>NC_136061.1:188457252-198457252 GCF_964261635.1 Lissotriton helveticus
CTACATTATATGCTTGGAGCATCTTTACAATTTGGCGACTTCGGAAGGGATGTGAACATAAGAACCTAGAAGACTAAATTTTTGGTCCAAAAGAACTTTAAAAAAAAAATAGGACTATAGAGCAGTTGATGAACAAGCAGAAGAAGAAACTGCTTAAGAAAACTGGATACCTTAAGGCGAGTTACAGTTAAGGACAGTTTTTGGGTCTCGCCTCTCAATGCGCATGCGCATTGAGCAGAGCGAGACTATAGCGACTTAAACAGACTTTACCCAACTGGGCGATTTGGTGCTGTGCCCGTGCGCTTTTAGGTCAATGCGCAAGCGCATTGACCTAAAATGCGCGTGCACATCATCAAATCGCCATCTGTTCCCTCAGCCGCACTCCTCCCACACCTTTGAAGTGAAGCTTAGCTTCACTTCAAAGGCCCCGGCTGCTTCACACCCTCATCGCCGCTCTCCCCGCTCCGCCCCCTCCCCTGCCCGCCGTGTCGCATTTCTCCTCCCCCCTCCCCACAGCAATGCCCTCCGTCTTGTTTCCTTTCTTGTTAGCATAGACGGTCATCACGAGATAGACGTGTGTGGTGCCCAAATCACAACCAATTTTCTGACCGAACAGCAGCTGGCTGTAGCACTTCCTTCACTGGGCGAGACTTACACTCTTTGGAGAAGTGACTCATTTATTACCCCCTTGCCTCGACTCACATCTTTCCGTAAATGCATTTGCCATTGCTATGATTGTAAAGCACACGCCATGTTATCGTGTCGGCTCTATGTATTTTATTTCTTACTGAAATCGGGCATTTTTTGTGCTGGTTACCTACTTCCGTCGTTTGTCACTAGTTTTAGTAAGCACTCGTGTTTCCAAGCTCAGGCGGCCCTATACATTTTTTTTTATCCAATCGTGTTTTCAATCCCAGGACTCCGACAGCCCTGTCATTTCTTTTTATTCCTACGTAATGTGCCGTGCTGCTTATAGTGGCTTCACGAGCGCTCGTGTTTCCAAGCTCCGACGGCCCTGAAAATCTTTTTTTTAAAGTGCCACAGTATGTGTAAACAGAACCGCACTGATCTGCTAGAGGTATTTTTTTGTTTGATCGATTTCATCCCATTTTAGTTTAGTGTACCGTTGTTTTGTGGAATCCTTTTTGTGGGCAATGAACTCTGCCATGTGGGACCTGTGGCATGATTACTGATAGTAATTCCTCTTTGCGCATTCTGAGAGAAAAGGGCAGTTTATACTTCATGAAGCCATGCTCTAAAGCTGCTGCAGCTGTAATTTCCTTCAATGCAAAAGTGAGGTTTGACCGCGAGAGGGAAGAGAAATGAACCGCCATTAATTCCAAAAATCCATCAAGACGAGTTTCTTCCAATCATTCTGTTATCGAACCGTCACATTATTATCTCAAAATAGTTTACCATTCCAGTCTTAGATTTCTATTTTGGAATCGACTCTTCTCATTAAATGAGAAGTCTATTTGAATGCACCGAGCTGTGAGCTTGACTACTCGTGTGCTGGCTGTGTTTATGCAAATTAAGTGCTTTTTAGCATAGGCGGTCGTCACGAGATAGGCGTGCGTGGTGCCCAAATCACAACCAATTTTCTGACTGAACAGCAGCTGGCAGTAGCACTTCCTTCACTGGGAGAGACTTACACTCTTTGGAGAAGTGAGTCATTTATTACCCCCTTGCCTCGACTCACATCTTTCCGTAAATGCATTTGCCATTGCTGTGATTGTAAAGCACATGCCATGTTATGTCGGCTCTATGTATTTTCTTTCTTACTGAAATCGGGCATTTTTTGTGCTGGTTACCTACTTCCGTCGTTTGTCACTAGTTTTAGTAAGCACATCCACCATGACATCCACCACCACATCCACCACATGCACCACCGCATCCACCACCGCATCCACCACCGCATCCACCACCACATCACCACCACATCCACCACCACCACATCCACCACCACCACATCCACCACCACATCCACCACCACATCCACCACCACATCCACCACCACATCCACCACATCCACCACCACCACATCCACCACCACCACATCCACCACATCCACTACCACATCCACCACCACATCCACCACCACATCCACCACCACATCCACCACCACATCCACCACCACATCCAACACATCCACCACCACATCCATCACCACCACATCCACCACCACCACATCCACCACCACCACCGCATCCACCACCACCACATCCACCGCATCCACCACCACCACATCCACCGCATCCACCACCACATCCACCGCATCCACCACCACATCCACCATCACCTCCACATCCACCGCCACATCCACCACCACATCCACCACCACATCCACCACCACATCCACCATCACCTCCACATCCACCATGACATCCACCTCCACATCCACATCCACCACCACATCCACCATCACCTCCACATCCACCATGACATCCACCACCACATCCACCACCACATCCACCGCATCCACCACTACCACATCCACCACATCCACCACCACATCCACCACCACATCCAACACATCCACCACCACTTCCACCACCACCGCATCCACCACATCCACCGCATCCACCACCATCACATCCACCGCATCCACCACCGCATCCACCACCACATCCACCACCACATCCACCACATCCACCACCACCGCATCCACCACCACATCCACCACCACATCCACCACCACATCCACATCCACAACACCCACCACCACCACATCCACCACCCCATCCACCGCATCCACCACCACATCCACCACATCCACCACCACCGCATCCACCACCACATCCACCACCACATCCACCACACCCACTACCACCACATCCACCACCACATCCACCACCACATCCACCATCACCTCCACATCCACCATGACATCCACCACCACATCCACCTCCACATCCACCACCACCACATCCACCACATGCACCACCACCGCATCCACCACCGCATCCACCACCACATCCACCACCACATCCACCGCATCTACCACCACCACCACATCCACCACATCCACCACCACATCCACCACCACATCCACGTCTCGAGGTGCTCTCCCAACCTCTCTGAGACCTGGTCTTTTATACACTGGTTTAAGACATGTGAACGTCCTTTATTACAACAGGGACATTGTGAAGTATGAGAACGACATCACCGGCACCCCCCCAGTTCCGGCCCATTCCAACACATGACAACAGTAGAAGCCCTTTCCCCTCATATGATTGGGAGGGGCTATCACGCAGCTGAGTGTTCTGCCGATTCCTTTGGAATGTGTGCGCCTGATCGAATCTCAGGGGATGGGCAGGTCGTGATCAATAGTGGCTCCTTTCAGGGAAGGCGAGTGCATACAGTAATGGGCAATAAACTGTATCCTCGGGCTAAGGGATGACCAGCGGTTCGTGCAGGCAGTCGGGTTCAGAGGAAGGGGTCATCAAAGGAGGGGTATTCATGGACGGAAAGGAGGTGTTGGTCAGGCGCGGGGTGTGATTCCCTGAGACAGAGTCATGGGGGGGGGGGTTTCATGACTTGTGCATGTGAGCGCGGGGGCAGCCAGGAGGCGCGGGGAAGGCTTGCAAGGTTCAGGGAAGTGTGCTGACGGGCGATCGTGAACAGGGAGACCATGGTACCTAAAATGGCTGTTGTGTATGCTCATACGTGAGTCTGCAAGATGGCGTAGATGATGTTCAGTACACGAACTAAAATTCCACAGTCCTCCCTTTAACATGTCTCGCCAGCTTGTCAGTTCGGATCAATCCTCATGAGACCACGCACCTCTATCTCGTATAGGGGACTCATGTGCTCAGGTTTAAAGTTCAAAGTCTTTGGGCACATACAGTTAGAAATGAGTGCACATAAAGGAGGTAAACATTGAATACCTAAGCAACACCCACATAGTATCATGATTGGTATCAATAAAAACGTGAACAATCTCCATCCCCAGCTCTTCAAAGTGTCCCAGAACCAGCCTCCAAGCAACCATCCTTCCTGCTCCTGGTGAACCTCTGAGGACAGTCTGTGGAGGTGTTCGATTGCTTTGTAGACTGAAGGTGAGTTATCTGGCACATAGGTGCAACAGCTGGAGCCGATGATGCAGCATGCACCTCCGCGGTCGGCCAGAACCACATCTAGAACCAGACGGTTTTGAAGAGCCACCAGGCGGACGGCCTGAAGCTCAGCCGTGTTGTTGGCGAGGATGCCAGTGGTGATGTTAATGGTTGTTTCTAATGCCTGAGTCAGGTGTCGGATAGCGCGGCTATTTGCCATTGGTCCCCACAGAGGAACAAGTCCCTTCGCTGCATCCAGGAACTGTGCTCCGGTGGAGTCGGCTTGTTCAACATCTCCGGCGCGCTTTTGCCGGTGGTGGTTGGCTGGAGCCACATACGTGGGAGGAAGAACGAAGGCGATGTAGCATGTACCCCTCCAGCCTCTTGGGAGCCAAGTGTAAGCTTTGGTGCCACAAACAAAGTACATATTCGGGGAAGCAACAAAGGAGGGGGGGTCAGCTGAGACCAATGTTTTGGTGATGCGACAAGAACTGTGACCCACCAGCTGCGTTCCTTGTCCTTCGAGGCATACGAGTCCTGTGACGTTGATGACAGACAGGGCCACGGTCAGGGTGGCAGCCGTTCGTTTCCGCAGGTGGGAGAAGGTGGGTCTGGCTGGATTGTGGAGCACTTGCATTTCGACCCTTTCTTTGGCAGGGATGTTCGTAAGGAAGGTTGAACCTGAAATTGCAGGACAAAAGGGTTTTCCTGTCTTGTTCAGCCAGAACCCATAGTAGAAGTGTGACACTGTCTGACCAGAAGTGGCGTTGTCCTTGTGGCTTTCCTGCATGAGGATCAACCAGGCGAGGCAGGAGCCGTGAACTGAGAAAGGAGAAGGGATGAAGGGGATGGAGTGTCCGGTAGCATGTGGGAGCAACCCACAGATCCAGCAGTTCGTGGCATTTGCAGCAAGGTTGTGCTGGTGCAACAGTTGTACGAAGGAATTGTTCCAGAACTCCCTACGCCTTTCTCGGAGCTGAGGTGAAAGGGTGATCAGGTGGTGCTCTTTCGTGGTTGGCTGGACAGTGGTTGGCATCATCTGGTGAGCGGGTGTGCTTTCCTCCAAGATCCAGAAGGAAGTCATGAGGAGGAGGCAAAAGAGGAAGACAATGAAGAAAGTGATTGTCTTTGATCTGTGCAAATTGTCAATCTTTGGGTTCCTGTAGTGGGTATTTCCTGTTGCTTCCGACGTCTTCTTATCTGGCGCTTCCATCATCTTCTTATCTGGCGCTTCCATCATCTTCATCTTCAAGGTGCTCGGTAGTGGGCAGAACCACAAACTTTGTTTAGCTTCTCTCCGGGTAACCCTTGGTTGCTTTGGGTCACCGTTCTGAGATTTTTAACTTAGTCAGTGGCCTACTTAGCCGAAGCTCCCTCCTTTCGACGCAGGAAATACCCTTCTCGAGATGGCACAGTGGGATCAGAGTGTTTTGCAAGTTCAAGTGCCTCAGTATCAGGATAGCAGTTCAGTGATGGTCGGTCTTTGTTCAGGAGCTCTTCTTGGGTGCTGACGTTGTCTGTCGTGGCCAGGGTCGAGGAAATCTTCTTGCAGTGGTGCGCATGTAGCCAGTTCTTTTTCCCCTCCACTCGAAGAGCCGTCCGAGTGGTGATCAGTACTTGCCAGGGGCCCGTCCACCGGGGTTCCAGACTCTTCGTTCGTTGAAAGTTCCGGATTAGGATGTAGTCACCCGGTTGGATATCGTGACCGGGACCCCTGGAAGCATCGGGGATGGCCTGCTGCACCTGTTGATGAATGACAGACAATGTTTTAGTTAACTTGTATAAATAATCTGACAGCAGGACGTCGGGGACGTCGTGAATGGAGGTCGGTTTGGGGGCAGTCCAGAGGTTCATAGGCCTCCCAAACACGACTTCGTAGGGGGTCAAGTGGTGCTTAGTGGGAGTGGAGCACATCGATAGTAGTGCCAGTGGAAGGGCATCTGGCCACTTAAGTCCTGTGGTGGACACTATTTTTGACAGTTTCAGTTTCAGTGTAGCGTTGTGTCGTTCAACCAGGCCAGCGGATTGGGGGTGGAAGACAGCATGGAACCTTTGTTTTACCCCCAACCCCTTCAGGATTAGTTGGATAACTTCAGCTATGAAGTGGGGGCCATTGTCGCTCCATAAAATTCGACAAAGGCCGTAGCGAGGGAAAAACTCTTTCAGTAGTACTTTGGCAGTAGTCATGGCAGTGTTATCACGGGTCGGATAGGCTTCCACCCATTTGCTGAAGGCACATACAATGATTAAAACGTACTTCAAGCCTTGGCACCTCTCTAGCTGGATGTAATCCATCTGGAGGACCTCAAAGGGGTGGTCGGGGATCCCAAACCCTCCCCGGGGTACCACAGTTCCTTTCCCGGGGTTGTGTTGTAAGCAGATAAGGCACTGCTGGACTAGGCGTTTGGCCGAGTCGGGGATCTTGTTGTTGTGCCAGACTTTGGAAATGAGTTCAATCATGGGGGCAGAGCCTATGTGTGCAGGGGAGTGTGCCATTGTCAGTATGGGGATCAAATATGCATCAGGCAGCAACCATTTGTTCGTGTCTTTTGTCCGCCAGCAGTCCTCATCGTCCCTTAGACCCACCCGCGCCCACTCAGTCAATTCAGGTGGTGTGCTGGCCGATTGGATGTCCCTGATCGTTTCCCTAGCGTCAGTCCATTTTTCTGCTTGTGACCTGGTCACATACATGCGTGTCGTTGTCCTATTCTCAGCTGTGGTTCGGGCAGTGATGTCGGCTAGTGCGTTTCCCTGTCCAACTAAATCTGTCACCTTCTTGTGTGCCTGGCATTTGATCACTGCTAATTGTCTGGGGAGAAGAACTGCTTCAATCAGGGCGGAGACTAAATCTCCGTGAAGGATAGGCGTACCGTGGGACGTCAGGAATCCCCTTTCCCTCCATAGTAGCCCAAAATGATGAACCACCCCGAAGGCGTACTGGTTGTCCGTGTAAATGTTTGCCGTGGTTCCTGCTGCTATGATACATGCTCGTGTGAGGGCAATTAGTTCTGCCGCCTGTGCGGATCGTTGTGTGATGCGAGCTGTTTCAACTACTGTTCGAGCTGTCGTCACCGCATAGACAGCAGAAGTGGTGCCGTCTGGGAGTTTGATACAAGAGCCATCTACCCATAGTTCTCCATCAGGATCTGTAAAAGCAATGTCTCGGAGGTCAACTCTACTCCTTGTCTGGTCGTCCGTGAGGGTCACACAGTCGTGTATAGGGGGTACATCGGGGTCATTTTCGGGCAAGGGTAACAGTGTAGCAGGGTTCAATGTCGTGCATCTCTTCAGGGTGATGTGGGGTGCAAGTAGAGTCAGTTCGTACCCTGTTAGTCGTGCGCTAGTCAGGTGCTGAGTCTTAGTCTGGTTCAAAAGGGTGTCAACTGCATGGGGCACTAATACCGTGAGGGAGTTTGAAAGCACAATTCCCTCACTCTGGCGGATAGAGACAGCAGCAGCGGCTACTGCTCGAAGGCAGGCAGGTAGAGCTCTGGCGACTGGATCAAGAGTGGCAGAGAAGTAGGCACAAGGGCGTTGTTTGGCGCCGATGGGCTGAGTTAGAACGGACAATGCGCATCCCTCCCTTTCGTGAGTGAAGAGGGAGAAGGGCTTGGAGTAATCTGGTGTTCCTAGAACGGGTGCCGAGCAAAGGGCATCCCGCAACTCCTTAAAGGATGCTTGGCATTCGGGAGTCCAAGGGAGTGGGAACGGAACATCCTTGGCCAACAGGGAAAGTAGGGGTTTTATAATGAGACTGAAATTTGGTAACCATTGTCGGCAGAAAGAAGTAAGGCCCACTAATGAGCGGACTTGTTTCTGCGTTTTTGGAACGGGGGTGTCTAGGATGGTTTGGATTCGGTCGGGCGTAAGTTTCCTCCCTTCTTTGGACAGGAGATGGCCTAGGTATGTTACTTGGGGCTGGCAGAACTGCAGTTTCTTTTTGGAGACTTTGTGACCATTCTCCGCAAGAAAGTGCAAGAGTTGGATAGTGGCTGTGATTGCAAGTGGAGTGGTGTCGGCCGCCAGAAGGATATCATCAACATATTGGATCAACACCACTCCATCTGGTAGCTGGACGGCGTCCAGCTGTCTTTTGAGGGCCTGGCTGTAAATGCTGGGACTTTCAGTGTAGCCCTGGGGAGCTCTACAAAATCGGTACGAACTGTTTTTTAAAGTGAAGCCGAAGAGATAACGGCTGTCTGGATGGATGGGGATAGAGAAGAATGCATTTTTAAGATCAATAACGGTGAAGGTGGTGGCAGTGGACGGGATGAGAGTCAGAATGGTGGCGATGTCTGAGACTACGGGGTACTGTGGCACCACCACTTTGTTGATTTCTCGCAGGTCGATGATGAAGCGGTACGCTTTCTCATCTCCCTCACCTTGTTTCTTGACAATGGGTAGGATAGGGCTATTGCAGACATTACTAACCACTTCCTCTACCACTCCTGCATCTACCAAGGACTGAATAATTGCTACCAATGCCTTCTCGCCTTCGGGCGATATCCGGTACTGTGGGAGTTTCGGGAGTATTGCATCTGGTCGAACAGTTATGTGTACAGGATCGATCATCATTCGTCCTACATCCGAGTCGTTTCTGGCCCATAGGTACAGGGGTAGGGTATCGAGCAAGGATAGGTCAGCATCTGTTATGGCGTACATATGTCGTGCGGGGTAGGGTCTGGACATGCTCGGGTTGTCGTACAGGATGACTCGGACTCCATCCGGGGAACACCTAATAGTAGCTCGGAAATGTTTCAGTAAATCAATACCCATAATGGCGTCAGGGGAGTTGGAGGAGAGCAGAAATGTTGTGTCAGTGGGATTGTTTCCTAGGTCAAAGGAGATAGGTACAGACAGGGGATTAGTGGAGGGCGTTCCATCGAAACCTATCGAGGTAATGTGTGAGCCAGACAAGGGTGCCCTTGGAATCAGTCGTTTTGATAATACACTACGTGTCGCTCCAGTGTCTACCAAAAATGGAGACTTTGTACCCAGGACCTTAGCAGTGACGTAAGGACCTTGCTGGTCAACACAGAGCTCGACTGGATCCCTCCCTTGCCCCTGGCAGTCCTATGCAGAGTCGTGAGCATTGTTGCAGTCGGACTGTTGGCACTGATTCTGTCGGGGGCGGTCAAATGTGTTTGGTCTGCCAGATCGGTCATTGGTGGTGTCGCGGGTCTGCCCTCGTCCCTGCCCTCCAGTTTTGGAGCCATTTGTCATGTCCCTTGTCTCTTTATTTTTAATCATTTCCCGAAGAGCCAGGCATTGAGACTTCCAATGCCCAAATTCTTTGCAAAATGCACACTGGTCCTCATCGAGGTCAGTTCGTGGAGCGCCAGGTGTGGGGTTGCGGTCTCTAGGGGCCGAATTCCTAGGGGCATTCAACTGGTAGTTCCCTCTATACCGTTCCCTTCCTGTAGTCACTCCCTGCAATTGGGCAATCATTACTCGTTCCTTTAAGTCCTTTTTCTTTTTCTCAGTTGCCCTTTCGTTCTCGTTCTTTTGGTGTTCGTAATACTGAGCCATCTGAAGGATAGCTGCAGGTTTAGAGGCTCCCCAACTACTCTCGCTAGTCTGTAACTTTTGGGAGACCTCTTGCGATAGCCCTTTTACGTAGTTTTGCACGAATAGGTGTTGTCCGGTTGCGGTGGTCATATCTTGGCCACTGTAGTCGGAGAACACTGTTTCAAATCGTGAGAAGTAATCTGATACATCTTCCTGAGGTTTCTGGCGACAAGCCGTGACTACCGACCAGTCTACCTTCTTTTCTGGGATCAACGTCTTTAGCTTCTGCACTATTTTGTCGGGGAGTTCCAGTATGTCATTTACAGGTTTCTTTCCGGGCTCTCGCTGCCTATCTAGGTCATCGAGTTGTTTCCAGGTGTGTCCGAACAGGTCCGTGTGGTCGGCTTTCCGGATTTGCTTCCACACATCAGCCGGCAGACACAACCCGAAAAACAAATCAATGTCCGCTAGAGTCATTATGGTTGAGCCCAAGGCTGTGCCTAGTTCTGTATAAAATGCTGTAGGTTTTTTTTCGTAAATCGGGCAGGGTTTGTCTAAAAGTTAAAATATCTTGCCGATCCCATGGTTGGTAGACCCAGTTGTACACAACCCTCCCTTTTGCATCTGCGTGGTTGATATCATCGTTTGTTCCCTGACCTCTTGGGGGAACCCAATAGGGGGCGGCTTCTCTGATAGGCATCATCGTGTTGGCTGCTTCTAATGAGGGCTCAATCGTCTCAGGGACTGTGATCTTGACCTCTGGTTTCTGTTCCGCGAGGTGGCGGAAGACCTCAAGCGTTTGCATGAAGAGGTCCGTCACATCGCTCTCAGTTCCATCTCCAACATCGACCCTTCTATATAGAGCCGTCAATTTAGCAGGACCTTTATTCTGGTACCTATCCTCATACGCGTTCAGGGTGTGGTAGCTGAACCGTAAAATGAAATGCCGTCTATGACTACCGGCATGTGAATTGTGCATATTCATCGTATATTCTTCGCTCTCCTTCCGTTCTACCAATGTTTTTGCTATCTTGTCGATTCCATCCCGCTCATCTTTGCTCAACCTATTTGGTCTGGCTGTTAGGTGCCTGCTAGTCTCATGTTCATCTGCTGTTGTTACCAATGCGGCTGGTGCGAAGGCCGTAAGAGCCGGGGCACTAGCGCTAGGGTCACCTATACCTGCACCTTGAACTGGTGAGTGTTGTGCTAGAGGCTGGCTGGGAGCATAAGGAGGAGGCATGTAGATAATTGGAGGACCGAGCAGTAACTCGTCATTTGCCCGCTGTTTGGAGGGTATCTCCGGGTAGAGCGCAGAGGTGGTCCTGACAGGGCATTGGCCTGCCAGTCCTGATTCTTGCGTTTGTCTAACTTCCTCTCTTCTTCTTATTTCTTCATCTAGTTCTTTTGCGGCCAGATGGGCGGTTTTTCGTAACTCTTTTACTAGTTTCACTTCCTCTCTTTTCCTGCGATGTTCTGCTTCTTTGCGCCACATGCCAATACTATCAAGCATAGTGGGCGTTGCCTTGTTTATTTTTACAGCTGCTTCTAGTGTTTTTATTTTATTTTTATCAAATGAACCTATCAGTGGCCATTGATTTTTAGGATCCTTTTTTGTATATTTATGCCATAACTTACTATAAGCTATAGCGACTAGTCCTTGCTTAGTAAACATGTCCTTATTAGGGGTGCCTTCCAGTGGAGCTGGATGGTTCATCTCTAATAAGCGGTCCGGGTTGACCCAACTATGAACCAATGGGGAGAAGATAGGCATGACGGATTACAATGGGGGGCAAAAGCCTGCACTACCTATCTTTTCACTACTTGCAAAGACTGGACAGAATATTCTATTCTACGCTATTTGCAAATAGAGAATACCTCCGAAAAGAACCAATTCCCAAAACAGTCAATGTTCGGGCAAACAATCAATCAATGAGGAACGAAATAGGTACGACGTGTTAAAGGTTTGCGTTACCTACCCTTCACTGTCGGCAAAGGGAGAGAGAATATTCCTATTCTTCCCCGTTTGCAGACAGAGAAGATCCTTAAGAGAACCAACTTCGAACAATCCAATGCTCGATTCAATCAATCAATCAATGAGGAGAGAAGTAGGCACGACGTGTTAAAGGCTTGCGTTGCCTACCCTTCACTATCTGCAAAGATTAAACAGAGTATGGCGATTCTGTGCTTGTTTGCAAATAGAGAATTCCTCAGAAACAGTCAATAAGTAATACTAGTATTTTCAAACAATCAATCAATCAATTTCGCAATTTGTCGTATGTCACGACCTTACCCGGACCGCATGGACAGTTTCTCGTCTTCCGCTTCCAGCGCCCGATCGTCCTCTACTCTCTGTTGCTATCGCGGCACTCCTGGTGGTTCCCAGTCAGGACCGTAGATCACTCGGGAGAGGTCTGCTCGGAATCAGTGAAGTTCAGATGATCGGCTGTCAGACGAGGATCTATCGGACAGGAGCTCTTCCGATCGTTGCAGTTGTTCACTCTGTCGTCGGGACCTCTCCCACTGGATCCACGTGTCGCTGATGGGCCCCGCGTTTGGGACGCCAATTGATAAAGATCAATTCAAAAATGGTCAGGCGATCTCAGTAGATGTTTCCTAAGTTAAATTTGCCCGACGTAAAACGCCTTTAATACCATACGAAGTTATTCAATGAAGAGGCAGGCGCTGGAGACAGGAAGACAGGAAACAAGTTTTATTCCGTCGAAGTAGAACACATCAGATCAGACAACAAGGTATCGTCTCGAGGTGCTCTCCCAACCTCTCTGAGACCTGGTCTTTTATACACTGGTTTAAGACATGTGAACGTCCTTTATTACAACAGGGACATTGTGAAGTATGAGAACGACATCACCGGCACCCCCCCCAGTTCCGGCCCATTCCAACACATGACAACAGTAGAAGCCCTTTCCCCTCATATGATTGGGAGGGACTATCACGCAGCTGAGTGTTCTGCCGATTCCTTTGGAATGTGTGCGCCTGATCGAATCTCATGGGATGGGGAGGTCGTGATCAATAGTGGCTCCTTTCAGGAAAGGCGAGTGCATACAGTAATGGGCAATAAACTGTATCATCGGGCTAAGGGATGACCAGCGGTTCGTGCAGGCAGTCGGGTTCAGAGGAAGGGGTCATCAAAGGAGGGGTATTCATGGACGGAAAGGAGGTGTTGGTCAGGCGCGGGGTGTGATCCCCTGAGACAGAGTCATGGGGGGGGGGTTTCATGACTTGTGCATGTGAGCGCGGGGGCAGCCAGGAGGCGCGGGGAAGGCTTGCAAGGTTCAGGGAAGTGTGCTGACGGGCGATCGTGAACAGGGAGACCATGGTACCTAAAATGGCTGTCGTGTATGCTCATACGTGAGTCTGCAAGATGGCGTAGATGAAGCTCACTTCTCTTTCATTGTACAAGCTCACTTCTCTTTCATTGTCCAGAAATCACTATAGAAACACCAACCTGTCAGAATCCGACTGAGAGTTCCAGGACCAAGAGATTATTCAAGGCATTGTCTAGCCTTGCCTTAAGGTAAACAGTTATGTTGATAGACACATTCATGCTGTCAGTACATGTTCTTAAATTCGTAATTGGATCAGTGCCTTTACATGGGCCTAGCAGTTGGGGTTTTTTAGAACTAGTTTCCCCTCATGTGCACTAGGGGACCAATAACTCACCAGGGTAACATACAGTTTTGGTTCTCGCAGAAACGTAATCAGTGATCCCTCTTAGAATTACTAAATTCACATTTCTGTTCTATCTGTGATTGTTTTAACCAATGTATATATTGTATAATTGTATAGCATGTCAGTGGGAGAAGAAATGTATATATATGTACAGTAAGGTTGCACATAGAAAGTATGTAATATTAATAGAATTGTCAGACTGAGCTAGGACCTAACGATGACAGAGTAGTCCCTCTAGACTGAATCAGTGTATAGACTCGCTGTCATTTTTTGATAATGTAATTGCATGAACGCTTGAGATTTTTTAGGTCAAATGGTCAAAGACTAATTGTAAATATGATTCTCTTTTTGTAGTATCAACTCACATATACAGAATTCCTGAGGAAGGCTAAGCGCCGAAACGCGTTGAAGGGGAATTTATTCTGTATTATTTGGAACAATTTATCTTATGGTTTATATTTTGATTGTACAGCACTTATTTGTATTATACACATGTAAAGAATATACAGTTATTTATCAATTGCTTCAAATATCCTACAAAAAGTCTATAAATAAAATAAAATAAAAGAAAAATAATTTCACCAAAAATCTATCTAGGCATTGACCTTATTATTTTTAGCGTTCAGCAGTGCCAGGTAAATACATGCACATAACCCGGTGCTTTTTTCCTTCTTTCTTAATAAGTAGATGATGTTCAGTACACGAACTAAAATTCCACACTTATATCTACATTATATGCTTGGAGCATCTTTACAATTTGGCGACTTCGGAAGGGATGTGAACATAAGAACCTACAAGACTAAATTTTTGGTCCAAAAGAACTTTAAAAAAAAAATAGGACTATGGAGCAGTTGATGAACAAGCAGAAGAAGAAACTGCTTAAGAAAACTGGATACCTTAAGGCGAGTTACAGTTAAGGACAGTTTTTAGGTCTCGCCTCTCAATGCGCATGCGCATTGAGCAGAGCGAGACTATAGCGACTTAAACAGACTTTACCCAACTGGGCGATTTGGTGCTGTGCCCGTGCGCTTTTAGGTCAATGCGCAAGCGCATTGACCTAAAATGCGCGTGCACATCATCAAATCGCCATCTGTTCCCTCAGCCGCACTCCTCCCACACCTTTGAAGTGAAGCTTAGCTTCACTTCAAAGGCCCCGGCTGCTTCACACCCTCATCGCCGCTCTCCCCGCTCCGCCCCCTCCCCTGCCCGCCGTGTCGCATTTCTCCTCCCCCCTCCCCACAGCAATGCCCTTCGTCTTGTTTCCTTTCTTGTTAGCATAGACGGTCATCACGAGATAGACGTGTGTGGTGCCCAAATCACAACCAATTTTCTGACCGAACAGCAGCTGGCTGTAGCACTTCCTTCACTGGGCGAGACTTACACTCTTTGGAGAAGTGACTCATTTATTACCCCCTTGCCTCGACTCACATCTTTCCGTAAATGCATTTGCCATTGCTATGATTGTAAAGCACACGCCATGTTATCGTGTCGGCTCTATGTATTTTATTTCTTACTGAAATCGGGCATTTTTTGTGCTGGTTACCTACTTCCGTCGTTTGTCACTAGTTTTAGTAAGCACTCGTGTTTCCAAGCTCAGGCGGCCCTATACATTTTTTTTTATCCAATCGTGTTTTCAATCCCAGGACTCCGACAGCCCTGTCATTTCTTTTTATTCCTACGTAATGTGCCGTGCTGCTTATAGTGGCTTCACGAGCGCTCGTGTTTCCAAGCTCCGACGGCCCTGAAAATCTTTTTTTTAAAGTGCCACAGTATGTGTAAACAGAACCGCACTGATCTGCTAGAGGTATTTTTTTGTTTGATCGATTTCATCCCATTTTAGTTTAGTGTACCGTTGTTTTGTGGAATCCTTTTTGTGGGCAATGAACTCTGACATGTGGGACCTGTGGCATGATTACTGATAGTAATTCCTCTTTGCGCATTCTGAGAGAAAAGGGCAGTTTATACTTCATGAAGCCATGCTCTAAAGCTGCTGCAGCTGTAATTTCCTTCAATGCAAAAGTGAGGTTTGACCGCGAGAGGGAAGAGAAATGAACCGCCATTAATGCCAAAAATCCATCAAGACGAGTTTCTTCCAATCATTCTGTTATCGAACCGTCACATTATTATCTCAAAATAGTTTACCATTCCAGTCTTGGATTTCTATTTTGGAATCGACTCTTTTCATTAAATGAGAAGTCTATTTGAATGCACCGAGCTGTGAGCTTGACTACTCGTGTGCTGGCTGTGTTTATGCAAATTAAGTGCTTTTTAGCATAGGCGGTCGTCACGAGATAGGCGTGCGTGGTTCCAAAATCACAACCAATTTTCTGACTGAACAGCAGCTGGCAGTAGCACTTCCTTCACTGGGAGAGACTTACACTCTTTGGAGAAGTGACTCATTTATTACCCCCTTGCCTCGACTCACATCTTTCCGTAAATGCATTTGCCATTGCTGTGATTGTAAAGCACATGCCATGTTATGTCGGCTCTATGTATTTTCTTTCTTACTGAAATCGGGCATTTTTTGTGCTGGTTACCTACTTCCGTCGTTTGTCACTAGTTTTAGTAAGCACATCCACCATGACATCCACCGCCACATCCACCACATCCACCACATGCACCACCGCATCCACCACCGCATCCACCACCGCATCCACCACCACATCCACCACCACATCCACCACCACCACATCCACTACCACATCCACCACCACATCCACCACCACATCCACCACCACATCCACCACCACATCCACCACATCCACCACCACCACATCCACCACATCCACTACCACATCCACCACCACATCCACCACCACATCCACCACATCCACCACCACATCCACCACCACATCCAACACATCCACCACCACATCCATCACCACCACATCCACCACCACCACCGCATCCACCACCACCACATCCACCGCATCCACCACCACCACATCCACCGCATCCACCACCACATCCACCACCACATCCACCGCATCCACCACCACATCCACCATCACCTCCACATTCACCTCCACATTCACCGCCACATCCACCGCCACATCTACCACCACATCCACCACCACATCCACCACCACATCCACCACCACATCCACCATCACCTCCACATCCACCATGACATCCACCTCCACATCCACATCCACCACCACATCCACCATCACCTCCACATCCACCATGACATCCACCACCACATCCACCACCACATCCACCGCATCCACCACTACCACATCCACCGCATCCACCACTACCACATCCACCACATCCACCACCACATCCAACACATCCACCACCACTTCCACCACCACCGCATCCACCACCATCACATCCACCGCATCCACCACCACATCCACCACCACATCCACCACATCCACCACCACCGCATCCACCACCACATCCACCACCACATCCACCACCACATCCACATCCACAACACCCACCACCACCACATCCACCACCCCATCCACCGCATCCACCACCACATCCACCACATCCACCACTTCCGCATCCACCACCACATCCACCACACCCACTACCACCACATCCACCACCACATCCACCACCACATCCACCATCACCTCCACATCCACCATGACATCCACCACCACATCCACCATCACCTCCACGTCCACCATGACATCCACCACCACATCAACCTCCACATCCACCACCACCACATCCACCACATGCACCACCACCGCATCCACCACCGCATCCACCACCACATCCACCACCGCATCCACCACCACATCCACCACCACATCCACCACCACATCCACCGCATCCACCGCATCTACCACCACCACATCCACCACCACATCCACCACCACATCCACCACCACATCCACCACCACATCCATCACCACATCCACCACATCCACCACCACATCCACCACCACATCCACCACATCCACCACTACTTCCACCACCACCGCATCCACCACATCCACCACCACCACATCCACCGCATCCACCACCACATCCACCACCACATACACCACCACACCCACCACATCCACCACCACATCCACCGCATCCACCACCACATCCACCACCACATCCACCACCACTTCCACCACCACATCCACCACCACCACATCCACCACCACCACATCCACCATTACCTCCATATCCACCACCACATCCACCACCACATCCACCGCCACATCCACCACCATGTCCACCACACCCACCACCACATCCACCACACCCACCACCACTACATCCACCACCACCCCATCCACCACCACCACCGCATCCACCACCACCACCGCATCCACCATCACCACATCCACCGCATCCACCACCACCATATCCACCGCATCCACCACCACATCCACCACCATATCCACCATCAACACCACATCCACCTCCACATCCACCATCACCTCCACATCCACCATGACATCCACCGCCACATCCACCACAAGCACCACCGCATCCACCACCACATCCACCACCACACCCACCACCACCACCACATCCACCACCACCACCACATCCACCACCACATCCACCACATCCACCACCACATCCACCACCACATCCACCACATCCACCACCACATCCAACACCACATCCAACACATCCACCACCACATCCAACACGACATCCAACACATCCACCACCACTTCCACCACCACTGCATCCACCACCACCACCGCATCCACCACCACCACATCCACCGCATCCACCACCACATCCACCATCACCTCCACATCCACCATGACATACACCATGACATCCACCGCCACATCCACCACCACATCCACCACCACTGCATCCACCACCACCACATCCACCACCACATCCACCACACCCACCACACCCACCGCATCCACCACCACATCCACCGCATCCACCACCACATCAACCACATCCACCACCACATCCAACACATCCACCACCACTTCCACCACCACCGCATCCACCACCACCACTGCATCCACCACCACCACATTCACCACCACCACCGCATCCACCACCACCACCCCATCCACCACCACCCCATCCACCACCACCACCACCACCACCACATCCACCACCACCACATCCACCACCGCATCCACCACCACCACATCCACCACACCCACCACCACATCCACCACCACATCCACCACCACATCCACCACCACATCCACCACCACATCCACCACCACATCCACCACCACATCCACCACCACCACATCCACCACCACCACATCCACCACCACCACATCCACCACCTCCACCACATCCACCACCACCACATCCACCACCACCACCACATCCACCCCCACCACCATCACAACCACATCCACCACCACATCCACCACCACCATATCCCCCAGATCCACCACCACCACATCTATATGTGTGTGTGTGTGTGTGTGTAGGTGTAGGTGCAAATGCAATGTTCTTGGATTTTCGTCACAATAAAATACACTGAACATAATCTTCACAAAAGTTATTTACAAACGTTTAAGCTATTGCCATTATAAATTACAATACATTTTATTTAAGTAATAATTATTTACAAAATTAAAAGCCATTGTTATTTGTGATATCAATACATCTAAGTCACGTAAATACAACACACATTGCATTACAAATGCTATAGGTGTCACATTTGCAAAAGTTAAAACTATTGACATTGTAACTGACTAAGCTATTAATTTTGCTATTTTCAAAACCAACACAAATAAAAAAAGTGTCATTTACAATACCAATCGCTCAAACTTTCCTAATGCGAGACCTATTGCATTTCCAATGCTTGTTTATTATTGAGTTACATTGGAAAGGTTGTTGGGAACACTCCAGCATACTACCATCGGATTCGTGCTCAGTAAATACTATAGAAGAATTGGAAGCTGAGCGGCTAATTGAGGAATTATTAAGAAGGTAGAGGAAGAAGCTGCTCTTTCATTGGAAATAGGTAACTTCTTCGTGTTCAAATTGGCCGCTGTTACCTACCAGGTCTGACCATTGCTGCAGTTCCTCACCACCGCATTTTTCGAGCGATGGTGGCATTCTACCTCCATTGAGTCCTTGAGTCTGGCAGCATCGTTCCAGGAGAAGAGACGCAAGTGTTGGAGCCATTCCAGACGACGTCAGCCTCTTCTTTGCAACCAGTGACGATGTCCGCGATTAAGATGCACGTAAGAGGATACGACGAGTTCTACTGGATCTCCAACAAACGTGCACACGTCATCACGTGAGACCAAGCATACATCATCACGTGGTGTCACGCAACGTGACCTTTCCGTGGCTCCATTTTGTTTCCTCATTTACTTGGATTTCCTAGCAACATCGGGCAAGAGACTCTTTCCTCCACATTTCAAAATCGGAACACATTTATGACGAAATAATCATCTTAACAGCAATCGGAGGGAACTTTAAACGGTGTGGCAATTTTAAACATTCTTCTTCTTCTCAATCAGTGTTAACTGAGAATTGATTACAAATAATTTAACCCTACAGTGATATGCACACCAGTTATATTTGTGAATACTTTAACTCGTTTTAAGCAATCTTCAGTCAATTCTAGTTGTTATATACAGCCTTGAATTTTATGCCTTAAATTTATGTACATAATTTATTAACTTATTTTTCTACATTTTACAGCCTGTTCATAGAATAGTGATTTGTACAGTGATAGTACACTACAATTAGCATTACAACTGTATCACACTCAAATGGCTACTCAAGGTTATGTCTCTCCTGTTCCTTTTCTTGTTTGTCCAGGAGAACCTGTATTGAAATGGTTAGACTGAGTACTTCCTAAATTATGTATCTGCTTTAGAAGAGGAGAGAGGACAAATTTTCTGCATCTAGGAAAAAGAAAATGTTACTGCATAGTTATCAGATGGAAAAGAAGGCAAGATCAGGGGGCAATGTATTTTTTGAAGCATTAGAAGATCTTGATGCACATTACCAACCTACTGTTTGTGTAGGAATCAACAGGTACGCATTTTTTAAAAGGGAACAACATAAATCAGAATCTGTTGAAGATTATGTGTCTTCTTTGAATAAGTTATCTATTAATTGTGAATTTGGCAATTAGTTTAATCAAAAATCAGTTAGTTATGCATTCCAATAATGCAGCCATCCAAGAAAAACTTTGGGTTTGTGGAGACGCACCATTAAATGAAATGATTGCCTTAGTCAAGAAAGGTGAAATGTCAAAAAGATGTGCACTAGTTGCACTTAAAAGAAATGAAGAAAGCAATGTTGTTAGTAGAGTTACTAGTAACATGAATGACAGTAAACAATTTGACAAAAGAAATTACAAGGAAGTCAATAAGAAAAGTACTACTTTTAAAAGAAATTACCAAGATGAAAAACAACTTACATGTTATAGATGTGGGTACAAAGGACATAATGCAATTGAAAAATGGTGTCCTGCATTGAAATCTAGATGTGGTTATTGTGGTATTATGAGTCATTTTACAAAAGCCTGTAGAAGAAGAATTAAGAAAGGTAACAAAAAAGTAGTAGGATGTATAAATGACAAGGTTGAGAAGCAAGTAGATAATGAAAACTGATATAGTGATGACAGCTTATTATGCATATATGACATTAATGATGATGAGAACATTGTGTTAACTGGTAATGGCTCAGGCAAGAAAAAGCCAATTTGTGATGTAAACATAGGTGGCGTTGATTTACAAATAGTACCCGACAAAGGCTCACGTAGCTCAACGTAGTGTGTGGGAAAGCAAATTTGCAAAGGTTCTTGAGCAAAAACTAAAACCTTATGATATCCAACCAGTAACCTTCACTGGTTTAAAGATACCTATGGTGGGGTATTTAGAACTTGAATTCAAGTTCAAAGACTGAAAGGCCATGGGTAAATTATAGGTTGCAGAAAAAGGCCCATCTGTATTGGGATGGATTGATCAAGGAGAATTTGGGATTATCCTTAATCCCAAAATGGATGACCAGGTTATGCTTCTTAATGAATCTGATGACAATCTTGTTAAGAATATTGTAAAACAATTTCCAAATGTCTTTTCTGGCAATGTGGGAAAACTGAGTGGATTTGCACATAAAATTGTACTTAAAGACGATGCTGTACCAGTTTGCCATAAAGCCAGAAATATACCTATGAGCACAAGAGAAGGAGTCATGGCTGAATTAGACATCTTGGAAAAAAAGGAATAATAGAGCCCGTAGAGAGTGCAGAATGGCTTGCTCCATTAGTCATAGCGCGCAAACCTGATGGCCGGTTGTGCCTATGCATAGACTTGAGAGATTTAAATAAGAACATAGTTGTGGAAAAATTCTCCTTACCTAGAATTGACGAATTACTAGCTAAAACTAAAGGGATTAAGTGGTTTTCGACAATAAACTTGACATCTGCATACCACCAAATTCAGTTACACAACAGCTGCAGAAGCTTAACAGCTTACCTAACTCCTTTTGGATGTTATCGTTTTGTATGAATGCCCTTTGACTTAGCTTCTGCTGCTGCCGTGTTTCAAAGATTAATGCACACATTGTTTAAAGGGTTAAAAGGTATAACCTACTTCCAAGATGACATACTCATTATGGGACACAATGAGTATGAACATGACGAAAGATTAAAGAATGTCCATCAAATTTTATCAGAAAAAGGATTAACAGCTGAACTAAAAAAATGTACGTTCAGGATGAAGTCTGTAAAGTATCTTGGACACGAAGTAAGTGGGGAAGGTATTTCTCCAAAAAAGAAGTTGGTTGAAGCCATTAAAAATGCACCAGTTCCTAAGTCTAAAGATGAGATTAGGTAAATTCTTGGTATGGCTGAATTCTACTCTAAATCTGTACAGAATTTTGCCAAAAAGACTTACAACTTCAGACAATTACTTAAATTAAAACAAGAATTTACTTGCAACAAAGAACTTGAAGAGGATTTTACGAGAATAAAAAATGATCTTATCTCAGTCTTCCCTCTCCATGCTTTTGACAACCTAGCACAAAGTATTATCACCACAGATGCAAGCGGAAAGGGTTTAGGAGCAGTTCTATCCCAAACTAACGACAATGGAGAAGAAGTAACTATAGCCTTTACTTCTCGTTCATTATCTCCAACAGAGGAAAAATATTCTGTTATAGAGAAGGAAATGTTAGCTACAGTATGGTCAATGGAAAAATTCAGGTAGTTTGTGTGGGGCACAAAATTCATCCTTCGTATGAATCATAAACCATTGCTTAAGGTTTTAACATCTGATGGTGTATTAAAGGCGACCCCAAGAATAGCCAAAATGAACTTAAAACGATTGGATTTTACATATGAGGTTGAATATCTTCCTGGGAAAAGGAATCAAGTGGCAGACTATTTAAGTAGATCTCCTTTACCGTATGAACCTTTTGAGGAAAATGATTGGGAAGATTTTAATGTGGCAGTAGTATATGAGAATACAAATGCATTCTCCAAAGAGGAATGGAACAATGAGTATGCACATGTTGTAGGATTAAAAAAAGCGGCAAACTTCATAACTCATGGTTGGCCCATAATAAATGATAGCCAAGGAGAATTGAGAGCTATGTGGGAAATACAAAATTAACTATCTACTGACAATGCTGGTTTTGTATGCAGAGGAGAAAGAATTGTAGTTTCTACAACTTTACGATCAAACATTTTGGAGTTAAATCATGAAGGTCATCTGGGCATCAATAAACTAAAGTCCAGAGTAAAAAGGCTATATTGGTGGCCAGGCATGGACCGAAACAGAGAGAAGTTTGTCAAACAATGCTCAATATGCCAAGATTCAGATAAAACTCAACGGGTGTTTAGACCTACTCTTGGCACAAGACATCTTGGTGATCGGCCTTGGGAAAATCTTAGTATTGATTGGCTAGGTCCGATTGATGATGATGAAGGAAATCACAAACATGTGTTGGTAGTCATTGATGATTATGCTAAGTGGGCAGAAATAGAAATAACTGAACATTTCAACACAAAACAAGTCATTACATTTTTAGAAAGTGTGTTTTTGCGTGAAGGAATTCCGAAGAAAATTCTACGTGATAATGGACCACAATTTTCATCTGAAAAATACACACAATTTTTGGAGAGGTATGGCATTTTTGGAAAGAAAACCCCAGTATATCACCCGGCAGGCAATGGTATTGTGGAAAGGTTCAACAGAGTTATAATGGGCAGTGTACAAGCATCATTGAGTGCTGGGAAAAATTGGGAAGAAGAACTTTTTAGTACGCTGTCGGCTTACAGGAGTACACCCACTGGTACTGGTTACAGCCCTTTTAGAATCTTACGAGGTTGAGAACCTTTTTCCAAACATAATGTTGCTTGGAACACCATGAAGTCTTATGTAAAATGGTCACCAGCTGTTGTTAGATCAAATCTAAGGAAAATGCATGAAACCTGTAAGGCTAATTTTGATAAATCGCACAACACTTGTGACATTAAACTCAAAGAAGGTGATTGGGTAAAAGTAAAACTCAGTTCTAAAGTGAAGAAAGTCAAAGTAAATATTCTGCACCTTTGTGTGTGGTAAAACCTTTTTCCAAATCTGCTGAATTGAGTGAGCGTAAAATTTGGCATTACAACAAGTTGTCTAAGTGTAGTGATGTAATAGAAAAAGGTGGAAGCAAATTATCTTCTTCAAAGAATTGTATGTGGGATGAAGTTACAGATACTACAAGTTGTGATCAAGATAATGATAATATTAATTCACAATCTGTCAACATTGCTCCCAGTGTTGATGTTCAGTCTTCTTGTAAGGTTATGCAATCTTCTAGTAACTCTGAAAGAATTACACGTGTTGGTAGAACAATAAGATTACCGATGCGATATAGGAACGATGCCATGTAATTATTTTTTTGGGGTAAAGAAGGGGGGTAGAGTATCCACTTCCATTTAGTATGTTCTTATCACACATTATTCTTGTATAAGGCATTTTTGTATCTAAAGTTCAACAAAACCATAACTACATATGTAGCTTCTGTCAAGTAGTTGTTAGGATTGTAATTATTAGTTATATTGTTTTATTTTGGTTTTTTTTATTATTAAAGAGAGGAGCTGTGGCATCACAGCTTCCTAGTAACTATTACTATGGTTACTACTGCTGTGTGTTCTTGAGTGTGTGTTCTAGATCCTTGCGAGAGACAGTTACAGATAAGGCATGGAGATGTGAAGATGTACCTGCTTGTTCTACAATAAATATACTTATACCTACATGATATGCTTGGAGCATCTTTACACATGGGCAAATTCCCAGACCAATCATAACTGGTTACTTGATTAAAGGGACAGGGACACTGTCCTACGCCTCAGTAGAATACAACTTGATTTGTGATACAAGGACACACCTTTGGCATTTTATTCTGATCTCACTCAGATGGTGCAGGAGACAAGGAAATCCTTCCTGGAACCCAAAAAACAAGTGAGAAAATGCTCCATCATACTGTTCCCAGGCAAGCTCCGCATGGAATGCTGTGGGAAGGTGCACTTCTTCTAGCGCCCACAGGCGGTGTCGTAATTCCTTGAGTAGCACTGCAGACCTAGGCCCAGGAGGACATAGCAGTTCCAGCTCCGCTTGAAGACAACAGACAACAGACACTTACCTGTATGTAGTGACAATGAAACATGACTTGTAATGTACACGGTACTTGCTTATGTCAGGTACTAATGAAAGTTTGATATTGAAGCAATGTGCTCTCGGGAAAAGGTTGACAGCAGGGTTTCAGATGCAGGATTACCATTGCATTGCATATGATAGGATGCAATCCTGACAATAAACACACTGGTGGACCGCCAACACTTCAACCCACTGCATAAAGCAGTTTTAATTTACTAATGGAGTCCACAAATAGCGTACTATACACAGAAATGTTTGTAGCACCCCAGACTGGACATGTGCTCCCATGCACCCCCAGGTGTTGAGGGCATACGCAGTGATAATTTATTTTTTATTTTATTCTTTTATTTAACTGTTTGATAACTTGCCAGTAGGGCAAAACAAACATTTCATTTTATATACATTTCTTTAAAGCTACAAATACGTCATGTTTCTTAAAACCTCCATTCATAGTAAATAAGTTATTTTACCATACATATACGTGTATACCAATACACATATAAGGACAGACCATTCTAAAACTGCAAACATGAATTTACCTACTGTGTAACAATAGCATTATTAAATTTTAAAATAACTTTGTTTGTGCAAAATCCAATTGTTTTTGTCCAAAATAAATCATTGCAGGGCATAGCAGACCTCAACTTCTTATTTAAAAAAGCATGGACAAAATATGATTATGCAAGGCGAATACAGTGGGGGATCATCTAGTTCATACGTCATACCTTATAATATACTATACCACTAGTAATTTAAATCTATTTTAAATACAATTCATAAATTGGTAGATCACATTCCATAAATATAAATCTATAGCTATGAGCAACTCAAATCAACTAGCAGCTCCGAAACTGCTGACTGGAATTTCTGTACGGCAAAACACAATCTCATATAGTAAGACCTCTGACTCTCGGTCTAAGGCCTGCTCTCCCCCAGCATCTCCACTCCACCTACACTGCAGCTGAGCCCTCCAGCCTCCTCCTGGGAGGTGTTCGAGGCCGCTGTCTGCCAGGTCACCTCCGTGTGTGCCCGTTCCTGTCTCTGCCTGATTCCATTTCCTTGGTGGGTCAGCTGTGCTTTGTAATTGTTAGTAATTGTTTTGTTATTGTTTTTTTGGTTTTGTGCCCGCTTCTGCCCGCTCTGTTTTCCCTGCTTTCCTCTTCCTGCCGCTGCTACCCCTGCGGCCCCTCCCACCTGCCCACACCCGTTCTAAGCTGCTCATCCCTCCTCTACTTAATGGTGGCTGCTGCATGGTCGCGCAGCGGATGCGCCACTAGGGCGCCGCTGACCCTCCAAGGGCAACCTGTCTGCACCCATCCGAAACCAGGGACCCTGGATCTCGGACCATCCACCGCTACAACACAGCCGCTCTCCTCGCACTCAACCCCAGAAGAAACAACAACTGCCAGAAGCCACGCCAAACATGACCCACGGCCAGTTCTCCTGCGGCCACTGCCGCCAGACCTTTGCCACCACTCCAGCCGCCAACACCCCGACGCCCTAAGATGCATCCTCCTCAACTTGCGCTCCTTGCACTGACACGCCACGGAAATCTGGAATCTCCTGGACTCTCTCTCGACATCACCTTCTTCACAGAAACCTGGTCCAGCGCCTCCTCGGCCTCCAACATCGCCATCGCCATCCCAGATTGGTACAAGATCCAGAGGAAGGACTGCCCCAACCACTGAGGCCATTGCGCACAAAAACTCCTTCCGCCTCACCACCTCTGGCGAAGACTCCCCAGCACCTGCACTTCCAGGTCCAGACCAGCCCTAACTCCAAACTCCGCTGCACCCTCGCCTACAGACACCCTGGCTCCCGAGCACTCTTCACCGACACCATCACTGACTTCGTCGCACCCCACGCCATCGCCACCACGGACTACATGCTCATCGGAGACCTGAACTTCCACCTTGACAATCTTAACGACCCCAACACCGCCACCCTCCGCAACACCCTTGCCAAACATCGGACTGAAACAACTTGTCACCTCACCGACCCACAAGGCATGCCACACTCTCGACCCCATCTTCGCTGGAGGCAACAGTGTCCACTTCAGCCACACCATGCAGCCCCCCTGGACTGAGCACCACTGCGTACACTTCCTGGTCAACAAACCCAAGCCACCCGACCCGAACCTGCTCCACACCCCTGCGTAGGAACTGAAGCAGAGTCGCCAAGGAACAACTCAACTCCACCCTCAACAACAATGCCCCCCCGCTCCAAACAAAGCCAACCTCGCGTCCACGTAATTCCACACCTGGATCAATAACTGCGTTGACAAACTCGCCCACTGCGTAATCCCAATAAGCAACGCCCCAGGAAAGCCGCCGGGTTCACCCCAATCTCCAAGAAACCAGACGCACCTGCAGATGCCGGGAGAAGAACTGGAGAAACAGTAATACACCGATAACTACACCACCTTCAAGGATGCTATGACGGAATACTATCAACGCATCAGAACCACCAAAAGAACCTTCATCCACAACACAATCCTTGCCAATGCCAGCTACTCCAAGGAACTCTTTAGCATCATCCAGAAATTCACCAAACCCCGCAGCGAAGCCACGGACATCACCCCCTCCCAGGACCTCTGCGAGAAACTTGGATCCTACATCCACCTAAAGATAAAGAACCTGTACGACAACTTCAATGACCACACGCCTGACCCCGCAGCCAGCCCGCCCAGTGGAAACGCCAGCCAAACCACCATCTCCGCTTGCACACCCATCACGACAGAGGAGAACGCTGCGACCATGAAAAGCATCCACTCTGGGGCTCCCTGCAGACCCCTGCTCACCCCACATATACCACAGAGCCGCCACCACCATTGCACCCATGTTGCAACGCACCATCAACACCACCTTCGAGACCGGCTCCTTCCCCGACGACTGGAGACGCGCAGAAGTCAGGCCCCTGCTCGAGAAGCCCTCGGCGGACCCGACTGACCTCAAGAACTACCGGACCATCTCGCTCCTCCCTTTTGCAGCTAAAGTCACCGAGAAGACAGTCAACGCACAACTGAGAAGGTTCATCAAAGACCACGTCATCCTTGACCCTTCCCAATCTGAATTCCGAAGTAACCACAGCACCGAGACTGCCCTACTCGTTGCCACCGACAACATCCGCTCCCTCCTCTACCAAGGCCACACCGTAGCCCTGATTCTACTCAATCTATCAGCAGCATTCAACACAGTCTCCCACCGCACACTCGCAACCAGAATACACGACGCTGGCATGCAAGGCAATGCCCTCGACTGGATCAGATTGTTCCTCACCGGCAAGAGCCAAAGGATCAGACTGCCACCCTTCCTCTCCGAACCCACGGAAATCAACTGCGGAGTCCCACAGGAATCATCACTCAGCCCAACCCTTTTCAACAATCTACATGACCCCCCTTGCCGCCATCGTCTAACAGCACGGCCTCAGCATTGTCTCCTACGCCAACAACACCCAGCTTATCTTCTCGCTCACCAAGGACCCCACCCTCACCAGACTCAACTTCCAGGAAGGAATGAAGGACGTTGCAGCCTGGATAAGCAACAGCTGCCTATAACTCAACTCGGAGAAGACTGAAGTCCTCGTCCTCTGAACCACCCCTGTGGCATGGAACAACTCCTGGTGGCCCACCGCCCTCGGCACCCCCCCGAACTCCACGGACCAAGTCAAGAACCTCGGCATCGTACTTGACTCCTCCCTCTCCATGAATCGACAGGTCATCGCCGTCAACTCCAGCAGCTTCAACACCCTCCGCATCCTTCCTAAGACCTTCAAATGGATCTCCCCCAAGGCAAGGAAAACCGTCACCCACGCACTCATTACCTGAGACTACGGAAATGCCCTCTACGCCGGCATCAACAAATCCCTACTCCACAACTCCAGACTATGCAGAACACCACTGCCAGACTCATCATGGGGGTCCCCCGATACGAACACATAAGCCAACACCTATGCAAGCTCCACTGGCTCCCCGTAGAGAAAAGAATCACCTTCAAGATACTCAACTATGCCTATAAATGCTTACACAACACCAGACCCCAATACCTCAATAACAGAATCACCCCCCACATACCCAAACGAAACCTCTGCTCCACCAACATCCTCCCCGCCGAAACCCTGTGAATCCGCAGAGTGGGGGGAAGATCCTTCTCCTACATCGCGGCCAAGACCTGGAACAAGCTCCCCACCAATATCAGACATGCCTCCTCCCTGAACACCTTAAGGAAGGCTATGAAGACCTGACTCTTCGATTGATACGGATCTGCTGACCCCCAGGCGCCTTGAGACCCTCACGGGTGAGTAGTGTGCTTATAATTCCCCTGATTGATTGACTGATTGATATTAGTACACTTTAAAATTGCTGTCATTAAATCATTAATACGGCAGACCTGTAAAATTCTAAAAACAGCAAGTAGAAGACTTTTTCTTATTTTATTAAAACCTATGCAAAATACGATTATATGCGGAACAGACAATGGATAATATGGACAGAAGAGGTTAATACCTACCAATTTTTCTGCCCCAACCTGTTTGACTGGCTTTCACTTTATAAAAGCTGGGACGTGCCCCAGCCAGACCATTAAGGCCCACTTCCTGAAGTAACCGCTTTTTATATTGCGCTAATATGGCTGGATAGGTCCACCTTAGTCTGACTCCAATAGGTGTTGCAGGTGGTCTCTATTACCCACATTATCTAGATTACCCTTCAAGGAGCTCTCTTTTGTCAGTCGTTTTAATATTTTTTTCTGCTGTGAGACAGACATGTTTTGCAGATCGAACGTTGATGGAATATTCAGAGAGGCCTTAATAGCTTGGAGAGTGACAACCCATTGGCCTAAATACTTCTCCTGCCGGTAAGATTTTATTATTTGCCTCAGAAAACCCTCAGCCGACTTTAAAAGACAGGTCCAATAATTAAGGATCCTCTGCTTGTATTTAAATATTCTATTATGATAACACTGTGTGGTTACTTGTTAAACGTTTAACTGGGGATGGGGAATCCACCAGCGATTGGGGCTGGTGTGGGAGTGAACTCGAAAGGGCAGAATGGGAAACCACTGGAAAACTTTTGTTTTCTATGTTCTTGACACCTCACAAAATAGGAGCTGTATATAGACACTGGTCAAACACATTTCATTTCCATTTGACCCCACCTAGACGGGCACCAACTGCAAATGGGTAACTCTTCAATGCCTTAGCTAGAATGTACAAGGCATTAATAATCCTTGAAAGGCCTGTGAAATAGTGGCATACTTTGACCGCACAGGGTGGACATTGTCCTGTTACAGGAGACACATGCACAACCTCAGCCTGATTTTGCAGCATCATGGGGAAGGCATTGATACTCCACTTAATCTAGCGGAGTAGTAATTTGAATAAATAAATCATTGATATGTATTGTACAAGAATGGAAGAGTGGGTACATTATGCGTATTTTGTGGGAATGTGCGTACATTCATGAATACTGGAAGGGAATCCATGACTGTCTTGGAGAGGTCCTTGGACTGGATGTGAGACTTGAGGCCAAAAAATGTCTTTTGAACGTTTGGGAACCCACCGACTTAAATAGTAAAGACAGAATATGGGTCACATTGGGCTTGATGGTAGCCAAAAGGAATCTGGCTAGGCTGTGGGGTGCAGGTGTACCGCCCAACGTGGAGGCATGGAAGGCTGATATGGATTGGTGTATGACAAGGGAAAAAACTGTGTATGTAGCTAGAGGATGCCCTAAAAAATATGGAGCAAGTGGAATGATTATCGTGGCAATATTTGTGTCCCACCAACAGTCCCCTCTCTCGAAGATCCCAATACGACATAGCTGATGTCACAATAACATTCAAAGCATTATACTGTACAACGGCACTATGTATGTATGTTATTGTGAAATTCGACTTATCTCATTGGATTGTGACCATGAATGTCGTCTCTTTGCTGTTTAATAAAAAGAATTAACAAGCATTGGCATAGCCAATAGGTCTCGCCTTCGGGACCTTATAAGTGTTTAGCCATGCAACAGTTGATGTTGTTGCACCAAGGATATTGTGCTGCATAAATAAATACTTATAGGGTCCCAAAAGCGAGACCTATTGGCTATGCCAATGTTTGTTTTACTTTAAACCATGTTAAAAACATTGACAAAGCCAATAGATTTTCCTTAGGTGAAACCTATTGGATTTTCCACTGCTTGTTTCACCTTAGCTTAGACCTAAAACTTTTGCACATTTTGCAGCAGCCTCCCTCACACTGTGTATAATGCAAGGCTAAAATAATGACTATATGGTGCTTTCTGTTACAGGCTGGGACCACATAGCACTAAAAATACACGTTACCCTTCTCCACAGCACCAAACTGGATTTAATTCTGTGGCTCTCCGGTTACACACCCAGACAGCGGCTCTCCGATTACACACACAGACATTGGCAGTGACTATATTAACCAGTAGAGGTTTAATAAGTAAAAGTTAATTTCCCACCAATTAGTTTAACCTGCATTTGTTTTTATTTTAAAGTATGTTATTTTATAAGCAGTTACCTGAGGGTGACAGGAAACACAAAATAGCTACAGCATCATTTTTCTTTTCAGCCATGTTTTTGACCCCTCCCCCACACTCACTGACCACGCCCTCATTGCACTCACTAGCGCAGTTTCTATACTCTTTCTTTAATGCACTTTGACTGTTCTATCAACTTTCTGGTCCTTCCCACCAAAGATCACCCCCCCTCAGTGTGCCCATATAGTTCAGTCCTTTCCTCTCTCTGGAGAGTGCCCTTTACCGTGGCAAATCTAGAGCGAGCCAGAGAAATAAACCCCAGGGGATTGGCTACCAAGACTCTGCCGGAAAAGCTCCCCATCAATTCTCTTAAAGGGTACACAAAAAATAAGAGAAATTGTATGAACGTGCACCCATGAACGTGACCGGTCGTGCACGGAGCAGTGTCTTGTGTGGTATTCGGCTAAAGTCAACTAATACGGACCAGGATGAGGAAAGAAAATGTAATTCGAAGTGCACTATACCTCCCACTGTTATTAAACATATATATGTATATATTTATAGGCATGAGGAGGTAAATTGATTTATTTATCCAGAAAGTCACGAATTTTAGGTGCAGTGTCTGAACTGGTACTAACAGCAAAAGCCATCTGGCCTCATCGACGCCTATCCGCTAACCTACGTTATTTGACGCTGCAGAGATTTTAAATATCTGTGTATATTGAATTTCACAGTGCATCAAAGAGAAGAAGGCGCTAGGCTTTAATATAAAAAAAAATTCAAACGCTACCGAGTGAAAAAAAGCGATGACATCGCTCACCTACGAAACCGAAAGAGCCCGGGCTGAGAGTGAGGGCGGGGGCTGCCCGCGCATGCGAGATCCGAGCCCCGAGCCCCGGCGCCGAAGCAGAGTGCGGCATCTTAAGTCCCGGGTCCCAGGAGGGGGCCCGGGTGAAGACCAGCGCTGCGAAGGGAGATCGTTGATCGAGACTTACCCCTGGCTGACGAGAGACAGACACGGAACACGCTAAAAGAGCCCGGTGAGTTTGGGGGAGGGGGGGAATGTGTGTGCGTGCGTCTGTCTGTGTGTGTGTGTGTTGTGTGTGCCTGCGTGTGTGCCTGCCTGTGCCTGCGTGTGTGCCTGCCTGTGTGCCTGCCTGTGCCTGCGTGTGTGCCTGCGTGTGCATGTGTTGTGAACAGCCGGCCGGGATCGGAGCGCAGGGGGAGGGGGGGAATGTGTGTGCGTGCGTCTGTCTGTGTGTGTGTGTGTTGTGTGTGCCTGCGTGTGTGCCTGCCTGTGCCTGCGTGTGTGCCTGCCTGTGTGCCTGCCTGTGTGCCTGCCTGTGCCTGCGTGTGTGCCTGCGTGTGCATGTGTTGTGAACAGCCGGCCGGGATCGGAGCGCAGGGGGAGGGGGGGGAATGTGTGTGCGTGCGTCTGTCTGTGTGTGTGTGTGTTGTGTGTGCCTGCGTGTGTGCCTGCCTGTGCCTGCGTGTGTGCCTGCCTGTGTGCCTGCCTGTGTGCCTGCCTGTGCCTGCGTGTGTGCCTGCGTGTGCATGTGTTGTGAACAGCCGGCCGGGATCGGAGCGCGTGACCTGATCCGATTCCGGCCGGCTGCGTGCGCGTGACAGTCTGTTGTCTCTGCCTAGTCCTTGAACGGGAAAAGGACTAAAATGATTACAATAGATCGCTTTGCGACAGCAGGGGCTTTCGCCCCTGCATCGCAGGCGCGACCTAAAAAAGAATGGAAGAGTGAAACACAGGGGTAATGGGTCCTAGTGGTGGGGTGACTTTGTGATATGCCAATGCTGTTAAATGTCTATCGCCCTAATGTGGATGACACAGAAGTTTTTTGATGACCTCCTGGAACATTGCAGTCGTTATGGGGAGAATCCTATAATGTGGGCAGATTACTTCAATTCAGTCCTCCCACCGACACTAGACACTTACAGATGTATGGAAGGTGGTGCACCTTGATGGGAGAGACTTCACATACTACTATTCAGTTCACAACACTAGCTTTCACACAGACTTTTCGTTAGCATCCCAGCATTATTGAGAATGAATATAGAAGCACAAATTTTGCAGCGAACGCTTTCAGACCACTGACTGGAAGTCCTCTCAGTACTGCAGGCACGGCATGACAATCTACAACCTGGAAACAAGAGGGGGGCGAACATAGAGATCCTATTTTATGGTCTGAGAGATGCACTGGCATAGTGTATTACTTCTAGCTCAATGAGGGCTCCGTAGATGATGTGGGAGGCATTCAAAGCCTTTATTTGAGGGGTGTGTATTTCTAAAGAATCATGGATTCTCTGAGTGGTATACTCTTAGTTGAGACAGTTGCAGCAGGAGGCCAAACAGCTACTAGTAGAATATGAGATGCACAGGGAGCCAGAAGTACTGGCTAAGCTACAAGAAACTCTTGGAGAGTTCAGAGAAGTAGCAGAAGAGAAGTGTTGTACTTGAGGAAACAAGCATGTGCCTTTGGGGAGGGTGACAGAACGGGGTAATTACTTGTCTAGTTCCCAAAGGTAAACGAGAACACTACACAGGTGACTAGCATTTAAAAAGAGGATGGGGAAATTACACTGGCATTGACAGGTATTTTTTGTGTTTCAACAATGATATCACAGGCTGTATACATTTAGAGAGTTCTATAACACTAACAAAATAGCAAGCTTCCTTGATAATGTAGCTCTCGCTTGGGATGAGGGGAAGATTCAAGAACTGTTAAACTCTCTAATTCCTGAAGAAGTGTGAAAATAGCAATTTTGGCACTGGGAACCGGGAAGGTTAAGTGATGAGATGGCCAATCGGGTGAGTTTTATTGGGAATTCTCTAAGGTATTGGCCCCACAACTATTGGTGTTCTATAATGCAGCGGTCAACTGAGCAAACAGTCCCCATTTATGCTGAAAGTGATCATTATAGTTCTTTTAAGTCCAGGACGGGATCCTAGTAAATGAGACTTATATAGGCCACTGTCTTTACTAAAAGTAGACAAGAAAAAATGTGTGTAACTACTGGCATAAAGACTCCAGAAGTTGCTGAGGAGGCTTGTACTACTGCAGAAATCTGGTTTTACACCTCTTTGAGCAACGACATTTAACTTGCAGATGTTGATGGCGGTGCTGGACAGGTTGGATCCTGAGATTTCGGCTGTGGCACTGCTACTTGATGCGGCATAAGATTTGATACCTTGTAATGGCTGTATATGCAGGACGTGTTGTGGAAATATTTCCTGCCTTTAGTCAGCCTACCTTACACAAGTCCATACACATGAGTGAGGGTGAGTGGCATAGGGGCAGATGTATCAACCGTTTTGCGACTCGCAAAGGCCGAAATTCGCAGAATTTCGGCCTTTGCGACTCGCAAATGGTCATTTTGCATGATTGTGAATGTATCAAAAATTCGCAAATTAAGAAATTGCAAAGATTTGCGATTCCTTCATTTGCCATAGCATTTAAGGAATCGCAAATTTTGCGATTCCTTAAATGCTATGTATGAAGCTGCGAATTTTAAATGTAAATGTAAATGTAATGTAAATTGATACTTGTATAGCGCACTACTCACCCGCAAGGGTCTCAAGGCGCTTGTACGAATACCGCTGTGGAACCCATCCTGGCTTTCCCTGTGAGGTGTCCACTCCTGGGCACCCCCAAGGTGGAGGCCAGGCATCCTTAGCGTTGTGGGGGCCGTTGTGGAGATTAAGCAAGCTATTGCCCAGAGTCACAGAGTGGGACCCATGATTGGAATAGGCACCGAGGCGAGAATTATCATGTCCGTGGAATTTTTGAGCCCAAGACCCGCCGAGGCGGGAATTGAACCCTGGTCCCGATGGTAATTTGCGAAGTCCTCAACAAATGCACAATTTTGCATTTTTTAAGGTGGCATGTGACGTGCACACATGCCCATGGGGCATGTATGTGCGCCATATGCACACATATGTACATTTCAGGGGTGCAGCAGGGTGTCTTTCAGACACCCTTGCACCCTTGAAATAATTCTCAAATTGCGATTAGCAAATTGCGAATTCGCAATTTGAGAATTAGTTCAAAATCATTCCTATGGGCCTCCTGGCCCATAGGAATGCATGGGAAATTATTCCTTATTTGCGAATTCCCAATATGCGAATTCGCAAATAAGGAAGTGTAAGGAATCGCAAAATATTAGCGATTTTTTCATACATTCCATTTTGCGAGTTCTAAATAGCGATTCCTTAAAAATCGCTATTTAGGCATCGCAAAATAGAATCTTGATACATCTGCCCCATACTGTCTAATGTGTTCCCAATAACGGTGATGGATCAAGCCCTGATCTTTGGACTGGGTAAGAGTGGTCTGCTTAATTCAGACACTCTGTTCATCACCACCCCCTTTTCTGAATCGTTTTTGGCCACTATAGGTGTGGCAGGGTATACTCAGACATGAGTCCCTTGCTCACTGCTCCATCAGGATTCAAGCAAGCCGGGCCGAAGACGCCTGAAATGGCAGAAACCGGTCCCCGGAAGCTTGTCTCCTTTCTGGTGAAGAATTGGCTTGGTAGTTTGGTCTGCCCTGTTCCCGTGATGCACTGGGCCAGGGACAGACTAATTTGCATATAGCCAGGTTCTGAGCTGGGATGGGGCAGTGAGCTAAATAACGGTGATGGATCAAGCCCTGATCTTTGGACTGGGTAAGAGTGGTCTGCTTAATTCAGACACTCTGTTCATCACCACCCCCTTTTCTGAATCGATTTGGCCACTATAGGTGTGGCAGGGTATACTCAGACATGAGTCCCTTGCTCACTGCTCAATCAGGATTCAAGCAAGCCGGGCCGAAGACGCCTGAAATGGCAGAAACCGGTCCCCGGAAGCTTGTCTCCTTTCTGGTGAAGAATTGGCTTGGTAGTTTGGTCTGCCCTGTTCCCATGATGCACTGGGCCAGGGACAGACTAATTGGCATATAGCCAGGTTCTGAGCTGGGATGGGGCAGTGAGCTAAATAACGGTGATGGATCAAGCCCTGATCTTTGGACTGGGTAAGAGTGGTCTGCTTAATTCAGACACTCTGTTCATCACCACCCCCTTTTCTGAATCGTTTTTGGCCACTATAGGTGTGGCAGGGTATACTCAGACATGAGTCCCTTGCTCACTGCTCCATCAGGATTCAAGCAAGCCGGGCCGAAGACGCCTGAAATGGCAGAAACCGGTCCCCGGAAGCTTGTCTCCTTTCTGGTGAAGAATTGGCTTGGTAGTTTGGTCTGCCCTGTTCCCATGATGCACTGGGCCAGGGACAGACTAATTTGCATATAGCCAGGTTCTGAGCTGGGATGGGGCAGTGAGCTAAATAACGGTGATGGATCAAGCCCTGATCTTTGGACTGGGTAAGAGTGGTCTGCTTAATTCAGACACTCTGTTCATCACCACCCCCTTTTCTGAATCGTTTTTGGCCACTATAGGTGTGGCAGGGTATACTCAGACATGAGTCCCTTGCTCACTGCTCCATCAGGATTCAAGCAAGCCGGGCCGAAGACGCCTGAAATGGCAGAAACCGGTCCCCGGAAGCTTGTCTCCTTTCTGGTGAAGAATTGGCTGGGTAGTTTGGTCTGCCCTGTTCCCATGATGCACTGGGCCAGGGACAGACTAATTTGCATATAGCCAGGTTCTGAGCTGGGATGGGGCAGTGAGCTAAATAACGGTGATGGATCAAGCCCTGATCTTTGGACTGGGTAAGGGTGGTCTGCTTAATTCAGACACTCTGTTCATCACCACCCCCTTTTCTGAATCGTTTTTGGCCACTATAGATGTGGCAGGGTATACTCAGACATGAGTCCCTTGCTCACTGCTCCATCAGGATTCAAGCAAGCCGGGCCGAAGACGCCTGAAATGGCAGAAACCGGTCCCCGGAAGCTTGTCTCCTTTCTGGTGAAGAATTGGCTTGGTAGTTTGGTCTGCCCTGTTCCCATGATGCACTGGGCCAGGGACAGACTAATTTGCATATAGCCAGGTTCTGAGCTGGGATGGGGCAGTGAGCTAAATAACGGTGATGGATCAAGCCCTGATCTTTGGACTGGGTAAGAGTGGTCTGCTTAATTCAGACACTCTGTTCATCACCACCCCCTTTTCTGAACCCAATAGACAGCGGCACACAACAAGGATCCCTGTTAAAAGCCTTGATTTTGTTTTATCCATTGAGCCATCTGCATGCTGGCTAAGCAAGGACTATACTTTTAGAGGGATACATGTCAGGCTGGGGCCTCTATTGGTATCCCTGTACGAAGATATCATCATATCATATGTGTTATCAAAGACATTCGATTTGGTAGTTATTCTGTTCCAGCGATATACTGGAATATGTCTGAAATATTTCCTCTGACCGACATGACAATGCCTAGGAATGTGATTACGCACCAAAATGGAGCCCTGACGGGGTAAAATATCTTGGTGTTTATGTCACCAGAGACATCACTGTTGAGGAAAGCCTTTGGGGTAGCAGTTGAAGGGATTAAATCACGTGTTGACCATATCAGGGGAGTGGCACTCTCTTGGCTAGCGTCCTTCCTTCAAGGCAGGTCTCAGGCCGTTCATCTTGCAGGATTCTCCGCCCCCCCGCCCTCTTGTGTGTGGGGTCCCCCAAGGTAACTCTCTTTCTCTCTTTCTCCCCTTCTTTTCAATCTTTATATCTATCCTCTCATTCTTTCTCTCCGCGAGCAGGGGGTCTCCGTGTATAACTACGCGGATGATCTCCAGCCCATCTTTGATCTTTCTACCTCTGACTCCCCTCTTTTTCTCAGCTCCACTCTAGTCTTTATCTCGGAATGGATGAGCATGAACCATCTTAAGTTGAACCCGGATAAGACGGAGCTTGTCCTCACGGGTGGTCCCTCCAATCCCTGGTCCCCGACTCATTGGCCCCTTTCCTTCGGCCCCCCTCCCCTACCAGTTCCCTCCGTCCGTACCCTGGGCATCAAGGTCAGCAATGACCTTTCCATGCATGCCCAAGTCAGTTCCGTCGTCTCATCTTGTTTTTTATCCCTCCGTCTCATCCAAAAAATATCCCGTTTTTTTTCCACGAACGCCCTCAAATCCATTGTCATGGCCCTCATCACCTCCCGCCTTGACTATGGGAATGGCCTTTACGTGGGCATTCCGGCCTTTGAAACACGACAGTTACAGGCCATTCAAAATCAGGCAGCCCGTCTCATTTTTCACCTTCCCAAATCCTCTCACATCACGCCTGTACTCAAGTCCCTTCATTGGCTCCCTGTGCACTTCAGATCATTTTTTAAACTGGCCTGTCTAGCCTTCCGGGCTTATACCCATTCTGCTCCCCTTTTTATTGTCTCCTTAATCACTCCCTACACCCCAGCTCGCACTCTCCGCTCTTCATCCCTCTCTCTTCTCCAAGTACCCCGTTTCCGTAAATCCCGAACTGGTGGCACCCGTTTTTCGGTTCTGGCCCCCCAGTTCTGGAACAGCCTTCCGTTGTCCATTCGTTCTATTCCTACTTATCCCTCTTTTCGTAAATCCCTGAAAACCTTTCTTTTTTCCCAGGCCTTCCCCTGTTAGCCCTCTCGGATGCTTTGTAGAATCTGGTTCCCATCCTCAGCGCCAGGAAGCCGCTTGGCCGCAGTGCGCTTTAGCAAGTTTCTTTTTCATTTCATTTCATTTCATCCCTATTCAGACAAATATCTCTCCTTAAAATTGTGATGCTGCCTAAGCTACTAAACCTCGAACAAGCTTTTTCAGGGCACAGGTCCTAAAGAAAGAAGTGGGGGTGACTAACTAAGTTAGGCATTATGCAAATTACATCATGGTGTGTGACAACACAAGTGGAATTACAAACGATGACCACACAGAAAGTGACATCATAAAGAAATGACAACAGGCTTTAAAATCTCACTCATGTTTAGAAGTTCTATTAGAGTATATTCAAGCACATTATGATATTTAACAAATGAGATTCTTCATCAGGATTGTGCCAAAAAGTGACGCAACTCTGATGCAAAATCTAGGCCTTAACTTATACATTTTGGGGCAGATTTACAAGAAGTGGCGCATCCCTGCATATTAGCAGGGATGCGTTGTGCGCCATGCCTCCGCCACCATTGATGCGCCGAATTTACAATGCATGAAAACAACAAGGGTTTGGTTATAGCGGAGCAAGGCCGCGCCGTATGAAATTCTCAACAAAACAAAATGCCAGTGCTGCTCACTTTTTTAACGAATTTTGATGCACAGTGATTGAAACAATTGTAGCATTACCACACAACTAATTGTGACTGTGTAAATCTTTTTAATTTTTTACAATTTCAAAACAATTTTATTTTAGAATTCCTACAAGGGTTAACCTTAAGGAGAGGAAATATTTAAAATCTGTGGTTTGTTTGGGTGAATAAATACAGGTGTGTTTTGACACCCGGAGGAAAAATGATAAATAAAGATTTAGGTTGAAAGGTGTTGGAACTGCAATCACACATCAGATTCGTCATCTATCATTAGATTGAAGCAAACATCCTATGCATTCATTCTCAGTCGAAAGAAATGTGTTATAGAGAAATGGAAAAAGAAAAAGAAGAAAAAACGTGAATGGCCTCACCAGGGTTCGCGGGAACCGTTTCTTAATCAATATGGTGGGGTACTATTTTACTCATTAAGTTCGTAGATCTAACAATTATATGTCAGGCTATCAATACTTTTTACAATCTTGATATTTCACAATGTTATTAACCCAAGATTAGCCTGAAACACAGACAGAGAGTTGGTCGACGCGTTTCGAAGCCCCTAAGTCATGGGGGTTCTCATCAGGACCTTGGGGGATCAGTCCTGCAAGAGAATAAAACAACAGTTCTTACTACACTATCCCATGAGAGAAACCTTCAACTTTACAACGGACAAACTTCCTCAGCTGAATTACCTTGTCTTCTACACAATCCTGTGTTACTCCTAGTTTCAATGCACTGTGACACGTTTCACAGGTTCCAAATGAAGTTCAATTAAAGTCCACAACGCACTGTCAATTGTATAAGGTTGCCGTCGTCGTCTACGGGACAAAGGCAAGCTGTTGTATGATACTTTGTGATATACATATTGTGGTAAATCAGAATGAGACTAACTCCTTCGTATATATTTACCTTCCCAACGGGGGGGCCTTCTTGAGATGGAACAGGTGCTCACTCGACCGATGTTTGTTTCATGATTCTTCTGCGAAATATAAACGAATATAGTTGTTGTTGATTTCGAGGGAAAAATACTTTACCATAGTTGACTTTAATTGAACTTCATTTGGAACCTGTGAAACGTGTCACAGTGCATTGAAACTAGGAGTAACACAGGATTGTGTAGAAGACAAGGTAATTCAGCTGAGGAAGTTTGTCCGTTGTAAAGTTGAAGGTTTCTCTCATGGGATAGTATAGTAAGAACTGTTGTTTTATTCTCTTGCAGGACTGATCCCCCAAGGTCCTGATGAGAACCCCCATGACTTAGGGGCTTCGAAACGCGTCGACCATCTCTCTTTCTGTGTTTCAGGCTAATCTTGGGTTAATAACATTGTGAAATATCAAGATTGTAAAAAGTATTGATAGCCTGACATATAATTGTTAGATCTATGAACTTAATGAGTAAAATAGTACCCCACCATATTGATTAAGAAACGGTTCCCTCGAACCCTGGTGAGGCCATTCACGTTTTTTCTTCTTTTTCTTTTTCCATTTCTCTATAACACATTTCTTTCGACTGAGAATGAATGCATAGGATGTTTGCTTCAATCTAATGATAGATGACGAATCTGATGTGTGATTGCAGTTCCAACACCTTTCAACCTAAAACTTTATTTATCATTTTTCCTCCGGGTGTCAAAACACACCTGTATTTATTCACCCAAACAAACCACAGATTTTAAATATTTCCTCTCCTTAAGGTTAACCCTTGTAGGAATTCTAAAATAGAATTGTTTTGAAATTGTAAAAAATCGTGAAAAAATTAAAAAGATTTATACAGTCACAATTAGTTGTGTGGTAATGCTACAATTGTTTCAATCACTGTGTATTGAAATTCGTTAAAAAAGTGAGCAGCACTGGCATTTTGTTTTGTTGAGAATTTACAATGCGGCGCACCAATGGGCAAAAACGGCACAAATGCGTGACGCATCTGTGCCGTAAAGGCGGCGCATTGCTGGAGTTGCATCGCAAGCGCAATGCAGCTCCAGCAAGGCTCTGGGGGGCCCTATCATGTTAATGCTGCGTCAATCCTTACGCCTGCTTCAAGCAGGCGCAGGTTTTGAGGCAGCATGTGCCCCAAAGTGACTGAATGAAATCTTGTAGATTTCACTCAGCCACTTTTAGGAGGCGTTCCTCCGCCGGAACGCCCCCCTCTGTGCAGGAACGCCTCCTTCTGGCACAGGGCTTTACAATGTGACGCATCTCCCAGATGCGTCACGTTGTAAGTACCCCACACCATGGCGCATCTTTTGGGCCGCTGCTGCGTCACAAAAGTGACGCAACGGCGGCGTAAAAGGAGTGCAAGGGGCTTGTAAATCTGCCCTTTTGTTTTTTTAACAGTGCCACAAATAAATTGGCAGCAAGGAGCAACGTGGTAATAAATCTGTTCTGCTCAGATGGTTGCAAAGTCTGCATTTTAAAATCTCAGAAAATAATAATAATGGGATGATAACCCTAGAGGTTAGCACATTTGCTGGAGAGATCTGTGTTTTGTCTAGTCCCAGTTTTGAATCGAAGTAGCATAGAGAGTTAATACATCTCCTGCCAAAGAACCTCATGTAACATCCAAATGACAGATTTTTATCAAATGTAGGTAGGGAAGTGGGTTGCTTCTTATAACACAGAGATCCTTTTGTTACTTGCAGTTCATAAATTGTAATCCTTCTAACATAGAAGAGCCATGAAGGACGTGACTCCTACATCTTCCCTCACTGTGTTATATAATACATCCTGTAAATTGATATAAACACCTATCTGATTTATTGTCAATGTATAATGTATACCTGTGAACTAAAGAACTCGGATAACCTGCATTAGGATAATTAGCGCAATAAAAGAAATAAAACAAAATAATGGTATTTACATTGTTATTTGTGTAACTACTGGTACAGACCAACACATGTGACATTCTTACAGTGCATGCATAACTTATATACAGCGACTGAACAAAGTAAAAAGCATGCCTCTTAAGTACTTGTGAAGTAATAATAAGCTGTGTGCCTTTGTTTTCCCTCCATTGCATTTGTATCTAGGTGTGAGGCTCCAGATAGCTCTCCACCAGGATACTGGAACAAAAGAAGGCCTAATGGGCCCTTAACTTCGGCCTTTGTTATGTGCCCAGCTGGAATCTGATAAGCCCCCTCACCGCCCAAAAATAGCTGCGAAGAGTGAAAGCAGACAACACAGGTGAATGTGTCCTAATGTCTGAAAATCTGCCGCGGTGCGTCCATTGGGGCGTACAGGCAGACCCCCACTAGCCCCAGAACCCGCGGCTGCAAGAAAAATCAAGAAAAATAAACACTGACACGAATAAAATGTAAGCACCGAGCGCCGCCGGGAATCCGGGCAGCACCCGACGTATCCTGGAGTGCGCTGCGCAGGGGGGCTGGTCTGCAGCTTGAGTGACAGCAGACAGCCAAGGTAATCCGTGTTAATGATTGTAAATGCGCAAGTGAAGCTTTGGGCTGCAACTTGCCCAAGCATGCGCAGTCATGTTCCCCCATAGAGAGTGACCAGGGGGGTGCTGGTTGAACCGGGCCGCAGTAGAAAGGGCGACACAGGGCGAGCAGCAGTGTGCCCCCCTAGCCAATCCTGGCGCTGCATGCAGCGCCAGGATTGGCCGGTCACGGCGCAGCAGGGCAGGGCAATCCATTATTGGATGCCGCGCTTGGGTGGTGAGCCGCACTGCATAATGGCCAATCACTGTGTGTGACTTCATGTAGTCATGCAGTGATTGGCCATTGCGCGACGCTGCTGCTGAAGTCAGATGATCCTCTTTCTGGGGCTCTGGGACTCGCCAGGCACTACCTGATAAATGCCAGTTCGACCCTGGGTGTCTACTGTGTCCGTACATTGACGTCTATGCCAGCGTCTATGCCCCTGCAGCGAAGGAGTTTGCCCTCTGCCCTAACTGTAAACTTTCCCCGCCGAGCACCGAATCGCACTTGGGACCAGCCTTCCCTCTCACAGCATTGAGCGTATCCAAAGCCTCACATCCATCCGCTGACGCTGATATGCTTGGAAGCCATAGCGTCAGGCTGCCTGTGTTGCAGGGCTAGCGCTCCAGGTAGGGTCCTAACTATCATGACCCAGGATTGAGTTTGCATGCAGTGCTGCGGGGCAAATGCCTCTAAAGTGTGCCTGAGGACAAGGGCCTCCAAGTGTGCCCCGGGCGAGGGCCTCAGGTTCAAGGTTGTGCTGCAGGGCATTGTCTCGAAGTAGTGCAGTTACGCATGGGCTCGGGCTGTGTTGCAAGACTAGGCTTTAACAGGGCGAGGTCTTCAGGCTGCACAGCAGCATCAGGGACTAAGCCGCACCGACTGACCTGCCTGTAGCTCCACAAACGTGCAGGCCAGGCCTCTCGGTTTCACAGCGAGTTGTAGGTTTCATTCAAATATCACACCGTGCCTCCAGCTGTCTCCTCAGCGCAGGCTTTTCTCTGTTTATACAAGCAAACATTAAATACACATTCCGCAGCGGGACCAATCGCAGCTTGAACTGCATTCGTTGATCAATCGGGCGCTTCATTGCCTTGGCGGGAAAGTAGGAAATTGGAGGTGGATTGTTCGGGGTGCCGTGATTATTACATAATACCATGGCTCTAAAGCATCCCTTGACCTGTATTAATGTATATACTATGTAAGTTATATATTTTGTTTTCTCCAAATTTTTTGAGAAAATGATGTGTGTTTCCGCTTATGCATTCATTTGGCATGCTAAAGACATTTACTGTGAGGTCCATATTTCAAATACATCTAATATTTCTTAAGGAGCGTCTAAAAATATCTAAGCGGAGAAACACTTGCTGGGCAGGGCTAATCGTGCTAGGTTGATTTGTTTGTTACGTTGATTAGCGCTAAAACCAAGGAACCGACATTAAACCACTTGATCGCTTGCACAATATCTTGTATTTTAAACATTCTGCGTGTTGGCATTTATTCTTCTCCTTCCCACCCTTCTAACAGACTGTTTACCTCTCTAGCTCTTCAAAACGGTCGGTCAATGGAGTATTAGCGGTATGCCGATAAGTAAATAAATGTGAATGCAGACTTCTAGTCTTGTGATCATGGAGGTATCATGTAAAGTTTTCTTTTATTTTAGATCATTAAAGAGAGGGCAATTGAGTTGGCATGGTGTGCAATAACACGTTTTTAATAGTACTTTAACAAAATAATTTGTATGCAATTATTTTGTAAACCGGAAATATCCTGCTTCCAGCCGCTTGCAAGCGCTGAACATCCTTGTTCAATAATTACTTGACTTCAGACCAGAAAGTTAGTCAGTTAGAAAATCCGTGACTTTGCAGCCTCTGAAGTGGCTACATTATCATTTTATTTGTTCTATTGTATGCACTTATTAATTATTGCGCACACTTGACTCAACTCCATCTAAAAGCACATGAACAGGGAATGCTCCTCCGGCTCCCCCATCTTTGCTCTCACAGACACATCCTCTGCAGAGCCCCCGGTTCTCTGTGGGTCAAAAATCAGACGAGGAGACCCAGCCAGCCATGTTTGTGATGTATAATAAAAGTCTAATTGGTGCTAATAATAACCCGCTTGTGTGGGTAAAGGCCATAATAGAGCCTGAGGTGCTTCATCACTGAGGTAAAGAAGTCTGCCGTTTCTACTGTCATTTTCGCTAAGATTGTCTGAACCTTTGAAGTAACCCCCCTCCCCCTTACAGGCATCAAACACTCAAGATAAATCTATTTACTGTTGACTGGCTAATCTGCGAACCAGATCAAGGCAACATTCCAAATCGGATCTGTTTGTTCAGCATATGGAGACAGCCAAAGTATCTTTTGAATGGTAATTATGAAATGCTTGAGAACTGGCAGAGTTAAAAGTGACTGTGAGTGTCCTGAATGTGGCTGTGGTTATTCTCTGGCATTGGGGCTCCACTTTCGCTCTCACCAAGGAAGGATTGGGTTACAATGTCACGCCATTTTGAGGGGCTAGTGATGGGGGAAAGTGGAGGAGAGGAACACAATCCAGTAGTTGTCTACCACGAAAAGCTTCAGAGGGGTGATGGTCTGCGTTGATGCTGTGCTGTGGCCTTGCTGTTTGCCTGGTGTGAAATGGAGGCGGTGGGACAGCCTTTGCATCCGCCATTTCCTGGTCTCCACATGCCCATTCCACATGGATCCCCCTGCATAACATGTGATCCTCCTACTTTGAACCCTCTGCCACTGTCACACGTGAACCCAGGGGCATTTCACATTTTTTCAAGGCTGTATACGCCAGTCAAATTGGGCTTGATATCCAGTCTTATCTTCCATTCAGCACAATCTGATATCCCGAATACCCCTCCAGCAACCTCAGGTCAGGGTTGCTGGGCGTGCTGCAGGGCAGTGGTTTCAGGCTTGGCTGCATCACCAGGCTTCGTGTTATGCTACAGGCCAAACATGTCAGGCTGTGATACACGTCCAGGTTCCACCGTGGGTCGAAGTCTTGCTGCTCTGCCGGCCGGACCACAGGCCTACGGGTTTGCAGGTTCCAGGGATGGCAAAGTAGAAAGAGGCGGGCGACCTGGGCTGAAGGGCTTTGAGGTTGTGCTGCACGGCAGAGGTAGAAGGGAGGGATCCAGGAAGTGCCGGGGGACAAGGGCTCTGTGCTATGCAAGAGGCTCCCAGACTGTCCTGCCTGATCGAGAATTCCAGGCTCTGCCGCAGGGACCTGGAGTCGTGGACTGTGGTGCGTGCACATGAGCCAGCCTGTGTGCCCTCTGCCCTGTCACTAGCGGTACAAAAGGGGGTGGTGATGGACGGAGCATCTGAATCAATCAAACACTCACACCCAGTCAAAAGATCTGGGTTTAATCCATCACCGTTCTTTAGCCCACTCTGCCACCCCAGCTCAGACATGGCTATATGCAAATCAGTCTGACCCTGTGCCTCATGGGAACAGTCCAGCCCGAACTGCCAAGCCATGTCTTCCCTGGACCGGAAACAAGCTTCCGAGGACCGGTTTCTCTCATTCCAGCCGTCTTCAGCCCGGCTTGCTTGAATTCAGTGGCAAAGTGAGCAAGGGACTCACGTCTGAGCATACCCTGCCACACTTATGGCGGCCAAAAGCGGTACACTGTCACTGGCTTCTCTCTCGTCGTCTCTCTCGAGTCTCGACCCATGGGCCGTACAGTCCTCCTACATTCAAGCTTGCTGAGTGTTGCTTGCTGATTATCAGGTATTTTCAAATTCATTTGCTGTAGTAACTAACTGTGGCGCCTGTCAACTCAGTCAGTATGTGTCAGTGCCATAAAGAAATTAGCAACAAGGAAAAGCATGGAAGTAGATCTGTTCTGCTGAATTGGTTGCAAAGTCTGCATTTTAAAATATTTTATGGGGTTTAGGCATCTGCTACCGAGGTGTCCAGTAGATCTCAGGGAATCATAATAGTGGTGAGATAACTCTGGAGGTTAACACATTTTTGGGAGAGATCTGTGTTTTGTGTAGTCCCATATTTGAATCAAAGTAGTATAGAAGGTTAATGTCTCTCCTGCAAAACATAATCACCCACTGTTCTTGAGGGGTAGGAAGGGGAGGTTGCGGATTGTTGAACCTCAATTTGTTACTACCTTCTTCAGGTTTGTTATTCATGATATCGCAACACACATGGTGTGAATCTTATACAATGTTGTGAGCATAGATGTACCACTTAATTATGCAATAGTGCTCTGATATGTGTATGATATAGCATATGCCAACTGAAAATGCAATAAAATATGTTTTTTTTAAAACACAGCTGTCTCCTGCAAAGCACATCATTCAGCTCACAGATTTACTTTATGTAGATAGTAAAGTGGGTTACTGTTTTGAGCACAGAGATCCTTTTGTTACCTGCAGCTCATACATTGTAAACCTTGTAGTACACCACAGTGAGATATGAAGGGCATTTAACTCCTACACCTTGCAACCCTGACTGTCTCATGTAAAACATCTTGAACATTGATTTGCAGACTTACATTATTTATTTTCAATGGATAATGTGTATGTTGTGTAAAGCACTCTAACACTCTGCATTGGGATGAGTAGCGCTATAATATAAAGGAATATGTGACGTTACAAGGCGATCACTTAGATCGCTGTACGTTACATCGCGGTTATTACAACAAGGAGTGTGGGCAACATGCCGGTGCACAACTGACACTAGTGCACAGATAAAATTGTTCAAAACTTCTTGTCTATATTTTTGTGTTCTGGCTTTGTTTTGTTTTGCAAATGATTGCGTATATATGCTCAAAATGTATGCATTCACCAATGGGGACAAAAAACAAAGCACAGATTTTACTGATCAAATGCCATATTAAGAACATTTTGTTTCACCTAAACACTATCATCTGTGTGGAAAGACATGCGTGATAGTCACATGCGTTCTAATGGAAACGTGGTAAAGGTAAGGCGTGGTTCCCAATGCTTTGTGAAGGCTGTTTCCCAACTGCTGTGCAACTTCTTCTACTCTTAGAGCTGAGATTTTCATGAAAGTCTTATAGTCTGAATTCAGCACCTGAGCGTAATAGGGCGGAATGTATGAAGCTCTGTGGTTATACTGAATAAGCAGCTGCCTATGTAATGCCATCAATTATGTAATAACTGCACTTTCACAATTGCTTTATTAACCTTCCTGCTTTCTCAAATTTGCTTGAAAATGCACGATTTTTCTTCTTTTTTTTCAAAAGTTTCTTGGGAGGGGTAACCCCCCCCAAACTCCCTTTTGGGGTTCGGGATCGCTCGCTGCGCTCGCTCGCTACGGTGCTGTATGCAAATCACTTTGCGCCCCACCACTTTCAAATGTCACCCACCGCCTACACAGGGAACGAGTTCAACAGATTTTACTGGGGCCCTTCTTGACAGGGTGGGCGGTCACCTCCGTGTGAAAATAGTGGGAGGACGCCATCTGCCCGCATGTACCCCCGACTAATGCCCTGAGTGTTTTAGATAACTGTGGGCCTGATTTAGATATTGGCAGACGGGTTCCTCCATTACAATATTGATAGATAACCCATCTGCTAAAATATAAATCCCATTACATCCTATGGGATTTATATTTCGGTGGGCAGGATTTCCGCCACCATTGTCACGGAGTAACCCGTCCGTCAAGATCTAAATCAGGCCCCCTATCAGTTATTAACCAAAACTGATATGGGGCCCACACATCCCCGTATTCAATAAACAGTACTCACCCAACTGAATACGAAAGGGGGATTGAAAGTGACGGATACCTTTTTGTACTACTTGGTAGCGCAGGCTCATCATGCTAGATACTGGTTCTTAGCAGTGCTTTAATTGGACATATAGAAATGCAGGTACTCCCTGTTTAGAGCACGTTTGCTTTTGTCAAGTGCTGGTACTCACCTACTAAATATATAACAGCAGTGCTGAGAAGTGCAGGTACACTCCCTTTCAAATTAAAGAACTGCAGGTACTCCGTACCAGACAGTACCTGCCCATTTTAAGCACTGGTTCTTAGATTCAGTGACACTAACTCATGAAAAAGTCGAAGGGCCACTGGCTAGATCATATTTGTCACCAACAGTTCTAGAAAGAAAGCCTGATTGTCTGTCGTTATACGACAATGCAACAATGTGATTGCTGTCACTTTCGGAGCATGGTGGGAGTTTGTGAAATTAATAGGAACATACATACTATACTCTCCCTTATTGGATATGGATAACAGTCCAATACTGCCATTGCCCCCCCCTCCACTAGAACAATCACCTCTGAACATACTAAAAAGATTTGGGATTGTGCTTATGGGCAACCTGTATTCAGGAGGGCAATTTATTAGTTTACAGGCAGTTAAGAAAAAAGGTGAGACTGGCGCCTTTGCGATATTGTTATACCATAGATTGCATCAGGAAGAACGTGAAGAGCTGACCGGATTCCCTCAGCCCCCATTGGAATTGGAGGTGTTGACCAAACTGATCTAACAAGGTGAAGGGGGTAGTACCATTTATCCGTGATGAGATAGTCAAATCTAGAACTGTTCACGAATGTCTAGCTAAGCAGGCCTGGGAGCGTGAGCTGGGCAAACCCATATCGGATAAACATTGGAAATACTGTTATGTTACAAGTCAGGGAAATGCTACCACTCATAGACATAAATGACTACATTCAAGATGCCCAATCGCGCATTCTTTACCTGGAGTGACTAGCTCGATTTAAACCTCCGAATTACAAAGTGGCAGTTGCCACTGGATAGTCAGGTCTGCATTTCCATAGGGAAAGCATTTTTTGGTTTGCTTATAACTTAGGCGCCATTTGACAAATCTTCACAAAACTTTCCAAACAAAGTCTCATCCACCTCCACTCCTTCCTGGAAAGTTTTGGGGTCATTCATCAAGCGAGGGCAGAAAAATAGGCGGGCCACAAAACACGTTTTCGTCACTCATTTTCCATAGTAAAATAGAACATCAATATTGCAAAAACTGCTGAACTGAATTACGCTAAATTTTACAGATCATGATCCAGTAAAAGAGTGCTTTTTGTGATCTGGCAACTACAGCATGGAGCACGGCAACAATAAAGTTGGAACCGAGGACTAAATTCTGGGAAGCCTTCACAAGGTGGGCAATCCCCACCAAAGCTCGCAAGCATGGTAGCAGTCCTGCCTCAATATCATCATGGCAGAGCACCATGAATGGTGTATTAAATGCAGGCGTTCCCAGTGCCAGAGTGAATGATAATTCTTGTTTCAGAGTTACAAAGGCTTGCTTCGCCTCATTGTATCAGTGAAATGTTACAGGGGTGTATTTCATTATCAGGTTTTGGAAAGATAGTGACTGGTCTGAGCAACTTCCAAATGGCTTGACTGTGGAGAGGTGCCTCTTCCAAGTTGAACTTGATAGCCAACAAAGAGAACGATAAAATTGTCATTTCTCTCTAGAAGTTTTGTGACCCCACTTTGCTAATTCAGTGAGGATATACAAGGAGTCAACCTTACACTGGTCCAATTATTCAGAAGCAACCAACAAACAAGCTGCATAATACACTCAGGTGGATACTACGTGGAAAGACAATGATGTCCAGATTTTTCTTGAGAGCTTAGAAGATGGAAGGTGACTCGGTAAAAACTTGGGACGAATAGGACCATGTCAACTGCCCCTCACTCAAAATGAGATTGGGAAGAAATATTGATTATTTGGGTATCTTGGGATCAAAAAGAAAGAGGAACAAAGGTCCACCAACATGAACCAATTAGCAGTGACTGGGATAGCGGGTTTGGAAAACCAGACAGTTTCGGTATTACATCATTGATGGCACATAGGTCTTGAACAAATCTGTACGTATGTTTGCCAGACTTTTTGATTAGCAAAATTAGGTTGTTGCATACACTTAGTGTGAGTACCCTTGTTTTATAAAAGCACTAGAAACATGTTGAAGATCTGCTTCTGTCTATAGACGTAGAGGTTATTGAGGAACATGAGGAGTTTTATGATGGCTTTTACGTTGATCGTTACTGGTTCGACAGTTAAAAAAAACTTGTATCATTAGCATGTCCAGACCGCCAAGACGACATTTTATCAAGCTTGTCAGAGAAAGAGATTTTGGCATGGTATGTTTACAATTCGCATCATCAGTATATTCTTTGGTTTCACCTAATATAGGTAAAACTGCATTTTTATTGTTTTTCGGCGCACTCCAATAAACACAATTGTTGATACAATTCACAGCACAGTTTAATGTTGGTGAGAGAGGTAGAGCTTAACAAAAATGTATGCTGGTTTGTGATGGGACCCAGGGCTTTGGAGACAGGATTGTTGATTTGGTGGGTGATGCTGGTGTTATAAATGCCAACTTCATCAATTGACAAGATTGAGAGAGGTGTGGAAGAAAATTCAGAGGTATCTAGAGCAGATTGGCTAGCACCAGTATAAATTAAACCTGAGGTGGGCTGTCCATTAATGACAACTTGTGCATACAACCCATTTGCTCTGTTGGAATTAAAGCATTTGCACAGCAGTTAGCTCCCCTTAGGCCAGAGGTCTTTAAACTTGGGGGATGAGCCCCCGCTAGGGGTGCCTCAAGTGATCACAAGGGGAGTGCCAGGGTCTCGCCAAAAGAAACATTCTAATAAAAGTACTTTGTTTTACTTTGTTTTAAGCTGAAAAAACATGAGCGGCAGCAAGTCCCTCTGTAATGGGCCATCACTAACATCTTTTGTCATTTGTATCCCAGCTGTGAGTATGTGTCAAAAGGGCAGGGACTCCAAATATTCTTCAAAAACCCCACTTCTAATAATCACACTGTGAATGCTTGTACACGTTATTAAGGCCTGCCTGAACAGAATAAGTTTGGCAATCATAGATGAGATTGCATTTTTAAAATGGTAACAGAACTAGAATGGTTTATTTATTATCCATTTATAGTGCCACATAGTTGTTAGCTATTCGCTTGTTTAACCTTACAGTACATTATATTTTCACCTCTCCTTTTCTTCTTCTCTCCCTGTCTCAGCCTTGTCTCTTTCTTCCCTTTTCTTTCTTTACTGTTCTTTCCTTTCACCCTTATAAAATAAATAAAATGCTCTCGTTTTAGCATTACAGTTATGCATTTCAATTAACGTTTTTTATGTTCATAATCTATGTTATAAAATATGTTTAATTTGTAAAAATTATTATACGTTTATCTTCCTTCTATTATCAGAAGGTTATATTATTCATATTGCATGTTCATATATTCGCTTGATGTAATTACCTTCAGTTCCTTAGTTTTAATAAAGCATTTTAAACTTTTTTTTTTAAATGGTAACCGGACTCAACTGCAATTTTTATATAAGCCTAGACAAAATTAAACATTGCATATGTAATAAAATAATTGTGAAAATTCTGAACGGGCCTGATGATTTTTTTTCCCTTGGTGGGCACGCCATTAAAAGGTTTGAAGACCCCTGTCATTTGTTATTTTAAAAGGCGGGGTACAGGCTCTGAGGAACTTTGGTGAATTCAGGTTGTTTGGGTTGATATTGAATGCAAGGGGGTAAGTTCGGCCAATCATGTTTCCAATATCCCAGCTGTCCAAAATTGAACCATGAGGAACCCCTGGGTGGACCTGAATCTCCTCAACACCTCCCCTGACTCCGCTCTCACCTCCTGCCTCCCAGCCCACCCTGATTATTCTATCTCCACTGTTCCCCACTCCCTCCCTTTGGGAATTTGTTGAAATGGTTGCACGCCAATCTGGATTCATCGAACTCCTTTTTTCCTCTCTTGTATAACAAGACAATAATTTGCTAACAAAACCAATTCAGCAAGACCCTTGGTTTGCCACCTACTACAAATGGCGCAAAGCTGAAAATGTCGCAAAGCTGTTCATACACCTTGGGCAGAACACTCTGAAGAAAAGCAGCAGCCACAGCACCATAGGCATGCGCAGCAGGTTGGGCAATAATAATGTTCAAATACCTCTTTCAAGAGATCACGATAATCAGCAGCATATTCATCTTTATTCAGTTTACAATTACTAGTTTTGGTCCAGTCAGTCTAGACTGACCCTCCTCCATGTCAGTATTTACCAGTGTTTTTTGTGCAGCTGTAGGAGCAGCTGCATCAGCTGGGCCTGTCGACACCAATTACGCTTTTCTAACAACTGTTCTTTAACTCCGCTTGGACTGACAAGACGCGACTTCACCGTATTTCAGATGAATTTGTGAAACTGCTGTTTGATAGTCACGGGGGGGGCGGAACCAAGGCACATGGATGGCATGGGGCTTCTTGGGAATTATCACTACCTTTCTCAATAAAGAGGTATTTTGAACATTTTGGGTGTTTCTTTCAAGTCTCTTCATTATGCCTCAGACCGTCCCACAGTCCCAGGTTATAGTCTAGCTATCTGCCCTTTGACTTCAATCCCTAACATCGCCGCAGTACGGCTCTTGAGGAGTGGGTGGGTGTGAGAGACTCTTCTCTCACACACACTGTGCTGTCATCTCTCACTTAGTCTGGTGCTCTTGCCTGAGCATCATTTTCTGGTGCCCCTTTCGATTGTGGCCCTTCCACCAGGGCCCTTTCCGCTGGTGCCTCTTTCACCGGTACCCCTTTCACTGGTGCCCCTTTCACTGGTGCCCCTTTTGCCAATGCCCCCTTTGCTGGTGCCCCTTTCGTCGGTGCCCCTTTCACTGGTTCCCCTTTCGCCAGTTCCCCTTTCACCGGTGCCCCTTCCACCGGTGCCCCTTCCACCGGTGCCCCTTTCACTGGTGCCCCTTTCACTGGTGCCCCTTTCGCCGATGCCCCTTTTGCTGGTGCCCCTTTCGTCGGTGCCCCTTTCACTGGTGCCCCTTTTGCTGGTGCCCCTTTCGCCGGTTCCCATTTCGCCAGTTCCCCTTTCGTCGGTGCCCATTTCGGCGGTTCCCCTTTCACCAGTTCCCCTTTGGCTGGTGCCCCTTTCGCTGGTGCCCCTTTCGCTGGCTGTATCACTGCTGCTGCTTTTTTCCTGGTAGCAGCGTTGGCGCGAGCCTGCTCTCACCGCTGGTACTGAGGAACTGAAAACATCTCGTGTGTCCTTCTTTTCTTCTGATAGTTCTAGTTTCTCAGGTGACATTTTGAGGGACTAAATAACGAGGCGGAGCAACAGGGGTACAAGCATTAACCCTGTCTCTCAAGTGAGTTATTTGGTATTTAAGTCTCTCGTGTGTCACTTTCATGCCCTACATCTGAGACTCTTTTTTGTATCTGTTGGCTTCCTCAAACCAATTTTGGAAAATCGGCCATAGTTCATCCTCTACCTTGTTTTCGGGTTTCTTTAATTTTTTCCTATTATTTTTGCATGCTTGGTGACATGTACCTTCTTCTGAAAATGGTGTCAACCCATCTTCATTAGTGAGTTCAACCCACTGTTTTATATACTCAATGCTTTAAGTGGGATAAAAAAAATTGGGGGGGGGGGGGGTCTCTTAAAGGGGCGTGGCCAATGTAATTTGAAATACGTAAGCTGAATATCAGTGCTTAGCATAGTGTGCCACCCCATTAGTATTTTGCTGCTTCTGTCACTGCATCCAGAAATATATTAAACAAGTAACATTACACCTACAACCAGCCAGGGCTGTTGGCTTTGTCAATGGTTGTTAGTTGCATAAGATAAATAAACAACAACTATGGCTTTTTTATATATAATGTTGAAAATGCTTCTGTTCTGAAATGATGAGGCTGAAAAAAAGTATAACGAGTCTCTTTGAAATTACATTAAAGGCAGTGAAGGATGGTACTGCTGTAGAGTGTAGTTTTCTTACCAGCGAGGTTGAAGGCGAAAATGGAGAGCCCGACAGTGACCCGTCTCGGCACCTGCTTTTTAAAACTGCGGTGCTCAGCACCGGCAGGGCCCGGCCCACTTAAAGCCCTGCATATACCCCCCATATGCTTTTTCAACACTGGTGGTAAATCGCATAGCCGGGAGTCCCATTAGCTGGGGCTGGCTTGAGCTTTGACATTTTCGCCCCCATTTCCCCCACTACGCCCTCATTCACACTCCTGGAAAGATGAAGGTGTCTGCCAGCCTCGTGCCCTAGCTCATCCTGGAGAGAAGGTGAGGTAGCAGGGTGGGGGTCTTATCCATCTGTTCTCATGGGCGGAGGTAGGAAAGGCCTTTCACGTTGTACACAGATAACTTTGCTTTTGACATCTCCGGCCCTTTGAGGCGTGCAGAGGTTCCACTGTGGCTCAGTAGCTACCCCTCTTTCATTAATGCATTCATCCTCCAGGACCTGTGCTAGGGTATTAGACATCCCTCTTTCATTAACGTATTCATCCTCCATGACCTGTGCTAGGCTATTAGACATCCCTCTTTCATTGATGTATTCATTCTACAGGAACTGTGCTAGGGTATTAAGCACTCTCTTGCTTCGACCCCTCTTTCCAAATTTGTTCCAGAGTTCTTGCCTAATACTGTGAGTCTCATGCACACTTTTAACTCCTAGTGTCCTGCCAACACCCCCCCCACCCACATCACCTGCCCAGAAAACAAATTCTTGGTAAATCCTTGCAGTCAGTAAATGCCCTCAGACTTCACTTGTCAGATAGCTTCGAAGTGCGCTAGGGCTGTCTCACATTATGAGCGAATCAAATGCCGGGCCATTCTTCCCCCAAGTTCCCCCAAGGATGCTCCTACTCACCTTCGGCTCTTTGGGTCAATGTGTGGAGTTCGGTCCAGCATCATCTCCCTGGCCCCAGCTAAGCGTAATCACTTTATGGGCATTCACGCCAAGTCTGTTAAGGAAAGCCTGCCCTCATGCCAATGTGGAGTCTGCACAGTGTTTATAAACAAAAGAAAACTGTATTTGTCAATTACAGAGTCGGACGACAAGGGTGTCCCAAAGCGGCCCAAATGTGCATAGCTGCTCAAGCATATACACATCTATAGATTCTCGCATACAGGTCTCCAATGGGGATCATATGCTGAAACTGAAACCCTAGTGCAGGATCCTGAAGTCACAAGAACGCATGAGAATGATACTCGGATAGATATATACATGTAAACTTTTGCTGCTGAGCACGGCAAGCAAACATTCTCGACTCAGGCAGGCACAATGAATACTTAAATTAGTCACTGGTGAATCCGTCTGATTTCAAAATAGTAACATTGTTTAGTTTGCTCATTTTTTAATTTAATTTAATAACGATTTGTAAAGCGCCTGGTGACCCAAGGGCATCCCCGCGCTATAGGAGTTGTAATCCAGTTGAGGGAGAGGAAGGGAGGAAAGACAATTAGTTAGGGAATAGGTGTGTTTTCAACTTTTTGCGAAATACCAAATAGTTGGGTTCAAGTCTGAGGGGGCGTGGTAGGGCATTCCATCCAATGGCTGCTTGGACAGAGAAGCGTCGACCTCCTGTGCGTGCCTTTTTAAATCTAGGAATGTTGGCCAGGTGCTCATTCTCAGATCGTAAGGATCTGGGTGCTTTATAGGGAGTGATCATGCTACTGAGGATCGCGGGACCAGATCCGTTGATCAACTTATGTGACATGCACATGGCTTTGAACTGCACCCTTTGGCGCACAGGGAGCCAGTGCAGGGCCTTGAGTGCAGGTCTGGCAGACACTCTAGAGGGAAGGTTGGTGATCAGACGTGCTGCAGCGTTCTGTGTCCGCTGCAGTTTCGACTGGGTAGCCTCGGGGGCTCCCAGGTAGACCATATTGCTATAGTCCAGGCGGGACAGTACTAGTCCCTGGATAAGTAGTTTCCTGGAAGCAGGAGGCAGTAGGGGGAGAATCTTGCGAGTCGTGCGCATGAGCCCGAAACAGGTGCCCGAGGTTTTGACTGCTTGCGTCTTCATGGTGAGCTCTGGTTCGAGCCAAACGCCGAGGGTCTTGATTTCACGCTTCGGGAGGGGGATTTCTCCGAACACATCGGGCCAGATTGCTGGGGGGATGGTCGTCCATTGTTTCCCCAGGAGCATCACTTCCGTCTTTGACCCATTTAATTTTAATGATGAGTCACTCATCCAGTTGTGGATTTCTGTGAGACAGTTGGTCAAATTCTCTGGGTGGTCGATTAGTTGTGATAGAGAGACGACCAGTTGAGTGTCATCAGCGTAGCTTACCATTTTTATATCAAATGGTATCACCACGTCCTCAAGGGGGGCCATATATGCATTGAAAAGCGTCGGGCTCAGGGAGGAACCCTGAGGGACCCCGCTTGTGAGGGGGAGGGTGGACGAGTGATGATTGTCGTCCCATACCTGGAACGTACGTCCAGTAAGGAAGGATTCAATCCAGCTAAGAGCCGTCCCGGAGAGCCCTGCTGCCGCGAGTCGGTGAAGAAGGACACGGTGGTTGACTGTGTCGAAGGCTGCGCTGAGATCCAGGAGGATCACTGCCACTGACCCTCCTGAATCCAGGATGCGCCTTGCCTCCTCGATAACGGCAAGAAGGGCGGTGTCTGTGCCGTGGGCCGGGCGGAATCCAGTCTGTGATTGCCGTAGTACGTTATTGGTCTCAAAGAACAGAGATAATTGTTCGTTGACCAATTTCTCGGCTACCTTGCTGATTCCGGGGAGTAGAGATATTGGTCGATAGTTTGACATGTCCGCTGGGTCAAGCTGGGTTTTTTTTAGAAGTGCCTTTACCACCGCACTTTTCCAGCTGTCAGGGACAGATCCCTGGGCAAGCGAGCTGTTGATAAGCTCTGTGACCGTGGGAACGATGACAGGGGCCACGGTTTTCAGGAATCTGATGGGTGCCGGGTCCAGAGGAGATCCGCTTTTCATTTTTGTCAGGGTTCGTTCTACCTCTGTGCAGGTTACTGGCCGGATTGTAGCAAGTGAGGAGGGGCGAGGGTTGCTTTTGATCAGGCCGGGGGATGAGCGGCTGTGTAACAGTCTTCACTCTTGGTACTGGGACCTGGTGTGTCTTTAAAATTAACATTTAAACATACAAATAAACACAAACAAGAAAGAAAAAGAATAGTGAGAGTAATCGCTAATGCTTTTTCTTACAATAACATAAATGTAACAGATAGAAAAACATTTTGTCTTCCAGTTGGTTTGATTGGTGTGGCCACACTCCTTATTTAATAGGCAGTCCACAGAGGAGGTAGTCCTTTAAGTGGTGTCACATTGAGGACAATCCTGTCTCCTCTATTTCTTTTAGTATGTGTCCAAACTGTTATTTGGTAGTTTTAAGGATTGAAGGCTCCTCCAAAGATGATGTTGACGCGTTTTGGCCCTTGTAACAGTGGGCCTTCTCAGGACAGTGGAAGAATGGTATACCTTGTGCGCCCGTGGCATGGAGATATTGGGTTATGGGGGTATCCAGGGGTGGACAATGCTTAGACAAGAGCAGAGAATCACGCTGCAAATGTGTTTATTCACTTGAGCCGGACAGCTGTTAGGGAGATGAGCTTGAGTGTGCGCCACGTGGGGCAATCTGGTCGCATTGGGGGCGGTCAGGGCTCGAGCCGGGGTACCACGCGGGTGGATGGCGTCTCCCCACTTATTTTACCGGGTGGACACCGTTCCCCCTGCCAAACAACTGGACTTCACTCTTTGGCCTCTCAGGGACGAGATCGGATCTCGTCCCAGAGAGGCCAAGCACTTTAAAAGTGATTTCAGAGTAAGCTATCGCAACACAGAACATTCAGTGGAATCTGACCCTGTGACCATGGGGCTGAGAGGCAGCATGAGCCACGGAGCGTGGAACAATCGCATCTAACGGGTGAGCGAGGGGAGGCATGAGCCCGCTGGTGCAAGCCACCTTTCGTGACGTCACTTCCTGTCGTGACGTCACACGTCCCCTCACCTCTTTTTTTAGGACTTGTGCCCTGGGGGCGCTAGCCTACCAGGGACTGTGAATGCTAATCACAGGGGGTGCAGCATAAGGAATGCAGCCACACCACTTAAACCAACTGGAAGATTAAATGGTTTTCTAGTTGTTACATGTATGTTATTGTAAGAAAAAGCTCGCTGATTACTCACTATTTTTTTGTGTGTGTTTATTTGTATATTTAAATGTTCATTTTAAAGACACACTCCAGGTGCCAGTACCAAGAGTGAAGATTGTTACACAGCGAATGAGCGAAATAAACAATATATTTTGAAATCAGACAGATACACCAGTAACTAAAATAAGTATTCATTGTGTAAATAACGAATGTACAATATTTTCCCACAATATGCCATACTTTTGTTTACTTGTATAATGTCCAGATATTGTGGGGTCACTAGGGCAACCCTCTATATATTTATATACAATTCGCTTCGCTGTTTTGCCCGTTTGTTACTCCCACTGACCCTGTGCCACTGACCCTGTGCCGCGCCGAACACTTCAAGGCTCCTACCTGGCTGTCGAGACCCTGCTCCTCCCGCCTGCCTCCCGCCGCCCTGCTGCTCTCTTACAACCAATAGCGGGGCCGCCGAGTGGAGTGTGGCGAGGGGCTGCCTACAACTCCCGGGAGCCCTCGAGGTCTCCAGCATCACAACCCAGCGCCAGGAGGCGCATAAAGGTCTCACTAGTTTTGGCGAACGGGGCTTTGCTGTTTTGCCCGTTTGTTACTCCCACTGACCCTGTGCCACTGACCCTGTGCCGTGCCGAACACTTCAAGGCTCCTAGCTGGCTGTCGAGACCCTGCTCCTCCCGCCTGCCTCCCGCCGCCCTGCTGCTCTCTTACAACCAAGAGAGGGGCCGCCGAGTAGTGTGTGGCGAGGGGCTGCCTACAACTCCCGGCAGCCCTCGAGGTCTCCAGCGTCACAACCCAGCGCCAGGAGGCGCATAAAGGTCTCACTAGTTTTGGCGAGCAGGGCTTCGCTGTTTTGCCCGTTTGTTACTCCCACTGACCCTGTGCCGCGCCGAACACTTCAAGGCTCCTACCTGGCTGTCGAGACCCTGCTCCTCCCGCCTGCCTCCCGCCGCCCTGCTGCTCTCTTACAACCAAGAGCGGGGCCGCCGAGTGGAGTGTGGCGAGGGGCTGCCTACAACTCCCGGCAGCCCTCGAGGTCTCCAGCGTCACAACCCAGCGCCAGGAGGCGCATAAAGGTCTCACTAGTTTTGGCGAGCGGGGCTTCGCTGTTTTGCCCGTTTGTTACTCCCACTGACCCTGTGCCACTGACCCTGTGCCGCGCCGAACACTTGAAGGCTCCTACCTGGCTGTCGAGACCCTGCTCCTCCCGCCTGCCTCCCGCCGCCCTGCTGCTCTCTTACAACCAAGAGCGGGGCCGCCGAGTGGAGTGTGGCGAGGGGCTGCCTACAACTCCCGGCAGCCCTCGGGGTCTCCAGCGTCACAACCCAGAGCCAGGAGGCGCATAAAGGTCTCACTAGTTTTGGCGAGCGGGGCTTCGCTGTTTTGCCCGTTTGTTACTCCCACTGACCCTGTGCCACTGACCCTGTGCCGCGCCGAACACTTCAAGGCTCCTAGCTGGCTGTCGAGACCCTGCTCCTCCCGCCTGCCTCCCGCCGCCCTGATGCTCTCTTCAACCAAGAGCGGGGCCGCCGAGTGGAGTGTGGCGAGGGGCTGCCTACAACTCCCGGCAGCCCTCGAGGTCTCCAGCGTCACAACCCAGCGCCAGGAGGCGCATAAAGGTCTCACTAGTTTTGGCGAGCGGGGCTTCGCTGTTTTGCCCATTTGTTACTCCCACTGACCCTGTGCCACTGACCCTGTGCCGCGCCGAACACTTCAAGGCTCCTACCTGGCTGTCGAGACCCTGCTCCTCCCGCCTGCCTCCCGCCGCCCTGCTGCTCTCTTACAACCAAGAGCGGGGCTGCCGAGTGGAGTGTGGCGAGGGGCTGCCTACAACTCCCGGCAGCCCTCGAGGTCTCCAGCGTCACAACCCAGCGCCAGGAGGCGCATAAAGGTCTCACTAGTTTTGGCGAGCGGGGCTTCGCTGTTTTGCCCGTTTGTTACTCCCACTGACCCTGTGCCGCGCCGAACACTTCAAGGCTCCTACCTGGCTGTCGAGACCCTGCTCCTCCCGCCTGCCTCCCGCCGCCCTGCTGCTCTCTTACAACCAAGAGCGGGGCCGCCGAGTGGAGTGTGGCGAGGGGCTGCCTACAACTCCCGGCAGCCCTCGAGGTCTCCAGCGTCGCAACCCAGCGCCAGGAGGCGCATAAAGGTCTCACTAGTTTTGGCGAGCGGGGCTTCGCTGTTTTGCCCGTTTGTTACTCCCACTGACCCTGTGCCACTGACCCTGTGCCGCGCCGAACACTTCAAGGCTCCTACCTGGCTGTCGAGACCCTGCTCCTCCCGCCTGCCTCCCGCCGCCCTGCTGCTCTCTTACAACCAAGAGCGGGGCCGCCGAGTGGAGTGTGGCGAGGGGCTGCCTACAACTCCCGGCAGCCCTCGAGGTCTCCAGCGTCGCAACCCAGCGCCAGGAGGCGCATAAAGGTCTCACTAGTTTTGGCGAGCGGGGCTTCGCTGTTTTGCCCGTTTGTTACTCCCACTGACCCTGTGCCACTGACCCTGTGCCGCGCCGAACACTTCAAGGCTCCTACCTGGCTGTCGAGACCCTGCTCCTCCCGCCTGCCTCCCGCCGCCCTGCTGCTCTCTTACAACCAAGAGCGGGGCCGCCGAGTGGAGTGTGGCGAGGGGCTGCCTACAACTCCCGGCAGCCCTCGAGGTCTCCAGCGTCACAACCCAGCGCCAGGAGGCGCATAAAGGTCTCACTAGCTCCGTCTTGCGGGACGCCGGGCGAAGCCCGGGCCAAGGGCGGGCCCGTTTTAGCCCGTTCTAGACTGTTCCAGGCTGGGCTGGGCCATCTCCCTTGGCTCTTGTACCAGGCGAAATTCCTCTCGACCACCAGGTACACTTACTTGATATTTGCTGCTTCAGCTAGAAGGTTTAACATAACCTAGTAAGTAGAGTCCCAGGTTTATATACCATGACTCGGGGGAGTAGAAGCAAGACGGCCATGACCAATGCTCTGGTCACCGGCCCTATTGACCAATTTATTTCAAGAACTAATGAAGTCATCAACCAGAGCATATCCCTGCTTGAGCGAAGGGTGTCTCAAGACCTTGCAATTGCCAGAAGGTCATCATTGGGCCCCCCAGCCATAGCCCAATCTCCGCCAAAATCGACTTCAGATATACCAATGCTAATACAACCATTGCAATTACAGCAAAATGTTCTAGCGGAGATCCATTCAATCCCGAAATCAATCGCTCTGTCTGTCTCGAATCTCTCACTAGACCCAGATTCTACAGGTAACTTGGAAAATACCCCAGACCTCCAGCTACTACAGTCCCAAGACCCGGGTACAGGGACCCAGCACACGTGGGTGAAGGAGGGAGCTGTCCCCAAGCAGAATAAAGACAAGAAAAAAGATAATCCAAGAAATACCAAAGTTCCTACAACTAACAAAAATAGACCAAATGTCCAAACATCGCAGGGTTTATTAAACGACCCGACCATTCAATCTATTAACCCAATAGATCCATCTGCTAATTTAATTACCCCAGCTAACGTGGGGGAGACCTGCAGCCTATGTAGTACAAATACCCAGCTCTTGGCAAGTTTTAGGGAAATCCTTAAGTACCATCTTCAACCCCTAGAACGCAGTATAATGACTATCGAAAAACAACTTGCAAAATTGACCCAAAAATCATCTAGCCACCACAGTGTGGGTCAATCGAATATAGGGGTTAGCAAGGAAACTTCCCTAAGCTCTAGCACTCAAGGGGGCCAAAAAGTCTGTGAACCCAAATCATCAAAGGTGACAATACCTCAAACCATTCAATCAAACCTTAAGAGGCCACAAACCCCTGCTCCCTTAATTCCCGTAAGTGAGATTACGGACAAGACTTCGAGCACCATTCTTACGCAGCCAGCACCCCCGCAACCTGCTCCAACCCAGTTTATTCCTGATAAGGGTCCCGCTCAGTCACTAACCCAGAGACCAATTCCACCCCTAGTACCTCGGTACCCCACGTTAAACGTACTAGGTGACGGGAAAAAGGGGTTTAGGCCTAGACGCCCCATTCATCTTCCACGAGAAGCATCTCCCTATACTGTCATCCTCACGGAGGTCCCGGAGCTCCCGGAAACTACAAAGGAACCATCTTGGTCCCTTCAAAACAAGGTCCTACAGTGGCTTAATATCAATACGCCAACACAATCTGCATATACCAGCAGAATCTCCACTGTACGTAGAGTTCCGTGGATAGGGCCGGAACCCAAAAGCATACAGGGAGATTGTATCATAGTAAATTGCGAAGAGCCAGCCATTGTCAATCATATCTGTTCATGGCCAGCCCTAGCCAAGAACGGGGGGATCGACGCTTATCATCTTTCCTTTTTTTACCCCCGATACATAACAACCAGTATTCAACGGCTCCAAATTGGGAGCAGCCATTAGAGAGGCCCTGGAACTATGAGGGATCTTGGCTTACCCTGAGAAATAGCAGTAGGGAGTGGGAACCCCGGCCCTGGTACCCCAGTAGAGAACAGGTTCCTTTGGCGGGATGGCAAGGAATTCCAACTAGAAACAAATACGACTGCCTGGAAATGGTCGATTGACCGTTAGCTACTCCATACCGTAGTAACCAGCTCCAGAGGACACCCAGCCCTCCACCGACATCAGAGAGAGCTTTGGTGATTCCTTCTGTAAATACCAACTTTTTACTCTTGCCATCCACCTGTGCTCAATTTCCCCTACCCTCCCCACCCCACCACGTCCCTACAGGACATGTTGTGGAGGATTCTGTAATTCCTCCCGACCTGTCGTCCCCACTGACCGAGGGTCTTAAATTTCCCTCCTCAATTGTGAGCCGGATCAGCTCTCTGCAAACGACCATAACCGATAACGCTATCACAGCTATTCCACATAGTCAAGCACGTAACTCCCCCCCATCCAAAGTGATGACTCTATCTGTTTTATTTTGGAACATTGCTGGTCTTCGTTCTAAGATCAATCTACAAACATGGGCGGATACAACCAACGAGAACCACATAGTATGCTTCCAGGAGACCTGGTTAACTGTCCCTGTCCATTTGGTGGGTTACAAAACTTTCTCTATCCCAGCAACACAGGGTTTGTTTGGAAGACCCAAGGGTGGTCTAGCAGTATATGTAACAAACAACCTTCCCTCTACAACAATTACCAGCTTAAAAGAAGAGGCTTGTTACCAAATTCTAAGAATCTACCTCAACAACAGTTTCGTTTACCTTTTGGTAAATTTATATAACAACCTTTCACCATCTGAGTGTGTGCGGATATTAAATGAAATCACCACTTTTTTAATGTCACAGCTGAACAAGTCATCGTCTCTCCCTGTTTATATTATCTGGGGAGGCGATTTCAATATCCCATTATGCTCCAATTACAGAAATGGGAATTGTGGACTGTCTGATGAGACTGACAGTCCTCTGGCTCACTTTGCACACACCACCAACGGGAATTCCTTGAATGAGAGCCTTTTTATGTTAGAGTTGGATTATGCAAACCAGCTGGTCTATCCACAAGTTGACTTTTCCCCAACATTCCATGGTAGGGGTCTATCAAGCACAATTGACTTTATTCTTTGCTCACAGAGCTTGAGGGGCCAATTGACAAAAATTTCCACAGGATCAGATAGTTGTAGTGATCATTTACCTAATAGAATTTTAATACAATTAAAATCTGTTTCACTACATACAAATGCTAGAAGCCTGCTAACACAAGAATCGTTAAAAATGGACAAAGTGAATGGGTTCTCAGTAAAGTGGGCCAAAATAGATCCTGACGTAGTAACAGAGAAAGTTCTTAAAAAAGCCAACCTTTCTGTAAACGATTGTTTAAACCCCAGCTCATCGCCCCAAACAGTGTTGGACAGCTTCGGCAGGTTTCTGGGAATAATAAAAGAGGAATTAACTCGTACTGTTGCACGTAAACCATTGGCCGAGGGCTGGTTTAATTCTGGGTGTCGGAAAGCACTCTCAAATCTTAAGGCAGCTCTCCGGATTACCCCGAGGAACTCCCACGAGATAGCAAAACTAAGAAAACTTTATAATGCCGAAAGGGTAAAACGAACTAAAGATATTAAAGCGAACCTGTGGTTACAACTCCATGATAGCTGCCGAACAAGGGATAGTGGTCACTTCTGGCGAGTAGTAAAATCTCCCTTCCTGTCAGATTCGTCATCAGTTCAACATCTTGATGTAGCAGTGACAGCAGAAAATGGGTCGCTCATTTGTCAAGAATCTTTGGCGGATCCCAAACAAACCTAATAGAGGGGGGCTCCACCGCAGTCCCCACAGTGGTCCCAAAGATCTTCCCATTAAACATCTGTTTTGAGCATGGAGAGGTGGTCAGGGCCCTAAAAGCGTCAAAATCAGGTAAGGCCCCCGGTCCAGATGGGGTGCCGGTGGACATTTTTACACATAACATCGAGCTCTGGTCTCCACTTCTCACCCAAGTTCTGGCCGCGGTAACAACACCTTATTGACTCATGGTCTTCATCTATTCTCCTCCCCATCTTCAAAAAGGGCGACCGGAATGATCCGGTTTGTTACAGACCCATCTCCCTCCTGGATTCCCTGGGCAAGGTAGCGGGACGTTTGCTGCTGGAACGTCTCCAGGAGTGGGCAGCAACTAATAACATCTTGACCGACCTTCAATACGGGTTCCAGGCGGGTCTTGGGACTGTGGAGCAGGCCCTGAATCTCGCTCTCCTGATTGGGAAGTACGTGAGCGCCAAAAGGGGTCACTTATGTCTTGTATACGTTGACCTCAGTGCAGCGTTCGACTGTGTACAGCACCTTAAACTCTGGGCCTTGCTCGGGGAAATGGGCGTTGATCCCGCTCTTATTGCATTCTTGCGTGAACTCTATTCGGACGCAACGGCAAGAGTCAGGTACGGGATCAGTGGAGAACTCTCCCCCCTTTCCAAATTACAAAAGGGGTTAGGCAGGGTTGTGTACTGGCTCCCTTCCTGTTCAACTTGTACACCAACGGCCTGGAGGCAGCCATGCTAGAAGGGAGCCAGGACCTTCCACAAATTAAACACCGCCCCATACCAACGCTGTTATACGCGGACGATTCTGTCATCTTCGCCAGGACGTCGACCCAACTTCAAGTACAGCTCAACAAGTACTGCTCTTATATGGATTCTCTCGGCCTTAAGGTCAACATAAAAAAGACATTTGCAATGCACCTTGGCCCAAAAATAAAGAGCCCTAAACCCATTTTTGTTGAAAAGACTAAGCTTGAACGAACCCGCGTCTATCCCTACCTGGGCATCCTGGTGGACGATTCTTTGAGCTGGCGACAGGCTGTGGCAAGCAAAAAGTTGCTTTTCCAGAGAGCTACGGCAGCCCTAGTTTCTTTCTCAAGGAAACTGGGGAAACCGGCTCCTCCAGAACTACTTACAATATATCACGCAAAGTGTCACAGTGTGGCAACGTATGGTGCAGGGGTTTGGGGCTATGGACCAATAAACCCACTCCAAACAGTTGAGAATGGGTTCGTTAAATATCTGTTGGCCTTACCACATAGTGCCCCAACCTATGCCTCGCTAGCTGAACTAGGTATGGATTTTATTACGGACACCATTCGCTGCCAACCCATGCTTCTGTGGCACCGTATATGGACCAAAGAGGAGTGCCACTTAACGCGTGCATTAATTTTGGACTGCACAGCCCTCGACAACTGGGAAAAAATACCCTGGCTAGTATACATTAGGAATTTCAGCCGGGATATGGACCGTATTAACTTTTTCCAGGACCCTCCCAGCATGGGTGACATATCGAGGAAAGAACTTAAAAAGCTGTGTCTGTCCCACCTAAGAGCTCTACCATGCTCGGTAGAATTGGTGAAACCCACAAATTCTCAAATTATTGCTGTTCAGACCCATTTGGGCATTCAACCATATCTGACCTTCCATTTGAACAACTATGAAAAGTATCTTATTTATTTATTTATTTATTTTGAAAGTTTTATATAGCGCATACAAGATCTTTGCAGATATCAGAGCGCTTTACAAACGAAGGTTATAGCATGTGAGTACATAACAATTGGGGTGGGGAAGGTACATGTGGGAGCATAGTCAGACTCAACAGCATAGTCAGATCAGACAGATACATCAATTATGATACAGGTACAAATAAGTAATAGCGTAAACAATCAGGAAGGTCAATACGAGTCATACAAAAATGCAAAAGATCAGTAGAACTGAATGGTACATTGACTGTAAATATCATACCCAGTAATAATTCAGGTGTATTTAGCCATGAGGATAGCTTTTACTTCTTTCTTAAAAAGTATGGTGGAGGAGATGAGCCTGGTTTCGGGGGGGAGTGAGTTCCAGATCCTGGGTGCCATTCCTGAGAAGGAGCGTTTATAGGTTTTTCCCTTGCGAAATCTTTGGGGCTTTAGCAAGAGATTGTTAGTGCCTCTAGTGTTCCTGGAGCCTCCAGAAATCGTCAGCTTCTGAGCGAGGTATCCAGGTGAGCTCAGGTGGACAGCCTTGTGCGTCATGCAGGCGATTTTCAGATGTATTCTGGCTTCAAAAGGCAGCCAGTTCAGGGATTTCAGATCAGGGTAGATGTGTGAATGTTTTTTTGATCCAGTGATGAGTCTCGCTGCGGCGTTTAGAGAAGCTGTTATGGGTGCCGTAGTAGTTAGGGGGAGACCGCAGAGGGCGATGCTGCCGTAGTCTATTCGAGGGATGACTAGTGCTTGTACCGCACTTCTTACAAGGTTTCGTTTTAATTCCTTTTTCCGGCTTGTAACCATTCCAAACGCCCAAGACTGGTCTCCCACAATTATTTCCTGTCTTTGTGATGATATTTCCCCCCAATCAACAATACATATCCTTTTCTTTTGCAAATTGTATTCTTTTCCTAGGAAGGTTTTGATCTTGCCCTTATTAAGACTAATAGGTCTAAGAACCTGTCGCCCAGCATATTTATCTCTGCAATCTCTTGAGTCAAGTTTTATAGCGAAGTACATAGCCAACTTTTTAAAAGCCTGTATTAAATATCGACGTAATTACGAGTAATTCATATTTTAGTTAATGTTTCTCGAGCATATGTGTTTTTCTTTTTCTCTATCCTGTATATAATATGATTGATTTTGCTCCTAAAACGTCTTTTATTAATGTATAATTTTAATGCCTTTGTACTTTTTATGGTTGCAATAACAAGTGGCAATCGAATAAAAGTTTATGAAACGAATATACAATAACGGTAGGGAACAGTCACAGAGGACACACAGATCATAAGGTGCAACTCACAGGTTGCCGTCCACCAAAGAGACCGAGTGGCTCATTTATGAGCCAAATGAGCCCTTGCGCCACTTTTGCACAGCCGGTGCGTCACTTTTTGTGACGCACCAGCAGCGTACAAAATGTGCCTTGTTGCATGATTGACGGTGGGTCCTACTGCCACTGGAAAGCGTGCAGTACCATCCGCAAATTAGAAATGTACAATGGACTAAAGGACTAAAAGACTCAGGAAGAATTTGGGGGGGGGGGGAGTGTGAGGACCCTTGCTGTCGCACACCCGGTTTACTACTGACGGGGGGGAGGAGGGGAGGGGGTCGGGCCAGGGGGGGGAGTGAAGTCGGCGGATATGACAGTACATGGCAGAGCCGCCGGTTGCGTCATGAACAAAGGACCTAGAATCTTGCCTTTCTCCACAGGCACCCTATACTTTCCCTATTTCTTTTTTCCCATCCAGCACCCCGGGGGGGGCCGCAGAACGCAAAGCACAAGCGACGAAGCGAAACCACCATGACACACCCAACAAGAGCGGGCCTGTCCACTGATTTGAGGGTAGTGTCCATGAATGTTAAAGGACTGAACCACCCAGTCAAACGCAGGAAAATCCTGGACTACTTGTCCAAACTAAAGGGAGATGTGTACATGCTCCAAGAGACCAAGCTCTCCAAAGAGGAGGCGAAACTACTCAAAGCCAGATGGATAGGGGAGGTACTCTGCTCACCGGCAAAAGGGAAAAAAAGAGGAGTAATAACCATCCTGAGCAAGAAGGCCAACATGACAACACTAGCAGTGGACACTGATGAAGATGGCCGCATGCTCATAGCAAGCGTCCAGAGAGGAGGCGACACAATCCACATGGTCAATATCTATGGTCCGAATTCGGAAGACAAGCAATTCTGGCTGGGAGTGGACAGCAAGCTATCAGATCTCCCCCAAGAGGACCTCCTGATCACAGCCGGGGATATGAACAAGACGATGGACCAGGCAACAGACAGACACCCAAACAGACCAAGTCACAACTCCAACAACAACAACAACACCCTGAAAGACTTATGCACCAAACATCAACTGGCAGACCCGTGGAGGCTCCAACACCCGACAGCGCGAGAATACACCTTCTACTCACAACCACATAACTCCTACAGCAGGATCGACTACATACTGATGTCCAACACACACACGCACCTCATAGAAGACACGGAGATAGCCACAATCACCGTCTCAGACCATGCTCACATAACACTCACTCTAAGTGGGAAACACAATGAAAACCCAACGAGGAGGTGGAGACTGAACGATGACATCCTCCAGAACAGAGAGAACGTCAAAGAAATTGAAGCTACAATCAAAGAGTACCTCGAACACAACGACAATGGCGAGGTAGGGAAAGACACCGTATGGGATGCCCTCAAAGCGACAATAAGGGGGAAATTGATAAACATCAAGGCCAGGATGAACAGAGGACGGAACAAGAAACTCCGTGAGCTCGAGGAGGAAATAACAGCACTGGAGAGAGGTCACTGTGCTAACATAACGGACAAAAACACGCTCACTTTGCTCACAAAAAAGAAATACGAGCTGAACAGGATCCTAAGCGAAAGAGCGGGTTCCTGGTTGACGAAGTTCAAGTCAGTCAACCTATGTGCAGCAAACAAAGCAGGGAAACAGCTAGCGTCCTACTTAAAGGCAAAACAAAGGCAACACACGATAGCAGCGATAACTGACCGCACGAACAAATCCCAAACAACGAACAAAGGAATACTGGAGGTTTTCAGACAATTTTACCAAGAACTGTACACTGAGGATCAAAACCTGAGCAAAGATGCAGGACGTGACCTACTCAGTAAAACCAATCTGCCGAAGCTAGACGAGGCGGAAAGGGAGTCGCTCGAAGCTGACATCTCGGAGGAAGAGATTGGAACTGCCATAAGCCAACTGAAACGGAACAAGGCGCCAGGACCAGATGGCTACTCGGCGACATTCTATAAAACCTTCAGCGAACACATCAAGACACTGATGGCACAAACATACTCCACATGCATCCAGAAAGGGAGGATGACGGAGTCCATGTGCGAGGCCAACATCACCATAATTCCCAAGGAGGGGAAAGACCCACAATATCCCCAGAACTACAGACCAATATCGCTAATAAACGTCGACTGCAAGATCTACGCAAAAGTCTTAGCCAACAGACTGAACAGGGTCCTGCCGAACATCATCCACCCCTCACAAGTGGGTGACTCACTCTCTGCTTCCTAGCTGAGTGGTCGCTCCCCTGCTGCTGAGGTATCGTTTGTGCAGCGCTTACGCTCTAACCTGGTCTGCGATTATAATTACTGCCTGCTGTGTGCCCTCATTACCGCTGCGTGCTGGAACTGCCGCTTTGCCCATTTAATTGCTGAATTTACCGATTTGCCCATTTACAGTGCGATATTGCTAGCGTGACTCTGTTGCATATTGTGTTTTCATCTCGCCGCTTTATCTCATTAGCATTTTGCTCCGTAGCGTGACACTATTGTAATATTTGCGTTTCCCCCCTAGCGCTCCTGCCGCCCTGACCCCTCCACCTCCATTTTGTTGTTGGTGTCGTCCTCCTTTGCCCGCCCCGCCTCCCAGCTGAAGCGCCCTCCCACAGACAACAAACAGCGCTCCCACACCAGGAAGCGCCGTGACTCACTCTCTGCTTCCAAGCTGAGTGGTCGCTCCCCTGCTGCTGAGGCATCGTTTGTGTGCAGCGCTTACGCTCTAACCTGGTCTGCGATTATAATTACTGCCTGCTGTGTGCCCTCATTACCGCTGCGTGCTGGAACTGCCGCTTTGCCCATTTAATTGCTGAATTTACCGATTTGCCCATTTACAGTGCGATATTGCTAGCGTGACTCTGTTGCATATTGTGTTTTCATCTCGCCGCTTTATCTCATTAGCATTTTGCTCCGTAGCGTGACACTATTGTAATATTTGCGTTTCCCCCCTAGCGCTCCTGCCGCCCTGACCCCTCCACCTCCATTTTGTTGTTGGTGTCGTCCTCCTTTGCCCGCCCCGCCTCCCAGCTGAAGCGCCCTCGCCCCTCCCCCCCCACCTTCCATTTATGGCCAATGCCCCCACGCGCAGCGTCCACGCGCTACGGCCGCGCCGAAGGTGCGCCAAAGGTAAGCCCGTCTACGCCCGTCCGCGCCTGGACCGCGCCCAGCGCCAGTCCCCCTGCCCCTCGCGCTGCCCAGCCCCCCCGCGTTACCTACGATGCCGCCACCCTCCTAGCCCTTAACCCCGGTCGCGCCCCCACCTGCGTCCAAGCCGCTCCTGGACGCACCCATGGACCGTTCTCCTGCCTCTCCTGCAAATTTAGCGGCACCGACAACATCTCCGCTGCGACCACAACACAGATTCCCGACCCCAACCACCTAGAATGCATCCTTCTCAACACCCGCTCGGTCCACAGGCACGCCATTGACCTTTGGAACCTACTAGACACCATCTCTCCTGACGTCGCCTTCCTAACGGAAACATGGATGAACGCTTCCTCCGCCCCTGACATCGCCATCGCTATCCCTGATGACTATAAGATCACACGCAAGGACCGCACCGACCATACAGGAGGAGGAATCGCTATCGTCCATAAAAAATCAATCCGCATCTCAACCAGCTCTGACGCTAACCTCGCTAACTCCGAACACCTTCACTTCCAGATCCACATCGACCCCAAAACCACACTCCGAGGCACCCTCCTCTACAGACCACCAGGACCCCGCGCAAAATTCAGTGAAGACATCACGGACTTCATCACCCCACACGCGCTCCCCTCCAAAGACTACATCCTTCTGGGAGACCTCAACTTCCACCTTGAAAAGATCAACGACCGCAACACCGCCACCCTCTTGGACAACCTCGCCAACCTCGGACTTAAACAACTGGTCACTTCCCCCACCCACATCGCAGGTCACACACTTGACCCCATCTTCACCTCCAGCAACCATGTCTCCTTCAGCCACACTACGAATCTCCTCTGGACTGACCACAGCTGCGTTCACTTCACCTACAACAAGCCGAAACCCATCATCCACCTCCAACCAACTCTACAAAGAAACTGGAACAAAATCACCACGGAGCAGATCTCCACATCGCTCCTTCAAACCTCCCCAGCCCTCTCTTCTAACGCCAACGAAGCCGCCTCCAACCTCACCCTTTGGTTATCCAACACCGCCGACACCTTAGCACCACTGAAAAAACGTCAACACAAACTTGGCATCAAGAAGGCCTCATGGTTCAACGATGACCTCAAGAAGTCCAAGAAACTGTGCCGCTCCCTTGAAAAGGCCTGGAAAAAAGACCCATCCACCAGCACCAAGGACGCCTTCAAAAGCGCCATCCGTACTCACCACCAACTAATCCGAAAAGCCAAGAAAACAGCATTCAAGGATCGACTTGACAACAACGCCCACAACAGCAAGGAACTTTTCAACATTGTCAAGGAATTTTCCAACCCCTCGGCCAACTCCAACGACATCACCCCCTCTCAAACCCTCTGCGACTCCCTAGCCTCTTTTTTCCACAACAAGATTGCTGACATCCACAACAGCTTTGACAAACAACCCGGAAGCCAACCCACCCTACCATCAGCTGACCATCTTCCCCTCGTTAACACCCTTAACGCCTGGAACCCAATCTCCACGGAGGACACCATACGCCTGATGAATTCCATCCACTCTGGATCCCCCACAGACCCATGCCCTCACCACATCTTCAACAAAGCAGACTCCATCATAGCTCCGCACCTCCGAGACGTCATCAACTGCTCCTTCAACTCCGCTACCTTCCCAGAAGACTGGAAACACGCTGAACTCACCGCCCTTCTGAAAAAACCAACAGCAGACCCCACCGAACTCAAAAACTACCGCCCCATCTCGCTTCTTCCATTCCCGGCCAAAGTCATCGAGAAAGCTGTCAACAACCAGCTCGCCGCCTTCCTCGAAGCCAACAAATCACTCGACCCCTCACAATCTGGCTTCCGAGCCAAACACAGCACTGAGACCGCCCTCATCGCAGCAACAGACGACATTCGAACTCTACTGGACAATGGAGACACAGTCGCCCTCATCCTCCTCGACCTCTCTGCAGCCTTCGACACAGTCTGCCACAGCACCCTTTTACAACGCCTCAGAAACATCGGAATCCATGGAAAGGCACTGGAATGGATCACCTCGTTCCTCACCGGAAGGACCCAGAGAGTCCGCCTCCCACCATTCAAGTCCGAGGCCTCTGAAATCATCTGCGGCGTACCACAAGGATCCTCACTCAGTCCCACCCTCTTCAACGTATACATGAGCCCCCTCGCGGCCATCGCCCGCCATCACAACCTCAACATCATCTCTTACGCGGATGACACCCAACTGATCCTATCTCTCACCAAGGACCCCAGCACCGCCAAAACTAACCTACACGAAGGAATGAAAGAAGTCGCCGAATGGATGAAACAAAGCCGTCTGAAACTGAACTCAGACAAAACAGAAGTCCTCATCTTAGGTAAATCCCCCTCTGCATGGGACGACTCCTGGTGGCCGGAAGCCCTCGGAAATGCACCCATCCCGACAGACCACGCACGGAACCTTGGCGTCATCCTGGATTCTTCACTCTCAATGAACAGACAAGTCAGCGCCGTATCCTCTTCCTGCTTTAACATTCTTCGCATGCTCAGAAAAACATTTCGCTGGATCCCCTCCGAAACAAGGAAAACAGTCACCCACGCTCTAGTCACGAGCCGACTGGACTACGGAAACACCCTCTACGCAGGTACCACCGCTAAACTCCAGAAGAAACTACAACGAATCCAAAATGCCTCAGCCAGGCTCATATTAGACATCCCACGTAACGAACACATCTCTGGTCACCTTAAAGACCTCCACTGGCTACCCGTCAATAAGAGGATTACTTTCCGTCTGCTTACCCACGCACACAAATCACTCTACGACATCGGACCAGATTGCCTCAACTCTCGATTGTCCTTCTACACCCCCTCCCGCCAACTTCGCTCTTCCAGCCTAGCCTTCGCCACTGTACCTCGCATCAACAAGACCACCATGGGAGGCAGATCCTTCTCATACCTGGCTGCCAAAACATGGAACTCACTCCCCGCTTACCTTCGCCTCACCCAGAATCACCTAGCGTTCAGAAAGCAGCTTAAAACGTGGATATTTGACAAATAATCCTCCTCCCCTTCCTAAGCGCCTTGAAACCCTCTGGGTATGTAGTGCGCTATATAAATTTTAGGACTTGACTTGACTTGACATATATAAAGAACAGACTGTCGCAGGACAACACAAGGTTACTGTGCCACCTGATCAACCACACAGCAAGCAGCAACGAGCAGGCAGTCATGATAGCGCTGGATGCGGAGAAGGCTTTCGACAGAGTCTCGTGGCCCTTCCTGGGTAACTGTCTGGGAGCCTTTGGCCTAGGCAGGAAGTACACGGCGATGGTCATGGCCCTCTACAACAAACCGAAGGCGAAAATAGTGGTAAATGGGAGCGCATCCGAAACGCTCACGCTGGGCAGAGGCACCAGACAAGGATGCCCTCTCTCCCCCGGACTATTCCTGCTCGCTCTAGAGCCCCTGCTAGCCAGAATCAGGGACAACACTGAGATAACAGGCGTAAGGCCCAAGAGGAAGACCGTCAAACTAGCGGCATACGCCGACGACATCCTAATCACAACAGCGAACCCCTCCACGTCGATAAAAGCTCTGATGGCCACAATAGGTGAATACGCAGAAGCCTCAGGCTACAAACTCAATAAGGAGAAATCGGAGTGTAAGCCAATGAATGTCCACACCACAAGAGAAGTCCTAGGCGACTCCGGCCTGGCATGGCAGACGAAACCTCTGAAATATCTAGGGCTCCACTTTGGGAGAGACCTCACGTCAACGCTGCAACACAACGAGGACCTCACGCTGAAGAAGATAAAGAAAAGACTGGAGTTATGGTCACCAAAGTTCATCAGCTGGTGGGGACGCATTGAAACGATCAAAATGATGATAACACCGGTAATAAACTACACGCTATCAATGCTACCACTCCCAATGACAGAGACATTTCACAAAAAATTGGACCAGCTCATAAACATCTTCCTGTGGAAAAACAAGAAGCCAAGGATAAGCCTACAAAAACTAAGACTGTCAAGAGACCTCGGAGGCCTTAACCTGGCGAACTTCAAGACATTCCAGACGGCATGTCTGGCGAGACAGGGTATCGCCTGGGTAGATGCCACACAAACGTACATGCCAGTATGGCTGGAGGTCGAACAAGACATCCTAGGAGGACTCAAGCCAATAGCACTCCTAACAGCGAACAGGCACCCACTGAAAGCGAGCGCCATACTAAAACACACGAGAGACGCCCTGCTGAAAGTGGACAGGCACATGGCGCAGAAACTGAAAGGCACTGCTTGGGAATCCATCTGGTTCAACACTAAAGTGACTTACCAGGGGGCGACACTGCACAATGACACGTGGATTGGAGAAGGCATCAGCACGCCCAGTCAAATGGAAACGAAGAAAAAACCGCTGACGTTCCAGAACCTACAGCAGCTACATGACCTCCCGAACCAAGAGTTCTATAACTTCCTAAAAATTAAGACAGCAATAACAAAGGCCAACCTGTGCGGAGGAGAGCCGGGGATCATCAAGTATCTGCAGCTCATCAACTCAGCAGGTCACCAAACGGCAAAAATCTATAAACTCCTCAGCCCATCCAAGATGGCGCAGAACAAAAAAGCAACCAACACATGGGAGACGCGCCTGGGCAGGCAATTAAATGAAACAGAGCGAGCGATAATGTGGAGCTCAGCGACAACAAACAAAATCACCCCACAACTAGCGCAAACAAAATACTGGCTGCTCCACAACGCATACTGGACGCCATCCAAACTCCACAAGGTCGGCATAGCAGACTCAGACAAATGCTGGAACTGCCTGAAAGAGGAAGGTACCCTCGAACACCTTATCTCCACCTGCGTGAAAGTCAGGAAGTTCTGGGCACAAATCAACACTTTCCTGAACGATATGCTCAAAACACATCTGGAGATCAGCTTCGTCAGCCTGGCGACTGAGCACCTAACAGCGAACCTAAAAAGTAAAGAAGAGAGAGAACTCCTAGACCTACTTCTCACAGCAGCCCTCAAAATGATCCTAACGAACTGGAAAAACACAGCCAAAGCAAGCTTCAAAGCATGGATCAACTGGATTACCTTCCTGAGAGGAGCCGACAACATTACAGGCACCTTCTCGAAAGAACACAAAGCCAAGCTGCACATGTGGGACCCGCTCGACGAGCTCCTGAGGACGACCCAATAAAGGACAATCAAGGACAACTACGTGCGTACCCCCCACCCCCTTTTTTTCTCCTCCTCTCCTTTCTTCTTTTCTCTTTTCTTCTCCAGTGGAGGGAGAACAATAGATATGACCGCCATCTGTGTACCTATATCTGTATATATATATTTTTGTACGACCTTCTTTTGTATACCAATAAAAAAAATTCTAAATAAAAAAAAAAAAAAAAAAAGAAATGTACAATTATTCCTGCCATGTAATTCCATGTTTTGTCAGCCTTGTGCGGTGCCTTACATTCCACCCTTTCATGCCTATGGCTGATAGAATTCTGGAGTCAAAGCCAAGTGCAGGGCCCACTCCTCCCTCCTCAGTGCCAGCTCCCCTCCGCATCAGCAGTAACTGGACCCAGCAGATGGACGGCCTGCAATGGGCCGGTTATCTGCGCAGCGATCCCCTCTGATGGTCGGTGCGTGGAGCCTGGTCCCCAGCTGTCCCGTGTCGGCTCCCTCTGATACCGAGCGCGGGGGCTCGTCCCCAGCTGTCCGGCGCGGCTCCCTCTGATGGTGGCTTCTCCCGGGAGCCGGCTCCCAGCTGTCGGAGGCCCTCCGCTCCTGACTGACTTTACAGCCACGAACCCGACACCTGGGGAATACCAAGCAGGGCCCGCAGAGGGGGCCGGAGCTTTCGCCGACGCCAGGCGGCTGGGCCTCCTCTGTTTCCCCCTCATTTCTTCCTTTCTTTCCAGATTGTCAGGTGATGCCGCAGGTTTCACAGCTTCAGGTGATAAGTGTTTTGCAGGCCCAGTGTGTAACGGTACACCGCGAGCCGGGCCCGCAGCACAGAGCGCCCCTTGTGTTCACCGACTGAAGAGAACGGACATTCCGGGCGGTTACTGTGGAATCCTTTCAAAAGCAGAGTGCGTCACGTGCGCGCGCGCTGAGATCTTCTGATCTGGGGGAGAGGGGGGCGCGGGAGGTTTGGGAAGCCAATGCTCTGGTGACTGCGGGGGTCTATTCAAGTCTCCCTGGACCTTCCGAAGACATTACGTGGGAGACTGAATTATAGCAGTAATCCGGGGCAGCAAATCAGATCTGTGCTGAGCTTTCCTATTAAGTGTTGTTGAGGCCACTGTAAGATTGTTTTGCGTTTCAGTGGTGGCTGGTGATTTTGAAAGTGGTTGGGTGTAAATCTTTCCTGAAATTCCAGCGGGTGAGTGAAATGATCAAACACAGCTTCTTTTAGAAAGGTTAGGAGTGAGGTGGTTCACTACGTTTCACTCACTATCACTCATAAGCTCTCGTTGTCACACTGTCTTCTTACTCACTGTTTCATTCACTGTCTTACCCTCTGTCACTGTCTCACATTGTCTCATTCACTGTTTCACATACTAGCTCTGTCACAGTTCCAATCACTGTCACTATCTCTTTGCCTTACTCACTGTTGCAGATCGTCTTACTCTCACTGTCACTCTACTTTTTCAATCGTCTTGGTCAAATACTCACAATCACGCACTCACACCTTGTCTCACTCACATGCTCGCACTTTCTGCCTCTCTCACTTTCACACTCACGCCGACTCACTGTTTTACTCACTCATTCACACATCTACACTTTCACCCCGACTGAGGCACACATTTAACTTAAGAGCATTTTTACTTACGCTCAGCTGCATGCCTGATGCCCTTTCCGCTTCACAGCTGCAAGTGCTCCATTTGCAGTTGTCGACTCAAGCCGAAAGCTGAGAGCAGGAGCCTGTGCAGTTCAACAGATATAAAAATATATTATTTCAACTATCATAGTGTGCATGGATTTGAGGGCTATCTCAATACTGTCTTTTCCTCATAAGTCAAAAGTTATACACATGGGGACATATTCTCAAGTACCTATCGCCGATTTATCTGCACTTTAGCGCCGCAAAAGTGGTGATAGATTTATCACCCTATTCACAAGCTGGTGCAAACTTTTGTCATCGCCAGTTTTCCAGCGATAGCTGCCGCAAAAAACATCGCCACGGATGAGAGCGACAACTAACATTAATGATATGCGGAGTAGGCGTTCCCTTGCAAAAACACACAAAAACACCACTTCGCGACATTCTCAGCGACCAGCCAGATCTTGCGATGCGATCCAAAAACAGGCGATAAGGCGTGTTAGCAGCAGGGATTTAACACCTGCCTTTTACTGGTGTTAAGCAGGATGACAACCTGCAGTATGAAAGGGAGCCTAGCCCAGAGCCACATCTGAAGACCAAAACATGTCATGGAGTTACTGATCATGCAGCTCGGAGACCCAAGAGGGCCACAACACCCACCGCCACCACCCCCTGGCCCCTTAGTCCCTGGTTGTTACTCACCCTGTTGCTGTTTGCTCAGGTCATGTTGTGCAGTGTCCGGTACCCCAACTCCTGTCACCATCTACCGAATGATGGTCTCAGGCTGGTCCTCCCTGGGGCTTGTGGGGTTCTGGTTGTCCTCTGTACTCTACCTCCATGGTGCTTCGCAGTTGTTTGTGTTTTTTGTTGCTGCTTTTATAGTGATTTTTCGCGGCTTTTGGTACTTGCAGGCGTGGCTCTGCTTATCGCAGAATTTTTTATCGCTGTTGGGCCCATCGCAACTGTTTTCAAGTTCGGGTTTAGATTTTTATCGCTGTCCCAGAGATTTTATCGCAGACATTTGACGCGTTATCGGGAAACTATCTCATGTTACCGCTGTGTTGTGAACACGACATTAACACAGAGTTATTTTCCCGCTATAGACGGTGATATAAAATTTACGTTAACCTATTTTGGCGATGATTATCGCACGTTCTTGAGAATATCCCCCAAGGTGTTTAATAAGTAGGGTATTGGGAGGAGAGGCATATTAAATAATTTCTGTATACATGGGAATGGGAAGTGGTAGAAAGACAAATTATTTTTCTTTTGCTTATCCTCTGCCAAGAGAGGTAGGATTCATGGTCTGCTTATGGTCAGAGCTTGACAAAAGGGTCGGGAACAGATCAATTGTATTATTTAATCTACATATAAGAGTGCTGTGAATGTCGCTTTGGCCTCATCTTTCTCCTATACAAGCAATGGGCTAGTTATGCCAGTCTCTTTAGAACGCAATACACCCATTTTCTGTAAGATAACAGTATTCACACTCGCACAACTGTCTACTCTGAAATGGGAAGAAAGCTGATAAGCATAACTGCTTTCAAAAGAAAGTTCGGAGAACTGAAATAACAACACCTCAAGAAAAAGTTGAAATATTTAAGGATAAACACAAACAAACCTCAGATGTAGAGAGCAGAAATAAAACAATAAAAGCACAATACATACCACAATGGTTATCAAATATTGTATTCAGAACCAATCAAGCATTTTAGATGAGGGATAAACCTGGCAAAATTGTTGGTGTACAGTCAGGATTTCTGCTTTACTAAATTTCATTCACTGCACAGGGCAATGTTTTAGAACATACTAATGCTGAAGAGTTTATTACCGAAATATCAACCTAAAAACTGTATGAAGAAGAAAATAAAGGATGCATACCACAATTTACTTTAACAAGCACATTGCTTCTGTAAATTTTCCAACTCTTCTGAAGTTTTCAGGATCTGTTGCTTTCTCCGATTTTTTTCATAAAACTTTAACCTCTCTTTGGTGATTATACTGATGAAAGTGTAGAATCAGAATACTGGAGTTGGGTCTTCCTCGGATATTTTTAAAGACACCTGAATGTTGCTAATGCCTGAGAAGGTAAAGACCCGCAAGAGTGCTTTAATGACAGGCCTATCTTAAGGATAAATATGGACAACAAACTTGAAGGTGAAATATGGACAATGAGAATGAGAGATGCCATAAAATCACTTTCAGTTCATAAAGAAGAATCCGATGTAATAGTGAAAATAATGGAAGAAACAATGTAAGAAAATGCCAGGTATTAGCACTATTTCATGAGAACTGTAACAAGTGCTGTATATTGTTGAGCACAGGTGCAGAAAAGTATTTGTTAGTCTAACAATTGACTCTGCAGCATGTGAGCTTTGGAGAAACCTTCAGAAGGGCCTATAGCAAATGAATGCTTGTTAGTACAAATAGCTCTCTTTCTTAATTAATAAAGGTCTTGAAAGGAACAAAACAGGGTTAATTCACTTCCTTTTGATTTAACATTAGAATTATTTGCAGTAACTAGCAAGCAATTGCTGGTATCAAAGTTGAGCATCAACAATTGAAATTATCATTATTTTCAGATGACATGATTTTGATTTTGACCTTGGCTTTGATAAGCTGGAAACTGCATTACCTCCTTTGTTTATCTCTGTGGCCTGCTACAAAATTAAGTGGAGCAAATCAGGTGTGTTACCTCCTATGCTGAACACATGCATATATCAATTTATGCATTTCAATCTTTTGCTTAAGGTAGTATATTTTGAAAAAACATTTGGCATTTAGTATTCTCAAAAGTTTACAAAACCTATATTCTTTGAACTTAGATTCAGTGACTACTTAAAGGAGCCTTTAGATATTGGCATCAGCATCAAATGAATGGATGCCAAACTTGCAATATCCCACTCCCCATTTACAGTTGGAAGGGATCACTAATTCTCTTTTTGAAAACAGAGCCTCACTGTGCTCTATCACTAGAAACTAATTTGTGGTCTCCCATTTGCCAAAGGTTCACCGCCTTCCACGCATTGAAAGGTCGCCCCATTAAGGCGGGCCTTCCAACACCTTTTTAGGTCACGCTGAACCAACGCGCATGCGTTGTTCTGCGAGAGTATAGTAGGCAAAACAAACTCTTGAAACCAGCGAGGATTGTAATTGTAATTGTAAATAAATTTCTTAAGCGCGATTGCTGCCCAGGGGCGTCCAAGCGCTGAGTAAGTAAACAGAGATAGGCGGTGGAAGGAGAGTAGGACTAGGTGGATTTAGCAAACAATAGGGTTTTCAATTGTTTGCGAAATGATAGTAGGTTCGGGTTAGACCGGAGCTGGAGTGGGAGGGCATTCCACAACTTTGAGGCGTTCGAGGAGAACATCCTGCCTCCGGCCCTAGCTCTCCTAACTCTGGGTACCACAACCAGGAAGGCCTCGGTGGAGCGAAGGTTTCTGTTGGGGTGATACGGTGTGACTAGCTTGTCATTGATTGCCGGACCTGTCCGCCAGAAGGCCCGATGAGCGATACAGAGCGCCTTAAATGACACTCTCTGTCTTATTGGTAGCCAGTGTAGACTTTTTAGTCCGGGTCTGGCTGACTGAGTGCGTGGAATTTGTAGCAGGATGCGGGCTGCACAGTTCTGTACCACCTGCAACTTCCGAAGCGTCATCTCGGGGGCCGCTGCTTGTTTTTTTTTACGTTTGTTTTACAGTTACAGCCAATTTGCATTTTAGCTTCCCAATCTTACAAGCGCTGGAAGAAAAGCGCATGAGCAGCTTTCTGGCACTTCCGGTTTCATGGCAACTGTCACCGCCCTCTTGTGTCTGTTCTTGGCGGTATTGTATAGGCTCTGTGCTGTTCGCGTGTCCGGAGCTAGGAGAAAGGAGCTGTATGTCTATGGACTGCTGTTATTCCCCATGTTCGCTCTACTCCTGTCTGTATCCGCCTCATTTGACAACTATTTGGAAAACCGAGGCAAACGAGCTGGGCATCTTCACAGGTAGGCTAAAATGACTGACCCATTCTAACTGTATTTTAGGTCTGCTCGATACTAGGATGGAATCGCGAAGAATTAGATTGAGTGCGAGATCAGCGAAATGAATTATGTTTATGCAGCATCTCGTTTATTCAAAATTTACATCAGTCAGACTTTACGAGTTAATGTAGTAGATTAAAGGAGGAAGATAGATCAAATTGTTAAAATACAGTCCAAATAATCCAGAGCTCTCAAACGATTATGGGTGAATCCAATATAAATTGATATGGGTATGTCTATGCATCGCGCCGAGTTCTACTATCTAAAACTGCTGATATAAGATTTGTGTGTGGATTGCCTCAGCTCGCCTAACTGAGCAAGTAACACACATACGTATTCAGTCTTTTAACCCCAACTCAAATTGCTCCCATTATTAATCGGTGTGGGAATTAACTAAGCGGCAGCAATTATGCAAACAGCAATACTTCATTCCAAAAATTGCCTCGGCAGGAATTGTTGTCCGAAAAGCAACTGGACCCTCAGTTTATTCCTTCTTTGTTTTGTCCACAGCATAAATTGTTACTCCTAGGACGATGATTCATATATTTTGTCAAGTCTTCAACCCACCAGAAATTCTGCCGTTAAACCACCTAATTGCTTCTCTAAGTCCTCCGTCTGCGTTTTAAGATATCGATCTCTGAGTCAGACTTTTTCAAACTCTTAGGGACCGGACCCAGGCGGTTCACCTTGGGGAGTTTTCAGCTACCCCCTGCCAGGTCCAGTGCGGCGTTCCCCAGGGTTCTTCTCTTTCTCCTCTACTGTTCAATCTTTACATTGCGCCTCTTATCTTTGCCCTACAGCAGCTGGAGGTCACGGTATATAACTATGCCGATGACCTCCAGCTCATCTTTAATCTGTCCTCTACTCCTGACTCTATCTCTAATTTCCAATCTATTCTTTCTTTCATCAGGGACTGGATGAACTTCAACCACCTGAAACTCAATCCCGATAAGACGGAACTTGTGGTGACGGGTGGTTGCTCCAGTCCCTGGAACTCTCTATTTTGGCCCCCCTCCTTTGGTTCTCCTCCTACCCCTGTCCCCTCTGTTAAGACTCTTGGCATTAAGCTAAATGATAAACTCACTTTGCACTCCCAGATTGGTTCGGTGGTTTCTTCCTGCTTTCTTACTCTCCGCACTATCCTCTCTATCTCTCGCTTCTTTTCTTTCTCTGCACTCAAATTAATTATGTCCGCACTGGTCCTGTCCCGCCTGGACTACGGGAACATCCTGTTCAATGGCATCCCTCAGTACAGCCTGCGTAAACTGCAATTGGTGCAGAACCAGGCTGCCCGCCTTGCCTTTGGTCTTCCCAAATTTCATCACACCTCTCCCCTCTTGAAGACCCTCCACTGGCTCCCTGTGCGGGAACGCGCCTTGTTTAAATTAGGCTGCGTGGCGTTTCAGGCTAGGACGGGCCTGGCCCCTCTCTTTATATCTTCAGCCATTAAAGCTTATGTCCCTGGCAGAGACCTCCGCTCCTCGGCACAACTTCTTCTAGCAGTCCCCCGCTACCGGAAAAAAAAACAGGGTGGCTCAAAATTTTCCACTCTTGCCCCCTTGTTCTGGAATTCCCTCCCCTTCCATCTTAGGTCCCTCACCCAGTATTCCAGCTTCCGCAAAGCATTGAAGACTTTCTTATTTACTCAGGCTCTTCTTTCGTAAGCTCTGCCTGCCTTTTCAGTCTATGTCTTAGCGACTAACTTTGCCCAGCTGGCTACCTGCTATTTTAGCGCCAAGAAACCGCCCAGGTGTACGTTGCGCTTGATAAATATTTTAAACTTAAACTTAGCACCAAGCAGGTGCCCAGTGTATATTTTCGTATGTAGCATGCTCTGTGTAATTGCATTTCGTCTGACGATTCTCTTCCCAAACTAGAACACGTTTTTTTTTTATAAAAACAGTTTTTATTGTATTTCTGGCAATGATCAGGTGCAACACAAAAGCAGCACTCCACAGTCAGGAGATAACTGCAAGCAAATCAAAAGACATAAGTCAATCTACATCACTGATCACCTCTGAACACCCCTCCCCCCCTGCCCCCCTCCCCTGCCCCCATACCCTACCCAACCCCCCCCCAACGTTCCCCCCACCCATCTCCCACCCCCGCCCACTGCACGTGTGTGTTTCCGATCCAAGGTATAACATCCAATAACACTGTGTGAACATCCCTTTAAGAACCTCCTCCAATATCTCCCTCAGCCATATCCTCAGGTTCTGCTGGTGGATCCAGGTCAAGGCCCCTATAATCCGCCCACCTCTTCCATATCTTATAATGTTTTCTAGGGCATCCTCATGCTTCAAAGATAGGACGTTCCAACCCCATACTAAAGTCCAGGCCCTTCTTCCATACCGACAACGGGGGTGCATTCGTACTTTTGCTGGGCTATATCCCGTTTGGCGGTGGTAAGGCCCAACAACAGGAGATGCCTCTTATACACATTGCCCCCCACATTCTCCATCATGTGCAAAAGTCCCAGCCTAGGATCACGGGGAAGATCCCATTCCAACACTTCAGACAGACAGTCCCATACTCCCTTCCAATACCCATTCAAGCCCTCGCAAGCCCACACCGTATGAAAATACTTCACGTTTTATTTAACTTTTAATTGTATATGAAGAGTACATTATGATATTTTAAGTATTCAGTAGTATTTTTTTGTGTGAAAACTAGTACATTAATACTACTGAAATATAATGAATAATCTTTTAAAACTCAGAGAATGCTAATCTAATACTCATGCTTTAATCTTGTAGTCTTCAATTGCAACCCAGAAACACAAACCTTTAAATGCTAATTTGATTACTACTAGACTGTAGGAAATACTAAAAGACTACTAAAGAAATAGTTATATTTTGTGTCCGTATTGTTCGCTTTGAATGCAAATATATGGAATTATAGATGGATGACAGTGAGTAATGCTGATGTTTTAAACCAAGCGTTTCTGAGTGACACCAAATAGACAACAAGAGCAAACTTTGAGTTGTCTATGATGTCACTCAGAACCCAGACGCGAAAAACGTTTGTTCTTATGTTCACCCATGTGCTTATTGGCGCTAAATTGAGTAGCATGCATTCATAGGTCACTAATTTAATGTGACAGAATTGATAAGTAAACAATTGCAATTTTAGGTGCTTCCCAAATATATAATAGTAATTCTGATTAAGTAAAGCAAGGGAAGCTGCAGACAATAGATATCCACCACCCAAATGTCTCTGTGGAAACAAACTGAATATGAGAGAAAATGCATAGGCAATAGTACAGACAGTAATAAGCGTCGTGGCATTGGAAGATGACGCCTAACGTAGTCTCGGAAAAACTCTAAATATATTCTTGCGACACGTATAATGAAATGTACTGGAAAATAATTTGCAAAATGACCAAAATATTCTTCCAAAAGGCCTCCCTTCATTTATGTACAACAGTGATAGCTGTATTTGTCTAATCGTTCTCTGGTTTATTCTGCTCTCTTTCTCTGTTTGTTGCTTGTACTGTAATTGGGGTGTGTGCATTAGCTGTCCAGTACTCCATCTTCCTGTTGTAACTTGGCTCTGCTTTTAAGGTCTCGCTGAAGCAGGCGAGATTCTAGTAAGCAGTACCAAAAGTCTGCCAAAACTGCGGATTAGACACAGTTCATGTGATCTATGCGCGTGCACACCATCACCAGCCACGTCACACCACCATTTGTGCCTCGCATCAGACTTCAAAGGCTGCCGCTCCCCCCCAATCAGATTTCAAAGGCTGCCGCTCCCCCGCCCGCATCAGACTTCAAAGGAATGCGCTCGGGCTCCCCCGCCCCCCGCCACAGCAATGCCGAGAGCTTGTTTCTGGGCGAAAGTGAAAGCCTACCGTGCTTGTTTACAGTAGCCTTGCTCCTCAAATGCTGTTGCTTTGTTGCCATCGCTCTAGGGACACGCAGCTTGAAAACACTCGACTTACTAGCTGCAATGCTACATCCGCTATGCTTTGCCTCTAGACACGTTGATCCCTCGCAGACTGTGCTGACTCTGCCTCTCCTGACTCTGAAACTGACCAACGCAGTCACCACCAGTCTCTTCTCTCTGTCTTATGATGTCTGGCCTGCCACCATTTACTTCGGACCCTCGCCCTCACACCTCCTCACCTGCACAAACACCCTCACACCCTCTCACCCTCACACACCCTCTCACCCTCTCACCCTCAACCATCCTCACACACCCTCACTCACCCTCACCCCCTCAACCTCACAACCCTCTCACCCTCACTCACCATCACCCCCTCGCCCCCTCTCACCCTAACATCCCCTCACCCTCTCACCCCCTCACCCCCCCTCACCCTCACACCCCCTCACACCCTCTCACCCTCACTCACCCTCATTCACCCTCACCCACCCTCAGACCCCCTCACTCACCCTCACACCCTCACCCCACAACCCTCTCACCCTCACACCCCCTCACCCTCACACCCCCTCACCCTCACACCCCCTCACCCTCACACCCCTCACCCTCACACACCCCTCACCCTCTCTCACCCACCCTCACACACCCTCACCCTTATACCCCCTCACCCTCACACCCCCTCACCCTCATACCCCTCACTCACCCTCACCCACCCTCACACCCCCTCACCCCCCTAAACCCTCACCCCCCCTCACCCTCACACCCCTCACACCCCCTCACACACCCTCACACCCCTTCACCCTCACTCACCCTCTCACCCTCACTCACCCTCACACCCCCTCACCCTCACACACCCCTCACCCTCACCCACCCTCACACCCTCACTCACAACCCCCTCACCCTCACACCCCCTCACCCTCACACCACTCGCCCTCACTCCCCCTCACCCACCCTCACACCCATCACCCTTACACCCCCACACCCTCACACCCCTCACTCCCCCTCACCCTCACACCCCTCACCCTCACCCCCCCTCATCCCCCTCACACCCCCTCACCCTCACACACCCTCACACACCCTCACACACCCTCACCCTCACACCCCCTCACTCATCCTCACACCCCCTCACCCTCTCGCCCTCACTCACTCTCACACCCCCTCACACTCTCACTCTCACACCCCCTCACCCCCCTCACCCCCTCTCACCCTCACACCCCCTCTCACCCTCACACACCCTGACTCATCCTTGCACCCTCAACCTCACACACCCTCACATCCCATCACCCTTTCACCCACCACCACCCTCACACACTCTCACCCTCACACACCCTCACCCTCACACCCCCACACACCCCCTCACCCTCACTCACCCTCACACACACACCCTCACCAGCATAGCATAACAAAACATAGCATAGCATAACAAAACATAGCATAGCATAACAAAACAACGCATAGCATTGCAAAACAAAACAGCATAACAAAACAAAACATAGCATAACAAAACAAAACATAGCATAGCAAAACACAACAAAGCATAGCATAACAAAACACAACAAAACAGCATAGCATAACAAAACATAGCATAACAAAACAAAGCCTAGCATAACATAACAAAGCATAGCAAAACAAAACATAGCATAGTAAAACAAAACATAGCATAGCATAACATAACACAACAAAACATAGCAGAACAAAACAGCATAACATAACAAAACATAACATAACATAAAACAAAGCATAGCATAACAAAACATAGCATAACAAAACATAGCAAAACACAACATAGCATAGCATAACAAAACACAACAAAACATAGCATTGCAAAACAAAACACAGCATAGCATAACAAAGCATAGCATAACAAAGCATAGCATAACAAAACATAGCATAGCATAACAAATCAAAGCATAGGATAGCAAAACATAGGATAGCAAAACAAAACATAGCATAGCATACAGCACCACTCCGCACCACCACAGCATCACTCAGGGGTACCACAACATCACTATGGGGGGTCTACCGACCCCCTGGACCACGCACACAATTCAGCGAGGACATCGCCGACTTCGTCAGCCCGCATGCCCTCCCCTCCGCTGACTACATCCTCCTGGGAGACCTCAACTTCCATCTGGAGAACAACAACGACCGCAACACCAGCACCCTGCTCGACAACCTCGCCAACCTGGGACTCAAGCAACTGGTGTCCACCCCCACCCACCTCGCCGGACACACACTCGACGCTGTCTTCTCATCCAGCAAGGACATCGACTTCAGCCACGCCACAGAGCTTCAATGGACGGACCACAGCTGCGTCCACTTCACCTTCAAGAAAACTACGACCCTCCACCACCATCAACAGGCCGCCCGCAGAAGCTGGAACAAGATCACAGCAGACCAGCTCGCCACCTCCCTGAGCCAGCACCCTCCTGCCAGCTCAGCGAACCCCAGCCAGGCCGCCGACAACCTCAAGAAGTGGATCAGCAACTGCGCGGACGAACTCGCCCCACTGAGGACCCCGCCCAGCAGACCCGGCAGCAAGAAAGCCCCATGGTTCACCGACGAACTCAAGAGCTCCAAGAAGAACTGCCGAGCCCTCGAGAAAGTCTGGAGAAGGGAACCGACACCGGACAACAGGACCTCCTTCAAGCTTGCCACCCGGAAGCACCACCAGCTGATCCGCGCCGCCAAGAAAACAGCATTCAAGGACCGGTTGGACAACAACGCACACAACTGCAAGGAACTCTTCAACATCGTGAAAGAGCTCTCCAACCCCAGCGCAGGAAACAACGACATCACCCCATCACAAGACCTCTGCAACTCCCTGGCTTCATACTTCCACAACAAGATCGCGGACATACACAACAGCTTCAACAACCAACCAACGCACACCACGACCGAACAACCACCCCCTACCACCACCCTCCACGCCTGGACCCCGATCAGCACCGAAGACACCATCCGCACGATGAACTCCATCCACTCCGGATCTCCGACAGACCCCTGCCCTCACCACGTCTTCAACAAGGCCGACGCTGTCATCGCACCCCACCTGCGAGACATCATCAACACATCCTTCGACACCACCATCTTCCCCGAGAGCTGGAAACACGCCGAACTCAGCGCTCTTCTCAAGAAACCAACAGCGGACCCCACCGACCTCAAGAATTACCGCCCCATCTCGCTCCTCCCGTTTCCAGCCAAAGTCATCGAGAAGACCGTCAACAAGCAGATGGCCGCCTTCCTCGAGACAAACGGATCCCTCGACCCCTCACAGTCCGGCTTCCGAGCCAACCACAGCACCGAGACCGCCCTCATCGCCGCCACCGATGACATCCGAGCCCTGATGGACAACGGAGAAACAGCGGCCCTCATCCTCCTAGACCTCTCCGCGGCATTCGACACGGTCTGCCACCGCACCCTAGTACGGCGCCTCAGCAACGTCGGAATCCAGGACAAGGCGCTGGAATGGATCATCTCCTTCCTCGACGGGAGAACACAGAGAGTCCGCCTACCACCGTACAAGTCAGAGGCCACCGAAGTCATCTGCGGCGTCCCCCAAGGATCGTCTCTGAGCCCCACCCTCTTCAACGTATACATGAGCCCCCTCGCGGCCATCGTACGCAAGCACAACCTCAACATAATCTCCTACGCCGACGACACCCAGCTGATCCTCTCCCTGACCAACGACCCCGCCGCCGCCAGAGCCAACCTGCACGAAGGGATGAAAGAGGTAGCCGAGTGGATGACAACCAGCCGCCTGAAACTGAACTCGGACAAGACGGAGGTCCTCATCCTGGGCTCCTCTCCCTCCGCCTGGGACGACTCCTGGTGGCCTCCCGCCCTGGGCACCGCACCCAATCCGACAGACCATGCACGCAACCTGGGCTTCATCCTGGACTCCTCCCTCTCCATGACCAGGCAAGTCAACAACGTCTCCTCGGCATGCTTCAACATCCTACGCATGCTACGGAAGATCTTCTGGTGGATCCCCACCGAGACCAGGAAGACCGTCACCCAGGCCCTCGTCACCAGCCGACTGGACTACGGCAACGCCCTCTACGCCGGTACCACCGCCAAGCTCCAGAAGAGACTCCAGCGGATCCAGAACGCCTCAGCCAGACTCATCCTCGACATCCCACGAACCAGCCACATCTCCGGACATCTGAGAGACCTTCACTGGCTCCCCGTCAACAAAAGAATCACCTTCCGCCTCCTCACCCACGCACACAAAGCCCTACACGACCAAGGCCCGAGCTACCTCAACAGCCGAGTCAACTTCTACACTCCCAAACGCCACCTCCGATCAGCCAACCACGCCCTCGCCGCCGTCCCCCGCATCCGACGAGCGACTACAGGAGGAAGGTCCTTCTCCTACCTGGCCGCCAAGACCTGGAACTCCCTCCCGACCGACCTGCGCCTGACCCAAGACCACCTCTCCTTCAGGAAGAAGCTGAAGACCTGGCTGTTCGAGCAGTAGCGGCTCCCCCCCCCCCCAGCGCCTTGAGACCCTACGGGTATGTAGCGCGCTTTATAAATGTCACTGATTGATTGATTGATTGACTATGCGCTACCACAGCATCACTGAACACTACAGCATCACTCGTTTGCCAACACAACATCACTCAGCGCCACCACAGCATCAATCTGTGCAACCATTCAACAACACCTGGTTCAAATATGTTCTCTCAATGTTTCAAACTTTATTACAAATGTAACAAAAGATGTTAATATTTCACTTCTGTTCTTGGATTATCGTCACAATAAAATACACTGAACATAATCTTCACAAAAGTTATTTACAAAACTTTAAGCTATTGCCATTATAAATTACAATAACTTTTATTTAAGTATTAATTATTGAAAAAAATTTAAAAGCCATTATTATTTGTAATATCAATACATGTAAGTCACGTAAATACAACACATATTGCATTACAAATGCTATAGGTGTCGCATTTGCGAAAGTTATAACTATTGGCACTGTAAATGACAAAGCTATTAATTTCGCTATTTTCAAAAACAAAACATAAATAAAAAATGTGTAATTTACAATACCAATAGCTCAAACTTTCTTAATGCAAGACCTATTGCATTGCAAATGCTTGTTTCTGTTCGTGACTGGTATGTAAACCAAGGAGCATGTGACAGGAAAAAAAACACAGTAACCCACATGGACTGTGTGCAAACTCTCTGGGACTCCCTAAGTCATCTTTATTGTTTGGTTAATCAAACCTATTACAATTCTTTTTTTTATTAAGCATTGTGCTAAATAGCCAACTATTCAAAGAGCATTATGTATGGGGGGACAATGCCCAAGTTATAACATTTTTTAATGTAACCATATTAAAATTGAAATTAATAGTGCAATGGCAAGGTATCTGCTCAGCTCGCATTTCCTTCAACGAGGACCTTCCCTCGGTGATATGTTTAAAAAATTCAACACTTCCTGGATAAAATAAAACCCATAAGAAATACCATCCGAGTGCTGGACTGTTCTAAGAAACTTTAGGCTAAAAGCAATTCTCTGTGTTGGCAAAACTGGCGTTTGCCTCTGTAACGGGGCACAGAGAAAATGCTGCATGTCTTAACATTAGTGAAGGTGTCTCGCCAAGTTTATAGAATTCATCACCATTGACGTCCATTTATGCCTGAGCTTTGCAGTGGAGCGCTGCTTATGAATCTAGTTCTGCAGATTATTTCCTCAAGACTCAAGTAGGACTCTCAGACTGCTCTTTGTTAGATGCAATTCCAGATATTTTGTACCATGTGCAGGCAGCTTGTGTGACTAGTTGATTGTAATTTGGGTGTTCGAGGCATGTGGGCTGCTGAATTCATATCTGTGCATAGATCGCTGCCTAGTGTTGGGTCCGGATGATTGCACTTTGTTGTCATGGAAGAGTCTTCGAAGTATCACAAGATAGGTGACTCCTCCCCTGGACTACAGTGCGCATGGGCATCTTCTCCATCCTCAGATTGTTTTTTTCCGCCATTGGGTTCGGATGCTAACTCCTATACTCCAACTTCGGAATCGAAACAAAACTTTTCTAAAGGCCAAAAGGCCTTCGACTTCGACGGTATTGTTCTCGTTCGGTACCTCTCTACTCGATCCAGCTTTCCATCTCGACTCGGTCGTCGACGCCGGCCGTTGGGCCTTTTCGACGCCACTTGAGCCTATCGCCGATAGAAAGAAGCCCGTTTAAAAGGTGCCCACAATGCCACTCCAAGTTCCCACATACTGACAAACACTCAGTATGCAACAAGTGCCTTTCCCCAGACCATAGGGAAGAAACCTGCCCAGCCTGCGCCCAGTTTCGGTCGAAGAAAACAATACAGATCCGACGGGCTGCTAGGCAAGAGATGCAGCGTTAGGCACCGGAACCGGACAACATCTTCGATGACGACCAGGAACTAACGGAAGATCCAGACTCGGACCTAGAGATCGTCACCGCCGAGGACTACTTGGACTCCGATGACGAGATCCCACCGGGGCAAATCGTGAGTACACAGCCCCCGTCACCAATTGGCCCATTACCAAAGGCTCCGGTGGTCGAGGCATCGCCAAAAGGCCTTAGCCAAGATCACAAAAAAGTTTCGCCAGCACCTCCATCCGGCTCGGCTCCGAAATCGAAACCGAAACCTTCAGAAACCCCAGGGCCCAGTACTGTCGTCCCGAAGAAGGTTCCAGAGCCAAAAAAGGTCGTCGACCAGAAGGGCGTCGAACCAAAAAAGGCCGTACAGCCCAAAAGCGTCGAGCCAAAGAAGACTGTCGACCACAACAAGGCCGCTCAGCCAAAAAGTGTCGACCCAAAAAAGGGAGTCGAACTGAACAAGGGCACACAGCCGAAGGGCGCCGAACCAAAGAAGGTTGCCGACCCGAAAAAGTCTACTGTTCCAAAATCCGTCGACTCGGCAAAGGTCGCTGATAAGAAGGGCGCCGTACTGAAGCCCGTAGCACGGCCGGAAAAACCTATCGACCCAAAAATAAGTGCTCCGAAGACACCAGTCGATACGAAAAAGACCATCGACTCGGAAAAGGACAGTCAACCAAAAAAACCTGTCGAGCACAAGAAACGTGTCGAGCCGAAAGTTCAGGTCGACCCCAAATCACTCGTCGACCCGAAAAAAGGGCAGAGCCCAAGAAAAGCAATAAAACACCAAATGTCGTCGAAAAACAAGGTGTTACCGACCCAAAAAAGTCCAACACTCAACCTAGGACTGTAGAGGAAGAACTCTTCCATCCAGATCCAACAGACGACCAGGCAAAAATATACATTAATCCAGAGACTGGTAAAGTTACCATCCTACACAGAAAGAAGAGGCCATTGGACACTGACTCTCATTCCCCTATTCCATTAAAGACAAGCATTGGAAATGCAATAGGTCTCGGATTTATTTGAGTTAGAGCTAATGGCATTGTAAATGGCAATGTCTTTAAGCCATGTGTTATGGAGTGTATGCATGTGGTGTGTAATGGAATTATGTGGTTTGGATTGGAATTGTTCACCCTGCACACTCACAAACTGTTCAACTTGCACACTCACAAACTGTTCACCCTGCACACTCACACACTGTTCACCCTGCACGCTCACACAATGTTCACCCTGCACGCTCACACACTGCTCACCCTACACGCTCACACACTGCTCACCCTACACACTCACATACTTCACACTCTGCACTCACACTGTGCACTCACAACTCTACACTCGCACTCTGCACTCTGCACACTCACTCTGCACACTCACTCTGCACACTCACTCTGCACTCACTATTCTGCACTCACTACTCTGCACTCACTACTCTGCACTCACTACTCTGCACACTCACTCTGCACTCACTACTCTGCACTCACTATTCTGCACACACTACTCTGCACTCACTACTCTGCACCCACTACTCTGCACTCACTACTCTGCACTCACTACTCTTCACTCACTACTCTGCACTCACATACTTCACACTCTGCACTCACACTGTGCACTCACAACTCTACACTCGCACTCTGCACTCTGCACACTCACTCTGCACACTCACTCTGCACACTCACTCTGCACTCACTATTCTGCACTCACTACTCTGCACTCACTACTCTGCACTCACTACTCTGCACACTCACTCTGCACTCACTACTCTGCACTCACTATTCTGCACACACTACTCTGCACTCACTACTCTGCACCCACTACTCTGCACTCACTACTCTGCACTCACTACTCTTCACTCACTACTCTGCACTCACTACTCACTACTCTGCACTCACTACTCTGCACTCACTACTCTGCACTCACCACTCTGCACTCACCACTCTGCACTCACCACTCTTCACTCACCACTGTACACTCATCACTCTACACTCACCACTCTACACTCACTACTCTGCACTCACTACTCACTACTCTGCACTCACTACTCACTACTCTGCACTCACTACTCTGCACTCACTACTCACTACTCTGCACTCACTACTCTGCACTCACTACTCTGCACTCACTACTCTGCACTCACTACTCACTACACTGCACTCACTACTCTGCACTCACTACTCACTACTCTGCACTCACTACTCGGCACTCACTACTCGGCAATCACTACTCGGCACTCACTACTCGGCACTCACTACTCGGCACTCACTACTCTGCACTCACTACTCACTACTCTGCACTCACTACTCTGCACTCACTACTCTGCACTCACTACTCTGCACTCACTACTCACTACTCTGCACTCACTACTCAATACTCTGCACTCACTACTCACTACTCTGCACTCACAACTCTGCACGCACTACTCTGCACTCACTACTCTGAACTCACTACTCTGCACTCACTACTCACTACTCACTACTCTGCACTCACTACTCACTACTCTGCACTCACTACTCACTACTCTGCACTCACTACTCACTACTCTGCACTCACTACTCACTACTCACTATTCTGCCCTCACTACTCTGCACTCACTACTCTGCACTCACTACTCTGCAATCACTACTCTGCACTCACTACTCACTACTCACTACTCACTACTCTGCACTCACTACTCACTACTCTACACTCACTACTCACTACTCTGCACTCACTACTCTGTACTCACTACTCACTACTCACTACTCTGCACTCACTACTCACTACTCTGCACTCACTACTCACTACTCTGCACTCAATACTCACTACTCTGCACTCACTACTCTGCACTCACTACTCACTACTCTGCACTCACTACTCACTACTCTGTACTCACTACTCTGCACTCACTACTCTGCACTCACTACTCACTACTCACTACTCACTACTCTGCACTCACTACTCGGCACTCACTACTCGGCACTCACTACTCGGCACTCACTACTCGGCACTCACTACTCTGCACTCACTACTCACTACTCTGCACTCACTACTCTGCACTCACTACTCTGCACTCACTACTCACTACTCTGCACTCACTACTCACTACTCTGCACTCACTACTCACTACTCTGCACTCACTACTCACTACTCTGCACTCACAACTCTGCACTCACTACTCTGCACTCACTACTCTGAACTCACTACTCTGCACTCACTACTCACTACTCTGCACTCACTACTCACTACTCTGCACTCACTACTCACTACTCTGCACTCACTACTCACTACTCTGCACTCACTACTCACTACTCTGCACTCACTACTCTGCACTCACCACTCTGCACTCACCACTCTGCACTCACCACTCTGCACTCACCACTCTTCACTCACCACTGTACACTCACCACTCTACACTCATCACTCTACACTCACCACTCTACACTCACTACTCTGCACTCACTACTCTGCACTCACTACTCACTACTCTGCACTCACTACTCACTACTCTGCACTCACTACTTACTACTCCACTCACTACTCACTACTCTGCACTCACTACTCTGCACTCACTACTCTGCACTCACTACTCACTACTCTGCACTCACTACTCTGCACTCACTACTCTGCACTCACTACTCACTACTCTGCACTCACTACTCTGTACTCACTACTCACTACTCTGCACTCACTACTCTGCACTCACTACTCACTACTCACTACTCACTACTCACTACTCACTACTCTGCACTCACTACTCGGCACTCACTACTCGGCACTCACTACTCGGCACTCACTACTCTGCACTCACTACTCACTACTCTGCACTCACTACTCACTACTCTGCACTCACTACTCACTACTCTGCACTCACAACTCTGCACTCACTACTCTGTACTCTCTACTCTGAACTCACTACTCTGCACTCACTACTCATTACTCACTACTCTGCACTCACTACTCACTACTCTGCACTCACTACTCACTACTCTGCACTCACTACTCACTACTCACTACTCTGCACTCACTACTCTGCACTCACTACTCACTACTCACTACTCACTACTCTGCACTCACTACTCACTACTCTGCACTCACTACTCACTACTCTGCACTCACTACTCTGCACTCACTACTCACTACTCACTACTCTGCACTCACTACTCTGCACTCACTACTCTGCACTCACTACTCACTACTCTGCACTCACTACTCACTACTCTGCACTCACTACTCACTACTCTGCACTCACAACTCTGCACTCACTACTCTGCACTCACTACTCTGAACTCACTACTCTGCACTCACTACTCACTACTCTGCACTCACTACTCTGCACTCACTACTCACTACTCTGCACTCACTACTCACTACTCTGCCCTCACTACTCTGCCCTCACTACTCTGCACTCACTACTCTGCAATCACTACTCTGCACTCACTACTCACTACTCACTACTCACTACTCTGCACTCACTACTCACTACTCTACACTCACTACTCACTACTCTGCACTCACTACTCTGTACTCACTTCACTACTCACTACTCACTACTCACTACTCTGCACTCACTACTCACTACTCTGCACTCACTACTCACTACTCTGCACTCACTACTCTGCACCCACTACTCTGCACTCACTACTCTGCACTCACTACTTTGCACTCACTACTCTGCACTCTGCACTCACTACTCTGCACTCTGCACTCACTACTCTGCACTCACCACTCTGCACTCACTACTCTGCACTCTGCACTCACTACTCTGCACTCACTACTCTGCACTCACTACTCACTACTCTGCACTCACTACTCTGCACTCACTACTCTGCACTCACTACTCTGTACTCACTACTCTGCACTCACCACTCTGCACTCACCACTCTGCACTCACCACTCTGCACTCACCACTCTGCACTCACCACTCTGCACTCACTACTCGGCACTCACTACTCGGCACTCACTACTCTGCACTCACTACTCGGCACTCACTACTCTGCACTCACTACTCTGCACTCACTACTCTGCACTCACTACTCTGCACTCACTACTCACTACTCTGCACTCACTACTCACTACTCTGCACTCACTACTCTGCACTCACTACTCACTACTCTGCACTCACCACTCTGCACTCACCACCCTGTACTCACCACTCTGCACTCACCACTCTGCACTCACCACTCTGCACTCACCACTCTACACTCACCACTCTACACTCATCACTCTACACTCACCACTCTACACTCACTACTCTGCACTCACTACTCACTACTCTGCACTCACTACTCACTACTCTGCACTCACTACACTGCACTCACTACTCACTACTCTGCACTCACTACCCTGCACTCACTACTCTGCACTCACTACTCACTACTCACTACTCTGCACTCTCTACTCACTACTCTGCACTCACTACTCACTACTCTGCACTCACTACTCACTACTCACTACTCTGCCCTCACTACTCTGCACTCACTACTCTGCACTCACTACTCTGCACTCACTATGCACTCACTACTCACTACTCTGCATTCACTACTCTGCACTCACTACTCACTACTCTGCACTCACTACTCGGCACTCACTACTCTGCACTCACTACTCTGCACTCACTACTCTGCACTCACTACTCTGCACTCACTACTCTGCACTCACTACTCTGCACTCACTACTCACTACTCTGCACTCACTACTCTGCACTCACTACTCTGCACTCACTACTCACTACTCTGCACTCACTACTCTGCACTCACCACTCTGCACTCACCAATCTGCACTCACTACTTGGCACTCATTACTCAGCACTCACTACTCGGCACTCACTACTCTGCACTCACTACTCTGCACTCACTACTCTTCACTCACTACTCTGCACTCACTACTCACTACTCTGCACTCACTACTCACTACTCGGCACTCACTACTCGGCACTCACTACTCGGCACTCACTACTCGGCACTCACTACTCTGCACTCACTACTCTGCACTCACTACTCTGCACTCACTACTCACTACTCTGCCCTCACTACTCTGCACTCACTACTCTGCACTCACTACTCTGCACTCACTACTCTGCACTCACTACTCACTACTCTGCACTCACTACTCTGCACTCACTACTCTGCACTCACTACTCTGCACTCACTACTCTGCACTCACTACTCTGCACTCTGCACTCACTACTCTGCACTCTGCACTCACTACTCTGCACTCACTACTCTGCACTCACTACTCTGCACTTTGCACTCACTACTCTGCACTCTGCACTCTGCACTCACTACTCTGCACTCTGCACTCACTACTCTGCACTCACTACTCTGCACTCACTACTCACTACTCTGCACTCACTACTCACTACTCTGCACTCACTACTCGGCACTCACTACTCGGCACTCACTACTCGGCACTCACTACTCGGCACTCACTACTCTGCACTCACTACTCTGCACTCACTACTCTGCACTCACTACTCAATACTCTGCACTCACTACTCACTACTCTGCACTCACAACTCTGCACGCACTACTCTGCACTCACTACTCTGAACTCACTACTCTGCACTCACTACTCACTACTCACTACTCTGCACTCACTACTCACTACTCTGCACTCACTACTCACTACTCACTACTCACTACTCTGCACTCACTACTCACTACTCTGCACTCACTACTCTGTACTCACTACTCACTACTCACTACTCTGCACTCACTACTCACTACTCTGCACTCACTACTCACTACTCTGCACTCAATACTCACTACTCTGCACTCACTACTCTGCACTCACTACTCACTACTCTGCACTCACTACTCACTACTCTGTACTCACTACTCTGCACTCACTACTCTGCACTCACTACTCACTACTCACTACTCTGCACTCACTACTCGGCACTCACTACTCGGCACTCACTACTCGGCACTCACTACTCGGCACTCACTACTCGGCACTCACTACTCTGCACTCACTACTCACTACTCTGCACTCACTACTCTGCACTCACTACTCTGCACTCACTACTCACTACTCTGCACTCACTACTCACTACTCTGCACTCACTACTCACTACTCTGCACTCACAACTCTGCACTCACTACTCTGCACTCACTACTCACTACTCTGCACTCACTATGCACTCACTACTCACTACTCTGCATTCACTACTCTGCACTCACTACTCACTACTCTGCACTCACTACTCGGCACTCACTACTCTGCACTCACTACTCTGCACTCACTACTCTGCACTCACTACTCTGCACTCACTACTCTGCACTCACTACTCTGCACTCACTACTCACTACTCTGCACTCACTACTCTGCACTCACTACTCTGCACTCACTACTCACTACTCTGCACTCACTACTCTGCACTCACCACTCTGCACTCACCAATCTGCACTCACTACTTGGCACTCATTACTCAGCACTCACTACTCGGCACTCACTACTCTGCACTCACTACTCTGCACTCACTACTCTTCACTCACTACTCTGCACTCACTACTCACTACTCTGCACTCACTACTCACTACTCGGCACTCACTACTCGGCACTCACTACTCGGCACTCACTACTCGGCACTCACTACTCTGCACTCACTACTCTGCACTCACTACTCTGCACTCACTACTCACTACTCTGCCCTCACTACTCTGCACTCACTACTCTGCACTCACTACTCTGCACTCACTACTCTGCACTCACTACTCACTACTCTGCACTCACTACTCTGCACTCACTACTCTGCACTCACTACTCTGCACTCACTACTCTGCACTCACTACTCTGCACTCTGCACTCACTACTCTGCACTCTGCACTCACTACTCTGCACTCACTACTCTGCACTCACTACTCTGCACTTTGCACTCACTACTCTGCACTCTGCACTCACTACTCTGCACTCTGCACTCACTACTCTGCACTCACTACTCTGCACTCACTACTCACTACTCTGCACTCACTACTCACTACTCTGCACTCACTACTCGGCACTCACTACTCGGCACTCACTACTCGGCACTCACTACTCGGCACTCACTACTCTGCACTCACTACTCTGCACTCACTACTCTGCACTCACTACTCAATACTCTGCACTCACTACTCACTACTCTGCACTCACAACTCTGCACGCACTACTCTGCACTCACTACTCTGAACTCACTACTCTGCACTCACTACTCACTACTCACTACTCTGCACTCACTACTCACTACTCTGCACTCACTACTCACTACTCACTACTCACTACTCTGCACTCACTACTCACTACTCTGCACTCACTACTCTGTACTCACTACTCACTACTCACTACTCTGCACTCACTACTCACTACTCTGCACTCACTACTCACTACTCTGCACTCAATACTCACTACTCTGCACTCACTACTCTGCACTCACTACTCACTACTCTGCACTCACTACTCACTACTCTGTACTCACTACTCTGCACTCACTACTCTGCACTCACTACTCACTACTCACTACTCTGCACTCACTACTCGGCACTCACTACTCGGCACTCACTACTCGGCACTCACTACTCGGCACTCACTACTCGGCACTCACTACTCTGCACTCACTACTCACTACTCTGCACTCACTACTCTGCACTCACTACTCTGCACTCACTACTCACTACTCTGCACTCACTACTCACTACTCTGCACTCACTACTCTGCACTCACAACTCTGCACTCACTACTCTGCACTCACTACTCTGAACTCACTACTCTGCACTCACTACTCACTACTCACTACTCTGCACTCACTACTCACTACTCTGCACTCACTACTCTGCACTCACTACTCTGCACTCACTACTCACTACTCTGCACTCACTACTCTGCACTCACCACTCTGCACTCACCAATCTGCACTCACTACTTGGCACTCATTACTCAGCACTCACTACTCGGCACTCACTACTCTGCACTCACTACTCTGCACTCACTACTCTTCACTCACTACTCTGCACTCACTACTCACTACTCTGCACTCACTACTCACTACTCGGCACTCACTACTCGGCACTCACTACTCGGCACTCACTACTCGGCACTCACTACTCTGCACTCACTACTCTGCACTCACTACTCTGCACTCACTACTCACTACTCTGCCCTCACTACTCTGCACTCACTACTCTGCACTCACTACTCTGCACTCACTACTCTGCACTCACTACTCACTACTCTGCACTCACTACTCTGCACTCACTACTCTGCACTCACTACTCTGCACTCACTACTCTGCACTCACTACTCTGCACTCTGCACTCACTAATCTGCACTCTGCACTCACTACTCTGCACTCACTACTCTGCACTCACTACTCTGCACTTTGCACTCACTACTCTGCACTCTGCACTCACTACTCTGCACTCTGCACTCACTACTCTGCACTCACTACTCTGCACTCACTACTCACTACTCTGCACTCACTACTCGGCACTCACTACTCGGCACTCACTACTCGGCACTCACTACTCGGCACTCACTACTCTGCACTCACTACTCTGCACTCACTACTCTGCACTCACTACTCAATACTCTGCACTCACTACTCACTACTCTGCACTCACAACTCTGCACGCACTACTCTGCACTCACTACTCTGAACTCACTACTCTGCACTCACTACTCACTACTCACTACTCTGCACTCACTACTCACTACTCTGCACTCACTACTCACTACTCACTACTCACTACTCTGCACTCACTACTCACTACTCTGCACTCACTACTCACTACTCTGCACTCACTACTCTGTACTCACTACTCACTACTCACTACTCTGCACTCACTACTCACTACTCTGCACTCACTACTCACTACTCTGCACTCAATACTCACTACTCTGCACTCACTACTCTGCACTCACTACTCACTACTCTGCACTCACTACTCACTACTCTGTACTCACTACTCTGCACTCACTACTCTGCACTCACTACTCACTACTCACTACTCTGCACTCACTACTCGGCACTCACTACTCGGCACTCACTACTCGGCACTCACTACTCGGCACTCACTACTCGGCACTCACTACTCTGCACTCACTACTCACTACTCTGCACTCACTACTCTGCACTCACTACTCTGCACTCACTACTCACTACTCTGCACTCACTACTCACTACTCTGCACTCACTACTCACTACTCTGCACTCACAACTCTGCACTCACTACTCTGCACTCACTACTCTGAACTCACTACTCTGCACTCACTACTCACTACTCACTACTCTGCACTCACTACTCACTACTCTGCACTCACTACTCACTACTCTGCACTCACTACTCACTATTCTGTACTCACTACTCACTACTCTGCACTCACTACTCTGCACTCACCACTCTGCACTCACCACTCTGCACTCACCACTCTGCACTCACCACTCTTCACTCACCACTGTACACTCACCACTCTACACTCATCACTCTACACTCACCACTCTACACTCACTACTCTGCACTCACTACTCTGCACTCACTACTCACTACTCTGCACTCACTACTCACTACTCTGCACTCACTACTCACTACTCCACTCACTACTCACTACTCTGCACTCACTACTCTGCACTCACTACTCTGCACTCACTACTCACTACTCTGCACTCACTACTCTGCACTCACTACTCTGCACTCACTACTCACTACTCTGCACTCGCTACTCTGTACTCACTACTCACTACTCTGCACTCACTACTCTGCACTCACTACTCACTACTCACTACTCTGCACTCACTACTCGGCACTCACTACTCGGCACTCACTACTCGGCACTCACTACTCACTACTCTGCACTCACTACTCTGCACTCACTACTCTGCACTCACTACTCACTACTCTGCACTCACTACTCACTACTCTGCACTCACTACTCACTACTCTGCACTCACAACTCTGCACTCACTACTCTGCACTCTCTACTCTGAACTCACTACTCTGCACTCACTACTCACTACTCACTACTCTGCACTCACTACTCACTACTCTGCACTCACTACTCACTACTCTGCACTCACTACTCACTACTCACTACTCTGCACTCACTACTCTGCACTCACTACTCACTACTCACTACTCACTACTCACTACTCTGCACTCACTACTCACTACTCTGCACTCACTACTCACTACTCTGCACTCACTACTCTGCACTCACTACTCACAACTCACTACTCTGCACTCACTACTCTGCACTCACTACTCTGCACTCACTACTCACTACTCTGCACTCACTACTCACTACTCTGCACTCACTACTCACTACTCTGCACTCACAACTCTGCACTCACTACTCTGCACTCACTACTCTGAACTCACTACTCTGCACTCACTACTCACTACTCACTACTCTGCACTCACTACTCTGCACTCACTACTCTGCACTCACTACTCACTACTCTGCCCTCACTACTCACTACTCACTACTCTGCCCTCACTACTCTGCACTCACTACTCTGCACTCACTACTCTGCAATCACTACTCTGCACTCACTACTCACTACTCACTACTCACTACTCTGCACTCACTACTCACTACTCTACACTCACTACTCACTACTCTGCACTCACTACTCACTACTCTGCACTCACTACTCACTACTCTGCACTCACTACTCTGCACCCACTACTCTGCACTCACTACTCTGCACTCACTACTTTGCACTCACTACTCTGCACTCTGCACTCACTACTCTGCACTCTGCACTCACTACTCTGCACTCACCACTCTGCACTCACTACTCTGCACTCTGCACTCACTACTCTGCACTCACTACTCTGCACTCACTACTCACTACTCTGCACTCACTACTCTGCACTCACTACTCTGCACTCACTACTCTGTACTCACTACTCTGCACTCACCACTCTGCACTCACCACTCTGCACTCACCACTCTGCACTCACCACTCTGCACTCACTACTCTGCACACTCACTCTGCACTCACTACTCTGCACTCACTATTCTGCACACACTACTCTGCACTCACTAATCTGCACCCACTACTCTGCACTCACTACTCTGCACTCACTACTCTTCACTCACTACTCTGCACTCACTACTCACTACTCTGCACTCACTACTCACTACTCTGCACTCACTACTCTGCACTCACTACTCTGCACTCACCACTCTGCACTCACCACTCTGCACTCACCACTCTTCACTCACCACTGTACACTCATCACTCTACACTCACCACTCTACACTCACTACTCTGCACTCACTACTCACTACTCTGCACTCACTACTCACTACTCTGCACTCACTACTCTGCACTCACTACTCACTACTCTGCACTCACTACTCTGCACTCACTACTCTGCACTCACTACTCTGCACTCACTACTCACTACACTGCACTCACTACTCTGCACTCACTACTCACTACTCTGCACTCACTACTCGGCACTCACTACTCGGCAATCACTACTCGGCACTCACTACTCGGCACTCACTACTCTGCACTCACTACTCACTACTCTGCACTCACTACTCTGCACTCACTACTCTGCACTCACTACTCTGCACTCACTACTCACTACTCTGCACTCACTACTCAATACTCTGCACTCACTACTCACTACTCTGCACTCACAACTCTGCACGCACTACTCTGCACTCACTACTCTGAACTCACTACTCTGCACTCACTACTCTGAACTCACTACTCTGCACTCACTACTCACTACTCTGCACTCACTACTCACTACTCTGCACTCACTACTCACTACTCTGCACTTACTACTCACTACTCACTATTCTGCCCTCACTACTCTGCACTCACTACTCTGCACTCACTACTCTGCAATCACTACTCTGCACTCACTACTCACTACTCACTACTCACTACTCTGCACTCACTACTCACTACTCTACACTCACTACTCACTACTCTGCACTCACTACTCTGTACTCACTACTCACTACTCACTACTCTGCACTCTGCACTCACTACTCTGCACTCACCACTCTGCACTCACTACTCTGCACTCTGCACTCACTACTCTGCACTCACTACTCTGCACTCACTACTCACTACTCTGCACTCACTACTCTGCACTCACTACTCTGCACTCACTACTCTGTACTCACTACTCTGCACTCACCACTCTGCACTCACCACTCTGCACTCACTACTCTGCACACTCACTCTGCACTCACTACTCTGCACTCACTATTCTGCACACACTACTCTGCACTCACTACTCTGCACCCACTACTCTGCACTCACTACTCTGCACTCACTACTCTTCACTCACTACTCTGCACTCACTACTCACTACTCTGCACTCACTACTCACTACTCTGCACTCACTACTCTGCACTCACTACTCTGCACTCACCACTCTGCACTCACCACTCTGCACTCACCACTCTTCACTCACCACTCTTCACTCACCACTGTAAACTCATCACTCTACACTCACCACTCTACACTCACTACTCTGCACTCACTACTCACTACTCTGCACTCACTACTCACTACTCTGCACTCACTACTCTGCACTCACTACTCACTACTCTGCACTCACTACTCTGCACTCACTACTCTGCACTCACTACTCTGCACTCACTACTCACTACACTGCACTCACTACTCTGCACTCACTACTCACTACTCTGCACTCACTACTCGGCACTCACTACTCGGCAATCACTACTCGGCACTCACTACTCGGCACTCACTACTCTGCACTCACTACTCTGCACTCACTACTCTGCACTCACTACTCTGCACTCACTACTCTGCACTCACTACTCACTACTCTGCACTCACTACTCAATACTCTGCACTCACTACTCACTACTCTGCACTCACAACTCTGCACGCACTACTCTGCACTCACTACTCTGAACTCACTACTCTGCACTCACTACTCACTACTCACTACTCTGCACTCACTACTCACTACTCTGCACTCACTACTCACTACTCTGCACTTACTACTCACTACTCACTATTCTGCCCTCACTACTCTGCACTCACTACTCTGCACTCACTACTCTGCAATCACTACTCTGCACTCACTACTCACTACTCACTACTCACTACTCTGCACTCACTACTCACTACTCTACACTCACTACTCACTACTCTGCACTCACTACTCTGTACTCACTACTCACTACTCACTACTCTGCACTCACTACTCACTACTCTGCACTCACTACTCACTACTCTGCACTCAATACTCACTACTCTGCACTCACTACTCTGCACTCACTACTCACTACTCTGCACTCACTACTCACTACTCTGTACTCATTACTCTGCACTCACTACTCTGCACTCACTACTCACTACTCACTACTCACTACTCTGCACTCACTACTCGGCACTCACTACTCGGCACTCACTACTCGGCACTCACTACTCGGCACTCACTACTCTGCACTCACTACTCACTACTCTGCACTCACTACTCTGCACTCACTACTCTGCACTCACTACTCACTACTCTGCACTCACTACTCACTACTCTGCACTCACTACTCTGCACTCACAACTCTGCACTCACTACTCTGCACTCACTACTCTGAACTCACTACTCTGCACTCACTACTCACTACTCACTACTCTGCACTCACTACTCACTACTCTGCACTCACTACTCACTACTCTGCACTCACTACTCACTACTCTGTACTCACTACTCACTACTCTGCACTCACTACTCTGCACTCACCACTCTGCACTCACCACTCTGCACTCACCACTCTGCACTCACCACTCTTCACTCACCACTGTACACTCACCACTCTACACTCATCACTCTACACTCACCACTCTACACTCACTACTCTGCACTCACTACTCTGCACTCACTACTCACTACTCTGCACTCACTACTCACTACTCTGCACTCACTACTTACTACTCCACTCACCACTCACTACTCACTACTCTGCACTCACTACTCTGCACTCACTACTCTGCACTCACTACTCACTACTCTGCACTCACTACTCTGCACTCACTACTCTGCACTCACTACTCACTACTCTGCACTCACTACTCTGTACTCACTACTCACTACTCTGCACTCACTACTCTGCACTCACTACTCACTACTCACTACTCACTACTCTGCACTCACTACTCGGCACTCACTACTCGGCACTCACTACTCGGCACTCACTACTCACTACTCTGCACTCACTACTCACTACTCACTACTCACTACTCTGCACTCACTACTCGGCACTCACTACTCGGCACTCACTACTCTGCACTCACTACTCACTACTCTGCACTCACTACTCACTACTCTGCACTCACAACTCTGCACTCACTACTCTGCACTCTCTACTCTGAACTCACTACTCTGCACTCACTACTCACTACTCACTACTCTGCACTCACTACTCACTACTCTGCACTCACTACTCACTACTCTGCACTCACTACTCACTACTCACTACTCTGCACTCACTACTCTGCACTCACTACTCACTACTCACTACTCACTACTCTGCACTCACTACTCACTACTCTGCACTCACTACTCACTACTCTGCACTCACTACTCTGCACTCACTACTCACTACTCACTACTCTGCACTCACTACTCTGCACTCACTACTCTGCACTCACTACTCACTACTCTGCACTCACTACTCACTACTCTGCACTCACTACTCACTACTCTGCACTCACAACTCTGCACTCACTACTCTGCACTCACTACTCTGAACTCACTACTCTGCACTCACTACTCACTACTCACTACTCTGCACTCACTACTCTGCACTCACTACTCTGCACTCACTACTCACTACTCTGCACTCACTACTCACTACTCTGCCCTCACTACTCTGCACTCACTACTCTGCACTCACTACTCTGCAATCACTACTCTGCACTCACTACTCACTACTCACTACTCACTACTCTGCACTCAGTACTCACTACTCTACACTCACTACTCACTACTCTGCACTCACTACTCTGTACTCACTTCACTACTCACTACTCACTACTCACTACTCTGCACTCACTACTCACTACTCTGCACTCACTACTCACTACTCTGCACTCACTACTCTGCACCCACTACTCTGCACTCACTACTTTGCACTCACTACTCTGCACTCTGCACTCACTACTCTGCACTCTGCACTCACTACTCTGCACTCACCACTCTGCACTCACTACTCTGCACTCTGCACTCACTACTCTGCACTCACTACTCTGCACTCACTACTCACTACTCTGCACTCACTACTCTGCACTCACTACTCTGCACTCACTACTCTGTACTCACTACTCTGCACTCACCACTCTGCACTCACCACTCTGCACTCACCACTCTGCACTCACCACTCTGCACTCACCACTCTGCACTCACTACTCGGCACTCACTACTCGGCACTCACTACTCTGCACTCACTACTCGGCACTCACTACTCTGCACTCACTACTCTGCACTCACTACTCTGAACTCACTACTCTGCACTCACTACTCACTACTCTGCACTCACTACTCACTACTCTGCACTCACTACTCTGCACTCACTACTCACTACTCTGCACTCACCACTCTGCACTCACCACCCTGTACTCACCACTCTGCACTCACCACTCTGCACTCACCACTCTGCACTCACCACTCTACACTCACCACTCTACACTCATCACTCTACACTCACCACTCTACACTCACTACTCTGCACTCACTACTCACTACTCTGCACTCACTACTCACTACTCTGCACTCACTACACTGCACTCACTACTCACTACTCTGCACTCACTACCCTGCACTCACTACTCTGCACTCACTACTCACTACTCACTACTCTGCACTCTCTACTCACTACTCTGCACTCACTACTCACTACTCTGCACTCACTACTCACTACTCACTACTCTGCCCTCACTACTCTGCACTCACTACTCTGCACTCACTACTCTGCACTCACTATGCACTCACTACTCACTACTCTGCATTCACTACTCTGCACTCACTACTCACTACTCTGCACTCACTACTCGGCACTCACTACTCTGCACTCACTACTCTGCACTCACTACTCTGCACTCACTACTCTGCACTCACTACTCACTACTCTGCACTCACTACTCTGCACTCACTACTCTGCACTCACTACTCACTACTCTGCACTCACTACTCTGCACTCACCACTCTGCACTCACCAATCTGCACTCACTACTCGGCACTCATTACTCAGCACTCACTACTCGGCACTCACTACTCTGCACTCACTACTCTGCACTCACTACTCTTCACTCACTACTCTGCACTCACTACTCACTACTCTGCACTCACTACTCACTACTCGGCACTCACTACTCGGCACTCACTACTCGGCACTCACTACTCGGCACTCACTACTCGGCACTCACTACTCTGCACTCACTACTCTGCACTCACTACTCTGCACTCACTACTCACTACTCTGCCCTCACTACTCTGCACTCACTACTCTGCACTCACTACTCTGCACTCACTACTCTGCACTCACTACTCACTACTCTGCACTCACTACTCTGCACTCACTACTCTGCACTCACTACTCTGCACTCACTACTCTGCACTCACTACTCTGCACTCTGCACTCACTACTCTGCACTCTGCACTCACTACTCTGCACTCACTACTCTGCACTCACTACTCTGCACTTTGCACTCACTACTCTGCACTCTGCACTCACTACTCTGCACTCTGCACTCACTACTCTGCACTCACTACTCTGCACTCACTACTCACTACTCTGCACTCACTACTCACTACTCTGCACTCACTACTCGGCACTCACTACTCGGCACTCACTACTCGGCACTCACTACTCGGCACTCACTACTCTGCACTCACTACTCTGCACTCACTACTCTGCACTCACTACTCAATACTCTGCACTCACTACTCACTACTCTGCACTCACAACTCTGCACGCACTACTCTGCACTCACTACTCTGAACTCACTACTCTGCACTCACTACTCACTACTCACTACTCTGCACTCACTACTCACTACTCTGCACTCACTACTCACTACTCACTACTCACTACTCTGCACTCACTACTCACTACTCTGCACTCACTACTCACTACTCTGCACTCACTACTCTGTACTCACTACTCACTACTCACTACTCTGCACTCACTACTCTGCACTCACTACTCACTACTCTGCACTCAATACTCACTACTCTGCACTCACTACTCTGCACTCACTACTCACTACTCTGCACTCACTACTCACTACTCTGTACTCACTACTCTGCACTCACTACTCTGCACTCACTACTCACTACTCACTACTCTGCACTCACTACTCGGCACTCACTACTCGGCACTCACTACTCGGCACTCACTACTCGGCACTCACTACTCTGCACTCACTACTCACTACTCTGCACTCACTACTCTGCACTCACTACTCTGCACTCACTACTCACTACTCTGCACTCACTACTCACTACTCTGCACTCACTACTCACTACTCTGCACTCACAACTCTGCACTCACTACTCTGCACTCACTACTCTGAACTCACTACTCTGCACTCACTACTCACTACTCACTACTCTGCACTCACTACTCACTACTCTGCACTCACTACTCACTACTCTGCACTCACTACTCACTACTCTGTACTCACTACTCACTACTCTGCACTCACTACTCTGCACTCACCACTCTGCACTCACCACTCTGCACTCACCACTCTGCACTCACCACTCTTCACTCACCACTGTACACTCACCACTCTACACTCATCACTCTACACTCACCACTCTACACTCACTACTCTGCACTCACTACTCTGCACTCACTACTCACTACTCTGCACTCACTACTCACTACTCTGCACTCACTACTCACTACTCCACTCACTACTCACTACTCTGCACTCACTACTCTGCACTCACTACTCTGCACTCACTACTCACTACTCTGCACTCACTACTCTGCACTCACTACTCTGCACTCACTACTCACTACTCTGCACTCGCTACTCTGTACTCACTACTCACTACTCTGCACTCACTACTCTGCACTCACTACTCACTACTCACTACTCTGCACTCACTACTCGGCACTCACTACTCGGCACTCACTACTCGGCACTCACTACTCACTACTCTGCACTCACTACTCTGCACTCACTACTCTGCACTCACTACTCTGCACTCACTACTCACTACTCTGCACTCACTACTCACTACTCTGCACTCACTACTCACTACTCTGCACTCACAACTCTGCACTCACTACCCTGCACTCTCTACTCTGAACTCACTACTCTGCACTCACTACTCACTACTCACTACTCTGCACTCACTACTCACTACTCTGCACTCACTACTCACTACTCTGCACTCACTACTCACTACTCTGCACTCACTACTCTGCACTCACTACTCACTACTCACTACTCACTACTCTGCACTCACTACTCACTACTCTGCACTCACTACTCACTACTCTGCACTCACTACTCTGCACTCACTACTCACAACTCACTACTCTGCACTCACTACTCTGCACTCACTACTCTGCACTCACTACTCTGCACTCACTACTCTGCACTCACTACTCACTACTCTGCACTCACTACTCACTACTCTGCACTCACAACTCTGCACTCACTACTCTGCACTCACTACTCTGAACTCACTACTCTGCACTCACTACTCACTACTCACTACTCTGCACTCACTACTCTGCACTCACTACTCTGCACTCACTACTCACTACTCTGCCCTCACTACTCACTACTCACTACTCTGCCCTCACTACTCTGCACTCACTACTCTGCACTCACTACTCTGCAATCACTACTCTGCACTCACTACTCACTACTCACTACTCACTACTCTGCACTCACTACTCACTACTCTACACTCACTACTCACTACTCTGCACTCACTACTCTGTACTCACTTCACTACTCACTACTCACTACTCACTACTCTGCACTCACTACTCACTACTCTGCACTCACTACTCACTACTCTGCACTCACTACTCTGCACCCACTACTCTGCACTCACTACTCTGCACTCACTACTTTGCACTCACTACTCTGCACTCTGCACTCACTACTCTGCACTCTGCACTCACTACTCTGCACTCACCACTCTGCACTCACTACTCTGCACTCTGCACTCACTACTCTGCACTCACTACTCTGCACTCACTACTCACTACTCTGCACTCACTACTCTGCACTCACTACTCTGCACTCACTACTCTGTACTCACTACTCTGCACTCACCACTCTGCACTCACCACTCTGCACTCACCACTCTGCACTCACTACTCGGCACTCACTACTCGGCACTCACTACTCGGCACTCACTACTCTGCACTCACTACTCGGCACTCACTACTCTGCACTCACTACTCTGCACTCACTACTCTGCACTCACTACTCACTACTCTGCACTCACTACTCACTACTCTGCACTCACTACTCTGCACTCACTACTCACTACTCTGCACTCACCACTCTGCACTCACCACCCTGTACTCACCACTCTGCACTCACCACTCTGCACTCACCACTCTACACTCACCACTCTACACTCATCACTCTACACTCACCACTCTACACTCACTACTCTGCACTCACTACTCACTACTCTGCACTCACTACTCAGTACTCTGCACTCACTACACTGCACTCACTACTCACTACTCTGCACTCACTACCCTGCACTCACTACTCTGCACTCACTACTCACTACTCACTACTCTGCACTCACTACTCACTACTCTGCACTCACTACTCACTACTCTGCACTCACTACTCACTACTCACTACTCTGCCCTCACTACTCTGCACTCACTACTCACTACTCTGCACTCACTACTCTGCACTCACTACTCTGCACTCACTACTCTGCACTCACTACTCACTACTCTGCATTCACTACTCTGCACTCACTACTCACTACTCTGCACTCACTACTCAGCACTCACTACTCTGCACTCACTACTCTGCACTCACTACTCTGCACTCACTACTCTGCACTCACTACTCTGCACTCACTACTCTGCACTCACTACTCTGCACTCACTACTCACTACTCTGCACTCACTACTCTGCACTCACTACTCTGCACTCACTACTCACTACTCTGCACTCACTACTCTGCACTCACCACTCTGCACTCACCAATCTGCACTCACTACTCGGCACTCACTACTCAGCACTCACTACTCGGCACTCACTACTCTGCACTCACTACTCTGCACTCACTACTCTTCACTCACTACTCTGCACTCACTACTCACTACTCTGCACTCACTACTCACTACTCGGCACTCACTACTCGGCACTCACTACTCGGCACTCACTACTCGGCACTCACTACTCTGCACTCACTACTCTGCACTCACTACTCTGCACTCACTACTCACTACTCTGCCCTCACTACTCCGCACTCACTACTCTGCACTCACTACTCTGCACTCACTACTCTGCACTCACTACTCACTACTCTGCACTCACTACTCTGCACTCACTACTCTGCACTCACTACTCTGCACTCACTACTCTGCACTCACTACTCTGCACTCACTACTCTGCACTCACTACTCACTACTCTGCACTCACTACTCTGCACTCACCACTCTGCACTCACCAATCTGCACTCACTACTCGGCACTCACTACTCAGCACTCACTACTCGGCACTCACTACTCTGCACTCACTACTCTGCACTCACTACTCTTCACTCACTACTCTGCACTCACTACTCACTACTCTGCACTCACTACTCACTACTCGGCACTCACTACTCGGCACTCACTACTCGGCACTCACTACTCGGCACTCACTACTCGGCACTCACTACTCTGCACTCACTACTCTGCACTCACTACTCTGCACTCACTACTCACTACTCTGCCCTCACTACTCTGCACTCACTACTCTGCACTCACTACTCTGCACTCACTACTCTGCACTCACTACTCACTACTCTGCACTCACTACTCTGCACTCACTACTCTGCACTCACTACTCTGCACTCACTACTCTGCACTCACTACTCTGCACTCACTACTCTGCACTCTGCACTCACTACTCTGCACTCTGCACTCACTACTCTGCACTCACTACTCTGCACTCACTACTCTGCACTCTGCACTCACTACTCTGCACTCTGCACTCACTACTCTGCACTCTGCACTCACTACTCTGCACTCACTACTCTGCACTCACTACTCACTACTCTGCACTCACTACTCACTACTCTGCACTCACTACTCGGCACTCACTACTCGGCACTCACTACTCGGCACTCACTACTCGGCACTCACTACTCTGCACTCACTACTCTGCACTCACTACTCACTACTCTGCACTCACTACTGTGCACTCACTACTCTGCACTCACTACTCTGCACTCAGTACTCACTACTCTGCACTCACTACTCACTACTCTGCACTCACTACTCACTACTCTGCACTCACAACTCTGCACTCACTACTCTGCACTCACTACTCTGAACTCACTACTCTGCACTCACTACTCACTACTCACTACTCTGCACTCACTACTCACTACTCTGCACTCACTACTCACTACTCTGCACTCACTACTCACTACTCTGCACTCACTACTCACTACTCACTACTCTGCCCTCACTACTCTGCACTCACTACTCTGCACTCACTACTCACTACTCTGCACTCACTACTCACTACTCACTACTCTGCCCTCACTACTCTGCACTCACTACTCTGCACTCACTACTCTGCACTCACTACTCTGCACTCACTACTCTGCACTCACTATTCACTACTCACTACTCACTACTCTGCACTCACTACTCACTACTCTGCACTCACTACTCACTACTCTGCACTCACTACTCTGCACTCACTACTCACTACTCACTACTCACTACTCTGCACTCACTACTCTGCACTCACTACTCTGCACTCACTACTCACTACTCTGCACTCACTACTCTGCACTCACCACTCTGCACTCACTACTCTGCACTTACTACTCACTACTCTGCACTCACTACTCACTACTCTGCACTCACTACTCTGCACTCACTACTCACTACTCACTACTCTGCACTCACTACTCTGCACTCACTACTCTGCACTCACTACTCACTACTCTGCACTCACTACTCTGCACTCACCACTCTGCACTCACTACTCTGCACTCACTACTCTGCACTCACTACTCTGCACTCACTACTCACTACTCTGCACTCACTACTCTGCACTCACTACTCTGCACTCACTACTCTGCACTCACTACTCTGCACTCACTACTCACTACTCTGCACTCACTACTCTGCACTCTGCACTCACTACTCTGCACTCTGCACTCACTACTCTGCACTCACTACTCTGCACTCACCACTCTGCACTCACTACTCTGCATTCTACACTCACTACTCTGCACTCACTACTCTGCACTCACTACTCACTACTCTGCACTCACTACTCTGCACTCACTACTCTGCACTCTGCACTCACTACTCTGCACTCACTACTCTGCACTCACTACTCTGCACTCACTACTCTGCACTCACTACTCACTACTCTGCACTCACTACTCACTACTCTGCACTCACTACTCACTACTCTGCACTCACAACTCTGCACTCACTACCCTGCACTCTCTACTCTGAACTCACTACTCTGCACTCACTACTCACTACTCACTACTCTGCACTCACTACTCACTACTCTGCACTCACTACTCACTACTCTGCACTCACTACTCACTACTCTGCACTCACTACTCTGCACTCACTACTCACTACTCACTACTCACTACTCTGCACTCACTACTCACTACTCTGCACTCACTACTCACTACTCTGCACTCACTACTCTGCACTCACTACTCACAACTCACTACTCTGCACTCACTACTCTGCACTCACTACTCTGCACTCACTACTCTGCACTCACTACTCTGCACTCACTACTCACTACTCTGCACTCACTACTCACTACTCTGCACTCACAACTCTGCACTCACTACTCTGCACTCACTACTCTGAACTCACTACTCTGCACTCACTACTCACTACTCTGCACTCACTACTCTGCACTCACTACTCTGCACTCACTACTCACTACTCTGCCCTCACTACTCACTACTCACTACTCTGCCCTCACTACTCTGCACTCACTACTCTGCACTCACTACTCTGCAATCACTACTCTGCACTCACTACTCACTACTCACTACTCACTACTCTGCACTCACTACTCACTACTCTACACTCACTACTCACTACTCTGCACTCACTACTCTGTACTCACTTCACTACTCACTACTCACTACTCACTACTCTGCACTCACTACTCACTACTCTGCACTCACTACTCACTACTCTGCACTCACTACTCTGCACCCACTACTCTGCACTCACTGCTCTGCACTCACTACTTTGCACTCACTACTCTGCACTCTGCACTCACTACTCTGCACTCTGCACTCACTACTCTGCACTCACCACTCTGCACTCACTACTCTGCACTCTGCACTCACTACTGTGCACTCACTACTCTGCACTCACTACTCACTACTCTGCACTCACTACTCTGCACTCACTACTCTGCACTCACTACTCTGTACTCACTACTCTGCACTCACCACTCTGCACTCACCACTCTGCACTCACCACTCTGCACTCACTACTCGGCACTCACTACTCGGCACTCACTACTCGGCACTCACTACTCTGCACTCACTACTCGGCACTCACTACTCTGCACTCACTACTCTGCACTCACTACTCTGCACTCACTACTCACTACTCTGCACTCACTACTCACTACTCTGCACTCACTACTCTGCACTCACTACTCACTACTCTGCACTCACCACTCTGCACTCACCACCCTGTACTCACCACTCTGCACTCACCACTCTGCACTCACAACTCTACACTCACCACTCTACACTCATCACTCTACACTCACCACTCTACACTCACTACTCTGCACTCACTACTCACTACTCTGCACTCACTACTCAGTACTCTGCACTCACTACACTGCACTCACTACTCACTACTCTGCACTCACTACCCTGCACTCACTACTCTGCACTCACTACTCACTACTCACTACTCTGCACTCACTACTCACTACTCTGCACTCACTACTCACTACTCTGCACTCACTACTCACTACTCTGCACTCACTACTCACTACTCACTACTCTGCCCTCACTACTCTGCACTCACTACTCACTACTCTGCACTCACTACTCTGCACTCACTACTCTGCACTCACTACTCTGCACTCACTACTCACTACTCTGCATTCACTACTCTGCACTCACTACTCACTACTCTGCACTCACTACTCTGCACTCACTACTCACTACTCTGCACTCACTACTCTGCACTCACTACTCTGCACTCACTACTCTGCACTCACTACTCACTACTCTGCCCTCACTACTCACTACTCACTACTCTGCCCTCACTACTCTGCACTCACTACTCTGCACTCACTACTCTGCAATCACTACTCTGCACTCACTACTCACTACTCACTACTCACTACTCTGCACTCACTACTCTACACTCACTACTCACTACTCTGCACTCACTACTCTGTACTCACTTCACTACTCACTACTCACTACTCACTACTCTGCACTCACTACTCACTACTCTGCACTCACTACTCACTACTCTGCACTCACTACTCTGCACCCACTACTCTGCACTCACTGCTCTGCACTCACTACTTTGCACTCACTACTCTGCACTCTGCACTCACTACTCTGCACTCTGCACTCACTACTCTGCACTCACCACTCTGCACTCACTACTCTGCACTCTGCACTCACTACTCTGCACTCACTACTCTGCACTCACTACTCACTACTCTGCACTCACTACTCTGCACTCACTACTCTGCACTCACTACTCTGTACTCACTACTCTGCACTCACCACTCTGCACTCACCACTCTGCACTCACCACTCTGCACTCACTACTCGGCACTCACTACTCTGCACTCACTACTCGGCACTCACTACTCTGCACTCACTACTCGGCACTCACTACTCTGCACTCACTACTCTGCACTCACTACTCTGCACTCACTACTCACTACTCTGCACTCACTACTCACTACTCTGCACTCACTACTCTGCACTCACTACTCACTACTCTGCACTCACCACTCTGCACTCACCACCCTGTACTCACCACTCTGCACTCACACCTCTGCACTCACAACTCTACACTCACCACTCTACACTCATCACTCTACACTCACCACTCTACACTCACTACTCTGCACTCACTACTCACTACTCTGCACTCACTACTCAGTACTCTGCACTCACTACACTGCACTCACTACTCACTACTCTGCACTCACTACCCTGCACTCACTACTCTGCACTCACTACTCACTACTCACTACTCTGCACTCACTACTCACTACTCTGCACTCACTACTCACTACTCTGCACTCACTACTCACTACTCTGCACTCACTACTCACTACTCACTACTCTGCCCTCACTACTCTGCACTCACTACTCACTACTCTGCACTCACTACTCTGCACTCACTACTCTGCACTCACTACTCTGCACTCACTACTCACTACTCTGCATTCACTACTCTGCACTCACTACTCACTACTCTGCACTCACTACTCAGCACTCACTACTCTGCACTCACTACTCTGCACTCACTACTCTGCACTCACTACTCTGCACTCACTACTCTGCACTCACTACTCACTACTCTGCACTCACTACTCTGCACTCACTACTCTGCACTCACTACTCACTACTCTGCACTCACTACTCTGCACTCACCACTCTGCACTCACCAATCTGCACTCACTACTCGGCACTCACTACTCAGCACTCACTACTCGGCACTCACTACTCTGCACTCACTACTCTGCACTCACTACTCTTCACTCACTACTCTGCACTCACTACTCACTACTCTGCACTCACTACTCACTACTCGGCACTCACTACTCGGCACTCACTACTCGGCACTCACTACTCGGCACTCACTACTCGGCACTCACTACTCTGCACTCACTACTCTGCACTCACTACTCTGCACTCACTACTCACTACTCTGCCCTCACTACTCCGCACTCACTACTCTGCACTCACTACTCTGCACTCACTACTCTGCACTCACTACTCACTACTCTGCACTCACTACTCTGCACTCACTACTCTGCACTCACTACTCTGCACTCACTACTCTGCACTCACTACTCTGCACTCACTACTCTGCACTCACTACTCACTACTCTGCCCTCACTACTCACTACTCACTACTCTGCCCTCACTACTCTGCACTCACTACTCTGCACTCACTACTCTGCAATCACTACTCTGCACTCACTACTCACTACTCACTACTCACTACTCTGCACTCACTACTCACTACTCTACACTCACTACTCACTACTCTGCACTCACTACTCTGTACTCACTTCACTACTCACTACTCACTACTCACTACTCTGCACTCACTACTCACTACTCTGCACTCACTACTCACTACTCTGCACTCACTACTCTGCACCCACTACTCTGCACTCACTGCTCTGCACTCACTACTTTGCACTCACTACTCTGCACTCTGCACTCACTACTCTGCACTCTGCACTCACTACTCTGCACTCACCACTCTGCACTCACTACTCTGCACTCTGCACTCACTACTCTGCACTCACTACTCTGCACTCACTACTCACTACTCTGCACTCACTACTCTGCACTCACTACTCTGCACTCACTACTCTGTACTCACTACTCTGCACTCACCACTCTGCACTCACCACTCTGCACTCACCACTCTGCACTCACTACTCGGCACTCACTACTCGGCACTCACTACTCGGCACTCACTACTCTGCACTCACTACTCGGCACTCACTACTCTGCACTCACTACTCTGCACTCACTACTCTGCACTCACTACTCACTACTCTGCACTCACTACTCACTACTCTGCACTCACTACTCTGCACTCACTACTCACTACTCTGCACTCACCACTCTGCACTCACCACCCTGTACTCACCACTCTGCACTCACCACTCTGCACTCACAACTCTACACTCACCACTCTACACTCATCACTCTACACTCACCACTCTACACTCACTACTCTGCACTCACTACTCACTACTCTGCACTCACTACTCAGTACTCTGCACTCACTACACTGCACTCACTACTCACTACTCTGCACTCACTACCCTGCACTCACTACTCTGCACTCACTACTCACTACTCACTACTCTGCACTCACTACTCACTACTCTGCACTCACTACTCACTACTCTGCACTCACTACTCACTACTCTGCACTCACTACTCACTACTCACTACTCTGCCCTCACTACTCTGCACTCACTACTCACTACTCTGCACTCACTACTCTGCACTCACTACTCTGCACTCACTACTCTGCACTCACTACTCACTACTCTGCATTCACTACTCTGCACTCACTACTCACTACTCTGCACTCACTACTCAGCACTCACTACTCTGCACTCACTACTCTGCACTCACTACTCTGCACTCACTACTCTGCACTCACTACTCTGCACTCACTACTCTGCACTCACTACTCACTACTCTGCACTCACTACTCTGCACTCACTACTCTGCACTCACTACTCACTACTCTGCACTCACTACTCTGCACTCACCACTCTGCACTCACCAATCTGCACTCACTACTCGGCACTCACTACTCAGCACTCACTACTCGGCACTCACTACTCTGCACTCACTACTCTGCACTCACTACTCTTCACTCACTACTCTGCACTCACTACTCACTACTCTGCACTCACTACTCACTACTCGGCACTCACTACTCGGCACTCACTACTCGGCACTCACTACTCGGCACTCACTACTCGGCACTCACTACTCGGCACTCACTACTCTGCACTCACTACTCTGCACTCACTACTCTGCACTCACTACTCACTACTCTGCCCTCACTACTCCGCACTCACTACTCTGCACTCACTACTCTGCACTCACTACTCTGCACTCACTACTCACTACTCTGCACTCACTACTCTGCACTCACTACTCTGCACTCACTACTCTGCACTCACTACTCTGCACTCACTACTCTGCACTCACTACTCTGCACTCACTACTCACTACTCTGCACTCACTACTCTGCACTCACCACTCTGCACTCACCAATCTGCACTCACTACTCGGCACTCACTACTCAGCACTCACTACTCGGCACTCACTACTCTGCACTCACTACTCTGCACTCACTACTCTTCACTCACTACTCTGCACTCACTACTCACTACTCTGCACTCACTACTCACTACTCGGCACTCACTACTCGGCACTCACTACTCGGCACTCACTACTCGGCACTCACTACTCGGCACTCACTACTCTGCACTCACTACTCTGCACTCACTACTCTGCACTCACTACTCACTACTCTGCCCTCACTACTCTGCACTCACTACTCTGCACTCACTACTCTGCACTCACTACTCTGCACTCACTACTCACTACTCTGCACTCACTACTCTGCACTCACTACTCTGCACTCACTACTCTGCACTCACTACTCTGCACTCACTACTCTGCACTCACTACTCTGCACTCTGCACTCACTACTCTGCACTCTGCACTCACTACTCTGCACTCACTACTCTGCACTCACTACTCTGCACTCTGCACTCACTACTCTGCACTCTGCACTCACTACTCTGCACTCTGCACTCACTACTCTGCACTCACTACTCTGCACTCACTACTCACTACTCTGCACTCACTACTCACTACTCTGCACTCACTACTCGGCACTCACTACTCGGCACTCACTACTCGGCACTCACTACTCGGCACTCACTACTCTGCACTCACTACTCTGCACTCACTACTCACTACTCTGCACTCACTACTGTGCACTCACTACTCTGCACTCACTACTCTGCACTCAGTACTCACTACTCTGCACTCACTACTCACTACTCTGCACTCACTACTCACTACTCTGCACTCACAACTCTGCACTCACTACTCTGCACTCACTACTCTGAACTCACTACTCTGCACTCACTACTCACTACTCACTACTCTGCACTCACTACTCACTACTCTGCACTCACTACTCACTACTCTGCACTCACTACTCACTACTCTGCACTCACTACTCACTACTCACTACTCTGCCCTCACTACTCTGCACTCACTACTCTGCACTCACTACTCACTACTCTGCACTCACTACTCACTACTCACTACTCTGCCCTCACTACTCTGCACTCACTACTCTGCACTCACTACTCTGCACTCACTACTCTGCACTCACTACTCTGCACTCACTATTCACTACTCACTACTCACTACTCTGCACTCACTACTCACTACTCTGCACTCACTACTCACTACTCTGCACTCACTACTCTGCACTCACTACTCACTACTCACTACTCACTACTCTGCACTCACTACTCTGCACTCACTACTCTGCACTCACTACTCACTACTCTGCACTCACTACTCTGCACTCACCACTCTGCACTCACTACTCTGCACTCACTACTCTGCACTCACTACTCTGCACTCACTACTCACTACTCTGCACTCACTACTCTGCACTCACTACTCTGCACTCACTACTCTGCACTCACTACTCTGCACTCACTACTCACTACTCTGCACTCACTACTCTGCACTCTGCACTCACTACTCTGCACTCTGCACTCACTACTCTGCACTCACTACTCTGCACTCACCACTCTGCACTCACTACTCTGCATTCTACACTCACTACTCTGCACTCACTACTCTGCACTCACTACTCACTACTCTGCACTCACTACTCTGCACTCACTACTCTGCACTCTGCACTCACTACTCTGCACTCACTACTCTGCACTCACTACTCACTACTCTGCACGCACTACTCTGCACTCACCACTCTGCACTCACCACTCTGCACTCACCACACTGCACTCACCTCTCTGCACTCACCACTCTGCACTCACTACTCTGCACTCACTACTCGGCACTCACTACTCGGCACTCACTACTCGGCACTCACTACTCTGCACTCACTACTCTGCACTCACTACTCTGCACTCACTACTCACTACTCTGCACTCACTACTCACTACTCTGCACTCACTACTCTGCACTCACTACTCACTACTCTGCACTCACCACTCTGCACTCACCACCCTGTACTCACCACTCTGCACTCACCACTCTGCACTCACCACTCTGCACTCACCACTCTGCACTCACCACTCTACACTCACCACTCTAGACTCATCACTCTACACTCACCACTCTACACTCACTACTCTGCACTCACTACTCACTACTCTGCACTCACTACTCACTACTCTACACTCACTACTCTGCACTCACTACTCACTACTCTGCACTCACTACTCACTACTCTGCACTCACTACTCTGCACTCACTACTCACTACTCTGCACTCACTACTCTGCACTCACTACTCTGCACTCACTACTCTGCACTCACTACTCACTACTCACTACTCTGCACTCACTACTCACTACTCTGCACACACTACTCACTACTCTGCACTCACTACTCACTACTCTGCACTCACTACTCACTACTCTGCCCTCACTACTCTGCACTCACTACTCTTCACTCACTACTCACTACTCTGCACTCACTACTCTGCACTCACTACTCTGCACTCACTACTCTGCACTCACTACTCTGCACTCACTACTCTGCACTCACTACTCTGAACTCACTACTCTGCACTCACTACTCTACTCACTACTCTGCACTCACTACTCACTACTATGCACTCACTACTCACTACTCTGCACTCACTACTCACTACTCTGTACTCACTACTCACTACTCTGCACTCACTACTCTGCACTCACCACTCTGCACTCACCACTCTGCACTCACCACTCTGCACTCACCACTCTTCACTCACCACTGTACACTCACCACTCTACACTCATCACTCTACACTCACCACTCTACACTCACTACTCTGCACTCACTACTCTGCACTCACTACTCACTACTCTGCACTCACTACTCACTACTCTGCACTCACTACTCACTACTCCACACACTACTCACTACTCTGCACTCACTACTCTGCACTCACTACTCTGCACTCACTACTCAGCACTCACTACTCGGCAATCACTACTCGGCACTCACTACTCGGCACTCACTACTCTGCACTCACTACTCACTACTCTGCACTCACTACTCTGCACTCACTACTCTGCACTCACTACTCACTACTCTGCACTCACTACTCACTACTCTGCACTCACTACTCACTACTCTGCACTCACAACTCTGCACTCACTACTCTGCACTCACTACTCTGAACTCACTACTCTGCACTCACTACTCACTACTCTGCACTCACTACTCACTACTCTGCACTCACTACTCACTACTCTGCACTCACTACTCACTACTCACTACTCTTCCCTCACTACTCTGCCCTCACTACTCTGCACTCACTACTCTGCAATCACTACTCTGCACTCACTACTCACTACTCACTACTCACTACTCTGCACTCACTACTCACTACTCTACACTCACTACTCACTACTCTGCACTCACTACTCTGTACTCACTATTCCCCTCTCACTACTCTGCACTCACTACTCACTACTCTGCACTCACTACTCACTACTCTGCACTCACTACTCACTACTCTGCACTCACTACTCTGCACTCACTACTCACTACTCTGCACTCACTACTCACTACTCTGTACTCACTACTCACTACTCTGCACTCACTACTCTGCACTCACTACTCACTACTCACTACTCACTACTCTGCACTCACTACTCGGCACTCACTACTCGGCACTCACTACTCGGCACTCACTACTCGGCACTCACTACTCTGCACTCACTACTCACTACTCTGCACTCACTACTGTGCACTCACTACTCTGCACTCACTACTCTGCACTCACTACTCACTACTCTGCACTCACTACTCACTACTCTGCACTCACTACTCACTACTCTGCACTCACAACTCTGCACTCACTACTCTGCACTCACTACTCTGAACTCACTACTCTGCACTCACTACTCACTACTCACTACTCTGCACTCACTACTCACTACTCTGCACTCACTACTCACTACTCTGCACTCACTACTCACTACTCTGCACTCACTACTCACTACTCACTACTCTGCCCTCACTACTCTGCACTCACTACTCTGCACTCACTACTCTGCACTCACTACTCTGCACTCACTACTCACTACTCACTACTCTGCACTCACTACTCACTACTCTGCACTCACTACTCACTACTCTGCACTCACTACTCTGGACTCACTACTCACTACTCACTACTCTGCACTCACTACTCTGCACTCACTACTCTGCACTCACTACTCACTACTCTGCACTCACTACTCTGCACTCACCACTCTGCACTCACTACTCTGCACTCACTACTCTGCATTCACTACTCTGCACTCACTACTCACTACTCTGCACTCACTACTCTGCACTCACTACTCGGCACTCACTACTCTGCACTCACTACTCTGCACTCACTACTCTGCACTCACTACTCTGCACTCACTACTCTGCACTCTGCACTCACTACTCTGCACTCACTACTCTGCACTCACTACTCACTACTCTGCACTCACTACTCTGCACTCACTACTCACTACTCTGCACTCACCACTCTGCACTCACCAATCTGCACTCACTACTCGGCACTCACTACTCGGCACTCACTACTCTGCACTCACTACTCTGCACTCACTACTCTTCACTCACTACTCTGCACTCACTACTCACTACTCTGCACTCACTACTCACTACTCTGCACTCACTACTCTGCACTCACTACTCTGCACTCACCACTCTGCACTCACCACTCTGCACTCACCACTCTGCACTCACCACTCTGCACTCACCACTCTTCACTCACCACTGTACACTCACCACTCTACACTCATCACTCTACACTCACCACTCTACACTCACTACTCTGCACTCACTACTCACTACTCTGCACTCACTACTCACTACTCACTACTCTGCACTCACTACTCTGCACTCACTACTCACTACTCTGCACTCACTACTCACTACTCTGTACTCACTACTCACTACTCTGCACTCACTACTCTGCACTCACTACTCACTACTCACTACTCTGCACTCACTACTCGGCACTCACTACTCGGCACTCACTACTCGGCACTCACTACTCTGCACTCACTACTCACTACTCTGCACTCACTACTCTGCACTCACTACTCTGCACTCACTACTCACTACTCTGCACTCACTACTCTGCACTCACTACTCACTACTCTGCACTCACAACTCTGCACTCACTACTCTGCACTCTCTACTCTGAACTCACTACTCTGCACTCACTACTCACTACTCTGCACTCACTACTCACTACTCTGCACTCACTACTCACTACTCTGCACTCACTACTCTGCACTCACTACTCTGCACTCACTACTCACTACTCACTACTCACTACTCTGCACTCACTACTCACTACTCTGCACTCACTACTCACTACTCTGCACTCACTACTCTGCACTCACTACTCACTACTCACTACTCTGCACTCACTACTCTGCACTCACTACTCACTACTCTGCACTCACTACTCACTACTCTGCACTCACTACTCACTACTCTGCACTCACAACTCTGCACTCACTACTCTGCACTCACTACTCTGAACTCACTACTCTGCACTCACTACTCACTACTCACTACTCTGCACTCACTACTCACTACTCTGCACTCACTACTCACTACTCTGCACTCACTACTCACTACTCTGCCCTCACTACTCTGCACTCACTACTCTGCACTCACTACTCTGCAATCACTACTCTGCACTCACTACTCACTACTCACTACTCTGCACTCACTACTCACTACTCTACACTCACTACTCACTACTCTGCACTCACTACTCTGTACTCACTTCACTACTCACTACTCACTACTCACTACTCACTACTCTGCACTCACTACTCACTACTCTGCACTCACTACTCACTACTCTGCACTCACTACTCTGCACCCACTACTCTGCACTCACTACTCTGCACTCACTACTTTGCACTCACTACTCTGCACTCTGCACTCACTACTCTGCACTCTGCACTCACTACTCTGCACTCACCACTCTGCACTCACTACTCTGCACTCTGCACTCACTACTCTGCACTCACTACTCTGCACTCACTACTCACTACTCTGCACTCACTACTCTGCACTCACTACTCTGCACTCTGCACTCACTACTCTGCACTCACTACTCTGCACTCACTACTCTGCACTCACTACTCTGCACTCACTACTCTGCACTCACCACTCTGCACTCACCACTCTGCACTCACCACTCTGCACTCACCACTCTGCACTCACTACTCGGCACTCACTACTCGGCACTCACTACTCTGCACTCACTACTCGGCACTCACTACTCTGCACTCACTACTCTGCACTCACTACTCTGCACTCACTACTCTGCACTCACTACTCACTACTCTGCACTCACTACTCACTACTCTGCACTCACTACTCTGCACTCACTACTCTGCACTCACTACTCACTACTCTGCACTCACCACTCTGCACTCACCACCCTGTACTCACCACTCTGCACTCACCACTCTGCACTCACCACTCTGCACTCACCACTCTGCACTCACCACTCTACACTCACCACTCTACACTCATCACTCTACACTCACCACTCTACACTCACTACTCTGCACTCACTACTCACTACTCTGCACTCACTACTCACTACTCTGCACTCACTACACTGCACTCACTACTCACTACTCTGCACTCACTACCCTGCACTCACTACTCTGCACTCACTACTCACTACTCACTACTCTGCACTCACTACTCTGCACTCACCACTCTGCACTCACTACTCTGCACTCACTACTCTGCATTCACTACTCTGCACTCACTACTCACTACTCTGCACTCACTACTCTGCACTCACTACTCGGCACTCACTACTCTGCACTCACTACTCTGCACTCACTACTCTGCACTCACTACTCTGCACTCACTACTCTGCACTCTGCACTCACTACTCTGCACTCACTACTCTGCACTCACTACTCACTACTCTGCACTCACTACTCTGCACTCACTACTCTGCACTCACTACTCACTACTCTGCACTCACCACTCTGCACTCACCAATCTGCACTCACTACTCGGCACTCACTACTCGGCACTCACTACTCTGCACTCACTACTCTGCACTCACTACTCTTCACTCACTACTCTGCACTCACTACTCACTACTCTGCACTCACTACTCACTACTCTGCACTCACTACTCTGCACTCACTACTCTGCACTCACCACTCTGCACTCACCACTCTGCACTCACCACTCTGCACTCACCACTCTGCACTCACCACTCTTCACTCACCACTGTACACTCACCACTCTACACTCATCACTCTACACTCACCACTCTACACTCACTACTCTGCACTCACTACTCACTACTCTGCACTCACTACTCACTACTCTGCACTCACTACTCTGCACTCACTACTCTGCACTCACTACTCACTACTCTGCACTCACTACTCACTACTCTGTACTCACTACTCACTACTCTGCACTCACTACTCTGCACTTACTACTCACTACTCACTACTCTGCACTCACTACTCGGCACTCACTACTCGGCACTCACTACTCGGCACTCACTACTCTGCACTCACTACTCACTACTCTGCACTCACTACTCTGCACTCACTACTCTGCACTCACTACTCACTACTCTGCACTCACTACTCTGCACTCACTACTCACTACTCTGCACTCACAACTCTGCACTCACTACTCTGCACTCTCTACTCTGAACTCACTACTCTGCACTCACTACTCACTACTCTGCACTCACTACTCACTACTCTGCACTCACTACTCACTACTCTGCACTCACTACTCTGCACTCACTACTCTGCACTCACTACTCACTACTCACTACTCACTACTCTGCACTCACTACTCACTACTCTGCACTCACTACTCACTACTCTGCACTCACTACTCTGCACTCACTACTCACTACTCACTACTCTGCACTCACTACTCTGCACTCACTACTCACTACTCTGCACTCACTACTCACTACTCTGCACTCACTACTCACTACTCTGCACTCACAACTCTGCACTCACTACTCTGCACTCACTACTCTGAACTCACTACTCTGCACTCACTACTCACTACTCACTACTCTGCACTCACTACTCACTACTCTGCACTCACTACTCACTACTCTGCACTCACTACTCACTACTCTGCCCTCACTACTCTGCACTCACTACTCTGCACTCACTACTCTGCAATCACTACTCTGCACTCACTACTCACTACTCACTACTCACTACTCTGCACTCACTACTCACTACTCTACACTCACTACTCACTACTCTGCACTCACTACTCTGTACTCACTTCACTACTCACTACTCACTACTCACTACTCACTACTCTGCACTCACTACTCACTACTCTGCACTCACTACTCACTACTCTGCACTCACTACTCTGCACCCACTACTCTGCACTCACTACTCTGCACTCACTACTTTGCACTCACTACTCTGCACTCTGCACTCACTACTCTGCACTCTGCACTCACTACTCTGCACTCACCACTCTGCACTCACTACTCTGCACTCTGCACTCACTACTCTGCACTCACTACTCTGCACTCACTACTCACTACTCTGCACTCACTACTCTGCACTCACTACTCTGCACTCTGCACTCACTACTCTGCACTCACTACTCTGCACTCACTACTCTGCACTCACTACTCTGCACTCACTACTCTGCACTCACCACTCTGCACTCACCACTCTGCACTCACCACTCTGCACTCACCACTCTGCACTCACTACTCGGCACTCACTACTCGGCACTCACTACTCTGCACTCACTACTTGGCACTCACTACTCTGCACTCACTACTCTGCACTCACTACTCTGCACTCACTACTCTGCACTCACTACTCACTACTCTGCACTCACTACTCACTACTCTGCACTCACTACTCTGCACTCACTACTCTGCACTCACTACTCACTACTCTGCACTCACCACTCTGCACTCACCACCCTGTACTCACCACTCTGCACTCACCACTCTGCACTCACCACTCTGCACTCACCACTCTACACTCACCACTCTACACTCATCACTCTACACTCACCACTCTACACTCACTACTCTGCACTCACTACTCACTACTCTGCACTCACTACACTGCACTCACTACTCACTACTCTGCACTCACTACCCTGCACTCACTACTCTGCACTCACTACTCACTACTCACTACTCTGCACTCACTACTCACTACTCTGCACTCACTACTCACTACTCTGCACTCACTACTCACTACTCTGCACTCACTACTCACTACTCACTACTCTGCCCTCACTACTCTGCACTCACTACTCTGCACTCACTACTCTGCACTCACTACTCTGCACTCACTACTCTGCACTCACTACTCACTACTCTGCATTCACTACTCTGCACTCACTACTCACTACTCGGCACTCACTACTCTGCACTCACTACTCTGCACTCACTACTCTGCACTCACTACTCTGCACTCACTACTCACTACTCTGCACTCACTACTCTGCACTCACTACTCACTACTCTGCACTCACTACTCACTACTCTGCACTCACTACTCTGCACTCACCACTCTGCACTCACCAATCTGCACTCACTACTCGGCACTCACTACTCAGCACTCACTACTCGGCACTCACTACTCTGCACTCACTACTCTGCACTCACTACTCTTCACTCACTACTCTGCACTCACTACTCACTACTCTGCACTCACTACTCACTACTCGGCACTCACTACTCGGCACTCACTACTCGGCACTCACTACTCGGCACTCACTACTCGGCACTCACTACTCGGCACTCACTACTCTGCACTCACTACTCTGCACTCACTACTCACTACTCTGCCCTCACTACTCTGCCCTCACTACTCTGCACTCACTACTCTGCACTCACTACTCTGCACTCACTACTCACTACTCTGCACTCACTACTCTGCACTCACTACTCTGCACTCACTACTCTGCACTCACTACTCTGCACTCTGCACTCACTACTCTGCACTCTGCACTCACTACTCTGCACTCACTACTCTGCACTCACTACTCTGCACTCTGCACTCACTACTCTGCACTCTGCACTCACTACTCTGCACTCACTACTCTGCACTCACTACTCACTACTCTGCACTCACTACTCACTACTCTGCACTCACTACTCGGCACTCACTACTCGGCACTCACTACTCGGCACTCACTACTCGGCACTCACTACTCTGCACTCACTACTCTGCACTCACTACTCACTACTCTGCACTCACTACTGTGCACTCACTACTCTGCACTCACTACTCTGCACTCACTACTCACTACTCTGCACTCACTACTCACTACTCTGCACTCACTACTCACTACTCTGCACTCACAACTCTGCACTCACTACTCTGCACTCACTACTCTGAACTCACTACTCTGCACTCACTACTCTGCACTCACTACTCACTACTCTGCACTCACTACTCACTACTCTGCACTCACTACTCTGCACTCACTACTCACTACTCTGCACTCACCACTCTGCACTCACCACCCTGTACTCACCACTCTGCACTCACCACTCTGCACTCACCACTCTGCACTCACCACTCTACACTCACCACTCTAGACTCATCACTCTACACTCACCACTCTACACTCACTACTCTGCACTCACTACTCACTACTCTGCACTCACTACTCACTACTCTACACTCACTACTCTGCACTCACTACTCACTACTCTGCACTCACTACTCACTACTCTGCACTCACTACTCTGCACTCACTACTCACTACTCTGCACTCACTACTCTGCACTCACTACTCTGCACTCACTACTCTGCACTCACTACTCACTACTCACTACTCTGCACTCACTACTCTGCACTCACTACTCACTACTCTGCACTCACTACTCACTACTCTGCACTCACTACTCACTACTCTGCCCTCACTACTCTGCACTCACTACTCTGCACTCACTACTCACTACTCTGCACTCACTACTCTGCACTCACTACTCTGCACTCACTACTCTGCACTCACTACTCTGCACTCACTACTCTGAACTCACTACTCTGCACTCACTACTCTACTCACTACTCTGCACTCACTACTCACTACTATGCACTCACTACTCACTACTCTGCACTCACTACTCACTACTTTGTACTCACTACTCACTACTCTGCACTCACTACTCTGCACTCACCACTCTGCACTCACCACTCTGCACTCACCACTCTGCACTCACCACTCTTCACTCACCACTGTACACTCACCACTCTACACTCATCACTCTACACTCACCACTCTACACTCACTACTCTGCACTCACTACTCTGCACTCACTACTCACTACTCTGCACTCACTACTCACTACTCTGCACTCACTACTCACTACTCCACACACTACTCACTACTCTGCACTCACTACTCTGCACTCACTACTCTGCACTCACTACTCACTACTCTGCACTCACTACTCTGCACTCACTACTCTGCACTCACTACTCAGCACTCACTACTCGGCAATCACTACTCGGCACTCACTACTCGGCACTCACTACTCTGCACTCACTACTCACTACTGAGCACTCACTACTCTGCACTCACTACTCTGCACTCACTACTCACTACTCTGCACTCACTACTCACTACTCTGCACTCACTACTCACTACTCTGCACTCACAACTCTGCACTCACTACTCTGCACTCACTACTCTGAACTCACTACTCTGCACTCACTACTCACTACTCTGCACTCACTACTCACTACTCTGCACTCACTACTCACTACTCTGCACTCACTACTCACTACTCACTACTCTTCCCTCACTACTCTGCCCTCACTACTCTGCACTCACTACTCTGCAATCACTACTCTGCACTCACTACTCACTACTCACTACTCACTACTCTGCACTCACTACTCACTACTCTACACTCACTACTCACTACTCTGCACTCACTACTCTGTACTCACTATTCCCCTCTCACTACTCTGCACTCACTACTCACTACTCTGCACTCACTACTCTGCACTCACTACTCACTACTCTGCACTCACTACTCTGCACTCACTACTCACTACTCTGCACTCACTACTCACTACTCTGTACTCACTACTCACTACTCTGCACTCACTACTCTGCACTCACTACTCACTACTCACTACTCACTACTCTGCACTCACTACTCGGCACTCACTACTCGGCACTCACTACTCGGCACTCACTACTCGGCACTCACTACTCGGCACTCACTACTCACTACTCTGCACTCACTACTCTGCACTCACTACTGTGCACTCACTACTCTGCACTCACTACTCTGCACTCACTACTCACTACTCTGCACTCACTACTCACTACTCTGCACTCACTACTCACTACTCTGCACTCACAACTCTGCACTCACTACTCTGCACTCACTACTCTGAACTCACTACTCTGCACTCACTACTCACTACTCACTACTCTGCACTCACTACTCACTACTCTGCACTCACTACTCACTACTCTGCACTCACTACTCACTACTCTGCACTCACTACTCACTACTCACTACTCTGCCCTCACTACTCTGCACTCACTACTCTGCACTCACTACTCTGCACTCACTACTCTGCACTCACTACTCACTACTCACTACTCTGCACTCACTACTCACTACTCTGCACTCACTACTCACTACTCTGCACTCACTACTCTGGACTCACTACTCACTACTCACTACTCACTACTCTGCACTCACTACTCTGCACTCACTACTCTGCACTCACTACTCACTACTCTGCACTCACTACTCTGCACTCACCACTCTGCACTCACTACTCTGCACTCACTACTCTGCATTCACTACTCTGCACTCACTACTCACTACTCTGCACTCACTACTCTGCACTCACTACTCGGCACTCACTACTCTGCACTCACTACTCTGCACTCACTACTCTGCACTCACTACTCTGCACTCACTACTCTGCACTCTGCACTCACTACTCTGCACTCACTACTCTGCACTCACTACTCACTACTCTGCACTCACTACTCTGCACTCACTACTCTGCACTCACTACTCACTACTCTGCACTCACCACTCTGCACTCACCAATCTGCACTCACTACTCGGCACTCACTACTCGGCACTTACTACTCTGCACTCACTACTCTGCACTCACTACTCTTCACTCACTACTCTGCACTCACTACTCACTACTCTGCACTCACTACTCACTACTCTGCACTCACTACTCTGCACTCACTACTCTGCACTCACCACTCTGTACTCACCACTCTGCACTCACCACTCTGCACTCACCACTCTGCACTCACCACTCTTCACTCACCACTGTACACTCACCACTCTACACTCATCACTCTACACTCACCACTCTACACTCACTACTCTGCACTCACTACTCACTACTCTGCACTCACTACTCACTACTCTGCACTCACTACTCTGCACTCACTACTCTGCACTCACTACTCACTACTCTGCACTCACTACTCACTACTCTGTACTCACTACTCACTACTCTGCACTCACTACTCTGCACTCACTACTCACTACTCACTACTCACTACTCTGCACTCACTACTCGGCACTCACTACTCGGCACTCACTACTCGGCACTCACTACTCTGCACTCACTACTCACTACTCTGCACTCACTACTCTGCACTCACTACTCTGCACTCACTACTCTGCACTCACTACTCACTACTCTGCACTCACTACTCTGCACTCACTACTCTGCACTCACAACTCTGCACTCACTACTCTGCACTCTCTACTCTGAACTCACTACTCTGCACTCACTACTCACTACTCTGCACTCACTACTCACTACTCTGCACTCACTACTCACTACTCTGCACTCACTACTCTGCACTCACTACTCTGCACTCACTACTCACTACTCACTACTCTGCACTCACTACTCACTACTCTGCACTCACTACTCACTACTCTGCACTCACTACTCTGCACTCACTACTCACTACTCACTACTCTGCACTCACTACTCTGCACTCACTACTCACTACTCTGCACTCACTACTCACTACTCTGCACTCACTACTCACTACTCTGCACTCACAACTCTGCACTCACTACTCTGCACTCACTACTCTGAACTCACTACTCTGCACTCACTACTCACTACTCACTACTCTGCACTCACTACTCACTACTCTGCACTCACTACTCACTACTCTGCACTCACTACTCACTACTCACTACTCTGCCCTCACTACTCTGCACTCACTACTCTGCACTCACTACTCTGCAATCACTACTCTGCACTCACTACTCACTACTCACTACTCACTACTCTGCACTCACTACTCACTACTCTACACTCACTACTCACTACTCTGCACTCACTACTCTGTACTCACTTCACTACTCACTACTCACTACTCACTACTCACTACTCTGCACTCACTACTCACTACTCTGCACTCACTACTCACTACTCTGCACTCACTACTCTGCACCCACTACTCTGCACTCACTACTCTGCACTCACTACTTTGCACTCACTACTCTGCACTCTGCACTCACTACTCTGCACTCTGCACTCACTACTCTGCACTCACCACTCTGCACTCACTACTCTGCACTCTGCACTCACTACTCTGCACTCACTACTCTGCACTCACTACTCACTACTCTGCACTCACTACTCTGCACTCACTACTCTGCACTCTGCACTCACTACTCTGCACTCACTACTCTGCACTCACTACTCTGCACTCACTACTCTGCACTCACTACTCTGCACTCACCACTCTGCACTCACCACTCTGCACTCACCACTCTGCACTCACCACTCTGCACTCACTACTCGGCACTCACTACTCGGCACTCACTACTCTGCACTCACTACTCGGCACTCACTACTCTGCACTCACTACTCTGCACTCACTACTCTGCACTCACTACTCTGCACTCACTACTCACTACTCTGCACTCACTACTCACTACTCTGCACTCACTACTCTGCACTCACTACTCTGCACTCACTACTCACTACTCTGCACTCACCACTCTGCACTCACCACCCTGTACTCACCACTCTGCACTCACCACTCTGCACTCACCACTCTGCACTCACCACTCTACACTCACCACGCTACACTCATCACTCTACACTCACCACTCTACACTCACTACTCTGCACTCACTACTCACTACTCTGCACTCACTACTCACTACTCTGCACTCACTACACTGCACTCACTACTCACTACTCTGCACTCACTACCCTGCACTCACTACTCTGCACTCACTACTCACTACTCACTACTCTGCACTCACTACTCACTACTCTGCACTCACTACTCACTACTCTGCACTCACTACTCACTACTCTGCACTCACTACTCACTACTCACTACTCTGCCCTCACTACTCTGCACTCACTACTCACTACTCTGCACTCACTACTCTGCACTCACTACTCTGCACTCACTACTCTGCACTCACTACTCACTACTCTGCATTCACTACTCTGCACTCACTACTCACTACTCTGCACTCGCTACTCGGCACTCACTACTCTGCACTCACTACTCTGCACTCACTACTCTGCACTCACTACTCTGCACTCACTACTCACTACTCTGCACTCACTACTCTGCACTCACTACTCTGCACTCACTACTCACTACTCTGCACTCACTACTCTGCACTCACCACTCTGCACTCACCAATCTGCACTCACTACTCGGCACTCACTACTCAGCACTCACTACTCGGCACTCACTACTCTGCACTCACTACTCTGCACTCACTACTCTTCACTCACTACTCTGCACTCACTACTCACTACTCTGCACTCACTACTCACTACTCGGCACTCACTACTCGGCACTCACTACTCGGCACTCACTACTCGGCACTCACTACTCTGCACTCACTACTCTGCACTCACTACTCACTACTCTGCACTCACTACTCTGCACTCACTACTCTGCACTCACTACTCTGCACTCACTACTCTGCACTCTGCACTCACTACTCTGCACTCTGCACTCACTACTCTGCACTCACTACTCTGCACTCACTACTCTGCACTCTGCACTCACTACTCTGCACTCTGCACTCACTACTCTGCACTCTGCACTCACTACTCTGCACTCACTACTCTGCACTCACTACTCACTACTCTGCACTCACTACTCACTACTCTGCACTCACTACTCTGCACTCACTACTCGGCACTCACTACTCGGCACTCACTACTCGGCACTCACTACTCGGCACTCACTACTCTGCACTCACTACTCTGCACTCACTACTCACTACTCTGCACTCACTACTGTGCACTCACTACTCTGCACTCACTACTCTGCACTCACTACTCACTACTCTGCACTCACTACTCACTACTCTGCACTCACTACTCACTACTCTGCACTCACAACTCTGCACTCACTACTCTGCACTCACTACTCTGAACTCACTACTCTGCACTCACTACTCACTACTCACTACTCTGCACTCACTACTCACTACTCTGCACTCACTACTCACTACTCTGCACTCACTACTCACTACTCTGCACTCACTACTCACTACTCACTACTCTGCCCTCACTACTCTGCACTCACTACTCTGCACTCACTACTCTGCACTCACTACTCACTACTCACTACACACTACTCTGCACTCACTACTCACTACTCTGCACTCACTACTCACTACTCTGCACTCACTACTCTGCACTCACTACTCACTACTCACTACTCACTACTCTGCACTCACTACTCTGCACTCACTACTCTGCACTCACTACTCACTACTCTGCACTCACTACTCTGCACTCTGCACTCACTACTCTGCACTCACTACTCTGCACTCACTACTCACTACTCTGCACTCACTACTCTGCACTCACTACTCTGCACTCTGCACTCACTACTCTGCACTCTGCACTCACTACTCTGCACTCACTACTCTGCACTCACCACTCTGCACTCACTACTCTGCACTCTACACTCACTACTCTGCACTCACTACTCTGCACTCACTACTCACTACTCTGCACTCACTACTCTGCACTCACTACTCTGCACTCTGCACTCACTACTCTGCACTCACTACTCTGCACTCACTACTCACTACTCTGCACGCACTACTCTGCACTCACCACTCTGCACTCACCACTCTGCACTCACCACTCTGCACTCACCACTCTGCACTCACCACTCTGCACTCACTACTCGGCACTCACTACTCGGCACTCACTACTCGGCACTCACTACTCTGCACTCACTACTCTGCACTCACTACTCTGCACTCACTACTCACTACTCTGCACTCACTACTCACTACTCTGCACTCACTACTCTGCACTCACTACTCTGCACTCACTACTCACTACTCTGCACTCACCACTCTGCACTCACCACCCTGTACTCACCACTCTGCACTCACCACTCTGCACTCACCACTCTACACTCACCACTCTAGACTCATCACTCTACACTCACCACTCTACACTCACTACTCTGCACTCACTACTCACTACTCTGCACTCACTACTCACTACTCTGCACTCACTACTCTGCACTCACTACTCACTACTCTGCACTCACTACTCTGCACTCACTACTCTGCACTCACTACTCTGCACTCACTACTCACTACTCACTACTCTGCACTCACTACTCACTACTCTGCACTCACTACTCACTACTCTGCACTCACTACTCACTACTCTGCACTCACTACTCACTACTCACTACTCTGCCCTCACTACTCTGCACTCACTACTCTGCACTCACTACTCTGCACTCACTACTCACTACTCTGCATTCACTACTCTGCACTCACTACTCACTACTCTGCACTCACTACTCGGCACTCACTACTCTGCACTCACTACTCTGCACTCACTACTCTGCACTCACTACTCTGCACTCACTACTCTGCACTCTGCACTCACTACTCTGCACTCACTACTCTGCACTCACTACTCTGCACTCACTACTCACTACTCTGCACTCACCACTCTGCACTCACCAATCTGCACTCACTACTCGGCACTCACTACTCAGCACTCACTACTCTGCACTCACTACTCTGCACTCACTACTCTTCACTCACTACTCTGCACTCACTACTCACTACTCTGCACTCACTACTCACTACTCTGCACTCACTACTCTGCACTCACCACTCTGCACTCACCACTCTGCACTCACCACTCTGCACTCACCACTCTGCACTCACCACTCTTCACTCACCACTGTACACTCACCACTCTACACTCATCACTCTACACTCACCACTCTATACTCACTACTCTGCACTCACTACTCACTACTCTGCACTCACTACTCACTACTCTGCACTCACTACTCACTACTCCACTCACTACTCTGCACTCACTACTCTGCACTCACTACTCACTACTCTGCACTCACTACTCTTGTTAGACGGGGACCTGGAGGGTCGGCCGAGCACAGTGATCGCACAGACAGGTAACTTCCCCCCCACAGATGGACACCACACAAAGATCAGGGTAACACCTTTTATAGGCACTTCTGGTAGTAGAGTGGTACGATACAAGGCGATCAGGACACGATGATCCTCTCAATTCTAGTCTCTAGTAAGGGAAGGGGGTAGCGGGACAGTCTTGGTACCCACGGGTACGGAGGTGTAACGGTGATAGCTCACAATCCTCGAGCTCGGTGTTCGGATGGGTCAGACCGCGGCAGCGCCGGCAGGTCCCGAAGAGGTCGTAGGTGGCAACGGGCTGCGGCAGCGCCAGCAGGTCCCAACGAGGATGAAGGTTACAACGGGCCGCGGCAGCGCCAGCAGGTCCCACGAGAATGCAGGTTGCAACGGGCCGCGGCAGCGCCAGCAGGTCCCACGAGGATGAAGGTTACAACGGGCCGCGGCAGCGCCAGCAGGTCCCACGAGGATGAAGGTTGCAGAGGGCCGCGGCAGCGCCAGCAGGTCCCACGAGGATGAAGGTTGCAGAGGGCCGCGGCAGCGCCAGCAGGCAGGACAATGGTTCACAAGGCCGGGCTGTGGCAGCGCCAGCAGTCCGTCAAGGATGAGTTTGTCGCGGTGTCCCTCGACTCCAGGATACAACTGCCTTCCTGCCCTGGTGCGGCCTCAGTTATAGGTCTGGCGCCCTTTGATGTCCGGACCCTCGCTCTTGGAGGTCGGGAGGTCTGGGATGAGGGAGTCCAGACACCCAGCAGGGGGGTGGAGCCAGCGCCCGAGGAGGCTGGGGGTGCTCGGCACCTGGCGGGGGAGAGCCATCGACACTTCTTACTCCCATTGACCTGCCAAGTGGTCCGTCCACCTCCTGGGTGGAGGGTGGTGCCGGGATGTCGGGGCCTGGCCAGGCCCAGGGTTGGGGTCGGGCTGAGGCCGCGCGGCCGCGTGGTGCCGTGTCCAAGATGGCGGCTGGGCCGGGCAATGGTGCTGACGGTGGCCCGGGCCCTGTCCTGCGGGGAGGGAGCGAGCCCTTCATGTGGCCTGTCCAACATGCGTCCCCCCCAGCTGAAGGCGGGGAGAGTCACCCATCTTCTTGGGGACTTTTGTGAAAATACAGTTTTTGTGATGGACGAAAGCTCCTCCATTTTGTATTTCGCAGCAGCCATTTTGTGTTAGGTCTTCTCTAGCCTGCCTCCCCAGCACATATAACAAGGCCACTTCATCTGCACAAAGAAAGGATGATACATCGATCGACCCCAGAGCATATGTTTGTACTTTGCTTCATGACACACAAGCAGGGCAGGGTCCGTTGCTTAAAGGTCAATGACTCATTTGTTTAACTTTCCTATCTAACTACTGCCAATGTATTACTAAACAATGCTGATGGTCACAAGACTGTTGACACAAGAGACATAACCTTTTGTTCCATATCCAGATGAGTAATCAAGTGAGCGCCTGACTCTGTAACCACAGGCCCGCCTATGTTTATACTTGGCACAAGTTATGCATAGTTCTGCTTTATTCTGTGTATCACAAGATTATTGATGACATGGGGTTTAGTGAGTAATCTTTATATTTGCGTTCTGCATGCCAAATATACATATTTCCAGAGTGACTCGTCCTGACTAGAGCGTGGGTCCGTCCTGGGATCATTCATCATCCTTGGCAGTTGCTGATTTGTGTATTCATTCCCACCTACGCTTATTCCAGCACAAAAGTATATAAGGCTGTCTATGACTTTGTAAATTGTCCACTTCTCTCATAGCCACATGGAGCTGTGAGGTGGTGTACCCGCTCGAGCGCAATAAATCTTTTTATGTTACAGTTACCTCCGACTGCTGGTCTTCCTTTGTGAGCATACCTGGGCGAGGTAGAAGAAATCCACTTCGACAAATTGGCGACTCTGGTGGGACCTCTCCGTGGGACATCCAACGGCTAGCTGAGTCCGTGGTTGAGAGGTGCGACTGAGGACCGAATGATCGTAGGGGCCCCTGCACGAAGGAGACGGCGTTTCTCCGCAGCAGCTGCCATCTGAAGTCCCGACTGGCCTCTTGACACAGGATTCCCCGGCAGAGGTCCACGAGCTGATCCCTTCTGAAACAGACGTGTTGTCTGAAGACCAACAGTCGGACGATTCAAGGACACACCACAGATTGGTGAGATTGTTCTGTTGCATGTTTTGTTAAAAAGAAGTTTGGTTAACTAGGTTTGTTGAATAAATTTTCAGTAAAAGAGTAAAAGGATAGTTATAACTAAAAGAATAAATAGGAACAATGAAGAAATGCATTTCTAAAACGTTCTGTTGTATAAAGTCAGGTCACGGGTTGGACGAAAGCGTCCCCGCCCCTGTTGAAGATAGTCCAGGTTGGATATTAATGATAAAAAAGGGAATAAATGTGAATTTATACAATAGAATATGGCATGAGTACACAAAAAAGGATAAAGAATTACAGTTTCCTATTGATGGTACCTTTGATTTAGCCAAGTTACAGTATTTACAGCAATGTATGATGGAACGAAAAGTCCGACCTGCTATGTTTGAAGCATTTCAAACATGGGAGAAATATGCTAGAACTAGGAACATGAAACAAAAACAAGATAGAGAGAGAGAAAAGAATAAAACAACTACGGCCAAAGTGGCAGATTATAATAATATGAAGATAAGTGAGAATATAGAACAGCATGACAGAGAATTTAGGATGAAAACAGAAAAATGCTTTATCGCAGTAGACCAAAGGAATTGCCCTCCTCTTGATGAGGTATTAGAGGACTTGTTAGACAAACCTCCTCCATATAATATTGTCCAAATACCGCCACCCCCACCAGGTCCGGGTATTGGGGGCCAACAGCCTAATATTGTTGCCCCACCCCAAGTACAGCATGTTCCCCCTTCTGTTGTACCGGTCCAACAGCCATCCGCTCCTGTTGTACAGGCACAACAAACGGCCTCTCCAACAAGTAGTTTGCAGGGCGTGCATGGGTCTGTAGGAAACATCCTAACAACACCGCCTGCTCCAGCATCTTCCAGCACAATGCTGCTTCCAATACCAATGACGCCACTTGCTTCACAAACTGGTTCCCCCGCAGTACGTGCACACAAAACATACGATTGGATGAGTTCCCCTTACCTTGGTTCACCAAGGACGGACAGACGGGTATCAGACATGTATGCTAGACCCACGCGATTAGGCATAGCAGAGAAAGATGTTATAAAAAAAATGACAGAAAAATGGATGGACTTAGGGGAAATAACTAAAATAGAAGCCCGGGAAACATTTGAAGGAATGGAGTTAAGGGCTAGGAACTTTGTCATTAATAGTATGGCAAATAGATTGTTCAACCATTGTCAACTCATAATAGACAACAGTATAGTTTTTTTACAATCACCAGGATGGTTACGACAATTATGGAGGGATAGCGAAAACTCCATATTAACAGACACACAATGTGAGGATGCATTTAATGCTTGTTATCATTACCAAAAAGAACTAGATACCATTATGTGTGATGCCACTAACAAACATATCCATCAACACTATGGCCCAGGACCAGAACTCAGAGATAATAATACCTCAGCTTTCCCTATGAGAGAGGTGCACCCAATTCCTGATCCAAGGGGTGGAAACCTCCCCGCCATCAGGCAATATGTGCACACCCCATGGACGAGGGCTGATTTATTGGCCCTAAAGAAAGAGTTGCCTGATCCTAGAAATAATCCGAAAGTGTTTTATGAGCATCTTGAATCTGCTCTTAGTTTAACGCCCATGATATTGAAAGATGTTGATCTTCTGTTTGATTTTCTAGTACCGCAGGAACTATGGCGTCCAGTTAGAGATCATGATTCCGCAAATATTAACTGGACAGCCATAGCGGCTGTGGATAATCTTAGAGCAGCAGGAGAGGATGTGCCACAAGTGTTAAAAAATTTACCTGCACACATTATAACACGCATGCAGGAAATTCTGCCTAGACAAAAAGTAGACTGGGATAAAATGACTGCATGTAGACAGAAGGAGGGAGAAGAAGTGACTGATTTTTTTAGCAGAATAGAAGAGATTTTTAAAGGACACAGTGGACAGGACATTCAGACAGTACAAGGAAAGCGCATTTTTGCTAATCAGTTTGTTAATAACATTTTACCTGAGCTATCGGACAGTATAAAGACATACGAAAGTACCTGGACTGCTAAAGATCCAGCTGAGTTATTGACAATGGCGTGCTATTATGAAAATAAGAGAAATTCAGAGAAGGGAAAAAAGGATAAGCAAATGAAGGAATTGAAGACAAAAGCGTTAATGCAGCAAGCTTTTCCTGATAGAGGAAGGTCAAGAGGACGTACAAATTTTCAGAGGGCAGGGGGACGTAGTCGTGGGGTTGGTCGCGCTGCTTCAGCTCCGGTGCAACAGAGAGCAGGGTTAGGATATAATCAATGTGCTAACTGCTATGAGGAGGGACATTGGAAGAATGAGTGCCCTTACTTACAGGGCAAGGGTCAAACTATGAGAAATAGTGCAAACACTTACAGAGGAAATTCAACTCCCCGTGTAGACAGGGGGAGAGGTAGAGGACAGCAAAGAAATTACAGTGACACTGAGCAGGCAAATTATTTTGACAATAATAGGAACAATGCGTATTTCACCCAAGATTATACACCATATGATGACAACGAGGACTGGACACAATAGGGATGCCCAGGAGAGGACAGGGAGCGAGTGCAGATACCAGTGGATTCTTCAGGCCCATATGTAAAAATGGTAGTTGAAGGTGAGGAGAGGAAATTTCTTCTAGATACTGGTGCCACTAATACATCAATTTCCCACCGCTTGCTCCCCCATGTTCCCCTCTCGGGAAGATTAGATAAGTCGGTGGGATTTTCAAATGCTGTTGTCACAAGCCCCATTTCACGACCATTGGACTTCACAATTGGTCCTATAACAGGGAGTATGCCATTTGTACTAACAGAGAAATGTTCGCTAAATTTGCTTGGTTTAAAAGCTTTAAAAATGATGCATGCTACTATATACTGTACACCAGATGGTGTTTACTTAACTTGTAAGAAGCAAAAAGTGTCTAGACAATACATGGTTACAGATAAGAATTACATTCCACCTGAACTGCGAGATATTGATCCAAATTTATGGGCACATGGACCAAACGATGTAGGGAAAATGGATATTGAGCCAGTGCATATTACAGTAAAGCCAAATGTCAGACTACCTCGCATCCCCCAGTACAAAATATCAAAAGAAGGTGAGGAAGGTCTGAAATTAGTTATCTCAGACTTATTGCAACGGGAGATAATACAAGAAGTTACAAGCAGTCCCTGTAACAGTCCAATTTTACCTGTGGTTAAACGTGATGATGGAACAGGACAGGTCAAATATAGGATGATTGTTGATTTGAGAGCCATCAATAAAATAGTGGAACCACAATACCCTGTTGTACCCGACATTACAGCAATGTTTTCATCTGTACCACCTTCAGCCCAGTGGTTTACCGTCATAGATCTGAAGAATGCTTTCTTCAGTATCCCCATACACCCAGACAGCCAGTATCTGTTCAGTTTCAGTTTCCATGGGCGATCGTATAAATTTTGTCGGGTTCCCCAGGGGTATACAGAAAGCCCTAGCATCTATAGTCAGGCATTGAAGAGACAACTAGATGACTGTGCTTTACCACCAGGTACAGTATTACTGCAATATGTGGATGATTTACTGTTAACAGCTGAAACAAAAGAAATTTGTAAGCAAGCTACGCATGCTATTCTAACTTTTCTTGCTTCGCATGGACACAAGGTTTCGCCAGCTAAGCTACAGTACTGTCAACAGGAGGTAACCTACTTAGGTCATCTCCTGTCGAAAGGTGGGAGGAGATTATCATCTGACAGAATACAAACAGTGCAGAACATTCCCAGACCTAGAACACAAAAAGATGTGCGTGCATTTCTTGGAATGGTCTCCTTTTGTAGGCAATGGGTACCAAATTTCTCTTATCTGGCCAAGCCATTACTGTCCTTGACTCATAAAGATGTGGAAGATCCTGTTCCTTGGGATCAAGAGCATCAAGATAGCTTTGTGGCTTTGAAAACTGCTTTATGCAATGCACCTGCTTTGGGCACACCAGATTACACTAAGAACTTTGCATTGTTCATACATGAGAAAGAAGGATGCGCAATGGCTATACTAACCCAGAAAAATGGAGAGAAGAATAGACCATGTGCCTATTTTTCCTCAACATTGGATCCGGTAGCAAGAGGTCTACCGAACTGCCTCAGAAATGTTGCTGCGGCGGCTGCTGCAGTAAGACAGGCAGACTCTATTGTACTTGGACATCCAGTTGTGGTTTACGTACCTCATTCAGTAGACATACTGCTGAACAAAACCAAAACTCAACATTTAACTAATGCCAGGTTGACTCAGTATGAGCTAATACTAATGGCCACTAACGTGACCTTGCAGAGGTGTAACACCATAAACCCAGCTACTCTGATGCCTCTCCCTTTGGAGCAGGATGAAGTACAACATGATTGCGTGATTGTTACTGAAACTGAAACAAAAGGTCGAGTAGATTTGGCAGACACGCCTATGCAGAATGTCGATGGAACACTATTTGTGGACGGCTCTTGTCTAAAGAGACCAGATGGAACTACCTCTGCAGCCTATGCAATCACAACAAACAAGACAGTTGTTGAAACATGTAAAATAGAACAGATGTCTGCTCAGGCAGCCGAGCTGATCGCCTTAACTAGAGCTTGTGAGCTCTCAGAGAAGTTAGCTGTAAACATTTACACCGACAGCCAATACGCGTGGGGGGTGGCACATAACTTCGGCCGTTTGTGGGCCGAAAGAGGGTACATCACTTCTGGAGGTGCAAAAATACAGCATGGCACCTTGATTACCAGACTGCTAAATGCTCTTGCATTACCGACTAAATTGGCTATCATGAAGTGTAGTGCACACAAGAAGATTACAGACCATGTAGGTCAGGGAAACGCTTTTGCCGATGAAACAGCAAAACACACTGCATTGAGTGAGTACACCTTAACATATGTAGTGTCACGAACTAAAGAAGAGGAGACAAATATTGATCCATACAAAGAGATAAAAGACATTCAAGACTTTGCAAGTGAAGATGAAAAGAAACAGTGGGTTAAGGAAGGATATTATTTTGACACACATTTTGGGGCTTGGATGCACACATTTGGGGATTTGAAAAAGTGGGTTCTGCCCGACAGTTTTCTCCTACCCATGCTTCACATGGTTCATGGTCCTGCACACTTGGGGGCTGATGGAATGACAAATACCATTGAAAAGATATGGGTCAACAAAAACATTAGGAAAACAGCTGTAAAATTATCCAAGAACTGTATGACCTGTGCTCTCCATAATGTAGGAAAAGGGATACAAGTACCACCGGGTCATTTTAGATTGCCAGAATACCCCTTTGAATGCCTTCAGATGGATTACATAGAGATGCCCCCTGCCAATGGCAAGAGATATGTTTTGGTTGTTATATGTAGTTTCAGTAATTGGGTGGAGGCATTCCCTTTGAAAGACAACACCGCATTAAGCACGGCCAAGATGTTGCTGAAAGAGTACTTCTCACGCTACGGCTTGGCCAGAAGCCTCTGGTCTGACAACGGGGTACACTTTTCGAATAAAATAATGGATCTAGTATGCCAAGGATTAGGGGTACAACAGAAATTTCATTCAGTGTATCATCCAAAAGCGGCAGGGCTTGTGGAGCGCTGCAACGCTACATTGAAAAATAAACTGCAAAAAATATGTGCATCAAGCACTCTCAGTTGGGTAGATGCTTTGCCCTTAGCTTTGTTCTCCATGAGGACAACTGTTACATCCAAAAACAGACTCTCTCCATATGAGCTCGTTATGGGGAAACCAGCAAATGTATATGGGTTTGCCTCTCCACCAAAGTTGCAAGAATTGACGCATTCTGCTTTATTGGATTATTGTAAAGAACTAACTTCTGCCCTGTCTACCATTCGCCAACAGGTCAGAGACACTTGGTCCCCGCCTCTGGAAGGAGAAGTGCATGATATCAGGCCCGGGGACTGGGTCCTGACCAAGAACTTTGTGAGGAAGAACAGCCTACAGCCCAGGTGGAAAGGGCCAGCGCAAGTTTTGTTAGTCACACAGACGGCGGTTCGATGTGACGGACACAAAAACTGGATTCATCTATCAAATGTGAAGAGAGCACCACCATTCTGGCCAGAGCCGCCCCCGGAAGAGGACCGTTCTGACCGAAGGACTGGTGACTGCACTCCTGCACGCATCGATGATCAACCAGTTGCATCAGGATACAACCTACGCCCAAGGAAATTGAAGAGTGCTTAGGACGGAGCAAGCACCAACTGCCACGCACTGAATAGTGCCAACTTTAAAGGACTAACTTGTGCAGTGAGGTTAGTAGAATAAGGACACTGCCAACTCTGATCTGCAAAGAGAGGAAAAGGATCACCTCCGAAGCCCAGCGACCCATAGGAGGAGAGGGTGTGAGGTCGAATTTGTGTTATTTCCACCAATTGCAAGGTCTGTAACAGTGAGGCCTATAACGAACACTGTTGAACTGCCGCACTTGTGAGATCGTATATTTCAAAATACGAAATATTTCGAATGGTATATTTGTTTGGAAGAACAACAAGACACCTTCCTTTACTAGAGATGGAGGATACATATTCCACCCTTAAATTGAACAAAAAGGGGCGTTGGTACTCCAAACTATGCATATTTTGTATGTTGTTTTGCATAATGTCTTTGGTCATTGGTTTACTATATCTTCTAGAGCTCTACCATCCTATTGCAAAAACAGCCCCGCTTCCATCAGAGCTTCCCTCTGACTTTGTCCCCTCAGTTACAGTACCACCAGAGGATATGGATCACAGAGAGGAGATGCGTCACAATTCTTTCCTTACCCTACTTCATCAGACCCACCAAGTCATTGATAAAAATAATTGTTGGATCTGTATGCAATTCCCAGCTTATGTAGATGAAGGTATACCCCTTCTCCAAGTACCCCTGCCATTTGAGGCGTCCTGTTATGCATTACACATTGCAATGCTGAAAGTTGAGTTAATAAGAGTTTTCAGTAGCTTAGTAACTCCCCGTTCTACCACCAGAACATCAACTGCCTCCTTGTATACCCATTATGACAAAGACATTCTCCAGGCAGGGAATTGCTCTGAAGTTATTTTGCCCAATGCAACATTCCCCTTTTCAAATATATTCACCCCACTGTCTTTGATAAAGAATGATAGCACACCTCCGCTCCAGAGGGACACAAGACAGGTACCATTTTTGAAAATGAGGCAGCGTAGTGTACTTGGGAGTATATGTATCAGGAGTAACGGTACCACTGACATGGGGAATAGTACCAATTGCAATATAACATTTGAAGTGTCTTCCCAGGAAATAACTGTTCCACTTTATGTTGGTGACTCAGTCTATTTCATTTGTGGTTCCAGGGCCTACATTTGGCTACCAGTGAACTGGGGTGGCTGCTGCCACCTGGGTCTTGTAACACCGGCATTGTCTGTAAAAAGTACTGCAGAAGTGAATAGAGCATCCAGATCTCTAAGGGGCAGGAGGAGTGTTGATCAAGGAGATACAGTGGGTGAGATAGCTGGTGATGTGCTAAAGGCCTTTGTTCCTTGGTATGGCCCTGCCATAAACTCCAGAAACATACGTAGGTTGTCCCGTCTATTAGAGGCGACTATAGAGGAGACCGCAGGTGTAATTGAGAACATCACAGTTGAGCTGAAGGCTCTTAGACTCGTTGCCCTTCAAAACAGGGTTGTGCTAGACATGATGTTAGCAGAACGGGGTGGAGTCTGTAGGGTGATCGGGTCCTCCTGTTGCTCATACGTTCCTGACTCATCTACATCAGTTAGAGAAGCTGTCAAGAGACTATATGATATAGGAGCTCAGGCCCATAATGATGTTGGCCCCTGGGACCCTGTAGGTTCCTTTTGGAATGCTTTATCTGCTTGGGGCTGGAAGATAGGGATGTTTCTAGTGATTATCTTCCTCGTGGTGATTGGGTGCTGCATTTTTATTAATTGCCTGCCCATGTGCTGCCAGTGTCTAGGGCGATTGCTTAAACCACCCCCGATGCCCCCTGTGACAGTGTCCAATGCACTTATAATGAGGGATATTGTAACTCAACAATTGATGGATATTGACATCTCGGATAACAGCCCCACTGACACCAATACAGTTGATTATGTTAATGAGCGCAATGAGGCCCACTATAGTAACAGCCGGCCTATCTACGAACATGTGCATTAGGCCGCAGCAAAATGTTGGACCTTGCGTCCAAAGGGTCGATTGTGAAAATACAGTTTTTGTGATGGACGAAAGCTCCTCCATTTTGTATTTCGCAGCAGCCATTTTGTGTTAGGTCTTCTCTAGCCTGCCTCCCCAGCACATATAACAAGGCCACTTCATCTGCACAAAGAAAGGATGATACATCGATCGACCCCAGAGCATATGTTTGTACTTTGCTTCATGACACACAAGCAGGGCAGGGTCCGTTGCTTAAAGGTCAATGACTCATTTGTTTAACTTTCCTATCTAACTACTGCCAATGTATTACTAAACAATGCTGATGGTCACAAGACTGTTGACACAAGAGACATAACCTTTTGTTCCATATCCAGATGAGTAATCAAGTGAGCGCCTGACTCTGTAACCACAGGCCCGCCTATGTTTATACTTGGCACAAGTTATGCATAGTTCTGCTTTATTCTGTGTATCACAAGATTATTGATGACATGGGGTTTAGTGAGTAATCTTTATATTTGCGTTCTGCATGCCAAATATACATATTTCCAGAGTGACTCGTCCTGACTAGAGCGTGGGTCCGTCCTGGGATCATTCATCATCCTTGGCAGTTGCTGATTTGTGTATTCATTCCCACCTACGCTTATTCCAGCACAAAAGTATATAAGGCTGTCTATGACTTTGTAAATTGTCCACTTCTCTCATAGCCACATGGAGCTGTGAGGTGGTGTACCCGCTCGAGCGCAATAAATCTTTTTATGTTACAGTTACCTCCGACTGCTGGTCTTCCTTTGTGAGCATACCTGGGCGAGGTAGAAGAAATCCACTTCGACACTTTCCTCGTCGAGGCGGAAAAAGCGGGACAGGCCATCCGCGTTGGCGTGGTCTTGGCCAGGGCGATGCTCCACAGTGAAGTCCATCCCCTGCAGGGAGATGGACCATCGCAATAGTTTGGGGTTCTCCCCCCGCATCTGCATGAGCCATTGCAGGGGCCGATGATCTGTCTGTACCCGGAAATGGGTTCCGAAGAGGTACGGCCGGAGCTTCTTGAGGGCCCATACCACTGCGAAGGCCTCTCGCTCAATGGTGCTCCAGCGCTGTTCTCGGGGCAGTAGGCGTCTGCTGATGAAGGCCACGGGTTGGTCCACTCCTTCGGGGTTCAGTTGGGAGAGGACGGCCCCAATACCATGGTCGGAGGCATCGGTCTGCACAATGAACTCGCGGCTGTAGTCGGGGGCCTGGAGCACCGGAGCGGTGCACATGGCGGCCTTCAGCGTCTCGAAGGCCGCGTGACAGTCGGGAGTCCAGTTGACTCGTTTTGGGTTGTTCTTAGACGTGAGTTCCGTGAGGGGCCCCACAATGCTGCCATAGTCCCTCACAAACCGCCGGTAGTATCCGGTGAGCCCCAGGAAGGCTCGGACCTCTGTCTGTGTTTCGGGGGGTTGCCAGGACTGGATGGCAGCTACCTTGAGTTGGAGGGGGGCCACCAGACCGCTCCCCACTTGGTGTCCGAGGTAGGTCACGGACCCCTGGCCGATTTGGCACTTGCTGGCCTTTATGGTGAGGCCGGCCTGTTGGAGGGCCTGCAGGACCGCTCTGAGGTGGTGGAGGTGGTCGGCCCAGTGGCGGCTGTATACCGCGATGTCGTCCAGGTAGGCGGCGCTGAATTCTTCGAGGCCCGCCAATACCTGGTTCACCAGTCTTTGAAAGGTGGCTGGAGCGTTCTTCATGCCGAAGGGCATCACTCTGAAATGGTAGTGCCCGTCCGGGGTGGAGAAAGCGGAACGTTCTTGGGCCCTGGGGGTGAGGCCGATCTGCCAGTAGCCCGCTGTCAGGTCAAAGATGCTTAGGTAACGGGCTGCTCCCATGCGGTCGACTAGTTCATCTGCTCGGGGGATAGGGTGAGCGTCGGTTCGGGTGACCGCGTTCAGCCCCCGATAGTCGATGCAGAATCGGAGCTCCGGCGTGGTGCCCGGTGCCGCGGCCTTGGGGACCAGGACGACCGGGCTGGCCCAGGGACTGTCCGAAGGCTCGATGACCCCGAGGGCGAGCATCTTGGAGACTTCTTCTTGGATGCATGTACGTACCCGATCCGGTACTCGGTACGCCCGGTGTCGGACAGGAGGACTGTCCCCCGTGTCCACGTCGTGCAGGCACCAGGAGGTGACTCCGGGTGCGAGGGAGAACAGGTTTGCGAACGGCAGCAGGAGGGCCCGGCAATCTTGACGCTGCTCTGGGGTCAGGGCCTCGGAGAGTCGGACCCCGTCCACCGAGCCATCTCTTTCCCGAGTCCTCAGTAGGTCAGGGAGGGGCTCGGAGTCTCCTTCGGTGCCACTGTCGGTCGCCATCAGCAGGCTGAGCTCTGAGCGCATGAAGTGGGGTTTGAGCCTGTTGGCGTGGAGGACCCGGAGGGGGTTCCGGGGGGACTCCAGGTCGATGAGATAGGTGACGGGACTCCTGCGCTCGATCACCTTGAAGGGCCCCGTCCATTTGTCTTGCAAGGCACACGGTTCGATGGGGGACATCACCCATACCTGCTGACCCGGTTCAAACTCGATGGAGGAGGCATGTTGGTCGTACCACTTCTTCATGTCCTCCTGACTGGCCTCCAGATTGGCTTTAGCGATCTCCCTGAATTTTCGGGTCTGATTTCGGAGGGTCAGGAGGTATTTGTAGACGTCCGGAGGGGTCTTTAGGGGGGCCATTTCCCATTCCTCCTTCACTAGGCTGAGAGGCCCGCGAACGGGGTGTCCGTACAGGAGTTCGAAGGGGCTGAAGCCGAGGGACTTCTGGGGGACTTCTCGGTAGGCGAAGAGGAGGCACGGTAGTAGCACGTCCCACTGGCGGCGTAGGGGTTCTTCCAGCCCCATGATCATCCCCTTGAGGGTGCGGTTGAACCGCTCGACCAGTCCGTTCCCCTGGGGGTGATAGGGGGTGGTGAAGCGGTAAGTGACTCCGCACTGCTGCCAGAGGGATTTCATATACTTTGAAATAAAGTTCGTACCCCTGTCGCTGACGACTTCCCGGGGGAAGCCCACTCGAGAGAAGATCCCCATCAAGGCTCGACCCACTACTGGGGCCGTTATAGTACGGAGGGGGACCGCCTCAGGATAGCGGGTGGCGTGGTCCACCAGGACCAGGATGAAGCGATGCCCCTGTGCTGTTCGGGGGTCCAGGGGCCCCACAATGTCTATTCCCACCCTTTCGAACGGGGTGGTCACCACGGGGAATGGTTGTAGGGGTGCCTTGAGTTTGCGGCCGCTCTTCCTGCTGGCCTGGCAGGTCGGGCAGGACCGGCAATGGTTGGAGACGTCATTTCTCATTTTGGGCCAAAAAAAGTGAGTCACCAGGCGGTGGTAGGTCTTGTCTTGGCCCAGGTGCCCGGCCAGGGGGACATCATGGGCTAGGTTCAACAGGAAGTCTCTGAAGTGGAGGGGCACCACCAGCACTCGCCCGGCCCCCAGTTCTGCGATTTTCTGCTCGCTGTACAAGAGATCATTGTCCCAATAAACCCAGTGGGCCCCGGTGGTGTCTCCTTGGCTCTGGGCGAGCGCTTGCTGTCGCAATCCCTCGAGGGAGGGGCAGGTCTTTTGCTCCTGCCGGAATTGTTCCTGGGTGGGCCCCCCTTCTTGACGCCACTGAGCCAGGTCGGGAAGCTCGGGGGGCTGTGTGGACCCCTCTGTGGTGGGGTCCGGGTGGTCGGTCTGGAGGAAGTCTTCTTCTGGAGTGATCGAGGGCGGAGGTGCTGCCCATTCTGGTTCTTCTGGTCTAGGGATGGTGCGGGTGGCCATGGACCGGGTGGTTACGCACGCCCAGTCCGGGAGACCCAACATCCCCAGATGCTCTCTTCTTTCTACAGCGGCCCACGGGGAGCTCTCGAGATCGTTCCCCAGGAGGCAGTCCACGGGGGCATCGTCGCGGACAGTTACTTTCAGCATGCCGGACACTCCTCCCCATTCGAAGGGGACGCAGGCCATCCGACACAGGCTCTCCGAGTTATCTGCCGATCGGACGGGGCAAAGTACGTTTGGTAGGATTTGTTCTGGGGTCACCAGGTGACAACGGACGGCCGTCACACTGGCCCCGGTGTCACGCAGGGCCTCGGCCTTGCGCCCATTGATGCTCACCCATTGGCTGTACTTCCGAGTGTTGGCGGGCAGGGGAGTCCGCGGGACCATGTCTCTTCCTCCCAGGCATGCCAGGGTCATGGCGGCGGGTTCCCACTCGAACTGCTCCGACTCATAGGTCTCCGTGTCTTCGGAGACTTGTTCTTCTCCCAGGGCGGCGGCCGCCATCTGGCGGGGCCCGGGGACCTGGTTCTTCGGGCAGGTCGGGTCACTGGCATAGTGGCCGACTCGCTGGCATCGATGACACGTCACGTTAGCTCGGAACCCCGGGCGCATCGGGGGGTTTCCCCGGCCTGCTGGGGCCGGGGTGGCGTTAGTGGGCGCGGCCGGGACGGCGTCTCTGCCCCGGCCCGGGCCTCCTCCTCCTCCTCGGGGACGATGATGACCTTGGTTGGTTCTGTTCTGCTCATTCGGCCCACTCCGGGCCACTCGGGTGCTCTCCCACCGGTCAGCCTCGGTGGCGAGCTGCCGGGGTTCAGTCAATTTACTGTCGAGGAGGTGCTGCCTGAGCTCGACGAAGCAGTTGTTGGAGAGGTGCTCCCACACAATGAGATTGAAGAGTTGTTCGTAAGTGGTTACGTTGTTACCCTTGATCCACCCCTCGAAGGCTCGGCTGAAATAGTTCACGTATTCCAACCACGTTGTACCTGGGATCCGGGTGCAGTTGCGGAACCTCTGGCGGTACATTTCGGGTGTAAGCCCATATCGACTGAGGAGGGCGGCCTTCATGTGGTCATAGGACGTCATTTGATGGTCCGGGAGCTGCAGCAGGGCATCACGACCCTCGTTGACGAATCTCCCCCATAGACCGGCTCCCCAGTCACTTCGAGCGACCCGGTGGGCGGTCATGGCAATCTCATAGGCCTTGAACCACTGCTGTATGTCGTCGTTCCGGTGATATTCTCGGACCACATCCTTGGGGATGTGGACCTTCTGCTCGGTAGGACCCGGGGAGTGCGGTTGCTCGGGCACCCCTAGGTTTTTGTTCAGTTTGCGTATTTCTATCTCTGCTAGTTTGCACTCGTGCTCGTATGCCAGTCTTTTTTCTTCGAGGTCTCTCTGTCTCTGTTTTTCCTCTCGCTCTTCTCTGAGCCGTAAGTGTTCTAAGTTTATTTTTTGTTCCGCCAGTTTCAATTCTCCGTCTAATCTGAGTCGTGCCAAGTCTAACTCGTGTAATCTATTTTTTTCCCGCTCTTGGATCTCTTCACGGGAAGGGCCTGTTCTCCGTTCCTCCGTCCGGGTGGTGTTGACTTCCGGGGCTGCGGGGTCCCGGGGGGTTGCGGTATTTGTCTCTGTCCAGGCCTCTAGGGCGTTTTTGAAGTCTTCTTTTGTGCTTAGCCCGGTGGTAGCAATGCCTAAGTCCATGCAAAATTGTTTGAGCTCTCGGTGGTTGTATTCTTCCAGCTTTTCCATCTGGAACTTCTCCGCCGATCCGCTCTCTTTGGTCGTCATTGTGGTTTTAGTCGTGGGGTGAGTTACTGTCTGTACGGTACGCGTTGGTTCGGATCGCGCCGCTAGCCACCAATGTTAGACGGGGACCTGGAGGGTCGGCCGAGCACAGTGATCGCACAGACAGGTAACTTCCCCCCCACAGATGGACACCACACAAAGATCAGGGTAACACCTTTTATAGGCACTTCTGGTAGTAGAGTGGTACGATACAAGGCGATCAGGACACGATGATCCTCTCAATTCTAGTCTCTAGTAAGGGAAGGGGGTAGCGGGACAGTCTTGGTACCCACGGGTACGGAGGTGTAACGGTGATAGCTCACAATCCTCGAGCTCGATGTTCGGATGGGTCAGACCGCGGCAGCGCCGGCAGGTCCCGAAGAGGTCGTAGGTGGCAACGGGCCGCGGCAGCGCCAGCAGGTCCCAACGAGGATGAAGGTTACAACGGGCCGCGGCAGCGCCAGCAGGTCCCACGAGAATGCAGGTTGCAACGGGCCGCGGCAGCGCCAGCAGGTCCCACGAGGATGAAGGTTACAACGGGCCGCGGCAGCGCCAGCAGGTCCCACGAGGATGAAGGTTGCAGAGGGCCGCGGCAGCAGGTCCCACGAGGATGAAGGTTGCAGAGGGCCGCGGCAGCGCCAGCAGGTCCCACGAGGATGAAGGTTGCAGAGGGCCGCGGCAGCACCAGCAGGCAGGACAATGGTTCACAAGGCCGGGCTGTGGCAGCGCCAGCAGTCCGTCAAGGATGAGTTTGTCGCGGTGTCCCTCGACTCCAGGATACAACTGCCTTCCTGCCCTGGTGCGGCCTCAGTTATAGGTCTGGCGCCCTTTGATGTCCGGACCCTCGCTCTTGGAGGTCGGGAGGTCTGGGATGAGGGAGTCCAGACACCCAGCAGGGGGGTGGAGCCAGCGCCCGAGGAGGCTGGGGGTGCTCGGCACCTGGCGGGGGAGAGCCATCGACACTTCTTACTCCCATTGACCTGCCAAGTGGTCCGTCCACCTCATGGGTGGAGGGTGGTGCCGGGATGTCGGGGCCTGGCCAGGCCCAGGGTTGGGGTCGGGCTGAGGCCGCGCGGCCGCGTGGTGCCGTGTCCAAGATGGCGGCTGGGCCGGGCAATGGTGCTGACGGTGGCCCGGGCCCTGTCCTGCGGGGAGGGAGCGAGCCCTTCATGTGGCCTGTCCAACAACTCTGCACTCACTACTCACTACTCTGCACTCACTACTCGGCACTCACTACTCGGCAATCACTACTCGGCACTCACTAATCGGCACTCACTACTCTGCACTCACTACTCACTACTCTGCACTCACTACTCTGCACTCACTACTCTGCACTCACTACTCACTACTCTGCACTCACTACTCACTATTCTGCACTCACTACTCGGCACTCACTACTCGGCACTCACTACTCGGCACTCACTACTCGGCACTCACTACTCTGCACTCACTACTCACTACTATGCACTCACTACTGTGCACTCACTACTCTGCACTCACTACTCTGCACTCACTACTCACTACTCTGCACTCACTACTCACTACTCTGCACTCACTACTCACTACTCTGCACTCACAACTCTGCACTCACTACTCTGCACTCACTACTCTGAACTCACTACTCTGCACTCACTACTCACTAATCACTACTCTGCACTCACTACTCACTACTCTGCACTCACTACTCACTACTCACTACTCTGCACTCACTACTCACTACTCACTACTCTGCCCTCACTACTCTGCACTCACTACTCTGCACTCACTACTCTGCACTCACTACTCTGCACTCACTACTCACTACTCACTACTCTGCACTCACTACTCACTACTCTGCACTCACTACTCACTACTCTGCACTCACTACTCTGCACTCACTACTCACTACTCTGCACTCACTACTCACCACTCTGCACTCACCACTCTGCACTCACTACTCGGCACTCACTACTCGGCACTCACTACTCGGCACTCACTACTCTGCACTCACTACTCTGCACTCACTACTCTGCACTCACTACTCTGCATTCACTACTCACTACTCTGCACTCACTACTCACTACTCTGCACTCACTACTCTGCACTCACTACTCACTACTCTGCACTCACCACTCTGCACTCACCACCCTGTACTCACCACTCTGCACTCACCACTCTGCACTCACCACTCTACACTCACCACTCTAGACTCATCACTCTACACTCACCACTCTACACTCACTACTCTGCACTCACTACTCACTACTCTGCACTCACTACTCACTACTCTGCACTCACTACTCTGCACTCACTACTCACTACTCTGCACTCACTACTCTGCACTCACTACTCTGCACTCACTACTCTGCACTCACTACTCACTACTCACTACTCTGCACTCACTACTCACTACTCTGCACTCACTACTCACTACTCTGCACTCACTACTCACTACTCTGCACTCACTACTCACTACTCACTACTCTGCCCTCACTACTCTGCACTCACTACTCACTACTCTGCACTTACTACTCTGCACTCACTACTCTGCACTCACTACTCTGCACTCACTACTCTGCACTCACTACTCTGCACTCACTACTCTGCACTCACTACTCACTACTCTGCACTCACCACTCTGCACTCACCACCCTGTACTCACCACTCTGCACTCACCACTCTGCACTCACCACTCTACATTCACCACTCTACACTCATCACTCTACACTCACCACTCTACACTCACTACTCTGCACTCACTACTCACTACTCTGCACTCACTACTCACTACTCTGCACTCACTACACTGCACTCACTACTCACTACTCTGCACTCACTACCCTGCACTCACTACTCTGCACTCACTACTCACTACTCACTACTCTGCACTCACTACTCACTACTCTGCACTCACTACTCACTACTCACTACTCTGCCCTCACTACTCTGCACTCACTACTCACTACTCGGCACTCACTACTCTGCACTCACTACTCTGCACTCACTACTCTGCACTCACTACTCACTACTCTGCATTCACTACTCTGCACTCACTACTCACTACTCTGCACTCACTACTCGGCACTCACTACTCTACACTCACTACTCTGCACTCACTACTCTGCACTCACTACTCTGCACTCACTACTCTGCACTCACTACTCACTACTCTGCACTCACTACTCTGCACTCACTACTCTGCACTCACTACTCACTACTCTGCACTCACTACTCTGCACTCACCACTCTGCACTCACCAATCTGCACTCACTGCTCGGCACTCACTACTCAGCACTCACTACTAGGCACTCACTACTCTGCAGTCACTACTCTGCACTCACTACTCTTCACTCACTACTCTGCACTCACTACTCACTACTCTGCACTCACTACTCACTACTTGGCACTCACTACTCGGCACTCACTACTCGGCACTCACTACTCTGCACTCACTACTCTGCACTCACTACTCTGCACTCACTACTCTGCACTCACTACTCTGCACTCACTACTCACTACTCTGCCCTCACTACTCTGCACTCACTACTCTGCACTCACTACTCTGCACTCACTACTCACTACTCTGCACTCACTACTCTGCACTCACTACTCTGCACTCACTACTCTGCACTCACTACTCTGCACTCTGTACTCACTACTCTGCACTCTGTACTCACTACTCTGCACTCTGCACTCACTACTCTGCACTCACTACTCTGCACTCACTACTCTGCACTCTGCACTCACTACTCTGCACTCTGCACTCACTACTCTGCACTCTGCACTCACTACTCTGCACTCACTACTCTGCACTCACTACTCACTACTCTGCACTCACTACTCACTACTCTGCACTCACTACTCGGCACTCACTACTCGGCACTCACTACTCGGCACTCACTACTCAGCACTCACTACTCGGCACTCACTACTCTGCACTCACTACTCACTACTCTGCACTCACTACTGTGCACTCACTACTCTGCACTCACTACTCTGCACTCACTACTCACTACTCTGCACTCACTACTCACTACTCTGCACTCACTACTCACTACTCTGCACTCACAACTCTGCACTCACTACTCTGCACTCACTACTCTGAACTCACTACTCTGCACTCACTACTCACTACTCACTACTCTGCACTCACTACTCACTACTCTGCACTCACTACTCACTACTCTGCACTCACTACTCACTACTCACTACTCACTACTCTGCCCTCACTACTCTGCCCTCACTACTCTGCACTCACTACTCTGCACTCACTACTCTGCACTCACTACTCTGCACTCACTACTCACTACTCACTACTCTGCACTCACTACTCTGCACTCACTACTCTGCACTCACTACTCACTACTCTGCACTCACTACTCCGCACTCACCACTCTGCACTCACTACTCTGCACTCACTACTCTGCACTCACTACTCTGCACTCACTACTCACTACTCTGCACTCACTACTCTGCACTCACTACTCTGCACTCTGCACTCACTACTCTGCACTCACTACTCACTACTCTGCACTCACTACTCTGCACTCACTACTCTGCACTCTGCACTCACTACTCTGCACTCTGCACTCACTACTCTGCACTCACTACTCTGCACTCACCACTCTGCACTCACTACTCTGCACTCTACACTCACTACTCTGCACTCACTACTCTGCACTCACTACTCACTACTCTGCACTCACTACTCTGCACTCAATACTCTGCACTCTGCACTCACTACTCTGCACTCACTACTCTGCACTCACTACTCACTACTCTGCACGCACTACTCTGCACTCACCACTCTGCACTCACCACTCTGCACTCACCACTCTGCACTCACTACTCTGCACTCACTACTCTGCACTCACTACTCGGCACTCACTACTCGGCACTCACTACTCTGCACTCACTACTCTGCACTCACTACTCTGCACTCACTACTCTGCACTCACTACTCACTACTCTGCACTCACTACTCACTACTCTGCACTCACTACTCTGCACTCACTACTCTGCACTCACTACTCACTACTCTGCACTCACCACTCTGCACTCACCACCCTGTACTCACCACTCTGCACTCACCACTCTGCACTCACCACTCTACACTCACCACTCTAGACTCATCACTCTACACTCACCACTCTACACTCACTACTCTGCACTCACTACTCACTACTCTGCACTCACTACTCTGCACTCACTACTCACTACTCTGCACTCACTACTCTGCACTCACTACTCTGCACTCACTACTCTGCACTCACTACTCACTACTCACTACTCTGCACTCACTACTCACTACTCTGCACTCACTAATCTGCACTCACTACTCCCTACTCTGCACTCACTACTCACTACTCACTACTCTGCCCTCACTACTCTGCACTCACTACTCTGCACTCACTACTCTGCACTCACTACTCACTACTCTGAATTCACTACTCTGCACTCACTACTCACTACTCGGCACTCACTACTCGGCACTCACTACTCTGCACTCACTACTCTGCACTCACTACTCTGCACTCACTACTCTGCACTCACTACTCTGCACTCACTACTCACTACTCTGCACTCACTACTCACTACTCTGCACTCACTACTCTGCACTCACTACTCTGCACTCACTACTCACTACTCTGCACTCACTACTCACTACTCTGCACTCACCACTCTGCACTCACCAATCTGCACTCACTACTCGGCACTCACTACTCGGCACTCACTACTCTGCACTCACTACTCTGCACTCACTACTCTTCACTCACTACTCTGCACTCACTACTCACTACTCTGCACTCACTACTCACTACTCTGCACTCACTACTCTGCACTCACCACTCTGCACTCACCACTCTGCACTCACCACTCTGCACTCACCACTCTGCACTCACCACTCTTCACTCACCACTGTACACTCACCACTCTACACTCATCACTCTACACTCACCACTCTACACTCACTACTCTGCACTCACTACTCACTACTCTGCACTCACTACTCACTACTCTGCACTCACTACTCACTACTCTGCACTCACTACTCACTACTCCACTCACTACTCTGCACTCACTACTCTGCACTCACTACTCACTACTCTGCACTCACTACTCTGCACTCACTACTCACTACTCTGCACTCACTACTCGGCACTCACTACTCGGCAATCACTACTCGGCACTCACTAATCGGCACTCACTACTCTGCACTCACTACTCACTACTCTGCACTCACTACTCTGCACTCACTACTCTGCACTCACTACTCACTACTCTGCACTCACTACTCACTACTCTGCACTCACTACTCGGCACTCACTACTCACTACTCTGCACTCACTACTCACTACTATGCACTCACTCCTCACTACTCTGCACTCACAACTCTGCACTCACTACTCTGCACTCACTACTCTGAACTCACTACTCTGCACTCACTACTCACTACTCACTACTCTGCACTCACTACTCACTACTCTGCACTCACTACTCACTACTCTGCACTCACTACTCACTACTCTGCACTCACTTCTCACTACTCACTACTCTGCCCTCACTACTCTGCACTCACTACTCTGCACTCACTACTCTGCACTCACTACTCTGCACTCACTACTCACTACGCACTACTCACTACTCTGCACTCACTACTCACTACTCTGCACTCACTACTCTGCACTCACTACTCTGCACTCACTACTCGGCACTCACTACTCGGCACTCACTACTCGGCACTCACTACTCTGCACTCACTACTCTGCACTCACTACTCACTACTCTGCACTCACTACTCTGCACTCACTACTCACTACTCTGCACTCACTACTCTGCACTCACTACTCTGCACTCACTACTCTGCACTCACTACTCACTACTCTGCACTCACTACTCACTACTCTGCACTCACTACTCTGCACTCACTACTCTGCACTCACTACTCACTACTCTGCACTCACCACTCTGCACTCACCACCCTGTACTCAACACTCTGCACTCACCACTCTGCACTCACCACTTTACACTCACCACTCTACACTCATCACTCTACACTCACCACTCTACACTCACTACTCTGCACTCACTACTCACTACTCTGCACTCACTACTCACTACTCTGCACTCACTACACTGCACTCACTACTCACTACTCTGCACTCACTACCCTGCACTCACTACTCTGCACTCACTACTCACTACTCACTACTCTGCACTCACTACTCACTACTCTGCACTCACTACTCACATCTCTGCACTCACTACTCACTACTCTGCACTCACTACTCACTACTCTGCCCTCACTACTCTGCACTCACTACTCACTACTCTGCACTCACTACTCTGCACTCACTACTCTGCACTCACTACTCTGCACTCACTACTCACTACTCTGCATTCACTACTCTGCACTCACTACTCTGCACTCACTACTCTGCACTCACTACTCGGCACTCACTACTCTACACTCACTACTCTGCACTCACTACTCTGCACTCACTACTCTGCACTCACTACTCTGCACTCACTACTCACTACTCTGCACTCACTACTCTGCACTCACTACTCTGCACTCACTACTCACTACTCTGCACTCACTACTCTGAAATCACCACTCTGCACTCACCAATCTGCACTCACTGCTCGGCACTCACTACTCAGCACTCACTACTCGGCACTCACTACTCTGCAGTCACTACTCTGCACTCACTACTCTTCACTCACTACTCTGCACTCACTACTCACTACTCTGCACTCACTACTCACTACTCGGCACTCACTACTCGGCACTCACTACTCGGCACTCACTACTCGGCACTCACTACTCTGCACTCACTACTCTGCACTCACTACTCACTACTCTGCACTCACTACTCTGCACTCACTACTCTGCACTCACTACTCTGCACTCACTACTCTGCACTCTGTACTCACTACTCTGCACTCTGCACTCACTACTCTGCACTCACTACTCTGCACTCACTACTCTGCACTCTGCACTCACTACTCTGCACTCTGCACTCACTACTCTGCACTCTGCACTCACTACTCTGCACTAACTACTCTGCACTCACTACTCACTACTCTGCACTCACTACTCACTACTCTGCACTCACTACTCGGCACTCACTACTCGGCACTCACTACTCGGCACTCACTACTCGGCACTCACTACTCTGCACTCACTACTCACTACTCTGCACTCACTACTCTGCACTCACTACTCTGCACTCACTACTCACTACTCTGCACTCACTACTCACTACTCTGCACTCACTACTCACTACTCTGCACTCACAACTCTGCACTCACTACTCTGCACTCACTACTCTGAACTCACTACTCTGCACTCACTACTCACTACTCACTACTCTGCACTCACTACTCACTACTCTGCACTCACTACTCACTACTCTGCACTCACTACTCACTACTCACTACTCTGCCCTCACTACTCTGCACTCACTACTCTGCACTCACTACTCTGCACTCACTACTCTGCACTCACTACTCACTACACACTACTCTGCACTCACTACTCACTACTCTGCACTCACTACTCACTACTCTGCACTCACTACTCTGCACTCACTACTCACTACTCACTACTCTGCACTCACTACTCTGCACTCACTACTCACTACTCTGCACTCACTACTCTGCACTCACCACTCTGCACTCACTACTCTGCACTCACTACTCTGCACTCACTACTCACTACTCTGCACTCACTACTCTGCACTCACTACTCTGCACTCTGCACTCACTACTCTGCACTCACTACTCTGCACTCACTACTCACTACTCTGCACTCACTACTCTGCACTCACTACTCTGCACTCTGCACTCACTACTCTGTACTCTGCACTCACTACTCTGCACTCACTACTCTGCACTCACCACTCTGCACTCACTACTCTGCACTCTACACTCACTACTCTGCACTCACTACTCTGCACTCACTACTCACTACTCTGCACTCACTACTCTGCACTCACTACTCTGCACTCTGCACTCACTACTCTGCACTCACTACTCTGCACTCACTACTCACTACTCTGCACGCACTACTCTGCACTCACCACTCTGCACTCACCACTCTGCACTCACCACTCTGCACTCACCACTCTGCACTCACTACTCTGCACTCACTACTCGGCACTCACTACTCGGCACTCACTACTCTGCACTCACTACTCTGCACTCACTACTCTGCACTCACTACTCACTACTCTGCACTCACTACTCACTACTCTGCACTCACTACTCTGCACTCACTACTCTGCACTCACTACTCACTACTCTGCACTCACCACTCTGCACTCACCACCCTGTACTCACCACTCTGCACTCACCACTCTGCATTCACCACTCTACACTCACCACTCTACACTCATCACTCTACACTCACCACTCTACACTCACTACTCTGCACTCACTACTCACTACTCTGCACTCACTACTCACTACTCTGCACTCACTACTCTGCACTCACTACTCACTACTCTGCACTCACTACTCTGCACTCACTACTCTGCACTCACTACACTGCACTCACTACTCACTACTCACTACTCTGCACTCACTACTCACTACTCTGCACTCACTACTCACTACTCTGCACTCACTACTCACTACTCTGCACTCACTACTCACTACTCACTACTCTGCCCTCACTACTCTGCACTCACTACTCTGCACTCACTACTCTGCACTCACTACTCACTACTCTGCATTCACTACTCTGCACTCACTACTCACTACTCTGCACTCACTACTCGGCACTCACTACTCTGCACTCACTACTCTGCACTCACTACTCTGCACTCACTACTCTGCACTCTGCACTCACTACTCTGCACTCACTACTCTGCACTCACTACTCACTACTCTGCACTCACTACTCTGCACTCACTACTCTGCACTCACTACTCACTACTCTGCACTCACCACTCTGCACTCACCAATCTGCACTCACTACTCGGCACTCACTACTCGGCACTCACTACTCTGCACTCACTACTCTGCACTCACGACTCTGCACTCACTACTCACTACTCTGCACTCACTACTCACTACTCTGCACTCACTACTCTGCACTCACCACTCTGCACTCACCACTCTGCACTCACCACTCTGCACTCACCACTCTGCACTCAGCACTCTTCACTCACCACTGTACACTCACTACTCTACACTCATCACTCTACACTCACCACTCTAAACTCACTACTCTGCACTCACTACTCACTACTCTGCACTCACTACTCACTACTCTGCACTCACTACTCACTACTCTGCACTCACTACTCACTACTCCACTCACTACTCTGCACTCACTACTCTGCACTCACTACTCACTACTCTGCACTCACTACTCTGCACTCACTACTCACTACTCTGCACTCACTACTCGGCACTCACTACTCGGCAATCACTACTCGGCACTCACTAATCGGCACTCACTACTCTGCACTCACTACTCACTACTCTGCACTCACTACTCTGCACTCACTACTCTGCACTCACTACTCACTACTCTGCACTCACTACTCACTCCTCTGCACACACTACTCGGCACTCACTACTCGGCACTCACTACTTGGCACTCACTACTTGGCACTCACTACTCGGCACTCACTACTCTGCAGTCACTACTCACTAGTATGCACTCACTACTGTGCACTCACTACTCTGCAATCACTACTCTGCACTCACTACTCACTACTCTGCACTCACTACTCACTACTCTGCACTCACTACTCACTACTCTGCACTCACTACTCACTACTCACTACTCTGCCCTCACTACTCTGCACTCACTACTCTGCACTCACTACTCTGCACTCACTACTCACTACTCACTACTCACTACTCTGCACTCACTACTCACTACTCTGCACTCACTACTCTGCACTCACTACTCTGCACTCACTACTCACTACTCTGCACTCACTACTCACCACTCTGCACTCACCACTCTGCACTCACTACTCGGCACTCACTACTCGGCACTCACTACTCGGCACTCACTACTCTGCACTCACTACTCTGCACTCACTACTCTGCACTCACTACTCTGCACTCACTACTCACTACTCTGCACTCACTACTCACTACTCTGCACTCACTACTCTGCACTCACTACTCTGCACTCACTACTCACTACTCTGCACTCACCACTCTGCACTCACCACCCTGTACTCACCACTCTGCACTCACCACTCTGCACTCACCACTCTACACTCACCACTCTAGACTCATCACTCTACACTCACCACTCTACACTCACTACTCTGCACTCACTACTCACTACTCTGCACTCACTACTCACTACTCTGCACTCACTACTCTGCACTCACTACTCACTACTCTGCACTCACTACTCTGCACTCACTACTCTGCACTCACTACTCTGCACTCACTACTCACTACTCACTACTCTGCACTCACTACTCACTACTCTGCACTCACTACTCACTACTCTGCACTCACTACTCACTACTCTGCACTCACTACTCACTACTCACTACTCTGCCCTCACTACTCTGCACTCACTACTCTGCACTCACTACTCACTACTCTGCACTCACTACTCTGCACTCACTACTCTGCACTCACTACTCTGCACTCACTACTCACTACTCTGCATTCACTACTCTGCACTCACTACTCACTACTCTGCACTCACTACTCGGCACTCACTACTCGGCACTCACTACTCTGCACTCACTACTCTGCACTCACTACTCTGCACTCTGCACTCACTACTCTGCACTCACTACTCTGCACTCACTACTCACTACTCTGCACTCACTACTCTGCACTCACTACTCTGCACTCACTACTCACTACTCTGCACTCACCACTCTGCACTCACCAATCTGCACTCACTACTCGGCACTCACTACTCAGCACTCACTACTCGGCACTCACTACTCTGCACTCACTACTCTGCACTCACTACTCTTCACTCACTACTCTGCACTCACTACTCACTACTCTGCACTCACTACTCACTACTCTGCACTCACTACTCTGCACTCACCACTCTGCACTCACCACTCTGCACTCACCACTCTGCACTCACCACTCTTCACTCACCACTGTACACTCACCACTCTACACTCATCACTCTACACTCACCACTCTACACTCACTACTCTGCACTCACTACTCACTACTCTGCACTCACTACTCACTACTCTGCACTCACTACTCACTACTCCACTCACTACTCTGCACTCACTACTCTGCACTCACTACTCACTACTCTGCACTCACTACTCTGCACTCACTACTCACTACTCTGCACTCACTACTCGGCACTCACTACTCGGCAATCACTACTCGGCACTCACTACTCGGCACTCACTACTCTGCACTCACTACTCACTACTCTGCACTCACTACTCTGCACTCACTACTCTGCACTCACTACTCTGCACTCACTACTCACTACTCTGCACTCACTACTCACTACTCTGCACTCACTACTCACTACTCTGCACTCACAACTCTGCACTCACTACTCTGCACTCACTACTCTGAACTCACTACTCTGCACTCACTACTCACTACTCTGCACTCACTACTCACTACTCTGCACTCACTACTCACTACTCTGCACTCACTACTCTGCACTCACTACTCACTACTCTGCCCTCACTACTCTGCACTCACTACTCTGCACTCACTACTCTGCAATCACTACTCTGCACTCACTACTCACTACTCACTACTCACTACTCTGCACTCACTACTCACTACTCTACACTCACTACTCACTACTCTGCACTCACTACTCTGTACTCACTACTCACTACTCTATACTCACTACTTACTACTCTGCACTCACTACTCACTACTCTGCACTCACTACTCACTACTCTGCACTCACTACTCTGCACTCACTACTCACTACTCTGCACTCACTACTCACTACTCTGTACTCACTACTCACTACTCTGCACTCACTACTCTGCACTCACTACTCACTACTCACTACTCACTACTCTGCACTCACTACTCGGCACTCACTACTCGGCACTCACTACTCTGCACTCACTACTCACTACTCTGCACTCACTACTCTGCACTCACTACTCTGCACTCACTACTCTGCACTCACTACTCACTACTCTGCACTCACTACTCACTACTCTGCACTCACAACTCTGCACTCACTACTCTGCACTCACTACTCTGAACTCACTACTCTGCACTCACTACTCACTACTCACTACTCTGCACTCACTACTCACTACTCTGCACTCACTACTCACTACTCTGCACTCACTACTCTGCACTCACTACTCTGCACTCACTACTCTGAACTCACTACTCTGCACTCACTACTCACTACTCTGCACTCACTACTCACTACTCTGCACTCACTACTCACTACTCTGCACTCACTACTCACTACTCACTACTCTGCACTCACTACTCTGCACTCACTACTCACTACTCACTACTCTGCACTCACTACTCACTACTCACTACTCTGCACTCACTACTCACTACTCTGCACTCACTACTCACTACTCTGCACTCACTACTCTGCACTCACTACTCACTACTCACTACTCACTACTCACTACTCTGCACTCACTACTCTGCACTCACTACTCTGCACTCACTACTCACTACTCTGCACTCACTACTCACTACTCTGCACTCACTACTCACTACTCTGCACTCACAACTCTGCACTCACCACTCTGCACTCACTACTCTGAACTCACTACTCTGCACTCACTACTCACTACTCACTACTCTGCACTCACTACTCACTACTCTGCACTCACTACTCACTACTCTGCACTCACTACTCACTACTCACTACTCTGCCCTCACTACTCTGCACTCACTACTCTGCACTCACTACTCTGCAATCACTACTCTGCACTCACTACTCACTACTCACTACTCTGCACTCACTACTCACTACTCTACACTCACTACTCACTACTCTGCACTCACTACTCTGTACTCACTACTCACTACTCACTACTCACTACTCTGCACTCACTACTCACTACTCTGCACTCACTACTCTGCACTCACTACTCTGCACTCACTACTCGGCACTCACTACTCGGCACTCACTACTCGGCACTCACTACTCTGCACTCACTACTCACTACTCTGCACTCACTACTCTGCACTCACTACTCTGCACTCACTACTCACTACTCTGCACTCACTACTCACTACTCTGCACTCACTACTCTGCACTCACTACTCGGCACTCACTACTCGGCACTCACTACTCGGCACTCACTACTCTGCACTCACTACTCACTACTCTGCACTCACTACTCTGCACTCACTACTCTGCACTCACTACTCACTACTCTGCACTCACTACTCACTACTCTGCACTCACAACTCTGCACTCACTACTCTGCACTCACTACTCACTACTCTGCACTCACTACTCTGCACTCACTACTCCCTACTCTGCACTCACCACTCTGCACTCACCACTCTGCACTCACCACTCTGCACTCACTACTCACTACTCACTACTCTGCACTCACTACTCACTACTCTGCACTCACTACTTGTTAGACGGAGACCCAGAGGGTCGGCCGAATACTGGGGGAGAGGCCTCCGAGGAGGGCCGTCTCCGGCGATCGTACAGACAGGTCACCACCCTCCCCACAGATAGACACCACACCAGGATGAGATCGACACTCTTTATATATGGTTCTTGTGGCAAGGTTATCAGCGGTACAGGATTCAGGACTCGAGGGTCCTCTCAATTCTAGTCTCTGTAGGGAAAGGGGTAGCGGGTCAGTCTTGGTACCGGGTCGGTACCGGGGGTGGCAAGAGGGAAGCTCACAATCCTCGAGCTTAGGAGTCTGCAGGGTCGGGCCGCGGCAGCGCCAGCAGGCCAAGGCGATGGTTCAAGTACAGAGAGCCGCGGCAGCGCCTGCAGGCCAAGATGATGGTTCACGTTGCAGAGGGCCGCGGCAGCGCCAGCAGGCCAAGAGGATGGTTCACGTTGCAGAGGGCCGCGGCAGCGCCAGCAGGCCAAGAGGATGGTTCACCTTGCAGAGGGCCGCGGCAGCGCCAGCAGGCCAAGAGGATGGTTCACCTTGCAGAGGGCCGCGGCAGCGCCAGCAGGCCAAGACGAAGGGTTCACAGGGCAGGGCTGCGGCAGCGCCAGCAGTCCGTCAAGGATGAGTTCTTCCCGGTGTCTCTCGACTCCAGGATACAACTGCCCTCCGGGTCTGGGGCTTCCTCAGTTATAGGGCGGGATCCCTTTGATGTCCGGACCCTCGCGCCTTGAGGTCTGGAGGTCCGGAGTGAGGGGGCCCCGACACCTAGCAGGGGGTTGGAGCCAGCGCCCGGGAGGCCGGGGGTGATCGACACCCGGCGGAGGAGAGCCGTTGACGCCTTCTTCTGTCATCGACCTGCCAAGTGGTCTCTTTACCTCCTGGGTGGAGGTTGGTGCCTCGATGTCGGGGCCGGGCCAGGCCCAGGGTTGGGGTCGGGTCGAGGCCAGGCGGCCTCGTGCTGTAATGTCCAAAGATGGCGGCTGGGCCGGGGCCATGGTGCTGATGGGGACCAGGGCCAGCCGGTCCGGGAGGGTTCAGGAGCTGGCGTCCCGTTGTGGACGGGTTGTGGGTTGCCTCGAGGGGTTGCCGGGGTGGCTCTTGCTGGGGATTCAGGGAGAGCCGGGGTCCGGGCCCCGTTGTGCGGGGGGGGGACGGCCCAGCCACGAGGCCTGTCCAACATGCGTCCCCCCCAGCTGAAGGCAGGGAGAGTCAGCCATCCTCTTGGGGACTCTCCTCGCCGAGGCGGAAAAAGCGTGACAGGCCGTCTGCGTTGGCGTGGTCCTGGCCTGGACGATGCTCCACAGTGAAGTCCATCCCCTGTAAGGAGATGGACCAGCGCAACAGTTTCGGATTCTCCCCCGCATCTGCATCAGCCATTGCAGGGGTCGGTGGTCTGTCTGCACCCGAAAGGGGGTGCCGAAGAGGTAGGGCCGGAGTTTCTTGAGGGCCCATACTACGGCGAAGGCCTCCCTCTCGATGGTGCTCCAGCGCTGTTCCCGGGCCAGCAGGCGTCGGCTGATGAATGCCACTGGCTGATCGACTCCCTCGGTGTTGAGTTGGGAGAGGACGGCCCCCACGCCATGATCGGAGGCGTCCGTCTGTACGATGAATTCCCGTCCGTAGTCGGGAGCCTGGAGTACGGGGGCAGTGCACATGGCGGCCTTCAGCTTCTCGAAGGCCGATTGGCAGTCCGGAGTCCAGTTGATCGTTTTGGGGCTCTTCTTGGATGTGAGCTCCGTGAGGGGCCCCACGATGCTGCCATAGTCCTTCACAAACCGCCGGTAGTACCCGGTGAGCCCCAGGAAGGCCCGGACCTCGGTTTGGGTCGTAGGGGGTTGCCAGGCCTGGATGGCAGCGATCTTGAGCTGGAGGGGGGCCACCAGACCGCTTCCCACCTGGTGTCCTAGGTAGGTCATGGACCCTTGGCCCACCTGACATTTGCTGGCCTTGAGGGTGAGCCCGGCCTGCTGGAGGGCGTGTAGAACCTCCCGCAGGTGGTGGAGGTGGTCGGTCCAGTGGTGACTGTACACAGCGATGTCGTCCAGGTAGGCGGCGCTGAATCCTTCGAGGCCCGCCAGTACCTGGTTCACGAGTCGTTGAAATGTTGCCGGAGCGTTTTTCATGCCGAATGGCATCACCCTGAAGTGGTAGTGACCGTCCGGGGTAGAGAAGGCGGATCGTTCTCGGGCCCTGGGGGTGAGGCCGATTTGCCAGTAGCCCGCTGTTAAATCGAAGATGCTCAGGTAGCGGGCGGCCCCCATGCGGTCAATCAGCTCATCTGCCCGGGGGATAGGGTGAGCATCGGTCCTGGTAACGGCATTCAGTCCCCGGTAGTCCACGCAGAACCGGAGCTCAGGGGCAACGCCCGGGGCGGCGGCCTTGGGAACCAGGACGACGGGGCTGGCCCAGGGGCTGACCGAGGGTTCGATCACTCCCAGTGTTAACATCTTGGACACCTCGGTCTGGATGCAGGTGCGCACCCGATCTGGTACGCGGTATGCCCGGTGGCGAATAGGGGGGCTGTCCCCGGTGTCCACATCGTGAAGGCACCAGGGGGTGACCCCAGGGGTGAGGGAGAACAAGGACGTGAATCGTGTCAGGAGAGCTAGACAGTCTTGACGTTGCTCCGGGGCCAAGGCCTCGGAGAGTCTGACCCCTTCCACGGAGCCATCCTGCTCGAGGGTCCTCAGCAGGTCCGGAAGGGGCTCGGAGTCTTCTTCTGTCCCATTATCGGTAGCCATCAGGAGACTGAGTTCTGAACGTACAAAATGGGGCTTGAGTCGGTTGGCGTGGAGGACCCGTAGGGGGTTCCGGGAAGTTTCCATATCGATTAAGTAGGTGACGGGCCCCTTGCGTTCGATCACTTTGAAGGGCCCGGACCATTTGTCCTGTAGAGCACAGGGTTCAACCGGGGACATCACCCAGACCTGCTGTCCCGGCTCGAACTCGAGGGAGGAGGCGTGCTGGTCATACCATTTCTTCATGTCTTCCTGACTGGCTTCAAGGTTGGCTTTGGCGATCTCCCTGAATCGCCGGGTCTGGTTGCAAAGGGCCAAGAGGTATTTGTACACATCCGGGGGAGTTTTCTGGGGGGGCCTCTCCCAACCTTCCTTGACTAGGCTGAGGGGGCCCCGGACGGGGTGCCCGTACAGGAGTTCAAATGGGCTGAAGCCTAGGGATTTTTGAGGGACCTCTCGGTAGGCGAACAGGAGGCACGGGAGTAGCACGTCCCACTGGCGACGGAGGGGCTCTTCTAGGCCCATGATCATTCCCTTGAGAGTGCGGTTAAACCGCTCGACCAATCCATTTCCTTGTGGGTGGTAGGGGGTCGTGAATTTGTAGGTGACCCCGCACTGTTGCCAGAGAGACTTCATATATTTCGAGATGAAGTTCGTGCCCCTGTCGCTGACGACCTCCCGGGGAAAGCCCACCCGGGAGAAGATCCCCATCAGGGCTCGGCCTACCACAGGCGCCGTCACGGTTCGGAGAGGGATAGCCTCGGGGTAGCGGGTGGCGTGGTCCACCAGGACCAGGATGAACCGGTGTCCTTGGGCGGTTCGAGGGTCCAGGGGCCCCACAATGTCTATTCCCACCCGTTCGAACGGGGTGGTGATGACGGTAAAGGGCTGCAAGGGTGCTTTGGTTTTTCGGCCACTTTTTCCGCTGGCCTGGCAGGTGGGGCAGGCCCTGCAGTGGTTGGTGACATCTTTTCGCATTCGGGGCCAGTAAAAGTGGGTCACCAGGCGGTCGTACGTTTTGTCCTGTCCCAGGTGTCCGGCCAGGGGTATATCGTGGGCTAAGTTCAAGAGGAAATCTCTGAAGCGGAGGGGCACCACCAGCACCCGACTGGCCCCCAGTTCTGCAATCCTTTGCTCACTGTAGAGCAGGTTATTGTCCCAGTAGATCCAGTGGGCCCCCGAGGTGTCCCCTGCGTTCTGGGCAAGGGCTTGCTGCCAGAGTCCCTCGAGGGAGGGACAGGTTCTTTGTTCTTGTTGGAATTGTTCCTGGGTGGGGCCCCCCTCTTGACGCCACTGGGCCAGGTCGGGGAGGTCCGGGAGCCGACCGGGTCCTTCTTCGGTTTGGGCCGGGAGACTTGCTTCTGGGGTGGCCTCCTCCGGGACAATCGCGGGAGGAGGCTCCGGCCACTTGGGTTCTCCTGGACTGGGGACGGCCCGGGCGGTCATGGACCGGGTCGTAGCACAGACCCATTCGGGGAAGCCCAGCATCCCCAGGTGCTCTCTCCGTTCGACTGCTGCCCAGGGAGAACTTTCGAGATCGTTCCCCAGGAGGCAATCCACGGGGGCATCATCGCGGACAGTTACTTTCAGCATCCCTGATACTCCTCCCCACTCGAAGGGGACGTAGGCCATTTGACATAGACTTTCTGAGTTGTCGGCCGACCGGACAGGGCAAAGAATGTTCGGCAAGATCTGGTCCGGGGCCACCAGATGACAGCGGACCGCGGTCACACTGGCCCCGGTGTCGCGGAGGGCTTCCGCCCGGCGTCCATTAATGTTGACCCACTGGCTGTACTTCTGCGTGTTGGCGGGAAGGGGGGCCCGAGGGATCAGGTCTCGTTCCCCTAAGCAAACCAGGGACATGGCGGCCGGTTCCCACTCAGGCTGGTCGTTTTCGTACTCTTCTTGGTCTTCTGGGTGCTGTTCTTCCCCCAGGGCTGCAGCAGCGACCTGGCGGGTTAAAGGGTTCGGGTTCTTTGGGCAATTGGGATCATTTGCGTAGTGGCCGGGTCGCTGGCATCGGTGGCAAGTGATGTTGGCTCGGAAGCCGGGTCGCATCGGGGCGGTTCCCCTGCCGGCCGGGGGCGGGGTGTTGCTGGCGGAAGTCACCGGGCCGGTGTCCCTACCCCGGCCCTGGCCTCCTCCTCCACGGGGCGATGGGGCCCTTGGGCAGTTCTGTGCGCTTCGCTGGGTCCGTTCCGGCCAACTCGGGTGCTTTCCCATCGGTCAGCTTCGGCGGCGAGCTGCCGAGGTTCCGTTAGTTTACTGTCCAGGAGGTGCTGTCTGAGTTCGATGAAGCAGTTGTTGGAAAGGTGCTCCCACACAACAAGGTCAAAGAGCTGTTCGTAGGTGGTCACGTTGCTGCCCTTGACCCACCCCTCGAAGGCCCTGCTAAAGAAGTTCACGTATTCCACCCAAGTTGTACCCGGGATCCGTTTGCAGTCGCGGAACCGCTGGCGGTACATCTCGGGTGTGAGTCCGTATCGAGCGAGGAGGGCGGCCTTCATGTGGTCGTAGGATGTCATCAGATGGTCCGGGATTTGCAGCAGGGCGTCTCGCCCTTCGTTGACAAACCTCCCCCATAACCCGGCTCCCCAGTCGCTTCGGGGAATCCGGTGGGAGGTCATGGCTACTTCGTACGCTTTGAACCACTGCTGGATGTCATCGTTCTTGTAGTACTCTCTGACGACATCTTTGGGTATGTGGACCTTGGGGTCTGTAGGGGCAGGAGTGTTCGTGCGCTCGGGGACCCCGAGTTCCTTGTTCTGCTTCCGAATCTCTAGTTCTTTGAGGTTGCGCTCATGTTCGTAGGTTAGCTTCTTCTCTTCTAGCTCCCTCTGCCTTTGTTTTTCTTCTCGCTCCTCTCGGAGTCGTAAGTGTTCCAACGTTATTTTTTGTTCCGCCAATTTGAGTTCTCCAACTAAGCGAAGTCGTGCCAGTTCTAATTCATGAAGCCTGCTTTTTTCCCGTTCCCGGACCTCTTCTGGGGAGAGACCCGATCTTCTTTCTTCCGTCGGCGTGGGGCTTGTTTCGGGTGTCCCGTGGCTTTGTGTTTGGGGTACGGTCGTACCCGTCTCCGCCCAATGTTCCAGGGCTCGTTTGAAGTCCTCTTTCGTGCTCAGTCCTGTGGTTGAAATGCCTAATTCCATGCAGAATTGTTTCAGTTCTCTGTGGTTGTATTCTTCCAGCTTTTCCATCTGGAATTTTTCTGTTGCTCCGCTCTCTTTTGTTGTCATGGTGGTTGTGTGTCGTGGGGCGAGTGACCCTCTGTACGATTATGCGTAGGTTCGGATCGCGCCGCTGGCCACCAATGTTAGACGGAGACCCAGAGGGTCGGCCGAATACTGGGGGAGAGGCCTCCGAGGAGGGCCGTCTCCGGCGATCGTACAGACAGGTCACCACCCTCCCCACAGATAGACACCACACCAGGATGAGATCGACACTCTTTATATATGGTTCTTGTGGCAAGGTTATCAGCGGTACAGGATTCAGGACTCGAGGGTCCTCTCAATTCTAGTCTCTGTAGGGAAAGGGGTAGCGGGTCAGTCTTGGTACCGGGTCGGTACCGGGGGTGGCAAGAGGGAAGCTCACAATCCTCGAGCTTAGGAGTCTGCAGGGTCGGGCCGCGGCAGCGCCAGCAGGCCAAGGCGATGGTTCAAGTACAGAGAGCCGCGGCAGCGCCTGCAGGCCAAGATGATGGTTCACGTTGCAGAGGGCCGCGGCAGCGCCAGCAGGCCAAGAGGATGGTTCACGTTGCAGAGGGCCGCGGCAGCGCCAGCCAGGCCAAGAGGATGGTTCACGTTGCAGAGGGCCGCGGCAGCGCCAGCAGGCCAAGAGGATGGTTCACGTTGCAGAGGGCCGCGGCAGCGCCAGCAGGCCAAGACGAAGGGTTCACAGGGCAGGGCTGCGGCAGCGCCAGCAGTCCGTCAAGGATGAGTTCTTCTCGGTGTCTCTCGACTCCAGGATACAACTGCCCTCCGGGTCTGGGGCTTCCTCAGTTATAGGGCGGGATCCCTTTGATGTCCGGACCCTCGCGCCTTGAGGTCTGGAGGTCCGGACTGAGGGGGCCCCGACACCTAGCAGGGGGTTGGAGCCAGCGCCCCGGGAGGCCGGGGGTGATCGACACCCGGCGGAGGAGAGCCGTTGACGCCTTCTTCTGTCATCGACCTGCCAAGTGGTCTCTTTACCTCCTGGGTGGAGGTTGGTGCCTCGATGTCGGGGCCGGGCCAGGCCCAGGGTTGGGGTCGGGTCGAGGCCAGGCGGCCTCGTGCTGTAATGTCCAAAGATGGCGGCGGGGCCGGGGCCATGGTGCTGACGGGGACCAGGGCCAGCCGGTCCGGGAGGGTTCAGGAGCTGGCGTCCCGTTGTGGACGGGTTGTGGGTTGCCTCGAGGGGTTGCCGGGGTGGCTCTTGCTGGGAATTAAGGGAGCGCCGGGGTCCGGGCCCCGTTGTGCGGGGGGGACGGCCCAGCCATGAGGCCTGTCCAACACTACTCACTACTCACTACTCTGCACTCACTACTCACTACTCTGCACTCACTACTCTGCACTCACTACTCTGCACTCACTACTCTGCACTCACTACTCACTACTCACTACTCACTACTCTGCACTCACTACTCACTACTCTGCACTCACTACTCACTACTCTGCACTCACTACTCACTACTCTGCACTCACTACTCACTACTCTGCACTCACTACTCACTATTCTGCCCTCACTACTCTGCACTCACTACTCTGCACTCACTACTCTGCAATCACTACTCTGCACTCACTACTCACTACTCACTACTCACTACTCTGCACTCACTACTCACTACTCTACACTCACTACTCACTACTCTGCACTCACTACTCTGTACTCACTACTCACTACTCACTACTCTGCACTCACTACTCACTACTCTGCACTCACTACTCACTACTCTGCACTCAATACTCACTACTCTGCACTCACTACTCACTACTCTGTACTCACTACTCACTACTCTGCACTCACTACTCTGCACTCACTACTCACTACTCACTACTCTGCACTCACTACTCGGCACTAACTACTCGGCACTCACTACTCGGCACTCACTACTCGGCACTCACAACTCGGCACTCACTACTCTGCACTCACTACTCACTACTCTGCACTCACTACTCTGCACTCACTACTCTGCACTCACTACTCTGCACTCACTACTCTGCACTCACTACTCACTACTCTGCACTCACTACTCACTACTCTGCACTCACTACTCACTACTCTGCACTCACAACTCTGCACTCACTACTCTGCACTCACTACTCTGAACTCACTACTCTGCACTCACTACTCACTACTCACTACTCTGCACTCACTACTCACTACTCTGCACTCACTACTCACTACTCTGCACTCACTACTCACTACTCTGTACTCACTACTCACTACTCTGCACTCACTACTCTGCACTCACTACTCTGCACTCACCACTCTGCACTCACCACTCTGCACTCACCACTCTGCACTCACCACTCTTCACTCACCACTGTACACTCACCACTGTACACTCACCACTCTACACTAATCACTCTACACTCACCACTCTACACTCACTACTCTGCACTCACTACTCACTACTCTGCACTCACTACTCACTACTCTGCACTCACTACTCACTACTCTGCACTCACTACTCACTACTCTGCACTCACTACTCTGCACTCACTACTCTGCACTCACTACTCTGCACTCACTACTCACTACTCTGCACTCACTACTCTGCACTCACTACTCAGCACTCACTACTCGGCAATCACTACTCGGCACTCACTACTCGGCACTCACTACTCTGCACTCACTACTCACTACTCTGCACTCACTACTCTGCACTCACTACTCTGCACTCACTACTCACTACTCTGCACTCACTACTCACTACTCTGCACTCACTACTCACTACTCTGCACTCACAACTCTGCACTCACTACTCTGCACTCACTACTCTGAACTCACTACTCTGCACTCACTACTCACTACTCTGCACTCACTACTCACTACTCTGCACTCACTACTCACTACTCTGCACTCACTACTCACTACTCTGCACTCACTACTCACTACTCACTACTCTGCCCTCACTACTCTGCACTCACTACTCTGCACTCACTACTCTGCAATCACTACTCTGCACTCACTACTCACTACTCACTACTCTGCACTCACTACTCACTACTCTACACTCACTACTCACTACTCTGCACTCACTACTCTGTACTCACTACTCACTACTCACTACTCTGCACTCACTACTCACTACTCTGCACTCACTACTCACTACTCTGCACTCACTACTCACTACTCTGCACTCACTACTCTGCACTCACTACTCACTGCTCTGCACTCACTACTCACTACTCTGTACTCACTACTCACTACTCTGCACTCACTACTCTGCACTCACTACTCACTACTCACTACTCACTACTCTGCACTCACTACTCGGCACTCACTACTCGGCACTCACTACTCGGCACTCACTACTCGACACTCACTACTCTGCACTCACTACTCACTACTCTGCACTCACTACTCTGCACTCACTACTCTGCACTCACTACTCTGCACTCACTACTCACTACTCTGCACTCACTACTCACTACTCTGCACTCACTACTCACTACTCTGCACTCACAACTCTGCACTCACTACTCTGCACTCACTACTCTGAACTCACTACTCTGCACTCACTACTCACTACTCACTACTCTGCACTCACTACTCACTACTCTGCACTCACTACTCACTACTCTGCACTCACTACTCACTACTCTGCACTCACTACTCACTACTCACTACTCTGCCCTCACTACTCTGCACTCACTACTCTGCACTCACTACTCTGCACTCACTACTCACTACTCACTACTCTGCACTCACTACTCACTACTCTGCACTCACTACTCACTACTCTGCACTCACTACTCTGCACTCACTACTCACTACTCACTACTCTGCACTCACTACTCTGCACTCACTACTCTGCACTCACTACTCACTACTCTGCACTCACTACTCTGCACTCACCACTCTGCACTCACTACTCTGCACTCACTACTCTGCACTCACTACTCTGCACTCATTACTCACTACTCTGCACTCACTACTCTGAACTCACTACTCTGCACTCACTACTCACTACTCTGCACTCACTACTCACTACTCTGCACTCACTACTCACTACTCTGCACTCACTACTCACTACTCTGCACTCACTACTCACTACTCACTACTCTGCCCTCACTACTCTGCACTCACTACTCTGCACTCACTACTCTGCAATCACTACTCTGCACTCACTACTCACTACTCACTACTCACTACTCTGCACTCACTACTCACTACTCTACACTCACTACTCACTACTCTGCACTCACTACTCTGTACTCACTACTCACTACTCACTACTCTGCACTCACTACTCACTACTCTGCACTCACTACTCACTACTCTGCACTCACTACTCACTACTCTGCACTCACTACTCTGCACTCACTACTCACTACTCTGCACTCACTACTCACTACTCTGTACTCACTACTCACTACTCTGCACTCACTACTCTGCACTCACTACTCACTACTCACTACTCTGCACTCACTACTCGGCACTCACTACTCGGCACTCACTACTCGGCACTCACTACTCGACACTCACTACTCTGCACTCACTACTCACTACTCTGCACTCACTACTGTGCACTCACTACTCTGCACTCACTACTCTGCACTCACTACTCACTACTCTGCACTCACTACTCACTACTCTGCACTCACTACTCACTACTCTGCACTCACAACTCTGCACTCACTACTCTGCACTCACTACTCTGAACTCACTACTCTGCACTCACTACTCACTACTCACTACTCTGCACTCACTACTCACTACTCTGCACTCACTACTCACTACTCTGCACTCACTACTCACTACTCTGCCCTCACTACTCTGCACTCACTACTCTGCACTCACTACTCTGCACTCACTACTCACTACTCTGCACTCACTACTCACTACTCTGCACTCACTACTCACTACTCTGCACTCACTACTCTGCACTCACTACTCACTACTCACTACTCTGCACTCACTACTCTGCACTCACTACTCTGCACTCACTACTCACTACTCTGCACTCACTACTCTGCACTCACCACTCTGCACTCACTACTCTGCACTCACTACTCTGCACTCACTACTCTGCACTCACTACTCACTACTCTGCACTCACTACTCTGCACTCACTACTCTGCACTCTGCACTCACTACTCTGCACTCACTACCCTGCACTCACTACTCACTACTCTGCACTCACTACTCTGCACTCACTACTCTGCACTCTGCACTCACTACTCTGCACTCTGCACTCACTACTCTGCACTCACTACTCTGCACTCACCACTCTGCACTCACTACTCTGCACTCTACACTCACTACTCTGCACTCACTACTCACTACTCTGCACTCACTACTCTGCACTCACTACTCACTACTTACTACTCTGCACTCACTACTCACTACTCTGCACTCACTACTCACTACTCTGCACTCACTACTCTGCAATCACTACTCTGCACTCACTACTCACTACTCACTACTCACTACTCTGCACTCACTACTCACTACTCTACACTCACTACTCACTACTCTGCACTCACTACTCTGTACTCACTACTCACTACTCACTACTCACTACTCTGCACTCACTACTCACTACTCTGCACTCACTACTCACTACTCTGCACTCACTACTCACTACTCTGCACTCACTACTCTGCACTCACTACTCACTACTCTGCACTCACTACTCACTACTCTGCACTCACTACTCACTACTCTGTACTCACTACTCACTACTCTGCACTCACTACTCTGCACTCACTACTCGGCACTCACTACTCGGCACTCACTACTCGGCACTCACTACTCTGCACTCACTACTCACTACTCTGCACTCACTACTCTGCACTCACTACTCTGCACTCACTACTCACTACTCTGCACTCACTACTCACTACTCTGCACTCACTACTCACTACTCTGCACTCACAACTCTGCACTCACTACTCTGCACTCACTACTCACTACTCTGCACTCACTACTCTGCACTCAATACTCCCTACTCTGCACTCACCACTCTGCACTCACCACTCTGCACTCACCACTCTGCACTCACCACTCTGCACTCACTACTCACTACTCTGCACTCACTACTCACTACTCTGCACTCACTACTCACTACTCTGCACTCACTACTCACTACTCTGCACTCACTACTCTGCACTCACTTCTGCACTCACTACTCTGCACTCACTACTCTGCACTCACTACTCACTACTCTGCACTCACTACTCTGCAATCACTACTCACTACTTACTACTCACTACTCTGCACTCACTACTCACTACTCTGCACTCACTACTCACTACTCTGCACTCACTACTCACTACTCTGCACTCACTACTCACTACTCTGCACTCACTACTCACTACTCTGCACTCACTTCTGCACTCACTACTCTGCACTCACTACTCTGCACTCACTACTCACTACTCTGCACTCACTACTCTGCAATCACTACTCACTACTTACTACTCACTACTCTGCACTCACTACTCACTACTCTGCACTCACTACTCACTACTCTGCACTCACTACTCACTACTCTGCACTCACTACTCACTACTCTGCACTCACTACTCACTACTCTGCACTCACTTCTGCACTCACTACTCTGCACTCACTACTCTGCACTCACTACTCACTACTCTGCACTCACTACTCTGCAATCACTACTCACTACTTACTACTCACTACTCTGCACTCACTACTCACTACTCTGCACTGACTACTCACTACTCTGCACTCACTACTCTGCACTCACTACTCACTACTCTGCACTCACTACTCACTACTCTGCACTCACTACTCTGCACTCACTACTCACTACTCTGCACTCACTACTCTGCACGCACTACTCTGCACCCACTACTCTGTACTCACTACTCTGCACTCACTACTCTGCACTCACTACTCACTAACCTGCACTCACTACTCTGTACTCACTACTCTGCACTCACTACTCTGCACTCACTACTCACTACTCTGCACTCACTACTCACTACTCACTACTCTGCACTCACTACTTACTACTCTGCACTCACTACTCGGCACTCAGTACTCTGCACTCACTACTCTCCACTCACTACTCACTACTCACTACTCTGCACTCACTACTCTGTACTCACTACTCTGCACTCCTTACTCACTACTCACTACTCTGCACTCACTGCTCTGCACTCACTACTCTGCACTCACTACTCTGCACTCACTGCTCTGCACTCACTACTCACTGCTCACTACTCACTACTCTGCACTCACTACTCACTACTCTGCACTCACTACTCACTACTCTGCACTCACAACTCTGCACTCACTACTCTGCACTCACTACTCTGAACTCACTACTCTGCACTCACTACTCACTACTCTGCACTCCCTACTCACTACTCTGCACTCACTACTCACTACTCACTACTCTGCCCTCACTACTCTGCACTCACTACTCTGCACTCACTACTCACTGCTCACTACTCACTACTCTGCACTCATTAATCACTACTCTGCACTCACTACTCACTACTCTGCACTCACTACTCTGCACTTACTACTCACTACTCACTACTCACTACTCACTACTCTGCACTCACTACTCACTACTCTGCACTCACTACTCTGCACTCACTACTCACTACTCTGCACTATCTACTCATTACTCTGTACTCACTACTCACTACTCTGCACTCACTACTCTGCACTCACTACTCACTACTCACCACTCACTACTCTGCACTCCCTACTCTGCACTCACCACTCTGCACTCACCACTCTGCACTCACCACTCTGCACTCACTACTCACTACTCACTACTCTGCACTCACTACTCACTACTCTGCACTCACTACTCACTACTCACTACTCTGCACTCACTACTCACTACTCTGCACTCACTACTCACTACTCTGCACTCACTACTCTGCACTCACTACTCTGCACCCACTACTCACTACTCTGCACTCACTACTTTGCACTCACTACTCACTACTTACTACTCTGCACTCACTACTCACTACTCTGCACTCACTACTCACTACTCTGCACTCACTACTCACTACTCTGCACTCACTACTCACTACTCTGCACTCACTACTCTGCACTCACTACTCACTACTCTGCACTCACTACTCACTACTCTGCACTCACTACTCTGCACTCACCACTCTGCACTCACCACTCTGCACTCACCACTCTGCACTCACCACTCTGCACTCACCACTCTTCACTCACCACTGTACACTCATCACTCTACACTCATCACTCTACACTCACCACTCTACACTCACTACTCTGCACTCACTACTCACTACTCTGCACTCACTACTCACTACTCTGCACTCACTACTCACTACTCTGCACTCATTACTCACTACTCCACTCACTACTCTGCACTCACTACTCTGCACTCACTACTCACTACTCTGCACTCACTACTCTGCACTCACTACTCACTACTCTGCACTCACTACTCTGCACTCACTACTCACTACTCTGCACTCACTACTCGGCACTCACTACTCGGCAATCACTACTCGGCACTCACTACTCGGCACTCACTACTCTGCACTCACTACTCACTACTCTGCACTCACTACGCTGCACTCACTACTCTGCACTCACTACTCTGCACTCACTACTCACTACTCTGCACTCACTACTCACTACTCTGCACTCACAACTCTGCACTCACTACTCTGCACTCACTACTCTGAACTCACTACTCTGCACTCACTACTCACTACTCACTACTCTGCACTCACTACTCACTACTCTGCACTCACTACTCACTACTCTGCACTCACTACTCACTACTCTGCACTCACTACTCACTACTCTGCCCTCACTACTCTGCACTCACTACTCTGCACTCACTACTCTGCAATCACTACTCTGCACTCACTACTCACTACTCACTACTCACTACTCTGCACTCACTACTCACTACTCTACACTCACTACTCACTACTCTGCACTCACTACTCACTACTCTGCACTCACTACTCACTACTCTGCACTCACTACTCACTACTCTGCACTCACTACTCTGCACTCACTACTCACTACTCTGCACTCACTACTCACTACTCTGTACTCACTACTCACTACTCTGCACTCACTACTCTGCACTCACTACTCACTACTCACTACTCACTACTCTGCACTCACTACTCGGCACTCACTACTCGGCACTCACTACTCGGCACTCACTACTCTGCACTCACTACTCACTACTCTGCACTCACTACTCTGCACTCACTACTCTGCCTTCACTACTCTGCACTCACTACTCACTACTCTGCACTCACTACTCACTACTCTGCACTCACTACTCACTACTCTGCACTCACAACTCTGCACTCACTACTCTGCACTCACTACTCTGAACTCACTACTCTGCACTCACTACTCACTACTCACTACTCTGCACTCACTACTCACTACTCTGCACCCACTACTCACTACTCTGCACTCACTACTCACTACTCTGCACTCACTACTCACTACTCACTACTCTGCACTCACTACTCTGCACTCACTACTCACTACTCACTACTTACTACTCTGCACTCACTACTCACTACTCTGCACTCACTACTCACTACTCTGCACTCACTACTCTGCACTCACTACTCACTACTCACTACTCTGCACTCACTACTCTGCACTCACTACTCTGCACTCACTACTCACTACTCTGCACTCACTACTCACTACTCTGCACTCACTACTCACTACTCTGCACTCACAACTCTGCACTCACTACTCTGCACTCACTACTCTGAACTCACTACTCTGCACTCACTACTCACTACTCACTACTCTGCACTCACTACTCACTACTCTGCACTCACTACTCACTACTCTGCACTCACTACTCACTACTCTGCCCTCACTACTCTGCACTCACTACTCTGCACTCACTACTCACTACTCACTACTCACTACTCTGCACTCACTACTCACTACTCTACACTCACTACTCACTACTCTGCACTCACTACTCTGTACTCACTACTCACTACTCACTACTCACTACTCACTACTCTGCACTCACTACTCACTACTCTGCACTCACTACTCACTACTCTGCACTCACTACTCACTACTCTGCACTCACTACTCTGCACTCACTACTCACTACTCTGCACTCACTACTCACTACTCTGCACTCACTACTCACTACTCTGCACTCACTACTCACTACTCTGCACTCACTACTCACTACTCTGCACTCACAACTCTGCACTCACTACTCTGCACTCACTACTCACTACTCTGCACTCACTACTCTGCACTCACCACTCTGCACTCACCACTCTGCACTCACTACTCACTACTCTGCACTCACTACTCACTACTCTGTACTCACTACTCACTACTCACTACTCTGCACTCACTACTCACTACTCTGCACTCACTTCTGCACTCACTACTCTGCACTCACTACTCTGCACTCACTACTCACTACTCTGCAATCACTACTCACTACTTACTACTCACTACTCTGCACTCACTACTCACTACTCTGCACTCACTACTCACTACTCTGCACTCACTACTCTGCACTCACTACTCACTACTCTGCACTCACTACTCACTACTCTGCACTCACTACTCTGCACTCACTACTCACTACTCTGCACTCACCACTCTGCACTCACTACTCTGCACCCACTACTCTGTACTCACTACTCTGCACTCACTACTCTGCACTCACTACTCACTACTCTGCACTCACTACTCACTACTCTGCACTCACTACTCACTACTCTGCACTCACAACTCTGCACTCACTACTCTGCACTCACTACTCACTACTCTGCACTCACTACTCTGCACTCACCACTCTGCACTCACCACTCTGCACTCACTACTCACTACTCTGCACTCACTACTCACTACTCTGTACTCACTACTCACTACTCACTACTCTGCACTCACTACTCACTACTCTGCACTCACTTCTGCACTCACTACTCTGCACTCACTACTCTGCACTCACTACTCACTACTCTGCAATCACTACTCACTACTTACTACTCACTACTCTGCACTCACTACTCACTACTCTGCACTCACTACTCACTACTCTGCACTCACTACTCTGCACTCACTACTCACTACTCTGCACTCACTACTCACTACTCTGCACTCACTACTCTGCACTCACTACTCACTACTCTGCACTCACCACTCTGCACTCACTACTCTGCACCCACTACTCTGTACTCACTACTCTGCACTCACTACTCTGCACTCACTACTCACTAACCTGCACTCACTACTCTGCACTCACTACTCTGCACTCACTACTCTGCACTCACTACTCACTACTCTGCACTCACTACTCACTACTCACTACTCTGCACTCACTACTCACTACTCTGCACTCACTACTCTGCACTCAGTACTCTGCACTCACTACTCTCCACTCACTACTCACTACTCTGCACTCACTACTCTGTACTCACCTCTCTGCACTCCTTACTCACTACTCACTACTCTGCACTCACTGCTCTGCACTCACTACTCTGCACTCACTACTCTGCACTCACTGCTCTGCACTCACTACTCACTACTCACTACTCACTACTCTGCACTCACTACTCACTACTCTGCACTCACTACTCACTACTCTGCACTCACAACTCTGCACTCACTACTCTGCACTCACTACTCTGAACTCACTACTCTGCACTCACTACTCACTACTCTGCACTCCCTACTCACTACTCTGCACTCACTACTCACTACTCACTACTCTGCCCTCACTACTCTGCACTCACTACTCTGCACTCACTACTCTGCACTCACTACTCACTGCTCACTACTCACTACTCTGCACTCATTAATCACTACTCTGCACTCACTACTCACTACTCTGCACTCACTACTCACTACTCTGCACTCACTACTCACTACTCTGCCCTCACTACTCTGCACTCACTACTCTGCACTCACTACTCTGCACTCACTACTCACTACTCACTACTCACTACTCTGCACTCACTACTCACTACTCTACACTCACTACTCACTACTCTGCACTCACTACTCTGTACTCACTACTCACTACTCACTACTCACTACTCACTACTCTGCACTCACTACTCACTACTCTGCACTCACTACTCACTACTCTGCACTCACTACTCTGCACTCACTACTCACTACTCTGCACTCACTACTCACTACTCTGCACTCACTACTCACTACTCTGTACTCACTACTCTGCACTCACTACTCTGCACTCACTACTTGGCACTCACTACTCGGCACTTACTACTCGGCACTCACTACTCTGCACTCACTACTCACTACTCTGCACTCACTACTCTGCACTCACTACTCTGCACTCACTACTCTGCACTCACTACTCACTACTCTGCACTCACTACTCACTACTCTGCACTCACTACTCACTACTCTGCACTCACAACTCTGCACTCACTACTCTGCACTCACAACTCACTACTCTGCACTCACTACTCTGCACTCACCACTCTGCACTCACCACTCTGCACTCACTACTCACTGCTCACTACTCACTACTCTGCACTCATTAATCACTACTCTGCACTCACTACTCACTACTCTGCACTCACTACTCTGCACTCACTACTCACTACTCACTACTCTGCACTCACTACTCACTACTCTGCACTCACTTCTGCACTCGCTACTCTGCACTCACTACTCTGCACTCACTACTCACTACTCTGCAATCACTACTCACTACTTACTACTCACTACTCTGCACTCACTACTCACTACTCTGCACTCACGACTCACTACTCTGCACTCACTACTCTGCACTCACTACTCACTACTCTGCACTCACTACTCACTACTCTGCACTCACTACTCTGCACTCACTACTCACTACTCTGCACTCACTACTCTGCACTCACTACTCTGCACCCACTACTCTGTACTCACTACTCTGCACTCACTACTCTGCACTCACTACTCACTAACCTGCACTCACTACTCTGCACTCACTACTCTGCACTCACTACTCTGCACTCACTACTCACTACTCTGCACTCACTACTCACTACTCACTACTCTGCACTCACTACTCACTACTCTGCACTCACTACTCTGCACTCACTACTCTGCACTCAGTACTCTGCACTCACTACTCTCCACTCACTACTCACTACTCACTACTCTGCACTCACTACTCACTACTCTGCACTCACTACTCTGTACTCACTACTCTGCACTTCTTACTCACTACTCACTACTCTGCACTCACTGCTCTGCACTCACTACTCTGCACTCACTACTCTGCACTCACTGCTCTGCACTCACTACTCACTACTCACTACTCTGCACTCACTACTCACTACTCTGCACTCACTACTCACTACTCTGCACTCACAACTCTGCACTCACTACTCTGCACTCACTACTCTGAACTCACTACTCTGCACTCACTACTCACTACTCTGCACTCCCTACTCACTACTCTGCACTCACTACTCACTACTCTGCCCTCACTACTCTGCACTCACTACTCTGCACTCACTACTCTGCACTCACTACTCACTGCTCACTACTCACTACTCTGCACTCATTAATCACTACTCTGCACTCACTACTCACTACTCTGCACTCACTACTCTGCACTCACTACTCACTACTCACTACTCTGCACTCACTACTCACTACTCTGCACTCACTACTCACTACTCTGCACTCACTACTCTGCACTCACTACTCACTACTCTGCACTATCTTCTCACTACTCTGTACTCACTACTCACTACTCTGCACTCACTACTCTGCACTCACTACTCACTACTCACCACTCACTACTCTGCACTCACTACTCTGCACTCACTACTCTGCACTCACTACTCCCTACTCTGCACTCACCACTCTGCACTCACCACTCTGCACATGTTGGACAGGCCCCACGAAGGGCTCGCTCCCTCCCCGCATGACAGGGCCCAGACATCGGCTCTCCGGGGGCTACCCGCAGAAGCAACCCGCAACCCGTCCCCCTCCGGGACGCCTGCCCCCGGACATCTCTGTGCCACGGGCCCAGGCCCCCGTCAACCCCATTGCCCGGCCCAGCCACCATCTTGGACACTGCACCACGCGGCCGTGTGGCCTCGGCTCGACCCCAACCCTGGGCCTGGCCGGGCCCCGACATCCCGGCACCACCATCCACCCAGGAGGTGAACGGACCACTTGGCAGGTTAATGGGAGAAAGAAGTGTCGATGGCTCTCCCCCCGCCAGGGGCCGATCGCCCCCAGCCTCCCCGGGTGCTGGCTCCACCCCCCTGCTGGGTGTCTGGACTCCCTCATCCCGGACCTCCCGACCTCCCAGTGCGAGGGTCCGGACATCAAAGGGCGCCAGACCTATAACTGAGGCAGCCCCAGAGCAGGAAGGCAGTTGTATCCTGGAGTCGAGAGACACCGAGAAGAACTCATCCTTGACGGACTGCTGGCGCTGCCGCAGCCCTGCCTTGTGAACTATTGTCCTGCCTGCTGGCGCTGCCGCGGCCTTCTGCAACTTTCATCCTTGTGGGACCTGCTGGCGCTGCCGCGGCCCGTTGTAACCGTCATCCTCGTTGGGACCTGCTGGCGCTGCCGTGGCCCGTTGCCACCTACGACCTCTTCGGGACCTGCTGGCGCTGCCGCGGTCTGACCCGTCCGAACGCCGAGCTCGAGGATTGTGAGCTACCACCGTTTCACCTCAGTACCTGTAGGTACCAAGACTGTCCCGCTACCCCCTTTCCCTAATAGAGACTAGAATTGAGAGGATCATCGTGTCCTAATCTCCTTGTACCATACCACCTTACTCAAAGAATTGCCTATAAAAGGTGTTAAGCTGATCTTCGTGTGGCGTCCATCTGTGGGGGGGAAGTTACTCGTCTGTACGATCGCTGGAGACGGCCCTCACCGGAGGCCTCTCCCCTTGTGCTCGGCCGACCCTCCAGGTCCCCGTCTAACATTGGTGGCCAGCGGCGCGATCCGAACCAACGCGTAACCGTACAGAGAGTAACTCACCCTACGACTAATCCACAATGACGACCAGAGAGAGCGGATCTGCAGAGAAATTCCAGATGGAAAAACTGGAAGAGTACAACCACCGAGAGCTATAAAAATTTTGCATAGAACTAGGCATTGCTACCACCGGTCTGAGCACGAAAGAGGACTTCAAACATGCCCTAGAATCCTGGGCAGAGACGAATACCGCCGAAGCCCCGGAACCAAACACCACTCTGACAGAAGAAAGGAGAACGGATCTCTCCCGGGAAGAGATCCGAGAATGAGAGAAAAATAGACTTCACGAGTTAGAGCTGGCACGGCTCAAATTAGACGGAGAATTGAAACTGGCAGAACAAAAAATGAACTTAGAACACTTACGGCTCCAAGAAGAGCGAGAGGAGAAGCAGAGACAGAGAGAACTCGAAGAAAAAAGACTGGCATACGAACACGAGTGCAAGCTAGAGGAGATAGAGATGCGCAAACAGAACAAAGACCTAGGGGTGCCCGAACAACCGCGCCCCCCAGGTACTACCGAACAGAAGGTCCACATCCCCAAAGATGTGGTCCGGGAATATTTTCGGAACGACGACATACAGCTCGAAGTGACTGGGGAGCCGGTCTATGGGGGAGATTCGTCAATGAAGGCCGTGATGCCCTGCTGCAGCTTCCGGACCATCAAATGACGTCCTATGACCACATGAAGGCCGCCCTCCTCAGTCGATATGGGCTGACGTCCGAGATGTACCGCCAGAGGTTCCGCAACTGCACCCGCATCCCGGGTACAACCTGGATAGAATATGTGAACTATTTCAGCCGAGCCTTCGAGGGATGGATCAAGGGTAGCAACGTAACAACCTACGAACAGCTCTTCAACCTCATTGTGTGGGAGCACCTCTCCAACAACTGCTTCGTCGAGCTCAGGCAGTACCTCCTCGACAGTAAATTGACTGACCCCCGGCAGCTCGCCGCCGAGGCTGACCGATGGGAGAGCACCCGAGTGGCCCGAAGTGGGCCCAACGAGCAGAACAGAACCAACCAAGGTCATCATCGTCCCCGAGGAGGAGGAGGGGGCCCGGGCCGGGGAAGAGACGCCGTCCCAGCCGCTCCCGCAAACTACATCCCGCCCCCGGCACTCACTACTCACTACTCTGCACTCACTACTCTGCACTCACTACTCACTACTCTGCACTCACCACTCTGCACTCACTACTCTGCACCCACTACTCTGTACTCACTACTCTGCACTCACTACTCTGCACTCACTACTCACTAACCTGCACTCACTACTCTGCACTCACTACTCTGCACTCACTACTCTGCACTCACTACTCACTACTCTGCACTCACTACTCACTACTCACTACTCTGCACTCACTACTCACTACTCTGCACTCACTACTCTGCACTCAGTACTCTGCACTCACTACTCTCCACTCACTACTCACTACTCTGCACTCACTACTCTGTACTCACTACTCTGCACTCCTTACTCACTACTCACTACTCTGCACTCACTGCTCTGCACTCACTACTCTGCACTCACTACTCTGCACTCACTGCTCTGCACTCACTACTCACTACTCACTACTCACTACTCTGCACTCACTACTCACTACTCTGCACTCACTACTCACTACTCTGCACTCACAACTCTGCACTCACTACTCTGCACTCACTACTCTGAACTCACTACTCTGCACTCACTACTCACTACTCTGCACTCCCTACTCACTACTCTGCACTCACTACTCACTACTCACTACTCTGCCCTCACTACTCTGCACTCACTACTCTGCACTCACTACTCTGCACTCACTGCTCACTACTCACTACTCTGCACTCATTAATCACTACTCTGCACTCACTACTCACTACTCTGCACTCACTACTCACTACTCTGCACTCACTACTCACTACTCTGCCCTCACTACTCTGCCCTCACTACTCTGCACTCACTACTCTGCACTCACTACTCACTACTCACTACTCACTACTCTGCACTCACTACTCACTACTCTACACTCACTACTCACTACTCTGCACTCACTACTCTGTACTCACTACTCACTACTCACTACTCACTACTCACTACTCTGCACTCACTACTCACTACTCTGCACTCACTACTCACTACTCTGCACTCACTACTCACTACTCTGCACTCACTACTCTGCACTCACTACTCACTACTCTGCACTCACTACTCACTACTCTGCACTCACTACTCACTACTCTGTACTCACTACTCACTACTCTGCACTCACTACTCTGCACTCACTACTTGGCACTCACTACTCGGCACTTACTACTCGGCACTCACTACTCTGCACTCACTACTCACTACTCTGCACTCACTACTCTGCACTCACTACTCTGCACTCACTACTCTGCACTCACTACTCACTACTCTGCACTCACTACTCACTACTCTGCACTCACTACTCACTACTCTGCACTCACAACTCTGCACTCACTACTCTGCACTCACAACTCACTACTCTGCACTCACTACTCTGCACTCACCACTCTGCACTCACCACTCTGCACTCACTACTCACTACTCTGCACTCACTACTCACTACTCTGCACTCACTACTCACTACTCACTACTCTGCACTCACTACTCACTACTCTGCACTCACTTCTGCACTCGCTACTCTGCACTCACTACTCTGCACTCACTACTCACTACTCTGCAATCACTACTCACTACTTACTACTCACTACTCTGCACTCACTACTCACTACTCTGCACTCACTACTCACTACTCTGCACTCACTACTCTGCACTCACTACTCACTACTCTGCACTCACTACTCTGCACTCACTACTCTGCACCCACTACTCTGTACTCACTACTCTGCACTCACTACTCTGCACTCACTACTCACTAACCTGCACTCACTACTCTGCACTCACTACTCTGCACTCACTACTCTGCACTCACTACTCACTACTCTGCACTCACTACTCACTACTCACTACTCTGCACTCACTACTCACTACTCTGCACTCACTACTCTGCACTCAGTACTCTGCACTCACTACTCTCCACTCACTACTCACTACTCACTACTCTGCACTCACTACTCTGTACTCACTACTCTGCACTCCTTACTCACTACTCACTACTCTGCACTCACTGCTCTGCACTCACTACTCTGCACTCACTACTCTGCACTCACTGCTCTGCACTCACTACTCACTACTCACTACTCTGCACTCACTACTCACTACTCTGCACTCACTACTCACTACTCTGCACTCACAACTCTGCACTCACTACTCTGCACTCACTACTCTGAACTCACTACTCTGCACTCACTACTCACTACTCTGCACTCCCTACTCACTACTCTGCACTCACTACTCACTACTCTGCCCTCACTACTCTGCACTCACTACTCTGCACTCACTACTCTGCACTCACTACTCACTGCTCACTACTCACTACTCTGCACTCATTAATCACTACTCTGCACTCACTACTCACTACTCTGCACTCACTACTCTGCACTCACTACTCACTACTCACTACTCTGCACTCACTACTCACTACTCTGCACTCACTACTCACTACTCTGCACTCACTACTCTGCACTCACTACTCACTACTCTGCACTATCTTCTCACTACTCTGTACTCACTACTCACTACTCTGCACTCACTACTCTGCACTCACTACTCACTACTCACCACTCACTACTCTGCACTCACTACTCTGCACTCACTAATCTGCACTCACTACTCTGCACTCACTACTCCCTACTCTGCACTCACCACTCTGCACTCACCACTCTGCACATGTTGGACAGGCCCCACGAAGGGCTCGCTCCCTCCCCGCATGACAGGGCCCAGACATCGGCTCTCCGGGGGCTACCCGCAGAAGCAACCCGCAACCCGTCCCCCTCCGGGACGCCTGCCCCCGGACATCTCTGTGCCACGGGCCCAGGCCCCCGTCAACCCCATTGCCCGGCCCAGCCACCATCTTGGACACTGCACCACGCGGCCGCGTGGCCTCGGCTCGACCCCAACCCTGGGCCTGGCCGGGCCCCGACATCCCGGCACCACCATCCACCCAGGAGGTGAACGGACCACTTGGCAGGTTAATGGGAGAAAGAAGTGTCGATGGCTCTCCCCCCGCCAGGGGCCGATCGCCCCCAGCCTCCCCGGGTGCTGGCTCCACCCCCCTGCTGGGTGTCTGGACTCCCTCATCCCGGACCTCCCGACCTCCCAGTGCGAGGGTCCGGACATCAAAGGGCGCCAGACCTATAACTGAGGCAGCCCCAGAGCAGGAAGGCAGTTGTATCCTGGAGTCGAGAGACACCGAGAAGAACTCATCCTTGACGGACTGCTGGCGCTGCCGCAGCCCTGCCTTGTGAACTATTGTCCTGCCTGCTGGCGCTGCCGCGGCCTTCTGCAACTTTCATCCTTGTGGGACCTGCTGGCGCTGCCGCGGCCCGTTGTAACCGTCATCCTCGTTGGGACCTGCTGGCGCTGCCGTGGCCCGTTGCCACCTACAACCTCTTCGGGACCTGCTGGCGCTGCCGCGGTCTGACCCGTCCGAACGCCGAGCTCGAGGATTGTGAGCTACCACCGTTTCACCTCAGTACCTGTAGGTACCAAGACTGTCCCGCTACCCCCTTTCCCTAATAGAGACTAGAATTGAGAGGATCATCGTGTCCTAATCTCCTTGTACCATACCACCTTACTCAAAGAATTGCCTATAAAAGGTGTTAAGCTGATCTTCGTGTGGCGTCCATCTGTGGGGGGGAAGTTACTCGTCTGTACGATCGCTGGAGACGGCCCTCACCGGAGGCCTCTCCCCTTGTGCTCGGCCGACCCTCCAGGTCCCCGTCTAACAGCACTCACTACTCACTACTCACTACTCTGCACTCACTACTCACTACTCTGCACTCACTACTCACTACTCACTACTCTGCACTCACTACTCACTACTCTGCACTCACTACTCACTACTCTGCACTCACTACTCTGCACTCACTACTCTGCACCCACTACTCACTACTCTGCACTCACTACTCTGCACTCACTACTCACTACTTACTACTCTGCACTCACTACTCACTACTCTGCACTCACTACTCACTACTCTGCACTCACTACTAACTACTCTGCACTCACTACTCACTACTCTGCACTCACTACTCTGCACTCACTACTCTGCACTCACTACTCTGCACCCACTACTCGGTACTCACTACTCTGCACTCACCACTCACTACTCTGCACTCACTACTCTGCACTCACTACTCACTACTCACTACTCTGCACTCACTCCTCTGCACTCACTACTCTGCACTCACCACTCACTACTCTGCACTCACTACTCACTACTCTGCACTCACTACTCACTACTCTGCACTCACAACTCTGCACTCACTACTCTGCACTCACTACTCTGCACTCACTACTCTGCACTCACTACTCACTACTCACTACTCTGCACTCACTACTCACTACTCTGCACTCACTACTCACTACTCTGCACTCACTACTCACTACTCACTACTCTGCCCTCACTACTCTGCACTCACTACTCTGCACTCACTACTCTGCACTCACTACTCACTACTCACTACTCACTACTCTGCACTCACTACTCACTACTCTACATTCACTACTCACTACTCTGCACTCACTACTCTGTACTCACTACTCACTACTCACCACTCACTACTCACTACTCTGCACTCACTACTCACTACTCACTACTCTGCACTCACTACTCACTACTCTGCACTCACTACTCTGCACTCACTACTCACTACTCTGCACTCACTACTCACTACTCTGCACTCACTACTCAATACTCTGTACTCACTACTCACTACTCTGCACTCACTACTCTGCACTCACTACTCGGCACTCACTACTCGGCACTTACTACTCGGCACTCACTACTCTGCACTCACTACTCACTACTCTGCACTCACTACTCTGCACTCACTACTCTGCACTCACTACTCTGCACTCACTACTCACTACTCTGCACTCACTACTCACTACTCTGCACTCACTACTCACTACTCTGCACTCACAACTCTGCACTCACTACTCTGCACTCACTACTCACTACTCTGCACTCACTACTCTGCACTCACTACTCCCTACTCTGCACTCACCACTCTGCACTCACCACTCTGCACTCACCACTCTGCACTCACTACTCACTACTCACTACTCTGCACTCACTACTCACTACTCTGCACTCACTACTCACTACTCACTACTCACTACTCTGCACTCACTACTCACTACTCTGCACTCACTACTCACTACTCTGCACTCACTTCTGCACTCACTACTCTGCACTCACTACTCTGTACTCACTACTCACTACTCTGCAATCACTACTCACTACTTACTACTCACTACTCTGCACTCACTACTCACTACTCTGCACTCACTACTCACTACTCTGCACTCACTACTCTGCACTCACTACTCACTACTCTGCACTCACTACTCACTACTCTGCACTCACTACTCTGCACTCACTACTCACTACTCTGCACTCACTACTCTGCACTCACTACTCTGCACCCACTACTCTGTACTCACTACTCTGCACTCACTACTCTGCACTCACTACTCACTAACCTGCACTCACTACTCTGCACTCACTACTCTGCACTCACTACTCTGCACTCACTACTCACTACTCTGCACTCACTACTCACTACTCACTACTCTGCACTCACTACTCACTACTCTGCACTCACTACTCTGCACTCAGTACTCTGCACTCACTACTCTCCACTCACTACTCACTACTCACTACTCTGCACTCACTACTCTGTACTCACTACTCTGCACTCCTTACTCACTACTCACTACTCTGCACTCACTGCTCTGCACTCACTACTCTGCACTCACTACTCTGCACTCACTGCTCTGCACTCACTACTCACTACTCACTACTCGGCACTCACTACTCACTACTCTGCACTCACTACTCACTACTCTGCACTCACAACTCTGCACTCACTACTCTGCACTCACTACTCTGAACTCACTACTCTGCACTCACTACTCACTACTCTGCACTCCCTACTCACTACTCTGCACTCACTACTCACTACTCACTACTCTGCCCTCACTACTCTGCACTCACTACTCTGCACTCACTACTCACTGCTCACTACTCACTACTCTGCACTCATTAATCACTACTCTGCACTCACTACTCACTACTCTGCACTCACTACTCTGCACTCACTACTCACTACTCACTACTCACTACTCACTACTCACTACTCTGCACTCACTACTCACTACTCTGCACTCACTACTCACTACTCTGCACTCACTACTCTGCACTCACTACTCACTACTCTGCACTATCTACTCACTACTCTGTACTCACTACTCACTACTCTGCACTCACTACTCTGCACTCACTACTCACTACTCACCACTCACTACTCTGCACTCACTACTCTGCACTCACTAATCTGCACTCACTACTCTGCACTCACTACTCCCTACTCTGCACTCACCACTCTGCACTCACCACTCTGCACTCACCACTCTGCACTCACTACTCACTACTCTGCACTCACTACTCACTACTCTGCACTCACTACTCACTACTCACTACTCTGCACTCACTACTCACTACTCTGCACTCACTACTCACTACTCTGCACTCACTACTCTGCACTCACTACTCTGCACCCACTACTCACTACTCTGCACTCACTACTCTGCACTCACTACTCACTACTTACTACTCTGCACTCACTACTCACTACTCTGCACTCACTACTCACTACTCTGCACTCACTACTCACTACTCTGCACTCACTACTCACTACTCTGCACTCACTACTCTGCACTCACTACTCTGCACTCACTACTCTGCACCCACTACTCGGTACTCACTACTCTGCACTCACTACTCACTACTCTGCACTCACTACTCACTAACCTGCACTCACTACTCTGCACTCACTACTCTGCACTCACTACTCTGCACTCACTACTCAATACTCACTACTCTGCACTCACTACTCTGCACTCACTAGTCTGCACTCACTACTCTGCACTCACTACTCTCCACTCACTACTCACTACTCACTACTCTGCACTCACTACTCTGCACTCACTACTCTGCACTCCTTACTCACTACTCACTACTCTGCACTCACTGCTCTGCACTCACTACTCTGCACTCACTACTCACTACTCTGCACTCACTACTCTGCACTCACTACTCACTACTCTGCACTCACTACTCCGCACTCACTACTCACTACTCTGCACTCACTACTCTGTACTCACTACTCTGCACTCACCACTCTGCACTCACCACTCTGCACTCACCACTCTGCACTCACCACTCTGCACTCACCACTCACTACTCTGCACTCACTACTCTGCACTCACTACTCACTACTCACTACTCTGCACTCACTCCTCTGCACTCACTACTCTGCACTCACTACTCTGCACTCACTACTCAGCACTCACTACTCACCACTCTGTACTCACCACTCTGCACTCACTACTCACTACTCACTACTCTGCACTCACTACTCTGCACTCACTACTCACTACTCTGCACTCACTACTCTGCACTCACTACTCACCACTCTGCACTCACCACTCTGCACTCACCACTCTGCACTCACCACTCACTCAAGTCCATGCAATTAGAGGACATAACATTCTGACCAAGCACCTACCTCTCAGTGCCCTCACTGCCTTGCGAAACTTCTCGAAGCCGGCCAGGAAGAGAGCCGTGATCGGCGTGCGGCGGGGACGCTGGCGCCGTGAGCGTGCGTGCGACTGAATCCGCGCGTGGCCAGCACTTGTCGCTCCCTCTCTCATTAGGATTGCTGGGCGCGTGCCCAGCTCTTGTCTCCCTTTGTCGGCTTTGGCGGCTGACATGATTACAATAGTTCTCTGCCAAGAACGCGCTTCGCGCGTCTCTAGGCCGAGACTTAAAAAAGGATTTTGGGACTTCTCCCTCTAGACCCTTCATCCCTTTCAATCCTATCATGCCTACTACACATTTTGCTCCTTACTCTCCTTACTCTCCTTCTCACCACGGGACAATGAGGGTAATATAGGGGACGAGCCACAGCCTCAATATGATTTCCCACAAGATCCTCAACCACAAGAGGAACCATGGGAGGAGCCAACAGACCCTTACAACACCCATCCCATCCCTGATGTACCCTCTTATCCAACTAAGCCATCACCTACTGATGACACCATAGTCTTCAATCAACTCATAGACAGGCCAGCACAATTCCACAATGTAGACATGCATAATGACCCTGTCGAGAAAGACTTCTTATTTGACACCTTCCCTACTTCAGAAAAAAGTGTCAGAACACTTCCCATGTTAAAGGGAGTGCTAAAACATGCACCTGACATATTTAAGGATACAGGTGATCAATCCCAGAATAGAAAAAAAGTATAGGGCAGCCCCTACAGACCCTACTTACATCAGAGGGCAGTTACCACTAGACTCACTGGTAGTGGCTAATGCACGTAAAAGGGCCAACTCCCAAACAACAGGGGAAGCACCTCCCCAGATAAAGAATCAAAGATACTAGAGGCATCAGGCAAAAGGGTAGCAGCACAAGCCTCCAACTCATGGAGGATTGCTAATACACAAGCCCTACTGGCTCGTTACGATAGGGCACATTATGACCAGCTCGAAAGCCTAATGCAACACCTACCTGAGCCTTTTAAAGCACAAGCTGAAGACCTCATACAGGAGGGAAAATTCATTACAAACGCCTTCATCAAATGTGCGCTTGACGCAGCAGACACCGCAGCTGGATCAATCAATACTAGCGTCTTACTACGCAGACATGCATGGCTGCGTATTTTCGTTTTTAAGAATGAGGTGCAGTCCACCATTCTTAACCAACCAGTCAATCAGGACTTTCTATTTGGGCCTGCTGTCGACACCATTTTGGATAAAATGAAAAAAGACACAGAAACCGCAAAATCAATGGGGGCATTACAATTTCAGCAACATAAAGGCTGCTTTCGACGCTCCTCATACAGAGCACCTACACGAGGAAATACCTCGCAAACATCTGCCTCATACAAAAGTAAGCGACACAAAAGGGGATGATGGACGGAGAGTTCGAACAAATCAAACACTCAACCCCAGTCAACTGATCTGGGTTTAATCCATCACCATTCTTTAGTTCACTCAGCCACCCCAGTTCAGACATGGCTATATGCAAATCAGTCTGACCCCGTGCCTTATGGGAACAGTCCAGCCCGAACTGCCAAGCCATGTCTTCCCTGGACCGGAAACAAGCATCCTGGGACCGGTCTCGGATTCATAATCCTCATCAGCCAGGCCATCTTGAATCCAGTGGCCAAGTGAACAAGGGACTCACGTCTGAGTATACCCTGCCACACTTAGGGCGAACAAAGCGACACAAAAGGGGATGATGGACGGAGCGTCCGAACAAATAAAACACTCACCCCCAGTCAACTGATCTGGGTTTAATCCATCACCATTCTTTAGTTCACTCAGCCACCCCAGTTCAGACATGGCTATATGCAAATCAGTCTGACCCCGTGCCTTATGGGAACAGTCCAGCCCGAACTGCCAAGCCATGTCTTCCCTGGACCGGAAACAAGCATCCTGGGACCGGTCTTGGATTCATAATCCTCATCAGCCAGGCCATCTTGAATCCAGTGGCCAAGTGAACAAGGGACTCACGTCTGAGTATATCCTGCCACACTTAGGGCGAACAAAGCGACACAAAAGGGGATGATGGACGGAGCGTCCGAACAAATCAAACACTCACCCCCAGTCAACTGATCTGGGTTTAATCCATCACCATTCTTTAGTTCACTCAGCCACCCCAGTTCAGACATGGCTATATGCAAATCAGTCTGACCCCGTGCCTTATGGGAACAGTCCAGCCCGAACTGCCAAGCCATGTCTTCCCTGGACCGGAAACAAGCATCCTGGGACCGGTCTCGGATTCATAATCCTCATCAGCCAGGCCATCTTGAATCCAGTGGCCAAGTGAACAAGGGACTCACGTCTGAGTATACCCTGCCACACTTAGGACGAACAAAGCGACACAAAAGGGGATGATGGACGGAGCGTCCGAACAAATCAAACACTCACCCCCAGTCAACTGATCTGGGTTTAATCCATCACCATTCTTTAGTTCACTCAGCCACCCCAGTTCAGACATGGCTATATGCAAATCAGTCTGACCCCGTGCCTTATGGGAACAGTCCAGCCCGAACTGCCAAGCCATGTCTTCCCTGGACCGGAAACAAGCATCCTGGGACCGGTCTCGGATTCATAATCCTCATCAGCCAGGCCATCTTGAATCCAGTGGCCAAGTGAACAAGGGACTCACGTCTGAGTATACCCTGCCAAACTTAGGGCGAACAAAGCGACACAAAAGGGGATGATGGACGGAGCGTCCGAACAAATCAAACACTCACCCCCAGTCAACTGACCTGGGTTTAATCCATCACCTTTCTTTAGTTCACTCAGCCACCCGAGTTCAGACATGGCTATATGCAAATCAATCTGACCCCGTGCCTTATGGGAACAGTCCAGCCCGAACTGCCAAGCCATGTCTTCCCTGGACCAGAAACAAGCATCCTGGGACCGGTCTCGGATTCATAATCCTCATCAGCCAGGCCATCTTGAATCCAGTGGCCAAGTGAACAAGGGACTCACGTCTGAGTATACCCTGCCACACTTAGGGCGAACAAAGCGACACAAAAGGGGATGATGGACGGAGCATCCGAACAAATCAAACACTCAGCCCCAGTCAACTGATCTGGGTTTAATCCATCACCATTCTTTAGTTCACTCAGCCACCCCAGTTCAGACATGGCTATATGCAAATCAGTCTGACCCCGTGCCTTATGGGAACAGTCCAGCCCGAACTACCAAGCCATGTCTTCCCTGGACCGGAAACAAGCATCCTGGGACCGGTCTCGGATTCATAATCCTCATCAGCCAGGCCATCTTGAATCCAGTGGCCAAGTGAACAAGGGACTCACGTCTGAGTATACCCTGCCACACTTCGGGCGAACAAAGCGACACAAAAGGGGATGATGGACGGAGCGTCCGAACAAATCAAACACTCACCCCCAGTCAACTGATCTGGGTTTAATCCATCACCATTCTTTAGTTCACTCAGCCACCCCAGTTCAGACATGGCTATCTGCAAATCAGTCTGACCCCGTGCCTTATGGGAACAGTCCAGCCCGAACTGCCAAGCCATGTCTTCCCTGGACCGGAAACAAGCATCCTGGGACCGGTCTCGGATTCATAATCCTCATCAGCCAGGCCATCTTGAATCCAGTGGCCAAGTGAACAAGGGACTCACGTCTGAGTATACCCTGCCACACTTAGGGCGAACAAAGCGACACAAAAGGGGATGATGGACGGAGCGTCCGAACAAATCAAACACTCACCCCCAGTCAACTGATCTGGGTTTAATCCATCACCATTCTTTAGTTCACTCAGCCACCCCAGTTCAGACATGGCTATATGCAAATCAGTCTGACCCCGTGCCTTATGGGAACAGTCCAGCCCGAACTGCCAAGCCATGTCTTCCCTGGACCGGAAACAAGCATCCTGGGACCGGGCTCGGATTCATAATCCTCATCAGCCAGGCCATCTTGAATCCAGTGGCCAAGTGAACAAGGGACTCACGTCTGAGTATACCCTGCCACACTTAGGGCGAACAAAGCGACACAAAAGGGGATGATGGACGGAGCGTCCGAACAAATTAAACACTCACCCCCAGTCAACTGATCTGGGTTTAATCCATCACCATTCTTTAGTTCACTCAGCCACCCCAGTTCAGACATGGCTATATGCAAATCAGTCTGACCCCGTGCCTTATGGAAACAGTCCAGCCCGAACTGCCAAGCCATGTCTTCCCTGGACCGGAAACAAGCATCCTGGGACCGGTCTCGGATTCATAATCCTCATCAGCCAGGCCATCTTGAATCCAGTGGCCAAGTGAACAAGGGACTCACATCTGAGTATACCCTGCCACACTTAGGGCGAACAAAGCGACACAAAAGGGGATGATGGACGGAGCGTCCGAACAAATCAAACACTCACCCCCAGTCAACTGATCTGGGTTTAATCCATCACCATTCTTTAGTTCACTCAGCCACCCCAGTTCAGACATGGCTAACCTTTGTTTTTTCTTTGTTCGCCCTAAGTTGGCAGGGTATGCTCAGACCACTGGAGTCAAGCAAGCCCGGCTGAAGACGGCTGTAATGCCAGAAACCGGTCCTGGGAAGCTTGATTCCGGTCCAGGGAAGACATGGCTTGGCAGTTCGGGCTGGACTGTTCCCATCAGGCACAGGGTAAGACTGATTTGCATATGGCCATGTCTGAACTGGGGTGGCGAAGTGAGCTAAAGAACGGTGATGGATTAAACCCAGATCAGTTGACTGGGGGTGAGTGTTTGTATTGTCAACGCTCCGTCCATCATCACCTTTGGTTTTTCTTTGTTCGCCCTAAATTGGCAGGGTATGCTCAGACGTGAGTCCCTTGCTCACTTTGCCACTGGAGTCAAGCAAGCCCGGCTGAAGACGGCTGTAATGCCAGAAACCGGTCCTGGGAAGCTTGATTCCGGTCCATGGAAGACATGGCTTGGCAGTTCGGGCTGGACTGTTCCCATCAGGCACAGGGTCAGACTGATTTGCATATGGCCATGTCTGAACTGGGGTGGCGAAGTGAGCTAAAGAACGGTGATGGATTAAACCCAGATCAGTTGACTGGGGGTGAGTGTTTGTATTGTCAACGCTCCGTCCATCATCACCTTTGGTTTTTCTTTGTTCGCCCTAAGTTGGCAGGGTATGCTCAGACGTGAGTCCCTTGCTCACTTTGCCACTGGAGTCAAGCAAGCCCGGCTGAAGACGGCTGTAATGCCAGAAACCGGTCCTGGGAAGCTTGATTCCGGTCCAGGGAAGACATGGCTTGGCAGTTCGGGCTGGACTGTTCCCATCAGGCACAGGGTCAGACTGATTTGCATATGGCCATGTCTGAACTGGGGTGGCGATTGGCGAAGTGAGCTAAAGAACGGTGATGGATTAAACCCAGATCAGTTGACTGGGGGTGAGTGTTTGTATTGTCAACGCTCCGTCCATCATCACCTTTGGTTTTTCTTCATACAAAAGTAACACACAAGGGTCCTTCAACAAGAACACAAACAGAGGAGGTTATAGGGGCAACAATAATAAGGGAAGAGGGCGTGGAGGCAATAACACCAGAGCCTCCACTGCCACAAAACAGTGACTTCATCACGCTACCTCCAGACCACCTAACACCGGTCGGAGGCAGACTCCAACAGTTCCTACCCATCTGGCACGCAATTACCACGGACAGGTGGGTGAGAGAAATTATCCAGTATGGTTATTCCCTAGAAATGACTTCTACACCACCAAACATACCACCCAGACACCGTCCCATGTCCACGGAACACATCACCCTGCTCTAACAAGAGGTGAGATGCATGCTGGAAAAGGGGGCCATAGAACAAGTCCCTTTCCACCAGCAAGGCACAGGAGTATACTCTCTATACTTCCTTATTCCCAAAAAGGACGGTTCCCTCAGACCAATATTGGACCTCAGACCCCTAAACCAATATATACTATCGGAGCACTTCCATATAATCACACTACAGCAAGTGCTCCCGTTGCTACAACAAGGAGATTTTCTAGCAACACTGGACCTCAAAGATGCGTATTTTCACATACCCATTCATCCAGCCCACAGAAAATATCTCAGGTTCACAATAGAAGGTCAACACTACCAATTCAAGGTTTTGCCCTTCGGGGTTACCTCGGCACCAAGAGTGTTTACAAAACGCTTAGCGACTGTGGCAGCACATCTCAGGAGGCATCACATCCATGTGTACCCTTATCTGGACGATTGGCTAATACAAGCAAAATCGTACCAACAGTGTGCAACAGACACGTCTCAAACACTTCAGTTGCTACACAGCCTAGGGTTTTCAATAAACTACCCAAAATCGCATCTGCAACCATCCCACACACAACAATACCTGGAAGCCACTATAAACACCTCAGTGGCAAAGGCATATCCAAACTCAGCAAGGATAGCCAGCATGCAGATACCCATTCCCAAATTCCTGCCACAACACTCTCTGCCAGCTCGAGTCTTTATGCAGCTCATAGGCATGATGGCCTCCTACATATTCATTGTCCCACATGCCAGACTTCAAATGCGTCCATTACAAGAATGCCTAGCAAGGCAATGGAACCAGGCTCGAGGACAATTGAAAGACCTAGTGTTGGTAGACAGTCGCGCTCACAACTCTCTGCAGTGGTGGAACCCACAAAACCTTTCCAAGAGGCGACTGTTCCACGAGCCGGTTCCACAACTAGTACTAACAGCGGACGCATCACTGACAGGCTGGGGAGCCCATCTCCTTCAATACACAGTACAAGGGCTCTAGACAAACAAACAAAAGAAGCTGCATATCAACCAACTAGAGTTGCTAGCGATATTCCTAGCCCTCAAAGCTTTTCAGAAATACTTGTACAGCAAGACGGTGTTGATCCGGACGGACAACATGACCGCAATGTACTATATCCAGAAACAGGGAGGAACGCACTCTCCAAAGCTGTCCCATCTGGCACAAAGCATATGGAAGTGGGCGATTCCCAAAAACATTTTTCTCCTAGCAGAACACCTTCCAGGGAAGGACAATCAGATAGCTGACCTGCTCCACAGGCACAGCCAACAACTACATGAATGGGAGATTCACCCCCAAGTTCTCCAGCCATTCTTCGAGGAGTGGGGTCACCCAGAGATAGACCTGTTTGCCACAAAAGAAAACTCCAAATGCCAGTACTTTGCCACCAGGCTCCCACATCCGTTGTCACAGGGCAATGCAATATGGATGAACTGGTCAGGCAGATTTGCGTACGCTTTTCCCCAGCACCGCTGATCCCGCTGGTGGCACGCAAACTGCGGCAAAACTCACTCACGCTAATCCTAGTTGCTCCCACATGGGCGAGACAACCGTGGTACACAACGTTCCTAGAATTTTCAGTAGTTCCTCATCAAAGACTAAGCCTTGCACCCCATCTTTTAACTCAGAACCATGGAGAAAGCAGACACCCAGATCCCAATCAGATGAACCTAGCAATCTGGCTCCTGAGGTCTTAGAGTTTGGATACCTTAACTTGCCCCCAGACTGCATGAACATCATTAGGGAGGCAAGACGACCAACCACACTAGTGTGCTATGCAACTAAATGGAAGAGATTTGTTATTTACTGCAACAATAACCAAATCAACCCACTAGACGCTTCCATACAAAACATTATATGTTACCTACTACATCTACAACGATGTAACTTAGCATACTCTTCGATACGACTACACCTCGCTGCTATAGCAGCATACCTTCAAAACAGGCAACACCTTTCACTGTTTCGAGTACCAGCAATCAAAGCCTTCATGGAGGGTTTAAAAAGGGTGATCCCTCCAAGACACCCCCCTTCCCCAGTCTGGAATCTAAATAGAGTGTTTACCAGACTTATGGGACCTCCTTTCGAACCTCTACACTCACGCGAACTACAATTCTTAACGAGGAAGGTTGCATTCTTGGTTGCCATTACCTCACTCAGAAGAGTGAGCGAATTACAAGCGCTAACAATTCAAGAACCTTTCATGCAGGTACATGCCAACAGGGTGGTTCTTAGAACAAACCCTAAGTTCATGCCTAAGGTCGTATCCAATTTCCATATCAATCAATCAATAGAACTGCCAGTATTCTTTCAAAATCCACAGTCAGTAGCTGAGAGAGCCCTACACACATTAGATGTAAAAAGAACTCTACTTTATTATGTGGACAGAACTAAATCATTTAGAAAGACAAAACAACTGTTTGTTGCTTTTGCACCACAACACAAAGGAAATCCTATTTCAAAGTTAGGAGTTGCCAGATGGATAGTTAAATGCATTAAAATATGTTATCAAAAGGCAAAACTTACTTTAACGTCCCCCCAAGAGCACACTCTACAAGAAAAATGGGGACATCCATGGCTTTCCTAGGGAATATTCCTCTTGAAGACATCTGTAAAGCAGCCACATGGACCACCATACACACTTTCACAAAACACTACTGTGTAGATGTGCAAGCAAAACAACAAGCTGCTGTAGGCCAGGCTGTCCTCAAAACTCTTTTTCAAACTGCTGCTGCTGGCACAGGTAACCACCGCTAGAGGAGATACTGCTATACAGTCTATGCACAGATATGAATTCAGCAGCCCACATGCCTCGAACGGAATATGCTACTTACCAGTATGCATCTGTTCTTGGCATGTAGGGCTGCTGACATTCATATCCCCCGCCCTCCTCCCCGGTGCCTGTCGCAGCTGCAGCATTATCTCTGGCATTGCCATCTCTTACTTTACTATCTTCATCTCTGCCACAATGGCGAAAAACAATCTGAGGATGGAGAAGATGCCCATGCGCACTGTAGTCCAAGGGAGGAGTCACCTATCTCGTGATACTTCGAAGACTATTCCAAGACAACAAAGTGCAATCATCCGGACCCAACACTAGGCGGCGATCTATGCACAGATATGAATGTCAGCAGCCCTACATGCCAAGAACAGATGCATACTGGTAAGTAGCATATTCCTTACTTCTGTGCACTGAGCTGCCTGTCTCGGTCCTCACACTCTACCACTGCTGCGGTTGTAACTGTTTATTTACTTGTTGGAGAAACTTTGTTGTCCTACAAGAGAGCTGCAGTAACTGGCTATTAAGAAGTGTCATCACGGCTGGTCGGCAAGATCTTATCTGGAGTGACCTTCGGGCTGATAGTAGTAGTTGTTGTCTCAGTTGGCTGACAACGGAACAGATGCACAGGAAATGTTGAACTCTCTCTTCAGCACTGCCGCATAGTCAACAGAGATTGTTTAGTCAGGTTTGTTTCCATGGTGGTACCTGATCTTTTGAGGAAAAAGCTCCCAGTCGAATGAGAAGAAGAAGGTGCTGCGTTAAGGAGATATGTGACTTACAAGGTACGGCTGCGGAACCCAGTTACAGTATGATTGTTGAACCATCCATCTGTGTTTTTTTCTCGCCATCTCGGCTTTGTCAATTGACCAAGCTTGTATTTTGGCTGATTTGTTAGCGATTCTTTTGAATTCAGGGAAGCTGATGTTTAGGCCCCATGCTTCAGTCAGCTTGAGAGCAGTAAACGCTTGTTGAAGCACCGTTGGCCAAGCATACTTGGCTTTAGGCTGATTCTTTACTTCTGTCCAGCATAATGCGGCCAGTGATTCTGGATGTGCCGCTCTCAATCTCCAGGACAGTTTGATGATTGCTGCTGAGTTGACCGGTTGTTGGTGGAATAGCCTGAATTCCAATCGGAACTGCCCCGGAAAGGTGAATTGCGGGAGTCGAAAGATGTGTTTGAACAGGATTGACTGCTGTAGGTTCAGAAAAGTTGCATCTTTTCCCTTTAGAAGTTTGGAGCTGTAGGTAAGTGTTGGTAGGAACTTGGCAGCAATTACTTGTAAAAGATGGGAATTGGACAGGCACTCCAACTTTGTTCGTAATGTGGTGAGAGCAAAACTCAATTTATTCGCCTAAGCCCGTCTTATAACTAGATGGTCTTTGAACTTTAGTTTGCAGTCTAGAACCACCCCTAGATAGTTGTAGATCCAACCAGCTCTAGTTATTCCCTGCTCCTGTCCATTTAAATTTTACATTAAGAATGTTTGTGTTTGCGGAAAAAAAGATGACCTTTGTTTTATTCTAATTTAATTTCAGTCAAAGTGCCTCTGTGTATTCCAGTAGCTTGTTAATTAGGCGCTGAAGGCCGATTGGGGTCTGGCTGCATATAATTATATCGTCTGCATATTGTAAGCTCCTCACTTGATGCTTTGCTAACTTAGGCGGATCAGTTTGGCCTTCCGACAACCATAAGTCTAGGTCTGCCATAAAGATGTTAAATAAGCTGGAAGCGAGCACACAAACTTGCTTTAGGCCTATGTGAGTGGATATCTTCCCTGTTGTTCTCTCACCTTTGCCTAATTTGACACAAACCCATGTGTCTGAATAAAGATTAACTATGGCTCGGTTTAACTTTGGTGGATGCCCCATTTGGCCATCTTTAACCATAAGAACTCTCTCAGGACCACATCGAAAGCTGCTTTTAGGTCAATGAACCAGGTGTACAGTTTAGTAGACTTTTGTAGTGCTTTTTCTTTGAGAAGGTTCAAGGCCAAGAGATTGCTCATGGTACTTGTTCCCGGTCTAAAGCCTGTTTGTGTGATTGGGATGATCTTACTGGCGGTGACCCAGGTCTCAAGGTCTATAAGAATGTTTGAGGCGTACAGTGTGGCTTCAACATAATTAATTAATTAATTAATTATGGGTGCAATCAATCTGTAGTTTGCAGGATCATGATCTGCTACCTGCTTTAAAAATTGGATGGAGGATACTGCCTCTCCATGATGTCGGTTTGGAGTTTGTCAGAAATGGGTAATTGAATAATGGGGCCAGGTACGAGGCCCAGAAAGGATGAACAAGCTTGAATAGTGCATTTGGAAGGCCATTTGGGCCGGGGGCCCGTCTGCTCTCAGTCTTTTTAAGACATTCCGTACTTGAGTTTCAGTTAGCGATTGACTCTCTAGCTGGTTTTCGAAGGATGTATTTGTAGGAATGATTTGGGTTTGATTATGTTCGGCAATTGTGGCTTGGGCTTCAAACGTATCCAGGTGAGCAACCCAGTCTGCCTTGTAGATGTTTGCATTGTGAAGGCGGAAGCTGCCATTGGCTACGTTATTTATTTCTGCCCAAAACTGCTTATTGTTGTTTGATTTGCTAGTGTGCAGGAGATTTATCCAGATGTTTGATTGGTATGTTTTTGTTGCTGCTCAAATTACCTTTTGTACAGCCGCCTTAAGGCATTAATTTGTTGATTCGTACTTGGGCTGTACTTTGACTCTTTTTTCTGGATATTTCTGATCTCCTTTTTAGTTTTCTTTTTTCCAATAGAAGATATTTTGAGAACCAATATACTTCTTTTCTTTGGCTGTTTGGATGGTGAGAACGAATTGGTGAGAAATTGAAAATGAGTGTTGTTATCATAGACTCCCATTTGAACAAAGTTTCAGGGACTCACTTATGGCATTTTGGTATAGGGCAGCGCTGCCCTACACCAAAGTGGAAGAGCAGGAATGCATCGTATTCCAGCAATACGGTGCATTCATGTCCTTTCTGCCTGCACTGGTGCCGTTTTGGCATCCTAGCGCCAATTTAGGCACCCTTGCAACATAGCGCAAGGGTGCCTCCTTTGTAGGCAGGGTTGTTTTTGTGCAGGAAGAGGCACCTTTCTGCACAAAAACAATACGCCGAGGCATTTTCCTCTTTCTATGTGTGCTGAGGAATGCAGCACACATCCAAAGTGGGAAAAACAAGGAGAAATTAACATACTTCTCCTTGTTACGCCTCATCTCTGGAGATGTACAGATTTGACGCTTCCCCAGGTTTACGTCTGTTAGACCCGGGATCCCTGGTTAGCTGAGGTAGGTACCTCAGGCCAAGTAGGGATCCACGTTCCAACGTCAGGGAAAGGAAGTTCACCTTCTTAGATAGCCCCGCTCACCCCCTCAGTAGCTTGGCATGATCAGCCAGGCTTATCTTCAAGGCAAATGTGTAAAGTATTCGCAACCACACTCACAATAACCCAATGATGACACCACAAATAGACTCCACACAAGTTTTTAAACTCAGTATAAACTTTATGTAAAAAGATATACAATAAGACCACACAATATAAAACCAACATATGAGGTTGTGTAATATTTCTCCTGGCCAGTTGTTAGGCCAGCCAGCCCTTGTAAGTTCTGGTGATGTCAATGAGCACTTCTAAACATTCTCCTGTACTCCTAATATCATGTCATACAGTTCGTAATGCTAGAATCAGGCACTTTTGCAATGTAAAAATACTGTAATGCGTATCGTAGCAAAAAGACACTCTGCAATGAAAAGAATGCAATGCGTAACGCAACAATCAGGCACTTTGCCAGGTAAAATACTGCAATGCGTAATACAACCACCAGATATGTCGTTCTGCAAAAAATAAGGCAATGCCTATACACTAATCAGGTAATTCGTTATGCAGGAATAATGCAATGTGCAATTCGCTAATCAGGTAGTTTGTTATGCAGAAACAAGGCAATGCGTCATATGACAATCAGGTAGTTTGTTATACAAAGATGATGCAATGTATAATACGTCAGTCAGCTACGCTGTTCTGCAGAAATGGAATACTACGTAGTACACTCAGGCCCCGATCACCGGGCCTTAGGTGGTCTCTCCGCCTCTCCTTCTGACCTTCAGTCAGCCTCTCAAAGTTGCCCCCAACACATTACGATGTGATCCCAAAGTAAAGCTTCGCACTCCGGCCCCTGTACTGCTACTCCCTTGGCAATACGTGCCGTAATACCAGCCGAAGCAGAGGCTTGTGCTGCCAACAGGAGAGGGTGGGCAAGAGCGTCTCCCTCCAAGCCCGCACCCCGCCCCAGGAGTAGACACACGTTACCTTGGGGGGCGCAAATCCACTCTCCTCTCCTCGTCCAGCGGTTGAGCCTGCAATGCAGCTTTGTGAAATGGCAACAGCGGCTCGGGCCGGCAACTCTACTCCTCCGTGACTGCCGGTTGGGCCGCTTCACTTATGAAGATCTCAGGCTGCCACAAAGCACACGCACACAGCATCGCTGAGTCTTCCTTCACTCGAGGTACACGATCACTGGGCACTCAACACACAGGTCTCAGGCTGCACGAAGATCACGCGCACAGCGTCACTGAGACTCACTTTACTCCAGTGCACACGATAACACGGCGAATCCTCACAAAAGTCTCCCGGTGCACAATGCACCCGCACACATCGTCCATGAAACTCACTTTACTCCGGTGCACACGATAACAAGACAAATCCTCACGAAGGTCTCACAGTGCACAACGCACCCGCACACAGCAGCGATGAGACTCACTTGGATTCCGGTGCACACGTTCACCGGACAATCCTCACAATGGGGTTCAGGCTGCACAAAGCACACACACACAGAGTCGCTGATCCTTGCTTGGATTCCAGGTGCCCACAATCACAGGCCAATCCTCCTGAAGGTTTTAGGCTGCACAAAGCACACATACACAGCATAGCTGAGACTCACTTGGACACCAGGCGCCCACAACGACAGGGCAGTTCTTACGAGGGTCTCAGACTGCAACAGGCACGCGCACACAGCGCCGCTGAGACTCTCCGGGAAACGTTTGTGTTCCTGTGTTTCCGTACAGGGAGCCAGCTCACCTCAGACCCTTGGGGATAAGTTACTTCAGGACACAACACACAGCAAAGTCCTTCAAGCAGGGGGACACAGCACACAACAAAGTCCCTTTAGCCTTTTCTTGGTTAAAACAGCAAACTGCAGCCCAGCCCCAGAACACACAGCAAGGGTCAGTCCTATCCTTCAGTCTCTTCAGTTGTTTCTTCCTTGGCAAAGGTCCTCTTGACCATGAAGTAGCTCCACTCTTGTTCACACTTGATCAAGCCATTCTCCAAAGTTCAGGGGCTTCAGCTCTCATAGTTATATCCCTCAATGGCTTTGAAGTCTTTGTGCTTCAGGGGGCACTGACCCCTGTCCAAACCAGTTCTGTGTGCCTCCCTGCCAGTGACACCTTTCTTCCTTTGATTAGTGGCGGTCTGGATTCTCAATCACTCAGCAGGAGCTGAGCCAATTGTTTTATAGCAGCAACCCAGGCCTCTTCACCTCTAGGGGCTTCTCCTCCCCCTACAGTCCAGATGCAGGTCAGCCTGTTGCTTTCTCAACTCCCGCCTGGGTCAAGACATTCCCCAGATCCTATCGCTTTCAAATCCAGACAGTCAATACACAGCCAGGCAGAGACACACAGATATGTTAGAGCACAAAACTCAGCCACTTCTCAAAGAGTGGCTTCTGAACACCCAATGCAAAAACCACCTTCAGAAAAAGATGTGTTATTACATTGTGAGTTCAGGCATACTAAACTTCACCTTTCCATCTTAAGCCTTTGGGAAGATAGGCTGGAAAACATATTGCACAGCCTCCCCATTCTGTCCTATGGGCAAGATGGCCTTTCAACTGTGAAAAACGAAATGGAGATTATTTCACTGTCAGGACATGAGTACGTATCCTACTTTTCACATGCACTACACCCTGTCCAGGGGGTACCCTAGACCTACCATAGGGGTGTCTAATGTGCAAAGAAAGGGAAGGGTAAGGCTGGCAAGTGAGTGCACTTGACAGAACAACATGGCAGTTTAACAAACTGCGAGCAGGCCCTGCAATGGCAGACCTGAGTTCCCTTTTTAAGGCTACTTGTGTGGGTGGCACAATCAGTGCTGCAGGCCCACTAGTAGCAGTTGTATTACCAGCCCTGATACACATAGTGCACTTTACCAGGGACTGTACTTAGTAAGGCAAACATACCAATCATGGACAACCAATTACCATTACACTTTATACAGGGAACACTTACACGTTGACACTGTTTAGCAGTGGCAAAGTGTCCAAAGCATCTTAGTTAGCAATACTATGTCAGACAAAAGGTCTAGGGGGAAAGCAAAAAGTTTAGGGACTTTAGCCAAAAAAGGCCAAGTCCTAAAACGTCACTTTGTAAATCTGGTGCAGCATCAAATTCCATGGGTCTTGCATGGGAAAACCCACCACTACGGCCATGAATCGCCTCCCGGGCACACAGTAAGGCGACGCAGGGATTTGCGATTCGTTGCCATACTCATGATTTATGAAGCCACTCAAAGCACGTAGTGTACCACTTAACAAGGCGCAAAAGAGGCGCAGGGCTCTCATAAATAAGCACCTCAGTGTGTCATTGTGGTCACCTAGTCATATAGGACACCTAGGCGGGAGTGGTGTTGTCACGCGTTTAATGGGTGAAGGAAAATATTACAAGAGAGAGTACGGGGTAGGGTAGAGGTCGTACTCAAGAACACAACAAAAAAACAGTAGGGTCTTTGATGCCAGTACAGTCAATGTCCATCTGGATAATCCTCTCTCTCTAGGGTTTTGGACCAGTGCTGGAGTCGCCTTTGGTTCTTGCTGTCGTTCCGCCAGGATAGAGGAGGGGGAGAAGTATGGGTGTGACCCCAAAAAATAAAACAGTGCAGTTTAAATGTGAAAAAGGGTGGCCCCAGCAGTGCCATGCAGGTTCAAGCGATTAGTGCGCCAACCACCACCACCCCGTTGTGAGGTAACCAATAAAGGGTACTTGCCGGAGGCCAAGGCCTCCTGGGTTGTGGCAGGGGGAGTCTCCCCGCCCTCCTCCTTTCCTTCTGGCGTTGCCCCTAGGCGGTACTTCTTGTTGCGCCGTTGCTTCCTCTTCTTCTGCGTCTTCTCCATGCCCCTTGGGCGACTGTCCTGTCTCCTGGGAGGCCGATACCTCTCCTCCTAACACTGGGACTTGCAGCTGATGTCCGAACGCCGATCTCTGTTACGCAACTCAGCATTTTTTTTTGCTTCCCGACGTTTTCTTCATCCTCGCCTCCTTCCTTTTGGCGTGCCTAAGTCACGTCCCGCGTAGGCTCTAGAGCGCCAACCTCTTTTTCCTGGCGGTCAGGCCTGGGCACCATTTTGGAAATCCTGCCTGGGAGTGGCGCAGGATTACACTGCCTTTCCCCTAAGTATGGATGTTAGGGCCATACAGATGTCGTGTATCCGGACAAAAAGTTCACATTTGCTTGGTCTCAACCTGGTGTATGGAGGGCCTGGAAAGAAAAAGGGTGTGAGGACAAAAACCAAGGGAGTAGCTTGGGGTTTGTCTCTTTGTGAGTGGAGATCCAGGTATGGTGGAGGCATGATCGGTAACCAAAAAGAAAGTACGTCCTAACAAACAATATTGTAGTGCCTCCATGGCCCACTTAACGGCCAAACATTCCTTCTCTATGGTCACTTAGTGTGTTTCTCATGGGAACAATTTTCGACTAAGATAAAGGATAGGCCGAAGAACTCCCTGCTGGTCGGGCTGAGACAAGATGGTCCCTAAGTTACGGTCGGAGGCATCCGTTTGCAGTACAAATGGTTTATTAAAATCCGGACACGTCAATATAGAGGCCTGGCATAGCAGAGACTTCAGCGTTTGGAAGCTGTCCTCCTGGTTGGCAGTCCACTCTATTTTGTTGTTTGGGTGTGGAAGTGACAGTAAGCCGGTGAGGGGACATGCTATGGTGGAAAATTTAGGGATAAACCGCCTGTAATATCTTACCAGATCAAGGAACGCTCATACGTCCTTTTTGGTGGTTGGCCTTGGTATCTCCTATATAGCCTCTAATTTGTTGTGTTGGGGTTGTAGTGTCCCAGCGTGTATAGAGTAGCCTAAGTACTCTATGTGTTCCTTACCCAGAGTGGTCTTTTTGGGGTTTAGTGTTAGTCCCGACCGGTGAAGAGAGGAGAAAATGTGTTGTAAGTGTTGCATGTGTGTCTCCCAATCAGGACTATATCCCACGATATCGTCAAGATAAGCTACTGCGTACTGTTGATGATCTCGTAATATAACATCCATTAGCCTTTGGAACGTAGCAGGGGCCCCATGTAGGCCAACGGGAATGACCTTAAAGTGATACAGGCCTGAGGGGGTGGAAAAGGCTGTGTTTTTTTCTGGCGGTTGGACTGAGGGGTATTTGCCAGTATCCTTTTGTTAAGTCAATGGTGGACATTACTTGTGCTCCTCCTAGTCTTTCTATGACCTCATCAACTCTTGGCATGGGATAGCTGTCGAATTTGGAGCTGGTATTTAATTGGTTGAAGTCGATGCAGAATCTGACACTTCCATCTGGTTTGGGGACTAACACCTCCGGTGAACACCAGTTACTATGGGAGGGTTTTATAATATCAGCCTATAACATTGCTTCCACTTCTTGTTCTACAGCCTGGCGCCTTGCAGCTGGGATACGGTAAGGTTGTAATTTTATCAACTTTCCTGCTTCTGTCTTAATGTCATGCTTTACTAGGAAGGTTTGTCCCGGTTTGCTAGAACTCAGCCCTTGGATGCGGTCTAACAGGTTGTATAACTGATGTCTTTGAACAGGGGTGAGTGTATCCCCATATTGGGTCGCTCTACGGATGCTTTGCAAGAGGGTTGGATGGATATCTCCATTTGATTAGTGATAGTAATGTGGTTGATAGGAACAACAGTGTTACCACTCTGAGGGGGTAGGTCTTCCCATTTTTAAACAAGTTTATATGACATACCTGTCCCCTGGGCCCTGTTCGGGGAACTGCTACTCTATAGGTAACAGGGGTCACTTTTTCTAGAACTGAGTTAGGCCCTTGCCAGGTCGCTAGGTGCTTTTTGTCTGAGGTGGGTAGTAGGATCAATACCTTATCTCCCACTGATGGCTCTCCTAAGCATGTACCTTGATCATAATCCGATTTTTGCTTTTGCTGTTCCCTCTCCAGGTTCCGGTGTACCTCCTCCCACAGGGTAGCTAGGGTCGTTTTTAAGATAGTTGAGTACCCTAGCAATGGTTTCCCTTCATCCTCTTCCTCAGTACATTGTTCAGCTGTCATGTCCAGAAGGGTGCGAGGTCTTCGCCCAAACAATAAATCAAAAGGACTAAACCCTGTAGACTTCTGTTCATGAGTTATGATCGAAAACAATACCAGAGAGAGCTTGCAATCCCCTTCTTTCCCGGTATCAGTAATACACTTCCTCAATATTGTCTTTATGGTCCGGTTGTAGCGTTCCACCAACCTGTCCATCTGGGGATGATACACCGCCGTTCGGATCTGGCGAACCCCAAGGAGAGTGTAGATCTCCTTCATTTACCGGGACATAAAGGGAGTCCCTTGGTCGGTTAAGATTTCTGAAGGAAACCCAACCCCTGAAAAGAAAGAGATCATAGCTTGAGCTACCGTAAGAGTGGTCATGCTCGTCAGTGGTAGCGCCTCTGGATAGCGCGTAGTGTAGTCCACCAATACTAGTATATATTGGTGGCCCTTAGCTGAGGACAGAAGGAGTCCTACCAAGTCAATTCCCACCCGCTGGAAAGGGTTATCGATTATAGGCAAGGGGCGTAAGGGTGCTTTTTCCTCTGTGGAAGGGTTGACCAGTTGGCACCAGGGGCAAGAGGCACAGAACCTGGCGACTTCCTTGTATATACCGGGGCAATAGAATCTTTCTAACATGTTTCTTAGTGTGTGTTCCTGACCATAATGTCCACCCCCAGCCTGACTATGTGCTATGTGCAGTGCCTGTTCATGGAATGCCATGGGTATGAGCAGTTGCTCTTTATGATGCCAGGGGGCCCAACTGACCCTATAATGGAGCCCCTTTTTAACACAAAAGTACGGCCCCTACCTTATTGGGGTCTTCTTCTTGTGCCTGGTTCCATGCATTTGTCAGGGTGCTGTCATCCAGTTGCGCGGTCCAAAAACTTCGGGTCAGTCAACCTCTATTCTCTGGGGAGGAAAGAAGACAAGTGACAGGAGAAAGTAAAGCCAATTTGTATGCTGCGTGTTCTTTCCTTTTCTCTGACCTTGTGTTTGGAACTTTTATTTCAGTCCGTAGTATCTCGGAGGCAGAGAAGGGTGCCTCCTGTAGCCCTTCTGTCTCATGGCTCTTTATAGATACTCATCAAAGCTCGGCAGGTCCGTTTTCTGGGAGAGCCGGTACCACTCCCACTTTTCGTACTTGTGGGTCTCCTTCTATTTCTATCAGGATGTCAGCTAATGAATATAAATGAACATCCCAATGAACACAGGACATCTGTATCGGGACCTCGTCTGTAATCTGGATTATAGGAACCAACTCCTGAGATATCATAGTGTGATGACACCCTGTGTCCAACAGCGCATCTATGGTTCGGCCGTTGAGACGGATGGCCTTCCTATAGCATGTCTGGGTACCTCCTGTGGCAAGCACCTTTACCTGGGACAACCCGACCTCCATGGATTCTACCCCTTCGCTCTTAACCGGGCAGTTTCTGGCAATATGACCACACTATGAACATTTAAAGCACTGCGGCCCTGTCGGGGTAGGAAAGGGGTTTGTAGGCGGCCTCATCAACACTCTACCTAGTTCGGTGTTTTTATTCTTGCTTGGCCTGGAATACATCTTCTGGGGTATCAGGGGCGCTTTTATGGACTGTGCCCTAAAATCTGGTGACCTATGGTAGGCACATGCCAACTCCACCGCGGTTTGTACTGTCAAATGAGGGTGTTGCTTTATCCAGGAACGTGTGTTGATGGGGAGAGCTCCAAGTACTGCTCTAGATAAACTTTTTCAGTGACTTCCTCCATAGAGGATAGGTTAGGTTGTAACCACCTTTCCCCTAGGTCTCTGACACGTTAATAGAGTGCCCTGGTGTTATCGCCCGCAACCCACCTCTCTTTACGGATCTTTGCCCTATAGTACTCTGTGTCATGCCCCTGATTTTCGAGAATGGTTTTCTTGATTTAAGGGTAGGGTGTAAGACCGACAGGGTTAGCGGCCCGATAGGTGGCCTGCAACTCGCAGGACAGGAGGGACGCTATATACTGGCCCCATCGTTCAGGAGGCTAGGTGGCAGTCGTGGCTACCCTTTCGAAATTAATAAAAAAATAATCGGGATGGTCCCTTTCCTGGAACTTCTGTAGCACTGAGCTGGGGATGTTTGGGTGGACCCGGGAGTGGATATAGTGTCAGTGAGGCGCAGGATGGTGGTGTCTTTGATTTGTTGGTTAATAGTTAGGAAGGCAGCCAGTGCTTTTAGGGCGTTTTGGAACACCTTTCTCTCTTCCTGCGCAGCCTGGTTTTGGTACTCTAAAACCAGCTGTAGGTGCCTCTGACCTACTGCTAACTGGATGACCATGGCTTCCATACTGATGGCTTGGGTCATGACAGTCTTAAATGACCGGATCCCACTTCTGACACCACTGTGGTCACCTGGTCATATAAGACACCTAGGCGGAAGTGGGGTTGTCACAGGTTTAATGGTTAAAAGAAAAGATTACAAGATAGAGTCCGGTCTCAACAACACAAAAAAAACAGTAGGGTCGTTGATGCCAGTTCAGTCAATGTCCATCTGGATAATCCTCTATCTCTCTAGGGTCTTGGACTGGTGCTGGAGTCGCCTTTGGTTCTTCCTGTCGTTCCGCCAGGAGAAAGGAGGAGGAGAAGTATGGGTGCGACCCTCGAAAATAAAACAAACAATAATCAGGTTTGTATGCCCACATCCCTCCTGGGTTGTGGCAGGGGAGTCTCACCGCCCTCCTCCTCTCCGGGTCGGTTAGACCTTCTGGCATTGCCCCTAGGTGGTACTTCTTGTTACTTTGTCGCTTCATCTTCTTCAGCGTCTTCTCCTTGCCCCTTTGGTGACCGTCCTGTCTCCTGGAATGCCGATACCTCTCCTCCTATCCCCGGGACTCGCAGCTGATCTCCGCACTCGGTTCCTCCATCATGCGACTTTGCGTTTCTCTTTCGCTCCTTGTTGTATTCTTCGTCCTTGCCTCCCTTCTTTTGACATGCCTGCATCACGTCCCGCGTAGACTCTAGAGCACCGACCTCTTCTTCCTGGCGTTGGCCCTGGGCGTCATATTGGAAATCCCGCCCGGAAGAGGTGCAGGATTACAGTAGTCAGGTTAATTTTTTATTTGATTTTCAGAAACAACCCCATGCTTTTGGGGTATTTTCTCAATATTAAAATTAATACGGCCATCCTCCTTGGCATAGCAGCTGGCCGACATGTCATTTTTGACACAAGTACTCCCACCATGCTGGTTGGAGCACTTTGGATGAAATGTCCTCTGCAGTGGGTAAAAATATCCCCATGGGATCTCTAGATGCTGCAGGTTGGGAGAGGTGTGGCCTCAGCTGCCTCAAAATGTTAGCAACCCACAAGCTAAATTCGTATTGAGTTTCTGAGACTAACATTAGCTTTTCAAGATATGAAAAATGTAAACTTTTCTTTAGGGTAATGGTTGAGAATTAATGAGAATAATAGTCTGAAAGTTCCATTATGTCTTTCAGAATATTCACTGAATTGCCTGTCTTTAAGATTTCAACAAATTAATAAATTATTACTTATTTGCCAGTGTCAGGACAACACAACATAGATTTGTCAATGAAAGGACTACAATTAGCACTTCATGAGGAGGCTTTATGTTTCTGGTAATTGAGAAGCCAAAAGACTCATTATAAATTTTTTGAGGCTTTTATACTGCAACATATTATATGTTGTATACATTTACCAGATAAAGAAAAAACTATCTGTTTGAAAAATGCAGATCTGTGTACTACAAACAATATATGCACACTGTCTGCTCCAGACATTTGGCTGTGGAAGACTTTAAACGTTAACTATTAAACCTTCTCGTTACCTTGTCAGAAAACTTATTAAGAATAGAAAGTTTATGCTTAATTTAAAAGATGATCCACCTTTATAGCCAACTATGGCAGGGCAATGGTAGAACATTCAAGTGGAAAAACTGGTATCCGTCTAGAATAGTCACCACAACACATGTATAAGGATTATAAGATTAGATTGCTTGAAAAACTGAAAACAGAATTGAATCTGTATACAGGAAGATAAAACACTTGAATTAATTTGAACTCTGCAGGTGCAATAGAGAGAAAAACACACACATCATTTGCATTTCCATGTTTCCTGCTCATCAGATGCGGTCCGGGGGCACGGGTTCTGTGCACTTCCTCCTCCTGCATTGGCTTTAAAGCTACCAAACACACACAGCATTTCCATTTATTTTTTTCCTGCTCATCAGATGCGGTCCGAGGCGCCTGTTCCATGCACTCCCCCCTCTTGCTTGTTTCCTTTTGCTCCTGAAATGTTAGTGCACCTGATCCTGTAATTGCACCTGTTTAACCATTGTTTAATTATATTTGTTATGAGTTTAAATGTATTTTTTTACCATCAGCATGTTTTTTTGTAGAGCCCACGCTGAGACTCGAGCCTGGTTGCCCAGGCCCAAAGTCGTCAACTCTGTTTGTTATGCCACATCGCTAACTTGTTTTTTTAGGCGCTAGTGACTACTGGGTGCTTGCCGGTGCCTCCAATGTAGTTATGGGTATACTTGCAGTAAATTGCAAGCTGTCCTGCAAGATTGAGCATGCTGCAGCTGTAGCCAATAGGACCAGCCATTATGTGGACCATCCAGAGCGTGCACTGCCCTTGGGGCGCATTTGAAGGCAAGAAATTGGAAACCCCAAGACACCGCCTCGTCACTGTGTCCTCTTTCCATTGCGGATGACGGTTGAGTGACTCCAACGCAGGGACTGAAGCTGCCAGAGCAAAACGCACCTCTCTTCTGTGTCTACTTCTACTATTGGGATTTCTAGCCCACGTTCACCCGTATACACAGTCGCCATGTTGGGATGGTATAGAATCTACCAGAAGTGCATGGGTGGCAAGTGAAGGGTAACTAAACAGAATAAGAATGAGTTAGTGAACTCTCAACATTGGGGGTTAGTTACAGACTGACCTAAAGCTGTTTGTGAGTAGGAAAGCTTGTAAAAACCATGTTAGACGGGGGGGGGGGGTCATGGATTGGTGCTCTTAAATGCTACAGGAGTGTCCCAGGGACCGCTAGGAAGTGGTAGCAAATTACGTCACAGGGGCTGGAGCCTGACAAGCACCATTGTGATACTGCATGCCATGGTTTTCTAGTGTATTGGCCCAAATTCATAGCAATCTTGGAGCAAACCCAGTAGATTAATCATGTTTACCACTCAAACTGTAAATGGTAATTTATATATAACGTAATTTGTATATAACGTTTGCCTGTTGCTGTGTTTATGTGTGTTTAAAACCATAACATCTAAAGTGTTCTACAAAAAAACACTATCTGCGAAAACAGCAGGAAAAGGGAATAACGATTATGGTTATTTTTGGGAGTTGAAGGGACGTACTGCCCCAACCCATAGCCAGTGTTCTGGGCAGTGTGAAGCATACAGCAAACTTTTGCTGAGAGGAACGGCATATCTTGACTACAAAAACCACGTTATGGCTGCTTGGACCAGGACATGATGCTGCCCTCTGTGCTGTAGTTGCACATGCCTGTGGCTGAAATGAGGTGCAGTGTCACTCGTTAAAAGTAGCACCTTTGTTACAAAAAGGGGCTGATACACTCCTTATAGTCTTTATACTGCACCACTCACCTAAATCTTTTTCTAACATGATCATATTGAAAATATTTGTGGTCTATTATCAACAACATGTAATCAATTTGATAACACAATGGTCGTGTAAGACAAAGAGCCAGTGCACCACTGTCAAAAGTGAAGCACTATTCCTAGAATGCAAAGTGCTCAGTCTTCCCTAAAAGCCAGGTGTAGCCAAAGGTATCAATTACACAAGAAACAGACATGTGTGACCTACTTGTTGCAGTGCAAGTCATTTTATACTCAGTTGCTGTAGCTTCCTCATCCACATGTTTGGAACCAGAAAAAGTCGTTTTCCAGTTTGGCTGCCAGAAATAGCACATGCCCCATCAATAACGTAACTCTAGCCACTACCTCTTTTTAAAGCCCACAGCACATCGAATTCTGGGATTTGTAGTTTTGCATTTTGCATTGGTGACTGGCTAAAATGTCAGAATTCGTTCAGAATTAGCTGAAAAAATCCTTTGTTACTTATGCAAAGTTCTATTATCACATTTGTGTCATTTTAAATATTTAAAGAATTATTTTTTGCTATTACTTTTAGAATGCAGTGTTTTTGCATCAATTTTTACATGGAATTATATTTTGGTGAATGCAGGAGGATTCAGCAGACAAAACGGGAGGAAGGTGGCAGGATTTCACAGTGTTTGAATGTTTATTATTGTTGTCTTTTTAGCCTAGGGTCCCATGGTGACGGTTGACCTTTCACCACATGATGATATTTTGAACCCAGACATTGTTGTACAATTTGCAGCTGCCAATCTTGTGAGCGATACTGGCCCAGCCATCCCGCCCCCGGGGCTGAAGCAGCTGTAGCCCTTAGGCTTAGAGTCAAGCTCTTGTCCCGACTACGGCAGGCAGTTTCCAGGACTTTCTCTCTATCACTGTCTCTCTTTCTCACATATTTATGGCTCTCCTACTTTCTCCCACTCTGTCATCAGCCCATCTCTGTCCCACCTGTCTGTCTATTTAGCTCTCCCGCTTGACCCAGCCTCTTTTCCTGTCTCTTCCTGAGCCTCCGCATATTTTTATGTCCATCTTTCCCTTTTCCTTTATCTATCTCTCCGTCTCTCCCTCTTTTTGACTGTTGTTTTCATCCGCTCGCTCTTTTTCCCATCTCGATTTGTTCTTCTAGACTCTATATTTCTCCCTCTTTCTCCTCTCTCTCTTCCTCTCCTGTAGTTCGTCCTCCCTCTTCCGCTATTTCCTTTTATCTATTCCCCTATTCCCTTCTCTCCTTTCTTCTCCATTGTTTTAGCAGGCCTGGATGCTCGGACTGATGCCATAAGAGATGGCAGGGAGCAGGTGCTGCTGGCGGTGGTGTTGGTGTGCTGCTCTGCCTGTGTCGGTCTCAGAATATTTGGGTCCTTGGATGCTGTGGGTGGCAGCCCCAGCATCAGGCAGTTGGACTTGCAGCTTGGAGGTCATGCTGGCTGTGATAGATTGAGGGGTTCGAGCTTCCAACAGCTCAACCTAGGTGCTTTCAGTTTCGAACTGCATCTCCCTCATCCACTGTTACTGGGCTGCTTCCTGCCTGTCCCGAGACCATCAGAGCCACCAGGGACCTGACAAGCCTTCAAACGATCTGGCTACACCTAAGGTGACAGGCTCTCTAACCTCAGGTATTTACTATGACAGCCAGTGGCAGGTCGCGTTAGTCACAAGCATTGTCCACTGTTTGCAGTGTCTGTAAGAGACAAGAGGGCACAGTCAAGATACGATGGCACCAGGTGGACCTAAAGATGACCCAGTCCGGAGCTCTTCAGCTGCATAGTGCACCAAAGCTTTACTCTGATTGGCCATTGTGACCGTTGGATCCATCGATCACTAGAGTGTGTGGCCCATTCGGCGGAGGGAAAATAGCAGCACAGCACTACCAGACATAATGTGGTTTAATTTAAATATGCATGACCAATTAATAGCCAGATACGTGACGGTTGGCAGAGCTACTGCAAGTTGCTGCAGGCAGAAACTGCACTCCATAACACACAATCCCACTCCACATAATTTCAGTACACTCAATGTCACATAATTTCTATCCACGTAATTCCACAGCACACCATGCCACATAATTCTACTACACAAATCCACTCTACACCACACAATTCCACACTGCACAATGCCACAATTAACTAAACCAATACAAGCCACATAATTCCACTACACACCACATACATAAACTCAATAACACATAGGTAAAAGACATTGCCATTTACAATGCGATGAGCTCTAACTTAAACGAATGCGAGACCCATTACATTTCCAATGCTTGTTTTTCATAGGAGCCTTCTCCTGAGTCTTTAGACCCACTGTGCCCACAGGAGGAAGCATGAAGCTGATAACCAGCGTTCTGTAGTATAGTAAATGGCGCACAGAGGCATCATTTAAGGATCAATGGAGGATTCATTATGGTTGTTATTGAGATGAAATGATAGGACACAGACAGTGGTTTAAATGGGCCGGTACTGAGTACCAGCACTTTTTTATTTTGATAGGGAGAGTACCAGCACTTCTCGAGAGAAATGTAATACTTTTAATTGGAGAGTACTGTTACTTCTCAGAAACAAGCAGGTACTCTGGTACAGAGTACCTGCACTTCTATATTTCCATTTCAAGCACTAGACACAGGTAGGTATGTAGATTCTTCCTCATTTAAGATGAAGGTCCAGCAAAGCCTGAACACGTCTCCACGATGGAGCGCTGACCACTAATTGCCCCAAATCGAACTAGAACGACAGGTTAAAACATGCAGCCGAAGGCGTGAAGTTTTTCCCAGGTCTTGAAACATGAAAGAATGAAGGGGCGCCCCTTGCATTATTTTTGGCTGCCCTTGCGTAACTTTTTGTGACACAGCGGCGGCGTAAAAATGCGGCCCATTTAAAATGTGACGCATCTAGGGAGATGAGTCATGTTGTAAAGCCCTGCATCACATTATACTTGTGTCAGGTATAATGTATGCAGGGTGGGCGTTCCCTCGCAAAAACGCCTCGTACAGGTGACGCAGTGAAATCTACAAGAATTCACACCGCCACTTCTAGGACCCCACTGCGTCAAAACCTTACGCCTGCTTGGAGCAGGCATAAGGAGTGACGCAGCACAATGAGGATAGGCCTCCTCATGTAGTGCTAGAGTTGCGTAGTATTTGCGACACGACTCCAGCAATGCGTGACTTTTGCGCCAACAGATGCGCCAGAATTTCTGACACATCTCTCAATTCTTGCATCATGGTGCGCCATATTGTAAATACATCACATCCATGGTGGTGCAAGGGTTTCTCAGGGTGGTGCAGGGAAAGTGACACATCTCTACAGATGCGTCACTTTCTTGTAAATCTGCCCTGAAGTATTTAAGGGAACCAAGGCCTCTACCATTGGAATGTTGATGTTAATAAAAAAAATAAGGAATATACCACTTCAGAGCATGACTGGTGCTTCCATTAGGCACTACGTCACCTGCATTAGGTTACCACGTTTTACAAGTGCCAAATTACTGAAAACGGCTCCAAAAATCGCTCCTTTCAGTGTAAGGGAGCATTTCAGCTGCCAGAATTCTAATTTGTTTAGGTGTTGCGAATTTGTGCATCATTCCTGCTTTAGGGGCATTGTGACCCACATCTGAGCTTGATGCAAACCCCCGCTCCTCCCCCACCCGGAACGGATACAGAGGTTATGAACTTACTGGACTGCAAGGTAAACACTCCTACCCTTGACCAATTCCCACCAGCTTGACGACATCCAGAAATAATTACGGACAGGATGAGTCATATGGCTTTTTCCAGGCACACGTGTAAGTCATGCCTGTAAAAAGTCGTCCTTTCTATAAACATAAATATGTGTGATTCACTAAAATACTTCAGTGTGCAGGGGTGTAGGCTATGTGTGCATGATGTTTGTTTCTAATGTGTAGGTTACACTCGAGCAATTTTGTACTTGAATTAGAAGTAGGTGTTTGTAGGAAGGCGACGCAGGTAACTTACATCCCCACACAGTAGTAGTTCAAGTTCAAGTTCAGTAATTTGTATAGCGCACTACTCACCCAGAGGGTCTCAAGGCGCTTGAGTGAGGGTGGGTGCATCATTTTTCGAATAGCCAGGTTTTTAGCTGCTTTCTGAAGGAGAGGTGGTTCTGTGTGAGGCGGAGGTGAGTGGGGAGAGAATTCCAGGTCTTGGCCGCTAAATAGGAGAAAGATCTTCCTCCCATGGTGGATCTATTGATGCGCGGGATAGTGGCGAGGGCTTGATTGGATGAACGTAGTTGGCGGGTGGGTGTGTAGAAGGATAGTCGTTTGTTGAGGCATTCGGGTCCTAGGACGTAGAGGGCCTTGTGTGCGTGGGTGAGGAGACGGAACGTTATTCTTTTGTTGATGGGAAGCCAGTGGAGATCTTTCAGATGACCGGAAATGTGAGCTTGACGGGGGATGTCCAGTATGAGTCTGGCTGAGGCGTTTTGGATGCGTTGGAGTTTTTTCTGTAGTTTGGCAGTGGTTCCGGCGTAGAGGGTGTTTCCATAATCTAGTCGGCTAGTGACTAGTGCGTGGGTGACTGTCTTTCTTGTTTCGGTGGGGATCCAGCGGAAGATTTTTTTGAGCATGCGTAGGATGTTGAAGCATGATGAAGAGACGGCGTTGACTTGTCTGCTCATCGATAGGGAGGAGTCTAGGATGAAGCTCAGGTTACGTGCGTGATCTGTAGGTATGGGTGCTGTGCCCAGAGCAGGTGGCCACCACGAGTCGTCCCATGCAGAGGGGGATGATCCTAAAATGAGGACTTCCGTTTTGTCCGAGTTTAGCTTTAAATGACTGTTCTTCATCCATTCGGCTACTTCTTTCATTCCATCGTGTAGATTGGTTTTGGCGGTGTTAGGATCTTTGGTGAGGGAGAGGATCAGCTGGGTGTCGTCAGCGTAGGAGATTATGTTGAGGTTGTGTTGTCGCGCAATGGATGCGAGGGGGCTCATGTACACATTGAAGAGGGTGGGACTGAGTGATGATCCTTGAGGTACGCTGCAGATGACTTTGGTTGCCTCTGATTTGAATGGGGGAGGCGGACTCTCTGGGTTCTTCCGGCGAGGAACGAGATGATCCAGTCCAACGCTTTTCCTTGTATTCCGATGTTGCTGAGGCGTTGTATGAGGGTGGTATGACAGACTGTGTCGAAGGCGGCGGAGAGGTCGAGTAGGATGAGGGCAACTGTTTCTCCGTTGTCCAGTAGCGTTCGGATGTCGTCTGTAGCAGCGATGAGTGCGGTTTCGGTGCTGTGTTTGGCTCGGAAGCCGGACTGTGAGGGGTCCAGTGAATTGTTGGATTCAAGGAATGCGGCAAGCTGACTATTGACGGCTTTCTCGATGACTTTGGCCGGGTAGGGGAGGAGTGAGATGGGGCGGTAGTTCTTAAGTTCAGAAGGGTCCGCTGTAGGTTTCTTCAGAAGGGCGCTGAGTTCGGCATGTTTCCAGCTTTCTGGGAAGGTAGCGGTGTTGAAGGAGCAGTTGATGACATCGCAAAGATAGGGTGCGATGATGGAGTCTGCTTTGTTGAAAATGTGGTGGGGACATGGGTCGGTTGGTGATCCTGAGTGGAGGGAGTTCATCAGGCGGATGGTGTCTTCAATCGTGATTGGGTTCCAGGCGCAAAGGTTGTGAGAGTGCTGTTTTGGTTCGGAGGTGGGTGGAGTGGCTTGTTCTTCGGACAGGTTTCCAAAGCTGTTATGAATGTCGGCGATTTTGTTGTGGAAGAAAGAGGATAGGGAGTCGCAGAGGTCTTGGGAGGGAGTGATGTCGTTGGTGCCGGCGGTGGGGTTGGTAAATTCTCTGACGATGTTGAATAATTCTTTGCTGTTGTGGGTGTTGTTGTCGAGTCGATCCTTGAATGCTGATTTCTTGGTGGATCGGATCAGTTGGTGGTGTTTGCGGGTGGCGTCCTTGAAGGTGGTCAGTTTGTTAGTGGTTGGGTTTTTTCTCCAAGTTTTCTCGAGGGTACGACATAGCTTCTTGGATTTCTTAAGGTCATCGTTGAACCAAGGGGCCTTTTTGCTACCTTGTTTGATCTGGTGGTTTTTCAAGGGTGCTAATTCGTCAGCGCTTTGAATGATATGGTGGGAGGGTTTTGGTTAAGCGATGTGAAGAGTTGGTCGGTGGTGATTTTGTTCCAGTTTCTTCGAGAAATAGGTTGTGGTGGGATGTGGGTTGTGGTTTCTTTGTAGCTGAAGTGAACGCAGCTGTGGTCCGTCCAATGGAGAGCCGTGGTGCGATCGAAGGAGATGTGTTTGCTGGAGGTGAAGATAGGGTTGAGCGTGTGTCCGGCAAGGTGGGTGGGGGTGTCAACAAGTTGTTTGAGTCCGAGATTAGCCAGATTGTCTAGGAGGGTGGTGGTGTTGTTATTGTTATTCTTTTCCAGGTGGAAGTTGAGGTCTCCCAGTAAGATGTAGTTCTCGGAGGTGAGGGCATGTGGGCTGATGAAGTCAGTGATGTCTTCATTAAATTGTGTGCGGGTTCCTGGTGGTCTGTAGATGAGGGTGCCTCTAAGTGTGGTCCTGGGGTCGGTGTGGATCTGGAATGAAGGTGTTCGGCAGTTGCGAGGTTATCGTCGGAGCTGGTCGTGATTCGGATGGTGTTCTTATGGGCGATGGCAATACCTCCTCCTGTTTGGTTGGTGCGGTCTTTTCGGATGATCTTGTAAGCGTCCGGGATGGCTATGGCGATGTCGGGCGCTGATGATGCGTTCATCCAGGTTTCTGTAAGGAAGGCGACGTCCGGTGATGTGGTGTCGAGTAGGTCCCAGAGTTCGGTGGCGTGTTTGTGGACCGAGCGGGTGTTCAGCAGGATGCACTTCAGGTGGTTAGGGTCGGGGCTGTGTTTGGAGGGGGATGATTTGGTGTGGGTCCTGATGCAGTCGAACTTGCATGAGTGGCATGCGAATGGTCCGTGGGTGTGTCCTGGGGTAGCTACGCAGCATTGTGGGGTGCGTCCGGGGTTAAGGGCGAGGAGAGTAGCGGCGTCATACGTTAGGCGAGTGGGGTGGGTATTGCGAGGACCAGGGGGTCTGGCACTGGGCGCGGTCCAGGCGCGGACGGGCATAGACGGGCTTACCTTTGGCGCACCTTCGGCGTGCATGGGGCGCGCCCGCTGCGCGTGAACGCTGCGCGGAAAGGCATCTGTCATATGTGGATAGTGGGAGGGGGAGGGGCGAGGGAGGATCAGCTGGGAGGCGGGGAGCGGGGCGGAGAGCCGGGCTGGGGGTCACAACAACAACAGCAAAATGGCTGCAAGCCAAAAGGCGACCAGAACGAGCTTGGGGCACAGTTCAAGGTATCGGCGGTCGAAACAGCAATGAAATCGGCACGCAGGCACAGGCAGCAATGTGCATTTAATAAATAAACAATGAGCAGTCTAGCGGCACAGCGTGACAATGAAATTGAAGGCAGAGGCAGCAATGTCCAATTAATCTAGAAATAATGCGCAGTCTCCAATTAGGCAGTGGCAGAGCAGCTTAACCCAAACGAGTGCAGCAGAAGCAGTGCGAGCAGCGCTACGATACCAGGTTAGGGCTTGGCGCAGCGTGGGAAGCAACCGCCTTCGTGGATCTCAGGACGGTCTAGTAAGTTTTCGGGTATTCGCAAACATGTTTCAAAGCATTCTGTAGACTAACTTACACGTAAAGGTTTACACAGTAACCTCGCTGCATGGTTTTAGTGTGCTTATGTGTGACATTTTCATCTTTTTATGCTGTGTATGTGTGACATTTCAGCGCCTTGGGTGTGACGCTTTGAGTGACACTTTATTGCAAGTCCCACAAAGCAGCTATTTCAATTTAATGAGATTTGAGAACGGGGATGAAAATAATGAGTTCCATTATGTAGCTTGGGCACCGCATGTCAGTGTGAAGCTTGTGCACAGCATGCCAGCCCGGCCAGTCCGCATGCACTTGTCTTTCACTTGGAACAGACCTTCAATGCTTATCCCCATGCACTTGTCTTTCACTTGGAAGGGTCAGTGCTTAATTTGTGCCGGTGGTTTCCGCACCACTTCATTGTCAACACCGGTTCTTGTGACAGTCTGCCACAAGGTGGCTCTGTCTGGCTAATTTAGAAGTGACCACATCAACAGTTAATTATCAGTTTAATATTCATTAAAAATTACTAGTACCTGCCACCCAAGCCATTCTTATATCGTTGGCGACCTGAAATAGTCAAAATTGTCACACGTGTAGAAGTTTGGTGGTTAGTAGTTGTTATTATCATTAGCAGCATGGTAGGGGCAATGTTTGGTGCTAGCTTCAGTGTCCTCCTGACGAGAGCCCTGGCGCTTATTTGTTTGACAAACTAAGCACTGGACCTAGTGTGCATGCGCCTTTCACTTGGGGCCTAGTGTGCATGCAGTCAAGTGTGCATGCAGTCAGGGTGTTGTAGGATTTCTTGGCCTTCTAAAGTGTTGTCAGTCTCTAAGTACTTAGACACAATGTCACTTGCATTCCCAGTGCCTCGAGCAAGGGAGTAGTTTATCATATTTGACATGAAACAAAGTAGAAATGCAGCACCCGTCTTCAGCACACTAATATCACACTCACTGTGAGTGCCAAAATCCTCTTTCTCCAAACAAGCCTCACATTGCTACTACCTATGGTTCTTTAACAGAAAACATACACAAATAACTCAAGTTTCCCAAATTCTATGTGGGTGTTAGACCTGTCCGCCCTAGGGTGGTCTTTCCCCATTTTTTTCGCCCTTGCCTTGTTTTTTCCACCCTCTTTTTCGTTGGACCTAGGTCTCCGGGCGCCTTACCATTGTTAATCAGTGCTAAGGTGCAGGTGCTCTCTCCTACCAACATGGCTGCCACAGGCCCCTGCTACTGCGGAGTGGTCTTTTTAGTAGCACCCTAGCAGGCAGGAGCTGGCTGGGACCCTAAGATACTGTTGCAACACCAGCCCGCCTTTTCTGCCCATAGCTGTACTAGGGAAGCTCCAGGAACCTTCCGGAATAGGGGAGGGGTCTTCTTTTGCCGCCTTAGAGAGTGGTCACCTGACCTGGGAATATTTAAGGAAAGGAGGGAACATTTTTAGTCAGTTGGGGCATCACTGACCTGGGGGAACCTACGCAGGAGTCTTAGGCGGTAGGGCCTAGGGGAGGAACCTATGCCACTGGGAGTGACTGGGCCTAGGCACTGCCTTCCAAGTTGAGTAAGGGACTCTAACCAAACCCACTGATCTGGCCCAGCGTGGGGGGAACCAAGGGACCCACCTGCAGTGAGCTACAGGAACCAGCCTGTCCTCAAGCCACCAACTCAAACTCCCCCCCCCCTTCAAGAAACTACCTAAGAAGGGCGCAGGAGCCATCAAGCGCCAAGAAGAAGCACCTATCTCCAAGAAGGACTGCTGGGGATCAACCAGGTACCAGCGCTGTACCACTCACGCGCTCCCCTGCTCAACCTGTGCCCCCCTGTGCTGTCCTGCCGCAGTTGTCTGCCTAAACTGCCTGAACTAGCTGAACTAGCTGACCTGCCAAAGCGCTCCCCTGCTGTGTTACCCCGGAGCGCTGGGGCTCTTGAGACTTCCTTTGTGCCTCCCAGCTTGCTGGAACCCTAAGAACTGCCTAAGCGCTGTGCCTTCGAAGCGCTGTGTCTCCCCAAAGCGCTGTGCCCGAATCGCGCTGCCTGGCCGACTCACCGCAGCAGCGCCGGTCATCTGTGTGGTCCTGAAGTGTTGCACCCTTGAGAGCGCTGCCGATCTCACCGCCGCGGCCCGGCGATTACTGGCGCTGCCTCGCCCTGCCCGGGAGCCTCATGTCCCCGACGTCACTGCCGCGGCCCGGTGCTTGCGTGGGGGTGGCCCCCTCTGTGTGCATCGTTGGGGCGGCCCCCCGGTGCCAGGAGAGGGCCGCTGGAGTCAGAGTGGGCCGCGCTAGGCCCTGAAGCCACCACCATCACCACCACGTGACTGGGGTGCCCGGCCGCGGCATCGGCCGCGCCCCCGCCTTTGCTGCCCAGCGACCGGAGACAGGATGGACACGCCCCCGCAGGCCGCACTACTATTGGCAGCCGCGGGCGCGCCTCCCCTCAGCCGCCTTTGATTGGTCCTGAACCCGGGAAGCCCCTGGAGGCCTGGGACCGGGAGAGAACCACGCGCGGGGCTCAGGGAGAGCGCCAGAGCCCCCACCAGCCCGCACAAACCCCAGAGGGGCGCCACACCCCCAGGAGGCCCCGACACCGCCGGCGGACGCTAAAAGTGAGCACAAGCCCCCCCCCCCGGGTGTCGCACCAGCCTGCCATCACCGCCGCAAGGGGCCCGAGTAGGCCCGAAGACTTCAGGTAACCCCTGGGGGTGGAGGGCGGCAAGCTCGAGTGGACGCGGGGCCTCCAGGGAGCCAGGAGGAGGCCCCACGATCGCCCCTCCCCCGGAAGAACTATAATTGGGCCCCGTTGGCCCTAGTTGCATACCGGAGACCCCTGAACTGGGCCAGAACATTACCTAGGCCCTAAATACTCGTTGGTTATCGGAGTTGACCCCTAACTAGGGGACTGTTACGTCTGGGCTGCAGGAGCAGGGAGAACAGTGTTGGTGTGTCCTGCTGACCCAGTGATATTGCTTTAGATCGTTACTATTAAAACCTCTGTTAAGAAATGTTGACTCAGTCCCCGGGCCCAAGAGTTACATAGGCCTAATGAAGTGTTGAATGAATTTTAAGAGACTAGCGTTGCATAGAGGGTTTACCTAGGCTTCTACGATGAAATGTTTACTCAGCTTCTTTAGTGAAATGTTACCTGAGTCCCCATGCACAGGAGTCATATATGCCTAATGAAATGTTGAAGGAATGCCTACAGTTACCTTATGAAATGTTCACTTTACCCCTTAATGAAATATGGTCTAATGAGTTAATGCTGCAATTGATTATTTGATTACCCTGAATGACTTGCCAAGCCTGAAGTTACTCTACATAAAAGTGTATTGATTTTAATAGACCAGCTGGTGTGGTGTCAGTTATTGTGTGCGTTTCCTGCCTCAGTGGGTGTGTGTGCTGTATGCCTCAGTGGGTGTGTGTGCTGTATGGTCACTTTACACCTAAGCTTTCGGGTGCCTACCTGCTCGCGCCAAGCTACCCCCCTGTGGAACTGGTGACCCCAGTTCTCACAGTCGGTATCTCATTCACTCAAGGCTTTTATTTTTCATTCTAGGACTTGCCTTCCTGTTTACCCATAAAACTAAATAAAAAATCAGAACTACAATTCCCAGGTTGCACAGCAACCACCTGGGTTGGATGTGGCACTCACATATAAACTCATATATGAACCTGGGAGTTTTGAGATCTATGTATACTCCTTAAAGACATTCTACCCCTCTTCGAATACATGGTTGCCATATTAATGCTTGTTCGACGGGCCTTACTTTTAAAGTTCTATGCTTTCTGGTTACAAAGTATTGTTTTTAGGTACCCGAGTCCCCTTAGTTGAAGGGAAACAAAGAAATACTAGAACTCAGAGAAGGCATAGCTAAGTTAAATGAAATCCAGGAAATGGAAAATTGGAGACGATTCAGATTGTAGAAAGGGCACTGCTGCCCTTAGTGGAATACAAATCGTGTAAAGTGCATAGCTTCTTTTCCAGCAAATAATATAGTAAAACTAACACATATATATGCTCAACACAAACTATTTAGTAAATTGAGCAAGACCTGCGAGATTTGTTGGTCGGTGTTACAGAGTTCTATATAGCGCAAACTTGACTCAAATCGGTTATCAGAGCGCTTTACATAGCATAGCACCAGTTGCATTACCGGAGGAAATATTCATTTTTGTTAGGCAGAGGGAGATAAAGTGATTTGCCCAGAATCACAGGATGTTCAGCGTCATTGCCGAGACTCAAGCCCAGTTCCCCAGATTCGAGGTTGACCGCCCTAGCCGTTAGGCCAACACCTCCCCCCTTTGTTCAAGGGCTGGAGAATGAGGCCTCAAAGGGCCTTACCCAGTGGAGTAGCTAGGCCCCGTCCCGCCGTGGTGGTCCCTGCGTTTGCCGCCCGGTGGCCGAATGTAAGAGCTGAGGGGGTGATGGTGATTCCTGCGCTTGCCGTCCCCGCGAGCGATGGCCACAGGTAAGAGCGGGGAGGGGAGGTCGCCGCCCCCAAAACTCGTGCCACCTGGGGCGTACCACCCCTCAGCCATCCCTTGCTATGCCACTGGCCTTACCACCACATCAAGAGGATATCACAGTTTGGCAATACTTATAATGCTATATATAAAAAAAATTATATATACTCACCTTTATGACAATATTATGTTCCACAATATTATTGCCACAATATTTAGGTGGTTTACATGTAAAGTATGTAAAACACATTTTTTTTAAATATATATATTCGACAAGATATTTTGGTATGTCAATATTGATGTTGATATTCTGTTATCGGTATCTGATACATGATCATTGTTATGCAAACCTCTTATAAGCCTGTCTGTCAGTAATTGTAAGTGACCACTGTCTTGTGTGAGGCTGCTAGGTAAATGCTGTTTCCATAGTCTAAGCAAGACTAGATACGAGCATTCACCACTATCCTATGTACATGATGCAGTTAATAAGGTACAATGCCTTGGGGTTTCTTAATGTGGTGTGTAGGAAATGTACCCTTTCCGCAGGGTGCCCTGGAATTTTTGCCTGTTGCTAGATCTTATATTTTTGCTGGCTGCAGAACTCTGCGCACTTTCCCCTACTAACCAGTGATAAAGGGACGTGCTCCCCCTTTCAACATAAAAGTAGGGCATGTAAGAATTTATTGTTAAACATGCCCATACAGTGTAAAGCCCCACTGCTGTTTTCACTGCAGCAAGGCAGTCTGTTCCATAGCAAAACACTGCGTTACTTTACTATATTTAATAATGATAATGTCTGCTAGAGAATAGCTAAAAAAATAAATAGACAACTATTTTAATAGTTATTAAAAATCCAATTAGGGTGTGGAGTCAGGGGGCCAAAAATCAAATGCGGTAACTGGGGGTACAGATATCTCAGAAATTAGAGGATATACCTATAGGGAATTGGAAGAAAGGTAGTAAGGAAATAAGTTTATTGTTACGACGGGCGAACCTACCATTAAACATCTATGGGAGGGTAAATCTCTTAAAAATGATCATACTTCCTAAAATTACTTTCCTATATAATTCCATCCCTCTGTCACTTAGGAAGGAGGACATAGCTAAGCTACAGGGAAAAATTTGTAGTTTTATTTGGTCCTCGAAGGGCCCAAGAATAGCATGGAAAAAGCTGAGAAGAGGGCTTGAGGCGGAAGGATTGGCTTTACCGAACCTGCTTACTTATTGTTATGCCTTTCATTTTAAAAACGTTCTCATGTTGGCAAAAAAGACCGATAAGTCATCAGTGGGGCTATTATTTGAACCTATGTTAGGGATGTTTGCCAAGGCCAGCACCATTTTCTTTATAAGTATGGTGACCCAAAGTTTTTTAAGAAAGTAAGGCTGAAAATCTTAAGGTCTGCGCTAAAAACCTGGTTTTACATAAGAAAGAGACTGAAAATTCCACACTATTCATCACGGGCTCCAAATTGGGAATCTCCAGGCACTCCTGAATGATTGAGTGATCAACTTAGTCAGCTGTTAAAAGCAGGAGGTATATATTACTAGGCAGATCTTAAAAAGGACTCTAGTTTAGTGAGCTGGGATGTGCTTAATAACCTTACTAGAGGAAGACTTACTAGGTTTAAGTATTACTAGCTACACTTCTGGTGGGCTACACAAGATTGGTCCCAGGAGGAGGAGAACTCAAAGTTGGACCAAGTGATGAGAACAGATAAGTGGAATAAAAAAACATCTTTTTGGTATTGGGCCTTTTTGGAAGCAGAGGATAACATAGGAACTGAAATCATAAACTTATGGGGTAGGGAGCTTGGGGATGAAGACATAAAGAAATTGTGGTTTGACTCCTTTGGCATGCTGCGAACAGTGGTAAAACCTGCATCGCTGAAGAGGAATCATTTGTACACTTCCTACAGAGTCTACTGGTTTCCTCAGAAGTTATCAAAGGTTGCAGGTAGCACATATAATTGTCCAAGGTGTAAGCATACCGCAGCAGATGATATGCACCTGTTTATGGAGTGTCCAAAAATGTAATCTTACTGGACCAGGGTATGTAACTTTTTGGAGGTAATACTCGCCAAACCAATCAAGGTAAGCCCCTGCCTAATATTCTTTGGACTTACTCAAGGCTATCGGTTGAATGTACCTAGTTCAAAGCTTATATTCTATGTGATAGTGTTGGCGAGATTGGAGATATGTAGGCTCTGGAAATCTGAAACTCCCCCAACTTTTACTGAGTGTCTAAAGAACATTATGTACACGTGAATCAGATATGGCGGGCGACCCAAGAAGCAGAGATAAGATCTGGACTGCATTGGTAGACTGGAGGGAGAAGACAAATGGGTCCAATGATTAAGCCAAATATGCTGTTGGTCCCGGCCTCTCCAGAGTTCTTCAGATGGCCCTCATATGTGAATAGGAGATGGAAGTGTAAACAGCATTGTTCTTGTGGGGAACCTCCATTCTTTCTCTCTTCTCGAGGGTCTCCACATTCCGGCACAGAGAGATAAGAGGAGTCCAAACATGACAGTGGGCAAAATAAGGAAAACGTTTTTTTTTAAATCCAATTTCATGTTGGATGTTTGATATATATTAGGGAAACATTATTTTAAGAAAGTTACCTTTTCCCTGCCTAAAGCCTCTGGAGGCCAATTTACAAATGCTCTCCCACTTCTGCCAGTCAGTATTTAGCATTTGAATATGTGTAAATGGGTGTGAAATGCTTCTGAGGAACAAATAACAGGCTGACCTGAATGGGCAGAGATGCAACTGGCCAGCTGACCAGTGGCAACTGACCTAGGACCGGAAGCTGTTGTTTGGCCTCTGCTTGATACCCTGTTAATCCCTAAGTTCCTCTCCTGCGGTCCTTGGGTGGTTCAGAAGTGTACTCCTGTGGTGTACTGGACTCAAGCCAGAAGGTAAAATCTTTGATCAGAACAAATCTTGTTTGTGTATCCGACCCATGCTCCATCTTGGTCAACACCAATTTGTGTCTAGGTCCCGTTTTACCGTGACCATTGGCTATCATTGGCTGTCATTGAAACTTTGTGCTGCTTCCTTTATACTATTTTTACCTAAAAATGTAAAAATTCATCTTTTCAGTTCCCCTTATTGGATTTTATTCTATCTGTGACATTTTGTTTATTAAATGTTACCCCATTTTGCTAATTCATTTTGGGATTTTTATTGTTTTCCATGTCTGCTTTACTGTTTTGGTACAGCATAGTTGGCACATTGCCTCTAAGTCAAGCCTGTTGGTTCTGGGCCATAGCTACCAGGGGGTTGAGATCACGTTAAATTTAGTGACTCTGAAGGTTCTCCCAAATAGGGGTTGGGATTGGTCCTTGAGGTAGGTTGTCACTCTTCTCAAATAACAATCCAATTTCGTACATTGTGGCAACAGGTGTTAATGCCTAAGTTCTAAAACCTCTTTATCCAGACAGCAGGCTGTTGATCGTCGGCCCCAGAATAGACAAAAACTCGCTGACCGCACCTGAAGGCCTGCTTATCAGTTTACATCCAAGTGGTGTGTCATTTGGATACTGTAACATTTGGCTCATACCTTATGTAAAAGGGAAGCAGAAGCTGCATGCGGCTATTAAAATGTAGACAAAATATATAAATGCACAGACATGCCATGTCAGTATTTTAGTAGCACAGTGATAAGGCTACTGGAGAGGTGGAAGTATGGATCAGAGGATATTATATGGTACATTTGGGATTAAGTGGGCATGGAATAAAGGACTGAGGTGGTGCATGGTGCGGAGGGTAGTGGCGCAGTGGCATTAATGAGGCTTAGGATAAAGGAGAGAGGTGGGGCAGGGCGGCATAAAACTAGGGGCTGGATACAATGCATTTATAGGAGAATTCTGCGGATGTGCATGGTACGATATTGAGCAAAATGGGATTGAGGAGAGGGTAGTTCATGAGACGGAGGGGAAAAGTACACTAGGTTTAAGGGAATATGCAGAGAAAGAGTGGGGCATAGGGTGAAGGGACCTGGAGCTGAGGGCATGGAATGAAGGGACACAGAACAGAGGAAAATGTACAATGGGATTAAGGAGATATGGCATGAAGGAGAGAAACCATAGACTAGTGGAACATGCAACAGTGCCTTAAAGGGACTTGGGCTGCATTAGAGGAGTGGTACAAAAGGGAGTGGTGATGGACGGAGCATCTGAACCAATCAAACACTCACACCCAGTCAAAAGATCTGGGTTTAATCCATCACCGTTCTTTAGCCCACTCTGCCACCCCAGTTCAGACATGGCTATATGCAAATCAGTCTGACCCTGTGCCTCATGGGAACAGTCCAGCCCGAACTGCCAAGCCATGCCTTCCCTGGAACGGAAACAAGCTTCCGAGGACCGGTTTCTGGCATTCCAGCCGTCTTCAGCCCGGCTTGCTTGAATCCAGTGGCAAAGTGAGCAAGGGACTCACGTCTGAGCATACCCTACCACACTTATGGTGGCCAAAAGCGGTACATGAGAGAAGTGGGCATGGGACACAGGACATGGCACAATGGGATTACTGAGTTTAAGAGGCATGGGGATGAAGGAGAGAAGTCATAGGTTGGAGGTTAGAACAATGAGTTTGACGCTTGGATATGAGGGTGGGGATGAGAGACAAGTAAAGAGGAAAGGCATAAACAGTGTAATCATGTCGCACTCAATAAGGCGGAATGTGGCAGGGGTATTACAACAGAGGCACTAGAAGTAGGGCTGTGGGGGTGATGCAGCACCCCCAAAATAACCAATGCTGAAGTCCCAAAGGTTAATGAGCATTAAAGAAGACTTTATATGTTTTTGTTAACTTGTAACATTTCCTTTGTGTTCAAACATAAAGGTCAAATGTCAGTCCATTTTTCTGACAAATTGCTACTTATTCTTTTAAGAAGGGAACTGGAGTTTTCTTTTCCTGCCTGCAGTGGGATGATTTTGTAAAGGGAACTATTATGTGACATCTTTCTGGTACGACATCAAAAACTGATTAATGTGCTGCGGGAAGATGCGGCCATTCTGTCACTGGATGCGACAATGGCCTTTGACCTTGTGGAATGGCCATTCCTGTGGAAAATGACTAAAATAAGGTATACATAAGCGGCGTTCATTTATGTTCACCACAGCCACTTTTGAAAGTAAAGTGAAAATCGCGAAACAGTGGCCACGCCATCTTGTCCCTTTTAGGCCCCATCATGCACGTAGGTGGCAGCCATTTTGTGTGTCATGACCTCTCTGCCCACTGCCAATAGCCTGCGCGTCTCTCCCCCTCATTCCCCGGCCTCGCAAGCATTCCCCCGCGCCCTGACAGCCCCCGGTCTCTCCTGCTTGGGCCATAAACGCACCTCCAGCGCGACCCTGCCCCAGAGCCACATCCCGTGCGGAACCCTCACACTCCTTTCATCTCTCTCACGCGAGCGGCCCTTTTGATAAACTCTCCCTCCTCGTCCATTGTCTGAACCGTTCCCAGGCCACCACCTAGCCTTGCAGCTGCAGTTTATTGCCCCCACAGTAGGAACTCACCCCATATCAAAGGAGCGGGGGTTAATCAATGCCCTCACACCTCCAGATCCGACCGATCGCCCACTTTCCCATTCCCAGCGGAATGTCCAGCTGCGCGATAACCACCACATGCTGAGATCGGGGTGGGAACTCTACTGTAGATGTGTGTGGGAACGGGCCTGGACTGGGGATTCGGAGGATGTCTTTTCTGGCCTTCAAAGAAACATTACGGATGCAATGTATGTAATAAAGCCATAAACCTGTGTATAAGAGGCCAGGCCTCAGAGATGCGGTTAGAGCACCTCGAGAAGATACCCTGTTGTCTGATTTGACGTGTTCTGCTCCGTCGGAATAAACTCCTGTTTCCTGCCTTCCTGTATCCAGCACCTGCCTCTTTGTTTGGTAATATTGAATGGTATGAGAGGCGGCTATCGCCGGGCAAACACTGAAGGTTCTTGGTCGACATCGGCCCTGCCTTTTTACAATTGGCGTCCCAAACGTGGGGCCCATCAGCGACACGTGGATCCAGTGGGAGAGGTCCCAACGACAGAGGGAACGACTGCAACGATCGGGAAGTGCACCTGCCCGATAGACCCTCGTCTGGCAGCCGATCATCCGAACTTCACCGGTTCCGAGCAGACCTCTCTCGAGTGATCTACGGTCCTGACTGGGAACCATCAGGAGTGCCACAGCAATTACGGAGAATAGAGGACGATCAGGCGCTGGAAGCGGAAGACAAGAAACTGTCCATGCGGTCCGGGTAAGGTCGTGTAACACGACGAATTGCGAATTGATTGTTTGAAAATACTAGTATTACTCATTTGATTGTTTCTGAGAGATTCTCTGTCTGCAAACAGGGAAGAATAGGAGTATTCTCTCTTTGCAGATAGTGAAGGGTAGGTAACGCAGGCTTTTGCCCCCGTTGTAATCCGTCGTGCCTGCTTCCCTCTCCATTTGATTGATTGTTATCCAAGCATTTACTGTTTTGGAATTGGTTCTCTTTGGATCATTCTCTATTTGCAAACAAGCACAGCGTCGCAACACTCTGTTTAGTCTTTGCAGATAGCGAAGGATAGGTAACGCAGGCTTTTGCCCCCGTTGTAATCCGTCGTGCCTATTTTTATCCCTCATTTGATTGATTGTTTGTCCGAACATTGATCGTTCGGAATTGGTTCTCTTTGGGTCATTCTCTATTTACAAATAAGCACAGAGTCGCAATACTCTGTTTAGTCTTTGTGAATAGTGAAGGATAGGTAGTGCAGACTTTTGTCCCCATTGTAACCCGTCATGCCTATCTTTGCCCCGTTTGTTGGTAGTTGGTTCAGCCCGGACCGCTTATTAGAGGTGAACCATCCGGCTCCACTGGAGGGCACCCCTAATAAAAAGGACATGTATATAAAATGCGGATTAGCCGCTGTATCTTTGCAACGAACTATGACATAAAAATCGCTAGGAAAAACAAAAGGAATCGAGCGAAGTCAGTAGGCCACTGATGGGATCTCTTTTTTGACCTTGCTAAAATAGAAACATTAGGAACAACTCCTCATGAGAAATATGAAACTAGTGAGAGGAGCCGAGCTCGACGCCATGATGGCCGCAAGACAGCTCGACTCCGCCGCCCACCCCGCCCAAATGACGACAAACCCTATACAAATACTATAAATATATACAACACTCCAGCAAAGTAATATGTTAAAACGTTTTATTATACAAATATTTACATGGCAGCCGGCGGCAACATCAATCCCAATGCATTCGCCGTCTGCTTGACGCTGTTCCTGTCCCTCCTTCCTTAAAGTAGCAATGTTGGGCTACTTTGGGCTACTTTTTAGTTGGCTTTGGGCTATAGAAAGTCTACAAAAGCCATCAGCCGGCGAGGTAGCATCGGTGGCGGCCTGGGGTGGAGGACCGTTGTGCGAATAGCCCGGAGGCAACACCACGCGCTGAGGCCCGTCCCCAGAACGTCCAGAGGTGGTGTCCAGCAAGTTGTGTGCGGGGGATGCCTTGCTGATGGCTCTCCTCACCCCCCCCCCTTTTTTCTTGCCTGGCCCGGCTAGCTCAATCGATCGAGCATGAGACTCTTAAACTCAGGGTCGTGGGTCCGGCCATTTTGCATATCTACGCCAGGAGATGGCGTGGGGCGCCCGCGGAGAGGCGGCGCGGACGGCCCCCTCCTCCTCCAGGTGGAGGTTCCTCTCCTGCACCAAGATTGCCATTAGCGTTCCACTCAACGGGCCCCCGCGGTTGACTGGCCGGGGGACCCGCTCCGGTGGCCGTGGTGAAGGGCGGCTGCTGTGGGACTCTCAAGATGGCGGCCGGCTCCCCGGATTTGGGCCTGGTCCACTAGGATGGCTCTGGGCTACCATGGAACTCGGATGCTTGCCTGCTCGGGCATGAGCCCCACTCTTGAAGACGTCCTCTCTGTTTTAAAGATTCTACGAGAATCATTGGCCCTCGACTCCCGCGGGCTTCCGGTGGGGGCAACCGCCACTGTTGCTCGACTATCCCCCCATGGATATGCCGCTGCCCCGGGTGACCACCGCCTTATCCACATCTGGTGCTGTAGGAAAGGCTGATTCAGCGCATCGGTGGAGGGACACGCCTGCTGTCCCGCTCCCTGGAGTGGCCACAACGTTGTCACAAGATGGTGGTGCTCTCATGCTGACGCCAGCTTTTGTCCGAATTACTAAGAGACGCTGTAGACTGCCAACTCGATCAGCTCCGGTGGGACCTCAGCGTGACCCGGTAGGGAAGATTTTGCCTTCCTCACCTTTAAGTCGCGGTTCATGCCGCCTGTCCATTCTGCTGGCGTTAACGGAATTTTTTTTGAACTGCCGAAAGGGGTTCTGGTCCGACCACTAGTTATTGGAGGCATTTGGACTATACTCTGGACCCGCCCGGCCTCGACCAAAATGGCGCCAGTATAGGCGGGACTTGCAACTCCTTATGACGTTCTAGTTGCTTAAGCCTTGAGGTTATGGGATATGTATGCGGTCTTTGTGCACACGGCGGGCGGGGAAGGGTACTGACTGGGCATGCGGACAACCCTATTGATGTGGTTTTTAGTCATTATTGATTATTGTATTATTATAGCTTCGAAGTAATGTTACTCATGATATTCGCCCATGGTGTGCGTATGGACGATTTTATTGTAACTGATCCTGTTATACTTCCAACTATAAAATAAACCTTCACTGGTCCTGCAACCGTTAGTCACGTTTAGTTTTTCAATTAAATGGTTTGTCCTTTACTTACTTCTATACTACAGTGTAATGTCTCCTTACCTCATGCGTTTCCCGTCTGCTCCGTGACCGGCCTACATGGTTGGAACATAACAAAAGAGAAATTGCCAGTACTGATAACACCACAGTAACATAAATTCAAACACAGTACTTGAGAAAATATTCAAGACTGAATGCTAGTTAATAGCTTTTATTCTTATTTATGATTTCATCAAAAGATACTTTTTCATTTTGTGAGAACAAACATGTAAAAAAACAATTTACTGACCAAAATCACAACTGGGGATGAACATTCATCATATCACTCATATCACAACCATACGATAAACAATCATTCAAGGGGAGAAGGGGAGCACTGAATAAGAGAGCTACAACATTTATCAAAACATACAATATTTACAATATAATACACTACCATACAAAAACCAGAAAAGCCAGTGTCTGCAAAACACTTACTTTCTTCTGATACACAATCAATTTATAACGTACATTCCTCTAGTTAAGTATAAAAAAATACTTCTTGGATCTTTTTAGAAAAAGGATAATGTACAAAAATTAGTGATAAGCAACAATTATCATAACATTCAGGCTTATCACTAAAGCAGACAGTAAAATGGCTGGGGCCTACGCGTTTCGAATCCCAATGACTTGTGGGGATTCTCTTCAGGGCCTTTAGAATTTTCTACAAGATTAAAAAGAGAAAAAGAAAGGGGAAAAAAATTAGAAACAACTCAGACAGGTAAGGTTAATTATAGTCACAAGATCAACATCAGTCACCTACACTCAGTGTCCATCCAGAATTCCTCAGACAAGGCTGTACACTAACAGCTGACTAATGCAAGGTGTTTTAAAGAGTCTTAAAAATTCCGCAAGCGGAGTATTACTCACATTCTGTATTTTGGAGAATGAATAATCTCAAGGTGGGGATTGGTTGACACCGTTGAATGGTGGTTGACCTATAAGCGAAATTGAAATTTATTAAGGAAAGGGCGGGATTGTATATTAAATTTTGAAGTGCTGCCCGTTTAGTAGAGAATCTCACCTAGTGAAATGATATAGGAGAACGCGTCTCTAAAGGCTGTCCGTTTATTGTCACTGGACGTGTCTTGGGGAAAATAAAGAAACGCAACACTCAGTATAACCTTATCAAGCGTTAGCATGATCACAAAACATGGTCGAAAAACAACAGATATCACTCATTACCAAAAAGCGTTGTTCTACGAAGAGATAAAGTAGCACTTGTTCGCGGAAACCGTCTGAAAACAGGGAGGCTTTCAACGCGTTGCTTATCTAAAAAAACAGTGAATACCATTAACCGCCAGCACACTTTCTCCGTGAGGGAGTAAATTAAAGCGGGGGCGGCAGCTTACCGGCACAACAAGTCAGCTACGTGTGGCCACGATAGGTACGGCACACGGTTGTTTTGAGTTCAGGACGCCTGCGGGCTAGAGTAAAAAAAGAGAGGCGTGTAGGAGTCAATTACACTAACAGAGCCGCAGTAGACAAATGCGTGGAACGCGTTAGTTAATTTGTGCTCAGACATAGCGTGGCATAAGGGATTAATACAACTCAGGGCTTACCGGCACATCTTTATTCAACGCGGTCAGCAGTAGATTTTAAACTAGGGAAAAATAAGTAAAAGCCAGAGTAAGAAACCCATTTTAACTGTCTACACAGAGCGTGACTTAGCGGGTTTAGCAGTTTAGAGTACTTACTAATTTTAAACGAGTCGAGTTTTCCAAAAGGCAGCGTCCAAGACAGCACTATCCCGCGTCTCCGCGTCTCCTGCGTCTTATTTTTGAAATTCCGATCCGTAGTTCTTTTCGGATCCAGCCCAGTATTTTCATGTAACCCTGGCCACCGAATGGGCGGCTCCTATGCTCATCAGCCAGGTATATAGGCAGAGCAGTTTAACCAGAGCCTGCTACTGCGCAGGAGACGCGGGATAGTGCTGTCTTGGACGCTGCCTTTTGGAAAACTCGACTCGTTTAAAATTAGTAAGTACTCTAAACTGGTATATCATTTCACTAGGTGAGATTCTCTACTAAATGGGCAGCACTTCAAAATTTAATATACAATCCCGCCCTTTCCTTAATAAATTTCAATTTCGCTTATAGGTCAACCACCATTCAACGGTGTCAACCAATCCCCACCTTGAGATTATTCATTCTCCAAAATACAGAATGTGAGTAATACTCCGCTTGCGGAATTTTTAAGACTCTTTAAAACACCTTTCATTAGTCAGCTGTTAGTGTACAGCCTTGTCTGAGGAATTCTGGGTGGACACTGAGTGTAGGTGACTGATGTTGATCTTGTGACTATAATTAACCTTACCTGTCTGAGTTGTTTCTAATTTTTTTCCCCTTTCTTTTTCTCTTTTTCTTGTAGAAAATTCTAAAGGCCCTGAAGAGAATCCCCACAAGTCATTGGGATTCGAAACGCGTAGGCCCCAGCCATTTTACTGTCTGCTTTAGTGATAAGCCTGAATGTTATGATAATTGTTGCTTATCACTAATTTTTGTACATTATCCTTTTTCTAAAAAGATCCAAGAAGTATTTTTTTATACTTAACTAGAGGAATGTACGTTATAAATTGATTGTGTATCAGAAGAAAGTATTTTCTAAGTGTTTTGCAGACACTGGCTTTTCTGGTTTTTGTATGGTAGTGTATTATATTGTAAATATTGTATGTTTTGATAAATGTTGTAGCTCTCTTATTCAGTGCTCCCCTTCTCCCCTTGAATGATTGTTTATCGTATGGTTGTGATATGAGTGATATGATGAATGTTCATCCCCAGTTGTGATTTTGGTCAGTAAATTGTTTTTTTACATGTTTGTTCTCACAAAATGAAAAAGTATCTTTTGATGAAATCATAAATAAGAATAAAAGCTATTAACTAGCATTCAGTCTTGAATATTTTCTCAAGTACTGTGTTTGAATTTATGTTACTGTGGTGTTATCAGTACTGGCAATTTCTCTTTTGTTATGTTCTATGAAGGCTCAGCCATACTGATTAGAGCCAACCCTTAGTTGTTTATTGGCTACATGGTTGGAGGCCCGTATTTGAATGCTGACATCTTCACAAATAAAGTTTTTTAAATATGTGGAACTAGCCTCATAACAGTCACTTAGATTGGTAGGCTCTCGAATAAAGGCTACTATCCTCAAATAAATAAAGGGCAAGTAAAATGAAGCAATTTTGGTTATGAAAAATTAGAAAGACATGGTACACAGAAATAATGCGAAAAGAATAGTCAGGATCTGTCGTATTTTACATTCCTGCAGCATAAGCAATAGGTAAAGATCCTGATATTTAGATATATCTATGAATAGGACATTAGACCAGCTCCTCTGGGCTTCAATGCCGAGATGCAAGGTACTGCATCCCAAAGAAGATAAGTCAGGTACGTAAAAACATTTTCGTGTTTATGCGCGCTGATGTGCCTTGAACGCTGCCCCCCCCCCTCTTTTCTTTTTCTGCAGGTTAATATCGGAATTTCAGCTGAAGTATGGAGAAGACCTAAAATGCACCGTGTTCCACGCAGAAAGAAAAAAAAAATTGTATGGTATGAATGTGAGCATGGGCCCTGATTTGTGTCGTATGAATGCTTATGTGTGGCGCACGTCTGGGTTGACAAAAGAATGCTTTTTGTATGACTGAGGTGTTGATCGAACGGTTAATGGGATAGGAAAATTAAGCCCGAACATGGTACCTGCATGTGAAAAACGAGTAAGAATATAGCACATTCCTTAATTAGAGACGACTCTCTCTCTGGAGCTAGTAAATGGGAGAGTGGCCTACACCAGAAACTTGAAGGGTTATTGCAGTGCAACGAACCCGACCCCAACCGATACCCCAAATATATATCCGTAATAACGCGCACCAGTGAGTCAAATTTATGTGCTGACTAAATAAGAGAAGTTAAGAGTACCCCGGGTCGGGGTTCATCCAAAATCCCCCTCAGCCCAGAAATTAGGGACATTGTCATGTTTTAGATTTACCCCTTCTTCTTCCATCCTCATAGGAAAAATCGGAATTGTCCCATTATCATCATCATTTGCTAGATGTTGGAAGACCCCACCGTGAGTACAAGCACGACTGGACTAGTGTCCGACCAATTAAAAGGAGTAAGTATTTTTGAAACGAGGTTACCAACAAAAATTGTCTACTATTAGGAAGGAAGGAGAACAAAGAGCTCGAACCCCAAATGAATTAATTGGAATACTGAGAATACGCAACACGCATGAAAAAGTCCTTTTGCCCAAAATAGCTCTGTGTTTTGTCTTAGGTTTTCGTACTTGATGTATGTACTGTCGCGCCCTATCTGGTATCCATATGTACGTAAACTAGGAATTTATGTTTTCCCTCAGCTTGTGTTTTTACACGTAAAACTGACCCATACTGTTCTATATGTGTGTGCACTGAATAGCCTATTATTATACACGTTTTTCCTCTCTCTCTCTCTTTATGTTGTACGTGTACTAATAGCCTATTTGGTGCGCACGACGCTCTCTCCCTCTGAGGGCTCCCTTGCTCCCTCTTGAATAAATGACGACACTGTACCTCGCCGGTACAGGTATAATTGGCTTTAGACAAGACAGTGTTTGAACAAATTGACAGAAACAAAACAATCGTATTTTTGCCATATTACTACCTCTCCTTTCTGTAAAATGATGGAACTTAATTGGCTGAGAAAGAAAGGACAGGTAAGACGACTGATGTCCCCTAATCTGACCCTTAAAAGGGAACTATATGTCAGTGGCTTTTGTTTTAGTGCTTTAGTAACACCACCCTCGTCATTCGGATTACCACAGCCCATTGCACAAAAATAGAATGTCCGAAACGTCCCCGTTTTTCCAGAATGGTCCCAGTTCTGTACCAGCCGTCCCAGAAAATCTTAAAGACTGTAGCTGATGACCTTGTTTTTAAAGATAAATCGTCTAAAACTGATAAAGGTTAGCCGTTGCTTTCAGAAAAGAAAAAAATGCTTAACGTATGTCCTTCCCTGGAAAAAGTAGCTGTAAGCCCATGATAATAGCACTTCACACTTTTTTATAAATGAGCAGACCTTGAAGAAAAATATAGCTCAACAGGATTTGTTTTAGAAAAACACGAGTCTTTACTGGAGGAGCCGGTTTGAATTCGATAAACCATGTAATTTTTTAGATATCAGACTTCTTGCCGCGTTCGCAAATATAACAGGAATAAACACCAGACAGACATGATGTTTGAAAATAGAAAAATGCTTGCCGACCTGCACTACAGCAATGATGTGCCGCATGTGCAAAACCGGCAAGGAGGACATAGTTCATGTGATTTGCATCTGCCCTAGCGTAAAGGACTTGAGGTTCAATCTCTTACGTCCTTTTTTAACCTACATGCCGTCGGACCTGCAGACAGGCAGCCAAACTGTGCTTCTCTACTAGCGACATCAAATTGAACTGTCAAGTTGTGAAGTTTTTTGACCTAAAAAGAAAGAGACTTAACCATGCTAGATGAACTTTTTAAATCCCTCGAGGGTAACCATAAAACTGTTAATAACTCTGTAATTTTAATGCATCCTATTTTTATTATGTTTAAATAACAACAACTATGGACGTTTTTACAATTTTGTAAAGATTTTAATTAATCATATACAAATAAAATATTTACTTACTTACTTACAGTGGATACATGCTCCACAACAAGACCCAGCCTTTCGCCTTGACAGGACTGTACTGCCCCCAGATCAGCTTCTAAAGGCGCTCTATACCAACAAACGACGCCACACGCTTACGGGCCCAACAGCCCACACGGTTAAGATATGGCACGCAGCGCAGAGGGCCCTGGGTTGGGAGGGAGTGCTCACACTGGCCACACCGCTTTGGGACACACGTCGTCTGGGTACCCTGGCAAACACTAAGGGTTTCCGGCAATGGGACCTTATTGGCATTTCTAAGATAGGTGACTTGTGGAAAAGGGGTGCAGTCATCGCGTTCCCCACCCTTCAGGAACAATACGGGATGGCAGACACACAGCGATATAGATACATGCAAATCAAACACGCATTGCAGAGCGCCATCCCGACAGGTACAACACTCGCAGAATCCTCCCCCCTGGAGGACAGACTCCTCACGGACCACATAGACAAGAAAGCGATATCGCTCACTTACCAGAAATTAATCAACAATCTCCCGGACCCCACGGTGGTTCTCCGTAGCAAATGGGAGGTGGAATTGGGAGACCTTGATGATGAAGACTGGCTACATGCCCTAGCATCAGCCAGAGAGGCCTCCATACCATCACGGCTTAAACTAGTCCAACTGAAAATAGTACACAGAATATACTATTCCCGCACACTCTTACATAAATTGGGCCGCACCCCAGACCCAAATTGCATGCGAGGATGTGGCTCCCCAGGTACATTCTTTCACATCTTATGGGACTGTCCAAGGATACAGCGATACTGGGACCTAGTTCTGTCCGAAATCTCTGAGGCATCTGGGGTGGGACTGTAGAGAGAACCTAGATGTTGTTTGTTAAATATTTGGTCGCCGACTGATATGAACCGAGGATTACAGACGTGGGCTACACTGGGTCTCGCGCTGGCGAAGCGCAACATCGCCAGAAAGTGGGGTTCTGGAGTGGTACTCTCGCGAACACAGTGGGAGAACGACATGGACACAGCTATGGTTGCAGAAAAGGCTGTATATGTGCATAGGGGTTGCCCCAAGAAATGGTCCAAGATCTGGGGGAAATGGAACGAACACCGAGGACACGTCTCTGATCCCCCGCCAGAAATGTCTGACCCTGAAGCAAGTCCATAAGGGGGGGGCCATAGCGTCTTACGATTGTATTGAATATATGTTATTATTGGAAGGGAATGTGAGGACCTAATCTTTAACTGTTGATGTCAATGATTGAGGGGCGAACAGAATTAAGACCGGTAAGGCGAAGGGAACATCCGCGAGGGAATAGACATCTCCTCTGCGTGATACTTGGGGAACCGACTGAATATGTGTAGACTCTGATAAACAAGATTGTGGTACGTGAAATGCAATGATAAGTTCATGACCGTACGAACTGTATACCTTTACGAACTGTACTTCAATGTAAGTGGTATTGTGTAACTTGAAGAAAAGCTCAATAAAATGTTTAATAAAAAAAATAAAAAAACTGATTAATGTGGTTTTCTTCTAACACACAACAAAGTTTAAATACCTATAATTGAACTGTACAAATATGCCAAAATAAATTGACAGGGAAACATACTTGAAGCACTTTTTTTCCGAATTCTGAAAAGTGATGGAAAGAAAGATTTGAATAGAATCCAAACAAATCAAGACACTTTACTTGGTGAAGCACAAATGACAAAGATTTGCTAAAACTCAATTTACACCCATTATCTTTTTGGAGCTGTTTAGTTTTTATCAGTAAAACTGTATATCTATACAAATGTAGTGGTTATTTCAATAAAAATTGGCTTTCTGTAAAGGTCAGTGCACTACCAATACAAAAGGGGATGATGGAGGGAGCGTTTGAGCAAATCAAACACTCACCCCCAGTCAACTGATCTGGGTTTAATCCATCACCATTCTTTAGCCCACTCAGCCACCCCATTTCAGACATGGCTATATGCAAATCAGTCTGACCCTGTGCCTCATGGGAACAGTCCAGCCCGAACTGCCAAGCCATGTCTTCCATGGACCGGAAACAAGCATCCTGGGACCGGTTTCGGATTCATAATCCTCATCAGCCAGGCTATCTTGAATCCAGTGGCCAAGTGAGCAAGGGACTCACGTCTGAGCATACTATGCCACACTTAGGGCGAAGAAAGCGATACAAAAGGGGATGATGGACGGAGCGTTTGAGCAAATCAATCACTCACCCCCTGCTCTGACGTGAGTCCCAGGCTCTCCACACCACTGGAGTCAAGCTATCCAGGCTGAATGAAGGCTGATAGCCAGAAACCGGTCCTTGGATGCTTGATTCCGGTCTGGGAAAGACATGGCTTGGTAGTTCGGACTGGACTGTTCCCATGAGGCACAGGGTCAGAGCTGATTTGCATATAGCCAGTGTCTAACCCAGGGTGGTGTGGAGTGCAAAAAAACGATGGATTTAGGCCCAGATCCTTGTACTGGGGTGAATGTATGACATTGTTCTACATTCTGTCCATCAACTGTGTTTTTTGCACTTTTCACCCCGAGTGGGCTGGGTATGCTCAGACGTGAGTCCCAGGCTCTCCACACCACTGGAGTCAAGCTATCCAGGCTGAATGAAGGCTGATAGCCAGAAACCGGTCCTTGGATGCTTGATTCCGGTCTGGGAAAGACATGGCTTGGTAGTTCGAACTGGACTGTTCCTATGAGGCACAGGGTCAGAGCTGATTTGCATATAGCCAGTGTCTAACCCAGGGTGGTGTGGAGTGCAACAAAATGATGGATTTAGGCCCAGATCCTTGTACTGGGGTGAATGTATGACATTGTTCTACATTCTATCCATCAACTGTGTTTTTTGCAATTTTCACCCCGAGTGGGCTGGGTATGCTCAGACGTGAGTCCCAGGCTCTCCACACCACTGGAGTCAAGCTATCCAGGCTGAATGAAGGCTGATAGCCAGAAACCGGTCCTTGGATGCTTGATTCCGGTCTGGGAAAGACATGGCTTGGTAGTTCGGACTGGACTGTTCCCATGAGGCACAGGGTCAGAGCTGATTTGCATATAGCCAGGGTCTAACCCAGGGTGGTGTGGAGTGCAAAAAAACGATGGATTTAGGCCCAGATCCTTGTACTGGGGTGAATGTATGACATTGTTCTACATTCTGTCCATCAACTGTGATTTCTGCAATTTTCACCCCGAGTGGGCTGGGAATGCTCAGACGTGAGTCCCAGGCTCTCCACACCACTGGAGTCAAGCGATCCAGGCTGAATGAAGGCTGATAGCCAGGAACCGGTCCTTGGATGTTGATTCCGGTCTGGGAAAGACATGGCTTGGTAGTTCGGACTGGACTGTTCCGATGAGGCACAGGGTCAGAGCTGATTTGCATATAGCCAGTGTCTAACCCAGGGTGGTGTGGAGTGCAAAAAAACGATGGATTTAGGCCCAGATCCTTGTACTGGGGTGAATGTATGACATTGTTCTACATTCTGTCCATCAACTGTGTTTTTTGCAATTTTCACCCCGAGTGGGCTGGGTATGCTCAGACGTGAGTCCCAGGCTCTCCACACCACTGGAGTCAAGCTATCCAGGCTGAATGAAGGCTGATAGCCAGAAACCGGTCCTTGGATGCTAGATTACGGTCTGGGAAAGACATGGCTTGGTAGTTCGACTGGACTGTTCCCATGAGGCACAGGGCCAGAGCTGATTTGCATATAGCCAGTGTCTAACCCAGGGTGGTGTGGAGTGCAAAAAAATGATGGATTTAGGCCCAGATCCTTGTACTGGGGTGAATGTATGACATTGTTCTACATTCTGTCCATCAACTGTGTTTTTTGCAATTTTCACCCCGAGTGGGCTTGGTATGCTCAGACGTGAGTCCCAGGCTCTCCACACCACTGGAGTCAAGCTATCCAGGCTGAATGAAGGCTGATAGCCAGAAACCGGTCCTTGGATGCTTGATTCCGGTCTGGGAAAGACATGGCTTGGTAGTTCGGACTGGACTGTTCCCATGAGGCACAGGGTCAGAGCTGATTTGCATATAGCCAGTGTCTAACTCAGGGTGGTGTGGAGTGCAAAAAAAAACGATGGACTTAGGCCCAGATCCTTGTACTGGGGTGAATGTATGACATTGTTCTACATTCTGTCCATCAACTGTGTTTTTTGCAGTGCACTACCAAACCATGCTTTGGTTATATATTTAAAAACATTCAAAAACACAAAATTAACGACTGCACGATTTCTTTTATGTCTCAAAATTTGAGCAAAACAAACTAATATCAGTTAAGTTTGTAAGGTACACTTTATTCATACCTTTTTATTTCATTGTTTTTTAATTATTTTCATTTTAAACAATATCTAAGAAAAAACACTATACACTTTAACACACAAATACATTACGAATCCACATATATACACTCCAATTCCACAGTACATATAAATACAAAAGGCAATTCTTAGTCAATTTTCATCAGCAAACAACAATTGTGAAGGGTGTTATTTGATAACACCAATGACAATACTACGTCACGTTGCACTGAATAGTCCATCAACAACAAACTAATGTGTAACGAAAATTCAGAAAGCAAAAAAGATTTCTCAAGACCACAAATCAATTCATTGGTCTACTGGACTTTCAAAGTCAATTTTTTCATAAGCTGGCTTATTGCATTAGTTTGTTGTTGATGGACTATTCAGTGCAACGTGACGTAGTATTGTCCTATTATGCAAGTCGTAAATTATTTGCGACTCGCAAAATAGGAATAGCGAGTGGCTATTGGTAAGGGGCATTCCGAGGGCGTCCCTTCCTAATAGTGAGTTCTCCAGGTATGTCTGACTCTTTTGTGACCACGATTGCGGTCGCAAAACAGTCGCAGTTAAGGGTGGTAACGCACTCGCAAACTGGAAAGGGTCCCCAGGGGACCACTTCCCCTTTGTGATTGCAGGGGAAAATATTGTTTAAGGGCAGGCAGTGGTCCCTGCCTTTAAAAAAATTAAACGAAAACGTTTCATTTTTTCTTTTTCAAAACCGACTTTATTAAAAAGCAGTCACAGACATGGTGGTCTGCTGACCCCAGCAGGCCACCATCACTGTGAGGCTGGCCATTCCCAATGGGGTCACAAATTGCAAGGGGCTCATGAATATTGATGAGCCTCGCATTTTGCGACCCCGTTTGGGAATCGCTATCAGTGTCTCTGACACTGTTGTACATTGGATTTAGCGCCTCGCAAGTTGTGGCGAATTGCGAGGCGCTAAATCCAATGGTCGTACATCTGGCCCTTGGAGTTTTTAGAAACCCAAGAATACACTGAGGGTAGCACCCCTAGGCTGAACACTGTTCCAGCGCCGCTGTATTCCATGACGGGACATCAGCGCTAGGGCTGGCGCTCACCGTCCTCGGACCCCTTTGTATTAATTGGCTCTCTTGTCACGTCTCAAGTATTCCGGCTGATACGCCGTCTCCCGGTTTAGCAGTTAAAGAGCGCGCGCCCAGATAGGGCCTCGCGCAGGAGATAAGTGCCAGGATGTTTAACATTCTAACACCTCCGCGCAGCCCCTAAATTAGAGGCTTCCCTTATCACCTGTGAAGTCCCATAGAGGTCACAGAGTCTGCAGCCGCCTCCGAGCGTCTGCGGCCGTCGGCCAGGCCTGCAGACCACTGCTAACTAACCCGTGACTGCACCTGTTGTCTGCAGCGTCTTGGGTCTGGCTGGAGAAGGCTTTGGAGATTATTTACAATTTTCTTAATACTACTAACAATAGTAATACGAGTAGATAAAAACACATAATTAATTTAATACTAAACTATTTAGTACCTGCCATGCCTAATTACAGTGATTACATTTTCGAGAAAGCAGAGAATTGATACAAGCAAACCAGTGCTTAATTTGAGCCGGTGGTTTCCGTTGCTTGGCACCAGCACTTAATCGTCAACACAGCGCAAACTCGACTCGAAGGTTTTGGAACGCTTTTCCAGGGCACCAGTTAAGGACACATTAATAGGCACTGTAAGATTAAGTGACTTGCCCAGAATCGCAGGATGTTGCACCTTCGCCGAGACCCAAACCTGGTTCCCCAGTGCCAAAGAAGGCAGCTCTGGCCATCACGCCACATCCTCTCCCCACTTTTAAGGTTTCATGGTTAGTAGTTAGTTCTGTAATAGGCAGCACTAATATGAGAAAAGGGCTGGTGCAAGCGGCCTCCCGACGAGTGCCCTGGCACTTCTTTTTTCACAAACTAACCACTGAAGTAAACCTATTTAGCAATCAGTTGCCTGGTCAAAAACTCCTTGACTCCTCGCCAGCAAATTAGTTTCATTAAACTAGTTCGCTTACTCCAGCCTTTCTCATCGACGTCATTTCATCAAAATTCCATGGATAGCTGGAGCGACATGGCATCCCGTTTACCTTGAAGACATCACGGGGTTGACGCCTAGGAGCTAGGAAAAGAGCACAGATTGTAAAGCACAGACAGTAAGCTGGGTTCCAAAACCCTGGTCACTTTCTGATCCTGCCCAACCCTCACGACTCCTAAGACAAGGTGGAGCAATGGGAATGCAGGACTAGTAAAGGGCAAACCAGGAGAACCATCTGCTCCCCTGAACTAACTCTTATTGACGTGCATCCCCTCTCACCTCACCCAAGCATTACTGTTAATCATTTAGTTAAATATACCTCGTCCTAAGTAAGTCACGTGGTTCAAAATATTATCACTACTTTGTGTTCTGTTTAAGCTATAAATTAAGAAAGGGAAGGCCCATTCTATTGCCTTTGGGTTACAGGAACAGCACAGACCACTGACACTTTGTAGGTGTAGAAAAGGCTGCTTTAATGAGACAGGCGCACATCACAATCCATATATATCCGTGGGTAAAAAAAACTATAAACCCTCCACATAGTCATAACTCTCCACCCCTAATTGCCCCTCAATTAGCCCCCAACTCAACTGACTGTAACCGATAACGCTACTCTAAATCCGGAACTAACTTAATTCCTAAAATTGTAAACCTTTAACTTCCTGCCCTCTGAAGACATCTAGTTACTCTCCTCGCCCTTTCAAACTGCCTGGCCCATCACAGCAACAATAAACCCAATTCAAACCATGAAAACGTCTCAGTCAACCACCTAGCATTTGCTCATCTGCGACGACCTCTTACAATAAAGCCCCTTTTTGTGCACCTTGACCATATCAACTGTCTTCCTCCAGACACCCATTTCAATCCTACTAAGAGAGTGATGGGAGGGCTTGCCAAAATAAGCCCTGCCTAAAACGCTACCAGCCACGTGACACCTTGATCTAAAATTTAAAAAAAGGAGTACCTTGCCTTGGGAAATACGTAACAGCCATAGCTGCAGCGCCCCTGGCACCATGGTAATAATGTTAGTAATAAGTACATGATTTATCAGTTAATATCAGCTTTATATATTTTTTGAAAATGCAACAATTTTTTTGCCTAATATCAGCTTATCAGTTCTAAAAATACACACATTTTCATCCTAAACATACTCTTCAATTTTAGCACACATATATTCATTAATCCACCCAAAAGCTTCTGATTTAATATTCTGGACTGCACACAGGAGAGCTACTTACAGGTCGCTCGGGAGCTACCAGTCGCTCACAAGCTCCTCGTTGGAGAAGCCTGCATTAGATCAAGGTTGTCCAGTGTAGATCCAGGAGGCTGTATACATATCACATTTTCAATATTACCACAATGTTATTGCGTTCTACTTAGATACACTGTAGGAAGATATGTCTAATGTGGAAATCCTGAGAATCTTACATGGATTCATGAGTCTATGTTTATGCCACTTCAGTATGGACTTTAAACCCAAAGTAACTCAAGAGGGCAACATTGAGCCGGGCAGAGGAGAAAGAGAAGTAAACCAAGGAAACAGCTGGAAAACACATGCACTGTCATGGAGTGCTTAACCAAAAAGACAAAAAGTGGTGCCCAAAAAGTAATGAGTGTAAGAACACAAAAAATGAGCTATGCTCCAGGTGAGGGACAGGCACAAGAAAAGGAAGGTAATCCCACACAAGCTAACGAATAAAAAACAAGCAATGAGAGCAAATGAATAAAGCCAACCAGTGGTAAGTAATGGGCAGGCTCTAAACCCACTGTAAACTGGCATCAGGCCTTTTTGCAAACACACAGATGGCACTGTCTGGTAGGCGAGACCTACAAAGTGTAAATCCTCTGGGAGAAATTGCCCTGGAAGCATCCTGGTCAAGATGTAGGATTTCAAGAAAAAGCTTTTTTTTAAAGAAACAAGTGGCTTAGTCAGGCAGAATGTGGGATGGACCCTGAGATGTCCACCGGATCAGTACTTTGCTCCTTGACGATTTGGATCCACTTCAGATCTTTCAGGCACAGTGTTAGTTTCAGGTGAAAGCTTTGAAGGTCAATCATCTGAGTCTGAATATTGTTTGTGCATCCAAATGAAGCCAATTTTGAAAGACGCGTTGTAGTTCAATTTCCTTGTTTGCAGCAAAATGGCTTCTACAGAAGCCAGAGTGAGTTTAGGAATACTTGTCAGGAGTGCATAATGACTGTCAACACGTTTGAAAGTCAATGAGAGGGATTATGGGTTTGGATTTGTGTGATTGGTCTACCTGGGACAAAGCAAAGTGAGTTAACTTGGCAACATGCCCAAGCATAGCTGTCTGGTTATCCTGAAAATCAGGCATGGATCCAGACCTATGTTGAACACCTCTGTTGTGGGTGGTATTCACGGAGGCCCCAGTGGTCCACCTTCATATAGTCCAGCTTGAAGTCAACCAATGAGTCAAGAAATAAGTTTTACTGATGTATGGGGGAAATTATCAGCACCCGGATTAATCAGTGGAGCTAAAAAAAAGCACCCTTTGTTACCGCTTTAGATGGTGAGACTTCTCTAGTCACTAACATGGTCTTCCTTTGATAGGCCCTCACTATACTTTCTTTAGGGGAAGCTGTGCAATTTCCTTCTTATTCTTGCTACCAATGTGTAGGACCTTCTAAAATCTTCTGTTAGCTCTTGGAAAGACTTGATGATGTACTGTACTATAGCCTTGTTTAATTGGTATCTACAGCAGCCTCACAAAGCAAGCAATAACATAGCACTCTTGCTTGCTGCTGAGGGGTATAATCATTATTGAAGGCCCTCTCTCTACTGTAAAAGAAAGGGCCTTTAACAACTGATATAACTCTAGGCTGAAAGGCTAGGGTGTGGTTCGAACATTTCACCCATTGTGGATCGAATGATGTTAATAATCTGGGTCTACGGGGTCCGCAACGCCTGCTCAGGGGTCCCCAACTGGTATAAGTAGATTATTGAGGAATATATACAGAAAAATTGAGACTTGAACATTTTAAAATGCTGCATAAATGTGAAGAAAATTTCAATTGGATTCTAAAAATTAAGTTGCCATTTAAGGTGATTAAGTTGATAAAGTAAATAACAAACAGAATCGAATATTAACCATTAGTGGCCTCAACTGAAGTGCTGGCATGCACTGACAAAGAGAGAGCGTGCAGCGAAAAAGACAATGTGATATTCTTAAGTCTAGCATATCACGTCGTCTTTTAGAAATTAAACAACATTTTGAAAAGATGTAACCCTCCCATTAAAATTTCGAATTTTGCATATTTTCGGGTTTGTAAATTAAAGAAAATATTTCATAATTTTAATTTGATTGATAATTGTTTCTGTATTTTTGTGTATTCCTTTCAGTTTCAAATCGTAAAAGTTGCTTAGGCAGGGGTCTAGGTTCCATAGTGATTCAGTGGGGAATCCCCAGCAGTTAAAAGGTTAAGAACTGTTTTTGTAAGTTATACAGGGACAACAGAAAGGAACACTAGAATGCTAAAGTAGGACTGTTCTTGGCATCTTCGGCCTTGAGCCTTCCATTGTAGGCAGTGACACTCCCGTCATTCCAGAATATTTAAACCTTATTGCCCAGTGCACAGGCCATCAAGATCAGTTAGCACCCTTTGCAGAGGGAGTTAACTGCTGTTAATTGCCCACCCCACAATTATGGGCCGAAGCCAAAGACCCACCAAGCATCACATCCTTGCCAATGTTCAGTTTTAGAACATTCTGTCCAATCCACTCCTCTCAGGTCATCTAAGATCATTTGAGACTAATCCAAGGACAGGGTTGTCTGCCACAAAAGTAAAGTGTAGGGAAGTCGGGGGGGAGAGGGGAATGACATTTAAAAAAAAAAAGATTATCTGTCGCTAATGCCAACAGATTACTCTGTGGTTCTCTGCTCCCAGTGGTCACTGCAAAAGCACCGGCATCCTGCCCAATCAAGACCCTGTTCTCATTAGCATGAGAGCAGCGCCAGGATTGGTCTGAGCAGCCTGATCTGCTTCTCAGGCAGTGCATGGGAGTCTGTGCTGTTTCTCCAACTCAGCAGTGCAACACAGCTCGGTTGGCCAAATAGAAGTGCGCATGTTGGTTTGGCTGGCCAAACTGACATGCGCACTTTACAGTGCCCATGCTTCCTCCCCTTGCCATGGCGGGTCCTGGCCCACCCTACACTGGCATCAGCTTAGTCATTCCCAGAAAAAAAAATGATATTATTGTTTTATTACCATTTTATTTTTCTATGACTCACTTTGACCAGTGGGGCGACGCTCCTCCGCCGTTACGGAGGAGCCGCTCCTGTCTGAGGAGGCGCTCTTCTGGTAGAGTTAGAAATATTCTCAGAGAGGCCAGTTGATCTGAGGCTCGTCATGAGGGGGCTCACGAAGATGTTGAGGAGAATAGGTAAGAGGGCAAATATTGCCAACTCCTAGAAGTGGCCAGAAAAGATGGCAGAGTTTGACCTGTAGGGATGGTGACCAAAATTCCAGTCTTAAAAGTGTTTCCAAGAGGACATGGTGCCTGGAGGGCTAAGTGGATAGTTTGAGTTTAGCTGAAAAGCATCAAAAACTGTATTTAGAATAGAAAGTGCATGAATATCAGTGTTGCAAGTAGTTGTACAAAGAAACAATACATTTTAAATGCAGTGGCTGGGTTCCTACTGTAAGCACAAGACAATGTTGGAAGCACAGTAGAGTTTACGGCATTGCAGCACACAGAGTGCCAATGGGCAGTACACATGACTCTTTTTCAGTTATTTCTGCTGTGAATATGTATCTTCAAATGATTTTGTGCAATGTCGCAAACGTTCCAACAAATTGACGTTTGGTAACTGTTGCACAAAGTGCAAATAAAAAGCATACCCATGGTGAAAACAGATCAATGCTCTGTATAAACACCCCCCTTAACCTGCTGCTGTCCTTGAGCTGCCTGCAGAGAGGTGCAGTGCAGTGGCCCCGCCTCGTCCTACCCCCTCCAGGCACATGCTGCCCCCTCCGACCTTCCCACACATAGCGCTGCAAAAGTCCTGCACTGTTATTAATTATACATGGTTTTTGTTTCTCTCTCATAGCATGCCTGCTAATTAATGTGGTCTTTTGCAGCAGAAGCTTAAGTCAAATATACCAGGACCCAGATTTACTTACTCTTAACGCTGCGATTGCGTAACAGCACAAAGTGTTGTAACATAACGGGTATTTGTAAAGCACATGTGGCACTGAATAACAGATGTGTATTGTGACCCAACTCAATGGTACTCATTGTTATCAACCTCAGATGGATGAAAGATTGATTGGACCTGCCAAGATATGAACCTGTGACCATGAGGTCGAACACAGGTCCCTGCAGTGGACACATTAGTCCACTGAGCCACCAGGCCTGGTGGGTATGTGCTACTTTGTGTTACTTTATGTCAAGGGGGCGTTCCATAAATAAACCATAGGCGTTCCTGTGTAACTGTTTATAGGTTTTGACGCAAACCCCTAACTATTGACATTAGTGGACAGGGATTTGCTTAAAAAAATTATGGCACCACAAAGGCTAAAGTTGGGGATAGGTTTTCTTTTTTTCACATTTGTCTGACTTTGCATAGATGCTGTACTGTACAGTAAACATACAAACTTGGAAAAATATTTGCCAATGTCTAAGCACAATATTTATACTGGAAGGGTACATTCCAGTATAAAACCTATGCTAGATATCACACACACACACACGCTTGCCTATAATGCAAGGGTGTACGTGTGGCAAAAGGCAGGCAAAAGTGTCCCAGCATGGGAGGTGGGGACAAACAACAGTGCCATATCTTAGTAGATAGGGCTCTGTTTTGCTCTCTCCTTTGGATGCAACGCAGCAACTTTGGTTGTGGCACTGCGCTGCTTCACTTCTGTAATGATGTATAAATGACATCATAATGTTAATTGTAAAAGAATGCTAAGGCTAAAGGAATGCACAGGAGGCATTCAAGTGATGCACTGAGATGAATGTGGATGCTGATTTACAAGCTCCATTAAAAAGGTACTATTGGATTATATTCACTGTGTCTGGATGACTATTTTACAATGGCGACGAAGGGAGAAGAACACCTATAAAAGAGAAGACCTTTCTACTAAAGAAACGTGCTGTGGAAGGTTTTGAAAGAAATTCATACAACTGGCTGTTGGCTGTTTGGAGATTTCAGAGTGCTGGGGGCTGAATTATATGGTTAAAGGAGTCACATAGACTACGTAAGATCTATGCAAGGGGAAGATTGCTGAGTGACTTTCATTTTGACTGCTGATGATTTTGAAAGGATTATATTCACTGTGTCTAGATGACTATTTTACAACTTCTAGGTAAATTTGTCCCCAGATTTGGACTGAAACCTTCAATTGGCGTAATAACAGCCTTCTTGCATGTAGACGGATGATTGGCTGATGAGAAGCTTTTACTAAGGAGCATCAAATAAGTTAACAAATCATCAAGGACTGCCAATAGAATATTTCCTTCCTTCCTTCACAGTCTCTCTAGTCCTTCAAACAGACCAATTATCAAATCAATTTTACGCAACTCTCCGAAATTAAGTAATACCTTTTATAGAGCCTTCCATAGTTGCGTGTTGCAAGTAAACCACTATCCGTCTTCCTGGGCAAGTGCTCAAAGCCTCTAAACTGGTCTGCTGGCAGCTTTACCACTCCACTTTCAGATGCATCAACTAGTTAAAGCAAATCCCACCCATGACGTGATGACCCCACTAATCGCTTCTACCAGGAACAGGTAAAGATGATCCTACAACAAAACGAGTGCATGGCTTACTGGTGAAGGTTGTCCTCGCACCTTGGTTGGAATGGGGCCTACAAGCAGATGATCCGGATTGATGCAACATCAAGTCAGATGCCTTAGGTCACTATCAGAAGAGGGCCCCAGATTTCAATAAATGGCCTAATGAGTTCCCTTGTGTTAAAGGAGAAGGCGAACCCCAATGGGAAATTTTGACTTGGGCTGTGAAAATGTGTTTGCCAGATCTTATGAGGGTAGCTCTCACCCTTGATTGGAAATAGGCCCGCTGGTGCCCTGTAGGCAGCTTCCTTTGAGCGCTACTACAAGAGGTAAAATGATGGTGCCAGAGTGCAAAATTATTGTAACAACAACAACAAGGTGACGGATGGAATGCTTGGATTAATCTCAGGCACGGACCGTCACTTAGGCCGCATTCCATTCCATTGTTTTTCCCCACCATGGCACTCTAGACAAAGGCCCACCTTATCCAAGTCAGTACCGACCCTGCTCCTCATGGGAACAGTCCATCCTGAACTGCCAGGCAAGGCCCCCTCCAGAGGGATCACAAGCAACAGCAGACTAGTTTCGACCTAGTTAGCTCTCATAAGTGAGGTATAGTTTGAGCCCTATGGCACAGCGAGATCAGGACCTATATTTGGCATACCATTACACTTAAAACATAAACTGAAACAAGGTGATGGATAGATGCTTCAATTAATACCAGTACTGGCAATCACTCGCTGCTGCGTTCCAGTCCATCACGTTTTGCCCACCATACCACTCTAGACAAAGGCCCGCCTTATACTTCTTGTAAGCATTCCTCCCATCACCTTGGCATGTTTTTATGCAGTGCCCTCAGTGGCCAAGGGTGTGCCCAGACGTGGGTCCCATGCGTATGGTGCTACTGGAACCTACTTATACCACACGGAAGAGTATCATGGAAAAATGCTTTTATTTCTCCTTTTGTTTTTCGACTTTGCATGTGTGCTGCACTGTGCAGCACACAAAGTGGGAAAAGGTTTAAAATTAGTCTAGGATTAGTATTTTGTCCTATGGTGCCAAGGTGTGTCCGTGGTACACTGCAGCACATTTCTGCACTGGCGCTAATGAGGGGGGAGGAGAGTGCTATTTCTGTAAATCTGGCGCTCTTCTGCGCTTCCCTTCTCATGGAGCGCTTTGCAGCATTTGCTGCTGCACTGCGCTGTGTGAAAATCTCGTAAATCTGGGCCTAGGTATAGTTTCACCACTCCTGTGTGCCCCATAGACTCCCAACATAACTAACTTCTGCTCTTGATCTGAAATTGTCACAGGTTAATATTTGCACATTAAAGTCTTCTGACACCTGAAGGTGTGTGTTTGTGAGGAGAAAAGGACCTTTAAAGTAACTGACCGAAATTTCCTGTGCTTTGTGAAGACTAAGGCGTGGATTTCTTGGAATACAACAATGGTATTGCCACATTCCCACTCACAAAATAACTGGTATCGTATGTATATATAATATTGGGATACAGGAGCACCTAGTGGTCCCATATTTTCCCCTTTGGAATGAGGTAATTTCCATAGGAGCTGGGAATACTGCACCTGATTCCAATGGCTGAAGGTATTCCGGCTTAGTCTGCCCACCCCCATATTCCATCTTCTTATGAGAACATTGTTGTCTGTTCCTCTGGTCTCGTGGCTCTGAAGACAGTTATGTCAGGCTCTATGTAATAAGAGCCGGAACACAGTTTTGTAGATAATTCCAGCTGTTTAATTCAGAGTATGCTGCACCCACAACCGGACCTCACACCGCATACCAGGATCTCCACCAACAGAATAGCGTTGCTAGAATCCTGACATGCAGCGTTCCGCCACAGAACAAAGAACACATTACGAATGATGCAGAATGGATGCAGAATGTAAAAAAACATCCTCATGCCACAACACGGCACGAGGATGTAACAAAGAAGAAATACTACAACATCTACTACAACACCTTCCCCCTTATAATGAAAAGAAAACAATTGTGTTGAGTACAATTAAATAACATTTCAAACGAACAAAATTGTAAAATCACAAATACCAGATATTAAGACATCACATAATCATTAAATCTTGAAGGTAACCTTCTGCTTCGAATTTTCAAATCAGTTGAAGGAACTTGAGCACTATTATTCGTTGCAACAGAAATGGTGTCAGAAACACCTTCCTGAGTGGAATCTGAAACAGGAACAGAAGAAGCATTTACATAACCAGGAATAGTGTCATGAACAAAATGAATCCAATCAGAATCTTCTAAATCACGACTATAGTGCTTAATCAAAGAATCAGCTTGGGAGTCAGAGAGCAAGACAAGTGATCTTTGATTCCACCAGCCCCTGTTCCGAAGAAGAGCTGAACTTCTGCTGACACCAGTAACTTGTACAGGTGGAGAGAATTTTGAAAATCCCTTAATAACCTTTTTGGGATTTTTAATGAGAACCAATTCCCAACCTTGAGCAATGTGGAACTGAAACGTCTGCCGGCGTCATGAAAAGATTTCATATAGGACTGCTTATTACCAATTCGGAAATAAATTAGTATGAGGAGTTCTGCCTCTCAACAAGGAAAATGGGGAAACACCTGTAGTGCAATGTGGAGAAATATTGTATGACCAAAGTTTGGATTCCAAAAACACATCAACTTCATGTCGGGAGGAAACAGCAGCTTGAATTGCATCTTTCACAAGTCTGTTAGCTCTCTCAACAAGGCCATTAGAGGTTGGAGAATAAAGAGCAACTCTAAAGTGTTTCATGTCACAATCAGAAAGAAATGAAGTGAATTTTTGGGAAATAAAATGGGTGCCATTGTCTGACACTAACACAGAAGGAAATCCTTCTACAGAAAATACTTTTCTCAAACATTTTATGGCATTAGAAGAAGTGGGGGCATCACAAAACATGTGATAAATCCACTTAGAGTGGTAGTCAATCAGAAAAATGATGTACCTCAGATCATGAGGTAATAAGTCATAGGGTCCAGAGAAATCCAAACCAACTTTGTCCCAAGGCTTAGCAGGAAAAGATACTGGGTGTAAGGGAGTGTTAATGAGTTTCCATTTTTTGTCCGACAATAAACACTCAGGACAAGAGTCAATATAAAATTTCACTTGAGAATCCAAAGATGGCCACCAATAATAAGTCTTAATGAGTTGAGAAGTTTTGGATATCCCTAAATGACCCTGATGGGCAAATTTAATAATTTCATTCCTGATATCAGAAGGTGGAACGAACAAATCATGTCTCATGATCATATTGTTGACAAGGGATAGTTCCGAAGCCATCATTGCAAAAGCTTTCAACTCATTAGGAAGTTTCCTAACCTCAGGCCAACCTTTAATAATATAACTCGAAACTAGTTTGAGATTCTTATCCTTCGCCTGTGCACTTAACCAGGACTCCTCAGTGATGCTAGAGACAGAATTAATGGCATCAAGAGTTGCAATAACACATTCTGTGCCCACTGAACTCTCATTTTCTGAAGAATCATGCAAAGCCATTCGCAAAAGGCAGTCAGCTCTGAAATTGCTTCCCCCAGAAATATGCTTTATGACAAAATGAAACTCTTGAAGTTTGGAAAGAAGCCTAACTAACCTCGCTGAGGTTTTACCCAAACCATTACCAGCTAACAGTTGAGTAAGAGGCTTATGATCTGTGAAAAGTTCGAATTCACGACCCCAAATATAATTCCTGAACTTCTCGATAGCCCAGACGCAGGCAAGAGCCTCACGTTCAATAGTGCTATAGTGAGTTTCAGAAGGCTTCAATATTCTCGAAGAAAAAGCTATGGTGTGTTCCTTGTCTGAAACCCACTGACCAAGAACTGAACCCAAACCAGTGAGACTTGCGTCCACCATAATAAAACATTTAGAAGAGTCATGAAAAGGGTGAAGAGCAGGTGCATTGATGATGAGATTCTTTACCTGGGCAAAAAAAGAAGCAACTTCTTCGGACCAGTTAAACCTGGAACCTTTGCGTAAAAGGGCCTGCAAAGGTTCCACTGTCAGAGCATACCCTTTCACGAAACGTGCGTAATATTCTGCAAGCCCAAGAAAAGATCACAGAGAGTCTTTATCTTTGGGAGGGGTAGCATGACTAATGGCTTTAATCAAGGAAACTTTTGGCTTGATACCCTCAGAGGAAATCGTATGACCCAAATATTCCAAATGTGCCAAATTTGCATTTATCAAGTCTGATCGTAATACCTGCATCATTCAGCCTGCAGAGCACCGAATGTAAATTGTTCAAATGAGATTCCCAATCATCAGCATACACCAAGATGTCATCTTGATACACCTGAACCCCTGACATGTTTTTAAAACGATTATCCATAATCTTCTGAAAAACGATGGCTGCCGAAGCCAGGCCAAAGGGTAACTTAAGGTATTTGAAAACACCAAAAGGCGTAACGGATGTGGTGAATTCTTGAGAATCAACTGTCAGGGGAACCTGGTGATAAGCTGACCAAAGGTCAATAAGTGAAAAAAACTTTGCCCCTCCCAAATTAGCAAGCAGTTCGTGAATTTTGGGAAGGGGGTGGCAATCGATGAGAATGTTCTTGTTCAAAGTGCGCAAATCCGCGCATAACCTGACCTCCCCATTCTTTTTTCGAACAATCACGATGGGAGAAACCCATTCGGAAGAGTCAGAAGGAGCAATAACACCCTCTACACATAAAGTTTTAAGAACAGACTTAAGCTCATCCTTGGCACTGACAGGAACCGGACGAACTTTATGAACAATGGGCTGGGCATCAGATTTCAATCTAATTGGATGTTGGAAACCTTTAACAGTACCCAACTTTTTAGAAAACAAATTTGGAAATGTATTCAAAACCTTTTCAATTTCTGCTGAATGATCCATGAGGGATAAACTCTCTGTATTGGGTAAAACATCACCTCTAGAGCCAGCAGGAACATAACCTTGAGGAGGATCACCTAAAGAAATGGGATTATCAGAACCTGGTATAAGACGAAACCCATTTTCGCGAGATCCTGCCAACCTATGATGTTGCGTCCTTTGAGAGCAACATAAATCTTCGTGAAAATAGATCTTCCAAGACATTCAAGCCTGTAATTAAAGAAACCTAGCATGTCAATGTCAATCTCGCCAAAAGCCTTTGGGTTGACATCCGTTGGAGATAAGGAAATAGAACCATGCCATTCGTCATGAAACATGACATCAGAAAGAATGGTCAATGGAGAACCAGAATCAGCCATGATAGGAATTTCAATATGACCAAAGAATGCAGTACCCAAAGGACCCTTGACACATTGGGAAGTAGAGATGGAATTACATCCAATCGAAACAACCATGTCCTGAAAATGGTCAAAGCAATCATTAACTGAGTCAGAAAAGTCAATGCTATTGACTCTGGTGGTTTTCGTAGAAGACCTACAAAAGCCTTGAAAGTGACCAATCTTCTTGCAAAGAATACATTTTTTGCCAATTGCAGGACAACTGGGGTAATTGCTTAAATGTGATTTAGAACCACATCTAAAACAATAAGTACTTTTCTTTACAAATTGTTTAGTAGATCTCTGAGTGGAAACAACATTAACAGAGTTAAGATCGTGTGTAGGGGACCTTAACCATATTCAAAGGGTGTTCTTGCTGAAGAACTTTAGATGTAACAATGGATCTTTCTATACGCTTGGCAATGTCAATTGTATCTTGAAGAGACTGTTTCCTACAACTAAGCAGTCGTTCCTGAATCTTCCTAGAAAAGCAAGCAAACACAAATTGATCTCGAATATAAATTTCAGGATCTGCTTCAAATTCACAAGTCGATGCTAACACACGCAATTCCGCGATATATTCCTCCACAGACTCACCTTCTCGCTGTTTCCTTTTGAAAAAATTATGCCGTTCTAGAATTATATTAGGTTTTTGGTCATAATGTCTAGCGAGACGTGACAAAGCCTCTTTGTATGAGTTCCAATGATCAGCATCACCACTTTCACCAGGAGGAGTAGGAAACTTAGGTAGGTTCTCAAAAACATGTTGAGCTGCAAGACCAAGGCAACCATAAAAGATTGCAACTTTGCGTTCAGAAGAAAAATCAACAGCATCAATGGCCACAATATGATTTTCAAAGGCCTTTACCCATTGCCGCCAAGGAATGCTGGGCTTACCAGGACGTTGCAAGAAAGGAGGTGGTTGGGTAAACTGTTGAGAAGAAGCCATGTCTCAAAATATCCAAGAGTAAAAGCAAAGGCTGGAAAAATACTAGCAAAATAAACTAGACAATTATATCAAAATCAAAACAAATAGAAGAAAAATGCATTTAGAGTACAAATGTAAAATTGGAATAAATGAAATACCACAGTGCAATTCCAGAATGCAATAGGTGTACCTGTCACCGGAAAAGTGCGGGCATGAAACACAAACGAAGAGATCACAGGTAAATAAGGTGAAAGGTGTGCCCGTCACCGTGAGAGAAATGCAGGCTAAAAACATAAAGTGAAAGGTGTGCCCGTCACCGTGAGAGAAATGCGGGCTAAATAGTACCTTGAATTGGAAGAAGTCTGCTCGTGAAGAAAAGCGGGTTTAAAAGTACCTTCGATCCGAAGAAATCCGCTCCGGAGTGAAGAAATCACCTAAAAGTGGCGTGTAACCCTGGAAACCAAACACGCCAAGATGGCCACCTTGTACGCTTGACGCAGGCACGCTTGCGTCGCAGCAACGTGAACAGGCGTCTAAGCGGCACCAGGATACACCGGTTACCAAGGGCGTAGAGTGACGTAGTATCGTGACGTAGGATCACCGCCACAGAAGCGTCACCTGGATACGACGGTCGTAAAGGGCGTAAAATGACGTAGTATCATGATGCAGCCACCGAAGAAAAACAGCGGAAACTTCCTTTAAAGCCCCAGGAAATACAAACACAACAGGCTGGAGCAGGAGGAAGGCCAACAAATCAGGCGGGTGAAAGTCTTCCGTTAGTTCGGAAATCAAGAAGAAATCTGTAAATGCACGCGAAAATGACGTTGGTGGGTGCAGCTGAAGGGTAAGGTCCTTGTCGCCAAATGTAATAAGAGCCGGAACACAGTTTTGTAGCTAATTCCAGCTGTTTAATTCAGAGTATGCTGCACCCACAACTGGACCTCACACCGCATACCAGGATCTCTACCAACAGAATAACGTTGCTAGAATCCTGACATGCAGCATTCCGCCACAGAACAAAGAACCAATTACGAATGATGAAGAATGTAAGAAAACATCCTGGTGCCACAACACGGCACGAGGATGTAACAAAGAAGAAATACTACAACATCTAGTACACTCTATTAATGCTTGTTGATTAACAAATTCCTTTAAAACTGTCAAACGTTTGGACAATCACCCATCAGTTGTATACGTCTTCATACAATTTTACTCGGCCAGTGTGCATTCCTCAGTGCCGTTGATCCGGCGATCTACTTCTTGTTCTTTATCTGGCAAACAAAATATCACTAGATCTACACTTTGGGTGGATATAGTCCTTGATTGGGTTTAACTTATGTAACATTGAGAGGGGTTGCATTAGTCCTATGTAATGTCACCTAAATCTAGCATTGCTAAGAAGCTTTACGAATCAATGATAATGCCTCGTCCATTCGATGGTAGTAAATGATGTTTCATTTTGAAAAGGAAAGTAGTGAAAACTGTTAAGTTAAGTGCCAAAAACCTAGGAAACACACTTCAATTTACATACAAAGTGACATGAAACTGTGATGGACTGAGACCAAAACTGATTCAAATATCAAAACATATTTTTTAAGAATTTATTTGTTTTTTTATCTTTTTGTTTTGAGTGGATAATCTTATATAGTTAAACATGTAATACAAATGTGAAATACATGAAAAACAAATACATAAGGAACAAATAATATCACAGTGCAAAAGATATATGCAAAAACAGAAGAGAACATCAAATGACTATTGATTGTAATTGGTGGGCTGATGAAGTTAGCAAAGCGGTAGATGTAAACTCAACGCGCGTTTCGGCTATTGCCTTCCTCAGGAGTCCGTCATTTGCAACAGGACAAAAAAATAATAAATACACACTAGAAAACAAAAAAAATTTTTTTGTCACAACCTAAATTATAATATTGCAGTATACATATCTAGTTCTTAAAAACCTAGGTCTAGGTCACCTTAATGGAATAAATTTTTTTATACATATACACATGGATACGGTAAGAAGCTAGATTTATTCTGGCACGGTTTATACCAATCACATTATTCTTGTTTGTTCATAACGGCACATTTTCTATTGTTATATACATTTTTATGTCTATTTCATAGATAACCACTGGTGACCTTTAGTTCTGTGCTTGCCTTCGGAGAGTGAAAAACTATCTCATAGTTTTATCATGTTTAATACATTGACCCATATTATAAGGTATCATTCTCGATATAGACCACATGTGGTGAAATCTGATCTTATGTGGAGATGCCCCACCTCTAGGGAAAGATGAAATTTAGAAGAAGGGGATAGTTGCAGAGGAGAGGAAGGAGGTGACAATAAATGTCTGAAAACCAATAACAACTGAACCATTTAATTGGCTGATGCTAAGCTAGAATAGAACATGAATCTATCTAGATGGAAAGGGGTAGTTATTACATGAAAATGTAAATGCACGCGAAAATTACGTTGGTGGGTGCAGCTGAAGGGTAAGTTCCTTGTCGCCAAATGTAATAAGAGCCGGAACACAGTTTTGTAGCTAATTCCAGCTGTTTAATTCAGAGTATGCTGCACCCACAACTGGACCTCACACCGCATACCAGGATCTCTACCAACGGAATAACGTTGCTAGAATCCTGACATGCAGCATTCCGCCACAGAACAAAGAACCAATTACGAATGATGAAGAATGTAAGAAAACATCCTGGTGCCACAACACGGCACGAGGATGTAACAAAGAAGAAATACTACAACATCTACTACACTCTATTAATGCTTGTTGATTAACAAATTCCTTTAAAACTGTCAAACGTTTGGACAATCACCCATCAGTTGTATACGTCTTCATACAATTTACTCAGCCAGTGTGCATTCCTCAGTGCCGTTGATCCGGCGATCTACTTCTTGTTCTTTATCTGGCAAACAAAATATCACTAGATCTACACTTTGGGTGGATATAGTCCTTGATTGGGTTTAACTTATGTAACATTGAGAGGGGTTGCATTAGTCCTATGTAATGTCACCTAAATCTAGCATTGCTAAGAAGCTTTACGAATCAATGATAATGCCTCGTCCATTCGATGGTAGTAAATGATGTTTCAAAATCAAATTTCCCTTTCTGTTTCACCTTTAATTCCATTTTTTTTCAAGTCACTCCAAATAGTTGTATAAAGCTTGTTATTATGCCTCGGTCTGTTCTGCTGCACTAAAATGGTCAATGTTTAAGACATTTGTGGGACCAGCAAAAGTACCTTTTGTGCGTTGCAGGGTTCTGCGTAGTCTATTTCATTGTATACATTGTCCTTCACCAATTGTAAAATGCTGCAGTGCTGCATCAGTTTTTGAAATAAATTAATCATTCTCATTAAGGCATCCCATATTCTTCGCACTGTGTCCATGTTGACACCCTCAATAGGCATATACTGGGACTGTACCAAAAATCGTAAATGTGTTTCTTGAAGTCTGTGATGTAGGTCCTCACCACCAACTATGAATATCAAGCCTTCTATGAAGGTCCTTAGATAGGTGGACAGTACTGGACAGTATCAGTGTTTGGTACTATGATTTCTCTTCGCTGTTCCAGCGTTCCGATACTGTTGCCTTCATTTAGAGCTTTTGAGATATGGCTTCAAAACAATCCAGTGTCTTTTCCGTGGCTAAACAGAAATCAGTGTAGTCTGTGCGCTCAATTCCGAGCACCTCAGTAGGACTCAGATCTATTAACATTACAACAGTAGACAAATTGATGAAAACTCTCTTTAAGTGCCTGATATCAAGGTGCTTTACATGGTTGGTATCCCGTGAATGAGTTTGTGTCAACATGTTCTGTGTGTCAACCTACTAGGAAGATAAAGTTGATGAAAGAGCTGTGGTGTCTGGTCAGTGGAGCTCAATCAGTGGGCGACCAGGAGCCTAAAGTAACAGCGACCCTGAACTGGCTGATAAGAATTACTTTTTTCCATTCGGTACCCTCCTAGTACTAGTATCTTCACAGGCCTGTGTCTTAAATATCTATCATCTCCAATATATATATATATATATATATTTCAAGAACCTGAGGTTTATATCTGGAGCATCACAAGTTATTGGCCAATATGTGTCTTTCCAGTGTGTCCCAATAAGCACATGTAACCTCTTTAAGACACATTTTCTGGATACTGTGGCAAAGGTGCTTACTGATCATTCAGTGCTAAGGGAGAGCCTTTCGGCCATGACCTTTTATGTTTAGGCAGTTGTTTCAATGTCTCCATATGTCCTCCCAGAAGGATAATGAACCACCAACATTCCTTGTCCCCATTCAAGCATCATCCCTGCACAGAGAAACCAGGTGATTCTGGGATTCTTAGTGCCCCTCTTACTGTGGTTCCCTCTACTCCTCCAGGTGGTTCACGCTGTTTCTAGCTGGAGGGATTGTTTGCTGGACACTCCAAGATATAGGAAGCAACCGCACAGCTCCAACAGACCAAGTTTAAGATAAAAAATGTTTCAGAGTGCTGAACCAAGGAACGCAATATATATTAATTTATTGGGAGACTGTAGCAAGCTCTAGACCACACCGGAGGTACACGTCCTTCCAAATCAGCCTATACTGAACACTGACTGCTAAACATCATTTGGAAGTTGATACCAGCGCCAAGCCAGACAATCAGAAAACCAATTCTTCATAAAAGGTTCTTCTAGTAGATGGGATATGGGGAAAGGGAAGAAGAGCTTAAATAGATGAGTGTCTATACTAACTAGATGAAGAGAGTCTTCTATAGAAAGCGACACACTCAGATAGGAACCATTGTAACCCAAGGATACGTCCTTGCGCGAGAATGATGGCCCTGGAGTAGGTAACACATTCACAGAAATGTAACTCAGGCTTGTACAGTTACACATACACCAGCCCCCACACTCACCACATATACACACAGAACCCACAAACAACCCCCCCAAACACACACACGTACACACACTCCAATTTTGATCGATGAGTCACTCAACCCCTCAAAGAGCAGCATTAGGGTGTTTATCTACTAGTAAGCTAATACTTAAGTGATTTATGGGATTCAAAGGACACCAAGTAAGTACACACATTGCAAACAGAGTAAAACATTGCAAGGTGAGCATTTATTGTAGGCAAGTTCAGGTCCTTGGTAGTGGTGCTCAGAAGTGGAACGTTTCCTCACTTTGACCAACTTCACCCAAGGCGAAATTTAAAGAGGGTGATAATTTCCAGCCACAAGATGTACTGGCAATGGACGGTAGGACATCCTGTGACAGAACTGTTTGGTGGGCATCCTCATCGCGTATCAGATAAATGGGAACATGCTGGTGACAGGGTGTTCAGGGGAGGTTTCAAATGGTAAAAGGCTGTCTAGCTGTGACGTTCCATCTGCCTCCACTGGCAGCCCTGAGTAGCAGCGAGAACCATTTTTCTGCTACCACATAGGACCAGGGCAGCACTGCCTATTCTATCACAATGGCATTTCCGCATTGGACCGCAGACTAGAGGGCTGCTTTCAGAGCTGGATATGCTGCTATGACCCAGTCATGAAAAGCCCCTTTTCTCCTTTCTAGTTTTGACCAACAAGAGTGCGTGGCTGGTTTGAAAAAAATTTTTTAAACAGATTTTATTTGTCAAATCGCACATATAGAGCAGAGCTCTGTACCCCAGAAACTTCTGCATAAGGAACGTACATCATTCTGACTTTGACTGTTTACATGAGCAAAGCAAGGAGAAATAGAGAGCAATACAAATAAGTGATCAACAGAAGAACCATAACCCCACAAACCCACCACCATCACACTAACGTTCACTCCAGAGCAGCACATTAAAAGCAAAGGCATCGTTTACGAAAAGCATGGTCTGTCGTCGCACAAGAGACTATGTCCTGTACCAGCCAAGTAGACAGTTAAGCCGGGTCAAGGGGGTCCCGCCATCGAAACGGGCTCCAGCTCCAATCCACAGTTATTCCGCCCAACGCTTCCAGATTTTAAAGTGTTTAAGCGGGCACCCCCTTGCCGTGAAGATGGGCATCTCCAAACCCATGCAGAAGTACATTCTGTTCTTCCATGCAACACTGAGGGCGCCACCGGTGCCTTCCAAGCCCTGGCAATATCTCTTTTAGCCAAAGTGAACCCTAGCAGCATAAGATGGCGTTTGTATATGTTACCTGTCGGAACCATCTGGGAGGGATCGGATAGAGATGATTTTGCAGATGATAGAGTAGGCGTGGAAGCGAGACCATCTTGAAGATGGCCGACCTGCCATATATAGATGAAGGCATATGAGACCAAGTCTTAAGATCTTCCCGCACACGGTCTCATTCTGGAGCCAAATTTTTATTTCATTCCCCCAGAAACTACCTGAATGGAGGATGCCCAGGAACCAAGACCCGCCACATCCCCGAGAACCCAGAGAGTAGATTTTCGAGAGTTCATGTACAAGCCAGAGTTCTCTCAGAAAATATGCATGTTGCGAAGCAGCCTTGATCCCGTCCTATCTAAATTGGTGAGGAAGAATAGCACATCGTCGGCGTATACAGCAATTCGGTCCGACAGTCCATGTGCCCATTCAAAACCCACTCACTTGAGCATTGATCCGCACCCAGGAAGCTAAGGGTTACATAGCTAATGCGAACAGGTATGGAGACAATGGGCAACCCTGCCTGGTGCCTCGTCCAATAGAAAACCTGGAGGAGATAGAGCCCGCCACGCACAGACGTGGTGAGGTCAGTATAGAGCAATGTCAGATAGGACAGGAAGTGAGATCCAATATTCAGCCTACGTAGGAGCGCGAATAGGTATACCTAACTAAGGGAGTAAAATGCCCTATCCATATCTGCCAGTAACAACGCTGCTCGTTCTCCTAACCCCTGAAGGGTCGCAACAGCAACATGTGCACGACGAATGTTGTGACAAGCCGCCCGCTGGGGGCCTCCACTTTCAGGAGAGAAATAGGGGGGTATGACGCTTGTTGATCGGCAGTTCTACCAGGCTTGTGGACACACCACCACTTCTGTGGGTCTCCAATCTCGAGCCATAAGGTCCCGCTCCTTAGCCCCCTCCACCACCCTAATGCAATGGGGCCCTAGCTGCAAAAAATATCGTTAAAAGAATTCACATGGAAAGCCATTCAGCCCTGGGGCCTTTTCCGTATGCATGTCCCCTAAAGCGGCACCCAATACTTCCTCCGTGAGTGGGAGATCCAGCGCCGCACTCGCCTCGTCAGATAATGCCTTAGGCGGGAGATCATCCACGAAGCAGCCTATCACCTCTGCATGCAAACATTCTGTGGGGGCATATAACTCTGCATAATACGCAGCAAAGCTTTCCTCGATTGCAGAGGAATCTGTAAGGGGCACCCCAACTGGGCCCACAACACCAGGGAGGGCCTGGGGGTATAGTGTCCCCTGACACAATCTGTGGAGCAGCTTATTGGATTTATCTCCCCACTGGTAAATCCTGCTACGGGTCGCTAACCAAGCCTGGCGGGCCTCATCCAGCAGGAGATCTGTATATTCCTGTTGTGCCAACAGCAATTCTTGACGGACCTGCTTGCCCCCGCCATCCCTACTGTGGTTCTCCAGATTGAGAATCTTAGCCTCATGTTGTACAAGGGTTTCCCTACGCGCTCTGCAAGCTGCCGTGCAGAAGAAATATCCACACCACGTATTGTGGGCTTCATTGCTTCCCACAGAGACTCAGCCCCATCCGCTGAACCTATGTTAAGTGTCGGGTATTGATCAATCGCACCCTCCATATGCTCCCTATAGTTACCTTTCTGTAGGTTCCAGGCCGAGAGGCGCCACCGAAAAGACTGACGCGCCCGACCCACCTGTAAGGTGAGGGCCACCGGCGAGTGATCCGCTAGACCCCGTGGAAGGATTGATTTGAACATTTTTGCCAGAACTTATTGTGGTTCTTAGTTCAATTCTGGGTAGAACTACTAAACCTGCCCTTAAAAAATACAAATAGTTGCAAGTCAGCTGATGTTACAGACATAGCCCTACATATTTAAAAGTGTTCTGCCAGCAATTGTTTGGAGGACTATGTCTCCCAATAGGTCAATCTCAACACATATGAATATATGTCAGGTAGAAAGGAGGACAATTAGCAACATAAATAATGATGATTGATATGTATTTCAATAATCTATTGCCAGGATATAAACTGATCATCAGAATGCAATCAAACGTAGGTTCGTCAAGTGACTGCACAGTGCAAGTGCAGTACATTGAGCCATACAACATACACACTGAGTCATTACCCATAGGATACATGAACATATCAATGACACACCCAATGATATGGGCATTAGAGTTTGAACGTTTTTTAATGAAAGATAAGGGTAGTCCATTGAATGTCAATGTTTCCCCACCCTTACGAATAATCACCTATGGTCTTCATCAGGACAAATTACTGGTAGCAATCTACAGAGTGGAGTACACAGTCAATGATATCATATCCTAAACATACACAGAAAACAATAATGTCTTACCTAACCAGAGTAATCTGGATCAGAATGTCACAATAATTGTGTGTATCAATTTCTAAATCAAGAAAGAAGAAGACCCATGCAGTTCAATATTGAGGATGGATCCACACTGGATAAATCGACAACCAGGCATGCTTAAAGGAGTACAATATACATAAGAAGTGGTGAAATGCACACCAGTGTACTCCTTGCTTTTTATGCTTGACTTCTACAGGACTGCTCTAGGCGTGCAAGCTTGCTCCGCGCTCTGCCCAACTGCACTGCAGACTCAACGAACATGAAGGAACCAAGTTAGGTTCCATTTCAAACTGCACAGCCACATCCGTGCCTGAATGAATCCAATAAATCAAATTCTCATTTTAAATCTTCTCTTTGACCATCAATTTACTCCCTTTCTTTTTCATGTTTCTCCAATTGCTTCTTTTCATTTTATTTATTCTAATACCATGCGAAAAGTTTTAGAAAAGCGCAGTAAACGTGAATGTTTCCAAATGTCACAAGTTTATTTAAAATTACCCAATGCATTCTCGGAATTATCCCTTCGTCAGGCATATCTAAAATACACAAATTCATAAACACCACCATCAGGATATATTATTGCACATCTATCTCAGTTAATAACCCTGATCCATCTGCTGTGCTCCAAATACATTAAACTAGTAAATGCTGCATACCAAAACAACACGTCTCTGCCCAGCTATATTTCTATATCGTGGGTTGTTCATAGACTCAAACTCTTATATAATACCCAGAACTTTTTAAACCAACACATGTCCCCAGTTAAAATTTACCCTTGCCAAAATGACAACCTCCCCGAGTCTACCCTCACAGTTTCACCACCTTCCCCTTTACCGTAGTTATCAGTGAGCTCACCGTGACACGTATGTAACTATACTCTTTGTTGAGGACCCAGCCTCACACAGTGTCCAGCTTGTTTCCAGAACCATGGTACCTCCTATATCATCTCTTTACTGTTTCTCAGGAGTGCCACGGCACAAGCTGAACCGGCTCTTGTGAACCTGCTTGGTTATTAATCACCCCTCATAACTCCCCGCAGGTGATCTATCATGTGTGCTCGTTAAACAACCAACCAGACTCGACAATGGACTTCAAAAATGTGTCTTTAATCCTTATTTTCACTACAAATAAGTCACTACTACATTTCCCAGCAAACTTTTCTCATTCAACTTATGGGTTTGTGAAAAAAAAATGCGCTCAACAACGAACTTGAAGTGTTAGGCATTATCGGGAGACAAATACTAACTTTCCCCAGACAACCTGTCCCACTTGATAATATTTGTTCCCAAACTCCCCAATGTCCCATAAAATACTTGCGCATAATCAGTGATTGCCATCATAATAGTTCACACCATTTTGGAATAAAACATGCACATTTCCATTTCCTCATGAGTTAGTCTAACAATTCATGTTCATAGATATAGTCGCAATCGGCACGGATGTGGCTGTGCAGTTTGAATTGGAACCTAACTTGGGGGCATATTATCAAGAAAGGCGAGCTGACAGTGCAATTGTTGCTTGCCGGTCCAAATATGATGCATATCTTCCACTATCACTCACTGAGTTTGTGGTTTGGTGTGTGCAATGCAGTAGCATGCCACTAACCTTTTTCTTTTTTTTTATCTCAAAATATTTTATTGAAAGTAAATTTTTCCATATACAAAGGCAAAACATTCGTAGTACTTGTACTGTTCTTGCAATGTTGCGGCCTGGTGGGGCCAAGAGAGAGAGAAGAAAGGAAGAGAGAAAGAAAAAGGAGGGGGGGGGGTCACTGCTCCATATAGGTGTCGAGAGCTTCCCACATGTTGTCTTTGGCAGTGTGGTTCGCCGTTTTTAGGTCGAGCGACCTATCTCAATGCGCATGCGCATTGAGAGCGGGAGCTCGATCTATTGCGGCTTAAACAGAGCTTACCGAGATCAGGCGATTCCCAGGCGATTTCTTCCAGTGCACGTGAAAGCGCGTGCACAATGCCACCAGCCGCTTGCCTCGCATTACCACATCAAAGGCAAGGCGGCCTCGTCTCAGGCCCCGGCTGCTTCACACCCTCATGCCGCTCTCCCCGCTCCGCCCCCTCCCCTGCCCGCCGTGTCCACTTCACTTTGACGGCCGCAGGCCGTCTCTCGTGTTTCTGCTTGTTATTATCTCTCTTCCTCCTGGTTCTCTCGCTCTTTCGTTTCCTCCCTATTCACTCCTCCCCCTCTCTCGTCTCCTTCTCGAGGCCTCTTGTCTTTCTCTTGCTGTCCTTCTTTGCTCTATCTATTTGATTCTTTCCCTCCTCTTGTTAGAAGTGCGTGCTCTCGCTCAGCAGATGGCTGTGCAGGACTACTGTTCAGTATCGTGGTCGCTTTCACTTTCGCGGCCGTGTTTGTTGTAGCATCGATATTTGGTCAGCCAAAAAAAAAGTAATAGTAACCCTCGTAGGTGGCGTATGCCCTCGCAAGTGTCCTACCGCCGTAGCGTTTACCTTCCATCTTCACAATGCCAGATAAGCCAATGTCTGACAGGTAATAAGAGCGTGAGAGATTTACAGGCATATGCTCCGGGGTCCCAGAAGAATAGACGCAGCCAACGCATAACTAAGGAACAGCACCTCTCTCTCTCTCACAAAGGCATCTGCTTTCTCTGCCTCGTCCCGCTTTACCTCTCCCGTGTTTCTATCTGACTGTCTTGCCCTGTCTCTCACGCCATCGCCCTCTTTCCTATCTCGCCACACACCCCACTCCCTCTACCCCCTCTCTCTCTCTCGCCCCACATAGCTCAACATCACATATAGAGCAATACAAAATTTGAACATACATGAATTTAGAAAGGGGACCTTAATTTAAAACGTATGAAATAGGATTTTCTGATAAGTTCAGAAGGGACGCGCTACGCTCCAATTATACATACACTCCCTGAATGAAGGAATACATGAATGGTGGGTTGCTGGCATAGACAGGTAGAGGAATGTATGGATAATAACAATAATGAGCAGGGCGGCTGCAAGGCGATATCCACGTATAATCCACAGATCAGTGCTGGCGCTTCTTCACAAGAGGCTGAAAGGCGCTATACACTTCCGATCGACAGATCAGTGCTACCGCTTCTTCAAGAAAAAACATGTACTAGAAAGGAGCTACTTTAAAGGCGCGGAGGTGGTCTTTGACAGGTCCACGCTAGAGGTTTTCGCAAGCAATAGCGCTAAGATGTGTTGGGGAGTTAACCACTTACAGCCACAAGAACAGAGATGGCGTTTGGTCACAAAAAATGGACCGTAAAGGAGCTACTTTCAAGCCGTTAAGCATTGGCATTGGGTAGGAATAAGGTGTTAGGAGGCCGCGAGGTACTACACCCACTTACAACCTCGGACCAGAGGTAGCGGGTAGAGAGGTAGCGCTATGAACAGTACCCTGCCCGCTGACATATCGGATCTAGCTCGTGCTCAGAAGAATCTGTACAGGAAAGGCACTGCTTTCAGCTGCCATTGGCAGGGGAGGTGGGCTTTGGAGGTAGTAGGAAGAGACGGCATATTTATTTACAACCAACAGATCACACCTAGCGCTTCTTCGCATGATCACAAACTGGAAAGGGGTTATTTTTAAGGCGCTGTGGATGCGGGCTTCGAGAAAAGTTATGGCGCAGCGCTGAGTTCCTCTCCATTTACAGACCTCCGACCATAGGGGGTGGTGAAGGGAGGAAGCAAGACACGGTTTACTCACACACTGACAGATTACAGCTACTGTTCGTTCATTACAATTGGATCGCAAAGGCGCTAGTTTCAAGGCTCTGACAGTAAAATGGGCGAGCATGAGATGTCAGGAGGTAGAGAGGTCCTATTCACTTACAAGTAACAGACAGAACTAGCCTTTGTTAGCACGCACATGGAAGGCGCTGCTTTCAAGGCGCTAGAAGTGAAGATTGACCGCAGCATTAGGTATCAGGAGGCAGCGAGGTCCATTCACTTTCAAGTGAAAGAACAGAGCTAGCGCTTGTTCGCAGGCACATGAACGAGAAAGGCGCTGCTTTCCAGGGGTCGAAGGAGCGCGTAAGGAGGAGACGTTGGGAAGTGACAAAGCACCGTCCATTCACAGTCAACAGATCAGAGCTAGTGCTTCTTGAAGAGGCAGCGAGGCACGATCTCCTTACAGCCGCTAGCGCTTTTCTGTAAGAGGCAGGGCTATGAGGCAGCAAAGCAGGAAGATTAAGTTGGCACGAAATGTGCACTTTGCAATGTATTGTATCATTATAATACAAATGTAAATTTCGTTTTCAATACAATCTTGGGTTCCTCTTGCTGTTAGTAGCAGACTAGGACCATAACAAAATTCAACCAACACCACCCTCCAACTCCACCCTCCAACTACAACCCCACCCTCCAACTCCACCCTCCAACACCAACTCCACCCTCCAACTCCATCATCCAACTCCACCCTCCAACACCAACTCCACCCTCCAACTCCACCCTCCAACTCCACCCTCCAACTCCAACTCCACCCTCCAACTCCACCCTTCAACTCCAACTCCACCCTCCAACTCCACCCTCCAACTCCACCCTCCAACTCCACCTCCACCCTCCACTCTCCAACTCTACCCTCTACCCTCCACCCTCCAACTCTACCCTCCAACTCCACCCTCCAACTCCAACTCCACCCTCCAATTCCAACTCCACCCTCCAACTCCACCCTCCAACTCCACCCTCCAACTCCACCCTCCAACTCCACCCTCCAACTCCAACTCCAACTCCAACTCCACCCTCCAACTCCAACTCCACCCTCCAACTCCACCCTCCAACTCCAACTCCACCCTCCAACTCCAACTCCACCCTCCAACTCTACCCTCCAACTCCCCCTTCCAACTCCAACTCCACCCTCCAACTCCACCCTCCAACTCCCCCCTCCAACTCCTACTCCACCCTCCAACTCCAACTCCACCCTCCAACTCCAACTCCACCCTCCACCCTCCAACTCTACCCTCCAACTCACCCTTCCAACTCCAACTCCCCCCTCCAACTCCAACTCCCCCCTCCAACTCCAACTTCACCCTCCAACTCCACCCTCCAACTCCAACTCCACCCTCCGACTCCAACTCCACCCTCCACCCTCCAACTCTACCCTCCAATTCTACCCTCCAACTCCCCCTTCCAACTCCAACTCCCCCTTCCAACTCCAACTCCCCCCTCCAACTCCAACTCCCCCCACCAACTCCAACTCCACCCTCCAACGACAACTCCACCCTCCAACTCCACCCTCCAACTCCACCCTCCAACTCCACCCTCCATCACTCAGGGGCACCACCACATCACTCGGGGACACCACCACATCACTCGGGGGCAGCACCACATCAATCGGGAGCACCACCACATCACTCGGGGGCAGCACCACATCACTCGGGGGCAGCACCACATCACTCGGGGGCACCACCACATCACTCGGGGGCACCACCACATCACTCGGGGGCACCACCACATCACTCAGCGGCACCACCACATCACTCAGCACCACAACAGTACTGTCCTTGCTTGCTACCAACAAGCATTGCCATAGCCAATAGGACTCGCATTAGGAAATTGTAAGCTATTGGCTTTGTGAATAACAATGCTATTAATTTATATATTTTCAAAGCTGACACATATTAAAAAAAAAAGTGTCATTTACAATACCAATGGCTCACACTTTCCTAATGCGAGACCTATTGCATTGCAAGCACTGGCGTTGCCAATAGGTCTCGCATTAGGAAAGTTGGAGCTATTACAATTGCAAATAACAATGCCTTTTATTTTTGTTTTCATTTAAAAAACATAAAGGGCTTTGTCATTTACAAAACCAATAGCTCCAACTTTCCTACTGCGAGACCTATTGGCAACGCCAGTGCTTGTTTGCTTGGCAGTGATGTTGTCTGCCCCCCGGAGGAAGGTTACCCAATTGAACCAGCGTTTGAAGGTGGCTTTGCTGGTGTCCTTCCAGTTACCCAAGATCGTTTTCACCGCAGCCGTCAGAAGTAAATCGACCAGGTCTCGCATTTCTTTGGACTGAAGTTCTGTTGCTAGGAAGGCAGTGGCTATCCCCGCTAGTCCTCTATGTGTGTTACTTCCTGTGACTGTGTCTATGACGTTATAGACCTTGTTCCAGAATGTTTTGACTTTGGGACATTCGTATAACATGTGAGAAAGATCTCCTGTTGCCCTCTGACAGTTCCAGCATGTGTTGCTCTCGCTAGCTCCCACTCTCCCTAGTTTCGCTGGTGTCCAGTGCAGCCTGTGGAGTAACCAGTATTTTGTTTGTGCTAGTTGTGGCGTGATTTTGTTTTTGGACGCTGTCGTCCATAGTCTGGCTCTTTCATCCTCGTTTAGCGGTCTATGTATGGTCTCCTCCCAAAAGGCCAGTGTCTTATTGTTTAGAGTTGTGGTGCGTGGAGTGATTAGCTTGTAAATTTGCGCTGTTTGGTGGCCTGTCTTGTTTAAGTTTTGTGCGTATTGTATGATGGTGGGTGTCAGTTTCGAGAGGTTTGCTTTGGTGATAGCTGCTTTGATTTTTAGGAATTCGTAGAACTCCTTGTTTGGTAGGGAGGTTGTTTGCTGTAGTGCCTTGTAGGTGAGTGGATTGTTACCTGCTTCTAGTTGTGACGGCGTTGTGATGCCTCTGCTATACCATTCTTTGCTGTCTAGTGTTTTTCCCTTGTATGTGACTTTGGTGTTATGCCACAGTGATTCCCATTTGGTGCCTTTGATACTTACTGCCATTTCCCTGTCTACTTTCAGCAGTGCTGTCTTTGTGTTGCGGATTATTGCGTTTTTGGCCTCTGGGTGCTTGTGTGCCGTGAGGGCCATAATTGGGTCTGCACCACCTAAAATACTCCGTTCCAGGTCCAGCCATACCGGCATGTATTCTGGTGTGGGGGCTATCCAGTGGATACCCTGTTTGGCAAGGCATGCCGTCTGGAAGGCCTTGTAGTTTGTGAGGTTCAGTCCGCCCTGTTCTTTTTTAAGTCTGAGTTTCGCTAAGCTGATTCTTGGTTTTTTCCCTCCCCAGAGGAACGTGTTGATGCTTTTGTCTATGTGTTTGTGGAAATCTGTTGTGAGTGTGAGAGGCAGCATGGAGAGCAGGTAGTTTAGCATGGGGGTGACCATCATCTTTATTGTCTCAATTCTTCCCCACCAGCTTATGAATTTGGGGCCCCACGTGTCTAGCTTGGACTTAATTTTTTTTAACATCGCTTCTTCATTGTGGTCTAGTGTTGATCTTAGGTCCCTACCGAAGAGGAGGCCTAGGTATTTCAGGGGTTTCGTTTGCCATGCCAGGCCGGACGTGCCCAGGACAGCCTTGGTGGTGTGGCAGTTCATAGGTTTGCATTCGGATTTCTCCCTATTAAGTTTGTATCCTGAGACATGTGCATATTCTTCTATTGTTTGCACGAGTGCCTCAATTGACTCTTGTGGGTTGTTTGTGGTGATCAGAATGTCATCCGCGTATGCAGCTAGTTTGAAAGCTTGACCTTCTATCTGCACCCCCTTGATCCGGGGGTTTGACCTGATCATGTGGAGGAGTGGTTCTAGGGTCAGCAGGAATAGTCCCGGTGAGAGGGGGCATCCCTGCCTTGTCCCTCTACCTAGTGCGAGTGTGTCCGATGTAGCTGCGTTCACCACCACTCGGGCCCGGGGGTTTTTGTAGAGGGCCATGACCATGCCCTTATATTTCTCACCAAGTCCAAACTTGAGCATGCATTGGTTAAGGAAGGGCCATGAGACTCTATCGAAGGCTTTTTCTGCATCCAATGCGATCATGACAGCCTTTTCCTCACTGTTGGCTGTGCGGTTGATTAGATGGCATAGCAGTCTGGTGTTGTCCTGCGAGAGTCTGTTTTCCAGGTAGCCCACCTGAGATTTGTGTATGAGAGAGGGGAGATGTGCGTTTAGTCTTGCTGCTATGATTTTAGCGTAGATTTTGCAGTCCACGTTAATTAAAGAAATTGGTCTGTAGTTGTGTGGGAACTGGGGGTCTTTCCCTTCCTTGGGGATAACGATAATGTTTGCCTCTGCCATTGAGTCTGTCATATTGCCTTTCTCCGCACACGCTTGGAATATTCTGACTAGCGTGTCTTTGAGTAACGGTTGGAATTGTTTATAGAAGGTAGCTGTGAAGCCGTCCGGACCTGGGGCCTTGTTTGGTTTTAGTGAGTCTATGGCCCTCCCTACCTCCGCCTTGGTAATGTTTTGATCTAGGGCCTCTCTCTGTTCGTCGCTCATTTTGGGTAAGTCGAGCTTCTCTAGCAGGCTTGCCCCGCCGTCTGCCCCCAGCGATGTATCGCCAGTGTATAGGTCTTTGTAGAACTTCCTGAATGTTTCGAGGATTTGTTTATTCGCTGTGTGTGTCTTGCCGTCAGCGTCTGTAATTGCCGCGACTGAGTGCTGCCTTTGCTTGGCTTTCAGGTAGCCCGCCAAGGCTTTCCCTGCTTTATTAGCCGAGCATAAGTTTATGGATTTATATTTATTGATCCAAGTGGATGCTCTCTCGCTTAGGATTCTGTTTAGCTCATATTTTTTCTTTGTGAGTGTTGTGAGTGTGTTCCTGTCCATTAAGTTGGCCGTGTGGTTCCTTTCTAACTCCTTAATCTGCTCCTCCAGTTCTTTGATTTTTTTGTTCCTACCTCTGTTCATGCGTGCTTTGATATTCATGAGTTTCCCTCTTATTGTTGCTTTAAGCGCGTCCCATAGTGTTGCTGCCTCTGTGTCTGCTGTATCGTTGTACTGGAGATATTCTTTGATCGCTACCTCTATTTCTATAATGTTAGCGGGGTTCTCGAGTATGCCACTGTTGAGGCGCCATCTCCTGCTTGGTGTTTCGTTGTGTTTGCCACTTAAGGAGAGGGATATGTGTGCATGGTCTGAGACTGTTATGGGTCCTATCTCTGTTTTGTCTGTCAGGTGTGTGTGTGTGGCGGACATGAGTATGTAGTCTATCCTGCTATATGAGTTGTGGGGGTGCGAATAGAAGGTGTATTCTCTGGCACTAGGGTTTTGTAACTTCCACGGGTCCGCTAGTGCGAGTTTGGTGCATAGGTTTTTGAGTGTGTTCTGTTCTTGTGAGGTGTGGCTGGGTCTGTGTGGGTGTCTGTCTGTGGCATTATCCATCACTAGGTTCATGTCTCCTGCCGTGATTAGTAGCTCGCCCAGTGGGATCCTGCTTAGCTCACTCTCTAGCTCCTCCCAGAATTCCTTGTCCACCGCTCTTGGCCCGTAGATGTTTGCTATGTGTATTGTTTCGTCGCCCCTTTTGATAGATGTGAGCAGCCTCCTCCCTTTATTGTCTGCGACATTGTTGTGTACCTGGAAATTCCCTTTCTTACTGATTATGGTGATGACCCCTCCCTTTTTGTTGACTGCCGGTGAGCATAGCACCTCGCCTATCCAGTTGGCTTTGAGCCTGTTAGCGTCCTCTAAGGACACTCTAGTTTCTTGGAGGACGTATATATCAGCCTTCAGTCTATTTAGGTAGTCTAGTGTTTTCCGTCGTTTGACGGGGTGGTTGAGGCCCTTGACATTGAGTGACACTATTTTTATGTCCGAGACTATCTGCGCTTGGCCCCTAATGTCAGGTGTCGTCATGGTGTGATAGTTCTGTCGCTGTTGCTTGCAAGGGATCTATGTTTCTTCTCTTAGTTTTTTGCTCACTTGCTAACTGACTCCCGTCATTGGTGCCCCCCTGGGGTGTGGGATGGGATGGGGAGTTGTGTGTGGATATAGGAAAGAGGTGAGAAGAAAAAGAGTGCTGCCACCAGGCTAAGATTGTCTGTGCTACATGGCCTCCCGCCCGGCCCTGTCCCCCCCTCCACCCCCCCGCCCCCCTCCCCCCGTCAATGTACTGTAAACGTGCGACAGCAACGGTTCCCGCCCTCCGCCCCCCCGGAACTTTTTTTTTAAAAAAACAAGAAAAGACCATCTCAGCCCCCCTCCCGTCTTTGAGCATGGTTTTCTCCACGGGATGCCGTTTTCTTTCACTTCCCTTGTTTCATGCCCACCTCCTGTAGTACCTGACAGAACCAACATTCACCGCATTCTTGTACACCCAGGTTCTGAGGGGCACTACCCCTGTACACCACATAACACGTACACACACCCTTCTATCGATATCACTCCCAGTCATGCTAGCAGACTGCATATGTGCCTCAATACAACACTAAAGATTGCATTTTGTGCTGAAAAGATATCTTAAATGAAAACGTACGTATTGTATCATTTAAAAAATTTACCATTAACTTATTTTAAAAAGAATTAAAATAAACTTTGAAATGTTTCTTAAAAATCTAAAATTATTTTTTCATTAAAACAAAACACATAACTATTAATTAAATGTAACAAATATTAACATGCTAATAGGGGTGTTGTTTTAATGTTGATTTAAGTTATATTTATAAATGTAATTGATATATTAAAAAAAGTATTTAATAAACATTTAATTTAATGAGTTAATGTGCTGTAGTGTTTTACTTTATTTTTTTTTGGTCAATAACCCTTATTTTAAATTACCTTTCATTGTATTTTACATTGAAATATTTTAATTATTTTAATTATTTTTTTATTCCCTATGCTTTGCCCCAGAGAGAATACTGGACCGGAGGTGGAGATCTCTGCCTACGTGTGAAAACTTCAAACAGTAACTTTATACTTGTTAGTGCTGTCGATGTGTTCACCTCCTAAACTGAGGACATGGAGACTTGTAAGTCTCCACTTACTGTGCAAATCTATACTCAGAAATGGTGAATACTGAAAAAGTGCAAGACTAAATTTCCACATGAGTAAACCTACACCTGTAAATTTACCGTTGTGAATAGAGCCCAGTGGGTTTTCTGTGGCTTTAATGAGATCTGGGGTGGCGCGGAGACTCTGCCAGAGCAGAGTCTAAGGTTGGCTTGGGTGGCCAACTTTCTGTTCTTATCACAGCTGGCAGGCAGGTCTGGTGGAGCCAGCCTTGCCCTAAGAGTCCCAACAGTTACAGGAAAGCTGCAGGTTATTGTGACGGTCTCAGGCTGGCTCAAATCTAGTGGGATGAGTTTAGACAGATATCCGTAACAACAGCCAACACACCATTAAACTCCTGTCTTGCATGCCCATCAAATTAAAAAAGTGGAATCTTATTTACGACCTACTAGCAGACTGCAAACTTGACATCCTTTTCATCACTTGGCTAAGCGAAGCTAAAGGTCCTGTACTACATGAAGCAACACCCAATGAATTTCTAGCAGCCTTCAGAAATTAACCTCATAGGAACACTGGCAGTGAACTAGAATGGTCCACAACCAGGGCCTGTTTGCATCCAAAATCAAGGACTTCACTGTCTCAGAATGAGAATCAATGCTAGTTTACTGATCTCCATCTACTCCTTCTTAGCCTCATTTCTATTCATCTGTCAATCTCCCCCATATAAGCTGATTTCGTAGGCACTCTCCTGGACTTGATAGTAGACATTATTATGACTCACAAGTAGCCGTGGAAACTATAGGATCTCACCAGCTGGTTGGACTTCATAGAGTGATTCTCACATCATGCATGTTTCACCGAACATTCGCATGGTAACCAGACCTTCCACAGGCTCAAAAAAAACATGGCTACAAGTCCTTGACGAAACGTCATGTAAAATCATTCCAAGAACCCCTCCTACTTGCCTAAATTCATGCCTGGAAATGTCTCTAAACAATTCTACACAAGGATAACAGGAGCTTCTAAAATGGCGATCCATTTGAAAAACCGTACACCAATGTCCTAACAGAAAGGCTAGCTGGTTCAACTCAGATGTAAAATTATGAAAATCAGAAACCAGATCCCTCAAAAAGAACCAGCTACAAAGGCAAAATAGAATCTACCAAACTTTTTAAGACAGTGTAAAGTGGTCCAATCACATGTGTTTCAACTTGTTGGAATATACATGTCCAAACAAACGGCTCTTTAAAATTGTTGATAAAATATGCAACTTTACTAGTACCTCAATAAACCTAAATCGCTTTTAGCAAACCACTTCATCAGGAAATTTGCTAACCTCGAGGTTTACTTCTTCTTGAAAGCTAAGCACAAAGGCTGTCCTTCACCATACTGTGCTGATTCAGTCTACAAATTCCAAACAAAACCACCATTCTAATTCAAACCACATACATGGTTAGTTTTCCTGTGATCCTTCGCTGCCAAACATCTTCAAATCTGCTCCACTTGATTACTATCCTGCAATGTCACCGAGACATATTATAAACCCTTACCTATGAACTGGCAAATTTCCAAGGGATTTGAAAACATGTTATCTACTACACCTATTTTGAAGAAACATTGACTCGACCAGGCTGATTCAGCTAATTACAGAGTAATAGCCAATGGCACCTTCTTAGGTGAACTCATTGAAAAGGCAGCACATATTATCATTCATTGGACAAAACAACCTACTATTATATAGAGAAAATGCATTCAGACCAAGTAGAAGCAAGGAATCAGCACTAATCTCCCTCTAGGGTGGCTTTAAGAACTCTGCCAACACCCGTGGGGTTGCTGCTCTACCACTATCTGACCTGTTATCAACTTTTGACAGAGTTGACCTTGAACTACTAATCAAAAGCTATATGACACTGGAATACAGAGTACAGTCCTCAACTAAATAAAATTCTACATCAGCTCTCGCACCTTTAAGCTTCACAATTTACCTGGGTCCCTCTCCTGACCTGATGAATTTTTCAACTTTACTAGATACAGCTATGCTGATTCTCACATCCGACTCAGCAAATGGATATTGGCTGTGGCACAATGGATATGAGCTAATCATCTTAAACTCAACTCCTTCAACGTCTTGTCAGGAGTAGAACGTGCTACATGAAAACAAATACTCACCTGTAGACTGTAACACCAAATCATCCAAGCCGCAGCAAATTTGGTAACTGCTTAAGAGTTGAAAACAAATAAAAAAACTTTGGCTTGATTATGGACTGCAACCTCTCTCTCCATTCCCACACCAACAGAGTGATGAGAGACTCATTCAGCATGATGAGAATCATCGACTAGATTTGCATCTATTTAGAGATCTAAGGGGCACATGCAGCAAGCCTGCATTTTGGGATTCCCAAATAGCGAATTTTACCAATTCACTATTTGGGAATCGCAAAATGCTATGCATATAGGAATCGCAGAAAATTGTGAGATTCCTTAACATTACCTAATAGGTATTGTGACTCCATTAATTTATATGGGCTTACAGGCCCATCAGAATTAATGATATTGCATTCGCTAATTCTGATTACCAAATTGGTAATTGCAAATAGCGAATGCAAATCCAAGGCTGTCCAGGGTCTAAGGCCCCCCTGAAGCACCCTGAGAAAAATGCAACTGTGCACATGTAAAGCACACGCATGACCTGGGGCATGTGTGTGCTACTTGACACTTTGAAAATGCATTTTTGTGCATTTTTCAAAGTATGCACATATTACCATCAACTTGAAGTTGATGTTAATTAGTGTTTCCTTTAATGCACAGTTCGCATTTAGGAAAGGCTTCTTGCATCTGCATTAGGGAATTCTTAATTGCGATTCCCTATTTGCATTTGCAATTTAGGAAATCACAAAAAAGTGCGATTACCTAAATTGTGAATTGCCCAAAAGTTACATGCATCAGAAAAGGCCACTTTGCAATCTCAAACGGACGATTTTTGCAAATCGCACTGTTTGAGATCGCAAAATGGCTTGATGCATGTGCTCCTTAGATACTATATAGAGTTGCTAGAGATATCAATAAATACTGGATTATGCAAATGGAGCTTACATTAGACTCTTTAGAAAATCAGTTGTCAAATTGCAGAACATTCAAGCTAAACAAGTTTGATAGCTAACCAGGCATGATCATATTAGCTTTTTTCCCCCAGGAGTTTTATATAGCACAAACTTGATCCGAAGGTATCAGGTATCAGAGCGCTTTACATGAGCACCAGTTGCGTTACACAAGGACACATTCATTTTTGTTAATCACGGGGAGATTAACTGATTTACCCAGAATCACAGGATGTGATTGCTTAGACTCGAATCCGGTTCCCCAGATTTGAGATCAACAGCCCTAGCCTGATCAGCCACATCCTCTCCCCTTGCCCTCAAAGCGCTACCCTACATACCAGAGGCAAGAACAATATTCTCTAAAGCCCTCTGCATTACTCACCGGGCTATCTACGGTTTGAGACCTAGCTTCTTGTCATCGAAACTCGACTATACAGCCAATGAAGAACCCTCCATTCAGGAATGACCCCTACAGATTACAACTCCCACTTATCACACATCCTGAAAGGGCAGTACATCCATCTCAATATAAACATGGAAATTATAGAATAAACTTCCAAATCCATTCGCAATCATCTGGATTTCAGAACCTCCATAATGTCCTGACTTTTCTCAGACATAAGGTTCGAGTAGCTCTAAGACCACACGTATGGCTGGTTAGTATTTGCTGCCTACAAATCTATGTAATATGTATTTTTATAGAGAGCAACATCATCCATAGTTTTAGTGCACTAATCCATAAGCATACTGAATGGGAAATACAATAAATCAAAAAGTAGATGCCCCAATTAGCAATTAAAATATAGCATCTTTAGTTTCCTACAAAAAAGTTGGAGGTGAAGAAGAGTAGATAGATTCTATGAAGTGTTATTTCTGACCTTGGCTCAGCCAAAGAAAAATTCCCATTGGCAAATGTTTCAGTCTTAGTTTTAGGGATTGGCTGAAGCCATTGTTTGAGGATCGCAAACTACACTGTGCCCTATGAAGAGCAAATTCTACCGTCCTAACATCAGGGCAGACTTCATGAATTGCATGGTGGAAGATAGCAAGAGACTTAAGCGAGAAGCTTATAGACAGCCAATACTAAGAATTTAAGATTGGGTGAGATGATGCTCATTCTGGCTACCAGTGATGGGTTTCGCAGTTGCGTTCTGAATCATCCGCAGCCTTCTAATCAGTTTGTTTGGGAGAGCAAGATAGAATGATCATACTAGTATAGCCTGATTGTATCAGGGCATTGACTATGGGAATATGAGGTACTCAATAATCAAATAGTAGAACTTGTTATACTGGTTTAATCTTTCAGAAGCTGGTCCTAGACACAGCTCCTATTTATCCCCCAAAGGACAGCCTGCATAATTGAGAAAGTTGTTCGGGTGGGAGCCCATAATTTCACACTTTTATTCATCATCATCATTGTAACTTTATTTAGTTATTACACACCATTACAATGCACAAAAACATAATAAGACAATACGATAAAGCAAATACAAAGCAAATACAATTCATCAGATTGAGGTGTAATAAAAAGCCATGCAGATTTAAAACATCATAACACCAAAGGCGAGAGAAGAGCACAATATTAGGTTTTCACATGGGACAGGTGGCTATACAGCAGCATATAAGAACTAAAGGGCAAATGCATGTGCAAACATACAAGAAAGTGCCACAGTAATACAGTTTAAAAAGGATTACATTAAAGACTTGTCCGTGTATACCATCCACTCTGAAGATACTTCACTATAGCATACACAGCAAGTCGATCTTGTCCTTTCCTAAAAGCTTACAATGAAGATGACCGATCTAGAAGGCCCAGCTTATGACATGCCGGGGTAATCCATTTAGAGAGGCTTGCTGAGTATGCTGGACAGAAAAAGAGAATATGTTCCTCGGTCTGGTTACAATAAGAGCAGACACAGCATGTCGCATAGCTCCTTGAGGTGGCTAACGAAGTGCTTGAAATTGCTGCGAAGGGAAGAATGCTGTAGCAAAGTTTTAAGTAGAGGGATCTTTTCATAAAAAGAGACACTTTAAAAGTTTAAAAACATTGAGTTAACACACCTGCAGGTCTAGGGGCTGTATGTTTAGCATAGTGCCTTTCCCAAAATCTCACTTTTAGCAATACCAGGGTGCCCTGGCCAATGAGTTGAGGGGAATTCCAGCGTTCGTCTGGGCCAAGCTCCATCAAGTTCGCCTTGATAGAGCTTAACCAGGAAAATCTTCCTCAACACTCCAGGTCTCCAAGGATGTCAGCGAGACACTCTCAGTATGGTTTCACCGCATACAGCTTCCAGATACTCAGCCCAGAGGTCTTAATTCAAGATCAAGCTATACGGGTTGCAAGGGACAACTCTGGGGGAGTAATAGTATTAAATGCACAAACATACTTTCCTTGCAACCCAGTTTAGTGAAATTGGAATAGCTCATAATTCACTTCCATATAGTGCTGCACTAAGAACCTGTGCCCTATATATTTGGAGGGGAGGGCTAATGGGGAAAGACTTGGCAGGTTTCACAAACTTAAGTCAGTTCCCAGTCCTGTGTTTTAAAATAGCAACGCTCCTTTGTATCTGGGCCTCCCACACATTGGAGTCTGATATTCGAATGCCAAGATAATCGAAACCAGCTCACTATATCAAGAGAGCCTCTATGCAGCGATATGCTCCCCCCAACGTTTTTGTGTGGGTTAAAGCTTCTGCACTGGCACTTTAATTACACTTTGACACTTCTCTGGTTACCACCATAGGCATACACGTGCCAGACATCTCGGAATCAAAACCCCACCCCTGGTCTGCAAAGCGCTTCGGGACTTTGACAAAAGGTAGGAAAGCATTATAGTAATACTCCAATGCAAAACAAATAGTAGACACATGTCAAGAATCGGGTGTCTATGCCATCTTTGGGTCATCTATAAACACCTTTAGTACTTTTTAGTAACGTGCACATGGCCTGTCCTCTTCTTTAACAATATCCTAGAGTGAATATGCCCTTGTAACTAGTATTAATGAAACAAACCCCTTGCTGTTCCCACCCAGCCTTGCGCATGCTTAAGGGCCTCAGGTATGGCATGTGCTGAAAAAGGACACAGTGTCAGAATGATGGCATAATCATAGTGTCTCAAGAGGCCAGTACACCCTTTAGTCATCCCCTCAGACCACGCCTGGTCCTCGCAGTGAGATGTGTCTACAATGTATTGTAGAGTACAAATGGCACTCTACCTCCCGTGGAACCTTTTGTGGAAAATGACAATGTATATGTACATAAGCGGCGTTCATTTGTGTTCACCCTCGCCACTGTTGAAGGTAAAGCGAAAGTCACGAAACAGTGGCCCCGCCATCTTGTCCCCTTTTAGGCCCCATCACGAACATAGATAGTAGCCATTTTTGTGTCATGACCTCTCTGCCCACTACCAATAGCCTGCGTCTCTCTCTCTCTCTCTCCCCCACTCCCCAGCCTCGCGAGTATCCCCCCGCGCCCTGACAGCCCCCGGTTTCTCCTGCGCGGGCCATAAACGCACCTCTAAACACGACCCTGCCTCCGTGCTGAACCCCTGCCCCCTCGCTCTTTCATCCCACCCATAGAACAGACCCTTTCGGTAACCTCTTCCTCCCTGCCCGATTGCCCGGCCTGATCCCAGGCCATCACCTAGCCCAACAGATGCAGTTTATTGCTTCCTACAGTAGGACCTCGCCTCACATCAGAGGAGCGGTGATTAATGAAGGCCTTCACACCCCTAGATCTGACCGACACCCCTGCATTCCTCCCAGGAACACCCTTCCTCTCTTCTGATGACCCCCCCCCCCCGGCTACACCTGGCCTCTCGACCCAGTCCCAAATCATAAAACTAGGTCTCGTGGATACACCCCCCCGGCCCCGCATAGCAAAACGTGATCTTATCGCCTGCCCAACCTTAGATCAGACTACCCCCTCCTGCCCTCGTGTCCTGTTGGAATGTCCGGCTGCAGATTGCGATCACATGTTACATTTGGGAGGGGAAAACAACATCAGAGCGGCCGGTATGGGAATAGGCCTGGAGCTGGGATCCCAAACATGCCCTTTTTGTACTTCAAAGTGTCTTTATTGCAATAAGGAATGTTTGTGCATCATAAACCTGTGTATAAAAGACGGAGCCGTAGAGAAACTTGTTAGAGCACCTCGAGAAGATACCCTGTTGTCTGATTTGACGTGTTCTGTTCCGTCGGAAATAAACTCCTGTTTCCTGCCTTCCAGTCTCCAGCGCCTGCCTCTTTATTTGGTAATCATGATTTGGGTGAGAAGCGGCTAACGCCGGGCAAATATGGAAAAGGGAGTAACCGACCTGACCTGCCTGAACCCTTTTGTTTAACAATTGGCGTCCCAAACGTGGGGCCCATCAGCGACACGTGGATCCAGTGGGAGAGGTCCCAACGACAGAGTGAACGACTGCAACGATCGGGAAGAGCTCCTGCCCGATAGACCCTTGTCTGGCAGCCGATCATCCGAACTTCACTGGTTCCGAGCAGACCTCTCTCGAGTGATCTACGGTCCTGACTGGGAACCATCAGGAGTGCCACAGCAATTACGGAGAATAGAGGACGATCGGGCGCTGGAAACGGAAGACGAGAAACTGTCCATGCGGTCCGGGTAAGGTCGTGTAACACGACAAATTGCGAATTGATTGTTTGATTGTCATTGGAAAATACTAGTATTACGCATTTGATTGTTGTGTTCTGAGAGATTCCCTGTCTGCAAACGGGGAAGGATAGGAGTATTCTCCCTTTGCAGATAGTGAAGGGTGGGTAGCGCAGGCTTTTGCCCCCGTTGTAACCCGTCGCGCCTACTTCCCTCTCCATTCGATTGATTGTTACCCAAGCATTTATTGTTTTGGGATTGGTTCTCTTTGGATCATTCTCTATTTGCAAACAAGCACGGAGTCGCCATACTCTGTTTAGTCTTTGCAGATAGTGAAGGGTAGGTAACGCAGGCTTTTGCCCCCGTTGTAATCCGTCGTGCCTATTTTTATCCCCCACTGATTGATTGTTTGACCGGACATTAATCGTTCGGAATTGGTTCTCTGAAAGGATCTTCTCTGCCTACAAACAGGGAGGAACAGGAAGACCTCTCTCTTTGCAGATAGTGAAGGGTAGGTAGCGCAGGCTTTTGCCCCCGTTGTAACCCGTCGCGCCTATTTTTATTCCTCATTTGATTGATTGATTGTTTGTCCGAACACTGATTGTTTGGAATTGGTTCTCTCTTTGGGTATTCCCTATTTGCGAATACTGTAGAATAGAAATATTCTATCTAGTCTCCACAAAGTAGTGAAGGATAGGTAGTGCAGACTTTTGTCCCCGTTGTAACCCGTCATGCCTATCTTCTCCCCATTGTTCAGTAGTTGGTTCAGCCCGGACCATTTATTAGAGGTAGACCATCTGGCTCCACCGGAGGACACCCCTAATAAAAAGGACATATATAAAGAAAAATGCGGATTAGCCGCTGTATCATGCTAGCAAATTAAAAGAACATAAAAATCGTTAGGAAAAGCAAAAGGAATCGAGCAACATCAGTAGGCCACTGATGAGATCTCTTTTCGACCTCGCTGAAATGGAAACATTAGGAACAACCCCTCAGGAAATATGAAACTAGTGAGAAGAGCCGAACTCGACGCTATGACTGCAAGACAGCTCGGCTCCACCGCCCACCCCGCCCAAATAACGACAAACCCTAGGCAAATATTAGAAATATACAACACTCCAGCAAGGGAACATGTTAAAACGTTTTATTTTACAACTATATATTAAACAACTATTTACATGGCAAACGGCTGCAACACCAAACCCACAATGCAATTCGCCGCCTGCTTGACGCCGTTCCTGTCCCTCCTTCCTCAAAGTAGCAATGTTGGGCTACTTTGGGCTACTTTTTAGTAGGTTTTTGGGCGTTAGAAAGTCTACAAAGCCATCAGCTGGCGAGGTAGCGTCGGTGGCGGCCTGGGGTGGAAGACCATTGCGCAAATAGCCCGGAGGCGACACCACGCGCCGAGGCCTGCCCCCAGATGTATCAGCGTTCCGCTCGACGAGCCCGCGGTTGGCTGACCGGGGGACCCGCTCCTGTGGCCGTGGTAAAGAGCGGCTGGCCGCCATCGGCCGGAGAAGTCGTGGGGTGAATGGCCCGGCCCGGAATGAACTGGTCCTCCCATTCCCTTCTTCTCTCGGCGCCTTGCAGGCCACGGGGGGGGGATGTCTTGCATATGCCTCCGACCCCCCCCCCTCTTTCATCGCCTGGTCCAGCCATAACGAATGTCAGCGAGACGGCGTGGGGTGCACTGGGAGGGAGAGGCGGCGCAGACAAGCCTCTCCCACCTCCCCAGGTGGAGGCTCCTCAGCTGCACCCCCAACGCTCCACGCACCCGGCAAAGGGTTCGTCCACTCTTGCGGTGCAGCGACGCTCCACTCACCCAGCAGGGTTCGTCCACTCTTGCGGTGCAGCGACGCTCCACTCACCCAGCAGGGTCTCGTCCACTGCGGCGGTGCAACGACGCCTCGCCCGGCAGGCTGGAATCCGTCTGCTCTTTCGACCCAGTGACTGCCGGTAGATGCAGAACTCCTAAAAATGGCGGTCGACTCTGCGGGAATGAGCCTGGCGTGCAAGGATGGCCTGGTCGCTGGCCAGCTAGAAAAACGAGTCCTCCGTCCAGAAGCGTTCTCCTCAGCTTTGAAGATTCTACGAGAACTGCAGGGGCCCCAGGCCCCCGATGGGGAACAACTGCCATGATTGCCCGCAGAATGACCAAGACGTAGCCACGAGACGTTGGTGCCCTCATGCTGGCGCCAGCCTCAGTTTTGAATGACCAAAAATACTGCAGACTACCGATTTGATCAGTTCCGGTGGAACATCAGTATGACCCGGTAGGAAAGATTGTTGCCCCCTCCCTTTTCTTTGATTGATGGTTCATGTCACCGGTCCCTTCTGTTGCCCCTTAACGAAACTTCTGGACTGCCGAAAGAGGTTCTGGTCCGACCACGAGTTGGTGGAGACATTTTGACTATACTTGGACCCACCTGACCCCACCGAAAATGGCGCCGGTACAAACGAAACCCGCAATTCCCTGTTGTGTTCCGGATGCTCAGATTTGATATCATGAGATATGTATGCAGTTTTTTTTAAGCACATGGCGGGAGGGGATGAGTATTGATTGAACGTTCAGACAATGATTTGATATTAAGTTCTGACGCGTCATTGATTACAGTATTATTGAAAGTTCGAATTTTCAACACTTATGGTACTTGCCCACAATGAATTTTTGATATAATTTTATTGCACTTATCGTACCTTGATGAAATAAAACGACCACCGACTCAGTTACGTTTTCCTCAAATAAATATGCCCTCAGGTACAGTTCCAGTCTGCTCCGTGGCCGGCCCACGTGGTTGTAGGCCTGCATTTGTACGTCAGCATTTTTTTAAATAAAAGTTTTGTGAAAAGCAAAAATAGTCGTAGCTCTTGGATTGGTAAGTTCGAATACATGACCATTGTTTCTGATATACGTAAAATACTGGCAAAATAAGGCAATTCGATCACTTAAAGGTTCAAAAAAAAAAAGCAAAGTACCGAGAAATATTGCAAATATGAATGGTCCAAGTTCGTTGCGTGTGTTGTTTTTTAAAAATTTTATTTTACTTTTGTGCAACATAAAGCAATCGGCAAAGGTCCCGATGTTCTGTTTTTCTTTATATGCCACATATCTCAGGGAAATTGTTTCAGATGCCCATAAGCCAGACCCGGTACCACTGTAGACCACCCCTCCTCCTCGAAGGAAGAACACGAGTTCACCCCCACTTTACACTGACTGCCCTTTTGTTTCGACGACCCCCCTCCCCACACAAGATCCGCAATACCATACGTGGGCGATCTATGCAATATACAGTCCATCAATGATTATGCCTCCCGCACCACCAGTCCCTCTGGGCTTAAAACGCCGAGATAGGAGGGACTGCACCCCGCGGAGATAGGTCGAATACGTGGTAAGTAAAAGCCTTTTGGGTTTATGCGCGCGGATGTGTTTTAAACGCTGCCCCCACCCCTTCTTCTTCCCCTTCTTTCTGCAGGTCGCATCGGAACATCGACTAAAGTGTGGAGAAGACCTAAGCAACGCGGATTTGGGTGATATGAATGCACGCGTGTATGACCGGATGTGTGTAACTCGACTGGATATACGTTGCACTCGTTGACCTGATAAGAGAGATGTTTTTGTACGACTTGAGTGATGATTGAACGGCCGATGGAATGGGGGAAAAGGGGGTCTGAACATAGTACCTATACACGACGAACAGACATAGATATAACACTCCCTTACTTAGAAACGACCATCTCTCTCTCTCTGAACCCAGCGACTGGAGGGGTGGCCTGAAGCAGAAACTTGGCGAGTTATTGCAGTATGACAAAAATATGACTCCAACTGGCCCCCGAATAATGCAACCAAGAATGCCGTGCACCTACGAGTAGATTCTTACGACATGAAACTCGAAGCTGCCCATTGTTCCCCCAACTGACACCCTCTGTTGCCTCAGCCTGGGTACCCATTCGCTAAAAACGATTCAAAGATCCCACCGTAAGTACTAGCCCGACCAGGTTAGTTCCCGAACAATTGACGAAAGTGTAAGTATTCGCAACAGAGACCAACAGCAAAAGACAGCCAGGCGAATTAAATAGGAAACCAAGGATGCGCAGCATGCAGGAGGAAATATCTTTGGCCAAGTACTGTTCTATGTTTTGTCTTGAGTTCTGTATGTAAATACATGTACCCCCCCGCCTGAATTCATGTGTAGGTGGTATATGGATTTACGTTGTCCCTCAGTCTGTGTTTCTATATAACATGACCCCTACTGTTTTGTGTTGTGTGCGCACTAAAATGGCCTATTATTGTACACGTTTCTCTCTCTCTTTCTTTCTCTCCATGTCGTACGTGTACCGAATAGTTCATTTAAAATGCGGACGACTCTCTCTCCGAGGGTCCCCCTGTTCCCTCTTTCCTTTGTGTGGTAACGTTGTGCCCCCGCCGGCACGAGCCTAATTGGTTTTTCGAACACAAAGGTGTTCGACAAATTGCCAGAAACTAAAACAATTGTAATTTGCCATGTTACTACCTCTCCTTTCTGTAAAAATGATAGAACTCGAATTGGCTATGAAGGAAAGGACAGGTAAGACGACTGATGTCCCCCTAATCTGGCCCTTTTTATAGGAGGATTATACGTCAGTGGCCTTCTGTTCTCAGCTCGTTAGAGACACAATCTCCTATGCCCAGATTACCCCACCCCTCCGCACCCAAGTGCGGATGTCCAAAACATCCCCGTTCCTCCCGCTTGACCCCAGCTCCGTAAACTCAAAGTATAACTGATGACCCTGATTAACTGTTGCTCCCCGAGAAAAGAGTGTTTAGCCTCTACCCCTCTCTCATGATGATAGAAGACTGCCAGGGCTTGGGGTAGAAAAACGAGTCTCTACCGAAGGATCCGATTTCGAGTTTGATGAAGTACACAGTCAATAAGAGTCGGATCTCTCCCTGTACGTCATGAATGAACGCCAAATAGGCTTAGCACATACTCAGTAGACATGCCTGTATACATGCTCCACAGTGATAACTTCTGACCGTGACCGATGAATGAACCCCCAACTACTTAGATTTGGGACGGAATTAAAATGTATAAATATCTTCTCTTGTCAGTTCTCTAAAACCTGTTTTGTACCCATTCAAGGACACACAGTCACCGGAAGAGAGGGGCCGGACGTGACGCACAGCCTGGCCACAGAACATGAGGCACGTGTGACCTCGACCTAAGATGGAGCCGCAGAGCAACGGGACGCGGGACGATGCACCACTCTCAAACGCAGAAAATGAAGGAATGGAGGGCTGCCTTGAAGCCCTCTACTTGTTGACCAACGCGTGCCAGAAGTCCCCCGCCCTTTGAGCCCGATTGATGGACCTGCCTGCGCATCACCCTTTGCTCCCTTGGTTTGTCTCAAAGATCTGGTCCCACTCCGCCCTCTCTTCCCTCGATTATCCGACAAAACCCCCCTCTTTCCCTTTCACATGGATTTTTGACTCAGAGAAAAAGAACAGCATTTAGGTAGAATAGGGTTTGCCACGGAAGGAGAACAGAAATGCGGGTGCCCAGCATGAGGCGCCCTTAAAAAAAGATTAGTTAGGAAACAGGACTGTGGTCTAACAGCAGAAGACAGATCGCACCCTGCGACGTGTAAAGAAGGATCCGAGCTGGACTTATAGCTCCACCGCCGGTGCTCAACAGCGCTAACGGAAGAAAACGAACTACCAGAGCCTACCAGTGATGGCTCGCTACTAAGAAGACACTGTGGCGAATACCCCCTCCCCTTTTTTTTCGGAACTTTCTACACCCCTTGACTAATTGCTTGTATTGGACTAAATTCCTCCCTCAACCACTTTTTGCCTGTAAAATGTTTCATCAGTCACTTTTTAAATACGACAAATGTAAATTTATATGTATTCCACCTCGTATGTCGCATCAACTGCACACGGTTATATGCAAGGCCACCAGTATTGACAAACGCTATTTCATTGACAACACACGACTATATGTACACCCCGTCAGTTATGATAAACACGGAAATGACCTAACTTATGTTAAAGTGGCGACTGTGGAAAATGACAATGTATATGTACATAAGCGGCGTTCATTTGTGTTCACCCTCGCCACTGTTGAAGGTAAAGCGAAAGTCACGAAACAGTGGCCCCGCCATCTTGTCCCCTTTTAGGCCCCATCACGAACATAGATAGTAGCCATTTTTGTGTCATGACCTCTCTGCCCACTGCCAATAGCCTGCGTCTCTCTCTCTCTCTCTCCCCCACTCCCCAGCCTCGCGAGTATCCCCCCGCGCCCTGACAGCCCCCGGTTTCTCCTGCGCGGGCCATAAACGCACCTCTAAACACGACCCTGCCTCCGTGCTGAACCCCTGCCCCCTCGCTCTTTCATCCCACCCATAGAACAGACCCTTTCGGTAACCTCTTCCTCCCTGCCTGATTGCCCGGCCTGATCCCAGGCCATCACCTACCCCAACAGATGCAGTTTATTGCTTCCTACAGTAGGACCTCGCCTCACATCAGAGGAGCGGTGATTAATGAAGGCCTTCACACCCCTAGATCTGACTGACACCCCTGCATTCCTCCCAGGAACACCCTTCCTCTCTTCTGATGACCCCCCCCCCCGGCTACACCTGGCCTCTCGACCCAGTCCCAAATCATAAAACTAGGTCTCGTGGATACACCCCCCCGGCCCCGCATAGCAAAACGTGATCTTATCGCCTGCCCAACCTTAGATCAGACTACCCCCTCCTGCCCTCGTGTCCTGTTGGAATGTCCGGCTGCAGATTGCGATCACATGTTACATTTGGGAGGGGAAAACAACATCAGAGCGGCCGGTATGGGAATAGGCCTGGAGCTGGGATCCCAAACATGCCCTTTTTGTACTTCAAAGTGTCTTTATTGCAATAAGGAATGTTTGTGCATCGTAAACCTGTGTATAAAAGACGGAGCCGTAGAGAAACTTGTTAGAGCACCTCGAGAAGATACCGTTGTCTGATTTGACGTGTTCTGTTCCGCCGGAAATAAACTCCTGTTTCCTGCCTTCCAGTCTCCAGCGCCTGCCTCTTTATTTGGTAATCATGAGTTGGGTGAGAAGCGGCTAACGCCGGGCAAATATGGAAAAAGGGGTAACCGACCTGACCTGCCTGAACCCTTTTGTTTAACACTTTGTTAACTGAAAAACAACTTTTCATTGTTTATTCCATGCACACATACTCTCGGAGCATCTGGTTCGGTGCTGGATTAGGGCATAGACCATACCTCTGTCCCGGCTTCCATCATCTCAATCACCAGTCAGAGGGGTGACCAAGTTGGTAGGCCCTGCGTAGATATCGGGGTGTGGAGGAGCCCTGTCGGGAGTGGGCCGTCCAATCAGTGATGTGCCCTCCGGGTAGCAGGGGCAGCTGCAGGCACTTCTCTCATGAGGGCTGAATGTTACAACATCTCATCCAATTGCTCCTGATCATCACCCTGCTCCCCAGCTGGGGACCCTACTCGTTTGAACCAGGAAACATTTCTGGCTACTGTAGTGTGGATCCGCTGAACAGTAACCATGATTCCTTGAATGTTCACAATGTTCCAAATTTCTTTTTCAAAAGGCCTGCGGTACTTCTACGCAGGGTAGTGATTCCCCATAATGACCTGGTCTCATATAGACAACTCGATTGCCATAGCTCACTGGACCATGCTGGCCCTCTTGTTCATGTTCCTCCTTTTCTCCTGAGCAGCTTGCACATCAAGGGTTGCTGGCTGCCAGTTAGGCCCTGCTGAGATGCTGTCTCAGGTAGGCCTCTGAAGCAGCAGATTCATAGACACAATTTGTGGTGCTATGCGGAGTTTGCCTGTACGTCCACAGGAATCGATGGAGGCAACACTCCTGCATCTTCACCCTGCTCCACCCCTATGCAAAGGGCTCAGTTTAACGTGTGCGTGAAGCGCTCCACCTCCCCATTTGCCAGGGGCCGGTGTGGAGTCACTTTTCGGTGCTTGATGTTAAGTGACAACAGTTACTCTTAAAAATCTTGCCCTTGGAACAAAGACCCATTGCCAGTTCATACTTTTTCAGGGTGCCGTGGCAGGGCAAACACTTTCTTCAGAGCTGGCTTCAACTTAGAGAAAGCGGCAGAGTGCACCAGATCAACTACTGGATACTTTCTGTGCGTGTCCATAATCACCGCTGTAAGCCTGCCATCTGGGAAATCTCCAAACGTCCATGCTAACTCGGGTCCATGGACTCGAACAAGGCTCTGCAGTGATCATTGGTGCACATTGTGGTTCCCTGCTGGTGATTGTGCATGAATGGCAGCCCTGCACACTCTCCATCCACCATATGGGTCAATTCCTGGGAACCATACTTTATCTCGTAGTCTTGCATTGGTTTTTCCCAACCTTGGTGCCCTTATTGAGCCAGATTGACAACCCAGGTTTAGAGGCATTGGGGCATCACGATGCAGCTTCTTCTTAGCAGCAGCCCCTCACTGCTGGTGCTCAGTTCATCTCTGGCCATCCAGAGATGAGGCATCATAGTTTGTTCAAGGGGTGTTAGTAACCTGGCCCCATCTAGGAAGTTCAGCCACTGCATCGTGAGGAGTGCCTCCTTAGCCTTGGACAGGCTAGAGTCTGTCACACCCGTCGCCTTGACCTCTTCGACCGACATGGCCCGGGGACTTTGTGCACGACCATATGTACAAACACTTCAGCCCCTTCATATTCCTCACCCTAACCGTTGCTGGGCTGCGCTTTCCATGTGTCATGACAAATAGTCCGCTGGATTGTTCACTCCAGGGCGATACACCACATAAAAGGAAAATGGCTGTAGCTGCACTGCCCACTGCTTAATGGAGGCAGGTGCATGTTGAGACGTTCCTGCAAAGAGTGGGACAAACGACATGTGATCCGTGGTGACCCTGAATTACTGTCCGCACAAATAAAGCTGGAAATGGTGGCATGCCCATCTGTTTGCCAGCGTCTCACATTCAATCTGAACGTATCGAGCCTCAGTGTTGGACAACGCTCTGCTGGGATAAGCAATCAGGACTCACAACCCCACGCTTTTCTCCTGCAAGTGAACGCCCCCAACCCTTTGGGCCTGGTGTCCACAGCAAGTTCCGTCTTGCACCTCGGGTTGAAGTAGGTCGTGGTGGCATCTGCCCGCAGTGTGTCCTTCACCTGGGGAAACACCGTGTGAGTGTGTGCATTCCACTGTCAGGAGGCATCGGTCTTTGTCAAGGCTCTCAGTGATTCGGACTAATGGCCAGGTTCAGAATGAAGCGGCCACAGTAGGTCGCCATCCGAAGAAGCTCTTCACCTGTGTGGCATTCCGAGGGATGGACGCCTTCCGTATTGCTTCCACCTTTCTTGGGTATGATAGAGATCGCAGGTCACCCGGCCAATAATTTTCACCATACACGTACCAGGCCCATATTTTTCCAATTTATCATATACATTAATCGGGTGACCTAACAACTCTACTACCAGTAACCCTGGTTCCTTCCTATTTATTTCTATTGTACCCGACTTACCAATCCACCGTTACGGGTACCTATGACCACAATGGATCAGGGAGCTAGCTGTAAAAGAAAGGCAGGCAAAATACAAATACCGACTTTTATTTCTCTTTATATTCATCAAATAACCACAGACTACTGACAAGTTTTAAAAGTTTATCTTAGAAATCAGATTCTGAGTGTATGCAATTTACAACGAGAAGGCAATCTATAATCAGAATAATGAAGAGCACATAACCATATAAAAAGAAAACTAAGGCAATCATTTATGAGTCTATAGGAAAGTTATAACAATGCGATCTACTAAATAGATTTCAGAAAATGGATCATGAACTAGACTTTTACTGTTTTTGGAAATACTGCAGGGAAAATATTGGAAATCCTATACATCTATAGGAGGGGGAAAAATGGAACATGCTATAGTTCTAGCATCATTACGTCAAATCAGATTTCAGGAGAAAAGTATATACCACATTTATGTTTCATAAAACATTATGGAGAGAATGTATTCTAAAAGGTAGGGAAACATAGGAACATGCTAAGGAAAAATGTACTGTGTGACTTTTATAGTAGGTTGCGAAAAGCATGGAAAATTTACGTATGCAAAGAAATGTCTTTATTAAAGCAAAGACAGGAAAATAGAAGGTGCAGTATAGAATTTTCGCACTACATTTACCTAGAAAGGTGTGCAGACCAACCCTGGCCACGGATCAGTCAAGGACAGGAAATACCCCAAGGAAGCACCGTCATCAATGGGACAGCAGGTGCAGAATGGACACCCCAGGACAGGACAGGAAAACCAGATTTGGATCAGGACAGGACCACCAAGGCACGACCAGCACCCGCAGTTCGGAAGCAACGCCTGCGCTCCACCCTCTCTGCAGCTATCAGTCAGAACCCCGATTGGGTTAGCGAACTCCCCAGCAAAGTGCTCCGCCAGCACTTAAGGTTTAGTAAAACCTTTAGAGTCTATGGTCAAATTTCGGACAGAGTGCTCCGCAGCGCTCTGTATTCAGTCACCTATTGAGTGCGTTGGGTCAGTGACAGGTCAGCTATTCAGACAAGTCGGACAATTTCTCTAGCTAGACCTAGGCTAGTTATACTATTTTCGGGTCAGTGTACCACCCCCCAAATGTTGCAAGTGTCAGAATCCCCAATTTCGATTGGTCCCCAGGTAGGATAGGCTAACACACCAATCACAATTTACGTCTACAAGCTGAATTTTACATATTTTGGAACCGCCTATTGAATTTGGGGTTCCCATGACCGATTCTGCAGAATACAATAGGAAAAATAACATTTGTTTCGAATGTAACAATTTTTTAGCTTCTTCGGCTGGGTGAAGGTGCATCTTCCCAGGCACGTCTTGGCAGGGACCTTCAGTTGGCACCCTGTCAATGCCACTGCCAGAGTTCGGTCATGCGCAGACTATCCTCTTAATATGGAGTCTTGAGCCTTCCATCAGACCCTCAATACCGCGGTACATGAAAAGTAAGCGAAAACAAATTAAGACATAGAAATAAATGAATTCACTGCATATTATGAATAGCTACTTCATACTCCTTAAATTGAAAAATTATACTATGGCATTATAATTAGTGCAACAGACAATAACACGAGAGCATCTGCACAAGCTTCACCACGTTAGAACACCGACAGCCATTTTAGATGCAAGCACGCATGCGCACATTTTCCCACCAGAACTGCAACTACGTCACGTCACGTGAGTGTGACTAACGCATGCGCAGAAGCAACCCCATCAAGCGGCAGCCATTTTAGGGACACAAGTTATTCGTATTAGTAAACACATAGGCAAGCGTCACTATGATATACGCATATCAAAAATAAAAGGAAATTAGTAAAACATACGGGTTGTATTAAAGGATTATAAGTTATTCGAGGTTCTTGATTTAAGCAAGTCTCGTAATATGCGAAATCTTGCTTCATCAATCCCCTCTTTGATGATATTTACTATCATCACAAACTAATGGAACCAGATGCCAACTTCTTTCACACTTTGTGCATCTCAGTTTCTTCCAACAGACGATTCAATTTCTCCTTCACATCTTTGTTAGGGTGAGAATTTTTCACCCTTTTGTAAATCTGATTGTTCAAGTCCTCCAATTCAAGTTCATCCACACTCCGTTTCACACCTCTTTTATTCACAGCGTATTTCTTTGTGTGTTTGCGGCATTTGCAACAGACAAATATGAGAAATATGATGAAACCTATCACTCCAATTGGCATCAGTACCTTAAACAATAAACCTTTACCTAAATTAGCAAACCAATGACCTACAGCGGAGAGACCCTCAGTAAGTCTCTTCCAGGCACTATCAACCTCCAGTGGTTTGAATTCCTTTTCCAAATTAGTAATGTTCTTTACGTACTTTTTGATTTGTACACTTTTGTCCGGTATGTAAGTGCAACAATGTTGCGCTTTCAACATCCGGCAGACTCCGCCCTCTTTTGCTAATAAGGTGTCAAGCGCAAGTCTGTTCTGCAAAACCATTGATCTGATCGCAACCATTTCGGTATTGACCCGCAGGAATCCATGAGCTGTGTCAGTAGACAACACATCCAATATTGTGGATAATTTGCAAATTCTGTGTGTGTTCAGAACCACTCCCACTCCAGGTATCAGTGCATTAAAAATACTACCCATTATTTCACCTACGCTTTCTCTTTTACTACGCACTAAGCCATTAGTGTTTTCATTGCTTCCAGCAATTTCTTTCACATGATATATTTTCGGGAAGACAATGCCAAAATAACAGCTTCCATACCAGTGATCCGGCAATTTGAAATAAGCCTTGTTTCCACATTTATAATAAATTCCGGGAAACACAGGTTCTGACCCATTTTTGAAACCCCAACCTCCAATTACCTTGTAATTATGCTCACATTGACTGGAACCAATGAAAATGTTATTATAATAACTAGTCTTCTCGCGATGAAGACAGAGTTTCCCTTTTCTTTCGAAATCCAGCAACAAAGCAGGACCACTCCCACTATTTGAGGTGCTTTCCATGTTTTCAGCCCATTTAGGAGTTTTCTGTCTTTTGTCATTTGCCTTTCTTTGGAAACTGTCCCTTCTTTTCTCTGCCATGTTTAAAAAAAAAATTCTTGTTCATGTAATGAACAGGTCAAGTTATCTCTGTGTGCTTCATTTAAGTCTATGGTACCTATTGCCAGGAAGTATTCTCCCATATAACGTGTAACGTCACGTTTAGTATGTACAGGATTCAGATTTCCACGTATAGGAAGTTCAGGAAATATCACGTCTGAGTTAGAGTAGTAGTACTGTAATGGTCCTCTTTTGTAAAATAAACTAGCTAAAATACTACAGGAAATTCCATAGGTCAAAGGTAGGTGATGATAAGTCACGCCTTCAGCTACAGAAGTAGGTAGCTTCATGCAGACATAGCAGTCTTCTATTTCCATAGTTTCTACATAATGCACTAAAAGGTTAGCGAATACATTTAACTGTGTCTGGTTTTTAACTCCATGATAGTGTAGTCCTTCCTCATCTGATGCTTCTAGGTCTCGTTTTGTTTGTCTGAGTGCCTTTTCACGTCTTTCTACACTTCGTGTGGTCAGTTCTTCAGTATCAGTAGTCACAGTCTGTGTAGGGTCAATATTAGTATTTTTGCTCACCATATAAGGAATGAAAACTGTTAGTCCTATCCAAATTATTATTACTATAGCTATACTACATATACATACTTTACAGCATGTTTTGCAACAACTGCCTCTAGGCCTTCCATTCACATTTGAATCAGACATTTTCGTTCAGAAGAAGTTTCTCAACCCCTCTTTTGTAACTTTGCACAGGTAACTTACACTGAGCAATTTCAGGGTGGTTCGTCTTCTTCTGCAGAATAATCAGCTGTCTGTTCTTCGTCACTCTCGTCAGTTATATCAAGATCTTCAAATTCCTCCAACACTAAATATGTCCATTCAGGATCTTGGTATTTTTCGTTCAGTCTTTTTATTCGATCACTTCTTCTCTTGGAGCTCTCTCCAGCTTGTTCTGCAATACCAGGACTTTTCCTTCTTTCTGCAAGTTTCTCTTCTACTGTTTTTATTCTCAGTCTCAGTCTCTTAATATATCTTGGTTCGATATGTTTCTTTTTCTTGAGTCTTTTAGTTGGCACTGTGATTTGGCTGTCTTCTAATGCTCTTTTATTTTCGTTTGTTTGTGGCGCTTCTGCTTCTGTTTCTTCCCTTCCTGTCTGACTAGTTCCAGGTCTCGCTTCTATTTCTTCTGCCTGGTTACTAATCTGGCCTTGTTCAGGTGTATTTTGATTTTGGCTTTCGAGTGTCCCTGTTTCTGTGTCCTGAACACGTTCTTCTAGTTCTATCTGATCCTGTTCAAGCACTTCTAACCTTTGATTTTCCTCTGCTTGAACTTTTTCACTAGTTCTTGTCTGTCCCTTTTCAATTTCAGGAGTTTGTGGAGGTGTGTCGATTACTTGCTCTGTCCCTGTCTGACCTTCTTCTTCCTCAGACTTGACGTGAATCTCAATAATCTGAGGATCTTCGCCTGTGCCTATCTCTTCCTCTCTATCCCACTCTCTATCTGCATAGGTTTGACTTCTTGTTCTGATTGGGTCATTAGTCAGGTCGATTATGGGTATCCAATCATCTTGACTGGTGCTCGGTTGTTCGTCATCAGCTACTTCAGGACCAACTTCTGCAGACCCCTCAGCTGGACAACCTTCAGCGTCAGTTTTCTCGTCTGGAATCACCTTTTGTGTATGGCTGGCATGGATCCACTTTGGAACGCCGGCACACTTCACCGCTGTCGTGGTCACCAGTATCACCTGGCGTTGTCTTCCCCACCTCGGTGCAAGGCAACTCGAACGAGTATGTTTCTTGAGTACAACCCAGTCGCCAGGAACCAATTTGTGGACTGGAGTTGTTGGATTGGCGACGGCGTCTTCCCCAATCTGGCGAGAGATAGAACGCACTTGGTCACCCAGTTGCTTGCAGTACTCAAGTACCAAATCATCAGAAATGTTTATCAGTTTATGTCCTGGTACCCATGCTTGTCTCATCACTCTTCCCATCAGGATTTCATGAGGGTTCAGGCCTGTTTTTCGGTCTGGAATACTTCTGAGTCGCATCAGAACAAGAGGTAAAGCATTTATCCAGTTCATGCCTGTAGAATCACACATCTTTCCTAGTCTCGATTTTATAGTGCCATTTATTTGCTCCACCACTCCAGAAGCCTCTGGTCGATATGCACAGTGCAGTTTTTGTGTGATCTTAAATGCTTTACAGAGCTGATCGATTACCTCATTCTGAAAATGTTTGCCTCTATCTGATTCAATTGTGACTGGAACCCCGAACCTAGGTATTAATTCTCGCAGTAAAAATGTGGCTACTGTTAGGGCGTCATTCTTTTTGGCAGGGTAGGCTTCCACCCATTTTGAAAACAGGCAGACAATGACAAGGACATATCTTTCCCTCACAGCGAGGCATGGTGATGAAATCAATTTGTACTCTTACAAAGGGACCCCCTGATTTCCCAATTTTTCCTAATTCAACTACGGTTCTTTTCCCAGCATTGAACTGCTGACATGTCAAGCACATCTGGCAGAGTGACTCTGCTACTTTCCTGAACTTCGGATTGTACCAGGTTTGTTGGAAAACTAGTACCATGGCATCCCTACCAGTGTGTGAATCTCCATGTATCAGCCTGGCCATAGAAGCAAGCAGATGTCTAGGCAACACAGGCATACCATTTGGGCCCACAATGACACCATCCTCACTTCTCGGTCGACAACCAAGTTTCTTCCATTTTTCTTTTTCTTTTTCTGGCACCGCATGCTGCCAATCTCTCAACTCTTCCCAGGTAGGCACCTCTTCAAACACCATAAGTTGGCAGCTGTTTCCAGGTCCCCCCAGTTTAATATTTACAGATATGCGATTTCTGGCACAATGTTGAGCCACTTCATCAGCAAATCGGTTTCCCAATGTTATAGGGTCAAGGCCAGATTTATGAGCAGCACATTTGACCACTGCCAATTCTTTTGGTAATTGGATTGCTTCCAGTAAATCTTGTACAACTTTTCCATTTCTGATGGGAGTACCTGAAGAAGTCAGAAACTCCCTCTGTAGCCACAATTGGCCGAAGTCATGCACAACCCCATAACAGTACTGACTGTCAGTATATACTGTTATTCTTTTGTTTTTCCCAATTTTACAGGCTCTTATCAATGCAATCAATTCAGCTACTTGTGCAGACTTTACTCCAAATAGACAGGAAGCTTCTTTAATTTCGTTTATAGAGACTACAACATAAGCAGCACTTAGGCCTACAAGTTTGTGTCTCATACATGAGCCATCCACGAACAGTTCCTCATCTTCCACAGGCAAAGGCATTTCCTTAATGTCTGGGTGGGGTTTAGTACTGAATTCTGTCAGATCTATGCAGTCATGCTCGTCCTCTCCCTTGGCTTCCATAATCATTGAGTCAGGGAGCAGGGTAGCTGGGTTCAGGATTACACCGAGTAATGACTACATTCGCAGCACCCACGAGAATCCTCTCGTATTTAGTCAGCCGACTAGGGGTGAGATACTGGGTCTTAGTTCGGATCAGTAAAATTACAACTGCATGGGGAACATACACAGTTACAGGATGTCCCATGACAATAGATTCACTCTGCTCTAAACTCGTGCAAGTTGCAGCTACTGCTTTCAGACATCCAGGTAATCCAGCAGCCACTGGATCCAAAGTGGCAGAAAATTATGCCACTGGACGTCTAGTCAACCCATGCTCCTGAGTTAGGACTGACAGTGCACAATTATCTCGTGTGTCACAAAATAGTGCAAATTCTTTAGAATAGTCAGGCATCCCTAAAGCAGGTGCTGTACACAGACACTCTCGTAATTTAGTGAATGCTGTTATGCCCTCATCATCCCATTCCACCAGGTCTTTTGCTCCTTTCTTTGTCATTTTTATCAAAGGTTTTGCCAGGACTGCAAATCCCACAATCCATTGCCTGCAGTAACCTACCACTCCAAGGAACATTCTGATTTCTTTCTGAGTCCGGGGTAACTGTATGTTCCGAATTATTCTGACTCTCTCAGAAGTGACTTTTCTGATGCCTTTTTCTATCTGATGCCCCAGATATTTCACTGACTTTGTACAGAACTGCAATTTGTCAGGGGACACTTTATGTCCTTTTTCACCTAGGTGATTCAGTAAAGCAATGGTGTCAACAACACAATCTCTATGACTTTTAGATGCCACCAAAAGGTCGTCTATATATTGCACCAAGACAGATTTTCCAGGTAACACTAAAGATTCAAGGCACTTTTTCAAAATCTGATTAAAGATAGAGGGACTTTCGGTGTACCCTTGAGGGACCCGATTCCAAACGTACACGTGACTGTCGAAAGCAAATGAGAAAAGAAATTTGCTATCTGGATGCAATGGGATTGAAAAGAATGCATGACATAGGTCTATCACGGTAAACCACTCAGCATCCCAGGGAATCTGATATAGGATCACTGCGGGGTTTGGAACAATAGGACAGCAAGGAACTACAATTTTGTTTACCTTTCTCAGGTCCTGCACTACCCTGTACTTGCCACTAGGTTTCTTGATTCCAATTATGGGTGAGTTACACGGACTACTCATCACTTCTTGTATGATGTTTGCTTCTAGCAGTCTTTTTATTTCAATAGCAACTCCTGCTCTCACTTCTGCACTCATTTTGTATGGCTTGGTATTGGGATAAACTGCATTTTCTTTCATGGCTATTTGTATTGGGTCTACATTTGCCATTAATCCTACATCCTTTCCTGTAAAGTCCCATACTTCTGGTTTCACTGTCTTTTGGAGTTCTTCAGGTAAGTCCTGTATAGTCATTTGTTTAATTTCTGAGTCTGGTCTAATTAACATTAATTTGTATATGCCATCCTCGTCTGGGGTTTGAATTTCGACGCCTTTTGGTGTGCAAAAGATGGTGCAGTTCATTTTGCACAACAAATCACGTCCCAGTAAGTTTACTGGACTGGTATCACAAACTACAAATCTATGCATTTCTTTGAAATTCCCTATTGTGATCTCCATGGGCTCAGTAACTGGGGTACTAATCAATTGATTAGACATACCCACTACTTGGAATGCTTCTCCCGAGAGGGGTAGGTTTGGAACGTCCGCTGTTCTCACAGTAGAACGGGTAGCACCAGTGTCCAATAGAAAGGTGACATCATTTCCATCAACCTTTCCTTCAATGTATGGCCCCGACTGGTCTACCGGCAAGGAGGCGCCAAGAACACACTCCTCGTCCTCCCCTCTCAGGCCCCGTCAGTATTGGTCGTCACAGAGGAAAGTATCATTCAACAAAAACTGCGAAGTTGCTGCATTTCTATTCTCGTTGCCTCCCCAGATCTCTATGTCATCACCCTGTGGTGATTTTCCCGTATAATTTGGTTTTGGCGCTCGGGGCAATTGACTTGCCTTTACCTGATGCTGAGTCTTTCTTGGTTTTTTATTCTGCGTCTGTGGAGTTAAATCAGGGGTTTGGGTATTATCATGCTGTAAATATGGACACTCGTCTCTCCAGCGCCCGATAAATCCGCACTGGTGGCAGGGAAATTTCTTTTTAGCTTCCTCTCTGCTCATTTTTACCTTGGGCTTCCCCCCACCCCCAGAGCCTTGATTTGGGGTATTCTTATTCATTTTATTCATTTGATTTTCCTGTTGTTCTGCTAGCTTCACTTGTGCCCACATGACCTTTTCCTTTAGTGCCTTTCGCTTATCTGCCATCTCGTCCTCACAGTACTTTGCGTACCGTAAGACCTCATCCATTTTCTTAGACTGCCAACAAATCTTATTTTCTTTGATCCACTGGCAAATTTCGGGTCTTAAACCGTTTACAAACCTGTAAATGAAGTGGGTCATATCCTTCATCTCGATGTTATCTATACCACTGTAAGTTTTGAACACCTGTAACAGTCTTTCATAAAAGGAGTGCACAGACTCATCCCTTTCCTGCGTGGTTCTATCTATTTTGGTCCAATCAGTTTCCTTTGCAGGCACCTTCTTTTTCAGATGCAACATGACCTGATCATATTTTCTCATCACCTCATCAGAGGGAGCACCCGTTACAGGGTCCCTATCATACTCTTTGTTGGGCCAATCAATGGCACCCTGCATTCGGTCCATAAATCCACAGGAACCACAATGTCGAAAAACCCATCCAGGTCTTTCCACAAGCACTTTTGTACCTTTACAAACCTTTCCACCTGCCTGTACCAGTCCACAGGCTTTTCTCGTAATTTTGGAAAGTCATTGGTAAAGGACACAATATCCTGTCTGGACCTTGGAACGTGCACATATTTTCCACCTGGCACTTCACGCATAGGGTATAACTGCTCAGGTTTGTCAGCTTCCTTTAGAACGAACTCAGAAGACGTCTGTTTCGATCTGGCCTCATCTTTCTTCTTTGCCCACCTGGCTTTCCACTTTTCTACATCTCCCCATTTTTGCAACACAGTCAATAATTCTTTAACCTGCGCCTTTTTCCCTGACACATTCATATTTTCCAAATCTTTGTCTGAAAAATCAGCTCTATAGGGTTTCTGCAGTGGCTTTGATTTTGAAATATCGATTCCCATACTAGCTGCAGTGTCTGTTAATTTTTCATGGAGCACTCTGGTGTTTCAGGTAAAACTCTTGCCGATAAACAGCAACTCTTCTTCAGAATAGGTATTTAATCTGTCTAAACCTACATTTCCTGCCATTAGCTCTTCCATTTCTATTCTCATCTTGAAGATATCTAAAGGTTTCGACTGAGGAGTTTGTTTTTCTAACTCTCGACTCCATCTTTCAATCTCTTAAGGAGTCACCAATGTGACACTCTTGGTACCCGAAGTCGATTCCATTTGAATCTCCCTCGTATTGAAAGGATTATGTCTTTTCTGTAACCTTTTTCCTGCACCCCTAATGGGCAGATCCATTAGCGAGACCTCGGACTCACATTCACTGGTCTGGTCATCCACAATTAAGGGCTCCGGTCTTGGCTGTGCTACAACTGGAGTAATAACTGGAGTCTTCGGACTTCCCTGTCTATCCCCATACAGTGGAACCACTGGTCCAATAGTTACCGGGATTGTCAAGGCTTCAGGACTTGTATTTAACTGGGAGATTTTCTGAATTATCTCGGCTCTTTGCTTAGCTAGAGCCTCTCGTTCCCTGTCCACAGGATCCTGTCTAAAGAATTGTCATGTAATACCTGCGGGGTCAAAGTTGGGGCATAACTCGGGGCAGTGGGATGTGTCTCACTTGGCCCTTCACCGTAATTAGGTTTTGGGAACAGACTTCCTGTGCCTAGGGATCTTGGTTCCTCCTCAGACGGGGGTCTTGAGAACGGAATTCCTGACGTTGAGGGCCTTGCCTCACCCTCGTAGGGAGGTCTAGAGCAGAAGTCTCTTTCTCTCAAATATCTTGACTCCCCACTAAATGGTGCTCTTTGACAGATATCTCTAGCACCTAGAGGTCCTAAATTCTCATTATACGGAGGTATTTGACAACCCTCTCCTACACTTACTGATCTGGCCTCGTCCCTGGGAGGAGGTCTCCGAGAATTATCCCCTTCACTAGAGGGTCTGTGTCCTTCATTATAAGGAGGCGGACTTCTCATAAACATATCATCTAATAATTCATCATCCGACTCCCCAATGGGCACCCAATGTTTGCATTTTTCTGTTTCTTCTCCCCTGCAGGAGGACCACCCATTGGCATCATTGGAAACAGTCCTTCTACAATCATATTCTGTCTCCACTGCTACATCTTTTTATCACGGGTCTCTTGTTTTAACTTCGGATAACATTTTGTTAACCCTTTATCCATTCGGGGCTTGTCTCTCTCAAAAGCTTCGATCTCCCATTCCTCTAAAGCTTCGTACTGCGTTAATCTAGGTCTGGGATGTAAGTCATTCATTCTGGTTCGCAAATTAAATAGAATCCTGCCATTAAATGTACACTCCAATGGAAAAGCCAATATTCCATCATCCTTTGTGTATTCCGCCCAGTTTTCCAACCATACACACGAGTGGTACCCTTTATCAAACATCATGATAGATGCGGGAGTATTAGGTGGCGGAATGACAACACCTTCTCTGGTTTTAATCGGTTTGTCCTTTTTAAAATAATTCTTCACCTTATTTACAAGTGATAGTTTTCTCTTATTTCCGTACATAATGTCGTATCTATTAGTCTTCCACTTATCTTTTCCAAACCCTAGGTATCTTGGATCAGGTCTAGTCTCCGGAGTATACGTGTGCCACATACGACTTCTGCGAGCGGCTTTGTTTACAAGTCACTCCCAATCCAAATGCCTCTTTTATTTTCGTGCAACCAATAAAGTGCACGGTTTCAAATAATCTCGACCAATGGGTGCGCGGCCTTTCGCGAGACAGGTTCTCACGCTTCGGCGCTCACCCCTCCTTTACAATTCCAGCTCCGCTACACACCCGCTGCGTCTACCAATCCCAGCGCGGCACAGAGTGACGTCAGAGCAGCTCCGCAACTGACTCCCTCCCTCACAAGGTAACGGAAACTTGATTTCTCTCTAAAAGTGCAAGTGCTTTGTTATTTTACAAACGAATACACATTCGCCACTGTACCCAAGTGTCTAGACAGCAAAGCTTTGTTTCACTGCAAGTAAGCTACTTCCATTTACTTTTCATACACTACGGATAGATCTCTTCCGCCTACCCTTCACTCAAGCATTAGGGAACATGCTACTTCTTTGACTCATCCACTTCTTTTCGGGATATATACAGAGCCTAAAGTTTCACTAGCGAACCCCTTTGCTATCACCCAAGCTCCGACGGACCTGCTACTCTTTCCGGTGTGACCCTTACTAGGTTATATCACAATAGATGTTTTTGCCAGTGATCTCGTCGCTATCATTTATTCAAACATACATTCAGAAAAACCCTAGTTAGTGCTTCCAGTTCTGCCTAACCTGCACTAACTTTCCTTAGGCCAGTGACCTCAAAGCAAGTGGATTCTCTTCACCACTCGCTTATTCAATTCCCCGGGGATTCCCAACATACATAGAAACACTTCACTAACGAATGGATTAGTACATTTATCAATATAACAGTAGGAAAAACAATTTAAAACATTTCATAATTTTTCAAAGTAAAGCATTTCACGTGAGTGATCAGTTCACAAGAATGTTTACCCTTAATAGCAGCATAAAAAACTTTTAGCAGCATCCAACCTATCTAGCTTAACTAGTCCTACCTAACTTTAACGAGTCCCTAACCATAGCTCTGCTACCAGAAAATTACTGATAGAGATCGCAGGTCACCGGGCCAATAATTTTCACCATACACGTACCAGGCCCATATTTTTCCAATTTATCATATACATTAATCGGGTGACCTAACAACTCTACTACCAGTAACCCTGGTTCCTTCCTATTTATTTCTATTGTACCCGACTTACCAATCCACCGTTACGGGTACCTATGACCACAATGGATCAGGGAGCTAGCTGTAAAAGAAAGGCAGGCAAAATACAAATACCGACTTTTATTTCTCTTTATATTCATCAAATAACCACAGACTACTGGGAAGTTTTAAAAGTTTATCTTAGAAATCAGATTCTGAGTGTATGCAATTTACAACGAGAAGGCAATCTATAATCAGAATAATGAAGAGCACATAACCATATAAAAAGAAAACTAAGGCAATCATTTATGAGTCTATAGGAAAGTTATAACAATGCGATCTACTAAATAGATTTCAGAAAATGGATCATGAACTAGACTTTTACTGTTTTTGGAAATACTGCAGGGAAAATATTGGAAATCCTATACATCTATAGGAGGGGGAAAAGTGGAACACGCTATAGTTCTAGCATCATTAGGTCAAATCAGATTTCAGGAGAAAAGTATATACCACATTTATGTTTCATAAAACAGTATGGAGAGAATGTATTCTAAAAGGTAGGGAAACATAGGAACATGCTAAGGAATAATGTACTGTGTGACTTTTATAGTAGGTTGCGAAAAGCATGAAAAATTTACGTATGCAAAGAAATGTCTTTATTAAAGCAAAGACAGGAAAATAGAAGGTGCAGTATAGAATTTTCGCACTATATTTACCTAGAAAGGTGTGCAGACTAACCCTGGCCACGGATCAGTCAAGGACAGGAAATACCCCAAGGAAGCACCGTCATCAATGGGACAGCAGGTGCAGAATGGACACCCCAGGACAGGACAGGAAAACCAGATTTGGATCAGGACAGGACCACCAAGGCACGACCAGCACCCGCAGTTCGGAAGCAACGCCTGCGCTCCACCCTCTCTGCAGCTATCAGTCAGAACCCCGATTGGGTTAGCGAACTCCCCAGCAAAGTGCTCCGCCAGCACTTAAGGTTTAGTAAAACCTTTAGAGTCTATGGTCAAATTTCGGACAGAGTGCTCCGCAGCGCTCTGTATTCAGTCACCTATTGAGTGCGTTGGGTCAGTGACAGGTCAGCTATTCAGACAAGTCGGACAATTTCTCTAGCTAGACCTAGGCTAGTTATACTATTTTCGGGTCAGTGTACCACCCCCCAAATGTTGCAAGTGTCAGAATCCCCAATTTCGATTGGTCCCCAGGTAGGATAGGCTAACACACCAATCACAATTTACGTCTACAAACTGAATTTTACATATTTTGGAACCGCCTATTGAATTTGGGGTTCCCATGACCGATTCTGCAGAATACAATAGGAAAAATAACATTTGTTTCGAATGTAACAATTTTTTAGCTTCTTCGGCTGGGTGAAGGTGCATCTTCCCAGGCACGTCTTGGCAGGGACCTTCAGTTGGCACCCTGTCAATGCCACTGCCAGAGTTCGGTCATGCGCAGACAATCCTCTTAATGTGGAGTCTTGAGCCTTGCATCAGACCCTCAATACCGCGGTACATGAAAAGTAAGCGAAAACAAATTAAGACATAGAAATAAATGAATTCACTGCATATTATGAATAGCTACTTCATACTCCTTAAATTGAAAAATTATACTATGGCAGTATAATTAGTGCAACAGACAATAACACGAGAGCATCTGCACAAGCTTCACCACGTTAGAACACCGACAGCCATTTTAGATGCAAGCACGCATGCGCACATTTTCCCACCAGAACTACAACTACGTCACGTCACGTGAGTGTGACTAACGCATGCGCAGAAGCAACCCCATCAAGGGGCAGCCATTTTAGGGACACGAGTTATTCGTATTAGTAAACACATAGGCAAGCGTCACTATGATATACGCATATCAAAAATAAAAGGAAATTAGTAAAACATACGGGTTGTATTACAGGATTATAAGTTATTCGAGGTTCTTGATTTAAGCAAGTCGCGTAATATGCGAAATCTTGCTTCATCAGGTACACAAGCATTCTTTATCTCTAGAACTTGTACCCAAAGAATTCTATTAAGTCCTCATAAACATTTCTGTTTGTGCAGCATCAGCCCACAATCAAACAGCCACAGCAGGAGCACACAAGACAGGCTTGTATCCGAACACACACCTGGAACAGATGCTGGCCTGAAATCCAGGAGAGGGAGCGCAATGTGCACATGCACCAGCAGGGGCCGCTGTCACAGACCTCTTTGCAGTGCAGAGCCTTAAGGAATGCGAACTGCCATGACGCAGGATCCGCGGGAAGGCATAGGATGCACCAGCGGGGCACAAACAGCAGGCAACAGACAAACCCGCCATTTTCAGTCGACACTCTCTAAAAACCAGGACAGGAGCTACATTCCCTGAAATCTGACGGGACCATTGGCGAAAAATAGAGACTGTCCAGGCAAATCCGGGACGCCTGGTGACCCTACCAGTAGGACCTATGCAGTGGTCCAATCTCAGGGCCGATGTGACACCACTCTGAGTGCCGTGCAGCAGATGCCCCATGCAGCCCTCACTTCACAACCAGCAGGAGAGCGACGGCAACTGTCTTCTTCGCCAATGTGCAGGCCCGGACTGGCCATAGCGGGCACCGGGCAATCCCCCGGTGCGCCGCACAGGTAGGGGCTGCAAAATCGGCCCCTACCAAAATCGGCCGAAAACCGGCCCCGCAAAGAGCTCAGCGGCACCTCCAACCCCCCTGAGTGGGGTGGGGGGCCGGCCGAGCACTTTGCCTGGGCTAGTTGTGGTTCCCAGTCCGGCCGGCCCTGCCAATGTGGTACCAGCTCCGGTGCAGACATACTAGAAGCCGCAGTATGGTATGCGCTGACACAGGGCACAGAGGCAGACTGATGGTACAATCAGAGTGCCTCGAGCGACCACTCTGACCTTTATTTATCCCCTCGGACCGCACCTGCCCTCGAGCGGAGGTGTCTACAAGCTACTGTAGAGGTCGGGCGGCCATCCACACCTCTCATTAATGCCCTGGTGAACAGCTGTATGCAGCTAGTTAAATCCTTGAATTTGTGCTCCGTCCCGAGGAGAGAGCCGCTGCAGGTTCGCGGGGGTCGGAGTTGGGACTGGTTACCCCTCCTAGCACAATGACTCCATTGAAAACGCAGGAGTGCGAAGCACACACAGTATAATGAACTGTGTGGCTCATTCATGTTCCCATCACCCCCATTTCCTGTGGTATGAGTTTGTTTAAATCTTGGAACAGCACAGCTCTTGAGAATCCAACCCTGGGCTAGCTTCACCGCCTCCTGGCCCCTCTGTGCCCTGCAGAGCGGCCGCCTGGCTTCTGTCAGCAGTAAAAGTAGTCAGCGGCCTGTCTGTTTACTGGGAGACTTTTACACCTACGGAGGGCGGTGTGAGCCTTAATTCTCTGTTTGTCTTTATAGCCTGTGCTTGCATCCAGCTTTGCAGCTACCGCCCCTCCTCTAGAAGGGGGAGGGGAGTTGTCTGGCGCTCAGGGCTTCAGCTCTGTACTTGTGGGTGTCATCCCACCCCCTCGGGTCCTCCTGTCAGAGCGTGGGGGTTTCCAGCGCGTGGCCACAGGCGCTGGGCGCCATGTCAAGGTTACAGTTGGCCTCCTGTCCCCGTGTACGGCGCGACTCCTGCCTCCCCGGACTGCAGGCACCCCGGGTGCACGGTCTGCTCAGACCTGTTCATTATCACTCCTGGGAGCAGACCGGATGTCTTTAAAAACACAACGACATTGTTGTCTTTTGTGGCTGACTGTGCTGGATCCGGGCTCTGGGTGACATGATGCTTTCTGTCCAGGCAGACAATGGACCCTTCGGGATGGGGATGTCCCCTGTAGGGGTCGCTGTCTGGCACCTGACGGGGCGCGAGCACGTGCGTTCGGATAAGGCGCTGGCGGCAGGTGCCATGCAGAGTGCACATCAAACATGCATACATGTATATGAGGACCAGTCGGACAGGCATGGTGTCTGACACCGGGATGTGGAGAGAGCACATGCAGGAACCTGTGTTCTGGCTGTCCGATGCCGAAGATAAAAGCCTTTCTTTCTTTTTTTAAAAAAATGTTTTAATGTTTTTCCTTATTAGCTGCCCAAGTTATACACGGGTAAGTCTACAGAGGGGGAAATTGCCAAAATGGGGCACTGCAGATTAGATCGAATATGTTACTGAACCCCACAAACTATTCACTTGTAGCACAATGTAAACATGCATTCTTGTACCATCCACCATGGTGTGGTGAGATCATCAAATTGGATGAGGGAATGAAGGGGCCTGGTGTCTGCATGCCTAGCCTGTGGAGAGCAGTTGTATGTGAATTTGAGCCCAGAGGGAGCTTGGTGCCTGACACCAATGCTTGGAAATAGCACCCAGGGGAGGATGATGTCCCTAAGGGGGCTTAGTGTCTGACCCCAATGCTCGGGGAGAGAACACATGGGTGGATAATTACATGCTCAGTGTCTGACACCAATGCTTGGAGAGAGCACATGGGTGGATGAGGGCTTGGTGTCTGACACCAATGCTCTGGGGACCACACGGGCGAAAGAGGGCCTGGAGAGGTCTTGGTGTCCGACACCAATGCTGGGAGAGAGCACATGGGTGGATGAGGGCTTGGTGCCTGACACCAATGCTCTGGGAGAGCACACGGGTGAATGAGGGCCTGGAGAGGGCTTGGTGTCTGACACCAATGCTGGGAGAGAGCACATGGGTGGATGAGGGCTTGGTGCCTGACACCAATGCTCTGGGAGAGCACACGGGTGAATGAGGGCCTGGAGAGGGCTTGGTGTCTGACACCAATGCTGGGAGAGAGCACATGGGTGGATGAGGGCTTGGTGCCTGACACCAATGCTCTGGGGAGCACACGGGCGAATGAGGGCCTGGAGAGGTCTTGGTGTCTGACACCAATGCTTGGAGAGAGCACATGGGTGGATGAGGGATTGGTGTCTGACACCAATGCTCTGGGAGAGCACATGATTGGATGAGGGCCTGGAGAGGTCTTGGTGTCTGACACCAATGCTGGGAGAGAGCACATGGGTGGATGAGGGCTTCGTGTCTGACACCAATGCTTGGGGAGAGCTCACATGGTGGATAATTACATGGAGGGGCTTGGTGTCTGAGAACAATGCTCGGAGAGAGCACATGGGTGGATGAGGGCTTGGTGTCTGAAACCAATGCTCGGAGAGAGCACATGGGTGGATAAGGTCCTGCAGATGTGACTGAGGAAAGTAAACTCCACTCCATGAAATTATAAAGACACAGTCTTCTGCAAGTGGTCAAATATCTCAATAAATGTCGGTGTGGTCGTTTTTATTTTCAATACTGTGCATGGACAGGAGCTTTTTCACCAGCTGGTCCTTGTGATACGTCAGTGAACCATTCATTGGTACCGTTGGTGCCATTGTCTTGGTCAACTGAGTGGGCAGTTTTGGGTCCGGCAGGCTCTAGGTGACTCACTTGATGCAGGTGGGATCACGGTACTTTTGGGAACAGGGGAATTCTCTAACTTCATGGGCTCACGGGCCTCACAGGATGCATTCATCACTCTCCGAGCTCCTGGAGGCGAGGAGGCGACCATGTAGATGTTCAGGTAAGCCCCTTTAGCTTCTGCAGTGATGGACAAGGGCACGTTATGACCTCTCTCTCTATCTTTACTGCATCAGCCAACACTGCCTAGTCGTTGCTCTACCTCTCTGTGCCGGATCAAGGTTTTCTTTTAGTCCCATCTATTGGAACTCGCTTGCTGTTGATCGGGGAGCAATCAGTTCACTTCATATGTTCCCCCAAAGCACATCTTCCAGAATGCCTTGATGGCACGACAGAACTTCCCTAGTTTGGCCAGGCTCTAATGCTTCAGTTGTGTTTGCTATGTAGCATGCGTCATAATGGGGTGCTGTGTCAAACCTCGTCCGAAATCTTTAGATTGTAGGGATCACTGAACAGTATCAAGGGGGAAGGCTCCATGTGTGCAAGGCTACATGTTTACTATCTCCCTGGATACTACATTAAGTACACTCTTAGCAGTTACCTTACAGCGTCCCTGCAGCAGGGCACAAGTATGCACCAGATTGCAAAAAATGGCCTCAAACGTTGCCTTGTTGCTAGAGGAGGGTAAGCACTCAATTAGCAAACTGTCAGTTTGTCCGGTCCTCCAAATATTCTGCCTCAGGAGTGCGTATGAGAACTGGGGAAGTTGACTTCTCCCCAGAAACAGTGTCACTGTGGTGCAGTCTTCGATACAGGGAAGACAGGGCATCTCACTTCCACTTTTCCTATATTGCTGTTCTCAGTGGCTTCTCACTGGGCTGTCACTGGGGGGGATACAGGTGAAATGAGGTCTTCCTTAGCTGTTTGGAGTACTTGCATCTGTTTTGCAAAAAGGCATGCTCTGTAGAAGATCTATGGGCAGCCCTTTTTAGGGGTTGGTCCTCAACATGGAGTGAGTAACACAAATCTCTGTGGTTCATCAATTAACAGCAGAAGTCCAAGATGTCCTGCCTCAATGCAGTGAAATACTAGCTCTTTTTCAGTTTTCAAGGGATGTTTGCAGTGGCCAGTCCCAATCAGTATAGGAACTTTCCTTACATTTCTGGCATCCAGCTAACCAGGACGAGCTGGTTTGGACTAGAGCATGATGTGAATTCCAGCTCCCAAGCCAGAAATTTGGTAAACAATTATTTATTAGCTATTTCTTGATGTTTCAAGGATATGTCAGGAAGGCCACATACCTGAGTGGGCCCAGGCCTGAGAAAAGCACACTTCCCAAACTTCAACAACTCAACAAGGGAGGACAGCCATACCTTATTCATGTTCACAACACACATTTATGTGAAAGGAATGGTTCAGTAATGGCAGTGCATAAATGTATTAAGCTCATCGGTGGGCCTCTTCTCAAAAGTTACAGTTTTTACCGGTACTTCTCAGCCCCCAACCCAGATCGTCTCAAATCGAAATTGGAATTGTCTTGGGAAACGGATTTACATTCTTCATGGCCGACTTCGATTTGGGATAAAATATGGGCTAGATCCTTGAAGACTTCCCGTACTGCTTCTCTCACTCAAACCCTCTTTTTCTTTTACCACAGATTATACCTCTCTCCTCTTTCTATCTCTCGTTTTCACCCAGATTCTGTTTCTACCTGTTGGACCTGTAATGCTCCCTATGCAGATCTTTTGCACCTCTTCTTTTTCTGTCCCCCAACTCGTATTTTCTGGTCTCGGATCTTTTCTCGCCTTTCTCGTATTTTTAACATCTCTGTTCAATTCTCAACTTCTCTTGTATTTCTTGGTAGCCTCTCAGAAGATTTAGTTCTCCCCCCACATTCCCATGGTCTTTTTGACCTTATGCTGGCTATTGCATTACAACATATCGTCTCCAACTGGAAATCTTTGAACAATTTGTCTCTAAACTGTTGGTGGAATCTTGTATGTCAGTCACACAGACTTGATGTTGCCTTTGCTTCCTCCTGCAAACCTTCCCGAAATGTTGATCTTTACTGGCTACCTCTTACTCTGTACTTAGATCAATCTGTCAAAAAGTTTTACTCTCCACTTTCTTCGGATAATTTCAAACCCCCCTGAACACATGTACTCTTGCCTGTAGTTTTATGGTAGTTTTATGGTAGTTTTATGATATTTTTCACCTATGATATTTTTCAGTTTTCATATTGTAATAATTACAGTTTTCATATTGTAATGATTTAGCTTTATATTGGTCTCCTCTACTTCAAGTTCTTCACTCAAGTACTTACTGAATATGATGACTTTTTACTGTACTCTTTGATTCACATATACTGTATTTTCTATATTTATTTATTTATCTATCTTATATGATATATACCATATTTTCTTTCCCTCTCTCCTCCCTTCCCCCTTTCTCCCCTCCCAAATAATTTAAAAATGCTTTGTTTTTTCCTTGTGATATTGGCTGCCTCTATTTACTTTATTCCATTGTATGCCCTTTACTCATATTTTGCCGATGTCACCTTATTGTAATATCTATTTTTCCTTTAATAAAGCTTTCAAACATAAAAAAAAAAAAAGGCGGTATGAGTGCTATGTAAACTGTTACCAAGACAACACTGACTCTATAGCCAGGTTAAGGGGGACACTGCCTGAGAGTCTAGTTCTCCGCCTGGCCGAAGATTGGAGCTGATACTATGGTGATGTTAGGCAAGACCCCCCCCCGATAAAACAATCATTGGCAAATTAAATAGGCCTGGTCTTCTGTCAGAATTGTTTGGTAATAGTTTGACGACTTTGTATGTGTTTACCCAGCTGTCCGAGAAAGAAACCCCCTGCTAATATTTTAAATGTTTTAATATTTTTCCTTATTAGCTGCCCAAGTTATACACGGGTAAGTCTACAGAGGGGGAAATTGGCCAAAATGGGGCACTGCAGATTAGATCGAATATGTTACTGAACCCCACAAACTATTCACTTGTAGCACAATGTAAACATGCATTCTTGTACCATCCACCATGGTGTGGTGAGATCATCAAATTGGATGAGGGAATGAAGGGGCCTGGTGTCTGCATGCCTAGCCTGTGGAGAGCAGTTGTATGTGAATTTGAGCCCGGAGGGAGCTTGGTGCCTGACACCAATGCTTGGAAATAGCACCCAGGGGAGGATGATGTCCCTAAGGGGGCTTAGTGTCTGACCCCAATGCTCGGGGAGAGAACACATGGGTGGATAATTACATGCTCAGTGTCTGACACCAATGCTTGGAGAGAGCACATGGGTGGATGAGGGCCTGGTGTCTGACACCAATGCTCAGGGAGAGCACACGGGTGAATGAGGGCCTGGAGAGGTCTTGGTGTCTGAGAACAATGCTCGGAGAGAGCACATGGGTGGATGAGGGCTTGGTGTCTGACACCAATGCTGGGAGAGAGCACATGGGTGGATGAGGGATTGGTGTCTGACACCAATGCTCTGGGAGAGCACATGATTGGATGAGGGCCTGGAGAGGGCTTGGTGTCTGACACCAATGCTGGGAGAGAGCACATGGGTGGTTGAGGGCTTGGTGCCTGACACCAATGCTCTGGGGAGCACACGGGCGAATGAGGGCCTGGAGAGGTCTTGGTGTCTGACACCAATGCTGGGAGAGAGCACATGGGTGGATGAGGGATTGGTGTCTGACACCAATGCTCTGGGAGAGCACATGATTGGATGAGGGCCTGGAGAGGTCTTGGTGTCTGACACCAATGCTGGGAGAGAGCACATGGGTGGATGAGGGCTTCGTGTTTGACACCAATGCTCGGGGAGAGCTCACATGGTGGATAATTACATGGAGGGGCTTGGTGTCTGAGAACAATGCTCGGAGAGAGCACATGGGTGGATGAAGGCTTGGTGTCTGAAACCAATGCTCGGAGAGAGCACATGGGTGGATAAGGTCCTGCAGATGTGACTGAGGAAAGTAAACTCCACTCCATGAAATTATAAGGCCACAGTCTTCTGCAAGTGGTCAAATATCCCAATAAATGTCGGTGTGGTCGTTTTTACTTTCAATACTGTGCATGGACAGGAGCTTTTTCACCAGCTGGTCCTTGTGATACGTCAGTGAACCATTCATTGGTACCGTTGGTGCCATTGTCTTGTTCAACTGAGCGGGCAGTTTTGGGTCCAGCAGGCTCTAGGTGACTCACTTGATGCAGGTGGGATCACGGTACTTTTGGGAACAGGGGAATTCGCTAACTTCATGGGCTCACGGGCCTTACTCCCTCACAGGATGCATTCATCACTCCCCGAGCTCCTGGAGGCGAGGAGGCGACCATGTAGATGTTCAGGTAAGCCCCTTTAGCTTCTGCAGTGATGGACAAGGGCACGTTATGACCTCTCTCTCTATCTTTACTGCATCAGCCAACACTGCCTAGTCGTTGCTCTACCTCTCTGTGCCGGATCAAGGTTTTCTTTTAGTCCCATCTATTGGAACTCGCTTGCTGTTGATCGGGGAGCAATCAGTTCACTTCATATGTTCCCCCAAAGCACATCTTCCAGAATGCCTTGATGGCACGACAGAACTTCCCTAGTTTGGCCAGGCTCTAATGCCTCAGTTGTGTTTGCTATGTAGCATGCGTCATAATGGGGTGCTGTGTCAAACCTCGTCCGAAATCTTTAGATTGTAGGGATCACTGAACAGTATCAAGGGGGAAGGCTCCATGTGTGCAAGGCTACATGTTTACTATCTCCCTGGATACTACATTAAGTACACTGTTAGCAGTTACCTTACAGCGTCCCTGCAGCAGGGCACAAGTATGCACCAGATTGCAAAAAATGGCCTCAAACGTTGCCTTGTTGCTAGAGGAGGGTAAGCACTCAATTAGCAAACTGTCAGTTTGTCCGGTCCTCCAAATATTCTGCCTCAGGAGTGCGTATGAGAACTGGGGAAGTTGACTTCTCCCCAGAAACAGTGTCACTGTGGTGCAGTCTTCGATACAGGGAAGACAGGGCACCTCACTTCCACTTTTCCTATATTGCTGTTCTCAGTGGCTTCTCACTGGGCTGTCACTGGGGGGGATACAGGTGAAATGAGGTCTTCCTTAGCTGTTTGGAGTACTTGCATCTGTTTTGCAAAAAGGCATGCTCTGTAGAAGATCTATGGGCAGCCCTTTTTAGGGGTTGGTCCTCAACATGGAGTGAGTAACACAAATCTCTGTGGTTCATCAATTAACAGCAGAAGTCCAAGATGTCCTGCCTCAATGCAGTGAAATACTAGCTCTTTTTCAGTTTTCAAGGGATGTTTGCAGTGGCCAGTCCCAATCAGTATAGGAACTTTCCTTACATTTCTGGCATCCAGCTAACCAGGACGAGCTGGTTTGGACTAGAGTATGATGTGGATTCCAGCTCCCAAGCCAGAAATTTGGTAAACAATTATTTATTAGCTATTTCTTGATGTTTCAAGGATATGTCAGGAAGGCCACATACCTGAGTGGGCCCAGGCCTGAGAAAAGCACACTTCCCAAACTTCAACAACTCAACAAGGGAGTGACAGCCATACCTTATTCATGTTCACAACACACATTTATGTGAAACGAATGGTTCAGTAATGGCAGTGCATAAATGCATTAAGCTCATCGGTGGGCCTCTTCTCAAAAGTTACAGTTTAAAAAGGCGGTATGAGTGCTATGTAAACGGTTACCAAGCCAACACTGACTCTATAGCCAGGTTAAGGTGGACACTGCCTGAGAGTCTAGTTCTCCGCCTGGCCGAAGATTGGAGCTGATACTATGGTGATGTTTGGCAAGACCCCCTTTCCCCCCACGATAAAACAATCATTGGCAAATTCAATAGGCCTGGTCTTCTGTCAGAATTGTTTGGTAATAGTTTGACGACTTTGTATGTGTTTACCCAGCTGTCCGAGAAAGAAACCCCCTGCCAATATTTTGGGATACAACAAATTGGAAACAGGCAGTAGGGCACTTATCTAAACATACAGCATTAGCTGAGTTAAAACTTAGCCTCAACGTAGAGTTTTTTAAAATGGAGCATAAGACGAAAAGCGTGTTACAAGTGATATTAAACATTATTTACTGAAAAATATTGCACAGTAGATGCTTTTGATAAACTGCCAATATTTTTGTTGCAAATTTAGAAAGCCTATTTCGTGCATTTGTGGGAACAAAAATGTGTGTAAATCCAACAATCTGATCACACCAGCAAAGTAATTAAAACATGACTGCACAAGAGCGATTTGTGAATAGCACTGTGAATTTATGACAAGGAAAGGGATCCAAACAGTAAGTTCTTCCTAAAGAAAACAAAATAATAATCAGCAATTAAATTGTCAACAAACTACATCATTGAATTGCCAAACAACTCCTACACCGCCCCCAGACCATGCAGAACACAGCTGCAAGACTCATACTCGACTTCTGGCAGCACACCCCCATCACACCGCACCTCAGGAAGCATCACTGGCTCCCCATTCACAAGCGCAGCCAATTCAAACTTCTCACACAAACATATAAAACCCTACACAACACAGGACCAGAATTCCCGATCAGCCGCAAACACTTTCACCCACCCACGACCCACCTACGCTCTGCCTCACTCTCACACACATTCCGCATCTTTAAAAGCAAAACTGGAGATCGCTCATTCTCCTACAGCACACCCAAGACATGGCACGAGCTCCGCAAGAAGCTAAAGACCGGGTTATTCTTGTAAGTACCTTGGGACCACACACCTTGCCCAAGCAGCTGGATACCCTCTCAGGTGATTAGTGTGCTGTAGAAATCAACATAACACAACATCAAAGAACACACACTAGCTGTCAATTAGAAGTGACACATTATGTTGCACTTGCAGTCAAACAAGAGAATTAATTACTGCCTATCACTAATCGCTAATGGGAAAACAAATGGGACAATGCCAAGGGCGTAATGGACAGCTCATCCAAGCAATGGCAACACATAAAGACCAATAGCTGAATGGGCCTGTCTGAAAGCCCACTATTTCACTGTACTTCTTAGTGTACTTTTTTAAAAAGAATTGATAACATGCAGTACTCCAGTTAGCTACTCTGTCTGTGACAAGGCCTCAAAATCGAGGAAGAGTGTGAACAGTACAGAGTGAAGCTGGTGGATAGAGGAGCTGGAGTTTCCTATGCCTTATCTTCAATAAAAGACTATATTCTTAAACCTACAATTCCTGCTTTCATCTTTACATTGGCGACGAGGATGGTGACGAGGATTGCATTCGATCTAGGGCACACTCCAGGCCCCTCGTATTGATGGGACCTTTTGACTAGATATCTTCTAACAATTCATCATCAGATTCACCACACCCTATTCCTGTGTTTGTTTCCTTACATTTTCTCCCTTCTTGATCTTCCGCCATTAACACAGGATATAAACCCTCCGATACTACAGCCCTTCTCCATCTTTTCATTTGATCTACTCGAGTATCAAATGGGTATCTGGGTAAAAATTCTCTATTCATTCTTCTGCCTCCTCTGTATTTTTCTCTTTCAAATGCTTCAACTTCCCATTCTTCCAATGCCTCATTCTGTGTTAACCTAAGATTTGGTTCCAATGAATTCATCCTGTTTACTCAAATTCTGAAGAATCCTCACATTAAATGTACCATGTTCTGGAAAAGCTAGAACACCATCAACTTTCGTATATTCCACCCAATTCTCTAGCCATACACACGTATGATATCCATTGCCATATCAATAGCTTTATTCGACAGATGAGTCATAAAAGCACAATATACATACAAACATACAGTATAAAAACATAAAAAAATATTAAACATTCATAGCTGTCGAATAAGGAGAATCAATGAAAATATCTTAATAATTCCTTAAAAACTAATTCAATAGAAACACAACATAAGCTGTTCACATTACGTAATTCCAGTTAATTATTAATCGTTCGGGGTGGCACTAATCAACAACAATACGAGGAATATATATATATTTTTTGAAGGATATCATTTTTTTACATTGAAAGTACATTGAAAGTGTTTACTTTTTCAAGATCCATGCTTTCAAATGAGTAGTTTCGTAATGGAATGAACGTCATGAGGAGTTTCTTTAATGTGCAACGCTACACAAGATGTTAGTTTTGAATGCGGCTGTGATGTACAACGCTACGCTTGCAAAGGTGTTCGTTTTGAATGCGGCTGTAATGTACAACGCTACGCTTGCAAATGGTATTCGTTTTGAATGCAGTTTTTTCACTTAATTTTTTCTGTGGAAAATTGTTGTATGGTCTGTAATATCTGCCATTACAATATTTCTGCACCAACGTTATAAACGTTAAATAGCTAGCGTGCTTACTTTCCAAGACGCGTTGTGCAATTCAGCGAGCGCCCGCATCACAAACGTTCTCACGTTTGAAGGACACACCTCTGTATGCTTACGTGGAGCTTGGTAGCGAATTCCTCTAGAAATCGACGTGAAGCCCGCAACGTGGCTCAATTTCCTTTAGAAATTCCCGTGAAACACGCGACGTGGCGGGCATTTTGCCTGATTGGGGAAACTTACATATGATAACATTGAAGACAAGACAATTTACAACACGCATGGAACTATCGATATTCGTTTTCCTTCCAACTTGTAAGGATTTGAAACTTTATTATATTCCAACAAGAAGAATCTCATCGTGGGACATTTGAAGAGATTCTGCCGAATTCAAGTTAATTTTAATTTGTTGTTTTAATTTCTTTCTTTATTAACGATAATTTCTTTACAGGAACAGTGTTGTTGAGATTGTATTTGTTTGATATTTAACCTCACCAATATTGCTAGTTTGAACTTATGATGGGTGATCAAAGTTTGTCTTCTCCTCCCTCTTTTCTTCCAACTCCTGGAGCGCCTACTATTCCATGGAAAGAATGGAAGAAGTAGTTTTTAACATACATCCTAGCTACAGGTGCTGACAAGTATGGGCCAGTGCGTAGACAAGCTATTTTACTTCACAATTCAGGTGTAGAGGGTAGGAGGTTATATGAAAACTTGCCTGAAGTTTCCTTAGGAAATGGTGATGGCCAGCCTTCCAATATATATGAAATGAGTATGCAGATGTTAGATATCAGATTCATTGCAAAAGTTAATGTGGTATTAGAGAGGCATAAATTCTGTTGCAGAGTACAAAAGATAGACGAAGACATATTATCTTATGTAGCAGCCTTGAGGGGGTTATCTTTAACCTGTCAGTTTGAACAACTTGCAGATTCCTTGATACGTGACCAAATAGTCAGATGTACAAATAATAAGAGAGTCCGTGAAAAGTTATTAATTAAGGATTCTACTTTAGAGGAAGCAATTCAAATTGCGAAAGGTTTGGAGCACACTGATATTTGGATCAAGGAAATGGATAAGTGTACTAATTCTATGGTAAGCAAAGACTCTGGGTCAAAAATTGTGTCATCTAAGGACTCAGAGGTTCAGGCAGACATTAATGAGACTAAGAAAACTAAACCTTATACTAAGCCAATCTTTAATAAGGCCGCAGATAAAACTAATGAGTCTTCTCAATCCAAACCATCTGTGTCTTTTGGATTGCGACCTGTTAAGTGTTATCGTTGTGGTGCACCGGGCCATATTGCCTCTAGCAGTAAGTGCATGGGAAGGAATACTATTTGTAGGACATGTGGTAGAAAAGGACATTTTGCTAAAGTCTGTAGGACCAAGATGCCTTTCATACATGAAATTGATGATTCTTGTGAAATTGTTCACGAGTTTATTCCTTCTATAGATGTTGTTACTTCTCTGACTGATGTTGACACTGTTAAACCTGGTTCCAACACCTGCAATTCTAGTATCAAGATGGAAAGTACAAGCAAGTTAGAAAAGCCGCATTATGTCATCAATCTAGATTCTAAGGAAGTAAAAATGTTGATTGATTCTGGCAGTCTATACACTCTCCTATCTAAAGAAATGTACCTCAAAACTTGGGGGAGTTAATTAGCGGAAAAGATTGGGATGCTCCTGACATCAAAGCAGTGGGTTATGGTGGCAAAACCATAGATATTTTGGGTTTGAAATGGATGGTGATTGAATTTGAATGCAAGAAAGTTTATGGGTGTGTCTATTTGACCAAGCAAGGGTCAAATCTATTAGGGTGGCGACATCAAAAAGATTTAGGAATTGTCTTAAATCCTAATGCCAGTGAACCAATTCAATCTGTAATTGTAAATAACATTGATGACTATGATTACTTGATAATGAGTAAATACGCTGATGTTTTTTCTGAAGATTTGGGAAAACTCAAAGATTTTTCTCATAAGATCATTCTTAAAACTAATGCCACTCCCATCGTTCACAAGGTTAGATCAGTGCCTCACTTAATGAGGGGTCCCTTACAAGAAGAGCTTAACAAGTTGTTAAAATTGGGTATTATTGAGCCAATTGAGGCATCTGAGTGGTTGACACCCATTGTAGTCGCGCCAAAGGATGGTGGAAAGAAGATTCGTTTATGTATTTATCTCCGCGATTTAAACAAGAACATATGGGTAGATCGCCAACCCCTACCCAATATATCTGAAATGCTCACTGCAATGGGTGGGGGGAGTGTGTTTAGTGTAATAGATATGTCGGCAGCGTATCATCAGATTGACCTTGATGAGAAATCTAGGCACCTGACATCGTTTGTAACACCGTTAGGTGCATTCCGTTACTGTCGAATGCCATTTGGCTTAGCATCAGCCTCAGCAGTTTTTCAAAGAGTCATGCAAAAAGTGTTACAAGGTTTGAATGATGTGCTTTGTTTTCAAGACGATGTACTCATTGTAGGAAGGGATTATGAACATCATGACATTGTGATGGAAAATGTTCTATGTCACATGCGACAAAATGGTTTGACAATCAAGAAGGGAAAATGTCAAGTAAGGACAGATGTAGTATGTTATTTGGGTCATGAAATTTCTAAGCATGGAATTAGACCAAAAAAAATATTGTTGTGGCTATTAAAGATGCACCTACACCTAAAAACAAAGAACAACTTAAAAGTTTCTTAGGATTGGCAGAGTACTGTTCGAAATTTGTGAAGGAGTTTATGAACATTGTTGAACCTTTGCGCTTATTAATGAGAGCGGGGGTAGAATTTGATTGGAGTGATATTTGTGAAAGAGCATTCAATGAAGTGAAGGAAGGAATTTTATCTGCTCCTTGTCTAGGACATTTTGATGTTAAGGCGAAAACGTATGTCACAACAGATGCTAGTGCTGTGGGTATTGAGGCCGTGTTGTCTCAGGTGAAGGATAGTGAAGAGAAAGTAATTGGATTTGCATCCAGGAGATTACAGAATGCAGAAACAACATATTCTGTGATAGAAAAAGAAGCTCTAGCGTGCTGTTGGGGGATAAAACACTTCAAATATTTTGTTTGGGGCATTCCTTTTAAGCTTCGAATGGATCACAAACCCCTTGTGCACTTATTTAAAGAGGGGAAAGGATTGGAAGGGAGTGTAACTCCGAGGATATCAAGGTGGATTTTTTCTGTATTGGAATATAATTTTGAGATTGAATACTTGAAAGGATTAAAAAACGTTGTAGCTGATTGTTTATCAAGGATGCCTATTAAAGGGAGTGAAGAGGAGGAAATTGAAGAGGACTTGATATGTTATACTGAGGAACAATCATTTGATAAGGAAGAATGGGATGCAGCAATGTTGGGTGATGTTGTATTAAAGGAGGTCATTCGAGGAGTGTCTGATGGTTGGAATAGTGATTCTAGTCATAATTTGTCTTTCAAGGGTTACAAGAATGTGGAAGAAGAATTGAGTGTAGGAGAAGGAAAGTTATGGAGAAGGGATAAACTGGTACCGCCTCAGGGTCTTAAAGCTAAAATAATCAATATTGCGCATGAGGGTCATATGGGAAGAAATATGACTGAAAGACGTATACGTCAGTCATTTTGGTGGCCAAAAATGGATAGTGATATTGAGAATACTGTCAAGGATTGTTATGCTTGTGCTGCTAGCGACAAAACCAAGGTTGTTCGCCAACCACCTCTTTCTTGTGTTGAATTTCCTTATCATCCTTGGGAAAGAGTTGCAATAGACTTCTTAGGCCCCATTTCAAGGTTAGGATCAAAATGTAAATTTTTAATGATTTTAGTGGATTACCATTCTAAGTGGTTTGTTGTGGAAACAACTGACAATATTGTATCAGAGAAAGTAGTGAAATGTTTGGAAAACGTCTATATGAATGAAGGAATTCCCAAGATTCTAGTGTCTGATAATGGTCCTCAACTAGTTTCTAGGACTATGCAAGATTTTCTTCGTAGCAAAGGTGTGAGACATGAAAAAGTTGCCATGTTCAGACCTCAAGCGAATGGTTTAGTAGAGAGGATTAATCGGTTAATAATGGATAATATTCAACTTTCCTTGTGTAATGGGTTGTCATGGCCAGATGAGTTAAAAAAGCTGATATGGTCTAATAGAGTGACCCCACATTCTGTGACTGGTGTGTCACCCTTTGTATCACTTAAAGGAAGGGAGCCTGGGCTTAAAGAGATACCTGGATGGTTAAAAGACAAAGAATGTGTGTGGGTGGACCGGGACAGTATTAGTAGAAATGTTAAGTGTCAACAATTAGCTGCTGCCTCTCGGTATAATCTAATGAGAGGTGTCAAGGTTCCTACTATCAAGGTGGGTGATTGGGTTGTGGTGAAACGGGATGGTGTTGTTGTCAAGGGCGATAGTAAATTCTCTAAACCTTTTCAAGTCAAAGATGTGAAGAAAAGTGTGTTAGTCTTGAGTGATGGTTCTGTTTGGAGTTCTGGAAACATTTCTAAGTGTACTTCACCTTCATAGTTACCATGCATTTGTTATCTTGATTTATGGATACATATAAAGTATGTATATGTGCTGTTTATATCATATAATAAGTATAAGTGTTATCTAAATAAGTATATGAGTTATTTAAATAAGTATAGTGTTATTTAAATAAGTATATGAGTTATTTAATGTTTTATTTACCATTTTGTTAGGGGGAAGATGTGTAGAGATGTCTTTATTGGAATGTTTACATGTTGCTAGGTAACATGGAATGTGATCATTAGAAAAGCTGTGAACAGTACAGAGTGAAGCTGGTGGGTAGAGGAGCTGGAGTTTCCTATACCTTATCTTCAATAAAAGACTATATTCTTAAACCTACAATTCCTGCTTTCATCTTTACAGAGAACCTTCAGGAGCCATCAATACAGGCCGGGAGAGGCGAGACCGGCAGCTGTGCACCTTTGACCCTACTTGCATAGCCTTAGGTGTCTACAACATTGCACGTTTCAGATTTACATGCCACACACATGTTTTAGCCAAAATATGACCGTAGTAATTCAGGGGAAGTTGAATAGCCTGGTGATACTAATGCAGTAGTTTGGGTGTCTCCGCCAGGTCGAGCGCGAGCTATCAGTAGCAGGAAGGCTGCCTCTGAGTAGCTGGCACATCATAATTGCATGTCACTGGTTTGAGAATGCACAGCTGCACCCAGCCTGTTTTGGCAAGGATGTGGAAGCCGACAGTACAGGTCGATGCAGCCTACCCTCGTCTGAAAAATATTTTCCTTTCTTTCTGTTCCTCTTTTTTCTGTCTTCTCAGCCCTTTCTTTTTCATCTTTCCCTTCTTTCTCTCCATTCTCGATTTCTTTTTCTGATCTTTCTTGCTTTCTTTTCTTTCTTGTTCTTTTTTCTTCCTATCCTTAATTTTAGACTTCTTTCTTCTACATCTTTCTTTTTCTTCTATCTTGCATTCTTGCTGATGCTTATTCTTTTTTTCCCTCTATATTTTTCTCTTGCTGCTTCTTTTTCTGCTTTTTATTTTTTTCTCAATTCTGCCTCTGCTTCTCTAATTTTCCTCCTCGTTCTCTTCTTTCTTTCTTTCTTTTTGTCTTTCTTCTCCTTTTTTCCTTGTCCTTTTGTCCTCTCATTATTTCCTTTACTTTTTCTCAAATTATGTCTTTCTTCTCCTGTTCTTTTTCTTCACCTTTCAATCTTTCTCTACTACTTTCTCCATTTCATTTTTCTTTCCCCCATCTTTCTTGCTTTCTCTTCTCCTCACTTTTAATATAGCTTTACTTTTTTCTCAGCTTCTTTCTTTCTCTATTTTTCTTCCTTTCCTTTCTTTCAGCCGTCTTCTTTCTCTGTCTTCTTTTTTCCCCACCTGCATTCTTTTTTTGCTTTCTTTCTTTACTTTTCTTTCTTTTCCTTCCTTATTACTCTACATCGCTCACTTTTCTCTCCTCTTCTATTACTTTCTTATCATTATTCTTCCCTTTCTTTCCCTTTATTTCTTTTTTTCTCCTTTCATTCTTTCATTTTCTCTTTTTCTTTCACTTGATTTCCCTTTTCTCTTTCCCTTGCTCTTCCTTTCCCTTTTTTCTTCCTTGATTCTTTGCACTCTGTTTCTTTTTTCCCTTATTTCCTTTCCTCTTTCTTCATCGCCTATCTTTCACTTTTTTTGCTTATTTTTTCTCTTTCTATCTTTCTTCCTATCCTGTCCTTCATTCTGTCCCCTTATTGAATCCTGTACGGAGTAGCTCAGGATGGTTTCCAATGATCAGAAGGTTCTCTCACAATGGCAAGGGTTGGAGATTCCTTTACTAGTATTTACCTCTCAGAACTACATAGCAGGAGCAGTAGAACTGTCCCAGAAACAACGCTGCTGCAACTGCAGGAGCAGAAGACCTGTGACAGACATAGCGCTGCTGCAACCGCAGGAGGAGCCGACATGTGGCAGACACAGCGCTGCTGCAACCGCAGGAGCAGCAGACCTGTGGCAGATGCAGCACCTCTGAAACTGCAGGGGCAGCAGACCTGTGTCATACACAGAGCTGCTGCAACTGCAGGAGCAGAAGACCCGTGTCAGACATAGTGCTGCTGCAACTGCAGGAGCAGACCTGTGGCAGACACGGCACTGCTGCAACCACAGGAGCGGCAGACATGTGGCAGACATAGCGCAGCTGCAACCGCAGGAGCAGCAGACCTGTGGCAGATGCAGCACCTCTGAAACTGCAGGAGCAGCAGACCTGTGTCCGACACAGCGCTGCTGCAACTGCAGGAGCAGAAGACCTGTGTCAGACATAGCGCTGCTGCAACTGCAGGAGCAGCAGACCTGTGTCAGACACAGCGCCGCTGCAACTGCAGGAGTAGAAGACCTGTGACAGACATAGCGCTGCTGCAACCGCAGGAGGAGCCGACATGTGGCAGACACAGCGCTGCTGCAACCGCAGGAGCAGCAGACCTGTGGCAGATGCAGCGCCTCTGAAACTGCAGGGGCAGCAGACCTGTGTCATACACAGAGCTGCTGCAACTGCAGGAGCAGAAGACCTGTGTCATACACAGAGCTGCTGCAACTGCAGGAGCAGAAGACCTGTGGCAGACACGGCACTGCTGCAACCACAGGAGCAGCAGACATGTGGCAGACACAGCGCTGCTGCAACCGCAGGAGCAGCAGACCTGTGGCAGATGCAGCACCTCTGAAACTGCAGGAGCAGCAGACCTATGTCAGACACAGCGCTGCTGCAACTGCAGGAGCAGAAGACCTGTGGCAGACACAGCGCTGCTGCAACCGCAGGAGAGGCAGACATGTGGCAGACACAGCGCTGCTGCAACCGCAAGAGCAGCAGACTTGTGGCAGATGTGGCACCTCTGCAACTGCAGAAACAGCTACATGAGGAGAACGGAGCACCGCTGCAACTACAGGAGCAGCAGACCTGTGGCAGATACAGCACCGCTGGAACTGCAGGAGCAGCAAACATGAAATATATGCAGCACCTCTAAAGCTGCAGGAGCAGCAGACCTGTGTCAAAGGCAGCACCTCTGCAACTGCAAGAGCAGCAGACCTGTGGGAGAAGCAGCACCTCTGAAACTGCAGGAACAGCAGACTTGTAGCAGATTCATTACCTTTGGAGAGCAGAGGACTTCTGGAAAGGACCAGAAACCACAGGCATGTGGTAGGAGCAGCGCCTTTGGAGATGCAGGAGTGCCAGGGGTTCAGCAAATGCAGCACCTTTGGAGCAGGACTGCAGCAAACGGAGCACCTGTCGAGCTGTGGGAGCTAGGCCCTTGGTAGAAGCAGCTGAGCAGCACTCCTGCTACAGACGCAGCACCCTTGGAGTTGTTTGAGCAGCTGACCAGAGATAGATGCAACATATTTTAGCTGCTGCAACAGGCCTGTGGCAGGTGTTATATCTCAGAAGCTATGGAAACAAGAGGCCAGCTGTAAGCGCAGAGATGTGTGAGAAACCAGCCTGTGTTAGATTCAGGAGCTGTGGGGGCAGCAATTCATACGGGGAGTAGCACTTTTAGAGCTGTGTGAGCAGCAGAAGTTTTTGGATGCCGTAGTACCATTTAGAGCTTTGGGGGACAGGGGACATTGACATACGCCAAACCTGGGGAGCTGGGGCAGCAGGACAGCAGACGTGAAGCCCTTTCAGAGCATGAAGCTCGTGCGGGACACCTACAGCACCTTTCGAGCTGTGGCAGACATGAAACCCCAGGCTCAGCTGTGGGCGTAGATGAGTGGCAGAGCTCTAACACAGGGATGGGACGCAAGCCCAAGCGGCGCAGGGGCCCCCAACCGTCCAAAAGGCCCCCAACCCTCCAAGGGGCCCCATCCATTTAAGGGAGCCCTGTTAAGACCAAGGTCAAAGAATACCTGTGCGATAGGGGAGAGTCAGGGGCCCTTCAGTTGCTTCAGTTTGCTCCTACAGCCTCCTTTTCCGGTATCCTTTGTTATAGGCCACCCGGCCCTAGGACCACATTCTCCCATGAGATACTTACACTATTAGAGCCCTTCATTAATAGGCCCAACTTTACCCTCCTTGGCGACTTCAATTTCCATCTGGAGGTGAGTGATGACAGAGATACAAGATCTCTGCTGGAAGGTTTAACTGCTTGTGGGCTTAGCCAACTGGTTCTAGACCCTACTCATCTTGCTGGGCATACGCTAGATGGTATTTTTTCTAACGACACAAGACCGGTGACGGGAGCTTCGATCCCTCTGTCCTGTACGGACTATCAGGCAGTACCTTTCCATCTAAATACTACCTCTTCCGCCCGATCAATTGATTAGGAAGGTATGGGAAACCAGAAGAAACTACAGTGAGGTCTCTAATTCTTCCATTGCCCCATTTTTGGCAGCCATCGCCCCCCCCCCCCCTCCCCCTTAGACCTCAATGACGCAGCAGTGGGTCTATCCAACGCTTTATCTAACGCGATGGACACTCTAGCGCCGCCTAAAAAACACTACTCGGCCAGGAAGAGTCCCTCGTCGCCTTGGTTTTCAGAACATCTAAGACTCCTGCGGCAGAAGTGCAGGCAAAAAGAAAGATCCTGGCATGCTCGCCCTGACTCCCCTGGGAAAAATCAACACAAGCTAGCTCTGAGGAAATATAAATGAGCCATAATAGAGGAAAAAAAGAACTATTTTAGTAATATCACCATCTCCCTAAAGTCGTCGAGAGAGCTCTTTAAAATCATCGACACTCTCTCGACACCTAAAGTCGCAGATTCTGTTGTTGAGACTCAGGAGCTCTGCGATAACATTGCAAGCTTTTTCCACACCTAAATCGCTGACATTTATAATTCCCTTAAAATCCTTAACCTGGAGCTAGACACTAATAGTGCATCCTCGCCCCCCCCTCCTTCTTCCCCCCTCTGAAATGAGGCTACGGAATCCGGCTGTATTCTCGGTTTTCCTAGCTTTCCTCTCTTGACCCAGGAAGAACTAAATCGCCTTCTGGATGCCACCAAGTCATGCTCGCCCCTGGACCCCTGCCCTTTAAAAACCTTAAAGGCCTATAGAGAGGCTGTTCTACCCCTTCTCTTAGAGGTCATGAACAGTGCCGTTATCGAGGGGATTTTCCCTTTGCCATGGAAAATTGCAGTTGTTAAACCTCTTTAAAAAAAGGCCTCTCTGAACCCTGAAGTCCTAAAAAATTTCCGGCCCATATTATTACTCCCAGCCCCGGCCAAGATACTTGAGGCCCACCTTAATCGCCATCTGAGCACCTACTTGGAGAGAGGGAACCTACTGGACATCTCCCAACATGGTTTTCGTGCCGCCCACAGCACCGAGTCTGCCCTTACGGTCATGGTCAATAACATCCGATCTGAGGTTGACCGAGGACAGACTACTTTATTGGTGTTGTTGGATCTTACAGCAGCGTTCGATACCCTGTCCCCCTCAATCCTGGTTGACAGGTTGAGGGGGATAGGGGTGGGAGGAAGTGCCCTTAACCTTCTATCCTCCTTCCTTCACCAGAGACAGCTGAGAGTAAAGCTGGGTAACTTTCTGTCCCCCTCCCAGGCCGTGCAATGTGGGGTTCCGCAGGGCTCTTCTTTGAGCCCGCTTTTATTTAACATCTATGTAACCCCACTTGCCAAAGTAGTACGATCCTTTGGGTACCAAGTATTGTCATAAGCTGATGATACCCAGATCATAATTTCCACTACTCAGCCGGCAAAGGATGCTGCTCTCAAATTTCGAACATGCATGGACGCAGTCTCCCAATGGATGGTAAGAAACTATCTAAAACTAAATGGGGAAAAGACGGAGGTCCTAGTTTTTGGAGGAAACCAGGATATATGGTCCGCGGCCTGGTGGCCTACCTCCCTGTGAGATTGCCCCCACCCGACCAACTCGGCCAGGAATCTGGGCGTTCTTATAGATCCGGCCCTCTCCTTTGACCCCCAGGTCAACAGAACAGTATCCACCTGCTGCACCATCATCCGGACGTTAAAAAAGATTGCCCCTTATCTATCACTGGAGGCCCGCAAACAGTCAGTAGTCGCCTTGGTTTCCTCCAGGCTTGACTATTGCAACGCTCTCTACGGTGGCATTAATAAGAAATCTCTCCATCGCCTCCAGATGGTTCAAAATGTTGCAGCCAGGATGGTCCTTAACCTTCCGAGGCTCTCATCTGCAACTCAAGCCAGGGAAGATCTTCACTGGTTACGAATACAGGCCAGGATCTCTTTCAAGCTTATTTGCCTGGCTCACAGGGCAGTGTTTAGATCTGGCCCGAAGGTATCAGGACCCTTGTCAGCCCCTACACTCCTAATAGAACTCTCCGCTCGGCTTCTAGAAATCTGCTTTCCGTGCCCAGATTCAAAAAGGCGAAGTGGGGAGGAAGAGCTTTTTCCTCCCTGGCTCCTAAATTATGGAACTCTCTCCCCCCGAACTTTCCAGCCAACCCTCAAAGGAGATCTTTCGCAAACTCTTAAAGACCTGGCTTTTTTCTCAGGCCTACAAATCCTGAACTATATTTCCCTTCTGACTTTCTATGTCTCTTTGTTCACTGCACCTTGACGCCTCTGGGCTAAGTTTGCGCAATATAAGACACCCATTCATTCATTCATTCAATCATCACTTTCTGCAGTGGGGGTTCATGTCATTTTGTGTTATGCTCTAACAGACGGATGACAGCCTGTCTCCTTAATCAACAGCGTTCTGACAGCTCTCATAACATTGTATATTTAGGACAATGACAACCTGTCCAGACTAGAAAAAAAAACATGCTACTTACCTGTAACACCAGCTCTCCTGCTCACTGTTCCATCTGAACGTCAGACTTACAAGCCCCCAGAATCCAATTTATCTACCGATAAAACCAAGGTGAGTCATGAAGCCAAACCTGTTAATGCATCCATATGCCCTCACTGCTGGCCCATCAGTCTATCTTACACCGAAATGAGCCCTCCAAAGCCAACTAGAGGAACACATCCAGTCACAAGAAGGACTGACAAAGCCGATTGTTTTGAGTTTTGTATAGTAAAACGACTTTACCAAGCTTCACTAGCACACACAGCACGAGTACAGCATGCTCAGTGGCTGTGGAAGGTTTTCTAACATAAGGAATAAGTATGTTGCAAGTGACCACTGAAGCAGTGCAAGCTTCTCTCACCCTCTGTCTATTTCACAAGTGCCTGCCTGCACGTGCACACACACTCACAGTGCAGCCAACAGTAGTGCAATCATCCCTTAGTAGTACAGTCCCATTGCACAGGCAGAACAGTTGCAACAAAAACAGTTCAAGCTTCTCTCCCGCAGACACACAACAGGTGAAGGAGTGCTTCTAGTACCCAAAGTGAAGGCTGTGTTACAAATGTACCATCACTAACAAAGCTTCATCTAGAACTATGTTTGCAGGAATACTGTGTCTAAATCCTGAGTTCTCACATGGAGAATTTCTAACAGCTTTAGAGTCCATCTTTGACAATTAAAGTCAATATCTGGGGACAATATTTTTGTATTTTGTCCAGTTCTGTCAGCCTTATTTTGAGCTTAGAAAGCAGGGTCCTGAAAAGTAGTTGGATAGTCATTTTTAGTATTCTGTCAAGTGGCTAGAGCCATGTCTGGAGTGGAAAGTGGATGAATGGTGCATTGGAGGAAGGTGACTGCACATATGGTGAATGGATGGGAGGTGAAGGGACCGTGGCAGACATGAAGCAGCGCTGAAGCTAAGGACTGAAGTTATCCAGTGAAAGTACACATACACACATGTGCTCTTTTCCCGCACAACATCAACTCTTGTCTCATATGGTTACTTGACTGCTACGGCACCTCTGCACATTGCTTTTTGCCTGAATTTAATCCCTTTCGTACTCCTCCACTTGGAACAAACTGTGCTTCACCGCGCAGTGGGACCCCACAACATGAGAAGTAAACTCAACTCTGTTCCCCTAGTTTGGGCAGTTCCATGATGAGTGCTCTCATAAATTCCCGCCCAAGTTCCACAAACTCATGATGTCCTTGTTCCACCAGCCAAGGACATACTCCTTTATCCGCCTCCTTCTTTAACAGCAACTTCTTCATCCCTCACATAGAGAATCAAATTGTTCACTTGGCTGTAAATCATGGTAAAAACGATTGTAAAGCAATTTTTGCCTTTTATATTCTCTTTTCCGAGTTATATGGACTTATTCACGTTAATTTGACAACCCTTCTTTTGGTCTTCATTTTTCCTTTCCAATTCAAGCAGCTTTCAAAAGTTCTCTGCAGTATCTACCACAACAAAACAAACATCAGCTTATGAACTTTATAAATGTTATGAAAGAGTTTGAGTACTTTTTTTAAAAACTGTTTATTTTAATTTTATTTATTGAGAGAATAAACCATCTGGCATCAGAAAATCAGTACAGATACATCAATATCCCAGCAGAGTACAATCTCGGATAGCAAAAATACAATGTGATCATAGCATTCCCCACATTGAACAAAAATTGAAGCGGAAAGGATTAGTCATGAAGTAAACATTATTTCTAGAACTATAAAGAATGTACCAACAGCAGATATCTGCACCGAAACTCCTTACAGCACGTGAAGCGGAATACGTTTCCCAATAAACAGATCATGAGAACCTAACTCTAGAAACAATCCCTCCCACCCTCCCCCAGGTCTCATACATAGAAATGTTATCGACTGTGTCATATGTCGCTGATGTACCAAAAATTATACCATAGAGCTATACTTACCAATAGCCCATATACCTGATTTACCAAGAATAAGTCAGTCTGCAATGGAGAAGGCTCAATCGTTTATTTTGCAAATGCGCCCTATATAGGGGAGCCTCACTCTCAACACAGCCCTCAAAGGTGCGCAGAGGAGACTGCTGGATTACATATAAAACAGTGCATATATACTTTCAGCATACCTCATGGAAACACCGTACATGGAAAAGTACCACTTCTAGTGAAGCCAGCAGGAAAACCCATATAAGGCACAACTGATTGATTCGAAACTCAGCTCAAACTATTCCAGGGTTAGGTCAGTGAAGGTGCCTCCCTGTCATTCTAGGAGCACGGGAGTACAGGCACAGCGCCTGCAAGAATGTGCTCATCCCACAAGAAAGGCAGATGCGACCTTGAGTTTCCCAAGTTAGAATCAATCGTCCATTCATAGCCTAGGCCGATCTCTCAGGCTCTCCTCACAGTAGCAGGTCATGTGCTTTCCTAACTAACGAAAGAGACACGGGGAAATGAAACTAAAATGCCGTTTGTTCCGTCTAGGCCCGATTCTTAATGTTTGCATGGTTCGAGTGTATTTACAAGGGGTTTTCCTAAGGTAGCATTGATATATTGGATACATTAAGCCAACATTGTATAATATCGATTTTATATTCCTTCAGACCGCCCTTTTGGCGTGATGTAGCCAATATATAATATAACAGATCTTTTAATCCAAGAACACACCTTCATCTATTTGCATGAGGTCAGTAACCTCCTTCTGCACTAACTGCTTCTTAATTTTCTCCTGTCGTGAAACTGTCAATGAAGAAGTGAGCTTGGTAGCGCAATAAGAGCAGCATGCCGGCCCACAATGAAGGCACAGGCAACAAACAAATACCACCCCAAATGCTCCAGCAAGAATCATGAAGATTTTCCAACCCCAGGTGGACAGGAGGTTCCAGAACCACCCGTTTAAGGACTAAGTACCATGTCAGCATGAACTTACGCAGCTAAGCGATGTAAATTCTTAATGGCTAAGTGTATAGTTGGAGCAGAATCAGGAATATATACACAGCAGGAGCTGCCGATCACGCGGCATGCTCCTCCTCGATCAGCTAGGATGACGTCAAGCACCATCCGAATTTGAAGTGATTCAAGCCTCTTAGCCTGAAGCTCTACCGTTAGGTTAGTCAAAATCCCAGCAGTGGTTTGAACTACATTTTCCACCACTCTGGAGAGACGTCTAACATCTCTGCTAGTAAAAATAGGACACCATATAGGAAAGAGACCCTTTGCTATGTCTACAAACTGCTGTGATGCGGTGTCAGTCTGATCAGTGCTATCAGTATCAATACTTCTACTGGCTCGCGAGAGATCTGAATTTCGCCTAGTCAGCTGTGATTCTTATGGTAATTAGAAGGGGCTATATATACTGGAGGATAAAGGAAGGACAGGTAACACTGCCCTGCCCATCCTCGGGGAAGCCAAGTGTAAGCGTTTTCACCGCATACAAAATACACATTAGGTGGAGTTATCAAGGGCGGAGTGCTGTCGGTATGCAAAGTGTAGGTGTAGTTACACCTACTGTCTCCTACCTTAACATGACCTTTTCCTTGTATACAAAAGGAAGCAGTACTATTTAAAATAGGAACTGGCATTGCCTTGTCATCAGTAACATTACGGTCTTGGAAATACTGGAAATATTGCGTGAAGTTAAAGTGTTTAAAATCTAACATTTCTTCCTTTAACCAGGTAGTATTTTCATAAGTGGTATACATATTCATACAGGCATCTGGGTCTAAAGATCCCTCTCCTTGGTTTCCCAGAGCATCAAATCCCTGATGTTGTTCTATATACCTTAAAACAGCTTCATAATCTTTTTCGGTGTATCTTTTGGGGTCGGCTACATAATGCAGATACATAAGAGATAGCAACTGAAACCAGGCCTCACAGCTCGCTAAGTGCGATAATGGCAGAGAAATGTATAAATCATGACGATGCATTACAGATGGCAAAAGGCCATATACCCAACAATTTGTCTTATTTGTAGTGCTATGAGCTTCATGCAACATTTCAGTGAACACATTTTTAGCATATGTTTCTCGATGTCTTTCTTTGTGAGGAGGCAAAGTATAAAAGAAATGCTCAGGTGGGGCTGCTGTAGTACCTAATACCTTATGCATTGGATATTGAAATTCTAAATACATAAACACGCTCATTAATATTATCATAATCACTGCAATAATGATTACAAAGGCTACCTTCACTCTAGTAGCCCAACCGGAAAACATGGGGACATTTTCAAGAAAAGGTCTGGGAGCAAGAGGTCGCTCGTATTTAAGGGCAAATCGGGCAAAGGGATACATCCTAACTAAAAGTCCAAACTAAACTCGGGAAAAGATGCAAGCCAACTGCCAGAGGGTTTCTTCTCCCTGTGTCCGTCTAGAGCCTCACAGGCAGGCTCCTATTTTTCATCCAAAAGAAACAACTTCACTTTGATTCCACCGTTGCAATTTAGGCCCTTAATGCAGCACAGTCTTTCTTTCTGAACAGAGCAATGTGACAGTTCCAAGCTCTCAACGGGTTCAGTCCAGTGTCTTGCTCAGTACCCCAGTGAAGAGCTTTCTCCATCCCTACAACTCAAGTCTTTTCCTATCTCCTACAATCCGAAACTGGGGTACCGCGTTGTTTTCGGGGCCGTAAATTGTATCGAAGATGGCCAGGTTGCTCCTGGTCATGAAACAATACAGCAGGGACATTCGGTGCAACAAGATTTTCAGAAGCCTCTGAGGAATCAGCCTTGTCAAGAGATTCAGAAACTGGGGCTGATTCGTCTCCTTGTGGTGTCAACAATCCTTCCTCTTGCCCGATTTCAAGGGCATCCGAGAAAGGCACAAAACTCAACCTCCGCTCTCCCTCTTGCGTTAGAACTCCGTCTTGGCTCTGCTGATCAAAAGGGAGCGGAAGGGGCAATTTCTTTACGTGTGAAACATGTATCCAGTGCTTCTTCCCGTCCACTTTTACTGCTGTTTGTGTTGCCAAAAGAATCTGGTAGGGACGGCTCCACCTGGGTTCCAAACTCGATTTTGGTTGATAATTTCGAACGAGGACCCACTGTCCTGGCTCCAAGTGTTTCCGGGACCCTCCGGCAGCGGCTGCAGTACAGCTGACACCGGTTGATGAATGGAACGCAAATCTTTAGTTAAAGCGTACAGATAATCTGTCATCATAGGATAATCAAGATCTCGGAAGGACCTAGGTCTCGGGACACCCTACACATTAGCTGGTCGACCAAAAACGACCTCATACGGTGACAGCCCGGCCCTTGAATGGGGCGTTACTCTTATTGTGTTATAAACTACGGGGACTCGGACTAGCTTTTTAGTCCTCTCTCTCTCTCTTGATACGCGCATACCGGATTACTCTTATTGACATTAATGCTAAGGGTAGGGCATCAGGCCAGCTCAAGCCCGTGCTCTCTTGAATCTTTGCCATCTTTAATTTCAGTATGCCATTATATTTTTCAACCAGTCCTGCAGACTGCGGATGTCGTGCTGCATGAAATTTCTGTTTTATCTGTAACCCATTACAAATATGTCTGACAAGTTCTGCATTAAAGTGTACCCTGTTATCTGTCCAAATGACTCGAGGCAAACCAAATCGAGGCAGAAACTCTTTGATCAGGGCTTTTGCAGTGGCCATAGCGGTGTTATCTTTGGTAGGGTATGCCTCAAACCATTTACTAAAAGCACATACCACCACCAGCACGTACTTAAGGTTATTCACCCTTTCAAGTTGAATATAATCCATTTGTATTACTTCAAACGGTAGAGAAGGAGGCGCTAGGTTTCCGCTAAGAACTGTCTCCCTCCCTCCAGGATTATGCTGTAAACAGACCATGCAGTATTTAACCACATGGGCAGCTGTCTTTGGGATGTTATTCCACACAGGGTCCAATAATGCATAAATGCCTTTCGCTCCAATGTGAACGGTATCATCATCACAACTGCGTATACCAGTGCATTGGGCAGAAGCCATCTCTGTTTTTCAGTCTGATCAATCCAGCAATTGTTTCTGTCCAACTTCCCTATTTCCTGTTCCCAATTTATCATTTCATCAGGAGTGGCTTCTCTCTGTAATTCTCTAACACTTTCAATGGTATTGTCAAACACTGTGGTCTCCGCCACCCATCTAGCTGATACACTGGGGAACATAGCAGACATTTTAGTTTGCGCTGTATCTTTTGCTACCTGGTCAGCAAAGGCATTTCCCTCCCCTGTAGTATCAATGATTTTTTTGTGGGCACTACACTTAACGATGGCCCCCTTCTCTGGTAAGGTTAATGCATTCAACAATCTTTCGATCAAGGGACCATGTTGTATTCTTTGACCATGGGAGGTAAGAAATCCTCGTTCCCTCCACAGCCGCCCGAAACTATGGGCCACGCCAAAGGCGTATCGGCTGTCTGTAAAAATATTTACTCTTAAACCTTCGCTCAGTTCACATGCTCTTAATAATGCTATTAGTTCAGATGCTTGTGCTGAATGATGGGAAACCCGAGCGGTCTCCACTACGGTTCTAAGGGTAGTTATAGCATAAGCAGCTGTTGTCATGCCATCTGGTAACTTGAAACAGGAGCTATCCACATACAACTCCCCTTGGGGTTCAGATAAAGGGGTGTCAGTGAGGTCTACTCGTCCCTTCGTTTCTTCTTCAGTCCGAAATATACAATCATGCACATCGTCCTTTTGATCACTCGAAGGGAAGGGTAGTAACTTGGCTGGATTCAGAGTGGCACATCGTTTAATAGTAATGTGGGGTGCAAATAAGGTTAATTCGTAACCAGTCAATCGTGCACTCGTAAGGTGCTGAGTTTTTGTTCGGTTCAATAATATATCCACAGCCTGCGGTACCATCACTGTGAGGTCAATATTCAAAACAATCCCCTCCGACTGTCGAATGGCCACCGCCACCGCAGCAGTGGCCCTTAAACAGCTAGGAAGGGCTCTGGCAACATTATCCAATACTGCCGAAAAATATGCACAAGGTCGTTGCTTTCCTCCAAAACCTTGTGTTAGCACTGAAGGTGAACAACCGTCCACCTCATGTACATAGAGTACAAAAGGTTTTCGGTAGTTCGGAGTACCCAAGACGGGTGCCGAGCAAAGAGCAGATTTCAAAGTATCCTAACATTCATCCGTCCAGGGCAAGGGTTCATGCACATCTTTGGTAGTCAAATGCAACAAGGGTTTAGCCAGAAGAGAAAAATTAGGAATCCATTGGCGACAGTAGGAGGTTATGCCAAGAAAAGCATGAACATCATGTTAAGTACAGGGCACAGAAATGTTAGTGATAACAGTTATTCGTTCAGGAGTTAATCTTCTACTTGGGTCTTCAACTCCTTAACCTTTTTATCTGACTTGTCCTTGCTCTCATTTTCTCGATGTTCATAATACTGGGCCATGCTGAGAATAACTGAAGGGGTCGAGGTGGTCCATGTACTTTCAGCAGCCTGTAATCGGGACATTACTTCAGGCATTAGCTTAGTGACAAATCTATTTACGAATAATCGTATGCCACCTTCCGTGGACAAGTCCTGTCCACTAAAGTCAATAAATGCTTTTTCAAATCGGGTGAAGCAATCGGATACACTTTCATCCTTTTTCTGCCTACAAGCCTTTAATTTATCCCAATCCACTTTTCGTTGGGGCATAAGAGTTTGCATGTAGGTTATGATTCGAGCGGGTATAGCTAAAATCTCATCCTTAAGCTTATCACCCGGTTTCCGATCTTTATCCCATACTTTAATCTGATCCCATGTCCCTCCAAGTTCTGCAGCATGATCTGAATCGTGTATCTGTCTCCATAGATCTACCGGGATCAAGAGGCCGAAAAATAGCTCAATATCAGCTAAAGTCATAACGGCCGAGTTTGCGGCTTCGGGTAATTCTTTATAATAGGCTGTAGGACTTTTACGTGGGTCAGGAAGTTGGGCCTTTCATGTGAGAACTTCGCTCCGCTTCCAAGGTGTATAAACCCACTGCTCTTGGAAACGTGCCTCTACACGATTTCTGGTCACTGTTCCACCTCCATCTAATACTTCGGGAATTTCTGGATGAAAAAGAGGATGCACTTCTCTCATGGGATCTTGTGCCCCCCATTCTGGACATTTTCTATGCATTCTTTCTCGGTATTGTATCAGAGTCTCAACATTCTGGAATACTTCTTCGACTTGCAATTCGAACTTAATAGCTCGATCCCTGATATCACACAGTATCTGAGGAGCCAGCCCTTCCTCAAAACATTGTTCCCACAAGGAACTCAATCGGATTGCCATGTGTTCCAATGCTAATTGTTGCGTAACTGGTTCAAAATCTTTCATAGTACTCCATAGGTCTTCTAAGGTATAAACTGGATTCCGCATCCATTGGGATGCCTGAATCACTATGGCCCGTCTTTCTTCAGTTCCTAAGGACGATCGAGTAAAAACTCGTCGACCTTCCAACCCCCCTACGGGGCGTCGTGGCGTACCATATGAAGAGGCAGTGGTCATTCCCATAGGGGTGACCGTTGGTCCTCCGGCTGAGGGCGTTAAAAATACCTGGGACAAGGGAGAAGCCGTAACCGGCCCAGGTAATAAAGTAATCAAATCTGAGGTAGTTGGCCGAAGGGTAGGAGGAGAAGACAATGAAGCCGGAGGGTGCACGGCTACCGGTGCTGTAGCAACTGAGGGCACTGCTGCAGGAGATGGGGCCCCAGCCCTCCCCGTCCTAGCTACTGGGACCGCCGGATACAAACCTTGGGGGGCATATGGTGGTGGCGGACGGGTTTCTAATAATTCCTCTATTTCATCTTCTGCCTCTATTTCATCTTCTGCCTCAGTCTGTGTCACATAACTCTTATCTGTCTGTAATCTAAACTGTCTATCCATTTGTTCAATATTTTTTTCTACCTTTTCCTTTTAATATGCTACTGCCTTTTGGGTAACAGTCTGACCTGCTTTGATTTTTCCCAACTTTTCTTCTCTTATTCCCTGTCGTTTCACCTCCTTTAACCATAGGTTCAGGGAGTCGAACATAGTTTGACGGCTCCTCTTCAAAAATAATTTGTTCTGTAAGTAATTAATTTTTCTTTCATCAAAAGACCCCGTTAAAGGCCATTGTAATTCTGAGTTATCTTTAGTATACTTGTTCTTTAGTGTATTAAACAAAATGGGAGAAATACCATGTTTGACGTACATATCAAAACTGGGACTGCCTTCCGGAGGAGCAGGCTGTCTTTCTTCCACCTGTCCACTCCGCCGACGGCAGCATCCAAAACACAATTTACTAAAACACGACATATTAAATGAATTCAATAACTCATACCATGTCAACCAGGCTTACTCACATGGACGCGTCCGTTCTCCGCATACCCTTTCACTCCTAACTCATATAATCTCACTTACTTATCAAACATCATAAATAAAGAGCGTAAAACTCGATTGATAGGAACAATTCGGTCATGAATACAAAATACCAAATGACATGTCTTATACTCGAACAGAGCCCGTCGACTCCTGTTCAGGGAATCGATCACACCAGATTCCAGACTACCAAAGATTCACAAAAGAGACAGTCCAAAGACTGCCCTGAGATCACCAGACAGGCGAACCACGAACCCTCTTACAGACCATCCCATAGTCCTGTACTGGTTGGGCCGGGCGTCTGGGCACGTAGCTCCAGAACCCAAGCTTACCCAGATGCTCCTAGGGCTTTTCCGAAGAGGATTCGGACGAGTGAGCACCCTCTGTGCAACACTAAGGCATCCGATGTTGGCTCAAATAGTCACCAAACAAGTCTGTTTGGCATCCACCCGTGCAGTCACTCCGCTGCCACGTCAGACCCCCAGATTCCCTGTGGTTCACTAACCACCAAATTCCATACACAGTTAAATGTTTCTCTGAACCACTTCTCCAAAGTGCTTGTTCCAAAGTCAACAAAGGACTAACAATACAATTCACTCACCTGATGCACTCAGGTCTGATTGAGTGTTCTCCACTGCCGACTCCTTTATAGACCAACACAGTCAGCTGTTCCGAGTGAAGCCCGAAGGACTCCGGCGAAGGGTTATTTAGCAGCTGGGAAGGTCACTGGGCTCAAGAGTGGAATTTCCTTTTCTACCACAAACTGGTTTCTCAATTGGGATCCTTTTTCAATCCACCCACTCGGCCAGAACCCCTCCCCGTCCCTCTTCTCCTGTTTACAGGAGGGGACAACCCTATCGCGGAGTCCCGGCGGAGTCGCCAACTGATGTACCAAAAATTATACCATAGAGCTATACTTACCAATAGCCCATATACCTTATTTACCAAGAATAAGTCCGTCGGCAATGGAGAAGGTTCAATCGTTTATTTTGCAGAACCGCCCTATGTAGGGGAGCCTCACTCTCGACACAGCCATCAAAGGTGCGCAGAGGAGACTGCTGGATTACATACAAAACAGTGCATATATACTTTCAGCATACCTCATGGAAACCCCGTACATAGAAAAGTACCACTTCTAGTGAAGCCAGCAGGAAAACCCATATAAGGCACAACTGATTGATTCGAAACTCAACTCAAACTATTCCAGGGGTAGGTCATTACAGGTGCCTCCCTGTCGTTCTAGGAGCACGGGAGTACAGGCACAGCGCCTGCAAGAATGTGCTCATCCCAAGTTAGAATCAATGGTCTATTCATAGCCTAGGCCGACCTCTCAGGCTCTCCTCACAGTAGCAGGTCATGTGCTTCCCTAACTAACGAAAGAGACACGGGGAAATGAAACTAAAATGGCGTTTGTTCTGTCTCGGCCCGATTCTTAATGTTTGCATGGTTCGAGTGTATTTACAAGGGGTTTTCCTAAGGTAGCATTGATATATTGGATACATTAAGCCAACATTATATAATATCGATTTTATATTCCTTCAGTCACTTCATCAGACTACTCTGAGTATCAGGGCATTACTCTACGTGCAGCATGAGAGTGTCCAACTACTGTTTTACGACTGCAGCCTCATCTTGGTCTAATGGAGCTCCCTCAGACTCCAGCGTCTCGGGAGCCTCTCCCAGGGGGACCTTGGATATCAAGAGGTACCAGGCTCTAGCATCTTCTTCCAACTTGTCATGTCTCCTGACCCTCAAGATTTTGAGCACCTATGATAAAAATCACCAACTTGTCAAAAAATCCCAATGAGAACTTTAGAATTCCGTCCATCACATAAAGAGGAAGAGTGCTATGGACTCACACAGCGCTTGCAGTAGCCGCACATAGTGGGCAATAGGGCCAAACCCACGAGAGCTCCAGGCATCTTCAGCCCACCCAACTATTTGAGCTGCTCAAATAACAAAGGCAGTTCCTGCCATGATTCCAAACATATGCCCTTACACTCTGGAACATCAAGAACTGGATGGATATCATTTAGTTTACCTTCAATGCTAATGATTCCAAACATATTTTATCCTTATATACCACCCTGAGTTCTTCATGTGACCATTGGTGACCAAAGTATTAATCTGTTTAAGATGGTAAGGACTGCAGCAGGCTTTACGCACTGTGCAAGATGACATGGGACCCATAAGCTTGGTTGTGTCGCTAAGCTTCTTTTTCCTCAAAGAAGCATCTGTAGCTTAACGTTTGGTGATGCCAAGCAACCACCTGGCACTTGAAGGATCCTACACTAAATGGTGGTGCTTATATATGATTTGTAAAGAGTTTTCTGCTCACTTTGAAGCATTTTTGTGTTCACTGTGTGAGTAGCCACCATTTTGAATGGTGCACCGCTTATTATGAAAATTTCTGATTAACTCCATTGCGCATCGTGGGGCATTTACTTCAGTTTGCTTCAGAGCAGTGATGATATTTTCTGTTTTGAAATCTCAGTGGACATTGCTTCATGTTCTTGGCCTCTTGCTTTGTTTTTTTAATCTTCTCCACAACCTGAATACTATTTATTCTGCTTTCTCTTCACGGAAACTACAAATGTCTGTATGGATGTTCACAATGAACTTACTTCTGATGACTATCCTATCTTAACGGTGTCTCTTCATGCCTTTCGGTCTTCATTTTGTGAGCTACTTAGATTTACCACAATAACACTCCTTTTGTGCTCCCTTCTGTTTTACAGAGAGAACAAAGTCTCTATAATGTCTGTCTCATAGTAAAGAATTCAATATTACAATGCCTACTGAATTACTCATTGGGTTTAAAACTACTTCTTCTGGTGCAAAATCTTAGAGGGCTAAAAAGGATCCTACGTCACCTGTTGCTTTCTCCAGCAATCCGATCTTTGATACCATTCTTGATGAGGTGAGAGCCTTCCAACCCTTCATGAGTGCCACCAATAAGAAGTTGCAACAAACTAAAGACAGATGGATTAACATAGAGGACAGGATGGTCGATATGGAACAGCGCATCAGTTCTGTTCATGATATGTCTGCAAGGATTCCACTTCTTAAACAAGAGATTTCGAAACTAAAACTTCATACAGGAGATTTGGAAAACAGGAGTCTCGGTAATAAACTGGCCTTATATGATTTGCCAGAACCTGTTGAAGCTTCTTATCCTCTTGATTTTTAATAAAATGTCATCCAGACCTACTTTACCTTCCTAGTCATTTGCCTCTAAACTTATAATATGCATATCGTCTAGGATCACTCATTTCTCATTCTTCAAAACCTCAAATCATTATTATGATCTGCTTGAAATTTACAGTACATCTTCGTGTTTTGATAGCAACTATAGATAAAATGAGACTTATTCATATCACAGGATATCTCAAGTGCAACCAATACCAGGAACAAGGAATGCCTAGCTTTGAGACGCCAGAAGAGACATGTGAATATACTGTATGGAATTCTTCATCCTTGCCTCTGCAAAATAACTCATGAAGACAATACTAAATCCTTTAATGACCCTATTAAACTAAAAGCGTTTCTTCAGAGTATTGCTGCATATGAGATGGAAACTATTTAACTGAAGCCTTAACATCTTCCTTGCTATGCCTTCTTCATGAGTGGCTTTTTTTGATCTAGCTATCACTTTTCCTTGCTCAGCTGTTTGTCTTGTCACGGCATCTATGCATCTCATTAATTTTCTTACTTTTCATTCATTCAGGTCTGGACTCTTCTTGATCTGTTTTATAGGTCAAAACCCAATCTGTTTGTAAAAAGTCTTCTTGTGGACATTCTGAAAGCTTCCCTGAGAATGCATTCCACCCATTGCTTACCATTGGCTTTCTGGTTTGTAACTCACATTTTCTGTCTTTCTATGTGCTTGTATTATTTGTTTTAAGCTCCCCAGCATGTCTCCATCCATCTTCTGGAGCATAGCCTGTTCACCATTGCTCCACGTATTCTTCTACGAGTTCTTACTTTCTGTAAACAGGCCTTTAAATTATGTTCCCATTTTGTCACATTTGTTGTGCGTTCAAAGGTAGAGGTCAAATGTGTTTTTTCTTTTTCTTTCTCTGACTTCAAAGTGAGAAGAGTTATGTGACAATCTTGCTGGGTACTGGGAAAGAAAAGGTTTTAAATCAACTAAGAAATATTTCAGAATATATCAGCATTAGGAGAGCACAAACAAAGCCTATTTTTTAAAATTCTGAAGTGTGGTGGAAGCAAACATTTTAATACGATCAAAACAAATCAGTGCACTAGGTGGTGCCATTTTCACGAATGTCTGATGTTACAACACATAACATTTTCAACGCATGCCTTTCCTAGGAGAGGTGTGGTGCAGCGGCCAGGGCAGCTGACTCTGGAGCATAGGGTTCATGGTTCGATCCCCGGCTCCGGCGGCAGCCTAGCTCAGCACCATGTAACTCTGGGCAATAGCTCACTTAATTTCCACGACGGCCCCCAGCACCTTGAGACCTGTAAGGGTGAGTAGTTTGCGCTTTACAAATACGGAGTTCCATTTACTCCGTTTTTACATAGCAACAGCGTTTACAACGCATCATTTTACATCGCATGCCATTACTACGCATTTTTTAAAACTACACTTACAACGCATTCCATTACATCGCATCATACCATTACAACGCATGCCATTCGTTTGCATTTAAGGTAAGTGTTGGATAGTGTAAGGGTAAAAATTACTATTCTAACTCTAGTGGGTGCAACAGTAGGGTAAGTGTTGGATAGTGTAGGGGGAAAAATTACTATTCTAACTCCAGTGGGTGCAACAGTAAAGTGTTGGATAGTGTAGCGATAGTATGCTTTGTAATGGTATGTGTTGTAGTGACATGCAATGTAATGCCTGCATTGTAGTGACATGCGTTGTAATGACATGCGTTGCAGTGACATGCAATGTAATGGCTGCGTTGTAGTGACATGCGTTGTAAAGGATGTTGCGATGTAATGGCTGCGTTGTAAATGTAGTGCGATGTAATGACTGCGTTGTAAAGGTTGTTTCCCCATTACCACACATTATCGTTTGTGCGCTGTCTAGTTTTATCAGTAAAACTGTATGTGCAAATGTAATGTTCCTTTCAATTGATCTAATGATCTAGAGGTGGGGTAGATTGCTTACCCTCTCTTGGTCCTGAAGAAGCGCCGTGGATCATTTATACACCACGGAGGTGCGAAACATGTTGACCGGTATCTTATCTTACTTAAGACACAAAGTTACTTGGGCACATTATTACTCCCAGAAGTAGCACCAACCACTCTGTTTTTTTCTTAGCTGGCAGGGTAATCTATGTATTAAAGGTAAGTTTAACATCCCAAAGTGTTTTAACCCACTACCCTACACACATCACAAATCACCCTACTTGGACACCCTCGCACTCATCAGACAGCAATAAAACCAAAAGATCTCTGGTAAAGTTACCCTTTGGGTACCCATAGGGCATTGCAGCGCTGGCCCAATGAGGAGCACCCACCCAATGATAAAGCATGACATCCCTAGGGATGTATGAGGGCAACAATAAACAGCCTGGTTGAGTGTCCCCCTTTGATCTGACCAGAACCTATAATCTCTCTCTTTCTATCTCAGGAACTATTGATTTGCGGTTGACTGGATATCGTTAAAATGATGATTTAGGTGATAAGGTCAGCTGTTATCAGAAGCTAACCTCTCTGTTTTTACCCGTTTTAAATCACGCTTATTTTTTGCACTGCGCCATAGTTTATAACTATTCGGTGGCTAGTTAACTGTTGTGGGCTTCAACTGTACATCCCTGTGCTCTTTGAAGGGTGACTTAAGGAAGATCTAGAACGCATACTGTATTTTTTGTTCGGAAGATTTAGCATTCCCTGCGTCTGCTCCCCGGTCCACCACAGCATTTACTGATTGTGTGGAGGGAGCGCTGACGCGACACTTTCCCCACTTCCGGTGGGACAATCACAGCCGCCATTTCCGCCCAAGAGACGGTCTAGTCTCTGGACATAGCGCTGAATAACACTCCATAAAAGGAGGGACGGGCGCCGGCGTGCACTTAGTGATAAGGTCAGCTGTAATCAGAAGCTAACCTCTCTGTTTTTATCTGTTTTAAATCACGCTTATTTTGTGCACTGCGCCATAGTTTATAACTATTCGGGGGGCTAGTTAACTGCAAAGGTAACTGTTGTGGGCTTCAACTGTACATCCCTGTGCTCTTTGAAGGGTGACTTAAGGAAGATCTAGAACGCTTATGTATTTTTTTGTTCTGAAGATTTAGCATTCCCTGCGTCTGCTCCCCGGTCCACCACAGCATTTGCTGATTGTGTGGAGGGATCGCTGACGCGACACTTTCCCCACTTCCGGTGGGACAATCACAGCTGCCATTTCCGCCCAAGAGACAATCTAGTCTCTGGACATAGCGCTGAATAACACGCCATAAAAGGAGGGATGGACACCGGCGTGAACTTAGTGATAAGGTCAGCTGTAATCAGAAGCTAACCTCTCTGTTTTTATTTGTTTTAAATCACGCTTATTTTGTGCACTGTGCCATAGTTTATAACTATTCGGGGGATTAGTTAACTGCAAAGGTAACTGTTGTGGGCTTCAACTGTACATCCCTGTGCTCTTTGAATGGTGACTTAAGGAAGATCTAGAACGCTTACTGTATTTTTTGTTCGGAAGATTTAGCATTCCCTGCGTCTGCTCCCCGGTCCGCCACAGCATTTGCAGATTGTGTGGGGGGAGCGCTGACGCAACACTTTCCCCACTTCCGATGGGATAATCACAGCCACCATTTCCGCCCAAGAGACGGTCTAGTCTCTGGACATGGCGCTGAATAACACGCCATAAAAGGAGGGATGGGCACCGCCGTGTACTTTGTGATAAGGTCAGCTGTAATCAGAAGCTAACCTCTCTGTTTTTGTCTGTTTTAAATCATGCTTATTTTGTGCACTGCGCCATAGTTTATAACTATTTGGGGGCTAGTTAACTGCAAAGGTAACTGTTGTGGGCTTCAACTGTGCATCCCTGTGCTCTTTGAAGCGTGTCTTAAGGAAGATCTAGAACGCTTACTGTATTTTTTGTTCCGAAGATTTAGCATTCCCTGCGTCTGCTCCCCGGTCCACCACAGCATTTGCTGATTGTGTGGAGGGAGCGCTGCTGAAACACTTTCCCCACTTCCGGTGGGACAATCACGGCCGCCATTTCCACCCAAGAGACGGTCTAGTCTGTGGACATAGCAGTGAATACCACGCCATAAAAGGAGGGACGGGCGCCGGCGCGCACTTAGTGATAAGCTCTGCTGTTATCAGAAGCTAACCTCTCTGTTTTTATCGGTTTTAAATCACGCTTATTTTGTGTACTGCGCCATAGTTCATAACTATTCGGGGGGCTAGTTAACTGCAATGGTAACTGTTGTTGGCTTCAACTGTACATCCCTGTGCTCTTTGAAGGGTGACTTAAGGAAGATCTAGAACGCTTATTGTATTTTTTGGTCAGAAGATTTAGCATTCCCTGCGTCTGCTCCCCGGTCTACCACAGCATTTGCTGATTGTGTGGAGGGAGCGCTGATGCAACACTTTCCCCACTTCCCGTGGGACAATCAAGGCCGCCTTTCCGCCCAAGAGACGGTCTAGTCTCTGGAGATAGCGCCGAAAAACACGCCATAAATGGAGGGGCGAGCGCTGACGCGTAGCGGACACGCGCAGCAGGTGTGCCGGCGGCGCACCAAAGGCAAGCCCGTCTGCACCCGTCCGCGCCCAAAACGTGACCAGCGCCAGCCATGCTGCCAGTTTCCAACCAGGTAGAATGCTTTCAGCGAAGCATTTGTATGAACTTAGGGCCCGATGTAGGTAATCTCAATTTACCGATTCTTAAATACCGAATTTTACCGATTCGGTATTTATGAATCGGTAAATATGATGTAGGTAAAAATAAAAATCGGTAAAATTTACTGATTCTGTAATATTCCTTATTTATTTATTACCGATTTGGTATTACCGAATCGGTAATAGCGGGAGCATATTCAAGGGTGGCAGGGTGTCACATTGACACCCTGTTGCACCCCTGAATCATGCATGTGTGCACATGTGGCGTACATACATGACCTAAGGGCATGTATGTCTGCCACACGGCACCTTGAAAAAAGCAAATAATTGCTTTTTTAACCCCTTCGGTGCTGATGACAAAGCCAGCTCGTCATCAACGTTACCTGCGCTGCGCGGATGACGAGCTGGCTTTGTCATAAACAAGCCATTTATTTTTCAGCGCACAGCGGGAAAACGCGGTAGGGGTTAAAGGTATTCGGTATTTACCACAAACTTGTAGTTAGTGGTAAATAACAAATCCTTTAAGCAAAAATTTACTCACTAAGTGCTACCTACATAGTTTTTAAGGATTCGGTGATTTACAGATTCCTTAAAATAAGGAATCAGTATTTTACCGATTCCTTAAAATAAGAAATCGGTAAATTACCTAATACTTATTTATAGCCTCCTACATTAGGAAGGGCTAAATACCGGTCGGTAACAGGAAATTCACAGATTTTCGGCGGTTACCGACTGGTATTTAGCTACCTACATCTGGCCCTAAGTCTCATTAAAGACTGTAAACATTATATTGATGTGGACAGAATTAAAGGTCCCATATCATGTCATAAATGCAAATTTCAGATACCATTCTGCGGGTTGACTAAAGTAAAAAAAGAAGCAAAGGGAGCTGGACATCGGATGTGTATTAGGGGGGGCTTAATTAATTCACGATCACTAGGCCAACATGCCTTAGAGGTTAAGGATTTGATTATGGATAATGATTTAGATGTTCTATGTGTATCGGAATCCTGGTTAAAAGAGGACTCCAATCCGGATATTGCGGTTGCTTTGCTACCCCAATTTACAATATGTACGGTATAAAGAGAGAGCAGCAGGGGGGAGGAGTAGCCATTTTACATAGAAAGACTCTACAATGGAAAGTCTTCACACTACCTGGGTTTAGAGGTGCAGAACACATGGGGTTTTGTTGTACTATTAATAATTCCTTTTCTTTTTCTGGGGTTTTGATTTATCGCCCTCTATGCAACAGTAAGGCATTCCTGGACTCACTAGGAGATGCACTTATCGAAGCTATGCTTAGATATACGAATTTTTCGCTACTCGGCGATGTCAATCTTCATTTAGAATGTTGCGACAGCCCAGGGGTTACATCCTTCCTGGAAACTGTCAACTTACTGGGCATGAAGCAATGGTCCAGGGATCAACACACAGAGCAGGGCATACCTTGGATGCTGTTTGTTCTAATTTTAAGGCACTTCAGACAGGAAATCCAATTCCACAGGGCTGGTCTGATCATTGCTTTATTCCATTAGATGTCCCAATTCCCGGCAAGGATAGTGGAGCAAGGAAGATCAAAATAGGGGCCCCAAGGAAGGAGTGGCATCGCCTAATTATTAATCCTTCTCTGCATAAAAACGCCCAAGATAAGGTCCCAACTCTTACAGGAAAACCAGGAGAGGACACAGTTGGATATTGTGTATAGGCACAGAACTGCTCCAGACTGAACGTACGGCCAGATTGAGCAAAAGGAAAATTCATAAGGACCCCTGGTTCTCAAAAGAACTAGATGGACTTCATCTGCAGTCTAAACAGTTGGAACGCAGATGGAGAAAGTGATACGATGCATCTAATTTATAGATTTTAAAAAATTTTAGGAAAAGATATTCAGCCATTAAATCAGCAAAAAAAGAATATTTTCACAATCAAATAATCCTGGCAAAACAATCAAAAAGAGATCTTTACAATCGTAAAATCCTTTACAGAACCCAAGGGCATACATGCAGAAACCCCTCCATCCCAGAAGCTATGTGATGAAATCGCGACATACTTCGAAGATATGATCAAGGCCATTCAAAAGAACTTTGTGATTCAGGACAACTCGGAGTTTAAGGAGGGACAGGTGTTTGGAAATGGAGATGATAGACCTGGCCTTCAAGCTTTTCAACTGGCCACGCTCTCCCAGACTAAGGAGGCAATATTGGCCTGTAAATCGGGCTCTCCAATGGATGCCTGCCCCGATGTTATTACACCATATCATTGACATTGTTAAATCACTGATCAATGATATTGTGAATTCATCGCTTTCAACTGGGACAGTACCAGAAGATTGGAAATTCGCTACTGTAAAACCCTTGAAGAAAAGACTGAACATTGATCCCTCAAATCTCTCTAATTATAGGCCTATATCTCTTACCAATTTTAGGTAAGATCACAGAGAGAATAATATATACAGAACTTTCTAGTTACTCAGAGTCAACACAGATTTTCCATCCCCGACAATCCGGCTTTCGACCAAAACATTCGACTGAGTCTGCGTTACTGGAGATATCGAACACCATCAAATTCATAATGGATGACGGTAAGAAGGCAGTCCTGATTCTTCTAGACTTGCCCGCCGCTTTCGATTCTATCTCACATAACATCATGCTAGCCAGATTGAGATCTTGCAGCATATCCGATTCCGCATTGGCATGTATCACATATTTCCTGTCAAATAGGAAGCAGGTGATTTTGCTGGGACCCTTCTTTTCACCAGAACGAGCCGTCTCCACTGGTAGGCCGCAGGGGGTTACTTTAAGTCCTCTCTTATTTAATATATACATGGCCCCGCTTATCTCGTTGATCTCGACCTATGGAATCGAAATCACGTCGTATGCCGACGATACCCAATTGATCCTGTCATTAGACAAGAATTCTACCGATGTGGAAGAACATTTCAAATCTTGTTTTACAGCAGTAAAAAAATGGATTAAAGATAAGCATCTCTACTGTAATACTGATAAAACTGAAATTCTACCCATCGGCAAAAACAACCTCTTTAAACCAAAGGACTAGTGGCCAGATACTACTACAGCCCCTCCATCAATGGTGGAGGTTGCAAAGAATCTTGGCGTATGGTTTGATTCTGCCCTTTCTTTCAAACCCCATGTCCTGAAGATAACAGGGACCTGTTTTGGGCTCATAAAAACCTTGAGAAAGTTTTTCAATCTGATCCCCCTAGCAGCTAAGAAGACAGTGGCAGTGGCTCTTATATTATCGTGGCTGGACTACTGCAATAGTCTCCCTGTAGGAATTAATAAAACCATTCTGAGGATACTACAGGTAGTCCAGCACGCTGCAGCTAGACTGGTCTCAGGGCTGCTGCGTAGGGCGTCAGCCTCGGGAGCATTGAAGACCCTTCATTGGCTATCAGTCCATAAAAAAATTCTGTTCAAACTTCTACTGACGACGTTTAGAGCACTTCGTCATCGGGGCCCAATATACCTTTCAGTAAGATTTAGGCCCTATACCACTATAAGAACATTGAGATCCAGCACTGCTAGCCTTCTCAAGGTGCCGGGTTTTAAACTGGCTACCAGAGGCGGAAGATCAGCCACTGTACGGGGAGCAAAGGCCTGGAATTGTATGCCAAAGGAACTCAGAGAAATTGAACAGGAGGGACACTTCAGAATAGCATTAAAGACATGGATCTTTGGAATAATGATGCTCGCTGCCTAGACCTTATTTAGTGTGGCAGGGTATGCTCAGACGTGAGTCCCTTGCTCACTTTGCCACTGGATTCAAGCAAGCCGGGCTGAAGACGGCTGGAATGCCAGAAACCGGTCCTCGGAAGCTTGTTTCCGGTCCAGGGAAGGCATGGCTTGGCAGTTTGGGCAGGACTGTTCCCATGAGGCACAGGGTCAGACTGATTTGCATATAGCCATGTCTGAACTGGGGTGGCAGAGTAGGCTAAAGAACGGTGATGGATCAAACCCAGATCTTTTGACTGGGTGTGAGTGTTTGATTGGTTCAGATGCTCCGTCCATCACCACCCCCTTTTTTACCGCTTAGACGTTATTTAGGTCATGCTTATACAGCTGATCCTTGTCATTTACAGCGCCAGGAGACTCCGGTAGGAGTGGCAGTCGTGCTATAGAAGACTTACATTTCATTTAATTTAATGATTTTGCTACATATCTTATATACTATTTCCATGTTACCTTTTAAAATTCCTAATTACTATTTAAAGCAATTTGATTCGGTTTGCTTGAAATTTTTACGGAATAAGGAAACTCACTGTATTGCTTTTACTAAGCTCAGACCGAAAACTGAAGATGGTGTTGGATTCCTGAATTTCGAATTATACTACTCCTTTATAATTCAACAGTTTTATGCCATGATGCATGATTTTCATGATGACCCTTTACCCACCTAGATTGTGTTTGAAAGATCTTTACTTAATGATTTTTATTTTAAGGATGCTATTTATATGTCTAACTACACTTTTATTTCACAGTATCCCATAATAAAATATTAACACTCGCGGTTAAACAATGTATTTTTTGATAAATTCTCTCACCATTGTTTTTTACGCTTTTCTATTTAGTATAACAAGTTCATTAAGACTCATAATCAATCGTTTTATTTTAAATATTGAAAAGAAAAGGGCATTTCATATATTTACCAATTTATGAATGAGAATAGAATTGCTATTTTTGATTTTTACTGATGAACTGTCACTTACCTGATTCATTTTTAGAGGATTATAACTCAATACATACCTCCCCCAAACTCTGTTTTCTTAATCCCATATGAGTTTTTATTCTTTATTATCATCACTGATTATGCATCTTCATAACATATTGAACATATTGAACTCTTCCTGAGACTGCGTTTATTTATAAGACCTTGCTATTGCCATCTTCATCTAGACCTAAAAGTGCACTAGAACCTATATAGGAGGAAGATTTAATTGTCTTGTTAGCACCACAACTTTGGGATATAATATGGCTTCAATTATTTAAAACTTCTAAAGCAGCACATATTACACAGCAGTTTTTTTTCTATTCATAACAGAGCTGTTATTAATCAAATACATGTTGCTCAATATGATATTTCTGCTTCTCCTCTTTAGTGGTCTTGTTCTAAACATAATAGTTCATTAACTCATATGCTACATGATTGTCACCATGTTAAAGGTTTTTGGATTTTACACAATAGCATTTTAGTTTAGTTAAAGTGATTGAAAATTCTCGAATGTACTATACCCCTTACATACACAACTTAATATTTTTGAAGGTTCTTTGTCAACTGAAGTTGATTGTTTGTCACATAGACCTAGGTTATTAGATCTTTGATATCGCATTTCCTTTCAAAGCTATACTCTCATGTTGGAAAGACTTCTCCAAAATCTCTGTACTTGCTTGTTAGAATTTTATATAGGATTTACAAATTATTCATACTTATTCCTTTTTTAGCATACATCAAAAGATTAAATCTGACTTACTCTGGTTGCGTTTTACTAATTTTCTCTCTTTGCACTCTACACATTCTTCATCTATTTCTATTTCTTCTCTTTCCTCTTTTTCCCTTTTTGCTCTTTCTTATTTTCTCACATTTTCTTTTTCTTCCTCTTCTTTCATATATATTTTTTTAATCTTCACATGCTCCTGTTTTGCAATATTTGACTATTTATTATATTAGATTATTGTAATTCGATTTATAATATTGCTATATGAAATTGACCATAAAACGTATTAAACAAAAAAAAATGCAAATGCCAGTTAGATGAGCTGTACAAAGAATCTTGGGCCGTTTAGTACACACTACATCACAATAAACTCAGTAAGGTTCAAAATGCTTTAAAAAAAGATAGTAAGGACAATTGACTTTATTTTTGATCTGCAGCTACTTATCTACTTTATATCACCTTCTTATCCAAGCTACATCTTTACCTGCAGAAACAGTCTGAGGCAATGACTGTAAGTGCACTTGTTAGCCCTATATTGACAGCCCCGTTAGTATGGGTCCTGAAGGGCTTATTACCCAGGCTGCTAGAATAGCTGTAGGAGTGTCCTTTAATGTCCACATGTTGCCCCTTTCAGCAGATTACATGGGCTCCTGATTGATGCTAGACTTAAATCAAAGTTTCTGGTGCATATTTTGAGATATCTTCATTTGGGAATGCCTAAATATTGATAGAGAAAATTAAATGGTAGGTTATGGTCAGAACATTGAGGACTGCAAACTTGGAGCTTGCAACAGCACCTAAACAGGAAGAGAGTTCATGTTGTGGGAACACAACTGTGGAATCCATTTCCATTATCAGACAATCATTGGATTTGGTTTGTTTTAAAAAAAATGCTGAACTTAATCTTTTTTGTCTCTCTATAATGCCCACAATGGTTGCCATAATGCACCTTGAAAGTTGCTGCTTTAAATGTCCTAGAAATGTGGTCGGATTTTGCTTTTGGAAGGGAATGGTGAATTGTGTATAATGATGAGTGATGCATGGATGATGAATAGATGATGGAATGGGATGGCGAAATAGCATATATTATATAGTATTACGTTTCATTAATTGTGAAAATTCTGCAAATTGCATTTTGGTGAATGTTTCCTAGAAAATAGTATGGGAGGTATAGTCTCATATACAAAAGTGAGGCAAGGTTTATGCTCAATAAATTGGGCAGTCATCACCATGAAAGCTGCCATAGGTACAAATGTCAAACAAGATACCTTCTAAATGAATTTGGCAGGCAGAAAAGTTCCCATTTTTAAAACAAATTACAAAATTACATCAAATATGTGAAAACTCAATAACTGGGATACATCAAGATTATGCGTGTAAGGGGCGTGGCTAGCAGCCGGAGGGAATGGTCGCTTGCTAACGCGACTCCCGGCCATCGCCCGATTATCCGATCCATAGATCCGCTACCTGGCTGGAGACACCCCTGAAAACCGGGTGGTCCCCAGCGCGAACGTGTAGTGCACATCTGTGCTGCAGCGCCGATCGGACAGAGGACGCTGTGAGGGAGAAGGATCTCGCTGGAGAGCGACCCCGTTGCTGGCAAGATGGCGCCCGTTGTGGAGGCCCGGACTGATGGTGAATCGACCCCGAGACCTGAGGCGTGAGTTGACCCGTAGACGCAAGGCACACCCCTCCAGCACCCACCGGAGCAGGTTAGATATCCGGCGCGACTGCCGGAGACTCACCGCGTCGCTGAGAAGGCAGCACATCCCGCGCGGAGCGAGCCACTGGTCCCCGCCCACACCCCAGGGAGACGACCACGCAACGTCCCGGCTTTGCGGCCCGGGTGGTCTGAAGGCCCCGACTCCAGATTTTCCTACCCCTGGCGCCGATCATGGCCGTCTCCTGCCCGAACTCCCTGTCGGCCTTCCGACGCACAGCCGGGGTTGAGGACTGGCTCCCTGCCCCCACGAAGTAGACGGACTCCGGACAGGACCTGAGGTGCCTAGAGGTATTCAAGCTGCGTGTCACACCCACGTTGCGGACCCGAAGGACAGATCCTGCTACTCCCGGCTAGACCGGAACCCCTGTGGTGCTTGGGAGATACCGGCCCTTATTTACAGCGCTATTGCTCCGGGGTTGGCAGGCATTATAGACCTTGGCTGGTGGAGACAGTGAGGCTCGGTCCATCCGTGGCTTTCCCTGTTTCCGTATTCGAGGAGATCTGGGACTAGACAACCCAGGCCCCTGATTGGTATACAGCCTCCTTGGCCACTGGACTCCCCGGGTCCTTCCTGTAATATAGGAGACTACCTATATCTGGCCGGGAGCCCACATCCTTACCCCCAAGCGGACTCGGAGCGACGGGGGCCAGCTTGCCAGCTGCTCTGCGCTCTTCTCCCGTGGTCCCCCAATGGTAGCCCGGCTGGGAGAACTAGTGACAATCAGCCACGACCGGAGGCGGAGTTGGTCCCCTAAATTGCGTGTTGACCCGTGTCCAGCCTGCCGTTTTCAAGGGCGGGGACCATAGTTCCAAATGGCGTCCAACAAAGGGACTAAGCCGCCCACTCAGAGGCAACTCAACAAGCTCTCCTGGGGCCCTAGGGGGACGGTAAGGACACGACCTCGTCTGGTGACCCCAAACCTGCGTCCCCCTCGCCAGGAGCGAAGTCTCTCACGCTCGAGGACGTCATGGAGGCGATAGCTGGGGTCCGGACCTCCCTGGAAACCCGTATTGACTCTGTCAATATAGAAGTGACCCTACTACGGGCTGACCTTCGAAAAATGGACACAAGGGTCAAGGATGTCAAAATCAAAACCGCGGCCCTTATGGACGACACATCCACCCTCCAGCAGCAGGTCTCCCTACTCCAAAAACAACAGAAGCAAATGAGCGACCAGCTGGACGACTATGAAGGAAGGGCTAGACGGAACAACATCCGTATCCTAGGCGTTCCGGAACGGATGGAGGAGCCAGCGGCGGACCTCTTTGTCGAAGATCTAATCACTAAACACCTTCAGCCAAAACAACTCTCGAATTACTTTTCAATCCAGCGAGCCCACAGAGTCCCAGGAGGGAAGCCAAGAACAGGGGCCCCTGCCCGCCCCATCATTGCGAGGGACTTCAATTTCCGAGATCGAGACACCAGTCTCCAAACGGCTCAATCGGGCCGCCCTTGCACCTGGACAACGCCCGTATCATGCTGTTTCCGGACTTCAGGATGAAGGTGCAGGCCCGTAGACGCAGCTTCCTGGAGGTTAAGAGAGCCTTGCGCGATAAACATATAAAGTACTCCATGCTCTTTCCTGCGAAGTTGCGAGTGGAAATGGACGGTAAAGCGTGGTTCTTTTTGTCGCCGGACGAGGTATGGCACAGACTTGAGAGGTCTCCAAGAACACGTAACCTTCCAGACGACCATTCACAGGGTGGCCAGATGCCGGAAAGCCAGGAACTTTTTACTGAGACTGATAACGTAATGGAATGAACTGCCTTTGGCATGCTGGGAATCTTTGGACGGCTTATTGCTAGCTCTGCTACGTTGAACTTACTTCCATGGTTTTGTCGCCACTGTGGGCGACTTGACACGGCCTGATGTATAACATGGCTCCCGAGAGGCGCTTCCACAGGTCCAGATCAGGCTGCACATGCTGACTGTAAAGTATCTTTTCTAATATGTGAATGTTGCACCCAATTGGGTTTTGGCTTGTTCCATGTATTTCAATTACTACTCTACTGCTATCGGGCAAGCGGTCTCAACGGCTCACCAGGTACCCCTGATATGGTTGGGAGGTCGACAGGCACTCTGCCTAGTTGGGGTGTGGATAGTTCTAAATCCGCAGGCGGGGAAGCAGGGAGGGGGGGGGGGGGGGCACTTATTGGTTTTGTTGTTGTTTTAATGTTCCTTTGTATTCTGCGCAGAGTCTTTTTCTGTCACACAGCACTGCTCCTTCAGGGTCCACTAATGACGAATAGGCCACCCTGGGTGTTGTTTGGCTCTAGGGATGAACTGAGTCCTGATTGTATCTTCAGCAGGGTTCTCTCTTGTCACACTTACCTACTCATTCGGAGTCCACTGACAGTGGGTTGGCCACCCTGGGCGGTGCCTGGTCCCCGAGCGGTCCCCAATCCTCCTGATCTTGTGCTTCATTCGGTCCAGGCGTTCCGACGGCCCGGGCGGCCTTTCTTCCACTTCTCCTTCCAAATATTCAGTCTGTTTCACTACTATGACGAAGTCCCTCACTAGAAATCTCACAGTCCTGTCTTGGAATGTTAATGGGCTGGGGCACAAAATCAAGAGAAGTGTAGTCCTCCAATTTCTGCGGCGCCACTCCCCTGACATCGTTCTGTTGCAGGAGACACACTTGGTCAGTAACACTTGTCAAGCTCTCCAGAGAGGGGGTTATAAATTGTTGGTCCACGCGGGGTTCACCTCTGGATCCCGCGGCACTGGGATTCTGGTTAGAAAGAGCCTTGCCCTCACTCACTCACGGATTTGGGCTGACCCTTTGGGCCGCTTTGCTCTGGTTGAGGCCGTCCACTGAACATAATCTTTGCTTATCTTCCACCGACATTGGTCCGTGACTCCCTTAGGGAGTTGTGAGTACTACTGTTAAGGCCTCCCTGAGGGCACGCTCCTGATCGGAGGGGACCTAGACCGCAAACCCAAGCGCAGCTCCCACCGGTTGAACTCATACTTATCTGACTTCGCGCATTCCATGGGACTGGAAGACATCTGGCGCTACCACTATCCATATACGCCATATTTTACACACTACTCCAATGCCCATAACAGTATGTCTCGCATCGATTACTTATTCTGTCCCATCGCAGATATTGGTTGCTTCGTCCACCCGAAGGGGCTCCCACGGGGCATATCCGATCACTCACCTCTTTGTGTGGACCTAACCTGCCATCGCCAATACACGCGAGGTCCCATTATCATTAACCCCTGGCTTATGCAGATTCCGGATATCAAAGACACCCTAGCTGAGCGCACTGAATTTTATTTCGCTAAAAATGTCGGCTCTGTAGACTCGTCGGTCACGCTCTGGGAGGCGTACCTAGCGGTAGTGAAGGGCGAGGCACTAACACTTAAGATGGGATACTTGCGGAAGCATAGTGAGCAGATCCTTCAGGCTTAATCTGACCTCATCCGCCTTGAAGCGTCCCATAACGCAGCCCCCTGGGATGACTCCGCTTGCCGTCTCCGTACCCAACAATTGGCCTACAAGGCGTTGGCGCAGGAAAAGGCACAAGCGCGACTGCTTCACACGCGTCATCGTGTATACGAATTTGGTGACAGTGCGGGCAAAATGCTCGCGTGGCTGGAGCGGCGGGAGCAGGGAGCAAGATGGGTGTCGTCCATAATTAAACCAGACGGGTCCACAGTGGTGGATCTGCAGGACATCGTGGAGGCTTTTGCCGACCATCTAGAGCGCGTTTACACTGCTGGAGCATGCTATGGGCCGGAGGAGTCCAGGCAGCTTCTGGATGAGATGCGCCTCCCTGTCATCTCAGACTCCGATAGAGAGGCCCTGGACGCTGACATCACGGCAGAGGAGCTCACCACGGCGCTTTTTGCCGTTAACTCCGGCAAGGCTATGGGCCCCGATAGAGTCCCCATCGAATTCTTAAAGGGCATGGCCCCGGAAATTGTCCCCATCTCCACAACATGTTCACGGAAAGCCGTGACAACGGTATTCTCCCACTTGACCAAAGGCTGGCCTCCATTGCGGTCATCCTAAAGCCTAATAAATCACCTACCGATTGCGGCTCCTATAGACCGATTTCCCTAATTAGCGCGGGGGCAAAGGTCCTGGCTAAACTTCTGGTGAACCGCCTCCTTCTGGTACTTCCCTCCCTAATACATGACGACCAGTCCGGTTTCCTCCCAGGCCGCAACACGGCATTAAACCTTCGTAGAGTTCATAATGTCATGAGTCGCAGATCCATTATACAGCAGGATGCGGCTATCCTATCCCTAGATGCCACGATGGCATTCAATTAGATCGAATGGCCCTATCTTTTCGAGGTCTTGCTCCGCTTTGGTTTCGAACCTTGTTTTATTAGCTGGGTGCGGCTTCTGTACACAGACCTTTTGGGCCAAGTCCGGGTCAACAACCACACGTCGCGGCAGTTCCACCTCCACAGGGGAACCAGACTAGGTTGCCCCTTGTCTCCGCTGTTGTTTGCCCTCACCCTCGAACCACTAGCCCACTGGGTCCGTACGGATGTCTCCATCGGAGGCCTTTGTTGGAATGACAATATAACGGATAACATTTCTCTGTATGCTGATGACATCCTGATCTATGTATCTTCCCCCCGATCCTCTATAAACAGTTTATTTCATGTCCTTACCAATTTTGGAAAGTACTCAGGCTATTCGATCAACTAGACTAAATCCACTTTATACATGCTACATGGTCCCCCAACCCGCTGACCCCGCGGGTTTTCCATCGCGGTGGCTACTGATGGCTTTACGTACCTCGGTATATATGTCACGCCTGATCCTAAGATATTTCACGATCGCAACTTGTTGGGCGCCCTGCGTAGACTCCACAATGACATTGCCCACTGGCGGTCCCTCCCGCTGTCTCTTCCGGGCAGGGCGGCATTGTTCAAAATGCTAGCGCTCCCGCGCTTCCTATATGTTTTGCATAATTGCCCCTTCTTAGTCCCGGACTCCTATTTCCGTACGGTAGAGAGTGAAATCCGTCGCCTAGTCCTGATGTTGGTCCTCTATAAATTTATCGCTTAGTTCTGATGATAGTACTTTATGAACCTTAAAAGGAACTGAAGAGTTGACCAATTTACACTACCTAGAGGTCGAATTGTGTTAGGACCATTACCCCTTGGTTCATTATGTTTGAATATTCTGAGGAAAATATTACTGTTTTTGTCCTCTCTGTATCAGTGTTTCTTCACTTTTTGTTTGCTTTATTTGTATTAAATGTTCGACTGATTGATTTCACGTCTGTTACGGTTGATCGGTGGGGGTACCAATAATGTTGCAGAAATAGTATTTATTGTATATGTAACTTTTGTGATTCTTTTTGTAATAAACTCTGGGATTACCTAAACATACTCTTTCCTTTGATTCGAATGATATACTTTATATATTTTTAATATAATTCTTACATTATAATTTCTTCCTTGTCTAAGGGGCTCCTTGATGTTTTGTAGTTATACTGTTACCCCAGCCCCTTGTGCTTATTAAAGGGTACGCCCTATTGTGTTATTATGATTTTTGTGCAAAAGAGTGCTCCAACTCATGCTACTTTGGCTATCTGGGTAAGAATAGCATAATGATTCCCTCTAAAATGTTGGTTAAAGCTAGAGATTATACAGTGTCATGTATTCCTATAGGTTCTGAATCGATCCCCCTATTCCTGACCCTATTCTGGTTAAACTAACTATCAAGTTAACTAACAGTCAGCCCATGAGGCAAGAACAGCCCCCATGATGCAGATACCGTTATCTGACGCAGTCACACTACGGCACAGGAACGTGTTATCTGATTAGGTCATAACGCTTGAGATCTAATTAGACAAGCGACATTCCTCCAGCCCCTGATAAGGCATACGACGTTCTCATAACAAATCAAACCTATGACAACCTGGAAAATCCGTGCGGCCATTGTTTTGATTTCACAGAGAACTTCAGTAAAAGAATGTGCTAACGAGCAAGTCGTATGACATCTTTATTGACGTATCTATGTCCGTCCATCCTTACGTCAATCTCGGCACCTTTAAGGTATAAATATTGCCGATCTTGCCCTATGCAAACACACGCGTGGTGACAAGACGGAGCAGCCATACTTGCCGAAGCTGAGAGCAGAAGCAGACCCCGCTGGCGCAGCCCCGCCTTCCTGACGCGCTGAGAGACGCGCTGCTATCTCAAGCCGAGAGACCCAGCACCGGCGTTTCTGGGCAGCCCTCGCAGGCAGCCTGGAATATCGAGAGCAGAGAAAGAGATACCATTCCTCATTCATCCTAACTTCCAGGTACAGAACTGAATAACCCCTCACAGAGAATTCTTTAGTTATTCACTTGGCAAAAACAAACTTAACTTAAACTGTAACTTTCTATTCCCGCCCACGCATTAGACTTAGGTCAGGTACACGGGGTAGGCGTATTTAGAAACACCAGTTGAGTACGTTTAGTCAAATGTATATGTGTATGTAAATATATTTTAATCATTTTAAACATCATATGGCTCAGAAACCATATCAATGTTTTTACAGTATTATTTTATACTATTGCTTTTAATGTATGCACTTTACTTAACTATAAGTATTGCAATAATATCGATCCATTTCTCTTGTACGAGAAAAGAGACTGATCAATAAATAACATCTTTTTATTGAACACGCCCGTCTCTTCCTTTTCTCTACAATCTGATGAGACTAAAAATGCACGTACTGACTGAGTAAAATAATTGCCTTGTGCTCACACGACTCTCGAGATTGACTCTTGATTAGGGGAGAGCAAAGTTGTCATGTTCTATGGTTGTCAGAAACTAAATCCCTTCTTGTCTAATCAGGGGAGTTAATTCTTTCCTGAACATTCGAGAAAGTTTCTAGCGAACTCTGAGCTACGCTGGCAAACCCAAAAATTAAGTCTAGTATCGACAGTAGTAGACCTAGTTAACGTCTGGTCTAGGCCTTTACTGCTGTAGGTATTATTCCAATGCGCAGAGCCTATTGGGAAAATAGGAACTACACTACATGGCGCCCAACGCGTTTGGAAAGGGCGATAAAACTAACGTAAGACATTTAGAGTAACTCAGTCGTGCTTTCTCACTCAGACCCCTTTTCCCATTGTACTCCAAAGACGTCTGGAGTGGGTGAAAGGTTATATCCTCCAAAACCTCGCAGGAGGGAACTCCTATGTATGGTTCTTGGTATAGTCAACGTTGAAGGATACACTGTTCCAAAATATTGTGCATCTAATCTCTGTTTCCATAAAGAAACCTGATCTGCAAACAGCTATAATACCATCCTGTCTGTAAAATGGCAGAGAGTGATGATGAAAGAGAGGCAGTTAGATTAGCAACTGAACTCGCAGATGCTGATGCTACCATGCAAGCAGCAGACCCGAATATAACACTCATTCCGGTCATTAAAAGGAGATCTATAACCTTAAAACTTATAGAAAATGGACTGACACCTAGAGGTGGCACAGTCATATTCGTAATCGAGGCACACGAATATCGGCAGACAGAGGTATATTATTCATGGATACATTTTCCAGCAGCTAATGCTGTAACAAAGTACTTCCACTATTACAAAGTAGAGGAACCTCCTAATGAGTACACTCCTTTCGAGGAGGTGGAAGTACCACTCAAATTCCAAGAGCATTTGCTCTTATTTGATGGCGCCCTAATACATAACAATCACATTACAAGGCTCGGTCCTTTAGGTAGACCAGGAGCAACGTGGCCGGTCTTAGCCGGATACACACCACATCCAGACATCGATAGGATGCCTGCAGCTGAGCTGTTAATACAGCTAAAACAATTACTAAAAATTCATAGACAATTAGTCCAGTATGTAATGCGGACTTCAACAATTCAGCCAGCGATTAAACTTCCACAGCTGACCCCTCACCAGGGGAACACAAATAAAATTACACCACAGAACATCCAATCCTGCCTAGGTAAAGTTCCAGCTAAACGGGAACAGATACCATTCTGGTTGGCACAGAAAATCACCCAAATAGAGGCGGTGTTTCCTGACACCACCCCATTAGAAAAACACAGGATTCTGACTATATGTCTCCCAATGGGAATCGCACCACACATTGAGGACTGTGACACTTGGGGTACAGTCTTTGCTTCCATCTACACAAAAACGCACGGTGTTCCATCCATTTCGGTAATACCAGATGTGCTAAAACAAATTCAAGATGAATACGGTCCAGAACCTGCTTTAACTCTTGGTATGAAATTACTAAAAGACTTCAAGCAGGTCTCGGCTATATTATTAGCCAACATAAAAGGTGAGGCAGCAAACGTGGCGATCCGCCAGAGGTTAAAAGAGACAGATATAGCAGACCAACCAGCTGAAATTGCCAGAATCATAGAAAAATCCTATGAAGAACTAGGCAGAGATAGTCTAGGTGGAATACCAGTAAAACCGCAACTGACTACAAGTCCAGAAAAAATATTTTTTAATAATAATTCACCAAAAAAGAACTGGGATGGAAACAAACAATCCAATCCTAAAGAAAAGAAATTCCAGTCCCGAGGGAGGTCTCCCAGGCGAAGAGAGAAATCTCCAAACCAAAGACAGAGGTCACCGCAGAGTGACCCCTCTGGGAATAGATATAACCTTAGAAATAGGGATAATATTAAAAAACCTGATAGATATCAAGACATTGATACACGTCCCTCTCAATCTTTTCAGACTTCCTCGCAGAAATCGGAAAGAAGAGGACGATCAGAAGAGCACGCCAAGTCCAAAGACAAGGAACCTGCTCAGCTAAAAAAGAAATTACAATTTCCAAAAAAGAAGGTAGCCAGTATCAAGGTAGTTAAAAATGCCGAGAATACTGAGGACACAACTGAAAAACGGAGAATGGGCTCAGACAATGCTAGACAGCGCAGCAGAGGTGAGCATAGCTCGCAAAGTCCTTATGAATCATCTGGAGACAGTGGACACGAATGAATATCTTCAAGTGGAAACTGCAGACACCAGAGTTAGCAAACCCCACAAGATATACGAGATAACATTACGTATAGAGGGAGATAAGACTAGGAAAATAAGGGGACTATTTTGGGATAACCTCTCCAAGGGTTATGACATCCTTCTAGCTGAAAAAGACTGGCCACCAGAGTTTGTCAGGGAGTGCCCTCATGGCGAAGAAGTAATTATGCCTGCCTTCTCGAATCATATCCCGATTCATAAAAAATATACACTTGCTAGAAAGTGGGCAGTGGCTCTAGCACCTGCTTTATATAAAAATCATGTAGGATGGGATGAGGATTCTCCTCCTCACAAAATCCAGTTAAAATCACAACCTACTGTACAAAGGCAGTACCCAATTAAGCAAGAAGCTAAAAAACAAGAAAATGAAATACTAGATCAGCTAGAATACCAGGGGGTGATTGAAACTTGCACCTCACAAATGAACAACCCTTTGTTTCCGGTCTCCAAACCAGACAATTCATATCGTCTAGTTTTGGATTACCGACACCTTAACACATGTTGCAAAACCTTTGCAGTGCAAAACTCACACAGTGCTGCACTAATGAATAACATAGTGCGCAAAAAATACAAAACAACCTTGGACATCTCCAATGGATTCTTTTGTCAAAACATAGCACCAGAGAGCAGATATTTAACTGCATTCTCAGTAAATGGCACTCAAAAACAATTCTGTCGGTTAGCCCAGGGGTACAAGAACAGCCCGGGGGTATTCTCAGCGAGAGTAACAGAATTACTACAACTATATGATGATGAAGCATTATCTTATGTCGATGACATTTACTTAACAGATGATGACTTGGAGACTCACTTGAAAAGGGTGAACACCATAATACTTGGGTTCGCTGCAGAGGGTTACAAATTCAACTTTAAAAAGTCCATAATTGCCCATCTGACAGTCCTATTCTTAGGATATGAGTTATCAAGTGAAGGCAAAAGCCTGGCAGACAATTTCCTAGAGAAATGTGCCGTAATCCAAGCTCCTAAAACACTAAAAAACCTACAGTCAATTCTAGGTTTCCTAAATTTCGGAAGAACATACATTGCAAATTACGCAGAAAGGGTCAAACCCCTTTATGATCTAATTAAACCAGACTTTAAAAGATCCAGTTGGACTCAAACACACACAGAAATTTTGAGATCCTTACAAACAGACATGCTAATTAAAACAAAATTAGAAACACGTGATAACACACGCAATCTTGTGATTCGAGTCATCCCAGGGAGATGCGGATTCACATACCTGACTTCTAATGAAGGAGAAAAGGTACCAATTGCATTCAAATCACACTTGTACACAGAAGCTGAACAGAAATTCAGTAATACAGAAAAAATCATTCGTGCAGTTCAAACCGCAATAGCTAGAGAAAAAGACATAGCTGACGGTAGACATATCACAGTCAGAACAGCAGAATCAGCCTTTGAGGCAATAACAACACCTTGTAATTTACCAACAACAACATTGAATCCGGAATGGATACAATGGGTGAATTCAATCACAACGGACAAAGTATACTACTACTTTGATCCAGAACTAGAGGAATTAAAAAATCTAAAATATGAAAAGACGTATCCTCTGCCAATCGACATTCTTCCTCTACGACATTACGCCTGTGTAATCTATACAGACGGACATGCTCAACCCTCCGTTTGGGGAGAACATGCATACAACCCCACATGTGAGATTACAAAAGAAGTGTGGCGCGGAGGTAAACTAAGACCTCTATTAACAAAATCACACTCAGTAGAAACTAATTCAGAACTACAAACTGAAATAATAGCATTAAAAATGGCGCTAGATAATGCGGATCGCGAATTCCCGACACTTATAGTGTCAGATTCATATTACTGCGTCAAAGCATATAACAAGGATTTGCAGACATGGATTCAGAACGGTTACAAAGATGACACAGATGCACCAATAAAGCAGAAATTGCTCTGGGAACAAATAGCTCTTTTACAAAAAGAACTACCAAAGACTCACGTGACACATACACTGAGTCATCAACGTGATGGCGTTCACGTTGCAGGGAATTCATTGGCTGATGAGGCCGCGAAGGCAGCTGTGCAAACGGCTTCCGTAGCTGCCGTCACCAGGTCAAAAACAAAAATAGACAGCGAAATATTACAAGCTGTCAGCGCTTCAGAAAAGGATTCGATAGAACCACTCCCTAAAGGCTTTCCAGTAAAATACTCATACATAACTGATGCAAACAATGTTCCTTTTGCTCAAATCCCTGGAGTGGGGGATAGGGCAATTCCAAACATGGAACATAGGTTAGGACTAATAATAGCGGCACACGAAGGGCTTGCTTCTCTCCATGCTGGCGTCTCAGCCACAGTATCATTATTAAAACAGAGATACTGGTGGCCACAAATGAGAAGACAAACGAGGAACTATGTTCTAGCATGTGAAATATGTCAAAAAATGAAAGTATCAACGGTGAGACGTCCAGCGCAGACGCCCCTTCTAATCTCGGATAAACCATTAGCCTGTGTTTATCTAGACCACTGCGGTCCCTTACAAAGGGATGGTAACTATAAATATATCTTGGTCGCAGTGGACTCATGCACGAGATTCATATGGATGTGGCCCCAGCGAACGGCTGACGCCAGAACTGTTATAAAAGATTTGCGAGTCTTTATCGGCACATACGCAATTGGCATGCTGCATTCGGACAATGGTCCTGCTTTTAGCTCTCGGGCTTATATGGAGGCCATGGTCAGCATGGGCGTGCAATTGCGGTACTCTTGTCCATTTCACCCTGAGGGGAACGGAATTGTTGAAAGAAAAAACCGTGACATAAAGCAATCTATAACGGCAAAGGTATTAGGTTCGGGAGCTGGGTGGGTCAAACATATAATAAGTGTCCAACGTAGTCTAAATAACTTGCCAAGAAATTCTCTGAAGGGATTCAGTCCGTACGAATTATTATTTGGAACTAGGATGATTATCTCTGACCTTGATAGTCAGACTTCAGTGGTGAAAGAAAAAACCTTTGATGTCAAAGACCGTTTGGCTATTTTGCAGGACTTAAACAAAACAAGAAAAGACCTGAGCAACATACAGTTGAAACAACAGCCAACAACCACTGAAGAATCACCACCTGTCCCAGCAAGACCTGTCTGGATTCCAAAAGTCGGGGATCTAGTCAGGGAGAAGATCGCGGTAAAGAAGGAATTTGGGCCTTCCTACAGAAAAGAAGTTCCTGTCTTGTCTGTCAACGGGACAAGATCAGTTGTACTACCGCCACTTGCTGGAAAAAAGGAGAACCGAGTTGTATCCATCGACCTGGTAAAACCACAACATGTGGCCGATAACAAACAGTAGGCCAAGTGGACTCCCAATAAGTAGCAGAACACCAAGGTTTGCTACCAGTACAGAGGTCCTAACGAAGAGGCTCATCACATTTGAAACGCCTAAAGAAGAACAAGAAGGACTATGCAACAATGCAATAGAACTCAGACCTCTGAAAACCCAAATAAAGACATTTAGCAGAGACACACCAATCTACAATGAAGTACCAAGTGAAAATGCAAGAAACAAAAATCCTGAACCAATTGGAACAATTGACAGAACTGCATCCGGGTACTTCATCAACTTCGATGATTCCTCTGAAGGCTTCAGTGAATCAAAGACACAGCCATCATCAAAATCCTTTAAAGACAAAGCGAAGGAACTTTTGAAACAACTGAAAGAAACATATCTGATTTCTCCATGGATTGAATTTTGGGTGGGTTTTGGTGCATTTATCCTCATACTTTGGCTCATCATGGTATTTACTTTGGGACGCTTCATTGAGGGAAAATATGCTAAAATGGACACAGCAAGTCAGAACATCAACTTGGTCCTCAAACCACACACATCTTCACACGTCGAGAAAAGAGAACTTTCTTCAGAACTTTCTTCAGCCAACTTCACAGCCAATCCGATACCTGGTGGGGTAGCCTGGGACAACACTGACTATGAAATTTATGGTCCGGTCGAGATCCTGAAATATCCACACCAAATCAAGATCTCCTTGAGTGACTTTGCAAAACCAAACTCATTTGCTGATGATTGGGACTTCGAAAGTATTAACAACATGATGTCTGATCTAGTAATGTCTGCTAAATTTACAAAACCTGATTATTTGCAAGGTTCTACAAATTATGATAGTATGTATTGCTATAACCACTATGGTAATCATTTTTTGCATAAATCTGCACAACCTAGAAATGTTTTAAATTATAATCAATGGGAACATTGTGCTACACCTCCAAAAGGAAGCTCTAGAGCCGTATATGACAAATATTCATATTTTTCAGGTTTTAACATAAGTAATGCTGAAACATTTAATTTTAAATTGACAAACAAGACAGGGATGAAAACCATGATAACCAACACAAAATTGATATATTCAGATTCATTCTTCGAAAAAATGAATACTTTTGGATTTGATTATTGGGACAAAAATGTTGATTTGAAAAGTGTTTGGGGTACAAAAGAATGGCAAGTACAGGGTATAGAAGCTTTGTTTAGAGCCTGCATGATCCCAGAACAAATGATATTTTTAAATGACACTGTTCAACAAACCACCTGTCTTGGCTTAGCCAAAATCAAAGATTTAAATAAACCGTCTATTCCAAAACCAACAATGTTTAACAATAACTCTGATACAGACGAAGAAATAGACGTAAACCATATATTAAACCAAAACAGAACACATCCTGATTGGAAACAATGGTTGATCTGGCCCACAGATACAAATAACTGTCAAGATAGATTTCTGAATAAAACACAGGGTTTCAAAATGACCAGGCCAGACCCTAGATATCCCCAAAGACATCACCCAGGGATAATAACAACCTACAGTGTCGGCAAATTATGCCTTCAGTGGCTACAAACTTCCACACTGCCTGAAATTAAGCAACACCTAACTTTACTTACTGATGGTGCTGACTTGCGTGATTTCATAATGGGACCACGCGAACAGCGTCAAAAGCGTTTCATAGCAGCCTCTGTATATGCAGCATACAATGAGGCCTGGAAGGTTACTCAAATTGAAACAGCAGAGAGAATACGGGAAATTGACCGTATTAATTTGGAAAAATCACTTTCTGTAGTGGACAATGGGTTAATGACTCTGTCCTCCAGAATTTTTTCTTTGGACAGCATTGTGTCGTCAGCAATCGATATATTATCGCAAGACTTACTGTTATTACAACATGGTCAGTCACAATTGCGTTCTATTGTACAGCTTGGCTGGACGTTACAAAATCTGCGTTCAGACTATGTGCCTTGGCGTTTAATCAACACAACGTCACTATTCCAAATCTTTAACCTTACTGATAGACAAATCGGCATGGCGCAAAAGGGTGCTGATTATACAATCTTCAGCATTGAAAAACTAGAAAGATTACCAATGACAATGTCAGAACGACCTGTCAGTGAATGGATAATCCACGGAATCATAAATATTCCAATCTCAACCTTCAGGTTTCAATACTGCCAAAAATATATACAGGCTGGCATGTACGAGAAATTGGGAAAGGGGTACCTTAAAACAACTTGGAACCTGCCCTATTCACATGCATGTGTCAGTAATAAAGGACAGAAAGTGTTTCTTAGTGGCAACAATTGTGCTATGTCACTAAGCGGCACGCTTCTGTGTAACGGTATTAGTTTGCACGGAGCCTGTGAAGGGAATTCATACAACCTTTCATGTCACCAGCAAGGCGCACCTGCAACTGAAATAGAACCATTCTTTCAAAGACTCTATAATGGGAGTTACATTCTTATTGTAGACCGCAGATGTTGTAGTCTTAGGCCCGGGACTCCTTATCTAGTCACTACGACGGCAAAGGTCAAGTGCTGTGGACGTTCTTTATTCCCCAGCTCCTTTCCAGACAGGGAGGCAAGGGCATGACTGTAACTTTCTATTCCCGCCCACGCATTAGACTTAGGTCAGGTACACGGGGTAGGCGTATTTAGAAACACCAGTTGAGTACGTTTAGTCAAATGTATATGTGTATGTAAATATATTTTAATCATTTTAAACATCATATGGCTCAGAAACCATATCAATGTTTTTACAGTATTATTTTATACTATTGCTTTTAATGTATGCACTTTACTTAACTATAAGTATTGCAATAATATCGATCCATTTCTCTTGTACGAGAAAAGAGTGATCAATAAATAACATCTTTTTATTGAACACGCCCGTCTCTTCCTTTTCTCTACAATCTGATGAGACTAAGAATGCACGTACTGACTGAGTAAAATAATTGCCTTGTGCTCACACGACTCTCGAGATTGACTCTTGATTAGGGGAGAGCAAAGTTGTCATGTTCTATGGTTGTCAGAAACTAAATCCCTTCTTGTCTAATCAGGGGAGTTAATTCTTTCCTGAACATTCGAGAAAGTTTCTAGCGAACTCTGAGCTACGCTGGCAAACCCAAAAATTAAGTCTAGTATCGACAGTAGTAGACCTAGTTAACGTCTGGTCTAGGCCTTTACTGCTGTAGGTATTATTCCAATGCGCAGAGCCTATTGGGAAAATAGGAACTACACTACAACAGAGCCTGCGAGTAGGCAGGGAATTGATTTTTGTTTTACAGAAATTCTCTACCTGGCAGTCCATTTTGCCATATGTGTCTGTTTGTGTCAGAGTGAATGCAGCAAGCGAATTCCACTCCAGTCCATATTACAGTAAAATTTGTTTCACCAGTGCAATAATTGTCAAACCTGTGCACACATATTGAGCTCGTTAAGAGCTTATCGTTCATTTTACTGGCGTAACAGAGAAATTTACAAAGAAACCGTATTCCATGAATATTCTTTAAATAAAACAGAAAAGCGAATTAACTGATTTTGCCTCAGACTCAGTCGGTCATTTAAAGTATGGCACCAAAAGATGGTGGATGCCCTGCCTGCCAAACTCAAGGTTCCCCTCCTCCATTTACAGGTGAAGGAACCGCTTGGTTTCCAAAAGCATAGCGTTAGCTGCCTGTGCAGCTAGAAACTCTGTGCTTAATTGGAGCCGATGGTTTCCTGTGCTCAGAACACACGTCATCATAAACATCAGCGCAAGCTCCAGCACTTTTTATTTTTTCCAAATTAACCACTGTAGGAACCTTTGCTTGAAAGGCCTTCCTGCCACGGTGTGGTGAGGTTACAGTGACATCAACCCATCCTGCTTAGGACAGGGCAATCAATCACTCGGTTTCCCTGACCAGAACTGCCATGTGGGACAAGGGTGCCCAAGCCAGGGGAATCAATGAAATGCCCAATACACAGGGAGAATAGTCCCTCTGTGTTATGGTCATTGTTTCTTTGTTTTTTTTTGTTGTCAAAATCTAACTTCTGCTTTGGGAGTTTGTTTTTGAAAAACATAAAACTTTGCAGAGTGGTGCCAAGGCATCATGGCTCTTGCTTGTCATAGGGTGTTTCCTGCAGTGTATTCACTATACTAGCAGTCGCATTGGAGGTGTTGAGATTACTGCCAGGCAGGTGGGATTTCTAAATACGACGTGCAATGCTCTGTCATGGGAATGGAGGATTAACTAGCCAGCTAGGCGGCTAACTGTGAGGGTCTTAATTACCCCATTAGGCCCTCATTATGACTTGCCCAAAGTGGTGTCCGCCAAAGGGGATACTGCTCTGGGAAACTTCGAGTGGTATGGTGTTTCGGGACCCAATCTGCTGGGTCTGCAATCACCAGGCCTAGTTTTACCAGGTAAAGATCCATATCTAGAATAATCCTGGTGGGGGCTTTGAGCAGAGGCACACCCTAGCTCCCACACAGCCTCTCCAGTACTACACGGGCAGCAGGTGATCCGCTACCCAAAGAGGCTACACCTTCCCCACCCCCCGGACACACTCTAGGAGTATACTTCACTATTGTGGCTCCTATTGAGCCAGAGTGGCAATGTCCCTACTCTCATTTCTAAGCCGAGGGCCTTCAGCTTGCACACCCTAAAATGTCTACAAAATCTCATGGAAGTAACACGCTGGATCACCTCATACAGTATGAAATAGGACCACCAGTCATCACCAGTGTTGGCCTTAGATTGAGGGCTGGTGAATGGTTGTAGAAATCAACAACTTTCAGATCAATTTCATCTCTATTCTTATGAGAGTCCACTGCAAACTATATTGATAGCCCCACCATGTTAGCCATAGAAGGATATTCCAACTTGCTTCAAGCTTGGACGTCCAGTACCTGGAGTCTGCACTGGATGCTGGAGGGTTCAAAGGTGCTGTTGCAAATCTACTTGGATTGGAGAGCATTGTCCTACAGCCAATGAGTGACAAGTGAGCATTGCTGTGTCATCCTGACCATAAAAAGACATATGACAGGCTCTTTTTGGACAGATACTGTTGATTGCAGGAAGTACTTAACAGGTTGACACTGGCCCAGAATTCTGAATACTTAGGGCCTCATTTACAATATTTTGCTGTAGGGCAGTGCCGCAAGCCTTCCTGCAGCACTGCCTTATGCAAAAAAAAGGGGGGGGAATGCGCCATATCTAACAGATACGGTGCATTCCTGTCCTCTTTCCCTGAGCTGGCGCTCAATTGACTGTAATATGCCAACGCAGGCACTCTTGCACCGTGTTGCAATAGTTCCTGCATTGTGAGAATGGTTGTTTTTGTGCAGGAAGGGACACCTGCCTGCACAAAAATCAACAGAGCCGATTTCCTTCTTTCTATGTGTGCTGCTGAATGGATAATAAAACCCAAAAAATTACTATTCGAACTCCAAAGCCAACTAAACTCAGGGAAAGTGCTGGATAATAAACCCCCAAAAATGACTATTCCAACCTCCAAAAACAACTAAACTCAGGGAAAATGCTGGATAATAAACCATAATAAATCACTATACCAACTTCAACACCAACTAAACTCAAAGAAAGTACTGGTTAATAACCCATAATAAATTACTATTCCAACTCCAAAACCAACTAAACTCAAAGAAAGTGCTGGATAATAAACCCCCCCAAAAATTACTATTCCTAACTCCAAAACAAAAAACCTAAACGAAAATGCTACATATTTTACAATTTACAAATATGTAAAAATATAAAATATTTAAAAACTGGAAAAAAACAAAAATTACAAAAAAAGTACATTTTTTATCAAAATTAAAATTGTAACACACTTTATTCCAAAAATGTGTAATTTTTTTTAATGAATGATTAAAAAAGACAATTATTAAAAATGTATTTGTAAAAAATGTAAGACACCACTTATCAAAAAATATAAATATTAAATGTGGCAGCTTGCCTGAATCCGGAGCTCCGCTACTCACTGAGAACAGCCAGCAATATAAAGAACCAACCGCCTAACATGAGGATGAAATAACGGCTGATTCAGAAATCGGAAAGGACAGGGAAGCTGAAGAGCCATGTAGTGACCCGATACTGTGCGGAGGTGACCGAATATTAACCGACAATCCCCTGAGGCAAGATGGTCCGCGGGTCCATAGATGGCGTCAACACACTGAACACTCCTGAGACAGCCGACACAGCCAGAATTGACGCTGCGAGGGATGCGGGCTCACCTGATGCGGTGTTAGTACCACAGCGACAGGGCCAGTGCGATAACCCCTACCGCCTACTCCGCTACTCCCCGGTGTCACCCCCGTGAGGGGGGGGGGCGGGGGGGTTGAACTGTCACCCCCGGGGCGGGGGGGAGGGGTAGAACTGGGGTAGTAGAGAAACGGTACCCGGATAACGAAACCGAAACTCACCACAGGTCGGCCGCCATATTAGGAACAGCCAGATTCACAGCTGTGGGCGTAACGACCACACCAAGTGCAATGATAGAACGACAGAATCAAGGTCAGTGTGGCATCCCCTATCCCTACCACCAACTCCAACAAGCCCCGGTGTCGCCCCCAGTGGGTGCAGAAGTGAGGTGTAGAAGTGGGGAAGAACCGAACCTCGGCGACCCACGGAGAGTGAAACCGAAACCTATCACAGGGCGGCCGGCATCTTAGTGTGGGAGGAACTGCAACAAAGAATCAAAAAAGGACGGAAGTGAGCACTCTACAAACAGAAATCACAGGCATAGTCTCCTCCCCCCCTGTTTAACATCACGAGTCGCGAGTGGGTGGCATTATCTGAAAGCAGTCAACACCGAGTGCCTAAAGCTTTACGAAGCCACACAGGGCTACGAGGCCCAATAGAGGGCCGCAGATCACCGGCGCCTGCAAGCAAGGCATGCAACTCCCCTCCCCATTAAAGCGAAGTGGTGCGACGCAAGACCAGGCAACAGGGTAAAAGGGAGCCGCCCCGCACCGGTAAATGGAGCAACCGAAATCGAAACCAGACACAGGAGGTCGCCGCCATCTTGGGTACAGAAAAGGGCGAGGTGCGCACTTGAAGAAGAAGAAAAAAAACAGAGCAAACACAGCTGCTGGCGAACAACACCCTCCCTCCGCTGCTGGGTCAGCAGGCAACTGATCAACAGCGGTAGCCCCAGGTCAGAGAGCGCTTCCCTGAAACCGAAGGCTATTACCCTCGCAAGGGGCATACACTTGGCAAGCCGGCAGAAGATACAGTGGAACAAAAACCAATAAAGGGGAGACAGGAGGAGGGACAGGAAAGTGAGCAGAGCGGTAGGCCAACCCCCAAGCAACCGACCACGCAAAGTCACCAAAAGGGGCAATAGAGGGGTACTGCGAAACCAGTGGGTAAGCACAAGGAGGGGGAGAAGTGAACCGCAAAAAGAATGTAAAGAGGGACTGCGAGCCCAAGAACTCCAAACAACCCTAAATACTATCACAAGTAACCACACCTAGCAGAAGTTGTGCCAACAAGAGTAACGCATAGGCGACACGAACGACAAAAAACCCAGAAAGAACAGAGAACTACACTGCTAAAAGGAGATCAAAACGACCCCCACAGAGCACGCTAGCCAAGCAGCACTGCAGGGAGACCGGCGATAGGACAACCAGGCAGCACAAATCATAACCTCGCTAAGCCAAAAGGTTCTGCCACAGACAGTTGGCAAAAGATTCGAGCTGCTCCAAGCAAAGAGAGGGCTATCATATATGGCGGGGAACGATGGGAAAATCCAGCAGCAAGAGAAAAAGAAGAGGGTGGACTCCCTCACGGACTCACCTATCAAGCAAAGAACAGATATGAACGCTACACTAGACATGATCCTGAAGAAACAAGCTGAAGTACATGACTTAGCCAAATATACAAAGCAAACCACGGATGCTATACAACTAGAACTTGCGGCGGTCAGAGCTGATATCCACGCGGCAAACAACAGACAGTCAGCGGTGGAGAGAGAGTTAGCGACATAGAAGACGGGGACCAACAGACGAACAAAGCCATTGTTGCTCTGACAAGGACCACTGCTACACTGATGAGACAGACGTCGGAACTGGAGGATCGTAATAGTAGGGGGCACATAAGAATCCTGGGAGTCCCAGAGGGCGAAAAGGACAAGGCAGGATCATGCATGACCCTAATTGAGGAGATGATCCCCAAGCTCACGAACATCAAACTCAGCCAACCTTTCGAGCTAGACAAGGCCAACAGGGTGCCAGCCTTCAAAGCATCAAATAGAACGGGCTCACGCCCAATTATTTGCAAACAGCTGCGCTCACATCACACAGAGGCTATCTTTGGGATAGCAAGAAAAAAACAGAACATGCAGTGGAATGGTCATTAAATAATCCTTACCCAGGTCTACTCCAAACCCACAGTGGACATTAGAAAAGGATTCCTAGCCCAGAGAGACAGTCTTGTTTTCATTTGTGGGCGCCATGAAATTCAAAATCAGTGATAAGGGCAGAACGCAAATCTTTGAAGAACCAATACAGCTAGCTAGATATCTACAAGGACCGACACAAAAAGACATAGAGACCACACAGCCAGGTTCTAGCAAGAGAAGCGCATCGCCAAAACCAAGAGTGGAGTGAGCAGGTTGGGCGCAGGAGACAAAGGCTCAACCAGGACAGCAACCGTATCTACCTCATATCAAACAACCCTACCTCAGCCCTAAACAAGACTATGCGCAGTAGCACATCAGAACTTTCCCCGCCCGCAATACGCGGAAGGATGAACAGTAACAAGGGCAAGTAGTATGACACAAGATTAAGGGCACGAGAGACTATAATCCATACGCCTGTATATCCTTTTGCTTTTACTTGCAGTTCGCGATAGAGCCAAGGGGGGGCGTTTTTAGGCAGGGGAGGACGATAGTGCTACAGGAACAGAAAGTAGGAGAAACCTACTAGTTGCAGTCTAGTATACCAACATAGATTCTCAGGGAGGGCGGAATGAGGATCTTGCCATCGTGCATGCAAGGCTTCACCCCTATCTGCACACTGCACGGTACACACCCACACACAAGTAGGAACACAGGGAAAAGGTCTGGTGAGGGGCTGTACGGAACCAACGGTATGAAACCCAGGGAGAGCCCACTGATTATACAGGAAACACTAGCAAAACAAAAGGGAAAGAGCAAACACACCACAGGGGAGAGAGGGGGGTTTGTGAAGAGTACACACTCTAAATTATGACACAGAATAACCATACCTCTTTGGGAATAAACCTGAAGATAGTCTCCCTCAATGTGAAAGGTCTAAACCACCCGGTCAAGAGGAAAAAAAAAGATCCTAGACTACCTACCTAAGAACAAAGGGGACGTCATATCACTACAGGAAACTTGATTTTTTATTGTCCTTAAATGCGGATGTGTTATGTATCCAGGAAACATGGTGTAAAAATCTCCTATATGGAGGGAAAGATTATTTTGTCCTAGAGGCCCCTGCTACTCCTACTAAAAAAGGCCATGCAAAAGGTGGAATTGCCTGTTTGTTATCTACTTCTTTACAATGGCAATTCTCCCACCACACGGACACTAGTAATCTTTTCCAATCAATAACTATCAATAACCTAGCATCAGTGGGTAGACGGTCTTCATTTGTAATTTTAAATGCATATATCCCCCCGGAAGATAATTTTAATATTGTTCTAAAGCGAATGTTTTCCTATGTTAAACAATTATTAGAACTCGATCACCCCCCTTATATTTTACTTGTGGGTGACCTAAATAGCAAAGTGTCTAATTTGAGTCTAGACATGTTTAGAAACAAATTTAAGGAAGAAGCACATAATATACCTCAGGCTCTCTTTCCAATTAAAATAAAAACTAATAAAAGAGGAAAGATATTGCTTAAGGAACTTAGTCACTTAGAGGGACTTATCGTAAACGGTAGGATGCCTTCTGACACTCCTGCTAATTATGCACATGGATCATTCAGGGGTGAATCTATTTTGGATTATGTAATTACGGACTATGATACGTTCTCTTTTATCCAGGATATGGTAATCTCTCACTCCTCCTTGAGTGATCATAAAATGATTAACATAAATGTCTCAATAAGCCCTCCAGAAGCTAACTCTTGGTCCTTAGAGAATAAAGGAATTTCTATTAACTGTAAGTCTGGAAGATGTTTCTGGGAATCTATCTGTATGAAGGATGTACAAAATATTCTTGACCAAACTTTATTAGAATTAGATGATTGGCAAGGTATGGAATTTCTTCATCTTGAAAATCTTATAAAGAAAATCATTAAGATAGCAAAGAAAATTGGAACTCCCAAAAAGTTACACTTCTCTCCTAGTATATTACTAACTTTAAATAAGGAGATTAATAAACTTGTGAGGCAACAGTATCTCAATAGATCTAGGGCAAATGAGCGTAAGTTAGCCTTACTAAAAAGAAGGAGGGTCAGATTGAGATCTAAGCTAAAAAGAGAAAAAGAAGATTCTCTCTGGATTAGGCTAAGAGAGGCTTCGACCTATAACAAATCTAGAGATTTCTGGTCCATAATTGGGAAAGGATGTGGATCAATAACTACTCCCTCCCCAATCTCTATTGCGGAAGATGTCTGGATACTATTTGTAACTACCCTATATGCACCCAACTGTACAGTGGGGGATACGTGGGATCCAGGCCCAAATAGAGAGCACACAATAGAACTCCCTACCGAGCAATCCATCGCTACCGTGATAAAGAGTATGCGCTCTTCCGGGGCAATGGGGCCGGACGAACTGCCCATGTCTATAATTAAGCAAGATGTTACTACTTGGAGCAGGATTCTTCTTCCTGTGTTTCAAGCATGCTTTATATCAAGAACAGTCCCCGACTCCTGGAGGGGAAGTATATTAATCCCCTTATTCAAAGAGGGTGACCGGGATAAGCCTGCAAACTATCGTCTAATAGCTTTATTGGACGCAATAGGAAAAATTTTCGCTAAATGTCTTTTAATGTTAATAACAGAATGGGTAGAATTAAATAGTATTTTACCGATGGAACAAACGGGGTTTCGTAAAGAGCATGGAACCTTAGGTAACTTGACACTATTACAGGTGATTGTGGACAAGCATGTACGTGTTCGAGGTGGCGGCATATATGCAGCTTTTATAGATTTCTCCACAGCGTTTGACAAGGTGGACCGTCCAACGCTGTGGAGAAAGCTGGCTGTATTGGGTATGCCAGTGAATTTACTTGAATTGGTTAGGTCTCTCCACTCAAACACGTGGTGTAAGGTGCTACAAGGCGGAGAAAGGGGTCTCTCTCAATCTATCCCTTCTCAGAATGGGTTAAAACAAGGGTGTATACTGGCCCCTATATTGTTTTCACTATACACGGCAGACCTACCATCTTCCATAGCAGCATGTGAGGGACTAGCCCCGACTATCGGAGGGTCATCCATATCGATTCTAATGTATGCGGATGACATACTTGTTTTAGATTTGACTCCGAAGGGTTTATCTAATCGTCTACATGCATTGAATCAATTTGCTGAAGCACATTACATGAAAATTAATATATCGAAAAGTAAAATCATGTGCATTTTTGGTAAGAAAAAATGTAGGTCTGAAAATTATAATTGGGCTATCGGTGGGCAAAAACTAGAGGTGGTTAAAACCTATACCTTTTTAGGCAAAATAATTTCAGCAAATCTTAGTGAGAATGCCCATATTGAACATAACTCACGAAAAGCGCGGGCCCAAGGTATGGGGGTATGTTCCTTGTACAATGCTACAGGGAAGAGGCATTTCTCACTTTTTCTGGAAGTATTTAGAGCAAAGATTCCTGCAACTCTACTATATGGAATTGAATTAGTAGAGTTGAAACAATGGGGATTTCTGCAAAAGATGGAAGGAAAGGTACTAAGGAAAATTTCTTCCCTTAATACAGCATGTTCTACATCCTCATGCAGGCTGGAATTCGGACTCCGAAGTTGTTGGGTACAGGGGTTGGTAGCCCTCGTAAGATGGGTCACCTGTCTGGCTAGAGGTAAACCGGGTTCCCTACGAGAAGCCATCAAAAAGGAACTCTTAGGCAATTTTAATGAGTTTTCCTTGTTAGTAAAAAACTTCAGAAAAGCAGTACTTTTGCTAGAAGTGGATGAAAGCACTTTATTTCTACTCTCACCTTCTGAGCTAAAGTCTACATTAAAATGTGCATCTTGGGAACTCTGTTATAAATTGGATATACTTGCCCAACCCAGACATAAAGAAAGGGAAATATTGGTAAAAACATATATCCCAAAGCTGGCCCAACAGTACCTTACCTGGAATATCCCTCATAGAGTCCGTAGATTATGGTACCTTCTAAGACATGATTTGCTTCCAGTAAATCTCCTTTTAGCAAAATGGTATGGGGTATCCCCATTATGTAATTTCTGTAATAATGCTGTACAGGATCGTAACCATGTCTTGTTTATCTGTCCCGTATTGCGCCCATTGCGCTATAAATGGTTAAAACCAACTTGTCTACAACTAGGAATTCTAAATGTAAGAATGTTTTTCCATGCACTTTACTGTCCCCCTAATGAAATGTTCTGTTTTAGAATTTTTAATTTTTTTAAAGGGTTTTTAGATATTTATTAATGATGTACAGAGAGATGTTTGATGATCGCTTAACCAGTAGATATGTAGTGTTCCTTTTGTCTTGTTTTGTGATTCATTTGTTGTTAATACTGTATATATTGTGTGTTTATTTTTATGTGGCCCTCACGTAGAGCCAAAACATAATAAACTTTGACTTGACTTGACTCACTACAGGAAACTAGGCTATCCCTTGAGGATGCAGCAAGAGTCAGAGCGAGATGGATAGGACAGGTAGCCTGCTCACCAGCGACAGGGAAGAAGCGAGGAGTGATCACACTGATAAATAAGAATTCGAAGATAACCATTGAGGACCAACAACACGATGAAAAAGGGAGGCTACTAATAACACAACTGAAGAGAGGGGCGAAACAATTCAGATAGTGAATATATATGCCCCAAACACAGACGACTCCGCATACTGGGAGGGACTCTTGAGGAGACTGTAAGCAATTCCCCAAAACGACATGACTGTGCTAGCAGGAGACTTTAACTTAGCTCTAGACTACACGCTGGACAGACATTCGCAGGCCCGTGCCCTCCAACCAAGCTCACACAACATTCTAAAGAACATTTGCAACAGATTCAACCTGAAAGACACATGGCAACTACAACACCTTCTACATCTTAATTTCGGGCTCACACACCCACTTAATAGAACACTCGGAAATAGCGGCTAGAACTATCTCAGATCACTCATGCATCAGCTTACAACTGTCGGGGCGACACAACGAGTACCTCACCCGCAGGTGGAGGTTTAACAATGAAGTTCTGGCAAGCCAGGAAGACAAGAACAGAATAGAGCAAGCCATTAAAGACTACATTAGACATAACGACACACAATGCATGGACCCCAAGACCCTGAGGGACGCGCTTAAAGCAACAGTCAGAGGAACACTAATAGATATCAAGGCCAAACGGAATAAAAAAGCCAAGCTTCACCTAGACCAACTAGAAAAAGATATCAAAAACCTAGAGGCAAGCCACATCAAAGACATAAGCAATTCTAGCACCCTAAAAGAGCAGACGAACAAAAATACGAATACAACAAAATCCTGAGTGAAAGGGCTTGTCTGTGGATAAACAAATACAAAGAGAATAACCTCTGCGAGGCTAACAAGGCAGGAAAAATGTTAGCGTCATACCTGAAACAGAAACAAAGACAACACTCCATCTCATCCATCACTGACTCACATAACACGCACACTCAGCACAAGGACATCCTACGCACGTTCAGTGAATTCTATCAAGAGCTCTACAAAAGGGACGAAACACTAGACCAAGACGGATGCACCGGATACCTGGACAGACTTAACCTTCATAAGATAACAAACGAGGAAGCACTGACACTAGGACGGGAGATAAGCTCAGCCGAAATTGAGATGGCGATTCTGTCCCTTAAAGACAACAAGGCGCCGGGTTCTGAGGGATACACGGCCTCCTTCTATAAAAGTTTTCGAACACACCTTCTCCCAACTATGAAAAACGTATTCAACCACTGCGAGGGGGTGGGAGCAGTGCCAAAGTCCATGACGGAAGCAAACATAATAGTTATCCAGTATTTGGGTGTCTTTCATAGATTCACATGCCTGAATCATTCCCCGTCGTCGAGACGGGAGCCTCCGGTAAATAAAAAAGTAATGTCCTATAGACATACATAGAGAAAATAGGCCCAAGGGTCTCCCCTTAGTGGCCTTTCCTTGTCCTTATGTAAAAAGGACCAAACTCTTACAGTCAGCCAATCAGCTCCGACCTCCCTCTAGGACCTCCCTGGGAGGAGCCCCAGTCCCTCAGATTTTCTACCGCACGTTGTGCTAAGGGAGTCTCCTCTGAGCTCTGCTCAGATTCTGTGTTTTTTTTTTTTCACTTAATTTGGCTTTTCTACTATGGATTATCTTCAAATACATCTTTATCTTCAAATACTTTCTTTAAAGAAGGTTTTAACAAGGGAAAGAACGGAAGAATTCTGTTGGAGCCTGCACTTCTTGTTCCAAGAGGTGGCTCTGCTCGGTTCCTCGCACTCAGACCAAAGGCTACAAGGTATGTTGCTTTTTCAAGTGACTTTTGAGGGGTCGTGACAGAGCTGTTAATATGCTTAAGGCCAGAAAGGAGGTATTATTTTCTCCACTTACTGCGATGAGGTGTTGCCCTCGAAGTCCAGGAGACCTCAATAGAGAATCTCCTCAGACTCAGCCCTCAAAGTCCAGGAGACCTCAATAGAGAATCTCCTCAGACTCATTCCTCAGAGTATCATCCTGGGAAGGCCCTAAACAAGACCGCTCAGGGGTCTTCCGGGCGCAGTCCTTCAGGGGTCTCCCCACTCTGTGGGAAAGGAGAGTAAAGGACTTGCTTTGGAGAAATATCGGACAAAATAGATGACGTATGAGCCGTCTATATCCCCTCCTCTGGTCATAGGTTCGTTCAGAAAGGCGTCGTCTATACCTCCTAGAGGTACAGCCTAAGAAGCCATCGATGTCAAAACCATCATCATTACAATGAGAGCGTCGATGACAGCTTCGACGATGACGTCGACGACGAGACCATAGACGTCGACGGCGACACCGTCGACGATTGGAGCGTCGAGAGCGTCGACGACTAGGACATCGACGTCAACGACGAGACCGTCGACGACGCCATGGAAGTCGACTTCGACACCGTCGGCGTCGACGACGGCGAGCACCGTCGACGACGGCGAGGACCGTCGACGACGACTAGGACCGTCGACGACGAGGACCGTCGACGACGGCGAAGACCGTCGACGACTGTGAGGACCGTCGACGGCAAAGACCGTCGACGACGACGAAACCGTCGACGAAGAGACCGTCGACGTCGAGACCGTCGACGTCCAGACCGTCGCCGTCGACGAGGACCGCCGACGACGGCGAAACCGTCGACGACGAGACCGTCGACGTCGAGACCTTCGACGTCAAGACCGTCGCCGTCGACGAGGACCGCCGACGACGGCGAAACCGTCGACGACGAGACCGTCGAGACCGTCGACGTCAAGGCCGTCGCCGTCGACGACGAGTCAGTCGACGACGAGACCATCGACGTCGGCGACGCAACCATGACGTCGGCGACGCAACCATCGACGACAGCCTCTCGGAACGAAGGCCTGTCTACGGTATCAAGGATGGTTTCATCTACGAAGACTACTCGGCATGTCTACGGCCTGTCTACGGTTCGATGATGGCCTCACCTACGATGATGGCCTCATCTACAAAGGCGCATTTTTGTGGGCGCGTCTGACAGCCTGTCTACGGCGGCCTATCTATAGCGTCTACAGGGCCTAGTCTACGAGGACCTAGTCTACAATGGCCTAATCTATAGTCTACGATGGCCTAGTCTACTGGCCTACTCCATGGAGGCCTAATGATCGATGGCCTAGTCGTCTACGAAGGCCTAGTGCTCGATGGCCTAGTCTACAATTTTAGTCTATCTATAGCGTCTACAGGGCCTAGTCTACGAGGACCTAGTCTACAATGGCCTAATCTATAGTCTACGATGGCCTAGTCTACTGGCCTACTCCATGGAGGCCTAATGATCGATGGCCTAGTCGTCTACGAGGGCCTAGTGCTCGATGGCCTAGTCTACAATTTCCTAGTTTACGACGGCCTAGTCTATGACGGCCTCGTCTACGAGGGCTAGTCTAAGGAGTCGACTGCTCGCCTGCGACGCCCTGTCTACGGTATCGAGATAGCCTCATCTACGTAGGCTCATCTTCGAGGACTCGTCTACGGCGGCATAGTCATCGACGACATCGTCTAGGACAGCCTGTCTGGTCGACCAGGGCCTTCTCTAAGATGGCCTAGCCTAAGCTGGCCTCATCTACGCGGGCCTCGTCTACGTGGGCCTCGTCTACGATGGCCTAGTCTACGAGGGACTCGTCTACGATGGCCTCGTCTAGGATGGTCTAGTCTATGATGACCTCATCTACGACAGACTCAGCTACGAAGGCTAGTCTACGACGGCGTCGACGGCCTTGTCTACGAGTAGTCTACGACGACGAACACGTCAACGAAGGAGGAAATCCACCAAGTCTGTAATCTCTTTTACGAGGGTATAGTCATCTATGACTGCGCGTCTACGATGGCATAGTCTACGACGGCAACCTCGTCGACGAATTCATCGACGAAGAAGGAACTCCACCACTTCTGGAATCTCTTCTAAGGTGGTACGGAGAGCTGCTCAACGTTTTACGATCTCCATGACCTCTCAAGAACAGGCCTGCTTCTGGTACGTCTTCAAAGAACCCTACAAGAAGGCAGTAAGGTCAATACGGGTTATCCATTACCTATAGTCAGAAGTGGTATGGGTCCGGTAGTGCCCCTCCTATGTATCACTGGTGATCCCTCCGTTGGAGAAGAAGTATAAGGCGCCAGATACAGCACCGGCGTGCTTGACAGGAACTTTCTAAGCCGGACTACGTAGTGCCACAGGCGCCCTAGAAAAACTCCGGGGATCCTTCGGCCCCGTTGTCACCTCCTCCTGATAAGGAGAGTCTAAGAGTGGACAACCTGACGTACAGGTTTTCCTCTGTGAACGTTCTAGCGCTCTTGGTACGCTAGCATGGAAAAATTGTGGGCACACTGGCCCCATACCAGCCGGAATTCCGAATACCAGCCGGAATTACCAGACTCATCCGATGCAAACAATGTTGTGGGCAGGCCAGATGAGGGCCAGTCACTATTGGCGCGAAAAGTTAACGAAACAGACAATGCGAGAGCTTTGGACACTCCTCAGTATATGGACCTGTCCTTTAGTACAAATGGAGGAAGAAGAAGGTCTTCCCTCAAAGGAATTATCAATTCCAATCTTCCTGCTCTTCAGGCCAGAGTAGACCACAATGCCTTCAGTCGCCGACAATAGCAAAACAAGCTCCCATCCTCTGAGAAATTGTCTTCTCATGGAACGGGCAGCAGAGATATCAGGATATACAGCTGCGTCTACGTCTGGATTATGCTGTAGAATGGAGCTTTAGCCAGAGTTCCTCCTCCTCAAAGGAGCTATAGCGAGAGTACCTCCTCCTCATAAGGGAAAAGGTTTTTTTTTTGTTCCCGCTTCCTTTTTATATCCAGAAAAAAGATAAGAGGAGGAAACCAACATTGGGCTTCAGAGACTTCTACACCCTCCTAAATGAGGCAGTTGTTTCGCATAGTAACCCATGAGGTCCAGCAAACAAGACGTTTACTTCCATATCCCACTTCACAGGAATCGCTCAAAGTATTTACGATTTGCAGCAGTGGGCAGACATTTACGGTTTCACGTTCTGTCTTTCGAGCTCAAGTCTGCACCACACATATTCACGAAATACAGTTCCCTGGGAGCAAAATAACTAGGACACCAAGTCTTTCGGTTCTGAAGGACTGCCTGCTCATGGCTTCATCCTTAATAGACGTGTCCAGGTCTCCCAACGCCTGCTTTCAGTTTTCGATGCTTGGATCTCATCCTCAATCAGGAAAAATCGGTCCTGAGACCTTCTCACTACATCAGTTTCCTAGGTACATCGGTTTCCTAGGTATAACCCTGGCCACACGGTCAACAAAGGTTTTCATATCAGAGAGTGATAGTGTATCCTCCTGATTCCTCGCTCTCAACTACGAACAAGACCTCTACAGGAGGCGCTATTGAGGCAGTGGTTAAAATCTACAGGGTCATCTTGCCACATAAAAGGGAATCCTCACATGGCCGGAGTCCTACAATGGGGAATATCCTCTCAAAAACTATCTCAAGGCTTGTCACTCCTACTTCCGGCGGTTCCTCACGTCGTCACAAAATGCGGAAGGTAGTCTCCTATGGAGAAGACACTATATATCAGTCTGCCTGAACTGCTGACGGTCTTCCTGGGCCTTTAAGCTTGCCTACCAAGAATAAGACGAACAATGGGCTCACCGATGCGTTCAGCAGGCAGAAACCATTGTAACGGGGAGCTGGACCAACAACTCATTGGCCACATCTTCTCCAGATAAAACACGCCACAAATGGATCTACTTGCGACGTGAATGAAAGCCGAATACCCACACTTCGGTAACTGGCTAGGGAATGCATCTCCAACCGCAGGGCGCAATATCTTTGCGTAGGCCTTTCCGCCATTCCCGATGCTCCCATTGTCCTCAAGACAAGGTTGGTGGAGCCTGGTATTCTGATTTTAATAGCCCCAATTGGGCAGAGGCGACATTGGTTCACAGAACTCCACCACCTATCCCTGTAGCCGCCGATCCACCGGCGGCAGTATCTATCTCTGTTTACTATGATCGATAATGCAGTTCGACATCAGGGTCTGAAGTCTCTCTGGTTGGTAGCCTGACCCCTGAGTTCAGGGTTCCACAATCGAAATAATCCACAAGACTGAGTTCAGAGTTCCACAATCGGAATAATCCACAGGACTGTAGACATTCTTGCCAGAGCAAGTGCGGATAGCACGTGAACATATTCCCGGAAAGGGAAGCGCTTTGTGTCTGCGGTGTAGACCGCAGAAATATGATTTTCTCCACATCACTGGTGCAAATATTGCCTTATCTATCCATTACAACACACTTGACAGTGCTATCTCGTTATAAAAGAATTCAAACGAGCCCATCGCTCTGGTCAAGCGGGTTGATTAAGCAAGTTCTGAAACGTTTATATAGATCTTTCCCGCCAGTAAGGATGTTGCCACCTCCTGGCGTCTCAATGTGGTTCTTACCAAGCTCATGAAACATCCGTTCAACCAGTACACGGAGCTGACCCAAAGTATGTCTCGTGAAAAATCCCCACTAAGAGTCAGTGGGCTACAGGCGGTTTTCTATCCAGAAGAGTGAGCGAGCTCCAAGCTCTGTCCATTCAGGAACCATACATGCAGTTCAGGAATGCTAGCATGGTGCTGAGACCGAATCCAAAATTCATTCCAAAGGTGCCTTCAGACTTTCGTCTCAATGAGCCAACAATCCTTCAAACTCTCTTTGCGAACCCTTCAACCGCAGCAGGAATGGCTCTACATTCTTTAGATCTCAAAGATGTCTCAGGTTCTACCTTGATAAGTCTAAGACTTTCAGAAACTCTTCACAACTGTTCGTGACATACGGCAGACCAAGAATGGGCCTGTCCCTCACGAAACAAAGCGTCTCAATATGGATCTCATCAACGATTGCATTCTGCCATGACCAGGCCGGACGGCCTTTAACGGAGCAGGTTACTGCTCACTCCACCAGGGCGATGTCCACGTCCGCAGCACTGTTCGCTGGGGTACCAATCTTGGACATTTGCAGAGCGGCGACTTGGAAGTCACCACACACTTTCTCCAGACATTACTGCCTGGATATCGAACTTCAGAAGGATGCGACAGTGGGCCAGGCAGTGCTTCGCCATCTCTTTCAGTGATGTGGCCCTTCCTACATCCCGCCATCCAGGTATGCACGTTCCTTGCTATTGTGATGTTACTGTTATGCTGTCCACATGTTGTATGACGACACATACATTGTCTACTGTGACTACAGAGCATTTCCATCACGCGGGTGCATATCTGATTGCTAGCTATTCTGATTCAGGCATGTGAATCTATGAAAGACACCCAAATACTGGATAAGAAATGCGTTACTTACCTGTAACAGCAGTTATCCAGTATTGGTGTCTTTCATAGATTCACATGCAACCCTCCCGCCTCCCCTGGAAGGTCTCACATCCCTCTCTAACAATATTACGCCAACCTAGTTGGGTGCGTACGAAAATCTGAGGGACTGGGGCTCCTCCCAGGGAGGTCCTAGAGGGAGGTCGGAGCTGATTGGCTGACTGTAAGAGTTTGGTCCTTTTTACATAAGGACAAGGAAAGGCCACTAAGGGGAGACCCTTGGGCCTATTTTCTCTATGTATGTCTATAGGACATTACTTTTTTATTTACCGGAGGCTCCCGTCTCGACGACGGGGAATGATTCAGGCATGTGAATCTATGAAAGACACCAATACTGGATAACTGCTGTTACAGGTAAGTAACGCATTTCTTATCCCTAAAGAAGGCAAAGACACACAACGGCCCCAAAACTACAGGCCCATCTCACTTATCAACATAGACTGCAAAATATATGCCAAGATCCTAGCCGTAAGGCTCAACACAGTTCTCACTCAACTGATAGGCAATTCACAAGTAGGATTTCTAAAGACACGTATGTCACATGATAACACAAGACTCCTGTGCCATGTTCTCGAACAGTCCTCCAAGTCTGACAAACCAGCGATGGCGCTGTTTTACTTGTGTTGGAACCCCTGATCAGAGATATTGTAGCCAATAGAGAAATGTTGGGGGTCACCATCAACGAGCCACAGCCAGACGAGCAGCTTATGCGGACGACTTTCTCATAGTCAAAGAGAAACCCAAGCCCTCTATTATTGCCCTCATGGAAAGCATTGGTAAATACTCAGCCCACTCCGGCTATAAACTAAACAGAGACAAATCAGAATGTATGCCACTTAACATCCACACCACCAGAGAGGTACTAGACAACTCAGAACTAGCCTGGCAACCTGGGTTCATCAAGTATCTAGGGATTCAATTCGGCACAAACCTCTAAACCACGCTCGACCAAAATGAGAAACTAATCCTAGATTAGATTAAAAAAAACTCCTGGAGACATGGTCGCCCAAATTTATAACATGGTGGGGGAGAATAGACACAATTAAGATGATGATGATCACCCCGGTGATCAACTACCTGGCGGGAATGCTTCCACTTACACGCACCGACGAATTCCACCGGAAAACGGACACGTTGATAAACAAGTTCCTATGGCAAGACAAACAGGCAGAGGATAAGCCTGAAAAAATTAAGACTAGATAAGAAACTAGGTGGTCTAAACTTGGCAGATTTCAGAACATTCCAGACTGCCTTTATAGCGAGACAGGGAGTCTACTGGATCCTGCCCAGCCAGGTTTAAACGCCGGTCTGGCTCATGATTGAGAAAGCCATACTCAATAACCTCGACCTATAACACTCCTCACCGCAAACAAACAGACACAAAAGATAGCCCTATATTTAAAAACACTAGACACGCCCTGCTTAAGGTAGACCAAAAACTGGAACACAGCGTTAAAAATTCTAACTTGGAATCTCTGTGGGCAAACTTAAAGATAAAATATAGAGGTAAACCACTAGCCGTAGACTCATGGAAAAGATTAGGGATCTCATACCCTGCCCAGCTGGAAGAAGGGGGAAGCCCCTACACCTTCAACATGTTAAAAAAAAGGCATAACCTCTCAGATATAGAACTCTACAACTTCCTTAAAATCAGAACAGCCCTAATCAAATCAAAAATAACAAGACACAAACCCTCAATTATCCAGTGCATGGAGATTCTGAACAAAGTGGGCCACCAGGTTTCCCACATCTACAAACTACTCTGTCCCAGCTCGTCCAATCTTAAAAATAAAACAACCAGCTACTGGGAATCACATCTAGGCACCGCACTTAGCGAGAACGAAAGACAAACCTTCTGGTTGTCCCCATCGAAAAATCTGACCTCCCCGGTGTTAGCTCAGACAAAATTCTGGCTTCTGCACAAGACCTACTGGACCCCGGTTCGCTTAGCGACCCTGGGTCTGAGGGAAAACGACCGCTGCTGGAATTGGGACAGAGAGCAGGGGGACCTGGCACACCTCTTTTCCCACTGCACAAAGGTCAAAATATTTTGGAACAAAATATTCACCTTCATAAACAAAGCTCTAGGGTGCACACTTAAAGAAGAGTTTGCCACACTCACCACCGCATTTATAACATCTGATCTAGACACGAAACTTGACAGAGACCTCCTGCTAACAGCGGCAGTCAAAATAGTACTCACCAAATGGAAGGACTGGGTGACATATCTAAGAGGAGCCGACAACACAGCCTTAAGAAGCACACCATGGAGAAAACCCAACAGGGGTTTGTGGGCATCCTTGGACAAGTTCCTAGACCCATACGAACCCGCATGAAAGTGCTAGACAGAAACATTCAACGAGCCCACCCCCACATCACCCACTAGAGCAGGGCACTCCCCCTCCACCCCCCCTAATCCCTTCTCTCTTCCCCTCCTCTTTCTTTTCTTTTTCTCTCAGAGTATACAGATGGACAGGGGGCCGGCCAAGCATATACTTTGTTACAGCCCGACCTGTCTGACGGATACCCACAGCACACTGAGCCATTGATTATAGGTTATCACAATTGCAATTTAAAAGAAATGTAATTCTGAATTATCCAAATGTTAAAAAAAATTAATTGAAACAAATTTTTATTAAATGGTGTACATTTTATTTAAATGATAAACCGATCAAATATTTATCCTTTTTTACATTAAAAATAAATATTTATAAAATATTTTACACAATTTACATCAAAATATTAGCACCTCAAAAAATGTTTAACATTTCAAATATTCTTTTCTAAATTATTTATATCTTTCAATTTTTGTATTAAAATGTATTTTTAACAAACATTCTTAAATTACTCCCCACCCTTATCCCATACAAACACAACATCCTAAAATATTACATTTTTTTTAATTATTTCAAATTTTAAACAAATACTTTTAAATTAATCCCCACCCTTATCCCCTATAAACCCAACATCCCGCTCCTAAAAATACATTAAAATACAATAAAAACAAACATTTTCACATTCAAAAAATAATTGCAAAATATAAAATAACTATTGCAAAATTAATTTAAAAAAACAACATTAAACAAAAACAAATACAAACAGTCAATGTTATTTACAACAATATATTTGTTATCGCTATTTACAAAATTGACATTTCGACATTACACAAAAATCAATATTTTAAACAACGAAAAAACTTACCTCGATATTTTCCGCCATCGATATTCTTGATTCAATATTCATGCAATTCGATCTTTGGACGTCAATATTTTGTCTCTGCACCATACATTGTAATACCGAGCTACCATATCTTGTAAAGGTGAATGTCAAAAGCATCTATCTTTATGATAGAAACAGATTAGATTTACAGTTTATAACCCTATTGAGTTACTATTCATAGGTGGCTCTCACCAATTTGAGGGAATGGGTGTCTTTCAATACTTTCAGGTCATGGGCCTTTCCAAAGCCTTCATTTTCTCATTTGTACTGATCAAGAATAACAGAAGATTCATGCAAAGTTACATTAAAATGAAGCTACAAAGTCAGAGCGAGTAAAATGGGGCACTGGGCGCAACAAAGTGCCTTTGAATACATGGCACTGGTTTAAAGATGTTTTGGGGTAATTTCAGTGGATTGTATAGGATGCAGTAGGGCTCCCAGATGTTGCCACAGCCTTCTGGCACAGGACAGTAGTTATGGCTTTGTATCTAAGCCCTTGCCTACCGCAGTCAGGACTTTCTTGCTGTATCTCACCCAAACTGTAATAACACCTAAAGAGATTTTCTGCTGCCCTAGAAAGCATATGACTAGAAGCTGTGCAAATGTACATTAAAATGGGTGAAAAGACACAAAAACTTTTTTTTAATTTTTTTTATTGAATAATCAGCTCCGTAACAGTGCACATCAGTTAGCAATGGTAATACACCGTCAATCAGTCATAGAATCAACCATATCAGCACATACAATAATTAGGCCCACCTCCCGCAACAGTCCCTCCCACCATACATAGACATAGCTCCTGCAACTCCCACCGGTGACCCAGAAATGCATACCCAGAATATTCTTCACCTCCACCCCACTCCCCCCTCTCCCCATCAGAGCCACACATCGCCCCTTCATGAAACGCCACAGCCCGAGGAGTCCAAGCCAGGCCAGGCACCCCGGCCTCCCATGAGGAGCGCACAAACACAATGTAGGACGGTGCGCCCCACTCCCCCCTTAAGTTGGGTCTTCAGTCGTCTGGGAATCCATCCATTCCCCTCTATATCGCCTCCACGCCGCCCATACGCGGTCCCATTTCTTAGGGCAGCCCGGCTTTTGTAAATCACCTTTTCTGCCCGCTGGCACCAGTCCAAATCGTGTTCCCACTCCTCCACCGTAGCCAGTAGGTCACTGCCCCATCTCCTTGCAATGTTTCTCTTGGCCACCATGCTTGCCAGAGATAGCCACACTTTGTCCCATTTCGGCCAGGTGATGTCGCTGGTAACCCCCAAGACATGCCATCTGGCCTCCAGCGGAAAATCCGCTCCCACCACCTCCAACATGATATCTGTCAATCTGAACCAAGAAGGTCCCTTCCTCCCCACACCCCCGTAAACAAAAGCGAGAGTCTACATAGCCTATCAGGTATTGCGATGTTCGCTGGGTGTACGACCTATGCAGGATGCGCAGTTGGACAAGTCGGAATCTTGCACGCATCGCCACCTCCCGGGGACACTGCAGGGCCTCCCCCCAGTCATCATCGTCTAACAGCCCCAGATCCGACTCCCACTTTTCCCGCAGTGGCCCCAATATGTCCGGAATGTTGTTAATACGTTTTCTATATGTGAGGGAGATTGCTTTCTCTATCATGGGGTCCAGGAGTAATCTATCTTCCAACGGAGCATACTCCTGTAGTTCCTCCCCTGGGGGCAGATGACTGTGTAGGGCAGACTTGAGTTGTTGGTAATGTAGAAACTCCCCACTCCCCATTTGATACTCGGTCGGCAACTCTGCAAATCCCACCATCCCTCCCCGTTTCCAGATGTCTCACGATACATCAATTCCGATTAGACTCCACCGATGCAAATCCCGCAACCTTGTCACTGCTGGCAAGAAGGTCCCCGCCCACAAAGGCGTCTGCTCCGTAAGTCTTGCCTCCCATCCAAGCAACCTTGTCGCTCGCTTCCACACTCCAACCACCGCTGCCGTCTGGGGAGGTAGAGGTCGGCCGCGCCTTCCCTTAGTATACATGGCTTCTAAGTATGTGCCATTCCCTAGGGCTAGCCTATCCATCCTGTAAGCAGAGTCTTCCAACGGGGCAAACACCCACCCATTCACATTAATCAGCTGTGTCGCCCAATAATATAGACGGATATCCGGTACAGCCAAACCTCCCTCATACGGCCCCCTCTGCAGTTTTCGAAGAGCTATTCTAGGGCACTCACCACTCCAAAGTAAGGAGCATTGTTCTGACTCGACCATCCTAAATATCTGGTCAGGAACCAGGAAGGGTGCACACTGTAAAGTATACAGCAGGCGGGGGAGAGCCATCATTTTGAATAAAACTGCCCGTCCCATCAGGGAGAGCGGTAGAGACCTCCAATGCTCCACGTACCCTCGAAGCCGATCAAGTTGCGCCGATACATTCAGGCGCAAGATCTCGGAGTCGGATTGTGTGATCCAGATTCCTAAGTACTTAAAGACATCCTTCCAGGCTATACCCCCACAGTCGTCCGACAGCTGGGGTAGCGGTCCCGTTAGGACGTGACCCAGGGACTTATCCCAGTTTATACGGTATCCGGAGTAAGTACCGAACTCACATAAAATTTCCAGCAACCTCTGAATGGAGGCAGCCGGTCTCTGAACGTACAAAGGGATGCCCGGATCCAGTGCACCAGAGGCTCAAGCACCAGCGCAAACAAGGTGGGTGAAAGGGGACACCCCTGACGTGTGCCCCGGCTCAGGCAAAACTCTCTTGACATCACTCCATTTACCCGAACTCTTGCGAGTGGCGCGGTATATAGCTCGAAAGTGTTCCTCAAAGCCCAGATTTTCCAGGACTGCATATAGATATTGCCATTCTATACTGTCAAAAGCCATATGGGCGTCGAGGGACAGTAGGGCCGCCGGCACCCCTGGCCTCCCGGACACTCCCTGCAGAACCCGCAGGTTTTGGCGATTGCTCCTGTGGGGCATAAAGCCCGACTGGTCCGGGTGGATCAGTGACTGAATGACTGCCCCCAGTCTCGTGGCCAGGATTTTACCTACGACCTTTGTTTCAAAATTAAGCAAACAGATGGGCCTATAAGAAGTACACATCTCCTGCGGTTTGACAGTTTTATGTATTACAACAATCGTCGCCGATCTCAGATCTTTGGGAAGTATCCCGGCCTGTTTGGCTTCGTTAAACATTCGCAGCATGTGGGGCACTAAGCTGCCCGCTGCACACCCGAAGGCTTACGCTGGAAACCCGTTGGGTTCCGGGCCTTTCCCCGCCTGTATGTCTCCCATGGCGTTCTCCACCTCCTGAACCATTATCGGTGACTCTAGGGTGTCCCTATCTGCTTGCTCTAGAGCCGGCAGCCGCAGAGAGGCCAGAAAGTCTTGGCACTCCTGTTCCTGCCTATTAGTGTGTGACCTATAAATAGTTTCTTAGTATTGTGCAAATTCCGCCGCTATCTCCTTACCCGTAGTCTGCCTAGAGCCGTCCGGTCGCTGAATCCCCAGGACTCAGTTACGCTCCTGATCCCGTTTCTCCAGCCAGGCTATCATTTTGTTGGCCTTATCCCCCAAGTCATACACGCGCCTCTGGATAGCCAGGGCATGCGAACGTGCCTGATCAGTAAGAACATCCCTTATCTCTTTCTCCAGGAGACGCTGCCTGTGTCGCCTATCTCGATCCTGCTCCAGGGACCCGACTTCCAAGTTGCCCAGGGCTGGCAGGTCCTGTTCTAGTTTCTCAATTTGCGCGTGTTTGTCTTTCCGGTGTTTCCCTACCTCCGTCTGCACGTAGTCCCTGGCCACCGTCTTGTACGCTTCCCACACTACACTATGCGAGGTGACAGAGCCCATGTTCTCAGTGAAGTATTGGTCTATCCGCTCCCTGAACGCTTCCTGGAAGTCCTGATCCTTAAATAAAAACGTATCTAGCCTGGGAGGGCCAGTACAAGCCCTATCAGGGCCCCAGAGATGTACCTCCACTGGGGAGTGGTCAGATATCCCCCTTGCCTTAAGGTACCCACCCTGGAACAGTCCCATGTTCCCCACCTGTGTAAATATATAATCAATCCTGGACCCTGAACCATGCGCTGCCGAAATATGTGTGTATTGCCGAACCAGGGGGTTGTGCTCTCTCCAAAGATCCACCAGACCCATAGCATGTACAAAGTCCCGGAAGCGACAGGGACCTCCCCTGGGGGGCTGCGCCTGCGACCTATCCAGGGACCTGTCCATCACTGCGTTCATGTCCCCCCCCCCAGAATCAGGATCCCCGGTGTCATATCCAGCAGCAACCTCCCGATATCGGGGAGGGTGGTGCTGTGGAGCTTGGGAGGTATGTAAAGCGAACAGATATTGACCGTCCTACCTTCCCACTGATCCATCAGGATTCAAGCAAGCCGGGCCGAAGACGTCTGTAATGCCAGAAACCGGTCCCCGGAAGCTTGTTTCCTTTCCAGTAAAGAATTGGCTTGGTAGTTTGGTCTGCCCTGTTCCCATGATGCACTGGGCCAGGGTCAGACTAATTTGCATGTAGCCAGGTTCTGAACTAGGATGGTGCAGTGAGCTAAAAAATGGTGACGGATCAAGCCCTGATCTTTTGACTGGGTAGGAGTGTTCTGCTTAATTCAGATACTCTGTCCATCACCACCCCCCTTTTTGAATCGTTTTGGCCACCACAAGTGTGGAAGGGTATGCTCAGATGTGAGTCCCTTGCTCACTGCACCATCAGGATTCAAGCAAGCCTGGCCGAACACGGCTGTAATGCCAGAAACCGGTCCCCGGAAGCTTGTTTCCTTTCCAGTAAAGAATTGGCTTGGTAGTTTGGTCTGCCCTGTTCCCATATTGCACTGGGCCAGGGTCAGACTAATTTGCATGTAGCCAGGTTCTGAACTGGGATGGTGCAGTGAGCTAAAAAAACGGTGATGGATCAAGCCCTGATCTTTTGACTGGGTAGGACTGTTCTGCTTAATTCAGATACTCTGTCCATCACCACCCCCCTTTTTGAATCGTTTTGGCCACCACAAGTGTGGAAGGGTATGCTCAGATGTGAGTCCCTTGCTCACTGCACCATCAGGATTCAAGCAAGCCGGGCCGAAGACGGCTGTAATGCCAGAAACCGGTCCCCGGAAGTTTGTTTCCTATCCAGTAAAGAATTGGCTTGGTAGTTTGGTCTGCCCTGTTCCCATGATGCACTGGGCCAGGGTCAGACTAATTTGCATGTAGCCAGGTTCTGAACTGGGATGGTGCAGTGAGCTAAAAAACGGTGATGGATCAAGCCCTGATCTTTTGACTGGGTAGAAGTGTTCTGCTTAATTCAGATACTCTGTCCATCACCACCCCCCTTTTTGAATCGTTTTGGCCACCACAAGTGTGGAAGGGTATGCTCAGATGTGAGTCCCTTGCTCACTGCACCATCAGAATTCAAGCAAGCCGGGCCGAAGACGTCTGTAATGCCAGAAACCGGTCCCCGGAAGCTTGTTTCCTATCCAGTAAAGAATTGGCTTGGTAGTTTGGTCTGCCCTGTTCCCATGATGCACTGGGCCAGGGTCAGACTAATTTGCATGTAGCCAGGTTCTGAACTGGGATGGTGCAGTGAGCTAAAAAACGGTGATGGATCAAGCCGTGATCTTTTGACTGGGTAGGAGTGTTCTGCTTAATTCAGATACTCTGTCCATCACCACCCCCCTTTTTGAATCCAAAGGATCTTCAGCGGGACCAGCAACCAAGTTCCACAAAAACTATTTTTAATTTCTATGTAACAATGCTGAAAAGTCATATTCTTATTTCCTAGATCAACGTGAAAAATAATGGGAAATGTTCTGCAGTGTTCTCTCTCTTTTCAAAATTCCTAAAGGTTTACAAAAAGGGCCAAATTAAATGTATAGAGTCTGTATCCCCCTCTCGAACTCTCGTCTGGAAGATACTGAGTGAGGTTTTTGTCTCCTGTATCCGTCACCCACCACCACACCTATCAGCAGCCTTCCTGTTTCATGATGCCAGGGTGTGTTTCCTTCCCTCACCTTTCCACAGTCCCCTTTTGAATGTGTGTGCACACAAGAGAGCACAAGTACTCGGAGTCTTCAGCTACAGGCGATAGTTGAAAACTTTTGCTGGGTAACCAAGTGATTCACACTGGACAGGGTTGCCTCCCTGAAAAGACTGACTATGCAGGTGCCACGTCGCTGCCCAACCTGCAACTTTGCTGAGCTGTTTCTAACTTGAATGTGAACCGCATTCAGTGTTTGCAGTGTAGCTTGATTATTAATAGCTGGCACTGTTGTTCTGCCTCCTGGGCCTCAGCCATTCTTCCTTATTTACCAATGTTCCAAAGCACTTTCTCTCTTCCTGTAAATTCAGAAAAAGTTAGAAAATCGGAAGATAATTTAAAAAGTCTACCAAACGTTAGTATAATGTCCCCAATCTGTGGAAAATTAAGAAATCTGCGCGGAATTAAGACACCTATGTTTCAGAAGAAAAATCTGCAAAACTGGTCTGGGCTGTCCAGCAATGACTCCAGGGCCTCACAAGACTTAACCCTTCCTTTAGCCAGGAAGGCAGGCTGATGGGAGTGTTGGAAGCTTAGACGATGGCCGTAAGGAGGTCTGTGTTGTCAGGTCTGACTCCTAGGGTCCCGCTTCAGTTGTTGTCAGAGTCCTATTGTAGCTTCTTTCGATTTGGAGATGGGACTGGCAGAATGGACATGCAGGGTCCCCTCCTCCTCAGAACGGACACGCAGGGCTCCCTCCTCCTCAGAACGGACACGCAGGGTCCCCTCGTTCTCAGACACGCAGGGCTCCCTCATCCTCAGAACCGACACACAGGGCCCCATTGTCCTCAGAACAGACTTGTAGGGCCCCCTCGTCCTCATTACTCGCAGTGGTCGGCCAATGTTGGTTCATGGGGCAGCTGACTACAGAGAGGTTTGCCCGCATGGGATTATTGGGAGAGTGGTGCAGTCCGAGCGACAGCTATCTTTTTTCGACTTCCCTCCTGGTACATACTCCAAAGGGCATATAGTGGGCTGTTTTGGGTTCCCTGACAACATTTTAGGTACAGGTGGCCTGGTTACTGGTGGTAGGGAAAGCAGGCAGGGCAATTTGTGTCCCGTCCACCCATTCCCCCTTTTTTACAGCAGTTGGAGGTTTGCGATCTGGCCAGGCGTTTTTCCTCAAGGGGCTTCGATTGTGACAAGTGCTCAATTGGGATTGTTTGGTTGTAATAATTGTTTGTCGCGTAAGTCAGGTGCTTATCGGTGGCCTGGAAAGTTTTGCATGACTTTACAGAAGTTTGATTGCCATTGGCGAACCACATGGAAAGGGAGGGAGTTAACCTCTCACCTGGACTAGGCAGGAAATTAAAGGTTAAGTATAGGAAGTTAAGTTGGTTAGATGTTAATAGATGCAGTCATAGGCTGAATGGGAATGTTAAGGTTACAAACTGTAGAACTACAGTACATAGGAAGTCTATAGTTTCAGGGTTAGGTATGTGGTGGGACCGTGGGGGGGGAGGTAAGAGAATAGATAATTAATTTTCTGTATAGCGAGGCTTTAGTTTTGTAAGGGAGAATGCCCAGGAAAATATTGTGATGTGCACCTGTTTCAATAAAGCGGCCCTTTCCACACAAGCAAGAGTGGTTGTGATATGCCCCTCTCTCCCAATAAGGCATTGGTGTTTTGTTGTGCACACAAGGCTGTGGGGTGATCTCACCATCGTAGAGTGTTCTGGTGGCTTTGTGAGGGTTGGTAGTGTGACGGCTGTTTTGTGCTGTTGGTAGGGTGACCAACCGTCCGTAAATTTCATGGACCGTCCGTAAATTGGACCTCACGTCCGTTGTCTGTGAGGATCCCCTTTACGGACGCCTTTTGTCCGTAATTTTGGGCCTTGCAGGGAACAAAGACCCATTCCCTGTGAGAGGCCTCAGCTCCCTTATGGGGCGCCTCACACTCATCTGCGAAGCACAAGAGCAGCCCCACCTGCCTATTGTCATTCTGTCTGCGGCTGATTGCCACATACAGAATGACAAAGGGCCAGTCTGGGATGTGAAAACATGTGGTGGCCTCCTCTAGTCCGGCAGGGCATTCTGTTAGGGTTAGATGGACAACATTTAAATGACATTTAAATGTAAGACTCCTCTTAGGCAGTGGTATGGAGAGTGACACTTAACACGAGTATAGATAGCCGGCTACAGCAAAACAAGGCTGACTTGAAATTTCATAACTTGGAATCCCCTTTTGATTCTCACGCAATTTTAGGTGTGAACTGAGCATTTAGTAAACAACATTGACACGGGGTACAGCATTTTTCGGGTGACATGTTGCACTTCATTCAGTGTTGACGTTTAGAGGAATAACAGTTTACTTATGCGTGTTTTTTCAGACTCCAAGTTGCAGAAACTCAGATTTCTTTCGCACATTTCTCTCTATGATTTCAGCCAGAATTTGCCTGGCGAAATACAGGCAGGCAAATAAATAACTATGGGGTGCACAATCAATGCCTTACTCAAATTCCCAAATCTGCTGCAGGTGGGAGTTGGCGGACAAATTGGGATTAGCTCTTGTTTCAAAAGGGTCCCTGATGCATTTAAGGGGTCCGCAGCACACAAACTGTAGGATTCCCATTACTTTCCTTGACCCTGACCCTCTTCTGTACCAGGTATTCTTCCAAAGCACTGTTGCCACAGAAGGAAAAGATAAACCAAGCACGCAAACGAAAAGACTATGTAGAAGAGAAGTACCACGATTACAGTGTAATAAAGTTAAAAATACCCAATAGTTCTTTCACAGTCTCATCAGTTCAGAGCTGAAGCATTGTTAATATTATATACAACGAAGCCATAGTTTCTGATTTTTTATTTATTTTATGCAACTAACATCCATTAACAAAGCCAATAGTCATGGCTTGCAGTTGGTCTAATGTTACTGGATGCAATGATAGAAACAGCAAAATACCAGTCGGGTGGCACACTATGCTCAGCACAAGTTAAGCCAAGCCCTTAATTAAATCAGACACACCCCTTGGAGAGACCCCCAGTTTTATCATCCCACATAAAGCCCTTGAAACAACACCATGTCACAGTCACCTCACGTCCTGGCAATGTGCATCATGCATGACTCATGACTTCCAAGCTTTCTGATGCCTGTGTGCAGGTGCATAGTGAACTCTCCCCCCACCCCACCCACCCCTGCTTTAGGAACTACAGCGGGGTTGAAGTTCTTGATGGGCCTCTTCTGTCTGCAACTGGATGGAAGGGTGGGTGTATGGGTAAAGTGTGGCTGGAAGGATGGGTGGCTAAGACTAAGGGGAATGGAGAGAGAAAGGAAGGATGGATGGATGAGTGAAAGCATGGATGAATGATTGGCAGAATGGATGGGTGAATGGGTGCATGGATGAGCGAAAAGAAGAATGTAAAGATGGATGAGTGAAAGAATGCATAATGAGTGAAAGGGAGGGTGGAGAGCTGGAAAAAAAGATGGCTGGATGAGTGAAAGGATGGGCGGATGAGTGACTGGGTGGATGGATGAGTAAGTGAAAGGAAGGCTGGATGAGTGAAAGGGTAAATGGTTAGATAGATGAGTGAATGGATGGATAGAAGAGTGGATGGATGAGTGAAAGGATGGCTTGGGTGAAAGGGTAAATTGTTAGATGGATGAGTGAATAGATGGATGGGTGGAAGAGTGGATGGATGAGTGAATAGATGGATGGGTGGAAGAGTGGATGGATGAGTTAAAGGATGGATTGGGTAAAAGGGTGGATGGATGGATCAGTGAACGGGTGGCTAAAGGGATGGATGAGTGAAATGATGGATGGAAAGATAGATGATGAATAGGTTTGCAAATGATTGAAAAGGTTTGGATATGGATGGCCACCCGGATGGAAGGACAGAATGAATGGTGAAACATTGAATTATAGATGAAAGAATTAATGGATGACAGAATGTTAATTATCATATGAAATATCACAAAAAGATCTGCAAAGTTGCTCAAAGCTGCACGCATACCAAATAAACATGAAGTGCACAATTTTTAACCTTACCGTCCTGAATTTGCACCTATGTTAGTTGGCCACCCTAGCTGTTGGTAGGACATCTGTGCCAAATATATCCCCTTGGTTCTGGGGGCCTGAGTGCACGGATGGGCTTTCTAACGTGTTCAGCTCTTTCTGTAGGGTCTAGCAGTTGGAAGGAGTGTGCTTCAGTGTCGGTTGCTGTAGAGTTGTTTGCCATAAGTACATCTCTATAGTCCTTTGTTTTGTGAAGTGCCCACGTGCCCCGGGACACGGTTTACTTTGAAAATATAAACAAGAACTGACGTAGCAGCGGGACTGAGCAGTGCCGATAACAGTGCTTGCAGAGCTGGGCTGAGCCGCTCAGGTCACACGGCCCAGGCCATGGCCTTGATAAATGTGTGTGCGAAAGGCCGCAGGTGCTATTGTCAGTTTGTTTGCTCCTGTGCCGTTTGTAAATGACGCAGTTTGGGGCTTAATGGGACGGAACTAATCATGGCGCCCAGGAGAAGGCATAGCCCGACCTCGCCTAGGATGCGTACGCCGTACCTGCCAGCTTCCCCGAGTCACTAGTGATTTCTTCGCCCGGGCAACCGCACTGTCGGATTTTTAAGCCAAGTCTTAAAATTGGAAAGGCTGAACTACACGTCGTAGCACGAAAAGTGAGACTGCCTGAGAGGAAGCCAGGACAGGAACAACGTGATGACGTAACGCCGGTGACGCCTATGAAGCCGAGGGAGTGTCAGTAACTGCGCCACACCAGAATACAAGGGGGGGCCAATAGGCCCCCACGCAAGCATGGCGGGGCCCGGCCCCTCCCACACCCCGTCCCTTTCGGGGCCGCTTGCCCCGCGCCCTCGCCCCGGAAGTAGTTGTGCGCTTCCGGGACGAGGGGGCGGGGCCGCGGCGGCGAAAGGGTTAAAAAGCCTGGGGAGCGCGGGAAGCGTCCTCTTTGTGCCCGCGCTCCCAGGCTTGCTCTTCGCCCCACCGTGGGGCCGTGTAATTTTCTCTTTTTCTTTTGCAGTCCCGCATGGAGAGCATCGCAATCAGCGGGAGTGGAGCTGCGGAGCCCGGGAGAGCAGCAGACGATGTCTCCGTTGTTCGTCGGGGGACGGGTGCTCGCTCCTCGCCCCGCCGTGGGGCTATGTAATGTGCTTGTTCATTTTTATTGCAGGTGTGCCTCGTAGCTGCGGGAGGACTGCGGTGTTTTCCTGGATCCGACGCGCTGCTGAGGTGGAGCGGGAGAACTTATGACCAGGCGGCGTGCTGATCCGGAGAACCCTAGCTGCGGAGGACTGATCCGGGTTCGCGCCTCGCCCCACCGTGGGGGCTGTATAATGTTCTCTTTTTCTTTTGTAGTCCCGCATGGAGAGCATCGCAATCAGCGGGAGTGGAGCTGCGGAGCCCGGGAGAGCAGCAGACGATGTCTCCGTTGTTCGTCGGGGGACGGGTGCTCGCTCCTCGCCCCGCCGTGGGGCTATGTAATGTGCTTGTTCATTTTTATTGCAGGTGTGCCTCGTAGCTGCGGGAGGACTGCGGTGTTTTCCTGGATCCGACGCGCTGCTGAGGTGGAGCGGGAGAACTTATGACCAGGCGGCGTGCTGATCCGGAGAACCCTAGCTGCGGAGGACTGATCCGGGTTCGCGCCTCGCCCCACCGTGGGGGCTGTATAATGTTCTCTTTTTCTTTTGTAGTCCCGCATGGAGAGCATCGCAATCAGCGGGAGTGGAGCTGCGGAGCCCGGGAGAGCAGCAGACGATGTCTCCGTTGTTCGTCGGGGGAGGAAGCCATCCATGATCCATCGCTGCGGCGGTGCGTGGCTGTCCTGGCGGCGGCAGCACCTGGAGCGCGGCGGCAGCACCTGGAGCGCATCATGGAGAACTACAAGCAGAAAAGTAAGCCCCCTGGGAAAGTACTGTGGCGCTTTGGTTGTGCTTCCGGTTTATCACAGTGACCATGTTCGAGGTTGTTACAGCCGTGTCGGTATGACACATGCTGAGTGTGTCAAATATCACTTGCGCTATGGCAAAACGTTTTTTCCGTGTTATCGCCCTTTGAGCACTGTTTAAGACGCCTTATTTACCAGCATGACATTCCCTTGCTTCTGTGTCTCTTTAGTAATTCGTGTGGTGAGTAACTTGAAGGGGACCCGGAAAGCCGAGGCTCCGTGAATTGTGTTAACACCGTGGGTAGTACTCTCCAGAAGGGCTGGAATGTTGCGGCACAGGATGTGCCTGCTTGTCGGTAGGGAGACCTGTTGGGGCTTGATTTACGAACTGGGGATGTGGTTTCGTGCCTCCGTATCGACGCTGAACATCCTGTGAGTCTGGGCAAACTCACTTCATCTCAAGGCCACCATGAGACACACTCGCTCTATGCAGTGAGTACAAGTGATGTATTTATGAAACAGCAGCCTCAGTACCCCTAATCATTTCATCGGTCAAATTTAGTGGACACATCTACTTGTGATTAAAAGTGACTACAGACTAGGCAAATAGAGTTATCAAGGAAATCGGGTTACATAATAGCTATTTTAGATGGGTTGCTTAGTGCAGTGATTATAAAACTATATTACTCATGTATACGGGCAAATGCTTTGAACCATGGAAATGACATAAAAGAAACCGTCTGATTTCCATACAATTATTCGCAGAATAAGACGGCAAAATTAAGGGCGACAAATATTTCAAATAATTTGCAAAATAAAGGTGTCAGGCAAGACCTGAATAAGCATTGTGTACATTCCAGGGTTAAATTAAAATATCTGTCAACTCGGAGAGGCCTGTCGTTGTTTCCATATCAAGGACATTTGCATTCACTATTTTGGTCAGCGGAACTGACTGTCCCTCAGAATGGCCCATGTACAGAGGTTGTAAAGAGCTCACACTACCAGATTCATGGTCGGGAATTGGTGGACGGGGCGGTACATCTCAGCCACGCACTACTTCTAATCGAGTGATATAGGCACTTAATGCATTTATTTAGCTGGTGGTGCGTGTCGATTTGTGTGTTTACCAGTGAGTTTCAATGTATCACATTGATTTTGCTTTATGCGGCGTGTGGTTACGACGCTGATGGTGGGTTATGTATACCGATAAATCGTCTGCAAGTGTGAGTGATACGAGGAAGAGGGGTCACCTGGCGAGTGGTAACAGAGCCCCCCTGGCATTGATCTGTGCTGGCAGAGAAGCACACTATGCCGTCGCCTGTCTTTGCGAGGGAAGCTTTACAATAGAAGTGAAAGGGGCCAGTGTTCTATTACAAATGATCTTTGAATGCCAGCAGATTGGTGCAAAAGCGCCTTCTTGGAAGTAGTTCTACAGCCCAAGTCTGAGCGTTTACATTGAGGAAACGCTTTTAAAAGTTATTTGAAAGCGGATGCAGTTTAGGTTATAAAAATGACTGTTAGCAGATCGGAGGAGAATTAATATTTTATGCCCAAGCAGTCAGGGAAATAAAATAATTTGCATGTTTACATTGGCATCAGGCTGTGTTAAATATAATTGAGCCGACCTGACACCGCCGGGCTTACACGGTCGCATGATCTCCACATTTAAGCTATCACATGTCACAGCGAGCGGTCATTATTCGAATGACCATAAGACATTCTGCTGTACATCCCGGTACTCGGGTTATCGTTAGCGGCTATTGTGTGGCTCCCTTTGGCAGACATTATCTCAATAAAACTGAGGGTTGGTGGACAGAGTAGTACGGCACGTGGGTGACAGGGTATTCTGAACACTAAACTCTAGCCTGTTCCTATGTTTTACAACAATTATGCTTAAATGACATAAGACACATATCTCGTAATTAAGGTAGATAGCCAACGAAAGCTGAAGCAAGATGATAGGCTCAACTCCTTTCTGTATAATGAGCCACAGTGGAATAATATTTGATGCTAGAGGTGACGCGATCAGTCCACTTCAATGTCTAATGCCCAAAGTGGATGTACCGATGTTTACACGGTGATATCAAGTACTGTTTGGCTCCAGTTTGGTGGAGAAGGGTGGCCCAGAAAATGGTTAGACTGGCAGACCATGATGCAGAGGTCTGGCCGGGGACCAGGAGTACAGTCCCCGTCTGGGCGGGTTTTGGGCTCAATTTACCAGCAACGGACAGCCCCTGATGTTCACGAATTTTAATTTAAGTAGAATAGTGGGGTAGGAAAAGTACTATCCCACATCCTATCACACTTGTTTACAAGCAGACGGGTCCAGTAAATTGTTGACCAGGGTGACCACCCGCTACGGGGGATAAGCAATAAGGCAGTGGGGCTCTTAGCTCACAAGGTAATCGAAAGGATGGTTCAGGGCCACAAATAATTGCCTGCTGAAATTGGAAGATCTTTATCTCTGTCTTTAAACAAGGAATGTCCAATGTAGGCCCAGGAGGGCTGTATCCACGACAGATTTGCAGGATAAGCAACAAGTTTTAAAATGTGTTATATTGAGATGCACTGTATCTAAATGCATTTAATAGGTTAATTCTAATCTCAGAGATGCTGCCCATTGTATACCTACAGATGCACTGTATCTAAATGCATTTAATATGTTAATTCTAATCTCAGAGACGATGCCCATTGTATACCTACATTTGGGCAAGAACACTGTAAACGATCATTTGTCAGATTGGTTGAGTGCAAGGAGCGTGAAAAGCTGCCCACTTGGGGTTCAATGCTGTGACATTAGGATGGCAATTACTGTGCCCTTGTTTTCCTTTCTGACTCAGCGACAAGACAGTTGTGGTTGCTATTTATTCGGTGAATAGACAAGGTAACCATAATTGCTGGCGGGCACTGTAATCTGACCCAGGTTTAACACCCTCCTTTCGCTGACCCCGCCACCCCACAATATTTCTTTCTGGGTGCGGGGATTCTTGTTGTTTCAGAACGTCCTCACTGTTCATAAAATAATAGGTCCTGTCTGGTCCAACAGGAGGGATCTCAGTAAACAATATTGTGTGTCCACTTCACCTGGGTATCCGCCCACAGACCAAGCTAATGGTAGTTACAACGATAACATGGCAGAGTGGTCTAGGTAGTCAATATATCTACCGGTAATGTTGACAATACTAATTCAGGGTTACCTGTGTGCGCTTGCGTGTCTACCTAACAGCATTGGGCACTAAATTCCTCCCCTCCTGTTTTATGGCGTTAATGAGTCAGCCGTACCAAAGGTCAGTCAGGAAATTGACATTCCATAAGTGTGCCTATTAGTTTCAGGTAATCTTCTCAGAGGACATTTAGCAAGCAAAGGACCCACTATAGTAGAGTGGATCTAAAAAGGAAGGTCGTGACCATGCCTAAATCCCGTCTCTGATAATGCTGATGCTCTTAGATGGGCAGGGGGGTCGGACAGATTTACATCGGACCAGGGCTGAACTGGGGGAGGCAGAATGGGTTAATGAATGATACCACATTACACTCTGATCGGTTGACACTAAGGTTGTATCATGATTTGCAACAAGTGTCGGTATACTATGAATTGATTGGGAAATCATGTGTGGCAGCGGGAGGGCCACCTGTTACATGCAACTTGTTAAGGGAATGATGCTCAGTTGGGTATCATAGGAATAATATATATAGGTTATGGTTGCCCCTTAGTTATATTTCGCGTTACCATTGTCAGCCACGGTCGAAGCCAGCAGTCAGGCGCGAGGGGTTCGATACTTAGAATACGTATATCTCAGCAAGTTGTGATTGGGTGGGTGCTAATCCAAACAGACGGTCCCCTGTTAAACTGATATCCTAATCATCCTTAAGGAGTCATGAGGGCGCTATGGTATTCAGGGGGGACTCCATGCTTTGTGTCACTGCACTGCACACTGGGTAGTATTCGTTAATGAAGGCCATTTTACTGGGCACTCTTCGTAACACGAATCCAGTCACGCTACAAGGGACACAAACTGAGGCTATGCGCAACACTTAGTCGGGAGTGTTTGTGAGTATGCATCCGACGCTAATCGTACCTCAAACTTAGCAAGTGATGGCAATGTAAGACTTGCACGTGTACAGCAATTATCGCCAGGAACACTAATGGTTTGTGTTTATCTTTTCCATTTATGTATGGCCGGGTCCATGGTGGATATATGGAGTGCTCCGCATCACAACAGCTGCTACAGGTGGACAGCACAAGGGATGCTTACGTCAGGTAGAGGATTGCAAGCAACAACGCAAGTGTGAGGGGCGAGCGATCAAAAGACGCAGGAGGTGCCAACACAGAGTTGATTGTTGCAGTGTGTAAGCCCTTCATTGGGCTGGCGGCAGTAATGTAGCAGGATGTTTCACAAAAAATGTCAGTATTTGCCTTTACAGGAAATGGTATACCTACAGTAACGGCGCCTGTACACGCAGGGCCACCAGTGTCAACATGGTATATGCATAGATCACCAATTGGTAGTGACAACGGTAGAGATGGGACAGTACACAAGGGTGTGCATTCCTAGCCTCGGCAACCCCAGGTGATAGGCCTATGCAACGCCTCATTTCCCCTGTTCAGGAAGTGGGGACTTCCATGGTAAAAGTAGTACCATACACTTAACACTTTCCAGAGCGTAGTGGCTAGGTGTGGATGGTTAGCAGACTGTACAGTATGCCAGTGGGAAGGGAGAATGGTAGTACCAGGATACACCCGGTCACAGCATCTGCAGGGACCCTCGAGAGGCGTGCCCCCACACTATCATTCATTTTAGGACATGGGGTAACGATGATAGGACCCAGACTGCACCATAGGGTGGCTCAGTTTTCCCCAGGCTGCACGTAAAAGGGGGGGGGGGGACTAGGCGAGTGCACGGAGTCACTCGGTGAAAATCACTCAATAAAGAGAATCAACATTTGGTTGGTGAAACTATTTCATACACATTAATCGCAGAATATCCCACAGGGGGTCATCTCAGGACCAAGCAGACTAACAGTCGGCTGATAATGAGGAGTTGACGTTTATTAGAGGCTCTACTCACAGGGTGGGGGGTCCAGTGGACAGAGTCAGGGATGCCCTAGGGATAGGGGACAAAATGGCAAGGGTAGAGGGGTTTTGGATTAGGAAGTTATGACCTTTCGGTGTGCCCTACAAAATAGCAAGGGTAGAGGGTTTTTGGATGAGGAAGTTATGACCTTTCAGTGTAGGCGGTTTGGGGGGGGGGGCAGATAGTCGGTCAACTACCTGGCCTGTGGCGGTAAGGTCATTAATCGGTGAGCAGCATTTTAAGGTCCTTACGGGGGGGGCGGACCCATTCACGAAAGGGGCCGCCCGCGGGAGGGGCCATTGGTCTCTCTCAGAACTTCAGGGGCAGGATATGATATCCCGTTTTTAAAGGGTGCGGGGGAGGGAGTCTACGCTTTCCTCAGGCTGGTAGCCACCCCTCACAACACTATGACGTCACTAAGGTGCGCGAGTGTCTGGGCCCTCCTGTTATGGTTAAATGGAGTTCAGGGAGCGCACGTGGGTGTAACGTGCCCTGGGTTGCGCATGCGCATCTCCAACGTGAGAGCGCAGCTGTAAAAGGATCTGACACCGGTTGGCGACCTTGCCGTAGGACTTTATTAAAAATATTAGAATGCAGTTTAATTTTTCAGGATGATTAGATTTGGTTAGGAAACACGCTGTACTAGCTATTTGTTAAGGTTAGCCCATCATACCTTGTCGAAACGGATGTCAATCTAATCTTCTGAAAAGTGTGCATTTTAATAATTGTCAGAAATGTTTATTTGATTAAAATTTTTGATTTGTTTTATATTTTAATAAATACAGCCAGGGGGGGGGCCTGTACCCCCTGACTTCCAAAGACCCCCATGTGTTGACTGGTTGAATTGGGTAATTCAGTCAGTATGGTAAGGGGGGAGGTGGCCGGCAGTCCAAGACCATGATACAAGGGGGGGCCAATAGGCCCCCACGCAAGCATGGCGGGGCCCGGCCCCTCCCACACCCCGTCCCTTTCGGGGCCGCTTGCCCCGCGCCCTCGCCCCGGAAGTAGTTGTGCGCTTCCGGGACGAGGGGGCGGGGCCGCGGCGGCGAAAGGGTTAAAAAGCCTGGGGAGCGCGGGAAGCGTCCTCTTTGTGCCCGCGCTCCCAGGCTTGCTCTTCGCCCCACCGTGGGGCCGTGTAATTTTCCCCACCCTCCATCCCTTGTTAGCAGTCCTTGGGGCCTGGCAAATGGTAAGTATCAGGTTGTCAACGTGCCGGACTATAGGTTTAGGGGGCTTGATCCAGTAGGCCTTGTATTTTCCGTTTACTGGAAGGTAGAACAGATGTAAATATTTTGTGCAGTATCGTGATATTTTAACTAATTCTTTCCTTAGGCCTTTTTCCGCTTACAGGAGTATGTATATATGTATATGTTTTGTGCTTTGCTGTGTATTAACAATTTTCTCCTTAGGCCTTTTTTCCTTTTAGAATAGCAATGTCGTATTTTTTATGTGTGTCTGGCGGTAAGGTCATTAATCGGTGAGCAGCATTTTAAGGTCCTTACGGGGGGGGCGGACCCATTCACGAAAGGGGCCGCCCGCGGGAGGGGCCATTGGTCTCTCTCAGAACTTCAGGGGCAGGATATGATATCCCGTTTTTAAAGGGTGCGGGGGAGGGAGTCTACGCTTTCCTCAGGCTGGTAGCCACCCCTCACAACACTATGACGTCACTAAGGTGCGCGAGTGTCTGGGCCCTCCTGTTATGGTTAAATGGAGTTCAGGGAGCGCACGTGGGTGTAACGTGCCCTGGGTTGCGCATGCGCATCTCCAACGTGAGAGCGCAGCTGTAAAAGGATCTGACACCGGTTGGCGACCTTGCCGTAGGACTTTATTAAAAATATTAGAATGCAGTTTAATTTTTCAGGATGATTAGATTTGGTTAGGAAACACGCTGTACTAGCTATTTGTTAAGGTTAGCCCATCATACCTTGTCGAAACGGATGTCAATCTAATCTTCTGAAAAGTGTGCATTTTAATAATTGTCAGAAATGTTTATTTGATTAAAATTTTTGATTTGTTTTATATTTTAATAAATACGGCCAGGGGGGGGCCCTGTACCCCCTGACTTCCAAAGACCCCCATGTGTTGACTGGTTGAATTGGGTAATTCAGTCAGTATGGTAAGGGGGGAGGTGGCCGGCAGTCCAAGACCATGCGAATAAGCCCCTCATCCTCAGAGTCTATGGACTGACTGACCAACAAGTCTCTGAAACCGACAGGCTCGCGCCGAGTAACATACCCCTTCATACCAGACAGTCGGACTTACAGGGGTGGGGCCGCGGATACTCAAGATTGACACATCTACGGGAATGGGCAGTTTCAAACCAGAATGAGGGGCGGGGCTCTTTTTTCACAATGCTAGTGGAACTTTCTTCAGCCGAGACCGGTGTTCTAACTAGCTGATGGTACACCGGCACAGCCATTAGTAGCTCCTTCACACCAGACCCCCACCACGGCCTATTTACTGTCTTCCAGGGCTCTTTCCCTATGAGACTGTCAGGAGATCCCTTTACACTAGACTGATGGAACCATATGTAGGGTGACCAGAATTTTAAAGCCAAAAACGTGGACATTTCACAAAAAAGAAGAAGGACTACAAGGTTAATTCTAGCCATGAGAGCACTCCTCAGCAGAGAATTACAGAACAGGCAGTAGGATCATGTATAAAATGTAATTTTTAAACCAAGTAGCTTGCCTGTTAATTAAATTGCTTTCTTGAAACAACTGCTAACCTTCCCTGCTTTGTAAAACATAAAAAACACCTCCCTCCGTTTTCAGTCGACCCTCTCTAAAAACCGGGACATAAGCTAAATTTCTTGAAATTTTCTGGGACAGCTGGTTAAAAACGGAGACCGTCCTGGCAAAACGGGGACGCCTGGACACCCTAACCATACGGTGAGCCTTGGAGAACAGGCGGCGGTTTGTTTGTGGGGCTAAAAGTGGTAATTATTCCCCAAAATCACACTTTTCCAGGGCAAAGTGTTTGATCTGCTGTTTGATTTATTTATATGCTGAATGAAATCTGTTCTATTTATTGATGACAAGGCTGCTAACACAGCTCCTACCACTATATGGCGCAGACAGGCCCAGTGGCGCACTATACACCAGACTGACCGGTATACCAGGCCTACTCCGGCCTAGCAGGGCGTGCCTACTATTGATTAAGTAGTTCCCTGGCACCCTCACCCTGCTATCTTTTACTACCCAACGGTAGTCAGTTGGACCACTTCCCTTGCTTGCACTAGGGCCCATCGCATCCTTGCTACACTACTACAACCCACCATTGGCCCTTCACATCAGCTCTGTTCACAGCAGACTGGCACAATCAGAGGATGGACTTCACAATTAACCCTTTGGGGTTCGCTTCACATTACATGAGAGTGACAATCCCACTCTCAGAACCTGGACAGGCCTATAGCGCCCATTTCACTCAGACTGACAGAATCACAGGCTCCTCTTCACGCGAGACTGATAGGCCCACTGCGCGTAGTTGACACCAGAGGAACAGAAACACATCACTTTCTCCACATAAATTTGTCATGCGGACGTGCCACCCCTTCACACCAGACTGGCAGTGCCCACGGGGCCCACTTCACACCAGACTGGCAGGGCCACGGGGCCCACTTCACACCAGACGAACAGGCCCGGCTCGGGCCTACTTCACACGAGACAGAAAGACACATAATTGCCCTTTCACATCAGATTGACGACAACGCCCACATCAGCCCGCTTCACAGGTCAGATCTACGGGTGCCATTTCTCGCCACAGCAACAGGCCCATAAGCCCATTTCACACCAGACTGAAATAGCCCCACACTTCACACTAAAATGACAGGGCTTTCTTCACACCAAACTGACACTGAGGGAGTGGGGAGGGCGTTGTTCACACCCATACTGGTGGAGGTTACAGTTAATGAGTCACAAATGTTTTCTGCTGGATCCAGTAGTTGGCATAGGGCTGTTTGGACAGTTATAGCACTGCATGGAGAAAATCCCGTTGATTCAAGATCTGTCTTGTGTATAATGGTATCTAGATTGTATTGACATATAATTACCACCAGAAACGCTCTTGTTTTTTCCGGCGGCAGTCAGTGGTCGAAGTGGGGGAAAAAAGTAGGGGAACTGTGGGTGGAGAATTAGAGGGGGGAATAACCTGTGGATTGGGTCAGTGGACTGAGTCAGAAGTGTAACGGAAAACTACAATTGAAGGTGAGGGTCCTAGGGGAATTAATTAGTATTTCTAGACCTGCTTGTACCTTGTCCCCCAACTGAGCAATATACAAATACACGAAAGGTAACAAGGGTCTTTTGTTAAGTGTTTAGGGCTTGGTACCGAATTATGGTGCTCAAGCTCTAAGAAGAAGTGTGCTCCCACAGGCCTGATTGTCACCAATGCGCCAAGGCTATTTCTGACAGACAAAACATTCATCAAAGACTGGTCATTGATAGCTTGGCGTTGCACACGCGATTGGCTTATCTTAATTATTTCGACTGCCAAGAGAGTGGCAGATGCCATTTCGGTGGAGATACAAATTTTGGAAGGCCAAATCAAAACCACATTGACAACTAAACGGTTTGAGAAACAACAGGAGGAATCCAATAAAGCCAATAAAGAGTATAAAGATCCAATTTTCTTCGCAAAAATTGATAAATTCAAGAAAGACTTAGCGAAATTCTCCCACGAAAAAATGTATCCTTACACTAGCGAAGACTACACTCCCACAGATTCGAATAAACAGGGAAAACCTCATGGATCGAGTTATGCCACTTCCTCTGACTCAGATAGTAGTAATACATCCCAGTGGAGAGGGAGAGGTCGCAACAATCGTCCCAATTGGAGACGCAATGGGCAAGGAAATATGTACCAACAAGGTCCATGGTGGCCTCCCACTCCATGGGGCTATCCACAATTTCCGCCACCTATGCCACACTATGCCATGCAACCACAATACTACGACAGCCAAGCTTTTTTAGGACAAGGCCGTGGCTGGAACAGAGGGAGACGGAGAGGGCAAAATCAGGTCCAGTGGGCAGACGAACAAGACACTCCGGCAACTCGCAACAAACGAGGCCAGTAGACTCCACATTGAACAACAGTGAGGACTTGGTGGTGAATCTGAGCACCCGTAGCCTGTCCCCACTAGAACACCAAGTACTTAACAAAGGTCTTGGGTTTGTACCCACCAATAGTGGTGATGCCTTTCAACTTCGCAGTGAAATGGAAAGATTTTTTCGGAGTGTGAGATTGCACTTTTTCTTCAAAGACAAGGATAAAGACCAAACACAATCTACAATGGACACGAATACCGGTCTCAAGATCCAATCAACTTTTATGCCTCTTTTGCAACAGGTGCCATCAAGAGTCGGTGCTTTTGAAACCGCAGTGCTACACGAAATGAAGGCACTGGATTTCTCCCGACACGACACTTTTCAGAACCTATCTAGACAGGAGAGACAAGCACTAGACACTCTATCCAAAGACCAAAACATCATGATCAAACCGGCTGACAAGGGGGGTGCAATTGTCATACAGGACATCACCTCCTATCGAGCCGAGTGCTTGAGACAGTTGGGGAACACTCAATCTTACTCACTTTTGAGTATAGATCCTACCACGAGACTTTCAACTGAGATTAAGTCTCTAGTTGAAAAGGCAAGTGCGGAGGGCTGGATAACAGCACAAGAAGCAAAATTTCTTGTTATATCACATCCAGTGACTCCGTATTTTTACACGTTGCCCAAAATTCATAAGGCAGCGAGACCACCTCCGGGACGCCCGATTATTTCGGGTATTGGTTCTCTCTTGGAACCACTGTCTTCTTTTGTGGATGTGTTTCTTTCACCTCTCGTCAAAACTATGCCAACCTACCTGCAAGATGCTAAAGACGTTTTACGTCTACTATCCGAGACAGAGTTCGATACCAATCTGGATTATCTTGTCAGCTTTGACGTAGAGTCACTATACACCTGTATACCCCAAGTGGAAACCTTACAAACTATACAGACACTACTAGAAACCACCACACATGACAGTAGAACACCAATCCATTTCATTATGGAGTTGGCGAGAATTGCGATGACCGCGAACTTTTTCGGTTTTGAGAACTCTCTGTATCTACAGACGTCAGGAACGTCAATGGGCAGTAAATTTGCGCCGAGCCTGGCGAATCTATATGTCCATCACTTTGAGACTCATTGTGTCCTCAACCACAACAACCCATTTTTCCATCAAACGTTGTTGTGGAAGAGGTACATAGATGACATCCTGGTGATTTGGCGTGGAGACAGAGAGTCAATCCTAATTTTCCAAACTTGGCTGAATGATCAGAATCCTTTTCTAAGATTTACTGTGGAGTATAGTAAAACAGAGCTCCCCTTTTTGGACCTATTGATCGTCCCTAGAGAAGGATTTCTGTCAAGCAGTTTATATCGCAAGCCAATGTCACGCAACTCTCTATTGAGGTTTGATAGTCATCATCCTCGTTCATTGCGAGAAAACCTCCCGTTCGGACAATTTCTCAGGGTCCAGAGGAATTGCTCAGAGAAATCAGATTTTCGAAATCAATCACGAGACCTATCCACCAAACTCGAGCAACGCTTATATCCCAGCACCCTGATCAAGGATTCGTGCAAAAGGGCATTTAACAATCATAGGGAGGCACTTCTTGCACCTCCGATTGTGAAACCTCCTTTAAACAGACTAGCATGTGTGACCACCGTTTGTACCCTGTCCACCAAGATTCAAAAGATTATCAGACAAATGTGGCGCATTCTGAACAGTGCAGGAGACAACATCCCTTTGCCTCTGTTCTCTTTTAAGAGGAGTACTAATCTGAAGGATGAACTAGTTCACACTAGACCATCCAATACAAGCCAAGATATAACACCGAGACTATGGAACCTCCCTCCCGTACAGGGCCACCATCCCTGTGGGAATTGTTCGGTGTGCCCTCAGACGCAGAAAACATTGTCTGTTGATATAGGGACAGCACGCCCTTGGCAGTTGAAACACCATACAAACTGCAATAGTAAAAGGGTTATTTACCAAATTACATGTCCTTGTGCCCTTCGCTATATAGGGATGACGACCAGAAAAATAAAGTTGAGGATACAGGAACACAAAAGCACCATTAGATGCAACAGACAGGCAACCCGGTTGACTGCCCATTTCCTAACCATGAAACACTCTGCAGATGAGTTGAAGTGGGTGATATTGGGGCAGCCCTATATACCACCACACGTGAGCGATATCTCTCAATTCCTGCTCAGAAAAGAGCAGAAATGGGTCTTTAAACTCAAGTGTGACACAGAGGGGTTGAATGATGCTATACCGTGGTTACAGCTTTGACAGATCTCTTTCAATGTATACCATCAGCTATCTGCTGAAAAAGAAACAGTAGACTGCCACAATATGACCATTGAGGTGATAAACCTCTTTCAACTTTAACAAAGTCTATATGGTTATAGTATGGTTTATCTTCATGCATTGTCGTCACATCTTTTTAACCATAGCTATTGTTTTTCAACCATAGCTACGGGTTCATCATGATACACTGGATCTATTTACTTTTTGGCTAGGTATCGATCTACAAATGACGATCGATTTACTACCCCCGTAAAACTAATAATCGTTTTGATTATAATCATTCTAGTAGAATAGTGGCATAACTTGATCAATCCCTCTGTCAGTTTTGGATGCATACCAAACTTACAGTTGGTCTGAATTACTACATGCTATTAGTGAGTCATGTTTTTCTATGTGTTGACCGTGATAGACTGGTCCGGAGTCTGGACGTCTTCATCCGGTTCAGCATGTGTCCCCCAATCAAAGAAGCCTACACATCACGGAATAGCGGCACATGGTCTAACACGATGATGCCGGTATGAGTATCAATCAGCCAACAAATATAGAGTTGTTTTGAGGTTTCCTAGTGGGTCCTCCACCTATATATTTTTTTTGATGAAATTACCACTTCAACCATATATTGACGTGCCAATAACAAACCTTGTTAACGTGGTACGTCAGCGGTAACAACAGATCGAGGTGTGGACGTTTATTTCCGGTTCCGGTCTGCATCCCCAATTAGAGGAGCTCATGCATCACGGAATGGCAGCACCTAGTCCGTTATGACGGCGCTGATACGAGCAACGATCAACCAATGCGCATACAGGCACCCTGAGTTCTCTATCAAGTCCGCTACAAACATTTTTAGGCGGAAGCGACGCGCAGTCCCAACACCTTCCCCTCGGCTCAAGCGACAGACCGAGGCAACGACGGAGAGGTGAGTGGGAGCTGCGCGCCGTCACCCCTTTAAATCTACACGCCTAACCCTGCGCTACGAGCGTTTTCTATTCTGACAGAAATCAAGCCACACGCCTATCTTTGCGCTATGAGCGTTTTCTATTTTGACAAAAATCAAGCCATTTGCAAGTGAAGGCACTATTCGAATGAAGGTGCTCTTTTGCTTGCAACATCCTCTTGGATGATTTTTTGTCAATAATACTTTCAGACAGATTTCTGAGATTGCAATTTACAATAGGTCCCCAATTCACTCTTGGGATTTATGTGTTCTTACTGGAATTCATGTAAATCAACATATGAATATTGGAGAGTCTTAGCTCATATGCTGCTATGGACCTGGGGCTCTGTCTACCTGTGTGCATTTTGCTATATAAAGGTACATCTTTTCATGTTACAAACTGATGTAGACATGTCCATATACTTTTGTCTACTCAGTGCGTGGTCTCCTTTTCCTGAGCGAGCGCCAGGTGAGGTGAGGCTTGTCCTCCCTACAATGTTGGGTGAGTACAACACTTTTTCCAAGCGGAATTAAATATATGAAAACACTTCAAGAATACCAAATCTAATGAAATTGCAAAAAATGATTTGATAACTGTTTTGCTTTGTGTATATCTTTTCTTTTTGTGTTTCTGATACATAGGAGAGGCTGTGAAACAATAGACTACACTTCTGGTAGGTCTCCACATTATCCTTTTATCACAAGTAGTGGTAAGTGTTGCAGTAGTGTATACCATAGGTCCTGATGAAAGCCCTGATGGGCTGAAACATGTCGACCAATTAATATCTTTGATGTATAGTAATATTGTCATACTATATCCACTCTGCTTTTAATCATGCCGTCTTGATGTTCGCCTAAAATAAAAAAATTCTCTAGACATCAGAACAGGCATTTTTAATTCACAAAAAATTTTTGTTTACACATTTTTTGAGCACTGCAACTAACCCCATTTTTCAGCCCTTTATAACATTCATTGTCTGGTTGCCAACTCTCTCTTTCACATTCCGGTTCTAGTAAACCTCAACAAATATATTGAGGTTGAATCAAGCGGACACTGTGATACAACCCAGATGATGAAGTTCTGCCAACTGGTGGGCTGATGGGTTTCTTTCTTCTTGTCTGTAGACCACCATCTGCAGACTACTCACCAGTCTCTCCTTCTGTCTTTCTTGTTCTTTTTTCTTGATGACTATTTGGCATCTTAGAGCTTGAGCACCATAATTCGGTACCAAGCCCTAAACACTTAACAAAAGACCCTTGTTACCTTTCGTGTATTTGTATATGAGTCAGAAGTGTGGCAGAAATAGCAAAATATCCCAATTTTTAGTATTTGTTTCCCATTTCACTAACCGGTTACAGCTTATGACGTTATTTAATTTAACCAATGGCTACACATTATTATTTAAGGTTAAAAATGAGTTATTGACATTAAAATACATTCACACAGTGGGATAAGTTTCCAATCACAAAATGTCCCAAATATCCTTAAAAGTAGAATCACAGGCCATTTGTCTCCCAGCCATGGAGTTTCTGTCATCAGCACTACTCCTCCCTTTTTCCACAAGAGTAGTTCAAACATGAATGGCAAAATATCCTAGTTTGCAAATATTGTCCACATAATTGTGGCTCTGCCATATTTGCCACACAGTACATCATCTGCTGCATAATCTAACAATTTTAACTAATATATTGTTTATTGCTCAAATGGATCAAAAGTTACCAAAAAATATGACTTGTGCTGCTGTGAAGTGGAGGGCCCTTTACAAAGGTTGACTGGTCACCTTTCTCACTGCTGCAGATGTATGTTCCACTGGTACTAAAAAGGAAAAATCTTTGCAGGGGCTGTTAGCATGTGTAAAAATAATAAGGTATCAGAAAATTTACAGCACCACTAATACCAGTTTAGGGTGTCAGAGCACTTTACATCACACATATTACACTGAGACAATCAATCATATGTGTCTAGGAAATGTTACGTAAGACAAAGGACTACAAGGTGTAGGAGTCATATGACAACCATACTTGTAGGCAGCATAGTTTAATAGTGATTGGTCTGGAGAAACACAAACTCAGAATTTTAAACGTAATACCATGGTTGGGGGTTCTCTTTAATAATCAGAATTGATTTCTACCCAAATGAACCCTTTTTTGCAACATTAGGATAATCAAACACTGGGGAAAAAACCATAACACTCTAATTTATACCTTGCAGTTTGCATGCAGCTCTTACATGACAGTTAATAGCTCACTGTTCTATGTTAGGATTTTAACTTATTAACTGCGGGTAACAATAGGGTCTCTCCGACAAAAGCAGTAACCCACTGACCTATTTACATTATGTGCATTTTGTGATCTGCATGTTCTTAGCAGCATTAACCCTCAGTGCTTTGGAGTTATCATGACATTTTTGTTGTTGCAGAAAATTGTTGGAGGCCAGGAAGGAGGCTGCAAGTGCTTTTAAAACCATATTATACTTGCAAACACAACGCCCGGATGTATGATGATACATCACAAACCACCACATCGCAAGCAATTACCACGCTGTTTTAAAATCGTTAAAGGCATTACATCGCACGCATTTACTGCACATGCTGTTGTCACGCGATTGTAGTGTCTCTGCTGCTTTGGGGCATTACAACGCAGTTTACTTAATCGCCTGCTGTTACATCGTTTTGTTCACTTGTCATGTATTCCTATAGGTTCTGAATCGATCCCCCTATTCCTGACCCTATTCTGGTTAAACTAACTATCAAGTTAACTAACAGTCAGCCCATGAGGCAAGAACAGCCCCCATGATGCAGATACCGTTATCTGACGCAGTCACACTACGGCACAGGAACGTGTTATCTGATTAGGTCATAACGCTTGAGATCTAATTAGACAAGCGACATTCCTCCAGCCCCTGATAAGGCATACGACGTTCTCATAACAAATCAAACCTATGACAACCTGGAAAATCCGTGCGGCCATTGTTTTGATTTCACAGAGAACTTCAGTAAAAGAATGTGCTAACGAGCAAGTCGTATGACATCTTTATTGACGTATCTATGTCCATCCTTACGTCAATCTCGGCACCTTTAAGGTATAAATATTGCCGATCTTGCCCTATGCAAACACACGCGTGGTGACAAGACGGAGCAGCCATACTTGCCGAAGCCGAGAGCAGAAGCAGACCCCGCTGGCGCAGCCCCGCCTTCCTGACGCGCTGAGAGACGCGCTGCTATCTCAAGCCGAGAGACCCAGCACCGGCGTTTCTGGGCAGCCCTCGCAGGCAGCCTGGAATATCGAGAGCAGAGAAAGAGACACCATTCCTCATTCATCCTAACTTCCAGGTACAGAACTGAATAACCCCTCACAGAGAATTCTTTAGTTATTCACTTGGCAAAAACAAACTTAACTTAAACTGTAACTTTCTATTCCCGCCCACGCATTAGACTTAGGTCAGGTACACGGGGTAGGCGTATTTAGAAACACCAGTTGAGTACGTTTAGTCAAATGTATATGTGTATGTAAATATATTTTAATCATTTTAAACATCATATGGCTCAGAAACCATATCAATGTTTTTACAGTATTATTTTATACTATTGCTTTTAATGTATGCACTTTACTTAACTATAAGTATTGCAATAATATCGATCCATTTCTCTTGTACGAGAAAAGAGACTGATCAATAAATAACATCTTTTTATTGAACACGCCCGTCTCTTCCTTTTCTCTACAATCTGATGAGACTAAGAATGCACGTACTGACTGAGTAAAATAATTGCCTTGTGCTCACACGACTCTCGAGATTGACTCTTGATTAGGGGAGAGCAAAGTTGTCATGTTCTATGGTTGTCAGAAACGAAATCCCTTCTTGTCTAATCAGGGGAGTTAATTCTTTCCTGAACATTCGAGAAAGTTTCTAGCGAACTCTGAGCTACGCTGGCAAACCCAAAAATTAAGTCTAATATCGACAGTAGTAGACCTAGTTAACGTCTGGTCTAGGCCTTTACTGCTGTAGGTATTATTCCAATGCGCAGAGCCTATTGGGAAAATAGGAGCTACACTACATGGCGCCCAACGCGTTTGGAAAGGGCGATAAAACTAACGTAAGACATTTAGAGTAACTCAGTCGTGCTTTCTCACTCAGACCCCTTTTCCCATTATACTCCAAAGACGTCTGGAGTGGGTGAAAGGTAATATCCTCCAAAACCTCGCAGGAGGGAACTCCTATGTATGGTTCTTGGTATAGTCAACGTTGAAGGATAAAAACAGTCCCAAAATATTGTGCATCTAATCTCTGTTTCCATAAAGAAACCTGATCTGCAAACAAACATAATACCATCCTGTCTGTAAAATGGCAGAGAGTGATGATGAAAGAGAGGCAGTTAGATTAGCAACTGAACTCGCAGATGCTGATGCTACCATGCAAGCAGCAGACCCGAATATAACACTCATTCCGGTCATTAAAAGGAGATCTATAACCTTAAAACTTATAGAAAATGGACTGACACCTAGAGGTGGCACAGTCATATTCGTAATCGAGGCACACGAATATCGGCAGACAGAGGTATACTATTCATGGATACATTTTCCAGCAGCAAATGCTGTAACAAAGTACTTCCACTATTACAAAGTAGAGGAACCTCCTGAAACGTACACTCCTTTCGAGGAGGTGGAAGTACCACACAAATTCCAAGAGCATTTGCTCTTATTTGATGGCGCCCTAATACATAACAATCACATTACAAGGCTCGGTCCTTTAGGTAGACCAGGAGCAACGTGGCCGGTCTTAGCCGGATACACACCACATCCAGACATCGATAGGATGCCTGCAGCTGAGCTGTTAATACAGCTAAAACAATTACTAAAAATTCATAGACAATTAGTCCAGTATGTAATGCGGACTTCAACAATTCAGCCAGCGATTAAACTTCCACAGCTGACCCCTCACCAGGGGAACACAAATAAAATTACACCACAGAACATCCAATCCTGCCTAGGTAAAGTTCCAGCTAAACGGGAACAGATACCATTCTGGTTGGCACAGAAAATCACCCAAATAGAGGCGGTGTTTCCTGACACCACCCCATTAGAAAAACACAGGATTCTGACTATATGTCTCCCAATGGGAATCGCACCACAAATTGAGGACTGTAACACTTGGGGTACAGTCTTTGCTTCCATCTACACAAAAACGCACGGTGTTCCATCCATTTCGGTAATACCAGATGTGCTAAAACAAATTCAAGATGAATACGGTCCAGAACCTGCTTTAACTCTTGGTATGAAATTACTAAAAGACTTCAAGCAGGTCTCGGCTATATTATTAGCCAACATAAAAGGTGAGGCAGCAAACGTGGCGATCCGCCAGAGGTTAAAAGAGACAGATATAGCAGACCAACCAGCTGAAATTGCCAGAATCATAGAAAAATCCTATGAAGAACTAGGCAGAGATAGTCTAGGTGGAATACCAGTAAAACCGCAACTGACTACAAGTCCAGAAAAAATATTTTTTAATAATAATTCACCAAAAAAGAACTGGGATGGAAACAAACAATCCAATCCTAAAGAAAAGAAATTCCAGTCCCGAGGGAGGTCTCCCAGGCGAAGAGAGAAATCTCCAAACCAAAGACAGAGGTCACCGCAGAGTGACCCCTCTGGGAATAGATATAACCTTAGAAATAGGGATAATATTAAAAAACCTGATAGATATCAAGACATTGATACACGTCCCTCTCAATCTTTTCAGACTTCCTCGCAGAAATCGGAAAGAAGAGGACGATCAGAAGAGCACGCCAAGTCCAAAGACAAGGAACCTGCTCAGCTAAAAAAGAAATTACAATTTCCAAAAAAGAAGGTAGCCAGTATCAAGGTAGTTAAAAATGCCGAGAATACTGAGGACACAACTGAAAAACGGAGAATGGGCTCAGACAATGCTAGACAGCGCAGCAGAGGTGAGCATAGCTCGCAAAGTCCTTATGAATCATCTGGAGACAGTGGACACGAATGAATACCTTCAAGTGGAAACTGCAGACACCAGAGTTAGCAAGCCCCACAAGATATACGAGATAACATTACGTATAGAGGGAGATAAGACTAGGAAAATAAGGGGACTATTTTGGGATAATCTCTCCAAGGGCTATGATATCCTTCTAGCTGAAAAAGACTGGCCACCAGAGTTTGTCAGGGAGTGCCCTCATGGCGAAGAAGTAATTATGCCTGCCTTCTCGAATCATATCCCGATTCATAAAAAATATACACTTGCTAGAAAGTGGGCAGTGGCTCTAGCACCTGCTTTATATAAAAATCATGTAGGATGGGATGAGGATTCTCCTCCTCACAAAATCCAGTTAAAATCACAACCTACTGCACAAAGGCAGTACCCAATTAAGCAAGAAGCTAAAAAACAAGTAAATGAAATACTAGATCAGCTAGAATACCAGGGGGTGATTGAAACTTGCACCTCACAAATGAACAACCCTTTGTTTCCGGTCTCCAAACCAGACAATTCATATCGTCTAGTTTTGGATTACCGACACCTTAACACATGTTGCAAAACTTTTGCAGTGCAAAACTCACACAGTGCTGCACTAATGAATAACATAGTGCGCAAAAAATACAAAACAACCTTGGACATCTCCAATGGATTCTTTTGTCAAAACATAGCACCAGAGAGCAGATATTTAACTGCATTCTCAGTAAATGGCACTCAAAAACAATTCTGTCGGTTAGCCCAGGGGTACAAGAACAGCCCGGGGGTATTCTCAGCGAGAGTAACAGAATTACTACAACTATATGATGATGAAGCATTATCTTATGTCGATGACATTTACTTAACAGATGATGACTTGGAGACTCACTTGAAAAGGGTGAACACCATAATACTTGGGTTCGCTGCAGAGGGTTACAAATTCAACTTTAAAAAGTCCAGAATTGCCCATCTGACGGTCCTATTCTTAGGATATGAGTTATCAAGTGAAGGCAAAAGCCTGGCAGACAATTTCCTAGAGAAATGTGCCGTAATCCAAGCTCCTAAAACACTAAAAAACCTACAGTCAATTCTAGGTTTCCTAAATTTCGGAAGAACATACATTGCAAATTACGCAGAAAGGGTCAAACCCCTTTATGATCTAATTAAACCAGACTTTAAAAGATCCAATTGGACTCAAACACACACAGAAATTTTGAGATCCTTACAAACAGACATGCTAATTAAAACAAAATTAGAAACACGTGATAACACACGCAATCTTGTGATTCGAGTCATCCCAGGGAGATGCGGATTCACATACCTGACTTCTAATGAAGGAGAAAAGGTACCAATTGCATTCAAATCACACTTGTACACAGAAGCTGAACAGAAATTCAGTAATACAGAAAAAATCATTCGTGCAGTTCAAACCGCAATAGCTAGAGAAAAAGACATAGCTGACGGTAGACATATCACAGTCAGAACAGCAGAATCAGCCTTTGAGGCACTAACAACACCTTGTAATTTACCAACAACAACATTGAATCCGGAATGGATACAATGGGTGAATTCAATCACAACGGACAAAGTATACTACTACTTTGATCCAGAACTAGAAGAATTAAAAAATCTAAAATATGAAAAGACGTATCCTCTGCCAATCGACATTCTTCCTCTACGACATTACGCCTGTGTAATCTATACAGACGGACATGCTCAACCCTCCGTTTGGGGAGAACATGCATACAACCCCACATGTGAGATTACAAAAGAAGTGTGGCGCGGAGGTAAACTAAGACCTCTATTAACAAAATCACACTCAGTAGAAACTAATTCAGAACTACAAACTGAAATAATAGCTTTGAAAATGGCGCTAGATAATGCGGATCGCGAATTCCCGACACTTATAGTGTCAGATTCATATTACTGCGTCAAAGCATATAACAAGGATTTGCAGACATGGATTCAGAACGGTTACAAAGATGACACAGATGCACCAATAAAGCAGAAACTGCTCTGGGAACAAGTAGCTCTTTTACAAAAAGAACTACCAAAGACTCACGTGACACACTCACTGAGTCATCAGCGTGATGGCGTTCACGTTGTGGGGAATTCATTGGCTGAAGCAGCCGCAGCGGCAGCCACTAAACCGGCTCCCGTAGATCGAAAAAATCGTACATTAAAATACATTGACGGGGAAACAATGCTGGCGGTGAAAACGTCATCAAAAGGCGACTGCTCAGCGTTACCGATCAACTATCCACTCAATTATACATACATAATCGATGCGAACTCCGTCCCTTTTGCTCGAATCCCTGGAGTGGGGGATAGAGTGATTCCAAACATGGACAGGAGAAGCTTGTTAATCGCAGACGCACACATGGGCGAGGGTCTCAGACACCTTAAATTAAAAGATTCTCTGGAAGAATTACAATCACGGTACTGGTGGCCAGGCATGAGCCTGCACTACACCATGTTTGTAAAAAACTGCCCAAACTGCAACAGAGATCGCAGTGGGGAGAGAAACAGTTTAATACCTCGTCGTATCAAGGCAGATAATATTACCAGCAAAAAGAATGGCTTGCGATTAACATATACAGGCTAGTTTCCACTTATAATGTAGATCACCAGCACTCGGCTGACGTCCGGACTATTATACAAGATTTGCGAGTCTAAATGGCATATACGCTAAGAGCATGTTATGTTTGACCATTGTTTTCACTCAGGCATACCAGCCTGGGGGGAAACATGGCCAAATGAGCACAGTCCAGCGGGAATCTTCTCACTTCCTTCCTGAGGGTACGGGATGGTGTAAAGAAAAAACCAAGGCAGAAAGCAATCTATAATGGAAAGGATATTAGGTTCGGGAGCTGGGTGGGTCAAACATCTAATAAGTGTCCAACGTAGTCTAAATAACTTGCCAAGAAATTCTCTGAAGGGATTCAGTCCGTACGAATTATTATTTGGAACTAGGATGATGATCTCTGACCTTGATAGTCAGACTTCAGTGGTGAAAGAAAAAACCTTTGATGTCAAAGACCGTTTGGCTATTTTGCAGGACTTAAACAAAACAAGAAAAGACCTGAGCAACATACAGTTGAAACAACAGCCAACGACCACTGAAGAATCACCACCTGTCCCAGCAAGACCTGTCTGGATTCCAAAAGTCGGGGATCTAGTCAGGGAGAAGATCGCGGTAAAGAAGGAATTTGGGCCTTCCTACAGAAAAGCAGTTCCTGTCTTGTCTGTCAACGGGACAAGATCAGTTGTACTACCGCCACTTGCTGGAAAAAAGGAGAACCGAGTTGTATCCATCGACCTGGTAAAACCACAACATGTGGCCGATAACGAACGGTAGGCCAAGTGGACTCCCAATAAGTAACAGAACACCAAGGTTTGCTACCAGCACAGAGGTCCTATCAAAAAGGCTCATCACATTCGAAACGCCTGCAGAAGAACAAGAAGGACTATGCAACAATGCAATAGAACTCAGACCTCTGAAAACCCAAATAAAGACATTTAGCAGAGACACACCAATCTATACTGAAGTACCAAGTGAAAATGCAGAAAACAAAAATCCTGAACCAATTGGAACAATTGACAGAACTGCATCCGGTTACTTCATCAACTTCGATGATTCCTCTGACGGCTTCAGTGAATCAAAGACACAGCCATCATCAAAATCCTTTAAAGACAAAGCGAAGGAACTTTTGAAACAACTGAAAGAAACATATCTGGTTTCTCCATGGATTGAATTTTGGGTGGGTTTTGGTGCATTTATCCTCATACTTTGGCTCATCATGGTATTTACTTTGGGACGCTTCATTGAGGGAAAATATGCTAAAATGGACACAGCAAGCCAGAACATCAACTTGATCCTCAAACCACACACATCTTCACACGTAGAGAAAAGAGAACTTTCTTCAGAACTTTCTTCAGCCAACTTCACAGCCAATCCGATACCTGGTGGGGTAGCCTGGGACAACACTGACTATGAAATTTATGGTCCGGTCGAGATCCTGAAATATCCACACCAAATCAAGATCTCCTTGAGTGACTTTGCAAAACCAAACTCATTTGCTGATGATTGGGACTTCGAAAGCATTAACAACATGATGTCTGACTTAGTAATGTCTGCTAAATTTACAAAACATGATTATTTGCAAGGTTCTACAAATTATGATAGTATGTATTGCTATAACCATTATGGTAACCATTTTTTACATAAATCTGCACAACCTAGAAATGTTTTAAATTATAATCAATTGTGCTACACCTCCAAAAGGAAGCTCTAGAACCGTATATGACAAATATTCATATTTTTCAGGTTTTAACATAAGTAATGCTGAAACATTTTATTTTAAATTGTCAAACAAGACAGGGATGAAAACCATGATAACCAACACAAAATTGATATATTCAGATTCATTCTTCGAAAAAATGAATACTTTTGGATTTGATTATTGGGACAAAAATGTTGATTTGAAAAGTGTTTGGGGTACAAAAGATTGGCAAGTACAGGGTATAGAAGCTTTGTTTAGAGCCTGCATGATCCCAGAACAAATGATATTTTTAAATGACACTGTTCAACAAACCACCTGTCTTGGCTTAGCCAAAATCAAAGATTTAAATAAACCGTCTATTCCAAAGCCAACAATGTTTAGCAATAACTCTGATACAGATGAAGAAATAGACGTAAACCATATATTAAACCAAAACAGAACACATCCTGATTGGAAACAATGGTTGATCTGGCCCACAGATACAAATAACTGTCAAGATAGATTCCTGAATAAAACACAGGGTTTCAAAATGACCAGGCCAGACCCTAGATATCCCCAAAGACATCACCCAGGGATAATAACAACCTACAGTGTGGGCAAATTATGCCTTCAATGGCTACAAACTTCCACACTGCCTGAAATTAAGCAACACCTAACTTTACTTACTGATGGTGCTGACTTGCGTGATTTCATAATGGGACCACGCAAACAGCGTCAAAAGCGTTTCATAGCAGCCTCTGTATATGCAGCATACAATGAGGCCTGGAAGGTTACTCAAATTGAGACAGCAGAAAGAATACGGGAAATTGACCGTATAAATTTGGAAAAATCACTTTCTGTAGTGGACAATGGGTTAATGACTCTGTCCTCCAGAATTTTTTCATTGGACAGCATTGTGTCTTCAGCAATCGATATATTATCGCAAGACTTACTGTTATTACAACATGGTCAGTCACAATTGCGTTCTATTGTACAGCTTGGCTGGACGTTACAAAATCTGCGTTCAGGCTATGTGCCTTGGCGTTTAATCAACACAACGTCACTATTCCAAATCTTTAACCTTACTGATAGACAAATCGGTATGGCGCAAAAGGGTGCTGATTATACAATCTTGAGCATTGAAAAACTAGAAAGATTACCAATGACAATGTCAGAACGACCTGTCAGTGAATGGATAATACACGGAATCATAAATATTCCAATCTCAACCTTCAGGTTTCAATACTGCCAAAAATATATACAGGCTGGCATGTACGAGAAATTGGGAAAGGGGTACCTTAAAACAACTTGGAACCTGCCCTATTCACATGCATGTGTCAGTAATAAAGGACAGAAAGTGTTTCTTAGTGGCAACAATTGTGCTATGTCACTAAGCGGCACGCTTCTGTGTAACGGTATTAGTTTGCACGGAGCCTGTGAAGGGAATTCATACAACCTTTCATGTCACCAGCAAGGCGCACCTGCAACTGAAATAGAACCATTCTTTCAAAGACTCTATAATGGGAGTTACATTCTTATTGTAGACCGCAGATGTTGTAGTCTTATGCCCGGGACTCCTTATCTAGTCACTACGACGGCGAAGGTCAAGTGCTGTGGACGCTCTTTATTCCCCAGCTCCTTTCCAGACAGGGAGGCGAGGGCATGGCCCAGTTTGAAAATTACTTCTATTCGAATAGATACTTTAAGCAGAATGAAAACAGTGCTTCTTCAGACGCCTACAAGGCTCACGTCATCAAAAGAAACGTATGATCTACAAGTCGCAAGGACGACTGCAGAGATACATACATTATTATCAACTAATTCCCCCGTACATTTCGCGGAAATCCTGAGCGAAATCTTAAATATTTCTGATACCACTGGGGTCTCAAAGGTATTTAAGACAGTATTTTCGATGGCATTAACACCATTCAAAGCCATACTGGGTATTTTTCCAGATTTCGTCCATTCGATTTTTGGCGGACTTCCCCTGATCCTGGGACTAATTGCAGGAATCCTATTCTTAGTCCTTATTTTTCGTTATGGCAACCCATGTCACAGATCAAACTCTCGCGACAATGGAAGAAACGATCCTAGCCATTGGATACCGGGACCGGATATCAAAAATCCTGGGACTATCCCGGCTTAGAGACCTGAACATGACTTGGTTTCTATCATTTCGACCAATGTGGCAAAGATGTGTTTTACCTGTATTGAGATGTCTGCTATGCGGAGAAGAATGCGTGTTAGACACCTGTCTGACGCTACAATCGGATGCGCCAGTGGATGCAGATACACTGTTGGTTCCTACCAAGGTTCACGCTTTGTGCTGCCCTCAAAGGCTGCCAATCCTGATGACGGCATTCCTGGAATCTTCACCACTGCGATTGAAGAGTAGTGAAGTTCAAGATGAAAGCAGCATCGAACAGGTACGACCTTCTGTCAGCAATGCGAATCAGAATGTCAATGCAGACAATCATGCGCACGAATGCATGGTTACCCCTATTTCCGACTTAGTGGAACTTTCCCATGAAGCTGTTGACAGTTTTTTCGAAAGCCTGAATGATATGATGTTCTCTCCAGAACAGAAATAGAGACTTTTGAGTAAACTCGCACACGGCGTTCCCTGAATTCGGCCTTCAACTTTAAAAAATAAAGTCACATGAACAATTCTTCCCACCAGTTCACGGACAACAATTTTTAGCAGCCCCAATTATTTTTCACAAATTTTTCGGGACACTTATCTTCTGCTTAAAGTAAGAAACTATTCCTAGAGAACTAAGATTTCTATTTTTAGATACTTTATAAACTTTAGTTGCCCGCTGGGATGTTCACAAATATTTTATTATGTGATGAGATGGTCTCGAACTTCCTTTCTGTATAGCCATATTAAGAGCCATTTCATGTGTATTTCTCATATACCAAATAAGCAATAATGCATACAAATGCGTGTTTACTTTTGCATTTAATTCATAGCTTAAGTGCATACAATATATATGACTGCAATTTTTAAGTATATTTGAAAATTTCAAAATGCATTTATGTATTTTGGGGTGGTAAGGTATACACTATACTCTATAGTATGTTGTACTATGTTATACTATGCATAGATTAGTAAATATGACCATAGTTAGCGTGGAGTGGGTGTCATGTATTCCTATAGGTTCTGAATCGATCCCCCTATTCCTGACCCTATTCTGGTTAAACTAACTATCAAGTTAACTAACAGTCAGCCCATGAGGCAAGAACAGCCCCCATGATGCAGATACCGTTATCTGACGCAGTCACACTACGGCACAGGAACGTGTTATCTGATTAGGTCATAACGCTTGAGATCTAATTAGACAAGCGACATTCCTCCAGCCCCTGATAAGGCATACGACGTTCTCATAACAAATCAAACCTATGACAACCTGGAAAATCCGTGCGGCCATTGTTTTGATTTCACAGAGAACTTCAGTAAAAGAATGTGCTAACGAGCAAGTCGTATGACATCTTTATTGACGTATCTATGTCCATCCTTACGTCAATCTCGGCACCTTTAAGGTATAAATATTGCCGATCTTGCCCTATGCAAACACACGCGTGGTGACAAGACGGAGCAGCCATACTTGCCGAAGCCGAGAGCAGAAGCAGACCCCGCTGGCGCAGCCCCGCCTTCCTGACGCGCTGAGAGACGCGCTGCTATCTCAAGCCGAGAGACCCAGCACCGGCGTTTCTGGGCAGCCCTCGCAGGCAGCCTGGAATATCGAGAGCAGAGAAAGAGACACCATTCCTCATTCATCCTAACTTCCAGGTACAGAACTGAATAACCCCTCACAGAGAATTCTTTAGTTATTCACTTGGCAAAAACAAACTTAACTTAAACTGTAACTTTCTATTCCCGCCCACGCATTAGACTTAGGTCAGGTACACTGGGTAGGCGTATTTAGAAACACCAGTTGAGTACGTTTAGTCAAATGTATATGTGTATGTAAATATATTTTAATCATTTTAAACATCATATGGCTCAGAAACCATATCAATGTTTTTACAGTATTATTTTATACTATTGCTTTTAATGTATGCACTTTACTTAACTATAAGTATTGCAATAATATCGATCCATTTCTCTTGTACGAGAAAAGAGACTGATCAATAAATAACATCTTTTTATTGAACACGCCCATCTCTTCCTTTTCTCTACAATCTGATGAGACTAAGAATGCACGTACTGACTGAGTAAAATAATTGCCTTGTGCTCACACGACTCTCGAGATTGACTCTTGATTAGGGGAGAGCAAAGTTGTCATGTTCTATGGTTGTCAGAAACTAAATCCCTTCTTGTCTAATCAGGGGAGTTAATTCTTTCCTGAACATTCGAGAAAGTTTCTAGCGAACTCTGAGCTACGCTGGCAAACCCAAAAATTAAGCCTAATATCGACAGTAGTAGACCTAGTTAACGTCTGGTCTAGGCCTTTACTGCTGTAGGTATTATTCCAATGCGCAGAGCCTATTGGGAAAATAGGAGCTACACTACACACTGAGTTAATTCAGTTTCTGGGCCGTGTTGTTTTTCATTCTGGTGTTTTATGTTTCTCTGGGCAGGAGGTGCAGGAACATTAGGGAGAGGAGAAGGAACATGAATATGAGGAAGATTAGTGGCAATATGAAAAGAACTAGAGGCAGCTCGACACAGGAGATGTACCTTTATATACGGGGAAATGTGGAATTCGAAATGGAATGGCAAATATGTATACCAATGCTGTGAATCAGGTGCACGGTAATTTGCAATATTTGTGGAGAAGCAGAGTCTCTGAATGCTTTGGCAGACTCGGTCCTAAAAAATGACTTTCATTCCCTTTTTAAAATTTCTTAGGTACCCACTGGCCAAAAGCAAACACACTTGAGAAGGCTGGGTGTTCCGGGTCATTCCCTACACTTGCTCAGTTCAACGTGGGGAACGGTGATTGATTTATTCATTATTTTTTATACTATTGCAACTGTTGTCGACCCCAAGATGTGTCTTTTGATGTGATAGAAATGGGCAGTCTACATCACGACTCAGCTGTCTGCTTGTTTCGCTCGATTCCCAAGACAACAGAGGGTTGTCAAGTTTAAAAGTCACACATAACACATACATAAACACACACACACGCACACGTTCCCCACCTGCCCCTCCGCTGGAGGGTATGTCTTTATTTTTTTTAGTAAAGTAACCAGTCAGGAGGATGGCATAAGAGTGCACACCAACATAGATTTGAGAATGCATGGTGAGAGATGCCGCTTACAGGTATGGGGTATGGGCCAGGAGAATAGTCTACTCACTCTAGTGGTGCATCTGAAGTTCTGAAAAGCCAACTCTTCCAGCTTTCATTTGGGCCGGGCCTCTTCGGTTTCCCCTCCATGGCATTCAGTTTTTCTGGCATTATATGCAATGTTATTATCCATACCAAGATGGTATGCTTAGGGCATAACGTTTTTTCTTTTCAGGTTGCAAAACTATTTAAAATGGCTATCATCACTACACATATAGTCCGTCAGACCACCTAGAATTCAGGAGAGATTTAAAATCCTAATTTTGTCCACATTAATGTCCAGCCACTAACCTACTATTATCCCGTGTCACAAGACCCTTGAATGATGCTCTGCATATTTTAGTAAATTGCTCCTCAGCCTGAGTTCTATACTCTGTTGTGATATCTTGGTACACCAAAGCACTGCTCCTTTCATCAGGGGTGGTTGCCACCTCAATGGCCAGCTAATGACACGATTAACTGCTGGTGGCATCTTCTAACGAGTACGAGACTTTCTAGTATACCCATTGGCCATTTGGAAAATATTGCAGTCTGTCTGTCTGAGTCTCTTGACTCCCCCATTTGTATATGGTGTCTGTAATTAGTGCTTAGATACATTAAGCATGGGGTACCAACAGTTGCCCACCTCCCCCCACATGTAGGTAGTCTCTAAGGCTGCTGGATGTGCAATGGTGTATACTGCTGGTTACACACTGTCTCCCCTTTCCCTGCATGCCCTCCCCCTCCTCTACTCCTGCCTTCCCCCTTCCCTCATGAACTCATCATAAAACCAAGTGTAAGTGTCTGATTTGAAATCACATAAACATGAATAGAATGGAAAGCTTCTTTTATGATCACCTATCTGGACCAAACCAGTCCCAGAAGGTCAACTTATGGCCTGAGACAGAAACCCAAATTTCATAAAAAGGCTGTGACAGCGCATGATTAAAACTGCTTTTCCATATAAAGACTTTGGCTGCCTGCCCATCCTCCAAATCCCGCGTCCGGCTCTGCCCAAAAAGGCAGGACCCAGCAAAATCCCAATTCCCCTTGTATCTTCAAAGTCCGGACCAAGACCTCAGAGACCAGTGGCCTATGACTGCCGTCCTGCCCATCAAACAAGAATTGCCACATGCAGTGCTGATCTGATCGTGAAATTCCATGGGTGTTTTCATTTCGCTGCCGGATCATTGTTTTCCCTTGCAAGTGGTGCTGACCTGAGTTGGACGGCCTCCACCCTTATTCCCTGCACTGGCAGCTCTGGTCTACAGATATGTATCCATTCGCATTTATGTTGCTTACAGCTCATCATTTTGACTGTGGGTTGCGCCTACCAGAGGAAGAGGGCTGGCGTATCTTGGCAACTGACTATTCCACCAATTGTATCCCCAGATTTGCAACTCCGACCTGCATACAAACGTCTGTGAGCCTTAGTGATTCTGTCACTGCAACGTATCCACCTCTGTGAAAGTATAAATCCATTGCCCTGTCTGCATTCGACCGGGCTGCTTGAGTTGCACATAACTGTATACCTAGTGCCACCCCCCGGGAGCAAGGACTGTAACTGCTGACATCTGCCACCCATCACCCCCCTCTGAGAACTACATACACTGCTTTCTGGGCTCACAAAGGGAAGAGGGAGCCTGCTGCCCAGCATAGAGGGTTCCTTCTAGGTGCTTGTTCCAGAGGTTGCTTGCTGAAGAGCGGCTTGCGTTCTATCTACCCTGAAGACTGAGGAAGAGCACGGAATGTGTGACATAACGTACTAGCAGACCTACAGTCAAGCCACTCATCCACCCTTTCATCCATCCATCATTCATTCACCCACCTTTTAACACATCCATCCATCCATCCATCCTTCATCCATCCACCCTTTCCTCCAGCTATCCACCCATCATTCATCCACCCACCTTTTCACACATCCAGCCAGTCATCATTCATCCATGCAACCTTTTATCCATCCCTACATCCATCCTTCATCCATCCACCCTTTCATCCTTCCACCCATAAATCCATCCTTCATCCATCCACCCTTTCATCCATCCATCCATCCATCCATCATTCATCCACCAACCCTTTCACACATCCATTCATCCTTCATCCATCCACCCTTTCATCCTTCCATCCATACACCCATCCTCCATCCATCCACCCTTTCATCCTTCCATCCATACATCCATCCTTCACCCATCCACCCTTTCATCCTTCCATCCATACATCCATCCTACCCCCATCCACCCTTCCATCCATACATCCATCTACCCATCATTCATCCACCCACCTTTTCACACATCCATCCTTCCATCATTCATCCATGCAACCTTTTATCCACCCATACATCCATCCTTCATCCATCCACCCTTTCATCCTTCCATCCATACATCCATCCATCATCCATCCATCCCTATAGTGCCAGTTTTTGCCAATATGTTTTAAAACGTACCTCATGTCGCATCAAAATCCTCGACGCGTTATCTTGCATCTGTCATAATCCATCATCTTGCACACGCGTTGTCATTGCTAGCGATGTAAAAGTCAATGTGCAGTTGTAGCATGCGTTCTAAAAACATGCAATGTAAAGTCTCCTGCAATGTTAAAGTCACATTGCGATGGCAGCGCGTGAAAAGACCGTCGTTGTAATGGGTGTTCCCCACGACACCCCCACCTGAAGTCAGTGCCAGCCACCGTCCATGCAGGTAACAGTGGTGGGGCGGTGTGGACAGGTAAGGGATGATTTCAAGGGACGATGCAGAGGGAAAATGAATTATTTATTTAATTTCCCTCTGCATCGTCCCTCGAAATCTCCCCTTACCCGGCCCCTCTGCCCCACCGCTGCTACCTGCACAGACTGCGGCTGGTCAGCGCCTGGTACGGTCACACTGCCCTAGAACCACCCTGCTCAAGAGTCATGGGATCGCAGTGACAGAGTCACTGTCACTCTATGGTGTGCTGCTGCATTGGCCGGCCTGCAAGACTGGAGGTGAACTTCAGAATGAATTGTGGCGGACAGGCCTTCAAGGTTAACCCACACTTGCCATTGCTAGGGTCCACCTGCTGGTGCTAAGACATCAGGGCTTTTAAGATCTTGCGGGGCTTCTAAGGTCTAGAATGGGAATGTGCTCCCTCAGGGGAAGTGGTCTGGTGGACTGGTCATGTAGGCTGAACCTGGTTCCTCAGTTCCAAATTCAGCAGCTCTAACCATAGTGCCACATCCACTCCCCCACTGAACACCATAACGCCCCACTGAGAGAAATTTGCACTGCACTAACTCGCTATAAACACCTGAATGTGACTCAATTTAAATTATGCACTAGACAAGAGCAATATGCTGCCTAAAAAAAAGTAACAACATCCTAGAAAAAGCAAACACCCATAAGGAATGCAAGATTAAGAAAAGCATGTGAAATGTAAGCAGGAACAACATGGTTACCTTTTTCTTTTTACACTCATTATTCAGAAATTAGTGAGTGCTTTTGCCTGAAAAGTTGGGGCCATGACTACAGGGCCCAGAAGAGACCAATTTCAATGCCCCTTGCTTATATCCTTACAAAACGTAAGCAGTATGGTTTAAAAAGACCAAATTCATGAACACACAACCGCTGTACACATTTTGCTTTCCAATTCACCCTTAACACCTTAGGTGCTGCGCACGATCAACGGCCGATGGCAGCACTACCTCCGTAGTGCTGCCGTCGGCCGTTGAACGTTCGAACTGCACCTGCGCAATGGAACGTCCAGCACTGGAGCTGGACGTTCCATAGCAGCTAAGGTGTTAAAGCGGGTATTTCAGTACCTCCAGGAATAGTGCACTTTCCCACCCAGGGAAAACAATGTTGTTCAAAGAGAGGTAATAAAACAATAGTAGCTCTTCACTGTGCAAACACTGGCGCTAATGTGTTTAGGTGTGAATAAATTAATCTGGTCACCTTGCAACCACTCTGTCCTGCTTTAGATAGTTGTTTTTCATATTTTGAATGTTTTATTTCTCTCCACCCCGAGGCTGCACTTAGAAATTGAAGAATGTCAGAAAAAGACGATGTTTCCAGCAAAAGTGTTTTTCTTTTTGGATCCATTTTAAAGGGGAGCAAAAAAACGAAAGGAGGAAAGAGAAGGTAATACCTGTTTCTTGAAGTCTCGGTTTTCATTAAATGAGGAGGAGCAAGACAGAAAGAGGGGGGAGGTGGGCAGCTGCCAGCTGCAGGAGAACTGTACACTGTACTTGTCTTTTCTGGTCACTATGGAAAAGACAGAGTACTTTTCCTTCTCTGCCCATTCCGCCCGTCCCCAATAGCAGAGTCTTAACTATCGGTCTTGGCGATTTCTGCTGTCCGGGAGGCATGTTTAAAATAAGAAAGTAGGGGAATGGACTCTATGAAATTAAAGAAGTAGGGTGCTGCCGATCCTGACCACTTCGACCACTGGCTGTAGTATATTATTTCAGGTTGCAAGACGCACATGCACCAACTGAAACCAGAAAAAATTCTAGTTTGGAACAGGCCTGTTTCACAGCATTCTGTCAAGCGGGCAGGGCCCGCTTCACAGCAGACAGAATTCACAGCAGACAGACCGAACCGCAGATCCCACTGGACACTGGCGTGTCAGACACACAGGGCCAAGTCACACCAGAGCAACAGAATCAGGCTCACTTCACATCCCAAGCACAGAGCCCACTTCACACCAGACTGAGGTAACCAGAGGGCAGCTGGTCACATCACACCAGAGCGACAGAATCAGGCTCACTTCACATCCCAACCACAGAGCCCTCTTCACACGAGACTGACCTAACCAGAGGGCAGTTGGCTACGTCACACCAGAGCGAGAAATATGCAGAGCTCAATTCAAGCCAGATGGTGTTACTTGCACAACCATTTTACCTTGTGTGATTGGTTGCTGGATGGCGTTTATGCCTTGTTGGGAGACTGTCTGGTTGAAGAGTGGATTAATTGGGAAGTGTTTGAAGTTATATGTGAGGCTCCTAGGGGGCATATTTACAAGCCCCTATCATCATGACAGTGTCACTTTTCAGGACTTTGTAGTGGCGATAGGGTCACTTTTCAAGATGCTGTAGTGGTGATAGGGGCTTCGCCTTATTTACAAGGCAGCATTAAGCCTTGTAAATAAGGCACCCTTTCATGCTATTCTTAGCGTAAAAGGGGAGGGCACTGGGTAATGCGGTGGGCGTTACCCCGCAACACCCATTGATTTTGACATTGCCCACTATTTGCAAGGGAGGCGTAAATAGGAGGCAGCGCCAAATTAAGACCATGGAAAACCTCGTTTTTTTAACCTGGTGAAACGAGGAGAAATGCTCGATTTCTCCTCGTTTTTGCTGTTTCCATGTATGCTGCGATTTGCAGCACACATAGAAATAGCAAAAGACCATTGATTGATTGTTCCTGCACATAAACAATCATTTAAAAATGAAGTTTTGCAATTTCTATGGGTGCTGCTTAATGTAGCATTCATAGAAATTGCAAAACTTAATTTTTTTTAAAATAATTGTTTATGTGCAGGAAGGGAGACCTTCCTGCACATAAACAATCTTCCCCTCAACGCAGACGAGTTGGCGCTAGGCTGCTAAATTTAGCGCCAACCAAAGGAAAATGCACGGCTGCACAATTTGTTGTAAATATGGTGCAGCTCTGCATTTCAGAAGTGGTGGAGCATGGCGTCACTTCTTAGTAACTATTCCCCTAGGAGTCCTAGGACAAGGTTGCTGTGGATTCGCATGCTTGTGTCGAAAAGTCAACAAGGCCTATTGGGTCAGTACTTAATTTGAACCAGTGGTTGCAGTTGGTGGGGATATTTTTGAGGACTTGGACATATTTTTCATCACCAGACATTAGCAAAAGATAAAGTCAGAAAAGGGAGGGGAAAAAAGGTAGGAAATCACTGACAAAGAGAGAAAACAAGGGCTAAAAAGAGTCTGCAAGATTGAGAAAGAGAGACAAGAAGTGTATGGAGGTGGAAGAAAGAAGGGAACTAAGGCTAAGTAGTCATGGTATTCAGCTACCCAGGCATTCAGTATCACCTGCTCCGGTCTCCTATGAAAAACATTTGGCCCTGCACTTATTTTTGTTTTACCTTTACAAATTAAGCACTGTATAGGGTGTCTCCAAAAACACCCAGGAAGGAAAAAAGAGTTGATAGCAACAGACCTCCTGATGACAATCGATTTCCATACCATATGTTCACCTCTGACATTTGAAGGATACAAGGAGAACTGGTGAGAGTCGAAGGGCTGGTTGTTAGGATGGAGAGTTCTGTTGTTAGAATGGTCAGTGGAAGCCCTTGACAAGATTGAGTATGTGCCACCCTTCTTGTGTTCAGGTTGCAATGAGAGTGGTCCATCTGAGGTTATTGCAGAGGAGATGGTCCTAAGTTTTACACATGTCTAGCTTAGCTTTAGGTATCCATGGCAGTAGATTGATGATGGACAATTGACACTCATAGAAAGAGGGTTACTGGTTGATTGGGGTGTGAGCCCTGGTCAGGCAACGGCCACAATCCTAGTCAGAGTAAGGCACAATCGAACCCCGAATTAAGCTCTGCTCAACCACCTGGCAACTTGGCACAGAGCAGTCAGGTTTAACTTAGAGGCATAGTGTAAATAATTTGTGCATTATTTCAAACAGTAAAACAGTGAAAACACCATACAAAAAGGAGCCCACATCAGGTTAGAAAAATAGAGCTTAATTTAATAAATAAAAGAAGTCCAAAATGACAAAAATCCATTCAGTAAAACTGGAGTTATGAATTTTTACATTATAAATTGCAGCATAGCGCCTAAAAGCAAAAAACGCTAATCACAGCTATCTAGATGCCCCAGACCGGGTGAAAGTCTCAGGCCAACCGGGATGAAGTGCAGATCACATACAGTCCCAAATTAGTCCCGGTGAAGTTTTACCTTCTCAAGTTCTGTGCCAAGAATCCTGTTCATGTTGGAGAGGGTTGAGAGAAGCGAGGAGAGCGTCGCGGGCTGCAGTCGGCATGGCATGAAGAACAGCCAGGGTGTCACAGACGAGCAGGCTGGAGCTTTGCTTTGGCTGTCCCCAGTGGGCGGAGAATATATGATGATACAACGAATTCCGTTGCAACGCATGCCTTTACCACGCATGCGTTACAACGGAATTCGTTTACCACGCATAAACATTTCCTCGACTATTAGCGTGGTGACGTCATACGTCGTTAAGAGAAAACGGCATTTTTTTCCCGATTTCTCTTAAACGACTATGATGCCGACGTGACTTATGGTGAGTTGTTTTATTTGGGGGGGAGACCCCCCAAAGCCCCCCCTTTATTTTTTTTACCTTTACCACATATGCCTTTACTACAAACATCATAGTAAAGGCATGCGTGGTAAAGGCATTAGTGGTAACCACTCATGCGTTGTACTGCATGCGTGGTTAAAGATTACGTGGAAACGGCTTCGTTGTAAAGGCCGTTTCCCGTGGGCGGATAATGCTTCTGTGAAAAGAGACAGGCTCCTGCAGCTTGCACTGATATTCAGTTGCAAGTGGTGCTGTTACGGTGCAAACAGCACGTTCGCGGTTGCAAAGAGCCCAAAAGCATGACTTAAGAGCCCATTGAGCCACCTCAAGGATACAGGACCTGTGAGGCACCACTTGGGGTTCAGGAACTCGCTGAAGATGGGTTCAGGAGTTGTTGTGGAGCCTTTTATGTTGCTGAGGCTCCGATCAGGAGGTCAGCAGACCAGCCCTTAGAGCCACTCTGGGGTCCTGTGTTCAAAATGAAGTCCAGTACTTCTTCTTCTTCCCCAAGCAAGAGGGCAGCAGATTTTATTTTATTTTATTTTTAGAGTTTTCTATAGCACGGACCACACCCAGGGAAGGGTATCAGAGCGCTTTACACTGAGGGCACAATACGAATAAAACAATTTGCAAAACGAATAGCATACATAAGATCAACTTATTTTACAAAGTTCGTAAGGTCGCAGACGTGAGAGTATTTCTAAGCAACGGGTCGAGAGCAACAAAGGTGTCTTTCGAAGGATAGATGGGGCAAGTTTAGGGTGTACATCTGGAAAGGTCCATGTGATACTTTATGGGAGGAATTTGCACATAATGAATGATTTTGCTTTTTTTTTAAAGGAAGAGTAGAGGAGATTTTTCTGATGTAGGGAGGAAGTGAGTTCCATATTCTTGGTGCTGCTCCAGAGAATGCTCTGTCAGAGTTTTTTTTTTCTGAAGCGCAAGGGTTTCAGGAGTAGATTATCAGCACTCCTTGAATGTCTGATTCCTCGAGATGAGGTCAGTTTTTGGGATAGGTACTGGGGAGTATTGTGGTGAAGCGCTTTGTGAGTGATGCATGCCATTTTTAGGTGGATTCTAGCTTCAAAAGGAAGAGCGCTTTCAGGTGTGACGATATGTGGTCAAATTTCCTAGATCCTGTTAGGAGTCTTGCTGCAGCGTTGAGACAGGCTTTTAATGGGGCGGTTGAGATTTTGGGAAGCCCTGCGAAGGTGGTGCATCCGTACTCCAGCCTTGAGATGACTAAGGACTGAACTGCAGTTTTGAGGTCCGGGTTCTTGATGAAAGGTTTCATTTTCCTGAGATAGCTGAGGTGAAAGCGTGCCTTTTTAGCTAACAGGTTGATGTGTACTTGCATGTTAAGGTTCTTATCAAGTGTAATTCCAAGTGATTTGGTGGAGTCCACCAGAGTTGGCATGCAGTTAAGTGCAGTGATAAACTTGGACCATTCCTTTGTATCCTGGAAATTTTATGGGGGGGGGGAGATTAGAAAAATTCAGTTGTTTTGTGAGTTTAGCTTGAGGAAGTTGGTTGTTAGCCAGTGGACAGTCTTTTCGAGTGCCATGTTCATTGATATTTTGTCTTCAATGGAGGAGATCTTGATGTAGAGTTGAGTGTCGTCCGCCTATATATAGTAGGCTATGTTTGCCTGCTGTAATAGTTTGGTTAGCGGTTTGACATATACGTTGAATAGGGTGGGGGATAGGGTAGAGCCTTGTGGTGGATCACTGACATAATATAGAATGACAAAATATAGACTTACCAAAATATAGTCACCAAAATATAGAATGCCAAAATATCGAATTCCTATCTACAAACAGGTAAGTACAAAAATATCGAATCCAAAATATAGTCTGTAAAAAATATAGTCAGTCAAAATATCGAATTTTTTTAAATGTCTTAAAAGTAATTTAAAATTAATGAAATAATAAATATAATTAACTAAAACATACTTAAAAATACTCAACCTTAAAATTAAGATATAATTAATTTAAGTTATTAATAAAAAATGTACAATATTTTACCGTAGGATAGCAGGAGGGTAACATTTAATATTACCACTCCAGTGAGTGCAACAGTAGGGAAAGCGTTGGATAGCGTAGGGGTAAAAAATACTATTCCCACTCCAGAGAGTGCAACAGTAGGGAAAGCTTTGGATAGCGTAGGGGTAAAAATTACTATTCCCACTCCAGAGAGTGCAACAGTAGGGAAAGCGTTGGATAGCGTAAGGGTAAAAAATACTATTCCCACTCCAGTGAGTGCAACAGTAGGGAAAGCGTTGGATAGCGTAAGGGTAAAAATTACTATTCCCGCTCCAGTGAGTGCAACAGTAGGGAAAGTGTTGGATAGCGGGAGGGTGAAAATTACTATTCCCACTCCAGTGAGTTTAACAGTAGGGAAAGTAATGATTTAATATATTATTAAAAATAAATTAAATATCAATACGAATAAAACATGAATTGAAATTAATAACCAATTTAATATTATGTAATATTTAATTAGAAATACAACTACATATTAGTTATTAAAAATTAATAACCTACTCATAATTATTTAACAACTAATTAATTTTCAATAACAAAAACTAATTAATAATAAAAATTAATACCAATTAAAAATTAACAGTAAATTAATTATCAATACACAAAAAGTATTTTTAATATGTAATTAATTACAATTACATTACTTCCCACCCTATTCCCCTATAAACCCACATCCCACTACAGAAAATAGATTAATACAATTATCATAATTATCAAATATTTAATTAATACAAAATAATTACCAATTAATAAAAATTAATTGCCAATTAATAGAAATGAATTACCAATTAAAAATTAATTAACAATACATTTAAAATCAATACCAATAAATGAAAACAATTATTTACTTAATTACAATTAAATTACTTCCCACCCTATTCCCCTATAAAGCCACAACCCGCTACAGAAAATAAATTTAGAAAATTAACAATTAATCAATTAATACAAATTAATTGGCAATTAATAACAATTATTTACCAATTCAAAAATAACAATAAATTCAAAATGAATACCAATAAATAAATAAAAATATTTAATTAATTACAATTAAATTACTTCCCACCCTATTCCCCTATAAACCCACAACCCACTACAGAACCAGAAAGCAAAATGTAATTAAAAATTATTAATAATTGCTAAAAATTAATATTTAATTTAATATAATTAAATTACTTCCCACCCTATTCCCCTATAAACCCACAACCCGCTACAGAATTAAATTACGCAAAAATTAAATAACATAAAATTCATTACTTAAAATACATTAAACATACATTACAAAAACTAATATACACTTTTCACACATATACTAACATACAAAACACTTTAAAAAAATTTATATTATTAAAAAATCGATATATTTAATGCCTATATTGTATACTTCGATATTTTGACTTCTATATTTTGAAAATCGATATTACTTACCTTAAATTCGATATTTTTAACCACTATATTGTGTCCATTCGATATTTTGTCCATTCTATATTTTTACTTCGATATTATGTCCATTCTATATTTTGGAATCGATATTATGTCTCTTTACCCCTTGTGGTACACCCAGAGGGTTCGGTGAGGAACGAGAAAGATTTTTGTTCACCATGAAAGATTGCGTTCTGTTTTCCAGTAAGAATTTGAACCATTGAAGGACTGAGTCAGATAAACCCATCCTATTTTCCAGGCTTTTCAGAATTTTGTCATGATTGACCGTGTCAAAGGCTGAGGAGAGGTTAAGCAGGACTAGTAGACAGGTTTCGTTGTGGTCAAGAGCAAGGGGGGCGTCCTCCACTATATGTAGAATGGCTGTTTCCGTGCTATGGCCGGGTCGGAAACCCGATTGGTGGGTGTTCAGAAGGTTGAAGTCCATGATGTGTGGGTTCAGTTGTTGTTGAACACATTTTTTCAGGACCCTGGCTAGCATGGGAATGTTGGTTATGGGTAAAAAATTGTTGGAGTCGGAGGAGTTCGCTGTCGGTTTCTTTAGTATAGGGGTGACCTGGCCTGTTTTTAGGCAGTCCGGTATGTGCCCTTGCACTAGCGAGGTGTTGATGATTTTGGTCCAGAGAGGGGAGATGTGGGGAAGACAATTTGAGGGGACTGGGTCAGTGAAATGGTTGTTGAGTTTAGTGGTTGCTAATGTTTTGGTGATGTCATTAGGATCGTAGGGTTTGAAAGTGGACCAGTCAGAGTTATTTTTTTGGCAAAAATAACTCAGGTTGTTCAGGGATTTCAGCATGACAGTACTTAGGGGTGGTTGAGATTGCTGTGGCCATTTTAAGCTCAAGTTGGAGTGAGTTTGTTTTTGCTGTGAAAAAAGAGGAACATTTTTCACTGTTAAGCTGTGATTTTGCGGACAAGAGAGAGGATTTAGCCAGTTTGTTAGATTGTTGTTTTGGAATGTCAAAGAGTTTCTTTGGTCTGTTCTTGGCATTGCCTAGTTCTGATCTAAAGAAGTCTTTTTTTAATTGAAGAATACTTTTGTTATAGGAGTTTCTAGCTTGCCAAAGTAGTTTGAGATGGAGAGGGGAGGGATGCTGCCGCCAATTCCGTCCTGATGATCTAAGTTTACGTCTTTCTTCATTTAGGGCTCCGGTAAACTAAGGGTTTTTATCTTTGTCTGGAATTCGTTTGAGCTTAGGTGGGGCAGCTTGGTCAAAGATCTTGGTCATCGTGGAGTTGTAGTGGTTGGTGAGGTCACTGATGTTAGACATGTTGTTGGGGAGGATAAGAACTTTCTCACAGTGGGAGGCTAGGGTGTTCCAGTCGAGTTTTTTTGTGTTTCTTATCCATTGTTTAGGTTTGTTTTGTAGCAGGAAGGTTTTCTTGGTAGCGGAGGAAATACTGAAGGTGATAATGTGATGGTCTGACCAGTCACAAGGGGTGATCTGGATAGATTCAATCGTGTTTTGTTTAGAGATGAGCCAGTCAAGAGTAGCACCTTTAGCATGAGTGGGCTTTGAGATAGCTTGGATCAAGGAATGGTCTGCGTGGAAGGTTTTGAGGGCATGGACCTGTTTGTCAAGTGGGTTTTCCCAATGGAGATTAAAGTTGCCGAGGAATATGAAGTTGGAGAGTGGGGTAGAGTTTGTAGTGATGATTTCCATAAGTTGGTCTGTAAATACTGCGTTCTTACCTGGGGTATGGTAGAGGATATGTAACTTGTGGGAGTGGTTATCTGAAGATTTGACAGAGATCCCAAGGTATTCACAGTAGTCAATGGGTTCGGAATGAAACTTCGAGATGGTAATGTTGGATCGATGAATGCAGGCTAGTCCTCCGCCCTTTTTGAGAGGTCTGTCTTGTCTAATAATGTTGTAGTTAGGGGGGACTAAAAGGTCTAGGCATGGGGAGGACGCTTCATTGATCCAAGTTTACGTAAGGATGATTATGTCTGTTTACATGTTCAGGGTGAGGTCGGCGATGTCCGAGGCGTGTTTTGAGGCTGAACGGCAGTTTAGGAGAAGGCAGGATATCAGTTTAGAGGAATTTTTTATGGACGGCTCGTGAATTTCAGGGTTGGTTGTTACGGATTGGAGGTTGTTCAGGTTTATTCCTCTGAGTTTTGGATGGGATGTTCTGTTTGGGTTGATAGGGACTGGGCCAATAGAGAATTCTTCTTCAGTGGTGATGAAGTGAGCGGGGCATTCGTAAGACGGTAAAAGGGTTTGGATTTCCTGGTCCGTTGGGTAGTAAGGATCTTCTTCAAGTCTGATGGGGCTCGTGGGGTTTTCATATAGTAGTAAAAGGGCGTGGATTTCCATGTCCGTTAGATAGTCGGGGAGTTTGCGAGGGTGTAGGAGTCGATTTGACAGAGACAAGGGGATCGTTTTTATCACATTGTTGATTAGTGCAAGCGAGTGTTGAAGATGGGTACGTTTGGAAAGAGAGTTTTCAGCAAGAAGAAGGATGCTTCTGATGTCTAATATAACGTTCTGAAGTTTTCTGGATGTTAGGTGGGACTGGGTTATGAGAGGGTCTTGTTCAGAAGTGTGATAAGGAGGAGGATACATGATTGGCGGACAGGGAAGGCTGGGAATGGTATTGCTGAGGGGCTTGCTGTCTGTGTGGGTAGTGTGGTGGGTATGTGTGGCAAGTAGCGGGAACGGGGTGGCGGGAGTGGGAACGGGGTGGTGGATAATGAGAGGGATATGTGCTGGCTGGGGGCTTTAATCTGACTCGATATAGTGGCCGTGTCGTGGTGGGTGACATCAGTGGTCGGTAGAGGGTTGTGGAGGAGAGTGATGGAAGTGGGGATAGGGGAGGTGGCGGAGTGTGGAGATGCGGAAGGTCGGAGATTGGATAAAACAGATTAGCAGGGCAGAAGTTCCTTCAGAGCAGCAGTCAAACAGAGTGGCATCACTTGTAGCAGTACAGCAGTGCTTCTTCCTGGCAGGGTATCCACAGGTATAACACGTCAAGGAGGAGAATCGGGGGGGGGGCAATAAAGGTCAAGCACACAAGCCCCAATATTTGAACTGTAAATAGTAGGGTGTGCTGTTCCTAAGAAAGGAAAAGGAACAGGGTTGGAATAGCTCCTATAAAGAGCAAGGGTCCTCACACACCCTGGAGGGTGTCATGCTTCATCAGAGGGCAGCCCTCCGTTGGCATGATTAAAAACCTAGCTGCTTGTATGGAGAGATTCTAATAATCTCATCAAGCATTTAAGTGAGGATAGAGGTCGACACGTTTCTTGCCCTCTGTTTTCTTAAAGATTGTGGCCTGTAGTGATGTCCAAGTTCCAGATATAAGTATTTCCATTTTTGATGGGTTCAGCTTAGTGTGGTCTTAGTTCATCCAACTACAAAGATCTGAAGGCAACGTTTTGGAGTCTTGCTATTAGTATGTGTCTGTTGTTTTTTTTTTCAGTGTTAGCATGGTTTGGGTGTCATCTGTGTAGTTGCAGCAGGTGAGGTCAAAACTGTTTATTAGCTCAGTAAATAGGGCTGAGGTAGGCGGTAAAGTGCAGCCTAGTATAAAGCCCTTTGGTATGCTCAATTGATGGGCATTTATGAGGAAATGTAAGGGGGAAGGAAGTTATCCCTATTCTCCATCATTTAAAGGAAGCAATCCATTCTATAGTTTTCATTGGAGGCCCCTTGAGCACATTTTGTTATCTTAGTGGTATGATGTACCATATTGAAAGCAGCAAACGCTTTCACAGCGCCACCTTAATTTGTTTCAATAGCTGTAATGACATCATCTCAGATGTACAATGTATATGGTTAGTGAACAGGCAGTAGATGATTTTGTTCAATGAACTGCAAAAGTTGTAAGGATGCTATCTTTTCAATTACATTTTCCAAGAATTTTTATTTGGAGTGAGAATGTGTTTATGTAGGAAATCTTGAGATTTTGGGTGATGATGTGTATAAGCTAGCTGTGGTGTGGAATAGGTTAGTAGGCTGTGGCAAATGCTATCGTAGTGCTGGTTCCCATATGCTTCAGGAGCTATGACTGCGAAAGGGTCGTGTAGCCATGCTGGCTGATAAGGATGCACAGGACTGCTGCCTGTAGGAGATGGTGTGTTTGCTGTGATGATGAGATAGAATTGGTGACTGTGGGGATGGAGTATGTGTGTGAGCTGTGATGGAGTAGGAGTGAGTATGGCTTAGAGGTTAGGGGGCATATTTACTAGAAAATGATATAGCGCGGCACTGCAAGCCATCTTGTTGCGCCAGGCTGCGTCATTAGGAAAGTGCAGGGATGCTTCGTATTTACAGCAATAGGACGCATCCCTGTGCTTTCCTCTGCACTGGCGCACAACTGGCTGCCCAGTGCCAATGCAGGCGCCCTTGTACCATGGTGCAAGGGTGCCCGTGTTGCAAGGATGATTGTTTTTGTGCAGGAAGGAATACTTTCCTCCCAAAAACAATAATTAATGGCTTTTTTTCTCCTTCTATATGTGCTCCTGCAGCACACATAGAAAGAGCAAAAAACTAGGAAAAATAAATGTATTTCTCTTTGTTGTGCCCCATTAATGCCTCTCATATGGAGGAGGCAGTATCTGATACATTCGCAGGTTTACAAAAACCGTGTTAATCTGGGAACGCATCAGAATCCATGGGTGTTGTGTGGGAACACCCACAGCAACACCCATGGAATGAATGCCCCTTTTACGCAGAGCTATGTGTGAAAGGGGGCCAGCTTTACAAGGCCACGAAAAGCCATGCAGGATGGCTTTGCGTGGCCTTGTAAATATGGCTCAGCATTGTGCGCCACCGGAGCGTCCAAAAAAGTGATGCTCTGATGGCGCAGGGCCTTTTAAATATGCCCCACGATGTTAACTGGACGATAGTCTAGTAATGCTGATTGATTTGTGGGAGGTGGTGCAGAGGTGCTGGTTGTGGGAATGTGTAATGGTGCTGCTGAGTGTGGAGGGGCTGTTACACGAGCACTGCTCGTGGTGCTGTGAAAGTGCTGACTGTAACGATGTAGAAATGCTGAGTGCCATGGTAGGCTAGAAGTGCTGGTGGCGAAGACGTACTGACTGGTTGAACAGCAGTGCTGGCGCTGAGGTTTGCGCTCTCGCACTGGCTGATGGGGGTGTGCTGACTGAGGGGATTGACAGTGGGGGGCAGTGGAGAGGTGCGCACTGTCCATACTGCAGGAGCGCTGCTGTGGGCAGCTCGCTGAACGTCAGACGAACAGGTTTAAAAGCCTCAGCATCTCTGGCCCCTGCTCTCTACCCCAGCCCCGCCCCCTCACTCCTCCCACCCCAGGCCTGCCCATGACCCCGTCCGGTGCTGAGCACAGCTGTCTGCGCAGTGTGTGACAATGAGAGCAGGGAATGCGCCTCACTTCCCCAAAGAGACAACTGCAACACGAGGCCAAACAAACCCCGCAGTGTGCGGCCTCTCACAGGCATTCCGTGCCCTCCAGACTGCAGAGCTCGGTGTCTGCCCCGTGCATGCTCCGCCGGTCCCTCCCTCCCCTCCTCTAACAGCGGGACCTCTCCGCTGTCCTTGCCTCCCGTGGTTTGCCCCGCCCTGCCCCCTCCCCTCCTTTTCTGTGCTCTTTCCCATCTCGTGCATTACTTGCCCTACTCTGCTGTCATTGAAACTACAACTCAAGCACCGACTGTGACAGCAGACCTATCCACGTGCTGACTTCATCTATATGTATTGTCAAAGGTTGCCTGTCTACAGAGCCGGGTCTGGTGGCTGATTAGATAATGCGCCCACTGCAAGGGCCTATGTTCGACCTCATGGTAATAGGTTCAAATCACGGAGTCCACTCAGCCTTTCATCCTTCTGAGGTCGGTGAAATGACTACCATTGAGCTGGGTAGCAATGAGCCCCTGTTAATCAGCGCCAAGGTGTAAATGTGCGCTTTACAGGACGTGTTATGTAGGGACGTGAATACTGTGGAGTGCTAGGTCGGGGCCTAACACGTGGACACAGTTCACTGAAAAGAAGGCACGCTGACCACAGTAAACAGTTGGCCGGAAAGACCCCGAGCGGTCTTCCGCTTTATTTATTTATACCCCGGCGCGAGCCCGCCCCGGGGTATGCGTGCGTGCGTGCGTATAAGTGCTACAAAGTATGGGAGAGCCCGAATGGCTCTCTACATCCCTCCTTTAATTTAGATCAGTTCTTGCAGCAGGCTCGGGAGTTTTCTTTGCTCACGGAGAGGTCCATACAAAGTCTCTCAGCCTCTGGCTAGGCCTCGGATTCGAACGCAGATTGTATTGTTGACTGCGGGCACAGGGGGATGTCGCGACCCTGCCTGGGGTCGCCACTGCATTCTCTCCACGGAGGATATCCCCTTGGCGATCACCATTAGCTATGATGTTTTGAGGCGTCGCTTGAGGTGACTGACTTTCTCCCGTTGGCTTGTCTCTTGGCGATCTTAGCATCGTGCCTTCCAAGTCCCAAATGCCATCATTTCCTGTCTCAGGGCATTCCAGCTCTTGATGTCTTTCAGCTGGTTCCAGGGCCTTCTTAAAGCACGACACATTGCGGGTCACTGACTGTCCATTTCTCCTGGCGGTAATCATCGTTCCTTGGACCTTCTCAACGACCCATGTCTCGGGCTCGTAGGGCGTCCGATACTTCCACCCCGGGTGGCGATCTCGCACCACTACGGTATCCTCTTCCTTCAGCGTAGGCTCCTTGGCGTGACGAGACTCGCTCGCTTTCCGGTTGGTGAGTTGTCTCCTGGCTTGAGTGGCTTCACCGTCCCTGTTCCCCGGTGTCCAGGTGCTGTCGGTTGGAATGCTGTCACGGGGTGCTCTCTTACGTGGGCAGGAGCGCACTTTGTGGTGCTATGGGGTGTCTGCCGATAGGCTCCCAGGAATTGATCAAGAGCTAGTTCCGGATCGTCACCATTGTCCACTGCAATTCTCAGGGCTCTGTTGAGCGTTCTCATCAGTCTCTCAACCTCCCCGTTGGCCTGGGGCCACAGGGGTGTGATCTTCCTGTGTTTGATCTGAAGGCTCTCTAGATAGCTCTGAAAGTCTCTTCCTTGAAACGGGGGGCCGTTGTCAGATTTGATTTCCTCGGGGAGCCCTAGGGTGGCAAACACGCGGTTCAGTGCTTTTTTCACTTGCGGAAACGCAGTTGAGGGTATGATCTCAACTACCGGGAATTTGGAGAAGGAGTCAACCAAAACTAGGGTGTGTCGGCCATCTGGGAAACTCCCAAAGTCTATGCTGAGATGTGTCCATGGCATCTGTGGAGCATCTTCAGTAATCACAGGTGCAGGAGCAGGGTCCAGGCCTGTGATAGTACAAGCATGGCAGGACCGCACCATGGCGTCAACTTGGCTGTCCATGGCGGGGAACCACACTTTGCTCCTGAGACAGGCCTTAGTTTTGGCCATGCCCTGGTGTCCTACGTGAGCCAACTCCAGGGCCCTCTGTTGGAGGCTTAAGGGTATGACGAGGAGATGTCCTCGGAGGATGACCCCTTCGTCTCCTATGCTCAGTTCGCTCCGGATCTGCCACAACTGCTGGCGGGCATGGCTGACTTCCGGCCGAAGATTCGGCGCTCCGTCTAGGAAGTGGGCCCACTTGTTCCCTTCCAAGGCATGACGGACTCTCGTTAGTGTCTCATCTCGAGCAGTAGCTTCACCAACTTCTTTCAATGTCATGTGTTCGGGGCCCGCTGCAGTCGAGATCATGTGGACAAAAGCATCAGCTTCCAGGCCTTCATCTCGCGGTGGGTGTTGGCTGATGGCATCAGGGTGTCGGGAGAGATAGTCAGCTGGGTTATGGGCCCCAGGCCGGAACACCATTTTAAAGTTGTAGCCTTGCAGCTGGACCGCCCAACGCTCAATCCGAGGTGGTGCTAGCCAGGAAGATCCAGCGAATAGTGGCAGCAGTGGTTTGTGGTCTGTAACTACGGTGAATTCTTGCCCACACAGGTATAAGTGAAAATGCTGGCACGCCCATTTGATCGCTAGGGCCTCTCTTTCGATCTGGGCATACCGGGTCTCGGTATCCGACAGCGCTTTGCTGGCATACGCAACTGGCTTCCACACTTCGGGTCCATGTTCCTGCAGGAGCACCGCCCCAAGGCCCACTGGGCTGGCGTCGACGATCAGTTCCGTCTTGCGTCGGGGCTGAAAATAGGCCATCACGGTCGTGTCCAGGAGATTGGTTTTGATGCTCTGGAAGGCGTTATGGGCTGCCACTGTCCACTCCCACTGGCGGTCTGCGCGGGTGAGGGCTCTGAGGGGCTCTGCAAGATCGGCCAGGTTAGGGATGAACCGGCCACAATAAGTGGCCATTCCCAGGAAACTGCGCACTTCGGTGGGGTTCCTGGGAGTGCTTGCAGCCTTGATTGCCTCCGCCTTTTTGGGGTCAACTTTCAGTCCTTCCCTTGTGAACGTGTAGCCAAAGAAGTCTATCGACTCCTGATAGAATGAGCATTTCGACCTGTGAAGGGTCAAGCCGCTGTCTACTAGCCTTCGGAGGGTTGCTCGCAGATGTTCGTGGTGTTCTTCCAAGGTTGACGAGTATACCAGGATGTCGTCGCTGAGGTTGATCACCCCGCTCAGTCCGGAGAGCACTTCCCGAATGGCGTTCTGAAACACCTCCGTGGCGGAAGAGACACCAAAGCTTAGTCGTTTGTAGCGCCTGAGTCCGACATGGGTGGGGTAGGTGGTTATGTACCTGCTGGCCGGGTCTAACTCAAGCTGATGGTATCCCGAGTTGAGGTCCAGTTTCGAAAACCACTTTGCTCCATTGAGGTCAGCTACTATATCAGCCATGGTGGGGGTGATGTGCCTCTCTCGTTTGACGGCTACATTTGGCAATCTCATGTCCACGCACAGTCTGATCGCTCCAGGTTGTTTCGGGTTGGGAGCCACTACCAATGGGGAAACCCAGGGTGTCGGGCCTGACACCTTCTCTTTACGCCTAGGTCCTCCAGTTTCTGGAGCTCTTCTTCAACTTGTTGTCTCAAGTTGAATGGCACCCGCCGGTGTCTGAGGGCTACCGGTCGTACAGACTCGTCGATATGCAACTTGAACTTGCGTCCCTTCAGTTTTCCAAGGCCTTGGAACAGCTCGGGGAAGTCTCTCAGCAGGAAGTCCCCGTGTGCTTGGTGTACCTGGTTGGCAAAGAACACGAGACCGAGGTCTTCCGTGGTATGGCAGCTCAGGAGGGCGCCTTTCTTCCCTTCCGTGATGTGGAAGCGCGTTTCTGTGGAGTATTCGCCATTTACGACCGTCGTTTGAATGACTCCTCTTAGTGGTAGCGGCTCCATGCCACCATACGTGTAGATCCTCGCGGTGGAAGGTGCAAGCGGAGGTTTGGGGAACATTTTCTCATATTGGTCAGAGTCCATGACGTTCACTGACGCCCCTGTGTCTATGAGGGCCGTCATCTTCGTGCCCTCGACGGATATTGAGCACACGGGCGGAGGTCTTCTTTTGGTGGAGGCCCTGCTAACATAGGAGATGACATATACCTCATCGTCTTCTTCGTCTTCATACCGCGGTCTTCTGTCTTGGGCTTGGTGATCTGGTGGGGGCGATTCATGGTCTATTGACAGTTGTCTGACCCGTTGTGTCAGTGTCCTGGGTCTCTGGCCAGCTGGTTTGTATTTCCCTCCGCGGCAGACTGCGGCGAAGTGGTTGAGCCGCCCGCATTTGAGACACGTCTTTCGTTTGGTACTACATGTCGCGGTTGCCAAATGGTCTTCACCACAGTAGCCACAGGCGTTGCCCCGAGGCTGTGTGTTTCTTGATCGTGCAGCCGCGGGTCGTCTCTGGATTGCGTCGACCCTCTCCTCCTTGATGGGTGTCATTCTGGAGGCTGTTGGCGAGATGATCGGAGTGCGTAGCGCAGCTTCCATTTCTTCCACCCTTGCGTCGGACAGTTCGTGCGATCTGGCCAGGACTAGTATCTCATCCAGCGATATGCCCGGTTGGCGGAGTATGAGCTTCCTGAGTAGCTTCGACCTGCAGCCCACTATGATCTGGTCACGTATCTCCTCCCGTGGGTTGGTGAACGGGCAGGTGCTGGCGAGCCGGCGTAGCCGGGCGTAGTACATGTCTACCGACTCAGACTCCGTTTGCCATGCTCTTTTGAACTTAAACTTCTCAAAGTCAGTGTTGAGTTGTGGATCAAAGTGTGTGTTTAGGGCTGCAACTGCGGCATCATAGTCGTGGTCCTGTCCGGTGTTGGGCAGTGTCTCGAATAAATCATATATTTCCGGTCCGCCATATAGGATGAGGAGTGACCTTTTCACCGTTCCGTCTGTCTCCTTGGTGCCCTTGAAGTAGAGGTTTAACCTCCCAACCCACGCCTTCCATCTCGGCGCCGCCGTCGCAGGGTCCGCCGCCTCGCTGAAAGGAGGAATGGGTGCTGCGCCTGAGTGTAGGTGGGTGGGTGGCATCGGCACGTTGGCACCAGCTTGGTTGGGTCCCGGTGGAGGCAATGCCTGTGCCGCTGGAGCCTGTGCGGCCGCTGCGGGTGGGGTTTGACCCGCCCCATCTTGATTAGCTCCTGGCGCTACCACCGACATGGCTCAGCGAGGAGGCTTCCCAACGGCAGTTCGGTGGATGCTTGTGCCCCAGAGGAGTCAGTCCAGGTATGTGCGCTGACCGATGTTCGGTGGCGTGTGGGGTGTTCCTTCCGTCCCTTGTGTCCCTTACGGGGCCTAGACTGCGGACGGATCGTGACCCAGATGACCGTAAACACGTGGCAGACACCAGGAGAGAGAAGGTGCATAAGATGAGTACCCTCAGGCGAGTTGCCGTTGCCTATGCTTGTTTTCACAGTAGGTGGCTTGATGTTGCCTATGCTTGTTTTCAGAGGGATGCCTTGGATGAATACCGTAGGCGAAATATCATTGCCTATGCTGGTCCCCAGATAGGTGTTTTGGAGAAGTCTTGTAGGCGAATTGCTTTTCCCTGTGTTTGTTTTTTTCGTTTTTTTTTTGTTTTTTTTTCCAGCGCGTTTAGGCCGCAGGCTCTGGAGACGTCGAACCTCCGAGTATGTCCTTCCTTACAGCAGGCGCTCCGTGGGGCCAGGGCCGAGGGTCGGCACGCACCAGCGTGGCGAAGCACGAGGGAGCAGCCTCGGAGGTGTCCTTGAGTGTTGGGCCGAGTCTGGCTACGTGGTGCGAGTGGCGCAGCGGGCGCGCCGCCGTTGCTTTCGGCAGATGGAGCGCTCCTTCGCTGTAGCTAGGACTGCGCTGATGGTGGGGCGAGCGCACGTGGAGCGGGCGGGAGGGGGACAGACTCACCCGCACCTCCGGCGGCAGCAGGGCAGCTCCTGGCTCGTGCCGAGTCCCGCCAGCTGAAGGCGCTCCCGGCGGGGAGACGCGTGGGCGGGTCTCGGAGCGGGACCAGCGTAGAACAGCACGCGGGTGGGCACCGCAGCAGGAAGCAGGTTCTCTGCGGAGCCTCGGACCGAGGCAGCCAGGCACGCGCACAGGTAGGCCGGCCTCGTCGCCAATGTGGAGTGCTAGGTCGGGGCCTAACACGTGGACACAGTTCACTGAAAAGAAGGCACGCTGACCACAGTAAACAGTTGGCCGGAAAGACCCCGAGCGGTCTTCCGCTTTATTTATTTATACCCCGGCGCGAGCCCGCCCCGGGGTATGCGTGCGTGCGTGCATGTAAGTGCTACAAAGTATGGGAGAGCCCGAATGGCTCTCTACATCTACCACATCTAATGAGAGGTTTTACATTGTTTGGAGGGATTATTATTATTATTATTATTATTTTAACGCACAGGCAGTTTTTTAAGGCATCATAAAAATCCGCTGTTACCGAATTGTTTGGCATGTAAAATGGGCAGTTCGTTATGCTCCAAACAACAGACCTCAGGATTAAAATGTGTGGGTCGTGTAGTTTCTCTGTAGATTACATCTGACCATGGCAATTTCCAGGAAGAGATGTCACATCACTGTAAACTTGATGACATCACAATAATTAAGATCGCTGAAGTTTCATAATAAGTGCATGATTAATATAACAACACAGCAATGCAACTGCACAAAATTTTCCCTTAGTGGCGCGCACATTAGGCACTAGGCCGACAGACATGTGCGCACAGTGCATTCTATGTTCTCTTCTACCATATCACTCAACATCTGCGTCACCTTAACCCAATTGCCCCCCCCATAACAAATCCATGCCAGGTGTATAAAATCTGCTATTTCTGCACTGCAACGTTAACATTTCGAATCTGCTCGTAGGCCATATCTGTGAAGTCTAGCGGGTGTATAATAGGTTTGGTGGAGATACCTATAATGTATCATACGCAGGTTCCCATTGGGCGTTAATAATCCCGTTAACAAACAGGTAATGGCCCATTCCTCCGCTGTCAGTGGATTATCTAAACTATCGTTCCGTTTCTCTAGTGCACACTGTGTATTTCCCGCTATATCCTCTGGTAATTTAACATACAGTTGAGACACTATATGTTTGGTTGTGGGAGTGGTGATCAGTAGCTGTAATGCGGACAGTTGATGTGGCTCTTCGGGGTAAGATGTATATAATTTCTTTATCGCACCTTGTAGCCTATGATACGTGAATTTAAATAACAATGTTTGATTAGTTATGTAGGATAAGTCGTCAAGTGAGGTAACCCCATACCCACCTGCTCTTGAGTGACTGATAGTTCTGGGTGATACTGTAATGTCAGTGCAGCAGCATACAGTGGTAATTTGTGTGCCTTCCGCCTCATCGTTCGCCAGGCGCTATTCGTCGTGTCTATGGTGTTTATGTCTCGATCATGTAACGGGGTCCGTTGGTGCGTTATGTTCGCTGTCAGTGGTATTGGCAGCGCGTCTCCTACTTCAATTGTGACATGTGTAATGTAAGGGACCTCGTGATGCCAAAACTTTGCGTATTGTGCTTGCGCACATAGGTAATAGAGCAAAAAGTCCGGTACCTTGAATCCACCTTTCGAATAAGGCAATGTGAGTGCGCACATTTGAATCCGGGCCTGCTTACCCGCCCATATCAGTTTCAGGACCATGGCATTAATCCTACGAAATACCTCCGCGGGGGGTTTAATCGCTAAGTTATTAAAAAGATACAGCAATTTTTGTAGGATGACCATTTTTACGATGGCTAAGTGATCGGCTATTGATAATGGCAAGCAAATCCATCTCTTAATTTTGTCTTCCAACGCACAAATCGTTCTACCATAATTGGTGCGGATAACTATTTCCGGGTCACGATGATACCAGATTCTTAAGTATTTCACTGGTTCCGATTGCCACTCCAACGGATAATCTAAGGAGTGTGGAATTGTAGTATCTGTCAGTGGTATGATCAGGGACTTGGAGCAATTTATTTTAAGTCCCGACTGTTGCCCAAATTTAATATATTCCCTCAATAGTGGATTCAAATGTTGCGCGGGATCACGGACATATAACATCATGTCGTCTGCATATAACGAGATATGTAATGGCCTTTGCGGGAATTGAAGCGCCGAATAGTGGTGCCATTGTCTTATTTTGCAAGCCAACGGCTCAAGCGCTATTGCAAATAGAAGAGGGGACAGAGGACAACCTTGTTGTGTCCCTCTAGCAATGTGTATATGATCAGATATATATTTATTAACTTTTACATGCGCTGTCGGGGCAGTGTAGAGTACTTGGACCCATTGTAAAAAAATAGGGGGGAATCCCATACGGTGTAGTACCGTGTGCAGGTATGGCCACTCTATAGAATTAAATGCTTTAGCCACATCCAGTAGAACCGCAGCAGCTTTAGTATTAGGGATTAAATAATGTGATAGTGCAAAGAGAGTTCTGGTGTTATGAGCTGTCAATCGGGATGGAATAAACCCTGATTGGTCTGGTAGTATTAGGTTAGGCATCAGCGGTTGCAGACGTGTAGCAAGCAGTTTAGCTAGGATTTTCGTATCTACATTTATTAGGGACAGGGGCCTATAGGAATCGCAATATTCAGGATCTTTTTGTAGTTTCAAAAGGGCAATAATCATGGCTTCCCTCAACGTAGGTGACAACAGTTGTTTATCGTTGGCATCTCTGTACATCTCGACTATGTAGGGTGCTATCTGATCTACAAATTTGCACGTGAAGCCGTCAGGGCCCGGCGCCTTTCCATTTGGTAATGATTTAATAACTTCAGTTACTTCCTCAATAGTAACTGGCAATGACAGGTATTCTCTCTGCGCATCTGATAGCCACGCAATCGATACATCTGCTAGGTATTCAATGATTTCCTCTGAGGTGGCAATGGGTTGCGCAGTAAATAAGTCACCATATGTTGTCATGACTTCTCTCAGTGTACCCTGTGTATCGTGTTGCAGGATCCCTTTGGTGTTCTTGACTGCCCGGATTGTTTGTGGTGCATATCCCGCGCATATTTTAGCTGCCAGTTTCTTACCAGGTCTACCCGCCTCCCCATAAGATTGCGCCACTTGCCGCTTTTCTACATATTTTAGTTCATCATCTGCATATGTTTGATATTCTGTTAGGACAGTCCTAATTTCCCCCAACAGTTTTGCGTCTTGCGTATATTCATATTCCTGCTCTAATGTGCGCAATCTATCTTCCCGCATGGAGAGTTGTCTCCGTATATCTTTAAGGATGCCAGCATGTGTGCTTATGCAGACACCTCTAATTGTTGCTTTGAAAGCTTCCCATAGTAGACCCGGATCGTCAGTAGTTGGGGCATTCAGCTCAAAATATTCAGCGATAGCTTGACTAATGGTGTCAGTGTATAGTGAGTCTAATAATGCTTTAGCGTTAAATCTCCAGCTGTACGGTGGCGGTACATAATGCGGTATGGTTAGTGAAAGTAACACAGGATTATGATCGGATAATGTTCGAGGTAGGTGCATAACGGACTTTGTCCATAGCGATATGTCATCAGTGCCTAACCAGTAATCTATACGTGACCAGCTATTATGTGCTGCCGATGTGTGTGTGGCTTCCGTGCGCTCAGGATGTCGGGTTCTCCAACTATCAATAAGCTGCATGTCAGCCATGATATCCCTCAATTTACCTAAGGCCCGTTTATGAGGTTCGACTGACGAAAATGATCTGTCCAGGACGTCATTTAGTGCTATATTAAAATCCCCGCCCCAAATTAGTGGGATGTCTTGTTAATCTTTAAGTTTGCGCCATACTTTGTGATAAAAGTTGGGGTCGTCTATATTCGGGCCGTATGTATTCAGTAATGCAAGTTTTTGCCCTCTGAGGGCAGCCGTTATTATAACATAGTGCCCCTCGATATCCGTGATGACTTCATCAATACTGAAATGTAGCCCTTTCCTAATCAGTATGAGACCCCTCTGGAATAGGATGAGTAAGCAGAACTATGGATTGATTCAGACTATCTGCACCCAATATTGCTGGTTGTATGAGGGGCAATATGCGTTTCCTGCAGAAGGGCAATATCTACCCTTAATCTGTCTAAGTACACAAAAATTGGACAAATCTGTTGGGATTATTTAACCCTCTAACGTTCCACGTTAATAAATTTAGATGTTTTGGTTGTGACTTGTTAGTGGCCAACGTTAGCAGACATTAGCTTTTACAGTATATTGCAACAGTTTTAACATGCATGCCTTGTGTAATTTCCTGAAAAGAAGTAAAAACATTGCATATAGCGATAATACTCTGGATTTCAGTGATGTTTCTCAAGCGCATTGGTCTATAGATCAAACCCCAACATCGTCCCCCCAGCACCCCCTCCCACTTCAGCATCCCAACTATGCCAAAGACATATCCCTACAAATGTCAACAATAGAACCAAACTTTGGTCGGGAGCGCCCGCTGGGGGGAGGGGGGGGGTTGGGGGGGGAGTCCACCAGGTACACACATCTGCATCCAACATAGTGGATGTGGCCAGGTATACATTAGTTTTGCAGACTTAACATGTTTTCATTTTATTGGCTAGCAACAAGAATATTAAATGTTCATACCCTATGTATATAATGCCTCATAATACAATTGTCCAAATATCATCCCCCAAAGGGCACAGCAATTAGTTATGTGAGATTTGGGATTGAAGCTAAACAGGAACACACAATCTCTGTTACTATGCACATATTACATATAAAATATGGTGTCCTGTAAGATAATCCCACTTTCCCTCTATTGCCTGTATATAAAACAGTTCATGATAGTGGGTCAGTACGCACAATATATTAGTTGGGTTACTCAGGGCCATTATTCCAGGTATTACAGTTCAAAGCAGTGTAAGAAGCATAATGCAAGGGGGCCCTTATCCCGTGTAGGAGACACTGCCTATGTAACCTTAGTGATAGGCGCTAATCATGATACGCAATATTCAGTGTCGCTAGCTCTAGCGCACTCTGGATGGCATAGAGGGTCAGTAGTGGCAAAGTGGAGTGAAACACCGAATGTCACCAAGCTATTTTGGCCAGTGCTGCTACTGAAGAACGCCACTAGGTCCTTTGTGAATCAACATGCCACCCATCTACCTTACCAGTCTCTGAGTTCAGGGTCCCGGTACCTCTCACTCTGTTGGTGGATGTTCATTCCGAGTCTTGGGACTCTCTATCATGCTTCTGTTCTCTGCGTCTGCGGTTGAGCTTCTTTAAGAATTCCTGCACTGCTTTTGGTGTTTGTAGTATCATGGAGAGCCCATCATGTGTCACTTTCAGTCGAGCTGGGTAGAGCATAACGTATTCTATTCCCATTTCACAAAGCTTCTTCTTTGCTGGGTTGAATTCTTTGCGCGCAAGTTGGAGCGTTGCAGTGAAGTCTGGGTAGAACTCCTGTGCGTTACCCTGGTAATTTATGTCTCTTTTCTCTCAAGCCAATCTCAGAATGGTGTCACGGTCTCTATAATTAAGAATACGGGCGACGATAGGCCGCGGCATGGTGCCAGGTTTCGGCCTTGGAGCTAGAGATCTATGTGCGCGTTCAACTAGTAGGACCGTCGAAAAAATGCTCCGCATCAAATATGTTGCAAATCATGTCCTCCACATAAGTTTCCAACTTTCCTGTGTTGCTAGGTTCTGGTACGCCCGTAATTCAGATGATATTGCCGCGGAATCTCGCTTCTAAATCCTCCGCCTTATTTTTAATAACATCCAATAGTTTCTCCATTTCCGAGCATTTTTGAGTCGTGACATGGGATTCATCTTCTACTGCGGTGATCCTAGTTTCGGCCTCGACGAGACGTTCTCCATGCTTGTCCAACTTAGCCGCCATGTTGTCAACCCGTTGTGTGATGGTGTCAAGTTTCCCATTAATGTCCTGCAAGCTCTGCTGTATGGCCCATAGCACGTGTTCCATACTGTTGGCCGCCGCGGTCTAGTTTTCTAGTTCAGTGTCCGAGTGCGCCGTCGCGCCTTTGGAATGCTTTCTCGCTTCAAACTGCAGCTTGGATCGTTGTTCTTCCGGCTTCCCCATTTTTCACGCAAATTAATACCACCAGTCCAGAGGTAAAGCAGCAATTATCACCCTAAAGTGGATGGGGCGCTGTGTATAGCCCTGCAGGGTTAGCAAGTTCTTACACGTCGTAGTAAGTATCTTAGACTCTGTGCACCAGACAGGCTTAAGCAGAACTCGCAGGTGATTTTTGGTGAAATTGGCGCCACAGCAGCAGTGAAGCACCAGCACATGGACAGCTGCTGACACCAAGCGAGTCCCCCAGCAGGAGGCACCGTCGTAGATCCACACTATGGCAGAAGGAATCATGTAATTGTAGGAGCACGGCGTGAATAAACGCACACAGTGATATTAGGGCATAAGCATCTTAATCAGCAGGGTCCATGTTGGGCATTACACAGCATAATAATGTAGAACAATAGTCATAGTACGTGCAACATTAGGGGTTTTCGTTGATAGCATGCCACATGTTTTTTTAGTCAAATTGCGCTTTCTCACATCGCAATTTCGCATGCATCATGCCGCGGTTTCATGTCCCCGTACACCTTCCAGGTTCTGTGTTCGCGCAGCGGACGGGCTACTCACAGTGCCGCTCGAAACTGTGTTTTGGCATACGGGTCCAATAGTGTTGACAGCCACTTCGGTAGTATAGTAGAGTCAAGCGGTTCTTATTGTTGGGGGCAAAGTGTAGGGTACATCGTCACTAGTTATCAGAGGCTCCGCATGTCGCTACAAAATACTAACGGCCGCCAGTGTAAGCCCCGATTTTGTGCCAGCTCCCCCCAACGATCATTTTGAGTATTCGCACAGTTCGCAGCGGAACCTCCGATACCTGCTGGTCGTCTAATAGGAGCAGCGCCACATGTCCTATGCGTCCAGCAATGCAGTATTCAGTCCCCGCAGCACCACAACTCTTAGTCCCGTACCTCGTCTGCTCATGGCTAGGTAAGCATCAGAGCCCCGCCATCTTTATCTGGACGCGGTCCTTCCAGCACTCCGTTCTCGTCGTTTAGTTTACCATTGCAGGAGCGATGTACTAGCCTTACATGCCACACATCTCATAGTCGAACCATTCCGATGCCCTTTTTAGCCATCTGTCGATGATTCCGAGTCTGCTAAATATCAGTTTTTTTAACGCATTACGGACCTGGCAGGTGGAGCTGTCTCAGAAGGCAGCCGTTCCGCAGTGCGCCCTCTAGCGCCCCAAGAGAAAACTAATCGTTTCTCTTCTAATTAAGTGAAAAATATGTCTTCTTCTGAAGAGGTTATAGTGCCACAAAACACATAACAGCAATGGGACATAAGTTATTTATACCACAAACTGCTGTGATGCAATAGTTTCCCTTGAGTATTCTGGAAAGGGAAATGTATTGATAAATCACAGGGGAGGGAAAAACGTTTAAAAAAAAATGAGTAGTTCTGTTTACATGTATTTATTGGTAGAGTTGAATATGAGCTATGTTATTGCATTAAGTATTCCTTGTTAAAACATTTTACTTTTTGATCATTTGCAAGGTGCGATCAAAACTGAAGTCTTTTTTTCAAGCACATCATTTTCCATGTGTTCCCAATAATGAAACATAGCAACAACTTGTTTTTATATTGTGGTTGGGTTTTAGATCTGTTGGGGCAGAAAGGACCTCTGCCTGGTAATGGATGTGCACCCGTGCCCTAACGTGTCCAACTGTACTGTTATCTGATTCCCTAGTGCTGATTTTTGTTGTTATAGGCAAACACGATCATGGGTGGGCGTCATAACATAGGCCTGGAGGGTCGCCCAAAGAACTACCCTCATAGTGGTGAAAGGCTACTGGCTTCACAAGGAGTTGAGCATAACAAGCACAGTGATGGAAGCACACTATGTAGTGATCAGTAGGAGCGAACAGGTCTTTTTTAACCTGTATCACTGGAGTGAGGCCTACAGGCTCACTCACCTTTTTAAAGGTTCCGCTGCTGTGTGCTTAACTCACCCGTGGCCTATTTCAGTTAGATGTAAAGTGCTGCGCAGTGCAGGAGTGGTGACTCTTCACTGGTTGTGAGTGTGCTTGGGAAGAGTACTGTACAGGGACAGAGCAGTGCTGTGCAGTGGGTGCATGGTGAGTGCATGTAATAAGGCTTATGTATAGCTCTGATGAGTACATTTGCATTAGAGATGTAGTGCTATGCATAACGTGCATTCTGAATGCATGAACTGGGTGTATGTGTACACCCAGTTCAAGAAATACAGTATATGAAGGGTGTGGTGTTGTGCAGCAAGCATATGGTGAATGTTTGTGCTGGAATTGTATGTGCATGAAAGTAGCACACCGTGGTTCAATACAGAAAGACTACAGTAATGGGCAGTGCTCACAGAGGGGTGGGCGTGCTGTATGTATGTTTCCCCGGGGTGGCACAATACATGGAGGTAACAGTACTGGACAGTGTGTGTGCTGTATGCTTACATGGAGTGCAAGTGTGCATAGGGGTTGGGCGGAGGTCGCGTAGTAGTACTCTGCAGCATTGTGATATTCCCCAGAGTACCGTGGCCTGGCGGAGTGCCCCCCCTGCCGCTCCCCCCAGCCCGCCCCTCTCCCTCTAAACCCGAGGACCCCTGCCCCCCCCTCCCGCGTAGTAAAGCCTAAAAGACAGTAAAACTAACGAGACTTACTTTCATCCCAAATCGGTGTCCTGATGCTGATGCTGGGCCTAGCCCCACTCGGCTTCCGCTGCTCCAGTTGAAGTACAGAAAGAACTGCAGTGTGCATGGCATACTGTGTGAAGGCATGCCTGACCCTATCATGGTATTTGATAGGGTCAGGCATGCCTTCACACAGTACGTCACGCGCACTGCAGTTCTTCCTGTAATTCAACCAAAGCAGAGGAAGCCAACTGGAGCCAGGCCCAGCAGCAGAAGCAGGACACCAATTTGGGAGGAAGGTAAGTCTCCCACTGAACTGGTGAACACCGCTCCACTGCAATTGTGGAAAATTGGAAAACTTCACGCTCTAAACGGAGTGCAGAGTTACTAAAACTCTGCAAACTTCACTGGCGGAGCAGAGTTTACTGCCCACCCTTACATATAATGGTAGTTTATATGGTGGACCCTGAGCTACGTTTTAGCAAGTCCAGGCCTACCTGGTAAAGACATGAGGAGGTAGAGGTATCCCCTCAGACAGATTTGTGTGTTGCTGCATCCTTGTGAGCTTGGACACACTGAAGGAGAAAGAGAGTGACTTCCACTGTACACTTCAGAGGGTGCTCTTTGATTCAGAGGTCACTAGGAAGGGGCGGGGCCTGGACAATTCTCAGGAAGGAGATGGGGCTGACAAGGGAATCATAAAGAGTGGGACAGAGAGCCCGGGATTAACCTTTTGTTGCACATAATGCTATGAGTGACATCCAGGTGTGAACTCTAGTCACTGCCACAGCCTGTGTTGTGGGACCATCAGCTTCAGAGTCTCTCCTGCTGTGACAGATGGATTTTTCAGATGAAGAGAGGGAGGGAAAGTGTGTACTTTAAAAGAAGCAGAACCCCAACATAAAACTTCAAACACTCAGACCCGAAATCACAATCCATGTCTAGAAATGGACTATAGTAATGGGTGGTTGAGAACCCAAAAATGGTCATCTGTCAAGCTGACAGGTGAGCTGTGTGAGGAGGGGAAGCTCTGCAAGACTTCTGCACGTGACCAGGACAGGAGCCCAAGACCTGCTAGTCTTCCTGCTGGGTGAGGGGACATCAAGGAGGAGAACCTAGACCACCTGATCTGGAGTCTGGATCGGCAGCTCCTTCTGCTTGCCAAGACCAATGTGCCCTGTGAGGAAAAGGAGAGCTTTGGAGGGAGCAGGGGAGCCCTGTCGAGCGGGCTGCCGGTGTGAGGAGGCAGCTGCTGCACCTATAGGGTCATGGCCCATGTGCAGAATCAAGTTGGTGGCCACCATATGCTAGGAAAGGACTGCCATGAAGATAACTGTGAGCAGATGTTGTGTAGGGAGATTAAATACTGCGCAGCACTGTTGCTGCAACCCTGTATGCCAGAAGGGGCAGCCGTGGAAGACTGTCGGATAACGAGGGGTGAAGCATGTGGGGACCCCTAGCGGTGGGGCTGCAGTGCATTGGAGAGACTGCCAAGCAGAGAGGGCCGGTGCCTTGTTAGTGTTTTGCAGCAGTCCCATATGCCAGAAGGGCCTGCCAGTATTAAGAGTGCTGTGAGAATCTTGTCACTGCCAGAGAACTGTTAAGTCATCTCATGTGTTACGTCATGTGACCCGCAGGTCACAAGGAAGCTTCAAGGATTCACCAGACTTACCCCGGTGAACTGAGGAGGATGTCATGGGTGTTTCGCTAGCACACAGATCAGAGCACTGGAATTCAGCCTTCCTGCCCTGTTAGGAAGAGCAGGAACACTGGAGCACCCTGATCGCTCCAGTAGCCCACCGTGTAAGCTCAAAAGAGAGCCTGAGCTTGCCAGGTGCTGCCAACCCTCCCTTGTGCAGCTGACTCACTGAACAAGACCAGAGCCATGCGAGTGCCCATGGATGGGCACCCGCGGTGTTGCAGCACGCTTCCTTGTTCCTGTAGTGGATATGACTGGTTATGGGACGTATCAGACTCCAGGAGATTAGCTGCTAAGATTGATGTGGCACCAGGACACTGTTGACTATTTCTTAAGACTCAGAGTGAACTCTTGAGTTAAGGCATACTTGTGAGTATTCCCTGTATGTGGCCATCAGTGAAGGGGGAATAATTCAGACCTCATAGCACAGAGCGGGTGGGACATTGATTTGCCAGTGAAACACTAGAGCCCCAAACACAAGGAGAAATGTATTATTGTTTATACATGTCATATCTATACCTAACAAGGTATAAGGTGCACTGTACAAATAACTAAAGAAATACAAGCAAGAGAAGGAGAGAATAAAGTAGAGACACGAGGAAAAGAGTAACAGTACTAGCCCAAAAAAAGAACACAGATTTATTCAGATACAGCCACAAGAAAAGAGTTTTGTAGAAGCCCCCGGAAGGTTGGGAGATCCGGTTGAGTTTTGCACAGTAGAGGAAGTGAGTTTTAAAGGCTGTAAGCGGCACTACTGAATGATCTTTTTTGTAGCTTCGTGTAACGAGGAACTCCAGAGACACAAAGGTAATTCATTGAAGTTTATTCATATATTATCACACCCACAACCAGGAGTGTCCAGCATCTGCGAGGCACATCCGCAACTGACTAACGTTGCGATGGACCTCGCAGATGCCATTCGACTCCTGAACATAGAATCACCCTTGAAGACAAACATAGCATCCTTGTGCACAGAGTTGCCACGAGGAAGCTCAATACCTGACTATTTCCCTTTTTGTTTGTAGCTTAAAGAACCTTAAAACTATACCTAGACCTAAAATCTGCACTGTGTGAAGTATAATAAACAAGCAATGTTCAAGCAATTTCAAAACAAGACATAGTCATCAAGCAATATATGGACACACAACCTATACAGTGTACTTCTACTGATTTTACAATAAAAGCAAATTATATATTCCAGCAATTTTGGAACAACACTTAGTCATTAAATCTGCAAGGTTTCTATCTTTTGCGACACCCCACTTTTCTCACGACCGTGGTACTGACCACATCACTCACACTAATCTCCAATGGACACGTTTCATCATTTCACGAAGAAGATATTACTGGAGAAGAAGGAATGAAGACTCTTCCTGAGAGCTTTGCAACCAATCAGACCAATCACACTGTTTTAACTCTCTTTCAGGTGGCTTTCTCAAGGAGGTCGCCTGCATGTCAGAAAGATGGACCAGAGTCTTCTTGTTCCACTAACCTTTATCACCAAGGAGAGCTGACCTGTTGCTCACTCGAGTGACCTGTACAGTAGAGGACAATTTTGACAAACCCTTCATTACCCTTCTTGGATTCTACATCAACACCCAAGCACTTGTTTGGAGATCCATGTTATTGAAACTCTTTACCTGCGCCTACTCTTTCTTTATGACATTTTGTTCCTGCAAATACATGTGCATCCACTGAGGCATCCACCAGTCCCCCATCCTTCCACCTCCTCTTGCACCACAACCACTCAGCGAACAAATTTGTGTGCACCTTTCTCCCTCTCAACAACGTAAAAGGAGGAAAACCAGTAGTGCCATGTGGTGCAATGTTGTAACGCCAAATCTTAGTGTTGGCAAAATTCTTGCACATCCTGCCCTGATGACAGTGCTGTCTGAATTCCTTCTTTCACTACTCTATTACCCGTCTCCACCAAACCATTCGAGCTTGGGGAATACAATGCGACTTTCACATGATGATTATCGTTAAGTGCAAGAAATGTGCGCATCTTGTGAGACAAGAGTGTATCTCATTGTCTGTAACGATTGATCTAGGTGAACCCTCAATCACAAACAGTTGTTCCAGAAACACGACATTTCCAGTACTAGGAGCATCACAAAATGTGATGTAAACGCTTGGAATGATAATCTAACAGCGAAACCAAATGTTTGGTGTTGCTAGGTAGAACTTCATATAGCCCTGAAAAATCCATCCCAAGTTTGTCCCACAGTCTTTACGGAAACGGAACAGGATGGTGAGGTGTGGCAGAGTGGGCTAAAGAACGGTGATGGATTAAACCCAGATCAGTTGACTGGGGGTGAGTGCTTGTATTGCCAACGCTCTGTCCATCATTTCCTTTGGTTTTTCTTTGTTCGCCCTAAGTTGGCGGGGTATGCTCAGACGTGAGTCCCTTGCTCACTTTGCCACTGGATTCAAGCAAGCTAGGCTGAAGACAGCTGAAATGCCAGAAACCGGTCCTCGGTAGCTTTTTTCCGGTCCAGGGAAGGCATGGCTTGGCAGTTCGGGCTGGACTGTTCCCATGAGGCACAGGGTCAGACTGATTTGCATATGGCCATGTCTGAACTGGGGTGGCAGAGTGGGATAAAGAACGGTGATGGATTAAACCCAGATCAGTTGACTGGGGGTGAGTGCTTGTATTGCCAACGCTCCGTCCATCATTTCCTTTGGTTTTTCTTTGTTCGCCCTATGTTGGCAGGGTATGCTCAGACGTGAGTCCCTTGCTCACTTTGCCACTGGATTCAAGCAAGCTGGGCTGAAGACAGCTGAAATGCCAGAAACCGGTCCTCGGTAGCTTTTTTCCGGTCCAGGGAAGGCATGACTTGGCAGTTCGGGCTGGACTGTTCCCATGAGGCATAGGGTCAGACTGATTTGCATATGGCCATGTCTGAACTGGGGTGGCAGAGTGGGCTAAAGAACGGTGATGGACTAAACCCAGATCAGTTGACTGGGGGTGAGTGCTTGTATTGCCAACGCTCCGTCCATCATTTCCTTTGGTTTTTCTTTGTTCGCCCTAAGTTGGCAGGGTATGCTCAGACGTGAGTCCCTTGCTCACTTTGCCACTGGATTCAAGCAAGCTGGGCTGAAGACAGCTGAAATGCCAGAAACCGGTCCTCTGTAGCTTATTTCCGATCCAGGGAAGGCATGGCTTGGCAGTTCGGGCTGGACTGTTCCCATGAGGCACAGGGTCAGACTGATTTGCATATGGCCATGTCTGAACTGGGGTGGCAGAGTGGGCTAAAGAACGGTGATGGATTAAACCCAGATCAGTTGACTGGGGGTGAGTGCTTGTATTGCCAACGCTCCGTCCATCATTTCCTTTAGTTTTTCTTTGTTCGCCCTAAGTTGGCAGGGTATGCTCAGACGTGAGTCCCTTGCTCACTTTGCCACTGGATTCAAGCAAGCTGGGCTGAAGACAGCTGAAATGCCAGAAACCGGCCCTCGGTAGCTTTTTTCCGGTCCAGGGAAGGCATGGCTTGGCAGTTCGGGCTGGACTGTTCCCATGAGGCACAGGGTCAGACTGATTTGCATATGGCCATGTCTGAACTGGGGTGGCAGAGTGGGCTAAAGAACGGTGATGGATTAAACCCAGATCAGTTGACTGGGGGTGAGTGCTTGTATTGCCAACGCTCCCGTCCATCATTTCCTTTGGTTTTTCTTTGTTCGCCCTAAGTTGGCAGGGTATGCTCAGACGTGAGTCCCTTGCTCACTTTGCCACTGGATTCAAGCAAGCTGGGCTGAAGACAGCTGAAATGCCAGAAACCGGTCCTCTGTAGCTTTTTTTCCGGTCCAGGGAAGGCATGGCTTGGCAGTTCAGGCTGGACTGTTCCCATGAGGCACAGTCTCAGACTGATTTGCATATGGCCATGTCTGAACTGGGGTGGCAGAGTGGGCTAAAGAACGGTGTTGGGTTAAACCCAGATCAGTTGACTGGGGGTGAGTGCTTGTATTGCCAACGCTCCGTCTATCATTTCCTTTGGTTTTTCTTTGTTCGCCCTAAGTTGGCAGGGTATGCTCAAACGTGAGTCCCTTGCTCACTTTGCCACTGGATTCAAGCAAGCTGGGCTGAAGACAGCTGAAATGCCAGAAACCGGTCCTCGGTAGCTTTTTTCCGGTCCAGGGAAGGCATGGCCTGGCAGTTCGGCTGGACTGTTCCCATGAGGCACAGGGTCAGACTGATTTGCATATGGCCATGTCTGAACTGGGGTGGCAGAGTGGGCTAAAGAACGGTGATGGATTAAACCCAGATCAGTTGACTGGGGGTGAGTGCTTGTATTGCCAACGCTCCGTCCATCATTTCCTTTGGTTTTTCTTGTGTGTCCTATACTCTCCATCTTTAGTCAGATATCAAACATTCAGTACACACATCCACAAAAAATGTAACTTGTGACTTCAAGGAAGGTCACCAATAGTGTGATTTACGCAGTTTATATGTCTTGGTGACCCCTAAGTGCCTGCTGTGTGCAGCCATTATAATGTTCTTCCTTCGACACTTCAGTGGAATTAACAAATCATGGCGCATGATCATGTCATTGATGACAGACAACTCATCAGCCACCTGTAAGAAACACTTTAGCTCCTCAGACAATTTCCTGCCCTCAGGCCAGCCTTCTGCTATGAACCTCTTGATCTGACCAAGTTTAGAGTGCCTTCACATAAGCTTCCTTCCAAGCTTGCTCAGTGATAGGATCACATTCCTCGACAGCATCCGCCACTGCCACCACACATTCAGTGTCTTCCATTTATCCAGATCCTGCTCATCACACATGGCCATGCGTGACAGACAATCTGCTTTTAAATTCTTCCCCACTGGCAAATGTTTTATGCTGAAGTGAGACTCCTGCATCTTGGACAACAAACTCGCTGAGGCCTTCCCAAATCCACTTAAAAAAAAAAGTATTATTTGGTTTTATATAGCGCCGGCTAGACCCAGAGGTATCAGAGCACTGTATATGAGTATCAGGCCATAGTTGCAGGTTACATCGTTACAAAGGTTACACAGTTATTAGAGCATAGCTACATAGTTACATGTTAGGTCGAGACAAGCAATAAGGACTATGGGCCAGATGTAGGTCACCCAATACCGGTCGGTAACAGCCGAAAATCGGTAATTTTGGCCGTTACCGACCGGTATCCATGAAATGAGATGTAGGAGCCTATTATTTACCGAATCGATAAACACGAGTCGGTATAATTCAGACTCGGTAATTATGAGTCGGTATAATTCCGACTCGGTAAATATGCGGCGTTTTTTTACCGAAGCAGAACTTTCCGAATTCATATTTACCGCATTCTTATTTACCGAATCGGTAAATAAAAACGGTAAAAAAATGGGCATGGAGATGTAGGAAACCCGAAAAATACCGAATTCACAGAAATTCGGTATTTATGAGTCGGTATTTACCATTGGATCGAATGCAGGTGGTAACCAGGTGAAGGCTATAAAAAGAGTCCCAAAATGCAACAGTGGAACCAGAATGGCGGCTTTCTACATCATTGCAATGCGGCAAAGACTACAGGCAGCAGAAGAGAGGGAATAGCAAAGGGAGGAACAAGTGGACAGGCAGAGGATAACACTGTTCCAACTGACAGAGCCTGAAATACTCCAGAGGTACAGGCTACATCCCCAAACCATCCAGGACTTGATCAGGGACCTACACCCACTCCTGGAGCACCAAACACCCAGGGCCCACGCCATCCCACCCCATGTGCAGGTGCTGTGTAGCTTACACCTGCTTGCCTCCGGGAGCTACCAGAGTGTGATAGCTGCAGTGGGTGGTGTGTCCCAGAGCTGCCTGTCCCGCTTCTTCAGGAGGTTCCTTGACGCCATGATGCAGAGGATGGAGCATTATATTTCATTCCCTGACACACCTGCGGAACTTGCAAAAACCAAGACTGATTTCTATCAACTGGCACACTTCCCTCACGTGATAGGCAGCATAGATGGCACCCACGTACCACTCTGTCCACCTGCAGCCACAGAACACATATACAGGAACCGCAAGTCAGCGCACTCCATCAATGTACAGGTCATATGCAACGCTGGCAACATCATCACAGACATTATTGCGAAATTCCCTGGGAATACCCATGATTCGTACATATTCAAGAACAGTGGAATATACACACGCCTAGTTGCCGGAGATTTTGGAAACGGATACCTGCTAGGTAAATGACATTGACACACCCTGACACTCACAGCAGATTAATGTATCATGTACATGCAACTAATGTCAATCTTTCTCCCCCCTAGGCGACAGTGCATATGCCCTGCGGTCCTTTGTGCTCACCCCCTACCTCAACCCTTCCACCAGGAGTGAAAGGCGGTACAATGTGGCACACAGATCCACACCCAACGTTGTAGAGCGCACATTTGGACTACTCAAGAGCAGGTTTCGCTGCCTCCACAAGAGTGAATGGGCACGCCATTACACTCCAATCCTGTGCTGCAAAATCATTGCGACCTGTGCAATGTTACACAATCTCGCCACCAAGGAAGGCACAGAGGTGGAGATCACACATCATGAGGACATTGATGATGACACAGAACTGGCAGAGCCCCATGGTACAGTAGCAGCACCAGCTATAGATGGGAGACTGAGACGGGCAGAGGTCACACAGCAATATTTCTGAGTGAGTAATGAGACACAGACAGGCAAAGATTATGACGTACGTAGTTTAATTTTCACTACGCAAGTGCAATGATACCACACAATGGTTACACGAAATATCAATGTCCATGACTGGGTGGTCACGGTTAACACCACCGTGACCTTTGGGTGGAGGGCATAGTCAATGTTTACGTCCACGGATTACAGGGTGGGACTGGTGTGGCTGTGTGTCATGGCTTTCGGTGTGGCCTGTCTCTGTCGAATGATGCCTGCCGCTCCTGCGTATTTCTGGGACAGGAGTGCTTGCGCCACTCCTGCTGGTGGACTCCTCACTTTCAGCCACACATGTGTCGCCTCGAGTGGCAGTCTGTTGTGCGAGCATGAGCTCCATGGCAGAGGTCACTCTGGTCATTCCCACAGATAAATTGGTGCAGTACTGAACAATAGCATCCTGCATCGCCACTGACCGTCTGCACAGCAGGGAGGTTGCAGTATTAAATCTGTTTAGGGCTTTTGTCTGCTGCCGCACATCCACACAAGCCTTGCGCCTCTCCAAGTGGTCCCTGTCCAACTTGTCGCACAGGACAGTCATGCACTGGGTCATGTCTGTAATGCCAGATGCCATTGACTGCATGCTCTCAGAAATGTCTCCTATGCCCTTGCCTATGTCATCCAGCTTGTTGTTGGTGGTGCGTGCCTGCCTCTGAACACCCATCATTGCTTTCGCCTGCAGGCGCTGGACTTTGACCATTGTGGCCTCCAGACCGCAGAAGACCCCCTGACCGTGATGCTCTTCAGCTGCCTCCCATGACCTTCGTCCTCGGACACTGACCCGCACAGCTCTAGGAGTGGGCTGCTGCTCAGCGTTGGCTGACTCTAGTGGATTGATGGCCATGTCACCCTTATCCTCTTCCTCCTCAGATGTTTCCAGTATGCGGGGAGGGGGCACATCAAGCCGCCTTGCCCTTTCCAGCACTGGGGACGGAGTTGTTGGGATGGGGGACTGTGCAGCCGCTCCTGACTCCTGACTCCCAAACAAAAGAGGAGACTGAGGCTGTGGTGTTGTTGCATCCTCAGGTGACTTGGCTGCCTGCTCTGTGTCCTTCCCTCCGTGTACTGTGCTGGGACCAGCTTCTTCTCTCCTCTTCTCCCTATCCTTTGCTGTGCTGCGCGATGACTCTCCTGTGGACAGACATGGACTTTGTGTCAGTGGAGTAGTTCACCTGTGTCTCTTGATTAAACACACTACTACCACACATTTGCCTGTCCCTCATTTGCTTATGCTAGTAGTGTGTTGCATCCCTTGCTGTATGGTATGCTGACTGCATAGAGGTATCTACCTATGACTACGTCTCCCATTATGCATTGCTGGGCATTAGTAAAACCTGTTCTGGAGTGTGATGTAGGCACACAGAGTGTGGAAGGGGAATGGGTAAATGGGTTAATGACAATGTACATGCATCTTACCTTGTTTCTTTGCAGCTCTTGCGGAGCTGTCAGCGTCCCCAATGCCATGGATGGATTCAGGCTCAAGGGTGGATTCCACCAGCTCCTCAATGTCGGTGAGTCGTGGCGCTCGGTTTCTTCCTCCTCCTGTTGCTGTAGCTTCTTTTCGGTGGGCAGCTAGTTTCTTTTTGGTAATGATGTGAAGCTCATACCACCTTTTTTTTAAATCGTCTATTTCACGGTGGGTGACACCAATGGCATTTACATTTGCTTGTATGTCAATCCAGGTAGTGCGCTTGATGGACTCAGCAACATGCAGTGATTGTTTACCAAAAATCTTGCTGTAATGTCTGACAACCTCTGCTACAAGCACCTGCAGTTCTTCAGGGCTGAATTTCAATTTTCTTCTGCGCTCAGCAGCATCCCTCTGTCCATCCTGACTCTCCATGGTGCTGTACAGGTAAGCTCAGGGAAGCCTGCTCCTCAGTCTGTCCTCCTGCTCTCCTGACTGTTGGTTTCTGCACCTGCATGGGTGTGGCCACTCCCAGGTACTGGGGAGGGGTGCTTGATTCTGATTGGTTGATTCCACTGTACCTTTGGGTTTGGGTATGGTTGGTGTTCCTGATTGGTTCACAGGCTCACATGTTTGTCAGTTTCAAATTTCCGAATCGGTATTTACCGAATCAGTATTTTCCGATTCGGTAAATTCCGATTCGGTAAAACCCATTAATTCCTATGGGCCATTGGCCCGTTGAAATGTATGGGTTTTACCGAATCGGAATTTACCGAGTCGGAGAATACCGATTCGGTAAATACCGATTTCAGATTCCGAGTGATTCCGAATCGGTAATTTTTACCGATTTTTTACCTACATCTAATTTTCCGAATCTGAAATACCGATTCGGTAAATGAAAATTACCTACATCTGGCCCTATATGCGTAAGGGAAAAAGCAGGTAAGGGGAGAGATTCAGGGGAGAGGGGGTAGGAGCAGGGGAAGTAGACAGTGAACGGAGGAGGGAAAGAGGAGGAGGGTGAGAGACACAGCATGAATGACGAGGGGTAGGATGATGGGGGCACAAACCGGTAGACGAGTAATAGCTGCGTCCAAAGTCCAGTAAGCTGTGATCCCAGGGGAAGTGGTATTATTCCCACAACTCCGTTGAGGGAGGCTCCCTTTACGCAATGGACTCTCTCAGAGGGGTCTCTGAGACTCCAAGGCCTACCTACTGGATCCTTCCCCAAAAAAGGGAGAGGGAGTGCTTTGGCAAGGGGCCCCACATTATACCTCAACTGTGAGTGGCTCCCTTGGCGCTGTGGACTCTCTCAGAGAGATCACTGAGACTCCAGAGTATAAGTAATTGGATCTTTCCCCAACAAGAGGAGGAGTGCTTAGATAAAGGGCACAAGGGTCAGGGGGCTAGGCGGCATAACAGGCAAGCAGAGAGATTGAGGGGAGAGGGGCAGAGGAAGTAAACAAAGAAAGAAAGAAAGAGGGAAAGCGATAGGGGATAGTGAGAGAGAGAGAGAGAGAGAGCATGAAAGGGGGGGGCACAAACCAGTAAACGGGTAATAACCTCGTCCAAGGTCCGGTAAGCTGTGATCCCAGGGGAAGTGGTATCATTCCCACATCTCCGCTGCGTGAGGACCCCTTTACGCAGTTGACTCTCTCAGAGGGGTCTCTGAGACTCCAAGGCCTACCTACTGGATCCTTCCCCAACAAGGGGAGAGGGAGAGCTTCGGTAAGGGACGCATACCATGCCTCAGCTGTGCATGGTTCCCATGACACTGTGGACTCTCTCAGAGGGGTCACTGAGACTCCAGAGTAAGAATATTGGATCTTTCCCCAACAAGGGGAGAAGGAGTGCTTAGTCAAAGGGCAACAAGGGACAGGGGGCGAGGAGGTGAGTCGGAACTGGCAGGGGGGATCAAACGGCAAAAGAAAATCGCATTAATTACAGAAAGATAACACATTCAATACCAGGATAAATTAGCGATCCAGAAAAAGACAGGATCCATGAAAGGCAAGTGTCAGGGAGGACAAAGGAAGGGAGTCAGCGAGTTGAAGAGTCCCATAAGGAAGAGATACGGATAGCAGAAATGGAAATGTATACGTTATAGAGTCACTCAGGGGAGAGATGCAAACGGGAAAGCTCAGAATCACAAAATAGTGATATTAAGTACAAAGAACTACCACATATATTAGTGGTTAGAGTTGTAACTATGCAAAATAGTAAAGTTCCATTTTCACAATGATTAGGATAAAAACGATTGTATATTACTTTTCAACAGAGTGAATGGAGAAATAAGACATCCAAGGGTGTAGAGAGAGGGAGGGAGAGGAGATAGGTGACAGGAGAGATGGGGGCTTGAGGGGGGGTAGAAAGAGATAAGGCCATCCAGCCGAGCAGCAATGTCTGAGGGTCGGCAGGATGAAGTCCAACGTACAGAGGGAGAGAACAAGAAACAACAAAAATGGTGGCTCAGTTCGCGATCCGCCATTTTGCGCCGTCAGTTCCCAGACACATTACTGGACCATCACTCTGAGGCATCTCCAACTATGCAGTGATAGGGCAAACTAAACAGTCACATGTGTGGGATAAATGCGGAAGAACAAACTCCAAGGAGGCAATCTGTGGCTATAATTCCTCAGAGGGAAGGCAGTTCAGGCAGGCTGATTCATACAAAAAAAACCTTAGAGGGTAGTCAGTTCAGTCAGGCCATTTCATACAAGGCCATATAGGAAATATTCACCATCAACAATGCGGAAATGGGGTAACAAAGCAGGCCATGAGTATAATATATAGGAAGAACACACTCCAAGATGGCCGCCAATGGTGGGAAGGAACACGCCCCTCTCTCTCTTTCCTTGCCCAGCAGTACACAGCAAGCCCATTTCTGTTTCCAAGGCTGGCAGTACCTAGTGCTTATGGAGGGGAGCGCCCTTCATCAGCTCCCATGGGAGGAGGCCAAAATGGATGCCAAACCTCCACCAAAACAGGGTTATGTGGCAGTTTGTGTTATGTGTTTCATGCAAGGGGAGAGGGGGAGGGTTGTCCCACCGATCACAGGCTGAGTGCACTGGAATCTGATTGTGGCTAGCTAGTGGAGGCCGCAGCCACCCCGGGAAGCAGCGCAGTGGCCCCCCTGCCACAACCAGCGCCCGCTTCTCACCTCTCTATCTGTGGCCGGCGATTATTGCTGTATCAGGAGGCCTTTTCAGTTGTGGATATGGGCTCCTTCTGTGTTCCCAGGGGTCCGTGGCAGGAGTCTCTTTCTTTCGGGATGCGGCCGTTGCCCTCCGGATCAGTGGCAGGCCTGGGATTACTCCCGCTGCCCGCAAAGGGGGAGGAGGGCTGGCATTCCCATCAATTGCAGGCCGAGTGCAGCCTAAGTCCCCACTGCAGGCCAGAGACAGGAACTAACCGCCAGAGGCCCCATCGCCCTGGGAGGCAGCGCGGTGGCCCCTTCACCGCAAGCGCACCTCCTCCTCACCTCGCATGTCTTCAGCAAGTGGCGCGCTCGCTCTGCCGGAGCGTCAGGATGCCACACTGTCACCAGGGTTTAGTGGTGTAAACAGGCTCAGGACTCTGATGTTGAACGGCGGCCTGATTCCGCGGATTACCACAGCTGTAACTCGGCAGGCCCTCCAGGCACGGGTCCGCGCAGTGCCATTTTACACCCTTTCAATGACAATAGTGCACAAGCAGCGGCACCGGGCGCCAGACCGATACAAAGCAAACTGCGGTCAACATCCCTGTATGCTGAGGCTGAACTCTTCTCTAGCTTCAGCACTGCGTCCGTGTAATGTAGGGTCATCCGACCCTCGGGAAAACTCTGGGCGGCGTCCTCTTTAATGTAATGTAGGGTCATCCGGCCCTCAGGAAATCTCCATGCGGCGTCCTCTTCATTGGGGAGCAAAACGTCAGGGCAGCTCGCACTCACCTCAGCTGGGTCAAAACTCTTGAGTGCCTCCCTGTCCAGCCTCAGTCGCAGGCAGCAGGTGAGTCGAGTTCTCCACAATCCTCAGATGTGCAGTTTTAGTCAGCTAGGGCTCTCAGCAGCGGCTGGTAGTTGGTAGTGAGAGGGTCCGGGTCCGATGTATGGGACCGAAGGCTAGACGGCGATTTATGCTCGTAGAGCTGTCCTCAGCCACGGAGCTCCCTCTTCGGGCTCCTCACTGTCCGGCGGCCACCTTGAGCCATCAACCACTGCCAGCTAATATATGAATGAGAAGTTTGTGATTAGTAAAAACCTCGAACTCTCATTCCAACAGGTAAGTTATGAATTGATCAATGGCCCACACACAGGCAAGAGCCTTGCATTCTATTGTACTGTAATTCCATTCCACCATCTTCAGTATTCTAGTTGCGAAGAACACAGTGTGTTCTTTGCCCAGTGCTTAATTTGAGCTGGTGGTTTCCGGTGCTCGGCACCAGCACTTAATTGTCAGCACCGGCGCTTGTGACAGTCTGCCAAAAGATGGAGCTGCCTGCCAATTTTGAGATGACCTCAACAACAGTTAATTATTAGTGTAATATACATAAAAAATTACTATTACCTGCAGCCAAAGCCATTCTTATAGCTTTGGGGGCCAAAAGAGTCCGAATTGTCACACTTGTAAGAGTGTGATGGTAAGTAGTTGTGTTGTTACTATCCTTGGCAGTGCTGGCAGGGGTAATGTGTGGTGCAAGCTGCAGTTGCGTAGGTGAGCAAAAGAACAATGGATTTAACCCAGGTCTCTTGACTGGGGTGAATGTTTAATTCATTCAGCATTCCGTCCATCATTTGTTGCCGCAGCACTTTTCGCCCTAAGTGGAATGGGCATGCCCAGATGTGGGCCCCTTGGTCACTGTGGCACTGGATTCAAGCAAGCCTAGCTAATGAGGGGTGTAACCCCACAACTGGCCCCAGGATGCTTGTTTCCGGTCCAGGGAGTACCCAGCTTGACAGTTAGGGCTGGACTGTTCCCATGAGGAGCAGGGTCAAGACTGATTTGCATATGTCTGGGTCCAAACTGGGGTGGAGTAGTGAGCAAAAGAACAATGGATTAAACCTCGATTACTTGACTGGGGGTGAATGCTTGATTCATTTAACATTCCGTCCATCATTTGTTGCCATAGCACTTTTCGCCCTAAGTAGGATGGGTATGCCCAGACGTGGGTCCCTTGCTCATTGTGCTACTGGATTCAAGCTAGCATGTCTGATGAGTGGTATTTCCCCAAAACCTATCCCAGGATGCTTCTTTCCGGTCTAGGGAGGACCTGGCTTGGCAGTTCTGGTTGAACTCTTCCCATGAGGAGCAGGGTCAAGACTGATTTGCATATGGCTGGGTCCAGACTGGGGTGGCGTATTGAGCAAAAGAACAATGGATTTAACCCAGTTCTCTTGACTTGGGGTGAATGTTTGATTCAGTCAGCATTCTATTAATCATTTATTACCACCACACTTTTAGCTCTCCGTGGGATGTGTATGCCCAGACGTGGGTCGCTTGCTCACTGTGCCACTGGATTCAAGCTAGCCTGGCTTATGAGGGGTGTTACCCTGAAACTTGTCCCAAGATGCCTGTTTCCATTCCAATGAAGACTCGGCTTGGCAGTTCGGGCTGGACTGTTTGTATGAGGAGCAGGGTCAAGACTGATTTGCATATGGCTTGGCCCAAGCTGGGGTGGCGTGTTGAGCAAAAGAATAATGGATTTACCCTGATCTCTTGACTGGGGGTGAATGTTTGATTCATTCAGCATTTCATCCATCATTTGTTGCTGCTGCACTTTTTCCCTAAGTGGGATGGGTATGCCCGACGTGGGTCCCTTGCTCACTGTGCCACTGGTTTCAAGCTAACCTGGCTGAAGAGGGGTGTTACCCCGAAACCAGTCCCAGGATGCTTGTTTCCGGTATAAGGAAGACCCTGCTTAGCAGTTCAGGCTGGACTGATCCCATGAGGAGCAGGGTGAAGACTGATTTGCATATGGCTGTTTCAAAACTGGGTGGCGTAGTGAGCAAAAGAACAATGGATTTAACCCAGATCTTTTGACTGGGGTGTATGTTTGATTCATTCAGCATTCTGTCCATCAATTGTTGCCGTATCACTTTTTACCCTAAGTTGGATAAGTATGCATAGGCGTGGGTCCCTTACGCACTGTGCCACTGGATTCAAGCTAGCCTGACTGATGAGGGGTGTTACGCCGAATATGGGCCCAGGATGCTTGTTTCCGGTCCAGGGAAGACCAAGCTTGGCAGTTCGGGCTGGACTGTTCCCATGAGGAACAGGGTCAAGACTGATTTGCATATGGCTGTGTCTGACCTGGGGTGGCATAGTGAACAAAAGAACAATGGATTTAACCCAGATCTCTTGACTGGGGGTGCATATTTGATTCATTCAGCATTTTGTCCATCATTTGTTGCCGTAGTAAGCTGCAGTAGCCTACTGAATAGAGCCCTGGCACTTATTGTTTTACAAATTAAGCACTGTCTTGCCTGACACCCATTGCCATAGGACCACCCCTAATCCAATTATGCTCACATCAACATTAATGGAACACTTGCAGTCATTCTGAAAAAGATGTAATGCACAGGTCCCCACAATCAGATCCTTAATTCTTTCAAAAGTCAGCTAGAGCTCGTCAGAGCATGCATAAGGCTTCCACAATTTGTGCATAGCCATGCACAAACCAGGCATAGTACTCTGCCAGGCCCAAGAACAACTGCAAAACAGCCCTATCTTCGGGAGGAGCTGCCTCCTGAATGGCCCTGATCAAAGAAAATTTAGGTTTGATGCCTTCCGGTGAGATCATGTGTCCCATATACCCAATTGTTGTGTTATCAATCCTTATTCTTATGGTCATACCTGCTTCAGCAAAAACAGAAAATACCTTGAGCAGGGCCACATTGTGTGCCTCCCAATCCCTTGCAAAGACTAGCATATCATCCCGGTAGGCTTGTACCCCCGGGATGTCTTCCAACAGATTGTCCATGTGCTTCGGGAACCAACTAGCTGCGGAAGCTAGTCCAAAGTGTAACTTGAGGTACTTAAACACCCCAAACGGGGTGACAAAAGTGGTCAGTTCTTGTGAGTTGGCAGTAAGCGGTATCTGGTGGCACGCCAAGCGCAAGTCTATGATTAAAATAATTTACCTCCCCCTATCTTGGCAAGCAATTCTTGTATTTTAGGGAGGGGGTGGTAATGAAGCAAGATTTTTCTTATTCAAAGAGCACAAATCAGCACGAAGCCTGACCTCCTCAGATTTCTTTCTTGCCACTAAGATGGTGGAAACCCATTCTGAAGAGTCACAAGGTGCTATATCCCCTTCAGCACACAAGTTACTTAGAACAGACTTGAGCTCATGTCTTGTACTTAGTGGAAGAGGACGTTCTTTGTGAACAATAGGCTGAGCATCAGATTTTAGTTGTATCTGATGTTCAAAGCATTTGATGGTCCCCAGCTTGTCAGAGAACACCTCTGGGAATTGCTTCAAATGATTCTTAACCTCCAAAGCATGTGAACTGTCACCCACACACACAGATGGAGGTTCTCCTTGTGTTATCCAGCTGGAATGTCACCTGAGACTATCATGTTCTCAGATCCCGGCACCAGGTAAAGGCCCGTTTTTGCTAGATCCTGCCAACCAATTATATTATGTTACTTGACAGCTCCATATAATTCCTGACTATGCTCCATATAATTCCTGACAATGCAAATACCCCAGCAAGTCTATGATAGATTCTCCAAAGGCCTTAAGGTTCACATCTGTCTGCTCTAGCTTGGATTTGTTACCCCATTCGTCAAGGAACATGATTTCTGACAGAATGGTGATTGGTGATTCTGAATCAGCTGTGACTGGGATTTTAACTCCATCAATCACTGCGGGGCCCCATGTCCTTTGACATTACTTAGTTTTTCTGTACACACATCCACTGAATCTATGACCTCTATGCTATTAACTCGGGTAGATCTTTTACCCGATATGCACACCGCCTGAAAGTGACCAATCTTTTTACATGAAAAACTTCTCCTGCCATTGACAGGACAATTAGCATTGTTGCCAAGTTGACATTTGGAACCACCCCGAAAACAACTTAAGTTTCTCTTTCTAAAAGGTTGTTTACCAACTTTGCGTATGTTTACAGCATTAACAGTACATGTCAAATCCTCGCCAACAACATTTAAAGCATTTACTGTGTGCTCGCTATGAACTGCTTTCATCGAAATCATTGAATGCTCATTGCTCTTTGTGATGTCAATGGTCTCTAACAACTTGGGTTTCCTGCAGCTGAGCATCCGTTCCTGGATTTTCTTGGAAAAGCAGGCAAACACAAACTGGTCCCTAATGTATATGTCAGTATGTGCCTGAAACTCACATGTAGCCACTAAAACCCTCAAGGCCGAACTCTACTCTTATACAATCTTGTCTGCCTGTTGCTTTCTCCTAAAGAAATTATGCATTTCAAGCATAATACTTGGCTCCTCTGTATACTGTCTACTCATGTGTGCTAACGCCTCTTTGTAGCAGTGCCAATCCTCACCGTCACCAGAGCTCCCTTGAGGTGGCGGAAAAGATGGAAGGTTCTCAAAAACTTGCTGTGCCGCAAGGCCAATGCAACTCAACAATATTACCACTTTGTGTTCAGGTCAATACTTAACTGCATTTATGGCACCAGGTAGTTCTCGAAAATGTTCACCCACTAACGCCACTTGATACTGAGTTTGCCTGGCTGCTGTAGAAAGGGAGGTGGCTGTCAAAAATGCTGTGCAGTGGCCATCACAAATTGACAGAAAAAGACACTTACACTGCTTTGGATGTGCCTATTATGATGAGTGTGGATGACACAACAGGGTTTAAATTATAATGATCTCTTACTTCGAAGAATGAGTCACAGGTGTGCCAGTTACCATAAGTGTAGACAATAAGAAGGAAGTCTCACTTGCAATTTGTTGAAGGGCAGGTGTGCCTGTCACCGTCAGGACAGGCGAGCAACACTGCATAAAATACACTCTTATTTCCTCGTTTCATAGCAATAGGAATGATGACGCTTTTTAGAGGTCCAGGCATTTACAACCACTCCACAAAAGATGCTGGTAAACACGATGGTTGATTCCCTTAAGGTGGTATGTTGTGCCTACAAAAGTGCCCAAACAAAGAAGGTCATCAGGGCATCACCAGCGTGATGACGTGACACTGCACTGCTTGCTTTGCGCTCAGATTTCACAGAAGTTGCACGTGCTGTCCCAAAGTACGTGGCACTGTGGCCTTATGCCTTGCCTAGCAACACCCTTCATCTTTTCACAAACCTTTCAATAAAGAGCTTGCCACTCAAAAGTTATATACTTACGCGGGACATATAAAAGATTTTTGAAGTCCCCACATCCTACTTACTTTGCCAACACTCATTTCTATTATGGCATGGAAGCAGAACTATCCACATTGAAAAAATTGACGGTCCCATCACCAACGGACCTTTTGTGAGTTAGCGTTTTAGTCTATGTGAGTGACTAGTACCCTATTGGGTCCAACTCGCATGCGGAAGTAAACTGGGCCATAGTGTATTCCATCAAACAATCGAGTATAGAGTGTGTGCTTTATGTTGTTATGTCTAGTAATGTACTGTAAGTCTTTCTCAAGGGCATCACAGCACCACTGATTTAGCGCAACAGTCGTGCACTTAGTGAAAAATATATCTCTAGTGAGACTTTCCACAAGTTTGGTGATGTGGTCCTGCAATTATCATATTGCTGTTTTTAACCATTTTTTTATTTCTGTTTTGTCTTTATCCTTCCAGGTTAATAATTAAGACTATACCAACTGGGTACAGTATACTGTGCATGCTAATAAGGTGCACTAACTTTCTGCTACATTGATTAGGCAGACCACATTGTTGTTTCCTGTCTAGAGTAGGGAAGGGATCATTCTTGTTGGTCCTGACGAGAAGCCAGGGGGATGGCTTCAAAACATGTAGACTAAGGAGGTAGTAGCCCATCACAGCATACATCCTCCGCTCCCCATTTTTAACAATACCAGCTAGTAGGAGTATTAAATGTTAGTTTCCACATTAGCCAGGTATTTTAATCACTTTTTATTTCACTGTGACCCCGCCACTCTCACATTAAACATAGTATCACTCAGTTCTAAGTGCTCTCACGTCACCGTCAGTCGTAGCACGGAACGTCCCGCAGCGGGGCAGGAAGAACCCGATGATGAAGCATGCCACCAAGGGACCTTTTGGTGGGTGAGGGTTATTTTAACAAAACATTGTGTTCCCCCATATATTCTTAGGGGACACTTAGTTTCTTACAGTTATTGAACAGACCTAGGAAGGATAATATTTTTCTGTAAAACTATGGTGGATTCTTTTTGGTTACTCAAAAGTTACCCACAGCCCAGTCCACGCCAAGCAACAATGTGGCCCGCCTCCTGCAAATCTGCTGAGACATCGAAGAGATTAGGAATTCTCTGAAAGTCAAGGAAAAAACTACAATTGCGGTTGGTTGGTGTGTAGCGTGGATGAATTCCGCTCACCTCCAAGCTGTGATGAGTAACTCCGGAGACACAAAGGTAATTAGTTGAAGTTTATTCATATATTATCACACCCACAACCAGGAGCATCCAGCATCTGCTATTGTTGTTATCGTTGCAATGGACCTCGCAGGTACCATTTGACTCCCAAACTGAGAATACACCTTGAACACAAACATAGCAATCTCATACATAGAGTTGACACCAGGATGCTCACTATTAAACTTTGGTTGTGTTCACGCCAGTGTTTGTAGGAGGAGTAAGTCCTTGCCCCCAAGACTTCTCTCTCGGCCAGAGATGGCAAGAAGTGAAGCAAAGTGGCTTGAGATGGAGGTCTTTGTGAGTGAGACATCAATTTTGAATAGCAACCTAGCATGAATAGGTAGCCGGTGAAAATTCTCTAACAGTCATCTGACCAAATTTGCTTGTTCGAGGCGATCACTCAAGCTGTAGAGCAGTGGTTCCCAAACTTTTGATTCCTGAGGACCCCCATTGAGTCACCACTGGAAGCCGGGGACCCCCAAGCAATTTGTATGAGTTAAATTTCAAATATTAAAACAGTAATTCGAACAAAATACACAAGTGTGCACACAAAACAAATACTCAAAGTACTTAGGGGCAGATTTACAATAAGTGACGCATCCATGCATATCAGCAGGGATGCGCCACTTATTGTGCGCCATGCTTCCGCCACCATTGATGCGCCGCAGTTACAATGCTGCGCCTCATGGGGCAAAAAAGCACAGATGCATGACGCATCTGTGCCGTAAGGGTGGCGCATTGCTGGAGTTGCGTTGCAAGCGCTACACAGCTGCAGTAATGCTCTGGGGGGCCGAATCTTGTTAATGCTGCGTCAATCCTTACACCTGCTTCAAGCAGGCGCAGGGTTTTGACGCAGCATGGGCCCTAAAGTGACTGAGTGAAATCTTGTAGATTTCACTCAGCCACTTTTAGGAGGCGTTCCTGAGCCGGAACGCCGCCTTCTGGCGCAGGGCTTTACAATGTGGCGCATCTCCCAGATGCGTCACGTTGTAAATACCCAGCACCATGGCGCATCTTTTGTGCCGCCGCTGCATCACGAAAGTGAAGCAACGGTGGTGTAAAAGAGGCGCAAGGGGCTTGTAAATCTGCCCCTAAGGATTTTGGGGCCAGATGTACGACCATTTCATTTAGCGCCTCGCAATTGGCGACACACTGCGAGTGGCAAATAGCGAGTCGCTAAATGAAATGTACAACAGTGTGCTTAACACTGTTTCGGATTCCCAATGGGGTCGCAAATTGCGAGGTTCATTAATATTAATGAGCCTCGCAATTTGAGAGCCTATTGGGAATGCCAGCCCTCCTAGGTATGGTGCCTGCTGGGCTCTGCAGGCCACCATGTCTGGGACTGCTTTTAAATAAAGCAGTGTAAAAATAAATGCAGCCCATTTACCATGCATTTAAAAAAAAAGAAAATGAATCGTTTTTGTTTCATTTTCTAAGAGCAGGCAGAGGTCCCTGGGACCACTGCCTGCCCTTAAAAATAATTTTGCATGCATTTCCAAAGGGGAAGGGGTCCCCTGGGGACCCCTTCCCATTTGCGAATGCATTACCATCTACTTGAAGTAAGTGGTAATTGCGAGTGTTTTGCGACTCCAAAACATTTGTACATGGTTTTAAGACTCGCTATTTGGAAGGGAATGCCCCTTCCAAATAGCAAGTTGCAAAACCTATTTAGCGAGTCGCAAACAAATTGCGACTCGCGAAATAGGCAATATACATGGCCCAATATATTTTTGCATGTGAAAGCGGGTTCACGAACCCGTTCGCGCATATAAAAACAGATCGTACATCTGGCCCTTAGTATTTTATATTGAAGTAATAGCCCCTCTGTCACATGTATTTCATTTGCTTTATAGCATCTCTCATACCATTGTAGGATGTCAGAGCACTTTACATCACACACATATAGAGACATTGAATCGTACATGTAAATCAGTGTGTATATAAAATGTTTAAAGAGTGCTTGGTCTGGAAAAGCACAAACTCAGAATTCAGAACATAACACAGTGGCTAGCACTGACTTTAACATAAATAATGTATTTCCACACAAATAAATCTTTTTAGCAGCATCAGGATAATGATTAACTGGGAAAAAACAAAAGTTACTAACTGGTACCATGCAGTTTGCAAGCAGCTCTTTGATGACAGTTTATAGGTCCCTCTGCTACGATTGTCACTTATGAAGTGCACAGTAACAAAAGAATCTCTGTGACAAAAGCAGTAACCACGAACCTATGCACATAAAATGCTGCTTTTTAAAATGCATGTTACACGTTCTTTGCAGTAGGCACATTAACCCTCTGTGCTACATTAGTTAAGTCAAAGCTGCCACTAAACAAAACTCTCCTCACACTCCAGCAGGTACATTAATCACTGGCTTTATATTGACACTTTTATTGTTGCTGGAAAGCTGCTAATTATACAAGAAACTTTCTGTGCTTTTAAAACTGTTGCCTGCGGACCCCCTGGGAATGTGTCACGGACCCCTGGGGGTCCGCGGACCCCAGTTTGGGAAACACTGCTGTAGAGCATGGCCTTGATGGTCGCGAAGGAAGATAGAGGAACCCCAGCAGGAATAAAAGTTCCATAGTCCAGACAAGATATGATTAATGTATAGGCCTCAGATCTTAGGGGGTTTAGATTTAGGGCATATTTTATTTCCTTCAGGGAGTGAAGAGTGAACTTGTGGATTGGGCCAGTTTGTTGATATGTGTGTTTAGCGTCAAGGTGCTGTTAATAGTGAATCCCAATGATTTTACAGAAGAAGCGACGACGGACAGAAAGTTTACAGAGAAGAGTTCATTTAGCAGGGCCTTGTTTTGTTTCTTTTTGTATCTTGAGTGGTGAGAAGTTATGTCTTTTAAGAGCTGGGCTGGAGGAAGTTATTTGACATCCATCATTGACATTTTAAGAGGCAGACCTCAAAGTTAGGATTTCCTTTAGGCATGAAGCATGCGAATATGACTGAGTTTCCTCAGTGTCTTCGTGTATATCAGCATTATATTCATTTAGATCTTTTGGTAGGTGCTCAATGTGGAGGTTGATTGGTAGATGTGCTAATATTGATCCTTGGGGTACAGAGCAGCACATATGGATATGAAGGAGCAGGTTTTGCCAATGTTTACCAGATGACTACAGCTGAGAAGGTAAAATCAGAACCAACTTGGGACTTGGCTTGAAATACCCATTCTGTGCTTAAGAAAGTTCGGAAGTTTGACATGATTGATGGTGTCAAAAGCTTCCAAAAGACGAGGCAGTGCCAGGAAGCAGGAATTACCCTGGTCAATGATATGGTAGATGTGGATGTATGACGTTACAATGCATACTTTTACCACGACTACCTTTACCACGCATTTTTTACAACGCAGGATCCATTACAACGAAGTACCATTACAACGCATGTATTTACAACGCAGTACCTTTACCACGCATACCATTACAACGTAAGTATTAGTAAGTATATAATATTTTTTGAAATGTAAATTAATTAAAATTAATTTAATTTAATTTAATTAATTTAATTTATTTTAATTAATTTAATTTAATATATTTAATGTAAATTATTATAGTTTAATTAAATTAATTTAATTTAATTTAATTAATTTAATTTAATTTAATTTAATTAATTTAATTTATTGTAATTTAATTTAATTAATGTAATTTAATTTATTTTAATTTAATTAATTAAATTTAATTTAATTAATGTAATGTAATTTAATTTAATGTAATTTAATATAATCAATTAATTTTAATTGAATGTAATTATTTTATTATAATTTAATGTAATTTAATTAAATTAATTTAATTTAATTAAATTAATGTAATGTAATTTAATTTAATTAAGTTAATTTATTGTAATTTAATTTAATTAATGTAATTTAATTTATTTTAATTTAATTAATTTAATTTAATTTAATTAATGTAATGTAATTTAGTTTAATGTAATTTAATATAATCAATTAATTTTAATTGAATGTAATTATTTTATTATAATTTAATGTAATTTAATTAAATTAATTTAATTTAATTTAATTAATGTAATGTAATTTATTTTAATAAATTTAATTTATTGTAATTTAAATTAATTAATGTAATTTAATTTATTTTAATTTAATTAATGTAATTTAATTTATTTTTATTTAATTTAATTTAATTATTTAATTTAATTAATTTATTTTTATTTAATTTAATTATTTTATTTAATTTAATTTATCCTGTACCCCTTTTCCCCAAAAACCAAAAACTGACCCTGAACCCTAAAAATACCCCTTTTCCCAAAAACTGAAAACTGACCCTGAACCCTAAAAATGCCCCTTTACCCAAAAACTGAAAACTGACCCTGAACCCTAAAAATACCCCTTTACCCAAAAACCCAAAACTAACCCTGAACCCTAAAAATACCCCTTTACCCAAAAACTGAAAACTGACCCTGAACCCTAAAAATACCCCTTTACCCAAAAACTGAAAACTGACCCTGAACCCTAAAAATACCCCTTTACCCAAAAACTGAAAACTGACCCTAAACCCTAAAAATACGCCTTTACCCAAAAACTGAAAACTGACCCTGAACCCTAAAAATACCCCTTTACCCAAAAACCCAAAACTGACCCTGAACCCTAAAAATACCCCTTTACCCAAAAACACAAAACTGACCCTAAACCCTAAAAATACCCCTTTACCCAAAAACCCAAACTTATAATATTTTTGATAAAATTATATACTTACCAATACTTACGTTGTAATGGTATGCGTGGTAAAGGTACTGCGTTGTAAATACATGCGTTGTAATGGTACTTCGTGGTAATGGATCCTGCGTTGTAAAAATTGCGTGGTAAAGGTAGGTCGTGGTAAAAGTTGCGTGGTAAAGGTTGTATACTGGTAGATGTCATCCAGGATATCTACAGTAGCCATCCCTAGGCTGAAGGTGGATCTGAAGGCAGTCTGGTAGGAAGCCAGAAGTTTTCATCAAAGTAATTGATGAGCAGAAGGTAGACACAATGTTCAAAGGCTTTACCAATCCAGAGTAGGTTTGTGGTTGGCCTGTAGTTGAACAGATTGTTTGAGTCCAGATTATGTTGCTTTTGGGAGGGGCAAGATATGATCTGTTTTAAGGGAGTTTGGTAAAGACATTGTGAAAGGGAAGTGTTCATCAGTGCGAGCAATGCTTCTCAAAAATGTGGAACGGGATTTGATTAATGAAGCTGAATAAAAGCCCTTGCTGACATATCAATTTCCAAGATGCTGAATTAATTGGCAGGTTTTATAGCCCTGGTGACAACTGGAGAACTTACCATGAAGAGACTACTGGTTTGTAGATACTAGGCCCTCATGATTGGTGTTTTGATAGGGTGTAAAAATTTGTAAAATCCTCAAACTGAGAATTGTGTTTTTTTAAAGTAATGAAATTTACAAATTGTGAATTTTGCAAGGTTATTTTTTTTTTTAGATGAAGGTTTTAGCTGTGCAGTGCAGGAGCTAAGGAGGCAGTGGGACCTGCTGCCACTTGACGGCAGTGTCTAATCCCTTCTTTAGGACCTGCAGATAGAGTATCACCTCCGGCACCTAGCATTGTTCCACCCCATGACCTGTGCCCCAGCTGCCAACGCCTCCTTGCCTTTCCCCACCACCATCACTCGAACTCCTGGGCCTGTTACTCCTTCTTTCTTCTCCCTCGCTTGCACCTCCTTGAAGCTCATACCTACACCAGGAGGGATTCCACCAACAAAACTGTGATGCAGCACAACTCAGAGACTGGAAAATAGTATTCGAGACAGGGCCGGACTAGAAACGCAAACCGGCCCTGGCAATTGAGTCGGGCTGGGTGTGAGGGGCAGGGAGGTCGGGGTGGAGGGGGTGCCAGTGCTTGCGTGGAAAACACTGCAGCTGCTTTTGTTACAGGTGGCCGATATTGGAACTATGCTGCAAAACTGGCCCCTGGTAACAAAAACAGCCCCCCAGGGACAAAATCCAGCTCCCACCCTGGCGGCCCACTGGGGAAGTGCCCAGTGCCTGCTACGGCCAGACAGGCCCTGATTCTAGATCTACTGTATTTCCAAAGTTGGTTATGTTCTTTGCTTCCACAACTTTGTCACTGCTATGCTTTCTGCTATTGAACATCTGTACCATTTGTTTCCAGTGTCTGTGCTGCTCTGTGTCCCAGCTTTCTGGGCTTAGACCCACCACTACGATGCATATGTGGGATTGAGTACCCCATTATTCTGTGTGGCATTTCCTTCCAAAACTATACGCTTACTGGGCAATATACCCAAACACGTCTCAAGTCTCCACTAAGTGCACAGACCCTCCAACATCAATCTGAAGTGCCTGTACGCATGCAATTAATTTAATCCAGTTTATAATACAACTCAAGAATGAAGATGACTTTCATTTTCTTAGCATTCCATCTTTAAAAGAATACTTCTGTCACAGACACACTAGACCTCTCATAGACCTTGTGCTTTAATTTGGCGTTTCTGGCACGGAAATAGTCATGAAGGAAACTGGTGTCGGCGAGCTGTGGTGGTGCCTGTCTGAGCGACGCGGTGTTGCTTCTGCAGCGGACGGCGCTGATGTGAGTCAGGTGGTGCCATCACCTTGCATGCGGGGGTTCTACTTGGCCTTTTCCGGGGCCAGCCTAGTGCTTGATAGGAATACTGGGGTGAGGAATCTACGATTGGAAAGAGGGTCTGCCAGAAAGGGCCTTACCAAAGGTAAGCAAGTAGCAACAAAGCAAACCTGACTACACCTTGAAATGTCCTGTTAAACTGTATTTTGTATCATCTTCAGTTACTAGTGAAAACTTATATATTTTGCTCCCACTGCAGAGAAAAAAAGAAAAGAAAAAAGTTAACTTATGTCCCCAAACCTCATCAAGTTACCACTCTGTGACTTCTCCGATTCTTCTTCTTCCCCTACCTCCACCCACTGACTCCTCCCAAACCTCTTTTACTACTATGAACTCCCAAATAACTCCTTCCAAACTCCTCATGTCTCTATTCATACTTTATCCTATTCAACTAGTGGTCGAAGTGGGCGGGATCGGCAGGGCACGGCGTGCCCCTTCTTCTTTCATTTCCTAGAGTCTTTTCCCCTACTTTGTTATTTTAAACATGCCTCCCAGATGGCAGAAATCGCCAAGGCCGATAATTTAGGCTCAGCTTTTGAGGACGGGAGGAACGGGCTGAGAAAGAAAAGGACTCTGTCTTTTCCTTCGTGCCCAGAGAAGACATGCAGTGTCCAGCCCCCCCCAACTCTTTATTCCCCCTCTTCCCAGGCTCTCTTTCGTTCTCGCTCCTCCTCATTTAGTGAAAACCTTGACTTCAAAAAACTAGTACTACCTTCTCTTTCATCCTTTCGTTTATTTACTCCCCTGTGAAATGGATCCACAAAAGAAAAACACTTTTGTTGGAAACGTCATCTTTTTCTGACATTTTTCAATTTCTAAGTGCAGCCTCAGGATGGAGAAAAATAAAACATTCAAAATATGAAAACTAACTAAAGTAAGACAGAGTGGTTGCAAGGTGGCCAGATTGATTTATTCACACCTAAACACATTAGCGCCACTTTACAGTGTTTGCTGGTGCTACTTTTGTGTTCTTGTCTCTCTTTGAACAACAGTAACTTTTCAGGCAACAGTACTCTCTAATTTCAGAATAATGAGTGTAAAAAGAAAAAGGTAACCATGTTGTTCCTTCTAACATTTCACATGCTTTACTTAATCTTGCATTCCCTACGAGTGTTTGCTTTTTCTAGGATGTTGTTAAATTTTTCTTAGGCAGCATGTTGCTCTTGTCTAGTGCGTCATTTGAATTTGAAGTCACATTCAGGTGTTTTCGGGTCAGTGCAGGGCAAGTTTCATCTCAGTGGGGCAGCATGGTGCCCAGTGGGGGAGAGGATGTGGTACTATGGTCAGAGCTGCTATACTTGGAACTGGGGAACAAGGTTCAGCCTTCATGACCAGTCCACCAGACCACTCCCCCTGAAGGAGCACATTCCCATGCTAGGCCTTAGAAGGCCCGCAAGATCTTAAAAGCCCTGGTGTCTTAGCACCAGCAGGTGGACCCTAGGGGTGGCAACTGTGGGTTACCCTTGAAAGCCTGTCCGCCACATTTCATTCTGAAGTTCACCTCCAGTATTGCCGGCAGGCCTATGAAGCAGCACACCATAGAGTGACAGTGACTCTGTCACTGAGGTCACAGGAACCCCGAGCAGGGTGGCTCTAGGGCATATAAAATACTCTGTGAAAAACCGAGGCCGACCCCGGAAAGAAGTCACCCCCGGACGTCGGCCACCTACGCCACGGAAGGCGGCCGTCGCATAGAAGAATGGATGCACATAAGAGGAGAAAACACATCTAGAAAGCTGGTCGCCCCAAGGCTGCGAGAGGCAAGATGGCACCCATAAGAAACAAGTTAAGCTGACTCGATAAACGCGATACGCGACTGCAACAGAGAGCGTCCACCAGAACGGTGGAAGCACACACAGAAGACTGTGCTACCCAGGGGGATAGAAAGCGAACGAGCGAAGAAGGGAACAGATCCACTCGCAAGAGCTGGAGGTGAGCGCCTAGCAGGGAGGCTCAGGGGAGTGCTTAGCGCAAATGCATTATAAACCGGAAGAGCAGGGAAGCGACGCTGTACCAACCTGAACCTACCGTTGGCATCTGAGACCCCCTCCATACCGAGACTACAACAAAGGGACCCCCCCCCAGCTCACGCCGCCTCGCTCGCTGATACAGCGGGACAACCAAAACCACAGGGCGCTGAGCGCGGCGACATAATTGGAGGAATACCCCTGGGATAATATCCCTAATATCTCAACCACCCAACGCCCTCGCTATCACCCGCACTATCAATAAAGCGCTCCAGATTGAGCTTATTACGGGTTAGAAATGAAGAAACAAAAGCCTCACCAGTGCGAGTGGTAAGAGAAACAAAATGCCGCCCAGGGGAAGAAACAAAAGCGAAACACAAAAGGCAGGGGGAGAGTGCAAACAACAGGACCAACAAGGACGATCTCTAGCCAAGTGCCACAAGACAAAACCCACTCCCCCAAGCAAGCGCACATAAGCAAACCCTTCCACTTGAGGGCAATCATCAGCAGCACGAAGGACCACTGAGGTGCGCAGAGAGGAAGGGACTCAGTGATCCGAGCTAAGAGCCACAAGAACCTGTGCAAAACGTGGCGGGGGGGAGAGCCAGAAAAACGCCTAAGGGCAATGGTGGCCACAAGACCAGAAAGAACTGCACAGGAATAACTAAAGAAGACGTAGATAAGGGGGAATCAAGGGACAGAACAGAAACAAAATACAGGAAAAAGCAAGGGATGAACAGCAGCAACAACAGCCCCAGGAGAGCGGGGGAAAAACCTGTGCCACACAGGAAACAAAAGACCTGCCAAAGCACAGCGGGGGTACAACTCAAAAGAGCACCGGGGGGAGTATAACACACACACCAAGCACAGAACTCAGCTGACAAAAAGAGAAGTACAGGCTAGGGGGCCATACGTGGACAAAAGGCATTAGTCAAACTGCAACAGGCAACCCCAAGCTGGGGCTCGAACAAAACGGAAACAAGGAAGAACGGGAGAGCGGCAGAGTTAAAAGAGGCTGAACAAACAAAGCACAAGGGGAAGGTTCAAGGAAGCAATAAAGAAGTAGCGCCAAGCCAAAAAACGTCAAAGAACGTGGCCGAAAGAGAAATAAGACTGTAGCAGCAGTAACAGAAGAAGAGCAATGGGGAACCACTGACCGGTTTGTTTGACCAGACTCGCTGATCAAACAAAAAACGGACATAAATAGTACCCTAGAAACCATTCTTAAAAATCTAGCGGAGGTGTATGACCTGGCGAAATCAACAATATTCACCAAAGAATTAATCCAACTAGAAATTGGAGCAGTCATAGCCGGCCTAAATTCCGTAAACATCAGACTGGCAGCGGAGGAGCAACGGATCAGTGACACAGAGGACTCTGGCCACAGCACGAGAAAGGAAGTGAAGACTCTAACAGAAGTAACAAGTACCCTCCAAAAGCAAACAGCGGAGATGGAAGACAGGAACCGCAGGGGGAACATATGAATTATCAGGATCCCAGAAGGGGCAGAGGATACAGCGGGGTCCTGCTCCACATTCTTTGAGTACCTGATCCCCAAACTCACCAACCTAAAGTTCACACGACAATTTGAGATGGACAAGGCCTACAGAGTACCAGCGGCCAAGTCACCAACATTCCAATATGCACGGCCTATCATATGCAAACCCTTGATATTGCAACATACAGAGGACATTTTTAACTTCGCACGCAAGAACCGCCAGATCAACTGGAAAGGACATAAAATCATACTAACACAGGACTATTCGAAACCCACGGTAGACACCAGGAAAGGCTTCCTCACCCTATGCCAGAAACTTAAAGACAGGAACATCCAATTCTCGTTTGTAGCCCCCCAAAATTAAAAATAATGAACAAAGGAAGAAACCACTTCTTCACGGAACCGCATGACCTTCACAGATACCTAGAGGGTCCACCGACACAATCCATGGACACCTCGCTGCATGGCACAGCTAAGAGAGGCCCCTCGTCGGATCCTAACACTGAAGGAGCATCTGAGTGAAACACCAATGTAAGCAAAAAGTCACCAAAAACCTACACAACACAGCTACCTCTAATAACCAGAAACAGCTACCTCAAAAGCACACAAGAAGCTACAGGAGAATCAGCAAGCCAGACCACTGAGTCGGGGAGGAAGACCGAAAAAGGCAACTTGGGGACCACAGCGTATCCTTTAATGTTATACCTCAAATCAACTACCGACCGCAACAAGAACAGTGCCAGATTTATTTTTAAACAAAAGGGAGTTTTATAACTTGACTTTAAGAGACTACTAAACTCCGGGAGGTGGAATGGCGATCCTGCCATCACACCTTCCATATCCTACTGAAGAAGGAGGGGATGGGGGAGAGGGAGGGTGGTCCATGGGGGGGAGTGTTTACTACATCTCAGGTACCTATTCTCTTTATTTTCCATCCTTTTCCTCTTCCAAACTCTGTATACCAATGCATGCACCGATTCTTTAGTCCAGATGCCCATAGACGGGAGACTTAGCCTCACGAGATACTGACATCAACACCGAACCTTGAGTGTTGGGCACATAGACCGCCGCATCACAGCAAAACAAATGACTGATAACAAAACTCTCACCCTTGCAGCGGATCTCAAAATAACATCTCTCAATGTCAAAGGCCTAAACCACCCCATAAAACGCAGGAAGATAGTTGATTATCTAGCAAAATCCAAAAGTGACATAGTCCTACTACAGGAGACAAAACTACACAAGGAAGATGCCAAACTAGTCAGAGCCAACTGGATAGCGAAGATAGCGAGCTCACCAGTAGACAAAAAGAGGAGGGGGTCCTGACCCTAGTCTCTAAGAGGTCGAAGATAACAATGGACTCCCATGTACACGACAATGAGGGCACACTGCTTATAACAAATCTCTCCAGAGGGGAAGAAAGGATCCATGTAACAAACCTGTACGGCCCCAATACAGACAACCCCACTTTCTGGACAGAGGTAGCTGTCTCACTAGACAAAATCCTGGAGGACAAAATCACTATTGTAGCTGGAGACTTCAACATCCCACTAGATCCCCTAATAGACAGACAGTCCTCCTGCCAATACCACCCCACCAACTCCCACGCAGCATTACAGAGCATATGCTCCAAATTCGATCTCAAAGATGCTTGTAAGGCTTCAACACCCCATCATGAGGGACTATACTTTCTACTCCAATCCTCATAAATCATACACAAGGATAGACTACAATCTAATTTCAGGGAGTCACACACACGTGGTCGTAGAATCTGCGATCAAACCAAGGCTAGTCTCAGACCACTCAGCCATCAACCTGACTTTGAGTGGCTGTCGCAATAAAGCAATCCCCAGAAGGTGGCGCTTCAGAAACAGCACCATCTCAAAACCGTGCAACAAAAAGGAAATTGAGGAGGCCATAGAGGATTATATAGCCAACAATGACAACCGGGAGGTTAGCACTAATACACTATGGGAGGTGCAAAAAGCAACTATCAGAGGCAAACTAATCAGCATTAAGGCAAGAACAAACAAGAAAGCGAACCTCAGGATAACCCAACTAGAGGAGGAGATAAAAAAATAGAAATCCAACACATAAACGCCAAACACGACAACGCAACTCTACACACCCTGACACAAAAAAAATACGAATACAATAAAATCATAAGCGAAAGAGCAGGAATGTGGTTCAGCAAATGCACAGCCCTCAACCTCTGCAAGTCTAATAGAGCAGAGAAACTTTTGACCTCATACTTGAAGCACAAACGTAACCAGGTAGCGATCTCTACAATCACAGACTCACACAACAAAACACACACAAGGCACAGAGAAATACTCAGGACATTCAAAGACTTCTACTCAGAGCTATACAAAACGGGTAAGATACTGGACAAGGAGAAAAGTACAGGATATCTAGACAGACTGAGCCTCCCTAAGCTAGACCAAACAGACGCAGAAAAACTAGGACAAGAAATCAGCTGCACAGAGATAGAAATGGCAGTCAAATCCCTAAAAAAAAAAACAGGGCCCCCGGCCCAGATGGATATACTGCCGACTTTTATAAAACCTTCCTACCCCAGCTAACAACAACACTGTAAAAGGTTTTTAACCAGACAGCAACCTCAGGGAGGGTCCCAATTTCTATGACAGAAGCAACAATAATAGTTATCCGGAAGGAAGGCAAACACCACCATCTGCCGAAAAACTATAGACCCATATCGCTCATCAATGTGGACCTTAAGATTTACGCCAAAATACTGGCGGCTAGACTGAATAAGTTTCTACCCAAACTAATAAGTATCACCCAAGTCGGATTTATGCGGAACTGATTGGCTAGCGACAATACACGCCTATTTTGCCACATACTAGAACAAGTATTTATTTATTTATTATTTATTTATGCGTTTTTATATAGCGCGGACTTTACCCGAAGGCGTCAGAGCGCTTCACAATAGGAACAGAAAATTACAAGTGAACAAATTACAAAAGCAGACGATAAGTTACATGAGGTAAAAGTGACAATTGTGAGCAAACAAAATACATGAGGTAGCAAACAGTGCATTACAGGAGGAAAGAGTGACAAGTATGCAAGTTACAAGAGAAAACAAAGTACAATTAGAGGTAATATACTGCAATATATACTAGACACTGAGGCACAAGAACAAACGTTACGTAGGCAATGGTGGCACTTGTGCAAGTATCAAAAGCAAACACAATTTGAGAGGTAGCAAACAGTGTGTTACAAGAGAAAAGTGGTGTGTGCATGTTACAAAAGAGTACCAAACACAGGTACAGGGCTAATACTGCAATAAATGGCATACACTAGCAGTAGCCATAGCATTAGACGCAGAGAAGGCCTTCGATAAAGTATCATGGACCTTCCTAGAACAATGTAGGCACACCTTTAACCTAGGAGATGACTACATCAGAATGACAATGGCACTGTACCAGACCTCTTCAGCGCGCATCATGATAAATGGGACACTATCTGACACATTCAAGCTCCAACAAAGAACAAGACAAGGGTGCCCGCTATCGCCGTCACTCTTCCTCCTGGCTCTTGAACCCCTAACGTAACAACAACATAAAAGGGGTCAACTTTAATGGATCGAATGTAAAACTGGCCGCCTACGCGGACGATATCCTGATAATGACAGAACATCCAAAGACCTCAATAAAAGCGTTAATGTCCACGATAAAGGGACACTCAGAACTTTCAGGGTACAAGCTTAACAATGAAAAATCAGAATGTAAACCACTCAACATCCACTGCGCTAGGGACGTGCTGGGAGATTCAGGACTGGCCTGGCAGACAAGCCACATCAAATACTTAGGAATATTCTTCGGCAGTGACCTGATAACTACGATACGCCACAACGAGAAAACCCTAATAGCAAAGGTAAAGAAACAATCAGAAGCCTGGATGAATCGAAACACTAAAAATTATGATCACGCCCCCGATAAATTATTTGGCAGGCATGCTCCCAATCCTACTAACAGATGACTTCCACCAAAAGATAGACAAAATGTGCACCAAATTCCTCTGGCGCGAAAAGAAAGCAAGGATCAGTATAAAGAAACTAAGACTAATGAAAACGCAAGGGGGGGTGAACTTAGCAGATTTTAAGCTCTACTAACTAGCCTTCCTAGCTAAGTAAGGCACCCACTGGGTGGCTCAGACACCAGAATACACACCAGTGTGGATGCAGGTGGAAAAGACCATCCGGAATAACTTGAACCCACTAGCCCTTCTAACATCAAACGCATACCCACACGCGAACAATCTAATCCTGAGGAATACTAAGTTAGCGCTCCTAAAACTGGAAAAAAATAGAGGTTAGCATTAAAGGTTCCAAATCAGAAGGGTTATGGTTGAATAGCAATTTCAAATACAAGGGGAAAACTCTCAGATTTGACACTTGGATAATAAAGGGGATTTCACATCCACACCAACTAGAAAAAGAAAAATCACCAATTACATTCTCTGAACTGAAGACAACCCACCAACTAGAGGACCTAGACCTGTATAGATTTCTAAAGATAAAAGCAGCCCTAGCGAAATCAAAAATAGCAGACACTAAACCCTCGATATTCCAGTACATAGCAAACATAAATAAAATAGGCCACCAAGCATCGCAAATGTATAAATTACTTCGACCCCAAAAGTCCAAACTCAACGACAAAACAAAGGATTAATGGGATAAACGCATATCCCCCCCGTTAAACGAATGGGAGTGGAAAAGCCTGTGGTCCTCAGCCACCAGAAATAAGATCACCCCTGTCCTAGCCCAAACTAAACTCTGGTTGCTCCACAAAATATTCTGGACCCCAGCCCACCAACACACACTAGGCCTCAAAGGTAGCCCACTCTGCTGGAACTGCAACACAGGGAAGGGGGACCTGGAACACCTCATATTCCAATGCCCAACACTCAAGAGCTTCTGGGGTAGGGTGTTTGACTTCATAGATGATATATTTAGGTGCATGATTACAAGAGATTTTGCCTCACTCACCACGGCATTTATTCGAACCGACCTTCCCTCAGAGGGAGAGAGGGAACTAATGGACCTACTCATGACAGCAGCAATCAAACTGGTACTAACGAACTGCAAGGACACCTCAAAGACCACCTACAAAGGCTGGCTCAACTGGGTCACCCACCTCAGACGAGCGGACAATCGGGCGCTGCAATACTGTCCCTGGAAAACGTCATCCAGGGACCTGTGGGAAGTTCTGGACAAAGCCCTAGTCCGGCACGAGCCTCCATAAAAACCGACCTGCACCCACTTGTGTCCCGTGCAGTACCTATTGCGCTAGGGTCATGTCGGGGACTAGAATACTCTACTGCCAAGTCAGAATGGTATATTTAGCAGTCTGTCTGTCCTATCCTTCTCTTTTGCTTATTCCTAACTTTTCTGTAACTTCCTACCTTAGACCTTCTTCTCTTCAAAAATATAGCCAGCAAAGGGTGACCCGCCATAAATGTTCTTTATACCAGGTTCTATGCCAACGGCGGTAATCCCGGATGACAAATGTATGTACTATGTATAGAAAATTTACAAAAATAAAAAAAAAGAAATAAAAAAAAAAGAAACTCCACTGCCTGGGAGACAAATGGCTTGCGATTCCACTTTTAAGGATATTTGGGCATTCTTTGATTGGAAACGTATCCCACTTTGTGAATGTATTTTAAGATCAATAACTCAGATGAAACCTTAAATAAACATGTGTATCCATTGGTTAAATTAACTAATTTAATAAGCTGTCACTGGTTAGTGAAATACGAAACATTGGGATATTTTGCTTTCTGCCACACCTCTGATTCCACCCACTGACCCAATCTATGGGTTATTCCTGCCCTCTGATTCTCCGCCCACAGTTCCCCTACTTTATTGACCCACTTCGACCACTGTATTCAACCCAATAACAGGCTCTCTCATTCTTTGACTCATCCCAAACCTCTTTTACTACTCACTCTCAAATAATCCTTTGTAAACTCTTCCTTCCTCTATCCCTCCTTTATCCAATTCACCCAAGTAACAGACTCACTCGTCTGCCACTCTCACCACTCCCAATAATAATTTATATTTCCCTCTACTTATCCACCTTTGGGTTCTGGAGTAGCATGCTACTCGTTGTAAGCGCTTCAATGCCTCATCAAGGGTAGTAAATACTATATGAATACAACTTCAATTACAATTAATGCTATCAGTGCCTTCTAGGATCCATCCATTAGCTTTGTGCAGCGTTCACCTCTAATCTTTCGGTAAACCCCTGAATTTTTGTAAGTTATTCTGTAAAACGTCATCTTGATCATCGTTTAGGCCATATATAGTTTCCATTGTCCCGCCTTTTCCTCTGTCCATTGGTCATTGTTTCCTGAATAGTTATCCCGTCTCTTTTCTGCTTAATATTATTAACATTATGTTAATTAAATTACACCCAAACGGAGTCCTGACTCTGAGACCATATTCTTCTCAACAGATCCTGGGCCAACCTGAGCTGGGATTACAGTGCTGAGAATAGTAGAGCCGTGAGAGATTTCCTAAAGGCACATGAGTGGATGTCTGTCTAAGTGCTGCGGCGGCGCATTCCACTGCTTGGCTGCCTGAACTGAAAACAAGCATCGCCTGCCTGTTCCTTCCTATGTGAGGAATTACACGTCTGGCCTCTGAGGCAGACCGCACTATTCTGTTTGGCTTGTGATATTGAAACATTTCTTGTAGATAGAGGGGTCCACCCTGATAAAATTGCCGACGTGTGAGACACACGGCACAGTACTTTCCCACCCCCTAATGAAACATTCTCCCCCCAGTCACCCTCTCGGTGCACATTGCTGTAACTTAGAAAGAAAATCATTCAAGCTACCCTCTGCTCTTGTTAAAGATTCTCACACACAAGTACCTTTGGCTTAACTGCTTATGAAGTCGCCCAGGCCTCCCATCCCCCTCAGTGCATAGGTCTGCAAGATAATTTTAACAAACAAATAACATTTAAAAAGATTGGTGTATTAAGTAAATGTTAAAAGCAGTCTTTGCAACCGTCAGATCATGTATTCTGTCTAGACTTCCAGGCAACACAACTTCTCTGCTAGCGAAAAGACCCATTGTCAGTTTATAGTAGGCTTAGAGCCGCCCCTAGCTTACAATTGGTTGACTTTACTGTCACTCTCATTTGCTTGTATTTCATTTGTTAGCTTGTGTGGGCTTTATTTCCCCTTCTTGTGTTTGACCCTCCCCTGGAGCATGGATGTAATGCTTGTGTCTTTCCACTGCTTGCTTTTCAAGCACTACTTTGTTCTTTTGATTTAATCGCTTCATCGGAGTGCTCCCTCATTTACTTATCTTCCCTTGCCACTCCGTGTTGCTCTCTGTCACTTGCGTTCTTCTCCTATGCCCGCTCCATATTGCACTTGCCCTGGTGAACCTCTGTTGTTTTTTTCGCCAGTGAGCTTCTCAACCAACCACCCATGTTGCTCACTCTTTCCTGTTACCTCTGCCCCACCTCCGCCTCCATGTTGCTTTCGTGCCCGCGCCCTTTGTTTTGTTTCCTGCCACCTGCACCTCTATGTTGTTTCGCTTACGACAACCTCTGTGTTGTTTTTCCCGCCAACGCACTTTGTGATGCTTCCCTCCACATGCGCCCTCCGTATTGCATCCCCCACCCGTGCTTCAAAAAACACACTTTTATGATGTTTTTTCCATTTACCACTTCAACTTGGTCAATAAAAAAAAGTGTTGCATTATTTTGAAGACACATGCATGTGTGGCACACTCATCGACAAAATGAAACGGCTGCTATGTCATATTGCCTGATTTTTGTTTGTTTTCTTTAGCCATGCTACACAGCATCGGGTACGCTGTACAGAATTGTTAAAAACCTATAGTCAAAGTCAGTAGGTCCCAAATCTGCGACCTTTTGGCTTTGCCATTGCTTTTTTTTAAAATCATGTCGTTTCTCCATATCTGTTGCGGATTTGTTTCATCTCCATCAGGACCTTTGACGTTCATACAGCCGTTCTGTAGTTCGTGTTCAGGTTGTTTCTCCATTCCTTCTGGTGGCTCCATGTTAAATGCAGCAAATACTTTGTGGACTTCTGTGATATGAGGATTGTCTTCCTCTATTTGTAAAAAGACACCACACTATAATGTCTACCTGAATCTCATTTATTTGTCATTTAAGATGTTTATCGTTTGCGTAACCTTCTCGTCTTCATTAGCTTGGCCTGGGAGAGACCCTGAAAGAGGATTATTTCATCCCAATAACATATGATGGGGCTTTGTTTACGTGCCTCCTGCAGTATTTGCTTTTGGTGATAGGTCTGCCAATATGGCCTTTAACCATCCATCTCAGGACCTTGTTCTGAGCCCCACACCTTGTGATCACTCTGTACCGATGTCTTCACCTTACTTAATTCCTAGGATTTGTTCAGAGTAGTTTCAATATTCCAATATATCCGATTCCTTTGTGTCTTCACTCACATTAGAAATCATGATAGTGTCTCTCCTTAAATTGTAACATTTGTGATGTCGCAGCCGGATGTATGACGTTACAACGCATGCTTTTACCACGCATGCTATTACAACGCAGTTTTTTCAACACAAACCTTTACAACGCATAGTGCTTTGGGGTGCTGGATAGTGAATAGTTTAATTTACTATTCCAACTCCAGTCCCCGTGGACACTAGGGAAGGTGTTGGATAGTAAATTAAATCTATTCCCTATCCTAGAGCGCCCCCCAGCGCAATGCGTTGTAATGGTTTTCGTTGTAAAACCTGCGTTGTAAAAGCACTGCGTTGTAAAAGTTTCGTTGTAAAGGATGTTTCCCGTCGGAGCCTTATCTGGTTTGTCAACTGCATGTGTCTGTGGACAACGGTGTGTGTTCCTGATGGCGTGACATCCCTGTAATCACTCTGACGATGTCAAGGTCTGATGACGGCCTTCCACTGCTTGGACCCACGTGCAATAGGCCATCATTTCTTTTGGGCTATTTGGTATCGGTTTAAGGCACATCTGCCCCAGGATTGTCTTACCTCCCTGTAATTTTCCTTTGATGCTTGTTTTATGCCCCACATTTCTCTCCGTTACATTTGTCCTATGAGCCCACTCAAAGTACTGCCCCAATTTCTCCAGAAGACTATGTCCTCACTTACTGCCCCTGTCCTAACCTATTTTTGTTGTGGTTGCAGGCCTTGACTTTCCCTTGCCTCGGTGGACGAGAGGTCTTGTTTTCATGCGAGAGACCACTTGCCTGTCTTCTTATTATCTCCAGCGCCCCTCTCACTTTAGCCTGGTGGGCCTTCCCTGCAGAGTCTCACCACCTTGGCCGTTATCACCTGATAGGTTGTCCTTCGCTGCGCAGCTACCCCCCCCTGCCTCTGGCCATGCGGCAAGGGGTATCTTCACCTAATCGAATGCGGCTGCACACCTTCTCACTGGGAGTCTAAGGCCTGGATCCTAGTTGTTTCTAGCGCCCCTTCTTATCTCAATTTGATGAATCCTCATTGAGGGCCCACCCAGAAGGCTGTCTTCCTTCTCCATCTGGTCCCAGGCCTGGTGCTTGCTCTCGCAGCTGAAATTCTTGTCTCTGGCTGAAATAGGAGGGTCCTCACGCCACAGCTTGTGTTTTCCATTTGCGGATATTATTTCACACAGTGTTTCACATCTGTACGTTCTCAGCCCATTCCATCACTTTCGTGGGTTGTTTCAGGTGTTGCATTTCAAACTTTAATGGCAATTAGGGTGGACGTCCCTCTCTGACGTCAGATCTTCAGGAAAATACTTAAAGAAAATGCAGCCGCCATGATCCAACCACACATTGCACCCTACATCAGTCATAACAGCCCAGCCATCTGCGCCAAGGAATACATCAGTGTCACTGTCTCTGCAAAGGTGGGGACATAGTAACTGATCTAGCACACACCGACCAGGAGTATTTAAAGATGAGCAGCTTGTATTTCAACAAGTGCAGAGTTATTGGTAGCAGCACTAAGCATCGTCCTGAAAGGGTCAAAGGAGGTCATTCATAGATCTTTCAAAGAGAGGTACACATAGCTAACAAGACTTACAACAACATAGTGGTAACAAGGAAACTTTTGTCGTAGTAGATACCATCAGGAACACATCACTTATGTCAGAGTACGGGGATACAACCAAGGCCTGAGCTCCTGGATGTGAAGCGGATCACCATGGCAGCAGACTTTACTCTTGACACTACCTGTTGGCAAGAATTGATCAATACTTTCTGCTTCTATTGGTGCTCAAAGTGCCATCCACAGGATGGCATGTCCCGCCTTAAATTGACAAGATATTTGCAGCACGGGACATCTCCATCCAACCAGTCAGACTCCACATCCACTACACCACTAAAAGGTCACATCATATGGCCTCCCACTGAAGGCATGACTGAACGATCCATGTTTACGTTGAAGATGATCCAGATGGCAAAACTAACTCTACTGTCTGTTGGCCAAGCTCTCTGCCAAGTCATCAAAGATTATCACAACGCCCGGCATGCCTCCACCAGGAATTGTCCTTAATACCTGATATCTGGTCCAGCAAGGCAAATATGCCACCCTCTGTTAGGAAAAAGACCTGCGGGACGCAACACGATTGTGGTAACTGAGAGCAATGCCAGAGCAACTGTGATGCATTCTGCTGACCAAGGGCTTTTGTGGTCTAAAGTATGTCTCTCGGTCTCTTGATTAGTAATAGCATTAATTAGTGCTAAGTCGCCTTGGCATTTAAGCGCTTTAGAAAAACTTTACTTACTTACTTTACTTACTTTGTGCCACTTCTAGCTAGATAAGCTTGGGAGACTTAGTGCCTGATTTAGAGGTTGGCAGACAGGGTTCTCCTCTACAAACATGCCAGGATATGCTGTCCGCCAAACTGATGGTCTGCCGCCCTATTTAGATTTTGGTGGAATGCTCTGTTTTCAATGGCGGTGCCCTGCTGGCTCTGTCTCAGAAATCCTACACCTATGACCCAACGGATTTCGTGCCGTTGGTGTAGCTACATCAGACAGTCCACCCTATTTAAAGTGGACAGTTTGATATACTTTTTTCTGCTCTCGACCGCCAGAAAAACTGTGCTGGTCCTGGAACAGGAAACAAATAGAAAGAAGACCCCATAATCTTGGAAAAAACTCCAGGGGTGCCAGGGTCATGTATTTTTTGTTTTTAAAAACAAACTCCCAATTTGAGAGTTTGTTATTGGAAAACAAAAATGTTTAGTGAACAATTGCCTGAAACATGGTGGCCGCTCACCACACTATCATAGGAGCCAATTTCCCAAGCGTTAGACTGTGAATATGGTTACATAGCTCCTAATGCCACCCCAAGATGGTGACTAAGCATTCTCTTCATGCAGCACTGCAAACACATGTAAAACAGCAGTGTGACATGCACACAGTGGACCATGCGGCCCAGGTGAACGTGGCATGACGACTCCTTGGCACCCAGCTCCCAACAGACCCTTATTTGAAGGGCTTGTCTGCCAGGCTCTCCATTCACCCCTGCCCAAGTAGCTATTCTGGTTGATGAGGGCTGAAAGCCCGAAACCGGTCCTAGGATGCTTGTTTCCAGTCCAGGGAGGACCTGGCCTGGCAGTTCGGGCTGGAGTGTTCCCATTGGACGCAGAGTCAAGAGTGATTTGCATATGGCTGGGTCCAAACTGGAATGGCGTGGTGAGAAAAAAAACTATGGATTTAGGCCCAGATCTCTATACTGAGGTGAATGTATGACATTGTTCTGCATTCTGTCCATCAATTGTTCTTTTTGCAAGTACTAGTCTAGGGCTGGTAGGCTTACACCACAGGCAATACTACTCAGAGTGATCCTCAGCGCGCTCACTGCCATAGCGCCGAAAGGAGGTGGGTGTTGAATGAGCCCTAGCTTTTTAATTCTTGTTACATGTGACTGTGAACAAAATCAATCAACCTTCTAGGGATGCAAAATGTTACAAACTGTGGACGCCCTCTGAATGGGCCTGCTTCTCTTTTTCGCATTTATTTCTTTATTTTTTATTTTTGTGTTTAAAACAAAAGCATAATGTGCTTACTGTCTTGGCAACTCTTTTAACAGTTGTATTGTCTCCCATCTTCCTCTGCGTCACTTCCTCCTTGTCTGTATCCGTTGTACAATGTCAATAAGGGTGTTTTTTGCTGCCAAGGGTAAAAGAAGCTTTTGCCAAGGGTCGGCACACTGGAGCGCCTGCAAAGGTGGCACCAGTGCGTGTAAGGAAACATGGGTGGAGGAGGTAGACGCAGGTACAGGTAGGATTCATCTGTTCCATGGGAGTCGCTAGTTGGGCCCAAACATGTGTTCGCGCGCAAATCAAGATTTTTATAACCTATACCGCACCAGGCAGGTTATATCACAATCAGGCAAAAAGACTGTGGTGGAATTTTTTAAGGGAATAACCCCCAGATTCATCAAGAACACATTTTGCTATTCCTTAATAGCGAAAAATACCGAATCGCTATTAAGGAATAGCAAAATGCTATTCATCAAGAAATCACTACAAAAATAGCGATTTCTAATAATTCCTTAATTGCGACTCGCAAATTGCGAGGCGCAATTAAGGAATATCTCCCCATTCATTCCTATGGGCCTAGAGGCCCATAGGAATGAATGGGAAGACAATCTCAATTTGCTAATCGCAATTAGCGATTCGCAAATTGGGATTGCGATTTCAAGGGTGCAGGGGTGTCCAAAGGACACCCTGTTGCACCCCTGAAATTGATGTGTGCACATATGTTGCGCACACACATGCCCTTAGGGCATGTGTGTGCGCAACATGAAACTTTGAAAAATGCACTTTAGTGCATTTTTCAAAGTTTTTGCTATTTACCACGTAGTTAGACTTCGCGGTAAATAGCGGCCCCAGATTGCGAATTCGCAATTTTAAAACGGTTCATGAATTGCATTTAAGGAATCTCAAATTGAGACTCCTTAATTGCAATTAATCGCAATTTAGCGATTTCTAGAATTGCGATTTTTGCATTTGGGATGATGAATCCCAAATGCAAAAATAGCGCTCGCAAAGGGCCAGATTCTCAGAATCTGGCCCTTTGCGAGCCGATTTTAGTTTGATGAATCTGGCTGTAAGACTATTATTCAGCGATACGAAACTACAGGCACACATCTAAAGGAAAGCAGGCTGGATTCTATGGAACTCCCTGGGTGAGCCCTTTCCAACTTATGTAGAAAAGAGACACAGAAGACGGACGATCTCATACCCACTAGGCCGCAGGACAGCACTGATATAGATGGTGTGAACCACAGACCAATACAAGTTGCACTAGGATCCGCACCGTTTTCTGTTGCCTAACAACGGTCTCAGTTTCTCCCAATACAGTCTTCTGCTGGCGGCATCCTAGAGAAGGTTTGACACCCCAGCCTCCCAGGGGAAATCTTGACAGAGCATGGGCCACAGCAGCGGCGCGTGATGGGGGGTACGGAGCCGGAGATGGAGTCGCAGTCGTTCTGTAACACCCGAGGGAACAATAATACAACAGCTGGACTTTTTCATCTTTGTTGCAGCTGCCGTTGCTTGTAGCCATGAAAGCTGTGGACTCTGCGCAGAAGGCACGTGGCCCGGGCACGTGGACTGGAAGCTGAAATTAGGCCCTAGTTGATGCGGTGCCAAGATGTCCTGAGTGCTGCCACAACAGGTGGAGTGGCAGGATGCGAGGAGCAAATGCATTCCGACTCTCCCCTTCCCTGCACGGCTGGGACTCCCCTCGCAGGAAGTCTCAACGCCCACCATGGTAAGCCCGCACCATGCGAGGTACCATCCTACAGCCAGCCAGGAAGTGATGTGCTTTCGGTGACATCTTGTCCTGATCATCACACATCACTCAGCCCTCGCTGGCAGGTTGTGGCCGTCGAGAGGAGGTGATCTCTCTCTCTCTTTCTCTCTTTCTCTCTTTCTCTCTCTCTCTCTCTCTCTCTCTCTCTCTCTCTCTCTCTCTCTCTCTCTCTCTCTCTCTGTCTCTCAGAGATGAACTCTCTCCCCTCCTGGACTTGTGATAAGCGAGCATTGTTCAGGTGACTCGGTGGTTTGGGGCACACTCAGCCAGATTCTTTCGTCTGTCCCTTGATGGTTCAACCCACCCCAACTGAGAAACCTACCCAAAATGGCAGTCTTTTCCGGCGAACTGAGAGGAATAAGTTGAGCTCATCTTCCAGTTCTAGTTTTCAGGCAGCAATTTAACTAAAAACATTTCTCTTTTTTGAATTCGTAAAAGGACAAAGAAGTGACGTAAAAAATCCAGCAAATTGAACCCGTGGATCTGTGTGTACGTCACAGATCCACAAACGGAGAAACTCTGGGCCTGAAGGCTGGGAGTGGTGGGTTTGTCATCATTCCTTGGCAAACCCAGCAGAAATATACAAAGTGCAGCATTCCAGGACTTGTGGCCCATCTAACTATGCTGGATAATATCCTCATGGATAATAATAGAATTTAGATGGATGGTTGGGCCTTCTGCGCCTGCTCCCACACCCCCCTGCCAAATAGTAGTCTGCCCTGTATTCACCTGGGAAGCATAATACAAACATCTGTATATGAATACGAAGACGAAATGACAAATACAGATGTTACCTCCACCCACTAACTGTGCATTTACTGTGAACAAGTAGAATACCCTGGAAAACCGTCGATCATGGAACTACTGCAATATGGAGAGACTAGCTGCCCAATATGACGAGAGCGCTAGAGCTGTGCTAACAGGGCTGAAGAAATGCGCAACAAGGGTAAAAGCATCTTGTAATAGAGAAGGATAGGGAGCCATAGAGTACACAATTGTAGCATGACATTTGCACCTCTGAATTCTCTCGCTACCACCCAAAATCGGCCTAGGTTGAAGTTCTCAAAAATATATGTGGACTTTCTGAGTTGGGTGAAACAAACGCCTACCCTTTGGCCTTGAGCATGATGTTCCATTCCCAAGCACATAAAATTGGTGAACCTGCTAAACCCCATATACCTAAAAATGCCTAGAAGAGTACGATAACACAACAAACTCCTCAACTAATAGTACCCTTAACCGTCCATGTCAATAGGTCGTCCATCTTTATAGGTTTTTTTTTATTGTCCTCAATGGAGTGAATATGGTCATGCTTTTCAAATCTTCATGGCGTGCCATCACCTGGGTAAACCCAGCACAAACACAGACAGCAGCACTGCCTGTTTGTGCCTGTTAGGGCCACAACCTTGGTCCATAATACCTGGTTCCAGTGAAACTTACAAGGTAAGATACAATCATGTACATCACCCAGCAACCCATGCTTCCAATTCCCGCAGTCACACTCAGATGTAGATGACTTAGACACTCACATAGCATTCGCACAACACATAGACCCAACCTTGTACACATCCCACTAACTACCACACACTCTGAAACTACAGAACACACATTCCAACTCATGCTCATTGACGCTCGCTCTGCAGTACTCCATGCACTAGACTTTGCAGACCTCATCACTTATCAAACGTTTAACACCCTTTTCTTTACAGAAACATGGTACACGTCTTCACACATCCTAAACGTCCTTCTTCTCACAGGCTACAGCATCCATCATGAGGGTCGGCGGTAGGAGGCCTCTTTGTTATCCATAAGTCCTCCTGGTCCTGCATCCTACTCAGGCAAGTAACACTCAACTCCATGGAGCTGCTGGCGTGCCATTTCATTTTTCCACTCTCTGCAACTCTGATCGCCACCTTTCATCTCATGTACAGGCCTCTCAGGCAGAACAAGGACTTCATTGATTAATTGTCAGATCCGACCACCATGTCCATACGACATGCCAACACCACACACGGGTGACTTCAACCTCTCAAGACAACACACAATCAGCAATAATAAGAGACTCCCTCTTCAACAACATCAATGCACTCAATGTGGTACAGTATGCCACACAACAAACACTACCCAAAGGCCACATCAGTGAGCTAGTCTTCTTATCATCACTAGCAATCCCCTTCAAAACACCACTACCCCTGGACTGTACCAACCACTTTGCCATCCCTATCTACCTGCTCAGCTTCCTACCAATAAACCAAGGCCCATATAAAAGAGAAGACAAAATCTTCAGATCCCAATAAATGAACAGTTTGGGACTTGTATTATATTTGGACTAAATGGGAACTCGCGTTGTAATCCCATCGATCGGCCCTATTAACACTTTACTTTGTCATACGGTCATTAACCTTTTATATCAAGGCTGCACGTAAGGGGCATATCTATGCATATGGAGTATTATCTATGTATCTTGCTTGATTCGGACCTTTGCATTACATTGTATTACATTTTATTGTGTATTCTTGCTGTACTGATGGCCCGATATTCCTCACATCATTTGAACCACTTTCCCGGCGGCCGTGACCTCAGTCAGGTGTGCCCCTCCCTCCACCGAATAGTTGACGCGTCACCTCACACACTGACACCGGCCACGTTGGGTCGACAGTGTTAGCATCTTGCGGCTGATAAGGTTATGTGCTTGCCTGTAATGTGCACGTTGACGTTGCCACAGCCCCGCTCGCCAGATATCCGGTTTACCTAAAATAAAAAAATGTAAATCCAGTATTTGTAAAGTGCGAACAATTGCACAAAGCGCTGGGGACCGTCGGGAAGATTAATCAAGTTATTTCCCAGAGTCCCATGGTACTGGGCGACCTGCCGTCGTTGCCTGGGGTTGAACCGTGAGCCCCCGTGCTCTGGAGTCAGACACCCTGGCCGCTGCACCACACCTCTTCCACAACATAGCGCGAAGGAATGTGTGACTCTCCGATCCTTTCTGTGTCTTTTGATTATTTCTTTGTCTATACCTGGAGGTACTGGGGGATACCAATCACTATCTCTTGTGTTTCCGAACCAGACCGTCCAATTATTTAATCCTGGTTGGAGCTTTTGATTAATTCAGCTTCTTCTAGTCCACAATACGCACTGAGCAAGTTTATTCTTTGTTTTAAGGCACTGTGAACGGCAGCCAAGACAGTATTTCCCACGCCCCAGGCCACATTGTTGCTTATACACTCTTGTTTGTTTTCAGCAGGCACATAGTCATACGTTCAATCTAGATGCTCGTCTCCACGACATAGGAACCTTCGGGTCCCTTTTTTCTCGAGTATTTCCACCAGAATCTTCAAGGTGGTTTTAAGGGTAATTTTCATGTCCTATCTTTGATTAATGAATCACGATTATGCTCTCCATCACCTGAAGTAACTAGGCCTACCCTTCTTTTAAGCCATCCCTGGGTGTCTCCCTTTGTCCTGATAAAGACTCCCACGTAAAGACTCACATTCCCTGCCCACATCACTTGGGGTCGAAACGCCGACGGTTTTATTTCATGAACACGTACAGACAACAGTGATTGTTTAACTGTGTCATTACAATGCTATGGTTTTCATGTATATTTAGCCTTCAAAGTGGCTGGATAGGTTTTTTGTAACACCCTATACACTGCAGCATGCCTGATCCAGGGCCTGAAGAAATATGATCACATCTTCCCCATACTGATAGAACTCCATTGGCTCGCCTTGCTGGCCCGCACCATCTTCAATATCTGCATTATTATAGACAAAGCCATCAAAACAAAACACCCCAGCTTAACCTTGTAGACAGGCTCATCGTCTCTGGTGGTTCTCAGCACACCCCCAGCCAGGATACAATGAGACTCACCACTAAGAAGTGTAAAAAAGAAAAAAACAAGACATCAAGCCTTTTCCATCTATGCACCAAGAATCAGGAAAAACATTCCTGTACACCTCAGAACAGCTCCAACACTGTTCAAATTTAGGAAAATGTTGAAGACTCAGCTCTTTAAAGAACACTGCATCATAATGCAGTACCCAACCACAGCCCACGTTAGTCTCCTATTACTCGTTGACTTTCTGCTCATCTTTGACCGCGTACAGAGCTTTGGTGTCCTTTAGTTAGGTTATAGCTATAAAAATACCCTACTACGCTCATAGACATACAGTGCTGAGAACCCATGCCTATTTTTAGGTAAATGCAAACAAAAATAGACAAGCAAAGGACAGTTCCACCTTGGGCTTCTGCCACCCTGAGATGAAATAATGTTGGATTGGATTTACCCTGGTGGCTAGAGGTCATTACTGCTGCTAATCTAAGTAGCTGGCAGGAAGTGTGTGTTCGCCTGTCAACAAAACAGCAACTCTAGTGTCTTCGCTACTTTTAAGGTACTAGAGGGGGACATAGTCAGAAGGTTATATTCCGTTGACGCCATTGGTTAGCAATCAGCATATTGAATTTCAACGTTGTTGACCGGCCTTCCTTTTATGGACTGAAGCGCAAGTGCTAAAAGCACAGGGAATTTGGTCAGCGTCAAGAATAGCCTGGGCATACTCCGCCCTGGTTGTTCATCCATTTGGGGACATCTCAATGATATTGAACTTGAAATGCTTTAGTTGTGCCAGCTAGCACAGGTGGCAATGCAGGCGGGTGGTGCCAGTGGCCTATTGCTGCTTACGTCGAGTCAGGCATGCTCTTACATTAGAATCCGGCCTGTGATCAACGTCCAGGCCCCTCATACAGGAAGCCAAGTTGTGAATTAATGAGATATAAATACAGACCAAAGTATGGTGCCTTCTTCTTGCCTGCTCGTGCTTAGCCTACTGACTACCCATCATGCCATTTGCACCTCCTGTAAACTAGGACCAGTCATGCTCAAGGTCATAGTCCTGGCCACCTGGACTTTGACTCTGTCACTGAACAACAAATATTTACCTTAGTACTCAATGCAGGGTCCAGCGAACTGTCCTCTTCTTCAAAAAACAAACAGAGAGCATACCAAGTGGTCAGTGTTCCTCTCGCCGTTCCCCGGCTGCCTGCATTTCCTAGGGTTCATCGGAGTGCGACAGCTGTATTTGTACACTCAGACCACAGCTGCATGAGATCCCACAATCACAACCACTGGCCGCCTTCTCCTTACAGCCCTCACATACTCTCTAGTTGCTCTCCTCGGTGCAGAGCATTACCCATTACTAGCCTATAGTTGGACCCAACTCTCAGGACCTAATGCACCTTCTTTTATATAATAATGTTTAGTTATTTGACATACAATATCCTTCAAGTACAGCATGTTTGATTTCACAGACAAATATGTAGATCTTTCATGTGATCAATATTAAAATACCAAATAGAAAGATAGTTCTTGAATAGTTATTCTTTCATTTAAAATCACCTTTAAAAGTTAATCAATCAATCAACTCGGATTTGTAAGTGTGGCTAATCACCCACAAGTCTATCCAGGCGCTAGGTTCTTGCTGGGCTCTCGTGGAATTAATTAAATAACGCTCTGTATTGCTCAAAACGCTCTCCAAGTCCAGGCTTGTTACCAAATCCATCAAATTCCAAATTTGACCACGCCTAATGCATATTAAAGAGGAAATTTGCCTCCCAAAGAGATATTGCATTTTCTGTGAATAACTGTTATGTTAGTTCAATAAATTTGACTACCGCATAGTTTTCTTATGCTGTAACAAGAAATAAATTAATGCATTCTGCTTATCGAAAGACTTGGGGCAAGCCACACCGAGACCAATTTTGTGTGTGAAAAAGGCTGCTTTATTAAAACAGGTGCACATTACAAATACAAAACCTGGCAACTGCTTTACAAAACAAAACCTCACAATACACCGAATAACTAACCCCTGCCCCCCTGCCCCTATGATCCCTTAAAACCTTCCCCCACCCTGCCATTAACATAACAAAAACATTACACAGTATTGCAGTTAAAAATTATGTCCTCCAATAAAAACCCAAATCTCCAAACTGCCTTTCTGCAACTGTAACTAACAAAACGTCTACCCTGAGACTTATACTACCTCCCTACCCTTTCCCTGACTCTGCTCACAAACTTCCAGCACTTAACCAAAAACCTCTGCCATCCCAGGCCAACTTTTCAAACCCCCCCCAGCACCTATTCCAAGCAACATTATACATAAACACCTGTTATGCTCCTGTCCTCAACAAAAACAGCCCAGGCAAACTTAAAACTCAAAGGCCTTACACATAGACCAAATTCTTAAAAAGGGGGATGGGTGGGCGGGGAAATGTTTTCACACTACACTACCCTGCTCCCAGCTACCAAGTCACCAAACCTAAATTGGTGGATGGGAGTGCACTTCACAAGCCCTTATCCTGTTGGGCTCTAATTGGGCCACCAACTAACCCAAATTAAGAAAATGGCCGGTACCTGGCCAGCCATACCCCTCCCAATCTGCCCGGGGGGTGGGAGGGGATAGACCTCCCTATGCACGGCTGCCCCCAAACCCCCCTTGTTAGGGAGGGGGGTAAGCCATACCGAGACCAATTTTGTGTGTGAAAACGGCCGCTTTATTGAAATAAGTGCACATTACAAATACAATACCTGGCAACTGCATTACAAAACTAAACCTCACTATACATCGAATAAACGACCCCTGATCCCCCCGCCCCTACAATCCCTTCAAACCTTCCGCCACCTTGCCATTAACATAACAACAACATTACAAAGTATTGCAGTTAAAAATTATGCCCTCCAATAAAAACCCAAATCCCTTACCGGCCTTTCTGCAACTGTAACTAACAAAACGTCTACCCTGAAACTTATACTACCTGACTACCCTTTCCCTGCCCATGCTCACAAACTTCCAACACTTAACCAAAAACCTCTTCCAACCTTGGCCAACTTTTCAACACGCGGCCACCCAGGACCAAGGAATGTCGGATCCACCGCCTGCCTTTTTTTCTGCCCCCCTACCTCCTAGGCATTTTACCTTCCTGAGTGGCCTCAAACATTAAGAGTCCTAGCCAAAACCTCTCTAGTTTCTAAAAAGTATAGTTTCATGCCAATTCTTGAAAGGTGAACACCATCCAATCTGAAAAATTCCGCAGTGTCAAAACAAATTTCTTTATGCGCAATCCTTTCAAAATCTACCTCCCTACAAAAACGTGCCCTGTCTACCACTCCTGGGTTAAGTGGGTTAAGTGTCCCAAGCCACACCCTGTGGGGAACAAATTCAGTCCAATCTACAAAGCAGCCTGCCCACTGTTTTTGATCAGTGCCAAATCGCTTTTAATTTTTCTTATCAACACTATGCCCTTTTCTTTACCCAAGTTGTTTTCACCAAGGTGTATGACCAAAATGTTTGGGCACCTGCCGCCCACTACCAAGCTATTCAGACACGGAATCAATTCCCTCCAGGGCATGCCCCCTTTCCCTTTCCACAAAACCTTAAAAAGCTTCTTGTTAAAACCTGGGTGCTGTCCAAAATAACTCTCTCGGGCCTGGAGTTGAGCCCACTTTAAGAAGGAGTGCCCTAAGAGCAAATTGTTATCTCCACAGAAAGGGGACCAGCCACCAAAGCTTATGCATTATTGACAACCGCGCCAATACCACCATAATTGCTTTGCAAGTAGCGCCTGTAACACTCGGACTACCACCTCCCCAACCGCATGATGTCTCCCTGCTCCCACCCCCTATTGTTCGCTTCTGATGCTACCCCAATTCGGAAGGAGTGTGTCCCGAAGTACGCTCTGTAGCTACCCAGGTCCTTTAATGCCATCCTCAGTACCGCCAGCAGCTGAAAAGCTGTGACTCTGCTCCCATTGGCATGTATAAAAATGGAGCCCCAGGCCCTTTGGACGCTGCGTACCAACGTCCTTTCCAAATGCACGGACAAGTGAGATGAGGAACTGATGCTTGTAGCGAAATCCATTTACCCAGACCCCTCTGATCAGTTTTAGACTTTCTCAAACAAATATTTATTCCCCCGCGCTTTCTCTCTCCAACAATTCTGATACCCAAAATGTGCCAAAAAACATCCACACCATAAATGTTGAATACAAGCAGGTCTCAAAGCCATCCATGCAGATTTTCATCAATATCTGTATCACCCTGCCCAGCAGCCACCACGACAAAGGCTTATGCACGTGCCTCATCTGTCCTCGTTTCCTGACCCAACCTTCCAGCATTTGTGTACCTAATTCACCTGCTGACGGTGAGTAGCCCCATAGGTTGCTTATCCACAAAGGCAATCCCCGCTAAATTCCCTGCAATTGTCAACTTAGATAAACCTTTCTCAAGCATATCCAGTATGAACTGAATGACATCTCGCCCCGTTGATCTTTATCAAAGTGCCTCTGGGTACCTGAAAGCAGATATTCCTTCAACGCTGGATTATAAACTGCCCTCGTAGACTTTGCTAGCGACCCTACCACCAGTTGTAGCATCCTGTGTTGCCTACATACCACAACTGCTGTGGCCTTGGCATCGGGGTTCTGTCGGCGTCCTTGGCTAGCCCACAGAATCTCCCCCACTGCGAACAAGACAAAGTATCCGCTATGTCATTGCCTTCACCCGAGACGTGCAGTGCCCTGAATGATATGTCATGAGGCAAACAACCCAGGACAAACACTCTCAACAACTTCAGAACCTGTTCATCCCTTGCTGACTGCCGGTTTACTATCTCCACAACCACCATATTGTCCACTCTGAATGTCACTTTCTTGTGTGCTAGTTGGAAACCCCACAATGTCACTGTCACTACTAAAGGAAAAAACTCTAGAAATTTCTATGCTCCTACCCCCCGTCTCTCCATTGTGCAGGCCCCTGCTCAGCGCACCACCTTCCCTTCAAAAAAAGGCCAAAGCACTTACTGCCTGCTGCATCTGAGGAAATCAGTACGTCCCAAACCAAATCTTCCTCCTTGGAAGTGGAATCCCATTAAAAGACTGCAATAATATCTGCCACATTCTCAAGTCTTCTTTTACACCTGCTGAGAGACACACATGGTAGCAAGAGGAAGAGGCCTGGAGACAGTGGAGGTAAACAACCTCTAAGCACTTAAAGTTCAACCAAATCCATCTTCTCACAGCAAGTGCATTGTGGACAACGTTGTACTTACCTCGACCATGTGTCTTGGAGTCGTGGACTTTACTGGCCCAATGAGGTTTCCCTTATGGTCGATTTTATTTCGCCTCCACCCTTGCTTTGCCATGCGCCTTTGTGGCTGATATAGCTCATGTCTACCAATCTTTAAGTATCAGCGCTTTACGAACTATAGGTCCTGTGCTGGGTAATAAGGGATAATCCTGGATTCATTGCATATAATCAGTTTTAGCACAAAGCTTCCAAGGACCCATCCAAGGAACCAGCTATGCCTTTTTTATGTTCTGGGTCCTGGAAAAGCTGTGTGTTTGTCTGTCCTTAAGAGATGCAATCCTTCTGAGTCTCTCAACACCGCCCCATTCCAACTATAGTATGAAATGTGCCTTTCCTTTGATCAAAGCGGTACAAAAGGGGGGTGGTGATGGACGGAGCATCTGAACCAATCAAACACTCACACCCAGTCAAAAGATCTGGGTTTGATCCATCACCGTTCTTTAGCCCACTCTGCCACCCCAGTTCAGACATGACTATATGCAAATCAGTCTGACCCTGTGCCTCATGGGAACAGTCCAGCCCGAACTGCCAAGCCATGCCTTCCCTGGACCGGAGACAAGCTTCCGAGGACCGGTTTCTGGCATTACAGCCGTCTTCAGCCCGGCTTGCTTGAATCCAGTGGCAAAGTGAGCAAGGGACTCACGTCTGAGCATACCCTGCCACATTTATGGCGGCCAAAGCGGTACAAAAGGGGGTGGTGATGGACGGAGCATCTGAACCAATCAAACACTCACACCCAGTCAAAAGATCTGGGTTTGATCCATCACCGTTCTTTAGCCCACTCTGCCACCCCAGTTCAGACATGGCTATATGCAAATCAGTCTGAACCTGTGCCTCCTGGGAACAGTCCAGCCCGAAATGCCACCCCCTTTTGTACCGCTTTCCTTTGATCAATGCATCACAGAAACAGTTGAAATATGGCATATCTCCACCAACCTTCTTTCCTTAAGAGTTTTATTTCCACTGTAACATTTTAGACTTTCTCAGGGTGGGGTGGGTCCGGGGGGTGGGGAGCAGCTGCGGCCCGTGCATGTAAGAGCAGTGGAGCGGTGGGGCCCTGTGGGGGGTGTTTTGACAGACGTTGATGAGGGGAAATGAAATAAATAATTCATTTCCCCTCGTCATCGTCCGTCAAAATACCCCCCTCACGGCCACACGGCTCCACCGCTCTTACCTGCATGGCCGCGGCTGGTGGGGAGCAGTTGGGGGGTTTCATTGAAATGGGGGAACCGGTTTTCTTCCCTGTCCCTGTTATGTCTGGATTTTGCAGGAAAAATACAATGTTAAAATCATTTGTGACATGAATGGTTGCCACAATAGTGTTACCTTAAAGATAATGGCAGAGCTGTAATGGATTTAATTAAGATGTGAGGGACAGTAAAGTGTTTAATGAACTTTACTCTATATCAGCATTTTCTGTTATCAGGTTGGTGGCAGCCAGTTTTCCGTGCATGATAGTTTATGCAGTTTCGACAACCCTCCTTCCACAATATAGCTCTAAAACCCTGCATGAGGTTAGAAATGACTTTTTGTGAGAACGTGGATTAGGTACGTGTGTCCCGGTCTTCTGTCGATTCTCTAGGCAAAATCCTTCAAAAAGCTTTTAGGTCCCAGCTTTTAGGGTTAGGCAGGAGAAGTACACTCTGACGCTTATTTAACGGTCCCAGGGCCTTTGGGACAGCACTTAGGGATCAGGATTCACTCTAGTAAAAGCCACATGCAGGGTCCAGGGCGAGTCCGGTTGGAACTGGTCAGCTGGGCTCTTCATGAAGGTGAGCACCTTGCAGCTTTTGTGTCCATGTAGCGTAACAGGAAGTCAGCCAATTGACCCTTGCAGTCTGTTACTCCATCCTGGGTACAAGTGGGTACAAGTAGGAGCAGGGCCATCCATTGGGAGTCTCCTCACATAAAGGCATGTGCTGTCCTTGTTCTGTCTTCCACAGATCCAGCGGTGTTCTGAAGAGGGGACTGGTGGTGCCACGTCTATGCCCAGCGCCAGCCTATGGGTGGTGGAACTCCTGGACATGCCATAACCCATGGGTGATCCTACCAACTTTTGCAGATTTTCCTGTGTGTTGTACTGTAATCTACCCCACAGTGCCCCTCTCTACCTAAAACCAACATGACACAACCTTTCTTCCTTGGTCCAGAGCTCCCTATGCCCAACCAGAGGTGGTCACTTAAACCCGGTTCTGGAGGTTGCCCCTCTCAGCTTAGTGGTGACACAACATGTGCTGCAGTCCACTAGTGGGATTTAACTTACAGGCCTTGGGTACACTTTGGTACCAAATACCAGGGACTTATAGTTAAGTTAAATATGAAAACTAGGGGTACAGCCAATTTCCACAGGTGTTTAGAGGCAGAGCTCATGCACTGGGGCCTGGTTAGCAGTGTCCCAGTGTGCAGAGTCAATACAATCTAAAACAAAATGTGGGATGACCACACAGAAAGGGGCATTTTTTATACATTTGACTTATTATTTTCAATAGGTTTACTTTCTCTACCTATCTTCAGGTGAGTGGCCTGTTCTCACTCTTCATTCCTCTTAGTCAGAAGGCAAGGCTCATGGTTTAAACTGATCTCCTTTACATTGCTCTTAGCTTATAAACTATCCTATATTTTCAACTCGACCTTGTATGACTGTCTATACTCTAAACTCCTATATCCTGTTTATTACTCCACCAACTATATTGCATGAATTCACAAATCTCTTCTTAATTGACCATGCTCAACTGCTACTATTACTAATATAAAGAAACTGGCCTAAACACATAGAACGGTTGGAGAGCACAAGACTAAAAACAATAATCACGGAATGAGCGGCTAACACTGGCATCTGTAGTGGCATGCTACCCACCAGAAAGCACTTTACAGCCTGGTCACGGGTAGTAAATGTTATAAATGGCAACACAATACAGTATTTGGAGACCTCCCCCTTGGCTGACAAAATGGCGGCCCCCATGGTGGCAAAGGGAAACAGAGACATGAAGCGGAATGTTGGGGAGGAAAGGGGTATGAGATTTTTTTGTTTTTTTGTTTTTATATAGCGTGAACTCGACCCGAAGGTACTGGAGCGCTTTACATAAGCATCAGTTATGTTACTGACGGACACATTCAGTTTTGATAGGTGCGTGGGGATTACGTGAATTGCCCAAAATCACAGCATGTTGAGCCAATGCCAAGCTCAAACCTGGTTCCCTAGCTTCAAAGTCGGCAGCTGGCCGTTCGCCACATCCTCTCCGAGACTCACGACGAGAAAGTCTTGGTATTTGCTAATCCTGGCATTCAGTTTAGCTTTAGGTGGCTGAAAAAACTTCAATTACTCACATTTTATTATTTTACAGATTAAGGAGTGCCTGAGGGGGCCCCACTGTATTCACTGCCTTGGCTCAGAGCGTGCTCCCTCTCCTTCATGTATCCCTTGCCCAAGGCAAGGTCCCCAGCGCATTCAAGCATGCGACGGTAGTCCCCCTTATAAAAAAACCTGGGGCGGACCCTAGCAACCCTGTTAACTACCGCCCTATCTCTCTCCTCCCCATCCTTGCAAAAATACTAGAGGCCCATGTAGCTAGGTGTGTGTCTAGCTTCATTGAATGCTCAGACTACCTAGAGCCACATCAAGCTGGGTTCCGTCCGGCACACTCAACGGAGGCTGTGATCCTCGCAGTCCTGGATACCCTTAGAGCAAATGCTGACAGGGGCGACCATCAAGCAATGGTGCTCCTTGATTTGTCGGCCGCGTTCGACACGGTTGACCATATCATCTTGTTGAACCGTGTCGAGCAAGCAGGCCTGTGTGGACCTGCACTTGGATGGATTGTAAGGCTTGGGAATTTTACTGCCCCCAAGCTCTCCACCATCTGTGGGTTCCCACAGGGTTCTTCCTTGTCCCTGCTGCTTTTTAATTTATATCTGAGACCGCTGATTCACTCACTTAAAAACAGAAACATCACTGTCTTTAACTATGCCGACTATCTCCAGATCATAGTTCCACTTGGCTCCCCCAATGCCGTAATTGAGTTCCAATCTACCATGCTTCACATCCAGCGCTGGATGGTTGTGAACCATTTGAAATTCAACCCGGGCAAGACGGAGCTGGTGTTACATGGGAACAGCAAGAACAGCTGGGGCACGCACTTTTGGCTGTTAGAACCTGGGCCTCCCCCCACCCCCTCTCCCTCCGTGAAAAGCCTAGGGGTCATATTCAACACCGACCTCTCGCTTCGCGGACAGGTGGGTGCCGTGATCTCCTCCAGTATCCACCAACTTCGTAAAATCAGGAAAATCGCACACCTGCTGACCTATTCAGCTTTAATACAGGTGGTGCTAGCCCTCATACTCTCACGGCTCGACTTCTCTAACTCTATCTATCTCGGTCTACCTGCTGGTCTACAAAAAAGACTTCAAATGGTCCAGAATCAGGCAGTCAGACTGATTCATAAACAACCCAAGTGGCTGTCAGCCAGACCTTGCCTGGCACAACTCCACTGACTCACGATATCCCAACGAGTAGCCTTTAAGACCTGCTGCCTAGCCTTTAAGGCTTTGCTCGGCAAAAGCCCCAGATTCATTAGCAGTATGATTACCAAATATACCCCTCGGCGCCGCCTCCACTCAGCCCACCTCTTCCTGCTTACTACTTCGTCTTTCAGACGGAAACGACAGGGAGGCTGCAGCTTTTCTCACTTGGCCCCCAGACTCTGGAACTCTCTTCCCTTGGTGCTCAGAAGCTGCGATAACCTTCTCAGCTTCAGGAAGGTTTTTACAACATGGCTATTTGAGCAAGCCTATGCCTAGTATCCTGGCTGCAATAGGCTTCAGTTTTAGCGCCATGAAACCCTAGGGTGTACGCGCGCTTTACAAGTGCTTGCTAACATAACATAGCACTGCATAGCTGGTTCTGTTTGTCATATTTTACATGAGGAGCCCCGCCAGGATGATCATTATTTTCGTTCTCTCCGTTTCTGTCTCCATCCTCAGGTTTCACCCAGGGTAGTCACCCAGAGTTACAGAGTCAATGCTTTCCTTTATTGGCTAGTTAGGCAATATTATAAATATGGTTCAGTTCTCAGTGCGGTTGGCTATGCCAATAAATCGGATGTATGAGGTTACGACGCATACTTTTACAATGCCTACCTTTACAACGCAATTTTTAAAACGCAGGATCCATTACAACGAATGTCTTTACAACGCATGTTTTTACATCGCAGATGCCTTTACAACGCATGCCATTACAACGTAAGTATAGGTAAGTATATAATATTTTTTTTAAATGTAATTAATTAAAATTAGTATAATTTAATTTAATTTAATTTTTAATTTACTTTAATTTTCTTTTTTTAATAAATATATATATTTTTTTATTTAATAATTTAGGTGTTTTATAATAATGGGTGTAATAGTAGGGTAAGTGCTGGATAGTGTAGGGGTAAAAATTACTATTCTAACTCCAGGGGGGTGAAATAGTAGGGTAAGTGTTGGATAGTGTAGGGGTAAAAATTACTATTCTAACTCCAGGGGGGTGAAATAGTAGGGTAAGTGCTGGATAGTGTAGGGGTAAAAATTACTATTCTAACTCCAGGGGGGTGAAATAGTAGGATAAGTGCTGGATAGTGTAGGGGTAAAAATTACTATTCTAACTCCAGGGGGGTGTAATAGTAGGGTAAGTGTTGGATAGTGTAGGGGTAAAAATATTAATTAATAATAGAATTACTTAAATTTTTTTAAATAAATAATATTTTATTTCTAAATATATTAATTAATATATATAGTTTTTTAAAATAATTAAATAACATTTTTAATATAATTATATACTTACCTATACTTACGTTGTAATGGCATGCGTTGTAAAGGCATCTGCGATGTAAAAACATGCGTTGTAAAGGTAGTTCGTCGTAATGGATCCTGCGTTGTAAAAAATGCGTTGTAAAGGTAGTTCGTCGTAAAAGTTGCGTTGTAAAGGTTGTATACCCAATAAATCGCATGAAAATAGTTTTTAAAATGACACAAGTTCCAGTAGCTCCCTCGGTACATAAGACAGGGTTGCACTGTGTAATCTGCTTGTAACACCTTTACTGAGAGCACGCTCCTCACATTCGACAAAGTGCCAGGCCTGTTATTGTCTGCCCATTGGGGCAGTCCTGGTATACTTATCATAGTCACTAAGCATATTATAAAATTCACTAATTTTTCACACAACGCAGCGTAGCATCGACATTTACTGAGCTGCGTTGCTCAAGGGTGAAAGCAGGGTGCAGTGCCCTATGTACAACGACTGGCCTGCTGCTGGCGTCATCCCCTGTGCTTCTGCGTTGCGCAATGCACAGCCCCCACATGAGCAGAGGTGAATGCGCGCTGTGTAGCATAGGGTCTGTACTGGATGCATACACGTCCAGTGCAGACAAACTCCGAGGGGTCCCGCCCAGTGTGCCCTGCAGCACACATCAAGCCCTCAGAGTTTTTATTTATAATCTTAATAAAGGCTCTCCTAGCACATTATTGGGGGAGTTTACTGATGGATCTCTAAGTACATAGTGAATGAAATTTTAATGAAGGATCTCTAAGCGCATTATAAATGGAGTTTTGACAAAGGATAATGAACTGCATTATTGATGGGGTTTTACTGTAAATTTCTAGGTGCATTTTGAATGGTTTTTCTTAAATAATCTCTAAGTGCATTTTATTGAAGAACGTGTTGACGCGTTAGGAGTGAGGTCTTTATGAAGATTCGCTAAGCGCATTATAAATGCTGTTATATTGCAGAATCTCTTGTTCTTTTCCAACCAGTTATTCTGGGGATCTTCATGTTCACATCCCATGCTTGGCCTTCATGGTGTCACCGCTGCTGTCACTCAGAGTGCCCAGCGGCGTCACCATCCACGCCTTCAAAGCGAGAGGCATTGGCCATCGCTCTTGCAGATAACGCGGCTTGTCCTTGCAGCCAGCAGTGTTTTCCTTGTTCAAAGGGTGAGGGGCTTTGGTTGGCGAGGTCAGGGTGACAGGCGAGGAAGGGGGCGGGAGGCTGCTTTCTTTCCATAGGGAGAAGGGGCTCTGGATCTGGGAGAACCTGGAATCCAGCAATCCTTGACTTTATGTTCCAAATCTGGGCCTGGAGTTGAATGATAGGTGGCTTTGTGCCAGATGAAGGGCCTGGAATTGAGCAATTCTTGACATTGAAGAAATGTTTGTTTGTAGCTGGACTTGAAATCAAGAATGGCTTGTTTCTTTGTGCAGCTCTCTATCTATAATAAAGTTTAAAGCTGGGTCTGTCATCAAGCAATAGGTGGATCCATGACATAAGCTGACTCAGGTAATTGCACCTTGTGTAAAACGTGATCAATTATTGAGCAATATCTGATTCTGTCTGCAATTGTGTATTTATAGTTGAACATCACTTGGTTGCAAGTTTAAAGTTGTGCTGGCATGGAGTAGCTCTTGCTTAAGCACACACAAAAGAAATGCAACGCAGACACCATCATATGGGAAGGATCACTTATTACAAATGAAACGTAGAAATACATATATTTCTAAATATACTGACATTACACCCCTGGGAAGCCATTAAAGCTTACCAAAGGCCACTGTGGCAACACAAATTCAATAAATTAACAACACAAACAAACATTGGCAAATCCAATAGGCCTAATGTTTTCCCATTGGCTTTCGCAATACTTTTTTTGTATTGCCATTGTATTGTAAGGGGGGCTACTGGGCCCTCGGCAATATAAAACAAGAAAACATTGGCAAAAATCAAAAATAAATGTTGGTCTCAAGAAGTACACATTGCTACAGTAGTCCCTGGTGCTGAAGGGGACTTCTTTGTGTGCATATGCCGTTCCTTGTGAAAGGGTGGAATTCTGTCACTCACCGTGAAGTAAGCCAATGGCTGAAGTTGGTGAACCCCCTGTCACTGCTTAGGAGTCAGAAGAAAAATGTGAATGACACAATAATAGATGAAGAAGTCTGGCTCACAGCCCATGTAAGTATATTAAATATATATTCTTATTAAGAAGAAAAGGTCTTGGCAAATGCAAGACCTAAAACAGACATCTGTATCCGTGCCTGGTGCAATAATTAGTGCTTTGTATGTAAAATCTCTTTTACAGAGTGAAGCTATCAATTGAGCAGCCTATTGAAGTAAGATACCCTCTGCACCCTGATTAAGGGTGTATTTTACTACAATCTAGGGGAATGGGATACATTTCCGATTTCCGTGCTTTCAATAGGGCTCATGTCTTGCTTGCTACACCTCTAGCTTTTAGCTGAACCAAAGGGTGCTCAATTTGCTGTCCTTTGAAGGATGTAGAATAGAGTTGGCTTTGCTGGGATCCAAGCATATGAACTGCAAGTCACACACTCCTCAGGACCAAACGTTTCACTCATGGATACATCTTGCTGGTGTATGATATTAAAAGGCGGATGGGGGTCCAGTTCAATCAATCAATCAATCAATCAATCATTTGCATTTGTAAAGCGCGCTACTCACCCGTGGGGGTCTCAAGGCGCTAGGGGGGGTGGGGTGTCAGTGCTCAAAAAGCCAGGTCTTGAGCTGCCTTCTGAAGGAGAGGTGGTCCTGTGTGGCGCGCAGGTGGCTGGGAAGAGAGTTCCAGGTCTTCGCTGCCAGGTAGGAGAAGGACCTGCCCCCGGCGGTGGCCCTGCAGATGCGGGGCACGGCTGCCAGGGCTTGTCCTGTTGAGCGCAGGGTGCAAGGAGGACATTAGAAGGAGAGGCGGTGGTTGATGAGTTTTGGTCCGAGGTTGTGAAGGGCTTTGTGTGCGTGGGTGAGGAGCCTGAAGGTGATCCTCTTGCTGACTGGGAGCCAGTGAAGTTTCTTCAGGTGTCTGGAGATGTGGTGGTGGCGGGGATGTTCAGATGAGTCGTGCGGCTGCGTTCTGGATTCGTTGAAGTTTCAGTTGAACCCTTTACATTTACACTCCTAACAGAGAAAGTTAATTGCTTCTGCCAATGTCGCTTCTCTGAACCAGCCTCCATCCTTCAGAATTCCCTGCCACTGACTTTGCATTGCCAATCTGATAATCAATTCTTCTGCTAGTTTCTCAGAACTTTTCAATGGTAGGGATTGAGTCACCATAGCTCTCCCATATCCATATAGTCCGACTTTTAGCCCAGGGGAGCCATTTTTGGTGTTTGTGCTCTCTACTGGTAGCTTCTAACATTAAGGGATAGCTTGCCCACAAAACATGACCTTGCAGACCATTACACACACTGATTCACCCAGTGGAAAAGTTGACTCTGGCAGTCATATCACCATTCACAAGCAGGAACCCCAATTACACCTGCAAGGGTCGGGGACAGGATGCATGGTCCAATCCTTCTTCAGAAACAGCCATTTGGTTACTCACAACATGGCAGACAATAGACTCTGGCCAGATATCCCAAAACACACAAAAAAGGCAGAGACACTTTGTGAAACCTGGCATGTCAAGCAACAACTTGCAGAAGTATCCAAGGCGCGTATAAAAGGAGGGTAAGTAACTCAGCGTGGGGGCTTCTCACTCTGGGAAACTCCTCAAGAACCCTTGTAGTGTCATCTGGCACTGACAACGTTAGTCAGTCGCTCATGCCCCTACTTTTTGTGGCTCGACCATTGGTCCTCTAATTACTGGAAGGCCATGTGCAACAATGATGGAGGAAAGTTGCCCTAACCATGACTCAGATGGCACCGTCTCCACCCAGCGCATAGGTATTGTCATCAGGGTACCCTTACAAGTGCAGCATACTACTGTTGTTTCTGACACATTCCTTCCTAATAGCTGATGTGACACCGATCTTACTACTCACCTATGTGAATAAGCACCTCCCTCTAGGATCACTTAATATTCTCCACTGATTAGACACTACTATTTGGGGGCAAAGAGAGAAGGCTACACAAATACAAAGGTTTTACAACAAATTGTTCGTTAACAAGGTTTTTATTTACCCCTTTTAGGCTTGCCTGCACATGTGTACTGGCTTCTAACACAGTCCCTGATGTACCACTCCGCAAAACTCCTCATCCTAAACCCATGTAAATGGTCAATTAAGTTTGAGTTGATCCTGTCAGACTTTGCAATGGCTTAGAAGAGGGAAGACCTACTTGGGAACAGATCTCTGAAAACACTTGAACTTCTGCCATCCAACTTTCTGCCTGTTATCTTCCAGCAAACCTGTCGCTGCTGCTTGCCAAGCTGTTCACATCAAAAGAGTGAATGCCACAATGCTGCTGCTTTAAACCAGTAGCCTACACACACCCTCATGCTGTTTCTTTGAAAGAAATATATCATCTTCCTGCATTAAGAGACCCCCTCGAATCCTTTGAGGCTGATGCTGCTGCACCACATATGTGATGTAGCACTATCTTTAATGCTGGTCTCTTCATCCCTCTGCTTAGTTTGTCAATCAACCCCTTTGGTCCTTCTCTGCCTGTTGTTAATCTATGGAGCTGCTGTCCCAGTCTTTCGGACCCAAAGCGCTCACCTCATCTGCATAATGAGGAGTGTGTGTGAAATATGCAGAGTTGTCTTTTTGCCAACTGTTCGACTTTTATTTTTTAAATTTGTCATCTTTTCCTGAATGCTCTCCTTATTCCACATAGATTCCTCTCCTTAACACTCTGTTCGACTTCATCCCTTTTCCAGTGCACAGATTAGTGTTATACTCTGTTCTCTAATTATATTACAAACGCAATTTCTCTAATGGAACGCTATCTCTATTATCTCATGTATACGTTTATTTAGCAATGTTAAAACACTCACTGACCCCAATGTACATTTCTATCTTATCTCATTTACATCTTAGTTTTGCAACTGAAGACACTTGGGGTACCAACATTTATGTACTATGTAAAATACCCACCAACTTTAGCGCATTATTTTCATGCACTACATCAGAAATAATAAAATATTTTCCTACTAACTAATGATTTAAAAAATATCAGTTGGAAAATCTCATATAAACTATATTTTGTGGGACAAACGACTGCAAAACATATTGTTCAATGAGAATGTGAGTTAACTTGTGGTAATGGTTCACTAACTATCTGTTCTATTTGGAGATCTGATATAGACAGACAATATTTGACAAACTCAATTTAGAAACCGGCCTACTACAGGCTTTGGACAGCCTACCGACTGGTTTCCATGCTGAGCCTCTGGTTAGGAGGTTTGCTCTGGTTTTACACAAATGCTGCACAATCACGAGGGCAGTGCACAATTTAAATTCTGCAGGTAGAGATGTTTGAAGTTCGCAGCATCACAACTTCATAAAAACGTATTTTGCATAATCTTCAACTGTTTTCATGGGAGAAATTGGCCCATTGCACGTTTATGCTGAGATAATTCCACTGCAAAACCTTTTTTATGGAACAGTTCTGCCACTAAAAGCGAACTTCATTTGTCTATCTCATATAAAAACATAATTTTGTATTTTTTCCAGAATATCTACCATATAGTCTTAGCACTTCATGAAATGTATCAAGTTGGTGAAGGTAAAAAAACATTTTCAAAGTGGAACTAGGCAATCTTGGACAACTTTATTAACCTCTAACAATCACCATTACATTGCTTCCCTTGCATACATTTAAACAAGGCTTTGGGGGTAAAATTTAATTAATTCATAAACAAAGACAGTGGACCTTTTAGAAAGAGCTAGGCCACAAGTCGGGGGTGAGCACAGTGCACTTCTGTGATTTGAAGCTGAATTAAGAACCCCAGCAGAAAGCAGAACGCTCCTTAACAGCAAGTATAACGTTTGAAAAATACACCAAGCACATAATACTTTCTATTTTTTTTTTTATTTAATTTTATTAATTTTTATGGCAGTGGAAAGTTGCATGATACAAAAATACACAGATAAAATATATGTTTCTTACAGAACAGAATAATATGTCTCAGAAAATAAATAAAAGATGCATACATAAGAAATTTACAGTATCCAATTAGCAAAAAGGTTAGAAAAAATACACAGCGGGCAGATTAGATCCAGTTACTGATCGGTAACCATAGTTTTTGGCCAAATGCTTTTTTTTCCTGACCCTTGAGTTTATATACCGCATTCTCAAGCTGATAAATACCTATCAATTTGGATTGCCAGTAATAAAAGACCGGAGGATCAGTATCTAGCTAGCGTGAGGTTATACAATATCTATATACGGACATGGCTATAAATAGAAAGTCTTCTTCTTCAATAGTTTTATGACCAATTTGATCAGTTTGAATTCCAAATGTGACTAATTCTGGTGACAGTACACATGATGACTCTAAAATACTATTCAAAAAGCCTTGCATATCTATAATAAATTGTACTAATTTCGGACAACTAAAAAACATATGAATAGAGTCAGCGGCTGAATATCCACAGCGACTACAATTGATACCTTTCTTAGCCTTCCATTTCATCAGTTTTAACGGAGTATAATACAAATCAAAAATGGCCTTACAATATCCTCCACTTTGGCAGAAATTGTCACACCGAGATATGAAACTGTATGTGTGAATACATATATATATTTACAACAAGGGGCCCCAAATTAAGTCAACAAGGGACCTCGGGGAACTAGCTTTTTTCAAACAACAGCGGTCCCATGCATTCATTAATCAAAGGAACAATAAATATAGACAGAATCAGTTCTATATTCCGAGTGACATGTCCAGCCGGACAGAGGTCTTCAAGTTTACTCAATCAACAGTTCAATTCAGACAGAATACCTTCAACTGATTACCTGTGTGGTACACAAGCTTGTGCCCAACACTAACGGATCTAATACAGAAGGTAGGATTACAGACAAAGAAGGGCTAATAAGGCAGACAAACGTTTTCTGTGTAATAAATACAATTGTACAAAAAAATCAGAAAAACACCATTACATCACATAGCAATCACGTTTTGTATAAGGTGTTACAGAGGTCGACGGCGTTTCGGTCCCCCTACTAGTTATAGGGACCATCACCAGGACATTAAAATAATGCCTTAACGTTGTTTAGCCTCTAGTTGCCCGGGCACTCATGTGTGGCCGGCTGGGAGGAGTACCAAAATTAAGTACCACAGCCCAAAATAAGGTGCAATACGTGCCGCGGTATAATAACGTGTTCCAACGGCGCCAATATACTGCCGGATAAGTCAGTAGTTCAGTAAATGCTGGCATTCTTTGTCTGTAATCCTACCTTCTGTATTAGATCCGTTAGTGTTGGGCACAGGCTTGTGTACCACACAGGTGATCAGTTGAAGGTATTCTGTCTGAATTGAATTGTTGATTGAGTAAACTTGAAGACCTCTGTCCGGCTGCACATGTCACTCGGAATATAGAACTGATTCTGTCTATATTTATTGTTCCTTTGATTAATGAATGCATGGGACCGCTGTTGTTTGGAAAAAAAAAAAGTATGTGTGAATACAACATCTTCTGGTTTGCCTTCAGTTGAGTGAATTAACTGAGTCTTCGAGATATTTAACTTGTATCCAGATAACTCACCGAACTCTTCAGCCAGTTCGATGATTTTAGGTAAAGACGACCCGACGTTGGAGGTGACGATCGCAACGTCGTCCGCGTATGCGAATACTTTATATTCTATTTGATGTAGTATAACTGGGGGGATTCCATTTTCTTTTATTAACCTATTCAGGTATGGCTCTATGTACAGCGCAAACAATAAGGGGGAACAAGGCACCCTTGCCTTGTCCCCCTTGTAATCGAAAAAAAATCTGATGTGTCAGTAGCTAACCTGATTACAGCGTTAGGATTGGTATATAATGCCTGGACAGCGTGAATGTATTCTTTATGGAATCCCTTCCATTCCAGCACAGACCAAAGGAACCCCCAGTCAACCCTGTCGAAAGCTTTTTTGGCATCCAACAGGACAACGCCGATCGGGGATCCCGTGGCCTGCGCCCAATCCAACAAAGTGATAATCCGTCTAATATGATCCGTAGTATCTCTTTTTTTTAATAAAACCGTGTTGGATCTTAGAGACCAAAGACGGCATTTTGTCATTTAGTCTATTAGCAAATATTTTGCTGTCTGATGTTATAAGAGATATCGGCCTGTAGGATCCTAATTCATTGCCATCTTTTCCTTTCTTCTTAAATACTGCTATGGTAGCCGAAGACCAAGAATTAGGCGGATGTCCTTGAAAAGCATACTGAAAGATCTTGAGCAGCTCGGGTTTAAGCATATTACGGAAAGCACGATAAAATTCCAGAGGAATTTTATCTGGTCCCATCGCTTTACCCGAAGCTAGATCTAAGATTGCTGTCTCGATCTCATCCCAAGTGATAGGAGCGGCTAGTACTGCAATATCTGCTTCAGTAATCACAGTGTTGTCAATATTTTCCAAATAATCTGTTGGATCCCTCACTTCGCTGTTTCCATTATTAGGTTTATTGTATAGTAATTTGTAAAAAACACTAAACGCCTTAAGTATCCCAGATTTAGATTCTTGAGTTACTCCTTCTAAATCAACAACTTTAGTTATGTCATTCAGAGCTGCCTTTTGCCTTAACCTTTAAGCTAAGATTTTACCTGTTTGCTCGTTTAGTTCATAACATTCCGCCTTGTGTAGCTTATATTTAACAGCAACTTGGTCAGCTAAATACGAGTGTGAAACAGCCCGTTCGATGGTTAAGGAACGTTGCGCTTCATCAATACCCTGGCCATTTTTAATATTAGCCACAAGTTTTAACTCTGCCTTCCTCACATTATCAAGTTTATTCTTAAATTCTTCTTGTATTTTCTTCCGTTGAAAGTTAGAATAACTGATAGTTTCCCCTCTTACTACTGTTTGAAAGTATCCCATACGGTTTGAACTGAGGCTGTCCCGTTATTACGTAAGAAGAAATCTTGGATGGTTTTAGCCATATGTTAAAGATAATGTTCATCCAACAACAGACTCCTTGGAACGACCATTGATTATTTAGATTAACACTACGGGAGGGCAGCAATACTTCCAATATAACAGGATTATGGTCTGAGACCAATTGTGGTAAAACTTCGACTTTCGCATTCTCCATGAAAAATGAGGAGATAAAAAAATAATCTAGTCGAACAAACTTTCGGTGTGGGATCGAAAAAAAAGTATAACCAGGGTCAGTATGTTGTAATTTATTCCAAACATCAAACAGCCCGTTTCCTAATGCTAGTTCCCTTAAAGCTCTATAGGTCTTGGTCTTACGACCTTTATAACTCCCAATGGCCCTGATATTACAATCAGAATCAATATGAATATTCAAATCTCCGCAAAGGATTATAGGTTGACACCAAGCAGCCATTTCTAGATTAACCAAGTTAAACACCTTGTTGTCGTCCAAGTTCGGGCCATATAAACAACAAACTGTCAGCTTGTTACCCTCAACAATTATTTCAGCTAATCCCCATCTCCCCCATTTGTCCGCGAACGTTCTAACACACTTTCCAGCCCCTTGTTTCATAAATATAGCAATTTCTCTTTGGACCCCAGTCTGCCTTGAACAAACTAATAGTTCGAGACCCAAACTTCTTAGAGCATTTTGTTGGGATATGAGTCTCTTGTAAACACAGACTATCGACTCGTAACAACTGAATTAGTTTGCGTAAGATCCCTATTTTTTTTGTATCATTCAAACCGTTGATATTCAGCGTACAAAATTTTATTTTTTTATCCATTGCAACACAAAATTGACCCCAAACTTGACCAATTTGTTCCTTCTCTCCCTGAATTCAAACCGGATAAACATAATAAGTAGATCTGCCTTTCTGTGTAAGCCATAACAACTGCCACTGCCTTACGCCCCCATCAACACCCCAAACCCCTACCCAGTGAAGAACCCCCCTCCCCAACATATGAGGCTCAGGAACTATCAGTTCCTGTGAAGTATGGGGTGCCGTGTCCCCCGCCTCTGAGAACCTGAAAACATCAGAAAAGTATCAGGTCTACTAATATTCAGCTATACAACTTTGCTGGCGACGATCAAAGATTACTGAGCCAGGACCCCTTTGTAATCATATAGTCATCTAAACACTCTATAGCTCATAAGGATTCTAGGTATTCCTTGGCTTTAACTTCTGATACAAAACATTTGGTCTGTCCTTTCATCACAATTTTCAGTTTTGCTGGATTCTGCAGAAATACAGTGGCCCCCTTCTTTTGAAACTCAGGTATCAGCTGGCGCAGGTGCTAGCGCTGAGACACTGTGGCCTGACAAAAGTCTGGTCTTACGAAAAACAAACAATTCTTGGCCACTGCTTTTTTATCAGGTCTAGCTAACTGTAAATTTCTTCTCTAGCAAGAAAATTATTGAAACAAACTAATATTGCCCTAGGATATTCTTCCTCCCCCTGACGAGGTTTCCTTGCAGAAAACGGAAATCAATGTGCTCTTTTTATCTCTTTGGACCTATCCCAAGATATTAGTTCAGGGAATGCTTCAGTCAATAACTCAATGATAAACTTTCTTGCATCCCTAGAAAGCGTAAGTTATTTCTGCGCGCCTGATTCTCCAGACCTGATAGTTTATATACAATATCCTCCTTATGAGCTTTAGCATTCTCAAGTTCATGCTTTTGAGTCATTGCCTCTTCCTCCAACGCCACAATCCTCGCCTCGGCTTCTGGGACTCTGTCAGCTGTTTCAGTACAAAATTTAATTGCTCTCCGAACAGCATTTTTCACTTTGGAGCATGTTGCCTGAGTACGCTGATTCTCAGCTTTACTTTCCGCACGATGGGACATCATGGTGTTGTAAATAGTAGTTAAGGTAATCTCTGTGGGGTTCTTAGAGGTATTCTCACTCTCTCCACGTTCAGTTCCAGTTACAGCTAGAGTTAATCCCGCACCATCCAATGGTTTCCGGGTAGCCACTTCATGTACTTCTGAACTTAGTTCAGTATCCTTAAGGGTAATGCGTTGTGAGCCTCTTTTTCTTTGCCTTTTAACCGTGGACACACTTGTATTCGGCGAAACTGAACAAAGCCTCGGCCCCTCGTCCTCCCCTTCGACTGAGCTACTTACTTCACTATATTCAGCCCATTCCTTACTAACATTCGTGCTTTCGTCCGACGAGGGGTCGGATAGAGAGAAAAAGTTCTCCGCTGATTCTTGTATCCCTAGAAACTCTAACGGTTCGGATGCCGACGTGGCCCCCAATAACATTGGTGCACTAGGTTCTTGGGTCATAATATCGGGATTATTATTCACGACCAGGTTTTGATGTAATACTTTAGAAACTCCATGTCCCACAATGCCACTGTTTCCAAGTAATGATTCCCTTAAGGCAGAGTTAGCTATATCACCAGTCCCAATATCTTGCATCATCACAGTAGAATTCTTTCCTTGCTTAGTTAGCTCTGCTTGAATCGCATTTTTTTTTTTTACGGATTGTTTCTCGAATAAAGCCGGTAAAGTGAGAGTCCCCTGCTTCGAACTGCCCAGGGTCGTAGCATGACTCCTAGATAATTCGCTCCCTCTCCCCGTGCCAATGACATCGGTACTATCGGCATTTAGTCCCGTAGAAGTTATATCTCTCTCACCTTGAGTATATTCGGCACTCTCAACGTTTCCATCTTCGACAGCCTTTGTCTTGTTGCTGCGAGTAGACGCTTTCGCTGGTACCTTTGACGGCATTTTTTTGCGAGAGCCTCCGTGACCTCGCGCCACAAAGCTTCGAAAACTGAGCACTATTACTGGGAATTGCCACAGCGGAGCATACCGCCGATAAAGCAGTAAATCGGCCAACATTCATGGACCCAGAGCCGCAGACCAGGTGCAGATAACAAATAACAGGTGAGCACGCCTCCAACAAATAACAGGTGAGCACGCCTCCGGAAAAAGAATCCTTCTCAGTACAGGTTTTGAGGGAGGAAGCGTTGCGGGGCTCTATGAACCAGTGTGGCGCCCGATAAACGCCATTTCCTCCTTGTTTGAAATTGATGCTGAATTATTACAGAAACCACTCGCCGTAGCTCGGATAATTTCCCCAGGTGGTAACCAGTAGTAGAATCGGTCGTTACTGCGGCTCATGCAGGCTGAAATGCAGCATTCAAAGTCTTTCTCCCAGGCACTCGGAGCAGAGAGTTGAGCTGTTCACACAGCCCTCGCCACGGCAGCCATCTTGCCCCTCAACAAGCACATAATACTTTCTAAAAGCAGTCTAAAAATGTAATGACCAAGTTCCAGATGTCTCTTTAAAAATATTGTCACTTTTGGCAATTTATTTAGCTTAGTTAAAAAATACAACCAAAAATGTTCCTTGTGAGTATGTTAATTTGTTGTTTCTATACAATAGGCCCTTGACCTTTTATCATGAGGGTCATACGGGAATGACATCACTTATTGAGACATCACTTCCTGTGACATCATTTCAAATGATAATTAATCTCCCGACTATTTAAAACGTGTTCCTAAGAGAGAGACCTAAAGAACAATATTGCACAGTTGCTGAATAAGGTTAATGTCTCGTTAGGGACCTCAACAAAGTAGGACATTTTTCTCCACTGTGAATATCTTTGGGAGAAGAAATAGCTGGTGTTGAGAAAAGTACCCTTGATGTAACATGACCTGGCACAAATAAAACTAAATATTTTCATGACCCAGAAAGAAAAATTATTTCCACACTGTTTGAAGAAGATTTGAAACGTAAGGATTTTTTCATTATTCAGGGAAAAGACCTACCTTTACCCCTATCAGCCAACTTGGGATAGAAATACAGTTTGGGCAATGGGTTCCTCTAACTAATCCCAATGTAACATTTAAATACACTAAAAAGTTACCAGTTCCCTTTTGCAGATAGTCTTGCACTCCGTCACGCCACAGGTGACATGTTTCTTTTAGTAACTTTCGATCGGTTTGAGACACATTTCATTGTCATCTCTTGAGATTATGGAAGTTATGCGCCAGATGCTGAACACATTGCCAAATGCTGTGAATCCATAATTACACAGCGAATACCTACTAACAGGTGTTAAACGATTCGAGCACATTTCACCGGCCCTCAAGAACCTCAATTAGCTTCCCATCGAAAGAAGATGTATATACAAGATGGCTTGCATCACCCACAAAGCCCTTCACACCCAGAACCCAAACTACCTAGGTTCCAAACTTTCCAAAGCAGGAAGAGCCAGAGCTCTGAGAAGCTCCAACTCACTTCTTCTCATCCCTCCCAAATTGAAAAAGAAATCCTCTCAGACTCGCTCATTCTCTGGAAATGCTCCTAAGATCTGGAACGCACTCCCTAGAGATCTCCGATGTAACCCATCCTTGACATGCTTCAAACGGGACCTTAAATACCTTCTGATCAGCAAATACTTTAATACTCAAACAAACTAAACCATGTACACAGTGAGTGACACAACCCATGTAGACCCTTATGCAGGCATTTGATTTGATTGTCTAAGCTTCCTCCTTGTCACGTAAGCCTTAATCTTGTTCTGTTACCATCTCCTGTACCTACCTTGACAGCTTAACGATGTCCTAGATTTGTTTATCTGGATGCACCTCTATGTTTGATCTGTATACTTATATGCACTTCTATGGAACGACCCTGCATTATATGTAAAGATGTGAAACCTTCGGGTCTAGCTAGCGCTATATAAAACCTATTTAAATAAAATAAAACACCATCGCCATATAATCACATCATTCAAGTGACCCTGATTATCTGTTTGCCCAAAGGAGGGTGCCTCGCAGCGGGTGTGTGGTGTGTGAACCTTTGGGTGCACCCGTTTGTGGTTTACTGTCTAGTCTAGCAAGGGTGTCTCTGGACCTCTATTCCATATATCTTTCCATGAGCGTTCTCGCACAGCGTACTTCCAATGAGTGATTGTTTTGTTATCAATGCTGTTGTTCTGTGCCTTTCCACATGCACTTGGACGTGTGCTTTGGGCTAGATCTTCTCTTCCTTCAGGGCTGTTGTTTTCTGCCGATCAGCATGTAGGTATATCCTTGATTTAGGGATTTATTACGAGTCTGGTAGTCCACGGACTGTCAGACTTGTGGGACACAGTGGTGGCGGTCGTCCGACTGCCCCATTATGACCAGGGCGGTCAGGCCACCCTGGGTACTCCGCAACCGCCAGGGATAAGCAGTGGCACAGCGGTATTGAGGTCGCAATATGCTTGGCGGCAGGCATATTACGAGTTTCCTCACTGCAACACTTTTCATGGCCGTGCAGCCGTCATGAAAGTGTGGCGGTGGAGAAACAAAAGGGCCCTACAGGGCCCCTTGGTGCCTCACGCCATGTGAATGCACACAGGGGGGCCCAACATGTGCCCCCCTGTGTGAATGCACACCAGCACCTACACGGCATGGACTGCAGCCGTCCCTGCTGTTTAGGTACTGCCTTTGACATTCGCATTGCGGTGTGTATTTCATAGGAACTGCTGTGGGAACACCAAAGAACTGCCCGCCTGACAGGAGAAAACTGCTAATCTGGCGGGCGGTTTACATGGGTTTGGCGGTGCGCGAGCGGGGCGGTCCTGCCCTGGCACCGCCAAACTCATAATAAGGCCTTCAGTATTTAGAGGGAAAGCATGAGATACTAAGATAAATCATTAGAACACAATAAGAAAATTGAGAGGGGCGATATGCATCGGGAAATGAAGGGTCAGGCGGCAAAGAACGGTGGAAGGGGAGACATGCGAGGGAGAAAGACACAGGCAAAGGGAGAGAGGTGAGAGTAAGAGCAATAAGTGAGTAGCCAGAGGAAGGTAGGTGGTGGGATGGGGATAAGCGCGCAATGGTTTAAAATTTTAGTGTAAATTGTATTATTAAACATGGTTGTTCTCATCTTAAAGTTAGACAAGCAAAGCGGCCATTTGGACAACGTCCATGAGTGCCTTGTTATGAATATGCATTGCCGAGCACTGGCAAACACCGATTCAAATTAAGCAGTGGATTATTCAGATGTGTGTTAAAACAGTAACATGAATTCTCAATGATCATTAAGATCAGCCAAAGATTGGTTATAAAAAAGCAAGAGAGAGCGTGTGCTCCCGTTGTGTTGAACTCTCTTATGACTGAATTAAAGATTACATAAAATCTGACAGTATTTTGGAATAGATTGAAAACCCACCTTTTGTCTCAAGAGTACTGCCTTTCGTTTCCTTCATTTTCTTAGCAGCCATTATATGTACCAGGGTGCAATCTCTTGAATTCCTTGAACCCCTCCACTGATGACATCATGCTTAAAGGACTTAAATTAAAAAATCTAATATTTAGCCAGCTGATGCATTACGCATATTCCACAAGAATACTTATACACACACACAGGTTTATGACAGTTAAGATATTTAAGATGTTTTAGTGCCTCTGTATTGCAATGAAGGAAAGTCACGAGAAAAGTACTGCTCCTTTATCAACATTAATTGTGATTGAGTTATAAGTTTTTATTGATTTGACAGCCTATGTTTCCCCTATATTTAAATTATAGATTCAGTAACAAAAGACAGTGTTATAAAGCCTGTCAAACACACATGAAATGCATCACTGTTTGTTCCACTCAATCTTACCCGATCACTGATTCTCTGGCTTTTAATCTTCCACTACTCACCTTTAGAAAACTCTGTTCTCTTTGCTTAAGCACTCCTTGAGTGTGCCTGTGTTTTCCTGCTCCCTCAGTTGTGTGTTTTTCTCCCCTGCCACACGTTCTCCCTCCCGATGCTCTGTGTTGCTTTCTCGTTCTTGTGTTTCTCACCCAATCTCCATGATCCTCTTCCTTGTGTCCCATTTCCCCCCTGCCTGCTCTCCATTGCTACCGTAGCACATTCCTCCACTGCAGTCGTGTCCGCCAACTTTTGATGTAATTTTTTAAGGGAGGAGGAGGGAGGAGGGGAATGGGGGGGGGGGTGGCAAAGGTGAATTGCTGCAGGCCTTGCCGCCTTAAAAAAACGACTTTTAATTTATTTTATTTTTTAAAATCTTTTGATCCTTCTCGGATCGGAAAAGAACAAAAATGACGTTTGAGTAATTTTGTAGCAGTACATGCATAATGATGCTAGGGAGTGCACATGTCGTCATGCATACATGTGCCTACGAAATGAGACGAGCCATCATGCCTTTTTTCTTTGATTTGTTTTTTTTCTTAATTTTGGCCCTGTTGCGCAGCATGTTGTCTGTGCTGAATGCCATCCTCAAAAAGCATTGGCAAAGCCAATAGGTCCCAATGCCTTACATGTTTATGTTCAGAACTGCACTGGCAGTCCCCGACAGAAAAAAAGTAAAGCAGAGCTTCCACCCTAAAGAGGCTCCATGTCTTTCGAGCCAACGGTCTAAGATTTCTGCCCGCACAGCCAGAGGAGCACTGTCAGCAGAAACAAGACGACCCACTTGACTGTAAAGAGGGCGAATGTACAGTCAATTTGGTGGACAGCATACTTTTTAAGATGTGTTGTGGAGTGCTCCATCTAAAGTGCAAGTGACCCCTTAAGTCTTCACTAATACTGACAACGACTTGTATATTGTTCAGGTCCATAGAACTCATGTTTGCTTTTGTAATGGGTGGGGTAGAATTTCTATTTCTGTTCTAAACGTTTGCATTTGAGTTTGTGGACAAATTTGACTACATCAGTCTTCAGTACAAAGAGATTGACTTATGTACAAGGTGGAAAACAAAGACTTTTATTTAACAAGACTATCTCATAGTTATTTAACATCCTATCAGACAAGTTTGCATCCAAGGCCATTTGCTCATTCTTCATCTAGTGAAAGTTGCTTTGTTAGTATGATTTTCTTCTTGCTGTGGTTTTTAATCCCCCACATTTCGCTCTCTTTTTAAGAGACCAGAATAGGTTGAAGGTAATTTTGTTTGTTGTAAAAAGCATCAATCTTAAGTCTTCTAAAATAGGACTCCTGTTTTGAATGTTCGAGCCATTCTGCTCAGTGTTGTTATCTGCATCTAATTCCCTACTGGTGGCCTAGCTGTTCAAGAATGAATTGTATTCTGTAGCTTTGACTCTGGAAACAATGTTGGTAGAAAGGGTGTCATTTTCTGGCATACGAATAGATTCGTCTTCAGAGAAATTCACTTTAATCTCTTATGCATGTTATGCTCTTTATGATTGCTGGAATCTACTCAGTTGCTATTACAAAATTCTATAGTTCTTAGTCGATTCTGCATTGTTGAGTGTCTCTATTTCCTTCTTGATCATATCTGTTTTCTACTATAACTTTTCCTTTTATTGTTCCACTAAATTAATCATATCTTAATCTTAAGAAAAGATTATCCCGGAAGGTTCTTTTCCTATCTGCTGGGTTGATGTTCATCTGAGACATTAAAGGGTGGGAAAAATATTTTAGAGTCAGCCCTCTAGATAAAGTTTGTTCATTTATGAACCTGCATTTTGTGGTCACTTCTCACTATTGTCGTTTGCGCTAAAAGGGTGAAAGGAATCTTTGTCAGGTGTTTTTAAATGCTACGATGTGGGGTCAGTGTTAACCTCAGAGGACAAGAGTTGCAAGGCTCTCAAATGAATTGATCAGTAAATCTCGGGTTATTCCAGAGCAAAGAGGCCTTCGCAAGTGCCCTCACTGTTGACATCTAAAGTGTCAATAAACATCAAATAGATAAACAAACAGTAACAACTTAGCACTGACCATGGAGCATAGCAACCACGACAAACCCTTATTAGATGTAGAACTATACATAAAAGATTGAAAACAACAAAGTAAGGTATACAGGAACCCTTTAGCATATTCTGTGCTTGCGTTGGTCACCTTAACAAGCAGATATCCCTCATCCATCATAGTGAACTAATAAGAGTCCAGATATTATGCAGAGAGCCTGACCAACGGCCCTTAGACAGTGGCTATGAAAGGAGTTTGATAGAAACATACATTGATAAGGTGAATGCATTTAATAAAAATGACCTGCTGCAACACAAGTTGAAATGTAATAAAGATTAAAACAATATGATTAATTACTAAATATAATGTTGAACAGAAAAAGAAATTAGGCAATATTGAATAATGTTGGACCCGGCCTCGTGGCGTGGTCCTCCCTGACCCGTAGTAACCCCTCCTGACCTGTACATCTCCCCAGGGCCCTGATTCACCCTACCATTCCCCCCATGGCCCACATCCCTGACCTTGGGCTTCCCCGTCCTCGCCCTCCATTTTTCTGGTACCCGAGGCCGATGCCCATGTCCCTGCACCTAAGATGGCCGCCCGGCCCCAGCCCGACTTAGGCCTTCGGTGCGCCATACCCGGCTGGGGGGTAGAGCGCTCCCCGTGAGTGAGAGAGGGAGGAGTAGCTCGATCACACCTCCCACCTCCCCTCGAGAGATGAGTTTCGATCACCCATCCGGCCTCCCTGAGGGCTGGCTCCAGGCCTGCTGAGTGTCTGGGATCCCTCCAGACCCAACTTGAAAGGATGAAAGGAGCCGCCAAGGCGGAACCCACATCAACCGGCCTCCAGGTGCTAAGACCTCCGCCTGCGAGGACTCCGGACATCAAAGGGGAACAGTCCTATATCAAGGGTTGCTCTGGGACGATCAAATCAGTTGTATCCTGGACCTACGAGAGCCTGCTGACGTCGTCGCGGCTTCTACTTAGCAGAGAAGGACTTCTGCACGAAAACATCTGAGCCCTGCTGACCTCGTCGCGGCTCCTACCCGGCAGAGAAGGACTTCTGCCCGAAACCACCTGAGCCCTGCTGACGCCGTCGCAGCTCCCTTGCAACCATGAGAACTCCTGAGCCCTGCTGATTCGATCGCGGCTCCCTAAGACCGTAAGAACTGCCTCATCCTTGCTCGAGCCCTGCTGATTCGATCGCGGCTCAGAGACTATCCTGGTCCGCTGGACCCCAGATCTAACCGTATCCCCCGGCTCGAGGATTGAGAGCTGTGCGCCGGATACGCACCCACAGTGACTTTGAACCGTGAGACTGTCCCGCTACCCTGATCCCTACCAAGACTCTCTGAGCCCTTGCTCTGTTGTACATACAATCCTGGGGATCATAAAGATCCATTTTTGCTTGAAGAGATAAAGAATAAGTTCTCTTGAATCCTACTGTGTGGTGTCCCTTTGTCGAGTGGTGCTAGCTCAGCGCGTGCGATCCTAGATTCGAGTCCCTCTCCCTGAGGGGTCTCCCGCCAGTGCTCGGCAGTGTTCCTGGGAGAGGTGGGTCACAGGGTGGTCAGGTGCATATTCTGGCCTCCCCTGGGATCGCCCCTTCTAACATTGGTTGCAAGCGACGGGATCCGAGCCCATAATCTAGAGATCGTACAGTGAGCGGCTGGCGCACTACCGAACAAAGATGACAGAAAGAAACACCAAGAGTTCCACTGAAGCCGACACGAGTACCACGTCCCGTGCGGAACGGCTGGAAGAGTACACTCACAACGAATTGAAAGAGTTTTGCAAAGCACAAGGAATCGCTACCACAGGCCTGAATACGAAGGAAGACATGCAGAAAGCCCTACAAGCTTGGGTGGAGTCCGAGGAAAATCCTCCCCCGTCGGGAGGAGAAGCAGAGCAGCCGACCGAACCCGAACTCAACCCAAGAGGGGGCAGCAGCGCTCCGGTATGGAGCAGCACACCAGATGGGGGCCTCTCCCCAGAAGAGCTAGCGGACCGAGAGAGAAACCGCAATCATGAACTTGAGATGGCCAAATTGGGGAGCTGAGTTGTGGGGTCGATTTCTGAGCGAGGGGAGAGACACCCTGCTCGATCTGCCGTCCTCCGTGCAGACCTCCTACAGCCACATGAAAGAGGCCCTCCTCACGAGATACGAGCTCACCCCCGAGATGTATCGCCAGCGGTTCAGAGAGTGCAAGAAGATTCCTGGCACCACGTGGGTGGAGTACGTGAACTTTTACAGTCGAGCCTTAGAAGGGTGGATCAAGGGCAGCAAAGGTACCACCTTTGAAGAACTTACCGACCTCATCGCATGGGAACATTTGTGCTGGAACTGTTTTGTGGAACTACGCCAGCATTTGCTGGACAGCAAGCTCGCAGATCCGAGGAAGCCGGCCGTCGAGGCCGATCGCTGGGTGAACACCCGGGTCCCCCGGGGCCCCATAGGGGATTACCCCCGAAACAGTCAGGGGTCTTCCCGCCAGAGGGGAGGGGGGAACCGAGGAAGACAGAGGGAGTCCCAGTCAGGTCCCCAGCGTAGTCCCCCAAGAAGCCAACCCCCGAACCTTCCAGCAACCCCACCAGCCAATTCTGCTCCCCCAGGTAAACATGGGCACCAGGTCACCATCACCTGTTTCCGTTGCCGGCAGCCAGGGCATTACGCCAGTGACCCCCAGTGTCCCATGACCCCGCGACCCTCCACGACAGCTCTCCCAGCCCGACAGATAGCCAATGTAGCCCTAGGGGAGGAGATGGAGGACACCGAAGAGTGGGAACCTGCTGCCATGGCCCTAGTCTCCTTAGGAGACCGAGAGATGATTCCCGGAGCCCCCCTACCCGATAACACCAAGAAATACCGGCAACTGGTGATGGTGAATGGCCACCGAGTGGAGGCCCTCCGCGACACCGGGGCGAGCATCACAGGTGTCCTCAGTCATCTAGTCAGAGAGGACCAAATCATCCCAAATGTCTTGTGCCCAGTGCTGTCCGCTGACAACACAGAGAGCTTGTGTAAGATGGCCCTAGTACCGTTCGAATGGGGGGGAGTGATAGGCAAGTAACGAGTCGCTGTCCGAACCTCCCAACCTGTAGACTGTCTCCTGGGCAACGACCTGGAAAGTTCCCCGTGGAGACAGGTTGAGCACAAGACCCACCTGGGCATGATGGGCCTACCCGAATGGGTGTGCGCCACCACCCGATCCATGTCGGCCCGACCCTTCCCCCTGCTGACCTCGTCGCGGCTCCTACCCGGCAGAGAAGGACTTCTGCCCAAAACCACCTGAGCCCTGCTGACGCTGTCGCGCCTCCCTTGCACCCTTGAGAACCACCTGAGCCCTGCTGACCTTGTCGCGGCTTCTACCCGGCAGAGAAGGACTTCTGCCCGAGACCACCTGAGCCCTGCTGACGCCGTCGTGGCTCCCTTGCAACCTTGATAACTCCTGAGCCCTGCCGATTCGATCGCGGCTCCCTAAGACCGTAAGAACTGCCTCATCCTTGCTCGAGCCCTGCTGATTCGATCGCGGCTCAGAGACTATACTGGTCCGGCTGGACCCCAGATCTAACCATATCCCCCGGCTCGAGGATTGAGAGCTGTGCGCCGGATACGCACCCACAGTGACTTTGAACCGTGAGACTGTCCCGCTACCCTGATCCCTACCAAAACTCTCTGAGCCCTTGCTCTGTTGTACATACGATCCTGTGGATCATAAAGATCCATTTTTGCTTGAAGAGATAAAGAATACGTTCTTTTGAATCCTACTGTGTGGTGTCCCTTTGTCGAGTGGTGCTAGCTCAGCGCGTGCGATCCTAGATTCGAGACCCTCTCCCTGAGGGGTCTCCCGCCAGTGCTCGGCAGTGTTCCTGGGAGAGGTGGGTCACAGGGTGGTCAGGTGTATATTCTGGCCTCCCCTGGGATCGCCCCTTCTAACAAATAAACATTGGAAGATGCGTAATAACAAGGAACTGAGTGAGCACATCAAACAAACCATATATATCATTCCAAAAGACATAAAGTATCAGATGAGATCTAATTCCCTTTGATGCAATCATTTCTAAAATATCAATAATGCAGATTGCTTGGCTACCTCCCTTTAAAGAAGGGGCCTATACATGTGGAGAATACACCCAAACAAGCCTTTCATAAACTGAGCTACAACCCATGGTGTATATTTAGTTATTTATACATGCAGAAATCAATTCCTAGGCTGCATTACACTCCCCTTAAAGTCCAGGTATGAAGAACACTTACAAGCTATTGGTAACTCAACTATTAGATATACACTGGCACAAAATTCATTAGAGGCTAATATTGTAGTATGATGTTTATTCAATTTTCAAATGTTGATTACCTTGGATCTACCATTCACTCCATCCTATTCTTTTCCTATAGTTTCTCCCTTTACCGGCCTTCTACCTCTCACAGCTGTTGTTGTTGGCCATGTAAGGAAAGATGCTTTTACCTCAGACTGAACAACTGTGGAGCTTCAGGGAGCTTGTACATTGTTGATGAGGAACAATAAAGTCTTATTTAAACTCATCTATCTTCAGCTTCATTACATCAATTACCTCTCCCAATGTTTTTCAAGTCTTATTAAACACACTTGGCCTTTGGTGCAACAGGGAAATAAACACTGAGTAATTTACATCAAAGGGAGTGACATACACATAATAAAGATAGGAGGAGACAATTTCACTGCAACTAAAGGCAATAAAACCCCTTATTAATGGGAGGATCACAGGGGAAGCAAAAAGATAAGTCATGGCTATTAGACTCATCCTTCTGGTCCCAAAAATAATAATTCCGCTTTGTTTTCTCAGAACCCTGGCCCCACTTCAATAGCCTTGCCATTGTATAACAAAATGCCCCATCATGGGTCATGAAACATAAATGAGTTGTAAAACTACAAGGTATACATCCTATTTCTTTGAACATGAAAGGAGGACAATGGAAACTAAAGCTCTGGATAAATTAATTAAATGTTGTAAACCATGGGCTAAACTGCAGTGGCGACTGACATGTACCAAGGGTGGGGGCACCAAAAAAATAGTAATAATAAAATTAACTCACCTTCCTTTCTTCTTAGCGCAACATCCTCCTCCGTCGGGGGTCTTCCTCTCCTCACGGTAGCTCCCGATGCAGAAAAACTGCACTTACCAATGCTGGCGCTGCTTTCACAGCATGAAAGCAGCGCCAGGATTGGATAGAGCAGGATCTTCCAGTGCTCCAAAGAGCACTAGAGGCCTGTGCTTTCTCTAATCTAGCTGTCTAAGACAGCTAGGTTAGAGAACTTGAAATGAGCAGGTCTGGCTGGCCGGCCCAAGACGGTCGGCCAAAGAGACTTGCGCATTTTAAAGTGCACATCTCCCTGCTGCTGCTACTTGGCAGCGCTGGCCCGCCTGTCCTGACACTTAGTGGCCGATTATGATTGCGGAAGGCCCATCACCACCAGGCATGCGTTAGCGGTCCTTCCGCAATCATACCATGAGTTTCTCCCGCCACATTACGATGGCGGAGGGAATCGTGCTCAGACCAGGGCGGACGCAAAGACCGTCCGCCACGGGTCCGTCAAAAGCAATCTTACAGATTGCCTGGCGGACGGTTCATATAGCCAGAAATGGTGGCGGTGCCTAGCAGGCACCGTCCACCAAACCATGATGCTGGATAAAGCCGGCATTTTCAGGTGGGGATGTGTGATGGGGGCCTGTTGCGGGCCCCCTTTGTGTTGGGAGAGGTGAGGGTGCACTGTGGGGTTCCCATGGAACCCCCCCCCTACATTTCACAGCACTACTTGGCAGGCACCGTGTTGCGCCTGCAATGTAGTGCAGTGAACTGCACAACATGACATTTTACAGCAGCACCCGCCACAATGTTAAAATGCAGGGTCCGTCCGCCATGGGGGCGGGAGCATCCTGATCGGGTGTGCTGGACTGCCGCATGCATGGCGGACAGTCCCGGTTTACACCAGGATGGCGGACGGACTCCAGTCTGTCCGCCATTCTAATGGCTGAAAAATAAAATGGAAATAAATAAACTTTATTACCGTTTTAGTTTTTGTTTTTTAAGCTAAGGTGCTTGTGGGGAGACACTCCTCTCAAATGGAGGAACAGCCCCTGTCAAAATAACATCTAAGGGAGATTTTGCCTCCATAGAAACCCCTCTGGTACCCAGCTTCACTGGCTGTGTCACACTTCCCAAGGAGGCTGCCATACAATGGCCCTTCTCCACCACTATGGCCCTGCTTGTTTCCCCCATGTCCCAACTTAGCACATGGACATGGGGGACTGAACTGACCTGATGCACCACATTGCATATTTTTAAGCAATGTAAAGTGTAGGTTTTCCTACTTACCAACTCACTGGTAGTCACTGTAAAGGTTTTTGCATTTAGCTGTACTGCAAACCTGTGTTTGTTTTTTCCAATGTTTGCATACTTGCAAAGGTTTCATTAATATGCAATAAAAGCAAATTAGTAATAATTGATCTCGCATATAACTTCGCTCATGATGACATTAGTGATGACACTTCAAATGACATCACTGATCTCAGCCATGTAAACATAACGCAGGCCCTAATGCAGTGCTCATGACCTCACCCTTGATGTGACAGATTTACGTACAAATGTAAATAGTCGTACAGATGGCATTACATACCACATTACCCTTTAGGCTATGAAACAGATCACTACAAATGTAGTATTATTTATTGGTTTGAGTATGAGATGTTATTTAATTACATTGTGTTTTTAGGTGTTATTATTTATTGGTCTAAATATTTTGAGATCAAATGCTTTGCATTTGTATTGCGGGTTATGGTTTGCATTCCTGTTGTGGGAGTTATGATCAGCATTCCAAACTACAAGTTCAGTGTTTTTCTATTGGGTAACTATAACTGCACTTTAATTGTGTTTTTTTCAGTGAATTTCTGATGTTTCTTAAACAACGTTTAGGTGTTATATCCAAAGCTAATTGTAACTTCAATTTAACCTCTGGTTTTCTCACTGAATTTATTTGATCATATTCCCATATCCAATAGTTTCATGGACTCATGTTGGATTTTCCACATGGTCTGTGGTTGTGGATCCACATCCATGAACTCCTACAAAAGTTCAGGATGGGTCCAAATCACTTGCCGTGTGTTTATGGTTCCTTGTAAAGAGTTGAAAGATCTTGGAGGCTGCAATGGGATATGCGAATCTGGCCTAGAGGTCTGAGAATCCTTTGTCAAAATCATGTTTTCTTCCTCTGGAGATTAATGGTAAAGAAATCTCTATAATTTAACCCTTTTGCGGCTACCTACATATTTTTTTAAAACAATTCTCAAAAACAGTTTTACCCCAAAGTAAGAAAATGTTCCTTCAGTAAAGTTCTACTTTATTGTCATGGTTCAGCAATTTTCCTGTATTGGAGAGCAAGAATTCCACTGAATATTAAAATGAGAACTGTCTCTCCTCCCTTCTCCTTTCCTTTTTATGGCCCCAGCTAGATGGAACTGCAGGAAACCTGCTCTGTTGTACCAAACTTTTTATTGGAAAGGTTCATGCAGATTTATCGAATGCTGTCAACGCTATCATGAAAAAATGCCGAAACGTTGATATCGCTTTCCCTATTCTCTTTTCTATTATGAGGGTTATGAATGTGCAATAATCCCTAAACATAATTTTGTTCACAAATTATCGGATGGGCCGGGACTGTACAGTGTCTTGTATTTGCTTTTATATACTGTCACATTCACTTGAGCACTGCCTCCTTTGCACTTTGTATATATTAAGTTCACGGATGAGAACTGAGATCTATTGAGAGAATATATATCAGCAAAAGAAACCATTTTCAGACATTTCTTGTTTGTGTTTTAATTTAGAAATGTTCTCTAATGTAATAGTTATTACATTAAGTGAGGGGACTACTTACTGAGAATGTGATTCCCACCCACTGAATGATACCCACGGCACTCTGCATATATATATATTAACCTTTGTCCAGGTGGGCATATAGGTTGGTCCTTGTTAGTGTGTACATAACTCCATATTTTGCTAGATCCTTGCAACAAAAAAAGTAGATAGTACCACAATCCTATGCCTAAGCTTCATCAAACTTTGCAATAAAGAAGTAGAAGAGCTCATAGGCAGTGTGTGCAGCACAAACTTTGTTGAAAGAATTCCATTCCCTATTTGATTGCGATCAATAGGTGGACGATCCTATTGTAATTTTAGGGAATATGGTGTTATTGCCAACACAACATTTGACTTTTTGGTGGTGTGCTCCAACTGCAGGAGGGGCGTCAGTGGCGGCCAGGAGGTTGCTTTGGTTAAAATTATAGAAATTGGACCCTGCTTTAAGGTCCTGGATTCATAATATGCTCTTTACAGGTTACAAGAATTAAATGATTCAGCTGAGGAGAAAAAGAACCTTCAACCTTTCACCCCATTTTCTTGGCAAAAATCTTTTTTTCAAAGAAAACTAGCCTAAGGTGCACAGCAGCCTCCAACTGTCTTTTGAGACTGAAGCCAAAGTCAGGGACAGCCAAAGGAGCACAGTCTTGACCTCAAGTGCCTACGTCTCAGAACCAAAACTCATTACTGTAAAGTCGATATTATTGGTGCCAGGCTCCCTGACTATTATGGAAGATGGAAGCAATTAATCAAAGGCAAATGGCTCTTTACAGTTTTAAAAAGTGGTTATTTTTTAGAACTAAAAGAAAGACCATACCCTGGACCATACCAGAGGATACCATAAAAAAATAACCTCTTGAAGGAGGTAGAACGTCTACTAGCGGACGGGGCAATAACAGAGGTTCTAGTGCTGCAGAGAAATCAGGGTGTATACTCATTGTTGTGCTATGGTTCCACTGGAATCAAGCTATCCTGGCTGATGAGGGCTCAAAGCCCGAAACCGGTCCTAGGATGCTTGTTTCTAAGTATGGGTGAATTTTGCGGATTTGCGGTCCTCAAAATCTCGCAAAATCTCCCAAAAATCCGCACGTTCGTGAAAAAATTAGCGAACTTGCAGATTTGCACAAATTGGGTAAATGTATAGTGCTTTTCCTACACTACACCTGCGTAAAGGGGCCAGAACAGTTGTCTCCAGTGACCACGTGTGTCTGTACCTTTGCCACTGTGCCGATAGGCGCCGAGGTCCCTCGAGTGAGCTGTCCATCATAGTGAGGAAAGGGCGGGAAGACGTTGCATACCGTAGTGTGTGTGGGGCGGGCCAAACGGGCAGGGCTTCTATGCGAGTTCACATGCCTCTTGTTTATAAAGGGTCAGAGACCGATCAGAGCAGCAGATGAGGAGAAACCAGCCTCCTGGTCACAGGAAGAACACTCGGATTGCGCTCGAGAAACTCGTGGATGCATAGACCTCCATCAAGGATTACAGATAATTGTAGACGGTAGATCTCGGGAGAAAGCACACCTGCATAGCCTCGACCGTGCTTTCTAGTTTTTTGGGCTGATTATAATGCGTTACTGAATTTAAGCTTCAACTCGGGCACCTGCTTTATTTATATCTGTAAGTGCTTCCTGTTGAGGTTTAATTTTTGTGACAGGAGCATCGTGCCAGAATAAATCCTGCCAGCATATTTATCCACGAAGATGCCACCGTGTTGTGCCATACCTCTACTCAACTGGAGTACTTTCTACTGGCTAATCAGTAAGTGCTACCTCGTTGGGTAAATAAATGTATGTGAAAAAAAAAAATCCGCCCGCGAGCGGAATTGCGGATTTTTCGTCAATTTCGCGAGATTCACGGTTTGCGAAACTGCTGCAAATCCGCAAATTCCACGAGCGGAACGGATTTTCGGCCCATACTTACTTGTTTCCAGTCCAGGGAGGACCTGGCCTGGCAGTTCGGGCTGGACTGTTCCCATGGGGCACAGTGTCAAGACTGATTTGCATATGGCTGGGTTCAAACTGGAATGGCATGGTGAGCAAAAAAAAAAACGATGGATTTAGGCCCAGATCTCTGTACTGGGGTGAATGTATGACATTGTTCTGCATTCTGTCCATCAATGTTGTTTTTGCAGGGTTCCCAAACCAGACAGATCCTATCGCCCAGTTCTAGATGTGAAGTGGTTGAATCAATTTGTTCTAGAGATGGCATTCAGAATGACAACACTGCAAAAGGGGATTCCATTGATGACAAAGGAAGATTACACAATGACTATAGTGCTACAGGATTCCTATTTTCATACACCCACCCTTTGAGAAAGTCAGCCCCGGCTACATTTGCAGTCAGGGGAATCACTTTCGGTTGAGAGCTCTCCCGTCTGACAGTTTTGCCAAGAGTCTTTATGACTGTATTGGCACCAATGGTCACTCTCTTGCATTTAAATGGCATCCTTGTGATGCCTTACATGGATGACTGGCTAATTGTTTCCCCATCTCTTTTGAAAGCTTTGAACAGTGTGGAATAAGTTGTTGATCGTCTTGTTGATCTTGGTTTTTTTGTAACCTAAAGAAGTCACAGGTAGTGCTACCCCAAGAGAGACTCTTTATTAGAGCTGTTAAACACGGTTAAGGCAAGACTGCTCTTCCCAGAGACTAGAGACCAGATGTTATTTGCCTCTTTGAATCTTCTTCTCTATTGTCAGAAAGCATTGGACAGTATGTTCTTCAAGGTGCAGGGGTTAACGGCGGCAACAACAGTAGCGGTTCCATGGTATTGTCTTTATCTAAAGCGCTGACTGCACACCTGCTTGCCGATTGGTCCCCGATGTATCAGAAATATGATTCCATGGTGCTGGTCCCTCAAACCATTATTCAAAACCTAAGTTGGTGATTGGCCATAGAAAATCTACAAAAAAGGGTATCCCTAATACCCCCATTCCACGGGCAAGAGCAACTAATGCAAGCCAATGGTGCTGGGGAGCAACTCTAATGGACAGGGAAATAAAAGGCAAGTGGTCCCTTACAGGAGCTCGCCAGTCTTTGAATGTGAGAGAATAAGTGGCTACAGAGAGGGCTCTCCAGGCTTTTTGCTACTCTGATTCAATAAAAGCAGTGGTAGTCAGAACAGACAACCAGCTAGCCAAAACCTATACAAATAAAGAGGGAGGAAGCAAGATAATGCAGACAATTTGTCTGTGGGCAGTCACCTACTCTCGCTGTCAGCAATGTATACTCCAGAAAAGGACAATTTTCAGGCAAACTCACTGAGAAGAAATGTACCATCGTCAGTGTACCTCCAGCTGGGGAGAGAAGTGTTCTACTAGATTGTGAAGGCATTTGTTCATCTGTGATTACACTTTTTGCTTCCAGGACCAATGCTCTTCTTTGGCATTTCTGCATGGAGACAACCGACTGTCAGGCATGGGCATTGGTTGGTCTGTCCTTCAGGTGGCCAATAGGTCTACTATACGCCTTTCCCCCCATTCTTTTTCTCCACTGGGTGCTGCAGAAGACTCGGAAGGAGAGGGTGACAGTAATCTTAGAAACACTCTACTAGCCCAGGAAAATGTGATACCCCCCACTGACACATTTGGTGGATCAGCAGGTAATTGAAGTTCAACTAGTCCCTGCTTCCGTCATTCACATTGCTTGATTTCAATTGATTTATTATTTAATCTTTGTAAAAATTGAATTGGTGAAACAAGTTTCAGTTTACAGATCTCAGGCGGCTTATATATAGATTCCCTATATGAAGTAATTTCTTCAAAATGGATGCCGTTTTTCCTGCCTTTTACTATGTATTGGGGTTTTTGTTTGCCACATGTTTTAATCAATTAAATAACGCTTTATGCATTTGGGCTTGATTACGTTTGTTTATCTACAAAAGTACTTTATATATATATAAAACGCTCAAATTTCCTATAGTTACCACAGGAAAAACAGCACTCTGGAGGTGGCAGATTTCAACGGGTCTTTATTCGAATAACAACAAACGCGTTTCCACATCTTTCTAATGAGGTCTTAAATGTAATTGTAATTGTAAATGCATTTATATAGAGCTCATGACTCCTGGTGAGGCATTGAAGCACTTTTTTGGGTGAGTAGCATGCTACTCCGGGACCCAGGATTAATAGGTTAGTACAAATTTGTTTTGCTTGTGAATTCATTGTGTAGGTTTGTGCTCTTGATGTCATGTGTTCATGTGTGTTTAGTAGAGTTTGGGGAGGGATAGAACGACAGGAATGGATTTGAAAAGAGAAACGAATAGGTTTAAGTAGTGGTCGTTTATATTTGTTAGTTAGTTGACATGACTGAAGAGGGGGTGAAATTTAGAAAAGGATGTTGGGAAGGTCATGGTAGTCAGAAAGGTGTGGAATGAGAGATGGGAAGAACGCAAGGCCTTTTTTTGTTTTTTATAGCAAAATGCAAATAATTCTGATAGAAAGTTTTTGCCCCAGATACATATTGAGGCCATCGAGGTCTTTGAGAAAGGGTCACAACAGAATTCAAGAAGCTCAAGAAATCTGTTAAACATAAACATGACAATCTCACACTTAAACAATACAAAGCCGTTAAAGAACTGCAAGAAAACAGGAACATTGTTATTAAAAAATCAGACAAAGGGGGAAATGTTGTGGAATGGCCTAGTCAGATATTTCTCGATGAAGGAAAGAGACAATTGAATGATGTTGATAGTTACACAGTTACCAATAGAATGTGTTATGATAAGAGCAATTATCTGTACAAGTCTAACTTGCAGAAATGGAAACATTAGAAATTATTATCAAATGAAGAGTACAACTGTCTTAACTGTGAATATCCTAAACTGGCAGCAATATATTTGTTGCCCAAGATTCATAAGGATAGCCACATTCCACCTGGGCGACTGATTGTATCATCTATAGGAAGTACTTATGAGAATACATCCAAATATATTGATCATTTTCTGCACTAATTTGTACTAACCCTGGGCGTAGTTCGCGTAGTAGTGCTACGCGATGCTACGTGAAGTGCACTTCGCACTACGTGAGCTACGCAAACTGCGTAGTGCACTGTGCAAAATGCTGTTCGCACTGATTGCACAGTGCTGTATGCTTGTCCGCACTGTGTAATCAGTGCAAACCGCATCTTGCACAGTGCAAGCGGTCATTTTCTGCCGCTCGAGTAGATTTCTACTCGAGCGGCAGCTTTCTCAACGCTGACTGGTAGTTTCTCATCGCGAGCGGTTGCGTGCATATGCGACCACTCGCAATGAAAAACCTGACCTCCACGCGTTGAGAATCTCGCCAGGAGGTTTATTTTCCACGCTTGCGATCGGCAACTTGATGTTGCTGATTGCGAACGAGGAAAAAGTCTCGCCGGGATGTTATTTTGCTCGCGCGCGGTCGCCAACTTGACGTTGAGTACAGTGAGCAAGCAAAAAATTACCGCTTCGCTATGCGTGTTTGCACTGTATTACATGCAATTTGCGTAGTGCGAAGTAGCGCAAACTTCACAAACTATGCAAGCGTAGCATAGTACTTCGCCCAGGGTTAATTCGTACAAGCTCTTCCATCTTATGTACGAGATACCAGAGATTTTCTGAGACTGATACGAAATGTGAGTTGAGAGAAGGGTATGCTATTAATGACACTTGATGTCAATAGCTTAGACAAATGTATACCACAGAACTTAGGGATGGAGGCTAATCGTCACTTTTTGAAACAGTGTGTGACTTATCTTATTTTATGCAAACGGAAATGCTGTTAAGTATGATGTTAACATGCTTGTCGAACAACTACTTCTTGTTTGATCATGACATCTTTCGCCAAACCCAGGGAACGGTGATGGGAACCTGCTTCGCCCCCAGCTACTCTGGTTTGTACCTAGGCTGGTGGGAGGAGCAGGTGGCTAGCAACATCACAGCCTTTACCCAGAATGTCGTCCGCTGTGCAAGGTATATAGATGATGTTTTCTGTATTTGGAGAGGGACGGAAGATGAAGCTGCACAGTTTGTAGTCACTTTGAATGATAATCAATGTAATTTAAAATTCACAAGTACAGTACATAGGGAAGTAATTGAATTCCTGGATGTGGAAGTCAAGGTACAGGGTAACAAATTAGAAAGCAAGCTTTTTCATAAAGTAACTACTGGAAACAGTTTGCTACATGCTAAAAGCTGTCTTCTGAAGAACATGATCAATAGTATACCGTACGGGGAGCTTTTGAGAGCTAGAAGAAACTGCAGCTCAGTACAGGCTTTCCAAGAGGAAATGCTGAACATGAAGACTAGATTTGTAAAGTCATCAAACAGGCATGTGCAAAAGTAATGTCAATAAATATAGCAGATACATTAAAAATGAAGAATGTGGAAGTTAGCATAGAAGAACGTATACGATTTGTAACTACATATAGTAACCAGCCATAGGAAGTCAGGAAATGCCTCAAGAAATATTGGCATGTATTACACACAGATGAGACACTGAAACAACATGTTAATGGGAAACCTAAAATCACGTTTAGAAAATGTACTGCTCTTAACGATATATTATGTAGCAGTACATTACAACAAGAAAAAGATCCTGGTCCCATAAATGGCTTCTACACATGTGGTTCATGCAAAGCTTGCAAATGCAGCATAAATCATAAAGAGATCAAGCTGTCCCAAGATCACAACCCATTTATCATTACTAAACACCTTACATGTAAATTGGACTACTGTGTGTACGCATTAAGCTGTCCGTGTTCATCGACATACATAGGCAGCATGACTCCCGAAGTTAAAAAAACTTATTTTGGAACATATGAGGGCTATTGCCAATGAGGATAGGCAATACCTTATTGCCAGGCATTTTAAAGAGTTTCACAATAAGAACACCAGTCTCTGGCGCTTCTGTGCCCTGGACAGAATCCTAATATCAGAAAGAGGAGGCAACAGAGTAAGGGAAATAAGACGCCTGGAGTCTAAAATGATTATAACATTTCGTACAGTACAGCCTATGGGACTGAATAAAGATTAAGAGCTGTCTGTTCATTTAGGCTAGTTGTTTCTAATGAGATCAGTCCAGTTCCATTGTGTAATGAAATTCTTAATCCCTTCGTTTTAAGCAATGTTTGTTTTTAATATATGACATTTTATTGTACTGATTGCACTGTTTTTTATTTTGTAGGAGACGAAGATATCAGCATGACATGTTGAAGGAATGCAAAAGAGCCACAAATATTTTATTAAACTCAGATTATATCTGAAATTATGGTTTTCTAAACAATTTGTGATTTGCCCACTGTGGCAGGATATTGAGATTAGGTTGAAAAATAATTTAATATGATTATATCCGTTATTATCATGGCCCACTGGGGCAGTATGGATTGTCATTCATATTGCTTGATTTCAATTGATTTATTATTTAATCTTTGTAAAAATTGAATTGGTGAAACAAGTTTCAGTTTACAGATATCAGGCGGCTTATATATAGATTCCCTATACGAAGTTATTTCTTCAAAATGGATTCCATTTTTCCTGCCTTTTACTATGTATTGGGGTATGTAGTCCTCCCTTTATTTTTGTGTAACTGCACTATATGTTTTTGATTTGACAAGCACTCCGTGACCCGTGACCAAGGTGCGGCAGCACCGAAATGTGTTGGGCGTTTTGTTTGCCACATGTTTTAATCAATAACGCTTTATGCATTTGGGCTTGATTACATTTGTTTATCTACAAAAGTACTTCGGACATATATATATATATATATATATATATATATATATATATATATATATATATATATATATATATATATATATATTCGGCATACAAACGTCTCCAGCAGTCTTGCAGCTTAATAGACGAGACGAACCCAGGTACTGGTGCTGATTTTTTATTTAGCTCCCCACCACACCACCATTACGCGTTTCGGGCCAAGCAGGCCCTTGATCACATATATATATATATAACGCTCACATTTCCTATAGTTACCACAGGAAAAACAGCACTCTGGGAGGTGGCAGATTTCAATGGGTCTTTATTCGAATAACAACAAACGCGTTTCGGCGTTTAGCCTTCGTCAGTGTCAATTACACTTAGCTCATGCACTAGTAATAAAGCATTTACAATTTCGTGGCAACAAACAAGGGACTAACCCCTCTGTGTCAAATGAGACGCCATTTTAGAGTATGTTATTGAATGCACATATAAGCACAATTGTTAAACCATAAATCGGTTAATTAAGATGCAGTGGGTATAAAATAATACAAAATGGAAAATACCAAATTATCTTTCCGTGGATCGGCTAATGTCCCTCGAAAGTTAGTACACAAAAATGTAAGCTCTATCATTGTAAGTGAAACTGACAATAATTCATCCAATTGATATCAATATCTCTGAATCAACAGTGTTCAGCCAGTTACCAAAATTATATATACACATTACTTAATTCATAGATCCAATGCATCAGATCATTCCCATTATCAAAACTCATCCGATAAAAGGAAAAATATTGTACAAAAAGATCTCAATAGAAAAATCAGTATTTCATAAAGCAGAGTCATAAAGCGTCAAACCATTCATATTTACATTCTGTAATTTCTAGTCATTTTCCTAGGTGCACTTCCATCTCCTCACCGCTATTTAAGCCTCTGGGATATTTGGTCGACAAATCAATAATGTATCTAGATTCAAGCCTCCTCAGCCGCCTCAAGCGGTCCCCTCCCCTGGCATTCTGTGGTAGAGTCCAATCTGAAGAACTGCAGTTTGTTTCTGTCCTTCCCATGCTGTTCTGCAAAATGCCAGGCCACCGGATATGCCGGGTCGCCCTTATCGATGGCCCGGAGATGCTCAAGTATTCTCATCTTTAATTGGTTGATCGTGCTCCCTATGTAGCGTAGGCCACACGGCAGACCAAGCAATACACAGCATAGGAGGTACTGCAGGTAATGAATGTTAATATCTTGACAGATCTCCCTGTATCCTGTATGTTGTAGGTGAGGACCCTTCTACTTGCTGCACAGGCCTTACAGCGGCCACAGGGGTAAAAGCCCCTCATAGCCCTCAGGGTGTTGGTCTTGATAATGGGTTTCTCTAAATGGCTTCTCACCAACATATCCCTCAACGACCTTGCTCTACTGAAGGTCACTAAGGGGTGTGGCGGTAAGTCGTCCTTAAGTGCATTGTCCATAAGGAGAATGTGCCAGTTCTTTCTCAACATGGCTCTCACATGGCTGGCCCCAGAGGAGTATGGGGTCACCATCCTGAATTTCCCCTCTTTACTGGTCTCACTATTCAAAGATTTTTTACTCAAGAGTTCTTTCCTCGGGATTCTTCTGACTTTTTTAAGGGTGCTCTGTAACAGCCCATCATCATACCCTCTAAGACTAAAACGCGCGAGGCAATCCGAGGCAGCCACCTCGAAATCCTCATCCCTCGAGCTGTTTCTACAAAGCCTTAGTAGTTCCCCATATGGTATGCTTTTGACCAACTGGGGTGGGTGGCTCCTGCTGGCGAATAAGATGGAATTGCCAGCAGTCTCTTTTCGGAAAAGTGCAGTATGGATTTTACCGCTATCAATGAACACCCTTAGGACCAAATAGTCGACTGCCACCGGATTAATGGACCCCGAGAGGTGCAGATTGTATTCATTGTTATTCAAGATCTCAATATATCTTTCTGCCGTATTCATTGCCCCTTGCCACACAATGAATAGGTTGTCTGTATAGCGGTACCAGTGCACCACCTTTCTACTCTCCTGTCCCACTCTACAGCTCTGGGCACCTGCTCCTCCCACCAGCCAACGAACAAGTTCATGTAGCTGGGGGCAAAGCAGGTGCCCATCGCTGTGCCAGATATTTGTCTGAACAATTGTACTTCAAATAAAAAAATTGTTGTGTGTGACGGAATTCCACGAATTCTAGGATCCTAATGTTATGCTGCGCAAAGCGTAGTTGACATTGATCAAGATAGTGCCGGACCGCATTCAAGCCATGTTGGTGCTCTATATTCGTATATAGGCTGGTGATGTCCAGCACCATCAATAAATAGTCAGAATTCCAAGTAGTATCCATAATTTTGTTCAAGAAATCTTTGGTGTCCTGAATATACAACTTCAGATTAACCACAAAAGGGAACAATACATTGTCCACAAATCTAGACATGTTTTCAGTGAGACCATTGATAGAGGAAACAATTGGACGACCCGGTGGGCATATACTGTTCTTATGCAATTTCGGGAGATGGTAAAAGGTAGGAGTCATAGGGTTACTACTGCACAGGAAAAGATGCTCGTCCCTGCGCAGCATAGCGAGATCGTACCATTTACGTACTAGAATATCGTACTCTTTGATACTTTGATTGTATATCTCGTTGTTGGTAACCCTATAGTACTTCTCATCCGACAGCTGTCTAATTGCCTCTTGTTGATAATACTCTCTACTAAGCAAGACTACGTTTCCTCCCTTGTCGGAAGGTTTTACTATAATGGTGTTATCACTCATTAAGCTTTGCAGTGCCTTCCTTTGGGCATCAGTTATATTCTGATTGCTCGAATTCGTAGTCTTTCTGTATTTCAACAGATCGTTGGTCATGGCTTCGGTGAAGACATCAATGGCATCCCATGGTGCTTGTGGGATAAAGACAGACACCGGTTTGAAGTGACTTTCTTCTCTTTCTTGATCCACTCCCTGTAGTATAGCCCTTTGAGCTATATCCTTGTTGACCCTTGGATTTGAGTCCCGCTCAGTTCTCAGATCCTCCATGGCCTCCAGACCAGGTAAATCCCTCCTGCTCAACATGTCCGTTGCTGTTATTCTGGCTCCTTGTTTAGCTGTATCCTTGATATGGGGTCTCAACTTGAAGTGTTTGTGGAGCTTGAGCTTCCGGGTAAACCGGAAGAGATCGATTCTTGTCTGAGTATACTCAAGATTGGTACTAGGGCAAAATGTAAGTCCAAGGCTTAAAAGTTCCAATTCAGTTTCCATCAATAGCCTATTAGTGAGATTGACCACGGTCAAATTGGTCAAATCCCCTGGCTCCTGATCAATTATTTCTTTTTGTTTTTGTTGCGGCTGGTCCAACTCGGGACTCCTGCTCTTTCTCTTCCTCTTCCTCTTGTTGCCGCCCCCTGCCCTTCTGGTCCTCCTTTTGTGGTCTCTGGAGGTTTGTTTTCCCCCCCTCGCAGCCACGATTGCCTTATTAGTTTGAACTCGTCGTGAAAAGGTACCACGCTACCCCTCTGGTTTATCTTGGGGTCTGATTGGTCATCACTCGACTCGTTCTCCGTTACCTCAGATTCAGAGGTTACCACACTAGGGTCTGTTGATGTTTGTAAGTTTTGGCGGAGTGCTTTACTGGGGGCGTTATATATATATATATATATATATATATATATATATATATATATATATATATACACAGACACAGATGATGCTTATTAAAACTATGTTTGCTTGATTAAACCCTGTATATAAATACCCATATGTACTTTGAAGTGGCAGTATGGTACATTTTGTATGGTTCAAGTAACTGTAAATAACATATATACATTAATATAAACATACCACTTTTTTTTAGTTATTATTGGCAGGCATGACCCTCTATGCACCTATGTGTACATAGAACCATTAATTTCGACAAGGTCTACATACACATGTATCTTGTGGTGTAATATATAGTTTCCCCCATATATAAACATATCTGCTTATAACAGGAGGCATAGTACAAAGTACAATGATGTGTACTTGTATAACGACAGCTCTTTTCCATACTGTGCAAAGTATAGTTTGCCATGTCTGAGTATGCTGTTGAGGTATATTCTTGAGTTTCGAGTATAGTCGTCATGGTGGGGGAAGATCCACCTCTTGACTAATCTTCTGAAGTGGAGAGGGTTGTCTGTGGATCGTATGTTTGTGGGCAGGAAATTCCATAGTTTAACTGCTTCAACAAAGAAAAATGTTCCATGCGTGTTTTTTTTTTTTGTATGTCGCAATTATGAGAAGGGAGCCATTCATGAGCATAGGTTCCTTTTTTATGTATTTGTTCATTTTCTTCATGATGAAGTATAGTCCATTTCCATGTATTGTTCTGTGTGTGTTACAGAGCAACTGGTAACCAGTGTAGCAACCTTAAAGCAGGGGAGATGTGTGTGTGCTTTGTGGCTTCACATGTAGGAGGAGTCTAGCGGCAGCGTTCTGAATTCTTTGTAGGCTTCTCATAGTTGACACAGTTGAGCCATAACGCAGACCATTAGCGTAATCCAGTTTTGAAAGGACACAAGAGATGGTAGCTTGAACCTTGTGTGGGAGTCTTAGGTGCGAGAAGCTGTGTTGCAGTGTTTTCTTTGTGAAAAAGCTGATTTGACTACCTTATCAACTTGTCAATTCATTGAAAGTTTGGTGTGCATTGTAATTCCAGGTTTTTTTACTTAGATATTTTTGGAGGTGTTCCTAGATCATCAAGCCAGGTGCAAAGGGGTTTGTAGTTTTCCCAGTCACCACAGGAGATTACATCAGGCTTGGAGGCATTCATTTTGAGGTGGCTCCATGTCGTCCATTGGTTGACGGACCAGAGGCATTTGTAGAGTTCTGGTATTGTAATGTCCTTTGGGATTTCCAATTTCAGAAGTATCTGCATAGTTATAGGAGGTTACCCCATTGATTAGATCTGGTAATGATTTCCTGCAGATGTTGAAAAGCATGGGTGAGATAATTGAGCCATGATGAACTTCTAATTTAATGTTGTATGGTATAGAAGAGAATGGGAGGTATGTGTAGTATTTGTTCTGTTGCGTAGGTAGGATGTGATTCAAATTAGATCTGTGTGGTCTATTCCAACTTCCTTAAGTCTTTGGATGAGTGTATAATGATCCACTGTGTCAAAGGCTGCTGGGAGGTTCAAGAGGAGAAGGGCAGCAGCTCTTTTCTGGTCCACTGTGTTTTTAAGATCATCCTAGATATAGATTAGGGCCGGTTCAGTGCCTCTTCCTGGACAGAATCCAGTTTGCTGGTCAAAGAGTATGGAATTGTCTTCAATGAATTGTGACATTTAGGTGAAAGCTGCTCACTCAGTAAGTATCTGCCTGGAAGTTGAGAGGAGGGATTGCAAGTCCTAGGCTGTTCTCGGGAGATGGCCATCTCAATTTAGGAACCTAGGAAGTCAGCGTCTTTATCAGCTTATGAAAAGCACTGAGGCAATTTTGAAAAATGGTATGTAGTCAACAACTGTGTAGCGGCATCATGTGATCCCTTTAGGTTGTTGCAATATTTGGAGAAAGGCTTTTAAAAAAGGGAGAGGATTAGGTCTAATGTCTAGGGTGGTCAACCTCTAAGCTGGGGAACTGGGTTCGAGTCTTTGCAGGGACGTAAATCACTTAATCTCCCCATGCCTAACCAAAATGAATGTGTCCGTCTGTAACTCAACTAGTGCTAATGTAAAGCGTTCTGATACCTTTGGGTCAAGTTCGCGCTACATCAAACTCCAGAAAGAATTAAAAAAGGCTTAACTAATTCAAACTTTGTCCTCACAATGGGCAGCCAATAGAGGACTTGGTGAATCTTTTATTGATTTTACCAAAGATGCCCCTCTTGGTAAGAGATTGCTTAAATGTTTGGGATTAAAAGACTTATCCAGCCTTCTATAGTACCTCCTTAGGTCTTACTTACTGTAATAAAGGGACTTCAGGGTCCTCCATTGAACTTTTAGAGGTGGCATCTTTGCAGTTGTTGACAGTCAAAGTAGTTTTCCTGTTGGTCATACCGTCAGCTAGGAGGTTGGGGGAATTCGAAGCCCTTATAGCATCAGACCCTTGCATCAGATTTTTTCCATATAGGGTCATTCTCAAGTTAGACTGAAAATTTCAACTAAAGCTGCAATTGCAATTCTACAAAGACGAGGAAGTAGTACTTCGAGAATATTGGCCATGAAGTGATGAATAGGCACCATTGGTGCTGGATGCTGAGAGAGCTTTATTGATTTATTGTGAAAAGACAAACGATTTCTGGACATTCAATTCTCTTTTTGCTTCTTTTGGCATAGAAAATAAAGGCAAGAAGCCATCTAAGATGACTATTAGTAGATGGGTGCAGCAGGTCAGTTCAAAAAACCTACTTTAATATGTAACTGCAAGTTTCAGGATGTATTCAGGGTAGATATAGAAGAGATGTTGAAGCTATATTGGTGGAAACAAATGAGGCACCCTTAAAAGAAATATGCAGGGCTGCAGCCTGATCCACAGCAGATACTTTTGTTAAGCAGTATAGGTCGGAATTGGATGACTGTTAGTTTTGGAGTTTTTAAAACTGTTATGGGGTGAATAGCAGTATTTTATTATTGTGACATGGTCAAATGTTTTTTGTGTAACAGCAGTTTATTATGGTTTGTGGTCTGGTCATTGAGGAACCACTGTAATATCTTTGGTATATCCTCATAAAGTAACGTAACAGTTTTGGGGTAATGAATATATTACTTACCGATGATCTTCATTACCTGAAACCATAGACATCCAGTCATAGTCCAAATTCCCTTCCTCTGAAAGGGCTTGGGTTTATTACATTCATGTTGTTATGCTTTATATAATTTTGATTTTTGAGGAATTCAAACGAGTTGTCAACATCAATATTCAGTGGGGTATGTGGTGGTGGTCACCCTCGGTTAGAGTGGGCCCCAAACTGTATACGACTATTGACACAATATATTTTTTTTCAAATTCCTTTCCCCTAGACCAAGGTTCTTAGTTCCTCTGTGCATCTTGCAGCAAGCTTGCGAGGGGGCAAAGGTCTTATATAGAGGGTAAGGATGGCTCTTCCTGCATAAAGAATGTAGAGAGTCTCCAGTGATCATGTGGTCCTGCCGAGGAGGCGGATCGCCGAATAAAATATTGGACTGCGACAGGAAGGACCTGGGAGTATTCGGGTCTTAGGGCTACGCTTAGCTTCACAAATACATGAATGGAAGTCATAACACTGCAGTGTTATCAGTATTTTGTAAAGTGGATTTTTTAATATTAGTTCGGCATTGTAGTGTTTTATTAACCTAAGCACCCTTGCCACACAAGTCTGGGCTAACCATTGGCCTGTTGTGTATAGGTGTGGTTGGTTAACAGTGTTTTGTCTGTTAAATATCTAGTTTAGTAAAGTTCCATATTTGCTAATATGCATGTAAAATACAATTACATCCATTGGGGTCTAGTCTGAGCTATATACAGTTACAATAAATAGAATATAGTAAATGTCAGCCTGATACGAGCATTATTGTGAATTATTGGTATGGATGAGTGTGGCGAGAGCACTTAACTGTTTTTGTAGTGCTGGGTGCAGGGGTGGCCATTGCCTAGTCTAGCTAGTCAGTCCTCATTAATCACTATTATGGTTTTATTTCTATTGAAAAATGTGTGCTGTGGTATTTTACTCCTTAATTTACAGCCTTATGTCAATAGAGTCAGGTTCCAATCAAAAGATGTTGAGGAAACCATGTGCTCCTATTTTGTGAATCAGCAAAACTTTTATGAGCTTTGCTTCTTTGTGGTTGTTTCTCTGAGAAATATGTTTCAAAATGAAAATAATGGCATAGAACCCTGTAACAGAATTCCTCCGGACAAATAAAAAAAAAAAACATGATATATTTTCCATTGTCATTAACGTGGCATGTTGTTTTTTAAAAAAGATATTACGTTTTGGTTAGATTTTGGGATGTGCAGAGATTTGTTTGCAGCTTGTGAAGTTCTGCGAACTTCTAGATTGCAAGTTCGCTTTTTTTAAGAGCTTTTCTATACATTGTGGCATTGCCCAACAGAAGAAAACTATTTTCTGCAAAGGTTATTTTAGGCAGAACTACTTGGTTAGTATTAGATAGGTATATATGATGGGCCACTGGAAGTATGCAGCAGGAGAGGACCAAATTATACGGCAGAGTTATATGCGTCAAGAATGGGCAGATTATGCAGTGTAATGCAGCATATTTTGTGGTAGCATGACTTTATTGTTTTCACTTTTTTTTTACATGTTGACAATGTCTGTGCAACAGTAGCAACTCCTTAGCATCAGTTTCACACCTAAAAACGGAAGTCATTACCAGATAACCTTTGCAAAGAACCTGTCACTAAGCAGCAACACACGAGGAAGTGGTTTTAGTAAATTTTGATCCGTTTGAGCTCGAAACCAAAAGGATTTTACTTACTATCTAAAACGTATGCAGCAGCGGGTGGATTATGTGGCAAGAACAGTAAATCCATAGGTATTGAGGAAACGCTGTAGCTGTAAAATCACATAATTCCAGTCATGGTATATGTGAGTCAATTGTCACAATTTTCATAAGGAAGTGGGAAAGTGAAAATTTCAAAACCTTCACCGACTTGTATTTTTTTTAGACCTTTGTGATGGTTGTAAAAACCCGATGGCTCTTCATGCACCGCTATTCAGGGTATGGGTAGGATTTGGTGTACGATTAAGATTACGGGTAGAGAAAGTTAAATTCAGGTGTAGGATTGAGAATGGGGTTATAGTAAAAATGAAGATATGGTGTAGGGGGTCAGATTAGGGTTTTTGTAAGGACTGGGTTTAGGTTTAGTGTTACTGTGAGGGTAGGTTCGGGATTACGTTGAGGGGTAGAGTTCAGATTAGTGTTACCATGAGGTTTAGATTCAGGTGTACAGTTGCCTGGAGAGTTATAGTAATAGTTAGGTTAAAATTATATGTAAATGCTGAGGTTAAATTAGGGATTTGATGTAAACATAGGTTTAGAGTTCAGATTACTGTTATATTGATCAGTGAAGGCTCATACAAATAAAATGTGGTGAGGCGGGTAGATGAGATGCGGGGAGTGCGGGAGTGGAGCACCAAAAATAAATAGATAAAAGACTTACCTGATGCTGCCAGCCGCCTCGCGGCTCGGTGCTCCTCTGCAGGGACAGCTCCCAGCAGTCCCTGGGACACAATACAGATTCCCAATCCAATCCAGATGTCACTCTCATGCTATATCTAGCATGAGAGCAGCGTGGGGATTGGCTTGAGTGGGTTGATTTGACACTCGCTCAGGAACAGGGAGTCTGTGCTGCTTCTCCACCCGGCCAAACAGACATGTGCACTTGTACCAGTGCACACCACTCCTCCTCTCAGCCTCTCAGTGTCAATCAGGATTGCGTGTCCCCACCCCGCATTCCGGGTATAGCAAGGAAAAATAAAATGATAATAACATGTGTTATCATTTTATTTTTTCTTTATTCACCGCTCAGAAACGCCTTAACGGAGGCCGCTGATATTGAAGGTTCAATTTTAGTGTAGAGTTGATGTTAAGTTTATTGTAAATGGTAAGTTTGGGTTAAGGTTTGATATTACGGTTATAGTAAAGGTTAGAATAAAGTCTACAGGTGAATCAGGTGAATTTAAGATTATAATAAGGGTTAGATTTAGGTGGAGGGTTAAGAATAGGGTTATATTGAAGGCTAGGTTGACATGTAAAGTTCTGATTAAGGTCATTGTAAGATTAGGGACCATGAAAAGAGGGACAGGGGTGGTAAGTGATAATTAATGGCTAGGAAGAGGTGACTAGGTTAGGGTTAGTTTCACGATTATATAAAAGGTTCTGTTTAGAGTGTGGGTTTTGGTTGGGGTAGAAGTTGAAGTTGGGGAAATTTATAGAGCACCCGTATAACAAAAAATTTCATGGCGCTAAGCAGACGGCAACAATGCGGGGTGACTATTAAACAGCAGAAGCTCTAGTAAACAACCAGGTCTTCAAACCCTTGCGGAACTCCAAGTAAGATTGAGAAGATCGAAGATGATCGGGATGGGAGTTCCAGAATCGGGGAGCCTGGAAGGAAAAGCTCTACCCCCGTGTTTCTTTCTAACAAAGCGAGGAATAACCAAAAGGTTTTTGGAAGAGGACCGTAAATTCCTAGAGGGGTTGTAGGTTGATAGTCTAAAGCTACATAGAGGGGAGCTGAGCCAGCTAATGATTTAAAAATGAGACAACATAATTTTTTGAAAAGGCATCTATAAGCAACCGGTAACCAGTGTAGTTGCCTCAGCAACGGAAGGGCCTGATGGAATCTGGGCCGATTATAAATCAGCCTAGCCGCCTGGTTTTGAATAAGCTGGAGTCTGCGTAGTTCATAGGCCAGAATGCCAATATAGAGAGAATTGGCATAATCGACCCGAGAAATAACTAGGGCAAGGAGGATGGCCTTGAGAGCATCAATAGTAAAAATCCGAGAAACCTTGCGAATAGTCCGGAGACATAAAAAGCAGGAAGAGACGATCATACTAATCTGGGTATGCATTGAAAGATCGTCGCTGATTTTGATGCCTAGACTCTTCACCGACTTAACTGGGGAAAGGGTGGATCCAAAGGAAGAAGGCCAAAAATTGGAGGACCAGGGATTGGATGAGCCTCCGAACAGGACTAACTCCGTTTTATCGGGGTTTAGCTTTAAATGGCTTAAGCTTATCCAGTCCTGGATAAAAATCATAGTATTCTGGAAATGGGAAATAGAGTCAGAAGAAGAGGAAAAAGTAAAGATGAGTTGAAGGTCATCAGCGTAATTAAACACTGAGACCTCCCGATTACGTAAAGCAAAACTTAAAGGAAGAATATAAAGATTGAAAAGAAGAGGGGAAAGAGCAGAGCCTTGGGGAACACCACAAGATATTGTGCGGGGGCAGAGGAATAAGGGGAAAACTGAACAGCCTGTTGGCGGTTCTCCAGGAATGAGGAAACCCAACTCAGGGCCACATCAGAAATGCCAGCTGCCCTGACACGGTCGACCAAAAGGGAATGGTCGACCGTGTCAAAGGCAGCCGACAGATCGAGAAGTACAAGGGCCTGGGTGGATCCACGGTCGGCACTAACTCTCAGTTCATCTAGCACTGCAAGAGTGACCGCTTCCGTGGAGTGAGAAGGGCGAAAGCCGGCCTGATAAGGGTTAAAATAATCAGAGGCCTCTATGAAGGTGCTAAGGCATTGGGTGACATGTCTCTCCGAAACCTAAGGGAAGAAGGGAGATGGGACGAAAGTTGGAGGAAATAGTCGGATCGGCTCCCACCTTTTTCAACACTGGAACAATCATGGCTGACTTGAAAAGGTTAGGAACAACGCCCAAGGCCAATGATTTATTGAGAAGGGTGAGATCGAGAAAGTTTCACAGAGGATATGTGAAGGGCAACTATCAGTGGGGAAGTCGGATGTGATGGAGCTCACCAAACTGAGAAAATTCTCTGTCAGAATATGTGGGAAATGTGAGAAGAAATGTGCACTAGGGGGGGGGGCATAAAGGAGGGGCAAAAGAAGGGGACGGAGGAGGAATGCAAGACTTAATAGTGGAAATTTTAGTGAAAAAATAATCATGGAGGGAATCACACAGGTTCTGAGAGGGAAGGGGTTTGACGGTTATTCGGTCAAGTTTGGAGAGGCTATTGAGAGCAGAGAAAATTTCCTCAGACTTGTTGGGAGATGAAAGTATCATTGCAGAAAAATATTGGGTTTTAGCGGCAAGAATGTCATTTTTATATTCCCTAAGAATGGCGGAGTAGGTGATCTTATCAGAGGGATCATAATGTCGACGCCACTTACGTTCTGCCTGCCTAAGCTGGAGTTTCTTAGCTTGTAAGGAAGGAGAGAACCATCTCTGCGCATCATGTGGGCGTTTAAGACGAAGCGATCTCCAAGGGATCAGTTCATCACAAGACGAGGTAAGCCAAGAATTAATGGCCAAGGCCTGGTCGTGAAGGGGAGGGTCTGGATTATCAGCATCAGTTGGACTAGAGGCGGAAAGCGAGGAACAGAGCAAGTTAATATTAACTCGTCCCCAGTTTCTCACTGTAACCTTGGTGGGTAGAGGGGTGTTAGACACCAGTTTTAATAGCAGAGAGAATGATACCAGAGAGTGGTCAGACCACAAACAGGGAGAGACTGAAAGCCCACGGACCACGCACGCAACCTGGGCTTCATCCTTGACTCCTCCCTCCCGATGGCCAGGCAAGTTAACGCCGTTATCTCCTCCTGCTTCAACACACTCCGCATGCTCCGTAAGATCTTCCGCTGGATCCCCACTGGAACCAGGAAAACAGTCACCCAGGCCCTCGTCACCAGCCGTCTGGACTACGGGAACGCCCTCTATGCTGGGACCACCGCCAAACTACAGAAAAGACTCCAGCGCATCCAGAACGCCTCAGCACGACTCGTCTTGGACATCCCCCGACACAGCACCATCTCCGCCCACCTGAGGGACCTGCACTGGCTCCCCGTCAGCAAGAGGATCACGTTCAGACTCCTCACCCACGCACACAAGGCTCTCCACGACTTGGGCCCCGAATACCTCAACAACCGCCTCACATTCTACACGCCAACCCGCCAGCTCCGCTCCACCAGCCTCGCCCTCGCCACCGTCCCACGGATCCGCAGAACCACCACCGAAGGAAGATCCTTCACCTACCTGGCGACCAAGACCTGGAACACCCTCCCCACCCACCTACGACTCACCCAGGACCATCTCTCCTTCAGGAAGCAACTCAAGACCTGGCTTTTCGAGCAGTAGCAGCCCCCCCCTCCTCCCCCCACCCCCCAGCGCCTTGAGACCCTAGCGGGTGAGTAGCGCGCTTTACAAATACTCTTGATTGATTGAAAGTAAAGAAATATCCAAATTGGCCGACCAGATTTGGTCTAAAATGTGACCAAACTTGTGGGTAGGGAAGTGTACCAATTGTATCAAATTCAAATCAGTGAGCAAACCAGAGAACTCCTTAGAATGGGAGTCCTCCATGGGATCACCAGGCCAATAATTAAAGTCAACAGAAAAACAAAAGTCCTAGTTCTTAAGGCAATTTAGTTATAAGTCTGTGAACACCACTGGATAGTCAAATGGTCACCCCAGCGACACCTCTATCTCTAGAGATTGTAACGATGTCCCAGTCTATTGCCATAATAAAAGGCAGCCAACCTCTGATCAAAACAATACAGTCAACACAGAACTCACATTCACCAAAAAAAGGACGACAAAAAATGTGTGAATAGCTAGGTAGCACCTCACGGGCGCACCACCAATGGGACCCCTGGTTGGTACTCACCAGGATGGCCCTGTTCTCATCATCGGTGCTACCTAGCTTAAACGTAAACGTGTCCGAGACCCCAAAAAAAGAAAGGAGACAGTGAATGGTGCAGTGAACGCAAACTTATATGTGACAAGGACTAACAACGTTCAACATATAACGAAAAAGTTACTGTGCAAACAGGACAAAAAACTTTTACTCGCATTCCTTTTTTGCAAACAGTAAACATATACACATAAAAAAGAGAGATGTGAATACTACCTATCGATTCACAACCTGCTTATAGCCGACATGTTTCCTTGCCTTGGTCTTTATCAGGCAATTTCGTCAGGGCAAAATATTTAGCTGCCACTGCCAAAGACACTGTGCTTTGAGTGCCCTTTGGCAAGTTTTTCTCTCATACCATCCAAGAGGAAAACTTTCAACATCAGATCAAGGCCCCCAGCGGTGAGCGTGATCCTTTCTCCCTTCAGTTCTGTCAGTGGAGAATAATCGTTCGGCGTCTTCTTGGCACTGGAACCACGCCGAACGATTATTCTCCAAGTTTTCCTCTTGGATGGTATGAGAGAAAAACTTGCCAAAGGGCACTCAAAGCACAGTGTCTTTGGCAGTGGCAGCTAAATATTTTGCCCTGACGAAATTGCCTGATAAAGACCAAGGCAATGAAACATGTCGGCTATAAGCAGGTTGTGAATCGATAGGTAGTATTCACATCTCTCTTTTTTATGTGTATATGTTTACTGTTTGCAAAAAAGGAATGCGAGTAAAAGTTTTTTGTCCTGTTTGCACAGTAACTTTTTCGTTATATGTTGAACGTTGTTAGTCCTTGTCACATATAAGTTTGCGTTCACTGCACCATTCACTGTCTCCTTTCTTTTTTTGGGGTCTCGGACACGTTTACGTTTAAGCTAGGTAGCACCGATGATGAGAACAGGGCCATCCTGGTGAGTACCAACCAGGGGTCCCATTGGTGGTGCGCCCGTGAGGTGCTACCTAGATATTCACACATTTTTTGTCGTCCTTTTTTTGGTGAATGTGAGTTCTGTGTTGACTGTATTGTTTTGATCAGAGGTTGGCTGCCTTTAATTATGGCAATAGACTGGGACATCGTTACAATCTCTAGAGATAGAGGTGTCGCTGGGGTGACCATTTGACTATCCAGTGGTGTTCACAGACTTATAACTAAATTGCCTTAAGAACTAGGACTTTTGTTTTTCTGTTGACTTACTGAGTGGAGGGCGTCCTAGTTCTGTCTTTCCCTCTTGACTCCTATTGCATGTGTGCAATAATTAAAGTCGCCTAGAATCACTATATGCGAGTTGTTAACTATCAAGTTGGCCAATATCTCACTCACTAGAGAATGAAAGGCAGGCATAGATAGAGGAGGGCGGTAGAACAAAACACAAACTAACGGGGGAGAAACAGATAAGGTTTTCATAACTAAATAATCTACAGCAGGGATCACCGGGGAAGACATTAAAGAAAAGGACCATCTGGAATGAATAATGGCAGCCACCCCACCCCCAACTTTACCAGTAGCACGATCAGAACGCAGGAGATAGTAATTTGTAAAAATGTAACTTCATTGATTAGGCGATAGGTTTGCTTTAGGGTGCAGGGTATGATTAGGAATAAAAAAACATTTTGTAAGGGGTTGGGTAAAAGGTTTGCTTTAGGGTGCGGGTTATGGTTAGGAATAAAAAAAGCGTTATGAATGGGGTTAGGTGATAGGTTCATGTTAGGGTGTGGTCATGAAAGCAAAAAACATTTCTTGTGAAGATCAATGCTTCAAGGGACTCATCATCAAAGACACTGCATGTCGTGCATGGAGATTCAAGATGAGGGGTTTGGGGTGAAAGAAGTTCATTGTCATGTAGTCTTCATCATGACATAAATTAGCATCTCTAATTGCCATTGGTTGTCCTTTGTCACCCTCCCGGCACTCCCAATGTGCATATGCAAATGTCCTTATTTCACAATTTCATCTTTCTGTGAAGTTACCATTTTACTTATATTCGCGTTCTGGTAAGGGCACTTTACCTCTTAACACTGTGAAAAACTAAAACCCTGTGTCGCACTTGCACATTTTAAGCGTGTCAGGGTAGATTGCACATGTGCAGTGCAGTGTTTGGCAGCTCATCTTGCAGGGCTTGAATGATGAATGTGAATTGGCATAGCCAATAGGTCTCACCTGTAGGACATTGTAAGTGTTTAGCCATGCAGCACATTATCCTGGGTGCTGTGCTGCTGGGGATTGAAGAGCTATACACATCTCACATTTCAAGGAAGAACAGAAATAACACACTTTTGAACAACGTTTTATTGACCTATTCTAGAGATTGGTTAAAAGAGAAGCGTGGAGTAAGGACTGTAGTGACCGTTCTGCTTGACAAAGCCTTTCATTCATCCAAGGCGGTATAAGGGAGTACTGGGCACCAATCATTCAAGGTCGACCACAAAATAAATTCCAAGCAAGAAATGGGGGTGGGAGGCTGCTCCGCCCTAGGAGGGCCATAGTTAGACAGTAGCTGAGGGAATCAAGATAGGATGGGCAGGGAGAGAGAGGGAGAGAGGGAGAGAGGGGGTTAGGGGGGGGAGTGGGACAGAGGGGGAGAGAGGGGGAGGGAGAGGGAGAGGGAGAGAGAGAGTGTGTGTGTGTGTGGGTGGTGTGTGTGTGTGTATGTGTGTGTCTACAAAACGGGTGGGGATGCCCAGGAGACCTTGGTACTGTATGAGGAGGGACGTATTGAAGCAAATGCTTGCGGTGTACAAGGAGAGATCATCCAAGGAATGGTACGGTCCAGAGCAAAGGTGGGAGCATTTTGGTGGCAGCGCACAGAGCGAAGGGGCATACAGCCAACATGTGCATTATACAATGAGTGGTAATGTGTTGGGGCAGAGTACTGGGAGGTGCACTGGCGAAGGACACCTTGGGGAGAATAATGACCTGGGGCTATAAGGGGGTAATGCAAGGGGGAGTACAGTATACAGAGGGGAGAAACAATACACTGGGAGAGGCTGGGAACAGAGAAGACGCACGGCTTAGGGTGGGGGCAAGCAGATTGAGAGAGGGACAGGGAAGTGGAGGGCGGACAAGTGCAGAGGCTAGGGGCGGTGAGTAGCAAAGGAGGTTAGTGGAGAGGGACAGATAATGCTCTGAAAGGAAGGGTAGCAGAAGAGAAATGGGATATTGCGCTGGGGAAGTGGACGTGCGATGCAAGAGGAAGTGGATGTGAGGAGAATGAGGATGTGCATTTGAGGTCCACTCACATACACTGTCAGGAGCACTCATGGAATGCAGAAAAGCACCCACCCCTCCTTAACAATATTTACAACGCTGAGCTCCAACCTAGCCTGCAACAACTTATGATGGACAAGGAACACGGAAAAGGAAAACCATGAACTACCAGGGAGGAAAGACAGGCAGGGGAGGAAAGCAGGAACTGCTAAAGGATGAGAGAGGTGGACAGGGAAAAGCAGGAACAGCTAATGAACTGGGGCAGGCAAGGAAAATCATGAACTGTTGAGCGGTGGGGTGCACAGAGGAAAATCAATACCTACAGAGGGAAAGATGGGGAAAATAATCGATTATTGAGGAAAAGCGAAACATGTAAGAAGCGGACACCGCTGAGGAAAGAGAGTAGCAGAAACAGCTGTGGAAAGAAACTGCTGAGGGGAGAGGTGGGCAGACAGGGAAAAGCAGAACATTCTGGCTAAAGAGAGGTGAACTGAGGAAAACTAGGACCAGCAGATGGTGAGATGAGCAGACAGGACAAAACCACACATGCCACTGCCTAGGAAAGAGTGATCAATGGAAGAAGAGACGGCCCAGGAAAGAGAGGGGTGGCAGGACACGCAGGTATTGCTCTTGAAAGAGAGAGGCAGGAACTGAAAGCATGAACAGCTGTGGAAAAAAGAAAGCCTGGAATGATGTACGTGAATTAATGGAAAACAAAAACTGAGAAACCACATTGGAGGAAACCAAATGATATAAAAACAATTTTAAAGAAAGACAATTTTAAGGAAATACAGAAAAATTTGAATAAAAGGAAACATTTTAAAGGAAACATGATTTTAAGGAAAAATCCAATATTGTTTTAAACTGGTGTAGAGTTTAGTACTACTTTGGGGTTATGGGGTGCAGGGATGGGTAACGTGTAGAGTGATTAGAGATTTTTAGCGTTCAGGAATAATTGGAGTTCAGGCATAGAAAGGGGTTTATAGGATTCAGAGATGGGTGGAGGGTAGGAGTGGTGAGAGTTTTTTATAGTTCACAGATAAGTGGTGCTTAGGTGTTTTTAGGTTTCAGGGATGGGTGGAGTGTAAGGGTGTTGAGGAGTGTTAGGTTCATGGGTGGGCAGAGTTTTGGGCTTGTGTGTGTTTTTAAGGTTCAATTATAGGTAGCGGCTGCGGTGGTGAAGAGTTTTTGGGTTTCGGGATGTGGTGGAGTTCAGGGTGGTGAGAGGTTTTAAGTATTCAGGGATGGGTGGAGTTTAAATGTAGGAAGTGGGTTTTAGGGTTCAGGGATGAGTAGTTTAGGGTGATGACATGCTCTTATGGGTCATGGATAGCTGATGTTTAAGGGCAGTGAGGGGTTTTTAGGGTTCAAGGATGGGTTGGATTTTTGGTGTGCTGAGGTGTTTTAAGGGGTGTGGGATGGGTTGGGTTAAGGCGTAGAAAAGAATTTTGGGGGTTCATGAGTGATTTTAGGGTTCAGGGATGGTGGAGTTTTGGGGTGGAAAGTGCTTTTTAGCTTGAGGGATTAGTGTAGTTGAGGTGTAATGAGGGATTTTAGGCGGCAGGGATTTACAGTGTTTAGGGGTTGTGAGGTGTCAGCGATGGATGGTGTTAACCGCTGGTGATGGGTCAGCGAATTAAAAGCATCCAAAGTAATTGTTTGACAATGTAAAAGATATAGACATTAAATAACGTCCCCTGAAGGAAAGCACTGAAATATACAATTCCGACAAACTGTTTCTGAAAGTAAGACCTGCGACCATTGCATTTACACTTAAAAAATAAGCATTCAAAAGCCAATTTCAACCAAAAAGACTTTCTATGTACTGGTTCCTATGAAAAGGTAAATGCCATTCATTCTGAAAATTTCCATTAAACAGTTAAGATAAAATGTTTTCTCAGTAATGGTATTCCATGAAATAATTTTTCTATGAAATCACATACAACCCACAGGAAAACCAGAAACTGCAAAGGATAGATGTTAAAGCAGTTGAAAGTACGGACAGGTGAGGCACGAACTACTGTGGAAAGATGGTGAAACTGTGGAAAGTAAGAGCAGCTGACAGGAGATGACTGAACCAGGAGCTGCTGAGAATGGATGGTGAAACTGTGGAAAGTAAGAATGGCTGACAGGAGATGACTGAACCAGGAGCTGCTGAGAATAAATGGCGAAGCTGTGGAAAGTATGAATGGTTGACAGGAGACGGCTGAACCAGGACCTGCTGAGAATGAATGGTGAAGCTGTGGAAAGTAAGGATAGCTGACAGGAGACGGCTGAACCAGGAACTGATGAGCATAGATAGTGACGCTGTGGAAAATAAGAATAGCTGACAGGAGACGGATGAACCAGGAGCTGCTAAGTATGGATGGCGAAGCTGTGGAAAGTAAGAATGGCTGACAGGAGACGGATGAACCAGGAGCTGCTAAGTATGGATGGCGAAGCTGTGGAAAGTAAGAATGGCTGACAGGAGACGGCTGAACCAGGAGCTGCTGAGCATAGATGGCGAAGCTGTGGAAAGTAAGAATGGCTGACAGGATTCGGCTTAACCAGGAGCTGCTGAGCATAGATGGCGAAGCTGTGGAAAGTATGAATGGTTGACAGGAGACGGCTGAACCAGGAGCTGCTGAGAATGAATGGTGAAGCTGTGGAAAGTAAGAATGGCTGACAGGAGACGGCTGAACCAGGAGCTGCTGAGCATAGATGGCGAAGCTGTGGAAAGTAAGAATGGCTGACAGGAGACGGCTGAACCAGGAGCTGCTGAGAATGAATGGTGAAGCTGTGGAAAGTAAGAATGGCTGAACCAGGAGCTGCTGAGCATAGATGGCGAAGCTGTGGAAAGTAAGAATGGCTGACAGGAGACGGCTGAACCAGGAGCTGCTGAGCATAGATGGCGAAGCTGTGGAAAGTAAGAATGGCTGACAGGAGACGGCTGAACCAGGAGCTGCTGAGCATAGATGGCGAAGCTGTGGAAAGTAAGAATGGCTGACAGGAGACGGTTGAACCGGGAACTTCTGAGGATGGATGGTGAAGCTGTGGAAAGTAAGGATAGCTGAAAGGAGACGGCTGAACCAGGAGCTGCTGAGCATAGATGGCGAAGCTGTGGAAAGTAAGAATGGCTGACAGGAGACGGCTGAACCAGGAGCTGCTGAGCATAGATGGCGAAGCTGTGGAAAGTAAGAATGGCTGACAGGAGACGGCTGAACCAGGAGCTGCTGAGCATAGATGGCGAAGCTGTGGAAAGTAAGAATGGCTGACAGGAGACGGCTGAACCAGGAGCTGCTGAGCATAGATGGCGAAGCTGTGGAAAGTAAGGATAGCTGACAGGAGACGGCTGAACCAGGAGCTGCTGAGCCTAGATGGCGAAGCTGTGGAAAGTAAGAATGGCTGACAGGAGACGGCTGAACCAGGAGCTGCTGAGCATAGATGGCGAAGCTGTGGAAAGTAAGAATGGCTGTCAGGAGACGGTTGAACCGGGAACTTCTGAGGATGGATGGTGAAGCTGTGAAAAGTAAAATTAGCTGACAGGAGACGGCTGAACCAGGAACTGATGAGCATAGATAGTGACGCTGTGGAAAATAAGAATAGTTGACAGGAGACGGATGGACCAGAAGCTGCTCAGTATGGATGGCGAAGCTGTGCAACGTAAGGATAGCTGACAGGAGACGGCTGAACCAGGAGCTGCGGAGCATAGATGGCGAAGCTGTGTGTAGTGACATCTTCATTAAGAAATGAACTCCTTGATGTGGTATTCAGGTATTTATTCAAGATGAACTTCAGGAGAAGTAAAGTGCATGCAGCAGATCATACAGTTAACAGTACAATGAATCATGACATTCTACAATCCCAGAACACCCTTCAACACAGTTCTATTACATAGTATAATTCCATTGTTCATTAAAGAATCATGCAACCACTACACATCCCCCTTCTTTATAAAACTAAAAATAAACAAATAAATAAATATTTACAAACGTTGAACTGCCTGAGTTTGTCACTCCAGCATATCGTATCTCATCTGTAGAAGGAACCTGGGTAATTTGATCTGCAGGGATTTCTAAAACATGCGTGGAATTAACAGAAGAGATGGATGGACCAGACTAATTGCTACACCCTGCACATCCCCTTCCTTAAAATTTGAAAACAAAAAAAACAATTAATTATTACAACTCTCTACCACTATCTACCACGTCTTCTGAATCAAAATTAGCTTCTGGTTATACAACTAAGCTAAGGAGAGAGTTCTTCATTACTTTTGCGATGTTTAAGCTTTAGTAGCAAGTTTGCTATGTATATATAAATTTCTTTTTTTAATACTTCCTCAAGCAATGAATTTTAGTTCACTAACTGAACTAGTTGCAAAATTCTACAACAAATCTGCTTTATATTGGGACACCATAGTTACGGCAACCTAATACGAAAGTAACAGTGGATACTATTTTTTTTTTTTTAAACACACTTACTTGTCAAACTATGCTCCTATACCTCTATTGGTCCAACAGGTTTCCGGAACACTTTAATCTTGGGACTAAGGTCACATTTTAACCCCAGAAAATATATATTTTCTCCATCCTCTTTTAATACCACCCCAGAAATTTGCTAGAAACTGTACATAACATATAATATCTGCATATAAGTTTAAACAGGCATAGTATCTTAAAATACTGCATCAATACACTAAATATGCTCTGGGTCCTGGATAATTCCCTAAAGTGGCAAAGAATGCCTATTAATAAGCAAGGAACACACAGTATCTTATACACAAAATCTTGTAGACTTGTAGACATCTTGTTTATTCTAGCTGAAGAGTAGGATAAAATTCCCCTTAATTATTATTATAATTAGGTGATCTACTTCCAGCAGCCAAACCAACGAGAAATGGACAAAACTTCCCGCAAAGGGATATATTGCTGAATGCATCCATACCCATAACCAGAGTATTTGAATATAAAGAGAAAAGTGGCCACCACTGTTTGACCCTAACCTCTGAGCACTTTCAGGGGCTGATGTTCAATGACTTTAGGTCCTTCCACCCTAATACCGGTGGACCACTTCTTGCAACATACAATTTTCCCATAGCATGCCTACCCTTAAAACGAAACACAAGGGTCCTAAACCCTAGAATATCAACTCTTCCTCCTGTAAAACTTTTGGCAATAACACCATCGGTTTCTAACCACCCTCCAATTTTGTCCACAAAGTGACTTTTTCACATCTCTTGCGGCACCACAGTGAACAGTGAACCCGAATCTACCACCAATCGTAATATAATTCCACTCACAGAAATATCACAAAAAGGATTAAATGATGAGACATTAGAAGCTCCTAAATCCACTTCGTCCCCTCTTACTGCAGAAAAATCACCCTTATGTCGAACATGCACCTCTTTTTTGTTCTTTCTGTTGCACATACGCGAAAAGTGTCCCCTCATTCCGCACTCCCAGCACATGGTAGAACTAGCAGGACATTTTTCAAAGGGAACCACATGTGAATAACTACCACCTCCAACATAAATTACGTTGCTACACTCCTCTTTCCCATTACTCCTAAATCTTCTTCTAACACGAAAACCAGTTTTCCCTTCTTCAAACATATCGGTTTCAAGATTCTTATACCTCGTTCCCTCTTCTACCACTTTTCTTACCGTTTCTACTGACGTCTTGTTACCATGCGATAACATAGCTTTAGAACGAGGATCAGACAATCCTGCCTTTTCAACAAAGGCAGTGGTATCTCTAAGACAGTTAACCCATAACTTGTTCCTGGTATGCCCAACTACTCGGTCCGAAGTTAAATCATTGTAACATAGAGCAAATTCACAATTCTTCACTAACGCCAAAGGAGGATTTAAAGTCTTCTGGGTTTTGTTTGCACTTTCACACTTGAAACATTCACAAACTTTTCTCTCTATATCAACATCAATATTAGGCAACCAATACAAGACCTTTATGTTTCTCCTGGTACGAGAGATTCCTGGGTGCCCTTCATGGCCTATATCCATAATCCTGTCTCTAATACCAGAAGGAGGTACAATCCTTCCTGCCCTGCAAACAAAATCCATTTCCACACTCAATTCATCTCGCACCTCCCAAAATGGCCTCAATTTTGGATCAACCTTAGCTTTGGTTGACCAACCATTAACGATTTTGTCCTTGAGTGTATGTAAAATTGTGTCATTAAGGTATTCCTTCTGCCAAACTTGTTTAGAAAGGCCAGCAACATTATCAAACACACCAGCTACACCATAACCTTTCCATGGATTCCTGTCTAATTCTGAATTCTTGTTCCTGGTAGTAACTGTTCTTGATCCATTCGCTGTCAGAGACATTATCGAGTGTTTTACAGAAAACAAATACCTGAAAGAAAACTGGTTAGTTATTAGAAATGACTTCGCGACTGATGTCTAACACAATATCTAGACAATTATTTGAAACCCCACTTCATGTACGATGTCTTCGTGAAACAACAATTGAAATTCGAATAAACCACTTAGTTGATAATGTATTCATATAAATTTGAATAAACCACTTTGTGAATAATGTTGTCAAGTAAATTTGAATGAATCACTACGTGAATAATAGTTCCATTAGTTATTAGGAATGACTTCTTCGCGACTGATGTCTAACACAATATCTAGACAATTAATTGAAACACCACTTCATGTGCGATGTCTTCGTGAAACAACACCTGAAAGAAAACTGGTTAGTTATTAGAAATGACTACGCGACTGATGTCTAACACAATATCTAGACAATTATTTGAAACCCCACTTCATGTACGATGTCTTCGTGAAATAACAATTGAAATTCGAATAAACCACTTAGTTAATAATGTATCCATATAAATTTGAATAAACCACTTCGTGAATAATGTTGTCACATAAATTTGAATAAATCACTACGTGAATAATAGTTCCCTTTAAACTTGAACAAACCACTTCGTGAATAATGTTTTCATATAAATAAAAACCAAAGATACTAAATAGTTCTTGTTTTCGTTGAAAGAAAAAAAATTTTTGAAAGCAACCACTAACTGAACAATGTCTTCATGTAAAAAGGGATACTAATTATCCCTTGGAACCTATAACTCTTTTAAGTAAAACCTGCAAAACAAATTGGGTTAGTAATATATACATACACGGTGGTCCAATATTAAACTGACGCTTCACGAAATTTCTGTTGCACGTAAAAATGACTTGTTTCCATCAGTGCTTCTGCCTTTCTTGATATTTCCACAACGTGAGTAGTGGAACATGTAACCCTTCTAAGTAAGACTTGCAGAATTTTAAATTTTTTTTTTTTTTTAAGATGGTTATCAACTGTTGATTTAATCGTGATGATGCTATCGCGTTGGCGAGATGTGAGATGATGTTGTCCAGCTAGGTGACGTGTGTTCTACGTGTTGTAATTCCAAGATGAGGATGAAAACCAGTACTTGGATCCTTTAAGAGACGTTCCAACATAGGAGGTATTGCCAGGAATAGCATCAATTTCAGAGGACAATTTGAAATTCAGATAAGTAGTTAATTGGTGTAATTATGAGAAATGTCAAATTAAGACGTAAAAGCTGTGTGCATCAGCGTGCACATTATTACTCCAAGAAAACTGTATGAATATTCTTGTAAATAGGTGTCAGCGTTGAGTTCATTAAACTGTACGTTCAGTAAGAAGATTGTCAAGAATAATGCTATTGCAAGCGTAAAAAGTATGTCAAGAAATCTATGCTGACAAGCTGAAAATACACACAATTGTCCTCAAGAATGTAATGTTGAAAAAATATTTTTTTTTTTTTTATAGAATACGGTAAATATTTGCAGGTTACAGGATAATAGATAATGGAAATAAATGTGGTCTTTTATTGCTTTCGATTTTGAAAGGGAACGAAAAGAATGGACTTCAAGTATAAGCTTCACGCTGCATGCACTTTAGAGACCATAACAGGAAAAATAAGCTTCTTGAAAAAAAAATTTTTTTTTTTTTTGCGCAATCTAATTAGTTTGTTGAGGAAAGCGCTTGAAGGAACAAGTGAAATAAAGTCATAAATACCCACACGAAGACCGGAGAAAATGTTCCTCGTTTCAGTGGTCGCGTTGCCCTAGCAACCACAAGATGGCGGTGGAGAGCGTGAAGACGCTTGTGACGTGGAGGAAAGCACTTAGATGCGCGCTGATGCACTGAATGTGTGCGCGAGTAGAGCTCAATTGTTCACGGGGACGCTGCTGCGTGCGTGAGAGCGAGAAGCTGTGTAGCCGGTAAGCGTTATTCCTTTTCAAAAAATGCAAAACGCAAATAAACGGAATTACACGCTAAAACCAGTGAAAGCAGCACACATTTCCCAAAAACGATGAGGTTTTCATAAAACACATCGTGGTTCTTCTGCTTCAAGTCTTTCAGGATGATTAATAGAAGTGCTTCCCCTTTCAGACAGTTACGAGTAGAAGTACACGCGAGAGGTTCACAGACGGGAAACGTTGGAGCCACAACGTTGTGATATTCCCCACACGAATTAAGAGTCAAAAGGAACATACATTTTTTTTTTTTCAATGCTCCCTTGAGTTACTCACGATTGGAGTTGAGTAGCAAAACGAAGCTGAAACAGTGAATCTTTAAAAGAGAAGAAATCGCTGTGGAGGTTGAGATCACAAGTTGCGCCCATCTCGTTGCCAATTCTGTAGTGACATCTTCATTAAGAAATGAACTCCTTGATGTGGTATTCAGGTATTTATTCAAGATGAACTTCAGGAGAAGTAAAGTGCATGCAGCAGATCATACAGTTAACAGTACAATGAATCATGACATTCTACAATCCCAGAACACCCTTCAACACAGTTCTATTACATAGTATAATTCCATTGTTCATTAAAGAATCATGCAACCACTACACTGTGCAAAGTAAGGATAGCTGACAGGAGACGGCTGAACCAGGAGCTGCGGAGCATAGATGGCGAAGCTGTGGAAAATACGAGCAGCTGACAGCAGATGCCTGAACCAGGAGCTGTTGATCATTGATGGTGAATCCGTGGAAACTAAGAGCAGCTGACAGGAGACGGCTGAACCGGGAACTTCTGAGTAGAGACTAAGGGGCGAGAGTGAGGCGGTGGTAGCAGCTGTAGAAGAGGGACAAACAGGTCGGACGAGTGAGCGAGAAAGCAGGAAGTGCTCGGCTCGACGAATGAGGAAAACACGGGAAATTTGAGTTGCCTGCGGAGAAACTAGCCATCGTTGAGGGAGTGTGGCGAAGGGAAAGGAGGCAGTGAGAGCAAGAATATCGAGGAAACAAAGAGACAGTCAGGAAAAAAGAGTGAATTCTGACGAAGACAGGGATGGCAGGCAAGAACTGTCGAGGGGACGAGGTGAGACGAAGTAAGACAGAAGTCGTCCCAGGAAGGACTGGAAAGGGGCAGAAACTGCTGGGAGGACGGATGGCAAACTAGGGGACAGGAGCTGCTGGGAGCAGAGGTGGGGTTGAAATGGGCAGGATCCTCTGACAGGGGCGACAGGGAGAAGGGGGGGGAAACTGTTGAGTGTAGACAGGGGTGTGAAAATGGTATAAACTGCTGAGAGGACAGGTGGGGAACAGAGACAGGAGCTGCTGAGAGACAGATGAGGACCAAGGGGGCAGAAGGGGTGCAAGAACAAAGACATGAGGAAGGTGCAGGAACTAACAAGAGGGAACTAATGAGAGGGTGCAGGAACTAACAAGAGGGATCTAATAAGAGAAGATATGCGTATGAGGAAGGCACAGGATCTAATAAGGGGATACGAGGGAGGTACAGGATGTACTCAGGCGCTATGAGAAGGGTGCTGCTGAGAAGAGGTACGAGGAGGAAGAAGACATACTGACAGGAGGGGCAGGGCCTACTGAGAGGAAACATGAGCAGAGTACAGAAGAGGACAGATGGACAGCGCTGGCAAGAACTGCTGAAAAGAGACGAAGCTCTGAGAGCAGTTACTGCTGGGACGAGTGGTGAGAGTGAGGGACAGAGAGAGAACAGCAGATGATGCTGAGAGGAAAGGGGGCAGTGAGGAGGTGTAGGGACTGTTGAGAGGAAAGACAGAAAGGGGAAAACAGAAACTGCCAATAACACTAAAACCAGTAGACAAGGAAAACTACTGCTGAGACGAGGGGGTGCATTGGAAACAAGAGAAAGGAACAGCTGACAAACATGAAGGACTGGAAAGAGAATAACAAGAGAAGAGATGCACAGAAGAAAGGGGGCAGAAGCTAGTAAGGATAGGGTGGTACTGAGGGGGGAGAGAACGGGACGAGAGGGGGCACAGAAGGCAAAAGGGTCTGGAGAAGAAAAGAGTGGACAGACAGCTACCGATTAAAGAAAAGGAACAGAAGATAAGGGCAGGCATTACTGATTAAAGTGAGGGGACAGAGAATGTGACAGAGTCGGCAGATTAATGGGAAAGGGCAGAGATTAGGCCAGGAGCAGCCAATAAAAGAGAAGGCACGGTGAAGGGGACAGAGCTGCCAATTAACGAGGGGGGACAGAGAAGAGGGCAGGAACGGCTGATGATTTCAATACTCAACACAGGTAGGCACAAATACAGAAACAAAAGTGCTTGTGCTCATGGCGATCACACATAAAAATATGTATGCGTAAATAACTAACAGGCAACATCTAGGTATTCACAGAGAGACCCCGTTTTTGTTTTTAACCCTTGCCTAAATGCATCTCCAAAATACTTTAAAAACTAAAGCAAGAAGAGTATTGTCGCCGCTTGGCCATTTGCACCCTTTACACACGCACACTGTTTTCACTGCTTTCACTTACACCTGATCACAACGAGCACCAAACACTTTTGTTTCCAGTGCCACAACAATACTGCGTCGTGAAATAATTTACCTACGTCATGTTGTGTACTTTTCGATAGTCTGTAGCCAGGGCTTTAAGTGGGATGAAAAAACTGGGGGTGGGGGGATCTCTCAAAGGGCGCAGCTTAAAAACACATAAGCTAAAAGTATGTGCTTAGCATAGTGTGCCACCCAACTTGTATTTCGCTGTTTCTGTCATTGCATCCAGATATATAAAACAACAATTAACATCATACCTACAACAAGTCAGGACTGCTGGCTTTCTCAATGGTTGTTAGTTGCATAAGATAAATAAGCAGCAACTGTGGCTTGTATATAATATTGAAAAAGCTTCCACTTAAAGCCCTGGTGACACCACGACAATGTTGCTGCTCCTGAATTTCCAAAAGAGAAGAGAAATCCAGAGAGCAAATGACTCTCTTGAAAGGATTTCCCTTCCCTTATAAGGCTCACCTGTAATGACCTCATGCCGTAAACGCCACTAGAGAGAAGTGAGCAGTGTGAGCACGCGCACCTGGACGTGCCTGCTGTCATTGAAGTACTATAAAAAAGGACCTCCTGTACCAGGGCACAACACAGAGCCTGATAGAGACCCGTTTCGAGGCCCTCTTAAAAAAACTGCAGCCCCGGTGAGACCCGGCCCACTTAAAGCCCTACCTGTAGCGTTAATTGTATTTCAGCAAAATGCAGCCACCAGGTTGTGGCATCAAGCTGAGTACATCCTAAAGGAACCACTGGTCAATCTTATAAACATATCAGAGAGGGATGCATGCTGGGAGAGGAAAGCAGGGGCAAGTGTGTAGGGGGCATCACATGTTGCAGAGAGTGGAGTAAACAGGGGGCAGCAAGCCTGGAACACGTGGCCAGGGTCAAACAGAACTTCCACATGAAGTCTATCTTCTAAAGAGATATGTACTGAAGAAACCGCCTCAAACCTCACCCAGGCCAGCCTCGGGGCTGCATGTGTACAGAAACTACAAACCCCTTCTGTGTCGCCCACAGTCTAGTCTAGAGTGCCCCAAAGCAATTACCACAACTCCCAGATATACATTACTGATTTTATTTCTGTTCCATTCTGCAAACTTTCCAAACAACAAACTTTTTTTTCAAAAAACAATTTTATAATAAATTACATAATTAAATAAACTCGTATCTGATATTTATAATTCTCCCTTTCCCCCCACAGCTTATAAACAGTACTGGTCATGGGCCAGAGACACAAATAGCGTGAAAAGACATACATACAAATATATATATATATAATTATACTGAACTCTCAGAAAGCAGCTACTGCTTAACAGCCAAACGAAGATCACAGTGCTGTCTGGGCCATGCTCAGCACGGGGATACCCAGAAACTGGTGCCCAGAGGGGAACACTTTCCTACCAGCCCTACCAATTCATCACGTACCCACCCACTTCTGTAATAACACTGTTTTAGGGCATAACTCTGCTCGTTCTTCCTTTTGTCTGAGTTGCGGTTTCATTTTTTCCTGACAAATGCCACTGGTTCACTTATTATTTATTGGGGGGTGCTACTTTTTTGGGTTTTCGTATGACAGCTTCCTTCCCACTCTACAGCTTCCCTTTTCTCTGGGGCTTCCCTTTCAAGTGCTTACGTTTGGGTTTCTTTTATAGAGCTAAAATATTCCTAATGTAAAGTGAATTGCAAAAGATCACAGTCTGTTTGGTCAAATTGGGGGAGCCAGGATTAGAAATTGGTTCTCGTGGTTTCTAACCTGAGGCAACCACTAGACCACATCCCGTTTCAAGCACCACGGGGCCCTCTAACCCTTTACAAAGCATTCCAACTGTGGGGGGCTGGGAGGGGGGGGGGGGAGTCATTAATATTCACCATATTAGGCACATTCTGAATTGCTTCTTAGTGCTTTAATAATTTGTGTTATCATTGACATTTGATAGTCCTTGTTTTATCGGTTTTGGAGGATAAGATGCTGAGTCGGTTCCACAAGCATTTCAGCAAGTAACCCGCAGGGTACATGAGTTCTATGGAGAAGGACTATTCACCCACTGAGCTATCTTTCTAAGTTTCACGAGCCCACTTTGCAGTCCTACGAAGATTCCAACCTGTGCCCAAAGCAGGCACATTAACCCACTGGACCACGCTACTGGGATTGAAGCTGGGGCGCCAGGAGTTAAACATGATATATGTACAAGGAATTTAACCATTAATTTGTCTTCCTGGAATTAGAAGCAGTGACCTGCTGTCACACTCAGCTCCCCGCATCAGAAGCACAGATCACTGAGCTGTAACAGCCTCCGGGTCAATGCTCTGTTTTATTTATATTGTAACCAATGCTTGAAATGGAAAAATAGAAGTGCTGGTACTCTGTATGAGAGCATATGCTTGTTTCTGAGAAGTGCCGATACTCTGTATCAGAGTACCTGCTTGTTTCTGACAAGTGCTGGTACTCTCCAATCATAAGTATTACGTCTCTCTTGAGAAGTGCAGGTACTCCCCCTCTCAAAATAGAAAGGTGCCGGTACTCAGTACCGGACAGTACTGGCCCATTTAAAGCACTGATTGTAACCTCCCACCTGCCTATTACACAAAGCTCTCTGCAATAGACACACAACCCACTCAGCAGCGATACTGGCCTCCGCCTTTCGAGAAATGTACCCAGATGTTTGCATGGTACAGGCTGTTTGCTTGCAGCCCCACTAGTATGGAATCGCTTCCTATGGGAAACAAGGGGCAGTTGAGGTGTATGGTTTGCTAGTCCCAGTGGCTATGCTTGGACGTCGCTGCTTTAATGCAGACGTCCCTTTCCCGCCACACCTCCGTTCACCCCTGAGTGGGGGCTGCAGGACAGCACTCGCGTGGGGTCACCAGGTTTAAGCATGTCCACGTGGACACAGTGTTCAGAGCCCTGAGCCTTCATTTATGAAGCAACTGTGAGCTGGTACTCCAGCGCTCCAGCCCCATCAGGGCGAGCAAACCAGTACCACCACCAGAATGTATATACTTTTTAATGAAATCCTTGTGACGTAGAGTAATCTGGTAAACCTACGGTCATGTTGACAACCTGCACCAGGAGCTAAGGGACTCCAACCCCTGTAAATGTGTGGGGTGGAAGGGCTTCTGTCCACAGCGGGGGCCATCTTGCCTCATGTTTGCGTGGAGTTCTGGTCCAGACAGTAGGGTATGCACTCTTCTGCCCAAAGCCCCTTGCCAACGTGGCGCGTTGGCCTATGCAGCTAGACCTATGCCCAATTGGTTCTAGAAGGGCCTCTCCCTGCCAGCTTGTGAAGTCGGTGCTGGTCTAAACCACTAGCCATGTGCCCCTTTGCCCCAGCTGAGCCTATGAATCCCCCTCGTGCATGTGGGGAGTTGGCATGCGCAGCTAGACATGTACCCCTTTAGACCTACTCCCTGTCGCATCTAAATGTGAGTTGCAGACCTAGGCAACAAGGCGCCTGTTCTGTGTCCCTAAAGGGCCCCTGCTTGCCCCTGGCTCTTGTGAACGCAGGGTACTGGCCTGCCCGGTTAGGCGTGTGTTCACCTGTCCCTTGAGGTGGTCCTCCATACCCTATGTGGCATGCTCTCCTCCCTACAGGGCTTTCTTCTTGCCCCATGGCTCTTGTGCATGAGGGGGTGCGGCCTAGACAGCTAGTTCCCCACACCCCTCTCCCCCGAGCGAGTCGCCCGCTCCATCAGTCTCTGAGGCGGGTATGGTGGTGCTGTCCTAGACAGTCAGTCATGGGTTCCCTTACTCCTGTAGTGCCAGTTGCCTTGACAGCTGGGCTTATACTCAGTCTCTAGAAGGCCACACCTGCTCGCTTCTCTCCTGTGCAGGTGACGGCTTGCTCCCCAAGACTGCATTGCTTGAGCTCCTCTGTCTTTTGGGCTTCCCTTACCCCATAGTCTCTTGAGGTGCTGTGTGCACAGACAGCTGGATTCATTCTCAGTCTCCAGAAAGGTCCACCGGCCCCATATTTGTCTTGTGCAGATGGGGCGCTGCTGCCCGAGACTCCATCACTTAAGCTCTACTATCTTTGGGAGTTCGCCCACCTCACTAGTCTTTTGCACAGGTGATGACACTCCACAAGCTGCCTAGAGATGGTTGGCACACACCAACTGGGGCTACACATGCGTTGGGTTGTCCGAGTAAGGGTCCGGTTTGCCCACATGCAGCATCACTGTGGGTGCCCGGTAGTGGCGGTGGGCGCCATTGCAGGCAATGCCACCACAGGGCTTCCCTCTAGTCCTCATTCCCAGTTTCTGGTTGCAAAGGCTCTGCCAGGTTTGTAATGTCTTGGAGCTCCACACCCAGATGCCGCTGGTGATGCCCACCACTAGCGACATGAAGACCTTGAGCATGAAGATGGCGATAGTGGGCACCGAGGCCTCCAGGGAGCAGTCTGAGTTGCGCCGCCCATGCACAGGCCGGCATCGATGCTCCAGGGCACGTAGGTCCCAAAAGTCCATGTTGAGGCGCTCATAAAAGTAACAGACGATCACACAGGTGGCTGGGACTGTGTACAAAATGGAGAAGACCCCAATCTTCACCATCAGCTTCTCCAGCTTCTCGGTATTGGTCCCCCCAGTTTTCATGATCCTCCTGATGTGAAACAGGGCCACGAACCCCGTCAAGATGAAAGATGTCCCAATCACCAGATAACAGGAGAGCGGGACCAGGATGAAGCCGGTCAAAGCGTTGACATCCATGCTGCCGACGTAGCACAGCCCCGTCAGCTCATCTCCAGCCACTTTCCTCATGGTGAGGATGATGATGGTCTTCATGGCTGGGATGCCCCAGGCAGCCATGTGGAAGTAGCTGCTGTGGGCTTCGATGGCCTCATGGCCCCATTTCTTCCCCGCTGCCAGGAACCATGTCAACGTGAGAATGACCCACCACAGCGAGCTGGCCATGCCGAAGTAGTAGAGGATGAGGAAGACAATGGTGCACCCAGTGCTCTCCAGGCCCTCCTGGATGATGTAGAGCTCGCCGTTCTCGCGGTCGCAGGCGATGTTCTCGGCACCAGCCACAGAGCGGATGATGAAGGCCAAGGAGTAGACGTTGTAGCACATGGACAGGAATATGATTGGTCTCTCGGGGTACTGGAAGCGATGTGGGTCCAGAAGAAACGTAAGGACCGTGAAGGCTGTGGACACGAAGCACAAGGTGGACCAGACGGCCATCCAGACGAAGGCAAAGTCTTTGTCGGCTCTTGACCAGTAGACGTCCACGCCAGGGGAGCAACGAGGAGCGCAGGTCAGGCTCTTCTCAACATACTGAAACTTCTCAGAGTTCTCGCATGTGTCCATGCTGCTCTGCCCCTTGCCCTCTCCAGTGCCCGGTGGTCTGGGTCTAGGTTCGACGGGCAGCATGCCCTGGCCCTTTTGGGTCTCTGTTTCCGTGCCATTGTCAGGAGCCTCCATGCAGAGGGCGTTGGGGTCGTTCTTCGTGGGCAGCCGGCTGCAGTCCAGGGAATCGGGCCAGCCAAAGTTGAACTTCTCCATGACCGGTGCGCAGCGATTGCGCGCTTGCTCGCACATGGGCCGGCAGGCCAGGATGGAAGTGGACACCTGGTCTGTGCACATCGGTGCATAGAGAGAGCAGAGGAAGAAGCGAAGGTGGACATGGCAGCCGTACTCCACCAGCTGGGCAAACTCCTGGAGCTTCAGGGAGGCCTCCTTCTGGTTCTCATGGCCCATGAAGTTGGGCATGCGGGTCAGGTTGTACCCTATGCCCTGGCACATGGGAATCTCGATGGGCTCGCACTTGGCCTCGCGCCCCTTGTCCAGGTCATAGGCACCGATCTCCAGCGTGGAGCCTGCCACCACCAGCTGGCACAGGAAGGAGAACAGCTTCACGTGCAGGGCTGCCATCCTGCTCTGGCCCCTGGATCAAGAGTCCACCTCTTCCGTCCGCCCAGAGGCTCTGGTGGTCACCCTGTCAGGAATGTCCCCCTGGCACTCACATGTGAGCTTGTGCGAGCGCCGCGCGCCACAGCGATGAAGTTACCACGGGCTGTTATAAATAAGCCACCCGTGCCCGAAGCCCCGGGTGAAGTCCAGGTTGAGGTGAGGCACTTTGCTGCTTCCAGGCACACTTGGCTTCCTATGGCGCGAGAGCAACAAGTTACAAGAGTTTCCCCAAGTTCATCGGCTCACTGGTAACACTAGTTGGGTGACCCCTCAAATATCCGCTGCTTTTGGGAGGTGTTCCGAAGGCACCGATCTCCAGTTCCGCAAGGCATGTGTACCCCACTCCTGCTCGGAGGAGGGCATAAAAAAACAAAGTCAGTCCCAAAGACCGGTGCGGGTGCAGCTGCTGAGGGCAAGGCAGGGATGGATGCCCAGGAGCAACCTGGCACACGCCTGGAAGACAGGAGCTGGTCCGGACTGGAGTCAGTGTGGCACCCCGTGTGCCCAGGCTGCGGCTGGTTCTGCAGGGTTCCGTGCCAGTCAGTGTGTGCCCGGCTCTGCTCTATCACCGGGCACGCCGGTAGCCGAGCTTCTGCAACTGCTACCGGTCCTGCAGCAGGATGCCCCGATCAGTCACTTGGAGCCGGGACGCACTGGCACAGACTGCCCCGGAGCCGCTGATGGTGCCAGTGAAGGAGCCACTTTGTGAGGCTGCTCTACGGGACCATTGGGACACGCCGGCGGACACGCTCCTGTGGTTTCTGCTGCTACTGATTATTAGTGCCCGCTCCGGCTACTGTTGTTTCTGATCCTGCCCTCCCCTGTCTGCATCTTCCCCTCCTAGGGGGCGGGGCCCCAGGGGTCCACGCCCACCGCATGGGCGGGGCTCCGTTAAAGGCGCAGAGACTCCCCCTTCCGCCCCCTATGAATAGAAACCACAATGAGCTGTAATAACATTTCCCAATTAATGCCACCCCCTGTTGGCACCGGTTCACAAAGCCCTTCCTCTTTCTGCTGCTTCAGCTCTAGGGCTCACCAGCAACAAGGCCGCCTTTGCCAAGCCCTCGCCGGGGGGAGTGGAGCTGCTTTCAAAAGGGGAAACACAATCCCCCTCTGCAGCAACTGCTTAAAACCACACTCCTGTAACTAGAACAAGGCCTGTGTTGTGCAAGGTGGCGACGAGAGAAGAAAAATAGAGCTCTTATATGTGTGTCCTTTTTTTGGGGAAAAAAAGTTTAAATATTAATTTCTAGCTTTCCTGCCCGGGAAGGGGTTGAATCCCGAGACAGACAGGCGGACTCCAGAACCGGCACGTTACAGGAAGGACCCTCTTTGCCAATCATTCGTGCCCGGGTCTACCTTGTCCTGCCAAGACGTGCTGTCAAACCCGTGCCAGGTACTCGCTGTTAGTGGCACCATGGCATGGTTCTAGCATTAAGGCTGGAAGTATGGGCTCAAATGGACGCTGGGCATAGTTCTATAGTTCTAGCATAATAGGCCTTTTCAGGGCAGGACATAGTAACACTAAATGATACTTTCTTGTCATTAACCTTTTTGGTGAAGGCCCTTTTATTAGCGTTTCTTAGTGCTCGTCAGCTCAGACATGAGAACTGAAGCATAAGGAGGTAAACTTATTTACCCAGGATCACACAGTTTAATCATGCGATGAAGCCAGTATTATATCGAGGGTAACTGTACACTGTTGCTCGAATATGAATTTACCTTGAAAAAACAAAGACAAGAGGCGTTTGGCAAAACAGGAACAGTTGGTTTAATCAAACACTATGGCTGGGAGCACAGTTACAGAGCAGTGGCGGCTAGCTCAGAACGGGGGTGGTAAACAGGGTTGGATTGGGATTAAAAATCGGCCCGGCCACGCTAAAAAAAAGTGGCCCATATATGCATATTGCCTTCTCGCAAAACACTGCATTGGCAAAGTTTTATAAAAAAGAAGGGGGGAGTGAGTCTCTGACAGAGGCATGTTTCCTTCACTTTACTTAGATTTAAAAAAAAATGCACGGATTAGTTCACACTGGTGAAACACACCTGAAAACAAGTGAGGTCACTTTTGCTCAGGTCTCCTGCCCCCGCTCAATATGAATACATTATTGGGCCAGCCCAGCGAGAGAAAGGGAGTGACACCTCTGCCCACTCATAAAAGGGAGGTAATGGACACCAATCTGCCTCCAGAAAGGCCACTCAGGCACCCACTGGGCCACTGGCAGCATCAGAACAACACAGACACCGCCCAAATGGGGCCCCAGGCTGCCCAAAAAAGCAGCCCACAGCTGGAACTCGGATGTCGGCCCTTCTGCCATTGCCTGAGGGCCCTCCTTACCAATCTGACCCTGGTGGTGAGGCAGGGGGGTAGTGGGGGGATTAAACAAAAATTTAAAAAACGTACCTTCTCCGCTGCACACCTCTCCCGCTGCCGCATTCCTCTCCTCCTCTGATGGAAGCACCGGAAGCACTCAGGCTTCTGGGCTCTCCCAACTAATCACGATGCTACAGGAGCAGCGTCGTGATTGGCCTGAGTGTCCTGTTTGGATGCTCAGGCAGTTCCTGGGGAGGCTGTGCATGTTCTCCATGGGGCTGTACAACACAGCACAAAGGAGAACATGTCAAGTGCGCATGACGGTCATGTGCACTTAGAGGAGTGTAAACCACTCCTCCCCTGCTCTGGCGTCAGGGAGCCAGCCTGCGCGACTCCCGAAAGAAAATGAAAATTATAATAACATCTTGTTAGTAACATTTTCTTTTTTTCACTGCTACAATAGCAGTGGGGCAATGCTCCTCCGTCTTAGTGGAGGAGGCGCCACTGTTACAGCATTGGGGTCTGAGCGCTTCTCAAAGTGCAATTGTGTTGAGCTTCTTTTTATTCATTTCTTGAAGAATCATAAGCCAATTCATAGATCCTGTTCAGGGAGTGGAATGTAGGTCTAACCACTGAGCCATAAATTACTCCCACCTGATGACAAATGCACTTGGGTCTTGACCTTGCCTGGACACAACGAGGGCCAGTGGGTAACGTGTCCAGATGTCCGGCATGGGGAGTGTGTGATCACTGCATGTTTATTTTATTTATAGAGTTTTATATACCGCAAATATGACCCAAGAGGGTATCAAAGCGCTTTACAAATGATCAGGGACAAAATTGAGAGCAACAAGTATGGCAGCATAACAAGCGTATGCAAGATACAGGTGTACACAAGAGGATATATCACAAGACCGCAAAGAGAATGTACATAAGCATTTCAAAGCAATAACAAATAAGGATGTTGCAAACAACCATACGATCAGGAATAAAACAGGATATAGCCGCGCCTGTCTGGGAGAGGAAGTCTATACAAGAAGGAACAAGCATGGGAGAGTCAGTCAGTGAGAGTGAGTCAGTCAGTCAGTGAGAGAGAGTGGGAGGGTCAGTCAGTGAGAGTGAGTCAGTGAGAGTGAGTGAGTCTGTCAGTGGGAGTCTATCAATGAGAGTGAGTCAGTCGGTGAGAGAGAGTGGGAGCGTCCGACAGTGAGAGAGTCTGTCAGTGAGAGTGAGTGTGTCAGTCAGTTAGAGAGAGTGGGAGAGTCAGTCAGTGAGAGTGAGTGAGTCGGTCAGTGAGAGAGAGTGGGAGAGCAGTCAGTCAGTGAGAGAAAGTGAGTCTGTCAGTGAGAGTCTCTCAGGGAGAGTCGGTCAGTGAGAGTGAGTGAGTCAGGCAGTGAAAGAGAGTGGGAGAGTCAGTTAGTGAGAGTGAGTGAGTCAGTCAGTGAGAGAGAGTGGGAGAGTCAGTCAGTGAGAGAGAGTGGAAGAGTTAGTCAATCAGTGAGAGTGAGTGAGAGTGTCAGTGAGAGTCTGTCAGTGAGAGTGAGTCAGTGAGAGTGAGTCAGTGAGAGTGAGTCAGTGAGAGTCTGTCAGTGAGAGTCTGTCAGTGAGAGTGAGTCAGTCAGTAAGAGAGTCTGTGAGTGAAAGTCAGTTAGTGAGAGAGTGTGAGAGTTTGTCAGTGAGAGTCTGTCAGTGAGAGTGAGTCAGTGAAGTGAGTGTGAGAAGTTGGCCTGATGTGCAGTGTTCACTATTCTAGTGATCACTATATATCAGTCCAAACAACCCTTATTGATGATTGGTTGTAAGTCAACCTTATAGACCAGCTATCCTAGTAGCATGGATACGAGCAGTCTAAGGCTAAGACTCTAGAGGGCGTGTTAAGCCAGCTGTTTTACCATCACATTACCCCTTGAACACCCAGTGAAAGGACACCACACAAGTGTTATGAAAATAAACAATGTATTTATTAGAATCACAACAACCCTGTACTCTTTATGAGGACAGGGTGCTAAGCACACAACAAAACTCTTACGAAAATACTTAAGTTAGCACGGTATACACAAATGCCCGAGGGGCACGAAAAACCATATACTTTAAAAGTGGAATGCGAAATTACTAGCAGGTAAGTACAGTACTGATAGGCTTTGGAATCGCTAGGACTTGACTAGGGAATCATTAGATTACTTCTAGGAGACCTAAGGGACTCGGGTGCAGAGTGTGCACTCTCACGCGGGATGCGGGACAAAGTCTATGGAAGCTAGTAACGCTAAAGTTAGTGTTCACGGGCGAACCCGACCTGGTAGGGAGAAAACGACAGTGGATCCTGACCCTTGGATAGTGAGGCTATGCTGGGACACCGAAGTGCCGAAGTTACCTAGCCCAGGGGCTGCAGCTGCATAGGTCTCAAAAGACGTCGGGAATCCTCGTTGCCGGACCAGGAGCCTGGAAGAAAGATGCTGGCAGGCGACCAGTGAAGATTGTTCGAGTTGATCCAAGCCTGGATCTGGAAGAGGGACGATACCTGAAAGCAGAGGGGACCAAGTTCGTGAATACTAGCCAGTAGTCAGTGGGCACCAGGAGGGCACCGGATGGTAGTCACCTCGACTAGGTGAGTGGGCGACGCTGGCTCTGCAGATCTCACGGACCAGGAGGCGTTGTCGGCGACCAGGATGGAGAGGCGAGCTGTCCCATGATGGATGAAGCTGTCGGCGTCGAAGTTACCCAGGATTGGGCAACAAGCCTTGGCTAATTCAAGCCCACGCGGTGGACTCAAAATGGCGTCTGGAGTGGACCAGGAGGGTCCGGGGTGCTCCTCTTCTGGAAGGGAGCAAGGGCCAGTCTGGAGCAACCAGACCAGCAGCAGTGATGTCGTCGGGCGTCGTTCAGAAGGCCACAAGCCAGCGGGCTAGTAGCCAAACAACGCGGTGAGCAGCAAAAAGCAGAAGGGCCCCACGCAGATCGTGGAGATGCTGGGAGGCTGCACTTCGGTGCTGGAGCTGCTCAGGGTCGGGGCTTCTCGGACCCCAAAGCACTCACCAGGAAATTACTCAGCGGGCTTGCTGTGCAGAAGTCGTGCAGTCTTGCAGATGGCCGGTCCCTCGAGGTCTCGTCGCACCCACGGTTCTCAGCTGGGCTGTAGAGGTGGGTAGAGGTCAGAGGTGCCAGGGAAGCCGGTTCTCGTCGAGCTGGGCAGTCGGATTCCGGAGGAAGGACTTGCAGCAGACCGCAGTGTTCTTGCGATGGTGCCTGCGGATGCAGGGTGACTACTCCTTAGCCACAAGGGAGAAATCTTAGGAAGAAGTCTTGAGTTCCTTTCGTAGAAAGTAGTTTCAGGATTCAAAGATGATCTGATTTGGAAGGGGGCCAGTCTCTACCTTTATCTGGGAAAAGGGGGCTGGCACGCGACTAGGTCCTGCCCTATGGGTGGGACCAGGAGGGGGGTGGTTACATCCACTTCCTTGGCGGGCTTTTCCCCAGCACAGGGTCTGGAGTGTCCCTGGAACTGGTTCAAGCCAGCCTATGCACAGTGAGCACCAGGGTGCCACGTGCAGTCACCTTCCTCTGTAGCCCTGCCTACCTACAATACACAAAATCCTGTCTGGGACGGTTCTGGCACCGCCCCTGGCAGGAAACCCTTTGTCCTTATCTCCTGCTCTGGGAGGACTCCCAGCAGCAGGAGGGCAGACTTGTGTCTCGGTGGCAGCATCCATTTTGTGGAGCTGAGGCGCTGTTTGACTTTAACCGGGGTTAGGGGTTACATGCATGTCGTGTCCCTCTAGAAGGGTGGAATGCTAACCCCGTTGCCAGAATTGGCAAGGGGTTAGTATTCCAATTCGTATGACACCTTACTCGACATGTTTTGATAAAGCGATACCAGAGTTGGCATATAACCGCGAGGATTATAATGCACTTAAGAGTATATGGTATGCGATATCATGGAAACGGCTAAGGGATGGATCCCGAAAGCCGCAGACAGGCTCAGCTCATGCCAGAGCACCATCTCACACGATTCCAAGCACTCTGCCTTCAGGATTGTTAAGGCCTGCCATAGGAGTGACCGATAGGAGATCTGTGTGTCCATTTTAGGGTTAGATATAGGTATACTATATCTAAAGCAAAGGGTGAGTACACCACCTTGCCCCAGCTGTCGTGCAGCCAGTTGTGTCAGTTTAGTTAGTCAGCCCAGGGGTGGCATAATACATGCTTCAGCCCCTGGGAGACTTCTGGGTACACCTCAGCCCTGGGTACAGGGACTTGGAGAGGGCCCAGTGCCAATTCAGTACCTGAGTACAATTTGGATAGAGAGAACAGCTAGGCTGTGGGTCTGATTAGCAGGCCCACAGCCAGGGAAAGTCGTAAACCAGTGCAGCAAAAAGCAAAAATCTGGGTGATCATAGGATTGCAGACCCTACTCTCTTACATGACCCCCCCCCAAACTTTGGGACAATAAACTAACCTTGACCAGGTGAGTCTTCTTGCTCTAAGTGGAAATATCTGGAGAGCCCATCAGCATTGCTGTGATCAGTACCAGGTCTATGCTCCACTGTAAAATCCATCCCCTGTAGGGAAATGGACCACCTAAGCAGTTTGGGGTTTTCACCCTTCATCTGATTTAGCCACAAGAGGGGCTTATGGTCTGTCTGAATGGTGAAGTGAGTGCCAAACAAGTAGGCCCTCAGCTTCTTCAGGGCCCAGACCACAGCAAAGGCCTCCCTCTCAATAGCTGACCAATTTTTCTCTCTGGGTGTCAACCTTCTACTAATGAAAGCAATAGGCTGATCATTACCATCAAAATTCAGTTGAGACAGAACAGCCCCCACACCCAACTCAGAAGCATCTGTTTGGACAATGAATGGCTTGGAGTAATCTGGACTCTTTAGGATAGGTGCTGTGCACATGGCCTGCTTTAGGTCATTGAATGCTTTCTGACAGCTTGCTGTCCACTGAACTTTCTTTGGCATCTTTTTGCTTGTCAGGTCATTAAGAGGGGTCACTATGGACCCATAATTTCTGACAAACTTCCTATAGTACCCAGTCAGGCCCAAGAAAGCTCGAACTTGAGTCTGGGTGATTGGAGGAGTCCAGTCCTTGATGGCCTGTATCTTACTCTCCAGTGGCTGAACCTGGCCTCCACCTACAAGGTGGCCCAGGTATACAACCTGTGTCTGCCCTATCTGGCACTTTGTGGCCTTGATAGTGAGGCCTGCCTTTTGCAGAGCCTCTAACACTTTCCTCAGGTGGACCAGGTGATCCTCCCAGGTGGAGCTAAAGACAGCAATATCATCAAGATATGCTGCACAGAAGTCATCCAGCCCAGTGAGGACTTGATTCACCAACCTTTGGAAGGTGGCAGGTGCATTTTTCAAACCAAAGGGCATTACCACAAACTGATAATGCCCACCAGGGGTAGAAAATGCTGTCTTGGGTTTGGCTTCCTCAGCTAACCTGATTTGCCAATACCCAGCTGTCAAATCAAATGTACTTAAGAATTTGGCAGAAGCCAATTTATCTATAAGTTCATCTGCTCTTGGAATTGGGTGGGCATCAGTCTTAGTGACTGCATTGAGGCCTCTGTAGTCTACGCAAAACCTCATCTCTCTCTTACCACCCTGGGTGTGAGGCTCTGGCACTAGAACTACTGGGCTAGCCCAAGGGCTATCTGAGGGCTCAATGACTCCCAGCTCCAACATTTTCTGCACTTCAGTTGTGATGCAGTCTCTAACATGATCAGGCTGTCTGTAGATTTTACTCTTGACAGCCAGGCTGTCTCCAGTGTCAACATCATGGGTACACCAATCAGTTTGGCTGGGTGTCAGAGAGAACATATGTCTGAAGGATTGCAGAACTTGCCTGCAATCCTGTTGCTGATGTTCAGTGAGGCTGCCACAAAAGACAACACCATCAACTGATCCATCATCAGGATTCTGAGTGAGCAGGTCTGGGAGAGGGTCACTCTCTTCCTCCTGTCCCTCATCTGTGGCCATGAGCAAGCTCATGTCCTTCCTGTCAACATATGCTTTGAGCCTGTTAACATGGAGCACTCTGAGAGGGCTCCTGGGAGTTCCAAGGTCCACCAAGTAGGTAACCTCTCCCTTTTGCTCAATGATGGTGTGGGGCCCAGACCATTTGTCTTTCAGAGCTGCTGGGGCCACTGGCTCCAGCACCCACACCTTCTGTCCTGGCTGGTACACAGTCAGAACAGCCTTTTGGTCATGCCAAGCTTTTTGAAGTTCTTGGCTGGCCTCAAGGTTTTTAGATGCCTTTTCCATATACTCAGCCATCCTGGAGCGGAGACCAAGTACATAGTCCACTATGTTGGTTGCAGGCTTTTTGAGAGGTCTCTCCCATCCTTCCTTCACCAAACACAGGGGTCCTCTTACAGGATGCCCATACAGAAGCTCAAAAGGGCTGTAGCCAACCCCCTTCTGTGGGACCTCTCTGTAAGCAAACAAGAGGCAGGGGATCAGGACATCCCATCTTCTCCTAAGAGTTTCAGGTAGTCCATGAATCATCCCTTTCAGGGTCCTGTTGAATCTCTCAACAAGCCCATTGCATTGTGGGTGGTAGGGTGTGGTGAACTTGTAGTTCACACCACACTCCTTCCACATTGCAGTCAGATATCCTGACATGAAGTTTGTACCTCTGTCAGAAACGACCTCCTTAGGGAAACCCACTCTGGAGAACACTCCAACTAGGGCTCTTGCCACTACAGGTGCTGTAGTGGTCCTAAGGGGAATAGCTTCAGGATACCTGGTGGCATGATCCACCACCACCAGTATAAACTTGTGCCCTGATGCTGTCTGGGGTTCCGTTGGACCAACAATGTCAATCCCCACTCTTTCAAAGGGAACCCCCACCACAGGTAGTGGTATGAGGGGGGCCTTTGTTGTGCCACCTGACTTACCACTGGCTTGGCAAGTGACACAGGAGCGACAAAACACCTTGGTATTCTCATTCATATGGGACCAGTGAAAGTGTGAGACAAGCCTGTCCCAAGTCTTTGTCTGACCTAAATGACCTGCAAGGGGAATCTCATGGGCCAAGGTGAGAAGGAAACCTCTCAGAGACAAGGGGATGACCAGCCTCCTGGTTGCACCAGGCTTGGGGTCTCTTGACTCAGAGTACAGGAGTCCATCTTCCCAGTATACCCTGTGGGCACCTGTGGCATTCCCTGCAGCCTCAGCAGCAGCCTGCTGTCTGAGGGGTTCAAGGGAAGGGCAGGTTAACTGTTCCTTCCCCAGGTCTGCTCTGGAGGGTCCCCCTGAGCCCAGAAACTCAACTTGATCAAGTTCAAGCTCTTTAGGCTCAGTTTCCCTCAGCTCTCTCAGATCAGCCTCCTCAGAGACTTGATCCTCAACCTGGGGTAAGGGGGAAGGCAAAGCCTTACCCTTACTGCTCTTCTTCTTGGAAGGTGTCTGGTCCATAATTTCAGGATCCAGCACCTGTTCAGTGGGGCATCTTCTGGCCTGTGACCTAGTCACAGCAAGCACATGTGCTGGCAAGCCTAACATCTCCATGTGAGTCCTCTGCTCCACTTCTGACCATTGTGATGACTCCAAATCATTGCCCAACAAACAATCAACTGGGAGGTCTGAACTGACTACAACTTTCTTTTGTCCCTTCACTCCACCCCAGGAGAAAGCCACAATTGCCACACTATGACTAGTAGTGACATTGCTGGCATTGGTCACCAGGAAATCAGTACCTGGCATGATCTGTCCAGGGTCCACAAAGTTAGGTGTCACCATGGTGACACTGGCACAAGTGTCCCTATAGGCCTGAGACATTTTGCCATTTATCAAAGGTGTCTGCCTGTATTTGCCCAAAGTATTGGGACTTATCTCAGGGGACATATCCATATCCCCTGTACAGACAAGGACCGCCTGAGTGAGTGTGCCAACTAAGTTGTCAGACACCTCAGTACCCAAGGTTAACCCAACTAATGCCTTGGGAGGTACACTACCACTACTGACTGTACTAGGGGGTGCAGTTGCCTTAGGGGCTGTAGTGGCAGGAGTTTGTCCTCCTCTTTTGGTGCACTCACTAAACCAGTGAGACTTACTTTTGCAGTACTGGCACCACCTTTTTGACTGGCCTTCTTGAGTCTTCTTCTTCTGGGAAGCCTGACCCCCACCCTCTTTGGTTTGTTGGGGACCTGGTGAAGACTTCTGGTCATTTTGTTCATTCTTAACATTACCCTTCTGGTCTGCTTTCTTCTGACCACCCTGGTTCTGGTTCTGGTTCTGCTTGATCCTTGTCCTGACCCATTTGTCTGCCTTCTTTCCCAATTCTTGGGGAGAGGTCAGATCTGAATCAACAAGGTGCTGGTGCAACAACTGGTTCTGACAATTGTTTAAAATTTGTTCTCTCATCATTAGATTATACAATCCTGTGTAATCTGTAACCTTGCTACCCAGCAACCAGCCCTCCAAAGCCTTAGTGGCACAATCCACAAAGTCAGACCAGTCCTGAGACTGAGTTTTCTGGGTGTCTCTGAACAGCAACCTGTACTGCTCAGTGGTTAAACCAAACCCATCAACCAGTGTATTCTTCAGGACCTGGTAATTGTTAGCATCCTCCACTCTTGTAGTGAGGAGCTTATCTCTACCTTTACCATCAAAGGAGAGCCACAGTATAGCTGCCCACTGACTCTGGGGAATGCACTGCACAGTGCAGGCCCTCTCCAGAGCAGCCATCCATTTCTGGATATCATCCCCTTGCTTAAAGGGGGGCACTATCTTAGTCAGGTGTTTAGTATCTAAACCCTTCTCTCTATCTCTTGGGAGATTTCTGCCACCAGTGGGAGCTAGCCCACTCATCTGCTGCTCTCTAGCAAAGGCAAGCTTCTCTTTGGCCAGGGCAAGTTCTTCCCTTTCAATCCTCAGTTCAGCTTATCTCATCCTAGCTTCATGCTCCATTCTCTGAGGGGAAGTAAATCTCCTCTGTGGAGGATTCCTTCTCCTCTGGGAAGAGGCATTAGAGTGCAGAGATCTATTGGAGTCCCTAGAAAGAGATCTATCTCTCCTAACTCCAAGGTTAGGCCCACTTAGGGTTAGTACTGGGGGTCCCCCAGATCCTAGCCCAAGTAAGTCTAAGTTGGCCCTGGTTAGCCTTCTGACTACCTCAAGACCTTTGTCTACCTCATCCCCAGAGAGTTCCTCTTGATCCTCCTCCTCAACTGCAGTAGCAGTGTTGGGGAGGTCTGGATCCCCAGAGGTTCCCTCTAAGGCTGGCATATTCTCATGTAACTGAGAAATCTTTCTGGCATCATATGTCTCTAAGAGACCTATCAGAAAGGGAGTGGTGGGGTTAGACCCCTGCTTCAGTTTCCTAGAGACACAGATTTGTCTCATCTCCTGGAAACTGAGAGCTGCATATCTTGAAGTGACCTGTGGAGGGTCAACACTGACCAGGGGAGTCTCAGTAGATTCTCCCTGGGTAGACATGCTTTTCTAGTGAGGTGTAAGTGGTGCACTTACCTACACTATATGTTTGCCTACTGATCCCTTGCTAGAGTTGTAGTTTAGGGTGTGCTAGGCCCTAGGAGCTACAACAGCTGGTTCAGTAGAACTCAGAGTATTCTAAGCTAAGTTATATGTATCTTTAGTACTTATGTGATCTTTCACAAGATATTCTTAGGATATGTGTGGTAAAACAACAGCAAGCTCAAATCCCAACCGCTGCTCACCAATGTGAGAAGTTGGCCTGATGTGCAGTGTTCACTATTCTAGTGATCACTATATATCAGTCCAAACAACCCTTATTGATGATTGGTTGTAAGTCAACCTTATAGACCAGCTATCCTAGTAGCATGGATACGAGCAGTCTAAGGCTAAGACTCTAGAGGGCGTGTTAAGCCAGCTGTTTTACCATCACATTACCCCTTGAACACCCAGTGAAAGGACACCACACAAGTGTTATGAAAATAAACAATGTATTTATTAGAATCACAACAACCCTGTACTCTTTATGAGGACAGGGTGCTAAGCACACAACAAAACTCTTACGAAAATACTTAAGTTAGCACGGTATACACAAATGCCCGAGGGGCACGAAAAACCATATACTTTAAAAGTGGAATGCGAAATTACTAGCAGGTAAGTACAGTACTAATAGGCTTTGGAATCGCTAGGACTTGACTAGGGAATCATTAGATTACTTCTAGGAGACCTAGGGGACTCGGGTGCAGAGTGTGCACTCTCACGCGGGATGCGGGACAAAGTCTATGGAAGCTAGTAACGCTAAAGTTAGTGTTCACGGGCGAACCCGACCTGGTAGGGAGAAAACGACAGTGGATCCTGACCCTTGGATAGTGAGGCTATGCTGGGACACCGAAGTGCCGAAGTTACCTAGCCCAGGGGCTGCAGCTGCATAGGTCTCAAAAGACGTCGGGAATCCTCGTTGCCGGACCAGGAGCCTGGAAGAAAGATGCTGGCAGGCGACCAGTGAAGAGGGACGATACCTGAAAGCAGAGGGGACCAAGTTCGTGACTACTAGCCAGTAGTCAGTGGGCACCAGGAGGGCACCGGATGGTAGTCACCTCGACTAGGTGAGTGGGCGACGCTGGCTCTGCAGATCTCACGGACCAGGAGGCGTTGTCGGCGACCAGGATGGAGAGGCGAGCTGTCCCACGATGGATGAAGCTGTCGGCGTCGAAGTTACCCAGGATTGGGCAACAAGCCTTGGCTAATTCAAGCCCACGCGGTGGACTCAAAATGGCGTCTGGAGTGGACCAGGAGGGTCCGGGGTGCTCCTCTTCTGGAAGGGAGGAAGGGCCAGTCTGGAGCAACCAGACCAGCAGCAGTGATGTCGTCGGGCGTCGTTCAGAAGGCCACAAGCCAGCGGGCTAGTAGCCAAACAACGCGGTGAGCAGCAAAAAGCAGAAGGGCCCCACGCAGATCGTGGAGATGCTGGGAGGCTGCACTTCGGTGCTGGAGCTGCTCAGAGTCGGGGCTTCTCGGACCCCAAAGCACTCACCAGGAAATTACTCGGCGGGCTTGCTGTGCAGAAGTCGTGCAGTCTTGCAGATGGCCGGTCCCTCGAGGTCTCGTCGCACCCGCGGTTCTCAGCTGGGCTGTAGAGGTGGGTAGAGGTCACAGGTGCCAGGGAAGCCGGTTCTCGTCGAGCTGGGCAGTCGGATTCCGGAGGAAGGACTTGCAGCAGACCGCAGTGTTCTTGCGATGGTGCCTGCGGATGCAGGGTGACTACTCCTTAGCCACAAGGGAGAAATCTTAGGAAGAAGTCTTGAGTTCCTTTCGTAGAAAGTAGTTTCAGGATTCAAAGATGATCTGATTTGGAAGGGGGCCAGTCTCTACCTTTATCTGGGAAAAGGGGGCTGGCACGCGACTAGGTCCTGCCCTATGGGTGGGACCAGGAGGGGGGTGGTTACACCCACTTCCTTGATGGGCTTTTCCCCAGCACAGGGTCTGGAGTGTCCCTGGAACTGGTTCAAGCCAGCCTATGCACAGTGAGCACCGGGGTGCCACGTGCAGTCACCTTCCTCTGCAGCCCTGCCTACCTACAATACACAAAATCCTGTCTGGGACGGTGCTGGCACCGCCCCTGGCAGGAAACCCTTTGTCCTTATCTCCTGCTCTGGGAGGACTCCCAGCAGCAGGAGGGCAGACTTGTGTCTCGGTGGCAGCATCCATTTTGTGGAGCTGAGGCGCTGTTTGACTTTAACCGGGGTTAGGGGTTACATGCATGTCGTGTCCCTCTAGAAGGGTGGAATGCTAACCCCGTCGCCAGAATTGGTGAGGGGTTAGTATTCCAATTCGTATGACACCTTACTCGACATGTTTTGATAAAGCGATACCAGAGTTGGCATATAACCGCGAGGATTATAATGCACTTAAGAGTATATGGTATGCGATATCATGGAAACGGCTAAGGGATGGATCCCGAAAGCCGCAGACAGGCTCAGCTCATGCCAGAGCACCATCTCACACGATTCCAAGCACTCTGCCTTCAGGATTGTTAAGGCCTGCCATAGGAGTGACCGATAGGAGATCTGTGTGTCCATTTTAGGGTTAGATATAGGTATACTATATCTAAAGCAAAGGGTGAGTACACCACCTTGCCCCAGCTGTCGTGCAGCCAGTTGTGTCAGTTTAGTTAGTCAGCCCAGGGGTGGCATAATACATGCTTCAGCCCCTGGGAGACTTCTGGGTACAACTCAGCCCTGGGTACAGGGACTTGGAGAGGGCCCAGTGCCAATTCAGTACTTGAGTACAATTTGGATAGAGAGAACAGCTAGGCTGTGGGTCTGATTAGCAGGCCCACAGCCAGGGAAAGTCGTAAACCAGTGCAGCAAAAAGCAAAAATCTGGGTGATCATAGGATTGCAGACCCTACTCTCCTACAGTGAGCGAGAGAGTTTGTCAGTGAGAGTCTGTCAGTGAGAGTGACTGAGTGAGACAGTCAGTGAGAGAGAGTGGGAGAGTCAGTCAATGAGAGTGAGTCAGTGAGAGTGAATCAGTGAGAATATGTCAGTGAGAATGAGTCAGTGAGTGTATGTCAGTGAGAATGAGTCAGTCAGTCAGTGAGAGAGAGTGGGAGAGTCTGTCAGTGAGAGTGAGTCTGTCAGTGAGAGTCCGTGAAAGTCTGTCAGTGAGAGTCTGTCAGTGAGATTGAGTCAGTGAGAGTGAGTCAGTGAGAGTGAGTCAGTCAGTCTGCCAGTGAGCGTGAGTCAGTCAGTCTGTGAGAGAGAGCCTGTCAGGGAGAGAGTGAGAGAGTCTGTCAGTGAGTGAGTCTGTCAGTGAGAGTCTGTCAGTGAGAGAGTTAGTGAGAGTCTGTCAGTGAGAGCCTGTCAGTGAGAGTCTGTCAGTGAGAGAGAGTGAGTCAGTCAGTCTGTGAGAGAGTGAGTCAGTCAGAGTGAGTCAGTGAGAGTCTGTCAGTAAGAATGAGTCAGTCAGTCAGTGAGAGAGAGTGGGAGAGCCTGTCAGTGAGAGTGAGTCTGTCAGTGAGAGTCTGTCAGTGAGAGTCTGTCAGTGAGTCTGTCAGTGAGAGTGAGTCAGGCTTCAAAAACGAGAGCTTCCCAAAGAACCAGAAAGGACTGGGTATGTACAGTAACAAAAAAGGCAATTCCTTTCTGTGTTATTATTCTTTCATATGTGACCGACCGGCCTACACGTTAATGTGACCTTACACCATATAATAGTGACACTAATGACTGTATCTGTACACCAGTGAGCTTATTTAAAACTTCTCAATTATTTATTAGTTCATTAAATTTTGATTAAAAACATATTTTGTATATACATAACACAAGTTTGTGTACCATTTCAAGACAGTTGTATGTTCAAATACATGACATTACACAGAATATAATCAAATCCTATACACAACAGATTATCAAGTAAACATCTCATACATGACAGTTAATTTTTCATATTAAACACAAGATACATCATATCATAAATAAAATAATAATAAAATCATTAGTCGACGTGTTTCGGTGCTTTGTTCTGTTATAACACCTTCTTCAGGACAGATCTTTAAAGTTAAAAACAGTGTATCTTCAATTTAGATTATTTTGCCTTGAATCGTATTATATGAGGTTCTGGACCAAGCTGGGAACATTTATTACTAGGTCCACTTCATCGTCACTCTTTCTTCATGAGTAGACAGAATTTTTAAACCGGGAGAATTGATGTTCATCGTGTCTGAAATACTGACTGACTGCGACTTTCAATCTGCGCAAATTCACTTATGTTGACTGTGATGTTACAAATGGAGTTACAGGTGCTATCCTTTTTTTTCCTTTTTCCAAAAATGGAATTTTTTAGCAGCGTTGTTGGACTTCTGTTTTATCCTGGGGTGTTTACCCAATTGCCCTCAGTTATATTGTTCAACTCCTTACTCGTACACTGATAACCTTCGGACTCGATTGGTGTTACATCCGACACGTTCTCTCTCTTGCCGGTGAGAGTGAGTCAGTCAGTCAGTGAGAGAGAGTGGGAGAGTCTGTCAGTGAGAGAGTCTGTGAGTGAGTGAGTCTGTCAGTGAGAGTCTGTCAACGATAGTCTGTCTGTGAGAGTGAGTCAGTCAGTGAGAGAGAGTGGGAGAGTCTGTCAGTGAGAGAGTGAGAGAGTCTGTCTGTGAGAGTGAGTCTGTCAGTGAGAGAGTCTGTCAGTGAGAGAGTGCGAGTGAGTCTGTCAGTGAAAGTGAATCAGTCAGTCAGTGAGAGTGAGTCAGTCAGTCAGTCAGTGAGAGATTCAGTCAGTGAGAGAGTGTCAGTGAGAGTGAGTCAGTGAGAGTGAGTCAGTGAGAGTGAGTGAGTCAGTCAGTCAATGAGACTGAGTCAGTCAGTCAGTGAGTGAGAGTGAGTGGGAGAGTCAGTCAGTGAGTAAGAGTGAGTGGGAGAGTCAGCCAGTGAGTGAGAGAGAGGAGAGTCTGTAAGTGAGAGTGAGTCAGTGAGAGTGAGTCAGTCAGTGGGAGTGAGTCAGTGAGAGTTTGACAGTGAGAGGGAGTGAGTCAGTCTGTCAGTTAGAGTCTGTCGGTGAGAGTCTGTCAGTGAGAGAGAGTGAGTGAGTGAGAGAGTGGGAAAGTTAGTCAGTGAGAGTGTGAGTGAGAGAGTCTGTCAGTGAGAGTGAGAGTCAGGGTGAATGAGAGAGTCAGTGAGAGTGAGAGTCAGTGTGAGTGAGAGAGCCAGTGTGAGTTAGAGTCAGTGAGAGTGAGAGTTTGAGTGAGAGTGTCAGTGAGAGTGTGAGAGAGTGAGAGTCTGTGAGTGTCAGTGAGAATGTGATAGTGAGTGAGAGTGAGTCAGCCATTAATAAAAGGCATTTGCAGTTAGGGTGAGTACTCTAAAGTTCAACTTTCATTGTGACAATGGTTCGAATATAAAACCCGTACATGTTTGCAGAGTTTAATGATTTGTGGCTATTTGTAATGCTCTGTAGATACTACTTTATTATATGCAAATAAATACACGCAGAACAAATAAAAGAAACAATTATAGTGAAGACTTGAATCCGCATGTTCAGAAAACCTGTAATTTCGTGTGTGTGTGCGCGCAGTCTGCTGTTTTTCGAAGCACATACTCGTGCTTGTGGCGTGCTCCTGCTCGCTCCCGCAAAGCGGATGCCGCCACAAGCACGAGTATGTGCTTCGAAAGAGAACAGAACGACAGCTAAAGGTCTCCTATGCAGCGCATGCGCACTGTGAAGGCGAGACCTAAAAACAAATGTGTGGTGGAAGCATCATAACATGGTACCTAGGGAAAAATGTACAGTTCCAGTTCAGAAAGCACTGAGTTTTGATATAAGCAAATAGCACAATGTGAAACCAGAAAACTATGCCTCAGTCCAGGCTTGCACTTGACTAGGCAATTGCTTTTCACAGTGCCTGTTATTCCTTCATCACTGCAAGAAATTGGAATATTATTTGGGGGGTGACCTCAAGGACGCCTATCTTAAGAATTAATCATAGCCTTTGTCAGGGTGAACCTGAGCTCAACCCCCTGGTAGCGATGGCACAGAGCAAACAGGCTTAATTCAGGGCAATATCAAAACAGTATTAAAGTCAAAACACAAAAGAATACCAATCCTAAACCTAATTAGAAAAATTCAATATCATTTAATAAAGAAAATAACACCAAAATGACAGAAATCCAATAATGGGAACCAGAGATATGATTTTGTAACCTTTTGCCCCTGCTAGTCTGTCATGGTAGAAAGGGATGCTAGTGTAATTTGAGGTTGGCCACGATGGAGCAGGGGTTGAATACACCAGCCAGGTTCGTCCCTATCAAAGATTTTACCTTCTGACTTATGGGGCTGATTTAAATGTTGGCGGTGTGTATACTTCGTCGCCTGCTTGATTTATTCGTGGGTGAAAGTTTGGCTACAGCAATGAGTACTCCATCTCCACCATAGCCAAACCTACCTGACTGCCCAGGCTGTTGGAGAAATAGCTACATGTCAGCCAGTCCAATTTAGATAGGTGGATGTAGCCATTTTTTTTTACTGTACGTCACCGCCAAGGAAAATGTGAATAATTCTCCCCCAGCCATGGGAGATGACTCTCATGATGGTGGGAGCATTATTTTTTATTTTGAAAAAGAAAACTCCATTTTGGGATCTTCTTTTAAAAAAATTTGGTGCAGGGTTCGTCATGCTGATGCAGCCTTGCACCAAATAGTGATATGACTTTTACCTGCTGTTAGACCTGGCCCTTTCTGCAGGGGCATCTCCAAAGTTTTTGCTTTCCTCCTATTTTGTATTCATTGGTTTTTGTTGGGCATATAACTCTGCATACCTTACCACTGCTAATCAGGGCTAAAGTGATTGTGCTCTCTCCTTAAAACATGGTAAAATTGTCATATACCCCATTGGCATATTTAGGTTACTCGTACATCCCTAGTAAAGTGGCACTGCATGTACCCAGGGTCTGTAAATTAAATGCTACTAGTGGGCCTGCAGCACTGGCCGCACCACACACTTAAAGTCGCACCTTAAACATGTGTCAGGCTAGCCATTACAGAGCTTGTGTGTGCAGTTCAAACTGCCATTTTGACCTGGTAAAATATACCTTTTGCCAGGCCCAAACCTTCCTTTTTGATACATGTGTCACCCCCAAGGTATGCTCTGGACAGCCCCAAGGCCAGGGCACAGTGTATTTAAAAAGTGGAGCATGTACTTTTCAGGAGCGGCCCATGCAGGTAATACTTATTTAATTTTTCCTTGTTGCCATCTGCCGAGTCCCCTTCCACCCTGACCCACTGCTCTTACCTGCATGGGCCGCTCCTGGTACTTTTAAGTTTGACATGTCCTGGCAGTAAAAAACTATTACATTTGTTTTTCACTACTGCAAGGCCTACCTCTCCCACAGAATAACATTGTATTTGCCTTAATACATTTTATAAATGTAATTGCCAAATGGGAAAATGTAACAGATTCATGTTTGGTGTCTCTGGAATCCTAATTTAAAATCCTAATTTATAGTAAAGTCAGATTTTAAATTACAATTTTGAAAATGCCACTTTTAGAAAGTAGGCATTTTCTTGCCTTAACCATTTGGCGCCTGCAGCCTCTCTCTGAGTCACATGACTAGGTGTGGGTGAAAGTTGGACTTTGTGTATTCCTCCTAGATAGGCACACACAATGGGAGCTCAGGTGTGACTGGATGGGCCATCCCTGGCAGGATGAGAGTTAGGAGCTAGGCACAGCCCCCCTTACACTTGAATAAGCTGTGCCCTGGCTCCAGACTAACTACAGGGCTGCATACCCCCTGTAGTTGGCCTGGAGCCAGGAATGCAGGGTATCTGTGCACTTTAAAGACGTGCCTCTAGAAAGTTCCCCCACTTCAAAGGCACAACTGTGTATAAAAGAAGGATCTCCAAAACCAATTCTTCAGTATTTTTCTGGACCTGTGGATACTCTGCCACTCTGCAGTGCTGACATACTGCCTGATGTCCTTTTGCTTGGAGAAGAAGAACTGGACCTGCAACTTTATCTTGAACCCAGGACCCCAGAGTTACTCAAAGGTCTAGTCTGCTGGCCTCCTGATCTGAGCCTCAGGGACATAAAAGGCTCCCCAACATCTTCTGGGGCCATCTTCAGTAAGTCTCTGAACCCCCAAGTGGTGCCTCTCAAGTCCTGAACATTTGGTGGGACTCAGAGGCTCTTTAAATCAAGCTTTTGGGCTAGTTCACATTGGAAGCGCACCGCTCTGACCGAAAATCAGAATGAGCCGCCACCAGCTCATCTTGTTGCACTCACACATTTTTGTTGAATTGATCCAAAACAAATGAGGGTGCAAAGTGTTTTTATTTTCACTGCACCATGAGCCATTCAATGATTGAAAAATCAATAGTAGAGTACACAAAATTCAATGCGCCCACAGGAGGAAGGGAAAGAGTGCAAGGAAAGGAACACATTTCAAATAGTTACACATCACTAATCAAAATTCATTATGCATAAATCCACAAGTCAAATCATAAATATCATTGATCCACATATGAGAGGTCAAGAAAAGGCATATATCAAAAAATACATTTTTCGTGGAAGAGACTCCTAGGGTGCTGAATATATCAAGCTAGGGTTAGGAGTTCTTGGTTGTAGATGAATGTCTACGTTTCGACCCAGAAAATGTAGGACAGTAGATCCTTACTGCGCGGGTCTTCGTCAGGACGTGAAGGGAGGTGGAGGGTAGGGTGGGGCTGATTCCTAAGCACAAAATAGAGGTGAAATCTCATTACTTTAACCGGTCTCAAAAGAGTCCCGACACATTTGAGAAACGGAAGGACCCGTTTTATTCAAGGTTAAGGATTAGATTAGGTTGAATTAAGTTAAAGTTAAAAATAAAAATTAAAATTAAAAAAAGGGGGGAAGTTATACTGAGGATAAAGCCACATACCACATATTAGACATTGTAGTAATTACCTGGCGGAGCAGGCAGACAACGGCCAGAAAAAACGTGGTCCGTAACCAGGCAATGCCTTGTTCTGCGCTGTGTGCTGTCCGAATCTAAAGGACCGTAATAGAAATATATTGGCACCGATCATTTTAGTGATTTGCCAAAGGTATTTGCTAAACCATATGCATTGGAAATGCTATTAAGCAGCCTACCTTATTGTCAGGACAGTAAATCAACTGATTATTGTTCCTCCGTCGAAACGGGGTTTCTTTTCAAAAATCCTTAAAGTGAAAAAGATCACTCGTACCACATCTGCAAAACACCAAGGGGTAAAAGACGGATCAGTTCTAGGGTCAATTCCCCGGTGACTGATTCAAAAGGGAAAAAGACGCGCCGCTTGCTCTGGACTTACCCGAAGGGATTGTAATTGTCAAAAGGAGCGTGCGAGCCGGCGTCTCACCGCGTCTCCTGGAACCAGGAAGTGCTGCCCGGGTAAGCAGAGAGGTTTGCAAACCTCGTGGAAGAAAGACTAACTACCGTTACTAGGGTTACAAGGGAGCAAACTGTCGTGGGTATTCTTCAAAACGGGGGAAGAAGAAAGACTAACGTTGTAGTTTAATAGTTATTACGGACCAGGTAAACCCACAGGCGCTGGCTGTGTAGGAAACATATTAATGGATTTGGAAAAACAGACATCATTTTAAACCACAGTCGGCTACATCATGGGTTGCGCGGACCTGCTACAACAATGCGGTCAAAACGCGCCACGACTCCTCACAAAGTCAAAAAATTAGCATTTTGAAAAATCCCGAAATGTAAAGATTTAGGCAAAAGTTCCAATGTCCAACAACACAATAAATGGTGAAAGCGCGAACCTGCCAAACATGGTGGTCGGGCGCACAGTGCTTAGATTATTACCGTGGGGCGAAAGGTGTCTCAATTTATCATCAGATAACATACATGCCACAATAATTCTATAAAGGCGCGAACCTGCCGAACATGGTAGTCAGGCGCTCATTATACATCAGAGACAGTCAGATGATGTTTAAAGAATGACATTTGAAAAAATGACCTTTGAAAAAACAGCACAGAGCCTTATTAAAATATGCATAAAAGGCAGTGAATGATCATGACCCCAGATTTGCATGAGCCTCCCACAGGTTGTAGGATGTATACACAGTTCAGAGGATAGCCACTGCTCTCAGACTCATTTAAACCCATACGTACTGAGTCAAAGAATCGAATCCATTTTATCTCCCTCACATTGAGAATAGGTTCTATGCTGCCACCCCTTGGGCCTAATCTGACCTGTTCCAAAACTGTCCACCTCAGGCTTTCCGGGGGGTGATTTTTTTCATTACAATGGTCAACCAAGGGGGCTCCTGCGACCTTGCACCTTACACGGCTACAGTGCTGCAGAAAACGCACTTTAGCTCGTTGTTGTGTCTGTCCCACATATATCAAGTCACAGGGGCATGTTATGCAGTACACCACATTGGTGGAATTGCAGTTTGTATGTGACTTTAGTGGAACATGTTGCTGTTTATGAGTGAAGACTTTGGTTTGAAATGTTGCTGGGCAGGCCTTACATGAACCACATCGGTAATGTCCCACAATAGGAGGTAGATTCCACATGGTTGTTATGGATGGTTCATCAGGGGTCGTGAGGAATGAGCACACCACGTGATCTCGGATGTTCTTCGCTTTTTTGAAAGCGTGAAGGGGCGGGCAGTTGCTATTGAGGTCTTCGGATATCAAATTCCAATATTTATTGATGGTTTTCTTTACCATGTTACTTTTTGTGGAAAAAGTCGTTACACAGATAAGGCGTTCATCATTATTGCTCTGTTTTTCTCCAGATTGTAATAAAGTTTCTCTGGGGTTGAACCATGCTCTCTTTTTGGCTTTCTTAACCAATCGCCTCGGGTATCCACGTTCAAGTAGTCTATCCATGAGTATTGTCGATTGCTCCATGTAGTCATCCTTCCTACTGCAATTTCGGCGAATCCGCAAAAACTGGCCAAAAGGGAGGTTATCACGGAGCCCCCTTGGGTGATGACTAGAGTATAAAAGTAGGGAGTTTCTCTCCGCGGGTTTCCTGAAGAGGGTAGTTTGGAGGGTCTCATTTTCCACGAAGATTGTTAAGTCCAAGAAATCAATGGATTTCTTATCAAAATTAATGGTGAATTTTATATCCGGAGATCTAGCATTGAGCCAGTTGAAAAAGCTGGTGATTTCATCCTCAGTTCCTGACCAAATACAGATGATGTCATCAATGTATCTCATCCACATGTGTATTTGGGATCTGAAAGGGTTGACATCAGTGAGTAGTGTACGAACATGTCTTCATACATTGACATAAAGATTATGGCCAAGTCTGGGGCAAAGGCCGCCCCCATCGCAACCCCCTTAGTTTGGAGGTAAAAACAATTCCGGAAGATGAAAAAATTTCTCCTCATTGCAATCTTGAGTAATAAAAAAGCAAAGAACATCCGAGATCACGTGGTGTGCTCATTCCTCACGACCCCTGATGAACCATCCATAACAACCATGTGGAATCTACCTCCTATTGTGGGACATTACCGATGTGGTTCATGTAAGGCCTGCCCAGCAACAATTCAAACCAAAGTCTTCACTCATAAACAGCAACATGTTCCACTAAAGTCACATACAAACTGCAATTCCACCAATGTGGTGTACTGCATAACATGCCCCTGTGACTTGATATATGTGGGACAGACACAACAACGAGCTAAAGTGCGTTTTCTGCAGCACTGTAGCCGTGTAAGGTGCAAGGTCGCAGGAGCCCCCTTGGTTGACCATTGTAATGAAAAAAATCACCCCCCGGAAAGCCTGAGGTGGACAGTTTTGGAACAGGTCAGATTAGGCCCAAGGGGTGGCAGCATAGAACCTATTCTCAATGTGAGGGAGATAAAATGGATTCGATTCTTTGACTCAGTACGTATGGGTTTAAATGAGTCTGAGAGCAGTTTCGCTCAAATGGCTATCCTCTGAACTGTGTATACATCCTACAACCTGTGGGAGGCTCATGCAAATCTGGGGTCATGATCATTCACTGCCTTTTATGCATATTTTAATAAGGCTCTGTGCTGTTTTTTCAAAGGTCATTTTTTCAAATGTCATTCTTTAAACATCATCTGACTGTCTCTGATGTATAATGAGCGCCTGACTACCATGTTCGGCAGGTTCGCGCCTTTATAGAATTATTGTGGCATGTATGTTATCTGATGATAAATTGAGACACCTTTCGCCCCACGGTAATAATCTAAGCACTGTGCGCCCGACCACCATGTTTGGCAGGTTCGCGCTTTCACCATTTATTGTGTTGTTGGACATTGGAACTTTTGCCTAAATCTTTACATTTCGGGATTTTTCAAAATGCTAATTTTTTGACTTTGTGAGGAGTCGTGGCGCGTTTTGACCGCATTGTTGTAGCAGGTCCGCGCAACCCATGATGTAGCCGACTGTGGTTTAAAATGATGTCTGTTTTTCCAAATCCATTAATATGTTTCCTACACAGCCAGTGCCTGTGGGTTTACCTGGTCCGTAATAACTATTAAACTACAACGTTAGTCTTTCTTCTTCCCCCGTTTTGAAGAATACCCACGACAGTTTGCTCCCTTGTAACCCTAGTAACGGTAGTTAGTCTTTCTTCCACGAGGTTTGCAAACCTCTCTGCTTACCCGGGCAGCACTTCCTGGTTCCAGGAGACGCGGTGAGACGCCGGCTCGCACGCTCCTTTTGACAATTACAATCCCTTCGGGTAAGTCCAGAGCAAGCGGCGCGTCTTTTTCCCTTTTGAATCAGTCACCGGGAATTGACCCTAGAACTGATCCGTCTTTTACCCCTTGGTGTTTTGCAGATGTGGTACGAGTGATCTTTTTCACTTTAAGGATTTTTGAAAAGAAACCCCGTTTCGACGGAGGAACAATAATCAGTTGATTTACTGTCCTGACAATAAGGTAGGCTGCTTAATAGCATTTCCAATGCATATGGTTTAGCAAATACCTTTGGCAAATCACTAAAATGATCGGTGGCAATATATTTCTATTACGGTCCTTTAGATTCGGACAGCACACAGCGCAGAACAAGGCATTGCCTGGTTACGGACCACGTTTTTTCTGGCCGTTGTCTGCCTGCTCCGCCAGGTAATTACTACAATGTCTAATATGTGGTATGTGGCTTTATCCTCAGTATAACTTCCCCCCTTTTTTTAATTTTAATTTTTATTTTTAACTTTAACTTAATTCAACCTAATCTAATCCTTAACCTTGAATAAAACGGGTCCTTCCGTTTCTCAAATGTGTCGGGACTCTTTTGAGACCGGTTAAAGTAATGAGATTTCACCTCTATTTTGCGCTTAGGAATCAGCCCCACCCTACCCTCCACCTCCCTTCACGTCCTGACGAAGACCCGCGCAGTAAGGATCTACTGTCCTACATTTTCTGGGTCGAAACGTAGACATTCATCTACAACCAAGAACTCCTAACCCTAGCTTGATATATTCAGCACCCTAGGAGTCTCTTCCACGAAAAATGTATTTTTTGATATATGCCTTTTCTTGACCTCTCATATGTGGATCAATGATATTTATGATTTGACTTGTGGATTTATGCATAATGAATTTTGATTAGTGATGTGTAACTATTTGAAATGTGTTCCTCTCCTTGCACTCTTTCCCTTCCTCCTGTGGGCGCATTGAATCTTGTGTACTCTACTATTGATTTTTCAATCATTGAATGGCTCATGGTGCAGTGAAAATAAAAACACTTTGCACCCTCATTTGTTTTGGATCAATTCAACAAAAATGTGTGAGTATAAATAAATAATTGTTTGTTTGGTCTGGGACCCCTTTATATATACTTCAATCAATTACTCAGGTCCCACTGACTACATGGGTTCAACCCAATTATCTACAACATCTTGTTGCACAGCAGCATAGACAGCCCTCAGGGGACCACCAACACGAAGCTCTAGCCTTCTCGTCCGCGCTGCCCAGCATGCTCTTTGCAGCACGCTGACTACCGCCCTCCACGCTCTCCTTGCTCCTCGCAACCCTCTCCAATGCGAATGGGACTCTTGGCACAAAACTTAAGAAGGTAAACTTTCAGTGGGACTGACCTGGAGCTGTATCAGACCCGTTTTTAATCACGGTCGGCCTGAACTTTTCACTTTGAGCCATTCCAGTGCGACCAGATCGGCGTGGTTAGCGTTTTCTGCTTTTAGTCGCTGCTGTGTAGTTTACTCTTTAAAAATTCATAACCCCGGTTCTACTGATTGGATTTTTGTCATTTTGGCCATTGTATTTATTAAATTAAGCTCTATTTTTCTAACCTGGTGTGGGATCTTTTGTGTGGTGTTTTGACTGTTTTATGTTTTAAAGTGTTGCACAGTGTAGCTGTCTTCGTATTTTCCAGCGTGGGTTTATTTGGCCTTTGGTTTTAATTCCTATTTGGCATTTTTTTTTCTGCTTGGTAGTTTCCTTCTGCATTTATTTCCTGCCTTAATTTCCTGCTTGGTAATTTCACTACTGTTGGCTATTGTTGCAAACCCCGCCCTCCTTTTTTTCCTGCCAGCTGGTTCCCGCCCCCTGCTTCCCGCCTCCCTCACAGCCCCTCCCACCTCCCAAGACTACTAATGGGGGCCCCTGTGCGACCCCAGGGAGTAGCCCCGACTTTCCTGGTCAGTGAGCCCCTCCCCACTGCCTCTGCCTAGCTCAAGAGTCCAATATTTTGCTTCCAGCCTCGTGACTCAAGACCTGCGCGGTTTAATCCCACCATCCACCTCAGGGTAGCTGTCTACGTACTTCCCTGCGTGGTTTTATTTGCCATTTGGTTTTAATTCCTGCTTGGTATTTTTTATTCTACATGGTAATTTATATTGACTTTCATTTCCTGCTTTCATCTCCTGCTTAGTAATTTCACTACTTTTGGCTGGTGTTGCGACCCCACCCACTCCTGCCGTTTTTTTCCTGCCCGCTGATTCCCGCTCCTTGCCTTCCTCCCAGCTCCTCCCAGCTCCCAGGACTACTTATGGAGGTTGCTGAGCTGCCCCAGCGAGTTGCCTTGACCTTCCTGGTCTGTGCGCTGCTCTCCGCTGCCCCTGCCTAGCGCTAGAGTCCATTACTTCACTATTCGCCTCGTGACCCTAAACCTGCAAGGTTTGATCTGACCATCCACCTCAGGGTAACTGTCTATGTATTTTCCTGCATGGTTTTATTTGGCATTTGGTTTTAATTACTGTTTGGTATTTTTTTTTCTGTTTGTGGATTTCCAATGGGATTTATTTCCTACTTTCATCTCCTGCTTGGTAGTTTCACTACTGTAGACTGTTGTTGCGACGCCCGCCTTCACCCGCTGTTTTTTATCCTGCCCACTGGTTCCCACCCCCTGCCTCCCGACTCCCTCACAGCCACTCCCACCTCTGAGTACTACTTACGGAGGCTTTTGGACTGCAACACCGCTGGCACGCCAAATCTCCGTGCCCTGGATGCCGGAGACTGGAACAACTCCTGCTGTACTTCCTCCCGAGATCGACCAAAGGACCCTTCATCTGATGCCACTTCACCTGCAAAACTGCATGGCCAGCCCGCACTGAATACCATGCCACTTCCGTACCAGCTGATGGCTACAAGATGCTACACTGAAACCGCACCAACAAGCACGGCAGGGCATCCCCATTTTCTTCCAAGTAAACCATCCGATGCACCATCACCAATGACAATACCACACCGCTCATGGAACACCTCTACTTTCAACTACAGACCGATGTCAAAATCACACTAAGGGGAATCCTCGTCTGCAGACCCCCAGGACCCTGACCAGCTTTCTGTGACACCATCTCCAACCTCATTGCCCCCCTTGCCATCGACTCCCACCACTACGTCCTACTTGGTGACCTCAATTTTCACATCAATGAATCCAATGACACCAACTCCACCTCTCTCCTGGAAAACCTGAACAACATTGGCCCCACCCAGCTTGGCACTGAACCGATGCACAAAGCCGGACACACATTAAACTCCATCTTCACCTCTAGCGACAGAGTCAAATCCAGCCATGTGAAAGAACTCACCTGGACCGACCACGCTGCTGTTCACTGCACAATCTCCAATGCTCGACACACCATCACCAAGTATCACAGCTCCTCCCACCACAGCTGGGGCAAGGTAACCAAGACTCAGTGGACAAAGGCCCAACCGGAGCCTTCATGAGACCTTGACCAGGTCGTCCAGAATTTCTGCGGTTGGATCATCAAATGCATCTCCCGAGTCTCCCACTTGAAACCAGCAAAGACCAACAATGCCTCAAAACAAGCCAGCTGATACACCCCAGAGTGCCACCAAGTGCAACGGCTATCAACTCAACAAATGATGGTGCAACACAAGGAACCCCACCGACAGAGCAGCTCACAGAGCAGCCCTCAACAACTACCACCTGTGCATCAAAGAAGCCAAGAAAGCAGCCATCACAACATGCATCGACACGGCGGCCAACCACATGAAGGAACTCTTCAAATTTGTCCATTCTTGGACTACTTCCACAGCAAGATTGCCACCATCTATAACAATTTTGACCCCCAACTCACTGCTCTCAACCCTAATAGCCTCAACCACCCAGCGCACACCAGCCAAATGATCGCCACCTGGTCTCCACTCACCACTCAGACCACGGTGACCATTATGTCTTCAGTATTCTCCAGGGTGACTACCGACCAATTCCCCCACGTCTATGCAACCTCAGCACCAACCTTATCATCACGGAACTCACCAGCATTATCAACACCTTCATCTCCACAGCAGCCTTCCCGGTCGAATGGAAACACGCAGAGGTCAGACTGCTCCTAAAAAATTCCTCTGTCAACCCCAGCCATCTCAAAACGTATTGACCGATCTCTCTGCTCCCCTTACCAGCCAAAGTACTTGAGAAAACCATCAATCTACAGCACACCGACTACATGGAACAACACTGTCTTGAAACCTCTCAATCATGGATTCCATGCCAACCACATTACTGAGACTGCGCTGATAGCTGTCACAGACGACATCAGAACTCTCCACGACCACAAAGAAACTTGGCTGTGTTTGATACCGTCTCCCACTACATCCTCATTGACGGACTCCACAGCATCAGCTTACAGCAAAATGCCTTCAAGCGGATCGCCTCCTTCCTCACAGGATGCACAAAGAGCATCTGGCTGCCTCCTTTCTCCTCAGTACCCAAGGACCTGATAAGCGGGGTTCCCCAAAGATCATCCCTCAGCCCCATCCTGTTCAACACCTACATAACCCTACTTACGACATTGTCAGATCCCATGGCCTCAATAAAATCTCCTATGTAGACAACACTTAACTAATCCTCTTTAAGGCACTATGCATAGCCTTCAAATCCCTGCACAGCCAGGGCCCCAGTCAGTTATCCCATTATCTTAGACAGTACATTATTCAAAGATCCCTCAGGTCAGCCGCCAGTTGAAATCTAGTTATTCAGAGATTTAAAAAGGTGAGATGGGGAGGCAGGAGCTTCGTTACTACCACAGTAAGGGCTCTAGAACACCCTTCCCCTAACCCTTAAAAAAGAATCAAATCTGCTCAGATTTAGGAGAGGCCTTAAAACCTGGCCATTCAACCAATAGCCCACTTTTTCATCGTTACAAATGGTCCCACGCTGTTTGTGAGAAGTTGGCCTGATATATGATGCTCACTAGTTCTAGTGATCACCATGTATCAGTCCAAACAACCCTTATGGTGATTGGTTGTAAGTCAACCTTATAGACCAGCTATCCTAATGGTAGCATGGACAAAGCAGTCTTAGGCTAAACTCTTTTGGCATGTGAAGCCAGCTGTTTTACCACAATATAACCCCTTGAATACCAGATGAAAGGACACCACACAGGTTGTTATAAAAATAAACAGTCTATTTATTAATAACAACACCTCTGAACTCTTTATGAGGTCAGAGGGCTAAGCACATGACAATCTCTTACGAAAAATACGACAAGTTGCACAAAATTACAATGGTGCCCTAGGGGCACGACAAACCATATACTAAGTAAGTGGAATGTGAAAGTCGATAAGGGAAATGGAGCTGTCCAGAGGCTGTAGGATCGTTGGGACCACGCTACCCTAATTTCAGGTAAGTAATAGGAGGCCCACGGAACGCGTGTGCAGAGTGTGAACTCACACGCGAGATGCGTAACAACGTCTATGGACAGTACAGTTCAAGTTAAAGGTGAGTACGGACAATCCTGACTAGGTAGGACTAAAACGACTGTGGAACTGGACACTAGGACAGTTAAACTACCCTTGAGCACCGAAATGCTCTCGTTACCTCACCCACGGGCCGCGGGTGCATAGGTGTCAAAGTGCGTCGGGTTCTCGCGTTGAAGTCTATGGAGCCTGAAAGAAAAGATGCTGCAGGCGACCAGGAGGAAGATGTCCGGTGCAATCCAAGGGTGGATTGGTGAAGAAGGAGACCTGAAAGCAGAGGGGACAATGTTCAAAGTCACTAGCCAGTGACCGGTGTCGAACCAGGAAGGAACCAGATGTCGTCGTCGCGATCAGGTGAAGAGTGGACGCTTGACTCTGCAGCCACGTGGACCAGGAAGTGTCTTCAACGACCAGGATGGAGGCACGAGCTGTCCCACCCAGGCTCTCGCTGTCGGCGGTGTTGGATCCGGGATTGGAGGCAACAGGCCTTGGCAAGGGCAACCCACGCGGTGAGTGAAGAAAGCATCTGGTGCGGACTAGGAGAGGCCGGGGTGCCCATCTTTTGGAAGGGAGCAAGGGCCAATCTGGAGCAACCAGATCAGCAGTGAAAATTCAAAGGTTCGTCGTCTAGGAGGCCACTAGCCAGCCGGCAAGTGACCAGACAACGCGTCGAGCAGGAACCAAGCAGAAGCGCCCCACGCAGATCTCGTGGATGCTGGAGGGCTGATCTTCGGTGCAGGGGCTGCTCGGGGCTGGAGCTTCTCAGTCCCCAAAGCACTTGGTCGAGTTTACCTCGGGAGTCGTGCTGGAAGCGAAGTGCAGTTTCTTCCAGGATGGCCGGTCCCACGTGTCTCGTCGCACCCACGGGTCTCAGCTTTGCTGCAGATGTGAGTTGAGGTCGGGGAGGTCTGGGAATCCGGGTCTCGTCGGGCTCTGAAGTCTGGATCCTCGAGGGAAGACGACAAAGGGAAGCCGCTGGACGCTTGATGGTGCCTGCTTGTGCAGGGTGGACACTCCTTGCCCACAAGGGAGATTCTTCAGTCTTCTGTGGAACAGAACGTCGAAGGCCAGAGTTTCTTCTTGTTGAATAGTTCAGGATAATCTAATTTGGAATGGGACCAGCTCCTACCTTTATTCTCCTAAAGGGGGCTGCACTACTGACTAGGTCCCTCCCCTGGGTGGGACCAGGAAGGGGGGTGGTTACACCCCTATCCTTTGTCCGGTTTCGCGCCAGAGCTGGGGCAGGGATGCCCCAGCAACTGGTTTGAACCGGTGTATGCACAGGACACTTTGTGTGCCCCAGGCATGTCTCATTCCTTTCGGGCCTCCCTACCTCAATACACAAAATCCTGTCTGGGGTGGTGCTAGCACCTCCCAAGGCAGGAAACCCTTTGTCCAAGCTATCCTCGCTGGAAGGACTCCCAGCAGCAGGAGGTCAGACTTGTGTCTGTGGTGGCAGCATCCATTTTGTGATGCTGAGGCTCGAGTTAACTTTAACCGGGGTTCACATTTACATACATGTCGTGTCCCTCTAGAAGGGTGGAATGCAACCCCCGTCGCCAGAATTGGCGAGGGGGTAGTATTCCAAATCGTATGACACCTTACTCGACATGTTTTGATAATGTTATACCAGAGTTAGCATTTAACCGCGAGGATTATAATGCACTTAAGAGTATATGGTATAGCGTTATCATGGAACAGCTATTAGGACTTGGTTCCGCAAGCTGCAAACGGGCTCAGCTCATGCCAGAGCACCATCTCACATAATTCCAAGCACTCTGCCTTCAGGATTGTTAAGGTCTTCCATAGGAGTGACTGATAGGAATATATGTGTCCATTTTAGGGTTAGATATAGGTATACTATATCTAAAGCAAAGGGTGATTACACCACCTTGCCCCAGCTGTCTTTCAGCCAGTTGTGTCAGTTTTGGATGGCCAGCCAGGGGTGGGCATAATACATGCTGCAGCCCCTGGTAGGCCCTGGGTACACCTATGACCTGGGTACCTAAGGTACACTGTACAGGGACTGATAAGGTTACTCAGTATCCAATTAGATATGTACCTAGGGTACATGGAGTCCATTTTAACAGAGAGAGCAGGAAGCCTGGGGCCCTGAATAGCAGGATCCCAGGCCAACTAAGTCAAAAACCAGCAAAACACCAGGCAAAAAGTTGGGGGTAACCATAGTCAGATATCCACCTTCCTACATAACCCCCCCCCCCCCCAAATAAAAGGAGATAAGGCTATCCTTGACCAGGTAAGCCTATATTGCCTGAGTGGCCATATGAGGAGGTGCATGCACTGGCATGGTTACCCCCTATCTCATGGTCCACTAAGCAATCCCTCACCCTAAGGGTATCTGAGGGTCTCCGCCATAGGGAATCTCTACCTGTGGTGTGTTTTGGCAAAGTAAAAGGCTGGTGCTGGGATGGACTACTGAAGTGAGGCTCCACTAATGTTGGGCTCAACTTCCTCCAATCACTATCCACCAGGTATGCCTTTCTTTCCAGGACTGAGTTGCTGTATGCTCTCAGGGTCAACCTCTGGCTACCTAAAGCTGGAGGCTGGGTCCCTCTGTTTGGCTTACTGGAGGGACAGGTCAGGTTTGGGACCCTTAGGTCCCAGGTTTGGCTGTGCCCAACAGTGTCCATCTGTGGGCGGTCCCCAACTAATTTTAAGGGGGATCCCTCAGGAGTTTGTTTTATTTCCACTTGGCTAGGACTACTAGCTTCAGTGGCCTTAATCTGCTGATTGGGGAGTTCTTTTGGACAGGGGGCCCTTTGGGGTCCATCACTGGCCTCCCTGACCTCTACAGCCCTGGGCTGACTGAGGCAGGGTAGAGAGGGGCAGGTTACCTGCTCCAGACTGGGTCCCACCTTGGAAGGGTCCACTGACATCAGGGGTTCTGTCAGGCTAGGCCTGACTACCTCTGGGGCAGTTTCTTCACAAGGGGTAAGATCAGTTCCCTGAGGAGGCTGATCCTTTCCTAAAGTCTGGTGGGAGGGAGATTTCTCTTCCTCCTCAATGCTCTCTGTTTGAGTGGAGTGATCCATAGTTTCAGGCTTCACAACACTATTATCAGTCTGAGTTTGGGCTGTGGCCATCACAACCCCACAAACCTTTTCTGGAAGGGACTCAGTTTGGGTATGGGCTGTTACCATCACAGCCCTGCTAACCTTTTCAGGGAAGGAATCTGTCTGAGATTGGGCTGAGACTGGCACAGCCCTCCTAACCTGTTCAGGAAGATTTACCATCTTAGAATGGGTTTCTTGTTCTACCTCAGCCCAGGCTGAGATCTCTAAATCATTCCCCAGTAGGCAATCTACAGGCACGTTTGATGATACTGCCACTCTCTTGGGGCCAGTGACACCTCCCCAGCTGAGACTTACCACTGCCATGGGATGATTTTTCTGCACTCCATCAATGTTTGTTACCTGGTATGTGGCACCAGGTATAAGTTGCCTTGAGGGGACTAGGCTCTCAGTCACCATGGTGATGCTAGCCCCTGTGTCTCTATAGGCCTCAACTTTCAGACCATTGATGAGGGGTTCCTGTCTGTATTTGCCCAAAGTGTTGGGACAATCTGTGAAGTTGGCAAACCCCATGCCATTCTCACAGACAAGAGTGTCTGAGTCAGGGGACCTGGTTAGGCCAGAGTCCCCAGGAACTCCCAAAGTAAATCCACCCAAATTCTTGGGGGCACTCCCACCACCTGGGGGATTACTACTAGTAGTAACAGGAGGCTTGGAAGTGTTACTTGGGGGTATGTTATCCTTATTGTTGTTGGCCCTTGGGCAACTGCTGTCAGTTTTCCAATGGCCTACCTGTTTCCAGGTATAGCAATAAGGTTTCTTCTGGGTATTGGAAGGATTCTGGGACCCACCCCCTTCAGAGGATTTTTGGGGCCCTGATGTGGTTTGATCTGTAGATTTATTCCCACCCTTCTCTTGAGGCTTGGTTGATTCCTTCTTTTGGTCACCACCGTGGTTCTTAGGCCTAATCCTGGTTCTGACCCATTTGTCTGCCCTCTTACCCAATTCTTGTGGAGAGGTCAGATCAGAGTCTACCAGGTGCTGGTGTAATAACTGGTTCTGACAATTATTTAAGACTTGCTCGCTCATAATTAGATTATACAATCCTGTGTAATCAGTAACTTTACTACCCAGTAACCAGCCTTCCAAAGCCTTAGTGGCACAATCAACAAAGTCAGTCCAATCTTGAGCCTGAGTTTTCTGGGTATCCCTGAACATCAACCTGTACTGTTCAGTGGTTAAGCCAACCCCATCAATCAGAGCAGTTTTCAAGACTTGGTAATCATTAGCATCCTCATCTCTAACAGTGAGGAGCTTGTCTCTACCTTTACCTTCAAAGGAGAGACACAATATAGCTGCCCACTGACTCTGGGGTACCTGCTGTACTTTGCAGGCTCTCTCCAAAGCAGTTATCCACTTGTGGATATAATCTCCTGTCTCATAGGAGGGCACTATTTTACTCAGGTGTCTATTATCAAAACTCCTGTCTCTATCCCTAGGGATATTGCTGCCACCAGTGGGGACTACCCCACTCAACTGTTGCTCCCTAGCAAAGGCAAGCTTCTCTTTGGCCAGGGCAAGTTCTTCCCTCTGGATCCCAGTGGCGGCTGGTGAAATTTGAAAGTGGTGGGGCTGGGCAGTGTGTGGGGGGTGTAGCATCGGGGTTCACTTTAACAAGGTACATAATTTTTGGGAGGTCGGTCACCATTTCCCATGTAAATCTTTTTTTACCAAACAATGAGATAACATGATTCATTTTCCAGCAAACTTTAAAATAAAAGAAACAAAAAGTAATAGTACCTTGGAAATTTCCTGGCTTTGTAGTTAAGCCAGACTTCCTTCTTAAGGAATGTGTGCAGCGGGCAAGACTTTTCGTGATAGGTTTCTCAGTGGGAGAGACCTCGAACTTGGATGCCAGTTACCACACCTATTTCAAGGATCTGACTGACCAATGGCCAGAAGACAGTGATTCATTGTGAGGGATGAGCATCTTATTGAACTAAACAACAAAACGTGGTCCAAGAGTCACCCCCTCCAAAGTAATTGCATTCTTGGGTTGATGCTGCAAACAATCCTAGCATCCCTAGTTGCCCCTCTTCTGGATCCAGCCCTGCCCCCACGAAGCTGAAAAGAAATACTTCATGCACCAAGTCAAGTAATTCACTGCTGAGGCAGAGTCCGGGCTCTGCTTTGTGTGCATGCTTTAAGTGATACCAGAACCCTCTACACAAAGGCCACACAGCACTTGTGCACAAAAATTGATGTCGGCAAGATTATAAGGACATCACACACTCTTCACAGCCCTTCATTGGTTTGGATGATTTCACCCAAAAAGCTGCTGTTGCCCAATTAGTTTTCCAAAACGAACGGAGACGTAAATTCTTTTAAAAAATGATGATCATGCTTTTACTCATTAATGCAAAGATATTTTGTATTATAAAAGAAAGAAAGCAGGTGCAAGCAGCAGCAATCTATGGAGCACAACTATTTAGCCACATGAACATTAAACATTTTGAAAAAGTCAACATCCGATTGGAACGTGCAATCACTGTGGCTGTTTTATGGCCGAGTGATAAACTCTGATATCTGCCCTCTGATACCCCTCGCCTCCCCTTCTCCCCTAAGCACATGAGTTAGCACGTCCTCCAACAGTGCTGAAATTTTAAAAATAAGTACTAAACTCGCTGCTGCAGGTGGTACTGCTGAGGCAGTGTCCGGACTTCGATTTAACATTACGGAGTTACTGTCAGAGCATTATGCTTTGTTACGGACTGTGATAATGTGATTATGTATTTATTTGGAAATGCGTCAACCACTTAGCTTTTTTTACGCACCTACCTTGACTTGGTGCCTGGTCCACTGACCGATTTGGGGCTGCAGCGAACCATCTAACCTGCCTCTAGGTAATGCTGACGCACACTAGCAGTGCCTAAACTTTGAATGCTGCAGCTGCTCCTGACTGCCATTGCCAGTTAAGCACAGGCACGGGAGCTCCAAATGGCGTTCACACCGTCCTGCAACTAACAGGAGCGCGGGAAGCAGACACCTCGAGTCTGCGCAGTGTGTCTTCAGAAATACTGATGGCAAACTGCGCAGCCTCGATTTCTTTGCTTTCTTCCTGTCTGCAGCCTCGATCCCACCTTCCCAACTCATCACAAAAGGGTGGGTGTGACCAGCCTCTCCATTTCTTGACTGACGTGAAGCCCCTGGTGCTAGAGGGCTTCAGCCTGAAGCGCCCGGGGCAAACTTTACCCAGACGTCATCAGGGGGTGGAGACTGGTCCTCGGGCTATGGTATTTGACGAGCTGATGACATCACAGACCTCAGGGCTGTGAGCTCGTCCGCTCTGCAAATACCACAGGCAGCATTAGGGAATGCATCGGTCCCGGATCAGCGTAAGCAACGCTTGCTGTGACACAAGACTCATCAGGGCCACAGCAATAAAAACAAGAGGTATGTATACATAGTTTAAAATAAAAAAATGAAAAAGTGTAATAAATACCATGCTTTATCTAATGGTGACCCTGGGGCTGAAAGTAACGGGGGCGGAGCCCCTACGCCCTAAGGCAAAAACCGCCACTGCTGGATCCTCAGATTAGCTTCCTTCATCTTTGCCTCATGCTCTCTCCTCTGAGGGGAAGTCATCCTCAATAATCAAAAATAGAATGGACACTAGTATCTACAAAACCATTGGTTTGTATTCGAAAACCCTCATAGGCATCTTGATTTTATCGTTGCGGTGTATCTTTTTTCCGCCCCATCAGGAGTCGTGGCGTATTCATAGGGTAGTCGATTAACGTGCTGGGTGCCAGCCTCACCCGAGGCTACCTCCGGTACAGGTAGAAGTGTCCAGAAATAATGAAAAAGGAGGTAAAAAACAGTGTCTAGCCCAAAAGTTTATTTATTGGAAAAGAGAAGGGGTCGAGGCACTAACAGTAAAGGTAATTGCGATATGATGGTAATCATGTTACTGGATTACCGCATGTCTTAAAAAATATGTCAACATGTTTCAGCTCTCCAAGCCCAGCCGGGTCTACGGAGCTTTCGTCAGGACAAAGACACATACAAAAAAGAAAAAATGAAAAAATAACTCTCACAACTAGTGTAGTTTTTGTTGATAAGTTTCGTTGACTTATACTCAGATTTCCAATGCTGTGGAAACAAAAGCCAACAGTATCCATTATATATGTGGCTACAACTATAGGGTAGGCAAGCAAACATGTGAAAATTACATGTAGAGCACGAAAATACTCCTCATTAGGAGCGTCCGCCATGTTAGTGGCATTAATACCGTGTCGAGGAAGGAGATGAATTAAAAACAACGTCTGAGTTAGGAGTTAAAGTCTAAGTTAAAGCAATGTTACTTATACACGGGACCTGCTATCGAACACAATTCACTCTTTACTAAATATGGACAGATTTAAAAGCCCTTGGATAAGTGTTAGATTGAACCATAACCTATCTGCAAAACACTTCAAAAGTTATAGTATAATTACCTGTATTAAGCTCGATAATAGCTTCAACAGGGGTCAAAGAGTCGCTTTAGGTCTTTGCTGTTAAGGTACAAACAGGTCCCACGCATTAATAAAAACGCTAAGTGGCTTACCAGTTAGTAAAGATCAGGATTTGCTGCCATTCTTACCCACGAGGATCGGCGTTGTGTCCCCTGTGCTGACTCTGCCCCTGGCTATGGGCGTTTCTCTTTTGGCCCGTCCTATAAAACCGGGACTTAGGCATCAAAAACGGACTACAGTTTATCCAGAGGACTCCATGTAAGATGGCTGCCTCCCGATGTATAGACGAGTGTAAGACACATACGTAATTACCATATGTGCTCCCCATTATTCACACATAAGGAGTGGAAGTGTAATGATGACAGAGGAAAAACAGCAGGGAAAAACAAAAACATCCTCAACATTGGAAGTGTATGTATAAGAGGGCAAATGCGTCCCAAATAGAGTGAATGTAATAAACAGGTCCCCTTCTGTCATGACTGATTAACAGGGGGATTGGAATGGCCAGATGAGTGGAACATAATTTGTCAAAATAATAGAGATTCGTAGTAAGTGTACATTTTGTTCAGTAGAACTGGTGCCACGGGATATTATCGTTCATCCCCAAAATATCTGTTCTAAGGCGGTCCACCCACCTTTGTTCCTTTTCAAATAGGATCTGCTCAGCATTGTTGTCTTTATCTCGTAGCATTTCAAGGACCGTCCATCTCAGATCGTCACATGTGTGTCCGGCTTCCACGAAATGTGTACACAGTTTGGTGGTGTTCTTCTTGAGTCTTACATTACTCCTGTGTTCTCCTATGCGGAGTTTGACTTTACGACATGTCATGCCTACGTATTGTCGTAGGCAGGGGCAGGTCACCAAGTAAATTACATGGGTGGAATTGCAATTTGTGTGTTGTTTCTGGGTCCATAATAAGGTGTCCGTCAATTGCAAGGTCTTGGTGGTATTGGTGAACTTGCAAATTCCACATGTGCCACATGGATAATGGCCTGTAACTGGGGCCATCGTTATATCTCTAACTGTTGACTTCAATAGTTTCCTTTTCGGCCTGGTGTGTACAAGGACATCTTTGATGTTTTTAGTTCTTCTGTTAGCAAATCTTGGCTTGGGCCAATTGAATTTGCCTGATGTGACTATCTGCCAATTCTTTCTTATCAGCTTCTGTACATCGTAAGTAGCAGGACAATAGGTAGTAACGCATGTGACTAGATCCTTGATGGGTTCTTTATAATTGTTCTGTAAGAGACATTCGCGGGGCTGATGTTTTGCCAGTTTTTTACATTTTGAGATTACAGCTGCAGTGTAATCTCTAGATTGTAACTTGTGACTGAGCTCCTGTGCCTGTTTCTTATAGTCACTTTCCTTGCTGCAGTTGCGTTTGTGTCTTAAAAACTGACTGTAAGGTAGATTATCACGCAGGGGTCGTGGATGGAAACTCTGGTAAGAGAGTAGACTATTCTTGGCTGTGGGTTTGGTAAAAGTTTTGGTCTCCAATTTCCTGTTTTCAACGAAGATCGTTAGATCCAAGAAGTCAATGTGATGGTTGCTAGAAGTATGGGTGAATTTCAACCACCTATCTCTCCCATTTAGCCATTCCATAAAGATAGAGAGATCTGATTTGATATCCCAGATTAGTAAAATGTCATCAATGTAACGTTTCCAGTGTATTACACTGGAAACGCAAGGGTTGGTATTGTTGAGGACAAATTCTTGTTCGAACTGACTCACATAGAGTCCAGCTACTGACGGCGCAAAGGCGCTGCCCATGGAGGTACCATGGCACTGCAAGAAAAGTTGGCCGTTGTATTCAAAATAGTTCTCTTGTAGGGGTAAACGGCAACACTCAAGAATAAAGTGTCGTGGAGTCTTGTGTGTCCAGTCTTGCATATAGAGAAGGTCTTCCAACATCTTTAAAGTCTCTTCTTGGGGTAGGTTGGTATAAAGGGACTCAACGTCTAGTCCCACCAATAGCATCGTTTTGGGATTGAATTCACGGTCCGCAATCTGGATCAAAAGATCTCTAGTGTCTTTCAGATAAGTTGGAGTGCTCTGTACTAATGGTTTCAAGTACTCATCAGCAAATTTTGAAAGCGGCTCTAATAAAGATCCAATTCCCGAAACTATCGGGCGTCCCGGTGGGGGGGACTTGTTTTTATGAGTTTTTGGCAGTGACTAGAAAAAAGGTATCTTGGGTCCTTTGGGTGTCAAAAAATCGGCCTCTTTCTTTGAAATCCAGCCATTGACCTCTGCTTCATGTGTCATGATTGCGATGGTGTTGGTTAACCTCTCAGTGGGGTCAATGTCCAGTTTTTTATAGAAGGTCTCATCTGACAGTAGGGCCAGGCACTGCTGGTTATATCCTTCTTTGGTCAGGATCACTACCCCACCGCCCTTGTCCGCTGGTTTAATGACTATATTGTCATTGTCCCTTAGTTCAGCTAAAGCCTGTTTCTCTTTGTTGTTCATATTTTGATATGTCTTCTTCCTGTTATCCAGTTGGTCAACCCCTTTCATAACTGCCTGCTCAAAAGTTTGGATTTCGATAGGTACTGCAGTAGTAGGTGGACAAAACTTGGATTTTCTTCTCAGGGCAGTGTCACCCTCCGCAGGTCGAGTAGTGGAATCGTTAAAGAAAGCTTTGAGTTTCAGAGTTCTGCAAAATTCAGAAACTTCACATTTCAGTTTGAAACGATCCAAGGGTGGTCTGGGTACAAAACCAAGTCCCTTGTTAAGGACAGTCAACTGATCATCCGACAGATTGATTTTCGTTAGGTTCACTACTAGTGAGTCTTTTTGCTCGTGCTCGATTGGGCTGAAGCCATGCTCCGTGTCTGTACATTCGGTTGTTGATCTTGCCATCTGAGATTTTTCTTTCTGCCCCGAGATTGATTTTGGCCTCTTCCTAAAAAAGGCTGGGCTTGATGTTGGTTAGTGGAATCCGACATCGGCTGATTACCCATTGGTTGTTGTTGGTTCATATCTGGATGGTAGGGGTTCATCCATCCCGCATATGGTGGCATAAACGGTTGAAAAAACGGCATTGGGTTTCCATGAAAAAAGGGTGGTCGTTGCCATCTGTTGCCTCGTCGTGGGCGTCGGGATCTAAAGCTGTATTGACCCCTTCTCAATGTTGATTCATCGGAGCTACCTTCTGACCCCTCAGATAAGTTCCACCCTGTAGAATCAACATCCGAAAAATTAGAGGTTACTATGAAATCATCCTTCGAATAAGGATGCATCTTCTCCTGACTGAATTTTTTCAGTTCCTTACTCAGTTTCTGAAGTTTGTTCTGCATTAAGAACTCCTGCATTTCATCCATTTCTTTTGTTATTTCTTCTAATCGCTTTTTGTATATCAAAGGATTAATGCTTTTCTTAAGTTCATTTTCACATTCCTGTATTTCCACCAATAATGCATCCGATAGTCTCTTAGCTGTTTTGACTATAAGAACTAGATAATCTAGGGTACATTTCCATGAAATCGATGACCAATCTCGTCGGAATACGAGATCATGCAGAAATATTCTGGGTGCATTGGTTACCCAAAGGCCTCTAGGGGCTAGTTTTGATCTAAGATATTCAGTCATAATTATGCCATGTATGGCAGTTCGAATCTGTTCTCTTTTCTTATTAGTCAAGGCATTCCAGTCATCAGTTTGTGCAATGGCTTGAATTAGATCTGGATTCTGTAGGAGCGGTTGTGCCGCTAGGATCTCATCAATATCACTTCCTGTAAAGCTCAGACCATTGTTATTTTCCATTGTTCCTTCCTCACGGAGCACCCTACTCAACTAAATGAATTCTAGCGAGGGTGTGTACTTCCCGCAGCTGCGCGCTGCTTAAAGATTTATATCAAAGTGGAGGGAAGAGGATTGAAGGCCCATTCAGTTCCCCTGGACAGATACGCAATAATCAAAAATAGAATGGACACTAGTATCTACAAAACCATTGGTTTGTATTCGAAAACCCTCATAGGCATCCTGATTTTATTGTTGCGGTGTATCTTTTTTCCGCCCCATCAGGAGTCGTGGCGTATTCATTGGGTAGTCGATTAACGTGCTGGGTGCCAGCCTCACCCGAGGCTACCTCCGGTACAAGTAGAAGTGTCCAGAAATAATGAAAAAGGAGGTAAAAAACAGTGTCTAGCCCAAAAGTTTATTTATTGGAAAAGAGAAGGGGTCTAGGCACTATCAGTAAAAGGAATTGCGATATGATGGTAATCATGTTACTGGATTACCGCATGTCTTAAAAAATATGTCAACATGTTTCAGCTCTCCAAGCCCAGCCGGGTCTACGGAGCTTTCGTCAGGACAAAGACACATACAAAAAAGAAAAAATGAAAAAATAACTCTCACAACTAGTGTAGTTTTTTGTTGATAAGTGTCGTTGACTTATACTCAGATTTCCAATGCTGTGGAAACAAAAGCCAACAGTATCCATTATATATGTGGCTACAACTATAGGGTAGGCAAGCAAACATGTGAAAATTACATGTAGAGCACGAAAATACTCCTCATTAGGAGCGTCCGCCATGTTAGTGGCATTAATACCGTGTCGAGGAAGGAGATGAATTAAAAACAACGTCTGAGTTAGGAGTTAAAGTCTAAGTTAAAGCAATGTTACTTATACACGGGACCTGCTATCGAACACAATTCACTCTTTACTAAATATGGACAGATTTAAAAGCCCTTGGATAAGTGTTAGATTGAACCATAACCTATCTACAAAACACTTCAAAAGTTATAGTATAATTACCTGTATGAAGCTCAATAATAGCTTCAACAGGGGTCAAAGAGTCGCTTTAGGTCTTTGCTGTTAAGGTACAAACAGGTCCCACGCATTAATAAAAACGCAAAGTGGCTTACCAGTTAGTAAAGATCAGGATTTGCTGCCATTCTTACCCACGAGGATCGGCGTTGTGTCCCCTGTGCTGACTCTGCCCCTGGCTATGGGCGTTTCTCTTTTGGGCCGTCCTATAAAACCGGGACTTAGGCATCAAAAACGAACTACAGTTTATCCAGAGGACTCCATGTAAGATGGCTGCCTCCCGATGTATAGACGAGTGTAAGACACATACGTAATTACCATATGTGCTCCCCATTATTCACACATAAGGAGTGGAAGTGTAATGATGACAGAGGAAAAACAGCAGGGAAAAACAAAAACATCCTCAACATTGGAAGTGTATGTATAAGAGGGCAAATGCGTCCCAAATAGAGTGAATGTAATAAACAGGTCCCCTTCTGTCATGACTGATTAACAGGGGGATTGGAATGGTCAGATGAGTGGAACATAATTTGTCAAAATAATAGAGATTCGTAGTAAGTGTACATTTTGTTCAGTAGAACTGGTGCCACGGGATATTATCGTTCATCCCCAAAATATCTGTTCTAAGGCGGTCCACCCACCTTTGTTCCTTTTCAAATAGGATCTGCTCAGCATTGTTGTCTTTATCTCGTAGCATTTCAAGGACCGTCCATCTCAGATCGTCACATGTGTGTCCGGCTTCCACGAAATGTGTACACAGTTTGGTGGTGTTCTTCTTGAGTCTTACATTACTCCTGTATTCTCCTATGCGGAGTTTGACTTTATGACATGTCATGCCTACGTATTGTCGTAGGCAGGGGCAGGTCACCAAGTAAATTACATGGGTGGAATTGCAATTTGTGTGTTGTTTCTGGGTCCATAATAAGGTGTCCGTCAATTGCAAGGTCTTGGTGGTATTGGTGAACTTGCAAATTCCACATGTGCCACATGGATAATGGCCTGTAACTGGGGCCATGGTTATATCTCTAACTGTTGACTTCAATAGTTTCCTTTTCGGCCTGGTGTGTACAAGGACATCTTTGATGTTTTTAGTTCTTCTGTTAGCAAATCTTGGCTTGGGCCAATTGAATTTGCCTGATGTGACTATCTGCCAATTCTTTCTTATCAGCTTCTGTACATCGTAAGTAGCAGGACAATAGGTAGTAACGCATGTGACTAGATCCTTGATGGGTTCTTTATACTTGTTCTGTAAGAGAGATTCGCGGGGCTGATGTTTTGCCAGTTTTTTACATTTTGAGATTACAGCTGCAGTGTAATCTCTAGATTGTAACTTGTGACTGAGCTCCTGTGGCTGTTTCTTATAGTCACTTTCCTTGCTGCAGTTGCGTTTGTGTCTTAAAAACTGACTGTAAGGCAGATTATCACGCAGGGGTCATGGATGGAAACTCTGGTAAAAGAGTAGACTATTCTTGGCTGTGGGTTTGGTAAAAGTTTTGGTCTCCAATTTCCCGTTTTCAACGAAGATCGTTAGATCCAAGAAGTCAATGTGATGGTTGCTAGAAGTATGGGTGAATTTCAACCACCTATCTCTCCCATTTAGCCATTCCATAAAGATAGAGAGATCTGATTTGATATCCCAGATTAGTAAAATGTCATCAATGTAACGTTTCCAGTGTATTACACTGGAAACGTAAGGGTTGGTATTGTTGAGGACAAATTCTTGTTCGAACTGACTCACATAGAGTCCAGCTACTGACGGCGCAAAGGCGCTGCCCATGGAGGTACCATGGCACTGCAAGAAAAGTTGGCCGTTGTATTCAAAATAGTTCTCTTGTAGGGCTAAACGGCAACACTCAAGAATAAAGTGTCGTGGAGTCTTGTGTGTCCAGTCTTGCATATAGAGAAGGTCTTCCAACATCTTTAAAGTCTCTTCTTGGGGTAGGCTGGTATAAAGGGACTCAACGTTTAGTCCCACCAATAGCATCGTTTTGGGATTGAATTCACGGTCCGCAATCTGGATCAAAAGATCTCTAGTGTCTTTCAGATAAGTTGGAGAGGTCAATGGCTGGATTTCAAAGAAAGAGGCCCATTTTTTGACACCCAAAGGACCCAAGATACCTTTTTTTCTACTCACTGCCAAAAACTCATAAAAACAAGTCCCCCCCACCGGGACGCCCGATAGTTTCGGGAATTGGATCTTTATTAGAGCCGCTATCAAAATTTGCTGATGAGTACTTGAAACCATTAGTACAGAGCACTCCAACTTATCTGAAAGACACTAGAGATCTTTTGATCCAGATTGCGGACCGTGAATTCAATCCCAAAACGATGCTATTGGTGGGACTAGACGTTGAGTCCCTTTATACCAGCCTACCCCAAGAAGAGACTTTAAAGATGTTGGAAGACCTTCTCTATATGCAAGACTGGACACACAAGACTCCACGACACTTTATTCTTGAGTGTTGCCGTTTAGCCCTACAAGAGAACTATTTTGAATACAACGGCCAACTTTTCTTGCAGTGCCATGGTACCTCCATGGGCAGCGCCTTTGCGCCGTCAGTAGCTGGACTCTATGTGAGTCAGTTCGAACAAGAATTTGTCCTCAACAATACCAACCCTTACGTTTCCAGTGTAATACACTGGAAACGTTACATTGATGACATTTTACTAATCTGGGATATCAAATCAGATCTCTCTATCTTTATGGAATGGCTAAATGGGAGAGATAGGTGGTTGAAATTCACCCATACTTCTAGCAACCATCACATTGACTTCTTGGATCTAACGATCTTCGTTGAAAACGGAAAATTGGAGACCAAGGGCCAGATGTAGGTAATAAAATATTTACCACCTCTTAAATACCGTTTCACACCGACTCGGTATTACCGAGTAGGAAAATGAGATGTAGGTAAAAATACCGGTAACAAATACCGACTCGGAATCTGTCGGTAATCGGAATCGGTATTTACCGACTCGGAATATACCTACACGGTAAAATCCGAGACGGAAAAACCCAAACTGATCCACCGGTGCCATGGCCCATAGGAATGAATGGCAACTCCCGACCCGGAAAATACAGAGTCGGTAAAATCCGACCCGGTATTTACCGTGTCGGTAATATCCGTCGAAGATTTGAAACTGACAAACATGTGTGCCTGTGAACCAATCAGGTACTCCAACCACACCCAAATCCAAAGCCACAGGGGAACTAACCAATCAGATCCAAGCACCACACCCCAGTACCTGGGACAGGCCACGCCCATGCAGGTGCAGAAACCAACAGTCAGGAGAGCAGGAGGACAGAGTGTGGAGCAGCCTTTCCTGAGACAAACAACACTGCAAGATGGAGAGCCAGGAGGCACAGAGAGATGCTGCAGAGCGCAAAAGGAAGCAGAAGTTCAGCCAGGAGGAACTGCAGGTGCTAATTTCGGAGATTGTCAGACATTATGGCAAAATATTTGGAAAGCAAACTCTGCATGTTGCAGAATCAATCAAACGCAGCACCTGGTTGGACATACAAGGCAAGGTAAATGCCATTGGTGTCACCCACCGTGACCTTGAAGACCTAAAAAAACGGTGGTATGACATCCGCATAATCACCAAGAAAAAACTTGCTGCCCACCGCAAGGAAAGTGCTGCTACAGGAGGAGGAAGAAACAGAGCCCCCAGACTCACGGACATCGAGGAGATGGTGGCATCCACCCTTGAGAAGGAATGTATTCACGGAATTGGAGACGCTGACAGCTCAGCAAGAGGAGCAAAGAAACCAGGTAAGATGCAAGAACATTATCATTTACCCATTTACCTATTCCCCTCACAGGACAAATCAGACTCCACACCAGGTTTAACTAATGTCCTGCAATGCATCCTGGGAAATGTAGTCATGTGTAGATACCTCAGAGCAGTCAGCGTGCATTGCAGCAAGGGGAGCAACAGACAACTAGCATAGGCAAATGAGAGACAGGCAAAAGTGCAATAGAAGTGTATTTAATCTCATGACACAGGTGAACAACATTACTGACACAATGTCCATGTCTGTCCACAGGAGAGTCAAAGCGCAGCACAGCAGAGGTCAGAGAGAAGAGGAGGGAAGGAGCCGGACCTAGCACATCTCACGGAGGGAAGGACCAAGAGCAGGCAGCCCCGATACCTGAGGAGGCAACTGTAGAAAATCCACAATCCCCTCTCCTATTCGGTAGTCAGGACACAGGAGCGGCAGAACAATCACCCACCCCCACATCACCATCCCCAGTGCTGGGAAGAGTAAGGAGCCATGATGTGCCCCCTCGCAGAATACTGCAAACATCATCGAAGGAGGAGGTGGAGGGTGACACACAGGACAGAGGCAACACCGAGCAGCAGCCCAGTCCCAGAGTCACGCGGGCCAGTGTCCGAGGGCGACGGCCACGGGAGGTAGAGGATGTGCGTCAAGTCCAGGGTGTCTTCTGCGGACTGGAGGCCACCATGGTGAAGGTGCAGCGCCTGCAGGCAAAAGCGATGATGGGGGTTCAGAGGCACGCATGCACAACAAATAATAAACTGGAAGCAGTAGGCAAGGGCATAGGGGAAATGGCAGAAAGCATGCAATCCATGGCGTCAGGAATATCTGATATTACACAGTGCATGACTGTCCTGTGTGACAAATTGGACAGGGACCATTTGGAGAGACGCAAGGCCCGTGTGGATGTGCGACAGCAAACCAAGGCCCTGAACAGGTTTGCCACTGCTACCACTGTGCTGTGCAGACGGTCAGTGACGATGCAGGATGCCATAGTGCAGTGCTGCAACAATTTAAGTGAAGGTATGGCCAGGATGACCTCTGCTATGGAGCTCCTGCTCGCGCATCAGACTGGCACTGGAGGCGACACTTGTGCTGCCGAAAGCGAGGGGTCCACCAGCAGGAGTGGTGCAAGCACTCCTGTGCATGACTTACGGAGGAGTGGCAGGCGTCGGGGAAGTGTGACAGGCCAGAGTGAGAACATTGATTCACAGCCACAGCAGCCCCGCCCTGTGGCCCGTGGCCACAAACAATGACTTTGCCCTCCACCCAAGGCTGTAGTCACGGTGGTGTTAACCGTGACAACACACTCATGGAGTGTTTGATATAGTGAGCCCAATGTGAGCTAACAATGCTGTGGCGTAGTGAATATTAAACTACTTACACAAAGTTACATTCATGCCTGTGTCTCTTTACTCACTCAGAAATATTGTTGTGTAACCTCTTCCCGTCTCAGTCTCCCATCTGTAGCTGCTGCTGCCACTGTAGCTTGGGGCTCTGCCACCTCTGGGTCGTCATCAATGTCCTCATGATATGTGAGCTCCACCTCAGTGCCTTGCTTGGTGGCGAGATTATGCAACATTGCACAGGTCGCTATTATTTTGCAGCAGATGATTGGGGTGTACTGCCGTGCACCTCCACTCTTGTGGAGGCAGCGAAACCTGCTCTTAAGGAGTCCAAATGTGCGCTCAACTACGTTTCGTGTGGATCTGTGAGCCACGTTGTATCGCCTTTCACTCCTGGTGGATGGGTTGAGGTAGGGAGTGAGCACAAAGGACCGCAGGGCATATGCACTGTCGCCTAGGGGGAGAAAGATAGACATTAATTGCAAGTACATGAGACGTAGATCTGATGTGAGTGTCAGGGTGTGTCATTGTGATTTACCTAGCAGGTATCCATTTCCAAATTCTCCGGCAAGTAGGCGTGTGTATATTCCACTATTCTGGAATATGTAAGAATCATGGGTACTTCCGGGGAACTTGGCTACGATGTCAGTGATGAGGTTCCCTGCATTACATATGACCTGGACGTTGATGGAGTGCGTCGATTTGCGATTCCTGTATATGTGCTCTGTGGCTGCAGGTGGACAGAGTGGGACGTGGGTGCCATCGATGCAGCCTATCACGTGAGGGAAGTGTGCCAGTTGATAAAAGTCTGTTTTGGTTTTTGCTAATTCAGCCGGTGTAACAGGGAATGAAATATAATGCCCCATCCTCTGCATCATGGCGTCAAGAAACCTCCTGAAGAAGCGGGACAGGCAGCCCTGGGACACGCCACCCACTACAGCTATCACACTCTGGTAGCTCCCTGAGGCCAGCAGGTGTAAGCTACATAGCACCTGGACATGAGGTGGGATGGCATGGGCCCTGGGTGTTGGGTGGTCCAGGAGTGGGTGTAGGTCCCTGATCAATTGCTTGATGGTGTCTGGGTGTAGCCTGTACCTCTGCAGTATTTCAGGCTCTGTCAGTTGGAACAGTGTTATCCTCTGCCTGTACACTTGTTCCTCCCTTTGCCATTCTCTCTCTCCTGCTGCCTGTAGTCTCTGCCGTCTTGCTATGATGTAAAAAGCCGCCATCATGGGTCCTGAGGTGCATTTTGGGACTTTTTTGTGAGTGTCAGGGTGTGTCATTGTGATTTACCTAGCAGGTATCCATTTCCAAATTCTCCGGCAAGTAGGCGTGTGTATATTCCACTATTCTGGAATATGTAAGAATCATGGGTACTTCCGGGGAACTTGGCTACGATGTCAGTGATGAGGTTCCCTGCATTACATATGACCTGGACGTTGATGGAGTGCGTCGATTTGCGATTCCTGTATATGTGCTCTGTGGCTGCAGGTGGACAGAGTGGGACGTGGGTGCCATCGATGCAGCCTATCACGTGAGGGAAGTGTGCCAGTTGATAAAAGTCTGTTTTGGTTTTTGCTAATTCAGTCGGTGTAACAGGGAATGAAATATAATGCCCCATCCTCTGCATCATGGCGTCAAGAAACCTCCTGAAGAAGCGGGACAGGCAGCCCTGGGACACGCCACCCACTACAGCTATCACACTCTGGTAGCTCCCTGAGGCCAGCAGGTGTAAGCTACATAGCACCTGGACATGAGGTGGGATGGCATGGGCCCTGGGTGTTGGGTGGTCCAGGAGTGGGTGTAGGTCCCTGATCAATTGCTTGATGGTGTCTGGGTGTAGCCTGTACCTCTGCAGTATTTCAGGCTCTGTCAGTTGGAACAGTGTTATCCTCTGCCTGTACACTTGTTCCTCCCTTTGCCATTCTCTCTCTCCTGCTGCCTGTAGTCTCTGCCGTCTTGCTATGATGTAAAAAGCCGCCATCATGGGTCCTGAGGTGCATTTTGGGACTTTTTTTATAGCCCTCCCTTGGTTACTAAAAAATACCGTTTTTCTGCAGATTCTGTATTTTTGGGCTTACCTACATCTCCATGGGCAATTATTACCGTTTCTTATTTTCCGAGTCGGAAAATACGAACTCGGTATTTATGTATACGGTAAATTCCGACACGGTATTTTTACCGGGTCTTTATTACCGAGTCGGTATGTTTCCGACTCGGATTTTCAATAATCGGTAATTAAAGGCCTCCTACATCTCATTTCCTGGATTCCGGTCGGTAACGGCCGATTTTACCGGTTTTCGGCCGTTACCGGCCGGTAAACGCCTACCTACATCTGGCCCCAAAACTTTTACCAAACCCACAGCCAAGAATAGTCTACTCTCTTACCAGAGTTTCCATCCACGACCCCTGCGTGATAATCTGCCTTACAGTCAGTTTTTAAGACACAAACGCAACTGCAGCAAGGAAAGTGACTATAAGAAACAGGCACAGGAGCTCAGTCACAAGTTACAATCTAGAGATTACACTGCAGCTGTAATCTCAAAATGTAAAAAACTGGCAAAACATCAGCCCAGCGAATGTCTCTTACAGAACAATTATAAAGAACCCATCAAGGATCTAGTCACATGCGTTACTACCTATTGTCCTGCTACTTACGATGTACAGAAGCTGATAAGAAAGAATTGGCAGATAGTCACATCAGGCAAATTCAATTGGCCCAAGCCAAGATTTGCTAACAGAAGAACTAAAAACATCAAAGATGTCCTTGTACACACCAGGCCGAAAAGGAAACTATTGAAGTCAACAGTTAGAGATATAACCATGGCCCCAGTTACAGGCCATTATCCATGTGGCACATGTGGAATTTGCAAGTTCACCAATACCACCAAGACCTTGCAATTGACGGACACCTTATTATGGACCCAGAAACAACACACAAATTGCAATTCCACCCATGTAATTTACTTGGTGACCTGCCCCTGCCTACGACAATACGCAGGCATGACATGTCGTAAAGTCAAACTCCGCATAGGAGAACACAGGAGTAATGTAAGACTCAAGAAGAACACCACCAAACTGTGTACACATTTCGTGGAAGCCGGACACACATGTGACGATCTGAGATGGACGGTCCTTGAAATGCTACGAGATAAAGACAACCATGCTGAGCAGATCCTATTTGAAAAGGAACAAAGGTGGGTGGACCGCCTTAGAACAGATATTTTGGGGATGAACGATAATATCCCGTGGCACCAGTTCTACTAAGCAAAATGTACACTTACTACGAATCTCTATTATTTTGACAAATTATGTTCCACTCATCTGGCCATTCCAATCCCCCTGTTAATCAGTCATGACAGAAGGGGACCTGTTTATTACATTCACTCTATTTGGGACGCATTTGCCCTCTTATACATACACTTCCAATGTTGAGGATGTTTTTGTTTTTCCCTGCTGTTTTTCCTCTGTCATCATTACACTTCCACTCCTTATGTGTGAATAATGGGGAGCACATATGGTAATTACGTATGTGTCTTACACTCGTCTATACATCGGGAGGCAGCCATCTCACATGGAGTCCTCTGGATAAACTGTAGTCCGTTTTTGATGCCTAAGTCCCGGTTTTATAGGACGGGCCAAAAGAGAAACGCCCATAGCCAGGGGCAGAGTCAGCGCAGGGGACACAACGCCGATCCTCGTGGGTAAGAATGGCAGCAAATCCTGATCTTTACTAACTGGTAAGCCACTTAGCGTTTTTATTAATGCGTGGGACCTGTTTGTACCTTAACAGCAAAGACCTAAAGCGACTCTTTGACCCCTGTTGAAGCTATTATCGAGCTTAATACAGGTAATTATACTATAACTTTTGAAGTGTTTTGTAGATAGGTTATGGTTCAATCTAACACTTATCCAAGGGCTTTTAAATCTGTCCATATTTAGTAAAGAGTGAATTGTGTTCGATAGCAGGTCCCGTGTATAAGTAACATTGCTTTAACTTAGACTTTAACTCCTAACTCAGACGTTGTTTTTAATTCATCTCCTTCCTCGACACGGTATTAATGCCACTAACATGGCGGACGCTCCTAATGAGGATATTTTCGTGCTCTACATGTAATTTTCACATGTTTGCTTGCCTACCCTATAGTTGTAGCCACATATATAATGGATACTGTTGGCTTTTGTTTCCACAGCATTGGAAATCTGAGTATAAGTCAACGACACTTATCAACAAAAAACTACACTAGTTGTGAGAGTTATTTTTTCATTTTTTCCTTTTTGTATGTGTCTTTGTCCTGAAGAAAGCTCCGTAGACCCGGCTGGGCTTGGAGAGCTGAAACATGTTGACATATTTTTTAAGACATGCGGTAATCCAGTAACATGATTACCATCATATCGCAATTCCTTTTACTGATAGTGCCTAGACCCCTTCTCTTTTCCAATAAATAAACTTTTGGGCTAGACACTGTTTTTTACCTCCTTTTTCATTATTTCTGGACACTTCTACCTGTACCGGAGGTAGCCTCGGGTGAGGCTGGCACCCAGCACGTTAATCGACTACCCTATGAATACGCCACGACTCCTGATGGGGCGGAAAAAAGATACACCGCAACGATAAAATCAGGATGCCTATGAGGGTTTTCGAATACAAACCAATGGTTTTGTAGATACTAGTGTCCATTCTATTTTTGATTATTGCGTATCTGTCCAGGGGAACTGAATGGACCTTCAATCCTCTTCCCTCCACTTTGATATAAAGGGAAGTCATCCTCCTCTGAGCAGATGCATGAGAGGCACGAGAGTGCACAGATCTAATGGAGTCCCTAGAATGAGACCTATCTCTTCTAACTCCATGGTTAGGCCTGCTCAGGGTCAGCACTGGGGGTCCCCCAGATCCTTCCCTATGTAGGTCTAAGTTGGCCCTTGTGAGTCTGCTGACTATCACAGAACCATTGTCTGCCTCCTCCCCAGACTGTTCTTCTTCTTCCTCCTCCTCTTCTACATTCTCTGTTTCAGGGAGGTCTGGATCTCCAAGAGTACCTTCTAAGGGGGGCATGCTCCTATCTGCATTAGAGGGTCTGTGTTAGCAGCCCTTCTGGCATCATATGTCTCTAAGAGACCTAACAGAATAGGAGTGGTAGGGTTAGAACCCTGTTTTAATTTCCTGGAGGTACACAATTGTCTCATCTCCTGGAAACTGAGAGCTGCATATCTGGAAAGGACCTGTGGAGGGTCACTAACCACTAGGGGAGTCAGTGAAGACTCTCCATGGGACGACATGCTTCTAGTGAGGTGTAAGTGATGCACCTACCTACACTATGGGTTTTCCTACTGATCCCTTGCTAAGAGTTGTAGTCAGGGTGTGCTAGGCCCTTTCTACTACAACAGCTGGTTCAGTAGAACTCAGAGTATTTCTAAGCTTGTTATATGTACCTAGGTACCTTATGTGATCTTTCAAATGATATTTCAAGATTATATTTGGTAAAAACAACAACAAGCTCAAATCCCAACCGCTGCACACCAATGTGAGAAGTTGGCCTGATATATGATGCTCACTAGTTCTAGTGATCACCTTGTATCAGTCCAAACAACCCTTATGGTGATTGGTTGTAAGTCAACCTTATAGACCAGCTATCCTAATGGTAGCATGGACAAAGCAGTCTTAGGCTAAACTCTTTTGGCATGTGAAGCCATCTGTTTTACCACAATATAACCCCTTGAATACCAGATGAAAGGACACCACACAGGTTGTTATGAAAATAAACAGTCTATTTATTAATAACAACACCTCTGAACTCTTTATGAGGTCAGAGGGCTAAGCACATGACAATCTCTTACGAAAAATACGACAAGTTGCACCAGGAGGAAGATGTCCGGTGCAATCCAAGGGTGGATTGGTGAAGAAGGAGACCTGAAAGCAGAGGGGACAATGTTCAAAGTCACTAGCCAGTGACCGGTGTGGAACCAGGAAGGAACCAGATGTTGTTGTCGCAATCAGGTGAAGAGTGGACGCTTGACTCTGCAGCCACGTGGACCAGGAGGTGTCTTCGACAACCAGGATGGAGGCACGAGCTGTCCCACGCAGGCTCTCGCTGTCCGCGGTGTTGGATCCGGGATTGGAGGCAACAGGCCATGGCAAGGGCAACCCACGTGGTGAGTGAAGAAAGCATCTGGTGCGGACTAGGAGAGTCCGGGGTGCCCCTCTTTTGGAAGGGAGCAAGGGCCAATCTGGAGCAACCAGATCAGCAGTGAAAATTCAAAGGTTCGTCGTCTAGGAGGCCACTAGCCAGCCGGCAAGTGACCAGACAACGCGTCGAGCAGGAACCAAGCAGAAGGGCCCCACGCAGATCTCGTGGATGCTGGAGGGCTGATCTTCGGTGCAGGGGCTGCTCGGGGCTGGGGCTTCTCAGTCCCCAAAGCACTTGGTCGAGTTTACCTCGGGAGTTGTGCTGGAAGCGAAGTGCAGTTTCTTCCAAGATGGCCGGTTCCATGTGTCTCGTCGCACCCACGGGTCTCAGCTTTGCTGCAGATGTGAGTTGAGGTCAGAGATGTCTGGGAATCCGGGTCTCGTCGAGCTCTGAAGTCTGGATCCTCGAGGGAACGACAAAGGGAAGCCGCTGGACGCTTGATGGTGCCTTCTTGTGTAGGGTGGACACTCCTTGCCCACAAGGGAGATTCTTCAGTCTTCTGTGGAACAGAACGTCGAAGGCCAGAGTTTCTTCTTGTTGAATAGTTCAGGATAATCTAATTTGGAATGGGACCAGCTCCTACCTTTATTCTCCTAAAGGGGGCTGCACTACTGACTAGGTCCCTCCCCTGGGTGGGACCAGGAAGGGGGGTGGTTACACCCCCTATCCTTTGTCCGGTTTTGCGCCAGAGCTGGGGCAGGGATGCCCCAGCAACTGGTTTGAACCGGTGTATGCACAGGACACCTTGTGTGCCCCAGGCATGTCTCATTCCTTTCAGGCCTCCCTACCTCAATACACAAAATCCTGTCTGGGGTGGTGCTAGCACCTCCTAAGGCAGGAAACCCTTTGTCCAAGCCATCCTCGCTGGAAGGACTCCCAGCAGCAGGAGGTCAGACTTGTGTCTGTGGTGGCAGCATCCATTTTGTGATGCTGAGGCTCGAGTTAACTTTAACCGGGGTTCACATTTACATACATGTCGTGTCCCTCTAGAAGGGTGGAATGCAACCCCCGTCGCCAGAATTGGCGAGGGGGTAGTATTCCAAATCGTATGACACCTTACTCGACATGTTTCGATAATGTTATACCAGAGTTACCATTTAACCGCGAGGATTATAATGCACTTAAGAGTATATGGTATAGCGTTATCATGGAACAGCTATTAGGACTTGGTTCCGCAAGCTGCAAACGGGCTCAGCTCATGCCAGAGCACCATCTCACATAATTCCAAGCACTCTGCCTTCAGGATTGTTAAGGTCTTCCATAGGAGTGACTGATAGGAATATATGTGTCCATTTTAGGGTTAGATATAGGTATACTATATCTAAAGCAAAGGGTGATTACACCACCTTGCCCCAGCTGTCTTGCAGCCAGTTGTGTCAGTTTTGGATGGCCAGCCAGGGGTGGCATAATACATGCTGCAGCCCCTGGTAGGCCCTGGGTACACCTATGCCCTGGGTACCTAAGGTACACTGTACAGGGACTGATAAGGTGACTCAGTATCCAATTAGATATGTACCTAGGGTACATGGAGTCCATTTTAACAGAGAGAGCAGGAAGCCTGGGGCCCTGAATAGCAGGATCCCAGGCCAACTAAGTCAAAAACCAGCAAAACACCAGGCAAAAAGTTGGGGGTAACCATAGTCAGATATCCACCTTCCTACACTGTTTATCAGAAAGGTAGCACATTGCCACCCTAGGATATTAGTTGTGCTTTATAAATTCTCATTTAATTTAATTTCTTGCTCACCAAAGACCCCTCCACCACCAGAACCAACTTCTGCGACATCATGACCAACGTAGCCAACTGGATGTGAGACAACTGCCTTAAACTCAACTCCAAGACAGGAGTATTGATCTTCGGGAAGAACACTTCCATATGGGACCACAGCTGGTGGCCAGCAGAGCTCGGAAGTACACGCACACCAACAGACCATGCAGGCAACCTGGGCATCATCCTCAACAATGAATTGACCATGAAACAACAACACAACGCAGTCATCTCCTCCTGCTTCCAGACCCATTTCATGCTCCACAGAATCTTCAGAGGATTTACAATCAACACCAGAAAGAACATACCTCAGGCTCTCGTCATCAGTTGCTACGACTATTACAAAGCTCTCTACACCAGCATCTCCCCCAAGCTCCTCAGACAACTCAAGATCATACAGAACGCTGCAGCTAGACTCCTCCTGGACCTTTTTGAACGGCCTCATATCACCCCCACCAAAAAAACCTCCACTGGCTCCCCATCCAGAAGAGATGCCAGTTCAAGATGCTTGTGCACACCTACAAAGCTCTACACGATCAAGGATCATCCTACATCAACCATCGACTGAGCTTCTATCTTCCCAGAAGACACTTGCTCTCCTCCTCTCTGGCCCTTGAGCACACCCGTAGCCCAAGCTTCCTGCAGTAGCCGCAGCTAGAACCGCTCCTTCTCCTACGTCGTCGCCAAGACCTGGAATGGCCTGCCACTCCACCTCCGAACTGTACCCTCCCAGGCAGACCTCAGAAAGAAACTCAAGACCTGGCACTTCAACAGAGACACAGTACCTTCAGCGCCCAGATACCCCTAAGGGTGATAGTTACTGCGCTATATAAACATTGACTGAATACTTAAGACATTGCCTCTAATTTAAGCCTGTCTGCTCTGTGCCAAGCTACTAAGGGACCCAGACTAGGATTGTGGTTGCTGTTTGACCAGGGCTCACACCCCAGTCTACTAGTAACCCAGTTTCTAATACTTGCCAATGTTTTATAAATAACCGCCAGCTTGACGGTCATTTTTAAATTTGACGGGCCTTCTCTCCTCCAGAGAGACAGAGTGGTCTACTTTACCGCCATGCCGGAATAGCGGGCCATCTGCCATTAAATAAACAGGCCCATTAGTCCTTTAAGTCCCAGTCCACCACAGGCGCACACTTCTAAAGCACCTCAGAACCCCAGGGTAGGCACTTAGACACTCACAAGGTGTCAGACAGAGGCCAGCAGCAGGGTCCAATTCCAGTCCAGTTGCCACTAGGTAACAGGGTAGTTGCAAAAAAGACTTCTTTAAGCTTGTTGTATCCGTGTAAGTTGACCTTATGGTCAGCCAACTGACCCTTGGAGTCCACGTCTCTGTCTTGGGTACAAGAGAGAACAGGTTCAGTCCTTCAGTGCTTTTCTCAGGTTGCAGGCAGCCGGTTCGGCCCTCTTCTGATCTGGCTCAAGGCCAGGAGTATTCTGAAATGGGTGCCTGGAGATGCTACATTTATGCCTGGCACGAGCTAGTGCCTAGGAATGACTCATAGGCAGACCCTAACCAATGTGATAAAAGTTCCTGGGGCCAACCCCACCCACTTTGGGCATTTTTAACATGGCAAAAGACTTCTGCCACACTAAATTTGGGCTTTGAGGGTGGGGTGTGGGTTTGGGGACTGCATCCTAACAGTTTTGGGCAGCCAATGTAACCACAATAAACCCAAAAACAGAAGTATGGTATAACAAATGTAAGATTTTCCAGCAACCAAACAATGGTTACAGAAGAATTATATTCCTAATCTAACAAAAAGTGCATCCAAGCACTGTAAACATTGACTCCTCAAATCTCACTCGGAAACTCAAATTTCTGACAACTACTTTTGCTCGAATAAAGGAGCTACAATAAGTTACCTTCTCCTCTGCACGAAAAGGCGAGCACAATATAGGAAAGCCATGGACTCATTGCTCTTGATCACTACATTCAGGAAAACTCCTCATGGTCTAAGACTCTCTGTAGTCCCCTCATCTGTTTGCTGAGCAGAAGCAACTATCTCTCTTTATAACAATGGGATTATCCTCATCCATTCATCTGACCGCAACCTAGAAAAATTTGAGAACATTTTCCCTCTCATCACAAACACAGTGACTCGTACGGAACCTGCCCCCTCTCAAGGCCGTCCTAGCTCTGCATGCAACAGACAGGATCCCCAAGCATTGTCCTCGCATATCCTTGGCATATAAAAAAATCCACACCATTCCATCCCTTGCTCTTTCACGATGTTCAACATTCACTACGCAAACTCTTCACCACCACCCGGATGGTCCAAGCCTCCCTCCCTCAAATGCCAAACTAGACTGTATTCACATCACACATGTAGAGCAGCTTTCTCAGAGTTGCAAAGCCACAGAAGTAACATCTTCACCCCGACTATACCTCTGACCCTCTCCATGACTCACCCGATTACAATCCTGAAGTCCAAACTCCCAATCCGCGCCTTGATGCCCTTTTGGGGCTAAGTTTGCGCGTTATAAAATTCTTTTCATTCATTCATTCATTCATTCATTCATTCATTCATTCATTCATTCATTCATTCATTCAATCCCATCTAGCAACATGAACCATATGACCCCACCGCTCCCACTCATCCAGTTCTCGAGCTCTCCTCCTTCAAAATTTGAGCTTACCTCCATCTCCAACCCGGCTTCCTCTTCGCTAGTTCTCCCAGGCTAGCAGTAATCCAACAGCACAGCCTGGAACACCCCCCAACTCCTTTCCCCCTGCTCCAAGACTCAACAACTTGTTCCCACACCTCACTAGAATCCAGACCTGATGAGATCACTCTAAACCTACAACAACTCGGGGGGCGCTAGAGTGTCGTCTGCAAGATGGTCGCCACATAGGCTGCAGACTGGATGGACCATCTAGCACTTATCCTGCAGTTTGAGCGAACATCACTGGCCCTAAATGTGGGGAATCAACTCCTGACACCTGAGACACCGAACGATTGAGCCCTGGGGGATTACGACAGCTCGGTCTGAGAGGTGAAAAAGACTATGCGAGCCCGCATGAGCCTCCTGAGGAGGCAAGATGGTGGCTCTGAGCTGAGGAGATAAAGTGCAGCGATCCATGGTATTTTTGAGAGCGGCTTGCTATCCCCTTGGCCTGCAACCACACGACCGTTTGAAGAGGAAATGAGAGGAACGGATGGCTATGCGCCATTATCGGCTGGAGGCCTGTGGTGAGCGGCCTCGAGGCTGACCCCTTTCTGAACCCTCGTGGCGAGGGAGGCTGGAGGACTCGGAGATAGCCTGCTGAGCCCTGCTGTGCCAAGAACGGCGTCAGGTGAGACCGGGTTGATCGGGTGGCTGAGTGCGGCTGCCTATCCCTGGCAGGGAGAAACAAGACAGACTTGTGAAAGGAGCTCGTCTGGGCGATTGCTCATCTCCGGGGGGTGCCTGGTGGGGGAGCGGCCCAGGCGGAGCACAGCAGCAGGCTGAGGGCCTATCTGGAGTGACAAGCAGCCACGGCTGTGGAGGTGAAACAAAGCATGAAAGGAGCTCTCCTTCCGACCCGGCCATGCTGATCCCCTGAACCACTGGGGCCAACGACAGAGAGTCCGCGAGAGGCCCTGCACACAATTGAAGCATGGCAGGAGTGGTGGCGGGGGGAATAGACGAAAGCTGCGGGCACACGCCTCCCCTGCACTTTAAAAGCAGCAGCAGAGAGGAGGCCATCTAGGATCATGGCTGAGGTGTGGTATAAAGCCCTGTGGGGCGCTGCTGATGCTGGACGGACCCTATGTGTTGGGGGTGCAGCTGGTGCGGGCTTTCAGGGGAGTCCAGTAAGGAAGAGAGACCTGTTGAATTAGGTTGAACCGGCCGCTGCAGGGGGGTTCTGTACTGCTCTCGATCCACGATGGGGAGGCTGTAGAACACGGAGAGGCTGACCAGAGTTTTGTGCTCATGAAGAGCTTGACCTTCGGCATTGTGGGGGGCGAGCCTGCGGACACTGCAACCGCTCAGCTGACCACTTGGTCATCGACCTCAAAGGGCACTGCTTGTGCGAGGAAGGCCCTAAGTGACCTGTCTCCCACAAGACTGCAACGCTACCAAGGACACAGCCGCATTGACAAAGCAAACTCTCTGGGGTGGGGGAACAGCCGCGAGCCATGGGCAAGACAGACGCCAGACAGCCAAAGATCTCCTTTGAACAGCGCAAGACTCCCTGGGCGGGCCCCCAGGAAGAAGAGCTGTGGGAAGTAACCATGAATTCTACATTGGCGTCAGAACCAAATATACGCGAAATGTTCACGGACCTAAAGCAATCCCTTTCAGCCATAGACCTCAAAATTGACTCAGTGTCAGACCACCTAGACCAGCTCAGAGATAAGGTCTCGAACCATGATGAACGTGTTGCGGAGGTTGAGCAACGTACCTCTGCGTTAGAAGACGAAGGAACCGCTACTTGCGAGAAATTGCTTCACATGGAAAAGTACTAGAAGTTATAAGAAGCAAGAATGAAGACCTCGAGGTGAGGTCGCGACAAAACAATTTGTGAATTATGGGAATCCCAGAGACCACAGCAATGACCTGTGTCGAGGATTATGTTGAGGAGATGCTTCGGTCCTTGTTTGGAGACTCCCTATCAGCGGTCTGCATAGTTGAGAGGGCTCACTGATCTCTAGGCTCGAGACCTCCTCCGTGAGCCCCGGCCAGGCCCATAAACGTGCAACTGTTGAACTATAGGTACCTGGTTGTTGTACTGTGCAGAGCCTGGGATCAGCCGGACACAAGATACCAGGGCAACTTGGTCTCGTTCTTCCCCGATTTCACTCTAACAGTGCCGGCCGCCAGGAGAGAGTTTGTACTGGTGAAGAGGCTGTTGCAGCAGCAGGACATCAAGTATTCTCTGCTTTACCCTGCAAAACTCCGAATTTTTCACTCCGGCAAAACCATGTTCTTCACCAATCCCAAACCCGTCATCAAATTTGTCAGTTCTATCAAGCATTCTACATCGTCTGCATGCGCGGATAATGGCCCAGCAGAAGACGACCCTCTCAATGAACACGACTGAGCACCTGGTGCGACCACCAAACCGCCGACAGTGGTATGCCACTACTGGCTTAGCGGAGGTAAGCTCCCCATGGCCCATTTCCCTTCAGGTTGACTTCCCCTTTCATGATAACCGCTCAGGAACTCACCATGTTTGCCTGAATGACTGAGGATCCTCCTCCCGAGGGTATCTCGTCCAGCCACCCAGCATACACTCGCTGGAATTTGCCGGGCCCCTAGTGCCACACTTTGGGATGTGTCCGATGTTTGTTCTAACAGTTGGCCACTTGTGGCCTCTTTGGGGTAGGGGTAACACCTATCAGCCAGGTTGGGCAGCTGTAGTGGGTGGGGGTGGGTTTTCTGGGTGTGGGGCAGACCACATGGGCTGCTATGTGTTAATTATTCTCTCTCCTTCTCCCCTGCCTTCCTCTCTCTGCCCCCCCCCCCACCCACCCAACAACAGCTTGGTGCTGTCATGAGTCCAGCACACCAGGAATTGCGCAATTCCAGGTGCTGGTGAGACTACTAAACAAGTATTTGCAATGCAAGAGGTCTCGCATTTGCGAGAGTTAAAACTATTGGCAATGTAAATGACAGTGCCTTTTATTTATGTGTTAATTAGCAAAACAGGTAAATAAACGGCATTGTCATTTACATTGCTAATAGCTTTAACTCTCGCAAATGCGAGACCTGTTGAATTGCAAATGCTTGTTAACTCCTGACCTTACATTTCTCCCTACCTCACTTATCTGTCCTGCGCTTCTGCTCTGTCTCGCTTACATCTCTAGTTCACCTCTTTCACTTAACCAGACTCTATCTCTCTGTCCTCTTCTGTCTTCGCCGTTCCCAAACTCCTCTGCAGCAGTCAGAGGTCACTATCCAGAGAGAAAGCAAAGATAAAAGACAAGTGAAGGGCAATGAATTAAGGAGAAAATCTCAAGTTTCATGCGATGCAATGGAGGTCAATATGAGAACTATGCTTTGATTGTCACTGTTGTAGCAAAATTGGAAGTTGTAGTATGAGATATATTCGTGATTGTGAATATCTGGGAATTAAAGCTTTGATTTCAAGCTCTATTCATATGTGTTTATTTTAATATATTGTAATGGACCGCCAAACATCCACCAAGTATCCTTACCACATCTTCACAACAAAAATAACCACATACAAGTGCAAAAAGAAATGTATTTTGGCAATGCTGATCAAGCTTTCCATGTGTAATATTTTGCCGGGGTACGCCGAGCAGCTTGAACCTTCAACTGCTTTTGCTTGCCCCCGTTTGTAAAGTTTATGTGTAATTTTAAATTGTTTACATCGCAAGGGCTTGAATTAAGTGAAAATGCGAGGGAAAAAAAATCAAAGTTTTCGGAACAGGTAACTTCAATATGTATGTCTTGTCCGGGACCCCAAAAATAGGTAAGATGTCATTGTCTGGTATTTCCAAGAAATCCTAAAATTGAGCTTGAAAATTGCGAGCTATATTCAAAAACGAAAATATTAACACATATATATCACAGTAACGGAGAAAGAATCTAATAAGGTGAAGAGTGCAGCAAGCCGTGTATAAGCAGTAAAAGAGTAATAGGTGCAGTTAAATAAGCACTAAACAAACCACTAATCCGTTGGCAATAACGCATGTGCTGTGCATGATTCTGAAGTCCACATTGCCATTTGGAGTTTACCTTTTGTTAAGGCATTAGTGGGACTAGCGGGTCTTCCTGCACACTCACAACTAAACTATTCTCCTGCAGCCAGCGCTAAGAAACAGTCTGCTAATGCAGCCTGGCAAAGGAATATTTGTCATTGATTGCTACAGGGAGGCCTGCCATTAGATAAAGAGAAGCCCCACACCCAAAGGATTAATCATAATTCGAATCACTTGGTTTCCAGTGATGTAGTCCTTCCTAAACGTCTCTTTATGTTGCTAATTTCTTATCATATAAAAAGCACTTTGCCCCCTGTGGAATCAGGCAATGCGTTCCCCGTATCAACAAGGTTATGAAAGCAGGCTGGCTCCGTGGAGCCGACAGGGGGAGGAAAACTGAAAGCGTGCGATGTGTTGAAATTGGCAATGTATATACACATAAGCGGCGTTCATTTGTGTTCACTGTACCCCTTGTTGTAAGCAGAACGGATATCGCTGAAACACTGACTGTGTTATCCCGCTAGCATAGACCCATGCACACACGTACACAACAGCCATTTTAGGTATCATGGTCTCCTAGTTCACGATCGAGCATCGGCACATTTCCCTGACCCTGCAAGCTTCCCCCATGCACCCTGACCGCCCCCGCTCTCACATGCACAAGTCATGAGCCCTCCCCTCCTGCATGACTCTGTCTCTGAGAATCGCACCCCGCGCCTGACCAACACCTCCTGTCCCTCCATGAATACCCCTCCTGTGATGACCTCTTCCTCTGAACCTAATTGTTTGCACGGACCGCTGGTCATCCCTTAGCCTGAGGATACAGTTCATTGCCCACTACTGTATGCACTCGCCTCTCTTGAAAGGAGCCACTATTGATCATGACCACCCCACCCCCTGAGATTCGATCAGGAGCACACATTCCAACGGAATCAACAGCACACTCAGCTGCATGACAGCCCCCTCCTATTGTATGGAGGATAAGGGCCCCTACTGTAGCCACGTGTTGGAATATCTTCGTACTTTACAAAGTCTTGATTGTAATGAAGGATGTGTGTGTGCCATAAACCTGTGTATAAAAGACGAAGCCTCAGAGAAACTTGTTAGAGCACCTCCCGAAGACACTATGCGAGTGTCCCAAATGACATGCTCTCCTCTGGAGTAATAAACTCTGTTCTTGTTTTCCTGCCTTCAGCGCCCGTCTCTTTATTTTGGTAATTATTCAAGATGGGAACTAAAAGTCGCCCTGCACCAGCAGCCTGGGCATCGGGTGCAATATGGGCTGACTTTTCAACAATTGGCGTCCCAACGCGGGGCCCATCAGCGACATAAGGTCCGGTAAGAGAGGTCCAGACGATGGGGTGAACATCTAAATGATTGGAGTATACCTGCCTTGAGAGGGCCCTCCTCCGGCTGCCGATTGAAATGAACTTCACCGATTCCGAACGGACCTCTCTCAAGTGACCTATTGTCCTGACTGGAATCCCACAGGACTGCTGCGGTAAAAACATGGAGAAAAGAGAACGATCGGGCGCTGGAAAAAGGAAGGCGAAGAACTGTCCACATGGTCCGGTCCGGGTAAGGTCGTGACACACGACAAATTGCGAAATTGATTGATTGATTGTTTGAAAATACTAGTATTACTTATTGATTGTCTCTGAGAGATTCTCTATTTGCAAACAAGCACAGAGTCGCCATACTCTGTTTAGTCTTTGCAGATAGTGAAGGATAGGTAATGCAGACTTTTGTCCCCATTGTAATCCGTCATACCTATTTTTCTCCCCATTGATTGATTGATTGAATCGAGCATTGAATTGTTCGAAGTTGGTTCTCTTAAGGATCTTCTCTGCCTGCAAACGGGGAAGAATAGGAATATTCTCCCTCCCTTTGCCGGTAGTGAAGGGTAGGTAACGCAAGCCTTTAACACGTCGTACCTATTTCATTCCTCATTGATTGATTGATTGTCCGAACATTGACTGTTTGGAATTGGTTCTTTTTGGAGGTATTCTCTATTTGCAAACAAGCACAGAGTCGCCATGCTCTGTCTAGTCTTTGCAAATAGTGAAGGGTAGGTAATGCGGACCTTTGTCCCCCGTTGTAATCTGTCATGCCTATCTACTCCCCACTGATTGATACGCCAGTCTCACCCGGACCATTTACTAGAGGAAGGTCATCTGGCCCGACCAGAGAGCACCCCTAGTGAAAAGGACATATACAATAATAACGAAGTGATCACTATATCCTGTTAACAGAAACTTTAGCATGAAACAACCTGGAAAGAAAGGAATAGGAAAACGAAAATCAGTAGGCCACTGATGAACTTTTTATTAAATAACGAACAAGGAAACGATAACAATACTTAATAATAAAACCTATGAGTGTCCTAGAAACAAGAAACGTTAGAAAAAAAGTCCGTAATAAGAAACCTGAAAACAGTAAGAGAAACCAAGCGTGACATTGCAACGGTCACAAGGCAACGAGGCTTCATTGCCCCTCACTGTCCCAAACATGTCTGTCCCACCGCCTGCCACGCCCAAATAACGGCAACTTGGGAAAGATACAAGTCAGCAGACATCCGCCCCCATTCTGGAAACTTCCAAAGTGCAACAAGTTTACGGCTACGCCCAGCCGGAAACACATATAGGGCGGGTCCTGCTGCCAACCGTCGGCTGGAGATCATCACGTAGGGTGTAGCCGGAGGAAAGGCCGAGGCCAACGGGACCCGGCCAGGGGGATTGCTACGACAACCCTGGAGAGTTGCAGGGGGGGAATGTCCGTGTCCTCGACCCTCCCCTCCCATCAACCAGAGGCTGAGGCCGACGGGATCCGGCCGCGGTGGCGATAACACTGGAGAGTTGCAGGTTGACCCTCTGTCTTTCCCAGTCTGGGCCAGCATCCATGGAGGGCCTGGGAGTGGAGAGGCCACTGCACGAAAGGCCCAGGAGAGGCACCACACACCAAGGCCTGCCCCACCGGATGAGCCAAGGAACCCGTTCATGGGGCCAGAGCAAAGGGCGTCCGGACGCCATCCACCGGAGGCCCGGCCCAAAGACGAACGGGACATTTCTTTTTTCTTCCATAATGGCTGCAACAACACTGGGGGGGGATGTCTTGCACATGCCTCCGACCCCCCCCCCCCGTCCTCGTCACCTGGTCCAGCCATAACAAATGTCAAGCGAGACGCCGTGGGGTGCACTGGGAGGGAGAGACGGTGCGAACAAGCCTCTCCCGCCTCCCCAGGTGGAGGCTTCCCAGCTGCGCCCTCAGCGCTCCAGGCGCCTGGAAAAGGGTTCTTCCACTGTGGCGATGCTGCAACGCCTCGCCCGGCAGGGTAGAGCCCGTCCGCTCATTTGACCCCGCGATCGCCGGTAGCTGCCGAACTCTCAAAATGGCGATCGACCTGGCAAGAGCGGGCCCAGCATGAAGGAATGGCCCGGTCACTTGTTGACTCCACCATCATAGTTCTCCACGACCTTGAAGATTCTAGAGGAGCCGCGGGAGTCCCCGACCCCCGCAGATACCCCCGATGGGGAATGACTGCCATGATTGCCCACGGAACGATGGAAATGTAGCCGCAGGACGTCGGCACTTCCATGCTGTCGCCAGCCTCAGTTCGAATGACTAGAATCCTGCAGACTACAGTTCGGATCAGTTCCGGTGAAAGCACAGTATGACCCGGTAGGAAAACTGTTGCACCCCCCCTCCCCTTTTTGATTGATGGTTCAGACCACCGATCCCTTCTTTTACCCTTTAACGGAACTTTTGGACTGGACTGCCGAAAGAAGCTCTGGGCCAACCACGAGTTAGTAGACATTTAGACTATGCCTGGTTCTGCCTGACTGCACCCAAAATGGCGCCGATGCAAATGAAACTTCCAACTCCTTGCTGTACCCCGATTGTTCAGCCCTGGTGTCATGAGATATGTATGAAGGTTTTTTTTAACCACATGAATTGATATAGGATGTGTACTGATTACATGTTCGGACAATTAATGGATTCAGGATGTGTACTGTCAGTTCGGGAAATGTGTGGCTCACTGGTTAGAGGAGGCAGACCCTGAAGCAGAGGTTAGACCCGGGACCAGGGTTCAATTCCCGACGCGGCAGGGTCTTGAGCCCAAATATCCACGGACTCAATAATTCTCGTTTCGGTGCCTACTCAAATCACGAGTTCACACTCTGCAGCTCTGGGCAACAGCCTGCTTAATCTCCACAACGGCCCCCCCGCGGCGGGATGCCTGGCTTTCACCTTGGGGATGCCCAGTACGGGTATCTCACAGGGAAAAAGCCAGGACGGGTTCCCAAGGCAAGCGCCGAGATGCCTACGGGTAATAGAGCGCTATATAAGAACGCATAATAATAATAATAATAATAATAATAATTGATATGGGATGGGTACTGGTTATAGGTTCGGACAATGAATTGATATTGGATGGGTACTGATTATGTGTTCAGACGGTAAATTGACATCAGATGGGTATTAATTGAACATTCGGACAATGAATTGTTGTTTAAGTTTAGCACATCATGATTATTGAAAGTTGGAAGCCCAACACGTATGACACTCGCTCACACTGAAGTCTCGACATGATTTTATTGCGCTTTTCGCACTTTTATTATGAAATAAACGACCACTGACTCCACTAAAGTTTTTACTAATAAAGTATCCCCGCATCTACAGTTCCAGCCTGCTCCGTGGCCGGCCCACGGGATTGTAGGCCCGTATTTGTGCACCGACATTCTTATTAAAGATTTTTTGAGAAAGCAAATATAGTTGTCCGCGTAAATCGATAAGTCTTGAATGAATGATCACTATTTTTTGATATAACTAAAATATAGGTGAAATGACTCAGCTCGATTAGATAAGGGTATAGTACGCAGAAATACTGCAAACATGAACGGTCCAGGTTTTTGTTGTATGTACTTTGCACATTTTTGTACAGCCCAAAACAACCGCTAAATAAAAAAAAACTGGAATTTAGCCTATACTTTATATGCTACCTATATCAGGAAAATTGTGCTGAAAATGTCCCTAAGTCGCCCCGAAGGAGTGCCACCTGGCCTCCCTACATATGGTCCATAATACCACACACTGGCTTCCGATAATCATCTCTCACACACTAAAAGGTTCATCTGGGCTTAAATGCCGAATTGGCAAGAACTGCGTTCCGGGGAGATAGACCGCGTATGTAGTAAGTAAAAGCCTTTTCGGGTTTATGCGCGCTGATGTGTTCTTAAAATGCTGCCCCCGCCCCCCTTCTTTTTCCTTCTTTCTGCAGGTCACCTTGGAACATCGATTAAGAATACAAAGAAGGAAAATGGTGATCTAACGGACGAAGAAGACGGGAAAAAGGCGTTTGATTATGGTGCCCACGCATTCCGAATAATACCACCAAAAATAATGTGCACACATGATTAAGCACTCCACACTTAACTGAATAGGGAAAGGTTTAGGGTATATTTCGAGGTAAGGTTTACACAAGTATCCTCCGCCGAGAGGACTAGGAATATTGCCAATACATTCAAAGTCCACTGCATCCTTTTTTTCGCATCCTCATAGACATGTAACTAAAAGCTGCCTCATTGTTCTCCAATTGACACCAACTGTTGTCTCAGCCTAGAAACGCACTTGCTAAAAAATGACTCGAATAAACCACCGTGAGCATTAGCCCGACCAGGTCAGTTCATGACCAATTGCCAACGGCGTGAGTGTGTACAATCAAAGCCACCAGTAAAAGGCAGCCAACGAATAAAAGAGAAGAAAGGTGTAAAAAGAGCTTAGGATGATAAGGGTGCGCGGCATACAGAAAAGGATAATTTTGGCCAATAGCTGTTTATGTTTTGTCTTGGATCTTTGTATGTAATACCTGTACTGTCTCCCCGGTCTGAGTTTGTGTGTACGTGATGTATGGATCTACGTCATCCCTCCGTTTGTGTTTCCATATTACTTAACCCCTGTTGTTCTATGTTGAGCGCGCATTGAATGGTCCATTATTGTACACGTCTCTCTCTCTCTATCTCTCTCCCCCTCTCTTTCTCTCTCCATGTCACACGTGTACTGAATGGACCACTTAGAGTGCGGTCCTCTCTCTCTCTCTCTCTCTCTCTCTCTCTCTCTCTCTCTCTCTCTCTCTCTCTCCCTCTCCCTCTCTCTCTCTCTCTCTCTCTCTCTCTCTCTCTCTCTCTCTCTCTCTCTCTCTCTCTCTCTCTCTCTCTCTCTCACTCTCTAAGCCCCCCTGTTCCCTCCTCCCTTGTATGGTAACGTTGTGCCCCGCCCGGCACAACACCTAATTGGGTCTCCTCGAACACAAAAGTGTTTGGAAAAATTGACCGGAACTAAACGATTGTGACTCGCCATATTACTACCTCCCCTTTCCTGTAAAGCGATAGAACCCGAGTTGGTAATGAAGGAAAGGATAGGTAAGACGACGGATGTCCCCTAATCTGGCCTTCTATGGGGGGACTATAACGTCAATGGCCTTCTGTTTCTCAGTTCGCTAAAAATGCAATTCCCAATGCACAAATTACTTCGCTCCTCTGCCCTTGAGTACGAATGTCCAGAGTACCCCACTTCGCCCGATTGACCCCAGCTCCCTGCCCAAAGCGTCCCCGTTTCCCCCGATTAACCCCAGCTTCATGTCATCCACCCTCGAAAGCGAAATTGATGACCTTGATAACGTTCACTCCCCAAGAAGAGCATGTTGTACGTACACCCCCTCCACCTTCTTCATTACGTTAACGCCCCACTTACAAGAGTTAGCCGACCCCGAAGGGAGATGTAAGATTGTCGATACTTGGGTTAAAGGGAAGGGCGAGTCTCTACATAAGGACTCGACTTTGAGTTTAGCACACTGTGTATAAAGGTCCAATTTCTCTCCACGTACGTCCTGAATGAGCGCCGAACAGGGTTATGAATTCTATAGCAATGCACTCCTACAGACTCCATAAATGACAACTTCTGACTGTGACCGATGAACTTATTCCCCACCTACATAGGATTGGGGACGGAATTGAGAGGTATAAATGTCTTCTCCTGCCAGTTTTTCTAAAACTTGTTTTCTACCCATTCAAAGATCCAATTACCGGAGGAGAGGAGCTGGACGTGACGCACAGCTGGCCACAGATCATGGAGCACGTGTGACCGCAACCAAAGGTGGAGCCACAGAGCAATGAGACGCGGGACGAGGCATAACTTTCAAACTCAGCAGATGGAGGAATGAAGGGCTACCTTGAAGCCCTCGACTTGCTGACCCACTCGTGCCTGAAGTCCCCCGTCCCCTTTTGAGTCCGACTAATGGGCCTGCCTGCTCATTGTCCTTTGCTCCCTTGGTCCCTTGGTGTGTCCGAAGATCTGGCCCCACTCCGCCCTCTCTTCCCTCGATTATTCAACAAACTCTTTCATATAAACTTTGACTATGGACTGGGATTTTGCCACGGAAAAAGAAAGACACGCAGGTGCCCAGCATGAGGCACCCCTAAGAAAATGAGTTAGGAAACAGGACTGTGATCTAACAGCAGAGGACTGATCGCACCCTGCAACGCATAAGGATGATTCCGAGCTGGACTTATAGCTCCACTGCCGGTGCTCAAAAGCGCCAACGAAAAGAAAACGGACTACCAGAGTCTACCAGTGGTGGCTCGTCGTTGAAAAAAGACATTTTCACTAAGACCCCCCTTCCTGAACTTTCTACCCACCCCTTGACTAGTTGTTTACATCGAACTGAATTCCTCCCTCAATTCTTATTGCTTTCAAAATATTTTCGGTCACTTAAGTCCAAAGGTCTCATATAGCACTTTTTACTATATGTTGATGTCATTGAAAAGAAAGTCAGAACTTGAAGTCTATAATATGTCGGAACGTTTTTCCTGATTGCCCTCGACTACGTGTTATGCCGTTATCTAGATTTGTATGAATAACGCAGCAAATGTAAATTCATATGTACCGTATTCCGCCAATTGTATCGACTGCTTATGGCTACACGCAATTTGCTAGCATTTGACGAACGTTATTTCATTGGCCACACATGACTATACGTACACTCCATCAGTTGGGGTAAACACAAATGTACTAGCTATGTTTAAAAGCGGCGACTGTTGAAATTGGCAATGTATATACACATAAGCGGCGTTCATTTGTGTTCACTGTACCCCTTGTTGTAAGCAGAACGGATATCGCTGAAACACTGACTGTGTTATCCCGCTAGCATAGACCCATGCACACACGTACACGACAGCCATTTTAGGTATCATGGTCTCCTAGTTCACGATCGAGCATCGGCACATTTCCCTGACCCTGCAAGCTTCCCCCATGCACCCTGACCGCCCCCGCTCTCACATGCACAAGTCATGAGCCCTCCCCTCCTGCATGACTCTGTCTCTGAGAATCGCACCCCGCGCCTGACCAACACCTCCTGTCCCTCCATGAATACCCCTCCTGTGCTGACCTCTTCCTCTGAACCTAATTGTTTGCACGGACCGCTGGTCATCCCTTAGCCTGAGGATACAGTTCATTGCCCACTACTGTATGCACTCGCCTCTCTTGAAAGGAGCCACTATTGATCATGACCACCCCACCCCCTGAGATTCGATCAGGAGCACACATTCCAACGGAATCAACAGCACACTCAGCTGCATGACAGCCCCCTCCTATTGTATGGAGGATAAGGGCCCCTACTGTAGCCACGTGTTGGAATATCTTCGTACTTTACAAAGTCTTGATTGTAATGAAGGATGTGTGTGTGCCATAAACCTGTGTATAAAAGACGAAGCCTCAGAGAAACTTGTTAGAGCACCTCCCGAAGACACTATGCGAGTGTCCCAAATGACATGCTCTCCTCTGGAGTAATAAACTCTGTTCTTGTTTTCCTGCCTTCAGCGCCCGTCTCTTTATTTTGGTAATTATTCAAGATGGGAACTAAAAGTCGCCCTGCACCAGCAGCCTGGGCATCGGGTGCAATATGGGCTGACTTTTCAACAGATGCGCGCGCTGCCAGACTCCGGGGACAGGAGATGTGCATGCGTACGGAGTGCACATCTCCTGTCCGTATGCATACACATCTCCTGTCCGCCCGTGCCATCTCCTCTCTCCCTTCCAGCACCAAAGCGGCAACAATAGAGGCTCGCTAGCGAAGCAGCGCATGAGCTGTGTTCGCTAGCAAGACCTAAAAAGTGACCACAGCTAAAGCTGTAATGTGGAATATGCGTGGCTTGAACGATTGCAGAAAGGTGCAACTGGTTGAGGCGTATCTCAACAGACATGGTACAGACATCTGCTTTTTTCAGGAACTACACTTGACTGCTCCCAGCTGCGCGCACCTGCGGGTGGGTTGGATGGGAGAGAAATTTGTAGCGGGCTACTCCAATTATGCCAGAGGCACAGCTATAATTCTTAGGAAGGGGCTTCAGTGGCACACGCGCACCGCGCTATGCGACCCCCAGGGGAGATACATAATGGTCGCCAGGCTGTTGGGGGGACACTCAGTTAGGCTTGTATCGGTCTACGGTCCGAATGTGGACAATCCGCATTCCTTCAGTGAAGTTCGGTGGCTGATGGAATCACTGGCCCCGGAGCCATTCTATGGGGGGGAGGACTTCAATGTTATATTGGATCCAGCCACGGACAGATCTGGTGACTCACGCCGGCCCCACCCGGCGGCGGCGGAGAAGTTGCAGGCCCTTATGGAGGACAATGAACTGGTGGATGTCTGGTGTCGTCTGCATTTACACAGAAAGTAGGGCACATGTGTATCTGCAGAGGGCCCCACCTGGTCCTGGATTGATTATTAGCTCACGTCGCGCGATGTGGACATGTGGGTGCTCTCCGCTGCTCACCTAGCTAGAACCCTTTCCGACCATGCCTCGGTGCTACTCAAACTCTCGTTACCTGATGCGATGAATAGGACCTTTTGGTGGAGGCTCCCCTCTTGGGCACTTTCGGACCAGGTCTTCCAGGAGGCAATCCGGTCTGGCATAACAGAGTATTTCGAGCTGGACATCGGGGCGGTAGACTCCCCCTCCACGCTGTGGGAGGCTTTCAAATCTGTGATTAGAGACAAATGCAACACCAAGCAGGCAGGTGTACTGCACTCGATTAGAGGAGACTTCAAGCGCATGGAGGAGGCGATACGAGTCCTTGAATCGGAGTACTTTGCGTCTAACCAATTAGCAACCCTGAGGCGAATTAAAGGGAAAATATCGGAATTTGAGGAGGCAGCTCAAAGAGAGACACACTATCTGGGAAAAGAGGTGTGCTCTTGCCGCTATGGTGAAGGAGACCGAGGCGGGAAAACGCTGGCGGGCATCCTGAAAAAACATGGGCGAGGTATACGTTAGCGAATAGAGCACTGGTGATAATGAAGTAGTTGCTGGCCAGGAGACTGTACAAGCAGAAATGCTTGTATTCTACACCTCGCTATATTCTGTGCGTCAATTGGAAGCGCATCTGGACTTGCTTCCTTTCCTTGAATCGATTGAACAAGCATGGTTAATTGATGGCCAGTGTAGTTATCGCGACAAGCCTTTCTCAGAGGAGGAAGTGATTGGGGTGATCTGGGCCATGCCTAGTGACAAGGCTCCCGGGCTGGACTGACTCTCAGCTGCATTTTACAAGGAATATGCGCCGCTTCTCGCACCTCCTCAACATGTACGAGGAATAACTAGAGCGAGGCACTCTTCCCCCGCCCTTCAAGAGGCGTTCATCGTCACTATTCCTAAACCAGAAAAGGACCCGCAGTTCTGCGACTCCAATAGGCCGGTATCAATGATGAATCTCGATAATAAAATCCTTGCGAAGCTATTGGCAACCCGACTGCTCCCCCTGTTGCCCATGGTGCTGAGGCCTGACCAATGCGGCTTTGTCCCTGGCAGGAGCACATCTCCGAATCTCTGCACCTTCTTTGCGACTATGCAGGATATAGGCCGCTGCAGTCTTTCTAGATGCAAATAATCCCTTTGATACCTTGGAATGGCCGTATCTATTTATTCTCCTCTCTCGCATCGGTCCCTTCTTTCTTAAAAAAATCGCCCTGCTGGAATCTGCCCCGGTGGCGAGATAGCGGATTAATGGCTCGGTGTCACCCCCCATTTTGGTGGCCCGGTGTACAAGACAGGGGTACCCACTCTCCCCCCTTCTTTTTGCGGTGGCAACTGAGCCGCTTGCGGCCAGGCTTAGGCAGCACCATGCTCAGCTTGGCCTGGCCTTCTCTCCCTGGGTGAACATAGATCCATGTACAATGATGATGTGACTTTATACGTCAAACACCCAGCGGTGAACCTGGATTCCCTAATTCATGTAAATATCGGATTCGGAGGCCTGTCAGGCATCACACATAAATTGGGAGAAATCTACTATCTTCCCGTTCACTCTTGCTACTATTTAGTTTCAATCGGAATTCCCACTAAATGGACGGACTTCCCAGTGAAATATTTGGGAATCTGGCTAAGCCGGAACATTGACGAACTATGGAGTTGCAATTACGGCAAACTCATGGACTGGCTGGAGAGCAGGCTGAACCAATGGAGAATGCTCCCATTGTCTCTGGCAGGCCGGCTTGCCAATGCTAAGATGGTGGTGCTGTCTACGTTGTTATATGTTTTTGTCACCATCCTGCTCCTTCCCACTGTTGAATTTAAGTGGAGGCTACGCTCAAACTTGATATCTCTTGCATGGGCAGGAACGCAACCTCGGGTTGCATGGGAGAGCCTCATGTTGCAGTTAGAACAGGGAGGTATGGGCGCCCTTGATATGGAACTATACTTTAACTGTGCTCAGGCTCAATTTGAGTACCACTGGGTATATCTGACCGAATGTATGGCCCGTGTGAACGATCAGGTGGTCCCGACACCATTGCATATGACGCTTTATGGACCACAAGCTGAGGTAAGCACGGGGTGCTGCACACTGTGAGGTAGCGGGAACTTAGGAGCAGAGCGCGTTTAGAGACACTATTTGCCCCCTCGATACAACTCACCAGACACCCAGGGTTACCCTTTACTACAGAGATGGGGGTATGCCAAAGACTGCAGAAGCTTCAGCTCCATATGATGGGGCAAGCGTTCCCGGATGGCGTCTTTATTTCCATGGATGCTGTGCTCGGGGACGACCACACTGGGATATTGGACAGACTGACATATTATCAGCATACAGCAGCGTTGCGCACACTCTTTGTTTCATTCCCAATAGCTCCAGCAATATTTCAGGTGCTGGAGGAATTCCTGGTGAACCCATCCCCACGGAAATTTATAAACCACTTATACTCTGATATGCAGCGTGTGTCACCGATATGCATCCCCCGGAGCAACATGAATGGGAAAAGATGCTGGGAGGTCCCTTCGAGGAGGGCACGTGGCGTATTGCTGTGTGCAGGCTAGGGAAATGTCACCTAACTACAGACTGAGGCCAATTCATTTCAAATTTATTCATAGACTGTACAGGACTCCTGTGTGGTTGAATAGATCTGGACTGAGTGAGGATGGACGATGTGTGCATTGCCGGGCACTGGAGTTCTCTTTTCTTCATCTGGCTTGGGAGTGCCCGGAAGTTGCAAGATACTGGGGTGCATTTTTGATGTGCTGGAGTTGATGATATGATGCAGGCTAAGGCGCTCCCATCTGACGTCCATACTCGGGTACGTACGCATGGGGCCAGCGGAGAATAAGAAACTGGGGACAATGCTATTAGTGTTGGCAAAGCGGGGGGTTGCGGTTTGCTGGGGCCGTAGGCGCAGCACAGGAGTAATTGAGTGGCTTAAGGAAGCCGCGTTTTGCCACAACCAGTTATCCGATTACTGGCAATTAATGCCTGCGCAGTCGCACCCTCAGAACATATGGATACCGCTGCAAAGTTACCTCAGTTCTCACCTCCTTGACCAGAGTGAAGCCCCCGCTGTGGAGGAGTAGACACTGTGTGTGGATTGCATGAACAGTTTGTAGTGGAGCTGGACGTGCTGTAGTGACACGTAAAAGTGTTTCCATGATGGCCAGAGAGAAGTTCCCTGCCCCCACCTCGCCCCCTTTTTTCTCTCCTCCTTCCTATGATGTTCTTTTTGAACCCTAGAACTTGTACAGGGAAGTCAGTTGCTATATTGATATTGGTACATTGAATGACAATTGGACTTTCGCCAATTTATAATGCATGATATAGATGAACATAACTTGATATCCCTGCTTAATTTTGCCTGATATCTGAATGCTAGCAACATGTTCTGCTGTTGTTTGCTCTTTGTGAAAATCTAATAAAAAAATATAAAAAACCTACAACAACTCATGGCAGTCCTACATAGCCTAATATAAATCACCTTAGAGATGACCAACAATCGATGGCCAAACAGGACTCAGAGGATAAATAGTCATTATCACAATCAATCCACCGACCACCTCACTAAGTTTCCATCACGCCCCAAACCAATTTGTTCTCACCCACCTCGATATCTCCTAATCCCGAGATGGAGAACTTTACCATGCCCCTGATCTCTCACTCGGCCCATTAGACGGAAAAATCCACTATCCATCAGGGATATCCACTCCCTCCTTCTGTCATATAACTCAACATGTTTTGATACACAGACAATCTGGGTCAAACACAAGCAATTCTTGTGAAGCCACACTGAGAATCTTTCCCCAACTTATAAATACAACGTTAAGTGAGTTACCTTCACACAGACTACCACAGGTGACTTCAAACCTCATATTAAATGTATGCTACTCAATTGCAGGTTGTCAGCAAGACACACGGTGGACATCGCTGACCTTATCCTCGCACACAAGCATATCCTCTTAATACTCACCGAAACTTGCCTAAATGATTCCTCTTCACCTATCCTTGACATACAAGTCCCTCCTAGCCACAACATCACTATACTAGATAGATCTAGTAAGCAAAGGGGAAGGGATCGCCTGCATACACGATAGCAGCCTCTCAGTGAAACAGTCACAATCCCCTGTTCTAGCCTCATGTGAATACTTATGTATTGATACTGCAGGTAACAACAGGCCACTATGCAAACTCCACACGATCTACCACCCACCAGGAGTCAACCTTTCTTTAACTGAACACATTATGGAAAACATCTCAACTAATGCGGGTTCAACACTACACCCAAATCCTCCACTGGAATGACCTGAATGACCTTGCATTTAACAGCCTTAAACCTCCCTAGTTGACCTCAACCTGATTCAAATCTGCAACAGCCCTACACACAACAAGGGAGCAACCTTCGATCTAATCATTACCAAGGCCAATGCCATTCAACTTGAATCTATCCTCCCTTGTGACTGAACAGACCACAACAGCATCACCTTCCTCATCATAGAATCTATGAGAACAAATGTAACTCAATTAAAGAACCCCAAACAATTGGAAAGGAGTTTGTGAAACATTAACCTGAACTAATATTCCTCAGCAATAACATCTTGCCTCCTCGAGTAGACATGTCAGATGTCCATGATCTTACAGAGCACTACAACAGTTCATGAAGAACATATTATACTTGATTGCACTCTTACAGCTAAAAAGAATTATCACCAAAGACTCCAAACTATGGTACAATGGTAGACTAGATGCAGAAAGATGTAAGCTGAGACTTGATGAACAATTGTGGTGATCCTCACCGTCCCTTGAACACCTCAAGCATTTGAGAGCGTTGAGGAACACCTAAAACAAGTGCATTAAACGTTCTACAGCATATTTCTTTAGAAACCAACTTGATCAAGTTAGTAACCAACCAAAAAAACAGTTTGAACTCTTCAAATTACAATCGAATAGCAAACCTAACCCTTCCCCAGCTGGATCTAGTCTGCAGCCAAATTGTGAGGAATTTGCCTCCTTTTTGGAAAGACGGATATGATTGAAAATGATTTGTGGATAGCATTGGCGCATCGTCCAGTCATGCCTCACATCAGCCTCTTCTTTCGCCGGATCGCTGTGCCCCCATGTCTCCCTGGTCACACCCCTAAAAATAATTTTTCATGGACTTATTCAAAACCCTTGCGGAAATCGCCATTCTCAAAATTCTACCAACACTGAAACCTTCAAACCACTTCAACGACCATCTGCCTTCTAATTTCGTAAGTGAGTTCAAATCATCTATACTCCCACTTTGGACCAAGATAGTAAATGTCTCACTACCGCAAGGCACTATCCCTGACTGCCTAAAGTCTGGACAGGTTGCACCCATTCTGAAAAAACCCACAGCAGCTCACATGGACCTAAAGAGCTTCAACCTGATCTCCAACATTCCGACTCTGGCGAAGCTCCTCGAAAAATGTGTACAAGTCCAACTATGTAATTTCATAGAACAACTGCAATCTGGCTTCGATAAGTGTCATAGTACCAGATCAGTTCTTATGCAGATAGTGGACTACGCAATAAAAATGTTGGATCAGAACGAATCCTGGGGCATATTACCAAGGGGGGCGATAGACAATTATCGCCGATTTAGGGGCCGTTTTTGCCCGCTAAGCGGCGTTAATTCTATCGCCCTATTAGCAAGCTGTCACTAACTGATGTTAGCGACAGCTTTTAGGCGATAGTGAGCGGTTTGGGGCCCGCTTTGCATGTCAGCGATGTTTATCGCTAATGACATGCAAAGTGGGCGTACCCAACCCGTTAGCGACTGAAAGCAGTCGATAACGTCGCTATCGCCTATTAACAAGGCAGGCGTAGCGTTGGAAATATTCGCGCTAAGCGCGAATATCTCCAAAAACTAACGCCTGCTCACACCAGTTCTTAGCCATGTTATCCAATGGGAGGTGGATAACATGGCTAAGAGCATTTTGTCGCTAATGCATGAATATCGCTGTATTCTCAGCGATATTCACGCTATCGCCGGAAAATTAATCGCTTTGGAGATAAACGTTGCTAATAGCACCTTATCTCAGCGATATTTTCCGGCGATGCTTAGCGATAAAAAATTCGTTGCTAAGCCTAGTTAGCGATAAATATCGCTAATCGTTGGTAATACGCCCCACTGTCTTCTAATCCTCCTCGACCTATCGTCAACCTTCGATACGGTTAAGCATGGCCACCTATTAGACTTAATGGAACATAGGATGGGACTATCAGGGTACGTCCTAAATTGGTTTGACTCATTTCTCCCCAAAAGAACTCAAAGATTCAAGGTTAATCAGTCCATGTCTAAGTCCACTCCAGTCACACTAGGTGTACCACAGGGGTCCTTGCTCTCACTCACTCTCTTTAATTTGTTCATGGAGCCTTTAACTAAAATTCATAGATCATTCAACATCCTCTATCACACGTACTACAGTGACACACAATTGTACCTGCAAGTCTCCTCCCCTGAAGACATCAGGTCCCTCAACGTAACTCTACCAAAACACAAAACAGGCTGTCATGCAACCACCTCAAACAAAACACTCTCAAAACAGAATTCCTCTTAATAACCCTTCGCAACAGTCATCCAGTATTGAGGAAGGAATGAAGCAACTTACAGCTCTGAACTGCTTTTCACACGTTATTGATTCCGCAAGATCACTGGGAATAATTCTAGACACAAATCTGAACATACAGAGGCACATCAGTGCTGCCAGCAAAGGAGCAAACCTCCAAATGAACATCTTATGGAAAATAAAACCCTTCCTTCCCCTCAATGACTTTAAGTCTGCTGTGCAGGCCCTAGTGATTCCTAAGTTGGACTATGGAAGTGCAACCCTCTATGGCCTACCCAGATCCAAGACAGCTCCGTTAAGGGCCTCTCTTAATTGTGCTGCCAGGTTCATCACAGGATCTAAGAGAAACAACATCATCACCCCCGATCTGAAATCTCTAAACTGCCTCCCCTAGGAAGCAACAATACAGTTAAAAATTGCCTGCATGACCCATAAAGTCCTATATTTCAATACCGTGAGATACCTCGCACAGACTGCAGCTTTCAGGTGGCTGCAAATATTTTAGAAGTTCCAGCACCTTACTGTTGAAACCACAAAAATTCTATAAAAAGAAAACTTATAACCAAGCCTTTTCTGGTATTGTCCCAAGAATTACGTACTCCTTGCCCCCTGAAATCAGACTGAATCCCTCAGCTGCATCTTTCAAGAAGGAAGTCAAAGTACTTTTAATGAACAAATTTCTCCCCTAGAAGCCAGGAACTCTACTCTACGGGCCTGACATGGTACGGTGACAACACTCATTTTTTATTACTCATGTGTTTATGATTGTGTTTTAGAACCCAGGAACTCTACTCTCCGGTTTGGAAATAGCACAGTGACTACACCCATGTTTATTAATTGCCTGTTTATGATCATGTGTTGATTTGTCGGATTTTGTCATTGAAGTGGTCCCTCCCTCATCCTTTAGTGGTCTTGATTATTCTCTTGTTTGCTCTATATCTCTCTGATCATTTGTAAAGCGCTCTCATACCCTCATGGGTCATGTTCGCGCTATATAAAACTTTTTTTTTTACATCACTGAATTTCTCATCATCCATCTGCACAGGAAGCGACATATTTGGTTTCTCACCAAACCATCTTTAAAAGAAGAAGCCAAGCAAGAGGACCATCACTCATCTGCATATGAAGTGAAATCACTGGATTCTCAATTTTCAGTCTGCACAGGAAGCTACATCATTGGTTTTACCATCATTCATCTGTACAGAAAGCAACATCTTTGGTTTCTCGCCAAAACCGTCTTTAAAAGAAGAAGCCAAGCAAGAAGACTTAATTTCCCATCACCCATCTGCACAGGAAGCCACATCACTGGATTTCCTATCATCTGCCTGCTCAGGAAGCATCATCTTTGGTTTCTTGGCAAAGCTGTCCTTAAAAGAAGCCATGCAAGAAGACTTAATTTCCCATCACCCATCTGCATTGTAAGTGACATCACTGGATTTCACATCATCCATCTTCACAGGACATGACATCACTGGTTTCCCACCAAAAACGTCTTTAAAAGAAGCCAAACAAGCAGGCTTCATTTTACATCACCCATCTGCACAGGAAGTGACATCACTGGATCTCTCATCTTCCATGTACAAAGGAAGTGACATCACTGGTTTACCGCCCATGGTATCCTATGCTCCTCCATCCCAGGGCCCACTTAGTGGTAGCTGCAGGAAGGATGCACGGCTGGCATGCGGCTGGTGTGCCAAAGACAAGCCCCTCTGAACCCTGGTTCTCCCCCTACCTACCACTACCCTGCTATGCTCCTCCATGCTGTCAACCCTGACCACCACTCACCGCACTGCTGTCTGCCTTCTGCAAGTTCTCATGTACTCTCCCACTCCCTACACCCACCACTCCTGCATCAACAACACCCCCACTTGCTCACACTCACAGAAACCAGCCATCCACTCATGCTCACATAGACCAAACACCACCCACACAACATGACCCACTTACATGCATGCTCCTCAACTCCTGCTTGCTCATGCATGACCACACCCTGGACCTGTTCTCCCTCACTGAAACATGGCTAACCCCAACCTCTGCACCAGACATTACTACAACCATCCCCAGCAAGTTCAAGATTGCCAGGAAAGGCCATCAGCACAAGCCCTGAGGTGGAGTCACCATCATATTTAAAGATACCATCAGCTGCACCACCTACATATACACCCCCACCAGCTACATGGAACACATTCAATATACGCATAACAGCAAACTCCTCACTGGGCAGATCCCTCGTAGGTAGACCACCAGGACCCCACACCAATTTTCCCAGAAACTTGATGGACATCGTTGCAACTCTCATCGTCAACGCCAGGACCTTCAACCTCCTCGGAGACCTTAACTTTCACCTAGCAAACAACACAGACCCAAACTTTATGACTCTTCTCGTAAACGGTGGAAAACTTGGCCTCACCCGTCACATTACCTTACCTAACCAACCTACACCACCGGACATCTACAGGCCCCAGTTTTCTTTTCAATCAGCAATATCACAATTGACAACACAGCAACCATGGCCTGGACCGACCCCACCATTGTCAGTTTCAGCATACCTGTCCCGCACCACCACGGTCCTACCACTACTAGAACCACCCACCGTAGCTGGAAAAGTATCAAAGAAGGGAAGTGGGCTTACGCTCTCTCCGCACACTGGCCCAAGCACATAGCAACTTGCTGAAAGCCATCAAGAACCTTAACATGTGCCGTTTCCCTGATTCCCCTCAAGAACAACCCAACGACAAGAGCCTGACCATAGGCAAATTGGTACACAGAGTAACTCGGGCTGCCGAAACACCACTTCAAGCAGCTGGAGTGAAAATGAGAAACAAGTCAAGACACCACACATTAAGGCAATTTCAAATCAGGCTAAGATTGAACACCAAGTGCACAGCTCTTGCAGATTGCATTAAACGCTGCGTTAACTGCAGCAAGGAAATCTTCACAGTCATCAAAGATTTCACTGCACCTCCTGCTGCCTCCAGCAACATCAGTCCCTCAAAAGACCTTTGCAAAAAGCTCTCTGAATTCTTCTGTTATAAAATCACCAAAATTCACTTTGACCGTCAACCGGATCCTGTCACTGTGACAACTCAGCTTCCCGTCATGGCCAAAGAATTAACCCTGGCCTTGTGGCCTGCCATCACCACAGTCAAAGTTGCTTCTGCCAAGAAGACCATCCACTCGGGGGCCCCATCTAAACCTTTCCCCAACCACCCTTCACGAAAGGACTCCTACCAATCAATAAAGCACTGAAACGCATTCTCAATGCCTCCATCCACTCAACTACATTCCTAGGCACCTGGAAACATGCTGCTGCTCAAGATACCATCCACTGACCCAGCATAGCTTTCCAACTACAGACCCATCTCCCTCCTTCCATACCTGGCATAGGTCTTAGAGAGACTAATCAACAGGATGACCTACCGATCCTTCTCATCAACCACCAGCTCCTTGATGCCATGCAGTCTGGATTCAGGCCCATCTGCAGTACATAAACAGCACTCATCCCTGCCACAGACAACAGCTGCATGATGCTCGCCAGAGGAAACATGGCAGCCTTCATTCTCCTGGACCCCTCTGCAGCATTTGACACCATCTCACATCCCATCCTCATCAGGCACCTACACAAGATTGACATCCAAGGACCCGTTCTCTGCTGGATCTGCTCCTTCTTAACAGATAGAGCACAAGCTGTCAACCTGGCACCATACACCTCTGAAGCTCGCAAACACATCTGTGAAGTGCCTCAATTTTCATTGCTTAGTCCTGTCCTCTTCAACGCATACATGATCCCTCTGGGCAGCGTCATTCGCGCACACAGTCAACATGCGCTCCTACGTCAACAAAACACAACTCATACTGTCCATCTTGGACAGGACCCCCAACACAAGAAACAAGTTCACCGCCTGCCTGACTAAAGTTGCTAGTTAGATGAAAGCCATCTATCTTAATCTCAATACTGACTAACAGAAGGAGTGATCTTCGGCAAGAACACCTCACCGTGGAACTCCAACTGGTGGTGGGCCAAACTCAGACCCATACCCAGCAGCAATGCCAGGAACCTCAGAATAATTATCAACAGTAAACTAGACATGACTGCACAAGTCAGCGCCCTCACTGCATCCTGTTTCCACACACTGAAGATGCTGAAGTAGATCATTATATGGCTCCTAAGCAACACTAGAAACACTGTCACTAACACCCTAGTTACCAGCAAGTTGGACTTCAGGAGCACTCTCTACGCCACGATCACCAAGCAACTCACTAGAAGACTACAAACAATCCTGTACTCGACAGCCAGACTCATCCTCAACCTGTCAGAACTCACATCACACCACACCTCAGGGAGCCAGGGAGCTCCACTGGTTCTCGGTACACAAACATTCTCATTTAAACTCACCACACAAGCATTCATTGCACAACACAACTTGGGCCCACCTACCTGAAACATCGTATCTCCTTCTACCAACCACCCAGGCACCTTTGCTTCGCAGGACTCGTACTCCACACATACACAGAACCAGATCAGGAGGATGGGTGTTCTATCACAATGCTCCTAAAGCGAACAGTCTCCCACGCCACATCAGAGCCACCTCCTCTCTTCTTGAATTCCCTAAGAAGCTGGTTTTCAATTAACCCACCTACCACAGGCAGGTCTAGGCACACTACCTACTCAGTTCCAATATACCCTCGCAAGTGCTTTGCAAATACACGTAACAAATGTGAATGATGGCCTTTAAATGATGATTTACAGTCTGTGATTCGTGGTCTGGGAATTATGAATCTGAGTCTGTGGATGGTGAGTCTGAGAATTATTATTTCACATATGCAAATTAGTAAATGACGTTTCCATGAGAATGACAATTCCATTTTAATGAAGTAATGTTCACGGTCCGTGACTTATGCTTTGAGGTCTGTACATGCACTGGTTTGAACAACTCTGCTGTGAATGTTGCCTGTGCTGAAGCCGTAACATGAATACCTGAGCATTAAGGAATTCAGACATTCACAGGCATTTTTATGTTATTACACAATAGCACCTAATCCTGTTTTCTGTGCCAACTTTGACATCAGTGTCACAGTTTCAAAACCTTTTTTCGATGCTGATGGCGGGAAAAGTGAAAACAGGAAATCGCTGGTAGAGGGAGTGTGTTCATTTTGCAAAGTTCACTTTATTGGATTTGATTTGCACAATGGATTGTAGTTGTAGTAATTGCACCTGAAGGACCTTTTGCAGAAATTGCAACATCTGAAATTTTAAGTCTGAACTACATTTTTTTATTTTTGGCACTCGTTTGGAACTCTTATTTGGGTTGAGCAGTTCTTTAGCAACAAATTAACTTCTGTTTGCGTGAAGTAAATATAATTATGCAATTTGGAAACTCGGAATGCTCTTTCTCACGCCAGAAATGCAGCTTTATGCAGACCTGAGAATACATTTTGCAGATATGCAAAAGATCTGTGGCCCTGCAATGACAGATAGCTTTGCGAGATATCCCTGGTTTCAGTCAGGGGTGTGCTAAGTTGTAAAGATGTACTGCTTTAGACTTTATTTTTTCTCAAAGATTTAAACAAAGTTTTCGTAGGTGTTTAAAAAGATTGTTAGAGTCAATTCCCTCAAAGCACCTCTGCAAAACCAGCGTTTAATGGGAACATTCTCTCCACAATACGGTTTGTGGAAACATTCATCCATAACGACTTGTTGCAATTGACCTCACATGTGATGGCTTGTGATTTTGAAAGACTTTTCAAACACAAAGTGTGTGAAGTTTGTGAACACCAGAAAACTGCGTTAAGACGTTGTAAATTTCGCATGCGTCTTTAGGTCAAGTAAGGGTGTCACGGTCAGCATAATTTAAGATAATTTTGAAACATTTTAAAAGATGAACAGATTCATGCAGGTTTAAAAATCCCTTCAAATTTTAATTGTTCATGAACACAAAGACGTGCATTTTTTTTTTACAGAATCGTGTTCTAAGATTGCAAATTGCTCCATTTGCTTATGTGCTCCATGGTGGAACATGACCAATTTTAATTCTCATAAATAGCCTTCGATGGTCAAACAGATTATTATACAGTTTATAAAATAAGCTGAGTTGAAAATCTGATAATAAAGATACAATGGACTTGCTTAGCAAACTGTACTAATTGAACAACAGTATATCTTAATATCCTCTGAAAGATCTGAAAAGTGACCAAAGGATTAAAACAATGTTATTTAAATATAGATGGGCCAGCCGGCGACACATGAAGGAATGACGGCTGGCTGGGTGAGTTGTATTCTTCCACTGCTTACTTCAGGACTTTGCACTGCAGAGCATGAGGGTCTATTTTGTCTCTCTCACAATCTTGGCCTGCTCCTCCCACATTTCTTGCCTTTATGCACTTTTTATTAAAAATTAGCAACAGACAGTGCCTTCTTACTTCACCCAACCCTCTATCTCTGGGTGCCACATTGTGCAGTATTTTCGGGTGCCCATGTTTGAATGGTATTCAGACCATACCAAGGTAGTCACTTGTGCATGTTCATGCACGCACATGCACTACAACTATATTGGTACACTTTTTCTTTTGAGAAACACCATTCCGAAATGTCGTTTGTGTGTCCGCATACAGGTGGCCATCTTAAAAAGCTTTTGAAGTATTAAGAAAAACGATTCCAAGATGGCCACTGTGCGTGCGCATGAATGGCAGACATCTGCATAAAAACAAAGCAATAGCAAACCAATAGGTTTGCTCCAATGTATCTCAGACAAGACTTAGGGGTATATTCACAAGAACATGTGACAACTACCGCAAGAGTAGCGTAACGCAACTATCAGCATCGCAGCCCATCGCAGGAAAATAACCCTGTGTCAACGTGGAATTCACAACATGGCGGTAGCATGCGATAGACACCAGACAACGCAGCAAATGTCCGCGTGAAAATCAACGCCGAGGCACAAATATGCGATACGCGAACGCAGAAAAACATGCGTTGAAGCAAACCGCGGTACAAAAAGTATCGAAAAGGGGCCACAGGCCTGCAAATCCCACGTGTCTGGCAGGACAATGCACCACAAAAAAACCTGTAAAAATACACCAGGGACAAGCCAGAGCACGTAGCAACATGGATGCACCCTGACCCGGCGCAGAGCCCAACTCGAACCCCACAACCCCCACAGACTACCAGCAAGGAACAACGGGTACGGGGAAGGACAAGGAGAAGAGGGAGAGGAAGACGGGGTGCAGACCGCAGGAAAACAAGACCAGCGTCACAGAGGTGACAGAACACTACCAGCAACTGACCCACAAGCAGAGGAATCCAGCACCCCCAAACAGACACAATGTACACTGCCACACAGTCTGCATGAAAACTAGCACAATGTGCCAACGTATATGCCAACACAACACGCACCTCCCCTTCACATCGCAGAGGGGAACACAACACCTGCAGCAGGGCACATAATACAACGTATCAGTGATGCCAGAGAGGACCACTACACCGTCTACTCTGACGCCCTACAACAGCCCATGGATATCCCACCCAACCCCCCACCAGGACCTGGACAGCCAAGATACCCAGAGGAGAACACCGAGCCTGCAACAGACCACACAGCAGGATGCACCCGCAGGCACAGCTGGCTCATGACACTTCACCCACCCACACATGGCACTCCAATCGCATGTGTCAGCACGCCAAAAAGGAGGTGGCCCAACAGGTGTAGGAGGGGACCGAACCCATGGAATGCAAACCAGGACACATACGTAGGGGTCTATCACCCTACAGGGCCTACTCACATCCCACAAAGGAGAACCACGCTGCCATAGAGACACATGCAGATGCACATGCACAGCACAGAACCACGCCCAGGGGCGCGCAATTAGCAGTCACACACCCATGTTGGCTGTGCGTACGACGGCCCTGGCCATTCCCCTCACGAATGGAGTGGGTGACGACAAAGCTACATGTCCAAGCCCCAACACACTGCCTCCAGTGACATGTCTGCATCCGTTGTACACCGCACAATGTAAAGTCATAGGGCCCAGGGCCCACATGCATACTACAAGACCACAGGGAAACACGCAGAGATCATGTTGAACTGGCTACAGGCCCGTGCGCCTGGCCCCTTTATTGACAGGGCCACACGTACAGTGACGCCTTTGCTGGATGTGTATGGGGTGAGTGAAAGCCATTCCGCACAGAATGTCTGGTGTTGGCAACCACTTGGACATTGGACCCTAGTGCAACGCAAACAGAAAACACATGCAATACAGAGTCAACTGATGAGCAACATGGGTTGATCCGGATAAAGTCCAGAGGACAGCCAACATGCAAACAGAAGTGTCAGTGAGTCGCAGTGCACTGGGCTGTGGACACTAGAGATGAGCGCGCTCATGTGCAGAAAAAGTCTCGGATTGTGTCCCTACGATTCATTCCTGATGCAGATGCAGTAGAGTGTGTTAGGCCTGCATCATCTTCACCATCAGCGTCTCAGGGCCCCAGACTGTTTGAGGTGACATACCTGCGTAACAGCTCCACAGAACAAAACACAATCAGCTACGGACAATGGCCTGTGGTGCACAGAGTCACTGGCACCTGGAGTGCTGAGCAGGGTAACAGGTCAATGATGGCAGCCACGACAGGCCTGAGCAACCACGAAGTCTGTCAGGACCACCTCTTCAACTCTGGCAGATGGCGTTTGGAGGTGGTCCTTGCGATGGTGGCGTGTGCCTCCTGCGGTTATGCGTCATCCGAGCCGGTCTGGACTCGCTTTGGTGTGTGAGCCCTGGTGGGACACATTTGGGCCCGGAGGCTGTGTACACCGCAAGGCCACAGAGCCATGGCGTTGATGAGCCCAAGGCCCACGCCTCAGGGGCTAGCCTATGTCTCCGGAGAAAAGGTCCCGAACTTGACCAGCAGAGAGTTAGTGGCCCCGGATGCACTGCGGCAGGCACAGGCACCCAGCCACGGGACGGTGACTTGCGGTGCAGTCAGATGGGCCATGCGACCTGAGCGGGTAACCATCATTGTCCGAGGTGTATGTTTCAGAGTGTTTCGATGGACAGTGGAAGGTGTCCTCCAGGGCAAGACGCCGAAAGGTTTGATTTAATCAGGAAGCAGCAAATGGAGGAGTGGAATGCGACAGGCTCTTGCCACCACCAATTCAGTATCAGCTATATGGGGGTGAAAACTGCCCCTAGTGCATAGGCTCAGACGCCACCACTGTTCGACGAGAGAGTGTCCATGAATGTGGGGGAACAGACTTAGTGGTACTGGGGCTGAGTGGGAATGCCGACTGTGATGTTGCCGGTACACTGATATGGACTCCGCCATTGCTGAATCATGACTCTGTGACCTACTGGACCGCAGTGTAGGCCGTAGGCCATAGGCAGCAGTCAGCAGTGGGCCACAGCCACGTGTCTTTAGCTCGCGATGCACAGCGCTTGTGACACCAGGGCAGTTGTCGGTAGTGTACGAACACCTCCATTACGATGATCCTTTTGTTGCCACCAAGTTGCAAGGCGACATCCTCTTAGGCTTCCCCTTGCGTGCAATGATGTGTAATCAGCCTTTGCATACTCGAAGTTCTATTCCAAATCTGTGGCCTACTCGAGCACAGCCTAGGCCACGAGAAGTGTAGGCCGGAGGCAGCGGACAGCACAGGCCATTCACTGAGTGTAGCCGGCATAGGTTGGTGGCCCCACCGGCCTGCGCAGTTCAGGTTCAATGGCACCACATGTCTGGTCACCTCCATGACTGTGACCCGGCTTTCATCCTGACTGGTCCGCATCTTCCTCTTATTCCTCTCCGTGTGTCCACTGGTGTGGTCTCAGTCAATCATGATTCATGACTAGGTGCTGGATGTGAGACCTGCTGGTCCGCAGGTTTGTCCTGGTCCCTCATCCACTGTTTGCCGGATGGCGCTGGGCAGGGTTTGTGGCAGCACGGCTCACCGGATGGCAATAGACAGGGCTTGTGGCAGGATGTGTCGCAAGAAGCGCATATGGCACAATGCTTCACGGATCGAAGGGAGTCTCGGGCTTGGAGCTTACACTGGAACGTAGTGGGCCCTCCACAACACACACCGGTGTCTGATGCTGATCAGTGTGGCCTGGCTGCGAAGGGTCAGCCCTGACGGGTTTGTGGTCCAGCGGGCCGGGGTTTGGCAGGCGCACAGGATCTCAGGCAACTCCACTAACGAGAACGGGGTCCTGGCAGAGACGTTGGGCTTTCTGGATGAGGATAACGTCCAAGGCTACATGCTTTTTATTCACACCCCTACGCTGGCCTGGCGTACGCCGGCCCATCCCACTCTGCTCACGCTTACGAGTGGGGCGTAAGAGGCAACATTTCCGCAAGGACCCCCACTGGCTGGGGTGACATGGTTGTGTCCACTGTCCACTGCACTCCATTCACCAGAGGTGTATGTCGCCGTGGATACGGGTGTGTTCTGTATACTGCGGTTTGTTCAGCACTTCCCCGCCACTCTTGTCATTGTGCACTTTCCCAATCATGATTCTACTGCATCCTTCCCAAATGCCTAGTTGCCAACTCTCCCAACATTCGCCTATTATGTGGCTGAGGTGCCATGCCGTAGATTGGTCATGTTAACGGCTCGCCCAGGTTAACATTGTGAGTTGTCCTATTGTGTCTGGTGGGTAGGCATGTTGTTGTGCATCTTTGTGGTGGACTTGTGACGTGTGCATTGCCAGAGTTGTGGATTGCATGGTTGTGGAGTTGAGGTAAGTGAGATGTTAATGGAGAAGGGGCTGTGCATTTCCCTTTGTGCCATCCTGGGATGGCTGGTTGCTGCTGGACTGCCGGAGGGAGAAGGGATCACCCACACTGGCTGTGTATTTGGAGGCGACATTGGTGAAGGTCCCACGGTGTTCGGATGTTGCCCGCACATTGATGTGCGATGTGTGCTTCCTGTTGCGCAGATTGTGTTCTATGTCACCAGGGGCGACAGGTGGGACATGTGTGCAGTGGATTGCCCCCAACATGTGCGTGTATACGGCTATGGCGTGTGGTACCAGCGGATCCTGCGCATTGTCTTGGCCGTACGGGAACTGGGGTGCCATGATGATGGTGATGTCCAGGACAGGCGTGGGGGTCTTGGATGTGGCTGGCTGGGAGACTCTGCCGACTCTGGCGGGTGATGTTTGGGGTGCCAGGGGCCAACAGGTGGTGCACGGCCAGCAGCTTGGTGTGGGGTGGGAAGTTGGTTGCCCGCTGTGTTGGTGCCGTAGGCCTGTTAGGCGATGATCGCTAGGATGCGTGGACAGTTACATTGTCAGATTGCACCTGTGAGGCAGGTGCGTTTCCTGGGGGGCCGCTGTAATTGTCTGCACTGCCACTGTGGTGGTACGGGTGGGGGGTGCCAGGTGGGTGTTGTGGCCCAATTGAGTGTCCGCGCTGCATGTTCAGTTGCTCCATGGCATCTGTTGCCCTTCCGATGAAGCCCTGGGTAGGGCTCCCTATTGTGGTGCAGGCTGACGTCCGACTTTACACCAGGTTAGAGCAGGTGCAAAATTCCTACTGCTAACACGCCTTATCGCGTGTTTTGTGCTCTTATCACCAATCGGTCTAGTCGTTGTGAATGTTGAGGTGAGGTGTTGTCGCTGCTTTTGTCACGGGAACGCCTACTCTGCATCTCATTAGCGATGGGTGCGGGGGTCCTCTGTAGCGATGTTTTTAGGGCTCGGGCCTCCGCCTCCACGAAGTGGGGAGGCGGAGCTTCCCGAGAACTTATGCGTTCAAAAGAAGAAGGAATTCAGAAAGGGCTCTTTCCAGGCACATTCCTTAGTGTTTTCTGGTATCTGCCTAGTGATTCGTCTTCGCTGTGCTGTTTTTTTGTAGCGTTGACCTGATAGGTTATAAGTAATTTACGCGTGGCCGATGTGGCATATTGTGTGCGCGAACGAGCACGGCCGAGTGATTAATCTTAATTAGGAGCTGTCAGAGTGCCCGTGTAATGCAATCCAGATGGTGCGAGCGCGTCCACCATGGCATTGCATACAAAAAGTCATAAACACACACACACATGGCCGTGGCATCATGTTACAGTTGGCACGCGCACCGGGCGGGAAGCGGTGGAGGTCGTGCAGCTTTAAAAGTGGTTTTAAGGGCCTCGGTGTTTGTTTGCGCCTCCTGTGGGTGGGTGCAAGTCCGAGCATATTTATTCAGGGGATGAATGGGTTTATCGCGGTTTCGGCAGCTTGCTTCTTTCATTTGGAGTTTTACTGTTCCAGTGCCGAGGAGCTGTCAGGGGGATAAATCTTGCGTTCGGCGAGCATGTCGATTTGTTCCCACCCATCCCAGAGGCTTAGTATCGAATTCAATGTACACATATTTAACCCACACTCATGCATGAAGGGGTATTAGTCAGCTATTGACAATAAATACTGATTTTCATTTTATTAATCGGTTGTCTTTGCCTTGTGACTACCAGCGCTCGCTATCCAACGGAGAAGCGCTGGTTTATAAATCAGGGACACTCGATTTTATCGACCTCAGAAGCATGAAGGCTTGAATCTTCATACGGAATTCTGCAGCAGGTACACTATTCTCCTGAGCTGCCTACACAGTTCTGAATGCATTGTTCTATTAGTTGTAACTTGCAAACGTTCCAAAGAAACCAGCATCCTTTTCGAAATGTATCAACGACATAAAATGAGTAACAGGAACTTAGGTCTGAGGTAGTAAAAAACATGTCTACAGATTGTTGTTAACGCGTAGCACTAGGAATTGTTTGAAAGAAGAGAAGACAAAATGTAAAGGTAAAAAAAACAGCTTACCTATTGTAGCATGGCGCCTTGTGAGCTAGGGGTGCTTTAAGGGTGCAGTGCAATCTGAATCAGCTTGCACAGGAGTTTCAAAATACTGCCAAATAGGAAGCGCTATATAAATGCAATTTCGATATATCAGTGCAAGCCGGCTCCAATATTGTGCGTACATTTCTGTGCGGGTTTCGTTTCTAACTTGCGAGACACGTTGTTTTTCGAGCTGTGACTCCCTCACTTAAAATGACTTCGATTTCTTGATTCATATGCGCCAATCATTGTGGTGCCTAGATGCGGGTCAGCTAGCATTAAGCGCTGCAAAGGGACATGCCTTTTTTATGAAGCATTTCAAACAGAGAGGTTTGTAAATCTTGGCAGTAAGAATTAAAGCTCTGTTAGAACTTGTGTTTGGCTCTTTATTTTGAAAACGCGCTATATTTACTGTGAATATGGGCTTCCTAAGACACCACAGCGAGGAAGCATCAAACACTATTGCACTGCTCCAAAAAGGAGAGATACGTGTGCGATGTGTAAGAGGAGAAAAACAATGACGTGTTTTTATGTCGAGTTACTTTCGTTGAATTTGCCGTTTGCCAGTGATGGAAATGAAATGTCACTTAACCACTTTTCTCAACTGAATTGCATTCAGGCAGTTTATCCCTGCAAAAGCAGAACCTTCGTGTCACCTGCAGTGCGCTGCAGGGGGCGCATTACCCTGTGAGTTATCTTAACGGATGTTCTGTTGAAAGGAGATACTGCAGGCTTGGTATCTTTATGTTGTCCGTCTGTAGGGCTGTAAAAACAAGTGTGGACAGTACACCAAGCCCCCGAAACGGCGAAGGTGGGTTCCTCGGGATAAAACGAACACGACATGGATGACTCCGCCTGCTGCTGTAAATGCGTGACACCAACCTCAAAGAGGAATCAACAGACAGCTGACTGCCTGCATGTCACGCGCGGTGTGATAGGTGAGCGGTGTTTGTTGTGTTATTGGGGTCGGAGATGCTACTTCTGCTACACACATAACATGCTAGTTTTGCATCAGAATCAGACATCTTCACTCTGGTCTACAGATATGAATCAACTCCACGTGTCACTCTTCTTCACGCTTTTGGTACATAAGTCACGCTTCAAAATATTTCTTTTCATTTTTCCAAACGGATTTTTTTACATTGAACATAGTAATTAACATAGTGGACTATGTCGTTTGGTTGCTCGCAGTAAAATGACAGAACAGTCCTTCATTATATAGAGAGGGGTGTATAATTTTTACTAAAATAAAAGGTACAGTTTGCACTGTCAAAAACAAGTTCTGTTCCCAGAAGGGAGGCATTGTTGGAGTTGTTCGGCTAACTATGGACACTGTTTGAAACTAGAATGTTCACGTTTTGTTTGCCTTTCACAAATGGCATGTTAATAAAGCAATAGAAAATTGCGAGGGTCAGAAAAATATGCAATTCTGTCACTTTGGATGCAGGGTTTACAGCATAATTATGAACTTGCCACATTGGCCACATAATCTGCCTCATAATTAGCACTTTTATCAAAAGTAGTGAGTAGAGTAGTGAGTGCAGAGTAGTGAGTAGTGAGTGCAGAGTAGTGAGTAGTGAGTGCAGAGTAGTGAGTAGTGAGTAGAGTAGTGAGTAGTGAGTAGTGAGTAGAGTAGTGAGTAGTGAGTGCAGAGTAGTGAGTAGTGAGTAGAGTAGTGAGTAGAGTAGTGAGGTGAGTAGAGTAGTGAGTAAAGTAGTGAATGCAGAGTAGTGAGTAGAGAAGTGAGTAGTGAGTAGAGTAGTGAGTAGAACGTAGAGTAGTGAGTAGTGAGTAGAGTAGTGAGTGGAGAGTAGTGAGTGGAGAGTAGTGAGCAGAGTAGTGAGTAGTGAGTAGAGTAGTGAGTAGAGTAGTGAGTAGAAGGTAGAGTAGTGAGTAGTGAGTATAGTAGTGAGTGGAGAGTAGTGAGTAGTGAGTAGAGTAGTGAGTGCAGAGTAGTGAGTAGTGAGTGCAGAGTAGTGAGTAGAGTAGTGAGTAGAGTAGTGAGTAGAAAGTAGAGTAGTGAGTAGTGAGTAGAGTAGTGAGTAGAGTAGTGAGTAGAGTAGTGAGTAGTGAGTAGAGTAGTGAGTAGTGAGTGCAGAGTAGTGAGTAGAGTAGTGAGTAGAGTAGTGAGTAGAGTAGTGAGTAGAGTAGTGAGTAGAGTAGTGAGTGCAGAGTAGTGAGTAGAGTAGTGAGTGCAGAGTAGTGAGTGCAGAGTAGTGAGTGCAGAGTAGTGAGTGCAGAGTAGTGAGTGCAGAGTAGTGAGTAGAGTAGTGAGTAGAGTAGTGAGTAGAGTAGTGAGTAGAGTAGTGAGTAGTGAGTGCAGAGTAGTGAGTAGAGTAGAGTAGTGAGTAGGACATCACAGGCAGCAGCTGTGCAAGCTTCTTACACTCACAGGGAGACCACAGGCAGCTGAGGTGCAATCTTCTCCCACTCACAAGAACGACATCACAGGCAGCAGCAGTGCAAGCTTCTTACACTCACAAGGAGACCACAGGCAGCAGAGGTGCAAGCTTCTCACACTCACAAGAAGGACATCACAGGCAGTAACGGTGCAATATTCTCACACTCACAAGGAGATCACTGGCAGTACACACCACATGAACACACTCCATAACACATAGCAACAATACATTGGCATTTACAATGCCATTAGCTCAAACTCAAATAAATCCGAGCCCGATTGCATTTCTAATGCTTGTTTACAGCTGCTATCACGGGAAAAGTGGTGCTGTGGGCTGTTAGCACCAGCTTGTGAATGGTGGGGTAAATTTATCATGACTTTGGCTGCGATAAATTGCAGTTAATTCTGCGATGGCTCCTTGTGAATATGCCCCTTAGTGCCTCTGCCAATGCTGGTTAATTTTGTTCATTGGAGACCGGAGGTATGTCGTTTTGGGGGCCTCCGAAGTAAAATGTTCATTCCTACTACTTATCGGTGGTCAGCCCCAGAATCAAAATGAATAGGGCCCTTTCCGTGGTGCTGGACACCGGTACCTCACTTACTGCTAACCATACGAAGAGATACTAGCATGGCAGTAGGAGGGATTAAAATGTACCATGGAGTCGCGGAATGACGTCAGTGGGTTCGGCTGAAGGATTTCTAGGGTCCATGAGTAGGAGAGGCATTTCCCTTTCTTACATTAGGGCCCAGGAAATCTCACTAGTCCATTGCTATAGCGCAATGCCGCAATTATGTGTGCACTGTTCGGTGTACAGACTTACAAAGGAGGCCTCAGGAAACGTGTGTGGAGTGCTCATGTCCTGGGTGACCAAGAAAGGCTGCTTGGATATTTGTGTATGAGAGATGGAGATGTTGACATGGGGATTAGAAGGGGGGCAGCAGAGTTACCTGCAAAGGCAGCATCCACTGCATTTTGCAATCAAATTATTTTCTCAACATTCAGGAATGTCATTCATCCATCATTAAGAGGAGAAGAGACGGTTTGATACAAGGTTGCTGCTTAATAACTCCTTGGCTTTAAAACAGGTTATGTGCACTTGCAATGCAATGCATTCCACCTGAATTAAGAACACAAAATAGCGAAAAAACACGGGAAAACATTGTCAGTGCCAAAGAGTTAGAATTTAATCTGCAATACCAACAGAGCAAACACCTCAACAAATATTATTTCTATTTTTCTTAAAAATAAGCAAACATTGTATTGTTTTGATTCAATTAAAGTGTCACCGTGGTATAATGATATAACCATTGATTTAAAATGAGATGTTTAATGATATATAAAAATAATATTACTTTATAGAGTTGACCTCTGCATCATAATGAAGAAACAATCCTGATTGTAAAAACTCCACTCCACCTCACTTATCAAGTTTTCTTTCAGAGAAATGCTCGAATCGTTTTTTCCATGTATAAAGTGACATTCCAACAACACCAAAAAAGCCTTACAACAATAAACAATAGATGAACACTGTAATTCCATTCTGGATGCCTTCCTGAAGGAATCTTCATTGCGGTGGCACTAGAACCACTCATTCCAGAGACCAGCGTCATATTATCCTTAGACGATCCAGAGTGAAGGCTCTCACTCATGGTGCCATTTAAAGGTTTTAATACATTGTACATGGTTATTTATTCCAGTTTTTATAGCGCGAACTAGACCCAAGGGCATCAGAGTGCTTTACAAAAATTAAAAATATTATCCTTTGAAGTTCCACAGTGAAAGCACTCACTCATTGTGCTATTTTAAAGTTTTAGTACATTGTACATGGTTATTTATGTATTTATTTGAGTTTTTTATACGGTGAACTAGTCCCAAGAGCCTGAGAGCGCTGTACAAGACTCCCATTATCACTAGGTCTTTTTTTTACAAGGTCTTATTTGAAATAGATCTTGTTTACAAAATCTGTTCTTGTTTCCCTCTGCTCTGGGGCTGCCTCTACAGAGCTTCCAGGATGTGGCTCTCAGGGCGCAGATCGATCTACATTCTGCACCAATGCCCTGATGCTGATATACTGCTCCAGGACTCTGGATGTCTTAGCATGGGGCATGGATCCCCTTCTCTGTCCTGGCAGCAAGAGCTATTGTTTACTCCATGCACCTCTTGAGCTGATCACTGGAAGCTGAAGAAGGAGCGGTCATTGGTCATTGTAGTAGCTCCATCATGCGGGAGATTGTCATGGTACCAATTCCTGAGAAACTTATTAAGAGTGTCAGAGGAGTGCTTTCTCTTGATTCCATCCCTTCGGCTTTGGTCTCCACTCCCTATCCAGACGTTGCTGTGCATGTGATTGTAGGTTAGGAGCTTGAGTGGTTTGCATACTGAGATGTTTGTCCAGAGAGGTAGCCTTTGTAGTAAGGAAGTTCTTTTTAAAAACACAATTTTATTGAATGTATTAAATTTCCTGCAGTATATTTATTACAATAATCCGTTAACGGATAAACATAACCTTAAATCAATTGGTGTATTATATTTGACACTATATCTCTATGTAAGTGAGTACTTAAGTATGATATTTGTTATTCTGACAGGTTCATATTAAGTACATTATATTTCATCCGCTCTGACAAACACCATTTTGAATCTTCCCTCCCTACACCCTTTTTCTTGGCTCACCCACAGAAATTGAATCCCGGGTTAGAGTTGTGTATTCTCATTTATGAGTATAGTTTTCTGGCTATGGTATATGTCTTCTAGATCCTGGATGGTGAGCGTTGTATAATATATGGCACTATAAGGGCTCAGTTGTTCAAACCACAACAGTTGGGGATTGTATTATTATAGTTTGGGGAACAGGGCTCTAATGGGTCCGTAGCCTTTAGTGTTTCTAGCATCTGATTCCATTCCATGCACGAAGGAAGTTAAGGCACCCAGCTGCATTGGCGGCATATGTCTGTCACTGGCCTACATTTGAACCATGGGACACTTGCAATGATTTGAGCCATGTTCCTCTGATCTAGTGAAAATGGTTGCATTTTTGGTGTTGGTGTTATTATGGGACTATCACTTGCTTCCTTGGGATGACAGTTGGCTGGACTTCTTTCAGAACACTAAGGACCCCTTTGTAACTCACAGCTATAATTGTTCCAAGATTACTTTTTGTTTTCCATTTTTGTGTGTAATTGCTCAAGATTTAGGGCCTGATTATGATGGCGGTGAATCCGCCACCGACAGGGTGCCTGTGATGGGTTCAACGCCATCGTAAGACCTTTTTCTGCCCGCAAGATCAAAATGGCGGGCGGTGTGCCTGGCGAACAGAAAGCCAGTTTGCCACGGGTACAAAGGGGCAATCGTTATGATCGCCTGTCGGACCCACCCCGCATCCACAAAATGGTGGCGGTGCCTAGCAGGAACTGTCCGCCAGATTTGGATGCTGCGTTCCCGCAAGTCTGTCTATGGCGGTTCAAACGCCTTTGAAAGGCTGGCAGGGATGTATTGTGGGGGCCAGTTGCGGGTCCCCCTTGTGCAGGGGCATGCACATTTTGCACTTGGGGGGCATCTATGGCACCTATGGTGCTCCCCTACAGTTCCCTGCACCAGGTGGCAGGCACCGCATGGTGCCTGCCACGTAATGCAGGGAAATGCACAACATGCATTTTTGCAAATGCAGCGGGTGCTGCAGCCTGCAGCACACATCGCAATGGTAAACATGCACAATGCGACCGCCACCAGTGGCGGTCGCATTGTAATGTCATGTGCGGGACCACCGCCATATAGGCAGCTGGTCCCAATACCCAGGAAGATGGCGGGCAGACTGCAGTCTGTCCGCCATAATAATCTCCCCCTTACTTGACTTAGGTGACTGTGATGGTTCAAATTTTGTACCCATGCTCCAACTCCACTCTATTGACATTTGGCCTGCTGCTGGTTTTGATGGTGCTTCCAACATGTCCTATTGAGCCTTATTCCTGGTGGTTCACCATAGATTGCAGGAACTTTTTTTTATATGAGCCATTTCTGTGTTTTTTTCCGTAGTGCTTGGTATTACAACTGTTACCAGCATGTCAGATTTTTTTCTGAAACAGGCATTTTCTTCCCTTTTTTCTGCCACTTTCGCTTAAAGGTGATTCCCTCACCCACCTAGTATCAGGAAAGCAGTCAGACGTTATCTGGATAAGATGGTGTCCTTCAGTGTTTCTGAACCTGAGAAAGGTGGAAAAGGGAACAAACTGATGACGGTGGCGGGTACATTGGTGCACGGTGGGTGGAACCCCCAACTTTATAGAACACCTTATTTCAGATATTAAGTAGATTCTTGCAAAGTTTTCTGAATATCCATGCCATACTGGTGGTCCATCATTAACATATTGTGGCCATTATTGGGACCAGTAGCATAATGATAGTCTTTTTGGAATATTGTGGGCCCTTGTGGCTACACTCAGGGTATCTCTGGCATAATAGTAGCCAATTCCTGACATACTGTGGTCATTCATAGCAGCATTTTGGCTTAACCATGGCCATCATTTACATATGGTGAGCATTCCTGGTGACGTTTTGGCTAACCCTGGAATAATAGTGGCATACACCTGAAATTTATTAGAATTTCCTGGACCCATTGTGGACGTTTGTGGCGTAATAGATGCCTATGCTTGACACATTTTGTCCATTCTTTGCAACATTCTATGAGAATGCCCGATTTTTTCCGCATAGTCGATATTTTTAAAATAACTGTAACTAAGTTTGCATAATAGTGGCACTGACACAACACTACTCATCTTTGACTCGTTGTGGCCATTCCAAACACAATTTTGGCCATCCCTGGAACAATGGTGTGAACATCTCTGTCATATGGTTGGCATCCCTGCTGTTTGATGATGATATAGATAAATGGGCTTCAAGCGTAGGATCTGTCCATTAGCAACAATATTACATGGGAACACTTGGTGAAAATGAGAGCCCATGTATGGGAGACAAACGCATTTAGTAGCAATGAAAATCTGGCATTTTCAGGAAAAATGCCAATTTCTTCAAAATAACTAGTGCTTATTAGGGGGGAAGGGGTAGATATCCAAAATGAAACATTTGCACTTCACTGAGAAATGTTAATAATCAGCACTTTAAATGGAAATGTAGGACGGCAGGTACGCACCATTTAGAGTACCTGTTTGCTCTTGAGAAGTGCTGGTACTCTCCGCTTAAATGTATTGAAGCAATGCTGAAAAGTGCAGGTACTCTCCGCTTAAAATTAAACAAGTGCTGATACTCAGTACCGGAGAGTACCTCCCCATTTAAAGCACTGCCTATCTTTTTAGAGACTGTCAAGCTGGTATTTCAGACAACATGATTGCATGTCTGATATTTGAGGGATAGTTCATGAAGCATTTCGGAGGCTTACTGGTGATTTAGGCTCCTTGCCAAAGGGCACCTATTGTTATGGTTTTAATGACTTGTCCAAAGATATTTCATATCATCTATATTGATAAAGGTTTCTATGATGTAATCACTACTAGTGTCTGGGGAGGGAGCGTCTCACGCTGGGGAAACCTGCCTATTGCCTGACCCAGTAAGCTCTCTACAATCGAACAGTAGCATTGCTCTATGAGCCTGGAGGACTGACCTAGTTTGTTTGTCTAAGGCCTGAGATTCTGAATTAGACTTTTTCAACTTGCAGCTTCCAAGGTGACTGTCTGTCATAAAACATGACTAAGCATCTACTTGGAAAGATGAGGATGGAAAAATGGAGTGAAGAAAAATACTACTTACCTTTTGAAAAATGATAAGTTTTGTAAAATTGCATAATCGGATTTGTTTTAACTCTTTGCAATACATTTAGCAAGCAATATTTTTATAAATTATGCAGAAAATCGCGGTTTTCGACCACTTTTTCTGCATTTCCCCGAGGACGGTGAGCACCAAATCCTTTGTGTGTGCAATTCTTACACACTGGGGCACTGCAATATTACATTATTGCCCCTTCAGTAGCTCTGGAATTTTAGACAATTTATATGAAATTTGGGATTAAAATGCACCATTGGGTGCTGAATTTTTCAGGCATTTTATCGTGGGGGCGAAGCCCCCTGAACCAGTGAGCTAAAAGTAATGAATCTGTTTGGCAGCATTTATTTACACTAGCTTCCCTGCAAACCAGCCCTTTTCACTAAAGGTAGGTGCATCCCTGTGGGAATAAAAGATGGACCTTGGCAACAAAAAAAGATGATAGACAGAATGCTGAACATTGTCAAACTTTCACCCGTGCCACAAATCTGGGTTAAATCCATAGTATTTTTTTGCTCACCATGCCACCCCAGTTTGGTCCTATCCATATGCAAATCAGTCTTGACCCTGCTCCCCATGGGAACAGTCCAGCCTGAACTGCCAGGCCAACTGTTTTCTAAACTGGAAAACAAGAAACCTGGTCTGGTTTTCAGCGTATCACCCCTCATCAGCCAGGCTAGTTTGAATCCGGTGCCATAGTGAGTGGGGCATACCCTTACCACTTTGGGCAACTATAGCAACACAAAAAGATGACGGACGGATTGCTGACCATTGTCAAACTTTCATCCCTATTCACAGATCTGGATTAACTCTATCGTTTTTTTGCTCACCTTGCCACCCCAGTTTGGACCTAGTCATATACAAATCGGTCTTGTCCCTGCTACCATGAATGATGGGAGGTGATACCCTGAAACTGGTCCCAGGATGCTTGTTTCTGATCCAGGGATGACCTAGCCTGGCAGTTCGGGTGGGACTGTTCCCATGAGGCGCAGGGTCAAGACTGATTTGCATAAGGCTGGGTCCAAACTGGAATGGCATGGTGAGCAAAAAACTATGGATTTAGGCCCAGATCTCTGTACTGAGGGTGAATGTTTGACAATGTTCAGCATTCCTTCCATCATCTTTTTCTGTTGCTGTAGTCGCCTCAAGAGGGAAGGGTATGCCGAGACATGGGTCCCGTTCTCACTATACCATTGGATTCAAGCTAGCCCGGCTAATGAAGGGTGATACCCTGAAACCAGTCCTAGGATGCTTGTTTCCGGTCCAGGGTGCACCTGGCCTGGCAGCTCAGGCTGGACTGTTCCAATGGGGTGCAGGGTCAAGACTGATTTGTATATGGCTGGGTCTAAACTAGAATGGTATGGTGAGCAAAAAACAATGGATTTTTTTGTATTGGGGGTGAATGTTTGACAATGTTCAGCATTCCGTCCATCATCTTTTTGTGTTGCGATAAAAGATGGACTGCCATGAATTGTCCATATTTTATCCCCATTACCAGGGATACCTATTAGAAGATTAGCATATTAGAATGAATGGCTTGGAGTATTCGTGGCAGGTATATGTCGAGCTGCTACTTAGATGCCCCCACCCCCTTCAATATGCCTTGTCGGCTTCAGGTAGGGAAGACAAAGTTGACTCTGTATTTCTGTCCGCCCAGTAGCTGCTCTACTATGAATAGATGGTGGCGCTATTATGTCCACTCATACAAGGGTCATTTGTTCAGCAATTTGGTGGCTTGACCTATTATATTATCATGTAATAAACATCTGTTATTTCAGTAAGTGGACGATAACCCTGCTGGTGTTTAATGTGGGCTTTACGAAATGATATGTTATGTTGTTATGTTGCATTGCTATGTTATGATCAAATCTATAACTGTTTCTTTGTCCCCATTATATTAGGGTCTTGATGAGCAGAGGAGCAAAGTGGTTAAAGGTTCAATTACTTCCTTTTAATGTTACGTTTATAGTTTTAAAAAATCTTAAATATTTTGTTGAGCAAACAATTGTGGGGGAAAAGTCTAGTATTGTTCAATAAAAAAAGACAACTTCGTATAGTAACTAAATTTTAGGAGTACCTCCAGTGCGGTGAGCTTAACACAAGTGGGGCCCAAAGTGCCTTTCTATTAACACTTTCTTGTGGATGTTGTGGTCCAAAAGTAAACGGAGATGGTGAGTATTGCGGAAAGGTCTAAACTGGTAATACCATTGCTAGCAGCAGTCCCTGCTGTATTAACCTCTTCTATGCTAATGACAAGGTCAGCTCGTCATGCAGTACCACTGGAGCTGTGCTTATGACGAGCTGACCTTGTCATGAACAATGGGAATCCAGGCACATCAGCACAGGAGGAAAATCTCCTGTAGCATTGAAGGTGTTAAGACTTGCATCTGCCATCTTGTGGCCTAGTTGTCGGAAACAATATTTTCGCCGATAATTCCACACGCTCTCTCGTGGCATCAAAATGTTGCTACAGGCATCTCTGAGTGGCATTACCATGTGTGTTACTGTGGCGTCTCCTGGTGTTACCCCTGAAATTCTAAGTAACACCGAAGATGTTTTATTATTGATGTGGAAAGGAAAGGACAATACGAGTAAACTGCATACCTGATCTGATTTAACGAATTTCGTGTTTTTGAAAGGGTTTTATACAAGGGGGGGCCAATAGGCCCCCACGCAAGCATGGCGGGGCCCGGTCCCTCCCACAACCCGTCCCCTTCGGGGCCGCGTTCCCCGCCCCCTCGCCCCGGAGGTACTGGTGTGCTTCCGGGGCGAGGGGGCGGGGTCGCGGCGGCGAAGGGGTTAAGAGCCTGGGGAGCGCGGGAAGCGGCCTCTTTGTGCCCGCGCTCCCAGGCTCGCTCCTCGCCCCGCCGTGGGGCCGTGTAATTTTCCCCGTTTTTATTTCCCTGCAGGTCCGGAATTGGTGATCGGAGTTGTGCAGGAACCGGCGGCGGAATTGGCGTCAGTTGTTGCGGGAGCGAGATGCGGTGGGCACTGCGGCGAGGTTTCCCCCCATCCGAGGGCCGCTTGGGCTGGACTGTTACTCGCTGGGCTCCTGTGCGCCACGGCCTGCCTCGTCCAGCCTCTAGGAGGCTGTAATGCATTTTCTTCTTTTATATTGCAGGTTACAGACATCTGTACATGGCGCGGAGGGTCGTCGCCAACGCTTCGGGAAGTATTGTTGGAACGGAGTGGGCCGGCGATGATCAGCGAAGGAGTCGACTGCAGGCGGCTGGATCCTTAAACGCAGATGGCGAGTCGGACCAGCCTGAGGATCGTAGATCGCTGCACCTGGAGCGGCGGTGCGGGAGTGATCAATGCGGGCATGAAGTGCTCCGACGTTAATTCGCTTGAGTATTGCGGACCGAGGGACCAGCTGCGCCGGTCTTCGGGGGAACAGTGCAAGCAGTCTGTTTTTAGGTCGCTTCAGCCTCGCTAGGAGGCTGTCCTTCAATTTTGTTATTATTTTGCAGACCGAACCGGGAACAGTGGGTGCTAAAGGAGTCGCATGCTGCAGAGGGAGCAGCCATGACTGGCGTAGCGAACAGCGCGGCGACGAGGCCGTCTGTCGGACCGTGTGTCTGGATCGGCAAGGAATTGCAGATGTGCATGGGGGTAAGTGTGCAAGATGCTCCTGGAATCTGGGGATAGCTCAGTGGGCATAGCTGGCAGCAATGTGTTGCAGCGGATAATAGCTCCGTGGGGGCAGCTGGCATCGTTATGTTGGGGTATGGACAACTGAATGGTTACAGCTTGTCTCGGGGTTTTTAGAGTGTCGTAGCTGGCAGCAATGTGTTGCAGCGGATAATAGATCCGGAGGGGCAGCTGGCATCGTTATGTTGGGGTATGGACAACTGAATGGTTACAGCTTGTCTCGGGGTTTTTAGAGTGTCGGAATGCTCAGTGGGTGCAGTTGGCCTCATTAGATTGAACTTAGTACTGTGCGAGTGGGAACTGCTCTCTTCAAAGCGCTGTAGTGAAGGAAAGATGGCTGAGTACAGCACACTTCCGTGTGATGAAGCGGGTGGCAGCCCACTAGGTAGGTGCAACTAGCGTCAATGTGCTGGTGCTAGTTAGGATCAGTTGCGGAGTGGGCACACTTGGCATCAGTGTGGGGGACTGCACATTTGCAAGGGCACTAATTCCAAACAAATGTTCGCTGTCAAGAATTCCAACACGTGCCGTATTTGGTCACAATCTAATGCTATCTGGCGTGTTATAGAGACCTTACAAAGAGCGGCCTCTCCCTCTAACGTGCGTACAATAACTTAGCGCACGTTTAGGGTGCGGTTAGAAGACGCCCATCAACTATTGTTTAAGCATAGCTTGCGAGGCTGCTGTACCGAACACAGACTCTCTGGGAAAATAACCATTTCCCTATTGGACAGTGTGAATCTTAAATCACTGACTTGGTTCTTCATACTGCCCTGTGCATTTAAGGTGTTACTGGGCCGACGGAATCAAAGTGAACACGACTTTGATGCTTATCACACAGCCTTATTGTTCACGCTTTAAATCTCTCTCTCGCTCTCTCATTCCCTGCACCAGCGGCAGATTAGCCATATTGTATTACGGGATGGCCGATTTCAGACCGCTAGTGAGCCGCTTACTGTCCGAGGCGGAATGTAAACACATGAAGTTTTCCCCATGGACAAATTACAGTTAGCTTAGCTGTCATGTGAGGTCCAATATTCTCTAGACGCGATGGTACCATCTGTCCTGTGTTGCCGATTACTAAACAATTCGGTAGTTTCATATTGGCCTAAACACGGAGTTGTACAGTTGAAATACCGTATCAGCCCTGTGGTCTCGTGCCCGGATACTGCCAGGTCTGGTGGCTCAGTGGGCTAATGAGTCCACTGCGGGGGCCAGTGTTAGACCTAATGGTCACAGGTTCAAAGCCTAAATACATTCCTTCATTGAAGCTCGGCTGGCCTTTTAGCTGGCCCTAGGCCGCACTCGGTTTGAATTTGGTTTCCTCTCACCCCTTATAGTTTCCCAAGGACAAACTATGGGGAACCCCACCATATAAACACTTGAGCAATCAGTCGTTGGGCCAGGCAGGAAAGGAGGGTCACGGGCCACTGAAGAATACAGGAATAGAAGTGTGTTGGGACCATGGGTTTCACTGTTTATGTTGTACCTGCTCCCAATATTACAGTTTTTCTTTTGGAGGACTCGAGGGCAGCAGTCTTGTTGTAGGGTAACCTGGCAGTCGGCCAGATACCCTGTTCATATTTATACACAAATCATGGTTACTGCTTAATGATCGTACCGGCTGCGGCACAACTTCACTGGCTACCACAAGGGTAATATAAAGGAAAACAAGGAGGTTAAGTGTAGCCTTTAGAGCGAGTCATCCTGTAGTCCAATGATAAACATCTAGCATCCACGTGATGCTCAAAGAGTGTGAAGTAAAAGCACTGCCTATAGCCCTGATGAGAAAGGCACAGTGCGAGGTTTAATGTCCTCTTCGTTATACAGGAGATGAACATTCTTGTGTTTTGAATGGAAAAGTGACGGGTGGCCCACTGTAACCATCCATTCCTTCTGTGGCCAGCTGGTACTAGCTCGCTAGTCTTAGAAATACTTGCTTATATGTATGGTGTACTTAATTGTATTGGTGTCCTTACATTGCCAGGAATCTTACCCCTTTGAACAATTGGGATCCTGTAGCACTTGGGTATGGGAGATAACAGCGAAGGGTTAAGTTCCTGGCCTTCCTCATGTGGAGGTAAGGAGACAGCGCAGAGTATTTCCATGGGGTTGATCTAGGGGTAGGGACTGCCATTTAGCCCCCCCCCTTCTCATCTGTATGGAATGGGAAGCTGAGGTGCTACCTATGAGCGAGGAGCCCTGTTTCGTCTGCATTGCTTACATTGGGTGTATAGTGGTACTCCTTTTCATTGAGATGCTCTGTAGATGGCAGGGAATGCCTTAAGCATTGATCTAGCCAGATCAAGTAGCCATTGAGGTCCTTGTGGTAGTGGCGTCATTTGTTTTGGGGGACATTATGTGAGCATAGTGTGAAAAGGTTGCCTGGCATATGCTGTCCATTATGCTAGAGGGCATATTGCACCAGTTTCAAACGACCCTTATTGCTGGTAGGTGACAGACAAATTTATTAGGAAGCTATCCTAGTGGTAGCTGTGGAGTGAGGAAATTAAAGTACTACCACACCGGGTGGATATAGATGTGGATATAGGTATGTATTCTGAACACTTTCCTCGGGTCCCTTCAGGAAATTACGAGGCAAAGAACCCTGTTTTGCCTACATCACTTACAGTTGATTTATAGTGGTACTCCTGTTCATTGAGATGCTCTGTAGAGGGCGCTAAATGCGTTAAACATTGATCTAGCCAGATCTATCAAAGGTGTAGCACAGGTTAGCCGTCACAATGCGATGTAAGCCTGGTTACAGTGGAAGGAAACCTTTGACACCCCAACCGAGGTAAGGCTACTTACCAACGGTACCATGGTAAAGGGGCTACGTAGGGGATACATCCATCAGGAATATTGACGATACTAGTTCTGGGTCACCTGGGTGCACTTGCGTGTTTACTTAACAGCATTTCGCACTTAATTCTTCCTCCCCTGTTTTATTGCTTAAATAAGTCAGCCGTACCAGATGTTAGCCAGGAAATAGCCATTCCATAGTAGGCCTGTTAGTTTCTGGTAATTTACTCAGAGGCCTTAGAGCACGCAAAGGACTCACTATTGTAGAGTTAATCTAAAGTGGAAGATCGTGCCCATGCCTAAATCCCATCTCTGATACTGATGGAGCTCCTGTAGGGGCAGGAAGGGCAGACAGATGTGTAGAGGAACAGGGCTGAACTGGGGGAAGCAGAATGGGTTAATGAACGGTAACACATTAAACCCTGATCGGTTGAAACTAATGTTGCATCATGAATAGGTGGCGGTATACTATGAATTGTGGAAAATCATGTGTGGCAGTTGGAGGGCCACCGGTTACTGCAACTGGTTAAGGGAATGATGCTCAGTCAGGTACCTTAAGAATAATATATATAGTTTGTGTTTGCCCCTGAGATATATTACGCGTTACGGTCCAAGCCAACAGTCAGGCACGAGGGGTGCGAGACTTAGAATACGTATATCCCATCAAGTTATGTTTGGGTGGGTGCTATTACAAACGGACTGTTCCTTTTGAGCTGAGATCCTAATTATCCTTAAGGGGTCATGAGGGCGTTATGGTATGCACTGGGGACTCCATGCTTTGTGTCACTGCACTGCACACTGGGTAGTGTTTGTTAAGGAAGGCCATTGTACAGGGCACTCCTCGTAACACTAATACAGTCACGCTACAAGGGAACCCAAACTGAGCTATGCTCAACACTTAGTCGGAAGTGTTTAGGAGTATGCATCTGACGCTAATCGTATCTCAAACGTGGCAAGGGAGGGCAATGTAAGACTAGCACATGTACTGCAGTTATCGCCAGAAACACTAATGGTTTGTGTTTATCTGTTTCATTTATGTATGGCCGGGTCCATGGTGGATATCTGGAGTGCTCCGCATCACAACAGCTGCTACAGGTGGACAGCCCAAGGGATGCTGACGTCAGGTACAGGATGGCAAACAACAACGCAAGTGGGATGGGCGAGCGATCAAAAGACGCAAGAGGTGCCAACACAGAGTGGATTGTTTCGGTGCGTAAGCCCGTATATTGGGCTGGCGGCAGTAATGTAGCAGGATGTGGTTTCACAAAAATGGCAGTATTTGCCGTAACAGGAAAATGTATACCTACAGTAACGGCGCCTGTGCACGCAGGGCCACCAGTGTCAGCATGATATGCATAGATCACCGAATAGTAAGTGACAACGGTAGAGATGGGATAGTACACAAGGGTGTACATTCCTAGCTTCGGCAACCCCAGGATTGATAGGCCTATGCAACGCCTCAGTTCCCCGGTTCAGGAAGTGGGGTAAAAGTAGTACCATACACTTAAACACTTCCAGAGCGTAGTGGCTGGGTGTGGATGGTTAGCAGACTGTACAGTAGGCCAGTGGGAAGAGTAGGATGGGAGTACCAGGATAGCCCCGGTCACAGCATCTGCAGGGACCCTCGAGAGGCATGCCCCCACACCCTCGTTCATTTTAGGACATGGGGTAACGATGATAGGACCCAGATTGCACCATGGGGGGGCTGCGTTTTCCCCCGGCTGCACGTAAAAGGGGGGGGGGGGAATTAAGCGAGTGCACGGAGTCACTCGGTGAAGAATCACTCGATAAAGAGGATCTACACTTGGTTGGAGAAACTATTTCCTACACTTTAATGACATAATATCCCACAAGGGGTCATATCAGGACACTTTAATGACAGAATATCCCACAAGGGGTCATATCAGGACCAAGTAGACTAACAGTCGGCTGATAATGAGGAGTTGACGTTTATTAGAGGCTCTACTCACAGGGTGGGGGGTCCAGTGGACAGAGTCAGGGATGTCATGGGAGTAGGGAACAAAATAGCAGGGGTAGAGGGGTTTGGATTAGGAAGTTATGACCTTTCAGTGTAGGCGGTTGGGGGGGGGCCAGATAGTCGGTAAACTACCTGGCCTGTGGCGGTAAGGTCATTAATCGGTGAGCAGCATTTTAAGGTCCTTACGGGGGGGCGGACCCATTCACGAAAGGGGCCGCCCGCGGGAGGGGCCATTGGTCTCTCTCAGAACTTCAGGGGCAGGATATGATATCCCGTTGTAAAGGGTGCGGGGGAGGGAGTCTACGCTTTCCTCAGGCTGGTAGCCACCCCTCACAACACTGAGACGTCACTAAGGTGCGCGAGTGTCTGGGCCCTCCTGTTATGGTTAAATGGAGTTCCGGGAGCGCACGTGGGTGAAACGTGCCCTGGGTTGCGCATGCGCATCTTCAACGTGAGAGCGCAGCTGTAAAAGGATCTGACACCGGTTGGCGACCTTGCCGTAGGCCTTTATTAAAGTTATTAAAAAGTTATTAAAAAGTATTGGAAATATTAGAATGCAGTTTAATTTTCAGGATGATTAGATTACGTTAGGAGACACGCTGTATTAGCTATTTGTTAAGGTTAGCCCATCATACCATGTCGAAACGGATGTCAATCTAATATTCTGAAAAGTGTGCATTTTAATAATTGTCAGAAATGTTTATTTGATTAAAATTTTTGATTTGTTTTTATATTTTAATAAATACGGCCAGGGGGGGGGGGCCCGTACCCCCCCTTGACTTCCAAAGACCCCCATGTGTTGACTGGTTGAATTGGGTAATTCAGTCGGTGTTCAAGGGGGGAGGTGGCCGGCAGTCCAAGACCATGATACAAGGGGGGGCCAATAGGCCCCCACGCAAGCATGGCGGGGCCCGGTCCCTCCCACAACCCGTCCCCTTCGGGGCCGCGTTCCCCGCCCCCTCGCCCCGGAGGTACTGGTGTGCTTCCGGGGCGAGGGGGCGGGGTCGCGGCGGCGAAGGGGTTAAGAGCCTGGGGAGCGCGGGAAGCGGCCTCTTTGTGCCCGCGCTCCCAGGCTCGCTCCTCGCCCCGCCGTGGGGCCGTGTAATTTTGCCCACCCTCCATCCCTTGTTAGCAGACCTTGGGGCCTGGCAAATGGTGAGAATCAGGTTGGTCAATGTGCCAGACTATAGGTTTAGGGGGTTTGATCCAGTAGGCCTTGAAGTTCCCGTCTACTGGAAGGTAGAACAGAAGTAAATATTTTGTGCAGTGCCATGATATTTAACTAATTCTCTCCTTAGGCCTTTTTCCCGCTTACAGGAGTATCGGTATATGTATATGTTTTGTGCTTTGCTGTGTATTAACAATTTTCTCCTTAGGCCTTTTTTCCTTTTAGAATAGCAATGTCGTATTTATTATGTGTGTCTGGCGGTAAGGTCATTAATCGGTGAGCAGCATTTTAAGGTCCTTACGGGGGGGCGGACCCATTCACGAAAGGGGCCGCCCGCGGGAGGGGCCATTGGTCTCTCTCAGAACTTCAGGGGCAGGATATGATATCCCGTTGTAAAGGGTGCGGGGGAGGGAGTCTACGCTTTCCTCAGGCTGGTAGCCACCCCTCACAACACTGAGACGTCACTAAGGTGCGCGAGTGTCTGGGCCCTCCTGTTATGGTTAAATGGAGTTCCGGGAGCGCACGTGGGTGAAACGTGCCCTGGGTTGCGCATGCGCATCTTCAACGTGAGAGCGCAGCTGTAAAAGGATCTGACACCGGTTGGCGACCTTGCCGTAGGCCTTTATTAAAGTTATTAAAAAGTTATTAAAAAGTATTGGAAATATTAGAATGCAGTTTAATTTTCAGGATGATTAGATTACGTTAGGAGACACGCTGTATTAGCTATTTGTTAAGGTTAGCCCATCATACCATGTCGAAACGGATGTCAATCTAATATTCTGAAAAGTGTGCATTTTAATAATTGTCAGAAATGTTTATTTGATTAAAATTTTTGATTTGTTTTTATATTTTAATAAATACGGCCGGGGGGGGGGCCCGTACCCCCCCTTGACTTCCAAAGACCCCCATGTGTTGACTGGTTGAATTGGGTAATTCAGTCGGTGTTCAAGGGGGGAGGTGGCCGGCAGTCCAAGACCATGATGTATTTCGACTTTTATGGAATGCTGTACACCTCCCAGGAGCTCATCAGACCCACTGGGCGCTTTACACAACTTGTGAAATAAATACACAGTGCAGAGCTCTCTTGCAGCCCCATATCACATCACATTTCAGGTAGCACGGAAGTGGTACGTACAGTTGGCCTGTGCTGCCTGAAACATCCCTAAATAAACAAATGGATGAATACGAGGATTCGCCTCGGCATTGCATGACCCGACGGCAGGGTCATTTTAGGACAGCTCGGGGTCTGAGGCCTGCAGTTTTTTCAGTTTTGTTGATCTCCGCCCTGCTTGCACCTGAGGCATTGGTATTCTTGCACAGGGAGCGCTGGGCGGGCTCCGCGGTGCGGGTAACACAGGGAGGGCCACGCCGCGGAAGATGAGAGGGCTGGCGGTGTCCTCAGATGCCGACACCGGACCCTGCCCGGGCCCAGGCGGCAGATCCGGTGTCAGGGCCTGCCCTCGTGCTCGGTCAGACTGCGCTACCCGACCCCGGCGCCTCGCCTGCGGCCTGTCACGCACACAGATACACACAACACAGAGGTGACACACAAAGGCAGAGACAAACAAGGACCCGGAGGGAGGCACGCGGCGACTCCGGCATACACACACTTGTCCAGAATAATACAAAAGAGAAAGGGACAAAGGAAAGAAGGTTTATTTAGAGGATGTTGTGCAACCTGCCAGTTCAGTAGGTTGCCGGAAGTCACCATCTTTGCCATCCTGCGGCAAGACCTCCTGCCATGCCTAAAGATCCCCACTGATTTGTCAGAGGGCATCGTTTTGGCTAAATTGCTTCTGTTTTTGCAGCAGAATAACATAACCTAAATATTTGTAAAGCGCACGTTCACCCTTAGGTATCTTGGCGCTGAATAACAGATGTTTATTGTCACCCAACTCAACGGTACTCATCTTATTGCCCTCAGATGGATAAAAGGCTGAGTGGACTCGCCAAGATTTGACCCTGTGACCATGAGGTCAAACACAGGCCACTGTGTGGAGTAGTGTGGCTCACTGGTTAGAGGCGGCAGGCCTGAGAGCAGAAGTCAGCCTGGGACCAGGGTTCAATTCCCGACACGGCAGGGTCGTGGACCTTGGTCAGCGGACTCAATAATTCTCGCTTCGGTGCTTACTCTAATCAGGGGTTCCACTCGCCAACTCTGGGCATTAGCTTGCCTAATCTCCACAACGGCCCCACCAATTCCGGGGATGCCTGGCTCCACCTTGGGGACTCCCAGCAAGGGACCATCCCACAGGGAAAGCCAGGACGGGTTCCCCAGAGTTATACAGCGCCGGGACGCCCCGTTGCTGGGGCAGCTGTGCGCTTTACAAGTATACTACATTTACATTTACATTTACTGTAGTAGAAGCATTAGTCCACTGAGCCACCAGACCCGTCATAATCCGGAATAACTTTTGAGAAATCTTAATTGATGACAGTCCGCCACGGCACTGGTCAGGGTTACTTTTTTTTTTTGCAGAAAGAAATCCCCAAAACAGGGGTCTCTGTTTTGCTTCCATGAGTGCGACCGCTGTGCCTGTCATGGGCAGAATAATTAGTGTTGGATTCCCCCCCCCCGCTCCCCCTCCCCACCAAAAGGGTGAGATTTTGCTTGCTCTGAAGCTGACGGTTCAATGTTGGAAGACTCCTGGCAGAAGGTTTCCTAAGGCAGACCCAGCGGATGTTCAGCCATGGACAACCCGGCAGGTGGTGGTCCTCCCACCTTAAAAGGAAGGCAGGGTTTGGCGAAGCGGGGGAACGCCTGATGGCAAATCAACCCATGACCTCCGGCAATCTTTAAATAACATCTTTAGTCAAAGAGGCACATGCGTACACACACAAATGTGTGCATATCCAGCGGCGGCTCCTCCGCTAAGGCGGAGGAGCGTCACCCCACTGCTTCAAAGCAGTGGAATGGAAAAAAAATGATAATAACAGATGTTATTATCATTTTATTTTTAGTATTCCAGTTGTAATAGTGACTGTTGCCACCAGGTTAGGGCAGGGTGGGGCTGAGCACCTTGACCCAGAGGGAGGGGGAGCAATTGCTGCACCGCAAGTTTGCATGACTGTTTGGCAGGCCATCTTGGGCTGGCAAAACAGTCATGCACACTTTTTATGTTCTCCACCCAGTCTGCATTACAGCCTGGGTGGAGAAAATGCCCAGGCCCCTGCCCTGTCTGAGCGCCGAACCACGGTACTCAGACCAATCACAATGCTGCTATCAGCTAGGGGAGTCTGGAAGCCTGGGTGCTTCCGGTTCTTGCGAGGAGAGGCGGCGGCTGGGACCGCGGCAGCTGGCGACCAGCAGGTAAGTTTTTTTTTTCTTAATCTATTTCCTAAACCCCCCTGCCACCTTCCCCCACCCCACCACTGTCCCCTACCATCCGCCACTGGCATATACGCTAACAGCACACACCTTAAACGCAATTACTCAAAGATAGTCAGTGGGACGCACACCTCTAGAAACAGACTCTGCATGGAGAAGCATTGAGAGGGAGTTACATCCCAAGAGATATAAGCATAAACAATTCAGAAACCCACATCTAATTATAATTATAGAGTTACAGAGACACGCATACAACACTGAAAAGCACAAAGACACACAGCATGAGACAGAGATGCTGTTTGACCTGACAGCCATAGGGTGGTCTTCCCAGACTTTTTGCCTGCCTCCCTCCATTTTCCTGTACTAGTTTTTGCTGGCTTTATTACTCTGCACACTTCATCACTGCTAATCAGTGCTTATGTGCTTGCACTCTCTCCCCTAAACATGATTAGATGGCTCATACCCAACTGGCATATTTAATTTGCTTATAAGTACCTAGTAAAGTGCAATACATGTGCTTAGGGCCTGTAAATTAAATGCTACTAGTGGGCATGCGGCACTGATTGTGCCACCCACTTATGTAGTCCCTTAACCATGTCTCACCTACTACTATTCTTGTGCTGAAGCAAGAATAGTAGTGGGCGCTACAGGGAATGACTAATAGGATGTATTCCCCCTGGGAATCCGACCCTTTATACCAGTAGTCTTCAGCACAGAAAACAAGCAGGACCTGTTTGAACTATTTTTTGTCCGCTTGTTTATGTATATATCACATAAGGACTGGTGCCCTCTAAACTAAGTAGTTGGAGGCATTCCACTTTTTATATGGTTTTCATGTTTGGTATAGGTGTTTATCATTTAATGTTTGTAGTATGTTTTTTGATTTCTTAATGTGTATGTATTGAAGGTGTAAAAAGTGCTACAGTTGTGTCATTTTTTGGATACGATGAAATGTTATGAAAAGAATATATGAAAAAAATAAAAATTATGAAATCAAAACTGTGCTCACTTAGGATTTGTCTGCTGGGTGAGGTGCAAGATTGGTAGAATAACCTATCTGGTCATTCTTCTGTTTAGCAAGTTAGAGTGGTCCAGGCCAGGTAGTGATAGGACCCAAGCCTTTTTTGTTCTGACTTTTAGATAGTGGACATTTCTTTGCTCTTACAGCTCTGTGTGCCTTAAAGCCTGTCTCTAATACAAGTCTGGCCTACGTGACAGATCCCTTTGTGCATTAGTTCTAGACAGCCACAGACACCGGAAAGGTCTAGGTGTGATTTGGCACCCATTTTCATTCATCTGCATTCCAATAGGTATTCCTGGGAAGATGGGAGGCAGGGGCTCACCCTTACCATTCAAAGGGTTGGGGCCTGACCCCTTACAAAGGACTAACAACACCCCACTGGTTGTCTGGAGTGAGGCCTGGGATTGAAAGAGATACTGGTGCACTTCAAAACCATTCTTTGAAGTTTCCCTCACATTAAAGGCCCATTTGAGTATATGTACAGGGTCTCTGGCACCATCAAATCTAACACTTCTGGACCTACACTGAATCTCTGTCAGAACTGAGGTGCTGCGCAAAGGACTCAACTGGACTGTTTTTCTGGAAGGACTGTATTTCTGCTTGTTGTCCTGCTGTCTACTACTCCCTGACTCTGCTGGAAGGAGAGCTGGAGCCCACCTTCTCTCTAAAGTGACCTTCCCTTTAAAGTGATCGCCAAGGGCTTGTTAGCTTGCCTCCTATTTCTGAAGTCGCAGGGACACAAAAGACTTCCCGCAGTCCTGCTGGTGCTGCCGGACTACGCATCCTGTGAGTTATAACCCTTGCCTAAGGTGTCTGCTCCAAGTTCTGGGCTTCAGAAGTGGATTCTGTAGATGATTTTCTGCCAAATCTGACTCCAAGTAGCAAGAAGCCCCGCAAATCCTCTCCGCACAGCTGACAGCTCTTGGAACCGACACTGGATGACTGGTAGCCTCGCAAAGCTTTGCCGCACAGCCTCTTGGTTCCGAAGCACGATGACGCAAAGTCTCACCGTGCAGACTGCACCCCAAGATCCAAGGTACTGTGTTCAGCAGGCCCAAGCTGGTCCCTGCAGCTGGCTCTATCGCGGTCGGCCTTAATGTTGGATTTGCACCAGTCCCTCGGACCTGCAGTAACCTTTTTAGCACTACCTGCTTCTAAGCGCTTTAGTGCATTCATTTCTTCAACATTCAATAAATCGACTTCTACTTGATGGATTTTGATCATTTTGTACTTCAGATAAATATTCTCAATTTATCTAAACTTTTGTGGAGTCTTTTTGTGATGTATTTACTGTGTTGTTATATGAGTTATTGCACAAATACTTTACACATTGCCTTCTAAGTTAAGCCTGCTGCTCTGTGCCAAGCTATGGGGGGAGGGGGGGGAAGGGGAGGGGGTAAGGTGAACACAGGATAATTTAGGATTGTGTTGTGATTTACCCTGACTAGGATTGCGATCCCTACTTGGACATGGGACATATCTTTGCCAACTAGAGACCCGATTTCTAACAGTTACATTAACACAAACCTCAACAAATACATTCATAAGCACACAAAATCAAGAAGCATATGTAAACAATCATTGGCAAGGCCAACAGGCCTGCCAGTGGCTGTCAGCCTTTTTTGCTTAGTCAATGCTTGTTTTTTTGTCATTCTTTTTGCAAAATATTTTGTTTTGGGTAAGCTGCATTAAACTTTTTTGGGTCTTAGAAAGCCCACTTTGCCATAGTAGTGCCTGGCACTTAATGGAACTACTTTCTGAGTAAATGTGATCCTTGTGAAAGGGCAGCATGCTGTCACTCACAATTAAGTTAGTCATTTTCTGAAATGGGCTGGCACACTGACCCACGCTGTAGTGCACAGAAGAAAAACGTGAATTACCCAGCGACAGGCTAATGGATGAAGAGGGCTGGCTAATAGTCCCTGTTACATAATATAGATTTTTTTAAATCTGTTGTCCTGAAAGGTCGTTGCTAAGGCCAGAACTATAGCACTGGGTGTTCATTCACATGGACCAGCATAAACACCCAGCAAGAGTCACTGGAATACATTGATACTAACAAACAGATAATGTCCAGAGGTGCATACAAATTCCATTACATAGGGCGCACACAAGCATGCATTGCACACACACACACACACACACACGTATGCACACACACTTATCAAGCGATATGATTAAAAACAGAGCCACTTAAAAACACAGCCACACAATGAGGCATATAGACACAAATTCATAACCACATAGATACATACATTAAGACTATGGGGTACAGAATTATATACACACATCCAACCTACACCCAGATACAGAGAAAGTGCAGTCATACATAATCATCAAATAGCACACTTAAACATCCTGGGGCGTTTATAAGTACACAGAAAGATTTAGTCAACATATTTACAAATGCAGGCACAAAGAAACCCATGAAACCCATAACACACACACCTATAAAGAAATTGAGAGAAACAGTAATAGAAACAACAAAACGTATACAGAAACCATAGAGAATCACATATTAGCACAGAGAAACACAGACACTGAGACACAATCATGTTATTCCCAATGTACAAAACACTGCGATACATATGCATGCATAATAAGAGGCACACATATGAAAGACAGAAACACCAACATACATAGTCAACCACATGTCAAGAGGTTTCGTCATACAAAACCAAGATATACACAAACACTGTATCGCTTAGAGACACACCATTCGTCTGGATAAAACACAAAACTGTCAATATGACCCACACAAACACCCAGAAGCAAGAGACAACGAGATGGAGATAGAAACAGAATGAATCACGCACAAACATAATCAGAGACACTTGAACAAACAAACATATAAAAGAGACATATACATGCTACACTCAGAAACACATAAGTACATACAAACCCAGACACGCACTAAGAGGAATACATATAGGCGCAAAGGCAAAAAGTGCATGGAAAGCTTACAGACATACATGTAACCAAACCCACACGCTCCATTGCTCCAGTTTTTCAATAGCCACTGGCTGGAAATGTTACTAGTAGTTGAATGGTTACTAATTACTTGATGTTCTGCTACCTAGTGACCAGTGCACTACCCTAGCATTCCCTGTCCTGTGGTAAAGTTAACTTATGTTTAATTCTTTAGATGCAATGTACTATCTGTTTCGCAGCTCTGGGCACACTTTGTATAGCATAAGCTGCCTCATTAACATTAATGAGGTGGGAATGAACTGTGGTCTCACTGTGTAGAAATTAGAGGCCTTCCGCTTAGGTGAGGGACCCGCCAGAGGAAGGGTGAGGAAGGCCCAACAGCAAAATCTCTTTAACAACACATTTCCTCCTACCCACCAAGAACTCAATCTGAAACCTACTAATGCCTGATATGAGATTTACATTTTCAAGCTGTATTTATTTACAAACAAGTTTGAACAGTAATTGCATCATATGATTCCAAACATTACATACATCAATTAGTAGAGAAAACTAGACATTTGATCACCTAATCAGATTACCTAGAGTCAATGTTGACAACCTAGCGAGTCCTTTCAACAACACCTTATTGATTTGGGGCCCCAACTACCACCTTCTGGTACCCCCCCAAGATGATCTCACAGGAAAAACTCCCTCGCTCTCCATTACCAAGGATGCCTGGGACAAAGTGTAAGCTGAGCCCCTAATACAACTAATCCACAGCCACCCCAAAAGAGAGATCCTACTGGCACCCTGTGGGAGAAGGACCTGGGCAACTGCACCTTACCTTGGTCCCTGGCACAAACACCATCTCCCCACATCCCAAGGCTGTGCTAAGGGGTACCCGTGAAGTGTAGCACCCCCTCAACAATACTCCCCCTATTACCACGGTATCAGTGCAGTTGCTTGAGGTAAAATTGAAGCTGAATCCAGACTCCACCTGACATTTGAATGACTGATGCCAAAGCGTCGACGTGCTTTAAGGCCAATCACGAGTCTACTCTGCGTACTACGACAAACAAAACATTAAAGAAAAATATAACCTCTTCAAGCAATGGGCATCAGGGATGGGAGGGTTGGAGAACAGGAACGCTGGGATGCAGGGAGCTGCAGATGCACCTGTGAGCTGCAAGACCCCAGGCATGGAAAAGAGAGCAATGTCTCCAAGACCCTCCCGCTTACATGCTGGCTAGCCTGGCACCCCTGCAGCTCCCACCCACGGACCAGTGCCCCTTCCCCCCCATCCAGTCATGGCAGCAGCCAGACTTTGCTGGCCTTTAAACTGCCCCTGGCTCCCGCATAAAATTCTAAAAATACCAATGGCAATGGAGATTGACCGTCTCTCCCACAACCCTATCAGTGTCCGCCAATAACAAAGTTGGCTGCTCCCTTTGGTCACTGTGCTTGCCTTGTGACCCCGTCCTTTATAGCAATACGTAACATTGTGCCACACAAAATAAAACATATGGAATGGACATTGGAGAACATGACTGAACAACTTCCACTTTGCAAATTGGTTACCTCCTGTCCCCAGCAGGCGTTATCCGCTGAACGCTTTGCTATTGAAGGAGCAGTTGCAAAGCATTGACAGATTTCCTTGCAAATCGCAGGGAAGAGAGAGAGTTCCCTTTCCCACCCACTTTCCATTGCGACCAGCAATGACTCACTATGAGGATTTTGCAGTTTGCAAACCTGTCACAAATTGCAATGTGATTTTTATAAATTAAAATTGGGATGTTGCATTGGCGAAGCCGGCAATTTTGCTCTGTAATGGATTTGCTTAAAGAAAATTGTTTGTCATTCTGATCATGAGACACAATTAAAACTAGACAAATGATAAGAGTCTTAAACACATGTACTGCTGCACACAGCCAGTATGGACCTACAAAATGAGACACACATGTTCGATTTAAGATACAAATCACAAGGGACTCTCTCCAGGGGTCACAATGACACACTTGCTACAGAGCATTAGATACACATTGAGGCACAAACTCTGCATGAGTTACATAAACAGAGACACAAACGTCCCATGCGCAGTATGGGTCGCATAAATAGAAACACACACGTTCCATACACAGCATGGGTCATTTAAATAGAGACACAAACGTTCCATACACAGCATTGATCACATAAAATGAGACACAAACGTCCCCATACACAGCATGGGTCACATCAACTGAGACGCAAACGTCCCATACCCAGCATGGGTCACATAAATAGAGACACAAACGTTCCATACACAGCATTGATCACATTAACTGAGACACAAATGTCCCCATACCCAGCATGGGTCACATCAACTGAGACGCAAACGTCCCATGCACAGAATGGGTCACATAAACTGAGACACAAATGTGCCCATGCACAGCATTGATCACATAAATAGAGACACAAACGTCCCATAGCCAGCATGGGTCACAAAAACAGAGACACAAATGTCCAATATGCAGCATGGGTCACATAAACAAAGATGCAAACGTCCCATACACAGCAAGGGTCACATAAACTGAGACACAAACATCCCATACACAGCATAGATCACTTAAACAGAGACACAAACGTCCCGTACCCAGCATGGGTCACATAAGCAAAGACACAAATGTCCCATATGCAGCATGGGTCACATAAACAGAGACACAAACATGCCCATACACAGCATGTGTCAAATAAACACAAACACAAACATCCGATACACAGCATGGGTCACATAAAGAGAGACACAAACGTCCGATACACAGCAAGGGTCACATAAACAGAGACACAAATGTTCCATAGCCATTATTGGTCACATAAACTGAGACACAAATGCCCCATACACAGCATTGGTGACATAAACAGAGACACAAACGCCCGATCTACTGCAAGGATCGCATAAACAGTGACTGAAACTTCCCATACACAGCATGGGTCACATAAACAGAGACACAAACGTCCCATAGCCAGCATGGGTCACATAAACAGAGACGCAAACGTCCCATACACAGCATGGGTCACATAAACAGTGACACAAACGCCCGATCTACTGCATGGGTCACAGAAACAGAGACACAAATGTCCCATATACAGCATGGGTCACATGAACAGAGACACAAACGTCCCATAGCCAGCATCGGTCACATAAAGAGAGACACAAACGTCCCATACACAGCATTTGTCACATAAACTGAGACACAAACGTCCCCATACACAGCACGGGTCACATAAACAGAGACACAAACGTCCCCCTACACAGCACGGGTCACATAAACAAAGACACAAACGTCCCATGCACAGCATGGGTCACATAAACAGAGACACAAACGTAAATATGAAGATATGACAAACGGGGGCTTGTATCTTACATTATGACAAACATTTTAAATAGTTTACATTTGTCATGGCGTGCTTTCCGCAGCATGACACTGTGTAGCGGAACTGCAGTTTTCCGCGAAGTACACCGTATCCAGAACCATTTTAAATAAATGTTATGTCATTTGTTGTAAAAGTCATAATTTTTAGGCTGATGTGGCCAAGAGAAAAGCTTTACAAACTCGTAATCTTTTTCATGCACCTGCAGGAAGGTTACAAAAACACCTAACAACTGGCTGCATCCATATTTAGTGATGCAAGTCCTATGGCCTTAAATAGGTCTTGTTTCCGTGCAGAGGGGACATTCAGTCATCTATCTGCACAGAACCATTTGAACTCAGGGCTGGGCATTCCTGCTCTGGTATTACAAGCTCAGTCAAATATAGTATGTTGACTGTACACCCACTGATCTTTTTACGTATCTGTGGCTACTGAGCAGCAGGGACTGTACTGTTTTTTGTTTACAAGCCAGTGGTGATTACAGAGTGCTCTTGATGTCGGCTTGCAGGGGTCTTGGAATGTTCACCGACAAACATGCATATTTGTGCCTTGCTACATGCCAGTGACAGATATAAGATATATAGAGATTTCTTCATGCAAAGTCCCTTCTTATTCATAAGACCCAAAAACTTTTTTTTAGCAATTACTACTCTACCAGACTAACCTTGATTTTAATTTAATTTCAACATACACATATATAGCCTCAAAATACAGCAGCAAAACGTGTTTGGTCTCTTGCTAAGTTATGTGGCCAGATCAGCAGACTAGACCTCCACATTGCATGGAGGCATTTATTCATCTGTATAGCTAACACCTCTGTGATAGCACTTCTTCGCGCGGCTCCTTTAAGTATATTTTCTGTCATGGTGAACGACTCACATCTAGGTGAAAAAGGTAAGCTGGGAAGCGGGAATACGCCTGAGTTGAAGAAAGATGGCAAATACCTCTTGAATTTGTCAAGTTGCATTTCCAAGTTTGTCAAAGTGACATTTAATCCTATTGCCTTTGAACACAAATGTGCATGTTTGTTAGTGACCATTCCAAGACCCCTGTAAGCCGACATCATGAGCACCATGTAATCACCTCTGGCTCAAACTGCTGTCCCTGCTGCTCAGCAGTCACAGATGTACGTAAAGAGATCAGTGGGTGTACAGTCAACATACTATATTTGTATGAGCTTGTAATACCAGCGCAGGAATGCCCAGCCCGGAGTTCAAATGGTTCTGTGCAGATAGATGACTGAATGTACCCTCTGCACGGAAACAAGACCTATTTAAGGCCATAGGCCTTGCATCGCTAAATATTGCTTTTTAACCAATTTATATGTAAAATGGATTTAAATACTTCGATTTTACTAAATATTTTTACCCAACTCGAAACGATGGCATTTTCTTAGCCAATGATTTTGAATTTTTTTGGGGGGAAAGATCCTTTACAACGCAACTTTTACCACGCAGTGCTTTTACATCGCAACTTTTACAACGCAAACCATTACAACGCATGTTGGTGGTGCTCTAGGATAGGGAATAGATTTAATTTACTATCCAACACCTTCCCTACTATCCACGGGGACTGGATTTGGAATAGTAAATTAAACTATTCACTATCCAGCACCCCAAAGCGCTATGCGTTATAATGGTATGCGTTGTAAAAACTGCGATGTAAAAGCATGCGTGGTAAAAGCATGCGTTGTAATGTCATACATCCTTTTTTTTGTATTCACAATTTGGCCACATTTTCTTAAAATGTCATAGGGTGCAGCTCTTGTTTGGACCCCTCATTTCCATGTCCCTGGACTGGACTACTCTATGCCGCCTTTGATTTCTTCCACTATTTCTTGCGTGTTCATTCAAAACTGCTCGTAAGATTGTAACTTTTTGCTACATTCTTTGAATATGGTGATGTAAATGCTGCATTTATTGCCACGTTTAAAAAAAATGATTATGTGGAAAACCAACCCCACTGAATCCCCTATTAAAGGTTGTGTGTTTGCGTGCTTCATTTGCCTGCTCAGAGTGAGGGAGGAGGGGAAGTGGGGGGTATTTTATTTTTTCTGGCACCTTCCCTGCTGTGGCATGCATCTAATGTCCCAGAAGCCTCTACCTTCATACCAGCAAAACTCCAAACATGACAGAATCTCAGAGGATGTGATAACAATATCTCCTGCACACCTTTCAACGGCCCAATCCAGACAGAGAAGATGAGAGAGTTCCTAAATAATAACTGCAGCTGGGCGGTGCAGATGTTGTCCCGAGACATCTCAGATACAAGCGATGTGTGTCACTTCCGGAATCCGTGCTCCAGGAACCACCACACACGTAGAGGGAGTGACTACCCCTTCCAGCCAAAACAAACACCCCGGCCGCCTCTATGCCATGACCTCATGAGGTTTAAGACTAAGCAACCTGACAGTGCTCCAGGCATCGCAATCCGCCGAGACCGCCATAGCACGCATCCCATCTCTGGAAATTTGCTACGCAGAATTACGTTTTTAGCGCTGGCACACGTCTGCCCTATCACCACTGGCCACAGGCCTGACTGCCTGGCAAGCCATCACCTGCCCTGGAGCTGGAGGATTCACAAGGAGGAAACAGAGGAGTGAGTAGGGACCAACATTAGGGCAGGATCCCCCTGTCCATGGGACACAGTATTTATTATTATTATTATTGAGTTTTATAAAGCGCTAGCTAGACCCGAAGGTAGCAGAGCGCTTTCCATGTTATGTGATAACGGTTAAAAGAGGTACGTCTGGGGAGTCATGAGTCATAGTTGAGCAATACAACATTAAGGGGCAGATTTATGATAACTGGAGCATCCCCAGGGATGCGCAAGTTATTTTGCGCCGCTGCTCCGCCACCCATGGTGCGCTGCATTTACAATGCGGCGCACCATGGGGCAAAAATGGCACAGATGCGTGACGCATCTGTGCCGTAAAGGTGGCGCATTGCTGGAGTTGCGTCGCAAGCGCGACACAGCTCCAGCAAGGCTCCGGGTGCCCTATCTGACCAATGCTGCGTCAAGACCTACGCCTGCTTCAAGCAGGCGCAGGGTTTTGACGCAGCATTGGCCTGAAAGTGACTGAGTGAAATCTTATAGCGAGGCGCACCTGCCCCGGAATGCCCACCCTGCGCCGGAACGCCCACAAGTGGCGCAGGGCTTTACAACGTGACGCATCTGCCTAGATGCGTCACGTTGTAAATGGGTCGTAGGGATGCGCCACATTTACGCCGCAGTTGCGTGACGCAAACGTGGCGCATTACCAACATAAATCTGCCCCTAAGTGGTTATAAAGTCACACACAGTATAAAAAGAAGTATGCTATAGACACTTCCACATATCTTGTATTGACTAAAGAGGCACTGGAAGTCACTGAGATGCCCTGTGCAATAGTAAACACGAAGAAGATAAGATATTTAGCATGAACAATGCATTTTAAGGAGGGTTCTCACATGAGGCAAAACTATATATGATCCAGTTTAGCACATCAACCTGCCCCCATCACTTCTGAGACTTATTTAGAGCAAGACAGAAGCATGCCCAAAGCTACCCAGGGGGGGGTTTGAGGTCCTTCACTTGACATTTTCAGGCATCAGCAGCACTAATCCTGGTGTAAGCTGCAGTGAACTGACCACGCAAAGGCAGATGCTGCAGCGTTGCTATTCTAAGGATAGGCAATGTCAATTTTCAGATTGGTTTGTGTCACTTTACAAGTCACAGATCCTCTCCCACATTGGGCATCTACCTGACAGTGGCTGGTTCACCCGCCTGCCAGTCTGTTACCAGCGACAGTGGGCTCGAGGAGATGACTTGGTGTCACAGAATGTATTTTTTGTGCCCATATGTGGTCTGACGTAGAGGATGGCAGCCTAAGATTATGCTGAGGTTCATCAAGTCAATGAAAACTATTCGAAATGGAGATATATACGATTGGTCCAGGGTGTGCTACAGACCAATCCAATGTTTGGTCACCAGGTAACCAAACAATAAGGATGAAAAGAGATGATTGGCCAACATTGAACGGAAGGGTCCCTCACTGCAGCAATAGCGGGGCGCTGATTCTAAGAGAGACAGATCAATATTCATCAATGTGCAGACAGCACCCAGCTGTACCCAGGGGTGTTATCTAAAGCTAAAGCCTATCTCCTCCAATCTGGAAACTTAGCCAGCAGTTCTCCACCTACAAGTAAACCCAAGCAAGACAGAAATATTAATATATTTATCCAACAGAGGTTCTATTGAATTTTCATCTAAACTGGTGCACTTGGCCATATCGTTGGGTTTCACCGTTGTTGAGAACATGGATTTGCAAGACCACATTACCAAGATCACAAACAAGGCAATGCAGCAAAGTAGGGAGATAAACAATCTATACCTCCAAAGGTTTTTCTGAAGGATGTACATCTAGACTAGGGGAATACATTCCTTGCAGGTTTACCGAAATCCAATACCGGATCTAGCTAAATCTAAAGCCTGGCTGGCTGTACCGGGCATCAGGTGTTTTTCCAGGAGGCTGGAAGAGTGGGGGGCAGGTTTTGATACTGGGAGCTGGGTTTGTATCATGCAGGGGTTTTAAATGCATTGTAGAGTTCTTTGTACTGCTTTTATCACAGACATCCTTTTGTTACTGTGCGGTTCATAAATTACAATTGTAATCTAGGTTAGAAAGTTATGTTTTTTCCTAGTCTTTCACTATCCTAATTTTGCTAAAAAGGGGGTTCTCTTCGGTAGAAATACCTTCTTATTAGTAAAGACAACCCTAACCACTGTGTTACATTCTGAATCCTGAGTTTGTGCTTCCCCAGACGAAGCAATCTCAAAAAATGCCTACCAGTATGGATGACATCTGAATCCTACAATTTGTTGCCCCCTTTGTCTTATGTAAAAATTTCTATACACCAATTTACACATGTATGATTCATTGTCTCTGTATGTGTGTTTGATGTAAAATGCTCTAACACCCTACACTGGTATGAGAGGTGCTATAATACAAATGAAATGAATGCGAGAAAGGGGCTACGGAGAGATGAGGGGCACTGTTGGAGGTGATAGTGAGGGAATCATTGAAGAGCTACAACAAATATTGCTGTATCCTCATGCACTGTAAGGTCATCATGTAGTATGCTTTAAAAACAAATACAATTGAATATATAATGAAAAATGTGTGGTAGAATGCACAACTTTTGCCATTTTTCACAAATTCTCAAGCCTCCTTGTAGTGGTCAGGCTTGCTCACTGAGCTCTCTATGCACTGTATGGAGGCTGGTCTGACAAAATTTGCCAGGACTGCATTGGGTTCTCAGTGCGGCCCTGGCTAATCTTTCTCATTGGCCTAACCAGGCCTCAGACTTGTGACCTGCAGATCACAGTAGATGCCAGCAGCAAGCATTTAACCCACTGAACCATCTTCTCGTAAACTAAAAGTAGCACGTGGTCTTGGGCATCAAGTAAAGCTAGGATGTTGCTCGGCATTCCCAGTGTCTCCAAAACTACAAATCTAGCATTTCTCTGACCGATTTATTGCTCTGTTTTTTTACGATGTACTACACTTTCATAACTTTTGGTCAAGTTGCTATTAAAAATACAGTATTAAATAAATTAGGACAAGAAAAAACATTAGCACACGCCACAGAATTGCATGACTATGACATCTAATCTCTACTAAACCAACTGAAACAAATCACACTTAAAGAAAACAAGCATTGGCATTAGCCAATAGGTCTCGCCTTTGGGACCTTATAAGTGGTTAGCCATGCAACAGTTGATGTTGCTGCACCAAGGATATTGTGCTGGATAACTAAACACTTATAAGGTCCCAAAGGCGAGACCTATTGGCTATGCCAATGCTTGTTAAATATTGTTTTCATCTTGACTCATTTGCTGTCTGTTTAAGGCCAGAGGTCAAATATCAGGTTTTTTTTAACAATTGTTGCTTATCTTATCCTGGGAAATTGTTTACTTTTTTCTCTTATTACAGTTAGATGTTTTTGTCAAGTGAGCCGTCTGACAATCATTGTGAAACAAAAGGCTGTAACATTTTTTTTTTGTAAAACTTTTTTTATTGATAAACAAACATCAGCGATACAGTTACATTTCGGGGGAAGTAGTACATTAGGCTTCACGGGAACAGTAGGTAAATCACAGTATACAAAGTAAATTGAGGAAGGTCCAGGGTGAAGGGGGATCATCAATTTTTTGGGACAATCACGGGCCACATATACAGTTTTTTCTTGAAAAATTACCCAATCCAAGTCTTTTCCCAGTCCCGCACTATAGGAGGGATCGGTGCCCCCCACTGCTGGGCGATGTTTCTCTTGGCTAGCATTAGCCCCAACGTGACCCATTGTATCAAGCAGACATTCAAATCTGTCGGCTCACAGACGTTTAAAAGACACCTGCGAGCTTCCACACGGAGTTGCGCGGACAAGACGTTGTTAATAATGTTGTGAATGTTACGCCAATAGAGTTGGATCACTTTGCATTCCCAAACTATGTGAATAAAAGTACCGAACTGGCCACATCCTTGTCTACAGTCTCCCTCGTCTGCCCTCCCCTTCCGCACCAATTGAGGCCCCATTACATATACCCTATGTAGGAATTTTAGTTGGACAAGTCGGAGATGAGCTGGTATTGCCACTACTCTGGGAGAGGAGATAGCCTCCTGCCACTCTTCATCGTCCATCTCAATGCCATTCCCGGTCCACTTCTCTTGACCCGACATTTTGTTGACCAGCTTTTTGTATATTAATGAAATGGTACTATCAGGAATATGGCCGTCCAATATTCTATCTTCTAGTGGGGATGATTCCGGTGGTGTGGCCCCGGGCTGTAGATGGGTGCGCAGTACGTGTCTGACTTGCGAGTAGCAAAAGTGTTCCGAGTCAGCCAACTTGTACTGTTGCTGCAATACAGCGAATGACTTAATGTCTGATTTTTCCCACATATCCAATGTGAGAGATGCCAATGAGATCCCATTTGTCGAATCCCTTACTCCTCCACAGATTACCCAGTTGTTTGGAAACCCCATAATGGTATTGTAAGTGTAAGTTTCCGCCCCAAACCAAGGCTTTTAGTGGCTGCATGCCAGACATGGACTGCGTGTTTAGTGGGGCCTGTGAGAGTGTATTGTATTGTATTGTAATTGCATTTATATAGCGCTTACTACCCCTGACGAGGCGTCGCAACGCTTTTTCGGCGGGTAGCAGGCTACTCCGGGACCCACAGAGGATTAGTGTTGAATTAGTATAGTGAAACATGCAAGTACATTTTAAGTAGTAGATAGGTTAGTCAGTTATTTGGATTTGGAATGATAGCAGAAGGATAGAGTAGAACAAAGGTTTGTATTTATTTATCGCTCGCTTGTTGACGCATGCTATTCAGGGAGCCTATAAAGAATTAGTGGTGAATTAATATGTTGAAATATGAGGTAATTTCAGTGGTGGATATTAGTCTGTTACTTGGAGTGAGAAGGATAGCGGCTTCACGAGAAAGGAGCCATCTATCCGTATTATAACCTGGGTCTCCGGGTTGGGCGTATGCAGTAGCGGTCGGCAGTAGGAGTTACTGCAGGGCGGTGACGTTGGCAGGGGGAGGGGCAGGGTGGGGGGTAGTAATGTATGGATTACGGAGTTTTACAGGTAAGTAAACATGTAAATAAATCAAACTAATTTCGTTGCGCGCACTGCATCACCAAATGCAATGCAGTGCGCGCAACGAAATTCGTTTTATTTATTTAAATGTTTACTTACCTGTAAAACTCCATAATCCATATATTACTACCCCCCACCCTCCCCCTCCCCCTGCCCATGTCACTGCCCTGCAGTAACTCCTACTGCCAACCGCTACTGGATGTATGTGCAGTGATTAATGGAGGACAGTTGGGCTGCCCAGTAGTACAGTTTTATATTGGGAAGGCTGATGCCTCCGTCGTAGCAGTTCAGGGAAAGCTTGCCGAGAGCGATACGTGGTTTGTCATTCCACAATAGATCTCTTTGGAGGCCCTCTACTTCTCTAAAATAGGGCGTGGGTATCGGGTCCAGTGAGTTCTGCAGGGCATACAAGCAAGAACCTGGGTAGAGACATCATTTTAAAAAGGGCAGCCTTCCCCAGCATGGAAAGGGGAAGCGATTTCCACCTGTCAATGTCTTTACGCAGCCTGAGCAAGGGGGGCGCATGTTGTTAGTGTAAAGGAGGGAGGGGTCTAACGAGAGAAAAATACCCAGATATTTAAAGCCTTATGCACATGTTTGTATAGGACACTCCCGTGGTGGGATCGGCGGTTCACCTGCCACTACGAACAGGAGGGACTTGTTCCAGTTTATGGAGTAACTGGAGTATCTACCAAAGATCGTAATGATATCTACGACCACGATCAAAGATCGTCTCAGAGAGGTCAAATAGAGTAGAATGTCATCAGCGTAAAGGGAGGTCCGGTCCTACCATTCCAGAGACCAGCACATGCCCTGATTTATCGGGTCCCTGGGTACCCAAGCTGCCAGCGGTTCTAGCGCCAAGGCAAATAGAAGAGGGGATGGGGGAAGCCCCGCCGGGTCGCCCTACCCAACTCAAAGGTGGCAGATTTTTTGTTGTTAACCACAACCTGGGCCAGAGGTTTGGAGTATAGTAGCTGCACCCATTGAATGTATTTCGGGCCAAATCCCGTTTTCTCCAGCACTGCCCACAAATATGGCCATTCAATGGTATCAAATGCCATCTGCCGGCTCCAAGATAGAGGCTGCCCTGCCTAGAACACCATATACCCTACGCAAGTTAAGTGCAGTGTTGCGATACGGGATAAAGCCAGACTGATCCGGATGAACTAGGCCCTCAATCACCATCAGAAGCCAGTTGGCTAAGAGTTTAGTCAGAATCTTGGGCGCTGCATTCAGTAGGGATATTGGCCTGTAAGACCTGCAATCGGTTTTGGGGTTCCCCTCCTTGTGGATTGCAACAATGGTGGCCGTCCTTTGATCCAGGGACAAGAGCCCCGTGCTTCAGAGTCCTCATACATAGCCTTTAAGTATGGGGCCAATCTGTCTGGCTTAAGTTTGTAAAGTCATTGGGGCCAGAGGCCTTGTCCGAAGTAAGGGACCTTATTGCTGCTGCTATTTCATCATTGTAATCATGGTCTACCACCGACAGTCTAGGCAAACCTATATCAACGAGCATTTGGCGGGAATCTTCTTTGGAGTAGGGAGCAGCCAAGGTGTAGACTGCATCAAAATGGGCCACGAACTGGTCCACAATGCCTTGTGGATCTGTAAGGGACTCACCCTCGTGTCTGTGGAGCTCTGGCACTAATCTCTTTTATCCAGCCATGCTAGCAGCTTCCCAGCTTTATCACCTGCCTCAAACAACCGTCCCTGCGCAGCTCTCCCCAAGGCCTTAGCTTGGTCAGTCACCAGTGCCTTATAGTCCTGCTGTTTGAGCTTGGGAAGGTGGAGCTTATCGGGCATGACATCTGATTCTAGTTCTATTTCTAACCGCCTTACTTCCTCCTCCAGGGCCTCCAGCTCCCTCCGGGGCTCTTTCATCTTCCCCGAGATCAAGGAAAGGGCCTGGCCCCGGATTACCGTCTTAAAGGCCTCCCAAAGCGTCTGCGGGGATTCCACAGAACCCTCATTCTCATTAAAGTATTTATCCATGGCTATGAGGAGTTCCCGGCGGATGTGGGGATCTCGAAGGTACCACGGGTTAATGGGGGCCACTCGTCCCACCTGTTTGTAATTCAGAGCCACATGAAGCCAGATTGGCAAATGATCAGAAATGCTTCTAGCAAGATGTTTAACTTCCCAGACATGGGTAATTTGAGATGCAGGGATCAAGAAATAATCAATCCTAGACAGACTTCCATGTGCCCCAGAATGGAAAGTGTATTGGAGAGTGTCAGGGTGAAAGGCCCTCCAGCTGTCCACCAGCCCCATGGACTCGAGAAAATCTGGCAGCCAGCGAGAGGAGCAAGTTGGCGTGGAGGATGACAATCTAAATAGCCGGAGACCACAGAATTTAAATCTCCTCCCAGCACCAACTCAGGGATATTCAATAAAAGTGTACCCAAGTCCCTAAATATGACAACCTGGAGGCCCGGAGGTACATAAACAGATAGGAATGTGATTAGGTCCCTCCCAAGTGCCCGAGATCCCAACGTATCTCCCTCTGTCATCCATCCAAGTTTCCTGCACAACAAGGGGAAAGGACTTCTTCATCAGTATACCAACTCCTCGGGAGCCCGTGGTGAAACCTGCATGGGCCAAGAGCACGTAACCCCCTCTGTGCAGTAACCTACACACGTTACCAACTAGGTGAGTTTCCTGAAGTAGGATAATGTCAGGGGCCTTACGCTTTATATATTGAAGGACCCCACTACGTTTGATCTTGTCCTCCAATCCATTGACATTCCAATTTAACAGTTTAATCCCACCGTCCCAACTTGATGCCATTGCGAATGATACAATTTGAGAATACAGTACATGTTTCTACTCCCCCACACAATGTTGCAATAGTGGTCGCTGACCTGATAAATTAATCAAAAACATAACAAAACACCCCCACCCAACTACCCCCACACCCCTGCCCTGCAGTCTGGGCCTAGAACTGCCCATTGAAAAGTGCTTGTCGCCCCAGAAAAGATTCAAGAAAGAAAAGAGAAGAGAAAAGGGGGGGAAATTAAAGCGCTCTACACTCCGGCCCCTAGAAATTCAAATGTAAACCCACCCAAATGCAAATACCTCAGGTCCAGTTGAGTCCACGAATCCCGATACTGCGAAAAATAGAAGCCCCACGCCCAGGCCCACCTCCCCACAGCCCCTCTACTCAGTCCAAACTCCGCCGCTAAACGGGCACCGCCACATACCGGTTGACTGTTCTCATTCTCACCACTGCCGTGGTCGGCTGGGCTCCTCACCCCTTGGCTTTTGATCCAGTCTGCCGCGGCCTCAGGGTGTTCGAAGAACCACACTCTCCCCTCCGCCTCGATCCGAAGACGTGCCGGAAACAGCATGAAATATTTCAGTCCTCTCTCTCTAAGCTCACGTTTAACCGATAGAAACGGCCGCCTCTGCCTGTTGCGCCCTTTGTGTGAAATCTGGATATAAGGAAATGTCCGAGTTTTTGTACCGTAAAGGCGCACCCACCCTGGAGTTTTGAAGGATAACATCTCTGTCGCAGAAGTTCAAGACCCACGCCAACATGAGCCGCGAGGGAGCACCCGGTTTGGGACGGCCGCCCAGGACTCTGTGGGCGCGTTAAATAACAAAGAACTTACTGAGGCCCTTGGGCTGCATATGCTTCAGAATGAGGTCCTCGACAAAGAGGTCAGGGGATTGCCCCTCCGATTTCTCCAGAACATCCAGGTTTTTGCGTCGCAGGCGGCCTTCGTAGTCGTCCAGCTTGAGATCGGTAAGTTTGCGAAAGTCTTGGAGGTCGCGAATCTCTCCCTGAAGCTGTGCAACATCACCAACGAGACTAGCAGTGGTAAGTTCAACTTTAATTTAATTTAATTTAATTGTGGGTTTATATAGCGCTAGGAATCGACTCCCGGAGGAGTATCTCCACGCTTCGACCGCTGGGGAACCCGTCCTGGCTCACCCTGAGAGATGGTCCCTGATGGGTATCTCTAAGGTGCGACCAAGCATCCCCGGCGGTCTGGGGGGGCTGTTGTGAAGATGAGGCAAGCTGATGCCCAGAGTTGCCGAGTGTGGTTTCTGACTAGAGTAGGCACCGAGGCGAGAATTATCGAGTCCGCTGACCCTGGTCCACGACCCTGCCGCGTCGGGAATCGAACCCTGGTCCCGGGCCGTTCTCTGCTTATGGGTCTGCCGCCTCTAACCAGTGAGCCACACTTCTCCACTTGCTTGACCTTCTCGTTCAGTTTACCTATGTCGGCCCTGATGAAGTTAACATTGATCGCCACTGTATCCAGGGAGGCCGTAACACCAGTGATGGCATCCATTACGTCCTTCAGTGAAATTTCTTGCTCCTCCTCCCCCAGGCCCCCTGAAACTGCGTCTCTTGACAACCGGGATTGTTGCGTTTCTTTTGGGACAGTGTAGCGGTCCAATTTATTGGATTGCGTTGCTTTCAATCCATGGGCTCCTGTGGTCTTGATACGCTCCATCGTGACCCCCTCTGTGGACTACCAGCCCGCCCACAGGCACCTCGGCAAAGCAGCCACTCCGTATCCGATACAGAGCCAAGAGCTGGAAGATGATGAAAGTGCCAGAGCGCCCATGTGTGCGGTCAATTGGTCTGCTTCTGATCCACTCTCCAGAGGGAGATCTGCCCCCGTGGTGGTCACAGAGGTGGCAGCACAAGGGACCGCCCCGGTCGTCCCAAGTTCATGTGCCCGCACCGTGTCTCCTGGCAGCTGTGGACCTCTATCTTCCTTATGCGATGGGCGCAGGGCCGGACTGACTACCGGGCGTTTTGGAACTCTGCCGATCTGGGGGCAGAGTTTACTATGGTGGGGGCTGATTTAGTTCATGGAGACCTGCGTGTACTTCGAAATAATTAAAGCAAAACAAATTTCGTTCAGTACACGCAGGGCCCCATCAACGAAATCAGCCCATAGGGCAGCAGCATTCCATAACGCCCGGTAGCCAGTCCAGCCCTGGATGGGCCCCACCGCTCCCCTGTTGACAATAGGAGGGTTATGCAGCTCCGTTTCCGCCCCCACCACTGGCATAACGAAAAGTGAGGGGGCCTCCCTGCACAGTACTTAGAGGGGCCCCCTCCAGGCTCAATCAGGGGCTTTCCGGCCACAGTGCAGTGCAGAGGGGGCGCCTTGGAGTTTGAGGCCCCCCCGCACCGCGGGGGCTGCGTGGGCCTGTGTTACGCCCCTGGCCCCCACAATGATAGACCCAGCACTGTGGCGGGCCGTGTTGGTGCAGTCGAGGGCCCCTGTGAGGCCGCATGACACTACTGCGGCCGCGGACCACAGCCTGCAACTCGGGGAAAGCGGGGGGGGGCGGGGACTGGGCACAACCGATCCAAGCGGCACAGAGAACCGCCCTTTGGTCCGATTCAGGCGGCAATCCGGAGTCGGCAAACGGCCTGCCTGCACCACACAAAGCAGTTCCAGGCAGTCTCCGTCTGCTGTGGGGTCGAGGGGCCTCGGTCTGCCAACGCAGGAGCGATCCCCTCCTCCAAGCGGCGGCACCTTCCAGATGCGGCGCCACCGCCAGCACAGGACAAATCGTCCGGAGCTCTGTCCCGGTCCCACGCAGCATGGTGCGAGCCTCAAGGGTCAGTCCCACCACCGAAGCAGCCGGATCTTCGGTCTCCCATGTCGGAGACGGACCGGAGTTGGCGGATTCGTGTCCGCTATCTTTCCGACCGACAAATCTACTGATTTCCAAACGTTGTACACACTATAGTTTTATTAGTATATTTTGTTGCCATTTCAATGGAAAATATGCTGATTGCAAATAAAGTGTGTTACCACTTCAGGTATGTAGTTTTGAAACCTGATTTAAGAAACATTCCTGCCCTTGCAGTGATGACAGTGTGGTTAACAAACTAAGAGGCAAGTCAGTGGTCGTGTGTATTCTGTGTGTGGCTAGATTTGTAAAATATATGGAGAAAAAGTTTAGTCTAATCAAACAAGTGTTTTTTAAAATTATTTTTGCACAGCAGACATGCTGAACTAATGTATTTGAAGGTACTCTCATATGATAAATAAGAAAATGGTGGCTCACTGAAATAAACTATTTTCCCAGGATCACATAATTTAAAACCAGTTTATGGGTGAAGAACATTATAATTAGGACAGGTAGTTTATCTTTCTTTACCTGTCGGCCTAGTAATATTTTTATGATTTTTTTTAGGCCTGGTCCTTTCACTTTTAACATGGATTGGGTTCCCTTTTCTGTGTCTCCAAAATTTGCAAGCACTTATTTCCTTCCTCATGGCCTGGGGGTTCTCAGCCAAGCGCCACCCTGAGAAGTGCTGCATTCACTTGTTGCGTGGCCTCCTCCTGTCTTTTGGAGTGGTGCCTTCTCTGTCCAGCACAGCTCTTGGGAAGGTGAACTGTCGAGTCGCCCCCAGCTTTGTAGATTCGGCCAGAAGCAAGGAGAGGCATCATGCTGCTTTGTGACTCCCAACACGTGCTCGTCTGCCTCTCACTCGCTTCCGTTGTCCTTGAAGCTGGGCAGGATAAGAACTCTGGATAAGTGATCTGGAACCTCACCCCTTGAGGTACCGTTGGGCTGTGCAGGGCTAGACTGGTCCTCAGTAAATCCTCTTAGGAGTGGTCCTTTCTTCACTTCGCCTTGGTGAGTAGCATCCCGGTTGAGTCCTTTGAGGGTCTGACTCTGTTGGTGACCCCCAGCATCTTGGTGTGGCCCAGATACGGACCTGTCATGGACTGAGGCAGCCTTTCCTTGCTCTTTTTTTGGTGCTCGGCGGGGCTTGGGGACGAGCTTGTGATGCAAGTGAGTCGGCATGCAAAGCTCCCAGGCCCACGGGGTGTGTTTAAACGGGCACAGCTGCCTGCCAGCCCCACGGGGTGAGTTTAGACAGAAGTAAATGGGCACATCTGCCTGTCAGCGATGGCCCCGTTCTTGGGGTGTGCTTCAGGGCGTATTCTGTTTAGCTGGTTGTTTTCCTGCGCCCATGGTTTGTGGCTAGGCTGCTCTAGATTCCAGCTGTCGCTTTGTCTAACACTTTCCAAACTGAGAACTGCACCACATTTTGGGGTGGATGGAAACATGACACAAGTGTTTCCGATTTGAAGAGGTGAGCGCCGTGGATTCAGAGCGCTATAAAAGTGGGCAAATAAACACTAACGGGTGAGAGGGGAACCTTCTGCCACGACCTGCCCTTTCACACTCTGACAACAGAGGGGTTTCAGCCAGCACTCCCTAGGCTGCATCCACAGCCAGTCGTGGTCTGGACGCAGGTCTTTTCTTTAAAAAAAAACAAAAAAACAAGAGACAGGTGATAGGTATGCAATCACATGCTTGTTGTTTATTTAATTATGTGCAGGGGGAGAGGAGATATCGCAGGGCGACTTCCTGGGGCGATGCTGCAGGCTCAGTCCATGTACAGCATTTACCTTGCCGGAGTGAGCGAGATAATTGCAAACAGATGGTGCCGCTGCTCGTTCCCACAAGGTAAACGCCACACATGCACAATGGCTCATTGGGAACAGTGCAGTACATGCACGAGTGTCCCAAAAAGTCCTGAGCGATTCCAAGAGGTCATCTCCTAAGCAGCGCTTGCACGCTGCGTAGGCGAGACCTAAAAACGAATGCTTTGGACTCAGCAATGAAAGTACAAAAGGCGGCAGACAGAGGTGTGGAAAAGGAGACTATCAGGTGTTTATTAAAGGAGACAGTGGGGCGATGTACAAAGCAGGCAGCAGAGGGGTAAACACAGAGGCAGCTAGGGGTCTTGAAAAAAGAAGGGTGTAAAAAAAATGAGCACTCAGGGACTATATGGGGCATATTACCAAGCAATAGCGATAATTATCGCTATTGCTTGGTTAGAGATAAAATTTTACCGCTAAGCTGCGGCGATTTTTATCGCAGATAAACCTTGGTATTACCAAGGTTTATCGCAAATGCGATAAAAAACGGCCGCAATGCATGAATATCGCTGAAAAGTCAGCGATATTCATGAATTACCGAGCTAATGCTCTTAGCCATGTTATCCACCTCCCATTCGCGCTTAGCGAGAATATCTCCAAAAGTTGGTAATAGGAGATAGCGATGTTAGCGACTGTTTCCAGTCGCTAACATCTTGGCACGCCCACTTTGCATATCATTAGTGATAAATATCACTGACATGCAAAGTGGGGCCCAAGATGGTCGCTATCTTCTACTAGCTGTCGCTAACTGGTGTTAGCGACAGCTAGGTAATAGGGAGATAATTTTATCTCCGCTTTCTTGGCTTTTAAAACCAAAAAAGCAGAGATAAACCCCCTTGATAATATGCCCCTATATGTCTTTAGAAGTGGCAAAAAAAGAAGGCAGACGGTTACAAAAACAAGCATTGGCAATGCCAATAATTCCCATCTATATGAGAGCTATTGGCTTTGCCAATGTCTTTTAGCCATGTTGCACTGCACTGTGGCTAAAAGTTAGTGGTGTGGCATACAGGAGAGTGGCGTAGAGGAGAGAGGCATAGAAGAGAATGGAGTAGGGTAGAGTGATGTAGAGTGGAGTGGCGTAGAGTTCAGTGGCGTAGAGTGGAATAGAATGGCGTGGCATAGAGGATGGTGGAGTGGATTGACGTATAGTAATGTGGAGTCGAGTAGCATACAGTAGAGTGGCATAGAGTGGAATAGAGTAGAGTGGCATAGATTGGAGTAGTGTGGCAAAAGTGGCATAGAGTGAAGTGAGGAAAGTCAGGAAAATGGTCAGGCGATTTAGTCGATGTTTCTTAAGTAATTTTGCCCGGCGTTAAATGCCTCTAATACAGGCAGGCGCTGGAGACAGGAAGACAGGAAACAAGTTTTATTCCGACGGAGCAGAACACATCAGATCGGACAACAAGGTATCATCTCGAGGTGCTCTCTAGCAGCCTCTCTGAGGCCTGGCCTTTTATACACTGGTTCACGACATGTGACCGATCTTTATTACAATAAAGACATTGTGAAGTAATGAAAAATGACATCCCCGGTACCCCCCCAGTTCCGGCTCATTCCAACACGTGGCTACAGTAGAGGTCCTCACCCCCAATGCAATAGGAGGGGGCTATCACGCAGCTGAGTGTTCCGCCGATTCCTTTGGAATGTGTGCGCCTGATCGAATCTCAGGGGTTGGGGAGGTCATGATCAATAGTAGCTCCTTTGAAGAGGGGCGAGTGCATACAGTAGTGGGCAATTAACTGTATCCTCAGGCCAAGGGATGACCAGCGGTCCGTGCAGACAATCGGGCTCAGAGGAAGGGGTCATCAAAGGAGAGATATTCATGAAAGGAAGGATCGGTGTGGACAATCGAGCGTAGAGGAAGGGTTTATCAAAAGAGGGGTATTCATGGAAGGAAAGGAGGTGTTGGTCAGGCGCGGGTGTGATTCCCAGAGACAGAGTCATGCGGAAGAGGAGGGTTCATGACTTGTGCATGTGAGCGCGGGGGCAGCCAGGGTGCATGGGGGATGCTTGCAGGGTCAGGGAAGTGCGCTGATGATCGATCGTGAACAGGGAGACCATGGTACCTAAAATGGCTGTCGTGCATGTTCATACGTGAGTCTGAGGAATGGGCAAGATGGCGCAGATGATGTTCAGTTCACGAACTAAAATTCCACAGTCCTCCCTTTTAACATGTCTCGCCAGCTTGTCAATTCGGATGTATCCCCATAAGCCCACGTATTTCTATCTCATAGAGGGGACTCATGTGCTCAGTTCTAAAGTCCAAAGTCTTAGGGCACATACAGTTAGAAATGAGTGAACACAAAGGTGGCAAACATTGAATACCTAAGCAACACCCACACAGTATCACGACTGGTATCAGTATAAATGTAAACAACCTCCATCCCCAGTCCTTCAAAGTGTCCCAAAACCAGCTTCCAAGCGACCATCCTTCTTGCTCCTGGTGAACCTCTGAGGATAGTCTGTGGAGGTGTTCGATTGCTTTGTAGACTGAAGGCGAGTTATCCGGCACGTAGGTGCAGCAGCTGGAGCCGATGATGCGGCATGCTCCTCCACGGTCGGCCAGAACCACATCTAGAACAAGGCGGTTTTGAAGAGCCACCAGGCGGACTGCCTGAAGCTCAGCCGTGTTGTTAGCGAGGATGCCAGTCGTGATGTTAATGGTTGTTTCTACTGCCTGAGTCAGATGTCGGATAGCGCGGCTATTTGCCATTGGGCCCCACAGAGGAACAAGTCCCTTCACCGCATCCAGGAACTGTGCTCCGGTGGAGTCGGCTTGTCCAATGTCTCCGGCGCGCTTTTGCTGGTGATGGTAGGCTGGGGCCACATACGTGGGGGGAAGAATGAAGGCGATGTAGCACGTACCCCTCCAACCTTTCGGGAGCCAGGTGTAAGCTTTGATGCCACAAACAAAGTACATATTCGGAAAAGCAACAAAGGAGGGGGGATCAACTGAGACCAATGTTCTGGTGATGTGGCAGGAACTGTGACCCACCGGCTGTGTTCCCTGGCCTTCGAGACCTGTGACATTGATGACAGACAGGGCCACAGTCAGAGTGGCAGCCGTGCGCTTCCGCAGGTGGGAGAAGGTGGGTCTAGCTGGATTGTGGAGCACTTGCATTTCAACTCGTTCTTTGGCAGGGATGTTCATATGGAAGGAGGAACCTGAGGTCACAGGACAAAAGGGGGCAGACGTCCTTCCTGTTTTGTTCAGCCAGAACCCATAGTAGAAGTGTGACACTGTTTGATCAGAAGCGGCGTTGTCCTTGTGGCTTTCCTGCAAGAGGATCAACCAGGCGAGGCAGGAGCCGTGAACTGAGAAAGGAGAAGGGATGAAGGGGATGGAGTGTCCAGTGGCATGCGGGAGCAACCCGCAGACCCAGCAGTTTGTGGCATTTGCAGCAAGGTTGTGCTGGTGCAATAGTTGCACGAAGGAATTGTTCCAGAACTCCTTACGCCTTTCTCGGAGCTGAGGCGAAAGGGAGATCAGGTGATGCTCTTTCATGGTGGTTGGCTGTGCAGTGGTCAGCAATATCTGATGAGCGGGTGTGCTGTCCTCCAAGATCCAGAAGGAAGTCATGAGGAGGAGGCAAAGGAGGAAGAGAATGAAGAAGGCGATTGTCTTTGATTTGTGCAAATTGTCAGCCTTTGGGTTCCTGTAGTGGGTATTTCCGGTTGCGTCCATCATCTTCTTATCTGGCGCTTCCATCATCTTCTTATCTGGCGCTTCCATCATCTTCAAGGTGCTCGGTAGTGGGCAGAACCACAGACTTTGTTTAGCTTCTCTCCGGGTAACCCTTGGATGTTTTAGGCCACCGTTCTGAGATTTTAACTTAGTCCGTGGTCTACTTAGCCGAAGCTCCCTCCTTTCGACGCAGGAAATACCCTTCCCGGGATGGCACAGTGGGATCAGGGAATTTTGCAAGTTCAAGTGCCTCGGTATCAGGATAGCAGTTCAGTGATGGCCGGTCTTTGTTCAGGAGCTCTTCTTGGGTGTCGACGTTGTCTGTCGTGGCCAGGGTCGAGGAGACCTTCTTGCAGTGGTGGGCGTGCAGCCAGTGCCTTTTTCCCTCTACTCGAAGAGCCGTCCGAGTGGTGATCAGTACTTGCCAGGGGCCCGTCCACCGGGGTTCCAGACTCTTTGCCCGTTGGAAATTCCGGACTAAAACATAATCTCCCAGTTGGATATCGTGACCGGGACCCCTGGAAGCATCGGGGATGGCCTGCTGCACCTGTTGATGAATGACAGACAACGTTTTAGTTAATTTGCACAAATAATCTGACAGCAGGACGTCGGGGACGTCGTGAATGGAGGTCGGTTTGGGGGCAGTCCAGAGGTTCATTGGTCGCCCAAACACAACCTCGTAGGGGGTCAAGTGGTGCTTAGTGGGAGTGGAGCGCATCGATAGCAATGCCAGTGGGAGGGCATCTGGCCACTTAAGTCCTGTGGTGGCCACTATTTTTGACAGTTTCAGTTTCAGTGTAGCATTGTGTCGCTCAACTAGGCCAGCGGATTGGGGGTGGAAGACCGCATGGAACCTCTGCTTCACCCCCAGCCCCTTCAAGATTAGTTGGATAACTTCAGCTATGAAGTGGGGGCCATTGTCGCTCCATAAAATTCGACAAAGGCCGTAGCGAGGGAAAAACTCTTTCAGTAGTACTTTGGCAGTAGTCATGGCAGTGTTATCACGGGTTGGATAGGCTTCCACCCATTTGCTGAAGGCGCATACAATGACTAATACGTACTTCAAGCCTTGGCATCTCTCCAGCTGGATGTAATCCATCTGGAGGACCTCAAAGGGGTGGTCGGGGATCCCAAACCCTCCCCGGGGTACCACAGTTCCTTTCCCGGGGTTGTGTTGTAAGCAGATAAGGCACTGCTGGACCAGGCGTTTGGCTGAGTCGGGGATTTTGTTGTTGTGCCAGACTTTGGAAATGAGTTCAATCATGGGGGCAGAACCTATGTGTGCAGGGGAGTGTGCCATAGTCAGTATGGGAATCAAGTATGAGTCAGGCAGCAACCATTTGTTAGTGTCTTTTGTCCGCCAGCAGCCTTCATCGTCCTTCAGACCCACCCGTGCCCACTCAGTCAGTTCGTGAGGTGTGCTGGCCGACTGGATGTCCCTAATCGTTTCCCTAGCGTCAGTCCATTTTTCTGCTTGTGACCTGGTCACATATATGCGTGTCGTCGTCCTATTCTCAGCTGTGGTTCGGGCAGTGATGTCGGCCAGTGCGTTTCCCTGTCCAACTAAGTCCGTCACCTTCTTGTGTGCCTGGCATTTGATCACTGCTAATCGTTTGGGGAGGAGAACTGCTTCAATCAGGGCGGAGACTAGATCTCCGTGAAGGATGGGCGTGCCGTGGGACGTCAGGAATCCCCTTTCCCTCCACAAGAGCCCAAAATGATGAACCACCCCGAAGGCATACTGGCTATCCGTGTAAATGTTTGCCGTGGTTCCTGCTGCTATGATACATGCTCGTGTGAGGGCAATTAGCTCTGCCGCCTGTGCGGATCGTTGCGTGATGCGGGCTGTTTCAACCACTGTTCGGGCTGTCGTCACCGCATAGGCAGCTGAAGTGGTGCCGTCTGGGAGTTTGATACAAGAGCCGTCTACCCATAGCTCTCCATCAGGGTCTGTAAAAGCAATGTCTCGGAGGTCAATTCTACTCCTGGTCTGTTCGTCCGTGAGGGTCACACAGTCGTGTATAGGGGGCACATCGGGGTCATTTTCAGGCAAGGGCAACAGTGTAGCAGGATTCAAAGTTGTGCATCTCTTCAGAGTGATGTGGGGTGCAAGTAGAGTCAATTCGTACCCTGTCAGTCGTGCACTAGTCAGGTGTTGGGTCTTGGTCTGGTTCAAAAGGGTGTCAACTGCGTGGGGTACTAACACCGTGAGAGAGTTCGAAAGTACAATTCCCTCACTCTGACGGATAGAGACAGCAGCGGCGGCTACTGCTCGAAGGCAGGCAGGTAAAGCTCTGGCGACTGGGTCAAGAGTGGCAGAGAAGTAGGCACAAGGGCGTTGTTTGGAGCCGATGGGCTGAGTTAGAACAGACAATGCGCATCCCTCCCTTTCGTGAGTGAAGAGGGAGAAGGGCTTGGAGTAATCTGGTGTTCCTAGGACGGGTGCTGAGCAAAGGGCATCCCGCAACTCCTTAAAGGACGCTTGGCATTCGGGGGTCCAAGGGAGTGGGAAGGGAACATCTTTGGCCAACAGGGAAAGTAGGGGCTTTATAATGAGACTGAAATTTGGTAACCATTGTCGGCAAAAAGAGGTAAGGCCCACCAATGAACGGACTTGCTTCTGTGTTTTTGGGATGGGGGTGTCTAGGATGGTTTGGATTCGGTCGGGTGTAAGTTTCCTCCCTTCTTTGGACAGGAGATGGCCTAGGTATGTCACTTGAGGCTGGCAGAACTGTAGTTTCTTTTTGGAGACTTTGTGGCCGCTCTCCGCAAGGAAGTGCAAGAGTTGGATAGTGGCCGTGATTGCAAGTGGAGTGGTGTCGGCCGCCAAGAGGATATCATCGACATATTGGATCAACACCACTCCATCTGGTAGCTGGACGGCGTCCAGCTGTCTTTTGAGGGCCTGGCTGTAAATGCTGGGACTTTCAGTGTAGCCCTGGGGAGCTCTACAAAATCGGTACGAACGGTTTTTTAAGGTGAAACCGAAGAGATAACGGCTGTCTGGATGGATGGGGATAGAGAAAAATGCATTCTTGAGATCAATAACGGTGAAGTTGGTGGCAGTGGACGGGATGAGGGTCAGAATGGTGGTGATGTCTGAGACTACGGGGTACTGTGGCACCACCACTTTGTTGACTTCTCGCAGGTCGATGATGAAGCGGTATGCTTTCTCATCTCCCTCACCTTGCTTCTTAACAATGGGTAAGATAGGGCTGTTGCAGACATTACTAACCACTTCCTCTACCACTCCTGCATCTACCAGGGACTGAATAATCGCTACCAATGCCTTCTCGCCTTCGGGCGATATCCGGTACTGTGGGAGTTTCGGAAGTATTGCGTCTGGTCGAACAGTTATGTGCACAGGGTCGATCATCATTCGTCCTACATCCGAGTCGGTTCTGGCCCATAGGTACAGGGGTAGGGTGTCGAGCAAGGTTAGGTCAGCATCAGTTATAGAGTACATATGTCGTGCGGGGCGGGATCTGGACATGCTCGGGTTGTCGTACAGGATGACTCGGACTCCATCTGGGGAACACCTAATAGTAGCTCGGAAATGTTTTAGTAAATCAATACCCATAATGGCGTCAGGAGAGTTGGAGGAGAGCAGAAATGTTGTGTCAGTGGTGTTGTTTCCTAGGTCAAAGGAGATAGGTACAGAGGGGATTAGTGGAGGGCGTTCCATCGAAACCTATCGATGTAATGTGTGAGCCAGACAAGGGTGCCCTTGGAATCAGTCGCTTCGATAATACACTACGTGTCGCTCCAGTGTCTACCAAGAATGGAGACTTTGTACCCAGGACCTTAGCGGTGACGTAAGAACCTTGCTGGTCAACACAGAGCTCGACTGGATCCCTCCCTTGCCCCTGGCAGTCCTATGCGAAATCGGGAGTGTTCTCACTGTCAGATAGTTGGTACTGGTTCTGTCGGGGACGGTCAAATGTGTTCAATCTTCCTGGTCTGTCGCTGTTGGTGTCGTTTGTGTACCCCCGTCCCTGTCCTCTAGTCCTGGGGCCATTCGTCATGTCCCTCGTTTCTTTATTTTTAATTAGTTCCAGAAGAGCCGGACATTGAGACTTCCAATGCCCGAATCCTCTGCAAAATGCACACTGATTATCTTCTATATCCCTACGTCCAGAGTAGGGAGTGGGTGTGCGGTCCTTTGGGGGTGGATTTCTAGGGGCGATTGATTGGTAGCTCCCCCTGTGAAGTTCTTTCCCGACTGCCACCCCTTGTATCTGGGCTATCATCACCCTTTCTTTCAAATCTTTCTTCTTTCTCTCGGTTGCCCTATCATTCTCATTCTTTTGGTGTTCGTAGTACTGGGCCATTTGGAGGATAGCGGCGGGTTTGGAGGCCCCCCAACTACTCTCGCTCGTTTGTAACTTTTCGGAAACCTCTCGTGACAGACCCTTTACGTAGTTTTGTACAAATAGGTGTTGTCCGGTTGCGGTGGTCATGTCTTGGCCACTGTAGTCGGAGAACACCGTTTCAAATCGGGAGAAGTATTCTGATACGTCTTCCTGGGGTTTCTGACGGCAAGCCGTGACTATTGACCAATCTACCTTCTTCTCTGGGATCAAGGTTTTCAGCTTCTGAACTATTTTGTCCGGAAGTTCCAGTATGTCTTTTATCGGTTTCCTTCCGGGCTCTCGTCGTCTATCTAGCTCACTGAGTTGATTCCAGGTATGTCCGAACAGATCTGTGTGTTCGGCTTTCCGGATTTGCTTCCACACGTCAGCCGGCAGACATAACCCGAAAAACAAATCAATGTCTGCTAGAGTCATTATCGTTGAGCCCAAGGCTGTGCCTAATTCGGTGTAAAATGCTGTCGGGTTCTTCCTTAAATCAGGCAGGGTTTGCCTAAAGGTTAAAATATCTTGTCGATCCCAGGGTTGGTAAACCCAATTGTACACAACCCTTCCTTTTGCATCTGCGTGGTTGATATCGTCGTTTGTTCCCTGACCTCTTGGGGGAACCCAGTAGGGGGCGGCTTCTCTGATAGGCCTCATAGTGTTGGCTACTTCTAATGGGGACTCAGCCGTTTCAGGGACTGTGATCTTAACCTCTGGTTTCTGTTCCGTGAGGTGGCGGAAGACCTCAAGCGTTTGCATGAAGAGGTCCGTCACATCGCGTTCAGTCCCATCTCCAACATCGATCTTTCTATATAGAGCCGTCAGCTTAGCAGGACCCTTAGTTTGATACCTATCCTCATATGCGTTCAGGGTGTGGTAGCTGAACTGTAAAATGAAATGCCGTCTGTGGCTACCGGCATGTGAATTGTGCATATCCATCGTATATTCTTCGCTCTCTTTCCGTTCTACCAGTGTCTTTGCTATCTTGTCAATCCCATCCCGCTCGTCTTTGCTCAACCTATTTGGTCTGGCCGTTAGCTGCTTGCTAGTCTCGAGTTCATCTGATGTTGTTACCAATGTGGCTGGTGCGAAGGCCGTAAGAGCCGGGGCACTAGCGCTAGAGTCACCCTCGCCCGCACTCAGAACTGGTAGGTGCTGTGCCAGAGGCTGACAGGGGGCGTAAGGAGGGGGCATGTAGATAATCGGAGGACCTAGCAGTAACTCGTCGTTTGCCCGTTGTTTGGAGGGCATCTCCGGGTAGAGCGTAGAGGGGGTCCTAACAGGGCATTGGCATGTCGACCCTGATTCTTGCGTTTGTCTAACTTCCTCTCTCCTTCTTATTTCTTCATCTAGTTCCTTAGCGGCCAGGTGGGCTGCCTTTCGTAACTCTTTCCCTATTCTTGCTTCTTCTCTTTTCCTTCGTTGCTCTGCTTCTTTGCGCCACATGCCGATACTATCGAGCATGGTGGGTGTTGCCTTATTTATTCTAACAGCTGCTTCTAGCGCTTTTATTTTATGATCATCAAAGGAACCTATCAGTGGCCACTGACTTTCGGGATCCTTTTTTGTATATTTATGCCATAACTTACTATAAGCTATAGCGACTAGTCCTTGTTTAGTGAACATGTCCTTATTAGGGGTGCCTTCCAATGGAGCTGGATGGTTCATCTCTAATAAGCGGTCCGGGTTGTACCAACTACCAATCAGTGGGGAGATGACAGGCATGACAGATTACAACGGGGGACAAAGGTCCGCACTACCTATCTTTCACTATTTGCAAAGACTAGACAGAATATTGCTATTCTACGTTATTTGCAAGCAGAGAACCTCAAAAGAACTATACTCCAAACAATCTATGTTCGGACAATCAATCAGTGGGGAGAAAAATAGGCACGGCAGATTACAATGGGGGACAAAAGTCCGCGTTACCTACCCTTCACTATCCGCAAAGGGAGATAGAATATTCCTATTCCTCCCCGTTTGCAGGCAGCGAATATCTCAAAGAGCGACAATGCAAATACTAGTATTTCAATCAATCAAACAATCAATCAATTCGCAATTCGTCGTGTGTCACGACCTTACCCGGACCGCATGGACAGTTTCTTGTCTTCCGCTTCCAGCGCCCGATCGTCCTCTACTCTCTGCTGCTACCGTGGCACTCCTGATGGTTCCCAGTCAGGACCGTAGATCACTCGGGAGAGGTCTGCTTGGAACCAGTGAAGTTCGGATGATCGGCTGTCAGACGAGGGTCTATCGGACAGGAGCTCTCTCGATCGTTGCAGTCGTTCACTCTGTCGTCGGGACCTCTCCCACTGGATCCACGTGTCGCTGATGGGCCCCACACTTGGGACGCCAATTGAGGAAAGTCAGGAAAATGGTCAGGTGATTTAGTCGATGTTTCTTAAGTAATTTTGCCCGGCGTTAAACGCCTCTAATACCATACGAAGTTTATCAAATAAAGAGGCAGGCGCTGGAGACAGGAAGACAGGAAACAAGTTTTATTCCGACGGAGCAGAACACATCAGATCGGACAACAAGGTATCGTCTCGAGGTGCTCTCTAGCAGCCTCTCTGAGGCCTGGCCTTTTATACACTGGTTCACGACATGTGACCGCTCTTTATTACAATAAAGACATTGTGAAGTAATGAAAAATGACATCCCCGGTACCCCCCCAGTTCCGGCTCATTCCAACACGTGGCTACAGTAGAGGTCCTCACCCCCCATGCAATAGGAGGGGGCTATCACGCAGCTGAGTGTTCCGCCGATTCCTTTGGAATGTGTGCGCCTGATCGAATCTCAGGGGTTGGGGAGGTCATGATCAATAGTAGCTCCTTTGAAGAGGGGCGAGTGCATACAGTAGTGGGCAATAAACTGTATCCTCAGGCCAAGGGATGACCAGCGGTCCGTGCAGACAATCGGGCTCAGAGGAAGGGGTCATCAAAGGAGAGATATTCATGAAAGGAAGGATCGGTGTGGACAATCGAGCGTAGAGGAAGGGTTTATCAAAAGAGGGGTATTCATGGAAGGAAAGGAGGTGTTGATCAGGCGCGGGGTGTGTTTCCCAGAGACAGAGTCATGCGGAAGAGGAGGGTTCATGACTTGTGCATGTGAGCGCGGGGGCAGCCAGGGTGCATGGGGGATGCTTGCAGGGTCAGGGAAGTGCGCTGATGATCGATCGTGAACAGGGAGACCATGGTACCTAAAATGGCTGTCGTGCATGTTCATACGTGAGTCTGAGGAATGGGCAAGATGGCGCAGATGATGTTCAGTTCACGAACTAAAATTCCACAGAAGTAGAGTGGTGTAGAGTGAAATAGAGTGGAGTGGGGTGGAGTGAAGTGGCGTGGAGTAGAGTGGCACAGAGTAGAGTAGAGTGATGTAGAGTGGCGTGCAGTGCTGCAGACTGACATTGTGTGGAGTGGAGTGGAGTGGAGTAGAGTAGCTTAGAATGCATTGGCATAGAGTAGAGTGTGTGGAGTAGATAGAATAGAGCATAGTGGCATAGAATAGAGTGGTGTAGAGCAGAGTTGCAATAAGTGGGGTAGCGTACAGTGTCGTAAAGTGGCATGTGTGGGGTAGAGTGACATAGAGTAGAGTGGAGTAGCATAGAGTAAATGGCGTACAGTAGAGTGGTGTAGAGTAGAGTGACATGGAATGGAGTAGTTTTGAGTAGAGTGGAGTGGCGTTGAGTGGTGCAGAGTGGAGTGGCTTACAGTGGAGTGGCATACAGTGGGGTGGAGTAGAGTATAGTAGAGTGGCTTAGAGTGGAGTAGTGTATAGTAGAGTAATGTAGAGTGATGTAAAGTAGTACAGTTGTAGGTGTATCCATAAAGATGGCAGATAGGGTGGAAGCAACATAAATAAGAAGCCGTATGCCCGTCTTAAAAGTAGGAAAGCACATTGTATGTGCAGGAATAATACTAAAACGCTTAGAAATTAAAAAAATAATACATTGCAAAAAGCAGAGGAAGAGCATATGTAATGGATCCATGCTACAGGGAGGAGCTAACATAAGAAAAGATGGAAAGCCTGCATGAGCAAAGCAATCCAAAGATTGCAAATAAGAGTGTCAATGAAAACAATGAATTGTATACTGTGGGTGGGTTGTAGCCCCACTGAATTGTAGAGAATACGTCTTGCAGCATAGCGTACGCGCTGTATTGGCAAGACCTAAAACAAGACAGCAGACAGGGAATGATATAAAAAGGATGCAACCATGTACCTAAAAAATTTCCTTTGACAATGTATTTAAAAAAAGGAGCCAGTCAGAGATGTAAAGGAGAGACGGTACAGACGAACTCAGGAGTGTAAAACAAGTATTGCCAATTACATAGGTCTGGCCTTTTGTGTTTGGTCTTACAGATCTCTTGGCTGTACCACTGCTTTTTTTACAATGCCATTCAGCATTGGCAAAACCAAGGAAACAATGGTAATTACCAATGCTGAACAACATCGACACAAAAAGCATGATGATGCATACATTTGGTTGCACCATGACACAAGGGTACACATGCATCATGATGTAATGGGGGCCCCAGCATCATCATGCACGTGCTCATGCATCACTATGCAGGTGCATGTGCCATGACGCACGTCCATCTGATTTTAAATTTTTATTTACCATTCTAAGATGGAGGGTGCATATCTTGGAATGGCAAATAAAAAACATAAAAAAGATTACCGAAGCTAGAAATTAGCGGCCTGGCTGCAAATTGCAGTTGACAACCCATCCGAAAAGCATTTTTTTATAACATGAGACTGGGAGGTGAGTTGTTGAGTATCAAGCAGGGAGAGAGGTCTAATAAGCTGGAGTAGCAGCTTGGGGAGCAACGGAGGAGTTAAGTGAATTAAATACTTTTTAAAAAAATTGCGAAAGCCAAGTATGAAAGACAGAAGTGAGAGAAGCAACAGATGAGTTGGTGACATAAGGGGAGCATCACAGAGTATGTAATGGGATACATAATAGTGGCAGGAGAAGCAACAGACTGGCTGGGCGATACAGACAGAGAGTCGGGATTTCACTGGGGAAGCAGAACACAGTGGAAAAAGCCAGAGAACACATGCAGTTGCATGGAGTGTTGAAGTAAAATAGTACTACTCCTCGAATGTAATCAGAGGAAGGATACAAGTCATCTAATCAAAAGGATGGAATGTTGACAAGAAAGCCTCCTCCGTTGCTCCCCAAGCTGCTACTCCAGCTTATTAGACCTCTCTCCCTGCTTGATACTCAACAACTTTCTAGCTTCGGTAATCTTTATAACGGGCGACAGTTGAGAGCTCTGAAGCTGAGGCTGAAGGCAGTACAAGTTTCTCATTTGGTCCTGCCAGTGAGTCAAAAAGCTACAAGCAAAGAGGTGTATTTATGACATTAGGGGCCTTGGGACACCTGTTTAGCACTCATCATGTTCCACAGTCAACTCTTACTCTACTTCATCTGCAAAGGATACACCATTCGAAACATCCAGTTGGTATATCATGCTAATAATCTATACATCATGAGCCTGCACTCTTTATGTCTAGGGGCAATGTGGTGCGTGCGTTTCTGCAGGGCACTGGGTATGTATGTCCCCGAATCCCCCTCCCCTCAAACTGGTTTCCTGCATTCCATCACCTCTTGCCTAGGCACGAGAAGCCAGAGACATTGACCCCTGGTCCCTGCCCCCTCCACGCGCTCACTCTGTGCAAGAAAAAGAGGAGCATATGGCAGCCTAAAAATGCCATGCCCTGCTGTGCTGTGTCTCGCCAGCGACTATGGCATCTGGGAGAAAGGCTGTCTTTTTATGACACGCCACGAGCCATGCGACTTTCTTGTTAATGAAGAAATGAAGCGGCAATTAGTTAATGGGTACATGATGATGAATAAATAATCGTCGATGAGTGAATGCCTGGATGGATGCACGAAGAAACGCAGCAAGGATTTCAGGGCTTGATTTGGAAAGAATGAATGACAAGCGATGGACCAGGAGTCTCTCTATAGTATGCAATCATGTATATATAGCAGGTCTCATCTTTCTTACCTTAAGACGTTAACTTATGCCAACAACAAACGCGGCCTGTCCCGAACCAACTCCCGACTGCCGACTCCACCCTCCTCCTGGCCAGGGAGTGCTTGTACGGGTTGTATGCCGCGACACGTCACAGTGCACTGCAGAGCGGGGGCTGGCCAAAATGATGTCCAGGGCCGTCATTGGTAGCGCTTTCGCGCGCTACCAGATTGACGGCCCTGGGACCCACATCATTAACGGCCTGGCCTGGCCCCTGCGCACTGCGCACAGCACCACCACCACTAAGGCACCACCACCACTATGCTAGGTGGTCACTAAGCTAGGTGGTGGGGTGCGTGCACGGTGACGGACTAGTAACTGCCTTACTGTTACTGCCTCAGCTGCGCGAGTGCGCGCAGCGCTTTTTGACCGCTCATTTCATGTCGGGCCGGCCGGCGGTGGGCCCCCTGCTCTGCGGTCTACTGCGGGGCCTCCTGAGCGCGAGGCCCTGGGTAGCTGCCCATACCGCCCATGCCTAGGACCAGCCCTGCTTACAGGTGAGTGGGTATGTACTGTGTTTGGAGATGGGTGGTGAAGTGAAGGAGATATGAAGAAGCGCATGCAGGAAAAAAGTGAAAAGAGGGTGCTGAAGAGGAAAGAGGTGAGGTGTAAGATATGGAGAAGGAGATGTGGAAAGAAAAATTGCGTAGATGTTTTACATAAAGCAAACATAATGGGAGTGATTGAGACACACTGAAGACCACTACACCTTCCACATGTCTCTGTAATATGTATTTACGCGCACAGTTTCAGAATCGTAAACAGCTAACAACCATTGGCAAAGCCAATAGTCCTGGCTGGTTTTAGGTGTGCCAGTTGTGTTATGTATCTGGATGCAATAGTAGAAAGCTGTGAAAGGCACCAAAATACTGGTCAGGTGGTACACTATCGGAATAACAAAGTTTAGTTTACGTGTTTAAAAGCCATGTCTTTAATTACATAGGCCATGCCCCTTTTAGAGACCCCCACTTTTTTATCTCACAAAAAGCCCTGGTGTATAGTGATGTTACTAGAAGTGTAACCTTAGTTTAAAGGGGGTAAACTTACTGTGGTGAAAGTGAGCCACTGAAGGGTGAAGCTACAATAAAAAGGGGGTAACCCAGAGATTGTAAATCCTCTCAGTCTATCACACACAATAGTGGGCCCAGAAGGGTCCCAAAAGGGTAGCCAGGTCCTCAACCAAGAGTTCAGAAGGGACACGTCCTCCCTAATCAATGTACACTAAACATAAAATGTGTCCTCTCAGAAAAACGCCGATCGTTCCTCCAGAGTTAGAAGAGGCAGGGGGTGGTGCGGTTTTAGGGATTCCTAAATGTTTGATGGTTCTTCTCTCAAGTGGGGTATATTGAGGGAAACTGGTATGCTACCAACCCGTTGCTATGGGTGGGAAGGGAGAAATACCCTTTTCTTTATCTAGCCCTCACTCACTCTAATAGTACCATGCTTCATCATCGGGCTCACCCCAACGCCTAAAGGGCTCAATCATTTTTTAGGGAGCACTTATGATAAGGTGTATGGGGGTGTATCGTTAAAGATTAAATTCTTCACCCACTGCTAAAGTATCCTTTATTGATGGAGTGTGAGGGAAGGTTCAAAACACTATAATTGGGTATCATTATGTAATGGTCCTATGACCCTAGAATAGGCACCAACATGTATCAGCCCTCCTTAATGGCCTAAATAAGTCCTGGGCTTTCTTTAGGGTGTGATGTAAAGAGGTTACTTCCCCCAAAGACGTGAGTGCATCAATGTTACGCAATTTACAAAGGGCACTTCTAGGTGAAAGGTAGGAACAAGTCTAATACTTGCCGCTGGATTCAGAGGAGGAATTTCCTATGTAGAAAGTGAAACGAGAAAACATAATCCAATATTATCATTATGTGTAGTTAGACATGATCCTCTCAGTCCCCTTGTGTTTAATGAGGACCACGAGGCAGGGTGTAGTTTCAAATGCCACCTTATGCTTTGGGAGTTTGTTTTCTCTGAATAAAAAAGAATGTTGAGTGGGTGCTTCAAACAGCGCCGGCTCAGGAACCCTGCAGTGCTATGAAGGGAGCTGTCATGAAGGTGGCTCCCTTTACAGGACACAGATTCCTGCCATGTGGAAGGGATCTCGAAAATAGGGGGGATGGTCTTTCCCAGGGGTGGTGGGGGTCATGTCCCCTGCCCCCCCCGGTGGACTAGTTGGTCTAATAGGAATAAGACCCACCTGGAAACAAGGATTCAAGATCAGCAATAAACCTGCCAAGCTCTGCATGAATTATCACTCAAACATCAGTTTAAAATGTATTTCAGAAATGCATTTATTTGTTCCCAAACATGAATTTGCTAATTTCTGAAAATACTATAATTTTGATATTAAATACAATCTAATCCTTTTTTATAAATGTATTCAGTTACTCAAATAAAAGGTTGTCATATTCATGAAAGAATGAACACTATTTCTGGCAGATATTTAGAATTATGTCTGGTCACCAAACATCAGCATGGTATTTATTTGAAGTGCTCAATGTATTACCTTGACTTATTTATTACTTTTCTTCTAATTCAGCATATTCAAAGCACTACCCTATGTTTCACCCTATACCGCTTTCAAATATAGTCTAACTCAACTCTCTGACACATCTCAAACCTCTTTCTACTACTCTTTCCAATGCACTAGCCTATTTCTCACCCTATACCTTTATCAATATATCCATTACCTCCACTCTCTCATTCATCTCAAACCCCATACCAATACTATGATCCCCAAAATAACCCTTTTCGAGACACTTCCCTACTCCACCCCTCCTTGCATCATCTCATACCTCGTTTTACTATTCCTTCCCCCAAAACAAGCCTTTCTAAACCCTCCCTGTGACGCCTCCTCCTCCAACCCGCTTTTACTAATCCCCCTCCACCTCCCTTTACTCATCCCAAGCATTCTCCTACTGCTATGAGCTCCAAAACAAAAACAAAAACAAAAAATCCTTCCCTTCTATCCCTCTACTATCCTTTTCAATCCAAATAACAGACTAATATGTCCACCACTCAAATTAATTTCATAATTTACTATACTAATTTCCACTAATCCTTTATGGGTTCGGGAGTAGCATGCTACTAGCTGAAAAAGCACTTCAACACCTCATCAGGTAGCAAGTGCTATATAAATGCAGACCTTTTAACTTCTTCGACCCCTTCGCTATCCTTCTCAATCCCAAAAATCCTACTAATATATCCACCACTCAAAATACTTTCATATTTTCCCTATACTAATTCACCACTAATCCGTTATTAGTTCCGAAGTAGCGTGCTACACACCGAAAAAGCGCTTCAACACCCATCAGGGGTAGCAAGCGCTATATAAATGCAAACCTTTTCCCCATCGGTTTGAAAATCTTTTATTGATTTTTAGTTATTCACTCACAGTATTCAACATCAAATGAAGCGAGGTAATACAATATGGCATCTTACAATCGTTCAAAGTGATGCAGAGAAAAGAAAGGAATCCATGAATTGCTACAAAGCATCTCATTTGTGTCACATCACATAAAGCAATAAGAAGAAACTAAAGAATTAAAAAATAGGAAAAGCATAATTTGCGCTCACAAGGATCCTAGGTTGTTTGGAATACGTTTAAATGTGGGGTACGTGGTGAAACTCTGAGGTATTCGTTGAAGAAACAGAGGGAGATCAGGAAGAGGAAAGAAGTGGATATGCACAGGTTGAGAGAACTGGAGATGCAATTTATGCAGGCGTGCAGCGGGGGATTGGGCATCGAAAGCATCTCAAGAGAGTTATTGGTTCAGAAGGCTAGGATCCATCAGGGATTTGCCACAAAACATGCACAACAACTAACTTCGTTTAGATCGGAAGTGTATGAAGTGGGGGGAAATTCGGGAAAGCATTTGGCCAAGAGGTTAAGACAGAAGGCTGTCTTTTCTAGTATAGATAAAATAATGGATAATTCAGGGAAAATCTTTAGTAATACTACAGAGATACTGGGGGTGTTTCGTGACTTTTATTCCAGTCTATATACAGAGGATATTGGGGGGGATGTATTAACTAGAGTAAGTGAATTTGTTGATCCGGTTGTCAATGGTACATTGGCAGCAGAGGAAAGGGAGCAATTGGATTTACCCATTACTTGGGAGGAAATAGAATTATCCCTTATGTCATTAGCTCTGGTAAAGCGATAGGGCCTGACGCTATCCCTCTTGAGTTTTTTAGGACTTTTCGGTTCATCTTAAAGTCTGAATTAGTTGCTTTATTTACAGTAGCTCAACAGGGTATCGCCCCCCCCCCCCCACCTGGCAAGAATCTATTATCACTGTTTTTTTAAAGAAGGATAAACCTCCTCTTTTTCCTTCCTCGTTTCATCCTATCTCATTGATAAATGCAGATATCAAAATTTTTTCCAAGATCCTGGCTTCGCGACTTTCTAGTGTAATTATTCCATTAGTGTCCAAGTATCAACATGGATTCATTCCGGCTCGTGATACGGCTGATCACATTCGTCGCCTTATCACTTTTCTGGATTGGGCCCAGGCAACTCGATAAAATATTGGTGTAATTCTTTTGGATGCTGAAAAAGCTTTTGATCGGGTTGCCTGGGCTTATTTATGGGAAGTTTTAGGAAGAAAAGGATTTGGTCTGGGTTTCGTAACTGCTTTAAAGACTTTGTATGCTGTCCCCAAAGCGTGTATTCGTATTAATGCTCAAGTATCCCCTTTTTTTTTTCAATCACTCGGGGAACCCGACAAGGGTGCCCCTGTTCCCCTTTACTTTTTGCACTTTATATCGATCCTTTAATTAATCGCCTTAACCTGGAGGAAAAAATAGAACCGATATGTTTAGCTAATATAAGTTATCGAGCACTTGCATATGCTGACGACATTGTTGTTGTTAGAACCGATGTTCAGACAGGGGTTCCAGCAATTAATGATTTAGCTTCAAATTTTGGGTATTTTTCTGGGTATAAACTTAATTTGTTAAAAACTCAGATTTTATATGCTGGGGATGATCCTCCGACCAATTTTCCTCTGGCCACGGAAGTTACGTATCTTGGAATTAGAATTGCTCTTCCGATATCTGGTATTCCGGAATTAAACATTAACCCAGTACTGGCTAAGATCAACTCTATGCTAGAGCGTCTATATCATCTGCATTTGTCTCTGCATGGAAGGGTTAATGTTCTGAAAATGCTAATCCTACCTAAGGTTTTATATATGTACCGCACAATACCTGTGGAATTTCCCCCTCCTGCTTTAAAAAATTAGAAAGGGTAACATCCAGATTTCTGTGGGGATATAAAAGACAGCGCAAAGCCTATAAAAAAATGATCCTCACCAAGGAATGTGGTGGGTGGAATGTCCCGTATTTTCTTTTTTATTACATTGCGGCGACTCTCCAAGCTATTAGCCCATTGATCATTGGGGACAGAGCCCGAATTTCTGTGTGCAACACTCCGTCTATTTATGAGATGCTTATGGGAGAAGGAATGAAAGGCTGTTTTCTTAGAGTGATAGAACTTAGCTACTATAAAAAAACGAGATTTAAGACATTGAAGGCAGCATTTGGTGTATGGCAAATGGTTCGGAAGCATCTGGGTTTAACTAAATTGAATGCATATACACCCTTTGCTGCCTCTGGTCTTTTACCTTCTGCTATTTTTTGTGATTTATCTGCCATTAGCTGGAAGTTGAAAGGAGTATGTTATTTGGGGGATTTGTTTTTTGATGGCCAGTTGGCGTCTTTTCAGGAGTTACAGAGTAAGAACTCCCTGAATAAAAATGATTATTTTAAGTTCCTCCAAGTCCGTAGCTTTATTTAAAATTTACCATACTTTGCAGTTATTAGTATGAATAAAGTCCCCCTTTTGGAGCACTTACATAAAAAAACATCAATTGGTATTTTGTATTCATGTTTGCTGCAGGAATTTGTGGATGATTTAGATAACTGTCAGGCGAAGTGGGTAAGCAAATTGGGGATATCAGAAATAGATGTCCATGAATCAATTAAGCTTGCCTCTGAGTTCTTAATAACAGGGATGATGAAATCTCAGCATTTTATGTGTATTCATGACCTTTATTATACTCCTAGTAAAGTTGTAAAATGGAGTATTGCAGTAGGCACGAAGTGTAATCGGTGTGGTTTGCACGCAGCTGACACAGTACACATGTTCTTTCAATGTCCCAAGCTTGGGGAATTTTTCCACCAAATTGAAAAAATGTTGACGATTATTGTCAAGAGCAATATTGATGTAACTGCAGAGATGGTATTAATTGGTCTAAGCTCTGGCACTCCAAGATCTAAACCATTACCCTGTTTTCTTTTTGTGTGTATGGCGGTTGCCCGAGCATGTATTACAAGGGAATGGATCAACCCTAACCCCCCGTCTTTTTTTAATTGGCGGGAAAGATTATTATTTATGTATAACATTGAATCTGCTATGTATACATTTAAAGGGGCTAAAAGGAGGGCTATGGGAGCGAGAATTTGGGTGCCAATTGCCGAGTGGATTTAGGTTGTGTACGAATCTGAGAATGTATTCAATTTATGTATTTTACAAACAGTGACTGTCCATTTCTGTTTTTCCTTGCATGAAACAATAAAATGTATTAAAAAAAAGGAAAATAAAAGTAAAAAAAGAAGAAAAAAAGACACAAGGACCCTATCATGGTAAGGAGAAGTCATGTGTCTCAGAAGAGAAAGCTCCATTGTAAATAGAAAGGGTAGTTTGTGAGCCGGGATTATGTGGTAAGGCTTCTAGCATAATCTGTGCGAGTGGAAAAGGTGCGTGCATTATAATTGGTTTTAGAGAGTGTACAGCCTTATAGGCATACAACCTGCGCTTCTCAGGTCTGGTGGGCGCCTGTCAATGAGGTGTAATGACCTAGCTGTGTATTCCACTCCGCCTACGCCGGAAAGCGGGTGCGTGATTCAGCGTTGCAGGTAGTGCCATTGGTGAACGTCGTTATATAAAGGAGCAAGATTCGGATAAGTTGATATTCATAGCGTCTTAACAACTAGAAAAAACTGTGTAAAAAGTAATAGACCTCTAGGTCACAACCTTGTAAGAAAGAGAAAAGAAAGAATAAGAAAAGAAAAGGAAAAACCAAAGTGGGCGCGCATGTGGCATATTTATGTGTTGGTGTAAGCATGTGTCTTCAGTCCCGGGGAAACCCTTTCCCCTTCTGTATCCTTCCACTATCCTTCTCCATCCAAATTAATTTCATATTTTCTCTATACTAATTCACCACTAATCCTGAATGGGTTCTGGAGTGGCGTGCTACTCACCGAAAAAGTGCTCTGACGCCTGGTAAATACCGTTACAATACAATACAATACATGTACAACTGCTAAACATGGATGGGTTCTGCCTTACATGCTTATTTATCATTATATAGGGCGTGGATTTACACAACCATTATACCAGCAATGTCCAGAATTTGTAAACTATGGGCACTATTATGAGAGGGGCACCATTATGCCGGGGATAGACACATGCATTTCAGAAATGCCCACAAAAAGTAATAATGAGCACCTTGTGCCAGGGACACCATTATGCCAGGGGCAATTACATATATGTTAAGGATGCCTACAGTATGCTAAGGATTGGCTCACTAGTCTGCTTTTGAAGTAAGTAAGCTAAAGGTATAGGGAGCGAGGCAGAGAGGGAATGTACTTCATTTCAGAAGTAATTGCGGTGTGTAGGTTATGAGACAGATAAGGGTGTAGTTTATTTTAAGAAAACGGATTGTGAGGCAGAGAGGGTCATAGACCCTTTTAGAAGTAAATAAGCTAGGAATGCAGGGAGTGAGTCGAGGTGGGGGAATAGTCATGTTTAGAAGTAAGCAAGCAAGCAGTGTTGTGAGTGAGGCAGTGAGGAGTGTAGTCTTGTTTAAAAGGAAGAAGGCTAGAGGTGTAAAGGGTCAGCCAGAGAGGTAGCAGATTTTTTAACCCCTTCGCTGTGGGGGTAATTCCCCCACTGTGCGTGGGGGGCGGGGGTGAGCACGGCGCTGCTGTGTTCGTGAAGAGCCCAGCTCATCATGAGTCATAGTGGAGCTGTGCTCATGACGAGCTGGGCTCGTCACCACTCCGCCCACTGATTAATTCGCCTGCACAGACGGGGAATCAATCGCGCGTGGGCGGAGCGCAGCTGTTATGACGAGCCCAGCTCGTCATGAGCACAACTCCACTGTGACTCATGACGAGCTGGGCTCGTCATGAGCACCGAAGAAGTTAAGAAGTAATAAAGCTACAGGTGTAGAGAGTGAGGCAGCGAGGAATGTAGTTGTTGGTAAGTCAGCTAGTTGTGTAGGAAGTGGGGCCAGGAGGGGTGTAGTCCCATTTAGAAATAAGTAAGCTAGGGAGTAGCAAATGAGGCAGAGTGGAATGTAGTATTTTTCAGGAGTATGTAAGCTAAGAGTGTAGTGCGTGAGACAGACAGGGATGCATGCAGTTCCTTTTAGAAGTAAGCTAAAGTTGTATCGCATGATACAGATAGGGTGTAGTCTCTTGAGAAATAAGTATGCTAGAAATGTGGCGAGTGAGGCAGAAATGGTGTAGCCCTCTTCAGAAGTAGGTGATGTAGGTGTGTAGGATGTGAGGAAGAGAAGATACAGTCCCTTTCAGAAGTAAGGAAGCTGCAGGTGTAGCGAGTGAGGCAGCAAAGAGTGTAATCTACTTATAAGGTGGTAGGCTAGGGGTGCCAAGAGTGAGGCAGAGAGGATGCAGACTTTTTTGGAAATTCGAAAGCTAGGGGTGTAGACAGTGTACGCGAAACAGGTATCCTGACTTTTATTTTAGCCTGGAATTGCGCTAATCCTGCTTGTGCACGGACTCCTAGGCATGTCCCTGGTAATACAAGGTCCAAAACCTGCTCTGTGGCAAGGAGGGGGCTCAGAATGAATGCCCCCTTAATGCGGATAGGGCTACTGTCCATGCCCTGAGTGAATCATGAAAAGCGGTGGGAGCAGCGTACAGAAGTATTGTGAATCAGTAATCTGGCCAAACCCTTTTCTCTCTGTAAGAGAGAGGATATACTACACACACCTCTCATGTAAAGTTCAGCTGTGGATCCCAGAACTTTGTGCTGACATTTCCTGTGCACACCCACACCGAGTAGCCGTTTTTGTCCTTTTTAACCAGAATCCACCTTTGATATAGTCAGTATGCACTGCTAGAATTGTAATATTCCCGGACAACATTTAACAATGGGGTCAGACATTTACAGTCATCACAATGATACTCCATTAGGGAGCTGTTATAGAGGAAATGACATTACTCTGTAATAATATCGGTATTATTGATAAAATTACTGGTTGGTTTCTGGTCACGATCTGGGTCTGCTGGGTTGTAATACGTTTATCCTTCCCTTGAGGCTTAGAAATTGGATTAAGAATTAAACTTGGCACTAAACCCTTGGTACATGGTGAAGGGTTGGATTTATAACCATAAATAATGTATGACGCTAACTGCTTAACCTGTCAATATACTTTCCCTTTCACAGAATCCGGACTCCAGTAAATACTGTGAGTGCCCCCACGGGTAATACCGTGAGTAACGGAAAAAAATATATTTCACTTTACTTTTTCACATTGATATCTTCACGGATGGGTGCGCCTTAGCGCGTGCATACCGCCGGGAGATCTTTTTGAAGGTCCTGACGAATGCAGAGCAATTTTTTGGCTCATTGCAGAAACATGTTGACCATTTTATTCTGGACTATTGGTTTTCAATAATAGAACCACGGTAATAGTCCCCCTTTTTCATTTGTTTTAACCAATGCGAGTTGGACTCTTAATAAAGTTGTTGATAGTCACAACTCGGCATTTTTTAAATCCTTGCACATTTTCACACTTGTTTGTCTAGCACTACTCAACACACACTTAACCCGCTCCGCTGTAAGCAGGCGTAGTAGCACACTGGGAGGACATTTAGTCCTTCCAGTGAGAACCCAATGATGAAGCATGTCACCAAAAGGTGGTGAGTGAGGGTTCTTTTTACATCTAACTGTGTGTTGTTTCATCCACTGGGTTTAGTTCCTTGTTTAGACATTTTGATTGAGTACCTTAGGCACCCAATCACATCGCTCTTTTGTTGTTATTTCAATTAGCTAGTTTGGGGTAGAAGGGCGACAGCAGTATACCCTATCTCTCTTATTGTGGTTTGAAAATAAAAAGAAAAGCACCCCAAACCAGTTGTTAACTTGTCTGGAAAACGTGTATAATAGTGTGATCCAAGCCTCTCCACTTTGTTCCACTTCCAAGTTCCTCTCCACAGAGTACTCAACGAGCTGATGTGTGACCAGGACTAGTGACTGCCTGACCAGCAGTTTCCCAGAGATGAGGGGGTTTCGCCTGAAATCTGCACAGCTTGCTGGAGAAGCTGAAGGTCTACCCAGCACCTTGAAGCCTACCTGATCAGTGAGGGGAGGAGAGTACTTGACTTGCAGGAGGAGAGATGGTCTAGGAGGAAAACAGATGTGTTCCCAGTGCGCAGAACACCTAGAACATATTGGCTGCCCTTGGAAGTGTAGCGCGAACCAACCTTTGCCATAAGGAATACATCCAGAAATCAAGGCACAGCGGTATCCATATGGTGTCTGGCACCCCTACAATGCCAGAAGGCCTGGTGTTGCTGCTGCCTTACTCTGAGCCAATCTTTGGGAGCACTGCTATCGCCCCCAAAGCAGAAGCCTGATCTTGGAGGCAGCAACTGCCAGAGGAGCGCCCCATGTGATCCCAGACCAGAGACCACAACTGGTCACCACGAGCACCCATCGGATCTGGGCCTAGAGGCCATATTTGCCAGGACTGGTCTCACGGCTGCCATGCTTTTCACCTGCTGTGGCATGAGTGGCAAATGAAGCCACCGGCCTGCATCTGTGGAATCGCTGCTACTGAATTGCTCCTAAAAGCGCTGGTCAGGAGACTGCTTGCCAGGGTAACACGACCACAGCATATGAGCAAGTAACAGGGCCGCACAGGTAAACACCTGAGTGTTCTGCTCCATGAACATGCCCTGATATTTATGCAATCCCGTTTAGGGGACGAACTATTGAACTGAACTAGGAAATACTTTGTAGGAGTAGAGACCCAGTGACCAGCACCTGTATTGAATCTATGGCTATGCCTACACTTAGATTATAGCCATATAAACTGAAACCCCCCCAACCACCATGAATTCAAAGCATTGCTCCTGAAATGGTGATAATGTTTATGGTGAAATACAAAGGAAAATGGATATTTGGGCAAATCCCTTTACACACTATATAATCACTTGGAAACAATTTATCAACGATATTTATTTGGTTTGGAAAGGAACTGAGTCAGGTCTCCATGAATTCCTTATATAAAAGACATGTCGACATACAATGAACTATAGTAAAGACACGGTTCTTTTTTTGGACCTTACCATCAATCATAAAGATGGAAGTGTATTCACAACCTTGCACACAAACTAAACTGACAGGATCACCTTCCTTCATTATTTCAGCATCCATCAAAGGAACCTAACAGATAACCTTCCCTACAGTCAGTTTTTACGTATTCGTCAAAATTGTACTTCGAAAAATTATTACTTTTATAACTCAGGTCTACTTTTATCAAAACTAAGAGAGCGGCAATATCCACAGAAACTTTTATAATAGGTCAAGAAAAGGGCGTGGTATGTATGCAGCATGAGATTGCCTCCTATAACTTAGGCCATATACCAATGCCATTCAAAAGATGGTCAGGAAGAACTGGAACTTAGGGCCAGATTTACAGCTTAATCAAGCAGCGCAGTCTAGCAGCTGGAAATGCTGCGCTGCGAGCAAAGGAGAAAGGAGGAGAGCGCCAAATTTACAGAAATATGGCACTCTGCTCCCCTTTACCTTTTGCCGATGCTGAAATCAGCTGACGTGCACTACAGAGACACCTGTGTGTCATAGTGCAAGGGTATCTCCGTAGCTTCGGGTTTTGTACTGGACGGTAGTACAAAATACTATGCATAGACTGACTTGAAGCCTTTTCCCTGTTTTTATGTGTGTCGGAAAAGGAAGGAGAAATTAAAGCATTTCTCCTTTGTTGCCCCCACTTCAAAAGGGTGCTGTTTTCTGACGCAAAACACTGGCTACTTTATTTAGTAAACAGCGTTTAGCATCAGAAACCTTGGGTGGTTGCATGGGAACGCCCATGCTCCACCCATGGAATGCCCCCTTTGGATTTCTTTCATGTTATTTCCAGTGCTAAACAAGTTTAGTGGTGGAAAGTAATCAGAAACAAGCATTTACAATGCAACGGTTTCGCCTTTGCAAAAGTTAGAGCTATTGGCATTGTAAATGACAACATTTTTATTTATGTGTTGGATTTGAAAACAGACAAATAAATGGCATTGTCATTTACATTGCCAACAGCGTAATCTCTCGCAAATGTAAGACCTATTGTACCCTACTGGACGAGCTCAGCAGACAGCAATTACTACCACACACACACACCCAGAGCCAGCCACACACACACACACCCAGAGCCAGCCACCCACACACACCCAGAGCCAGCCACACACACACACCCAGAGCCAGCCACACACACACACAGAGCCACACACACACACCCAGAGCCACACACACACCCAGAGCCAAACACACACACCCAGAGCCACACACACACACCCACACACCCAGAGCCACACACACACCCACACGCCCAGAGCCACACACACCCACACACCCAGAGCCACACACACCCACACACCCAGAGCCACACACACCCACACACCCAGAGCCACACCCACACCCAGAGCCACACACACACACACACAGAGCCAAACACACCCAGAGCCACACACACCCAGAGCCACACACACCCACACACCCACAGCCACACACACCCACACACCCAGAGCCACACACACCCAGAGCCACACAGACCCACACACCCAGAGCCACACACACCCACACGACTGAGAAGAGGGAAGGAAAAAGATCGCATCAGTCTTTTAGGACCATCAGAGAGACCTCCCAAAGCCAGATCATGTGGTGGTGTTTTTGTACCTAAACACCACACATGAGCAAAGATTTGCAGATAAATAGGCACACTAGCAATGTTAATAGAAAAATAATAATCAGTACTCTCTGTCTACTTAACACATTTGTGGTTAAGTTGCAAGCCCAACCCCCAAGGACACATTCTTGATGTAATACAGAAATGCTGCCCAGCACTCGCTGATAGGAAGCAAATGAATAAGCGAGAACATTCTAGTACAGAGATTCTTAACCTGTAGTTAACCTGCTCAGTGATTCCGTGACTGCTTAGAAAATTAAATAATATTAACAGATTCATAAAATAGTATACAATTAAAGAAGCAAAATGTACAATTTAACATTTTAAACAGTTCTGTAAATGTGAGGGAGATTGAAATTGGCAGATAAAAATAAAGTTCGTAACCTCGGATTGATATGTGGGAGCAGTGCTAGTGCAACTAACAGAATATAGGATGGATGACGAGTGTCCTCAATTAAATTTGGAAAAGCTTCAATCTTACTATTGAAATTAGAATTTAGATGTATTTATGTTTGTTTGTGAATTAAATAAAATATTTAATTGTTTGAGGAATGCTGTTTCTGTATTTTTTGTTATAGTTCTAATCATCTAAAATGCTTAGGATGGGAGCCACTATTCTCGTACTTACAAATACATATAACGAGATGAGGGATACTACCAGCATTGTTAAATTAGAGTAATAAACACATTGAGGGAGTCTTGGGAAATAATTCTCAAAAGGAGGGCCCTCGTTTCCGGCCACCCGGTCATTGTGCTTTAAATTTTAAACACGGTTACCATGTTGTTTGAAAAGGAGGGATACACAAAAACACTATGACAACATACACTGTTATAGTCATTAGAAACTATAACTACGTACACATCACTGCTTCAAATCACCCAACTTCACAAGAAACAGACATGGGTTGATGGAAACTACAAAACAAATGCAAACTCAAACTTTACTCTAAGACATAACGAAAAATAAAAGCATTTAGGTGTACTTTAAAAGGGATTTCTACCAAATAAAATGACAACGTACGTTCGCAATACAATTCTCTAGGCAGGTTTAGGTTTCTCTTTTTTTGGTTGGCTTAGTGTTCATTGCAAAACTTAATTGCTTTCAGGTGGTCCCAAGAGAGTAAACGTGGAGGGAGGGGTTGTTGTGGCTACAATGCCTACTTGTCTAGGTACAGCATATTTGCATAATTAAAAATTATGCATTTTCAGAATGTAACTGCAAAAACCACCCAACACATGGCCACATGGGTATAGGCCTATGCCTCCATTAAGCACCACACTAACAATAACAATAACCGTAACTGTGGCAACCAGTTCTTATTTTGCATTCTGGGATATAACCCGTGGGCAGCACCCGGGCGTTGCTCTGGAAGAAGGTGGGAGTGCCCAGCTTGTGACTCACCCTGAGGGGGGGGCAAGGCCGGGCTAGAGCTACTGCTGAGTGGGTGGGAGGCCGCGGAGAGTCCCACTGTCTCTCCCGGTAACACACCTCGCCCATGACTCATCTATGGTGATAATGCAGCGCAGTGAGATCACCGCTGGCGCTGCCCTCCTGAGAGTCACTGAAGTGCTCCTAGCAGTGCCCTCCTAAGGACAGTCCATCTCAGGGGGCCTGGGACTTCAGAGGAACAGGGTCGGTAGGTGCTGCGAAAAAACATAACTTCTCTAGTGCTATTAACAGCCACAATACGTGTACCAGCGGGAGGTGAATAATCGTCAGCGGGAGGGGGGCGACAACGGGCACAAGGACAGCGGGAGGGGGGGAACAGGCACAAGGACAGCGGGAGGGGGGCGGGAACAGGCACAAGGACAGCGGGAGGGGGAGCGGGAACAGGCACAAGGACAGCGGGAGGGGGGGAGAGAACAGGCACAAGGACAGCGGGGGGGAGGGGGCTTTAACGGGCACACGAACAGCGGGAGGGGGGCGGGAACAGGCACACGCTGGTTCAAGACGGCACGGCATAGCTTCTCAAGTAAGCTACTGCCCAGCCGCCATCTGACCAAATGACCAAAACAAACCTTCCACAAAAAAAAACACCGCCCACCGCCGCAATGACGTTTTAAAAGGGGCGGAGAGGGAAAAAATGTATGGAAACGCCCACGAATCGCCTCGGACAATGACGGACTCCTCTCTCTTCCAATGGCTAGCCTCCATTTATGGAGCTAGCCAATGAGACAGAGAGGCGGGAATAAGCCACATACTGGTAAACAAAAGGTTTTCGCCTTCACCGAAAAGCTGCGCGGCGCAGCTTTCGATGAGGCGAAACCAAAAAAGGATTTTGCGTCGATTTGCATCACTTTGTGACGCAAACAATACGTAAAATCTTAGTAAATCTCATCCTTAGTCTCAACTTTAGAGCACTTTCAAAAGGAAACATTCTTCGCTATAAAGAGAAATCAGAATCTATTGGTCTATTTGAATACTGAGGGACTTAGACCAACACAAGCGCTAAGAGCAATGATGTGGCTCCCTCACAAAAAGGGCCACCAAAACATTGGCATATGTGAGAGCACGATAGAAGGCGACCAGTTTATTTATAGCAATTTCACTATTAAGCACGTTGAGTTTACTAATTGCAAGACTAAAATGTGATATACTTCAGTAATATATCTTGAAAAACCATAGCTCTTGTGATGCCAAGATGCACCATAATTCTCTCTATGGTATCCCGACCTCTTTATTTTCTTTCAAGTGGGCCCAGATCGTATCCTATGCCGACGATACCCAGCTCCTCTTTACGTGTGGGAAAGGAGAGGATTTCGACGGAGAGAGTATTCGTGAGTGCCTTGGGGCTGTGTTCAAATGGTTCCAGCTGAACAGTCTCAAGTGCAACTCAGGTAAGTCCGAGGTTCTCTTCTTCGGCTGCTCTTCTGACCCTGATTGGCAGGCATGGTGGCCGATTAATATGTTCCCTCCTGCACATTCCTCCCAGCAGGCAAAAAATCTGGGAATTAAGATCGACAATGGTCTGACAATGAGATCTCAGATCCTCGGTCTTACGGGAACATGTCTCGGCCTCCTCAAGATGCTCCGGAAGTTTCTGCCTCTGCTCTCAGAAGAGCACAGGAGGGTCACCGTGCAGGCCTTAATTGGCTCCAGATTGGATTATTCCAACGTCCTATACCTGGGCCTTCCGGAGTATCTTTTACAGCGCCTTCAGGTGGTGCAGAACTCGGCGGCTCGGGCTATTTTCGGCCTTCACAGGCGAGCCAGAGTGTCCAGTCTTTTGCAGTCGCTTCATTGGCTGCCTGTCCGGAAGCGGATAGCTTTTAAGGCGTTGACACTGGCTCATAAGGCTCTCTACGCCTCGGGCGCGAAATATCTGCAACGGAGGCTGACCTTTTATCGCCCGGCCCGATCCCTGCTATCTGAATCTCTCTTCCTTGCGGTGGTCCCTCGAGTAAAAAGGGCCCGCATAGGGGGTCGCTCCTTTAAGCTGAAGGCATCGCAGCTTTGGAATGCCTTGCCATTGACTCTACGCAGTATCCCTGATCTGCTGGCTTTTAGGAAGGGCCTTAAAACCTGACTCTTTGCCCTTTAAGTTTGTTCCTTCTTTGTATCCCCTGTCTCCTCTTTTATCCTACTGTGTTATGTTTCTATGCTTACGAGCTGCCAATAAAAGCGCCGGGACACTCCATTGGAGTAGCCGTGCGCTATAGAAATCAAAAATAACATAACATAACATAAATAAGTAAGGGTCTTACTGTAGTCAAGCAACACTAACATGGACAAAGCTTCTTTAAGGAAAGAAGCTCATATGATGCTGGGATTCCACACAAGATGATTGGGCTCTGTTTTTAATTCAATGGAAATTAAACTTACTCTCTGATGAAAATCATACTACATGTTCCACTTGCATCTATGTAGACCTAGAGGTTTTCGTTCTTCTTCTGGTGACCCCCTCATTGTCTTCTCCTCATGAGTAATAATGCCAAATGTGCCCATGTCTATTGGTGTTTTTAATTGGAATGGATTTGTCTATGCGCCTCATTATTATCCCAGATGGTAATGTAATTACTGTTTTTTCTGTACACGGTAATGTAGACAAACACAACTATATTTCCCAACTTACCCCCATAACCCATGATGTAAGAATAAGGCGTTGGTTGGTACGCTGAACTCAAAACTGCTATTAGAAGAAGACCAGTTGCACATACATGTACGTACTCGGAGTACATGGGAGATCCACGGCATTGGGGAAGTCTTAAAAAAAGCTGTCTCCTCTAAAAGACACGCTCTAATCAAATGTGGCAAGGCAATTTAGCAAGAAGACCGCAGCGCCACAAGTTATTTACAAACTGGTGTAGCCATTCAAACCACTATAAGCGTTTTTGCTGCTTCCTCCCCCTTTTTAAATCTACTTCCTCAAATAACAGCGGTACATGTGCTTTTGATTTTGTGGCACCGCACAGCCCAAAAAAGGAGATTAACGCGGGTGAGTTTTTCAAATCTCTTCACCTAGTAGTGTTGGGTAACTGAGAATGAGGCTTTCTCATTTGGGTAGGTTTCTCATTTGGAAATGATTTTTCCATAGGGATTCAAGATCCCTTGCAGGAGTTCTTTAATAATACTGAACTTCACATAAATCACCTGTGGGTTTGTACATAGATTTCAAACTCTGTTATTTACTTTCTTTTATTTCATGGTACGCTTACATATAGCCGTTATATTTATGTTCTTGATCATCCAGTGTCCAGTATCAAGTGTGTAAACGCCCTGATGATGACCTCGTATTAATAAGCCCCATTGTGAAGGAGGTCGAAACGAGTCAGAGGTAAACATGAGGGGGCATGGAGGAATTTTTGATTGATGAATTTGCAAAGATTCACCCATGTGTGTGTCTTACACAGAACTATATGAACACTTTAATGTTTGGATGATGCTATTTCCAATTTAATAGATTTTCCCCGCCCTGAGACTTTTTTGGTGATTATGTTGAAAAACAGCCTTACATTGTATGTTCTTGTTTTGTTAAACGCAGTCAGAGAGCTGTAAATGGGGACACTGTAGAAACTTTCATGTGACATGTTTACTTATAAGTATTTTTTCTATATGTGTTAGTGTTCTTGTTTGTAAGCAATCATTTTGTGCAGTGTAAATATTGAAATACTTTCTTTGTCTAAATGTCAAATACAACTAGAGTGCATATAATTCCTTGAAATTGTATAAAATATGTGGAAATAACACATATTCAGGCATTTGCTTACATTTTATTATGGTTATTCAACATTAAAGCTTTGAATTCATGGTGGTTGATCAGAGGGGTTCTGTTTATATTGTTCCCTTCCCCATAAGCTTTAAAGGAGTAAACCCTGTTTTGTATAGTACACTTGGTTAGAAGGCTCATAGACACTAAAGAAGTTCCTAGAATGGGGACAGGATGCCATAGAGCAGTGGTTTGTAACCTTTGGTGCATTGACCCCAGGGGACCTGCAAAGCGTGCTCAGTGTAGGAAGGTGAAATGTGACTGCATGGTTACCCCCACTTTTTTACTGGTGTTTTGCTGGTTTTTGACTAGTCTGACTGGGATCCTGCTATTCAGGACCCCAGTTTAGCTGCTTTCTCCTCTAAATTGATTGCATGTACTTTAGGTACACTCTAGATTGGATTCTTGGGTACCCTTTTAAGTCCCTGGTATATGGTATACTATGTACCCAGGGCATAGGTACCCCAGAGGCCTCCCAGGGGCTGCAGCATGTATTATGCAAACCCTGGGAAACCATTCAAAATGACACAACAAGTCTGCTACTGCAGCCTGTGTAAGGTGGTGCATGCACCCCTTACTTAGATATAAGTTCACTATATTCTATATTACTGCACATATAAACCTATCAGTCACCCCTATGGCAGGCCTTATCAATCCTGAAGGCAGGGTGCTGGGTTTTATGTGAGAGGGGGCTCCTGCATGAGCAGAGACCCTCTGCAGCCTTCGGAAGCTAATCTCAGGGATTGTTTAGAAGCAGTGAACACATGGATGACATCATCATGTCTCAAACTAAATGGAGACAAAACCGAGCTGATGCTCCTAGGTAACTCCCCCAATCCTACTATTGACCCCCTCTGGCCTTCATGTCTTGGACCCCCCCCCCCCACACCCCCCCACCCCCATACCCAAGGACACAATTAAGAGCCTTGGCATCTGGCTGGATAAGTCTTTCAATTTTAACCACCAAGCTGCCAAACTTTCAGCCATCTGCTTTAGTATACTCAGGCTTATCCGGAAAATCCTTCTCCTACTTCCCTTTAAGGCCAGACAGATCATGATCCAGGGTCTCATTCTGTCCCGCTTGGACTTTGGGAATGCCTTTTACCTAGGGGCCCCCCAGTCCACCTTAAACAAGCACCAGGTCATCCAGAACTGTGCAGCACGAACCGTCCTCCAGATCCCTCGTCGCATCCCTGTCAAGACCGAACTCAAGAAACTTTATTGGCTCCCGGTCAGGGCAAGAATTGTATTCAAGGCCCTGTGCATCGTTAACCGAGCTTTCTGGAAAACGGGTGCCACCATCAATCATTCTTTGATCACCCCCTACCACCCCAACAGACAGCTTAGATAAGCTTCCTCCTTCCGTGTCACAGTACCCAGGATCAAGAGAGCCAGGTGTGGGGGGCGTTCGTTCTCCCACAACTCGGCCAAACTCTGCTGTTCAACAAATCAGACTAGGTCTCTACTGCTTTTCCACACACGTTTATCCGCAGCGCTAGGACGCCTCAGGGTAGCCTTCGCGCTATAAAAATGTTCTTTTCATTTAATTTCATTTAATTTCATTCATTTCATTCATTTCATTTTCAGGGGTTGTTTGTGATGCAGCCAACCATAAACTCTTAAGTGCATTATAACCTTGTGGTAAATGCTGACTTTAAAACGGCTGCATAGAAACATGTTGTGTTTGGTGTCATACACCTTTGAATCATACCTCCCCACCAGTAACTGGTGGGGAGGTATGATTCCAACCTCTTAAGGGACATATGCGACACACCGGTAAACCTGGTACCAGCTTTCTCAACCTGGGCAGCACAAAATGGATGCTGCCAGCCACAGACACGAGTCTGCCCGCCTGCTGCTGAGCCAAGCTCGAGCAGGGGAAGGCTTGACAATAGCCTTCCTGTCACAGGGAAGTGTGGCCACCTTCCAGTCAGGCTTTAGTGTATTGGGCTGGGTGGGTGCACTCTGGGAGTGCTTTGATGTCTGCACTGGGGACACATTTGGTGTCCCTGTGCATAGTCCAGCTCAAACCGGTTGAAGGGGCCATTTGCTCCTGCTCTGGCCTGAAACTGGACAAAGGACATGGGGGTAGCCACCCATCTCTCCTGACCCTCCCATTGGTGGGTCCCCAGAGTTTGTCCCACCCCTTCCTTGGGTATGAAGTAGGAACCCCTGACTATAGGACTTTAGATTTTACCTGGACTAAACTCTGCTACGGAAACCAAGTACTTCGATGATCTGCACGATGCTGGACGACTGAAGAAGCTCCCTTGGAGTAAAGGAGTTACTCCCCTGCTAAGCAGGCACCTAAACGCATCTGGCTGGTTTGCATCTCCAAAGCTTCCGAAGACTCCGAAGATTTCTGCAACACAGGAGGTGGGATCTCAAAGTCTCCAAGGTTGATCTCAGCGCTCTCAGCAATTCTGAGGCCCGTATCCCCCGTGGGGACCGTGCAACTCAAACCCCTGTGCACCGCGTACTTTTTCAGCAGCATATGCTTTTTGGCAACCCCTGAGGCGGTACTTGTAGTCCTGACCCCGAGCAGTGTTTCCACTGAAGATTTCCAGCCTACACTCCACGAGTGTTCTGTGGGCTGGTATTTTGTGATTCATCTTGAGGTCCCTTCGCGATCCTTGGTCCATTAGCCTGTGGGTCCCTGTGAAGGAAACTTTAACTTTCCCTGGGTTTTCCTGGCTGCTCCAGACATGACCTGACTTTCCATTGCATGGAGAGTGCCTAGGACATTGCTGGTCCTCACCAAAGCTGATTTTCTCTGACTGCGTGGGTTGCAGTTGCCAAGGCTTGTTGGTGCTCCATCCGGACAATGACCCCCAGTACTTGACATCCTTCGTGGGACAGCTCACCTCTGGATTTTGGTCATCATCGACGTCTTTTGGTCCTCGCGGCTGCAGAGTCAAACATCACGTCAACTCACCTGAAGCACCCGACATCGGTGGCCATTCGTCTACCGAGCCCCTGGTCACCCTGAAGTGACCTAGATTCTGTCCCCTTTGCTTTCAGGTTCCTCTCACCTCGAATCCAGGCTTGGATTCCACCAAACACTTTTCCTGTTCACAGCAGCAGCACTTTTACACATCAAGCCATTGAAAAAGACAAAGATTCCCAATATCACTTGACACCTATGCACCCGGCTCTCCTGGGTTAGGTAACACAGGTACTCCAGTACTCACAAGGGTGCTGGCCTTAGAACCTTCTATGTTTGAAAGGGTTTGCTCAAAGTTCTCTCCAAAGTGTCCTTAATCTTTCAAATTCCAACCGCGACTTTCCCATAGAGAACCAATGGGTTTTTCATGACGTCGAAGCACCAGTGGAATAAAAGTATTCCATATTCATCCTTAAATAAATGTCAATAAATAAAAAAATATTGCATATCTGTACGGAGCTCGCATCTGTGGTCTCACACTGCACCCGTCCTCCATGGGTCCCCCGTGTCACTACCTTGGGTGGTTCCTTGGGGTCCCATCCATTCTACGTGCTCTAGGCACTGTGTCTAATCAAGTCATGGTTGTTATACCACTTTCTTAGTATATGGTTTGGTCTCCCCCTGGAGCCCACTGCTTATTGTGCTATTTACTGTCGTTCTAGTGATTTAATATTGTGTGCTTTGTTCTCTAATCTCATAAAGAGATTAGCAGAGAGTGTTTAGTAATAAATACATATGTCTTATATATTCCTTGTGTGGTTCTCCTTTCATTTGATCATTCAGGAGGTTCTAATCTGGTAAAACAAGCTGCTTTACATTCCTTCAAGACTTAGCCTGAAGGCTGCTCTCCATAGCTACCACTAGGCTAGCTTTCATTAAAGGCCGTCTTTAACCTAATCATCAATAAGGGTTGTTTGGACTGGTGCAAGGTGCGCACTTTAATTAGTGGTCAGCATATACCAGGCCAACTTCTCACCCTCAGGGGGTCTGAACTACTTAGAAGATTAAATAATATTGACCGATTACTGAAATATATATATATATAAAGAAGTAGAATGTACACCTGAACATTTTAAAACATTATGTAAATGGGAAGGAATTTGAAATTGGAGGCTAAAAATTATGTTACTATCCTCAGATTTAGTCATCGGAGCAATGGAAGTGCCTTAAACAGAATATATAGCTATGAACTATGAATGGTCTCAATTTAATTAAGAGAAGCTCCAACCTTCACATTAAAATAAAAAACAATAGATTTTGTTGGTATTTGTTTGTGAATAAAAAAAAGTCCTCTTTTGTATATTTGTTTGATGAATTATTCTTTCTGTATTTTTTGTGGTACAAATGAGCATAAATGCTAAGTCCATGGTCCCCTGCTACCAGTAATTACTCAGTGGGGGGTTCTCGGATTCCAAGAATGATTCAGTGGGAGTCCCCGGGTTCCAGTAATGATTAAGTAGTGGCTTTAGTGCTGTGAATCATCACACACTCCAAAATATCTTTGATTTAACTCCAGCATTGAAGGGTGACATTTTCCGGGGCCAGAATGGGGTGAGTGTAGGACTATAGCAAACCTTTTCTGCAGTGGAAAATCAAATTGTTTGCTCAGCCTAAAACAGACTGTGCCATCCAGAAAACTGACAGACTCCCATATTGCCATCTCAGACATTAGGCCCTTCATCCACTTAATGCAGAGGTGACTACTAGAAACCATATCCAATATGAGAAACGCATGCGGAATTACAAGGGATCCAGAAGATTCCTCACCAAAATGTATAAGAAATTACAGTTGCACAAGATGGGGCTACAATTGGCATACTAGAGTATGTGGGTGGGAGACCTACAAAGAGATACATATAAAGAGAAGTGGGAGACACTCTGGTCAGATATTCTCAAGACATTCAGAATCATTCCCCACTGTGTGAAACCATATACAAGGGAATGTACCAATGGCTCCTAACCCCTGCACACCTACATTGCATCTACCCAAGAGCGTTGGAACTCTGTTGGCGATGCCGTAAAGACAAGGGAACCTTCCGTCATATATGGTGGCCATGCACAGTATTAGACCTGACATCCTTAAAGTGGTCTTCCCCCCAACTTTTTGACTTCCCCCTCCACTTTTTCTGACCTAGTTGCCGGTATTTGGACTTTGTGCATTTTACCACTGCTAACCAGTGCTAAAGTGCTTATGCTCTCTCTCCCAAACATGGTAATGGTTTATCCCCAGTTGGCATATTTAATTTACTTATACGTCCCCAGTAAAGTGGCACTCCCTGTATCCAGGGCCTGCAAATTAAATGCTACGTGTAGACCTGCAGCACTGATTGTGCCACCCACGTACGTAGCCCTTTAACCAAGTCTCTGGCCTGTCATTGCACAGCCTGTGAGTGAAGTTCCCCTGCCATGTCGACTTGGCAAAATAAACTTTTGGCCAGGCCCAAACTGTCCCTTTTATACATATAAGTCACCCCTAAGGTAGGCCCGGACAACCCAGAGGACAGGGTGCAATGTATTTAAAAGCCAGGACATGTACTTTTAAGTTTTGCATGTACTGGTATTAAAAAGCACTCAAATTCATTTTCACAACAGCAAGGCTTATGTCTCCTATAGGATAACATTGGGATTACCTGGTATACGCCGCTGCTGCCCTGGTGTACGCACCTTCTCTTTTCTCACAGCCAAAGCCTGGAACACCCGCCCCCACCAACTCTGCACCTCACCCTCACTGACCGACTTCAGAAAGGGGCTAAAGACCTGGCTCTTCGAATGAGACCTGCAGCATGCACCTGGATACCCTCTCGGGTGACAAGCAGCGGTTTGCAAATAATGATTGATTATTTCCTTTTATAAGTGTACTTTCCAAATGGGAAGATATAACTGATTCAAGTTTGGTTTCTCTAGAATCCTAATTCAAAATCCTAATTTATGGTGAAGTTGGATTTCAAATTGAAATTCTAAAAATGCTAGTTATATATACAAGGGGTGGGTCCTTAACTCAGTTAGAATGGGCCGATAAATACTAAACACACAAGTATTTCTAGCTGGCTAGTTCGAAGGCTGCACCACTAGTTTAAACAGATTAGGACCAAACTATCTAATAAGATGGTCAACTTCATTTATTCATGATTATTCATTATTCTTCATATTTTCATGTATATTAAAAAATGACAGAAAGCAAAACACTTCAAAAAATGATATAACATCAAAGCAAATTTTAAAGCAACAATCAGGGGCATATTACCAACAACTAGCGATAATTATCGCTATGTTGGCTTAGCGGCAATATTTTTATCGCCGAGCTGCGGCGATTTTTATCGCTTAGGAACCTTGCTATTATCAAGGTTTATCTCCTAAGCAATAAAAATCGGCCGAAATGCATGAATATCGCTGAAAAGTCAGCGATATTCATACATTACCGAGCTAATGCTCTTAGCCATGTTATCCACTTAGCATTGGATAACATGGCTAAGAACTGCTCAGGGGCAGGTGTTAGCTTTTGGAGATATTCGCGCTTAGCGCGAATATCTCCAAAAGTTGGTAATAGGAGATAGCGATGTTCCAGTCGCTAACATCTTGGCATGCCCACTTTGCATGTCATTAGTGATAAATTTAACTGAAATGCAAAGCGGGGCCCAAGATGGTCGCTATCTCCTACTAGCTGTCGCTAACTGGTGTTAGCGACAGCTAGGTAATAGGGAGATAAATTTATCTCCGCTTTCTTGGCTTTTAAAGCCAAAAAAGCGGAGATAAACCCCCTTTCAGTTTTCAAACATTTATGCAGATTATACCAGTCAGTAGCAAACAAACAATAATGTGAAAGGTAACCCGTGCCAACAATTTCAGAATAGCAACTGGGCCGAGCGTTGGAGGCTACCAGAAGACCGAAGGAGGACGTCGCGTGACGTGGAGGAAGGTAAGTCTGTTTGATTTTATTTATTTATTTGTCCGTACATAGCAGCCACCACTGAAAATGTAAGAGTATAATCAAACAAGTGGAAAAGCGAAAAGTAGGCTGCTGACGCCTGATTTACTGACTTTGCCAATGCTCGTTTGACTTGACTCTACTGCACAACTAGTGGATGCAGTTTATTATACCTTATAGCCAGTGTGAGGTTTTCTAGGAGTGTACTTTAAATAAAAACGAATAAAAAGTAATTCTCCAAAAACAAAACTGCCCTTGAGACCAACTTTCCCTGTCCCGGGCTCAGCTCGCCCCCCTCTGGAGTCTGACGTCAGCAGCAGGGCCCTGGAAATATTTGCGCTTCCAAACTAATTGCTTTCCTTGACACCCTTGACAAGTGGGGAATGGACCAGAAAGGATGCTCACACTGTGAAGATTTGTGTGGGCGCATTTCTACGCTGCTGTAAATATTTAAGTTTGCTGGGGAGGTACACCCAGGGAAGCGTCTGGTTCTTGAAGGGAAGGGCCCGTAGAAACCCAAGTGTCACGTCCCGCGGCCGTCCTTGTACGCACAGAGCACCTCGAGTTTCCACTTCTTAGGTTTGCTCCGCTGCGAGGAACGCATTCATTGGGCCCGATCTGTGAAACGCAGGCGGGTCAGTCAGTGACTGGCTCCTTGTTGCTGGTGTAAATGTTTCTAGCATGAGTAAGACGTTACGTAGCTCTGGACACGGCACTGTATATATTTCTGCATGATTTACAAGAGAAACCTGTCTCTTTGTCAGGGTGCATCTGCCATGGCTGCTCTGAGACACCTACCGTGGCTGTGTTTGTGTGTGTTTGTTTAATGTGAGTCTATAGGCCAGCTCTTGCTGCTGCCTCCCTGAGTTCTTGTCAGCAAGAGACACCGCTTCGATCACTGTGTATCCCCTCTCTCTTTCTCAGGGTACATCTGCCATGGTTACTTTGAGCAGTCACCGATGGCAGGACTGGCGGGTGGGGGAGCAGGGGGTCGCGCGAGGGGGGGGGGAGGGGGAAGGGGTGTTAATTAAATAAAAATAAAAATAAAGTTAACTTACCTTGGCCGGCTCAGTCCCGCGTCATCTATGCTCCTCTCCTGCAGGAAAAGGAAGCACACTGCCTCCCTTCCCTCCCCAAAGCCAATCACAATGCTGCAATGGCCATAGGCACCGACCAGTCAGGTACCTATGGGGAGGCCATTTTCTCCATGTAGGCTGCATGGAGAAAAGGCGAGTGCACATGACTGGTTTGGTCGGTCCCAGAGGGCCTACCAGACAGTCTGCGCCCTCAGCTTCTGCAGTACGCAATCAAGATAGCTCCTTTGTTTTTCAACCACCATGAGTACCTTTTTCTTTTCTTCCTCTTTTATATGTCACACGTATAGTTATCATTCTGTTTCTTTTTGAGTTACTATACTATTATTATAATATTAATGTTTCAACACAATATTAGATGAAGATACTGCCATGTCTTTATTCTCTTTTCTCTCTTCTTTCTCTTTCTTTGTTTTTTCCCCCTTCTCTGTTCTCTTTCTCTTCTCTCCTCTTCTTCCTTTTCTGTCTTCCTTCCCCCTTCTCAAGATCTTCCCTTCTTCTGACAAAAACTAAAAAATTTAAAATGCTATTTTGTATGTGGGTACAATTTTTTATTATTGCTTTTGTTCATTGGAAAATCTTTATATTTCGAACAGATTTTTTCTTTTTGTGTTATTTATTCCATCAAATCATTTATTCAGTTTCCTAATCTATTGCTATTCTTTTTATAAGTTTTGTTATATACGGTACCTATGTTTCTAATTACTTCAATAAAGCTCTTTAAACACAACCTACAGTACTATTTTTGTTTTTATGTCAAAGCCTTCATATTAGCCCTCCTTTACTTTCTATAATATATAAAAAGAAAGAATCAACTATAATGAATGTTCCGTTGTCACCTAGCCTTCATTTGATATAGAAACAAAAAGTTGACCATATTGAAGACCAGGGAGCCTTCAATATGGACTGCCTTTCATTTCTTGTAAATGACAAGAAAAAAAAACCACCCAGTCTTGGTAGCAACATTGAGAAGCCACCAGGAGGTAATAGAGGTGTGGCTCACTGGTTAGAGGCGGCAGACCTGTAAGCAGAGAACAGCCTGGGACCAGGGTTCAATTCCTGACGCGGCAGGGTCTTGGACCAGGGTCAATGGACTTGATAATTCTCGCCTCAGTGCCTACTCTAACCAGGGAACACACTCGGTAACTCTGGGCATTAAGCTTGCCTCATCTCTACAACGGCCCCCCACAGACGCCGGGGTTGCCTGGTTTCACCCTGGAGATACCCAGAAAGGGACCATCTCACAGGGAAAACCAGGACGGGTTCCCCAGCGGTCTACAGCGATAGGACACTCGGGTAGAGTAACAGTGCGCTTTACAAGTATTCCACATTTACATTTACATTTATTTAGAGGGTAGGTGAATGAGTGGGGGTGGCAGCAGGGGAAATGAGGAAGACAAAGGGGAAAGTGGGAGTGAGAAAAGAGAGATCGTAGTGGTGGGGAAAACTGGGGGCCACAGATGAGAGACGGAGGGGTAGGAGGGAGAAACAAGAGGGTGTGCTGGGCCGGCAGGAACAAGGAGTTCACTAGTGAAAGTGGGAAGGAGAAACAAGAGAGGTTGCGTTGTGGAGTTCAATTGGCCGATGAACAAAAGCCACCATTTTGTAATACATGTTTAAATTTGACTTCTTATGAGACGGTAACTTTTTACATGCTTTGCGTGTACATGATAACATAATTAGTAAAATTCTGCTTGTAGCACATTTCTTCGTAAGCATTTTATCATGATATTTGTCCACTCTATCCAAGGCTAAGGTACAGTGAGCACACTAACCTTGCTTTTTGTTGTTCGATTGGAGACATCTCTGAATCGGAAAGACAATCACATCAGCATTGCACCCCTGACACAGTGTGAATAGAACTCACCTATGATTATATAAACTACCTCTGATGTAAGTACCACTGTGGAGCACTTCTATGGATTATCCGGGACGCATTGATTGAGATTCAGCCCTGCTGATTCCAATCCCTATCCAGTACAGGACGGCGGCCTGTTCTTTTTACTAGACTGGTTTCCAGATACATCATACACCGGTATGGGGAGTTGGGTTGTCCCAAGAGATCTGGCAGGTGGTATTCTCACTATGCTCTTGGTAGTGTAGGTAGATTTAGGGTAGGAGTATTCATATATGCATTATCATATAATCACACATTATTGTCATTATGGGTGAACTGTTTATCTTTTTCACCATTCTTGTAATGGCGTTAACAATTCTTTGTTTCGTCCTGTTAATAATTGCAGCTCATATTTTTACACAAGAAAACAATTGCTTTAATTAATGTTTGAAACACCAGTTTGTATATTTCTTGTGCCTCCGTTTGGGCATGCCTAAGTAATAACAAAAGGGTAGGTCTGTTTCCACAATTTCTTTTGGGGTATTGGAGTGGACATGTTCTGAGGTTGGAGACATCATCCAGTACCCTCTAAGGTTAGGGGTCCAGATGGTGCACTGTCAGCGAGCTAGGAATTGGGGCAACATACTTTGGTGATATGGATGGGCTCAGTCCCCAATATCTGACATTTATGTTATCCAAATATACTGTACTTCTTAATTAGTAGGAACTGTACGACATGGCACCACCAATATTCTAGGTCAGGCACCTATTTGATGGGTCTCCTGAGGGGTTCCTGTGTGTGCCTAGAGTTCATAGTCACCTTATACAGAGACGTCCAAGGTTTTAGAGAATAATCCTCCTCAGCTCAATAGGGATCCCTTATTTTTGTCTGAAGGATGTTAAAGTTTGAACCTTTAAAAGAATCACCCAACTATAGTTTTCCCTTCTTTGAATTCCATTAAATATGGTGCAACCACCAGTGGTTATTCCACTAAATTACATTCAGTAACACATATGTTACAACAGCAAGGGCTTCCTCTCCTGGGGCGAGATATTACCTTTGTGGTAGAGGCCTATGAATCATACAAAACAGAGGTGTTTTATTCATGGGTACATAGCAGATGTAATACCATGCCAATATAGAGCCTATGAAGATTTAACTCGTAGGAATTACACAACAGTTGGCAGATGGGGAGAATACGGGGGGGGGGAAAGATGAGAGAACACACAGGTGAAAACAGGAGGCAGAAATGAGAGGGAGTGGTGGGCAGCAGAAACAAAAAAGCAGACAGACAAAAGGAAATCAGCCGGAGTGGAGTGAGAGCTTTTTGTAGTAAGTTTGTCCCTCGTGCAGTCCAATGCAAGCACTACCTTAAGGGTAAAAGTGTGCATTTTTAGTCACCACTCACAGTAGGTGAAAGAGAAATAATCCTCTGGGTTGAGCTAAGACGTGATGGACAAGATATCAAGCCAATGGATGAAAGAGGCTGATCAAAATAACCAATGGGTAAAGGGGATGGGCCCAAAGCCTCCTTAATGGGTTTTTTTCAGTTATTTTTCAGCAAAAGGTCTACTTGATAGTAACACTGTCAACTTACTCCTCTAAATGTTTTTTTGGCTATTTGTTTGTAATTTGCATATTGCCTTGCCTGAGCTTCTGGAGGTGCCGTCACTAGGTCTCATAGTAAAGCACCTGCATACTCATTGGTATGAGTTTAACCCTCCTTTTGCTCGATTCAAGCCTGTGTCAGGATCATATTTCACAGGAAACTTAATGCATTGGCTCAGAACACTCTAAGGCTTATAGCTTTCAGTGACTTGATCTCATGAAACATAGCTTTCTTGACTGGCTCCTTCTTCACTCATCGAACACTATGGCACCTCTACTGCTGTTTCTTTCTGCATTAAAAACATGCATTGTCCTTCATACTCACTCCTTGTGACTGAAGTTGTTTCAGAATTTTGTACGAATCAGGTGATTTGTCTTCAGTCATTCTTCGCAACTGTATCTACCAATAAAGAAAGCATCCTACTACTCCTAATGCTTGGAGGGCCCTCCGCCTGTCAAGGAAATCTGCTCCTCACACTGGCTTTTTATGAAGCGTGATGGAGCCTCACCTCATCCGCAGGGTCCTAAGCGGGGGCGGGTCCTCCACTAGGGCGGAGGAGCGTTGCCCCACTACTTTCTGGCAGTGCAAGAAGCAGAAACATAAAATGGTAAACATTTTCAGTTATTAACATTTTATGTTTGGTTGCGGAAGGGCTGGTGGGCAGGGCTGCTCTGCGAGCAGGGCAGGGGAGGACTGATGTGCCCACTCCTGAGTGCGCAAAGAGAACATGGCCTCCCCATAAGCCCCTGACTGGGCGGCATCCTGACCCATCACAACGCTGCTTGCCTTGTTGTGATTGGCTTAGGGGAGAGAGACTGGCTGCCTTCTTTCTGTTCATGCCAGGTGTAGGAGAGTAGGGTCTGCAATCCTATGATCACCCAGATTTTTGCTTTTTGCTTCACTGGTTTACGACTTTCCCTGGCTGTGGGCCTGCTAATCAGACCCACAGCCTAGCTGTTCTCTCTACTCCAAATTGTACTCAGGTACTGAATTGGCACTGGGCCCTCTCAAGTCCCTGTACCCAGGGTTGAGGTGCACCCAGAAGTCTCCCAGGGGCTGCAGCATGTATTATGCCACCCCTGGACTGACTAACTAAATCAGACACAACTGGCTGCTTGACAGCTGGGGCAGAGTGGTGTACTCACCCTCTGCTATAGATATAGTATCCCTATATCTAAACCTATATGGACACACAGATCTCCTATCAGTCACTCCTATGGCAGGCCTTAACAATCCTGAAGGCAGAGTGCTTGGAATCGTGTGAGATGGTGCTCTGGCATGAGCTGAGCCTGTCTGCGGCTTTCGGGATCCATCCCTTAGCCGTTTCCATGATATCGCATACCATATACTCTTAAGTGCATTATAATCCTCGCGGTTATGTGCCAACTCTGGTATCGCTTTATCAAAACATGTCGAGTAAGGTGTAATACGAATTGGAATACTAACCCCTCGCCAATTCTGGCGACGGGGTTAGCATTCCACCCTTCTAGAGGGACACGACATGTATGTAACCTGTAACCCCGGTTAAAGTCAGACAGAGCCTTAGCTCCACAAAATGGATGCTGCCACTGAGACACAAGTCTGCCCTCCTGCTGCTGGGAGTCCTCCCAGCCCAGGAGGCAAGGACAAAGGGTTTCCTGCCAGGGGCGGTGCCAGCACCGTCCCAGACAGGATTTTGTGTATCCTAGGTAGGCAGGGCTTTAGAGGAAGGTGACTGCAAGTGGCACCCCGGTGCTCACTGTGCATAGGCCGGCTGAAACCAGTTCCAGGGGCACTCCAGCCCCTGGCCTGGGGAAAGCCCACCAAAGGAGAGGGTGTAACCACCCCCCTCCTAGTCCCACCCATAGGGCAGGACTTAGTCGCGTGCCAGACCCTTTTTGCAGGATAAAGGTAGGAACTGGCCCCCTTCCAAATCAGATCATCTTTGAATCCTGAAACTACTTTCCACGAAAGGAACTCAAGACTTCTTCCCAAGATTCTCCCTTGTGACTAAGGAGTAGTCACCCTGCAGCAGCAGGCACCAACCAAGCATCGCGGTTTGTTGCCAGTCTCTCCTTCGGATCAAGACTGCTCCAGCACGACGAGAACCGGCTTCCCTGGCACCTCTGACCTCAACCTACATCATCAGCCCAGCTGTGATCCGTGGGTGCGACGAGACCTCGAGGGACCGGCCATCTTCAGAACTGCACGACGCTTGTCCAGCACGACTCCCGAGTGACCCTCGACTGAGTGCTTTGGGGTAAGAGAAGCCCCGACCCTGAGCAGCTCCAGCACCGAAGTTCAGCCCCCCTGCATCCACGAGATCTGCGTGGGGCCCTTCTGCTCTTTGCTGCCAACCGCGTTGTCCCGGTCGCTTGCCCGTTTGGCTAGTGACCCCTTCACGACGTTCCACGACGACAACTACTGCTGGTCTGGTTGCTCCAGACTAGCCCTTGCTCCCCTCCAAAAGAGGAGCACCCTGGACCCTCCTGGTCCACTCAAGACGCCATTTTAGGTCCACCGTGTGGGCCTTGCATTTGCCAAGACTTGTTGCCCAATCCTGGGTCCAGCGACGTCGACAGCAAGAACCTTCGTGGGACAGCTCGCACCTCCATCCTGGTTGCCGACAACGCCTCCTGGTCCGAGAGACTGCAGAGCCCAGCAGCGCCCACTCACCTGGCTGAGGTGACTTCGTCCGGTGCCATCCTGGTGCCCACTCAAATCACTGGCTAGTGATTCAGAACTTGGTCCCCTCTGCTTACAGGTTTCTTCTTCCCTGATCCAGGCTTGGATCACCACGAACTCCTTCACTGGCCGCCTGCCAGCAACTTCTTTCTTCAGGCTCCTGGATCTTCAACGAGGGTTTCCGACGCAACTTGAACCCTATGCAGCCGCAGCCCCTGGGCTAGGTAAACCAAGTACTCCGGTGCTTCAGCATAGTCCAACACTCTAAGTGTTCGGATCCCCTCTTGTTTTCGACCCACCTAGTCGGGTTCGCCCGAGAACAGTAACTTTGTCTTTGCTAGCCTCCATAGACTTTTTCCCGCCTTACGCGTGAGAGTTCCCACTCTGCACACGACGTCCACAGGCCTCCTGCTACTAATCTAAGGGTTTAGTATTGTAGGCCTAGCGTTTCTAAAGTCTATGAGAATAGTTACTTACCTGCTAGTAATTCGCATTCCACTTTTGTAATATATGGTTTTTCGTGCCCCTCGGGCATTTGTGTAAATTGTGCGACTAAAGTATTTTCTTAAGAGTTTTGTTGTGTGCTTAGCTCCCTGACTCATAAAGAGTTCAGGGTAGTCTTGTTATAAATAAATAACTGTTTATTTTCATAACAACTTGTGTGGTGTCCTTTCACTTGTTGTTCAAGGGGTAATGTGATGGTAAAACAGCTGGCTTAACACGCCCTCTAGAGTCTTAGCCTTAGACTGCTCGTATCCATGCTACTAGGATAGCTGGTCTATCAGGTTGACTTACAACCAATCATCAATAAGGGTTGTCTGGACTGATACATAGTGATCACTAGAATAGTGAGCACTGCATATCAGGCCAACTTCTCACATTGGTGAGCAGCGGTTGGGATTTGAGCTTGCTGTTTGTTTTACCACACATATCCTAAGAATATCTTGTGAAAGATCACATAAGTACTAAGGTACATATAACTTAGCTTAGAATACTCTGAGTTCTACTGAACCAGCTGTTGTAGCTCCTAGGGCCTAGCACACCCTAAACTACAACTCTAGCAAGGGATCAGTAGGCAAACATATAGTGTAGGTAAGTGCACCACTTACACCTCTCTAGAAAGCATGTCTACCCAGGGAGAGTCTACTGAGACTCCCCTTGTGGCAGTTGACCCTCCACAGGTCACTTCAAGATATGCAGCTCTCAGTTTCCAGGAGATGAGACAGGTGTGTACCTCCAGGAAACTGAAACAGGGGTCTAACCCCACCATTCCCTTTCTGATAGGTCTCTTAGAGACTTATGATGCGAGAAAGATTTCTCAGCTAGATGGGAATATGCCAGCCTTAGAGGGTACCACTGGGGATCCAGACCTCCACAACACTGTAAATGCAGTTGGGGAGGAGGATCCTGAGGAACTCTCTGGGGATGAGGTAGACAAAGGTCTTGAGGTAGTCAGAAGGCTAACTAGGGCCAACATAGACTTGCTTGGGCTAGGATCTGGGGGACCCCCAGTACTGACCCTGAATAGGCCTAACCTTGGAGTTAGGAGAGATAGATCTCTTTCTAGGGACTCCAATAGATCTCTGCACTCGAATGCCTCTTCTCAGAGGAGAAGGAACTCTCCCCAGAGGAGATTGACTTCCCCTCAGAGAATAGAGCATGAAGCCAGAATGAGACAAGCTGCTCTGAGGATTGAAAGGGAAGAACTTGCCCTGGCCAAAGAAAAGCTTGCATTTTCTAGAGAGCAGCAGATGAGTGGGTTAGCTCCCACTGGTGGCAGCAATCTCCCAAGAGATAGAGAGAAGGGTTTAGATACTAAACACCTGACAAAAATAGTGCCCCCCTTTAAACAAGGGGATGACATCCAGAAATGGATGGCTGCTTTGGAGAGGGCCTGCACTGTGCAGGGCATTCCCCAGAGTCAGTGGGCAGCTATACTGTGGCTCTCCTTTGATGGCAAAGGTAGAGATAAGCTCCTCACTACAAGAGTGGAGGATGCTAACAATTACCAGGTCCTGAAGAATACACTGGTTGATGGGTTTGGTTTAACCACTGAGCAGTACAGGTTGCTGTTCAGAGACACCCAGAAAACTCAGTCTCAGGACTAGTCTGACTTTGTGGATAGTGCCACTAAGGCTTTGGAGGGCTGGTTGCTGGGTAGCAAGGTTACTGATTACACAGGATTGTATAATCTGATGATGAGAGAACACATTTTAAATAATTGTCAGAACCAGTTGTTGCACCAGCACCTTGTTGATTCAGATCTGACCTCTCCCCAAGAATTGGGAAAGAAGGCAGACAAATGGGTCAGAACAAGGATCAAGCAGAACCAGAACCAGAACCAGGGTAGTCAGAAGAAAGCAGACCAGAAGGGTAATACTAAGAGTGAACAAAATGACCAGAAGTCTTCAACAGGTCCCCAACAAACCAAAGAGGGTGGGGGTCAGGCTTCACAGCAGAAAAAGAAGACTCAAGAAGGCCAGTCAAAAAGGTGGTGCCAGTACTGTAAAAGTAAGTGTCACTGGTTTAGTGAGTGCACCAAAAGAGGAGGGCAAACCTCTACCACTACAGCCCCTAAGGCAACTGCACCCCCTAGTACAGTCAGTAGTGGTAGTGCACCTCCCAAGGGATTAGTTGGGTTAACCTTGGGAACTGAGGAGTCTGACAACTTAGTTGGCACACTCACTCAGGCTGTCCTTGTCTGTACAGGGGATATGGATATGTCCCCTGATGTAAGTCCCAATACTTTGGGCAAATACAGGCAGACACCTTTAATAAATGGCAAAATGGCTCAGGCCTATAGGGACACTTGTGCCAGTGTCACCATGGTGACACCTAACTTTGTGGACCCTGGACAGATCATGCCAGGTACAGATTTCCTGGTGACCAATGCCAGCAACGTCACTACCAGTCATAGTATGGCGATTGTTGCTTTCTCCTGGGGAGGGGTAAGTGGCCAAAAGAAAGTTGTGGTTAGTTCAGACCTCCCAGTGGATTGTTTGTTGGGCAATGATTTGGAGTCATCCCTATGGTCAGAAGTGGAGCAGAGGACTCACATGGAAATGTTAGGCTTGCCAGCACATGTGCTTGCTGTGACTAGGTCACAGGCCAGAAGATGCCCCACTGAACAGGTGCTGGATCCTGGAAGAAAGGACCAGACACCTTCCAAGAAGAAGAGCAGTAAGGGTAAGGCTTTGCCTTCCCCCTTGCCCCAGGTTGAGGATCAAGTCTCTGACGAGGCTGATCTGAGAGAGCTGAGGGAAACTGAGCCTAAAGAGCTTGAACTTGATCAAGTTGAGTTTCTGGGCTCAGGGGGACCCTCCAGAGAAGACCTGGTGAAGGCACAGTTAGACTGCCCTTCCCTTGAACCCCTCAGACAGCAGGCTGCTGCTGAGGCTGCAGGGAATGCCACAGGTGCCCACAGGGTATACTGGGAAGATGGACTCCTGTACTCTGAGTCAAGAGACCCCAAGCCTGGTGCAACCAGGAGGCTGGTCATCCCCTTGTCTCTGAGAGGTTTCCTTCTCACCTTGGCCCATGAAATTCCTCTTGCAGGTCACTTAGGTCAGACAAAGACTTGGGACAGACTTGTCTCACACTTTCACTGGCCCCACATGAATGAGAATACCAAGGAGTTTTGTCGCTCCTGTGTCACTTGCCAAGCCAGTGGTAAGTCAGGTGGCACAACAAAGGCCCCCCTCATACCACTACCTGTGGTGGGGGTTCCCTTTGAAAGAGTGGGGATTGACATTGTTGGTCCAATGGAACCCCAGACAGCATCAGGGCACAAGTTTATACTGGTGGTGGTGGACCATGCCACCAGGTATCCTGAAGCTATTCCACTTAGGACCACTACAGCACCTGTAGTGGCAAGAGCCCTAGTTGGAGTGTTCTCCAGAGTGGGCTTCCCTAAGGAGGTTGTTTCTGACAGAGGTGCAAACTTCATGTCAGGATATCTGACTGCAATGTGAAAGGAATGTGGTGTTAACTACAAGTTCACCACACCCTATCATCCACAGTGCAATGGGCTTGTTGAGAGATTCAACAGGACCCTCAAAGGGATGATTCATGGACTACCTGAAAAGCTCAGGCGTAGATGGGATGTCCTGATACCCTGCCTCTTGTTTGCTTACAGAGAGGTCCCACAGAAGGGGGTTGGCTACAGCCCTTTTGAACTTCTGTATGGGCATCCTGTAAGAGGACCCCTGTGTTTGGTGAAGGAAGGATGGGAGAGACCTCTCAAAAAGCCTGCAACCAACATAGTGGACTATGTACTTGGTCTCCGCTCCAGGATGGCTGAATACATGGAGAAGGCATCTAAAAACCTAGAGGCCAGCCAAGAACTCCAAAAAGCTTGGCATGACCAGAAGGCTGTCCTGACTGTATACCAGCCTGGACAGAAGGTGTGGGTACTGGAGCCAGTGGCACCAGCAGCCCTCAAAGACAAACGGTCTGGGCCCCACACCATCATTGAGCAGAAGGCAGAGGTCACCTACCGGGTGGACCTTGGAACCCCCAGGAGCCCCCTCAGGGTGCTCCATGTGAACAGGCTCAAGGCATATGTCGACAGGAAGGACATGAGCTTGCTCATGGCCACAGATGAGGGACAGGAGGAAGAGAGTGACCCTCTCCCAGACCTGCTCACTCAGAATCCTGATGATGGATCAGTAGATGGTGTTGTCTTTTGTGGCAGCCTCTCTGAACATCAGCAACAGGATTGCAGGCAAGTTCTGCAATCCTTCAGACATATGTTCTCTCTGACACCCAGCCAAACTGATTGGTGTACCCATGAGGTTGACACTGGAGACAGTCTGCCTGTCAAGAGTAAAATCTACAGGCAGCCTGATCATGTCAGAGACTGCATCAAAACAGAAGTGCAGAAAATGTTGGAGTTGGGAGTCATTGAGCCCTCAGATAGCCCTTGGGCTAGCCCAGTAGTTCTAGTGCCAAAACCTCACACCCAGGGTGGTAAGAGAGAGATGAGGTTTTGCGTAGACTACAGAGGCCTCAATGCAGTCACTAAGACTGATGCCCACCCAATACCAAGGGCAGATGAACTTATAGATAGATTGGCTTCTGCCAACTACTTAAGCACATTTGACCTGACAGCTGGGTATTGGCAAATCAGGTTAGCTGAGGAAGCCAGGCCCAAGACAGCATTTTCTACCCCTGGTGGTCATTATCAGTTTGTGGTAATGCCCTTTGGGTTGAAGAATGCACCTGCCACCTTCCAAAGGCTGGTGAATCAAGTTCTCACTGGGATGGATGACTTCTGTGCAGCATATCTGGACGATATTGCTGTCTTTAGCTCCACCTGGGAGGATCACCTGGTCCACCTGAGGAAAGTGTTAGAGGCCCTGCAGAAGGCAGGCCTCACTATCAAGGCCACTAAGTGCCAGATAGGGCAGACACAGGTTGTATACCTGGGCCACCTTGTAGGTGGAGGCCAGGTTCAGCCCTTGGAGAGTAAGATACAGGCCATCAAGGACTGGGCTCCTCCAATCACCCAGACTCAGGTTCGAGCTTTCTTGGGCCTGACTGGGTACTATAGGAAGTTTGTCAGAAATTATGGGTCCATAGTGACCCCCCTTAATGACCTGACAAGTAAGAAGATGCCAAAGAAAGTTCAGTGGACAGCAAGCTGTCAGAAAGCATTCGATGACCTAAAGCAGGCCATGTGCACAGCACCTATCCTAAAGAGTCCAGACTTCTCCAAACCATTCATTGTCCAAACAGATGCTTCTGAGTTGGGTGTGGGAGCTGTTCTATCTCAGCTGAATTTTGATGGCAACGACCAGCCAATTGCTTTCATTAGCAGAAGGCTGACCCCCAGAGAGAAAAATTGGTCAGCTATTGAGAGGGAGGCCTTTGCTGTGGTATGGGCCCTGAAGAAGTTGAGGTCCTACTTGTTTGGAACTCACTTCACAGTTCAGACCGACCATAAGCCCCTCTTATGGCTAAGTCAGATGAAGGGTGAAAACCCCAAACTACTTAGGTGGTCCATTTCCCTACAGGGGATGGATTTTACAGTGGAGCACAGACCTGGTACTGATCATGGCAATGCTGATGGGCTCTCCAGGTATTTCCACTTAGAGCAAGAAGACTCACCTGGTCAAGGTTAGTTTATTGTCCCAAAGTGTGGGGGGGGGTCGTGTAAGAGAGTAGGGTCTGCAATCCTATGATCACCCAGATTTTTGCTTTTTGCTTCACTGGTTTACGACTTTCCCTGGCTGTGGGCCTGCTAATCAGACCCACAGCCTAGCTGTTCTCTCTACTCCAAATTGTACTCAGGTACTGAATTGGCACTGGGCCCTCTCAAGTCCCTGTACCCAGGGTTGAGGTGCACCCAGAAGTCTCCCAGGGGCTGCAGCATGTATTATGCCACCCCTGGACTGACTAACTAAATCAGACACAACTGGCTGCTTGACAGCTGGGGCAGAGTGGTGTACTCACCCTCTGCTATAGATATAGTATCCCTATATCTAAACCTATATGGACACACAGATCTCCTATCAGTCACTCCTATGGCAGGCCTTAACAATCCTGAAGGCAGAGTGCTTGGAATCGTGTGAGATGGTGCTCTGGCATGAGCTGAGCCTGTCTGCGGCTTTCGGGATCCATCCCTTAGCCGTTTCCATGATATCGCATACCATATACTCTTAAGTGCATTATAATCCTCGCGGTTATGTGCCAACTCTGGTATCGCTTTATCAAAACATGTCGAGTAAGGTGTCATACGAATTGGAATACTAACCCCTCGCCAATTCTGGCGACGGGGTTAGCATTCCACCCTTCTAGAGGGACACGACATGTATGTAACCTGTAACCCCGGTTAAAGTCAGACAGAGCCTTAGCTCCACAAAATGGATGCTGCCACTGAGACACAAGTCTGCCCTCCTGCTGCTGGGAGTCCTCCCAGCCCAGGAGGCAAGGACAAAGGGTTTCCTTCCAGGGGCGGTGCCAGCACCGTCCCAGACAGGATTTTGTGTATCCTAGGTAGGCAGGGCTTTAGAGGAAGGTGACTGCAAGTGGCACCCCGGTGCTCACTGTGCATAGGCCGGCTGAAACCAGTTCCAGGGGCACTCCAGCCCCTGGCCTGGGGAAAGCCCGCCAAAGGAGAGGGGTGTAACCACCCCCCTCCTAGTCCCACCCATAGGGCAGGACTTAGTCGCGTGCCAGCCCCTTTTTGCAGGTTAAAGGTAGGAACTGCCCCCCTTCCAAATCAGATCATCTTTGAATCCTGAAACTACTTTCCACGAAAGGAACTCAAGACTTCTTCCCAAGATTCTCCCTTGTGACTAAGGAGTAGTCACCCTGCAGCAGCAGGCACCAACCAAGCATCGCGGTTTGTTGCCAGTCTCTCCTTCGGATCAAGACTGCTCCAGCACGACGAGAACCGGCTTCCCTGGCACCTCTGACCTCAACCTACATCATCAGCCCAGCTGTGATCCGTGGGTGCGACGAGACCTCGAGGGACCGGCCATCTTCAGAACTGCACGACGCTTGTCCAGCACGACTCCCGAGTGACCCTCGACTGAGTGCTTTGGGGTAAGAGAAGCCCCGACCCTGAGCAGCTCCAGCACCGAAGTTCAGCCCCCCTGCATCCACGAGATCTGCGTGGGGCCCTTCTGCTCTTTGCTGCCAACCGCGTTGTCCCGGTCGCTTGCCCGTTTGGCTAGTGACCCCTTCACGACGCTCCACGACGACAACTACTGCTGGTCTGGTTGCTCCAGACTAGCCCTTGCTCCCCTCCAAAAGAGGAGCACCCTGGACCCTCCTGGTCCACTCAAGACGCCATTTTAGGTCCACCGCGTGGGCCTTGCATTTGCCAAGACTTGTTGCCCAATCCTGGGTCCAGCGACGTCGACAGCAAGAACCTTCGTGGGACAGCTCGCACCTCCATCCTGGTCGCCGACAACACCTCCTGGTCCGAGAGACTGCAGAGCCCAGCAGCGCCCACTCACCTGGCTGAGGTGACTTCGTCCGGTGCCATCCTGGTGCCCACTCAAATCACTGGCTAGTGATTCAGAACTTGGTCCCCTCTGCTTACAGGTTTCTTCTTCCCTGATCCAGGCTTGGATCACCACGAACTCCTTCACTGGCCGCCTGCCAGCAACTTCTTTCTTCAGGCTCCTGGATCTTCAACAAGGGTTTCCGACGCAACTTGAACCCTATGCAGACGCAGCCCCTGGGCTAGGTAAACCAAGTACTCCGGTGCTTCAGCATAGTCCAACACTCTAAGTGTTCGGATCCCCTCTTGTTTTCGACCCACCTAGTCGGGTTCGCCCGAGAACAGTAACTTTGTCTTTGCTAGCCTCCATAGACTTTTTCCCGCCTTACGCGTGAGAGTTCCCACTCTGCACACGACGTCCACAGGCCTCCTGCTACTAATCTAAGGGTTTAGTATTGTAGGCCTAGCGTTTCTAAAGTCTATGAGAATAGTTACTTACCTGCTAGTAATTCGCATTCCACTTTTGTAATATATGGTTTTTCGTGCCCCTCGGGCATTTGTGTAAATTGTGCGACTAAAGTATTTTCTTAAGAGTTTTGTTGTGTGCTTAGCTCCCTGACTCATAAAGAGTTCAGGGTAGTCTTGTTATAAATAAATAACTGTTTATTTTCATAACAACTTGTGTGGTGTCCTTTCACTTGGTGTTCAAAGGGGAATGTGATGGTAAAACAGCTGGCTTAACACGCCCTCTAGAGTCTTAGCCTTAGACTGCTCGTATCCATGCTACTAGGATAGCTGGTCTATCAGGTTGACTTACAACCAATCATCAATAAGGGTTGTCTGGACTGATACATAGTGATCACTAGAATAGTGAGCACTGCATATCAGGCCAACTTCTCACACCGGAGGCAGGAGAGCAGGAGAGCAGAAGCAGAGAAGACGCGGGACCCGGCAGGCGGACAGGTAAGTTAAAAAAAATGTATTACTATTATTAAATTATACCCCCCACATGATCCCCGTCCCCACGCGCGACCCCCACCCCCACACGCGAGCCATACCATCCGCGACTGTTCCTAAGTCAGCCACGTCTTCCACTGTGGGGTCTCTTTCTAAAACCCTCTGCTTCTTCAATGCAAACTTGTGTATGGATTGGATAGCTTTCAGGAATAGGAAGAATGGAAAGTTTTCCTGCAAAATCTATTTGGCATGATTTCCCCTTCCCGATTAGTTATGTAAAACTTCACAAAGAAGAGAGTAGTAATATCTTCACAACATTTCACTCCTACTCTGTAGGTCATTTGCAAGGGTGACACTGGGGTTATTTGCAGATTTTATGACTTCAACACTACCTTTGGATCAGATTTTTAGACTCAGATTTACAAAAAAGCGGCATCTCAGTGCTGTCTTCAATTCGACAGCGCTGCACGAATTTTTGAAAAAATTGTGTAGCACTGTATTTACAAAAGAGTCGCTCATCGATGATGTCATTGACTGCACTAAAAATGACGTTTCAGCTTGATGCTAATCATCACGCCGTGGCACACATGTGACAGCGTGGTGTCCTGTATGAAATTTACACTCCCTTTGCACCACCTTCAGTCTGGATGTCTACGCGCAGACAATTATCCAAAAATAAGTGAAGTAAAATATATAATTTCACTGGAATTTGACGTTACAAATGGAAACGTCACAGTATATTCTGCCGATTCATTGCTTGCACATAGTTTCATTTGGCACTTTGAGTTCATGCAAAGACTTTACAACTTCTTGATTTGGGTGGAATTCTAGGGGTATTTGCAGTGTTTCTGCCCCTTAAGCTCCATTCACATAGGTCGGAAGGGACTTGGTACTAAGAAACGCAGAGGCATGTGTGGCTGGGATGGCATACCATTTTGGGACAAAAATTATTTTGTGGGCAAAGGTTGACTGGCACTACTCAGACATGCTTGAACACCCATGCTAATAAATGCTACGTCTTTGTGCACATTTGCACATGACTAACTTAAATGTTTGTCAAGGCCTTCTGTGTCATCTTCATGCTGGCCCACCCTGCACATTGTCTGGAGACGCTTCTTAATCTTCCCATGCATTGAGTGTCTAGAGCCAGCAGAAACCCTGGTGTGACCCACCTAAGTGGGTTCCATACCGCCCTTCCACAATACAGATAAAGTACTCCTTCCACTGCTGCTACATGTGCTCTCATTCTCATTTAAACTACCTTTAGTGGCATTAGGAAGCATGCATCTATTTGCTGAAGGGACTACATTACTCAACTCCTGGAGGTATGGTACTAAAATAATGTAACAAAAATAGTGCCTGATATAAATACTATGTCACTGTGTCCTAAATATCATTTTAAAACACTTTACACCCTTGGAGTTAATAATAATATTAGAAGATCTATACCCAAAGATATTTTTGCTAACAATAATTAAGACACATTATTCCAGCGTGATGATATTTTTGCTAACAATATTCTGAAATACCATCCTTGTTTAAAAAAAAAAGCTAAATCAGACTATTGTTACTTCTCTGTTTTCATAAAATGGAATTCAAGATAGCCTGGCTGATGAGGGATGATGCCCCGAAACTGGTCCCAGGATTCTTGTTTTTGGTCCAGGGAGGAACCTGCTTGGCAGTTTGGGCTAGACTGTTCCCAGAACGAACAGGGTCAAGACTCTTTTGTATATGACTGGGTCCAAACTGAGCTGACGTGGTGAGCAAAAGAACAATGGATTCAACCCCGATCTTTGTGGCTGGAAGTGAATGTTTGCATTGTTCACATTCCATCCACCATTTGTTCCTTTTGCTTTTGTCACCCTAAGTGGGAAGGGTATGCCCAAACGTGATCGCGTGCTCACTGCGCCACTGGATTCAAGCTAGCCTGGATGATGAGGGGTGATGCCCCGAAACCAGTCCCAGGATGCTTGTTTCTGGTCCAGGGAGGATCTGGCTTGGTATTTTGTGGACTGTTCCCATGAGGAACAGAGTCAAGAATGATTTGTGTATGGCTGGGTGTGAAGTGGTGTGAAAAAGAATAGTGGATTAAGCCCAGATCTTTGTGACTGGGGGTGAATGTTTGCATTGTTCAGCATTCCGTCCATCATTTGTTTCTTTCACTTTCTAAAATTAGCATTTCTAAAATAGTAATGTAAAATCCAACTACACAAGTAAGTTGGATTTATCACCACTATTCTAAACATACCAAACATGGCAACGTTACTCCTTTCTGATCAGGAATTACCACTTAAAAGTATATAGTAGAATTCCCAGTGCTAGCCTATGAGAGGAGATGGCCTCTCAGCAATGTGAAACAAAATATGCTGTTTGTCATTACCAGGACATGCCTGTCAGGCTCATCCGTTCCAAATCCTCGGGACTGTGCTGATGCTCTAAAGGGGGCTACCTCTGGACAACCCTAAGTCTGGCATATAGTAAAACACATACTGTTGGGGTAATCGAGCGGGGGAATGAAAGAGTAGGGATTGCAGGGAGGGAGATCTGAGAAAGATACAAAAAACACAATATAAGCACAGTGTCTGACTATAATAGATTATTGAACCGGTAACTGGTAATGATCACCATACACAATGTCTCCCACACCTCACCTGTAAAACAAAGAAGGCATAACCTAATATGCAGAAGAGAGCAGAGGGCAGTGGCAGGTTCACCTCAAGCAACTAGTGTTTTAAGAAAGGAAACAAAAGAACATATATGTTTGATATGTACTTCAGGGATCACAGCATACGTGAAAAATGCATGATGCGGTTCCCCCCTAATTCACCTACCAACTCGTGCTCGAAGTGAGGGTAATATGCCTAGCCTATGTGGCAACACACCCTCTCTGGAGGTTCTCTCCTATAGTGGATATAGAAAATCATAAGAAACAAGAGAAACAATTGTGAAGGTTTGCTTCTGAACTTTGGAGCAATAAACGTCTTGCTTTAGTCAGATTGCTGTCTGCTAGCGCTTGTTAAATATGCACAATGACACCAGCATAACAAGTGCAATATAATCCAAGTACAATAGTTTCTGCTCCCCCTGTATCCCTGAAGTGATGTTCGCCAGGGATATTGGTGTAAGCAACACTAACAGAGGTTCCTCTGCAAGATACCGACAAACCACGGGTCTCAGCCAACAGAGGAATACGGAGTTTGTAGGGCAAAGAAACAAAGGCTCCTCTGCAAGAGACCGGAAAACGGATCTCAGCCAACAGGGGAGTTCGGAAGTTGCAGGGCAAAGAAACAAAGGCTCCTCTGCATGAGACCGGAAAACGGGTCTCAGCCAACAGAGGGATAACAAGGCTACAGAGAACTGAGACAAAGTCTTGTCTGCAAGAGACCGGAAAACCGGGATCTCGGCCAACAGAGGAGTATGAGGAGGTTACAACAAGATTCACCTTCCTCCGACCACAGGCGAGTAAACCAGAGGTGCTTTCGCACTCTTACTGCCCTTAACGTTGATTTCCTCAGAGTTCCGCGTCAGGTGCCTCCAAACGAATTATCGGCAAAGAGAACTCCTTCCGTTGCCTTTTACTTCCGTGATCGCCATCGCGTGCATCATGTCTCACATGATTCGCAATGCCTGCAGGGATGTGCAGTTTTAGCAAGGCTGTGTCGTGAAGTCCGCTCTACCTAAATGTACGGCAGTCAGTGTACTATCGGTAGCGGAATCATGACAATGCCATACAATAAAGGCACATGTCCTCCCTTCAACTTACACAGCACCCTCCCCACAGGGCTACCTAGGGCTTACGTTAAGGGTGAGCTATGTGTAATAAAAGTGGAGTTTACGGCTTGGCAAGTCATTTTAAATGGCAAGTAAACTGAGCACAAAGGCCCTGCAGTGGCAGGCCCGAAACAGGTTTGAAAGGATACTTCTGTGGCTGGCACATGCAGTACTGCAGGCCAACTAGTAACATTTAATTTACAGTCCCTGAGTATATGGTTTACCACTATACAAGGGACTTGCATGTAAATCAAATATGCCAAACAGGTGTAAACCAATCATACATCATTTAGAGGATAGAGCACATGCAATTTAGAACTGATCAGCAGTGGTAAAGTGTCCCGAGTCCTAAAGCCAAAAAAAGGTCAGAAAAATAGTAGGGGATAAACCTGTAGAAAGGACCAGGTCACACAATAACCCCCTGATAGCTTGGCACAAAAGTAGTTAGGCTTAACTTAGGGGCAATGTGTGAAGTAGTTATGCACCACAAAAACAGTAATAAAGTGAAAAACAACACAAGACAAAACCCACACCAATTTAGAAAAATAAAGCAAAGTTTAATAAATGTAATGACACAAAAACAAATTCAATCCAATCAGTAGAATAGAAGTTTTTCACTTTTTAAGTTTTCAGTAAAAAATAGAGCCTAAAAGATCAAAGCATCACCGCAGGTATCTTGTTGCGCGAGACCAGGGCAAAGTCAAAAGTTAAGGCCGACCACGATTGTGTGCTGTTCGGCTACACAAGATGGATTAGACCAGGTCTCTGCTTACCTTTGAACTTAGAAAAGTGTTTGGAGAAAAGTTCCTGAGAAGGTAAAGTTAATCTGGGAAAGGCAGCAGTTAGTGATCGAGAAGAAGTTGTTATTGTTGGGGAGCCACTGGACGGAGTCACTGTGACGATTTCTACCTTCGAACTTTGTTACTTCGTTGGAAGTCGAAAATCTCCAGTGAGACAAAGTTGTAGCTGTAGCGGATGAGGGCTCCTTGAGGCCGGATACCGTCAGTGAGAGGTCCCGCTGAACAGGATTTGCTGCTGCAGAGAAGAACATAACAGGAGTTACTGTGAAGTCAGGCAGACTGGGGATGCACCTTGGGCGGATCAATAAGCAGGTAGGTCCCGGTCTTCTGTCAGTTCTCAGGCCACTTTTCGGTACAAAGTTTTCCAAGTCCCAATTATGCACCCTGTGCAAGCAGAAACCACAATTCTAGTCAGGGTAAGTAATTTACACACTAAGAATAAACCATGCTCATGCCCTTGGTAGCTTGGCACAGAGCATTCAGGCTAAACTAAAGATGCAATGTGTAAAATATTTCTGCACACACATACACACACACACACAGTAATACAGTGAAAATGCCACAAAATTACTCCACACCAGTTTAGAAAAATAGTCAATATTTATATGAGTAAAACAAGACCAAAACAACTGAAATTCAACATTCACAGGTCAAGAAGTGAACTTTTCAATAATAAATAAAGTTATAGCTCAGTCAGTCAGAACTCGATGTAGCGAGGGCCAGCGTCGGGAGTCGTGCAGACTCTGATACAGTACCTTGTAGATGTCAGAAATCAAAGACGATGCAAGATGCAAGGGAGGGGCGGTGTGCGGGGAGGCGTGTGGTATTGGTTCCTTTCTGCTATGCATGTTGTTGGTACGTTGGCACTCGAGGTCAGTGCATTCCACGAAGGAGGTGAGGCGTCATAGAAGAACGTGAAGCGTCTGTTCCTGGAGCCGTTGCAGAGTCGTGGAGTTAATGACACCCAGGGATGTTGCGGCTGCAGGGGAGAAGATCCAGCGGTTGTCGAGATGACCCTTGGTTACTTACTGCTGGGCATCATCAAAGATGCATTGTAGGTCAAGCTACTACTGTTCTCTGTGCTGAGAGAGGAATCATCCATAACATCTTCTTTATCCATTTCAGAATAGTAAAACAGGTAGAGGGCACAATGACGACTTGTTTCATCAACAGATGTTCGTCTACAATGAAACCCAAATTACGAATATGATTCACCGCCATGGGTAAAGCTCCCATTTCAGAGGCCCAATGGTGTGGTCCCCAAAGGCCCTATTCTTTACCTAAGATCATGACTTCAGTTTTGTCCCCGTTTAATTTGAGCAGGTTAATTTTCAATCAGGACGTGACTTTACTCAATTCAGAACCCTTAGAAGAAGAAAGGGAAAAGATGATCTGGGAATTGCAGGATAGGAAAGAAATGACAAATCAGGTTCTTCGGCAACCTCCACTAATGGACGGACATATACATTAAATAATAGTGGGCTCAGCACCGAGCCATGTAGAACTCCATATGGGGAAGGAAAGGAATTAGAGTTGGCCGACGCAGAGAAGACATGGAAAGCTCAGTTCTTTAAGAAAGAGCAGAGCCTCTCCAAGGCCATTCCCAACATGCCCAATGACTGCAAGGCTCTCACCAAAAAGTAGTGTGACACTGTGTCAAAAGCAGCGCTGAGATCCAGCAAAATGAGTGCCGCCGTTTCACCCTCATCTAATCGGTGCCTTAACATTTCAGTCACCCCTAGGAGAGTGGATTCAGAGGAGAACCTGGCTCTAAACACCAAGTGAGAAGTATGAAAAAAGTTCTGAGATTCAAAAAAAGAGGTCAACTGACCATTAACGTGCTTTTCCAGAATTTTTTAAATGATAGGAAGGTACTAAATGGGGCAAAAGTTAGACGGAGTGGCAGGGTCGGAATTGGCTTTCTTTAAGAGAGGGAGTACTGTAGGAGGATAGGGTCTGCAATCCTACGGTCACCCCAGATTTTTGCTTTTTGCTTCACTGGTTTACGACTTTCCCAGGCTGTGGGCCTGCTAATCAGACCCACAGCCTAGCTGTTCTCTCTCTAAATTGACATCCATGTACTTTAGGTGCATTTACCAATTGGTATTGGGACCCCTTATCAGCCCCTGTACAGTGTACCTTAGGTACCCAGGGCATAGGTGAACCCAAGGCCTGCCAGGGGCTGAAGCATGTATTATGCCACCCCTGGCTGGCCATCTAAACAGACACAACTGGCTGGTAAGACAGCTGGGGCAAGGTGGTGTAATCACCCTTTGCTGTAGATATAGTATTCCTATATCTAACCCCAAAATGGACACATATATTCCTATCAGTCACTCCTATGGCAGGCCTTATCAATCCTGAAGGCAGAGTGCTTGGAATTATGTGAGATGGTGCTCTAGCATGAGCTGAGCCTGTCTGCAGCTTGGGGAACCAAGTCCTTATAGCTGTTCCATGATAACGCTATACCATATACTCTTAAGTGCATTATAATCCTCGCGGTTATTGCTAACTTTGGTATAGCATTATCAAAACATGTCGAGTAAGGTGTCATACGAATTGGAATGCTACCCCCTCGCCAGTTCTGGCAACGGGGGTAGCATTCCACCCTTTTAGAGGGACACGACATGTATGTAACTGTGAACCCCGGTTAAAGTTAACTCGAGCCTCAGCATCACAAAATGGATGCTGCCACCACAGACACAAGGCTGCTGGGAGTCCTTCCAGCGAGGGAGGCCTGGACAAAGGGTTTCCTGCCTTGGGAGGTGCTAGCACCACCCCAGACAGGATTTTGTGTATTGAGGTAGGGAGGCCTGAAAGGAATGAGACATGCCTGGGGCACACAAGGTGTCCCTGTGCATACACCGGTTCAAACCAGTTGCTGGGGCACTCCAGCCCCAGCTCTGGCGCGAAACCGGACAAAGGATAGGGGGTGTAACCACCCCCCTTCCTGGTCCCACCCATAGGAGGGACCTAGTCATAGTACAGCCCCCTTTAGCAGGATAAAGGTAGGAGCTGGTCCCATTCCAAATTAGATTATCCTGAACAACTTTACAAGAAGAAACTCTGGACTTCGATGTTCTGCTCTACAGAAGACTGAAGAATCTCCCTTGTGGGCAAGGAGTGTCCACCCTGCAACTGCAGGCACCATCAAGCATCCTAGCGGTCCACTTTGTCGTCCTTCCTGTCGGATCTAGACTTCAGAGCCCGACAAGACCCGGACTCCCAGACCTCTCTGACCTCTACTCACATCTGCAGCACAGCTGAGACCCGTGGGTGCGACGAGACACGTGGGACCGGCTATCTTGAAGAGACTGCACTTCACTTCCAGCACAACTTCTGAGGCCTCCTCGAGAAAGTGCTTTGGGGAGTGAGAAGCCCCAGCCCCGAGCAGCTCCTGCACCAAAGACCAGCCCTCCAGCATCCACAAGATCTGCGTGGGGCCTTTTGCTTGATTGCTGCTCGACGCGTTGTCTGGTCACTTGCCGGCTGGCTAGTGACCTCCTAGACGACGATCCACAAAATCTACACTGCTGGTCTGGTTGCTCCAGACTGGCCCTTGCTCCCTTTTAAAAGAGGGGTATCCTTGACCCTCCTGGTCCACCCCAGATGCCGTTTCCACTCACCGCGTGGGTTGACTTTGCCAAGGCCTGTTGACTCCAAATCCGGATCCGACACCGCCGACAGCGAGAGCCTGCATGGGACAGCTCGTGCCTCCATCCTGGTTGTCGAAGACACCTCCTGGTCTATGTGGCTGCAGAGACAAGCATCCACTCTTCACCTGATCGCGACGACAGCATCTGGTTCCCTCCTGGTTCCACACCGGTCACTGGCTAGTGAATTTGAACACTGTCCCCTCTGCTTTCAGGTCCTCTTCTTCCCCGATCCACCCGTGTATCGCACCGGACATCTTTCTCCTGGTCGCCTGCAGCATCTTTCTTCAAGGCTCCATTGACTTCAACGCGGAAACCCGACACACTTTGACACCTATGCACCCGCAGCCCGTGGGTGAGGTAACAAGAGCATTTCGGTGCTCAAGGGTAGATTGACTCTCCTAGTGTCCAGAAATCCAGTCGTTTTAGTCGTAACTAGTAGGAACTGTATTTTACTTACCTTTTCGTAATTTGTTCTGCCCATTGACTTTGTTCTGCATCTCGTGTGTGAGTTCCCACTCTGCACACGCGTCCCGTGGACCCCCTTTTACTTACCTAAGGTTAGGGTAGGGTAGTCCCAGCGAACCTACAGCCTCTGGGCATCTTCATTTTCTAAATCGTTCTGCTTATACCATTTACTTAGTATATGGTTTGTCGTGCCCCTAGGGCACCATTGTAATTTTGTGCAACTTATCGTATTTTTCCTAAGAGATTGTCATGTGCTTAGCCCTCTGATCTCATAAAGAGTTCAGAGGTGTTTGTTATTAATAAATATACTGTTTGTTTTCATAACAACCTGTGTGGTGTCCTTTCATCTGGTATTCAAGGGGTTATATGTGGAAAAACAGCTGGCTTCACATGCCAAAAGAGTTTAGCCTAAGACTGCTTTGTCCATGCTACCATTAGGATAGCTGGTCTATAAGGTTGACTTACAACCAATCACCATAAGGGTTGTTTGGACTGATACAAGGTGATCACTAGAACTAGTGAGCATCATATATCAGGTTAACTTCTCACATTGGTGTGCAGCGGTTGGGATTTGAGCTTGCTGTTGTTTTTACCAAATATAATTTGAAAGATCACATAAGGTACCATAGGTACATATAACAAGCTTAGAAATACTCTGAGTTCTACTGAACCAGCTGTTGTAGTAGAAAGGGCCTAGCACACCCTGACTACAACTCTTAGCAAGGGATCAGTAGGAAAACCCATAGTGTAGGTAAGTGCATCACTTACACCTCACTAGAAAGCATGTCTACCACAGGAGAGATCTCAGTGGCTCCCCTTGTGGTTAGTGACCCTCCACAGGTCCTTTCCAGATATGCAGCCCTCAGCTTCCAGGAGATGAGACAATTGTGTACCTCCAGGAAACTGAAACAGCGTTCTAACCCTACCACTCCCTATTTGGACGAGCAAGTAAACACTGGACCCAAGATTGGCGGCCTTCGGAATTAGGGGAATGTCCCGTCCCAAAAGAATCAGTCCGCAATCTAGGGTTCCGCATGGACAATAAGTTATCCATGAAGGACCATGTAAATCACACGGTGGGCACTTGTTTCGGAATTATGCGGAGTCTACGCAAGGTCTTTAAATGGATACCAACTGAAGCACGCAGAATTCTGGTTCAGGGCCTCATAGTAAACAGGCTAGATTATGGCAATTCACTCCTCCTCGCCATAAACGAGTGCCATATTAGGAAACTGCAAGTTGTACAAAATACAGCTGCTCGTCTGATTCTAGGTCTACCCAGACGATCCCCCTCTCTGCCATGCCTAAGAATCCTACATTGGCTCCCTGTGGTGAAAAAAAGAACCATTTTCAAAGCCATGTGTCTGGTTCATAAACACATGTACGGCCTTGGACCAAAATACTGGACTCAGAAATTGACATGGTACCGGCCCGGTCGACAGCTGAGATCAAGCACTAAGTCACAGTTCACACCGCTTAGAGTTCAAACTGCCAGAAATGGCGGTCGTGCTTTTTCTTTCATGGCTCCATCTCTATGGAACAAACTTCCCCTAAGCCTACGCACAACAACAGAACTCATGAGCTTCCGAAAAAAATTGAAAACATGGCTCTTCTGCTAATTCCATTTCACGGCTCATTCTCCCTCCCCAGGATTGTCCGCATGCGCCATGAGATTCCCTTAGGATGTGATATGTTCGCAATATAAATATCCAGACTAGACTAGACTAGGTCTCTTAGAGACATATGATGATAGAAGGGCTTCTAACACAGGCCCCTCTAATCCAGATGGGAGCATGCCCCCCTTAGAAGGTGATCAAGGTGATCCAGACTCTAACCTCCCTGAAACAGAGACTGTAGATAGTAGGGAAGAAGGGGACTTATCTGAGGATGAGGCAGAAAATGGCCAACCTTTAGTCAGCAGACTTACAAGGGCCAACTTAGATCTACATAGGGAAGGAACTGGGGGAGCCCCAGTGCCATCCACAAGCAGGCCTAACTTTGGGATTAGAAGAGATAGGTCTCACTCTAGGGACTCCAATAGATCTGTTCACTCCCATGCCTATCATGAGAGGAGAGAGCATGAGGCAAAGATGAAGGAAGTTAATCTGAGGGAAGAACTTGCCCTTGCCAAAGAGAAACTTGCTTTTGCCAGAGAGCAACAATTGAGTGGGGCAGCACCCACTGGTGGCAGCAATATCCCTAGGGATAAAGACAGGAGTTTTGATAATAGACACCTGAGTAAAATAGTGCCCTCCTATAAAACAGGAGATGATATCCACAAATAGATAACTGCTCTGGAGAGGGCCTGCAAAGTACAGCAGGTACCCCAGAGTCAGTGTGTGGTAAATAAATAATTAATTACCGGTACTATTTTTCTATGCATTAACTGAAAAGGATAGCTCAATAAATAAGAGGCAGAATCCGTGGTATCTGAGTATTACGGGCTTTAATCAGATGGCTCGAGCCAATGGACCATCGGGTTCCATCACCTGCAAAGGTTCAGGAAGGGACAGACACAGGACAAAGGGAAAAGCCTAATGTCATATTAACATCATACAGTATATATAGTAAAACAGTACAATTGCATTGAATACAGTAGGCGTAACAAGTGACAAACGAAAGATAAGAACATATGGGCGTAAAAAGAAGGCGTGCACAGGGCGTGCACGGAGACGTGATGTAAACGTCACAGAAGTGTCATAAATGGGTGGATACATGGAGGGGGCTACCTGGGCAGCTGGAACCTTTAACCTACTGGTGCGCGCAAAACGGGCCATGACGTGTAACTGGGGAGAGCTGGGGGCTCTGACTTCTAGCACTAGAAGAGGAGACTAAAGTCTGGGATGTCAGAACGACCTGTACCTATAGCATATCTGATATCTCGTGTTTGGAGTACATGTTGATTGAATCTAAAAGTCATCAGGGCAAAGGCTACTTGTCACTAAGGCTAGTGCGTGCATATATTTCTTAGTGTATTGCGTGTGCTATGAATCTTCTATGGACATTAATTCAGTAATTCTCTTGCATGGAGACAGGAAGACTAGACTATAGATGAAGATGTTTATGCGGTTCGTTAGCTAGGAATGTGAAACCGGGGAGCTGAACTGATAACTGTAGGCATAACATATTCTTGGCAGACAGGCAGGCAGGCCAGGCCGGGCACCGCGCTGCTTGGCAAAAAGTAAGTGAAGGGTCAGGGATGCGGGAGGGGCTGCATCACTCCTCGGAGTGGTTTCAGGAGACTTGAGACTCGAATCTGGTGTCCGGGCCCTGTGAGGCCTAGAAACAGGGAAAACTCGATGATTTAACGTGCACAATGTAAAGACTGGATAACTAACATACTAACGTTGGACACAACTATAAATGCATCTTTATTCGGTCAAGGGGGTAAATATGCATATTAATCATGCACATATAACATACGATGGTGAACACGTAGGGACACATGACAGGGCAAAATTCAATTTTCCTCATTCCCTCCTTGTTCCCTACGTTTCCTTCAGGAAACATCAATATTCATGATACCATCTATCTGTTCATACAGCATCATTTGCTCGTCTTTTATCTTTTGGGAATGGGACTTTGGACTTGGAATACAAGAGGTAGCGCACAAGCCGCAAATCGCAGGGCCACATTGTAAACAGAGACAACAAATGAATATGATCATTACTATTATTCCTAGGAATGACAGTACTTTCCATCCCCAGGCAGATATCATACTCCAGAGCCAACCGGACCATGTCCAGGTGCCTGGATTCTGGTGTAGCTGATGGGCTATTTTATGAAGTCTTGTTATTGCTGAATATACAGACGGTGCGTTATTAGGAATGAAAATGCAACAACTAGATACGATGACTCTACAAGCTCCGCCCCTATCGGCCAGTATGACGTCAAGAACAAGGCGGTTCTGAAGAACGACAAATCTCATAGCAGATTGCTCTTCGGTTAAGTTACCTAGAGCGGAAGTAGTCTCATTCACTACTGCTTCAAGGGTTCGGGTTAACCTACGTATTAGCTTACTATTCTGGATAGGTCCTATGAAGAAAAAGAAACCTTTATTGAAGTCTGTATACTGTTCTAATGCAGTTTCAGTTTGATCGACAATTGGGGACTCGATCTCCCTTCTATGTCTGACGTGTACTAGATGTGTATTTCTGTGATAATCGGATGGGGCTAGGAAAACTGGTGGCAGTAGGAAGGAAATGTAACATGTCCCATCCCAATCTAGGGGCAGACGTACATATGCGGTCTGACCACATACAAAATATGAATGACGTGAGGCTTTGAAAGTAGACTTCCCACTGTCACTATACTCGACCACAGTAGTGCAATCACTGTGTCCTAGATGTACTGAACCATTCTTTCTAACACATAATTCGCCTTTTACTGGTAGGACTGTAATAGCAGGCAAGTCTGGAGTAGTCTCGGACTGAACATTCAAAACCATGAAATTCGAGGAATAATTACCTAGATCATATACTTCATTTTCTAGATCTAACCCTGTTCTATGGGAAAGACCTTCCTTGTCTGGGAAACATGTTCTATTCAGAAGGGACTTATCGTCTGAGGATGATGTTATCGTAAACCATGCTCCACACGAACCATTGTGTGAAAACGGATAGGGAAAAAGTGGCAGAACTCCCTTCGGTGTCTGGAAAGGGGGGAGTCGACCACACACCCAACAATTAGTGGCATTGCTAGTCTGGTGTGAATAGTGTAACATTCGTATAAAAGTATTGTTGCGCATGGCAAGTCGGTAGGATAACTCGTGAGGGGGTAGTTCACTAAAAGTGTGCTCTACTGTATCATTAGAGGAAAGATGTACATGTGAATCAATAGGAGGAAAAAATACATGTAAAACATAACTTATGCATGTAATCGTAAGACTCAGAAATAACATAACCAATAAAGTGATAACGCATCTGCTGCGCAAATTCTTACAATAACGTATTTTCTTGGAGTTTCGTCTAACTCTCTCACTATGGGGGTCTATCTCATACATGTCAGGAACCTGTCTAACCGCTTCACCCGAGAGGGACTTAGACAATTAAACTGTCTGACTTGCTAGACCGTAGCTTGATTTTATACTCCTGCTGCGGAGTTTTCTCTAACAGGGGGAGTTTAGAGTCAGTATCGGGGCAGTCCTTGAGAAAAGTCTTTGGACGGAGTCCATGAAAACGCTTGATGTGGCTGGAGTGTAGCCACCCCTTGCGGCCCTCCAGTTTCACCGCGGTCCTTGTGGTCATCAGAACAAGTTTCGGCTCTTTCCAGCGGGGCTCCAGCGGACTTGAACGATCAAAGTTCCTTATGAGGACTAGGTCGCCTGGAACGACCCCGTGCGGTTTCACTTGGGTGTTGTCTGGAAAGGCAGCCGCGACCTGTGAACGACAAGAGAGTAGTGCAGACATCAAGGAAGCTAGGTAATCTGTCAGCATATTACTGTCAACATCGGTAATTTTACGTGGCATAGGTGTACCCCACATGTTCGGGGGACGGCCGAATACAACTTCAAAAGGTGACAGACCTGAACGGGAATGAGCGACCATTCTCATATAAAAAAGGGCGACTGGCAGGGCTACCATCCAATCTACACCTTTCTCGGCACAAACTTTTGCAATACGGATTTTCAGAGTTTGATTGTGTCTCTCGACGAGGCCAGCTGCCTCGGGGTGTCGTACACAGTGGAACTTCCACTGGTACCCTAACAGAAGAGATACTTGTTTCATGAGTTCGGATGAGAATGGCTGGCCATTGTCTGAATACACGACCCTGGGCAAACCATAGCGTGGGAAAAACTCACGAACCAACTGTCTGGCAGTGGTCGCGGCAGTGTAATCTGGGACTGGATATGCTTCTGTCCATCTGGACAAAGCGCATACAACTACGAGGACATACTTGAAACCTCGACATCGATCCATCTGGATATAATCCATCTGGAGGACTTCAAAAGGGTGGTCAGGAGGATGGAATCCACCTTGTTCCACCGGAACACCTTTACCTGGATTGAACTGACAACAGATCATGCAGGTACGCACTTTCTGCTTTGCTGCTGCTCGTAAATGCTTGTTAAACCAAAGGTTCTGGATGCTGTCTAACATGGCTTTTTCTCCTAAATGTGCTGGACTATGTGCGGTGTTAATAATAACTTGAACCATAGAGTCGGGGAGAAACCACGTGGCTTTTCCCTTCGTCAACCATCCCTGATCTGTCTGGACCCCTCCTTGTTCAGACCATTTCTTGATTTCGTCTGGGGTAGCATGTGTCTGTATGTCTAGTACGTCTTGTGTAGGGTCCTTCACTGTCATACAAGTCATCTGATCTGGAACATCTGTCTTTGTCGTGTTAACTGGAATGTCTGGAGTCTGAGCTGTAAGCTTGGCTGTTCGGTCTGCTAGATCGTTACCTTGGGAAATGGTGTCAGTGGCTTTCGTATGTGCTTTGCACTTCATAATGGCAATGGCTTTCGGTAAATGTATTGCTTCTAACAGAGCTTGAATGAGGGGGCCATGCTGAATCTTGGCTCCATGAGAGGTCATGAAACCTCTTTCTTGCCAGAGTACTCCAAAGTCGTGAACGACTCCGAATGCATAACGTGAATCTGTATATATGTTTACTTTCAGGTTCTTAGCTAGTATGCAGGCTTGTGTCAGAGCAATAAGCTCTGCTGCTTGAGCAGACAGGGTGTCAATACGATGTGTTTCTATAACTTCAGTTTCAGTAGTCACTGCATACGCGGCTACTAGTTCTCCTGTACTTGTTCTCATACATGAACCATCCACATAAAGTGTCAGGTCGGGATCAGGTAATGCAATGTCCGTCAAGTCTTGTCTTGGTTTTGTCATGGTGTTGATAACTTCCACGCAGTCATGTGTGGCCGGGTTTGATGTAATCGAGGGTAACAGTGTAGCAGGATTTAAAATGTCGCAGCGTCTGATTTCTATGTGTGGCTGAAACAGTGTCAGTTCATATCCTGTTAAACGTGCAATTGTCAAGTGCTGAGTCTGTGTTCGGTTTAAAAGAACTTCCACTGAATGTGGAACTTGTACTGTCAGGGAGTGTCCTAACACTATGGAATCACTTTGTCTGATAGCTAGAGCTGTGGCTGCAACTGACTTGAGGCATGCAGGCAGAGCCTGGGCTACTGGATCTAATGTGCTAGAAAAATAAGCACAAGGCTTGTGTTGTCCTGCTTGATCTTGCGTGAGAACAGATAATGCTGTACCATCACGTTCAGTGACAAAAAGTGTAAAAGGCTTACTATAGTTTGGTGTCGCTAACACAGGTGCATTACATAAAGCTTTCTTTAACTCATTGAAAACAAGTGTATGTTCCTGGGTCCAAGGGAGGACAGTCGATGTGGCTGCCTCCTGTGTCGTTAACTGTATCAGTGGTTTAGCTAGATATGCATACTGAGGAATCCATTGTCTGCAGTAAGAAGTGAGGCCGATAAAAGCTCGTACCTCCTTCTGTGTCTTGGGCTGTGGAAGATGTGCTATTAACTGGATACGGTCAGGTGTCAACTGTCTACCCCTCTTGGACAGTAAGTGTCCTAGGTATACCACTTGCTGGACACAGAATTGCAGTTTCGAAGGGGACACCTTGTGCCCCATCTCGGCCAAAAAATACAAGACTGTCAGTGACGCACGTTCGCAGTCACGTTCTGTACGGGCTGTGATCAATAGATCATCGACATACTGGAGCAGGGCAGTGTCAGTTGGCATGTGAATACTGTCTAGTTTTCTCTTAAGTGCTTGACTATAAATACTAGGACTTTCTGTGAAACCTTGTGGTGCACGTGTGAATTTATATCTTCTTCCATTTAAACAGAATCCGAAAAGAAACTGGCTGTCTGGATGAATGGGGACACTAAAGAATGCGTTCTTGAGATCAATAACAGTAAAGAACGTAGCTTCAGAATCAATGGCAGTCAATAGGGAAGAGATATCTGGAACCACAGGGTACTGGGGAATGATACATTTATTAAGTTCTCGGAGGTCAATCACTAATCGATAAACAGGAGGTGCATTTGGGTCAGTACGTTTAAGAATCGGAATGATAGGAGAATTACATACATTGGAGTCAGTTTCTACAACTACTCCTTGAGCAATGAGCTCGTCAATAATTTTCGATAAGGCTGCTACAGCCTCAGGTGGCAATTTGTACTGTCGGATTCTTGGTAATACAACACCTTGTTTCAGAGTGACACGATATGGTGTAATGTGCATACAACCTACATCAGTTGGACCTTGCGCCCATAAATGCTGTGGTACATTCAGTAATCTTGGATCAAAATCACGTAACACATAATGACCTTTAAAATCACGTAAAAACAATCTCACTCCTTCCGGAGAGCAGCATATTACGGCACCTAACTCTTTCAATGTTTTAATACCCAGTAAATTTTCAGGACAGGATTTTGTAAGTAACAAGTCTGTAGTTCGGGACAATGGACCAACTTCTAGGGAAACTGGTTTCGATATTTCATTAACAATAGGCTTTCCTGAAAATCCCAGGGAAACATTTCTTGAGCCTGAGAGTGGAGCCCCTGGAACCTCGTTATGACTGATGGTAGTCCTACTTGCCCCTGTATCAATCAGAAACTTTCTGTCTTTCCCTAATACTTGACTGTGTACATAGGGACCCTCTTGATCTACAGGAACCTCGATGAGAGGCAAGCCAACCTCCCTCTCTAGGCTGTTTCATGAATACTGCTGATATTCTGGATAATCTGACTGTGCGTACTGGTACATCTGTTGTGTAACGTGTTGTGTGGCAGCTATAGGCTGCGGTACTGTAACTGTCTGTTGTGCGTTCTGCGGTTGCTGCGAATTTTGCGGAACATGTTCCTGTCTCGGAGGACGCGGTCTCTCTTTCATCTTACCTGTAGCTATGTTATGTTTCAGAACTGCACATTCGTTTATGTAATGACCTGGCTGTTTACAGTAATTGCATGTCCCTTTAACGGGAGCTGCAGAATGATTAGTCTGATTCGTACCCCTCTTCTGACTATCTGCTGGAATAGACTGTGCAACTAGTACTTTCATTTTCGTATCTTTCATACGTCTCCTTTCGTGTTCTTGCTCTTCCCTGATTCTGTTCTGGTGATACTGTAACATCTGTAGCATTTGGGACGGGGTATTAGCTTGCCATGTACTCTCGACTTTTAATACTCGATTTTTAACTTGTGGTAAAGAATTTTCAACTAGTTTGGTAACAAAAAGATGTGGATACGACTCACTACTTGTTTTCAAACCGCTATTAATAATGAAACATTTCTCAAATCTGGAATAAAAATCACTAGTGTCTTCGTCTTGTTTCTGTTTACAGGCTGAGATGGCATCCCAGTCTTCCTTTTTCGTGGCTAGTAATCTTGGCAAGACTTGTATTAACAACTCGGGCAATTCTTTGGCTTTATCCCCAAGACCAGTACCTGGGACTCGTGTATTATCTTCGGTTTCTAACGCGGTCCAGTCAATCTTTTTCTCTCCCACCTCCCATTCTTTTTCTTTGAGTTTTTCATATATGCCCGCAGGCAACAGGACCTTTAACATTTTGATGATATCAGGATACGTGTATTCTCCCATACGGAGCATGTCTTTTAACTCTCGGTGGAACCCTGCTGGATCTTTATCGTGACAGGGCACTAACTTCTTCATTTCGAGTAGTTCTATTTTCGTTATAGGGGTGTAAACAAATACTCGTTCGAGCTCACCCCCGTTCCCTTAACAGGATGCACTTCTCGCAACGGATTCTGTCTATCTATGTAGAATGGGGGTGAAACAGGAACAAAATGTGTAGTCAGGAACGTTCTGTATTTGTGGCGCTGTTCTAAAATGACACTAATTAAATCGGTACCTAGACCTTTCCATCTGTTTAGGAGTAACTCGTTCAATACATTATATAAAGGACCTGGATCAGAATGCTGATCCTCGTACAGTGTAATGAGGTGCTGGATCATGTACATACCCACCAGTCGCTGTTCGGCTGGGGGCAGTTTCAGAAACATTTGAGCCACTACTTCGTTTGAATACGTGGTAGAATCACTAGCCCATCGGACTGCTGATCGGGCTAGTTCTTGGTCATGCATGGTACTAAGCTCACTGTAACCTATTCGTAGTTTCAGAACTTTATCGGTAGCCTGGAATAATTGTTCAAGAGAACACTGTTCTGGGACGGGAGGAGGAAAAGCTTTCTTGTAGTCTAGACGTGTGTGTCTATCAGAAGGTCTCGTCTTACCTACATACGCTATTCTGGTGGGATTCTCGTTGTCTACCTCTTCGTCTGAAGAGTCATTCTCTTTCTCGGCTACTCTCATTGCTTCCTCCTTTTGGTGTATACTTATAATTTCTTTACGAATCTTTCTGTACATGGTTTCTATACAATTTTGTGTTCTGTGTTTTCCTTCTGCTATATTGTCACTCCATCTTGTCAGAACTTTCATATCTTCTTTGTTTTTATCAGGATAATCCTGTTCTCTTATTAAACAATTTATTAAAAATTGCAAAATCATGCCTTGAATCTCGACTTTCCTGTGTACCATAGCTTCGTGAATACTTTCTGGTTTCTCCCCTGTACGAATGAAGTGATATATTCTGTCTAGATGTTGTTCCATATTTGATATGGTAACCAAGAAGCTTGCAACTCGTCGTAAACGTATGGAATATATTATCATACTATCTTCGCCTGGTACCGGGTCATATCTACAATCAGATCCACACTCATTAAAATACTTTTTGAGGGCTTCGTACGTAGTCACTTTTGGCGTACGTTGTAACGCTGCATCTCTCAGCGTCAGTAGCTTTGTTTGAGGCGGGGTGATAGGAATACCTCCCCCTGCTCCTCCTGAACTAGAATCGTCAATTAATACTGAATGTGTGGCTGCTGGTAATGTAACTGGTAAAGTAGGTGTACGTAATGTGGGTTGGTCCTGGGGTACTGGCACATGGACAGGATTCCCGGGACCCACGGCTGGAGGCACAGTAATTACGTTATTAACAGGAGGTTGAACTTGAACAGGCGGAGTAGGATTCGTATTAGCATATTCTGGAACAGTGTCGTCTAAATAGGAAGAAAGAAAAATTTCAGCTGCGGTCGGTTTATGACGTAGCTTAGTCGGGACCAATGGTGGCGGTAAATTACAGAGTGTTTCCGGGGTCGCTTTAGGCGGACCCTCGGCGAGAAGGGGATACATACCTTTAATAAGGGCATTTCTTTGTCTGTCTGACTGTTCTGTTCTAACTCGTTCACCTTCTTCTAGTAATTCCCTTTCTTGGGCTTTTTCGGAGGATTCCCTACTTAATTCTGCTTTTCTGAATTCCTTTTCCGTTCTTTTATGCGATTCTTTACGCCATAATTCTATGGCATCTTTCTGGGATTGTCTGGCTTTCTTTTTCCATAATGCTTCTTCTACTCTCATGATGCACTCGGCATCCCATGTTCCTGAAACAGGCCATCTATATTTTTCTTCGAGATCTTTGGTGTAGTCCACCCATAAATCTAGATACAGTATGGCATCTAAGCCATGTTTATGATACATGAAATGTCCAGGACTGTCCCTGGGAGGGACAGGAACTGATTCTTCGAGTAACCCTTTTCTGGTTTTTATCTGACGTAACTTTGAAAACAAAGGCATATTTGAACCGTACTTGAACTTGAACACAATACACAATGAACACAGTAAATGAATAGCAAAACAATCACTCATACCACGACATAAAAAACACATTAATAACAGTTCGAACAGATACTACCTAATACATTGAAAACATAATACTTGAATTTCTCGAGAACAGACTTACTAGAATTACTGGATGCACTGCTAAAACAGTACAGAACATACCGGTCTCCTAAAGAGACACGTCATACCGTATCCACGTCGGACCGGATCTGTGTACCCAAACTCGTCGGACCGGGCACAAATTAATGAACCCGTCTAGATACGTTCCCAGCAACGGTACTCACCGGGAAGCAAAACTGAAGGCCTCGGACTGGACTGGACTGCTACGACATCTGGTTACTGCTACGCACTACGCATGCGCCTCGGGCTTCGGGCTTCGGAAACAGGTGGGCCTCCGATACCTCGGACCTTGCTCTCTCGGCTTGGGCTCTGGTCGGGACGATCCGCCTTCCTCAACGCCTCGTCTGGATGCCGGACCGCAGTCTCCGTCTCCTCCGTGGGCCTGAGGGAGACTTGAAGCAGAAATATCTGCACGTGCACAGTAGGGGTCCGTCACGGCTGTAGAAGGGACATGGGGCCTGCGTTACATCGCCGGCGCGTGGGGAAGGGGCTCGTCCCTATTCGGGCGCCATTATGTGGTAAATAAATAATTAATTACCGGTACTATTTTTCTATGCATTAACTGAAAAGGATAGCTCAATAAATAAGAGGCAGAATCTGTGGTATCTGAGTATTACGGGCTTTAATCAGATGGCTCGAGCCAATGGACCATCGGGTTCCATCACCTGCAAAGGTTCAGGAAGGGACAGACACAGGACAAAGGGAAAAGCCTAATGTCATATTAACATCATACAGTATATATAGTAAAACAGTACAATTGCATTGAATACAGTAGGCGTAACAAGTGACAAACGAAAGATAAGAACATATGGGCGTAAAAAGAAGGCGTGCACAGGGCGTGCACGGAGACATGTGATGTAAACGTCACAGAAGTGTCATAAATGGGTGGATACATGGAGGGGGCTACCTGGGCAGCTGGAACCTTTAACCTACTGGTGCGCGCAAAACGGGCCATGACGTGTAACTGGGGAGAGCTGGGGGCTCTGACTTCTAGCACTAGAAGAGGAGACTAAAGTCTGGGATGTCAGAACGACCTGTACCTATAGCATATCTGATATCTCGTGTTTGGAGTACATGTTGATTGAATCTAAAAGTCATCAGAGCAAAGGCTACTTGTCACTAAGGCTAGTGCATGCATATATTTCTTAGTGTATTGCGTGTGCTATGAATCTTCTATGGACATTAATTCAGTAATTCTCTTGCATGGAGACAGGAAGACTAGACTATAGATGAAGATGTTTATGCGGTTCGTTAGCTAGGAATGTGAAACCGGGGAGCTGAACTGATAACTGTAGGCATAACATATTCTTGGCAGACAGGCAGGCAGGCCAGGCCGGGCACCGCGCTGCTTGGCAAAAAGTAAGTGAAGGGTCAGGGATGCGGGAGGGGCTGCATCACTCCTCGGAGTGGTTTCAGGAGACTTGAGACTCGAATCTGGTGTCCGGGCCCTGTGAGGCCTAGAAACAGGGAAAACTCGATGATTTAACGTGCACAATGTAAAGACGTTGGCAACATAGGCCTAAAAGCCTAATTCACGTTGCTTTCACGGAGGACTGGATAACTAACATACTAACGTTGGACACAACTATAAATGCGTCTTTATTCGGTCAAGGGGGTAAATATGCATATTAATCATGCACATATAACATACGATGGGGAACACGTAGGGACACATGACAGGGCAAAATTCAATTTTACTCAAGTGGGCAGCAATATTGTGGCTCTCCTTTGAAGGTAAAGGTAGAGATAAGCTCCTCACTGTTAGAGATGAGGATGCTAATGATTACCAAGTCCTGAAAACTGCACTGATTGATGGGGTTGGCTTAACAACTGAACAGTACAGGTTGATGTTCAGAGACACCCAGAAAACTCAGGCTCAGAATTGGACTGACTTTATTGATTGTGCCACTAAGGCTTTGGAAGGCTGGTTACTGGGTAGTAAAGTTACTGATTATACAGGATTGTACAATCTTATTATGAGAGAACAAATCTTAAATCATTGTCAGAACCAGTTGTTGCATCAGCACCTGATTGACTCAGATCTGTCCTCTCCCCAAGAATTGGGAAAGAAGGCAGACAGATGGGTCAGAACCAGGGTCAAGCAGCAGAACCAGAACCAGGGTGGTGGCCAAAAGAAAGCAGACCAAAAGGTTAGTAATCAGAATCCACAAAATGACCAGAAGTCTTCAACAGGGCCCCAACAATCCATGGAGGGTGGGTCCCAGAATTCCCAAAAGAAGAAGACTGATGTTCCAAAGAAACCATGGTGCCAATACTGTAAAGGTAAAACTCACTGGTTTAGTGAGTGCACCAAGAAAGGCCAAGCTCCTACCACTACTGTCCCTAATTCACCTGCACCCCCTAGTACAGTTAGTAGTGGTAGTGTACCCCCCAAGGCTATAGTAGGGTTAACCCTGGGAACTGAGGTGGGTTCTTACTTAGTCAGAATACCTACTCAGGCTGTTCTTGTTTGTACTGGGGACATGGATATGACCCCTTCTGTAAGTCCTAGTACTCTGGGCAAATACAGGCAAACGCCTTTAATCAATGGAAAAATGGCTCAGGCCTACAGGGACACATGTGCAAGTGTCACTATGGTGACACCAACCTTTGTGGACCCTGATCAGATCATGCTAGGTTCAGACTACCTAGTGACCAATGCTAGCAACGTCACTACCAATCACAGTATGGCAGTTGTTAACTTCTCCTGGGGAGGGGTAACTGGCCTCAAAAGGGTTGTAGTTAGTTCAGACCTCCCAGTAGATTGTCTCTTGGGCAATGATTTGGAATCCTCACTGTAGTCAGATGTGGAGTACAGGACTCATGTAGAAATGTTAGGTCTATCCTCACATGTCCTTGCTATGACCAGGTCACAGGCCAAGAAATGCCCAGCTGAACAAGTGCTGGATCCTGGAAGAATGGACCAGACACTACCCAAGAGGAAGAACAGTAGGGTTAAGGCAGAGCCTTCCCCCCTACCTCAGGTTGAGGATCAGCCCTCTCAGGAGGCTGACCCAAAGACCCCAGAAGGAACTGTCCTAGATGAGCTTGAACCTGAACAGGTTGAGTTTCTTGGAACAGGGGGACCTTCCAGGGCAGACTTGAGACAGGCACAGTTAGACTGTTCCTCCCTTGAAACCCTCAGACAGCAGGCTGCTGCTGAGGCTGCAGGGAATGCTACAGGTGCCCACAAGGTATACTGGGATGAAGGACTCCTATACTCTGAGGCAAGAGACCCCAAGCCTGGTGCTACCAGGAGGCTGGTCACCCCCTTGTCTCTTAGAGGGTTCCTTCTCACCTTAGCCCATGAAATTCCCCTTGCAGGACACTTAGGCCAGAACAAGACTTGGGACAGGCTTGCCTCACACGTTCACTGGCCTCACATGTCTGAAGACACTAAAGAGTTTTGTCGCTCATGTGTCACCTGCCAAGCCAGTGGCAAATCAGGTGGCACAACAAAGGCCCCCCTTATACCACTACCTGTGGTGGGGGTGCCCTTTGAAAGAGTGGGGATAGACATTGTAGGACCAATGGACCCCCCAACAGCATCTGGGCACAGATTTATACTGGTGGTAGTGGATCATACCACCAGGTATCCAGAAGCTATTCCCCTTAGGACCACTACAGCTCCTGTTGTGGCCAGGGCCCTACTTGGAGTTTTCTCCAGAGTGGGGTTTCCTAAGGAGGTTGTCTCTGACAGAGGTGCCAACTTCATGTCAGGATACTTGACTGCAATATGGAAGGAGTGTGGTGTACATTACACATTTACCACACCCTATCACCCACAGTGCAATGGGCTTGTGGAGAGATTCAATAAGACCCTAAAAGGGATGATAAAAGGGTTACCTGAAAAGCTTAGGCGAAGATGGGACATCCTTTTACCCTGCCTCCTGTTTGCTTACAGAGAGGTCCCACAGAAGGGGGTTGGCTACAGCCCTTTTGAGCTTTTGTTTGGGCATCCTGTAAGATGACCCCTATGTCTTGTAAAGGAAGGATGGGAGTTACCTCTCAAAAAGCCTAAACTTGACATAGTGGACTATGTACTTGGTCTCCGCTCCAGGATGGCAGAGTACATGGAGAAGGCATCCAAAAACCTTGAGGCCAGCCAAGAACTTCAAAAAGGTTGGCATGACCAAAAGGCTGTCCTGACTGTTTATCATGCAGGACAGAAGGTGTGGGTGTTGGAGCCAGTGGCCCCAGCAGCTCTCCAAGACAAATGGTCTGGACCCCATACCATCATTGAGCAAAATGGAGAGGTCACCTACTTGGTGGACCTTGGAACTCCCAGGAGCCCCCACAGGGTGCTTCATGTAAACAGGCTCAAGGCATTTGTCGACAGGGAGGACATGGGCTTGCTCATGGCCACAGAGGAGGGGCAGGAGGAAGAGAGTGACCCTCTCCCAGACCTGCTCACTCAGAACCCTGATGATGGGTCAGTTGATGGTGTGGTCTTTTCTGACAGCCTCTCTGAGCATCAACAAACAGGTTCTTCAATCCTTTAGACAAATGTTCTCACTGACACCCAGTCAGACAAACTGGTGCACCCATGAGGTGGACACTGGTGACAGTCTGCCTGTCAAGAGTAAAATCTACAGGCAACCTGTCCACGTCAGGGACTGCATAAAGAAAGAAGTACAAAAGATGTTGGAATTGGGAGTCATTGAACCCTCAGAAAGCCCTTGGGCTAGTCCTGTAGTTTTAGTGCCAAAACCTCACACCCAGGATGGTAAGAGAGAGATGAGGTTTTGTGTAGACTACAGGGGTCTCAATGCTGTCACTAAGACAGATGCCCATCCAATACCTAGGGCAGATGAACTCATAGATAAGTTGGCTTCTGCCACCTTCTTGAGTACATTTGACCTAACAGCTGGTTATTGGCAGATCAGGTTAGCTGAGGATGCCAAGGCCAAAACAGCATTTTCTACCCCGGGAGGTCATTACCAATTTGTGGTGATGCCCTTTGGTTTGAAAAATGCACCTGCCACTTTTCAAAGGTTGGTGAACCAAGTTCTCACTGGGTTGGATGACTTTTGTGCAGCATATCTAGATGATATTGCTGTCTTCAGCTCCACCTGGGAGGATCACCTGATCCACCTGAGGAAAGTTTTGGAGGCCCTGCAAAAGGCAGGCCTCACTATCAAGGCCACCAAGTGCCAGAAAGGGCAGCGTCAGGTTGTGTACCTCGGCCACCTTGTAGGTGGAGGCCAGGTTCAACCCTTGGAGAGCAAGATACAGGCCATAAAGGACTGGGCTCCTCCAACCACCCAGACACAGGTCAGAGCTTTTTAGGGCCTGTCTGGTTATTATAGGAAGTTTGCCAAAAAATATGGGTCCATTGTGACACCACTTAATGACTTGACAAGCAAGAAAATGCCAAGAAAAGTTCAGTGGACAGCTAGCTGTCAGAAGGCATTCGATGACCTGAAGCAGGCCATGTGTACTGCACCTATTCTCAAGAGTCCTGACTACTCCAAAACCTTCATTGTCCAAACAGATGCATCTGAGTTGGGTGTGGGAGCTGTTCTATCTCAACTGAATATTGATGGTCATGACCAGCCCATTGCTTTTATAAGTAGAAGGCTGACCCCTAGAGAGAAACGTTGGTCAGCTATTGAGAGAGAGGCCTTTGCTGTGGTTTGGGCCCTGAAGAAGTTGAGGCCATACTTGTTTGGAACTTACTTCAAGATTCAGACCGACCATAAGCCCCTCTTGTGGCTAAATCAAATGAAGGGTGAAAACCTCAAACTTCTTAGGTGGTCCATTTCCCTACAGGGGATGGACTTTACAGTGGAGCACAGACCAGGGACTGACCATGGCAATGCAGATGGTCTCTCCAGGTATTTCCACTTAGAACAGGAAGACTCACCTGGTCAAGGTTAGTTTAATGTCCCTAAGTTTGGGGGGGGGGGTTATGTAGGAGAGTAGGGTCTGCAATCCTATGGTCACCCCAGATTTTTGCTTTTTGCTTCACTGGTTTACGACTTTCCTTGGCTGTGGGCCTGCTAATCAGACCCACAGCCTAGCTGTTCTCTCTCTAAATTGACATCCATGTACTTTAGGTGCATTTACCAATTGGTATTGGGACCCCTTATCAGCCTTTGTACAGTGTACCTTAGGTACCCAGGGCATAGGTGAACCCAAGGCCTGCCAGGGGCTGAAGCATGTATTATGGCACCCCTGGCTGGCCATCTAAACAGACACAACTGGCTGGTAAGACAGCTGGGGCAAGGTGGTGTAATCACCCTTTGCTGTAGATATAGTTTTTCTATATCTAACCCCAAAATGGACACATATATACCTATCAGTCACTCCTATGGCAGGCCTTATCAATCCTGAAGGCAGAGTGCTTGGAATTATGTGAGATGGTGCTCTAGCATGAGCTGAGCCTGTCTGCAGCTTGCGGAACCAAGTCCTTATAGCTGTTCCATGATAACGCTATACCATATACTCTTAAGTGCATTATAATCCTCGCGGTTATTGCTAACTTTGGTATAGCATTATCAAAACATGTCGAGTAAGGTGTCATACGAATTGGAATACTACCCCCTCGCCAGTTCTGGTGACGGGGGTAGCATTCCACCCTTTTAGAGGGACACGACATGTATGTAACTGTGAACCCCGGTTAAAGTTAACTCGAGCCTCAGCATCACAAAATGGATGCTGCCACCACAGACACAAGTCTGACCTCCTGGTGCTGGGAGTCCTTCCAGCGAGGGAGGCCTGGACAAAGGGTTTCCTGCCTTGGGAGGTGCTAGCACCACCCCAGACAGGATTTTGTGTATTGAGGTAGGGAGGCCTGAAAGGAATGAGACATGCCTGGGGCACACAAGGTGTCCCTGTGCATACACCGGTTCAAACCAGTTGCTGGGGCACTCCAGCCCCAGCTCTGGCGCGAAACCGGACAAAGGATAGGGGGTGTAACCACCCCCCTTCCTGGTCCCACCCAAAGGAGGGACCTAGTTATAGTACAGCCCCCTTTAGCAGGACAAAGGTAGTAGCTGGTCCCATTCCAAATTAGATTATCCTGAACAACTTTACAAGCAGAAACTCTGGACTTCGACGTTCTGCTCCACAGAAGACTGAAGAATCTCCCTTGTGGGCAAGGAGTGTCCACCCTGCAACTGCATGCACTATCAAGCGTCCTAGCGGTCCACTTTGTCGTCCTTCCTGCCGGATCTAGACTTCAGAGCCCGACGAGACCCGGACTCCCAGACCTCTCCGACCTCTACTCACATCTGCAGCACAGCTGAAACCTGTGGGTGCGACGAGACACGTGGGCCCGGCCATCTTGAAGAGACTGCACTTCGCTTCCAGCACGCCTTCTGAGGCCTCCTCGAGAAAGTGTTTTGGGGATTGAGAAGCCCCAGCCCCGAGCAGCTCCTGCACCAAAGACCAGCCCTCCAGCATCCACAAGATCTGCGTGGGGCCCTTTTGCTTGATTGCTGCTCGATGCGTTGTCTGGTCACTTGCCGGCTGGCTAATGACCTCCTAGACGACGATCCACGAAATCTACACTGCTGGTCTGGTTGCTCCAGAGTGGCCCTTGCTCCCTTCCAAAAGAGGGGCATCCTGGACACTCCTGGTCCACTCCAGACGCCGTTTCCACTCACCGCGTGGGTTGCCTTTGCCAAGGCCTGTTGACTCCAAATCCGGATAAGACACCGCCGACAGCGAGAGCCTGCATGGGACAGCTCGTGCCTCCATCCTGGTTGTCGAAGACACCTCCTGGTCTACGTGGCTGCAGAGACAAGCGTCCACTCTTCACCTGATCGCGACGACAGCATCTGGTTCCCTCCTGGTTCCACACCGGTCACTGGCTAGTGACTTTGAACACTGTCCCCTCTGCTTTCAGGTCCTCTTCTTCCCCGATCCACCCGTGGATCGCACCGGACATCTTCCTCCTGGTCGCATGCAGCATCTTTCTTCAAGGCTCCATTGACTTCAACGCGGAAACCCGACACACTTTGACACCTATGCACCCGCAGCCCGTGGGTGAGGTAACAAGAGCATTTCGGTGCTAAAGGGTAGATTGACTCTCCTAGTGTCCAGAAATCCAGTCGTTTTAGTCGTAACTAGTAGGAACTGTCTTTTACTTACCTTTTCGTAATTTGTTCTGCCCATTTACTTTGTTCCGCATCTCGCGTGTGAGTTCACACTCTGCACACGCGTCCCGTGGGCCCCCTTTTACTTACCTAAGGTTAGGGTAGGGTAGTCCCAGCGAACCTACAGCCTCTGGGCATCTTCATTTTCTAAATCGTTCTACTTATACCATTTACTTAGTATATGGTTTGTCGTGCCCCTAGGGCACCATTGTAATTTTGTGCAACTTATCGTATTTTTCCTAAGAGATTGTCATGTGCTTAGCCCTCTGATCTCATAAAGAGGTGTTTGTTATTAATAAATATACTGTTTATTTTCATAACAACCTGTGTGGTGTCCTTTCATCTGGTATTCAAGGGGTTATATGTGGTAAAACAGCTGGCTTCACATGCCAAAAGAGTTTAGCCTAAGACTGCTTTGTCCATGCTACCATTAGGATAGCTGGTCTATAAGGTTGACTTACAACCAATCACCATAAGGGTTGTTTGGACTGATACAAGGTGATCACTAGAACTAGTGAGCATTATATATCAGGCCAACTTCTAACATGTACCATAGCATGTTTCCATTCCAGCTGACTATACCCTCCTGTAGAGATGCATTTAAGAGTTCCATTATTCTCAAAAGTATGGAAGTATCAAGCTGTTTAAGCACACGAGAAGGAAGTAAATCACGGGGAGCCAGATTTAATGTTCGCCAAAAGGTGATTAAAGGAGAAAGGTTCCAAGGAGGTCCAGGTTTCCAATTTGCATGAGATTTAGTGTTATTGGCAAGATCTGTCATCACAAGGTCTCGAATGGCATTGGGAATATTCTTAGCCTCTGATAGAGTACCTTTAGAGTTTTTGCTTAGCAGCGCAGAATGTATATGTTTTACTTTATCAGTAAACTAGAGTGCAAGTTCTTTACATTGACTACGGGTAAGAGCAAGGGAAGTTGTCTGGATAGCTCTTTTACCACTTTGAATAGCGTTTTAAAACAATTTTGTGCTTGGAGGATTTTGTGTGAAAAAAACTGCGCGCGCCACTTTACAGAGAGCATGATATTCGCTTAGGTATTTTTTGTTTGTTATTTTGGAATCTTCATTGTAATATTTCCTCCAGCACCTTTCTAACGTTTTACATTTAGACTTTCACAAAGCCCATCTGTCATCCAACCCAGACGTGTATTCTAGGGACAGGCAGAGGCTTAGAATGGTTAAGTAAGAAAATGCCAACTTTTTAAAAGTGGCATTTTTAGACTTGCAATTTAAAAACCAACTGCGCTAAAATATGTGTTTTCAAATTGTGAGTCCCGAGACACCAAACTCCAATTTTCTATCTTCTCCCAATTGGACGATACACTTGTATGATGTTACAAGGCAGCTCCAGTGCTAAACTATGGTAGAGATAGGCCTTGCATGTAGTGAAAACGAATTTAGCAGCTTTTCACTACCAGGACATGTAAAACTCACAAGTACATGTCCTACCCTTTAAATACACTGCACAATGCCCATGAGGCTACTGAGGGCCGACCTTTGGGGAGCCTTACATGCAATAAAAGGGAAGGTTTGGGCCTGGCAAGTGGGTGCACTTGCCAGGTCGAAATGGCAGTTGGAAACTGCACACCCAGGCTGTATAGTGGCAGGCCTGAGACAGGTTTGAAGGGCTACTCCTGTGGGTGGCACAATCAGTGCTGCAGGCCCACTAGTAGCATTTGTTTTACAGGCCCTGGGCACACACAGTGCACAGTACTAGGAACTTGCTAGTAAATCAAATATGCCAACCATGGAGAAACCAAATACCATTACATTTTAGAGACAGAGAACATGCAGTTCAGCACTGTTAGCACTGGTTAGCAATGGTAAAGTGCCCAGAGCCCTAATACCAGCAAAAATGAAGTTCAGCACTCAATCAAAAACGAGAGGTCTGAAGCAAAAAGACAGGGGAAACCACGCCAAAAGATGCCAAGTCTAACACCCAACTTTTAGGGTTATTCAGGAGCTGATCCTTCAGCACCACCACCAGGGTTCAGGACTGAAGGGGCACCACTTAGGGGGAGGAGGGGGTCATGACTCACTCCAGCAGAGACCAGGTGCCGGGTTCAAGGTCTCTAGAGCTTGTTATGCCCCTGTAGCTCACAAAGGAGGCCAGCCAGTAGCCTTTGGAGTCACTCTGGTAGTCATGGGTTCAAGCAGCAAGGCAGGCATCAAGCAGCAGGGCAGACCTCAGAGATTACAAGGCAAGCCTCATGTAGCAGGGCCGTCTACTGGTAGCAGCGATGCAGTCCTCTGGTGCCCCAAATCAGTTCTTCTAATGTCCTCCGCAGGCCCAGGAGTGTTCTTATGAGTTGGTCTGAGGGTCCAATATTTTAACTGGCGTCAGCCTTGAATGTGGGGGAAACTTCTAGGCTACTAACACATCTGGTTCAGGGAAGTTCTTTCCTTTCCCTGCCCAGGCTTCAAGTTGTCTAGGGTGACAAAAGACTGGTATCAAGTTCATTTGTCAGTGTGTTTTGGAGGTATTCCTTTGAAATATAAGTAGGGCAGGGAATAGGTCCGTCCAACCAAAATTGGTAGAATGGCCCATTCTGCCAACATCTAGTCACCCTTTCTCTCACTGTCTGAGAGTAATAGACAAAGACCAACTGCCAAACTATTAACAGTCATTTGACAACAGGCACCAAATGATTGTGACGAGAATATGGGAATTTTCTAAAAGTGGCATTTTCAAAATTGTAATTAAAAATCTGATTGTACCACTGGAGAGGGGCTTAACTCACAATTCGAGACAAAATTTGACATTTCTTCCTGTTCCCAATCAAAAATTAGCACTTATTAAATTTAATAAGTAACCTAATGTTAACCTATGAGTGAGGTAGTTGGCATCGGTATTTCACAGAACAGTGACAGAGATCCCATTTATTGTGACCTGGTTGAAGTGAAGCCTCCCACCATCAGTGATCAAAAGCCCACTCTCTGAATCTATCTCCCAACTAAGGGACATTAGGGGATGTTCTACCACCTGCCCCTGGGGACTACTTCCACCTCAGCCCACATTGGCCTCCTATGTAGAGTTTCCACCATTAGGTGGTTTCTTAGGACAGACAAAGTCCCCCTGCTTGTGTCCTAACTGAGAACAATCAAAGCAGCAGAGTTTGGAAATGAGACAACAGAACCTCCCCCTGTTTTTTCAGAGGAGGCATGGGAACCCTTTCCCCCACCTCACTCTGGGATGTGTCTGTATCATCCTGGATCTCACCCTCACTCTGCGGGGGGTACCTGAACCACTCTTCTTGGGGTCACTCCCAGGTACCTAGTTATGAACCTGGTGGTAAGCCACCGTTCACCTTCTTGGAAAGCTCCCTGGGGGTCAGTGAGCTTCGTATCCACTAGGTGTTGGTGCAGCTCTGTCAAACAATTGTTGAACATGTGCTCTCTGGAAGCCAAACTATACAGACCCTTGTATTCATGACTGTTACTGACCTTCACCCAACCATCCGGTGCCTTGCAAAAGTGACCCATAATTTGCACCCAGGACTGGTAGGGCTGCTTCTGTCTGTCCCTAAACTTCTTCCAATACTTTTCTCAGTGAGACCATATGTCTTGACAAGGGTGTCCTTCATGAGTGGATACCTCTCCTGTTCTCCCTTCCCTACGGCCAACAATGCTTCTCTCCCTTCACTGGGAATGTGCCTCCCAAGACTGGCTCCCCAATCTGTAAGGGACCCTGAGCATCTCCAAGGCAACCTCATAGGCCTCAAACCACTTGTCAATATTATCACCCATAACAAATTTAGGCACCAGGTCTTGGAAATATGGACACTCCGGTCTCCATTGGGCACTAGGGTTTCGCTGCCACTGTTGCTGCTGGAATCTGGCTTTTAGGTCCAGCTCCTGTTTACTCATCTCATGAGCCAACAGAATTTTATTTTACTCTATGGTCAATTTATTTTCATCCAGGGCCCTTATTGCAGCTGCCTCCTCATTGGCAGCCTCCAATTTCAATAAGGCCAACTGCAGGCTAAACTCTTTTTCAACCTTTTTGTCCGCCAGTTCCTCTAAGGACACGATTTAGGGGGACCCACTCTTCCCTGCTCTTGCAAGGGATGCCATTCCTTTGAACAGGTTATCCTCCTCAGGGCTGGGGGAGCACCACTCGGTGGGTAAGACTCACTCCAGCAGATGCCAAGTGCACGGTTTAAGGTTTCCGGTACTTGGTATGTCCCTGTAGCCCTCATAGACCAGCCAACTAGCCCTATGAGTCACTCTGGTAGTCCTGGGTTCAAGCATCAGGGCAGGCATCAAGCGACAGGCCAGTCCTCTGAGGCTACAGATGAAGCCTGAAGCAGCAGGCAGTCCTCTGGTAGCAGCAGGACAGGGCAGTTATCGGATGTACAAGGCCGGCCTCAAGCAGGAAGGCACCCCTCTGGGGTCCAGTGCAGTCCTTCGGGTGACCTCCCCCAAGTCTAGGATTGTACTGAAGAGTTGATCTGAGGGTCCAATATTTATACCAGGCATCAGGCTTTGAAGTGGTAGAAACTTCTAAGCTAACCCCACACCTGGTTCTGGAAAGTTGCTTCCTTCCCCTGCCCAGGCTCCAAGTAGTTTAGGGTGACAAAGAAATTGGCAGTTTAAAACTACACACACAAGCTGCAATTGCAGGCCTGAGGCATGTTTTAATGGCTACTTTAGTGGGTGGCACAATAAGTGCTGCAGGCTCACTAGTAGCATTTAATTTAGAGGCCCTGGGTACATGTAATACCACTTTACTAGGGATTTACAAGTACATTTAATATGCTATTGGGTGTAAGCTAATTTTACCATGTTTACAGGAGAGAGCACATGCATGTTCACACTGGTTAGCAGTGGTAAAGTGCACAGTCCTAATGCCAACAACAACAAAAGTTTAAAAAAAAACAGGAGGGGTGAAGGCAAAAGGTGTGGAGGTGACTCTGCCGAGAGGGACAAGTCCAACATACTCCAATCTTTTCCAACACCTATCCCTAGCCAATTAGCCCACAAAGATCCGTTCAGATGTTACGAACTACTGGAAACTATTCCGGTTTTATCCTTCTAGGGAGGATGATACGAAAATATTCAAGGCAATTTACACGTGCAAAACAAATCCCCAGCTCCTGTGAAATATCATTCAAACAGCACACTCACCCCAAACCCTCATACACAAAGCACCCTCTGAAGCGGAAGGGAGGAGATGTTTCCAAGAAGGTCAGTTGGCGCCTCTCCAAGGGCGCAGCGAGAGAGTGAGTTAACTCATCTGCCCCAGCACAGGTGAAAGGCAGGTGCCCCCTGCACTCGCTAACAGCCTCCAAACACTTTGCTGAGTGGGCAGTGTCAACCCAGCCTACTGGGGAAGCAGAGGAAAAAGATTCTAGGCCAAAGTGATATTAAGGTGTGAGGCCACAAGAGATGAGGAGAGGAAGATATAAGATGAGGGAGAGAGTGGGAAGGGAAGGGAAAGGGGTGTAAGGAAGCGGTAATGAAAGAGTGGTGTGAAGAAGAGCGTGAAAGAGCGGTGTAAGGGAGTGTGGTGAAAGAGAAGAAGGAGGTAGGAATCGAGATAAAAGAGAACGAGATGGAAGGGAGTGAGATAAGAGGTGAGAAGGAAGGGAGAGGAATCCGATGGAAAGATACACTTGGAGAGGAATGCAAGGAAGAGACTTCTGGAAGGGATAGGTATGGATTGGGGATGAGACAAGGAAGAGAGTTAAGTAGAAGAGTGCACTGTCAGGAGCTTGAAAGGATTGGAACAGAGAAACATTGAGGAGGACGAAAGATGGGGAGTGAGAGAGACTGCCAGGGAAGAGTGCGAGGTGGACATTAATGAAGGGGAGAGGGGTGCGGGAGCTGGAAGGGACGGGCATGGAGGGGAGAGAGCCGAGACGGAGAGATGGGCGGCAATGAGCTAGGAAGGGGCAGAGGTAAGAGGTGGGTGGGAGAGGGTTGGGGAGAACTAGGGTGGGGAGAGAGGGAAGGGACCGAGTAGTGGAGGGAGAGAGACGTGCGGCAGAGAGCGAGGAAGGGAGCCAGAGACGGGGACGGGTTTCCCATGGAGGAGGAATGCTGTCTGTGTTCTGTCACCTCCTGCGCACATGCTTTGCGGTTGGACGAGGCCGCGGAGAAGGCGTGTGTGTGCAGAGCGGGCTGTCAGGGCGCGCAGCTCCCCGTTTAATTATTCCAATCCCTCCCACCCCCCGCGGCCCCCCGGGCCCCTGGGCCGGTACCCTCTGGTGAAAGGTGCTTTTGTCAGCTCCCACAGACCGGCTCCAGGCCCGTTTCCGTTGGAAACCTCTGCTTATTTATACAGGAAGGTCTCCGCGCACACACTCAGCCGAAGCAAAGGAGTGATTCACAGAGCTGGCCAATGTCGACCCCAGAGCTGGCAGGCGGGGGCGCGGCCGGAGGAGCAGAGAGGGGCACGGTGACCGCCAGGGCCGCCGAGTCCACAGAGGGAACCCGACTGCACCCCAGAGCCAAGGCCGGGGCCGAGGAGAGGGCCCGCAGGGACCGGCGGCTGCCACACCGAGAGGCCAACACCGTGCCAGGCGAGCAGGGGGCACGGAGTGAGGGCAGCTGCCAGCGTCACAGAAGGCCTGACAAGAAAGCGGGTCACGCGGGCACAGGCCGCAGCAACGAAGGACTGTTTACTCAGACAGGGTGCAAGAGAGCCGCAGTCAGTTGAAACCAACTGAGCTGCCCACTGCACACCAGGTCACACAGGGAATGGAGAACGGACAACTCCAACTCCACAGGCACATAGAAGCCAGGCTCACCAAATGTAGGGTGGGGCCCAGGTCATGTAGGCAGTTCCATGGGGATGAGTAATGAAGAGCGGGCCTTTACTCACCACCATGGTGGACCATGGAAAAGATCATGGAATAAAACAACTCACAGTAAATCAAGAACAATAAATAAGCAAAGTATTTATTAATCCTGTGTAGCGCCAACCAACGAGTGCTGGACGCACAGGCTTGTCAACTCTTGATCCGCGCAAGCAGGAAACAAGTCCTAATAACAACAGGAGAGAGAACAATTATAGTAGACCATTATGCATCAGTCACCTGATCACAAGAATGACTGCCACAACCATATCACGCCCTCCTTACTTGATGTGAGGTAAAAACCTAGTAATGTGTGTTTTATATGAAGTTTCCAACTTCTAAAGTAAATGTCCAGCCTTGAATACTATAATGCTTGGGTACTAACGTATGAGAAATGAGAGATGGCTTTGAATTCGAGACTTATATGTTCCTGACACCCCACCTTAGTCCCCTTTAGAAATACTGCTCACCCTCTTTCACCTTGTCATTCTCGAAGAAGGTGCATGGCAATACAAGAGCCTCGCACACGTTCAGCCTGTAAACAACGTGAAGGTCACTGCCCAACCCTTGCTGGGGCCCAAGCACCACTAGCCCTCAAAACCTTGTGCCTATGTACATACAGCTGCAAGCTGCACACCAGCCCATGCTGAGCTTACCAGATGAGCCGAAGTCACTGGATGCAAGCTGCACACCAGGCCATGCTGAGATCACCAGATGACTCGATGTCACCAGCTGCAAGCGGCACACGTGCCCCTGCTAAACCTACCAGATGCCTATGTACATACACCTGGAAGCTGCACACCAGCCCATGCTGAGTTTACCAGATTACTCGATGTCACCAGCTGCAAGCTGCACACCAGCCCATGCTAAGCTTACCAGATGAGCCGAAGTCACCGGATGCAAGCTGCACACCAGCCCATGCTGAGCTTACCAGATGAGCCGAAGTCACCTGATGCAAGCTGCACACCAGCCCATGCTGAGCTTACCAGATGACTCGATGGCACCGGATGCAAGTTGCACACCAGCCCATGCTGAGCTTACCAGATGACTCGATGTCACCAGCTGCAAGCTGCACACCAGCCCGTGCTGAGTTTACCAGATGAGCCGAAGTCACCGGATGCAAGCTGCACACCAGCCCATGCTAAGCTTACAAGATGAGCCGAAGTCACTGGATGCAAGCTGCACACCAGGCCATGCTGAGATCACCAGATGACTCGATGTCACCAGCTGCAAGCGGCACACGTGCCCCTGCTAAACCTACCAGATGCCTATGTACATACACCTGCAAGCTGCACACCAGCCTATGCTGAGATCACCAGATGACTCGATGTCACCAGCTGCAAGCGGCACACGTGCCCCTGCTAAACCTACCAGATGCCTATGTACATACACCTGCAAGCTACACACCAGCCCATGCTGAGTTTACCAGATTACTCGATGTCACCAGCTGCAACTGCACACCAGCCCATGCTAAGCTTACCAGATGAGCCGAAGTCACCGGATGCAAGCTGCACACCAGCCCATGCTAAGCTTACCAGATGAGCCGAAGTCACCGGATGCAAGCTGCACACCAGCCCATGCTGAGCTTACCAGATGACTCGATGTCACCAGCTGCAACTGCACACCAGCCCATGCTAAGCTTACAAGATGAGCCGAAGTCACCTGATGCAAGCTGCGCACCAGCCCATGCTGAGCTTACCAGATGAGCCAAAGTCACCTGCTGCAAGCTGCACACCAGCCCATGCTGAGCTTAGCAGCTGAGCCGAAGTCAACGGATGCAAGCTGCGCACCAGCCCATGCTGAGCTTACCAGATGACTCGATGTCACCAGCTGCAACTGCACACCAGCCCATGCTAAGCTTACAAGATGAGCCGAAGTCACCTGATGCAAGCTGCGCACCAGCCCATGCTGAGCTTACCAGATGAGCCAAAGTCACCTGCTGCAAGCTGCACACCAGCCCATGCTGAGCTTAGCAGCTGAGCCGAAGTCAACGGATGCAAGCTGCGCACCAGCCCATGCTGAGCTTACCAGATGACTCGATGTCAACAGCTGCAAGCTACACACCAGCCCATGCTAGGCGTACCAGTCGACTCCATGTCACCCCTATGTACATACAGCTGCAAGTTGCATATAAGCCCATACTAAGCTTACCAGATGCCTCCATGTCACCAGCTCCAAGCAGCACACCCGCCCATGATAAGCTTACCAGATGACTCCATGTCACCAGCTGCAAGCTTACCAGATGAGCCGATGTTACTGGATGCAAGCTGCACACCAGCCCATGCTGAGCTAACCAGATTACTCGATGTCACCAGCTGCAAGCTGCACACTAACCCATGCTGCGCTTACCAGATGAGCCGAAGTCACCTGATGCAAGCTGCACACCAGCCCATTCTGAGCTTACCAGATAACTTGATGGCACCTGATGCAAGCTGCACACCAGCTCATGCTAAGCTTACCAGATGACTCCATGTCACCAGCTGCAAGCTTACCAGAGGAGCCGATGTCACTGGATGCAAGCTGCACACCAGCCCATGCTGAGCTTACCAGATGACTCGATTGCACCGGATGCAAGTTGCACAGCAGCCCATGCTGAGCTAACCAGATTACTTGATGTCACCAGCTGCAAGCTACACAGCAGCCTAAGCTAAGATTGCCTGAAGACTCGATGTTACCAGCTGCAAGCTGCACACAAGCCCATGCTGAGCTTACCAGATGAGCCGAAGTCACTGGATGCAAGCTGCACACCAGCCCATGCTGAGCTTACCAGATGACTCGATGTTACCAGCTGCAAGCTGCACACCAGCCGATGCTAAACTTACCAGATGGCTCGATGTCACCAACTGCAAGCGGCACACGCACCTATGCTAAACCTACCAGATACCTATGTACATACAGCTGCAAGCTGCATATCAGCCCATGCATAGCTTACCAAATGACTCAATGTCACCAGCTGCAAGCTACACACCAGCCCCTGCTAAGCTCACCAGATGCCTCCATGTCACCAGCTCCAAGCTGTACACCCGCACATGATAAGCTTACCAAATGACTTCATGTCACCAGCTCCAAGCTGCACACCCGCTCATCCTAAGCTTACTAGATGACTCCATCACCACCTGCAAGCTGCATACCAGCCCATGCTGAGCTAACCAGACGACTTCAAGTCACCAGTTGCAAGCTGCACACCAGCCCATGCTGTGCTAACCAGACAACTTCAAGTCACCAGTTGCCAGCTGAACACCAGCCCATGCTAAGCTTACCAGACGGCTGGATGTCACTAGCTGCAAGCTGCACTACAGCCATGCGAAGCTTACCAGATGACTTGATGTCACCAGCTGCAAGCTGAACACCAGCTCATGCTAAGCTTACCAGACGACTCAATGTCACCAGCTGCAAGCTGCACTCCAGCCCATGCTAAGCTTACCAGATGCCTATGTACATACAGCTGAAATCTGCACACAAGCCCATGCTAAGCTTACAAGATTTTTATCAAACAACATTGGTCCCCAATATTGGAAACTTTCAGCACAAAATGAAATATAGACAGAGTCAATCTATATTTTAGAAAGACATGTCCAGCCGGACAGTGGTCTTTCAGAGATTTTACTCAAGAATCATGTATTTAAATCACACAAAGTACCTTCCAACAATCAGCCAGTGTGGACCACAAGCCTGTGTCCAGTACTAACAGAGCAGGTACATAGGGTTGATGTAAACAGCAAAGAAGGGCTTTATAAGGCAAAGCAAGTTACTCTACCAACAATACAATTGTACAGAGTATCACAACTAAGCACTTCACATCCTATAGTAATCACAGTTTAGTTTTAGTGCTTATAAGGTCGACGGCGTTTCGGACCCTTAGTAAATCACAGGATCCATCATCAGGACAAATACAATGAAAAGCCTTAAAAATTTTTAAGCCTCTAAATGCCTAAAGGGGGGAAAAGGAAATATTCACATTAAGTTACATGAACAATGTCTACAGAGTTAAAAAAGGTGACTTGTGGGTGACCGATGAGCAATGCAACACTAGTAAGGTGTACAGGATTTATGAGTGAACTGAGGTGGTGTGCACGATACCCTATTAGGGTTGTAGTGCTAGTTTAGGGTAACCCACAAATAATTGTGGAATTGCCACAGGGTGCTCATGACCTTGTGCAAGGACGGTGATGAACGGGGAGAATGTTAATGTGGGCGGACTACGTGGTTGAGTCCGTCGTGATTTGTAATAATAACGCAGAAGGGAAGGGCGGACCTCGTGTCAATACGGTAGTGAAAGTGCTAAGTGAGGCGGACTACGTGGTCGAGTCCGTCGTGGCTTAAAACAATACCGCAGTGATTTCAGGAAAGGGTTGACAGTTAGTCGGTGAAATGGGGAGAGTCACAATTGGCAGCTTACTGCTTACCGGAGTGCCTCAAGGGATAGAGGCTAGATCCGAGGGTACCGGATGCAGACACGTCCACCCTAAATAAACAGAATAGAGTGATGAGTAACGCGGCCATCGAGTGGGGGGGCCCGAGGGTGAATGGGGAAGATTCTATCTTACCACAGTCGGGCGGCGGGAGCCGCGGTAATCTGTGGTGTTCGTCGGCTGCCAGGGGACCTGGGGGTCAAAAGGGAATAACTCAGGTATAGCGATGAACGGGGGAGGGCACGAATGTCGGGGATCGATGGAATCAACTTACCGGATCAGTCGGTAAAGAATCTCTCTTCCTGGCGTGCTCACAGAGAAGTGGCATGGCAAGCAATATAATTGCTTGTGATTGGTCAGAGGAAGGGAGGGGGCATAAAAATAAAGGAAGGACTCCCATAGGCGCCTATGGGAGTCCTTCCTTTATTTTTTCATCGCTATACCTGAGTTATTCCCTTTTGACCCCCAGGTCCCCTGGCAGCCTACCGTATTGACACGAGGTCCGCCCTTCCCTTCTGCGTTATTGTTACAAATCACGACGGACGCAACCACGTAGTCCGCCCACATTAACATTCTCCCCGTTCATCACCGTCCTTGCACAAGGTCATGAGCACCCTGTGGCAATTCCACAATTATTCGTGGGTTACCCTAAACTAGCACTACAACCCTAATAGGGTATCGTGCACACCACCTCAGTTCACTCATAAATCCTGTACACCTTACTAGTGTTGCATTGCTCATCGGTCACCCACAAGTCACCTTTTTTAACTCTGTAGACATTGTTCATGTAACTTAATGTGAATATTTCCTTTTCCCCCCTTTAGGCATTTAGAGGCTTAAAAAACTTTAAGGCTTTTCATTGTATTTGTCCTGATGATGGATCCTGTGATTTACTAAGGGTCCGAAACGCCGTCGACCTTATAAGCACCAAAACTAAACTGTGATTACTATAGGATGTGAAGTGCTTAGTTGTGATACTCTGTACAATTGTATTGTTGGTAGAGTAACTTGCTTTGCCTTATAAAGCCCTTCTTTGCTGTTTACATCAACCCTATGTACCTGCTCTGTTAGTACTGGACACAGGCTTGTGGTCCACACTGGCTGATTGTTGGAAGGTACTTCGTGTGATTTAAATACATGAATCTTGAGTAAAATCTCTGAAAGACCACTGTCCGGCTGGACATGTCTTTCTAAAATATAGATTGACTCTGTCTATATTTCATTTTGTGCTGAAAGTTTCCAATGTTGGGGACCAATGTCGTTTGATAAAAGTATGCTCCCCGAGGTCCCTGCTGACTAATATTGGGGTCCCTTGTTGTTGTTGAATTAAGCTTACAAGATGACTTAATGTAAATAGCTGCAAGCTACGCACCATCCCATGCTAAGCTTACTAGACAACTTGATTTTACCAGCTACAAGCTGCACACCAGCCGATGCTAAGCTTACCAGAGGATTCGATGTCAGCTGGACTCCAGCCCATGCTAAGCTTACCAGATGACTCGATGTCACCAGCCATGCTAAGCTTTCCAGATGACGCAATGCCACCAGCTGAAAGCTGCACCCCAGACCATGCTAAGCCTACCAGATGACTCCATGTCAAAAGCTACAAGCTGCACACCAGCTAATTCGCCAGATAACTCGATGTCACCGGCTGAAAACTGCACACCAACCCACGCTAAGTTAACCAGATGACTCAATGTTACAAGCTGCACACCAGCCCATGCAAAGCTTAACATATGACTCCATGTCTCCAGCTGCGAGCTGCACACCAGCTCATGCTAAGCTTAACAGATGACACAATGTCACCAGCTGCAAGCTGCACACCAGCCGAGACTAAGGTTACGGGATGACTCAATGTCACCTCTATGTGCATACAGCTGCAAGCTGCACACCAGCCCATTCTAAGCTTACCAGATGTCTCGATGTCACCAGCTGCAGGCTGCTCACCAGCCCATGTTAAGCTTAACCGATGACTCCATGTCACCAGCTGCAGACTGCACACCAGCCCATGCTAAGCTTAACCGATGACTCCATGTCACCAGCTGCAGGCTGCACACCAGCCCATGCTAAGCTCACCAGATGACTCGATGTCGCCAGCTGCAAGCTACACACCAGTCCATTCTAAGCTCAACAGATGACTCGATGTCACCAGCTGCCGGCTGCACTGCAGCCCAAGCTAAGCTTACCAGACAAACGGATGTCACCAAGGACGCAATGCTCCAGTCTTAAGACTTTTCTTTTATGAATTGTTGTTTTCAGGCTTCTTAATTACATCAGCTTGAAGGAAGTGACCCGAATCAGGACACCCGGGTCACTTGCGACCTCCTCTAAGCCTTCCAAGAAATGAAGAGTCGGTGACGCAGTAGAGAATACAAACCAACGGCAACATTTAGGAAAAATGTAAGATTTTCACGCAAGTGTAGAAAAAATGAAATCTGAACAAATTGTGAAGTTTTCTTTTGGCGTTTGGAAAGGTTCCAAAAGAAAAATTAAATTTCACATAGGACAAGACAAGGGTGTAAAAAAATTGAAGCAGTAATGAAAAAGGTCTGCTAAAGCTTTATTTCAGAACTACTCAAAGGATCTTTACGGTTGGTGCAATATGATTTTTTTCCGAGAATGGCCGTAATACTCAAGGAATTATGTTCAATTATGAAGACTAAGTCGAAACCAAACACTCTTCATTACTGATCAACAGGATATGGATGTATGACAGAGGCAAGCATGGCTAAACCACACGTGCCTCTACCTCGCGGCCCTAACCATGAATGCATTGGAACCACGCATTCCTTCACCATGCGCGCGTTTCCCATGCACGCCTTTACCACACAATTTCGTGGTAAAGACATGATTGGTAAAGGGATATGCCTGGTAAAGATTACCACTACCCTGACCCCCTCCCCCACCTTAAGCCCTAAAATCCAACCCCCCTCCTCGCCCCACCCTAAGGCCAAAAACCTGCCGATAAATCTACCCCTTCTCCTCCCTTTGCCCTGAGGCCTAAAACCATGCCCCCTACCATAAACTACACCAGCCCCGCGTCCTGAGCCCTAATACTTACCCTTGTGCTGTCCATAAAACTACACCAACCCCTTTCACTGTCCTGAGGCCCAAAACCCTGCCCCCAATTGAAACAACTAACCAATCCCTCTGCCCTGAGCCCTACAACCGCCCCACTCCTTACAACGTCCTCACAAAACCTAGCCCCAGCCCTTAAAACTAATCCAACCCCCTCCCCCGAGCTCTAAAACCCTGCCCTCCATCCAAAAAGTACTGTGACCCCCTCGCCCTCAGACCTAACAGCAACCCCAACCCTAAAAACTACTCCCACTAAACCCAACCATCCTGAACACTAGACCACGTGTTTCACTGAGGGTGAAAACATCCATGAGCTTTCTAAAGGCATATCAGTAGCCTTAGGATCATACAAGCAACCTTCAGTTGCATGAGAAACAAGCCTTTACAATGCAATGGTCTCGGCATTATTAAAGGTAGAGCTATTTGCATTGCTCATTATTTATTTTTAATTTTAATCATAAATAAATGGCATTGTCATTTACATTGCCAATAGCTTAATCGTTAAATAAATGGCATTGTCATTTACAATGCCAATAGCTTAATAGCTCGCAAATGCATGACCTATTGCATTTACACCCACACAGAGCCACCCACACAAAGCCACCCACACACACAGAGCCACACACACACACACAGAGCCACACACACACACAACCCCACACACACACTCAGAGCCACACACACACCCAGAGCCACACACACACCCAGAGCCACACACACAGGAGAGCAAGCACAGCGAGGGGGTAGGGAAGCAAACACAGCGAGGGGGCAGGGAAGCAAGCACAGCCAGGGGGCAGGGAAAGAAAGCACAACCAGGGGGCAGGGAAGCAAGCACAGCCAGGGGGCAGGGAAGCAAGTACAGCCAGGGGGCAGGGAAGCAAGCACAGCCAGGGGGCAGGGAAGCAAGCACAGCCAGGGGGCAGGGAAGCAAGCACAGCCAGGGGGCAGGGAGGCATGCACAGCCAGGGGGCAGGGAAGCAAGCACAGCCAGGGGGCAGGGAAGCAAGCACAGCCAGGGGGCAGGGGAGCAAGCATAGCCAGGGGGCAGGGAAGCATGCACAGCTAAGGGGCAGGAGAGCAAGCACAGCCAGGGGGCAGGAGAGCAAGCACGGGCAGGAGAGCAAGCTCAGCCAGGAGAGCAAGCACAGCCAGGAGAGCAAGCACAGCCAAGAGAGCAAGCACAGCCAGGAGAGCAAGCACAGCCAGGGGAGCAAGCACAACGAGGAACAGCGTGGGTGGGGACACCAGCACAACGAGGAACAGCGTGGATGGGTGGGTGGGTGGGGACACCAGCACAACGAGGAACAGCGTGATTTATAATTTGATTTCAGGTCAAAAACAAACCTCAATGAAGCCACTACATAATGCTACAGAGAGAGGATGGGTTTACCTGGATTTGGTCCTCGTCCAAATCTAGCTTTTCGGCCAGCTCCTCTCGGATGTCAATGCCGGGATACGAGTTCAGCCTGAAAATGTTCTCCAGAGTTTCAATCTGCGGAAGAGGAATCAATGTGTTACCTTCAATTCTACCGCTTAAAGTAATTTCGAATTACAAAAGCCGCAGCGGTGAAAGGCTCTTGTGACCCAAAAGATAGAGTGCAGCTCAAGGCATCTGTTACCACCAAGTTATAAACATCTGTAAACACTGCACATGGTAAACGGTTTAGGATGTTTTTAAACGATATCCAGATTTTAAACTACAGTTACATGGACTCTGATATGTCACTGGCTTTGGAATCTAGTGGGCCGAAGTTATGATCAAGCGGCTACATTTCAGATTGCATGCTAGGGGACTCCTTTTTTTTCCCCACCTGACCACATCACTTTGTATCCTTGTGAATCGACTTCAGTCAACATCCGGTAGTGTCTAGCGACAATACAGTTTACGTGCGCGCTATTCAAGAGCGATAACACATCCTTTGAAAGGTTAAAACGGGACCCATTTTATTATGCAATCCACTTTTGGGTATATTATTTACGCGCCTTATGCTGTACACTATGCACGTTCAGTTTACTATAATAATATTCCCACCCTTTGCTCCTGGCGGACCCACCTGGCTTCTGATGAAGGCTGTCCGCGGCCTCCGGCCTCGGTACCAGCTGATACCCCTCTCTGTGGCTGGACTCTGCTTCTCTTCGCCCGCACTCCTTTCTTTGAGCTCCAGGCGATCCCCGCCCTGCAGGGGGCTTTTACACGACATCTCGAGAAGGCGGATGTAGGGACTGCCCAATGCCACTGAGGAAACAGAACAAGACAGCCAATGTAAGTAACAGAGCAACAACGCCGAGGTGGAAGGGGACTCGAATACTCCCGTCAAGTCAGACAACATAACGATAATAACACGCACCACACATCGAATACAGAGTATGGAGCTAGGTAACACCATACCAACATACCAATAAAACAGCCCAACAGATAATTCTGATAATCATTTTCAATTCACTGTTTTGAAGCAATCGCCCCCTCCCCTTCTGGTGCATTAGATGTAATGGGATTGGTGTAATCTGAACTATTGGCACATCGACCACAAACGCACTTATTCCATAAACGGAGTCTTTTATATAGGCCCTACCACAGTGTGTATAGCCTCCTGGTGCAGAGAGAACAGAAGTCATGTTTGCCCAGCACAATGTGTTATCAAATACGAGGAAACATCAAGGCCTCACTTTAGAACTTTCCTATCTCAAGTTCTGGCATTCATACACAAGACACACTGCACTTTGGTTCTGTGCTTCCCGTATTGCCCCTTTTCCAGGTCAGATGCTAAGAGTGACGCCGGAAGTGCCTGGGAGATGGAACCTCTGATAATAGGACCTGCAGCCTTGCACACAACTCAGGGCCACAGTTTCAACGCCCAACCTGAAAAAGTACCCATATCTGTTGGGTTACCATTTGTGTAATCACGTTGTAATGGCAGGCTCTCCGGATTAAAAAAAACACACACACACACTGCATGGGGCACATTAATAGCCAAACCTGATAATTATTCACACACAATTAACCCATAATTATTCACATACCGGCAACACTCCGGGAATGAAAAGCAAAGTTAAGAATTGCATATTTTGACAGTAGCATATTTTGAATTTACATTTCTTCTTATTCTAAAGTCAGGATTTGACAGCCAGTATGTTATTCTGACTGGCTCAATTTCTGCTATCAACACGAGTCTGAAGGCAGAGAGCAGTTAGCTGAAAAGTGCAGATCTCGATACAGGTGCTCCTAAGAATATAGGATCAGGCTCGACGTCTGTACAGAAGATAGACCACAATGCATAAGAGTATGAACTGATATACCAGGGCTGGTGCCAGGATCCAGCCAGGGCCGATGAGGCTTGAGGACAGCTGCTGGCTCCTTGTCCAGTCCCAGAATCCTTTCGATGGTGAAGGTGCACCCGGATGGCTTGGGACCCTCTGTGCCCTTTTGCAGCACGGGACGGAAGGCGCCAGCAGGATCAGTCAGCTGTCTTCTCGGCGGCGGCGGGCAGCTCCAGGGCTCCAAATCACGCCCAACGCTACTGCCGCGCCACCGCCCACTCCAGCACTCGCAGTCACACTCCGGACTCCCCCTCACCTCTGCCTGGCGATTGCCAAGCCATCCCGCTGCGCAGATGCACCCGCTCCTCCCGTGGCCGGCGCCGTCCGCCTGTGCTGCAACGTGCCCCCCCGGGAGTCAATATCTGCCGTCAGACCCCTGGTGTCTGATCTCTAATCCTATGTGCCAGCGATTGCTCCCTCGCCCTCCTCGGGCTTTTTGGCAGTGCGACCGAGCGGCCGGGGCAGTTTCAGCAACTCCAGCGCCCCAGCCCCAGATGCAGACGGCCGCGGTCCACTCTATTTGTAACCGCTGCACTGAATCGGGTCCCGTGACGCCGCCCGATCCCGTGCAAAGCGGGGGCTGTCTGCGGCAGCCTGATCTCTGCGCCGCACCGCACCACAGCCTGTCCTTCTTCCTTCGACACAGTCCGGGGATCCAACCACTCGCCGGTACCTCAAAGCCCAGAGCTGGACCACGGCGTCAACACCCCTTAGCTGCGGTACTATGTCCGACCGCCCTCTCCGCCAGCTCAGGTCTCCATGGCTGCCGGACCCTCAGCCAGGCCCACAGTGTAACACGGTCCCAGGGCCTCGGGTCCCCACAGTGCAAACAGGACAAAAAAAATGGCGGCCGCAAACATCGAAACTATTCGGATTCGGGGGCGTGTTTAGGCGTTCTGAGTGACGGGTGACATCACAGGGCGAAAGAACGCCAAAAACACGCCCCCGAATCCGAAAGAGACGGGGTACATTGGAGTGACTCTCCTCTCCTCCAATGGCTGGCCTCCGTTTAGGAAGCCAGCCAATGGAAAAGAGGTAGAGGAGAGAGGCGGGTTCCAAGCCCCGTCTAAAAATCATTAAATCTCCGACCAAAGACTGCGCAAGCGCAGCCTTTAGGTCCTCGACCTAAAAAAGTAAACCAGTTGTGTGCTTGTTACTAGTTGTGGTCACTTAAGTTCCACTGTGTAACGTCCATGCATGATTACTAGGGAGCCATGGGCGCCTCACAGATAACTGAGAAAGATCCATCTTCCATAGACTCTCTACAGCAGTTCATCAGAAGCACATAAACTAAAGACTTCTATAAGCATCTGCAACCATTTAATTCATTTCTTCGTTGAATGCGCAACAGAAAATGTCAGTGGCTCCAATGAGATCTTCGCTTCGGATCCAGATCCCTATATACCGAATTTTCTCTGCTGCCATTTTCAAAACCAGTCCCAAACGTGGTACTTGCAAGTATTTTCATTTGCTACTTATTGCTATGTAAAAAATTAACTATATGTTTAAGCATTTGAGTGTCAAGGAGAAGGCATATTAAACAATAGGGATTACCCACCTTGCCCATATTGCGTGACAAAAGTGAATATCTCTACAATTCAGAGCAAATCCCAAAATTATTAAAGTAGCACATAAGTGCAACAAGAGGGGAGCGTCAAAAGGCATTTCCTTGATATAAATCTAATAAATCATAATTGATTACCCAGTCATCATCCATTTCATACATCGATGTTAACTTGTCGTCTTCCTCACTCTGGATACATCAGAGAAACTTGTAGGCCATGACAAGCAGATCATTGTGAAGACACACAAAGAACTGTAGTATGTCCATGCCAGGCTGCATATCAGGGCAATATCTACTTAGGTAGGAGCACAGCATGCCCCTCTCCTTAGCACCAATAACCTTATTATTGGGTTCAACATCTACACTCCTAAGACGTGAACAGGGCTCTGCAGACAATCCTTGGAGCTTTAATTGGTTACAATACAGAAGGGGGTGGTGATGGACGGAGCATCTGAACCAATCAAACACTCACACCCAGTCAAAAGATCTGGGTTTGATCCATCACCGTTCTTTCGCCCACTCTGCCACCCCAGTTCAGACATGGCTATATGCAAATCAGTCTGACCCTGTGCCTCATGGGAACAGTCCAGCCCGAACTGCCAAGCCAGGCCTTCCCTGGACCGGAAACAAGCTTCCGAGGACCGGTTTCTGGCATTCCAGCCGTCTTGAGCCCGGCTTGCTTGAATCCAGTGGCAAAGTGAGCAAGGGACTCATGTCTGAGCATACCCTGCCACACTTATGACGGCCAAAGCGGTACAAAAGGGGGTGGTGATGGACGGAGCATCTGAACCAATCAAACACTCACACCCAGTCAAAAGATCTGGGTTTGATCCATCACCGTTCTTTAGACCACTCTGCCACCCCAGTTCAGACATGGCTATATGCAAATCAGTCTGACCCTGTGCCTCATGGGAACAGTCCAGTCCGAACTGCCAAGCCAGGCCTTCCCTGGACCGGAAACAAGCTTCCGAGGACCGGTTTCTGGCATTCCAGCCGTCTTCAGCCCGGCTTGCTTGAATCCAGTGGCAAAGTGAGCAAGGGACTCACGTCTGAGCATACCCTGCCACACTTATGGCGGCCAAAGCGGTACAAAAGGGGGTGGTGATGGACGGAGCATCTGAACCAATCAAACACTGACACCCAGTCAAAAGATCTGGGTTTGATCCATCACCGTTCTTTAGCTCACTCTGCCACCCCAGTTCAGACATGGCTATATGCAAATCAGTCTGACCCTGTGCCTCATGGGAACAGTCCAGCCCGAACTGCCAAGCCATGCCTTCCCTGGACCGGAAACAAGCTTCCGAGGACCGGTTTCTGGCATTCCAGCCGCCTTCAGCCCGGCTTGCTTGAATCCAGGGGCAAAGTGAGCAAGGGACTCACGTCTGAGCATACCCTGCCACACTTATGGCGGCCAAAGCGGTACAAAAGGGGGTGATGATGGACGGAGCATGTGAACCAATCAAACACTCACACCCAGTCAAAAGATCTGGGTTTGATCCATCACCGTTCTTTAGCTCACTCTGCCACCCCAGTTCAGACATGGCTATATGCAAATCAGTCTGACCCTGTGCCTCATGGGAATAGTCCAGCCCGAACTGCCAAGCCAGGCCTTCCCTGGACCGGAAATAAGCTTCCGAGGACCGGTTTCTGGCATTCCAGCCGCCTTCAGCCCGGCTTGCTTGAATCCAGGGGCAAAGTGAGCAAGGGACTCACGTCTGAGCATACCCTGCCACACTTATGGCGGCCAAAGCGGTACAAAAGGGGGTGATGATGGACGGAGCATGTGAACCAATCAAACACTCACACCCAGTCAAAAGATCTGGGTTTGATCCATCACCGTTCTTTAGCCCACTCTGCCACCCCAGTTCAGACATGGCTATATGCAAATCAGTCTGACCCTGTGCCTCATGGGAACAGTCCAGCCCGAATTGCCAAGCCAGGCCTTCCCTACACACTACAGGACACACTACAGGAAGACGCAGTGGTGGTGTCCCTGGACGCCACAATGGCCTTCGACATGATCGAATGGCCATACTTGGTCACAGTGCTCAAGAAGATGGGTTTCGGTCCCAACTGAACTGGAATCAACTTCTGTATAAAGATCCATTGGCACAGGTTGTAGTCAATAACCGCGAATCCCCATTGTTGGTTCTCGGGAGGGTAACTAGGCAGGGTTGTCCCCTGTCTCCGCTGCTCTTCACTCTAATGTTGGAGCCCCTAACAATGTGGATACGATAGTATCCTATCATAAGGAGACTCAAATGAGCTGAGAGCTGGGAGGATCATAACTCCCTTTACGCTGACGATATTCTACTATACCTGGCGTCACCCAGGACCTCAATAAACAGAGCGCTACACATCTTCACAAATTTTGGGAAATATTCAGGATACAGCATAAACTAGTCTAAATCAGTCATCTATATGATGAAAGGCAGGTTCCCTCCCATTCCCAAGGTCTATACAATCATGGAGGTAACTGAGGGATTTAAATACCTAGGCATTTATTTCCCCAAGGACCCCAAACAGTTTTATGAGCGTAATCTCTTCTTCCCTCTGCAGCGGCACAGGTGTGATGTGAAGCACTGGAAGTCTCTCCCACTATCCTTGCTCGGACGTGCCGCGTTATTTAAAATGATGTCCTTACCTCGCTTTTTATATATTCTACATAACGCACCAGGCGCCGTGCGAACGGAGTACTTTAAAGCCATAGAGGTGGAACAGCGCAAGCTCCTCTGGGAGGGGAAGCCACCCCGCATTTCGACCAACAAACTAACACGAGGATGGTATGACTGAGGAATAGGACTCCCGAATGTCAAAAAATACTATTGGGCAGCACAACTAGCCACCATCAACCAATGCATATATCGGCCGCAAGATGACCCGGGAAACCAGATGGATAAGTGGCTCCTTCCAAACGGAAACTTTGCAAGAATACTCTATTCTAATCCTAACAAGATGCAATTAACAGGCCCCACTGCACATGCAGTCCAAATATGGCATGCAGTCAATAAAAATATTGGATAGACAGGGAAGATCACGCTGGCTCTCTGGGATTCGGAACAATTAGGCACCTTACGCAATACCAAGTACTTTGATGGAATTTGATAGGCATCTCCCAGGTGGGGGACTTGTGGAAAAAGGGGGATGTCATCCCCTTCGCACAGTTACAAATGGAATTTGAATCGGCAGAATCAGAGAAATTTAGATATTTACAGATCAGAGACGCCCTGCGGGCTGCTATCCCGAGAGGGACGTCGCTTCTTGTATTTTCCCCACTCAAAGACAGAATCCTTGACGGGAATATTCAAAACAGAGCCATCTCCCTGACATACCAGAAACTAATAAACAATACGATCTACCCCCTCTTACAGCTACGTATGTGCTGGGTACAAGATGTTGCAGAGCTGGAGGACGAGGAATGGCAGGAAGCCTTGGCATCCCCCAGAGAAGTTGCGATTACCTCCCGGCTCAGATTGGTGCAACTAAAAGTACTGCACATAACATACCTATCTGGCCCAGCGCTGGTGAAAATGGGGTACAGAGAGGACCCGGGGTGCAGTAGACAGTGTGGACAAGAGGGCACATTCATCCATATCATCTGGGAATGTCCACACATTAGTATATACTGGTCAGCATTATGTCAATGCATGGAGGAAATTACGGGATTGCAAGTAGAACCCGAGCCAGGGTTGTGCCTGTTGAATGTATGGGGACCCACGGGCCTAAATCACAAGGAAAGAATATGGGTAACGTTGGGAATGTGTATCGCAAAACGTAACATCGCCAGACTGTGGGAGGCGCGGGAGGCACCAACAATCCCTGCATGGAAGAAGGACATGGACTGGAGCATGCTAATGGAACGGCCAATATACGAATCACGGGGCTGTCCCAGAAAGTGGTCACACATATGGGGAAAATGGAACGATTAAAGAATATTTGTGAGCTTCTGAGGGGAGAACAATGCCATATCACCTTGCAAGATGGTTAAACTGGGCGGGAGTTCTATTAACACGCAATGTACTAACTTGCTATATGTCTGTAAGTGCTGAAGTTGCCATCAATAAAAAGTATTATAAAAAAAGATATTCTCCAGCTGCTTTTCCATTACACAAAATATTAGTGGTCTTCTGAAACTCAGCAGCAGATATAGGCCAATCAAGCTGTGTGGAATATTCTACTGAAAAGGTATCTAATGACACCATCTAAATTGGTTTTAATTTCCTTACTTTAACATTGGTCGTTATTTTTATACAGGCTATATAATAAAAAGTTCAAGTTGTTCAATAATTGGTTCTATACCATTAACTAGCTGTCAGTCACCCACCTTTATGTGCTTGATATAATTAGCATAGCATTGTCTTTTAAATATATAAGCACATACATATCTGCTGATTAATTAAATATGTAAGAACTAAAGTGTTTCAGAATGTATAATAATGTAGCCTTCTTTTTCAGTTGACTCTTTGACTGTGCATGAAGTTTAAATATTTTTAAATAGATTTCTGCATCACTGAATATTTTCGCAGGCACCACTGCGACTGCTGCTTTCAGTGTACCTTAGACTTCACTTACCTGTGCTGTGTGTTCTTAAATGCATCACCCCCTAACAGTGTCTGCCGGAAAGTACAGCGTGGTTTATTATTCATATTATCCAAAGGTTGAATCACAATCATCAACAGTTTGTTATCTTATTTAATTCTAGGAATAATTTCAGTATTTGGATGTAGAAGAATACCACGAGTAACTAAAACATTGTCCATCCAGAAAACTGCTTATACCAAGGTGAATAGAATGATAAGCCCAGGTCCTCCATTGCATTCATCAGTACACCCATCAATTAATCCCATTACTGTCATGAGCTTGAAAATGCCACTCTACCCGTGGGCATATGATTTCCTGGTTGGGGATTGGTGGCTTCAGTGGTTCTGTTCAGAGCACAACTAAAATCCACACAGAGCCTATATGCGCCATCCCACTTAGCCAGTTCTACTGTCGATCAATCAATCAACCAGGGAATTCTAAAGCGCACTACTCATCCCTGAGGATCTCAAAGCACTGGGGGGTGGGGAGAGTGGGTACTGCTCTGGGATTAGCTGAAAAACCAGTTCTTTAAGTTCTTCCTGAAGGTGTGCAGGGTGAGGGCGTGTGATCTCGATGGGATACAATGGTTGATGTCTCTAGATCATCTGTTAGGACCATATGCCAAATATAGAGTGGCCATATCATGATTATGCCTTACACGATCAATCACCCAGAACCCTTGGATGTATGCTAGTGTACAAATGATTTGCATGCTCCAGGAGATTACTAAGATTGTAACTCCTCCTACGGCTCCAGCTTGGTATGCACAAACAGCTATTTTAATCCTAACCTGTGATAGCTTATTGTGTTTGACATACAAAATGTGTATGTCCTGTAAACAGGCTTTCAACGGTTTATATGCCTCTATTTCCGCACGTATTGCTTTCAGTGGTGGCTGGTGACATTTGAAAGTGCTGGGATGTAAAAGTCAGGGATGAGTTTTCATGAACTGCATTTACTGTAAACACAAAGGCAACAGCATCCTCTTATTCCCCACTACAACAGTAAAATGAAAACAGAACCCAGAGGTGTTAAAATCTGTCCCTAGAAAAAAAGTCACTAATATAACACATACCATTAAAACAACGACAAAGATGAGAATCATAGAATAGGCAATCAGTGAACCAAACACCACAGGTTCATAAAAGTACACACATAGTGAGTTCAAATACCAAACAAACATTTTGCACACCCTCGTAATGTAATGACCGCAGAGGAAAAAGAACCATGCAATACCCGCATACCCGAGGATAATAAGTGACAGCTGAAACTGTGTAAATTGGCACTGACAAGAGCTTGAGAAAGAACAGGTGTGCAAGGAGGTAACACCGATAGGCACTAGGGTGAGAAATGTTCACAAAGCCTTTACTTGTGTGAATTAATGGCAATGTAATAAGGCATGAAATGTGAACATTTGTGCTGATATATGTCCCCTTCTCTAAACTACTCTAACACTTACAGCAAGTAATCCCAGGTTTTGCGTTGAACCCTGTGACATAAAAATCCCTGCATTGGGGAAGAGAGGAGCAGCACGGACCACTGACACCAGATTTGTGTGAAAAAAGGCCGCTTTATTGAAACAGGTGCACATCACAACAACTTAGGCCTTTGCCTTACAAGACGATACCCTCACTATACAGGTAACTCACCTATATTAATCTACCCCTCTCCCCTAAAATTCTCCCACCCCCCACAAGAACTTGATACAGTAACATTGTACCCACTCCAGATCTGTTTAACTGTAACTGTGCCGATTAAACTCCCCCCACCCTTTACTACAACTTTTAACTCCAACTCAAGTAGATTCCTACATAACCTTGAACTTCCTGTGACCTCGAGGCGTGAACTAATCTAGCCGTTCCCTTTTAGCCTGAGTTGGTGCTGTCAACAAGAATAAACTTTGTTAAACGATGGCAACTTCTCTGCCAATCGCCTTATGCACCTGCTCCAAGCGACAACCCTAAACACACTCAGATAATCCCCTGTGCACCTGTTTGAATGAAGTTCGCCCAGAACAAATCTTAACCCCAGATCAACAGAAAATGGGATGGAAAAAATTTCTGCTAACTAAGTGCCAGCCACCGTGTTACCATAAAATGGTGGTTGGCACTACAAAATGCCCGGTTCTATACCTTTGGGCTACATATGTAGCCCAAACATAGCCCAAATCCCGGACCAGTCACTGACTGCTCAAAAACCCCAAATAATCAGAGGGGCAGACTTCCCTGTGGTCAGCTTCCCCCCTGGAGTGGGAATAGTAATTTTATCCTCTATGCTATACAACATTTTCCCTACTGTTTTAGTTAATGTAGTGTAAAATGTTTTAAAATTAAATAATTATTTTAATATTTTAATTTATTATATATATATATATATTTTATTTTTATATTTGTTACAGGTGTATGTATATATATATATATATATATATGTATTTATAATTTTAATTATTTTTCTAACATTTTATAGTTTAATAAAATAATTATTATCAATATTATTAAGTAAATATATATATAATTATGTTTATGTATGTTTCATTGTTTTTTTATATTACATTTATAATTTTGAAACATTTTTTTAATAATTTTAACTGTTTATTAATTATATTTATTATTCAATGTATTTTATATTATTTTTAAGACATTTAAAAAAACCGATATTTTGAACAACGATATTTCAAACAACGATATTTTGGTTTTGATATTTTTGTACTTACCTTTGTAGAGTTAGGATGTCAATATTCTGGACATCGATATTCTGTACACAATATTTTTGTACCTCGATATTCCTGTTGTCGATATTCTGACTGTGATCCCTTATCCACATACCATTTTCCTTTAAATTGTATGCACAGCAATTGGAAATAGGCAGGGTGTACCGGCAACAAACGGAAGGCTAACTTATTGTCGCTCTTTGCCATTAGCACCCCAGTCCCACGCTCTCAATCAGAAGAGTACATGACTGACTCCTGTTCCTCAGGAATAAAGTCATTAACTGACTGGCCTTCCGGCCATGACAGATGCTGAATTAACCAAAACTGCCCTGGCTCCTTTTATGGAACCACACCTACGGGGGACACAATCAGGGCTTCCATTGGCCAATCGTCAAAGGGGCCTGCCGTCCTACCCTCTTGGATATCTTTCTCCAACTTGTCTCTCACCAATTGCCTAAGCTCATGCGCCGACTTCAAGTTGTCTGCCCACCGGCCCACACGTAGACCCTGGTACCCCAGTCTGAAACCCCAAGTGCACCCCTGTAGCAAGACCCGAGCATCCCCTGTCTGTAAAGTCCACATTTGTAAAGCGCACAATCACCCGTAAGGGTCTCTAGGCGCTGGGGGCCGTCGGGAAGATTAAGCGAGCTATTGCCCAGAGTCACATGGTGCTGGGCTAACCTGCCGCCGGAGCCGGGGATCGAACCGTGGTCCCCAGATTCCAGCGTCAGTCGCCCTGGCCGCGGCGCCACACCTCTCCCACTCATACATCGAGAGCCAAAACTCTAACCTGTCAAGTTTAATGTGCATATGTGGCTTTTCCCGGAGGTCCTTGCCCCCTTTTCCTGTCCTGAAGCCTCCTGCCTGTCCCTGTTGTCCTCCGTTATAGCCCTGTTGTGGCCCCTGCCAGTTGGAAAGAATTGACCAGAGTGTGCTTGCCCGAACACTTGGAGCACTCGCATCAAAATTTGCAGTATTCCCTGGTGCAATTGCCGTTATTGAAATCCCAGCATGTGCCAAAGGCATTAGCCTGGCCTCTCCCTGCTCCCCCCACCCCTCCCGGGTGGGGCGCCCCTGTAAGGGCCGATAAACTGCTTGCATTGAAAATGGTTTTGCCTAATTTGGCCAGGCCAATGTGCAGACCGTACGTGTGCACGCACTGCCGGCAGCTTCCTAAAGACTTCAGAAGTCTCCTCACTCCACCCCCTCCCTCTCTTTGGGGCCACGCACACATGGACGGCGGCCCTACCTCTCATCAATGACGGGGTCTCGCGATGCACCGCAGAAGTCTTTCTTGGTTCCCCTGCAGGAGCACGTACCTCACCCTCCTGCTCCCTGACCTCAGCCCCAGCTTTGGGGTGGCACGCACCTTCTGCCACCCTCCCCGCACAATCTCCACGCACCAGGGCTGCTTTATGAAGACGGGAGCGAGCAGCCCACCTGCCAACCTGGATACTGCTGCGATCAGGGGCCTGGCGCGGCGGCGAACATGCCAACACAGCCGCTGCCACCCCTTCAGATGCTTTCCGTGCTGGACAGTCCGCTCGCACCATTGCACCCTCAGCCAGCAGGTCTAACCAGCCTACGGCCTCCAGCAGCACCATAGCTTGCACCACCATTTCCTTGTGGGATAGCGCCATTCTGGTAAGTCAAGTCTACCTTAGCCTACGCTAAGAACTCTAAATTGAAGCACAAAATTACCCACTACAAAAGCACCAGAATTACCCACAAACAAAAACAAATTCTGCTAAGTGCCAGCCACGATGTTACCATAAAAAGGTGGCTGGCACTACAAAATGCCTGGTTTTATACCCTTGGGCTACATATGTAGCCCAAACATTGCCCAAATCCCGGAGCAGTCACCAAACTGCTCCACTTCCCCAAATAACCCAGGGAGCAAACTTCCCTGTGGTCAGCTACCCCTAAATCTCTATAGGCGGAGAACGCCCTTCTAGACAAAGTAACTCCACTGTGAAAATCTCAAAACAAACGGACAACAGATACCACTAGGGAAAGCCCCCAAAAAGCGCTGCCCTGTCAATGATTTAACGGATTTGAAATTTGTACTGATTTAAATTACAAAAATGAGTAGCTCATGATTTGGGTTTTATTTCAAGTAAATATTCTTTGGCCAATTTTCTGTTTCCTTCCTGAAGTTACACTTTCATATAGAGACACGCATCAGAGGGCGGGTCGAGTTCTCCTGTTCCACATCTTAAAAGCACTGTGGCTATTTCAAGTTTTATAGATATTTCAAAACTCAGCTTCCATAAACCAGAAAGTTTTCAGCTGCCTTACCTTGAAGAGTTTTATCATTATTTTTTGTGATTATGGCCGTCTTCATATCTATGTTTGTTTGTTGTGATAATCACATTACATATGGTAATTTGTATTATTGTTGTTGTATTGAATTTTTGTTACATTATTCATGATTATAGCTTTTACTATATGATTCTTATAATGATGCTGGCTCCTATTTAGCACTTAATAAATATGACTTGATAGTAAGATAGCGCTTACACCAATTACAATCCTTATTATTTTAGTGGGTGTGTTTACACACTCAAATATGGCGGGCATGATTGCAATTAAAACTGCCGCTATGTTCTTGGTGGAAATACGAAGTTAATTGAATAGCGTTTGATGCGTTAGGTTTTGGAATCATTGTAAGGTTTGTGTTACACATAATATGGCAGACACAGGCTTACGCATTACATAATGGCGTGTATAGATGCGAGTGGGGTTAAAGGTTGGAACCGGCAGCTACAGCGTACGTGGACCACATGGAGTAGCCAACGCTGTTTGTCCGTAGATTTATTCATATTTGCAAGTAAGTGCCTGCCGGCTATTAGACTAGGCTCAAGGGGCTCTGATATTGGGTCATACTAATTATCTATTTGGCCATTTATTTGTGGATAAGTTGTTTCATTGATCAAGTGGGTAAGATGAATTTTAATCCTTCCACCATTCTAGACACATAGGGGCCGATTCCGATGTCGGACGGACCTGAGTCCGTCCAACATCGGCCAGGAGCTGTAACCGACCGACCTGCTGTCGTCGGTTACAGCCCCGCTAGTACGATGCGACCGAACAGGGTTCGGTCGCATTCGTATACTTTGCAATAAAAGCATGCATTCCGAGCGGAATGCATGCCTGTAGTGCTGAAATCAGGGGTGCAGTTCATCCCTGCACCCTGTGGCAGGTACCCCAAGGTTTTGCCACCGGGTGCAGGAATCAACGGAGGGGCACCATAGGTACCCCCAGGCTGCCATCCGGCAGCCTCACACCCACAGCTTCCGACTGCCTTTTCGTGCCAGACACACCGGCAAGAAAAGGCAGTGAAAAGCTGCCATCGTACTCTCTCTGTCGCAAAGAGGCTACCGGGGGAGTACTGGGGGATTTCCGGACTGCGGACAGGCTCTCTGAGCCTGTCACCGCAATCCGGAAATCTGAGTCAGATTCCTTTCCGACTGAGCCCATCGGAATTGCTCGGTGGGAAAGGAATCTGGCCGGCACTGACCGATTCGGTAGGAAGGGCTCCGAACATGGTTCGGAGCCCTTCCGGCCGAAATCGGAATCGGCCCCATTGTTGGTACATTTGATCTTAAACTCACTTGTTTCTTTGATTAATGTTCCCAGTGAGGGTCTGGTGTATAAATTCTTCTGGTTGAATATTCAACATATAGGAGTGAGATTCAAGCAAGGTACTTTGTATTTTAATTGGTTTGATTTGGTTACACTTGGGTGTTTTGTATTTTTGCATATGGGCACTCATGGTGTCACTTTTTTTGCATGGTTTGGTTGATCAGACACGGGTGTTTTTCTTCTTGTGAGCAGGCGATACAATAGCACATAGGGTGTTTTCATTGATTTATTTTGTTAGTATCCACAGGAGTTTCCCTATTTTGCAACGCTGAGTCCTGAGGATGGTCTTGCAGACCCCGTGACCTTAGAAGACCGAAACATCAACAACACACCGTTCTTGCTTCCTAAGCTCTTGATTTAAGTTGATTTCAAGTTGTGTTAAACATCAAGAATTATAATAGATATGGACTGTTATTTTTACTGACCATATTATTTGTTAGGAAGAGGGTGTTTTCACTACCTCCAATCCCCTAACAAACATGTGCATTTTATGGGATTGTTTGGGTAGTTGCAGTGTTGCTATTTGCTTTTTGTATACTGATTATATATATATTTTCATTAATTTGTGGATGTAACGCATAATGATTTCAAAATATAAATCAATATAAAGAAATCTGAATAAATCCTTGATTACAATTGTAATGTTCTTACTGTTTGGATCACATTTGCGACCAAGAAAAATTTGAAGTGTTCATGCAAATATTTCCTCAAGGCATTTTTGTATATGTAGTTTACCTTGAGAGAGTCACCCATAAGAAAGCTTTGTAGGTAATCTCGTGGCAAATGTACCAGGAACAGTTTGCAAATAAAAACCAGCAGCATCCTTGAATGAAAGATTTTGGAAGGAACGGAAGGTGGTTGACGTCCTTCCTACGCAAACCTAACCAATCCTAGAGCTGCACTGATCTCATGCTGTTTTCAGCATGAGTCCAGCTCCAGGATTGGTTTGAGCAGGCTAACCTAGTGCTCCTTCTGAGGCCAGATGCCTGTGACTGCAATCCTCCAGCTGTTTAACACTACTGGGATTGTGGAGGCTGAAGACTGCTTGTCGACCTGGCTGTTGCAGGACGGCTGACCAATTCTATATGGCAACTCGGCACTGGCTGTAGGCTTCACGTCATCGTGATCCTGTTGCTGCCCTCAGCCCTGCCCCCCTCAAAATCCAATGCTTGTATGCCTGCAATTAAATGGCAATGAGCATGACCACAATTTCTTACATCTGCCTGATATGTTCCCAGCAGGCGGGGCAATGCTCATCTGCCCCTTAAAGGGAACGGCAACTGATTGCTTTCTGTTAGTTCCAGTCATTAAGTCCTTTAATGTTATGTTAAGTATCTTTAAAGTAGTCATATGATATGTCTAATAGAGCAACAGTTTCAAACCTTGAAATGTATTGCATATTATTATCTCTCACAAAATATTCTACTTTCTTCATTTTTGTTGCTCTACCCCTGTAGCCAACACCCCTGCAACCTCTCCACAAGCAGTCCCTCCTAAAAATCCCCACAGTTCTACTTTTTCTCCTCTTCTCCGGGAGAGCAGACAGAGAGGCTGCTCCCCCTCAGCACATGATCCTTTATTAAGCAACCAATAGGAAGTGAGAACAAACAGAGTGTATTTTGTTTTGGGGGGGGGTGTTTTATATCGCACAATCTTAACTCGAAGGTGTCAGCAGCCCTTACATAAGCACTAGCTGCGTTGCAGACGGTCACATTCATTTTTTGTTTTCATTGGGAGATTAAGTGATTTGTCCAGAATAGCAGGATTTTGAGCATCCCTGCCAATAGTGCCAATATCGGCAACACTCCCCATCCCTCCCACAGCAATACTTCAGAGAAATAATCAGACACAACACATTTTTAGTGGAGAAAATTGCTGCAGGTTTATTTGCATAACAAATATGCCAACATGGTGGGTTATCTTACAAGCGATCCCAGGGCAGGCAGCCCCTCACCACCTGCCCACCTGATGAGTCAATCTGCCCGGTGGCCCTTGCCAACCGGTGTTTGTTGATTTGGGGGAGGGTCTAGCCTCTCCCACCGGAGTTGTCCGTATTAGTGCTCCATGCCCTCCATTTCAGCACTACCAAGGCCAATCGCACCCTCCTGGGAATGGCTCACTCGTGCCCCCTGCTCACAGAAAGGCCTATTTATGTGTAGCCCATAACCTTGCATTTATTCCCGACAGTATATCAGGGTTCTGCTGAAACTTAGCTTGCTTGACTAGCGAGTGCGCATTGCACCTTCACGGATATGATTTTTCCTACTCCGTTTCCGGCCGCCAAGCTGATGACCTTGCCAGCCCCAACCCTGGGCGAACTAAAAGAAGCTATACTGTTACCCATGTGCGCAGCTGCTGTTGCTAATGATGGTCCCATACGGCACCGGTAAACTAGATGCTGTACTATATAATTTACTCATGGTGCAGCACCAATTGGTCCATCACATCAACTTGACAAACCCAGGAGCAAGCCTGAACTGGCTACCCCAGGTCCATGCTGCACACGCCTTACCCTAAAGAGCTCTACCCAACAGAGCATTCGTCCCAACAGAACTGACCCATCTGTATCCAACTCGCAGTGTGTCAAAAGAAGCGAACCAGGCCCCCTTATGGCTAAAAGGATGCCCTGGGCCAAAGGCAATTGTCCACCATGATCTTGACTTACTGAGTGGACAACCATATTAAACCACCTAGCTAAATATATCACAGGAGAACTCCTGCTGCAAATTTTTGGTGGGCCCCAGCCGCGCTTACGGAAGTCCAGACTTGACAATACCGTTGCCCCTGACCACCTGGACAGGCCCTCTCCCCTGCTGTGTGCAAACCCTATAGTCTGTCACAAGTACTGATCTTCAGATAACTTCTGGAAAAGCCCCCTGGGCACCCCCCCAATGAGTACCATACAAGTCTTCTGCCCATCTACCCTTGTGGTTACCCCTCCTGTCACCTATGAGCTGAGGCCCGTAGTTGCATAAGGTAATTGAGCACAACTGGGGCTGATGTGTAAGGATGTCATGGTAATTGCACAACCGCTACACTTAACACTGCTTCTACTCTCCCCTACAAGAAGTCTGAACCGGGTTGTCACCTTGCCCCCCACGAGCACTTAACCAGGAACAGCATTCAGGCTCTGAGCCCGGAGCATGCCCTGGCCATTCCTGCTTCCGTTCCCACCTGTCCGTCTCAGAGTGGTGCCTGTGTACTTGATCCGATTGTCCTGAAATTAGAAAAAGGTTGCACTCCATTCCTGGACGTCCTGACTCAGAACCCCACACACTGGGCCCCAGTGTGTTCTTCCCCTGTACCTGCTCCGAGCCTGGCAGGCCAGCCTGCTAGGCATAGTTTGACCATTATAGAACGAAACCCATGCGTTTCTGGAAGAGAGAACAAATCCATGAAAACAGCCCTAACCAGCATTGACAGGTAAGCCTATTGCTAATTCGATCGTCAGGATCAGAGCCCCTTACTTGAGCATCAGTTGCTGTACAAAAGAACACATTCCATTATTGCAAATGGGATGCATGATATGCCCAGACTCACCAGTTGTTTAAAAGAAAACGCATTTCAAATTTGTCACAGGGGATGCATGAATTGCCCACACTCTGCCATTGCTTACCGAGAGAACACACCAATTGTTGCCCAGTAAATCAATGAATTGCCCAGACTCATCAGTTGTTTTACAAGAGAAAACATCCGATTATTGCCCAGGAGATACCTGCTATGCTCAGACTCACAGTTGACTACCAATGTATTAAACCCATGGGGTGTAACCTGCGCATGCCCCCCAGGAGAATCGCAAGGAGAACGGAAAGTTTGCGCCCCTGTTGCATAAAAGCAGCTTAAAAATTTACCACATAGTTTACCATGACGGCAATGGCAGGATTCGAACCCGTGTCTTGTGAGAGCCTTCACCACTATAGGCGCAAGATTTACCCTTGAGTTATCGCTCCTTGTTACAGTTACATTTGCTAATGGGTTGGAACCTGTGCTCTCCAGCGCGAGGCGCACGAAGAAAGAAACATTTGCGTGCCCCCCCATGCACGGGCCGGCAGGGAAGAGAGCAATAGCGCGGTCTCCGTCAGAGCGCCCCACAATGATGAAAAGCAGCGAGACTCCCAAAACCTTCGATTCCGCTTGGTGCAAACCACCGCTAATTCACCTTAAGATTTAGCAATCAAAATAACGAGGCAGGCGCTGGACACTGGAAGGCGAAGAATAGGTTTATTTCTCTAGAGGAGAAACACATCACATGAGACACCGGGGCTATCGTCAGGAGGTGCTCTAACTGCATCTCTGTGGCATGGCCTTTTATATGCATTTTCGTCTGTGGGGCGCTCTGACGGAGACCGCGCTATTGCTCTCTTCCCTGCCGGCCGGTGCATGGGGGGGCATGAAAATGTTTCTTTCTTCGTGCACCTCGCGCGGGAGAGCACAGGTTCCAACCCATATGCTTTTTTGTCAGTTTATTACATGGTCAAACATTCCTGGCATCAGTTTATTGCATAGTCAAACATCCTTGGAATCCCCGCCTCAAGCTAGTTATTATTATTATTATTATTATTATTATTATTATTAAAAAACTCTTCTAGAGCGCGTAGTCACCCGTAGGTATCCCAGCGCTAAGAACCCTACCCTGAACCTGACATGGGGGGGCCAGACGGAGGGGGAGTGAGGAATGGGACGGGGATACAGTGGTTCGGATAGGAAGGGATCATTAGGGAAAAAGAAAAGTCTTCAGCTGCTTCCTGAAGCGGAGGTAGTGTGGTTCAGTTCTCAGGTCGTGCGGGAGTGCATTCCAGAGGCTTGCGGTCTGGACTGTAAACCGCCTTCCACCTGTGCGTACCCTCCTGACTCTAGGAGCGCTGATGAAATTCTCCGTGTCCGATCTGAGGGATCTGCAGGATTTGTAAGGTTTGATAAATTTTCTAAGAATGGGAGGGCCTTGATTTTGTAATAATTTGTGGGCTAGACACAAGGCTTTAAATTTAACTCTCTCCCTTATAGGAAGCCAGTGGAGGAGTTTCAATGCTGGTTTGGCCGAGTCTCTGGCAGGGGTTTTAGTGAGAATCCGGGCGGCTATGTTTTGGATTCTCTGAAGTTTATTCAGTGTTGCTTCCGGGGCGCCCAGATATATCACATTGCTGAAATCAAGCCTAGAAATTATCAGGCCTTGTATAAGCAGTTTTTGGGAATTGGGTGGCAAAAGGGGCAGAATCTTTCTCACTGATTTCAGCAAGCCGAAGCATGTCCCGGCTACTTTTTTTGCTTGTGTGGAAAAAGACAAAGTAGTATCTAGCCACACACCTAAGCTTTTTACTTCTTGTTTTGGTTCTGGAATAGGACCCAAACAATCAGGCCAGATATCTGGGGGGAGAATGATTCCTTTTTGACCAAGAAGAAGGACATCTGTCTTTGTTCCGTTTAGTTTCAAGGCTGAGCTGTTCATCCAGTTTTGAACCTGCGTAAGGCAGTTAAGTAAATCTGCTGGTTTTCGATTGGGATGGGATAGTGATACCACTAATTGTGTGTCGTCAGCATAGCTGACGACGCTCACTCCGAACGGGGTGATAACCTCCTCCAATGGGGACATGTAGATGTTAAATAATGTGGGGCTCAGGGAGGAGCCCTGAGGCACACCACATTGGAGGGGAGTTTCGGAGGAGCAGGTGTTGTTTTCCCAGATCTGAAAAGTACGCTGGTCCAAGAAGGATGTGAGCCAGGATAGGGCAGAGCCTACCACACCGACTCTTTCGAGCCGTTTAATGAGGAGTTGGTGATTGACGGTATCGAAGGCCGCACTCAGGTCGAGGAGGATCACTGCCACTGATCCTCCCTCGTCTAAGAGTGTCCTGGCCTCCTCCACCGCCGCCAGGAGGGCGATGTCGGTGCCCTGCCCTGGCCGGAAACCTGTCTGAGAGTTTTTTAATTTGTTATTGTCTTCCAGGAACTGAGACAGTTTTTTATTAACCAATTTTTCGGCAATCTTGCTTATCCCAGGGAGAAGGGAGATTGGCCTAAAATTGGCCAGGTTTTCGGGATCAAGGGAGGGCTTCTTCAGTAGAGCCTTCACAGCTGCAGCCTTCCAGTTCAGGGGAACAATGCCCTGTTGGAGAGAAACATTGATCAGGTGGGTAAGAGGGGGAACAATGATGGGGGTTACTTCTTTCAGGGTCCGAAGCGGGACAGGGTCTCTGGGAGATCCACTTTTAATGGATTTTAGAGTATTTTCCACATCTTCGGTGGTTACTTGGCCCCAAGAGGGGAGACAACTGAGTGTCTGGGTGTTCGTAAGACCGCTATCTTCGCATGGGCTGGCGGGGGGGATTGAGGCAAGGATTTTTTGGATCTTTTCTTGAAAGAAGTTAGCCAACTGTTGGCATTTTTTCAGATCCACAGTGGGGTCTGGAGGGCTTGTTGGTTCAGGAGCTGGGGGTTTCAATAGCTCTTTCAGAATGGCATAAGATTCTTTGCTCGAGCATAGTGCTTTTTCTATTCTTTGCTGAAAGAATATGGTTTTTTCCTTGCGGATGGATGATTTATAAGTTGCAAGGGAGGTGGAATACGCTCCTTTGTTTGTAATAGATTTATCTTTCCGCCATATGCGTTCGGCCCTCTTGCACTCCTGGCGCATAGCTTTGAGTTCTGCGGTATACCATGGAGCACAGGGCGCTCTTTTGGTGTGTTTAAGAGTGACCTTTTTAGGGATTAATTTGTCAAGTGAGGAAGTAATCCAGGTGTTAAACTGTTCATTAGCCATATTGAGGTCAGAGGAAAACACAGGAATGGAGTTTGAAAGAGTGGTAGCCCATTCTGTAGAAACAAGTTTGTGCCACCGTCTATCAGTGACTTGAGATTTCCTAGTTTGAGGGATCTTAATGGGGACATCCCAGGAGATCGGGACTAGGAAGTGGTCGGTCCAAGGTAAAGTCAGAGGTGGACCTGTGGTGATATTAGCGACATTGGTGAGAACTGGGTCTAGCAGGTGTCCTTTATCGTGGGTAGGCTCATTATTAATCAAATGAATATTAAAAGACGACAGGTCTTGAAGGAGCTCGACCGCTATTCGATCGGTGGGGTCCATGAAATGCAAATTTAGATCGCCTACTATAAGAAAGTCAGAAGCAGAAGAGGCTAGTTGTGCAACCGCTTCAGTAATGGCATTAAGAAATTTCCCAGGGGTACCTGGGGGGCGATATATCAAGAGTCCCGACAAGGTGTGGGCCGGGGAGGTTTGAATAGAGAATTTGCATCCCTCGCAGTCATCAATGTGAGCCTCAGAGGTTCTACAGATGAATTGTTGTCTATGGATTAGAGCCAATCCCCCACCTCTCCCTCTGGGTCTATGAAAAGTTTGACACAGATAACCCGGGGGGAGGGCAGTGACGATGTCCGCATCAGAGTAGTCAGATAACCACGTTTCAGTAAGAAACAGTGTATCCAACTCCTGATTTAGTATTAATAAGTTGATTTCGTCTGCGTGCTTAGGGAGGGAACGGCAGTTAAGGAGTCCCATCTTAAGCCTAGGTTTAGCTGGGCAATGGTTAATTGGGTTACATCGAGCACAGTGAGAGAAAGGTTTACCTTCCGTGTACGTATGGTAGCAGGGCAGAGATTTCGCAGGTTGCAGAGTTTGAAGCATTTCCCTAGAATACACCCGACGTTCATGTGAGGCATCCGGCATAATCCCTGGGCCTGGGTCCGGTCGGGCCCGGACGGGCCCAGACGGGCTTGCCTTTGGCGCGCCTTCGGCGCGCTGACGGCGCGCCCGCTGCGCCCGTCCGCTGCGCGTCCGTGGAGCACACATGTTTTTATGCAGAGGGTAAGAGGGATAGGCGTGGCCTCCGAGGGGGCGTGTCTTCGTGGCTCGCCGGTAATGGCGTCGGGAAATACAAGTCTTTCCCTCGCGTCAGCTAGTGATCAGCGGCGCGTGCAGACTAGGACTGAGCTGTGTCCTGTCAGAAACGGCGAAGTGCAGTGCTTTTAAAAAGATCTGTGAAATGACAAATTTTAAAAATGGCCCTCCCGGCTTTCCGCCTCAGGAGTACAGGTAAGTTCTGTCAGGCGCTAGCAGTCGGCGTCTATTTATACCCAAGCAGGGGGGCGTGGCCTCCGAGGGGGCGTGTCTTCGTGGCTCGCCGGTAATGGCGTCGGGAAATACAAGTCTTTCCCTCGCGTCAGCTAGTGATCAGCGGCGCGTGCAGACTAGGACTGAGCTGTGTCCTGTCAGAAACGGCGAAGTGCAGTGCTTTTAAAAAGATCTGTTGAAATGACAAATTTTTAAAAATGGCCCTCCCGGCTTTCCGCCTCAGGAGTACAGGTAAGTTCTGTCAGGCGCTAGCAGTCGGCGTCTATTTATACCCAAGCAGGGGGGCGTGGCCTCCGAGGGGGCGTGTCTTCGTGGCTCGCCGGTAATGGCGTCGGGAAATACAAGTCTTTCCCTCGCGTCAGCTAGTGATCAGCGGCGCGTGCAGACTAGGACTGAGCTGTGTCCTGTCAGAAACGGCGAAGTGCAGTGCTTTTAAAAAGATCTGTGAAATGACAAATTTTAAAAATGGCCCTCCCGGCTTTCCGCCTCAGGAGTACAGGTAAGTTCTGTCAGGCGCTAGCAGTCGGCGTCTATTTATACCCAAGCAGGGGGGCGTGGCCTCCGAGGGGGCGTGTCTTCGTGGCTCGCCGGTAATGGCGTCGGGAAATACAAGTCTTTCCCTCGCGTCAGCTAGTGATCAGCGGCGCGTGCAGACTAGGACTGAGCTGTGTCCTGTCAGAAACGGCGAAGTGCAGTGCTTTTAAAAAGATCTGTGAAATGACAAATTTTAAAAATGGCCCTCCCGGCTTTCCGCCTCAGGAGTACAGGTAAGTTCTGTCAGGCGCTAGCAGTCGGCGTCTATTTATACCCAAGCAGGGGGGCGTGGCCTCCGAGGGGGCGTGTCTTCGTGGCTCGCCGGTAATGGCGTCGGGAAATACAAGTCTTTCCCTCGCGTCAGCTAGTGATCAGCGGCGCGTGCAGACTAGGACTGAACTGTGTCCTGTCAGAAACGGCGAAGTGCAGTGCTTTTAAAAAGATCTGTGAAATGACAAATTTTTAAAATGGCCCTCCCGGCTTTCCGCCTCAGGAGTACAGGTAAGTTCTGTCAGGCGCTAGCAGTCGGCGTCTATTTATACCCAAGCAGGGGGGCGTGGCCTCCGAGGGGGCGTGTCTTCGTGGCTCGCCGGTAATGGCGTCGGGAAATACAAGTCTTTCCCTCGCGTCAGCTAGTGATCAGCGGCGCGTGCAGACTAGGACTGAGCTGTGTCCTGTCAGAAACGGCGAAGTGCAGTGCTTTTAAAAAGATCTGTTGAAATGACAAATTTTTAAAAATGGCCCTCCCGGCTTTCCGCCTCAGGAGTACAGGTAAGTTCTGTCAGGCGCTAGCAGTCGGCGTCTATTTATACCCAAGCAGGGGGGCGTGGCCTCCGAGGGGGCGTGTCTTCGTGGCTCGCCGGTAATGGCGTCGGGAAATACAAGTCTTTCCCTCGCGTCAGCTAGTGATCAGCGGCGCGTGCAGACTAGGACTGAGCTGTGTCCTGTCAGAAACGGCGAAGTGCAGTGCTTTTAAAAAGATCTGTGAAATGACAAATTTTAAAAATGGCCCTCCCGGCTTTCCGCCTCAGGAGTACAGGTAAGTTCTGTCAGGCGCTAGCAGTCGGCGTCTATTTATACCCAAGCAGGGGGGCGTGGCCTCCGAGGGGGCGTGTCTTCGTGGCTCGCCGGTAATGGCGTCGGGAAATACAAGTCTTTCCCTCGCGTCAGCTAGTGATCAGCGGCGCGTGCAGACTAGGACTGAACTGTGTCCTGTCAGAAACGGCGAAGTGCAGTGCTTTTAAAAAGATCTGTGAAATGACAAATTTTTAAAATGGCCCTCCCGGCTTTCCGCCTCAGGAGTACAGGTAAGTTCTGTCAGGCGCTAGCAGTCGGCGTCTATTTATACCCAAGCAGGGGGGCGTGGCCTCCGAGGGGGCGTGTCTTCGTGGCTCGCCGGTAATGGCGTCGGGAAATACAAGTCTTTCCCTCGCGTCAGCTAGTGATCAGCGGCGCGTGCAGACTAGGACTGAGCTGTGTCCTGTCAGAAACGGCGAAGTGCAGTGCTTTTAAAAAGATCTGTTGAAATGACAAATTTTTAAAAATGGCCCTCCCGGCTTTCCGCCTCAGGAGTACAGGTAAGTTCTGTCAGGCGCTAGCAGTCGGCGTCTATTTATACCCAAGCAGGGGGGCGTGGCCTCCGAGGGGGCGTGTCTTCGTGGCTCGCCGGTAATGGCGTCGGGAAATACAAGTCTTTCCCTCGCGTCAGCTAGTGATCAGCGGCGCGTGCAGACTAGGACTGAGCTGTGTCCTGTCAGAAACGGCGAAGTGCAGTGCTTTTAAAAAGATCTGTGAAATGACAAATTTTAAAAATGGCCCTCCCGGCTTTCCGCCTCAGGAGTACAGGTAAGTTCTGTCAGGCGCTAGCAGTCGGCGTCTATTTATACCCAAGCAGGGGGGCGTGGCCTCCGAGGGGGCGTGTCTTCGTGGCTCGCCGGTAATGGCGTCGGGAAATACAAGTCTTTCCCTCGCGTCAGCTAGTGATCAGAGGCGCGTGCAGACTAGGACTGAGCTGTGTCCTGTCAGAAACGGCGAAGTGCAGTGCTTTTAAAAAGATCTGTGAAATGACAAATTTTAAAAATGGCCCTCCCGGCTTTCCGCCTCAGGAGTACAGGTAAGTTCTGTCAGGCGCTAGCAGTCGGCGTCTATTTATACCCAAGCAGGGGGGCGTGGCCTCCGAGGGGGCGTGTCTTCGTGGCTCGCCGGTAATGGCGTCGGGAAATACAAGTCTTTCCCTCGCGTCAGCTAGTGATCAGCGGCGCGTGCAGACTAGGACTGAGCTGTGTCCTGTCAGAAACGGCGAAGTGCAGTGCTTTTAAAAAGATCTGTGAAATGACAAATTTTAAAAATGGCCCTCCCGGCTTTCCGCCTCAGGAGTACAGGTAAGTTCTGTCAGGCGCTAGCAGTCGGCGTCTATTTATACCCAAGCAGGGGGGCGTGGCCTCCGAGGGGGCGTGTCTTCGTGGCTCGCCGGTAATGGCGTCGGGAAATACAAGTCTTTCACTCGCGTCAGCTAGTGATCAGCGGCGCGTGCAGACTAGGACTGAGCTGTGTCCTGTCAGAAACGGCGAAGTGCAGTGCTTTTAAAAAGATCTGTTGAAATGACAAATTTTTAAAAATGGCCCTCCCGGCTTTCCGCCTCAGGAGTACAGGTAAGTTCTGTCAGGCGCTAGCAGTCGGCGTCTATTTATACCCAAGCAGGGGGGCGTGGCCTCCGAGGGGGCGTGTCTTCGTGGCTCGCCGGTAATGGCGTCGGGAAATACAAGTCTTTCCCTCGCGTCAGCTAGTGATCAGCGGCGCGTGCAGACTAGGACTGAGCTGTGTCCTGTCAGAAACGGCGAAGTGCAGTGCTTTTAAAAAGATCTGTGAAATGACAAATTTTAAAAATGGCCCTCCCGGCTTTCCGCCTCAGGAGTACAGGTAAGTTCTGTCAGGCGCTAGCAGTCGGCGTCTATTTATACCCAAGCAGGGGGGCGTGGCCTCCGAGGGGGCGTGTCTTCGTGGCTCGCCGGTAATGGCGTCGGGAAATACAAGTCTTTCCCTCGCGTCAGCTAGTGATCAGCGGCGCGTGCAGACTAGGACTGAGCTGTGTCCTGTCAGAAACGGCGAAGTGCAGTGCTTTTAAAAAGATCTGTGAAATGACAAATTTTAAAAATGGCCCTCCCGGCTTTCCGCCTCAGGAGTACAGGTAAGTTCTGTCAGGCGCTAGCAGTCGGCGTCTATTTATACCCAAGCAGGGGGGCGTGGCCTCCGAGGGGGCGTGTCTTCGTGGCTCGCCGGTAATGGCGTCGGGAAATACAAGTCTTTCCCTCGCGTCAGCTAGTGATCAGCGGCGCGTGCAGACTAGGACTGAGCTGTGTCCTGTCAGAAACGGCGAAGTGCAGTGCTTTTAAAAAGATCTGTTGAAATGACAAATTTTTAAAAATGGCCCTCCCGGCTTTCCGCCTCAGGAGTACAGGTAAGTTCTGTCAGGCGCTAGCAGTCGGCGTCTATTTATACCCAAGCAGGGGGGCGTGGCCTCCGAGGGGGCGTGTCTTCGTGGCTCGCCGGTAATGGCGTCGGGAAATACAAGTCTTTCCCTCGCGTCAGCTAGTGATCAGCGGCGCGTGCAGACTAGGACTGAGCTGTGTCCTGTCAGAAACGGCGAAGTGCAGTGCTTTTAAAAAGATCTGTGAAATGACAAATTTTAAAAATGGCCCTCCCGGCTTTCCGCCTCAGGAGTACAGGTAAGTTCTGTCAGGCGCTAGCAGTCGGCGTCTATTTATACCCAAGCAGGGGGGCGTGGCCTCCGAGGGGGCGTGTCTTCGTGGCTCGCCGGTAATGGCGTCGGGAAATACAAGTCTTTCCCTCGCGTCAGCTAGTGATCAGCGGCGCGTGCAGACTAGGACTGAGCTGTGTCCTGTCAGAAACGGCGAAGTGCAGTGCTTTTAAAAAGATCTGTGAAATGACAAATTTTAAAAATGGCCCTCCCGGCTTTCCGCCTCAGGAGTACAGGTAAGTTCTGTCAGGCGCTAGCAGTCGGCGTCTATTTATACCCAAGCAGGGGGGCGTGGCCTCCGAGGGGGCGTGTCTTCGTGGCTCGCCGGTAATGGCGTCGGGAAATACAAGTCTTTCCCTCGCGTCAGCTAGTGATCAGCGGCGCGTGCAGACTAGGACTGAGCTGTGTCCTGTCAGAAACGGCGAAGTGCAGTGCTTTTAAAAAGATCTGTGAAATGACAAATTTTAAAAATGGCCCTCCCGGCTTTCCGCCTCAGGAGTACAGGTAAGTTCTGTCAGGCGCTAGCAGTCGGCGTCTATTTATACCCAAGCAGGGGGGCGTGGCCTCCGAGGGGGCGTGTCTTCGTGGCTCGCCGGTAATGGCGTCGGGAAATACAAGTCTTTCCCTCGCGTCAGCTAGTGATCAGCGGCGCGTGCAGACTAGGACTGAGCTGTGTCCTGTCAGAAACGGCGAAGTGCAGTGCTTTTAAAAAGATCTGTTGAAATGACAAATTTTTAAAAATGGCCCTCCCGGCTTTCCGCCTCAGGAGTACAGGTAAGTTCTGTCAGGCGCTAGCAGTCGGCGTCTATTTATACCCAAGCAGGGGGGCGTGGCCTCCGAGGGGGCGTGTCTTCGTGGCTCGCCGGTAATGGCGTCGGGAAATACAAGTCTTTCCCTCGCGTCAGCTAGTGATCAGCGGCGCGTGCAGACTAGGACTGAGCTGTGTCCTGTCAGAAACGGCGAAGTGCAGTGCTTTTAAAAAGATCTGTGAAATGACAAATTTTAAAAATGGCCCTCCCGGCTTTCCGCCTCAGGAGTACAGGTAAGTTCTGTCAGGCGCTAGCAGTCGGCGTCTATTTATACCCAAGCAGGGGGGCGTGGCCTCCGAGGGGGCGTGTCTTCGTGGCTCGCCGGTAATGGCGTCGGGAAATACAAGTCTTTCCCTCGCGTCAGCTAGTGATCAGCGGCGCGTGCAGACTAGGACTGAGCTGTGTCCTGTCAGAAACGGCGAAGTGCAGTGCTTTTAAAAAGATCTGTGAAATGACAAATTTTAAAAATGGCCCTCCCGGCTTTCCGCCTCAGGAGTACAGGTAAGTTCTGTCAGGCGCTAGCAGTCGGCGTCTATTTATACCCAAGCAGGGGGGCGTGGCCTCCGAGGGGGCGTGTCTTCGTGGCTCGCCGGTAATGGCGTCGGGAAATACAAGTCTTTCCCTCGCGTCAGCTAGTGATCAGCGGCGCGTGCAGACTAGGACTGAGCTGTGTCCTGTCAGAAACGGCGAAGTGCAGTGCTTTTAAAAAGATCTGTGAAATGACAAATTTTAAAAATGGCCCTCCCGGCTTTCCGCCTCAGGAGTACAGGTAGTTCCCACACAAACCCAGCAGCAATCGTCCCTCCACCCAGATCTAACAGATGATCGCGATCTCGCAGCTGGACATTCCGACAGGATCTAAAAGTACGTGGGATCGGTCAGATGTAAGAGTTCGTGTCTTTCATTAGATCAGGCCCCTTTGTTGGTGAAACAAGCCCTGCCGTGTGCGGGTAATAAACTATGTCCACAGGGGTTGGTTAGTGCCTGGGACCGGATTGAGTGGCCAGGTGCAGGGAAGTGACTCCGGGGCATTGTCATGCTGACAATGTTTTACGACCCTGGTACATGTGTTCAGGCTTGGTCAGAGCACGGGGGGATGATAGCGAGGTCGGGGTGACTCACAGGTGACCAGCAGAGTCTGAAATGGCCGCGATGTCTAAAATGGTTGCTGCTTACGCGCACGTAAAGGCCCTCACTAAGCAAGATGGCGCCGGCAATATTCATATTTGTCGTTTTATTTTCTACAGTCCTCCCTTTGAAAATAGTCCAGCCAGCTTGCTAGTCTACCTCAAAATCCATAATGTCCTGTATCTCTCTATTGTTTATTACACTCATCCTCGTGAGCTCAGTGTCTATAGTCTTAGGGTGCAAGGAGTTCAGGCAAATAGAACACAAAAGCGGTATACAATGTATCCCCAAACAACAACCACATATTATTAATATTGGAACCAAGAGGATCATCATTATTTTCCAGCCCCATTCTTTCAAAATGCCCCAAAACCAGCTTCCAAGTGTCCAAGTCTCTGACTCCTGATGGATTTCTGACGCCAGCCGGTGGAGGTGTTCAACTGCCTAGGGTGAGTTGTCAGGGACGTAAGTACAGCAACTGGCTCCGATGATGCGGCATGCTCCTCCACGATCCGCTAGTACCACATCTAGAACAATGCGGTTCTGTAAAGCCACCAGGCGGACCACCTGAAGCTCAGCTTTGTTGTTGGTGAGGATGCCAGCAGTGACGTTCAAGGCTGTTTCAACTGCTTGAGTTAGGTGCCGGATGGCTCGGCTGTTTGCCATCGGACCCCATAGTGGGATGAATCCTTTTGCTGCATCGAGGAACTGTGCTGGGGCAGAGTCTGCTTGTTCAGTGTCTTCGGAGCGCCTTTCTCTGTGGTGGTCTGCAGGTGCTGTGTAGGTTGGAGGCAGAACAAAAGCGATGTAGCACATGCCCCCCTCAGCCTTTTGGGAGCCAGGTGTAGGCTTTGGTACCACAGATAAGGTACATCTTGGGTGATGCAACAAATGAAGAGGGGCCGGCAGTGTTCAGAGTCTTCGTTATTTGCAAGAGCTGTGACCCACGATCTTAGTCCCAGGCCTTCGATGCAGATAAGGCCTGAGACGTTCACCACAGATAGGGCCACTGTCAGAGTTGCGGCAGTTCTTTCTTTAGATAGGAAAAGGTAGGTCTGGCTGGGTTGTTGTACACTTGCATTTCAACTCGTTCTTTGGCGGGAATGTTCATTGGAAAGGTTGCATTCAAAGTCAGAGGGCAGAAGGGAGCAGATGTTCTTCCCGTTTTGTTCAGCCAGAACTCATTGTAAAAGTGCTTGATTGTCCCATCGGATGTGGCATTGTCTTTGTAGCTCCCTTGCAGGAGCATTGACCCGGCGAGGCAAGAACAGAAAAGGGTGAAGCGATGAAAGGAATGGAATGTTCAGTGGCATGAGGTAGCAACCCACAAATCCAACAGTTCATGGCATTTGCGGCAAGATTGTGCTTGTGCAATAATTGTACGAAAGAATTATTCCAGAATTATTTGCGTCGTTCTCGGAGGCGTGGTGACAGTGACACCAGATAATGTTCTTTCTTGGTGGTGGGTTGCATGGTGGGTGACATTGTCCTGTGAGCGGGAGCACTCTCTTCAACGATCCAGACTGTGACCATCAGCAAGAGGCAGGTGAGAGATGCTGCCACAAGGGTTATTGTCTTTGTATTGTGCAAGTTTGCAAGTTTGGAGTCGTCGCAGTGGTTCTTTGGTCGTCCGGGTTCTTCCATCACCTTCAAGAGGCTCGACGACTGGCAGGACCACATACTTTCGTCTAGCGTTTCTCCTGGCAACATTTGTAGTGTTAGCTACCGTTCTGAGACTTTCGACTCAGTTAGTGGCCTGCTTGTCGGAGCACTCTCCTTTCGTCGATCTCAAATTGTACCCTTTCTTGGATGGTACCGTGGGGTCGGGAAACTCTGCCAGTTCAAATGTCTCTGTCTGTGGGTAGCAACTGAGGGCTGGTCGGTCTTTTGTCAGGAGCTCTTCTTGGCTGTTCACTTCTTAGGGGGCCGTCAGTGTCGGAGATATCTTCTTACAGTGGTGCGCATGAAGCCAGTTTCTCTTTGCTTCCACTCGCAGGGCAGTTCGGGTGGTGATCAAGACTTGCCAAGGGCCCGTCCACCTGGGCTCCAGACTCTTCAACCTCTGAAAATTTTGTGTCAGCACGAAGTCCCCAGGCTTGATATCGTGTCCTGGGCCCCTCGATACGTCTGGTATGGCTTGCTGCACCTGTTGGTGGATAAGTGTTAGTTTGTTCGTTAATTTGTACAAATAGTCGGACATTAGTATGTCCGGGACATCATTAATGGAGGTTGGCTTTGGTGCCGCCCAAATGTTTATAGGCCTGCCGAAAACTACTTTGTAAGGGGTCAGTCGGTGTTTGGTTGGGGTGGAGCGCATTGACAGCAATCCCAGTGGGAGGGCGTCAGGCCATTTCAACCCAGTCGTGGCGACTATTTTTGATAGCTTCAGTTTTAGCGTGGCGTTGTGTCTCTCTACCAGGCCCACTGATTGGGGGTGGAAAACGGCATGTAACTTTTGCTTTATTCCCAACCCTTTCAGTATGTTCTGCATAACTTCTGCTACGAAGTAGGGGCCATTGTCGCTCCATAAAATTCTACAAAGGCTATATCGGGGGAATAACTCAGTAATACCTTCGCAGTAGCTAAGGCGGTGTTGTCACAGGTGGGGTAGGCCTCCACCCATTTGCTAAAGGCGCACACGATCACTAGAACGTATTTTAGACCATGGCACCTCTCTAGCTGGATGTAATCCACCTGGAGGACTTCGAAGGGGTGATCAGGGACTCCAAACCCTCCCCGTGGTACCACGGTCCCTTTCCCTGGGTTGTGTTGCAGGCATACTATGCATTGCTGTACTAGGCGTTTGGCTGATTCTGCTATCTTGCTGTTATGCCATACTCTGATGATCAGTTCGGTCATGGGCGCAGATCCTATGTGTGCTGGTAAATGTGCCATGGTCAATATGGGGATCAGATAGGCATTAGGTAGCAGACTTTTGTTTCCGTCTTTTGTCCTCCAGCAGCCTTCCTCGTCTTTCAGTCCCACCGAGCTCATTCAGTCAGTTCATCCTGTGTGCCTGTCGTTTGTATGTCCCTTACAGTTGTTCTAGCATCAGTCCATTGTTCTGCTTGTGACCTGGTCACGTACATTCGTGTCGTGGTTCTGTCCTGGGCTGTGGTTCGGGCAGTAATGTCGGCTAATGCGTTTCCCTGTCCAATGAGGTCGGTCACTTTCTTATGTGCCTGGCATTTAATCACTGCTAGCTCTTGGGGAGGAGGACTGCTTCTGTCAATGTGCAGACTAGATCTCCATGTAGGATGGGTGTGCCGTGTGAAGTCAGGAACCCTCTTTCTCTCCACAGGAGCCCAAAATGGTGAACCACCCCGAAGGCGTACTGGCTGTCGGTGTATATGTTTACTGTCGTACCAGCTGCTAAAATACATGCTCGTGTGAGGGCAATGAGCTCTGCTGCTTGGACGGATCATTGGGCAATGCGGGCTGTCTCTAGGATGGTTCAGGCTGTGGTGACGGCATATGCAGCTGAGGTGGTGCCATCGGGAAGTTTGATGCACGAGCCGTCTACCCATAGTTCCCCATCTGGCTCTGGAAAGGCAGTGTCTCGGAGATATACTCTACTCTTGGTCTGTTCGTCAGTGAGGGTTACACAGTTGTGCAGGGGAGTCACACCATGGTCAGTTTCGGGTAGAGGTAACAATGTGGCTAAATTGAGAGTGGTGCATCGCTTCAGGGTGATGTGTGGTGCTAGCAGGGTCAACTCGTGCGCTAGTCAAGTGTTGGGTTTTGGTCTGGTTCAGTAGCGGGTCGACTGCATGGGGTACTAACACAGTGATTGGATTGGAGAGCACTATTCCTTCGCTCTGGCGTATGGCTACTGCTGCAGCTGCCACAGCGCGCAAACACGCTGGCAACGCTCTGGCTACTGGGTCGAGGGTGGCAGAGAAATATGCACAAGGGCGATGTTTGTGACCAATTGATTGTGCTAAGACGGACAATGCACATCCCTCCCTTTCATGTGTGTAGAGGAAGAATGGTTTGGAGTAGTCTGGGGTTCCTAGAACAGGTGCCGAACAAAGGGCATCTCGCAATTCTTTGAATGCTGACTGGCATTCGGGTGTCCAGGGGAAAGGTGAGGGGGTCTCTTTGGCTAGGAGGGAGAGAAGGGGTTTGACAATGAGGCTAAAGTTCGGTAACCACTGTCGACAGAATGAGGTGAGGCCTATCAGAGAGCGGACTTGCTTCTGATTCTTGGGAACGGGAGTGTCTAGAATTGCCTGGATCCTGTTGGGTGTGAGTTTCCTCCCTTCTTTCGATAAGAGGTGACCGAAATATGTTACCTGTGGTTTGCAGAACTGCAAATTCTTTCGAAAAACTTTGTGGCTATTTTCTACAAGGAAGTGTAGGAGTTGGATGGTGGCTGTGACGGCTAGTGGAGTGGTGTCTGCTGCTAGAAGGATATCGTCTACATACTGTATCAACACCACCCCGTCTGGTAATTGAACGGCATCTAACTGTCTTTTGAGCGCCTGGCTATAGATGCTCGGGCTCTCGGTGTACCCCTGGGGTGCTCGACAAAATCTATATGAGCGGGATCTTAGAGTGAATCCGAAAAGATAGCGACTGCCTTGGTGAATGGGTATGGAGAAGAGGGCATTCTTGAGATCGATAACGGTGAAAGTGGGAGCAGTTGACGGAATTAGGGTCAGAATGGTGGTGATGTCAGAAACGACTGGGTACTGTGGTACTACTATTTTGTTTATCTCCAGCAGGTCGATGATGAAGCGGTAGGCTTTTCCATCTCCCTCTCCCTGTCTCTTTATGATCGGTAAAATAGGACTATTACAAACATTGCTCACTACCTCTTCTACCACTCCTGCCTCTACTAGTGACTGTATGATTTCGGTCAAGGCTTTCTCGCCCTCTGGCGATATCTTGTACTGGGGTATTTTCGGCGTCTTGTCGTATTGTCACGTGTACTGGGTCAATCATCATTCGTCCTACGTCTGAATCAGCCCTAGCCCACAGATGCGAGGGTAAAGTGTCTAGTAGGGATGTGTCTGTCTCAGAAATGGGATACATGTGTTGGGATGGATTATCTCTCGGGTGTTGGTGATTGTCATATAAGATGACTCGTACTCCGTCTGGCGAACATCTGATAGTCGCACGGAAATGCTTCAGTAGATCGAGACCCATAATGGCGTCCGGGGTGTTGGAAGAGAGAAGGAACGTAGTGTCGATAACATTGTTTTCAAGTTTGAAGGGGATCGGTCTGGACAAAGGGTTGGAAAGCACAGCATGAACAGACACTCGAGACCCTGCACTTTCACCAGTATTCAAATAGCATCTCGGCCGCGTCGGTATAGAAAGGGTGCAAGTTTTTTGTTGCTAAGATGTTGTTGACTTCTACACATTGTTGCTTCAACCCATGGCATGTGATGTTAAGCGCTCTGATACCCATGGGTCTTGTACGCGCTATAGAACACTGTTAATAAATAAATAAATAAATAAACCTATTTATATTTATTGACATCGGCAAAAAATACGCCAGAGCAAGCCCTCAATGCATATGCTGGCAGCGACTAGGGACTCCTGAACTCGCGCCCTCCCCATCTGCTACCCCACATGGAGGACAATGCACAAGCACAGCTCCTCCCTCACAACCCAATAAGTGCTGCAGCAGACAACATGGCGCTCGGGGAGTGCCGCTACCCGCCATAAACCGCATATTATTTAAAAAAGTTCCAAACCTTGACCTCCCTCTAAATGGTCGCTCTCCACCGCCTCGGGCCGCAACACTCATGCGGAAAGTGTGTCGTTCCTACACACTGTGTCAGGACAAACTTACCCAGTGCTCGATAGTTAAAACTTTTTTTTTTTTACCAGTCCAGTGCGCCGAAACCTTGAGTTCCGATGCAGAACACACACCTCCAATACCGAGCCCTCCGGAGGAGGCTCCCACCCGGCTCTCCCCACAGTGCCCCTCAGCATCCCGCAGTGCATCGGCGCTACAACAAAAGGGTCTCCGTCAAAAGTCGTAACCCACGCACCTATGCGAACAAAATCAAAATCTGTCATGTGGGTGGTACAATGTGTGCCCCCTAGTGGACACATCAACCCTTTATTGCACTCTAGGAGTCAAATCTGTGACCAAACAAAATCAAAATCTGTCATGTGGGAGGTACAATGTGTGCCCCCTAGTGGACACATCAACCCTTTATTGCACTCTAGGAGTCAAAACTGTGACCAAACAATACACATCTCTCCAGAAATGTATTAACAACCAGAGCCATCATACCATTCCCTAAACCCCGAAATTTACCGGACACAAAACTCCCAAAATTCAGACTGTGAAACCGACCAAGAAAGAACAGATATACCGTCACGCCTCCTCCTGTTGCCAACTTCCCGAGACAGTTGCAAAAAATCTCAATACAAAGTTGACTATCGGGCTGCCCCCCACGACTCCAAGCCTCGTGACTCCACCCCCCCCCCCCCTGCCGACACCACCCGAAGCAAAAGGGTTCCGACTCCAGGATCGCATCCAGAGATCACATGCAGGGGTTTGAAACGCCACAACAACCCCACGACAATATACCAGCCAAGGAAAAGCGAACTGTGCTACAGCATGACGCTCTGCCAAATATTACCTTCTCCAATTGTTGCAGGTCGCCCGCACTTGTATGGGGGGGAGGGCGGGGTCAGAAGCACACCACGAAGATTGCCCCCAATGTGTCCCGGACCTTCCCAGGATACACCGACGCGGGCTGCACCACCAAGGTGCGTGGAGGAGGGTGACCAAGCGGGTGGCAGAGCCACAACCACCGACTCAGGGACCCAGTCCCTGACCAGCATCCTCCCCCACAAATCCACGAGTCAGAGACCGAACCACTCGTTCCCCCCAGCATCCCCCGCAGCAAGACCTGAGCAATTGCGCCGGACTGGCAAATTCAACCATCGCTGTATATGTCACCAGGTCGGGGTCCAACTCGACATCCTCTCCCCGAAGATGCCTCACCCCACCTCCGGTGCCACCACATCCCGATCACTGCCCCCAGGAAACACAGATCAAAACCACGCACGGACCCGCGCACTCGCAGCCACACAGCAACTTGGGCACCACTGACCGCGGGCATCACCTCTCCAACTGTACATGGCTGGCAGATCCCACAGCGGGATCAAACTGCGGTCCCAAACACCGAAATGTGAACGCTCAACCAGGGAGCCAAGGCAGACGGGCAACGGCCATAACCACCAAAATGGATGCCACCAGTAAGCAACAACCCAATCCTATGGCCCCTCCCGGCCCACACCCACACTCCATGCCCGTTCTCCAGCGGGGAACAAAATGGCCAGCACTTTGTAAACAACCATGCTCGACCGGTGCCTCCCTCAACGTTGCCGCGGGACACAAGTCTACCCGCACGTCGCCCAGTGCCAATTCTGCTACGCCAACCCCGCGCCCCTACAAAACATGCCCGGGAGCCATGGCCAATGGGCACACACCGCCCGGCCCCCCGCAGCACACCACAGGAAACAACCTGTGTGGGGGGGCGAGAGAGATCACACACTCACAGGCGCCAGACCAGGGACAGGACGGCAGGCACCGGACCAACCCACCGCGTGTCCATCGGAGGACAACAACGACGTGGCAACTCGGTGCGACCAAACAGCGTCAGGGCAGCAGAGAAAGAGGGAGCTCAGAGGGCGGGAGAGGTATAAGTACCTCTCCCCCTGCCCTCTCCTGCCCGGAAGTGACGTCGGCCTCGGGTACCCGTGAGGATCCCAAACACTGGGAGGCTGACTTGTCGTGTGCCATCCTGTGGCACTAAGTGTGGCCGCCCTCTTAGGAGGGCCCCCTGCATGGGCCCGAGGCAGCCCTGCAGACTCGAATCCAGTTCCCCAGCGTTGAGGTTGACCGCTCTCACCATTAGGCCACACCCTCTGTTAGTTTGAGCCGATGGTTTCTGGTGCTCAGCACCGGCACCTAATTATCAACATCGGTACTTAAGACATCTGCCACATCGTGACCCTGTTTGTTTGAATGAGAGATAAACACAACAGTTTATTGGTTCAATATACATAAAAAATGAATGATACCTACTGTCCAGGCCATTCTTATAGCTTTGGCGGTCTGGAATAGTCTGAATTGTCACACGTGTAGGGTGTGATGGTTAGTAGTTGTGTTGGTTCTGCTGGCATGGGCAATGGGTGGTGCAAGCTGCAGCTGCTTCCTGACGAGAGCCCTGGCACTTATTTTCTACAAACTAAGCACTGAGAACTCCATATCTGTAACAATAAATCCAGAAACAAACTGTCTTTTTGAATTTATATACGATGAGTTGGACAGCTATATTTCCCCTATGCCATCTTTCAGTTATTTTATAAATGCCTGGGACTCTTCACCTCATGCATTATTTTGAATTCACATTTGCATGGAATTCTGAAATTGGATTACAGAAAAATTTCTGCCTGGTCCTCAAGAGCTGTGATTTCTGAAAAATTCTAAAGGAAAATCTAAAGTGTTATTTAAATAGTTGTTCATTTCCTAATTATGAAAAAATATCCTGTTGTATTTTATAATTAGAAAAAGAGGCTAGGACAGTTCGCGATTGTAGACTAGGGGGTGATTTGGTTTTTTCGGACAGGGTACTCCACCCATGTCTGGCCTGCCCTTCTTAGGGCTGGAGGACCATCAGCTTTCCACCGACAGCGCCCCTGTTGGTTCTGTTGGTGGATAGCTATCGCCGATGTCCCAACAGAGAAGGGGCTGTCGGACAACAATAAAAAATGACCACACCCCAACCTCAAGAGGTCTCCCAGAGGGTGATGGTTATTTTGTTTTTTGTTTTTCAAAAACTCCCTTTTTGAGAGGGAACGGGGTAGCTAAACACAGTCATTAGTCTGGCCTTCTCTTCTCGAGCCAGCAGAGGATCACACATGGACGTCATTTAGGGTTGCTGCTGCGACCCCTGGCATGCCCCTTGTGACTCCTGGCACTGCCCTTGCTACCCTTAGCGTCAGCAGTGGTAAAATCAGTGGCAGATACAGAAGCAGTTTGTCCTTATGGACGTCGGTGGGAGATTCACTCACCTCATTTTTTTGTCAATTTTGTGTTACACTAATATTGACTAATTTAACATTATTCGCTATAAGTTTAATAACAAATGGAATATGATTTTCCCTGGCAGCTGAGGTAAGTGAGAAATGAAATGCAAAAAATGCTTTTATATGTATGTATGTTGTGTGAGTGCTTGGAATTTTACGTGTGTGTGTATGTGTTAATGCGTGTGCATGTATAAGCATATGTTTGTGTGAGTGAAAGTGAAGGTCAAGGGGCATGTGCAATTACTTCAGCTACCCCTGACACTTTGGTGAATTGACGTCAGTGGGACCACCTTGCACAGTGCCGATGCGGCCAGACATATATCTTTATTGCTTCAGATCTCTCACCAGTTTCAAGGTCACAAAGGAAGTGCAGATTACGCCAAGAACAAAAAAGGCACCACAGGTGGGTGCTTCCAAGCTGAACAGAGTCCATGAAGACTGCCTGCTTCTCACTCCAGGGAGCCAAACACCAGCCTAGGTGGGCAGAACTATGGGAGAAAACCAGTCATCTTCACAATGATTTATTCACTTCAGCTTAACATACTGTATGTAATGTGTCGGATTTGTAATTTATTTTGCTATTCATTGCATCATTTGCAGCCTCGCTCTACCCATTACCCAGAGATCTGGCAGGCATGCTGCCTCCATCTGCAATCTGTGGCTGCCATCTTCCTGATCCTCCTGTACTGCACTCGCACAAAACAAGAGACAAGAGAGAGAGCCTTCCCTTGCTCTCCTTACTCAGACTGTAGACCTCACACAAGAGAAGGACAGAGAACAGCTGTGTGCGAATGACAGCTGAAAAAAGTATACTAGCCAAAAGGAACGCAAATACTAATAAATACCAAAATCCTAAGAAAAAGCCCTTGGGTTCCTTAAGATAGCCATCACCCACTATGTAGTGTCATGCTTCATCATAGGGCTGCTACCAACACCCTGGTGCAGACCAACACTCAGGGTGGAGCGCTAGTTTTTTTAGGAAAGAACAAAAGAAAAAACGTGAATGTCAGCCCAGACAAATTGCATAATACTGGTTACCTCACCTCACCAGATTTTACTCTTTCCCGCACGCTACTTCCTACGGCCACCTGTGGGCCTTTCTGTGGGCTCTGCGACATCTCTTGTGGAGCCTTCGGATGCAGAGGTGCTCCTAGTACTGCACCTCCTGGATGTGGTCACTGGTGCCAAGAGACTACTTAGGCTGGAGGCCTCTTGACTCTCTCAGTACTTTGTTGCCCCCAACTGCAGCAGACTATAATTATTCCATGGCATTCGTGACCTATATGAGTCCCCTGGCCACATCCCCACAGCAATGGGTCATCTCCACCTGCATCCCCAGCAGCATGACGGGACAGCTGAGCTGTGGCTGTGCTCAGGGGATTGATGGCCCTAGAGTACCCATCTAAGCACCCCATCAACTGATGATGCATTTTGAGTTGTGACACCTGGTTGTCATGCATCACCTTACACAACTCATGGATGGCTCGGGTAACATTTGTGAGGTTATCTCTGCCATGTTTGTGGCCAATGAACCGAGTTGGGCCTGCATTAATCACATGTTCTTGCACTGTAGGCGCTGAACCTTCAACATTTGTCCCTCCAGATCACCCCAGACAACAGACCCATCATCTTCAGCAGTGCCCATGTGAACCCTTGCCCTGCGCCTCCGGTAATGGACGTTGCTGCGCCGCATCTGTACTTGGGCTCTTGGTGTGGGGGTGTGCCCAGCCTGTGATGTGTGAGGGTCAGGTTGGCTCTCCTCTTCTATTTCAAAGGCTGGTAGTGGTGGCACCTTGGTCCTGCATTTTGTGGATGCAGGTATTGGTATTGCTGGGGCCACTTGTGTCTCTTCTCCTGAGTGGGCCTGAGTATTCAGGGTGTCATGGCCTTCACCTTCGTCAGACTCCTGCGCAGCTGCATCTGTGATGTTAAACAGTGCAAGTTCAGTATTTTTGTTGTACATGTATGTCACATTGCGCATGGCATTGTTTAATAAAGTTATTTAGTTACACACAATGTCTAGTTTATTCACTTGCTTGTTGTACTTTGAAGCACTAATTCTGTTTTGATCCCTCCTTGCCTTGCCTATTGGAGTTGCTGTCTGCTTATACCATAATGCACTAGGGTGAGGCAAGTAAAATGTGGACTGGAGTCAGATTTGCTACAACAAAGCAAGATCTACTTAGAGGGGAGATTTTTTAGATTTAGCATTGAATGGTAATTTGCATGCATCTTACCTTGTGAAGTACTGGTCTGTGCCGAGGTGTCTATCTGAGTGACGCCAACTGCTGCTTCCGGCTGAAGTGTTGACTCCACCAGGTCCTTCAGGGGGGTGTTGGCAGTTTGGGTTGATGATCCCCCTACTGTCTTCTTGGCATCCGCAAGCCTGGTGGCAAGCTTTTTCTTGGCACAGCTTCACAGGTCACACCAGCACTTGCACATGTCTGATATGGAGCACTGTGTGACCCCACAGCATTGATCCTGGATTGAATTCCAAGCCAGATTTTCCTTTAATCCGACTCAGGGACCTGGAGTGACTGCTTCCCAAAAAGTTTGTCATGGCTCTGTACAACTTCCTCAATGAGGACTTCAAGCTCTTTTTGCTGAATTTCAGCTTCCTCTTGAGTCCTTCTGCATTCTTCTCACTTGTTCCAGAAGCCATGCTGGTGTCCTTGCACAGGGTCTGTTCTCCAAAATGCTTCTTTCTGCTGTACCCCTGCAGTCTGCCTCCTCGTCTGTCTCTCTCAGTACACAGCTGTGCGCTTGTCCCTCATCACTTCCTGGTTGGGATGTCATCATGCTGCATCAAATACACTGATTCGCGATTTGCGATTCGGTAATTGCGGATTCACTATTAGCGACAGCGAGTTTGATCAATTTGCAAATACTTTGCAAATGTTTTGATGCATGGCCATTTGCGATTACCAAATAACGATTACTTAAAAATCCCTATTTGGTAATCACAAAATGGGACTTTGATGCATGTGCCCCTAAATACCTGTTTGCTCTCACCCTAATTAGAATAGCTAGGGTTACATCTCTGCCCCTGGTCTCTCTAGCTTAGGTATAGTTTCACTTTGGGCTTTTTTTTCAGGAGTCCTAATCCTAGCGCGGGGACACACCGGCTGCATTACCCGAAGCTTTGCAAATGGTAAAATCATAAAATCAATTGGTCTTGTGCACCCACGATATGGTTTTTACCCAAACACATTCAAAATTACATGACATGTCATAATTCCATCATTTCAGACTTTTGCATAAAAACGTAACTTGAAATTGCACAAGATTACCCCGGCGTAACAAAGGTTTTGACTAGGCCTACTGCTAAACCCGAGGCATCACAGAGCTCACATCCATACATGTCCCCCTGTCCCTCCCAGCAGCCTTCTCAACTACAGTCCTCAGGCTGTCTTCCACTTTCCTGCTTTCCCTCCATAGCAGCCCACCTTGCATATGCTCCCTTTGGTGCTGTGCTTCCTATCTCTTCAGCCATCTCCTCTCTCTCTCTTTAGTGCTGTGCTCCCCATCTCTTCAGTCCTGTCTCCTCTCTCTCTTTCTTTAGTACATTGCTCCCTCTCTCTTCAGGCCTGTCTCCTCTCTCTCTTTAGTGCTGTGCTCCCTATCTCTTCAGTCCTGTCTCCTTTCTCTTTCTCTTGAGTGCTGTGCTCCCTCCCTTTTCAGTCATATCTCCTCTCTCTCTCTCTTTAGTGCTGTACTTCCTATCTCTTCAGCGTCTCTCCTCTCTCTCTCTTTAGTGCTGTGCTCCCTATCTCTTCAGTCATTTCTCCTCTCTTTCTTTAGTGCTGCACTCCTTCCCTTTTCAGTCCTGTCTCCTTTAGCTCTCTTTAGTGCTGTGCACCCTCTCTCTTCAGTCCTGTCTCCTCTCTCTCTTTAGTGCTGGGCTCCCTCTATCTCTAGTCCTGTCTCCTCCCTCTCTCTTTAGTGCTGTGCTCCCTATCCCTCCAGTCCTGTCTCATCTTTCTTTCTTTAGTGCTGTGCTCCCTATCTCTTCAGCCGTCTCCTCTCTCTCTCTTTAGAACTGGGCTCCCTATCTCTCCTGTCTTGTCACCTCTCTCTTTAGATCTGTGCTCTGTAGCTCGTCCGTCCTGTCTCCTCTCTCTTTCTTTAATGCTGTGCTCCCTATCTCTTATGTCCTTTCTCTTCTATCTCTTCAGTCCTGTCTCCTCTCTCTCTTTAGTGCTGTGCTCCCTATCTCTTCAGTCCTGTCTCCTCTCTCTTTCTCTTGAGTGCTGTGCTCCCTCCCTTTTCAGTCATATCTCCTCTCTCTCTCTTTAGTGCTGTACTTCTTATCTCTCAAGCCTTCTCATCTCTCTCTTAAGTGCTGTGCTCCCTATCTCTTCAGTCATGTCTCCTCTCTCTCTTTGGTGCTGCACTCCCTCCCTTTTCAGTCCTGTCTCCTTTAGCTCTCTTTAGTGCTGTGCTCCCTATCTCTTCTGTCCTGTCTCTTGTCCTATCTCCTCTCTCTCTCTAGTGCTGTGCTCCCTACCTCTTCAGTTCTGTCTCCTTTCTCTCTTTAGTGCTGTGCTTCCTGTCTCTTTAGTTTTGTCTTTCTCTCTCTCTCTCTATCTCTCTCATGCTCTCTCATCACTCTTTTCAGCCATGCTCCCTCTCTATTGTTACCTCTCAATCAATCAATCAATCAATCAGTCATTTGTTAAGCGCACTCCATACCCGTGAGGGTCTCAAGGCGCCGGGGGGAGTAGGTGGGGGCTGCCACTTATCGAACAGCTAGGTCTTTAGTGTCCTCCTGAAGGTCAGCAGGTCTTGGGTCTGTCATAGCCTCAGTGGGAGGGTGTTCCATGTCTTGGCGGCGAGGTGGGTGAAGGATCTCCCGCCGGTGGTTGTTCTTCGGATGCGCGGGACGGTGGGGAGTGAGAGGTCGGTGGAGCGTAGCTGGCGGTTGGAGGTGTAGAAGGAGAGCCGGCTGTTGAGGTAGGCTGGGCCGGTCTTGTGGAGTGCCTTGTGTGCGTGGATGAGGAGCTTGAAGGATATCCTCTTGTTGATGGGGACCAATGCAGGTTTCTCAGGTGGGGGGTGATGTGGCCGTGTCGTGGTACATCGAGGATCAGTCGTGCCGAGGCGTTTTGGATGCGTTGTAGTCGATTGATGAGCTTGGTCGGGGCTCACGCGTACATGGTGTTTCTGTAGTCGAGTCTGCTGCTGATGAGGGCCTGGGTGACTGTCTCTCTTGTATCTGTCGGGATCCATCTGTAGATCTTGCGGACCATGCGGAGGGTGTTGAAGGAGGAGGAGGAGACGGCGTTGACTTGCTTGGTCATTGAGAGCGTTGAGTCGAGGATCATTCCCAGGTTGCGTGCATGGTCGGTGGGTGTCGTGGCTGCCCCAGTGCTGTTGGCCACCAGGAGTTGTCCCAGGCTGATGGGTTGGAGCCGAGGATGAGGACCTCCTTCTTGTCCGAGTTCAGCTTCAGACAGCTGATCTTCATTCAGTCGGCGACGGCCTTCATTCCTTCTTGGAGGTTGGCTTTGGCGGTGATGGGGCCCTTGGTGAGGGAGAGGATAAGTTGAGTTTTGTCGGCGTAGATTATGTTGAGGTTGTGATGTAGGGCGACGTGTGCAAGCGGGGCCATGTAGATGTTGAACAGTGTCGGGTTGAGGGAGGATCCTTGGGGTACGCTGCAGATGATCTCTCGTGTGCAAGCGGGGCCATGTAAATGTTGAACAGTGTCGGGCTGAGGGAGGATCCTTGGGGTACGCCGCAGATGATCTCTGAGGCTTCGGAATGGGATGGGGGGAGGCGAACACTCTGGGTTCTGCCGGAGAGGAAGGAGGTGGTCCATTTCAGAACCATGTCTCGGATCCCTGCAGCATGGAGGCGTGCGTGTAGTGTGCGGTGGCAGACGGTGTCGAAGGCGGCGGAGAGGTCTAGGAGGATGAGTGCTGCAGTCTCCCCGTTGTCTAGCAGGGTCCTGATGTCGTCGGTGGCGGCGATGAAGGCGTTCTCGGTGCTGTGGTTGCTGCGGAACCCTGACTGGGAAGGGTCCAGGATTCTGTTCTCTTAGGTATCGGGTTAGCTGTCTGTTAACGATTTTCTCGATGACCTTGGCCGGGAAGGGGAGCAGAGAGATGGGTCGGAAGTTCTTGAGGTCTCTTGGGTCTGCCTTGGGTTTATTGAGTAGGGCGTTAATATCGGCGTGTTTCCAGCTCTCTGGGAAGGTCGTGGTCTCAAGGGAGAGGTTGATGACGTTGCGTAGGTGGGGTGCGATGAAGCTGCTTGCTTTGTTGAAGACGTGGTGTGGGAATGGGTCTCACGGAGAGCCGGAGTGGATTGTGCTCATGGTCTTGATGGTGTCATCGACGCTCATGCTGGTCCAGGCTAGCAAGGGGACGTGGTCTATGGTGTACAGAGGGTCTGTTGTGTTGCTATCTGTTGGGGCTGTCTGGGTGTTGAAGCTGTTGTGGATGTCTGTTATCTTGCGGTGGGAGAAGGTGGCGAGGGAGTCGCACAGGGCTTGCGACGGCGGGATGTCATTGGTGTTGGAGCTGGGATTAGAGAGTTCCTTCATGATGTTGAAGAGCTCCTTGCTGTTGTGTGCATTGTTGTCAAGGCGGTCTTTGAAGGAGGTCTTCTTGGCAGCCCTGATGAGGTGGTGGTGGTTGCGGACGGCGTCCTTGTGTGCTGCGTGGCTAGCGCTGGGCGCGGAAAGGCGGAAACGGACTTGCCGCGCGGCAGCGGCGCGACCGCGCAGCGGCCGGTATGTATGGGGAGGTGGGAGTGAGGAGCAGCTGGGAGGCGGGGGTAGTAAATGGGCAGTCAGGGGGGCAGAGCCGCAGGGGACGCAGCGGCGGCGGCTGTGAGGGGCGACGAAGGAAACAGAAGGCAAAGGGCACAACAATTGAGGGGTAAACAAGTGGTACAGAGGGCAGAAAGGTCACAAAAGGGCAAAACGTCACAGAAAACAGGGGAAACGAGTGGCACAGAAGGCAACAAATCTCAAGAAAAGGGCAGAAAGGTCACAAAAAACGGGGGTAAACGAGTGGCACAGAAGGCAGAAAGGTCAGAGAAATGCAGGGGCAGCTAAGCAACAGAAGGCAAAAACGGGCAGAGAGAAACGGGGGCCACGAGGGGAGCAGAAGGAAAAACCGGGCAGAGAGACACAGGGGCAGCGAGGGGAGCAGAAGGGAAACCGGGCACAGAGACACGGGGGCAGCAAAGGGAACAGAGGGAGAGAACGTGCACAGACCACGTACAGGCAGCGGGGGAGACAGACAACAGCAGTCACAGACACAACAATGAAAATGCAGTCACTACAACGAGAGCAATGAAAGAAAATACAGGCAATACAATGGAGGATGAGCAAACCTACGGCCTACCACTGGCCACCAGGGATGAGGCGCAGGTGGTAGCCTGTGGGTGGAGGAGGGCCTCGAACTTCCTCAGCAGCAGCTGGGGTAGGGACACACAGGCGGTGCTGTGCGGAGGGGGAGCGACCTACCTGGAAGGGTCAAGGTTCGCTCTCCTCACCGCTCAGCGGCTGGCCTATATTGGGAAGTGGGAGGGAGGAGCAGCTGGGAGGCGGGAGGTGGGGGCAGCGAAGGGGCAGCATTGGGGGCGGGGCCGCAGGGGATGCAGCGGCGAGGGGCGACAAAGGAAATAGAAGGCAAAAGGGTACAACAATTGAGGGGGTAACGAGTGGCACAGAAGGCAGAAAGGTCACAACAAGCATTGGAAATGCAATAGGTCTCGCATTAGGAAAGTTTGAGCAATTGGTATTGTAAATGACACTTTTTTTATTTATGTGTTGGTTTTGAAAATAGCAAAAGTAATAGCTTTGTCAGTTACAATGTCAATAGTTTTAACTTTCGCAAATGTGACACCTATAGCATTTGTAATGCAATGTGTGTTGTATTTACGTGACTTAGATGTATTGATATTGCAAATAACAATAGCTTTTAATTTTGTAAATAATTAATACTTAAATAACATTTATTGTAATTTATAATGGCAATAGCTTAAACGTTTGTAAATAACTTTTGTGAAGATTATGTTCAGTGTATTTTATTGTGACGAAAGTCCAAGAACATTGCATTTGCACCTACACACACACACAGCCACACACACACACACACACATAGATGTGGTGGTGGTGGATCTGGGGGATATGGTGGTGGTGGATGTGGTGGTGGTGGATGTGGTGGTGATGGTGGTGGATGTGGGGGTGGATGTGGGGGTGGATGTGGTGGTGGATGTGGTGGTGGATGTGGTGGTGGATGTGGTGGTGGATGTGGTGGTGGAGGTGGTGGTGGAGGTGGTGGTGGAGGTGGTGGATGTGGTGGTGGTGGATGTGGTGGTGGTGGATGTGGTGGTGGATGTGGTGAAAGTGGTGGTGGATGTGGTGGTGGATGTGGTGGTGGATGTGGTGGTGGAAGTGATGGTGGTGGAAGTGATGGTGGTGGTGGATGCGGTGGTGGATGTGGTGGTGGATGTGGTGGTGGTGGATGCGGTGGTGGTGGATGCGGTGGTGGTGGTGGATGCGGTGGTGGTGGATGTGGTGGTGGTGGATGTGGTGGTGGTGGATGCGGTGGATGTGGTGGTGGATGTGGTGGTGGTGGGTGTGGTGGATGTGGTGGTGGATGCGGTGGTGGTGCATGTGGTGAATGTGGTGGTGGTGGATGTGGTGGTGGATGTGGCGGTGGATGTCATGGTGGATGTGGAGGTGATGGTGGATGTGGTGGATGTGGTGGTGGATGCGGTGGTGGTGGTGGATGCAGTGGTGGATGTGGTGGATGTGGTGGTGGATGCGGTGGTGGTGGTGGATGCGGTGGTGGATGTGGTGGTGGATGTGGTGGATGTGGTGGTGGTGGATGCTGTGGATGTGGTGGTGCATGTGGTGGATGTGGTGGTGGATGTCATGGTGGATGTGGAGGTGATGGTGGATGTGGTGGTGGATGCGGTGGTGGTGGTGGATGCGGTGGTGGTGGAAGTGGTGGTGGATGTGTTGGATGTGGTGGTGGATGTGGTGGTGGATGTGGTGGTGGATGTGGTGGTGGATGTGGTGGTGGATGTGGTGGATGTGGGTGTGGTGGATGTGGTGGATGTGGTGGTGGATGTGGTGGTGGATGGGGTGGTGGATGTGGCGTTGGATGTCATGGTGGATGTGGAGGTGATGGTGGATGTGGTGGTGGATGTGGTGGTGATGGTGGATGTGGTGGTGGATGCGGTGGTGGATGCGGTGGTGGATGCGGTGGATGTGATGGTGGTGGATGCAGTGGATGTGGTGGGGGTGGATGCGGTGGATGTGGTGGTGGATGTGGTGGTGGATGTGGTGGTGATGGTGGATGTGGTGGTGGATGTGGTGGTGGATGTGACATGACATTTTTATTATATACAGAGGGGTACTTATTTTGTACCAATCACTGACCGATGTTAATGTAAGGGTTGTAGATGGTGGGTTGCGCATGCCTTGTTTTCATTTCCATTATAATGACAATAATCCTTTCTTTGACCCTGTGCTCAATCAACTTGGACTGTATTATAGTGAATACGAGGGGCTTAGATAAAGAAATAGGAGAGGCGAGGAGGAAGGGAAACTGGGGTAAGGAACAGCCGACGGAGGAGAACAAGACGGAGGGCATTGCTGTGGGGAGGGGGGAGGAGAAATGCGACACGGCGGGCAGGGGAGGGGGCGGAGCGGGGAGAGCGGCGATGAGGGTGTGAAGGTCTCACATGAGGGGGCGTGGTATCTTAAGTTGTGTTGCTTTGGGAGGCAAGATTTTAAAAAGCGCCATACTGAAAGAAAGGCGTGCGCCGCCTTGTTGAAAGTGAAAGGTGCTGAAAATAAACATATGCAGCGGCACTACTGCTGAAGCGCAAGTGCGGAGCTGGTTAAAAAACCATGAGTAATTGAAATTTAAGGGAGCCTGCTGTGAGGAAAAAAAGCCTCGCCCGCCATTGTTTGTATGCACTGTGCTTTGCTCAAACATGAAGCACGACGCCCAGGCGATGAGGAGTGCACGACCCCAGAGCCTAACCCTGCTTGGTGTACATTTAAGAACTCAGTTTGGTCTCTCATGAAGGGGCGTGGGATCTTAAGTTGCGTCGCTGCGGGAGGCAAGATAAAAAAATAAGTTAAACAAGTTTAAAAGCAAGTTTTAAGAGGAGACGCAGCCGTGAAACTGAAAGTACGGCCGACCGGCCGTGAATAATTAGGGGGTGAGAAATGCGCTGGGAGGGCTGCCTTTGATGTGGTAATGCGAGGCAGGCAGGCAGGCGGCTGGTGGCATTGTGCAAGCGCTTTTTAGGGCTTGCGCTTGCGCAATGACCTAAAAAGCACATGCACTGCATGGAATCGCCAGTGGAATCGCCAGTTCGGTAAACTCTCGATAAGCCCCTATATATCTCGCTCCCGCTCAATGCGCATGCGCATTGAGATAGGTCGCTCGACCTAAAAAGGGCAAAAGGTCACAAATATACAGGGGGAAATGAGTGGCACAGAGGCACAAAGGTCCCAAGAAATGGCAGAAAGGTCACAAAAAACGGGGGGGGAAACGAGTGGCACAGAGGGCAGAAAGGTCCCAAGAAAGGGCAGAAAGGTCACAAAAAACAAGGGAAACGAGTGGCACTGAGGCACAAAGGTCCCAAGAAAGGGCAGAAAGGTCACAAAAAACGGGGGGAAACGAGTGGCTCAGAGGGCAGAAAGGTCCCAAGAAAGGGCAGAAAGGTCACAAAAAAACAGGGGGAAACGAGTGGCACAGAGGCACAAAGTCACAGGAAAGGGCAGAAAGGTCAGAAAAAAACAGGGGGAAACGAGTGGCTTAGAGGGCAGAAAGGTCCCAAGAAAGGGCAGAAAGGTCTCAAAAAACGGGGGTAAACGAGTGGCACAGAGGCACAAAGGTCACAGGAAAGGGCAGAAAGATCAGAAAACACGGGGGGAAACGAGTGGCACAGAGGCACAAAGGTCACAAGAAAGGGCAGAAAGGTCAGAAAAAAACAGGGGGGACGAGTGGCATAGAGGGCAGAAAGGTCCCAAGAAAGGGCAGAAAGGTCACAAAAAACGGGGAAACAAGTGGCACAGAAGGCAAAAGGTCACAGAAATGCAGGGGCAGCTAAGCAACAGAAGGCAAAAACGAGCAGAGAGACAAGGGGGCCGCGAGGGGAGCAGAAGGAAAAACCGGGCAGAGAGACACTGGGGCAGCGAGGGGAGCAGAAGGGAAACCGGGCAGAGAGACACGGGGGCAGCGAGGGGAACAGAGGGAGCGAACGGGCACAGACCACGTACAGGCAGCGGGGGAGACAGACAACAGCAGTCACAGACACAACAATGAAAATGCAGTCACTACAACGGGAGCAATGAAAGAAAATACAGGCAATACAATGGAGGATGAGCAAACCTACGGCCTACCACTGGCCACCAGGGATGAGGCGCAGGTGGTAGCCTGCGGGTGGAGGGACACACAGGCTGTGCTGTGCGGAGCGGGAGCGACCTACCTGGGAGGGTCAACCATCTCTCTTCACACCTATCTCCCTTCTCTCTTCAATCTTTTCTCACGTCTGCCTTCTTTCTTGTCTCAATTCTCTCTCCTCTCTTTTCATTCATGTTATAAATTTCTCTTCATTCCTGCCCCCTTCATTTCTGTCTCCTCTGCCTCTTCCGTCTGGTTTATGCTTTTTCATTCCTTCTCCCCTCTCTTCTCACTGTGGTAGACCCTTTCTCTTAAGTCTTGTCTCCTCTCTCTCTCTTTTCAGCCCCCCATTCCAAACAGATCTTTTCTCTCCTCTTTTCACATCTTCCATCTCTCTACAGTCCTGTATGCCCTCTCGTCACGCCTGTCCCCTCTCTGTACTCATCCCTGACTCTTTAGTTTCTATCGCCTCTCTCTTTTTATTCATGCCAACCAATTATTTTCTTTCATGCCTCTCTCAAGTCATTCCTTCCCAGACTTGTCGCCCCGCTCTACAGATACCTCCAGTCTACTTTCTCTGTTCATTCCTTCTCCTCTCTTTTCTCAAGACAATGTACCTCTCTCTTCAGTCTTATCTCGCCTCTCTATTCTTTATCTTCAGTCTTGTTGCCCCCTTTCCTCACTACTGTTCACTCAGTTTCATCAGTTGTTGGGTCTAGCCACCGCTATATAAAACTCTTTAAATAAATAAATAAATCCTGTCTCCCCTCTCTCTGCGATTCTCTGTTCTCTCGCTTTTTTCTCCTCTCCTCGTTACCCCCTCTTAAGTCCTGTGCTCTCTCCCCCACTCATGTCTCTTCAGACCTGTCCTACCCTCTCCTCACTTCAGTCCAGGGATTTAAGTGGGTAGAAAAAACTGGGGAGGGTCTCTCAAAGGGGTGTGGCCGATGTAATTTGGCTGTGGCTTTAAAACACGTAAGCTAAAAATCTGTGCTTAGCACGGTGTGCCGTCTGACTAGCATTTTGCTGCTTCTGTCATTGCATTCAGATATATAATACAACAAATAACATTACACCTACAACAAGCCACGACTATTGGCGTTGTCAACGGCTGTTAGTAGCATAAGTTAAAAAGGCAACAACTATAGCTTCATTTAATATAATATTGAAAATCCTTCCATTCTGACATGATGAGACTATCGAAAAACTCAAACGAGTCTCTTTAAAGTTACATTAAAGACAGTAAAGCAAAGTGCTGCTGCACAGTTAAGCTTTTTTTTCACTCTGAGGGTGAGGGCAAAAATTGAGAGCCCGATAAAGACCCATCCCAGCACCTGCTTTTTAGAACTGTGGGTGCTGGGCACCGGCAGGACCCGGCCCACTTAAAATTCTGCTCCAGTCTTTTCTGTACTTTCTTAGTTACTCGGCCCTCATTCCTGTCTACTCGGTTTCATCAGTTGTCTCCCTCCCTATTAAATCCTGTCTACTCTCACTGCAGTTCTCCCTTCTCTTTCTCTTTATCCCCTTCTGATCTGTACCTCCTCTCTTCAGTGATGTATCGCCTCCCCTCAGTCCTGTCTTTTTGGTCATGTCTTACCCTCCCCTCACTCCTGTCTAGTGGAGGCTGGCATGTACAGATGGTGGTAAGGCACAAAATAAATAAATAAATAAAATAGACTTACCTTCTTCCGGGCTTGCAGCTCAGCGTCCTCCATCCTCAGGTGTCTTCAGGAAGTTTCAGACCCAGGAAACTGCACTACCCAAACTTGGTGCTGCTCTCACAGCATGAAAGAAGCGCCAGGATTGGAGGCAGCGTTCTCACTCAGCGCTCTCAGGAGCACTGGAGGCCTGTGCTTTCTCTAACCCAGCTGCCTAAGACAGCGAGGTTAGAGAAGTTTAAAATGCGTCCCAAGACGGCCGACCAAAGAGACATGGGCATTTTAAAGCACACAGCTCCCTGCTGCTACCATTTAGCAGCACTGGCCCCGCCCCGTCAGGACACCTGGTTGGAGACGGGTTACTGGAAAAAAACATGGTAATAAATAGACTTTATTGCCATTTTATTTTTCAGCTTTGTGGCTTGTGGGGGTGATGCTCCTTTGCTCAAATGGAGGAGCCGCCCCTACTCCTGTCTCTTCAGTTTTGTCTTATCCTCACCATACTCCTGCCTCTACAGTCCTTTTTCGCCCAAACCTTACTCCTGTCTCTTCAGTCCTGTCAGTCCTGTCTTACTTTCCTCTCTCTCTTGTCTCTTCAGTACTTTCTCCTGGTACCTATTTCCTCTCCTTCACATCCAGTGATTAATTTGAGCAGGTGGTTTACTGGACTTTACACTTAATTGTCAACACCTGCGCTTATAACAGTCTACCACATGGTGGTGCTGTTTGTGTAATAAAAACAAGAGCAAAACAACATTTGGTTATTAATTCAACATACTATAAAATCGATTTTACCAACCTTCCAAGCCATATCTACACCTGTAGGGGCCTGGAATAGTCCGAACTGTTACACTTGTAGGGTTTCATGGTTAGTAGTTGTGCTGGTTCTGTCATAGGCGGCGCTGACAGGAGCAATGGACTGTTGCAAGCTGCAGTGGCCTCCTGAGGAGGGCCCGGCACTAATTTTTTTTAACAAATTACCACAGCTCAAACCTTTATTCAATTCTGATTTGTATCTCTTCCAAGTGTCTTCCCTTTTTCTACATTCACATCTCAAATCCAGTACTGCTCAGGGTCGGACTGGCCTATAGGGCAATAAGGTAGTGCCTGATGGACTGCTCTGAAAGGTCAGTTCGCAGTCTGGGGCTGTTTGTGGTCCTGTTTTATAGTCTGCATGGCCGGTTTTTACTGTCCATTTGCATTATATTAAAATAAATATTGCCTGCTGCAAGCTCAAATCCATGCACTTCTCCATACTTGCAAAAAACTTGTACTGCGTGTCTTTACCCCAATTTGCAAACATGGGCCACTTTTTTAGCTATCTAACTCCCTAATAGGGGGCCACCTTTATTTAGGTGCTTGGTCTATTTCTGTCCTGGATCGACCCTTGTACTGCTCATTACACCTCCTCCCAGCTTCTTCTTGAAGCCACCCGCGCTCCAAGCTCCATTCTGCGTCTTTTCCCTCCAAGTGCAAGGAGACCTGCCGACATCTTGCCTGTGAAGCGTCCCGGGTATTTATGGAAAGGCCGTTCCTGCCGTGCAGACCGCCAGGCCTTGGAAAGCCCCGTCCCGTATTTCAAAGGCTCTCTCCTTCGGCGGTGGGGAGCCGCGAAGTGTGAGGAAGTAACCGACAGAGACAGGCCACTGAAGGACGAGTAGAACAGCAGGAGAAAAGGCGGGAAGTGTCAGCTCACGTCACACAGCACGTGCAAACCCGCCCCGGCCCCTGAAGCCACGTGGCGCAGCTCTGAATATCACATCAAGATTACTAGCTGCGCGAGGGACAGCAAAGGGCGCGTGGTGGTCTGAGTAAAGCATCTACATGTAGGAGGGTAGAGGTGGGGGTGATGAAACCATTCACAGACAGTACATCTGGCCGTTGACCCTGTCACGAATAATGGTTGGCTCTGAAAACCTGCTCAGTTTACACACATGCAGTGGCGGCTTAGCTGTCAATAGTGCAGCAGGTACAGTGGCACCGGTATCCAGGAGCCCGAGGCAACCCAATTAAAGCTGTTACAAAAAACAAGCAGATAGGGTAGACTTTAGGTTGGTGGCATTTTGGCCATGGCTCCCTTGCTACTGCACACATGAAGCTGCGTTTGTGTCACGCGCGAACATGTCCTCTGTTGTGATTAACACAGATGTTCTTCCGTTTTTCAAAACATGGTGCTCATATTATCAACCTGTGCGTGACGTGTGTCTGGGGATATGGCAAAACTTTACTATTTTCAGGAACAACTTCATAAATTGTGCACCGACTGATGCACTGTGCTCTTCTGCCGTGATCACCAACAGAGGGTGTTTGCAAAAACTCATGATCACTCATATGAATGACAGGAACGCGGCAGCATGTTTGCAAACGGAGGGGCGAAGCGCCGCAGACCATTTAATGCACGTTGCTCTGATATGGATCACATTAAGCAAACTTTGCATTGGTGCAAAAAATCAGGCCAATCAATTTGTACAGTTTTTCTGTATGTGTAATACGAAATGTATCAAATGGTGTTTGCTCCTGGGCAAACATCGCACCAATTACTTCTGTTTTGTTTACATAACAAGAAGTGGTGGTGGTAGTAAATATTCTCTACTTTTTAGAAGTGAAGGAATGGGGCTGTATTTCAAGGAAGCCCAGGACCTGGTTCATAGTTTGGCGGAGGGGTGACCCCATCACAATCGTGACGGATATCCCGTCCGCATTATTGCAAGTGTCATAGAATACTATGCAATAGTAATACTAATAATAATAGTACTTATTATTGTTATTGATAATATAATATAATATATTATGATATAGTATAATATAATATAATATAATATAGAAAATGTGATAGATACTCTGTCACGAGACAACCTCCACGCCCAACCCATAAAAATAATGTGCGCTGTTTTCCTTTGGAACGTATTACTTAACTACACAGAAGCACTCTCTTTTATTAGAGATAATAAACAACTTTAAAAAAAAACAACCTTTGAGTTTCAAGAATGTTGCCTTCCCTCAATCTTAGTCCCTCTGCCTCCTGCACCTATCCCTCTCTCATGAACCCATTGGGCCATCCTGCACTGCTACTGGTACTGTATAGCTGTAAATGTGCTGTGTGAATCTATATCCAGGGCCATTGGAGTTATGCAATGGGGAGACTAAATTATGCAGCAGAGTTGACTAAATTATGCTGCAACAAACGCCAAGTTATGCGGTATAATGTTGCCCAAATTAAAACAAGATTACTACACCATTTCATCAATTTCACACACGCCTACACTGTATGAGCAAAGAGTTTGCTCTATAATATCAGTATAACACCTACATACAACAATCAGCAACTGAAAGGCGACCTGCCTATGGGCGACAAAAGTGTGTAGTAGCGTTTTAGGAGGATACCTTTTTGAAACTGCTTCCAGCTGCTACAGGCAAGAATTTGCAGTAACTCTCTCTTGCTCAACTCTACACCTGACGGAACCCGCTGCGCGGGTCCCGCTTCGCTCTGAGGACAGAGCGCTTCTTCACCGTGGTGCCAGAGGGGTGTGCGACAGGGCAGGGCTGCGAGCGAGCAAACCGGGACTCGATCTCCCAGAAGTCCCGGTTCTTCTTCTTTCACTGGCCGTGTGACCTGGCCTGCTCTCCCTGACCGCCCCGCCCACCTCTACCCTGCAGAAAAGGCGAGGACGCCTAAGACCTGTGGGATACCTTTTTGAAACTGCTTACAGCTGCTACAGGCAAGAATTTGCAGTAACTCTCTCTTGCTCAACTCTACACCTCGCGGAACCCGCTGCGCGGGTCCCGCTTCGCTCTGAGGACAGAGCGCTTCTTCACCGTGGTGCCAGAGGGGTGTGCGACAGGGCAGGGCTGCGAGCGAGCAAACCGGGACTCGATCTCCCAGAAGTCCCGGTTCTTCTTCTTTCACTGGCCGTGTGACCTGGCCTGCTCTCCCTGACCGCCCCGCCCACCTCTACCCTGCAGAAAAGGCGAGGACGCCTAAGACCTGTGGGATACCTTTTTGAAACTGCTTCCAGCTGCTACAGGCAAGAATTTGCAGTAACTCTCTCTTGCTCAACTCTACACCTCGCGGAACCCGCTGCGCGGGTCCCGCTTCGCTCTGAGGACAGAGCGCTTCTTCACCGTGGTGCCAGAGGGGTGTGCGACAGGGCAGGGCTGCGAGCGAGCAAACCGGGACTCGATCTCCCAGAAGTCCCGGTTCTTCTTCTTTCACTGGCCGTGTGACCTGGCCTGCTCTCCCTGACCGCCCCGCCCACCTCTACCACTCCCTCTATTAATACCCCGAAGCTCCGCTGCGCGGGAGCGCCCGGGGCTAAGCCCGGGCAAAGGGCGGGCCGTCTGCGGCCGTCCGAGGACGGACGAGGACGGGACGGGCCACCCTACTAACATCTGTGTCCAAAATCAACATCTCAGTGCACCCTCGCAAGAAGGTCCACTATAAAAATAGAAACGCGCTACGTGTTCAATTAAACACTTACCGGAAAGTGAAATGGGCTTTAAAAAACTACGTTCGCGTGCAATATTTGTGAAGCGAATGGGTACCGAGGAAGCTGTTAGGAAATCTACAAACAAGGCAATAAAACATGGCCGAATCACCTCAACTCCGGCAATTAGTAATTATTTTTCAGCTCTACCATCTCAAAGGGAATCCGATACGATTTTGCCGGAAACAGAAATCAAATGTAAATCACATTTAAGTATTGGGAAACAAACGAGCTTATCAGCTACTCCCCATTTGTCTCTAAATTTAGGTGATTCGATCTGTAAAAATAAGTCCAATCAGTCCCAACATGATCGAGACTTAATGGATCATGAGGCAATTTTCTTAAAATCCTCAACTCCTTTAAGAGGTACTGGGAGTCCAAGCAAGCCAGAGGAACAAAGCGCAATTAACTTGAAATCGGAAGAATACAACTCTGAACTAAAGTTATTTAATAGCTCTTCGAAAAAAGCATTGGACCGATCTTTAGAAATCGACTCTTTTCTGGATCCTCTATTATCTGAAAATAATTATTTGGCTAATTCTGCAGCGCCAATATCAAAGGCTCTTTTTTCACTACAAGAAATACTAGAATCGGTTCTCTCCTTCCTAGGAAATATTTTAGAAAATTGAGATCAAACTTTGGATGTCCAAATAGGCATACTAAAGTTCCTTGTAGAAGAGAAAAGAAAAAAAGAGTCCTCCAAGCCAATCGGGAACCAAATAAGCAATAGCATCAAGCAAATGGAAAATGTCCAGAAACTAATAAAATGTGACTCTAGCACTCAGACAAAAGAAATCGTACTAATAGAAGGAAAAAAAAGGGAAAAGATGGAAGGTCAAAATGAATCTACACTTTATTCCTTGAAAAAATTATTTAGAGAAAAACCTCAAAAATCCCCAAAACAATTTCCAATTTTCTTAAAATCTAAAAAAACGGATTTGCACGAAAACGACTCTGTCAAGGACGATCATAATATCAGCACAAAAGATATATCTGAAATTGTAAAAGGAGAAATAATAAATAAGAATAAGCAAATTGAGCATGAAGGGAGCAAAAAGAGGAGAAAAAAACCTCTAAGAAGGATTCAGAAAAAGAAAACCAGCAAGCTAAAATTTCGAAAATCTATTACACCTCAAAAAAATTGTAAGGAACAAGAAGAAGAAGATAAAAATACAAAGCCTCATAATACAAAAAAAGTGGAATCTTCTACTAGAAATATCGTAGAAAAAATACAAGTATTGAACCCAAGAGCCGAAGAATACTTCCCAGAAAGGACATTTACAAAGTCAAGATACAGTAATATAGGGGACGCAGGAAGTGATGAGAGGTATGCTCAATGCAGCGAAAAGACACAGACCAAATTACTTCAATTTGAAGAACTTTTTCCAACTGATAGCGTTCCTCTCAATAGAGGAAGGATACTCAATCTTTTACAACTCATAAGGCCTCTCCAAACATTGACTAGTAATGAAATAGATTTAGTAACCTTTCCTAAAAAAGATTACAACAAAATTGCTCTGGTTTCCTTCTGGTCACCAGTCTTACCTGGGATAATTCTTAATGAAAAAGAGACACTACATAAATTAGGATATGATATAATTGGAAAATCTGAACTTAAAGAAAATAAAACCTCTAAAATGTTCAAGGATCACCCACGTTTAATTTCTAGTGCGCAATCTAAAAATACCTTTAGAAATCCCACTATGCAAGAAGATTCAGGATCAAGTTATTTAGGAGGTATGCATCCAGGGGAGGATATTTTGAAAATTCAAGTAACAAAGGGGGAAAGAGCAGTCTGGCATCTAGATTCTAGTGTGAATAGAGCCACTGATATCGTAAAGTCCTGGTCTTGGATATCGGAGACACTAAATAGCAATAAAATCTCTACCTGCCCGAAATATCCTGTTTAACAACGGATTACAAATTACATCGTGGAACATGGCTGGTAGAACTAAAAGTAAAATGATTGAAGCTCTAAATAACCAGCCTGATATCCTGACATTGCAAGAAACTTGGGCAACTGAATCCTTCTCTCAGACAGGATACTATGTCTATGATATACCGGCTAAAGCAACTAACCGGGGTCATGCCAAAGGAGGTCTGGCTATGTTAATGAAGGAAGAATACCTGTGGTCTCAGGAAATAGTAGAGACTAACCTTGATAACCTACAATGCATAAAGTTCTTTTTAAGCACTCATAGTTCTGCCTCAAAAAACGCAATTCTGCTTTTCAATATATATGCCCCTCCTGGGAGAAAGCAAGACACTCTATTTGTAGATATCATGAAAACCATCACGCAGACAATAGAGGACCAATTTTTTCCGTCCTATATAATTATGGGCGATTTTAATGGAAAAATTTCAAATTCTGAAATAAGAAAGTGGGAAAGTATTTACGAAGAGGAAATACTGGAAATTTCAACACCACAATTCCCCAAAACTATCCGTTCAGATAGAAGAGGTAAAATGTTGCTATCAGCATTGCCTAATATAAATGGGGTAATCCTGAATGGTAACGTTGAAGGAGATATTCCGGCATCACACACCAGACGGGGAAAAGGGTCCCTCTCTATTATAGACTACTTTATTTGCGGTACGGATTTATTTGAAACTGTTATGTATCTGCATTCTAACTTTACAGCAGAAAGCGATCATGCACTGATGCAATTAACCACTAGTTGGTCAGCTCATCCTACAGCTGTAGGACAGATTATCCTTCATAGAAATACAACCACGGTAAACAGCGACCATAGACAAATCTTCTGGAACTCATCACTCATGGATAAAATATCAGCTCTGATTAAATGCACACAATTTCTAAGGAAAATTTACTCAGATGATCCTATAGCAAATTTTGAGCACATAATCAAGGATCTTAAAGAGTTACTACTAAATAAGTTTCATCAGGATGTAACAGGAAACAAAACGAAGAAAAACATAAACAAAAACAAAATTCGGAACTCACTAATTAGGAAAAAACGTAATAAATTAATACGTGCTCAATATACTAACTCTTCGCCTTCAAGAGAGAAAGAAATAAACAAATTAAAAAATCAGCTGAGAAGAGAGAAAAATAGTCAGAAAAAAACTCTACATGATCGCAATTGGATCGACATTCAAATAGCCGCAAAAGAATATAATCAGCGTAAATATTGGTCCCTAATAGCCAAATTAACTGGAACAAAAAAGAAACTACAAGCAATACCGGTTCCGCCTAAAGAATGGGAAATTTACTTGACCGATCTTTATAAAGAAAATTTGGCTACATTAAATGAAAACAGTGCAGGAAACATAAAGGAAAAGCATAAATATCCTATTTCCAAAACTACCGCAATAATGGTAGAGGCACATATTCGAAAAGCTAGAAATACTGGTGCCTTTGGCCCAGATCAAGTATATATCAAAGTCCTGCAAGTAGACCCCAAGGAATGGAGCCGTCTGTTAACCCCTCTTTTTAACCATATTTTTCATACTGGACAAGTACCAAAATCATGGCAGGGGAGTACCATCATCCCCATACATAAAAAAGGGAGTAAAATAGTAGCGGGGAACTATCGTCAAATAGCACTGATGGATGCCACCGGAATTTTTTTTGCCGCGGAGGTACTACAACATCTGAAAGATTGGGCATTTTCGCAGGGACTAATACCTATGTTTCAAGCTGGCTTTAGACCTAAGCATTCTGTTACGGATAATATTGCAATTATTCAAGTCATTTTTGATAAATACGTAACTCGGAAAAGTCAGACTGTTTATTCAGCATTCATCGACTATTCTACCGCTTTTGACCGCGTCGATCAACCTACCCTATGGAACAAATTAAGGGGTCTTGGCATCTCTGAACAACTGTTACAGGTCATAGTAAGCCTCCATTCCAATACCTGGAGTCAAGTACAAATGGGAGGTGAAAAAGGTCTAACTGGAATAATAAAAACAACCAATGGTCTCAAGCAAGGGTGTCTTTTAGCCCCAATGTTATTCTCTTTATATCTCAGTGACTTACCCCATCAGCTACAACAGGGTTCGAGCTTGCCTCCAAAAATTAATAAACAAAGCATTCATGCGTTGCTCTACGCGGATGATATAGTGATGTTTGATCTGACTCCCTTTGGATTGCAAAAATTATTAGACATCCTGTACAAATATTCAAAAGAAAATTTCTTAATCCCAAATATAAAGAAAACAAAAGTTGTAGCCTTTTCTGGGAGGAAATCAAGTGCTAAATATACCTGGAGGCTCGGTGGAGAAAAGATAGATGAAGTAGATGAATATATATATTTGGGCAGGACTCTCTCAAAGAACTTAAAAAAAAAAAACATATAGATAACTTAATAAAGAAAACTGATCTACACGTTGGAGCACTATCTAGACTTTATTGTGCGACTGGTAGCAGGCATTTTTCCTTATTGTTAAAAGTATATAAAGTAAAGATTCCTGCTGTCCTATCCTACGCGACGGAATATATCCCTATAAAGCAGTGGGGTTACATGGATCGCAAAGAAGGAAAAATCCTGAAAAGAATTATGAAGGTATCCGATTCTATATCAGTTCAAGTTTTAAGACTAGAATTTTCTATAACAAGTTCTTATGCTACGGCAGTGGCGAATGTCATAAGGTGGGCATATAACCTGCTCCATGCAAAGGAGGGAACGCTTAGATTCTTGTTGAAAAACAAAACTTTTAACTCAGGAGCAGCTCAGCAAACTTTTTTAGGGAACATGACGGTTGCATTTCGAATGGCTAAAATCTGTCCTGATATTTTACTCACTTGGTCTGTATCACAGTTGAAACTTTTTCTTAAATGTTTTACTTCAAAATTGAGCTATGATCTTGATCTTGCGCATAGCGAAAAATTATCTACTTACAAATCTTTCATAGACCTACTGGAGTACAAATGTATACAGCCGTACATTGGGTTTTCCCTAACGCATAGCGCGAGGAGGGCGATCTCAATGTTACGTTTGGGCATACTACCTGTGCAATCTTTTAAGTCGAGATGGTCATCTGGAGAAACCCCTTTGTGTTCCCTCTGTTATGGGGGCATTCAGACCATAGAGCACTTATTATTTGTATGCCCTAGTTCTAATGTAACAGTAGCACGTGCTATGCACCTTGATCCAATATATCGTACTTGTAGGATCAAAAGGGTAGAAGATCTATTAACTGTGTGTAAACAGCCTCCGAATGAACTAGTATGTTACAATTTTTATAAATTCTTAAAATCTTTGTTAATTTTATACTGATTTATGAAATTATATTTCTTTCTTTTGTTTTTATTAATTGATTGATGTTAAATTTGTGGTCCTCTGTTGAGTACCAATACAAATAAAATCTTTTTGACTTTGACTTTGACTTTGCGTTTTAGGAGCAAAATAACAAGGAACAGGGAAAATTTACGCTAAGGGAGTTTAGCGTTAATTTTTTTAACTCCCGCTATTGCTGCAAATTATCGCCTGGTTATCGCGTTATTAACAACGCTAACTGCCTAGGCGATAAAAAAATCCAGCGAAAGCGGCATTTTGTGAGGTTATCGCTGGTAATGCAGCGATAAAACTACAAGGATAGGGATATCCTTGTTGATAGCCCATGGTGGATTTAGCCATGTAATCCACCTCCCATTGGATTATATGGCTAAGTCTGAAAAATAGCAGACGTAAAAAAGCAGCGTTAACCGTGGTTAAGCGCTACTTTTTATGTCTCTAACAGGGTTAGCGTGAAGCTTGATAATAGGAGAAATGTCGCTTAGCGACATTTCTCCTATTATTTTGCTCTGGAACGCCCACTTTGCATCTCATCAGAGATGCAAAGGAAAGCGTAGTGAAAAGGGGTGCTAACATGCGATTTTACATGTTAGCACCCTGTCGTTGATAGGGCGATATTTTTTTCTCCGCTTCTTTGGCTTTTAAAGCCAAAAAAACAGAGATAAAGCCCTTGTTAATATGCCCCTTAGTCATTTTTGATCCGTTTGAGCCGGAAATTGTATTTCTTGTTAAAATCCACAAATTATGCAGATGATGATGGATTATACCTCAAGTTTTGAGTAACCTTTGATCCATTTGGCCTAGAAACATATTTTTGGGTAAAGTGTGCAATTTATGCAGAAGATGATGGATTATGTGGCTAGTGCACCAAATCCATTTCATTGTCGCAGTTCCAGTGGCGCTGTCTATATCTCACCATTCAAACATCATTTGGTATCAACTTCTCTGCGTGATCAACCACAAAGCACCACAAGGGTCTGGAGCCTTAATTTCATCACAAGGTTGTGCTGCCGTTGGGCAGTACACATTTCTCTAATCATCACCCACCTTATAGTTCGACAGCCTTTGTAATGTTTTAAAAGCAGAGGATCCCCATGAGATTCTGGAGTAGACATCTGAAAATGAAAGATACTACATTCAACCACTAACCACTGGTAAAGTGCATGTGGTCACACCGTAACTAGTAAAGCGGTACCATATGTACCCAGGTCCCTAAAATTCAATACTAAAAGTGGGCCTGAAGCACTTATTGTGTTTGAAACTGCCATTTTGACCTGGCAAACTAAACCTTTTGCCAGACTCAAACCTTCCTGTTTAATACATATAAGTCGCCCCCAGAATAGGCCCTGGACAGCCCAGAGGGCAGGGTGCAGTGAACTTAAAAAGTTGAACATGTACTTTAAAATTTTGCATGTCCTGCTAGTTAAACACTCTTAAGTTTGTTTATCGGTATTGCAAGGCCGACCTCTCCCTTAGGATAACACTGGAGCTACCTTGTTACATTTAATGAGCTGCAATTTCCAAATGGGAACAGGTGCCAGAACATGTTTGGTGCCTTTGGAATTGCAATGAAAAATCCTCTCTTATGGCAAAGTTGGATTTTAAATTACAATTTTGAGAATGCCACTTGTAGAAGGTTATTTTAATTTTATTGGTTTTTATTTTGCTTAACAAATACAGTCACTCATTGTCCACTCACTTACTCACAGACATTTCGCCTACAGTGAAACATCTGTTTCCTTTGTTTCGTTCTTTCAACCTGCCACAATAGTACACTTTTTTCTGTCCAACTATATTGAATTCTGTTCACATAGTACAACGTCAGTCTTTCTTTCAAATCCATACTCATCAGGCGACTTTCGCCATATCACCTCTGGGTTATTCACATTCCACGCGGCGTCCTCTAACAACGCATAGGATTCGGATCACTTGGTTTCTCTGGTGGTTGGAATAGGTGATAACGGTGAGATTCACACGCATTTCTCGTTTCCCCTCACTTTAAGCACTGCTTGCATTTATTCCTCATCCCTTCCCCTGTCGCATTGTCCTTTACAAAGTTCAGCACCATAGACAATAGGATCTATTGCTCACCGACCGTGCGGTTTATAGCTAACGGTCATAGCCTGTGATTTTTCGGTACCAATTTATAGCATAGCAGCATGCATATTCCGGATGAGCACTGGGTCTTTGGTACTTTCGTGACTTAGGGGCCGATTAGTATCGCGGACGGACGCCCGAGGTGGAGGGAACGTCCGCAGGGGCTGCGGCGTTCCCTCCAGTGTAATTAGGATGTGACCGCCACCCTGGCGGTCACATCCTCAATATTTAACATTGCGGCGGGTGCTGCTTGAAGCAGCACCCGCCGCAAGGTTAAATATGCACGTTTCACATTTGCATGCACAAAGCGGCAGGCACCGTGCGGTGCATGCCGCTTCATGCATGCAAATGCAGGGGGGTACCATAGGTACCCCCCATGTGCACCCCCCACCCCCCCTTCACCCCTGGAGTCCCGCAACGGGCCCCCAAAGAAAACACCGTATGCCTTTCCACGGCTGAGAAGCCGCCACGGAAAGGCATGTGTTCTTTCACATCCTAATATGTCTGGAGGTGTCTGTTAGACACCGCCAGCCATAATAGAGCTTTTCCGCCGTGGTCGTAAGGCGACCGCAGCGGAAAAGCGGCGGACGGTCTTCCTGACCCCCCAGCCATCCTAATCTGGCGGGGGGTCTTTGAAGGCTCCGCAGCGGTTTTTCTGCATCCTCCGGGCCGGCGGACACTTCCGCCGGCCCGGAGGATGCGGAAAAACCGCAATCCTAATCGGCCCCTTAGTTGTAAAATTCACACACAAGCTTCGGTACCTTCGTTGTTTCTTTTACACATTCGTTTTCTTCGGTGATGCTCTTTCACTCACGTTGGTTTCTCTAGAGTTTTTACACTTTTCATCTGAGGGCTGACATTCCTGCTGTTTTAATGTCATTGTATCTTTCTCAGAGTGATATTGTTTGACCGTTTCGCTCCTACTCTTGGATGTCCCACTCATGGGTTGATTGGTCGTTATAGAATTTTTTAATATCTTGAACACAATTTATTCATTGTAGTATTCATTTGTTTGTAGATTCCCCTGACAAAGGGCAACTGGTAATGCCCGAAATGCATTGGGAATTGTTTAACCATCATGGGAATTGTTCAACTAACAACAATCTACAAAGAACAGTGATAGATTTGAGTTCACAAATTAAAAATCAATGAACTACAGTCAATGCTTCAATGATGATTTTATGATGGACTTCAGTATATTGTGATTGTTATTCTTGGATGCAATTCATGGTGACATATTGTTGAACATTATTTACCAAGTTGATGTAAATAGTCCACACTATTACTGTGAACAATGGTAGTGCACCCGGTGTCTAGGACTCCTGTCTTAGTTTCTTCTTTTACTTTAAACAGGATGGCTGGATGGAGCCTTCCCACAGGGTGCACACTTTAGAAGATTACTTTATTTCTTTGGTTTATATTGTATTATTACTTTTGTTTACTCAGAGTGCAACCTAGCTGTTGATCTTGCTTCTTTACACTTTTAGAAGGCCTTTTCTTACTTTTAGTTGGCCTTTTCTTGCCTTAGCCATTAGTGTCTATAGCCTGTCTCTGGGCTACATGGCTGGGTGTAGATAACAGTTGAGCTTTGTGTATTCCTCCTAGACAGCCATACACCGTAGAGAGCTTTGGGGTGCATGGACCTTCACTGACAGCAGGGGAGGGCAGAGCTGGGCACATCCCAACTTCCAGTTAAATAGGCTGTGTTCTGCCTACACATAAAGGATTGAATACCTCCTGTAGTTAGTCTGGAACCACTTGGGGAAGGCAGAAAGGCTGTGAACTTCAAAGGGAAACCTCTAGAAGCTTCTCCCACTTCAAAGGTAGACCTGGGTTTAAATATTGGACCTCAGATACCAACACTTCAGTACACTTCTCGACCTGTGGATACTCTGCCAGGAAGAACTGCTGGCTACTGAAAGGACCGCTTCTCTGCTGGACTGCTGCCCTGCTAACTGCTGCCTTGCTGTTCTGGCCTACGGCCTGTTGCCCTCCTGCCTGAGTGAGAAGGGCTGGACCTACCTCTGTTGAACCCATGATTTCAAAGCTACTCCAAGGGCTAGTCAGCTGGCCTCCTGACTAGAGCCTCAGGGACAGAAGGGTCCAAAAACCTTGAACCCAGCACCTGGACTCTGCCATCTGTGAGTCCTACTCAACAAGTGGTGCCACCCCCATCCTGGACCCTTGGAAGTGGGCTTGATGGTGATATGCCAGCCCACCCATGGACCAAGCACAAACCACGCATCTCCTCTGCTGTGCAGCGCAATTTCGAGCAGAACTGTCACATCGCCTCTGCTGTAAGGGTTCTCCCGAAGCAAAGAACTCTGCATAAACCTTACAACCTGTATTGGAACCATCACCTGTGCGTAACTTTCCAGTCGCAGTCCCTCGCAATGCAAAACTCTTGTAGAAGAAAGCCTTGATGACAATGCAGGTTCACTCATCGAACCTCACAGCTGTTCAGAGCCTCCGCACCGCCTCAACTATGCGACCATCCTCGACACTGGACTTCGCATCGCAAGCACTTGTCGATGGGATCCTCAAAGACAAAGTAGGACCTCACTTCGCAGCTTCACAACTCCTTACAACCAAATGCATAGCCTTGGTTGCGTGACACATCTGCGGTGCACAGACCTTGCAGTGCTCCACAACCAAGATTTGAGGTACTCTGATTCAGCGGGTCTAACTGGGTCTCTGTAGCTGGCCAGCACTCCATTGTGGTCACCCTGAACTTTCAACTTTGCCTGGTCTGGTGCGACCAGATATCCACAGTTGGCGCTTTATGATTTTTGGCACTATTTTCACTGAAATCTTTAAAGTTACATATCTCCGATTCTACTGATTGGATTTTGTCATTTTGGTCTTGTTTTATTTATTAAAAGATGCAGTATTTTGTTAATCTGGTGTGGGATCCTTTTGTGGTGTCTTTTCACTGTGTTCCTGTTTAAAGTGTTGCACAAATACTTTACACATTGCCTCTGAGTTTAGCTCGACTGCTCTGTGCTAAGCTACCCGAAGTTTGAGCATAGGTAAATCGATGGTTTGCTTATGACTTCACCCTAACAAGGACCGTGTTTCATGCTTGAGTAGGTAATGAATATAAGATTATCTCCGTGCTCTCCTTTTTTTTAATGTATGATATGGTTAATTGATTCTGAGTGGCGCTATCCTTGTTGCACTGCACCTATCAGTGCCTTCAAATAATTAAGGGAATGTGTGGTCATCAGATCACGAAGGATGCGCTCCTTCAACTTGAAACATACGTGGTTTCTTCACTAGTTAATCTCCTTTCTATAGGCATTTAAATTCCCATTTATGTGCATCAATACATCTTTAGTAATGACGAATCCATTTATGATTTTCAAAATTCAACATTTAATTTTGTTTCAAAATATATCAGGTCATTCATTATAGTCATGAATAATTCTTCGCTTTACATCATGCCCAATGCATTTCGGGTTAAGGCGGAAAAACCCTTCGTCAGGGGCCTGTCAAGTGAAAACATACAGGACCTTTAGCATTCAAAGCAAAAAACCATCGTGCAAATATAGGGAATAACGATACATGCTATGCTTTACATTTGTATTAAGGATAATCACACGTTATACAAGCGTTTTAACGTAATTGGTAATGAGAAAGTCAAACATGCTTGAGTAGGGCTTGGGCTCCATACAAAAAATAAAATGATAATAACGTAATGTTATTAACGTTGCATTATTGTCATTTTATTTTTCCTTTGAACTGAGTGGGGCGGCGCTCCTCCACCATAGCGGAGGAGCTGCCGCTGAGTCCAGCCCTGAAAGCATTGAGAAACTCAAAATTACCCCCTCACACAGTAATCCAATTTCTTACATGCTGTTTCCTTCAAACCAGCAACTTTGGACCCTATTATGATGGCGGGCAGACAAAGTCCGCCCACCACGTAACGGTGAACGGGACCGTCGGCCAGAGGTGCGGCTGACCCTCAGTGGCCATTAGGATCCAGCCGCCACCGTGGCAGTGGCATCCCCCATTCACAACATTGTGGCGGGCGGTGCTCACATTGTAAATTGTAATAGGTAAATAAAGTAGGAGAAGATCATGATATTTCATTTTCAGGAATCCCATAGCATTGCAGGAGTGTTTCACAAAGGAGCATCTGCTATTAGTGCTCATGCTTTATTGTGTGTTCTAAGGAGCTGCCAAAGTTTGCATAGATCTTGTATAGTTTTCAGGTGGAAAGTTAGATACTAATCGTTATCATCTTTACAAGGAGTGTCTTGTGAGTTATAAATGATGAAACACTTTTAGCTCCTGATGGACTTCGTAGAACTGTGACGTGAGTGTTAGAGCGGAATGCAGCGAAAAGCTGGTTTAGAATGTTGGATTTGCAGTTACACACAGCCATATAAAGATGTGTAATACTAGGCTTGATGTGTGGCTTAGTCATTGGCAGGTACCCAGGCTGCGGAGGACGCTACAAATGGCGACGAGTTAGGGGCTAAGTAACCCGAAGATTGACACTGCTCTCTCAGAGATTTTGCTGTGGGCCAAGCCAACTGCTTGTATGTGCCACGTATGTTGAAGTCGATGTACGGAACAAACGCTTAACGCACGTGGAGTCAAATCACACTGTAAAGAAGTTGTAATGAAATCTACATATCAGTGACAGAAAACCTGCTGGTCAGACCGTACATAAAGGTACAGCGGGGCAAAAGTGCAAGCAGCCATTCAAGTGCTTCAGGGCACAGTGTCAAGTGCCTGTCTACTCAGCTTCAGCACAGCCGCTGATATGGGACTGATTTCCGTGAATAAGACACACACTCAAGAATACATCCAAGACTAATTTAGAAAAATAACTTTTACAAATAAGTAAATAGTGCACTGTAAAGCATCTTTATGCAGCATTGCTTCCCAATGGGAGAAAAGGCATATGTTGCATACAGTTATTTGTGATCGGTTTCTGGAAGTCTCCTTCGGGCTTAAGGTCGAAGGGGTACAAGGTCCAAAGTACCACCAGCAGTTACTGTTACCTGCCCTAGAACATCCATCAAATCGGAGTTCCTGGTGTCAGGCGTGCCACCTAAATACTCAATTTAGGTGTGTTAAAGGGAGTGACAGGTAGTAGCTAATGGGCTACTTACCTTTAGGGTGCTTGCATCCTCAATAACACCACTTAATGTGGGAAGTGGGAAAAGCCCTGACCCAGCCAGCCTAATTCTGCCAAAAATAAGATTGTGGAATTCTAAAATGTATGTTCATAACAGGTAGCCCACCTTAGGGGTCGCACTAGCCTGAGAGGGGAACACACCTCCTGACAAGCTAATATTCCGGCTTGTCCTGGTGCCAAATGGTCCAGGGGCAGGGGGTGGCATTTCCTCTGTCTGGGAAGCCGTGGTAGGCATATCAAAGGTGGCAGAGGTCTTTGAAACCTCCTGCCTTGATTTGCTGATCACTTAACCATCCTGGTTGGAGGAGGTGACAACACCTCTGGCCAGAGCAGGTATTGTTTCTGCCCTCAGAGAGCGCGGGCTGTCACCTGCAGAGGTCAGAAACCTTTCTGTGGTGGCAAGCTGGTGTACACCATTCAGCAGGCACCCCAGTAGTTGGTAGGTTTTCTGGGGCACCTCTAAGGCCCCTCTGGGTGCATATTTTAATAAATCCATCACTGGAATCAGTGTGGATTTATTAGTATGAGATGTTTGATATCAAATACCGGGGACGAAGACTTCCGGCGCAGGGGCACGCGATCTGGAGTGTTGCTGGCAGGAGACCCGGACCCTCGGGGGCTAGCGGGACTCTACGACCATGGACCCCCCCCCCTGGGAGAAAGGGCCCATGAATTAAGGGGCCAAGAACTGATCTCAAACAGCGAGTCCAGCCTCCACCTGACGGATATGCGAAGATAGAGGCCGAGGCTGGCAGGCGAGCAGAGAGGGCAGCCGACACCCCCCTGAACTGTGTGGAGCAGAGGCGGATCGCCGCCGAGGCCTGAAGATCTACGAGAGGTGGGCAAGCGGCTTGGATGCTGGAAAACCACATAGAAGGGGAGCATAGACACTCGGTGGCCCACTTAGGGGCAGAAAATATAAAAGACTGCATTACCCTAACGCATAAGGCCTGGGAAGCATCACAAGGTGATAGACACAGCGGAGTGGGCCCTGGAATTTGAACCGCATCCCTGCAAATAGTGTGCGGCGAAGAGGTCCATAATCAAGAGGAGTACAGCAAGGAAGGGGCATGCCCCAAAATGAAGTCTTCAAATTCCACAAAGTGGTACAGCCCATCGTGACCTGGGGAGATCTGTGGGGGAAGAACAGCGGAGAGGGGCCACAGAACCCCTGTTCCCCTGGGACATTCAGGAGCTCTCTGGGGCGTTACACAATGCCGATGAGACCACCAGAGCAGATGAGGGTATTGTAGATATAGAAGCGCTCAACTTCCCGACTTCAAACTGGCCTAGGCATACGAGTTTGGGGAGCAGGCCGGGAAGAGGCAGGGAAATTAGCAAATTACAGCCTGTACACTTGATAGAACCGCCATGGGGAAGGTGACTAAAAGGCAAGACCCAGAGCAACAGGAACAAGTGGGCAATGACCCGGGGGCGGGGGGATACATCGAAGGCAGACATCCGCAACTCCGGGAGAAACGCCCCAGAGGGTTCTACCCTCCACAACATACGTCAAGCCATTGAGATCTCAAGAGTGGCAGTGGAAACAAAAATTGACACCCTTAGAGAGTATCTGGGACTGCAGAGGGCGTATCAACAGAATCTAGCAGAACGGGCCACAACAACCGAAGGAGATGTTCAAGATATGAAACCCTAGTTAGCTACAACTGCAAATAGACTCTTACATATGGAGAAGAGGGTGCAGACTCTGGAACTTAGAGCAGAGGACGCCGAAAACATAGCAAGGCGAAACAACCTAAGAATTGTTAGCCTGGTTGAAAAGATCGAGGGGTGAACATGGTTGCATACTTTGAAAACTGGATCCGCACCAAGGTGACGGAAGAAGGACTTACTCCTTACTTTGCCCTGGAGCGACCACATAGAGTACCAGCGAGAGCCCCCCTACCTGGAAGACCCCCACGGCCAATGGTGGCACAGCTGCTATTTTATAAGGATAGAGACCACGGGCTGGGCCAAGTGCGATTGAAGGGTCAACATATAGTTGGTCCCAGATTCCTCCCGAGAAGTTCAGAAACAGAGACAATCCTATGTAGCTGCTAAAAGGAAATTGCACCAGCAGGGCATACAATACTTCATGGTATTCCCAGCTAAATTGAGAGTGACAACTATGGATGAGACAAGGTTCTGTAATACACCACAGGAGGTGTGAGAATGGATCAACCAAAATGCACCTCATGAACGGGACAACACTAGACAAGATAGACATGAACAAGGCCAATACCGCCAAAGAGGGAGAGGAGGAAAGACTGCAGGCATACAATCTGAAGCAGAGACAAAATGGGAAAGAGACAGGGCGGTGGCGGCAACAGTATCCCTCAGTGCACCTGGAAGGCTGGACACTACCACGATGCCTGGGGAAGACGCTGGAGATTCGGACTCGGACCAAAGCTCCAGCACAGTGGGGGGAGCCAGCCAAGAATGTCCGGCGGTGACCCCCAGATCGGCAGACAAAATTATATAAATACTGGTGGCCATGCAAGTATAGTAGAGTATGCTGAATAAGGGGGGGTGTATCAGAGGGACAATAACATAACAAAGTGGTACTGTGTAAGCTCGGAACAAGGCATGTTTTTCGAATACTGTGCGGCCTTGATTGGGAGGGGTTTTGGGGGGCGAGAGGGCACTGCTCTTCTCCGAACTAAGCGACTGGCGTGTCCCTGCCTTAACTTTAATTACTATTAGTAGTTGCCCATTAATGAACAGTTTGGATGGGGAAGAGCGTCCTGGGGTGGGGGAGTTGGGGTGATTATAAAGTTTTAAGTTGGGTACACTGCAGGGAGCCTTCGGGAGACTATACGAGATTAAACGTTGATAACATCCACATGACTCACCTCTTGACTGGAGCCCGGGAACGAGGAAAGAAGGGGGGGAGAAAGGGCACAATGAGTAGTAGAATGATATATAACCTATTGTCTTGGAATGTTAGAGGTATACACGCCATGAAGAAGTGACATAAAATATTCTTCCACCTGAGCAGACGTGGGATTCACATCGCCTTGCTTCAGGAAACCACACTCTGGCTTCAGAGGAAATTGGACTACATCACAGATGGAGAGGCCAGGCATACTCAGCATTTGCTAGTGGGGTGCTGATTTGGATTAGGGCTGGGGTTCCCTTTCAACACACGGAACATAGGGTTGACCCGGAGGGTCGGTACCTAACGGTCATGAGTAGACTAGATGGACATGTCGTAACATAAGTTAATATCTACGGGCCGAACTCCTGCCAGGCTGCCTTCCTGGAAAAGATGGTACAAAAGGGGGTGGTAAAAAAGGGGGTGGTGGTGATGGACGGAGCATCTGAACCAATCAAACACTCACACCCAGTCAAAAGATCTGGGTTTGATCCATCACCGTTCTTTAACCCACTCTGCCACCCCAGTTCAGACATGGCTATATGCAAATCAGTTTGACCCTGTGCCTCATGGGACCAGTCCAGCCCGAACTGCCAAGCCATGCCTTCCCTGGACCGGAAACAAGCTTCCGAGGACCGGTTTCTGGCATTACAGCCGTCTTCAGCCCGGCTTGCTTGAATCCAGTGGCAAAGTGAGCAAGGGACTCACGTCTGAGCATACCCTGCCACACTTATGGCGGCCAAAAGCGGTACAAAAGGGGGTGGTGATGGACGGAGCATCTGAACCAATCAAACACTCACACCCAGTCAAAAGAACTAGGTTTGATCCATCACCGTTCTTTAGCCCACTCTGCCACCCCAGTTCAGATATGGCTATATGCAAATCAGTCTGACCCTATGCCTCATGGGAACAGTCCAGCTCGAACTGCCAAGCCATGCCTTCCCTGGACCGGAAACAAGCTTCCGAGGACCGGTTTCTGGCATTACAGCCGTCTTCAGCCCGGCTTGCTTGAATCCAGTGGCAAAGTGAGCAAGGGACTCACGTCTGAACATACCCTGCCACACTTATGGCGGCCAAAAGCTGTATAAAAGGGGGTGGTGATGGACGGAGCATCTGAACCAATCAAACACTCACACCCAGTCAAAGATCTGGGTTTGATCCATCACCGTTCTTTAGCCCACTCTGCCACCCCAGTTCAGACACGGCTATATGCAAATCAGTCTGACCCTGTGCCTCATGGGAATATTCCAGCCCGAACTGCCAAGCCATGCCTTCCCTGGACCGGAAACAAGCTTCCGAGGACCGGTTTCTGGCATTACAGCCAGAAAAGATGACTGGCTTTCTAGTGCCCTACATTATCGTCTCCAAAATCATGGGGGGATGGTTTAACTGCGTAGCAGACCCAGCCCTAGACCGATCCCATCCACCACTTTGGGACTCCCCGGTACACAGAGTGGCGAAGACCTTTAGAGGGTGGCAGCCCCGGTGGGGATTAGTGGACATCTGGAGACGTACACACCCACTGGATAAGGAATACTCACACCTCTCACATGTACATGAACTACATGTACTCCTAGATCCCTTCCTGTGTTCACATGACATGCATGCTTTAATGCAGGGGGTGGAATACCAGACAGGTACAATATCGGACCATAGCCCAATCCTAATGAGACTAAAATGGGGAATTCAACATCAGCCAATCTCTACTTGGCGCCTTAAACTGGAGGCACTGGAGGACCAGGCTTTCCTTTAGGAGACTAGGGAACACATAACATCCTACTTCACTGACAGTGCTAAATACACTGACACTAGACTGAAGGAGTGGGAAGCCTTTAAGGCTGTAATCAGGGGAAGGTGTATGGCAACATCCATTGGGTCCAACGGACATTAATTACAGAAGGGCAGACCGAGTATTGAGAGACGTAGAGACGCAACGCCCAAACGCCTGGAGCTCTGCCAGGACTCCTGGATGCAAAAGAGGAAGTAGCAGTCCAAGAAGAATGACTGAGATGCTTCGATTATAAAACATACATGGACCGTACCCATGCGGAGAGGGACAAAGCGGGCAGACTACTGGCCTGGCTGACCAACCCAGCCCGTGGAGGTAACATCAAATGGAAGTAGCTGACCAAGAGGGACTGGGCGACCTGCAGACTGAGATAAATAACAGGTTCCTCGAATAATATAAATGCTTGTATAAGAGCTCAGGAGTACGAGAGGGAGGAGCAACGCTGGAATTTCTGTCCCTGCTTCCCATCCCCACACTGACTGACGACGAGGCATAGCAATTAGGAGCTGTCATCTCGGAGCATGAGATCAGAGCAGCAATTAAAGGATTCGCCAGGGGCAAGACTCTGGGAACTGATGCGCTCCCCATGGAGTTCTTTTCACATATATTGGAGAACTGGCCCCCAGGCTGGTGGAGCTGTGTACAGGAGGGACTCCTGCAAAAGATCACTCAAGAGGCATTGGTGATCCCGCTGCTCAAGCCGGACAACTCCCCCCTAGAATAAGTGGTCCATAGACCACTATCGATGCTCAACCTAGACTTTAAAATCCTGAGCAAACTGCTGGCGACGAGACTCCTCCCATATATGACCACCATTTTCCACCCAGACCAGGCAGAGTTCATTCAAGGAGGGAACACGACCCTAAATATCAGACGGTTCCTTTCCATCTTAGAAGCGGGCAGAAGCGAGGAACGGGAGGGAGCGATCTTCGCCATAGATATAGAGAAAGTGTTCGACAGCTTGGAATGGGGCTTTCTATATGCAGTCCTAGAAAAGATGGGAGTGGGCCAGGGTTTTAAACAATGGGTGCAACTGCTATATTCAAAACCATTGGTCAGGGTGCGCACGGGTTGCACAATTTCATAGTAGTATTGGGTGGAGAGGGGCACATGCCAGGGGCGCTCCCTCTCCCCCCTGCTATTTGCCCTAGCCATGGAACCTCTGGCGTGTCTGGCACGAACGAGAAGTAGATACCGAGCTTTACACTTGGGAGGGCAGGCACATCACATAGCGTTATATACTGATGATCGTCTCTTATTTTTGAAAGACTCGGAGGAAATGTTCAGTATTTGTAAAGTGCGAACAACTACGGTGTCAAAGCGCTGCGGGCTTTCTTGAAGATTAAGCGAGCTATTGCCCAGAGTCACATGGTGCTGGGCTGATCTGTTACTGGCAGCGGGGATCGAACCGTGAGACCCCGGGTTCAGGAGTCAGCTGCCCTGGCCGCTGCGCCACACCTCTTCCCAGGAAGAACTGTGAGGGGCTAGGGACATGATGGAGGAGTTTGGGGTCCTCTCGGGGCTCAGAGTTACTGGCAGAAATCGTAACTTTTCTCGATGGTGGAGGGAGTACGAGACCTGCAGTGGGAACCCTGCTGCTTCAGATATCTGGGAGTAAAAGTATACCACTCACAGCTAGATATCCAGGAAGGGAATATAGGAGGGGCGTTGCGATCGTTAAAGGACTACATGGCTTTCTGGGGGAGACTCCATATGTCCGTAGCTGGAAAAATCACTCTATTAAAAATGGTGGCCCTCCCCAGACTGCTATACTTTTTTACCACACTACCCGTTTGGGTACCAAAAAGGTGGTTTTGAAAGCTCGACTCATGCCTGTCGTCCGTTATATGGGGGAATGGAAGACTTAGGGTGCACCTGATGACACTAAAAACAACCCTCAGCGGAGGGGGGACTGGCTGTCCCTGACTTCGAGGCATACTACCTGGCAGGGCAAATACAGAGATTTACGCAGTAGATAGCCGGGAGGCTGACACCATATAGGGAAGTAGACCCTTTTATCCCTGAGAAAGAAGTACTAATGCGTAACCTTCTGAGAATGGTGAGGTCACTGTGCACATACATGAGTGAACACAGAGTGATACAACGGTGCTGGAATAGATGCCTCTAGAGGACACAGACCAGACAGCCGTGTTCCCCGGATCTCCCACTGAGCATTCTTCGAGAGCTGCCACATGGGGGGCAATGAGGAGTACTAGTGAACTGGGATCAGGTAGGGTCCACGAAAGTAGAGGACTTATACAGAGATACATAGCTCATACCATTTGACGAATTCAGCACGGACTGGGATATCCATCAAGGCCAGTTTTTGTTCCATAGATTACGGGGACTATACAATGGCATTGGGGGATGGTTAACCGAGAACCTGATCACCATTCTAGGTGTGGGTACATAGAAACAGCTGGGGGTACCATAAAGGCCGTCATCTGTCTGCATAGGGCAATAGGTAAAGACTCCATCAAGCTGATGGACACGCTCAGAAATTGCTGGACAGACGATCTAGACAGGCCCCTAGCAGATAAGGATTGGAATCCTGGATAGGACACCCAAAGTCTCCAGAAACGTCGATTCGGGTTGATTCGGTTCTACATCCTACACTGGGCATACTTCACCCCAAGTCAAATTAACCGCTTCTTCCACAGAGCTGATACGGGGTATCCAAGATGCGGGGAGGTGGGAGCGGACTTCCTACACATGATATGGGGCTGCCAGGCTATGACCCTTTATTGGCAGGCAGTGACGAACGAAACTGCCCGAATCACCGACCGAGAGGTTTGTGCACTCCGGCACATTGCCTTCTTAACTTATTCCCCACACTGCTAAAACAAAGGTCACTGACAAAATGCAGGACTTGGCCTTCATCCTAGCCATGCGCGAAATTACAAGCCAGTGGAAGGCCCCGAACGGCCCAAGTAAAGCTAGATGGAAGCAGGAATTGGCGACATGGGCGGGCTGTGAGGACAGGAGCCTGCTCAGGAACGCGTGAAGGGGACTGGGAAAACTTGAGAGAGGGTCAGGGCGTGGGAGGCACAAGCAGAGAATGTGAGACACAACGACCAGGGGTCTGGATTCACAACACCAGAAGCACAGTCACGAATGGGGAGCCCATCAAGACATAGCCAGGAAATGACATTAGAATAGGGGACCTCAGCTGAGGAATATAAGTTAAACCAGAGAGTCCAGGAAAGGCACAAGACTAAGATCATTACTGGGAGAGATGGACAAGCACACAACAGCTGATAAAGAACGGTACATACAAGTGAAGACATTTAATAATGGCGACCAGCAGTGGGAGTACGGGAGGGGAGGAGTTTAAGAGAAAATTGATATAAGAACAGATGAAAACCACAATGTAATAGAACTAACTAAACATGTAAATGAGAATGACAACAAGAAGTAAGGATTCTGAATGAGTAATGTATGTAACGATATCATTGGAAACATGTAAAAGGAAATAAAACCTGTTTAAAAAAGTAAAAGAATATGGAATAAGAAAATTAATTAAAAAAATAAAGTATATTTACTATACATTTTAACAAATATAATAAATAAACTTAATTTAAAAAAGTTAAGCACACATATATGTATATATACAATTAACTTAGAATCTAATTAAAAAATTCTATTTTAAATTAATAGATTAAACTATTTAAAAATCTTTAAACTTAAAACAGTAGGGAAAGTGTTGGCTAGCGGAGGAGTAAAAATTACTAATCCAACTCCAGTCAGTGCAACAGTAGGGAAAGTGTTGGATAGCAGAGGGGTAAAAAGGACTCTACCCACTCCAGTGAGTGTAACAATAGGGAAAGTGTCGGATAGCGGAGGGGTAAAAATGACTATTCCCACTCCAGTGAGTGTAACAGTAGGAAAAGTGTTAGATAGCGGACGGGCAAAAATTACTATTTCCACTCCAATGTGTGCAACAGTAGGTAAAGTATTGGATAGCGGAGGGGTAAAAATTACTATTACCACTCCAATGTGTGCAGCAGTAGGGAAAGTGTTGGATAGTGGAGGAGTAAAATTAGTATTCCCACCCCAGTGCGTGTAACAATAGAGATAGTGCGGGGTAAAATGTATTATTCCCACTCTAATCAGTGCAACAGTAGGGAAACTGTTGGATTGTGGAGGGGTAACAATTAATATTCTCACTCCAGTCAGTTAAAATTAAAAACAAACTATATCTTAGCAACAAAAATATTTAAAAAACAAATAAATAGAAAAAAAATATGAATATGTTAAAAATGAAAATACAACTATATGTAATATTGAGAAAAAAATTAAATCATATTATAATGCTAAATACACATGACAAATACCTACAAATCTTATATTAAACAAAATAAAAAATACTTTTCAAACAAATAAACATTTGCACTTAGAAATTATTTAGAAACAAAAACATTCATTATTACATACATTTACTTTTTTTTTTTATTTCCTACCCTATAACGCCCCACAATTCACAACCCACATCTACATTTTTTTTAAAAGGTACTTCCATAGTTAACATAATCAATTTCAAATTAAAGTAATATTATGAATTAAAAAACAAATGAAAACTCATAAAAATCAAATAACTTCCCACACTTTACCATTATAATCCCCACAACTCACATCTAAAATTAAACTGTAAAACAATTACCTACACACATAAAACTTATTTTCAATTAAAAAAACTAATAGTATTTAACAACTATTTTAAATTAAGTAACATTAATTTACTTCCCACCCTTTACTCCTATAAAAGTAAAACTCACACACAAAAAATATAAACAATTACCCTAATTAAATATCAATTAATTAATATTAACGGTCAAATAATTATTAATTAATTAAACATAAATTACTTCCCACCCTTTACCGCTATAAAATTTCCCACCCACAACACACACATAAAACTTATTACACAATTCCCATAATTAATTTAAAACCAATTAATATAAATTAACCACTAATTATTAATTAATTAAACATAAATTACTTTCCACCCTTTACACAATAAACCCCTCAACATACACCTAAAATGAATTACAATATTTCCATAATTCATTTTCAAGCCATTAATTAATTTAAATTAACAACTAATTATTAATTAATCAAAAATAAATTACTTTTTACCCTTACCCCTATAAACCCCACATCCCAAACCTATGTTTTTACACAACTACCATAATTATGACCAATTAATGAATTAATATTAATTAACAACCAATGAATAACTAATTACAAATAAATTACTTCCCACAATTAACACTATAAAATCTCATTTAAATAAATATTAATAAATAAAAAATAATCATTAATTGGTTATAATTAAATTACTTCCCACCCTATTACCCTATAAACCCACAACCTGTTATGGAACTAAAAATGCAACATTTAATTTAATTTAATTTAAATAGAATTGATAACGATTATAACACATATATTAAAAAACATAAACAATACTTATACAAAAACAATACATCACATACATTTAAAATATAAACTAAAATACATAACACTAATTAAAAAAATCGATATTTTAAACAACTATAATCTAGAAAACGATATTTCTTACCTTAAATTCAATATTCTGGACCACATTATTCTTGCTGTTGTTATATCTGCATCACAACATTTCCAACTCAATATTTGTGTAATTCGACATTTCCAAATCAATACTCTGTCTGAGTACCGTATATTTGGCAATCCAAAGGCCAAAATGCCTCCTCGCATTGAACGATGGGGACTACGGTTACAAGAGCATAATTATACCATTGTGCATCATCCAAGGAAGGATTTGAACCCTGCTGACTACTGTTCTAGAGGGCATATACATAGTAACGGTACCCCATCCAAGACAGTTCAGGTTTTTATTAACTTCATTGGAAAAATTCAACACCAGGTGCCATTTCGTTAGTCTAGATTATCACTGCCACAAACCATGATAGTGACATGCTAAAGTTGAAGGATATAATTACACATTAGTCATGGAACCAACACACTTGACCACTCACCAGTGATGGTGAATATCAAAAATACAAAAATGTTAAAGATGAACTGTCCATAACTCAGGAAGGAGCTATGCTACGAGGGTAAAGAATTCTGATTACAATTTGCGACAGAAAATAAATGAAGTGGTTCATGAAGGACATTGTGGAATCATTGCCACAAAACGAGCTCTCCGAGACCGAGTCTGGTTTCCTTATCTTGGAGACAGGGTTCAAAAGGAATTAAAGACCTGTCCTCTATGCAATTGCCTTTCTACAAAAACTATTCATCACACCTTGAACATGTCAGGATCCCAAAGCATTCATAGGAGAGGATAGCCATTGACTTTTTTGGTCCACTTGACAATGGGCATCATCTGCTAGTGCTTATTATCGATTTCCATTAATTGAAGATCTTTCATCTACTACTCAAGAACAAGTAATTGAAAGCCCCTTCGCATCATGGGGTGTTCTATCCATAGTGAAGCCTGACAATGGTCCGCCTTTCAATGCTATGTTATGTTAATTTTATTTGATATTGCACACAAATCACCCCAGGAGGAGAATCTCGGCACTGGGGACAAGTGCCAGGCAGGAATATGATGCTAGATTATAACAGAACTGTCTTGAGCAGTTTCCTATATTTGATATGGTGTGTACATGTACGGATGTGGTATGGTAAGTCGTTCCAATAGAAGGGAGCCAGGTAGGAGAAGGACCCTCTTTCAACTCTTGATCATCTGATACGGGGGACAGTGAGTAAGGCTTGGTCCGTGGACCTCAAGTTCCTGACCGGGCGATAGTGTCTAAGCTTCTGGTGTCATTTTCCCCATTAAAGATTTTTCTGTAAGGCAGCAGATTTTAAAGATTATTCTTTTCCTGACAGTCAGCCAGTATAATGTTCAACTGAGGACCTCAATTTGAAAACTGGGTTGAATTCTATCTTGAGAGCTTATTGTTCAACACCCCACCGAACCACAAGTGAAAGTCCTGTGACATCGATGTTCAGGAGAGCAATGAACATCAAGTTACATCAATGGACCAATCAGAGAAAATAAGATGAGAAAGCAACTCAGGAGAGGGACTTGGTGAACAAACAAAAGATGAAAAATATGCTGACCAAAGACAACGAAGACTGAAGAGCATTGTCTTTAAGAAAGGAGATAGAGCGCTCGCACAACAGATGCGCAGAACAAAATCTGATGCTCCATTTGATGTAGAACCTTTTTAAATAGTGTCTACCAAGGGACACATGGTAACCATCCAGCACCCTGGAAAGTCTATTACCAGAGACTGTTCTCACTTTAGGCACTTAACTAATCGTTCATCAGATCTACCTGTTGAAGGAGAGACTGGGTCTGAAACATCAGTGATTGCTGTTGCCTCTATAACACTGATGCAGATCCTGGACATTGCTGATGACAGTTCCCAGTTTCCGAGAACAAAATCAGGGCGAACAATTATAGCGCCAACAAGATTGATTGAAGAGATTTAATTGTATGTGTCTATCTATATATTTTGTAAAAGATTGCAATTTTTTATTTAACAGAGGGGAGAGAGACCCTTTTGGCAACTGATGGAATCCTTAGAACTGTGGCGTGATTGTTAGAGCGGAATGCATTGAAGGCTGGTATAAAATGCGAGTTCGCAGTTAAACACAGATGAATAAAGACGTGTAATACTAAGCTCTGTGTGTGGCATAGTCATTGGTTGGTACCCAGGCTGGGGAAGACAATACAATACGATTAGTCATCTATTACATTTTATGAATTTAAGCCACTCAGTAGCAGGTCGCTCTGAGGATCTGGTTTTGAATGTCCTCATTTTTGGAATATTTAAGTGAACCTAGGATGGTTGTATTTTACTACTTTGAGGTCCACTGTTTCTTTTCCTTTTTTAATTATTTTTATTAAACTTACAGATGGATAGCAAAACATCACAAATATATGACATCAATTGTCCTATGTACATTCTTATTAGTATAGATATTTCTTATTTACCAATGTCTGTTTTGCCCATGCCTCAAATTTATTCGGGTGTCAGGTCCATTATCAATTGGCTCATAAATTACTTTGTCTATTTTTCACATCTTATATCCAGTACCTCGTCACATCATTTGAGGCCCACTGTTTCGGCGTACCACTACACTGAAGCCACTAGATTGAACAGAGCATTTAATACTACTTACACCTACTTCAACACCACTAAATTGGCTTCACATCAATATATCAACAACATTAGAATTAACCTAACCCATATACAAATTGTAAACAAATTTAATGTAATACTTAACCATAACCTAACAACAATGCTAATGCAAACACTCCATGAAATGTAATAAAATGAAATATTATTATATTAAACAAATTAACTTAACCTAAAGTTTGCATTACATGTTTAATGTAATGCTAACCCTAAACTAGATTGAATAACATTGCATTAAGAATATTTGAGAAGTAAATTTTATCCTACAGAAATGCTAACCCTAATCAAACTTTAAATTAAATTAAAATAAATCACAATATATAAAATTAAATGATTAACGTTAGCATGGCTATAATACTTACCTTTGCCCTGAGTTAAAATAAATAAATTACATTAGCCTATTCTTACCTGATCTCTAATTTAAATTAAAATAAACTGACAATAAATTGCATGAATCTAACCTTAATGCAACCCTAATGCTTAAATTAAATTATGTTAAATAAGCCACTTTAACCTAAACTTAATGCTAACCATAATCCTAATCCTAAATTTAATTCATTTAGGGCCCCATTACGATGGCGGGCGGACACAGTAACGGAAAATGGGACCAACCGCCAGAGGTGCGGCGGTCCCAGGAGACCAATTAAGATGTGCCCGCCACACTGGTGGGCACATTCTGGCCTTTAAAATTGCAGACAGTGCAGCTCCGTCAGCAATGTTAATAGTGCATGGCTTGCGTTGCCATGCACAACGTGACAGGCACCGTGCGGTGCCTGTCACCTTGTGTATGGCAATGTAGGGGGGTACCATAGTTCCCCCCCGTGTTAGCCCCCTACCCCTCCGGAAGCCCCTAACGGGCCCCAAAGCAATTTACGTTGGCCTTTCCATGGAGGCATCGCCGCCGTGGAAAGACCTTTAAAATTGCACATCATAATATGGAAGGCGGTGCCTGCTCGGCACTGTCACCATATTATGCCCCAGATCTGCACGGAAGGCAATCATAATGATTGCCTGCCGGTGGAAAAGCGGCAGGCGGTTTTTCCGTCCGCCGCGGTACCCCCGCCATACTAATATGGTGGGGGTACATCAGGTACAGATGGCGGGCAGATCGCCACCTCTGGCCCGGTGGTGGCGATCCGCCCGCCATCATAATAGGCCCCTTAGTATCTTAACCTAACCATAATGCTAACCCTAACCGTAAACTAGATTAAATGACGTTGCATTACATATACTAAATTACATTTAACTGGTAACCTTTACCTAACCCAAATGCTAAGCATAACCAAACAGTAAATTAAAGGAAAATTAAATTAAGTACATTCTAAAATAATAACGCTAACCTAAAATAAAATGCATTGAAATTAAACATTATAATTACCATGACCTTCCCATAGATAAAATCCAAATCTAATTTAAGATAAATTAATTTTAATAACAATAAACAAGTAACCTTTATTTACCGCTAATGCAAATAATTGACCTTATCTAAACATGCTAAATATAACCCTAATCTTAAATTAAATAAAGTTAGTAGCCTTGCCCTAAAGCTAACTTTATACTTAGCTTATTTGATTGAAGTGGATATTTTATGTGGTTTTATTTTTTGTAGTGATATTCCCAGTTGTGCTAATTCAGATGTAGTGCCCACTTATGTAGTAGGATCTGCAATGTAGTGGATTCAAATCAAACTTTAAATTAAATTAAAATAAATCACATTATATCAAATTAAATGATTAACGTTAGCATGGCTATAATACTTACCTTTGCCCTGAGTTAAAATAAATAAATTACATTAGCCTATTCTTACCTGATCTCTAATTTAAATTAAAATAAACTGACAATAAATTGCATGAATCTAATCTAATGCAACCCTAATGCTTAAATTAAATTATGTTAAATAAGCCACTTTAACCTAAACTTAATGCTAACCATAATCCTAATCCTAAATTTAATTCATTTAGGGCCCTATTACGATGGTGGGCGGACACAGTAACGGAAAATGGGATCGACCGCCAGAGGTGCGGCGGTCCCAGGAGACCAATTACGATGCGCCCGCCACACTTGTGGGCACATTCTGGCCTTTAAAATTGCGGATGGTGCAGCTCCGTCAGCAACGTTAAAAGCGCATGGTTTGCTTTGCCATGCACAACGTGACAGGCACCGTGCGGTGCCTGTCACCTTGTGTATGGCAACGTAGGGGGGTACCATAGATACCCCCCGAGTGCAGCCCCCCACCCCTCAGGAGGCCCCTAACGGGCCCCAAAGCAATTTACGTTGGCCTTTCCATGGAGGCATCGCCGCTGTGGAAAGACCTTTAAAATGGCACATTATAATATGGAAGGCAGTGCCTGCTCGGCACTGTCACCATATTATGCCCCAGATCTGCACGGAAGGCAATAATAATGATTGCCTGCCGGTGGAAAAGCGGCAGGCGGTTTTTCCGTCCGCCGCGGTACCCCCGCCATACTAATATGGTGGGGGTACATCAGGTACAGATGGCGGGCAGATCGCCACCTCTGGCCCGGTGGTGGCGATCCGCCCGCCATCATAATAGGCCCCTTACTGTCTTGACCTAACCATAATGCTAACCCTAACCATAAACTAGATTAAATGACGTTGCATTACATATACTAAATTACATTTAACTGGCAACCTTTACCTAACCCAAATGCTAAGCATAACCAAACAGTAAATTAAATGAAATTTAAATTAAGTACATTCTAAAATAATAACGCTAACCTAAAATAAAATGCATTGAAATTAAACATTATAATTACCATGACCTTCCCATAGATAAAATCCAAATCTAATTTAAGATAAATTAATTTTAATTACAATAAACAAGTAACCTTTATTTACCGCTAATGCAAATATTTGACCTTATCTAAACATGCTAAATATAACCCTAATCTTAAATTAAATAAAGTTAGTATCCTCGCCCTAAAGCTAACTTTATACTTAGCTTATTTGATTGAAGTGGATATTTTATGTGGTTTTATGTGATATTCCCAGTTGTGCTAATTCAGATGTAGTGCCCACTGATGTAGTAGGTCTGCAATGCAGTGGATTCAAAGCAGTGATGTACACCTCCATGATATGTATTGCTTCAAGTAAACTGAGCGAGTTTGGCACGCAGGGTACCTCCCATTCTCACTTAACAACTTTACATAAACAGGATGGAATCTGTGTATCTCTTTTTCACAGGGTATTTGTTCACACACAGGGAGCCTCTGCCCATCGAATTCAGACAGAATATCTTTGCACCCACACGGACGTAAGTTTTCTCATTCTCACAGTGCCTCTTTGGACACATAGACCCAGTGTATCTCACTCTTGCAGGGCCCTATGTGTCTAGTTACCAGAGCACATTTCTGCACACAAGGGTTCATATGTATCTCATTCTGACAGTACATATTTGTACACAGGCACCCTCTGTAAATCATTCTCATTGAACATCTCTACACACAGAGACCCTGTGTATCTGATTCTCACAGAAAGCGTTTGTACAAGGAAACCCTGTGTATCTCCTTTTCACAGAAAGCCTTTGTACATGTGAACCCTGTGTATCTCATTCTCACAGAAAACCTTTTTACATGCAAACCCTTTGTATCTCATTCTCGTAGAAAGCCTTTGTACATGCAGAACTTGTTTCTCATTCTCACAGAAAACTTTTGTACATGCAGACCCTGTGTATCTCATTCTCATAGAAAACATTTGAACAATCAGATCCTGCATATTTCATCCTCAAAGAAAGCCTTTGTACATGCAGACCCTGTATATCTCATTCTCATAGAAAACCTATGTACCTGCAGACCCTGTGTATCTCATTCTCACAGAAGAACTTTCTACATGGGAACCCCGTGTATCTCATTCTCTCAGAAATACTTTGTACATGGGAACCCTGTGTATCTCATTCTCACAGAAAACCTTTTTACATGCAGACCCTTTGTATCTCATTCTCGTAGAAAGTCTTTGTACATGCAGAACTTGTTTCTCATTCTCACAGAAAACTTTTGTACATGCAGACCCTGTGTATCTCATTCTCATAGAAAACATTTGAACAATCAGATCCTGCATATTTCATCCTCACAGAAAGCCTTTGTACATGCAGACCCTGTATATCTCATTCTCATAGAAAACCTATGTACCTGCAGGCCCTGTGTATCTCATTCCCACAGAAAACCTTTCTACATGGGAACCCTGTGTATCTCATTCTCTCAGAAATACTTTGTACATGGGAACCCTGTGTATCTCATTCTCACAGAAAACCTTTTTACATGCAGACCCTGTGTATCCCATTCTCGTAGAAAGCCTTCATACAGTCAAATCCTGTGTATCTCATTCTCATAGAAAACCTTTGTACAAGCAGACCCTGTGTATCTCATTCTCACAGAAAGGTTTTGTACATGGGAACACTGTGTATCTCATTCTCACTAAAAGCCTTTGTACATGCAGACCCAGGGTAACTCATTCTCATAGAAAACCTTTGAACATGCAGACCCTGAGTATCTCATTCTCACAGAAAGCCTTTGGACACGCATGCCCTGTTTATCTCATTCTCATAGAAAACCTTAGTACATGCAGACCCTGTTTATCTCATTCTCACAGAAAACTATTGTACATGGGAACCCTGTGTATCTCATTTCCACTGAAAGCCTGTGTACATGCAGACCCTGTGTATCTCATTCTCATAGTGTTGGATCTGAAATAAGAATAAGAAATAATACCACAATTACGATTGTCTGTCAGCACAAAAGATGACACAATTTTTTGGAGACCAACAAAAAATGCAAATACCTGCAGCACGGAGACAAACAGCAAAGTCGCTGAATGCCCATTGATGTGACATTCCTGACAACTTTTATAGGCCCAAACCACATAGGATGCAGCATCATAATATATGCAACACAAATTAAGCCTGGGTCATTTGACCAATTGGCAACAGCCTAAGCTGCGCCACTCCACCTATGGCCCGAAATTCACTGTTGCTGACCACGTTTCTCAAGTAGGCAGCTTTGGGGACTTTCCACTGTAATGCAATGTACTATGTTGGATACTTTTCCATTACATGTATCAGAAACATATCGTAATACAATATGCTGAAATATGTGTCGCTAAGCTTTTCTTTTTTCTGATCCTTCTTGTGCAAGCCTTGTTTTATAACAGCCATTTTACTTAAGACAAAATGGAAACATACAACCAATTTGTTGAGAAATTCCTGTTTTAACTTAGCAGGGCCTAAGGAACAAACTTCAAGCATTTGGTATCATATAAATAGGATGGCTTCTACAGTGCCCCATCTAATGCCAAATTACATAATGGAATCTTGGTCAATTTAATTTTGGTCCCTTCGTCCAAGTATGTGTGGTGTCTTGTGCTACTACTTCTTGTCACGCAGCGGGCACAGGTTGCAGTGAAGGCTACACAGCACGCTGGACCAACGTTGATCATGATGAACAGAGTGATCAATACCGTTATTACTATGATGATCAGCTCCAATATCCATTATCCCCACATTTCCCACATTCCTCCGGTATGTATGCTGTGTGCTTCATCCCTTACTTTATCTATTACATCTGTTGTCAGGTATATACGAACAACACTGCTGGTGGATGACGAGGCAGACTCCACCCTCTTTGGCCAAGATGGTGTCTAACGCAACCCTTTTCTGTATCACTGCAGCCCTCATGGCTGTTAGTTCTTCCGTAATATTTCCTAGTCCCGCTGCCGTTGAGTCAGCTAAATCCTCAATCATTTTTGCTACATGGTGTATCCTAACTGAGGTGTATACCACACCTACACCAGGGATCAGCACCCCGAGTCCTGTCATTAAATTATCTGCCCACTCTGGTGGCCTTCTAATTCATCTTGGCTGGTGGCCCTTGTTCTCTATCTGCACCAGGTCAGTGAAGTGGGTCCTGCGGGGCAGGATGGAGGCAAGGTGGTAACTGCCATACCATCCCGGGGGCAAGTAGAAGTATGCGCATTGGCAGCAGACAAAGAACAGTTCTTTACAACCCACTAGTCCAGATGAGGACTGCTGATCACTATTTCTAATCCGTGATAGCCTTGTCACGGGCGCAGTTGCTTTCGCCAACGGAAATCTGTGTCACTTTCTTTTCTTCTAGTATTCCCCTTATCCTGTTTATCCATTCCTCACATTCTAAAAATCCCTTTTCGCCTCTTGCCATTTATGCTAGAGTGCACCCAATCGATGCACATTCTCTTAGTGCGTCCTTTTGTAGTTGTTGTGAAAATGAACAGCTTTGTCCCTCTCCTATCAGTAGTGTTGGTCTTCTTTTGGGTGGTGTCACTTTATCATTCCGGGTGCAGGAAGGGGCGGAAAGGAGTTGTTCTATTCTAAATCTTGATATTTTCAACTCTCCTTCTTTCTCTGATCTCATGTTGTCCCCATCTGCCCTGCCTTTCCATCCCTCATTCCTAGGTGTTCTGTCAAATGTGTCTAGCATCTCTTTGTTTGTTGCAGGTTTATGAATGGGACTCTTTTTGTTTTGGGTGGTATTGACCCCTGACTTGTTGCAACTATGCTACTCTCAGGAGGTGCGACTACTGCGGACATGTTTTCTGAGCGAAGAGCATATCACACATCAGGGCGCAGGCCACGTATTTAGATACAGGTAGGACATTGTAACTCATGCTGTTCTGGGTGTCTGTAGGCAGATGTGTGCAAATATAACATTCAGATATGTTCATAATACGTACATACATCATCAGCATTTCAACGTACCTCTATGATACTGCATATAGCACGAACCGAAATTGTACCCGCTATTTTCTTAGCATTTGTTGTATTTTAGTCCTATGTTCAGGCATCTCTAGGGCGCCGATGTATTTTAAAATGTGCTTTTTTAAAATTTGAACAATTATACTGTGTTTGCTGCACTGAAGTAGCGCTTACTTGCACTCCTTCTCCGCACTTACCTATCCACAATAGAGGAGGGAATAGGCATTAGAAACCGGACTCGTCCTCGAGTATCAGCCGCCATCTTGGGGCTGCCTCGGGACGCGTTCTAGCTCCTCTCCACTTCCGGGAGACAGCTATTTAGACCGAGCGAGCTTGAGGCTCGGTGATACCTCTATGATACTGCATATAGCACGAACCGAAATTGTACCCGCTATTTTCTTAGCATTTGTTGTATTTTAGTCCTATGTTCAGGCATCTCTAGGGCGCCGATGTATTTTAAAATGTGCTTTTTTAAAATTTGAACAATTATACTGTGTTTGCTGCACTGAAGTAGCGCTTACTTGCACTCCTTTTCCGCACTTACCTATCCACAATAGAGGAGGGAATAGGCATTAGAAACCGGACTCGTCCTCGAGTATCAGCCGCCATCTTGGGGCTGCCTCGGGATGCGTTCTAGCTCCTCTCCACTTCCGGGAGACAGCTATTTAGGCCTCTCTCGCTAGGATGCGCAGCGGGTGCGCGCCGAAGACGCGTCTAAGACCAGCCCGTCTGCGCCCGTCCGAGCCAGTTCCGGGCCCAGGGCCACCACCCCTGTCCCAGCTGCCATCCAAGAAATTACTCTATCTTTATACTACACCTCCGGTCAGCTGAGAGGGATGAACCCAGGATTAGGTAGGTCCTGTCAGATGATACCGCCTCCTAACGATCTAACTCCCATATGCTCATCTTGTGTAGGTTGTCAATATACCCTCCCGCCGCCATTACCTGCAGTTATTCATACATTTTATTCTCCTCCAATTACCAGCGCTCAATCTCGAACTGAACAGTACTTTAGAGCAGCACTGATCAACTCTCGCTCCCTCCCCAAACATAGTTTATCTATTAGGGACTGTATTATCAACCAGGAATTGGATATTCTTTTTATTACGGAATCCTGGGGAGATGAGGCCTCAGGCCCTGATTTCGTCTCGGCTACCCCCGAAGGATATTGCGTCGCTAGACAAGATAGAACTTCTGGGAGAGGTGGTGGCTTAGCCATCATCCATAAAGATGCTTATCGCACAAAATGTGAGCATATTACAACTCTAAACTGCGAAGCTATCGCGTTTGTTATTAATCTCACGCAGAAGCAAGCTTTTAAAGGGACATTGGTTTATAGGCCCCCGGGTCCTCGAACAAATTTTTTAGCTGCACTTGCTGAAATCACCGAAGCTGTATTAGGATCCTTGGTCTATACAATCCTTGGGGATTTTAATTTTCCGCTGGAAGATATGGAAAATAAGGATACAGCTCAACTTACTACAGACATGCAAGCAATAGGAATGCAACAGTTGGTAAGGGGTCCTACGCATGAAGCTGGGCATACACTTGATGGTCTGTTTACAAACAACCCAGGCATTGATCTGGTAGCAGTACTACCATTGGTATGGTCTGACCATCAAGCCATCATCTTTAGAATTCGAGCATTACAATCTAACCCCCCCCAGACCAAAGCCCGGTCGTCACTGGGCATACGAGCTTGGAAAAATGCCGATGTTCCTCATCTTTCAAATCTCCTAAGAACTTCGGTCCCGGAAAGCTCTTATGATCCCGAAATCTTGTCCACTAACTTTCAGGGCTGGTTATTAAAGGCAGCCAATCAGGTGGCACCTGAGAAATCTTATCGCCCAAACAGAGCTACCCCATCGGCCCAATGGTTTACAGAAGAATTGCGTCTCCAGCGTCAGTACTGTAGAAGCTTAGAAAGACACTGGAGAAAGCACTACAGTCCCTCCGCTAAGCAAACCTATAAAGATGCTTTAGCGATCTATAAGAAAGCTATCACCACTCAAAAAAATATATTTTTTACTGGTCAAATTGAACAGGCCCAGAATTCAGCGAGGATGCTATTCCAGGTGGTTAATTCTCTTTCTATTCCACCTACTGGACCTGTGACTGAGCAATCACAGGAATTCTGTAACTCGTTAGCCACTTTCTTTACTACTAAGGTAATGGACATTTATTCCATTTTTCCACAGCAACCGGCGGTAGTCAGGACTGATTCTTCCTCTCGTCTGGCTGTGACCTATCCTTCTTTCTCTGGTTTCAAGCCAGTGACAGAAGATCAGGTCAGCATACTAGTTGCCAAGATCAAATCGGGTTCTCCGCTCGATCCATGCCCTCCTGATATAATGAATCAACTTTACAATACCATTTCTCTGCCGCTCACCACCATCTGTAACGCCATCTTCAAAACAGGTGTCTACCCAGAGATTTGGAAGAAAGCTATCGTTAAACCTTTTCTCAAAAAGCCTACCTTAGACCCCACGATCACGGCCAACTACAGACCCATTGCTTGCCTTCCCTTTCCCGCTAAAATCGTTGAGGCCATCATGAACCAGCAGCTCTCAGAGTTCATTGACCAACACGAACTCTTGGATGACACGCAGTTCGGCTTCCGGAGGGGACACGGAACGGAGACAGCACTGATAAAGGCCTCCGATGAAATTAGAAACATCTTGGATTCGGGAGGAGCAGCAGTGCATATTCTGCTGGATCTCTCGGCGGCCTTCGACACGGTCGACCATGCCATCTTGGTCGACCGTGTCGCCGCCCTGGGGATTAACCATCTGGCCAAAGATCTCATAGCTTCCTTTCTAGCTAACCGCAAACAGGCAGTTAAATTGGGCAATCATTATTCACCGACCTCTGAACTGCCATGCGGAGTCCCCCAAGGATCCTCATTAAGTCCTGCGCTTTTTAACATTTATGTCGCAGACTTAGCAAGGGTCATAAAATCTCATGGGATGCGTCTAACTTCCTACGCTGACGACACCCAACTTGTGCTGGCAGTGCATAAGAACGGCCCGATGGTGGCAGCTAAGTTTCAGGAGGGGATGCTGGAGGTACAAGCATGGATGCATAGTAATTGCTTAAAATTGAACGCAGAGAAGACGGAGGTTATGACCTTTGGTAACATCTCTCCAGAATGGTCCCAGTCCTGGTGGCCTACTCTGATGGGTCCTCCTCCGGTCCCAGTCGCAAAGGTCAGGAATCTTGGAGTGATCTTTGATAAACAGCTATCTTTCAAACATCATGTAAATAAGGTTGTTTCAGCTGCCTTTTTTACGTTGAAAAAGATAAAAAAACTGCTACCGTATTTACCAGCATCTGCTGGAAAAACCCTAATCACCACCTTGGTGTTTTCCAAGCTGGATTACGGAAATGCCCTCTTTTTCAACACTTATAAATATATTTTGAATAAGCTCCAATCTATTCAAAATATGGCAGCCAGAATCCTCCTCAATATTCCTAGGCGCCAGTCCACCTCGGCAGCTATACGCCATCTTCATTGGCTAAGAGTGGAGAGTAGGATAAAATTTAAAGCCTTATGCATTGCCTATAAGGCCATTCATCATACTGGCCCGAAGTTCCTAAGACAGGCATTTCAGATATATACCCCTAAAAGGAACCTAAGATCAGCAGCCAGTTGTCTACTATCTGTTCCCCGAACAAGAACTGCCACCTGGGGTGACAGACGATTCCTGGTAGCAACTCCCAGATTGTGGAATTCTCTCCCTTCACATATCAAAACTGCCCCTACTCTCATTTGCTTCCGTAGGGCCTTGAAGACGTGGCTTTTCAACCAATAAGTTTGTGTACTGATTACTGTATCCTAGAGGATCTTACTGCGCCTAGACACCCTTGGGTATTAGTCGCGCACTAAAAATTCCATAAATAAATAAATAAACGTATTTATTTCCGTTATATTCGACCCACAATACCCGTGCCCTTCCTTCTCCAATGTCAACCTCCCCAAAAATGTCTTGTCTGGAAAATCTATTTTCCTGTCATAAAAGGTTGCATTTGTATCGCACCCGTCCCCAACTTGACCATTGAGGAACGGTATTTCAAGATCCTTTGCATATATTATTATCAATGCAGTCACTATTATTCCTGGTACTGGTGATAGTATTGCCAGCAGCACTGCTGGCCATCTTCGTCCTTCTTCCCTTGGACGTGGCGTCGTGGTGATGAGTGTTTTCCTTTCGTATTCCATTTCCCTTACTTAAAAAAACTCTTTTCCTCCCAATTGCTGGAATGAAGGTCTCATACAAGCTCGTCTCCTACTGCTTGGAGGACGGTGAGGTAGACCCCGATCTTGAGTCCTTCGGCGTATGTACCTGTATACACACCTGTAGGGGATAATAAATCGGGGAACTGGAGTGCGCTGCCCAGGCAGACAAAAGCAATTTTACTTTGAAGTGAATTCCTTGGCCAAGAGGTAGATAATATTGCAGGTGTTTCTAAGCATGGAGCTAAGAAGGTGATATGCACATAAATTCAATCTGGTGTTTTGTTTACCGTATATCTCAATATTCTATTCATTCTATTCATCTCTCCGGTAGTACTAAACCATCAATTCAGAAGGGCAGTAGGGGTGCCCTACCAGGCGTTGGGGACCATAAACCGCAATAGGCCTAGCCCAGCCGCTTGCGTAGTCCGTAACAACATGCAAAGTAGGCTCCGTAAGGGAGTCAACTTGTCGGACTGCACCTCGTAAATATGTGTCTTGTTTATAGTTGGATGTCTCTGATGATACGTAATGCACTGCCCTCTATTGCATATACCACACACTCTAAAACATCAAGGTGTGTTGCTGCTATGTCTTGTGTTGATGGGTGCTATCCGGAAGTTGGGAATGAAATACTGTACAATATCAGGCTCCTTAGCCTACTCAACAGCGGAGGGTTTGGCACAGCTATTCTCTGAACTCCTGTTATCTCTATTCCAGGGGACAATAATAGTACTAATGATCTTATAGTTACTCGCATCTGTGTTTCTTCCACCTGTATTGTTATGGACCTGAGCCTTCCAGTTGTTGTTACTTGCATTTGGTGTCCTGATGACAATGTTCACTTGGAGCTGTAGTTGAAGAAATTGTCTTTCGTTAACTAACTAGCAGGTCCTACACCCCTATCAACCCATTGGTGTAGACGCTAGCAACAAAAGCAGATTGTCGTGGGTGCCTTTAGTGTGTACCGTCAGAGGTTACCAGCATTGGATGTCACTGGGCCCTTTACAGAAAGTAAGTTGTTTTAGCAGAATGATACCCAGAGGTCTGGCCTGCTGTGTGCCGCAGGGAACTGCCTCTGGTATGTTGTTGCTTCTGTTGGAGGCCTGGCCTGCAGCTAGCAGGGAACTGCCTCTTCTTCAATGCTCTACTGCCTTTTCTTGTCTGGTGCGAAGGTTGTACCTGCGAGGTGCCTCAGCTGTCACTGGTGTTGCTGGTGGAGCTTGCTCTCCATTGTCCGGCCCTGTTGCCTTTTTGATGTGGGAGCCATGGATCCAAGATGGCAGCCCCTCACACTTGACGGCTGTTGCTGTCGTTGGAAGGACTTGGTGAGGTCCTTTTCACCCCGGCTGGAAGCAGTGTTGTCTGGTATGAGTTTTGACCCAGATGTAATCACCGGGCTGCTGGTCACGTGGCAGAGGAGTTGCTGCTTCCGGAAGAGCCTGCAGAACCTAGTGATGAAGATAACGTAATATCTCTGTTAACTTTTTGCAGTAACACAAAAGCAAATCGTCTGTTATTGATAGCAGAGCAGTGGACATATGGCCTGCAATGTTCATTGGGCGACCGAAAAGGTTCTCATGGGGGCTTAACTTTGACACCCTATCTGTCGTGCATCTCATTGCCAACAAGGCTAGTGGTATTGCATCCACCAAGGAAAGTTCAGTTGATGCACAAATCTTTCCAATTTTGTTTATCAACACCCCATTCTTTCTCTCCAAAGCACCTGCTGCTGGTGGGTGATATGCATAGTGTAGTTTTTGTGTGACCCCAAGCCCCTTACATATTCTCCCTATCACATGGGAAATGAAGGCATGGCGATTGTCGGAGCTCAGGAGGGTTGGAATTCCAAACCGTGGGATAAATTCTTTCAGACGGTATTTAGCAACAGTATGTGCATCACAGTTCTTTGTTGCATATGCCTCTGTCCACTCGCTGAACATGCACACAATTCCCAGAACATGTCTGTACTTCTGGGAAGGGGGGCATGTCTATAAAGTCTAAGGAGCGGTGAGAAAGGGCCAGGTGCAGTTGGTGTACCCTTCCCAGTATAATACTGTGCGCAAACAGTGCATTGCCTACAAAGTCTTTCTGTTGTTTGACGAAACTTGCAGCTGTATGAACACTGGGAGAATAATCTGATCATGCCATCTCGGCCCACATGTGAAGGACCATGGAAGAGGCGTGCCATGGAAGGGAGCATTGATGAAGGTAGGCATATTTTTCCATTGGGCCCTGTCCATAACCCCTCCTTTTACCCACTCCTCCTTTTCCTGTTCCTCGACCTTTTCCTGAATGTGTAGGATCAAAATGTACTGTCACTGCTAGTATCTGTGTATTTGTTATAGCTTATAATTTGTACCATTGCTAGCTGGCTGCCTGTCAGTGCTATTCTGTTAGCTTCCCCATCAATGAATGTGTTACCTTTTGATACGTAGTCTTTTAGTGAAGTGTGTGCAGCACACTTTATGATTGCCACTTTCGCTGGCAGTAGCAACGCTTGGAGAAGGTTACTGATCAATTGCGCGTGTTGTATTTGTTGGCCTGCCGATGTGAAGTATCCACTCATTGACCACAGCTGGCAGAAGTCATGAATCACCCCGAAGGCATACTGGCTGTCTGTGTATATGTTTGCTCTGTCTGTGTTTGCTCTTTTTCCTTTAGCCAATATGCATGCCCTTGTCAGTGCCGCGAGTGACCAAGGTACCACTTCTGGGATCTCTTTGTGTGTTAGTGCTTGTAGTGGTTTCGAAATCAGGGAGAAGTTTGGAATCCAGTGCCGACAGTATTCCGCCACCCCCAGGAAAGCCCTGACCTCCATATTGTGTGCGTGGTCGGGGAAAGTGGTTGATGGTAGATATTCTGTCAGGTAGTAATTTCCTAGTCCCTTTGGAGAGTTTGTGGCCTAGATGCTTCACAGCAGTGAGGCAGAACTGTAGTTTCTTTGGGGAAACCTTGTAACCTTTCAGTGCCAGATGGCACAGAACGACAATGGTGTCCTTGTACATGCATCCTTTGACGGTGAGGCCAGTAGTAAATCGTCTATGTACTGGATAAGTGTGGAGCCCTCCTTTAGCACCAGGGAGTCTAAATCTGTCTTTAATGCATTTGTGAAGATGGAGCAGAGGAAGCCATTTGTCAGGCAATCAGACAGTTCAATTGATATGAGTTCACCAAAGGATTCACAAGAAGGAAGGAGAAAAACATCCCTGGTGCTTTGTAGCATTCTACTGGCGCTCCTTGCACAGAAATGTAGTGGACAGGAAAGTGTGTGGAAGAGATCTTAGTATCTCCGTCTCCTTGCAATCTCCTGTATTCCCATCAGTGGGCGGGAGGGGCTGCTAGAAGGAGTTGAAGACCCTATGGATGGTGCCAAGGGGTCTAGTCATTCAGATTAATAGTGCAGAAATGGTGAACTCCTTGTGCAGTTCATACATACACAAAAAAAACAAATGAGCAATCTGTGGCGGCCTTATGAAGCAGCGCTGTATGACTGCCTGTGTGCTGTGAATGTGTGCAGCACGAGTACACTAATTCCTGAAGAGTAATAGTGAAAATAGGAGCACTAATGTTGGTGTGTTCAAAAGAACCCAAACGAAAATAGGGTGTATTATAAAGTATAGGGTAAATACTAATAATTGTTCCAGCCAGTCCATTTATAGGGAAGCAATCCTGGTAAGGGAAAGTCAATCAGGTAAACGTCAGTATTCGAGGGGTGCTAAGTACATTGTCAGGGAGCAGCATCAAATAGTCAGTTTTGTAGCGTCACAACACCCAAATAAAATGAAAACCTGACAAGTCGTAGAAACACCCTACAATCCTAACAGTATTTAACCACCATTTATGAGAGGCACATGACAATGACACAATAAACAAATGCAATGAAACCAACAATTATAGACACTAAAACAACAGGCACTCCCTCCTTGTTGTGCCTGGGCAATACCCTAGTGACAGCTGGAGACCACCTGGGGCATCCTGGAGGGTGCAGCCAGCGGAGCTGTGGAGGGTTAGTTAGATCCAAACCTGCGTTCATAAAATCCGACAAACTCGGCCAGTGGTTGCTTTGTACATGCAGACCCTGTGTATCTCATTCTCACAGAAAACCTTTGTACATGCAGACCCTGTGTATCTCATTCTCACAGAAAGCATTTGTAGATGAAGACCCTGTGTATTTCATTCTCACAGAAAACCTTTGTACATGGGAGCCCTGTGTATCTCATTCTCACAGAAAATCTTTGTACATGAAGGCCCTGTGTATTTCATTCTCACAGAAAACCTTTGTACATGGGAGCCCTTGTATCTCATTCTCACAGAAAACCTTTGTACATGAAGACCCTGTGTATTTCATTCTCACAGAAAACCTTTGTACATGGGAGCCCTGTGTATCTCATTCTCACAGAAATCTTTGTACATGCAGACCCTGTGTATTTCATTCTCACAGACCGTCTTTGACCAAAAAGGGAACCTCAGTAACTAACTCTTAAAATTAATCTGGGCATCTTTTCCTCGTCGGTATGTGCACACAGGGAACCCTAGGCTGTCATTCTCAGGGGCGCTCGTGCATACAGGTGCCTGGTCCTAACATTACATCGATGTACACAAAGGGCAACACAGAATCCTACTCTCACAAAACATCTTTACACATCGAGAAAACAAGCACTTGTGTAACAAGCATGACCTGAGCACTCGTGTAAACTGTGCATCTGCTTCTCAGGGTCTGGAATGCTTCGTTCCCTTCACATGCTGAGCACGCACAACAGGAAACTGGGCACCACATTCTCGAACAATGTCTGGGTGCAAAAGGAACTGGAGCAGCGCATTCGAAAAGAGCATATATATGCCCCGGAAGGAAATCTGAGCATTTCACTTTTGCAGGGTGTTTGTGCACACTGGGAACCACAGCTTCCAATTCTCACGTTGCACTGCACATGCAGGGGAAAACACACACACACAAAGTTATTTCTCAAAGAACATACATGCACACACAAGGCTACCTCAGCAACTCACTGTGACAGACCATGTACGTACACACAGGAATCCTTTGAATTTTATTTTCAAGACCATTTGCACACACAAAGCCAACCTTTGTCGCTCATTCTCACTAAGCATCTGTGCTCATGGAGAACATGGGTCCATCACTCCTGAGACATCTGCACACATCCGGTGCCAAAGCATCTCATTCTCCTAAAATAATGGAGCACACCTCTTTCTCAAAGATACACCCACATATGGCATCTTAGTGACAGAGTACACACACATGGAATCTAAGCATCTCATTGTCACTGAACATCTGCTCATACATGGAATGTCAGCACCTCATGCTCACAGGACTTCTTTGTGCATTGGGAATCTAGGCATCTCATTCTCACTGAATGTCTGCGCTCACTTGGAATCTAAGCATCTCATTCTTAGAGAACGGCTCCACACACTTGGAATCTAAGCATCTCATTTTTTACCTGGCGTGGGGGGTGCTGTGGTGTGCTGAATCCACCGCCAAGAGTCCAGCAAGAGAACGCCACCGTCCAGAGCCTCTTCCCTGATACCAGCGCCACCGCCATAGCTGCGCCGGGACCACAAAGACCGGCAGCCTCAGCGGCGGCACGGGGCAGTGACGGCTGGGGAGCGCCAGGAGGTGCTTTAAGACGCTAGCACCTCAGCCTCGCGGGACGCGAGCGGGACGCCGGGCTAAGCCCGGGCAAAGGGCGGGCCCTCTGTGGCCCTCAGAGGCCTGAGGAGACTGGACTGGGCCAGGGACTCTGGTCCAGATGACCTAGCCCCACTCACTCCATTTTAATATATTAAAAAGTAAGACTTTTATTTAACTTGGTGCTTTACATTTTTATTTATACTCTGTTGCATTTTACGTATTGTCTATTGCCATTTACATATATTCTTGTCCTCTGAAAGACTTAGGATGTCTAAATCCAAAAATGATAAAGCTGTTACAGGGCAGAGTGCCATTGATAACTATATGGTCAAAAAGGTTTCCCAGATAAACAGTGAGCGTAGAGCTTCACTAGGGCAAGGGAGTACAACACCGAGCCCAGCTGATCAGTTGTTGTCTGCGGTCGTTGTGATGGAAGCTAATAATGACAGTCTAATTAGTAGAGAGCTCCCAAATCCTATTGTGGTAATGGCTGAGGTTCATTCAGAACACATTGAACAACATGATATATCTAATGAGGAGAGAGAAGATGCTCCTTCTGCTGTAAGGCCGGTAAGGATGTGTAGGAAAATAATACCAAAAAAAGGGGGGAAGCTGAATAGAGTTGAAGGAGGGTCTAACTCGAAATCTACTACTGGTCCAGGGACCAACGCCTTTGTGTTCACGGGGGATAAGGATGACAGTTCTATCAATAATATTATTTTGGATCAGTTCACCACCCTTATTAGAAACTTGGAGTCCAATTTGGAGTCAAAGTTAGAGGATGCACTTAGACCTCTGGTGGACAGAATCAACACCTTGGTTAAAGAAGTGGACAGGCTCGGTGGCCTGCTCTCTATACATCAAACGGAAAGGGTTGGTCTGAGTGTCCAACCAGAGGAAGACAGGGTGACACTTGCTGCACAGGGGAAAAAGCAGCAGAATAAAAGTAATGCTGACGTAACATCTAGTATCGTGAACATCAGGGCCCTAACTCCGTTAGTTACTCAACCTCAGCCGAAAAACTCTAATTTGCAGCTGCAATCAGAAACCAAATATTAGCAACAAAGTCGACCCTAGATGCCACAGAAAAAACCACTATCTCAATTTATCACCAGACTGCGCTCCTTTTGTGGTGGTTTTGACTAATGTCCCACCAGTTGGTACACATCCTGCTTCACCATATGGAGAGTCACACACCTCTCTTAAAAACAAAACAGTGTCGTGGTTACATAAAAACTGCGGTTTTCCCACCGAGTATTCAGATCAGGGAATGGCAGTCAGGAGGGTGAATTGGGTGGGACCATCAAAAAAAGTGGGAAGTGGGGATTGCATAATGGTGAACTTCAAACACCCTCAACATGTGGCTACTATCTTATTGAGAGCATCTGCTTTAATATACAATGAAGAGAGCATATGTGTACGCCCACTAGGGTACTTTTACGCTCACTTGTGTAGTAAACCCCCCCAACAAAGACTTTTGGCACCCCTGTATGATACTCAGACTCCGCCTAATAATATGCGATTCATGTATAAAGTTGTTAACTCAGGTGGAGCGGGAAATGCTGTTAACATGCTTAATAGACACAATGATAGGGGCCAACCCCAGCATGGTTTTCATGTCAACACACACAACAGATACGAGCCATTATCGGGCCTGGAAATGTGTGATCGACACGAAATACCTGTGGGTTCGGGTATAACAATCCCTGAGGATTGGACACCTATTGCCAACTCACAGGCCAAAAGTGGATTCAGGAATGTCATCTCATGGAATGTTGCTGGGCTGGCTGCAAAGATGGCAGATGAAAACTGGGTCACTTATATTAAGCAATTTAATGTGATTTGTCTCCAAGAAACATGGGATGTAGAGTGTGATTTGTTTTTAGAAGGCTATAAGGCTTTCTACGTACCGGCCCTGCCTTCAATCAGAGGCAGGCCTAAAGGTGGTTTAGTGACTTTTGTTTCCATCATGATTACTTCAACAACTCTTAGTATTGATGCGCATCAAGTTTGTATGCAGGGCGTAGTATTGAAGGGAAAGAATAATAAGGTTGGTCTGGTTAATTTTTATAATGCTATTATGGGATCTGCAGCATCTAATCAAGTGGCTGTACTGCATGATTTTATTATTACTTATATGAAGGATTACAGTCATAACTTAATGATTATGGGAGATTTTAATGTGCATCTATGTGGCGACCCGCTGAAGAAATGTATAGGGGATCTGCATTGTGAAAGAATTAATGGCTTACACTTAGAACACACAGCCGATGGGGAACTGTGTAATTCTCTAATAGAGAACCTGGATCTTTCTATGGGTCTTACAATCAGGGACCCACTTCAAAGCTGTGAAATACCTACATTCAAGGGGCATGGAAGGGGCACTTTTATTGACCATATGCTGTTTTCACAAGCCCTGTTGCCCTTCCTAGAATCATTCGATATTGTTAACAGCGAGTTTAGTGATCATAACCCTCTTGTGATTTTACTAAGGGGTCTTGAGATCACCAAAAGTGTACAAACTTGCAAGGAAGGAAGGCTGTCTACTACAGATGGGAGGAGGAGACTCAAATGGTCCATGGTAACCCCTGATCTTCTGTATAAGAACATTGAGGAGAATTTCTCAGAAGATATTACTAACTGTGTTAGGATAGGAGCAGAACCACAGAAGGTGTTAACTGCCTATCAAGATTTGTCGGGGAAGGTGTCAGAGCTATTAACAATTCCAGTCAAAAATAGAGGGGAGAGACATGGCCCAAGGTGGTTTAACCATGACTGCTCTAAAGCGGCTCGTGATCTCAGGCTGGCACTGGCAGCTTCTCCGAGAGTTCAGAAGAATGTTAGAGAATGTCGGAGAAATTACAAGTCTATTCTTAAAATCCACAAGGAGCATTTGAGAAATGAGGCATGGGGTGAGATACTAGACCCTTCCACACTTAACTGTAGCTCCAGATTTTGGGCTTTAGTCAAAAAGTCATTTCTGGTGGAAGAACCTGGGGATGGGCTTGAATGCTGTATAGCAAAAGAGGACTGGGTGCAACATTTTAAAACTTTATACTGTTCAGAGGACATCTTAAGTGTGGGGTTAGCCACTGGGGATAGAGGTGGAAACATTAAGTTTGATAGTAGGGAGGTGGTCGAGGCCATAGAAGGCCTGACAGCAAACAAGGCACCAGGCCCAGATGGGATTCCCCCAGACCTATTTAAATCAAAGCCGACTTTCTGGGCTCCAATCTTAGTGGCAGTTTTTAATGCTGCTGCTTGTGCTGGTTGCCCTATGTCCTGGGGATTGTCTACCATTGTGCCGGTATTTAAAAAGGGAGATAGGGGTAGCCCCCATTGCTATCGGCCAATTTCCTTAATTGACGCAATGGTCAAAATCATGGGGAGAATTCTTCTACAGAGAATCACATGCTGGGCGAAAGATAACAACATCATGTCTATCTCCCAGTATGGGTTCTGTGTGGGGCGCTCAACCACTACCCAGTGTCTCAATTTGTTTCTCATCCTCAGTAAATATACTGTGGCGCAGAAGGGATCGGTCCATCTCGCCTTCATGGACCTGTCATCAGCCTTCGACTGTGTCAACAGGGGAAGGCTGTGGCAATACATGAGGGAAAGGGGAGTCGACACTGGGATTGTCGACCTCCTGGTGGACATGCACAATCACACCAGTGCTAACGTCAGATACTCTGCCAATGGTGACACCACTGATAAATTTGATATAAAGAAGGGTGTACGCCAGGGTTGCATCCTCGTGCCTTTGCTTTTTAGCTTATACATAAATGAACTGGATGCTGCTTTACAGATGGTACAGTCAGACTGTCCTAGAGTGGGTAGGCGGGGTATTCCCGTTCTCTTATATGCAGACGATGCTGTTTTAATCTCCAGAACTGAGAATGGGCTCCAGCTGCTTTTAAATGCTTTTAATACTTTTATGACCGATAGGGATCTAATGGTCAACAATTCTAAATCGTATATTATGCATGTTGGCCGTCAGTCTAAAAGGAAATTTGTTTTCAAACTTGAAGATGTCCCTATTCCAGTTACAGAAACATTTTCATACCTTGGCGTTTTATTTGATTCTAAGCTTAGTTGGGTCCCTCACCTGGCTAAGAAAAAAGGGGAAATGTTGAGGGCTAATGCATCAATTTTTAATCTTGCTAAAAAAACTGGGGAAGAAACCAGTTAATGCAATGGTTAAATTGTATAACGCCAAGTCAGTTTCCACTGCAGTATATGGCAGTGAAATGTGGGGTTATGTATCAGGAGAACTACTACAGGTTGCTGAAAATACTTTTCTTAAACGTTTGTTATGTGCCCCCTCTAGCACCCCTAACCTTGTAATTCATGAGGAATTAGGGCTCCAGTATTTACGTGACAACTTTGCTCTAAAGCCACTGATTTGTTGGGTTAACCTGTGGATAAACGAGGAGATACCTCTTACACATCAGATTGTGAGAGATCTTGTATCTCAGGATAACTCTATGTGCATCCCCTGGCTAAAATACTTGAAAAACTGTTTTGCAAAACTGGGGAGTATAGATTTGTTCACTTGCCCCAGTGGGATTGTAAAGGGGGATGTAATAGCAATTAAAACAGCTTTCTGTAAGCACCAACTGGCTGATAGAGAGACCGTGGAACTGTTAAAGCCAAATGTCAGGAGATATGCTATGTTAAAGACATGTCCTAGCATAGAACCCTACCTGGCAGGTTCATTCAGTTCACATGAAAAGTTTCTGCTGTCGAGGTTCAGATTTAACATCTTTCATCACCTTTTAATTAGACCCAAGTCGGATATTTTTAGTAAATGTGCAGCTCCCTGTGGCTGCGACGGGAAGTCTCCACAGGATATGCTGCATTTTATGTTTTTATGTAGGTTTTATGAATATCCTCGCCGTCGCTATTTGGTTGACCTTTTAAGAAAACTTGCTTTTAAACAAATCAGACCAGCTCTGTTCTATTTACAGTTACTGTATCCGGAATGTGTTCTCCAAATAATATCATTCTTAAAACTAGTTGTCAGAATGAGAACCTGTCTGGATCAATGAATACTGTAAACCCTTTTTTTTTTAACGGTATAAATCACTACAGTCCTCTTTATAATTACGCTCTTTTGTACCTCATTTAGCACTGTTTGCACTTTATAATCACAAAGTCTGTATGTATATTAATATAGGGACAAAAAGAATTTTGTAATATTCGATGATTGTATATATGGCAATAATGTATGTAATGTTTTTAAATTGTTGTATACATGTATACTTTTATGGTTTGAAATATAACCGAAATAAAGTCTCTTTTGATTTGATTTGATTAAGCATCTCATTCTAACTGAACATCTGCTCATACATGGAATGTCAGCACCTCGAGCTCACAGAACTTCTTTGTGAATTGGGAATCTAGGCATCTCATTCTCACTGAATGTCTGCGCTCACTTGGAATCTAAGCATCTCATTCTTACTGAACGTCTGCACACACTTGGAATCTAAGCATCTCATTCTTAGAGAACGGCTGCACACACTTGGAATCTAAGCATCTCATTCTTAGAGAACGGCTGCACACACTTGGAATCTAAGCATCTCATTCTTAGAGAATGGCTCCACACACTTGGAATCTAAGCATCTCATTCTTAGAGAACGGCTGCGCACACTTGGAATCTAAGCATCTCATTCTTAGAGAATGGCTCCACACACTTGGAATCTAAGCATCTCATTCTAACTGAACATCTGCTCATACATGGAATGTCAGCACCTAGTGCTCACAGAACTTCTTTGTGAATTGGGAATCTAGGCATCTTATTCTCACTGAATGTCTGCGCTCACTTGGAATCTAAGCATCTCATTCTTACTGAACGTCTGCACACACTTGGAATCTAAGCATCTCATTCTTAGAGAACGGCTGTGCACACTTGGAATCTAAGCATCTCATTCTTAGAGAACGGCTGCGCACACTTGGAATCTAAGCATCTCATTCTCACTGAACGTCTGTGCACACATGGAATCTAAGCATCTCATTCTCACTGAATGTGTGTGCACACCTGGAATCTTAGAGAACGGCTGCCCAAGCTTGGAATCAAAAGAACTCATTCTTACAAAATGTCTATGCACACTATTATTATTATTATTATTATTATTATTATTATTATTATTATTAAAACTTATATAGCGCACAGCTACCCTGAGGCATCCCGGCGCTATGAACAGAGCATCAACCGTGGGACCATGAAGTAGTAGTAGCGACTCACAAGGGAAACAGATGTGTTTTCAAACCTTTGCGAAAACGCAGGGTGCAGGTCTCAGCACGAAGTTTTAAGGGGAGGGAGTTCCAGAGCGTTGCTGTGTGCACAGAGAATCGTCTCCCGCCCGTGCGTGATCTTTTTACTCTCGGGACCTGGAGCAAACACCTCTGGTCAGACCTCAGCGCTCTGTTCGCTTTGTAAGGCACTACCAAGCTCCCCAGGATAGGAGGTCCACTGCCCTGAAGAATTTTGTGAGCAATGGATAGTGCCTTAAACTTCACTCTCTCCCGCACTGGTAACCAGTGCAGGGCCTTGAGAGCGGGTCTGGCAGATTCTGTTCGAGGAATTCCCATAAGGAGTCTGGCCGCCGCGTTTTGCACCTGCTGAAGTTTGTTAAAAGTAGATTCAGGGGCGCCCAGAAACAGACCATTGCTGTAGTCTAGGCGAGATGTTATCAAACCCTGAATCAACAACTTCCTCGATGGAAAGGGGAGGAGCGGGAGAATTTTACGCACGGCCCGCAGCAGGGCAAAACAGACTCCCGCAGTTCTTTTAGCGTGAGTTCTGAGGGAGAGGTCTTGCTCCAGCCAGACTCCCAGGCTCTTAATCTCCTCTTTCATGGTTGGGAGGTCACCCATACAGCTTGGCCAACATGATGGTGGCAGTGGCGGCGCTTTATTTCCAAGCAGCATAATCTCTGTTTTAGAGCCGTTCAGCTTCAAGGCTGAGCTGCTCATCCAGGTGTGGACGTCCGCCAGACATGAGTGCAACAAGTCAGGATTCTCCACCAGTTGAGGAAGGGCGACCACCAGCTGAGTATCATCAGCATAGCTGATGATTTTGATGTTATAAGGGGTCACCACATCCTCCAGGGGGGCCATATAGACATTGAATAATGTCGGGCTCAAGGACGAGCCCTGCGGCACCCCCCACTGGAGAGAAATAGATGGAGACTTGTTGCTTCCTTCCCAGACCTGGTAGGACCGGTCTTCCAGAAATGAACAGAGCCATTTCAACGCGGCTCCTGCCACACCCACCTTTGAAAGCCGTTGGGTCAACACCTGGTGGTTGACGGTGTCGAATGCCGCACTCAGATCCAGGAGGATCACTGCCACTGATCCTCCCGAATCTAAGATGCGCCTCGACTCCTCAACGACAGCCAGGAGAGCCGTGTCGGTGCCTTGGCCGGGACGGAAGCCGGTCTGCGAGTCTCGGAGCAGACCGTTCGACTCTAGAAAGTTGGACAGTCGATGGTTTGCAAGCTTCTCAGCAATTTTGCTGAGGCCTGGCAGCAAAGAAATGGGCCTAAAGTTGGCCAACTCGGCCGTGTCAAGGTTAGATTTTTTTAAAAGTGCCTTGACCACGGCTTTTTTCCAGGTGGGTGGCACCAAACCACGAGAGAAAGAGGCGTTAATCAGGTCCGTAATGGGCCCTACCACCGCGGTTGCTGCTTGCTTTAAAATTTTAAAAGGGACTGGGTCCGTAGGGGAGCCGCTTTTTATGGAAGCTATAGCTTTTAACGTTTCACTTTCTGAAACTGGGCCGAACGTGTCCAAGGAGAAAGGGCACTCTTTCACCCGAATCGGGGGAAATTCTTCTTGGGTCCCGTGCGGTATAGCGATCTGGGGTAAAGAGTCCAGTATCTTTACAATTTTAATATGAAAGAAATCGGCCAACTCCTTGCACCTCTCAGGGTCATGGGTGACTGCTGGTTCGGGAACTTTGAGCAGTTCTTGCACCACCTTAAAGGCTTCCCTGGAGGAGTTTGAGGCAAGTTGTATTCGCTCCTCAAAGAAATGTGCTTTTGCCAAGCGGAGGGCTGCTTTATAGGCTCTAATCGCTGTCCAGTAGTCCTTACGCTTGGCAGCATCAAATTTCTTCCTCCAAGCCCTTTCCAGTTTCTTGCATCCTTTCTTAAGCAGGCGGAGCTCAACCGTGAACCAGGGAGCGGAACCAATTTGTTTCTCCCTCTTCTGTAAGGTTTTCACCGGGATGAAGACATCAAGTGAGGCGTTCAACCATCTGTTGAAGTCAGCATCTCCTTTAATCGGGTCCGACTCAAATGTAGGTTGTGAGTTTGCCAAGTCGTGGGTCCAGTCACCAATCGGTAGTCTGGACCATATACGGTCCACCACGACCTCTTGAGATGTCGGTTTTAAGGGCAGATTGATTTGCCATTCCACCGACACTAAGGAGTGATCTGACCATGGAAGCGGAAGGGCAGGTCTGGCCCTCAGCCTAGGGATGTTCGAAAAGACAGGATCCAGCAAATGGCCCTTCGCGTGGGTGGCTCCTGTGTTGACTAATCGGAGCTCACAAGCAGTCAGATCTCCTTTAAGATCTGCAGCAATCATGTCTGCAGTGTCCTCAAAATGCAGATTCAAATCCCCTAGCACAATGAAGGAAGATGTGGATGTGGCCAAGAGTGTTACCGTCTCCATCACAGAGCTTACAAAGTTGCCGACCCTACCAGGGGGTCGGTAGATCAGCAGGCCAGCCAGTGTAACCGTTGGCGATATCTGTATAGAAAAGTGGCAACTCTCACAATCTGCCACAAGACCCTTCCAAACCCTGCAATTAAGGTTATCTCGATAGATAACAGCGAGTCCACCTCCTCGTCCCTCAGGTCTATCCAGATGACATATGAGGTAGCCTGGGGGGAGGGCAAGTACGATGTCAGCATCAGAACTGGAGGTAATCCACGTTTCGGACAGAAACAAGATATCCAGTTCTTGCTCTTGAATAAGAATATTAAGTTCCACAGCGTGACACGGAAGTGACCTGCAATTAAGCAGGCCCCAGAGCAAGGTGCTTTTATCTAGGTGAGGAGGAAGCAATGCGTCCAATCCTCGTAGGGGTGATCCCCGAGTGCCCATGTTGCTGATAGGGTAGGTTTCAGGGGGGTTAGTGCGTAGTGCAAATAACTCTTCTCTTGAGTAGGTGCGGCGCAGTGGCGGTGATTTTGGCATAGTACCAGGCCCTAGGCCCGTCTGAGCCCGGACGAGCCCAGACGGGCAGGACTCTGGCTGGACTCCGGCGTGAGTCCGGCGACTCCGCTGCGCGTCTCCGCTGCGCGTCGTCATGGCGAGCTTTAAGTAGGGCGTGGAGTCCGGTCTCCAAGGCTAGTGCGCTGGCCGAATGTCGCCACGAGGAATCCCTGCCTCACCCAAGATGGCGGTCGCAGTTCCCCAGGGTGTCAAGAGGTCTAAGTGAGTCCGCTCCCAACAGCGGTGCTTATTGCCTTTTATGTGGGGTAAGCGCTATGTGTCAGGTCCCAAAAATGCTATTTACACAATAAAAACGAAACAATATTAAAAAGCGCGAAGCGCTACCAAAAGTAGAGACAAAAAGTGCAATTACACTATTTTAAAGGTGACAGTTTTAAAAGCGCGAGAGCGCTGACAGATATCCTATGAGCGCGCCTAAATCTCCGTGGAGCGCGGTTCGAGTGCCTTAGTTCAAGGCCGAGCGAGCCTAGATGCTCACCTTAAGTAGGGCGTGGAGTCCGGTCTCCAAGGCTAGTGCGCTGGCCGAATGTCGCCACGAGGAATCCCTGCCTCACCCAAGATGGCGGTCGCAGTTCCCCAGGGTGTCAAGAGGTCTAAGTGAGTCCGCTCCCAACAGCGGTGCTTATTGCCTTTTATGTGGGGTAAGCGCTATGTGTCAGGTCCCAAAAATGCTATTTACACAATAAAAACGAAACAATATTAAAAAGCGCGAAGCGCTACCAAAAGTAGAGACAAAAAGTGCAATTACACTATTTTAAAGGTGACAGTTTTAAAAGCGCGAGAGCGCTGACAGATATCCTATGAGCGCGCCTAAATCTCCGTGGAGCGCGGTTCGAGTGCCTTAGTTCAAGCTAGGAATCTAAGCATCTCATTCCTGAAGCACGTCTGAGCACACATAGGGGCATATTCTCAAGGATGTATCGCAGAGTTAATGGCACTTTATCGCAGCCAAAGTCGCAATAAATGTATCGCCCCATTCACAAGCTGGTGCTAACAGCCCATATCACCAGTTTACCTGCAATAGCAGCCGCAAAAAACATCACCACAGATGACCCCCGGCAACTATCGCTAATGAGATGCAGAGTAGGCGTTCCCGTGCAAAAAGCAGTGACAACACCACTCCGCAACATTCTCAATGACCAGCCAGATCGGCGATGAGAACCCAAAACAGGCGATAAGGCGCGTTAGCAGCAGAAAATTAACACCGGCTCTGACCTGGTGTAAAGTCGGACGACAGCCTGCACCAGAAAAGGGAGCCCAGGCCAGAGCCACACCTGAAGGGCAACAGATGCCATGGAGCCACTGACCATGACGCTGGTAGCCCCAACAGGGCCACAACACCCACCGCCACCACCCGCAGGACTCCCCCCCCGCCCCCGGGCACCCACCACCCCCCATGGGCAAAGACATGTCACATCAACTTCACAAATCATGTGCATAATAATTCGCCTGATATCGCACAATCACAACAGGTAACATGCATGTGTCGTCACAAAAATGAGCATCACACATTCACCTTTGAATTACCTATCAAAACATTTTATTAAAAAAACTCAAAACAACAATTTTGAAGATTCATGGTGGGTCTCCTTGGGACAATCTGTTGGTCACTGTCTGCAAGACAAAATTCCAGATAAGAAGGTGTGTTTCACGCACATCAAAGGACAGAGAGAGAGCAAAAGAGAGAAAGAGATACAGAGAGAGAGAAAGAGAGTGAGAGAGAAAGATGGAAAGAGAGGGAGAGAGAGAAAGATGGAAAGAGAGGGAGGTAGAGGGAAATACAGAAAGAGAGGGAGGCAGAGGGAGACGGAAAGAGAGGGAGGGAGACGGAAAGAAAGGGAGAGTGAGAGAAAGACGGAAAGAGAGGGAGGGATGGAGAAAGACAGAAAGAGAGGGAGGGAGAGAGAAAGACAGAAAGAGAGGGTGGAAGAAGAAGACGGAAAAAGAGGGAGGAACAGGAATACGGAAAGAGAGGGAGGGGGAGAGGAAAATGGAAAGAGAGGGGGAGAGAGAGAAAGATGGAAAGAGAGGGCGAGTGAGACACAGAGAAAAGAGAGGGACAGGGAGAGAGAGTGCCGACACTGCGCACCTGCTGCCACTGGTGGGTCTCCAACCACGTGCTGGTGTGTAGTGCAGTTCACCAGGTCCCTAATCTGAAACAGATCCCTCATCTGAAACACAGTCCAGATACATGAATGGCAAAGTACATACAATGTTTTTTTTTTTTAAGAGTTTTATATAGCGCGAACTTGACCCAAACCCAATCGGGTATCAGAGCGCTTTACATAGCACCAATCACGTTACATGAGGACACACATTCATTTCTGTTAGGCACGGGGAGATTAAGTTATTTGCCAAGAATCACAAGATGTTTGGCGTCGTTACACCATCATCGCCTGTCCGTCCCTGCGCACCCAGGCAGCTGCACCTAAGTCCCTCTCGCCGCCCAGCAGTGCATGCCCACCCCTGCGCACCCAGGCAGCTGCACCCCAGCCCCTCCCGCTGCCCAGCGATGCATGCCCGACCCTGAGCACCCAGGCAGCTGCACACCAGCCCCTCCTGCCGCCCAGTGGTGCATGCCCGCCCCTGCACACCTAGGTTTCACTGCTCACCTTCCGCCACCGGCATGTCGCAAAGAGGGCCCACCACGTGCCGGTGCAAGCCCCAAGCCCGGGGCCCGCGAACATTGCACCCCCCACATCATGCAGCCCCGCTCTGCGGACCATCAGGTCTCTCATTTTTTTTTATTTAAAATATTTTTTTGAACAAAAGCAGAGTAAGTGATCAGTTGGCAGTCATGATGTACAAAAATTGACATAGAAGGCATAGATTACAGCGGTGCATTACAGGTGCGAGTTCGGGGAGGACCAGTCCTGATCATCGCCATTTCAGTTGTAGGGGAAGTACAAAGTTCGCCTCTATAAACATTCCAATGTCCCCATTTCTTGTCCCAAGTTCCAGGACACCCCCTGACCTTGTATACATTTTTTTCAGACAACATACATGTATCCATTGTAGCAACCCATTTAATCAAGAGCGGTTTATTTGGCGAGCCCCATTGCATTGCTATTTCACGTTTTAATAAGAGAAAGCCCAGAGCAGCATTGTCGTTCCAGCGCAGTGAGATCTGTGGGGTCCCACACATTAAGGAGTCAGCTTTTGGAAGACAGAGGGACAGGTTTTCCTGGTGCATCAGACATCTTATGAATCGCTCGCTCCCACAGGTCTTGAATCATCGGGCATTCCCAGATAGTGTGGTAGAAAGTGCCAACCTGCCCGCAGTTACGGAGACAGAAATCGGTTGCGCGCCTACCAATTTTGGCCAGGAGGGGAGCAGACATGTATGTTCTGTGTAATATCTTTAATTGTATAAGCCTAAATCTGTGATTGATAGCTGACTCGCACGGGGACATCAGTGCCGCCTGCCATTCAGCATCTCCCATGGCCCCAATGTCGCCTTGCCACATGTTTCTCAGAAGTTGGAAGGTGTTAGGCATGTTATTGCATAGCTTGCAGTAGGTATAGGATATCGCCTTGGCCTGAAGGGGTTCTGATAACAGTCTATCCTCAAGAGGCTAGGATTGTGGAAGAGTAGAGAGATCAGGGACATTAGTGAGTATGGCATGCTTGATTTGGAGGTAGCGGAAGGCCTCAGATTGGGCTAAATCATATTTCCCCTGGAGCTCTTCGAATGTCAGTAGCTTGCCCTTGTGAAGCATGTCTCCCAGGGCAAAGATGCCGATCATGTCCCATTTGTCAAAGCCCTGATAGTGGCAGAGGGAGCCTAGCTTATGTGAGGTCCAGAGCGGAGTGGATAACGTGAGAGTGTCAGACCAGCCGAGTCGCTTATTCGCTCGGTGCCAGATTGTTAGTGTTTGGGACATCGGGCCTATATAGTGAGTGCGGGAAGGTTTACCATATAAGGCCCCAAGGTAGCCCTCGTGGCCCATCTGATATCGTTCAAGGTGGAAAGCAGGGTTTGTTGGTGGACCATATAACCAAGAGTTAGTGGCAGTCAATTGAGAAGCCCCATAGTAAAGTCGAATATTTGGTAAGGCAATACCACCATCGTACCACCCCTGCGTAAGTGAGAGAAGAGCAATGCGGGGAGAGCCGCCATCCCATAGGAGGAGGCGGAGGTCTCCTTCAAGTGTGTTAAAATAGGAGTCGGCAATGGGAAATGGGCAATTCTGCAAGGCATACAAAAAGCGAGGGAGTGCAAGCATTTTAAAAAGGGCTGCTCTGCCCGGGAGAGACAGAGGGAGCGATCTCCAGTGTGATATGTTGTTATGGAGTCTTTGTAGCGGGCCCTTTAGGTTATGGTCATAGAAGATTTTGGGGTCTGGGGTGACAAAGATGCTGAGGTACTTGAATCCGTCCTGTGCCACATCAATCGAGTATCCCCTTGGGAGAGGAGGGAGTGGGCCGTGTAGCCCGTATATTACTGATTTGGACCAATTGATGGAGAAGCCCGAATATTTGCCAAAATTGGTGATGACGTGCAGTAGACTATTGATAGAGGATTTAGGGGAAGAGATGTAGACGAGAATGTCGTCTGCGTATAGTGAGATCTTGTCAATTGTATCATCATTCCACCGGAGGCCTCGGATAGAGTTATCCATTCTAACCCAATGGGCCAAAGGCTCCAGGGTGAGCGTGAACAATAATGGGGACAGAGGACATCCCTGCCTAGTACCCCTGTGTAGAGGAAATCGTCTGGATGTGTGACCATTGACATAAACCTGACCCCAGAGATCAGTATAGAGCAATCGGATGAACTGAATAAATTTGGGACCAAAGCCATAACGGAGTAAGACCTCGAAAAGGTACGACCATTCTATAGAGTCGAAGGCAAGTGTGAAGTCGAGGGAAAGGATAGCTGCGTCTTCTTAGAGATATGGTATTCTACTCATAACGTTGTGGACCCTACGGAGATTAAGCGCCATGTTGCGGCCTGAGAGGAATCCCGACTGATCCTTTTGGATTAAGGTGGGAAGGACTGTCATGAGCCTGGTAACGAGGAGTTTCCCCAGAATTTTCACCTCGGAGTTAATGAGGGAAATCGGCCTATAGGAGCCGCAATCAGTAGCCGGTTTATTAGGTTTGTGAATAACAACTATTGATGCCAACCGTTGGTCTAATGGCAGGCATCCGGCCTCGCGGCTCTCCTCGAACATTGCCCTCAGGTGTGGGAGAATCTCACCTGCCATGCCCTTCAGAAATTCAATAGGGACACCGTTGGGGCCCATGGCTTTACCTGACTGTATGGCAAACAATGCATTGCCAATCTCCTCTGTTGTGAGGTCTGCCTCTAATTCCTGCGCGTCAGCCTCAGAAAGAGTGGGTAATCTCATTTCATTCAAGAGTAGTCTAGACTCCTCGGCACTCGGTGTGCCCTGGCTGTGTATACTCCCTCTAGATGGGCAGCAAAGACCTCCGCTATTTCCCTGGGGTCTGTGATAGGAGAATTGCCTGGTCCGGCCAATTCTGGGATCCATCTGGAGCCTTGCTCGCGTTTTTCGAGCCATGCCAGCATTTTACCTGCTCTGTCCCCCAGTTCATATACTCGGTGGTGAGTCTTTAAAAGTTTGGCCTGCGCTTTCTCCAAAGCTAGTGCTTTATATTCTAGTTGTTTCGTTCGGAAGCGAGTTGCCGTCTCTTCTAAGGGGTTCGCATTGTGGTTCGATTCCAGGTGGACTAGGTCTACCTCGGTCTGGATTAGATGTCATCAGGTCTCACATATGATTCTGGGTCTTGATTTCGCTATGGCAGAGGACATTCCAGTGCACACGGCATCAGCGCAGGCTGCACACCCGCTCAGCCCTTGAGGTACCACTAACTCTGTGACCCAGGAGGCAACACCACGTGGCGGTAGACATTCACTGCCCGCTGGCTCAGGCCTACACTACAGTCTGGCAGGGCGCACAATCGACACTAGTCTGGACCGCCAGGACGGGGCATCTTCGCAGGCTGTACACCCACTCAGCACTCAAGGTGCCCCTACCTCAGTGCACCGAAAGTTACCGTCCGTGGTGGCGTGCCTGTGCCGGCTGTAGTGTATCCGGTGCCACCAATTCTGTGCCCCACAAGTCATGGACCCTCTATGATTGTGTATCGTGGTGCGGACAACAGCATGTCACCTCCGGCTCTGGGGAATGTGATGTTGCAGGGCCCTAGGCCCTCATGCCTACATTAACACCACACGGATGCACCCATATATAGAGTGGAAATGGTGTCGAGCACGTTCACCCGGACCTTTTTATTGGCAGGGTCACATGTCCTGTGACGCGTGTGCTGGATGGGTGAGGTGTGGGTGTAAACCAGCCGTGAGGGAGTGGCTGTGGCATGCTGACAACTAGACCTGTGATCTGCAGATCACTACAGGAAAGACCTGGCACATGTAGCGTTGTCCTCCCCCCTGTGTGCGTAGGTGGAGTAGGCTTGCCTGGCAAGTCCAGCGTAAGGGTTTGAACAATGACCCCAGGGCTCTGGGCGTGGTTCTGTACTGGGCTGGACAAGGAAGTAACTAATGTGTGTGTCGCTGTTGTTGTGTCAGCGCCACCCGGACTGCAATCGGCAATGTGTCACCCTGTGACCCAAGTACAACGACATGAGCAACATGGACATAAGGGGAATCAAAGACCCTACATTCATCCATACTTCCACACTTGAAAGATCATAGACATTACACATCTGTGTGATTATGAATGTTTAATGCACATTCAATGGAGTTTTGCAGCTGGAGCAGTATAGGACCATGCAAACCCCACTTTACAATGTTGGCCCATGGAGGGCCAGCCAGAGTCCTTCAGGGAATGACAAGTCTAAAGGAAGAGGAAGAGTTCAGTCCGCAGTCTGATTGCTGTGTCATTGGCGATCAAACAGAATATGGAAGTCCATGTTGAGGTCCAAGGTGAGTGTCGCAGACTGTATCGGGGGACAGTGAAAGGTGATGATGCAGAGGGCAGAACCAAGCAGAATAGGCCTTATGGCGGAGCTGCATGCTACTGCGTCCTTCTTACCACGATGGCAGATTCATTCGCATCTTCATCCTCTGCTGTTTCATGGGCCTCACGTGTGGGTGGGGGTGGTCTGTCTCCAGCACTGTGTGGCAGTGATACCTCAGGGACCGGAGGTGGAATGTCTGCCACACTGTGTGGCACAGACACTTCAGGGGGCAGAGATGTGGATGGAGTGGTAGCAGCAGCATGAATCAGCGCCAGACCTTGTGGCAGCAATGCCATGAGGATGGTCCTGAGGTCATTGAGAAACCCAGCTACCTCTCGCTGGTGTGCAGCCGTGGCAGCCGCTCTTTCCACCTGCGTCCACTCCATGGTCTCCATTGACCTCCGCATGTGTTCCAACACCCGTGTGACATCGCTGGTGCCACTCTGACTGGACAGTTGTTCTAGTCTCTGAGTCAGGGCTCCAGCGATGTCGGACATGGTCAGTTGGAGAGCATGGAGCAGACTGTGGGTGTCCATTAGGGACCATGAGTGTACCCTGATGGGACTTAGACACCTACGTATGGCATCTAGTTTGGCAGCCATGCGGTTGAAGCCCACCCGCACCTGTTCAGCCAGATTCTCCTGGCACCCCAAAACGCACAGCATTGGAAGGCCATTTCTTCTTCGTGGGGGTCCTGGGAGGCAGCTTTGGTGGTGGGTGCTGCCTGCTGTGTGTACTGTTCAGGGGTGGGGTCTCCTCGTAGCAGTTGGGCTGCCTGCTCCTGGAGGTGGGATGCAGAGGCTCTCCACGAGCTGTTGGAGAGCGTCGGAGTCGAAGTTGTGTCGGTCCTATTCGTCCTCAGAGAAGAGAGGTTCGGGCTGCTCTGCAGTAGGTGTTGATTGTCCCTCTGCAATGTGAAGGGGAGATGCAGTTTAACATTTTTTCATACAGACTGCATGACTGTGTACATTGTGGCTGTTTGGGAGGAGCTGCCTATTTGATGGAGGACAGTGGCCATTTCGACAGTATGACAGATGTGTGTTAGTACTTGTACATTATCAACACACATTTCCCTGCAATGCCAGATGAGATTGGCCAGTTTCTACACAGAAACAGCACCAATTGTGTCCTGTGTTCTGTTGTGGACATGTTACTGTTTGTACCACATTGTTGTCTGCATGTTATGTGTGTGTATGTGCTGCATTTCGGGAAAGTCGCCCTTGTAGCTCTTGATTTGTTGCCCCAAATCCCTTTCATGCGGTGTGCCTTTGACTTCTGTGCTTATACAGTGCTGAGATGTTGCATACTTGGGAACATTGGTCTCTTGGTGGGAGTTGGGGGTCTGGGGCATGGTTTGTCCGCAGATGTGCTCTACTTAATTGTGCATGTGTACCATTGTGCCCATCTCCCCCGTCTCCCCAGTTTCTGGTCGTTACTCACCCTGGTGCTGTTGTGTCTGGTCATGTTGAGCAGTGTCCGGTCCCCCAACTACAGCCACCGTCTCCCCACTGATAACTGTGGACACCATTTCCTCCAACTTGTCCAGCTCCTCCTGTGGCGCTGAACTCCCACCTCCAGTCTGCATTGCTGCATTCCGGTTGTTGGAGAGTTTCAGTTTGGTTTTGCGCTTGACATCATTCCAGCGCCTCTTGACCTCTTCCCTTGTCCTCTTCAGCACTCCGACTGCATTCACCTTATCCACGATGGACTGCCATAGTCCATTTTTTGATGCCAATGGCACAGTGGAGGTGACGAACAATTGTTTATGGTGTTCTTCCACCTCTGTTATCAGGATTGTATTTTCCTGCGGACTGAACCGCGTCTTCCTACTCTTCTTCTCCTTGCCCTTCCCTAACTCCGAGGTCGCTTGCTGGTTCTCCGGGGGGCTTGTGGGGTTCTGGTTATCCTCCGTACTTGCTCCGGCAACATCCATTGTGCTTCGCTGTTGTTTGGCATTTGTTTGTCTGTTTTTTTTCTTCTTTTATGGTGATTTTTCCCGCCTGACGTGTGTGAATTGCAGGCCTGTTGCTGGTTTTTGCTGATTTTTGTATCGCAATTGGCCTCATCGCAACTTTTTTTGCGTTTGTGTTTCGCATTTTTGCGGCGCCGTGTTGACTTTATCGCGGACATTTGACGAGTTGTTGTGGGCCAATCACATGGTACCTCCGTGTTGTGAATACTTAGTTAACACAGAGTTATTTTCCCGCGATGGACTGTGATATGAAGAGTTGCGTTAAGCTAATTTTGAAGTAATTATCACACGTTCTTGAGAATATCCCCCTTGGAGTCTAAGCCTCTCATACGCACAGAACATCTGTGCGCACATGGAATCTAAGCATCTCATTCTTGGAGAATGTCTGTGCACACTAAGAATCTAAGGAACTCATATATGCGACAGCGGCACACACTTGGAATCTAAGTATCTCATACTCACTGAACATTTGTGCACACTTTGTATCTAAGCATCTCATGTCACTGAACGTCTGTGCAAATTTGGAATGTAAAGATCTCATTCTCACAGAATGCCTGCACATACATGGAATCTAAGCATTTCATCTCACTGAGCATTTGTGCACTCTTAGGGCCCGATTCACAGAACTAACTTAAGACAAAATACTAAACTTACTACTTTTGGTATTCACAGAATGCACTTACTACTTTTGGTATTCACAGAATGCACTTACTACTTTTGGTATTCACAGAATGAATTTACGACTGCTAACTTTACGTCCGCACTCGGGCTGGAAATTCCAGCCCAGAGGCGGAGTTTCCGGCTTGGAGGCGGAGCTTACGGCCCGGAGGCAGAGCTTCTGGCCCAGAGGTGGATATTTCAGCCATGGCTAAATCCCCAACTCCGAGCCGCAAGCTCTGGGCTGTAAGCTCCGCCTCCGGGCCGGAATATCTGGCCCGAGTGCGGACGTAAAGTTAGTAGTCGTAAATCCATTCTGTGAATACCAAAAGTAGTAAGTGCATTCTGTGAATACCAAAAGTAGTAAGTGCATTCTATGAATACCAAAAGTAGTAAGTTTAGGATTTTGTGTTAAGTTAATTCTGTGAATCGGGCCCTTAGAATCTATGCGTGCTATTCTTGGGAAATCTCTGTGCACACTTCGAATCTAAGCATCCCATTCTTGCATAATGTCTGAGCTGACTTTGAATCTAAGCATCTCGTACGCACAGAACATCTGTGCACACATTCTATAAAAGTAACTCATTCTCAGAGAACGTCTGAACACAGTTGGAATCAAAGGACCGCATTCTTGAAGAAAGAACATCTTCACACACATGGAATCTAAACATAAATGTCTGCGCACTCTTGGAATCTAAGCATCTCACTCTTAAAGAACATCTGCATACACTCAGATTCTACAAATCTCATTCTTAGAGAACATCTGCGCACACTTGGAATCAAAGGATCTCATTCTTAGAGAACATCTGCGCACACTTGGAATCAAAGGATCTCATTCTAAGAGAACATCTGTGCACACTTACAATTTAAGGATCTCATTCCTTGAGAACATCAGTGCACACTTGGAATCTAAAGATCTCATTCTTAGAGATCACCTGTGCACACTTACAATTTAAGGATCTCACTCTTAGAGAACATCTGTGCACACTTACAATTTCACGATCTCATTATTTGAGAACATCTGGGCACACTTACAATTTAAGGATCTCACTCTTAGAGAACATCTGTGCACACTTACAATTTAAGGATCTCACTCTTAGAGAACGTCTGTGCACAGTTACAAACTAAGGATCTCACTCTTAGAGTACATCTGCTCACACTTTGAATCTAAGCATCTCATTCTCTCTGAACGTCTGTGCACACAGGGAATCTAAGGAGTTTATTCTTAGAAAAAATCTGCATACATTTGGAATCTAAGGATCTCAGTCTCACAGTACGCCTGTGCACACATGGAAACTAAGCATCACATTCTCACTGAATATCTGTGCACTCATAGAATCTAAGCATTCCATTCTTGGAAAATGTATGCACACACTTGGAATATAAGCATCTCATTCTTAGAGAACATCTGTACACAGTTGGAATCAAAAGATCTCATTCTTAGAGAATGTCTTCAACACATGGAATCTAAGACACTGATTCTCACTGAACTTCTGTGCACACTTTGAATCTTAGCAACTCATTCTCACTGAACATCTACAAACACATGGAATATATGCATCTACTTCTTAGAGAACATCTGTGCACACTTGGAACCTAAGCATCTCATTCTTACAAATCATTTGAGAATACATAGAATCTAAACCTCTAATTCTCACTGAACGTCTGTGGACACTTGGAATCAAAGGATCTCATTCTTAGAGAACATTTGCACACACTGTGAATCTAAGCATCTCATTCTTAGAGAACATCTGTGCACACTTACAATTTAAGGATCTCATTCCTTGAGAACATCTGTGCACACTTGGAATCTAAGGATCTCATTCTTAGAGAACATCTGTGCACACTTACAATTTAAGGATCTTATTCTGTAGCGGGAATTCCGTTCTCCTACAGAACTGTGCATAGAGATTTGGAACCTCGGCGAATTAGGGTGACCCAAAACTCACCTCAGTACCCAAAATCCCCTTGCCAAGCTAGCTACAGTGTCTCATTGGTCGTAACAAACTCCCAATGTTTAGACAAACCAGAACATGAACTTACAATACCTCGGGTCACGTGGAACACATGAGCACTCTTTCGTTATACAATCATTTCAAACCAAAACGTGGAGTAAATGAGGACATGTGCACATTTGAAATATTTATTTACTAATGCCGTCTTCTCAAACGCAGTATCTTAGATAATACAAGGAAACATATTATCAGAAGCAAAGTTATCAGCATAGTTACTAGTCCATAGAAAGCAAAAGGTGACAGCATGCTAAGATGCTGTAATGAATAAGAGTTAACAACACCTAATTCTCACCCTCCCTAACTAGCATATTATATTAATATCTAAGAAGGTCTCTTTGGGTTTTAGCAGGGCGGGCCCATACCTCAAGATCCTAGTATGAAGAGATCACATCAGCTTCCACCAGCTCTCTGCATGCGAACCGCATCAAGTGTGTGTATGTGCTCTAAGCAAAGCAATATAAAACGCGCCTAAAGCCTGAATTTGGCAGAAGCTGCACTTATGTTATGTCTATGAAGGTGCGAAGATCAGACCTCACAATAATACTGTGTCGAGTTATCCTTGAAGCTTCAGCACTCACTGTACAGACATAGTTTACCAAACAAAGTTGATATCAGAGCAATAACATATTATTCTCACGTAAATCACAACGCTTTTCTAGGCTGAAAGCTAAATCAACAATTATGTGTCGTGTGCAGAAGCAGCAAAAAGGAAAAATGGCGTTTAAACATTTAATAAGCTCATGCTAACTTAACACGGTATATAGATAAGCAGTAACTATATGACAATTCCTTGAGAATATCTGTGCACACTTTCAATTTAAGGATCTCATTCTTAGAGAACATCTGTGCACACTTACAATTTAAGGATCTCACTCTTACAGAACATCTGTGCACATTTACAATTTACGGATCTCATTCTTAGAGAACTTTGGTGCACACTTACAATTTAAGGATCTCACTCTTAGAGAACGTCTGTGCACAGTTACAAACTAAGGATCTCACTCTTAGAGAACATCTGCGTAGACTTGGAATCTAAACATCTCATTCTCAATGAATGTCTGTGCACACAGGGAATCTAAGGAGTTTATTCTTAGAAAATATCTGCATGCATTTGGAATCTAAGGATCTCAGTTTCACAGTACGCCTGTGCACTCATGGAAACTAAGGGGCCCATTATGATGTCGGGCGGATTGCCACCGCTAGGGGGCAATCCGCCCAACAAGTCTGGGACCCAAAAAGGAAAAGGACCTGCCGCCCATTCTTGCAAGTCTGTATTTAGGCACACAAAAGAAGCCTTGTGATGAGGAGCGGAGACAGCGTGCAGGTATGTAGGTTTTAACAAGTGATTGTAAATAGCTAGGTGCACTGCCTGTTTTTATTTTATACGTGTAACTCAAGGTTTTAAATTTGACTGGATTTTCCACTCTAAGCCAGTGAAGATCACGGAGGCGCCCCGTGATGTGATCAGTTCTATGTCTGCTGCATAGCAAGCGAGCAGCAGCATTTTGAACTAGTTGAAAACGTATTGTTACTGCCTTGGTTGCCCCTAAATAAAGTAAATTTCCATAATCCAACCGAGAAGTTATCAAGGTATTAATTACGGATTTCTGGGTGTCAGGTGGCAGCATCCAGAGAATTTTCTTCAACCAGCGCAGAATTGTGAAGCAGATGGCTGCCACTTTGTTTACTTGACATTGCATTGTTAGGCCGTTATCCACGGTCACTCCCAGATTGCGCACATGTTCAGATGGTGAAAGAAAGGCGCCCAACTCTGATGGCCAATGTTTGGGGCTCCAGATGTTATGTTTTTGACTTAGGACCAGGGCTTCAGTCTTTCCTTCATTTAGTTTGAGTAGGTTAAGGTTCATCCAAATGGAAATTTCTCTAAGACCTGACTGGAGGTCTAAAAATCTAAGCATTCCATTCTTGGAAAATGTATGCACACATTTGGTATCTAAGCACCTCATTCTTAGAGAACATCTGTACACAGTTGGAATCAAAAGATCTAATTCTTAGAGAATGTCTTCAACACATGGAATCTAATACACTGATTCTCACTGAACGTCTGTGCACACTTTTAATCTAAGCAACTCATCCCCACTGAACGTCTACAAACACATGGAATATATGCATCTCCTTCTTAAAGAACATCTGTGCACACTTGGAACCTAAGCATATCATTCTTAAAAATCATCTGAGAATACATAGAATCTAAACCTCTAATTCTCACTGAACGTCTGTGGACACTTGGAATCAAAGGATCTCATTCTTAGAGAACATTTGCACACACTTGGAATCTAAGCATCTCATTCTTAGAGAACATCTGTGCACACTTACAATTTAAGGATCTCATTCCTTGAGAACATCTGTGCACACTTGGAATCTAAGGATCTCATTCTTAGAGAACATCTGTGCACACTTACAATTTAAGGATCTTGTTCCTTGAGAACATCTGTGCACACTTACAATTTAAGGATCTCATTCTTAGAGAACATCTGTGCACACTTACAATTTAAGGATCTCACTCTTACAGAACATATGTGCACACTTACAATTTACGGTTCTCATTCTTAGAGAACTTTGGTGCACACTTACAATTTAAGGATCTCACTCTTAGAGAACGTCTGTGCACAGTTATAAACTAAGGATCTCCCTCTTAGAGAACATCTGCGCACACTTGGAATCTAAACATCTCATACTCACTGAACGTCTGTGCACACAGGGAATCTAAGGAGTTTATTCTTAGAAAATATCTGCATGCATTTGGAATCTAAGGATCTCAGTCTCACAGTACGCCTGTGCACACATGGAAACTAAGCATCACATTCTCACTGAATATCTGTACACTCATAGATTCTAAGCATTCCATTCTTGGAAAATGTATGCACACATTTGGTATCTAAGCACCTCATTCTTAGAGAACATCTGTACACAGTTGGAATCAAAAGATCTAATTCTTAGAGAATGTCTTCAACACATGGAATCTAAGGCACTGATTCTCACTGAACGTCTGTGCACACTTTGAATCTAAGCAACTCATTCCCACTGAACGTCTACAAACACATGGAGTATATGCATCTCCTTCTTAGAGAACATCTGTGCACACTTGAAACCTAAGCTTCTCATTCTTAAAAATCATCTGAGAATACATAGAATCTAAACCTCTCGTTCTCACTGAACGTCTGTGCACACTTGGAATCTAAGCATGTCATTCTCACTGAACGTCTGTGCACACTTGGAATCTAAGCATCTCATTCTTAAAGAATGCCTGTGCACATTTGGAATCTAAGGATCTCATTCCTAAAGAAAATCTAAAAACACTTGGTATCTAAGGATCTTATTCTTAGAGAACATCTACGCACACTTTGAATGTAAGGATCTAATTCTAAGAGAATGTCTGTGCTCACTTACAATCTAAGGATCTCACTCTTAGAGAATATATGTGCACAACTGGAATCTAAGCATCTCATTCTCACTGAACGTCTGTGCACACTTGGAATCTAAGCATCTCATTCTTAAAGAATGCCTGTGCACATTTGGAATCTAAGGATCTCATTCCTAAAGAAAATCTGAACACACTTGGTATCTAAGGATCTCATTCTTAGAGAACATCTGTGCACACTTTGAATGTAAGGATCTCATTCTTAGAGAACGTCTGTGCTCACTTACAATCTAAGGATCTCACTCTTAGAGAACATATGTGCACAACTGGAATCTAAGCATCTCATTCCCACTGAACGTCTGCACACACAGGAAATCTAAGGAGCTTCTTCTTAGAAAATGTCTGCGTACATTTGGAATCTAAGGATTTCAGTCTCACAGAATGCCTGTGCACCATTGCAAACTAAACATCACATTCTCACTGAATATCTGCACACACTTGGAATTAAGCATCTCATTCTTAAAGAATGCCTGTGCACATTTGGAATCTAAGGATCTCCTTCTCACTGAACATCTGTGCACATTTGGAATCTAAGCATCTAATTCTTAAAGAATGCCTGTGCACATTTGGAATCTAAGGATCTCATTCTCATTCATTCAACATCTGCGCACACTAGGAATCCAAGGATCTCATCACCAAGAGAATATCTGTGCACACTTGGAATCTAAGGATCTCATTCTTAGAGATTGTCTGTGCACACTTGGAATCCAAGGATCTCATTCTTAGAGAACATTTGCGCATGCTTGGAATCTAAGGATCCAATTCCCGGAGAACGTCTGCGCACACTTGGAATCCAAGGATCTCATTCTCATTGAAAGTCTGCGCACACTTGGAATAGCTGCTCATACGCACAGAACATCTGTGCACAGTTGGAATCTAATCATCTCGTGCGCACAGAACATCTGTGTTCCCGCTGAGAAGTCGATCCTCCCCTTCTCAGAGCAGCTGCGGTCTCACAGAAGCAGATGTTTTCACTTCCTATATATAGACTTTGGTCACCCCCTAAAATCACAATTGGTTCCTGAAAAATGCACCTCTCGTCAAAACGTCGTAACTTGAAACGTCAAACCTTGTCGCGTTCTTCAACGCCACACCGCCCCCTCCAACCCCCCACAGTTTTATTCAGACTTCACGGAAACCCCAGGACTGCTTCGACCACTGAACATCAGCAGTAAAGGTGGAGGCTGCAGGTACCTTTAACCTGAGCTCGAGCCCTTCGACAGCAACAAGGGCTGCAGCCAATCAGCTCCGACTTAAGACCTGCTAAACCCGCGAGAGAACCCTGCAAACCCCTTCTGGAGACAGCAACCAGAGGCGGCCAGCAGGGGGAGCCACCGGCGCCTGAGGATTTAAGGAACTCCGATAGGTGACGTACGGGATACTGGTTTGACTCATCCTCGCCCGACCGGTGCCGGTCAGACAGTCACAGCACTCCTGTGTAACTTGTAGTCTGGGGCGGATTTCTCTCACAGTCCTAATGCATTGCAAGACAATTACAGGGCGAAGCAACTTGACAGCGCAGATGATTTCCGTTTAGCGCGCCAGTCCTGGTTTTCCACCGTGATCAAACTGAGTGATCCTGAGCACATCTCTAGGTCCCGGAAAGAGCTCCGCGACAGCATGCAATCGGGACTGAGTAAAACAGAGGAGTTTTCAGATTTAGTCGTTGAGATTTGGCCACTTCGACGCCCAAAGTATTGTATAAAATGGGGACGCAAACAGTGAGCCACTGGAAGAACACACACTGAGTGGGAGAGGCGCTAAAGGCTCGAGGCACTCTCGAGCCAAATGCCTCCCTCTGGCTCGGCTCGGGATCCTTTTGGACCCTCAAGCCCCAGACGAGCCGAGCGCTCATGTGGTGTCTGCCTGCCATTCACAGACACACACTGCACAAAAAAATTAAAGACAAAGGGGCATATTTACAATATCTGGCGCATCCCTGCAAATCAGCAGGGATGCGCCAGTTATTGTGCGCCGCACCTCCGCCATCATGGATGCGCCGCATTGTAAATGCGGCGCACCATGGGGCAAAAACGGCACAGATGCGTGACGCATCTGTGTCATAAAAGTGGCGCATTGCTGGAGTTGCGTCACAAGTGCGACGCAGCTCCAGCAATGCTCTGGGGGCCCTATCTAGTTAATGCTGCGTCAATCCTTACGCCTGAGGTGCAGGGTTTTGACGCAGCATGGGCCTAAAAGTGACTGAGTGAAATCTTGTAGATTTCACTCAGCCACTTTTAGGAGGCATTCCTGCGCTGGAACACCCCCCTTGTACAGGAACGCCTACGTGTGGCGCAGGGCTTAACAACGTGACGCTTCTCCCAGATGCGTCACGTTGTAAGTACCCCACACCATGGCGCAGGATTTGCGCCACCGCTGCGTCACAAAAGTGACGCAACGGCGATGTAAATGAGCCGCAAGGGGCTTGTAAATCTGCCCCAAAGTATTCGCCTTTGATGCAAAAGAGGAGAGAAGGGGTATCTGTCTAGAGGTCGAATTGCACAATGTGAAACCAGAAAGCCAGGATCCATCCTTGCTTCCTCCATGACCAAACTGTGTGCTGGTCGGCAAATATGTTAGTTTACCATGCTTCGTTTTCCTTCATGACTGCATTCGAGAGCATCTTGAAATGTGTGAGGCCAGCATGTGCTCTGTACTAACACCTATTGTGTTTGATTTAATAGACTGTAATCATGGCCACCGGCACCATGTGATTTTGCGGCGACCACATAATTATAGATTTGCTGAATTTGACACATACTCCATCATATGCTGCATAATTTGCAGCTTTCAGCCAGAATAAAACTGTTTCTAGCTCACATGGATAAAACGTTACTACAAGTGTGTCAAGGTGTGTTAACGCTCAATGAAAGGTCCCTCCAGAAGGTTAATGGTCACCTTTCTGTTGCTTAGTTCTGTGTTTGGTTGTCAAAATGGTACTAATGAGGTGAAACCTTTGCCCAAATAGTGCAAACATGTAAAAATGTCAAAATAATGAGGTGATAGTAATAATAAATTTGCTGAACCACGCATTTGCCTTTTCTTGCTACATAATTTAGTCAACCCTGATGCATAATTTGGTCCTCCCCTGCTGCACAATTCCAGTGGCCCTGAATATAATGTTGCTCCACAAATGATAAGTTTCTAGGCAACATATAGGGTGCACAGGTCAACTGACTTGCCTCTGACTTCACTAATGAACAGTCCTTTAGAGCCAACTCTTGCCCTTGGCTGGACTCTGACTTGGCCCTCCCAGTTAATTTGTTTGTTCTCCAATCTCTTCTGTTGACACACCTATCATGGTCAACTCTCTCTCACACGCACAAAGACACGTTTCTTATGCCCCGCATCTGCAGTTTCTCATCCCCCTGACAGCTCACACACATCTGCGTGTTTGTCTCATCTACACACATACATGACCAAACTCGCATCAAACACGCCACCTCCACACTGCTCAGGAACACGTGTTCATTACAAAGCACACATCTTCGATCAATTACGTTCCTTGTAAAGCGCTACTACTCCCTCGTTAGGGCCTCAAGGCGCTCAGTAGGGGGCAGGGGTGGGTCTGCGGTGTAGTCTTAACCTAAGACTCTCTCACAAATGGCTTGGACGCCTAGCCACCTCACACAGACACACACACAACTGAAACATCTGGCACCCACACAAACCACAAGGACACAGCTTCCCAACACACAAACACACCTCTCCCTAACTTATTTCACACATGACCATCACTATCAATTCTCACGCACGCCCGTCCATACTGTTTACGCACCTGCCCATAGCACATCACACACGCACCTCTCCCTTACTACCTTTTACACTATTTATACAATCCTGCAATGTTACTCCGGACAGAGTACTCACACTCTTACATTCTAAAGATACATCATTCAAAAGCGAACATTTACCTTATTCTTAGTTTACACAGTGACCACAACATCTTAAAGCCACCACCCTAACACTCATAATAACACAACCAGCTCTCTTACTCACGCACATCACTTTCCCTGTTTTCACTCACCTCATACAGAAAAACCCACCTCCCTATTTTAACTCACATCCTACAGATATGCACTTTCCCTGTTTTTAACCACCTCCCACTGATATCCTGGTCCCTTGTTTTCACTCACCAACTACTGATACCTGACCATCTGTCTTCACTCACCTCATACAGAACTCCGCTTCCTTTGTTATCATGTGCATCCCACTGAAACGTCACTTTCCTGTTTTCACTCATAGCCCACTGAAACGTCACTTTCCTGTTTTCACTCCTACCCCACTGAAACGTCAGTGACGTCACTTTACTGTTTTCACTCATACCCCATTGAAACGTCACTTTCCTGTTTTCACTCCTACCCCACTGAAAAGTCACTTTCCTGTTTTCACTCATACCCCACTGAAACGTAACTTTCCTGTTTTCACTCCTACCCCACTGAAAAGTCACTTTCCTGTTTTCACTCATACCCCACTGAAAAGTCACTTTCCTGTTTTCACTCATACCACACTGAAAAGTCACTTTCCTGTTTTCACTCCTAACCCACTGAAACATCACTTTCCTGTTTTCACTCATACCCCACTGAAAAGTCACTTTCCTGTTTTCACTCATACCCCACTGAAACGTCACTTTCCTGTTTTCACTCATACCCCACTGAAATGTCACTTTCCTGTTTTCACTCATACCCCACTGAAAAGTCACCTTTCTGTTTTCACTCACACCTCGCTGAAAAGTCACTTTCCTGTTTTCACTCACACCTCGCTGAAAAGTCACTTTCCTGTTTTCACTCATACCCCACTGAAAAGTCACTTTCCTGTTTTCACTCACACCTCGCTGAAATGCCATTTCCCTGTTTTCAGTCACCATCAACTGATCCCTCGCTTTTATATTTTGGTGCAGTGTTTTCATGATTGCCACCACTGCCCATGAAAGGGGCACGGGGCACTGCCCAGGACAGCAGAGGGTCTGGCTCGCCCCACAGAACAGGCTCCATCACCCGTTACCCCGAGGGCGGAGGCTGTCAGCGGCTGAGTTAAATATGCCACGGCCGAAGGCGCTGTCAAGGTGAAGGGAGTGGTTAAAAGCTGATCCCACCAGATAGTTTTACGGCCCTCAAAAATGTCATAAAAATAGCAATGAGCAAAGGAGCCCGGCGCTCGGATTTCAAAAGGCCCGCCGCCGGAATCCGCACCCGGGCCGCATGCCTGCAGAGGGCAAAAGGGCGGGAATGTCTTCTTAAGTGAGCGCGCGAAGGGAAGAGTGTGCCGTGGTGGCGCGAGGAGCTTTCCAATTTGGTCCACGCGCAACGGCCCTGACAAGTGTTATTGACCCCTGAGGCCAACCAGCAACTGACACCTGTGTAGAGGCCTGAAATGTCACAGAAAAACCGCAGAGTTGAAAACTACCGCACGTGCAAGCAAGCTTCCAGAGGTAATTTACAGGTAGCTTTACCCTTGCGACCCCTGGGACAGCCTTTGCGACACCAGCCCTTCGAGGTGGCAAAATCAGTGCCAAGAACAAAGAGGCGGCTCCGCATTCCTTATTTTCTGCCCTTTTTTTCATTACACTAATAGTGAATACTATTGTATAATTCACTATTAGTTTAATAAAAGATGGAGCACATTTAGCTGAATTGGGATCATTGTTAGCAGCTGTGGTAAGCAAAAAAACTTTTTAAATGTGCTTTGTTTGCTTGCGTATGATAGTTGGCTTATGGCACCAATGCACACACTCTTTCATGGTGCATGAGTGGTTGCCTTCTCTGAAGCACTGGTTTTGTACTGGTAGGTCTCTTTTCCAGGACTTTTCCCACTTCGTAAAATATTTGAATTCCTTACGCCTGCCTTGATTAGGCATACAATCGTGGTGCAAATTTCTGTCTACCAATGTTTGTCGATGGGATATGTGTGAAAAACCATGGATAGTTGTATGGGAATATCATAGGACCACCCACGGAACACCCCTTTGACATAAAGTAACTTATAGCATAGCTTGTGAGAATAAGGGTAAAACATTAACAGCCAGATTCGTCAAGGGAAATTGCGCTTGCAAACGGCCAGATTCTGAGAATCTGGCCCTTTGCGAGCGCAATTTTTGCATTTGGGATTCATCATCCCAAATGCAAAATTCGCTATTACAGAATTCGCATTTTAACGAGGAATAGCATTTAAGGAATCTCTATTTGAGATTCCTTAAATGCAATTCATGAAACTTTTAAAATATGCGAATTCGCAATTTCCGGCCGCTATTTACCGCGAAGTCTGACTTCGTGGTAAATAGCGAAAACTTTGAAAAATGCACTTTAGTGCATTTTTCTAAGTGGTATGTTACACACACACATGTCCTTTGGACATATGTGTGCGCAACATCAGGCTACATTCCATTTCAGGGGTGCTACAGGGTGTCCTTTGGACACCCCTGGCACCCTTGAAATCGCATTCTTATTTGCGATTAGCAATTTGCTAATCGCAAATAAGGATTGACTCCCCATTCATTCCTATGGGCCCTTAGGCCCATAGGAATGAATGGGGAGTTATTCCTTATTTGCGATTAGCAATTTGCTAATCGCAAATAAGGAGGCTGTAGGAATCGCTATTTATTTTGCAATTTCTACATGAATTCCGATTTGAGAGTCATAAGGACTCGCAAATCGGGACCATGATGAATCTACCTGTAAATGTAGTGAGTTAATTTCTGGACTGTATATAAACTCACTGAAAAGAAGCTCTGGATTTTTTTTAAACTGCTTCAATAACTGAATACTTTCTTTTTCATGTATTGTTGGTATTTGTGATGCTATTTTGTCATTTGTACTGTTTGTTGTATATATCTCTATCATTATGTGTACCGAAGACGAAGAGATTGACATAACATAAAATATGTGGATAAAAATAAGTATATAAAATAAGAAACAAGGTAAATACTCTAGATTCAAGTGTATGCTGTGTTATTGAAATGGATATGTATTGTGGCCACATGGGGCTCACAAAATTGTTGCATTACGATATTGATCCCTCCCCACAGAGTCGGCCTTACTGGATCACACCCCTTTATGTAGAGACTATGATATATGAATAGCATACATTACACAATTCTGGCACTGGCAGATTTGATATAATCTGTGATATAAGAGGGCACTCATGACACAATGCTGGCCTTAGCACAATGGAGGTCATTTTGGACCAAGGAAGGCACCTACACCACATTTTGAAAAAAATGGGGTCCACTCCTGGGGAATATCAGGTTTCGTTGACTTAGCACACGATGAATAGATTTGAATATTTGGTGAGTGCTATTTTAATGAGTAGACCATTTTAGCCAGTTTATGTGAAAATTGTGCTTTAAAATGCACTATTTTACTGCATTCTTGTCAAAATATTCTTGGGGGAAGAATCCTCCTAGAAGAGGTCTGGCCTACTCGCTCAGGGTCAAGGGTCATACAGTGTCATTTCCTATGATGTCACTAATGCCAAAGGGTAAGGGGTGCAACTTCCGCTACACCTAGCGTTTTGGTGAATCAACATCCATGTTGCACGCTAGATGAAGTGACATTTCCAACGCTCTGCGGTCATGTAACCTGCTCAGTTGAGTGACCCACACCTCTTACATACATGGCTGGACTGTTTGGACCTTCAGTTTAGTTTTTAAATGTAGTTTTTTTAGACAATTGTCATACAAAATATTTCATAGCTATACCATCACCAGGTTACAATTCGAAATACATAACCACCATTGGCAAAGCAACTCGTTTTTGAAAGGTTTTAGCTTATCTTTATGCACTGGCAATCCTTAGTGCTGAATTGAAATTGCATCAGCAAAAAGAAGAAGATTTTCTATGTGGCCGATGATAAATAGCTGAAAACAAGAACAAAAATCAAAAATCAAAAATGCATGGTTGCGACTTGATGGTGTATGTGCACATGTATGTCAGGACACTGCATAAGCTACTAACAAAAACATTTTAGTTACTATTCCAAGATTGTTAGATGGATAAGGGCCAGGAGGTATGTAGAAGTAAGGTGGGGGACGAGAATCTCAATGCAGCTATGCGACAGTGAGCAATGGTGGAGGGTGCAGAGCAACACAAAGCAGAGTGGGGGTAGGGAGAAGATAGTAATGGCGGATGTGGTGGGGTAGAATGAAAAAAAAGCCGCAACTAAAGATGGGGTAGCCGGGAAATCCACAGTTGAGCTGGAGGGCAACACAGAGAATGTGGGGGTAACAAAAATACTAGGGGGTAAGCAGTGCAAGAGGGAGCGAGGGAGAAAACACAGGTACCACAATGAGGTTGTTAGACCTGGCATCCTTGGCATGGTATCACCCTAACTTCAGACCTCCTGGTTAGCTGACTTCGTTTTTGCTGGACTTAAGACTGCACACCGTACCACTGCTAACCAATGCCAAAGTGCTTGTACTGCCCCCTTAAAACATGTTAATTTTGTTTATACCCAATTGGCATATTTAATTTATTTATGAGTCCCTAGTAAAGTAGGGCGTGTGGCAGTCCTGAAGATGGTGGCGCTCCCTCATCTCTTGTATTATTTTCAGACATTGCCGATCTGGGTGTCAGGTTCAATCTTCCGACAGCTCCGCGCTATGGCTGGGGGTTTTCTTTGGGGGTCGGGTGGACGTCGGGTCGCGATTGCTACTATGATACGACCAAGAGCTGATTGGGGGGATGGCAGTACCGGATTTTGAGTGGTATTATTGGTCTGGAGTGTTCCCATTGGGAGCGGTGTCAAGGCTGATTTGCATATGGCTGGGGCCAAACTGGGGTGGTGTGGCATGCAAAAATAATGGATTTAACCCAGATCTGTGACTGGGAGTGAATGGTTTGATTTATTCAGCATTCCGTCCAACATCTGTTCATTTTACTTTAAGAAAGTTGGTATTTTCTTGCCTTAGACATTTGGCTCCTACTGTCCGTCTCTGGATCACATGACTGGGTGTTGGTGACTGTTGGGCTTTGTCTATTCCACTTAGACAGTCATACACAATGGGAGCTTAGGTGTGACTGGATGGGCAATCACATCACTTGCAGAATGGGAGGGCGGAACTGGGCACAGCCCTACCTACACTTATACTTACACTTACAGGTAGTGTCCTGCATCCACACAAAGGGCTGCATACCACCTGTAGTTAGTCTGGAAACTGTGTCATGAGGGCAAGGCATCTGTGCACTTCAAATGCATGCCTTTTAGAAGCGCCTCCCCATTATATATATTATATATATATATATCCCCACTACAAAGGCACAACTGTGTATAAAAGAAGGACTTGAGACACCAACTCTTCTGTACATTTCTGGACCTGTGAATACTCTGCCAGGAAGAAGGACAGCTTTGCTGCTAGAAGGACCGACACTCTGCTGGACTGCTGCTCTAAAGGAACTGCTGTGCTGACCTGCTGCCTTCTTGCCTAGGGAAGAGTAACTGGACTTGAAACTTCATCTTTAATCCAGGACCCCAGAGTGACTCAAAAGGCTGGTCTGCTGGCCTCCTGTTCTGAGCCTCGGGGACATAAAAGGCTCCCCACCTAGCTCCAGGTTAAATTTCCAAGCTATTTCAGTGACCAAGGACAGGGGTACTCTGTAGAGTATTCAATAGGCTGCTTTGATCTAGGGCTGTTATCGCCCTGGACATTGCATTACGTCTGCACATCATGCCGGAGAAGCTGTGGTTCAGCCTAAGACCAGGTAGCCTGACTGCCTGCAGAGAGAGGAGACGGGAGTGCCTTGTCCTCGAAACGCTATCTGCCTGAGGAGGAGAAGCCCAAAAACTGAGTCCAGGCAGAGGATCAGTCCAGAAGAACAAGAGTGCCCTCTCCAGCGACTTCCACAGAGGAATTCAGAAGATTAGTGCTAAATAACATATGCCGCATCCCAAGGACCTTGCTGCAACTTCACAGATTTAAGGAAAGGATCCCCCCACTATGAGTGGTAGAACCTCATGCCTGGAGAGCTTTGATTGAGCCACAGCAGTGTTCAGATGCCTGATAAGGTGAGGCGGACTTGGGGCCGCTCTAACAAGTTCTGGTGCCGGCCAGCAGGACTGCTCGCTCATGTGGGCCAAAGCTGCTTATTTGTGTTTGGAAATCTTATGTGCACTCCTCATCTAGTCAATACAGATTTTGGTGGGACCTTTAAAGATAACTGCAAACTGCATGCACGAAATACATCGTCAAAGATTACAGGGTGACCTATGGTTCACAGAAAAACAGGAAAGTTGCTCTTCATAGGAAGCCCGCACATATGCTTAATTCTAATACTCTGTCTGTGTAACGAAACCTGTAGATCTCATGTGCATCCCAGTAGTGTTACTTTTTCTCTAAGTACCATATAACCTTTTGGTGTGATTAATTTGTGGAGAGGCTGTGGTCTGCCGGCTAGATTGCCGACTTTGGTGCTGGAAACCAAGGTTCGAGCCTTGGGGCCGCGTCTACATCCTGTGATTCTGGACACATCACTTACAGCCTGATTCATCAAGCTGAAATCGGCTCGCAAAGGGCCAGATTCTGAGAATCTGGCCCTTTGCGAGCGCTATTTTTGCATTTGGGATTCATCATCCCAAATGCAAAAATCGGTAATAGCGATTTCGCTATTTTGCGAGGATTTACATTTAAGGAATCTCTATTTGAGATTCCTTAAATGCAATTCATCATCCATTTAAAAATTGCGAATTCGCAATTTCGGCCCGCTATTTACCGCGAGGTCAAACCTCGTGGTAAATAGCGAAAACTTAGAAAAATGCTTTTAAAAGCATTTTTCTAAGTTGCATGTTGCACACACACATGTCCTTTGGACATGTGTGTGCGCAACACCTGTTTCAATTTGCATTTAAGGGGTGCTACAGGGTGTCCTTTGGACACCCCTGGCACCCTTTAAATCGCTATCTTATTTGCGATTAGCTAATTGCTAATCGCAAATAAGGAATACTCCCCAATCATTCCTATGGGCCTTTTGGCCCATAGGAATGTATGGGGAGTTATTCCTTATTTGCGATTAGCAATTTGTTACTCGCAAATAAGGAATGTGTAGGAATCGCTATTTATTTAGCAATTCCTACATGAATCCCGTTTTGCAAGTCCTTAATAGCGATTCCTTAGGAACCACAGCTAACTTACATTTAAAGTGTCTTTTGTTTTATTTTTATTTTTTACAACATTTCTTAAGGGGCATTTTCTAAACTCAATTCTTAAGGGATAACTTAGGAATCCACTCCTCCTTTGTTTGTGTGGTTTTAATGGCAAAGATTCACTTCAATTGCTGTTTCCTAAATGCGACATATCGCAATTAAAAATGGAGGGTAAAATAACCTTGACTATGACATTGAAAGCAATTTCAATAAAATAAAACTTTCTTCAATACAGTGAAAGGTGCAAAATCTCTGACTGTGACTCATCATCCTGTTGGCAACATGCTTGGTGTGTTGTACACACTGGCACTTCAAGGCAATGTACTAATTTACGAAGGCATGTGTGCATAGCAAGGGACCTCAGGCTGCCAATCATGGTCATGGTCTTAGCCGTAAGAACTAAGCTGCTGACGCCCTTTCTAGCACCGCTTTCCCTACACTTTTCTACGCCCACATATCACAAAGCAAAAGGTATGCTACTTATCAGGATCTCAATGTATTCCAATGTTGTGACAAACAATGCCAGACACTACCAATGATAGATTTGTAGTTTTTGCTAGCAGTTGTAATTTCCAGATAAAGCCACAATTGTTGCCTTTTTCCCAAGTGTGGCCAATTGTTTATTGTATTAAAAAGAACGTTCCTGGCTGTCAGTTCTCTGCTACTATCTAAAACCATGTTAATTTTAACATTTACATCTTGGTACTACACTGCAATGATGGGGCACTGAAGAAACATATGGATATAATCTGCTTGTTGCGTTTGGCATCTCCAGCACCTTCCACATGTTCAAGTTTCACATTTTACTAGGAGTCAAATACATCCTTGGCAGTATTTTTGTTATACCAAATCTATTTGTACATTAACACTGCATTTTTAATATAATGTGATTATCGATGCCAATCGGTAACCGAGATCATATCATTCAATTTGCCCCAGATGTACAAAGCAGTTTTACAATCACAAAGCCTGCAATTTGCAAAATTGAAGGTTTTGCTATTGCAAAATGGTTATTTCCAATCTATAAAAGAAATTGTTTTTATGAATCGGAAAAGTTTTTCTACCCGTAAAATGGATGATATCACCCATACTTAATCCCAATTTTGAAGGAGCATGTAAGAGGCGTTCCTTCCAAATTACGATTCAGTGTGGTATGTGTCAATGGATTCCAGTCACAAACCATTGACCTGTTATAGAGTGCTCAAAGGAGGTGGAAACTGATTTGCAAAGGGTCCCTTTGGGATCTCTTCCCCTTTGGGAATTGTGTTGGCAGCCTTAGGGGCAACAGGCAGTGGTCAAGTGGACTACTTCCTGTTCTACCTAAATAGGAAACGTATGATTTTTAAAGCAGTACAAGCTCCTTTAAAGAACGTGGACTGCTTTAAAATACAAGTCTCCCGTTTGGAAACGTAAACACAGTGATTACGGTCTTCTATCCCTTGCAGGCCATCATCCCTGTGTCTGTAGCCAATCAAAGGGGGTCGCCAATGGCAACCTGCCTTTAGGCAGGTCTTTCTGCGACTCCCTGCAAATTGTAATTTTGCCAATGACCTAATAGTACAAAAACCAGTTCACAAAATCAGAGTTCATTCGCAAAATGTCGGTGTGCACGAGAATGTCACTTTTTCGATACTACAAAAACATTATCATTAATCAGAAAAGTCTAGCTTTTTGAGTCAGAAATATCTTTAAGCAAGCATTCCAAGTTTTAATATAGAGCTTGTAGGATACATTTTCCTTTCTTACTTTTCATTCTTCTTAGGACAGGACACAGACAAGGGCAGTTCTATTAACTTCCACGTGTCTGTCCAGATTCAATAGTAAATTTGGAGGGTTTTCTTCTCATTTTCCTCTACTAAGGGCTTAAGAAGGGGAGATATCTCTGCTGGGTCTGTATGGAGGAGAGATTTTCCCTCGGTCCTGCCTATGAATGGGAACGATTAGAAGGCACTATGGTTCAGGCCTTAAGGAGAGAGTTCAATCTGGTCTCCTGGAGATTGCTGAACTTTACTCGGACGCTAAGATATTTTAATATCCTCTTGGAGAGTAATGAAGTGCCTAAAGTATCTGAACTCTGCTGGGATGAGATTCAAGGTAGTGAAAGAAGGTGGGCAAGATCGTAGGAATCAGACTGACCTTTATCAAGAACATTGATTAAGATAGTAGTACAATTACATCCTGATCCCCCTTCCCAGGCAAACAAGCACTGAAAGAGCCTGCAGTATTGGTGACTGAGACTAATGACCTGACCTATTTGAGTAAGAAACGACCTATCAGTTTCAGGATTTCTGCTCTAGGCCAGGACATCGTCTTCCCATACCTGACACAGTTCCCTGACCCTGGCCTGCGAAATGAAATATTAAGGGCTAGAAATGTAACCCAATCCACTCCTCCCGTACATGCTCTGCCAGGGTTCAGGATCTCTGCCCTTACTCTTTGAATGTAAAATGCTCCCTACTGCATATACTTATGCACTGTATTTTCAATCTCTCTAACCGTATTAAGTTTTTAAGATCTCTGTTTTTTAAATATGAAACTGTCCATAGGAGGAAAGCTGTGGAGCTGTTATCAAATGCAATATTTAGATTTGGCAGTAGGAATTGCTTGTTTTCATGGTCTGTTAAACAGAGTTTTAAAGATGAAATGTAGTGGGAGGGGGGTGTTGGGCAGCCAAGACAGGGCCCACGTATCGATTGTAACTGTTAATGTGTTTTAGAATGTTTTATGGACAATTGTCTAAATACATTTGTTCCTTACTACTACTACTACTTCCACGTGGTAGATAACAATTCCTTTTTATCTCTGAGAAATAGAAAATATTATTAGTTATATTGTGCCCAATACATATCTCCCAGAAAATTGATTTATTTTGCAAACTTATGTATGGATTGTCCATAACACAGCCTGTAATTTATAAAGTGATTAATTCAATTTTTTTATTCAGTTTTTGAAGGTGTATTTGGCAAACTGTGTACTGTATCAATACATAAATATTGAGAATTTTGTTTAATCCAATACAGAAAATTAGAAATGGTATGTACTTTATTGCAGTTTTTTCTATATTTAACTACTCAGGAAATGTATATGTTTAAACATTTTTTACACATAAACAACAGAACCCCCTATTACAACTCTACTGAAGCTTTTGTAAGATTTACATATAGGGTTCCAACACACTAATTAGATTAAACAACTATTTGCAAAATGTTGCTGAAATGAGTAAGGTTTTTTGTTCTAATTATATTAGGGCCGATTCACAGAACTATTCGGAGATAAAAACCAAATCTTACTACTTTTGGTATTCACAGAAGGCATTTAGTAGTAATAAAGTTAGGACTCCTAACTTTACAACTAACTAGCAGCCCGTCCCAACGTTGTCCGGGTATGAATTGCTGCCGGCCAGTAGTATATTGTTTTATAGGATTTCGTTTTGATAGCATTTCTTATCTGTGACAGGCCTGTGAAACGCTCCGATTCACAGTGCACTGCTGATGCACATAAGAGTGCGCGTTCAGTAGTGTGTGAACTCGAGTTTCCCTGCTTTATTTTTCCTTGCAATATTATATAGCGCGAACTCGACAACATGGCATGAGCATAATTTACATTACAGAAGAACACATTCATTTGTGGTAGGCACAGGGAGACAAAGCGATTTGCCTGGAATCACAGGATGTTGAGCTGATGCCGAGATTCGAACGTAGCTCCCTAGCTCTAAAGTTCGCAGTTCTAGAACTTGTGGTGGGAGGTGTGTCTAAAAGTGTATGTAGGTGCTGGCCATCAATGAGAGAGACCTGTGCATTTTTCAAATCCGTGGTGAAAAAACATGAGTATGTTGCTGGAGATGTGGGCCGCCGTGCCACCAATGTACTTACCGGGGAAGGGTAAACACCCATTATTCCGCAACTTTCTTTCCGCATACCATCACTCCGCATATTTTCATTACAAAAGTACCATGACTCCGCAATGCCATTATAACGCATGGCATTACATTTTATATGCTGTACTACGCATACATTTACAACGAAATTCGTTGTAAATGCATGAATGTTAAAAGCATGTTTTTTTTTAATGTTTGGATAAGGTAAGTATGGGTATAGGGGTATATGTTTTGGGGTACTGAGGTATATGTTTTGGGGTGTTTGGGTATTTTAAGGGTTCAGATATAGTTTTGGGTTATGGGGTACAGGGGTAGTTTTAGCGTTTAGGGCTAGGTATGGGTTTTGGGGTACAGGGGTATTTTTAGGGTTCAGGGCTAGGTTTGGGTTTTGGGGTATAGGGGTATTTTTAGGGTTCAGGGGTAGGTTTGGGTTTTGGGGTACAGGGGTATTTTAGGGTTCAGGGGTAGGTTTGGGTTTTGGGGTACAGGGTTATTTTTATGGTTCAAGGCTAGGTTTGGGTTTTGGGATACAGGGGTATTTTTAGGGTTCAGGGGTAGGTTTGAGTTTTGGGGTACAGGGGTATTTTAAGGGTTCAGGGCTAGGTTTGGGTTTTGGGGTACAGGGGTATTTTAGGGTTCAGGGGTAGTTTGGGTTTTTGGGGTACAGGGGTATTTTTAGGGTTCAGGGCTAGGTTTGGGTTTTGGGATGCAGGGGTATTTTTAGGGTTCAGGGGTAGGTTTGGGTTTTGAGGTACAGGGGTATTTATAGGGTTCAGGGCTAGGTTTGGTTTTTGGGGTACAGGGGTATTTTTAGGGTTAAGATGGGTTAGTGTTTAAGGGTGTTGGGGTATTTTAAGGAGTAAGGGTGGACAGTGTGTAGCATATCTCAATGCAGAGTATGATCCCACAGAAGTCGGTCCTTTTCTATAGTGCAGCTTCAGATATAACGTCACTTTTTCATTAGATCTATCTAACTTCTGAAAAAACCATCGGATGAATTTATCTGTTACTAGCCGTATAAATATCAAATTAGTTTTACCTTGGAGTTTTCTTAAAAAGATTATGATGAAATGTTTAACATTATAAATGTTTAAAGCGGATGCTATGGGTGTTATAATAAATGTTTTCAAACTATGTCTGTGTATTTGTTGACCTCAGCTGGGGTCTATATCAAATCTAAAATAGAACTATTGACTGTTGACTGTAGTGTTTCCTGTTTTTTTCTTCAGCGGACTCCACAAAAAGCTGATTGTCTACCTGATTTTCTCTGGTGCGATCGATATAAAAGCTTAGTGCTCTTTTAGGGTCCAAGTAATGAAATCTCTCCTCATCCTTAGATGGGTGAGGTGAAACACAGAACGCTGGCAGAGTGATAGTTTGACCGAAGTTAACCCCTTCCGCGCTAATGACAAGGCCAGCTCATCATGGGCGTTACCTGCGCTACGCGGATGACGAGCTGGCTTTGTCATAAACAAGCCATTTTTGAAATTCCAGCGCACAGCGGGAATTCGCAGTAGCGCGGAAGCGGTTAAACGGTGTCATGACTTTTGGCAAGAAAGATGCTTTCATCCACAGAACAATTTTGTCTGAGAAGTAGGTGGTGTGCACTGGGTTAACAGAGAGGCATTGGAGCTCAGTTACAAGCCGCTCTGATGTTATGGTGACGAGGAACACCGTCTTCAGAGTAAGAAACTGCAAAGGAAATGGGAGTACACTACAAGTATGTGAAAACCAAGTTAAGGTCCCACTGTGGCATGACAAATGAAGAAGGAGGAAGCAAGCAATGTACGCCTTTCAAACAATGCAGTGGAATCGGTGATTGAAATAATGAGGGCTGATCTACAACTGCAAAATGGCAGAAGGAGCCAAAAGATATCCTATAACTGTGCCCAGAACAAAGCCTTGCCAGGTAAAGGACAAAACAACAAAACAACAGAAAACCTTGCCTGGAGAGGGTCTGAGTGTCGCACCCAGCTACATATTTGTCCCGACGACAGGCGTGTGTAGTTTATGTGGAGGGATGCCTGGCTGCCAAGATAACATCAACTACTCTGGAGAAAAGTCAGTGTTCAGCAGTGTCCAAGCTTGGCGGTGGAGATTGTGAAGGTCTGGGTGCTGAACCCTGCCCCGATGCATGCTGAAACCGCAGGACCTCCCTCAGCTGGTCCAGGGTCGGTGGAAGGCAAGGCGGAGTGGTTATGAAGGGTAAAGTGTATCCCGTCTCAATAATCTGTAGCACACACCTGTCCAATGGTATGACCTGCCAACCAGATGGCTGTGCTATACTAAGGGCATACTAAATGGTTTGGCAGGTATGGCAGTGGGGGGTAGGGGGTTGAGTAGGCTGACTGGCTCGTTGACCCTGATTGCTGATTCATAGGGAAACAGCATTTACAACGCTGCCATTATATTGTGTTACCTTTACAACGCAGTTGTTACAATGACTGCGTTGTGACAACGCAATACCTTTACATCACAAGTCATTAGATCAGCTTGCTGTAGGGGGCACTCTAACCTAAGGAATAGTATAATTTACTATTCCAACACCTTCCCTACTGTTACGCAGGCTGGAGTTGAAATTGTAAATTATACCATTCCTAAATCCAACGCGCCCCCTACAGCAAGTCGATCTAATACTTGCGATGTAAAGGTATCGCGTTCTAACAACGCGGTCGATGTAATGACTGCGTTGTAAAAGAACGGGATGTAACAGCATGCGTTGTAACATGCTATATTCGAGTCAGAGGGTACCATGGCATCAGCCACAAAATTGCTGGTCACCTTGCTGAAGCTAAAGTGGCGGACGGTATGGGGTGCCTCTGCTAAAAAGTTAATAAGCCCATGAAGCGTGCTGTGGCCCTGTTGTCTTTGACAGTTTTGTGGGTGCGTGAGGAGCACTCCTGTCTACTTGTTTATCACTTTTAGTGGTGGTGCTGCATCTAATAAGAGTAGTCAATCCTTGTATTGAATATAAATGATGGCAGGTTTGTGAACCCCCCTAGGCGCGCACAATACACTTGGTGTGTCTACACCTTCACCAATTCCAAAGGAAAATTTCAATCATATTTGAACCAAAAATTCATTAATCTTTTTATGTATTGCATATAATTCATTCACTGTACATACTTTTCAAGATACTGGTTATTTCATCATAACAAACTAAAAGCATAAGTGGTGTGTCTCTCAAAATTAGCCACAAGTAAAGATTAAGGGGGAGGGGGAGACATCCCTTAAGGATAAGAACCCTCACTCACCCGAAGGTGACATGCTTCATAATTTGGGTCCTCCTTACCAATGCTGAAAACCTAGTCAACACTGGGAGCTACTACCTCGGGATTATTTAAGGAAGGAGCTCAGAGATGTTTTGATTGGTAAGGGATAGGATGATAATCCCATATGAGAGCTGTAAGGTGTAGTGGGGTGTGCAGCGCTGTGAGAAGAGTGAGTGGTGACGTTAAAACTATCTAGGTAGAATCACAGGAAAATGCTTTAATTATGTGTTATACCTGACAGGATTAAAAGAGGAACAGCACAGTGGTATTGATTTAAAACCACTGTCACTAGATGGTCGACATGTTTCAGCCCATTGATCACTACCCGTGTATCAGCGGCTTTCTTCAGGACCAGATTAACTGCGTGATAATGCTGCTGCACTGTTAAGTGTAAACCATATGAAAATGATAATAAAGATGATAATAAAGATTATTTATACAAAACCGGTATTCCTGCTTGTCTTTGTCTGTCAGGTCATACCCAGGTATCTATAAATGAAAACACATGTGGTAGAAAAAGAGAGAGAGAGACACACACAAATCTCATACTATGCTTAATGATCACATTTACTACACTTGTCATAAAATTACAAGTGTCATACCATTTATAACTGGTATCAAGGACTTACCCTCAAATGTAGGATATTCCTGCCTCACCTCTACCTGGCAGACTGCTCTGGAAGGAGGCCCCGCTCTGCGGGAAAAGTTATATATATAAGTGTCTGAGATAGTACACTCATCTGTATACACAAAACTATTTAATGTCATATATATGAGTGTCTAATGCATTTCACCCATATTAGTACACAAGCCACTTAATTCAGAGACCTAAAACAACCAGCCCCAGTAATGACAAAGTACTATATCGCTGATCTCCAGAGGCAAGTATATATGGCATAGCCAAAAATTTATCAAAGACAGACCTGCTGTTTGTGAAGTAAAAAAAGCTTAGGTCCACCGATGGATGAACCTCTCTTCACTTAAACTGAATGGGTCCAAGACCGAGATCCTCTTGATGGGCCACAAGGGGCTCTCTCTACCATCCCACCTTTGGCCCAGTTGCCTAGGTGACCCTCCTACACCCAAGGAAGAGGTCAAGAGCCTTGGTGTGTGGATTGAGAAGGATATGAGCTTTAAAACCCAGGCTAAAAAAACGGCAGGGACATGTTTTGGGCTACTCAGAGCCTGCAGGAAGGTCTTCCCCCTACTCCCTGAGACCGCAAGGAGGCTCCTCATTCAGGGTCTAATCCTGGCAAGATTAGACTACTGTAACTCCATCTACCTGGGAGCCCCTGAAGCCACCCTGAACTCACTGCAAAAAGTCCAAAACGCCGCCGCCCGCCTACTCACGGGCACACCAGGAAGATCTTCCGCCAGGCCGGCTCTTAAATCCCTCCACTGGCTCCCAGTCAGAGAAAGGGTCGTCTTCAAGGCCCTCTGCCTGGCCCATAAAACCCTCAACAATAATGGTCCCCCCCTTCTCAAAGAACTCCTAATCCCATACAAAGCGGAGAGAGACCTCCGGTCCGGTGCAGAAAATCTTATCGCAGTCCCGAGAGTTAGGAAAGCCAAGACCGGTGGCCGTCGCTTTTCGGTTCACACGGCAAAACATTGGAACCATCTACCACAGAAACTCAGGACAGAACCGAACTACCTCCAGTTTAGAAAAACCCTAAAGACCCTCCTTTTCCCGCAGACATAAGTTCATCAGACAGCTGAAACCCTTGGAGAATCAGGTCAGCGCTGGGATGCTCATTGAGTTACTACGCGCTTTACAAAACCATTAAATAAATAAATAAATAAATTAGATATTAACATTAAGTCAAGAGAGAGTTTCTAATAACCTTACCTATCCATCGGTACCTCGACGACCTCGAGAGCCAGTCCCGGGAGGTACCGACTGGTAAGTAAACTGTTGCTTAAATAGTGTGAGTTTAATTGTTCACAGCCTTGAGAGCGGGGTCCTAGCGAGCCAAAGTAGACTGTGGATCGCCTGCATTCCCGCATGAACACTAGTTATTCGCGCATGCGCTAAGGCTTTGTGGTGCAAGACGCTAGTTATTCGCGCATGCGCTTGGGCTTCTCAGTTCGTGCCACTATTGTAAGCCCTCGCGCATGCGCTCTGGACCTGCATTGTGTCAACCCCATGTATCCCTATGCTTCAGCAACGGGACGGTGCGTTGTGTACCTGAAATTCTCACCGTTTATTGTGTGAGCACTAATTCCTAATATATCACAATAAAGGTATTTCGAGGCCAACTAATAATTGAGTTTACATTAGTTGTGAAGATAACAACTTCATATTATAAGCCCCATATTCACAGTATGGAGGAAATCGGTCTCAAAATTAGAGATGTGTTGGTAACTAACAAAGAATGTTTAAAATTCAATAAATAAAAATAGCAGGGAGAGACTGCCATAGATATTGTGTTTGTGAAAAAAGGGGGGGGACAGACATTCTACTCATTCTGTCACCCCAGGGAGTCTACTCCATCATATTTACAGAAAAAAAAAACAGAGAGAACCCTCGAGATCGATATAGGCACATCTCGCCCATGGAAAATCAACAAACACACTAATTGCAACAGTGAGCGACTAATTTACTTGATATGGTGCCCCTGCCTACTTCGGTACGTAGGTATGACCACTAGAAAAATTAAGACACGCATTCAGGAACACAAAAGCACTATCAGATGTGGTAAATGATCCACAAAACTCACTAATCATTTTCTAGACAAAGGGCACGCTGATACTGACTTGCGTTGGGTGGTATTGGATAAACCGTGGATTCCACCACAGCTAACAGACCCCACGAAATTCTTGTTCCGAAAGGAACAACAATGGGTATACAAACTTGGAACAGACACCCTGGACCTTAATGATGAAATTCCTTGGTCATCCATCTAGTATGAAGGTACTGACTTCTTGATATTGCTACCCCATTAGCAACTCAATATAGAGATCTACGTACTAAGTTCTGGGGACATTCTTTCTTCCCCCCTTTTTTTCTGTAAATATGATGGAGTAGACTCCATCATATTTAAAAAAGAAGTCTCAAAGAGACAAGAGGTAGCTCAGGATGCGCAGTAAGAGAGTAAACTGACATCTGCACACAAGAGTGGCTCCTACACAGTGTCTGCATGTCATTATATCGGAGTGGAATGGCATCAGTGCAGAGCTGCACGGCATCACATACCAGCACGCAGAGGTACAGCTGGAAAAGTTTCCGAATCCTGTCTGATGCTTGGGAAATGTTCAAACGGTGAGGAATCTGTGGTTGGAAGTCTCTATCTGAAAGTATTTTTTTCTATAATAATCTTTACACACAAGCCTTTAGGACTGTAACACAACTCTTAGGATGTTGCCTCATGTGGGTGTCTTTGTGAAATTACTTTCAATTCTTTTAGGTGCATTTTCGGACAAAGATCCGTCTTTCTGCTCTGACCCTTTTGCAATTGATGGGAGTGGCCATTTTTAATCTTTGTCCTGTGTATTTCACTCTTATTATCTGATGGGCTGCAGACCTGAGAGTTTCCTGTTCCAGCCCTGCGGATACAAACTGAATGTACCTGGTTAGTTCCTCACTATAATCGCTTATCTTGATACACTAGGACCTTGTTAAATGATATTTTATGCTCTGCAACAAAGACATGTGATGTATGATATAGAGTTGACACCATGAGAATGCCGCAGATACTCCATACATGCAATTATTCAATGTTACTATCATGAATGCATTGGTACTGAATGAAAGTTGTAAGGGAATGTCTTTGTGAAGGAATTTCCTTGGAACCCATGCAGTCCGAGAACTTTGCTAGTAGCCACATGTCCCCGAAATCCCCAGCAACCATCTGGCATGCACCAGCAGATTATAAGAAATATAACTGTTGTGTGTCTACCCAGGAAAGCCAGCATCTCCCTAAATGCATCACATTGTAAATTGGCCGCATTTTTTATGCCGCCGCTGTGTCACAAAACTGACGAAAAATGATTTCATGCTATAGATGTGTACAATAATTCATCCATTAGAGACCCTACACAGTAACCTCAAATTTTTCCATTTCAGGTGTGAGTAGTTGATGCGCTGCATTCTGGTAGTTGCAGTCCTGTTTACAATGGAAAAAACAAAATGACAAGAACCAGGTTGCAAAAAAAGATACATCTGACAAGAGAGAGGTTGAGATCGCTACTTTACAATACTGCAACTGGTTATTTAAATATATAATTCGATGAAACTTTTTATGTAAAACAAAGACAATCTGTTTTGTAGACTACTTTGGTGTAAAAAAAAATAAACAAAGTGCTTGGAAATATTTAATTGAAGCTGGTCTCTTTCGTTTTTCTATGTTATGCTTTTTTTGGTATGTATTTGGCAATTATTTTTAAACTATATGTATTTCATGTTTGAAAAAATATATTTTTATTAGCATTTGCCTGACAACAATTTTTCCTGTAAACAGGTATATCACATCAATTACATTGTTCTCAGTGAGAGGCAATCAGAATATACGAACAATCGATAGACAATATTAACAGTATTCTACATATTGCTACCCCCGCATTCATACTGCCGTCATTTCTTCTTCAATTGTAGGAAAAGAACAATAACTATAAACTGTACCCCCCTCCTTCTCCCCCCGCCACCCTCCCCCCGGTCATGGGTGTAGTATTCCTTCCAAAACTTGGAGTCCATCAGTCCTATCAATTACCTCCATTACCTATGGTAGCCCCCTGTTCATGTGAGGCGTCAGGAATGGATAGTGGGTCAAGCCCTTCCTGAGTGGAGCCCGAAGCAGGTGGCTCCCCTTCCTTGGAATCTTTATCTTTAGTTAAATCTGTAGTCATTAGGCGCTAGGCCCTCAATTCTTCTTCAAGTTTATCATCTCTCCTGACCTTATTCATTTGTACCAACTCCACTGTGGCCCACTCCAGCATGTCTTTGAGCCACCATTCGACCCCGGGTCCAGTAGGACTGAGCCAGTGTATTGCGAGTCGCCTCTTTGCTAGTACAAGTCCAAGCTGTACAAACCTTCTAGTGAGCTCCTTGACTTTTGGAGAAGGCAGGAGACCTAATACCACATCCTTTATAGTGGGTGGAATAATTCATCCCGTGACGGACAGCATAGTATCGATAACTGCCCCCCAGTAGCATGTTAGTTCAGGACAATGCCACAGCATATGAATAAAATGAGCACCCGAGCTTTTACATATGGGACACGTGTCTTCCCTAGCCGGATATATCTTATGAAGTGTACGGGGAGTGAGGTATACTTGATGCACCACATTATATTGAATTAATTAAAACTTGTGTTGGGGCTTATTTGTCTGACGACCTCTTGTACCCTCCGCCATTGTTTTTCCGTGAGAGGCTTCCCCATTTCCTGTGAAGTGGGAGCGGAGCTGAGGGGATATCCATCTGTAATGCCCCATAGACGTGGGAAACCAGCCTACGCCCCCACCAGAGTAGTTATCATCCGCAGCACCGATGAGGTCAGTGGCTCCTGTGGAAAAGATGGCCACAGTTCCCTGGCCACCGCGGAGATCTTGGCATACTGCAAGAACTGCCCGCACCCAATTGGTATCTGCTTCCGCTCGTGTCATAAACTGCTCTGCGAGATATACATCCCCCATTAATAGGCAGCGTCCCTCCCTCCATTTATTAACACGTTAACCGCGGCGGGTGTGGGCGTTTCCATGCGCGGGCGGGGCAGCGTCGGCAGTTGAACGTGAGCAGCACTAGGAAGGTAGTGCGCGCGACATTCAACGGCTGACGGCAGCACACAAGGTGTTAATATTCATCACTCGCCCTATCCATTCCCGGCACCATGGAACCCATCATAAAAAGCTCTGGGAGGGAGCTCTCAATGTGCGTGCACGCCAGCAGTCTCTTCTCCCAATGATCGTGCTCATCAAACCATTGTACTGCATGCTGTAGTTGCGCAGCCATGTAATAGAAATTCAAACGGGTATGGCCGTCCGCAGAGTAGCAGCCAGAGGCTCCATCGCAATAGCAAACAGAAGCGGGGACAAGGGGCACCCCTGTCGCGAACCCCAACGCAACACAAAACTCTCCGATATCTGTCCTCTTATAAGTACCCTCCCAGTTGGTTTAGTATATATGACTTGAATCCATGTTATAAACCGCTGCCCCACTCCAATTTTGGATTACACTGCCCACATGTAGTCCCACTCCGCCGAGTCAAAGGCTTGTTGGAAGTTAAGCAATCCCAGTGCCCAATCCTCCATCTCAAGGCATGGGGCGTGCCAAACATGCGCCAACCTCCGTAGGTTATGTGTAGTATTTCATTTTGGGATAAACCCAGCCTGATCGGAGTGGATCAATTGGGGCATGTACGGCAGTAATCGTGACGCCAAGATCCCACTCAAAATCTTTGCATCCATGTTGAGGAGAGATATTGGCCTCTAGGAGCTGGAGGAGAGGTGATCCATATATGGTTCAAGGAGTATGGATAGGATTGCCTTTGACATCGTATTTGGTAACATTTTGTTAGCCAGGGCCTCATTAAACACCTCCAGCAAATGAACTACCAACAATTGGGCATATTTTTTATAAAACTCTGCCGGGAGCCCGTCCCCACCCTGGTATTTCTCTGATTTCAAGCAACGTATGGATGCCAAGATTTCCTCCCGAGAAATTGGAGCCCCCAAAATGTCCGCCTCTGCCTTGTCAAGTGTGGGGGGAACCATGCCAGCCAAAAAATCCTGCAAAGATGTCTGGGTACCCGCACACGTGGACTCCAATTGCAATGCAAATTTCCTCAGGATCTCCCCCTGTGTTTGTAGGCAGACCCCACCCTTGGTCTGTAATGTCAATATAGGTGATTGCTCCTTTTCTGTGTTAACTCACGAGCAACGCTCCTGACCTATCCCCTTGCATATGCAGGCTCTGCCTATAAGATGTATATGTAAATGTCTCCAATCTGGCCCAGGCATCCAACAGTTCCCAATACACCCTGGTCCATGTGGCTAGATGGTCCTGGGACTCGCGCACCTTGCCCTCCAGTCCCTGCAAGTGACACTCTAATTTTGATATGTCACTTTCTGAAAGCACCCCGCTCATGACCACTGTCTTGGCCTCCCATTCAAGTGACCTATCAGTGGCAGACCCCCAGTTCTCCCGGAAATAGTTTTGTAGTGCCTCTGAGACCTCTGCAGCATATGGGGGATATAATAATGCTTCCGCCCTAACAGCCAGATTCATGAAGTCAAATTGTGATCGCAATAGCTGCGAATTATTGCGATCGCAATTTGAAGAAAAGCAATTCTTGATAGTGAAAACTCTAAAATTGCGAATTCGCTAAAGAAAAATCCAGAATCCAGGAAGAAGGCCATTAGCGAATCGGAAATTGCGAGAAACCATGGATTCTGCGAATTGAGTAGCGAAATCGCTAAATAATCGCTATCGCTATTCAAGTAAAATCGCAAAATGCAAAAAACCCGAAAATCGCTATTAGCGACGCGCAATTTAAGGAGAACCCAAACCAGGTGGTAACCATTAAGGAAAAAAAAAAAAAACTTTAACAAACTACCAACAGGTGCAGGCCTGACCAAACACACTTAAGGATACGCAGCTGGAGCATGAGGACTCTCACAATGCCAGGACTCTACATGGTGGTCAGGCGGCGAAGGCTACAGCGAGCAGCAGGGAACAGACGCAGGATCCAGGAGCGAATATTCCGCCAGCGGGTCACCCTTCTGGGCCAAACTGATGAGCAAATTTACTCTAAGTACCGCCTGAATGAGGCAATGATCATCAAGCTGATCCGGGACCTAGACCCCCTGATGCAGCACCCAACAAGGAGGACCAATGCCGTGCCCAGCCATGTCCAGGCTGCACCTACTGGCCTCCGGAAGCTTCCAGGGGATAGTCGCTGTTGCAGGGGGGATATCCCAGCCCACCATGTCCCGCTGCCTAAGGAGTTTCCTGGAGGCAATGCTGACCCGGCTACACCACTACATCTCATTCCCGACCACCCAACAGGACTTGAATGAAACCAAGCTTCAGTTCTACAACATTGCACAATTCCCACATGTAATAGGATGCATTGACTGTACCCACATCCACATCTGCCCACCAGCACAAACGGAATACATGTACCGCAACCGCAAGTCCTACCACTCCCTCAATATCCAGATGGTGTGCAACGCCAAGACAATCATCACGGACATAGTGGCACAATATCCGGGGAGCACACATGACTCCTTCATATTCCGGCACAGCGGCATGCACACACGACTGGCCAGGGGAGACTTTGGCGAAGGACACCTACTAGGTAAATACACATGCCCCCAAATAGTACACTGTGATCATGTATCTGCGCAGAACAGGCACTCACCCTGTGCTTCTTTCCTTCAGGTGACAGCGCCTACGGTCTCCGTGAGTACCTTCTCACCCCATACCTCAACCCTGCCACACCACAGCTACGGCGTTACAATGCTGCACACATACGCACAAGAAATTGCATTGAGAGGACATTTGGCTTTTTGAAGAGCCGTTTCCGCATACTTCACAAGACTGGTGGGGCCATCAAATACACGCCTGAGGTCTGCTGCCACATCGTGGCCGTGTGTGCAATACTCCACAACATTGCTACCAAGCGCAGGATACCAGTGGAGATATCTGGCAGTGAGTCGGAAGGGGACAACCGCCCACCTCCACATGTGCATCATGCACGCGGGGAAAATCCTGCAGAAGGACACAGGCGCCGCAACCACATCACTATTAACTGTTTCTAGTGCACCCATTCCCCTCACACAACACTGCACTCATGCATGACAAATGTAATAATGACATGAGTTGGAGTTAAGTGAGACCATACATTTTTATTGTTAATTCACAATAATGTGGACTTTGATTTCATTGGTGTCACATGAGTACAATATTGCTTCATACCTCCCCATGCAGGAGTAGAGGGCTTGCTTAGGTGTCCAGCATGGCCCTACAGACAGTGTTCAAGGTGTCACTGGCGCCTACGTCCAGACGCACCGATTCGTCTCTCAGGGTCCTGAGGGACGGTGTTGGCCCGTGATCCTGCTGCTGCGGCGGCGTTCAGGCACTGGCAGCAAGGACATGCTGCTGTTGGTCGAAGCGACCTCGCTGACATTGTCCCTCCCCCCCTGGTTCACCATGGACAGTGGGCTGCATGCTGAGTACTGCTGCTGTCAGCTGTTCAAGTGACCTAGCCACATCCAGGCAACACTGTACCATTTGCCCCTGCATTGCAAGTGACCTGCGTGATAGTTGCGATGTAGCATTGCCTACTAAGTGGTTTGTCCTGGTGTAGGCCGACAGGCGGGCCAGTAGTTGGCGGTGGCGGCGGCGGGTCATGTCCTGCTGGGCTACCAGCAGCTGACTATTTTCACGGACAGCTGCGGTCATCTGTCCGACATTGTTGGCAGTCTTCTGCAGCTGAAGATGTATCGCTGCCAGGTGACGCGCCTGTGTTTGGTGCACCGCCAGCATGCGGCGTTCAATGGCCAGGCCAGGATCAGGTAGATGGAGTGCCCTGTCCTCCGGTATCTCCTCGATATGCAGGGCCTCGCTGTCAGTGCTGGGTTGGTCGGCAGCACCTGTGATGGAAAAGGGTGCATGATTAATGATATGTATCTTGCACATGAGATGTTGCTACTTGCATGCAGGCTTGCTTTCCCTGACTGGCTTTTGGAATTACTTTGATTTGACAGGTCTGGCTGTGTTGGGCTATCTGGGGAATTATGATTACACTACAACTACCACAATGCATTGGGGCATTTCAGGTGTGCATGGCCTGCATTACTGGGGATGTCATATTTCTAGCTCAGGAGTCATGGGCATTGTTAGGGGACGGGGTCTCAGTCACATGGCACTTACCTTGTGATTGTTGGCTGGGTCGGACGAGTCCAGCTGAGTTACACCGACGCAAGCTTCTGGTGTGAGGGTGTCCTCAACACGGTCCTCCAATGGAGTGTTGGGTGTGGCAATTGGATCCCCTCCACCGGTGGCAACTCGCTCCCCAAGCCTCTCCGCAATGCGCTCCTTTGCACGACCTCTTAGGTCGTAGCAGCGCTTCTTTAAGTCGTCGATTGACCTCTGGGTCACCCCGACTGCATTTACTTTTGCGCGGATGCGCAGCCAGATCCGGCGCTTGTCTGCCTCTGGCACCCTCCGGGAGTCCTTGCCGAAGAGGCGTCCATGGTCATTACAGACCCCCCCTATGAGGTATTCAAGTTCTTGTTCTGAGAACTTTATTTTTCTCTTCATTCCTTGGCCACTGCTCCCTGCTGCTTCCTGGGACATGTTGGTGGTATGTGTCCAGCAGGGGTGCTGCAAAATAACTGTTGTTGAGCTCAACACAATGCTGCTTCCACTGTCTGGCTCAGTGATCTGTTTGTGGGAGGGAAAAGCCTACTTCCTGGTTGTGATGTCATCAATGAGCTCGAAATGCGACTTCCCGTTTTTGCGATCTCGCAGTTAGCGAGATCGCAAATTGCAATTTCGCTAATAGCGAAATCGCAATTTCAACATGGGAAACGGGCGATTCTGCGAAATTTAAGCGATTGTGGCACAATCGCAATAGGAAATTGCGGCCGATTGCGATTCGCATTTTTCAATCGCATTTCTTCATGAATGCCATTCTGCGAATTTCAAATTGCGATTCACTATTTTTTGCTAATTGAAATTAACAGAATGGCACTTTGATGAATCTATATGTAAGTCTCCAAAGTGGGATGGGTGGTCGACCTGGACTGTTTTTCAGCATAAACAGTAATGAAGCATGATCCGAAATGTATATGGGAAGGTATGACATACCCTCTGTGTCTGCTGACAGCGCAAGGGGTAAGGCAGCAATGGTCAATTCGGCTCAGCGTGTTGGCTGCAGGAGTGTAACAGGAGAACGCATTTATCACTGGATTCCTAGCCCTCCATTCATCCCTGAGCTGCATTCCCTGTAGCAGCAGTTCCAGTGATCTCAGCATACAAGGTTTATTATGGGTTCTTGGGGGATCCCTGTCAAGACTGGAGTCGAAAACACAGTTAAAATCCTCAAAAAGGACAATCTCAGCCCCCATGTAAGGTGTTACTGCTTTAGGTATGTCTGGAAAAAAATCAGACAATCCATATTTGGGGCATACACATTGATAAAACAAAGCTCTCTGCCCTCCCACTTCCCATGAAGGATAACGTATCTCCCATCAGGGTCCAAAACATGACCCAAATGATGGAATGGAACCCCAGGAGCCACCCAAATTAATGCCCCTCTTGTGAATCCCGAGTAGGAGGTAGCATACAGCTGCCCCCTCCACTTTTTACATACACTGGCAATAGTGCCACCCCACATATGTGTCTCCTGTAAACCCGCAATCCTTATCATATAACGTTTCAGAAAAGCGTAAACCCTGCGTCTTTTCACAAATCCCACCATACCCCTAATATTCCTGCTAAGGAGTATTACAATTTGTGCTGTCATTAACAGTAATCCGTAAAAATAAATGTATCAGGACACCTGCACCCCCGTCGTTCCATTCTACTCGCCCAACCCATCTTGTACCTTACATTCATCCCATGACCGCGTGTAACACCCTTCATACATAAGAACATTGCAAACCCAACTGTCCTGTTTCCCATCCCCCCCTTGAGCAGTCACATGAATCCCGCTGCTAGCAGTAAACCTAGATTAAAATTTAACGCGCACCGCCCCAAACCGCCCATCCCTCCCCACCCCAATGATTGCCTATTAGACCACAACACACAGAGCTGTAGCTCAGGCACTATTCTGAACTAGAAACAAACCCAGGAAAATGTACCAACAGATTGCTGCACTAGAGATATAAACCTCACCGAGCAGCGAAGATTGCTCTCATGGGTCTTCCGTGAGGTCAACGTCTGTTGGGGGCGCTGCTGCCCCATGGCTGCCCACCTCCATCCAGGTAATAAAACAAAAATTAGTCTGACAAATCAAGTCTCTAATAACCCTCAACAACAGTCAGTCCTGACATAGGTAGCATTACAACATTACATGTGCGCAAGTACTTGTATTTAGCTGCTCTTCAGATCCTACTGCAACACGACATCATCATTCCCGCCCACTTCCTTGTTCCCCAATGTCTGTCTCAGGATCCTGTGTCACCTCTATGAATTCCGGGACAGTCTCTGTGTCGGACTCGTACAAAATGCCATCCTGAAGAACTTTAATCCGTCCTTGGTCCCTCCCGCATATCCTTCTGATGTTGTCTTTGAGACCGCACACGATCTTGCAATGAAGCCAACAAAGACTGATTCCCAGATGACTCTGAGGGCGAGACCAAACGACGTTCCCATGGTCCCTTGGTATCCAACCATTCGGTGGCATCCCCTGCAGAGTGGAAAAAGAGTACACGTCCTTCATGTTCAACTCTGAGTTTTGCAGAAAACATGAGACTATCAGCCAGATTAATCATTTTCCCGTTTTGCGAGTCCTTAATAGCGATTATTAAGGAATCGCTATTAAGGACTTGCAAAACGGGATTAATGTAGGAATAGCAAAAAATATTGCGATTCCTACATCTTCCTTATTTCCGATTAGCAAATTCCTAATCGCAAATAAGGAATAACTCCCCATTCATTCCTATGGGCCTAAAGGTCCATTCCTATGGACCTAAGGCCTAGGGGCCTAAAGGCCCATAGGAATGAATGGGTAGTTATTCCTTATTTGCGATTAGCAATTTGCTAATCGCAAATAAGGATGCGATTTCAAGGGTGCAAGGGGTGTCTAAAGGACACCCTGTAGCACCCCTGAAAAGCAAATGTACACAGGTGTTGCGCACACACATGTCCAAAGGACATGTGTGTGTGTAACATGCAACTTAGAAAAATGCACTAAAGTGCATTTTTCTAATTTTTCGCTATTTACCCCGAAGTCAGACTTCGCGGTAAAGAGCGGCCAAAAATTGCGAATTCGCAATTTAAAAATGGTTAATAAATTGCATTTAAGGAATCTCAAATAGAGATTCCTTAAATGCAATTCCTCGCAATTTTGCAATTTTGCTATTAGCGATTTTTGCATTTGGGATGATGAATCCCAAATGCAAAAATTGCGCTCGCAAAGGGCCAGATTCTCAGAATCTGGCCCTTTGCGAGCGCAATTTGCAATGATGAATCTGGCTGTATATTTCAAGTTCAACTCACACAGCCATCGCTTGACCACAATGTATGATTTCCGATGATCTTGTACCCGCTGAGTATGATCTGGGTATATTGAAATAGGGTGTCCCTCGAAGAGAAACTGGCCTCATGCATGTGAGAGCTGCAGGAGGAAGTCTCTGTCTCTATAGTTAAACAGTTTCACAATAATGGCTCACGGCGACGTACCTGGTCTGGGAGGTGGAACCAATGCCCTATGTGCACGTTCCACATTAAAGAATTTATAGAGTGTCCTAGGAGCAATTACTTTGGTGAGCCAATTGTTGTAATTACTCATACAAGTTGTAGTAGATTTTCATCAGTTTATTGGTAGCAGCACAGATGGCATCTTACACCGCTTCAGTCCCAGCTTAAAATGAATATCAACAGTCATAAAACTATAACAGCTAGCCCTAGAATGTAGAACTAGCTTAAAGGTAAACTTGTCTCATGCACTGGCATGCGACCACTATGTAACACTTAAAGACATATTACTACATGAAAATGTAACACATCTCCCTTTTTACAAAAAGAAAAACTTAAAGCATTGGCAAGTACCAACTTATAACTATATACGATAATGAAGCTTAAACATGTATATTTCAAATCAACATGTAGGTTTAATTAACATATCTTTTAGGTATGTTAATAACACGCTTTGAATCTTTCACCCTATGAGCAATGGAATCATTTCTAACCACCATATGAAATTTATTGGATGGAACTTTATCATCATGATTGAGTGTACATTTTGCCAGTTTCTTAACATTCCAAAATTTACCATCCTGTGTCATCACGCTGTTGGAAAATACTTTTTTAATTTGAATGGGAACACTAAATTTACTAGACCCTTTAGCTAGTAAACCTGGTCTAAGAATTCTCACCCATTCCCCCACTTGAAATTCTTGAGACTTAGTGTTCCATTTCCTATCATACCACTCCTTAGTCTTAAATTGCTTACTCTCTACACGTTTGGCAACATCTTCTAAATTAACTTTATCTACTGATAACTGTTTGCATTTTTCCTTCAACCACCAAGGTAGCATTTTGGATGCTGGATCACGACCCTTGAACAACTTGAAAGGACTCACTTCAGTGACAGTGTGGGGCGTGATGCGATAAGTCCATAACCTTTCTCTCAAAGAACTTATCCAATGTTCACCTGACTTTACTGATTCCACCACAAAATTCTTCAAAACACGATTAAACCTTTCAACTTGGCCATTCTCATGCAGTTCATATAGTGAAGTAAACCTATGAATAATGTTGCAACTCTTAAGAAAATTGGACATTTCAGTAGATGTTAACTGAACTCCAATGTCTGAAACCAATACAGCAGGACAACCCTCTCTAGTAAACACTTCTTTAAAAAAACTAATAACACTCTCAGTAGTAGCTCTAGAAACAAACTTCACTTCAGGCCATTTGGAATGATAATCAACTATTACTAACGCATAGCGTGAAGATTCAGGTAAAACGCTGAACGGTCCAGATATGTCAAAAGCAACCTTCTGCCATGGTGCTGAAGGCCATTCAACAATTTTTAGTGGTGGAGTATACACCTTAAGCATCCTTTCTTTACACACACATTCTTGACATTCCCTCACAGTTCTGTCAACAAATCTGTCGATTCCTGGCCACCAAAAAACAGACCGAACCAACCGTTTCATGGATGAAATTCCTGGATGTGTACTGTGAGCAATTTGTAAAATAATGTCTTGCATGCTTTCTGGTGGTATACATTTCCCGGACTTAAAAATAAAACTACCATCCAACTCTAACTCATCCATGACATTATGAAAAGGCATCAGTTCTGATCTGATCAATTTTTTTATCAGGCCAACCGTTCTGAATGTAATCTGATAACTCCATCCAGTTTGAATCTTTTTTTATACCTTCATTCCAATCAGATTCAGAAATGGTCTTAAATTTCCCTTGTAATACATCTTCTATGGCTAACACAAAATCACACTCTTTAACTACATTGGCTACTTCCACCTTGCATGGTAAGCGTGATAAACAATCTGCCGTAACATTCTTTTTCCCAGGTACATATATTGTGACAAAACTATATTCTTGTAATCTGGAGGTTAGTCTAGCGATCCTGGCTGTGGAATTCCACCCTCCTCCCACTGATAAAATATTTACCAATGGTTTGTGATCCGTCCTCAGCATAAACTTAGATCCCCAAACATAGAGTCTAAAATGCTCATTGGCCCAAACACATGCTAATAACTCTTTTTCTATCACAGCATATTTACGCTCACACTCATTCAACGTTCTCGACGCAAATGCTACATTCCATTCCTCATTACCTTCTCTCTGAGATAATACTGCTCCTAAACCATATAGGCTAGCATCAACTGTGATGATACACTCTTTGTTAATTCTAAATGGTTTTAAATTTGGAGCTTTGACAATGTCGCCTTTGACTTCATCAAATGCTTGTTGTTGTACATCTGACCAGCAAAATTCAACTCCCTGTCTCAACAATCTCCTCAAAGGTTCCATTTTATCAGCAAAATTGTTTACAAACTTGCTGTAGTATTCACACATACCAGCAAATGATAACAACTGATCCTTATTTTCTGGAATCGGAGCATTAATAATGGCCTCCACATTAGATCTTTTTGGAAAAACTCCCTTGCCTGACAAGGTATGTCCCAAATACTCTACTGATTCTTGGAACAGTTTACACTTATGTGCTTTTACAGTAAGTCCATTGGACTGTAGTCTCTTGCATACTTGTTGTAAATGATGTTCATGTTCACTAACATTTTTCGAAAATACCAAAATATCGTCTTGAAAACATTTTACATATTTATCTGCATCCCTGAATATATGAAACATCACTCTTTGAAATACCGATGCAGCAGACGCTAGTCCGAATGGCATGCGTATATATTGGAAAAGACCTTGGGGAGTTATAAATGCTGTGAGTTTCCTAGACTCTTTTGTTAACTCAATCTGGTGGTAGGCAGATCTTAAGTCCAATGTAGAAAATTTTTTTGCTCCATCAAAAATTGACACTAACTCATTAATATTAGGTAACGGGTGACCATCAATAACTATGTTGGCGTTAAGTGCTCTTAGGTCAACACACAGCCTCAATTTTTGATCCGGTTTTCTTACCAAAACTATGGGAGAAACCCATTCTGATGATTCTATAGGTTCTATAATTCCCTCCTTCAATAAATCATCTAACATAGTTTTTAATTCATCTCTTATGTTGATGGGAACTCCTCTAAGTTTTTGAATGACGGGAGTATGATTTTTTTTAAAAATGATATTGTGTGAAAAGTTTTTTAGTTTCCCCAATTTTTCACAGAAAACCGTATCAAAACGTTTTATCAGTTCAGATCCATCAACACTTATCATGGGTTTATTACATGGTTCAATAACAGAAACAGTATTCATTAGACTGTCGTCACATAGAGATACTTGTTCTTTTGCCCTGGGATTCAATAGAATGCCTAGTTTCCATTGGTCAAACCATCCTAACACATTGATCCCTTTAATTGAAATATAAAGCTGGATATCAGCTTTCCTATGCTTGAACTGAATCTCAACCTTGTAAAACCCTAATATTTCAATCTTTGCCCCGGAAAAATTTAGAGCTGACACATCCGATTCATACATGCTACCTAACTTATTTGAATGACTAAAAATACTCTCAAAGTACTCTTGAGTAATTATGGTCCATGGAGATCCTGAATCAACCATTAAATAAACATCAACTCCACAAATGGAAAAATTGCATTTTGGTGAATTACGCTGAAAATTTGACTGAAAATTGACAATTGATACTACAAAACCTGACTCAATGTTAGATTCACCAGTAGTGTTAATGCTCCTACAACTGCTTACAGTATCTTCAGAGGTAACAGATACAGCTCCTTTATTTTGTACTTGAGTACGTCTATCCCTACACATATTGCTGAAATGTCCAACTCTTTTGCAATTATTACATTCTCTTTTTAAGGCTGGACAACCTGGAAAAGAAGCAATGTGAAACTTATTACCACATCTAAAACACATTCCTTGAAAACTTTGGTTAAAAAATTCATTTTTCTTCTGAAAAGAATTTTGTCTATTTTTGTTAAACGAAGATTCTTGTTTAGTTCCTGGTTTGTGTTTTACCACACATACTTCTTCATCTAGGTGTTTCTTTTCTGAACTGTTTTTTACTGTGTTCATCCACATATCAGATTGTTCTTGGGCCTTAGCTACGGCAATGGTTTCAGCTAAATTTGGATCACCCATGACCCAAAGTTTATCTTGAGTTTTTTTGCATTTAGTGTGAACAATGATTTGATCCCGAATCATTTCGTCTGTAATATTGCCAAAGTTGCAATGTAGACTTAATGACCTTAAAGCGGTCAAAAAATCCTCAAAAGACTCCTCTTCCTTCTGTTTTCTAGTGTAAAATTTAAAACGTTTAAGAGCAATGCTTAAATTGGGTTTAAATCTTTTTTCAAGCCTTGCAAGTGCCTCTGTATAAGGATTTAAATTGTCTCCTCCTGCTTCATTGGTTGAAGTAATTTGGGGTAAAGACCTAAAAATTTCCTGTCCTTCCGAGCCAAGACAGTGAAGTAAAATACTTTTTTTCCTTTCTGAACCCATTCTTTCCCCATCAATAGCCCTCATATAATTTACAAACTCTTCTTTCCACCTTGTCCAAGGCATGGGTGGATCGCCTTTCACTTGCAGAAACTTTGTAGGAGGGTCAAACTGCATTTTATAAAATATGAAGAATAGACTGGATAAAATAGTTCAGAATAGAAAGTTTAAATTTTTTTTTTTTTTGTGTAACCAGAATGTAATTTTGTAGAATTCAAAATAATATTTCCATGAAACGATGTCTGAATAAATAAAATTAAAATATATCTCTTACTTCCATTTATCTCCGTTTTTGATTTGAGATCGATGCGAGGTAAATTGAGAAATGAACACGGTTGAATTCCGACCTTGTCTCCGTGTATACGTAGCTATGGTAACCAAAGTACACAAAATGGCCGTGGAGCGTCGCGCGTCATGAGCGTCACCAGGTTAGTTCAGCAACGTCATCAGTAGTTGTGAGAGAGCTGCGTACGGAGGTTCCAGGACGCGGAGATCAACATTCTAAGAGATGGTACGTTGTTCTCCGTTTCAAATATAAACACAGGAGACAGGGTTATTAGTATGTTTCAAAAGATATCGATTTGTATTTAAAAAAAACAGATTTCACATCGGAAACTAGATAAACAAAGTACAAGTTGTGCCGCTTCGTGCTGAGTGCGGTAAACTGCACAAGTAGGTGTTTGAAGAGTCTAAGAAAGAACAAAGTACTGCCGCGGGTGCAATTAAGGCACATCAATTAAATACAGCCGCTGGCACAATCAATCTGCTTATAAATTTTTTTAAAAGGAAGTACATACCAAATCGTTTCTGTCCAAAGGAAACACGACGAAAATTGTAGAAACGCGGGTTCGGAACACCACCTAAATGAATCTGTGCTGCAGGTGGTGATTTCCTCAGTCGCCAAAATTGTTGTAATTACTCATACAAGTTGTAGTAGATTTTCATCAGTTTATTGGTAGCAGCACAGATGGCATCTTACACCGCTTCAGTCCCAGCTTAAAATGAATATCAACAGTCATAAAACTATAACAGCTAGCCCTAGAATGTAGAACTAGCTTAAAGGTAAACTTGTCTCATGCACTGGCATGCGACCACTATGTAACACTTAAAGACATATTACTACATGAAAATGTAACACCAATCTTCCAGGAACTGTTCGGTGGAGGGGCCTTCCGCTTTCTCAGGAAATCCAACAATTTCTCCTCAACCTCCCCTTTGAATCTTCGGCCCTCTCATCCAGTTTGAGTTCCTGCCTCTTCAAGTCGACCACAGTAGCGCTGAGAGACTTAATATCGGACTGCAGTGATCTCACATCTTTTTTAGCAATGGACACTCTATCCAATACTTTCCATAGATCAGCACATAGTAAATTTACATCTATGGCCCGAGTCTATTCTGTTAACCATATCGTCTCTGGTCGTTTGTATGGCCTGGAGCACGTCTACCAATGTGGCGGAATCCCCTCCATTCCCATCTATAGGAGGATGATCAGCACCATTACTTTCATCTTGGTGTTCCATAGCATGCAACAGCGGCTGTGCATAATTAGAGATCTTGTTTCCCTGTGCCCTGGGGGCTATATCCTTCCACATGACGTCAGTGATCCAACAGCTTGCTCCCCTGTATGATCACTACTCTCTACCATAAGAGAGCGGGATCACAGTTCGCCTCCCAATAGGATCACATATTGATCATCCACCAGGCACCTTTCCGTTTCGTTTCTCAAACCTACGGTGACACTACTGTGAGTAAATACTCTGTTGTCATATAATATCCTGCGCGCCTGTAGCCTCTCCGACACAGTGTGAGCGGGGAGAGCAACCGCTATGCAAATGCATTGCACAGTGGCTTATGAACCTTTGGAACATGTCCTCGGTCTAGGGCCCACCCTACAGCCTCCGAGTGACAATCCTCAAATCCAAGTTGGAAACAATGGATGCAGTGGAATAACTCTCCACCCCAGGGTGCCCCAACACAGTTATCAATGATATTCCGGCGGGAACTGGAATGCTCCTCCGGTACATACACTTCTACTAAGGACCAGCTGCCCCAAGCACTTATAGAGCAGAACCTGTTTATCATATGCTGGGCTTCATTGTGCCAAACACCCTGTGCCGGATCTGTCACGCAGTCCTCCTGCAACACTTGAGAGCAGCCCAGACACCTTCCGTCAAAGTCCTCGGTTCGCCAGCCACCCCACTCAAGGGTCAGGGTAATGCTCCAGACACGCGCCTCACTCACCAGAGCGTGTAGATCCCCAGTGTCGCAGACTACGGCCCAAGTAACCTTCAGGACTTCCAATCGTGCAATGCTCCTTCTGCCACACCAGGTATCTCCAGGGAGCCGCCGGTACCGTCGGCCCCAGGTTACTGAGTCATGACGTCACCATCGCGAGGCCTCAGCTTCCCTCTATGGTCCAGTAACTCTGCAGGAGGAGCTGACCCCACCCTCTCCCGCTCTCCACTGCAGGGTGGCAGAGTGGGCTAAAGAACGGTGCTGGATTAAACCCAGATCTGTTGACTGGGTGTGAGTGTTTGATTGGTTCAGATGCTCCGTCCATCACCACCCCCTTTTGTACCGTTCTGTTCGCCATAAGCTGGCAGGGTATGCTCGGACGGGAGTCCCTTGCTCACTTTGCCACTGGATTCAAGCAAGCCTGGCTGAAAACCGCTGGAATGCCAGAAACCAGTCCTAGGAAGCTTGTTTCCGGTCCAGGGAGGGCATGGCTTGGCAGTTCGGGCTGGACTGTTCCATGAGGCACAGGGTCAGACTAATTTGCATGTGTCCATGTCTGAACTGGGGTGGCAGAGTGGGCTAAAGAACGGTGATGGATTAAACCCAGATCTGTTGACTGGGTGTGAGTGTTTGATTGGTTCAGATGCTCCGTCCATCACCACCCCCTTTTGTACCGCTTTGTTCGCCATAAGTTGGCAGGGTATGCTCAGACGTGGGCCCCTTGCTCACTTTGCCACTGGATTAAAGCAAGGCTGGGTGAAGACAGCTAAAATGCCAGAAACCAGTCCTAGGAAGCTTGTTTCCGGTCCAGGGAGGGCATGGCTTGGCAGTTCGGGCTGGACTGTTCCATGAGGCACAGGGTCAGACTAATTTGCATGTGGCCACGTCTGAACTGGGGTGGCAGAGTGGGCTAAAGAACGGTGATGGATTAAACCCAGATTTGTTGACTGGTTGTGAGTGTTTGATTGGTTCAGATCCTCCGTCCATCACCACCCCCTTCTGTACCACTTTGTTCGCCATATATTGGCAGGGTATGCTCAGACGTGAGTCCCTTGCTCGCTTTGCCACTGGATTCAAGCAAGCCTCGCTGAAGACCGCTGGAATGCCAGAAACCGGTCCTAGGAAGCGTGTTTCCGGTCCAGGAAAGGCATGGCTTGGCAGTTCGGGCTGGACTGTTCCCATGAGGCACAGGGTCAGACAGATTTGCATATGGCCATGTCTGAACTGGGGTGGCAGAGTGGGCTAAAGAACGGTGTTGGATTAAACTCAGATCTGTTGACTGGGTTTGAGTGTTTGATTGGTTCAGATGCTCCGTCCATCACCACCCCCTTTTGTACCGCTTTGTTCGCCATAAGTCGGCAGGGTATGCTCAGACGTGAGTCCCTTGCTCACTTTGCCACTGGATTCAAGCAAGCCTGGCTGAAGACCACTGGAATGCCAGAAACCGGTCCTAGAAAGCTTGTTTCCGGTCCAGGGAAGCATGGCTTGGCAGTTCGGGCTGGGCTGTTCCCATAAGGCACAGGGTCAGAATGATTTGCATATGGCCATGTCTGAACTGGGGTGGCAGAGTGGGCTAAAGAACGGTGAAGGATTTAACCCAGATCTGTTGACTGGGTTTGAGTGTTTGATTGGATTGGTTCAGATGCTCCGTCCATCACCACCCCCTTTTGCACCGCTTTGTTCGCCATAAGTTGGCAGGGTATGCTCAGATGTGAGTCCCTTGCTCACTTTGCCACTGGATTCAAGCAAGGCTGGCTGAAGACGGCTGAAATGTCAGAAACCAGTCCTAGGAAGCTTGTTTCCAGTCCAGGGAGGGCATGGCTTGGCAGTTCGGGCTGGACTGTTCCATGAGGCACAGGGTCAGACTAATTTGCATGTGGCCATGTCTGAACTGGGGTGGCAGAGTGGCCTAAAGAACGGTGATGGATTAAACCAAGATTTGTTGACTGGGTGTGAGTGTTTGATTGGTTCAGATGCTCCGTCCATCACCACCCCCTTTTGTACCGCTTTGTTCGCCATAAGTTGGCAGGGTATGCTCAGATGTGAGTCCCTTGCTCACTTTGCCACTGGATTCAAGCAAGGCTGGCTGAAGACGGCTGAAATGTCAGAAACCAGTCCTAGGAAGCTTGTTTCCGGTCCAAGGAGGGCATGGCTTGGCAGTTCGGGCTGGACTGTTCCATGAGGCACAGGGTCAGACTAATTTGCATGTGGCCATGTCTGAACTGGGGTGGCAGAGTGGCCTAAAGAACGGTGATGGAGTAAACCCAGATTTGTTGACTGGTTGTGAGTGTTTGATTGGTTCAGATGCTCCGTCCATCACCACCCCCTTTTGTACCGCTTTGTTCGCCATAAGTTGGCACGGTATGCTCAAACGTGAGTCCCTTGCTCACTTTGCCACTGGATTCAAGCAAGCCTGGCTGAAAACCGCTGGAATGCCAGAAACCAGTCCTAGGAAGCTTGTTTCCGGTCCAGGGAGGGCATGGCTTGGCAGTTCGTGCTGGACTGTTCCATGAGGCACAGGGTCAGACTAATTTGCATGTGTCCATGTCTGAACTGGGGTGGCAGAGTGGGCTAAAGAATGGTGATGGATTAAACCCAGATCTGTTGACTGGGTGTGAGTGTTTGATTGGTTCAGATGCTCCGTCCATCACCACCCCCTTTTGTACCGCTTTGTTCGGCATAAGTTGGCAGGGTATGCTCAGACGTGGGCCCCTTGCTCACTTTGCCACTGGATTAAAGCAAGGCTGGGTGAAGACAGCTAAAATGCCAGAAACCAGTCCTAGGAAGCTTGTTTCCGGTCCAGGGAGGGCATGGCTTGGCAGTTCGGGCTGGACTGTTCCATGAGGCACAGGGTCAGACTAATTTGCATGTGGCCACGTCTGAACTGGGGTGGCAGAGTGGGCTAAAGAACGGTGATGGATTAAACCCAGATTTGTTGACTGGTTGTGAGTGTTTGATTGGTTCAGATCCTCCGTCCATCACCACCCCCTTCTGTACCACTTTGTTCGCCATATGTTGGCAGGGTATGCTCAGACGTGCGTCCCTTGCTCGCTTTGCCACTGGATTCAAGCAAGCCTCGCTGAAGACCGCTGGAATGCCAGAAACCGGTCCTAGGAAGCGTGTTTCCGGTCCAGGAAAGGCATGGCTTGGCAGTTCGGGCTGGACTGTTCCCATGAGGCACAGGGTCAGACAGATTTGCATATGGCCATGTCTGAACTGGGGTGGCAGAGTGGGCTAAAGAACGGTGTTGGATTAAACTCAGATCTGTTGACTGGGTTTGAGTGTTTGATTGGTTCAGATGCTCCGTCCATCACCACCCCCTTTTGTACCGCTTTGTTCGCCATAAGTCGGCAGGGTATGCTCAGACGTGAGTCCCTTGCTCACTTTGCCACTGGATTCAAGCAAGCCTGGCTGAAGACCACTGGAATGCCAGAAACCGGTCCTAGAAAGCTTGTTTCCGGTCCAGGGAAGCATGGCTTGGCAGTTCGGGCTGGGCTGTTCCCATAAGGCACAGGCTCAGAATGATTTGCAAATGGCCATGTCTGAACTGGGGTGGCAGAGTGGGCTAAAGAACGGTGATGGATTTAACCCAGATCTGTTGACTGGGTTTGAGTGTTTGATTGGATTGGTTCAGATGCTCCGTCCATCACCACCCCCTTTTGCACCGCTTTGTTCGCCATAAGTTGGCAGGGTATGCTCAGATGTGAGTCCCTTGCTCACTTTGCCACTGGATTCAAGCAAGGCTGGCTGAAGACGGCTGAAATGGTAGAAACCAGTCCTAGGAAGCTTGTTTCCAGTCCAGGGAGGGCATGGCTTGGCAGTTCGGGCTGGACTGTTCCATGAGGCACAGGGTCAGACTAATTTGCATGTGGCCATGTCTGAACTGGGGTGGCAGAGTGGCCTAAAGAACGGTGATGGATTAAACCAAGATTTGTTGACTGGGTGTGAGTGTTTGATTGGTTCAGATGCTCCGTCCATCACCACCCCCTTTTGTACCGCTTTGTTCGCCATAAGTTGGCAGGGTATGCTCAGATGTGAGTCCCTTGCTCACTTTGCCACTGGATTCAAGCAAGGCTGGCTGAAGACGGCTGAAATGTCAGAAACCAGTCCTAGGAAGCTTGTTTCCGGTCCAAGGAGGGCATGGCTTGGCAGTTCGGGCTGGACTGTTCCATGAGGCACAGGGTCAGACTAATTTGCATGTGGCCATGTCTGAACTGGGGTGGCAGAGTGGCCTAAAGAACGGTGATGGAGTAAACCCAGATTTGTTGACTGGTTGTGAGTGTTTGATTGGTTCAGATGCTCCGTCCATCACCACCCCCTTTTGTACCGCTTTGTTCGCCATAAGTTGGCACGGTATGCTCAAACGTGAGTCCCTTGCTCACTTTGCCACTGGATTCAAGCAAGCCTGGCTGAAGATGGCTGAAATGCCAGAAACCGGTCCTAGGAAGCTTGTTTCTGGTCCACGGAGGGCATGGTTTGGCAGTTCGGGCTGGACTGTTCCATGAGGCACAGGGTCAGACTGATTTGCATGTGGCCATGTCCGAACTGGGGTGGCAGAGTGGGCTAAAGAACGGTGATGGATTAAACCCAGATCTGTTGACTGGGTGTGAGTGTTTGATTGGTTCAGATGCTCCTTCCATCACCACCCCCTATTGTACCGCTTTGTTCACCATATGTTGGCAGGGTATGCTCAGACGTGTGTCCCTTGCTCACTTTGCCACTGGATTCAAGCAAGCCTGGCTCAAGACCGCTGAAATGCCAGAAACCGGTCCTAGGAAGCTTGTTTCCGGTCCAGGGAAGGCATGGCTTGGCAGTTCGGGCTGGACTGTTCCCATGAGGCACAGGGTCAGACAGATTTTCATATGGCCATGTCTGAACTGGGGTGGCAGAGTGGGCTAAAGAACGGTGATGGATTATACCCAGATCTGTTGACTGGGTGTGAGTGTTTGATTGGTTCAGATGCTCCGTCCATCACCACTCCCTTTTGTACCACTTTGTTCGCCATAAGTTGGCAGGGTATGCTCAGACGTGAGTCCCTTGCTCACTTTGCCACTGGATTCAAGCAAGCCTGGCTCAAGACCGCTGAAATGCCAGAAACCGGTCCTAGGAAGCTTGTTTCCGGTCCAGGGAAGGCATGGCTTGGCAGTTCGGGCTGGACTGTTCCCATGAGGCACAGGGTCAGACAGATTTTCATATGGCCATGTCTGAACTGGGGTGGCAGAGTGGGCTAAAGAACGGTGATGGATTATACCCAGATCTGTTGACTGGGTGTGAATGTTTAATTGGTTCAGATGCTCCGTCCATTACCACCCCCTAATGTACCGCTTTAATCGCCATAAGTTGGCAGGGTATGCTCAGACATGAGTCTCTTGCTCACTTTGCCACTGGATTCAAGCAAGCCTGGCTGAAGACGGCTGGAATGCCAGAAACCAGTCCTAAGAAGCTTGTTTCCTGTCCAGGGAAGGCATGGCTTGGCCGTTCGTGCTGGACTGTTCCCATGAAGCACAGGGTCAGACTGATTTGCAAATGGCCATGTCTGAACTGGGGTGGCAGAGTGGGCTAAAGAACGGTGATGGATTAAACCCAGATCTGTTGACTGGGTGTGTGTGTTTGATTGGTTCAGATGCTCCGTCCATCACCACCCCCTTTTGTACCGGCCCCAATTCTCCGGCATTGCGGCAAGAACGCCCCTTTGGCAGCAACACCAAATTGTGCGACAACACGCCTGCAGCTCTGGGTGTCCAGACCAGTACCTGGCCATGTAGGTCTCCGTTAGCACCGGTGCCGCAGTTCCAAAATGGTGCTCCGGTGTTCACAAGGCCTCAGCTATACATACTCTCCGCTTGTACCGGTCTCAAAGTATTCTGAGACCCGAAAGTTTAGACAGCGCCGGTCAGCGCCTCAACAGGGAGCCAGTCCAGAACCCAGTGAGGGCAGGATTATGCAAGATATCTGAATTGCGTGCACCGCCGTGAGGAGCTCAGGAAAAATGTGACTACGCTACCATGTTATCAAGCCACGCCCCCTCTATATGTATTGCATGTTGCTGTAACTTTTGCCTGACGCCTTATTCAAAGCATGCCAGAGGGAAACCAGAACTATGGGGTTCTATCCAAATCCTTTAATTGAAAGATTGGGAAATCACTTGCAATAACTAGCATTTGATGTCCTATCTGTTTTTTTTATCTTATCAATACATACCTTTAACAATTAATGTAAGAAGAAAACACTTTCAAATGTGTTTTCAGCTGCCCTAATGGCCCCTGACAGATAACTTAAGTAAACAGAAAGGTAATGGCAAAAGGAATACAGATTAGTTCATATAAAGATCTACTTAAGAATCAGGTGGAGGCCTTTGCAGAATCTTAAAGCACAAAGAGAGAGATTTGTCATTTTTCAGTGGGAATGGTGGCAACCCAACCTTTGCTTCAGTCATTTCAGAGGATACTCTCTTTTAGGAGGTCCTACCCACTCATGCAGGTTCTGACTGAAGTTCTGACTGAAGAGAAACAAATAAGTTATTTTATTTCTTTTCAGCCCTGATTCTGTGCAGTGTCAGCTCAGAGTATGCTGCACACTGCAGCTGCTTTAGAGACACATGTTGCACAGAGATGCTGAGGGATGCCCTTCAATATGTACTTCTGGTTCAGGTATCCAGCCATAGTTAGGCAATTAGCCTTTATTGCTTACTGCAGGTTCAGATCTGCAATTTGCATTTATTGACTACTGAGGGTCCAGTAATACAGTCTGTCTTTATTCTGTACCGCTGGTGCACATCATAGACTGTCTTCCTTCACACATTACTGGAGGTGTGAATCATAAAAAAGTGAGCAATGCAGAGCTCTAATGGCCCAAACCCTCTCCTTGAATAGTATCCAGCGCTACCTTGAACACATGGCTCCAGCTGCACGGCCGTCGGGCATGCACGCATTGCATCCATCGTTGTTGCCTCACATCAAAGACGCCATTTTGTCGCATCGCACCGAATCGTTGCATCGCATCGAGGTGCCATCTTGACGCATCGTAACCGGATCGCAGTAAGAAACTGTGAGGGTGACCTCGGGCCTGTACCTACCCAGAGTGCGGAGTTCCCACAATTCGGTTTGCGAAGCCCCTACCTTACAAAAGAGGAAGACCTTTTTCAATCAGGGCCGCTAATGGACCCTTCTTCCCTCCTCCCACAGTGCGATGATAATGACCCGGATGTTGTCAACCAGCAGGAAGGCTGGTTGCATTTATTGACTACTGAGGGTCCAGTTATACAGTCTGTCTTTATTCTGTACCGCTGGTGCACATCATAGACTGTCTTCCTTCACACATTACTGGAGGTGTGAATCATAAAAAAAGTGAGCAATGCAGAGCTCTAATGGCCCAAACCCTCTCCTTGAATAGTATCCAGCGCTGCCTTGAACACATGGCTCCAGCTGCACGGCCGTCGGGCATGGACGCATTGCATCCAACGTTGTTGCATCACATCAAAGACGCCATTTTGTCGCATCGCACCGAATCGTTGCATCGCATCGAGGTGCCATCTTGATGCATTGTAACCGGATCGCAGTAAGAAACTGTGAGGGTAACCTTGGGCCTGAACCTACCCAGAGTGCAGAGTTCCCACAACCCGGTATGCGGAGCCCCTACCTTACAAAAGAGGAAGACCTTTTTCAATCAGCGCCGCTAATAGATCCTTCTTCCCTCCTCCCACAGCGAGATGATAATGACCCGGATGTTGTCAACCAGCAGGAAGGCGGGACAGGAACCCAACCGGACCAATTAGGGACTCTCTAAGAAGGTCTAAGGAGTCAGAAAAAGTGCAAGAGCATCGCGGAAGGCGCGCCCATCAGGAAAGACCCGGCAGAAGATTATCGAGTCGACGTTTCTCCAAGGGACAGTGTGGACGCCAAAAACCCCGAAACTGAGGACGGCCAGAGGAAGAATAAGGATAGCGAGGACAATGGACAGGAGGAACCAGAGGACGACGGTCCGGATTCGTGGTCCAAAGACTGGTGGGTCCCGGAGACATGCGAGTCGCCACAACCACGGAGAGTTGTGGCTCACACTGGTACGTGACGGGAACAGGGGCTTAGGGAGGGGGTGGGAATGTGTATTGGGCGGCAGGGAGGAAAGAGAAACTGAGGGTACTGTAGTTTTTTAAAACCCTCATGTTTACCCTCTTTCCGAAATTCCCGTGCACCCCGCCTAAAGTCTTCACGCCTTGTCCTCCGAGCACAGCCCACAACCTTGATCCAGGCTATCTCTTTATAATAACTATACTCACCCCCTCACGTGGTTCTGGTGACGGTGGCCTTCAGGAAACGACTTATGTCTGACCACTATTTATTTTTCTTGTTTTTGAGCTGCTCCGGGACCCGGGAGACATAAGAGACCCGTAATAGGTTTCTTAGCTACAGCGAAGACCTGCTTACCTGCAGTATTACCCAACACCGAAGACATCCCCGCATCCTTTTGGAGACAACCTATTGTATTACTTTATTTTGGACTCACAAGACTCTATTCTTCACCAATTTATATTCATAACGCACCAATTTGTATTCCTAACCAAATAAAACCATTCACTATTGACCCCATACGGCCTCCTCGCTTCTGCTTCCGACCATCCCTCCGAAATTTTGTGTCAGAAGTGGGATCGGAGGAAATAGAAGCCGTAGTTAAAAAATGGTAGAGGGACAAGATCGCCTTGAGAAAATTATGGCTTGGTTCTTAGAAACTGCAGAAACCGAGGGGGAAGCCCTACACAAGACCCTTACGAGCCAAGGACAGTCCCAAGAAGCCCCCATTGGAAAGTCGGCAGAGACCCTAGGACAGCCTCAAGGGTATACCGCTCCCCCATCCGTAGTGGTACAAAAATATGTACAAGGGGAAGACCCCGATTTCTTCCTAGCCAACTTTGGAAGAATGGCCAGGGCAGCTCAATGACCAAAAGAACGCTGGGGACAGTATCTGGGGCCCCTTCTGAGTGGAGAGTTACAGGCTGCCTATCAAGCCGCAAATCCCCTTGGGCTCACTCCCTACCCCGAGACTAAATGGTGTGTCCTAGAAAGAATGGGCATAGATGAAGAGACCTATAGAATGCGGCTTCGTCAGATCAAAGAAGGTCCCCAAGAGAATCCCCGGGCCCTTTGTTATCGTATCAAAGACGCTGCTGACCGCTGGTTAAAACCTTTGACAGCCTCTAAAGAAGATATTATAGAAAAAATATACCTGGAACAATTTCTTACCTCCCTACATCCCCCGATTCAGAGATGGGTCCGACAGCACACTGACTCGTCCTTAGACAAAGCAGTAGAGATTGCAGCGGCATATTTCAGGGGCCAAGAGTTACAGAAAGGAAAAGATGAGGGTTCCTGAAAACACTCTACTCATACTCCGATAAAACACCCTCGACCATCCTTACCCCCTAAGAAACTAGAAACAGTAGCCATGATCCCGAGCCCTTTGCCAGTCATGACCCGACACACTGCTCCTGTAGGCCCTCAGTGCTATCATTGCAGGACTTTTGGACATATAGCCCGGGTGGGGAACATCGTTTACAACGCGGTGTTTACACCACACTACCTTAACAACACTGCCATTAAAACGCAAGTCGTTACTACGACTTGTGCTGGATGGCGCTGTTGGTTAAGGAATATTGTAATTTTATATTCCAACACCTTCCCTGCTGTTACGTGGACTGGAGTTGGAATATAAAATTATAATATTCTACAATCCGCGCCCTCCAACGCAAGTCGATGTAATGACTTGCGTTGTAATGGCAGCGTTGTCAAGTACCGCAATCTAAAAGATCGCGTTGTACTGACATACATCCGGCCCGGGTATGCCCACAAAAAGAAGAACCCATGGAGGTCGGCTATATCAGGGTCCTGTATTGTGGTACGAATGTGGAACAATTGTCCTTCCACTGACAAATCGCTGTTACTGGTGAACCCAGAGACGCTCTTGTAGACACAGGAAGTAACCATACTCCGGGAGGACCACCGTCCACCACGGGTGTAGTAAACATCCAGTATATCCACAGTGACTGTAAAATGTACCCCATGACTGATGTTGAAATACAACATCGGCCAGCCCAGAACCCAGTGAACATGTGTGTTGGTCTACTTCCCCACCTCCCTGAACCTGTGATCCTTGGAACTGACTATCCCCATGTGAACTCTCGACTAGGGGATTCTGAAAAAGAATGGAGAGAGGAAGCACCATTCTTTTCAGATTCCAATCCCGAGTGGGAACCAGGAAAGGATAGAAAAAGTAAGCAACAAAGGAGAAGAGAAAAGAAGCAAGGGAAACCGGTCCTTCTAACCAATTCCGAATCTCCTTTATGGGAGTACGACAGGAATTTTTGCTCCGCTCAAAGGGAGAACAATACATTACAAGAAGCCTGGAGACAAACTCAGATACAAGAAGACCCCCTTCATGTAGGTCCCCAATTCTTTATTTCAAAAGGGCTCTTATATCGCAAAGGAGGAAAAACACTTCTCTCCCAACTGCTAGTTCCTGTACCCTTCCGAGAAAAAGTCCTATATCTGGCCCATAGCCACTTATTGGGTGGGCATTTTGGCGGGGAGAAAACTGAGAAGGCTATTCTAGAGAGATTTTATTGGCCAGGTATTCATCATGACGTTAGAAGATACTGTAGGGAATGTACAGTATGTCAAAAGACCAGCCTCTCTATCCCTCCTAAAATACACCTCCAACCCTTACCAGTGATAGATGTCCCTTTTTCAAGGGTAGGAATGGATATTATAGGACCTCTTTTGCCCTCTAAAAGCGGGTGCCGTTATGTCTTAGTATTGGTGGATTATGCCACGAGATTTCCCGAGGCCGTTGCCCTAAGACAACCCAATACCACCCAGGTCGTCAAAGCCATGATAAATATTTTTGCTAGAGTAGGTTTCCCAAAAGAGATCTTAACCGATCAGGATACTGCATTTACCTCTAGACTTATGAGACAGGTCTGTCAACAGTTACACATCAGGTTGCAAAAGGGGGGTTGACCCATTAACGTCACTGGGACCTGGGTAATTAAGGTACTGAGAAAAAGGGGCCCCAGTAAGTGCACACAAAATTATTAATGGACCCAACCGGTAATCTGAATATATAAACAAAGGAGTCAATCTGCTAACATTGTTTTTATTACAATGAAGCCGAGCCAAAAGTTTTGGTAACAATTGATGTAACACACATAATAAAATCTTTAGATTTCCGTGCCCTGGGAAGGGGAAAGGGAAGTGTAAAGTGAGTATAGTGGGTATAGGGAGGGGTAAGTGACATATACACAAGGGCCACAAAGGCCACACAATATTATATACACAAGTACTCCAACTTAGAAATAAATGACCATAAGTTCAATTGTAGCTTAGAAAACAACAGGCTTCATGAGTGTAATGAATAACACAATGTTGGAATGAAGCTGAAAAAACAAGAAAATAGTCGACGTTTCGACCCCTTTATAGAAGCAGGCTTAAATTGATCCCTTGCATCTACGCCCTATTAGATGGGTAGTTTTTTCTCCACCCTCTGAATACGAGCATCCTTGGTATGTCTTGTTTTCTCTTTATTAGATGTGCTCAGTCATTTCAAGTAAATATTCATATGGAGTTGCCCCTAATTTGTGAATTCTTAAATTAAAACAGGTCTGTGTCCCTGTCTTCTGTCCTGATGAAGACCCCACAGCAAGGGATCAATTTAAGCCTGCTTCTATAAAGGGGTCGAAACGTCGACTATTTTCTTGTTTTTCAGCTTCATTCCAACATTGTGTTATTCATTACACTCATGAAGCCTGTTGTTTTCTAAGCTACAATTGAACTTATGGTCATTTATTTCTAAGTTGGAGTACTTGTGTATATAATATTGTGTGGCCTTTGTGGCCCTTGTGTATATGTCACTTACCCCTCCCTATACCCACTATACTCACTTTACACTTCCCTTTCCCCTTCCCAGGGCACGGAAATCTAAAGATTTTATTATGTGTGTTACATCAATTGTTACCAAACCTTTTGGCTCGGCTTCATTGTAATAAAAACAATGTTAGCAGATTGACTCCTTTGTTTATATATTCAGATTACCGGTTGGGTCCATTAATAATTTTGTGTGCACTTACTGGGGCCCCTTTTTCTCAGTACCAACAGTTACACATCAAACAGATACACTCAGCAGCTTATCACCCACAAACAGATGGGCTGGTAGAACGCTATAATTCTACCTTAAAAACCACCTTAACGAAGTTATTAAACCTCGAAGCCCGTAAGTGGAGGACATGCTTCCCTAAGCACTTTTTGCTATCAGATGTAGTCAACAAAAAAGTCTAGGGTTCTCCCCTTTTGAGTTATTATAGGGGAGACCCCCACGTACCCTTATGGACATGGCTAGAGAGGAATGGGAAGAGGAAACCGATACTGCTAAAGCCCTGTTGGATTATGTGGTTGGTCTGAAATCTCATTTAAATCAAGTAAGAGAGATTGTACGTACCAATCTAGAACAGGCACAAACCGCCCAAAAGAAACAGTATGACAAGACCACCAAAGAAAGGTCATTAGAAATTGGCGATCAGGTCCTACTACTTCGTCCCTCTTCAGAACATAAATTGCTTAGCCAATGGAAAGGGCCCTTCAAAGTTATAGACAAAATATCTCCTGTTACCTATAAACTAGAGATGGATCCTAAGAATGGTACCACGCAAATCTTTCACATCAACTTGTTAAAAAAATGGGAAGGAACTAACCCGGTACTAGTGGCAGGATCAACCCCTGCTCTGGCAGAACAAAGTATAGATACCGAACTGCCAGAATCACTAAGACAAGACTTAAGAGAAACTTTAGCAGCCCTCCAGGAAGTATTCTCCCTAACACCGGGTAGAACAAATTTAGTCAAACACAGGATACACACTATACCAGAGAAAACGGTACGGTTTAAACCCTACCGTATACCTGAAGCCAGAAGAGAGGCTATCAACCAGGAAGTACTTAAAATGCTACAAATGGGTATCATTGAACCCCCCAAAAGCGAATGGTGTTCCCCAATCATATAAGTGCCTAAACCGGATGGGTCCATCCGGTTCTGTATAGACTTTAGAGAGGTAAATAAAATGTCGCAGTTTGATGCCTATCCCCTTCCTTGGGTTGATGAGATGGTTGAAAGGCTCGGGAAAGAGTAGTTTGTTAGTACCCTTGATTTATGCAAAGGATATTGGCAGGTGCCATTGAGACATAAAGATCGAGAGAAGACCGCTTTTTGCACACCCCAAGGATTGTATCATTTCAAGTGCTTGTAGGAATCATCCCACCGCTGATAACCTGGCTCTCCTGAGAATTAACAGAGCACATTACAAAAAACATATCTATAATGAAAAGGCCTCCTTTCTCCAGTCGCAACTTGATCAGGCTAGAAACCGCCCTAGAGAACTCTTTAACATCGTCAAAAACAAACTTCCTCTGGCCCTCCTAAATTAGTAGCCTCTGTGGAAAGATGCGAAGAAATTGCCAGATTCTTTACGAATAAAGTCAACATGATCAAACTATATTTCTCTCCCCCCTGTCTCTCCAACCTCTCCTCAACCAAAACACCCCCCCTAACACTCCTAATCCACTTTTGTCCTCTTTTCCACCACATCCCGATCCCTCTCAACCCTTCCCTGCTCTCCCCTGACCTAACTCCCCCCTCACGGGTCACCTTGCTAAAAACAATGCCTCATGGAGCGAATTTAGCCCAGTATCTGAAATCACTATCATCAACATCATTTCTAAACTTAAACCATCCTCACACTCCAAAGATCCTCTTCCCACCCATTTAGTTCAAGAACTCAAATACACCATTGCCCCAATATGGACCGATATCATCAACTCCTCTCTTTCCACTGGTTGTGTTCCTGCCTCCTTTCAACTTGCTTAAATCTCCCCTATTCTTAAAAATACCTCTGCTGACCCCAATGACCTTAACAATCTTCGCCCTATCTCTAACCTTCCCCTCCTCTCTAAAGCTCTTGAAAAATGTGTCCTGTCTCCATTAGATAACCATATCGTCTCCTTCAATCTCCTTGACGTTTTCCAATCCGGTTTTAGAAAGGGATGCAGTACCGAAACTGCCATGCTCAACATTACAGATGACATTCATCGCTCTTTAGACAAAGGGGGATCCTCACTACTAATCCTTCTTGACCTCTCGGCGGTATTTAATACTGTCCACCATCCCACCCTTCTTAACACTCTCAAAGATCGCTTTGGTTGTGAAGGCACTGTACTCAAATGGTTCTCCTCGTTCCTCCAAAATAGATGACAACAAATTAAGCTCAGTCATTGCCTCTCTAAACCTCAACCTGTGTCTCTTGGTGTCCCTCAAGGATCTATCCTATGCCCAACCCTATTCAATCTCTTCATGGAACCACTCACCCTCATTCTCAAACAAGCTAAAATCAATTACCACCTCTATGCTGACGATACTCAACTTTACTACAAGATCAAATCCCACAACGACATCCTTCACCTCAATGATACCTTGATTAAAGTCCAAGCCTGGTTCCATCTCAATCATCTCAAACTAAATCCTAAAAAACTGAAATCATCCTTTTCACTCCCAAAAACAATTCCCTTCCCATTAACCTCTGGATAAAAGATATCAAAGCACTTAATTGCTCCCTCTCCACCTCTAATTCTGTTAAATCCCTAGGCATCAGCATCGATCAGAGTACTAATCTCATCCCCCACATTAAAAATTCAGCCAAAAGTGCTCTTTTCACCCTTCACCACCTCAAAAAAATTAAACCTTTCACTCCAGCTGGCGATTTTAAAATTGTTGTCCAATCTCTTGTACTTTCCAGGATCGACTATGATAACGCCACACTTGCTGGCACCCCTAAAGTCCATCTTTCACCGATTAAATCTGTTCTCAACCTAGCTGCCAGACTTATTTCCGATTGTAAAAGATTTGACCACATCTCTCCCGTCCTCAAAAATCTCAACTGGCTCCCAATTGAAGGATGATCCAACTACAAGATAGCTTGCATCACGCACAAAGCTCTTCACCAAAACACCCCCTCTTACCTTTCATGCAAACTACAAAAAGCAGGGTGCTCCAGGTCCCTGAGGAGCACTAACTCCCTTGTCCTGATCCCCCTAGACTAAAATGTAAAAAGACCCAATCACGTGCTTTCTCAGGCAATGCTCCGACAATTTGGAACTCTCTCCCCAAAGATCTGCGCTGCAACCCCTCCTACCCTCTCTTCAAAAAAAGACTCAAAGTGTTTCTCCTCAACAAATATTGGGGTTCCTAACGTCTCTGACTACGACCCTGCTCACTCTTTCCCTCCATTTTTTTCACATCTCTACTCAACTCCTCTACCTCTTCTCAAAATTCACACTCCCCCTCCCTACACCCCCCTGTTTCTCTTTTACTTCAATAATCATTGTCCCCTTAACTATTCCCTCTGTTTCTTTGCCTTCGTAGCTAATTTGATGCAATGTTTTATATCATGTGAATTTTATGGAAATTTTCAATTGTATATTGTATCCTAATATGCTCTCCTTCCTTGTAAAGCGCTCTGATACTCTTGGGTCCAGCAGCGCTATATAAAACCTTTTAAATAAATAAATAAATAAATAAAGGTGTTACCCTTTGGGTTACATGGAGGACCTGCAACTTTCCAACGACTTATGAATGAAATCCTGCGGCCTCATCAACAGTATGCCGCTGCTTATTTAGATATTATCATCTCTAGTAATTCATGGGAAGAACATCTTCACCATCTAGCCCAAGTCATACAGTCCTTAAGAAAAGCAGGGCTAACCATCAACCCGGCCAAAAGTCATTTAGCAGCAAGATCTGTAAAGTACCTAGGATATACGTTGGGGGGGGGGTTACATGAGACCCCAAGAAGAGAAGGTTGCCACAATAGTACAGTTACCTTTTCCAAAAACCAAGAGAGACCTCAGGGCCTTCTTAGGGCTACTCGGTTATTACCGGAGATTCATCCCTGAGTTCTCAGAAATAGCTTCGCCCTTAACAAACCTATTGAAAAAAAATAGCCAAGCAGAAAGGAGTTTGAGGAATCCCTCCCCTTTAGCCCTCAAGGCACTCCAACAGTTGAAACAGGTTATCACTTCTAAGCCTTTGCTTATCAATCCTGATTATGAAAAACTTTTCATATTACAGACAGACGCATCTGATAATGGCATAGGCGCCGTATTATCCCAAAGAGATGAGGCAGGACAAGAACACCCCATTCTCTATATCAGCCGGAAGCTGTTTCCGAGAGAAACCCGCTATGCTGTTATAGAAAAAGAGGCCTTAGCCATCAAATGGGCTGTGGAAGCCCTTAAATACTATTTAGATGGGAGAGAATTCCAACTCTATACTGACCATGCTCCCCTTGAATGGCTTTCTCAGAACAAAGGTCACAATCAGAGAATTCTTAGATGGTTCTTAGCCCTTCAGCCGTATGGATACACTGTACACCACAGAAAGGGAAAAGATCATGTCAATGCAGATTTCATGTCCAGATATCCCTATGAACCTTTTCTTGAACACAAGAAATTTAGGGAGGGGGAATGTGAGGGTGACCTCGGGCCTGAACCTACCCAGAGTGCAGAGTTCCCACAACCCGGTTTGTGGAGTCCCTACCTTACAAAAGAGGAAGACCTTTTTCAATCAGCGCCGCTAATGTACCCTTCTTCCCTCCTCCCACAGCGCGATGATAATGACCCGGATGTTGTCAACCAGCAGGAAGGCGGGACAGGAACCCAACCGGATCAATTATGGACTCTCTCGGAAGGTCAAAGGAGGCAGAATAAGCGCAAGAAGATTATCGAGTCGGCGTTTCTCCAAGGGACAGCGCGGACGCCAAAGACCCCGAAACTGAGGACGGCCAGAGGAAGAATAAGGATAGCGAGGACAACGGACAGGAGGAACCAGAGGATGACGGTCCGGATTCGTGGTCCGGATTCGTGGTCCGAAGACTGGCGGGTCCCGGAGACGAGAGTTGTGGCTCACACTGGTACGTGACGGGAACAGGGGCTTAGGGAGGGGTTGGGAGTGTGCATTGGGCGGCAGGGAGGAAGGAGAAACCGAGGGGACTGTAGTTTTTTAAAACCCTCATGTTTACCCTCTTCCCAAAATTCCCGTGCACCCCGCCTAAAGTCTCCACGCCTTGTTCTCCGAGCACAGCCCACAACCTTGATCCAGACTATCTCTTTATAATAACTATACTCACCCCCTCACGTGGTTCTGGTCACGGTGGCCTTCAGGAAACGACTTATGTCTGACCACTATTTATTTTTCTTGTTTTTGAGCTGCTCCGGGACCCGGGAGACATAAGAGACCTGTAATAGGTTTCTTAGCTACAGCGAAGACCTGCTTACCTACAGTATTACCCAACACCGAAGACATCCCCACATCCTTTTGGAGACAATCTATTGTATTACTTTATTTCGGACTCACAAGACTCTCTATTCTTCACCAATTTATATTCATAATGCACCAATTTGTATTCCTAACCAAACCTCGCTTCTGCTTCCGACCATCCCTCCGACAGAAACCAACGCATCACCTCCTCTCCGGTAAGGAACTGACGCATCACCTCACCTGTGCTGCAGTAAGGAACCGACGCATCACCTCCCCAGAAGCAAGGAACCAACGCATCACCTTCCCTGCGACCCTTTTGTTTGTATTGCGTGACGCATCCAAGGTACTTTGAGAGTAAAGTGTTGCATTTACCATCTACATTGAACTAAGCTATTTAACCATTTTAAAGACTTATTTTTGGTTACCGTATTGTGGATTTTTGCTGTTTGGGCTTGTGTTAAGTCTAGTAAAGATTACTTATTTTTCTAAACTGGTGTGGTGTCCATTTGTACTGTTTTCACTGTATTACTGTATGTATTCACAAATGCTTTACACACTGCCTCCGAGATAAGCCTCTCTGCTCGTGCCAAGCTACCAAGGGAGTGAGCAGGGGTTATTTTATAAGTGTAGCCCCTTACCCTGACTAGAAGCAAGGCTCCCTATTTGGACAAAGGTGCAAACTATTGACAACTAGAGACGCCCATTTCTAACAGAATCCAAAACTCTTGTTGCAAAAGCTAGACTTTTTTATTTTATGTCAGGACCGAAGGCTCCAATTATGCTAGTTCAAAGCTGACTAATCACCACAAAAGACAAATGAACAACAGGCTTGTAATACAATTGTTAAACATCGAATCTGAGGACCAATCTGCTGCCCTCAGAATATCCTCCAGCCTGGAACAAAAAGAGGGAGCCATATCCACATGAGCAGAGTGTGCACCAAACCTGCTAACAACAATACCTACCGCGGTCATAACCCATTTGACCCACAGAGCCAGAATCGCAGTTGCTACAGGTTTAAAAGGCTTTTGTAAAGCAATCAAAAGTTGACCATTCAGATCAGAACAAAATAACCTAGTACACTTCTCATAAACCTTCAAACATTTCTCAACACATACCAACCCATCATGAGGAAAAGCTGGATAATCAATAGACTTTACAAAATGTTTTTGTGAGTCTCGAGATAGCAAAGGAAACTCCTTCGTGTGAAAATACTCTACCCGCTAAATCCAGCGCTCGGCTGTCCAAAACTCTCTGGCAAGAGACCAGACAGACAAAGTAGCATAGAGAGCATAGCAGACAGTTTATTCCTAGATAAATGCTTATTGTCTGGCCATCTCTGAAGCAATCTCAGGACCAAATCAACATCCCATAAATGCTCATAAAGGGGCTTAGGAGGATGAGAAGCTTTAACACTTTTAAGCAGTTTCAATGACAGAAAATGAGCCCCAACCAGTCTACAATCAATCTTTGAATGTTCCAAAACCAGTGGATGAAGGGCTCACAAAGGGCCTTGCAGGATTTCCGGAAACATCGGAAGAGCTTCTGGGAGGGCTACCGACATCTTCAAAAGAAACAGTAACCATGGTTGCGCCTTCCAAATCGGGGCCATCAAGACCACCGTCGCTTCCTTTCTCCTCACATACGCCGCCATTCTCGAAATTATGGCGGAGGGGGGAAAAGTGTAATGCAATACCTTCGACCAGTCGTGCAGGAATGCTTCCATGACTATCGCTAAGGGATCTAGCTTCCAACTAAAGAAGTCCAGAAGCAATTCAGTCGAGATGCAAATAGGTCGTTCATACAAGGGCAGAGAGGGTAATATCGAAAATACATATTGTGATACAAAAATATTGTAATGCAGAAATATCTTTGACAAGAGTATCGATTTTTTTAGCTAAGTAATATCGCTGTCAAGAATATTGTTGTAGTTAATTAATATAATTTTCAATAATGTAGTTGTAAAAAAAATTACTTTTTAATTATCTTTGTGTTTTAATCCACATATTCATTTTATGTTTTATTATTGTTTATATCATTATTATTTTAAAATATTGTTTGTAATTTTAAGTGATTTATAATTTTGAAATCCATTGCTAATAGTAATTTATAGTGTTGTGGCAAGTATCTAGGTTTGTAAGGGTAAAGGGTGGGAAGGTAATTAAGTATAATTAACAATCAATTATTAATTTATTATTAGATATTTAATTGATTATTAATTATGTAAATTGTGTAATACCTATGTTTTTAAGTTACAAATTAGGTGCGGACTGCTTGGTTTGTAGTGGTATAGAGTGGGAAGATAATTAGGCAGTAATTAACAAGTATTTATTAATATATTATTAATTATGTAATTGATTATTAATTATGTAAATTGTGTCATATATTTTATTTAATTTTTGGAGCAGGCTGCTCGGTTTGCATAGGTAAAGGGAGGGAAGTTAATTAAGCAATAATTAATAAATAATGTATTATTGATTTATTTTAAAGCATTGGAGTGAATATTAACAATGTACATTATGTAATACTGAATTATTTTAGTTAGATTTTAGGTGTGGGTTGCTAGGCGTGTAGGGGTATGAGGCGGGAAGTTAATTAAGTAACATTTAAATAACCTTTATTTTTAAATTGAAAATTAATTGTGAAATTGTTTATGAATTTTGTGAATTGGTTAATTGATTTTTATTTTTTATATACACATATATATTTTATGTTAAGCAATATGCTTATATTAATAGTTTGATATTTTTTCTAAATTAATACAGCCATGCAAATATGTAATATGTTTGAAGTGAGGTAGATTACCTATTGTTGCTTAGATTAGAGTAGGAATTCCAACACTTTCCCTACTGTTGCTTAGACAGGAGTGGGACTCGTAATTTTAACCCCTCCGAAGTCCAACGCTTTACCTGCTTTTGCACAGACTGGAGTGGGAATAGTACATTTTACTGCTCCAAAGTCCAACGCTTTCCCTACTGTAACATAGACTGGAGTGGGCATAGTAAACACAACCCCTCTGAAATCCAATGCTTTCCATTCTGTTGCACAGGCTGGAGTCGAAATAGTAAATGTACCCCCTCGGAAGTCCAACACTTTCACTACTGTTGCATAAACTGAAGTGGGAATAGTGTGTGTATTATTCCCAGACTCAAATACATTTCCTAATATGCTCAAATATATTTATTATTAATATTTAACATTTTAATTTCATAGTATTTGTTTATATTTTTTGTGTTTCTAAATTTTTATAATCCTTTTTGTAAATGTATTTTTTTATTTTATTTATTTAGTAATTTATATAATGATTTGGAATAAAATTGGTAATATTTTTATGCTTCATGTAAAAACAAATATATATATATACATACATATACATACACACATATATTTATATATATATATATATATATAATTGGCTTTTTATAGTAGTACATTTAAATAACTAAACAAAAAAATTATTTAATGTGAAATATTTATTTTTAATAATTATGAGATGTTTATATATATGTAAATATATAAACATACACATATATGCATGTGTTTTTATATAAGCATGTTTTGGTAATAATTTTGTACTTACCATTGTAAAGATAGGAAAACGATATTTTTGTAAACACATTTTTTGACATGATACTTTTGTTACACAATATTGTTGGCTTTGATATTATGTCAGTGATCCGGGCCGAGAAGACTCTAAAACCACTGAAATATAGGAGGGTGTAACCTCCAGTCGCTCACATCCACCAAGAACCTGAAGTTCCAGTCTGCAATGACATTCTTCTGACTTGGCATATACTTTGCAATTACTGAAATCCCATTTTTCAGGCAAAAATGACAAACAAAAGTGCTGATCTCCACTAACATCCCAGACTTGATATCCCCCAAGTTTGTTGATGTATTTGACATCTGAGACGTTGTCCATCCCCAGCAGGATGCAACATTTGTTCTTCTGGGGAGGGAGTGTTTGAATAGTAAAGTAACCCACCGACAGCTCTAGGCAATTTATGTAAAAGTCAAGTTCATGAGGAGCCCAAAGCCCTCCAGTGGGGATATCTCTGTATCTGGGCTCGATCATCAGGTCTGGCAGAGAGCCAAAAGTGGCAGTGCTATTTCAGGCATCCATGTGCAGCAGCTACCAGTTTAGCTTTTCCTTTGCCTTGTCAGAAAGGGGAGTCTGATCGTTGTACGAAAGGCCATTGTGGAGATGTCTGATCTTCAGACATTGAAGGGCACTGTAATGGAAGGGCCCAAGATAATGGCTTGAATGGATGACAACAGAAGTCCGACGATCCGCGATGTCATACATAAAGATATCAATTGTTTGCTCAATGTAGGTCTCAAGACTTTCTTGATGTCCCTCAACTTCTGAGAGGGAACTTAAACGAAAGCTCTGACCGAGTTGACTTGGAACCCCAGAAACTCTATCTTCTGTGTTGGGATCAGAACTGACTCCCTTTAATTGATGAAAAAGACTAAATCCTGAAGGAGGATATCCATATAAGACAGGTGATCTAGGAGAAGGATGTGGAATTGTGCCATGAGAATCACGTCCTCTAGATAAACGATTAAACTCATTCCCTTCTCTCTGAGTCCCTGCACCACTAGCCACATCAACTTGGTCAAGAAACACCGAATGGGAGAGCCAGGTTCTCATACTATTTTTCCTGCTGTTGAAATTACAAGAGTCACCTGTGAGGTTGAAAATAGGCACTGTGAGGTAAGCATCCTTCAGGTCCAGGCAGACCATCCAGTCACCTTTCATCATCAGATCCCTTTGTAAATGGATCCCTTCCATTTTGAAATGTCTGTAGACCACCCAATGACTGAAGTCTCTGAGACTGAGAACCAGCCTGTGACCTTCCCTTTTCTTATGGACAAGGAAAATCGTACTGCAGAAGCCCCTGGGGTGTGGAAGGGAAGAATGCACCCTTGCATAGAAGATCGCAAATCTTTCACGATATAAAAGGTCATTTTTGTCGGGAAAAAAGGATAGGTTGAGGGGGAGGCCATTGGGAAGGAGACCCCAGAAGTTCTACGTGGAACCCCATGACTGTCTTTAAAACCCAGGGGCCGTGAGTGATTTTTTGCTAGTTGTGAGAAAATGGTTGAGTTCTGCCCCCTAATTGGAGAATCAGAGAAACCAAAAGAGTGTGCTGGCTGGAAGGACCCTCTGTAGGAGTTGCCTGCCCCTGGCAAAGCGAGATCTGGAGAGGAAGAGGCCTGCTCCTCTGATGCCATCCTGCCAACCTCTTATACGGACATAACAATATCCATGAAGGGAGCCTCGTCTGGCAAACGGCCCCTGCTTCACCCGCTCTTGGCTAAAAGGTTTGCTTGGAAAACTTTCTTAAGAGATACCTGAGCCTTGTCAAAGGCCATGAAAGTGTTCACAAACTTGCCAATGTTCTTTACAAATGTATCTTCAAACAGAAGAAGTTGACATTGGGGTCAGCATCAGAAGAGGCCATGTCTACCAGTTTGGTATCAATGCGCAAAGCAGGGACTTCCTGCACTCTAAGATAGTGCAATTGGCGTTTCTGAGATGACATATCACCCGTTGTGACCAGCCCATTAGGATCTCCGGGTCTATCACAGAGCAAGTCCCTTGTGCTTCGAGAGCCATCTCAAAGATTTTGGACATGGGACCAGAGAGGTCGGGAAATTCATCCTTGCATGCTTTCCATGCCCGGTCAATGATGCCCTTTTTGGGATCCCTAGTGTATTTATTCAAAAAGGTTGACATACTAGGGACTATGTCAGGATTATTGGCAGTCTTGTGCTGAAGGTTAGGGCATTTGTCATGGTGCCTAATACAACCCTCCTTGTCAAAACTTTTCTTCAATTGGTGTTGCAAGTACTCTGCCATGGCCAGGCCAGAAGACAAGTCTGAGGGTCCTGGGTGAAAAATATCCTCAGGGGCAAACCGAAAGGGGCACCAGGTGCACCCTGGGGAGTTTGCAAGATTTCTTTTACCTTTTCTTAGGTGCTTCAGGGGGATAGATCGAGAGAAATAAGAGGAGGTCGAGTCTTTGTCTGCATCGACTGGGGCCAGATTCTGAGGAGGATTTTGACTAGGGTCATGACAACTGTATCTGTGGTTTCCCACACAATTTTAGGAGAGCTGAGCCAAAACCTCAGTGTGAGGCCAGTTCTGCGACTTGGTAGAATTCTCCTGTGGAGTAGAGGAACTCTGCTGGGTGAATGTCTGGGGAATTGAGGTGAAATTCTTTTTCTTTTTGACTAAATGCTGTAGATGATTGGTAAATGACTGATGAAAGTAGATGCCATAGTCTAATTAACTGATTTCTGAACAGCGATGTCAGTAGCCTCCACTAGACTATCATCAAAATAATATCCACCTTCGTGCTCGTAGGGCTCATATTCAGCAGAATCATAAGGCTCACAGTCAGATATACTGACAAATTACCAAGTCCCCAGACACTGGGAGAACAAGGTGGAGCAGCCCCTGAATAGCACTCAGGCTCAACATGTCACCACACGTTTTGCAGCTCCAGCTGGCTATGAAGGGAGGGGCATCAATGTGTGGCATGGCCACAGATTCCAAAGATTATTAATATTGCCACTGTAATACGATTTTCAACTAAGGAAGATTTGGAAGGGGGAAAAAATGTCAAACTCCTAATCAAAATTGGCCAGAAGTGGTAGAGGAGCCAGGTCCTGCTGTTCTTACAGCCTCGGAGTCAGCCACTGGACCGCAGGCAAACTCCACATAGGGCGAGGTAGGAATGGGCAATGGAAAGTCACGCTTAAAGCAATAATCATTCACCAGACTTAGACAGATATGCTAGAACCCACATTACCCACTGGTACCCAACACTGTCTAACTTTGTGACAGCCCTGGGCCTAGCAGATACCTGCACGACATCAGACAGATCGCCAATACACCTTCCTTTCCGGAGCGCATTTAAGCCTCTCTAGATTGGACTATATTTTTATGCAGGTTGCCCACCTGGCTAAAGTAGCTGAGGTACGACACTTGGCCCGAGGAATTTCAGACCATTCCCCGGTGTGGATAGAATTATGGGAGGAATCCAACACAGCTCAGGAACCGCGGCCCATTAATGCCTAGTATCTGCAGCCAAATTCACGGAAAAGCTAGATAGGACTACGATCACTTACTTCAAAATTAATGAGGGGTTGTGAGCTCCAACTTAACACTCTGGGAAGCCTTTAAGGCATTTATATGAGGCACTGCATATTCGCAGATAGTAGGGCTATGCAGGGACCAGGAGAAATCACTTCTCACACTATAGACCAAAATACAGTCCTTAGAAAGAGAGGGAGTTAACACCCTGAACGAAGATCAGATTCATACCCTTCGTCTCCGACAAAAAAATATAGAGACTTAATGAAACAGAGGGCGAAAAACTTACACACTTTGTCCGAACGGAGTATACATGAGGGAGGCAATAAAACGTGGAAGCTGCTCGTGTGGCTCGAAGAAAAGGACCACCAAGAGGATGGTTACCACAAATAGTGAGAAAATGTCTCCGATTCTTAAGAGATCTCGGAAGTATTTGCATATTATTATGAGCAACTCTACTCACCCACTACTCAATGGTCCATTGCAGAGATCAATGACTTCCTCAGACACATTAAGCTCCCGACCCTCTTGGAGGAACACCAAGACTATTTAGAGGCAGATGTTGAACCAAGCGAAATAGAACCGGCAATATGAGCACTGAACTCGGGCAAGGCGATGGGGCTTAATGGCCTTCCTATCGAACTATACAAATGCCTATCAGCCAGATTAATACCCCACTTGCTCCAAGTGTGGAAGGAGGCGAGATAAGAGCATATACTCCCATTAGATCAGCGCCTAGCTACGATAGTTGTTATTCATAAGGTGGGGAACCTGCCAGAGAGGTGCACTTCATACCGCCCTGTCTCTCTTCTCAATGTAGATATTAAGGTCCTTGCCAAAATCCTGGCTACTAGACTACGCAGGGTAATAACTACCCTTAGTGCATCCAGACCAGTCGGGCTTTATGCCTAAAAGAGGAACACTTTTCAATTTGCGTAGACTGTATGGAGTGATGGCGGGCTCCAGAAACAACAGAGTATCCACCATCATTTTGTCAATGGATGCCTCAATGGCATTCGACACCCTCGAATGGAAATATATATGTTTGGGAACCTTGGATGTATGGGTTTCAGACCAAATTACCTGGGTTGGATGGGATTACTATGTTCAGCCCCAACTGCCCAGGTTACGGTAAATGGCATAACATTGCGTAGCTGTAGCGATTACGTGGGGTGCCAGGAAAGGTAGGGGATTTACAGCGTGTGTCATGTCTGTCAGACGACGTCGTATCCTCAAACCGCCACCAGAGGGAGCCTGGCGTATGCGGAACTACAGTTCCCAGAGGCGCAGTGAGAATAGACTCGGAAGCACCGTGTCTACAAAGCCCTTCCGAGATCGCTGCTCTGGGCTTGTCAATCAGGATCCATTCTGATCGAGCGACGGAGCCATCTCTTGTTCCCTCGAGAATTTCCAGGAACTTTGTTCATGTTCCCCCGGCCTCGTTCTTTGCAGCCCTTTGAGATACAGTTGCAGAGACTACAACTACTTCCAGATACCTTGTGAGTACCCGCACTTTATAAGACGGGTTGTCTCGCTACTCCGTGACGTTTTGAGACCCGCGCAGGAGCGCGCTGTCGTCTCCGTCACAGGAGTGTTTTCTTGTGTAATACATTAGTTTGACCTTACGGCGAACCTATACTTTCTTTGGACCCTTCAGTACCGGTACCGGTACGTGCTGTACTAAGAGGCGCCTTCACACACGGAGCCCGTGGTGCTACTCTTGCCTTGCTGATTTTGCCTTTTTCTGTTTACCTTGCTGATTTTGCCTTTTTATGATTACCTTGCTGATTTTGGACTCCTGAATATTTTTCCCTTGCTGATTTTGAGGTAGTCTTCGAAACCACACGGATTGCTCCGGCATTATCGGATTGATTCAAGAGATACTTCCTTGAGTTCCAAGTCCGCCACATCAGTTAGTATCTTCATGAATGAATGTTTTGTTAGCTAACTCCTGTGTGCTTAATAGGTCCCTAACCAATGGTTTCTTGTTCTTTCCTCATCTGCAGTGCTACTGGGGGTTCTTAGAGACCTGCGTGAGTGTGGGTGGACGAAAACCGAACATACGTCCCGAAGCCTCTCTGGGACAGCCTTTATTATTTTATCCACTTCCCTTTTCCCCAGGGGGCATAAATACATAGCTGTGTTTTGTTTTACACTGTGTGTTGTGCGTTCTGGAGAAGAGGGGGGAATCACGTCTATCCATCGTTCCTGCTGACATCTCTCAGAGGTTAGTGGTACGTAGCCATTGACATCGTGACAGATTGACAAGCCCACGATTTCCTTCAGCCCGATGGATACAAATACCGTGTTGGCTTCATTGCTGGAGAGTCTATCCGCTCTCCAGCAGGAAGTACATGCCACACGACAGGAGAACCATGACCTAAGAAATGAAGTAGGTTCACTTAGACGAGAGGTGGCTGGCATTGTCAGGAAAGGGAAGAGTTATATCAGAGAAGGAACGCTTCCTCCTCCCTCACAAACCCCGGATGGGGCATCTTTGGGGGGTGGGTACTTTACTCCCCAAACCTCCAGTCCCTCCTCTCCGGGTCCTGTTCCCACAGTCCATGTTATTCAGAATCCTGGAATACCCTTAGCTCCTCCTGAGCGTTTCTATGGGGACACCAAGAAATTCAAAACATTCCTCAACCAGTGTAGGCTCCATTTCCCTTGCAAACCTACCATTTTTGTGGATGATGCATCAAAAACCTCGTTCATGATGTCATATATGGGGGCAATGCGGCCAGTTGGACAATACCTCTGATGGAAAGGAATGATCCAGTCCTACACAACTTCCAAGATTTCTGTATTGAAATGAGGAAACTGTTCGATCGGAAAACGCATATGCTGTCCCTCGACCGCGAATTGATTACTCTCCGTCAAGGGTCACAAGATTTGTTGACTTACATTACCACCTTTAATCGTCTGGTCGTGGAAACAGAATGGCCTCCAGAGAAATGAACCACTCTGTTCTACCAAGGACTACGTGGGGAGTTGAAGGACGTCCTCTCTCAAGTGGTTCAATTACCCAAAACATGTGAAGAGATGATTGATCTTGCTGTACAGCTTGACCACAGAGTACAAGACAGAAAAGGAGACAAGAATCGAGGGAAAATACGTGCTTACTTTCCAAAGTCTCGTCCTCCTCCCGAGGACTTTTCCAAACATGGGACAGGATCTGAGCCCATGCAGATCGGGGGAGTTCGGGCCCTCTGACCCTTGAAGAAAGAGAAAAAAGACGCCAACAAAAGTTGTGTCACTACTGCGGGAAAAGTGGCCACTTCATTAGAGAATGTCGAGCTAGGGAAAAACGACTAACCCTAGTATGGGCCCCCGAAGACAAGTCGTAATAACACAGGAGTCGGAAAACTGAAGAGCCCAAGTCCGGACGGGGTCTCCGTCTTGGGTTTAGAAGAAGAAGAAAAGATCCCATTGTACCTAGCCAATACCATGCAAACTTCAGTGGCTCACATGAACATCAATGTCTCCTTGAGGATTACCGAGGACAACTCTCTTACAGTGTCTGCCTTATTGGACTCTGGGGCCACAGGGAATTTCATCGATCAACAGTATGCCTGGAAGATGGGCGTTTCCTACGAGAAGAAAAGAATCCCCGAAATGGTGAAAGCAGTGGACGGAAAGGCACTGACATCTGGTCCTGTTAGGTTTCACACTGTACCCCTGACTATGTTCATCGGTGCGAATCATTACGAAACCATACAATTCGATATCATTGACGCTCCCCAGTTTCGCCTTATTCTTGGTATGCCCTGGTTAACATTACATGATCCAGTCGTTAAATGGTCAGAACGTTCAGTGTCTTTAACATCACCGTACTGTAGAGAACATTGCAGCCCTCCATATACCCCCAAAGAAACCAACGAAACAGAGGCAACTCTTCTTGCCCAGGGATGTACAGAAGGAAGGTACTGCTGTGCCACCGCTCTTCCTGGAGCCTACTCGGATTATCAGGATGTCTTTGACAAACGAAAAGCAACCCAGTTACCACCTCACAGACCCTACTGTTAAAACTAAGGTCAATGGACAATCAATATTTGCCCGGCGGTATCGCCTCTTTAACCCACAAAATATTAACCAATGAAGAGGCAGGCGCTGGAGACTGGAAGGCAGGAAACAAGGTTTATTCTCTCCGGAGGAGAACACATCAGTTCAGACAGCCAGTATCGTCACGAGGTGCTCTAACCGCATCTCTGAGGCCTGGCCTCTTATACACAGTTAAATGAATTTTATTGCAGGTAACACAGTCTTGTAATGCTTTGAAGTATGAAAGGACATCCTCTGAATCTCTCCTACAGGCACGTTCCCACACACATTTACAGTTGAAGTCCCCACCCCGGTCACAACAGGTGATGATTATCGCGCAGCTGGACATTCCGCCGATTCACGGAATGTGGGGGTTTGATCGGATCTCATAGGGTGGGGGCTTTGATCAACTCGGGGGTCCTTTGATGAGGGAAGCTTTCTACTGTACGGGGAGGGGCAATAAACAGTATCGGCAGAGCTAGGTGTCGGCCTGGGAAAGAGGAAGACAAACGGGCACACAGGAAAAAGGGGGGGGGTTGGTATCAAAGGGCCTGGGACCATGAAAAGGAATGAAGGGAGGTGTCGCGCTAGGAACAGGATGGGGTTCTGAGGCAGAGCTGCGTTGAAGGGGGTTTATGACCCAAGGCATGCGAGTGTGGGGGTTGTCAGCGTGCGGGCTTTGCGAGGGCGAAGGGCTATGCTGGGGGCCAGTGGCGTGCAGAGGGTGGTTCTGATCGAGGCACCTAAAATGGCGGGTGCACACGACAAAAAGTGTGGCATCCGGGGAAAAAGGCAAGATGGCGCAGATAATGTTTACCAAACCGTACTAATTTTCCACAGTCCTCCCTTTAACATATCCAAGACATCTTGCTGGCCTATTTCCTATCCATGTCTACTGTGGCGGTCATAAGTAAAGAAATGGGAACCCAGGTGAAGAAGCTATAAACATTACATTTAAAATATTTCGTCTTAGGAGGCGGGTCTATCGATAAACTCGTTTGCAGGAAGGTCATAGTAATGCAATATCGGACAAAACGATTCTGTAGTGTGATCATTGAGTACATTTCATAGATACTTGTGGTCATTCGGAATGTGAACTGATAGGTTATTACATATGTAAGTTCTGTTCATTTTTAGTTGGAGCATGATCAATACAATGGTGGTTGGGAGAGAAATGAGACGTAGTAAAAACGATAATCAGAGGCGCCATTGTTCGAAGGGGAGGTCCTATTGTCATGGACCGTTATTAGTGAGTTCTCAGCATTCTTTGTCGTCTTCTGTTGGCACGGTGGAGCGATGAGTCCAGCTCTCTTCTGAGCTCCGCGTTGCAGGGCATGATCTTTTCCTCGCTTTCCTGGTCAAGAAGGTCCTTTTCGCCCTGTGTCCTTTGGAGTCGATTGTCAAAAAGTTCAGGTGGAAGAAGAGTGTGTGTAAGTAGTCCATAGGGTAGGTCGGAGAAAAAAAAGGGGGGATGGAGCAGGGCCAAATCGGGAACAGACCAGGGGGACGGAAAATTTCAGGTAGGCGGGCTCATGACCGAATTCAGAGAGCGGGGACTTTTCGGCACACGTTGAACATTGAGCAGGGGCATCAGGTCAGCCCTTTGTTCTCATTTTGTCGGAAACAGTGCCTCGTCCTGCAACTCCTTTCTGTCGCGGTCTCGCCTTGGCCAATGTCGCAGATGTTCCACGATCTGTAGTCAGGCCACGTGCTCCCACATCCGGTCTCTCTTTCCTCCGACAGCGGTACCCTTAAATGAGTTTGAAAAGACAGTCTTTAGAGAATTGGCAGAGGAAGGTAATCACATAAGTCTATTTCTCTCCCAGCTCCACGCAAATGAGAAACATCCGTTACATTGGGGTTCACAACCATCATATAAATAATTGATGATGGGCTCGTTGGATTTCCTATAACTTTCCTTCGTAACTATTTCTTTGGTGCTTGTTGGCGTTACATTCATTGTCGTGGTACGAAATCTGGTGCCTATTCCTCGTATTTTGTGTATTACAGTTACGTCAGATCTTCTGACAGAGACCCACCTTCCTAGTACGTGCCTTACAAAGCTATACCGTTCTCCAGGACTTTATATTTTTCAAAAAAAGTGCAACGTGCTATCACCATGGTCTGATGGGTATCTTTCTGAGGGACGAACATAGGCTAAACATTTTTCCATCCTATAAATGCATCCTACCTTTCAGCTAAACATTTTACTTTCAACAGGGTTAATTGCAACGATTTCTTCATTTCGGCCTAATCTTTAACTTCGCAAACATCAGTCTAGTTCCTACATAGCCTCTTACAACCTTATTACTTTATTAAAAAAAAACGGGGTCTTATGGAAACAACTAGGGACATAGCAAACTGTGGTTAGGGACTATCATCTTGCTTTGTGTCATAAGGGCGTTATTTAGCAGAAGGCCACAGTTCAGTTGGTAAGCGTTCAGTGACATTTCTCGAATTCTAAAACTCCGTAGCTTGCTCACCAACAGATCATTTCTAGGAACAACGGCTGGCCCGTGTTAGTTGTAAGTCGACTTGTTTCCTACAACAGGGGGTGAGGGACATTTTTAAAACTCTCGTCCGGGGCAGCTGATACAAAACTGAGGGGGTTCTGGGAAGACGGGGATGTTTCGATCACTTTTTACTGTTCGGGGATTGCGACAATTCGGGATGGGGAAGGTCGCATTATCCTGAGGCAATTTTTTTATAGAAGCCACTGACATGTAGTTCCCTTATTACGGGCCAGATTAGGGAACCTTAGTCGTCTTACCTGTCCTTTCCCGTTTGGCCAATTCTAGGTTTCATCAATATTTAGCAGAAAGGAGAGGTAGTGACACGGCATCAGGGTGATTATATTTAAGACAAATTTTGTGCAAATACTTGCGGTATTTGGAGCCAATTGGGGGGTGCACTAGGGGTGGCGGTTTGCCAATTTTGGTGCTAGTCGTTCGGAAGAGTGAGAGTGTGGAGGGGAGAGAGAGAGAGAGAGAGAGAGAGAGAGAGAGAGAGAGAGAGAGAGAGAGAGAGATGTGCAACAATAGGCTAAATAGTACACGTGTGTCATGGGGGGTGGCCGTGTATTAAGATAGGCTATTCAGCGCATTACACAACATAAGACATTACGGGTCCGTGTTAGAATTTCGAAAACATGCAGTTTGGGACGGACGAGCATTAGGCAGGGTAGAGGGGGCATGCATTGAGTAAAAGACACCATTGTATCTCACTTCTCGCACTCTTGGTCCGCCGACCAGTCAAGTCAGCGCCTCAGTCGCACAAAAACATGTTCTCATAGTTTCAGACATACGTGACACGTGTCCATTCGCACAGCACGGATTAGGGGTGACCGTGTTTTCAGACATACGTGACACGTGCCCATTCACGCAACACGGATTAGGGGTGACCGTGTTTTATCATATTATACAACTTATTAGCTCTTTCGTTACAAGAGCAGTTTGTGGGTGTGCTTAGGTGCCATCTGGCAACGTTAGTCCGCTTCGTGTATCAGACATGGCGGGGCTTCAGATCTTCACCATACCTCGGTCGTGATCTCCAGTGTAACCTGTAGGGGGAGGAAAAGAGGGGAAGGGAGGGGGACAACATTCGCGCATTTCAAATGCATGGGCACGAAAGTTCTTTACTTACCTCATACTCGTCTTGTCTCCTCGGGATAGAATCCCTGGGGTCTTGGTTTCTGAAGCCAGGGGGGGGGGAAAGGGGCAGTGTGTCCTTATAGGTCGCGTGTAGGGAAACGTTAAAAATCAGGGGCTCTTAGTGCGGGGTATCTAGTTGGTAGATGTATCTAGCTATCGGGGCCCTTAAATCTTTTCCAATGCTGTGATGGTCTAAGGCATACCAGCTCTTCGGCCAACTCTGTTCCCTAGTACCTTTGAGTGTCGTACCTTCATAACGTTCTATCATTTACACCGCTTCACGTTACCCGTCCTCAGAAGTCGAGGTCCTTCTCCATGCGTTAGTTCCAGAGCCAGTCGCATACTTGGAGGCAGAGTATCATGTCTTAGATTCGATCCTCCCTCTGGAGCTGAGCAACCATGTTCTAATAACCTTAAAAAGAGAACAAAGCAGGGTTGCACAAAAAACTCTCCCGCTGACCCCACATTTAAAAAAAAAAAAAGCATGCAATACCCATTTCATAGTTCGGAAAACCTTTATTTGCACAATCGTTCAGCATGTAGATATGACAGTGCAATCGTATTTGGCCGGGCACGGCAATGGCTAAAGTGCGTACAGTAGGGGGGTTATTTTGCAGTATTGGGAATATTAAAAATATTAAAAATATTAAAAAGGCTTATTCATTCATTTGCAGGGGACTAAAATGTCTATCGATAGTTGAGGGATCAAGGGGCATTCATTTCATAGTTGGCAGTACAGTTGGACTAGTTGCAATCAAATTTCCTATATGTATACCGTGGGTGTGTGTCGTAAGCGAGGTTATGTATCGGCTACAATAAACATCATAATAAATTGTACATTTGAAAAAAACACTTTTCACGGGACCCTTTTACATGTTCGTCGAGTGAACCCTCCCTCTTTTTCGTCAAGTGTACAAAGGATCATATACATATTTCAGAACATCGAGTCTTTTTAGCTAAAAAAAACACCACGAGGCGTTCGCAAGTTCTCATTGATTCCGGCGCCATTTTGGGCGGGGCCGGGTTAGTCCGGAAGTAGCATCAGAGACAAAATGTTTCCCATAACCGGCGGTTGGACCAGAGTCCTCTTCGGCAGTTCAAACACTCGTGCTAACAGAAGGGGTGGCTATGTCGTGGTTATTTTCGTTAGCGACCAAGGCAGTCGTTCCTCACCGGGAGCCGGCAGGGGCCGAGGGCTCCTGGGACTTTTGTAGAATCTTCAAGGCTGTGGGGATGCTGTCGGAGGTGGGGGCTCGTGCCCTGGTGGACAAGCGTCCGAGTTATATTGCTGGTCAAAGTTACTCTAGCGGCCTAGACCCGCCTTCCAGGGGGCCCAGACGCCATTTTGAGGCCTGCAGCAGCCGCCCTTCGTCGAGTCTGCAAGAGTGGAGGAGACCTTTTGGAGTGAAAGAAAAGGAACTCTGTGTCGTAGGAGCAGGACATTCGGCTAGGGTGCAGCTGTGGCGCCCCCACCTGGGGGGGCGAGGGAGACTCGTTTGCGCCGTCTCCCTCTCCCGGTGTACCCCACGCTGCTCTCTTTCATGGGCATGCATGATGGCCACTCCACATCCCGTGTTCCTCAAGTCCCATGTCCAGTGCTGCGGAAGTATGGCCACCTGCGGTGCATGTTCGGTGCTGTGTGAGTATTGGCGCAGCCGTTGCATGTTCGGTGCTGCGCAAGTATCGGCACCGTTGCATGTTCGGTGCTGCGCAAGTATCGGCACCGTTGCATGTTCGGTGCTGCGCAAGTATCGGCACCGTTGCATGTTCGGTGCTGCGCAAGTATCGGCGCCGCCCGGCTGGAGGATTTCCGTGCCGGGCCGGGGGCTGGGAAGCCTCCTACCCGTGGAGGTGGGAGAGGCTCGTCCGCGTCGCCTCTCCCTCCCAGCCCAACCTGGACAAATTTCTGCAGAGGTATTTGTGATGGCCGGACTGGGGCTGGGAAGCCTCCTATCCGTGGAGGTGGGAGAGGCTCGTCCGCGTCGCCTCTCCCTCCCAGCCCGACCTGGACTAATTTTCGCGGAGGTATGTACAAGACATCCCCCCCCCAGAGTTGTCGCAGCCATTATTCAAGAAAGAAGTGGCGCCTGGCGTGTTGCTGCTGCCATTACGGAGGAGAAAAGAAAGAAGTGGCGCCTGGCGTGTTGTCGCTGCCATTACGAAGGAGAAAAGGAAAAAATGTCCCGTCCGTCTCTGGGCCGGGCATCCGGTGGATGTCGGCCGGACGCCCCTTGCTCTGGCCCCATGAACGGGTTCCTTGGCTCATCGGCTGCAGCCGGATCCAGTTGGCCCCAGTCCCCGGCCATTGGTGGCCGGACCGGGGGAGCATGTGGCGGGACTATCTGCAACTATCACGTGCCACCGCGGCCGGACTGGGAGAGAGAGGGAGGAGGGTCGAGGACATAGACATCCCCCCCCTTACAACTCTCCAGTGTGGTCAAGGCGATCCCCTGGCTGGGTCCCGCTGGCCCCTGTCTCTCCTCCGGCTCCACCCTATGTTACGATTTCCTGGCCGACTGTTGGCAGCAGGACCCGCCTTATATGGGTTGCTGCCGGCTGGGCGTAGCCGCAACCCTGTCTCTCTTTGGAAGTTTCCAGAGTGGGGGGGGGGGGATGTTTTGCTGACTTTCATTTTCTACAGTTTACCGTTCTTGTTTCTAACGTTTCCTGTTGTTAGGGCATTAATAGGTGTTATTATTACGTATTGTTATTGTTTCTTGCTCGTTATGTTAAATAAAAGTTCATGTTCATCAGTGGCCTACTGATTTCGTTTTCCCATTCCTTTCTTTCCAGGTTGTTTCATACTAAAGCTTCTGATAACAGAAGTTAAGTAACACGGAAACACAGGCAGAGGGATGACGTAGATTCATGCATCACGTACACACAAACTCAGACGGGGAGACAGTACAAGTATTATATACAAAGACCCAAGACAAACATAAAACAGTTATTGGCCATAATTATCTTTTTCTGTATGCTGCGCATACTTATTGTTCTGAGTTCTTTTTACCTGTTTCTTGTCTTTTTATTCGTTGGCTGCCTTTTTCTGGTGGCTTTGATTGTACGCACTTACGCCTTTGGCAACTGACAAACCGTTGGTGTCAATTGGAGAGCAATGGGGCAGCTTTTAGTTATATGCCTATAAGGATGCGGAAAAGGAGGTAGGAGGTTTTCAAATATTGGCAATATCCCTAGTCCTCTCGGCGGAGGATACTCGTGTAACCCTTACCTCGAAATACCCTAAACTTTTCCCTACTTGGCTAAACGTAAGAATGCTTGATCATGTGTGTACATTATTCTTTTTGCTTTATTCGGGGTTTGTCGTGGTTAATTTAGAGCTAGACTGGGTTTCCCGTCTTAGCGTTGTTTGATCTATGAGGACTCGAACATGTCGCTGAAATCGGCCTGGCGAAATCTGTGCCATCGGGCATAATCGAACGTGGTGGTTCTATCTGGCCTGTCCATGTCGGTCTGATTCCTCTTTGTCTCGCGCCTTTTCCCTTTCTGCCGGCCTGTTATTCCTGTCGGCCCTCTGCTCCTACTCTCGTTCAGTAGAGTCGGACATTGGGCTTTCCAGTGCCCGGCATATTTACAAAAAGCACATTGGTTTTGCCCTAAGTCTGGTCGCCCTGTGCGCAGTGTCAGGGGATTACTTTCGGGTCGTTGTGTCCTGGGGTTGTCCTGTCGATATATTCCTTTACCTACTCTGTCCTCGTCTCTTTTCTTTCGTTGCATTGCTTCTTTGCGCCACATACCGAGACTGTCGAGCATAATAGGCGTTGTCTTATTATTACGAAGGGCTATTTCTAACGTTTCTATTTTATCAAGATCGAAGGATCCTATCAGTGGCCACTGTTTCTCTTGATTTTCTTTGGTATACCTGTGCCACAGTTTACTATAGGCTATGGTAACTAATCCATAGTTTATGAACATGTCTTTATTAGGGGTGCCTTCCAGCGGAGCTAGATGATCCACCTCTAATAAACGGTCCGGGCTGAACCAACTATCGACCAGTGGGGAGAAGACAGACATGACGGCTCGCGAAGAGGACAAAAAGTCAGCACTGCCTATCTTATCACTGCGTGCAAAGACTAGACAGAATATTTCTATTCTACGTTGTTTGCAGGCAGTGAATACCTCATGAACCAATATCAAAACAATAAATAAACGACCAGTGGGAAGAATAAGTAGATCCGCAAAGGTCTGCGTCCTCTACCCTTTCACTATCTGCAAAGGGGAACCTGTTCTTTCCTGTTTGTAGACAGAGAATCTCCAGAAAACAATCCGCGAACAGTAGCTCGGGGTCAAAAAAACTGTTAATCAGTGTGGGAGAGGGAATCTCCCGAAAACAATTCGTGAATAAATAATCAATCAGTGGGGGAGAAAGATAGGCACGCTGGCTGCGTTACTTATCCTTCACTGTTTGCAAAGAGAAAGAGCCTACTGTTTCTCCGTTTGCAGACAGTGAATCTCCAAATAGGCCAACAAAGAGTAATACTAGTATTTTCTGAACAATTAAACAACTATTTCGCAATTCGTCGTGTCTACACGACCTTACCCGGACCGTATGGACAGTTTCTTATCTTCCGAATCCAGCGCCCGATCGTCCTCCTTTCCTCGTATTCCTCGCGGCACTCCTGATGGTTCCCAGTCAGGACCGTAGATCACTCGAGAGAGAGGTCTGTTCGGAGCCAGTGAAGTTCGGATGATCGGCTGCCAGACGAGGGTCTATTGGGCAAGAGCTCTCCCGATCGTTGCAGTCGTTCACTCTGTCGTCAGGACCTCTCCCACTGGATCCACGAGTCACTGATGGGCCCCACGCTTGGGACGCCAATTGTTAAAACTAAGGTCAATGGACAATCAATATTTGCCCGGCGGTATCGCCTCTTTAACCCACAAAATATTAACCAATGAAGAGGCAGGCGCTGGAGACTGGAAGGCAGGAAACAAGGTTTATTCTCTCCGGAGGAGAACACATCAGTTCAGACAGCCAGTATCGTCACGAGGTGCTCTAACCGCATCTCTGAGGCCTGGCCTCTTATACACAGTTAAATGAATTTTATTGCAGGTAACACAGTCTTGTAATGCTTTGAAGTATGAAAGGACATCCTCTGAATCTCCCCTACAGGCCCGTTCCCACACACATTTACAGTTGAAGTCCCCACCCCGGTCACAACAGGTGATGATTATCGCGCAGCTGGACATTCCGCCGATTCACGGAATGTGGGGGTTTGATCGGATCTCATAGGGTGGGGGCTTTGATCAACTCGGGGGTCCTTTGATGAGGGAAGCTTTCTACTGTACGGGGAGGGGCAATAAACAGTATCGGCAGAGCTAGGTGTCGGCCTGGGAAAGAGGAAGACAAACGGGCACACAGGAAAAAGGGGGGGGGGTTGGTATCAAAGGGCCTGGGACCATGAAAAGGAATGAAGGGAGGTGTCGCGCTGGGAACAGGATGGGGTTCTGAGGCAGAGCTGCGTTGAAGGGGGTTTATGACCCAAGGCATGCGAGTGTGGGGGTTGTCAGCGTGCGGGCTTTGCGAGGGCGAAGGGCTATGCTGGGGGCCAGTGGCGTGCAGAGGGTGGTTCTGATCGAGGCACCTAAAATGGCGGGTGCACACGACAAAAAGTGTGGCATCCGGGGAAAAAGGCAAGATGGCGCAGATAATGTTTACCAAACCGTACTAATTTTCCACACTACGACTGTCGTATAGATCTTGTTCCAGGGGCGGATATTCCCTGCAGTCGAGTGTACGCGCTCACAGAGCCTGAAACACGTTACCTGAAAACGTATTTGGAGGAAAATCTTGCCTCGGGGTTTATTCGTCATTCCACCTCCCCTGCTTCATCTCCGCTCTTCTTTATTTCGAAAAAGGATTGTGACGAACTCAGAACGTGTATAGACTACAGGTCTATAAATAAGGTGACTATAAAAAATAGATAGCCTTTGCCCCTCATACCTGTACTTTTGGATCAGCTCCGAGGGGCACATGTGTTCACCAAATTGGACCTCCGAGGAGCCTATCACCTGGTACGAGTAAAACCAGGTGATGAGTGGAAAACCGCCTTTCGCACAAAGTTCGGCTTATTTGAATACCAAGTAATGCCTTTCGGGCTATGTAACGCCCCTTCCGCCTTCCAGTACTTCATGGATGAAGTACTACGAGGACTTCTGGAAACCATCTGCATCGTATATATCGATGATATTCTGGTTTATTCAAGCAACCCACAAGAACACGTTTGCCATGTTAAAACGGTCCTGGATCGCCTTCGCGTACATTCCCTGTTTGCCAAATTAGACAAATGCCTGTTTCATGTCAACGAAGTGGCTTTTCTGGGATATATCATCAATGCCCAGGGATTCCAAATGGACATGAGCAAAGTAGAAGCTATAACCCAGTGGAAAGCCCCCAACCATGTCAAATCCGTGCAGAGTTTCCTGGGGTTTGCTAATTATTACAGGCGATTCATTAAAGACTTTTCTCGCATCATCACTCCTATATCAAGACTGTTGAGAAAGAACGTACCGTTTGACTGGACTCCAGAGGCAAATCAAGCTTTTGAAACATTGAAAACGTGTTTCACCCAAGCACCCATTCTGCGTCATCCAGATCCCAATTTGCCGTTTGTGGTGGAGACAGACGCCTCACAGTACGCGTTGGGAGGGGTATTGTCCCAACGTCATCCAGATACGGGACAACTACATCCGGTGGCTTTCTATTCCAGAAAACCTACGCCATGTGAGGTGAACTACTCTATCACAGACAAAGAATTGCTGGCTATTAAACGGGCATGTGAAGAATGGAGGCATCACTTGTTGGGAGCTCTTCATACGGTTGAGATGTACACAGATCATAGAAATCTTTTATTTCTCAAAACTGCAAGAGCATTAACACCAAGGCAACTAAGGTGGTCACTCTTTTTCTCGGATTACGACTTTATCATCAAGTTCAGACCCGGACCCCAAAACGGCAAGGCTGATGCTCTATCCCGCAGGGTCGACCTCACAGAACCTTCTCTGGAAATCGATACAGTCCCTCCCTCCATCCTTTCTCCCTCGGCTTTTCCGGAGTCGACGCTGGCGTTTGTGATGACACAAGACTTCCTTGAAGACGTAAAAGTAGCTGTGTCTGGGATTGATATCCCTTCTTGGATACAAGAAGATCCTGTCCATAGAAGTACCAAGGAGGATCTGCTGTACCATTATCAGGCTATATACGTCCCTCTGAGCACGCTCCAGGAACAAATCTTGACTTGGTTTCATGATTCTACGTTGGGAGGCCATCTGGGGGAATACAAGACCATTGCCGGTATAGAACGATCATTTTGGTGGCCCACATTGCGAAAAGATGTCAAAGACTATGTAAAGAAATGTGCTGTCTGTGCACAAAGTAAAACCAGCCATTCCAAACCTGTGGGGTTGCTACGTCCCATTCCAGTTCCCCCTTCTCCTTGGCATACTGTGTCTATGGATTTTATTTTTGAAAAGTTCCCTTTGTGAGAACTATACCACTATCCTAGTACTGATTGATCATTTGACTAAAGTGGGACATTTCATTCCCCTGAAAAAGCTGCCTACCTCCTCCGAACTGGCCATGGTGTTTCTCCAGCATGTGGTGAGAGCACATGGAATACCCAGAGTCCTAATCACAGACCGGGGATCCCAATTTACCTCTCGCTTTTGGAAAGCTCTCTGTCAGGCGCTGCACATAGAAGCTCGGTTATCTACCAGTTTCCATCCCCAGACAGATGGTAAAACCGAGCGACTTAACCAGTCCCTGGAACAGTACCTACGTTGCTTCGCACTGCAGAACTCGGATGACTGGTTCCCTCTGGTCTGGATGGCGGAAATCGCCTACAATAACGCAGAACACTCCACGTTAGGGTGCTCACCATTCTTTTGTCTATACGGGTTCCATCCTGACATGCTCCCCTTTGAATGGCCAGCCACCTCCACTCACCCTTCCATTCAGGAGCATCATGCTCACCTACGAGCTGTGTTGATTGACGCTAGACGCCAATTGGCTCTTTCTCAGGCAGCTCAGAAACGGTATTCTGATCGGAAGCGGGCCCCTGAACCCGAGTACAAGGTGGGAGATAAGGTTTGGTTATCCACCAAGAACCTGCGTTTGAAAGGGAGGGGTAAGCTAGCTCCCAAGTACATAGGGCCCTATGGGATTGAGGGGTTAGTGAACCCTGTGGCTGTCCGTTTGTCACTCCCCCTTTCTTGGCGGATCCACCCCGTGTTTCATGTGTCCCTGCTTCTGCCCTGTCGGGTGGGTATGCGTCTTCCCTCACGGCCTGGCCCCATTGATATTGACGGTGATGAGGAGTATGAGGTGGAGGAGATTCTAGATTCCCGTCTGTCCCGTGGGAGGTTGCAGTACCTGGTAGCGTGGAAAGGGTTTGGGGTGGAGGACAGGACCTGGGAACCTTCAGCCAACATGCATTGCCCTCTGTTGGTGGAACAGTTTCATGCTGCGAATCCTGGCAGGCCTGGTCGACCGCCGGGACGTCGGTCCTCGAGAGGGGGCTCTGTAGCGATTACGTGGGGTGCCAGGAAAGGTAGGGGATTTACAGCGTGTGTCATGTCTGTCAGACGACGTTGTATCCTCAAACCGCCACCAGAGGGAGCCTGGCGTATGCGGAACTACAGTTCCCAGAGGCGCAGTGAGAATAGACTCGGAAGCACCGTGTCTACAAAGCCCTTCCGAGGTCGCTGCTCTGGGCTTGTCAATCCGGATCCATTCTGATCAAGCGACGGAGCCATCTCTTGTTCCCTCGAGAATTTCCAGGAACTTTGTTCATGTTCCCCCGGCCTCGTTCGTTGCAGCCCTTTGAGATACAGTTGCAGAGACTACAACTACTTCCAGATACCTTGTGAGTACCCGCACTTTATAAGACGGGCTGTCTCGCTACTCCGTGATGTTTTGAGACCCGCGCAGGAGCGCGCTGTCGTCTCCGTCACAGGAGTGTTTTCTTGTGTAATACATTAGTTTGACCTTACGGCGAACTTATACTTTCTTTGGACCCTTCAGTACCGGTACCGGTACGTGCTGTACTAAGAGGCGCCTTCACACACGGAGCCCGTGGTGTTACTCTTGCCTTGCTGATTTTGCCTTTTTCTGTTTACCTTGCTGATTTTGCCTTTTTATGATTACCTTGCTGATTTTGGACTCCTGAATATTTTTTCCTTGCTGCTTTTGAGGTAGTCTTCGAAACCACATGGATTGCTCCGGCATTATCGGATTGATTCAAGAGATACTTCCGTGAGTTCCAAGTCCGCCACATCAGTTAGTATCTTCATGAATGAATGTTTTGTTAGCTAACTCCTGTGTGCTTAATAGGTCCCTAACCAATGGTTTCTTGTTCTTTCCTCATCTGCAGTGCTACTGGGGGTTCTTAGAGACCTGCGTGAGTATGGGTGGACGAAAACCGAACATACGTCCCGAAGCCTCTCTGGGACAGCCTTTATTATTTTATCCACTTCCCTTTTCCCCAGGGGGCATAAATACATAGCTGTGTTTTGTTTTACACTGTGTGTTGTGCGTTCTGGAGAAGAGGGGGGAATCATGTCTATTCATCGTTCCTGCTGACATCTCTCAGAGGCTAGTGGTACGTAGCCATTGACATCGTGACAGTAGCTTCCCTCTGGGTAGAGGAACCAGACAGGGATTCCCTCTTTCCCCCTTAATATTCGCGCTAGCCCTGGAGCCCTTGGCGGTATGGGTTTGACAAGATCCTATTGTGATGGGAGTCACGTGAGGAGAATCATGGGAAGAAAGCATTTCTTTGTATGCAGGTGATATCCTTTTCTACGTGTCATATCCCCCGCAGGATTACCCGCCTCACACACATCCTTTGCACCTTTGGCCAGTACTCTGGTTACAAGATAAACTGGGTAAAATCCCTTATGCACCTAATAACAGGCCCCATGCCCATTTTGCTTAGAGGTGTGAAGTTGCCTTTGTCAGCTGGACACTTTAAATACTTAGGCATGTACGTCACCATGGACCCCGTCCTGTTTTACCACTTGAATTTATCCCTGCTCCTGGAATGTTTTAAGGCAGATGTGGAGCATTGGAAAACTTTGACGCTGTCTCTATTGGGATGAGCGGCGATGTTTAAAATGATGACATTACCCCGAATGCTCTACATTTTGCAGAATACCCCTCATCAAGTGCCAGATAACTTCTTTAAATCCATTGACTCACTCCTCCACTCCTTGTTGTGGAACACGGCCCCACCACAGATTACTCTAACTAAGTAAGCACATGGAATATATGATGGAGGTATTGGCCTTCCATATATAAGAAAGTATTACTGGATGGCGCATCTAGTGATAGTGAATGATTGGGGGTTTGCCCCCTGGGATGACCCGAACTATAGATTAGAGCCACTCTCCATGGAGCCTGGTGATTTCCATTAATTCTCTACATTTCACCTAAGGGTAAAAACTTATTTCCCCAAACACACAATAGCTCAGATATGGGCACCACCACTTCCTTTTTGGGATGGAAGGGGAAGCTTACTAACATGACCCCACTATGGCATGGTGATGCACTTTCACAGTTACGTGACCTGCAGGGTTTTAAAGCATGGGACTTAATAGAAATGTCCGCACTGGGGGGATGTTTGTAGGGATGGTAATATGATCACTTGGGAAGAGTTACAGGCACAGTATGAACTGACTGGCACCGAGGCTTTCAGACACCTCCTGCTTCAAAAAAATGCCCTCAGAGCACATACCCCTGGGGAGAGCTCCCTGCCAGAATACCCTCCCCCCCTTGAGGACAGAGTCCTAACTGAAGCATTACCTAAAGAATCAGTCTCTCTAATATATAAAAACTACAAAACAATTCTCCAGACCGTGTTGTTGCGTAAAGATCTAAGTGGAAGGCCGACATTGGAGACTGTGATGATGGGGAATGGGAGAAGCCACTAGGTGTAATGTTACCGCTAACGTTCCCAAACGGCATGACACAGCAATGCAATTAAGGGCTTTTATTGAATATATATATTCCTCTCAGAGAGCGCTGAGCCGATCTGTCCGGACTCCGGCACTCGCGCCTTTATCCCGGGATGCGCGTGCAACTACAACATGGCCGCCGGGAGCGTCGCGTCATCACGCGACGTGCATCAGCCAGAGCGCTGACGCTACATATCTCCCCTTTTTCTGCCAATAAAACAACATTAACTTACAGTCCATCACTCATATCATAGTCCTGGAACCTGCACGGTCTCACCACCGTTCTCCCACTGCGGGTGTGTCTTACCGGGGTGGTCGTGACTCCTCCCTCAAGTCTAACCTCCCTAGGTTGTTCAGTGCAGGTAGAAGAAGAATTGGAAATGGATGATATATAAATTGGGCATGATCGAGGGAGGATACCTCTGAGGCATGATCCCCGGTATGTTGTGTTGAAGAGGAGGAAGGGAGAAGTGACAACTAGAATATTTAATTACTCCATGGGGCTCCGCTGCTCCATTCATGAGCACCTGACCATTGTAGAATGAGATAGAATTAGAATGGGGTATAGGGTGGGAAGAGATGAATGAGGAGGGGTAATTATGGAATTATAGTTATGATAGAAGGAGGTATAAGAAGGTAAGGTTGGGATAGGTTTGTACCGCCAACTTGACTCTCACCATTAGGGTAGACATAAATGATAAGTCAGTGTCTCTCACATTCCTTCGCAAATTGTAGTATTTGGCGTAGACAGCTTGTGCTCTCTCTAAGTTCGCTTTCACCACTGCCGAAGACCATTTACTGGTTACGGTTTTCTCCTTCCACACTCGGTTGTCCTTGGTGAAGGGGTCGCGAACCCTCAGAATTTGGAAGGGGCTATACCCTGTTCCTGTGGGGGTGATTCTGTACGCCCAGATCATTTGCCATATTTCTTTCTCCCAGCCCTTGTCACTCATTATCGCCGCTTGCACAGATCCCATTACCACCCGATTAAAGCGTTCCACTAGTCCGTTACCCGCCGGGTGATATATAGATGTGTGTTTGGAGAGTATGCCATTTCTCTCCATGAATTTAGTCCACTTTTCTGAGGTAAACTGAGGGCCGTTGTCACTTAGGATGACCTTGGGAATGCCCTCTCTCACGAACGTGTCATCCAGAAATCTTAGAATTGTCTCTGTGTCCATTACTTCTGCTACTTTTACTTCTGGCCACTTGGAGTATCTGTCTATGAGGACACACACATATTTCTGGGTACCTTGTCCATTCAAAATCGGGCCCAGGATATCTATAGACAACTCTTCCCACTGGTTCTTTGGGGAATCAAATTTTCCCGGCGCCGGTCTCAGCGGCTTGAGTGTTTTGTCCGCTCCTTGGCACTGGATGCATTCCCTGACATATCGTTCAGCTTGTAGATCCATGCCTGGCCACCAGTATCCTTGTTTTGTCAGCAATTTCGTTTTCCCAATCCCCAAATATCCTTCATGGAGTATCGCTAGTAGTCTTGGTACTACTCCTGCTGGGGGGATGACCTTGTCGCCCCTGTACACAAACACACCCTTATCGTCCATGGACAGCTCTTCCTTGACCTCGTAGTATTTCCGTAGATTCTCGTTGAGGTGTTTCTTTTCCGGCCAGCCATTCACTATGTACTCCTTCACCTCCTGTATAGTCTGATCCTCCTTATAGGCCTCATTCCACTCTTGGTTGCTAATGACCCTCTCCTGGTCATCCATCAGGGCCACCAATTCCTCTCTGCCGTCTTTTTCTTCTTCTTCCGTTGCCATGGCTGCCGCCCCACTCAAATAATCTGCCACTATGCTTATTGGCACTCCGCCAATCGTCATGTCCAGCACTGGCTTGGTGGATCTCTTGGTATCTACACACATCACTTGGTCATAGATTCACAGTACAGTGTCTTCCTCTTCTTGAACGCTCTCCTCTGAGTCCTCTTGTCCCTGGTCTACATATCTTACCATGCTCTTGGTAGACTTCCTGCGACACACCTTCTCATAATGCCCTACGATCCCGCAGAACAAGCATTTGGTGCGAAACGCCGGACATTTTCTGTCGTATGCCTCGTGTGCCATACTTCCGCATCGGTAACAGGCCTTCTTGCTGCTCCCCATATGTTTTCCAGGTGGGCCTGAATTTCCCTTCCACCTGTTCGGTCCTTTTTGTGCGGTCCCTTTGTACTTGCTTTCTCTACGGGGTTCTTCTATTTCTATTCTGTTCACCATCGGCCTGGCCAGCGTCTCCTTCTTCGTCGCCTCCGCACATCGCCGCGCTAATTCCGCTTTCTTAACTATGACCATGACTTCTTTCAACGTGGCATCCCCGCTCGCCCATAACTTATCCTGCACGGCCTTACTTGTGGTGTGCATCACTATTTGATCCTTAATGAATTCGTCTTGAAACGTGTCGTATCTACACGTGGATGCCAGCTTCCTCAATGCCGCTACATATCCTTCTACCGATTCCCCGGCTTCTTGCTTTCTCTGTTGAAAATTGTACCTGTCGATTGAGACACACACTGCAGGCCTGTAGTGTTCATTCAATTCTTCAATTGCGTGGGCATAGACGTCATCATCAGTACTTGCTCGTTGTTTTGGTACTAGGTTTTTGAAAACTCTGAGCCCCTCCGGGCCTAGGTTATGTAACAGTATTCGTTTCTTCCGTTTACTTGTACATTTCTCCTCATTTTCATCCTCTAGTACTTCAATAAAGTTATCAATGTAGTCTCTCCAGTCTTCCCACCTCATAAGGGGTTCACCTGGTTTGGGCAGGAATGGTACAGGTGCCGTTGCGCACATGGTTTCGCGCTTTTCCGGGGGAGGGGTCCACCTTGGCTCTTAGGGCTGCCTGGTGCGCTGTCTTCCTCCTGCTTCTTAGGCTGCAGTGGGTGACTTTTCGTCTCTACCCCTACACTCTTCCCTGAGGTCGCCAGTGCTCCTGTCTCTGGGGTGTGCTGTGCTGCGGGGTGCCCCTTATAGTCTTACCCCACTGCGCTTAGTTTTCGTCCTTCTCTAGCCCAGGGTGGCTGCTGTGTGGGGTAGTGGGCTCTGCCGCGCTCTCTGAGGTTTCTCCTTTTGCTGTGTGGCTGTAGCTCCTTCAAGCACGTCGTGCTGGTCTGGTGGTGGCACTTTCTTGGGTTCGGTATTCGATGTTTCTTGTGAGGTCCGTTTTTTTTTCTATCCCGACCTCGTCGCCATTGTAATGTTACCGCTAACGTTCCCAAACGACATGACACAGCAATGCAATTAAGGGCTTTTATTGAATATATATATTCCTCTCAGAGAGCGCCGAGCCAATCTGTCCGGGCTCAGGGACTCGCACCTTTATCCCGGGATGCGCGCGCAACTGCAACATTGCCGCCGGGAGCGTCGCGTCACCACGCGACGTGCATCAGCTAGAGCGCTGACGCTACACTGGGGACCTTCCAGGAGGTTTCTATACAGACAGGGTTCAGATTGATTTTTCTGCACATTGTGCATCGATTTGATTTGATTTTGGGATTTATAGAGCGCGTAGCTACCCTAGGGCATCCCAGCGCTAGTGACCATAACTCCAGCAGGGTGGGGAAACAGGGGAGAGGTAATCAGGGGAAATTTAGGGGAAGAGCCAGGTTTTTAGTCGCTTCCTGAACCTGAGGTGGTTGTGTTCTTGCCTCAGAGAGAGTGGGAGGGAGTTCCACAATCTGGGGGCATTGTAAGAGAACAGGCGACCGCCGGTTCTGGCCTTCCTAATTCTAGGGACGTTTGCGAGGGATAGGGAGTTAGATCTTAATTGTCTACTGGACTGGTGCTGTGTCAGAAGTGGTCTGAGAATGGGGGCGCCTTCATCATGCATTATTCTGTGGGCAATGCACAGGGTTTTGAAGTTGACCCGTTCTTTTACTGGCAACCAGTGCAGGTTTCTGAGGGCTGGTTTGGCCGAGCTCCTCGCTTTAGTTCCTGTTAGGATTCTTGCAGCCGCATTTTGTGCACATTGAAGTCTGTGGACTACAGAGGCTGGAGCCCCCAGATACAACACATTTCCGTAGTCTAATCTGGAGTTCACCAGCCCCTGCATCAGGAGCTTCCTAGATTGGTGGGGGATTAAATGGAGAATCTTTCGTGCCATCTTTAAGAGGCCGAAGCAGGTTCCCGCAGTTTTTCTAGCTTGAGTCTTAAAACTGAGATCCTGGTCCAGCCATATCCCCAGGCTCTTTACCTCGGATTTGGGGATTGGTGGAGTTCCCATACATGGCGGCCAGGGGAGGGATGTGGGGATTTTGTTTGGATTTCCCAAGAGGAGTATTTCTGATTTCTCACCGTTTAATTTTAACCGGGAGTCGCACATCCACTGGTGCACCTTCTCAAGACAACTGGATAGATTAGAGAGGGAATTGTCTGATTGGTTAAGGGAAACGACGAGCTGTGTGTCGTCGGCGTACATTATAGATTTGATGCCAAAAGGTTTGACAACATCCTCGAGGGGTGCCATGTACACATTAAAAAGTGTGGGGCTCAGGGAAGATCCCTGGGGAACCCCACACTTGAGTGCCTGAGCCTTGGAGGTGGAGTACCCATCTGCCACTTGAAAGGACCTATCTTCGAGAAAAGATTTAATCCAGGCTAAGGCGAAGTCCGCCACTCCTATCAGACCAAGCCGTTGTATGAGGGTTGCATGGTCCACCGTGTCGAAGGCGGCACTTAGGTCGAGGAGGATCACTGCTACTGATCCTCCTGCGTCCATAATGCTCCTAGTTTCTTTGACCACGGCTAACAGTGCGGTGTCGGTCCCTTGTCCCGGTCTGAAACCTGTCTGAGACTGGCGGAGGAGGTGATTAGTTTCTAGGAACTCGGAGAGTTGTTGGTTTGCTACACGTTCGGCGATTTTGCTGATGGCCGGCAGCAGTGAGATAGGTCTAAAGTTAGATGGGTCCATAGGGTTTAGATGCGGCTTTTTTATAAGCGCCCTGACAGTGGCTTTTTTCCAGTTTGCCGGGACTGTGCCAGCTTTGAAATAGGCATTGATCAAGTTGGTAAGAGGGGGGGCTACAGTAGAAGCAACCAGCTTGAGTTTACTGATCGGGGCTGGGTCTGACGGGGCACCACTTTTGATCGTATGTAGGATGTTAAGAAACGTTAAGAAACATCTCAGTGGTGATTTGGGGGAAGGTGGATAATCTCGGGGCGTCTTGGAGAGGAGAGGAGATAGAGCATCCTTGGGAGATGGAAGGGGCCGGTAGGGAGGTCAGGATTTTTTCAATTTTTGCCGAGAACAATTCGGCCATCTGGTTACATTTTACCAGGTCTGGAGTCGGCGGTGGGTCCTGCATTTTGGTGAGGAGATTAACTATGCGGTAGGTCTCTTTTGCGGAATTGGCCGCTGAGGCTATTTGATCCTCGAAGTAGGAGGCCTGCACTGTTTTTAAAGTGTTTTTATAGAGCCTAATATGGGCTCTGTATTCACTTTTGTCTTCTGTAATCCAGTTTTTTCTCCATTGGCGCTCTAGCCTTTTGCCTTTCTTTCTTAGTTCACGTAATTCCTGAGTAAACCACGGCAGTTTGGAGGATTTCCTGCTAGTTGGAAGAGGTTTGAGTGGCAAGACTGAATTAAGGGAATCGTTAATCCATTTATGCAATTGGACTTCGGCTTTAGAGGGGTCTGGGTCTACTACTGGTAAAGTGGTTGACAGCGAACGTTCCCATAGGTTGGTGTCCAATTTTTTCCATGGGCGCGATGTGACCTGGGGACGGGGAGTTTCCGACTTCTTCCCTGGCAGTTGAAGTTTAAAAGGAACCAAGAAGTGGTCTGACCAGGGGAGGGGGAGAGGAGTTTGTACGGAAAGTTTGGTGAGATTGGAAAAAATGGGATCTAGCAGATGTCCTTTCATATGAGTAGGTTCATTGCTGCGCAGTTGTAGGTTGAGGGATGTTAGATCGGTTTTTAAATCTGAGGCAAGTTTGTTAGCGTGGTCATCGAAGTGGAGATTTAAGTCTCCAAGGATTGTGAAATTTGGAGTCACGCAGGCAAGAGAGGAGATGGCGTCCATTAGTGAGTTTATGAAACACCCTACCTGTCCTGGTGGGCGGTAGATTAAGACCCCAGATAGGGTGGTAGATGGAGACAGATGTAAGGAGAAAAGAACATTTTCGCTATCTAGGATGGGGCTGTCTTTAAACTGACATGATAGGTTGTCGCGATATATAATCGCTAAACCCCCTCCCGTTCCCTTCGGTCTGTTGAGGGTTTTGATGAGGTACCCAGGTGGTAATGATTGGATAATGTCCGGGTCGGAACTTGTAGACAGCCAAGTTTCTGTTAAAAACAGGACGTCAATGGCGGAGTCTGTCAGCAGTAGGTTGATTTCTGTCTGGTGCTTAGGAAGGGACCTACAATTGAGCAGAGCCATCTCGAGGCAGGCGGGTTCTGGATGGGGGGAAAGCGTTAAGCAGTTCGGGCATCTTGGATGCTTGTCCTCCGAGGTAATGAGTCCGTTGCACCTAGTGTGTAAAGGTTCTCTGAGTTGGTGCAGAGATTTTTGTGAATATTTGATTAGAGGGAGGCTGGGCCCGGCCGGGGGTGTGGGCTCTGAGCTCGGTCGGGCGCGGACGGGCGCAGACGGGCTTGCCTTAGGCGCGCCTTCGGCGCGCAAACGGCGCTCCCGCTGCGCTCGTCCGCTGCCCTTCCGCCATAGACACATTATAAAATGATTGTTGAGGGAGGGGACAGGGGGGCGTGGCCAAACAAGTGGGCGTGGCCTGAGTCCTCGCGCTGCGAGCGTCAGAGGATTGACTCATCGATCTATGCACGCACAACTCTCAGACGTATGGAGCGCGCCGCCACAGACCTATGTCTGAGGGGTTGCGGAACTGAGCGAACCTTTTTCCACACATTGTGGGTGTGCTCAAAGATTCAGACTTTCTGGATCGACCTGCAGAAAATAATAGGGTCAGTGAATAGGGAAACCCCCGACAACAGCTAAGAAATGCATTTTTCATATTTGGGGAGAGTAGCCGCCACCAAAATATGCCAGGATCTGGCTTTCATTGGGCCTTATAGTTTAGCAAGATTGTGGGGAGGGGTTGAGGTTCCGCGAGTGGGCAACTGAAAGCAGGGATTTAAAATGGTGCATGATTAATGAGAAGCCAATATATCATGGAAGGGGCTGCCCACACAAGTGGGAGAAAATATGGGCAGGTTGGCAATCCTATAGAGGTCTGGATCTGGGGCCCACCCTCGGAACAGACGATGATGTGTGTGACACACTCTGTGCTTAGTCATTATCATCAAAGAACTTTTTTCGATTCACAGAATCATCAAAGCATAATTAAAATACTAAAAACATTATAAAATAAAACACATATAGTGCATTGATCCTTATATTATTTACAGTTAGCACCAGCAAGATTTTGTAACAATGCACAATATTTACACCGTTGGTAGTCTTTAATTTGTTTTATCACAGAAGTTTTTGTTCCCTATGTACAGTTTTTTAGCAATAAGTTCCACAAAGTGCCAAGAGCAAATTTACTCGACCTTACTAAAAACACTTATAATACATTAGTCCTCATATTATTTACAATTTGCGCCAGCGTAATTTTATGTCATATGCTATATTTACACAATTGGGAGTCTTCGACTGATTTTGTAGCAGAAATGTTGTTCCCCATGTACAATTTTTAACAATATATTCCATAAAGTGCCAGGTGCAAATTTGCATATGCTACTTTTAAAAATACGCTATTAAAAATATTGACAATACTTTGATGATATCAAGAAATACATTTTGGTTAAGACACAATAAAATATATCTTCAAAAGTTCACATTTTGTAATGAACATCCTCGTAACTCGACACTAATCCCAAAGAATACCCCTGTTTAAAATAGCATACTTTAAGATTTTAACCATTTCTTTCTTCTTATGAAATTTGTAGTCAATAGAAATCTGCTAACTCCAAAGACAATAAGTTTTGAGGAACCAGTTTTTAGTAATACGCAACATATCATTATATTTTCTGATGTTCAGACCTCTGCCTAAGGGTTTTATCCAGTTACTTCTGGCGTTTACGTATTTAGGACAGAAGAATAAAACATGGGCAATATCCTCCCTGACTCCCAAATGGCACAGCGTACACTTAGAATCTTTGTCTCCATCCTGTTGCTGTCCCCATTTTGATGTAAAGGCTTTTATCTGCAACATACCATACCTGAATTACAGTTATAACATTTTTGCCAATTAGGGTTCAATATCGTCCAAAAACAATTCAAAATATGGAGTCGTATTGAACATCGGGAATTGGGTTGTAAGGGTTTCTGATGTACTGTTTGGAGCGACTCTGTGCCCAATGAAATTCCAGTAGATGGTTTTAATTTCCTGCTTTGAGTCAGGCGTCAGCAGGCTCGGATTTTCCCAAAATCTGCTCAGGCCTAAATCAAAGAACCACTTACAAATGTGAGTCAACCAGGGGGAAGTAATATAAGTATCGAGTGTCAATATTTCGCTCAATGTTTGTCTATATGTATGTTTCTAATTCATCGGTGGTCCAGCTTCTGACCCAGGATGATAGGGTCATCCAGATTGCCTTGTGTTTGAGTCGTTTTATGCCCAGGTCGTACATTAGAGGAATCAAGGGAATGTTTTGGGAAAATGCCACAAATCTTCTCAAGACCTTATTTTCCCCCACAATTAAAGAGGAGAGATCCCCCCCCACAAACCCACCCACCACAGCTCTGAACCATATAGGGCTGCAGGTTTGTGCTCCGGATTTATAAACTTCCAAGGCTGGTGTGACTGCCTTTGTCATAGTCAGATATTGTGCCTAGTCAGAATGAGATGGTTAGATATGCAGACTGCCTTCATTCAAATTCCTTTCCTTGTGTGATTCCTTGAGGTCTCCGACATTAACATGCTGAATCAAAAAACGCTATATAAGGGCCTCTGTATGCTGCTTTTTAGTTTATGTATTTGTGTATTGCATAAAAATCAATAAAAATATTGTTTTAAAGCAATATTCATACGCTATAAAATGTACAGATGAAACACATCACTTCAGTGAAAGAAACATTTAGGAAAGAAACATTTAGGAAGACTCAAGACCTAGAGACCCTTATCTTGACTGCTGACCAGCAAAAAAAGGAGGCAGCAAGATAGTGTTTCTCGGTTTTGAGGACATTGAGGAGCAGTAATTGGTGGACTTTGGGAGGTGATAAGGGGTGTGTTTTGGTACTCATAGGATTTGTAGAGTTGTTTTGTAATGTTTTCATTGGCTGCTGTTTTGGTGCAGTGAGGAAAGAAGCATAATCAGAGTTTCCGGTGCTGACATAGAATTTAGCTCTAGGCCTTTCTAATACGTGAATAGGAGTAGGGTGTGTGATAGGTTACTTGGGTTTTTTTTTACAGAGTTTTATATAACGCAAACTTGACCCGAATCAGGTATCATAGCACTTTACATAGCATCAGTTGCATTACATGAGGACACATTCATTGTTTTGTTAGGCATGGGGAAATTACATTTTTTGCCCAGAATCACAGGATGTTCAGCATCAGTGCTGAGACTCGAGTTAGAACAACAAAATAATGACATATGGTCAATCAATTATTATAATGCATTTGTATACTTTTATGGTTGTTTCGCTACCAAATAAAGTTTCTGATTGATGGATTGAATCGCATATGAACAGACATGAGAGGTCTGGGTATACACCGAATAATCATAAAGGGGGATATACTATACAGCTTTTAACAAATTATAGTCCTTTTAGTCCATTCTTGTTCATTGTCTGCCTTCAGGCAGGCCAATCTCTGGGGAGAGGCCAGGGCTGGACTGGGAACCAAAACCGGCCCGGCAAAGTGCTCGGCCGGCCCCCCTGGGGGAGGTGGGGGTGCGACCGAGCTCTTTGCCGGGCCGGTTTTCGGCTGATTGTGTTACAGGGCCGATTTTGCAGCTATGCTGCATAAACGGCCCTGTAACAAAAATGGCCCCTAGGGGCCCAAAACCAGCCCCCACCCTTGCGGTGCACCAGGGGATTGCCCGGTGCCCGCAACGGTCAGTCCGGGCCTGGGAGAGGCCCAACCACCTGGGCGATTGTTTTCCGCAGTGTTAGGCTTCAACTTGCTACCGACTTGCTGGGTGTCAGTCAGGTACAGCCCGGGCTGCAACTGTCATTCCTCTTGCCTTTGACCCCTTTCTTGGCCCCTCCCTGCTCTTATGGGTCCCTGCTGTGTGGCATCCCAACTACCCTGTGTGAGCACTTCATCCATTCAGCCTGGTGCTGAGTTCTGACCTCTCCCTCCTTCTGGTACCACTGCCATGAGGCATGCCAAAGGCCCAGCGGGAGCATGACATTTACTCTGTCTGTGGCTGATTGCCACCACTGGCTCCCTCAGTGCCCCTGTCATGAGGCATCCCAAGGGCACTGTGTGAGCATTCCATCTACCTCTAGAAATGTATCTCCTTTCTCTATCGGTACAGGCTCCGCCATGCTACCTACAGTTTTCCGATTGGGGAATTCCTAAAATTTCAGCCGTGTGCAGGATCAAGACCGCACCCTTGTGCCACCGCCACGGGACTGGTACTGTCTTGGCTGAATTTGTTTAACTGAGGGATGTGGAATTCCTATAGCCTGATGCCCAGTACACATTGTTTGGGGTCAGGGCAACAAGTTTTCATGTTCATTTTATCCATGGGACAATTAGTCCCAACCCCCGCCGCACAAACCCTTTGGCTGCCAGTTGCAGTGCCACAATATGGATCAGGGTATGGGCATTGTCTGCAGTTAAGGTAAATCGTTTTGGCCATATGTTAATGCTGTTCCAACTTGTATTTATGGTTTGTTAATTGAAAGCCTTTATTATTAGGGTGAGCGCTCCAAGTAACATTGTAAGCTCTGACTGCGCTACTGCCAGTAGTTCCAGTATAAAAATGTGTACTCACGTTTTCAAGGTTTAACTATATGACGCCATGTATAATGCTTCCAGAATGCTGTCCGATGTGATGCAAATATTTGCAGATCAGTGCCAGTGACTACGGTAGAAGTGTGTGCCTTTTGAGACCAGAAACAATTTTTGCTTTTGCCAATGTTTGTCATACCAATAAGGTTTTACAAAAACCATGCCAAACAAGTCACGCATTGACAAAATGAAAGGCTGACTCCCAATTTCGTACCTACTGGCTTTGCCAATGCTTGTTTATCTGTGTTTCTCATAATCTTATTGAAACTGGCTTCTCTGATTTTCCATTATGAACATTTTGGGGAAATACTATCATGCATCAAAACATGTTACTAAATGATGCTGCAAAGAAAGGTTACCTGAAACTTTATAGGATTTTTTATGAATCTTTTATTTTCAAAGCAAAAATTACCAAACACTACTTTGTGTGCCGATATGCTCCGCGTGAAAGAGCAGAATGCTGACACTCGCAGTGAAGCCTGCCGATACTAAGAGAGAGAGAGAGAGATAGAGTTTTAATAAATTCAAAAGGTCATAGTCAACGCCAGATCAAATTAGGGTCACGCTCATTTGAGAAGGTCTCAAAAGTGCACCCATGATATATGTTTGCTTTAAGTGAAACTTTACGGCTTTCGTGAATTCCCAAGAATTTACAGAAATAGGACAAGAAATAGTACTCCTGGAAAATATTTGTGGACTGCCTTTTAACATCGAGCAAATATGCCTGTTGATTTTGCTCATGCGAAACTCTGGTTGTTTGCATGTTCACTTTCTCTCCAACCACTTTTTTCCCAACTCTGGAAGAAGGTTTACGTATGCCATTGTCAGGAGTAAATTTCAAACATTTCTCAGTATGGGAAAAGATTAGAGAAGAGTTGTTGAAAACCCTTAAAACATGAAAGTTAGTAGGTGTACAGACTCAAAAGGCCACTCTAACCCTGGAACTATTGCTTACCACTTCCTTCGGACCCAGGATGTAGCTCTGCGGAAACGTGGCAACAAGAGGGGGCTGCACATATTCAAACACTACTATAGTATGAGCCCTGGCAGAATCAGAGAGGCTATATCAGGGCTCCTATATAATGAGATTGCTGCCATCATTTGTCGCCGCATTACATGGCCCCAAAGGGACAAGTGTATTTTGTTACAGGACAAGTGGATTTATGAAGCAACCTGCCCTAAGGACTCGTAGATATTTTATCAAATTCCACACCTGTTAACTGTCCCCCCTTCCTGTGTTTGCCCCCTTCTTAAACCCCCTCGCGGCAGCTTACTATCGCGCCCCCTGACTGGGGGTGTGGGGGGGTGGGCTACCGCCGTGAGGCGACCAATCCTGGTCGCCCCCTTTTTCGTGGGCTCTCGCCCTGGGGGAGGGATCGCTTCCCACCTCCGGGCGGAGTTTGACCCGGGCCCCCATTTGGCCCGGCTCCGCCTTCCCCAGCCCGGGCTCTCAATGATATATCAAAGAACACCTTTAGACAGGTTCAGTAGGAGGCAAATGGCACTCACGAATTGAGAAGATGATAGCACACTTTCTGAGGGGTCTCTTTTGTCGTCCCCTGGTTTATACCAAGCCTAGACAGAGTGGAGGCACTTGGAAAACCTTTAAACGGATCACCAGGCTAATTCCACATAGGCCTGTTGAGGCACAGCCCATTCTGTGCATTAGATGTGCACCGAATCCACTCACTTTTCTGTATTCAGGAGGTCTCGGGGCCTGCTTGGCAATTCGTAACTGATTATGGGCATCAACAAGAAAGGCAAGCAGTCGAAAATAACCCGCCTTCCCAATTTGAATAAACCTGAACAAAAATGTACTCAACTATGAGGTCCTTCTGAACAAACGGGTGGCAGGCTCGCAGCCAATAAAGCTTTCTATTTAGGACCTGCGGAATGTATTTACTACATAGGCACCGCAGCACATGGGTGCTGAAAACACACCCGGGCTGCTAATGCTTCAAAAGCGCTTCATGACTGCTGGGCAGGCGGGCCTTCGATCTAACAACGCCAGCATTGAAGAAGCCCCAGGCTGGGATATTTGAAGTGAGAAAGCCGGACTCCATTCCTGAAGCGTGCTGCTCGCATTCTTCTCTTTGTCCGCGTATTAATAACCGGTCAGCTGCTCCTGTCAGACCCCGGTGCCTTACTGTGATTATATTTCAAAAGGATCTGGCAAAGATGGATGCCACGCTCGGCATCCATTAAAGCTAACCCTAAGCAGGCCGGAGCGGTGCTCGCATTTGTTGTGGTCAGTGATGCGCAGGAGGGGGCGCGTGCAGAGGGCGCGTGGAGGGTGGACCTGGCTGTGCACAAGCCCTCGGTCTCACTCCTCACTGTGCATGAGCACCTGTTCAGTGTCAGAGGGTGTGTGCGGACAAACTGTAGGACGTACGATGCACACCTGTAAAATGTTGCAAACTCAGACCTGGAGTGTAGAAAGAATTTTCAGATCAGAAGGAGTTAGAAAAATCCTAACGTTATTCTGAATTTACACAGGCCTGAAAAATCCTAGCACTAAGAAGTAAGCAAATGAGCAACAATCTTCAGCAGTGTTCTTCCAGATGTCTCATAACTGAGAGGGCGGTGTGAGGCTGTTAGCCACGATGCAAGGAGACATGCCGGCCATCATTCATATTGGGTTATGGTTATAAAATGGATGACAAATACCACGAGGAATACAGAGCAAGTAATGTTTTCAGGAAAAATACTGCATGCTCAATGGAAATAACACCTAAATGAGCTCTGTGCAATGGGATAAGGCCACGCAGGATATTGTGCATGGAACAAAGGCCCTCAGACTAAGGGGTCCCGCTCAAGACCACAGGTTACTGAATATGGCCTCACAATATTTTGTAAAAGAATAAATCTTTCAGCATTGGTTGCCGCTGAAACAGCGTTATGCCTGTAATTGCAAATCACATTTGAACAGGCTTTGCTTGTGTAGTGGTAGCGTTTACTTTAAGACTGAAGACAGGTAAATGCTAAGAAGACACAAGACACTATTATTTCAGAAGTTCTGGGCCTGACTGAGGGTTTGTAGGAAGCGGAAAATATAGATCCTATTTGTGAGTTTATAGATGTGTACTCAATCTGTTTAGGGCGTATGGGGCATCTACCACTTTTTGATGGCAGCACCTCAATTGCCAGACTCTAAGCTAGGCCCCCTGTTTACGTATGTAAGCTCAGTTAAAAGGTAGTTGGATGTCCTAGAGTTCTTTTTTGATTTCTCGGGCTACAACACAGAGTCAGCTTCATCTCTCCCATTGGTCCAATCAGGTCCCTGTTCTAGAAATGACTCAAATACCTCATTGATCTGCCATCAAAGAGATGTCCAATCACCCTGCGCTGTGTTGATGATTTAGCCAATGGTCAAGGCATTCAGGAAGTGTTCTTAAGACTCAAAGTCACTGAAAGTTCTGTCCATTTCACAACAGACTCGCTTTAAACTCTGCTCTTAACTCACAGACTCACACAGAGTTTGACAATTGAGAACACCAGATAATGCGAGTCCTGTTGGTAATGTAGACTTACTATGATATATATTTGCAATAATAACTAGAATGTAGACTCCATATGTAAATGTATTGCGACTTATATAGTGCACGTATCACCCGAAGGCATCAAGGCGCTTGCCTTGGGAACCCGTCCTGGCTTTTTCCCTGTGAGATAACCCCTACTGGGTATCCCCAGGGAGAAAGCCAGGCATCACGCAGCAGGTGGGCCGCCGTAGTGGAGATTAAGCAACTATTGCCCAGAGTTGCAGCGTGGGACCTCATGATTAGAATAGGCACCGAGGCGAGAATTATCGAGTCCGTGGACATTTTGGGCTCAGGACCCTGCCGCGTCAGGAATTGAACCCTGGTCCCGGGCCAGACCTCTGCATCAGGGTCTGCCGCTCTAATCAGTGAGCCACACTCCTCCACACTCCATATGAGACCTGGTCCTGATGATACAGACCCTCAGGCTGAAACTCAACAGTTTGTTACAGTCCAAACTGAACAGACATTTTCACCAATTGCTCTTCAATTGCACTCACACCATCTACTCGGTTTATGGTCAATACCAAAACTATGTATTTCGGTCTTAGCCTCAAATTGTTTTATACACTTTCCAACTTGGAATAATTTCAATATCATAAGTTCAATGCAACCTTTGCAGATTTTCTTCTTCTGGAGCATCGCAATTAGATTTCTCCAAAATAAAACAAAGGATATCCACATATTAGGCTAAACATGCTAATGTTTTTCAAGCCTGTTTTATTCTAGAGTTTTAAAACTTCAAGCAGCAGTGTTTCAACCTAGAGGTTGCATTCAAATTCATGTCACTGGAAAAATGGAAGCTTGTAGAAACCAAAAGTCCCTTTGTATGTTGTTCGTGGCTCCCCTTCTCAGGGTACTTAGTTAAAAACAGATAACATCCTGCCCTTTTATTAACCCTTTAGGGTATTTTCGATCCAGAGTGCTTGTTTTTGCACCAATACCTTGCTGCTATTCATTGTGGTTCTAGGATCACAAAGTTAAGAGAAATACACTGTACAAGAGGCTATCATGGAAATGGTCTGCAGCTAATAATCAATAATTTGTTTGTTAAATAGAGCGTCTTACTAAAGCTTTCGTCATTAGGCTTGGTTTTCATGACACAACAAGCGAGTCTGCAATTGCATCAAGTTCAACAGCGTGGTGGGTATTCTCAAGGATTAACAAACCCAGATGGGTTTAGCTTTGTGTGAATCACACCAAATAAAAGTAATACTACTTGGTTTGGTTACTGACACTCCATATACAAGCACTAGCAACACCGACAGGCAAACTTTGCTAATATTTTGTAGCCACCGCTAATGGCCAATCCCAGATACTTTTATAATACGCCGGCATTGGAAAAGTCAATAGCGGTGACCAGCCATGCTAATAGTACAGAAAACATTATTTCATTTTAAAGATGGCGTAATGTTATGTGATGAAGCAACACGGAACAACAGAGTGGTAGGTGCTAAAAAAACAGTTGATTAGGACGGAGAGGGATGGGAGGAGCAACAGAAGAGCTGAGGGGATGGGAGAGCTACAGAGAGAGGCCAAGTTACTAAGATTTAACAGCATATTTTCCGTCACAAAAGTGACGCAAAATGATGCACATTTTTTTAACTAATTTACTCTCCAGCACTAAACTTGTTTAGTGCTGAAAAACACACGAAAGTAGCGCAAAGCAGCACAAAGTGCTTCTTTGCATTACTTAGCACCGGGTGAGGGGGTGGTACAATGGATGGTGCGTGGGCGTTCCCATGCAACCACCCAAGGTTTCTGAAGCTAAACCGTATTTACTTAAAAAGTAGACATGGCTTAGCGTAAGAAAATCGTGCCCATTTCAAACAGGCACTATGAAGGAGAAATCATTTCTCCTTTTTTTCTGACATTGTATGTGCACTGCACTGTACAGCACACATACAAAGTGAGAAAAGGTTTCAAGTTAGTCTAAGCATGGTATTTCGTACTGGAAGACTTCCCTTCCAGTACAAAGCCTCTGCTAGACCCAAGGAGACACCCTTGCACTAAAGTGTAAAGGTGTGTGCTTAGCGCATGGCAGCATAGTTCTGTGCCGCCGCCAGGGAGAGGCGAGGAGAGTGCCATATTTCTGTAAATATAGCGCTCTCATGCTCTCTCTTTCTCACGCAGCGCAGCACAGTATTTGCGGCTGCTGCACCGCGCTGCATGATAAACTAATACATCTGCCCCAGAGAGTGCAGGCGGGCTCTGTTTGTGAAGGGGAAAGCAGCACAAAGGGGAGAGGGACAGAAAGCGAGAAAACATGTGAACTTCAAAAAGTGCTAAAAGTAAAAGTATTTTATTGTATTGCAACATTTATACAGCACTTACCCCTGGGTGGGCCATTCAAGCAGTTGCCTAGCATTCTACATCATGTAGTAGGGTGTGTGGTCGTAAGGATGTTGTTTTTGTTTTCATATCCTGCGTGATAACCACTGAGGTGCAGTTATCGCGTTATGGGACGCAGCGTGTGGGATGATGAAGTGTAAGAGACAGACACACAGTTTTATGGTTTTCAGTATGCTGTCAGCTTTGAAAAGCTCTGCAGGTCCCTTTATGGTATTTCATATGATACAATCTGCTTAACTGCTTATTGCACTGGGTAGTCCGATCTGGGATTTTATGTAGTTATGGTACTAAGCTGGGATAATTTGACAGTGAAAGAAGGGGCGAGACCTGTTAGATGGGTAATTTTCTTACCATCCCATATCTGAGTGTATATGTGAGATGTAAAGAAGCAATTGGATTGTATAGATATTTGAGATCTGCAGTGAATGGACTATATTAAAGGCTTTGAAAAATAGTCCAGTAATGTGCGACAGATCTCTTCAGTTATTTCATTTCTGTTCATTTTGTTTTTTGGCTGTACAGTGCTGGTGTTGGACAACCCTCATAGCATGTATGTATTATGTGAATATAATAGGTATAAGTTACAATTCATTGCTGACCACTGCGTAGTATGGTTATAGTATTATCGTGGGCCTTAACTGTTATGTACGGAAGTACACAACTATATAATTCCACAGAGAATCATAGGTCAGGCTTTCTTCTGCTTCCCTGCATAATGAAAGGAGTTTGCTGGTTGAGTTGTTTGCAATTCGTGGGGTATAAGCTGAGGATTACGCTTGAGAGCTGGTTTGTTTTCTGGGCTCTGTTTCTGCGATGTAGATGGTACAGTTATCTAGGAAATAGACAAGTTTTCAAAAGTATTCGGAAGTGTATATTCACCTGGGTTGTTTTAATAATGGCTGGTAGGAAGTTCCAAGGCTTGGTCGCTAATACTCAGAAAGTAGTGAATCCTACAGGTTTTTTATGGTAAGGTCCTACGATGATAAGTGGTGCAAGCCTGAAGCATAGTGCCCTGCTTGGTTTGTATTGCTTGAATTTAACTTGTAGGTATAGCAGTCATTTTCCTTGGGAGTCTCTATAGACAAGGCAGTGTGCCTTCAACTTTGCGCATTCAATTATAGGTAGCCAGTGTACCGATTGTAAGACTGAGGTCATGCGTTCTCTTGGGTGTAGGCAGAGAAGAAGCCTTGCTGCAGCATTTTGGATGCGTTGTATTTTGCGTATACTAAATGTGGTTGCGCCAAGGTATAGGCTGTTGGCATAGTCAAACTTAGAATTTATGAAGATGGTTTTCAGTTTATGTTGGTATGCAAGCTATGGGAAGATGAAAAGTAGTATTTTCATTGTGTAGAAGACACTCTTTGTGACATTGTTAGCATGAGGTCTCAAAGATAGGTCCGAACCTAAGTTTCTACTGTCTCTTGATGTTGTAAGAGGGGCTTCAAGTTACTACGGCCATATGGCTGCAGGCTGGTATTTTGTCAGTGCCCACATCATAATCTCTGTCTTTGCGGTATTGAGCTTTAGATGGTTAGTGATCATCCACGTGTTTATGGTACGAATGCAGTGATCGTGTTTTGAATTGCAGAGTCTTGGGGCTATCCATTTCTTAAATGATTTGAGTGTCATCTGCATTGTTGCAACAGGTGAGGTTGTAAGATTTAATCTGATTTGGTAGGGGGTTAATGAGTTGTTGAATAACAGAGAGGATATGATGGACCGCTGAGGAACGCCACAATGTTGTGGGTGAGGAGGTGATGTGAAAGGATGCAGGTAAACCACACTTTGTCTGTCTGTGAGATCAGAAGCAATCCATTTGAAGGCATTTTGACAAGTTCCAATATTGTGACCCCTTTGGGGTAGCGTATGATGGTGGACAATGTCAAATGCAGCTGATAAACCCAGAAGTAATAATGCAGCTACTCTGATTTTGTCCACTGTGAGTTTTAGATCATCCGAGATGGATATAATGGCTGACTCTGTGCCTCTGCCTTGTCTGACACCGTACTGTTGAACAGACAATAAGCCATAATGGTAGGTAAACTTACAGAGTTGAGCAAACAAAGTTTTACCTAAGAATATTCCATTTGATATGGGCCTTTAGGTTGCTAGATCAATGGGTCGAGTTTTTTATTTTTAGGGAGAGGTCTGATGTAAGAGAATTTGAGTTCAGGTGGGAATGATCCTATTTCCAGGGGCTTGTTGAGTAGGCCTCTGGCTACCTCTCCTGCTCAGGCTGTGTGAAGGATATCCTTAAAGATGATTGGCAATGCTGGGTCTGGTGGTGATCAACATTGTAGCTCCCTGAGAGCAAGCAGAACAGGGATACAATGTATCCAGTCAAAAAGGATGGTAATGAAGATATTCTCCATGGGAGGGACAAAAACAAGAAGTGATGAAAAGCCATTGAATAAGAACAAAGCAAATGAGACCGACAAGAAAGTCAACCAATGACATGCAATGGGCTGACCTAAAGTTCACTTTGAATTCTGATATTGTACACAATCAGTCTTTTGATTACAGACCACTGAAAGCAATCTGTAGGCAAGATCCAAAAATGTGCTTCCTCATAATTCTACATTACGATGCCCAATGTGCTCTATAACTGAAACAGTATTAACGTTTGAAAGAATACCGACAATTTCTTTTTTACTTGTGTGCTGGCATGCAAGTATCCTATTTTCACTTTTCACGGACCTTGAAGGAGTGTCTCTAAATTATAAGTTATTTAATGATCTTCTTTTACGGCCAAAGTAGTGTAAACACGAATCAGCACGGTTAGAAAATTAGCAGTCGTTTTTGAGGAATTGCTGTGCCACTCTGCTTAATTATAATTGACCTTGACTGCTTTTAAAAATTCAGCTAGAGTTGTAAGTAACCAGCTTTTCAAAAGACCTCATTTTGTTGAGTGGTCTTCTAAACTATATCCATATTACATAGGGGTGAAGCACCCCTAGTTCAACACCGCTCCATAACCCCTTGCGTGCGCATGACGGAAATACCATCAGGAGCCACATGCAGCGTGTGCTCATTATGGCGTGGTTCCGTCATGCTGCGGCCGCTCCGCCCACGCGGCATTGATTCCCCGCCTGTGCGGGCAAATTAGTGAGCGGGTGGGGCCGTGACAGAACCTCGCCGTCATAAGAACACGCCGGCCGTGGCTCATGACGGCGTGGTTCCATCACGAGCGTGGAAGCGCCACGCTCACCCCCTAGCGCTGTGGCGGAATTCGCGCAGAGGCCAAGGGGTTAAGCCATGTGTAGGTTTTTATACACTCCTGTGCAGTTAAATACAGATGACGCAGTCACATGGCGACTAATATGCCAGAGTAAAGAACACAGATAGATGTAGCTGAACAAATACAGAGAGAATTACATATACTTCTGCAAATAAAGTGGGTTATACATGTGCAAAAATACACTGTGGCTATGATTTAGATTTTTGCACTAAGACTGAATCGTACACAAACTCCTGTTTCACCTGACTTCGTACTATAAGCCAGGTGCAAATTGTGCACACTGGGATCTATATAATACATAGTGCCATTGGGGCCTCAACTGGCATTTTAGCCCACTGTTTGTGGCCCTTGGACACTACAGTACAACTGAATGGGGTGCTTATATGGTCCATTCTGTAATACAGATAGCACTGGCTTACATCACGGCCGGACTGGCCAGCTGGGCAAGCGGACAATCACCCGGGAGGCTGGGGCCTCTGAAGGCCGGTTTGACACCTGGAGGCCGGTAGCGCACCCAAGAGTTGTGATGCAAGTTCCGGGCGCTTTTCTTAGGCCCGTTTAAAAGAATAATGTATGGATGAATTAGGCGAAAGCCTCTCATAACGCTACCACCATGTTCTTTTTCTCGTCAGGCACACTATTTTTGCACAGGTGCATGCATGATTAGAAACTGTGTAGAAATACTCCTACGAGGTACTGAGCTAAACTCTTATGCAGTTGAATATTTAATTAAATCCCCTTCTGAACAACCAACAAAACTAGCGTATATAATTCAAGAATTGAGCAGTTAGCATGCACCTTTCAGTTTTATTTTCCCAAAATTATCCTGGGAAAATCATACTGAGCAATGTGTCGGGGTCACTCACTCGGTGCAAATGGGGGCTGAATTATTTTTGTGCCAGGGCTGTTTTAAGTTCCCAGTCCGGCCTTGGCTCACATCTTGCACCAGTGTAATCACAAGGGTGGTGTCCCTCATTTGCATGGAGGCGTGACCCTAAGCCAATAAGCCAATAAGGATTCTTTGCGCCTGTGCTATTTTGCAAATACAGGGACATATGACGTGGCACACAAACAGTGCGCCTCCTGCAGGCAAAGGAAGGCCCACACAGTATCTACCAGCGAGGAGATCCCTGCTTCTCCTACAAGGTGAGGCTGAGTCTCCACCTGTAGTGAAAGGCAGTTTCAAACAACAGGACCGCCTCTGACTCGTGCACTGATGAAGAGTGCAAGAGCGATTTCATGTCTACACTAAGAACAGTGAACTAATCAGGCGCATTATCGGCACTTGGCACCAGTGTTTTTTTTGTAAAAAAAATAAGCGCTGGGGCTCTCACAGGAGGCAGCTTGCAAAAAGCCATTTCTCCAGTTAGCGCCACCTCAAAGAGAACCAACTACTAACCATGAAAGTGGGGAGAGGATGTAGCGTAATGGCCAGAGTTGCCGACTTCATGGCTGGGGAACCTGGTACGAGACTGGGGATCAGCTCAACATCCCGTGGTTCTGGGTAAATTACTTCATCGCCCTGTGCCTATCATAAATGAAAGTGTCTCTAACTGGTGCTCATGAAAAGCGTTGGTGTTGATGAATTAGTGCCACTGCTGAGCACCGGAAACCACCGGCTCAAATTAAGCTCTGCAAGTTGGCACACCCAGTTGGGCACAGTGCACCCAACTGTAATTCGGGCCCAATAGATTTGTTCTACCTGATTTTCACCATGTGAAACCTGGCCCGATTTGTGCAGGCAGATGACATACAAGGGTATTCTGTGCACCCCGGGAATGGGCAATAACAGGCGGTGTTACCAAATCAGCTTCCATTTCAAGATGTGCAAAGCATAACTGGGCACACATCAGCTCACTGCAAAACACCGCTTGGAAAATACGTTCACTACAAAACACTGTGCTTAAAAAGAGGTTAACAAGTAATAATAACACTCATTATCTACTGGTAGACGGGCAGACTGTTACAAGCCAAGAAAAATAAGTCTAGCGGAACGTGCGATTACTCACTCCAACCTGCACTATTAATGGCTGATAACTGCGACCACCGCCCCCTGCACGGAGCATGTCTCGAAGCTATTTCTGTATGAGCCACTTTCAAACGAAGCTATTTTCCATGTGCTAACTTTTAATGAACTATTTTCAGGAAGCTATTTTTAAAGAGAGAAATAGCTTGCCTAAAATAGTTAATTAAAAATTAGAAAATGGAAAATAGTTTTGTCTCAACGAGGCGCGTTTGACATCCGTGGTGCATATCTGCGGACACGTGCCGGGCACTTACATAAATACACACGAGCAGATGAACCACCACAAGCACACACATGTGCAGACGGCCGCACAGACGCACGGGACAGATGTGTGCGGACGTGCGTGAGCCGACGCGCGCACAGGCAGTTTGACCTAATGGCCGTTTGCGCCACACCTCAGGTTTCTTTTGGTCGCATTGGCTGGAAAGGCACCTCATTTGCAACCCTTCCAGGACTTTGTTTAACCTTTTTTCTAATGCATTTTTTATTCCACTGGCTTCTCCGTGCCCGTGGTGCGGGAATTCTTGATCCAGAACCCTCCCTCCCCGGCAAAAAGAAAACACAGACCAGGAGAACGGGACAGCAGGCCGGGCCTTGGCAGGGAAGGCCTCCTCTCGCACAAAGAGGCCGCTTGTTCACAACTCACTGCCGTGTGCTTCGCAGAATTGCGTGGAATCAAACCTATTTCCTGCTCGGAGTTTTATTACATTCCCAAACAGAGGAGAGAAAGGACATATTTTGAGCACCACTGAAGGAATATTTGTTTATCCAAAATATCCAGCTCCAATTTCCCTCTTTCCGTCAATCTGTGCCGGAGAACCTGAGCTCGTCCGCCCCACCCACTCCAGGGCCTCTGTTAGCACACAAGGCCCTGCTTGTCAGCAGCCAGTTCAGAGGCGGAGTGTGGTACTACCTTGGCTGCAAAGAGGTACTCTGTCCAGTGCTTCAGCAGGCGACGGCGCCATAGAGGCGCTATGAAAACTCTGGGGTCAAGGGTTCTTGTACGTAGCACAAACACTGTGCAAACCCGGAATGTTCACACTCACGTGCAAGAGAGACTTATCATTACACCATACTCATTCACCACTAACACTGTATGGGTTCAAGAGTAGCGTGCTACTCGCCGAAAAAGCACTTCAACACCCCAATAGGGGTAGCAAATGCTCTATATATGCAAACCTGTTTCCCTTCCCTCCACTATCCTTCTCAATCCAAATAACGGACTAACATTTCCACCACTCAAATTACTTTCATACTTTTACTACTAATTCACCACTAAGCCTTTATGGGTTCCGAAGTAGCGCGCTACTCACTGAAAAAGCGCTTCAGCACCCCATCGGGGGTAGCAAGCGCTATATAAATGCAAACCTTTCTTCCTTCTCTATCCCTCTACTATCACTCTCAATCCAAATAACTTACTAACATATCCACCACGCAAATTACTTTCATGTTTTCACTATACTAATTCACCGCTAACACTGTATGGGTTCCGGATTAGCGTGCTACTCGCCGAAAAAGCGCTTTGATGCCTCGTCAGAGGTAGTAAGCGCTATATAAATGCAATACCAATACAATAACAATACAATACCGGGATCTGTTGAAGATCCAATCTTATGCGCTCTACAGACGTGACGCAGTGTATGCTGGTTGAAGTGGCTACACAACCTTCTAATTCAGGGCAAGGTCTGCATAGGAGGAACTGTAATGACACAGACGGGCTATAAATGATGGAATGGAATGCAGCACCAGCACCTGCTAGGGTTTCAAATTGTTTCAAGCCTTTACATCCATCACTTATGTTTTTGCTCTCAGTGGCACAGGGATGCCCAGATGTGGGTTACTGAGCTTGCTGTGACACGTATACCCAAAATAGGCCTAGTAAGGCAGACATGCATCTGAGATGGCCGAGGGCGCAGTTGAGAGTTGAAGTGGCGTTCAACTTCAGGTCGGTTCTTCCTTTTGGGGCGGGGCCAAACGTGACTTGTTTACAGAAGGTCTGTGTCTGCAAATACAAAGAAGAGCTTAAAAGAATGGAATGGAATACGCACAATGCAGTTAGCAGTAGTCAAGATTAACTCAACCATTTCCCTCAATCGCTATTTTGCTGTCATAGCAAATAGAACACCTGAAGCAGGTGAGCCTGGATGGTGAGGGGTTTGTTTGTTGACATTCTGTGCCTGTTTGAGCAATGAAGTTGATGCTGCCTCTGGTGGTGCGCCCCCTCCACTGTCGAGTGCACCATCGCTGTGATTCAGAGAGAACATGCCAGCACGTGGACACACAGGGAAAGGGTCATCTGAGCAGGAACACGCGGCCATGCCAACATATATGGTGTGGTGCGAGTCCACACTTCCGGGAACGCACGCAATGTGCCACGCCTGACACCAGCTACATATTCATACAGTGCAGGTTTATGAATTCCTTTATAATCTGATCTGGCCTTCAGGGACTGCCTTCCTCACCTCTATCCCAAGTGCTCAAGTCATACCGTCCATCAGCACACGTATTGGTACACTGTCCGCTCATCCGGCGAACAGGTGCCTTCTACAGACGCTTGCACCAAGGCCACAATCCACACACCTCCAGCCCCACAAAAACTCACTATTTACCACCATAACCCACTCTCCACTTTTAAAGAGAGTATGTCTCATACTCCAGTGGAGTACATGTAGATATAGGAATTAGTCAGTCACAAGACAGTACTCAACAAGCATTGGCAAAGCCAATAGGCCTGAGTTGCGTTTCTGACTAAAACTTGACAAAAAGCCTGCCGTAGTAAAAAAAAAGAAAACATTTTTTTCTGTATACAATGCATGATGGATGTACAGAGCTTAATGTGTGATGGATTTGTGTGCTCCTCACCTGCGCACACAAGGCACTCCAAAACACCGGACCAACGTACCTCAACAGACGACTCAGCTTCTACACCCCCACCCGCTAGCTCCGCTCCGCCGACCTCGCCCTCGCCACAGTCCCCTGCTTCCAAAGAGCGACCTCCAGCGGCAGAATGTTCTCCCACCTCACCGCCAAGAACTGGTACACCCTCCCCATCCACCTACGGCAGACCCAAGACCTGCTGTCCTTCAGAAAACTCCTCAAGACCTGGCTTTTCGAGCAAAAGCAGCATTCCCCACACCAGCGCCTTGAGACCCTCACGGGTGAGTAGTGCGCTTTACAAAGGATATGATTGATTGATTGACTGATTGATTGAGATCATAAAAAAATCTTTTCATGCATTGCAAACCAACGTAATTAATACACCAAACAATCAATAGAAAGAGGTGAGAGACAAATCCTTCTCTGGGAGGAGTCAAAAACAACTCTGTTTGTGTTAAAGTAGTGGTAACAGTAGCTAAACAGGTGACTGCGCTATCAAGCCTGGCCTAAAAAAGGTGCAGGAATATACAACTATTTGAAGAAATAATTTAATCAGAATTTATTTCACATAGACAATTCTCCCTGTACGCCAGTCTCCCAGTAACAATGAATTGTGACACATCTCACATAATCTGTGAACGGATTGCTACCCACACTTTCACTGCCCACCTAAAGTGAGGGGGATGTTGTGTTCACAGGCACTTCCCTGGCTTTGTCAGCATCTTCACATTCCACATTCTACTCTTCGAATTGTGCCCTTTTCAGTATCTGACCCCACTTGTAACATCTGAGTGACAATCTGAATGACTATGCCATATACGCACCAGTCTTGCTGGCATTTAAAGAATGACTGGTGCTGCCCCACAGTCTGTCCCAGACTCTGTTTTGCACAAATCGGAGAACAAGCCAGTTTTGTGGGGCAGTCATTGTGGCAAAGCAAATCTGCATTACCAACCTTTGAGGACCATGACCCGGATGAGAACAGAACCAGCAGTAATGCTCTGCTGCTTTATGGTTTACAAGGCCAGGGGCCAGAGAATGAGCAACCAGCACATTCCATGCTAGCTAAGCTATCCCATGAGCTCCAGCAGTCCATGTAGCGGTTTGAAGAGAAATACAGTATACTGAGGACTGGGCCAGGGTTGGCTTTGACACTGACAGCCTAAAGGCTAATGTATTAGAGTCTTAAGGGGCAGTAATCAATCGATCAGCATTTGTATAGCACAGCACTGTCACCACTAGGAGTATCTGGGTGCTGAGGGTGCCGAGTCTCAGTCGAAAGGACGGTCTTGAGTTTCTTTCTGAAGTCCACCAGGGGGGTGCTGTTCAGAGGTGGAGGGTCAACTTGTTCCAGGTTTTGGCGGTGATGTTGGACGAGGAGCGGCAGATGGATTAACGGCTTTATCTCTCAGTTCTTTCACATTTCCACCACTAAGGAAACAGAAAACTTGGCTTTTAGGCATTGTAGTAGACAACAGAAAAGGCACCACCAAGCTTAGAATAACAGGTTGTGAATAACAGTGTCCACAATGTGAACTTTACTGAGTGTATATTGAATAATCATGGCTGTCTTACAGAGCTTCGTCCAAAGGCTACTTCTACTGAAACTGACATATGCAACATAGCTCTCGTGGAATAAGTAGGGTCACACTGTGAGATTATGGTAGCAGAAGCGGATTGTGTATTGTAGAATTAATAGAGAGCTTTAAACCCATGGCAAGGTCATAACGCGTTCACTTCAACACCTGCTTTCGTGAAGTTCGAACCAAAAGGGGCCTGTTTGCTTGAAACATTTCAACTTTAGGGAATGAGAGGTTGATGAGAACTGAACCACTTTCATGAGCTCTCTGTTGGAATGTTATTTCACATTAGAATACAGTGGATGTTTTGTATCATTAATTGGAATGAGAAGGGAGACCAGTATGAACTTCAGAATGAAGGAGAAGTGAAAAGAAGGGATCCAGAAGCAGAAATAGCAGGAACTCACTGACTCATCTGGCAGAGGCAATGGAAACTAGGAAAAATGCTTTCCAAGTTCAGAACCTAAAGTCTTTGGAAGACGTGCTTAAGTGAACAACCTGTGAAAGCAATATGTAAATCCTACTGGATGTACCTCCGAAACGGGCCTGGGTCAATTTAACACTACTTCCATATCTTTCCCAAAGCCAGTAAGCTGCACGGATTGGCAGTCGCAGCCGACATTAATCGCGGGTGTGGGTACGGAGGGTAGCGTGGGGTGGAGGGGGGGGCGTTTAATGTAATAAGAAATAAAAAACACTAAAAAACGTACCTGTCTAACGGCCAGGTACTGCGTTTTTTCAGCGCCTGCTCCTGTTCTCTTGCCTCTGGCAGGAACAGGAAGCAAGGCCCACCTCTAGAAGGTTTCCTGTGAGCCAGAGTATATCAGGCATACACAGTATTTGGTTAAATACCCCTCACACACCAAAAGGGCCCTTGGTGTCATGCTTCATCATCGGGGTCTTCACGCCCCTCTGCGGGACGGGGCGTGCTACGACTAGCGACTACGCTGGAGCACGTAGATATTGTAAGTGCTATGTGAAGTGTATTGAGTGAGTGTGAGAAGGGTCTGGAGTGATATGGAAAAGTGAGATTTAAAAGAATACCTGGCCTTATGAAAGCAAAAAATTCTTTATTAGTCATAGGCTGGTATCGTTAAAAATAGTGTGGGGAAGACAATCTAGCTTAACAATGGGCTAGTTCTCCTGGTGTTGTCAACATGTTTCGAGGCTGACTGCCTCTTCGTCAGGATGGGGTCAGATCCCTCTGTCACTCACTAAGGTTGGCAACAATGTGTGCTATGTGTATATACAAGTGAATAGAATATAGATTATAATACAACTGCAATAGGCATTCAATTTTGAACAGTTATAGCCCTGTCAGTATTTCTGAGTCGTGGGCTGGAATTATTAGGAGTCAGTGCCCCATTAGCTGGTCTGGAAGAGGGGTTCATGGGACTTCCATTAGTTCACGAGCAGTCCTCGCATCCTCCCTCATCTGCGGCTTCCGACCACGGATGAGGGAGGATGCGAGGACTGCTCGTGAACTAATGGAAGTTCCATGTACCCCTCTTCCAGACACAGTATTTAACACATACTGTGTATGCCTGATATACTCTGGCTCACAGGAAACCTTCTAGAGGTGGACCTTGTTATTTATTTATACCATTAACTGAAGGAGGGTGCGCCCACCTGAGTGCTTTCTAGCACTACCTCTTCAATCCCCCCTTTTGATTCTTTGTTTACAGGAAAAGGAAGCAGGCAGCCTCCCTCCCCTAAGCCAATCACAAAGCTACAATGGCAGCGTTGTGATTGGTGGGGATGCCGCCCAGCCAGGGGCTTACGGGAAGGCCATGTTCTCCATGTAGGCTTCATCGCAACCTGCATGGAGAAAGGGCAGAGTGTGCATGACTAGTTTGGGTGGCCTGAGAGGGCCGACCAAACAGGCATTGAGCCCTCAGGAGTGGGCACACCACTCCTCCCCTCTTCAAAGAATAGACCTGCCCACCCACCCGCCCACAACTAAACATAAAGTGCTAATGACAGAAAGTTCTTACCATTTTATGTTTCTGCTTCTCGCACTGCGAGAAAGTAGTGGGGCGACTCTCCTCCGCCCTAGTGGAGGAGCCGCCCCTGCTGATTGGTCTATCAGTGGCATGACACTGGAGATTCGGTTAACCTCCTTTTCGTAATCGGCACTTGCTTTCTAGGCCGCTGCCCACAAGTCAGTTACTTTCCATCTTTCTCTTAATCTGTGTCATTCCCCCATCCCCGCCATGATCTTTGGTTCCCTTCTGTGGATGTCCGCCATCATCTTCTCTGTAACCTGGTTCAGCTGCATCTGTGTCCTTCCATCTGTCCTTATCTGCACATGCCCATCTCCCTCCTCGCCACTTTACTTGTCCATCCCCTCATGCTCACCCACATCTGTGTCCATGGTGACCAGAGAAGACCCCTGAGGACTGCAGCACTTATTGTGCCACCCTCAGGGGCCCCGCACCCTGACACCCACACACTGCCTTTGCAGGCTGAGTGTCTAGGTACAGAGCTAAACCAAGAGTCGACATGGCACACAACCCTGTGTGCCATGCCCACAGAACCCACTGCCCTGGCATACTTCAGTCACCCCTCTAGCTGGGTGCCCTATGCCAGAGGTGTGGGCACAGGTGCATGAGCCCTGTGCCCCTATAGTGCCCAGGGCCATTCCTGGGCACTGTAAGTGCAGTGATGTCATTAAGAGTATATGGTGCTGGGAAGTTGTCATTACGAACTCCACAGCACCATAATGGCTACACTGAAGACTGACAAGTTTGGTACCAAACTTCTCAGCACAATAAACCCGAACTATTGCCAGTGTGGGATTTAATGTAAAACGCACCCGAGGGCATCCTAGAGATGCCTTCTGAAAACCTAACCTACAATCCACGTCTGGGCTGAGTGGCTGCAGAGGCTGCAACACAGCAGACATGTTGCTGGACCACTGGGTGGAGAGCCCTCCGCTCTCTTGGGCCTGCAACAATGCACATCCTGGGCGAGGTGCTATGTCTCCTCCTCCAGGATGGGAAGGGGAAAGCTTCAAAGGCCTCTGTAAGCTTCTCCAGACCATTTTCTGTACCCAGCAACTGGCCCCCACCAGTTCTGACCCCCACTCTGGCAGGAAGACTGGTGGGAAAAACTACGTCAGGAATGGGGGGGTGCCAGCCTGTGCCAACCCCACCAGTCAGATGGGGGAGACGAGGTGAAGCACGACCCCAGGCTCCGGCCATCTTGAAGATGGGGAGCCCTGCCCAATCCCAGCTAGGATCCTGCTCCTCCCACAGGAGAGGAGCAGGCTAGGGGGTGTACCAACCCCAGGACAGGGACCTATTGGTCCCTGCCCTTGCCCTACCTGTAAGGCCCCTAAATTCAGTATTTAGGGGCTCCCTGGACCTTCCTTCTTCAGATCCCGATACCAAAAGAAGAAAGAAGATCAAGAAGAAGTAGACCCGCCGCGCCGCTGCTAACAACAGGACAACAACAACTGACTTGGCCCCAGCCCTACAGGCCTGTCGATCCTGGAACCTGCTCCTGCCTAAATCCCGGCGACTCCTGCGGACAGCAACCTTGGGACACCCAGAGGACCTGCCTGCCTTGACCCTCTTAAAGACTGGGACTCCCATCAGCAGAGGCTCTGCTTCAGCAACCCCCCTGGTACCAACCAGGAAGCTCCGGACCCGCCCCCTCTGCACCCGCCGAGCCCGGCCCGTGCCCGAGTGATCCAAAACCATGAGGACGTCCCCCCCGGCGACTGGGACCCAAAGTCCAGTGCCCCAAGACCCTCCTCAATTAACCAGATGATGCCTGCAGACTCAGAACCAGGGCCCCCCCAACCATGACCCGCTGAGGGTAAGCTTTTCCGACACCCAAAGACACCCCTGCACCCGGCACCCTACAGCCCCATGTGCCTCCCTTTGGGGTATCTACCTGTGCTCCAAGATCCCAACTTACCTCTCGACATGCTGGTTGCCCCTGTAGAGTCTCCTCCCCCGAGCCTGCAGCCTTTGTTCCCTTTTGACCTTTTTCATTGGATAACATTGAGCGCCCGACGGCTCAAAAGCACCCTGCACCCAGCCGCCCGAGTACCGCTGGCCGTGCTGCCTTTGTCCTATCCTGCTTCCCCATTTGCCCTGAGCAAGTGACCAGGAGCCCATCTCCCACAGCCGCGTGGCCTGCTAGCCAGCAGCAACCAACCGGAGGCCCCCGTCCCCATTGGAAAACATTGGGCCTAACTACCTCTGCACCCGGCTGCCCCTGCGTCGCTGAGGGTGAACCAACTGTACCTACTTAGAGGGAGAGGTGTGGCGCCGCGGCCAGGGCGACTGACGCTGGAATCTGGGGACCACGGTTCGATCCCCGGCTCCGGCGGCAGGGTAGCCCAGCACCAGGTGACTCTGGGCAATAGCTCGCTTAATCTTCCCGACGGCCCCCAGCGCCTAGAGACCCTTACGGGTGATTGTGCGCTTTACAAATGTGGACTTTTTACCTGACCCTGGGGGACCCCTGAGTCTACACCCCGAACCACAACTTCACTAGTCTAGCACTCACCAGGAAACCGGTAACTCACTTACCCTCCATTGAATAACATTGACTGGTTTGACTCGAAAAATCTTCTTAAGTGTCTACTTTTGAAAACTTGAAATATTCATATAAAATCATCCGAATTCTGAATTCAGAAATACTCACCTGTGATCAGGAGAGGAGCTAGTACTGTACCTTGTAGCCTAGTGCTAAAACGCAAAAGTAATCCCTAGCGGGTTTACTAGTAACTTGTATTTTGTCCATAGGAATCCATTGTCTGCTTTTCTATCAAATTTCTTCTGTCTACTTTTGAAAACTAGAAAAATTCTTTAAAAATCATACGAAATACTGAAACGTAATTACTTACCTGTTTTGAGTTGAGACCCCAGTGCTGGCCCCAGGAGACCAGTACTGGATTACAAAAGTAACGAGATCGTACTTTACCTGTAACCAGAATTTTCTCCTATTGGATAACATTGCCAGATTTCTGTTGAAAAGTTTTTAAGTGTGAACTTTTAAAATAGCTTTTTATTCCTGAAAAATCACCACAATATCTAAAACGTTTTTAGTAAACTGTTGCCAGCTTAGACGCCAGGACTGAACCTAGGAGCCAGTCCTGGAATTACCAAAGTAATCTACAAAGTAATCACCTGTCTTTATATAAGGGAATCCATTGAGCTCAATGCTAAATTATGTGTAGAATTGTGTTGCCTACTGCAACCCCTGTACCTATTGTCTTTACAAAGTTTATTGCCTTTCTGCAAAGTACTCATCTGAGACCTCTCATATTGAGAGCAGCATATTTTTGATGCCTGTTGATCTAGAAATAGAACAACTATATCTGTTGATATAAAAACAATTGCCCTGGAGTTCAGTCTTTTGGTGTGTGAAACCGTTTGTTGACTGAGTGTGTACAACAAATGCTTTACACTGTCCTCTAGTGCTGCCTTACTGCTCGACCAAACTACCACTTTAGAAAGTAAGGTCACACCTGGCTTTTACCTCTGTTATACCAATGGGGTTTGTGGACTCTATACACACTGTACCCTACTCTGGTCCAGTATATATAGAGCCACTTTCTCACATTGGTGGATCAGCAGTGGGATACAAACTTGCATTTGTTGGACTACTTGGTTACCATCTGATCACACGACAGAACTCATAAATTGCTTTTAGAATTCTGAGATTGGTTTTTCCAAAATACTAAAAGTCTGATAGGGCCTTGCTTGAGTCCCATAAGAATTCCAGAAAAATAAAAAGTCACTATAGTTAGGGTAGAGGGTTAGAACTGTCAGTTTAGAATGTCTCAACAGAACCCAGCTGTTAGTGAAGATAACATGGACCTGGTTGAGGAGCTCGACCTCACACCTTACTTGCACTTGAATTTCAAGGATTTGAGGTCCCTATGTAAACTTAAAAATATAGTCATGGGCCTGCATCCAACCAAACAAGGGCTCCAGGAGCTCCTGGCTGAGTATGCAGAAGGCCACCCCTCTGAACAGGGTGACGTCAGTTCAGAGGAAGAAAAGGAGGAGGAGGAGGATAATACCAATCCCCCCCATCTCTAGGGAAGTAAGGGTCTCTACACCCTTAACTCCAAGAGTCAGCTTCTGGGAGCCTGAGTACCACACAGGTGGACTAGGCCCCAGAGGACACATTGGGAATAGCTCAAATGAACTTTTTTTTTAGCAAAGTTGGCCAAGAGATTAGACCTAGAGTCCAGACTCCTGGCTCTGGTAAAAGAAAGGAAAGAGATGGGGTTAGCCCCCATCTCTGGTGGCAGCAATACCAATAATAAGGATAAAGAGCAATATTATGATCCTAAAATCCCCAAAGGGATTTTCCCTAAGTTTGAGGAGGGTGATGATATCACCAAGTGGTTCACAGCCTTTGAGAGGGCTTGTGATATCAGAAGACTAAAGAAACCTCTCTGGGGGGCACTCCTGTGGGAACTGTTCTCTGGTAACTGCAGAGACAGGCTTCTGACCCTCTCTGGGCCAGATGCAGGTTTTATGACCTCATGAAGAAAATTCTGATTGAGGGATTTGGACTCACTACTGAGGAGTACAGTATTAGGTTCAGGGGGGCTCACAAAACCCAGACCCAATCCTGGATAGATTTTGTAGACTACTCAGTAAAGACACTGGATGGTTGGTTAACTGGACACAATGTGCATGATTTTACTGGACTTTATAATTTGTTTATGAAGGAACACATTTTAAGTAATTGCACAAATGAAAAGTTGCATCAGCAATTGGCAGACCTAGGTCTAATTTATCCCCAAGAATTGGGAAAGAAGGCAGACCATTGGGTCAAGACTAGGGTGACCAGGACAGCCACTGTGGGTGACCAAAAGAAGGTGATTACAAAACCTCCCCAGGGGAAAGGTGGTGAGAATCCCCAAGATAAATAGTCTGAGTCTTCCAAAGGGCCCCAAAAACCTGTCCAGGTGGGTGGGTCCCAAACTACTCCCTATGTGCCTCAGCCCTATAGGGGGACGAACTTTGATCATAACAAGGCCTATTGTAACAACTGTAAAAAGTTGAAGCATTTAACTATAGACAAAAACTGCCCCTACAATAAAGCCCCTAAGGCACCCAATACAGCTACACCAGGGACAGTAAATCTACAGATGGGATCAGAGGAGTGCCCAGAGCAAATATAGGAATACACTCAAGCTAGTCTAGTCTCCTTGGGGGAAATGGAGGTTGCCAATGTAGCTGGTTGGCCACCCAACTGTAACAAGTATCTGCAATACCCGTCCATTAATGGAACTAGAGTAGAAGCCCTGAGGCATACTGGTGCCAGCATCACTATGGTAAAGGAAAAGCAGGTTTCCCCAGAGCAATACTTGGTTGGGAAAACCTACCCAGTCACCAATGCTGACATTAGGGTGGGGGGAGGTTACTGGCCTGAAACTGGTAGTGATCTCTCCACAATTGCCAGCTGACTGTCTGCTTGGAAATAACCTGGAAACCTCAGCCTGGGCTGAGGTTGAGCAAGTAACCCATGCAGCCATGCTGGGTATCCCTAGACTGGTGTGTGTGCAAACCAGAGCACAGAGCAAAAAGAAGGGTGAACAAGTAGGTTTGGAGCCTGAAAGTATGGTCCAACCAACCAAGAGAAAAAGCAAGAAGACTGGGGAACCAGCTTCTACAAAGCAAGCCTCTCAGGACCCCTCTACTCAGGAAGATGACTTGTAAACCCTAGAGGGAACTGAGCCAATGGCGCTTTAGCCTTACCAGGCTGGTAAGGCTCAAGCTCAGTGGGACCCACTAGGGAAGAGCTTTGCCAGGGTCAGCGAGACTGCCCCACTCTTGAAAGCCTGAGGCAGAAAGCTGCTGCAGAAACAAAGGGAGATGTCAGTAGTGCCCACATATCTTATTGGGAAGAGGCATTACTGTATGTTGAGGCAAGAATCCCCAATCCAGGAGCTAACAGGAGGGTGGTAGTACCACATAAGTACAGGGAGGTCCTCCTAACTTTAGCTCATGACATCCCCCTAGCTGGACACCTGGGGCAAACCAAAACTTGGGAAAGGCTAGTTAGCCACTTCTACTGGCCCCAGATGAACCAAAAGGTGAAGGAGTTTGTGAGCTCCTGGGTTACCTGTCAGGCCAGTGGCAAGACAGGTGGCAAACCAAAGGCCCCCTTGATACCACTACCAGTGGTGGGGGTACCCTTTGAAAGGGTAGGTGTGGACACTCTGGGTCCACATGAGCCTCCCACAGCCTCAGGGAACAAATTCATTCTAGTAGTAGTGGATCATGCTACTAGGTACCCTGAAGCAATTCCCCTTAGGGTTACTACAGCTCCTGCAGTAGCCAAGGCCCTCCTGGGTGTCTTCACCAGGGTAGGGTTTCCTAAGGAGGTGGTTTCAGACAGAGGTACCAACTTCATGTCTGCTTACCTACATGTGGAAGGAGTGTGGGGTGCAGTACAAGTTTACTACCCCATACCACCCACAAACCAATGGTCTTGTGAAAAGGTTCAACAGACATTGAAAGGTATGATCATGGGACTCCCTGAAAAACTCAAAAGGAGATAGGATGTCCTGTTGCCATGCCTGCTTTTCGCTTATAGGGAAGTGCCACAGAAGGAAGTGGGGTTTTCACCCTTTGAACTTCTGTTTGCTCATCCTGTAAGGGGACCACTTTGTCTGGTGAAGATGGTTGGGAGAGGCCTCTCCAAGAACACAAGCAAGACATTGTGGACTAGGTGCTTGGCCTAAGGTCCAGAATGGCTGAGTACATGGACAAGGCATCCAAGAATCTTGAGGCCAGCCAGGAGCTGCAGAAGCACTGGTTTGACCAAAAAGCTGCCATGGTTGAATTTCAACCTGGACAGCAGGTGTGGGGTTTTGGAGCCAGTGGCAACAAGGGCTCTCCAAGATAGATGGTGTGACCCTTACCCTATCCTGGAGAAAAAGAGTGAGGTCACTTACTTAGTGGACCTAGGCACCAGCAGGACACCCACAAGGGTTATCCATGTGAACTGTCTGAAACTCTACAATGACAGGGCTGACCTCACCATGCTGATGGTGACTGATGAGGAACAGGAAGCAGAGAGTGAACCTCTCCCTGATCTCCTCTCTTCCAGCCCAAAAGATGGGTCAGTGGATGGAGTGGTCTTTTCAGACACCCTCTTTCCCCAACAGCAGACTGACTGCAAGCAAGCCTGCCTTGCAACAGTTTGCCAGCATCTTTTCCTTGACCCCTGGTCTGACCAGCTGGTGTACCCATGATGTGGACACTGGTGACAGTAACCCTGTCAAAACCAAAATCTATCGAAAATCAGACCAAGTCAAGGAAAGCATCAAAGCTGAAGTCAGCAAGATGCTGGAGCTAGGAGTAATTGAACTCTCTGAGAGCCCCTGGGCTAGCCCAGTGGTTCTGGTCCCCAAACCTCATCAACAGGGTGGAAAGAGAGAGATTAGGTTCTGTGTGGACTTTAGAGGACTCAACTCTGTCACCAAGACAGATGCTCACCCCATTCCAAGAGCAGATGAGTTGATAGACAAGTTAGGGGCAGCCAAAATCCTCAGCACCTTTGACTTAACTGCAGGGTACTGGCAGATTGGCATGGCCCCACGAGCCAAAGAAAAGACAGCATTCTCCACCCCTGATGGGCACTATCAGTTCACTGCAATGTCTTTTGGGATACGAATCCCCCTACCACCTTCCAGAGGTTGGTGAACCAAGTCCTGACTGAATTGGAGTCCTTAAGTGCATCTTATCGTGATGATATTGCTGTCTTTAGCTCCACCTGGCAGAATCACCTGATCCACCTTGGGAAGGTTCTACAAGCCCTGCAATCCGCAGGACTGACTATCAAGGCATCAAAATGCAAGATAGGGCAGGGCACTGTGGTGTACTTGGGCCACCTTGTTGGTGGAGGCAGGTCCAACCCTTACAGCCCAAGATCCAGAGCATCATGGACTGGGCAGCTCCAACCACCCAGACCCAAGTCAGGGCATTCCTTGGCTTGACTGGATACTTCAGGAAGTTTGTGAAAGGATATGGGTCCATTGTGGCTCCCCTGACAGAATTCACATCCAATAAAATGCCCAAGAAAGTAAACTGGACTGTTAGCTGCCAAAAGGCTTTTGACACCCTAAAAGAAGCAATGTGCTCAGCACCCATTCTAAAAGCACCAGACTACTCCAAGCAGTTCATAGTGCAGACTGATGCCTCAGAGCTGGGGATAGGAGCAATCCTCTCCCAGATCAACGAGGAAGGCCAAGGCCAACCTGTTGCTTTTATAAGCAAGAGGCTACTCCCCAGAGGGCAGCATTGGAGTGCCATTGAGAGGGAGGCCTTTGCTGTGGTTTGGTCCCTGAAGAAATGGAGGCCCTACTTGTTTGGAACTCACTTCCTGGTTCAAACCAACCACAGACCTCTCAGATGGCTAATGCAGATGAAAGGGGAAAATCCAAAACTATTGAGATGGTCCATCTCCCTACAGGGTATGGACTTTGACGTGGAACACCGACCAGGGACTGCCTATGCCAATGCAGATGGACTTTCCAGGTTCTTCCACTTAGACAATGAAGACTCACTAGGGCAAGGTTAGTCTCATCACCTTTTGTTTGGGGGGGGGGGCGGGGGGTTGTGTGAGAAAGTACCATCTTTCTTGCACTGGTATGCCCCCACTTTTTTTCTGAACTGCTGATGTGCTTTGACTGAGTGTGCCCTGGGTCCCTGCCAACCAGGTACCCAGGGCCTGTGTTCCTTCCCTAAAAGCTGTGTTGAAACTAAAACCCAATTGGCATCTCTGGCCACCTGTCAGCCCCTAGTAAATGGTACCCTAGGTACCCAGGGCATGGTGACCGGAGAAGACCCTTGAGGACTGCAGCACTTATTGTATTGTGCCACCCTCAGGGGGCCTGTACCTTGACACCCACACACTGCCTTTGCAGGCTGAGTGTCTAGATACAGAGCTAAACCAAGAGTCGACATGGCACATAACCCTGTGTGCCATGCCCACAGAACCCACTACCCTGGCATACTTCAGTCACCCCTCTAGCTGGGTGCCCTATGCCAGAGGTATGGGCACAGGTGCATGAGCTCTGTGCCCCTACAGTACCCGAGGCCATTCCTGGGCACTGTAAGCGCAGTGATGCCATTAAGAGTATATGGTGCTGGGAGGTTGTCATTATGAACTCCACAGCACCATAATGGCTGGTCCCAAACTTCTCAGCACATTAAACCCGCACTGATGCCAGTGTGGGATTTAATGTAAAATGCACCCGAGGGCATCTTAGAGAAGCCCTCTGAAAACCTAACCTACAATCCACGTCTGGGCTGAGCGGCTGCAGATGCTGCCACACAGCAGACATGTTGCTGGACCCCTGGGTGGACAGCCCCCCGCTCTCCTGGGCCTGCAACAATGCACATCTTGGGCGAGGTGCTAGGTCTCCTCCCCCAGGATGGGCAGTGGGAAGCTTCAAAGGCATGCTGCCTCTGCGAGCTTCTCCAGACGATTTGCTGTACCCATAAACTGGCCCCCACCAGTTCTGACCCCCACTCTGGTGGGAAGACTGGCGGGAAAAACTACATCAGGAAGGGGGTTGGCCAGGCTGTGCCAACCCCACCCCTCAGGTGGGGGAGACGAGGTGAAGCACGACCCCGGTCCCCGGCCATCTTGAAGATGGGGAGCCCTGCCCAATCCCAGCTAGCTCCTTCCCTCTCCCACAGGAGAGGAGCAGGCTAGGGGGTGTACCCACCCCAGGACAGGGACCTATTGGTCCCTGCCCTTGCCCTACCTGTAACGCCCCTAAATTCAGTATTTAGGGGCTCCCTGAACCTTCCTTCCTCAGATCCCGATACCAAAAGGAGAAAGAAGATCAAGAAGAAGAAGACCCGCCACGCAGCTGCTAACAACAGGATGACAACAACTGACTTGGCCCCAGCCCTACTGGCCTGTCGATCCTGGAAACTGCTGCTGCCTAAATCCCGGTGACTCGTGCGGCCAGCAACCTTGGGACACCCAGAGGACCTGCCTGCCTTGGCCCTCTTAAAGACTGAGACTCCTATCAGCAGAGGCTCTGCTGCAAAACCCCCCAGGTGCCAGCCAGGAAGCTCCGGACCAGCCCACTCTGCACCCGCTGAGCCCGGCCCGTGCCTATGCCCGAGGGATCCAGGACCACGAGGACGTCTCCCCCAACCACGACCCACTGAGGGTAAGTTTTCCAACACCCAAAGACACCCCTGCACCCGGCGCCCTACAGCCCCCTGTGCCTCCCTTTGGGGTACCTACCTGTGCTCCAAGATCCCAACTTACCTCTGGACATGCTGGTTGCCCCTGTAGAGTCTCCGCCCCCGAGCCTACAGCCTTTGTTCCCTTTTGACCTTTTCCATTGGATAACATTGAGCGCCCGACGGCTAAAAAGCACCCTGCACCCAGCTGCCCGAGTAGCGCTGGCCGTGCCACCTTTGTCCTATCCTGCTTCCCCATTTGCCCTGAGCAAGTGACCAGGAGCCCAGCTCCCACAGCTGCGTGGCCTGCTAGCCAGCAGCCACACTCCGGAGGCCCCCCGTCCCCCTTTGGATAACATTGGGCCTAACTACCTCTGCACCCGGCCACCCCTGCGCTGCTGAGGGTGAACCAACTATACCTACCTGACCCTGGGGGACACCTGAGTCTATGCCCAGAACCACAACTTCACCAGTCGGGCACTCACCAGGAAACCGGTAATTCACTTACCCGCCATTGAATAACTTTGACTGGTTTGACTCGAAAAATCTTCTGTCTACTTCTGAAAACTTGAAATATTCATATAAAATCATCCGAATTCCGAATTCCGAAATACTCACCTGTGATCAGGAGAGGAGTCAGTACTGTACCTTGTAACCCAGTGCTGAAACGCAAAAGTTATGTTATGTTATGTTATAGGTTTTTGTACCGCGCACAGCTACCCCAGCAAAGGGGCGTCCTGGCGCCAAAGAAAGGTCAACACAACATCACTAAGCGCACCTGAATCCAGAGGAATTAGTTAAAAAGGACAGTTTTAATAGCACGTCTAAAAAGGAGTAAGTCCTCCATAGCTCGAATTTCACTGGGAAGTGAGTTCCACAGTTTCGCCGCCACTACTCGGAATGAGCGGCCGCCCATCCTGCTTAGCAGAAAGCGAGGAACAACAGACAAATTCTGCCCCATCGACCTCAAGGAACGAGAGGGTACATAAGGGGTCAGTAAGTTCATCAAGATAGGTGGTGCCGTACCTTTCAGAATTTTAAAAGCTAGGCAGAGCACCTTGAACTCGATCCGGCGAGCCACAGGCAACCAATGGAGTGATTGCAATGCTCTAGATGCTGAACAGCGTTTAGGCAATCCTAATACCGCTCTTGCGGCGGAGTTCTGAACTCGCTGCAGCCGTGTGAGTTCTGCCTTGTTCGTACCTGCCAAGAGGGCGCTGGCATAATCTATCATAATCTATCATAATCTAAGTAATCCTTAGCAGGTGATAGAGCGCGCGAGGTCACCCAACCAATAATTTCGCCGCTTCCGGCTTCGGGCCCATATATTTCAATTCACCATATACATTGACCGGGTGACTTCACGGGCTGCTACCAACTTGTGTGAATTCCCTACTGTTATTCCTCAGCGTACCCGACTTACCATCGACCGACACGGGTACCTATGACCACAATGGATCAGGGAGCTAGCTGTAAAAGGAAAGGCAGCAAAATACAACTCAAATGACATTCAATACCTTTGTAAAATGACCACGGACAACTGGAAGTTTTAAAGTCTTTATCTAAAGTTCGTTCTCAGTAAGCATTAGATTTACAAGGATAAGACAATCGATAATCAAGATAATGAAAAGTACATAACTATAGAGAAATAGAGTCAGGGTAATCATGGAAGTGCTAATATGGGATGCAACAGGAAACGCTATGCATTTAGGACAAAAGTTCTTTGGACAGTTTAAGAAAGGCCGTTCTAGACCATATCAGAAAATGACAAACTGCAATGCAAAATATGATTTCTAACAGGTAGGGTAACATGGGAAACGTTATGGAAATATGCAATGACTTTACGTTTCAATAATTTGCGGCAAAGCATGGAAAAATCAACATGTGCAAAGGTGTGTCTTTATTGAAGCAAAAGACAGAAAAATAGAAAGGTGCAAGTATGAAAGATTTCAGAGCAATATTTACCTAGACTGGTGTGAAAACCAAACCCTGGCCACGGGTCAGTTAAGGACAGGAAACCCTCAAGGAAGGATACCCCTCAATGGACAGCAGGTGCAGAATGGACACCCAGGACAAGACAGGAAACCCTCAGATTAGGAATCAGGACAGGACCTCAGGACAGGACAGGAAACCCTCAGGACAGGACCAGCACCCGCAGTTCGGAAGCAACGCCTGCGCTCCACCCTCTCTGCAGCTATCGATCGAGACCCCGATTGGGTCAGCGAACTCCCAGCAAAGTGCTTCGCCAACACTTTAAGGTTCAGTAGAACCTTAGTCTATGGTCAATTTCGGACAGAGTACTCCGCAGTACTCTGTATCTTCAGTCACCTATTGAGTGCGTTGGGTCAGTGACAGGTCAGCTAAACCAGACAAGTCGGACCATTTCCCTAGGTGAACCCAGGGTGATATACAGTTTGGGCACGGTGTACCACCCCCCAATGTTGCAAAGTGTCAGAATCCCTCAATTTGGATTGGTCCTAAGATAGGATTTGGGTAACACACCAATCAGAACACACTATTTCGATGCCTACTTTGCATCTCTGGGTACCGCCTAGCGAGATTGGGGTTCTCATGAGAAAGTCCAGGGAAATACAATGACAAATTAACATTGTTTCAGAATAGGGACACATGACTCCGTCCTGCTGAGTTCGCAGGTCAGTTCTCAGGAGCATCTTGCCCATCCCTGCCAGCTGGCTGAGTTCCACCAGCCAAGGTTGACTTCTCCCCAGACGGACGGTCCTGCGCAGAAAGGACCTCCAAGATGGCTTTCGGCTCAGTCAGACCCCCATTTCCCGCGGTACATAAAAAGTAAGCGAGAACAAATTAATACATAGAAATAACGTTATGAAAACACATCATTGGTTTTGTACTTTCAACTTATCACCAAAAATTATACTTATGCAGTCTAAATGTTAGCTACATATACACAGGCACAAGAGCAATGGCACGAGCAGTACCACGTTATTGCCAAAACTATGTATTACGCATGCGCAACTATTTCCCTCCAAACCTGCAAACACGTCAGGACACGTGAGTGTGACTGACGCATGCGCAGAAGCTATTTCAAAGCAGCGGCCATTTTATTGACTCGAATTAATCGTATTAGAAATACACATGTGCAAGCTTCATTTACCTCGTTTAAACATGAAATAAAGGTTAGTAAGACGTACAACTTATTACTTGGTTACACATGAGCGAGGTTCATGACTACAGCAAGTCGCAAATGCGAAGCTTTGCTTCATCAATCCCCTCTTTGATGATATTTACTATCATCACAAAATAAATGGAACCAGATGCCAACTTATCACACCTTATACAGCTCTATCTCTTCCAGCAAGCTATTCAGCTTTTCTCTCTCATTTTTGGTAGGGTGAGAATTCTTCACCCTTTTGTATATCTGATTATTCATTTCTTCTAATTCAAGTTCATCCACACTTCGTTTCACTCCTCTCGCATTCACTTGATGCTTTCGGGTGTGCTTACGGCATTTGCAACAGACAAATATGAAGAATAGGATAAGACCTATAATTCCAATTGGCATCAGTACCTTAAACAATAAGCTTTTACCTAAGCTAGCAAACCAATGACCTACATTTGAGAGACCATCTACCAGTCTCTTCCAGGCACTGTCAACCTCGAGTGGTTTGAGTTCCCTTTCCAAATTAGTAATGTTTTTCACGTATCTTTTGAGCTGTACACTTTTGTCCGGAATATAAGTGCAACAATGTTGCGCCTTCAACATCCGGCAGACTCCGCCCTCCTTTGCTAATAAGGTGTCAAGAGCAAGTCTGTTCTGCAAAACCATTGATCTGATCGCAACCATTTCGGTATTGACCAGCAGAAATCCATGAGCTGTGTCAGTAGACAACACATCCACTATAGTGGACAATTTGCAAATTCTGTGAGTGTTCAGAACCACTCCCACTCCAGGTATCAGTGCACTGAAAATACTACCCATTATTTCACCTATGCTTTCTCTTTTACTACGCACTAAGCCATTAGTATTTTCACTGCTTCCAGCAACTTTGTTCACATGGTATATTTTCGGGAAGACAATGCCAAAGTAGCAGCTTCCATACCAGTGATCCGGCAATTTGAAATAAGCCTTGTCCCCACAAATATAATAAATTCCAGGAAACACAGGCTCTGACCCATTTTTGAAACCCCAACCTCCAATTACCTTGTAATTATGTTCGCATTCACTGGAACCAATGAAAATGTTATTATAGTAGCTAGTCTTCTCGCGGTGAAGACATAGCTTTCCTTTCTTTTCAAAATCCAGCAACAGAGCAGGACCCACTCCACCATTTGAGGTGCCTTCCATGTTCTCAGCCCATTTTGGCCTTTTTTGAGTTTCGTCATCTGCCTTTCTTTTTATTTGTATTCTCCTTTTCTCTGCCATGTTCAGGAACATCTTTTCCTGCTCACGCAACGAACAGGTCAAGTTATCTCTGTGTGCGTCACCTATGTCTATATTACCTATAGTCAGAAAGTATTCGCCCATATAGCGAGTAACGTCACTTTTAGTATGTACAGGATTCAAGTTCCCACGTATAGGGAGTTCAGAAAAAATCACGTCATTGTTTGAGTAATAGTACTGTAACGGTCCTCTTTTGTAAAATAAGCTAGCTAAAATGCTACAGGAAATTCCATATGTTAGGGGCAGGTGATGGTATGTCACGCCTTCAGCTACAGAGGTAGGTAGCTTCATGCAGACATAGCAATCTTCAATTTCCATAGTCTCTACATAGTGTATTAACAAGTTTGCGAAAACATTTAAATGCGTTTTATTCTTAACTCCATGATAATGTAGTCCTCCCTCAACTGATGCTTCTAGGTCTCGTTTTGTTTGTCTGAGTGCTCTTTCATGTATTGCTACACTTTGTGTTGTTAGTTCTTCAGTCTCAGTATTTACAATCTCAGTAGGGCCAATATTAGTATTTTTGCTCACCGCAAAAGGAATGAAAACTGTTAGTCCTATCCAAATTAATATCAGTATAACTATACTACATACACATACCTTGCAGCATGTTTTGCAACGACTGCAACTAGGTCTACCATTCACGTTTGAATCAGACATTTTGGCTCAGAAGAAGTTTCTCGACCCCTCTTTGTGTCTTTACACCAGTAGCTTACTTTGTGCAAATTCACGGTGGCTTGTCTTCTTCTTCGGCAGAGTACTCAGCGACTGGCTCTCCGTCGCTCTCGTCAGTTATATCAAGATCTTCAAATTCTTCTAAAACGAGCGTCCATTCAGGAGACTTGTACTTTTTGTTTTGTCTTTTTATTCGATCACTCCTCCTCTTGGAGGTATCTTCTGGTTGTTCTGCTATGCGAGCACTTCTTCTTTCTTCTGCACGTTTTTCTTCTACTGTTTTTATTCTCAGTCTCAATTTCTTTATGTATCCAGGCTCAATGTGCTTTCTTTTCTTAAGTCTTTTAGTTGGCACCGAGACTTCGTTTTCTTCTCTTGCCCTTTTGTTTTCATTAGTTTGTGGCAATTCTGTTTCAGTTTCTCCCCCTTCTATCTGACTAGTTCCAGGGCTAGCATCTATTTCTTCTGCCTGGTTACTAATCTGGCCTTGTTCAGGACAGTTTTGCGTTTGTTTTTCAAAAGTCTCTGTTTCTGTTTCCTGAACACGTTCTTCTAATCCTATCTGATCCTGTTCAAGCACTTCGATCTCTTGATTTTCTTCTGCTCGAACTATTACGCTATGTCTAGTCTGTCCCTTCTCGACATCAGGAGTCAGTGGAGGAGTATCAATCACTTATTCTGTCCCTGTCTGACCTTCTCCTTCCTCAGTTTTGATGTGAATCTCAAGATCCTGAGGTTCTTCGCCTGTGCCTTGCTTTTCCTCTCTAGTCCACTCTCTACCTTCACAAAGTCGCTCTCTTGTTCGAATGGGGTCTTCGGTGAGATCAATCAATGGTATCCACTCCTCTGGCCATATGCTCGGCAGCTCATCTTCAGCTACTTCTGGCTCAGTTTCTTGGACCCCTTCAGCAGGCTGGACTCTGGGTAGTTCGTCATCAACTATTCCTGGGCCAACGTCTGCTGATCCTGCAGCTTGACTGGTACTGGGCTGTACGTCGTCAGCTACTTCTGGTCTGGCTCCTGCAGAGTCCTCTGCTGGACGCCCTTCTTCTTCAGGCCCTTCGTCTGGTAATACCTTCTGGGTGTGGCTGGCGTGTATCCAATGTGGAACCCCTGCACACTTTACTGCTGTGGTTGTTACCAGAATCACCTGACGCTTCTCTCCCCACCTTGGCTCCTGGCAGCTCTTCCGAGTATGCTTCTTTATCTTGACCCAGTCCCCCGGGACCAGTTTGTGGAGAGGAGTCGTTGGATTGAGGATGGCGTCTTCTCCGATCTGGCGAGAGATAGAACGCACTTGGTCACCTAATCTCTTGCAGTATTCAAGCACCAAATCATCAGTAATACTCAACAGTTTGCTTCCTGGTACCCATGCTTGTCTCATCACTCTTCCCATCAGGATTTCATGGGGACTTAGGCCTGTCTTGCGGTCGGGAACACTTCGGAGTCCCATCAGGACCAGGGGCAGGGCCTTCACCCAGGTCATGCCAGATGCATCACACAGTTTTGATAGTCTGTTTTTGATAGTTCCATTTATTTTTTCCACTATTCCAGAAGCCTCTGGACGGTACGCACAGTGAAGCTTTTGTGTGATTCCAAAGGCCTTACAGAGTTCGTCGATTACATCATTCTGAAAATGTCGGCCTCTATCTGATTCAATAGTGACTGGAACCCCGAACCTAGGTATCAGTTCTTTCAGTAAACACTTAGCTACTGTCAGTGCGTCATTTTGGGGAGTAGGGAAAGCTTCCACCCACTTCGAAAATAGGCAGACCATGACAAGGACATATCGCTTCCCTTCACAACGTGGCATGGTGATGAAATCAACTTGTATTCTCACAAAGGGACCCCCTGACCTCCCACTTTTTCCCAGTTCCACCGAAGTTCTTTTGCCAGCGTTCATTCTTTGACATGGCAGGCACCTCTGGCAGAGGGACTCTGCTACTTTCCCGAACTTTTTACTGTACCAAGTCTGTTGGAACACTAGAATCATGGCGTCCCTACCAATGTGTGATCCTTCATGTATCAATCTCGCCATTGTGCCAAGTAAGTGTCTAGGTAACACAGGCATACCAGTTGGGCCCAAGATGACACCATCCACACGTCTTGGTCTACACCCGTCTTCCTTCCACTTCTCTCTCTCTTGCCAAGGTGCCGCCTGCTGCCACTCTTTCACTTCATCCCATGTAGGCACCTCTTCAAACACTTGAAGTTGGCAGCTGGTTCCGGGCCCCCCTCATTTTGGATTTATGATATATCGATCTCTGGCGCACCATTGGGCCACTCGATCAGCAAAATCATTTCCCAGTGATACAGTGTCCATGCCCTTCTTATGAGCAACACATTTTACCACTGCCAGTTCCTTTGGTAACTGGATTGCCTCTAAAAGGTCTTGAACAACCTTTCCATTTCGAATAGGGGTACCTGATGAAGTCAGGAACTCCCTCTGTAGCCACAACTGGCCAAAGTCATGCACAACTCCATAACAGTACTGACTGTCAGTATACACTGTTATGCTTAAGTTTTTCCCAATTTTGCAAGCTTTTATCATAGCAATCAATTTGGCTACTTGTGCAGACTTTACGTCAAATAGATAACCTGCTTCTTCAATTTTGGTTAAGGAGACTACCGCATAGGCGGCACTCAGGCCTCCATGCTCATGTCTTAGACATGAACCATCCACAAATAATTCTAAGTCATGTTTAGGCAAAGGTGTTTCTTTAATGTCTGGGCGTGGTTTGGTGCTGAATTCTGTTAAATCAATACAATTATGCTCATCATCCACCCCATCTTTCATATCCATTGGATCGGGGAGCAAAGTGGCGGGGTTCAGAATACTGCACCTGACAATGTTTACATTTGCAGCACCCACAAGAATCCTCTCGTATTTAGTCAGCCGACTAGGGGTGAGGTACTGAGTTTTCGTTCTGGTCAGTAAAATTACCACTCCATGTGGAACATACACAGTTACAGGATGTCCCATGACAATGGACTCACTCTGCTCTAAACTTGCGCAGGTAGCAGCTACTGCTTTCAGACATCCTGGTAATCCAGCAGCCACTGGATCCAGGGTGGCAGAGAAATATGCCACAGGCCTTCTGGTTGTGCCATGTTCTTGTGTTAGGACTGACAACGCGCAATTATCGCGAGTGTCACAGAATAGGGCAAATTCCTTAGAATAGTCTGGCATTCCCAACGCAGGGGCTGTACACAGACAATCCCGTAGTTTTGTGAAGGCTGTTAAGCTTTCATCATCCCATTGTACCACATCCGGTGTTCCTCTCTTGGTCATTTTTATCAAGGGCCTAGCTAGGACTGCAAATCCCAGAATCCATTGCCTGCAGTATCCTATCACTCCCAGGAACATTCTGATCTCTTTCTGAGTACGAGGTAACTGCATCTTTTGAATTATTCTCACTCTTTCTGACGTTACCTTTCTGACGCCTTTCTCTATCTGGTGCCCCAGATATTTCACTGAATTTGTACAGAACTGTAATTTCTCAGGGGCCACTTTATGTCCCTTCTCACTCAGGTGATTCAGTAGGGCAATGGTGTCAATCACACAATCCCTATGACTTTTAGACGCCACCAAGAGGTCGTCAATGTATTGCACTAGGACAGAGTTTCCAGGTAAGACCAAAGTTTCCAAACATTTTTTCAAGATCTGATTAAAGATAGAGGGGCTCTCTGTGTACCCTTGGGGGACCCTGTTCCTTACATACACGTGACCATTGAAGGCAAATGAGAAAAGAAATTTGCTATCCGGATGCAAGGGAATGGAAAAGAATGCATGACACAGGTCTATCACAGTGAACCACTCAGCATCCCAGGGAATCTGATACAGAATCACTGCTGGGTTCGGGACAATAGGGCAGCAGGGGACCACTATCTTGTTTACTTTTCGTAGGTCCTGCACTACTCTGTACTTGCCACTAGGCTTCTTGATGCCCATAATCGGTGAGTTACATGGGCTACTCAATACTTCCTGTATGATGTTTCCTTCTAGCAATTTCTGTATTTCCAGGGTAACACCTGCTCTCACTTCTGCATTCATTCTGTAGGGTTTAGTATTGGGGTATACTGCATTGTCCTTGATTGCTATCTGTATGGGGTCCACGTTTTTCATTAACCCTACATCTTTCCCAGTAAAGTCCCATACTTCTGGCTTCACTGCTTCTTGGAGTTCTTTGGGCAAATCCTGCATAGTCATTCGTTTAATCTCTGAGTCAGGTCTGATTAGCATCAATTTATAGATGCCATCTTCATCTGGGGTCTGAATTTCAACTCCCTTTGGTGTGCAAAAGATGGTACAGTTCATTTTGCACAGCAAATCACGTCCCAGTAAGTTCACTGGACTGGTGTCACAAACGACAAATCTATGCATTTCCTTAAAGTTTCCAATTGATATCTCCATTGGTTTGGTAACAGGAGTACTAATCAATTGATTAGATACACCCACTACTTGGATGGCTTCTCCCGAGAGGGGTAGGTTTGGAACGTCCACTGTTCTCACAGTAGAACGGGTAGCACCAGTGTCCAACAGAAAAGTGACATCATTTCCGTCAACCTTTCCTTCAATGTATGGTCCGGACTGGTCTACCGGCAAGGAGGCGCCAAGTACGCACTCCTCGTCCTCCCCTCTCAGGCCCCGTCAGTACTGGTCATCACAAAGGAAGGTATCATTTAACAAATACTGCGAAGTTGCTGCATTTCTGTTCTCATTGCTTTCCCAGACTTCTACCTCATCACCCTCTGTGGATTTTCCCTTATACACTTGCTTTGGAGCTCGGGGCACCTGAATCGTTTTTACCTGTGGTTGAGTCTTTCTTGGTCTTTCTTTCTGCGTCTGTGGAGTTAAATCAGGTGTTTTGGGGTTATCGTCAGGCAAATAAGGACACTCGTTTCGCCAGTGTCCAATTTCTCCGCACTGGTGACAGGGAAATTTCTTCATAGCCTCTTCTCTGCTCATTTTGGGCCGGGGCTTACCTCCTCCCCCACCCCCAGGACCTTGGTTCTGAGTGTTTTTGGCCATGTTACTCAATTGTTTTTCCTGCTGTTCTGCGAGCTTCACTTGAGCCCACATAACCTTCTCCTTGAGAGCCTTTTTCTTTTCTGCCATCTCGTCCTCACAGTATTTTGCATACCGTAGGACCTCGTCTACCTTTTTGGTATGCCAACAGATTTTATTATCCTTTATCCACTGACAAATTTCGGGTCTTAAACCGTTTACAAACCTGTAAATGAAATGCGTCATATCCTTCATCTCGATGTTATCTATACCACTGTAGGTTTTAAACACCTGCAACAGCCTTTCATAATAGGAGTGTACTGTCTCGTCTCTTTCCTGCGTCGTTCTATCTATCCTGGTCCAATCAGTTTCCTTTGCGGGCACCTTATTTTTCAAATGCTGAATTGCTTGTTCATATTTTTTCATCACTTCAATCGACGGCTCCCCTGTGTTAGAGTCCCTCGGGTACTCCTCACTAGGCCAGGCTATGGCTATTTTACACTCGGTCCATAGATCTACCGGGACCACAATATCGAAAAATCCATCCAGGTCTTTCCACAGGCATTTTTGCACCTTTACGAACCTTTCCACCTGCCGGTACCAGTCAACTGGCTTTTCGCGCAATTTTGGGAAATCGTTAGTAAAGGACACAATATCCTGTCTGGACCATGGAACGTGCACATACCTCCCACCTGGTACTTCACGCATGGGGCATAACTGTTCGGGCTTGTCTACTTCTCTCAAAGCGAACTCAGGGGTCGTTTGTCTGGATCGAGCCTCATCTTTCTTTCGTGCCCACCTGCTTTTCCATTTTTCCACATCTCCCCATTTTTGCAAAATTGCTAGCAACTCTTTAATCTGCAACTTTTTCCCTGACACATTCAAGTTCTCTATATCTTTGTCTGAGAATTCAGCTCTGTAGGGTTTTTGCAAGGGCTTGGACCTTGAAATATCTACCCCCATACTAGCTGCAGTGTCTGTCAGCTTTTCGTGGAGCACTCTGGTACTTCTGGTAAGGCTTTTACACATAAACAGCAACTCTTCTTCAGAGTAGGTATTTAATCTGTCTAATCCCACATTTCCTGCCATTAATTCCTCTATTTCTACCCTCAGTTTGTAGAGGTCTAAAGGTTTCGTTTGCGGAGTCTGTTTTTCTAATTCACGACTCCAATTTTCAATTTCCTCCGGAGTTACCAGAGAGACACTCTTAGTACCTGACGTTGATTCTAATTAAATTTCTTTCGCATTAAAAGGATTATGCCTCTTCTGCATTCCCTTCCCGGTCTGTTTGTTTGGCAGGTCCAAGAACACAACTTCGGACTCGCACTCACTGGACTGATCGTCTATCAGTAGGGGCTCCTGCCTTGGTGGGGCCATGATTGGGTTAATAACTGGAGGGTTTGGACTTCCCTGATTATTCCCATATAACGGAACCACTGGTCCAATTGTTACCGGAATAGTCAAAGCCTCAGGACTGTTATTTAACTGGGAGATTTTCTGAATTATTTCTGTTCTCTGCCTAGCTAGGACTTCTTGCTCCCTTTCATCTAGTACTCTTCCTAATGTTCGGTCAGGTATTATCTGTTGGGTCAGGTGAGGGGTAAAGCTCGGGGCAGTAGGATGCGTTTCACTTGGTCCTCCACCATAATTTGGTTTTGGGAACAAAGTTCCCATGCCAAATGACCTGCGCTCTCCCTCATATGGAGGCTGTAAAAAGGGCATTCCTGAACTTAATGGGTTTTCTTCGTTTTCATAAAGAGGTCTGGGGAAAAAGACTCTCTTGCTGGAATATATTTCCTCCGGGCTCACGGGCACTCTAGGATATATATCTCTTACCTCCGCGGGTCCGGGATTCTCAAAATAGGGCGGTATCTGAAAAACCTCCCCCCCTACTTAGGGATCTGTCCTCCTCCTTAATAGATGGACGCTGGGGATTTTCTCCTGCACTGGAAGGTCGGGCTCCCTCATTATAAGGGGGCGGACTTCTCGTAAAGATGTCATCTAATAATTCATCGTCTGACTCCCCAAGAGCTCCCCAATGCTTACACTTTTCTGTCTTTTTCTCTTCCCCCGAAGGGGTACATGCTGGCATCATGGGAAACAGACCTTCAACAATCATGCTCTGTCTCCACTGTTTCATCTTTTTATCCCGGGTCTCTTGTTTCAGCCTTGGGTACCACTTGGTCAGACCTTTGTCCATTCGGGGTTTCTCTCTTTCGAAAGCCTCAATCTCCCATTCCTCTAATGCCTCATACTGCGTTAGTCTCGGTCTGGGATGCAATTCATTCATTCGGGTTCTTAAAGTAAATAAAATCCTACCATTGAAGGTACCGTCTAACGGAAAGGCCAATATTCCGTCATCTTTTGTGTACTTTACCCAATTTTCCAACAACACACAGGTATTGTACCCTCGATCAAACATCATGAAAGAGGCGGGAGTATTGGGTGGTGGGACAATAACGCCCTCTCTTGATTTAATCGGTTTGTCCGTTTTGAAGTAATTCTTTACCTTATTTACAAGAGACATTTTTCTCTTTGTTCCGTACATAATATCGTATCTATTGGCTTTCCACTGATCCCTTTCAAACCCTTGGCTTCTTGGGTCGGGTCTAGTCTCTGGACAATACGAGTGCCACATACGATTTCTACGCTTAACTTTGTTTACAAAGTTACCTCCAATCAGAATGCGCCTTGCAATTCCGTGCGACCAATGGGGTGCACGCGTTCAAATAGTTTCGACCAATGGGTGCGCGGCCCCTTCGTGAGACAGTTCTCACTCTTCGGCGCTCACCCCTCCTTCACAATTCCAGCCCCGCTACCCGCCCACTGTTTCTACCAATCCCAGCGCGGCACGGAGTGACGTCAGAGACGCTTCGTGACTGACTCCCTCCCTTCACAAGGTAACGGAAACTTTCTTTCTTTCTAAAGTGCTAGTGCTTGGTTATTTTACAACGAATACACATTCGCCACAGTGCTCAATTGTCTAGACAGAGAAAGTGTTATTTTTCTGCAAGTAAACTACTTCCATTTACTTTTCATACGCTGCGGGTAGATCTCTTCCGCCTACCCTTCACTCTAGCATCAGTGAACCTGTTATTTCCCTAAACTCATCCACTTCTCTGGGATATATCCGAGTCTAAGGTTTCCCAGCGGACCCCTCTGCCCTCACCCAAGCTCCGATGAACCTGCTACTCTTCCGATGTGACCCTTACTAGGTTACGCCACTATTGGAATTTTGCCAATGAACCTCGTTACTGACATTTATTCACACACGTATTCAGAAAAAACCCTAGTTAGTGCTTCCCGGTTGTACCTAACCTGCACCTAACTTTCCTTGAGCCTGCGACCTCAAGGCAAATGGATTCTATTCACCACTTTGCCATTCAATTCCCCGGGGAGTTCGGACAACATTGAACGAGACGGTTTACAAATGCATGGATTAATACATATAACAATATAAGAACAAGAATAGCAATGATAAAACAATTCATAAATTTCAAAACAGCGTATTCTCAAGAGAATGATCAGGTCCCTCGGAACGGCCGCTCTTGTAGCAGCATTAATATACTAGCAGCTACCGACTTGACTAGACTAACTAATCCTACCTAACCTTTAACTAGTCCCTAACCATACCTCTGCTACCAGAAAAAACTGATAGAGCGCGCGAGGTCACCCAACCAATAATTTCGCCGCTTCCGGCTTCGGGCCCATATATTTCAATTCACCATATACATTGACCGGGTGACTTCACGGGCTGCTACCAATTTGTGTGAATTCCCTACTGTTATTCCTCAGCGTACCCGACTTACCATCGACCGACACGGGTACCTATGACCACAATGGATCAGGGAGCTAGCTGTAAAAGGAAAGGCAGCAAAATACAACTCAAATGACATTCAATACCTTTGTAAAATGACCACGGACAACTGGAAGTTTTAAAGTCTTTATCTAAAGTTCGTTCTCAGTAAGCATTAGATTTACAAGGATAAGACAATCGATAATCAAGATAATGAAAAGTACATAACTATAGAGAAATAGAGTCAGGGTAATCATGGAAGTGCTAATATGGGATGCAACAGGAAACGCTATGCATTTAGGACAAAAGTTCTTTGGACAGTTTAAGAAAGGCCGTTCTAGACCATATCAGAAAATGACAAACTGCAATGCAAAATATGATTTCTAACAGGTAGGGTAACATGGGAAACGTTATGGAAATATGCAATGACTTTACGTTTCAATAATTTGCGGCAAAGCATGGAAAAATCAACATGTGCAAAGGTGTGTCTTTATTGAAGCAAAAGACAGAAAAATAGAAAGGTGCAAGTATGAAAGATTTCAGAGCAATATTTACCTAGACTGGTGTGAAAACCAAACCCTGGCCACGGGTCAGTTAAGGACAGGAAACCCTCAAGGAAGGATACCCCTCAATGGACAGCAGGTGCAGAATGGACACCCAGGACAAGACAGGAAACCCTCAGATTAGGAATCAGGACAGGACCTCAGGACAGGACAGGAAACCCTCAGGACAGGACCAGCACCCGCAGTTCGGAAGCAACGCCTGCGCTCCACCCTCTCTGCAGCTATCGATCGAGACCCCGATTGGGTCAGCGAACTCCCAGCAAAGTGCTTCGCCAACACTTTAAGGTTCAGTAGAACCTTAGTCTATGGTCAATTTCGGACAGAGTACTCCGCAGTACTCTGTATCTTCAGTCACCTATTGAGTGCGTTGGGTCAGTGACAGGTCAGCTAAACCAGACAAGTCGGACCATTTCCCTAGGTGAACCCAGGGTAGATATACAGTTTGGGGACGGTGTACCACCCCCCAATGTTGCAAAGTGTCAGAATCCCTCAATTTGGATTGGTCCTAAAATAGGATTTGGGTAACACACCAATCAGAACACACTATTTCGATGCCTACTTTGCATCTCTGGGTACCGCCTAGCGAGATTGGGGTTCTCATGAGAAAGTCCAGGGAAATACAATGACAAATTAACATTGTTTCAGAATAGGGACACATGACTCCGTCCTGCTGAGTTCGCAGGTCAGTTCTCAGGAGCATCTTGCCCATCCCTGCCAGCTGGCTGAGTTCCACCAGCCAAGGTTGACTTCTCCCCAGACGGACAGTCCTGCGCAGAAAGGACCTCCAAGATGGCTTTCGGCTCAGTCAGACCCCCATTTCCCGCGGTACATAAAAAGTAAGCGAGAACAAATTAATACATAGAAATAACGTTATGAAAACACATCATTGGTTTTGTACTTTCAACTTATCACCAAAAATTATACTTATGCAGTCTAAATGTTAGCTACATATACACAGGCACAAGAGCAATGGCACGAGCAGTACCACGTTATTGCCAAAACTATGTATTACGCATGCGCAACTATTTCCCTCCAAACCTGCAAACACGTCAGGACACGTGAGTGTGACTGACGCATGCGCAGAAGCTATTTCAAAGCAGCGGCCATTTTATTGACTCGAATTAATCGTATTAGAAATACACATGTGCAAGCTTCATTTACCTCGTTTAAACATGAAATAAAGGTTAGTAAGACGTACAACTTATTACTTGGTTACACATGAGCGAGGTTCATGACTACAGCAAGTCGCAAATGCGAAGCTTTGCTTCATCACAGGTTTACTAGCAACTTGTATTCTCTCCATAGGAATCCATTGTCTGCTTTTCTAGGAAATTTCATCTGTCTACTTTTGAAAACTAGAAATATTCTTTAAAAATCATTCGAAATACTGAAACGTAATTACTTACCTGTTTTGAGTTGAGACCCCAGTGCTGGCCCCAGGAGACCAGTACTGGATTACAAAAGTAACGAGATCGTACTTTATCTGTAACTAGAATTTTCTCCCATTGGATAACATTGCCAGATTTCTGTTGAAAAGTTTCTGTGTGAACTTTTAAAATAGCTTTTTATTCCTGAAAAATCACCACAAGACCTAAAACGTTTTGGCTAAACTGTTGCCAGCTTAGACCCCAGGACTGAACCTAGGAGTCAGTCCTGGAATTACCAAAGTAATCTACAAAGTAATCACCTGTCTTTATATAAGGGAATCCATTGAGCTCAATGCTGAATTATGTGTAGAATTGTGTTGCCTACTGCAACCCCTGTACATATTGTCTTTACAAAGTTTATTGCCTTTCTGCAAAGTACTCATCTGAGACCTCTCATATTGAGAGCAGCATATTTTTGATGCCTGTTGGTCTAGAAATAAAACAACTATATCTTTTGATATAAAAACAATTGCCCTGGAGTTCAGTCTTTTGGTGTGTGGAACCTTTTGCTGACTGAGTGTGTACAACAAATGCTTTACACTGGCCTCTGGTACTGCCTTACTGCTCGACCAAGCTACCACTTTAGAGAGTAAGGTCACACCTGGCTTTAACCTCTGTTATACCTATGGGGTTTGTGGACTCTATACACACTGTACCCTACTCTGGTCCAGTATATATAGAGCCACTTTCTCACATTGGTGGATCAGCAGTGGGATACAAACTTGCATTTGTTGGACTACTTGGTTACCATCTGATCACACGACAGAACTCATAATTTGCTTTTAGAATTCTGAGATTGTTTTTTCCAAAATACTAAAAGTCTGATAGGGCCTTGCTTAAGTCCCATTAGAATTCCAGAAAAATAAAAAGTCACTATAGTTAGGGTAGAGGGTTAGAACTGTCAGTTTAGAATGTCTCAACAGAACCCAGCTGTTAGTGAAGATAACATGGACCTGGTTGAGGAGCTCGACCTCACACCTTACTTGCACTTGAATTTCAAGGATTTTAGGTCCCTATGTAAACTTAAAAATATAGTCATGGGCCTGCATCCAACCAAACAAGGGCTCCAGGAGCTCCTGGCTGAGTATGCAGAAGGCCACCCCTCTGAACAGGGTGACGTCAGTTCAGAGGAAGAAGAGGATGAGGAGGAGGAGGATAATACCAATCCCCCCATCTCTAGGGAAGTAAGGGTCTCTACACCCTTAACTCCAAGAGTCAGTTTCCGAGAGCCTGAGTACCACACAGGTGGACTAGGCCCCAGAGGACACATTGGGGAGAGCTCCAATGAAGAGGACAACTTTTTAGCAAAGTTGGCCAAGAGATTAGACCTAGAGTCCAGACTCCTGGCTCTGGAAAAAGAAAGGAAAGAGATGGGATTAGCCCCCATCTCTGGTGGCAGCAATACCAATAATAAGGATAAAGAGCAATATTATGATCCTAAAATCCCCAAAGGGATTTTCCCTAAGTTTGAGGAGGGTGATGATATCACCAAGTGGTTCACAGCCTTTGAGAGGGCTTGTGATATCAGAAGACTAAAGAAACCTCTCTGGGGGGCACTCCCTTGAGAACTGTTCTCTGGTAACTGCAGAGACAGGCTTCTGACCCTCTCTGGGCCAGATGCAGGTCTTATGACCTCATGAAGAAAATTCTGATTGAGGGATTTGGACTCACTACTGAGGAGTACAGCATTAGGTTCAGGGGGGCTCACAAAACCCAGACCCAATCCTGGATAGATTTTGGAGACTACTCAGTAAAGACACTGGATGGTTGGTTAACTGGACACAATATGCATGATTTTACTGGACTTTATAATTTGTTTATGAAGGAACACATTTTGAGTAATTGCACAAATGAAAAGTTGCATCAGCAATTGGCTGACCTAGGTCTAATTTATCCCCAAGAATTGGGAAAAAAGGCAGACCATTGGGTCAAGACTAGGGTGACCAGGACAGCCACTGTGGGTGACCAAAAGAAGGTGATTACGAAACCTCCCCAGGGGAAAGGTGGTGAGAAAAAACCCCGAAGAAAATAGTCGGAGTCAGGGGGGGGCGGAGCTTGCTGGCACTGATGGCGGACGCGTAACTCCCGAGCTCCGTGCTGCCGCCTCAATAATCCATCAGCAATCCTGCATCGGCTGTCTTTTTCACAGCAGAAAAGCACCGGCTAGCACTTGCCACACTCCGGAGTGCAGCGGGAGCCGAATTGCGGACCCTGGGGGCGTTGAACATCGCCGGCGCCCAAGACGACCCGGAACGCGGACTAGACCGCGGATCCGCGACCTTGCGTGTGCCAGACACCGGGGGACGTGCAGCGACGGGCAGCCAGGGGGAGCTGGCCGAGTCCGGCAAGCATCGAGTCCTCGGTGCCCGGGGGGGGCGAAACTCACGACTCACGAGGAGGTGAGGCACACGACACCCAGGGCATCCCTACTGCCTCCTTCCTTCTCCACCCCCCCTCCCCCCTCAGGCCAATATCGCGCTGTGGGGGCTGCAGTTCATCGAAGGCCCCTGTGCTCATACGCCTGTGGGGCGCTGATGTATGACGGTACAATGCGTACCGTTTCAACGCGTGCTTTTACAACGCGTCTTTAACAACGCAAGTCGTTACAACGACTTGCGTTGTTGGGCGCGGATAGTGAATAGTATAATTTACTATTCTAACACCAGTCCCGGTGGATAGTAGGGAAGGTGTTGGAATAGTAAATATACTATTCTTTATCCTTTAGCGCCCTCCAGCACAAGTCGTGGTTACGACTTGCGTTGTAAGGGACGCGTCGTAAAAGCACTGCAGGGTAACATCCGTGTTGAAAAGGATGTTCCCCGTGGGGTGCCGGGGGAGAGGCCCTTCCGGCTCCTGAGCCCCGTCCGCCCGCGACGCTCCTCACCAGCTGCACCCACCTGGAGACACGTACGCCAGCGAGTGAGGTTCCTCTACACTGCTGAAGAGCTACCACGCCCCACCTCTACATCTGGGCAGCGGACCTTCACCACATCGGCACGCGGCGGGTTGCTGAGGCCTGAAGATAGCGCTTGGCGCGCAAACACTCCTGCAGCAGACTCTGGGCCTTGTCTGCCATGCGTAGCCCAGTGGCGCAGTGAATCGTCCCCGGTCGGCTCGCAGAGGAGCGAGTAGAATTGGCCTTGCTGACTGAGCCTTGAGGACGCCCAGGGGGGGGGGCGTCGCTCCCGGTGCTCTGGGGGGATCTTTCTTTTTGCCCGAAGCCCCACGCGGGCCTTGCTGTCGCCCTGAGCACTAGGGAACTTTAATAGACCGCCAGGAGTGGGTCCCTGCAGAACGCAGCTCACGACGAGCCACTCGGGGTGTTATAATACTATTGGACGACACACACTCCCCCCAAAACCTTGCGGTACTGGCCCCAAGATCACCACCGGACTAGACGCCATTATGGGGAAAGGGGACAAGACTCAGAGTAAACTCCCTTTCGAGAACCGCCGATCCAAGCCCTCCGAAACCCAAGAGGCGGACCAGGCCCACCATACGGGCGCGCAGAGAACACGGTCTACTCCGATATCAAAACCTTGCTTTTATCGATGGAGAAGGGCCTGCAAGACCGTATGGCCTCTATAGGCACTAAAATAGACGCCCTTACTTATCGGATGGACCGCATGGCGGAGCGCGTGGACAAACATGCGGATTGTCTGGACATGTCCGAGCGACGCCTAACGGAGGTGGAGGAGGCTCAAACAGAACTGGAAAACGACCGCAAGAAACTCGGCAAGCTACTGCAAGTCATACAGCATAAGGCGGAGGATTTAGAGGCCCGCTCGAGACACTACAACATACGAATCACGGGGGTTTCGGAGACGACGCCAACGGGCAACATGGAAAAGTTCGTCGAGAAACTTCTGGTCACACTACTGGGGGAAAATGCCTTCTCCCCAATGTTTGTAGTGGAGCGGGCGCACCGCTCGATAGGCCCTCGCCCACGCCCTGGAGCTCCACCACGGCCCATTATTGCCAAGCTCTTAAATTACAGAGACAGGGACACGGCCCTCAGACTAGCCCACGACAAGAAGAAACTGCAGTATGAGGGATCTGAAATCGCCCTGTATCCAGACTTTACAGCCAGAGTGCAGGAGGAACGCAGGCATTTCGCCCCAAACAAGAAACAGCTTTGTGATCTTGGGCTCGATTATGCCATGTTGTACCCTGCAAAACTGAGAATTAATCAGCAAGGTCACTCCCATATTTTCACTGACACTAAAGCTCTGCAGCAAGCCCTGAAGTTGTGGTCCAAAGACCATCGGAAAGACACCGGCTGCCAAGCAGAAGGTGAGGGGAGAAGGAGTCAGCTCGACGAACAGGACGGACATGGCCTGAAAACGAACTAGTTGCGTTTTGAGATGTGCTTCCCTACCTTGATCATCAGAACTGTGCCTAGCCTGGGACTGGAATTGAAGCTGGCACTCACTATCCTCCCGAGTTGGGGGTGGTCAGAATAACTTGGATCGAGAACAAGTTAACAGTTTGAACTGATTGTTGGTGAGACTATTCCGTTACACATGTTATGTATGAAACCAGCCTATTGGGTTTATAGCTCATATGATTATTGAGATTGTGTTCAGTCCACGAGGTATATGCAGGAGCGGCTGCTCGTAATATACACTCCTGGCCTGCGCGGACCACGGGTTAATTAGTGCTAGACTGTTTCTATTAGCCGAAGCAAAGATGTCAGGCGGTGGTACACGGACCGGGTCTCAAGCTAGTGCTGTGCTCAGTTTACTTACTGACTGCCTGGCAACCTTGGCCCTCGCGCTGTATGCACCTTTAGCCCCTTTGGGCGCTTTCTAGATAGCCAACAGGGTTGGGAGGGGGGAGGAAGGGGTTCAACCATGCAAGGCCGGGTTGGGGTTGGTCTGCTGTGAGTGGGGGGTACAGGGGTTTCGGGGAGGGAATGTTCAGTTAACAATGGAGGGTGCTCTATCTGACTTCTGACACTACACGCGTATTAGACACAAGCGCGCTATCCCCACTTAGGGCGCCTGTGATCCTCTGTAATGACTGACTTGACCACTGAGACTGAAGCTCCACATGTTCCCAGGCTCAAGGCACTCACGTGGAATGTCCGTGGCCTAAATGACCACCGAAAAGTATGGAAAGTTATCAGTTACCCACAGCATCAACACATAGATATAGCTCTAATTCAGGAGACTCATCTCCCTATGAACAGCAACATGCTGCGTTGTAGGGGCTTAGAGGGCAATATTGCCGCTGCTGGCTTCACTTCGCACGCAAGGGGTGTATTAACCTGGGTGAATCCGAAATCTAAACTTACGTTACAAACCCTGATAGCAGATACAGAGGGTAGATTTGTCATATCTAAGTGCACTGGACCGGGTCTGGAACTAGTAATCATTAACACATATGGCCCCAACTATGACTCATCTGAATTCTACCGGACCCTCGCTGCCAAGGCCAAACACTATGACCCGAATCACCTTCTGTGGGGGGGAGATATTAACCTCATTCTTGACCCTGCGCTGGACATGTCAGCTTGCCCTCATCGTAGACCCCCAGCTGCCGCCTTGGAGTTGCAGAGTGTGATAAGGTGTTTGGGCTTGGAGGACGTGTGGCGTTCCAGAAACCCACAACAGGGGGGCTACACACACTACTCCGCTTACCATGACATCCATACCAGGATAGATTACTGGCTGGCTCCCTCCAACAGGTTAGGACAAATTAGGGACTGCAGAGTGTTACCTAGAACCCTATCTGAACACTCGCCGGTGCTTTTGAAGATGCGTATCCCGGGAAAGGCTATACCGCCATTCACATGGCGATTCCCACCATACTCCCTATTGGACCCGGTGTTCAGAGGGGAACTTGCTGAAGCAATAGATGTATTCTTTCAAGCTAATGTGGGCTCTGTGGACAGTTTCCAAGTGGTATGGGAGGCATTCAAAGTATATATAAGGGGCGTAGCAATGTCCAAACATTCTGGTATACTTAAGTCCATTCGACAGAGACTAGCAGACCTTGAGAGACAGCTGGCTGACCTAGAGGGCAGACAGAGCAGACTAGCAGACAGTGCGATAGGCGATGACATTAAAACGCTACTCGCTGGATATCATGAGGAGGCAAACAGGGAAATTAGACACATGGGGAAATATGCCACATCTAGAGTGTACAGGGAGGGTGAAAGACCCGGTGCAGTTCTGGCCAGGATATTGGGAGGGAATAGAGGGTGACAACATATCACAGAGGTAAAGTCCGTAGACGGAGAGGTGCTCACTGACGAAACTGACATAGCGAACGTATTCAAGGCCTACTATGCTGAACTGTACACGTCAAAGAGTGGGGACATAGAGGATGACATAAATGACTACCTTGGCCACATCGAAATTCCCATGCTGACTAACGCACATAGGGAATTTCTTATACTCCCTATAGAAAAAGATAAAATACTGGAGGCTCTGTCCCGTATGAAGTCGGGCAGCGCGCCGGGTGCAGACGGCCTCACAGTGGGCTTCTACAAAGCTTTTAAAGATCAACTGCTCCCCCACCTATCAGCCCTCTTTCACGATATTTGCGTGGGGGGCAGCATGCCCCAGTCCATGAGAGAGGCGCTCCTAGTCACTATACTAAAACCAGGCAAACCCCGGGATGAGTGTAGCTCCTACAGGCCTTTATCTCTGCTGAGTGTCGATGCTAAACTATACACTAAGGTATTGGCCACCTGGCTGGCGCTCCTTGCACCCAAGCTGGTAGCTCCAGAACAGGCCAGATTTATCCCTAACAGGAACCTGGTATACAATATCAGGACGGTATTGGGTACGATACGACATGTGCGACAGGACAGGAAGGCACTAGCAGTATTCCTTGATATGGAAAAGGCCTTCGATTCAGTAGAGTGGCTTTTTATGCGATTGGTGCTGCAACGGATGGGCCTAGGACAGCCTTTCTTGCAGATGGTAGGAGCACTATACAATCAGCCATGGGCTCGGCTCCAAATAGGCGACCTGGTCACTGACTCCTTTCCCATCAGTAGAGGCACCAGGCAGGGGTGCCCGCTTTCGCCCCTTCTATATGCCCTGTGGCAGAGCCTCTAGCTTGCGCCCTCCGGGAGTACCACGGGAACGAGGGCATAGGCTTTCCAGGGTACAAGATTGTGGTGTCAATGTACGCAGACAACACCCTACTGTATGTTCGAGACCCGGATAGTAACCTGTCTTCGGTACTTAGAGAAGTGGTCCGATTTGGTGCATTATCAGGCTTGAAGGTCAATTGGTCAAAGTCACTAGCCTTCCCCTTGACTCCCATTACGCAAAACACAACTATGGAGTACCCACTACAGTGGACCACCGACACGGTCAGGTATTTGGGAGTCCAACTTCACACTGATGCAGAGATCTTGTTCAGAGCTAACTACGGCACTGCCTTTAGCAGACTGGAAGATGACGTTGAGGCCTGGTGTAAGCTCCCGCTCTCCCTAATGGGTTGAATATCCATAATGAAAATAGTCCTCCCCAAATCTTTTTTCTTACGCCTACAACAATTAATGACTAAACTACCCTGGGCGGGTGGACAACCACGAGCCAATTGGACGCTACTTACTCTGTCCGGAGCTTAGTGCTCCGGACCTGGAATTATATTACAGAGTAGACCAGGCTGCTCATTTGCACACCTGGATACATGAAGACCGCGGCATTCCACATGTGCGCATGGAAACACTTTTCGCAAGCCCTCTCTCGCTTCCGCATACGATCTTCCAGCCGACAGATCGTAGGACGGGAGTACTAGACTCAATCACGGCTACAAACCACGCCTACCACAAGATGGTGCTCTGCTATACTCCCCTGTGATGCCGGTAGACTGGGCCCGGTGGCTGCCCCCTCTCCAGGAGAAAGGGGTGATTCTTGCATTGCAGAAACTGAACATCAAAGTCGCGGGCGACTTGTTCAGCGATGGGGTGGCCAAGACTTGAGAGCGGGTTGCGGGTGACTGCGAGGCGCCACCGCTTTTGACACGTTTCCAGTTTCATAGAGTTCGAAGCGCTCTATCCGACTTACTGGGTGGAGACATGGCGGAGCCTCTGGAAGTTCCGGAACTTACTTATGTCATCAAGGCCGATTCTCCCCACAAACTTTTGTCCAACCTGTACAAACTATCTCAGGCACACAAAGAGCACACATACACTAAGGCACGGCTGGCATGGCAGACTGACCTGCAGACTGTTCTTGATGACGATATGTGGCGATACTGCTGCACTAACACTAGGAAACTCTCCCTCAATGGCCGACACAGACTGGTACACTTTAAATTTCTTAACAGGGTGTACTACATCCAGCTAGACTATGCAGATATGGCCTACGAAATACTGCGGAATGTGAAAGGTGCCATGCCCCTGATGCAGACTTTCTACACCTCGCTTGGCAGTGCCCTGGTGTCTGGGATTTCTGGAAAAAGGTCTTTGCCGATATTAGCAACATAGCAGAGACTGACCTCGCACCTGACCCCTTGGTAGCATTACTAGGATATACCAAAAAACTCCCTAGGGCGGTGCGGAGACTGGTGGACATGGGCCTGCTCATGGCCCGGAGGGTTGTTACATGCTGTTGGATGAGAGGCCCCTTGCCTACACTCAAGCGTTGGGCGCATGATATATTGTATTGCTGCACGCAGTCGGAGAACTACAGTGAACTCCTGCCCCCCACCAGCAGATCTAAAAACTTCTGGGGGATGTACCAGACATACCTGGCTAATAAAAGGGCCACTCGCTCTGCAGAGGGGACATAGGATCACTGTGAGTGTTCGGGACGGAGGGTATCCTCTCTTGGACACTGAGACACGATCTTATCTTGATATCAAGTGACATGTCTATTTTCTTTTTGATTGTCAAGAACTGTCTATTATCTTGATGTATACATTAATATATATCTTCCAGCGAAGCCTGCCCAGCTATGGGTTGTTGGCTAAATGGCTGTGTATACACCTGAGTGAAGGAAGTCACGCGCTTGATAATACAAGGATGTGAACAAAGTCAGATTGGCGGGAGGGGGGGGCTTAGAATTGTATCTTTATTTGTACACTGTTACTCACATGAAAAACTCTAAAATAAATATAAAAAAATAAAATAAAATAGTCTGAGTCTTCCAAAGGGTACCAAAAACCTGTCCAGGTGGGTGGGTCCCAAACTACTCCCTATGTGTCACAGCCCTATAGGGGGACGAACTTTGATCCTAACAAGGCCTATTGTAACAACTGTAAAAAGTTGAAGCATTTAACTATAGACAAAAACGGCCCCTACAATAAAGCCCCTGAGACACCCAATACAGCTACACCAGGGTCAGTAAATCTACAGATGGGATCAGAGGAGTGCCCAGAGCAAATCTAGGAATACACTGAAGCTAGTCTAGTCTCCTTGGGGGAAATGGAGGTTGCCAATGTAGCTGGTTGGCCACCCAACTGTAACAAGTATCTGCAATACCCCTCCATTAATGGAACTAGAGTAGAAGCCCTGAGGGATACTGGTGCCAGCATCACTATGGTAAAGGAAAAGCTGGTTTCCCCAGAGCAATACTTGGTTGGCAAAACTTACCCAGTCACCAATGCTGACAGCATTACCACCCAACGCCCTCTGGCTATGGTGACATTAGGGTGGGGGGAGGTTACTGGCCTGAAACTGGTAGTGGTCTCTCCACAATTGCCAGCTGACTGTCTGCTTGGAAATGGCCTGGAAACCTCAGCCTGGGCTGAGGTTGAGCAAGTAACCCATGCAGCCATGCTGGGTATCCCTAGACTGGTGTGTGTGCAAACCAGAGCACAGAGCAAAAAGAAGGGTGAACAAGTAGGTTTGGAGCCTGAAAGTATGGTCAACCAACCAAGAGAAAAAGCAAGAAGACTGGGGAACCAGCTTCTACACAGCAAGCCTCTCAGGACCCCTCTCCTCAGGGAGAGGACTTGGAAACCCTAGAGGGAACTGAGCCAATGGAGCTTGAGCCTTACCAGGCTGGTAATGCTCAAGCTCAGTGGGACTCACTAGGGAAGAGCTTTGCCAGGATCAGCGAGACTGCCCCACTCTTGAAAGCCTGAGGCAGCAAGCTGCTGCAGAAGCAAAGGGAGATGTCAGTGCTGCCCACAGAGCTTATTGGGAAGAGGCATTACTGTATGCTGAGGCAAGAATCCCCAATCCTGGAGTACAGGGAGTTCCTCCTAACTTTAGTTCATAACATCCCCCTAGCTGGACACCTGGGGCAAACCAAAACTTGGGAAAGGCTAGTTAGCCACTTCTACTGGCCCCAGATGAACCAAAAGGTGACGTAGTTTGTGAGCTCCTGTGTTACCTGTCAGGCCAGTGGCAAGACAGGTGGCAATTGCAAACCAAAGGCCCCCTTGATACCACTACCAGTGGTGGGGGTACCCTTTGAAAGGGTAGGTGTGGACATTGTGGGTCCACTTGAGCCTCCCACAGCCTCTGGGAACAAATTCATTCTAGTAGTAGTGGATCATGCTACTAGGTACCCTGAAGCAATTCCCCTTAGGGTTACTACAGCTCCTGCAGTAGCCAAGGCCCTCCTGGGTGTCTTCACCAGGGTAGGGTTTCCTAAGGAGGTGGTTTCAGACAGAGGTACCAACTTCATGTCTGCTTACCTACATGTGGAAGGAGTGCGGGGTGCAGTAAATGTAAATGTAAATGTAGTATACTTGTAAAGCGCACAGCTGCCCCAGCAACGGGGCGTCCCGGCGCTGTATAACTCTGGGGAACCCGTCCTGGCTTTCCCTGTGGGATGGTCCCTTGCTGGGAATCCCCAAGGTGGAGCCAGGCATCCCCGGAATTGGTGGGGGCCGTTGTGGAGATTAGGCAAGCTAATGCCCAGAGTTGCCGAGTGGAACCCCTGATTAGAGTAAGCACCGAAGCGAGAATTATCGAGTCCGCTGACCAAGGTCCACGACCCTGCCGCGTCGGGAATTGAACCCTGGTCCCAGGCTGACTTCTGCTCTCAGGCCTGCCGCCTCTAACCAGTGAGCCACACTACTCCAGTACAAGTTTACTACCCCATACCACCCACAAACCAATGGTCTTGTGAAAAGGTTCAACAGACATTGAAAGGTATGATCATGGGACTCCCTGAAAAACTCAAAAGGTGATGGGATGTCCTGTTGCCATGCCTGCTTTTCGCTTATAGGGAAGTGCCACAGAAGGGAGTGGGGCTTTCACCATTTGAACTTCTGTTTGCTCATCATGTAAGGGGACCACTTTGTCTGGTGGAAGATGGTTGGGAGAGGCCTCTCCAAGAACCCAAGCAAGACATTGTGGACTATGTGCTTGGCCTAAGGTCCAGAATGGCTGAGTACATGGACACGGCATCCAAGAATCTTGAGGCCAGCCAGGAGCTGCAGAAGCACTGGTTTGACCAAAAAGCTGCCATGGTTGAATTTCAACCAGGACAGAAGGTGTGGGTTTTGGAGCCAGTGGCACCAAGGGCTCTCCAAGACAGATGGTGTGACCCTTACCCTATCCTGGAGAAAAAGAGTGAGGTCACTTACTTAGTGGACCTAGGCACCAGCAGGACACCCAAAAGGGTTATCCATGTGAACTGCCTGAACCTCTACAATGACAGGGCTGACCTCACCATGCTGATGGTGACTGATGAGGAACAGGAAGCAGCGAGTGAACCTCCTCCTGATCTCCTCTCTTCCAGCCCAAAAGATGGGTCAGTGGATGGAGTGGTCTTTACAGACACCCTCTCTCCCCAACAGCATACTGACTGCAAGCAAGTCTTCCAACAATTTACCAGCATCTTTTCCTTGACCCCTGGTCTGAACCAGCTGGTGTACCCATGATGTGGACACTGGTGACAGTAACCCTGTCAAAAACAAAATCTATCGACAATCAGACCAAGTCAAGGAAAGCATCAAAGCTGAAGTCAGCAAGATGCTGGAGCTAGGAGTAATTGAACCATCTGAGAGCCCCTGGGCTAGCCCAGTGGTTCTGGTCCCCAAACCTCATGAACAGGGTGGAAAGAGAGAGATGAGGTTCTGTGTGGACTTTAGAGGGCTCAACTCTGTCACCAAGACAGATGCTCACCCCATTCCAAGAGCAGATGAGTTGATAGACAAGCTAGGGGCAGCCAAATTCCTCAGCACCTTTGACTTAACTGCAGGGTACTGGCAGATTGGCATGGCCCCAGGAGCCAAAGAAAAGACAGCATTCTCCACCCCTGATGGGCACTATCAGTTCACTGTAATGTCTTTTGGGATAACGAATCCCCCTGCCACCTTCCAGAGGTTGGTGAAGCAAGTCCTGACTGAATTGGAGTCCTTAAGTGCAGCTTATCGTGATGATATTGCTGTCTTTAGCTCCACCTGGCAGGATCACCTGATCCACCTTGGGAAGGTTCTACAAGCCCTGTAATCTGCAGGACTGACTATCAAGGCATCCAAATGCCAGATAGGGCAGGGGACTGTGGTGTACTTGGGCCACCTTGTTGGTGGAGGCAGGTCCAACCCTTACAGCCCAAGATCCAGAGCATCATGGACTGGGAAGCTCCAACCACACACACCCAAGTCAGGGCATTCCTTGGCTTGACTGGATACTACAGGAAGTTTGTGAAAGGATATGGGTCCATTGTGGCTCCCCTGGCAGAACTCACATCCAATAAAATGCCCAAGAAAGTAAACTGGACTGTTAGCTGCCAAAAGGCTTTTGACACCCTAAAAGCACCAGACTACTCCAAGCAGTTCATAGTGCAGACTGATGCCTCAGAGCTGGGGATAGGAGCAGTCTTCTCCCAGATCAATGAGGAAGGCCAAGGTGAAACCTGTTGCTTTTATAAGCAAGAGGCTACTCCCCAGAGAGCAGCATTGGAGTGCCATTGAGAGGGAGGCCTTTGCTGTGGTTTGCTTCCTGAAAAAATTGAGGCCCTACTTGTTTGGGACTCACTTCCTGGTTCAAACCGACCACAGACCTCTCAGATGGCTAATGCATATCAAAGGGGAAAATCCAAAACTATTGAGATGGTCCATCTCCCTACAGGGTATGGACTTTGAAGTGGAACACCGACCAAGGACTGCCCATGCCAATGCAGATGGACTTTCCAGGTTCTTCCACTTAGACAATGAAGACTCCCTAGGGCAAGGTTAGTCTCATCACCTTTTGTTTGGGAGGCGGGGGGTTGTGTGAGAACGTACCATCTTTCTTGCACTGGTATGCCCCCACTTTTTTTCTGAACTGCTGATGTGCTTTGACTGAGTGTGCCCTGGGTCCCTGCCAACCACGTACCCAGGGCCTGTGTTCCTTCCCTAAAAGCTGTGTTAAAACTAAAACCCAATTGGCATCTCTGGCCACCTGTCAGCCCCCAGTAAATGGTACCCTAGGTACCCATGGCATGGTGACCAGAGAAGACCCTTGAGGACTGCAGCACTTATTGTGCCACCCTCAGGGGTCCTGTACCCTGACACCCACACACTGCCTTTGCAGGCTGAGTGTCTAGGTACAGAGCTAAACCAAGAATCGACACAACCCTGTGTGCCATGCCCACAGAACCCACTGCCCTGGCATACTTCAGTCACCCCTCTAGCTGGGTGCCCTATGCCAGAGGTGTGGGCACAGGTGCATGAGCCCTGTGCCCCTACAGTACCCAAGGCCATTCCTGGGCACTGTAAGCGCAGTGATGCCATTAAGAGTATATGGTGCTGGAAGGTTGTCATTACGAACTTCACAGCACCATAATGGCTACACTGAAGACTGACAAGTTTGGTACCAATCTTCTCAGCACATTAAACCCGCACTGATGCCAGTGTGGGATTTAATGTAAAATGCACCCGAGGGCATCTTAGAGATGCCCTCTGAAAACCTAACCTACAATCCACGTCTGGGCTGAGCGGCTGCAGAGGCTGCCACACAGCAGACATGTTGCTGGACCACTGGGTGGAGAGCCCTCCGCTCTCCTGAGCCTGCAACAATGCACATCCTGGGCGAGGTGCTAGGTCTCCTCCCCCAGTATGGACAGGGGGAAGCTTCAAAGGCATGCTGCCTCTGCGAGCTTCTCCAGACGATTTGCTGTACCCATAAACTGGCCCCCACCAGTTCTGACCCCCACTCTGGTGGGAAGACTGGCGGGAAAAACTACATCAGGAAGGGGGTGTGCTAGCCTGTGCCAACCCCACCCCTCAGGTGGGGGAGACGAGGTGAAGCACGACCCCGTTCTCCGGCCATCTTGAAGATGGGGAGCCCTGCCCAATCCCAGCTAGCTCCTTCCCTCTCCCACAGGAGAGGAGCAGGCTAGGGGGTGTACCCACCCCAGGACAGGGACCTATTGGTCCCTACCCTTGCCCTACCTGTAACGCCCCTAAATTCAGTATTTAGGGGCTCCCTGAACCTTCCTTCCTCAGATCCCGATACCAAAAGAAGAAAGAAGATCAAGTAGAAGACCCGCCACGCAGCTGCTAACAACAGGATAATAACAACTGACTTGGCCCCCAGCCCTACCGGCCTGTCGATCCTGGAACCTGCTCCTGCCTAAATCCCGGTGACTCGTGCGGGCAGCAACCTTGGGACACCCAGAGGACCTGCCTGCCTTGACCCTCTTAAAGACTGAGACTCCCATCAGCAGAGGCTCTGCTGCAACAACCCCCTGGTGCCAGCCAGAAAGCTCCAGTCCAGCCCACCCTGCACCCGCTGAGCCCGGCCCGTGCCCATGCCCGAGGGATCCAAGACCACGAGGACGTCCCCCCCCCCAACCACGACCCGCTGAGGGTAAGCTTTTCTGACACCCAAAGACACCCCTGCTCCCGGCGCCCTACAGCCCCCTGTGCCTCCCTTTTGGGTACCTACCTGTGCTCCAAAATCCAAACTTACCTCTCGGCATGCTGGTTGCCCCTGTAGAGTCTCCGCCCCTGAGCCTACAGCCTTTGTTCCCTTTTGACCTTTTCCATTGGATAACATTGAGCGCCCGACGGCTCAAAAGCACCCTGCACCCAGCTGCCCGAGTACCGCTGGCCGTGCCGCCTTTGTCCTATCCTGCTTCCCCCTTTGCCCTGAGCAAGTGACCAGGAGCCCAGCTCCCACAGCTGCGTGGCAGCTAGCCAGCAGCCACCAACCGGAGGCCCCCCCGTCCCCTTTTGGATAACATTGGGCCTAACTACCTCTGCACCCGGCCACCCCTGCGCTGCTGAGGGTGAACCAACTGTACCTACCTGACCCTGGGGGACCCCTGAGTCTCTGCCCAGAACCACAACTTCACCAGTCGGGCACTCACCAGGAAACCGGTAATTCACTTACCCGCCATTGAATAACATTGACTGGTTTAACTCGAAAAATCTTCTGTCTACTTTTGAAGAATTGAAATATTCATATAAAATCATCCGAATTCCGAAATACTCACCTGTGATCAGGAGAGGAGCCAGTACTGTACCTTGTAACCCAGTGCTGAAACGCAAAAGTAATCCCTAGGAGGTTTACTAGTAACTTGTATTTTCTCCATAGGAATCCATTGTCTGCTTTTCTATGAAATTTCTTCTGTCTACTTTTGAAAACTAGAAATATTCTTAAAAAATCATACGAAATACTGAAACGTAATTACTTACCTGTTTTGAGTTGAGACCCCAGTGCTGGCCCCAGGAGACCAGTACTGGATTACAAAAGTAACGAGATCGTACTTTACCTGTAACCAGAATTTTCTCCCATTGGATAAGATTGCCAGATTTCTGTTGAAAAGTTTCTAAGTGTGAACTTTTAAAATAGCTTTTTATTCCTGAAAAATCACCACAAGACCTGAAACGTTTTTGCTAAACTGTTGCCAGCTTAGACGCCAGGATTGAACCTAGGAGCCAGTCCTGGAATTACGCAAGTAATCTACAAAGTAATCACCTGTGTTTATATAAGGGAATCCATTGAACTCAATGCTAAATTATGTGTAGAATTGTGTTGCCTACTGCAACCCCTGTACCTATTGTCTTTACAAAGTTTATTGCCTTTCTGCAAAGTACTCATCTGAGATCTCTCATATTGAGAGCTGCATATTTTTGATGCCTGTTGGTCTAGAAATAAAACAACTATATCTTTTGATATAAAAACAATTGCCCTGGAGTTCAGTCTTTTGGTGTGTGGAACCTTTTGCTGACTGAGTGTGTACAACAAATGCTTTACACTGTCCTCTGGTACTGCCTTACTGCTCGACCAAGCTACCACTTTAGAGAGTAAGGTCACACCTGGCTTTAACCTCTGTTATACCTCCAGGCGCGGTGCGTCCATTGGGGCGTAGGGGCGTAGCCCCGCTAAGCCCCATGGACCCACCGCGTCGTCACGAAAATGCAAATACAACAAATACTGAAATAATCTTGCTCGCTACCTGCCGCCCGGGAATCCGGGAGACACCCGACTTTTCCGGCCGGGGGGGCGGATGGGCCTGCTGCATCTGCGCAAGTTGATTTATGGGCAGAATCATGTTCGCGCATGCGCAGATTGACTCCCTGTGCATTTCCCCTTAGAGAGAGGACCTGGGGGCGGGCCACAGCCCCCGGGGTTACACAGGGGGACTGGGCGAGGAGTCATGGTGCCCCCCCCAGCCAATCCTGACGGTTAGCGCGGCCGACTTTGGTGCTGGGAAACCAGGTTCGAGCATCTTATTGTAAATAATCGTGAAATGGGAGGAGAATGTATAGATTTGTGTCAGAAGAATTGGCACATATTTAAACTCGAAGTCTTATTGTTTCATCGTGAAAAGTAGCATTCAATGGGATTAAAAATGTGGTCGACAGTGAACTGCTTCAGAGAGCAAAGCAAGAAAAGAAGTTCAGGTGGAAATCAGACGTATGAATTGAGGCCGGTTATCACTGTCACGCTGTAGTCGGAAGGATGTTCACACTCTTGTCAAAGCCATTTTATTCATTCACCTTGTTACTCTTATTGGACTTTATAAGCAGGAGTCTGCCCGATTTACCAAGACAAATAGGGCTCAGTTTGAGCAAAGATTTACGCTTCAATAAATCACGGAACTTAAAATAAAACAGAAAAAGAATGTGGGTTTCTGAGGAAATAGTAGCATTTACGTCACCCATCTGTATGCGTGTAACTACACGCATACAGATGGGTGGATGCATGAATGAATGATGGATGCAGGATGGATGGATGGATGAATGGATGGGTGAATGGATGCAGGAAAGGATGCAGGATGGATGGGTGGATGGATGGATGATGGATGCAGGATGGGTGGATGGGTGGATGCATGAATGAATGGTGGATGATGGATGGGTGGATGGATGGGTGGATGCATGAATGAATGATGGATGCAGGATGGATGAATGGATGGGTGAATGGATGCAGGAAAGGATGCAGGATGGATGGGTGGATGGGTGGATGGATGGATGGATGCAGGATGGGTGGATGGGTGGATGCATGAATGAATGGTGGATGATGGATGGGTGGATGCATGGGTGGATGCATGAATGAATGATGGATGCAGGATGGATGGATGGATGGGTGAATGGATGCAGGAAAGGATGCAGGATGGATGGATGGGTGGATGGATGGATGATGGATGCAGGATGGGTGGATGGGTGGATGCATGAATGAATGGTGGATGATGGATGGGTGGATGGATGGGTGGATGCATGAATGAATGATGGATGGGTGGATGGATGCATGAATGAATGATGGATGCAGGATGGATGGATGGATGAATGGATGGGTGAATGGATGAATGGATGCAGGATGGATGGTGGATGGGTGGATGCATGAATGAATGATGGATGCAGGATGGATGCATGAATGAATGATGGATGCAGGATGGATGGATGGATGAATGGATGGGTGAATGGATGAATGGATGCAGGAATGGATGCAGAATGGATGGATGGATGGGTGGATGCATGGATGAATGATGGATGCAGGATGGATGCAGGATGGATGGATGGGTGGATGCATGAATGAATGATGGATGCAGAATTGATGGATGGGTGGATGAATGAATGAATGATGTATGGATGCAGGATGGGTGGGTGGATGGATGGATGGGTGGATGCATGAATAATGTATGGATGGATGCAAGGTGGTTCGGGCTCGCTCGCTGCGCTCGCTCGCTGCGGTGCAATATGCAAATTAGTTTATGCCCCACCACTTTCAAATGTCACCAGCCACCCCTGTATACCTCTGGTGTTTGTGGACTCTATACACACTGTACCTTACTCTGGTCCAGTATATATAGAGCTACTTTCTCACTCTGGTGCTTATGAAAAGCACAAATGTTGATGATTAAGTGCCAGTGCTGAGCAACGGAAACCACTGGCTCAAATTAAGCACTGAGTCAGTGTGTGCCTAGAGGCTAAATGTCAGCTGCCTAGATTGTCTCATCCAGATGCAGTGTTTCTGAACCATCACTGAGAAACTAGGGGGACACAGCCAGAAAGGTACAAACCCACATGGGAAACTTATAATGTGGTCAAAACTTGCAAGCCAGGTAAAAATGAAATGGATATATAAAGAGGATTCACATAAATAGCAAACAATGCTATTTACTTGAACATGCTGTGCAAGAGAACTACAAAGGTTGGGGAATGCAGAGCAGGGATATCAACATCTAACTATAATATTCCACATTTGTAAAGCGCGAGCAATCACCTGTAAGGGTCTTTAGGCGCCGTTGGGTAGATTGAGCAAGCTATTGCCCTAGAGTCACATGGTGCTGGACTAACCTGCTGCCGGCGAGGATCGAACCGTGATCCCCAGATTCTAGAGTCAGTCGCCCTGGCTGCGGCCCCACACCTCTTCCCTTCCCAAAGAGTGGGACAAAGTGAGCAACACGTTTATTTTTAGGTCTGGTTAGAGACAGCTTTACATTTGTACCAGAACGCATGTGAAAGCAAAAAACTAAATAAAGAGAGTGCATTTCAATGCTGATTTGAGTAGCAACACATTTTGCTTTGTGTTTTTGCAGTGGTAATGGAGCTAAAAACGAAGTCCTCTTTTGCGATCTCACTATAGAGCTTCCCTAACACAAATGCTGCCCCTGTTGCTATTGAGACGTGGGTGCACATCTACAGCAGGGACACCAGAAGCAACCCCGCCTACCACTAAAGCCGGGAACTCGGGAGCATAAATAGCTGTCATTGCAGCAGCAGCCACAGCTGCTGCAACATCAGTTACCACATCACCATGGCATTATCAAAAGCAGTAACCACTGCTCTAGTAACAGCAGGGCCACAGCATCAATGACAGCTACCACTACAACTGTGACAATAGCTCTGATAAGAGGTGAAGTAGCAGCAGGGAACATGGTAGTGACTGAAGCTGCCACTACAACAGGGGGCATAGCTGTAAATACAGCAGGGACTATGGCATTAACCACAGCAAACAGCAGCTGCATACACTTGAGCCACAACTTGACAACGTGGGTAACAGCAGTAACAAGAGGTGCCACAACTACAGCTACTACCACTGCAGTAATAACAATAATAGTTAGAAACACAGCAGGACCCACAACAGCGATGAGAGTTTCCACCACAGCTCCAAACATAGCAGGGACTACAGTAGTAATTACAGTTACCACAGTGACAGAGATAATTACAGCAAATCCAGATATAAACACAGCAAAGGCCACAGCTGTGACCATCGCATCATCTCAGCTGAAGGTACAGCAAGAAATCTAGCAGCAGAAACATCTACCACAACAACAGCAACAACAACTATCATGACAGCAGCAACTACAGCTACTTTCACTTTAGGGAAAACAACAGCTGCAAACACAGCAGGGGCCACAGAAGCAACAACTGCTGAAACCACAACAAGGGCCACACCAGCAACCATAGCCGACAAACATGGGAAAGCCAAACCTAGAAAAAACAGATACTAGCAGGATAGAGATAACAGCAGTGATTACAATTTTAATACCAGCAGGGGACTGATGCAACTATAGCAGCTGCCACAACAGCCACAACCAAATCAGCAACAGCTGCCACTTCAGCAACAACTACTGGATGCCCTACAGTGACCACAGCAGCACCTACAGTTCTAATGGCTTCAGGTTCCACAGCTCCCTCCATGGTAGGGACCAAAGCAGTGACCCCAGCTGTAACCACATCATGAACCATAGCATTAACCAGCGCCGCCAACACGGAGCAGCAATGGCAGTGCCAGTTCCTTCTACCACATCAGGATCACACCAGCAACAATAAAGGTGGCAACAGCTACCACTACAGAAGCAACAGCAGATGCAAGAATATGTACAGGCACAGCAAGGACCCCATCAGCAACAACAGTTTCCACTTCAGCTGTAACAGTAACACAAAAATAGTAGAAACCACAGCTGTCACAACAGCAGCAAAAGCAGCAGCAATAGCTGTAATCACAGCAAAGAGCGCCGTTGTCACCATGCTAAGGATGACGTCAGCTTCCCCCACAACAGCGACCAAAACAACTATAACAGCTGCCAGCAAAGCAGGGACCACATACATTGCAACAGCTGCCACAAAAGCATGAAGCACATCAGCAGGATGTATGACGTTACGACGCATACTTTTACAACGCCTACCTTTACAACGCATTTTTACAACGCAGGATCCATTACAACGAATGTTTTTACAACGCAAGTTATTACATCGCAGATGCCTTTACAACGCATGCCATTACAACGTAAGTATAGGTAGGTATATAATATTTTTTTAAAATGTAATTAATTAAAATTAATATAATTTAATTTAATTTATTTTTTATTTTACTTTAATTTTCTTTTCTTTTTAAATATATATATATATATTTTTTAAATGTAGGTGTTTTAAAATAATGGGTGTAATAGTAGGGTAAGTGCTGGATAGTGTAGGGGTAAAAATTACTATTCTAACTCCAGGGGGGTGAAATAGTAGGGTAAGTGCTGGATAGTGTAGGGGTAAAAATTACTATTCTTACTCCAGGGGGGTGTAATAGTAGGGTAAGTGCTGGATAGTGTAGGGGTAAAAATGACTATTCTAACTCCAGGGGGGTGTAATAGTAGGGTAAGTACTGGATAGTGTAGGGGTAAAAATTACTATTCTAACTCCTGTGGGGTGAAATAGTAGGGTAAGTGCTGGATAGTGTAGGGGTAAAAATTACTATTCTAACTCCAGGGGGGTGTAATAGTAGGGTAAGTGCTGGATAGTGTAGGGGTAAACATTACTATTCTAACTCCAGGGGGGTGTAATAATAGGGTAAGTGCTGGATAGTGTAGGGGTAAAAATTTTAATTAATAATAAATTACTTAAATTATTTTTTTGAATAAATTATATTTTTTATAAAAATGTATTAATTAATTAATATTTATTTATAAAAAAATTTAATAAAATTTTTATTAGAATTATATACTTACCTATACTTACGTTGTAATGGCATGCGTTGTAAAGGCATCTGCGATGTAATAACATGCGTTGTAAAGACATTCGTTGTAATGGATCCTGCGTTGTAAAAAATGCGTTGTAAAGGTAGTTTGTCGTAAAAGTTGCGTTCAAACTGATGTTTCCCCATCAGCAACCACAGCTATAACCTGAGCAGTGACCAGAACAGTAACCACATCTACTACAGCAGGGACAACTGCAGCAACAATAGTCAAATCAAAAGTGACTACAACTGCCACAATTGCAGTGACCAGAGCATGGAACCAACATTGACAACAGCTGCCACCATAACACGGGCAAGAACAAGTGCAAGAGATGCCAGCAAGGCAGAGACAACAAAATTGACAAGAATTGTAACCATAGCAGGGACAACAGCTTCTACAACATGAACTGCAATAGCTATTACCATTCCAAGAAACTTTATTTTGGTCGATATAGACCATAAAAAGTAGATGTATAAAAACAGTTTACACAAGTAAAAACAAATAGCATAGAACAGTTTACACAAAAATAGGTACAGAGATGAAAAAATTAGCAGCATTAGAATACATCACAGTACTCACAGGGTGGTAGATTCGTGGAGTTCATGCCTTCAGCACATCCTCAACCAGCTACCATGTCTGTTTCCCTGTGAGAAGCTACTAGGGCCATAAACGGGTGCACATACAATTCTTTCCAGATAAAATCTCAATTCATCAGTAAATCTAATTATTAAAGCATTGGAGGGAATTCAAAAAAGAGTTAAAAGATTAAAAAGAAAAGGGTAGGTATACTATTGGCATTTTATTTGCGATGTGGCGAGTTTACCAACATCCTACGACTATGCCACATATAGTTTAAAAATCGGGATACAGCAAAGATGTTAGGTGCACAGGTGTCATACTTCAGGGCTCTAAATGCTGCCACACAATGCATAAACCCTAAGTTCCTGCAAAGTGGGATGAGCCAGCGCTGTCTGGCTGGTTTATAGCCAGGACAGTAAAAAAAAGCATGAAGTTCAGACTCTTCCACAAAATTGCAGGCGGGCACACAAGGGATGTGACTTTTAGCCATTTGTTGATGAAGGCACATAGCGACACAGTCCCTATTCTAAACTGGATATATAGTTTTCCTAGCCAGGGTTGGTTGAATATCACCCAGGAAGGGCTCGATCAGATTCTCGTCTTTGAGTCTTAAAAAAATCAGCTGTCAGATGTCCTAGTAGTACTGAGAAAAGGGGTCCCAGCAATGAAGAAACAACTATATATCATAAGTCACACAAAACATTTTTGTTACCATAAATTCACAAACATTGTTGTTTATTCACAATGTTGTTGTATTTAAATTGTCAAACACGTTTATGAATATAATTCAAAAACTATTCACAGTGCCCCTGAGAAGGGAGGGAAGTGGTAAGGTGAAGGGTAGTGAAGGTAAAGGATAGTGACATAAAAATGGCCAAGCGGCCTCACTGTACTATGTATTATAAGTCAGACATAGACATATACATCATTAATGCAGAAAATCCTAAGAGAAATATCATGCTCCACATAGTATACAAATTTTCATAATCATGGGGTAGAGCTGAAGAGTACACGAAACTGTCGACGTTTCGACCCCTATACAGTAGCAGGTACTAATTATCTCCTTGCAGTGGGGTCTTCATCAGGACGGGGAGGACGGGGCAAGGAACCTGTTTAAATAATAATTGGATATTACCAAATAGTGAATGAATCAAGTATACTATAATCGATGAGCACATGTTAGTATAGGACAAGACATACCGAGTGGTTGCTTGTCTTGGGAGAGGATGGTGAAAGGGGTATTATGCCCAAGCGTGGAACTTCAATACCTGTCGAGGAAAGTGTAGTCTGTAAATACAGAGCCAAACTATAATTAGAGTCATCACAAAGAATAGAGTGGATCGATTAAAAACTCACATGAATGGATAGAGATGTATGAAACCTCGAATCTGAAAAGGAGTAGAACAACATGCCATTACTCATGTGTCATCTCCGGTATGGTGAATAACCGTTAGAAACATTCAAATTAAAGACAAGGCACAGGGCGTGGAACTTACTTGGTTATAGAAGTGGGGAAGTTCAGAATCCGCCCGTAGGTCGAGAAAATCAGCGGAGACAAAAAAAACGCTGCTACCAAGGTTCTCTTTGAATCGATACACCCTCTGTAAAAAAATCGGGGTCATCAGTCGAAATTACGGCGAGACCCAGATATTTAAAATGGATAGATTACACGGGCTGAACCTACCGGGAAATGACAGGAATGAGTCTGTCTACAATGCAGCGCTCTGTCAGCAATGGAGACCCGCAGCTTCCTTGTTTGTAACTAACCATGGAGAACGCATCACGTGACCGGGATCTCCTCGTTGACAGTATGGAAAGTGACAACAGACTCGAAATGCTGATAGAACTACTACGTGATTGTAAAAGACTCGATTTGTAGTTATGTGAATTGAATAAAGTATGATAATAATACATAATATATGTATTTCATCATCGTGCAAGATAAATTACACAGCCAGCCAATGATGTCCCATCTGTACTGCACAGAAGTCCATAATATGTCTAATTAGATCATAAGGTAACCAAAGATTATTAAAGGTATGTATCATAATAGTCAAATCAGAGGGCACATTTGAAAAGCAATAAAGAGTCATTGTGACATTAAAACAAATACAATTGTAGGACACACTCATTAGTATTAACATCATAGAAAATATGAAAACAGGGGGGGAGGGGGGAGATCATTGTAATACTACCGAAAAAATTGGTTGGGAATGTCAGGTCATGAACATGGTATGGATCTATTCAGTTCCAGTTTAGTCAAATAGCTAGCACATGGTTAAGCTATAACGGCATAGGGAAAAACAGTTAATAATACTAGCTTAAAGGGAGACAGATCAAAGTCATCCATTGTTAGCTTATAACATAGCCAGTAGTATCATTTAGGTAAGTGTGGCCAACTGGGTAAACGAGCTGTCGTTTTCATTAAGGCCATTGTTGATCGAATCAAAAAAGAACATCCATTTCGATTCTCGAACACTGAGAATGTTGTTAATGTTGCCACCACGGGGTCCCAACAATGCTTTCTCAAGGATCACCCATTTGAAACTATCAGGGGGATGTTGAGCTGATTTGAAATGTTCCACTAGGGGTGCACTGTGTTCTTCGCAATGTATTCTGCTGATATGTTGTAGAATTCTGGCTTTGGCCTTTTGTTGCGTCTGACCAATATACATCTGGTTGCAGGGGCATACTATTGCATAGATGATATTGGTGGTATTGCAATTAGTATGAGATTTAAGCTGGACTTTGTGTTGATTATATTGAAATTCCTTGGTTTGGACCGTGTTGGCGCAGGCCTTGCAGTGTCCACACTTGCAATGGCCCACAATGGGTGGCAGATTCCATAAAGTTGTTACAGATTGTTCATCGTCAGACTGTAGAAAGGATCTCACAACATAATCTCTTACACTTTTAGCTTTTTTGAAAGCATGCAAAGGTGTGTTTTCTTGTCCAACATCATTAGCAATCAATTTCCAGTTTTTATTGATAGCCCGTTTGATTTTATTGCTTGTCGTAGAAAAGGTCGTGACACACACAAGTCTTTGTTCTGGTTGATCATTTCTCTCTTTCGGAGTCAGGAGATTTTCACGTGGATTGAACCACGCCCGCTTTCTTGCCCTTTTGATTATCCTTTTCGGATAGCCGCGCTGTTGGAGTCGGCTGGAGAGGTCTGCGGACTCTTCCATATAGTCCTCCTTATTGCAACAAAGGGGAGATTGTCCCGCAGGGCTCTGGGTGGTGGCTGTTGTATTGTAACAACGAATTTCTTTCTGCTGGCTTCCGATATAGTGTAGTCTGCAAACTTCCTTCATTTTCAAAGATGATTATATCTAGAAAGTCGATTTTCTTACTATCTGAGTGGATGGTGAACTTGAGATGAGGTGATTGTCGGTTAAGCCACATGTATAAAGCTGTAAGTTCAGTCTGGGCGCCATGCCAGGTGAGTAGTATATCATCAATATACCTCATCCAGAGACCAATTTGGTCTCTGAATGGGTTGATGGTATTCAGAATGACATTTTCTTCAAATACAGACATGTGGAGAAGCGTGGCTCAGTGGTTAGAGGCGGCAGACCCGGAAGCTGAGATCAACCGTGGACCAGGGTTCGATTCCCCGCCTAGGCGGGTCTCGGGCTCAAAATTCAACGGACTTGACAATTCTCGCTCTGGTGCCTACTCGAATCACGGGGTCACACTCTTCAACTCTGGGCAATAGCTTGCTTAATCTCCACTACGGCCCCTCGTGGCGGGATGCCTGGCTTTCACCTTGTGGACACCCTGCCGGGGTTTCTCACAGGGGAATACCAGGATGGGTTCCCTAAGCAAGCGCCAGGATGCCCTTTGGGTGACAGGTTTACACTATATAAGTACACCTACATTTCCATTTACATGTATTTAATTGCTACGTCGGGTGCAAAGGTAGCCTTGAGTTTGGAGAAAAAACTGGTTCTTAAATATGAAGAAATTCTTCATCATAGCCAGTCTTAACAGGGCCACAATAAATTTGGTGGGCACCGGTGCCGGGCGTTGGTCCAATGACCGTGTTACTACTGCTAGGGCTTCCTCCTGGGGGATGCAGGTGTAGAGGGAGGCAACATCACAGGTAGCCAGGATCTGTCTATTAGAGTCAAATGGTAAACTTTCTACGGTATTGATGGTGGTAAGGTGAAGGGTAGTGAAGGTAAAGGATAGTGACATAAAAACGGCCAAGCGGCCTCACTGTACTTGTATTATAAGTCAGATATAGACATATACATCATTAATGCAGAAAATCCTTAGAGAAATATCATGCTCCACATAGTATACAAATTTTCATAATCATGGGGTAGAGCTGAAAAGTACACAAAGCTGTCGACGTTTCGACCCCTATACAGTAGCAGGTACTAATTATCTCTTTGCAGTGGGGTTTTCATCAGGACGGGGAGGACGGGGCAAGGAACCTGTTTGGACCTACCTTTGGACCCGATGTAGCAATTATATACATGTCTGTATTTGAAGAAAATGTCATTCTGATTACCATCAACCCATTCAGAGACCAAATTGGTCTCTGGATGAGGTATATTGATGATATACTACTCACCTGGCATGACACCCAGACTGAACTTACAGCTTTCTACATGTGGCTTAACCGACAATCACCTCATCTCAAGTTCACCATCCACTCAGATAGTAAGAAAATCGACTTTCTAGATATAACCTAAACGAGGACAACAACAGAGCACCAACACTTGGGATGCAGGAAGGGGCCAACCACAGAAGCAAGTACACTTCCAGCAGGAACAACACGGCGAGAGAACAACGCGCCGCAAGACATATCGTTGGTAAATGACACTTTGACTGCTGATCCTGTGGTCAATATCTCTGACCACATCTTAAGCGAAGACGAACATAGAATTTTGTGCAAGGGTCTGTCCTACATTCCAACTAACGTACCAGATACATTTTCAGAGAGAACTGAATTATTCAAATTCTTCAGGAAGATTCGTTTGAAGTACTTCTTCCGGAATTCCTCACCATATCAATGTCGATCTCATACAGGATTGAGGATTCCATCCACTTTTGTCCCTCCAGCGAATTCAATGTCACACAAGATACTGGCATATGAATCTATCGTTTGGAAAGATGTTAACGAAATCCTGGAAGACAAGAGCTATACAAAATTCAACATAAGTAAAGCTGAGAAAACGGCACTCGCAACCCTTGCGAAGAATACAAAAGTTGTTATAAAACCGGCCGACAAGGGCGGGGCAATTGTTGTCCAGGATGTCTCTAAATATGAATCAGAAATCCTGAGACAACTTAACGATGGGGTGAGCTACAGACAACTCATGGCTGATCCGTCATTATCCCTTGCTCTTGAAATACTTGAGATTACTAAGGAAGGCCTAGATCAAGGTTTCCTCACGGAACAAGAATTCAACTACCTGAACCAAAAAAATCCCAGGCTACCAACAATTTATACCCTCCCTAAAATTCACAAGAGCATGGTAGACCCCCCGGGACGTCCTATTGTCTCGGGCTTTGGCTCCATGTTAAAACCAATTGGGAGGTATGTGGATTTTTTCCTGAAACCTATCGCAGAATCCACTCAGACATACTTACGGGATACGATGCACACCATCAATACCGTAGAAGGTTTACCATTTGACTCTAATAGACAGATCCTGGCTACCTGTGATGTTGTCTCCCTCTACACCTGCATCCCCCAAGAGGAAGCCCTAGCAGTTGTAATCCGGTCATTGGACCAACGCCCGGCACCGGTGGCGGTGCCCACCAAATTTATTGTGGCCCTGTTAAGATTGGCTATGATGAAGAATTTCTTCATATTTAGGAACCAGTTTTTTCTCCAAACTCAAGGCGTAGCCATGGGGGCTACCTTTGGACCCGATGTAGCAATTATATACATGTCTGTATTTGAAGAAAATGTCATTCTGAATACCATCAACCCATTCAGAGACCAAATTGGTCTCTGGATGAGGTATATTGATGATATACTACTCACCTGGCATGGCACCCAGACTGAACTTACAGCTTTCTACATGTGGCTTAACCGACAATCACCTCATCTCAAGTTCACCATCCACTCAGATAGTAAGAAAATCGACTTTCTAGATATAACCACCTTTGAAAATGAAGGAAGTGTGCAGACTACACTATATCGGAAGCCAGCAGAAAGAAATGTGTTGTTACAATACAACAGCCACCACCCCAGAGCCCTGCGGGACAATCTCCCCTTTGTTCCAATAAGGAGGACTATATGGAAGAGTCCACAGACCTCTCCAGCCGACTCCAACAGCGCGGCTATCCGAAAAGGATAATCAAAAGGGCAAGGAAGCGGGCGTGGTTCAATCCACGTGAAAATCTCCTGACTCCGAAAGAGAGAAATGATCAACCAGAACAAAGACTTGTGTGTGTCACGACCTTTTCTACGAAAAGCAATAAAATCAAACGGGCTATCAATAAAAACTGGAAATTGATTGCTGATGATGTTGGACAAGAAAACACACCTTTGCATGCTTTCAAAAAAGCTAAAAGTGTAAGAGATTATGTTGTGAGATCCTTTCTACAGTCTGACGATGAACAATCTGTAACAACTTTATGGAATCTGCCACCCATTGTGGGCCATTACAAGTGTGGACCCTGCAAGGCCTGTGCCAACACGGTCCAAACCAAAGAATTTCAATATAATCAACACAAAGTCCAGCTTAAATCTCATACTAATTGCAATACCACCAATATCATCTATGCAATAGTATGCCCCTGAAACCAGATTTATATTGGTCAGACGCAACAAAAGGCCACAGCCAGAATTCTACAACACATCAGCAGAATACGTTGCGAAGTACACAGTGCACCCCTAGTGGAACATTTCAAATCTGCTCAACATCCCCCTGATAGTTTCAAATGGGTGATCCTTGAGAAAGCATTGTTGGGACCCCGTGGTGGCAACATTAACAACATTCTCAATGTTCGAGAATCGAAATGGATGTTCTTTTTTGATTCGATCAACAATGGCCTTAATGAAAACGACAGCTCGTTTACCCAGTTGGCCACACTTACCTAAATGATACTACTGGCTATGTTATAAGCTAACAATGGATGACTTTGATCTGTCTCCCTTTAAGCTAGTATTATTAACTGTTTTTGCCTATGCCGTTATAGCTTAACCATGTGCTAGCTATTTGACTAAACTGGAACTGAATAGATCCATACCATGTTCATGACCTGACATTCCCAACCGATTTTTTCGGTAGTATTACAATGATCTCCCCCCCCGTTTTCCTTTTTTCTATGATGTGAATACTAATGAGTGTGTCCTACAATTGTATTTGTTTTAATGTCACAATGACTCTTTATTGCTGTTCAAATGTGTCCTCTGATGAGACTATTATGATATATACCTTTAATAATCTTTGGTTACCTTATGATCTAATTAGACATATTATGGACTTCTGTGCAGTACAGATGGGACATCATTGACTGGCTGTGTAATTTATCTTGCACGATTATGAAATACATATATTATGTATTATTATCATACTTTATTCAATTCATATAACTACAAATCGAGTCCTTTATAATCACGTAGTAGTTCTATCAGCATATCGAGTCTGTTGTCACTTTCCATACTGTCAACGAGGAGATCGCGGTCACGTGATGCGTTCTCCATGGTTACTTACAAACAAGGAAGCAGCGGGTCTCCATTGCTGACCGCGCGCTGCATTGTAGACAGACTCATTCCTGTCATTTCCCGGTAGGTTCAGCCCGTGTAATCTATCCATTTTAAATATCTGGGTCTCGCCGTAATTTCGACTGATGACCCCGATTTTTTTACAGAGGGTGTATCGATTCAAAGACGACCTTGGTAGCAGAGGTTTTTCTCTCCGCTGATTTCCTCGACCTACGGGCGGATTCTGAACTTCCCCACTTCCATAACCAAGTAAGTTCCACGCCCTGTGCCTTGTCTTTAATTTGAATGTTTCTAACGGTTATTGACCATACCGGAGATGACACATGAGTAATGGCATGTTGTTCTACTTCTTTTCAGATTCGAGGTTTCATACATCTCTATCCATTCATGTGAGTTTTTAATCGATCCACTCCATTCTTCGTGATGACTCTAATTATAGTTTGGCTCTGTATTTACAGACTACACTTTCCTCGACATGTATTGAAGTTCCACGCTTGGGCATAATACCCCTTTCACCATCCTCTCCCAAGACAAGCAACCACTCGGTATGTCTTGTCCTATACTAACATGTGCTCATCGATTATAGTATACTTGATTCATTCACTATTTGGTAATATCCAATTATTATTTAAACAGATTCCTTGCCCCGTCCTCCCCGTCCTGATGAAGACCCCACTGCAAGGAGATAATTAGTACCTGCTACTGTATAGGGGTCGAAACGTCGACAGCTTTGTGTACTCTTCAGCTCTACCCCATGATTATGAAAATGTGTATACTATGGGGAGCATGATATTTCTCTAAGGATTTTCTGCATTAATGATGTATATGTCTAAGTCTGACTTATAATACATTGTACAGTGAGGCCGCTTGGCCGTTTTTATGTCACTATCCTTTACCTTCACTACCCTTCACCTTACCACTTCCCTCCCTTCTCAGGGGCACTGTGAATAGTTTTTGAATTATATTCATAAACGTGTTTGACAATTTAAATACGACAACATTGTGAATAAACAACAATGTTTGTGAATTTATGGTAACAAAAATTTTTTGTGTGACTTATGATATATAGTTGTTTCTTCATTGCTGGGACCCCTTTTCTCAGTACTACTATTACCCAGGTCCCAGTGACTCATTTTGGGTGAACCCTTCGTATATACAATACGTCAGATGTCCTAGGGCAGATTTCCCCTGGATATCTGCTAATTTGTGCGACCTATAGGCTCTTACCAATTCTGGACGTGAGATTACCGGGCACATTTCCTCAGAGTTATTCCATAAGGAACATCTGCCAAGCCTAGAGCATAGCTCCTTTAAGTACAGAAACCATGGTAGTTTGCTCAGACTACAATAACAACAACAGGTACCACCACAGCTGGGGTCCATCAGCACTCATTTTTGTGGACAGAAAAACTGTTGCAAAGGGAGAAAGCAGAGATGCAAACAAGCCAGCAAGAGTGAGATAAAGGTGTAGGGAGTATCTCTCGAAGGATTAAAGAGGAATGATATGGATGTAAGACTACACAACCTTGTTATTCAGCACCCTGACTTTGACAGCAGCAACTACGGGCTTCTTAACAAAACTTTGGGCCACATCACTTATTCTTTTACAAATTAAGCACTACTGCAACCCCACCAACAGCAGCCAGCCAGCAAGGCAGAGATAACATATTTAATTATAAGGTCAGGATGGCACTGCAACTCTCTCTATGGTACAGTGAGTACAGGACCTGTATCTGGGTATTTCATTTGTATTTATGGTGCTTTACAAAGAGAAGAAAAACAAATAAGTATAGGCAAAGCAAATAGGTGCGGCATTAACGTACTAATGTGTAGTTAAATGCATGCACTGATGTACATAGATTATCTGTGTATCGTCTTTGTGTAACCTGCCTCTTTCTGTGCCATATATGTTTATGCTCTGATTTTTATTCCACAAATGTATGGTCCCATGCTTAATGTTACCTAGTAAAGCATACAAAAAAGTGATGGATGGAATACTTTAATTAATCTCAGCTACTATTAATTATATCTCAGTCTATCGTTATTTTGTCACCTCAGTTTGGACCAAGCAATATGCAAATCAGTCTTGACTCTGCGCTAATGGTAACAGTCCAGCCCAAATTGCCAGGCCAAATCCTCCCTGGACAGGAACTCAAACAAACCAGGACCGTTTTGGCCCTACTTAAGGCTCATCAGCCTGGTATAACATGGTTCCAGTGTAACAGCGTGCCTAGGACCCACATCTGGGCATACGCATGACACTTAAGGTGACACACGAAAGCATACAAAAAAGTGATGGAAGGAATGTTAGAATTAATTTCAGCCACTGGTAATTACTCAGGCAATCCCAGTCCATCTTTAATTTGCACACCATGCCACGTTAGTTTGGACCAAGCCCTATGCAAATCAGTGCTGTCTCTGCTCCAATGGGAGCAGTCCAGCAAAGTCGAGGCTGATTTGCATATGGCTATATCCACAATTAGGTGTCATGTTGTGCAAAATAAAAATGACCTTGAATGTGGCCCAAGCAATTACCAGTTGCTGAGATTAATTCAAGCATTCCATCCATCAATTTTTTGTATACTTTAATGTTACATAGTGACACAGCACAATAGCGTGTGCGGATTTCTGTATGCCTGCGTTTCTATGCATTAGCCATTCCAGCTAGACCTATTGGCTTAGCCAATATTTCTTTAATAGTGCTAGTGTAACCAAGGAGAAAGCTTTAAAGCACCCAATAACCAGAAAAGAGAGGTTGTAAAGTTTTAAAGGAAGAGAGCTTTAAAGTGCCCCAGAACCATAAAAGAGGAGGTGTTGAGTCTGTTAAACAGTACTATGTCCACAAGCCTATCAACAACATATTTGCTGATTCAAGGCCCGGGGCTTGCCTAGTTGAGGCAGCTAGGACAACGTATGAGTTTAGAAGGGATGAGCACTGTGAGTTCAAAGACTTCTCCCAAAAATGATTCTAACTCTTTGGGAACATACGTGTGATTATGGAAGCAGACTCTTGGGGTTTAGGATGCCTACGCAGCTGCCTGGTCAGTGGTGTGGAATAAGCAATTTAAATAGAAACAGCAGAGCATCACTGTACATGGCTTTGTCCATAGGGAAACAGTTTTGTGTTAAATTAGACAAACACTGTGAAGTTTGTAGACTTGTTTCTTTCTTGATAGCACCACCAACAGTTGCTTGCAGCTCCTCCAGTCTTCAATCTCTGCCTACACACAGGCATCTCTATGAAGACTGAAATCCTGGAGTCAGCTGAACTTTAACAAATAACAATTCTAGGCATGTACAACTTATTACAACATTTTACATTCAGGCCCCTGTGTCCTTGGCATTCAGTTGAGGGGGTCGAAGCAGGAAAAGTGTTGTCAGACCTTTTCCTGCCAGTGATCAGCCCAGTGGCATAGTTTTGTTTATTGAATTAGAAGGGAGATCTCCATAGATTCCATGTCAGTAATCATTGCGAAAAGTTCCAGTGTGAGCACGAGAGAAATTCACCAGTATTTTGTCTGCAATACAAAGATTTCAACATTGTTGCCTGCAAGGGGAGTCAGTGACTAACCCCAAGTTTCAGAGCAAATTAGAAGGAACTGGGGGCATGGTGGAGGATCAGTCAAACAAGAGTACCCTAGAGTAAATGAGTACATTTTGATCCACCCTTTGCAACCACAACGCAATGGTGTATATAACTGTTCACTATCTTGACGTTAAATTGACAAGCATCAGCATATAAATGGTAGACTCAGAGAGCTGTGGAGGAAAGCTCGGAGAGGGGGCATAAAGTATTGAATATTTCTGAAGAATTGGAATCTCCTTGACGAATCCCCAAGTCAAACTGGTGGATTTTGGGAGGAAATAACTGTGTTATCATTTGATAAGAATGACCGGAACCTCTGAAAACCAAGGAGTCCAAAAGGGCAGGTGAAGGACCATCAGAAAAGTATGGGTGGACAAGAGTGAGTGAGGGGAGGTAAGGGGTGGCGGGGCACAAAAAGAAGGTGGTCGGGCACCGAAAATGCACTGAAAAGCAGACAACCTGTTGGTTCCTAAAAAAACACAAATGCTAAGAAAAAACGTTTACTGGCACACTGACTGGAAAAAATAAGAATGTGGATTTCCACTCAAAAAGAGGCACACAATAAAAAAAACTGTTGAGAAATGAAATATAATTATTGTAAATGACTCTATTTTGACGATCTAAGAGATAAGGTCTCAAAGTTAAGGTACACAAAAATATAGATCTGTTGCATTTATTGCATCCACCTACCTGTGTTGATGAATTTCTATCAAGCAAATAGAGTACCCTCAAAGAATTGAGCACATGACCATAAATCAAAATCATTGCCACTTCCCTTCAGAACTAGATAGCTACAGTGAATGTTTTTAAATCCTCTACACAGTCCAGATACATGTACAGATGTTTCCTTGAGTATCATTTCAATGAAATATTATGGAAAAGACATCACAGAGCCAAACTTCTAAAGAAGCAGATTGCTTTTCCCCTCTATAGGCCCTATATAACGGAATGCATTTACATCTGCGATGAGATCTACTTGAATCCTTCAATGCCACCTTCACCTTAGACACTAGACAATAAGGGACAGACAGCTAGCTCTGCAGCAACCAAGCTTTGAAGTTCAGCAGTGGAAACGAGGAGCATAGGCTCTCACGTTATAGGTAGGACGTGAAGGCACCACGAAAGGTCGAGCATCTTTGTCATGGCCAGCAGAATCTTAGTACACAAAATAGTGTCTAAATGCAAATAGAGGGCACAGCCTACACTGTGAATGAACTAAATCACTTTGTGGATCAATAGGTAGGCAGGCATGGTCTTACACGACAGTCTCCGACGTAATGTTTACCCTGGGCACCCTCACACCTCCCATAGATATTGCCCAAACCTCTCGAGTTTTCCAACACCTGGGGGGTCCAGGTGCCAAGGGAGCATGAGCAAGAGGAGTTGAGGGAAAATTTTATGAGAAACAGCATATTTGAAAGCACATTACATTGGTCAAAATCTGGTAACAATTAAAGACCAATTTTTTTTTTTTGCAGAGTTTTATATAGCGCGAACTAGAACCGAACCAGTTATCAGACCGCCTTACATAGTACCAGTTACGTTTACATGAGGACACACTTTCATTTTAGGCACGGGGAGATTAAGTGATTTGCCCAGAATCACAGGGGGTTTTTGGCGTCATTACCGAGACTCGAACCCAGATCCCCAGGTCCGAGGTGGAGCGCCTTAGCCGTTAGGCCAACTCCTCTCCCCAATTGCTAGAAGGTCTCATAAATATTAAAAAGCAATGGAGTGTGCCTCGCCCACAATGTGCTGCCCTAACAGGATCCTGGTTTTTAGACAGTGAGCCTTTAAACATGTCCAGTCTGTCCTCAGAGAACCTCAACAGGACCTCAGTCATCTCATTATGGATCCCGAGACAATCATCATGTCTTCTGAAAGGCACTCATCTGTCCATCGAAGCCCTTGGCATGCCTTTAGATACCTCCGCAGTCTTTTTGAGACCCTCTTCTAGGCCCCGGAGACCGTTGTTCTGCCTATACACACCCTCAGCCCTCTCTCAAACAGCAGGGCCAGTTCTTCAGAGCTGCTCAGCATGCTCCCAGAGACCATTAGGCTCAGTCATCCTTGGAGCACCAGATACGTCAGTCTGCCCTTAGCCCACTTTTAAACACCCCTAAGTGTTCATTAAACACCACCAAATGTCCCTCATCCTATCATCAGATAATCTAAGCAATCCTTCAGATACCATCAGCAGTCTCTAAGAAAATTTCTCTCTTCTTGGGGACACCTCCAGCCCATTTCAGACAGTCCCTCAAAGACTGAACACCAAACTCTAAGTGACAACACCCAGCCTTTAGATGCCCCCAGCTGACACCTCAGAGAGCGCCATCCACCTACCCTGTAGATGTGCCATCTTCACCACCTCCTATAAATGCTAGCGCTCCCAGGTGTTGTACCTGAGTCAGGAATGATCGGTGATATCAGGAAACCATCCATATCAAGTGGTACGAGCACTAACAGCCTGGGTAGTCCCAGGTATCCAACTGCCATTCAGGATAAGATCTTCATGATGAAGCAGGGATTAGAGCTATTTCTAGATTGTCTAGAAACCAAAGGATCATCTTTATTTTAGACTCACAGTAGACCTAGTCTCTGTGAACTAAACTTACCGGAGTCTAGAATTCCTGGATATCCAACTTCGCTTTAGGAGGTGCAGATCCTAATTGGATCATAAAATTAATTTCAGTAAAAATAATGCATATAAACCGTGGTTATCCTAAAATTCTAACATGAATCTGGCCTTCTTGAACTTTTTTGGACAGCCTTCCTGTAGTTGTTATTCTGATCTGAAACTTCCTTGATACTAGGTTTGGTTTCATAGGCATCACTACCACCCAACATGCAAACAAATGGACAGGTTGAAAGAGGGAGTAAATATCTAGGGAAACTCACAAAACCCCAGTGATGGTAAAACTGATGTGATCCCTGCAGGATTCACATATTTCAAATTGAGAATCTGTTGCCTGGGCCATCTGCACCTGGAGAGAGATGCATGGTAATGAAAATCAACAACAAAACTCACATTTTTTAAACTCCTCGAAGCCTTGAAAAGGGAAGTCAAATATGGTCCCAATTGATGAAATAAGACAATATATCACAGTACCTTCCACTCGGTGTAATAAAAATCTCTTTAGCAAGGGGCTCTTTGGGGACATATCAGCAATGTGTTGCAGGACCGAGTATGCACCTTTGACCAGACTAATATTAATATTTTTAGTAGATTATGGTGCTCACCACAAGGTGGTGGTGTTTCCACCTTCTTTGCTAATGGAGGGAAGCAGGAGGAAAGTGTATGCGAGAAACAACCCATCCACCTTGAAGCAACCAGAAATCGGTGGAAGTAAAATATAACCAAAGGTTTAAGAACTTGATCAAACATGCAAAAAAATCGCGACATCTCCTCCTGAGAAGGAGAGCAAGTGGGGCAAGAAAACTAATAATCCAACCTGTGTTCTGTTCAATATAAAGGAGAGGATGTGGCCTAAGGGCTACAGCTGTCGACCCCGCAGCTTCAAAACGGGTTCGAGTCTCGGCTGGGACTCTCAACATCCTGCCATTCTGGGCAAATCACTTAATCTTCCCCTTGCCTAACACAAAAGAATGTGTCTGTCTGTAGCATAACTGGTGCTCATGTAAAGCGATCTGATACTTCCGGTTCGAGTTCGCGCATAAAACTATTTAAAAAAGCTAATTCGGCAGGACTTATGTTCTTGAACTTGCAAGAAAGGCAAAGTCCTGGGTGAGAAAATGTCCCCTCGATGTTCCTGCACCAACAAATCATCTCAGCCGAGTGAATATTTTATGGTTTAAAGGCATGCCTGACTGCAGCGCCCCTGCCACCACTGTCCCCTTGGAGCAGACCTAGGGCTACCCGCAATCATCCCCTCTTTTGTAATACAGTCCGCATCATGTGTCCAAGTGCAAGCAGCAGCTGGCAGGGAAAACCACGGACATTTTTTATTTCGAAGATTAAGACGCCGTCGATTTGTTAATCCGATCCTCCTTCAATAATAAAGAAAAATAAGGAAACATTTCTAACTCGTCTCAGCAGTTTTTGGACTGGCACGTTAAATGTAGCTGAAGTGGAAAAAAAAATGTTGCCCCCAGGCTCATGAGCCAATTCAGAAATAAAGAGACCACCATGCAGGTGAGGTGGGGGCTATTGGGCTTCCGGCTGAAAGAAAAAGAAGGCAATGGGGAAACCAATGTGTACAATTGTGTGTGATGGATGTGTGAATCTGAGTTTAGTGGTACCCCTGTCTTTCAGAGCTGGTAGAAAAAACTCTCTCATAATGGCAGTGCTGCTCTAAAACCATTGATCAGCACAGATGACAAGCCTAGCCTTGCAGGCCCAACCTTAATGTAAGCAGTTACCAATGAATTCACCCAGTGTGTGAAAATAAACATTGTAAATGTAGAACCCCAACAGTTACACTGTACAAACTGCACTCCATATTCTTTCTATATATGTCTTGTTAAACCTACTCTCTAGAGTCAATGTACTACAAAAGAAAAGCATATTTTAAAATGCATGTTCTTAATTTCCTTGCAAAATGCAATGCAGGCATATAAGAATGGATTTATAATAATGCATATTGTTGAATTAAGTACATTTAATCTATTTGCACATTATTCCAAACCAAAGCACACATTACTCAAAACACTGACAGATATATCTGCAGTCTCGGGAAAACAATGGATAGTAAATAACTAATATTCACATGCTTTTTACTCTTTCTAAAGAGTACTAGAATCAATGAATACATCATATAATATAAACAAGCATTGAAAATGCTATCGGTCACGCATTTGTTGGAATTAGGCCTATTGGCATTGTAAATTACAATGTCTTTTTATCAAAATGTTATGGAATGTATGTATGTGGTGTGTAGTGGAATTATATGTGTTGGATTGGATTAGTTAGTTGTGTAATTGTGTGGCATGGAATTGTGTGGTGTGGATTGGATTTGTGTAGTGGAATTCTGTGGCATGCAGTGCTTCATTTGATTCAGTGGTTTCTGGTGCTCAGCACCGCACTCAATCATCAGTACCGGTGCTTGAGCACCAGTTAAGTACAAATTATTTTTTGTGGGCACAAGGAGATTAAAGGATTCCCCCAGAATCACAGGATGTTGATCCGACGTCGAAACACAAATCTAGTTCCCCAACTACAAAGTCGTCAGCTCTGGCCATTACGCCACACCCCCTTCCCACTTCTAGGGTTTGTTGGTTCTGTGGTAGGCAGTGCTAACAGGAGAAATGGGCAATTGAGAGTGACAACAAAGGCAACCAATGCTATGGGCGGGCTATACGCCTTGTAAGCTCTTGGTAACCCCACAATAACTTGTGCTATATGATTGGCTCGACCTAATACCTGAAAGCAATATACCTGATCACTGGTATTAAAGGACAGCAAAGGAGAACCATGAAAGGAGACTGAGGCCTTTCTGTAAAGACAACATATTGTCAGGAAGAAAATGAAGGAGAGGACGTAGCAGTAATTACGTCTATTTTGAGTTTTATTTGTTTAATTTTGGTATTTGCACAAGAAAGCAAATTGGCATTCGAAAAAAAAGTATTGATCGGTTCAATACAAGTTACAAATTAATTTGTTAAACAAGTATTGCCAAAGTCAATTGCTCAGGCGTTGGTTGTCCGCCTTTAGGGTTTGCAATACTTCTTTTGTTTTCCCATGACTTTAATAAAACATTGTTGTGGAAGTTCCAATATTAATTAAAAGAAAAATTGGGGGCAAAACATTATTTTAGGGTTTTTAAAAACATTGATATTGTAGCACCTGGCAATGAAAGGAACTAATTTGTGTGCGGACGTGCTCCTTGTGAAAGAGTAGAATGTCCTCACTGGCAGTGAATCTAGGAAATTACTAGAATAGGCAGACCCATTAACCCTTGCTGTACATTGTAGTCAGCGGATGAAAAATATAAACGACACAACAGACCAAGGGGCGAAATCCCTTTTAAGTAAATATATTCATACTTTTACTAAATTAAAAGGTTTAGCTAACGCCAGACTTAAAATTGCACACAGCCCATTATTTGGGACGAAGATTGTGGTGTCACTTAATGTGCGGTCACATAGTGCGAGGACAACATAATGTATTCTTCCATAATGTAACTGGTGCTCATGTACAGCGCTCCAATTTTTTCAGGTCGAGTGCGTGCTAAATAAAAATTGCACACAAAAAAAACTAGTCAAACATTTCCATGGTATTTCTTCCAGGATTTGCACCCCTCTAAACTTATCCATTCATAAGGTGTTGGGTCACATCTGCAGCAGGTTCAAATGAAGCAAAGATCACTGTCTATTATACGTCTCAGCACTTTCCTGGCACCAGGTGGATATTTTCAGTAATCTGATTTGTCATCAGCTACTAAAATATTTTACAGCTTTTAATGTAAATTTTAAGAGGCTTTAATGAACATGCTACGACGCCCCATTTCTTAATATTCACACATTCCAGATAATTTTGTTGTGAGGCAGGCAGGCATGGGCATGGCTAGGCAGTAGGATTTTCTGAATCTCTTTCTATGCGTGGCTAGGTGTGTGCCAAACAGTGCTTTAAATGGGCCGGCACTGTCCGGTATGGAGTACCAGCACTTTTTTATTTTGATAGGGAGATTACCGGCACTTCTCAAGACAGATGTAATACTTTTAATTGGAGAGCACCGGCACTTCTCAGAAACAAGCTGGTACTCTGATACAGAGTATCGGCACTTTTCAGAAACAACAGGTATCTACTTTCCCATTTCAAGCACTGGTGCCATCCACCCTGGTGTTGGGTGGATGTTGAGTAATATCGGACCTGGTGTTGGGGTGGTTGTTAGGTGATATCTAAGCTGGTGTTGGGTGGGTGTTGAGTAATAACTGAGCTGGTGTTGGGTGGGTGTTGAGTGATAACTGAGCTGGTGTTGGGTGGGTGTCGAGTAACATCTGAACTGGTGTTGGTTGGGTGTTGAGTAATAGCTGAGCTGGTGTTGGGTGGGTGTTGAGTAATATCGGAGCTAATGTTGGGTGGTTGTCGAGTAATATCCGAGCTGGTGTTGGGTGGGTGTCAAGTAATATCGGACCTGGTGTTGAGTGGGTGATAGGTGATATCTAAGCTGGTGTTGAGTAATAAATGAGCTGGTGTTGGATGGGTGGCGAGTAATATCTGAGCTGGTGTTGGGTAGGCATTGAGTGCTGCCTGATGTGGTCTGTTCAGTGTTTGGTGTTAGTAGGAGTGTTGTTGGAAGAGCAGTCACACTCACATATAAGGTGTATCTGCACTGTGTTGGACGTGTGATAGGCGTTCTCTCTAATGTTTCATGTTGGATAGAAGGCAGACACACCAAGCGTTGAACGTGTTAGGAAGTTGGTTGCTGGTCAGGAACACCACACTCACGATGAGCAGTCGACAGACAAGCAATTGTTTTTTCAACCGCTCCGTGTTGCAAGAAGGCTTGTTCTCCACACCGAGATAATATCCTCACTAATCCAAGGTATTCACCTCAAAAAAAGGAAATAGATTAGCTGTGGTTTTTGAGATGGAAGATTGTGTCAGGTAAACAGGGCCTCAAATGGCCTGTAATGGGGTGAGGGCCTTATTGCTACAGAAAGGGGATAGGGGCTGGATCTGGTCGTAAACAGACTGTAGCCTAGCAACATGTACAGTGGTGTGGTGTGAGCAGGATTTTGGGTGGGGTTTGGGAGGGGGGGGGGTGTAAAAAAAGATGGCACTGGTTTATAAAAAGAAATAGGTTTAGCAAAGACTAAGGGCTATTTTAACCATGGAGGTATCAGGGAGATGATAAAGGATATGGCTGTAAAAAGCTTGAACAACAACTCCAACTTGAACTGAAGAGTCGGGCTGGTTCCGGCGGTGTGTCTGTTGTGCCTGGGGCTCATCCCTCTGAATTCCTCTTGACTCACTGAATAAGACCAAGGGTTGTGAAGAGAGTGGACATGCCGGGTAAGGAAGACTGTGCAGTTCAGGCTTACAGAGAAGACAAGAAAGTCACCTGGATGAACTAATGCCAATCTAGCATAGCCTCGCTGCCCAGTATAAACGGGTAAAGATATGCTTTAGTACATTCGGAGCTGACCGCGTCAAGGCACTGTGCTGGTAAAAGGTTATGGTTTGAAGGTGTTGGAGGCTAAAGGCACCAGATGGTTCAAGCTCCAAGCTCTTCATACCCACTGCTCAGTAAACCACAAGAACTTGAACCATTCTCTTCTTTGGACCCAAGATCCTCCAACATTGAGCCCTTGGATCCTAACCTCTTCACATGATCTGCCCTTTGATCTAAGCCCCTCACATGTTTTGTACGGGTGCCCAATGCTTCCTCAAGCCTGTCCACGTCCCCAATGCCTCCCTCTTTACACAAGCTCTACAGCTACAGGGGAGGAAAAGGTGCCTTCATTGAACTATTGTGAGGAGGGGGTCTTGTAGCGACCACGAGTCTAAAGTGAATGCAACCTTTCTGAACAATATATGTTGCTCTCCTATTTACTCCCTGACCTATAAACGCTAGAGGAGCTTCAGATGTCCGGGCTAGCTAGGTGAGAGAGGGGACTCTCTCAAAAGAGTGTAAGCCTAAGCCTACACATCCTCTGCCTCTCTCAGTTTCAAAGCGCTAGATCTACAGATGTGCCACGAAAGCTTTAAACATCATGCTGGGACTACTTAGTGAAAATGTGTGGGCAGTTGTGCTTAATTTGAGCCGATTATTTCCTGTGCTGGCACCAGCACTTAATTGTGAACTGAGGGCTTGTGACATCTGCCATAAGGTGGCGCGGTCCGACTCATTTTGAGATGACTACAGCAATAGTTAATTATTAATTCAATACACATTAAAAACAAGTGGATTCCATCAGTCCATACCCGGTATAGTAGGTTTATCAAGAACCGGAAATGGTTACTACTTAACAGGAGGCAGGAAGAGCACGACAAATACCACAACATTATACAAAGCTCTATGTCATTTCTGTTATTACAGTCACCACTGCTACTGTAATGCCCCACCCAGCAAATCACTCTAGTGGCTTAAAACCCTCCCACAAAGTCATTCTCCAACAAGGCCATTCGCCGTACTCAGTAGACGTCAGAAACACCTCCTTTCGCCACACCCTCTACATTTCTTTTCATTTGCTGGCGCCCATGCGTATATAATATGTGCATGTCAGCAAAAAGTAGGCGAATAAACACGTTTCCAATGTGAAAAAAAGAATAAAAGCGGGCGCTGTGCTAATACAAAGCATGACGCCCTGCAGAAATGTAAAAATAATGATGAAAGTGGGCGCAGCCCCCCTCCAAACCATCCTAATATTCTTGTCACCCAACTGACGCACTGGGCCGGTATCAGCACCAGGACGGTGGCGAAATGATGGGTTCCCCAATCCCCAGTACAATGTGAAACCAGATGAAGCAGCACATGTAGTGCCTGCAGCGAGAAACTCATTAAAGAAAATAGTGCTTGCAGACTAAATAACACCTACTGAGTAAGAACTGAAGTAAAGGGGCCAGTAACCATGGTGGGTTACAAATGAAGAAAAGGAGGGACTAACAAACCGATTACTGAATCAGTTGCCTGCATTTATGAAGGACAAACACAGAAGGCAATGAAAAATGTGGGCGGAGCTTCTCTTCCATACTCTACTACAGCAGATCGCCAGAGCATCGCATCGCATGCATGCTGACAAAGGGAAATATTTCAAGGTTTTCTGAGAAATATAGATTTCCTCAATAATAATAAGAGCCCCCAAACCACTCTGCAGGGCTTTAACCCCTTCCATGCTCATGACGAGCTCAGCTCGTCATGGCATATACCTCTCAGGTGCTCATGATGAGCTGAGCTCGTCATGACCATACCCGTTTTTATTGCTGTCCAGCACATCAGGGGAAACTCTCTAGCAGCGATGAGGTTAATTTGATTAGAAACCAAAATCTTTTAATTACTTCATGGAGGTCTCACTTCCCCTTCGTCAATCTGTTCTACGTTTGCTTCTTCTGCAGATTCTTCGTTTATGTTTAAACTCTCAAACTATTCTAGAATCACATAGGTCCATTCAGGTCCTTTGAACTTATTGTTTAATATTTTCAATCTTGAACTTCTATGAATGTTTTTAACAATTGACTGTTCATCCTGAATTTGACTTGTAACTTCGTTTACTTGTTCGGGATCTTCATTTATTGTTTTTAAATTATATTTTAATCTTTTGACCCCACTTGGCCAATTGTCACCTTTTCTGACTCTGTTGACTTGCACTGGTTTTTCACCTTCTTGATATCTTTCAAGAGCTTTTTTATTTTTTCTTTACGTTGTGGCACAACTTGATTTTCTTCGTTTTCTGAGTTCCTTTCTACCTTTCCTCGTTCAGGACTTGTCTGTGTTGCTTTTTCTGCCTGAACTCATTCTTTTGTTACTACCTGTTCCTGTTCGGGTATTCTGTCAAGTTGTTCTTTTTCTTTTTCTTCCTGAACTTGTTCTTCTACTCCTAACTGGTCCTGTTCAGGTCTTACTACACTTTTGACTTTTGTCGCCTGAACGTGTTCTTCTACACCTGTCTGTCCCTGCTCAGGTCTTACGACTTCTTTGTTTGCCTGAGTATGTTCTTCTGGCCTTATCTGGTCCTGTTCAGAATCTTCAGTTTCTTTGTTTAATTCTTCCTGAGCATGTTCTTCCATACCTGTCTGATCCTCACTATTCTACTGTTCTTCTAACTTTGCCCTACTCCGTGTTTTGATGAAGACTTCAGGTATGTCATCTATAGGCACCCAGTCCTCCTGACTTGTGCTCGGTTGTTCATTGTCAAACTCTCTAGAGTCTCTTGATCCAGGCTCTTCGACTGTACACCCTTCAGCAGCTTCAACTGTTTGCGTCAGTTGTGGTCTTTCCTCATCAGGAGCTGGCACCCTTTTTGTATGACTAGCATGTACCCAATTTGGCAGGCCTGCACACTTCACTGTTGTGGTAGTGACAAGTATGACTTGTCGTGGCTCATCCCACCTTGGTGCTAGGCACGACTCTCTGGTATTGTTCTTTATCACAACCCAATCTCTAGGATTCAAATCATGAGCTTGATCCGCTACCTGGTCACTGCGTCTTTTCCAACCTGGTGAGAGATAGAACGTACTAGTTCAGCCACTCCTTTGCAATAGTCCAATACCAGATCATCAGTTATATTCAGCAATCTATGTCCTGGTATAAATGCCTGTCTCATTGCTCTTCCCATGATGATTTCATGGTGACTCAATCCTGTGTTCCTATCAGGAATACTTTCGAGTCCCATCAGAACAAGAGGCCACACATCTGGCCAACTCATTGAAGTCGATGCACACATCTTTGCCTATCTCGACTTTATTGTGCCATTCAATTGTTCTACCACTCCAGAAGCCTCTGGGTGGTATGCACAGAGCAGTCTCTGTTCGGTTTTGAATGCTTCACAGATTATTCGAATTATTTCATTGTTAAGGTGAGTCCCTCTATCTGATTCCAAAGTTACTGAAAAACAAATCTATGGATGAGTTCCCTCAACAATAATCTGGCAACAGTTATGCTGTTGTTTCTTCTTGTGGGGTATGCTTCCACCCACCGTGAAAACAAACACACAATCACTAGGACGTACTGCAATCCTCTGCAAGGTGGTAGTGATATCAAATCTAACTGTAGCCTCACAAATGGTCCCTCTGCTTTCCCCATTTTTCCCCAACTGACCACTGTCTTTCTTCCTGGATTTATTTGCTGGCAGGTTAAACATTTCTGGCAAAGGCTCTCTGCGACTGCCCTAAATCTTGGATTGCACCAATCTTGTCTGAATAGTCGTATCATTGCGTCCCTGCCTACATGTGCGTCTCCATGATACATTCTTGCCATTTGGGAAAGCAAACAATCTGGCAAAGCTGGTCTGCAATCATGGTGCATCCACACACCATCTGCTTCCCTTCGTTCACAACCTTGTTTCATCCAATTTTTGTTTTCACTTTCTTCCACTTCTTCCTGCAACTGTCGTACCTCCTCCCATGTTTCAAGTACTGAAAATAACATACGTTGACAGCTGATTCCATTTGTTTCCATTTGTCTCTTTATTGATATTTTGCTTTTCGCACAATACTGAGCAACTTGGTCAGCGTAACGGTTACAAGCTATCACTTTGTCATTTCCTGACTGGTGATTGGTGAGCAGCACACTTGACCACTACTAGTTCTTTTGGTAGTTGTATTGCTTCAAATAATTCCTTAACACGCTTTCCATTTATAATAGGGGATCAAGAAGAAGTCATGTATCCCCTTTGTGACCACAACTGGCCATAACCATTGACAACCCTGTAACCATATTGGCTAGCTGTAAATATGGTTACTTTCCAATTTTTCCCAATTTTGCAAGCTTTAATGAAAGCGATAAATTCGGCTACTTGTGCAGATTTGACTCCAGGTAAACAGGAAGCTTCAACAACCTCAGCCAATTTGCATACAGCGTAAGCTGCACTCAGTCCACTTTCTTCAACTCTTAGACAGGAGCCATAAACGAATAATTTGTGTTCTGACTCTTTCAGTGGTTGTTCCTGTATGTCAGGACATAGTGCACATTTCTGTAACATCTAAGCAGTCTTGTTCATTATCATCCCTCACCTCTTCACATGTGGGTCTGGTAATAGGGTAGCGAGGTTCATTATAGTACATCTGATCACTGTCACTTTCCCTGCTCCTAAAATGCTTCTTTCATACTTAGTCATACGACTAGGGGTAAGGGGCTTTGTTCGAGTCTTTGTCAACAAAATCTCTACTGAGTGTGGAACATATACCTTTAATGGGTGTCCCATCACAAGTGACTCACTCTGTTCAATGCTCAAACAGGCAGCAGCAACTGCTTTGAAGCACCCTGGTAAATCTGAAGCCACAGGATCCAAAGTTGCTGAAAAATAGACTACTGGACGTCGGCTAAATCCATGTCTTTGTTTTAAGACTGAGAGTGCAGAACCTTCTCTCTCACAACAGAACAGTGCAAATTCTTTTGAATAATCTGGCATTCCTAGGGCTGGGGCCTCACATAAAAATCTTCGCAATTTCACAAAGGCTTCTATACTTTCATCATCCCAAACTATTGGATCCTTTGCTCTTTTCTGTGTCATTTGGATTAAAGGCTTCGCCAGTAAGGAGAACCCAACAATCCATTGTCTACAGTATCCCACCACCTCCGGCAACATTCTGATCTCTCTCTGTGTTTGGGGTAATTGCATTTGTCTAATTATTCTGATTCTCTCTGTGGTTACTTTCCTCACTCCTCTTTCAATTTGATGTCCCAAATATTTCACTCCTTGTTTGAAAAACTGTAATTTTTCTGGAGATACCTTGTGTCCTCCGACAGCCAAATGGTTTAATAGTGCAATTGAATCAGTGACACAATCATCTCTGCACTTTGATGCCACAAGCAGGTCATCAATGTACTGCACTAAGACTGAATTTCGGGGCATAACTAACTTTCATAAACACTTTTTCAAAATCTGATTAAAAATAGATGGACTTTCAGTATACCCTTGAAGAACACAACTCCATGCTAAAATACGATCCTCAAATTTAAAAGCAAATAAGTACTGGCTTTCAGGGTGTAAAGGAATCGAGAAAAAGGCTTGACACAAATCAATAACAGTGAACCAGCCAACATTCCAAGGTATCTGACACAGAATTACTGCTGGATTTGGCATCACTGGACAACAAGGTACTACAATTTTATTGATTTTCCTTAAATCATGCACTACCCTGTACTTCCCCCTAGGCTCTTTGAGACCTATTATAGGTGAGTTACAAGGACTACTCATTATTTCTTTTCGAATGCCTTGCTCAATCATTCGATCAATTTCAGAAGTTGCTCCTGCTTTAACTTCTGCACTCATTTTGTATTGTCGGGTGTTTGGATAAACTGCACCTTCTTTCACAGTCACTTTCACTGGGTCTACATTTGCCATTAGACCAATTTTGTCTTCCGGTGAAATCCCATACTTCTGGAGTTACTGTATTTTTCAATTCTTCTGGGAAGTCATTTTCTGTCATTAATGAATACATTTCGTTAACTTCAGTACGTTGCTTAGCTAGCATAATTTTGTAAATCATGTCTTCGTCAGGGGTTTGAAAAGTAACACCATCCGGTGTGTAATAAATTGTGCAGTTCCTTTTGCACAAAAGGTCTCTACCTAACAGATTCACTGGACGTGAATCGCAGACTACAAACTTATGCATATCCTTGAAGGTTCCAATTTGTACCTCCATAGGCTTTGTAATTGGGGTTCTGATCTGTTGATTAGCTACTCCAACATCTTGGATTGAGTCTCCCGAGAGGGGTAGGTTTGGGATGTCTGCTGTTCTCACAGTAGAACGGGTAGCACCAGTGTCCAATAGAAAAGTGATGTCATTACCTTTCACCTTCCCATCTACAAAAGGACCTGTCTGATCTACCGGTAAGGATGCGCCAAGTATGCATGCCTCTTCCTCCCCCCTCAGGCACTATCATTGCATATATAAATCTCTTTCAGAATTATTCTGCAAAAAATATTGTGATACCACTGAGTTTTTCTTTCAGCTTCCTGGAAATCCAGCGTCCACACTGTACTGTGCCTTATTCACACAATTTTGCATAGGGGCAGGTGGTAACTGACACTTCTGATTAACTACCTGCTGCGGTTGATTCACAAATCCCTCATTCTGCATCTGTTGATTTAAGTTTTCGTTTGGGCCGTTATTATGCTGGACATTTTTACACTCGTTTTTCCAATGTCCATGATTTCCACATCCATGACAAGGAAACTTTTTTTTTGCATCCTCTCGTCTCTTTTGTTTACCACTACTTGCCACATTATCGCTCTGACTCTGTTCCTTTGTCTGTCCGCTTGTTTGACCATCTACATTTATTCCTTGCTGCTCTGGCAATTTTACTTGTGCCCACATCATCTTTTCTTTCAGTTTCTTATGTCTATCCTCAATGTCATCGCCACAATACTTAGCATACTTTAATATCTCATCTATGGTATTACCTGCCTACAAATCTTATGCTGTTGAATCATCTGACTAATCTCAGGTTTCAGTCCTGTAACAAATCAATACACAAAATGTCCCATATCCTTATCGCCAATACTCTTGAATTCACTAAACTGCTTGAATACCTGTAATAACCTTTCGTAATAGGCATGAACAGATTCATTTGTCCGTTGAGTAGTTCTATCTAGGTATCGTTCCTTTCAAAAATGTAATTACTTGATGATATTTCTTCATCACGTCATCTGATGGTGCTCCTGTTTTAGTATCTCTTGGATATTCTTTACTAGGCCAATCAACTGTGATGTTACTTTCTGTCCATAAGTATGCAGGCACCACTATATCAAACAAACCATCTAAATCTTTCAACAAAACCTTCAAAACTTTCACAAACCTTCAACTTGCCTTTACCATTCAACTGGTTTCTCTCTCAACTTTCGGAACTCATTTGTAAATGAAAAAATATCCTGTCGAGTTCATGGAACATGCATGTATCCTCCACCAGGTACCACCCGCATAGGACACAATCTTTCTACTTTCCCTGTTTCTTTAATTAAATATGCAGTAGATGCTTCCTTTGCCTGTGCTTCTTCCTTTTTCTTTTGCCATCTCACTCTCCATTTATCAATGTCTCCCCATTTCTGCAAAAGATTCAGCAACTCTTTCACTTTCAATTTTCTCAGACACATTCCTATTTTCCAAATCCTTGTCAGTAAACTCCACTCAATAAGGCTTCTGTAATACCTTTGATCTCCCTATACCTATTCCCATCTCAGAGGATAGTTCAATTTCTCATGAAACAGTCTTGCATTTTTTGTCATACTTCTGTATACAAACAACAGTTCTTCTTCATCGTAGGTGTTAAGTGTATCTATTCCTACATTCCCAGCAATCAATTCTTCCAATTCTACTTTCAATTTATAAATATCTAATAACTTAGGAGGTGAACTCTGTTTTTCAATTCCTTGTTCCCATCTCTTTAAATCTTCTGGTGTTACTGATGTGGCACACCTTATTCCCGAGGATGTTACTGTTCTTCCTTCCTTTGAGCTGCTAGGTATAACTCTTTCTGGTGTTTCACTCACTCACATTATCTCTTATCAATAAATCCATTAATGAAATGACCGAATAACACTCAATGGCTTGGTCATTAGTTATTATGATTTCTTTTCTGGGATTATTTAAAGGCATTACTGTAGCTGGTATTTTTGGACAATTTACTTTATCTCCATACAAAGGAACAACAGGACCTATAGTTACAGGTATTATCAATGCTTCAGGATTTACATTTAATTGGGTAATTTTCTGTATTAATTCTTCCCTATTTTTATTCAAAGCTTCTTTCTCCTTGTCATACAGTACTCTATTAACTGTTGGGTCATGTAAAATCTGTGGAATCAATGGAGTTCCTAGAACTGAAGCACTTGGAACAACTGAACTTGGTCCCTCTTGATATGGTGGAGGGTTTTTATTCAAAATGTCCTCTAATAATTCATCCTCTCATTCTCCATATCCAGTTGCACTCAAATGTTTTGTTTTCTCTTTACACTTATTACCCGTTTATTCCTCAGCCATTAATACAGTATACAACCCTTCTGATACCAACGTCTTTCTTCACTGTTTCATTGTTAGTCACGCGTCCCATGCGTACCTCTGGTATAATATCCTGGAAATCTTCCTCTTCAACCCTTTTCTCTCACAAATGATTTAGTCTCCCATTCTTCTAATGCCTCATACTGTGTTAATCTAGGTCTTGGTTCTAATTCATACATCCACATCCTCAAATTCTGTAAAATTCTTCCATTAAAAGTACCATGCTCTGGAAAAGCTAAGACACCATCATATTTTGTGTAATCTATCCAATTCTCCATCCATACACACGTATGATAGCCTCACTCCATCATCATAAATGAAGCAGGCGTTTTAGGGTGCAAAATAGGAATTCCCTCCCTAGTCAAATCAGGTTTATTTTTATGAAAGAAATTCTTAATTTTCTGAATAAATGACTTTTTCCTTTTTTCCCTACACATTTTTCTAAACACTCGGTGAATAAAACAATAATCCGCAAAATCTCGATTTTCCTTGACAGGACTTCTCTCACCAAGAGTCAAATGGGAATTGAGCATACAAATTTTCCACTATCCAATCAAAATGTATTCTTATTCAGGCTTCTATTCAGGCTTCAGGTCACGCTCGTAATCTGACCAATGCTAGTGCGTCCTTCTGTTTGACGTCAGTTCTACTCCTTACTACTGACCCCTCCTTTACAATCTGCGTTCGTCACACACACCCGCTGTTTCCACCAATCCCAGCGCGGCTCACTGTGACATCAGTGCAACTTCGGCAACTGACCCTCCCTTCACAAGGTAATGCATAAACCTCTTTTCCTCTAATTTCATAAAAATAAATTAATTAACGACAACATGTAAACATTCACTACTCTGTCTGTTTACCTAAAGGATAGTTAACTTTTCTTTACTGCAAGTAAAACCTTCTGCTTACTCTTCTTTCGGGTAAGACCTTTGTTTACTTATCATATACTGCATGTACATTTTCCATTTACTTTTCAATCAAGCTCAGAAGAACCTGTTACTCCTTCGGTGTTACCCTTACTAGGTGATATAACACAAAGTTTCACCAGCAAAACACACAAAATAGTCCCTAGTTCAACACTGCCAGCCCTACCTAGCTTCTCAGTGTTATTCCAACAGACGAGTAACCTCACTGCAACGTGGTTTCTATCGCCAACCGCTATTCAATATCCAGGGAAATCTGGACAACCTAACACAAAACGTAACACAAACAAGTACTCAAAAATCAATACTTATCACCAAACTAGTCAATAATAACCATAGCTCTGCTACCAGAAAACTGATCCAGCAGGTTACCAGTAACAGGTAATCTATCACCACATACTCACCTAGGCCCATAAATTCATTCACAACACACTGGCAATAACCGCTGGGGTCATGTTTTTATAATCCTAAAGATTAGTTATTTCTAGTCCCTAACTCATTTTTCACTTATCAAAAGTTCTTTCCTCTGGTCAATGGACCATTAGTTGGAAGTAGTTGATGGTGAAATGACATAAGATTTCAAAACACTTACACATTGGAAAATGATCCCAGAGTCGGGATGTCTTTTAACATTTTATCTTAGAGTAAAATTCATGCAAACCACCTACAGAGCACAGAATAAACTTTATTTCTCACAGGAGAGAAGACTCAAATAATCAATCAAGATACGTTCATTTATAGTTTGCAATGACACTGCATGAAAGCGAGAGGATAGAGAGAAAAGAACATAGGCGCAAAATACAGATATAGTATAGTTACCAAGTATGGTGTGAAAACCAACTCCCAAGTCTAGGAACTGGAAAGGGTCCCCTGAACAAAGGCTTCAGGACAGGAATCAGGACAGGACAGGACAGACGACCTCTCTATCACCAACGCTTGCGTAGCACCCCTCTTTGACACTCTCTTCCTCCTCGAGATTCTTCCCAATCTTCTTCTAAATTAATCTGCTTAAGATAATTGGTTCAGTAATTCCATTCTTCTTCAGCATCTCAGTCTGTGACTCCTCTGTGCTCTTGTACAGCATCCGGGTAACTAGCTAGCTAACTAACTAATGCTACGTCAATATACCTTTTCTGCATGCTTGTACCTCCCATTAATGTTTCAAATTTATGAAACTCCTAACTCTGATTGGACAGGCAAGGGGAGGTGATCATCACACCATGCTTTTCTCATTATTTCTTTCAGTTCTTTGTTTAAAATCCCACCCCTTAAGTTTTATACATCAGTTTTTATTCCCACCCGTATTCACAATGTAATAGTCACAATTTAGAGATAAAAACAGTAGTTCTCAGGCATTTCAGTGGACTGTTGTTCCGGTTCCCGTGAAAGTAAATATTTTCAGCCTTGACCGATGTTCAAGTTAACATGGCGTCTTCCATCTAGGTTGCACCACTCATGTGCCATAGAACGAGAGGGAATAGACTATGGCTTACAACTGCTGTCCCATAATAAGCACTATTGAAAGAGTCAAAAAGACAAATGTGAAAATCAAAAATAAATGGTTTCACTGTATTCATGAGACCTTGCTCCATCATACCCCCAGGTAATTGAAGCTCCGTACTTTCTCTAAGGCTTTGCCACCTACTCTAATGATCGAGTTTTTTGCCCCTCCCTTCCCAAGCAATTATTTCTACACAAAACATTTTTGTAATTTTTAATACAACAGGTGGGATTTAAAATTAAATTTAGTATGTTTACATTTATTCAATTATTTAATTCAAAATTAAGTTAATTTTGTTCTGAATAACATAAATATAAACATGTTTTCAATAATATACAGCAGAAAATACTTTCACATAAAAAAATAATAACCATTTTAAATGTCCCCTATACCTTACCATAGGGAGATCTCTGCCCTGGATGGGGAGATCTCCGCCTATCTGTGAAAAGTTACTAGTAGTATTGTATTAACTTCACACTCATAAATGTGGCGCAACCAATGGCACTTTGTAGTAAATTTACACTGGGAAATGGTAGACCACTAAAAGTAGTACATTTACTATAAGGTGTAAGATTAAATTTACATGTGTAGATTTACTTGTTAAATTTACCTTTGTGATTAGACCCTTTAGTCGATGCGTTCCTTGGCGACATCGTTGGAGTGTGGCTGAAGAACCATAACTAGCTAAAGCAACTTCCACAATGTAGGATATATATTAATTGCAAAGGTGGAGACAGCGTATCTCTAGTTATAGTTGTGTCAGAGTCTCTATGAAAAGGATCTTTTATTTTCTTAATGCCCATTTCAAACCTTTTGTACAAATTCCTTGAAAAGTTCACTCGACCTGCACAAAGCGTTAAAGAAAAAAAAAGAACATCCACTTTGGGTTCTTTATGGCAAGTTATGCGCAGTCAACAAGTGGAGTGCTAAAAGTAGGGGGGGGAGCAAAAGTGCCATTTTCATTTTAACTCCCATAGGATTCCTTGCTCCTCAATACACAAAAAACAGCTGAATAGATTTACACCAAACTTGGCATGTAAATAAAGCCTTACTCAAGATAGAGTCTCTGCTTGGATTTTTGTAAATCCACACAATTGTTTTTGAGAAAATAACTTTTAAAAAGTATTCCAGCACCAGGGACAGCCAGGGACAGCCAGGACAACTCTGCACCCAGGCCGTACGGGCTAAGTAAAATTGGATTGATTGTTTGTGGCTTTGTCCTGTGACCTGCATAACCTTTACCTTTCTTGGATTCCGTGCAACTGAGTGACCGATAGTCCCAACCGCATTTACCCACTAACTGCAATGCTAAGATTCTGCAGTATTGAATTGCTGTGATGTATGTTTTTTTCAAAAATCCATAACTCTGCTTATGGGTATCTGATCACATTCTTTTTGGTGTCTAAATTTATATAAAAATCAGCTTTAGTTTTATAAATTGGTGTTGGATTTGTTATGAGTCATGCCAATTACTTATAATCCATGTTGGTACTCTAGTAAAGCCTGACTGCTCTTAGCCACTCTACCAGGAATGAGCTAAAGATGTATTATTGTGAATCCAAGGACCATTTCAGGGGTTTGGAAAGTATTGCATGGTGAAGCCTAACCAGCATCACCACATAATACTTCACCCTCCTACAGATCCTAACGATAATTTGCAAATTTCTGTGGTTTATGATTTTAATTCACAACCATAATTTATTTTTACTTTGGTTTTTAAGTGAAATTCTAAGTTTGTTTTAACATCCATTAAAGTGTTATAATCCAAATCTAGCAATACCATCACTTTAACCTGAGTTTTTATTTAAAACAAGTAAATGTGTACATAGACGAATTCACAAATTCAAATATGAATACATGTATGATATATGGTATACAAAAGATATTAAATGCTGCCAAATAAAACACGTTATTTCAAAGGAGTGTACTAATAAGCATACAATCACATGTATCTTACACTAGTACAAAGGTCATATTCCATTGTAATACCATAGTACAACTTATCTAACTGAAGAAACCACTCCTTACTGCCCTGAAGATTCCACGTGGAAGTTTCTTTACTGAAACTGGCTCCACACTCCTACATCAACTAAATTTGATCTAATAAAAGGAACATGATCCCATGTATTCTAGTTAAATTAATTTGTGTTTTGATTTCTACTCTTGAAAAACACAGCATGGCATACAGCAGATCTGCAATCCACCATGAGTAAAGTGATGCATACTGGTATTCTTGAGTGAGGAGAAGCATGGGTGTTCAATCACAATATTGTTGTGAAAATATTGTGGCACACTAAAATCGTTAAAAAATGTGGTGACAGAAATATTGGGAGACACATCAAGGCAGATTTACAAGAAACTAACGCATCACTGTGCCGCAAGTCATTTGGCTGCCCGCGCTGCATTAGTTTCGAAGCACAGGAATGCGACATATTTATAATTATATGTTGCATCCCTATGCTTCCCCCTTGGCTGGCGCACAAACTTCTGCCATGCGCAGGCACCCTTGCACGATGGTGCAAGGGTGCTTGCGTCGTGGGAAGATTGTTTTTGTGCAGGAAAGGGTACCTTCCCGCACAAAAAAACATTAATTGAGGTGATTTCCTCTTCCAATGCGTGCTGTAGAAAGTAGCACGCATTTAAAGAGTAAAAAAACAAGGAGAAATTAAAACATTTCTCCTTGTTGCACCTTGCTACACCACCTTTAGGGTGGCGTAGAATTCTGATGCAATTCCAGATTTAGGATTGCTCGTAAATATGGAAATGAATCAGTGGACATGGGTGTTGCGTGGGAACACCCACAGCAAAACCCATGTCACGCCCCTAACACACAAAGGGGTCTATTACGATGACAGGCGGACAAAGCCCCCCGCCTTCGTATCGGCAGTTGGGACCATTTGCCCCCACACTGATGGGCGCATCCTGCATTTCTTTACATTGCGGCTGGCAGTGCTTTCAGCAGCACTCGATGCAATCTAAAAAAGGCATTTGTGCATTTGCATGCACAACGTGGCAGGCTCTGCGCGGTGCCTGCCACGTTGTGCATGCAAATGCAGGGGGGTACCATAGGTACCTCACATGTGCAACCCCATGCCCCCAACACCCCGAGGGCCCGCAACGGGCCCCCACATGCAGACTCTGCATCCCTTGCCGCCATGGATAGGCACAGCACCGTCTGCATCTTGATATGGTTGGCGTTGTCTTGCAGACACCGCCACCATATCAAGCCCATTTTCCCCCGTCCCCTGTTTGACCGGCGGACAACCGCTGGACGGTCTTTCGGTCCGCCGGGGTCCCCCCAGCCAATCTAATATGGCGGGGAGGAAATGGGAGGCGGGCGGATTGCCACCGCCATACGGGCGGTGGTAATCCACCCGCCATTATAATATACTCCTAAGTGTTGTGTGAAAAGGGGCGATATTTAGAAGCACAGGTAAAGTCACACAGGGTGACTTTACCTGTGCTTGTAAATATCACTCAGCAGGTTGAGCCGCTGGTGTGTCACGCAACGTGACGAACCGGTGGCGTAAAGGGCTTGTAAATCTGCCCCATCATTTTTTGTATTTAATATTGTTTTATCTAATGCCGTTATATACATCTGTTTTTGATTTTTTTATTGTTGTTTTAGTATTATAAGATATTATTTAAAAGTTATTTATTTGCAATTATTTTTTAGCAAAGTTTTTTTGGGGGGCTTGGTAATATATTTAAAGAATAATAATTTATTTAAAATAATTTCTTTTTATTTATTTCATGGGCGTTGAGTTAGTAGGGTCATAAGGTGGAAATTGTTTTCAAATATATATTATATAAAACTCTACAGTAATTGATGACATTTTAAATTTTTTAGATTTACTTTCATGTATGAATTCAACTCGGCATGCATATTTATGTGTATTTTAACTTAATAAATGGATCAATGTGGAGAAGTGTGGCTCAATGGTTAGAGCGGCAGACCCTGATGCAGAGGTCTAGCCCGGGACCAGGGTTCAATTCCCCGCCTCGGCGTGTCTTGGGCTCAAAATTCCACGGACCTGATAATTCTCGCCTCGGTGCCTATTCCAATCATGGAGTCCCACACTGCAACTCTGGGCAATAGCTTGCTTAATCTCCACAACGGCCCCCACAACGCTAAGGATGCCTGGCCTCCACCTTGGGGGTGCCCAGGAGTGGACACCTCACAGGGAAAGCCAGGATGGGTTCCACAGCGGTATTCGTACAAGCGCCTTGAGACCCTTGCGGGTGAGTAGTGCGCTATACAAGTATCAATTTACGTTTAATTTATTACTTATTTTTAGTATGTTTGTGTTTTTTAATATCACAAATGTTTAGAATGTATTAAATAATATTTTGATTTTTGTTTTGATGGGTTGATGGGTTCATAAGGGAGTAGTGTGGGAATTATTGTCAATAAATATTTAATGTCTTACTTTTTTTATTTGAGGAGTTTTAAAGTCATTCATTTTAGTTTAATTTGTTAATTTGTTTATTAACTAAGCAAACTAATACACATATTTTTGTTGGGAACATTTTTGTAGTATTTGGTTGATTTGTAAAAGTGTTAAATATATATTGTTTAATATTTGTACATTTATTATTTAATTATATTTTGTTTGCATGTATTATGTTTGATAAATTTTTTCCGCGGGTGAATTGGGTAGTAGGGAGTATGGTTTTTTAAAGATATTTCTATCACTTGCATTTACTTATTAATTGGTAACATTGTTTAATATGTATGTAAATTAAGTGTTCAAATAATTTATATTGACTTTATACAAATTGGTTTCTTTTTTAATTGATAGATACACATTTCTAATAAGTTGCATTTTTTATTTTAATGCTTATTTTTATTTTTCCTCTTAAAGTATATTTTTTAATTCTCATTTTGTATTGTTAATTTTTAACATGATTTAAAACATATTTTATTTGTTTTTAGCTGTAAGAAATGTTGTGCTATATATGTGTATATATTTGTTTTATGGTGATTCTGTGTACTTTTTTATGATTTAGGTGAATGCGATTTTTAGATGCCTAAAGATTGTTCTACTTCTGTTGAGGTTAGGTTGTAAATATTATGTTTTGATCTCTTCAAAGTTCAACACTTTCTCTACTGTAGTTTAGGTTGGCATGTAAATAGTAAATCTAACCTCTCCAATGTCCAACCTTTTCCTTACTATTGCTAACTTTGAAGTGGGAACAGTAATTCTGATATTTCCAAAGCCTAACACTTACCTTATTGTTGCTCAGTCTGGAGCACAAATAATAAAGTTGACCCCTTTAAAGTCCAAAACTTTCTCGAATGCTTGTCAGATTTGAGTGGGAATAGTAAATCAGACCCCTCAAAAGTGAAACACTTTTCCTACTGCTGCTTACGTTAGGGTGGGAATATTAAATCTGACCCCTCCAAATGAAATCATTTTCCTACTGTTTCTTAGTATTGAGTGTGAGTCGTACATTTTATCTTCTTTGATTTATGTAGTTTTTTTTTAATCTTATGTTTGAAAGACGTTACAAGGTATGTTTGTTACTGACCTAATAGCTGAGTGCTGTCTTGATGTACAGCTTACGCAGTACTCTCCACCTTCAACAATATATCAACAATCACACTATTTACTTGGTCTGAAGCTATGGCATCACCTTTCGCATGAACTTCATGTGCGTTCGCAGCATAAATTTATCAGAATAAATTCTGATGTACAGAACTTAATGAGCTTAGTTTTATGGATTACTCGACAGGCTTAGACAGAATTCTTGCAAGCTCTAAGTTGAGTTCCCACCTTGGCACACGTCTTGGAACCAGTGAAATAATTCATAAGATAACCTTCAAAAGGCGCAAAGTGCATGGTTAAGGAAGACAGTACCATGGCCAGGACTCTTCCAGTAGAAAGGTATAGCAACCAGATGCAATCTTTGGTTACATGTTGGCAGGTCCAGCAGATTGTGATCGATCAGCATTGGATGTAGTCATATCTCCAAGAACAGAACAACTTCCATTTTGGATCTTAGGCAGTGTCAAAAAAGTCAGCTTTGGAGTTGGCCAGCGCCTTCATGCATCCCTGTGATGGATAAAAGAATCCACAAACAACAGCACTGTTATGAGTCTAATAAAGAGCTAAAGTGATTCCAGATCATAATACAGAATCATGTCAGATTCCTAGCACAGCTGATGACTAGTTGCTGAAAACTAAAAGCGAATGTGTATCGAATTGAGGAGAAAATTGGGTATTCATGTTTGCCGTAATCAATTTAGAGCCACCAGGATTGTTCAACAACTGTCCTCCAGCAGTCTCCCACCAAGTGGTGCAGCAGAGGAACCGGTGAGAACCACAGAGTAAATCTTTTCATTTTATGGAAACCCATCCACCAGTGGTTCTGAAACATGGAGGCAAAAGAATATTTGTCCCATCAAAGAAAGTTTTATTCTCGAGAAGGCCAACTGAGAGAACCATGCAAGTCATATACCTAATTGTGAAGGATTGGATGCTAAGAAAGTTTCTCTACATTCCTTCTCCATTTCTGGAGGAAAGGATGTCTCCTTCCAGTAGCCGCGGTGCCTCCTGGATTTTACTACACATGTGAAAGATGCATGTTTCTCCTTAAAAGGATCCCAGTTAGGAGGAAAAAGCTACAGAAACAAACAAAAATCTTCCTTGGCAATCTTGATGGTTCTTGATTGCATTTGAGAAGTGAGACTAAAGTTAATGAGCAGCCCTGTGGAAGATCGTAATCCTATACTCATAGACATGCAAAGCACAGCTCCAGTCTGCACTCTGCACACTGCACACACATCAGGAGAGGGAGGACACGCTGGGCCTCTCAATTACGCAGGAACAATGAACATTCTGCTGCACGCAGGCGTGCGCACTCTCCCCAAACTACAGACTACGCCTCATACACTTCAAGTTCCACCACCGCCTTTACAGGATGCCAGTCTGGCTTCAAAGGATCGGACTGATCCCGGAGGAGCGTTGCCAGAGATGTAGCTCCCCCGACGCGACTTTCATTCACCTTGCGTGGGAATGCCCCCAAATACAATATTACTGGGCGACCATATTTGACACGTAAGAGGAAATTATGGGCTCGCCCATTGAACGATCCCCCCTGATGGCGCTGCTTGGCTACTTTAGAGATCTCCCACCGGACAGAAGAAAGTTGACTGCTATGCTTCTATTGCTTGCTAAGAGACGTATCGCAATGAGTTGGGGTAGGACTCGGACACAGCACTGAGAGGAACGGCTAAGAGATGCTGCATTCTGCCAAGAGCAATTGGCAGCATACTGGGACCTAATGCCCGCGCAGTCCCAACCCAAACACATATGGAACCCGCTGCAAACATATATCCGATTGAGCAAAGAAAGCGAAGAACCTCAGCGGCCCCCGACCCCAGGAGAGCAGGGGTAACTGGACAGGAGCCAGCTGCGCACACTGCTGCAATAGATATCAACAGCATTGAAGGGCTGAAACTAATAAGACTTGCCCCTCACCTACCTTCTCTATACCTTTTCCCCCCCACGCCTCCCCCAACCCCTCACCCCAGTTTGATATAATGGCACCTTTTGGTTCGTTTTGGAATTATGAAATGTATCCTTTGTTCAGACACTACTAGTTGAAGCAAAGTGCATTGATAATGTGAATAGAGAGCGATTGGAACAAGGTCACAAGTGCAACTAAATGCAATTTACGTATTAATTCTTGTTATTGAGAAAAGTAGGCCTATTCCCAATGCAGTGGAAACCCTCTCTTGCACTAAAATTTGAATAATGAGAAGTTTTTTTGTAAGTTGATGAGCAAGGCACCAAGCAATCAGGGCTGAGAAAAAAAGACCATCATAAGTATTTCTGATGGCCAAATCTATGTGAAAACCTGATGGAAAAATTACAAAATTAGGCACAGAACAGAACAGCAAGAGGCGATAAAAGGGATGAAAAATTAGAGAAGAAATATATTGCGACACATTCTTCTCAAGCCAAAGTTTGCCTGTATATGCTTAAGTTAAATGATACCACAGGAGCAAAGGCCAACTTGGTATGCAAATTTCATACAACAAAGAATGAAGGGAGAACCATCGCAACGCCTGTGTAAGGTACACGACGACAGAGGCGGTGATGCCAGCTACTCATGCCAGCTACACGAGTAGAGACAATCCTCTCAATATGTGCAAGTGCCTGTACCAGTGGGTCTTTGTCTCAAACAATGCAGTGTCTCTGACAGTGAGTCCTATCTGAATTCTTCTCTGAGATGTAGCAGAAACTTAAAACCAGCTGCCGCTCATGTGATTTTAACCCAGACCGGTTGAGATCATTCATTTGCTGTTCTTCATTTCCAGCAGGTGTTGTTTTGTCAAGCAAATGTTCTGTTTGCAGCTCACATTCTGATGTATTGCGCTTCCATGGACAGGGTCAGCGAGCACATGCATTCTTGCCGCAGGTCAGAGTGTGGAGAGCTCAGCGGTCCAAACGCCGTATTAAGAGTTGGGCAAATTGGCTTAGGGAAGACCGCCGTTGGACCACCGAGGCAGCCAGCATACCACCTGCCATCGGGTTAGTGGTCAGGGAAAGGAAGCCACCCTAGGGCAGTACAGGGGAGCTGCACCGCCGTGCATATTCCAAGTTGTCTGATCCATGAGAGGACCGTGGTGGTCAGACTGCCAGCTTGAAGATGGCGGTGACGAAGGATTTGGGGTGCTTACTCACCCCTTTCTTCTTCTTCCAGGCAGAGTACGACATGTATGCCTGTCTCCAGGTCCCTCCTAAACAGCAGGATCTTCACCCCGAGATTACAACCCAGGTAATGAATATATGGTATTTTTCCACACATTTCATGTATATGTGTGCATCCAACTCGTATGCACACACAGGCATTGATATATTTGGAAAAAGGACTCACCACCGCCACACGATACCTGTCTCCACACCGCCAGCCCTGTGGACAACCACCAGTCTTTGGACTGCCACCACTGTGGACGGATGCAGTTCTATCACAGTTGGACTGCCAAACTTGTAAGAAGGCCCTTAATCACTTGGGTTATAAGCTAGCCTCCACAGAGAGCGCCGGGCAAGGGGTTCATGTATGATTTAATTGGTATGGGGCCATGATTCCTGGTGCATACCTGTTTTAAACTAAATGGGCCCTCTTCAAATGGCCAAGAATGAGACTGTGCTTCAAGGTATAGGATTCATATCAAGTGAGTAAGACTTGCACCAAAATGTGGGACTCACACCAAATGAGTCAGTACCAGAAAATGTAGGACTCACACTCAGTGAGTGAAACGGTGCACCAATAAGTGAAACTCGACCCATTGAGACTGTGCTCCAGAAGTGAAACTAGTACTTGGCTGCTGAGACATTCTATATGTTCCATTGTATTCAAAGAAGTCAAACCTACACCCAGAGAGCGAGGTGTTAAACTGACACCACAATATAGGGGCATTGTATTCCTGCAGTCACCTAAACATGAGCTCTTGCCTTGGGACACCCCTTCGTTCACATCTGTAGGGAAAAGGTCTGTTATTTATTGCCTCCAGTAAATTCAGACCCTTCCCCTTCGACCCGTGCTCTTAAAAACTGTGAAAATCTTTAAGCAGGCATCTTCTAACTCTATGTTGAAGTATCTCTTAATAATTACTACCGTAAATTCATGTTTTGGCATAAAATAAAAGTTCTGATTTGTATCTGACTTCCACTAAAGACAAGAGCCTCACACTCTGGGAGAAACATCTTTCACTTCCAATATTTCACTGGGTCTATGTGGATTTCCTCAAAGTGTGTCCTTCTCATCAATCTTATTCAACTTTCTTCACTTACCTTTGATACATACAAATAGTTTATCACAACCTAGCAAGTTTTCTATCAGACTCATAAAGTCACCTTCGAGGACTTCCTTTCCCAGATCATAGGGTTGTTGACATGCATCTTTCAAAATATCTTGTAAAATAGATATTGTTTGTAAGCCATAAAAAGGGATACGTACTCATGCTAGACGTCTAGAGAGAATGTATGTGTCACTGCCCCACCTCTCCTAGATCCTGTAGGATCTTGGTGTGTCCTTCTAGACACTGCCCTACCCCGCAACCCCAGGCCTGTTCCTTGAAATTATTAAAGCTTTAAACGCTTGCCCGACCTCCCCTTTATATCAAACCAGTGGCTTTCTCCAGCAGCATTTATCTGTGCTTTCCTGAGCTATTACCATAATGCGGTGGCTTGAGAACGTTGTGCCTCATATGCTATCCCATGAGGAGACATAGGATCATATTTTCCCACTGGAACTCTGTTTGGTGCGTAGGACCACCTTCTGCGAACCAAACCATCCCTTCTCATGTAGTCCTCTATTCCTAGGAGGAGCCAGTGCTCTTGAGAGGATGATCTGCTCCTTGTCCCTCAATTTAGGAAATACAGGTTGGGTGGCATACCTCTGGAATAGTCAAATTACACACAGAATCAGACATGACACTTCCTCTGCGAATGTCCCCTCCATATCAAAGAGAAATAAGAAAACACGAAAAGAACATCAAGTGACTGGTCCTTCCCAACAGGGAAACTCGAGAGCATGAAGTGATGGCTACAATGTGGTTAGAGTAACTTGAGGGGTCAAAGTAAGGGTGTGGCAAGCAGACCTGGAAGAGCAGTGCATAGAAAATAAATGTACCCACAAAGGTGTTTCTAAATCATTGAATCTTTTATAAATGTGCATGGTATTTCAACATGACCTCCTCTGTTAAAAACATGGAACATGTTATGCCTTCAGATAGAAGAGCAGAAAAGAAGCTGTTTCCTATAGCGAGTCGGCTTCCCTTTTATCCTTAATTTCAAGACCATTCTCCAAATTCTTCAAATGTTCCATCATTTTGTGCCAACATGCATTACCAAGTTGAATAAGCTAAACAATGAATAATCAACAGTTGTTCCCTGGCGGTGGCTCAGGAGCGCCACAATCCAATATGCTGAGCAGGGACTGCCGCTGTCCTGCTCAGCATATTATGAGTTCATGGACTTCCAACCTTTTCATAGCCCCCATGGCCACCCACCGTGGGGATACATTCAGGTGGGCACAGCATGTGCCCCCCTGCCTGTACCTCCACAAAGTTCCAGCACGGCATGGATGTCCATGTCCTTGCCCTACTGGAACACCTTTGATGTTCCCATTGCGGTGCCTGTTTTCCAACCACTGCCTTGGGTCTAGCAAAGAGCCGCTGACTGTATTATGAGTTGCACATTTGGAATTCGTAATTCGGTTGGCGGTGCTACGTGGCTCTGGTGCAGTGGAGGCGGCATTACTCCGTCACCGCTGCGCCAAAGTCATAATCAGACCCATAGTTCTTCAAAGCCTAGTGTCCTCGTGCAGAGTTGGTCCTCCAAATGGTCTGCAGGGTTGTTCCTCCTAATGGCTTTCCTCAACCATAAGCCAACAGAGCTTTCCTTGTATTCCTCGCAGATCTGCTTCAGAGACGCTGATTAAGGCATGACCTTTCTCTTTGTGATAAACATCTCCAACTCAGAAGAAACACTATTAATATGGTTGCTTCCCTCTCTTGGGGGAGCAGCTTCTCTCTTCTTTGTCTCCTTCCTTGCCTCCGTCTCTCACCCGCTTCCTGCTTCTTGGCCAGTAAGTTTTCCACATCAAGGCACCGAGAGTGAGGTTGGGCAAAACTATGTGGAGGCCAGCAGTAATGGATGTGACTTTGAGGATGTCAATGCCAAACACTTCACCACTGAAGTAGACTTTGAAGGAGGTGCCAATATAAGCATTGAAGGCACCAATGTCAGAAATTAAGTAAAGCCTCTCAGTCCTTGTGAGGCACCCAAACAAATGGCATGATGATTATAAAGCCTGTAACATCATGGTTGACATCAAAGAGTTAATGTAGCATAACTACAGTCAAGGTGTGTAAGTGCTGCCTAGAAACAAATGAGTTCTCTGGGGTGTAACCAGGTGAAAAAACATTTATATAGCGCAATAGCTACCCTGAGGCATCCCAGTGCTGCAGAGGAACGCGGACAAACAGAGAAAGCCCAATAGTTAAAAGCAATTTGTTATATTTAGCCTGTCTTTTTTCTGCCCAAGGGATTTCACTGTGACTCACATGATGTCACCACTAGAATGTTTGGTGACATCATGGAGTGTTGGGGGCTTTGCCTGGTCTCAACTGGCAGTTGGCACCAGGCAGGCTGAGTGACAAGGAGGTCACTCCTGGTGGGGTTTTTCATCTTTCCATGATGACTTGACCAGAAATCCAGCTTGAATAAAAGTAACCTAAAATCACACCTGGCCCTGGATTTCTATTTACAACATTTTTGACGACCAGGGTCAGGGCCAGGGCCAGGATTTCTATTTACAACACAATTGTTAAAGAGCAGTGTTTTTAGAAGTTTATGAAAGGCCAGCAGATTATATTCCGCCTGTATGCGTGGGAGGAGAGCATTCCATAACTTGGCGGAGTTATAGGAAAAGGAGCGCCCGCCACATCTAGCTCTCTTTATTCTTGGAAGTAAGGCGAGGGAAGAGGATGCCGAGTGGAGGTTTCTGCTAGGTTGATAAGGAATTATCATAGATCGGCTGATTGCTGGGCCATTCCTCCAGAAGGTCTTATGAGGATATGGTAGGCCCTCCAGCTTGGAAATCTCAATATCCCTCTCTTGGTGTGGCTTGGGACCTAGACATGGAGCTTTACAAGAGGGGACAGTTTTTGATTTCATTTCTTCATAGTTCAGACTCCTGCTCTTATTCAACACGGCCAGGAAAAAGTTTTGCTTATGTCACATTCAGAGACATCATGATTTAATCCTAAGCAGTACACAAATTGCTGGTGAGGATACTTTTCCCATTGGGCAGGCATGTTCAGTAAAATGTTCTTTATAATTTCCATTATCCATTTGATCACAAGGTACAGGAAGCACTAGGGAATCCTCAGGCAAAACCAGCAGCCAAGACTGTAGTAAATCCAAGTAATTAGGTTAAAAAAAGAGCGGACGTCTTGCAGGACTGCGGTAAACAAGTATGTTTGCTAAGGATAAAGAGAAGGGGGCTTCATAGGAAGGTATCAACGCAAGGCAGGGAGGTATGGGTAAAAGTGAGCCTCAACTAAATGTAGATAAGAGCCCCTTGGTGCTGCCTCTGTTTAGGGACTGAGAGAGCGCCATGTTATTTGAACATTTTGTAGGGGTGCATTATAATCATGGGTAGTCAGCGCCCGCATATTTAGAGGGCTTTACTAATGCGTGTTTTAGGAATGTAACTGTGGGCCCGGGATCAGTGCAATAAGTAGAATTGTATTCCTAATGTTTGCAGATTAATGTAGGGCTTTAACAGAATTGTGATGCTTTGAATAACGTAGAAATGCTGTTTATCGTGTAAAATGTTGCATTAGGTTAAACGTGCCATATTAAAGGTGCACGTGTAGGAAATGTATTAATAAACGTGTGATGTTCTAACAATAGAGATAGTGTTGCTTTAGAAATGTAATAAGAATTAATATCTTCTTGCAAATGATTATTGAATAACCTGATTAATGTTATATTAGAAATGCATCTAAACGTGTAAAGGCCTGGGACATGAAGGAGCCAGTATTTGAATTAGAATTTTAAAAAATTTATAAAGCGCACGTTCACTGTGCAGTTTCTTGGCGCTAGAGGGTTCTTGTGCTAAGGCGGGCACGAGGGACTATGGGCTGAAAGCTTGTTGGAACAGGAAAGTCTTGAAGGTTTTGCGAAACTCAAGATAAGAGGGGGAAAGTCTAACCTGGGGTGGGAGAGAGTTCCAGAAAGTAGGTGCAAGAACCGAGAATTTCTGGCCTCCCGATCTTATTTTCCTAAAACGGGGGATAACTAATAGGGATTTAGAAGAGGAGCGTAGTGCCCTAGAGGGGCAGTAGTTAGTGATGGTAGAGTTGATGAAGGCCGGGGCAGTGCCCGCCCGGGCTTGGAAAGTGAGACAGCCAAGTTTGAAAAGGGCACGTTGTTTGATGGGGAGCCAGTGAAGGGCAATGAGGAGGGGTGAAGATTGATGATACTTGGATAGGCGATGTACCAGGCGAGCAGCCTGGTTTTGCACCAGCTGGAGATGCTGGAGTGCGTAGGCGGGAATCCCATTGTAAATAATATTCCCGTAGTCGATCTTAGATAAGACCATGGCCATTACTATCAATTTGAGTGCAGAGGGGGAAAAGAACCGGGATACTTTCCTAATGATGCGCAAGGTGAAAAAACAAGAAGAAACAACAGAACTAATGTGAGAATGGAGTGTCAAATGCTGATTGAGAGTGATGCCATGGGTTTTTACTGAAAAGGAGGGGGTGGGAGAAGAGCCAAGGGAAGGGGGCCAAAAAGAAGAGGACCAGGGGTTGCCACTGCCTCCAGTCAAAATCAGTTCTGTTTTATCCGGGTTGAGTTTAAGATGGTTTGCGTTCATCCAATCCCGGATAAACAGCATGACGGACTGGAGGCTAGCGGCGCCAGAAGAAGGGGAGGAGAAATTAAAAATTAGTTGGAGGTCATCAGCATAATTATAGACTGTGACCTCCAGTTGTTGCAGTGCAGAAATAAGGGGGAGAATGTAAAGGTTAAATAAGAGGGGGGAAAGGGAAGAACCCTGATGAACGCCACAATTCACCCTGCAGAGCGGGGCGGAGAATTCAGCAAGGGGGACTGCCTGAGTACGATCAGCCAGGAAGGAACCTATCCAGGTCAGTACCTGTCCCCCTATGCCCACCGCCTTGACACGGGACAAAAGGATGGAATGGTCCACCGTGTCAAATGCGGCGGACAAGTCTAGGAGGACCAGGGCCTGGGGGGTGTTAGTATCAAGTCCCTCCCTGAGTTGGTCCATGACCGAAATAACCACCTTCTCAGTGGAGTGGCGGGGGCGAAAGCCCGCCTGGCAGGGTGCGAGATAAATACTGTCCTCTACAAAAGAGCTGAGCACCTGGGTGACGTGGGACTCAGCTATCTTTCCCAGATAAGGGAGAAGGGATATGGGGCGATAGTTTGCCGGGGAGGACGGATCGGCGCCCGGTTTTTTTAGTATAGGAAGAATTGTGGCAGTTTCGAAGGAAGCAGGGACAGAACCAAGCGCAAGGGAGTTATTCAGAAGGGTGAGGGCGGGGACTGGGCATTCAGTAAAGATCTGACAGAGGATGCGTGCCGGGCAGATGTCGGCTGGGGAGCCTGACTTGACACGCCTCAGTAAGGGGAGCAGAGATTCTCTGGTCAGTGTGGGAATCGTAGTGAGGGACCGATTGTTGTCCGGTAACTGCGGGTGGGTGAAAGTGGGCGGAGGAGGGGGGATGTTAGCTTTGATGCGGACTATTTTTTCAATGAAGAACTCGTTGAGCGAGTTGCATAGGGCCTGGGAAGGGGGGATCTTAGGTGAGGTTCTGTCAGATGACGCTAGCTCGTGGACGGTGGAAAAAATCTCACGAGACTGGTTTTCTGCAGCTAAGATGCACCCAGAAAAGTATTCTGTTTTGGCTGTCAGAATGGCTTGTTTATATTCACTAAGTTGGGTGATAAAAAATTGTCTTCGGGTCGGGCAGTAGGTCCTTCTCCAAGCTCGTTCGGCCTGACGTAGCTCTAATTTCCTGGCTTTAAGGCCAGGGTTGAACCATTTGTTAGCATTGTGGGTACGGTTGATAATGACCCGTTTCCGGGGAGCCACTGGGTCACAGGCTTTGGTGAGCCAGTGGTCCAGAATGGTAGCCTGAGAATGTGGGGCTAGGCCCGATAGGTCTGGGCAGGTGATAGTTAGCGAGTTACATAAGGATGGGATGTCGACTTGAGTCCAATTCCTTGCTCAGATGTTTTTGGGGGAGGAAGATGTTATTTTATGGCTCAGATCCAGGGAAAAGGCAAGCAGAGAGTGATCTGACCATGGGCAGAGCGATATAGTAGGAGTGGAGGTCGGGATGTTTAATGTCCAAATCTGATCGAGGATGTGGCCCCTGGTATGGGTGGGGCCATGGACATGCTGCGTAAAATTGAGGCTGAAAAGTAGTTGAGTGAAGTCTTTGGAAATTATGTCCTCAGCAGGGTCAGTAGGCCAGAAATTGAAATCTCCCAGAACGAGAACAGCGGTATTGTTGACTACTAAGGTGGCCAATAGGTCCCGGAAAGCAGAAAGAAAGCCAGGAATTGGCTGGGGTGGCCTATACATGAGTACACAGGTGATAGGGGTCTTGAAAGAGGTTGAACGTACTACGAGGCAGTCAGCTGCTGGCAGCCTAGGTGACGCAAGTGTCTGGAAATGAAATTCCTTGCGAGCAATCAGGGCTACACCGCCACCTGCTCTATCCTCAGGTCGATCTGCGCGGAGCATGGAGTAGTGAGGCGGGAGGGCTGCCAGTACACTCGGTAGGGAATCAGATCTATACCAAGTTTCCGTTAGGAACAGTAGATCAGGGGAGTTGGAATCTAAAAGGTCAAATATTTCAGTCTGATGCTTAACGGCTGACCTCGTGTTCAGGAGGAGAGCAGTGGTAGAGGGGGGAGGAGGGGTGAACATGGTGCACATAGGGGAAGCAATGCCCAGGTTTTGAACGTAAGACAGTGTAGCAGGGTGAAGCGGCCAATTTTTATTAAGGGTACGCAGTTGTTCAAAGGAGTAAGTTAAAAAACGCGCATAGTGGGGTGCCCCTTGCCCCGATCGGTCACAGACAGGCGCAGACGGGCTTGCCTTTGGCGCGCCCGCTGCGCCCGTCCGCTGCGCCTACGAGGGAGGCACATTATTTGTGGTGAGGGAAGCGGAAGGGGCGTGGCCTCCTGGTAGTGGGCGTGGCCAGTGTCTTGTGAGGAATGGCGGCAAAGATGTGGCCCGCTGCAGCGATCCGATCCGCTGTGCGGGGATGCCTAGAGCGTGGGAGGCGCAAATGCGAGTGCCCAGGAAGGGGGGGTGAGTATTATAAAAACAAATTATCACACAAGTTAAAATAGAGCCCTGGCGTTCTCCCGGCTTCCGCCTCAGGAGAAGAAGTTACCTCTGTCTCGCGCTAGCAGTCAGCACGCATTTAAAGCATTCGGGGGGGCGTGGCCTCCTGGTAGTGGGCGTGGCCAGTGTCTTGTGAGGAATGGCGGCAAAGATGTGGCCCGCTGCAGCGATCCGATCCGCTGTGCGGGGATGCCTAGAGCGTGGGAGGCGAAAATGCGAGTGCCCAGGAAGGGGGGGTGAGTATTATAAAAACAAATTATCACACAAGTTAAAATAGAGCCCTGGCGTTCTCCCGGCTTCCGCCTCAGGAGAAGAAGTTACCTCTGTCTCGCGCTAGCAGTCAGCGCGCATTTAAAGCATTCAAGGGGCGTGGCCTCCTGGTAGTGGGCGTGGCCAGTGTCTTGTGAGGAATGGCTCAAAAGGGGGGTGGTGATGGACAGAGTATCTGAGTTAATCAGAACACTCCTACCCAGTCAACAGATCAGGGCTTGATCCATCACCGTTTTTTAGCTCACTGCACCATCCCAGTTCCGAACCTGGCTACATGCAAATTAGTCTGTCCCTGGCCCAGTGCATCATGGGAACAAGGCAGACCAAACTACCAAGCCAATTCTTTACTGGAAAGGAAACAAGCTTCCGGGGACCGGTTTCTGGCATTACAGCCGTCTTCGGCCCGGCTTGCTTGAATCCTGATAGTGCAGTGAGCAAGGGACTCACATCTGAGCATACCCTTCCACACTTGTGGTGGCCAAAACGATTCAAAAGGGGGGTGGTGATGGACAGAGTATCTGAGTTAATCAGAACACTCCTACCCAGTCAACAGATCAGGGCTTGATCCATCACCGTTTTTTAGCTCACTGCACCATCCCAGTTCCGAACCTGGCTACATGCAAATTAGTCTGTCCCTGGCCCAGTGCATCATGGGAACAAGGCAGACCAAACTACCAAGCCAATTCTTTACTGGAAAGGAAACAAGCTTCCGGGGACCGGTTTCTGGCATTACAGCCGTCTTCGGCCGGGCCGAAGAGGCTGAAATGCCAGAAACCGGTCCCCGGTAGCTTGTCTCCTTTCTGGTGAAGAATTGGCTTGGTAGTTTGGTCTGCCCTGTTCCCATGATGCACTGGGCCAGGGACAGACTAATTTGCATATAGCCAGGTTCTGAGCTGGGATGGGGCAGTGAGATAAATAACGGTGATGGATCAAGCCCTGATCTTTGGACTGGGTAAGAGTGGTCTGCTTAATTCAGACACTCTGTTCATCACCACCCCCTTTTCTGAATCGTTTTTGGCCACTATAGGTGTGGCAGGGTATACTCAGACATGAGTCCCTTTCTCACTGCTCCATCAGGATTCAAGCAAGCCGGGCCGAAGAGGCTGAAATGCCAGAAACCGGTCCCCGGTAGCTTGTCTCCTTTCTGGTGAAGAATTGGCTTGGTAGTTTGGTCTGCCCTGTTCCCATGATGCACTGGGCCAGGGACAGACTAATTTGCATATAGCCAGGTTCTGAGCTGGGATGGGGCAGTGAGATAAATAACGGTGATGGATCAAGCCCTGATCTTTGGACTGGGTAAGAGTGGTCTGCTTAATTCAGACACTCTGTTCATCACCACCCCCTTTTCTGAATTGTGAGGAATGGCGGCAAAGATGTGGCCCGCTGCAGCGATCCGATCCGCTGTGCGGGGATGCCCAGAGCGTGGGAGGCGCAAATGCGAGTGCCCAGGAAGGGGGGGTGAGTATTATAAAAACAAATTATCACACAAGTTAAAATAGAGCCCTGGCGTTCTCCCGGCTTCCGCCTCAGGAGAAGAAGTTACCTCTGTCTCGCGCTAGCAGTCAGCGCGCATTTAAAGCATTCGGGGGGCGTGGCCTCCTGGTAGTGGGCGTGGCCAGTGTCTTGTGAGGAATGGCGGCAAAGATGTGGCCCGCTGCAGCTATCCGATCCGCTGTGCGGGGATGCCTAGAGCGTGGGAGGCGCAAATGCGAGTGCCCAGGAAGGGGGGGTGAGTATTATAAAAACACATTATCACACAAGTTAAAATAGAGCCCTGGCGTTCTCCCTGCTTCCGCCTCAGGAGAAGAAGTTACCTCTGTCTCGCGCTAGCAGTCAGCGCGCATTTAAAGCATTCGGGGGGGCGTGGCCTCCTGGTAGTGGGCGTGGCCAGTATCTTGTGAGGAATGGCGGCAAAGATGTGGCCCGCTGCAGCGATCCGATCCGCTGTGCGGGGATGCCTAGAGCGTGGGAGGCGCAAATGCGAGTGCCCAGGAAGGGGGGGTGAGTATTATAAAAACACATTATCACACAAGTTGAAATAGAGCCCTGGCGTTCTCCCGGCTTCCGCCTCAGGAGAAGAAGTTACCTCTGTCTCGCGCTAGCACAGTGTCTTCCCAGTGTGTTCTTGTGGTTTGAGAGTCTGCCTTTTATTGCAGTATTATCCTTCTTCCTGTATCTGGGACTCGTGTGTAACATGCACCCGTCACTTTCTCCTGTAACACACTGTTTTCTACCTCTTACATTTGTTTGTTTCGATACCTGCACAAGTGCCACCAGTGCCTACGTAACGTTTGTTCTTGTGCTGGAGTGTCCTCCATATTTTGCAGTATTATACCTCTATGTTTATTTTGTATGCTTTCTGTAACCTGCACACGTCACTTTTTCCTCCTGCAATACAACGTTTGCTACCTCTTGTATTTTGTTGGCTCACGATTGTCACTTTTGTAATGCACCGTTTGCTACCTCTTATATTTTGTTGGCTCACGATTGTCACTTTTGTAATGCACCGTTTGCTACCTCTTGTATTTTGTTGGCTCACGATTGTCACTTTTGTAATGCACCGTTTGCTACCTCTTATATTTTGTTGGCGCACGATGTCATTTTTGCTTCATTTAATGTAACGTTTGCCTTTGTATTTTGCTCACGTGTAATGTTCTCATGTATCAGTTCTGTTCCTATTGTGAAGCGCTCTGACACCTTCGGGTAAAGTCCGCGCAATATAAAAATGCATAAATAAATAAATAAATAAATAAATAGCAGTCAGCGCGCATTTAAAGCATTCGGGGGGCGTGGCCTCCTGGTAGTGGGCGTGGCCAGTGTCTTGTGAGGAATGGCGGCAAAGATGTGGCCCGCTGCAGCGATCCGATCCGCTGTTCGGGGATGCCTAGAGCGTGGGAGGCGCAAATGCGAGTGCCCAGGAAGGGGGGGTGAGTATTATAAAAACAAATTATCACACAAGTTAAAATAGAGCCCTGGCGTTCTCCCGGCTTCCGCCTCAGGAGAAGAAGTTACCTCTGTCTCGCGCTAGCAGTCAGCGCGCATTTAAAGCATTCGGGGGGCGTGGCCTCCTGGTAGTGGGCGTGGCCAGTGTCTTGTGAGGAATGGCGGCAAAGATGTGGCCCGCTGCAGCGATCCGATCCGCTGTGCGGGGATGCCTAGAGCGTGGGAGGCGCAAATGCGAGTGCCCAGGAAGGGGGGGTGAGTATTATAAAACAAATTATCACACAAGTTAAAATAGAGCCCTGGCTTTCTCCCGGCTTCCGCCTCAGGAGAAGAAGTTACCTCTGTCTCGCGCTAGCAGTCAGCACGCATTTAAAGCATTCGGTGGGGGGCGGCCTCCTGGTAGTGGGCGTGGCCAGTGTCTTGTGAGGAATGGCGGCAAAGATGTGGCCCGCTGCAGCAATCCGATCCGCTGTGCGGGGATGCCTAGAGCGTGGGAGGCGCAAATGCGAGTGCCCAGGAAGGGGGGGTGAGTATTATAAAAACAAATTATCACACAAGTTAAAATAGAGCCCTGGCGTTCTCCCGGCTTCCGCCTCAGGAGAAGAAGTTACCTCTGTCTCGCGCTAGCAGTCAGCGCGCATTTAAAGCATTCGGGGGGCGTGACCTCCTGGTAGTGGGCGTGGCCAGTGTCTTGTGAGGAATGGCGGCAAAGATGTGGCCCGCTGCAGCGATCTGATCCGCTGTGCGGGGATGCCCAGAGCGTGGGAGGCGCAAATGCGAGTGCCCAGGAAGGGGGGGTGAGTATTATAAAAACAAATTATCACACAAGTTAAAATAGAGCCCTGGCGTTCTCCCGGCTTCCGCCTCAGGAGAAGAAGTTACCTCTGTCTCGCGCTAGCAGTCAGCGCGCATTTAAAGCATTCGGGGGGCGTGGCCTCCTGGTAGTGGGCGTGGCCAGTGTCTTGTGAGGAATGGCGGCAAAGATGTGGCCCGCTGCAGCTATCCGATCCGCTGTGCGGGGATGCCTAGAGCGTGGGAGGCGCAAATGCGAGTGCCCAGGAAGGGGGGGTGAGTATTATAAAAACACATTATCACACAAGTTAAAATAGAGCCCTGGCGTTCTCCCTGCTTCCGCCTCAGGAGAAGAAGTTACCTCTGTCTCGCGCTAGCAGTCAGCGCGCATTTAAAGCATTCGGGGGGCGTGGCCTCCTGGTAGTGGGCGTGGCCAGTGTCTTGTGAGGAATGGCGGCAAAGATGTGGCCCGCTGCAGCGATCCGATCCGCTGTGCGGGGATGCCTAGAGCGTGGGAGGCGCAAATGCGAGTGCCCAGGAAAGGGGGGTGAGTATTATAAAAACAAATTATCACACAAGTTGAAATAGAGCCCTGGCGTTCTCCCGGCTTCCGCCTCAGGAGAAGAAGTTACCTCTGTCTCGCGCTAGCACAGTGTCTTCCCAGTGTGTTCTTGTGGTTTGAGAGTCTGCCTTTTATTGCAGTATTATCCTTCTTCCTGTATCTGGGACTCGTGTGTAACATGCACCCGTCACTTTCTCCTGTAACACACTGTTTTCTACCTCTTACATTTGTTTGTTTCGATACCTGAACAAGTGCCACCAGTGCCTACGTAACGTTTGTTCTTGTGCTGGAGTGTCCTCCATATTTTGCAGTATTATACCTCTATGTTTATTTTGTATGCTTTCTGTAACCTGCACACGTCACTTTTTCCTCCTGCAATACAACGTTTGCTATCTCTTGTATTTTGTTGGCTCAAGATTGTCACTTTTGTAATGCACCGTTTGCTACCTCTTATATTTTGTTGGCTCACGATTGTCACTTTTGTAATGCACCGTTTGCTACCTCTTGTATTTTGTTGGCTCACGATTGTCACTTTTGTAATGCACCGTTTGCTACCTCTTATATTTTGTTGGCGCACGATGTCATTTTTGCTTCATTTAATGTAACGTTTGCCTTTGTATTTTGCTCACGTGTAATGTTCTCATGTATCAGTTCTGTTCCTATTGTGAAGCGCTCTGACACCTTCGGGTAAAGTCCGCGCTATATAAAAATGCATAAATAAATAAATAAATAAATAAATAGCAGTCAGCGCGCATTTAAAGCATTCGGGGGGCGTGGCCTCCTGGTAGTGGGCGTGGCCAGTGTCTTGTGAGGAATGGCGGCAAAGATGTGGCCCGCTGCAGCGATCCGATCCGCTGTGCGGGGATGCCTAGAGCGTGGGAGGCGCAAATGCGAGTGCCCAGGAAGGGGGGGTGAGTATTATAAAAACAAATTATCACACAAGTTAAAATAGAGCCCTGGCGTTCTCCCGGCTTCCGCCTCAGGAGAAGAAGTTACCTCTGTCTCGCGCTAGCAGTCAGCGCGCATTTAAAGCATTCGGGGGGCGTGGCCTCCTGGTAGTGGGCGTGGCCAGTGTCTTGTGAGGAATGGCGGCAAAGATGTGGCCCGCTGCAGCTATCCGATCCGCTGTGCGGGGATGCATGGAGCGTGGGAGGCGCAAATGCGAGTGCCCAGGAAGGGGGGGGTGAGTATTATAAAAACACATTATCACACAAGTTACAATAGAGCCCTGGCGTTCTCCCTGCTTCCGCCTCAGGAGAAGAAGTTACCTCTGTCTCGCGCTAGCAGTCAGTGCGCATTTAAAGCATTCGGGGGGCGTGGCCTCCTGGTAGTGGGCGTGGCCAGTGTCTTGTGAGGAATGGCGGCAAAGATGTGGCCCGCTGCAGCGATCCGATCCGCTGTGCGGGGATGCCTAGAGCGTGGGAGGCGCAAATGCGAGTGCCCAGGAATGGGGGGTGAGTATTATAAAAACAAATTATCACACAAGTTGAAATAGAGCCTTGGCGTTCTCCCGGCTTCCGCCTCAGGAGAAGAAGTTACCTCTGTCTCGCGCTAGCAGTCAGCAAGCATTTAAAGCATTCGGGGGGGTGTGGCCTCCTGGTAGTGGGCGTGGCCAGTGTCTTGTGAGGAATGGCGGCAAAGATGTGGCCCGCTGCAGCGATCCGATCCGCTGTGCGGGGATGCCTAGAGCGTGGGAGGCGCAAATGCGAGTGCCCAGGAAGTGGGGGTGAGTATTATGAAAACAATTTTATCACACAAGTTAAAATAGAGCCCTGGCGTTCTCCCGGCTTCCACCTCAGGAGAAGAAGTTACCTCTGTCTCGCGCTAGCAGTCAGCGCGCATTTAAAGCATTCGGGGGGCGTGGCCTCCTGGTAGTGGGCATGGCCAGTGTCTTGTGAGGAATGGCCGCAAAGATGTGGCCCGCTGCAGCGATCCGATCCGCTGTGTGGGGATGCCTAGAGCATGGGAGGCGCAAATGCGAGTGCCCAGGAAGGGGGGGTGAGTATTATAAAAACAAATTATCACACAAGTTAAAATAGAGCCCTGGCGTTCTCCCGGCTTCCGCCTCAGGAGAAGAAGTTACCTCTGTCTCGCGCTAGCAGTCAGTGCGCATTTAAAGCATTCGGGGGGCGTGGCCTCCTGGTAGTGGGCGTGGCCAGTGTCTTGTGAGGAATGGCGGCAAAGATGTGGCCCGCTGCAGCGATCCGATCCGCTGTGCGGGGATGCCTAGAGCGTGGGAGGCGCAAATGCGAGTGCCCAGGAAGGGGGGGGGTGAGTATTATAAAAACAAATTCTCACACAAGTTAAAATAGAGCCCTGGCGTTCTCCCGGCTTCCGCCTCAGGAGAAGAAGTTACCTCAGTAGAGGCCTAACTGTAATTTCTTTAGTTAGCCTTACGCGCATGTGGCCTAATTTCTCCTTGGGAAAGGCTGTCTCAGCGAATATTAAATTGTAACTTCGAATGGGTGCAGGGCTGCTTCTCACGTATTTCGGTTTGCAGGTGCAAGGTCGAGGAGCTTGTTAGGTGAATAGTCCATTGTTTTAGGAGTTAGGATGGTAGGCGCGGATACAGAGGAGTTACCAAAGAATGCAGGAGTGCAACATTTGGCGGTGAAGGTGGGACCCAAGGACACTTCAACGGACTTCGATGAAAGCGCGCCATGCTGGAAAAATCCATGGACAGACAACTGCCCAGAGAGGCGTGAATGGGGCGTTCTGCTGGTTTTGGGGGTTTGTATTAAGGACAGCACCCCGAGGGTGGAGAGCAGTCTTGGAGGTCAGTCTTTGAGAGCAGGATGCAGACAGTTAGAGTGGTCTTGAGGAAACTTGAGGCAGAGTAGGGTGTAGGAAGGAGCATCTTAGAACGAGCTCAGTAGCCTAGGCTATGTGCTGAAAGTGAACATACTTTTTAGGAAGTCTTCACGGCTGACACCTTTACTCTTGCCTGGGAGGGATGTTAAGTAGTGATGTCACCTTAGAATCAGAGTAGGGACAGACTAACCAATTCTTTTCTATTTCTGTAAATGCAGTCTAAACTTCAAGTCGGTACAGTTATTGCCTGTCTGATGCTTCTTGAACTAACTTTGATTTTCATTTTGAGTCGTCTGAGACTCTTGCGTAGGATTATGTTTATATTAGTGCTTGTTTATTTCTTGAATCAAACTATGTACTATTACACTTGTGGAAGAAGCTGCTGCCGATGGTGCAAGACCTCCTTGGAGCTTTTGATGGTCTATGGTTTTTGAGGGGCCCATGGCTGGGGTGCAGAACTACATGTAGTTATCAGCAAGCATGAAATTTACAAAGACACACCTGCTATGGTGATCCTTGCGAGGGCACACAGGCTGGAGCGATGTGCTAATTTTGGAACATCACAGTATTTTAAAATGTGATGCTGAACTTCTCTTCCAGTGCAACAGCTGGAAGACATTCATATGGTGAAGTATCTGCAGGTAGAAGTACTCCCAAAACTGTTGTTTAGACAAGCAACATCATTGCACATCATGCAGAATTGCAGTGTAAAACTGAAATGTGTTCTAAGTTAACACTCAATAAAGATATTCTTTAATGTATTAGAATAATGCATCTGCCATCCAAGTTGAAATCTATGTCGATGGTGGGTCCAGATGCAGGAATCATAAAATGCGAGGGCCGAAAGGATATGAAACGCAGAGAGGGCGTTTAATAAACATGCATACAGAGCACTCACAGAGGAGGCAGAGAACAAGGCAAGATGCGCGTGCAGTGCAGCAAGGGAGAGGGCCTGGCGTGATCCAGCCGGAAATGTGTGCATCAGGTGCAGGCCGCCGCCACGAGCCTTTGAACGAGAGACATTAGCAGCTAAAAATGGAGCCGGTGTTAAGCCTGAGGTGATTCGGTTTCATAAAAACAATCAAACGCCAGGCGCGGGCAGCCGACCCAGGACATTCTGGGCATTCTTCCGAGACGTCATCGCCCTGAGCGGGCGTCTGTTCACGCGCCGTCAATGCCTCGTGCGTTGTGTTGCTGCTGTACATGCTCATTTACGAGCCAAGCTCTGTTCATCTTCCTCCAGCGCTGTGAGCTCATTGAAGTTGGTCCCAGGGCAGCGCCACACTGACCCAGGGCCTCTGGCTGGGGCTTTGTAGGCAGAGCCACGAATGGGCACAGACAGCCACATTTTAATAGTGGGGAGTCACTCTGGCTCCAGCCAATGCCCCTTAATCTTGCTGCTCCCCCTGATATTCCCACAGTAAGGCTGAGGAACACAGCTGTGATACTTCAGTGCAGCTCTATGTCATGCTCCAGTGCAGCACCATTAAGTCATTCCATTAACACAATCACATAGGCACAATGCCAATGCATGTGCTGCACTATGACTGTGACCTAACAATCTGCTTTATAAGTGCACTTTATGCCACAACGAAGCGAGCCCTCCTAACCTTGGCTGTGCGCACCTTCATATGGGCATACGAGGTCAATCAAACCTGCTTGGAGAAGCAACCTAGGTTGGCCGAGCCGCCTTCCCATCTCCTCCATCCCATGTAATGGAAAATGGAGGCCTGGAAGCCACCACTCCTCCAGTAAAAATTCCACTCTCTGCCACACTTAAGGTCTGGTTTTCAAAAAACTTAAGAAAGGTTTTTGACTTAATGGGGGTCCACAAGCATCCTCAGTAATACTCAAGGAAATCACTCAAGTAGTAGATTACCAGGAGTACCCCTGCTTTCTCAAACTTACTCCTGCAGACAGCCCAGTCGGTGTGGCAGGTGGGCATTCACATTCTAAACTCTATAAAACCCCTTTCCTCAACAGGGATTGTTTTGCAACACGCAGAAATCTCTTCCCTTAGATCCTTCAAAAGTGTCTGCATGTGTTTTTCACATCAAATCACTCCTGCTGTTTTCAGTACTTAAAAATATATATTCTGATGCGCACAGCTATTATGCAGTGCAAAGCATGTGATTCGCTAAATCACAGGCTTTGCGGCCCTTCAGTAACTTTTTTTTAATTACTCCACTCATTTTGCGCTTCAGTAACAGGTAACCAAATCATAAAATAGGGTCACAAATGCATCCTGAGTCACTATCTGGAAAGAGCGTGCTTAAGTCGTCCCTTCCAAATTGCAATTCGGAATGTTATATATCAATGTTTTGCAACTGCAAATTTTCATTTCAAACCATTTACAGCTTATTGACTCGGGCGTGGCTTGGAGGCTGGAGATGGTAGACTCGTGAGCCGAGAGCTTCGTGCCAGCCAGCCAATTTATCCTGACTTAACGGAGACAGCGGTGGCCTGGGGGCACCCTGATGAGACCTGACCCGCCCGGGGGTTGCAGACGATCGGCCTGACGGGTCGGGAGCCCGGGAGGAGCTGAGGGGAGCAGTGATTGGGAGGTGTGCACGAGACCAGAGTGCACGCAAGTGTAATGAAGTGCAAATCGCCCAATGACTCATTGGAGGCGGCGTTTAGTTGTTACCAGAATTCATTCAATTACAGCAGGAGAGCACCGGGCGTCCAGTGCTCTCCGATGTTTCCCCCACAACTCGCGATCTCGCCCAGTCCCCAAAATGGCTGCCGCACGCGCCCCGTCATCACGTAGCGCTCGGTGACTAGAGCGCAACTCTACATATCTCCTCTTTAGGCATTGCAAATGGAAAACATACAGTCTATAAACAATGCTCATTATCTTCCTTCTCCTAGTTCAAAGTCTCGGAATCTGATGGGCCTCACCACCGCTCTGCCTGCCCGTGTGCGCCTTACCGGAGTGTTGGAAGCATCTCTGGGACTGTTCTCAGTCGGTTTCACCACCTTGTCCCCAATCGCACAAGGACTTTCTCTCCTCGGGGTTTCACTCTCCACTCCCCACTCCCAGATGTTCTCCTGTCATGGGGATGTCACCTTCTCCAAACTCCCCACTGCTCTCTCCAGCCCCAGGATTCACTTCTCTTTCTTGGTGTGTCTCCTCACCCTCAGGTGGCGCCTGGTCTTGGGATGTCCTCCCACTTTCTTCATTAGACCATTGTAGAATCTTGTTACATTTAGAAATGCAGTCTTGGGACCATACATTTCCATCGCTAAGCAACGCTGCTCTGTAATATACCTCTTTTACCTGCAGAGGTTGGCTGTATTTGCTGTCCCCTTTCTTCGCAGCATAGCCAGCTTGACTCTAACCCATTCCCCTCTCTCAAGGGTTGCTTCTTTCACATTCCTTCTCCGGTTATAATGCTCAGTGTGTATCCTTTGGGCTTTCTCTAAATTGTGCTGCACCACTGCTGGGGACTATTTGCTTGTTACTGTTTTTTCCTTCCACGCTAGGTTGTCTTTGGTGAAAGGGTCACGCCCTCTCAGGATTTGGAAGGGGCTATACCCGGTGCTTGTGGGGGTGATGCGGTAGGCCCACAGCATGGTTTGGAGCTCCTTTTCCCAGTCCTTGCCCATCGTGATGGCTGCTTGAACAGATCCCATTATGACCCTATTAAACCGCTCCACTTGGCCATTTCCAGCTGGGTGGTATATGGAGGTGTGTTTGGTTTTGATACCATTCCTCTCCATGTACTTGTCTTGAGCGACAACGGGCCGCAGTTCACCTCGGAGAAGTGGTACCACTTGTACCACTTCTCCGAGGTGAACTGCGGCCCGTTGTCGCTCAAGATGGATCTGGGAATACCTTCCCGGAGAAAGGTGGCAGTAAGGAACCTGAGTACTGTTTCTGTATCCATCTCTTCCTGTATGTGCACCTCCGACCACTTCGAATACCTATCGATGATGACACACATGTATTTTGGTCGTGCCCTGGGTGTCCAATATGGGTCCAAGAATGTCTATAGACACTTCCTCCCAGGGATTTATCGGGCTGGCAAACTACCCTAAAGCTGGTCCCTAAAGCTGGTCTTAGAGGTGTCTTGGTCTTGTCCGCTCTTTGACACTGCTCACATTCTCTTACGTGTCTCTCCACTTGGATGTCTATTCCCGGTCACCAGTACATTTGTTTCGTTCTCATCTTCGTCTTCACTATTCCCAGGTGTCCCTCATGTAGTACTGTTAAGAGGTGGGGTATCAACGTCGTCGGGGGGACCACTTTGTCTCCTCTGTACAAAAATATCCCTTTGTCTCCTATTGATAGCTCCTCCCGCACCTGAGTGCCGTCCGTAGGTGTTTCTTTTCCGGCCATCCCCGTAGTAGACATTCTTTGACCTCTCCTATGTCCGGGTCTTCTCCATATGCTTTTGTCCATTCCTGGCTGCTTATCACTCTCTCAGGATCTTCCGTAAAAGCTACCATGACCTCACTCTCTTTCGCAATGCTGAAGGCTTCCTCCATCGCCGAAGCTCTATTAAGGTAGTCGGCTACCTTGTTTCTTGTTCCTGGGATGTATTCCAAGTCGTACCTATAGTCTTAACAGTTTCAACGTCATCTTGACGATGCGGGAAGTGGCGCTTGCATGCCCGCTCGATGTGAGAACTCTGACCAGGGGTTTGTGATCAGTCTTGAGTTAGAACCTTGTGCCCCATAGGAATTGGCAGAACTTCCCCATGGCCCACACTACCGCTAGCATCTCCTTCTCAATTACACTGAACTTCTGTTCTGTTGTAGATAGGGACCTCGATGCGAAGCTGAGCGTCTCCATGGTTCCATCTTTCCTTTCCTGCCTAAGGACTGCTCCCAGTCCTTTTTCGCTGGCGTCTGTCGTCAACACTGACCGCCCTTGGGGGTCATATCCTTGCAGAGGTACCTCCTTGCTCATATCATCTTTTATGGTATCAAATTCCTTTTGTGTTTCCTCTGTCCATGTGAACACTGTTTTTTTCCCTTATGAGTTGCCTCAGGTGGTGCGTCTTGGTGGCAAAGTGTTGCACAAATTTGCTGTAGTATTCAGCCATCCCTAAGAAGGATCTCACCTCTTCTTTGTTGTTCGGTGCCGGGGTGTCACAAATCGCCTTCACATTGGCCCGTTTGGGCGTGATGCCTTGTTCTCCAATCTCATGCCCCAGGTATGTGACAGAGGTCATACCGAACCGGCACTCCTCCCATTCGGCTGTGAGGCCATTGCTTTCCAGAACTCGAAGTACCTTGTCTAGCTTCCTGTCATGATATTTTAGATCTTTTCCCACTAATATGTCGTCCTGGAAGTACTGTACTCCTTCAAGGTCTTTAAACAATCGGTGCATTAGTTTCTGGAATACTGCTGCCGCCGACGCAAGACCGAAGGGCATGCGGCGACACTGGTAGCACCCGAAGGGTGTTATAAACGATGTCAGTTTCCGGCTCGCTGGGTGCAGAGCTATCTGATGATAGGCTGAAGTGAGATCGATGGTAGAGAACCACTTTACCCCCTTGGTCTTTGCCAACATCGATTCAATTCGTGGTAACGGGAATTTTTCCACAATGGTGCTTTTATTAAGCTCACGCAGATCCACACAGAGGCGAACCTTGCCGTTAGGTTTCATGGCCACCACCAGAGGCGCCAGCCACTCTGCACTATTTATTGGTTCGATGATTCCGTTCTCTTCCAGTCTGTGCAACTCCTGTTGTACCGCTTCTCTTACCGCTATGGGTACCGCTATGGGTATGTTCCTTACTTTGTGGGACACCGGCGTGGTGTTCTCCTTAAGGTCTATCCGATGCATGAATTTTTCCAATTTGCCAACCTTCCCACCGAATACTTTGGGTACTTCACTCTTCATCCTCTCGAAGTCCGGCCAGCTCCCCGGGCTTGTCAATAGCACCTGCGTGTCTCCTCCTGGATCCAACTGTATCCCCAGGTCACCTTGATCCATCCACCCTAGGACCGACGGGCCCTTCTCCGCCACATACAACTTTCACTCGGCACTCCGGCCTTTGAACTCAAAGGTTAAGACTTTGTATCCGACCATCGGAATGGGTTCTCCTGTGTATGTGACTGGCCTTATGTCCGGAGGTTCTAGTCGTGGTCCTAGGCTGGGTCTGAACTTCTCATTCCATACTGTCCTTTGGACGATGGTGTACGGGGAGCCCGAGTCCGCTACTATTTTGATTTGTACTCCCCCAATCACCATGTCACATTGTGGTTTACTGGAGCGACTGCAATCAATGCCCAGTACCTGACCTTCCACACACAGTACGCTGTCTTCTTCCACCTGTTCTCTATCCTATTCCTCCTCCAGATCCTGTGCCACATACTTCACCGTGGGCCTTCTCATCTTGCAGCGGCATACCTTTTCGTAGTGTCCTACTATGCCGCAGAACATGCATTTCGCTCGGAACGCCGGACATCGTTTGTCGTGGGCCGCATGGGATTGGTTTCCACACCGGTAGCACGCGTTCATGCTTTCTCTGTTCTATCTTCTCTGCTGTGTTGGCTTCCCTGTCCATCTGTTTGGCACCCTCCACCGCCGTGGCTTTGTTCCTTCCTGTTGGTTCCGCAACATCTACTTTATTAACCATGGGCCTCAGGGTGGGTTCTCTTTTTGCTGCATCTGCGCATCTTTTGGACAGCTCTGCCTTTTTCACCATGGCGATCACCTCCTTAAGCGTGGCATCTCCATTCACCCATAGTTTGTCCTGGACCGTCTAATTTGTGGTGTGCATAACTATCTGGTCCTTTATGAACTCATCATGCAAGACTCCAAATTTGCACGTTATCGGCAATTTCCTGAGCGCGGCTACATAGTCGTCTATTGATTCGCCCGCCTCCTGTTTCCTCTGCTGGAAATTATATCTATCGATGGATGTGCACACTGCCGGCTGATAGCGGTTGTTCAGATCTTGTATTGCGTGTCTGAATACGTCGTTGTCTGCGGCTTGCCTGGGAGTGGGCACAAGATTCTGGAAGACCCTAATCCCTTCCGGGCCCAAGTTGTGCAGGAGTATCCTCCTCTTCCTCTTACTGGGGAAGGCTTCCCCGTTTTCGTCTTCCAGAGCTTCGATGTAATTCATGAAGTACTTTCTCCAGTCCTCCCACTTCATTAGAGGTTCTCCTGGTTTGGGCAAGAACGGAATCGGCGTTGGGAGTGAGAACACCTGCGTACTCATTTCGGCGCGTCTTTCTGGTTCTGTCTCCTGACCTCTTGTGCTGCCTGGCGCGCTTGCGCTCTCTCCGTGCACCTGGTCTGGTTGGGGTCCCTCTGCGTCCCCTTCTCCGCTTCTCTGTGACTCCACCAGGGCCTCTATCGTGTCCGGGTGCTAGCTCTTGGACTGGGTACCTCCAATCTAGTGTCCCCTTCTCTACCTCCTTAGTCCTTATGCCGGTGTGGTCACTATGTGGTCAGTCCCTGGCTCCCCGCTCCTGTCGCTCTCTGCCCCTTGTACCTGGTACTCTTTTGTTCTCTTCTATGGCTTGCTCCTCGTGGGTCTGTGCCACTGCCACGCTCTCCTGCTGATTTATCTATGTTGGCCTTCCACTCCTTGTTGCTCCTCGTGGTGGGCCCCTTGGCTCAGTGCACTCCTTTTGTTTTCTCTGTTGGGCTCTCACTATGTGTATTCCTGTTTATTTTCTTCTTTTTTTTTTCCCGGCCTCGTCGCCACTGTAATGAAGTGCAAATCGCCCATTGACTCAATGGAAGCGGCGTTTAGTTGTTACCAGAATTTATTCAATTACAGCAGGAGAGCGCCGGGTGTCCGGTGCTCTCCGATGTTTCCCCCACAACTCGCGCCCAGTCCCCAAAATGGCCGCCGCGCACGCTACGTCATCACATAGCGCTTGGTGACTAGAGCGCTACTCTACAGCAAGGTTGCGGCTTGATCTGCGAGAGAAGCGCCTTGTAGAGCGGAACCGGAGCTGTGGAGTGCTTCTGGACGACAGGCAGACGGAGGATCTGTGACCGGGAGAGCAGAACTGTAAGTATTAGCGGACTGCGGCGAGGCAGCGTGGGAGCCTAGCAGATGCAGCAGGGAAGTGCTGACACGGCCGGAGCCCGGACTGCGAGTATCCGGCGGCAGGAAGCATAGGCCGAGGCCACAGAAGGTAGACGCATATTTTTACAAACACAAGAGAACCCAGAAGGTAGATAAGGACCTTGGGTAACAGTTCAGTATCAGAACAGTTGTCCTTAACCTCTTCGAGGCTCATGACGAGCTGAGCTCGTCATGAGCCATGGCGCTCCGGTGCTCATGACGAGCTCAGCTCGTCATGAGCCGTGGAATGCTCAGGTGTGGGGAGAATTCCCCTCTTGTGCTGAGCGTTCCACGGGAGGTAATACACCTGTGATGAGCTGAGCTCGTCATGGGCACCGGAGCGCTATAGCTCATGACGAGCTCAGCTCATCATGAGCATGGGGGTGCTGTGCGCGCCCCCCAGCACAGCGGGGGAATGACCCCCGCAGCGAAGGGGTTAAATGAAACAGTTAAGTAAGTTGGATAATTATAGACTTGAATCAGTACTATAATTCGAGTGTCCAGCCGGACAATCAATTTAATAAATCAAAAATATCAAAGAACATAAATACAAACGCAACAATAACGTGGGACACAATCCTGCATCCTACAAGAACACATGACAAATACATTTAGGACAAAAACATATCAGGCAAGACGAGGAAGCTTGTGGAATATTGAGCACAATTTCTGACAAGCTTAGAGAAACAGTAAATGCACTTTTTAGGTCTCGCTAGCGAACACAGCGCAGCTGCTTCGCTAACAGGCTCTATTGTCGTCGCTTCCCTTCGCGAATGGAGACAAACCATGTGCGCGCCTGACGCCGGACAGGCGATGTACACGCGCATGGCGTCTCCCACCACAGGTCGTGTTTACTTTGCTCTAAGTATCTGTGGAATGTGGTCCCAGAGCCCGCACATTTGGGAGATACCAATGTCTACCATGCCCGGGTCCTACATATACAAGGCCGCATTCTTTCTCATTGAAATGAAAGGCCCGCTGCAGATTTGCAGAGCACTGCCGCCATGGGTGGGCTTTGGGGACCCGAGAGGGGGCTTCAGGCAGCGACCCCCGTTCGGGACTGCATCTGGGTGCTAACTTTCTGCCACTGCCTTTATTTTCCGAATTTAACGAGGTTCATAAAGCGGCAGCTCGTGTTCCTCTGCTGCACAGTTGTCCCTGTGCTACCAATAGTGCCTGTTGCCTACTAGGTTCTCTACCTTTCTAAAAATAAAATGTGGGGTTTTAGCTCCACCTACTTAAAGAGGAAATGCCTCATTTGCGGCAATTAATCATTTACACAAATTGAAATATGCACACGTTATGTGTGATTCAGATACCATTTGTTGCCACAGCCCTGGAGATTATTAGCGATGTTAACGGGAGGGAGTTATGGTTAACGGTCTTGGTTGTTGGTTGTCTTATTCGAGGAGAAAAGGCAGGATGGGCAGCGGCTACATTTAAATCCGGGACTGTCTGATTACCATGGTAAAAACTGGAACCGCCGAATTACACGACTAGCCTAGCCGTGTGTGTGTATGATTCAACACAACTCACTCGGTTAATCCCTTGCTTGCTGCAAAGATTTGTGCGTATCAAGCGCAAATTCACTGACTGGTTATGTGCATGAGGTATCCAGTTGTTTTATTTGCTCTTTATGGGCGGATGCAGCAAGGCACATTCAAGTTTAATAACGGACTGCGACTTTTTCCACTGGTGGTCTCTATGGACAAGGGGTCGCTGTTGGGTGGTGGATTACTAAAGGAGACAGAGTGGCCAGTTGAAGGCCTCCACAGCAAACACCTGTGCACATCAGGTAAACATCATAGTAGAATACTGTAGCTATGGTCTGTTTTGCTCTTGCTAACGGCACCTGTGTGCAATTAATTGGGTATGCTTGCTGCTTTGGGCTTCCCCTCTTCATTCCTGCAAGCTCCATGTATCCCCCAAACCTGCAGCTGGAGCACAAGTAAGTCATCACTCTTGAGCTGATAGTGATGGGGAGCAGCAGAACAGACGAGACCCCCATAAGGCCCCCCACCCACCGGTCCATGACTCTACCACGGGGTATTGTGTGACCGGTTTCAGTACAGGTAAATAACTCAGTGGGATATGCCCCTGCTGCAAACCTCTCCATATGACAACAATGGCCTATGTGGGAATGCTTGGGAATGCTAGCTCAAATCCTCATTACCCTGGGATCAAGCAGATTACTGTTGCTTTGGCTTGTGAACACCTGCTATCAAGTACCAAAATGTCTGCTTGTATTTTGGCTTATATAGTTATTTAGTAATTCTATGCAAACACACGCATGCATACATTGTTTATGCATGTGTTGACCTTTCCCATAATGAAGACCGGATAAAACCTTTTGTAGCAGACGTTGGCTGTTACTTCTTCTTCTTCCACTGGTTATACTACACGCATCTTCTTTAGAAATCTTTTGTATTTTGAGAAAGCTTGAAAACCTAATAGTTTTCTTTTTTGTGCTGGTTTATCACCTGGCCAGTTTGAGGTCCTAGTGTACTGTTCTTTTTGCCGATAGCCTTCTGAGTGTCAAGCATGTTGACACCTTCTATAGAACAGGGCTCTTGACAATGAGTGGGCGTTGGCCCTGGTTTATTCTGTTTCCCCAATCAGAGGTCTCTTTTGCAGTGAGAGACTTTCCTGAAATTCGCGGATAGAGACAGAAAGTAGGACAAAAGAACTAAAAGGCGACTGGATGGGGCATTGTAACTAGGCTCAATCCTTGCTGGTGATTTAACCTCTCCACTGTGGTTGTGTTTAATGTCCCCTGCAGAATGCACTTGAAATTCCATAATGAATTCTGGTGCTTAAAAAAACAGTGACTCTTCAGCATCTTTATCCTTCCATGAGAAGTTGCTGCACTTGGTCATCTTTAAGTGCCAGAGGTTTAGTTGGGGTGGGGGGGAAACCATCAGTTCAGATACAAGCAAATAGTTTGCATCCAATTCCTCCGATCACTTAGGAGAGAATAATGTGCAACGAAGCAAGTACTGAACGCCTAGAAACAATGCTATTTGTAGTGTTTCCCCAGTGGTATATGTACGTTAGAAGACACCACTTGAGTTCTTATTGCCTCTTGTCGTAAGTCCTTGTGTTAAAACACTCCACTGGGGTTTTACCTTTTACTACCATATGATATGTTCTCTGTGTACATTTTCAATAGTTTCGTTGTAACAAAAGTCTTGTTCAATTTGACACAAATCCACATATACCGTAAATATGCAATGGATGCATGAACATGACTATTTCAACATTTGATCATGTGATTAGCTTACTATCATTTTATTTTGAGCAACCTATGCACATCCCTTTATCAAACGTGAGCAAGTAACTTTCCTAGCCCTTTGATTCATCAGAATTCCGTGCAAGTACCTCCGGGCAAACCATGTTATCCATATGCAGTGCTTTGACGTCCTCTTAGCCTTGTAGGTAATTGAGAACAAGTATTTGCAATGCAACAGGTCTCGCATTTACTCGAGTTTGAGCTATTGGCATTGTAAATGACGATGCCTTTTATTTTTGTTTTTAAAACATAAATAAAAGGCATTGTTATTTACAATGCCAATAGCTTAAACTCGCGTAAATGCGAGACCTATTGCATTGCAAATACTTGTTTATCATGTGCAATTAACGTGCAAACTGTTTATATTAGTTGACGATGTTTCGATCCCTTAAAAACAATAATAGGATCCTCATCAGGACAATTAAGGTGCAAGCCTGAATAAATGAAAATCGCCTGGGTAGTGCTAGCGGGAAAATAATCGTCGCACGCGAACTCAGGAGGGGCCAGAGCCGCAGTGTTGGCGGTTCTGTGGGTAAGGGGATGAAGTAAATCGAGCGTTTTCAAGCAAATCATGATATTAATTGGCATGTGGCGATGCACTGCAAGTGAATCAGGCGTTTCCAGCAATAGGCAATAGTAATTAACCACTTGGATGCTAAGGTGTTTTATGGCTTTGAATGTAATTTCCATTGAAGTCAATGGAAACTCCATGACGAGCTGGGCTCGTCATGAGCGTCGAAGGGGTTAAGCTTGTGGCGATGCACAGAATGATGTGAGATCCGGAGCTCAATCGCTGGGAACCAGAAGGTAGACGCTTCATCACCTGCAATCGCAAGCAGTGGTGGAGAGAGACGTGAGATGCAGGTGCAGGTTGAGATCGGAGCAGTGAGGCTGAGCCATTACAGGATTACCCAGGTCAGTACGCTCTGCAGCCGGCAGAGAGGCCTGGGGGAGGAGCGGCCCATAAACTCTGAAATGGGCCCACAAAAAGAAAATCAGGATATGGACCAGAGACACGGTGGGCATAGAACACTGGTGAAAAGGTATCTGGCCCCCATTGGGAGAAAGTATGGACAACTCGCAGACCCCACCTGGAAGGGCTGCCTGTACCGGAGTATTGAGTGTGAATATTGGTGGACACAGAGGAGGAGGGAGAGAATTAAACACCTGACTCTGCAGAGGAGTGAATGAGAGGATCGTGAGTCAGCGAGCTTTGATGGTGGCTGACGGTGGTGCCCCAGAACATGCATGCAGGGCTGAACGCACTACGGTCGGCAGAGAGGCCTAGGGGAGAGCAGCCTATGGACTCGGGAGCAGGTATAAGGGAAGAACACGACCAGGAGTGGGCCAGGGATAGTACCATATCCAGAAAGGGAGCCATGCCCCATACCGACGGTGGGGAAGATTCCTGTGAGAAGGTACAAGGTGGGGCATAACAAACACTGCAGACAGTTGGCACACCCTACCGGGTCCTAGTGGGAGAATGAGGTCTGACTGAGGGCCCAGAAATCGCAGACACAAAACGGCTCTGGGACGGAGACCTGAGTGATTGAAGGAGAGTGATGGACCAGGGAACTGGTGTAAAGGAGGGCCTGGCTCCCCTCGGGGAACGATCAGGGGGAGTAGAAACACACGTAATAGGCAACGGGGAGTGAGATCACAAGGAGTTTTGAGACATTCAAACTCTTAAAGAGGCCAGGTGCCTTTCTCCGACAGCCCAGGGGGAGACAGGTTAGAATCTCTGATGGACAACGACCCCCCTGCAAAATGGGAAAGCCTAGAGGGACACAGATGGGACGCTCCCTGGAGCACGAGGACTCAGCACAAAACCTACCACAGAAGAAGCCAGGAAGTGAACCTTCCGACAACCCAGTTCAGCAGCAATTGGCAAAACTATTGGAGGCCATTGCAGATACTAAGGCAACACTCCACCAGGGCATAAGCACAGTAGCAGTGGGCCTGGGCTTGCTGAGAGCTGAGCATGCCAAGCTGGCGGACAGAGTAAAGCTGACTGAAAACTCCCTGGCAGACATGGCACCAGCGCAACAAGCACTGACACTCCAAATGAGGGGCCTAAATAGCAGAGTCAGCACTCTGGAGAGGAGAGTAGAAGATGCAGAAGTGCGGAAAAGAAGGAACAATGTGAGGGTCTTGGGATTGCCTGAGAAAGTGGAAGGAGACAATATGATTACATTTCTGGAGGTTTGTCTCCGTGACATGGTGGCCCCCGAGGGCTTGTCACCCTTCTACTCGTTGGAAAGAGCGCACCGAGACCCCGCAAAGACCCCTGGCCCTGGGAAGGCCTCTGTGGCCTGTGGTAGCCAGACTTCTCCACTTCAAGGATTGACACTTTCTGCTGCAGAAGGCCCGCTCTGGATGGCCATATCTGTTCGAAAACAGCAAAGTGTCCCTTTTCCCAGATTACACCTTGAGGTTTCAGAGGCGGCGTGCTTCCTTTTTGGAAGTTAAAAGAGGATTAATGGATGAAGGGATTCAGTACTCACTGATGTTCCCAGCCTGGCTGCCAGTTATGCTGGAAGGGAAAGCACATTTCTGTGAGGATCCAAAGGCAGCATGGGACTGGATTGAGACTTACAGAACCGAAAGACAGCCGGACGCGCAGAAGGTAGAAACATTGCCCAGGGACTGAGAACTGGAGAAGAGGCTCAGGAGACGACAGGGCGGGGAAATCCCCACAAAACCAAGCCTCTCGTAAATGGAGAGGGAGAGAGCTAAGGCGGTGACGGATATGATGCAAAGCAGAAGATCGTCGACAGAGAAGGGGTCCAGCACCAGGAGGGGATCTGATGGGTCGGACTCGGACTCGTCCCGTACTAGTAGTCTTAAATTACCGGTGGTGACCCAGAACACTGCAGATATAAAAAACAAAGATTCACAGAAAGAGATTCACAGAAAAAAAACAAAGGTTGCAGGGGCACTATGGTTAAGAAATAGAATACAGCTGGCCAGCTTTATTGAGAGCCACAACTTCCTGCATGACACACAATCAGGGTTCCGCGCAGGATTCAGCACGGAAAGCACACTAATAGAGGTGGCGGATTCAGTCAGGATGGAGTTGTATTCAGGGGCATCAGCTATGCTGGTGCTCCTGGATCTCTCTGCAACATTTGATACGGTGGACCACTCCATCCTGGCCCAGCGCCTTCAGGATCTGGGGATTGAGGACACAGCCCTGCGGTGGCTTAAATCTTTTCTCTCTGGACGCACGCAGAGGGTGGCGCTTCAACCCCATCAGTCCAAACGCAAGCCCCTATGGTGTGGGGTCCCTCAAGGGTCAGCCTTGAGCCCACTGCCTTTTAACATTTATTTGGCGCCATTATTTTCAGTGATTGCCAACTGGGGAGTGAAGGCGATCTCGTTACCCAGCTGGTATTTCCTTTTAAAGATCTGTCAAGTGCCTCTTTCCTGAACTTTAAGAGTTGCATAAAAGACATAACGCAATGGATGAATAACAACAAACTCAAGTTGAATGCCGAAAAAACTGAGGTGCTGTTCTTCGGTGACAACCATCCTCCCTCCGCGGACCTTTGCTGGCCGGAGGGAATGGGTTGTCCCCACGCCCCCGCAGGATGCGCAAAAAACCTGAGTTTAAAATGGCAGGTGGATCCATCTCTCTCGGGCAAAATTCAGCAGGTGACAGGTGCTTGCTTTGGTAGTCTGAAGTATCTGCGCAAAGTCTTGCACCTTTTCCCAGAAAACTGCCTTAGCTCAGTGGTTCATGCTACAGTGACCTCCCGCCTGGATTACGCGAATGCCCTATATCTAGGACTTCCAGGGTACCAGATAAAGAAACTGCAGTTGGTCCAAAATGCAGCTGCTAGATAGCTCAAACATGTCCCATTTAAGAAACATATCTCTCCGCACCTCAAAGAATTTCATTGGCTGCCGGTCACCAACAGAATAAAGTTCAAGGCCCTTACCTTAGCCTTTCGGGCATTCCATGGATCCTACCCCAATTATCTGAAGCAGAGGCTTGGTGCGTACAAACAGCCTCGCTTACTTAGACATAGCTCCCAGAACCTGCTATGCATCCCCCGAGTTAGGAAAGCTCGGTTGGGGGTCTGATCCTTTACGGTCAGCGCTTCTATGCTTTGGAATACTCTGCCCAACGCCATGCGACAAATCACCTCTGAAACTATTTTCAGGAAATCTATTAAAACTTGGCTTTTTAATCTGGACTAACCTGCTGTACTTTCTGCTGCTAGCAGGTCATCCTGCATGCCACCTGTTGCTGTAGCGCCGGGACACCTCCTAGGAGGTAGCTGTTTGCGCTTTACAAATTACAGTATTATTATTATTATTATTATTAATTAGCTGGATCCCGAATCCCTAGATCCCTCATTCTTCAGAATTGGAAATCAGATAGGTTACCATTAATACAGCACTGGTAGGGTAAGATGGCCAGGACTTATGCTTTTGAAAAGGCATATGCCAAATATATTGGGGCCTTACGTATATTTAAGGAAATATGGTTGGGTTTTTCTTCATTTCAGGCGGCAAATGGATGATGATTATGATTTCCACCCTCTTTGCTTCTTTGTAGCTAAATACAGATTGCATGTAAGACGTTTAGTACTCTGTGTCTAATGGCCAGTGATAAAGCTACATCTTTGAAACTTAATGCATATATTAACAGGAACGGAGGAAAGGTCGGCAAGATGGCAGCCGTTTGATCGCAGCCGTTGGAACCCTCACACTTTGCTCACCCCCCAGCTGCAATAAGGTCTCCCCCTAGGTGGAAAAGATGAAAGAGTTGGGGAATCTTACCAAACCACTGATTGGGCTGCGGACTGCTAAAGTCAGCGTGCTTGCATCTGGCATAGCTCAGGCATACCGCGTCTGGAATCAAATCAGCCAACAACTTGTTTCTCTCGCCTTTGGCGCTGCTGCTGGGGGCAGAGCTCCTTCTGAGAGTGGTCTGGCGATATCTCCGGTGAATGCTTCCAAAGCTACGAAGGGCTGCATAGAAACAGGAACATCAATGAAGAAACCCGCGGTGAAGGTTAATCCGGACTTGGGCTCCGTGTCCAAGGGAGCAGCTGTAACATGCCCAGGTGGCGTTTGGACAAGCTTATTTAAAAAGCCTCTGTATACAACCTCCAAGGAAAGTGGAAAAACCCCAGAAGGTAAAGCAGTAGTGGTGCCAGATTAATCCTTTCAGTGCAGCTTAGGTGAAGGTGTGATGGCTGTGGACCCCCTGCTCCACAGTATGTGGAAATTGCATCCTCTGAAGTACACTCCCACCAGGCACACACAGAACCAGAGGTGAGCAAACTTCTTTCTACTGGACATCTAATATGCAGAGTGGTGGTACATGGTCCTGAGGAATCTGGAAGGGAGGGTGTGCCCTCTGCCCAGCAGGATGAAGCAGCACTATCTTCAATTGTGACACATAAGTCACATAGGTCACCCCGTCTCAATTCCAAGGAAGACACGCGAGGTGGGAGATCCACTACTAGTCGGGTGTTTGAAACAGAGTGTACGGATAAGTTATTTTCCCTATCGGATATTTCAGACTGGTCTGAAGCAGATAGCTATTGCCATGAGTCTGACTCTAGTAGCACAGATGGTAGCCAAGATGATGTCTCTAAAGATGCTGGTAAAAATCTGTCTACATGAGACAAAGCTAGTAAAAGCGAAGCAAGAGCTTGAGGGCTTCTTTGGGATTAATCTATCTCCCAGAGCTGGAAGGGGATGGAGTAGCAGCTGGCAATGCTCCACAGGGAGTGAGGAGTTGGCCTAATTGCTAGGGCGGTAGACCTAAAATCTGGGGAATCGGGTTCAAGTCTTGGCAATGACGCGCAACATCCTGTGATTCTGGGCAAATCACTTAATCTCCCCATGCCTAACAAAATGAATGCGTCCTCATGTAGCGCAACTGGTGCTCATGTAAAGCGTTCTGATACCTGATATCTTTGGGTCAAGTTTGCGCTATATAAAACTCCATTAAAAAAAGGGAGGGGCAGAGACCATCTCACTGGAGTCTATATACCAAAGTATCATGGCCCATAGAGAAGAGACACACTTGGAGAGCCGGAGAGTCCAGATAGCCTGCAGGAAGATGCAGGGGGCTATCCACAAGGTTTCTAAAACTTGCTCAGAGTTCATGGAAAGAATGACTGAGGTCGAGAACAGGGTGGTTATGTTGGAAAATGAGGCTTTGACACACAGAGATGACAGTGATTTTGGAGAATCAAATGTCAGATACCCAATAGAAGATGGAAGACTTTGAGAATAGACTGAGATGAAACAATCTGAGGGTCTTAGGCATTCCAGAGGGGTCAGAGGGGGACAATGTGTTGAGATTTGTTGTTGACCTTATAGGTGCGCTTCCTGAGCTGGGACATTGGAACTAGGCTCAGGAAATCCAGCATGCCCATAGATTCCCATTCAAGCACACAAAAACCTGCTTTAACAGAAGGGAGTAAACCTCAAGCAATTCTGAATTATGCCAGACATTTTCTCTTTCGGCAGGCAGTTTTTGATCTGGCTCGACCATATCGGCAGCGCTCGTTCAATGGTCATACCTTTTTCGTCAGACTTGATTTTTGTCACTCTTCGGTAGAATGCCGATGGCGGCTTCAACAGCTGATTCAACCTTTTCAGAGTAAGGGAGCTCAGGTTTTTTTAACGAACCCAGCCAAGATAAAAGTAGTCTGGAAGGGCATTCCTCATTTTTTTACATCAGAGTTTAAAGCTAAAGAGTTTTTACAATCTCCAGAATAATCTTGTCTATGAGTGGGGGAACAAATAATGTTTTTTTTCCTTTTTGTTTTGGAGGGTAGCAAATGAAGCTACCTGCACGCTCGTGCTCGAGGCGGGCACGCAGGAAGGGTATCATTCCATCACAGAACCTGACTGGTCCAATTGCCTGTGTTGGTTGGTGGGGGCATGGTTGGGGATGGCCCTTTGAGGGGTGTGGTAGGGTGGGGGAAGGAAATGGGGATTTGATTTTTATTTGTCATGGCATTCTTAACTCAGTAAGGAGCAATAAAATTATTGCTGCAGAGAGTAGCAATTTGATATATTGCATTGAAGGATTTAGGCTGGATAACTTCAAACATAAGGATGAGAGGTAAAATTCGGATATGTTCTGCAAATGTCTGTGGCCTCAATGATAAAAAAAAGGGGCACGTTGGCTAAGAGACTTCGATTCATGCAGGCTGACTTGGTGTCCCTCCAAGAAACTGAGTGGGCGAGTAACTAAGTGAGGGGGTGCATGGGTAGGTTAGTTGATGTATGTGTGAGTGACTCTGTGGATGAGTAAGTGTATGGGTGTGTGAGTGGTTGTATGAGAGGTTATTTGGGAGTGTGAGTCAGTGAGTGAGTGGTTCTGTGGATGATGTCATCAGTGATGTCATTTGAGATGTCATCAGTGATATCAATGATGTCACTGACCAAGTCATGAATGATGTAATATGTGAGGTCATAAGCAGAGCATTGCGGGAGCCTAACAATAACGTCCCCATAACCTTAGTTTTTTTAGCAAATTTCTAAGGTTTTTAAAAATTCTATTTCCTAACTATAATATCTCTGTGAACTTTGGTTATATCAGTGAATATACATATTTTTTGCTGTGGAAAAAACTGCTCAACGAGGTTTGTGGCATATATATATATAGGTATAGCTGGTTAAGAATATAAAAGCAAAACAACTAACTGAGCTAAAACATTTGTTTTTAATCACTTGTTTAATAATGCATTCTAAATCTACAACGTAATAGGGGTTCTGCTTTGCAATAACCTTCGAAGTTGTAATGGCAATTTTTTACCAATGGGTTTTAAATGTGTCAGGCTTAGCACAAATTGCTTAAACATCAAACAGCGTATTTTTGCACATATATCCGAGCAATTGAGATAATGAATTGTATACATTAACTTATATCTTTTTAAAAACAGTAATCATTACTTGCATATTATGTAAATAGTTGTAAATATATGAAATACTGTGGATAGACATATAGCTATATTTTTCTATTATGATAGTATATTTTTATATGTAAATGATTGTTTAGTGTGTCGGATATTTATATATATATTTAAAACATTTAGCAAAGCAATGGCTGATGAAAAAAAGATAAAATGTGTAGTCCAGCAGGAAATGCATTACGCTGTGTATGGCTTTAAGGACACTCCCCTGGTTTGAAATTGGTTAACCAATCAAATTGTTGTTTTTTGAATGCACTTGCACTTTAAATTTCACGTAACTCTGTCTGTGCGCCATGTGACCAAGGCCTCTGTGTAGGCTGAAACGTTATACTGCCGTGGCGTGCTGAGTAATAAAGTAACTCACTGCATCTGGGTCTTCCGTTTTTCCTTTGAAGTGATGGCTCTGGACTATGGGCGCGTCGTCTTGAGGGTAACGAATATGCAATATATATATATATATATATATATATATATATATATATATATATATATATATATATACTAGCAGCCCGTCCGGACGTTGTCGGGTATGAATTGCTGTCGGCAAGTAGTATATTGTTTTGTAGGATTTCGTTTTGATAGCATTTCTTATTTATGACAGGCCTGTGAAACGCTCCAATTCACAGTGCACTGTTGATGCACTTAAGAGTGCGCGTTCAGTAGTTTGTGAACTCGAGTTTCCCTACTTTATTTTTCCTTGCAATATTGTATAGCGCAAACTCGACAACATGGCATGAGCACAATTTACATTACAGAAGAACACGTTCATTTGTGGTAGGCACGGGGAGACAAAGCGATTTGCCTGGAATCACAGGATGTTGAGCTGATGCCGAGATTCGAACGTAGCTCCCCAGCTCTAAAGTTTGCAATTCTAGAACTTGTGGCGGGAGGTGCGTCTAAAAGTGTATGTCGGTGCTGGCCATCAATGAGAGAGACCTGTGCATTTTTCAAATCGGTGGTGAAAAAATATGAGTGTGTTGCTGGAGATGCGGGCCGCCGTGCCACCAATGTACTTACCGGGGGAGGGTAAACACCCATTATTCCGCAACTTTCTTTAAGAATACCATCACTCCGCATACTTTCATTACGAAAGTACCATGACTCCGCAATGCCATTACAACGCATGGCATTACATTTTATATGCTTTTACGACGCATACATTTATAACAAAATTAGTTGTAAATGCATGAATGGTAAAAGCATGTTTTTTTAATGTTTGGATAAGGTAAGTATGGGTATAGGGGTATATGTTTTGGGGTACTGAGGTATATGTTTTGGGGTGTTTGGGTATTTTAAGGGTTTAGATATATTTTTGGATTATGGGGTACAGGGGTAGTTTTAGGGTTTTGGCATAGGTATGGGTTTTGGGGTACAGGGGTATTTTTAGGGTTCTGGACAAGGTTTGGGTTTTGGGGTATAGGGGTATTTATAGGGTTCAGGGGTAGGTTTGGGTTTTGGGGTACATGGGTATTTTAAGGGTTCAGGGCTAGGTTTGGGTTTTGGGGTACAGGGGTATTTTTAGGGTTCAGGGGTAGGTTTAGGTTTTGGGGTATTTTAGGGTTCAGGGGTAGGTTTGGGTTTTGGGGTACAGGGTTATTTTTATGGTTCAGGGCTAGGTTTGGGTTTTGGGGTACAGGGGTATTTTTAGGGTTCAGAGGTAGGTTTGGGTTTTGGGGTACAGGGGTATTTTTAGGGTTCAGGGCTAGGTTTGGGTTTTGGGGTACAGGGGTATTTTTAGGGTTCAGGGGTAGGTTTGGGTTTTGAGGTACAGGGGTATTTATAGGGTTCAGGGCTAGGTTTGGGTTTTGGGGTACAGGGGTATTTTTAGGGTTTAGGGATAGGTTTGGGTTTTGGGGTACAGGGTATATTTATAGGGTTAAGATAGGTTAGTGTTTAAGGGTGTTGGGGTATTTTAAGGAGTAAGGGTGGGTTATGATTATGGGGTGCAGGGGTATTTAAAGGGAGCAGGGTGGACACCCGGAGCTGGAATGTACAGAACCTGGGGAAAAAACGAATGAAATATTGGGCACAACGCTCGCTTTTTTTTCCGTAATCCCGCGCCCCGCACACGCCCACGCCTCCAGCACACGCCAAACAGCACACGATATGAGACATGACATGAAGGGTGGAACGTATCACACGCCCCCAGCGTTTGTCACGCCCCCAGCACACGCCCACAGCACAACGCAGACACGCCCACAAGGGACTACTTTGCTGGCACGGTTCTTTTACCTTTTAAATGTATATGGTGGGCGTCTGCATAGCCTATGTCCTTCTGCTGCAACTGCCCTTTCCAACGCTGTAGTGGGTATTGTGATTGGTGCTGTGGTTCCTGAGATTACCCGCCTCAAAGGTTTGGGCTCTCTCTTTATTATATTAGTATGGATATATATCGCAGGTTTATGGCATAAATATATATATATATATATATATTACCTACTGGCGGTCGCCAGTAGGTATGTATAGTTAGGACCTAGTTACCATAGGAAATTCCAAACATTCTATTGGGAATAACTTTGGCGCAGATTGAGGGATCTGCCTGTAATTTTCCTTAAATTTGCTTCGCTGCGCTCCGCTCCTTCCCTGAAAGTTTCGGGGGGATTCGTCTTGCAGGGGCCAAGAAAAAAGGGGGTTAATCTCCATAGGGACATTCTGACAAGGCTACAGCTCGAACGGCTGAACGGAATTACACCAGATTTGGCAAAATGGTAGGGACTGGTATGCAGCAGTGCATTTTGTATGTTTGGTGTAAATCCCTCCAGTAATTTTTGAGAAAATTGAATGTGAAATTGAGTCCAATGCAATTTTCCATAGGACCTTTAGACACGGCTACAGCCCGAACGGCTGAATGGAATTACACCAAACTTGGCAAAATGGTAGAGCCTGGTATGCAGAAGTGACTTTTGTATCTTTAGTGAAAATCCCTCCAGTAGTTGTTGAGAAAATCGAATTTGTTCAAATTATATATCTATAGGTGGCACACGTGAGTGCACTGTAAGCTTACTGTACTCTGTACCTTCCAGAGTACGAGCTGCATGCTGATTGGCTGCTACTGTCTGTGAACATTCCAAAACAGAAATTGTTGGCAGCCATCTTGTGCCTCGGTAGACTGAGGCACAGGAAAGCAGAAAAAGAAACTTGTAGAACTCAAAAAGGGGGCAGGGTAGAAGCACCCTGGCCCCCCAGGCCTGCTTAGGGGGTCCCACAAGGCCCCCCCAGGCCCAAAAAAAATTATTTTTTGTCGGAAAATCGCAGGGGTACAGAGTACAGTAAGCTTACCGTAAGCTTACTGTACTCTGTACGGTGCGCGTACCCTCGCGATTTTTCAATAAAAAAAAAAAAAATTGGCCTGGGGGGGGCCTTGTGGTGCCCCCTGACCAGGCCTAGGGGGTCAGGGTGCTAATACCGTGCCCCCTTTGCGTGTTTTGCACCTTTGTTTCACTGCTTTCTTGTGCCTTGGTTCTACCGAGGCACAAGATGGCTGCCAACACTTCCTGGTTTGGAGTGTTGACAGACAGTGGCAGCCAATCAGCATGCATTTCACAGGAAAGCAGCATGCTCATTGGCTGTCAACACTTCTAACCAGGAAGTGTTGGCATTCATCTTGTGCTAGTGATGGAGCAAGAATTCGCACGTAAAGCGTCTTGCTTGTATTCAAAAACCTCGAATAACAGTAATAAAATATAACCAACATGTTCGTCTTACTAATTTCCCATTTATTCTGACATTTTGGGTATCCTAGAGATGCTTGCCTATGTGTTTATTAACCTTAATACGCTTGCCACTAAAATGGCCGCTGCTTGGCGGGGTTTTCTTCTGCGCATGCGTTGGTCACAATCACGTGACGTGACGTACTCGCGGTTCTGGTGGGAATCTTTGCGCTTGCGCACTCGACTTAAGATGGCCGCTTTGTGTTCTCACATGCCGAAGCTTGTACTATCGTTTTCTGCATTTCTGTTCGTTTGCACTAATTTTAATGCTATAAATTAGTATAAAGTAAGGGGGAGTCATATAGGGATTCCTGGTATACAGTGTATTAATTTATTTCTATGTTCTAAATTGTTTTTCTTTACTTTTCATGTATCGTAATCCTTGGGCCTGGGAGGGATTCAAAACCCCATCTTAGAAGTCCCTACTGCGCATGTCATCCTGGCAGAGGGAAGAAAACCTTGTACCAGTGGAACTCAGCCAGCTGGCAGCCACAGTCAAGATGCTCATGAGAAATGACCTGCGACCCAGCAGGACGAAGCTGAACTGTACTGCACTTGAAACATTTGTATATTATATTGTACTGTCCATTGTCAGGAGAAGAGCACATACCCTGGGAACGCCAAATTCAATAGGCGGTCCCAAAAGATGCAAATTGGGACTCGTAGAAGTTCATCCTGGTTGGTGTGTTGACCTGTCCTACTTGAGGACCAATCGAAATTGGGGATTCTTACACTTGCAACATTTGGGGGGTGGTACACTGACCCGAGAACAGTATAACTAGCCTAGGTTTAGCTAGAGAATTGTCCGACTTGTCCGAATAGCTGACCTGTCACTGACCCAAGGCACTCAATAGGTGACTGATACAGAGAGCTGCGGAGCACTCTGTCCAAAATTTCCACAGACCCAAGCGGGGTTTTAAGAACCTTAAGTGCTGGCGGAGCACTTTGCTGGAGCATTCGATAACCTAATCGGGGTTCTGAATGATAGCTGCAGAGAGGGTGTAGCGAAGGCGTTGCTACCGAACTGCGGGTGCTGGTCCTTTCCTTGATGGTCCTGTCCTGATCCTAATCTGGTTTACCTGTCCTGTTCTGGGGTGTCCATTCTGCACCTGCTGGCCTACTGGCGACTGTCCTTCCTTGGGGTTTCTCCTGTCCTTAACTGACCCGTGGCCAGGGTTGGTCTTCACACCGTTCTAGGTAAATATAGTGCTGGGAAATCTATTCTGCATCTTTCATTCTTTTCCTTGCTTTAATAAAGACGTACTCTTGCATATTGATTTCCATGCTTTCTTTGCACCGACAAATGAAAAGGTCATACATTATAGTTGTTATACTAGCATGTTCCAATTTTTCCTATCCTTTAAGTACGTTCCTGCATACAGCTTAAGAAATAGATGTTCCTTTTCTTTACCTTCCTTTAGCTAAATGAATTGATTGCTCTGAAATATTAGCGTGTTCCACTTTTACCCTTCCTATAGTCACATGTTATTTTTCGAGTCTCCATAGACTGACTAAATTCTCGTACTGTGTCACTTTTGAAGGGGTACATTCTAGCATGTTCCATATTTTTCCCCGTCCTTTAGTCACTCCACGACTAGTCTAAACTCCTGAAAATTCTTACTAGCATGTTCCCTGTTCTTACCTTCCTTTAGAATCCTAAATGGTTGGTCTGATTTATTTCTTATATGGATACGTGCTCTTTATAATTTTAGTTATTGACAGTTTATTGGCTGTAAACCTTATGTTTAATGAAACTGACGAATTTTAGATAAAGGTTTTTAAAACTTCCCGAGTTTTTGGTTATTGCATGAGTGCAAATAGAGTAAATAGAGTATTTTGGTGTCTGCCTTTCTTTTACAGCTAGATCCCTGATCCATTGTGGTCATAGGTACCCGTAGCGGTGGATTGGTAAGTCGGGTACACTGAAAAATACAATAGGAAGGAAACAGGGTTACTGGTAGTAGAGTGCAAGGTTACCCGATTAATAAATATGGTAAATTAAAATTGTATGGGCCCGATACGTATATGATAAAATTATAAGTCGGGTGACCTGCGCGCTCTAGCAGTAATTTTCTGGTAGCAGAGCTACGGTTAGGGACTAGTTAAAGTTAGGTAGGACTAGTTAGGATAGGTAGGTAGGTTATTTGCTGCTAATCGTGAAAATTATGCTGCTAATTGATCAAATGTACAATTGTTGTTTTATTGCTTTGAAAAATTATGAGATGTTTTAAATTGTTTTTCTTGCTGCTATAATGATATATGTTCTAACAAATTTCGTTAGTGATTGTTACATGTTTGTCTGGAATCCCCGGGGGCAGAATAGTGGGTGGTGAGGAGAATCCACGTCGCAAGTGAGGTCACTTACTAGAGGAAAATTGGTGCAGGTTAGGCAGAACTGGAAGCACTAATTAGGGTTATCTGTATAAATGTATGAATAAATGGTAGCGAAGAGTTCGCTGGCAAAACTTCTATTGTGATATAACCTAGTAAGGGTCACACGGAAGGAGTAGCAGGTTCGTCTAAGCTTGATTGGTAGCAAAGGAGTTCACTTGTGAAACTTTTGGCTTAGTATATATCCCAAAGTGGATGAGTCGAAGGAGTAGCAGGTTCAGTAATGTTTGTGTGAAGAGTAGGCCGAAGGGATCTACTCGTAGTATTTGAAAAGTAAATAGAAAGTTTACTTGCAGTGAAACAAATCTTTTCTTTCTAGACACTCGAGTACAGTGGCAAATGTGTTTTCGTTGTAAATTTGACTAAGCACTTGCACCTTAAAAGGTAGAATTTGAAGTGTTTCTTACCTTGTGAAGGAGGGAGTTAGTTGCAGAGCTGCGCTGCGCTGCGCTGCGCTGCGCTGCGCTGACGTCACTCAGTGCCGCGCTGGTATTGGTTGAGACAGCGGGTGTGTAACTGAGGCGGAACTGAGGCGGAATTGTAAAGGATGGGTGAGCACGGAAGCGTGAGAACTCGTATGCGAGAAATTGATTGGTTTGAGAGAAATTGAAAGACGTGTTAACGTTGGAAGAAAAAAAGTAAACAGAAGAACGCATTTGCGCACGATCCAGGTTGCAAAGTATATGTGGTATCCAGAATTTTTACCTGATCCAAAATACTTAGGGTTCGCTAAAGAACAGATGCTAAAAGGCAGACCTTATAATATGTACGGAAGCAAGAGAAAAATGAGTTTAGTAGACAAAGTTAAAAATTATTTCAAGAAGGATAAGCCCATCAAAACTAGGGAAGGAATAGTTATTCCACCACCTAATACTCCCGCATCATTCATGTTATTTGACAAAGGGTATCACACCTGTGTATGGTTGGAAAATTGGGTGGAATATACTAAAAATGACGGAATTTTGGCATTTCCATTAGATGGTACCTTTAATAGCCGGATTCTGTTCAATTTGAAAACCCGCATGAATGATTTACATCTCAGACCCAGACTAACGCAATATGAGGCCTTAGAGGAATGGGAGATAGAGGCTTTTGAACGAGATAGACCTAGAATTGACAAAGGAATAAGTAAATGGTACCCGAAAATGCATGGAGAAGCCAAAGAGAAAAAAATGAAGCAGTGGAGGCAGAACATGATAACAGAAGGACTGTACCCTGTAATTGCCCTAGAAGCCCCAATGGGAGAAAAAAGGACAGAGAAAACGAAACATTTGATGACCAGTGGGGATTCAGATGATGATTATTTGGAGGATTTGTTAATGAAGAATTCACCTCCTTATAATGAAGGACCCAGATCCTCAAGTGTAGGGGATGCTTGCCTAAGACCCTCTTACCAGGAGGGATCTAGACCAGTAAGTGTAAGAGACGGCTGTCAAATACCTCCTTATCAGGAGGAGCCGAGACCTTTAAGCACAGGGAATCCATTCCTGAAACCTAATTATGGTGAGGGACCAAGTATGACACATCCAACTGCCCCGACTTATGCCCCAACCCTGACTCCGCAAATAGTACATGAAACAAGCCTGGAAAGAGTACTGCAGGAGAGAGAGTGAGAGGCTATAGCTAAACAGAGAACAGAACTAATTCAGAAAATTTCCCAACTAAATACAAGTCCTGAAGCCTTGACAATTCCAGTAACTATTGGACCAGTTGTTCCTTTGTACGTGGATAAACAGGGGTGTCCAAAGATTCCAATTATTACCCCAGCTGTAGTGCAGCCGAGAAAAGAGCCCCTAATTGTAGATGACCAGGCAAGTGAATGTGAATCTGTAATTTCCTTGATGGATTTACCAATAAGGGAACCAGAAAGGGGTTCACGGAGGAAGAACACTCCTTTCAATTCGGGAGAAGTGCTGATTGAGTCAGCTTCCGGTACTAGAAGTGCCACCGTAGTGACTCCTGAAGAAATCGAGAGATGGAGTCGAGAATTAGAGAAACCAAATCCTCAGTCGAAACCATTAGATATTTACAAATTAAGAATAGAATTGGAAGAACTGATGGCTGGAAATGTGGGGTTAGACAGACTAAATACTTTTTCCGAGGAAGAATTGCTGTTTATCTGCAAGAGTATCACCCGTAATACCAGGGTGTTCCATGAGAAATTAATGGACACCGCGGCTAGTATGGGAATAAATATTGGGAAATCTAAAGTGTTGCAAAAACCCTACAGAACAGAGTTCTCAGACAAAGATTTAGAAAACATGAATGTGTCAGGAAAAAAGGTACAGATCAGAGAATTGTTGAACCTGTTGCAAAAAAGGGGAGAATTAGAAAAATGGAAAGCCAGGTGGGCAAAGAAAAAGGAGGAGATTTGATCAAAACAGATGGCTTCCGAGTATGTCTTAAAAGAAGCAGACAAGGCAGAAAAATTATATCCTATGCGAGAAGTGCCAGGTGGAAAGTATGTGCATGTTCCATGGTCCTGACAGGATATTGTGTCCTTTACCAATGACTTCCCGAAATTACGAGAAAAACCTGTAGATTGGTACAGACAGGTAGAAAGGTTTGTGAAGGTTCAGAAGTGCCTTTGGATGATTTAGATGGTTTCTTTGACATTGTAGTTCCCGTAGATTTGTGGACAGAATGCAAAATTGCTATTGATTGGCCTAGTGAGGAATTCCCGAGGGACCCTAACACAGGGGCTCCTTCACCCGAGGTAATGAAAAAGTACAACCAGGTAATGTTGCATCTCAAGGGAAAAGTGCCTGCAAAGGAAACTGATTGGACCCGAATAGATAGAACTACCCAGAATAGAGATGAAACTGTGCATTCCTATTATGAGCGACTGTTACAGGTGTTCAAAGCGTACAGTGGTCTAGACAACATCGAGATGAAGGACATGACCCCCTTTATTTATAGATTTGTGCTAGGGTTGAGACCTGAGATTTCACAATGGATCAATGACAATAAAATCTGTTGGCAGTCTAAACCAATTGATGAGGTCCTGATGTATGCCAAATATTGTGAGGATAAGATGGCTGACAAACGAAAGGCATTAAAGGAAAAGGTCATGTGGGCACAGGTAAAATTGGCAGAACAACAGGAACAACAGCTAAATAAATTAACTAGTAATCAGAATCAAGGCCCCAGGGGTGGGGGTAAGCCCAGAGTAAAAATGAGCAGAGAAGAGGCCAAAAAGAAATTCCCCTGTCACGGGTGCGGACAGATAGGGCACTGGAGAGACGAGTGTCCACATGTACAGAATGGTAACGTCCAAATTAATGATTTAAATCCACAGACGCAGAATGAGAAACCAAGAAAGACCCAGCAACAGGTAAAACAGAATCCGTTGCCTCGTGCACCTAGACAGAATTTTAGGAGCAAAACACAGCAGGGTGAAGACACCGAAGTGTGGTAAGTAAGGGAAAATAAGAATGCAGCAACCTCACAATTCCTGTTAAATGACACGTTTCTCTGTGATGACACCTACTGACGGTGCCTGAGGGGGGAGGACGAGGAGTGCGTGCTTGGCGCCTCCTTGCCGGTAGACCAGTCAGGGCCATAAATTGAAGGAAAGGTTGAAGGAAATGACGTCACCTTTCTGTTGGACACTGGTGCTACCCGTTCTACTGTGAGAACAGCAGACGTTCCTAACCTACCCCTCTCGGGAGAAGCGATCCAAGTAGTGGGCATTTCTAATCAGCTAATTAGTACCCCAGATACAAAACCCATGGAGATTAAAATTGGAAATTTTAAAGAGATGCATAGATTTGTTGTCTGTGACTCCAGTCCTGTAAACCGGTTAGGACGAGATTTGCTATGCAAAATGAACTGTACTATCTTTTGCACACCAAATGGCGTCAAAATTCAAACCCCTGACGAAGATGGAATTTACAAATTAATGTTAGCAAGACCCGACTCTGAAATTAAAAGACTGACAATGCAAGACTTGCCTGAAGAGCTCCAAGGAACAGTGAAACCAGAAGTATGGGATTTTACTGGAAAAGATGTAGGATTAATGGAAAATGTTGACCCAATTAAAATAGCCATAAAGGAAAATGCAGCATACCCAAATATTAAACAGTACAAAATGAGTGCAGAAGTAAAGGCAGGAGTTGCCATTGAAATAAAAAGATTGTTAGAAGCAAACATCATAAAGGAAGTAATTCGCCAATAATTGGAATCAAGAAACCTAGTGGAAAGTACAGGGTAGTACAGGACCTGCGCAAAGTTAACAAAATTGTGGTCCCTTGTTGTCCTGTCGTGCCAAACCCTGCAGTGATTCTATACCAAATTCCATGGAATGCTGGATGGTTTACCGTCATTGACTTATGCCATGCATTCTTTTCAATTCCATTGCATCCAGACAGCATATTCATTTTCGCATTTGAATTCGACAGTCACGTGTACATCTGGAATCGCGTCCCTCAGGGGTATACAGAAAGCCCCTCAATCTTTAATCAGATTCTGAAAAAATGCCTTGAGACCCTAATTTTGCCCGGAAAGTCAGTTTTGGTGCAATACATAGACGACCTCTTGGTGGCGTCTAAAAGTCGAAGAGACTGTGTAACTGACACAATTGCCTTGCTGAACCATTTAGGTGAAGGAGGGCATAAAGTATCACCCGAAAAGTTGCAATTCTGTACCACATCAGTGAAGTATCTGGGGCACCAGATAGAGAGAGGTATCAGAAAAGTCACCTCAGAAAGAATCAGGATAATTCGAAACATGGAATTACCAAATACCCAGAAGGAAATCAGAATGCTCCTTGGAGTTGTAGGGTACTGCAGGCAGTGTGTTGTGGGATTTCCAGTCCTAGCAAACCCATTAATAAAAATGACAAAGAAAGGAGCAAGTGACCCTGTAGATTGGGATGACGAAAGCATAACAGCTTTCACAAAATTACGAGACTGTCTCTGTACTGCTTCTGCCTTAGGAATGCCCGATTACTCAAAAGATTTTGCACTGTTCTGTGACACACGATATAATTGTGCACTTTCAGTCCTGACCCAAATTCATGGTTTGACTCGACGCCCAGTGGCATACTTTTCTTCCACATTGGACCCAGTGGCAGCTGGATTACCTGGATGTCTGAAAGCTGTAGCTGCAACCTGCATGAGTCTTGAACAAAGTGAGTCCATTGTTATGGGACATCCAGTAACTGTGTATGTTCCACATTCTGTCGTAATTTTACTGACAAGGACAAAAACCCAGTACCTCACACCTAGTCGGCTGACCAAGTACGAGAGGATCCTTGTAGGTGCAGGAAATGTAACCATCGAACAATGTAACATTTTGAATCCAGCTACCTTACTGCCCAGCTCATTTGCAGAGGAAGTGAGGGAGGAATTTGCACATAATTGCATTGATTTGACTGAGTTCAGTACCAAACCACGCCCAGACATCAAAGAAAACCCTCTGTATAGTGAAGATTGTGAGCTGTTTGTAGACGGCTCATGCATGAGACATGAGGACGGGGGCCTGAGCGCCGCCTACTCAGTATGCACTCTAGAGCAACCAGTGGAAGCATCCTATTTACATGGAGTAAAGTCTGCACAAATAGCCGAATTAATTGCATTGACAAAAGCTTGTAAATTTGGGAGAAATTTGAGAATGACCATATATACTGATAGCCAGTATGGTTATGGGGTTGTGCATGACTTTGGCCAATTGTGGCTACAGAGGGAGTTCCTGACTTCTTCAGGCACCCCTATCCGAAATGGAAAATACGTGCAGGATTTACTGGAAGCAATCCAGTTACCAAAAGAATTGGCTGTGGTCAAGTGTGCTGCTCACAAATCTGGCAATGACGATGTGACAGCAGGTAATTGTTATGCTGACCAGTTAGCCAAACATTGTGCAAAATACAAAATGGCAATCAACATAAAGGTTGGTGGAAACAGAAGCAGCTGCCAACTTTTGATGCTAGAGGGAGTGAATACATGGGAGGAAGTGAGAGACTTACAGGAAGCAGCAGACCCACAGGAGAGGCAAAGAAGGAGAAACTTTGGTTGTCGTAGGAGGAATGCAGATGGTGTCATTGTATACCTTGATGATATGCCTGTGTTGCCAGACTGTATGCTTGCTCCTATGGCTAGGCTGATCCATGGAGACACCCATGTAGGCAGAGATGCGATGATTCGCATGTTCCGCCAAACATGGTTCAACTCGAGATTCAGAAGCGTAGCAGAAGCACTCTGCCATAGGTGTTTGACCTGCCAACAATTTAACCCTGGAAAGAAAACCATAGTATTGCCAGGAAAAATTGGAAAGGCAGAAGGCCCTTTTATTAGATTACAACTTGACTTCATTCAGTTGCCCCCTTGTCGAGGAATGAAATACCTACTTGTCATTGTCTGCCTGTTTTCAAAATGGGTGGAAGCTTTCCCTGCACGAAGAAATGACAGCATCACAATAGCAAAATTGTTACTTAGGGAACTAATACCTCGTTACGGTTTCCCAGTCTTAATTGAATCGGACAGAGGAAGTCATTCCCAGAATGAAATAATAAAACAGATTTGTGAAGCATTCAAAATCACGCAACATTTGCACTGTGCATTTCGTCCAGAGGCTTCTGGAGTGGTAGAACAGATAAATGGCACAATCAAATTGAGATTGGGAAAGATGTGTGAATACACTCAACTGGAATGGCCAGATGCTCTGCCTCTAGCGCTGATGGGACTCAGAAGTATTCCAGATCGGAACACGGGCTTGAGTCCCCATGAAATCCTGATGGGAAGAGCAATGCGGCAAGCATGGGTGCCAGGATACAAATTAATAAGCATATCTGATGATTTGGTACTGGAATACTGTAAAGAACTGGCTGATCAAGTGCGGTCTATCTCTCGCCAGGTTGGGGGAGAAGACGTCGCCAGGCCAATGACTCCAGCACATAACCTGAATCCAGGTGACTGGGTCACAATAAAGAAGCACACTCGGAAAAGTTGCCTTGAACCCAGGTGGGGAAAGCTACGACAGGTGATCTTGATAACCATCACAGCTGTAAGGTGTGCAGGAGTACCTCACTGGATCCATGCCAGCCACACGAAGAAAGTGACTGAACCAGACCTAACTGAAGCTGAAGGTTGCGCAGCTGAAGGATCCCAAGACATCGGTCCTGAAGTAGCTGAGGAACAACCGAGCTACAATCAAGAAGATTGGATTCCATTTATCGATCTGACAATCGACCCTATACGAACTAGGAGTCAAGCTCAATTAGATAGACAGTGGGATAATAGTGAGGACGAGACAGGTGAAGAAGAAACTACTCAGATCATTGAAATCCATGTAAAATCTGATTCTGAGGAGGACCAGGTAGGGAGAGAGCAGGTAATTGACACTCCTCCAAAAACACCTGCCCCAGAAAAGGGACAGATAGAAATTAGGGCGGAAGTTCATGCGGAAGAAGATCAAGAGTTCGAAGAGCTTGAACAGGAACAGGTAGGGTTAGACAATTGTGTTCAGGAAGAAGAGACCGAAACAGATCAAAGCCAAGCTCAGCAAACACCTGAACAAGGCCAGTTTAGGGACCAGGCAGAAGAAACAGATGAAAGACCTGGACCTAGTCAGTTAGGGAACAATACAGGAGATGAACTTGATTCAAATGTGCCACAACTGAACGAAAACAAAAGAGTGTTTGAAAAAGGCCAAGACACAGTGCCAGTTAAAAGACTCAGAAAAGGTGACTCAGTTCCTCGATTTGTAAAAAGGCTGAGATTGCGTTTGAAGACAATAAACGAAGAGCCTAACCAAATAAATGAGGTTTCGAGTCAAACTGACCCAGTGGTGACAAAGCAAAGGAGAAGAAGTGCTCGCATTACAAAGCTGAATAACAAGTATTGGAGCCCTGAATGGACTTACTATGTACTGGAAGAATTTGAGAATCTGGAAATAAGTGACGCAAGTACTGAAAGTGACGGAGAATTGATTGCTGAACAGAGCGAAGGCAAAGCAGAACCACCCTGGAAAAAAAAAAAATTATTCGAGTAAGCAAATTGTGCAGAGTTACAAAGAGGGGTTGAAGCTTCTTTTGAGCCGAAATGTCTGATTCTTCTGAGAATGGGAGGCCGAGACGAAGTTGTTGTAAAACATGCTGCCAAGTATGTTTATGTAGTGTAGCAATAGTACTGATCCTTTGGATAGGACTAACAATAACCCTTCCTTCTATGATGAGCAAAAACCAAAGTTTGTACCCAAATAATAATTTACCTGATGACACTGTAGAATCACATACTAGAAAGACACCACAAAGAGTAGACTCATTGGACAAACCACTTAGCCTGAAACGGAGACAGTTAGAATTAGAAGCACCAGATGAGGAAGGATTACACTTTAACAGAATAAAGAACAAGACTCATTTAAATGTTTTCGCAAACCTGTTATTGCATTATGTAGAAACTATGGAAATAGACGACTGTTATGTCTGCATGAAGCTACCTACTTCTGTAGCTGAAGGCGTGACTTATCATCACCTGCCCTTAACCTATGGAATTTCCTGTATTATACTAACTAACTTATTTTATAAAAGAGGACCTTTACAGTATTACTACTCAAACTCTGACGTAACATTTTCTGAACTTCCTGTTCGAAGAAACCTGAACCCTGTACATACAACTAGAGATGTAGCTAAGTACACGAGCGATTATTTTCTAACTGTAGGAAAAATTAATATAGATGATGCACATAAAAATAACCTGACCTGTTCTTTACACGAAAAGGAAAAGGAATTTCTGGACATGGTAGAGAAGAGAAGAGAGAGATTCCAAAAGAAAGCCAAAGACAAGAACCATAAAGTTCCTAAATGGGCAGAGAGTATAGGGAGCACCCCAAATGGTGGAGCTAATGCTGGATTGCTTCTGGATTTTGAAAAGAAGGGGAAACCCTGTCTTAAAAGGGAAATGACTAGTTATTATAACAATATTTTCATTGGTTCCAGTGAATGCGATCATAGTTTCAAAGATGGGACAGAGCCTGTGTTTCCTGGAATTTATTTTATTTGTGGGAACAAGGCTTACTTCAAATTGCCCGACCATTGGTACGGGAGTTGTTATTTTGGTATTGTCTTCCCAAAGATATACCATGTGGGGAAAATCACTGGAAGCAATGAAGAAACTAACCAATTAGTACGCACTAAAAGAGAAAGTGCTGGTGAAATTTTAGGAGATATGTTTAGCGCAATAATACCTGCAGTGGGAGTGGTTCTGAACTCACACAAAATTTGCAAATTGTCAACAGTAGTAGATCGGTTATCTACTGACACTGCTGGAGGTTTCCTGATGGTCAATACCGAAATGGTTGCGGTCAGATCAATGGTTTTACAGAACAGACTTGCGCTTGATACCCTATTGGCAAAAGAGGGCGGAGTCTGCAGAATGTTGAAAGCGCAACATTGTTGCACTTACATACCTGATAAAAGTGTGGAAATCCAAAGGTATGTAAGGAACATTACTAATTTGGCAAAAGAACTCAAACCACTGGAGGTTAACAGTGCCTGGAAGAGACTTACTGATGGTCTTTCCGCCATAGGTCATTGGTTTGCTAATTTAGGTAAAAGTTTTCCGATTAAAGTACTAATGCCAATTGAAGGAATAGGTTTAGTAATATTCGTCATATTCATCTGTTGTAAATGTCGAAAGCACCAGAAAAAGTATACTGTGAACCAGAGAGGGGTAAAGAGAAATGTGGATGAACTTGAATTAGAAGAGATGAACAATCAGATTTATAAAAGGGTGAAAAATTCTCACCCTAATAAAGAGACAAAAGAGAAATTGAACCGAATGTTTGAAGAAATTGAATTGGGCAAACTGTGAAAAGTTGGCATCTGGTTCTGTAGTTTTTTATCTAGGAACCTGAATCGATATTCCTATTTTATGCCCTTGTCCGGTTATAATCAATAATATCCATACAACGGCATAATAATCATATCTATAATTCAGTCATAGCACGTGCTGTCACATTAAGCAAGGCTACTTCTCCGGCCCCCTAGTAAGCACACCGAGTTCTCTAAACAAAACCAAGCCTCCAGCAACCTGGGAAATCCCCCTTGCTTTTGTTTTGATTTCGTCCTAGAACTCCTGTAAAGCACTGTAAGAACGGCCAGTTCTTAGTGACATCTTTATTGACGTCTTATGTCCAACCTTACGTCAAACCCAGGCACCTTTCAGGTATAAATATACCAACGTTGCCTTAAGCAAACACACGGTGGTGATTCTGGAGCAGAGCAGCTATCTACTTGCCCGAGAGCCCAGCTGATGCAAGAGCCCACGGACGCTGCCCCTCCTCTTTGACACACTGAGAGAGACGCTGTCTTTTCTCCTGCCGAGAAATCCAGCTCCGGTGTTTCCAGATACCTTCGCGGGTTACTGGGATATCGAGTCCTGAGAAAGAGATACAAGACCTCCTGCTTTCTATTACCCAGGTACGGAACTGACTAAACCCTTACAGAGAATTCTTGAGTCAGATTCTTGGCAAAAAAACGTAACTTAAACTGCTACTTACTTACTCCTTCCCACGTATTAGGCTTAGGTCAGGTACACCGGGGTAGGCGTATTTAGAAGCACCAGTTGAGTACGATTAGTCAATGTATATATGTATGTATATATTTGATCTATTTAAAGTATCATATGGCTAAGAAACCGTATCAATGCTTTTACAGTATTATTTTATAATCCTCCTTTTACTGTACGCACTTTACTTTACCATGAGTATTACAATCGTGGCAATTCATTTCTCTTGTATGAGGAAGAAGACTGCTCAATAAATAACACCTTTTATTGGAAACGCCCGTCTCTCTTTTCTCTGCATTCTGGTGAAACTAAGTCGCACATTTGACTGAGTGAAATAGCTGTCTATTGTTTTCACACGACTCTAGAGATACACTCTTATTCAGGGAGAGCAAAGTTGTCATGTTTTATGGTTGTCAGAAGCTAATCCCTTCTTGACTATCCAGGGAGGTTAAACTCCTCCTCGTTTATTCGAGAAAGTTTCTAGTGACCTCTGAGCTAGCTGGCAAACCTTAAGTCTAATATAGTCAGTAGAGACCTAGATAACCTCAGTCCTATGTCTACACTGCTGAATATATTATTCCAATGAGCAGAGCCTATTGGGAATATAGGAACTACACTGCATGGCGCCCAACGTTTGGTAAGGCGATAAATCTAACGCAAGACGTTAGAGTAACTCAGTCGTGCTTTTTCACACAGACCCTTTTTCCCGTAAATACTCCAAAAGACGTCTGGAGTGGGTAAAAGGTTAAAAATCCGCCGGAACTTAGTAGGAAGAGATTTCTATGTATAGTTTTTGGTTTAGTCAACGTTGAAGAATACAGTGTTCCAAAAATATTGTGCACCTAATCTTTGTTTCCTTGAAACTTGATCTGCAAGAAGACCTTTCTGTCACTAAAAATGACAGAAAGTGACGACGAAACGGAGGCTGCAACAATAGCAGCTCGACTCCTAGAGGATGACACAAGTCTCCTACAGAATGACCCGAATGCAATACTCATTCCGGTCAACATAAGAAAAACTATAACTCTTAAACCTATAGAAAATGGACTAACATCGAGAGGTGGTATAATCATATTCGTAATTGAGGCACATGAATATCGGCAGACAGAGGTATTCTATTCATGGATAAACTTTCCAGCAGCAAACGCTGTCATACACAAATTCCACTATTACAAAATAGAGGAACCTCCGGATGAATACACTCCTTTCGAGGAGGTGGAAATCCCATTGAAATACCAAGAGCACCTGCTCTGGTTTAAAGGCGCCCTAAAACATAATAATCACATCACCAGGCTCGGTCCACTAGGTAGACCAGGAGCAAAGTGGCCGGTTCTAGCCAGCTACACACCACATCCAGACATCGAAAAAATGTCAGTAGCAGAACTTTTAGCCCAGCTAAAAATAATAATTTATTTAGAGAGTTTTATATAGCGCGAACTTGACCCTTGGGTATCAGAGTGCTTCACAGACAACTATACATTCTGTCGATATGTGATTCACATAACATAACATATATAATAATAATATCATAGTGAGGTAGATCAGTGTCGAGTGGCTTTGTTCACATAACATAGTATTACAATATTATAATGAGTGGTAGATAAGTGTCGAGTTATATAGTAAATATTTCCCATTGTCATGAGCTAGGTTAGGTGTTCGTCGAGGTATAGCAAAGGAAAAACCTAGAATACATAGTGCTGTTCTGTGGTAATGTACTTACATAACGTAGACATTGCCTCATAATATATTGAGTGAGGTAGAAGTGTCGAGACTTAATTCACTTAACATAACATTACAACTTAATATATTGAGTGAGGTAGATAAGTGTAGAGCTTTATAATAAGTCTTTCCCGCTGGGATGCGGAGGTATAGACCGAATAAATATCCTGGCATATATATACTACGATTTGTAAGGGATAGTCTGTATTCCTGTCCAGAATGTTCTGCTTTGTTCTTAAACAGTGTATTCTTCATCCCGGTTCCGGGACTCAATCACCTCCAGTTCTCATGGTGTCTTCATTATGTCAGGAACTTACTCATTAGGAAGATCTTAGTTTCTCGTTTGAATGTTGTTGTGTTTGTAATTTTTCTGATATTAATTAAAATACATAGACAATTAGTCCAATATGTAATGCGGACTTCAACAGTCCAACCAGCTGTTAACATTCCACAGCTGACCCCTCATCAGGGGAATACAAATAAAATAACACCACAGAACATACAATCATGTCTTGGTAAAACACCCGAAAAACGGGAACAAATTCCATTCTGGTTAGCACGAAAAATCACTCAAATAGAGGCAGTATTACCGGATACTACCACTACTGAGAAACACAGAATTCTGACTATCTGTCTTCCAATGGGGATCGCACCACATGTAGAGGACTGTGACACTTGGGGCACAGTCTTTGCTTCCATCTACACAAAAACACATGGTGTTCCGTCAATGGCGGTTATACCAGATGTGCTAAGACAGATTCAAAATGAATACGGTCCAGAACCTGCTTTAACTTTGGGTATGAAATTACTGAAAGACTTCAAGCAGGTCTCGACTATATTATCAGCCAACATAAAAGCAGAAGCAGCATCTGTGGCAATCCGCCAGACATTGAAAGAAACAGACATAGCAGATCAACCATTTGAACTTGCCAGAATCAAAGAAAAATCCTATGAAGAACTAGGAAGAGATAGTTTGGGTGGGAAACCAGTAAAACCCCAACTAACTGAAAATCCTGAAAAGATATTTATTAAAAATAATCTAAATACTCCAAAAAAGAGCTGGGAAGGAAATAAACAATCCACTCCCAAAGAAAAAAGATTCCAGTCCAGAGGAAGGTCTCCTCGGCGGAGAGAAAGATCTCCGGACCAAGGACACAAGTCTCCCCAGAGGGAGCCCTCTGAGACAAGATACAAACTTAGAAATAGGGATAATCTAAAGAAACCTGATAGATATCAAGATATTGATACACGTCCCTCTCGATCTTTTCAAACTTCCTCGCAGAAATCGGAAAGAAGAGGACGATCAGAACACAGGGAAGAGCACGTCAAGTCCAAAGACAAGGAACCTGCTCATCAAAGTAAAAAATTACAATTTCCAAAAAAGAAGGTAGCCAGTATTAAAGTAATCAAACATGCTGAGGATACTGAGGACACAGCTGAAAAACGGAGAGTGGGCCCAGACAGTGCTAGACAGCGCAGCAGAAGTGACCATAGCTCGCAGGATCCTGATGAATCATCTGGAGACAGTGGACACGAATGAATACATTCAAGTGGAAACTGCAGACAGCAGAGTTAGCAAACCTCATAAAATATACGAGATAACATTACGTATAGAGGGAGATAAGACTAGGGAAGTAAGGGGTCTATTTTGGGATAAGCTTTCCAAAGGCTATGACATCCTTTTAGCTGAAAAGGACTGGCCGCCAGAGTTTGTCAGGGAATGCCCTCATGGCGAACAAATGATTATGCCTGCCTTCTCAAATCACATTCCAATTCATAAAAAATATACACTTGCAAGTGCGGTTTTCGAGTGGTTAGGACACCATGGACTGAAATGCAACTCCGACAAGTCGGAGCTGCTCTTTTTCGGGTGCACCTCCGAGCCGGACTGGAAACCCTGGTGGCCGCAGGAGATGTCTCCCCCAGTTAGCTCATCCCAGAAGGCCAAAAATTTGGGAGTGATCATTGACAATGATCTTTCTTTTGGACCACATATTTCCTCTCTCACTGGGAAATGTTTTGGCATCCTACGGATGCTACGTAAATTTCTACCTTTAGTATCCATTGAGCACAGGAAAATTATTGTCCAGGCACTGGTGGGATCCAGACTGGATTACGCCAATGTCTTATTTCTGGGGCTTCCTAAATACCTGGTCAGGCGTCTTCAAGTCGCTCAGAATTCTGCAGCCCGAGCGGTCTTTGGTCTCTCAAGAAGAGCTAGAGCCACTGCTCTTCTTTCGACCTTACATTGGCTCCCGGTTGATAAAAGGATTCTTTTTAAAACTTTGACTACGACCTACAAGGCCTTACATGGCATCGGTCCAAAATATATTTCCAATCGTGTGTCTTGGTACCAGCCTTCCAGATCTCTTAGATCTGCTGCGCTATACAAAGTGAGGGTTCCCATTATTAAGCGCGCCAGAGCAGGAGGTCGGTCCTTTCGTTATCTAGCTCCTCGTGCCTGGAATGACCTTCCGATTTCTCTAAGACAGGCTTCTAGCCTGATGTCCTTCCGAAAGGCCCTTAAAACATGGCTTTTCCCTTAGACCGCTGCTGTTCTTTTTTCTTTCATGCGTGTGTTACAATTCCCTTCAGTGTTATGTTTCTCCCTCTTTTAGTGGGTACCTTCGAAAAAGCGCCGGGATGCTCCAACTGGAGTGGCCGTGCGCTATAGAAGCACAAAAATAACATAACATAACATAACAAAGTGGACAGTAGCCCAAGCTCCTGCATTATATAAAAATCATGTAGGATGGGATGAGGACTCTCCTCCTCACAAAATTCAATTAAAATGTCAACCAACTGCACAAAGACAGTACCCAATTAAGCAAGAAGCTAAAAAACAGGTCAGGGAGATCTTAGATCAACTTGAATACCAGGGGGTGATTGAAACATGCACCTCACAAATGAACAATCCTTTGTTTCCTGTCTCCAAGCCAGACGATTCATATCGTCTAGTTTTGGACTACAGACACCTTAACTCATGTTGCAAGACATTTGCAGTACAAAACTCACACAGTGCAGCACTAATGGATAACATCGTGCGCAAAAAATACAAAACAACATTAGACATCTCTAATGGATTCTTTTGTCAAAACATTGCACCTGAAAGCAGGTATTTGACCGCTTTCTCAATAATGGGTTCGCAGAACATTTCTGTCGACTCCCACAGGGGTTCAAGAATAGCCCAGGATTATTCTCAGCAAGAGTAACAGACTTACTACAAATGTATGATGATGAAGCATTATCTTACGTCGATGACATCTATTTGACAGATGATGACTTGGATACTCACTTGAAAAGAGTGAACACCATAATACTTAGGTTCGCAGCAGAGGGTTACAAATTCAACTTTAAAAAGTCACGAATTGCCCATCTGACTGTCCTGTTTTTAGGATATGAATTATCAAGTGAAGGCAAAAGCCTAGCAGACAATTTCTTAGAGAAGTGTGCTGTACTCCAAGCACCAAAAACGCTTAGGAACTTATAATCAATACTAGGTTTCCTGAATTTCGGAAGAACATACATTCTAAATTATGCAGGGAGGGTTAAACCTCTCTATGAATTAATAAAACCTGATTTTAAACCAATCAATTGGACTCAAACACACACAGAAATATTGAGAACATTGCAAACAGACATGTTAGCAAAAACAAAATTGCAAACTCGCGATAATACACGCAACCTTGTAATCCGAGTCATCCCAGGAAGATGCGGATTCACGTACCTGACCTCTAATGAGGGAGAAAAGGTACCAATAGCTTACAAATCACATTTGTACACACAAGCTGAAAAACATTCAGTCTTACGGAAAATGTTGTAAATGCGGTTCAAACAGCTGTAGCCAGCGAAAAAGCCCAAGCCGAAGGCAAAAGGATAACTGTTTTAACAGCAGAATCAGCTTTTGAGGCATTAACAAGTCCACGCAATTTAACTACAGTGGCATTAGATCCAAAATGGATACAATGGGAGAATTCTCTTGCTACAGAAAAAATACTATTTTGACCCAGAAATGAAAAAATTGAAATATCTAACGTATGAAAAAGAATATCCTCTGCCAATCGAAATTCTGCCCCTACAACAGTACGCCTGTGTAATATACACGAACGGTTATGCAGAACCCTCAGTTTGGGGAAAGCAAGCTTACAATGCTACGTGCGAGATTGTTAAATGCCGGTGGCACGGAGGTAAATTGAGACCACTGGTAACTATGTCTCAATCTGTAAAAGACAATTCATGTCATCAAACTGAATTAATAGCTTTAAAAATGGCGCTATTTATTGCCGATCGCGAATTCCCGACACTAATAGTGTGCGATTCGCATTCCTGCGTCAAGTCTTACAATAATGACTTGCAGAAATGGGTTCAAAACGGTTACAAAGATGACACAGGTGCCACAATCAAGCAAAAATCGCTTTGGGAACAAGTAGTTCTTTTAAAGAAAGAACTACAAAAGACTCACGTGATACATACACTGAGTCATCAGCGTGATGGCGTTCACGTTGCAGGGAATTCATTGGCTGACACAGCCACAGCGGAAGCAACTAAACCGGCTTCCGTAGCCACAAAAAAGCGTTCAGAAAAATACATAGACGGGGAAACCATGCTGGCGGTAAAAACGTCTTCAAAAGGGGACTGTGCAGCATTACCCGTGAAATATCCACTCAATTATACATACATAATCGATGCAAACTCCGTTCCTTTTGCTCGAATCCCTGGAGTGGGGGATAGGGTAATTCCAAACACGAACAGGAGAATCTTCTTAATACAAGAAGCACATATGGGATTAGGTCTAAGGCATCAGATGATCAAAGAATCTCTGACAGAATTACAATCAGAATACTGGTGGCCGGGAATGAGCTTGCATAATCACAAATTTGCAAAAAAGATTGTGAAAACTGCAACAGAGATCGCAGTGGCGAACCGGCCGAGGTAGTGCCAGAACACCTAATAGAAAGCATAAGGTGATCTATACGCATGATTAAACAGGAAACATGTGTCCCAATGTATATTATTTAAGACTAGATTCACTTAAAATGTAGACACCAGCGCTCGGCTGACGCCAGAACTGTTATAAAAGATTTGCGAGTCTATATCGGCACATACGCAATTGGCATGCTACATTCTGACCAGGGTCCTGCTTTTAGCTCTCGAGCTTATAAGGAGGCCATGACCAGCATGGGCATTGCATTGCGGTACTCTTGTCCCTTCCATCCTGAGGGAAACGGGATTGTGGAAAGAAAAAACCGAGACATAAAACAATCTATAACGGAGAGGGTATTAGGTATGGGTGATGGGTGGGTCCAACATTTAACAAGTGTCCAACATAGTCTTAACAATCTGCCAAGAAATTCTCTAAAAGGTTTCAGTCCGTATGAACTATTGTTCGGTACTAGAATGCATATTCAGGACTTAGATAGTCAGACTTCAGTGGTAGAAGAAAAATGCTTTGATATCAAAGATCGTTTGGCTATTTTACAGGACTTAAATGAAACAAGAAAAGACCTGAGCAACGTAAAGCTAAAACAGCAGCCAACCGCCACTGAAGAAAAACCACCTGTCCCAGCAAGGCCTGTCTGGATTCCAAAGATTGGGGCTCTGGTCAGAGAGAAAATCGCAGTGAAGAAGGAATTTGGGCCTTCTTACAGAAAAGCAGTACCTGTCTTAGCTGTCAACGGAACAAGATCAGTCGTACTACCGCCCCTTGCTGGTAAAAAGGAGAACCGAGTTGTATCCATCGACCTGGTAAAACCACAATCATGTGGCCAATAATAAGTAGTAGGCCCAGTGGACTCCCAAAAAATAGCAGAACACCAAAGTTTGCTACAATAGAAGAGGTTCAAACTGAGAGACTAATCACATTTGATAAACCTACAGTGATTAAAAAAGGAATATTCAATAATGCAATGGAACTTGTGCCTCTTAAAACCCAAATTGCAACAGTTCATCAAGAAACACCTGTCTACAACGATGTAGCCACAGATTATGCTAATGAAACAAAGAAAATTCCAAAAGCAAATAAAAATCCGGAAGCGATTCAAACAATTGACAGAACTGCATCTGGCTACTTCATCAATTTCGATGACTTTTCTGAGGATCCAAGCGAGCCTGAAGAACAGCCTACAACTAAATCTTTTAAAAATAAAGTAACAGAACTCTTTCATCAACTCAAAGAAACCTATCTGATTTCTCCATGGATTGAATTATGGATTGTGTTAGGTGTACTTTTCCTCCTGCTTTGGCTCATCGTGGTTCTTTGTTTGGGAAAATTCATTGAGGAAAAATACAGTACAATGGACACAGCAATTCAGAACATCAACTTGGTCCTAAAGCCACACAAGTCATCTCACATCGAGAAAAGAGAACTATCATCAGTGAATGTTACAGCCAATCCAATACCCGGTGGGGTAGCTTGGGACAAAACAGATTATGACATTTATGGCCCGGTCGAGCTCTTGAAGTATCCACACCAGTTTAAGGTTTCATTGAGTGACTTTGTAAAACCGAACACATTCTCTGATGATTGGGACTTTGAAAGTATTAATGATATGATGTCAGATTTAGTTATGTCAGCAAAATTTACAGAACATGATTACTTGCAGGGTTCATCTAATTATGAAGAAATGTACTGCTATAACCACTTTGCACATCACTATTTGCATAAATCTGCTCAACCTAGAAATTTTCTAAACTATAATCAATGGGAACATTGTGCAACTCCACCAAAAGGCAGTTCAAAAATATTTTATGAGAAATTCCCATACTTCTCAGGGTTTAACACAAGTGAAGCAGAAGCCTTTTATTTCAAAATGTTAAATAAGACAGGAATGAAAACAATGCTGACAAACACTAAATTAATCCATACAGAAGCATTTTATGAAAAAATGACTACATTTGGTTTTGTTTTTTGGAAAAACAACATTGAAACAAAAACCATCTGGGGTACCAAAGATTGGCAGGTCCAAGGTATAGAATCATTATTTAGAGCCTGCATGATCCCAGAACAAATTATATTCTTGAATGATACCATTCAACAGACAACATGTCTTGGCCTAGCCAAAATTAAAGACTTGAACAAACCGTCTATTCCAAAGCCAACACCTGACAGTAATAGCACTACAGATGTTGAGATAGACGTATCCCATATTTTTAACCTAAACAGAACACATCCTGATTGGAAAAAATGGTTGAACTGGCCCACAGACACAAATAACTGTCAAGACAGATTCCTGAACAAAACACAGGGGTTAAAATTGACCAGGCCAGACCCTAGATACTCCCAGAGACAACATCCAGGGATAGTTACAACATACAGTGTAGGAAAACTCTGCCTCGAATGGCTACAGAAATCCACACTGGCAGAAATTAAGCAACACTTGACTTTTCAATTACAATTACAATTTCCAAAAAAGAAGGTAGCCAGTATTAAAGTAATCAAACATGCTGAGGATACTGAGGACACAGCTGAAAAACGGAGAGTGGGCCCAGACAGTGCTAGACGGCTCAGCAGAAGTGACCATAGCTCGCAAGATCCTGATGAATCATCTGGAGACAGTGGACACGAATGAATACATTCAAGTGGAAACTGCAGACAGCAGAGTTAGCAAACCTCATAAAATATACGAGATAACATTACGTATAGAGGGAGATAAGACTAGGGAAGTAAGGGGTCTATTTTGGGATAACCTTTCCAAAGGCTATGACATCCTTTTAGCTGAAAAGGACTGGCCGCCAGAGTTTGTCAGGGAATGCCCTCATGGCGAACAAATGATTATGCCTGCCTTCTCAAATCACATTCCAATTCATAAAAAATATACACTTGCAAGAAAGTGGACAGTAGCCCAAGCTCCTGCATTATATAAAAATCATGTAGGATGGGATGAGGACTCTCCTCCTCACAAAATTCAATTAAAATGTCAACCAACTGCACAAAGACAGTACCCAATTAAGCAAGAAGCTAAAAAACAGGTCAGGGAGATCTTAGATCAACTTGAATACCAGGGGGTGATTGAAACATGCACCTCACAAATGAACAATCCTTTGTTTCCTGTCTCCAAGCCAGACGATTCATATCGTCTAGTTTTGGACTACAGACACCTTAACTCATGTTGCAAGACATTTGCAGTACAAAACTCACACAGTGCAGCACTAATGAATAACATCGTGCGCAAAAAATACAAAACAACATTAGACATCTCTAATGGATTCTTTTGTCAAAACATTGCACCTGAAAGCAGGTATTTGACCGCTTTCTCAATAATGGGTTCGCAGAAACATTTCTGTCGACTCCCACAGGGGTTCAAGAATAGCCCAGGATTATTCTCAGCAAGAGTAACAGACTTACTACAAATGTATGATGATGAAGCATTATCTTACGTCGATGACATTTATTTGACAGATGATGACTTGGATACTCACTTGAAAAGAGTGAACACCATAATACTTGGGTTCGCAGCAGAGGGTTACAAATTCAACTTTAAAAAGTCACGAATTGCCCATCTGACTGTCCTGTTTTTAGGATATGAATTATCAAGTGAAGGCAAAAGCCTAGCAGACAATTTCTTAGAGAAGTGTGCTGTACTCCAAGCACCAAAAACGCTTAGGAACTTATAATCAATACTAGGTTTCCTGAATTTCGGAAGAACATACATTCTAAATTATGCAGGGAGGGTTAAACCTCTCTATGAATTAATAAAACCTGATTTTAAACCAATCAATTGGACTCAAACACATACAGAAATATTGAGAACATTGCAAACAGACATGTTAGCAAAAACAAAATTGCAAACTCGCGATAATACACGCAACCTTGTAATCCGAGTCATCCCAGGAAGATGCGGATTCACGTACCTGACCTCTAATGAGGGAGAAAAGGTACCAATAGCTTACAAATCACATTTGTACACACAAGCTGAAAAACATTCAGTCTTACGGAAAATGTTGTAAATGCGGTTCAAACAGCTGTAGCCAGCGAAAAAGCCCAAGCCGAAGGCAAAAGGATAACTGTTTTAACAGCAGAATCAGCCTTTGAGGCATTAACAAGTCCACGCAATTTAACTACAGTGGCATTAGATCCAAAATGGATACAATGGGAGAATTCTCTTGCTACAGAAAAAATACTATTATGACCCAGAAATGAAAAAATTGAAATATCTAACGTATGAAAAAGAATATCCTCTGCCAATCGAAATTCTGCCCCTACAACAGTACGCCTGTGTAATATACACGAACGGTTATGCAGAACCCTCAGTTTGGGGAAAGCAAGCTTACAATGCTACGTGCGAGATTGTTAAATTCCGGTGGCACGGAGGTAAATTGAGACCACTGGTAACTATGTCTCAATCTGTAAAAGACAATTCATGTCATCAAACTGAATTAATAGCTTTAAAAATGGCGCTATTTATTGCCGATCGCGAATTCCCGACACTAATAGTGTGCGATTCGCATTCCTGCGTCAAGTCTTACAATAATGACTTGCAGAAATGGGTTCAAAACGGTTACAAAGATGACACAGGTGCCACAATCAAGCAAAAATCGCTTTGGGAACAAGTAGTTCTTTTAAAGAAAGAACTACAAAAGACTCACGTGATACATACACTGAGTCATCAGCGTGATGGCGTTCACGTTGCAGGGAATTCATTGGCTGACACAGCCACAGCGGAAGCAACTAAACCGGCTTCCGTAGCCACAAAAAAGCGTTCAGAAAAATACATAGACGGGGAAACCATGCTGGCGGTAAAAACGTCTTCAAAAGGGGACTGTGCAGCATTACCCGTGAAATATCCACTCAATTATACATACATAATCGATGCAAACTCCGTTCCTTTTGCTCGAATCCCTGGAGTGGGGGATAGGGTAATTCCAAACACGAACAGGAGAATCTTCTTAATACAAGAAGCACATATGGGATTAGGTCTAAGGCATCAGATGATCAAAGAATCTCTGACAGAATTACAATCAGAATACTGGTGGCCGGGAATGAGCTTGCATAATCACAAATTTGCAAAAAATTGTGAAAACTGCAACAGAGATCGCAGTGGCGAACCGGCCGAGGTAGTGCCAGAACACCTAATAGAAAGCATAAGGTGATCTATACGCATGATTAAACAGGAAACATGTGTCCCAATGTATATTATTTAAGACTAGATTCACTTAAAATGTAGACACCAGCGCTCGGCTGACGCCAGAACTGTTATAAAAGATTTGCGAGTCTATATCGGCACATACGCAATTGGCATGCTACATTCTGACCAGGGTCCTGCTTTTAGCTCTCGAGCTTATAAGGAGGCCATGACCAGCATGGGCATTGCATTGCGGTACTCTTGTCCCTTCCATCCTGAGGGAAACGGGATTGTGGAAAGAAAAAACCGAGACATAAAGCAATCTATAACGGCGAGGGTATTAGGTACGGGTGATGGGTGGGTCCAACATTTAACAAGTGTCCAACATAGTCTTAACAATCTGCCAAGAAATTCTCTAAAAGGTTTCAGTCCGTATGAACTATTGTTCGGTACTAGAATGCATATTCAGGACTTAGATAGTCAGACTTCAGTGGTAGAAGAAAAATGCTTTGATATCAAAGATCGTTTGGCTATTTTACAGGACTTAAATGAAACAAGAAAAGACCTGAGCAACGTAAAGCTAAAACAGCAGCCAACCGCCAGTGAAGAAAAACCACCTGTCCCAGCAAGGCCTGTCTGGATTCCAAAGATTGGGGCTCTGGTCAGAGAGAAAATCGCAGTGAAGAAGGAATTTGGGCCTTCTTACAGAAAAGCAGTACCTGTCTTAGCTGTCAACGGAACAAGATCAGTCGTACTACCGCCCCTTGCTGGTAAAAAGGAGAACCGAGTTGTATCCATCGACCTGGTAAAACCACAATCATGTGGCCAATAATAAGTAGTAGGCCCAGTGGACTCCCAAAAAATAGCAGAACACCAAAGTTTGCTACAATAGAAGAGGTTCAAACTGAGAGACTAATCACATTTGATAAACCTGCAGTGATTAAAAAAGGAATATTCAATAATGCAATGGAACTTGTGCCTCTTAAAACCCAAATTGCAACAGTTCATCAAGAAACACCTGTCTACAACGATGTAGCCACAGATTATGCTAATGAAACAAAGAAAATTCCAAAAGCAAATAAAAATCCGGAAGCGATTCAAACAATTGACAGAACTGCATCTGGCTACTTCATCAATTTCGATGACTTTTCTGAGGATCCAAGCGAGCCTGAAGAACAGCCAACAACTAAATCTTTTAAAAATAAAGTAACAGAACTCTTTCATCAACTCAAAGAAACCTATCTGATTTCTCCATGGATTGAATTATGAATTGTGTTAGGTGTACTTTTCCTCCTGCTTTGGCTCATCGTGGTTCTTTGTTTGGGAAAATTCATTGAGGAAAAATACAGTACAATGGACACAGCAATTCAGAACATCAACTTGGTCCTAAAGCCACACAAGTCATCTCACATCGAGAAAAGAGAACTATCATCAGTGAATGTTACAGCCAATCCAATACCCGGTGGGGTAGCTTGGGACAAAACAGATTATGACATTTATGGCCCGGTCGAGCTCTTGAAGTATCCACACCATTTTAAGGTTTCATTGAGTGACTTTGTAAAACCGAACACATTCTCTGATGATTGGGACTTTGAAAGTATTAATGATATGATGTCAGATTTAGTTATGTCAGCAAAATTTACAGAACATGATTACTTGCAGGGTTCATCTAATTATGAAGAAATGTACTGCTATAACCACTTTGCACATCACTATTTGCATAAATCTGCTCAACCTAGAAATTTTCTAAACTATAATCAATGGGAACATTGTGCAACTCCACCAAAAGGCAGTTCAAAAATATTTTATGAGAAATTCCCATACTTCTCAGGGTTTAACACAAGTGAAGCAGAAGCCTTTTATTTCAAAATGTTAAATAAGACAGGAATGAAAACAATGCTGACAAACACTAAATTAATCTATACAGAAGCATTTTATGAAAAAATGACTACATTTGGTTTTGATTTTTGGAAAAACAACATTGAAACAAAAACCATCTGGGGTACCAAAGATTGGCAGGTCCAAGGTATAGAATCATTATTTAGAGCCTGCATGATCCCAGAACAAATTATATTCTTGAATGATACCATTCAACAGACAACATGTCTTGGCCTAGCCAAAATTAAAGACTTGAACAAACCGTCTATTCCAAAGCCAACTTCTGACAGTAATAGCACTACAGATGTTGAGATAGACGTATCCCATATTTTTAACCAAAACAGAACACATCCTGATTGGAAAAAATGGTTGAACTGGCCCACAGACACAAATAACTGTCAAGACAGATTCCTGAACAAAACACAGGGGTTAAAATTGACCAGGCCAGACCCTAGATACTCCCAGAGACAACATCCAGGGATAGTTACAACATACAGTGTAGGAAAACTCTGCCTCGAATGGCTACAGAAATCCACACTGGCAGAAATTAAGCAACACTTGACTTTACTTAAAGACGGTGCTGACTTGCGTGATTTCATAATGGGACCACGCAAACAGCGTCCAAAACGTTTCATAGCGGCCGGTATATATGCAGCTTACAACAAAGCTTGGAAAGAAACGCAAATTGAAACAGCAGAAAAAATACGGGAAATTGACCGTATTAATTTGGAAAAATCACTTTCTGTTGTGGACAATGGGTTAATGACTCTGTCTTCCAGAATATATTCACTGGACAGTATTGTATCATCTGCTATAGATATAATAGAGCAGGACTTGCTAATGTTACAACACGGTCAGTCCCAATTACGTTCTATTGTACAGATTGGCTGGACGTTACAAAATCTGCGTTCAGGCTACGTGGCCTGGCGTTTAATCTACACAACGTCATTATTCTCTATCTTTAACCTTACTGATACACAAATCAGCTTGGCACAGAAAGGAGAGGAATATACAATTCTGAGCATTGAAAAACTTGAGAGATTACCATTGACAATGTCAGAAAGACCTGTCATTGAATGGATAATACACGGAATAATAACAATTCCGATAACGACTTTCCAATTTAAATACTGTCAAGAGTATATACAAGCAGGCCAGTATGAAAGGTTGGGTAAAGGGTACATTAAGTCATCATGGAAATTACCTTACACACACACATGTTATAGTGAAAAGGAACATAATGTATTTCTTAGTGGTAATAATTGTAAAAGATCACTAAGTGGTATACTTCTGTGTCAAGGTATTAACCTGCATGGGGCCTGTGAGGGGACTTCAAATAACCTTTCATGTCACCAGCATGGCACACCTGCAACTCGAATAGAGCCATTCTTTAGACGGCTTTCTAACGGGAGCTATATTCTGATAGTGGACCACAGATGTTGTGGCATGGTGCCAGGAAAAGCTTATCTCGTGAGCGTTAGTTCCATGGTCACTTGCTGTATGCAAGTATTGTTTCCAAACAGCACTCCAGACAGGGAGGCAAAAATGTGGCCCTTTTTGAATATCTCTTCTATTCGAATTGATACTTTAAGCAGAATGAAGTCTGTCCTTTTGCAGACAACTGTGCCCTTGACGTCATCAAAAGAAACGTATGATCTACAAGTTGCAAGGACAACGGCAGAGATACACACACTTTTATCAACAAATTGCCCCCTACATTTCACAGAAATGTTAAGCCAAATCCTAAATATGTCTGATACCAGAAGCCGTAGACAACTTTTTTGCGAGTCTGTCTGAAATGATGTTTTCCCTGAACAGAAAGTATAACTTTTAAGCAAACAAGCACACAGCGTTCCATGAACTCTGAATTCGGCCTTTGGCTTTGATAAACAAAAAAACTACTGAAAATATTTGGAACTATTTTTCCCACTGAAAGCAAAATTATTTTTTCTCGATCCCAAATATTTACCTTTTTTTTGGCACTTGTATTCTGCTTAAAGTAGAACTATTCTAAGAGAACAGAGCTTCTATTTTTAGGAACTCTAGAGACAATATATTACCTCAGCCTCTAGCATATTTACAAATGACTGTGTTTATATGTGATGGAATGTTCTCGCCCTTCTTTTCTGTATTAAGAGCCATTTCATGTGTACATTTCGCAAATCATTCAGCTGACATGCATCCTTTTTAAATGAATGATTACACTGCTTGAAAAACGTACAGTACCTATAATCATTTTCATGTATTTTCGCATACACCATTTCAAATGCAAAAATTTATTTTGGGGTGGGTTGGTATACACATGCACCTTTTAAAATGTTTACTATTGCTTAAGTTTTAGTAATGATGGACATTAATTCGTGGAGTGGGTGTAGTGTTTTATCTAGGAACCTGAATCGATATTCCTATTTTATGCCCTTGTCCGGTTATATTCAATAATATCCATACAACGGCATAGTAATCATATACATAATTCAGTCGTAGCACATGCTGTCACATTAAGCAATTGCAAAAAACACAGTTGATGGACAGAATGTTGAACAATGTCATACATTCACCCCAGTACAAGGATCTGGGCCTAAATCCATCGTTTTTTTGCACTCCACACCACCCTGGGTTAGACACTGGCTATATGCAAATCAGCTCTGACCCTGTGCCTCATGGGAACAGTCCAGTCCGAACTACCAAGCCATGTCTTTCCCAGACCGGAATCAAGCATCCAAGGACCGGTTTCTGGCTATCAGCCTTCATCAGCCTGGATAGCTTGACTCCAGTGGTGTGGAGAGCCTGGGACTCACGTCTGAGCATCCCCAGCCCACTCGGGGTGAAATTGCAAAAAACACAGTTGATGGACAGAATGTTGAACAATGTCATACATTCACCCCAGTACAAGGATCTGGGCCTAAATCCATCGTTTTTTTGCACTCCACACCACCCTGGGTTAGACACTGGCTATATGCAAATCAGCTCTGACCCTGTGCCTCATGGGAACAGTCCAGTCCAAACTACCAAGCCATGTCTTTCCCAGACCGGAATCAAGCATCCAAGGACCGGTTTCTGGCTATCAGCCTTCATCAGCCTGGATAGCTTGACTCCAGTGGTGTGGAGAGCCTGGGACTCACGTCTGAGCATCCCCAGCCCACTCGGGGTGAAATTGCAAAAAAAACAGTTGATGGACAGAATGTTGAACAATGTCATACATTCACCCCAGTACAAGGATCTGGGCCTAAATCCATCGTTTTTTTGCACTCCACACCACCCTGGGTTAGACACTGGCTATATGCAAATCAGCTCTGACCCTGTGCCTCATGAGAACAGTCCAGTCCGAACTACCAAGCCATGTCTTTCCCAGACCGGAATCAAGCATCCAAGGACCGGTTTCTGGCTATCAGCCTTCATCAGCCTGGATAGCTTGACTCCAGTGGTGTGGAGAGCCTGGGACTCACGTCTGAGCATCCCCAGCCCACTCGGGGTGAAATTGCAAAAAACACAGTTGATGGACAGAATGTTAAACAATGTCATACATTCACCCCAGTACAAGGATCTGGGCCTAAATCCATCGTTTTTTTGCACTCCACACCACCCTGGGTTAGACACTGGCTATATGCAAATCAGCTCTGACCCTGTGCCTCATGGGAACAGTCCAGTCCGAACTACCAAGCCATGTCTTTCCCAGACCGGAATCAAGCATCCAAGGACCGGTTTCTGGCTATCAGCCTTCATCAGCCTGGATAGCTTGACTCCAGTGGTGTGGAGAGCCTGGGACTCACGTCTGAGCATCCCCAACCCACTCGGGGTGAAATTGCAAAAAACACAGTTGATGGACAGAATGTTGAACAATGTCATACATTCACCCCAGTACAAGGATCTGGGCCTAAATCCATCGTTTTTTTGCACTCCACACCACCCTGGGTTAGACACTGGCTATATGCAAATCAGCTCTGACCCTGTGCCTCATGGGAACAGTCCAGTCCGAACTACCAAGCCATGTCTTTCCCAGACCGGAATCAAGCATCCAAGGACCGGTTTCTGGCTATCAGCCTTCATCAGCCTGGATAGCTTGTGTGGAGTGCAAAAAAACGATGGATTTAGGCCCAGATCCTTGTACTGGGGTGAATGTATGACATTGTTCTACATTCTGTCCATCAACTGTGTTTTTTGCAATTTTCACCCCGAGTGGGCTGGGTATGCTCAGTTGTGAGTCCCAGGCTCTCCACACCACTGGAGTCAAGCTATCCAGGCTGATGAAGGCTGATAGCCAGAAACCGGTCCTTGGATGCTTGATTCCGGTCTGGGAAAAACATGGCTTGGTAGTTCGGACTGGACTGTTCCCAAGGGGCACAGGGTCAGAGCTGATTTGCATATAGCCAGTGTCTAACCCAGGGTGGTGTGGAGTGCAAAAAAACGATGGATTTAGGCCCAGATCCTTGTACTGGGGTGAATGTATGACATTGTTCCACATTCTGTCCATCAACTGTGTTTTTTGCAATTTTCACCCCGAGTGGGCTGGGTATGCTCAGACGTGAGTCCCAGGCTCTCCACACCACTGGAGTCAAGCTATCCAGGCTGATGAAGGCTGATAGCCAGAAACCGGTCCTTGGATGCTTGATTCCGGTCTGGGAAAGACATGGCTTGGTAGTTCGGACTGGACTCTTCCCAAGGGGCACAGGGTCAGAGCTGATTTGCATATAGCCAGTGTCTAACCCAGGGTGGTGTGGAGTGCAAAAAAACGATGGATTTAGGCCCAGATCCTTGTACTGGGGTGAATGTATGACATTGTTCTACATTCTGTCCATCAACTGTGTTTTGTGCAATTTTCACCCCGAGTGGGCTGGGTATGCTCAGACGTGAGTCCCAGGCTCTCCACACCACTGGAGTCAAGCTATCCAGGCTGATGAAGGCTGATAGCCAGAAACCGGTCCTTGGATGCTTGATTCCGGTCTGGGAAAGACATGGCTTGGTAGTTCGGACTGGACTGTTCCCAAGGGGCACAGGGTCAGAGCTGATTTGCATATAGCCAGTGTCTAACCCAGGGTGGTGTGGAGTGCAAAAAAACGATGGATTTAGGCCCAGATCCTTGTACTGGGGTGAATGTATGACATTGTTCTACATTCTGTCCATCAACTGTGTTTTTTGCAATTTTCACCCCGAGTGGGCTGGGTATGCTCAGACGTGAGTCCCAGGCTCTCCACACCACTGGAGTCAAGCTATCCAGGCTGATGAAGGCTGATAGCCAGAAACCGGTCCTTGGATGCTTGATTCCGGTCTGGGAAAGACATGGCTTGGTAGTTCGGACTGGACTCTTCCCAAGGGGCACAGGGTCAAAGCTGATTTGCATATAGCCAGTGTCTAACCCAGGGTGGTGTGGAGTGCAAAAAAACGATGGATTTAGGCCCAGATCCTTGTACTGGGGTGAATGTATGACATTGTTCTACATTCTGTCCATCAACTGTGTTTTTTGCAATTTTCACCCCGAGTGGGCTGGGTATGCTCAGACGTGAGTCCCAGGCTCTCCACACCACTGGAGTCAAGCTATCCAGGCTGATGAAGGCTGATAGCCAGAAACCGGTCCTTGGATGCTTGATTCCGGTCTGGGAAAGACATGGCTTGGTAGTTCGGACTGGACTGTTCCCAAGGGGCACAGGGTCAGAGCTGATTTGCATATAGCCAGTGTCTAACCCAGGGTGGTGTGGAGTGCAAAAAAACTATGGATTTAGGCCCAGATCCTTGTACTGGGGTGAATGTATGACATTGTTCTACATTCTGTCCATCAACTGTGTTTTTTGCAATTTTCACCCCGAGTGGGCTGGGTATGCTCAGACGTGAGTCCCAGGCTCTCCACACCACTGGAGTCAAGCTATCCAGGCTGATGAAGGCTGATAGCCAGAAACCGGTCCTTGGATGCTTGATTCCGGTCTGGGAAAGACATGGCTTGGTAGTTCGGACTGGACTGTTCCCAAGGGGCACAGGGTCAGAGCTGATTTGCATATAGCCAGTGTCTAACCCAGGGTGGTGTGGAGTGCAAAAAAACGATGGATTTAGGCCCAGATCCTTGTACTGGGGTGAATGTATGACATTGTTCTACATTCTGTCCATCAACTGTGTTTTTTGCAATTTTCACCCCGAGTGGGCTGGGTATGCTCAGACGTGAGTCCCAGGCTCTCCACTCCACTGGAGTCAAGCTATCCAGGCTGATGAAGGCTGATAGCCAGAAACCGGTCCTTGGATGCTTGATTCCGGTCTGGGAAAGACATGGCTTGGTAGTTCGGACTGGACTGTTCCCAAGGGGCACAGGGTCAGAGCTGATTTGCATATTGCCAGTGTCTAACCCAGGGTGGTGTGGAGTGCAAAAAAACGATGGATTTAGGCCCAGATCCTTGTACTGGGGTGAATGTATGACATTGTTCTACATTCTGTCCATCAACTGTGTTTTTTGCAATTTTCACCCCGAGTGGGCTGGGTATGCTCAGACGTGAGTCCCAGGCTCTCCACACCACTGGAGTCAAGCTATCCAGGCTGATGAAGGCTGATAGCCAGAAACCGGTCCTTGGATGCTTGATTCCGGTCTGGGAAAGACATGGCTTGGTAGTTCGGACTGGACTGTTCCCAAGGGGCACAGGGTCAGAGCTGATTTGCATATAGCCAGTGTCTAACCCAGGGTGGTGTGGAGTGCAAAAAAAACGATGGATTTAGGTCCAGATCCTTGTACTGGGGTGAATGTATGACATTGTTCTACATTCTGTCCATCAACTGTGCTTTTTGCAATTTTCACCCCGAGTGGGCTGGGTATGCTCAGACGTGAGTCCCAGGCTCTCCACACCACTGGAGTCAAGCTATCCAGGCTGATGAAGGCTGATAGCCAGAAACCGGTCCTTGGATGCTTGATTCCGGTCTGGGAAAGACATGGCTTGGTAGTTCGGACTGGACTGTTCCCAAGGGGCACAGGGTCAGAGCTGATTTGCATATAGCCAGTGTCTAACCCAGGGTGGTGTGGAGTGCAAAAAAACGATGGATTTAGGCCCAGATCCTTGTACTGGGGTGAATGTATGACATTGTTCTACATTCTGTCCATCAACTGTGTTTTTTGCAATTGTCACATTAAGCAAGGCTACTTCTCCGACCCCCAAGTAAGCACACCGAGTTCTCTAAACAAAACCAAGCCTCCAGCAACCTGGTAAATCCCCCTTGCTTTTGTATTGATTTCGTCCTAGAACTCCTGTAAAGCACTGTAAGAACGGCCAGTTCTTAGTGACATCTTTATTGACGTCTTATGTCCAACCTTACGTCAAACCCAGGCACCTTTCAGGTATAAATATACCAACGTTGCCTTAAGCAAACACACGGTGGTGATTCTGGAGCAGAGCAGCTATCTACTTGCCCGAGAGCCCAGCTGATGCTTTATAATCCTCCTTTTACTGTACACACTTTACTTTACCATGAGTATTGAGTGGAGAATTGTGGCTCACTGGTTAGAGGAGGCAGACCTGGAAGCAGAGGTCAGCCCGGGACCAGGGTTCAATTCCCGGCTCGGCGGGGTCTTGAGTCCTAAAATGTCCATGGACTCGACAATTCTCGCTCCGGTGCCTACTCGATTCACGGGTTCACACTCTGCGACTCTGGGCAATAGCTTGCTTAATCTCCACAACGGCCCCTCGCGGCGGGATGCCTGGCTTTCACCTTGCGGATACCCTGCCGGGGTTATCTCACAGGGGAATACCAGGACGGGTTCCCTATGCAAGCGCTTAGAAACCGCTTGGTGATTTGCGCTATATAAATTCCTGTACATTTACGTGGCAATTCATTTCTCTTGTATGAGGAAGAAGACTGCTCAATAAATAACACCTTTTATTGAAAACGCCCGTCTCTCTTTTCTCTGCATTCTGGTGAAACTAAGTACGCACATTTGACTGAGTGAAATAGCTGTCTATTATTTTCACACGACTCTAGAGATACACTCTTATTCAGGGAGAGCAAAGTTGTCATGTTTTATGGTTGTCAGAAGCTAATCCCTTCTTGTCTATCCAGGTAGGTTAAACTCCTCCTCGTTTATTCGAGAAAGTTTCTAGTGACCTCTGAGCTAGCTGGCAAACCTTAAGTCTAATATAGTCAGTAGAGACCTAGATAACCTCAGTCCTACGTCTACACTGCTGAATATATTATTCCAATGCGCAGAGCCTATTGGGAAAATAGGAACTACACTACAGTTCTACTGATTTGTGATGATATAAAATATCATCAAGGAGGGGATCGATGGAGCAAGAATTCGCACGTAAAGCGTCTTGCTTGTATTCAAAAACCTCGAATAACAGTAATAAAATATAACCAACATGTTTATCTTACTAATTTCCCATTTATTCTGACATTTTGGGTATCCTAGTGATGCTTGCCTATGTGTTTATTGACCTTAATACGCTTGCCACTAAAATGGCCGCTGCTTGGCGGGGTTTTCTTCTGCGCATGCGTTGGTCACAATCACGTGACATGACTTACTCGCGGTTCTGGTGGGAATCTTTGCGCTTGCGCACTCGACTTAAGATGGCCGCTTTGTGTTTTCACATGCCGAAGCTTGCACTATCGTTTTCTGCATTTCTGTTCGTTTGCACTAATTTTAATGCTATAAATTAGTATAAAGTAAGGGGAGTCATATAGGGATTCCTGGTTTACAGTGTATTCATTTATTTCTATGTTCTAAATTGTTTTTCTTTACTTTTCATGTATCGTAACCCTTGGGCCTGGGAGGGATTCAAAACCCCATCTTAGAAGTCCCTACTGCGCATGTCATCCTGGCAGAGGGAAGAAAACCTTGTACCAGTGGAACTCAGCCAGCTGGCCGCCACAGTCAAGATGCTCATGATAAATGACCTGCGACCCAGCAGGACGAAGCTGAACTGTACCGCACTTGAAACATTTGTATATTAAATTGTACTGTCCATTGTCAGGAGAAGAGCACATACCCTGGGAACCCCAAATTCAATAGGCGGTCCCAAAAGATGCAAATTGGGACTTGTAGAAGTTTATCCTGGTTGGTGTGTTGACCTGTCCTACTTGAGGACCAATCGAAATTGGGCATTCTTACACTTGCAACATTTGGGGGGTGGTACACTGACCCGAGAACAGTATAACTAGCCTAGGTTTAGCTAGAGAATTGTCCGACTTGTCCGAATAGCTGACCTGTCACTGACCCAACGCACTCAATAGGTGACTGTTACAGAGAGCTGCGGAGCACTCTGTCCGAAATTTCCACAGACCCAAGCGGGGTTTTAAGAACCTTAAGTGCTGGCGGAGCACTTTGCTGGAGCATTCGATAACCTAATCGGGGTTCTGACTGATAGCTGCAGAGAGGGTGTAGCGCAGGCGTTGCTACCGAACTGCGGGTGCTGGTCCTTTCCTTGATGGTCCTGTCCTGATCCTAATCTGGTTTACCTGTCCTGTTCTGGGGTGTCCATTCTGCACCTGCTGGCCTACTGGCGACTGTCCTTCCTTGGGGTTTCTCCTGTCCTTAACTGACCCGTGGCCAGGGTTGGTCTTCACACCGTTCTAGGTAAATATAGTGCTGGGAAATCTATTCTGCATCTTTCATTCTTTTCCTTGCTTTAATAAAGACGTACTCTTGCATATTGATTTCAATGCTTTCTTTGCACCGACAAATGAAAAGGTCATACATTATAGTTGTTATACTAGCATGTTCCAATTTTTCCTATCCTTTAAGTACGTTCCTGCATACAGCTTATGAAATAGATGTTCCTTTTCTTTACCTTCCTTTAGCTAAATGAATTGATTGCTCTGAAATATTAGCGTGTTCCACTTTTACCCTTCCTATAGTCACATGTTATTTTTCGAGTCTGCATAGACTAACTAAATTCTCGTACTGTGTCACTTTTGAAGGGGTACATTCTAGCATGTACCTTATTTTTCCCCGTCCTTTAGTCACTCCACGACTAGTCTAAACTCCTGAAAATTCTTACTAGCATGTTCCCTGTTCTTACCTTCCTTTAGAATCCTAAATGGTTGGTCTGATTTATTTCTTATATGGATACGTGCTCTTTATAATTTTAGTTATTGACAGTTTATTAGCTGTAAACCTTATGTTTAATGAAACTGACGAATTTTAGATAAAGGTTTTTAAAACTTCCCGAGTTTGTGGTTATTATATTAGTGCAAATAGAGTAATTAGAGTATTTTGGTGTCTGCCTTTCTTTTACAGCTAGCTCCCTGATCCATTGTGGTCATAGGCACCCGTAGCGGTGGATTGGTAAGTCGGGTACACTGGAAAATACGATAGGAAGGAAACAGGGTTACTGGTAGTAGAGTGCAAGGTTACCCGATTAATAAATATGGTAAATTAAAATTGTATGGGCCCGATACGTATATGATAAAATTATAAATCGGGTGACCTGCGCGCTCTATCACTAGGTAGACCGAAACACAAAAGAAGCAGAGCTCACAGCCCACACAGCTCTCACAGCCCACACAGCTCTCACAGCCCACACAGCTCTCACAGCCCACACTGCTCTCACAGCCCTCACAGCCCTCACAGCCCACACAGCCCTCACAGCCTTCACAGCCCACACAGCTCTCACAGCCCACACAGCTCTCACAGCCCACACAGCTCTCACAGCTCTCACAGCCCACACAGCCCAAACTCTCACAGCCCACACAGCTCTCACTGCCCACACAGCTCTCACAGCCCACACAGCTCTCACAGCTCTCACAGCCCATACAGCTCTCACAGCCCACACAGCTCTCACAGCCCACGCAGCTCTCACAGCCCACACAGCTCTCACAGGCCTCACAGCCCTCACAGCCCTCACAGCCCACACAGCTCTCACAGCCCACACAGCTCTCACAGTCCACACAGCCCACACAGCTCTCACCGCCCACACAGCTCTCACAGCCCACACAGCTCTCACAGCTCTCACAGCCCACAGCCCACACTCTCACAGCCCACACAGCTCTCACAGCCCGCACAGCTCTCACAGCCCACACAGCCCACACAGCTCTCACAGCCCACACAACTCTCACAGCTCACACAGCCCTCACAGCCCACACAGCTCACATCCCACACAGCGCTCACATCTCTCACAGCCCATACAGCTCTCACAGCCCACACAGCTCTTACAGCCCGCACAGCTCTCACAGCCCACACAGCTCTCACAGGCCTCACAGCCCACACAGCTCTCACAGCCCACACAGCTCTCACAGCCCAAGCAGCCCACACAGCTCTCACAGCCCACACAGCTCTCACAGCCCACACAGCTCTCGCAGCTCTCACAGCCCACACAGCTCTCACAGCCCACACAGCTCATACAGCCCACACAGCTCTCACAGCCCACACAGCTCTCACAGCTCACACAGCTCTCACAGCCCACACAGCTCTCACAGCCCACACAGCTCTCACAGGCCTCACAACCCTCACAGCCCACACAGCTCTCACAGCCCACACAGCCCACACAGCTCCCACAGCCCACACAGCTCTCACAGCTCTCACAGCCCACACAGCTCTCACAGCCCACACAGCTCTCACAGCCCACACAGCTCTCACAGCTCACACAGCCCTCACAGCCCACACAGCTCACATCCCACACAGCTCTCACAGCCCACACAGCTCTCACAGCCCACACAGCTCTCACAGCCCACACAGCCCACACAGCTCTCACAGCCCACACAGCTCTCACAGCTCTCACAGCCCACACAGCCCACACTCTCACAGCCCACACAGCTCTCAGAGCCCACACAGCTCTCACAGCCCACACAGTTCTCACAGCTCTCACAGCTCACACAGCCCACACAGCTCTCACATCCCACACAGCTCTCACAGCTCTCACAGCCCACACACCTCACATCCCACACAGCTCTCACAGCCCGCACAGCTCTCACAGCTCTCACAGCCCACACAACCCACACAGCTCTCACAGCCCACACAGCTCTCACAGCTCACACAGCCCTCACGGCCCACACAGCTCACATCCCACACAGCTCTCACAGCTCTCACAGCCCATACAGCTCTCACAGCCCACACAGCTCTCACAGCCCACATAGCTCTCACAGCCCACACAGCTCTCACCGGCCTCACAGCCCTCACAGCACACACAGCCCACACAGCTCTCACAGCCCACACAGCTCACGGCCCACACAGCCCACACAGCTCTCACAGCCCACACAGCTCTCACAGCCCACACAGCTCTCACATCCCATACAGCTCTCACAGCTCTCACAGCCCACACAGCTCTCACAGCCCACACAGCTCTCACAGCCCACACAGCTCTCACAGGCCACACAGCTCTCACAGCTCTCACAGCTCTCATAGCCCACACAGCTCTCACAGCCCACACAGCTCACAACCCACACAGCTCTCACAGCTCACACAGCTCTCACAGCCCACTCAGCTCTCACAGCCCACACAGCTCTCCAGCCCACACAGCCCACACAGCTCTCACAGCCCACACAGCTCTCACAGCTCTCACAGCCCACACAGCTCTCACAGCTCTCACAGCCCACACAGCTCTCACAGCTCACACAGCCCTAACGGCCCACACAGCTCACATCCCACACAGCTCTCACAGCTCTCACAGCCCATACAGCTCTCACAGCCCACACAGTTCTCACAGCCCACACAGCTCTTACAGCTCTCACAACCCACACAGCCCACACAGCTCTCACAGCTCTCACAGCTCACACAGCCCTCACAGCCCACACAGCTCACATCCCACACAGCTCTCACAGCTCTCACAGCCCATACAACTCTCACAGCCCACACAGCTCTCACAGCCCACACAGCTCTCACAGCCCACACAGCTCTCACAGGCCTCACAGCCCTCACAGCCCACACAGCCCTCACTGCCCTCGCAGCCCACACAGCTCTCACTGCCCACACAGCTCTCACAGTCCACACAGCCCACACAGCTCTCACAGCCCACACAGCTCTCACAGCCGACACAGGTCTCACAGCTCTCACAGCCCACAGCCCACACTCTCACAGCCCATACAGCTCTCACAGGCAGCACAGCTCTCACAGCCCACACAGCTCTCACAGCTCTCACAGCCCACACAACCCACGCAGCTCTGGCAAAGATAATACCAGCAGCGAACAAGCACTGGCAAAGACAATAACGGCAGCAAACAAACACTGGCAAAGACAATAACGGCAGCAAAGAAACACTGGCAAAGACAATAACGGCAGCAAAGAAACACAGGCAAAGGCAATACCAGCAGCGAACAAACACTGGCAAAGATAATACAATCTGGGGGGAAGAAGCAAGAAATACGGCACAATCAGGGGGGCAGAAGGCAATAAATACGGCACAATCAGAGAGCATCTTGCTCCGGTCCAAAAATCGGATCCCTAGGGCTACTCAGGTGGTCCCACAAGGATATTAACATATTTAAACGTTATCCGCTAATAGAATTAGCATTTTAAAAACCTTGCAAATTCACTGAAAAAAACATAGGTTTCAGGCCTTATTTAGTTAGGAATTAGCATTTAAAAAACCTTGCAAATTCACTGAAAAAACCATAGGTTTCAGGCTTTATATAGTTAGGAATTAGCATTTAAAAAACCTTTGAAATTCTGTGAAAAAACCATAGGTTTCAGGCATAATATAGTTAGGTATTAGCATTTAAAAAACCTTGCAAATTCACTGAAAAAACCATAGGTTTCAGGCCTTATATAGTTAGGAATTAGCATTTAAAAAACCTTTGAAATTCACTGAAAAAACCATAGGTTTCAGTCCTTATATAGTTAGGAATTAGCATTTAAAAAACCTTGCAAATTTACTGAAAAAACCATAGGTTTCAGGTCATATATAGTTAGGAATTAGCATTTAAAAAAACATTGAAATTGCTCCTATATAGTTAGTTGTACTAACTATATTTCGCACACCCGCAATCCACTGCTGATGATGTCACATATTACATTATTCATGACATGGTCAGTGACATCACTGATGACATCACTGATGACATCATCCAGTGACTGTGTGTTTCTGTAAAGTTTAAATATGTTTTACATATTGAAGAATGAGTGGATGCATAAGTGTCTGGATGAAAGATTTAGTAGGTACATGACTGAATGTATGAGTGAGTGATTAAATGTGTCTTACTGAATGCATGGGTTAGTGACTAAACTGTCTGAATGTGTGCATCAGTATGTCTGTTGTTGTGTAAGCAACTGCATGTGTTGATCAGTAGCTATATGAGTGGCTATATGTGTTATTGATTGGTTGCCCGAGTATTTGTATGGGAGACTGAGTGTGTGTGTGGGTAGCTGGCATATATAAATGACTATACATAAGAGCCACTGATTGTGCGAGTGGCTGTATGGATCATTGTGTACTTGTATCAGTAATTGTATAACAAAGTAAGTATGTGTTAGTATATGTTTGAATAAGTAAGGTGTTGTGTGTATAACTGTATAGTTGAGGAAATGAAAGTGTGATTGATTCTTTGCATGACTGACTAGATGTGTGAGTAACTGCATGGATGAGTGGCAGAGTGTGAGTGTCTGTATAGGTGTTTGAGTGCAGATGATAGTGTTGTATTGATGAGTGACTGTATGTATGAGTGATTCTATGGGTAAATGATTGGATGTGTGTATAGGCCTAGTAATCAGTGTGTGTGTATGTAGTAACTGGTATTGGTGTGTCAATGGTTTCAAGAATGGTAGTCTGTGTTTAACACTGGGTGTTTCAAAGGTTATATTAGAGTGTGAAGAGGTGCATCGTATTATCACATGAATGATATCATCAGTGATGTGATCAGTGATGTCAATTGACATGTCATCAGTGATGTCATCAGTGATGTCATTTGATATGTCATCAGTGATGTCATCAGTGATGTCACTGACTATGTCATGTATGATGTAATATGTGACATCATCAGCAGTGGATTGCGGGTGCGCGAAATATAGTTAGTACAACTAACTATATAGGAGCAATTTCAATGTTTTTTTAAATGCTAATTCCTAACTACATATGACCTGAAACCTATGTTTTTTTCAGTGAATTTGCAAGGTTTTTTAAATGCTAATTCCTAACTATATAAGGACTGAAACCTATGGTTTTTTCAGTGAATATATATATATATATACATATATAGCAGCGCTTATCAACTCAATACGGTCGATATACGGCAAGCACGCAGGTATCCGATTTAGTAAATCCTTTATTGCAAACCTCCCTCACCCTAGACAGACGCGTTTCGCAATAAAAGCTTTGTCAGTGTCAGTTTGTGCATAAGAATGATCGCCATTTTAAACCTCACTGATCATTTCATTATTCATCAACCTAGAAGATGGACAATCTTGATAAAAAAGGTGGCCATTTTTAAGTGTGTAACTTCACATATAATACATTTGTTCAAATGGCGAATATAAAGTGCTCAAGTGCAATGTTAAAAACGTTATCAGAAACAAACATTTCATTGTTACAGTACATACTATTAATTGCATTCCTATAGGAAAGTAACAAGAACCCAATTAAAAACATTATTACAATGTATTTGCTTTTATGTTTTTTTAGGGGGGTGTATCCCCTTTGTTTGATTTCCTAATTGCCATTTGTGAACTTGATAACTCACCAATTATTCTTAGTGGTTGTATCGCCCTGTATGGGCCAGAATTCTGTTTAAAATTCCATAGCCTGCATTGTCACATGTCGGAGTTTTGGGTATAGTCAAACTGGCCTCGTTCTTTCTTCCAGTATTGAACAGGTAGAGCGGGTACCATTCTCATCTGATCTTATTCTGATTCTAAAGGTGCACCCACATCTCCTCATCGCTATTGAGACCCCATGGTGTCAAAGTTTTGAGATCGATAATGTATCTCGTTTCTAAGATGCGGAGTGCCTTCTCCCTGTCCCCACCTCGTTGTAAGCGCTTGACTTGATCTATACAATAAAAGCTTAGGAAGTCCCTATTGCTTTGGTGGCATTCTGCAAAATGACGAGCTACCGGATAGGATTTGTCCATATTAGCAATAGCTCTCATATGTTCGAGGATCCTCAATTTGGTGGGTTAATGGTGCTACCTATGTAGCGTTTCTTACATGGGCACTCTAAACAATAGACCGTGTAGTCTGAGTTACAGTTGAGAAGTTTAGTTATTTTCCTGTTTGGTTTCCCTTCTCCCGTTCTACCTGGATATTCATTTACTTTTTTGCTATACTTACACGCTTTGCAGCGAAGACATGGAAAGAACCCCTTTATTTTGTCTAAACTAGGGGGCTGTGTGACAGAGGAGAAGTGACTGTGGACTAAATGGTCTGATAAGGACTGGCATCGTCGAAGGGTTATCATTGGCCTATCCAAGAGATGTTTTTTTAAAGTATTATCCGTAAGCAGGATATGCCAGTTTTTCTTGAAAGTGTGGACTAGATCACCTGATTTGGTGTTAAAAGTCGTGATCATTCTTACTTGATCATTATCTATCTGTGCCTGTTTGACCACCAGGAGATCCCTCCTGTTGATTGTTGACACTTTTTCAGCAGCCTGTTTGAGCATGTTATTAGAATAGCCCCTAATTTGGAACCTCTTGCTGGCTTCATTTTTTGCCTGTTGAAAATCTCTGTCTGCTGAACAATTTCTTTTCAGGCATAGATATTTACCGTATGGTACATTTTTTATAAGACTCCTCGGGTGATGACTTGCCACGTGTAACGCGGCATTACCCGCTGTGGGTTTTCTGTAGAGTCGTGTTTGGAGACTATTGTTATCTACAAATATCTCCAAATCAAGGTAACATACACTGGTCTCACTTATAGTGCTGGTGAATCGTAGATTAAGATCATTATTGTTCAGGATGGCGATGTACTCCTCAGCCGAGATACGATCACCACGCCATACAATAAAAAGATCATCTATATATCTTGTCCACATTAAAATTCTTTCACTCCACATTTCATTAGTCTCTCCCCATGCCTCGTGCCGCTCCCACCAGCCCATGAACAAGTTCGCGTAGCTGGGGGAGAAGCACGAGCCCATAGAAGTGCCCCTTATTTGTTTGTAAAATTGGCCAGAGAAAAGGAAAAAATTGTTATATAGACAAAATCTCATCATATTTAGTAACATGCTACTGTGTGCCTGAAATTTGTCTGGTTTCCTATCCAGGAACCATTTACTAGCTGTCAGGCCATGTTCATGATTTATACATGTATATAGGTTGACAACATCTAACGTTATCAGAAGCATGTTTGGTTCCCATGAGATATTGTCCATCATGCGAAGAAAGTCTTGTGTATCCCTCACATATGTAAAAAAAAAAAAAATATGAGGGTAGGTCCCTCACAATAGGGGCAAGATATGAGTCAATGAAGCGAGATGTATTTTCCAAAAGGCTACCGATTGCAGATACAATCGGCCGCCCTGGTGGTCTTTTTGCATTCTTGTGAATCCTGGGCAAATTATAAAAGGTGGGTAACACTGGAGATTCACATTGAAGAAATAGAAGTTCATCTGTGTTGAGCATACCTTCTTCCTTCCACTTACTCAACATTATTTGATATTCCATGATGCTCTTAACATATTTGTCTCTTTTTACGGTGATGTAGCACTTAGTGTCTTTCAATTGTCTTAGTGCTTCCTGTTCATAATTCTCCTTACTGAAAATCACAATGTTTCCCCCTTTGTCCGAGGGCTTTATTTCAATTGTCTTATCATTTTTGAGGGACTTGATCGCGTCCCATTCCCTTCTCGTGATGTTGGAGGTACTCATATCCATTCTATTCCTTGCCATTTTTTCCAAGTCCGCAATTACAGCTTCATTAAAAACATTGATTGCATCATGGGATGCATTTGGCAGTTTTTTGGATTTGTTTCTCAAATTGCTCGGATCTCTCACTTGTGTTGCAGATACAGAATTGTCATCCTCAACTTGTGACCCCATGTTTTGAATCTCTTGTGTAGGAGTCAATAACACATTCAAAAGTGTATCTTCTGTTGATTCCTCAATGGATTCTACCATGGCTGAATCCAAATGTGTTCCCACTTTCACATTTTTAGGGTGTTGAAGAAAGATTTTTTTGAATTCTAATTTTCTTACGTATCTGGAAAGATCTATTTTTGTATCAACAAGGTTGAATTCGCTTGCGGGGCAAAAGCTTAATCCCTTCTACAGGACCTTAATTTCATCCCCTGTCAGTGTTCTTTTCGACAGGTTGATGATGTTGTTATCCTCTGCCTGGTTCATCTTCTCCTTCGGTTGGATACACTCCGTGTCACCATCGGGGTAGTAGTTGCCTGTGTGCCTCCCCTTGCCCCTCTTCCCCCGCCTTGTCCTCCTCTTTGATTTTGTTGGGGGGGTGATTTCTTAGTTGTGAGCGCAGGCGGGTTTCTTTGATTACTTGGTATTCGTCGAAAAAAGGTATTGCTGTTACCTTCTCTTTCGCTATGGGGGCAGTTGGTTGTTCCCATTCGATGCCTCCACTTCCGACTCTTCGGTATCAACAGCATTTGCCCCCACATTGCCTTGGGCAAGTCGTTTCCTTGTAGCATCGAACTTCAGTGCAAACGTTAATATTCTGCCAGATAGATAGTCCTGTTCATTCCTTTGAAACTTCGTTTATTTCCTTTTTCTGATGCCCAATTTATATTCCTTTAGTCTTTTGGCCATAGCGGTTCTTAAGTCGTCACTTGCTTTAGTGTCTTTGTCCTTTGTAATTAGTTCTTCCAGGTCCGCTATGTCTTTAATACATTTATCACGGTCACTCCACGCATATTTAATTAGCATCCGGACCATCCCTTTTGATGATTCTGCTGTATACTCAGCCCAGTCTTTTAGGAGTGCTGGGTCGGGATTTTCATAGGACGGTATTGTGAATATGCGGAGGAAAAAAAAATATATATATATATATATATATTTATATTTATATATATATATATATATATATATATATGCCACAAACCTCCTAGAGCAGTTTCTTCCACAGCAAAAAAGAGCGTACACCCAGGTTTGGTGCAATTGATTTTTATTTAAACACATCACGAGTCGCCATGACGTGTTTCGGCAGATCCCTGCCTTGATCACATGACAACATTGCTATGTTCAAACTCCTTTTAAAGTGACAGTGCACACATTTGGTCATCAGTATAGAAAAAATACTTTAGAATGTTGTGCCTCAATGCTTGTATGTATCATGCTTGAATGCCTTCATAAACATACCGCAAAAATATGTATAAATACATTTGCAATAAACAAATGGTAGTTTATGTAATTCTAGTCGCAATAATATCATTGTTGCTACATTCATGGTACATACATTCTAGTGGCATTAATAATTTCTGGCTCAAATGCAAAGTTTATCTTAAATACAGACCAAAGATGTTTAACCATACGTAAAAAGAAAAAAGGAAGGTGACCCTGTGGAACACTGAGAAAAAAAATAAAAACATAAAGTGCAAGAGTTGTTCAGAGCATAGCCCCAGAGCTATGCTCATCAATGTGCTTGTTGTCAAAGGTTGAGAAGTGCTGCAACATCGGATAGATAGCATCATGCCCAACATAGCCTAAAAATTGTACAATCCGAACCATGTTCTCATTTAATGTAACTATTATGGCATGGGATATGTGCAAAAGACCGGATGTGCAAAATAGAATTGATTTCATACTTTTTTGAGCCCATGAAGGTTTCATAAGAAATAGAAATATGACAAATGGTTCTCGCAATTATAAATATATTTCTCTTAAATATGTAAATACCTCATTAATAAATACATATAAAATGTTCTATAAATAGAATCCATATGTCCTAAAACCCTTATAAAAACCTAAAATAATAGAAGCAGGTGTTATCAAAATTACTTGTTCCTCATTTCATAATTATTAAAGTGCAAAAAAGGCTACAAGGTGCAAAAATTCCTTTTTAATATGGGACATATTCATTGTTGTAAACTTATTCATCATATGTAAGTGACATTTATATATTCAATAGTAATACATACATCTCAGGGGAATATCTAATCTTCTTCGGTTGCTACTTAAAAGTGGAAAGGGATTACTATTCAAGATATGTATATAAGTCCTCACTCATATTTAGCCAGTGTGGTTACATAGTGTCGAGCTGCAAAATATAGTGGGTTTCCAAAACGTCTTAGTTTCCCTTACCTGTCCCCTCCTCTCCTTTGTACAGGAACAGTGTCAATGACATAATACTTCAAATGTTTTAAATTCCCATCATGGTGTTCTTTGAAGTGGCGCGCTACAGGGTAATTCGGGTCATTATTAGTTATTGCCCTAATGTGCTGTAAGACCCTTTTATGTGCTGCCAGTTTTGTGCTTCCAATATACGCCAAGTTGCAGCTACATTCTAAGACGTATACTATGAATTCACTTCTACAACTAAGATGGTATTTGATTAGTTGAAGTTTGTCACTGAAGGCAGTCAAGTATGTAGTTCTATTGCTTCCATATATACAGGCCTTGCAACTAAAACTTTTATAGAACCCCTTCCTAGCCATAAGCCACCCTGCTTCCTCCTAGTGTTCTGGGCTACTTTTTACCAATACATTGGCCACTGTTACAGATTTCCTATAAGTAATTGACGGAAATCTGGGGAGAGAGACGCCTATTACGGGGTCATCCTTGACTATGTGCCAATTGCGCTGAATAATTTTACGCAATTCCTTTTTTTGTCTACAAAAAGTCAGAATCTGTCTAACTGGTTCTGATGGAGCAGATACATTTATTTCTTGATTTTTTGGGGACTGATCCTTGTCTAGTAACAAATCTTCCCTGGCAACGGCCCTTGATTTCTTAATGGCTATATCTACAGTTTTGGCGCTATATCCTCGTCCAAGAAACGTGACTTACTGTCAGATTGATGTCTTTCCAGATCGTCACTTTTACTAAAGATCCTCCGTAGTCTAAGCATCTCCCGTAGGGGATGTTATAAATTAAGTGGGGAGGATGCACGCATGTTGCACGTAGCAACGTGTTTCCGGCTGTGTCTTTTTGATATAGAGAGGTTGTAATACTATTATTTGTTATTGTGACCTTGACATCTAAAAATGAAACACTGCGATTACTGATACAGGAAGTAAAGTTCAAGTTAATATATATATATATATATATATATATATATATATATATATATATATATATATATATATATATATGTGTGTGTATATATATTTATATATATATATATATCAAAACAACACACTTTCAGGCTTGTAGTGATGCATAAATTAAGCAAAAAAGAAGCAGAGAACTCTTGGTTGTTCTCAAGTTTAGGTGGAAAGCAGCTCCTGTATAGAGCACCCTCAACACCAGCAACAGTCTAAATTTGCTCACCTCAAATGTCGGCTTTTCTATCAACGTCTTTAAGCATTGGATTAGCACAGTGCCATCCACGCTGAGATAGAAAGGGACAATGTAATTTGCCATTTCTACAGCAAAGTTTCTAAGCATAGGACTAGCACAGTGCTATCCATGCCGATCGGTAAAATGACAAATGTCGTTTACCACTCAAGGCACAGTAATACAGCTTTAAATTGGTAAAATACCAACAACCAGAAGTGAAAAAGGTAACCCCATACACGTTTTTTCGCTCTCATTAGAGCTATTCAGAGAGGTATAGCTTTGTCCAGACACAAGGGAGCACCCAGTATAAATCAAAACAATACCCTTTCAAGCTTACAGTGAAGCATAAATCATGCAAAAAAGAAGCAGAGAACTCTATGTAGTTCTCACCTTTAGGAGCTGTTTTCCACCTAAACTTGAGAACTACCCAGAGTTCTCTGCTTCTTTTTTTGCAGATCTATATCTTGAGTTTTAGGTCTGGCTCAAAGGTGCAAAACTGAGAAAATTCATCAGTATTGTATTTAACACATACAAAGCAGCCCATAAGTTTTCAGCCACCCAATTGAAAATGGGTATTTTATTGCTATTTTTCACACCACTGAGTGCCACGCAGCACTGTCTCGGGATCGGAACCTAGTGCCCCTCAAGTGCTGTGGATTTTTATTCCACAGTAGAAAATCGAAGAAAAACTGGAAAAAACTAATAACTTTACTACACCGGAAAATCTGCCATAGTTGTTAAGGATACTTGTTTCCGCTGGCTTGGCAGTTCGGGCTGGATGGTTCCCACAAGGAACAGGGTCAAGACTGATTTGCATATGGCTGGGTCCAAACTGGGCTGGTGTGGTGAGAACAAGAATGATAGATTTAACCCAGATCCTTGTGAGGGGGGGGGGTGAATGTTTGCATTGTCCAGCATTCCGTCCATCAATTGTTTTTTTTGCATATTTGTACATCTTGGTTCATAAATCATAATATAAGACATCCTTGAGTTTTTTTGTCAAACAGCTGTTGTTCAGTACACCCCCCTTGTACGCTTCAATCATAAGGAGGAGCTCTTTTTTGCATTCATACCTGCAAGCAGAAGATTCTTTGTAGCCATGACCCCAATAACATAAGTCGAATGAAAGTCAAACCGTTGCCCGTCAGTATCCTACAACATAGTCACTTCCTTTTACACCACGACCTGGAAGGACGAAGGCGTATAAAGGTATCCTTCCAGCTGCGGGCAGCAGTGACTTTGCAAGAACAGCATCTGTCACAAACGAAAAGTGTCTTGTATATGGTGTCTACTTTTCTAAATCATTCGATCACCGAACTTTTTTTCTAGACAGCTGTGGTGTTCTCTATATTTCCATTATTTATACCATACTGAGATAGGAGATGAAACAGCAACGTCTCTTATCTCAGCAGTATTGCCTTCATTCCAGGGCGTTAAGGGGGTGTCAGGTAGGAGCATCCATGTTCATGGGTATTAGGGTAGTATAGTTTCAGGGGGGTAGGTAGACTCTTCATTAACAGACTCACAGAGGCCGGTCTGTAGCCTGTCTCGAGGCACTTTAAGGATTGTGTGTAGCGTTGGTGCTGCTTGTTATGTCTATTTTATCAAGTGGTCCTTCTGTGTACATTCTTGTAATGTCAGGGTGGAATGTTGTTACTCAGGCTGGAGGCTGTTGTCGTTCCTGCAGCTCCTGATGGATCTTTTTCCATTATGCTGCATACTTAAGAATAAATCATCCGGTACACCAGTGGTGACGAGGAATGTATCCTGGGGCAATGAACAGCGAGAGGAGCAATTGAATTGAATCTTTCCGGATCAGATCAGACAAGAGGTACTGGAGGCAGTAAACAAGAACTGAGAAAATAAGGACAAAATAAACGAGTTGATTTTATGAATAAAGTGGATATAAAAAGAAAACAAAACACCAGTGAGAGAAAAAATAAGTATCAAAATGTGGTGCCCCTTTTGTAAATAACGTGTGTTAAAGGCACAGGTGCTTAAGAGATGAGTAACAAGGTTGTTGATACTGGGGCACTGAATGCTAAGATTGATCGTCTGTGAATAAAGCAAGGCACGTGAAGTGTACGGTCAGTTGAATAGGAATTACCCTGGAGGAGCTGCTGCCTGTCCAGAGTTGCATTGCCCCCGTCATGCTCAGGAAGCGTGCAGTGGAGGGTGGGGGGATGTTTAACATTGTTGTAGAATAAGTAGTCGCATCTGTTTAGCACTTCAAACCCCTGATAAGGCACCAATGCTCAGGGCAGTTGAAATATACCAAGGTAAAACTGATAAAATTATAAATCCACAGAAAATTCCACTTAATTTTGTTTCATAGTTCATTTATTTCTACAAATCCCGTAGTTACCAGTGATTCGTTGTGGTCAGAATCGCTAGTGTTTGGGAAAAAAAAGAAGTACCAGAAAAGCCAACACGTGTTTCGCCCCCTTTCTTGGCTTACACAACTGGGGCTTTCTCAAGGCTAGTATATAAATACATACATCAGTCCGACCACTGTGGTGGTATAAGTAGGGAGAAATACAAAAAATGGTATAAACTAAAGTGCAAAACGAAAATTATCCAGCATTCATATAATGCATACATATTCAATTCCATTAAACAATCATGGCATCGTAAACATAATTATCATATAATGTTAACAGAAAGAAAAGTGTGAACCAGTGACATGTACCAACCAAAACCAAAGGACAGATAATATTTAAATACGCACCATAAGTGATAAAAAATCTAATTCTAAATACATACATCAAGTGTATGTACAGCAGCAGGTTAATGATGTTGTCCAAAAGGCAAAATGGAAAAGGAACGAAATATTAATACATATATTGATTATAAACTTTAAATATTTGCAATCATTGCATCAATTGTTAATCTTCTAGGTACTCGTACTTGTAAGTCCACAGTACTCAATTTGAACCGCTAAGTCACCAATCAGGTGTCCCAACAGTGTATCAGTAAGTTTAAGGGGGAGAAAGGCGGTGTAAAAGCAAACGGACGAAAGAGGGATAGAGGCCATTACCTTCATATTCATTTTTAGGTCTCGTCCTTTACCATTCCGAAGGAATGGGAAATGGCGAGAATTCAAGTGCTCGAACTGATTGTCAAACCACCGCATTTTTTCGTGGCATTTTCTTCGAGTGCACGTACAGGCACGCGCTTTTGGCCCATACACTTTCATGGCCATCTGTTCCTCAATGTCCCTCCCACCCTTCATTTGATCTTGCCGCGAGTTCAGGCTAATGGCCCTCCCCCAGCACAGAGCACGCATCCCGGCCGCACAGCACATCAAAGGGCTTCTCCCAGCGTGTGCTGTGCGGCTTCTCCTCCCCTAATTATGTGGCCGGCAGTACTTGTGTTTCCCGGCCGCTTCCCGGCCGCTCTTGTATTTAATGAGCAGCAGCAGCATTTCTCCTGCGCCAGGCCACATCAAAGGCTCTGTGCCACTTTCCCCCACACAGCAACACTTACAGACACGCAACGCCACTCACACCCACGCAAGCCCACTATCATCCACGCAACGCCACTCACACACGCAACGCCACTCACACACGCAACGCCACTCACACACGCAACGCCACTCACACACGCAACGCAACTCATCCACGCAACCCCACTCATCCACGCAACCCCACTCATCCACGCAACCCCACTCACACATGCAACGCCACTCACACACGCAACGCCACTCACACACGCAACACAACTCACCCACGCAACGCCACTCATCCACGCAACGCCACTCACACACGCAATGCCACTCACACACGCAACACAACTCACCCACGCAACGCCACTCACACACGCAACGCCACTCACACACGCAACGCCACTCACACACGCAACGCCACTCACACACGCAACGCCACTCACACACGCAACGCCACTCACACACGCAACGCCACTCACACGCAACGCCACTCACACACGCAACGCCACTCACACACGCAACGCTACTCACACACGCAACGCCACTCCCACACGCAACGCCACTCACACACGCAACGCCACTCACACACGCAACGCCACTCACACACGCAACGCCACTCACACACGCAACCCCACTCACCCACGCAACGCCACTCATCCACGCAACCCCACTCACACACGCAACGCCACTCACACATTGTGGGTGCAGATTGTGGGTGCAGATTCAGAGTGCAGATTCAGAGTGCAGATTGTGGGTGCAGATTGTGGGTGCAGATTGTGGGTGCAGATTCAGAGTGCAGATTGTGGGTGCAGATTGTGGGTGCAGATTGTGGGTGCAGATTCTGGGTGCAGATTGTGGGTGCAGATTGTGGGTGCAGATTGTGGGTGCAGATTGTGGGTGCAGATTGTGGGTGCAGATTCAGGGTGCAGATTGTGGGTGCAGATTGTGGGTGCAGATTGTGGGTGCAGATTCAGGGTGCAGATTGTGGGTGCAGATTGTGGGTGCAGATTGTGGGTGCAGATTGTGGGTGCAGATTCAGGGTGCAGATTGTGGGTGCAGATTGTGGGTGCAGATTGTGGGTGCAGATTGTGGGTGCAGATTCAGAGTGCAGATTCAGAGTGCAGATTCAGAGTGCAGATTGTGGGTGCAGATTGTGGGTGTAGATTGTGGGTGCAGATTGTGGGTGCAGATTGTGGGTGCAGATTGTGGGTGCAGATTGTGGGTGCAGATTCAGAGTGCAGATTGTGGGTGCAGATTGTGGGTGCAGATTCAGAGTGCAGATTCAGAGTGCAGATTCAGGGTGCAGATTCAGGGTGCAGATTGTGGGTGCAGATTGTGGGTGCAGATTGTGGGTGCAGATTGTGGGTGCAGATTCAGGGTGCAGATTCAGGGTGCAGATTCAGGGTGCAGAATGTGGGTGCAGATTGTGGGTGCAGATTGTGGGTGCAGATTGTGGGTGCAGATTCAGGGTGCAGATTGTGGGTGCAGATTGTGGGTGCAGATTGTGGGTGCAGATTCAGGGTGCAGATTGTGGGTGCAGATTGTGGGTGCAGATTGTGGGTGCAGATTGTGGGTGCAGATTCAGGGTGCAGATTCAGGGTGCAGATTCAGGGTGCAGATTGTGGGTGCAGATTGTGGGTGCAGATTGTGGGTGCAGATTCAGAGTGCAGATTGTGGGTGCAGATTGTGGGTGCAGATTGTGGGTGCAGATTGTGGGTGCAGATTCAGAGTGCAGATTGTGGGTGCAGATTGTGGGTGTGCAGATTGTGGGTGCAGATTGTGGGTGCAGATTGTGGGTGCAGATTGTGGGTGCAGATTGTGGATGCAGATTGTACGTGCAGATTGTGGGTGCAGATTGTGGGTGCAGATTCAGGGTGCAGATTCAGGGTGCAGATTCAGGGTGCAGATTCAGGGTGCAGATTCAGGGTGCAGATTGTGGGTGCAGATTATGGGTGCAGATTGTGGGTGCAGATTCAGAGTGCAGATTGTGGGTGCAGATTGTGGGTGCAGATTGTGGGTGCAGATTGTGGGTGCAGATTGTGGGTGCAGATTCAGGGTGCAGATTCAGGGTGCAGATTGTGGGGGCAGATTGTGGGTGCAGATTGTGGGTGCAGATTGTGGGTGCAGATTCAGGGTGCAGATTCAGGGTGCAGATTGTGGGTGCAGATTGTGGGTGCAGATTGTGGGTGCAGATTGTGGGTGCAGATTGTGGAGATTCAGAGAAAACTCAGCAGCACCACCACCATTGCAATGCAATAGGTCTCGTTTTAACGCAAATTTAAGCTATAGGCCTTGTAAATGACAAAGCCTTTTATTTATGTTCCAAAAACCAGAACGCTAAAATAAAGGGCATTATCATTTACAATGCTAATAGTTCAGACTCGCGTTATTGCGAGACCTATTGCATTTCCAATGCTTGTTGTTGTTGTGCCTGGTTGAAGGGCTGGGGGTCAAGAGTGTGGTCTCTGTGGGAAATGTTTTGATGTCATGCTGAGACACAGTGGACTGCCCTACTTGTGTCGCTGCAATCGTAGCTTTGCCTATGCATGGAGTCGGATGAGGTAGAGTGAAGTGTAACTTTGCATGGAGTGGAATGAGGTAGAGAGAGGTGCAGCTTTGGAGGTTGATTTCTCTGCTATCCTTCATGTGGCAAAAGTTTAGATTCTTTGTTGGCTCTGAGAGTCAGATGAGGAACCTAGATGCAGCAGGTGAGGATCATTAAAGTGAGCTAGGCTAAATACTTTAAAGAAACTAACCAGAAGGAAAAGAGAAGCAGCCCACTGCCATGGGCGTCCGCAGAAATTTTTCCAGGGGGGGCTAACCTGGCAAATGAAGGGGCGTGGCTAATGTGAATCAATAGGGACGGGCTAAAATGGGATACCATCAGGATTGGGTAATGCTCGGGCCAAGCTGAGAAAAACAATCATTGGCATAGCCAATAGGTCTCGCCTTTGAAACCTTATAAGTATTTAGTTATGCAGCGAGTCCCAAAGGTGAGACCTATTGGCTGTGCCAATGCTTGTTGTTATATCTGTTAGAAATTGCCTGCACTCCTATTTTCACTTTTTTGACGAGGTTTTTCCAAACTCTAAACTGTATACGTGCTCCCTTGGATACGTGATCTGCCCCTTGTCACGTCAGTAAATATAACATCACAAGTCGAGCGGTACTGCACTCCAATCCAGGCGCACAGCTATCGTGATTGTCACACGTTCCTTCTCAATAGCTTTTTCACTTTTGACAATAATTACTCCATGTACTCCAAAACTTTACTTCATGCCATTTTATTTTCTTTGATCTTTTCACACGTGATTTGCTAATGTTTTAACAACTTCTCATGTCGCGGATATGCCCATCCAGGCCTTTTTCCGTGCACGTCAAAAAACATGAAACGTCCTTGGTTGCAAGTTCTTGGACCCATAGAGAAGATCATCGTATAAGTGATTATTAATGGATATGACCACACACGTGAGATGCACACCCAAGGAATAGAGGATACTTGCGTGGGAACATCTGGTTTCAATCAATTGATGGACACAATTTAATTTTTGTAACATCTTTCAAATATTGTACATGTTGTGGTATATGCAGCACAAATATTATGAAGTGAATTTTTACATCGGAGTTACGGCGCAATAGAAAACATCGAAAGGGAGGGCGGGGTACAGTATAGTATTACCTGGGGAATGACAAAATGAGAAAAGTGACATATATACGATCAACGATAAACACAGAGGATGGAAAAGGTGAATTATGGGGGGTGTAGGCAGGAGCGATCACAACAGTGTTAATAGAAAAGTTGTGATAGGTTAAGTTTAAGAGGTGGGGCAGCTTCTCAGGTGATAAATCAGTAGGAAAACATGGCGTGTCGTTAATCGCCGCCAGAGAGAGGAAAATGTTGGTGTGAGAAAGAACGCAATTTGAAGTTGCGAAGGTACGAGTTTAAATGGACGTAATCTGGGGAACAGAAAGTTGGTAATATAATATGAAGGAGGAGGGAGGAGTTAATTAGGGTTGAAGGTTTGCAGTGTCACATAATGCTAACGAAGGTTAAAAACACAGGGTAAAGAGGTTGGTTAGAGGATTCCTCAGGTTTAATCACGGGAGCATTCACCTCCGGGTTTAGAGGGAAAGCGCTGTAAATAGGCTAATTTAAAACACAGCATGGCGTTGTTGGAATGAAAATGTAAAGTGTTAATTTTAATGATTTGAAGTTAGATTTTAATAGCAACGTTCTTTTACTTTGTAGAGAACCCCTGAGGAAGGACTTTTTACAGTCCGAAATGCATTGGGTGGTACAAGAACTTGCAACCAAGGACGTTTCATGTTTTTTGACGTGCACGGAAAAAGGCCTGGATGGGCATATCCGCGACATGAGAAGTTGTTAAAACATTAGCAAATCACGTGTGAAAAGATCAAAGAAAATAAAACAACATGAAGTAAAGTTTTGGAGTACATGGAGTAATTATTGTCAAAAGTGAAAAAGCTATTGAGAAGGAACGTGTGACAATCACGATAGCTGTGCGCCTGGATTGGAGTGCAGTACCGCTCCACTTGTGATGTTGTTGTTATATCTGGGCATGTCGAGAGGCTTGGGAACTGGGTCTCGAAGTCGGGTTGGGAGCACCGCAATGACCTACTCAATTTGAATGCGTAGGTAATACAACCGGTGGCGTGAAATGAAAGGTTCACTACCAGGAATAACAGGAATGTAGAAAGTTAGGCTGGTTAGAAAGGTAAGGAGGGGTAGAGGCAGGCATGGTGGTGAGGGGAGAAACAGATGCATGCCAGGAGAGAGCTGTGAGGGAGGGAGGCGAAATGGGAAGAGGCATTCACAGGTGGGTCAGATAAAGACCGTTGTGAGGCAAAAACAAGGGTAACGAGGGGTGAAGGGTAGACAATAAGTGAGGTGTAGAAGAAAAAGATTCAGGTGCATAGACAGGTAAATCAAAGATGGAGAGGGGAGAATAACGCAGCCGTAGAACGAGAGAGGGCCAGGTAGAAAGGGAGAGGTGTGTCAGAGACAGGTAGAGACAGCTGAGGAAGAGGGAATAATAAAGACTGAGGTAGACAGGTGAGGTAGAGGGGTGCGTTGATATAAAGGAAGTTCAGAGATTTGTCAGAGAGCTGTTACTGAAGAGGAAAAGAAGTAGAGGTATTGAGAAAGGAGTAAGGTACTAAAAGAAGTAAGGGGGTGAACAGAGGTACAACGAATGGAAGGGGAGAGAACACATAAAAGATGAATGTCAGGGTAAAGTGAGCGATCAGGCAGGGAGTGTGAGGAGTGGGATACAGAGGGATATGTGGCAGTGAGCGCGAGGTGTTGGGTACAGAGGGATATGTGGCTGTGAGCGTGGGGTACAGAGGGATATGTGGAAGTGAGCGTGAGGTGTGGGCTACAGAGGGATATGTTATGGCAGTGAGCGCGAGGTGTGGGATACAGAGGGATATGTTGTGCCAGTGAGCGTGAGGTGTGGGGCACAAAAGAATATATTGTGCCAATGAGCGCGAGGTGTGGGGTACAGAGGAATATAAGGCAGTGAGCGCAAGGTGTGGGGTACAGAGGAATATAAGGCAGTGAGCGCAAGGTCTGAGGTACAGAGGGATATGTTGTGCCAGTGAGCGCGAGGTGTGGGGTACAAAAGAATATGTTGTGCCAGTGAGCACAAGGTGTGGGGTACAGAGGGATATAAGGCAGTGAGAGCAAGGTGTGGGGTACATAGGGATATAAAGCAGTGAGCGCGAGGTGTGGGATACAGAGGGATATCTTGTGGCAGTGAGCGCGAGGTGTGTGGTACAGAGGGATATGTTGTGGCAGTGAGCATGAGGTGTGGGGTACACAAGGCTATGTTGTGCCAGTGAGCGCAAGGTGTGGAGTACAGAGGGATATAAGGCAGTGAGTGCAAGGTGTGGGGTACAGAGGGATATGAGGCAGTGAGCACAAGGTGTGGGGTACAGAGGGATATAAGGCAGTGAGTGCAAGGTGTGGGGTACATAGGGATATGGTGTGGCAGTGAGCACAAGGTGTGGGGTACAGAGGAATATGTTGTGGCAGTGAGCGCAAGGTGTGGGGTACAGAAGGATATAAGGCAGTGAGTGCAAGGTGTGGGGTACATAGGGATATGGTGTGGCAGTGAGCACAAGGTGTGGGGTACAGAGGAATATGTTGTGGCAGCGAGCGCAAGGTGTGGGGTACAGAGGGATATAAGGCAGCGAGCGCAAGGTGTGGCGTACAGAGGGATATGTTGTGGCAGTGAGCGCAAGGTGTGGGGTACAGAGGGATATAAGGCAGCGAGCGCAAGGTGTGGCGTACAGAGGGATATGTTGTGGCAGAGAGCGTGAGGTGTGGGGTACACAAGGCTATGTTGTGCCAGTGAGCGCAAGGTGTGGGGTACAGAGGGATATAAGGCAGCGAGCGCAAGGTGTGGCGTACAGAGGGATATGTTGTGGCAGAGAGCGTGAGGTGTGGGGTACACAAGGCTATGTTGTGCCAGTGAGCGCAAGGTGTGGAGTACAGAGGGATATAAGGCAGTGAGCACAAGGTGTGGGGTACAGAGGGATATAAGGCAGCCAGCGCAAGGTGTGGGGTACAGAGGGATATGTTGTGGCAGAGAGCATGAGGTGTGGGGTACAGAGGGATATAAGGCAGTGAGCTCAAGGTGTGGGGTACAGAGGGATATAAGGCAGTGAGAGCAAGGTGTGGGGTACAGAGGGATATGTTGTGCCAGTGAGCGCAAGGTGTGGGGCACAGATGGATATAAGGCAGTGAGTGCAAGGTGTGGGGTACAGAGGGATATGAGGCAGTGAGCGCAAGGTGTGGGGTACAGAGGGATATAAGGCAGTGAGCGCAAGGTGTGGGGTATAGAGGGATATAAGGCAGTGAGCACGGGGAATGGGGTACAGGGGCATATGAGGCAGTGAAACACAGGGTCGGGACGTCCTGCCAGACATGACAGGGTGCATACTGGCAGATAGATATGTTATAGACACGAGTCTGTGTCAATTTTTGACTTGGGAGGATAATGCATCGACTCCCCCCAGAACTTCATTCAGAAGACCCCTTGCTCTCAGGCTACACAGTGTTAAAAGGAGATCTTGGTGTACAGACCTAACCACTCGTGCTTGTTGCGCGCAGCTCAAAGCGGCCATTGTCATTCTCTTTGTGATAATCAGCCACAGACAGAATGACAATGGGCGGGAGGGGCTGTGAAGAGGAGTGCGGGGCGCCCCATCAGGGAGTTGAGGCCTCTGACAGGGAACAGCTCTGCTCCCTGCAGGGCCGGGAATTATGGACAAAAGGCGTCTGTAAATGCATGGGCGGCCGCAAGGGGGGCAAGGAGGGGCGCTCCAGGGGGGGCAAGCGCCCCTCCTTGTCCCCCCCCTGCGGACGCCCATGCCCACAGCATGCACTGAATACAGGCAGCCATGGCAGAAGAGCAATATAATCCACTCAGGAGCTGCCAGGGAACAACATACAGGTTTGCACTGGGTAGAGGTACCATTGTAAATGAGCTAAAAAGTCCCCCCGGAAGTGAGGAAGAAACCACCCACAGCAATCTAATGGTTATAGGCAGGCAGGGGAAAATGCTCCACCAGTTCCATCCAGGAATGAGAGGACAGCCCATGGCATGCAGTGGACACAGACATTCATGATAAATGATCTAACAGTCCAGAAGGAGTGATAAAGAAGCAAACCACAGGCAAGCTCTGTTCACAGGCAGGCAGGGGCCTGAGGTCATGATTGGGTGTGCAGACTCACAAACCATGAAACTAGGCAAGTTGTGAAAGAAGGCGGACAATAAACAAATGTAGCAAGTTAACAAGAGGGTAAAGCCTAATTCTCAGCTCCTGTTAATCATATTTAGCTCTTTATCATCAGAAATTACCAACACCAGAAAGATTTTAGTATTTGCTTGTTAGGATGAGTGCTCAAATGAGTCAATCCAGGAGTGACAGAGGAGCAGCCAACAGCATGAACTACTTCCACATAATTATAGTAAATGTTTTATCGAATCTCCCTAGAACCGACAGTTTAACAGCCCACAAGAACGGACAGGATAAAGGAAGGCGGGTAGACCCCCTAGACTCCATCTAGGAGAAACTTGGTGGAATCAACATGGCGGGTGTGTGGTGATCCAAAGTCCCTTTGATGGTTATAGGGCAATGCTGTGGAAAGAATACAACGATGCATTCAGATGCCTTAAAGGGAACGGGGTTTAAGGAAGGATGGGCTTGGAAGGAAGGTCAAGAGCTATACCTTTCATATCAGGTAAGATGCCACTGGAAGATACCCTTAACCTCTCCCCCTTGACACGGACGCTTTAGACAGACACCCTGGGAGGATAAAAAAACAATCAATCATAGGGAAGGAAGTGGGGATTGTCTGTCTCCAGCTCCTTCTTCTCCATGAAAAAGCTAATTCTAGATGAGAGAGGATGCGGACTAGGTGATGTGTGTGGGTCAGTTGGAGAGAAGGCTGAGATCATGTGACTCAGGGTGCCAATTAAGTGAGCCCGGTCACTGATATCGGTTTGGGAGAGGAGAGGAGGGCATAGACAACAATGTGCTTACATACAAGCAGTGGCCCAAGACTGCCAGGTTACATCCAAAATCCATTTCCAAAACACAAGTGCCAGTCTTATCCAGCACCCCAGCAACCATGTTGTTAAAAGCAGGCAACGTTTGTGCAGTAAATAAACAAGTGTGAGGCAAAGATTTGAAAACCAAAGTGGGCATGGCTCCCTAGGACAGTCCGGGGACCTCCAGCTTTGTTCCAGATGGCTCATGGTTCCAAGAACAACTTCCTCCCACTACTTTGCAATAGTTTCCACACATACGTGGCAACAACGATTAGCACAAGTGTAGTTATCCATGTTTGAGCATATAGAGTGTTAGGAAAGGAATGTGTGTGCTGGTGTATGCAGCGTCTTAATACATAAATGATTCCAGGAATTATAAGAATCAGAAGGAAGGATCAAAGAAATGGTCTCAAATGTAATAAGGCGGGGGTAGAATTGATCCATTAACATATAGGGCTAGATTCTGATGTCATTCGGAAGGGCTCCGAATCGGATTTGTTTGTTGCGAATCCAATCCAGAGTCATTGTTTCTGACCAACTTGTTCCCAGTTCCGAACGACCAAGTATGATGCCTGGAAACCGTTGGAACTGACTGAATCGGTTCCAGAAAGCATTTGAACAGGACGTGCCTTTGGTATCCGATTTGTGCAGCTCTATGGATTTGGTTTCCAAACGAGTGAGTACGATGAACGATTCGGACAGCCTTTCCGATTCGGTTTGACTGGAACAATTTGGCTGCTAGAAACAGTCTTTGGGGTCTCATAGCAGGCCCCCCTTCACCCGGAGACCCGGAATCGGGCCCGTGGGGGTACCCATGGATCCCCTCTTCCCACCAATGCACAGTGTGGTAGGCACCATGGGGTGCCCCCCACAGGGTGCACACTTTTTCCCAACTACCCCTTTTTTCAATGGTAGCCTGTGTTCGTGTTTATAATACAGGCTCCCATTGAAGTCAATGCGAGCCCGGCCGAATCATATCCGGAAGCATCCGGATACGTCGTACTCGCTCGGTCGGACTCCTCCAATCTGAGTGATCCAGAAAGAATTCTGGAACCGATTCGGTCGCAATGCTTTCCGATCGAGATCTGAATCGGGCTATATATGTTGAAGATGGACCAACACAGAACTTTAAAGCAAGATGACCAGAAGAAGGTATTTATAGTGGAAAAAGAGACATTTATTTATTTTATTTATTTTCAAAGTTTTATATAGCGCGAACAAGATCTTTGCAGATATCAGAGCGCTTTACAGAAAACAAGGGCTGGGGAAAACAAGAGGGTGATTAAACAAACTATTGGGTACAGTATAGTAGTCGGTAGTAAGTGAATAACAAAATAAGATAGCAATCAGATAAAAACATAATACAAAAAGACAATCAGAAAACCAATAATACAAGAATGGTGCAGAGTCTTCGATCCAATAAAAATAGAGTTCAGGTGAATTTAGCCATAAGGATGGCTTTTACCTCTTTCTTAAAAAATGCAGTGGAGGAGATAAGCCTGGTTTCAGGAGGGAGTGCATTCCAGATCCTGGGTGCCATTCCCGAGAAGGAGCGTTTGTATATTTTTTCCTTCCGGAATCTTCGAGGTTTCAGGAGGAGATTTTTAGTGCTTCTATTGGATCTCGAGCCTCCTGATATAGTCAGCTTTTGCGTGAGGTAGTTGGGTGACTTGTGGTGTACGGCCAAGTGTGTCATACAGGCGATTTTCAGCTGTATTCTGGCTTCAAACGGCAGCCAGTTCAGGGACTTTAAGTCAGGGGATATATGCAAATGTTTCCTTGATCCAGTGATAAGTCTCACTGCAGCGTTCAAGGAGGCTCTTAGGGGTGCGGTTGTTGATAGGGGGAGTCCGCTGAGAGCCACAATTCCGTAGTCTATGCGTGGGATGACTAGGGATTGTACAGCAGTTTGGAAGTCCTTAGCTGGGAAGAAGGGTTTAAGTTTCCTCAAAGTGTTGATTTGGAAATTAGCTCCTTTTGTTGCTTTGCTAATGTGCTGCTGCATGTTGAGATTGGCGTCAAGTGTGATGCCTAAGGATTTCGCGGAGTCCACGATGGTGGGTTGGACATTGAGTGCAGTTAGGTGCTTGAGCCAGGTTTGGGTGATGGCGATTTTCGCAGTAGGTGAGATCAGAAGGAACTCAGTTTTCAGAGCATTTAGTTTTAGGTGGTTGACGGCCAACCATGATTGAGTGTTTTTGAGCGTGGAGTTCAGAAGTTTTATGTCTTCCGGGGATTGTAGTTTGCGGTAGAGTTGAGTGTCATCGGCGTACATGTGCTATTGGTATGACATAATCAAAGGGGAAGCACATAAAACATGACCCAGATCACACAGTCAACAAATACTGAAGGTAGGAAAGTGAATTGGTACAGACTTCATAGTGGACTTCAAACCCCAGGTATTTAAGGAGACAGTAGAAAAGCTCATGGGACTACATGCAAGATGGTGATGGGAAGCGAAGCAAAGAACCAAGAATATAAAGTAAGGACATTTCCACAGTTGTAGACGAGCATCTGTAAATGAAACAAGAGTGAGTGTGTCGAAGATATGTTATTAAATCCACTGAGGCCTTGGGGTGATTAAACATGCTGTAATAGCTGACCATCCTCATGGACTCTTGAGAACTCAGACCAATAGATTCAATGGCACCAGAGGGGTCACTTCGATGGTTGGAACTTCACCCAGACTGATACCGCCTGCCTCTTGGGATGTAAATGCTACAAGCAGATTTCTTTTGAATTAGCACCTACCCCTGCTGTATTCCAAAGGGTCATAAAAATATTAAGGATAAAAGGTGTATTATATTTCCAAGATGACATTTGGTTGCATCAACCACACCATGAGCTTATTATTGAAATGAAGCCTCAGACTAAGGTAAAGGAAGTTACCGAATAACAGTATGTGTCACTTTTGGCAGGTTTGCTCCCGAGTACGAAAAAAGATGGTACCATTGCGAAACAAGGAAGAATTCTGTTTATTATTTGGCAATAGCATCTTTAGGCAAAGTTATTCCATCATTTTCAAGAAACTGCACCCATGATAGAATAACCAAATAAAAACAGTGAGTATGCTTTGACGTTCACATGTCCAGGGAAACTTTTGTAGTTTGGAAGAAAATGTTTGAAAGGAGCCTACATTACAAACTTCAGACTTCAGTGGGAAGGCCATATTCATAGTGGATGCCAGCAGGAAGATATCTGGGATGGTGGTCTCCTAAATTGAAAATGGGTGTAAAATAGAAATAACATTTAGTCAAGTTCACGTTGAGGGAGGGAATAAAGATTTTACAGGTATTGAACATGGAACGCCTCTGTTTCTGGTTTTGGAAAAATTCTTCACGTTAATTTAGGGTACCATTTAGGTTAATGTTAAGGACAGACTAGAAACCATTGTCATATCCACGAAGGTATCAGAACATGCCTCTCCGAAAACTGCTTGGCTCCTTACAATAGTGTGACTATTATATAGAGCATGGAGAAGGAGGAATAGTGTTGCCAACTATTTCTCTAGGAGAGAATGGGTTGGGTTAACCAAGAGGATGTAGTAAGTGAAGAAAGGACAGCAGCAGTATTAGATAAAGGATTTCCTGAAGAGAAACAATAGGCAGCTGCGGAAAAGGATGAGTTTAGGCGGGTAATAATGAAATATGTGGGAGAATCTTGTATCTTGAAAAAACGCCCGCAGCCGAATCTTGCAAAAGAACTGCTAAAGTTCAGAATTCAATAGGAAAAGGTCGTCCTTAGGAGTGGGGACAAAACCTAGGCCTATCTCTAGAACTCTAGTTCCATCTTTGGTTAGGATGCGGGAGGATAAATTGACTACGAGTTTTTTGTTTTCGTTGTGTGGCTCCTGAGTCGCATGTGGGGTTCTGCTTCTTGCCATTTAACACCTTCGCCGCGGGGCTAATTCCCCCGTGGCGCTGGGGGGTGCGCGCAGCGCCACGGTGCTTGTGACGAGCTTGGCTCGTCACACTGCACGGTGGCACTGTGCTCGTCATGACCCCACACGTTTTTTAGAACGCTCAGCACCGTGGGGGAATTAGCTCCGCGTGTAAGCACGCGCGTGTCATGATGAGCTCAGCTCGTCATGAGCACACGGCCACCGTGCCTCATGACGAGCTGAGCTTGTCATGAGCACAGAAGGGGTTAATTCTCTTGTTGTTCCCTGTTCTTCTGCCTCCTCCTGTACCCTGCCTTCTATTGAAAAGAGGGGGTTGAGGAAATTGGTACATTCGATGCCGCATTGGTGGTGGTGGGGGCTATGTATGTGCCCCTATATTGGTTACTCAGGTAAGGGGACCTGAGGTAATCAAGAAGGAAAGGTGATTGATTGCTTCTTTGATTCTCATGACTGTAAATAATTATTTGACATTTGGTTGTAATAGTTATAGGTTTATAATAAATGCTTTGATTTATTTTACATTTATATTTTATATAAGAATATTTTAAATATTTTTAAGAATAGTAAATTTGAATAGCTTTCCCATAGTTTACCATAGGAAGATCACCGCTGTAATGGTGGATATCTCCACCTCAGTGGGAAAAGTTAATAGCGGTAACTTTACCAGGGGATTTTGACAAGTACACATAGTTGTAAATCTACATTCTAAAATGGTAAATAGCTAAACTTACCCTTAGGTGTAGTGGTAGATTTACATATAAGTAAATCTTCGCTTGCAAATGTACCTTTGTTAATAGAGCCCTACATGTTTCCACATGAAAGCCTGCCCTCGTCCCACTATACATTAACCATATTCAGGAAACCTTGGAAAGTAACCAACCTGCACTGTTGTGCACTGCAATGGTTACTAAGTGTGTGCCTCTTGCAGAAGCACAATTTTATGCACCAACAAATAAAGTAGCAACATAAATAGATGCATAAATGACTTTTCTGAACACACTAAACGGATTTTCCAGGAGATGCAGACTCGTGCAATCAACCGGCCACAAGCAGAAACAAGGACGAGAACTGAATATGGTGTAAAAGCTATAAATGTAAGAAATACAATTCAATGGCAAGATAGTTAAAACCTCAAAAATAACACTTTTAAGGAGAACATGTGCTGGAGAAAAAATAAGTTTAACATGAGGTGCTTTGTGGTTTCATTTTCCAGAACCAACGTAAGTGATTTAAGTCATGCTGGCAGATTCCAAAAATGTGACTCAGATTTTAGAATAGATTAAGAAAGGAGCAACCCGACCCAACGCATTCCAAAGTCACTCTTTAAGTCAAAGACACACCATATCAAGGATAAGTGAACTCAGGGAAGGCTTCAGAACACAAACGTCTTATCACTTAGCTATATGATCAGGTCGTTCAGCCTGGTGATGGCATAACATAGATCACTCAAATCTAACAATTATCCATAGTTTGCTTAGCAGGATATCAGCTTTAATAACGTCCTGTTGTGTCACTAATTTCCTTGGAGTGGGGTAAGTAATCCTTGTAAGATTGTGGAGGTGGTGGGTGGGGTGGGAGGGCAAGTCCAGCGTAGAGGCAGGATCCATTCCAGATGTTTAAATTCTCAAAATTGGAAAGGAGCGGGTTCTTCTATGCCTGTGGTGGATAACCCCTGATGATGAACTAACAAAGAGGTGCTGCAAATTGTATACCAGGGCCCATATTACCATACAGGTGCACTTACCCTGCTGTCACTAAAGTACACCTTAAAACAGGTGCGCTGGAAATAAACAAGAAAAGTGTGTCATATTATGGTGATTGTGCTGGTCTTGGGGAAGCTGCAAAATCACTTTGCCTTGGGGGCAGCACATTCAAGTGAAATATGGGGCGGCAGCTTAAAAGCTGTAGGTGGTTTGACTGTGCAGGCGACACCCCACCTTCTCTTTCAAGAGGGGAGAGAGATTCCCTGGCAGGCGGGGGGAGTGAGTGATAGACCTGCCTGCCAAGGGATGTCTTGGGGGTCAGTGGGCCCCCCCTTCTCACCTTCAAAGGGCTGCCTTTAGGAGGTGCACTGAAAGTGCACCACCTTTTGTGGCACATGTTCAGTGCGCCTCCCAAAGCCAAAGTTATTCCCTCAATCCCCCATGCAAATGAGGAAAAAGCACTGGCGCAATATGTAAGCTTGCGCTATCTGTATTACAGAAGGGGCAGCAAAAGCATCTATGGTCCCTTCTGCAATAACAAAATGCCCCAGGGGCACACAATGCGGGTGCACATGCCCTCTATACCCCCAGGTGTACTCTCTGTAATAGGACCCCAACGGTATAAAGGTCAAGCAGGGAGGCAGAGCAAATCTCAACCTTTATTTATACTCAGTTGAAAGAACTGTTGGTGTCAGTCTATTCTTCAAAGCGCAGACTTGATGAACCGTGGGACCTTGGAGAACCACAGTCACTATGGGTAGAGATAGACACCTGTGCTTGCTCCTATATAGCTTTACTAAAGCCGTAAAGGAGGGATGATAATGTCGTAAAATGGAACGCACAAGGATAAATCAAGATATTACTATATCGCAAAGCAAACACAAGGAGATGATGGACAGAGTGCTGAAACTTTTCAGACACTCACCCCTGGTCACAGATCTGGGTTGAATCCACAAGCATCCTGGGACCGATTTTGGGGTAACACCCCTCATCAGTTGGGCTAGCTTGAATCCGGTCCTGGGGTGCCTGTTTCCAGTGCAGGAAAGACCTGGCTAGGCAGTTCGGGCTGAACTGCTCCCATGAGGAACAGGGTCAAGACTGATTTGCATATGGCTGGGTCTGAACTGGGGTGGTGAAGTGAGCTAAAGAACAATGATGGATTCAACCCAGATCTGTGACTGGGGTTGAGTGTCTGAAACGTTTCAGCACTCTGTCCATCATCTCCTTGTGTTTGCATTACTATATATCGCAAGCTAAAATAAATTCATATGCATAACTATTGTTGGAAATGGGATCCCTGGCTGGCCAGGGCTTTCGCCAAAGTCAGTCAGAGACCACCACTACCAAGTCAGGGCAAGGGAGTTACACGCCAAGATAACCCCTACTCACCCTCTAGGTAACGTGGCGCGAGCAGCAAGGCTAAACTTGGAGGCGATGTAGGCTAAGTATTTGCGCACGCACCCCAGCAACAACAACCAAAGGCCCACCACAAAGGAAAACTCCACACAAGGTTATGTAAAAATAGCCTTTGTATTATAATAAATATACATCAGATAAAACACACATCTTGTTACACTGTGCCAACAGGCACGGGCGGAATTTACAAGGGATATTGCAGAGGACAGGGCCACTTGGACCACTGTCAGGGGTATCAGCACTTTTAGAAATAATACTTTCAGAAATAGCACTTTAGAAAGTAAAATCAGTGTAGCACACAATATAAAAATAGAGCACACAACCAGTAATCACTGGTAACAGGGCCTCACTAGCACCACCTGTACTAGGGAGAAAACAACCACCTACATGTCACACTACCTGTAGGGGTATAAAGGCAAAACACATGATGCATTAACATTCAGAGGTGTAAAGGCACATGACGCATAATCAATACATTCAGAGGTGCAGAGAAAATACCATTGCGCCCCACTCACAAGTCACCACCTGCGACTGTCCCGGTGTCCCAATGGTAGGGCCTAAACGTGGCAGTTGCCCACAAAGTGCTGGGCAACTGGAGCAGGGGAAGTTAGGGCAACGTTGGAGCCTCTCTGGGCTCGAAGAACCACCACTGTGGCACTGGTGAGCCTCTCTCAGGCTCTCTTACACAAGTAAGGGGGCTGCTGAGCCTCTCAGGGCTCCAGCAACAAAAGGTGCAGCCTCGCTGGGCTGTGGGGTCCCCCGCTCTGGGGACCCAAAGCAATGATGCTTGCCAAGAGCCTCGCTGGGCCCTAACTCAACTGGTGCCCCCGGGGCACCTCGTGGCTCAACGGGAACGCTCCCACTCGTTGGAGCCTCTCTTAGGCTCGGGACGCGGTGCCGGCAATCGAGCCTCGCAAGGCTTGCCAACAGAAAATGCCCCCAGAGCCTCTCTCAGGCTCTAAACACGTGGGCGCGAGGTCGCGCTGCCGAGGGCGGCAGGGGGGGGGCGGACACCGACAATGTGTCCCGGCGCCCCTCCCTCCAGAACGGCCACACTCACCGGCTGGTCTCCAGCGGAGGCGGGTCTCTCCCGCTGGTCCCGGGGCTCTCCTCTCCCCTCGGGGAGCCTCGGGGATCCGGCCGGTAGCTTCTCTCTTCCCGGCTCAGCAACGGAGGCGGGACTTCCGGTCGGCTTCTCCCGGGCCGCTCGGTGATTGGACGGACTCCCAATCACTTCCGGGTCGCCGCGGGCAGCGCGGCGGCTCGCTTTTAGGCAGGCAGGCGGCTTCCCAGATGATCCGAGGAGTGGGCTCCCTCGTAGATCGATAACCAAACGGACCTGGGCACAATAAACGCGGAAATGAGCCGGGTGGCACCCGCGCCGCCAACTCGCCACACGGGGTGATCGGATGCCGGGTGGGCACCGGCTGTGCACACCAAGCGCTAGCAGCGCTAGCAACGAAGGGCAGGCGCTCCCAAGCGCCTCCAGGACACAGTACAGCGCTCACAGCGCTAGGGGCAAAATCCAGCGCTTCCAAGCGCTAGGCAGGCGATTTCAGCGCTCCCAGCGCTGAAGGGCAGAGAGCAGCGCTCTCAGGCTGCAGGCAAAGAAGTCCTCAGTGCTCCCCAGCACTGGAGGACAGGACAAGGCTCCAGCAGGGGCTGGAGGCAGGCAGGGGGGGGGCAAGGCTGGGCCAGCGCCAGCACACTGGGTCTCCAGGCAGGGAGACTCCCCAAGTGGCGGTCCTCCTGGCCCCAGCAGCAGCAACAGCCCCCTCTGGCAGGATCCAAAAGCAGAACATTTTCCAAGGGGACACAGCCCCTTCTTATAGTACCAAATCCTTTGTTTCAAGGTGCAGGGTGGGGGGAAAACCAGTTTCAGCTGGCTCTGGAGCACTCTTAATGGCCCAACCACCCATTTCTTTCACTGGGGAGGCTAGGGTCGTTAGACACACCACAGGGGGGCGGAGCCAGCATTGTGTGGGGAAAACCCAGCCCATCCAGGACACAGGTACACTCCTCCCACACATCACTCATGCTAATCTCCCACTCACCACCGGGCAGACCCATCCAGACTTCCTGGAGCCTGGCATGCCAGCCAGCTCCAGCCAATCACGCTCCAGCACCCTCACAGCACATGCACACATATCTCAATGTCCAGAAGTAGCACTTCCCAACTAGACACACACATGCCGCAGACACCATCTTGCAGCATTCACTCTCCCGAGTTCAGACATACTAAACTCGAGCCTGCACTCCCCACGCATCAGGAACTACCAGGGACACACACATTCCCCATGCATTCCTATGGGAGGGCAGGCCAGCCATACTACACGCACGCACTTTCACTCTGGGACCCAGGGGAAAGTGCGCAGAGACCCAGAAATCACTGACACAGGGTCACACATAAGGCAAAAAGTTTAGGGGTGAACCTGCCCTGCGGGCCAAGTCCAACATAACCCCCTTCCAGCCAAAACGCAGGGGAGAACAATCACCACCGTGATGGACTTCCCTGCTTGGGGCGATAGAACACGGACGCAGGCCCGCCACTGCCGGGACACCCTCCTGTTCTATGCCACGGTGAACCCCTAGGGTTCCTTCTAAAGCTACTGTAAGGACCAGCTGGACTACCCCACTGGTACTCCTCAGCTGTCCGCGGCCAGGACCAGGCCCTAGGCCACCCAGGTGCCACTGGTTCCTGCCTACTCACGAAGTGGGGGGTAGTAACCCCTGGCACATAGTAGCCATTCTCCACTCCTCCTGTCTGCAAGACAGGGCTAGACTGCCACTGGTTCTCCAGCCTAGGGTCTACAACCTCCGGTGGACCAGGAGTCTCAGGGAAGGCGCTCCTCCCCTTTCCTCTTCTTTTAGGGTTCCTCCTCCCTGTGCGAGGGGGACACCTAGAACACCATTCCAACCTAGGGTTTAACCCCTCAGGTTGCACCGGGGTCAGAGGTGGGCTCTCCCACCCTCTGCACCCCCTTCCAGAGGTCTGCCCTCTCCCAACTGGAGAAGTTCCTCTGGAAGAAGAACCGGTCAGGACACTGGTTACAGTCGTCCTACCCTTCAGGTCAGGCTGATCCTGAACCTGGCCATCCAACCTCCGGTCTAAAACCTTTGGTGGAACAATTGCCTGGCACTCCAGGACTTCTGGGGATTCACACGCAATCCCCCTGAGGCTAACAAATGTCACATCTGTTGCGTGACTGTCTGTCTGGCGCAGATCTCCCGCCCTCTGTCCACCTGACAGTGTGTGACGATCCCCCAGACCAGAAGTGGCACCACCCGGGTCCCTCCAAGAAGATCTAGCCCAACTGGCTAGTCTCTGGTCCACTGGTGCATCCACTGGGTAACTCATCCCCCAATCACTCCTCACGCTGGACTCCTGTACCCTCCCTAGCGGAGCGGTACTGCCAGCCTCTAGAACCACAGGAGCTCTGGTTACAGACGCTCCAGGTCCTCTACTCACTAGGAGATCCTCCTCAAATGGGCTAACAGGACAGCCTAGGTCCCCAACCTGGTGTTCCCTCAAGAAACCACCCAGGTTCTGAGACAGGGCTTCGGGCCTCGGGGGGCTCTCAGCCACCCACTGACTCCTGCTCCACTGAGCCAGGCAGTCAGCCCCTACACCCTTCTCACTATACTGGGACCTAGCTGGGCTACACTGAGCCTCTTCCACCACGCTGGGCTGGAAGATCCCTGACCCACTACTTTCGGAGTCACTTACCAATGACTCTACAGAACCTCTGGCCCTTTCCCAGCGGTCTGCTTCCTCTGCCAGGTCAGATGGTTCAGACAATCCACACCCTACTAGGTGTTGGCGCAATCCTGGATAAACAACACTGAGCAACTGCTCTCTGAGAAACATATCAAACAATATGTCCCAATCACATTTCGTGGGCTCCCGTACCCAATCACACAGGGCTCCACAACAGTCATCCTCAAAGTCTACCCAAGACTGGTGAGACGGTTTCCTAAGGTTCCTAAACCTCAACCTATTCTCCTCCTCTGGGGAAACAGGAACCATACTCTGGGAACTGGGACTTTCTAGACTGAGATTTACATAGCTGCCACCACTGGACTCAACCCTCCCTGGGGGATCCAGAAAATTAAGACTGCGGTCAGGGGATAACCTACACTCTAGGGCTATCTTCTCCCTGGCCAAGGCCCTCTCAGCCTCTGCAGTCCGCTCATTCACACCCAGCTGCGCCATCTCTCTGGCATACTCTAACCGGAGCTTCTCCATGGCCAGCTGGTGCTCCCTCTCTTCTCTCCTATCCAACCACACCTCTGGGGACAGGGAAAGGGATGGGGTGCTACATCTGACACTGGACCCAGCAAGGGACTCCCTATCTAGGGGGTACTCGCTCTCTGCTGGCGCCCATCCACTGTCACACTCACTCTCCACATCAGACTCTTCAGGGCTCCCCTCAGACCCACCACCCTCATGGTGTGCGGTCCGGGCCCTCTCCCTCTCACTGTGCTCACGCTCCCAGTCACTCTTCTGCCACAGGATCAGGTTATCCCTAAGCTTGGACTGGGTGTCTGACTCACTCACTGGGATGTCTCTCTCCTTACATAACCGTACCAACTCATGCACATTGTACTTAAACAGGCCACAAAGGTTAAAAGGAGATTCCATCTGGACAGGATGCTCACAGACACGTGCAACACAAGGGATCTAGCAATCTGAAGTAGGAGTACCCAATTCCAAAATTTCCACACTCTCCTTAAAAAAAAGAACTCACTCATGCGTCCAGGGAAACACACCATTCATCCACACACACCCTCCCCTCGGATCGGTAAGGCAGTTTCTACCACCCCTGACTTCTCAACCTGACCAAAGTGACACAGGTACCAAACTCTGGAAGCAGGGCGGGGGACAAATGTACAGGACACAATTATAAAATGACACTCTTCAGGAGAAGAAACAATGGAATTTCACCAAAAACAATAATCCCCAAAATGTGGTTATCTAACAAATGTAGAGCTTTGAAGTGCGGCCAGCCGCTACTAAGGTACAACGCAAACACAAATCCTTATCCCACCGCTTGCCGCCAATGTTGGAAATGGGATCCCTGGCTGGCCAGGGCTTTCGCCAAAGTCAGTCAGAGACCACCACTACCAAGTCAGGGCAAGGGAGTTACACGCCAAGATAACCCCTACTCACCCTCTAGGTAACGTGGCGCGAGCAGCAAGGCTAAACTTGGAGGCGATGTAGGCTAAGTATTTGCGCACGCACCCCAGCAACAACAACCAAAGGCCCACCACAAAGGAAAACTCCACACAAGGTTATGTAAAAATAGCCTTTGTATTATAATAAATATACATCAGATAAAACACACATCTTGTTACACTGTGCCAACAGGCACGGGCGGAATTTACAAGGGATATTGCAGAGGACAGGGCCACTTGGACCACTGTCAGGGGTATCAGCACTTTTAGAAATAATACTTTCAGAAATAGCACTTTAGAAAGTAAAATCAGTGTAGCACACAATATAAAAATAGAGCACACAACCAGTAATCACTGGTAACAGGGCCTCACTAGCACCACCTGTACTAGGGAGAAAACAACCACCTACATGTCACACTACCTGTAGGGGTATAAAGGCAAAACACATGATGCATTAACATTCAGAGGTGTAAAGGCACATGACGCATAATCAATACATTCAGAGGTGCAGAGAAAATACCATTGCGCCCCACTCACAAGTCACCACCTGCGACTGTCCCGGTGTCCCAATGGTAGGGCCTAAACGTGGCAGTTGCCCACAAAGTGCTGGGCAACTGGAGCAGGGGAAGTTAGGGCAACGTTGGAGCCTCTCTGGGCTCGAAGAACCACCACTGTGGCACTGGTGAGCCTCTCTCAGGCTCTCTTACACAAGTAAGGGGGCTGCTGAGCCTCTCAGGGCTCCAGCAACAAAAGGTGCAGCCTCGCTGGGCTGTGGGGTCCCCCGCTCTGGGGACCCAAAGCAATGATGCTTGCCAAGAGCCTCGCTGGGCCCTAACTCAACTGGTGCCCCCGGGGCACCTCGTGGCTCAACGGGAACGCTCCCACTCGTTGGAGCCTCTCTTAGGCTCGGGACGCGGTGCCGGCAATCGAGCCTCGCAAGGCTTGCCAACAGAAAATGCCCCCAGAGCCTCTCTCAGGCTCTAAACACGTGGGCGCGAGGTCGCGCTGCCGAGGGCGGCAGGGGGGGGGCGGACACCGACAATGTGTCCCGGCGCCCCTCCCTCCAGAACGGCCACACTCACCGGCTGGTCTCCAGCGGAGGCGGGTCTCTCCCGCTGGTCCCGGGGCTCTCCTCTCCCCTCGGGGAGCCTCGGGGATCCGGCCGGTAGCTTCTCTCTTCCCGGCTCAGCAACGGAGGCGGGACTTCCGGTCGGCTTCTCCCGGGCCGCTCGGTGATTGGACGGACTCCCAATCACTTCCGGGTCGCCGCGGGCAGCGCGGCGGCTCGCTTTTAGGCAGGCAGGCGGCTTCCCAGATGATCCGAGGAGTGGGCTCCCTCGTAGATCGATAACCAAACGGACCTGGGCACAATAAACGCGGAAATGAGCCGGGTGGCACCCGCGCCGCCAACTCGCCACACGGGGTGATCGGATGCCGGGTGGGCACCGGCTGTGCACACCAAGCGCTAGCAGCGCTAGCAACGAAGGGCAGGCGCTCCCAAGCGCCTCCAGGACACAGTACAGCGCTCACAGCGCTAGGGGCAAAATCCAGCGCTTCCAAGCGCTAGGCAGGCGATTTCAGCGCTCCCAGCGCTGAAGGGCAGAGAGCAGCGCTCTCAGGCTGCAGGCAAAGAAGTCCTCAGTGCTCCCCAGCACTGGAGGACAGGACAAGGCTCCAGCAGGGGCTGGAGGCAGGCAGGGGGGGCAAGGCTGGGCCAGCGCCAGCACACTGGGTCTCCAGGCAGGGAGACTCCCCAAGTGGCGGTCCTCCTGGCCCCAGCAGCAGCAACAGCCCCCTCTGGCAGGATCCAAAAGCAGAACATTTTCCAAGGGGACACAGCCCCTTCTTATAGTACCAAATCCTTTGTTTCAAGGTGCAGGGTGGGGGGAAAACCAGTTTCAGCTGGCTCTGGAGCACTCTTAATGGCCCAACCACCCATTTCTTTCACTGGGGAGGCTAGGGTCGTTAGACACACCACAGGGGGGCGGAGCCAGCATTGTGTGGGGAAAACCCAGCCCATCCAGGACACAGGTACACTCCTCCCACACATCACTCATGCTAATCTCCCACTCACCACCGGGCAGACCCATCCAGACTTCCTTGAGCCTGGCATGCCAGCCAGCTCCAGCCAATCACGCTCCAGCACCCTCACAGCACATGCACACATATCTCAATGTCCAGAAGTAGCACTTCCCAACTAGACACACACATGCCGCAGACACCATCTTGCAGCATTCACTCTCCCGAGTTCAGACATACTAAACTCGAGCCTGCACTCCCCACGCATCAGGAACTACCAGGGACACACACATTCCCCATGCATTCCTATGGGAGGGCAGGCCAGCCATACTACACGCACGCACTTTCACTCTGGGACCCAGGGGAAAGTGCGCAGAGACCCAGAAATCACTGACACAGGGTCACACATAAGGCAAAAAGTTTAGGGGTGAACCTGCCCTGCGGGCCAAGTCCAACATAACCCCCTTCCAGCCAAAACGCAGGGGAGAACAATCACCACCGTGATGGACTTCCCTGCTTGGGGCGATAGAACACGGACGCAGGCCCGCCACTGCCGGGACACCCTCCTGTTCTATGCCACGGTGAACCCCTAGGGTTCCTTCTAAAGCTACTGTAAGGACCAGCTGGACTACCCCACTGGTACTCCTCAGCTGTCCGCGGCCAGGACCAGGCCCTAGGCCACCCAGGTGCCACTGGTTCCTGCCTACTCACGAAGTGGGGGGTAGTAACCCCTGGCACATAGTAGCCATTCTCCACTCCTCCTGTCTGCAAGACAGGGCTAGACTGCCACTGGTTCTCCAGCCTAGGGTCTACAACCTCCGGTGGACCAGGAGTCTCAGGGAAGGCGCTCCTCCCCTTTCCTCTTCTTTTAGGGTTCCTCCTCCCCGTGCGAGGGGGACACCTAGAACACCATTCCAACCTAGGGTTTAACCCCTCAGGTTGCACCGGGGTCAGAGGTGGGCTCTCCCACCCTCTGCACCCCCTTCCAGAGGTCTGCCCTCTCCCAACTGGAGAAGTTCCTCTGGAAGAAGAACCGGTCAGGACACTGGTTACAGTCGTCCTACCCTTCAGGTCAGGCTGATCCTGAACCTGGCCATCCAACCTCCGGTCTAAAACCTTTGGTGGAACAATTGCCTGGCACTCCAGGACTTCTGGGGATTCACACGCAATCCCCCTGAGGCTAACAAATGTCACATCTGTTGCGTGACTGTCTGTCTGGCGCAGATCTCCCGCCCTCTGTCCACCTGACAGTGTGTGACGATCCCCCAGACCAGAAGTGGCACCACCCGGGTCCCTCCAAGAAGATCTAGCCCAACTGGCTAGTCTCTGGTCCACTGGTGCATCCACTGGGTAACTCATCCCCCAATCACTCCTCACGCTGGACTCCTGTACCCTCCCTAGCGGAGCGATACTGCCAGCCTCTAGAACCACAGGAGCTCTGGTTACAGACGCTCCAGGTCCTCTACTCACTAGGAGATCCTCCTCAAATGGGCTAACAGGACAGCCTAGGTCCCCAACCTGGTGTTCCCTCAAGAAACCACCCAGGTTCTGAGACAGGGCTTCGGGCCTCGAGGGGCTCTCAGCCACCCACTGACTCCTGCTCCACTGAGCCAGGCAGTCAGCCCCTACACCCTTCTCACTATACTGGGACCTAGCTGGGCTACACTGAGCCTCTTCCACCACGCTGGGCTGGAAGATCCCTGACCCACTACTTTCGGAGTCACTTACCAATGACTCTACAGAACCTCTGGCCCTTTCCCAGCGGTCTGCTTCCTCTGCCAGGTCAGATGGTTCAGACAATCCACACCCTACTAGGTGTTGGCGCAATCCTGGATAAACAACACTGAGCAACTGCTCTCTGAGAAACATATCAAACAATATGTCCCAATCACATTTCGTGGGCTCCCGTACCCAATCACACAGGGCTCCACAACAGTCATCCTCAAAGTCTACCCAAGACTGGTGAGACGGTTTCCTAAGGTTCCTAAACCTCAACCTATTCTCCTCCTCTGGGGAAACAGGAACCATACTCTGGGAACTGGGACTTTCTAGACTGAGATTTACATAGCTGCCACCACTGGACTCAACCCTCCCTGGGGGATCCAGAAAATTAAGACTGCGGTCAGGGGATAACCTACACTCTAGGGCTATCTTCTCCCTGGCCAAGGCCCTCTCAGCCTCTGCAGTCCGCTCATTCACACCCAGCTGCGCCATCTCTCTGGCATACTCTAACCGGAGCTTCTCCATGGCCAGCTGGTGCTCCCTCTCTTCTCTCCTATCCAACCACACCTCTGGGGACAGGGAAAGGGATGGGGTGCTACATCTGACACTGGACCCAGCAAGGGACTCCCTATCTAGGGGGTACTCGCTCTCTGCTGGCGCCCATCCACTGTCACACTCACTCTCCACATCAGACTCTTCAGGGCTCCCCTCAGACCCACCACCCTCATGGTGTGCGGTCCGGGCCCTCTCCCTCTCACTGTGCTCACGCTCCCAGTCACTCTTCTGCCACAGGATCAGGTTATCCCTAAGCTTGGACTGGGTGTCTGACTCACTCACTGGGATGTCTCTCTCCTTACATAACCGTACCAACTCATGCACACTGTACTTAAACAGGCCACAAAGGTTAAAAGGAGATTCCATCTGGACAGGATGCTCACAGACACGTGCAACACAAGGGATCTAGCAATCTGAAGTAGGAGTACCCAATTCCAAAATTTCCACACTCTCCTTAAAAAAAAGAACTCACTCATGCGTCCAGGGAAACACACCATTCATCCACACACACCCTCCCCTCGGATCGGTAAGGCAGTTTCTACCACCCCTGACTTCTCAACGTGACCAAAGTGACACAGGTACCAAACTCTGGAAGCAGGGCGGGGGACAAATGTACAGGACACAATTATAAAATGACACTCTTCAGGAGAAGAAACAATGGAATTTCACCAAAAACAATAATCCCCAAAATGTGGTTATCTAACAAATGTAGAGCTTTGAAGTGCGGCCAGCCGCTACTAAGGTACAACGCAAACACAAATCCTTATCCCACCGCTTGCCGCCAATGTTGGAAATGGGATCCCTGGCTGGCCAGGGCTTTCGCCAAAGTCAGTCAGAGACCACCACTACCAAGTCAGGGCAAGGGAGTTACACGCCAAGATAACCCCTACTCACCCTCTAGGTAACGTGGCGCGAGCAGCAAGGCTAAACTTGGAGGCGATGTAGGCTAAGTATTTGCGCACGCACCCCAGCAACAACAACCAAAGGCCCACCACAAAGGAAAACTCCACACAAGGTTATGTAAAAATAGCCTTTGTATTATAATAAATATACATCAGATAAAACACACATCTTGTTACACTGTGCCAACAGGCACGGGCGGAATTTACAAGGGATATTGCACAGGACAGGGCCACTTGGACCACTGTCAGGGGTATCAGCACTTTTAGAAATAATACTTTCAGAAATAGCACTTTAGAAAGTAAAATCAGTGTAGCACACAATATAAAAATAGAGCACACAACCAGTAATCACTGGTAACAGGGCCTCACTAGCACCACCTGTACTAGGGAGAAAACAACCACCTACATGTCACACTACCTGTAGGGGTATAAAGGCAAAACACATGATGCATTAACATTCAGAGGTGTAAAGGCACATGACGCATAATCAATACATTCAGAGGTGCAGAGAAAATACCATTGCGCCCCACTCACAAGTCACCACCTGCGACTGTCCCGGTGTCCCAATGGTAGGGCCTAAACGTGGCAGTTGCCCACAAAGTGCTGGGCAACTGGAGCAGGGGAAGTTAGGGCAACGTTGGAGCCTCTCTGGGCTCGAAGAACCACCACTGTGGCACTGGTGAGCCTCTCTCAGGCTCTCTTACACAAGTAAGGGGGCTGCTGAGCCTCTCAGGGCTCCAGCAACAAAAGGTGCAGCCTCGCTGGGCTGTGGGGTCCCCCGCTCTGGGGACCCAAAGCAATGATGCTTGCCAAGAGCCTCGCTGGGCCCTAACTCAACTGGTGCCCCCGGGGCACCTCGTGGCTCAACGGGAACGCTCCCACTCGTTGGAGCCTCTCTTAGGCTCGGGACGCGGTGCCGGCAATCGAGCCTCGCAAGGCTTGCCAACAGAAAATGCCCCCAGAGCCTCTCTCAGGCTCTAAACACGTGGGCGCGAGGTCGCGCTGCCGAGGGCGGCAGGGGGGGGGCGGACACCGACAATGTGTCCCGGCGCCCCTCCCTCCAGAACGGCCACACTCACCGGCTGGTCTCCAGCGGAGGCGGGTCTCTCCCGCTGGTCCCGGGGCTCTCCTCTCCCCTCGGGGAGCCTCGGGGATCCGGCCGGTAGCTTCTCTCTTCCCGGCTCAGCAACGGAGGCGGGACTTCCGGTCGGCTTCTCCCGGGCCGCTCGGTGATTGGACGGACTCCCAATCACTTCCGGGTCGCCGCGGGCAGCGCGGCGGCTCGCTTTTAGGCAGGCAGGCGGCTTCCCAGATGATCCGAGGAGTGGGCTCCCTCGTAGATCGATAACCAAACGGACCTGGGCACAATAAACGCGGAAATGAGCCGGGTGGCACCCGCGCCGCCAACTCGCCACACGGGGTGATCGGATGCCGGGTGGGCACCGGCTGTGCACACCAAGCGCTAGCAGCGCTAGCAACGAAGGGCAGGCGCTCCCAAGCGCCTCCAGGACACAGTACAGCGCTCACAGCGCTAGGGGCAAAATCCAGCGCTTCCAAGCGCTAGGCAGGCGATTTCAGCGCTCCCAGCGCTGAAGGGCAGAGAGCAGCGCTCTCAGGCTGCAGGCAAAGAAGTCCTCAGTGCTCCCCAGCACTGGAGGACAGGACAAGGCTCCAGCAGGGGCTGGAGGCAGGCAGGGGGGGCAAGGCTGGGCCAGCGCCAGCACACTGGGTCTCCAGGCAGGGAGACTCCCCAAGTGGCGGTCCTCCTGGCCCCAGCAGCAGCAACAGCCCCCTCTGGCAGGATCCAAAAGCAGAACATTTTCCAAGGGGACACAGCCCCTTCTTATAGTACCAAATCCTTTGTTTCAAGGTGCAGGGTGGGGGGAAAACCAGTTTCAGCTGGCTCTGGAGCACTCTTAATGGCCCAACCACCCATTTCTTTCACTGGGGAGGCTAGGGTCGTTAGACACACCACAGGGGGGCGGAGCCAGCATTGTGTGGGGAAAACCCAGCCCATCCAGGACACAGGTACACTCCTCCCACACATCACTCATGCTAATCTCCCACTCACCACCGGGCAGACCCATCCAGACTTCCTGGAGCCTGGCATGCCAGCCAGCTCCAGCCAATCACGCTCCAGCACCCTCACAGCACATGCACACATATCTCAATGTCCAGAAGTAGCACTTCCCAACTAGACACACACATGCCGCAGACACCATCTTGCAGCATTCACTCTCACGAGTTCAGACATACTAAACTCGAGCCTGCACTCCCCACGCATCAGGAACTACCAGGGACACACACATTCCCCATGCATTCCTATGGGAGGGCAGGCCAGCCATACTACACGCACGCACTTTCACTCTGGGACCCAGGGGAAAGTGCGCAGAGACCCAGAAATCACTGACACAGGGTCACACATAAGGCAAAAAGTTTAGGGGTGAACCTGCCCTGCGGGCCAAGTCCAACAACTATGAATTTATTTTCTTCAAATCCCCAACTAAGATACCATAGCATCCCACATCTCTGTTCAAACACTTGTGCGTATTTCCTGGTCGTTCCTATTTAATAGAAAACACAATACATTACATTCCATATAGACATTGTGCCAATGAAATAAATTATAAGAAAAATAAATACATGTACATAAACACAACACATCCAAAAATACACCTCCTATTGTAAATACCTTCTTACATATATGGTCATTTCTTGTCTATTCAAACAACCATTTTATATCCAGCACGTGGTAAGGTGGTACATACAATATCTTTTGAGTCCGTAATCCACCTTGAGGTAGCAAAGGTAAGGTCAGACCTAGTAAACAGTCCATTAAATTTTTCAGACCTTTCGGAAAAACACTGTCAGATTCAAGGCGTTTCGAGCGAGACATAATTACCCCCGTCGTTTTCTTGTTCTACTATCCTGAAAAGTGCATGAAACAAAGATTCACCCCACTCGTAGCCACCGGTTGGGAGTTCTTCTCCACAGCTTGGTGAGTGTTTGTGGTGGGAGTTCCCAATTGATGTTTAATACAACATGGCTACTCTGAGCACTCAATTAATATTAGGGTTTTTGTTTCCCAAAGATTTAATTAAAGACTATCTTGGCAAGGACTCATGTAAGAGTCGAGACCCTGGTAAGAATGTGCTGCCATTCATACATGGGGCATCTGATACTGTTACATATGTAGTCACTCACCCTGGCTGATACATGCTTTGCAAGGGTTAAATCCTAATCTAAGGGGTACTTGTCTGATCAAATCTACCATGATATCTTACCTACTGACTACATTCAGGGACTGGAATATCAAATAGGGTAAGAGTCCGCATGGTATTGATTCTGAGGGCACATGAGTAGGTGGATTGCATGATTCTCCTAAGCTGAAAAGCAATATGAGGGAGATCACCAAAACGTTGTTTGGGGGTTTCACAGATTTTCTATATTGAACATACGGAAGTGAGACGTGCGGTTGCACACATATAGTCATAGAATTCCCAGTCCTTCTTGTACAGTAGATTTATGATACTAGATGATATGCATTGACAATGTGTGTAATTTGCAATGACTGTAATTTTGTTTAAACAGCACCTGATGGGAACGGGTGATAATTCCATGTGGCATGGCTTTGTATGTAGGAAACACTGGCATATTTGAGTCAGCTACTAGCAAAAGTTAAGGAGGCTGTTTTGTCATGGATTTGAAAAAAATGCGATAAGATTTATAATCTGTTTATTTAGGGGTTAGAATAACTTCGCGGGTTAGCCAAATAATCTCACTAAATTATGAGTTATTGTTTAAAGAAACGGCTTCTCTTTTAAAAGATATTGCCAAGATTCCTATATCTTTTCAGATCTATTCCCTTACGTATTCCCAATAGTTTTTTTAAAATGTTGGACGGTCTTTTCAGTAGTTTCCTCTGGGGTTACAAGACTGCACGAAGACCTATGTCTCTACTGAAGTGGCCTTTTGTACAAGGGGGCATACATTTTCCAGACTTCAAAATGTATTTTTGGTCTTCTTTTACAGCACGTCTTCAGAGCTTATTAATTCCCTCATGTTCGACTTTTTTTCATCAACTGTTCGTAGGAGAAATTACCAATATGTATATTTATAAAACTACTGACCCTAACTATTTCAAGCGGGTTAGATTTAAGACGATACGGGACACTATCTTTATATGGAGAAATATTTTTAATAGCTGTAGCCAATCTTACTATCATAATAAACTACCGTTGTGGTGCAATCCAATGCTCCCGGAGATCTTTCATGATAATATATTACGACAGTGGGCGTCGTTAGGGATTCGGTCATTAGGGGACTTATATGATCACGCAGGGCTTGCTACATTTGAGAAACTACAAAATTTGTTTAAACTACTAGCCCATATGTTTTATAAATATTTGCAAATTAAGAGTTTCCTTTGGACGCATTCGAAACTGACTAGGATCGTGGAGTCAGAAATATGGGACTTTCTATATCAGGACAGAGCTAAATGCACGATCAGTTGCATGTATAAAATCCTTAATAGTAATCGAAAAGGAGATAGTAATAAATTAGCTTATAAATGGAGCATGATACTGGGCGAAGAAGTTTCGGAAAAGGACATAGAGCAAAGTTTAAATATCGTGCGGAAGTCTGTTCATGCTACTAACCTACAAATGCAGCAATATCGTACTTTTTGCAATCTGTATTATACACAAGAAAGAATAACTAAATGGGTTAATACCAGCCAAACTAGCACACGCACGAAGTGTCCTAAATGTGATCTCCAGGCTGCAAGTTTGATACACATGCTTTTAGAATGCCCTAAATTGAAAATTTTTTGGCAACAGCTCACTGAAATCTGCTCTGAGAAGTTAGGGATTGAATTTATTATAAATATAAGGGATATTATGTTAGGACCTCGTATGTATAGTTACCAACAAAACCGGCTATTATTGATATTGTTTGTGATGGGTAGACTGATCATCGCTAGAGCTTGGATTGACATACATCCTCCTAATATTAGGGATTGGTGGGCTCTGCTGAAGGAGACATTTTCAATGGAACATATATTAGCAAAGTCTAGGGGCTCACAGGCCCAGAATAAACTTAACTCTGTTTGGGGACTCATTTCGGAATGTTTTTGATATGATTTAGAATTATTGTGATACATATGATCTTTCTCGTAATATTATAACTCTTATACTATTTGAATATGTTCTCGCTATAAATATTTCTGCTTATTATTATTGTATAAAACTTTTGAATAATTGAAATACTGTTTATATTATCTGCTGACTTGTTGAATAATATAGATATTTAAAAAAAAAAAGATTTATAATTTGGTTGATTATATATTTAGATTTTTCAGTATAAGGTCTCTTGTTCTCCGTCGGTCCTGAAGAGGACTGGAAGGGTAAAGACCGAAACGAGTCGACTTGTTTTGTACATTGTAGGAGCTAATATAAGAGGAACTTTGATATAACATTTCAGCAGAATGGTCTGAACAATTGAATGGACTGTTTTCTTGGTCTGACCACGCCTTGGCTACCTTAGGGTGGATTATGGACACAAAAGATAATGTAAGTGACACCCACTACATATAAAATGGTTGTTTGGATAGACAAAATCAGGTAAGTGAAACACACTTGCGGGTGGCGTGGCCAAGAGCCGATCATGGCGGACGTGTAGTGGAAGAGCTCCGTCCATAGCCCTTGAAACTAGCTGATAATCCTGACTACCTGCAACGCAACCCACCTCAATCTTGCGCCCGGAGCTTCAACAGGCGAGTGGCGAGCAGTGGCGGCGAGCTGCCTTCTTCGGACACCGCCTAACACCCTGGTGAGCTGCGGAGATTGCTGGGGCCTACTGCACCGAGGAGAGCCGCGGCCTCAATTAGCCCGGGGGTCTGCTTGCTGGCGGATGCCGGCGGACTCCGGGGGGGCGCCGGAGGTGTGTGAGGGCACGGAACTGAATACGCGCCTGCAGTCAGCGGCTGGCGCTTGCTCCTGCCGGCGCCGAACTGTCTCCCCCCTCGCTGGTGAGCCCGGGGGGCCCGTCCTGACCTGCCTGTCCCGACCGCGGCCGGTGGAGCGCCGGGACTGGCCCTGCATCCGTTGGTTCGGCGCAGAGGTGACTGCGCCCGCCTGAGAGCCGGTGAGGAGAGAGGCATCGGGGGAGATGGGGAGAGAACACTAGCGCCCGGAAGACTACTGCAGCTGCGTGGGACACTCGGCGGCCGCACGACAAGCTTTGGCGCCAAGGCGGTGCTACGGGCGCCATCTTGCCTCCACCCTGAGCCCCCGAGCACCCTAGAGAGGCGGCGCGAAAAGCTGGTGACACCCGAAACGTTTGGAGGTGGCAGGAGTGCCGCAGCCCTGGGGACACAACGCACCACCGGCACGGCCCCTGCAACCACATTGCCGGTGATGACCCTGAGCAACATCTTGGGGTCCGGCTGCACAGAGGCCCGCGTGGCGGGCCGCTGACTACGGGACCGCTTGCACTGGAACGGGTACGCGGCACTCCTCTTCTGTCCTGCCTCTGACGGCCCCCTACTCCTGCAGCCAATTGCCCATACCCACCACCTCGCTGGGACCGGAACGACAGCTGTGCAGAGGATCCTCCGCGGGGCGCCGCCACACCTGCCAGAGGCGCCGGCACTACTGCAGTGCCATTCACCCTGCCCAGCGCCTAGGGTCTACCACTCCCACTGCCTTCCCCGCTGTGGCACCGGTAGCTACGTGGACACCCAGGACCCACAACGCGGTGCATCATAGGCTGTGCAGACTGAGGACAGAAAGCGCGATTACCCCAACGCCACTCTGCATACTAGATCGATGGGGAGGCACAGGGGCAAGGCCCAGGATCACGGTGCATCGACGGACATGCAGTCCACCGGCTCGGAGGACCCTCTAGCCTCCTCTAATATGGACGTTATCCCGCCGACTGGGAAAGGGACACAGGACGCCAAACTAGACCTTATCCTCAACGAAATACGGGCCACACGAGAGGCACTGGAATCAAGTATAGATAGCATGGCGACGGGCCTCTCATTGCTCCGGGCAGATCACAATAAACTCGCGGAGAGGGTCTCAGAACAGAAACTTGCGCTGAATGATCTCATACCTCAGCAAACGGAACACTCGACGAAGCTGGAAGGCATGGAGAAGCAACTCAAACAGCTGTGGGACAAGGTTGACGATGATGCGGAAGGACGAGCCCGCCGCAACAACGTCCGCATCTTAGCCATTCCGGAACGCAGCGAGGGAAGGAATCCTACTCAATTTGTGGAGGACTGGCTCAGAAAAATGGTGGGTCCAGAAGATCTTACTGCCCTATACAGCGTAGAAAGGGCGCATAGAATACTGTCCAGACCGCCGCAACCAGGTGCGCCTCCACGCCCTTTGATCGCGCGCCTCCTTCACTACAAGGACCGCGACACTGTGCTGCGCGTGGCCCGAGAGAATGCGCCGATTCGCTTTGAAGACAAGAATATCTCCGTGTATCCTGACTTCACACCTACGGTGCAGCGTGCCAGGTCCACCTTCCTGGGGGTAAAGCGCAAGTTGCGGGAGAGAGACTTGAAATATGCCCTTCTGTTCCCCGCCCGCCTTAAGGTCCAACACAGTAACAAATCATACTTCTTTGACTCGCCGGAAGAGGCGGTGGAGTGGATGGAGGTAACGCTAACGCCGCCGGCCTCACAGGACCCATTTACGGCCGCCAGGAGAGACGGACATCGGGGTCAAACGGATCAGAGAAGCACCGCTTCCAACACTGGACAAGCCCCCTTGCCGAGGCCAGCGCCAACGGAACAAGCCGCTAGGGACCGCCTGGCAGCCCACTCACCGGTGGTACAATTGACGGAGGAGGCACTCGCTGCCCATGACGCGGGCACAGCCAGGGGCCTGATTAGCAACTCTGACACACACACCGAAGTGTCAGGATCGGCGGACAGCCTACAACTCTTCCCCAAGATCACGGCGCAGATGGCAGAAGAATTTTAACATCAACGCCATGAACGCTCTCCGGGTGGTAATGTATTGACTGTATCACTGTCTGCACACAGGTGGGTTGCATGAGGGTTTGGTTTACTAAGGGCTGCCATGCCACCGCAGGCCAGTACGAGTCAGGCACAAGTGGTCTGCACCCCCCACCGTATGCACATGGAACTGTTTGACTTATGCCCATGTTGGGCATCATGGTTCGGACCTCGAGCCCGTTGGCCTGGGGACCTTAATGTTCAGGGATTAACTGTTTGCTTGACACTCCTCTTCTGCAGTAAGATGTACCAGGCGTGTGCACCCGCAACCACAGCTTTTGTCGCGTTACATGATCAGGCATGGGGCCACTTAATGTTTATAACTTGTGCACCTGGAATGTGCGGGGCATGGGCTCAATCCACAGAAGACACAGGATACTCGCTCAGCTCAACCGTAGGGGAGTTATGATAGCTTGCCTCCAAGAGACACACTTGAACTGTGCTGAAAATTTGAAACTGCGTAAGAAATGGTAGGGTCAACTTTTCGCTACATCCTACTCTGCATTCTCTAGGGGGGCCGCTATTTTGGCTTCGTAATTCTGTCCCCTTCAAGCCACTACAACAGAGAATTGACAAGGAGGGTAGATATGTGTTTGTGAGGGGCTTACTGGATGCGGCTACTGTTGTGCTTGGATGTGTGTATTCACCAAATTCGGGCCAATCTGATTTTTTGGTAAATGTCAATGGGGTCCTTGCGGATTGGGCGGATCATCAATGGGTGGTTGGAGTGGATTTCAATGCTGTGTTAGATGTTGCACTGGACAGATCACACCCCCCACTACACGCCACGGAAAGCAGGAGACAGGCAGATGCGCTGGCGCAATAGGCGGAGGGATGGGATCTGGCAGATGCATGGCGCAGTACACATCTACAGGACAGGGAATATACCTTTTTCTCCCCGCCACACCAACTCCACTCCAGAATAGACCGTATATTTTGCTCCCGTTCCTTACTAGGATCGGTTATCCAGGCCCAGCACATGGGGAAGACCCTATCCGATCACAATCCTGTCGATCTGACTTGGCAATGGGGCCGACAGACGACCCCAATCCCGACTTGGAGATTACCCACGGAGCTACTGGAAGACACGGTCTTCAGGTCGTCTGTGGCAGACGCCATTGAGAGTTACTTCGACACGAACGCTGACACTGCCAGCTCCCGACAAATAGAATGGGACACCTTCAAAGTCTTCATCAGAGGGGAAGCGATGGCCACTCGAGTGGGCATGAGGAGGGCAGTGATCGATGATCTAAAAGGGTAGGTAGATTGGCAACGCTGGAGAGTGACGCTGCGGGCACGAACACACACTTCACACCACTGCAGGACGCGCATGTAAAGCACGCTGAACTGCTAGAAGACTTAAGATTGTTAGACTACAGGGAATACATTAATAGACAGCACACGCAGGCAGACAGGTCGGGCCCTATGCTGGCCCGTATCATACGTGACTCCGCAGTGCCCCACCCAATCTTAGAAATACTGGATCAGGAAGGCATACTAGCTTCGACTCAAGTAGGAATCAACACCGCATTCAAGGACTATTACACCACACTTTATAGCCCACACCGCTGCCTCTCACAGACCGCATTTGAGGGATTTATGACGGATTTAGAACTACCCCAACTCACTGCCAGGCAAAGCGACGATTTGAAGCGTAACATCTCTGTTGCGGAGATTAGACAGGCAATACGCGCACTCCCGAGAAATAAAACCCCTGGGATGGACGGCCTGTCGGCCGAGTTTTATGCCACATTTATAGACCTACTAGCCCCGCGCTTACACACCATTTATCTAGAAGCACTGCGGACTGACTACTTGCCTCAGTCATCCCTACAAGCTTTGATAACTTCCCTCTTAAAACCAGGTAAGGATGGAATGCACCTAGCTAGCTACAGACCCTTATCCCTCCTTAACACCGACTATAAGATACTGAGTAAGGTACTAGCGACGAGATTGGCACAATACATCCCGCAACTGATCCACCCTGACCAGTGCGGATTTGTACCGGGCAGGAGCACGGCCATGAACCTTAGAAGACTAGCCCAACTGATGCTACGAGACCCGGCAGACATGGGCTCTGAGGGATGCATTTCATTGGACCTGAAGCAGGCCTTCGATTCCCTCAGATGGGATTTCATGTTTGCTGCGCCCACGAAATTCGGGATACCTCCCGAATATATTGCATGGGTCAAACTGCTATACACCCACCCCACGGCTCGGGTACGCACATCCAGATACATCTCGGGTCCCCTAGCCATAGCAAGAGGTACCAGGCAGGGTTGCCCGCTCTCCCCGCTCCTATTCATCCTGGCACTTGAACCACTGCTCTGTAAACTCCGGACAGTGGCCCCCCGCTGTGGCATTCGGAGGGGTGAGACAACTCATATAGTGTCCGCCTAGGCTGACAATATTATCCTTTACCTACATAATATGCGGGGCGACCTGGATCCTATACCTCACATATTTGAGGAATTTAGGTCATTATCAGGCCTCACCATAAGCGAACCCAAATCCTACGGGTTTAACTTTACTGCTGCTGGCTCGTCTACGCCACTGCCCTTCGCGCCACACACATTTCAAATGGCAGATACCACCTTCCGATACCTCGGGATACAAGTTTACAGGGATGCCGAAGTAATGATTGACGGCAACCTCGGAAGGGTTATGAACTCATATGGGGACAAGAACGAAGGCGCATAGGCCTTGCTAAGTTGCAGCTCACCTCTGGAACCGGAGGTATGGGAGTACCAGACTTCAGGGCTTACAACTTCGCATGTCAACTGCAGTGGCTGGCCTATGGCTTGCGGGTCGAAACCTACATGAGATTAACATGACAGAGGAAGATCGCTCTAAAGGGAAAATCCATGTCTTGCTATTACCCCGCTCGGAACTGCCGAGAGACACCCCACCGCTCCTCCGGCTTGCGGTCCAATACTGGCGGAAAGCGACGAAATACACGGCCCCGATGTCATCATATGCCCCCACAATTCCACTACTGGGTATACCTCTGGGGTTGGGACCGCTCACAACTCACAAACTTGTGCCATGGCACGACGCTGGTGTGTCACACATAGGAGACCTTTTTGCTGAGGGGCAGATGCTGTCCTTTGAAGACTTCAGGACCGCACATGGGGTCCCCGGGGGATCGTTCCTCCTGCATGCTGGCCTCCGACATTATGTAACGGGAAGGTGGGCGCCTGAGGGAGTAGAACCACCCACGAACCCCTTACTGACGATGCAGTATCTCATGGGGACGGGAAGTCATCTAACTAAATGGCTCACTGCTAGCATCAGGACAGGGCGGGCGGTCTGACTGTCACCTCTCAAGACCAAGTGGGAGGGCGATATAGGGAGGCCACTAAGGGACAAAGAATGGGAGCGGATCCTTCAATTCCCCAAAAAAGTAGCTAGGAACCCCAAATTTAAGTTCATCCAGCTAATGGTCCTGCATAGAGCGTATTTAACGCCTCACCGTATACACGCTATGTTCCCTAACGCAGTCGACACATGCCCTAGATGCGCTATGGACGATGCATCACTGGCTCACATGTTGTGGAGCTGCCCCAAACTGGGCTATTACTGGGCCACTATTAATGAATCGCTCACGGAAGCAGGTGCCTTGATACATATGCTCACCCTGGAATATGCGCTTCTAGGGCTGGGCCCAGCAGCGCGTAAGAGGAGCGTAGCAACACGTTTTACTGATGTAGCCATGTTACTTGCGAAACGTGTTATCACAATGAGGTGGAAGTCACCCAAGCCACCTGACCCCGAATTGTGGAAAGTAGAAGTGATACGATGGGGCAAAGCAGAGGGTGAAGTGCTACAGCGTGAAGAACGCAGGGGCCTCAGGAAAACACAGATTTCATTGGACTGGTTTGCCATTCTGGGGAGGTTCGAGGCAGGGGGTGATGATGAGTCTAATGTTTCGATACCAATAAACTGAAATGTGTCTAGCTGTCGGTGGGCTTCCATGTACCGTGCGCAAACGTGGTGCACTAGCCTATGATACGGGATACCCCGTGATGCTATTGCTTATGTCACTGACTGATTGTGTGGAAAAGCATATTTGATAAGATCTGTTCTGGGGGCGCAGCCTGGTACTAACTGATATATACGTACGTAAAATGAGAGTGTCTTGGGTGGGATTTTTGCGGGAGGGAGTTCTTTCTATTCTTAAGGGGTTTTGTTCACTTACTCGGAACTACAACGAAATTTAAAATGTACAATGTAACTGCTATTATTAGGCTTGGAGGAGCACACTTACTTCTGGTTTTGTCATATGGTAACAATTCTGTACTGTTGCTCTACACAATATGCTAATAAACAGATTTTCAACAAAAAAAAAGTGAAACACACTTGCAGCACAAATCATTCCCCAAGTCCCCAGCTGTTTACTGTGACTCTCAAACTCTACAACCTCAAAACACTGAGTTCACCTTTCCGCATGCCAACAAATCACCCCCATTTGTCTTCTAGCCCCAAAAAGCTCATGAAACGCCTGTATAATTTCCTCAAGAGAGACGAAAAAGCTGGCAGTCTGCTCATTAGAAATCACCAAAAATAAAGCCAAATAAAAATAAAACATCTGGGGGATGTACGACCATCAAAATTGCGCCTCGCAAATTGCGATTTTTTTGCGAGTTGCAATTTTTGAATCGCAATTTGCCATGTATAACAGTGTGTTTAACACTGTTTGCGATTCCCAATGGGGTCGCAAATTGTGAGGCTCATTAATATTAATGAGCCTCTCGCAATTTGCGAGCCCATTGGGAATGACAGGCCCTCCTAAGTATGGTGGCCTGCTGGGTTTCAGCAGACCACCATGTCTGGGACTTCTTTTAAATAAAGCAGTTTAAAAAAAATAAGCAGCCCATTTTCCTTAAAGGAAAACGGGCTGCATTTAAAACAAGCATTTACAATGCAACGGTTTCGCCTTTGTAAAAGTTAGAGCTATTGGCATTGTAAATGACAAATTTTTTATTTATGTGTTGGTTTTGAAAACATAAATAAATGGCATGGTCATTTACAATGCCAATAGCTGGAAACAAATGTTTGTTAAATCAGAGCAGGTGTGAATGTGTCTGTGTACGTATACACGCGGCACTACAATTACCAGAATGCAGTGGGAATGGACAGTTCACACCTGTTGTGGTAAAAGGCTTCGGAGAGTGAAAACCCCGACCCTGCTCCTGAAAAGCGTCCAACAGCTCAGGGAGCATGAGACCACATCTCAGGGAAAGTGTGGACTCAGCCCCCAAACAAGTGTCACCCATGTCCCCGAGAGAGTGTGAGACCCTTGCCAAGCAAGGCCGCGACCTTAGTCCTGGGAGGGTGAGAAGCGAGCACTAGAACAGAAGTGACCACCTAGGGATTGTGAGACCCCCCACCCCCCTATCAGTGGACATGGCTGTTGTAAACATGGCCGCCCAGCCTTGACACCACGGTGTGAACTAAATAACCACAAGTGAGCCTAGATAATCATGGGCCTGAACAGACCCGGGGCCCTAATTAACAATGCGACCTGAACTATAAAAATCAATTCATTGTGCCTAGAAGCAACAAAATGTATTAGTGTGCAGAAGGCAAACGTAAAGTAAACAGAAGCGATGAGGGAAGGGAGCTGCTGCAGGCTGGTTCATTTGTAGTGAAGATGGCGACTACAGAACCTGGGTTTGCCAACCCTGCCTCGCGGTTCAGTGCACGAGGTCCCTGGTGTACTCGGGAGTTAAGGGGGATTTATGGGAGGGTGCATGCGGAGACTAGGCACGTAGAAGGGGCCGCGCCCCCACGCAGGAGTAAAGCCATCCTTCACAACGTCCCGTGTTGAAAGTGACGAGGCCAGACACTGCGGTATCACAGGACACGGGCCTGGGCTGCTGGCCGGAGAGAGGGCGCGTAGGGCTGGCTGGGCGTCCATTCATGGTTTCCGTGGTTCAAGGTTCAGACACCTGCGCATTCAGGGCCTCTGATGCACAGCATGGGCCATCTCAGCTCAGCAGGTAAAGAGAGCAGAGGATGCAAGGATGGAAAAGAGGGAGGCGGGGCAGGAAAGATACACTTGAGGCTCTAAAGAGGACACAGAGGGGCAGAGTGGGTACAGCCACCATGAGAGCTGCAGGAGCCCTGGCACTAGGGCACTGGTACGGATCCAAATAGGCAGAGGACAGGTCTGCGCCTGACGGAGTGCAGAAGTATTGAGGGACCAGGACACCCCCTCAATGGATGCAGAATGCACCCGACTAAAAGTGGTTCTCAGAAGTTAAGCAATAACAAGTTTGTGCATGGACGCGATCTGCAATGAATGCAGGCATAGCAGCCCTCCCCAGCACTGAATGTGAACATTGCCTTTGGGGAGGGGCCAGAGTCCTGGCTGTTCTTTTATAGGTTATTTAACGGGCACACGGACAGCGGGAGGGGGGGCAGGAACGGGCACACGGACAGCGGGAGGGGGGGCAGGAACGGGCACACGGACAGCGGGAGGGGGGGCGGGAACGGACAGCGGGACATCGCGCAACCCACCCCTGCAAAGGACACTTCGAAATGACGAAAACAAAGCTTTAAAAAAAACAACAAAAATAAACACCCACAGCCGCATGACGTGGGCAAAAGCCTAAAATTCTCGGGAACGCCCACGAATCTGCTCCGGCATTGACGGACAGATCTCTGTTCCAATGGCTAGCCTCCATTTATGGAGCTAGCCAATGGAACAGAGGGCGGGACTACACACACATACTCTAGAAAAAAGTAGCTTTCGACAGGCGAAACCTAAAAATTAATTGAAACGTTTTTGTTTCAGTTTTTTAAGGGCAGGTAGTGGTCCATGGGACCACTGCCTGCCTAAAAAATATTTTTAGAGACAGTCACAAAGTGGGTGCGGCTGCATTAGGATAGGATGGGATTGAGATTTATAGAGCGATCGAATGCCGAGGCTTCATGGCGCTGAAGTGAGAAAAAGGAGGTCGAGCAGCAGCATTGCCGGCCGATTATGCCCTAGGGAACAGCCACGTTTTTATTTGCTTCCTAAACACTATCCTGTTTGGTTGGAGTCTCACTGGGATAGGCAGTTGGTTACACAGCCTAACTGCACAGTGCGATAGATTCTTTCCACCCCATCTAGCTCTACAGACTTTAGTGGCACATTTGAGACCAGAGTTGGCTGATCTGAGACTTCTAGTGGGAATATACCAGTAAAAAATATTTCGAAGATCAGCAGCCCCTCCGCCACATAGTGTCTTATGAACCAGACATAAGGCCTTGAATTCCAGACGTTTCTGTATTGGAAGCCAGTGCAACGTTTTAATCGCAGCAGATGTGGGGTGACCTTTTTGCATGTTCAAAAATATCCGCGCTGCAGCATTTTGTATGGACTGCAATTTGGTCTTCTGTGCCTTATCAATGCCTATGAATAGTGCATTACAGTAGTCTAGGCGTTATTAGACTAAGGCCACTACTACTGTTTTTCTTAGCTCCTGCGGAATAAAAGTGAACACCTTCCTAAGAAGCTTCAGTATGTAAAAACAAGTGGCGGTTACACGGTTAATCTGGGCCGAAAAGCCCAGTTGATCATCAAAAATGATCCCCAAATTCTTAACTTTAGAAGAGGGTGTAATTTGCGAGTGTTTTGCGACCGCAATTGCGGTCGCACAACATTCATACATGGTTTAGAGTCGCTATTTGGACGGGAACACCCCTTCCAAATAGCAAGTCTCTAAATACATTTTTTGCGAGTCACAATTCATTTGCAACTCGCAAAATTGTGTTGGTACATGGCCATACCAATTTTAGCATGCGCAAACGGGTCGCTAAGCGGTTTGTGCATGCTAAAATTGGGCATACATCTGGCCCTTCATCTCTTTGAGAGTGTCTATTGCTAGGGGTAAAACCACACAGGGAAATACTGATGATGTATTAGCCCAGAGGGAAAGAATGGGGCGGTCAGAATAAGGCATAACATGACAATATAAGCTTGCGCACCAGATTCTAACACGTTGTGCTCCTTTCAAACCTCACGGACATTTTGCCAGGTTCTTCATAGAGAAATCTGCACGGAAAAGAAAACTACTTGTGAGGGTGTTAAATCCATGCCACTTGTGATCATGATTAACAAACACAGAGGCACTACAGCAAAGCTCTTAATGCAAGTCAGTGCAAATGGTTCAAAGCAAATCATAGTCCTGATATACGTAAACTTTTGTAATACTTCATTACACACATTACAAGGCACCACTATTTGGAAACAGACTTAAGTAGTTCCCTTGTTAAAAAAGGTATCAGCAGATAGGTCAATGTTATATAATTTTAGCACTATTTCATTGCTATCTGCAGCACCAAAAAGTCTTGAAAAAATTGAAAATGCTCAACTTTATGATTATTTAGAAACTAATAAACTGTTACACCCTTCCCAATCTGGTTTGCCACCACAACACAGTATGGAAACAGCATTATTGGAAATTTTGGATCTGATTAAGTTGATCTTGGATCAGGCCCACCATCCCGCCTTGAACCTTTAGGATCTTTCAGCAGCATTCAACACGTCTCCCACGAGATTCTGTTGAACTGCTTTTCTAATTTGGGAAGGGGAGGGGACAGCTTGGAACTGGTTCAAATCATTTTTTGATCATAGAACGGAGGCTGTTTGAATGAATCCGTTTTCTTTGGATGTTAAAGCACTTAAATTGGGTGTCTCCCAAGGGTCATCATTAAGCCCTACACAATTCAACATTTATATGTCTCCACTGGCCGAGCTTGTGGAATCTTTTGGCATCAAAATCATATCATATGCAGATGATACACAGCTTTAACGATCCTATGAGCGTGGATCTGATATAGCAAGGCAAGCTTTTTTTCACCCTGCATGGAAGCAATGATGAACTGGATGAAAATCAATAACCTTCAGTGTAATCCTGACAAAAGAGAGTTTCTGTTATTTGGTGCAGGTCCGCTCCCTAGCTGGACTGGGTGCTGGCCTTTAGAGATTCCAGCTCCTCCTTACCCAGCAGTAATTGCCAGAAACCTGGGCATTCAACTTAATCCTCTTCTTTCTTTCAAGGATCCTGAAAGCGCTAAACAAGTTCTTAACTATATTCCCTTGGGAAGCTCATAGATCAGTTGTGCAGGCACTGGCTGTTTCGTGTATTGATTATACCAACCTCCTACATTTGGGCCTGCCTGATTACCTTCTTCTGCGCCTGCAACTGGTGCGGAATACGTTGGCTCGCTTACTATTCAATCTTTCCAGTCGCTTGGCCACTTGTTCGTACTTACTGGAGTTACATTGGTTACCAGTAAAAAAGAGAATTCTGATCAAGAAGCTGGTCTTAGCCCATCGTGTTTATTATGGCACACGGCCACATTATTTGTCTGCCTGACTACAGCAGTGTTGTACAGCAAGAGTGCTTGAATCAAGCGATGCTCGGTTGATGGTGGTCACTCGATTTAAGCGGGTTAGGATAGGTGAGTCATCTTTTATGGTACGAGTCGGGAAAGCTTGGAGACGTTTACCTTTTCTACTCGGGGATCCGCAGCACATAATAAGGATTTGGTAGAAGGCTAAAAACGCATTTGTTTAGGCCATAATCTATTATCCCATCCTGAGGTTTCCAGTTAAATTCGCACCTGGACACTCTCTGAGTAGCTGTGTGCTTTATAAGCCTCTTCATTCATTCCTAAGATTGTGCAACTGATTACCACACATTGTGCTCCTTTCTAACCACATGCAAATGTTGCCAGGTTTTTCATTGCAAAATCTGCATGGAGGAAACAACTTGTGATGGTGTTAAATCCACACCACTCTGCAAGTCAGTGCAAATGGTACAAATCACAGAATTGAACAGAATGTCCCATCATTTAATAAAACTGGAAATAGTGACCAGAAGTCTTTTTATTGGCAATAGTTACCCGGACTGTTCTCCAGAACCTGTGTGTGACTCAATGACTATCAGCGATACTTGTGACAAGAATAACTGCTTTCCTTTGAAACACAGGACAGCAGAAGCCTCACATGTATCACTTACAATAAACATAGTGACCAAGCAGTGTTATAGTTTAATGCAATGGCAGAAGACCTATTTTATTTTTATTATTTTATTAAGGCGAAGTTAATAGCTTCAACAATTTTAATGGCATTAACAGTTCTTCTGAGAGTGGTATCTACATACTCTGTAACGTCTCTGTCTTACCTATGCACAGCTATCAGAGAACACAGTAGCAGGTATAATCGCATTCTATAACCAAACTCAAGAGTTTGCTTTTCTATTGCTTGACACGAGTTCCCGCGTTCCTCAATCATCTCCAGTGCTCCTACAAGGGAATCACATGCAGGGACCTGTTCATCTCATCAGGATAAGGTTTGCAGTTGAAATCCGGGTGGTGTAGCACGCACATGGGCATCAATGTTACTTTAAGAAGCACAACTATGCAGAGCACAGTAGCATGGGCCAGCGGCGTAGCTTCATGTAGGGTGTTTGGGGTGTGCTAGCCCCCACCTAAATGCATTCTTGGTTTGGGTGTTGGGTCGGGGGCCCTGAGTCAGATCTTCTCTCTCGCTGAGCTAAGAATGAAAGACAAAAGAGTGATGACCTACATGGTGTAAACAGGAGAGAGAAACAGAGATACCCATCTGGTTGCTGAATTTCAAAATGTAAAACCAGATACCCTGAAATTAATACCAGCTTCCCTACTTCTCCAACTTTTTTCTAGTTGCACCCCCGAGCGGGCCAGGTAGTGGGGACTTATTCTTATAAATAATATGGGGAGAGGGGTGCAGGTAACTTCTCCCTCCCCATGGCAAGTCTCGGCCCCGGGGACCCCCCACCCCCTGGGGTAGGCCACTTCTTATTTTAATTGGTGGGGAGCACGCAGCCCCTCCTCCTGAGACCCTTAAGGGTCCCGGGGACCACCACCTCCCCAGGGCTTTATAAATATAATGTCAGGACAGGATGACCCCCCCATCTAAGGCACAAAAGAGCCCCGGGGACAACCACCTCCCAGGGGTTTCAATACTTAATTGGATGGGGCCACGTGCACCCTCCTCCTTGGCCCTTTAAGTACAAAATAAAGGAGGAGGGAGGCCGCACAGCCTCCCTCACAGGCTGAAGGGCCCTTGTGGGCCCACTCCTAGAGCCATTAATGTCCCACGGTACTGCCGCCCCAAGGCCGGTTCCCTATGTCCCAGGGTGCCCTCCCCTGGGGCATAGCTGGTTGCTCTCACTTGGCGGGAACTTTGACAGTTCCTGACAAGCGAATGCAAACATTAACTCTGCTCCCAGCGGGTCGGAGCAGGTAAACTGCTCCAACTGGCTGTGAGCTGAGTTTGCATCTGTTTACAGTGGGCAGGAAAACTGATGAAAGAACTGCTCCCACATGCAGGCAGCAGCATTTTTGGCTGCTTCCTACATGTGAGAGCAAGGTGGACTCCGCTGGAGGCGGGGAACCAGCAGGGACCGCAGTGCCATTAAGGCTCCCCTCACGGTCTCCAACGCTGGAGACCGGTTATCCGTGGTGGGCTCCAGGGCACCCAGCATGAAAAGGCCAGCCCCTGGAGGATGGGGTCTCTCGTGCTGAAATTGACCTGGGGAGGGGGCCATGGAGCCCCTTGGAAAATTACAAAACATGAGAGCATGGTTCTCTCTTTTAATTTACTGAGTATGCAAATGCCCAAATCATCTGCAAGCTCCACACATTTGGCCCTGCACCATTTTCCTTAGTATCCAAAGGCCTTCCCGCTTTTCCCCATGTTGATGGACAGCTTATCAAAAAGACCCCAAGATCGTTTCCCTCCAATTTTGGTGACATGTTTTTCATGCAGAGGAGTGCAAGGACTTTACCTTTACCTAACAAAGAAGCACTTACTTCATATAGTTAAGAGGAAGTACCTCTGTTTTGTGGAGATTCTCCTCTTTCTAGTCTCGTCCTCTTCTCTTGGCGAGGAATCGTGTTATCACAGATTTGTGAATGAAGACGCTGCAAGAAGAATCACATTGCCGATATTACATGCACATAAGGTCACTGGAGACATTACCTAGAGGACATTTACACAGCTGTAATGTAGAATATGCGCTAGACATTTACCCAATGAGGTAGCACTTACTAATTAACCAGTAGAGAGTACTCGTACTAGTTAGGTAGACATTTTCGGCCAAACTGTGGACTCTTCTTGGAAAAAATGTGTTCCATTATGACCCTGAAGCTCATTTTACAGGAATTATACCTTATCGGGAAGCACTTACAGATATAAGCGTAGACAGCTTGTACTGAACAGTTGGTTAAGACGTCTTTTTTTGTTCATGGGGGGCCTACGGCCCGAAATGCATTGGGTGGAACTACATGAGTTTACTTGATATGAATGGTTCATACACACGTGTCGCTGTTGAAAGTATGGATGAAGATGCTGATGGCATTTGAAAATGTTAAATAAAGAATCATAGTGGAATCACGCTTTCTTCATAGTGATTAAGAATTTATGGATTAACTCTGAAATAAGGTTTCGACACAGATATTGGTTTACTATTCGGATTACATTTGGAGCACTACACAAGAAATAGCCTATTGTGAGGAAAAATTCCTGCACAATGCAGTGCGACAGATGGGTGCGTAAGCCACATGCCTTTTTGGATTTTTTTCAATATTTCTGTGACCTGTGGGACAGATCACGGTATCAGTTCACACGCAATTGTCCAGTTTCATAAATAAATGACAAAGACGTTTAAGGAGAGGAGTGCATTCTTTCATTCTTCTTCTTGCTTCACCTTCTAAAAGGGGCATTTCTAAAATAGTAATGAAAATCCAACTACACCAATAAGCAAGATTTATCGCCACTGTTCTAAACATACCAAACTTGTAATGCCACTCCTTTCAGATCAGGAATTATCACTTAAAAGTATATAATGGAATTCCCGATGTTAGCCTATGAGAGGAGTAGGCCTCACAGCAGTGAGAAACAAAAATAGTCGGTTTGTCACTACCTGGACAATAAAGGCACATGTCCTACCTTTAACGTACACAGCACCCTGCCCATAGGCCTACCTGCGGCCTACCTTAGGGGTGACCTATGTGTAATCAAAGAGGGGTTTAAGGCTTGGCAAGTAGCATTAAATACCAAGTTAAAGTAACAGTAAACTGTGTACTAAGGATCTGCTGTGGCAGGCCTGAGACAGGTTTGAAAGGCTATGTCTGTGGGTGGCAAAAGCAGTGCTGCTGGCCCACTAGCAGCATTTAATTTACAAGAGACTTACAAGAGACTTACAAGCAAATCAAATATGCCAAACAGGTGTAAAACGAGCATGCCATGTTTAAAGGAGAGAGCAAGTGCACTTTAGCACTGATTATCAGTTGTAAAGTGCCCACAGTCCTAATACCAACAAAAAGAGGGTTAGAAAAATAGGAGGAGGAAGGCAAAAAGTTTGGGAACAGCCCTGCAAAAAGGGTTAGTAAACACAACAATGGAGCAAGGATATCTACACTACTCTACAGACTCACAATGCAGGTGGTGCAGTGTGTGTGTTATGTTATCACCATCTGTTGAACCCTCATATGTCTAGTCTCATCATCTGATCTTCAAATGTGAAGGAAAGAAGAAGGTTAGTACATCGAGGAGACAGTTGTTTACTGGTTGAGCACAGTGGGTTGAGCCACAAAGTCAGTTTATAAAGGTGGGGAACCATTAACTGGACAGTAGGACGTTCGTCATTGACTACGGTCCTTCAGCTGCTGGATGAATTCTCTGCCACTTTCCTTGAGATTGGAAAATTCTCTTATAATGTCCAGATAAAATGAAAATACTGCCATTCCAGGTTGATTTTCATTACAAACCTCTGCGCTTGACAATGAGTAATGTTAAAAACTGGCAGTACCTTTACAAGTGATGAATATTATGAGATGCAGCCTGAACCACAGTGCCTATGTGGGCATCAAAGCTGATATCTGCTTGCCAGATGGCTTCCAAACTATGCACATTTTGGAAGAAGAATGCGGGAAGACAAGAAAAACTGTGGGGAAGGATTATTTTCCTTGAGTGTAGGACAAGGGACAAGTTTTGAGAATCTGCATTCTCCAGTCTAAGGGGCCGATTATGATGGTGGACGGACTTGAGTTCGTCCGCCACCATAGAGTAGGAGGGACCGTCCGCAGGGGCAGCGGCGGTCCCTCCATACAGATTAGGATGTGACCGCCAGGGTGGCGGTCACATCCTCTATTTTTAACATTGCGGCGGGTGGAGCTTCAAGCTGCACCCGCCGCAATGTTAAAAATGCATGCACAGCATTTGCGTGCACAAAGCGGCAGGCACCGCGCGGTGCCGGCCACTTTGTTCACGCAAATGCAGGGGGGTACCATAGGTACCCCCCATGTGCACCCCCCACCCCCCTTCACCCAGGGGGCCCGCAACGGGCCCCCGAAGTGAAGGTCCGTATGCTTTTCCACGGCGGAAAAGCCGCCGTGGAAAGCATACTTTTTACTCCATCCTAATATGGCTGGCGGTGTCTGATAGACACCGCCAGCCATGTTACGGCTTATCCGCCGCGGTTGTAAGTCAACCGCGGCGGAAAAGCGGCGGACTGAAACCAGGACCCACCAGCCATCCTAATGTGGCGGTGGGTCTTTGGTGGGTCCGCCGAGGATTTTCCACATCCTCCAGGCCGGCGGTGGCTTCCGCCGGCCCGGAGGATGCGGAAAATCCTCCATCATAATGAACCTCAAAGTCTCCGAAATCTAAGCACCATTAACAGGTTAGCGAATGCTTAGCGGAGAGTCCTCCCAGGGGAATATCTAATTACTTGGTCTCTTATGAAGTTTGGGACCAGTCACTTTAATGTCTTGAAAATTAGACAGCAAATTTTAAATTTGATTCTCTATTTAACTGTTAGTCAACGAAGGCTCTACAGGTAGCGTGTGATCCGAGTTCTCAGAGGTATTCTGTAGATTAACTTGGCTGCAGCTTTCTGAACCATTTGAAGCCTTTTTAGATCACATTCGAGAAGCACAACATATATACTGTTGACATATTCCAATCTTGTGCCAATGACAGGAACCATAATGGTCTTTATCCACAGAGAGATATGAGTGGATTTCCTGATAGTTCTCAAAATGAATACACATTTTGAGACAAACTCATAGCTTTCAGGCTTAAAAGAGAGATCTTGATCGACTAGAACTCCAATACTTTTTACTGCTGCAGAGGTAACATGCTTATTATGAAGACCAGTATGAACTGGTCCACAGTCAGGGGTTTTGAATTAACAGAATAGTTTTTTTGCACTCAATTTTAGTTGCATGTATCTCATCCACTTACTGACGAATTACATCGTATGTCTAAAATAATCTTGTACACATTCCGAAGTGTCAAGTTGATGTAAGATCTGACAATCATCAGCATAATTACAATTCTGACAAAGTCTTTTAGATAGATCTCTAATAAAGGGTGGAATGTATATGTTAAAGAGGTGGGGGAGGGCAGACCGTTGTGGATCCCCACACTCAATCTTTAGTAATGGTGCGTAAAAGGGGGTAAATTGAACTGCCTGAGTTTTGTTTTCCAAGGAAGAGGCAAGACACTTGTAAGCCCTCCCCATAGATCCCACTATTTGAAATTGGTCCAATATAATCTTATGGTCAACTGTGTCAAAGGCCGAGGATAAGTTAAGTAATATCAATGCTGGAGCATAACCATCTACCAAACCCCTTTCTGAAATCATCTATGACTGATAAAATCACTGTTTCAGTGCTATGTTTAGGTCGAAAACCAGCTTGATAGGAGTTTAAGTAATTCAAGTCAGAGAGAAAGGAACTCGTCTCTTGCGGTACATGAGCTTTCAGACATTTAGCACAGAAGGTCAATAAGAAGATAATGAGAAAATTCTTCAAGAATTAAGGGTTCTTAACAGTTTTTTTCAATAAGGAGATAACAGTTGTTAAAGTAATTAGCGACTTAGCCTGCTCTAAATGAAAGATTTAAAAGATTGGTGAGATGACCTATAATGGGGGGAATCATCCACTGCAACATTCTAGGAGGACATGGAGAGCATGACGTAACTGTAGTTACAAGATGGTGGATGTTCCTCAATATTCCAAATCAGCGAACTTATGAAGCTTAGAGCTATTCTCCTCTTCCAGCCTGTCAAAATCCACAATAGGGCTACTGGACATGGTATCTTTGATGATTTTAATTTTTCCAAGAAGAACACATTTAGTTCATTGCAGCTTCTTTGATTGATTAATTCTGTCAGTGTTTGAAAGACTATGCACAATATTAAATAGTTCTTCCAAAGGGTTTTGAGCCATACATATTTTAGTTGTGAATAACATCATCTTTGCTTGAGTGATTAACTATTTCCTTATCAGTACAGATTTACAACTCCTGGACAGCCACATCCAGGTTATCAATTAATATGAGTTTTGTTAAGTCCAGTGTTTCTTGCATGCGCATCTTAACAACCTTCACCCATTAAAAAACAGTTTCTCTATAAATCGGGCGCTGTCTTTCTTTTCTCCAGGTGGTATTTAAGGATAGCCAAATCGGATTATGATAAGACCATCCACATGGTTCCACACTGTAGCTCTCAACTAAGCAGTTCAAGGACCAAACAACGTCCAATGCAATGTGTGGGCTCTTTTAGATGTTGTATTAGGTTAAGGGACTCATGAGCTCACAAAACTGTTGATTTTAGGGGCAGGCACTAAACTTATCTGCTCAGTAATTAAAATCTCCTACTATAAATATTTTGCTATGCTTTATCAGTAACGAGCACGTGGTATCAAATAAATCGATAGGGAAATTAATCATATGGTGTGCACGTCGGTATACTAACAGAAACATCACTGCTCTATGACTGACTTCTAGTTTGAACAGAAGGAGATTGGTCCCCAAATTCGGATAAATTTTAAGCTTGGATACTACAAAAGATTGCTTAATAATGGGCACCTCTCACCCCCTCGCCCCTCCTCTGTTTTACTCTTCGGTTGGATCTTTTTCAGAAGAAAAAAATAACCTTCCGGAATGGCCTCTAGTAAAGAAGGCGCAGAGGTATCAGTTAGCCATGTCTCCGACAGCAGAATTATGTCTGGATGAGATGAGCATAGCATTTTAAAAATGTCTATACTATGTTTAACCAACGATCTCGCAGGTAGATTATATTCAGCAAGTTGGTATTAATCTGTGCATGGAATTGCATTGGTGTGCCATCTATTTCTTTCCTATGTGGGTTAAAGGTCTTATTTGCATGTAAAACAGCTACTGTTTCAACAGAGGATTTTAAATGTACCTGATTCCAGCGCCGGAGTTGAGTGGGTGAGTAGGTCCGAAAACCAGCATAGTGGCTGGTCGCTGGTGACGTAGGGGCATGGACGGGTATAGGTAGGCTTGCCTTTGGTGCGCTTTCGGTTCCAGCGGTAACCCGCTGTGTGTGTCCTCTGCACATTAAACTTGTTCAACTAGCCTCCATGGCACATATACAGCTCTAACAACTCTCAAGATGGCGCTCAACTTCTTGGTCCCGCCAAACTAAAAATATTTGAATCATTTGGAAAGCTAAAAACAACAAAGTGCAAGAACGGTGTAGATAAAAGGTTTTCACAAAGCAGTGAATGTAACACATTGGCTCAGAAAAATATGCTCAATACAAATAAAATTGAGGCAGTGAATAAGAAATACAGCATCTCCAACTTACTTATTAAAAATGCTACTGACGCGTCCCTACCTTAAGCTTGTGTAAATAGCCTTCCTGGCACATCTAGAGCGCTAACCATCCCAAAATAGGTCTTTCAACAGCAGACAGCAAAAAGCTGATCGTAAGCGAGACCTAAAAATGTCCCGCTCAGGTTCAAACATTTTTAGCCCCTTCTTAAGGCACTTAAGCAGGGGCTAAAAAGTGAAACACGAAGTTGAAGTCCAGTGTTAAATGCTGCTGGCAAATGAATTTGTATGAGAAGAGAAAGTTCATCTTCAACAGCGAGACATGCACTGGGTGCTGCTGACATATACAGCAGGACACCAAACTTTCAACTGTGTAAGGAAAATACAAAAGAAACCACACTTATAAAGGAGTCTGGAGGCTCATACAAGATCTTTGAAGGCAGTGTTTGTTGGTTTACTCGGAGGTTGAAGGGAGGAACGCAGACGGGTCTTTCAGTAAAAGAAGAGTGAAATCTAATCATTGCAGCTATTATTGCCTAGAAGAACGGAATCTTGGTTTCCAAAGCTACCGGGTTGAGTACTAAAGAGACTAACTCACCTCCAGCATGAAGGACAAATGAGGAATCTAATTATTTCATGCAAGGACTTGAAAAGATGTTGTTGAAGCCTATTTCCCCCCAAAAAACCATAGAACGAGGAATGGGACCACAACAAATGGACCTGACAAAGTCGGCAATACTATAGACTTTAGTACAACCCTCGCTGCATAGCCAATAATTAAAGAGTGGCACATTACGTGTTAGGGTCAGCTTCTGTGAGCTGTCTCATAGAAAACAAGCATTGGAAAAGCCAATAGGTCTCACATGCAAGAGCACTATTGGCTATGCCAATGTGTTTTGGCCATGTGGTATACTAGCTTGGCTGCTGTTCAGCATGACTCAAACTTTGTGGAGTGGAGTTGCATAAAATCAAGTAGAGTGCAGTTGAGTGGAGTGTCGTAGAGTAGAGTGGCGAAGAGTGGTGTGTTGTCGAGTGGAGTGTTGTTGTGTGGAGTAGATTGGAGTGGCATAAAGTATCAGAATGGAGTTTCGTAGAGTGGAGTGTCAGAGTGGAGAGTAGTAGACTGGAATGGAGTAGAGTGTTGCGGAGTGAAGTAAAGTGGCGTAGAGTAGAGTGGTGTAGTGTGGAGTGACAGAGTGGTGTAGAGTGGATAGAGTGGCATAGAGTGGAGTATTGTGGAGCGTCATAGAGTGGAGTGGCATAGAGTGAAGTACAGTATTGACGAGTGGAGAGGAATAGAGTGTCATAGAGTGGAGTGTCGTAGAGTGGAAGGGAATCAAGTGGAGAGGGGAGTAATGATGAATGCAGTGGCATAGTGTGGGGTAGAGTGTTGTGGAGTGGCATACAGTGGAGTGGCTTAGAGTAGAGACAGTGCCATAGAATGGAGTGTCAGAGTGAAAGTGAAATGTTGTTGAGTAATGCAGAGTGGAGTGGCGTAGCGTGTTATACAGTGGAGTATCATAGCGTAGAGTGGCATGGAGAGGAGAGGGGTAGAGCACATAATTGTAGAGTGGAGAGGCATAGAGTTGAGAGGCATAGAGTAGAGAGCATTGGGTTGAGTGGAGGGGCATATTTTGGAGAGGCATAGCATTTCAGAGTGGAGTAGAGTGGAGTAGTGCAGAGTGAAGTAGAGTAGAGAGCCGGAGTAGCATAGAGGGGAGTGGAATGTCGTACAGTATAGTGTTGTGGAGTGAAGTGGCATGGAGTGGCATAGAGTAGAGTAACGTGGCATGGACTGGCATAGCATAGAGTGGAGTGGCATGGAGTGCCGTACAGTGTTGTGTCAGAGTGTGGTAGAGTGGAATAGAGTGGTGTGGAGTGGCATGAAGTGGAGTTAGGCGGAGTGGTGTAGAGTGGAGTGGCATGGATTGCTGTAGAGTGGCGTGGCACAGAATGGCATAGGGTGGAATAGAGTAGTGGACATTGGAATGGCATTGAAAGAAGTGGTATGGAGTAGAGTAGAGTGGCGTAGAATTGTGTGGAGTAGACTGGTGTTGCATAGAGTGGAATGATGTGGTGTGTCAGAGTGGAGTGGTATAGAGTAGAGTATAGTGTTGTGGAGTACAGTAAAGTGAAGAGTAGTAGAATGGAATGTCATAGAGTAGTGGAGTTGAGTATCAGAGTGGAGTGTCTTAGAGTGGAGCGGCACAGAATGGAGTAGAGTGGCGTAGAGTGGACTTTTGTGGAGTGGAGTAGAGTGGAGAGGCGTAGTGTGGAACAGAGTGGCATAGAGTGGAGGAGCGTAGAGTTGCGTGGAATGATGTAGAGTAGAGTAGAGTGGCGAGAGGTGGAGTGGAGTATGCATTTTGTGGTAGCGCACTGGTATTACAACAACACATTTTCAATCGAAACTTCCATTACATTTGCACAGACATACAGTTTAACCAATAAAACTATGCAGCGCATAAACGATGTGTGGAAATATTTGCTTCCATCACACTTCAGAATTACAAAGAAAATGTGCTTTAGTTTGTGAATTTCGTTATTCAGATATATTCTGAAACATTTAATTTACTGGCATTTATACGTCGTTGTGTGCTAGGAAGATCGAACATCCTACATCTTTTCCTTTTACATCCCCAGTAACAGCCAGATTGCCACATAAATCCTCTAGCTTTGCAGTCAGAGAATGGAAAGCAAACACCAACCTCCCTCGGAAGACAGAGCTTAGCATTTGACTTCTGTCTTTGAATGCACAGCAAATGTGACAAGATAAAAACAAATGTAAAGGCCCGTCTATTGTTCATTCACTTCTGAACTCCAACAAGGTGATTTTGGGGGTGCCTCAGCACCCCCACTCTCCTATTTCCAGCAGTCATGGCATGGGTGTGAAATTGGGGAAGAGGATTGTCTAAATTATGCTATTAGTAAAAGCATGACCAAAATAAACAAGCTCATAGGGAGAACATATTTCCTCACAGGCACGAGAGAATGATGTACTGGGCTGGTAGAGAGAAGTAGAATCAGTCAAGAGGAAAGATAAGAGGCCGTCATCACACCGCGGTTGCACTGCCCTCCCTGAGAAGAAGACGTAGGTCAGGCCATGTCAGTGAAACAATGGGTGACAATACTAGAAAGCCCGACACAAATCCCTCGCAATCAGCGCTTCCGGCAGATTCAATATTTTATCCTCCATCGCACCTACCTCTCCCCTGCACTGATAAAAAAGTTCTTCCATTGAGATGATTCTGAATTCCCCAGATGCCACTTGCCTAATCCAGACCTCCTGCATATGCTGTGGCATTGCCCTGCTCTGGGGGAGTACTGGATGGGTGTAGCTGCCACCCTGTCCCGCTCCACTGAACATGAAATTCCCTTTCAATGGGAGGTGTACATCTTACATCTCTTTACGAGGTACAGGAACGCAAGGTTGCCACGCAATTTTTACACCTAGGCCTAATCACGTCGAAACGCCTGATTACTAAAAGGTGGAAGGTCCCGGTGGCGCCCCACATATCAGCCTGGCGCTGCTTGGTTCTCAACTGGGCCAGGGTGGAGGGCATGGCACTACAGAGGGAGGATCTGCTGGGGCTTCGTAAGTTTCCCCTAGCTACGATTGGGGGGCCATTGTGGATGAATTGCAAAAGCTGGTTATGCCCACCAATGACACACAGGAAGAGGCGGTGATGTCAGTAGCTCCGAGTTGACACTACATCACCACTAATGGACCGCCGCAAGTGAGGTAGCACTTTGAAACTCCATTTGTCCGGCCAGTTCATAGTTCCCTGAAATGTGCCACAAGCAGTTACTCAACTGCAGTCACATTTCTGGGCCTTAGGTCATGGGTAATCTCCCTATCCTTTCGTCATGTTATTTTGTCCTCATTTTGTTGTACCCTCCTCCCAATGTTCATTGCTACTTCACATAACACATATCGATGTCCCCATTCACAACACATTAGTGTTGCAACCATCTACTCATCTACCTAGGTGGTCCAATTGGGTTCTTATTTCAGGGATGTCATATCAGCTCCATTCTGCATCGGCCACCACTTATATTAACACTAGGTATGTTATACTAATGCACGACTGCTGGTGATTTGACCTGGACTTTTGATTGATGTGCTGCATTGTTTGAAAATATTAATGCCAATAAAAAGATTTAAACAAAAAAAAGAGGAAAGACAAGAGGCAGGAAACCATTTCAAAGAATTTCAGCATATTTACTACTTCCTGAACTGGTATACAAGGGAGAGATCTGAAAACACATGTACTCATGTGGGGTGCCTCATGAAAAAGAAAAAAAGTTCCCAGAAAGCGAGCACTTGTGGAAGAATATAAGGAGCCAGTCAGAGAAGTAGTAAACAGGCTATGCTCCACAGGAAGGTCAAAGACATGCTTGACAGTCAAAAACACATAAAGCCAGCATATAGAAAGCAAGCAAATGTGAGCTACAAAACACAAAGCCAATAGTAACACAAAGACAACACTTAGCAATGTGCGCAATGCATTCCTATGGAAGATTTAGCATGTCCCCATTATGTCTTTGCAATCAGACAACTGGACTTGAAATCAGGTCTTGAAAACAAAAGTCAACTAAACTCTGCATAGATGGAAGAGAGTGATGATATCAGAAAGGAACAAGCCATGTGTATACAAAAAAGTCTAAACACGCAAGGGGGAAGTGGGTAAAGCACATGGTCGTGTCTGAGTAACGTTACCTATGCTCTGTACCTGCTGCTTTTTTTTCTGAATTCAAAGTAATTTCCGGTCTTGCTACAGGGCGATAATAAGTTCCAATGGGATGATAATAACAGACAGTCGGTAATTTAGGGATGATGTAATAATCTAGGGATAGAATGGATAACGTCAATAATAACCCAGCCCTAGGCTTAGATGAAGAAAATCTATCTAGGATCAGCAACAAACGACACCACCTCACTCGATTACCAGCACTACAACATAGGAAAGGCAGTAATCTATCATGGGCACTGACCTGGGGGCCAATCTCGGGATCCCAAACGTCAGACTGCTTCACCAGAGCGGACTCTGGTTAGGTAGCAGGTTAGTAGACTCACACGCCTGCTAGGAGACACCTGTAAAGACAACTCAAAACTATATATCTGCCCCCACAAGAGATAACACGGAATGAAAACCCAACACAAACCCACACATCACTGGAGCCAGAAGTTATCCACATACACTCCCTTCTTTTAACCCACATATTTCTCATTGGGGAAACCTAGAACTACAGACAAACTCTGCTCAAAACTGCTAAGATGCCAAGTACCTGACATGCATGAGTTACATAAAGATATTTACAATAACATAAATAAGTCTAGACCCAAGGCCTTCTAATGCCCTCCTTTGGGAGATAAACACATATGTCTGCATTCACACACGATGTCACAATACTAGGGCAACCTCAAATACAGCAGGGGCCCCAAACATGTTATAACCCTGACTTACAACTTATCCACTGATGTAATCGAACATGCTAAGAATGCGGCTGCCAGCAACTGTTTGCCCACTTAAAGCACCAGGCCGCCTCCCTTGAGTTGAAGGCGATGCAAGGACAACGAAACCAAGCAGTCAAAGCCGACAGACACCGTGTAAAAACGACCAACAATGCCTGGATTTTACAGCCAACAGCCGTACGATAACACAGCAGCACTGTTCAACCGCACGGGGGAAAGAAAGGAATCCGTCTGCTAAGTCGCTGCCGGCTTCAGGTTTCCAGCTCCCTTCTGCTGGACAATACTAACGCTCATGAGCGCCGCAAGGCTGAGGTGGCCCAGGCACTATATATATATTTATACTTTTTGGCCGCTTTAAATATTTTTTGGCAGGGGTGTCCGAGGGGTGAAGAAATAAAGAGACCCTTTGAGCGGACGATGAAGTGGATATTGTGTGAGGAATGAAAAACGCGCTCCCTGGGGGCGGGGGAGGGCAGACAGCGCTGCTCCGCAACGCACGCAGGCCGCAGGGGCCGGTGCCAAGGAAATCAGCGCCGTCCTCCCGTGACTGCCAACACAAACGAGGTGTTCAGGGCCTTCTCGGCGCAGCGCGTCCACTGGCACCAATGAGCCATTTCCGCTTTGCTGAGTCTCCAGAACAAAAAATACAGAGACAGGAACAGTGCCTTCGAGTACACGAAAATCTGCATTCCAGCCTGGATTGTGAATAGAGCCTAGGGGTCGGTGCGGCCGTCTCTGGTACCACTGCTGAATACACACTGGGGGCATAGCTGCCACGTTTTATGATTGCTGCTTGAGTGTGACATTTCTGTGGTTTCTGTGCACTTATGAGTGCCATTCAACCACCAAATGTGACTTGAGTGACACTTTTTTTGCGAGTGAATTCAAGGAAGGAAGTGCTTGATTTTACTCGCATTGGATAAATATCAGAAATGACGCCCTTTTAAGCAGTGAGAAACTCTAAGAATATCCTGAAACTGCTGCAAACCCCTGAAATGGAAGGTCACTCGCCTGTTATTCTCCCAGCCAAGCACGGCTCACTTGTGACAGAATGTGTCACGTAGCCCAGCGCTGCATGGTGGAGCGGCCAGCTCCTCAGTAACCCTGGGCGTAGTTCGCGTAGTAGCGCAACACATAGGTACGCGAAGTGCACTTCGCACTACGCGAGCTACGCATAGCTACGCAAACTGCGTCGTGCACTGTGCAAAATGCTGTTTGCACTGATTGCACAGTGCCGGACGCTTGTCTACACTGTGCAATCAGTGCAAACCGCAACCTGCACAGTGCAAGCGGTCGCTTTCTGCCGCCCAAGTAGATTTCTACACGACTGGCAGCTTTCTCAAAACAGACTGGTAGTTTCTCATCGCAAGCGGTCGAGAGCATAAGCGATCATTTGCAATGAGAAACCTGAACTCCCCATGTTGATAATCTCGCTGGGAGGTTTATTTTCCACGCTCGCGATCGGCAACTTGATGTTGCTGATCGCGAACGAGATAAAAGGCTCGCTGGTGTGAAAAGGTAGGGCCGAATTCGACCAAGAACCCTTCAGTGTTTGCCCGGCGTTAGCCGCCTCTCATACCATTCAAGATTACCAAACAAAGAGGCAGGCGCTGGAGACGGAAGGCAGGAAACAGGAGTTTATTCCGACGGAGCAGAACACATCAAATCAGACAACAGGGTATCTTCTCGAGGTGCTCTAGCCGCATCTCTGAGGCCTGGCCTCTTATACACAGGTTTATGGCTTTATTACATACACTGCATCCGTAATGTTTCTTTGAAGGACAGAAAAGACATCCTCGGAATCCCCGGTCCAGGCCCGTTCCCACACATATCTACAGTTGAGTTCCCACCCCGACCTCAGCATGTGGTGGTTATCGCGCAGCTGGACATTCCGCTGGGAACGGGGATGTGTGTGATCAGTCGGATCTTCGGGGTGCGAAAGCATTGATTAATCCCCGCTCCTTTGATGTGAGGCAAGGTCCTACTGTAGGGGGCAATAAACTGCATCTGTTGGGCTAGGTGATGGCCTGGGATCAGGCCGGACAATTGGGCAGGGAGGAAGAGGTTATCAAAAGGGCCTGTTCATTGAATGAGATGAAAGAGCGAGGGGGTTCAGCATGGGATGTGGCTCGGAGACAGGGTCGCGTTAGAGGTGTGCTTATGGCCCAAGCAGGAGAGACCGGGGGCTGTCGGGGCACGGGGAATGCTTGCAAGGCCGGGGAGTGAGGGGGAGAGAGACGCGCAGGCTATTGGCAGTGGGCAGAGAGGCCATGACACACAAAATGGCTGCCACTTACGTGCATGATGGGGCCTAAAAGGGACAGGATGGCGTGGCCACTGTTTCACGATTCTTACTTTACTTTCAACAGTGGCTGTGGTGAACATGAATGAACGCCGCTTATATATACCTAATTTTAGTCATTTTCCACAGTCCCCAGTTTTTATCATAAGTTAGTTCATTCCTGTTCATGTCATAGGTGAGGATGTACAAGCTGACATTAGTCATACAATCCGTTTTCGTAGCCCATATGCATTACAGGCAGATGGAAATAATTCTGCTATCAATGCAGACAGAATCGTACATAACCATATGTAATCAATGTGATGGGCGGGGAGACAGTGCATACAAAATTACATTAGCTGTGTCATACGTTAGACCTTGGAGGTGGGGACATTACATCAGACGATGTAGGAGATTTGTTCGAATACAAACATGATGTCATACAAAAAGTGTTCTGGCAGGATAAGGGCTATTATCACTTGCGGTCTGGACTCCATGGGGGTCAAAACTAGACAGCATGTTCATGTGCATAACTGGTGTTCTACAATCATCAAGATACAGAACGCCTTCTTAGTTATCCAAATACAGTTGAAAGTGACCGATGTAAGGTTTCGAAAGCTCAATTGGGTGATAATCAATACAAAGCGGTTGGGAGAGGAATTCAACTTAATACAAGGGACAGTCAAGAGGTGGCAATGTTAAAAAAAAAGGGGGTCCGTCTTTCCAGTGTCTTATTACAGCGAGTCATCACTGGTAGGCTCTCATTGTTCTTCTTCTTTCGTTGGCACTGTTGAGTAAGCATAGGCGTAAAATACTGCCGGGATCGCGTATTTTTCGGATTTTCGGCAAATTCGCAATCCGCGAACTCTCGCGAATTTGTCGAAAATCCGTGAATCCGCTCGCGGCGGATTTTTTGCTTGGTTGCGGCGCGCGGCGTGGTGCACGGCGTTCACTTTCCGTCATTTAGCGTTTGCCGAGTTGTTTTTCTTTGCGAGTGCCGCTCAATTTTGGATCTTGCTGCGTGATCCCGCGGGAGTTTGGCGCCCGCGAATACGTAATCGCGGCTTGCCACCTTGCACAGCACACCTCGCGAGAGTTCGCAATTGCGAACACGTAGTTGCGGCGGAAAGGAACAATCTCGCACTCGCGAAATAGAGATTTTGTAATTCTGCACAAGAAAATCACCAGCAAACAGGATAAACCTTCAGAAAATTATGATTTTTATCAGAATCACTGCTCAGGTTGACATTTGCATGGCCTTTTTTTTGCAAGGAGTCCATTTTTTGGGGGGGGGGGAAGGAAGTGCCCCACAGTCTCCAACTTCCTGTTCCTGTCCAGCAGGCTCCTCCCAGTGCTTTGTCCATCTCCTGGTCACTTTCATTTGGATCTGGAGCTGGAAGGATTACTTTTTGTGGGTGCTGCTGGATATTTGGATTTGAGGCCTTTTTGACTGTCTTTGGATCACTTTTGGATTAGAAATCAACTTTCACAAGTAAGTTTGTTTGGGGCATTACAGTTGCTGCAAGTACAATTTTGGAACTTTTTCAGAACATTAAATAAATTATATTGTGGGTAGCCACAGTATCCAGTAGGACCAGGGTTGGTTAGGGGTGCATGATACAACTGTTTTGTTGAATTTAAACACCATTGAGGCCATGGATGGGCTGGGATTGTGCTGATTTTATTGTTTTTTGTCGTTTTTTGGGGGCTGCTGGTGTGGCCTTTTGCCCAGGGGTGGTGGTGCATGGACTGAGTGTGCCTGTGGTGTGGTCTCACTCTCTTTAATGTAAACATCATGGATGGCATTGGATTGTGGTGATTTCTGGCTGTTTTTCTGTTTTTTGGGGGTGTACTGTTGATGTGGACTGGCCATGTGGGTGGTGGTGGTGGCCATCTTGAGTGCTGCTGGCTGGTACAGGCAACATGTGCTTGGGGTGTAAGGGGCCATTTTGAGGAGAGGCAGTGTCTGAGGCCTGCACTTATTTTGCCTACTTTTCATCCATTATGCCCAGGGGTAGTGAGTGTTGCATGGGCCTAGTGTTTCTGAGGGGTGTCTTCTTGAATTTAAACACCATTGAGGCCATGGATGGGCTGGGATTGTGCTCATTTTATTGTTTTTTGTCGTTTTTTTGGGGCTGCTGGTGGGGCCCTTTGCCCAGGGGTAGTGGTGCATGGACTGAGTGTGCCTGTAGTGTGGTCTCACTCTCTTTAATGTAAACATCCTGGATGGCATTGGATTGTGGTGATTTTTGGCTGTTTTTCTGTGTTTTTTGGGGTGTACTGTTGATGTGGACTGGCCATGTGGGTGGTGGTGGTGGCCATCTTGAGTGCTGGCTGGTACAGGCAACATGTGCTTGGGGTGTAAGGGGCCATTTTGAGGAGAGGCAGTGTCTGAGGCCTGCACTTATTTTGCCTACTTTTCATCCATTATGCCAAGGGGTAGTGAGTGTTGCATGGGCCTAGTGTTTCTGAGGGGTGTCTTCTTGAATTTAAACACCATTGAGGCCATGGATGGGCTGGAATTGTGCTGATTTTATTGTTTTTTTGTCGGTTTTTTGGGGCTGCTGGTGGGGCCTTTTGCCAAGGGGTAGTAGTGGTGCATGGACTGAGTGTGCCTGTAGTGTGGTCTCACTCTCTTTAATGTAAACATCATGGATGGCATTGGATTGTGGTGATTTCTGGCTGTTTTTCTGTGTTTTTTGAGGTGTACTGTTGATGTGGACTGGCCATGTGGGTGGTGGTGGGTGGCCATCTTGAGTGCTGCTGGCTGGTACAGGCAACATGTGCTTGGGGTGTAAGGGGCCATTTTGAGGAGAGGCAGTGTCTGAGGCCTGCACTTATTTTGCCTACTTTTCATCCATTATGCCCAGGGGTAGTGAGTGTTGCATGGGCCTAGTGTTTCTGAGGGGTGTCTTCTTGAATTTAAACACCATTGAGGCCATGGATGGGCTGGGATTGTGCTGATTTTATTTTTTTTTTGTCGTTTTTTTGGGGCTGCTGGTGGGGCCTTTTGCCAAGGGGTAGTAGTGGTGCATGGACTGAGTGTGCCTGTAGTGTGGTCTCACTCTCTTTAATGTAAACATCATGGATGGCATTGGATTGTGCTGATTTCTGGCTGTTTTTCTGTGTTTTTTGGGGTGTACTGTTGATGTGGACTGGCCATGTGGGTGGTGGTGGGTGGCCATCTTGAGTGCTGCTGGCTGGTACAGGCAACATGTGCTTGGGGTTTAAGGGGCCATTTTGAGGAGAGGCAGTGTCTGAGGCCTGCACTTATTTTGCCTACTTTTCATCCATTATGCCCAGGGGTAGTGAGTGTTGCATGGGCCTAGTGTTTCTGAGGGGTGTCTTCTTGAATTTAAACACCATTGAGGCCATGGATGGGCTGGGATTGTGCTGATTTTATTGTTTTTTGTCGTTTTTTTGGGGCTGGTGGTGGGGCCTTTTGCCAAGGGGTAGTAGTGGTGCATGGACTGAGTGTGCCTGTAGTGTGGTCTCACTCTCTTCAATGTAAACATCCTGGATGGCATTGGATTCTGGTGATTTTTGGCTGTTTTTCTGTGTTTTTTGGGGTGTACTGTTGATGTGTACTGGCCATGTGGGTGGTGGTGGTGGCCATCTTGAGTGCTGGCTGGTACAGGCAACATGTGCTTGGGGTGTAAGGGGCCATTTTGAGGAGAGGCAGTGTCTGAGGCCTGCACTTATTTTGCCTACTTTTCATCCATTATGCCCAGGGGTAGTGAGTGTTGCATGGGCCTAGTGTTTCTGAGGGGTGTCTTCTTGAATTTAAACACCATTGAGGCCATGGATGGGCTGGGATTGTGCTGATTTTATTGTTTTTTTGTCGTTTTTTTGGGGCTGCTGGTGGGGCCTTTTGCCAAGGGGTAGTAGTGGTGCATGGACTGAGTGTGCCTGTAGTGTGGTCTCACTCTCTTTAATGTAAACATCATGGATGGCATTGGATTGTGGTGATTTCTGGCTGTTTTTCTGTGTTTTTTGGGGTGTACTGTTGATGTGGACTGGCCATGTGGGTGGTGGTGGGTGGCCATCTTGAGTGCTGCTGGCTGGTACAGGCAACATGTGCTTGGGGTGTAAGGGGCCATTTTGAGGAGAGGCAGTGTCTGAGGCCTGCACTTATTTTGCCTACTTTTCATCCATTATGCCCAGGGGTAGTGAGTGTTGCATGGGCCTAGTGTTTCTGAGGGGTGTCTTCTTGAATTTAAACACCATTGAGGCCATGGATGGGCTGGGATTGTGCTGATTTTATTGTTTTTTGTCGTTTTTTTGGGGCTGCTGGTGGGGCCTTTTGCCAAGGGGTAGTAGTGGTGCATGGACTGAGTGTGCCTGTAGTGTGGTCTCACTCTCTTTAATGTAAACATCATGGATGGCATTGGATTGTGGTGATTTCTGGCTGTTGTTCTGTGGTTTTTGGGGTGTACTGTTGATGTGGACTGGCCATGTGGGTGGTGGTGGGTGGCCATCTTGAGTGCTGCTGGCTGGTACAGGCAACATGTGCTTGGGGTGTAAGGGGCCATTTTGAGGAGAGGCAGTGTCTGAGGCCTGCACTTCTTTTGCCTACTTTTCATCCATTATGCCCAGGGGTAGTGAGTGTTGCATGGGCCTAGTGTTTCTGAGGGGTGTCTTCTTGAATTTAAACACCATTGAGGCCATGGATGGGCTGGGATTGTGCTCATTTTATTGTTTTTTGTCGTTTTTTTGGGGCTGCTGGTGGGGCCCTTTGCCCAGGGGTAGTGGTGCATGGACTGAGTGTGCCTGTAGTGTGGTCTCACTCTCTTTAATGTAAACATCATGGATGGCATTGGATTGTGGTGATTTCTGGCTGTTTTTCTGTGTTTTTTGGGGTGTACTGTTGATGTGGACTGGCCATGTGGGTGGTGGTGGTGGTGGCCATCTTGAGTGCTGCTGGCTGGTACAGGCAACATGTGCTTGGGGTGTAAGGGGCCATTTTGAGGAGAGGCAGTGTCTGAGGCTTGCACTTATTTTGCCTACTTTTCATCCATTATGCCCAGGGGTAGTGAGTGTTGCATGGGCCTAGTGTTTCTGAGGGGTGTCTTCTTGAATTTAAACACCATTGAGGCCATGGATGGGCTGGGATTGTGCTCATTTTATTGTTTTTTGTCGTTTTTTGGGGCTGCTGGTGGGGCCCTTTGCCCAGGGGTAATGGTGCATGGACTGAGTGTGCCTGTAGTGTGGTCTCACTCTCTTTAATGTAAACATCATGGATGGCATTGGATTGTGGTGATTTCTGGCTGTTTTTCTGTGTTTTTTGGGGTGTACTGTTGATGTGGACTGGCCATGTGGGTGGTGGTGGTGGTGGCCATCTTGAGTGCTGCTGGCTGGTACAGGCAACATGTGCTTGGGGTGTAAGGGGCCATTTTGAGGAGAGGCAGTGTCTGAGGCCTGCACTTATTTTGCCTACTTTTCATCCATTATGCCCAGGGGTAGTGAGTGTTGCATACTTGCATGTCCCTAGTCTTTCTGTGGGATGTCTTCAATGTAAACATCATGGATGGCATGGGATTGTGCTCATTTTTCTGTGTTTTGTTGATTTTTTGGGGTGTATAACTGAACTGATGTTCCTCTGTCTTCCATTGCTTTTAGGTGCACAAGACTCAAGAGAACCACCAGTGCCAGGAAGAAGTCCTGCAGCGGTGTGTGTGTGCAGCATAACGTCACGCGACGTCACGTCTGGACACAGACAACTCTGCAACTCGTGCAACTGCTGCCTGCTGTTCTGACCTGCTCTGAAGAAGATGGCCCCAAAAAAAAGAAACCCGTAGCTCCTCTAACAAGAAAGGTGCCAGTAAGGAGCAGAAGAAGCAAGTTACCAAGGAGACTGGTGTGCCGCCCGCCCCTTTTTTTGGTGGTAAAAAAAAAAGTATGCCTGCAGCAGCAGCGGGATCTGCTGGGGACCAAGCTGGCAGCAGCACCCCCGCTCCATTGGGCTCAGTGCCACCACCACCACCACGCCAACTTAAGTCCAAGCCCTTGAGTGCTGCAGAGGCAGCCAGTATAGTTGTTCAATCACCATCGACCAGTGATGTTGGCTCATCGCAAGAAAGCAGCAGCAATGTCCCTCAATCAACACAGGTTGTTGTAGCTCATCTGACGAGTGTTGAACAACCACAGCCGCAACAACAATCACATGTGCAAGTACAAGCCCAAGTACATGTGGAAGGAGAGGCAGCGCAAGGAGATGCGCAAGCAGAGGTGCATGGAGGGTCACAAGTGCCCACAATAGTTGTCCCTCCCGAAGTAGGGGCACATCAGGAAATCGACAATCAAGGCGAGGTATCATTTGAGGAAGCCACTCCTCCTGATGATCCTTCATTGTCTTCCACACCCCTAGCAAGGAAGAGATCAAGGGTGGTGTCTACATCTTCTTCAAGCACACCTCCTTCTGATGATACGGATCAAACTTGGGAACCAGCACCACTGCCGTCTGAGAGTGAGGCACACCATGATCCGACAAAGGTAGTGAAGCGTAAAAGGAAGCTCGTCCAAAGTCTCAGAGTTATGGAGTGTGATGAGGCTCAACAAGAAGTGGCGGATACTGCTGCTGATGAAGACTCTGCCAACGACGACCCAGTCATCATAAAGGTCACTGCAGGCCCAGCGGGCATGCAGCAAACAGACATTTTGACCCTAGCCCGAAGAGCTGCTGAACGTGATGATGATGATGTTGTCGATGAGGAGGCAGTGGAAACACCACAATCATTGGAGTTAAGTAGTACACCAACTCGTCCCGCTTCCATATTTCTTTCTGGCAAGAAGAGACCTCCATCCACCTCGACCTTAATTAGTGGCGGTGAAAGTGCACAACGTACAAAAGTTGGGCAATCCAGATCCTCCACTTCATCTGGCATTAGCTTCATGACCACCACCACCAGTATCGCCGCCTCCTCCAGGTCCCACAGACACTTCAAGTCCCCAGTTTGGGACTTCTTTACTGTTTGTCAAAAAAATCCAAAGTTTGCCATTTGTACCCTTTGTAAGGTTGCAGTTAGTCGTGGTAAGCCAGGTACCAACTATGGTACCGGAGGCCAGAGAGGTCATCTTAGGAGACAGCACACTGTCCAATGGTTTGCGCACCTAGATGCGATCAAGAAAGGCCGAATTCAAGGAAACGTTGATGTTGCATCTGATGATGACGAGGAGGAAGAAGACGTGTCAAACACTTCCCTTACACCCAGTACCCCTGTCAGCAGCACACCCAATGTGAGGCACACTAAGAGTGTTGGAGCGAGTGAGACACCAACGCACAAAAGTTCACCAGCGAGCAAAATTGGGTCAACAAAGTCATTATCAGCCCGTAAATGCTTGGTCCAGGGCAACATTAGAACAATGCTTACTTCAGACGTGCCATATGAACGCAACCACCCACTGACGCGTCTGTATAACACTAAGCTGGCTAAAATGCTAGCTGTGGACCTTCTCCCTTTTTCTTTTGTAGAAGCGGTAGGTTTTCTAGAATTAGTGGCAACGCTCTGCCCTAAATGGAAGGTTCCTAGCCGGTTCTATTTTGCCAGAGTTGCGGTTCCAGCACTACATGAAGATGTGCTGGAGGCGATTGGGGCAGCTTTGCAGAAGAGTGCTGTTCACACAATACATCTGACAACAGACATGTGGACCAGTGGCGCAGGCGCTGATTACATGTGCATCACTGCACACTGGGTCTCTTTTTCAGGTGTTAAAGCAAAGCTAAACGCAGGTGTTGACCCGGACAAAGTTTTCAAAGCTGCTCGGAAACATGCAACACTAGCCATGTTTGGCTTGGAGAAAAGTCACACATCCCAAAACATTTTGGACGAGTTTGACAAAAAGGTCTTGAAAATGCTATCCCCAAAAAAACGCCAGATTGGTTATGTTTCCACGGATAATGGCGCCAATGTAGTTAAGGCCATGGCGCTGGGTCGCTATTTTAGAGTGCCGTGTTTGGCGCACTGTATCAACCTGGTAGTTCAAAAATTCTTGAGTGATAGAGACAGTGCAGCGTTCGCGGTAATGGCCACCTGCCGCAAAATGTGCAACCATTTCAGCCATTCTTTTAAGGCCCGGAAGCATCTGAGGAGGCTGCTACTTCAAAGTCGAATACCAGTGAAAGCACTCATCCAGGAGGTGGCAACACGTTGGAACTCAACCTTCTACATGCTTGAGCGTCTGTATGAGCAGTATACGGTACTCAATCACTATTTCTTCACAGAGGGTACATCTCAGAAGGAGGACATGCGGATGGGTGCGGCGCAATGGGACATAGTTAAAAGCCTGACAGACATGCTTCGTCCTTTTGAGTTCTTCACGCGTGCAGTCAGCCAGGAGGACTGTAATTTGGGAAAAGCTATCCCATTGTTGTGCATGCTGGAGCACCAACTGATGGCGGTGTCTTCTGAGTTTGAAAAAGATGAAAAAAAAAGGACCATTTTATTTTGTCTGAGAAATTATTAGAGCGCCTACGTGGTGATGAACGTCTTCAAAAGATCAAGTCAGAACAGCATTACATTTGTGCTACTATTCTGGATCCACGCTACAAAAAGGCGCTGGCAGGCGAAGCATTCTTTCCTTTTGCTGATGCAGATGTTCAAAAGTACAAACATTGGTTAGCCTGGTCAGCCAAGAGGTTTGAAACAGAACGGCAGGTTATTGAAGGAGAAGACAGTACATCAGCATCAGCAGGCCATCCCCAGTCACAAGAATCCACTTCTGCACCTGTGGCTGGGGCACAAGTGACCTCTCAGCCGTTAAAGACACCGGCAAGTGGATCATCTGCACCACACACAATGACAACACTAACAGTGGCTGCGGAGGAGGATTGGCTAAGTTTGATGGGGTATGGTTCTCGAAAAAATGTCACAGGCACAGCAAAAAGTAAGCAAAGTGGAGGAACAGTTGATGACCTTGAGTCGATGGTGCAGGACTATCTGAATGACTCAACAGAGGTCTTTCTTAATGATGAGCCATTGCAGTATTGGCATGGGAAAAAACAATAGTGGCCAGAGCTCTCCAACCTGGCTATAAACTATTTGTCTTGCCCACTCGCAAGTGTGTCTTCTGAACGTGTTTTCAGTGCTGCTGGTGGCATTGTAACTCCCAAACGGAGCCGCCTCTCGCCCCAAAATGTGGAGCGGCTGACAATGATCAAGATGAATCAGCACCTCATACCACCAGATTACAAAGTACGAGAAAGCACGCCGCATGAAGACGAGGAGGACGGCAACGTAGATGAGGGGATTTGTTCTCTGTTCGGTGGCACTGACCTCATCCTGCCTGAATTCGCAGAGTATGATGACGAAATCTTCTTCTTATTCCCTGACACTGAGCCCTGAAAATGAGACAATGAATAAAGAACTTTCTTTTTCGTCCTTATTCACTTTTATTCCTGTGTGTCTCTCTTTCTTTGTTTTGCACAGTTAATTTAATTCAAACTTTAATCACCTAATCCCAAAAACAAGACCATCAGCAGAACTGTCTTCACTTGTTTGCTTATTGATTTGAAGGTGCCGCAGTCTACATTCCTCAGGTTCACAAGTTCTGAAGAACATGCTCCTCTATCCTCCTCCTCCAGACTGTGATTTCCCTCAAAGCAGAGTGCTGGATTACGCCCAATGAAGAAAGACTCAGCACTTGTGGGGGTGTTGTACTTCTTTGCGGGTGAGTTGACGGATTTGGGCCCATTGCTGTGAAGCTCTAATAATGGACAAAAGTGTTTTGGACCAAATATGAGGTGGAAATTTCTTGCCATTTTTGCTGACTTGCTTGCCTTTGAGGTGCTGTTTGGCGGGGTTCCGGGTGTTTGTGGGTGATTTTTGGTGTCTGGGAGCACTGCTGCGACAGTCTAATCTTGATTGCATTTGCTTTTCAGGAAATCCGTGGTGGAAAACAGGAGTTATGATGATTGATGATGACCTAGCTGCACAGCGCCGCGTTTGGACCGAAGGCTGAGAGATATTGTAAGTATGAGATTTAGCTTTTTCGCTGTTTGGGGGTGTTGTCGGGTGGTTTTTTGCAGGTGGGTTGGCGGGTCTTGCCTGGGGCATTCCTGGGAAGGCCTAATACCGGATAGAAGTGTTTTGGACAAAATCCTTAAGGAACAGCCTTTTTTTTGCTATTTCTTCTGACATCTTGTTCAATGTAGCGTTTTGGGGGGCTTCCTGCTGTTCGTGGGTGGGTTGCGGCCGGGGTCTCTGTCGAAGCACTGCTGCGACAGTCTAATCTTGATTGCATTTGCTTTTTAGGAAATCCGTGGTGGAAAACAGGAGTTATGATGATTGATGATGACCTAGCTGCACAGCGCCGCGTTTGGACCGAAGGCCGAGAGATATTGTAAGTATGAGATTTAGCTTTTTCGCTGTTTGGGGGTGTTGTCGGGTGTTTTTTTGCAGGTGGGTTGGCGGGTCTTGCCTGGGGCATTCCTGGGAAGGCCTAATACCGGATAGAAGTGTTTTGGACAAAATCCTTAAGGAACAGCCTTTTTTTTGCTATTTCTTCTGACATCTTGTTCAATGTAGCGTTTTGGGGGGCTTCCTGCTGTTCGTGGGTGGGTTGCGGCCGGGGTCTCTGTCGAAGCACTGCTGCGACAGTCTAATCTTGATTGCATTTGCTTTTCAGGAAATCCGTGGTGGAAAACAGGAGTTATGATGATTGATGATGACCTAGCTGCACAGCGCCGCGTTTGGACCGAAGGCCGAGAGATATTGTAAGTATGAGATTTAGCTTTTTCGCTGTTTGGGGGTGTTGTCGGGTGGTTTTTTGCAGGTGGGTTGGCGGGTCTTGCCTGGGGCATTCCTGGGAAGGCCTAATACCGGATAGAAGTGTTTTGGACAAAATCCATAAGGAAACACCAGTTTTGGCACTTTTTGTAAGTTAGGGTTCGCCCTAGCAGCAGGATTGCATGTGTTTCGGGGGGTTCTATTGCAACGCAGTTCTGGGGTTTTAGAGCACTGTTGGAGCGATGCTGGCTATGGATACTTTTGCTTGCTTGCAAGTGGTTTGAATACAATGCACGGTCTGTATTTGGGCCTACTGTTACTTTCAAAGTACGTTTTGTCACCATTTTTCTGCTAGGCATCGTTTTTGGAGATCTGATTGGGGGTCTTCTACATTTTTGCGACTGGCTTTAGTAAGGGTCTTGGTGGGAGCATTGCTAGGAAGGTCAAATTTTGTTCTAAAACACAGTTTACAGTACACCTACCTTGAGGGGAAAGATCCGCTATAATATTTTGGCCATACTTATTTATCCTTAAAAAGGTGACTCAGACAGAGCACGCAATTTCAAAAATATTGTACTGTCTATTAGGGAAATCAAAGTGTCACTTTTTGCACCACACAGCGTACATACCTTTCATTTATTTATCAGTGGTATTGTAATAGCACTTCCTGTTTTCCGTTCAATAATTACAGGCCGGGTTTCAGTCAACATCCGCCAGGCAGGCAGTGGACAGGGTGTCTTCTGTCAGTGGTCACCAACATTGATGGACGAAGCGTCAGCTGGAATGGAGGAGTGCCGCCAATAAGAGGAATTGTTTGCTGCATGCAACTTACTTACCAAATTCAACAGGACAACTCCAACAACATACGCAATACAGATACAGTATCCATTGTTTTATTCTATGAGTGTGACTGCATGTGCTTAGCTTTAGTTTGTACCCAAAGATTCTCTTTATCTTCAATTATTGTTTGTCCATGCTGTGCTTTTTTTTCCTTCTCTCAACAAAACCTACCCAAAAAGAAACCCCCATTCCCATCCATTTTCCAAACCCTAACCCTCTTCCCCGGGCTGTGTTGTTTTGCTTGATGTCTGACTAAAATGACATCAATAATTCCACACACTTGCTGGGGAGGATAAGGTCATAGCAACAGGCTAGTGAAGGAATACGAGGATATCTTCTAGACTTACTCAGCTTCAGTACTATATCTTCTAGTAGTAGGAGCCAATGTCAAATAAATTCAACGCAAGTACTAGTTATACTTGCAAGCAAATACTTTACCATTTGTTAGGCTACATTATGGCACTGTTCTAGTGTACTGTCACCTGCTATATTCTCGATGGTACCGTAACCGTTGTAATGCTACAGTAAGGACAAACCAGGTTTCGTTTTCTTTTTTTCCATAGGCATGCAACTGCCACTGTGTCACACCACTAGTACCACCGCAATGAGGAAATTTCACCCGCCCAGGATTGCCAACGTTAATCCCCATTTCACGTGGAGCCAGCCCTGGGCCTAGCCCTAATTTCTAACACAAATTACAGGTAAGATAAGCGTTTGGTGGGAGGTAGTATAATGGAGTATTATTTAGGACTAGACGAGAGATTGACGGTAGTACTACTAAAGTCCTACGACTGTTCAGGAAAACAAACTTACTGTTACACCCCCGTCCCCCACCCACCAGACTGAAAAGCAGTAAAAAACAGGTATGGTCAGATAAAGTTTAAAAATGTATATTTATGTAGCCCTAACAAAATAATCTCCCTCAAGACCCACCCTAACCCCAACGATTGTCTTTGAAAAGTCCCAAAACGATCCCAACTCCCAAATCCCACCCCCCAAAAGTCTATAAAAAAAGGGCAAGGGACACTCCACTACTGGAGGGTGCTGGACCTGGTGCAAGTTGCGGCATGGGCATCATACTCCTTGCGGAGGGTGGCAAGCTCGAAGCGGAGGCCCTCTACCAAGTTCTTATAGTTCTGGACCTCCTGCTCCAGGTAGGACATTCGGACTCCTAGGCGGCGTTGGCGTGCCTTGCAGCTCCTGTGGGGGGCAGCTGGTCTTTCTGTTGCTTGGCGGTGGCGGTTGTCTTTGTTAGCCCGGCTCGGTCCCGCTGGAGCACTGAGCATGCTGGCGTCCCGTGGGGTCACGGAGGAGGATGCAGCGGTCCCAGTCGAGGATGTTGTTGTTGCACCGGTCGACTGCGTGTCCTCCTCCTCCTCCAGGGCCACCAGCCGCCGATATTCGGCGACAGTGGCATCCAGCCTCCGTTGCCGGGCTATTCGCGCCTGCTCCCTCCGTGATGTTGATTTGGAAGGAGCAACTATATGAAGAAAGAAAGACATAGTCTGTAACCAATGCTCCTTAGCATTAATAACACAAAGTGATTGAGCCGAAAGTTGGGTCACAGTACAAGTAGCAAATTGAAAGCACAGTACATAACTATTGAGGACAGTATCTATGTAACCTCCCACTTCTGCATCCTTGCTCTAACATTAGTGGTAGTTTAATGAACAAATTCTACGACCACTATGGACTTCCATTACAGTCGACTATGACAGTACACCAGTCTTATTCTTCTTCTTCTCTCTTGTTTAGGAAAATTGGTACGTTATCTTATGCAAGCCGGCAGAATGGCAGCACAGTGAACTTGCACCCGAGAAAAACAGTTGCACACCATGATGAGTGAGACAGACTTGCGTTACTGTACCCGTCCAGTACATGCGGGTGGTGAAGCTATTACTTTTCTATTACGGGTGGCACTGAGAATACTCTGTTACAAGGGCTACTGCTTAATTAATTTACCTTTCACCCTACAGTGCAAATGAGTACTAGAAAAGGAAAATGAAGAAGCTAAATAATTTGATTATCTATCACTTCACATGGGACGTATTTGATGACATATGGGATGACTTTAGGTGCTTTGCTTAATATTGAGTGAACAGTGATACACCCACACATGAATGACGCACTACAACTAAACTAAAGTTATTAAGAGAGGTACGGAGTGTCCACCGTAATAACCAGATATATGCTGTGCTTGCAGTTGCAATACAAAGTACTGCTACTATTCATGGTAGTATTGGACACATTTACAATTTCTTTTCCTTGCCTTCCCTACACTGGAACGGACGTGCGGGTGCGGTGGTACATGCTCTTCAAGGTAACACTTAGTTCATCCAGCGACCATCTACTCTCTATAAATACACATGTGCTATCTAAGAGTCAGAGAATACCATGCTCCAGGCATCCATTCATTCAAAGTATACGCACACATACAGTTTCTGTTTCACCCACCCAGGCTGATGTCCTTCCACCCATCCTTGCTTCATCATTGACCCAGCCATGCACCATACCATATTCTTTCCTTCCCAGCCACCTCGGGGGCCAAGCAAACACATATCGTTCTTCTTTGCCAGCCATCATACAATTTCGCGTCCCACTTACTTACACCCTTCTTTCGCTTTTCGTTCATCCCATCCATCACGTTCGTCTAAGAACTTATTGGGATTCTTCTCACCAAAAACTTCACAGCTAAGTCGAAGTACATTTCGAGGAGGCTACTACCTGGTTGATTTGTAATACACCCGTGCAGAAAGCACACTATGCAGTCTTCAATCTCAATAAGTAAGGAATATATAGCTTACCTGTTCCCGCCACCACCGTGCGAACCCCCACAGGACCGTCCGCCGGCTCTTGCACCGCCTCCTCCCCAGAGTCCTCCGAGTCCTCGCCCAACACCGCCACCTCCGCGCTGGCCCCGTCACCAGATGTTACACCTACAAAGTACATTTAAGAATGTTAGAATACACCACTCACTACTATATAATATTTGGTCTAGGAGAAATGTTAAAAAAACAGAATACAATGTAATAATTTGTGACTGTCTACTCTAAAGTAAAAATGTCCCTTTTTCCAGGGAAGGCTGTTGTCTTGCTGCACTTTTATGCACAACTGATGAATGCTTGCTTTTTATTTTTAACACGCACCACTTTTTCTCCTAACAGACAGAAGCTTGACTCCTAAGAACACGACCAGGATCAAGTTCAAACCAGGTGAGAGCTCGGCTCGACCACAAGAAATGTGTCCAATTAATCGTCAGCACTAAGCACTTTTCTGTTTTCAGTTAAATAGTTTTATGACAAAGTAGATTTTAATAAATGTGTTTACTTTTAATAAAGCTTTTAAACTTAAATAGACTCTGTGGTTTTTGGTCCTCCAGACTAGAGTGGATGAGCTAAAGGTTTTGGAATTTTTGCAAGCATGAGTGCCTCTGACACTTCTTGACTGTGCTGTGACTCCGTACTCTCTTGCCCTGCGTACGATAATCTAGAGATCATTGGGGATCAATCATCGGTGACTTCGGGAGCTGAATGACTCTGCCACACTATCTAGTCAGTAAGGAGACAGTGCATAGAGCTATTGCTGAATAGAATGGGAGTCCAATGGAATTGCCAAATGTCCAATCTTAGTTAGCTACACAGACAGACTAATAAGAATAATCTACTAATACCACAGGGAGTCATATTCGAGCCAGGATAAGAATTTATATCCAGTCTACAAGAAGATCAAAGACGATTTAGAAAAAATCGAATGAGGAACGCTAGGAAAAAATAGGTACTCTTTATTACAATTAAAACTTACTGGGGCCAGCAAAGGAGCCCTCGCCTGCCCGATCCTGGCCTGCATCCTGAACAGCACCCTCCTCCTCCTGTGTCCTCTTGCCCTTGGGGGGAGCTGATGTACAACATGAAAGAAAGAAAGACCAGAAAACATGGATGAGATTTGTCAACCAAATCAACCATTTCAAAAGAACAATAACAACATTTTTTGGAGAAATAGCAAATAGATAGACAACTATTCCACGGGATCTATCTCATGTGGTATACTACGTTATTCGTATTGCCTGATTTGCGGACCGTTGACTTAGAAAGTTCCTATGTAACTCAATAAACAGACTACTAAAGAGGTTTGCCTAGGCCTGGCACTGCAGGCAGCAGTCCGCAGCACGCGAAGTGACAGACAAAGTCCATCCTGCTTGCAGATCAGTGAATACTCAAACTATCAATCCACCCACCACCACCACTATTTCTTCTTATAGCCATGTGTCTAAAGGAAGGACTGGACTTCAGTCTGTTGGGGCTGATTTAGAAGTCCCTTGCGGCTCATTTTCCTCCATTGTTGCGTGACTTTTGTGACGCAGCGGCAGAACAAAAGACTCGCCATGGTGTTGGTGCGGCGTATACATTAAAAAAAAAAATATGGGCGATGCATCACGTTGTAAAGCCCTGCGCCATGAGGGGGCGTTCCGGCGCAAGGGAGGGCGTACCTGCGCAGGGACGAATCCTAAAAGTGGCTGAGGGAAATCTACAAGATGTCAATCAGTCACTTTTAAGACAATGATGCATGAGTCAAACCCTGCGCGCTTGAAGCCGACGTATGGCTTGATGCAGCATTGGGGAGATAGGGTACCCCAGAGCATTGCTGGAGCTGCGCCATCATTGGCACGCAACTCCAGCAATGCGCCGCCTTTACGGCACAGATGCGTAAGGCTTCTGTGACGTTTTGGGCCAATGGGTGGTGGTGGCATGGCACACAATTACTGCCGCATCCCTGCTACTTTGCAGGGATGCACCGGTAATTGAAAATATGACCCTTAGTGTCTAGCATTACGCAGTTCTTATCTTTACACTACACTCATACATAATTTCTCAGGCCAATGAAATGAACACAATTTACAAAACAAATAAGCATAGTAGCAAGCAAGGCTACTGAGAAGGAGAGCAGTGCACCTGAAATGCATAGAAGATTTTGAAATATAATTTACCTACAATGTAATCGGCAGCATTATTGCTCTTGGTAAAGAACAAAGATTTGCAAATAACAGAGCCGGATAAAACAGAGTAGTGATGAATAGCTATTACTACTCACCAAGCCCGGGGACCTCTACGCCGAGCGCGTCCAGCAAGTCCCGTTCCCGGTCCATGACATCGGTCCAGCGGTGGGTGGCCTGGTTATATGTGCGCCGGACCCCAGAGAGCTTATACATGGCCCGGCACACCTTCTCCCACCGCTTCCGGCGCTCCCGGATGCCATAGCCAGTTGCGATCTTGCCGCCTCCCAGGATCGTCTTGGGGAGGCGGCGCTGGACGTGGAAGATGAGCGCGGCCACCTCCTCCGCGCTGAAGATCTCCCGTGGCACCACTTGCTCCCCCCTCAAACGCCCGCACGGGAGCCGGGCACGGGGTGCGGGACCCTTCCCCTTCTCAGGGTGCTTCCCGGCTCCCTTTACCATGGTCTGGGCAGAAATAAACTTAAATGATAAAGAAGAAATAGAATAGTGAAGAAGAAAAGAAAAGAGTTTAAAAAAGTAGTTTAAAAGTAACTAAAAGTAGCAGAAAACACAAAAATATACAGCTAGAAAAATAGAGGGATAGATAATAAGTAAAATAGATTAAATAAACTTCAAACAAGCAAAGGATGGCAGAGATTCAGAGAGGATACAGAAAGCATGCCCAGAACCATAGCAATGAATGAGAAACAAGATGGCCGCGCCCGTTCACGACCGCGTGGGTAAGTTCGCGCGAGATTTTCTTTGCGAGCACGCGCGAAATTGTACTAGCGAGCAGCACAGTTTGCGAGATTACACATAGCGGCCGGAAACGGAATTACGTCACGCAAACAAGATGGCCGCGCCCGTGTACGACCGCTAGGGTAACTTGGCAAATGTATAGCTACAAGCGCCTCGCGAACACGCGCAAAAGCACGCGAACATACACGTCGCAAAAAAAATTAGTGTATTCGCAAGCATTCGCGGCTTCCGAAATCGATCTCGCACGGATTCGCGCCCCAAAAAACGCGCGAAATTGCAGAAAAAACGATTTTTGCTAAACTGAAAGCAATGAGCAGGTGCAAAAGTTCAAACTTAACATTTGTAACATTCACTGTAGTGCTTCCTGAGGGGCCCCTCCAGAGTTTGCAACTATTCTATGACCCTGCTATGACCCACACAGCAGGCTCATAGAATAGCTACAAGTAGACCATAAAGGTCCTGTGAAAAAAAATTTCACTGCAACAGAAAGCAATTTAGAGATAAGGAAGGAAGCAGGTGCCAGCCAGACTGGATCTTTCTAAATAACTGACACATTAATCAACCCCAAATTAATTCATGGCAGTTGAAGTAGGGGAGGTGTGCTTGCTTTTTTCACCCCCCATAAACTACAGTGATAAACAAACCTAATGGGTGGCAGTGAGGATGTACCAGAGGGTGGCATGGGTGTCCCAGAGGGTGGCAGTGGTGAAACAGAGGGTGCTGTGAACCTGTGAGATAAACCAGACGTAGAAACAACATAGTCGCGGCCGTTGCGTGCCGAAAAGTAAGTTCGCAATTGCGAAATTGTCCCAAAATCGGCGCGAACGCTCGCCAACACAAAAAACAGGAAAATCCGCAAATCCGCCAGAGTTCGCGTATCTTCGCGGATTGCGAATCCGTAAATCCGCAATTTCGCGTACGCGAGATCCGCTAGATCCGCCCATGCTTACTGTTGAGCACCGGCGGTGGAGCTATGCGTCCAGCTCGGATTCAGATTTCGCGTTGCAGGGCGTGGCCACTCTTTGCTCTCGGACCACAGTCCTGTTTGTCCTGTTACCTAACTAATCTACCATAGGTACTTTAGTCGGGGTACCCGTATTCCGTTCTTCTTTCGGGACAAACCCTATTCTATCTTTTGTGCTGTGTTTCTTTTTTAAGTCACGTTCAAAAACTCCATATGGAAAAAAGGGGGTGATGGGGCGTGCTTCGGGAGGCCGAGGGAAAAGAGGGTGGAGTGGGATCGGGTCTGAAACGGACCAAGGAGGGCAGAAATTTCAAGCAAGTGGGCCCATCAATCAGACACAATGGGCTGGGACTTTCGGCACGAGCTCATCAACATGCAGGGGCTTCTGGACAGCCCTTCCTTTCTTCACTTTCCACGTTGAGAATGGTGCCTTGTCCCGCAACTCTTTGCTCTGTGGCTCCTCCTTGGTCGAGGTCATAGATATTCCCCGATCTGCAGCCAGGCTGTGCGTCACGTCCGGCCCCTCTCCTCCGACGACCGCACATTATCTTTAAATGAGTACAAAAAAACAAGTCTTAAAGAACTGGCAGGGGAAGATGTTTACACACTTTAATTTCTCTCCCAAACCCAAGTAGTTGGGGAAACGTTTATTGGTCACGATAGGGTGGATGCTAAGTAATCCTCGGTGTATGCTGTTAACTCATGTATCATGGCTGTGGTGCAGGTCTGCAAGTATCTTTCTATTTTCAAACATCATGTCTGTCTGGTGTCTATTCCTGTCATATTCGCAAGCGTGGCAAGAAGTCTGATATCCAACAATTACATGGTTCATCGAATTCAAACCGGCTCCTCCAGTAGAGACTTGTGTTTTTCTAAAACACATCCTGTTGAGCTATATTTTTCTTCAAGGTCTGCTAATTCATAAAAGTGTGAAGTGCTTTTATCATGGGCATACAGGTACCCTTCCTAACTATTGTTTACCATAAAGTACACAGGCAAAGCATTGTTCCATCCTGTCGATGTTCCTTACTTTCAGCTAAACATTTTTGGTTTCAGTACTCTTTCAGTAGGGCTTACTACAACATTCCTTTCACTTCGGTTCGAATAATTTTTTTATAAACATTCTTCTAATTTCTGCATCATCCTTTACAACCTAGCTACTTCATTAGTCAATGAGAGACTTGTGATGTCCATACAACTCATATCTAGGGTGACCGGAATCTTAAAGTAAAAACAACTAGGGACATTTCACAAAATTGGGAGAAGGACTACGAACTTACTTCAAGCTACGAGTGCGTTCCTTAGCAGAGAGCTACAGAACGGTCAGTAAGAACTTACATAATATTGCGAATTTTAAACCTGGCGGCTTGCTTGTCAATTAAATCTCTTCTGGAAACAACGGCTAACTTCTATCAGTCTTTAGGACCATTTATCTTTGAAAAACAAGGTCATCAGCTACAGTCTTTAAGATTTTCTGGGACGGCTGGTTACAGAACTGGGACCATTCTGGAAAAACGGGGACGTTTCGGACATTCTACTTTTGTGCAATGGGCGGTGGTAATCCAAATGATGAGGGTGGTGTTACTAAAGCACTAAAACAAAAGCCACTGACATATAGTTCCCTTTTAAGGGTCAGATTAGGGGACTTTAGTCGTCTTACCTGTCCTTTCTTTCTCAGCCAATTAAGTTCCATCATTTTACAGAAAGGAGAGGTAGTAATATGGCAAAATACGATCGTTTTGTTTCTGTCAATTTCTTCAAACACTGTCGTGTCTAAAGCCAATTATACCTGTGCCGGCGAGGCACAGTGTCGTCATTTATTCAAAAGGGAGCAAGGGAGCCCTCAGAGGGAGAGAGCGTCGTGTGCACCAAATAGGCTATTAGTACACGTACAACATAGAGAGAGAGAGAGAGAGAGAGAGAGAGAAACGCGTATAATAATAGGTTATTCAGTGCACACACATATAGAACAGTACAGGTCGGTTTCACGTAAAAACACAAGCTGAGGGAAAACATAAATTCATAGTTTACGTACACACAAATACCAGATAGGGTGCGACAGTACATACATCAAGTACGGAAACCTAAGACAGAACACAGAGCTATTTTGGGCAAAAGGACTTTGTCATGCATGTTGCGTATTCTTAGTATTCCCTTTAATTCATTTTGGGGGTCGAGCTCTTTGTTCTCCTTCCTTCCTAATAGTAGACAATTTTTGTTGGTAACCTCGCTTCAAAAATACTTACTCCTTTTTAATTGGTCGGACACTAGTCCAGTCGCGCTTATACTCACGGTGGGGTCTTCCAACATCTAGCAAATGATGATCCAAGCTGAGGTAAAGGAGGGGTGTCAGTCGGACGTGGGATGATACAATTCTGACTTTTCTATGAGGGTGGAAGGAGAAGGGGTAAATCTAAAAATAACAATATCCCTAATATCTGGGCTGAGGGGGATTTTGGATGAACCCCAACCCGGGGTACTCTTAACTTTTCTTATTTAGTCAGCACATAAATTGACTCATTGGTGCGCATTATTTTGGGTGTACATTTGGGATATCGGTTGGGGTTGGGTTCGTCGTACTGAAATAAGCCTTCTAGTTTCTGGTGTAGGCCACTCTCCCATTCGCTAGCTCCAGAGAGAGTGGTTCCTAAGTAAGGAAAGTGCTATATTTTTATTCGTCTTTCACATGCAGGTATCATGTTCGGGCTTAATTTTCCTATCCCATTAACCATTCGATCAACGACTCAATCATACAAAAAAGCATTCTTTTATTGACCCAGACGTGCGCCACACATACACATTCATACCGTACACATCAGGGCCCATGCGCACATTCATACCATACAATTTTTTTTTCACGCTCCCAGAGATAGCTCCTACATATAATGTACCGTCTCACAGAGCTTGCCTATTTTCCTCGCGTGGAACACGGTGCGGTTTTAGGTCTTCTCCATACTTCAGCTGAAATTCCGATGTAACCTGCAAAAAGAAAAGGGGGGGGGGCAGCGTTCAAAGCACATCAGCGCGCATAAACACGAAAATGTTTTTACCTACCACGTACTTGACTCATCTCTCTGGGATGCAGTCCCTTATGTCTCGGCATTGAAGCCCAGAGGAACTGGTAGTGCGGCAAAGATAACCAATGGTAGTCTGTTCATTACATAGATCGCCCGAGGGCGGTAGTACAGACCGCGTGTAGGATTACACTGTAGTATAGGAGTACGTAACGAGCGAGCCATTTAATTGAAAAAACTAAACGTGACAAACGGTTGCAGGATCAGTGAAGGTTGATTTTATAATTGAAAGTAAAACAGGATCAGTTACAATAAAATCGTTCATACGCATACCATGGGCGAGTATCATAAGTAACATTACTTCGGAGCTTAAATAATACAATAATCAATAGTAAATAAACCCGACATCAATAGGGTTGTCCGCATGCCCGGTCAGTACACTTCCCCGCCCGCCATGTGCACAAAGACCGCATACATCCCCCATAACATCAAGGCTTGAGCAACTAGAACGTCATAAGGAGTTGCAAGTCCCGCCCATACTGGCGCCATTTTGGTCGAGGCCGGGCGGGTCCAGAGTATAGTTCAAATGCCTCCAATAACTAGCGGCCGGACCAGAATCCCTTTCGGCAGTTCAAAAAAATACCGTTAACGCCAGCAGAAAGGACAGGCGGCATGACACGTCAAAATCTTCCCTACCGGGTCACGCTGAGGTCCCACCGGAACCGATCGAGTTGGCAGTCTACAGTGTCTCTTAGTAATTCGGACAAAGGCTGGTGTTAGCATGAGAGCGCCACCATCTTGTGACAACGTTGTTGCCACTCCGGAGAGCGGGACAGCAGGCGTATCCCTCCACAGATGCGTTGAATCAGTCTTTCCTTCGGCACCAGATGTGGATAAGGCGGTGGTCACCCGGGGCAGCGGCATATCCATGGGGGATAGTCGAGCAACGGTGGCGGTTGCCCCCACTGGAAGCCCGCGGGAGTCGAGGGCCAGCGACTCTCGTAGAATCTTTAAAACTGAGAGGACGTCTTCAAGAGTGGGGCTCATGCCCGAGCAGGCAAGCATCCGAGTTCCAAGGTAGCGCAGAGCCATCCTAATGGACCAGGCCCAAATCCGGGGCGTCGGCCGCCATCTTGAGAGCCCCCCAGCAGCTGCCCTTCACCATGGCCACCGGAGCGGCCCCTCCCGGTCAGCCAGCCGTGGGGGGGGTCTGCGAGTGGAACGCTAATGGCAGTCTTGGTGCAGGAGAGGAACCTCCACCTGGGAGGGCGCGGGGGAGAGGGGGCCGTCCGTGCCGCCTCTCCACGGGCACCCCACGCCATCTCCTGGCGTAGATATACGAGATGGCTGGACCAGGCAACAAAGGGGGGAGCCATCTGCAAGGCATCCCCCGCACACAACTTGCTGGACATCACCTCTGGATGATCCGGGGACGGGCCTTGGCGCGTTGGGTTGCCTCCGGCCTATTCGCACAACGGTCCTTCACCCCAGGCCGCCACCGACGCTACCTCGCCGGCTGACGGCTTTTGTAGACTTTCTTATAGCCCAAAGCCTACTAAAAAGTAGCCCAACATTGCTACAGCGTCAAGCAGACGGCGAATGCGTGGGGATTGATGTTGCAGCCGGCTGCCATGTAAATAGTTGTATAATAAATAGTTGTATAATAAAACGTTTTAATATGTTACTTTGCTGGAGTGTTGTATATATTTATAATATTTGCATAGGGTTTGTCGTTATTTGGGCGGGGTGGGCGTCGGAGCCGAGCTGTCTTGCGGCCATCATGGCGTCGAGCTCGGTTCTTCTCACTAGTTTCATTTTTCTCATGAGGGGTTGTTCCTAATGTTTCTATTTTAGCGGGTTCAAAAAGATCCCATCAGTGGCCTACTGATTTTGCTTGATTCCTTTTGGTTTTCCTAACGATTTTTATGTTATAGTTTGCTAGCACGATACAACGGCTAATCCGTATTTTTATATATATGTCCTTTTTATTAGGGGTGTCCTCCGGTGGAGCCGGATGATCTACCTCTAATAACGGTCCGGGCTGAACCAACTACCAACAAACGGGGCGAAGATAGGCATGACGGGTTACAAAGGGGACAAAAGTCTGCACTACCTATCCTTCACTATCCGCAAAGACTAAACAGAGTATTGCGACTCTGTGCTTATTTGTGAATAGAGAATAACCCAAAGAGAACCAATTCCGAACAATCAATGTTCGGGTAAACAATCAATCAAATGAGGGATAAAAATAGGCACGACGGAATACAATGGGGGCAAAAGCCTGCGTTACCTACCCTTCACTATCTGCAAAGACTAAACAGAGTATTGCGACTCTGTGCTTGTTTGCAAATAGAGAATCTCTCAGAAACAATCAAATGAGTAATACTAGTATTTTCAAACAATCAAACAATCAATTCGCAATTTGTCGTGCTACACGACCTTACCCGGACCGCATGGACAGTTTCTCGTCTTCCGCTTCCAGCACCTGATCGTCCTCTATTCTCCGTAATTGATGTGGCACTCCTGATGGTTCCCAGTCAGGACCGTAGATCACTCGAGAGAGGTCTGCTCGGAACCAGTGAAGTTCGGATGATCGGCTGCCAGACGAGGGTCTATCGGGCAGGTGCACTTCCTGATCGTTGCAGTCGTTCACTCTGTCGTTGGGACCTCTCCCACTGGACCCACGTGTCGCTGATGGGCCCCACGTTGGGCGCCAATTGTGAAAAGGTAGGGCCGAATTCGACCAAGAACCCTTCAGTGTTTGCCCGGCGTTAGCCGCCTCTCATACCATTCAAGATTACCAAACAAAGAGGCAGGCGCTGGAGACGGAAGGCAGGAAACAGGAGTTTATTCTGACGGAGCAGAACACGTCAAATCAGACAACAGGGTATCTTCTCGAGGTGCTCTAGCCGCATCTCTGAGGCCTGGCCTCTTATACACAGGTTTATGGCTTTATTACATACACTGCATCCGTAATGTTTCTTTGAAGGACAGAAAAGACATCCTCGGAATCCCCGGTCCAGGCCCGTTCCCACACATATCTACAGTAGAGTTCCCACCCGACCTCAGCATGTGGTGGTTATCACGCAGCTGGACATTCCGCTGGGAACGGGGATGTGTGTGATCAGTCGGATCTTCGGGGTGCGAAAGCATTGATTAATCCCCGCTCCTTTGTGAGGCGAGGTCCTACTGTAGGGGGCAATAAACTGCATCTGTTGGGCTAGGTGATGGCCTGGGATCAGGCCGGACAATTGGGTAGGGAGGAAGAGGTTATCAAAAGGGCCTGTTCATTGAATGAGATGAAAGAGCGAGGGGGTTCAGCACGGGATGTGGCTCGGAGACAGGGTCGCGTTAGAGGTGTGCTTATGGCCCAAGCAGGAGAGACCGGGGGCTGTCGGGGCGCGGGGGAATGCTTGCAAGGCCGGGGAGTGAGGGGGAGAGAGACGCACAGGCTACTGGCAGTGGGCAGAGAGGCAATGACACACAAAATGGCTGCCACTTACGTGCATGATGGGGCCTAAAAGGGACAGGATGGCGTGGCCACTGTTTCACGATTCTTACTTTACTTTCAACAGTGGCTGTGGTGAACATGAATGAACGCCGCTTATATATACCTAATTTTAGTCATTTTCCACACCGGGATGTCATTTTGCTCGCTCGCGTTTGCCAACTTGACGTTAAGCAAAAAATGACCGCTACGCGCGTTTGCACTGTGCTACGTGCAATTAGTGTAGTGTGAAGTAGCGCAAACTACGCGAGCGGCGAATAGTACTTCGCCCAGGGTTACTCCTCAGCATTACAAGCTACGTTTCTATGTAAAATGCAGCCAGCCAGCCTTGAGCAGCTCATGGTCGCACTTCACTATAATCATAGCAGCCAAGTTTTCATTCAGCATATGTGTCACATTTCTGTTTGTACTCTGCCTTGTTGTGACATTTTCATGCCCCAGTGAGAGTTTATGGCAAGTAGTTAATAAAAAACAGAAGATGGTGCAAATTACTGGGGAATTCTGACATCTCCAGGTTTGGTTCCTTCTTTTAATTAGTGTACCTGAAGGTTTACATATATACTGTGAATAGTAAATTTAAGAGGACCTCAATTCACAGAGTCAAAATAGGAGAATGTAAAAACTGATGCCTAGTTTTGGTGAATCTGCCATTTCCCAGATTGTAGCATGTGTGGTCGCTGTCTACGTTCTTCTTGCGGCTTCGGACTGAGCTTTCAAGATTTCCAAAATTCTAAGGAGTAATCATTTGCATTGCCAGTGTTATCGTCCACATTGACATTGCATGACCTTGTCCTCGCATAACATTACAGAAGATGAAAGTGGTAAATTTGATATAACACAGACATCTCACTAAAACGCACACTAAACCGAAACTATTACCAAATGGATAAAAAATTGAGGCGACCAGGATGATTGTGCAAGTGATTTCACTGCCCAACAAACAAAAATCATTCCATTCTAGAGGTGGAGGAACAGTGATGGTGGCAGAGAGTATATACTACAGTAACATTTAAGAGTACATGGAGTAATGAGTATGAATGGCTCCAGGAACAATATACACCAGGAACAATATACACCAAGGGGCTAGGCTGTAAGGAGATTAGATCTTTGGAATGTTGAGCGCTCCATTTAAGACATTGGAGTGCTCCCGGAATCTAATGGCTGGTAGAAGCCCTGAGCATCAACATTCTAAGGTTTGTTCCCAGCTCTTGTTGTGAACAAAGGCCTCACGAAGCCTGAGGGGATTTACATCCCCTCGGGCTCCGTGAGGCCTTTGTTTTTACAAATTAGAACATTTTGCCCTCTAGGGGGTGGGATGTTCTAATAGCTTAGAGCTCTCCGTATCAGGCTGTACCAGCCATTAAAGGCCTGCTTCCTTGTTAAAGGCCATCGCCTACGGCCCAGGCCTTTAATGCTGGAGCGGGCCTTTAACGGCTTGTAGTGCCCGCTACGTCGGGCTCTAAGGCTATATTAATATTTATAACATGCATAGCCGATAATGAGAATTAGCAGTCCAGTTATTGCTGAACCTCAAATCCCAGTCAGCAATTAGCATAAAAGGCTAAGTCAGTTATGTACACCAGGGCTCAGTCTGTGATGAACAGCAGTTTAACACTTGTTGCTAAAGAATACCATTGACCCAGTCCGTAATGAACAGCAATGGTCCAAGCTGAAACTAATATCAATGCACAATGAAGTCTGGGCCTGCCAAGGGGTGCCACCAGATACTTCCCTGTCCCCTTGCCAGGATGCCTTGTTGCTAAACAGCCACTTGCCCTGGGCCTCTCAGATTTTAATCGTGGACCAGTCTCTCTGCATCCCATTAAACTGGGATCACAACTGACTTGGGCCTCTACTGCCATACGGCCCATGTAGACTCACACTGTTCACAACTTACACCACAGCGGCTGTGTTTGCACATTGCTGCACCGATTCGCTCCCATGCTGTATAAAGCATCTGGCCTCCACCTTTGAGTTTGCATAACTCTACAAGCCAGGAAAATATCCAATTTAATATGTTACTTGTAGTGACATATAGAGTTTGCCATCCTCCTAAAACTTTATAAAGTGGGCATCAGTCAACATTTATTACCTTCCTGTCTCACCGTGGACACAGGGTAATTGATGTTTACAGCAATATTATGCATCTAACTTAAATGTAGTCATTGTAAAGCCTGTACTCTCACGATTGAAGGAAGTGAATTCACACACCATGGACGCACCCAAACATTATTACATCACACAAATTGCAATACCTCTGATGTGATCTATGCGATTAGCTGTCCGTGTGGCAAGCTATATGTTGAACAGATGACAACAGAAAGTGAAAACCATGATTTTACAACATTGCAGCACTATTCGCTGCAAAGTACAGGGTGCGCCCTGGTTGAACATTTTCTTAATACAGGCCATTCCATTGAAAGACTGAAATGGTGGGTTTGGAGAAAATATCCCCCCATCCAAGGGGTGGTGATATTACATCTACACTAAACAGGAGAGAATGCAGGTGGAGGCACATTCTTGACACAGTGGAACAGGGCCTCAAAGAATTTGAAGAGAACAACGGCCAAATGGGTCTGATTAGTTACTTAAAGTAGACTAAGCTGTTTTTGATCCAACCACTACCCTATGTGTACTCATTGAAATAACTTACATGCTATGTAGGTTAATTAATGCCAGTTTGTTCAGCTTGTTTTCATATTAATTGTTTCCCACAATGCCGTACCTGTCTTCTCAAGGTGAAGTCATAAAATATTGTTCACTACATTTAAGACATTAGGTAAATTGAATTGTTTTCTTCTTTTTTCATGCAAAATCTCTTTCCAGATATCACATCAATTGTCACCCTGAATGTGCCTGGTGTTCTATACCAACACTACCTTTACATATCTTTGTAAAGCGGCATCGTTGGCATCACTACGTTGTGTAAAGATTTTGTAACATCTTAAATATGTGCCTTGCCATGGATGTAATGAACCATGAGGGCCATAATGTAATACTCCTGTAATGACCCTTATTGTAATGTATAGGATTCAATACTACTGCAATGACTTTTATTGAATTGTACAATATTCATTTTTTTGATTCATTAATTGCCTCATATATTATAATTGACAACACGTATGTGAGTTTAATATATAGTTTTATTCAACATATTGATTTTTCATTTGAGTGTTCCATAGATTATAAATCTGTAATTTAATACGTTTCTTTGTTAATATTGTATTTGCTCCCATATGTCACAGTGAAATTGTTTCTCAGTTACAAGTGCCACTATATGAATGTGCTACTAATCGTTCGGAACACTTTATCAACTGGGTTTCAAGCTTTTTTCAAACAAATATGCCTGCTATAGGTTATGGCCATAGAGCGTTCGGTCCACCAACCCTTCATGTACCAGTCATATGGCCGGATCGGCATCCGCTCAGAGCACCGTTGACAAGTCACACGTTGGGCTTGCTCTTCGTTTTTGGCAGATGGTTTAGACAGGACGACACACACACTCAAGTAGCATCTGCTGTCTTTTTTACAAAGCAGGCTGTCGATTACGGGCTTCCCGCGTAGCCGAGGAACTTTGGCATTCTTTGCCTGAGCGCTACTGAGATAAGACATGCCCGTAAGCCATACTTGGAACTCCTCTTCACTCAGCTTTTATAAAGGACAGCGAGTCCAGCATTGGTACTGTAACAGTTTCCGTTCTCATTTTACCTTTTTAGGTCTCGCCTGGCATTAGCTGCGTGCATGCGCTGCCTCACTATGCGAGGGCTTCTTGGAACCAATATGGTTCCAGAAGTCGTGTCTCTGCTCCGGCCGTAATTTTGATTGGCGTGCGTCATTTGTCGTCATTCATTATGCCTAACAGAGTTCGTTGATTGGAACTGAGGGTGTTTAGTCCCTCCCGGTTGCCACCCTGTCCTCTTTCGGGCCTGCCCACCAGGATTGGATGCTTTACTGGCGGCGTGAGACGGTGGGTTTAATATTCCGTTTTGGCACTTTTTTCTTTAGTGTTGGCTTTGCGCTCACCTCCTTGCAGTGTGACTAAGGCACGGTTGCTTTCACCTGATTTTGAATATTTTCTTTGCTGTCGCAAAGGGCTTATTTGTTCTCTTTACCGCCGGATTGCCAACCTCCTCCGGTGCCTCTGTCCTTATTGAAACGCCTTTCTTTAGTTTTGCACGCAACAGCGTGGTCTCTGTCAGGCAGCAGAGTCACACCTGGCCCCTTTTAACTGCAGATTACAAACAAAAATGAACGTGCAGTGCTGTGTTTTCCTGTAAATTGTGTGTTTTGCACTACTGTGTTTTTTTGATTCAGCCACATCCTTACATCGCTAGTGATTGCTTCATGTGTTTTAAAAAAAAAAATTGTTTTACTTTTTACGTACACAGTTCACCAGATGTGATGCTTTTAAAAAACAATATTTTTATCGTAAGCCCCAGAGGGAGCGAAGCTTTGGGAATCACTGCCCACACGGTACACAGCACCAGCTCCGCCCCCACCCTTTGCATCTAGAAGTGTAATTCATTGTGAAACAAGACCTGCAGTCAGTCAGCCCTGCCCTTCCGCCGTGCCGTGACAAGAGCCCTGGTCGCCCCACCTCACATTCTTCTGCCCCCTGATTCTTGAGATGGGAAGCTGCATGTACCCTCTCAGCCAGCCAGGGCATCCGGCCATCCTTCTGTGGGGGTCTCCCCCATGCGCTGCCCCGTTGCTGCTTTTTGAGGCGGCAGGTTGACTGACCAGTGTTTACAAAAAATGTTCTCTCTAGAGTGGCTTGCTCAGCAGCCCAGAATGTTGCGAGCGCACTCACATACCAGAATCAGCGGTGACCCCAGGCGACCCCAGCGAGTGAAGTCGCTGATTAAACAAGCATTAAAAATGCAATAGGTCTCACCTTTCATTAAGTTAAAGCCATTTGCTTTGCTATACAATACCATTAGGAAAGCAAATGGCTTTAACTTAATCAAAGGCGAGACCTATTGCATTTTCAATGCTTGTTCTAGATTCCAACCGGACAGTGGAATGCTGTATCCTTGTAAAACAGGGACTTCCTTGCCCTTGATTACCTAGTTCAGTTTCTATTGTTAGGTAAGTTCATTGCGGTCTTACCGTGGTAACTAGAGCGAGTTAGTTATTATTTTTCTAGCTTAAGCACAGAATTTTAGTTATTTCCATGATCCTTTCTTCCATATTCGTGGAATTATCCTTGATTGAAGTTACCGCCAAATATCACCCTGCTCTTATTTTACTGAATTAGCCTAATTACTACTTAGAATTTACTTCCTGGTAAGTGCTTCACCTCCTTGACTCAGTCAGTAATGATTGCGAGCGCTCATTTAACGTGCATTTTTGCCCTATATTATTAGAATTCTTTTTTCCCATGCTATTTGTAGATTTCTCAAATCACCCCTTGGACATCGTTAATTCTGGCTCAGACAAAGGAGATTTATTCTATCCTAACTGTTCCCATACTCCACCCAGGCTTGGCGGAGTCTTTTTGAATAGGTGAGGTTTTAAACCAATTTTTAGCGGATGTATGACATTACAACACATGCTTTTACCACGCATGCCTTTACAACGCGGTTTTTACAACGCAAACCTTTACAACGCATAGCGCTTTGGGGTGCTGGATAGTGAATAGTTTAATTTACTATTCCAACTCCAGTCCCCGTGGACACTAGGGAAGGTGTTGGATAGTAAATTAAATGTATTCCCTACCCTAGAGCGCCCCCAGCGCAATGCATTGTAATGGTTTGCGTTGTAAAAGTTGCGTCGTAAAGGCACTGCGTAGTAAAAGTTGTGTTGTAAAGGATGTTTCCCATTTTTAGCCACCTCTTGTTGCATTAAGCTTAGGATTGGTCTCAACACACCTTACTTATTTTCAGTTCACCTTATTTAGGCTGCTTACATGTCATTTTCCAGTCCTGAGGAAGACCCGCTGTGACGTTAACTTAATCACGCATACCTTCTGTGTCGAAATGTCAACGCTTCTTCTACCTGTTCATGTCCCTAGTCTCTTCATCCCTTTCACTAGAGGAAAACAGTCCAAAGGGTGTTGATAGAACTTTTGTATTGTATGAGTGATGGTCCTATTTTATGTGTATATATGTTCCAATTCATGCATTCCTTGTTGTCTTCCATAAGCACATATGCACTCTGTCACATGTTTCACTGAAGTCCCATTTTTGCTTAGTTTTTGTGTTACTATTCATGTATGTGACAGCCATATACGAACTGAACTATTATAAATAACACATACATTTTTGTAAGAAACTGATGTTTTGCTTTTGGTGTGTTTTGAACCTTTTTCTGTCTAAATGAATGATTATACTATTGTTTTGACATCCAGTGTCAATTAGGACAAATATGGTTCATAAGTAAACATTTCTACTACACAATTGCTCGCACCCAACAGAACCTACTGTAGTTTCTACTGCTCATACACAGGTTCTGAAGAACACTGGGTTTACCCCATTATCTTTAATGGTCCAACTTAATGCCAAATATATACCAACATAGCACGTTGTGGCCAGTGTCGACCTGTATTTGTCCAGAGCTGCAGCTCAATTTGCTTTCACACTGTCAAGGTCAGGAGGTAAGATTTCTTTCACACACTCGCCCGTCATATCATTGGAGAGTACCTACTTTGAAGAGCACTATGAGAAGTGACAGGCACTGATTTTCAGTACTGCTTCACAACACGTTTTCAATGGGGGTAGAGCTGGGGCATAGCTCTGGGGGGAGGGCGATTGTGTTGTTATAACCCTCTTAATAATGTATTCTGTGGTAAATAGTTGGGTACATGTGCTTTCAGTCGGCTAATGTGACGTGTCTGTTGGATTTCACCTGGGATTTTTACATGCCCGCGCTAACAAAAACACACACACTCTCTCCTCTATGTTTGAAGGCCTTAAACAATGTTGATTAGTTTGAAAATATTGTGTTTTAAGTACCCCTAACTATCCACACGCTCTTTCCACTGCCCCTTAAGCCTCCAACATATAATGTGTTTTAATAAGATGCCCCAGCGTAATTGTTGGGAAATCTGAAGCGCTCTTGAAGGGGTCACCTTCATTTCATCCATAGCTTTCTATAACTCTAGGTACTCATTATCTTTGATGGGGTCACCTCTAGGGCAGGTATAGCTCAGTAGACAACCGTTGGTAGTCAATTGCATGTCTCTAGAAGAATCACTTCTGAGAGCTATGTTAGTCTTTAAATTCAATTAAATTCACTCTTCTCCATAGCGCTTCACTGTTAGGATTAAGGACGGAACCTTGTTTTTGCCCAGGTACAGTATTTCTGCCCAGGTAGTCATTTGCTTTTTTTGTGGTATAAATCAGCGTAAATTAGCATTTAGCCAGTTTTCCATCTCTCGAGAAGGTGTCCCCTTTAGGGGTAAGGTTACTTTACTCTCTTTTAAGCCGTGGCCTCTCAGGCAGGAACACCTGTAATGGAGAAGACGGTAAGGCTTTCTACAAATGTCACCATTGGATGATCTCGAAATGGATCACTGATAGGATTAAGGACAAATGAGTCTTTCAGTCCATGTGGTACTTGCTCTACACAAGGGGTCGTTATCTACAAAGGTGTTATGTAGCACAGATCTATACAGCACTGCGTTAAGAGACATAAGGATCGGTGCTGTAAAAGGGGTAAATATCACAGGTGGGGTCTCTACTGGAGAATTGTATCCTACCAAAAAGTACTGCTCCTGAAGAACTGTTTCCCACAGTGTATGTACCTTCGGTACGGTCAAAAGGGGAGCATTTAGCTGTTAAGGACAATAACCCTTACTCACCTGAAGGTGACATGCTTCATCATAGGGCTCCCTCCTCACACAAGGACCACAAGGAACCTTGTGCGGCCTACAACTCCCATATATATTAGGAGGAGCTAAGGTGTTTTAGATGAGCAAGATGGTAACGTTGGTGGGTGAGGGGCAGAGTGCAAGGAAGAAAGAATAATGGTGATTACAACTATCTCCCAGTGGGCAAAACTATTTTATTCTGGTGCCCCCTTTGGATAAAGCTAAAAGAATGTGAAGACAGGGGGTAACAACTAACCTATCTCAATGGGTCAACATGTTTCTGCCCCTTAGTGACTATATAAGTTCATGGGCATTAGTCAGGACAAGAGATAGATGATTCAATGATAAAGGGAAAATATAAAATTGGCCATACATTCAACCTGGTAATTTCCTGGATGTATTTTATGTGTTTACCTCTCGGAATGATAAACAGTTTCGGTTATCACTCACAATTATCAACAGAATAATTTACAAAAAACAATTTTCTTCATCTCTAAGCTATAGATGATTATCAAAGACATTTATGAGATAGGAAAATACCTAATGAGGTAGAGAAAATTGTAAATGACAATGCGACATAACGGTGGTAAGTCTGTTAAACAAATGTATTTATATTTGAAACAAACACTCACATTTCTATTTTCTCTGTCTCGTCATTATTGCCTTTACTCTAACTCTGTATATACTGATGGGATCAGATAAGTAAATCTTGGATTAGGATGTAATACATTGGGTAAGAATACTACCCCTTCTATAATTTTTATCCATTTTTATCCATTGCACTACCCTAGCACGAGTGCGTTTGATGGTGATGGTCAATTTTGCCGCACATCACACTACCTTTAATTTGGTGGAATGAATTAGGAATTGAAGTATCATTGAACATTTGCTGTTTTGTTTTCAATATCTCTTTCAGTACCATGTGTGAAACCTGAGGATGAGATTCATACACCCAGGAAATCACCAGGTTGAATATATGGAGAATTCCACCCTGGGAGGCTCCCTCATCTACTGGCGGCCAGGCTCAAGCCCAACTTTTGTTACACCTTCTTAGATTACATCATCCCCCTGGTGCTCAACACCAACTCCTTCATCCTCCTCAGTCACTTGAACTGAGACCTGGAAGACCTTACCAACGCTAATACCCACAAACCCCTCGAGGACCTGACCAGATTCTGACTCACTCAAAGAGTGAAGGATCCCACCCAACCCACAGGACATCTCCTTGACCCCCATCTTCACAAACCGCCAACGACATCTCGGTGGACAAGCCCACACTGCTCGCCTGAAGTGACCACGCTGTCAGCTCCTTCAACCTGCTCCTCCCCCACCAGAGCTGAACAGCACCTCATAAATGATCCAATGACCCAAAGAAACTGGAACAGGATCCCTGAGGAAACATGGGCCACAGAGCTCCAAGCCCACCAACCACTACACCACAATGACCTCTCGTGATCCATCACCAACTTTAACACCTCCTGAGCCGACACCCTATCCCTGCTCAAAACCACCACAGTCACCAGGCCATAAGTGAGCTGATATGCTGACGAACATAGACTCACCAAGCGCCACTCGAAACACAGAAGGTTATAGAACCACAATGAAACCGACAAAAGAACGTACATGTCAGCTCTCCGATTCAAGCCACCAAAGAATGCTTTGAAAACAGCATAAACTATATAAAAGCAATCTTCGCCATCGCCACCTCTCCCAGCGCCAGCTCAATAATCATCACCTCATCCGAGGACCTCTGTACCCAGATTATCTACTATTTCAACCACAAGATCAGCAATATCTACAATCATTTTGACCCCTAACCGGATCCATCATCACAACCCTGCTACCAGATGAAAGAAACCCCTCCCACCGGACATCGTCATGACCTACAGGCCTGTAATCACCACAGCAGAAACCACAGTGACAATGCGATCCATTCACTCAGGAGCCCTGTCATAGCCCTGCCCACACTTCATCTTCACCAAAAGACTAGAATTTGCACAGTCCTGACACCGATACTCAAACATTCCATCAACACAACCACCTTCCCAGATGCTTTGAAACATGCCACCATACTCCCTCTTCTGAAGAAACCTTCAACAAACCCTAAAACACTGGCTAATGTTCCACCAATTTCCTAGCTTCCCTAACCTGTCAAAGTACTAGTAAAAGTCATCAACAAATGGCTAGCCGACCACCTGAACAACAACCACCTCCTCGATTCCACCCAATCTGGATTTAGGCCGAACCACAGTATCAATACTGCCCTCATTGCCGTCACAAATGACAGCTGACCAATCATGAACAGAGGACACACAGCAGTTATCACCCTACGCGACCTATCTGCCCCCTTCCACACCGTCAAACACATCATCCTCATTCAAAACATCCATGAAGACGGCATTTGAGGACCTGCTCTCTGCTGGATATGTTCCTTCCTCACTGGATGCGCCCAGCCAGCCAGCCATCTGCTGAGTACCCCAAGGACCAAAACCCAGATCCACATTGTTCAACCCCATATATGGCATAGCTTGCCAAAATCATGCGATCCCATGGAATCAACATCTCAGATGCCATCGACACTGAGCTTTCCCTCTCTGATGAAACAGCAAACACCCAGATCATCCTCAACTTATGCATGTCCGAAGTCCCAAGCTAGATGAAGCCCAACTGTCTGAAACTTAACACAGAGAAAACATAAGTGGTGCACTTCAGCAAGAACACTTCCCTGTGGTCTAACTGGTGGCCAGCAGATCTTGGATTAACACAATGCCTGGCTAATCAATCAATCAATCAATCAGCAAATTTGTATAGCGCGCTACTCACCCGCTAGGGTCTCAAGGCGCTGGGGGGAGAGGGAGACACTACTGCTCGTACAGCTTGAGTTGTTTCCTGAAGGAGAGATGGTCCTTGGTCAGCCGTAGGTGGGTGGGGAGGGAGTTCCATGTCTTGGCCGCCAGGTAGGAGAAGGATCTTCCTCCGGCGGTGGTTCTGCGAATTCGTGGGACGGTGGCGAGGGCGAGGCTGGCGGATCGGAGCTGGCGGGTGGGTGTGTAGAATGCGAGGCGGCTGTTGAGGTATTTGGGGCCCATGTCGTGGAGAGCCTTGTGTGCGTGGGTGAGGAGTCTGAACGTGATCCTCTTGCTGACGGGGAGCCAGTGCAGGTCTCTCAGATGGGCAGAGATATGGCCGTGAAGGGGGATGTCCAGGATGAGTCGTGCAGAAGCGTTCTGTATGCGCTGGAGTCTTTTCTGGATTTTGGCTGTGGTTACAGCATAGAGGGTGTTCCCGTAGTCCAGTCGGCTGGTGACGAGGGCCTGGGTGACCGTCTTCCTGGTTTCGATGGGGATCCACCGGACGATCTTTCGGAGCATTTGCAAGGTGTTGAAACAGGATAACGAGACGGCGTTGACTTGCTTGGTCATCGTGAGGGAGGAGTCCAGGATGAAGCCCAGGTTGCGTGCATGGTCCGTTGGCTTGGGGGCGGTGCCCAGGGCAGGGGGCCACCAGGAGTCGTCCCAGGCAGAGGGGGATGGTCCCAGGATGAGGACTTCCGTCTTGTCTGAGTTCAGTTTCAGACGGCTGAGCTTCATCCACTCCGCAACGTCTTTCATTCCTTCATGGAGGCTGGCTCTGGCGGTGGCGGGGTCGTTGGAGAGGGAGAGGATCAGCTGGGTGTCGTCGGCGTAGGAGATAATGTTTAGGTTGTGTTGGCGTGCGATGGCTGCAAGGGGGCTCATGTAGATGTTGAAGAGGGTGGGGCTGAGCGAGGATCCTTGCGGAACGCCGCAGATGACTTCGGTGGCCGCGGATCGGAACGGGGGGAGGCGGACTCTCTGGGTTCTTCCGGCGAGGAACGAGATGATCCACTCCAAGGCCGTTCCTTGGATTCCGGTGTTGCTGAGTATATGCAGCAATATGGGCATAGTGGTAGACAACCAAGTCTTGATGACCAGATAAGTCAACGTTGTTGCCCCATTCTGTTTTTACACCCTAAAGCCCCTCAGAAAAATCTTTAAAATGGCCCCCAATCAACACATACAATCACCCACACATACAAAGCCTTGCATAATCTAGGCCACTTTTAACTCAACAGCCACATCAGTTTCCACATCCAGTTTCCTCTTAGAGAGACTGGAAAGGATGGGGGTTAGGGGAAGGGTCTTACGATGGCTGTGTTCCTATTTGACAGGAAGAGAACAGGCAGTCTCCATGGCACCATTTACCTCCTGCAAGACATCGGTCACTCATGGGGAGCCCCAGGGTTCTGCTATTAGCCCTATTCTCTTAAATGCTTACCTGCAGCCACTGTTTCCTATCATCAAAGCGTTCGGGGTTGACTTGGTCAACTATGCGGACGATACGCAGTTGGCATTCTCCCTGGAAGGAGAACAGGCAGTCTCCTTGGAGCACTTCCAAGAGTGTATGCGCCAGACCGCGGATTGGCTGCGGAGGAACTCTTTGCAGTTCAATGGCGGAAAAACTGAGGTGCTCTATTGCTCTCCTGCAAGGCCGTCCATACACTCCCCGCTGGAGTTTAGACTCACTCCGGAGGAGGATCCACTGATCCCGGCCAACACAGTGCGGAATCTGGGGGTCCTAATAGACAAGAACCTCCAGATGGAGTCACAGGCAACTAAGACAGCTAACGTTTGCTTTGGCTTGTTACGCCTGCTACGTCGAATACTTCCCATCCTACCAAGAGATTTGCGCGCTTTGGTAGTAAGCAGCACAGTGTTGAGCAGACTGGACTATTGTAATTCCCTATATTTAGGAGGCCCCCAGTACATCTTTCAGGGGCTGCAAAGAGTCCAGTCTGCAGTGGCAAAACTGGTGTTGAGTCTGTGAAGTGATTCGTCCTCTTACTCCGCATTGAGGCAGATTCACTGGCTACCAATTAGGGAAAGGGTTCTTTTCAAGTCACTCTGCCAGGTGTTTCGAGCCTCTCATGTGATGGGCCCAATTCCATTACAGGAAAGATTTTCCTGTACCTTCCTCAGAGACAGCTCCGGTCCTCGGGTACCGGTTTGCTGGCAGTTAAAAAATGTAAACGCTCGCGGATGGGGGGGGGAGGGCTTTCAGTGTGGTAGGGGCACAGTTATGGAACAAACTGCCACAAATGATCAGGCAGAGTGTCTCACTAACCGAATTCAGGAAAAGCCTGAAAACTTGGCTATTTCCAAAACTCTGATTCTTTTTCCACTCTTTTTCTTACCATCTAGCTAACCAAGTGTTTTGATATCTGAAGCGCCAGGATACCCGTAGGGTGGCAGTAGCGCTATACAAGCATAGATACAATACAATACACTACACATCTCTACCAAAAACGTACTCTTGACTGGCCTCCAGATTGCTCATATCCCTTGTATCCGTAGAGACAGTGACACCAGGCATTTTAAACCAAGGACTGCCATAATTGTGTCAGAAACATAGACAGCTAAATACACCTTTGCCTGCATGACCCCATTATACAAACCCCTCAAGCACTTTACTGCCAAGCATTGATCAAGTGGTCTGCTTCAAGACACTCTTTACCCAAAGGCCCACTTATGGCACATGCCAACCTTTACTCAAGTGAAACTGCAACAAAACTTGCAGAACAGAACCTTTTGCTCTAGAGTGGTGAATTAGCTGACCACCACTTATATTAGAAAGCATGCATCATTTGCACCCCCTTCTCCATGCAGATAGGACAGAATTATGGCTCTCCCTTCTCCCAAATAATTCAAGACCACCTGTAATCTTCAGAAGGCAAGAAAGACATGACTCTTACCAAACAGAAGATAAAGGACTATCTCAACCAAGAGACAGGTCAATTCAGCACAAGAAGGAGGGTGTGAATGGCAAATCGCGTTGGTGCTTCAGCACAGGTATTAAGCACTATATAAATGTCAGACAATACTGTAGATTCAAGACAGGTGAGACTGACTCCAGAAGGGGGAGAAGAACTAGGAGGTGGTGAAGCCAGCCAGATTATGCCTCCAAAGCCCTTTGTGACTTAAACAAACGTGATTGAAGTTACAGGTCAATGTTAGACTGCAATGCAATGACCATACAAATACAAAGCACAACAGAAGGTGCAGCGTCGGCAAACGCCTGCGGAAGCGAGCAGACAGAATGAAACCACAAGCCAAACTTTGGGCCACCAGGGCCTGTTACCAGACACCAAATACATTCTCTTCAACACTCCAGCTCATTTGCAAAAGTGCTTCATCAAGTACCAAGAAAATTTATGACAAAATGGCAAGCCAAACGTGGCAGCACACCAATAATTCTTTTTTAGTTTTGCTCACACTCCCATAGTTCACTGGCATCCACACTGAGCTATTTATGTTGGTTTGCAGCCACCCTGGGCTTCAAATTGTAGTTCATAAATAAACACGGGCCTAGATTTACCACTTTCATCGTTGGTCTTGTCTTTGTTGGCCCAGCTCGGTGGTTTTTGCAGGGGAATGATTTGGTACATGATTGTAAATTAAATAAACGTCACATAATAAATGCAAGTTAAAAGAGGGTAATGACAGATTGGACAAACAAGCAAGCAGTCGACGTGCACACAAACACATGCACACATCATGCATTTGAAAAATGCACTTTGGCAAGTACTGTTTACATCTTCTGTGCAGAAGAACACAACCCCACCAGAAAGTATTCTTGCAATGGTTACTGTAACGTGGCATAAGTATTATAGACACGTATTACACCCACCATGTATGTATGAGGAAAAGTGTGTTGTGCAAACATGCCTTACAATACACACAGGTAAGTGCTGTGCCTCTCTTTCCTTTTTCCACACTCTTTGCCCAGTCCTCTCCGAAAAGTAAGCCAAGTTGTCCGATTGGAAGAAGGACAAAGCCCCATGGAAGGAGTTTGTTATCCTGGCCGACACAAACATCCAACACCAATCATAGTTGTCACCTGTGTTCTGCTGGGAGAGAAATTGCAAAACAGTTCTCTCCACCGACAGGGTGACATCTAGTTCTTTCAGGGGCGTAGCTCAGTCAGTGAGATTCAGGGGGGTATGTGAATCACAAATTTCCCAACTAAAAGAAGGAAGGGGGCTGCAGGGTGGAGGGGTCGGATGACCAAGGTTTGGTATATGCTGTTTCTACGAGGAACAAAGCCAGTGCTCATTTGAATTAGGCGGGCTTCTTTCTAGAGTGGCAGAGTGGGTGAAAAACAATGGGTTGGAATGCTACTACGAGTGATTGGCACCGATTAGACTATTTGCAATTAGTCTTTCCATTACCTCTGAGGTGTTTCATTGTCAGTAGTGAGCCTGCTTTGCAAATCTACTACGGCAAATGAAGTGAATTCCAACAAGTAGTACATTTGCACCCTTTCAAGGAGTACTACTCTGGGTTCAGATTCACTATATTTTGGTCACTATATGTGACGGATTTACAAAAGTAACTTACACTTTTGATTAATTTACACTTTGAAATAAGGTTACTATTTTTTGGCTTTTCACCAAATCATAGTAAAAATGTATTCCAAAAGCGTAACTTACGTGTCTCCTCCAAATTGAAGGGCCTGGGGGCAATTCACAAACTGCATTTTGCAGTACGTTTTGTAGTATTACAATAGTGCTACAAACATATTACAAAATAGTTTTCACAAACTGCACTTCTAAAGTTTTACTGCAGAAAAAGTAGTATTTTAGAAGTCAGTTTGTGAAAAGCATTCTGTAGTATGTAGGCACTGCTATTGCAGTACTACAAAATGCAGTTTGTGAATAGCCCCAGGCCCTTCATCGAAACCCGAAAGTAGTCATGTAAACCCTAAACACCCTAAACGTGGCCTAGAATCATATTGTAGATGGAGCAACATTATATTTGAATAAATCAGTCATAAGAGGTGCTTCTACAGCGCGCATCCTGAACTCAAGTATTTAAAAGTGCTCATATATGTGATAAAGTAAAAGAAGGCTCTATAATATAATAAAAAGGTATGCTTAGGATTACACAATCCGTACAAACAGGGAAGACAGTATTTATCCTGGGTTATCTGTTTTCATATTTTAAATTTCCACCACCAGATGTATGTCTCCATCTCTCTCTCTTTTACTGGTTTTACAGCAGAGGTCATTGTTGTGTCTTTTATTGTTTTCCCACACCAAAACAGAGACAGACGTAGCAGACCTGACTCAACCACCTTCCCCAATGACCAGGCCAAGAAAGGGTTTGTTTGGGGGTGTCAAACCCCAAAGACCCCCCATAAGCTAAGTCTCTGATTTCTTTATTGATGAAGAAAAGCTGACTGAAGCCTGCTTTCCTCCATCAAAAACAAAATATAAACCCTCCACCCACTATCCCTGTTTTGAAGACTCCTACCTCCGTAACCTGTTACTGACAAGGTGCTTTCTGCACATTGAGCAGCAGGGTGTCTCAAGGAGGCTTTTGCCAGATCTAAAAAAGAGCCTGAACCCTTTCTTCCCACCTGAGGTCAGTCTGAGAAAACAAATGGCCAAGAAGACTGTCCCAATGGTCCAAACTGAACTTAAGTGCCTAAAATGTTTGAAATCAAAATGGCGGAGCTGAGACAACTTTTTTGTGTGAAAGGGATAGCTCTGCCTTTTAGCTATCCCGTTGCCCTCTAAATGTATATTGTGTTCATGCATAGCGCTTTTTTCATATTATGGTAAAGGGTTTCATTAACTTGGTCATAAAGAATGTCTTACTTTTTAAATTACTCACATATATCTATGTTGAGCTGCCCATCCATCAAAAGTACACCTTGGAAATTCTACCCAGATTGAACCGCTGCCCTTCAGTGGCCATTGCACCAGGTGCATGTGGACGGACCCAAAAGTGATGACTCAAATCAGCCAAGCACTCGCCACTGCACATACAATATTATTTTATACATGCCCCCACCCTCTTTAATCTCTCCTTCAATTTTCATTATCCCCAGCATCCTTTAGCATCCATCTGGTGTGGAATCAATCAGAGACTGTACAACCAGCTGTGGACACTGGTCCGAGAAGGGTGTTTGTGTGTTAATCTCAGGTCCCACTGACGTTTCTGGGCTGCCGGGTTGTCCATCAACTGCATACCCTGGATTGTGAGCTAAAAGACAGGGTTGCGTGATCCATAGGTGTCTTTTGGACCTTCCATACACAGATTACAAAGGTCTTGTTTGGAGATCAGACAGACTTGTGACCCTTTTCACCGGAGGAGAGACTCCTTATAGGGCAGAGGCTAAGGCTTATGGAGCTTCTAACAGGGAGATAATCAGATCTCTGGTAGTCGAGCACTACGGCACCCACAAGTTCAAAAGACAAACCTGTTGTTAGCTTTGCGGTCTCTTACATAACAGGATGCTAGCCCAGTGCACTGGGAACACTGGAAATGTTCACATTTGCAGTATCAGGAGATTCTAGTAACCTGCAAGAATTTAAATGTTTTCAATACAACAAAAAGGGACTTAAATTTTTGCCCAACATTCATATCAACTTCTTTGAAATGTGAGAGAGCATGTAAACCAATGGTAGCATCAGGCTTCACTGCATCCCATTTTGAACTGCTAGACACCTTCACAGACCTCAGGGCAAATACATTTCAGTCCTTTTGTTAGTTTCCAAGCTATCCATGGTGCTACACTTGCAGCAGTTAACATTGGTCCATTTTTTCTTGTGTGAGGAGCACCTCTAAAAAACACCACTGTATAGACCCTGTAATGGTGCATTAACCCTAACAAAGCCCCTACCCCTACAACTTTACGCTTGAATTTTTCTAGAACAGTTAAGCATTAAGACTTTCACTAATGCTCTTTATTCTACATTTAACGCACAATAGTTCACTATGAAACCGGGTTTCCTCCTGTTGCCCCACACAGCCCTAGTCTAAGACAGACACGATTCTACTTTGTTGTTCAGAAGAGACATAGTAGACATAGTAGGCCAAACAGTGCAGAAGATGGCTGTGTAGTTATAGAGCTCCAACACTTTTGGGCTCTTCTTTAAGGCAGCTGTTCACAGCTTTTTTTGGTTATTACTTGCTAAAACTTCCTTCTGCTCCTTCTGGGTGAATTCCTAAAAGATATCTTCAGGACATAGTCTGCCTTCCTGACAATGGTGATTTCTGGCTGCCATTTTGTGATCTCACCGCCTTCTGGAGGTCACAGCTCCATGGTGCCTATAACTTCTGTATGTTTGTTTCTATTATGGTTGGCTCACTTACTTAATACTAAAATTGATACTGTAGGAGTCTGGATGCTATTTTGTTGCTACATATCCAATTTGTCTACTCCTTGAAGAATCATTACTTATGGACCTTAATGAAGTTGATAGAGTGAGCGGGGACCACCAGCTCAATTTTACCATATTCACCTGGGCAGGGCCGGTCCTAGGCATGGGCGGTATGGGCAGCTGCCCAGGGCCTCGCGCTCAGGGGGCCCCGCCGCCGGCCCCGCAGAGTAGACCACAGAGCAGGGGGCCCGATATGAAATGCAGGAAAAGCGCTGCGCGCACTCGTGCAGACAGTAAGGCACTTAGAGGGGCCTCACATCTTCCCTTTCGCCCGGGGCCTCAGAAGGCCTAGGACCGGCTCTGCACCTGGGCCCATAAACCATTCACACCTTGAACTAGCAGTCCTGCCTAACTAAATTATTATTTTCGTCTATCAGTACTTGGGGTCCTTTTAGGACTTATACCTGTACACCATGATTTACCAATCCTTGTCACTTTTGCCATCAGTCCTATGGATCGAAAAGGGAGTTAGAATAAACAGGCAATATTTAAACACATTTACTCTTCCCGTAATAACCACAGACTCGGGGAAAGTTTTAAAAGCTTTATCTATGTAAGATAATCCGAGTCAAAAGGGAAAAGGCCACAATGCTGTGACCATAATGTTTAGAAGCAAGAATATAACCAGTAGGACATAAAGTTTGTAAGAAATCACAGTAACACCGTTAAACATCGGTACCTGGGAAGGATGAGAAAGGGAAATAGCACAAGGACATACCACATGGATTATATTTACCTACAATGGTGCAATGACCAATCCTGGCCACGGGCTGGGGCAAATATGGACCAGGCTCCCAACTAATCAGGTGCCCACAGGACAAGACAGGTGCAGATAAGGACAGGTGACCTCCGCTAAGTGCAACGCTAGCGTCACACCCCTCTCTCTCTCAGTAAGCCAGTTTGTACCCCAACTGGGTAATCAATAATTTCCCCCACCACCTCGATTCTTCTGACAGAGTGCTCCGCCAGCACCTCTGCTCTCGATCTCCTATAGCACGCGTTGGGTCAGTGACAGGTCAGCTACTCGGACAAGTCGGACAATTTTTCTAAACCTACCTTAGTTGTACCATTTCGAGGACAATGTACCACCCCTAAATGTTGCAAATTTATGTGTTCCCCTTCAGTGATTGGTTGGAAAGACGAGGAGAGGTCATCCCACCATACTAAAATAGGTAACTTCATTATTGGCTTCAATTGATTCCGGTTACCACCCATAATTTATTTTCTCATGCACTTTTATTCCACCCAGCAATACTGTTCAACAAATTTGATACAATTTATATGGCTTCAGTTCCTCCTGAGGTCAGAAGGGCATTTTCTCATAGACATCGTGGGTAAGATGCTTCTTGGCTGAGGTTCAATGCCAATGCTTCAGCAACTTCGGAACTAGAGTGCGCACGCGCAGCTTTGTCCAAGATGGAGTTTGTCTCGGTATTCAGGCCCAAGTATGAGCTAGTAGCAAAGTCAAAAAGAAACATATTAGAATACAAAAATAAATGAATGCACTGTATACCACTTATCTCTACTCTAACCCCATTACTTAATTTTAACTTTTACATTAATAGTTAAGCAGAACGAACAAGCTTAGTATAAGCAGCAGCATAATCATTAGCATGTGAAATTTAAAGCGACCATTTCTGGCATTAGTGCGCAGAAGCAAGAGTACGTCACACCACGTAGATGTGGCGATCGCATGTGCAGTAAAGTTCCCGGGTTAATATTAGTAGAAGCACATGGAAAGGCTTCCCCTAGATACTAGAAATGTTGTGTAATGCACATATTAATGAACAAAACATGTTGGTTAATTTATTACATGTTAATTCGAGAGGGCTGAGTACAAGCAAGTTTTGGTATATGTGAAACCTTGCTCCATGAAAGTCACTAATGAACCTAATGTTCTAATACATTTTCATGCCTGAACTATACCCTCTGATAGTTAACATTGAACATTGGCCTTCTTTTATATATAGTTTCGTTAGGGCGCCTATTATAATTTTGAATATACATTTCTTGGCCACCTTAAAACATATAATCTTATTCAACAGTTTTCCAAATAATATTTCACTTTTCTGGTGCAAATTAATACTTGTCTATTTTGGCCATCCTCTTCTTTAATTGGTAGAACTTATTGTTTACCAAGATCTATTTGCTCAAACTCAATCTTTGGAAAAATGCCCTCTGAAGCTCATTTGAATATAAAGTCTCAATCCTCCAAACCACTGAGACTTAGAAATGACCCACTGTGACCTAAGCATCATCAAACTATCCAGTTTTAAGATACTATTTAAGGTGAAATCAGAGGACTTCAACCTTTTATGATTGCAGCCAATACTAAACTGCAGCACATTTAAGACAGATGGCTACTGATGGAGAATAGAATTCCCAAAGTGGAGTCGCAAGTCACTTAATTGCAAGACAGACCAACCAGGATACATAAGATGGGACAAGAGATCATTCAGCTACAGAAACACTCTAAGGATCTGAAAAACAGAAACTGGCTTAACAACCTGCACCTATATTGTCTACAGGAAGGATTGAAAGGGAGGTGACATGTTATGTTTTTGTAATCCTTCCTTCAGATTTGCCTGGCATAGCCAAGGCTCCTCTTCTTACAATTCAGAGGGCTCATCATTTTGCTACCACATTTGGTGCTTCTCCTAAACCAAGAGGGATTATAATGTTATTTCTGGATTACATGGACAATGCAGGTAATCAAAACGTACATATTTTACAAAAATTGTCTAATGCTATAAAACCAGAGAAAATGATTTTTTTGCCCTACTCCTTTATCCGAGACAATAAACCTTTGGCATGTTATGTTACATCTTTGCATCTGTAAAATCACTCATAACAGCATTACCAAATCTTTTGAGGATCCTGCAAAATTGAAAGAATGTCAGTGGTTTCTCTTCTTCAAATATGTATACTCTACCATCTAAATCTAAAGCTGCATCATATTGTCGATTACAGTATGTAGTATTTTAATCTCATATTGCGTATTCTCTAATGACCATCTTGTAATGTCCATTTTTTTCTTCTCTGTTTCCCACTACTCAGATCTGGGATCTGTCCCTTTCTCTGCTACAATTCCTTTAAACTACATCTTTCTTCCTCTTTATAAACTTTCTTTACATGCTATGCTTTCTTTTGTGTTATATATATAACAGAGGCCCAATACTGGAGAAAATGCTTTTATTCATGGCACAGCCGCACATGAGAGCTTCTCTCTTCCTTACGCATTTCGGCGATCAATGCCTCCTTGCTCACAGGTGGAAGCAATGTCCCAAACAAAGTGCATGCGTGCGTGCTTTAAAATCATTAAGTCACATGGCTAGTTAGTTAGAAGTACATTTCCCATAATGCAGGTTCAGGTCAATTTTGAATACAGGCAAGAAAATCAATTTTGCTCGTTTTACCTGCCCGATGTAAATATGGAAATAAAAATGCAACTGGTTCTGCAGAACTATGAACATGCAGAACCAGTTGCATTTTTTGAGTGCTCTTGTTAGTGGAAATTTTGATAAAATATATGACCTTTTCATAGATCACTAATTATAATTTAAATTTGCATAAATTCCATAAAACGTTTAAGGATACCATCACTTCATGCTCATTATTAGGATCTTGCCCTGCCTTTAATCCAGCCTCTCTGGAATATTCTTTTTTTCTTTTCTCCTCATGGTTCTTGCACATGAATAGATTCTATTTAGTTTCTCGTTAATTTCTAAATCGTTTGTGATCATCACATATGGGGGTCGATTTTTATATCTGGTCACACACCTGCTATTTTTTACTTTAATGCCTTCTCCAAAACCACTATAGCCAATAAATGGCTTTTTAATAATGATCTTTTTTCTGAAAAAGATTTTATTACTAAATTTCAATCTTTTCTCAGATGAATTCTTTACTTTTAATACATCCTCTGATGCCTCTGTCATGAATATTTGGGGCACTTTGAAAGAGCTTTAAGGTCTATTGTCATCTCCGATGTTGCTCAGAAGAAAAATGAAGAGAACAGCGGGATATATTCAACTTTTCAAAACAATACTATTTCTTGAACATAAATACTAAAGCTATCTGTCATACCACTAAAGCTTCAAATATGTTATCCCTCACCACTATGCTCTTAAATGCATATATGACCCTGCTGGCCAGCATCATCAGAGCCCACTGTCTCAACATAATTTCCTATGCAGACCTCACCCAACTCATCCTCTCACTCACCAACAACCACATCACCACCAGAACCAACTTCCACAGATGCATTACAAATGTTGCCGACTGGATGAAGAACAACTACTTGCATTTGAACACAAACAAGATAGAAATACTGATATTTAGCAAAGCAGGAACACATGGAATGACTCCTGGTGGCCATCAGACCTAGGACCTACACCCACTTCTTCCAACCATGCCAGAAACCTCGGAATCATCATTGACAACAAGCTCACCACAAAATCACAGATTAATGCCTTCTTTCTCACTATGCGCGAATGCTATGTAAGATCTTTAAGTGGCTACCCCTACACACGAAATGCACAGTGACAAGTCCTCATCACCAGCCGACAGGACTACGGCAATACCCTTTATGTAGCAAATGCCAGACACCTCCTACTGAGACTTCAGACAATACAGAACTCTGTAGCCAGACTCGGCCTCGGACTTCTCCAATGAACCCACATCACACTCCATCTCAGGAAACTCCACTGGTTCCCGGTACAGAATAGATGCAAATTCAAGCTACTGTCCAACACACAGAAGGGTTTACACAACCAAGGACCTGCCTACATTTACCACTGCCTGAACTTCCACCAACCATCGAGAAGACTACGCTCTGCTTCCCTTTCACTTGCCCATACTTCCCGAATCTACTAAAGTAGAAGGGGAGGATGCTACTTCTCCCACATCGCACCAAAGACCTGGCACAGCCTTCCCACGCACCTCCGGACCATCACTTCACTTCTGGAATTCCGAATGGCCCTCAAGACCTGGCTGTTCGAATAAGCCTCCGGGATCTGCAAGCTAATGGATACCCTATTGGGTGAATAGCTGTGCTATATAAATCCTGATTGATTGATTTAGACTACCACAAAAAACAGACACAACAGCAGATAGCTGCTTACTTTATCATCTAGAAAGTGTTTTGAGGCTTAGAAAGTGCAAAGATTTTTTTTAAATGTAACTGATGATGTAGCAAAGGGTGTGGGCGCTTATCCCGATAGGAGATTATGCTTGTTGCTTTGACCTTACTACATTATAGCTTCATTCAGTGTACGGTCCTATCCACCTGTATTTATAAAAGTGACACAAATCGATGCTAAATCTTTTTTTATAATATACTTTCACGCTAAACTTGCTAAGCGCTGGAAAACACTCAAAAGCAGGGCATAGCGCTACTTTGCAATACTTTGGGGTCTATAAGGATAGCGGTCTGAAAATCACCCCGACCGCCATGGTAGCTGAAAAAGACCACCCGCCAGGACCGCGGCTTAACCACCAGTCCAATTAGTATGCTCCGCAGTCGAAATCCAACTGCGGTGGTACGATCACAGCCATTAACATTGTGACGGTTGCTGCTGCCAGCAGCACCGCCTTGGTGTCAAAAGGAGCTTGTCCTGCATTTCCCTGCACTGCGTGGCAGGCACTGCACAGTGCCTGCCACATGGTACAGGTCAGTTTTGTTTAAACAAGGGAACCCAAAGAAGTACCTTTGGACCATGGGTAATTAATTTTTAAAGACAACAAAGGTCCTAAGGAAAACAGAAATAAACAAGAATAATGAATTTACAGGACACGATCGGTACTATAATCAAGCTTCCAGACCCAGCCGGGTAAGGAATTGTTTAATTTTAGAGGTAACAAATTTTTTGGTTGACCTAGAGGTGGTCAGTTATACACATTTTAGATAGGGCACAGTCCTGTACCTATCCTTCAGAGAAGAAAGTGTAATAGAAACAAAGCAAAAGTAAGAGAAGTTTTTCCAGGCAAGAAGTTTGGAGCCAAATGTCGCTTGTAGATTAGTGATCAATACACACAAGTTTCGACATGCAGTATTTACAGAATGGTATACAAATAAATTTTCCGCAATACTGTTCAACCGTCAACGTTTCGATCCCCTGGCTCCTAATGAACCGGGATCATCATCAGGACTTTTTGAATCATTGCCTGTGTTCTAAGAATGCCTGCCGGACTATTTTAATACTTTATTCTGGTCAGGCACTGGATAGGAGTGGTCAGGATACGGAGAGAAGCCGGTACCTGGTGTCGGGGTGAGGTTAATGAACCTCAATGTTGAGCGAGCCGATTGTTGATCCAACACCCGTTATGCTATTTAATCCGCGGGAAATGAGGCGGGATATCGGCGAGACTCGATGGTCTCTCTCCGTGTCCTGTGCAGCATGGATACGCTGCCACATGGTACAGGGACATGGAGGGGGGTACCATCGGTACCCCCGAGTGCATCCACACCCCCCCCAACACATTGAGGGCCCGCAATGGGCCCCCGGAACCTGCTCCGCCAGCCTTTCATTGGCGGTTTCACCGCAGTGGAAAGGATGGCTACCGCCGGCATCATAATCTTGCTGACCCTGCACCTGCCCCATTTTAGGGGTCCAGCTCTGCCCACCAGGAATGCGTGCTAACTGTTACCGGCAGAAAAGTGGCGGGCGTAATTTCTCACTGCCGCGGTCAACACTGCCATTCTAATGTGACCGGCGTTTTTCCGGGTTTTGATCGCGGATGTATGGGCACCAACGGCCCGGCATTTGCCACCGTCAGCCCGGCGACAGCCATCCGTCCTCCATCCTTATAGACCCCTTAGCGCCAATGGGGCATATCATGGGGTGCATGGGTGTTCCCATGCAACCACCTAAAGTTTCTGAAGCTTAGCCCTAGTTACTTTAGGAAGTTAAAATGGGAAGAAAATAGCACCTATTTCAAATGGGTTTAAACAGGGAGAAAATAGCACCTATTTCAAATAGGTGCTATGTAGGAGGAATGCTTTAATTTCTCTTTTCTTTAATGACTATGTATGTGTGCTGCCCTGTACAGCACACTACAAAGTGGTAGAAGGTTTCAAGTTAGTCTAAGTATGGTATTTTGTTCTGGAAAGACTCTCTTCTCATACAAAACCTATGCTAGACTCACAGAGACTCACTTGCACTATGGTGCAAAGGTAAAGGTGTGTCTATAGCAAACAGCAGCACATTTCTGCAATGGCAGGAGGGAAGGGGAGTGCCATATTTCTGTAAATATGGCGCTATCTTGCTCTCTCCTTACACAGTGCAGCATTTGTGGCTGCTGCACTGTGCTGCTTGAAACTCTAGTAAATCTGTACCATGGTGTCAGTTGTGCAAAGTTTGTGCAGTGTAAAATTGTGCAAAATAAAATTTGATTATAGACTGTCACCAAAATCTAATCACATTCCTTCAAATAGGCCAAAAGCATCTTTGATGGTAGAAGCAGACACCAATCTAGTGGCTGAATTGTACAGCATGAAACTAGAGAATCCCTGCTTAGCCAAATTATATGATCCTGCGTGTTAGAAATGGGCTTTCTGGTTGTCTAGGGCATGCACCTAAACCAGGCAGAAACCACCACTCTAGTCAGGGCAAGGGAATTACACCCTGAAGATAACCCCTGCTCACCCCCTTGGTAGCTTGGCAGAGCAGTCAGGCATATCCCAGAGGCAATGTGTAAAGCGTTTGCGCAACACACTCACACAGCAATGAGACACTAGGCACACCACAAAATAAACTTCACACAAGTCAAGGCACTTGTCATGAATTTACTGGGATTTCATAAATCATAAGGCCAATCGTGCCTTTGTCATCACATCTGTTAGGGCGAGCAATAACTACTGGTAATATGGCACTTGGCACAAAGCATCAGGCACAAATCAAATAACGGCACTTAGCATAATACATTATGCATACACAGAATTAGCAACAGTGCACCAAAGTAAACACTTGCAGTAATGTACATTTCCTAAACACCTCATGCCACCCGTGCACCAGGTACACATTACTTGCACATTAGCCCGCAGACTTCCTGTAGCACATCAGGGCATAACCTATAACTTGCCAGACGGCCTCATCACCTTATGAGGCTGTAATCCTCCACTCACTGTGGAGTACAGAAGTCTCCGCTCCCCCCTTTGGGGAAATGCGTGAATGTACTCGGGTACCGTCCTGGGCTCGCCCCGCAATGCCCTTCACAAAAGTGAGGGCTCAGACAAATGGGGCCGCCATGCCCTTATCAAGAGCAACGCCATCTTCTCTTCAAGAGAATGCTCCCAAGGGCGGGGAGACCTCACGGGGTCCCCTGCAACAGTGACTCTTGTAATGGCAGCTGCCCACTGCCACACAGTACAGCTGCTCTGTTTGGTCAAATAATGTCCCCGAAGCAGTAAGTGAAGCGACGGCTGCCCGCAATCAGGCGGCGCAGCCCCGCCAATGCCAGGAGAGAAAACAAAGCGATCCGGGCACAGGGGCCTCCAGTGAGTTCTCACCCAGTGCTCTCCTACCCGTGTTGCAGAGAAGTCCCCTCCCTGGGTATCCACGGAGCCCATGAGGCTCCAGCTCAATCTCGCCTCTGGCCTGCCTATCACCAGTCTAAGCAAAACACGCGGGGCTCCCCTCTCCTTACTAGAGCCCCGCCCACAACCAGGCGTCCTTCGCCCGACTTCCTGTTTCTCCTTTTGGATGGTTGCTTCGGCAACCTGTAGGATGCAGCTGGGTTGTGAGGATCCTGGCTACCGGCAAGGTGTCCTGCTGGGCGGCCATGCCTCCCTCTCTCTCTCCGGCCTCATGGAAGAGTTGTGAAAGGGAGGATTTTGTTGGCCGGCGATGCCACAAGCAGCCCGCGCTTCTTCTTTCTTTTATGGCGCAGAAAGCCCACACCACGGGCTCAGGAGACCGAACTATACAGCGCTCACCACTTCCCTGTAGTTTCTCTGCCTCCAGTGGCATGGGCTGAAACTCTGCCCAGGACTCCTCTAGTGAAAGCAGTGCTCCCCAACATTCACTGTCCAGGGAGCAGAGCAACAACGCTCCTTCCAGTTGGAAGTGTATAACGCCCAATACAGGATCCTTTAGGTCACAAAAAGGATGCTCTTCACGCAGTTTAAAGAGGCACAAGCCCACTCCTGGGGCTCAAGAGAGCTGGTCACAGCGTACTCCCAAACATCGGTTCAGGGACAAGAGCCCTGATTAAAAGCGCACAAGTCTGCCCTCCTTGGGAGAGCACTGGGGATGTGGAGCAGGGTGCAGCCAGGCAGGCCAGCACAAGGGTTTCATGGCATAGGGGCAATCCTTATCTCAGCCCCCACAAGAATAGGTTAGTGCCAAGGCGTTTCCTACTGGCAGTCTAGCAGTCTTTTCTTTTTCCCAGCCAGCTCAACTCACATGGGGTCACAGCCCCAATACTTATAGGGGCATATGTAACAAGAAAATGAATTGCGATTCCCAAATAGCGTTTTTTACTGACTCGCTATTTGAGAATCGCAAAACGCGATGCATGTATAAAAACGGAAAAAAATCACGAATCTGTAAAAATCTCAATCTCAATTACTGATTTCAAAAATTGCAATTCCTTAATAGCGAAATCACAAAATTGCGAATCTGCTTTTCAGGAGCAGAATGATGACATCACAGTCAGGAAGTGTGACTGGCCATGCTGTTTCTGATTGCTCGAGGCAGTGTGAGAGGCTAAGAGCAGGAGCACACCACTCAGAAGTCCATCTGTAGTGCAAAAACACCATCCAAAGCACTGTGGATACACAAGAGAAGGCAAAGGAGGCTGCTGTAAGGAAAAGTAAAGAAAAATTTAGCGAAAAAGAACTTGAGGTACTCATTGAGGAGATAGTGAGGAGCCATGAACAGCTTTTTGGCAAGAAATCTCTGCACATCCCAGAGACAGAGAAGTGAAAAATCTGTCTGGACATACAGGCAAAGGTGAAGGCCATCTGTGCCACACAGCGCTCCATCGAAGACCTACGCAAGCGTTGGTATGACTGGTGCTCAAGGGCAAAAGATAAGGTTACCAACAGGCTTGCGGAAGCAAAGAAAACTGGTGGACGTCCATCTACTGAGCCTGCATCCACACCCCATGAGGATTTGGTGGAGTCCACCCTACAGCCAGAAAGCATCAGCTGGTTTGCAGATATTGACAGCTCAGCGACGCCCAACACCAGACAAGGTAAGATGCATGCTATATCAGCCCTGACCCATTACCCACAAAACACCACACTCAGGAATGCCTCAATATTGAAGTATCAATGCCACTCCATTCCACAATTTTGTGGTCACCTAGCAATGCATCATGGGAGATGTAGTCACACACAACACAGTTAAGCACTGACACACAGCAATATATCTGCAGTTGAGACACAACATTAAAAACCAAAATGATTCACAGCAGTTAGGTACACCTACTGTATCCAATTTAATTTTGTGAATAACAGAAAGCAAGACACGCAATAAGTAGTTCTCTTGTATTCACAGGTGAACCTGCGACACAGGTATGGCAACACAGATCGTGATGAGACACCACAGCTACAGGAACAAGCCGGGGGAGAGGAGACAGTGCACACAACACAGCGAACACCTATGCCAAGACAACACCGTTATACTGTGGCTCCACTTCAGGAGTTGGAGAGAGAACTGGAAGGCAAACAGGATAAGCCACATCCAGGGCAAGTAGAGCAGGCACGGCAGGAAAATGTCCAGTCTCCTATGCACCATAGGGACAGCAGTCACATGAGACGCAGGCCAAAGGCACAAAACACTACATACATAGAAGATGATTCTTCTGTCTTTTCTGGGCTGAAGGGCACAATGGTCAAGGTTCAGTGTCTGCAAGCAACAAGCATGCGGTCAATGAACAGGCAGTTGGTGTCTGTCAATCACAATCTCACAGACTTAAAGAAGGGCATCAGAGAGCTAAACCACTCTGTTGAAGAGGGCAATAAGGCATGTGCAGACAGCATTAAGGAAATGACCGTAGCCAGAAAAGAGCTCTGTGCCACAATGCAGAGGGACCATGCATCCAGACGCATGGAAAAGCAACATCTATTCACCTGTCTGGATCATTACAGTAAGGCAATCAACCGTTTGTGCAATGACACATCTGTACTATCAAAATGCACTGTGTTGATGCAGATTGAAATGGCACACTGCAGCCAGGCTGTTTCCAAGGGTTTGGTGCAGCTCACCAATGCAGTTGACCAGCTACAGACAGGAAGCATAGCTGGCACAGGTATTCTGGGTGCAGGGGACAGTGAGGAGGTCTCCAGGCGCAGCAGCATTACAGCACCAATGACTGAACCCAGACGGCGTAGTGAGAGGCAGGGAACAGCACCAGATGCCTCATCAAGGGAGGGCAATCAGAACACTGAACGTGCAACTGCAGTCCGTGGACGGAAAAAATAGACAGTGTTGCCACAGCTTAATGCTAATGGGTGATGTAACCCATGTCATTCAATTTTTTCATGTCCTGCGTACATGAAATGTGAAACAACAAAAGCCACACATTACTTGTGATTTGTAGGCTGTGTGAATACATTTTACCTGATGTTAAAGTATATTAAAACACAGTCATTCCACAGTCATGATTAGCTTTGTGTCATCATTACTCACCTAGAAATAGTTGTGTGTTATTTCATTGCGTCTCTGTCTGCTATCTGCTGCACCTACACCACCTGCTGGTCTGAGATATGGACCTGCTTCCTCATCCTCATCCTCATCTGAATCCGTGAGTTCCACTGGTATGCCTTTTGTTGTTGCGACGTTGTGCAGCATGGCCAAGTAGCCACGATCTTGCAACAGGTTTCTGGCCTATACTGCAGTGCTACTCCACTTTTGTGCAGACAGTGGAACCTGCTATTCGGTATCCCAAATGTCCACTCAATGACATTGCGCGTTGACTTGTGTGCGCCATTGTCTCTTCTCTCACTCTGGTTAGCCAGATTGAGGTATGGTGTGAGGATGAATGAGCGCAGAGCATATGCACTGTCACCTACAGAATGAAAGGCATATGGTTAATCGCTGTCCTGTTCATGCAGAAGTGTCTATCAGAGTGTGTAAAATTACATTTACCTAGCAGGTATCGTTCGCCACATTCACCCCCAGTAAGACGTGTCTGTATTCCACTGTGTCTAAATATGAAGGAATCGTGTGTACGGACAGGATATTTGGCCACTAAATCAGTTATTATGTGTTTGCGTTTAGGGGTGGGCGGAATTTGCGTAGTCGCGTTACGCAAATCTCCACAAAACAGTAAACAATCTCCGCGAACACGCAGAAATTGTGCAAACATGCGGAATTGCTTGTTCGCTATGCTTTTTTACTGTTCGCAATCGCTGTATGCGTGCTCAGGGAGAAATATCTCACGAACACGCATTTGAGAACGCGAACAAGCAATAGATTTCGCCAAGTTGGGGAACACCCAATTTTGGGCAATTTCGCATTCTCTGCGGAACGCAAAATTACCCAAATTACCCAAATTCCGCAAATTCCGCAAATGGAACGGAATTAACCGCCCAGGCCTATTTGCTTTACATATGACCTGTATGTTGAGTGAATGGAATGATTTCCTGTTCCTGAATATGTTCTCATTATCTGAGGGGGGACATAGGGCTACATGTGTCCCATCAATGCACCCAATTACATGGGGAAACTGTGCTATCTGGTAAAAATCCAGTTTGGTCTGCTGCAATGCCTGTTGTGTGGTGGGGAACGTGATGTAATGGTGTATCCTCTGTACCATTGCATCCATAAATGCATGAAAGAAGTGAGACAGGCAACTTTGGGACACCCCTTCTACTGTAGCTATCACCCCAGGAAGCTCTCCGATGCTAGCGGGTGCAGTGAACAGAGGACCTGCACATGTGTTGGAATGGCTTGGGTCCTGTGGGTTGGATGCTTAAGTATAGGTTGTAGGTCAGTTATCAGGTCTAGTATAGTTGCTGAGACTAGTCTATACTTCTCATGTATTTCTTCCTCTGTCTGCTGGACCAGGGTTATGCGCACTCTGTAAATGCGTTTCTGTCTCCTTCTTTGTGCATGTGCTTTAATCCACATCCTCCTCGCTATGACATACAGCGCTGCCATTGTGAAAGACACTGAGGCATTCTGGGCCTGTTTAAGTAGGTTGCACCTGGTTACCACCTGCCCTGAGTTGGTGGTAATTTCAAGGTGCAAAATTACGATTTCTACATATTCGAAATGTGCACATTTTTCTAACATATATGATTGGGAATTCGCAATCTAAGACAGACTTTTTTGCGAATACGCAATTTGGACTCTCAAATTGCGAATTCGTGAATTGTTTTCACAGATTTGTTACCTCGCAAAATTGGAAATCGCAATTTTTGCAATTATCCATTTTGCGATGCGGAACACTGTCATACATTGGGACAGGCTATTTTGCATTCACAAAAGCACTATTTGTGCGATTCGCAGCGATTGCAAACGCAAAATAGATTGATACATATAGCCCAAAGTCTTTGTGCTCTGTTAGCACAGTGCTCTGAGCCCAGTCCAAACCAGTTCTGGGGGGCACTTTGCAAGTGCAACACACTCCCCATTGTAAGTGTGAGCCCGAGCCCCAGACACACAACAGGGGGGTGGGGCCATCATTGTGGAAGGCAGGCACAGCCCTATTCAGGTGCAGGTGATACTCCTCTCACCACTCCAAATGCAGACCAGGCTATTCAGCCCAGCGCTCACTCACCCAGACTCTCTAGAGACACTGCACCTCCCCAGCCCCTGTCACTCCAAAGCCAGACAGTCAACACACAACAGGCAGGCACAAAGACACATAGCACACAGAAATGCCTACTTAAGTGGCATTTCTAAAATAGTGATAATAAATCCACGAACACCGTTACGCAGCAGTTATCACTGCTATTCCAAGTAGACCAAACTTGATCATGCTACCCCCCTCATGTCAGGAATTGCCCCTTAGCACATATCAGGGAATCCCCAAAGCATCCCTATGAGAGGGCAGCCTTACAGCAGTGAGAAACCAAATAGGCTGTTTGTCACTTCCAGGACATGCCACACAGTTAACCGCATGCGCGCTAGCGGTTTTCCCGCTGCGCGCTGCGTTTTTAAAAACACCGCGTTACATGACGGGCTCAGCTCGTCATCAGCGTGCGAGCGTCGTCGCTCATGACGAGCTCAGCTCATCATGAGCGCAGAAGGGGTTAAGGCACATGTCCTACCTTTTACCTACCCTGCCCCCTGCCCATCGGGCTAGCTAGGGCCTACCTTAGGGGTGACTGTATATAGTAAAAGGGAAGTCATAGACATGGCAACCACTTTATGTGCCATGTCACAGCGGTAGTAAACTGCACGCACAGGCCCTGCAGTGGCAGAGGCTTGAGACAGGTTTGAAAGGCTATTTTGGTGGGTGGTGCAAGCAGCGCTGAAAGCCCAGCAGTAGCATTTATTTTACTGGTCCTGGGTATATGAGATACCACTGTACAAGGGACTGATGGGTAAATTAAATATGCCAAACAAGTGAATAATAATGTTACCCAATTTACCATAGAGATCACATGCACTCTTGCACTGAACAGCAGTGATAAAGTGCCCAGAGTCCAAAAACCACCAACAACAGGTCAGAAAAATACAGGAGGAAGGCACAAATTTCTGGGATGACCCTGCAAAAAGAGCCAAGTCCAACACCAGGCAAATACATTATTTCACTGAGCATCATTTTTGTTTATTACCACATATTAAAGCACCTTCAAATACTTGAGTTCAGGATGTACGCTATACAAAACACTACTCTGGTGTTTGATTTAGTGGCTTATAAATAGGGCTCCCGGTTTTATGGTATTTTTTTTTTTTAACATTTCCGTCTGTATTTATCTATTTTTATTTTGTGTTTTCGGCATAAATGAAGCTGCAATGGGTATTTTCCCACATTTATTTAACTGATAAATGTATACCCGCATTTGAATGTCCAAAAGGTTTTAGCAGTATACAGTGCAATGGCATTATCTGAAAACAATTTCATTGTAGTATAGCATAAATAACTGTAGATTTGCACTTAATTAAGCTTAGTTAGGAAATCTTTTGTCCTTTTTCATCTCTCCCACCTCTCAACCTGTACACCTACTGACCCTGCACTCATGACTGATAGTAAAAAAAAAAGCATTCAAAGAAGGACTATTTTCTGTATTTTTGTATTTACAAAGAAATACAGACAGGAAAATAAATAGTTTTCTGTCTGTATTTATCTGTAACAAACGGAAAACTGGGCGCCTTACTTATAAAGTTGCCCCATCTATAATAAGAATCTAGGGCATGTATTTTGTATGCATGACTACTGGTGAGCCTCTTTGATCACTTCTAGCATTGTCATCTGGACTGGGCCAGGAACGTTTTTGAGTTTATGATTAAAAATTACTAATTCTCACTTTTATTAAATACTTTTCAAATAAACGGATGTTCTATGGGGAAACACTTCTCTGTGTTAAAAATAGACACTTTCTTGAATCTTGTAGGAAACTTATCACATTCTAATATTTTCAGAGCTCGGATCGTACACGGGCTGTTAGTGTCCGAGACGACCCTTGGCTCAGTTGTCCCTGTTAAATTGTTGGCTCGCCCACCTCTGCTCACTCTCTGCTCTGCTGTGGGCTGCAGAGAACTGTTAATGTGTGCACCCTCCCCTTCCATGGTGCAGAGTGTCCCTCCGCAGTCTATTTTATGGTTTCTCAGGTGTACTTTAAGCGAAAGAAAAAATCATACTTGAAAGAAAAAAATCATACAAACATACATGGCTCAAGTGGGATACAAAAGTAGGAAATCTGTAAAAAGGGCACGGCAAACAGAAGTGTAACTGTTACTAAGGTTTGTTGAAAGTGTAGTGCAATACCCCCTTACTTGTAAGAACTGCATTTTCATTTACTTTCTTGCTATTGCTGTTTAAGGTGTTTTTTACCTCCTTCCCACGCTTTTATATTACAATGGTACCATTGATCAGTGCACTCTTAAGAAGGGCCAACAATTGAATGCACAGTATTCCGAACAACTTTGGGACCCACTGACGGGCATTGTGAATCTCACACTTCAATCAGCCTCAACTACAGAGCTCTCCATTGTGGCCCATTTTAAACACCCACCTATAACCTGAGCTTGTGTGGGTGCAAAAATACGAGCCTATAAAAAACATCCAAGTACATTAAATGCTGGCTTGCTGTGTCACAACTGTTAACAATTACTAGAACGGTCCGTATTGATGCAATTTTCTTACAACGTTTTGCTTTCCATTAGTGGCAATGCATGTGCGTGCGTAACAAGTACAACAATAAATCATGTTTATGTGATATGGCAGATTGAGTTAAGAGTGGCATAAATAATACTGTGGGACTCATTTATGAGACCTTGCATCACTTTTGCGCCACCGGTACGTCACTTTTTGGGACGCACCAGTGGCGTAAAACATGTGCCATGTTGCGCCATATTTACGAAGTGACGATCTTAGTCTACCCCAACCAAACCTATACAGTTCAAGCCAAAGAAATCCAACAATGCTATCAAGCAAAAAATACAAGCAATGACTTTTAAATATATGCTTATCTTCCATGCTAGACCCAAGGTCATACACATTGCCGTAGTGTGCACTGATCACCAATCAAGACACACACTTGCAGAGACACACATGCACAGACACACACAGACACATGCACACAAATATTGGCACTACGCAGAAAAAAATACTTAGTGGCAGATTTTTTTGGGACGCCTATCTCTCCAGATTGAATTATGGTCCTGTAACACAAAAATGCTAAACGTTAGCAGACTTGTAAAAAAACAAAGGTTAAATCAGTCAAAAAGGAACTTCTGAAGTCAGCATTTTATCCATTTGCACGACAATGACACCCCCAATTAAGATGGTACGGTGGCTCAGTGAGGTAAACGTTCTCTGCTAATGTCTCTGCTCATCTGCAAGTTTCAAGTTCACATACAGGCGCTCTCAACTGAGACTCCATTCTGAGGTCAGCACATTGAATAGTCTTAAAAACGGTAATGTTAAGGCCTGGTATTAGCAGTACTTAGAAACTATAGATGGTGTATGAAGTGCTTTATAAACAAGCATTAATAAACAACTAGGGGTTGGCTCTAATCAGTATGGCTGAGCCTTCATAGAACATAACAAAAGAGAAATTGCCAGTACTGATAACACCGCAGTAACATAAATTCAAACACAGTACTTGAGAAAATATTCAAGACTGAATGCTAGTTAATAGCTTTTATTCTTATTTCTGATTTTATCAAAAGATACTTTTTCATTTTGTGAAAACAAACATGTAAAAAACAATTTACTGACCAAAATCAAAGCTGGGGGTGATCGTTCATCATATCACTCATATCACAACCATACGGTAAACAATCATTCAAGGGGAGAAGGGGAGCACTAAATAAGAGAGCTACAACATTTATCAAAACATACAATATTTACAATATAATACAATACCATACATAAAACAAGAAAAGCCAGTGTCTGCAAAACACTTAGATAATACTTTCTTTTGATACACAATCAATTTTAACGTACATTCCTATAGTTAAGTATATAAAAATACTTCTTGGATCTTTAGAAAAAGGATAATGTACAAAAATTAGTGAGTAAAGCCTTGCTACCTTCGATGTATTACTCCGCTTGCGGTATTTTTAAGAACCATTAAAACACCCTGTACTAGTCAGTTGTAATTGTACAGCCTAGCGGTTAGTCTGAGGATTTCTGGGTGGCCACTGAGTGCAGGTGACTGATGTTGATCTTGTGACTAAATTTAATCTTGCCTGTCTGAGTTGTTTCTAATTCTTCCCCCTCTCTCTTTTTCTTTTCAATTTTGTAGAGAACCCCAAGGCCCTGAAGAGAATCCCTACAAGTCATTGGGATTCGAAACGCGTAGGCCCCAGCCACCTTACTGTCTGCTCTAGTGATAAGCGTGAATGCTATGATAATTGTTGCTTATCACTAATTTTTGTACATTATCCTTTTTCTAAAGATCCAAGAAGTATTTTTATATACTTAACTATAGGAATGTACGTTAAAATTGATTGTGTATCAAAAGAAAGTATTATCTAAGTGTTTTGCAGACACTGGCTTTTCTTGTTTTATGTATGGTATTGTATTATATTGTAAATATTGTATGTTTTGATAAATGTTGTAGCTCTCTTATTTAGTGCTCCCCTTCTCCCCTTGAATGATTGTTTACCGTATGGTTGTGATATGAGTGATATGATGAACGATCACCCCCAGCTTTGATTTTGGTCAGTAAATTGTTTTTTACATGTTTGTTTTCACAAAATGAAAAAGTATCTTTTGATAAAATCAGAAATAAGAATAAAAGCTATTAACTAGCATTCAGTCTTGAATATTTTCTCAAGTACTGTGTTTGAATTTATGTTACTGCGGTGTTATCAGTACTGGCAATTTCTCTTTTGTTATGTTTTATAAACAAGCATTGGCATAGCCAATAGGTCTTGCCTTTGGGACATTATAAGTAGTTAGTTATGCAGCACAATATCCTTACTGCAACAACATTAACTGTTGCATGGCTAAACACTTATATGGTCCCAAATGCGAGACCTATTGGCTATGCCAGTGCTTGTTGTGAAAAGATGCCCATCCCGGGATGGTTAATGCTTCAGCTGAAGTATAAGGCAGGAAGTCTCCTGTGCTGTAAAACCGAGGAAGCTGAAAGCTGAACAAGCCTTCTTGCAAGGGTGCCTGCTTCCCTGAAAGAAATGTAAATGTACACAACTGGTCAGTCTGCAAATGTATAGGGTGATAGGGAAACTCTTATTGGCTTTAATTAACAGAATCACTTGAAGCTTCCTGATTACATATTTATTCTCTGTGAGTGTAATCGCAAAGGAGAGCTACCAGCTAAGTTCTGAAGGGAGTGCTTTTAGAAGGCAGTTATAAAAAAAATCAATATGTACAGTCTGGGTATTACTAAAATCTTTATTTTGGGAACACTTTTTTTTATCTTAAACCAGTTGCACATTTTGCTTCAGCCAATGCAAGTTTAATGACTTACTTGTTCACAGTGCTTCCTGTCACAGACTTGGACGCTGTAACACTAAAAATACTTAAGCCCCTAGTCTCCACTACACCAACCAGGATTCAATACTGTGGCTCTCTAGTGCTGTACAATTTATACTGTCTGATAGTGCGTTTCCTACTAATTAACTTAACTTTCCTTTCCTACTAATTAACTTAGCATTCATTTAAGCTGTGTGTTATTTTAAATGGAGTTACCTGAAGGTAAAACACCGAAAAAGTTACAGAATATTTTGGTTTTTTGGCCACGCTCACTCACCTGCCCCCATTACGTGCAGCATCGCAGTTCCCATACTTTGTTTAATGCACTTCGACCACTGGTTAGACCAGTATGTGAGGGTGATAGCAGGTTCATAACTTTAATGCAAGCTGAATGTACTTAAAGCATAAAAGTTATTAACTTGGTTACTTCTCCTGGCAGCAGCAGAGGGATCTACTGGCAGCAGCAGAGGGATCTACTGGCAGCAGAGGAGGGAAAAGTTTCTAACACGTTACAATTCCACGAGAGTGTGCTTTGTCACTGTAGCTGAGGGGAGGGAAGGGGGAGGTGAAATGAAATGGGGAGGTGGAAGGAAATAGAGGTCTGGCAGCACCCTGCTGCTGAGCTCTCATCTCGTGCTTTAAGAATGGAGGCGGCGGGGGAAGAGCACGGGGACAGCTGGTTCTAATGCCTGAAGAGGTCGGTGCCCCGCTTTATATAACCTGCTCGCCTTCAGGGGGTTTAGGAGGGGTTGACTCGCCTTTTGCAGCAACATCTGCAGAAAGTTGTACAGGGGACGTCTCCAAGCAGTACTGTTTCCTGTCCCGTTTGCTTTACGTTTAACCGCTTTCTGACCATTTATCTGCTCAGTATGTTGGTGAGCTGTTCCTTTTGTCCACAATGTAAATATTGTCTGTGAAAATGCAGCGCAGATAACTATTTCTGTCAGGAACAGCGGGACCAATATGTTTATGTAAAAAGAAAAGTCAGTTTTGTCCTTGAGTGACATCTGTAACGTGCTCACTGCACTAGCCTTCTCCCCCACAGCCCTGTGAAACTTGTGCTGCCGCTGCTTTGGGGCTAATATTTTAGAGATTCATTCTATTTCCATTACAGAGGAATCCATCCAGTGCTGTTGTTTTGCTCCCATTAAAACTTGTCTGGGGGTTTCCGGGTACAGGATCAGGATCAGACTTCCAGTGGCATGTAGGAAGACCAGTGGAAGGTAAGTGGCAAAAGATGACAAACTCGGTTTTAAACTGGGCTTGTGTTTTGAACCGTTTATGAGGCATGTCTTCATCTATGCACACAGTTGTGAATACCGTTCGCAGACATACAAATCAAGAGTTCTTTAATGGGGAATACCTCTCAGCACACGAAAGCGAGTTGCTTCCCTGTGAAATGGATCCACCAAGCGATGACGCGGGAAGCTTTTAATAAGGGAAATGAGGGAGTGGGAGATGGGAGGGGGTAGAGGATGGGATTAGTGCTACCCACAGGCTTTTTCCGTCCACCAACTTTGCGCGTGCTTGTGCGCGTAATAGCAAGATGGTGGCCGGTAAAAGCCTGTGGGTAGCACTTTTAAAACCAGCTACTAAATTTCTCACCAGAGCAGTGCATGCGCTGGCTCTAGCGAGACCTTAAAAAGCGATTTGTTGTTCTTTGTTATGGCATCAACATTTGTACATCACCTTCTATAATCAGTATCGAACTTTAGCGCTTATTAATGTAGGTGCTAATGCTAGAAGGGCTCTGCGATTTCCATCGACACAGTTTTGAGATAATATGCTGGTGACAAATTGCAATCCTGGCACAGCTGCCCATCCATCTGACTCAAGCCAGATGCTTCCTTGTCTCTCTTCAAGCGCTGAGCCGCTCCCCTTTCCAGCTACGGAGGGCCCAGCATACCTTTCACCCACAAGTTCCTAATTTATTAACGATTAATGCTAGCCTTATGTGAAAGGAACATTGCTGGAGTTGCGTCAGGCTTCCGACACAACTCCAGCAATGCGCCACTTTTTGCACTGACAGATACGTCAGTTATACTGACGTATCTGTCCCTCCTTGCGATATGATGGGTCATATTTACACTATGACGCATCATTGGTGTTGCAAGGAGGGTGCACCGAGAACTGGCACATCGCTGCTTTCACGCAGCGATGCGCCACTTCTCGTAAATGAGGCCCTCTGTATCCACAGAATGAAGTACTATTTCGTACACTCCTGAGGCCGAGACTGAAGACAAGTGGTTCTTCAGAGATGCCTCCTTGTAAATACCCCAGTGCTACTCTATGCATAACTCTAATCTGTGCAAGCTCTCAAGACCGACACTAGACATGGGCAGCTGCCTAGGGCCTTCGCGGCGACCGGCCAACATGGGGCCCTGTGACTGGGCCTCTCAGCTCTGGTGTGGGGCTGTGAGGCTTAGGAAGTTGCAATCGCGTAGCTCTGCAAAGAATAGGACCTCGCAGCGTTGGACATGACTGTGAGACAGAGGAAAGTGACTCCCCTTGGCCTCACAGCAGCGCTACACCGTAGGTGCAATGTTCAGGGTAGGAAAGGGCCTCCTCCCAGGCTAAACACTGATGGCGTGGCACCGTGAGTGGGGTAGGGGCCTTGGGTAGGGTAGCCAGGCTCTGTATATGGCATGTTTGGCCTGTAATTTGGGATCCAGTCCAGCGCCCCCCACACAAACGCACTGCAGGACACACACAGTCCTAAACTTTTTAAACCTTTTAAAGTACAAAGTACAAGCAACTCTCTTTCAGCCCTTGATGAGTTGTGAAAGAGATCTTGTCGGCTAGACCGGAGGCGCTGTAGCACAGGAGGGGTCCTTCAAAAAGCAGCTTCAGGAAAACCTTCAGCTGTTGATATGCACACAGCCTTGACTGACTGAAATAGGACCCATGTTCTGTCCTGGCAGTATGGCCCTGGCGTCTATTTCTTCCATTAAGGCTGTTTCAAAGTTCTGTCACACTGTCAACTAAAGTGGAACAGGCTTCTGGCAAATATTATTTGCCCAGGATCGAACAGTTTGTCGAGCTAAGACTGTAGTGCACTTCTACTTTGTGCAAAGGCTAATTGTACTGCGTAGTGTGGCACATTTTGTGATAGTATCACTTAGTTTCTCATTTTTAACCCTTGTTAACACTGTCTAGGCTAAGAGTGCACCTCATCCGTACAAGTTTAACACCCAAATATAGCAATAAGTAACAGAAAGATGACCAGTCAATCTTTGAAAAGGGCATGTGTTGCTGGGTTTTTAGTAACACTTGAGCCATTTGAGCTAGGAAATTTTATGAGGTGGTTAAAATCTGTAGATTGTGTAGCAGATGATGGTTTATGTGGCAAATGCAGCAAATCCACAATGATACGGAAAAACACCATGGCCTACAATCGCATAATTCCATGGCTCTGGCTATACATTTACCACTGTATTGTATTCAGGTGAATATACCATGCGACTGAGCACTTCTGCCCTCCCAGTTAATATTCAGCCTATTTTGTAATCATACACTTTCTAGCAGTTTTTACATGGAATCAAAATGCTCCCAATCTTGACAAACAAAGGAATAAGTTCAGAAAAGGGAATGCTCAAGAGCACACAATTTGGCAAAATGGGAGGTGAGGATTAAAGAAACATGCCTCCTGGTTCCACATTTCCAACTGGTCCACTAGACCACAACTGGAGTATCAGTAATTCCTATGGCAAGGCCAGGGGGCAGTTCTTCCCAGGGATATGTTATTCTAGTCATAATGTTTATGTCCATCATATTTAGGTGATATTGTAAAGCTCAGATTAGATGTTAAATATTCTAGTTCCTTGGCTAGAAAACGACCAGTGGATAAGGCTGGTAGCAGTGGGTACTTACTGGACAGTATGCATGGTAGATACTGATATATACTACTGGTGTTTCAAAACTTACAAACTGCATTCCATTTGAATACCAGAGCCCAATGGCATTGACTCTCTTACTCGGTACAAAGAAACTGACCCTTTGCTGCTCTCAGGTCAATTTATTATATTATCAAGTGTGTTCAAGTACTATTTAGGCCCAGAACTGGCAGAAAAACCCCCAAAAATGCTTCCAAGAGAGGGAAGAGAGAGCCTTCTTTTAACAGGTTGGGAAGCAACCCCAGATTCTTTTGGTTATTCTAGTATCTTCTTGTGAGGCTTAGAGAAGCTTCAATGGTCTCAGACAACTGAAAACTTAGCTACGATCAACTTGTCCCAGAAAAGACTGAATCATGTTGCCATATGCAACAGACATATAGAGATGATGGACTCAGTTGACCCTACAGACATTAGCGAAATAATTTGTCACCCGCACTGACCGGCACAAGAAATTATTTGGCTTTTCAAATGAAAGTTCATCATTTATTAGAGATTCCTGCAGCAAGAAAATACAATTTCTAAGTAGTCCAATTGCATTTTAAGATTTAGGAATGTCGCTTAGAGCATTTAGTTAGTTCTTCCTTTTTTGTCCCCCCTTTTGTTTGCTTGGTGCATGAAAATGCAAGATTCATAAACATGTTTTTCCCAATTGGTCTAAATACTTTGTAAATGTAAATAACAATAAAGTATACTTTCAAACTGTGACTACATGCCTGCCTGTCTAACTATTTCACTTGAAGACTATGGAATTACTCACATATATCCTGGGCTGGCATGTTGCTCCCTTGGCCAATGTTCTAAGAACATACGAGTTTATTCCAATATCATATGCCGACGATACACAGTTACTCTTCCCTTTCAATGAATTCACTCCTACTGTACAAACAACCTTCTCTTTGGGTATAAGTAACATCTCGCATTGGATGAAGAACAACTTCCTCCAATGTAATGTTGGAAAAACTGAGATTCTACTTTTCGGAGAGGCCCCCTTATTATGGTCACCCAACTGGTGGTCTACTAATCTTGGGATTCCTCCCGATCCTAAAGCCTCCGTCAAGAACCTAGGAGTCCGTTTGGACTATGCCCTTACCTTTAAGGAGCATATCGGTCAGACCTTGGGCCTACTTCGACGAGTCTTTCCTTTGCTTCCAGACTCTGTTTGGAGGACCCTGACTCAGGAACTCATATTGAGTCGCCGGGTCTATTGTAACGGTCTGCTGCTCTCCATCAATGAAACCTCGATTAACAGACTTCAGGTGGTTCAGAACATGGCAGCACAACTAGTTCTGAATATGCCCCCCAGATCAGCGTCACTCCCTCTTCTCTTGAAACTCCGCTGGTTACCCATACACCAAAGGATAAAATTCAAGGTCTGCTGTACTATTCATAAGGCACTGTTCAATCTTGGCCCCAACTATCTTTCAGAAAAATGTATCCCCTACCAACCCTCAAGGTCCTTACGATCTAGCGCCAAACATTTGCTGAAGGTTCCTCATATTAGGAGAGCAAGGTTTGGGGGAAGGGCCCTTTCATATCTTGGCCCGCGATATTGGAATGAACTTCCTCCACACCTCAGAGTAGGCACAAATCATCTTCATTTTAGAAAGTTACTTAAAACTACCCTTTTTTGCTTCTAATTCTGCAGTTGCCGCAAATGTAAATGATACGCATCCAAAGCGCACAGATACTCCTCTGAGTCGATTCTGGCGCTACATAAAAACCAAAAATACATAAATAAATAAATAAATTATGGTGGCCAAACGCTATATCGTCATGGCCTGGATGCAACCTGACCTCCCCAAAATAGCTAAATGGCACAGATGTGTGGACTGGTGTGCCGCTCAAGAGACACCTTTGTTTGAAGCCAGGGGCTGCCCAGCCAAATACCAAAAGATATGGAGCAAATGGACGAATCAATTGGGATAATGGGGTCCATAGGGTAAGCTCCTTATTTTGATGGACTGCTTGTTTTACCATAGGATGTGCTTGATCGCTGTGCATATTGTATAACATTATTATCAGTATACTTGCAATACGATTTACATGGACCTGTGCGCTGTGCTGTTGCTGCTAACCATTTCTTTGTTCTATCAAAATCAATAAAGTTTGATTGAAAAAATAAAACGATGGAATTGTATTAGTTGAACGGGACGTATGGTTCTGGCACAACTGGCGATTTGTATAGAGTCACTGGATAGTCCGCTAGGTTCTCCCTGTCCCCACCAAAAATTTAGTGTCTCTTGCGCCCCTGCACACGTCTCTGCCACTGATGTGCAATGTGCCAGCTTCTCACGTTTCTTAGTATCGGGTACAAGACACCGAAAAATGCCTAGGTCGTGCAACCAGTAAATACCTTGCATTGTCTCAATACTTAATAAGGGCTAGATATATGAAGCATTTTACCACTCGTAAACTGCCCATCGGGCTGTTTGCGAGCTGTAAAATGTTTTTTGACATGTACCAACCCTATTTTGCGAGTCGGTAACCTATTACCAACTCGCAAAATAGGGTTTGTGAGCAACTATTAGGAAGGGGCATGTTAAGGACGTCCCATTCTAAGAGCGATTCACACTGGTAAGTAGGAATGTTTTACGACTCAGAATCTGGTCAAAAAACATTTGCAGTTACCACCAACTTCAAGTTGGTGGTAATCCATTCACAAACAGGAAGGGTCCCCAAGGGACCCCTTACCCCTTGTGAATGTATCACCAAAGTTTTTTAAGAGGAGGCACTGGTCCCACGGCAGTAGCAGCCGGTATTTTTAGGAGGGGGCGGACGGGACACACAAGCACAGATACACACTCGCAACCTTTCATTCACACACACACGCACACATCCATTCACAACACTCATTACCAAATATTCAAACATACACGCATGCACCAAACATTAATTCGATTAAAAAAAAATTGCACTTGCCTGCACCTCTGCCTCAGAGGTCCCAGGAGGCTTGGTCCCCTAAGATTAGCCAACGACGTAAAGCAGCATTCCCTACCTCGCCACAAAGTGGGATGGGGTCAGTGAGACTGCTGACTCCACCCCACTCTGTGATGAAGTGTCACGGATTGACACTTGACCCTGGGAGCTTCAGGACTTAAAGTAGCGCTACCTCTCATCACGGAGTGGGGGGGGGGCCTCAGGGACCTTTGCTGAGCTAAGGAGGTCAAGCCTATAGGAGCTGTGACTTCCTCAGCCCAGCACATTTCAGCTTAAGCAGCCAGGAGCCTGCGCATTTAGCGCATGTCTAACTCCAGGCTGCCTAACCTGAAAATGAACATTGTCTGTCAGGCCAACCTTTGCTCAGCCTGACAGACACTGTTCTTGAGGGGCAAAAGGTGAAGGAGCATGGCCCTTTTGCCCCAAAGGACCAGTCGCGGCTGTCCCACGGAGCACTGCCTAGTTTTAAAAAAGGAAAAGCTACCATTTCATTTTTGAAATGCATCCTTTTTTTTTCCTTTAAGGAAAACAGGCTGAATTACAAATAAGTAATGCTTCATTTAAACAGCAATCACAGACATGCTGGTCTGCTGTCCAAAGCAGGTCACCATCCCTGTGAATGGAGGCCATTCGAGCCCTGCCAAGCATCACACATCAGGCATGACTCTAACGCATTTCAGTGTGGTGTTCCGCATCACCGCACTGAAATACATTGTCATGCATTTTAATGCAACTGACCACACTCTGACACTAGCGCGTGCGCCTGCGCCTCTGACTGTGTGAGCCGGCTCTGCTGCTCCCCCGCAGACTTGCCAGCAGGCTCAGACAGTGAGTAAACAATTAAAGATTGTGCTCTGAGAGGGTGAGTGCTTGCTACAATGTTACAATCTCTGCCCTGCTGCCTGCCTGCCTGCATTGAAATTGATTCCCGCACACGGCGACGGCTGAGTGAGTCACTCACTGCCAATAGAGACCCGGACAGGGCCTGTCCTGAGGTGAGCAGTCAGGCGCCGTGGGGAGGATGTGACCTCACGTCCTGAACAGGAAGAAAGTCAGTCGGTCACAGAGAAGCGGCGGGGACTCGAAGGGTGTTGTGCTGTCTTCCGCGGTCCCACTCCCCAACTGAACTGAGAGACTGCGCTGCTGCCTGCGCATATTACCAGGCCGCGGACCACGGCGCGGCACCGTCGTACAGCATCACCTAGCTTGGCTCCAAAGTCGGCAGTCAAGCCGTGAGCCACATCCTTTCCCTGACTTGGATGCGAGGAAGTTCTTTCTGTTAAAGCCTTTTTCTCTGTGTCCTCAATGGGGCCCTATCAGCTCGGGCAGCGGCCTGAAGCAGACATGATAGGGAGGGACAATGGGTGTGGAAAGATATATCCTTACTTTGTCTCTTCCCTCAAATGGTCCATCATGTCGCAGAGTCTGACCTCTCTCTAGTGTCTCCTTGCGACATTGCCTTCTTTCTCATGAGTCTGCTTCGTCTTTATGCACAGCGTACAATCAGCGGCACTATCACTCAGACACACACAGGGCAGACCAGCCGCAGCAGTGAGTGCAGCAAAACCGAGGCCATGATAAAATGCGAGGCCTGCTCCAGTCCTTGACTCGAGGCCAGGACCGTGGCCTCTGCTCACAGTGCAGCGTGAAGTTGTCGTGGCTGGCTGGCCCGTACTGTGACGGCGCTGCAGTGTTCCACAAGTAAGTGTGTCAGACTGACTACCTTTTAAGTACCAGATAGGTTGTTTCAGACAATAGTTGCTTGTATTATGGTCTCACTCGCCCCTTGGCATTGAAAGACACCAGCTCCGGTTCATCAGGTGCGTGCTCACAAATATCACTAGCTCACTGTTGTAATTAGCAATTGTTTCACTAATGTACATTCATAGAGTATAACCTACTTCTTTTGGTAACTTTTAAATTCTAGCGCTTTGTACCTGTCAGTAACCATCCATCCAATTACATAAATGTTCTCGCTATATAAAAATGTACATAAATAAATAAAACTTGTATTCCCTCCTTCTTCCCCCTCACCCGTACCAAACTCTCCGTTTCTGGGACGTCAGCCCATCTCCTGTCAATGAGGCGCTATCCTTCTGTTAGAGGGCGCGCTAGAGCACCGCAGGGGAAACCTGCAACCTTTCAACATCTCAGCTGTGTTCTGACTGCAGAGCAACGGGGGATTTCAAGACATTTATACCTGAATCATGGCACAGGGAGCGAGGGCCTCTAGGCACTGCTGGAGCTAAATTAGTGCACAGGGAGCGAGTGCTTCTAGGCAGGTGCACTGTTAGGACCGAGCTCGGGTACAAGAATAATAGAAACAGAGAAAGCTGAGAGAAACAATCACAGGCAGGGGTGTATCTGCAGTGGTCCAATTCTCGCCCGTTGGATAGCTGACATTCCTTAAGGCACAAGAGCACTTTAACTTGTTTCTTTTCTTTAAGCGTGCATCGACAATGCTGCAATCATTAGATACATTACTATATTAAAATACTTCAACCTTGTTATGCAGATCTGCAGTGGAACTTTTTTAATAAAAAGATAAAGTTTTATTTGATTATTGTATTTAATATCGCTTCTCTGCTTGTAACATTCTAGTTAGTAGTAGCTATATATGACTAAGAAAAAACATTTGCATTCTTGCACCTGTGCATGTAGTGTACTCTGAAGTGCAAAGTCTGTGAAGGGATATTAAGTATATGCTATTATAATAGCACAAACCAAGGCAAGTGGACCACTGTACAGGGTCAAAGGCAGGAATACAGTCAGCCAGTGATCAGACAGGTACCTGGGTTCTAGGAGACGTGTAATATTACTGCATTGTGCTGTCGTGTTCTTTTAAAAGGTGCGTCTACAACTCTTTCCTAAATTGGAGCAGTGTTGAGGCAGTCCTGATGGATACAGGGATGTTTTTTCCAGATCCTTGATGCATAGATAGAGAAAGTCACTTCCCTGTTAAATGATTTTTTTTTTATAGAGTTTTTGGTCACCAGTCTGGTCCAGGCCAGTTTAGCTTAACTATGCAAGTTTGAACTCATGATCCTAAAGACTAATGGGTGTAATTTCTGATATTTATATAGGTTTCCCTCATCTTCATTGCTTCATTTTGCTTGCGAGAAAGTGTCACTCATAGTCGTTGAAATGTTACTCACGATTACACTTAAATTATGAAAATGTCACACATAGCAATCTGAAACCTTGGCAGCTAAGCCATTCCCAGTGGGTCGCAAAGCAAGATCTACCTCATGAATGTTAATGAGGTAGGTCTATTTGCGACCTAATGGGATTCTCAAAATCTGTACATGGGTGCAGTGGCGTAGCAAGGGGGGAGGGTGGGGCGGTCTGCCCCGAGCGGCACGAGTTTTTGGGCGGCAGACCCCCACTCCTGCCCAGTGGTAGAAGTGGGCAGTATTGGAACGGCACGGCGTGCCCCTACTTTTTTAATTTAGCAAAGTCTGTTCCCCTACTTCTTTATTTTTAAAATGCGTCCCAGGACGGCAGAAATGGTCTGAACTTGAAAAATATTATGAGCCCTGTTTCGTGCACATTGAGGACAGCCTCGACAGTTGCGGGACCTCCTCCCCTTCCCCTCTGTGTCTGTGGGAGCCGTCCCCTCTGTGTCTGTGGGAAGGGGCCTACCCAGGAACACTGTGGGTGCCGTTTCGCACTGTAGGAGCAATCCAGCAGCATGAGAAAGTGGCTTCCAATGATGCCCCTGCTGCTGCAATGATTTACATCTCATTGAGATGATGCTACCTGCCTGCGCCCCACTGTGACTAATACAATTTGTCACATCAGGATGCATTGGCAGCCCCGCCCTCATCCAGACTGAAGACACCACAAGAAAAGAAAGAGCACTCCAGTGTGGAATTTGTGGCAGACTGTTCCCCAAACCTTGGCGCTATAAAAAAAAAAGCAGTAGACAACGTTTAATGTCTTCCTTATTTTATTTTATAGATTGTGCACTGCTGCTCTGTCAGTGTTTAGGGGTGTGGTATTTTTAAAAATACTGTTTAACTTTTTTTAAGGATGTAACATAAAAGCAGCCCGAGGCGTCCAGTTCTGAGACACCCAAGCACCAGAGCCCTTGTGGACCCCATCCAGGGTCGGACTGCGAAAACAAATAGCCCCAGGCACCAAGGCCGGACTGGCTTAATGGGCATCGGGATGGAGGCTGGAGGAGAGGGAGGCTGGTTTTGTTACTCTGGGCTGCAAAACTGTCCCCCAGTAACAAAACCAGCAGGGCTGTCCAGCACACTGAGGGGGAGATTTACTAGGATTTTACACTGTGTTTGCCTCACAAAAGTGACGCAAATCAGCGCAAAATCTTTTTTTCCCAATTTACTTTTTAGCTCTAAAAATAACGTAAAAGTAATGCGAAGCAGCGCATTGCGCTTTTTCGCATTACTTAGCGCGGAGGCGTATTAAGGGTGTTCCCAAGCACCCACCCAGGGTTTCTCTCACTACAACCAATTTACTAAATGAAGTAGATTGGGTTTAGCGTGAGAAAACTGCGCCTTTTTCAAGTAGGCGTACGGAAGGAGAAACGCTTTAATTTCTCCTTTCTTTTAAGTGGGAAAAGAGTTGCATTTGTCTGGGAATCATATTTTGTACAAGAAGGGTACCCTTCTTGTACAAAACCTATGCTGGACTCACTCACACACCCTAGCGCTGTGGCGTTAAGGTGTGTGTGTGTGGCGCACAGCAGCTGTAATGAGCGCCGGCACAAGGGAAAGGGGAGGAGTGAGCCATATCTCTGAAAATATGGCGCTCTCCCACTCCCTCCCTATCGTGCAAAGCTACACTGGTAAGAGAGGCGCTACATAAAACAAATTAAATGCATGTAAGGGGGACTATGAAGAGATGAGGGGCAGTGTTAGAGGGTGATAGTGAGGGAAACATTGAATAGCCCCAACAAGATTGTCGTATCCAGGTGCACTATAAGGTCATCATTTACTGTGCTTCAAATGCCAATACAATTGAATATATAATAAAATGTGTTGAAGAATGCACACTTTATGTATTTTTTTCTAAATTTTCTTGGATAGGGAACACCCTCTTCCCATGTCCCCTTTGTAGTGGTTAGGCTTGCTTACTGCGTTGGCTCGCAACACACCGTACAGGGGATGGGCAAAGTGCCAGGTCTGCTTTGGGTTTCCAATTCAGCCTTGTATGCCACAAAATTAAAAGTGCCCCATTTAGCAAATAAGATATAAAAACAGGCAGTGGCAAAGCCAATAGGTCTTGTCTTTGGGACCTCTTTGCTAGGACTGCTTTGGGTTCCAGTTCAGCCCTGTCTGGCACCAAATTAAAAGTGCCCCATTTAGCAAATGAGATATCTAAACTAGCATTAGCAAAGGCAATGGGTCTTGCTTTGGGACCTCTTCGGCTTGTGAATTGTTTTAGCGATGCTTTTCAGCATCACTAACATACTATAATGTCACCCAAAAAAATAAAGTTGGATGTATCCTTCACTTCCCAAATGAAAATATAATTTTTGCCTTTTACTCTCAGGAACTCAAGTTTTTGTGGGAAGGAGAGTTAGCCAAGCCGGACACTTCAAAAGATTGCAGGACACTTGAATACATAATGCCGATGTTTGAGCAGCTAGCTGGCTGACATGAATGTGAAAAAGCCCTTTTGGGTTTCCGTGAGTCGGATCAGTTTTTCCTGAAGAGTCCCTTTATCTTCTGAGCCCTACTTAACCCCTTCCTTGCTGTCCACAAGTGCAATAAATGCCCACCTGTATACAGGAGGAGCCCTGTATTTGTGTCCTCAACTTTTGAGGCAAAAAACACTAATGATTTTTGAACAGGGAGTGTTAAAGCGGTAAGGTAACTATGTTGTTCCTGCTTATATTTTGCATGCTTTACAAAATCTTGCATTCCCTATGAGTGTTTGCTTTTTCCAGGATGTTAATTTTTTTCTTCCAGGCAAGGCATAATTTGAATTGAGTCACATCTAGGCGGTTACAACAGGACAGAATTGGGTTGTAGCTGAAGGCAGTGCATGTTTCTCTCAGTGGGGCAGAACGGTGTTCAGGGGGGAGAGAATGTGGCATTGTGGACAGAGCTACCACATTTGGAACTGGGGAACCAGGATCAGGCATCATGACCAGTCACCCAGACCACTAACCTGAGGGAGCACATTTCCCTACTGGACTGTAAAAGGCTAGACCATAGAAGCCCTGGTCTCTTAGCACCAGCAGGTGGACCCTACTAATGGCTAATGAGGGCTAACATTTAAGCCCTGTCCACCACAATCCATACTGATGTTCACCTCCAGTCTTGCAGGCAGTCCTACAAAGCAGTACACCCTAGATCAACAGAGACGTTGTCATTGAGATTACAGGACCCTTGAGGCCAGTGCGCCTCACCCATTGGTGCCTCCATTGGCCTTGTTCCAGCAGTAGTAGTGCAACTCAGTAGGGATCGGCAATGCATGATTTGCACGCACACCAAACTAATGGGCATATTTACGAGGGCCTTATGTCATGCTTGCACCACGGAACATCAGATTTATGAAGGCACGCAAAGCCACTTTGCATGCATTGAATGGCTTCTTAGATGGAGTAATGCAACACAGCCCAATCGCTGCTTTGCACAAGGAAGGCATTGCAGTGGGGTTTCCCACTCAACTTCCATGGTTTTTGACGCATTCCCATATTTACAAGGACTTGTTAACCTGGGAATGCATCAAAATCTTGCGACTCCCAAGGGAGGCACAACAAGTAGAAATATCTTTATTTCTCCCTGTTTTTTCCTCTTTCTATATGCGCAGCACATATAGAAAGATAAAAAAGCCTTTCAGTGCAGAAAGGTAAACTGATGCCTGTGTGGGATTTATTCTAGATTACACTCAGAGGGCATCTTAGAGATGCCACCTGAAAAACAACTGCCCTCTGGTGGGTTCCTTGACTGGTAGACACCAGCTTGCTACCACAAGACATGTTTCTGGAGCCCTGGGGTGGAAGCCTACGCACTCTGAGGCCAGAAACGAAGCCATTCATGGATGGAGGTGTTCACACCCCAGGTCAGGAAGAGCCATCTGTGGCAGGGGAGCTTCAAAGGCCTTGCCATCTTTGCAACACCACCCACAGCCTCTCCTGCTATCAGGAGCAGGCCCCCTTCCTGCCTCACCTCCTTTTCGGCGGGAAGACAGGTTGGCAAAATTAGGACAGCCTTGAAGATGTGCCCACCTCTGCCAACCCCACCCCTCAGGTGAGGGAGGCGAGGTGAAGGCCACTCGTCAGTGCCTGCCATCTTGCAGATGGGAGGCCCTCTCCAATCAGGGTTAGGGATTGTGCCCACTCCCTCACGTGGGGTGAGCACACCAAGGGTGCAGTCACCTAAGGTCAGTAGCCTATTGGCTACTAATCCAAGAACCCTAAAGCGCCCCCTAAATACTGTGATTTGGGGGCTGCCCTGGACCCAGAAGGGAGATTCCCCAACCTATGAAGAAGGACGAAATAAGATGCACAGCAGAGGAGAACTGACTTGGCCCCAGCCCTACCAGTCCATCTGCAGTTTCCAGAGGTCCTGCGCCAGAAGTATTCTTGTCCTGCAGCCAGTGACCTCCAGAAACCCCTGGGAGGGCTGACTGCCTTCATCAAAGGATATCCTGTGAACAGCAACTCTGTTCAAAAGAATCCCTAAAGAAAGACTCTGAGCCTGCAGAAGGCGAGAAACCCGATGCCTGGAACCACCACTCCACTCGTCGCCTACGGCCCAAGTCCAAGTGGCCTACCAGTCCCAGCGAAGTCCCCCAGCGCTACAGAGTCCAAATCCTCCATGGGTTGACCCCTCCAGGACTCCCTGACATTGCCTGCAGCCTCTGTACCGAGACCCCCTAACCTTGAGTGGCCCGGTAAGGTGAAATCCGACCTCAAAAGGTACCCCTACATCCGGCCGCCCTGCATCCTAGAGAAGAGGACCTGAGGTGGACCTACGTCTCCGAGCCCTCAAACTTACCTGTCCAGCTGTTGGTTCCTCCTGGAAGACTTCTTGGACTGAGCCTGTAGCTAAAAAACAAAACAGGCTACCTCAATAGGATTGCATTGGGCTCCCGACCCCTCCTAAGCACTCTGCACTCGGCCGCCCCGGCACAGCTTGTGTTGTGGACTTAGTGCTGACCTGGGACCCCCTTTGCCCTGACCTTAACCCTAGGAGCTTGGCTCCCAAGAAAGAGTACCCTGCCCGTGAGCAGCCTCCAACCAAAGGCCCCCTAGCTCCATAGGCTAACATTGGGTATCAGCACTCTGCAACCAGCTGCCCTAGTGCCGCTGAGGGTGCTTTTTGAGTTCATCCTTGACCCTGAGGGAATCCTTGTTCTAACCCCAGAAACGCAACCCTCAAGACCGATTACTTACCTGTAAACCGATAACCACATTTTCCTCCATAGGATTGCATAGACTGTTTTTCTCTGAAAAAGTTCTGTGTTCAGTTGTGTTTGTATGGAAACCTAAGTAACTGTGTTTTTAATGTAAAAGCGTTTTACTTACCTTTGTCTAGGAAATGTCCCAGTGTGATATCTAGGCATATCACACTGAGTAGAAAAAGTAACCAAAAAATTAATCACAAAGTAATCCAAAAGTAAGTACAACTGTTTTTAAGCATTGTACCAACCTGTAACAAAGTCCAATTCATTCAGCTTGCATATTCTTATAACCTGTTTGTGAAATTACAATTTTACTTACCATTACAAATCCTGCTTAGTTCTAAAAATAAAATACAATAAAAGAAGTGTTTTTATATAAGCAATTGGTCTGAGTTCCTTATTTGAGTGTGTGCTATCATTTCTTGCCTGAGTGTGTACAATAAATGCTCACCACTACCCTTCGAAAAAAGCGTTATTGCTCGCCCACACTACCACAAATAGAGTGTAAGGTATTATCTACTTTTATTTTCGTAACCCTTTGGGATTCCACTGGACTCTGTATATACTATACCAAAGTAAGGTATAGTGTACACAGAGCCAGCTTCCTACACTCATAATTCCAGAGTTGATACATTTGCAATTCTCAATGCGAACTACCTTGAGTAGTAATTACACAAACTACTAATATAATAGTTATATCTCATTCATCTGAAACTTCTTAAAGCATCTGCAAAACCAACATGTCTGGGTTGTATTAGGTGTATATATTCACTTTTGTGTGCTATGTCTAGATACAATAACAGGAAATAAGAGGCATCTAATGCTGGCTTCATGACATGTTGCGTGAAGCACATACAAAATGTAGGACTACAAGTTTGCATTGAGCGTGGGGCACAGAATAATATTATCAATTGTGCTCCCCAAAACGTGGCGTCTCCTGTCATAGAATTTAAACCCAAATTTTATGTTCAAAAATGGTTTGAAAAAGGGAGGAGAAGTGCTGATGAAAGAAACTGCATGGCTTGGAGACAAATGGCTTATGATTCCACTTATAAGAGTATTTGGGAAATTCTGTTATTGAAAAAATATCCCACATTGTAAATGTATTTTAATGTTAATAACTCATATATTAAACCTCAAATAAACGTGTATCTATTGGTTGCATTAATAACGTTCTAAGCTGTAACTGGTCAGTGAAATACCAAACATACTAAAAATTGGTATGTTTTGCTCTTTCTAGCCACACCTCTGACTCTGCCCACTGACCCAAACCTCGGGATATTCCCGCCTCCTGATGCTCCGCCCACAGTTCCCCTACTTTGTTTCCCCCCACTTTGACCACTGCTCCTGCCCCGTGCTCTTATCTGCGGCCGTCAAGCACGATGATAGCCAGCACCCTAACCCAACTGCCCCAGCCCCACCCCGCTCCTAATTGCGGCCGTCACGGCACCAAACTCAGGGACCGCCATGGGCTGTAAACGGTCCTGATACGTCACTGCATGGGTGTTAGTGATTTCCGAATGGAAAATTGCAACAATTCGCAATTAGGAAATCGCAAACTGACTATTTTGTACATCTGGCCCCAAGTACACAATCTGCACGCTGAACGAAGGTCAACAGGTAAGGTACGCAGCCCTCGCTCGCGCTCCGTTGTTTGTACAGACTTTGGCCCCAGAGCGCCACTGTGAGCACTCGACACCCTGCCCTGCTGCCTGCGGCACAATCACACCTTCTTGGCATAGGATAGAGACAGACACACCCCACGCTGTGTTATTTTAATTCCGACATGCCCTCATGTTTGTCCTTCTCTACTTGGCGCCCACAATGCACGCTGGCAGCGATTGTTCCCGCTTTGCCAAGAGCGCAGAACAATCATGTTTACCCCTCAACCTGTCCAAGAAAACAGCCGCATTAACCGAATACTATTCAGGCGGATTACGCATCACGCCATTTAATGGAGTTGGCAAACTATACGCGCCTTCGAGCTGGATTGGGAAGGTGCACTCCGAAAACCATTGCACCGTTTTAAATAATAAAAAAGGCCAAAGGTTACCTCTTGACAGCCCCTGCCGACGCTGGCTTCCAAGACCCTATAGCCATGAAAAGAGCTGCAGCGCGGCTCTCTGTTTTCTGGTAATACTTACAGATTAGCTCGTCATGCGTATATAAACAGAGCCTGCTGAGTGTTATTACAATGTAGAGACTCCCGCTGTCTGTTATTACAGCACTTGGCTACGCAGGAACTCGAGAGGAGCTGTCGCGAACAGAGGCAATTTTTAACTGCGTGAGCTCGTTTAGGCGTGTGACTTTACAGAAAATGGATAAAAATGAAAAACTGCATTGAGTTGCTTGCATTCCCTTTAACTTGGCCTGGCAGTTAGGAATGAACGGAGCATTTTCTCTTGGAGCTGGGCCAAAACCGATTTATCTATGGTTAGGCCTTGTCTGCAGGCAGAGAGCAAAAAAACCGATGGAATGGAAAACACCAGCCACAGTTAAATGGTACAGTTTGTCGTATTTGTTCCACAAACACCTATGTGTCAGTCAATGACTAACTTAAGTGCACTCCCAGTGTAAATCGAACGGATTGTTTTAACCCCCGTGATGTCCTTAAAACCAGTGCTTTAAATGGAAACGCAGAAGTGCTGGCACTCCATTCAGAGTACCTGCTTGCTCCTGAGAAGTACGAAGTGCAGGTACTCTCCCATTACATATATTTCAGCAGTGCTGATAAGTGCAGGTACTCTCCCATGAAATGTATTTCAACAGTGCTGATAAGTGCAGGTTCTCTCCGTATCAAATTAAAGAAGTGCAGGTACTCCGAAACTGACAGTGCCTGTCTATTTAAAGCACTGCTTAAAACATGAGCAAAACTGAAACACTGGAAAAACCAGTGGTGGCTGACAACTATGGAGCGTGGTGGGGAGGGTAAATGGGGGAGATCATGCACACAATCACATTAACTAAATTGCCGAGATGCATTACATTATCATTTTAAAGTTAAAATCTTTAACTTTAAAACAGTAATGTAATGCATGTCGGCTATTTAGTTCACAGTAGCACATTAAATACATTAAAAAGTAAATCAACTATTCACTTACCTGGCTGCATGTCCTCCCCTCAGTCCTGGTCTTCTTCTCTCATCCATATTGGGCCTCAGCCAACTCCCCTAACCAATCCTGGCGCTGCTCTCATGCGGTTAACTAGCATGAGAGAAACATCAGGATTGGATGGAGCGGTCTCTCTATGCGCTCCCAATGGCACTGGAGTCTGTTTGCTCTCTACACAGCTGTCTAAGACAGCGGGGTTGGAGAAGTTTAAAGCGCGCTTGTCTGGCTAGCTCCTGCAAGACAATCGACCAAAGTGACATGTGCACTTTAAACTTAAGTGCCCAGCTCACCACTCCTCCCTGCTGCTGCCACTCAGCAGCAATGGCCCCGCTTTAACGCTCGGGAAATGGGTTAGTGAAAAATAAAATGGCAATTAATTAACTTTATCACCATTTTACTTTTCACCTCTGGGGTATTTTATGGGGGCATTTTTACTAGTGGGCAACACTCCTCCACCCTAGTGGAGAAGTTACTCCTAGGAAAAACCCAACAAACTGCATCTGCTTAATTCCTATCCATTAGTGTGTCCTTAGTGAGGTACACAAGCCCCTAGTAAGGAGCGACAATTTTACCAGTTTTATGACAAAGGTGCAACAGTCGAGGAAGAGCCCCGAATGACAAGGCTTTCAGGGGCACAGGGTTCGAACAACAATTGGGGATTACTGGGTGATGGCCGGTATATCCTGGCTATTGTCTTATTGACAGACTATTTGATGGTTTAGATCAGGAGGTCCAGAACTGCTTCATTGAAAGAAAGATGGGGTTCTGCAAATAGGGAATAGGCTGCAGAGCCTCAGGTAAAATATTGGCACTAGTTTCCACCATGGGTAAGAAGAAGTCCATTGGTTATGCTCCTTCTTAATTGTGGTATGGTTGGAGGCCACTCATGGGAGCAGGGGCCCAAAAGTTTCAGGAACACCAGCTCAGGTGTGGTGTTGAGCCCACTGGTCTCTGCCAGCTCTAGAAATCCATTTAGGGATTTTACACAGGTCTCCATGGTCATTTTGGACCAAATTGGTACCAAGCGGTCTTATAAGGAGTAGTTGAATAAGTTACTTACTAACCTTTGGTAATGCTCTTTCTGGTGGATCCTCTATCTAACCTCAGATTTCTCACCTTGTGAATACCCCCTGGCTCCCGAATGGATTGCGTGCTGGTAGGTGGTGTCATTTGGCTCCACCCACCCCAGAAGGGACATTGGGGCCACAATATAACAAGTTAATTTCTGGTATCTGATTTTGCCATTACACCTGGAGTCCTTGGGAATCCGATTGTGCTGCCAAAGTGCAGATTTCCAAGTCAGACTTATTTTAGTAAGGACCATAACACAGAGCAGGTTGGAAGATGGATCAGTGAGGAATATGTGGTTAAGTAAAAGTATCCACCAGAAAGAATGTTAGCGAAGGTAAGTAACTTGTACTTCTGATGGATTCTTCTAACTACACATTTCTCACCTTGTGAGTAGATATCTGTGTGAAAATTACCTCTTTCTGCATGGTTGCCCCCACTTTTTGCTGAATTGCTGATGTGTTTTGACTGAGTGTGCCCTGGGCTCCTGCTAATCAGGTACCGAGGGCCTATGTTCTTTCCCGAAAACTGCATTGATGCCTAAACCCAATTGGCATCTCTGGCCACACAGGTCAGCCCCTGGTAAATGGTGCCACAGGTACCCAGGGCACTGTGACCAGATAAGGCCTCCAAGGGCTGCAGCACTTATTGTGACACCCTTAGAGGTCCTGTACCATTACACCCACAAACTGCCTTTGCAGGCTGCGTGTTTTGGTGCAGAAGCAAAGTGAAGAGTCGACATGGCACACATCACTGTGTACCATGCCTACAACCCACTGCCCTGGCATAGGCCAGTCACCCCTCTAGCTGGGTTCACTATACCAGTGCTGAGGGTACAGGTGCATGAACCCTGTACCTCTACAGTGTCTAAGTCCATTCTTAGACATTGTAAGTGCAGTGCTGTCATTAAGAGTATATGGTGCTGGGAGTTTGTCATTACGAACTCCACAGCACCATAATGGCAACACTGAAAACTGAGAAGTTTGGTATCAAACTTCTCAGCACATTAAACATACACTGATGCCAGTGTGGAATTTAATGTAAAATGCACACAGAGAGCATCTTAGAGATGCCCCCTGAAAACTAACCTACCACTAGTGTCTGGGCTGAGGGGCTGCTTTCAGCTGCCACCACGACACATGTTTCTGGACCCCTGGGTCGAAAGCCTGCGGCTTTCTGGGGCCTGAAACAATGCACATCCTGGGACGAGGTGCCAAGCCTCCTCCCCCAGGATGGGCAGGGTTCACGAAGGGGAAGCTAAAAGGCTTGCCACCTTTGTGACCTTCCCCAGGTCACTTGCTGCTCTCAGCAACTGGTCCCCACTGGTTCTGAACCCTTCTTTCGGCGGGAGAACCGGCAGGAAAAACAAGTGAGGAAGAGAGGTGTGCCCACCTCTGTAAACTCCACCGCTCAAGTGGGGAGGCGAGGTGAAGCACGATTCTCAGTCCATGCCATTTTGTAGATGGGGGACTCAGCCAACCAGGGACAGGCTCATGCCCCCCTCCTCCTGGAGAGTGGCAAAATAGGGGGTGTACTCAACTTAGGGAAGGGACCCATTGGTCCCAACCTTTGTACCTACCTGTGAAGCCCCTAAATCTAGTATTTAGGGGTACCCCTGAACCTTGCTTCCTCAGACAAGAAGAAACTACAAGAAGAAGAAGAAGAAGGACCGAATTGCCATGCAGCAGCTAACAAGAGAAAGATGCCCATTGACTTGGCCCCAGCCCTACCAGCCTGTCTCCCCCTCGAATCTACTCCTGTGAAATCCCAGTGTGTCCTGCAGCTAGCAACCTCGAAAACCCTGGAGGACCTGCCTGCCTTCAATTCCAAAGTCTTTGTCTCCCGTGAACTCCGGATTTGTTCACCTGCAACCTCTGGCCCCGGCCGTAAACCACAGATCCGTGCCACTCTGCACCCACCATCCATGGCCCGAGCTCGAGTGGGCAAACACCTCGAGGTGGTCCCTCCCCGGCGATTCTGACCTGAGATCCGGCGACCCCTGACCTGCCTCAAGCCTCCAGTGGACGCCTGCAGCCTAAATGCAGAAGGACCCCTCCAACCACGACTAAGAACTGGTAAGAAGATCCAACCCCAAAAGGCACCCCTGCACCCGACAACTCACGGCCTTGTGTGCCTAAACCAAAGGTGGCTAACCAACCCCCAACTTATCTCTCGAAGTGGTAGTCGCACCTAGAAGACCTTCGTTCTCAGGCCTGCAGTGTCTTTGCAAACCGTAGGTCACCCATTGAAAACAACAGGGCGCCCGACATCGAAACAGCACCCTGCACCCGGCAACCACAGTGCTGCTGAGGGTGCACCTCTGGTGCTACTTTGTTTCCCCATTTGCCCTGAGCTAAAGTCCAGGAGCTATGCTCTCACAGCCAAGTGGCCTGCTAGTCACCAGCCACCAACTGGGGGCCCCCTATCCCCCATTGGATAACATTGGACCTCAACAATCTGCACCCAGCGGCCCTAGTGCGCTGAGGATGTAACAAGAGTGACCACTGACCCTGGGGGACCCCTGAGTCTACCCCCAGAACCTCTACTCCCACTACCAGATACTTACCTCAAAACCGATAACACTATTTTCCTCCATAGGATAACATTGACTGTTTTTCTGTGAAAAGGTCTAAGTGTGGAGTTTGAGAAACTAAAGAAATTCTTTAAAATTGCATAATCTAACAAAAACGATTTTACTCACCTTTTTTCAGGAAATGTCCCAGAGTAGTATCTAGGTATACTACTCTGTGTAAGCCGAGCAATCTCAAAAGTTACTTGCTTGCTATTTTACTAAAAAGCCTATTCAAGTCTATGTACGGCATTTACTAAGTATTGCATTTCTCTGCATCCATACTGTAAATCAAACCAAAGTGAAAATACAATTATCATTCCAACTGTATTTCAATTGCATTAATACTATAAAGTACTTATTGCTTACCTGTGCCAGGCTTGCTTCTTTTTGGAAAATAAAATAACTAAAATAACATTTTTATACAAAAACAATTGGTCTGAAGTTCAGTTGAGTGTGGGAATTCATTTGCTGACTGAGTGTGTACAACAAATGCTTAACACTGTCTCTGACACTGCCTTACTGTAGACCACACTATCACAAATAGATAGTAAGGTTCTATCTAACTTTTATCTTTGTCTACCTTTGGGGTTCCACTGGACTCTGTGCACACTATACCTTACTTTAGTATAGTATATACAGAGCCAGCTTCCTACAATATCAAAGCAGTCCCTCCATAGGGTGTGGGTCTGTTGGATGGCTCAGACCAGAAAGTGCTGTTCGGGCAAAGTGTCCTCCAGCTGAACCTAGCTGCCGACTTTGCAGCCCGGCAGATGTTTAAAGCAGGCACTCCAATGCGGTAGTAGCAGCTTTAGCTCTTGTGGAATGAGTCGGCAGGCCTTCTGGAGGCTGTTTCTTGGCTGGAAAAAATCTTTTACAAAAGACAGTCCACATGGAGAAGGTTTGTTTTTACATGGAATGCCCGATGTGGAAAAGTGTTATAACATTTGGGAAGAAGTCTGCCTTCATCCCTAGCACCAATGTGTCTGGGTAGAAGGTGATTTACAGTTGCTGGACAAAAAGTGCTTACAGCTCCCATGTTGAACTGATGTGATCGCTATAAGGAACAATGTTTTTAAGGTGAGAAACTTTAGAAGACAACTTGCTCAAATGGGATGCACATCAAGAAAATGAGAACCAGACTGGGGTCCCACAAGGGCATCACAAAAAGGTTTTGGCACGATTACATGGACGAGCCCTTTAAAAAAAAAACACATCACAACAGGTGACAAACAAAGATGGCTGACCAGGCAACTGTAGTACGGCCGATAAGGCTGACAAATAATCTTTAACTGTTATACAGCAAGGTTGATATCTTAAAAAATGAAGCCTATCAGGTGACAGATAGAGGGAGCAGACTCTGGATCCACTTCGGAATGTGTGGAAAGAAAGGAACTGATGTAGACCTGCTGAGGTGGTGGTTATATTGTGGTTCCGATATCACTTCCGGGCCAGGATAGACCCAACGTGGAGCTGCACAACACAACCTACAAGCGTGTAAGGAAATTGCTGTGAAAAATCTCTGGATCCAGTGTGGTGCCTGGGGTATTCAAAAGGTGAAGAATCTGCAGATAATGGGCTCTGGATGGTACTCTGACATGATTCTGTCATGACTCGAAAGGCCTGAGAATCATGACCCAAGCCTAGAGACCAGAGGTAATCACTATAGGAGAGTTGGTAACCAGAATCAATAAATCATTCAGGGTTCTTGTAAAGTGCAAATACTCACCTGTTAGGGTCTCAATGCGAAGAGTGGGGTGGGGCAGGGAGGATCTGCAGTTCAGTCGAAGAGCCGGGTCTTGAGGTCCTTCCTGAATTGAGACAGTGAAGGTGTTTGCCTGAAATGCATAGGCAGGGAGTTCCAGGTCTTCGTAGCGAGGTAGGAGAAGGAGCTTCCTCCAGCTGTGGTTTTGTCGATCCGTGTGATGGTGGCCAGGGCAAGTTGGGCGGAGCAGAGATGTCTGGTGGGAGTGTAGTAGGAGAGGCGGTGGTTGAGGTATACAGGTTCGGCTTTGTGGAGCGCTTTGTAGGCATGCAAGAGGAGCTTGAAGGTGATTCTTTTGTTGATAGGTAGCCAGTAAAGGTCTGTCAGGTGACCAGTGAGTGGCTGCAGTGGGGATGTTGAGGATGTATCTGGTAAAGGTATTCTGGATGTTTTACAGTTTCTTTAGAAGTTTTTGGGTGGTGCTGGTGTAGAGTGCATTGCCATCGTCTAGTCTGCTGCTGACGAGCGCATAGGTGACCATTTTCCTGGACTCGGTAAGGATCCACTTGAAGAACTTCTAAAGTAGACATGGCGTGTGGTACCAGGAGGACAAGACAGTGTTTATTTTGCAGTTCATTGAGAGTAATGAGTCCAGGATGATGCTGAGGTTTTGTGTGTGGCCCTTTTATTCCAAGCGCTGCGGGCCACCAGGAGTCGTTCCAGGCAGAGGAGCTTCGGTCTTGTCTGAGTTGAGCTTGAGGCAGCTGTCGTTCATCCAAGTGGCGGCTGCCTTCATCCCGTTATAGAAGTTGCTCTTGGCAACTGTGGCTTTGTCTGTAAGGAGAGAATTATCGGGGTGTCGTAGGCTTAGGAGAAGATGTTGAGTCCGTGGCTTCTGACGATGGCTGCAAGCGGGGCCATGAAGATGTGAAGTGGGTGGGGCTCAGATAGGATTACTGAGCCACTCCACAGCTGATCTCTGTCGGTTCTGAGTAAAACGGTGGAAGTCTGACTCTGTGTTCGGCCGGTGAGGAAGGAGCGGATCCATTCTAGGGCTTTGTCACAGATGCTGGCGTCGTGGAGTCTTGCACAAAGGGTGTGGTGGGAGAAGGTGTGGAAGGCGGCTAGGAGGTCCAGGAGGATGAGGGCTGCAGTCTCGTCTTGGTTGAGGAGAGTGCGGATGTCATCTATAGAGGCAAGGAGAGGGGTGTCGGTGATCAACCCCTCCTCCACAGTCGTTACGTCGTTTAAATCCTGAGCAACAGGGATGACATGTTCGCTGCTGCACTTGTATGTAAGTGTATTTGTGTGAGAAAAATATCTCTGAAGAGCTCTGGACAGTGTTGTAGGTGCTTGACAAAAGGTGACAGATGTTGTCTTAACTATGGGGGTACTTTGTAGCCCCTGTGACAACCCAACCAACTCATCTCATGACTTATTTTCCAAATACTTTTCACTCAGAAAACTCTGAACTGGGTTTGATAAGAGTAAGAAAGTGTCAGAATGTAAAGGCCAACACTCAATTTACTTTCCACAGGATTCAGCCATTTGCTGTTCAGTAGTAGCACAGGTAGCCGATTTATGGGCCTCAGGGTGAAGTATTAATGCAAATACAACTTCTGCCTCAGAAGCAAGTTGAGTGAGTGCAACAGATGACCCTGTTCCCGGCTATAAAAGTCTTTGTTTCCCAAAGGTTCTGCTTTCATGCAATATATGCAAAATAGGACATAAACAATAAACTAACCCTGAAACATCTGTATTCAGCCATACCGTAGCAAAATCTCTGTTGCGATTCTTTTACAGACATGATGGGAGGGTGAGGCACAAGACAGCGCAGGGTGTAGCAAGAATTTGAGGGGAGAAAGCAGCACAAGAGGGAGATTGCTAGAAAACACGTACTCTCAAGGACTGCTGAATGAAAAATAAAAAGTAGTTACCTCAATGTGAGCAGTGGATGGATACAAATCAGCCAATCAAAAGGATTGTGCTCCAGCGGAAGGACAAGCAAAAGAAGAGGAAGATAAGTCATCGAATAGGAAGCAAGCAAACGAGTTTGGCAATGAAGCCAGCCAATGGTAAGCAATGGGTCGACGGTAAGCCCTCAGTAAATTCACAATAGGTCTTCTGCAAAAAGACAGCTTGTACAGCATCCCAGTGGCCCCTTCCTAGCCACTGATCTCACTAAGCTTCAGCTCTACCACTAGTTCCAACATTCATAGTCTGCGTTTTCCAACACCGTAAATGATTGCACTTCTCTTCTGATTTTCATTAGCCATTCTTCTGTTGTTTTCTTTTGGTCTTGTGAGCTACTGCCACTTTTCGTGGAGGGCAGGATGCATGATATTGCTCCTCTGCAATGGAGAGTAAGAGTTACTTATTCTACTAATGTTTGATCTTTAGTCCGTAATTCAAAAAAGAAGACAACCCTCACCATCTCCACTTCACTATTCAACTTAAATTCTTTCATAAAAACGTTTATAAAAAACAAAAACTTTATTTGCTTTCAAAAAGTTTCAAAGTTATCTAATCTTTTTCAACCACTTTGACTGCGTTTTAGCAAGAATTCAAAACTCACTGATATTTCATACACATATCACCTGTGGCCCCCCTGCCATGTAGTTTCAGCTACTAATCCCTCTTCAGCCACCAATGCTTTGGATTCTGGGACATGAACACAAAGCTATTTAGCAGGATATACAAAGTAACTATTATTCCCAGAATGAAAATTACTGATGCTGTAAAGCCAAAAATAGCTGAAAGCGTGGTACAGAACATGGGATATCTGGCACCTAATTTTGTGCAAGAACATATTTTTAGTCATATCGTGCATAAACCCATGCTTCGTGACATAAGTAAAAAAACACACAATTGATGGACAGAATGCAGAACAAATCAAAACATTCTCCCCCAGTCAAGACATCTGGGTTAAATCCATCATTCTTTTGCTCACCATGCCACCCCAGTTTAGTCCTGGCCATATGCAATTCAGTATTGACCCTGTGCCTCATGGGAACAGTCCAGCCCGAACTGCCAAGCCAGGTCCTCCCTGGACCGGAAACAAGCATCCTACGACCGATTTCGGGGTTTTACCCCTCTTCAGTCAGGATAGCTTGAATCCAGTGGCACAGTGAGCCCAGGACCTACGTCTAGGCATACCCGGCGCACTTAGGGCGAGAAATCAAAAGACACAATTGATGGTCGGAATGCAGAACAAATTAAAACATTCTCCCCCAGTCAAGAGTTCTGGGTTAAATCCATCATTCTTTTGCTCACCATGCCACCCTAGTTTAAACCTGGCCATATGCAAATCAGTCTTGACCCTGTGCCTCATGGGAACAGTCCAGCCAGAACTGCCAAGCCAGGTCCTCCCTGGACCGTAAACATGCATCTTAGGACCGGTTTCGGGGTTTCACCCCTCTTCAGCCAGGATAGCTTGAATCCCGTGGCACAGTGTGCCTGGGACCTACGTCTAGGCATACCCGGCGCATTTGTTTGCTGTAACACTTTTCTCCCTAAGTGGGATGGGTATGCCCAGACGTGGGTCCCTTGCTCACTGTGCTACTGAATTCAAGGTAGCCTGGCTGAAGAAGGGTGACATACCCTGAAACTGTTACAAGAATGCTTGTTTCCGGTCCTGGGAGGACCTGGCCTGGTAGTTCGGTCTGGACTGTTTCCATGGGGCACAGGGTCAAGACTGATTTGCATATGGTTGGGTCCAAACCGGAGTGGCGTAGTGGGCAAAAGAACGATGGATTTAACCCAGATCTTTTGACTGGGGGAGAATGTTTGCATTGTCTGCATTCTGTCCATCATTTGTTTGCTGTAACACGTGACATAAGCAAGCACATGGTGGGCAACTTTTATACATGCTGAGTGTGTTTTGGGATTCAAGGATGGATGGAATAGGAGAAAAGGGTGCTGACATTGTGAAAACTGTGACTACGGTTGCGTGAAGTTGCAAATTTAAATGCTTTGTATCTTTATGTAATGTTTTATGCTTTTTTAACTTTGCCACTGTCATACTAGCCATGATAAAAATATATACAAATATATTAAAAAAGTGACCAAGACAAGCCTGTGTTGCAGCAAAGAAACCTCATGCTCAGCAGTCGAACTCAATGCTGGCAGACATTCGCCTACAGAGAATAGGCGCAGTGATGTCACGCGCCTTTGCAAAAGGTAAACGTTCCTCAACCTCGCCTGACTTTTTAGATGATGTTTTAACTCTTTCCCACGTTTAATTTAATTCTGACATGGATAAAGAGAATTTGGTAGGAAGTCGAGAAACCTAGAGAGAGTAACAGAAAGAAAGACTAAAGTAAAGATGGAGAGGAAGAAAGGGTTACAAGAAGGAAAAAGAAATAAAGACAAGAAAAAGGTAGGGAGCAATAGAATATTTAATGCGTCAAAGGGCTTGTCTTCATATTGTGCATGTCTATCATTAATTAAAGATCCACTGTTTTTGTGATAATATAGCAAAAGTGAAAGTTACTTAACCTTGACTTTCAAAGGTTCCTTAAACTCCAAGTTCTCCTCAGCATGTTTAAGAAATCACACATAATGGACCTAATGAGTAGGAGGAAATGGTACCTAACTACCAGTTAGAGACAGTTGTCTCGCCCCGGAAGTGATGTCACAATGCAGGCTGCAAAGCCTTTAACAAGGCAAATGGCCTCGAAGGGTAAGGCTGAGGCGTCCTTTTCAAAATCAGCAATATTATGGATACATGCACATTTCCTATGCCGTTCTCTTTTATGGCTTGTGGAACTTTCCGTCTTTTTTGAACAGCAGAAGCAGTAAAAATTAATAGCATTAACAGGTAGCCGTGGCAGCGTACCCTCTACCCCTGCTCTTTTTAGGTCTCGCTAGCATTGCAGCGCATGCGCTGCTCGCTTGTGAGATCTATTGTGGTCGGTTTTCTTTTGGAAGTGGGGTGGGAGCTCCGCCTCTGCTTTTGATTGGCGCACTTGACAAACGCTCACTTTCGATTGCAAGGGAGGCAGGTTTTTTCCCTCCCTGTCTCCTGTTTGTCTCCTCTGCACAGACTAGAGACTGTGCACGCGCGCGGTGTCTCTTTTGCTCACGGCGGACTCGCCTGGGCTTCGCTAATTAGGTGTCATATGTATCGCTTTCACTTTCAGTAATCGAGGGCCTAGTGTTGGTTGTTTGATCGGCTGTTGGACTCACTTAATTTCAGAGGCACGTCCACATATTAGTTGAAGTTGATAAACAACTCTTATTTCTATTGGACGTTGTCTATGGGTGACAGTTGTTGGGTCTATATGCCACAAATGTGTAATCTCAATCTGTTTTCTTTGTCTATTAGGTACGCTTCTTGTCCCTCCTCCATGTCCATAATAAACTGCTCATTTACCGTCTCTTCTATAGTGCGCTCGCAGCCTACATAAACTAGCTTCGCTCCGGACCGAGTTGCAGTGGTGAAGTCATGTCTCTGCGGTAGCTCTGGAGCACATATCTGAACACACTGAACACGCTGCTGCAGCAGAAGAAATACCAAGCGGCACTTGCTGTGATCAAGGGGTTCAGCAATGGAGAAGTGTAAGAATGGAGGGAGTGGAGAGCGAAGGACCAAGCAAGTCCCTATCCTTTTCCCACTACTCCAGCACTGAACTTTATACCCTTTGCAACAGTGCTGTGTGTTTCAGCACCGCAATACACCCCATTGCTGCATTCAATATTGATTACAATTTGATCCTTTCAGTTTGGTCTGTGTCCTCCTAACTCCCTCGCCCAACACTACACGCCCGCCTGTCCTGAGCACAACTCCCTCGCCCAACACTGCACACCCTTCCTGCCACAGCAATGCATTCTCGCTAGAATTGAGCGCAGGACTCGGTTTTCTCCCCCAGAGCTCCCACTTTAGTCTGCATATGTTCCAGGGGCGCACTGCCCCCGTCACTTGCGAATTTCTACCCCATTGTTGCATTTGCCCCATGGTTGTGTCGCCTATCCACCCCTGTCTAGGAAGCACACCAGCACTGCTTTTTTCTGGACCTGCATCCATTGCATTGCATCTCGGCTGTGCACTATAGCCAGGTCTTGAGGTGACTAAGCATCCCCTATTTTCTGGGACACTCCCTGTTTTCCTCCAACTGTTAACACATTTTGTTCATGTCCGTGTTTTTAGAGAGGATTGACAGAAAACGGAGGGAGGTTGCTTTTTATGTGCTCAAAGTCCGAACACAATTTAATTAATACCAATGAGGCAGGGGTTGAAAGGTGTTTTTAATTTAGTTTGTTAGTGCCTTGTCTGTGTTTCTATGTTGGTGCGCACTGTCATTGAAGTCATTTTGGTGCCCCATGGCTGATGTAATAGCGTAGTCCCTCTTTGCGAAATGTCCCGCTTTGCGAAATGTCCCGGTTTTTGGTTTTCGAAATCTGGTCACTCTACTAGAACGTCTAGGTATTCGGGCGCTTCGCAGCAAGAACCACATTTTTCATCTGAGCACTTGAAAATGCCCCTTTAAAACACAACAAACTAAATTAAATAATGCCCGGTACTGCAGTTCTTAAGCATGAAAGTCTTTGGCATTATTACCAGCACAAACCTGGATTTAGAGGGAAGCCCAATGGGCATCCTCTCCCCAAGGTAGCCCTTGCAGTTCCCAAGGCCCATTTACAAAAAGAAAAACATTATTTTCTGTTTCTTAGTGTTTTATGTGGGCCTATAGTCTTATTTATTTTCTCAGACTAATTGTTTTAACTTTCAAGAATAACACCAAACCCTTGGGATACATGAAGTCTGGGGATCAGTGTAAAGTCCAAGGGGATATGACTATTAACAGGCACGTGTGAAACACAGGTGACCCATGGCTGCAAATTTTCCATGTTGCATATGTGTGACATTTTGATGTTTTCAGGGTGCATATATGCAACACTTAAACTTGTTAAGTATGACACTTTGAGTGACACTTTATTAGTGAGTAGATTAAATTAGTTAAGTTTCTGTAATGATATAAATAGCAGAAATTACCCCATTTACCTGTATTGCCAGCAGCTTTAAGATCGCTCAGGCCTTTAAATCTTTTCACCCACTGGCTATGGCTAGTCAGATAGCCAGATTTTATTAGATCACACTATTTTTATCACCCACTTGTCTGTTCTGGTGCGTGAACTTAAGCTGAAAGTAACAGGTGCTCTGTTCATTCTGAAATGGAATGAGCAATAAAGATGCCTTTAAATCTTATTTTTATCTCAACACATTTACTGTCCGTTCAAGGACAGAGGTCAAATGTCAGTTTTTCTTTTTACTAATTGTTTCTTATGTTATCCTTGAGGTCCTTGTCAAGTGAGTTGTCTGACAATCGTGAAACAAAAGGCTGTAAGATGTCCTTTTTTTGCTAACACACATCATTTAAACAGCTTGTAAATGAGTAGTACAAGCATTTCAAAACATTTCATCAGGGCTTGAAAAATCATACATTTTCCACACACTTATTGTTGTCATTTTTATAATACTTTCAATACAAGCTTCATAGACGAGGGATACATCATCTTCACTTTCCCACGTCTTCTGTCCTTGGTATCTGTTCAGCTTTCCGGTCATCGGGTGACATTATGAATCCACTGAGCATGTGGGATACTTGTAAAGCGCACTGTTACTCCACCCGAGTGTCCTGGCGCTGTAGACCGCTGGGGAACCCGTCCTGGTTTTCCCTGTGAGATGGTCCCTTTCTGGGTATCTCCAGGGTGAAACCAGGCATCCCCGGCGTCTGTGGGGGGCCGTTGTAAAGATGAGGCAAACTTAATGCCCAGAGTTACCGAGTGTGTTCCCTGGTTAGAGTAGGCACTGAGGCGAGAATTATCGAGTCCGTTGACCCTGATCCAAGACCCTGCCGCGTCGGGAATTGAACCCTGGTCCCGGGCCGTTCTCTCTTACAGGTCTGCCGCCTCTAACCAGTGAGCCACACCTCTCCACATGTGTGACTCATTGTCATCTAATGCCAGTTTTTACCTTTTGTCATAGGCGTAACAGGCCCAAATGCACACTATTAATAAAAGAATCATAAACAGATGTTATTTTCTTAATCATGTAATTCTCACTATTCACCAACCCCTTCTACTCTATCCCATGTTATTATTATTATTTCTCTGGGCAAAAGCATTAACAACAGCAGCTTTCTTTCAAATACAAGCAAGCAGATGCCGGGCATGGGGTTCCTCGAGACCACATGTTAGTCCTTCTTGCACATGCATGAGATTTTTCTCTCTCAAAGCGAGTTAGTCATGTTATCTCTACGTAATTCTGGTTCGCACACGCGCAATGCATTTTTGCAAATTGAAGTGAGATTTAGTCGGGTGGCACTTTATTCTTTACTAGTAGACCGTCCCGACGTTGTCCGGGTATGAATTGCTGCCGGCCAGTAGTATATTGTTTTGTAGGATTTCGTTTTGGTAGCATTTCTTATCTGTGACAGCCTGTGAAACGCTCCGATTCACAGTGCACTGCTGATGCACTTAAGAGTGCGCGTTCAAGTAGTGTGTAAACTCGAGTTTCCCTACTTTATTTTTCCTTGCAATATTATATAGCGCGAACTCGACAACATGGCATGAGTACAATTTACATTACAGAAGAACAAATTCATTTGTGGTAGGCACGGGGAGACAAAGTGATTAGCCTGGAATCACAGGATGTTGAGCTGATGCCGAGATTCAAGCGTAGCTCCCCAGCTCTAAAGTTTGCAATTCTAGTGTAGTGTAGTTCCTATTATCCCAATAGCCTCTGCGCATTGGAATAATACCTTCAATAGTATAGGCCTAGACCAGACGTTAACTAGGTCTTCTATTGTCGATATTAGACTTAAAGTTTTGGGTTTGCCAGCTAGCTCAGAGTTCACTAGAAACTTTCTCGAATAGGCAAGGAGGAGTTGAACCTCCCTGGATAGACAAGAAGGGATTTAGTTTCTGACAACCATAGAACATGACAACTTTGCTCTCCCCTAATCAAGAGTGTATCTCTAGAGTCGTGTGAAAACAAAAGACAACTTATTTTACTCAGTCAGTACGTGCATTCTTAGTCTCACCAGATTGTAGAGAAAAGGAAGAGACGGGCGTGTTCAATAAAAGATGTTATTTATTGATCAGTCTCTTTTCTCATACAAGAGAAATGGATCGATATTATCGCAATACTTATGGTTAAGTAAAGTGCATACAATAAAAGCAGAAGTATAAAATAATACTGTAAAAACATTTATATGGTTTCTAAGCCATAAGGTGGTTTAAAATGGATAAAATAGATACATACACATATACATTTGACTAATCGTACTCAACTGGTGTTTCTAACTACGCCTACCCCGGTGTACCTGACCTAAGCCTAATACGTGGGCGGGAATAGAAAGTAGCAGTTTAAGTTAAGTTTGTTTTGCCAAGTGACTGACTCAAGAATTCTCTGCAAGGGGTTATTCAGTTCTGTACCTGGAATTTAGGATGAATGAGGGATGGTATCTCTCGTCTCTGGTCTCGATATTCCAAGCTGCCTGCGAGGGCTGCTCGGAAGCGCCGGAGCTGGATTTCTCGGCAGGAGAAAGCAGCGTCTCGTTCTCAGCGCGTCAGGAAGGCGGGGCTGCGCCAGCGGGGTCTGCTCTGCTCTGGGCTTCGGCAAGTCTGGCTGCTCCGATCTCGTCACCACCGCGTGTGTTTGCTTAAGGCAATACCGGTAATATTTATACCTGTAAGGTGCCGAGATTGACGTAAGGATGGACATAGATACGTCAATAAGGATGTCATACGACTTGGTCGTTAGCACATTCTTTTGCTGAAGTTCTCGATGAAATTAAAACAATGGCCGCAGGGTTTTTCCCAGGTTGTCATAGGTTTGATTTGTTTTGAGAACTCCGTATGCCTTATCAGGGGCTGGAGGAATATCGCTTGTCTAATTAGATGGCAAGCGTTATGACCTAATCAGATAACACGTTCCTGTGCCGTCGTGTGGCTTAATCAGATAACGGTTTCTGCATCATGGGATGGCTGCTAGTTAACTTGTTAACCAGAACAGGGTCTGGAATAGGGGGATCGATACAGAACCTATAAGAATACATCACACCCACTCCACGCTAACTATGGCCATGTTTACGAATCTAGGCATAGTAAAACATACTGTAGAGCAGAGGTACTCATAGTACGGCCCGCGGGCCAGATGCAGCCCGGCAAGCCTTCCTTGGCGGCCCGCGGACCTTCGAGACAATCGTACCTGTGCTTAAAAAAATAATGTATTAGTGTTGGCAAACACCGCCGCAGCAGTGCTTCACTGGGAGACTTTGATAATCACTGCTGCCCCGGCCCCCACAGAGCAGAGTGGAGATGCAAGGGCGCTACAACAAAGCCTCAATAATATGTAAATGGTCTTTTAAAGACCTGCTAAGTACTTTGGTGCGACTGATGGACGGCTGTCTCTCTGCCCCCCCCCCCCCCTTTAATGACCCTGATGCGGTGTCCATTCACTCACAGTCGCGTGGACACTCCTATAATTACCAGAAGGGCGCGCGCAAACTGCATTTTAGTCATGAGAAACTTCTTGCCAGATAGGGATCTTTCTGTGTGTGCGCGGCGCTGAGGAAGCCCTCTCAGCCCGGGCTGAAGGCTGACACAGACAGACACACACAGTGAGATGACAGAGGGGGGGGGGAGAGGGAGGGCTGGAGGGAGGGAGAGGGAGGGCAGGAGGGAGGGAGAGGAAGGGCAGCAGGGAGAGGGAGAGGAAGGGCAGGAGGGAGGGAGAGGGAGGGCAGGAGGGAGGGAGAGGAAGGGCAGCAGGGAGAGGGAGGGAGAGAGAGGGCAGGAGGGAGGGCAGGAGGGAGAGAGAGAGGGAGGGCAGGAGGGAGGGAGAGAGGGAGGGAGAGGGAGGGCTGGATGGAAAGAGAGACGGAGAGGGAGGGCAGGAGGGCAGGAGGGAGAGAGAGAGGAAGGGCAGGAGGGAGGGAGAGGGATGGCAGGAGGGAGGGAGAGGAAGGACAGCAGGGAGAGGGAGGGAGAGAGAGGGAGGGCAGGATGGAGAGAGAGAGGGAGGGCAGGAGGGAGGGAGAGAGAGAGGGAGGGAGAGGGAGGGCAGGAGAGAGAGAGAGAGGGAGGGCAGGAGGGAGAGAGGGCAGGAGGAAGGGAGAGGGAGGGAGAGAGAGGACAGGAGGGAGGGCAGGAGGGAGAGAGAGGGCAGGAGGGAGGGCAGGAGGGAGAGAGAGAGGGAGGGCAGGAGGGAGAGAGAGGGCGGGAGGGAGGGAGAGAGGGCGGGCAGAAGGGAGAGGGAGGGAGGGGGAGGGCAGGAGGGAGAGAGGGCAGGAGAGAGAGAGAGAGGGCGGGCAGGAGGGAGAGAGAGGGCAGGAGGGAGGGAGAGGGAGGGCAGGAGGGAGAGGGAGGAAGAGAGAGGGCAGGAGGGAGGGCAGGAGGGAGAGAGAGGGCAGGAGGGAGGGCAGGAGGGAGAGAGAGAGGGAGGGCAGGAGGGAGAGAGAGGGCAGGAGGGAGGGAGAGGGAGGGCAGGAGGGAGAGGGAGAGAGAGAGAGGGCCGGAGAGAGGGCAGGAGGGAGAGAGAGGGCAGGATGGAGAGGGATGGCAGGAGGGAGAGAGAGGGCAGGAGGGAGAGAGAGGGCAGGAGGGTGGGCAGGAGGGAGAGAGAGAGGGAGGGCAAGAGGGAGAGAGAGGGCAGGAAGGAGGGAGAGGGAGGGCAGGAGGGAGAGGGAGGGCAGGAGGGAGATGGAGGGCAGGAGGGAGGGAGAGGGCAGGAGGGAGAGGGAGGGCAGGAGGGAGAGGGAGAGGGAGAGGGACAGGGAGAGGGAGAGGGAGGGCAGGAGAGAGAGAGAGATGTATGTTTGCTGGGTCTGGTGGCTCAGTGGATGAAGGCATCCGCTGCAGGGACCTGTGTGCAACCTCATGGTCACAAGTTTTCTTATTGTTTTAGCCCCACCCCCTCCCCCTCTGACCCCGCCCCCACCGGTGCGGCCCTCGGCCTCAAACCTCACTGTAAATTTGGCCCCCAGAGAAAGTTTGTGAGTACCCATGCTGTAGAGTATCGTGTATACCTTACCACCCCAAAATACATATAATGCATTTCGAATAATGTAATATACGGAAATAATATTCACATGTACTATATGCACTCAAGCTGTAGAATAATGCTAAAGTAATCACGCATATGTATACATTATTTCTAAATGGTATATGAGAATTTACACATGAAATGGCTCTTAATACAGAAGAAAAAAGGTTCGAGACCATTTCAGCACAGAATAAAGATAATTATGAACATACCAGCGGGCAGCTAATGTCTATAAAGTTTCTAAAAATAGAAAATTTTAGTTCTCTAAGAATAGTTTTTACTTTAAGCAGAAGATAAGTGTCCCGAAAAATCGTAAAAATATTTTGGGGCTGCTGAAAAAAATCGCTGTCCGTGAACTGGAGGGAAAATTGTTCATCTAATTTTATCATTAAAGTTGAAGGCCAAATTCAGGGTGTTTGGAACGCCATGTGCTAGCTTGCTCAAAAGTCTCTATTTCTGCTCTGGTGAGAACATCATATCATTTAGACTGTCGAAAAAGCTGTCAACAGCTTCCTGGGAGAGTTCCACTAACTCGGAAAAAGGTGTAACCATGCATTCGTGCGCATGATTGTCTCCATTGGCGTTTTGATTAGTATTGCTGACAGAAGGTCGTACCTGATCGATGCTGCTTTCATCTTGAACTCCACTACCCCTTAATCGTAGTAGTGAAGTTTCCACGAATGCCGTCATCAGGATTGGCAGCCGTTGAGGGCAGCACAAAGCATGAGACGTTATTGGACTCAACAATGTTTCTGCATCCATTGGCGCATCTGATTGTAGCGTCAGACAGGTGTCCAACACGCATTCTTCTCCGCACAGCAGGCACCTTAATACAGGTAAAACACATCGATGCCACATTGGTCGAAATGAAAGAAACCAAGTCATGTTCAGGTCTCTAAGCCGGGATAGTCCCAGGATTTTTGATATCCGGTCTCGGTATCCAATGGCTCGGATTGTTTCTTCCCTTGTCGCAGGTGTTTTGTCTGTGACATGGTTTGCCATAACGAAATATTAGGACCAAGAATAGGATTCCTGCAATTAGTCCCAAAATGAGGGGAAGTCCGCCAAAAATCGAATGGACGAAGTCTGGAAAAATACCCAGTATGGCTTTGAATGGTGTTAATGCCATTGAAAATACTGTCTTAAATACTTTTGAGACTCCACTGGTATCAGAAATATTTAAGATTTCATTCAGGATTTCCGCGAAATGTATGGGGGAATTAGTTGATAACAATGAGTGAATCTCTGTAGTCGTCCTTGCGACTAGGAGATCATACGTTTCTTTTGATGACGTGAGTCTGGTCGGCGTCTGAAGAAGCACTGTTTTCATTCTGCTTAAAGTATCTATTCAAATAGAAGTCATTTTTAAGTTAGGCCATGCCCTTGCCTCCCTGTCTGGAAAGGAGCTGGGGAACAATGAGTGTCCACAGCACATGACCTTCGCAGTCGTAGTTACGAGATAAGGAGTCCCGGGCATAAGACTACAACATCTGCGATCCACAATTAGAATGTAACTCCCGTTATAGAGTCTTTTAAGGAATGGTTCTATCTCCGTTGCAGGTGTGCCTAGCTGGTGACATGAAAGGTTATTTGAGTTCCCTTCACAGGCTCCATGCAAACTAATTCCATTACACAGAAGTGTACCGCTTAGTGACATCGCACAATTATTGCCACTAAGAAACACTTTCTGTCCTTTATTACTGACACATGCATGTGAATAGGGCAAGTTCCATGTTGTCTTAATGTACCCTTTTCCCAATTTTTCGTACATGCCAGCCTGTATATATTTTTGGCAGTATTGAAACCTGAAGGTTGATATTGGAATATTAATTATTCCATGTATTATCCATTCACTGACAGGTCGTTCTGACATTGTCACTGGTAATCTCTCGAGTTTCTCAATGCTCAGGATTGTATAATCAGCACCCTTTTGTGCCATACTGATTTGTTTATCAATAAGGTTAAAGATATTGAATAGTGACGTTGTGTTGATTAAACGCCAAGGCACATAGCCTGAACGCAGATTTTGTAACGTCCAGCCAAGCTGTACAATAGAACGCAATTGAGACTGACCGTGTTGTAACAACAGTAAGTCTTGCGATATTATGTCGATTGCTGAAGACACAATGCTGTCCAAAGAAAAAATTCTGGAGGACAGAGTCATTAACCCATTGTCCACTACAGAAAGTGATTTTTCCAAATTAATACGGTCAATTTCCCGTATACTTTCTGCTGTCTCAATTTGAGTTACCTTCCAGGCCTCGTTGTAAGCTGCATATACAGAGGCTGCTATGAAGCGTTTTTGACGCTGTTTGCGCGGTCCCATAATGAAATCACGCAAGTCAGCACCATCAGTAAGTAAAGTTAGGTGTTGCTTAATTTCTGTCAGTGTGGAAGTTTGTAGCCATTGAAGGCATAATTTGCCCACACTGTAGGTGGTTATTATCCCTGGGTGTTGTCTTTGGGAATATCTATGGTCTGGCCTGGTCAATTTGAACCCCTGTTTTTTGTTCAGGAATCTGTCTTGACAGTTATTAGTATCTGTGGGCCAGATCAACCACTGTTTCCAATCAGGATGTGTTCTGTTTTGGTTTAATATATAGTTTACGTCTATCTCTTCATCTGTAGAGCTATTGCTGTCCATTGTTGGCTTTGGAATAGACGGTTTATTTAAGTCTTTGATTTTGGCTAAGCCAAGACAGGTGGTTTGTTGAACAGTGTCGTTTAAAAATATAATTTGTTCTGGGATCATGCAGGCTCTAAACAATGATTCTATACCTTGTACTTGCCATTCTTTTGTACCCCAAACACTTTTAACTTCAACATTTTTGTCCCAATAATCAAAACCAAAAGTATTCATTTGTTCAAAAAATGAGTCTGAATATATCAATTTCGTGTTTGTTAGCATGGTCTTTGTCCCTGTCTTATTTGACAATTTGAAATAAAATGTTTCAGCATTACTTGTGTTAAACCCTGAAAAGTATGAATATTTGTCGTAAAAGGTTCTTGAGCTTCCTTTTGGAGGGGTTGCACAATGTTCCCATTGATTATAATTTAAAACATTTCTAGGTTGTGCAGATTTATGTAGAAAATGGTTACCATAGTGGTTGTAACAGTACATACTATCATAATTAGTCGAACCCTGCAAATAATCATGTTTGGTAAATTTAGCAGACATCACTAAGTCAGACATCATATTATTTATACTTTCAAAGTCCCAATCATCAGCAAATGAGCTTGTTTTTACAAAGTCACTCAACGAGATCTTAATTTGGTGTGGATATTTCAGGATCTCAACCGGACCATAAATTTCGTAGTCAGTATTGTCCCATGCTACCCCACCCGGTATAGGATTGGCTGTGAAGTTGACTGAAGAAAGTTCTCTTTTCTCGACGTGTGAAGATGTGTGTGGCTTGAGGATCAAGTTGATTTTCTGACTTGCTGTGTCCATTGTAGCATATTTTCCCTCAATGAAGCGTCCCAAAGTTAGTACCATGATGAGCCAAAGTATGAGGATAAATGCACCAAAGCCCACCCAAAATTCAATCCATGGAGAAATCAGATATGTTTCTTTCAGCTGTTTCAAAAGTTCTTTAGCTTTATCTTTAAAGGTTTTTGTTGATGGCTGTGTTTTTGATTCACTTAGGTCTTCAGAGGAATCATCGAAGTTTATGAAGTAGCCGGATGCAGTTCTGTCAACTGTTCCAATTGCTTCAGGATTACTGTTTCTTGCATATTCGTTTGTTACTTCATTGTAGGTTGGTGTGTCTCTACTAAATGTTTTTATTTGGGTTTTCAGAGGTTTAAGTTCCAATGCATTGTTGCATAGTCCTTGTTGTTCTTCTGTAGGCGTTTCGAAAGTGATTAGCCTCTTAGTTTGGACCTCTGTATTGGTAGCAAACCTTGGTGTTCTACTACTTATCGGGAGTCCACTTGGCCTGCTGTTTGTTATCGGCCACATGATTGTGGTTTTACCAGGTCGATGGATACAACTCGGTTCTCCTTTTTACCAGCAAGCGGCGGTAGTACAACTGATCTTGTCCCGTTAATAGACAAGACAGGAACTGCTTTTCTGTAAGAAGGCCCAAATTCCTTCTTTACCGCGATCTTTTCTCTGACTAGATCCCCGACTTTTGGAATCCAGACAGGTCTTGCTGGGACAGGTGGTGGTTCTTCAGTGGTTGTTGGCTGCTGTTTCAACTTTATGTTGCTCAGGTCTTTTCTTGTTTTGTTTAAGTCCTGCAAAATAGCCAAACGATCTTTGATATCAAAGCTTTTTTCCTTTACCACTGAAGTCTGACTGTCAAGATCTAAGACTAACATCCTAGTTCCAAACAATAATTCGTACAGACTGAATCCCTTCAGAGAATTTCTTGGCAGGTTATTTAGACTACGTTGGACACTTATTAGATGTTTGACCCACCCAGCTCCCGAACCTAATATCCTTTCTGTTATAGATAGCTTTATGCCTTGGTTTTTTCTTTACACCATCCCGTATCCCTCAGGAAGGAAGTGAGAAGAATCCCGCATCGCTATGCTCATTTGGCCGTGCTTCCCCACAAGCTTGAGTGCTAAAGTGAAAACATTGGTCAAACGTAGCATGCTCCTAGCGTATATGCCATTTAGACTCGCAAATCTTTGTATAACAGTCCAGACGTCAGCCGAGTGCTGGGGATCTACATTATAAGTGGAAACTAGCCTGTATATGTTAATCGGACGCTCTGCTTTTTACTGCTGATCCTTTCTGGAGTAAAACGCCACGGTAGTATACCGTTTCTCTCGCCACTGCGATCTCTGTTGCAGTCCGGGCATTTTTTTTTACAAAAATGTGATGCTGCAGGCTCATGCCTGGCCACCAGTACACTGATTGTAATTCTTCCAGAGAATCTTTTAGTTTGAGGTGTCTGAGACCCTCGCCCATATGTGCGTCTGCAATTAACAAAGTTCTCCTGTCCATGTTTGGAATTACTCTATCCCCCACTCCAGGGATTCGAGCAAAAGGGACGGAGTTTGCATCGATTATGTATGTATAATTGAGTGGATAGTTGATCGGTAGCGCTGAGCAGTCGCCTTTTGATGACGTTTTTACCGCCAGCATAGTTTCACCGTCAATGTATTTCATTGTATGCTTTTTTCTAGCTACGGAAGCCGATTTAGTTGCAACCGTGGTGGCTGTCTTAGCCAATGAATTCCCTGCAACGTGAACGCCATCACGCTGATGACTCAGTGAGTGTGTCACGTGAGTCTTTGGTAGTTCTTTTTGTAACAGAACTATTTGTTCCCAAAGCAATTTTTGCTTTATTGTTGCACCTGTGTCATCTTTGTAACCGTTTTGAATCCATTTCTGCAAATCGCTGTTATATGATTTGACGCAGTAATACGAATCGGACACTATAAGTGTCGGGAATTCACGATCTGCATTATCTAGCGCCATTTTCAATGCTATTATTTCAGTCTGTTGTTCTGAATTAGTTTCTACTGAGTGTGTTTTTGTTAATAGAGGTCTTAGTTTACCTCCGCGCCACACTTCTTTTGTAATCTCACATGTGGGGTTGTATGCTTGTTCTCCCCAAACTGAGGGTTGAGCATGTCCGTCTGTATAGATTACACAAGCGTACTGTCGTAAGGGCAGAATGTCGATTGGCAGAGGGAATGTTCTTTCATATTCTATATTTTTCAATTCTTTTAATTCTGGATCAAAGTAGTATTTTACTTTGTCCGTTGTAATTGAATTCACCCATTGTATCCATTCCGGATTCAATGCAGTTGTTGGTAAATTACACGGTGTTGTTAATGCCTCAAAGGCTGATTCTGCTGTTCTGACTGTGGTGTGTCTACCGTCAGCTTTATCTTTTTCTCTAGCTATTGCGGTTTGAACTGCATGAACAATGTTTTCTTTAATGCTGAATTTCTTTTCAGCTTCTGTGTACAAGTGTGATTTGAATGCAATTGGTACCTTTTCTCCCCCGTTAGGGGTCAGGTATGTGAATCCGCATCTTCCTGGGATGACTCGAATCACAAGATTGCGTGTGTTATCACGTGTTTCTAATTTTGTTTTAATTAACATGTCTGTTTGTAAGGATCTCAAAATTTCTGTGTGTGTTTGAGTCCAATTGGTTCTTTTAAAATCTGGTTTTATTAGATCATAAAGGGGTTTGACCCTTTCTGCGTAATTTGCAATGTATGTTCTTCCGAAATTTAGGAAGCCTAGAATTGACTGTAGGTTTTTTAGTATTCTAGGTGCTTGGAGTACGGCACATTTCTCTAGGAAATTGTCAGCCAGGCTTTTGCCTTCACTTGATAATTCATATCCTAAGAACAGGACTGTTAGATGGGCAATTCTAGATTTTTTAAAGTTGAATTTGTAACCCTCTGCTGCGAACCCAAGTATTATGGTGTTCACTCTCTTCAAGTGAGTATCCAAGTCATCATCTGTTAGGTATATGTCGTCGACATAAGATAATGCTTCGTCATCATATGTTTGTAGTAACTCTGTTACTCTCGCTGAGAATAATCCTGGGCTGTTCTTAAACCCTTGGGGTAACCGACAGAATTGTTTTTGAGCGCCATTTATTGAGAACGCAGACAAATATCTGCTCTCTGGTGCTATATTTTGACAAAAGAATCCATTAGAGATGTCTAATGTTGTTTTGTATTTTTTGCGCACTATGTTATTCATTAGCGCTGCACTATGCGAGTTTTGCACTGCATAAGTTTTGCACCATGAGTTAAGGTGTCTGTAATCCAAAACTAGACAATATGAATTGTCTGGTTTGGAAACAGGAAACAAAGGGTTGTTCATTTGTGAGGTGCAAGTTTCAATCGCCCCCTGGTATTCTAGTTGATCTAGGATTTCTTTTACCTGTTTTTTAGCTTCTTGCTTAATTGGGTATTGTCTTTGTGCAGTAGGTTGTGATTTTAACTGGATTTTGTGAGGAGGAGAGTCCTCATCCCATCCTATGTGATTTTTATATAAAGCAGGAGCTTGAGCTACTGCCCACTTTCTAGCAAGTGTGTATTTTTTATGAATTGGGATATGATTTGAGAAGGCAGGCATAATTATTTCTTCGCCATGAGGGCAGTCCCTGACAAACTCTGGTGGCCAGTCTTTTTCAGCTAGAAGGATGTCATAGCCCTTGGAGAGATTATCCCAAAATAGTCCCCTTATTTTTCTAGTCTTATCCCCTTCTATACGTAAAGTTATTTCATATATTTTGTGAGGTTTGCTAACTCTGGTGTCTGCAGTCCACTTGAAGATATTCATTCGTGTCCACTGTCTCCAGATGATTCATAAGGACTTTGCGAGCTATGCTCACTTCTGCTGCGCTGTCTAGCATTGTCTGAGCCCATTCTCCGTTTTTCAGTTGTGTCCTCAGTATTCTCGGCATTGTTAACTATTTTAATACTGGCTACCTTCTTTTTTGGAAATTGTAATTTCTTATTTGGATGAGCAGGTTCCTTGTCTTTGGACTTGACGTGCCATTCCCTGGGTTCCGATCGTCCTCTTCTTTCCGATTTCTGCGAGGAAGTCTGAAAAGATTGAGAGGGACGTGTATCAAAATCTTGATATCTATCCGGTTTCTTTATATTATCCCTATTTCTAAGGTTGTATTTTTTCACAGAGGGCTCACTTTGGGGAGACCTAGGTCCTTGGTCCGGAGATTTTTCTCTCCGCCGAGGAGACCTTCCTCTGGACTGGAATTTCTTTTCTTTTGGATTGGATTGTTTGTTTCCATCCCAGTTCTTCTTTTGACTGTTTAGATTATTTTTAATAAATATTTTTTCAGGACTTTCAATCAGTTGGGGTTTTACTGGTATTCCACCTAAACTATCTCTACCTAGTTCCTCATAGGATTTTTCTATAATTCTGGCAATTTCAGCTGGTTGGTCTGCTATATCTAATTCTTTTAACCTTTGGCGGATCGCCACATTTGCTGCTTCTCCCTTTATATTGGCTAGTAATATAGCCGAGACCTGCTTGAAGTCTTTCAGTAATTTCATACCAAGAGTTAAAGCGGGTTCTGGACCGTATTCGTCTTGAATTTGTTTTAGCACATCTGGTATTACCGAGATGGATGGTACACCATGCGTTTTTGTGTAAATGGAAGCAAAGACTGTACCCCAAGTGTCACAGTCCTCCACGTGTGGTGCGATTCCCATTGGAAGACAGATAGTCAGAATCCTGTGTTTATCCACAGGAGTGGTGTCTGGAAACACCGCCTCTATTTGGGTGATTTTTTGTGCTAACCAGAATGGTATTTGTTCCCTTTTAGCTGGTACTTTACCTAGGCAGGACTGTATGTTCTGTGGTGTAATTTTATTTGTGTTCCCCTGATGAGGGGTCAGCTGTGGAATTTTAATTGCTGGTTGGATTGTTGAAGTCCGCATTACATATTGGACTAATTGTCTATGTACTTTTATTAATTGTTTTAGTTGTATTAGAAGATCTGCTGCAGACATTCTTTCGATGTCTGGATGTGGTGTGTATCCGGCTAGGACCGGCCACGTTGCTCCTGGTCTACCTAATGGACCGAGCCTGGTGATGTGATTGTTGTGTTTTAGGGCGCCATTAAACAAGAGCAGGTGCTCTTGAAATTTAAGTGGTACTTCCACCTCCTCGAAAGGAGTGTATTCTTCAGGAGGTTCCTCTGTTTTGTAATGGTGGAAGTACTTTGTTACAGCGTTTGCTGCTGGAAAGTTTATCCATGAATAGAATACCTCTGTCTGCCGATATTCGTGTGCCTCTATTACGAATATGACTGTGCCACCTCTAGGTGTCAGTCCATTTTCTATAAGTTTTAAAGTTATAGATTTTCTTATGTTGACCGGGATGAGTATTAAATCCGGGTCTGCTTCTTGCATAGTATTATCAGCTGCTACGAGTTCAGCTGCTACTCTAGCTATCTCTCTTTCTTCTTCAGTGTCTGACATTCTACTGTCAGGAAGGTTATTTTGTTTGTTTGCAGATCAGGTTTCTTTGGAAACAAAGATTAGATGCACAATATTTTGGAACAGTGTATCCTTCAACGTTGACTAAACCAAGAACCATACATAGGAGTTTCTTCCTGCGAGGTTTGGCGGATATGACCTTTCACCCACTCCAGACGTCTTTGGAGTATTATGGGAAAAAAAGGGGTCTGAGTGAAAAAGCACGACTGAGTTACTCTAATGTCTTGCGTTAGTTTTATCGCCTTTCCAAACGTTTGGGCACCATGTAGTGTAGTTCCTATTATCCCAATAGGCTCTGCGCATTGGAATAATACCTTCAATAGTATAGGCCTAGACCAGACGTTAACTAGGTCTTCTATTGTCGATATTAGACTTAAAGTTTTGGGTTTGCCAGCTAGCTCAGAGTTCACTAGAAACTTTCTCGAATAGGCAAGGAGGAGTTGAACCTCCCTGGATAGACAAGAAGGGATTTAGTTTCTGACAACCATAGAACATGACAACTTTGCTCTCCCCTAATCAAGAGTGTATCTCTAGAGTCGTGTGAAAACAAAAGACAACTTATTTTACTCAGTCAGTACGTGCATTCTTAGTCTCACCAGATTGTAGAGAAAAGGAAGAGACGGGCGTGTTCAATAAAAGATGTTATTTATTGATCAGTCTCTTTTCTCATACAAGAGAAATGGATCGATATTATCGCAATACTTATGGTTAAGTAAAGTGCATACAATAAAAGCAGAAGTATAAAATAATACTGTAAAAACATTTATATGGTTTCTAAGCCATAAGGTGGTTTAAAATGGATAAAATAGATACATACACATATACATTTGACTAATCGTACTCAACTGGTGTTTCTAACTACGCCTACCCCGGTGTACCTGACCTAAGCCTAATACGTGGGCGGGAATAGAAAGTAGCAGTTTAAGTTAAGTTTGTTTTGCCAAGTGACTGACTCAAGAATTCTCTGCAAGGGGTTATTCAGTTCTGTACCTGGAATTTAGGAGGAATGAGGGATGGTATCTCTCGTCTCTGGTCTCAATATTCCAAGCTGCCTGCGAGGGCTGCTCGGAAGCGCCGGAGCTGGATTTCTCGGCAGGAGAAAGCAGCGTCTCGTTCTCAGCGCGTCAGGAAGGCGGGGCTGCGCCAGCGGGGTCTGCTCTGCTCTGGGCTTCGGCAAGTCTGGCTGCTCCGATCTCGTCACCACCGCGTGTGTTTGCTTAAGGCAATACCGGTAATATTTATACCTGTAAGGTGCCGAGATTGACGTAAGGATGGACATAGATACGTCAATAAGGATGTCATACGACTTGGTCGTTAGCACATTCTTTTGCTGAAGTTCTCGATGAAATCAAAACAATGGCCGCAGGGTTTTTCCCAGGTTGTCATAGGTTTGATTTGTTTTGAGAACTCCGTATGCCTTATCAGGGGCTGGAGGAATATCGCTTGTCTAATTAGATGGCAAGCGTTATGACCTAATCAGATAACACGTTCCTGTGCCGTCGTGTGGCTTAATCAGATAACGGTTTCTGTATCATGGGATGGCTGCTAGTTAACTTGTTAACCAGAACAGGGTCAGGAATAGGGGGATCGATACAGAACCTATAAGAATATATCACACTAGAACTTGTGGCGGGAGGTGTGTCTAAAAGTGTATGTCGGTGCTGGCCATCAATGAGAGAGACCTGTGCATTTTTCAAATCGGTGGTGAAAAAATATGAGTATGTTGCTGGAGATGTGGGCCGCCGTGCCACCAATGTACTTACCGGGGGAGGTTAGACACCCATTATTCCGCAACTTTCTTTCCGCATACCATCACTCCGCATACTTTCATTACGAAAGTACCATGACTCCGCAATGCCATTTTAACGCATGGCATTACATTTGATATGCTTTACCACGCATACATATACAACGAAATTCGTTGTAAATGCATGAATGGTAAAAGCATGTTTTTTTAAATGTTTGGATAAGGTAAGTATGGGTATAGGGGTATATGTTTTGGGGTACTGAGGTATATGTTTTACGGTGTTTGGGTATTTTAAGGGTTCAGATATAGTTTTGGGTTATGGGGTACAGGGGTAGTTTTAGGGTTTAGGGATAGGTATGGGATTTGGGGTACAGGGGTATTTTTAGGGTTCAGGGCTAAGTTTGGGTTTTGGGGTATAGGGGTATTTTTAGGGTTCAGGGGTAGGTTTGGGTTTTGGGGTACAGGGGTATTTTAAGGGTTCAGAGCTAGGTTTGGGTTGTGGGGTACAGGGGTATTTTTAGGGTTCAGGGCTAGGTTTGGGTTTTGGGGTACAGGGGTATTTTAGGGTTGAGGGGTAGGTTTGGGTTTTGGGGTACAGGGTTATTTTATGGTTCAAGGCTAGGTTTGGGTTTTGGGGTACAGGGGTATTTTTAGGGTTAAAATGGGTTAGTGTTTAAGGGTGTTGGGTTATTTTAAGGAGTAAGGGTGGGTTATGATTATGGGGTGCAGGGTGGTCACCCGGAGCTGGAATGTACAGAACCTGGGAAGAAAAAACAATGAAATATTGGGCACAACGCTTGCTCTTTTTTTCCGTAATCCCGCGCCCCGCACACGCCCACGCCCCCAGCACACGCCCACAGCACACGATATGAGACATGGCATGAAGGGCGGAACGTACCACACGCCCCCAGCGTTTGTCACACCCCCCAGCACACGCCCACAGCACAACGCAGACACGCCCACAAGGGACTACTTTGCTGGCACGGTTCTTTTACCTTTTAAATGTATATTGTTATTGTTATTGTTATTGTTATTTTTGATTTGTAGCGCGCTCAATCACCTACAGGCCTCTAAGCGCTCGGGAATCGATGGTAAACAACAACTTTGACAGTACAGAGGGCATCCACTGGCCTACGTGGCTCACAGGGCTCTCCTGAACAACAGCGTTTTCAGCCCCTTTCTGAAACGTAGGAGGTTTCCTTCCTTTCGTAGTGGCTCAGGTAGTGTGTTCCATAAATGCGGAACCAGCACCGAAAAGGCTCTACCGCCCTTGGTGGCAAGTTTGTACCGAGGGCAGGCTAATAGCTGAGAGTCTGAGGACCTAAGAGCTCTCTTTGGGCTATACATTACCAGGCGATCTTTGATGTAAGCAGGTGCCATGCCATAGATGGCTTTATGGGCGATGCACAGATTTTTAAATTCCACTCGCTCCTTAATAGGGAGCCAGTGGAGGCTTTGTAGCAGGGGGGATGCTTTAGTGTGTCTTGGCTGTCTGAAGATAAGACGAGCGGCATCATTCATCACCACCTGTAGCCTATTTATCAAGGTTTTTGGTAGGCCAAGGTAGAGGGCATTTCCATAATCTATGCGTGAAATCACAGTAGCTGCGACGATGGAACGTAGCATAGATTGGGAAATGATAGGCACTAATTTCCGTAGCTGTCGGATGATATTAGTACAGCTGCCCACCACTGAAGAGATTTGGCTGACCATAGAGAGGTCACAATCCAGTTTGATCCCCAGGCTCTTCACGTTCAAACTGGGTTTTGGAGCTGGACCTAACTCTGCGGGCCAGTAGAGGTCACACCATGGTTAGGTGGTAGATGAAATAACCAAGACCTCAGTCTTGTCTGGATTGATTTTTAGGATGTTTCCTGTCATCCACTGGACCGTGTGTCTCAAAATATTCTGAGTGTGGAGTTGGGCGGTGTTTGTATTGTCAACACTCCGCAGCAGCTGCGTGTCGTCTGCATAGTTATATACTGTGCAGCCCATACTCGCCAGGGAGGCAATCAGAGGCTGCAGATATAGGTTAAACAGCAGTGGGGATAGGGCCGAGCCCTGAGGTACCCCACATTCTATTTCTCCCACGGTGGAGATTTCTTCTCCGAGTTGTATTCTTTGTGTCCTTCCTGACAGGAAGGACTGCAACCACTCGAAAGCCCGGCCTTTGATGCCAAAGTCACTCAGCCTTTCCAGTAGCAGCGCATGACTGACGGTATCGAACGCCGCTGAAAGGTCTAATAAAATCAGGGCGCTCGGTTTTTTACCGTCAGCCAAGCCTCTCAATTCATCCAGCACCGAGAGCATCACCAACTCGGTGCTGTGGTGTGCTCGGAACCCTGCTTGTCGTTCGTGAAGCAGGGAGCGGGACTCCAAGTACATGGACAAAGATTTTAATACATGTTGCTCCAGTACTTTGGAGAGAAATGGTAGCTGAGAGATCGGCCTATAGTTTTTTAGTATTGCGGGGTCTGCGCCAGGTTTTTTCAACAGCGGTCTTACCCGCGCTTCCTTAAGTGCTGCTGGTAGTTGTCCTAATTCCAGGGATCTATTTAGGAGATGGATGACTTGCTCCTCCAATAGTGGACGGGCTGCCTGAAAAACTTTAGGTGGACAAGGGTCCGCTGGAGATCCAGATTTGATTCTGGCCATCAACTGCTGCAGGCTCAAGATGTCAATCTCTGGAAACAGTGTGATGGCACAGTCAGTTTGATTTTGGGGGATTATAGGTGTAGCCATTCCATTAAGCGGCCCATTTTTTATGTCCTGGATGATGGTTCTTACTTTCTCCAAGAAAAAATCCTGAAAGCAATTGCAGTTTATGGGAGACTGAACGCTGTCTGGTTTTTTGGTCAACTCCGACAGGATTTTAAAAGTCTCTTTCTGCACGTTGACTGCCTTACTTAGACGGGATTCGTAGTACTCGGCTTTGGCAAGGATGATGTGTTTTTTGTATGCGTTCAAGGAGGCACGGTAGAGGTTCCTGGCTGAGTCCAGTTTAGTTTTCCTCCAGCTTCTTTCTAGGGCTCTAAGTTTCTTTTTATGGTCCCTCAGTGCTGGCGTGAACCAAGGGGCATCCTTACCCGGGCCTTTTAGCGCCTTAATTTTTATTGGCGCTATCTGATCAATAGCTAGTGTCAGGGAACGCGTTAAATCCGCGTATTGCTGATCTAGACTATGATCTAAGTTCGGGGGGCAATCTCTGGGCAGGAATACCTCGGTCAGGGTCCTCAAATCGACCTCTGCCCATTTGCGGGTTTTTCTAGCCTCCAATGTTGGTTTGACTATTTGGCCCTTAATACGTAGCTCACAGGAAATTAGGTGGTGATCAGACCAAATACATGGGGCAACTTCTTTCAGCGTTAGTGAGGGGTCTGTCGTCCATACCAGGTCAAGGGTATGACCTTTGGTGTGCGTGGGGACATTCACGATCTGTTTAAAGTTTAGCGCTGACATCAAAGTGTCCAAATGGCGCATAGGAGCGTCCCAGTGAGGTTTATCCCAGTGCAAGTTGAAGTCTCCTGTGACTAAGATTTTCGAGTAGCGAGTACAAAGGTCAGATATGATGGGGGCGAATAAGTCCTGAAAGGTTGGGGTTGCGTTGGGAGGGCGATAGACCGCCAACACCACCCAGCATGAGCTGTTTACTGTGACTTTCACCCCAAGCAGATCAGCCAGGTCGACTGTCTCTGATAGTAGGATTTCTACTGACAGCATCTTTTTGAAAATCACAGCTACCCCTCCTCCCCGTGTGTTTCCTGGGCGGTTTTGCCATAAAGCATCATAGCCGCTGGGGAGGGCGGCCAGGATGTCTGGCATTGAGCTCTCACTCATCCAGGTCTCTGTTAAGGTCAGTATATCAGTATCGTTGTTTTGCAACAGGTTATAGACCTCGACGTGGTGGCAGTGGAGTGATCTGGTATTTAGATATGCTATTTTCAGGGTGGAAAATGCATCTTGATGTATAATGTTCAATGGTTTATAGATAGCATGTGTTCTTAGTATCTTCAGGGTGTTGTTATCAAGGCAAGCCTCACCCTTATCCAGGTTACGTAGGTCTTCCGAGGTGTAGGAGCGCATTAGTCCAGAGATCCCTGCCCCCGAGCCCGTCCGTGCGTGGACGGGCGCAGACGGGCTGGACTCTGGCGCGACTCCGGCGACGCTCCGGCGAGCCCGCCGCGCGTGCCCGCTGCGCGTCAGCATGGCTGTCTTAAATACTGTTCTAGCGTCCTTCTGACAACTAGAGCATCCAATCCTTGCTTTGGATCCTTGCCCTCACCAAAGATGTCTGCCGTTCAGGCAGTGTGGTGCCCTTCCCTGATAGAAAAGCTCAGCTCTAAACACAGTAATGTGGCGAAAACGGGTGCAGGTATGCAATCACAATGATTTTTAAAAGCAGGGTACAGTGCCTAAATAATACAGCAAAAAAACGGACAAAACGGGGATTTTTAAAAATTCAGTATTTCGCTCTCATTAAGTGTACAAGTAATATACATTTAGCGGAAACACCTCTGATCTGTCCAAGAGGCTATTCCCAAGTAGTTGGCCGCCTAATTTGCCTGTCTTAAATACTGTTCTAGCGTCCTTCTGACAACTAGAGCATCCAATCCTTGCTTTGGATCCTTGCCCTCACCAAAGATGTCTGCCGTTCAGGCAGTGTGGTGCCCTTCCCTGATAGAAAAGCTCAGCTCTAAACACAGTAATGTGGCGAAAACGGGTGCAGGTATGCAATCACAATGATTTTTAAAAGCAGGGTACAGTGCCTAAATAATACAGCAAAAAAACGGACAAAACGGGGATTTTTAAAAATTCAGTATTTCGCTCTCATTAAGTGTACAAGTAATATACATTTAGCGGAAACACCTCTGATCTGTCCAAGAGGCTATTCCCAAGTAGTTGGCCGCCTAATTTGCCTGTCTTAAATACTGTTCTAGCGTCCTTCTGACAACTAGAGCATCCAATCCTTGCTTTGGATCCTTGCCCTCACCAAAGATGTCTGCCGTTCAGGCAGTGTGGTGCCCTTCCCTGATAGAAAAGCTCAGCTCTAAACACAGTAATGTGGCGAAAACGGGTGCAGGTATGCAATCACAATGATTTTTAAAAGCAGGGTACAGTGCCTAAATAATACAGCAAAAAAACTGACAAAACGGGGATTTTTAAAAATTCAGTATTTCGCTCTCATTAAGTGTACAAGTAATATACATTTAGCGGAAACACCTCTGATCTGTCCAAGAGGCTATTCCCAAGTAGTTGGCCGCCTAATTTGCCTGTCTTAAATACTGTTCTAGCGTCCTTCTGACAACTAGAGCATCCAATCCTTGCTTTGGATCCTTGCCCTCACCAAAGATGTCTGCCGTTCAGGCAGTGTGGTGCCCTTCCCTGATAGAAAAGCTCAGCTCTAAACACAGTAATGTGGCGAAAACGGGTGCAGGTATGCAATCACAATGATTTTTAAAAGCAGGGTACAGTGCCTAAATAATACAGCAAAAAAACTGACAAAACGGGGATTTTTAAAAATTCAGTATTTCGCTCTCATTAAGTGTACAAGTAATATACATTTAGCGGAAACACCTCTGATCTGTCCAAGAGGCTATTCCCAAGTCACTGGTGGGAGTCTGCATAGCCTATGTCCTTCTGCTGCAACTGCCCTTTCCAATGCTGTATTGGGTGTTGTGATTGGTGCTGTGGTTCCTGAGATTACCCGCCTCAAAGGTTTGGGCTCTCTCTTTATTATATTAGTATAGATGAATTAAGCATGCGTAAAGCCTTCTCCCCATATGTCGGTGTATGGTGTGTATTAAAGGTTAGTAAAAGTTAATGAAGGATTGCTCCAAGCAAGTTTCTTTTTCTCTGACCCTTGCTCCATCCCGTGTCCCCAACAATTCTAGAAGCTGCTACTCTTCCCTTTTTCAAGGTATGCCTTTGCTCCATTCTCCTTTGTCCACCTTTCTAAAGCACGTTCTAATGCCCCATTGTCTTCTTTCAGTCATTTGTCATCAACTTAGTGCTCAACTAATCAATAACATAACACTTCCAATGGGATTTTCTATTGTAATACCAGTCATTGCAAGTTCAAAATAAGATAGTACCCATGACAACTATTTCTATGTAGACCAGACTTCTAGGAAGGGATTGGCCGAACACGTACTACATCACTCGCCTGTTATTTTGTCGTCACTGCCCGTGAACTTCAGATAGAACAGGATCCCAAATTTTATGATTTGAGATATTAGGTTTTCTGCAGGATGCAATCCTAAAAAACTGGCGCTATGCACATACCAGGGCTGAAAAACAATGAGCAGTCACCTGCACACATTTTCATCAGTCAGTGCAGTAGTGCGTGCCAGACAGTGCTAGAGCAGGAGAGCCAACTGCCCCTAAATGTGCACAAGGAATCACCCCGTCCCTGAGGGTATTCAGAGCATCCGCTCCTCACCCATTACTCAGAGTCACAAGTCTGCACTGGGTTAGAGCAGTTGCATGATGGGTCTCATTCATGTTTACATCTTCGCGCCCCTTCTGTTCATTATCTATGTGCACCCAAGAGCACAGGTGTTAACCAGATGAACCTTCAAGTGTGTGCCGGTGACACACAAATTCCCATCCATCAGCAGGAAAGGCGGACGAACACAAGCAAACTTCATAGATTGTTGATCCATTCAGGCAGAGATGCCATGGACTGAGATAGGGGGCTTCCACCTACAAGCCTCTTGTCTTCCTTACCCACACGCCTTATCTCAGATTGAGAGCTTTATTCCCCAAATTAAAACTGTACAGAAATGAGATCTGGTTTGGCTATATTGTATATACCCCATATTAACACAGTAGCGAAAGGGGTCAGTTTGCAGACACAGTATCCCACATCTTTCTATGGAACTGACAGAAGTATGGGAGGGTGTATGGGGTGGAATAACAATCAGGTTTGGGCTTCTGTTTGAGGTGTGGGAGGAAAATAGTTCACTCAGGTATGGAGGTGTGTGTAGGGGTTGAAGGGTGGAAAGACAACTAGGTCTGAAGCTGTCTAAGGGTTTGTGAAAGTGTTGGCAGAAACAAATACATAAATAAATAACAGCATGGCCTAGATCTCACAATGTCACCAATAAGGGAACTATTAGGTTGGAATAGCTTAGCTATTTTCGGACTGAAATCTATGCTAACCTAACAAAGTTTAATAAAATTAAGTTCTACAGACAACCATGCTTTGCAAAATAACCTGCTTTTTTGGTAAAATGTGCTAATTATGAAAAATGTCGATTCTCAGAGGTTTCACTGCACAGAGAATTGGGATTTTATTAAAGACAGAGAGACTAGCATTATGCCAGCATTAAGCATTAACCTATTATTTGCCACTTCAAGCAGCCTTTAAAGTAGCTCAAATAGAGCTTTAACAGCTAAACAATAGAATAGAACTCCGCAGATAAATAAACGTTCCGTCAGGAATTTTCTTCCTCTTTTGTTCTTCCTCTTGTTTGGTGCCATCACAATCATATTTTTCATCCTTTATTCTGTAGTTTAAACTCAATTTTCTGAAAGAAATCCACTAAAATGTGTTCTTCATATAAACATCATGGCAAACCCATAGCCATACTTATTACTATCACTTTTCATAAAAATAATCATAATTACCAAAACCTACCACACACAGGGTGGGAGGGAGGGATAATGCTAGTCTCCTCTTCTTTAATAAAATCACAATTCTCTATGCAGTGAAACCTCTGGGAATCGATATTTTATGGCAAGACAGGAAGCTAACATTATGCATGGTCAAAGCTTTGCAACACCTTGTTGAAACATGCTCTACTGGTCTGAAATAAAACTTTTAAAACCCTCCTGCATTACTCCAATCAGCCAGTTTTAAGATTTCTTCCAATCTTCCATCATACAAATCTATTGCACCTATTAAAGAATGTGGTTAAATTGAGTCAAATTCACTCTTGCCTCTTTCATGACCAACTTCACCCATCTTGCTATCGTAACAGCTGATACCCCTTTGTAAGGTTTTGCATAAGAAATTAATAATTAGTCCAATTCATGACTTTCTATTCTCTTTCCCTCTAAATTCATACTCTTGCAAACAACGCATAACATATAATTTTGGGTTATCTTTAAACCTAAGATAGAAAACAGACTCCAACATTGTTTTAGTTTTTTTCCCAAATTTCGAAATAAACTTCCTCTGCCTGATAAAAACGTCTACTTACCTTCAAAGCCTTGAAATCTGAAACTCATTTTGTTTAAATTAACCATTATAATGTGGTCAACTTCCAACTAAGTATTTTTACAGTCAGATACTTATTACTTGGTCAATCTTGGAATGGCTTTAACACCAAATTCGCCGCACAAACTGTTTCATACCTTGGAACTGGAAGTCTCTAACAGAATACCTATCATGGCCCTACACTAAGTATGGGCTGAAAATCCGTTCCGCTTGCGGAATTTGCGAATTTTTGGCAATTTCTCGGTCCGCGAATCGTGCAAAATTGTCATAGAAATTGCAATTCGCAAGTTTGCAGATTTTTTTTTTTTTGCTTGGTCGCGCATCAAAAATACAATCTCGAGGGAGGAGCCAAGTTGGCGACCGAGATGGCCGCTTAGGCTCCCGGCTCCGTAAACCTCCTAATCCTGCTGCAAAATCCTGCTAATCATCCTGTGCCGATGCAACGCCCCCGTGTAGGTGACTTGAAATGATGCCGTATCGTGTGACCCCGAAGGTTCTATGATTTTTGAGTGCGCAGAAACGTCGTCCCGAAGATTGCAACCTTCATCGGCGGGGCCACCAGTGAGAGTGCAGCCGGCCATCAGTTGAATAACATCGGCCATAAAACTCGGGAGGAGTCGGCCTGTCGGAGCGGAGGGGACGATTGGTCCGATCTCGCAGTTAACCATTCGTATTGTTGGCACCGGAGTGGAGTGTCTTAATTCGACTGTGGATGCAAGTGGAGTGTTATTTTGACGGAGCTCGGAAAGCGACGATTTGATAGTCGCGGGTATATCCTGACCACAGCTCCGACCTATCCATGCACGCAGACAGATTGAATCGCGGGCTCTGCTCTTAACCTCTGGGGGGTCTGTCTCTAAGGGTCTGGGGGACAGACCGTGGGCGGAGAGCGAGATATGGCGCCTAACATAGACCCCTCTGTGATTCGGACCCGCTCCTCCGAGGTGCCCGGTCACAGTCATGCTGATAATCTGGGTGGACATGTCCTTTGTGCGGGGTCTCCAAAACCGGACCGGGAATCCGATTGCGTGGTGAAACGTACGGAGTGGTTCGGAGTTGAGCTTACGCTTGGAGTGATAATTGCGGTACTCTGTGATCTCCGCCTTTCCTTGGCCCGGAGAGCTCACATCCTGGAGAGAAAATTGGATGCCGCTGCTTTCAGAAAGGGGCATTTAAAAACGGCTGTTACTGAAACTAGTGGTATTGACAGAATAGCGGAGTCCATTGAGCGCGGTCTTATTGTGGTCGTCCCTGTGCAACGAGGGATATACAATCCTCTGGAAGGTGTCTCTGTTGATGACCATGTACTGGCTGGCTGTGTCAGTGTGTGGGACACTGCTAATTATGGGAGGAAAATCGAGCCACGTATTGGGGCTGACGACTTCTGTGAAGACGCCGGGGGGGCTCAACCGTGTGGTATACTCGCCCTCTTCGGAGTTGGTGCAACAGGACTTGAAGCGCCATCGAGAGTTCTTGTCGGCGTGGCTGGGATCTGGAGACATTGAGTTCGAATGTGTCAATTTGTTTTTGATTCGCTTATGTGTGCATTTAAACATACATCTCTGGTTTATTGACTCTTTTAAGATGGCGGCTGTTCGGATGGAGTACAACTGTGTGCCTGATCGTGCGGGTCAAGGCTGAGGACGATTTATTGTTTTGGGACATTGATTTGAGCGGTAAATGTGTGGGTTCCACCTTGAATGTTACTACCGGGAGGCAATGTAGGCGTGTACTGAATCCCCGGATCTTAGCCCATTAGTGTAAACAATGTTATATTTGGATTTAGGGGAGGCCAAGAGATAGCGGGAGGGAGAGGCCGGGAGCCTGTAAGAAGGTCCTCCTCCATATACTATTTCTAGTTTTGTAGATTAGATACTGGACGGGGTCATCGTTATGGATCGTGCAGGTTTGGACTGAACTTGATTGGACTTTGATGCACTGTTTCTTTTGTTTTTGCTGGGTGGTATCTGTGGGAGCGAGGGCCAGATGTGAAGCTGATTGTTTGATTATTGTTAGTCTGTTTGATTATTGTTAGTCTGATGTCCTCGGGACGGGATTTGCTGCCTCTTTGGTGCCGGGGGTTGGGCGGGATGGTCCTTTTTCTGTTTGCGGCTCCCCTACGGACTGTCTCTTGATTTGCTAAAACTTGCTTAATACTACGGTAGGGGGTGTTTGCTTTTGGCGGGGGGATGGGAGTCCAGGAGCTCGTATTGTTTTGCAACATTCTCCTCCTCCAACTTTTTCCCTTCCTTGGGGCGTAGTTTAGGGGACGACAGGCACGCTGCTAATGGGGTTAGGTCGTAGCCATCTGCAGGGGTGTAGGGTGGGGGGTTGTGTTTTTTTTTTTTTCCTTTGTTATTTTCTATGACCATACTATCTCCCTTTTCCCTTCTTCACAAGAGATGTGGCTTATTCTCCTGATTTCTGCCTAAACGTATCTGGGTGTCATATGTCTGCCTCGTATATCCTGTACTCCTGGTGGGCAGGTGCTGTGGGGGGTTACCTGCGGTCATTGCTATCTAATTGTTTGCTTCTGCTATTCGCTGGTATTGATTTCTCTAATGATTCTGACTGTACAGTGCTTCTTCACTTCATTTGCCCGTCCACAGCTGTGTTGTATTTCGTTTAATGACACCCGATATGTATATTTCTCCTCTTGTGTTATAATAATAAAACATATTTAAAAAAAAAATACAATCTCACGTGCGCGGCATTGACTTACCGTGATTCTGAATTCGCCGAGTTGTTTTCCTCCCGGTTTGCGCGCGCTGCACCATTTTCGCTCTTGCTGCGTGACCGCGCAAGACTTCTCAACCGCGAGTACGTCATCGCGCAAGACTTTTCAACCGCGAGTACATCATAGCCTCCCGCCATCTTGCACTGCGAGATGCTCAGAACGCGGATACATCATAAGGGCCCGCGATCACGCATCCCGAGAGTAAACAATTGCAAACACATAGATGCGCCGCGCAGCTGTCTTCCGGCGGGAGATTTGAACATCTTCCTTTCCCGAAACAGCAAAAATTGCAATTCTGCACAAGAAATCTATCGCTGGCAGCATAAATCTTCTGAAATTGATGATTTGTATCAGGATAACTCCTCAGATTGACATTTGGCTGCACTGTTTGGTGCAAGGAGTGCATTTTTGGGAGGTTGGGAGGAAAGAAGTGCCCCAGAGTCTCCAACTTCCTGTTCCTGTCCAGCAGGCTCCTCCCAGTGCTTTGTCCATGTCCTGGTCACTTTTCATTTGGATCTGGAGCTGGAAGGATTACTCTTTGTGGCTGCTGCTGGATATTTGTATTTGAGGACTTTTTGTTTGGATCACTTTTGGAGTTGAGATTTTACAATTAGGTTGGTGTTGTTTGTTTGGGGCATTGCAGTTGCTGCAACTACAATTTATACACTTTTTCACAACTTTTTAAAAAATAATTAAAATATATTGTGGGTAGCAACAGTATCTAGTAGACCCAGGGTTAGTCATGGGTGCATGATACAATTGTTTCTGTGAGTTTTGTTGAACTTAAATATCATTTACGGCATGGATGGCATGGAATTGAATAGCTCACTGTTATTATATCTATGTGGATGTTTTTTTGTTTTTTTTTTAAACTCTTTATTCATGACTGGATCAGATATTACATTTGAAGACATTTTTCTTTTAACATATTGTCAGTCGGCCTCACATATCTCCTCCCTCCATCCCCACTGAGCACTCAGGTACCCTCCTCCCCAGGCAAACTCAGGTCCTCATCCTCCAGCTCCAACAGCATGCGATCCCAATCTTGTGCTACAGGGTATTTCCGGTGGCCCTTCTCCTCCTCCCTACGCAATTCCATAGCCTCCGCCTTCCCCCATTTCAGCATATCGGATCTCCACACCTCTATGGCTGGGGGCCTAAGGGACTTCCATCTCATAGTGAGGGTCCGGAGTGCCAACAAGAGGGCTAGGTCTGTAAATTTCAGCTGTGCCCTACAGGCCTTGAGTCTCTTCCTATTCCCTATCAGGCAGGGTAAAGCGCCCTCCGGGACCTGCATACCCGTTATGGCGTGAAGTGCGTGCCGGATTATCTCCCAAAATGTGCGCAGCCTCGGGCACGCCCACAGCATGTGGACAATATCAGCGTCATCACCCTGACATGTAGGGCAGCATTGGGAGACGGTGGGAAATATCCTATGTAATCTTTGTGGAGTGAGGTAGGCCCTATGTAGCACCATGGCTTGTATAAATTTGAATTTAGCATTCCTGGACACTCTTCTAGGATGTCCGAGGATGATCTTCCAGTCCCCGTCTGTAATTCCCTCTCCTGTGTCCGTGCCCCAGGCCTCCCTAAGTGGGGTGAGGGATCCTGCTGCGTGTTCTCTAATGCCCACATAGAGCCATTTTACTAAATGACCGCCCGACCCCATATAGTGGAGAAGATGGACCAATTCGTGTTGTGTTGGTTTAGTACGTTGTGTAGCCCAAGTTCGCCTCACATAGTGGGAGACCGTGGCGTGTAGAAGATACAGCCGTTGCGGGGCTCCTGTGGATTGTGTAAAGGTGGCATGGTCTAGCAAGTTGTCGTCCCCAAATAAGTCTCCAACCCTGTCTACCCCAGCATCTATCCAGGGTTGTAATCTATGTCTCGTCAGGGGTCCTTGTGGAGTCGGCAGGCCCAGTAGAGGAATGTTGTCAGCATAAGGGGGGGTCCCTGCCGTGTATTTAAGTGCATTCCGCCAGCACTTCAATGCCACGAGCAATAAGGGGTGGCAGTCTCTCGGAGTCTTGGCCGCAGGCAACAGAAGGGAATGGAGCGCCCCTCGCGCCAGCTCTCGTGGAGTGAAAGCAATTTCATGGAGGTCTCTGCCCGCCACCCATCTAGTCAGCCACTGAAGTTGGCTAGCGTAGTAGTAGCCACGTAAATCAGGCACTCCCAGGCCCCCCTGTCTGGTAGACAGTTGTAGTTTCTTGAGGCCTATCCGTCTCCTCCCCGAACCCCAAACCAGGGTGATCAATAACGAGTTCAGCATAGTAAAAATGGGTTGTGGCAGAAGGACCGGCAGATTCACAAAATAATACAGGATTCGGGGAAGCAGGACCATCTTTGAAAGTGCCACCCGGCCCATGACGGACAGAGGCAGAGACGTCCAGAAGTTCACACTACTGCGGAGGCCAGTAATTGCTCTCCGCACATTACCCTCAATTTGGTCATCAGGGTTCCGATAAACATTAATGCCGAGATATTTAAAGGTAGTCGGGGCCACCTGGATCAGGTGCTCCCCAAACTGTATGTGGGTGGGTAGGTGCCCGTCTCGGAAAAAGAACCCCAATGATTTCCCGGGGTTAATTGCCAGGCCCGATATCCGTTCAAACCGCTCAAAGGTATGCGCCAGGAGGGTATGGTCGCCCTGCAGGTCTTGTAGGAACAGCAATATGTCATCAGCGTAGATGGAAACCAGGTTATGGGTATCTCCAACCTGGATTCCCATCCCCGCCGCCCTAGTCCGGAGTGCAATTGCTAGGGGTTCTAACGTAAGGACAAATAACAACGGTGACAGTGGGCAGCCCTGTCGGGTGCCCCTGTGTACGCCATAACTGTCCGACGTGTGTCGGCCGGTGCGTGCCCGGGCCGTTGGGTTGGTATACAGTAGACGAACCCATTGTATTAGGGCGTCAGGAAGGCCAAAGCGACGTAGAGCTTCAAACATAAAGTCCCAGGCCAGGGAGTCAAACGCCTGCCGCAGATCTAGGGTTATACACCCAGCCTGCGGCAAGTCCGGGGGGGTCGTGGTCATGAGGGCATGGAGACGTCTCGTGTTTTGAGAGGTACTCCTCCCCGGGAGGAAGCCACACTGATCCGTGTGGATCAGGCCAGGGAGATGGGCTTGTAGTCTCAGGGCTATAATTTTACTAAGGATTTTATACTCCGAGGGGAGCATAGACAGAGGTCTATAATTACTCACGTCCAGTGCATCCCTGCCGGGCTTCGGGATCGAGATGACCAGGGCCTGCATAGTCGAAGCCGGCAGGTGGCCAGTTTCATACGCCGTTTTGTAGATCTTTTCTAGAATAGGGGCTAGCGTATCACAGTAGGTTTGGTAAAACTCTCCCGGCAGACCGTCCATGCCTGGGGTCTTGCCCCGGTTTAGAGAGTGGATGGCTATTTTAATTTCCTGCTGTGTGATAGGCCCAGCTAGGATCGTCTGGATATCTCGGGGGAGGGCCGGGATCGGGAGCTCATCCAGGAAGTCTAACATGGCATCCCTAGTACCAGCAGGGGGTGGGGCATACAGTCTCTCCAAATGTGTCTTAAACATATTATTAATCTCTATCTGCGTATTTACTTGTCTGCCCGTGTCATCTCTGACACTCGTGATTACCGGGGTCTCAGGGGTGTCTCTAATCAGGCGAGCCAGCAGTGCACCCGACCTGTCCGCCTCCCCCTGTTGCCGTCGTAAGTATTCTCTGTAGTCCATTACCCTTAGGGTCTCCAAGAGCTCTGCATGCTCAATATTGCACAATTGGAGATCCCCCTTCGTTCAGGGTCCGTCCCCACTGCGGTCTCAAGCATTGCCAGCCTGTCCTCAGTCGTACGGAGTCTATCATATACCTCCTGCCTGGCGCCCACCAGCCGGCCAATCGCAGCACCCCTCACCACCGCCTTCATGGCGTCCCACACAACCAGGTTCGAGGACGCGGAGTCCCAGTTATCCCTGAAGTAGTCTGTCAGCGTGTTCTCCATGTGGGCACGGAACGGGCCATCCTCAAGTGGTGATGGGTTGAGCCTCCAGGTGGGCACCGGAGAGGGAATCCTGCCCCAGTTCAAGTCTAGTGTTAGCGGCCTATGGTCCGAAAACGTCTTGGCAAGGTAGGCCGAGGACGTGCATTGTGTCATCAGGGACCTGGTGCAAACAAATCTGTCCAGGCGTGTATGCAAGTTATGTAGTGGGGAATAGTATGAATACTCCTTGTGTGTCGGATACAGTGTACGCCACACATCTGCCAGCCCCCACCCCTGAAGCCATACTCGAAAGGAGTCAGACAATCTGTGAACCCCTGCCCCTTGAAGCGGAGGGTGTGACCTGTCCAGCCCCGCATCCAGTATCATATTCCAGTCCCCACCCAGAATCCAGGGGATGTCCGCCCAGTCTGCTAAGGCCCTACTCACAAGTGGGAGGAATCTGTCCTGGTCGTGGTTTGGGGCATAAATACTGCCCAGGACTACCACCACCCCATCCAGTGTACCCTTTACCAGGAGGTATCGCCCTTGGTCATCTGTCTTCCTATCTATCTCCATGAAAGGGACCCCATGCCGCACCCAGATCGTAGCTCCTCTAGAGAAGGCAGAATATGTTGTGGAAAAGACAGTCCTCCTCCATTTCTTTCGCAGGGTGTGTACTTCAGGCTGTGTTAGGTGGGACTCCTGGAGAAATACAATGTGTGCTCCCTGGCGGAGCAGGAAGGCGTGCACTCTGTGTCGTTTCTGTATCGCCCCGAAACCTCTCACATTCCATGTGACCAGCCTATACCTCCCTTTCGTGTCAGCCATAATCAGATACCGATGTTCGAGTAGACAACAAAATATAGTGCAGTGTGTGCAGTCGCCACGGCGACCAGAAGACGGTTTCTGTATCGCCCCGAAACCTCTCACATTCCATGTGACCAGCCTATACCTCCCTTTCGTGTCAGCCATAATCAGATACCGATGTTCGAGTAGACAACAAAATATAGTGCAGTGTGTGCAGTCGCCACGGCGACCAGAAGACGGTTCCCTCCCATTCCCAAACCCCAACTCTGAAGGCGCAGCCTCGGAACACAGCTGTGCCGAACATGAAACAATACAACAAAATCAAACAATGAACCGTGCATACGCTCTTGGGGGGTCTGCTGCACTTAAGCCACATCCAATGGACCATGTCAATCGGTGCCGCCTGCTCAACGGCGCCGCCGGGAGGGACATTACTTACAATTAGTCACTGTTACCGGCCTTCGCTTGGGGGGGGGGGGGGCCCCCTTTCAATCCCGCAGAACCAGTAAGGTGTGTCTGTGATAGTTCAGGGTGGTGGCCTAGTTCAGTTCACATTGTAGGGGGCAGCAGCCAGGATCATAACCTTGCAAGAGCACTCATTTATTGCGAAACAACTTACATGCCTCTTGGTCTCGGGATCCCTCGCACCCCACTCCTTCGCCTCCTCCCCCCCCCCCCCCCCATGGAGCCTCATAAAGGTTACAAAAGTAGAAAAGGATACCAGGCGGACTCAGCGAGTCAGAGTACATTCACAGCAGCCATTATTCCAAGGCAGTGTTCAAGATTTCATCCGCCGCTCGGGGCGTCACGTTCGGGAAAAGTACCAAGCTGTTCTCAGAGTCCGAATGTACAGTGCTGTCCTCCGTGTCCGTATTCACTTGTTCTCGGTCGTCTCTGAAGGAACCCACCATCGCGATGGCGTCCACTTGACCTCGTTTTTGCTCGTGGGCCGGAGGCCCCCGACCTCTCGATTCCGGGCCTCCCAGATCCTCTCCGCCAGTCTTCGGGCCGCTCCGTCTCCAGCTCCACTGGACGTCGAGCCCTGAGTCTGGGTCGCATCTCGTTCAATATCCATCACTTCCAGCCACTCTTCCGCATCTGTAGGGTTGTCAAAGAAGTGGGTCTTATTGTCATGGATCACTTTGCGTCGCGCCGGGAACAGCAGGGCATAGCGGAGCCTGGCTTTCTGGAGTTTTCTCTTAATCTCATAGTATGAGGACCGCTGTTTCTGCACTAGATTGGTGTAATCCGGGTAAAGTGAGATGCGTTTGTTTTCATATTCTATGACAGCCTTCAGCCGGGCCTGTCGAAGTAACGTGTCCCTATCCCGGTAGTTGAGGATCCTCACAATCAGGGGCCGGGGCGATCGACCTGGGCTCGGCTGACCCATAGGAATCCTGTGTGCCCTCTCCACACAAAAGTACGGGGACAGGCCGTCCGTAGCAACATGCTCCCGGAACCAGGCCTCCATAAATTCCGCTGCGTGGGGCTCCTCACACCGTTCCGGCAGGCCTATGACGCGGATATTATTTCGTCTATTGCGTCCTTCCGCATCTTCCACCCTATCCAAAAGAGTCTGTACCTGATGCTGGATTCGCTGAATAGAATCTGTGTGTTCAGCCACCGTCGGGGTAAGATCCGTCAGCGCCAGACCCTGGTCCTTGACTTTGTCCGACAACTTGGAGTGATCGGCCTTAAGCAGGGAAAGATTTGAGGTAAGGGTACCCAATTGCATCTCCATCGCAGTTCTGGAATCCCTAATTTCTTTAAGGATCAGGTCTAGTTTGTCACCCTGATGGCCAGAGGCCGCAGTTCCGGGCGCAGGATCGCCAGGGGTCTCATCCGAGACGTTGTCGGTAGGAGTACCATCCTTAAGATCGGCCGCTTTTACCCCTCTCCGTCCCATGTTGTTCGTCGTAGGGCAACCTCCTAATCTCCTTGCAAGATGCAGGGGTCAGTATTTCAGCCCCGTCCGTGGGCACTGACCAGTTGCAATAATCGGGCCGCGTCTCTGTAGGCCTCACGTTTGCAGACTCGATTATGCAGGGGGCCGGGGCAGCCGCTGTGCGATGGCCTTCTGCGTAGGCCCGGTTCAAGTACAGCCCGCCAAGCCCCTCACGAGTCGCGGACCTGCGCACAGTCCACAGCCCAAGTCGACGCAGCAGAATCAGCAGGGTGCCGCAAGGTCAGTCTTCCAGCAAGCGCCTTCCGCGTAGATGGAGTGGGGGTGGAGGGGGGCCCAGGGAGGGGGCCGCCGATGTATCGTAGCGCCAATCTCCGTGTCCCCAGAACCCTCCAGAGAAGATGGCTGCCTCGTCACCCAATTTACAGCCAGGAGGCCCTCGGGCCAGGGGGGAGGGCAGGGGGTCCGTCAAAAAAAGGGGGGGGGCCGCCAAAGGTGTAGGGTCGGCTTCCTCAATCCCGCCGGTTGCAGGGTCGCCCCTCGTACCTCTATGGCAGGCGGGTCCTCAGCGTAACAGCGTAACAGCAAGTGGCGACGCCACGGCCCCGGCCGCAGTCCGCGTCCGAATCCGGAGTCCGTTTCTCTACCGGGCTCCGCCGGTCTTTATTCGTAGCCCGCAATCGCCTCAGGGGCCCTCCGTGTAGTCGGGTCTCCGCAGGTAGTTCCGGTCGCCGTGGAGCAGCCCCCAGCCCCACGTAGGCCGCACCAGGTCTCAGGCAGGCCCGACCGGCCGTAAAATTGAGGCCCCGGCTTACGGGCAGGGACTAGGCCGCAACAGCGCCAGGACTCGCCGCACCGCCCCCTCGTCTGCCGGAGGCTCCAAACTCGGCCCAAAGCTCCCGGTAGGGCAGCGCAGTCAGGAGCGTCCTTCCCTGGGCGGTAATCAGCTCCGTGGCGGCCGTCTCAGGATAATGGCTTCCCGGCAGCACCGGAGCTCTAACGACCTCCGTCCGCCATCGTGGCCAGCTAGCCACGCCCCTTCATGGATGTTTTTTGTAATGTTGGGGTGCGTGTTAAAGCCACACTAGCCAGTAGGCCATGGGGTAGTCAGTGGTGCATGGGCCAAGTCTTTCTGTGTGTTCTCTTGATTTTAAACATCATTTAGTGCATGGATGCCATTGGTTTGGGGTGATTTTTATGTGTATTTCGATTTTTTGGGTGTTGTTGGGGCCTGGTCCAGGGCCTGGCCATGTGGGTGGGGATCTAGGGGCCATTTTGAAGCCAGGCAGTGTGCTTTGTGCCATAGGCCTGCACCCAGTCTGCCTTGCTTGCTTTCATCCAATATGCCTAGGGGTACTCAGTGGTGCATGGGCCAAGTCTTTCTGTGTGTTCTCTTGATTGTAAACATCATTTAGGGCATGGATGCCGTTGGATTGGGGTGTTTTTTTTGTGTATTTTTTTGGGTGTTGTTGGTGCCTGATCCAGCGTCTGGTCATGTGGGTGAGGGCCATTTTGAGGCCTGGTCCAGAGCCTGGCCATGTGGGTGGGGGTCTAGGGGCCATTTTGAAGCCGGGCAGTGTGCTTTGTACCATAGGCCTGCACCCAGTCTGCCTTGCTTTCATCCATTATATGCCCTGGGGTAGTCAGTGGTGCATGAAACAATTCTCTCTGTGTGGTCTCTCTTCTATTAATTTAAACATCCATTTTGGATTAGAATTGCAATGTTTATTTTGGGCATTTCCGTTTTTGGGTGTGTTGTGTTAATAATAATAAATGCCTAGTTGCAAATAATAATTGAAGCACGACATATGCAACATTTATTTAACTGATGTTACTCTGGCTTCCTTTGCTTTAGGTGCACAAAGACTAAGGTGAGAACCAGGAATCATCCTCATCATCAACACTTGTTGTAGTGCCAGGAAGAAGTCCTGCTGTGGTGTGTGCACAACGTCATGTGACGTCACGTGTGGTGGCCACCGACAACTCTGCAACTTGTGCAACTGCGTCCTGCTGACATCTGAAGAAGATGGGCCCAAAGAAAGGTGGCCGTAGCTCCTCTACCAAGAAAGTTGTCAGTGCCACTGCCAGTAAGAAGGAGCAGAAGAAGCAAGTGGCGCCACTTACCAAGGAGACTGGTGTGCCGACAGACATTTTTTTGGGGAAAAAAAACTACGCCTGCAGCAGCGGTGTCCGCCGGGGACCAAGCGGGAAGCAGCACCTCCGCTTCATTGGTCTCAGTGCCACCACGCCAAGTTAGGCCCAAGTTCATGAGTGCCGCAGAGGCAGCCTCATTAATTGCTCTTTCACCATCGACCAGTGATGGCGTTGACTCATCACAAAGTTGCATCCAATCAACGCAGGGTGTAACTCATCTGACGAGTGCTCAGCCGCAACGACAACCACAGGTGCAGCAAGGAGAGGCGCAAGGAGAGGCGCAAGGAGTGGCACAAGTAGAGGCGCAAGTAGAGGCGCATGGAGAGGCACAACTGCCCACAATGCTTGTTCCTCCAGAAGTAGGGGTAGATCAGGAAATCGAGATTAAAGCAGGGGTATCATCCGAGCAAGCCACTTCTCCTGATGATCCATTGTATTCCAGACCCCCAGCAAGAAAAAGGTCAAGGAGGGCTAGTACAAGTTCTTCTTCCAGCCCCCTTCCATCTGATGATTTAGATCTTGATTGGCAGCCACCAATGCAGTCCGAGAGGGAAGCATGCCATGATCCGACAAAGGTAGCTAAAAGGAAGGTTCTCGCAAGGCTTTCACTTATGGGTGATGACGAACAAGAAGTAGAAGTGGTGTATTCTGCTGCTGATGAACAGTCTGACGATGATGACCCAGTCATCACAGTCGTCACTCCAGCCCCAGCGGGCATGCAGCAGACAGAGATTTTTACCCTATCCAAAAATGCTGCTTTGCAGGATGTGTGTGGCTTGGCACCACTGGTGGTACCACCACCAACACAGGTAACTACTACACCAACACGACCTACAGCTTCCATATTTTCTCGTCAGAAGGGCCGGCAGGGACCTCCATCCAGCTCGACCTCCATTACCTCAAGTAGTGGTGCTGTAAGTGCACAACAGACTCAAATTCAGCCACGCCCATCCTCCACTTCATCTGGCATTGAAAGTAGCACCTCCACCACCACCAGAAATCTCCAGTCCCCAGTTTGGGACTTCTTTAGTATTAGCAAAAAGGAGGAAAACCTAGTCATTTGTTCGATTTGTAAACAAGTAGTTAGTCGGGGTAAGCTTGGTACCAACTATGGTACCGGAGGCCAGAGAGGTAATCTCAAAAAACACCACATTATCCAGTGGAAGGCGCACCTAAGTAACATCCGGAAAGCCAAAAGTACAAATGCAAATGTAGACATTGATATTGCATCTGATGACGAGGAGGAGCTGATCGTGCAGGGGGGAGGTGAACAACCGAGAGACATTTTTTCTGGTACACACAGTACCCCTGGCAGCAGCACTGCAGTGGTAGCGCCTACACCCTCCTCTACCCCAGCAACATCAAGGAGGCACAGTAGTCTGGTAGAGACACCAATGCGAAAAAGTACATCAATGAGCCTAACTGGGTTGAAGAGGTCTAGATCCTCCTCATCACATATGAAAACTGTCCAGACCACCATTAAAAGCATGTTTTGGTCGGAGGCGCCATTTGAACGCAACCACCCAACGGCACGTCTTTATAATGCAATGCTGGCTAAAATGTTAGCGCTGGACCTTCTCCCTTTTTCTTTTGTGGAAGGGGTGGGTTTTCTAGAATTTGTGGCAACAGTCTGCCCTAAATGGAAGGTTCCTAGCCGGTCCTATTTTGCCAGAGTTGCGGTTCCAGCACTACATCAAGATGTGCTGGAGGTGATTGGGGCAGCTTTGCAGAAGAGTGCTGTTCACATTATCCACCTGACAACAGACATGTGGACCAGTTGCCAAGCCGTTGATTACATGTGCATCACTGCACACTGGGTCTCTTTTGCGGGGGTTAGAGACAAGATATCTGCAGGTGTTGACAGTGCCACAATTTTTCAAGCTAGTCGGAAACATGCAACAGTAGCCATGTTTGCAATGGAGAAATCTCATACTGATGTAAACATTTTGGAGGAGTTTAACAATAAGGTCTTTAAATGGCTGCATCCAAGAAAGCGCATGATTGGTTATGTTTCGACGGATAATGGCAGTAATATAGTTAGGGCCATGAATGATGGTGGCTATTTCAGAGTGCTGTGTTTGGCACACAGTATTAACATTGTTTCTCAAGATTTCTTGAAAAAAGAAAACAAAGTCAGCAAGTTACTGACCACCTGCCGAAGAATCTGCACACATTTCAGCCATTCTTTTAAGGCCTGGAAGCAGCTGAGGATCATTCAACGTGTCCGTAGAGTGCCAGTCAGAGGACTCATCCAGGAGGTGGCAACACGTTGGAACTCAACCTTCTACATGCTTGACCGTCTGTTTGAGCAGTGCTTGGTAATCAATGAGTATGTCTTTAATGCACGGGGTTCTTCTATGAAAGACATGAGGCTAGAGGTGGAGGAATGGGACCTAGTTAAAAGCCTGACAGACATGTTTCGTCCTTTTGAGGTCTTCGCGCGTGAAGTCAGCAGGGAGGACTGTACTTTGGGCAAAGCTATCCCATTTTTGCGCATGCTAGAGCACCAACTGAAGGCGGTGTCTTCAACGTGCAAAGATGATACTGACAAGCAAGATGCATATCAGTTCGCGGAGAGCTTATTAACCCGCCTACTTGACAATGCAAGGCTTAAAGGAATACATTGTGAACAACATTACATTTGTGCGACTATTCTGGATCCACGGTACAAAAAGGCACTGCCCAGCAAGTACAAACATTGGATAGATCTGTCAGCCACTCGGTTCGATAAAAGAGCGGCAGGAAATTGAAGGAACCGGCAGAAGTACTACTGAATCAGCAGGCCATCCGGCGTCAAGGTCCACTTCCACTTCTGTGGCCGAAGGCAGTCACTTTCCCTCAGAGCCGTTACCGACACCAGCAACCGTATCATTATCATCCTCACCTGCACCAGGCCCAGCCATAATATTGTCGGAAGCGGATTGGATAACTCATCAAGGGTTTGCTCGTTCCAGTGTTGATGCAAAGGCCACAGATGGTACGCAAAGTGGAACACCCATGGATGACCTTGAGTGGATGGTGCAGGCCTATCTGGATGACCCAACAGAGGTCTTCATTGATCACAACCCATTGCTATATTGGTATGGGAAAAGGGGTCAATGGCCACTGATCACCAAGCTGGCTCTAAATTATTTGTCTTGCCCACTCGCAAGCATGTCTTCTGAACGTGTTTTCAGTGCTGCTGGTGCCATTGTAACTTCAAAAAGGACCCGCCTCTCGCCCAAAAATGTGGAGAGGTTCACAATGATCAAGATGAATCAGCACTTCATTCTACCAGATTACAAAATACGTGAATCCACGCCGGAAGAAGAGGACACCGACTTAGGTGATGGAAGTTCTTCTCTGTTAGCTGACCTACTCCCGTCTCAATTCACAGAGTTTGTGGACGAGCTCTACTTCCCTGACACCTAGGCCTGAAACTGACTTCCTTTTTTTCGTCCTTATTCACTTTTATTCCTGTGTGCCTTTCTTTGTTTTGCAACTTTTAGCACAACAAAACTCTAATCACAACAAATCCGTCAGCAACACTGTCTTCGTCTTATTTCCTTATTGAAGGTGCCGCTGTCTGTATTCCTGAAGTTCACAAGTTCACAACTCAGTCATGCTCCTCTATCCTCCTCCTCCAGACTCCCCCCTATCTATTTACCTCAAGGCAGATGGCTGGATTACGCAGAATCAAGAAACTGTCGCTTCGTAGACGAGTCCCCTCAAAAGAAGTGGGACTGGAATTACTGACTATATGCTGATTGCTGACAGTTACTTCTGAAATTGACACGAGAGGCTGCCCTGTGGGCCTTCACTTTAAGAACAAGATGCGGACAAAAAGTGGAACAGGTAATGAATAATGAGATGGCATGCAGTGGACAACACTGGCTGTCTGGCACTGATGAAAGCAATTGCTGTTTGTTTGTTGTGCATGAAATGAATCATATGTCTTCTGTTATTATTTAATCTTTTACACACTAAATGTAACTCAAGTCTAGTCTGTTTTTACCTTGTTTAATTCAAATTGTACTTCTACTGCAGGGGCTACTACGTTGCATTTTTTAATATGCAAAATGTCCTTGGACTCACTGTGTGTGTAGACTGTGACAGCATGAACAACATTGAGTTTGCCAATATACCATAATGATGATGAGTCTTGATGATCAAAGTTACATAATATCTTTTTTCTTTACAGTCACTCACTGGGATGAATGGATCATCATCGTCGATTTACGGAAGAACTATGGCCATTTTGTGAGTGGCAAACAGGTAAACAAGTCAACAACAACTACAGCAGAACTACATGTCTGTCTAGTCGTGGTATGGAGTGGTCGAGCCAGTGTAGTGTTGGTATGCCAGAGTCCAGACAGCAGTTCATGTAAAATTGCGGCTATATGGCTTGCTGCATACAATTAGATGTGCTTTGTCTGTCTGTGTCAAAGAGGTATGCTACATCAGGTTGCTTCACTCAGTGGTGCCTGCATTTGATAGCCTGCATGGCCCTGGCCTGCTGTGTGCTAATTACTGAATGTCTGACAAAATATCGATAACACAAATATCGATATACAAAAATATCGGAACAAAAATATCGAAATCAAAAATATAGGAATCCTATCCCTAACAAGGTAAGTACAAATATATCGAAAAAACATATATAGAATGACAAAAATATCGTTTTTTGTAAAATATCGTTTTTTTTATTAAATAAAAATCTAATATTAACAAAATAATACTTATAAATGTAATAAACATATTTAAAAATGTACTATATTTAAAATTAATACATAATGTAATACAAATTAATATTAATAAATATATAATACATAATATATTTTTCATTAATATTAACCCTAAATTAATTATTTTCATAACTTATAAAAAATAGAAATATAATAAATTACTAATACATTTATATACATAAAATAATCACATAAATAACAATTAATAACAACATAATACTAATAAAAAAGCTAAATACATTTTAGATAGTGTATGAGTAAAAATTACTATTCCCACTCCAGAGAGTGCAACAGTAGGGAAAGTGTTGGATAGCGTAGGGGTAACAATTACTATTCCAACTCCAGAGAGTGCAACAGTAGGGAAAGTGTTGAATAGCGTAGGGGTAACAATTACTATTCCCACTCCAGAGAGTGCAACAGTAGGGAAAGTGTTGGATAGCGTAGGGGTAACAATTACTATTCCCACTCCAGAGAGTGCAACAGTAGGGAAAGTGTTGGATAGCGTAGGGGTAACAATTACTATTCCAACTCCAGAGAGTGCAACAGTAGGGAAAGTGTTGGATAGCGCAGGGGTAACAATTACTATTCCAACTCCAGAGAGTGCAACAGTAGGGAAAGTGTTGGATAGCGTAGGGGTAACAAATACTATTCCAACTCCAGAGAGTGCAACAGTAGGGAAAGTGTTGGATCACGTAGGGGTAACAATTACTATTCCAACTCCAGAGAGTGCAACAGTAGGGAAAGTGTTGAATAGCGTAGGGGTAATAATTACTATTCCAACTCCAGAAAGTGCAACAGTAGGGAAAGTGTTGGATAGCGTAGGGGTAACAATTACTATTCCAACTCCAGAGAGTGCAACAGTAGGGAAAGTGTTGGATAGCGTAGGATTAAAAGTTACAATCCCAACTCCAGAGAGTACAACAGTAGGAAAAGTGTTGGATAGCGTAGGGGTAACAATTACTATTCCAACTCCAGAGAGTGCAACAGTAGGGAAAGTGTTGGATAGCGTAGGGGTAACAAATACTATTCCAACTCCAGAGAGTGCAACAGTAGGGAAAGTGTTGGATCGCGTAGGGGTAACAATTACTATTCCAACTCCAGAGAGTGCAACAGTAGGGAAAGTGTTGGATAGCGTAGGGGTAAAAATTACTATTCCCACTCCAGAGAGTGCAACAGTAGGGAAAGTGTTGGATAGCGTAGGGGTTGAAAGAACATACTTATAAAAAAATAATTCATTATTACTTAATTACATTAAAATTAGTTCCCACCATATTCCCCTATAAACACACAACCCGCAACAGAACACATTTATCAATTAATGAATTATTTAAAATTAATTACCAATTAATTATAATTATTTACCAATCAATAACAATTAATGTATGCTTCCTACTAATTAATAATTAATTCTACATAATTAAATTACTTCCCACCCTATTCCCCTATAAACACATAACCCGCTACAGAACATATTTATCAATTAATCAATTAATTAAAATTAATTAAAAATAATTCTCAATTAATTAATTAATAATTCCTACTAATTAATAATTAATTTAACATAATTAAATTACTTCCCACCCTATTCCCCTATAAACCCATACCCCGATACAGAACATATTTATCAATTAATCAATTAATTAATATTAATTACAAATAATTCTCAAATAATTAATTAATAATTCCTACTAAATAATAATTAATTTAACATAATTAAATTACTTCCCACCCTATTCCCCTATAAACCCATAACCCGCTACAGAACATATTTATCAATTAATCAATTAATTAATATTAATTACAAATAATTCTCAATTAATTAATTAATAATTCCTACTAATTAATAATTAATTAACATAATTAAATTACTTCCCACCCTATTCCCCTATAAACCCATAACCTGCTACAGAACATATTTATCAATTATTCAATTAATTATAATTATTTAAAAATTATTCTCAATTAATTAATTTATAATTCCTAATAATTAATAATTAATTTAACATAATTAAATTACTTCCCACCCTATTCCCCTATAAACCCACAACCCGCTACAGTACTAAAAGACAACATTTAATTAAATTACATTAAAAATAAATTATTAAACATAAAATACAATATAATATACACAAAATTTATTTAAAAATCGATATTAGTAACATCGAAATTATTTACTTCGATATTACTGACATCGATATTTAAAACTTCGATATTACTAATATCGATATTCAGAGTGTCGATATTACTTACCTTCTATATTATGTCCCTTCGATATTTAAACTACGATATAATTGTATATCGAAATTTAATACTCGATATTTTGTCTGTGTATCCTAATTACTATCCTTGAAAAGGAGACTCAGAGTACGGACTTTAGAAATGATGCTTGTATGTAATACTGTCGCCTCTGAAACTGAATGTGTTATTTTTACACTACACACCGTTATTTTCACACTACACACCGTACCTTATATTTTTTCTCTGTGGTGTTTTAATATCACTTCCTGTTTTTCAATCAACAATTACAGGCCGGCTTTTACCCTGTCGATGGGAAAAACGATTAACTCAGGCTTACCATTAGCGATCTGCAATTCCGCATCTGCCAGGCAGGCAGTGGACAGTGTGTCTGGTCACCAAGATTGATCGACGGAGCGTCAGATGGAATGGAGGAGTACCGCGAATAAGAGGAATGGCTGGATGCATGCAACCTCTCAAATTGAACAGGACAACTACAACATACAGTTACAGTATCCTCTTCACTTCTCCTTATCTTTTAAATAATGTTATTGTTGTGAACTTCTATGAGTGTGAATCTGTGCGTTTGTTTGCTCTCTGCTTTAAACTCATCCCTCCAGCTATTTGCTAAGTTTCTTTGCTATTTTTAAAACTAATTTAATGTACTAATAAGTGTTTATTCTCTCTGAGGGCAGATAGGCAAGTGAAATTGCGTAATTACTGCAGCCCTGTACTGTCAAATTGTTTCTTCATAGTTAGTAAGTTGTAGTAAGTACTACTTTTCAGTAACTTAACCATCCATTTAGTAAACAACTTCATGCATGCAGTAGTGCACTTCCTTTATGTCCCTTAAAAGATTTATGGATATCTTCGTATCCAAAGATTTGTTTTTTTTCATTTATTGTTTGTCCATGCTGTGTTTTTTTCCTCTCTCCACAAAACTTTCCCAATAACCCCCATTCTCATCCAATTTTCAAACCCTAAGCCTCTTCCCCCGGGCTGTGTGGTTTTCATTGAGGTGTGACTAAATGACAACAATAATTCCACACACTTGCTGGGGAGGATAAGGTCACAGCAACAGAAAATCAATTTCAAGGTTGGTGAAGGAATCCAAGGATATATTCTTATTTTTATTCTGCTTGACACACACCCATGAGTATCTGCAAATCAAATCAGAATTTCATGTGCGCCATCAAGTGGATTGATCATCAACAACATCCTCATCCTACACGTGACGAATGCTTATGCTGCTGTGTCCTTCACTTTCAGTACTATTTCTTGTAGTAGCCAGACAAAGAATTGGTTTGTTACGCTGCTGCACTTAGAATCGCTGCCGTGATTTTTAAGCATTACTGGAGTACTAGTCTCCTTTTAAAAATGGATCTAACTGTTTTTTATGGATTTATGTTATCGATGTTAGCTTAAAATTTTTGTTGGTGGGATCACCCGACATAGCGGGTGGAGATTTGTGGACATTGCTCCCTCTATGACCTATTTCGCATTGCCTGCACTTTAAAACATTGAAACACACCACTCACCATTTGGGTGAGACTCGCGCTGCCTCGGCTCCTGACCGCCATCTTGAGTGGGGGACTAGGGGCTAAGAGACGCTCCCAAGACGCCATCTTGAGTAGCGCTCTAGTGCTTGGAGGGCTGCTTACCAAGTACGATTTAAGGACCCAGAATGCACGCACGCGGCGGGCACGCTACTGGCGCGCCAGAGGCAAGCCCGTCTGCGCCCGTCCGTGCCAGGACGGGCCCTGGGGCTAGGTCCTCTCCTCAATCTTATATTTACTCCATGGATACCCTCCTGGCGTTAAGAACTGGAAATGAGGCGCTAGCCGAGTTTACTTCAGCCAGGTTACAGGAAAAATCCCTCTTGCGGGGAAGATGCGAATACACACGGCCTAAGATGGTGCCACACTCTCACACGATCCAGGGGTTAAAAGTCTTAATGTTGAACACACGCTCCCTGCAAAAGCACCATTTGGAAGTGTTCTTCTGGATGGCGAGATTGATATTCTTGCCCTCACTGAGACCTGGCTGGGGGCTTCATCTACCCCGGATGTTCTTGCGGCACTGCCATCGGAATATGATGCATTGTGGTATAACCGCCCTAAGGAGTGTAGGGGGGGGGTCACAATATTATTTAAAAAAAACTCTCAGGGTGGCACAGGTTGTCACGGAAAATTGTGATAGCGCGGAGCTACTGGGCATAAAATTTTTATTAAAATCAACATGCATTATGATGGTGGTAGTGTACCGCTCACCAAAGGGCTACCCAGATTTCAATGATGCTTTCCTGGAGTTCTTAATTGATCTGGGTTCTCTTTTGGTGGTAGGGGACATTAATTATCATTGGGAGAAGCTACCCAGAGACCCTACAGAGGCAGGGTTTGACACCAACCTGACCTCACTAAATCTGCGCCAACTAGTGGTGGGCCCCACGCATGTCGAAAGGCCACACTTTGGACCTGGTTTGTTCCTCTATATCCCGGGCAGAGATAATCAACGTTAGCCCTTGCATATGATCAGATCATTCCCTGATCAAGTACTGGGTTCCGTGCGACCTCTCACCGGCAATGTCTGATCCACTTTGGAGAAAGATTCGAAGTTGGATGCGGAGTCTCTGACTTCCACGCTTCTTTCCATTCCACCTCCAGAGAGGAGTGAGGGCAATCTAGATTCATACATGACAGCCCTTATGGCCTGGATTCGCGCTGCCTTAGATACTCTTGTCCCTGAACGAATGGAGAGAACCAGAGCAAAAGGGAAGGGAGCACCTTGGTTTGATGCCTTGCTTAGAGAAAAAAACCAAGTTCTTCGGCAAGCAGAGAGAAGGTGGAGACTCAATTACAGCCAGGTTGAGTCTGAAACTTATAAAGTACTTCTGTCAAAATACAAGGCTGATATACTGCTGAGGAAGGCAGCCTTTTATGAGGACAGAATTAGACGTGCAGGGAATAAGGAAATTGAGATATTTGCCATCCTCAGGGAACTAACGCAGTTGGATGGTGAAGCCCCAGCAAACGATCGACCGGACTGTGATACCTTCCAGAGGTTTTTCCTCCACAAAATACAAGACATCATTAGGGACATCTCAAAAGCTCCAGCTGATCCTCTTCTTCCACCCACCACTGCCCTCCAGGAGTCGACCTGGAACTTGAACAGCATCCCATGTTTGGATGCAGGGAGTTTGTCAGCTATCGCTCGCCAAATTAAGTCAGGATCTAGTATGGACCCATGTCACCCGAGAATATTTCAAATGGCCTTGTCCGGCCTTGAAAGACAGCTGCTAAGCCTATTAAATGAGTCATTAGAGTCGGGTTATCTCCCAGCGAACTTGAAGGAAGCCAGGGTCATCCCCCTCCTGAAGAAAGCAGGAGTGGACATTAAGGCTCTAAAGAATTATAGGCCCATCTCTCAATTGCCCTTTTTGGGGAAGATCTTGGAAAAGCAAGTCCTGAATACGCTGGCCAGCTACCTGGAGGAGCATGGTCTACTTCATCCAAGGCAGACTGGCTTCCGGCCGCAGCACAGTACGGAATTGGTCATGGCAACGGTCGCTGACGATCTAAGAATCAGGGCAGATAATAAACAGCCTTTTGCCATGATTCTTTTAGATCTGTCAGCGGCGTTTGGTACGATCAGCCACACCATTCTGCTTGACCGTATCGCGAAGCTGGGAATAACAGGGCAAGCAATTAAGTGGCTTTAATCTTTCCTTACTGGCTGGACCCAGAGTGCAATTGGGAGACCAAATATCTGAGGCCAATGTTGTGACCTGGGGCGTACCCCAGGGGTCCGCACTATCCCCCCTGTTATTTAACATATACCTTCAACCTCTTGTGGAGGAGTTAACGCATAGGAATTGCCAAGTTTTTAACTATGCCGACGATACCCAACTGCTTGTTCAGTTGGAGAATTCGAGGGAGGCACAGGAATCGTTAAAGAACTTGCTTAGATTCACTGTAAATTGAATGACCAGCAACCTTCTGAAAGTGAATGCCAAGAAAACTAAGCTGTTGGTTATTACCAATCAAGAAAATCCCTGGTGTGATTTGTTCTGGCCCTCAGAATTAGGGGAAACACCGACTCCGGCAAGAGTGGTCAAAAGTTTAGGTCTGAAGATTGATGCAGACCTTTCTATGGCCCCCCAAGTTTCGGCAGTGGTAGGTTCCTGCGTTGGTGTGCTTAGACAACTCCGGAAGCTGGTACCCATTCTGTCTACCCCCACATTGCAATCCATAGTGTCCGCCACCATTATATCTTGGTTGGACTATGGTAATGCTTTGTATTTAGGCCTCCCGTAGAAACTCCTGAGGAAACTGCAGGTTGTGCAGAATGATGCGGCCAGGTTGATCTATTCTCTGCCGAGGAGCTCTCATGCGACCCCCCTTCTTTTGAAGCTGCAATGGCTGCCCGTCAAATTTAGAGTGCAGTTTAAATGTCTTTGTGTGGCCCACAAAGCCATTTTTGGTAAGGCTCCTAAGTATATTAAAGAGCGCTTGAGGAAGTACATTCCAGGGAGAGCCCTACGGTCAGGCAAAGCCTGCAAATTGATTGAACCTAGATTTAAGCTTAAATCTAAAGGTGGCAGGGCTCTGTCCGTACTCCTTCCGCAACTTTGGAATGAGCTACCTGCATTCTTGCAGGAAGACTCACAACTATTGTCTTTTAGAAAGAACTTAAAGACCTATTTGTTTAAAAGGATAACATCAAAACCCTAATGAGGTTTGATGGCGGAGGGCGCTTTTTGGGTTGCAGCGGGTTATGTACTTTTTCTGTGAAAGCACTTAGAGACCAGTGGTGATTTGCGCTATACAAAAACATTGTAACGTAACATAACATAACATAACATAACATACTCCACGCAACTAGTACTTATATTTTGAATACTTTAGCATTACTTAGGCTACAATTTATGGCACTGTTCTTGTGTACTGTACTATCTATCGTACTGTTTTAATGCTTCGCTCAGGCCACTCAATGTTTCATTTACTTTTTTTTCATATGCTGCTACTGCCAGTGTGTACCACTACTACTACCACAACGATGACATTTCATCCGTCCAGGATTCCATAGCCAACCTTAATCGCCATGCAGCCAGCCCTGTGCCTAGCCCTATTCTCAAACACGAATCACAGGTAAGATAAGCATTTTGGGGGAGGAAGAATAATGGAGTAGGAGGAGAGGAGAGACAGACGGTAGTACTAGTAAAGTAGTAGGACAATTGAATTCACTAACTCTGTCAGTGGCACTTTTGTACAAATTTGAGCGATTAGACAATTTGAATCAACCAGCCAGTTAAGTTTCAGGAAAACAAACGTACAGTTAACCCACCCCTGCCTCCCCCACAAAACAGTAAAAAAATGCAGATGCTATGTTTAAGTTGAAATAAATAATTATTTGAGCTCAAAAATAAACTATCTCACAAGAAGACCCGGCCCACCCCCCTCCCTAACCCCAACCAATGTCCATGAAATCAATGTCCCCAGTCCAAAAACCCCAACGCTCTATTCCCACCCCTCCCAAAAGTCTTTAAAAAAGGGGCAAGGTACAGTCTCTCTACTTCCGCCGGCGGTGTCCTTTGGCCAGGTGGTCACGCTGCTCTCTCCGGAGGTCCTTGAGCAGAGCTTTCAGCCTCGCCACCTCCTGCTCATGGTTGGACACTCTCAGGGTCAAGCGGTGCACACAACCCTTGCACTTGCAGGTACTGTGGGGGGCAGCTGTTTTTGCTGCTCGGCGGTGGCGGGTGGCTGCCAGACCACGGCTCCATACCGCTGGAGGTTTGCGCTGGCTGTATGACCCAGGGGCAGTGGAGGAGGATGCAGCTGTTGTGGATGTTGTTGTTGTAGACTGCGTGGCATCCACCTCCTCCTGGGCCACCAGCCGCCGATATTCGGCGACAATTGCCTCCAGCTTCTGTTGCCGGGCCCGTCTAGCCAACTCCTTCCTTGTTAGTTTGGAAGGAGTATCTATATGAAGAAAGAACAACATACTGTAACCAATGCTCTTTAAGATTAACACAAAATAATTCAGCAGAAAGTTGTGTCATAGTAGCACTAGCAACTTGCAAGCACAGTACATAACATTTGTGGCATGTATCTATCTAACCTCCCACTTCGTCGGCCTCTGCTCTAACATTAGTGGGAGTTTCAGGAATTCTACTAGCACCATATGGACTCACTACATTAGACTCAGACAGTACACCAGTATTCTTCTTGTCTCTTGTTTAGCGAAATTGGTACGTAAACTTGTGGAAGCCGGCATAATGCCAGCGCAGTCAACTTCCACCCGTGAAAAACAGACGCAAGCTATGATGACACAGACTTGCGTTACTGTTACCAGTCCAGTACATGCAGCTGGTGAAGCTCTTACTTTTCTATTACGGGTGGCACTGGCCATTCTCTGTTACAAGGGCTACTGCTTAATTAATTTAACTTTCACCCTGCCCTGCCCACTACAAAAGGAAAATGAAGAAGATAAATAATATGATCATCTATCCCTTCACAAGATATTTGCTTACTTATGGGATGACATTTAGGTGCTTTGTTTTTGATTGAGTGAACACCGATAGGCCACACATGAATGACAGAGTTGTAAAAAAATTATTAACAGAGGTAGTGAGTGAGTGGTGACCGTAATCGCCGGATATATGCTGTGCTTGCAAACTACTGTTACTAGTCATGGTAGTATTCTGAAAAATTACAACTTCTACTTTCCTCTGCTTTGCTACTCTGGCACGGACGTGCGTTGTTACATGCTCTTCAAAGTAACACTCTTCATCCAGTGACTGTCTACTCTGTCTACATACACCTATGCTAACTATGAGGAAGATACCATCCAGGCATCCATCCATTCAAAGTAAATGTCGATCATTCTTCTTAATGTCTGACTCTCAACTGGACAAACCTTACTTTTTCTCACCAAAAAACAACCTTTTTATTTTATTTTGTACCGCCAGACATGCATCCGTGCTTGACTTGCATTTGAATTTGAACCAAAGGATACATTGCGCACACATATAGTTTCTGTTTCACCCACCCAGGCAGTCCTCTTTTCTTTCTCCTTCCACCCATCCTTGCTTCAGCCTTCAACCGCCCATACATCAGATTCCCAGCTACCTCGGGCAGCATTCAAAAACAAGTATCATTCTTTGCCAGTCATTAATTTTAACTCGCTCGTCCTTCCTTACACCCTTCTTTCCCTTTTCGTTCATCCCATCCATCAAGTTCATCTCTGATCTGACTTGGCTTCTCGATAAAACTTTCACAGCTGAGTTGAAGTCAAATTTAGAGGAGGCCATTGGTTACTCGTCAACTCCCGCCGCTATTGCTAATGAGAAGTCAAGGGTGACCGTCTTCTACCTGGTTGACAAAAACTTAGTTCTAAATTTGTAAGTCTTCTTAACAGTAAAGTGTACTTGTACTGTACAACATATACACCCCTGCAGAGAGCCCACTCTGCAATCTCAAAAAGTAAGGAATATAATAGCTTACCACTCCCCGCCACTACCGTGGCATCCCCCACAGCAGTTTCTGCTGGCTGTGGCACCGCATCCGCCCCTGGAGTGCCCACCTCCGCGCTGGCCCCAGCACTGGTGGTTGGCTGTGCCGATGGTGTTACGCCTAGAAAATACATTTAATATTTTTAGATGCCATATACACCACTCCCTATTTTGTCTAGGAATGAAAAAAAGTTACTAGTACTACATAAACAAATGTAATAATTTGTGACTCTCTAGGCTAAACTAAAAATTTCCCTTTCTTCAAGGAAGGGTGTTTTTTATTTATGCTTAGCCATAACATTTGATGCTTCACTTTTTGACACAACTGATGAATGCTTGCTTTTTAACACGCACCATTTTTCTCATAACAGACAGAAGCTTCCCTTCTATGAACAAGAGCAAGATCATCATCATATGTTAGTCGGAGTCGTCAACGATTCAACCCCACCAAGACTTTAAGTTCCAACCAGGTGAGGGCTCTCCCACAATTAATGTGTGAAGTCAGCCACTTTTCAGTAGTTCACCGTTTATCTTATATGACATTGATTTTAATAAATGTTTTTATATAATGCACAATTTAAATTTTTACAGAGTACACACAGAGCTAGTTGTTTTACTTTTAATAAAGATTTAAAACTTACATATACTCTGTGGTTTTTGGTCATGAGTGAGTGAGCGAAAGGGTTTGCAATTTGCAAGCATGAGTCCGTGACTCTGAGAGGTCGGGACTCTGACTCCATAGTCTTATGCTCTGGGTTGTGTAATCATTGGGGATCCTCGCTGCAATTGGGAGCTAAATAATGACTCTGGCACACTAGCTAGTAAGTAAGGAGATTGGGGGTTCAACTTCTGTTATGACTGAATGAATGCAATATATCCCGAGCAAAGTCAAACTATATACAAAACATCTATCAAATAAAGCATCATGTTCCAAAGTAGGTGTCAGTCTTCTTCTTTAATGTTCATTACAGCATCTCTTTGATTGCTAGCCAACGCGTGTTTCGTCTAATTTTAGAAGTTTATGCATTTAGACTTCATCAGGGCTAGAATATACAACAAAAATAACAATTACAAACTAAATATGTCATATAAAACATATTCAAAAGGTAATTCAGAGAAGACAAGTTTATTCTCAACCCCGTGACAACCATATCGTCTCAAATGACAGGAGCATCCAAATAGCGATTTCACCTATGTGTCAAGGTAAGGGATTCAATCAACACACCCAATGTGAGTACAACATCTTCAAATAAACGAAGAAACACCAGAAAGTTTATCTTTTATTTATAAAAAGATAGGAAGGGCAAAGACAGACTCAATGGAACCCAAAGGAAACCCAAAATTAAAATTAAATAAAGAAAAGAAGAATATCATGAAAGGACATGTCCAACTAAGTGCAGATCATAAAAAGAATCCTGATACCTCAAAAAACCCTAAGTGAATAACAGTGAATATAAAAGAGTTTAGACCAGAAATAAACGCTCACCAGCACAAGTATTTATGAGACTGGCGACACCACTGACTCTCTGTTCCGAGTGGCGCAATGAGTTAGCTGTACAAAAAAATATTCTAATGAAATATTTACCGTATGAAATCCAATTTAACCATGAAGTGACATTAGCACTCCCATTTATCTGCCTCATCACGCTAGGTAAGGAAAACCTAAAAAGTGACTCCAATACTCACTAAATTTGAAGTTATCAAGTCGATTCAACGAAGACGTAGCACCTCAATTTATAGAATAACCGAGACCCTCGTCAGGGCAAAGTCCGGTCACAACATCTAAAACAGAACATAAATATTAAGTCCTCGGTAATAAAATATGTTGTAATACCTAGCCTTCAACACCATTAATAACTTAATGGCCCTACTCAATCTAACTTTACATTCTCGAGTCAGGACATATTAAAGTTTTTCGTGGAAAACCTCTGAGACAAGGTTTCCCATACTTCGAAGTACTCGTAAGGTTGACAGAACATCGTTAAATAAAAGTAGAGTGACATATCGCAAAGCATACCAATTCTAGGCTTCGAATTACAACTCAAGGGTTTTAAGAAGTAAAAGTCTTACATGATACTTACCGAGTAAGATTATGTGGAAAGTCTAACTGCGCCTATTATCATTTATAACCAATGCCCTATTTCTTGTTCATAGTTCTGTATGTGCAGAATAGTCCCTGCTACAGTAGTAGTATGTCCTCCTATCCAATCAAAAAGTAAACTAGTATCTTATTCTTGGTGGCCATTGACATTTTATTGTTGGGAATTGTCAAAGCATAAACATTTAGAAGACTTCAATAGACATTATGGACAACCCAGAGGACTGCACTCAGTGCCTAGAGCTATTGATGAATAGAATAGGAGTTTTGTTTAACACCTTTTGCCAACTGTGCAAGCTTAGCTAGCAACACGGACAGACTAATAATAATCTGGTAGTACCACAGAGAGTCATAGTAGAGGTAGGATAAGAATTTAGAAACAGTCTACAAGAAGATCAAAGACGATTTAGGAAAAAATAGAATTATGAGGAACGTTTGGAATAACTAGGTGCTGTAAAAGATAGGGAAGTATAATTATTAATATTAACAGGAAAACTTACTGGGGCCAGCAGAGGAGCCCTCGGCAGACCTATCCTGGCCTTCCTGCTCCGCCGCGCCGCTACCTCCACCTCTGCCCTCTTGCCCCTGGGGGGATCTGATGTACATGAAAGAAAGACACAAACATGGATGATTGTTGTCAACCAAATCAAACATTTAAAAAAACCAATAACAAATTATTTCGATGTAATAGACAACAATTGCACTAAATTTATATTAGTATAGCTGGATTCACGTACCATCTACTTGGAAAGTTATGTAACTCCCTAAACCACTACAAAAAGGTTCTAGTAGGACTGGCAGGCATCACTCCGCAGCACGCGAAGTGACAGACACAGTCCGCCATGATTGCAGACCACTAAAAAGTTTCCTACTAAATAACCAGTCATAATATACTCAAACTATCAATCCACCACCACTATCTCTTCTTAGTGGCAGGAGTACAAGGAAGGACTGGACTTCTAGGCCTGGTCCCTAACGATCATGGACAGGTAGAAGCGATTCCATATATTTTTTTTTTATTTTTTTTTGGTGTAAAACATTTATTAGAGCTTGGCATAGTTACACAGCGTCACGCCGACATCCCTGAGGCTGGCCGCTATCAAATCGTATGACATCATGTTCTAGGCGTCGTAGCAACCTTTACACAAATGCAATATCATTAGTTACGGTTTAGATATGTCGACAGTGAGCATATGCAACAGTAGTAGAGCAATGTGTCTTACATTTTCTCGGGTTAATAGACATGCAGCATACTATAGGAGGAGGTGGAAGAAGAAGCAGTACAAGTATATATGCACTATAGGTCAAAAAGAAAGCAAACAGTGCAAATCAAGCGATGTCTACAATCCCTCTTTTTCCCCCTCTCCCAAAAAAACTGCAACAAAAAAACAACTCTGGTGCAGAGGAAGAGCATCAAACGGGCAGAATGACCACGGTGTGGAGGGATCAGTGTCTCCGGGCAAGGTGCTAAACATCGCATGTGCAGGCAGCAGCAGAGACCACGTCAGAAAGGGGGACCATGACAGTTGAAAGGAAATGGAGGAGCGGAGACACAATTGGGGGCCAGTAGGCCATGGCAGAATTACAGGAAGGCAGTTAGAGTCATAGGCACATAGACACAAGCAAGGCTCAACTACCTCCATCAGGCATCCGTGTAGAACAGCTACGCCTCAGGTCATACCACCGCAGGAGAGCACAATTACATGACAAAAGGTGTCAACCCATATCATCAGACACTTCTCCCGGCAGCGACTGCGCGGAGTCAGGGGAGACTGCACGCTCCCGTGACCACTGTGTGAAAGGCTCCCAGATGTCCCTAGGACGGGAAGCGGTAGGCATTGTTTCCCAGTAGTGCTCGAGCTGTGTGTTGCCGTATGTCACATCCTGTACCCATGCAGTAAATGTAGGCAATGCATGACGACCCCAGTGCACCGCTACCTGTCTCTTGGCGTAAATGAGCAGTAGCGCATGTAGTTTCCTATGTTTGGGTAAGGTGTCTTGAACACATCCCAGCAGTCCCAGTAGCGGAGACGGCGCATCGGTTCTGTGAAGTATCTGATTAATTGCAGTGAAGGTGTTTGACCAATACTCCTCCAGTTTAGGGCAGCTCCAAGCCACATGCAAGAAAGAGGCTTCCTCGCAGCCGCACTTCCAACATGTTGAGTCATCTCTGAGGCCCATGCGGTGAAGTGACAGTGGTGTGCGGTAGTACCTGTGTAGAAATTTGAAGTGTACCAATCTCAACCTGTAATTGGGTGACAGTGTCATAAGTTGCCTGCAACAGAACTCCCACTGCTCCTCAGACAGGGGCACCTCCAAGTCAGCGTTCCAGGCATGCATAGAAGAGGGCACAGTAATGGGGAATTGATCTTGCATGCAGTTATATAATCGAGACACAAGCTTCTTAGGGGAGGGTCTCGAAAGTAAGTTTTGGAGCGCTAGGAGCTGCGGTGGTTCTTCTGGGAACTGGGACCATAGTGCCCTGCAGGACGCCTTAAGTGAATAGCGATTCCATACTTGATCATGTTTTGAAGGAGGTTGCTGAAAAGAGCAGAAGGAGTAGAGCATCCATCGAAAAAGGTGAATTCTCCGAACCTTCTAGTTTGGAGAGTATCAGGGGATCTAATAGATTCTCAGAACTTTGGGGAACAACTTCAGAATTGCTCAATGAGTCAAGGGCTCCTGGAACACATAAAAGATACAGGGGTGCTTGGAAGGTCTGGTTACGTTGGTGCCTTGCAAGGGATCCATGGAAGCTGATGAAGTGAAGGTTGCTAATTGTCTGACTGAATTATTTAAAAAAAGGGGTGTCATACAGGACCGTGAATTGCTATAGATCTGCCGTTGCTGCAGGGCATTCTTTAGTTAATGGAGTTACTATTGGTAGAAACACCTTGATGTGTAGGGTAAGTATGGGTGAAATTTGCAAATTCGCGGTACGCAAATTCGCACGAGAACGTACTCACGGTCCGCAAAATCCACGAATTTGTGCAAATTTGCGGATTTTTTATTTTTGCATGTTCGCGTTTTTTTTTTCTCAGCGCAGCTACCGCGAAGTTACCCATGCGGTCGTACATGGGTGCGGCCATCTTGCTTTCAGTGTTCGCGTTGCATATTTCCGTTTCCGGGCGCAAGTTGCATGCTCGTGTTGGGCATTTCCTACGTGCGGGGCACAATTATGTGTTCGCGTCCGTTTTTGCGTGCTCGCGGGGGAAATATCACGCAAACTTACCCACGTGGTCGCAATGGGCGTGGCCACCTTGTGGTATAAGTACCACGTGAGAGTTATAAAGCAGGCTTGGGGCTGTGGAATCGCTGGGGATCCACTAAACAACCAAGGCTTAGGAAGTAGGAGATCCACGGGAGACGCGTGCAGTGTCTAAACACAGACGCTGGTTACCATTGACTTTCTATGGGAAACAAAGAAGTTACAAATACACAATTTAAGGACACTTCCGGATGGACTAGGATGGAACCCTTTTAAACTAGGACACTTCGAGAGTCAAGACCCATGGGAGCACCGGAGTACTCGTGTTACCTCACCCAGGGAAGCCGGGTGCATAGGTGTCTTTTCGTGTCGGGTTTCGTCGTCGTTTTCTATGGAGAGCTGCAAAGAAGTGCTGCAGGCGACCAGAGGAAAAGTGTCCGGGTGGATCCAAGGGTGGATCGGAGATGTGAAGAACCTGAAAACAGAGGGGACAGAGTCTGGGTCACTATCCAGTGGCCAGGAAGGTACCAGGAAGGAACTAGGCGATGTCGGGTGCTTGAAGGTGAAGAAGGTGAGTTTGTCTCTTCAGCCAGAGGTCCAGGAGGCATCGACAATGACCAGGCACTGGATTTGAGCTGTCCCCACAATGGATCTAGATGACTGCCGTGTCGGTTTCCGGATTGGACCCAACAAGCCTTGGCAACTGCAACCCACACAGGATGTTGAGATTGGCTCTGTTGCAGACCAGCAAGGTCTGTGGCGCTTCTCCTTTTCAGGGAAGCTGGAGCAAGCCTGGATCAACCAGGAAAGCAAGTTAGATTCAAGATGGCCTCTTCACGGGGCTCACTAGTAAACGGGCAAGGAACCGGGAAGACGCATCGAGCTCAAATGCAAAGGCGGGGCCCCACGGGACACTCGTGGGGCCTGGGCTTCAGTGCAAATGGTGGTCGGGGCTGGGGCTTCTCGTACCCCAATGCACAACTTACTGAGGCTTCAGGAAAGGAGTGCAGGTAGAAAAATGCAGGTTGTCCAAGATGTCTGGTCCCAAACAGGTGATGGATTAAAACCATGATCTCTTGACTTGGTAAGAGTATTCGGCATCATTCAGAAACTCTGTCCATCACCACCCCCTTTTCCAAAATCAATTTTATCCACACTATGTGTGGGAGGGTATACTCAGACGTGAGTCCCTTGCTCATTGCACCATCAGGATTCAAGCAAGCTGGGCCGACGAAGGCTGTGATGCCAGAAACCGGTCCCCGGAAGCTTGTTTCCTTCCCAGTATAAGAATTGGCTTGGTAGTTTGGTTTTCCCTGTTCCCATCATGCACTGGGACAGGAACAGACTAATTTGCATATAGCCAGGTTCTGAGCTGGGATTGTGCAATGAGCTAAAAAACAGGTGATGGATTAAAACCATGATCTCTTGACTTGGTAAGAGTATTCTGCATCATTCAGAAACTCTGTCCATCACAACCCCCTTTTCCAAAATCGATTTTATCCACACTATGTGTGGGAGGGTATACTCAGACGTGAGTCCCTTGCTCATTGCACCATCAGGATTCAAGCAAGCCGGGCCGACGAAGGCTGTGATGCCAGAAACCGGTCCCCGGAAGCTTGTTTCCTTCCCAGTATAAGAATTGGCTTGGTAGTTTGGTTTGCCCTGTTCCCATCATGCACTGGGACAGGAACAGACTAATTTGCATATAGCCAGGTTCTGAGCTGGGATGGTGCAAGGAGCTAAAAAACAGGTGATGGATTAAAACCATGATCTCTTGATTTGGTAAGAGTATTCTGCATCATTCAGAAACTCTGTCCATCACCACCCCCTTTTCCAAAATCGATTTTATCCACACTATGTGTGGGAGGGTATACTCAGATGTGAGTCCCTTGCTCATTGCACCATCAGGATTCAAGCAAGCCGGGCTGACGAAGGCTGTGATGCCAGAAACCGGTCCCCGGAAGCTTGTTTCCTTCCCAGTATAAGAATTGGCTTGGTAGTTTGGTTTGCCCTGTTCCCATCATGCACTGGGACAGGAACAGACTAATTTGCATATAGCCAGGTTCTGAGCTGGGATGGTGCAATGAGCTAAAAAACAGGTGATGGATTAAAACCATGATCTCTTGACTTGGTAAGAGTATTCTGCATCATTCAGAAACTCTGTCCATCACCACCCCCTGTTCCAAAATCGATTTTATCCACACTATGTGTGGGAGGGTATACTCAGACGTGAGTCCCTTGCTCATTGCACCATCAGGATTCAAACAAGCCGGGCCGACGAAGGCTGTGATGCCAGAAACCGGTCCCCGGAAGCTTGTTTCCTTCCCAGTATAAGAATTGGCTTGGTAGTTTGGTTTGCCCTGTTCCCATCATGCACTGGGACAGGAACAGACTAATTTGCATATAGCCAGGTTCTGAGCTGGGATGGTGCAATGAGCTAAAAAACAGGTGATGGATTAAAACCATGATCTCTTGACTTGGTAAGAGTATTCTGCATCATTCAGAAACTCTGTCCATCACCACCCCCTTTTCCAAAACCCACATCTCTCGTGTCCGCCATGTGTCTCAGCTTTGCTGTGGATGTGGGTCGGGGTTAGAGAAGTCTGGAAGTCCAGTTCTTGTGTCACAGAGTCTTCGGGTTCCGACGGGAGCCTTGAAACTGCAGACCGGCAAAGATGCTGTTGGTGCCTGTTTGCACAGGGTGGTCACTCCTTGACCACAAGGGAGATGTCTTCCATCTTCCAGTCTGAATGGAATGTCAAAGGTCCAATATATGTCTTCCAAAGATTCGTCCAGGATAATCTAAAGTCCCAGGGACACAGCTCCTATACTTATACTAAGAATTGGGGCTGGATTACCTGACTAGGTCCCTCCTATGGGTGGACCTGAGAAGGGGGTGTATACACCCCTTTCCCTTTGTCCAGTTTCGCACCAGAGCTGGGGCTGGAGTGCACCAGCAAGTGGTTTGAACCGGGCTATGCATGGAGCACCTTGTGTGCCCCAGGCAGTATCTAGAAGCATTCACTGAATGCAGCCCTCCCTGCCCCAATACACAAAACCCCTGTCTGGGGAGGTGCCAGGACCTCCCTGGACAGGAAACCTATTGTCCAGGCTTCCCCTGCCGGAGTTTCGTCCAGCAGCAGGAGGTCAGACTCGTGTCTGTGGCAGCAGCATCCATTTTGTGATGCTGAGGCTCTGTTTAACTTTGACCGGGTAAAGCAGTAACTACATGTCTTCTCCCTCTAGAAGGGTGGAACGTTACCCCCGCCGCCAGAATTGGTGGGGGGTAGTATTCCAAAGTGTTTGACACCTTACACGACATGTTTTGATAAAGCGAAACCAAAGTTAGAATTAACTGCGAGGATTATAATGCACTTAAGAGTATATGGTATGGCTATATCATAGAACAGCTATAAGGAGATGGTTCCGAAAGTTGCAGAGGGGCTCAGCTCATGCTAGGGCACCTTCTCACATAACACCAAGCACTCTGCCTCCAGGATTGTCGAGGCCTACCATAGGAGTGGCTTATAGGTATATATGTGTCTATATATAAAGGTAGATATAGGTATACTATATCTAAGTAAGGGGTGATTACACCACCTTACCCAGGCTGTGTGAACAGACCTGTGGTGTCAGTTTGGAAGGCAAACGAGGGGTAGCACAATACATGCTGCAGCCCCTGGTAGGCCTAAGGTGCACCTATGCCCTGGGTACCTATGGTACATTATACAGGGCTCACAATTGTGACCCAGTAACCAATCTGGTATGTACCTCAAGTACATGGAGTCCATTTTCTAGAGAAAGCAGATAGACTGGGGCCCTGAATAGCAGGGTCCCAGGCCAACTAAGTCAAAAACCAACAAAACACCAGGAAAAAAGTGGGGGTAACCATATAGTCAGATTCCACTTTCCTACACAACCCCGCCACCCCCCACCCCCAAACGAAAGGAGATAAGGCTATCCTTGTCCAGGTAAGCCTATATTGACTAAGTGGCCATATAAGGAAGTACCTGCACTAGCATGGTTACCCCCGGTCTTATGGTCCACTAAGCAATCCCTCACCCTAAGTGTATCAGAGGGTCTCCACCATTGGGAATTACCTCCTGTGGGGTGTTTTGGCAAAGTAAAAGGCTGGTGCTGGGATGGAGGACTGAAGTGAGGCTCCACTAAGGTTGGGCTCAGCTTCCTCCAATCACTATCCACCATGTACGCCTTTCTATCCATGACTGAGTTGCACTGTGCTCTCAGGGTCATCCTTTGGCTACCTACAGCTGGAGGTAGGGTCCCTTTGGTTGGACCACTGGAGCAACAGCTCAGGTTTGGTACCACTGGATCTCAGGTTTGCCTGTGTCCAACAGAGCCCATCTGGGGGAGGTTCCTACACAAGGGTAAGGGAGGTCCCTCGGAGTGTTGATGAATTTTCACTTGGCTAGGGCTACTAGACTGGGTGCCCCTAATCTGCTGATGGGGAGTGGGTTCCTCTGGACGGGGGGCCCTTTGGGGTCCAAGGCCTCCCTGACCTCTACAGCCCTGGGCTGATTGAGGCAGGGTAGAGAGGGGCAGGTTACCTGCTTCAGACTGGGTACCACTTTGGAAGGGTCCACTGACATCAGGGGCTCTGCCAGGCCAGGCCCGACTACCTCTGGGGCAGTTCCTTCACAAGGGGTAGGGTCAGTTCCCTGAGGAGGCTGATCCTCACCTAAAGTCTGGTGGGAGGGAGACTTTTCTTCCTCCCCAATGCTCTCTGTCTGTGTGGAGTGATCCATAGTTTCAGGCTTCACAACACAAAAATCTGTTTGGGTTTGGGCTGTTGTCATCACAGCCCAACCAACCTTTTCAGTTAGGCCTATCATCTTGGAATGGGCCTGTTTATCTACCTCAGCCCAGGCTGAGATGTCTAGATCATTGCCCAGTAAGCAATCTACAGGCAAGTTTGTAGACACTGCCACTCTCTTTGGGCCAGTGACACCTCCCCAGCTGAGATGTACTACTGCCATGGCATGATCTGTTTTCACTCCATCAATATTGACCACCTGGTAGCTAAACCCAGGTAACAGTTGTTCTGGGGTACTAGGTTCTCAGTCACTATGGTGATACTAGCCCCTGTGTCCCTGTAGGCCACGACTGTATGATCATTGATATGGGTCTCCTGTCTGTACTTGCCCAAGGTATTGGGACAAGCAGTGAAGTTGGTAAACCCCATGCCACCATCACAGACTAGAGTTGCTGTGGTGGGGGACCTGGTTAGGCCAGAGTCCACCTGAGTTCCCCAAGTATACCCAGCCACCTTTTTGGGAGACTCCCACCACCTGGGGGATTACTACTAGTAGTAAAAGGAGGTGTTGGAGTTTTACTTGGAGGAAAATATTCCTTATTGTTTGCTTTTGGGCAACTGCTGTCAGTTGTCCAGTGGCCAGGTTGCTTACATATATGGCAATAAGGTTTCTTAACATTAGAGGAAGGAGTTTGGGACCCACCCCCCCTCAGAGGATGTTTGGGGCCCTGTAGTGGATTTGTCCTTAGATTTATCCCCACCTTTCTCTTGAGGTTTGGAAAAATCTTTCTTCTGGTCACTACCCTGATTTTTAGGCCACACCCTGGTCTGACCCATTTGTCTGCCTTCTTTCCCAATTCTTGTGGAGAGGTCAGATCAGAGTCCACCAGGTGCTGATGTAGAAGCTGGTTTTGACAATTATTAAGAATATGCTCCCTCATAACCAAATTGTACTTTGCTGCCCAGTAACCGGCCCTCCAGAGCCTTAGTAGCACAATCTACAAGATCAGTCCAGTCCTGAGTCTGTGTCTTCTGGGTGTCTCTGAACAGCACCCTATACTGCTCAGTGGTTAAGCCATACCCATCTATCAGGGCACTCTTCAGAACTGTGTAGTTGTCAGCATCCTCTTCTCGAACAGTGAGGAGCTTATCTCTAGCTTTGTCTGCAAAGGAGAGCCACAAGATTGCGGACCACTGCTCCTTGGGAACCTTCTGCACTTTGCAGGCCCTTTCCAAAGCAGTTATCCATTTGTGGATGTCATCCCCAATCTGATAGGGAGGGACAATCTTGTTCAGGTTTCTATGGTCATGAGACCTTTCCCTACCTCTAGGAATTATGCTGCCACCAGTGGGCTCTAGCCCACACAATTTCTTCTCTCTTTCAAGAGCCAGGGTCTCTTTCACAAGGGCAACTTCTTGCCTCTTGACCCTAAGCTTGGCCTCTCTCATCCTAGCTTTATGCTCTCTTCTCTGAGGGGAAGACATCCTCCTCAGAGCAGAGGCACTGGACCCTACTGAGGAATCAGAATGATCAGAACAACTGGACAGTGATCTCCGCCTTCTGTTTCCACTGTTAGGCCTATATGGAATGTTAGAGTGGGGGCTACCATGGCCCTCTCCACCTCCAGAGAGTCCTGTGTTGCCCAGGTCAGGTTCATTAACCTCCTCCTGGTCAGCAACCTCTTCCTCATCAGAGACCACTGGATCCTCCCTAGTATTATTCTCCTCTGTGGAGGGATGGCCCCCCTCTCTACTACCTTGGTTACCTGGGTCTGATGCATTCTCTACATCATCAGCCACTAAGATATCTACCAGGTGGTTAAATGTTGGACTCTGTCCTTGTCTTAGTCTTCTGACTGAACACAAACTTCTCAGTTCTTGAAAAGTGAATGTGTCATATTTAGAAGGCAACCTTGGGTTGTCTTCTAGCAGAGGCCCACAAGGCCCTGCTTCCAAGGACATTTCTAGTGAGGTGTGGTGTGTGCACCTACCTACACTATTTGGTTTCCTACTAGAACCTCTCTAGGAGTTGTAGACAGGGTGTGCTAAGCCCTTACCACCTACAACTACTAAGTTCAGTAGAACGTATATATATATAAGACTTGATTTATATGTACCTACAGGTACCTTGATATGATCTTTCAGATGATATCTCAAGATTATTTGGTAAAACAAATTGCAAGCTCTTATCCCAACCGCTGCACACCACTGTGAGAAGTTAGCCTGGCATATGATGTCCACTATTTCTAGTGGGCACCTTGCACTAGTCTAAATGACCCTTATTGATGGTGGTTGCAAAGTCAACCTTATAGAAAGCTATCCTAGTGGTAGCATGAACCAGCAGTCTTCAGTCTAAGACTTCAGTAGGCGAGTTAAGCAAGTTGTTTTACCATATATAATCCCTTGAATACCAAATCTAAGGACACCACACAAGGTATATATCAAATATATATGTATTTAATCTAAACACAACCCCTCTGCACTCTTTATGAGGTTAGTGGTCAAAATACAATACAAGTCACACAGTTAAAATACGATAAGTTGCACAGTATACGTTATGCCATAGGGGCCTCACACACCATATACTAAGAAAGTGGTATAAGTACCACGTGGGAGTTAGAAAGCAGGCCTGGGGCCTGTGGAAACGCTGGGGCTACACTAAACAACCAAGGGTTAGGAAGTAGGAGGGCCACGGGAGACGCGTGCAGTGTCTAAACACAGACGTGGGTTACCATTGACTTTCTACGGGAAACAAAGAAGTTACAAATACACAACTTAAGGACACTTCCGGATGGACTAGGATGGAACCCTTTTAAACTAGGACACTCCGAGAGTCAAGACCCACGGGAGCACCGGAGTACTCGTGTTACCTCACCCAGGGAAGCCGGGTGCATAGGTGTCTTTTCGTGTCGGGTTTTGTCGTTGTTTTCTATGGAGAAGTGCTGCAGGCGACCAGAGGGAAAGTGTCCGGGTGGATCCAAGGGTGGATCGGAGATGTGAAGAACCTGAAAGCAGAGGAGACAGAGTCTGGGTCACTATCCAGTGACCAGGAAGGTACCAGGCGATGTCAGGTGCTTGAAGGTGAAGAAGGTGAGTTTGTCTCTTCAGCCACGAGGTCCAGGAGGCATCGACGATGACCAGGCGCTGGATTTGAGCTGTCCCAGAATGGATCTAGATGACTGCGGTGTCAGTATCCGGATTGGACCCAACAGGCCTTGCCAACCGCAACCCACGCAGGATGTCGAGATTGGCTCTGTTGCAGACCAGCAAGGTCTGTGGCCTTCTCCTTTTCAGGGAAGCTGGAACAAGCCTGGAGCAACAAGGAAAGCAAGTTAGACTCAAGATGGCGTCTTCAGGGGGCTCACTAGCCAATGAGCAAGGAACTGGGAAGACGCGTCGAGCTCAAATGCAAAGGCGGGGCCCATGGGTCACTCGCGGAGTGTGGGGGCCTGGGCTTCGGTGCACATGGTGCTTGGGGCTGGGGCTGGGGCTTCTCGTACCCCAATGCACAACTTACTGAGACTTCAGGAAAGGAGTGCAGGTAGCAAAATGAAGGATGTCCAAGATGTCCGGTCCCACGTCTCTCATGCCTGCCACGGGTCTCAGCTTTGCTGTGGATGTGGGTCGGGGTCAGAGAAGTCTGGAAGTCCAGTTCTTGTGTCGCAGAGTCTTCGGGTTCCGACGGGAGCCTTGAAACTGCAGACCAGTAAAGATGCTGTTGGTGCCTGTTTGCACAGGGTGGTCACTCCATGACCACAAGGGAGATGTCTTCCGTCTTCCAGTCAGAATGGAATGTCGAAGGTCCAAGATACGTCTTTCAAAGATTTGTCCAGGATAATCTAAAGCCCCAGGGACACAGCTCCTATACTTATACTAAGAATGGGGGCTGGATTAACTGACTAGGTCCCTCCTATGGGTGGACCTGAGAAGGGGGTGGTTACACCCCTTTCCCTTTGTCTAGTTCACGCCAGAGCTGGGGCTGGAGTGCCCCAGCAACTGGTTTGAACCAGGCTATGCATGGAGCACCTTGTGTGCCCCAGGCAGTGTCTAGAAGCATTCACTGAATGCAGCCCTCCCTGCCCCAATACACAAAACCCCTGTCTGGGGAGGTGCCAGCACCTCCCTGGACAGGAAACCTATTGTCCAGGCCTCCCCTGCCGGAATTTCGTCCAGCAGCAGGAGGTCAGACTTGTTCTGTGGCAGCAGCATCCATTTTGTGATGCTGAGGCTCTGTTTAACTTTAACCGGGTAAAGCAGTGTCTTCTCCCTCTAGAACGGTGGAATGCTTGCCCCAGCCTCTAAATTCTTTAACTACCACTCCAACTCTTTCCTTGCCTCTATTGAAATCTTCACCATGTCTCCATGTCAAAGACCTTTTGAAAGTTCCAGTGCCTTCATTCTCTGCAAGGCCCTGTAATTCAACGGACCTGGGAACACAGCTTAGATTGATGAAGATAAAACATCTATCACTCTGGCTATGTCTCTCAATTTGACTGTCTCCTTCCTCAAGACCACTCTCACATACTTCATAGTCTTCAAAATGGTCTTCTCTGATAACAGAAGTTGAGCCTTGACTGTATCTACCACAAAGCCCAAAAACTCTAGACTCTGACAAAATTGACTTGTCCATATTTATCACTAAACCTAAAGGAACTAAAATGTCTTCTACCATGTTCAACTGTGACATTCATCTAGATAGATGATCAGACATACTCCTCTTTCTCTTAAGTAACCTACAACTGTCCTCATTACTTTCGTAAAACAACATGGGGCTGAGGCTACCCCAAAAGGAAGGCATAAACATTGATATAATTGCCCTTCCCATCTGAACTGAAAACATTTTTGGTTGTGCACTGCCACTGGGACAGTGAAATAGGCATTTTTCAGATCCATTTGTTTTAACAAGTCTTCTTCCAACAACCCATCCCTGAGAGGATGGATTCCTTCCATCTTGAAATGTCCGTACATCTCAAAAATTAAGACCCCTTAAGTTTATCACTTGACGCCATCCTTTGTTCTTCTTCTCTACTACAAGCAGAGTACTTACAAAACCCACTTATTCATTATATACCTTCCATATCACACCATTTTCTAACCTGGAAACTATCTCACAACTCACCCCTTCCTGTACACCTGCCAAGGAGTTGAACTGAATTCTATATGATAGCCTATGACCAGGGAAAGAACCCACATGTTGTTTGTGATCAACATCCATTCTTCCACTTGCCATCTCAACCATCCTTCCACCTTTATGGGGATAAAACTAGTAATACTGCTTGTATACACCTGCTCCTAAAGAAGTTGATTGTCTTCTTCTTCATGATGCCTTTGCAGCTCTTCCTCTTTGAAGGAAGAAAACTACACTACTCGTTCCTTGGACTCCTCTAAATGAACCTATTGCTGCATATTGGAACTTATAATAGGTACGGCCGAGAAGTTGCCCCCTCCTCCCAGCCCTACCGTATAAATTACTATCTAGTAAAAACCTTCCTCTTCAAATCATGTGCCTCATTCAAGTCTGTAAAAGTTTGTAGATATTTCCCCAAATTTTTACCATTCCATCTCCAAAAAGGAATCCTTTTGTTCCCTCACTAGGTTCTTTCCTAGCCAAAATCTGCTAATTTAGAGTTTATACCTAGAAGAACTGCCTTTCTTCTCTCGAACATCAGCCCAGCATTTGTATTTCTTAAAAACCATATTGAGCACTGGCACCAGTCCCTTAGTAATTTAATATCTAAGTCAGAACCTTTTTTTTTATTTTAGAGATTTTATTGCTATCTATACAAATTACATACATTGTAAACGGTGAACAAATCAAAGTAACAGGCAAGCTTATCAGTTTTCGTATAAAACATGCTAACAATCCATGGCTGTACTGAGCAGGGTACATACATTTGCTACTGGTTCAGACTTATAATGCGGTACTCGGATACACATCAGACAGTCCTATAACTTGAAACCCATTATGCAAGCCCAGTTGGTGTGTTTTGCTTCTGCTTGCGCAAATATTGCAGTAGATATTCCCAGAAATCAGTGGGCCTGGATGTAGTGGGGAGCTCTTCCGCATACAGCGCTAAAGTGTCACAGCAGTAAACCATATCTTTGACCCATAGATAAGAGGAGGGATTCAACTTACTATCCCTGGTCAGCGCCACCCTTCTTTTTGCCAGTAACAACGCTATTTTTATTAGTCTGCTTAGCTTTCGTTTCAGGAATGGTACCAAATGAAGCATGCATATCTGGGAAGTGCATTGAAGCTTAAGATTAATCATTTCTTGCAATGTCTTGATGACCACCGCCCAGTAAGACATAACCCTATCACATTACCACGCTAAGGGGCCCATTAGGATCACGGGTGGATCGCCCGTGATCCTACCCAGCCCGCCACCCAATTCCCCCGCCATATTACTATGGCGGGGGACCGCGGCGGACGGAAAGACCGCCTGCCGCTTTTCCGCCCGGTCAACGAGTTGACCGGGTGGAAAAGGGTTTGATATGGTGGTGGGAAAAGGGTTATGTCTTAGGATGAAATATAGATTTGAAAAGATGTATTATAAATGGGTTTTTTTTAATTTACATTAATTGTTTATTGTAGAAAATTTAAATAGTTATATTTATTTATGTTTCTTTCAGAAATATTTGTGGCTCCTGAAGAAGGCGTTTTTCCTGACGCCGAAACGCGCGTTGACACTAATCTTTGCCACTGTTTGATTTTACATTGATTATTTTGGAAAACTGTGTATATTTTTATGTATTTTATTGTTTATTATTGGATTTGTTTATTATGAACTGTAATTTCTAATTTTATATGTATGTTTAATTAAAAATAAGACAATTTTAAATAGTTTTTGCCTTAATTGTTCTCCTCCATTGCAATCTTGGTTCCCTCTATGTTGGTTCAAAATGCCTAGGTTTGATTTACACATTATGCTGGTGTCTGTTAGACACCGCCATCCATATTCTATGCAGGCGGGCACATGCCTTTCCGTTGCGGCAATGCGGTGTTAGACATTTGCACACGGAGGGTACCTATGGTACCCCCAGCAGTTCCATGCACAACATGGCAGGCGCCGCGTGGTGCCTGCCATATTGTGCATGGAAGTGCACAATGTGCCTTCCTGGCATTGTGGCTGCACCGCCCGCCACAATGACAGGAATACAGGATTCGCCCACCACTGTGGCGGGCGCATTCTAATTGCCCCCACGGGACCCCCGCCTTTATGGAGGGCGGTCCCGTTTACCGATAGGGTGGTGGGCGGACAAAGTCCGCCCGTCATCCTGATGGGGCCCTAAGTGCCAGAAGTCCGCACTTGCCTTCCCACATCTTTTGCAGTTATCATTTTCTCTCAAGCCATATTTGAATAGTCTGTGTGGTGTATGATAAACTTAGTGGAGGTATTTGAAATTAATTATCCGTAGGTTCCCATTGGGAATAAGTACAGTAGTTATTTGACAGCAGTACTCCCAGTCTTTCTGCGTAAGTTGTGGATCTAATTTCGTGTTCCACTTTTCCATAGCCCTATTGTGTAGTAGTGGAGTTTCGTCTCTAAATGCTTTATACAATTTAGTTATCAGTTTGTGTCTTGTGGGACAGAGGAGTAATGTATGCAGAGATTGTAATATAGGGGATTCAGATGGGAATATAAGATAATGTGCTTGGAGTGCTTTCTTCAATCTATGTAGGGTAAAAATAAATAATGGTGTTTGATTTTGCACGTAGGAGAGATCTTCTATTGTCAGAAAAGTCCCGTCTGTGAAGAAGTCGTGTATTTTGTCAATCCCTGCTAGTGTCAGCTGTTGCATAGTGCCTGATTCCTGCTTAACTGATGCAAGAGGTAAATGTGGGGAGTATATCGGTAACTTTTGTGCTCTACGGGCGCGGGCCTGCCAGGTTGCGATTGTGGAGTCAATGGAATTTATTTCTACCTTGGGTGTATTTCTGCGTGTATGAGTCAATATGGCATATAGAGGAATGGGATGGGAATCACCGTCCTCCACAGCTACGTGCGGAATAAAATCATGAGTGTTATACCAATAATGAGCATACTGCGCTTGGACACATAGATAATATAAATATAAATCAGGTACACTAAAGCCCCCTCTCGAAGCCTCTTTCCTCTGGGTACTTCCATCCCATTCCTCATCAAATTAATATGTGTCATCAAAATTCGAGATGTACTCAACTACATATTTATTATCATACTCAGGGTTCACCTGCCCATCTAAATTGTCGCTTTGGACACCCAGTCTATGCGAGCCGCTTGGAACTCCTCTCTGTTCACGTGACACATCCAAGTGTTTTTTTTCCCCACAAACATTTACCCCATGGGCCTCTTACAATTATGTCATCTCCTTCTGATATAGATAAGTATTCATCCTCCTCATTATTACTAGCCTTTCTCTTTTCCTTGAATGCCCACTCACTGACTCTTGTACTAATGCCTTCAAATCTGTTGATATGATATTTTTTACATTGCCTGCCTCGCTACATTCATTTAACATCTTATCAGCCATACTTCCATCACTAACCAGCTGAGTTTAGCCATCAACAGAGTGGCACCGGCTTGCAGAGTAAGAGTGAAGAACAAGGGCAAGGGAGCCCCCTGGTTCACGGAGGAACTAAGGGGACGGAAATAGACCCTACGCCAGCATGAAAGAGTGTGGCGCAAGTCATACAACCCTGTGCGCTCAAAGAATACAGGGCAAAACTAGCCACATACAAAAAAGCCATCGTCACAAGAAAATCTGAGTTCTATGAGTCCAGGATTATGTAGGCAGACAACAAACAAAAAGAAACCTTTAGAATCCTGAAAGAGCTGTCTAAAGCAGATGCAGGAATCAGCTACCAGCCAGGAACACTGCAACAGGTTCCTGACCTTCTTCCTAGACAAAGTACAGGATATTTTAACAGACATCTGTAACACCTTCATCTGCCAGAGCCCTTTAGCTATGGAGGAGCCACAATGTGTCTTGAAAGAGAATTGCCTCTTTCCCAAGGCTAGACCATGACTCCCTGTCCCACATTGTGACCCGAATTAAGTCTGGCTCGCCGGCTGACCCATGTCCACCAAGGATATTTAAGCTGGCCCTGCCTGCACCTGAGGGAATGATCCTCACCCTGATCAATCTAGCGCTGGAAACGGTGAAGGTACCCAATAACTTCAAGGAAGCCAGAGTAACCCCACTACTGAAAAAGGTGGGTGCCGATACCACCAACATGAAGAACTACAGGCCCATATCCCAACTCCCTTTCCTGGCTAATATAATGGAACAGCACATCCTCAAAACCCTATCGATATTCATAGAGGAACATCAGCTACTTGAGGTCAGACAGGCAGGATTTAGAGCCCACCACAGCGCCGAGTTGGTGATGCTGTTGGTGCTGGACGAAATCAGAATCACAGCAGACAGCAAGAAGCCGTGTGCCCTGGTCCTACTAGATCTCTCAGCGGCGTTCGACACTGTTAACCACAGGCAACTCCTGGCATGAATCAGAGACATAGGTATCCGCTGGATGATACACCAATGGATCACATCCTTCCTGACAGACCGTACTCAAAGGATCCAGATGGGCGAAGGTGTGTCCAATAGAGGGAAACTAAACTGCAGAGTCCCACAAGGGTCAGCACTTTCACCTCTCCTACTTAATATTTATCTCAGACCATTGGTGGGGGCCTTGGCCCAGATGGACTGCCAGGTGTTCAACTACGCCGACGACACACAACTAATCCTTCAAATTATCAACACCTCACAAGCCACGCATGCAAAATATCCTTAGATACGTGGTCAACTGGATGACAGCCAACCCAAACGGAGGTACTAGCCATCACCACAAGAAGCAAACCATGGACTAACCTCTTCTGGCCACAGGAGCTGGGAGACACACCATCTCCATCTCCAGCTCCAGTCGTAAAAAGCCTGGGTATTAAAATTGACGATAAACTTACTCTGTCTTTTGTGGTTGGGACCTGCATGGGCCTGAGGAAACTATCACCTCTCCTCTAATTTTCCACCATGCGGACAGTGGTTACCACACTTATTATGTCCCGCCTAGATTATGGCAATACGCTATATTTTGGATTACTGGAAAAGCTGCTAGGCAAGCTGTAAGTAGCGATGAATGATGCTGCCAGGCTGATCTTTAAGCTCCCCAGATGGGCCCGGGCCACACCTTGGCTGGAACAGCTACATTGGCTTCCTGTCAAACAGCGAGCCAGTTTCAAGGGCCTCCGCATTGCCCACAGGGCCCTTTATGGGCAGGCCCCAGGATACATCAAGGAGCACCTAGGGAGATACGTCCCCGGTTGCACCCTTCGGTCATCCGAGGGAGGCCAGTTGGCCTGTCCATGGTTCAACAACACAACTAAAGGGGAGCCAGCCTTTTCGGTCTTGATCCCGCAGCTGTGGAACAAGCTACCAGGAGACCTCAGGTCAGAACAAGCCCTCCTTCCCTTCAGGAGAAAACTGAAGACCTTCCTTTTTACAGAGGCCTGGACAAAACGTAGACACTGACCAGGGGCTAACCTTCACTCATCAGGTGGGCTATGGCTACCCTCACACAGCGCTTAGAGACCTGTCGGTATTAGGCGCTTTACAAACCACAATTAACATTAACATACTTATCCTAATAAACTAATTTTACTATAACTTAACGAATAAATTAACAACATTACCTATAAATACTATAATCCTTAAAAACCAATATAACTTCAACCTAAACCTCAATAATCCTGAAGGATAGCTCACAAAATTCTACTCAAAACGTTAAAATCTCCTTGTAAAACACCTCGCAATCGGACTGAAAGTAACTGACACCACAGCTGTACTGGTAAAACCGTTACCTAGCAACACGCTTGACAAATTTAATTCCTTTGGAAAAAAGCCCACAAAGTGTCTACAAAATAAATAATTCAAATCTTTTACTTTGAAACCAACCTTTGTGGCTTTTCATATTTTAAGCCTGCCAACCAGCAAAATGTATATTTATTAAGCACATATATTTGCTCTGTTGTACATAGTTCTCAATTCCTGACTTTTGCCTCACATCACCGCCACGGCACGCGCTTATGTCCAATCTCCTCCAGAAATGGACACGCTACACGGTGTGTGCCCTAAATAAAGATGGCCGCCCTCTCTCATAATATCTGTGAAGCCTTTAAGGGCAAATAAGCCCACAGTGCGCGCACACTACTTTTACAAGGTATTTGTAAAACATAAAAAAAAAATAAGCGGTTTAATTCCACTTTAAACGCGCTATCCGCCCACCATGATTGTCTTAAAAAATATGCTAATTTCATTTAAAATTGAGCAAACGTTCCGCAAAGAATTGTTACCTGTACTCTTACCATCTTGTTAACTAATAAATACTGTATTCTACAGTAATAGCAGCAGTAAATGGATACCTACCTCAAAAGTACAGATCAAAAAACATTTCTTTTAAAATCACATATTTTTGATTTCCTAATCCTGGAAAAAACAACCAAATTAAAATAACCTTTCAAATTCATAAATTGGAATAATAATTATACTCCATCATACTTAATACACCTAACAACTGTAAAGAAACGTTGAATAATACCATTATTAGAAGCAACACTAGTATGAGAATTAGAAGTAATGTTAAACACATGTATCTGCTCAGAAGTAGCAAGCAGAGGAAGAGGACGGCTGACAGGGAACATTTATTGAACTGCAGAGTTCCATTCTATTCTTTGATTGTTGGAGTTTCATTTGAGTTTCAAGAAAGGCTGCTGAAGAGGCAAATAAAATGTCAACGCATAATGCTAGCCTCCTGTCTTTCCATAAAATCAAATCCGTTCTGTCTCCAAAAACAAATTCAGAAACTAAGACAGTTCAGCAATTCCTTCACATACATCGTCATATTAGTGACCACCACTCAGTGCTGATATGGACCTCAACATCTGACTCCCTTAATGAAACCTGAGCAAGCAGCAAAACACCTAAACACCTGAACGTGGCAGCCAGCCTCACACTTGCCCTCAAAAAACAAGAAACAGTACTGCATACATGCTTGGATGTTCGGACATCCATTCTGGAAAAACCTCCCATTCCACACCAGGTCCCTCTCATACTTCTCTCATTAAGGAACACCCCGCCACGGTTCCTTCTTCCTGCCCCAGAATGGCCTACCCCTTAAACAAAGTGTACATTCCCATCCATCCATTCTCTTGCCACATGGCCTCAGCTGCTGAGCTGATGGACCCAGCCGCCCACCCTGTAAAATGTTGCCACTGTTCTAAATAAGTGACCACACCCTGAAACGGTTAATATTGCCACATATTTCTGCATATTTAATAAATAAAATTGAAACCTGTGACCTGTAGTCCACACACATCTCTGCCGCAGGTGCTCAATACAAGCAGCTTTTCTTTCTGAAATTTCACCATGTGGCCAGCAAATTACTCAGGTCCCTGTAGCATACCATAAATTCACATGATTTTTGACTGAAGTGTTACCCACTGTATAGTAACCCAAATTATCTCACCAGCATTTGAGCACGTCAAGCAGGATATAGGCAGAACTTCACAATAGGCAATCAATGACCGCGGCACAGTATTTGGATGAGAAATGGAACAAGCAGGTCACTCACACACAGCCATGTAACTGACTCTCTGCAAAACTATCTAAAACAATTGAACTGCAACCTGGACCTGCAGGTTATAGACATGTATTTGCATCAGACTCCTTTCTAGTCTAAGGTGCTATTCAAATGTGTAACTAAAAGATACATGTAGATATCAGAATCACACTTCAAATTCGCTTGAATAAAAACATATTCTAAAATTGTGGTCACTCAAGTAATAAGAAAATAAATGCTATTGTTTCACACAATTTCAGTCCACAGACAAAATAGCCATCTCAACATGCTGATGACTGAACATATATATGCAGGTGAAAAATTAAGAAAATCCTTATGAAATATATTATAAACCGTCAAGTGCAATTTAAAGTTTTCCAAATACTTTTCACTTTATTGTTGATAGATTCCAAGGGTTTTTCAAAACAGTTAAATGACTAGCGTCCAGTCGTCTCACCTGTGTGCCGACAATCTACTGGTGCTTAATTTGAGCTGATGGTTTTCTGGTGCTTGGCAACATTACTGATCTGTCACATCGGCGCTTGTGACAGTCTGTCACAAGGTTGTAGTGTAGCTCCTATTTTCCCAATAGGCTCTGCGCATTGGAATAGTGCCTACAGCAGTAAAGGCCTAGGCCAGACGTTAACTAGGTCTACTACTGTCGATACTAGACTTAATTTTTGGGTTTGCCAGCTAAGCTCAGAGTTCGCTAGAAACTTTCTCGAATGTTCAAGGAAGGATTAACTCCCCTGATTAGACAAGAAGGGATTTAGTTTCTGACAACCATAGAACATGACAACTTTGCTCTCCCCTAATCAAGAGTCAATCTCGAGAGTCGTGTGAGCACAAGGCAATTATTTTACTCAGTCAGTACGTGCATTCTTAGTCTCATCAGAATGTAGAGAAAAGGAAGAGACGGGCGTGTTCAATAAAAGATGTTATTTATTGATCAGTCTCTTTTCTCGTACAAGAGAAATAGATCGATATTATTGCAATACTTATAGTTAAGTAAAGTGCATACATTAGAAGCAATAGTATAAAATAATACTGTAAAAACATTGATATGGTTTCTGAGCCATATGATGTTTAAAATGAATAAAATATATTTACATATACATATACATTTGACTAAACGTACTCAACTGGTGTTTCTAAATACGCCTACCCCGTGTACCTGACCTAAGTCTAATGCGTGGGCGGGAATAGAAAGTTACAGTTTAGTTTAAGTTTGTTTTTGCCAAGTGAATAACTAAAGAATTCTCTAGGAGGGGTTATTCAGTTCTGTACCTGGAATTTAGGATGAATGAGGAATGGTATCTCTTTCTCTGCTCTCGATATTCCAGGCTGCCTGCGAGGGCTGCCCAGAAGCGCCGGTGCTGGGTCTCTCGGCTTGAGATAGCAGCGCGTCTCTCAGCGCGTCAGGAAGGCGGGGCTGCTGCCTGCGGGGTCTGCTTCTGCTCTCGGCTTCGGCAAGTATGGCTGCTCCGTCTTGTCACCACGCGTGTGTTTGCATAGGGCAAGGTCGGCAATATTTATACCTTAAAGGTGCCGGGATTGACGTAAGGATGGACATAGGTACGTCAATAAAGATGTCATACGACTTGCTCGTTAGCACATTCTTTACTAAAGTTCTCTGTGAAATCAAAACAATGGCCGCACGGATTATCCAGGTTGTCATAGGTTTGATTTGTTATGAGAACGTCGTATGCCTTATCAGGGGCTGGAGGAATATCGCTTGTCTAATTAGATCTCAAGCGTTATGACCTAATCAGATAACACGTTCCTGTGCCGTAGTGTGACTGCGTCAGATAACGGTATCTGCATCATGGGGAATTTCTTGCCTCATGGGCTGACTGTTAGTTAACTAGCTAGGTAGCTTAACCAGAATAGGGTCAGGAATAGGGGGATCGATTCAGAACCTATAGAAATACACGACACCCACTCCACGCTAACTATGGTCATATCTACTAATCTATGCATAGTATAACATAGTACAACATACTATAGAGTATAGTGTATACCTTACCACCCCAAAATACATAAATGCATTTCGAAATTTTCAAATATACTGAAAAATTGCAGTCATATATATTGTATGCACTTAAGCTATGAATTAAATGCAAAAGTAAACACGCATTGTTATGCATTATTGCTTGTTGGTATATGAGAAATACACATGAAATGGCTCTTAATATGGCTATACAGAAAAAAGTCGAAACCATTTCATCACATAAAATCTATTGCGAACATACCAGCGGGCAGCTAAAGTCTATAAAGTCTATAAAGTATCTAAAATAGAAATCTTAGTTCTCTAGGAATAGTCTCTTACTTTAAGCAGAAAATCAGTGTCCCGGGAAAAAATATATAGAAAAATATTTTAGGGGCTTGCTGAAAAAAGTTGCTGTCCGTGAACTGGATTGTAATTGTTCATGTGACTTTATTTTTAAAGTTGAAGGCCGAATTCAGGGAACGCCGTGTGCGAGTTTACTCAAAAGTCTCTATTTCTGTTCCGGAGAGAACATCATATCATTCAGGCTTTCGAAAAAACTGTCAACAGCTTCATGGGAAAGTTCCTCTAAGTCGGAAATAGGTGTAACCATGCATTCATGCGCATGATTGTCTGCATTGACATTCTGATTTGCATTGCTGACAGAAGGTCGTACCTGTTCGATGCTGCTTTCATCTTGAACTTCACTACTCTTCAATCGCAGTGGTGAAGATTCCAGGAATGCCGTCATCAGAATTGGCAGCCTTTGAGGGCAGCACAGTGCGTGAACCTTGGTAGGAACCAACAGTGTATCTGCATCCACCGGCGCATCCGATTGTAGCGTCAGACAGGTGTCTAACACGCATTCTTCTCCGCATAGCAGACACCTTAGTACAGGTAAAACACACCTTTGCCACATTGGTCGAAATGATAGAAACCAAGTCATGTTTAGGTCTCTAAGCCGGGATAGTCCCAGGATTTTTGATATCCGGTCCCGGTATCCAATGGCTAGGATCGTATCTTCCATTGTCGCGAGAGTTTGATCTGTGACATGGGTTGCCATAACGAAAAATAAGGACTAGGAATAGGATTCCTGCAATTAGTCCTAGGATCAGGGGAAGTCCGCCAAAAATCGAATGGACGAAATCTGGAAAAATACCCAGTATGGCTTTGAATGGTGTTAATGCCATCGAAAATACTGTCTTAAATACCTTTGAGACCCCTGTGGTATCAGAAATATTTAAGATTTCGCTCAGGATTTCCGCGAAATGTACGGGGGAATTAGTTGATAATAATGTATGTATCTCTGCAGTCGTCCTTGCGACTTGTAGATCATACGTTTCTTTAGATGACGTGAGCCTTGTAGGCGTCTGAAGAAGCACTGTTTTCATTCTGCTTAAAGTGTCTATTCGAATAGAAGTAATTTTCAGACCGGGCCATGCCCTTGCCTCCCTGTCTGGAAAGGAGCTGGGAAACAAAGAACGTCCACAGCACTTGACCTTCGCCGTCGTAGTGACGAGATAAGGAGTCCCGGGCATAAGACTACAGCATCTGCGGTCTACAATAAGAATGTAACTCCCATTATAGAGTCTTTGAAAGAATGGTTCTATTTCAGTTGCAGGTGCGCCTTGCTGGTGACATGAAAGGTTGTATGAATTCCCTTCACAGGCTCCGTGCAAACTAATACCGTTACACAGAAGCGTGCCGCTTAGTGACATAGCACAATTGTTGCCACTAAGAAACACTTTCTGTCCTTTGTTACTGACACATGCATGTGAATAGGGCAGGTTCCATGTTGTTTTAAGGTACCCCTTTCCCAATTTCTCGTACATGCCAGCCTGTATATATTTTTGGCAGTATTGAAACCTGAAGGTTGAGATTGGAATATTTATGATTCCGTGGATTATCCATTCACTGACAGGTCGTTCTGACATTGTCAACGGTAATCTTTCTAGTTTTTCAATGCTCAAGATTGTATAATCAGCACCCTTCTGCGCCATACCGATCTGTCTATCAGTAAGGTTAAAGATTTGGAATAGTGACGTTGTGTTGATTAAACGCCAAGGTACATAGCCTGAACGCAGATTTTGTAACGTCCAGCCAAGCTGTACAATAGAACGCAATTGTGACTGACCATGTTGTAATAACAGTAAGTCTTGCGATAATATATCGATTGCTGAAGACACAATGCTGTCCAATGAAAAAATTCTGGAGGACAGAGTCATTAACCCATTGTCCACTACAGAAAGTGATTTTTCCAAATTAATACGGTCAATTTCCCGTATTCTTTCTGCTGTCTCAATTTGAGTAACCTTCCAGGCCTCATTGTATGCTGCATATACAGAGGCTGCTATGAAACGCTTATGACGCTGTTTGCGTGGTCCCAGTATGAAATCACGCAAGTCAGCACCATCAGTAAGTAAAGTTAGGTGTTGCTTAATTTCAGGCAGTGTGGAAGTTTGTAGCCATTGAAGGCATAATTTGCCCACACTGTAGGTTGTTATTATCCCTGGGTGATGTCTTTGGGGATATCTAGGGTCTGGCCTGTTCATTTTGAAACCCTGTGTTTTATTCAGGAATCTATCTTGACAGTTATTTGTATCTGTGGGCCAGATCAACCATTGTTTCCAATCAGGATGTGTTCTGTTTTGGTTAAGTATATGGTTCATGTCTATTTCTTCATCTGTTTCAGAGTTATTGCTAAACATTGTTGGCTTTGGAATAGACAGGTTATTTAAATCTTTGATTTTGGCTAAGCCAAGACAGGTGGTTTGTTGAACGGTGTCATTTAAAAATATCATTTGTTCTGGGATCATGCAGGCTCTAAACAAAGCTTCTAAACCCTGTACTTGCCATTCTTTTGTGCCCCAAACACTTTTCAAATCAACATGTTTGTCCCAATAATCAAATCCAAAAGTATTCATTTTTTCAAAGAAAGAATCTGAATATATCAATTTTGTGTTGGTTATCATGGTTTTCATCCCTGTCTTGTTTGACAATTTGTAATAAAATGTTTCAGCATTAGTTATGTTAAAACCTGAAAAATATGAATATTTGCCATACACGGTTCTAGAGCTCCCTTTTGGAGGTGTAGCACAATGTTCCCATTGATTAAAATTTAAAACATTTCTAGGTTGTGCAGATTTATGCAAGAAATGGTTACCATAATGGTTATAGCAGTACATGCTGTCATAATTTGTAGAACCCTGCAAATAATCATGTTTTGTAAATTTAGCAGACATTACTAAGTCAGACATCATATTGTTTATACTTTCAAAGTCCCAATCATCAGCAAATGAGTTTGGTTTTGCAAAGTCACTCAAGGAGATCTTGATTTGGTGTGGATATTTCAGGATCTCGACCGGACCATAAATTTCATAGTCAGTGTTGTCCCAGGCTACCCCACCAGATATTGGAATTGCTGTGAAGTTGGCTGAAGAAAGTTCTGAAGAAAGTTCTCTTTTCTCGACGTGTGAAGATGTGTGTGGTTTGAGGACCAAGTTGATGTTCTGACTTGCTGTGTCCATTTTAGCATATTTTCCCTCAATGAAGCGTCCCAAGGTAAATACCATGATGAGCCAAAGTATGAGGATAAATGCACCAAAACCCACCCAAAATTCAATCCATGGAGAAACCAGATATGTTTCTTTTAGTTGTTTCAAAAGTTCCTTAGCTTTGTCTTTAAAGGATTTTGATGATGGCTGTGTCTTTTGTTCGCTGAAGCCTTCAGAGGAATCATCGAAGTTGATGAAGTAACCGGATGCAGTTCTGTCAATTGTTCCAATTGGTTCAGGATTTTTGTTTCTCGCATTTTCACTTGGTACTTCTGTATAGATTGGTGTGTCTCTGCTAAATGTCTTTATTTGGGTTTTCAGAGGTCTAAGTTCTATTGCATTGTTGCATAGTCCTTGTTGTTCTTCCGTAGGCGTTTCGAATGTGATGAGCCTCTTTGATAGGACCTCTGTACTGGTAGCAAACCTTGGTGTTCTGCTACTTATTGGGAGTCCACTTGGCCTACTGTTTGTTATCGGCCACATGTTGTGGTTTTACCAGGTCGATGGATACAACTCGGTTCTCCTTTTTTCCAGCAAGTGGCGGTAGTACAACTGATCTTGTCCCGTTGACAGACAATACAGGAACTGCTTTTCTGTAGGAAGGCCCAAATTCCTTCTTTACCGCGATCTTCTCCCTGACTAGATCCCCGACTTTTGGAATCCAGACAGGTCTTGCTGGGACAGGTGGTGATTCTTCAGTGGTCGTTGGCTGTTCTTTCAACTGTATGTTGCTCAGGTCTTTTCTTGTTTTGTTTAAGTCCTGCAAAATAGCCAAACGGTCTTTGACATCAAAGCTTTTTTCTGTTACCACTGAAGTCTGACTATCAAGGTCAGAGATCAACATCCTAGTTCCGAATAATAATTCGTACGGACTGAATCCCTTCAGAGAATTTCTTGGCAAGTTATTAAGACTACGTTGGACACTTATTAGATGTTTGACCCACCCAGCTCCCGAACCTAATATCCTTTCTATTATAGATTGCTTTCTGTCTTGGTTTTTTCTTTACACCATCCCATACCCTCAGGAAGGAAGTGAGAAGATTCCCGCTGGGCTGTGCTCATTTGGCCATTCTTTCCCCCCCAGGCTGGATTGCCTGAGTGAAAACAATGGTCGAACGTAGCATGCTCTTAGCGTATATGCCATTTAGACTCGCAAATCTTGTATAACAGTCCGGACGTCAGCCGAGTGCTGTGGATCTACATTATAAGTGGGAACTAGCCTGTATATGTTAATCGCAAGCCATTCTTTTTAGTGGTGATGTTATCTGCCTTGATACGACGAGGTATTAAACTGCTTCTCTCCCCACTGCGATCTCTGTTGCAGTTTGGGCAGTTTTTTACAAACATGGTGTAGTGCAGGCTCATGCCTGGCCACCAGTACCGTGATTGTAATTCTTCCAGAGAATCTTTTAATTTAAGGTGTCTGAGACCCTCGCCCATGTGTGCGTCTGCGATTAACAAGTTTCTCCTGTCCTTGTTTGGAATCACTCTATCCCCCACTCCAGGGATTCGAGCAAAAGGAATGGAGTTTGCATCTATGATGTATGTGTAATTGAGTGGATAGTTGATCGGTAACGCCGAGCAGTCGCCTTTTGATGACGTTTTTACTGCCAGCAATGTTTCGCCGTCAATGTATTTTAATGTACGCTTTTTTCGATCTACGGGAGCCGGTTTACTGGCTGCCGCTGCGGCTGTTTCAGCCAATGAATTCCCTACAACGTGAACGCCATCACGCTGGTGACTCAGTGAGTGTGTCACGTGAGTCTTTGGTAGTTCTTTTTTCAAAAGAGCTACTTGTTCCCAGAGAAGTCTCTGCTTTATTGGTGCATCCGTGTCATCTTTGTAATCGTTCTGAATCCAGGTCTGCAAATCCTTGTTATATGCTTTGACGCAGAAATATGAATCTGACACTATAAGTGTCGGGAATTCGCGATCCGCATTATCTAGCGCCATTTTCAAAGCTAATATTTCAGTTTGTAGTTCTGAATTAGTTTCTACTGAGTGTGATTTTGTTAATAGAGGTCTTAGTTTACCTCCGTGCCACACTTCTTTTGTAATCTCACATGTGGGATTGTATGCATGTTCTCCCCAAACGGAGGGTTGAGCATGTCCGTCTGTATAGATTACACAGGCGTAATGTCGTAGAGGCAGAATGTCGATTGGCAGAGGATACGTTTTTTCATATTTTAGATTTTTAAATTCATCTAGTTCTGGATCAAAGAAGTAGTATACTTTGTCCGTTGTGATTGAATTTACCCATTGTAACCATTCTGGATCCAATGTTGTTGTTGGTAAATTACACGGTGTTGTTAGTGCCTCGAAGGCTGATTCAGCTGTTCTGACTGTGATATGTCTACCGTCAGCTATGTCTTTTTCTCTAGCTATTGCGGTTTGAACTGCTTGAACAATTTTTCCTTTGTTGTTGAATCTCTGTTCAGCTTTTGTGTACAAGTGTGATCTGAATGCAATTGGTACCTTTTCTCCCTCATTAGAGGTCAGGTATGTGAATCCGCATCTCCCTGGGATGACTCGGATCACAAGGTTGCGTGTATTATCACGGGTTTCTAATTTTGTTTTAATTAGCATGTCTGTTTGTAAGGATCTCAAAATTTCTGTGTGTGCTTGAGTCCAACTGGATCTTTTAAAATCTGGTTTAATTAGATCGTAAAGGGGTTTGACCCTTTCTGCGTAATTTGCAATATATGTTCTTCCGAAATTTAGGAAGCCTAGAATTGACTGTAGGTTTTTTAGTGTTTTAGGAGCTTGGATTACGGCACATTTCTCTAGGAAATTGTCTGCCAGGCTTTTGCCTTCACTTGATAACTCATATCCTAAGAATAGGACCGTCAGATGGGCAATTCTGGACTTTTTGAAGTTGAATTTGTAACCCTCTGCAGCGAAACCAAGTATTATGGTGTTCACTCTTTTCAAGTGAGTTTCCAAGTCATCATCTGTTAAGTAAATGTCATCGACATAAGATAATGCTTCATCATCATATAGTTGTAGTAATTCTGTTACTCTTGCTGAGAATACCCCCGGGCTGTTCTTGTACCCCTGGGCTAACCGACAGAATTGTTTTTGAGTGCCATTTACTGAAAATGCAGTTAAATATCTGCTCTCTGGTGCTATGTTTTGACAAAAGAATCCGTTGGAGATGTCCAAGGTTGTTTTGTATTTTTTGCGCACTATGTTATTCATTAGTGCAGCACTGTGTGAGTTTTGCACTGCAAAAGTTTTGCAACATGTGTTAAGGTGTCGGTAATCCAAAACTAGACGGTACGAATTGTCTGGTTTGGAGACCGGAAACAAAGGATTGTTCATTTGTGAGGTGCAAGTTTCAATCACCCCTTGGTATTCTAGCTGATCTAGTATTTCATTTACTTGTTTTTTAGCTTCTTGCTTAATTGGGTACTGCCTTTGTGCAGTAGGTTGTGATTTTAACTGGACTTTGTGAGGAGGAGAATCCTCATCCCATCCTACATGATTTTTATATAAAGCAGGTGCTAAGGCCACTGCCCACTTTCTAGCAAGTGTATATTTTTTATGAATCGGTATTTGATTCGAGAAGGCAGGCATAATTACTTCTTCGCCATGAGGGCACTCCCTGACAAACTCTGGTGGCCAGTCTTTTTCAGCTAGAAGGATGTCATAGCCTTTGGATAGGTTATCCCAAAATAGTCCCCTTATTTTCCTAGTCTTATCTCCCTCTATACGTAATGTTATCTCGTATATTTTGTGGGGCTTGCTAACTCTGGTATCTGCAGTTTCCACTTGAAGGTATTCATTCGTGTCCACTGTCTCCAGATGATTCATAAGGACTTTGCGAGCTATGCTCACCTCTGCTGCGCTGTCTAGCATTGTCTGAGCCCATTCTCCGTTTTTCAGTTGTGTCCTCAGTATTCTCGGCATTGTTAACTACCTTGATACTGGCTACCTTCTTTTTTGGAAATTGTGATTTCTTTTTCAGTTGAGCAGGTTCCTTGTCTTTGGACTTGGCGTGCTCTTCTGATCGTCCTCTTCTTTCCGATTTATGCGAGGAATTCTGAAAAGATTGAGAGGGACGTGTATCAATGTCTTGATATCTATCAGGTTTTTTAATATTATCCCTATTTCTAAGGTTATATCTATTCCCAGAGGGTTCACTCTGAGGTGACCTTTGTCTCGGGTCTGGAGATTTCTCTCTTCGCCTAGGAGACCTTCCTCTGGACTGGAATTTCTTTTCTTTAGGATTGGATTGTTTATTTCCATCCCAGTTCTTTTTTGGTGAATTATTATTAAAAAATATTTTTTCTGGACTTGTAGTCAGTTGCGGTTTTACTGGTATTCCACCTAGACTATCTCTGCCTAGTTCTTCATAGGATTTTTCTATGATTCTGGCAATTTCAGCTGGTTGGTCTGCTATATCTGTCTCTTTTAACCTCTGGCGGATCGCCACGTTTGCTGCTTCACCCTTTATGTTGGCTAGTAATATAGCCGAGACCTGCTTGAAGTCTTTCAGTAATTTCATACCAAGAGTTAAAGCAGGTTCTGGACCGTATTCATCTTGAATTTGTTTTAGCACATCTGGTATCACCGAAATGGATGGGACACCGTGCGTTTTTGTGTAGATGGAAGCAAAGACTGTACCCCAAGTGTCACAGTCCTCAATGTGTGGTGCGATTCCCATTGGGAGACATATAGTCAGAATCCTGTGTTTTTCTAATGGGGTGGTGTCAGGAAACACCGCCTCTATTTGGGTAATTTTCTGTGCCAACCAGAATGGTATTTGTTCCCGTTTAGCTGGAACTTTACCTAGGCAGGATTGGATGTTCTGTGGTGTAATTTTATTTGTGTTCCCCTGGTGAGGGGTCAGCTGTGGAAGTTTAATCGCTGGCTGAATTGTTGAAGTCCGCATTACATACTGAACTAATTGTCTATGAATTTTTAGTAGTTGTTTTAGCTGTATTAATAGCTCTGCTGCAGGCATTCTTTCGATGTCTGGATGTGGTGTGTATCCGGCTAGGACCGGCCACGTTGCTCCTGGTCTTCCTAAAGGACCGAGCCTTGTAATGTGATTGTTATGTATTAGGGCGCCATCAAATAAGAGCAAATGCTCTTGGAATTTGAGTGGTACTTCCACCTCCTCGAAAGGAGTGTACTCATTAGGAGGTTCCTCTACTTTGTAATAGTGGAAGTACTTTGTTACAGCATTTGCTGCTGGAAAATTTATCCATGTATAGTATACCTCTGTCTGCCGATATTCGTGTGCCTCGATTACGAATATGACTGTGCCACCTCTAGGTGTCAGTCCATTTTCTATAAGTTTTAGAGTTATAGCTCTCCTTTTGGCGACCTGGATGAGTATTATATCCGGGTCTGCATCGAGTGCTGTAGTATCAGCTGCTGCTATTTCAGTAGCTAATCTAATTGCCTCTCTTTCTTCATCACTCTCTGTCATTTTACAGACAGGAAGCTTATGTCTTTTGTTTGCAGATCAGGTTTCTTTATGGAACAAAGATTAGATGCACAATATTTTGGAACTGTTTTATCCTTCAACGTTGACTAGACCAAGAACCATACATAGGAGTTCCCTCCTGCGAGGTTTTGGAGGATATAATAACCTTTCACCCACTCCAGACGTCTTTGGAGTATTTGGGAAAAGGGGTCTGAGTGAGAAAGCACGACTGAGTTACTCTAAATGTCTTACGTTAGTTTTATCGCCCTTTCCAAACGCGTTGGGCGCCATGTAGTGTAGCTCCTATTTTCCCAATAGGCTCTGCGCATTGGAATAGTGCCTACAGCAGTAAAGGCCTAGGCCAGACGTTAACTAGGTCTACTACTGTCGATACTAGACTTAATTTTTGGGTTTGCCAGCTAAGCTCAGAGTTCGCTAGAAACTTTCTCGAATGTTCAAGGAAGGATTAACTCCCCTGATTAGACAAGAAGGGATTTAGTTTCTGACAACCATAGAACATGACAACTTTGCTCTCCCCTAATCAAGAGTCAATCTCGAGAGTCGTGTGAGCACAAGGCAATTATTTTACTCAGTCAGTACGTGCATTCTTAGTCTCATCAGAATGTAGAGAAAAGGAAGAGACGGGCGTGTTCAATAAAAGATGTTATTTATTGATCAGTCTCTTTTCTCGTACAAGAGAAATGGATCGATATTATTGCAATACTTATAGTTAAGTAAAGTGCATACATTAGAAGCAATAGTATAAAATAATACTGTAAAAACATTGATATGGTTTCTGAGCCATATGATGTTTAAAATGAATAAAATATATTTACATATACATATACATTTGACTAAACGTACTCAACTGGTGTTTCTAAATACGCCTACCCCGTGTACCTGACCTAAGTCTAATGCGTGGGCGGGAATAGAAAGTTACAGTTTAGTTTAAGTTTGTTTTTGCCAAGTGAATAACTAAAGAATTCTCTAGGAGGGGTTATTCAGTTCTGTACCTGGAATTTAGGATGAATGAGGAATGGTATCTCTTTCTCTGCTCTCGATATTCCAGGCTGCCTGCGAGGGCTGCCCAGAAGCGCCGGTGCTGGGTCTCTCGGCTTGAGATAGCAGCGCGTCTCTCAGCGCGTCAGGAAGGCGGGGCTGCTGCCTGCGGGGTCTGCTTCTGCTCTCGGCTTCGGCAAGTATGGCTGCTCCGTCTTGTCACCACGCGTGTGTTTGCATAGGGCAAGGTCGGCAATATTTATACCTTAAAGGTGCCGGGATTGACGTAAGGATGGACATAGGTACGTCAATAAAGATGTCATACGACTTGCTCGTTAGCACATTCTTTACTAAAGTTCTCTGTGAAATCAAAACAATGGCCGCACGGATTATCCAGGTTGTCATAGGTTTGATTTGTTATGAGAACATCGTATGCCTTATCAGGGGCTGGAGGAATATCGCTTGTCTAATTAGATCTCAAGCGTTATGACCTAATCAGATAACACGTTCCTGTGCCGTAGTGTGACTGCGTCAGATAACGGTATCTGCATCATGGGGAATTTCTTGCCTCATGGGCTGACTGTTAGTTAACTAGCTAGGTAGCTTAACCAGAATAGGGTCAGGAATAGGGGGATCGATTCAGAACCTATAGAAATACACGACAAGGTGGTGCTGCTGTCTGGCTAATTTAGAGATGACCACAATAACAGATAATTATGAATTCAATATACATACAAAATTACTATTATCGGCAAAACAAACCATTCTTATGGTTCTGAAGGCCTGAAATAGTCTGAATTGTCACGCTTGTAGGAGTGTGATGGTTAGTAGCTGTGTTGTTACTAGGATTGGCAGCATGGTAGGGGCAATGTGTGGTGCAAGCTGCAGTGGCCTCCTGACGAGAGCCCTGGCACTTATTGTCTACAAATTAAGCACTGCAATCTAGTACAATCTGGCCTACGCCAACTACACTCCACCTGGCACCATTCACCTATGTCCAGTTTCCTCATTATGGCCACACTCACGCCCTCCTTGACCTCTTTGCCGCTCCTGATCACCTAAGTATGCTATCAACCATTGGTATTTTATCAGTCAATATTGAAACAGTGCACAATCGATTCTTAAACTACATATCCAACGGCTCTTTCAGTATCTTCTGGAGGCCTCAACATTCCCTGCTGGCCCCACTTCCAGAAATTGCTCCCCAAAAAAATCCGGGGTCCACTCCTCTTTTTCCCCTGGTGAGAAGATCACTGCATTTTCTCAGATCTTTTTATGCCTCACCTCCAAACAAAAACCCTAAACTGTTTGTTAGTCATCCAAAGCTGAATGGCTCACTGCCCCCTTTAGCTCAACTACTCAAAACCAATGCTCAGCTTCTCTACCGCCTCCCTCCCTGAACACTAACTTTCCTTTAGGGACCTCGGGGTGACCCTTAACTTCAGACACTAGGCACCAGCTAATATGCATCAGAAAATCCACCCTCGCTCCTGGCCTGCCTTCCAGACTGCCAAGTCCCTTGCAATGAGCAAGGTGGATTATTAGAACATCCTAGTAAACTTGTGCGATACATCAAACTGGGTTCTACAGAAGGATACTAGTAACCTTCATGAATATTATGCCACAACACTATACCAACACCAGGCCATCACACACAAACACCCCTCTCATATTGTGTAGACAACTCTAGAGCATACACCCTCCCCATGTTCAGGACTACCCTCAGAACTCTTCTTCTTCCCTATTGAATAACTCACTGTCTATCCCTCCTCTTTACTAGGTGTCTTCACCACCCTCCATGTAACCCAGGAACACCAATTGCAATCTTTCCCAATCGTATTGAAGCGTGTGCTGTGCCCCATCCTGTATCATCCCAAATGGCCATGTACCCCGCTGCTAATATCCCTGTGTTCCTGAGTAATGCTATTTACAACATCTCTCTTCAAAGTGTTTATTTCATCAATATATGCAAATAAAATACGTGAATAAAAATCCAAACACTCAGGGAAGGTCTCTGAAGCAATTTTGTTCCACATGGGTAGACATGGCCTAGACAGCTGAGGAGGAGGAGACATCAGATACAGTCAGATCTGATACCGGCCAGTTCTTTTTTTTTGATAATCAATTTTATTGACTTTATGAGAGACCGACAAGAGATAAACAATACCAGCCGCTTGTAAAAGATGTTGCGCAAGACATTTACATGATCTAAGGTCATGACCGTCGAGGAAGCTGCCTCTGTTAATTCCTTGTAATAAGCCGTTGGATTTTTTCTCGAGTCAGGCAACTGAGCCTTCAAAGCTAATACCTTGCTCCTTTTCCAGGGCGTGTACACCCACTGTTCCTGAAAATGAGCGTCGATACGAGCTCGGGTCACAACCTGTGTCGTAGGGTCTCTTATCTCGGGTACCTCAGGGTGAAATATAGGATGCACTTCCCGCATCGGGTGTACCCCAGGGTAATGGGGTTCCCCCGCCTCTGGCAACTCGTTTCTATATTCTAACAGGAACCTCAAACTACGGAACACATCCCTTATTCCAGTGTTGGCCCTATAGGCATTATTCTTGATATCCCGGAGAATCGCTGGCGCTTCCCCACCATATCCCTGTTCCCACAACGCTATCAATGTCGTCGACATGTGCCACAAAGCATGCTGCTGCATCAGAGGCTCGTAGTCTTTCATGGTAGACCAAATGTCTTACAATGAATAAATGTTATTTCTGGCCCATTGGCAAGCTTGGTTGGCTTTCATTGTCTTCTCATCCAACCCAAAAGCCGAACGTGTAAGTAACTTCCGTACCTGAGTAAACAGTCCGCCTCCCGCTCCTCTAGTGGGGGTCAGTAGCGCGCTCTGAGGGGTAGCACTGGCTGAAACAGTGGGAATAGCAGAATCAGTAGAGAATACCGGGGAGAGCACAGCGGGTACAATTGGGCTTGCCGCGGAGAAAAAGAGCAGGGGCGTAGTGACAGAGGGGGGTGTTCGTTCAGCCACGGAGGAAGCAGGTGCACCGGACAAGGGAGGGGCACCCATTTGAGGAACTGAAACCGCCGCCGAGGAGGTGGAATCCCCCAACACGGGATACAAAGACTGCGGGGCATATGGGGGAGGGGGTCGAGCGTTCAAAATGTCCTCCATTTCATCCTGTTCATCTTCTCTCACCACATAGCTCTTATTATCCAATAGCCTAAAACGTCTATCTGCGCGTTCAATTCGCTGTTCATTCTCTTTCTTAGTGTGTTCCCTAGCTTTCTGCGCCATCGTCTGTGCCGCTCTCTTTTGACTCACTTTCTCTTCCCTCATTTGCCGTTCTCGTACCTCCTTCTGCCACATCCGCAAAGAATCGAACATACTCTGACGACTACGCCTAGCAAACAATCTATCTTGTAAATAATCTAACTTTGCCCCATCAAAAGAGCCAAGCAAAGGCCACTGCAAATCCACATTATCCTTGGTATATTTATGCCACAGAGTAGAAAACAAAATCGGGAGCAGGCCATGCTTAACGTACATGTCGAAATTGGGAGAGCCCTCCACCGGGGCAGGTTGGCTCTCAGCCAATCTAACGTCTGAGACATCATCACAGCACCCTAAACACCGTAATTTACTGAAACACGGCATCCTGTTCTCACACAAACACACACTAGCAGAAAAACTCACACCTGCACTCTTGCTCACTCACCGGTAGATCACACACACTTCTTCAGTACACACTACCTCAGATCCGTGCCAAAACACGTGTTACACAATGGGACAAGGCCCGTCGACCAAGTCCTGGGGAACCTGGATCCTACCGCAGACCGAACAGCGCACACCCGCTATTCCGAGACTGGGGAACACATCCGTCTCCCGGGCAACACTACAGATCGGCATGCGCTACACCACGTAGGACTCAGTGCTCATCCCCGCGAACCACCACCCTAGGTGTTCGGGTGAGTCCCGAGATCCCTCCGCGGCAAGCCACCCGCCACCTACAGTATTATCCAGTCGGATGATCACAACACAACGTTCACTCAATCTCCGCCAAGTCTGTCAGAGCGCCACTTGCACTCTGAGTTCCCCGGAGCACACTAGCCCCAGGAGCACGCCGGCTCCTCCAATCACCAGAGACGCACCGGTCCCTCGGAGCACTCCGGCTCTTCCAAACAACAGTCGGACCACTCACCTTCTATGCGCGGTACCAACTTCTACCGTTCTCCACCTCCGGCTGCCTGGACCAACACGGTCAGCTCCAAAGTTCCGCCTTCTGGACTCCGGCGTAGGATCATGGACCGGGACCTCTTCCGATCAGCAGGGCGGGGCAGCGCTGCGAGAACCAAGCTCGGCATCAAATGGGTACCCGGGCCCACCGTGCCGACCAGAGGGTCCCCGGCCTTCTGCTACCCATTTACGGGTGAGAAAGGTCCTAATCGCGGAGTACCTGTTCGGGCGCCATCTGATAAGCGTGGCTCAAATCCACCCGAGTGACTTACAGCACTCACCTATTATTACCCAATAATAAGTCAGCCGGACTGTCCGAGAAGAATAAAAACAATTAGTTTATTAGGCCATATGCTCCCATATGAGAGGGCCCTGTTCGACCTCACCCCTAAGAGTGCGCCGAGAAGGACTGACTCACGTCATTACAGTAACACATTATAATGCGAAAAAAGCAGAGTAAGGCACGCCCATTTGTGGAAAAGTACTGAACCCCTGAGATGGTGAACAATGGTCTCATACAGTAGGCATCTGCACCTGGGATTGCAACATTCTCCTATCAGCCCCCCAAGGACACGGAGCCAGGCTTGAGCATCTCTAGCACATGAGAACAGAGTGATAAGGAGTTTCGCTGGTAGTTTCAGTCACAGTGGCCCGAGAGGCAAAACTGCTGACATGTGGAATATTCCTATTCCTACGGGAGGGGGAATGAGCAAGTGCAACTCGCACGAATAGGGGGATGCTTCAAAATGGTGGCACACAGGCTAAGCTAAGAACACTCTGTAATAATGTCTCACACATAAATGAGCAACTAACGTTAGAATATAAACGGAAATGCATTAGTGAATATATCAATTGTTAGACACACTCTGCTAACTTATAGGCATAATTAGAAAGTGGGCGGGGTAGGGAAACTGAAACCTATCAGAAGATCACATCAACGTAGATCAGGGCAGATAGAAAAATTCAAGGTGCCCTGGTGCTGTTAGACCTCTCCGCGGCATTTGATACCGTTTGTCATAAACAACTTTTGTCGCGGTTGAGGGAATTCGGCATTCAGGGCACAGCACATGCCTGGTTCGCTTCCTTCTTGCAAGGGTGGACGCAGAGAGTACAGCTTGGAGACCTGTTCTCCACTACAACATCGATTACCTGTGGAGTGCCGCAGGGGTCCGCCCTTTCACCCCTTTTATTCAACATCTATTTACAGCCTCTGATCTCATTGCTTAATCAGATGGATTGCCAGGTTTACAATTACGCTGACGACACCCAAATTGTCATTCAAATGGAGGACGAGCCAGGGGCGTTTGCGAGATTACAAAATATTCTTAAGCATACAGCCAATTGGATGTCCATGAATTCGCTAAAAATCAATCCTGACAAGACCGAGGTGTTGCCAATCACTATTGCGGGCAACCCTTGGAATGATGGCTTCTGGCCAAGAGAACTAGGGACACCCCCAGAACCAGCGGTGGTAGTAAAAAGCTTGGGTATCCATGTGGATGGCAAGCTATCCATGCAGAAACAAGTCACGGCGGTGGTGGGAACCTGTGTTGGCCTTCTCCGACAACTAAGAAAAATCTCTTCATTATTGTCCTTCTCAACTTTGAGGCGTGCGGTCTCTGCTATGATCTTAGCGAGGCTGGATTATGGCAATTCGCTATATATAGGCCTGCCTCAAAAACTTCTGGACAAGTTGCAAGTTGTCATGAATGACGCTGCAAGGCTCATCTTTAAGAAACCAAGGAATACGCATGCATCCCCCCTCATGCGTGAGCTGCACTGGCTGCCAGTGAGGCAGAGGGTATTGTTTAAAGGGCTCTGCATTGCACACAAATCCTTATACGGAAAGGCGCCAGGGTATCTGAAGACCCACCTGACTCCCTATAGGCCTGGTAGGATGTTAAGATCGTCGGAAGCTACTCTCCTCACCCAACCACGTTTTAGGCTGGCCACAGTTGGTGGTCGCGCTATCTCTATTACCCTTCCAGCAGCCTGGAACAAGCTACCAGTGGAATTACGGAAAGAAACCAACCTGCTGTGCTTTCGGAAGAAGTTAAAAACGGTGCTCTTCCAACAAGCCTGGATGGGGCTGTAAACTCTCGAATGGCCCTCTGAATGTCTGCTGTGCGTACCTGACAAAGCGCTTAGAGACCCCCGGGTTATAACGCGCTATATAAATCGAAATAAATAAATAAATAAATAAACCCATAGACAGTCAATAAAAACAAAAATCACTGCTGCACCCATTCCAGTTACCTGCCTGTACTTAAGGATCGAACTGAGGCGGCAATAGGTGATATGGGGCTTGCTAGAATTAATATCAGTCATGGGCAACTACTAAAAGCAGCATCCCAGACATCTTTTTAAGGTCTGGTGTAAACCAAGACTTTTGATAGTTACAACTTTATTATAAGCTACATGGTTAGAGGGAGTTTCAGCCACCCCCTTCATCCACTGGTCAGTAGTTGTCTCATCTCCATTTTTCTTCCGCCCCCACGGCATACGGCTTGTGATAATGGGCCAGACCACTTGATCCACTAGCTATCTCCACTGTGAGTGACGTCATTCTGCTTTCATTTCAAAACTTTATTGCGGCTAGATATAGCCATAAAAGCACATTGATTTATCAACAATTATTAATGCAGATGCAAGGTAAATTCCAAATTTCATATGAACACTGGCAATAGGCAGAATAAATTAATACCATTAATATACAATCATCATAATGGAAATACATGATTGCTAAAAGCATTTTAAGAGTATAATTTATCTGTACAAATTCATAAAACTTTAAAAAAAAACTCTAAAAACTAACAACCCACATCACTCAAACCCTTGAAAAGAAACTCCATAGATAATAAGGGGCCCGGTATAACAAAAGTTCAATTACCAATCGTTGCTTTATGCACTATTCCAGTTTTAGTAGATTCCTACGAATTGACCACATAGCAAACAAAAATTTTGATACAGCGACCACATATACCGGATTAGTATCAGTTTGTAAAATCCTAAAAAAGACTAAATAATTCCTGATGCCCAAGTTCCTACAAAGTTGAATAATCCATATGGACCTTGGGTATTTATATGCTTCGCAGAAGAACATAACATGAATTAAAGATTCTTCTGCGGTGTGGCACCCAGGACACAAACGAATTGTGACTGCTGCACATTTGTTAGTTGTCGCATATAACGGCAGGGTTCCAAATCTAAATTGGAGGAACAGCTTCTTTGCTAAAGTAGGATGTATGGAATCCCCTCAAATCCATAATGGCTTTTAAAATCCAAGAACCTGTCCGATAGGCTCGATGGATTTACTGACTGCAGAATTTTTGTTAGTTTATTCTCTTTTAAAGCAACTGCCAAAGTTTTCTTAGAAATGGCTTGGCAGGATGCTTCAGGGTCTGTCCAAAGATTTTTCATGCCAATTGCCCTAAAAGAGTGTTTTACATAGGAAAGCCAAGGTATGCTACCCGCCCCTAAGGAGGTCAACACCACTTTAGGTTCCTCCCTATAGCTAGACAACTCGTGGGTGCTCCACAACCGCCGCCAGTATAACAGAGGGCGTGTCGAGATAAGATCCGCAACAGAAATATTTAAATCCATCCTGAGTGGAACTAACGGGGTATTTTTTGGCAAGGTAAGGATTTGTCTCAAAAAATTATTTTCAGTTACTGTGAGGGCATTATGGGTTTTATGCCCCCACAATTCCGCCCCATAAAGGGAGGCTGACCTTGCTTGAACCCAATAAATTTCCAAAACTGGACTTATATATTTTTTTTAAACACAGCTTTTTTGGACTTTTAAGATTCCCCCTACCGCCTGGGTCAGTTTTAGATTAGCCTTGTCCATCTGTGGGCCCCATCCCATTGTTTCAGACAAAGTGAGACCCAGATAATCAAAAACAGGCACCCTTTCCAGGGAACCAGCCTCCATCGTTGGCTGTGGACAGTTAATGGAATTAGCATTAAAAACCATATATTTAGTTTTTTTTAATATGGACCACGAGATTCCTTTTTTTACATAACAGGACAAATTTATTTAAAACATGTTGATTACCCATAGCTGACTGTGAAAGCAACAGGGTATCATCTGCAAACATCAATGCAGGAAACCTAGTATGGGCCAGTTTCGGGGAGTCTATGTCGTTAGTGGCAAGTAAATCGTCTATCAACCCATTTAGGAAGAGGGAAAAGAGGGTCGGCGCCAAGACACAACTCTGCCTAACCCCCTTCCCAACAGGAAATGGAGCCGCTAGTTGTCCATTTCTGCCAAACCTAGCTCTGGCAAAAGTGCCTTCGTGGAGTCGTTTAAGCTGAAAGCATAAGTATGGTGGGGCCCCATGGCCAGCAAAATACTCCATATCTGGTTACGGTCCACCATGTAGAATGCTGATTTCAAATCAACGAAGGTTAGATATAGATTCCCTCCATCCAAAATAACATGCTTCCAGTGAATTAACTGGAGCCGAAATAGCTGATCTATTGTGTAGGTTTTGGCCCTAAATCCTGCTTGTAGCGGGGTCAGAATTTCATGGTCGCTAATCCATTCCTGCAATCGTTGCAATAGTACCCTTGCATAGATTTTTTGAGATACATCAATGAGGCTGATTGGCCTATAATTGGCCGGATTCATGGGGGAACCTTTTTTAAAAATAGGGATTATCTCGGCCCCACCCCAAGTACAAGGGATTTGAAGTCTCATGAGAATTGCATTGAATAACAATTGCAAGTAGGGAACCTATACTGCCTGCTCACTTCTGTACAGGTCACCGGGGATCGGATGTATGTCATTACAACGCATGCTTTCATTCCGCATGCCATTACGATGCAACTTTTACAACGCAAGTCGTTACAACGACTTGCGTTGGGGGGCCCTGGATAGTGGAATAGTTTAATTTACTATTCCAACTCCAGTCCCCGTGGATAGTAGGGAAGGTGTTGGATAGTAATTAAACTATTCCCTATCCTAGAGTGCCCTCCAGCGCAAGTCGTTGTAATGACTTGCGTTCTAATAGTTGCGTCGTAATGGTAGTACGGAGTAAAAGTTGCGTTGTAAAGGATGTTTCCCCCGGGGATCCTGTCTAGACCTGGGGCTTTGTTCAGTTGGAGATTATTTAAGGCTGACTGGACCTCAGCCGCAGTACACGGTGGTATACACCATGTGGGGTCAGCTGTTGAGAGACATATCGGCAGCTCACTTTGTTCGTTGGGTGATATGGAATAAAAGTCCTTGAAATATATACGCCAAGCTTCTTCACAGATATTTGGTTCTATAGTAGACTTACCCTCTATCTTTCCTGTATGAACCAAATTCCAAAAAGCCCTTGCGTTTTTTCCATCGAGGGGATACTTTATGTTCTGCCATCTATCGGTTTCCCATTCCGATTTTGCAATACGAAGATTTTTTTTTAAATCGAGTCTTGCTGCCTTAATACACAATGCATCTCCACCCTTATGGGATGCTATGAGAGTTCGCTTAGCCACCCTACAGCCCCTGCTAAACCACAGGTTTTCAGCCCCGCGAATTTTGTATTTAGTCGGCCGGGTACAATAGAAAAAGTCCCCCAGTAGTGTCACCATTTCCTGGTGGATTTTCACCATTTCATCCCCAAGGCTACTTTCAAAGAAGTTTTCAGCGGCAATAGCTGCCTTTTCTATTGTGGGAATAATACTATTGTACATTCTTGCCATTATATCTGGGTATTGTGTAATGGTGGCCCAGCGAATACGCCTCCCACCATTTATTATTCTAAGTTCACTAGAAACCTTGGTCTGCGTCATTGGTTTGAAAGTCTAACTTAATGGTCAGTGGGTTATGGTCGCTTTCGATGCGCTTCACGACCTTGAAATCTACCACTTTATACCATATTTCTACACTAATTAAAAAAGAATCGATTACTGATTCCGGTACCAGTCTTTCAAAAGTTGGGAGACCTGGATTATCATTCGGGAATCGCCCATTACAGGCCCTTATGGAAGAAGTTAGTGTAAGGGACATCAATTGGAGCACTAATGGTGTCCATCTTTTTATCTCATAAGTGTTAGGGTGTGGAATTGACCATATTTCATCTTCATCCGAAGTTATCGGTTTCATGAGTCCATTAAGGGGTTCATAGTGGCAATTAAAATCCCCTCCAATCAAAAGAGCCACTTCACCCCTAAGCGAATCCAAGAGTCTGGGAAGTGCCACCATACTAAACTGGCTGCGAGTAAATATTAATAAGTGCCAGCTTTTTTACATTTTTAAAGGTCAGAAGAATGCAAGTTATCTCTGGTGAGTAGGTGTTAACTCGTTTTAATAAACATCCAAGGTGTGTCCCCACCCATATACACAGACCACCCGATGGTCTGCCTCTAGTGCCCTTCACGGCTGGATCAAAATATGGCACAAAACCCACCCGATGGATAGGTCTTGGGGCCCAGGTCTCTTGGAAGAGACAAACCCTGTGGGAGTCAATGAAGTCTCCCCCGATAGGCAAATCCATTTTAGCCTTGAGACCTGCTATGTTCCAAGAGAGCATTGTAAGGTCTCCGCTTGAGCCCTCTGGACCGCTCCTGGCTTTGGTCTCTGGCACTACATGCTCCAGTATATCTACATCGCGCAATGCTGGATCAACCAAAACTAGAAGACAATACAGCTTTTGGGGATAATATAACTTCACCAGGCAGGATTAACAATTCATTGATTACCACCTGATTCTCAACCTCGGGATCAACTATAGGTATTTTACATGGCCCTGGTACCCTGGTTGTTACAGGGTCTTGGATATTCCCCCCTGAGGGCCCTCCTTTTATTAGGACCCTCCGTGCTTTAGACATTGCGTTTAAAGGTAAGGGAATAAATGTCTGCCAATCTACCTGGTCAAGTGCGCTAAATCTATTGCTTATTGAAACCCCCATCAAATGCTGGTTGACTCCCAGGTCTTCTCTGTGGCTCTGTGTACCAGGGCGGGCTATCCGTCCCTGATTTGGACCATAATGATGTTGATTTAATCTACGGCTGGAGGGCGGATAAAAGTAGCTTAGGTTCATAGGGTGGATAGCGGATAGGACATTTTTTGTGAAACCCATACAAACATGTTCAACCACCCTAGTGACTTTAAAGTGAATAACAATACAGTCCCCCTCCACATCTTTAGGGCTTGGACCCACCCATCCCACTCTTCTAGCAAATACAATTTGCGAATGTACATTACTGGGTAAAGGTCTGTTGTTATTCAGCCAATGGATAGTCTTGTTTTTTAATTGGATATAGGATTCAGAGCCATTGGGATCCAATTTAGGAACCCCAGTCAGGACAACTACATATGGTGCACTTTCTGGAGGTAAGTCAATATATGGCAAGTTCAACTTGGGTTCAACAACGGTGAGTTTCCCAGTTGACAATCCACTTGTGGTGCTCCTCTCTTCTTCTCCCAACTGCTGTACAACTAAGGTTTTCTCTTTACTAACCATTGTCAGGAGATTGTCCAAGGTATCGACGATAGATGTATGGGTTGGGCAAGACACAAGTACAGGGGGACGGTTAGATGACGCTGCAGGAATTATTGACAAAGATCCCCTTTGGCCATTTTTAGATCGGGCTTGTCCTTGGGTTACATTAATAGACTTTAAGTGGTCCATTGATAGTTCTTCAACCTCTGCTCTATAAGTGATAATCTCCCCTCTAGTGGCTGCAGTGATGACTGTAAGAGAGCACCCAATTTCATCAAGAATGGGTCCTCAGCTGTGGCTGATATTGAGGGATAGTGTGCACCAGCAGAAATGGTTGATGGAGTCAGCTGTCCACTATCTATAGCATATGGGGCCTGGACCGAGGGAACAGAGTCATTATCAATATTATTGTTATAATTTGGAATCTTAGGTTTTCTACCTCGCGGTGCTGGCCCACATCGCTTTCTTTTGGGTATGGCCCCTTCGTGTCTCCCAGCGGCAATAGCTGCCTTTTCTATTGTGGGAATAATACTATTGTACATTCTTACCATTGTATCTGGGGATTGTGTAATGGTGGCCCAGCGAATATGCCTCCCACCATTTATTATTCTAAGTTCACTAGAGGGGGGGGGATAAAAAATCTTGGTCTGCGTCATTGGTTTGAAAGTCTAACTTAATTGTCAGTGGGTTATGGTCGCTTTCAATGCACTTCACGACCTTAAAATCTACCATATTTCTACACTAATTAAAAAAGAATCGATTACTGATTCCTGTCCCAGTCTTTCAAAAGTTGGGAGGCCTGAATTATCATTCGGGAATCGGCCATTACAGGCCCTTATGGAAGAAGTTAGTGTAAGGGACATCAATTGGTGCACTAATGGTGTCCACCTTTTTACCTCATAAGTGTTAGGGTGTGGAATTGACCATATTTCATCTTCATCCGAAATTATCAGTTTCATGAGTCCATTAAGGGGTTCATAGTGCAATTAAAATCCCCTCCAATCAAAAAAGCCACTTCACCCCTAAGTGAATCCAAGAGCATTGCCAAGCAATCCAAAGTCTGGGAAGTGCCACCATACTGAACTGGCTGCGAGTAAATAAAAATAAGTGCCAGCTTTTTTACATTTTTAAAGGTCAGAAGAACGCAAGTTATCTCTGGTGAGTAGGTGTTAACTCGTTTTATCACACATCCAAGGCGTGTCCCCACCCATATACACAGACCACCCGAGGGTCTGCCTCTAGTGCCCTTCACGGCTGGATCAAAATATGGCACAAAACCCACCCGATGGATAGGTATTGGGGCCCAGGTCTCTTGGAAGAGACAAATCCTGTGGGAGTCAATGTAGTCTCCCCAGATAGGCAAATCCATTTTAGCCTTGAGACCTGCAATGTTCCAAGAGAGCATTGTAAGGTCTCCGCTTGAGCCCTCTAGACCGCTCCCGGCTTTGGCCTCTGGCACTACATGCTCCAGTATATCTACATCGCGCAATGCTGGATCAACCAAAACTAGAAGACAATACAGCTTTTGGGGATAATATAACTTCACCAGGCAGGATTAACAATTCATTGATTACCACCTGATTCTCAACCTCGGGATCAACTATAGGTATTTTACATGGCCCTGGTATCTTGGTTGTTCCAGGGTCTTGAATATTCCCCCCTAAAGGCCCTCCTTTTATTAGGACCCTCTGAGCTTTAGACATTGCGTTTAAAGGTAAGGGAATAAATGGCTGCCAATCTACCTGGTCAAGTGCGCTAAATCTATTGCTTATTGAAACCCCCATCAAATGCTGGTTGACTCCCATGTCTTCTCTGTGGCTCTGTGTACCAGGGCGGGCTATCCGTCCCTGATTTGGACGATAATTATGTTGATTTAATCTACGGCTGGAGGGCGGATAAAAGTAGCTTAAGTTCATAGGGTGGATAGTTGATAGGACATTTTTTGTGAAACCCATACAAACATGTTCAACCACCCTAGTGACTTTAAAGTTAATAACAATGCAGTCCCCCTCCACATCTTTAGGGCTTGGACCCACCCATCCCACTCTTCTAGCAAATACAATTTGCGAATGTACATTACTGGGTAAGGGTCTGTTGTTATTCAGCCAATGGATAGTCTTGTTTTTTAATTGGATATAGGATTCTGAGCCAATTTAGGAACCCCAGTCAGGACAACTACATATGGTGCACTTTCTGGAGGTAAGTCAATATATGGCAAGTTCGACTTGGGTTCAACAACGGTGAGTTTCCCAGTTGACAATCCACTTGTGGTGCTCCTCTCTTCTTCTCCCAACTGCTGTACAACTAAGGTTTTCTCTTTACTAACCGTTGTCAGGAGATTGTCCGAGGTATCGACGATAGATGTATGGGTTGGGCAAGACACAAGTACAGCGGGACGGTTAGATGACGCTTTAGGAATTATTGACAAAGATCCCGCTTGGCCATTTTTAGATCGGGCTTGTCCTTGGGTTACATTAATAGACTTTAAGTAGTCCATACTTGCCGCTGATGGTTCTTCAACCTCTGCTCTATAAGTGATAATCTCCCCTCTAGAGGCTGCAGTGATGACTGTAAGAGAGCACCCAATTTCATCAAGAATGGGTCCTCAGCTGTGGCTGATATTAAGGGATAATGTGCACCAGCAGAAATGGTTGATGTTGATGGAGTCAGCTGTCCACTATCTATAGTATATGGGGCCTGGACCGAGGAAACAGAGTCATTATCATTATTATTGTTATACTTTGGAATCTTAGGTTTTCTACCTCGCGTTGCTGGCCCACCTCGCTTTCTTTTGGGTATGGCCCCTTCGTGTCTCCCACGTAGTTGCCGAGTATTGGGGCCTTCAGAGCCACGTGCAACTTGGATAATTTCAGGGGTTATCGGTGAGTTACCCATTGATATTAACAATTGCGGTACCTCAACTACCTCACCGATTGAGGGTAGTTTTCCCATTTCTTGTAGAGTCTGGTTACTAGTTCTTCGCTCAGACCCTTCAGTGACAGTCCTTCTAAGTGTATGCTCCGGTGTGCGGGCGTTCGCCAGTTCCCCCAGTGACGATCTTTTTGCCAAGGCTAAGTCTTGGGAGACCCGACGCTCAGTCAAGGTTATTTCGTGTTCCAAGACTGACGTAGCCTTGGTAATGAATTTATCTAATGTCCCGGCTACATAGCCCCTGTCGTCGGTTTCTTACTACGACAGTCACGCCCAGCCATTCTCCCAGAGCAGATTAGAAGGATACAGCAGGTACTTACATGATATGTGAAGTTCTTCGATATGCTGTCTGGAGAGCTTTAGAGGGGTGGCCCGGTCCGGTCTCCTCTGGGCTACAACGGGCTTAAACGGACCCGCCCTTGGCCCGAGCTTTGCCCGGTGCGTGCCAGCACATGTTCTGTGAAGCGGGAGGGGAAAAGACCTAAATAGGCGTACGGGCGTCCTCCTCCAAGCAGGCACAGGTGCGGGTGGTGCTCTTGCCTACTGGGACTTGCAGTCCCTCTTCCAAGTCCTTGGCAAACAACAAACAGAGCACAGCTGCTCCCACGAAGCGGGAGCGGCAAGAAGTAGCGTTCGGCTCGGCTCGTGGGCGTCCTCCTCCAAGCAGGCACAGGTGCGGGTGGTGCTCTTGCCCCCTGGGACTTGCAGTCCTTCCAAGTCCTTGGCAAACAACAAACAGAGCGCAGTACACCAGCAAAGTAGTTACATTTAGTGTCAGGGACTACTATAGCAATGTGTGGTTTTTGAAAGCCTTTTGCTTTCAGCAATAGTTTCTTTTTAATGGCAGCTGGCTGGCTTTAGTGATGGTGATGCCCAGGGTGATGATCTTTGGAGGTGTCCACCTCCCCCAACAGTGTCCCTAATCAGCCCCTTGTTCACATTTATTGTATTTTATAGCGCCTTTCATCCAAAACTAGTATATCAGTGAAATTTACATCATACACAGATTGTACAGAGAATTACAGAAATGTGTAAATCAATGTGTAGGAAAAGTTACGTAAGACATTGAGAACTACTAGGTGCAGGAATTGCATATCATTCCAAACATGTAGGAATTATATGTTAAGAGTGCTTAGTCTGGAGAAATACAAAAATAGGCTTTAAAATGTAAGGCAGTGGTTGGGGTTGTCTGCACTAATAAGAATGGAGGATTTTTTTTTTAGCAACCTTAGAATAATGAATGCGTGAGAAAAATAACAATAAGGTTTTCTAAACCTAGGCTATGTAATTTCCAGGCAGCTCTTTGATGCTTATTCATAGCTCACTGTGCTATATTGGAAGGAATGTAATTTATGACCCGTAAGTAACAAATGGATCGCTGTGGCAAAAGTAACAAACTGACCAACACCCAAGCACCATGGAGGCAGTCGGAGCAGGCACAGAGGATGAGCGCAACTTCACAAGCACCCCGGACAACCAGCCTGGGAACTCGGGGACAGGAAGGGAAAGGACAAGAAGAAGAGGTAGACGAAGTCCAATCCAGGATCCTGATTACGGAGGTGATGGAACACCATCAACACCTGTTTGTCACCTCCAACGTGTCATTGGGCACCAAAAATGGGATATGGCGGAGCATCGTGGACAAGGTGAATGCCATCGGAGAGCACAAGAGGTCAATGGATGAGGCCAAGAGGCGATGGATTGACAGCAAGCGAAAGACCAAGGAGAAACTCGCAGTCAACCAGAAGGCAGCAAGGCAGACTGGAGGTGGGAGCCCAGCACCACAGCTCGTGCTGGATGATATGGAGGAGCTGGTGTCAACAGTCATCAGTGTGGAGACTGTGGCCGGAGTCGGGGGACTGGACACTGCTCGACAGGACACACACAACCGCAACAGGGTGAGTGACCACCAGGAACTGGGGGGATGGGTGGAGAGGGCCACAATGGCACACATGCACAATCAAGTAGAGCACATTGCACACCCACAATGTATTTATTTTATTTAAAGAGTTGTATATAGTGCTGGCTAGACCCGAAGGTATCAGAGCTCTTTACATGAGAATCAACAATGTAACAGAAAAAGATCAACAGTTACATAATACATCAAAAAATAGGCAATACATTAGGAGAGGAGAGGAAAGGAGAGAGAAAAGTAGTGGAGGGGGCAGGGGAGGTGAGAAAGGGAGGATAAGGGAAGAGACAACAAGGAGAGACGAAAGGAAATCTGTCTAAAAACCGACTGGGTAGGTGACGACCTAGGAGGGAATCCACGGCCCATTTCCTCTGTAGCTAAACCAGGTAGCTCCATTGGGCATCAAACAACATAGTTCAGTCTCAATAAATTGAGAGAGGAGAGACATAAATAGAGGGAGGATGCGGGAAGAGACGACAGGAGAGACTAAAGGAAGTCTATCTAAAGACCGACTGGGTAGGTGACGTCCAAGGAGGGAAATCCCGACCTGTCTCCCCTATAGCTAACAACTATAAAAGGAAGGAACTCGCACAGCTGAATAAATCACAGGTGAAACTGCACATGAAGGGTGTAGTGTGCTACTAGAGTTGAACACTGTCTGGCCTAACAGTGTTGAATCCAAGGAACTAATACAAAGCTCTCTCGCCAAGGAGAAAGCAACTCTGCGCACTACATGAAAGACCAACCGGTCTTGTAGATTAAATCACAAAGTTAATCTTGAAGTATACGGAAAAATCATCCAAATGTTCAAGTCATTTTATTTTTCAACGATGGTTGATTCACCAATCAACGATTAGAATATTCAGTGTCATATCTTCGTTATTTGAAAAAGTTTTACAATGATGTTAACACATCCCGATGCATTTCGGGCACCGCCCTTCCTCAGGGGATTACTCTACAAAAACAATCCAAAATAAATGATGTTCAAATATGCAATTCTCATAAATGCAAAACATACTATCAAGCATTAATACTTAATTCACATGTAAGAATACACCTACACCTAAGGACACCATATCTCCGAAAAAAATCACAAAGAAAAAATCACCAAAGGATCATGGGTGAGATCATAGTTCCCTCCACCAAACGAGTAAACAAACGAAACGTAAGAGACTATTGTGAATAGAGATTTTTCATAGAAAAACAACCGAACATGTGAACAAGCCTCTAGATCGCGGGTGAATAAAAAAGAAGATTAATCGAGTGCGGCATGCAAACTCCCTAGCGGCATGAGGTACAGGTAATGTGAGTCACGAAATCTGCGTGAAGTTCTAACTGGGTGAATTCAGTGCGTTTGGCCACATGCCCCGTCGTAGAGATGACGAGTTCCCCGCGGGCGTAACTTACTTGTACGGGAGTATAACAGGTTCCGCGAGTGAAAGCAGAGACCTGGAGAAGCCGGCGCTGCAAGCTGGTAGTCAGTAAAGTAAGACACGAGTGAGCATAAACATGGAAAGAGGACAGCGTGACTAAAGGTAGAAAACGGACTGCCCGTGCGAGCAAACAAGGTGTAAACAGACTGAAACCCAGTGAAATTAAGAAAAGATTGAGAACCCTTCAAGGAATAGGCACCAAAATCGAACAGCCATTACCAGTCATATATAGGACATGAAAAAATGCAAAAAGACAAAATAAAAAATATGTCGATGAAAAAAGATGTGTGGGCGTGTAGAAAAACAGTGTGAATTATACAAGATTATATGCCAAACATTACAAATAACATAAAAATTCCATTCGGTCATTTAACCCATCGGGTACCATAGTGGACATGAATCGGATCCAGAAGTTCTCTCGTTTGAGCAATGTATTTTTGTTGTTGTGTGTCACTTTGACTTGTTCTAAGATCAAAAATTTCAATTGTGCCACGCTGTGTCTGTTTTCATGAAAGTGGTTAGCCACACTAGACTTTTGGTTGTGGGTGCGTATGTTACTTTTGTGTTCCAAAATGCGAACACGGATTTTACGTTCTGTATGTCCAATGTAACATTTGCCACAAGGGCATTTCAACATGTAAATAACATTGCTACTGTTACAGGTGGCATTGACTCGCAGTTTTATCGTGTGTCCTTTCATGGGGTGGCGTGTAGTGTTACCAGGAATGCAGTTATTGCAATTGCTGCAATTGTAGCAAGGTTTGAGTCCTGTATAAGTGGACACAGTGGTAATAGACTTGGGTTGACTGAGGATTTCCTTAACATTTCTGCCTCGAGTAAATGCAAACATAGGTGGTTGATTAAAGAGTCCGTTGAAATCAGGTTCCATTGCCAAGATGGGCCAGTGTTTGCGAATAATATGCTGAAATTTGTTGGATATCATCGAGTGTTTCGAAACCACGACCATCCGGTCTGAATGTTTCTTAGGTTTCAGTTGCAGAAGATCATTCCTGCTAGTTTTTTCAGTTCTTTCAATTGCTAGATCCAATATGGGGGTAGGATACCCCTTCGTTTTCAATCTTTCCAGAGTCATTTTCATTTGTTTCTTGCTTTCATTGTCATTGGAAACAATCCGTTTGATGCGAAGCAATTGAGCATAGGGAAGATTGTTTTTTAACCCTAACCGGTGAAAACTGGTGTAATGCAGGGTGGAATTCCTGTCGGTGGGTTTTCGAAAGATAGTTGTATGCCACTCATCACGTTCTCTGTGAATTTCTACATCCAAATAATGGACACATTTCTCGCTAAATTCCCACGTGAAACGGATTCTTTCATTGAATGTGTTCCATGTCTCAAGAAAACTCACTAAGTTGTCAGCTGTTCCACTCCATAATAGGAATATATCATCTATGTACCGAAGAAATAGTTTACCATGTTGAAGCCAGCTGTCATGACTTAAAATGTGGGTCTCTTCAAATGTTCTCATGTATATATTGGCGTAGCAAGGAGCTGCCGAATTTCCCATGGCGGTACCGTTAAGTTGGAGAATCCATTTATCCAAGACAGTGAAATAACTATGATAGAGAGTGAACATTGTCAATTGCATAAGGAAGACTTTCAAGTCAGGATCCAGATCTGGAGCTACCTGGTTTAGCTAAAGGGAAGATGGACCATGGATTCCCTCCTTGGTCATCACCTACCCAGTCGGTTTTTATACATGCTTCTTTTCGTCTCTCCTTATTGTCTCTTCCCTTATCCTCACTTTCTCACCTCCCCTACCCCTCACTACTTTTCTCTCTCCTTTCTCTCCTCTCCTAATGTATTGCTGATTATTTGATGTAATGTGTAATTGTTGATCTTCTTCTGTTATATTGTTGAACCACATTGTTCCACTTCCTTTCGTCTCTCCTGTCCTCTCCTCCCGCATCCTCCCTCTATTCTATGTCTCTTCTTCTCTCCGCTCTCAATGTATTGAGACTGAACTATTTTGCCTAATGCCCGATGGAGCTACCTGGTTTAGCTATAGGGGAAATGGGCCGTGGATGCCCTCCTTGGTCGTCACCTACCCAGTCGGTCTTTGGACAGACTTCTTTTCGTCTCTCCTTATTGTCTCTTCCCTTATCCTCACTTTCTCACCTCCCCTACCCCCCACTACTTTTCTCTCTCCTTTCTCCCCTCTCCTAATGTATTGCTGATTGTTTGATGTAATGTGTAATTGTTGATCTTTTTCTGTTATATTGTTGAACCACATTGTTCCACTTCCTTTTGTCTCTCCTGTCCTCTCCTCCCGCATCCTCCCTCTATTTCATGTCTCTCCTCTCTCAATGTATTGAGACTGAACTATTTTGTCTGACGCCCGTTGGAGCTACCTGGTTTAGCTATAGAGGAGATGGGCCGTGGATTCCCTCCTTGGTCGTCACCTACCCAGTCGGTCTTTCCACAGACTTCTTTTCGTCTCTCCTTATTGTCTCTTCCCTTATCCTCCCTTTCTCACCTCCCCTGCCCCCTCTACTACTTCTCTCTCTCCCTTCTCTCCCCTCCTAATTGTATTGCTGATTTTTTGATGTATTGTTTAATTTGTTTAACTTGTTCTGTTACATTGTTGATTCTCATGTAAAGCGCTCTGATACCTTCGGGTCTAGCCAGCGGTATCTAAAACTCTTTTAAATAAATAAAAAAAATAGGGGTAAGAGGGGAGGGTGAAAGGGGAAGGAGCGAGTCATGGCCCTGATCTACACACTGTCACAATGTACAATGCCATACTGTCTGAATGTTAACATATACAATGTGGCTACATACATGTGGACACATTATAATACACCATCTCCCCTTCACATTGCAGGGGCACCGTCAACACCCCCTGCAGAGCAGTCCCAGCCACTCTTCACTGATGACGAGGACCAGACCGCCAGCATCGACACCCAAACCCTCCAAAACATCATGGACATCATCCGCAACTCACCTCCAGGATCAGAGCAGCTCAGCTGCATCGTTGGGACCTCACCCACTACCCAAAGCACCCAGCAGGAGGCACCCACAGCCCCGGCACTCTCCAAAGACCCTCAGGAACAAACCATGGCCTTCCAACGGCATGTGCTGGAGGGCCAGAGGGAGACGGCTGAGCAGGTGCAGGTGGGGTTCGGCCTCATGGCTACCAAAATGGACGCTATCCATGGGTGTCTAGGTCCCATCAGGGACCAGCTCCAGTCCCTAACGGACACACACGTCCCGCTCCATGGTCTCAAAGGAGCCCTGACTGACATCGCTGGAGTCATGCCACGGAGAGAAGAACAACTGTCCGCTCAGACTGGCTCCAGCGATTCCTGCCGTGAGCTGGCACACATGCGGAGGCTCATCAAGAACATGGTGCGGATGAAGGTGGAAAGGATGGCAGCCACCGCTGTACATCACTGAAATGTAGCTGGGATCTACCATGGCCTGCAGATCATCATCACATTGCTGCCACAAGGAGTGGCGCTGATGAATGCTGCTGCCCCCTCACCGTCCACATCTCCACCCCCTGGTGTGTCAGTGCCTCACAGGGCAGCAGGCGTATCCACCCGGCACCTGATGTGCCACTGCCACACAGTGCGGCCAACAATCCACCTCCGACCCCTGATGTGGCAGTGGCACGCAGTGCCGCAGCCGGTACTGCAACACCCACAGGTGAGGCAGAGCCCACATACAGAGACGTGGATGGGATTGTTGTCAGAAGGAGGCAGTAGTATTCATCTCCGCCACCTGGCCTGTTTCTACTTGGTATCGCACATGGCCTCATGACCTTCCACTGACCCCTGATACACTCTGCTGCACTCACCTTGGACTGCGACATGGACTGCCATATCCTGTTTGATTACCAATGACACGGCGACCAGACTGCAGATTGTACCCTTCCTCTTCCGCATTACCTGTTATCCCCGGATGGACTCTGGCTGGCCCTTCACAGGCCCTTATTGTGGGGTGTGCTTGGCATGGCCCAGTACCGCTCCAGCTGCAACACTCCACTGGATGTGCAATAAACATCCAGTAATGCACTGCTGTGTCATGTCTTTCATCATTCATGTATGAATGTGTGGATGGAAGTGGGGACAGTGATTTCTCTTACGTCAATGATGCTCATCTAGCCTGTCACTGTGTGCTACTTTGCCTAATGGGTCCCGGGTGCCGTGGACAGTACAACAGGGACACACACATTAGTCACTTCCTTGTCCGGACATGGACTGGACCACGCCCAGAGCCATTGTTGCAAGCCCTGCGCTGGTCCGGCGCACGCCAGGCCAGACCACTCCGCTGACGATCCGAGGGTGGCCCACAAAGCTACCTGTCACAGGCATACTCGCTGGTGGTGTGCAGGCCACTGGTGTAGTTGTTAGCATGTCACGGCCACTCCCTGAGGGCAGGTCTGCACACACACCACACCCATCCGGCACAGGCCATGTGACCCCGCAAATATAAGGGGTTGACAACGTCACATTCCCCTCTGCCGGTGGTGACTGGATGACGGACGCTCCACAGTGCTCAATCATAAAAGGCCCATGATTTGCTGCACACAGGGTTGGTGGCACCCGAGGCATTGAGGCCGACACGGGCCCACCACGTGGCGCTGACTGGGGTTGCACAGGGTTAGTGGCACCCGAGGCCTTGCAGCCAACATGGGCCTACCACCACTTGGAGCTGACTGGGGTTGCACAGGGTTAGTAGCACCCGGGGCCTTGCAGCCGACACAGGCCTACCACCACGTGGAGCTGACACAGGGTTAGTGGCACCGGACTAGCTGAGTGGGTGCTGTGTGACTGTTTCTCGTTCTTCTGGCCACACATGTGTGTATTTACTTTGGCACTGTGAGTTATCATGCGCTTTTTGTGGCTCTTGTGTTGTGCACGGTATGTGTATGTCCGGGGAGGATCTGGGGGGGTGGCGGGGGATGTTGGGGCCTTCATCTGTGGCTCTTGGCTGGGCCCCCTTTCATGCTGTGGGTAGTCGTCCTGCATAGCACCAGCAAGAGGCAGGTGTTAATTCCCTGCTGCTACCGCGGCTTATCGCCTGTTTTTGTTTCGCATCGCCGATCTTGCATTTCATTGTGAAAGTGGTGTTGCGATATTTTCGTGTGTTTTTGCATGAGAACGCCTACTCTGCATCTCATTAGGGTTAGTTGTTGGTGTCCACCGTGGAGATAATTTTGGGTCAGTTATCGAGGGAATACAGGCGATGTCTGCAGTTTACACCAGCTTGTGACCGGGGTGTTAAATCTATCTCCACTTTTGATGCATTAAGGGGATAAATCGGAGATAAGTCCTTGTGAATATCCTCCTTAGTACATTAATCACCGGCGTTAATAACATTTTTATTATCGCCTGACAAAGAGCTCTTCAGCAGGCGTCTTAAACCCCATAAGATATTTCTAAATGCAGCGCCCACCCAAGCTCTTGGCACTGGACGCAACGCTTTAGAGCCACACTGCCTACCAGGCCCCCAAAGAAAGTTTTACAAAAATCAGGACTAAACAAGAACTGATCAGACCAAACGTCTGACCGTAAGTGCCAGTATCATTGGCGTTGTCAATGCTGGTTTCTCAGAATTCTTAAGGATGTCAGGTGTGTCTATTTATCTTCCTTCTAGCATTTTCCATGTATACTTAAAGCAGGCCCTCACTTTTGTCTACTCAGATTCACAGTACCTACTCCCCGTTAGTAATTAACCATTACGTTCCCCTTACAAAGCAGCGCCAATTGAATAAAACCTTTACATTTCTTTCATTCTTCCAAGATTTAGGCTCAGGTATATTTAATACCTAATTTGCCTTCGTTTTTTTCGGGTATGTACCACATGGCAACCAAATGGGCTAAATAAAAAATGATGTTAGTATTAAAATCCACCCTAAAGTGACCTTCACATCTTACATTCCCCCCTAAGCTTCACACCCCTGTTTCCCCGCTTGGTAATTCCTCCCTCTCCCCCCCCCTCTGTCTGCACAGTACCTCTCTCCTCCCACAACTTTCATTTTGCTCGACCCCCCCCCCACTCTGCCTGGTACCTTTACCCCTACATTCACCTTTCATTACCCATGGCACCTGGCCTGTACCCTGTACCCTCTCTCTTCTCCCCACTCCTATGGCCTCCCTTTGACCTCTCTCCCTCTTCTATATGTTCAGCCCCTTCTCTCATCTCACCGTATCCATGGCCTTCCCATAACCCCACTCCTTCCCCCCTCCTCCTCCAGCCATCCATTTCTACTTCTCAGCTTTCTCCTCCTATGTATGAACTCTATTCTTCACCTCTGCTCAACACCAGTACACATATCACAGTATCTCTATTCACTCCTTTCTACCACCTTCTCCCCCCTCAGACCCTTGCATCACATCTTTCTCCCCAGTCCCCCTACAGCCCACTGTCCTCCTTCGCCTTCTTCACTTCCTCCCCCACCTTCGACCCTTGAACCCCAACACTCTCCCGGTCCCCCACCTCCTCCTGTCCTCCTTGGCCTAGGCCACTCTCTCCCTTAACCATTGAGCCACCCTTCACTCCTTGCTCAGCATACCTCTCTCTGGAAACTAAACTTGATTCTCTCATCTCTTCCATTTCCCAGCTTGAAGCATCCATTTCACTCTTATGTGCTAAGATATCCCCCCCTCCTAATAACCTCCCAAGGAGTTCCTTGCTCCCACGCCCCAATAGAACCAACCACAATCTTTCCCCCACAGACATCACCAACTTATTGGCTACCTACAAGACCATCAATGTCAATTCCCCTCCACTCGCCTCTCCTAACAACTCTACTCAATTTGCCATTCAGACCATCTCTTCCTTCAGAACTTACCGGCCTCCCCCTCAAGGTGCTCCCTCATTCAAGAATCTAATCCCTATCCCCCTCATCAGTCCAGACACTCACATCACCGAAACAGTTGCGTCAGAGCCACACTGTATGCTCCATAACTGCAGATCTGCAACCAAACACAAACTGGAAATCTCTGACACTATCACTCACCACAATCTCGACATGCTCTTGGTCACTGAGACCTGGTTTAATGACTCCTCTCACACTTCTTTTGATCTTCTGCTACCTAATGACTACTCTATCCTCAGAAACGACAGAACAGGCAAGATCGGGGGAGGTGTTGCAATTATCTACAGAAACGCCCTCCAAATCAAACCTTTCCCACCACCCTCTTTCGCACCTTTGAATACCTCTCCCTAGAACTCCAAGTTCAGCATGGCTCACCCTTCAGGTTCCATATCATCTACCACCCACCTATTAATTGCTCTTCCTTCATAGAGGAATTCATCAACTTCATTAGTGACCAATATTCACAAAGCGACAAGCAGATCTTCCTAGGTGATTTCAATCTCCACTGGGGCTCCGTGGAAGACTCGGCTGCCAACAAGCTTGCAACCTTTCTCTCAGCTAACGATCTTGCCCAACACTGCTCGGAAATTACACACGCCAAGGGCTCAATTCTGGACCTCCTGATATCCAAATCAGACCAGATTACCTCTGGTTCACCCATCCGTGTTGACTGGTCTGACATTTCCTCATTCCCTTCTTTTTTCACCTCTCTCACATTTTAACTCTTGGCCAACCTAAAAGAGCCTGTACGTGGTTCCGCCACGCAAAAAACATTGATCTTGAGATTCTATGTGATTCTGCTATGCGTTCACTTCCTATTCTAGACCCCAATACGGATGTCAACGATCTCACTCCCCTTTGCCTCTCAATCCTTGCAGTCGAGATCGACAAGGTTGCTCCACTCTAAAGCAAAAGGAAAAGACCCACCCCATCAGCTCCTTAGTTCAACAAAGCTCTCTATGACAAAGGAAAAACCTCAGAATCTTGGAGAAGCACTGGAGACAATCTCCATCCACCCCCAACCTCTCTCTTTTATACTCAGCAAGATCCAAATACCACCAGCACATCTTCCAGGAAAAAACATCTCATTTCAGATCCCTCCTCGATTCAGCTAAAAACAGATCAAAAAAACTTTTCGACCTCATCAAAAACCCAAATTGTTCTCCACAAACCATCAAGCCTGAGGATGCTTCAAATAAACAACTGAGTTCGCTATATTCTTCGATCAAAAGGTAAAATCTCTGGTGGAACAGGTCACCCACCCCACCCCCATCGAGGAGCGAAAAGCCTTAGTCACCTGGCAGAACTTTGCCGCCATCACGGAGGTTGATTTCCTCAAATGCTTCCGCGAAACCAAACCCTTCAACTATTTTTCTGACCCCATTCCCAGTGGCATCGCCATTGATTTCTATACTAACACCCTTTCCTACTGGACCAGGCTAGTCAATCTCTTCCTCAGTCAAGAACCCCTCCCAGTTGTCCTCAAAACAGGACAGGTTACCCCCTTCTAAAAAATAACCCTCTGCAGATGCAAATGACCTCAATAACTTCTGACCCATCACCAATCTCCCTTTTCTTTCAAAGATCACAGAAAAATGTGTTGCAAAACAACTGTCCCAACACATTATGGACAATAATCTCCTCGACATGTTCCAGTTGGGCTTTATTCAAAATTGCAGCACTGAAACAGCCCTGCTGTAAGTGATCGATGATGCGCTGCATATTCTCGATTCGGGGGAGTCGTGCCTTCTGATTCTTCTTGACCTCTCTGCAGCTTTTGACACTGTTAATCACAACACCCTCCTGAACATTCTTCATCAGAGAATGGGCGTGGAAGGCACAGTACTCAAATGGTTTCCCTCTTTCCTCTCGGACAGATGCCAAATGATTAAGATTGCGAACAGTCTCTCGTCTCCACTGGTGGTTGGTCAAGGCGTCCCTCAAGGTTCTATCCTTGCTCGCACTCTGTTTAATCTTTATCTGGAATCATTAGGTAACCTCCTAAGCAAATCTGGAATCCTCTACCATCTCTATGCGGATGACACCCAAATATACCTCAAGGTGTCTTTCCCTCATGATCTCTCACTACTCAGCTCTACTCTCAACGCTATTCACAACTGGATGTTAGTGCACCAACTCATTCTCAATCCCTCTAAAACAGAATTCTTCCTCTTATCTTACTCTCTCTGCCCGCCTCCTGTTCAATCCTGGTTGGATCAGTTGAATCTACTCAACAGTAAACCCATCATTGTGGACTGCGCTAAATCCTTAGGTGTCATATTGGACAAAAGACTCAACCTAATCTCACACATCAATTCCATGGCCAAGAGCGCACGTTATCAGCTGCGCCTTCTTTGGGGGATTCGTCGGTTCTTCCCGGAGAATGACCTAAAAACCTTGGTTCAATCGCTAGTTCTCTCTAGATTGGACTATTGAAATTCTCTTCTGACTGGCCTTCCCAAATCTCACCTCTCTCCCCTCAATTCCGTCCTCCATTCAGCAGCTCGCTTCATTTCAGGGTCCAAACGAAGTGACCACATCACCTATCCTGTCTTCTCTCCGATGGCTTCCCATCGAGGCTAGAGCTATCTACAAAACGGCGTGAATCACCCACAAAGCTTTGCACTCTTTCTCCCCTCGCTATCTGGCGAATAAACTGAAATTGTCTGGAGGCTCAAGACCGTCTCGGAATGCAGAAAAGTTCCTTCTTGAGCCCCCTTCCTTCAAAAGGGAAAAATTGATAGCACAATCGTTCTCCGGTAATGCGGTGAGAATATGGAACTCAATTCCTCCTTCGCTCCGTGCCATCACCTCCATCCAGATCTTCAAAGCGGACCTCAAATCTCTTTTATTCCAAAGACACTTTCAGAACTAATTCCCCCCTTCTCAGACCTCGCCAGGAAGTTCTTTAGTCATTGTAAATGTGTCACATGTATTTATATTTTTATTTGTACATCCTGTGCTTGCTGCGTTTGATTTTGTGTTCCATTTGCCTGCGTTGTTTTGATTCTATGGCCTGCTATTTTTCGCCAGGAAGTTCTTAATTCATTGTAAAATGTGTCACTTATATTCATATTTTTGCTTGTACAGTCTGTGCTGGAGATTGTGTGCCTTATACTTACAGCACTTTGATTCTATGGCATGCTATTTTTATTTGTTCCATTCCTGTAACAGTTCTCTCATGTAACATAACTGGGTCTATTATACAGTGCTCTGACACCTTCGGATAAAGACCGCACTTCATAAGAATGCATTAAATAAATAAATAATAAATAAATAAAATAAATCAACCTAGTGGCAGCACAGCAGAGACTGTTAAATTGGGATATACTGCCACCTAGAGGCTGAAGCACTTTATACTTTTATGTCAATTAATAGGATCCTGGGAACAGAAAAACAGATTCTCCTGCCAAGAGAAACGTGACATTACTGCTATCTAGCGGCACGAACTAAGAATTACATTTATAAAATGATCGACTCCATGTGTGTATGTATATTCTGTAATTTACCAGTATTTTCGCCTAAATAGGCGTTAATTCGATGTTCACGTCCATGTTATCTTATTTCTAAGAACGTCCTGTGAAAGGCAACACTAGCATTACTTCTGCGTTGGTTTTCCGAGTCACTACTTTTGAAGCGTACCCAAATCTGAGACGGGACACGTTTAGAAGAACACAGAATTAAAGCCCAGCACGGCACTGAGGAGGGGAAGTTCCGTAAATGGGTCCGGCATTTTCCGCGTCCGTAGGTCTCGTCTAGGGTATGACTAAGGAAAGTTTTATCTAGCTGTCGCTTTTTGTACTGTTTTTTTACTTAAACAGACACAATCACTCAATAAATTTGTTTTTTAGTATTTATTCATCCTGTACTTTTTTTGAAAGACCATTTACTTTTTTGTCTTTTATGCCACTCGGGGAAAACACTGTTTAGACAATAAATATGCAATCAATAATGAAACAATCATTAAACTACAAAAAAAAATAGATAACTACAATGAACCTGGTGTAAATTGTTTCAATTGCAGCAACAAAAAATCATAGTTTTGTATTGTCATTTAATAAACCTCAAACAGTTGCTGCCCACTGGGAACTCTCAAGCTCTTAAGGTTTAGAAATTTGTCAAATCCTTCCCTTAGAGCAGATCCTAATCTCATGCATATGTTTCCTTGATGGTATGTGATGCTGATGCGTTTCAAGCCCCGATATCATTCTTGGGGTTCTCTTCAGGGCTATGACTGGGTAAGATCTAAGTCTAAAAAAAAATACAAGGATTATTGTTAATAACTACCCCTTCTAAATTTTTGAATATAAGACATCTACTCAACATCTTATGTCTGTTTGGAAATGTAATGGTACCTGCTGAATCTTTCAATCTTGGTGCTCTTATGATTGCTTATGGGCACACAATGTTTAGTATTCATTCTTACGATCACATGTGCCTTTCCGCCACAAGTGTGGAAATTGTTCAGTTTGCGAATCAACAATTGAAGGAATTGAGTTTTCACATAACAACTTAAAATGGACCCACAAGGATTTTTCAAATTGTACAACAAAAAATGTTGTGTACGCCATAAAATGCCCATGTCAAAAAGCTATATTGGCAAGACAAATCAAGAGGTCAAACAACGTATTGTCCAGCATCGCTCAAGAATTAAAACAAAGGCAGTTACTGCCCAGATGGTTAGCAATTTTATGGACAAGAATCACAGTGAGAGAGACCTTAAATGGACCATATTGTGTGTAATTAAACCGAATCCTAGAGGGGTAGATACTTCAAAAGAGGCTTACTTAATTCTTAAATTTAACAGCGCTGTGAGTGGCCTCAACGAAATGTCAGAAGTTGGCAGAGCATAACGGCAAGGTAACTGTATCGAGAAATGGCAGCCTTTGACTCCGAAAATGCCTCAGTTCATCACATGTGAATGTGTACATTCATGGCACAGAGGATGTGTTGTACTGAACATTTCACATAATAGTGCTTTTATAGAATTGTAAACAGAGTACCATAAACAAGTAGTGGGGAGCTCTGTGAGTGGCTCTCATTAAAATCTAATCTGAAATGCTATCGCAACACCGAATTGTGTGTTATTCACTACAGATCCCAGAATGCAACATTAGGAACTAGGAGAATGGTGGACTATAAATAACTAGAAACCGGAAGTCATCAAGACTGATTCAGTTGGAGAAAATGCGCAAACAACACCGAAGATTGAAGAGCCACAAAGTGAGTTTGTAGAATGCTAGCATTTGGAACTTGCAGATTTTGAAACATGAATTGACTCTGCAATGAAGTATCATTGCCTTGCTTGTTCATTTCAGAATTACCCTAATTTCACATTGATTAGATCTCAGCTGGAAGCCTGCGTCCATTGAAACAAAAAGGCATCGTTTGAATCAATTTGTTTCCAAACGAGTCGAAAGTAGGTCGTGTTTACGATTTCATGCGAGTTTGTTACAGCTTAACTGAGAAGAGTCTAAAGGTAGCTCTTTGGAAGATTTCCCTGGCAGCGTTTGCGGCCGTGTCGTCAGGGAAAATGCCGGATTCTAAGGAGGCATTGATGGTGTGGCGTAGTTTGGGTGCAATGGCGACGGTGGTTCTGTGGAAGATGTGCTGCGGGCAGGGCCCCGTGGGGCTCCCGATTAGGTGCTCTTCATGGTTGTGGTGGTATCTTCGGTTGTGACCGGTATCCAGGTTGTGATGGTGGGCTGGCTGTCATTGCCAGAGGAGAGGGTGGTTTCTGGAGTCTATTCAATGAAGTTGTCGTAGACGGCCTTGATTTTCAAGTGGGAGTAGGAGCAAAAGCTGAGCTTGTTGCATAGGTCCTGGGACGGCATTAAGTCCATGGCTTCGCTGGGAGGTTTGCTGGCTTTTATGCGTTGGTGGCATTCTATCATGGCTTTCTTGTAGGTGCTCTGGTCTTCGGTTGTTCTGCTGTTTCTCCAACGTTTTTCAAGACGTCTGCAGGAGCGTCTGGCTTCTTGGAGGTCCGTGGTGAATCATGCGGCCTTCAGGGGGCGTTGTCTGTCGGGGTGGCAGAGGGCTGCAAACTTGTCTACGCAGCTGGTTATCCAGCGATGTAGTTCCTTGGCTGCAAAATTGGCAATGGTCGTCTCGGAGGGGGTCTTAGATGAGGGTGGAGTTGAGGTGCTCCTCTGTGACCTTGCTCCAATTCCTTTGTGGCGGGCGCAGGGAGGGCTTGTGTGCGGTAGTGGTGTTGAAGGAGAAGTGAACACAGTGGTGGTCTGTCCAGAGGGGCTGCGAAGTGTGGCTTAAGTCGATGCCCCTCCTGTGAAAATGGGGTCGAGGATGTGTCCTGCCTTGTGGGTGGGGGTGGGGGCGAGCTCCTTCAATCCGAGGATGGCGAGGTTATCCAGGAGGGCGGTGGAGTCAGGGTCTCTGCGGTTGGTGAGGTGGAAGTTCAGGTCTCCGAGGAGTATCTAGTCCATGGAGGTGATGGCGTGGGGTGCAATAAGGGCGGCAATGGTGGTGGCGAAAGAAGCACGAGGCCCTGGGGGTCTGTAAGCGAGGGTGCCGCGAAGCGTGGTTCTGGGGCTGGTCTGATGTGAAAGTGGAGGTGTTCAGTGTTGGAGAGGGAGTCGCTCGAGTTGGAGGTGGAGAGTTGGAGGGAGCTCTTGTGTGCGATGGTGATACCCCCTCCTGGGTGGTGGGAGCTGGCCTTCCTCTGGATCTTGTATTCATCGGGAATGGAGGTGGCAATGTCAGGAACGATGGTGGCGACGTCTTGTATATTACATCTCTATAGGAGCATCAAAAATTACTATAGCTATTATAAATCTCACTAGAGCAGCGGGTCCAGAAATTGTACCCGCGGCTACAGTCAAAACCAGTCCCGATTGGTGGGCCAAGTTCCTTCATTAGGCTTTCTTGCATTTAGAACACAAGAATTTTACCAGAGAATTGGAAAGGAGCTGTAAAAAGAAAAAAAAACTTAAAAACATGATCCTTCTGACCCAAAAAAATATAGGTGAATTAGTGTAATTGATGTGGGGTGTAAAATATTCTCAAAGCAAATTCTCCTTTATGTGAAAGGCTGCTTCAATACTGAGTAGTTAATACATATTGAGCAAGGGGGTTTTAAAGAAAAACATTCCACTCTAGGGCGTCACATGAGGGATTGCCATTTGATCTAGTTAATAGAAAAACATTATGGGAAAAATTGTAGACGATGAACATTCCAAAAGCACTATTGACTGTAATGAAAGAGCTACATCATGATAATAGGGCCAAGGTGGAAATAAACACAAATGGCACTTTATCAAGGACGTCCCAATCTACAATGGCCTGAGAAAGGGATGTGTTCTTGTGCCTGCATTGTTTGCCCTGTATCTGGTCGATCTGGCAGGTATTTTAAATTATACACACTTTTTTCCGCCAAAGATGGGAGACCATCACATCCAGTGTTTACCGTATGCTGATGACATTGTTATTCTAGATTTCACCCACGTAGTCTTACAAAGAAAACTGCAAGCTTTCAATAATTGCTGCAAAGAAAATATCCTAATAATAAAAAGGGATAAAACGATATATTAGTTATGGGGGAAACATGAAACCTTTCATGTGGTCTATTGGGTTATGTCTGTTGAAGAAAATCAAGTATCTTGATATGTGTTTAGCAAAAAAACGGCAGTAAAAAATGCACTTTGACACCTTAAGAACTAGAGCACTTACATCTGTGGGAGGCTTAGAGAAATTTAAGAGGGATTTTTGTGAGTCATCAATAACTCCAGTGATCACTGCCTATAAGGCTACGATTTCACCGCCAATGTTATATGGTGCAGAGATTATAAGTCTGGAACCGAGACACTATTGGAATAAAATGGAGGGTTATTGTCTTAAAAAACCTTTTAGGCCTTCCCCCGTCGGCCATGGTATAAGCAATTCGCATAGAAATTAGCCTAACTTCCTGGAATTGCTCAGCAGAAAATATAACTCTACGCTTTTGGCATTGAATGGAAGTAAATCTAAAAGTAAAAGATTCAATGCTCTGTATGGAAGAAATCTGCCAGAGCCAGTTGGGTTAGGTAAGAGATGTAAGGGGTCATCTGAATGAACTGGCCCTTTTAACCAAGTTAGATTTTTAAAGTAATGCTCCTATAAAATATTTTAAAAAAGGAGCCAAGGGAAAATTAGGTAACAGAATCTAGGGTTAAAGATCTGAGTTATCTCAACACAGAGAGCTCCCTACAGGTCTTAAGAAATTCATGACTGGAATGTACATATTTCCCATATCTTTCAGAGCTACAGTATTTGAAGGAAAGTGCTTGATGAAACAAAGTAATTGTGTCTCTGGAATAAACATGAAAGCTTCCAATCTGCACATTTTAATGGATCGTTTATATTTTATTGGAATAAGGTGTCAGTTTATAAAACTAAGGGGCCCATTACAACTTAGGCTGTTTTACTGCCAGCCTGCTGCAGCGGCTGTCCAGAAAACGCTGCCAAGCTGGCTGCCTCCCACCCGCCATATCATGAGTTTCCCACAGGGCTGGCGATGTGTGGGAGGAAGAGGCATGGCGGCAGCACACTTCAGCTCTGGTAATGAGCTGCAAGATATTGCTGGCTATGCTACAGTGCCTCCAGCCAGTTGGGAGCACAACTTCCTTGCACTATGTTGTGCATGAGATACAGTGCACGCACCCAACCCAAAGGCATTGTAGGGCAAAACATATGCATCAGTTCACTGCACAAGGGCACATCCTCGCTGAGCCAGTTTTTTGCCTCATTGTTTACCTTTCTGACGACTCTCGTATGGCGGATTCCCAGTCATGAAAAGGTTGGCGGAAAGGCAGGTCCTAATTAGGCCAGCGGGAAGCTGGTCAGTACCCCCTTCACTGGCCGGCTCTGCCTCTCCCGCCGCAGGATGCAGAAGTATCAGCGATGGTGGCAGTCTTGTGTCACCGCACAGATCGTAATCGGGCAGTCGGACCACCGAAAACACACGGCGAGACACTTCCAGATGTCATTGTAACCAGCCCCCAATTTTAAACAAACATGTTGGAAGATGAGACCGTAAGCAATAACACTCGTATACAATATACCATTTTAAATGCAGGGGCGGCTGGTGACATTTGAAAGTGGGGGGGGGGGGGGGGGGGGGGGCGTAAAAGTTATGGATGAGTGGTTGATCGGAATCCGAGTGCTTCAGTGCGTTGGAAGACTGGGTCGGTGTCTATAATGTAGTGCTGTATTCCTATTTGTGACCGGAGGAAATAACTGCTGTGATTGTGTGTGCACATCTCTGTACCATAACGTAGGCTGAGGAAAGCATTTTTTTTAATGGGCCAGGGGACGCCATGACAACGCCAGTTTGAGCAGGAAGAGCTCAGCATTAAAGCACTAATTACAATTACACTTTTGAATTATAACACTTTAAACCTGAGACGAAGAGAGATAGTCCGTATGTGCAGTTTGTGTCTGGATCAAGAGGTTTGTATTTGCAACAATAACTTGCTGGATGTTTAGTGACAATTTTATACTATTAAAGTAAGACATCTGCACACAGCGATTTATAACTGGATATTTGTAATTCCAAATAAGCGCCCCACTTTCACAACTGGCATTCTGGCTGTACAATGAAAATCAAAGCACTACACCGTCGATTTTCACCATTCCCTGTTGTCTCTCTTTTCAACTAACAGCCCGCCAGCAAGAGCTAATTAGGAGATAGGTTTTCAAGGCCTAAAGAAACGAGCGCTCGTTAGACAGCTGGTGCAGTTGAAGGGGAGAGTGCTCCAAAGTTCGGGACTCGACTCAGTATAGACTGGAAGAGAGTGAGACGCCTAAAACAAAACGTTTCACTTTATCTATCAATCTTACCAGTGTAAGTGTTTCCTAAGCAGCCAGTTGGCTGGAAAGCAACTTCACTTAAAATTTACGAGGGTCCAGTGACGTGCATGTAATGCCCAGCATAAGTCAGCATTCTAGTGCTGAGCCTGTAACTACACTGAACACCCACCCACCACTGATGTCACTGGTCAGGTGACACAGCTTGAATAAAAGAGGCCGAGCCCACGTGCTCTGGGCCAGTTGCACCATGCAGCCAGTGTGTCCGTGCCGCAGTCTGTATTAGCATGAGGGCCTAGGGCCCACAAGAGCTTACAATGGCGACGAGGGTTTAGCTATGCCCACGCGTGCCAGCTAAAAGAAACATCGTGGAAAAGAAGGAGGGAGCTGCCTGCATCAATGGCACCCCCGTGATCAGAGCCGGATGCCGAGAGGCCTGAGGGGCGTGTGTCGAGCCCCGGGCCTGGAGAAAAGGAGAAAGTAACCGGGAGCCCACCCCACACCTCTCCAGCCTGCCGTGGCCCGCCCCCTGCCCCGGCCTATCTGCAGCCACCCCTGCCCCGCCACACAGCGTCTGAACAAAGCTACTGCGGCGGTAGGGGAATGGGCCCGCAGCATGTAGGGAGCATCACGGTCATTTAGTGGCCTTTTGAGGACACTGCAGTGAAGGGGAAAAGACAGCTTCCAGATAAGCCTGCACGAAGGCGAGTGATCACTGCAGCTTTGCCCTAGCAGCCCCAAGTGTGCCACAGGACAGCAGACTCCCCACGTAGGACACTAGCAGCCAAGTTAAATACCACAAGGTGAGACAAGACTAGGACAAGCAAAGTGAACACAACGGCAGCACTGAACAGCAGGCGCAAGAGTGGGTGCAGAACACTGCCACACCGGAACTCCACCAAACAAACACACAGCCAAGACTACGTGACCCCCAAAAGCGATGCCTAGAGATTGAGAGAGAACCACCTGCTGGCAGGTGGCTACTCCCAAGAAGAGAGGAACGCGCCACAAAGCACAAGGAAGGTTTGCAGCAAAAGACTACGAAGGGCAGCAACCTGTCCGCCGTCACGTCCAAAGAGGTATACAAGCCATCACACCGCCGAGGAAGAGAAAAGGTAATGGCGCAGGAGCGCGCCAGAAGCACAAAAGAGCATGAAGACAACCGCCAGAAACCCCAGAAGCGCATCAGGAGTGCAGCAACTCCACGCAGGACACTACAAAGGATCGCAACCACCAACACAAAGAAGAAGCAAGACCAGAAGAAGGTCCATGGAGTGGTGACGCAACCCTCCATAAGCAAACACCCAAGAAGCATCTACGCCATGCCAGAAGAGAAGACAGCGATGCCTGGTGGCCACAGGCCATCGCTGCAGCAGAATGGCAAAAGTAGGAATACCACCACACGAACCGACGATGGTTCTGGAACCCAGCACCAGGAAGTGCGAAAAGCGCATGACGCTAATGCGCAGCAGTGCGGACAGCACTAGCCCAAAGCAGCAAGTCACAAGGGAACACCCGAAGAGCGCACCCAGATGCGCGCCAAAGCAGCCGAACTGCGACTCAAAGAAAAATGGTTGCGCAGACAACCCCAGCAGTGAAGACTCAACACAAAAGCAACCTGACCACTCAGCCTGGTCACAAACCACGAATCCTACCTGCCGGACATCGGCAGAAGGGACCAGCACGAGGTCCAAGAAGCTCAGCACCACGAATCCTACCTGCCGGACATCGGCAGAAGGGACCAGCACTAGGTCCAAGAAGTTCAGCCAAGGCGCGGTCCATGGACATGGATCAACAAACTTCACCTAAAGTTCAGCCAAGGCTTGGTCCGCGAACATGGACCAACGAACTTCAACTTCACAAATAATAGAAGCGACTGAAAGAAGAGGTGAAGGTCGCGACGCTAACCCTGGGAGTTAAGTGACAAGAAGACAGTGTCCTAGGACTAGGACAGGACCAGGCAGACCTGTGTGGAGTGCGCGCGCTGCATAGGGAAGCATGGCCAGAGAAGATGAAGAAGAGGGGACCAGGGTACGTCGCGAGAAGAGGAGAAGAGAAGAAGAAATATCGGAGTGGCACGCCGCCACCGAAGAAAGGAGAAGTCAGAGTGGCACGCAGTCACTTCAAGAAGAAAGGAGAAAGAACAGAGCGGCCACCGCCACTAAGAAGAAAAGAAGGAAGAAGTAATCAGAGTGGCACGACTGTCAGGTTAAGAAGAAGGAAGAAAGAACAGAGTGGCCACCGCCACTAAGAAAAGAAGAAAGGAGAAGTCGGAATGGCACGCTGCCACTGCAAGAAGAAGCCGCCCCTGCGGAAAGAAGCAAGGTGACAGGCACTGGAACACCTGAGTGCAATGGAAGACAAGCCTGGCAAGAGCACCGGCAGCGCAGACCAAAGACAACCACCTACGAGCCATCCATCCACATGGCGAACGCAGAAGAGAGCATGATAGACTGTTGGTGACATTTACCTCTGTGGTTGAGCGGCAGATTGGATGGCGAGAGTGCTCACACATCCGGCTGATGAATTGACCACTCCACACCGACCCGTGGCAACCAAGGAAGCAGAGGCCTCAAGGGACTCTGGTGGCAGCGAGTCCCGCACGGGAGACAGATCCACAGATGCACGTCTGCAGGACCCAAGGGGATGAAAGCCTCGCGAGCAATGAGAAGAGTCGACAACTTAACCTTCAGGTGGAACTAGGACATGACGGTGAGGCTATTGGAGCGCCCTGCTAACGGCCCGAAGGCCATGGTGGAGCAACACGACCGAAAACACCAGTCCAGTGGAAACCTGGCAAAGAGGTCCTCCAGGACATCTGGTGAGAGAGGAATACCGGCGAGAGGGGCATCCTAGTAAGAGGGATGTTTGCACCTACTCTATTCACCTGCCAAGAGTCAACACTAAAGCCTGCCCGGAAACATTACGAAGCCAGAAGAGAGAACAAAACCAGAAGACTGTTGACACCTGTGTCATCCATCTATTTCTCATCACCAACGGAGCGAAGCAAAGGCAGGGCTGAGAACAGCGGACAGACAGCACAGACAAAGAATGAACCCGCCGAACAACTGCGAACCGTGCCACCGAGAACTGTTAGTCCTGAATGCAAGAACTATAGTGCCTGCGGCTTGCAAGCAGCCAAAGAGACTCGTTTGAAAGCGCAAGTCCAATGGTACATTTCTATGTTTTCTTTCCCCCACAGGTTTTTGGACTTTTTCCGTTTGGGTTAAACTTTAACCAATTTGGGGAGGGATGTAATGCCCAGCATAAGTCAGCATTCTAGTGCTGAGCCTGTAACTACACTGAACACCCACCCACCACTGATGTGACTGGTCAGGTGACACAGCTTGAATAAAAGAGGCCGAGCCCACGTGCTCTGGGCCAGTTGCACCATGCAGCCAGTGTGTCCGTGTCACAGTCTGTATTAGCATGAGGGCCAAGGGCCCACAAGACCTTACAGTATACACACATTCCGCCATCCGCAGCAGAACAACAGCTGACCGAAGCCAGCACACGCAAAATGGCAAATAATTTAACATCCCGTTGAGAGTATGAGCGGTGGTGGCGGCCTGGGGTGTAATGGTATCATTTATAGAGCGCACACTACAGATGAAACTGTCTTTAGGCGCTGTATTCAATACTACAAATATTAAATATATCTGTTTAAATCCGAACTACAGAAGACATGTATAAGGGACAAAGCATTACCCACGACCTGCTGTTAAATAAAATAACTTTCCTTAAGTTGCTTTCTATCGTGCTGTTCGCTCCGTGGCTGCATTTATTTTCCCAACTGCAACTGGTGCCTGTAGCCCTGTAGATCACTTAAGATCGACTTCAGCAGCTTGATGGTGTCCATCCGTTGCGTTGCGCGCCATAAACAGTCAGTTAATTAACACAATAAATCCCGGAAGAAGAACTAAAGTCAATAACCCACGCCCCCAGCACCTTCCATTACCCAATGAAAAAGCCGCCTAACAGTGCAATCGTTGCCACCCACCACAGCACTGTATTGCTTTCGGCCAGCCCCACCCCTTCGCCTTAAAGTCAATGAGGCTCTGCCTGCCGTGCCCAGGGCCACGTCAGAAGCGCCCCATCTGCAGCCTATTCGCTGCTGCTTGGCATCAGCCTGATGGGCGTGGCTGAACCCCTCTCCTTGCTTGTGCCTCAGTTTCAGCACATGCTTAGGAGGGGATTCTCATCCGAGGGTCCGACCTCATAAAACAAAACAACAATATTAACAATGTTGCTTTCTTAGGGTAGAAGTGCTCGAGTGGAGCAGTGAGCATGCCATGATTTAATTTCTCCCTTCTCTGCTCTGAAACTGGGAGGGCAACGCCCCGGACGCCCGTTAATACCAGCCGCCACTGTTTAAATGTAGTGAGTGCGGTAGCTAGGTTTTTAGCAGCTCTAAGTAGCTTAAAAAGAAGGGGATAAAGAACGGCGATTGTGCATCAGGAATTTTTGACTTGCCTCTAATCCATTATCACTGCCCTGGCGATTTCGAAGTTTTCCTTTGCATCATGATACTGCTACGTATAACTGTATAGGATATTTATCATATCTTATATTGTGTCATCAGGTTTAATAGACAATGGTCTAAATAAACTTTGAATTTTCACTGTACTTTTGTCATTTCTTTGCCTAGACTCCCTTTCATCACACCGGTGCTAAAGAAAAATCACCTAAGACACTACAGGGCGGCACTGACTTTATTTATTTATTTTTTTACAATCTGGCAAGTAATTCATTTTATGGATATAGTAACTGATGCAACATAAAATGATTTCTGAATGTTGATGGTTATATCAGAGCTTTTGTGCATTTTATATTTTTGTGCATTGGCATGCAGAACATGGATTTACTCTTGCAGCTACATCTATTTACTGACATGGTGTTAATGCATTTGAAAAAAAATTGCTATGTCTTGTTAAAGTGCGTTTTTCTTGCTTCTGTAAACTAGGCCTTAATTCCATCTTGCTCAAAATGGATGACTCCTCTGCCTGTTCACTGTTCATTATTTCTGCAGCACACAGTCAGTCAAGCAAAGTCATGTTTATTTATTTCCATTGACATTGCTCTTGCTGTTCTGAAAGAAAACTTTCCAACAAGGACACAGTAATGTTGCATTTTTCAAGGCCCTTCCATTACCTCACTGTACTGCATTCATTCACCATAGTTTGCTGTTATTCTTGTAACTAAGTTGCCCACTGTTGTGCCTTGTTCATATGAGATGTGATGTCATGAACATTCTGGATGTCACCACTCACAGTGTTGATGTTAGATTATTCTTGATTCCATGGCTGGCGGTTGCTGAGGCAGGATGTACAGTGCTTAACTGCTGCTCCTTGTAACTTCAAATAAAGAAGCTGGAACTTACCTGTGTCCACTCTGTGTCCTTAACTTCAACATTTTGGCGACGATCCTGTTTTCTGTCATCTCGTCCATCTTCTGAACGCTCCTGACGCCTTATCTCCTCTTGGCGGCGCTTTGTGGAACAACGCTACTCAAATCTCCCAGTGCCGGCGCTTCCCAAGTTTGGCTTCCCAAGTTTTGGTGGTGGTTGCTTTGGCCGCAAAGGTACGGTTTAATTTAATGTTTATTATCCCCAACATCCACGCGCTTTCCGTAAGCCGCGAGACGCACTAGATGTGCGCGCAGGCAATAAGACGCGTTTCCAGGGGGATGTGAAGATGTCTTTGATTCCGCGTCGTTGCATCAGCACGCACGACGTCCGGCGGCCATTTTAGACATTTTGCCAACCAGTTCTTTTGCCAACCACTGTGTATTTTGCCAATCACGTTTTATCGTTTGGCGATTACAGTACTTCTGTTTCAATTATAACGCTTTTTACCAACTACATTATATATACACCGTTTCTTACTATGTTTTGGGAATATTTATACTGTGCTTTACCCAGATAGTTTCACTATTTTACAATTCAAGTGTTCCTGCCTCAGCCTGATTTTAAATACTATTTATCAATGGCAACAACAGCCAATCACACTATCTCTCCTCCACCTGTATTCCCCATCGAAGGAGAGATTCCAACCATTGAATGGGAGGAATGGTTGGGTTTATTTGAAAATTATCTGGAAGCCATTGATGGCCTTAGATTTCCTGCTTCATGAAAAAAGGCCATTCTTTCAAATTCATTGGGTAAAGCAGGCCAACATATTTTTAACTTCTTACCTGAACTTCTTGGTGCGGATGGTCAACCTGTGGACAATCCGTATAATGAGGCCAAGTTGAGATTGGAAAGGTATTTTGGAAAGCAAGTGAATATAGTCATGCAGAGACACAAGTGTTATACGGTACCACAAAAGGAAAAAGAGACTGTGGATCAAATGTTTGCTCGTTTGAGGGAACTATCTTTGAAATGCGATTTTTGGTGTTATGGCTGACCAGCTTATTAGGGATCAATTGATTGTCAAGTGCAAAAATAAAAGAATGCAACAAAAACTTTGGGCAGCAAAAAATCCTACACTGATGGAAGCCATTGCCAATGCCAAAGTCGTTGAAGAGTCCAACAAGTGTATGGAGGAAATGCTGCGCCTTGAGCTCAAGAAAGATGAGGCTGTCAATGTTATCAACAAAGTGGTTAAAGATGTTCCTTCTACTGATGTTAAACATGCAGATGTCAGACCTAAATTTATTCCTGCTAAACCAAAGTTTACAAGTGGTGCTTCTGGGGGAGAAGTCAATTTGTGGGTTCCTTCCGATGTGGGAGTATGTCTCACGCTGCTGATTTCAAGGGATGTTTTGCTCGTGATAAATCTTGTCGCAAATGTGGGAAGAGAGGCCACATTAGCAAGGCTTGTAAATTTCCTTCCTTTAATAGAGTAAATTTTGTAGAAGATGATATCATTTTTCCAGATATGTCTTTGTGTATTGATGATGATTCTCATGTTATTTTGCAAGGACCTAAAGCAGTTTTTGTTTTGAATGGAGTTTCAGTAACGCTTTTAGTGGATCCTGGCTCCATGTTCACAATAATTCCTTACAGTTTGTTCAAGGAGTGTTGGCCGCATACTTCCCTCTCACACAGTGATATTACACCTAAAGGTTATAGTGGTGAGGTTATTAATTTAAAAGGTGATATGGATACGACTTTTGAGTTTAAGGGGAGGTCTGCTAATGGAAAAGTTTATATCTCGGATGATGGTCCGTCCATTTTAGGCAGGATACAACAACATGATCTGCATGTTATTCTTGCTCCAAGATCAGAAGATAAAGTATTAGTTATTGATGATTTTAACCACATTAGTGCTGAGGCAATTCCTCCTCTGCGCTGCATGACCTAAATTCCCATTGTTCATGACAAGCTCAGCTCGTCATGAGCACAGGAGCAGTGCACTGCATGACGAGCTGAGCTCGTCATGAGCATGCAAGGGGTTAATAATATTGACATGGTTTTGTCTAAATTCGATGATGTATTTCGTTCCCATTTAGGTAAATTGGAAGGTTATATGCATGAGATGAAGCTTAAGAAGGATGCTACTCCTGTTAGGCGTTCTCTTGGGAGGATTCCTGTTGCTGTACGAAAGGATGTCGAGGACATGCTTGATGAAATGCAAAGCCAAGATATAATTGAGCCGGTGGAGGCCTCTGAATGGCTTTCGCCAGTGGTGGTCACGCAGAAGAAGGATGGCAAACTTTGTTTTTGCGTTGACCTTCGGTCATTGAATCAAAACATTATTGTAGATAAGTTTCCTATACCTAATATTTCAGAGATGGTACTCTTGATGGATAAGGTGAAATTTTTCAGTAAGCTTGATTTAAGATCTGCTTACCATCAAGTAGTATTGCACCCTGATTCTAGGAAACTAACTGCATTTGTTACTATTGAGGGCGTGTTTCAATTCAAAAGGTTGCCTTTCAGCCTGGCCTCTGCGGCCAGTGCATTCCAACGTATGATGCATTCTTTATTTAAAGACTTGAAACACGTCCATTACTTTCAAGATGACATATTGATTACTGGAGTGGATGAACTTGAGCATAACTGTAATTTATCTAAGGTTCTTCAAATTTTGTTGAGTTCTGGTCTAACCTTGAGGAGAGATAAATGTCAATTCTTAATGACTGAAATTGATTATTTAGGGTACACCATTTCTCAGTCTGGCATTAAGCCGAAGGAAGATTTACTAAAGGCCATTAGGTGTGCACCCATTCCTTCTAACAAAGACCAGTTAAAGTCCTTCTTAGGATTAGTGGAGTATTATTCTAAATTCGTATCAAACTTTGCACATAAGACTGAACCATTGCGTCTGTTACTTAGGAAAGGAGTACATTTCACGTGGGATACTCAACAAATGGATGCTTTTGAGGAAATTAAAAAAGAAATCATTAGTGCTGGTATTCTTACTACTTTTGAGCTGGGTAGGGACACTTTTGTAACTGCGGATGCCAGTGCTTATGGCATTGGTGCAGTTTTGTCCTCGAAGAAAGCTGGGATAGAAAAAACGGTAGCTTTTGCTTCACGTTCTCTTAACTGTTCAGAACGCAATTATGCAGTGATTGAGCGGGAGGCATTAGCTGCTGTTTGGGGCATTTCACATTTTCGCACTTATTTGTGGGGAATGCAGTTCTCCTTGAGAACTGATCACAAACCGCTAATTAAAATGTTGTCACCAGGTGAGGCAAATAACGGTTCTCCTCGCCTAATGACATTTGCTGCTAAGTTGCAAGAATATACTTATAGTTTGGAACATCTCTCTGGCTGGAAGAATACTCAAGCAGACTGCTTGTCTCGTTTGCCTGTTCCGTCTGGAACAGTCGATGATGATTTGACTGATGAGTGTGTGCGTGGTTACTAGTTATGAGGATGTTTGTTCTGGTGGGTATCATTCAATTTCCAAGGATGAATGGCATCAGGCAGTTGTTGAGGATCCAGATTTTATTGAACTTGTTGATGCCATACGTTTGGGTTGGAGACGTGAAGGCGATGTGAAACCTTCACTACGTAGTTTTGTCAAGTTGCAAGAGGAGCTTAGTCTGGGTTCATCCAGTGATTTAGTTTTACGTGGTGAAAGATTTGTTCCGCTTAGGTCTCTTAGGAGAAAACTTTTCCTTCTTGCCCATGAGAGTCACCTTGCTCAAAGTATGACTGTTTAGCGTCTTAAAGGGTGTTTTTGGTGGCCTGGGATGGATGACGATGTTCGGAGGTGGGTCGAGCAATGTTCCTTATGTAAGTCAAGTGAGAAAAGGTTGAAGATTCTTACTCCTATTCAAGGTTCAATTGTTAGTATGGGTGACTCACCATGGGATAAAGTTTGTTTGGACTTCATTGGTCCGATGGATTCCCTTTCTAATGAGTGTCGTTTTGCTATGATTTTGGTGGATGTGTGTTCACGGTGGATGTGTGTGGAGTTTATGAGAAACATTACGACGGAGACAGTGATTAAACAACTTAGGTCTATATTTTTGAAGGAAAGTTTTCCAAAGATTTTTCTTACTAACAACAGTACCCAACTAACTTCGTTAGCTATGCGTACTTTTCTGGCCAATCACGGCATTAAACATATGTGTACATCTTTGTACAACCCGCAAGGGAATGGCATTGTGGAGCGGATGAATCGATTAGTGAAGGGAACCATACAAATGTCAGTTCAGGGTCAGTGTATTGTGTGTAGAGCAATGGAAGAATTGGTGTGGTCCTATAACACTACTATCCATAGTGTCACCAATGCGGTTCCTTTTGAGCGAATGTGTGGTAGAGTTCCTAAAACTAAATTAGTTCCGCAATGGTTGTTGAAAAATAACATTTCTACAACTGACAGGGTGATTCCAAGTAAAACAGGAAGAGTGGATGTTGGTGATCTAATTAAGATTAAATTGGGTCGAAGAGAGCATGGTATGAATACATTCTCTGATCCATTTAAGGTTAAAGAAGTTCATAGATGGCATGTTGTGTTGGAGAATGGGCAATGTTGGAACTTTCTAAGGATTGCATTGTATTCTAAAAATACACATGCTGAGAATGCTGTGGTTGACAGGTTAAAGAAGGGAACTTCACAAGGAACTCCACAAAATATTTCTCGAGAAGTCAGGCGGGATAATCCTGTTGGCAAATGTCATGTTCCTAGAAGTACAATGATTTTCTTATGTATTAGTTTATCATCTCTTTTGCTAGTCATTTAGTCCAAAACAAGTATAACATGATGTGTAGTGTTCTTTAGTTAAAGTTAAGTATAACATGATGTATAGTGTACTTTAATTTTGTTTGTGCTTTATTTTATATTTTTTTTGTTATGATTTTGTTTTATTTATTATAAGGAAAGGAGATATGTTGTGCCTTGTTCATATGAGATGAGATGTCATGAACATTCTGGATGTCACCACTCAGAGTGTTGATGTTAGATTATTCTTGATTCCATGACTGGCGGTTGCTGAGGCAGGATGTACAGTGCTTAACTGCTGCTCCTTGTAACTTCAAATAAAGAAGCTGGAACTTACCTGTGTCCACTCCGTGTCCTTAACTTCAACACCCACCAATCTACAGATGACATTAGGATAGAGGGAGAAAAATCTATTTTCATGTAGTGGGATAGGGCTTAGATGTGAAGGCTATAAGATGTTTCATGGAACCATGCTTTGATTTGCTCAGAGTACAATTATTTTGCTCACTCCATGATGATTTTGCAGAAATCATTGATTACTTATGCAAGAAAACTGAATATAAACCCTCGATTTTGGGGGTGAGCCAGAACATTTTCTGATGCTACCAGGAATACTGTCCATTTTCGTATTGATTTTGCTGCTCATTGGGGACTTGAATTTTTCAGATTTACACATATTTCTGAATTGCCCTGTTTACTGAAAGCTTTAAAGGCATTGATTATATATACATCTGCACCCTATAATTTATGTACTGCACATTTTAGAATTTTTGCAATACATCTTTCAAATTTTTATTACTGCTCTAGAACTAACTAGACTTAATAAGTCTGTCTTTAATGTTATTTTAACATGTTGTAAGATGCCTTATTTCAGAGACATGTGATTTAGGCAGGGGAACCCCAATGGACCCTTGTAGGCTTGGGCACAGGATATTTAAAGTCAAATTGAGCTACAAGGGATTTGTTTCATAAAATAGATCTAAGTTGAGAGTCGTACAAACGTATCAAACTCTAATGTATCAAAAGAATATCGAATTTATAGATTAACTGAAATCAATCAGGAAGGCAGAGAAGGCGAGAAAAACACACTGAAAGGTTGATTGTATTCAAAGTATATTTGTATTTAGTAAGACAGGCATCAAATGCAGGTCTGAGGGGTATACAAAGAAGTAAATTCAAGCAAAAATAGTCATGAACAGAGGTATATATATATAAATGAAGAGCTTCCACCAAAATGGGAATCTGTGGTGCAATCTCCGATCATATCGGAGATTCCATGAACCTGCATGCTGATGTAAGACGCTGCTATTCCTTCGCTTCTATCCGACTATCACGAGCTATCCGAGTGATACCGAGCCCGTAACTATCAAATCCTTTTAAGTTCCTTTCATCATTGATCGGCTATAGATTGCACCACAGATTCCCATTTTGGTGGAAGCTCTTCATTTATTGCTATTGACTTTTGAAGCAAGTCTCTGCAGACCTTTCAGGGGTTTACCTCCAGCAACATATTGTTTTGTCCTGATGATGGTCTACATGACGTCTGCACATTAGACCGAAATGTCGACACTCCCCATCATCTCCAGAAATGTTGCATTGTCACCAACATACGACCATTGTTTATTGATTAATTTGGTTGTCTGTTAAATGATCAGGAGTTGATGTTTAGTTGTGAATCGATGAGTTGATGTGATATATACCTCTGTTCATGACTATTTTTGCTTGAATTTACTTCTTTGTATACCCCTCAGACCTGCATTTGATGCCTGTCTTACTAAATACAAATATACTTTGAATACAATCAACCTTTCCGTGTGTTTTTCTCGCCTTCTCTGCCTTCCTGATTGATTCCAGTTAATCTATAAATGCGATATTCTTTTGATACATTAGAGTTTGATACGTTTGTACGACTCTCAACTTAGATCTATTTTATGAAACAAATCCCTTGTAGCTCAATTTGACTTTCAATTATTTCAGAGACACTCATGAAAAATGAGGTGTAACACCATCTGTGATTCATCAAGCTATGTTGTTGTGGATAAACTTTTGGGGTATACACTTTTCGGAGTTCCCCATGCCCACGACGCTGAGCTACAGCTCAGAGTACACCATTTGTGGGTACAGGCTGTTGTGTACCACCTTAGCGCACCCGAGAGCTTCTTTGCCTCTGCGCCCATGTCTGTAATATGGCGCAAGCACAGAGGCAAAGGAAACCCCTCATTTGCATAGGGAACACCCCTATGCAAATGAAGGAATGCCCCCTGATGGTAGCGCAGGCACTTTAACTGCGCCAGTGTTATCAGTATGACTCAAGGGGACACACAAGCATTTGTGCATCCTTCTGTAATACTAACGTGCCCAGGAGGCGCACAAAGCTGGCGCAAATGCCAATTGCGCCCCAGGGGCACTTATTGTAATACTGAACATGACCTCCATCTTTCAAATTGTTCACGTGAAATGAATTAGTTACTTACCTTTGGCAAAGCTCTTTCTGATGGATACTCTCACCACAGATTTCTCACCTTTAGAATATTCATCAGGTGCCAGACTGGACCCTGAAATGGTCACAGCAGTGCTTCAACGTGTCTTTAGGTAGTGCTGGGTGGGTATATGTTGACTTTGTTCTACCCTGAAAGTGACAGACAGGAGGCGCACATGAGTGTCACCCCTGTGCGATAATGTCAGTTTCTTCCTTGACTGCTTCTACAAGCTCTCAGACACAAAACCCAAAATAATCAGAGGTACCAGTGTGGAGATCTCTTATTTGGCACCTTTTTATAAGTAAACAAAAATGGCTCCTACACAGAACACGGAGGTGGGAGGGCAGTGAGGAATCGCCAGAGATTTACCAAAGGTAAGTAACTTATTCATGCTATTTAATACTTCTAACCACGGATTCCTCACCTATAGAATAGATACCAAAGCAATACCACCCCAAAGTGAAGGGTCTGTGGAGTGCATTCATACCAGAAATTACTGCAATAATGAAAATGCCATTCCCATATCACTTGGCTGTCAGGGCAGTAGTGCTTGGTGAATGGGTGCACTGAAGCCTATGTTGCAGCCTGACTAATGTCCACAAAATGCATACCACGTGCCAATGCAGCGGTAGCAGCCTTCAGCCATAGTTCTTCGGGAGGCTGCATCTGAACCAGTGCATAGTAGATCTTAATGAAGACTGTAACAGAGTCTTTTACTGCACTGCCTTACCTTTCTTTGCCTCAGAGTACCCCACAAACAGCTGATAGTCTGCCCAATGGTTATTGGTGCGATCTTTCTAGAAGGCCTATCTTGAGGTTCAACTGATAAAGTCTCTTTTCTTTTAGGGAGTGAGGCAGGCAAAGAACATATAGAGGGTGATGGACTGCCCAACATGAAACGGCATCACAGTGTTCGGCAAAAAAAAAAACTGTCCTGGTCCTCAACACAAACTTGTCACTGAAACAAGTGGTGTAGGGTGGGAGAGTTTGAAGTTCACTCATGCAACAAGCTGTAGGGATTGTAATAAGAAAGACAGCTTTGAGTCAGAAGCAACAGCAAACAGCTGTGCATGAGCTCGAATTAAGCACATATGAGGAACACAAGTACTAAATGAAGGTTCCACTGTAGCATCACAAACTGTTAGGTTGCAAACATGTGTATCAAACATTTGATAAAGGGTATCACAACTAGTGATTTAAAAAGGACAGCTGGTCCGGTAAATGCAAAACGTTTGAAAGGCAGACAAATAACCTTTTATAGTGCTCACTGCAAGGCCTTGCTGGGTTAGAGACAAAACAAACAGTAACACATCTGATAGCTTGGCTTGCAAAGGTACTCTACTCTGAATGCATATCAGGACACAAACATGTCCCAGCACCCGGTGTAGATGGATTTTATGGCAAAACCGGAGGCTAATATTATGCAATCCTCTTTATTGCGCCACCCACAGCAACATCTTCAAACAACATAGAACACAACAAAAGCTCTTTAGAACATTAACACAAGCCAGAACCTCCTTGACTCTTCCTTCTTTTTTGCTGCTGCCCATAAGATAAGTCTTGTTTTAAAGTTCCCTTAATTTGACAGTTTGTATGACTTTATTTGTATGGTGTTAACAAGATTATAACATGAATGTTAGCTTAAGTTTATGCTTTTAATTTAGAATTTTCTTAAGAGAAATAGTGTTTAATTAACTCGTCAATTTTATTTTAAGATAGTTAACCTTTGCTTCTAGTTCAGGGTGACTTGGTGAAGCTGCGTAGTGTGTACGTGAAATCAGATTTGGAAGTACGAAATGAATGTGACAATTCTTTAGAGCGCCTTTATTTTGAAATGAATGTCCGAGTTTTACAGAAGTCATGAATGTTAGAAATAAGAGGATCGATGATATGTGAGAAAAACAGATTAGGTAATTTATAATATAAGTGGTGCCGAGATCGAGTGGTATGCATCTTTTGAAGGCGGCAAGGAGTTTAAAGTTTTGTTTTTTGGATTTAGATTTTGACTAACGAAGAAGATTGTTTAAAGTAAATTGAAGTCTCGTAAGGAGATTGTGCGTATGTGAAGTATAGTATATTTTTATTTGGATTGGAAAGAACAGTAAGATTACATTTAGAGGCTTAATTATGTATGTTGACGGTTTTAAACAGTTCGAAACAAATCAGCAGTAACGGAAGCTTACCGTTGTGCTTCTACGTTATGAGGTTCCATTCTTTCGGCGCAGCGTTGAGAGGATCACCAGGGTGCCTGCGTGTTGACGTATGTGCAGAGAGTTACATCTTCACATAGGCGCTCGTAGTGGCGTGTGCGTCTGGATTTTGTTGCTGACTGAAACTGACGAGAATTTCAAACGGAGGGAGATGGAGGAGTTTGGACTGCTGGGAAGTTGATTCATAGCGATCGGAACGGTGATTTAAGAGCGCAAATAAGAGCTCGGTTAAAAGCACTTTGCAGTTCAAATTAATTGTTTTTGGTGGAAGCACAGTTTTAGGTTCAAATATTTTTGGGGATATTAGTTTGTGATTATTTAGTTACAGAGTTTATTAAGTAGTTTAGATTAGTTAGTAAGGATGTGTTAATATTAAGGAAATTAAAATGTCAGAAAGTAATGCTCTGACGCAGGGAAGTCTAAATATGGAGGAGAGAATTACTCTTATGTTGCCCAAGTTTGCTTGTGATTTGGATTCAATAATGGATAAAAAATTAGAGGAATTTAAGAAAAGTAGTGTTTTAACACAGTAGGAACATTTTTGGTCAGCTGGTGAAGCACTGGTGTTGGGAAAGAAAGGTGAAAAAGTGAATAGGAAGAGAAAGAGTGTGAATTCCGAGGGTTGGAAAAGTAAAAAAGCAAAAGCTGCATGCCCAGACTCAGGTTTTTTGAGAAAACGTGCAAAACAACACCACGGTGACCTAGAAAGAGGTCAGGGTAGTAAGAGGCATCGTGTTGTGTGATGAGTCTTTGGGTAGTGCAGAAATAGAATTAAGTTGTTCTTCTGATTTTGATGTAGAAATTGTGGGTAAAATTAAAAACATTGAGACCAAGACGAATGAGAAACCAGAAGAGAGTGCTGGAGTCATAGATCCTTTAGGGGAGTCTTAATCATCCTTTGATGATTAAGCACCTGTTATCACCTGAATGGAGCCCGGCTCCGCATTGGCAGAGTATGTCCGGATGTGGCTCAGAAAGCAAATTCCAAAGGACGTGCGGTTGAGACTCCATTGAGACGGAGTGTCCGAGACCAAGTTTAGCGAATAAGATTGCCTTGACACCTGAGCTTGATGCCAAAATTATTGCTTTTGTGGCAAAGGGTGGTAACGATCCAAAGAAGGGATTGGATAAAGGGTTAAAGGTGTGTCAGGACAGGTTGCTTGATCTATCAGGACCTTTAACAAAAAATGTTGATATGGCTGAGGAGGCCTATATTGATCAGAAAAATCTGGATATAGATGAACTTAGAGAGTGGATCCAGAGAGCGGTGTGTTTGTTCGGGAATGCGAACACCGCGATTTCAGTTAAAAATTGATCCTAAGTAGGTGGAATTGGCCAACAATGAGGGTGAGCCTGATGCGAATGGAATGCTTTTTGGAGAAGCTTTTATTAACGAAATGAGCATATATGTGGGTGCTTTCAGTTCTTTGGAGAAATCTCAGAGAGATATTAAGAAAGTCTTTGACCGTCGGGTTTTCGGAAGGGCTGGGAGAAGTAGAGGTCGTTTTCCCGGCCGTGGTCAAGGAATCACAAGGGCCTCGTTTGCAATAGGATTCAGCAATTTCAACTATAACTATCAGCAACAAACTGGATATCAACCTGGAAGATTCTATTCTCAGAAGGAGAGAGGAAGTTATAGGGGAAATAGAAGACCGAGAAGGCCAGGTAAGGCAAGACCCTATTGTTATCCATGTAAAATCGGGCGGCAGACTTGCCCAATTTTATAAGAATTGGTGTGTGTTAACAAGGGATCCTTGGGTGTTGCAGACAGTTTTGGGTTATCGAATAGACTTCATAGAAGAGCCAAAACAGTTTTATTGTCCACCAATGATCAAGTTCAGCACAGAGCTGACAGAATTGGTGGAAAAAGAGGTAAAGGAGTTGTTAATGAAATGAGCGATTGTAGAGGAATTGGAAATGTGTGCAGGGTTTATAAGCAACATTTTCTTAGTAGAAAAGAAAGGAAAGGGTATGAGACCGGTAATAAATTTGAAGAGTGTGAACGATTGGGTAGAGTACCATCACTTCAAGATGGAGGGTTTACATATGTTAAGAGATAATCTTCAGACTAAGTTTGAAGTACGCATATCTCACAATTCCAATATGGTTAGAGCATTAAACATTTCTGAGGTTCAGATGGGGAGGAAAGTTATGGAAGTTTGTTTGTCTCCCATTCGGTCTTTCGTCTGCCCCTTGGTGTTTTACAAAGATGCTTCGTCCAGTTGTAGCATACTTGAAAGAAAGAGGAATTTGTGTGATAATTTATTAAGACGACATTTTGATTATGGATCAGAAGAGGAGAGTGGAAGAATACACAAAGTTGGCTGTGAATCTTTTGGAGAATCTAGGATTTATTGTAAACAGAGAAAAGTCTTGTTTAACTCCAAGTCAGGAAACTCAGTTGTTAGGTTTCATGATAGACACTATTCGGGGTCAGTTGAGGTTACCTTTAGACAAAATGAAGAAAATAAGGAAGGAAATTCGAAGAGTATTGTCCTTGAATGTTATATCTCTGAGGATGTTGGCAAAGATTGTAGGTCTTTTATCTTCAACGATACAAGCTATTTTTCCAGGACCTTTGACCTATCGTGCTCTCCAGAGATTGAAGGGCAGTCATTTAAGGCATAGTAGGAAATATTCTCGGGAAATTACTCTTTCTGGAGAGGCAAGATCAGAGTTAAACTGGTGGCTGAAGAATATGGAGGAATGGAATGGGAAAGCAATTTTCGGAGTAAATCCGGAATTGATAATAGAGTCGGATGCAAGTTTAACTGGCTGGGAGGCACGTTGTGGTGCAAGTTTGACAGGAGGAATGTGGACGGTAAAGGAGAGTCATAGGCACATAAATTGTTTGGAACTGTTGGCATGTTCATTTGCAATCAAGAGTTTTACGAAGAACAAGGCCAAATGTTCAGTCTTGCTAAGGATGGACAATGTGTCTGCAGTGAGATATGTGAACAAGTTGGGGGGTCCGAAATCCAGAGACCTAGCGAATCTGGCAAGAGTTTTTTTGGATTATTGTCTGGATCAGAACATTTCGGTTCAGGCAGAGTATTTGCCAGGTCAGAAAAATGTGCAAGCAGATTGGTATTCGAGAGGCCAGTGTTTGAGGTTAATGGAGATTTAGGATCCTTGCCATGTGGATCTGTTTGCAAACAGATGGAAGTTTCAGTTGGCGACCATATCCGGAATTGACTGGGATAGATGCTTTCAGGCAGGATTGGAGGGGTCTTCGTCCATATGCTTTTCCTCCTTGTGTGTTGATAACCAGGGTAACTTTGATGGTACGCAGGGGGAAGGAGACAGTGGTGCTTATAACTCCAATATGGAAATCTCAAGTTTGTATCCCATCCTCTTAGACATGTCGGTAGATTGTCCAGTCCTTCTTCCAAGTTTTCAGAGCATTCTGAGAGGAGCTTTAGGAGAGTTTCAGTAGTTGGTAACTTCAGGTCAGTTGAGTTTGATGGCATGGAGAATTTCAGGAGAGTATGGGAAGTGCCAGGACTTTCGAATGAGGCTTCTCAACTTATTAGAGAATCCTGAGCTCTGGGAACTAGGAAGATGTATAGATTGGCATGGCAGAAATGGTTACGCTGGTGTGTAGAGAGGGATTATGCTCCCGTTTCAGTGGATGTAGTTTATGTGGTAAATTATTTGACATCTTTGTTTAGTTCTGGGTTAGCATATAGAACTATTAATTTGCATAGATCAGTTATTGCAGCTGGTCATGAATTGATTGATGGTATTTCTGTTGGACAAAATCATTTAGTAAGAAGAATGATGAGGAGTGTGAGAGTGTTAAGACCTCCTGTGGAGAGGTATTCTTCAGTGTGGGATGTTTCAAGGGTTCTTGAGTACTTAGAGAGTTTGGGAAGTAACAGTGCTTTAGATTTCAGAGTTTTGAGTGGAAAGCTGACTATGTTACTGTGCTTATTGTCTTTTAGAAGGGTATCTGATGTTAGAGCTTTGGATGTGGGAGCTAGGATTTTTAATCCTGAAAGTGTTTGTTTTTATCTGTGTAGAAGAACTAAGACTAATTCAGGTAGCATTTTTTAGCCTTATTTCGACGGACATGAGCGGTTATGTGCTGTGCGTTGTTTAAAAGAATATGAGATGAGGACTGTAGGAATTCATCCTACAAATGAGAATCAGTTGTTAATTTCATATAGGAAACCTCACAAATCTGTTTCAAACCCTACTTTAGCAAGATGGGTGAAGGAAGTGATGAGGAATGCTGGTGTGGATGTGAGTAGGTTTGGTGAATATTCTGTGAGAGGTTCTTCGGCATCAAAGGCTTAAAGACACGGAGGCTAATATTATCCCTCCACTCCCTACCCTTGTTGGTAACAGTTTTTTGTTCTTTTTCAGATCGTGGACTGCAATGAAAAAAGAAGAAGGAGTTTATGCTATTTCGGATTATTTGTTTACTGGTTTTAATTTGGACTCATAAAGACTTTGTTTATTTTTCTGCAGCACAAAAAGAAGGAAGAGTCAAGGAGGTTCTGGCTCTTTGTTAATGTTCTAAAGAACTTTTGTTGTGTTCTATGTTCTTTGAAGAGGCTGCTGTGGGTGGCGCAATAAAGAGGATTGCATAATATTAGCATCCGTGTCTTTAATAAAATCCAGATTTTCTGACCATTAAGGCTGATGAAAATCTACATTTTGTAGACACACTTGGACGAGAGGATCACATACACAATTTCTGGTGGTGAATCAAACAAAGTCAACTTCTGCCACTCCATCTCCAAGGATGGAGTTGAAAATTGGGCATGTGTGGGTGCAGAACAGTGCCTTACTGCTGCAAATGATGATCCTTCCACAAAGAAAGCCTGACGAGAGGACTACTGCTCATGCCCAGACCTTCTAGGGTAGTCCTCGCATAGCCAAATCTGGAGCTACTTTGATGACTTGCGTTTGGTCGTTTCTGATCTTCTTCAAAACTCAGGCAGTAAAGGCAGTAGCCAAAAGATGTCCCATTCTCCAATCCAGCCAAAATGTGTCTCCTAGACATGCAAGAGCTGTGACATTGTTGGTTTTCAATAGTGGCGCGCAGATCTAGCCAGGGTTCTCTTTTGCGTAGTGGCGTTACGCAAACCTCTGCGGAACGGTAACAAAATCTCTGCAAGCACAAAAAAGTTTCGCGAACGCGCGGAATTGCTTGTTCCCTCCATTTGTGATGCTTTTTTCCTGTTCGCGAACGCTGTTTGCGTGCTCGGAGAGAAATATCTCATGAACATGCATTTTGAAAGTGCGAAAAAGCAAAAAATTCTGTGAAGCAGCGTATCGCGGAACTTTTGGCAATTCCGCGTTCTTGGCGGAATGCAAAATTATCCAAATTCCGCGAGCGAAACAGAATTTACCGCCCAGGCCTAATTTAAACATCCAACCAGGTGGTTCTCAATCGGTAAATGCCCTGATGCATAGGTAACGCCAGAAGCATAGTGCCTTCTGGCACAGTACCAAGAACCCCACGCCACACTGCTTGTTGCAGTACCACATGGTGGTGGTGTGGTCTGTAACAACCTCCACCAACCGATGGATTTCAGAAAGAAGAATATGGCGTGTAGCACCAATAGATTGAAATGGAGCCAGGTTTCTACTAGACACCTCTGATCTCCTCCTTTGCTTGGTGACCGCCCTAACCTAGCAGTGATGCAACCATTACCACCGTCAATTCTGGGTGGAAAAGGGACAGGGGCCTGCCACTCGTCAGACTGCACAAGATCTGCAGTGGTGGCTGCTCATCCACAGTCTCCCCCAAGTTCTGGATGACCTCTGACAGGTTTCCTTGGTGCATGGCCCACTGAGAGTTCAGGTCCCACTGCAGAGCAGGCATATACCACCTGGTGAAGGAGACAAGCAGGATGCATCAGGCCAACTGTCCAGGAAGTCTCAGAGCTGCTCTCACTGAGGTCCAGGATCAAAGCTGAAACATCGGGCCGTACCTGCAGTAGTCCTCTTCCTCATCCCAGCCACTGCATCCCTTCTGCTGGTCTCTCTCTCACGAACCTTCCAGCAGCAGCTTGGTTAGTTCTGTAAATGCTGAGTATTCTATCCCACATTAAGGTACTCAGGACTTGATGGGTTGATGGCATTTCCAGTATGACACAGTCCCAGATTTGGCCCACTCAAACGTAAAGACTTTAATGAGACGCAGAGGAAAAAAGTAAGAAAACAGGGCATCATATCCTGCTATTGAACTGTCCTGTAGGGCAGAGCTCAATGTCTTCCAGTAGAGTCGACCTCTTGAAAGGATACCTCACATTTATGCAAACTCAATGCTCACACCGGGCCAGAATGTACCAGATTGAATTCCGACATACGTAACCTGGAGTAGGGTTCCAGGAACAGTGATTACTAATTGACTGCAGCAGGATCTTGATGTGCATTGGCTCAACCCTGGATACTAAGGATTCAGAAAATTCAACTTCTGTTGCAGCGAAGCACTCTGAGGCAGGTGTGAAAATGTCTGTGTTTGGTAGGTGGATGAGAGAATACATCTGGCACCTGGAATGAGAAGCACTCGAGGCAAAGGAACACCCTTGAATCCTAAAAGAGATCCCTGTCACAAACCCTCAAATTCTTGAAAAGAACTAACATTACTGATGTTACATCTTCACTATGTGAATGTCCTTTATACAGGCCTAAGCAAAACCAAAAGGGATAATGGACGGAGTGTTGAACATTGCAAGCACTCACCCCCAGTCGACTGATCTGGGTTTAATCCATCATCGTTCTTTAGCTCACTCTGCCACCCCAGCTCAGACATGGCCATATGCAAATCAGTCTGACCCTGTGCCTCATGGGAACAGTCCATCCTGATCTGCCAACCCAGGTCTTCCCTGGACCGGAAACAAGCATCCTCGGACCGTTTTCTGGCTAATCTGGCTGGGTTAAAAACTGGAATGGCATGGCGAGCACGATGGATTTAAGCCCAGATCTCTGTAGTGGGGTGAATGTATGACATTGTTCTGCATTCTGTCCATCAACTGTTTGCATTAGTCACCCCGAGTGGGACGGGTATGCTCAGACGTGAGTCCCGTGCTCTCCATGCCACTGGAATCAATCTATCCTGGCTAATGAGGGCTGAAAGCCCGAAACCGGTCAAAGGATGCTTGTTTCCAGTCCAGGGAGGACCTGGCTTGGCAGTTTGGGCTGGACTGTTCCCATAGGGCACAGGGTCAAGACTGATTTGCATATGGCTAGGTTCAAACTGGAATGGCATGGTGAGTAAAAAAACGATGGATTTAGGCCGAGATCTCTGTACTGGAGTGAATGTATGACATTGTTCTGCATTCTGTCCATCAACTGTTGTTTTTGCATTTGTCACCCCGAGTGGGACAGGTATGCTCAGACTTGAGTCCAGTGCTCTCCATGCCACTAAAATCAAGGTATGCAGGCTGATGAGGGCTGAAAGCCCGAAACCGGCTCTATGATGCTTGTTTCCAGTCCAGGGAGGACCTGGCTTGGCAGTTCGGCTGGACTGTTCCCAAAAGGCACAGGGTCAAGACTGATCTGCACATGCCTGGGTTCAAACTGGAATGGCATGGTGAGCAAAAAAAACATTGATTTAGCCCCAGATCTCTGTACTGGAGTGAATGTATGATATTGTTCTGCATTGTGTCCATCAACTGTTGTTTTTGCCTTTATACAGGCCTATCAGAAAACGAATTATTTAGTTACAACAAAACCAGGATGTGACAACCTGTCAGATTCTGAATTTGAGAAGGCGGGGTCACGACATCCCTACCACAAAACTCGACCCTGGTTGCCACCAGCAAGCAGCTTAAACTTACGAGTCATAGCAGAAATCTCCAATCTAAAATGGCAGAACTCCTAATCATTTTATCTTTTACAAAAGAAACACACTCAAGGTAATTCCTCCTTCCTTCAGCCATGCAAGATCCAGAGTAAGCTCCAAAGTGAGCACTGACAAGACACTCAAAATTCAGTAAGACAATAAAAACATGTCTGTTCCTAAAAATATGATTCGAGGAGTCCATGGACGATTAGATATTTGATTTGTATAGGCAGCCCACACACTCTGCGCCTCAGTCCCATTACGAAAACGCATATTTATTTATTTATTTATTTGCGAGTTTGTAACGCGCTAGGATCACCTCCCGAAGGAGTATCTCCGCGCCTTTGGCAGCCTTATTGCAAATAAACAATACTGTCATTGTAGCTTGGTGATGATTTTAAAATAAAAAAGTTTTTAGCTGTCTCCTAAAAGGGAGATGCTCCTTGCAGAGTCTTAGGGAGAGTGGGAGGGTATTCCACAGCGTAGGACCGGCAATGGAAAGAGCTCTGTCCCTTTGTCTCACCTTTTTTGCTCTAGGTACCTGCAACAGCGCCTGTTCGCTGGATCTCAGGGATCGTGAAGGTACGTAGGGGGAGAATTTCTTAAGCAAATACAGAGGGACTTTTCTCAGGAGGCACTTGTGCATAATGAAGCAAACCTTGAACTTCGCCCTCTGTTTCACAGAGAGCCAGTGCAGAGTGGTCAAAAGGGGTTTGGAAGGTGTTCGAGAGGGCTGATTAAGAACAAGACGAGCAGCCGTATTTTGGACTACCTGCAATCTAGAGATTACCCCCTCATTTGCTGAGAGAAGCAACCCATTGCAGTAATCCAAACGACTCAGTACTAAAGCCTGTACCAAGGTCTTCCTGGTTGAATCTGGAAGCAGCGGGAATACTTTCCGCAACATCCCAATGATGTGGAAACAGTACCCCGCCACTTGGGCGATATGGAGTTTGAAGGAGAGTTCTTGGTCTAAGCGAACACCAAGGTCCTTAACCACCTGTTTAGGCTCAGGGACTGGGCCTAGATCTTGCGGCCACCAGCCAGGGGACCAAAGGATTTTGGCTTCCCCGAATAGCATTACCTCCGTCTTCGCAACATTACATTGCAGGAGGTTAGCTGCCATCCAGTGGGCCACTGCCTTCATCCCCTGGGAAAAGGAGTTCTTGATCTCATCCGTAAGGGATTTAAAGGGAAAGAGGAGTTGGGTATCATCCGCGTATGACACAGGGATGAACCCATGGGATCTCATGATGTTAGCTAGGGGGGCCACATAGATATTGAAAAGGGTAGGGCTCAAACAGGACCCCTGTGGCACCCCCTTCGAGATTCCCAGCTCCTCTGACCGATACGCACCCATGGTGACTGTTGAGGTGCGATCTGTCAAGAAACTCCTCAACCACGACAGAGCCTTACCTTCCAGGCCGATGTTAATAAGCCTGGTGGTCATGATGTCGTATGACACAGTGTCAAACGCCGCACACAGATCCAACAGGACCAGGATAACAGAGTAACCTTTATCGTGGAACCTGTGTAGATCGTCTGCGGCTGACAGCAAGGTGGTCTCGGTGCTGTGTCCTGGCCTAAAACCCGACTGGGAGGAGTCCAGTCCATTTGTCTCTTCGATGAATTTGGACAAATGTCGGTTGACGTGTTTCTCCACAATCTTTCCCAAAAAGGGGAGAAGAGAAATAGGTCGTAAGTTGGGCAAGTCTGTCCAGGGAATGGCGGAATTTTTCCTCAAAGGTCTCACTAAGGCCCGTTTCCAGTCTCTCTGAACTTCTCCAGTGCTCAGAGATAGGTTTATAAGTTTTTGAATTTCTGGGCCAAGGACTTCGGACAACATGGGCATAATGCGGGCTGGAACAATATCCAGAGGACTACCACTCTTGATCTGAGTGATTAGTGCAGTGACCTCTTCTAATAAGATAGGAGGAAAGCTTTTAAGGCTGTCCGAAATTGATTTCTGATGTATATTGTTGTAAGTGAAGTTTATGACAGCTGTCTCACTAGTCTTTGAGGCTATCTTTTCGTAGATTGCATCGACTTTCTTCGTGAAAAATAGTGCAATCTCCTCACATAGTGCCTGGGAAGCACTCTCTGTGGTTTCGCATGCTGCCGGTTTGGTAAATGTTTGTAAAATTTTGTACAACACCTTGGAGTCCTTCCCAGCCTCTGCTAGTTGAGTTACAATATGGCTTTTCCAGGCTACCCTAATGGCTTTGTGGTATGTCCTTAATGAGGTTTTATAGAGTTCCTTATCCTCCAACCTACGAGACTGTCTCCATACTTTTTCCAGCCTCCTGGTTTTTTGTTTCAACAGTCTCAGGTCTTCGGAAAACCAGATTTCTTGTCTATTTGCCTTGCGAGCTTTGTATATTTTCAACGGAATGGAGGAGTTTATAGCTTCACTGACAGACAGCTCAAACCGCTGGAGCTCAGCGGTCATTTTGCCTGAGTGGTCAGTGGGCAGAGGAGCTCTGTATACCTCTCTAAAGGTATCCACAGTTAGTTTATGCCAGGGTCTTCTTTTAGTGGCAAGGGCGGTCTGTATGCATGGCTTATTCATAGCGTCAGTATAGAACTTCAAAATAAAATGGTCAGTCCATTCTACCTGAGTGGGTACTGCACATGTGGTTCGAGGTGAGTTGGAGAACACTAGGTCCAAAGTATGGCCTGCCTCATGTGTGGGTCCATAATTGATCTTTTCGAGACCTAAGGTCTCGAGATCCGTTAGAAGAGTTCTAACTTCCAAGCATTCTTCCAACTCTCCATGCATGTTAAAATCCCCTATTAGCAGGAAATTCTGATTTTCCTCCACGAAAGGTGCTAGAGCTTCTAAAAGGGCAATAGAGAAATTGCTGCTCGGGCCTGGGGGGCGATATACCAGAGCGCCCTTTCTCTGTTCCCTCGGTGTGGAACTGAGTTTAAAGATTAAAAGTTCCATCTGTGGGGTACTGATTTCTTCCAAAATGGTAATTTTTAGTTCCTCCTTGTGCACTATTGCTACCCCCCCTCCTACTTTGTTGAGACGATCCATTCTGATTATTTTGTATCCTAACGGAATGCTCAACGAAATAGCGGGGACTAAGTGGGGCTTAAGCCAGGTTTCTGTTATAAAACAGATGTCTGGTAGCTCGGTGGCTATCATGTCCCTGATCTGTATGGCATGTTTTACTAATGATCGTGCGTTACATAACAGATTTTTACTCCCCGAAAGAGAATTATCCTTCCTATGAGTTCCATGAACAATATTAGATGCTGTGATGAACCTAGCGTCAATATTTTGCAGTTGAGCAGTTCCCTCTGAATTATGACAAAACTGCGTTCTACACGTAAGGCATGAAAAAAGGTCCTTCTAAGTGGTGCTCTATCGTACCGGTACAGACAGCCGGTAGATACTTACGTAAGGCTAATAAAGCTTGTGATGTATATGTTATCCGCTTAATGCTAGACACCTCCACCACGCCGACAGGGAGGGCTGCCATATCCTCCTGCCCCTAGCCCCGTCCTGTCGCTGGCTCGTCTTAGACGCAGGAGTAGGCGCCACCCTGCGCGCCAACGCTGCGCGCTGGGGCTGACGAGGGGCTAAATAGCCCTGAAATGCTGGAGGTCTAGAGCGCTAACCGCTCGACTCTCCGTGTGTCCCGTCTCTGCCCCGCCCTCCAAACACCGCGATTGGCTGCAGTGCCGGTTCAGGGGTCAGGAGGCAGAAGGAACAATCCCACTACTAAACCCTGTATGAGTGCAGGTAAGTGGATTTTATCAGCAGCGTGATACTACACAACTAGTAGCTACACAATTGTACAATTCAATATTTAAAAACAGTGACTGTGGTGCCATGTGAATTTTAAAATCATTCAATTGCTCTAGCCACCTCAGAGTTTTCACAGCGTGACAGATGTCAAATACAAGGTCGGCGCCAAGCGGGGTGGGAGAAGCTGCCACCGACTCCTTACCGCACAGCGCGCCCGCCTCCTCGCCGCCTAAATAGCCCTGAAATGCTGGAGGTCTAGAGCGCTAACCGCTCGACTCTCCGTGTGTCCCGTCTCTGCCCCGCCCTCCAAACACCGCGATTGGCTGCAGTGCCGGTTCAGGGGTCAGGAGGCAGAAGGAACAATCCCACTACTAAACCCTGTATGAGTGCAGGTAAGTGGATTTTATCAGCAGCGTGATACTACACAACTAGTAGCTACACAATTGTACAATTCAATATTTAAAAACAGTGACTGTGGTGCCATGTGAATTTTAAAATCATTCAATTGCTCTAGCCACCTCAGAGTTTTCACAGCGTGACAGATGTCAAATACAAGGTCGGTGCCAAGCGGGGTGGGAGAAGCTGCCACCGACTCCTTACCGCCATAATCATAACCATAGTTACCATACCCATAATCATAGTTAACTAATCAACCAACCTTACACTACTAACAGAGTAGCAATTATTGGATCATAAGCATTAAAGTGCTTTTGGGTCTCAAGAAGAAGTTGGAAAATGCTACAGATATGCTACAAGACTATCCATACAATCAAACCTGAAAAACAAAATACAAAGCGTCAACCACTTCTGGGATCCATCTGGAGTTGTAAAACGTGCAAGTGTGCACACTTAGCAGCAACATTCTAATTTAGTAGGATCGGCTGCACCCAGGAGAGCTATTTACAGGTTTTCATTGGGGAAACCTGGCTTGGGTTGTTTCAGTACAGAGACTCCAAAACACATAACAGAGCTGGCAACTGGCACCTCATACTCGGCTGATTAAAGCAGTTTGTACTGTTTCACCAATGGTACTTTGTCTGCTGATCTTTTAAGTCCATACATACTCTAATAAAAACACATATATACTCTAGAAAGTATAGTTATGTTGGCTAAAATAAAATAGATGTGCTGAAAGTCACAAGTGATACGGCAGTGCTGAGGGCGAAAGTACTTCCTTTTGAAGTATGTGTACCAACAGGTGCCTTCAAATTAAAAAACAATATGGCAAATGACTAATGCCTGTATACTAATATGAAATGCCTTGGTGTAGTGCGTATCCAGGAAGTCAAGTAAAAGGAGGTCCTTCGTTAGCCTCAATGTTTCTTCCTGGGTTAGGCTGATGTGAAGACTCTCCACATCTAAAACCAGAGGTAGATTTATTTCCGAGTTATAGAGGCTGTTTCTAACTTGTCATCACCAGTCTTTGGTGCCCTTTATGTAAGAGGGAATGTGTATTACTAGTGGTCTTAAAAAAGTGATCAATGAATTTCAACATAGGTTCTAAAATAGAATTGATTCCTGATACAACACGCCTTACCAGTGTGGGAGTCCTAGGTTTATGTATTTTTGTCAAATTGTAAAAATATAGAGTGATGGGATGATCTGCCACAAGAAAGTCAGGCTCCATTTTCGAAATGCATCTGTTGGCATGCAAACATTCTGTCCTGTAATCGTCATTCTGGAATGACAATGGGCTCACCCATATCTGCTGATTTTATTATGATGTGACAAACAAGTTACTAACCTTCAGTAACGCTCTTTGTGGGTTATTCTATCTAGCTGCAGATTCCTCACCTTTTGAATATTCCCAACGGGTCTTAACTGGATCCAGAAAGTTTTCAGCGGTACCTCTGCACACTGGAACGTGACAAATTGCAGCTAAGCTCCAGAAATGACGTTTGGGCCCTACATAAGTGCCACTCAACTCCTGTGCACTGACCTCAGCTGCTTTCGTCAGTTTGTTGCTTTGCTTTCATCAGTTGTCCGCAGACGCAGAGTCCCAAATTGGTAGATAGTGTGCTGATTTCTAAACTTGGGATCTTATTGAAGGATAGAGTACAATCACTGGAGGGATAGAAGAGTCGGTGAGGAATCTGCAGCTAGACTCTCTACCAGAAAGAGCATTACGAAAGGTAAATAACTTGTTCTTCTGATAGAGACTTCTAGCTGCAGATGCCTCATCTTTTGAATAGATACCAAAGCAGTACCTAGTGGAGGAGAGTTTGTAAGGGAACTCAAACCAGAAAGTCTTGCAAGACCGAGCGGGCAAAATGCCCCCCTTGTTGAACCTAACTGTCCAGAAGATAGTCCTTAATGAACATGATATCTAGGACATCTAGGACATGCCTTCTAAAGGCTGCTTTTTAGTTAATAGGTAGTAGATATTTATGAAGAGCTCACTCCAGCAGGAGATGGTGGTCTTCTGAACTGCCTTGACCTTTTTTGCCCCAGAAAGAGCTGATCGCCCACCCAGAGTTTTCTGGTACAGTCTACGTCAAAGCTCAACACTCTCTCTGTTTCAAAGTGATAGAATTTCTCCTTCTCTGAGCATAGAACATCAACAAGGTAATAGTTTGATCAATATGAAATGGCATCACAACTTTCAACAGGAAGGATGCCAAAGTCTCCAGAGCTAGTTTGCCTGGGAAGAAGGAAGTGTATGGTGGCTTGACACAAAGAGCTATAAGCTCACTCACTTGACACGCAGAGGGGATGGCAATGACGGACACATTGTTAAGGGTAAGGAGATGCGAGGGGCCGCTCTGAAGCAGGTCGAACGAAGTGCACATCAGATAAGTCAGGACCATATTAAGGGTCCTATTGGGACATGACAAAGCGAGAAGGGGGGGGAACAAAGGTTGCAGCAGTTTCATAAATCTACGACTATGATGAAGGGGAGTGGCTGAGAAGGATGACAGGAGGTTTGCAATAATAAGGCCTTTTATGGTAACAAAATCAGGCCGAAAGATAACCTTTAACTGTGCCCACAGCAAAGCCTTACTGGGTTTTCTTTGAGGGACGCCTGGCTGCCATTCTCAGTGGTGACGAACAAATCGAACCTAAATTCTACCGCATTCATGGAAGACACCTTGCGGCACCACAGGGTGTGTTTACCATTTGTTATCGCTAGGGCACCAATGGCATTCAAGGACCCTACCAGGTTGTCCACAACCAGGAAAATTCCTTTGTGGTCTATTCATATCCAAAAGCACAAGGCTTCCTGGCATAGGGTCCGTGATCGCAGCCCGCCCTGTTTGTTGCAGTACCACATCGTGGTAGTGTCATCAATGAGCACCTGTACCAGCCTCTCTTTCATGGACGGCAGGAAGGCTTTCAACACTTGAATAGCCCACAGATCTAGAAGGTTGGCGTGGAGCCAGGACCCCACCGGAGACCAGAGGTCTCTAATCTTCACCTTTTCTAGATGGCTTCCTCAACCCATAAAAGATGCATTGGTAACGACTGTCAGCTCTGGGTAGGGGAGAGGGGCCAGACACTGACCCGATCGCAGGTCTTTTGCAATTTTCTCTGAAGTTTTGACATGGTTGGATAGGTCCACATGATGCTGGACTATTGGGACCTCATGTCCCACTGTAGAGGTCTGAATATGCCACCAGGGCTCGTACTATATATAATGCTCCCTGTTTAATGTTTTTTAAAAAAAATACATTTCCATCTGTATTATCCACATTTATATTTTGCTTAGTGTACAAAATGTTGCTCCGAAGGGTATATTTCCCCATGTATTTAACCAACAGATGTTTACTTATGTTTGATTGTCCTATGGATTTTAGCCTTTTACAGTACAATACAGTCATTTGAAACCACTTGCACCATAGGACACCTTAAACAGCTGTACTGTTGCAATTATTTAAGCTCTTTTAGGTTTTTAACATTTTGTTTTACCTCCCCTACCTGTCAGTCGTCACAGTTATTCACTTAGAACTCATGACTGACAGTAGTATCATCCAAATGAAAATGCATTTTCTGTATTTATCGATATACACAAATATAGACAATAAAATCGTTTTTTATTTGTATTGATTAGGCAAAATTTGTATAAACTGAAAAATGGAAGCCTTAATTATATATCAACATATCAGTGATAGAAGGAAAGCGGAACATTCAAAATGTCACCCCTAGCTTCAGATCTGAGTTGAATCCATTTTTTTTCTCTCCATGCAACCCCCGTTTGGATCCAGCCATAAGCAAATCAGTGATGAGACTGCTCCCCATGGGAACATTTCAGCCCGAACTGCCAGCTCAGGGGTGCTTGTTTCCAGTCCAGGGAGGACCTGGCTTGGCAGTTCAGGGTGGACTCTTCCCTTGAGGAGCAGGGTCAAGATGGATTTGCCCATGGCTGGGTCCAAACTGGGGTGACATGGTGAGCAAAAGAAAAATGGATTTAACCCAGATTGCTTGACTGGGGGTAAATGTTTGATTTGTTCAGCATTCCATCCATTATTTGTTTATGCACAATTTTTTGCCCTAAGTGGGATGGGTATGCCTAGATGTGAGTCCCATGCTAGCTGTGCCACTGGATTCAAGTTAGCCTGGCTGATATGGGATGATACCCCAAAACTGGTCCAATAATGCTTTTTTCCATTCCAGGGAGGACCTGGCTTTGGAGTTCGGGTGGACTGTTCCCAAGAGGAGCAGTGTCAAGAATGATTTGCACATGGGTGGGTCCAAACTTGGGTGGCATGATGAGCAAAAGAACAATGGATTTAACCCAGATCTCTTGACTTGGGGTGAATGTTTGATTTGTTCAGCATTCCATCCTTCGTTTGTTTGTGCAGCATTAAATAGATCAGGTGCACTGTTCACTTTTGCGCCAAGGTACACCTTTAAATATGTGTACTGGGCACAATCAAGAACAGTGCGCCAGATTACAATGAATGCGTTGCCCAAAGGGCAGCTATTAACTCTGGGCTGCTCCGAGGGCAACACATTTAGTGAAATACAAAACAGCTGCTTTAATCAGCCCCTTCAAGTTTAACTGCAGGCAGAACCCGTCTGCACTTTCAAGAGGGAAGAGAGATCTCCTTGCAAGCAGGCTCAGTGAGTGACTGCACCCGTTGCAGGGGGAAGTCTGGGGAAAATTCATGGGAACCCCCCTTTTGTCTCCTCCAGAGGCCTGACATTCCGGGACAGAGTACCGACAGTGCACCACCTTCCTGAGGCCTGCTTCTGTAATACCAAAATGCCCTGGGGACGCACAAAGCAGGCGCACAGGCCCATTGCACCCTCATTGAAATCTAGGACCAAGGCCGAAAGATCAGGATCATTGCATAAATGTCTTGGACACACTTTCCAGCTGAAAGACATGAACCCAGACTGTGTGCAGAAAGACTACAATGAAGAGGAGAGTCTGAGAAAGATGACAGGAGGCTCGTCATAGTTTGGAGGTGTTGGGAGACTGACTGGGGCAAGCCCACCTTCAACAGCCAGTCATCGAGGTGGAGGAAGAATGGCACCCCAAACCTCTGAAGATGAGCAGCCACCACCATCATCACTTTCGTGAACACCCAAGAGGCACTGGTGAGACCAAAAAAGAGCACAGCAAACTGGAAATGCTCTTGTCCTACCATGATTTGCAAGTGGCATAAATGGACCCGCAGAACAGGAATATGAAAATAGGCATCCTGCAGGTCCAACTCTACCACCCAGTCTCCAGGGTTGAGGCCAGACGAGACCTAGTCCAGGGTGAGCATCTTGAAGATTGCCTTTCTGAGGAAGAAGTTGAGTGGGCGTTCCTCTAAAATGGGTCAAAAGCCCCTGTCCTTCTTGGGCACCAGAAACTAGTGGGAATAACAACCATGCCCCACTTCTAGCGTTGACACCTTTGCAACAGCCCCTTTGGCCAAAAGGGCCTGCACTGCCTGACACAAAATGGAGAGATGGTCCTCCGTCAGTCATTTGGCAGTGGCGGAGGGACCAGGGAAGGTGCATCATGGAACAAATGAATGGTAGAGCATACCCACCAGCTAACTATATGCAGGACCCACCTATCCAAAGTGATCATCTGCCAACCCATGAAGAATTGATGGATTCAGCAATATACGGGCTGGATCTTCCCTGTCAAGAACACTCTAAAGAGGCTTGGCACGTTAGCTAAGGAAAGGGGTGGACCAGGTGGCATGCTGGCCTTGGCCACTTGGGTGGCTGGGGACCTTGGCAGACAAATTTCTGGGTCCCCTGAGGGGGCTTGACAGGCTGGTGAGGGTGTCAAGCAGTAGGAGAGAGTCCAGTGAGGCAGCAGTAGGCCTGCCCATCAGGGAGTTTTTGATGTTGCCCGAGTACCCAGCTGATTGCAGCCACGCATGGTAGCAAATAGCAACATTGGTGACAGTAGGAAGAATGATGGAATCAATGGTGTCCAAGTTACAACAAACCGTGAACTTGGCCGCTTCATGACCATCTTGAATTGCTTGACCCAGGAACGGGCGACGATTATCAGGCACACCAGGGAGGACTTGTGCCACCAAATCCCCAAGGGCAGGGCGATCAGCACCCCAGAGAACAAGTGGCGTCAGAGTGGAGGGCCATATAGGTGGAGGAAAAAACCTGCATCCCGAACATTTCCACTCGCTAAGATTCCTCGTCTGGTGGGAGGTAGTAGGAAATGTGTTCAGTTTAGATCGATTGACTTGTGGAGGCCTGAGCGACAAATCGTTTGGGAAAAAAGGGTAGCCTAGAGCAGGTTGATGGTGCCGGCAATTTGTTTGTTGACAAAGGACCCAGAGCAAGGTTTGGCTGAGGCCCCTAATAAAGAATCCAGCAGTGCCTCATTAAATGGGAGAAGAGGCTCAGTAGAAGTCTGTCCTGATTGCAAGACCTCTGTAGGAACATTCATTTTCACCTCCATGGTGGGGAGCACGAGGTCGACAACTTTACCCATTCTTATGCATAACCATAGTGTAGGAGGCAGGTACCTTTGTGTCAGGTCCAGAAGGATTAAAAAACAAAAGAGCGGTCTCTGGTGAGCTATTGAGGCCACTAGCTTCCTGCCAGTCCTCGTACCAATTGACATCTTTGTAGGGCTGAGTGAACTCATCTCCCTAGTCACAGTCATCTGAATCTGTGCCAAAGAGGAACTACAAATTGGGCTGCCTCCCGTTAAAGGTTGGTATGTCAAAGGAAGAAGGGGCTCCTCAGGTGAATTCGGGCGTGACTTTGGTCGAGGTCAGATTGGCACCGGCTCAACATCGGAGAATGATTCGGTCCACCTCCTCTAGCATCAGCATACCCGTTGAGGAACCGGGGGCCAGCACAGTTCTTGGAGCTGAAAGTGGGGTCTACAGTGGAGTGGGAGGCAAGACTGGCTCAAAGGGTCCAACTGGCACAGAAGGCAATCCCACCAGTAGTACTCCAGATGCAGGACCTGGCAGGTCCTTGGGATCCAGAGGCGAGATGTGGAGTCGATAGAGATCTCAAGGTCCACAGCATGACTGTATGGATCTCTTCAATCTGAAGTGAGGTGGCATTCAGCCCTGGAAACTCAGGCTATGCCGGCACAAGATGCAAGATCGTCTCGGACGTCAGATGACTTGTGGGAGACAGATCAGGAAGAGTGGTGCCGCCCCCAGTCAGGTGAAAAAGAATGGCACGAGTGAACAGTGAACTTCTTGTGTTTGTTTTAGATTTATCTGATGACTTGGAGTGCGATGTAGATCAGCCACTCAAGCGGTTCGAACGATTCTGGGAATGACACCGCGAACAAGCCTTGGAAGCATGTCTTGGAGTAGCCCCTGCACATTCTTCTTATGCTTGGCAATGTAGAGTTTTGCCTTGCGTTCCATTATGGTCTTTGGATTAATTGATGCCCAGTCGGTGCAGGCCATGGGGTCATGGCACGACTCCAGGCACCACAAGCATACCTGGTGGGGATCTATCCCAGGCATTTGTTTGCGACAGTCATTCCAGGACTTAAACCTGTAGTTTTTAGGGACGACATCCCGTGCACAAGGGTTGAAAGTTGAAGTCAAGTGTCTCAGAGGCACAAAGGGAGCTCCAGATCAGCATCTTGTAGCACAGAAAGAAAGGAAAGGACGTCAGCATTCGGGAGTGGCACCTATATAGGCCCCACACATCATTTCTGGAGCAGAATGGTGTCAGTGCAGACATGCAAGGTACCACTTTCCAGGGCACAAAGGCAATGCTGCAAAGTTTCTGGATCCAGTCTGAAATCTGGGAAGTATTCACAAGGTCGAAGAATCTGTGGATAGATGTCTCTATCAGACTGTTTTCTCTAAGGTTTCTTAAGACTATCTTTATCTCTGTACTGATATTCAGAAACTGCAGAATTTTTGAAACATCGATTGCTTTTATCTCCTTCACAACAGCTTGTTCAAAATCCTGGATCTCAATAGGATGGTACTGATTAGTGGAGTAAAGGTAGAGTTTTTCGTCAAACCGGAGTCCCTTTCTTCACTGTCGCTTTCTTTGTAATAGAAAAATGCTTTCCGTTTTTTTTTTTTAAGGAACATTAATCAGCCAATTCGCATTGTATCCTCAATTTGTGTATTGTTGTGCTGTGAACACATCCTAATCCTCTGCAGAGAATTCGGATATGTGAACTGGTGAGTTGTTCACTTGATAGGTACACCACTAGGTTGCTGTACTTGTGCTTGCTACTTTCATGCTATACTATGTTCCTGGAACTGACTCTAGTTGGCTGGTAAACCCACTGTACTTTTGTTTCTTGTTTCTTTCTTTTGCTGCCCCTCTACATGCATCTATCTAAAATAAGAGACAAGTTTTGAGACATTTGGAAACCATGCCTAGGGTATAATGTGCTCTGGTAGAAAGGTGGTAAGTTTGGTGGAGTATTGAAGAATGGTGGATCTGGTGTCCCCTCTAGGGCCATCTACATCTCCCTCTGTTCTAGTTCCATTGCTCATCCAAACTGCTCCAGCGATCTGAACCGGAGGTCCATCCTTCAAAACTCAAATGATCCACTCACTTGTTGTGTTCTCACTGCTCTTGTAGTTCTCCACAGATAATGGATACAATTTTTCATGTGCACATTTTTTAATATCCTTTTGTAGCTTCTGCATGTCAGATTTGGAGAGTAACTCCCTAAAATTGCCCTGCTCTGCTTTTGTTAATTACATCAAGTCTTTTCTGGTAAAGTGTTACCTGCACAGTTATATTCAGGTTACTTTCTAAAGCCTGTACTTTGACCAATATGGCGCATGATAATCTTTCGACCAACCACGAAACTCAGCAGCTAACAAGTGTTCCATCCAATAGCGGGGTACAGCCTGCCCTGATATGATTAGCAATCCAGACCAAGACTTGATGATGAAGCATGCCACACATTTTAGTGGGTAGGAGCCCCTTTCCAAAATCAAGGTCTCTAATTTTGGTTTGAGACTATGACAGGGGCTTTTTTCGAACAAACTTTGTGTGACATCCCTCTCTGTCTAACTGTCAAACTATTAGGCCAATTCAATTTTTTTATTTTTCTTTCCATGGCAATTAATTAGCTAAAGATATACTTTTCCAGAAATGGAGGCCATTGAACCAATACTTTGCTCATGTTTTCTAGCCTTTAGCGAATAAGCAACTCCCTCTCCGGCTGGGCGTCCTTCAGGAGGCCTTTTGATATGGGTAAGCCTGGACTTGTTCCCAGTGGCTAGAACGATCCTTACTAACTCTAGAGACCGACTTGCCCTGCAAATTAAAATCAATACTCGAACAGGCCCCATATATACAACTCTGGTAAATATACACATCAGGTCAGTCCCCCCAAACGTCTAATCTATCATAGTAAGTAAGACAGATGCCCTTTTGGGACAGTCTAACCACAAAGCCCTAAAAATTGTAGCCGGAGATATTATCACTAACATCCCGCCAACTGCTGGGTGTAGCCACCTCAAAATTGACCTCCCTACGAGAATATAAGAAAATAACAAAAATATCAAAAGTGGGCTTCCAAATTGTTGAACTCATTACTGACTATGGTCTTAGAATTGTAAACTGTGACACCGAATCGGACTGTTCGTCTCGTCCTACCTTTAAAAGATGCTTTAGTACATCAAGAATTGAATATATACTAGTGGACAACAACTTATGGCCAGACTTATACGATATGCAAGTCACCCCTAGGTCGGATAGTGACCACGAGGCACTAAATGCAACTTTTTCTATGATCCCTTTCAGTGATGTAAAACTGGAAATGGTTGCCACCACACCCTTAATTGGCACCACAAATAATCTAAGAAATGTTAAGTGGGAAGACCTGTTGATGGATGTAAATAGAATGATACTCATATTTTTTTTTTGCAGAGTTTTATATAGCGCGAACTAGACCCGAACCAAATCAGGTATCAGAGCGCTTTACATAGCACCAGTTACGTTACATGAGGACTCACTCATATACAATCTCTTTGTGCATAAAGTGTCCCAGATCGATCCCACTAATGTTCACACTATTAATTTTGTCACTGTATAATGTGAACTCATGGACGCGCTAAGGCCGTGCTTTATGAGGAAACGGGGGGGAGGAGCTCTCAAAAGAAAAATGCCATATTGGTACAACAACGTTTGCCGACTAGGAAAAACCCATCTGTTGAAAGCCATCAAAAAGGGTTCTAGGCCGGAAATCCTAAAGCCTAGGTGCGATTATAAAACTCTCCTACTTAAAGCTAGAAGAAAATGGGAAGGGGATCAATGGTTATTAATTGCTGATACTTTAAAGAAGGGTGACCACAAAGGCTCTGGAAACTAATATCAGTTAACCACTCTAACCTTCCTAGACCAAGTGATAAAACCTGATATTTAGGTCATTTATTTTAGTGGTTTATACGACTGTACACAGTGATATAACAACCCAGAGAGTCCCCCTCCAGTTGGGCCTAGTGGCCATGTGGTCATTCAAACATCAAACGAGAATATTGAACTATTTTCACCTGTAGCCCACTTTACTTTCACTCAATTCGAAACTTACAATGCCATAAAGCAAACAGAAAAAGGAAAGGCACGAGGAATGGATGGTATTCCAGGCGATCTCTCTCTCTCTCCCAATCAGATATTTGGTCCCCATATTTGAATGCCCTACCCAATAGCATTTTAAAAGGCAACCCAATCCCCCAATCATGGCATGGCGCTGTCATTATACCCATCTACAAAAAAAGGCGAAAGAACTAACCCCTCAAACTACAGTCTCATAAGCCTGCTAGATAACTCACAAAAAATCTTCTGCAGGCAAGTCCTGTTCAAATTGAACGAATGGATACAACAGATCAACATCCTTGAAGAAATGCAAGCAGGTTTCAGAACAAAGATCAGCACACTGGACCAGGGCCGCCGCTTCAAGGTGATAAGCTGGAAATATGTCACCCTGATGCGTGACCATCTATATGTCGCTTTCATTGATCCGAGAGTGGCATTTGACCTGGTCCAAAAAAAAAAAGTTATGGGAAGTTCTGGATGGGTATGGCATCCCTTCAGACTTACTAAGAATATTGAAACGTCTCCTTAACAATACATATGCAAAAGTGAGATGGAACCCTACAGGGGACATAACGGATAGGAAAGATATCAAGCAAGGGGTCAGACAAGGGTGTGTACTCGCTCCAATACTTTTTAGCCTATATATTATTGGCACAGTGAGGAAACTGAAGGAATGCAAACACGATGCCCCTAAATTGGCGGGAGTACCAATCCCAATATTGATGTTTGCAGATGACACCCTGCTAATCTCTTGAACACCTACGGGCTTTCAATCTGAATGTAATGCCTTTGTTACCTTTTGAGGGAAAAGAGGATTAGAACTAAATCCACCAAAATCTAAAGTCATGGCGATAAACTCCCAGAAAAAATGTAGCGGCATTGGGAATGTTGAGGGGATTCCTCTATAAAAAAGTCTCACACTTTGACTGTCTCGGGGGGAAGCAAAGAGATAGGTCCCCAGATGGAAAAAAGTAAAACCACTCATCAGCAGAAAGCCTCTGCAATAGTGAGGAAATATAAGGCTGCATCTGGAGGAGCAGTGTCCCTTATTATCACCATATACAGAGCTTCAGCAATAGCATCAGCGATATATGCAGCCGAGATTTTGGGTATGCTACAGCAGAGACATTAGCTAAAATAGAAAATAAGTTCATTAAGGCACTTTTTAAACTTCCATCAAGCTCACCCGTTAACCCATTGAGATTAGACCTCGCCCTCAACCCTATTCATTTAATTGTATTGGGTTAGATTATGGTCCACTCACGAACTGACAACATACAGACTGTGTAAAAGATCTGCTAGCTCTCGATAGAGACCAGAGTACTCCGTGGCTGAAGAACATAATTTAGAATAGGCATGAGTGAGCTATGGACCTCCCCTCAATTAATTGGGAAAGGAGATGCATTAAGAGTAAGAAAGTTAAATTGGGAGGCAGCCCTGTTGCTAACGTGGGAAGCTCATCAGGACACCAGCTAACGGGCAAGTTCTAGAACCACAGGTGTGCACCAAGGTTCCAACCATGCATAGACAGAATATCTCCTTCCTAGTCCAAATGCCTATATGTGCAATTTAGATGTGGGCAACTCCCTCTAAGAACTGACACTTCAAAATTGTTCAACGTATCACTTCACTGCTGATCTTGCCCAAATTGTCCCAACGTAGAAGAATCAGGAGACCCATTTTATGTTATTTTGCCCCTCATGTAGGAACGTGTGGAAAATGGTTGTTAACTGTATGTAAATTCATGGGTGTGAGGCATCACTGGGAAGCCACAAGACTCTTTAAGAGTGATATCAGAGAACATTTAGCCTTCGCGGTCTCCCGGTACTTGTTTAGTGCCTGGGAAAAAAGGAAGAAGGCCCTAGCGAATTTCAAAACATGATTGTTAAAATGACAGTGTAAGTCCAAGTAGGATACTAAGTGCATTCCTTGGTTTTATTCTTTATCTTTTTAACCGTTGATTAGACAAACAATCATGAAATGTTTTTATATATATTTATGTCACTTTCTCTAGATTTCTATTTGCACATGGCCGCTTATGTAATTACATTAATATTACCCTGATTGTTAGCTGCACCAGAGGACATGCTCCTATTGCAGACGCTGATCGCAATTTTTTGATCTAAGGCCTAGCAGCTGCTAGTAAGCAGCTTAGATATCAAGGGTAGCAGCTGGAACCTCACCTTAGCACTTTATAGTAACTACCAAATTGTACCTTAATCGTTTGTCATGCTTGGCCAAAAATTTTAAGTAGATATTACAATGTCTCTAGATTAATGTTTAGCATGTTTTTATATAGTGGTAATCGAAACCAATATGTACTGTATTCTGCACAATTTATTAATGTATCTATGAGTGTCTGTCATTTTAATTGTGATGTGTTTTATGGGCTGCGCCCAAAATAAACATAAATCATTGGTCTGCGGTATAACAAATGCTAAATTTTCATATTTTACACTACATTCCACCAAGAACTCGGAGATTGCTCTAGATATAAACTGTACTACATTGTCTGTCACTAACACTTTTGCTATCCATTTTTCCATGAATACTTTCTTCAAAATTCTCATCAAGTTGCTTACATTCACCTGATCCACAGCTCTTAGAACAAACAATTTACTGTGATAATCTACCAAGACAAAGAGACACCTCTCAAGTTGCCGAGCAGTCCTATAATCTCTATGGCTAATCTTTCCCTGGCCTTTCCGGTAGGTCTTTGCAACTCAAAAGTGGCTGTCTACTTACTTTTGTCTTATCACTGTTACTACATGCATGATAATCGCTTACATTTTCTTCAACGTCCCTTTGTTTATTCGGCCCCATGGTCATTCATGTGCAATCTTAATACATTTTCTTCTTAATTGTCTTGCTGTTAGTATTGCTGTCACACCGTTAATCTTATTGCGATAAATAATCAACTCCTTCTTTACCATGGAAAACAATTGCAGGTCATCCCTCAAATCTTCCAATAACCTCAAACCATCCCTTACGGTCTTTTTATCTTCCCATAAACTTCATCTTTCTCAGCAGATTTCTTCCATTTATCTTCAATAACGGACTCCAATGTGAACCTCAAATATGAACCTTCAATATGAACGCCATCACTCTCTTCTATCTGTGCACGATTCATCCTCAACTGGGAACCACGACAATCAGCAAAAATATTTCTCACTCCCTTGACATAGTCCATCACATAGTAAACTCCATCACTAGGTTAAAACCCACAGTCAACACCCATTGTGATAGCCTAGGTGAAATAATGCCATCCAATCCTCGCCCACAACTAAAATGTATGCCGCCAGAGATTTATGTGGTCTGTTGACAGTGAAAAGAAGACCACGCACAAATAGTTTTAAAATGGCTAATCCCTCAACAACATGCTAAAGTTTCATTTTCCATGGCAGAAAGATTTTTCTGCACCTATGAGTTGTTGTGATGCATACCCAACAATTCTTTCTTGGCCATTCACTATTTGTGACAATACTGTCCCACTACCATATTGGTACATCTTTTGTAACAAACATTTTTCGTTAATATTAAAGTCCCCAAAATTGGTGCATTGCAATTAAAATCTTAAATGATCAAATGCACTCTCACATTCAACTACCCACTGAAACATTCTCCTTCATTAACTCCAGGAGGTTCCACAATTTCAACAAAATTATGTAGAAATATAGAACAATGCTCTGCCAGAATGATTTTAATTGTCCCTTATTCTCTTGCTGAGGAGCCTCTTCAATGACGCTATTGCTTCTTTTTGGTTTAATTCTTCCCCCAGAAATCTCATGCCTCGAGAAGTTCTCTCTCTCTTTTTATAATTTACATTTGTTTCCTATTGTCAATACCTCGTACAATCATGTGTTGTGCTCCTCCTGCAATATTTCAATTCCCATCATATCATCTTGGAAACACAGTACCCATTCCATCTCTGCAAACATTTTTACCATTATTCTTTGGAAGACAGCTGAGGCCGACACACATGGCATTCTACAATATTAGAAAACACCCACTGGTGTAACACAGGAGGGTCAGTGATGATTGTGATTCTTGATGACAATTTTCCTGATGGTATAACACGGACGTCTATTACACTGACTAATTTTCCACCACCTAACCAACTTAACATTTCTGTAATATTGGTTAGGGCTGTCTATCTACCCATATGTTTTTATGAAGGCCTTGTATATCAATCCATAGAGGGATTTTGCTTCCCACTGTAGGGGCCACACCAATAAGCGCAAGCCCTTCAGGTGATTCAGTAGGTTTAATGATTTTCTCAGCAACTAGCTTATTTAGTTTTTCTTGCAATGGCTCTTTCGTTAAAGTCCCAACTTTTCGATGAAGACTCATGAATCTCGAACACTTCAAAACCTGTTACTTAATTTTTACTTGTTGGTTCCACCATTACAGTCTCTTCGGCATTGGGGTACAAACACTCTTTTTGATTATGTCATCCAGAATGTCAAACCCATCTCTTATCACATACACTCTCCCATTCACACCGTTTCCCTATATGTTATTTTATCCACTTAATTCCCAATACCTCCATTCTATTTCCTCCATAACCCATAGCTTTCGTGTCATGTTGCAGTAAATCTTTCATCTTCCCATGGAATTTTCCTAAATACTTCTGCCTAATAAGGTAGAGAGACTCCATGAACCAGCTAACATTCTAATTTCAGTTTTCATTAACTCCCAGGGGTAAGTCACAATGTGTTTTTCTAATTCGTCACAACTTTCCTTTATTACTTTAACTTGATATATGTTCCCATTAACATATGTCACAATATAATTTTTCACATCAATTGAAAATTTTAATTTCTGTACATCTTCATATATATTCTCTACCATTTTCACATTTTAGAATTGTCTTTTTGTCTTAGACTTCTTGGCCAGGTGGCGTCTCTTCCCACAATTTCCACAAATTACATTTGTTACTGTGCACATAGTACTTGAACTGAATTGTCCAGGAATGAAACACGGTTATCGTTAACACATAACGGTATGCCTTTAACCTATATTTTTCTATTCACTTTGTCATACTTGTCTTTTCTCCTTAACTTACATTTTTTTCTTCCTTTTTAATATGTGCATCAATCTCCTTGAGTCAAACTGCTGTATGCTCCATACTTCTATTTGAATGGACTCATCTAAGTTTGGGGCCTTTGATACTAATTTGTCTTTTACTCTTATTACTCATACATCAAACTGTTTGATCTCAAATTAATGAGGCTGTCAACTCATCAAACTCACACGGAAAAGCCAATCTTCTCAATGCAGCAACATAATTCATGTCTTCATCTATTCTGTGCATATGGCAACATAATTTATGTTTCTTAAAGATTGTATTAACTTGTGTTATAAAACACTTCTCCAGCATTTAAAAATACATTTCCTACACATTAGAAGCTTGGTCATCCCCCACTGCAAGTAAAAACTCCAAAAGATTATATTGTCCCCTTCCTTTTGTACCTATATGATGCAGTCAAATAGCTTGTTTCCTAACTGGTCCATATTTGTCTCCTCCATTGACCAACATATAAGTCAGAAATATTTATTTCCATAGTTTCCCTGGGATTACTTATTACTTAGTTAGATGTAGGTTAAAAAACAGCAAAAAGAACAATTGATAGACGGAATGCTGAACAATGTCACACACTCACGCCAATCCATAAATCTAGACATAGAGCCATCCTTTTTTTGCTCACCTTCCCACACCAGTTGGGACCTAGCCACATGCAAATCATTCCTGACCTTGCTCTCCATGGGAAAGGTCTAGCATGAACTGTCAAGCCAGGTCCTCCCTGGACCGGAACCATATATCTTAGGACTGATTTCGGGGTATCACCCCATATCAGCCAGATTAGCTTGAGTGGCACAGGACCCACTTCTGGGCATCTGCGGCCCACTTGGGGTGACAGATGCAAAAAGAACACTGGATGGATGGAAGTCTGAACAATGTCAAACACTCACCCCCAATACAAACATCTGGCCTAAATCCATAGTTTTTATGTTCATCACGTCACGCAGGTTTGGACCTAGCAACATGCAAATCAGTCTTGGCGCTGCTCCCCATGGGAATAGTGCAGCCAAAACAGACATGCCAGGTCCCACTTGGACCGGAAATAAGCATTCTAGGACCGGTATCAGGATATTATTACCCCAGTTACCCCTTTCTGGAGATAAGTGTTGACATTGTTCAGCATTCCGTCCATCAATTGCTCTTTTTGCATTTCTCTCCCCAAGTGGGAGGGGATGCCTGGATTCAAACTATTCGGTGCTTGGATGTTTTTTTTTTTAACCTTTTATTCATTTGCTACTCTGCCTGTTGCTTCTATGGTTTGTTTGAGAGCGGCACTGGTGGTGGGGCCCCAAGCCAGATGTTTTTTGTTGTATTGGAGGACTATTTATTTTCTGTTCCTTCTTTAAAAAAAATGATAGAGGAATCCTGTCAGTCGCACAGAGGGTATTAAAAGACACGAGACCAATAAGAGACAAGCACAGAAGTGTAAAGAATTGAGAGAAGCGAGATAGAAGGATCTGAAGGGATGGTCATGGCAGCTGGTGCACTAAGTTACAGGTCAGAAAAAATCTTTTTCCTCATTTGCAAACTGCTGTGCTGTTTTGTGGTTCAGCAACAAAATGTCCTGCACTGATGGGTATGCAACACAAAGCACGCATGCGATAAAACTCGCCACTCTCCCACCACTTCCTTGGCAGAAAATATTCCAGCGAGTCAGGGCTGAGGAGCAGCCAGTACTCCAGGCACTGTTCCTTCTCATACAGGATGTTGCTACCGGGTTTAGAAGATACTGACTGTTGAAGTAATATCAAACACCCAGAGTGTTTATCATGGAGAACCACGGACCGTATTGACACTTAACGTCATTCGCATAATGTGTCCTCCTGTAAGGATGCACTGCCCACAGAAGGCCAGAAAAGAGGAATGGTCCTCTTTTCTTTTGATTTTCCATGAAAATACCTGACGTTGGATTAACATATGTGAACTTGTACACGTTGTCCTCTCCTTTCCTGTCCCCTATGGGATAGGCTCGAAGCATTCATTTGCAGCAATGAGTGCTACTCACCCATGGCTGTACAAACCTTGTGGGTGTTTGGTGTGGTGAGGAGGGGGGGGGGGGGGGGGGGGTAGTATTCAGGTACTCATTTTAGATGGGGGCGAGATACAGTAGGCCCAGATAGTCTAGAGTCCAAACATCAATACTGTTACCTGATACAGTAAAAACTTTCCAAAGACAGTTGTGTACCGGTGTATGTATTAAAAATGTTTAGATTGCCTTTTAAAAGGGTGCAGAGACAGAATATCGAGTTGGAAATATCGTGATGCAGAAATATTGACAACAAGAATATCGTGGTCAAGAATATCGACTTGGAGGTAAGAAATATCGTTTTTGGAAATATCAAAGTCATTAATATCATTTGCAAAAATATAGTTGTTTAAAATATCAATGTTTTAATTAGTGTTATGTATTTTAGTATGTATTTTAAAAGTTGTTAATTGTTTTTACAAGCATTGCTTTTCTTTTTTCATATATGTGTTTCATTTTTAGCCGTTAATTTTATTTTAATTTAATTTAGCATTTTTTTGTTCTGTAGCCGGTTGTGGGTTTATAGGGGAATAGGGTGGGAAGTAATTTAATTATAATAAATGTATAAATATTCATTAATATTTCAGTTTTTTGGTGAGCTGATTCTCGTGTGACCTGCGTGGAGGAGAAAGCAGGCTGTGAAGAAAGGAGGAGGGCAGCTGCGGCCCCGAAGCACGACCGTCTGACCGTGTTCACCCGGGCTAGGACTACAGCCCCCAGGGTGCATCTGTGTACACTCACCTGTTGTGACTCAGGGGGAGGCGCTCATATCGCACTGCCTCTACCCCTGCTCTGTGGGTGTTTTTTGGTGAGCTGATTCTCGTGTGACCTGCATGGAGGCGAAAGCAGGCTGCGAACAAAGGAGGAGGGCAGCCGCCGCCCCAAAGCACGACCGTCTGACCGTGTTCACCCGGGCTAGGACTACAGCCCCCAGGGTGCATCTGTGTACACTCACCTGTTGTGACTCAGGGGGAGGCGCTCATATCGCGCTGCCTCTACCCCTGCTCTGTGGGAGTTTTTTGGTGAGCTGATTCTCGTGTGACCTGCATGGAGGCGAAAGCAGGCTGCGAACAAAGGAGGAGGGCAGCCGCTGCCCCAAAGCACGACCGTCTGACCGTGTTCACCCGGGCTAGGACAACAGCCCCCAGGGTGCATCTGTGCACACTCACCTGTTGTGACTCAGGGGGAGGCGCTCACATCACGCCTAAAAGCGCTGCCTCTACCCCTGCTCTGTGGGAGTTTTTTGGTGAGCTGATTCTCGTGTGACCTGCGTGGAGGCGAAAGCAGGCTGCGAAGAAAGGAGGAGGGCAGCCGCCGCCCCGAAGCACGACCGTCTGACTGTGTTCACCCGGTCTAGGACTACAGCCCCCAGGGTGCATCTGTGCACACTCACCTGTTGTGACTCAGGGGGAGGCGCTCACTTCGCGCCTAAAAGCGCTGCCTCTACCCCTGATCTGTGAGAGTTTTTTGGTGAGCTGATTCTCGTGTGACCTGCGTGGAGGTGAAAGCAGGCTGCGAAGAAAGAAGGAGGGCAGCCGCCACCCCGAAGCACGACCATCTGACCGTGTTCACACGGGCTAGGACTACAGCCCCCAGGGTGCATCTGTGCACACTCAACTGTTGTGACTCATGGGGAGGCGCTCACATCGCGCCTAAAAGCCACTTCTTTTCCTCCGCGGCGCGGGACGAGGCGCGGGAAGGAGCCGGGACTAAGCCCGGGACCAAGGGTGGTCCTGTCTGTGCCTGTCCGTGACTGGGCGAGACTGGACTGGACAAACATATTTAAACCACGGTAACATTTACGCTACTGCTTTAAGCTCTGAATAACCTGTGAGGGCATCTTAAGATCGGTCCTGGGGCTGGACTGGGGTTGGCTGTAGACTGAATGCCAGATAATTCTAACCATATTTATTTGTCTGAAGTTGGGTTTTCCCTATCTTCCTTTTATTTTCCTAAATAGCAAGATGGGCAAACCCATCCCCATAACTTCACGCCCACAGACACGGCAAAAAACTTCCTCAAATGCCTTATCTACCAAGCCTACTGCCATTGATAAAATGCTACAAAAAGCCATTGGAGTCATTTCAAGTGCCATTGAGAGCACCGCACGACGCCTCTCAATCACCCCATCAACCTTGATCGCTCCGCTGAGACAAGGGCCCACACTTCCATCATCCCCTATATCACCGGGCACTACTTTTGATTTATCCAATAATGAGCTCCCGTGTGCACAGCTTCAAATCAATTCTATACCAACACCCACACCTATTACCTTAAAAGCTCCCAAAGCTACTGTTAAAAGCTATAAGCGCCATCTAAGATCTAAGAAAGGCAAGCACCCTAACAAAACCTCAGTAGCTGACAATAAAGAACCAGAGGGTCCCCAGGAGGGCACAGCTCCCCCGAATCCCACATTTACACCTCCTGTTTGGGCAACTCATTTATTAATCGATTTGCAAATGCATCTCAAACAACTCATCAAGACGCAGTTTAAAACACTGACGAGTCGGATTGATAAGGTTGTTACACTGCTGAATACAAGGGGTGTGGGAGGTAGCCATTCTATCGCTCCAAACGGGTCCCAACACTGCTGACACTGTTACTCATGGTAAATACCAGGCCTCATCAGGTGCTGTCATTCCTAATGGTCCCCACGTCGAAAGGCCAGTTCTGGTGCCATCTCAAACGAATTTGTGTACCTCACCTCCTACTTTTTCCCAAGCTTGCCAGAATAACTCTAATGAGGTTATCCGTCCAAACCTTTTAAATCACTCACACGGTATTATCCCGAACCCCCCTGAACAGATAGCAGCCCCACAAGGCAACTTACACCATCTGGACTCCAGAGAAATTCACCACAAATTCCAATAGCCTTGTCTGGACCTACCCCCAGCAGCATCCCCTTATGTAGTTGTACTAGCAGGGGTTCCACCGCTAAAGTCTGACCGAACAGAATCCTACGCTGAGCTAACAAATAAGACCATCTATTGGGTAAATAGGAATAGACCACTCTCAGGATCTGCTGAGGGAGAAATTCTGTTTGCTCGCAGAGTTAGATGGCTGGGAGAGAAATATAAGGACATCGACGGGGACTGTGTGGTGATAAATTTTAGAGACCGAGGTGTAGTCAATCACATACTTGATAGGGGTTGTAACAATGTATCTGGTACTATTTACCCACTTCCTCTGGGCTACTTCTATCCTCCCGACCCGACACCTAGGCGCATCGACCAACTCAAAACCCGGCATCGAGAGCAGGCTAGAGTTAATACCATCTCCCTAGAGAATAGGTACAGCCCCTTGAATTATGTTGATTGACCACCATCAATCCCTAAAATATGGAGGGAAAAACCCTGCGCTACAGTTGACAGCGATATGGAGGTGCGGGGGTTAATGTTGGAGAGCACCCCTATAGAAAAAAACAGACACGCAGGGAGGAAGGTACAGATCCCAAATACCGCTATCCAATGCCCCCACAGCCCCAATGATTCTCGGGGCCAAATCCTTACTAGTCTCTGTATGGCTAGGAGCCCACTTGCAGCCACGGCTGCTCCCCTAAAGGAGAACAACAAGACAGTGTTTATTTCTTGGAATATAGCAGACATCACCTCCAAATTAGATCATCCAGAGTGGGGGGCGTTAATCGACCAGTACGACCTTTGTCTATTCCAAGAAACCTGGGCCTTGTCACCTCCACACAGAATTGGTTTTGCTACTTATTCCATCCCTGCAATCCAGAGGTTTAGGGGACGTCCATTTGGGGGGATTGTGTATATGGGTGGGCACCCATTTGGGTTGTACAGTAAAAGTGATCGATACTCATTCCCTAGACATCCTTTGTATCCTTCTCTCATTTACAGATGGCCTACAAGTGGCAGTAGTTAATGTCTACTCTCGGCCAACTCCGTCTTCCCACCTATCCCCTACTGTAAATGATCTAGATCAGTTCCTCTCTACTCTTCCCGCCTCATCATTAAATTGCTTGGGGGTGACTTCAACTGCCACTATGAACCTCTCGACAGTATCAATACAGTCACCCTGGATGAGGACTCTGCATGGTCCATTCCAGAATGAAGACTTTTGTAAAGGACATGACCCATTTCTTGGAAAAATTAGATAAGATCAAAATAGCGGAAGATGAACCTATCATACTATGCAGTATGGACGTTAAATCCCTATATACATCCATACCCCATCAGGATGGGATAGAAGCGATTGAATATGCATTATTGAATACAGAGTTGGATTTGAATTTTAAAGTCTTTCTAATGGAATTGCTATATTTCACTCTTTTTCACAGTTACTTCAAATGGAAGAATCAGTACTACCTACAACAAACTGGAACTGCCATGGGCAATTCGACAGCTCCAGGATACGCAGATTTGTATATGGAACAATTTGAAACTGAATACATTTTAACTCAAGAACCATGGAAATCATACACTAAGCTCATATTGAGATACATAGACGACCTATTCATCGTATGGACCGGTTCGGAAATAATGCTCAGGGATGCCATAGCTGAGCTTAACACAAGAGATGAACGTATTCAATTCACATCAGAGATCAACTACAGCAAGATTACTTTTTTAGATGTGGAGATTCATAGAAAAGGTTCCATGTTTGAGACTGACATTTATCGAAAACCGACAGACCGGAACAACCTATTACATCACAACAGCTTTCACCAAGACTCACTAAAAAACCATCTTCCATATTCACAAATGTTGAGAGTCAAAAGAATAGTATCATCATCTGACAAATCTGACATCAGAATCAAAGAAATAGAAAACAGATTCAAAGAAAGAGGATACCCTCAAGAAACCCTGAATGAAGCCAAAATAAGATGTGCACAGAAAAGTAGAAATGATCTACTGATAAAAACAACGAAGAAGGAGAATACAAGAATGGTGATTGTATCTAAATACTCAAACAAAAGTAAAGCATTCAAGAACATTATCAGGAAGCACTGGATGATACTATCTCAAGAATCGGATTTTAATAACATTTTTTGTGAGATGCCTCTGTTCGCTTATCAGAGAACTAGGAATTTGGGAAGCATGATTAAACCCAGAGAACTTAAACCCAAGGAAACTTTTCATGGAACACTACCATGTCACAATTGCAGTCACTGCAATAGTATCATCAGAGGGAATGTCATCACCCATCCCAGTAAAGGTCACAACATTAAACTACAGGTGTCAGGTACATGTGACACAATGAACGTTATCTACTTGTTTAAATGTCCTTGCGGAAAAGGTTACGTAGGTAAGACTGAGAGAAAAATAAAGACCAGACTGAATGAGTACAAATCGAACATTCGCAATAAACTAATGAAATCTACAGTTGCAGCTCACTTTAATGAGGCTTCATACAACATCAGCCAATTAAGATACACCATTCTGGAAATCATTGTGAAAAAAGAGGGAGTAGATAACAATAAAAATGTACTACAACGTGAAAACTTTTGGATTTACAAATTGGAAACACTGAAACCGAAGGGAATGAACGATCGTATGGAATATAGCTGTTACTTATAAAGACTTTCATAATTTTACTTGATGAACATTGCTTGCATGAATCTCATTGTACCTCCTTTTTCATTTAATTTTATATTTTGATTTAACTTTCATGACTGTTTTGGTTAACCTGTTATCACTTAGAATAGGTTGTTGGGGCTCAGTTTGATTAATTTAATTCACATCATCCGTGGTTCACGTCCATAACACATTACAAGATGGCCGCCAAATATTATTTAGAGCGGAGTCCGTTTTTAATGTCAATGACATCATGTTACAATATAGTTCCGGTTCACAACACGCTAAGCGTTCGTGAAACTGGCCGGATAGGAGAGCTTGGATACTTTCCTAGAAGTAAGTAAATGCCACCTCACCGATGTAATGTGCGAGTGCATTGACACTATTATGCGAGATTAACTTTTAAACATCCTGTAAAAATCACTAATCTTTCGGTTGTTACCGCATCTAATATCACGGACTTAGAAGTCCTTCGATCTTAAAACAGACCAGACGACCGCATGGGGACTATGATAACATTAAGTTTGGTTACGCTCACGTTTTCTTAATCATTGGTTATAACTGCTTTATTTGTGTTTTAACTTACTTTGAAATGTGAACACTAGTATTTACTTTGGTTTTTCTGATTGCTATTTGTAACATTCTCACCAATACACCTCATAGACGAGTCACCTTAGACACAGATTAATAATTGACATCAAATTGTCTGATATCGATAGAACTGTTCTTATGTGTTTACGTTGTTACAATCCTCATGAATGCTTATGTATACATTTTCTTGAATTATAGAACCCAATCCCTGTGAAGGCTAATGGAAAGCCGAAATGCATTGAATTGATATGATTTTGGGCTAAAGCCGGAGGCCATTACATGATGTTTTGAATTGAACAGATGACACAAGAAACTAATGAATTTAAACAAATAAAGGATCTTTGAATGAAAAGGATTGAGACATTGTTTACAATCGCAAAATTTCACTTAAGAATTCTACAACCCCTTTTGGGACCAAGCTGTGACTAGGGGACGTCACCCAATTAAGGGGCACGCTTTTCTTTTCCATTCCAGAATGTACCAGGTATCCAACAAATGGTTGGACTCCATTATCTCACCAGCTAAATAAGCTCACAATCTCCCACTCTCTCAGAGCCTGTAATGGAAGACTTCCTTCTGACACACCAGGCAAAGTTACATTCAATAGACCAGGCAGAGGCACAACGATAGATTTTATAATGGTAGACAACGAATTCTGGACTCATATCAAGGAATTCAATATTATTACCAGACACGATAGCGACCACAACCTTCTATTATTAGAACTAAATCTCCTGCTTGGTAATAGCCAAATGCCCCCCTCTGAAGAGCCCTTGTCTCTACTAAACTTGATTATTACAGCTGGTGGCAGACGAGTCAGATGGGGTAAACATATCCGATCAGTTGACAAGGTAGCCTCATTGTACCTACATGCTATCCCTTTCCTAGAGAATGCTTCCAGATTTCCAGTGGAAAAACTTGACCCATCACACCAACTTGCTATAAAAAAGCATCAATCAAGACCTCTTTAGCAAAATAGCAGCTTTTTTTATACAACCGGGAACTCCAAGGCTCGGACAACACGTTCCAATCCTTGGTTTAATTCTTCTTGTAAATTGGCGAAAAGAGCCCATGTAAAACAGATAAAGAGTGGAACACACACTAATATTTGATTGGCAAGAAGTTTTTATAAGAACTTAATTGCCCAGGCTAAGCAAGAGTGGGAGGACGACAGATGGGCGTCTATTAAAATCGCACTCGAGAGCCGTGACTATAGGGCCTTTTGGAACCTAGTCAAAATGGGCAAGGTTGAGGGCTGTGATCCATTGTGCCCAATTTAAGCGAAGAGGTTTGGAATTCCCATTTCAAAAATCTGTATTCCCAAACCAACAGGCCACCAGCCGCCGCCCCCACCTCTACATCTAAGGGGATATTTCTCCCCTTCGACCCCGGTAGTTTTAACAGGATAGCTCAGCCCTGTACCATGCAAGAAGTAGTAGCGGTTTTGAAGAGCATACCACCAGGAAAAGCCCCTGGTTTGGATAGAATTCCGGGAGATTTATCCCGTAGTGAACCAAAGGTGTGGGCTCCCTATATTTGGCTTCTGTTTAATGCTATCCTCCAGGGCATGGAGGTCCCGCACACGTGGATAGGGGCAGAAATTATACGCATATTTAAAAAGGGTTCCCCTTTGGACCCGGCGAATTATCGCCTAATCAGCTTAATTGATGTCCACCAAAAACTATTCGCCCGTTTCTTATTAGTCCGGCTGCAGATTTGGATGGACGAGTTTCAGATACTAACCCCCCTACAGGCTGGTTTTTATGCTAAGGTCTCTACCATCGACAAACTATTTAGACTTCAATTAATACTCTGGAAAACTGTGGTTCTTGGTGGGGGGGGGAGCTTTTATCTGATATTTGTAGACTTACGAGCTGCATTTGATCTGGTCCAAAGAGACAAGCTCTCTGGGCCCTACTGAAAGATATGGGTATTCCCCTATATATTTGCTTCCTCCTACAACGATTGCACCAAGACACCTTTGCAAGGGTTAGGTACGGGAAAAAGGGGGAGTTTTCAGCGCCTTTCTCTGTGGAAAGGGGGGTCAGGCAAGGGTGTGTCCTGGCTACCAACACTGTTTTCTCTCTTTTTGAATGGCCTGATTGCTGACTTCCTGGGCAAGAAAGACCTAGATTCTCCACGATTGGCAGATCGTAAAATACCAGCTATCATGTTCGCGGATAACACACGCTTCTTTTGTCAAAATCACCGATGGGCATTCAGCGAACATTGGAAGCGTTCTGTCAATTTTGTAAAAATAGAAATTTGAAGATCAATTGTTCTAAAACTAAGTACATGGTCTTCGGACTTAGCACAGCAAATTGCCCTCGCCCCCATATAGATGGAACGACCTTCGAGAGAACTTCAACATTTAAATACCTAGGGGTGACCTTGAATGATCGGATGAGTTGGGGGACACACGTGGCCAAAGCCAATCTGAAGCTGGCACAAGTATCGGGGGTATTCTCAAGGTATACAATGACTGCTCCCAGAAAACCCTAGGCCCCCAGGTAGAAATCTAGAAGACCAAGCCAGAGGAGGAGCACTCTATGGGGTTGATCTCTGGGGTCATGCAAGTACCAATTCTCTCGCTTTGACCGAGAAGCAATTTTTTAGATGCCTCCCAAGACTGCCCCAGAGCACCCCTATCCTCCCCTTGCGACTCGACCTGGGCACGGACATATCTGCTAATCGCCCCCTTCTCTTCTGGAGACGACTTTGGAGTACGCCAGAGCTCTCCAGCTATAGAGAGGAACTTAAGGAATCTGTGCATAGATATGTGAGTGGGTGATTCACTGGGTGCATGGTTTCAAGAGTGGATCTGTGATGGACTGTATGGGTGGGTGAGTGTATGTATGGGTGTGTTAGTGAGTGAATGTATATCTCAATGGTACATGTGTGTGTAACTACATATGTGAAAGGCAGCATATATGTGTGTTAGAGCATATAAATGGCTATAAATTAAAGTGTGTGATTGTGAGAGTGGCTCTATGGAGGAGTGTGTGCTTGTATCAGCGATTGTATACGAGCGTAAGAATGTGCTAGTATTTTATGATTAAGTGAGCTGGTGTGTGTATAACTGTATAGGTGAGTAAATGGGAGTGTGATTAATTATTTGCATGACTGACAAGGTGTGCGAGTACCTCTATGAATGAGTGGCGGTGTGTGAGTGTCTATATAGGTGTGAGTGTCTATCTGTCTATCTAAGTGCATGAGTGCATATGATAGTCCTGTACTGAGTGACTGTAAGTATGAGTGACTGTACGGGTGAGTGAGTGGATGTGTGTGTATACCTAAGAATCAGTGAGTGGGTATGTAGTTATTGGAGTGGGTGTATCAAAAGTAACTATAATGGGGGAATTTCTATGGTTTTGTACGAGTGAAATTTCCAACTAATTATAACGCCCCTGAAACTAGGTTTTTTTAAGTGAATTTTTAAGGTTTTTTAAATGCTAATTTTTAACTATAACGTGCCTGAAACCTATGGTATTTTCAGTGAATTTCAAAGGTTTTCTAAATGCTAATTTCTAACTAAAACATGCTTGAAACCTATGTTTTTTGCAGTGAATTTCAAAGGTTTTTTAAATGCTGATTTCTAGCTATAACATGCCTTAAACCTATGGTTTTTGAAGTGAATTTTCTAAGGTTTTTGAAATGCTAGTTTCGAACTATGCCTACAGAGGTAGGACATGTGAAGAAAGAAGAAAAAACGCACAGAAAGAAGCAAAAGAAATGCAGAAAAAAGCAACAGAAGTCCGCAAAGACGGAGAAAAGTGTAGGAAGAAGCAAGACGAGCAGAAAGAACCAACAGAGGAGCAGAAAGAGGCCTTGTTTCAAAATCATCCTGTGCCCACACCTTTTTCAGATGGGTATTGGTGGTAACTGACTCTGACTAACCCGGCCTAGAGCCCGTGCTATGCTAAAAGGCACTTAGAATACAGTGAAAACATCTACATACACTAGGGAACACTATGCGTTGGGGTACCCCTGTGATTAGCATGACCTCCTCTGTAAGGCCCTAGTACATAATAGGGCAGGGGGATCAAAACTACCAGAGGTGCAGAAATATGCTACTTTAACTAGAAGTTGCGTTTGCAGAGTGGTGGAGAAAGGGTGGAGAAAGGGTGCTGGGCGTCCAACCAACACTTAGGAATTCCGCTGCGTGGGACTTCCAGGAGGTACTAGGAAGGATTCTTGGCCCCCAAACTCCCTCAGGACTATATTGGACTTCATCCCCCATCTCGTAGTCTGCCACGAGGCACGTTTGCAGAGTTGTAGAGAAAGGGGGCGATGGCCTCCGAAGAAGTCTCAGCAATCCCACTGTTTGGGACTTACTGGAGGTAACGAGAGGGGTAGTTGGCCCCCGAGGACATCCTTGGGGGCCAACTTTCCAAACTATTACCTCCAGTCAGTCCCACACAGCAGCATTGGTAAGTACTCGGACCAAGCCATGCCCACTTTGCCTGCCACTACACAAACACGCTCCCTGGCACGCTCTTGAATGGGGATTGAAGTCCCTTTCACTGCTGGGGGTCCTTTAGGGGCCAACTAGCCTACCTTTTACCTCCAGTAAGCCCCACACAGTGAGATTGGTGAGAGGTAGATAAAGGCCATGCCCCCTTTCTCCACCACTCTGCAAACGCGCCCTGTGGAACGTTTTAAGTTGGGGGAATATGTCCCCTTGAATCTTGAGGGTCCCTGGGGTCCAACTATCCCCCCAGGTACCTCCAGTAAGCGCCACAGAGCGGTGTAAAAAGGGGAGTGGCCTGGGCCACCTCTCTGCAAGGCAGCGCAACGGCGCTTACTGGAGGTACCTGGTGGGCTTGTTGGCCCCCAGGGACCCTCAGGATTGAAGAGAAATCAATTCCCCAACTTAAAACGCACCACAGGGCGTGTTTGCACACGTCACCTCATGCCCGCCCCCTCCCTTCATCCACCACTTACCTGTATGCAAGGCTTTGCATTCTGGGATTTGCAGTTCTGGACTACGCCCGGATTGACAACAGGTGGGGTCAGCAACATCGGGGGCAGAGCTTCAGCCAATTGGCTATAGAAGGTAGCAGAACAATCATTTGGCGTAGATGGAGGGTTCCAAGACACTTGTGGCGCTGAGGAAGGCATTCATTTGCCGAAATGCATTCGCCTGTAACCTGTGAAAATAAATGCCTCCATCCTTGTCCCCAGTTGTGGCCTTCGCTCTTTCTTGTGGAGGAGTTTTCTTGGATTTTATCTGCGCGTGTCAGAGGCGCAGTACGGAGGCCCACGCTTCATCAAGTGGCCCGGACACTCTCTGGCAACGCTTCAGGATTGTTGTTCCTCCAAGGTATTGGATTTGTCTGGGCCCGCCACGGTGTGCAAAGAGAGAAGAAGCGGTTGTCAGGATATTATCCTGGCACTGGGCGACGTGCATGGCGCTGTTGCCCCCGCGGAATATTAGACTTGGACATCGCGGCTGAAGCGGTTTGGGGGCATAAGGAGACATTTCTGTTTTCACTAAAGCGTGACTGGATACAATCTGCGCAATTCTGCTTCTCCGCCCGACCCTTGGGTCTGCACTTCACTCCACCACTTACCTGGATGCAAGGCTTTGCATTCTGGGATTTGCAGTTCTGGACTACGCCCGGATTGAAAACAGGTGGGGTCAGCAACATCGGGGACGGAGCTTCAGCCAATTGGCTATAGAAGGTATCAGAACAATCATTTGGCGTAGATGGAGGGTTCCAAGACACTTGTGGCGCTGAGGAAGGCATTCATTTGCCGAAATGCATTCGCCTGTAACCTGTGAAAATAAATGCCTCCATCCTTGTCCCCAGTTGTGGCCTTCGCTCTTTCTTGTGGAGGAGTTTCCTTTGATATATATATATATATATATATATATATATGAACGGGAAGGGGCCCGCGTGGGCACTCCTCCCGTGGCCAATTCCGGCCACAGGGGCCCCATCCTAGGGGCATGGCCACATATTTCTTTTTATGAAGGGGGCTGCGTGGTCCCCCTTCTGAGGCCTCTATTGGCCCTTGGGACCCCACCCCCCGGGGCCGGCCTCTATTTATTTATTATTTTTTGGGAGGGGGCCACCAGCTCCCCGTGTCCGGCAGGAGCCGGAATTGCTTTTCAACATGGGGAGCTGCTGACATGCAGCCCCCCTTGTGGAAAAGCAATCTGCTTTGCTTCATTGAAGCGAGAGCAGGTTTCCCTGCTCTCGCTTCAATAAAGCAAAGCAATTTGCAATGACAGGGCAAAAAGCAGTGTCCCGGCGGTGGACACCCCGGGATACTGCAGGAGCCGCCCCTGGGGTGTGGTGGTCCCCAGGGCCATCAAGGGCTCCAGGAGGGAGGCCCTCTCCCACATAATGCACAGTCCTGGGGAGGAGGTGGTCCCTGGGGCTCGGGGGTCCGTAACGGACCCCCACATTTGAATATTAGTGCCGCCGGAAGGTGGTGGTCCCCAGAGCATGTGGAGGGGGGCTTGAGCAGCGGGGGAGCCGTGTGCCCCGCAAAATAATTAATAAAAGCCCCTGGGGTGGTGGTCACTGGGGCTTGGGGGGGCCTTGGAGGCCCCCTCCCACTTTAATAAAGAAGCCCCGGGGGGTGGCGGTCCCCGGGGCTGCGTGTCCCCCGCAACTCATTAATCTTATCCCGGGGAGGTGGCGGTCCCCAGGGCAGTGTGGAGGTTTGCCCCCCCCCCACACACATTTTTTTCACTGCCTGCGGTTCGTTTTTTTTTTTTATTTCTTGGCCGGATTCGCGCACCCAGCGCAAATTCGGCAGATTTAAAAAAAAAATGCTTTATTGGGCCCTGGGGGTCCCACCCCTAACTAGGCCTAGGGGGTCAGGATGTTTCTACCCTGCCCCCTTTTCTTGTTTTCTGTGTTTGTTTTTCTCTTTACTTGTGACTTGGTACTACCCAGTCACAAGATGGCTGCCAACACCTCCTGGTTTGGAGTGTTGACAGCCAATAACAATAAAGCTCGTGGTCAGGAGGGTCCGTGGATCCACCGCGCCTCTGAATACCGAAACTTTCATTTTTTGATTTTCTCAGCAACTACTGAACAGATTTACACCATTTAAAAAAAGGGCGCTTTCTGAACCAAGCACTACCTTTTTGCCAAATTTGGTGTAATTTTCCAACCTCTTTTTTTTTTAATTTCTTAGGAACTACTGAACGGTTTTATACCATTTAACAAAAAGAGTTCTTTCTGAAACAAGGGCTACCTTTTTGCCAAATTTGGTGTAATTCCGTTCAGCCGTACGGGCTGTAGCCGTGTGTAAAGTTTCCTATGGAAAATAACATGGAGAAAACAAATTTTGGGACCCCCCTTTATCTCGGCCCCCGCTTGGCGAATCACCCCGAAACTTTCAGGATAGGAGCGGGCCACAAGTTTTGAAAATTTAGCGAACATTCATTAACCAGCGTCAAAGTTATTGGGAAAAGAAAAAGGAGTAGTTTCTTACCTGTAACTCCAGGTCTGTAGTAGGGGTATCTCTGTTATAGTCATAATCTAGTGAATAGTCCCGCCCATGTGCGTGGACCCCGGAGCAAGCAAAAATAATCTCTTAAGCTGTCTTCCTTGCAGTCCTGCATAGACACTTACGAGAGAATTAAGACAAATAATGCAGCCTAACATATACAAGGCTACAAAGGCCACCACTTCATCTAAACAGTGAAAAGGATAGCCCACCATGTCTGGTTTAACACTATTTTACCAAGTTTTCCTCACAGGGAAAACTCCCCTTCACCAAAATCCTTGAAATGATAAGAGAGGAAGAGTTGGACAGACAAGCCCCCATAGGCTGCCATTATGTGTCTTGAAAAGGGATACCGTGCCGTTAAGGAACTCTCCAGAGACCCTCGGTATCCCAGAATGCACAGCCAAAGTCCTTTTACTTTCATTTCTTTTTGAAGGTGTATAAAGCAAGGCCTGTAGCATACAGTACAGTACCATTTTCTCCACCGGGGAGGAGGGCGGGCACTTATGACTATAAAAGAGATACCCCTACTACAGAACTAGAGTTAAAGGTAAGAAACTACTCCTTCTGTAGTTGGGGATCTCTGTGTATAGTCATAATCTGGTGAATAGAATGGCAACCCCATCCCAACAACCAATCCGGCGGTGGAGGAAAAAGACAACACCACTACTGTGCAAACAGATTTCTCAGCGAAGCATGCCCAACCTGAGCATCCGCTCTGGCATCAGAGTCCAGACAGTAATGCTTAGCAAAGGTATGGACCGACTTCCAAGTCGCAGCCCTGCAGATCTCTGCAATGGGAACATTACGAAGCAAAGCTGTCGTAGCTGCTTTGCCTCTGGTAGAATGAGCCTTAGGCTTACCCCCTAAGGTCTTGTTAGCCTTCTGGTAACATAACTGAATACAGGACACAATCCACCTAGAAATGGACTGTTTTGAGGTGGCAAGACCAGTCCTGACCGACCCGTAATTGACAAACAATATGTCTGACCTACGAATGTCCTTGGTCTTATCCAAGTAGAATTTCAACACCCTTCTGACATCCAGGGAATGGAGAGACCTTTCCGCTGGAGTGGAAGGATTCTGGAAAAACGTAGGTAAAGTTATGGTCTGATTGACATAAAAATCAGAAATCACCTTAGGAAGGAACTTACGGTGAGTACGCATCACAACCTTAGCAGCATGAAATACAGTATAAGGTTCTTGGCAACACAATGCCTGAATTTCACTCACACTGCGTGCCGATGTAATGGCCACAAGCAAGGCCGCCTTCCATGACAAGTGCTGCAGAGAAGCCTTATGGATGGGTTCAAAATGCTCCTTCATCAACCTGGACAGCACCACATTCAGCTCCCCTGATGACGAAGGACGCCGAACAGTAGGAAACACTTTCTTCAATCCTTACAAAAAATCTATCACATGGATCTGGAAGAAGGATGTCTGTGAAGGGCATTTCCTATACGCAGCCAAAGCTGCGAGGTGAACCTTAATAGAATGAAAATTAAGGCCAGACTGAGCCAAATTCAAAAGGTATGGAAGGATGACATCTTCCTTGCAGGTTGTCGGATCATAATGCTTGGAAGTGCACCAGATGCAGAACCTCTTCCACTTGTAGGCATAGGAAGTCCTAGTGGAGGGTCTCTTAGCTTCCTTAAGTATAGTCATGCAATCTTCAGGGAGATTCAAGTGTCCATATTGCAGGAGCCATGCCACCAAACTCAACGATGAGAGGTTGGGGTGCACCATCTGCTCCCCGAACTTCGTGAGAAGGTCCGGCCGACACGGCAGCCGCATGTGGGGTAGGAGAGACCAGTGAAGCAGGTCCGTGAACCACCACTGTCGGGGCCAGTCGGGAGTAATGAGGATCATCCGTGCTCTGGATTGAGACAGCTTGATGAGCACCGCCGGAATCAGGGGAATGGGTGGAAAAGCGTTCAAAAAGCTGTTCGACCAGCTGATCCATAGCGCGTTCCCCAGGGTCCCCGGTTGGTAATACCTGGAGGCAAAGTCTCGGCATGTTCTGTTTACGGCAGTGCCGAACAGATCTATGTCCGGAGTGCCCCACCTGTCGAAGATATCTCCTAGCACTTTGTCGTTTAGAACCCACTTGTGGTTTTCTTGCACCAGCCTGCTGAGTGCGTCCGCCTGAGCATTCTGCACACCCAGCAGATGGGTAGCCGTAATCATCAGTCCTCTGGCTAGTAGCCAGTGCCAGATCGCCTGAGCTTCCTGCGACAGTGTGCGCGATCGAGGACCCCTGCTTGTTCAGGTAATACATTGTGGTCGTATTGTCCGTCTGCACAAGCAAGGAGTTCGTCTGGAAGGACAGATGAAAGGCCTTCAGTGCCAAGTGCACAGCTCCGAGTTCTAGGAAATTGATGTGATACATGGGGTCCGCCAGGGACCACGTTCCCTGGATCTGTAGATGGTCTGAATGCGCTCCCCAGCCGTGGAGAGAAGCATCCGTGACGACAGTCTGAATAGGAACCCTCTTGAGGAGATTCTCTGCGGGGCACCACCATTTCAGGGACTGTTGAGTGTGGAGGGACAGCTTGATCCCGTCGTCCCAGCCCCCGCTTCTGATCCCACTGATCCTCCAGACATTCCTGCAACGGCCTCATGTGCAGGTGTTCGTGTGGCGTGAGGAAGATGTAAGAGGCCATCGACCCCAGTAGAGAAGACACCGTCCTCACTGTTGTAGATGGAACAGCTATGAGAGCCTGAGACTTCCGAAGGATCGATAAGCGTCTCTCCTCCGAAGGAGACACGCTTGCTGACAGAGTATTGATGGAGGCTCCCAAGTACTGTAGGCACTGGGCAGGCGTCGGAACAGACTTGGACATGTTTATGTGCAACCCCAGCTGGTTCAACAGAACGGCCGTCCTGTTGAAGTGCAGTTGTGCTTCCTGGAAGGTAGAGGCTTTGATCAACCAGTCGTCAAGGTACGGGTAGACAAATACCTTGTTCTTCCTCAGGTGCGCTGCCACCACTGCCATGCATTTTGAAAAAGTCCTGGGTGCAGACTTCAGTCTAAACGGTAGTACGGTGTACTGATAATGATTGGTGCAGACTAGAAATCGCAGGAACTTCCGGTGTTTCCGTGCAATGGGCACATGGAAGTACGCATCTTGCTGATCTATTGCGCAAAGCCAGTCTCCCCTTTGCAGCTGATGATAAATCTGGTGCAAAGACAGCATGCAAAACTTTTCCCTGCGAATCCATTTGTTTGCTTGTCGCAAATCCAGAATGGGCCTGAACTCGTTCTTGTCCTTCTTGCGCACGAGGAAGAACCAAGAGTAAAGACCCTTTCCCTTTTGAGACAAAGGGACGTATTCTATCGCCCTCTTTCTTAACAGGGTATATGCCTCCACCTGAAGCTCGCGAGTTGGAACTGAGAGCAAACCGGTGGAATCGCTGGAGGCGGGCTGACGAAACAAAGACTGTGTCCATTGCAAACAATATTCAGCACCCACTTGTCCTGAGTAATTTTTCTCCACTCTGCCAAGTAATGTTGTATGCTTCCCCCCACCGGAACGGGTAACGGACGAGGGGGAAGTAGCACCTCAGTGCCTAGACCCAGCCGGGCCTCTGGGTGCCGAGGAGGACTGTTGGCCGCCTCTACCCCTCTGGCGCTTCTGGAATGGCCGCCGCTGGTACTGCTGCTGCTGTTGGTGCTGCTGACCAGCTTGACGCCCTTGCGCTCTTCCCTGGGCACCGAAACGTCTCTGGAAGGGACGGAAGGTCTTCTTCTGCTCTTTTGGCTTCTCTAACCCGACAGCCGTCAGGGTTTCTGCTTCAGCCTTCATGCGGGCCATCTCCTCATCCGCATGTTTTCCAAAGAGCGTTGCCCCAGAGAAAGGCAAGTTGGCGACTCGCTGCTGCGCCTCTGGTTTCAGCCATGTCAAACGCAACCAGGCATGGCGTCTCAGATTAATCCCATGGCAGTATCCATGGGCCGCCAAGAGAGAGGAATCTACAGCCGATTTGATCACCCGATTGGATACCATCATGCTCTCATTGATGATTGTAGGAGAGCAGGGTCTGCTTCCTATGGTCACCCCCACTTTTTGCTTTGCCTTACTGGTTTTCGACTTAGATGTGGCTGTGGGCCTGCTAATCAGACCCACGCCCAGATGCACTCTCTCTAAATTTACACCATGTTTGGGGCCCCCCCCACACATTTTTTTCACTGCCTGCGCTTCGTTTTTTTTATTATTTCTTGGGGATTCGCGCACCCAGCGCAAATTCGGCAGATTTAAATAAAATGCTTTATTGGGCCCTGGGGGTCCCACCCCTAACCAGGCCTAGGGTGTCAGGATGTTTCTACCCTGCCCCCTTTTCTTGTTTTCTGTGTTTGTTTTTCTCTTTACTTGTGACTTGGTACTACCCAGTCACAAGATGGCTGCCAACACCTCCTGGTTTGGAGTGTTGACAGCCAATTACAATAAAGCTCGTGGTCGGGAGGGTCCGTGGATCCACCGCGCCTCTGAATACCGAAACTTTCATTTTTTGATTTTCTCAGCAACTACTGAACATATTTACACCATTTAAAAAAGGGCGCTTTCTGAACCAAGCACTACCTTTTTGCCAAATTTGGTGTAATTTTCCAACCTCTTTTTTTTTAAATTTCTTAGGAACTACGGAACGCTTTTATACCATTTAACAAAAAGAGTTCTTTCTGAAACAAGGGCTACCTTTTTGCCAAATTTGGTGTAATTCCGTTCAGCAGTACGGGCTGTAGCCGTGTGTAAAGTTTCCTATGGAAAATAACATGGAGAAAACACATTTTGGGACCCCCCCTTTATCTCGGCCCCCGCTTTGCGAATCACCCCGAAACTTTCAGGATAGGAGGGGGCCACAAGTTTTGAAAATTTAGCGAACATTCATTAACCGGCGCCAAAGTTATTGGGAAAAGAAAAAGGAGTAGTTTCTTACCTGTAACTCCAGGTCTGTAGTAGGGGTATCTCTGTTATAGTCATAATCTAGTGAATAGTCCCGCCCATGTGCGTGGACCCCGGAGCAAGCAAAAATAATCTCTTAAGCGGTCTTCCTTGCAGTCCTGCATAGACACTTACGAGAGAATTAAGACAAATAATGCAGCCTAACATATACAAGGCTACAAAGGCCACCACTTCATCTAAGCAGTGAAAAGGATAGCCCACCATGCCTGGTTTAACACTATTTTACCAAGTTTTCCTCACAGGGAAAACTCCCCTTCACCAAAATCCTTGAAATGATAAGAGAGGAAGAGTTGGACAGACAAGTCCCCATAGGCTGCCATTATGTGTCTTGAAAAGGGATACCGTGCCGTTAAGGAACTCTCCAGAGACCCTCGGTATCCCAGAATGCACAGCCAAAGTCCTTTTACTTTCATTTCTTTTTGAAGGTGTATAAAGCAAGGCCTGTAGCATACAGTACAGTACCATTTTCTCCACCGGGGAGGAGGGCGGGCACTTATGACTATAACAGAGATACCCCTACTACAGAACTGGAGTTAAAGGTAAGAAACTACTCCTTCTGTAGTTGGGGATCTCTGTGTATAGTCATAATCTGGTGAATAGAATGGCAACCCCATCCCAACAACCAATCCGGCGGTGGAGGAAAAAGACAACACCACTACTGTGCAAACAGATTTCTCAGCGAAGTATGCCCAACCTGGGCATCCGCTCTGGCATCAGAGTCCAGACAGTAATGCTTAGCAAAGGTATGGACCGACATCCAAGTCGCAGCCCTGCAGATCTCTGCAATGGGAACATTACGAAGCAAAGCTGTTGTAGCTGCTTTGCCTCTGGTAGAATGAGCCTTAGGCTTACCCCCTAAGGTCTTGTTAGCCTTCTGGTAACATAACTGAATACAGGACACAATCCACCTAGAAATGGACTGTTTTGAGGTGGCAAGACCAGTCCTGACCGACCCGTAATTGACAAACAATTGGTCTGACCGACGAATGTCCTTGGTCTTATCCAAGTAGAATTTCAACACCCTTCTGACATCCAGGGAATGGAGAGACCTTTCCGCTGGAGTGGAAGGATTCTGGAAAAACGTAGGTAAAGTTATGGTCTGATTGACATAGAAATCAGAAATCACCTTAGGAAGGAACTTACGGTGAGTACGCATCACAACCTTAGTAGCATGAAATACAGTATAAGGTTCTTGGCAACACAATGCCTTAATTTCACTCACACTGCGTGCCGATGTAATGGCCACAAGCAAGGCCGCCTTCCATGACAAGTGCTGCAGAGAAGCCTTATGGATGGGTTCAAAATGCTCCTTCATCAACATGGACAGCACCACATTCAGCTCCCCTGATGACGAAGGACGCCGAACAGGAGGAAACACTTTCTTCAATCCTTACAAAAAATCTATCACATGGATCTGGAAGAAGGATGTCTGTGCAGGGCATTTCCTATACCCAGTCAAAGCTGCGAGGTGAACCTTAATAGAATGAAAATTAAGGCCAGACTGAGCCAAATTCAAAAGGTATGGAAGGAGGACATCTTCCTTGCAGGTTGTCGGATCATAATGCTTGGAAGTGCACCAGATGCAGAACCTCTTCCACTTGTAGGCATAGGAAGTCCTAGTGGAGGGTCTCTTAGCTTCCTTAAGTATAGTCATGCAATCTTCAGGGAGATTCAAGTGTCCATATTGCAGGAGCCATGCCACCAAACTCAACGATGAGAGGTTGGGGTGCACCATCTGCTCCCCGAACTTCGTGAGAAGGTCCGGCCGACACGGCAGCCGCATGTGGGGTAGGAGAGACCGGTGAAGCAGGTCCGTGAACCACCACTGTCGGGGCCAGTCGGGAGTAATGAGGATCATCCGTGCTCTGGATTGAGACAGCTTGATGAGCACCGCCGGAATCAGGGGAATGGGTGGAAAAGCGTTCAAAAAGCTGTTCGACCAGCTGATCCATAGCGCGTTCCCCAGGGTCCCCGGTTGGTAATACCTGGAGGCAAAGTCTCGGCATGTTCTGTTTACGGCAGTGCCGAACAGATCTACGTCCGGAGTGCCCCACCTGTCGAAGATATCTCCTAGCACTTTGTCGTTTAGAACCCACTTGTGGTTTTCTTGCACCAGCCTGCTGAGTGCGTCCGCCTGAGCATTCTGCACACCCAGCAGATGGGTAGCCGTAATCATCAGTCCTCTGGCTAGTAGCCAGTGCCAGATCGCCTGAGCTTCCTGCGACAGTGTGCGCGATCGAGGATCCCTGCTTGTTCAGGTAATACATTGTGGTCGTATTGTCCGTCTGCACAAGCAAGGAGTTCGTCTGGAAGGACAGATGAAAGGCCTTCAGTGCCAAGTGCACAGCTCCGAGTTCTAGGAAATTGATGTGATACATGGGGTCCGCCAGGGACCACGTTCCCTGGATCTGTAGATGGTCTGAATGCGCTCCCCAGCCGTGGAGAGAAGCATCCGTGACGACAGTCTGAATAGGAACCCTCTTGAGGAGATTCTCTGCGGGGCACCACCATTTCAGGGACTGGTGAGTGTGGAGGGACAGCTTGATCCCGTCGTCCCAGCCCCCGCTTCTGATCCCACTGATCCTCCAGACATTCCTGCAACGGCCTCATGTGCAGGTGTTCGTGTGGCGTGAGGAAGATGCAAGAGGCCATCGACCCCAGTAGAGAAGACACCGTCCTCACTGTTGTAGATGGAACAGCTATGAGAGCCTGAGACTTCCGAAGGATCGATAAGCGTCTCTCCTCCGAAGGAGACACGCTTGCTGACAGAGTATTGATGGAGGCTCCCAAGTACTGTAGGCACTGGGCAGGCGTCGGAACAGACTTGGACATGTTTATGTGCAACCCCAGCTGGTTCAACAGAACGGCCGTCCTGTTGAAGTGCAGTTGTGCTTCCTGGAAGGTAGAGGCTTTGATCAACCAGTCGTCAAGGTACGGGTAGACAAATACCTTGTTCTTCCTCAGGTGCGCTGCCACCACTGCCATGCATTTTGAAAACGTCCTGGGTGCAGACTTCAGTCTAAACGGTAGTACGGTGTACGTATAATGATTGGTGCAGACTAGAAATCGCAGGAACTTCCGGTGTTTCCGTGCAATGGGCACATGGAAGTACGCATCTTGCTGATCTATTGCGCAAAGCCAGTCTCCCCTTTGCAGCTGATGATAAATCTGGTGCAAAGACAGCATGCAAAACTTTTCCCTGCGAATCCATTTGTTTGCTTGTCGCAAATCCAGAATGGGCCTGAACTCGTTCTTGTCCTTCTTGCGCACGAGGAAGAACCAAGAGTAAAGACCCTTTCCCTTTTGAGACAAAGGGACGTATTCTATCGCCCTCTTTCTTAACAGGGTATATGCCTCCACCTGAAGCTCGCGAGTTGGAACTGAGAGCAAACCGGTGGAATCGCTGGAGGCGGGCTGACGAAACAAAGACTGTGTCCATCGCAAACAATATTCAGCACCCACTTGTCCTGAGTAATTTTTCTCCACTCTGCCAAGTAATGTTGTATGCTTCCCCCCACCGGAACGGGTAACGGACGAGGGGGAAGTAGCACCTCAGTGCCTAGACCCAGCCGGGCCTCTGGGTGCCGAGGAGGACTGTTGGCCGCCTCTACCCCTCTGGCGCTTCTGGAATGGCCGCCGCTGGTACTGCTGCTGCTGTTGGTGCTGCTGACCAGCTTGACGCCCTTGCGCTCTTCCCTGGGCACCGAAACGTCTCTGGAAGGACGGAAGGACTTCTTCTGCTCTTTTGGCTTCTCTAACCCGACAGCCGTCAGGGTTTCTGCTTCAGCCTTCATGCGGGCCATCTCCTCATCCGCATGTTTTCCAAAGAGCGTTGCCCCAGAGAAAGGCAAGTTGGCGACTCGCTGCTGCGCCTCTGGTTTCAGCCATGTCAAACGCAACCAGGCATGGCGTCTCAGATTAATCCCATGGCAGTATCCATGGGCCGCCAAGAGAGAGGAATCTACAGCCGATTTGATCACCTGATTGGATACCATCATGCTCTCATTGATGATTGTAGGAGAGCAGGGTCTGCTTCCTATGGTCACCCCCACTTTTTGCTTTGCCTTACTGGTTTTCGACTTAGATGTGGCTGTGGGCCTGCTAATCAGACCCACGCCCAGATGCACTCTCTCTAAATTTACACCATGTTTGGGCCCCCCCCCCACACATTTTTTTCACTGCCTGCGCTTCGTTTTTTTTTTATTTCTTGGGGATTCGCGCACCCAGCGCAAATTCGGCAGATTTAAATAAAATGCTTTATTGGGCCCTGGGGGTCCCACCCCTAACCAGGCCTAGGGTATCAGGATGTTTCTACCCTGCCCCCTTTTCTTGTTTTCTGTGTTTGTTTTTCTCTTTACTTGTGACTTGGTACTACCCAGTCACAAGATGGCTGCCAACACCTCCTGGTTTGGAGTGTTGACAGCCAATTACAATAAAGCTCGTGGTCGGGAGGGTCCGTGGATCCACCGCGCCTCTGAATACCGAAACTCTCATTTTTTGATTTTCTCAGCAACTACTGAACAGATTTACACCATTTAAAAAAGGGCGCTTTCTGAACCAAGCACTACCTTTTTGCCAAATTTGGTGTAATATTTTCCAACCTCTTTTTTTTTAAATTTCTTAGGAACTACGGAACGCTTTTATACCATTTAACAAAAAGAGTTCTTTCTGAAACAAGGGCTACCTTTTTACCAAATTTGGTGTAATTCCGTTCAGCAGTACGGGCTGTAGCCGTGTGTAAAGTTTCCTATGGAAAATAACATGGAGAAAACACATTTTGGGACCCCCCCTTTATCTCGGCCCCCGCTTTGCGAATCACCCCGAAACTTTCAGGATAGGAGGGGGCCACAAGTTTTGAAAATTTAGCGAACATTCATTAACCGGCGCCAAAGTTATTGGGAAAAGAAAAAGGAGTAGTTTCTTACCTGTAACTCCAGGTCTGTAGTAGGGGTATCTCTGTTATAGTCATAATCTAGTGAATAGTCCCGCCCATGTGCGTGGACCCCGGAGCAAGCAAAAATAATCTCTTAAGCGGTCTTCCTTGCAGTCCTGCATAGACACTTACGAGAGAATTAAGACAAATAATGCAGCCTAACATATACAAGGCTACAAAGGCCACCACTTCATCTAAGCAGTGAAAAGGATAGCCCACCATGCCTGGTTTAACACTATTTTACCAAGTTTTCCTCACAGGGAAAACTCCCCTTCACCAAAATCCTTGAAATGATAAGAGAGGAAGAGTTGGACAGACAAGTCCCCATAGGCTGCCATTATGTGTCTTGAAAAGGGATACCGTGCCGTTAAGGAACTCTCCAGAGACCCTCGGTATCCCAGAATGCACAGCCAAAGTCCTTTTACTTTCATTTCTTTTTGAAGGTGTATAAAGCAAGGCCTGTAGCATACAGTACAGTACCATTTTCTCCACCGGGGAGGAGGGCGGGCACTTATGACTATAACAGAGATACCCCTACTACAGAACTGGAGTTAAAGGTAAGAAACTACTCCTTCTGTAGTTGGGGATCTCTGTGTATAGTCATAATCTGGTGAATAGAATGGCAACCCCATCCCAACAACCAATCCGGCGGTGGAGGAAAAAGACAACACCACTACTGTGCAAACAGATTTCTCAGCGAAGCATGCCCAACCTGAGCATCCGCTCTGGCATCAGAGTCCAGACAGTAATGCTTAGCAAAGGTATGGACCGACATCCAAGTCGCAGCCCTGCAGATCTCTGCAATGGGAACATTACGAAGCAAAGCTGTTGTAGCTGCTTTGCCTCTGGTAGAATGAGCCTTAGGCTTACCCCCTAAGGTCTTGTTAGCCTTCTGGTAACATAACTGAATACAGGACACAATCCACCTAGAAATGGACTGTTTTGAGGTGGCAAGACCAGTCCTGACCGACCCGTAATTGACAAACAATTGGTCTGACCGACGAATGTCCTTGGTCTTATCCAAGTAGAATTTCAACACCCTTCTGACATCCAGGGAATGGAGAGACCTTTCCGCTGGAGTGGAAGGATTCTGGAAAAACGTAGGTAAAGTTATGGTCTGATTGACATAGAAATCAGAAATCACCTTAGGAAGGAACTTACGGTGAGTACGCATCACAACCTTAGTAGCATGAAATACAGTATAAGGTTCTTGGCAACACAATGCCTGAATTTCACTCACACTGCGTGCCGATGTAATGGCCACAAGCAAGGCCGCCTTCCATGACAAGTGCTGCAGAGAAGCCTTATGGATGGGTTCAAAATGCTCCTTCATCAACATGGACAGCACCACTTTCAGCTCCCCTGATGACGAAGGACGCCGAACAGGAGGAAACACTTTCTTCAATCCTTACAAAAAATCTATCACATGGATCTGGAAGAAGGATGTCTGTGAAGGGCATTTCCTATACCCAGTCAAAGCTGCGAGGTGAACCTTAATAGAATGAAAATTAAGGCCAGACTGAGCCAAATTCAAAAGGTATGGAAGGAGGACATCTTCCTTGCAGGTTGTCGGATCATAATGCTTGGAAGTGCACCAGATGCAGAACCTCTTCCACTTGTAGGCATAGGAAGTCCTAGTGGAGGGTCTCTTAGCTTCCTTAAGTATAGTCATGCAATCTTCAGGGAGATTCAAGTGTCCATATTGCAAGAGCCATGCCGCCAAACTCAACGATGAGAGGTTGGGGTGCACCATCTGCTCCCCGAACTTCGTGAGAAGGTCCGGCCGACACGGCAGCCGCATGTGGGGTAGGAGAGACCGGTGAAGCAGGTCCGTGAACCACCACTGTCGGGGCCAGTCGGGAGCAATGAGGATCATCCGTGCTCTGGATTGAGACAGCTTGATGAGCACCGCCGGAATCAGGGGAATGGGTGGAAAAGCGTACAAAAAGCTGTTCGACCAGCTGATCCATAGCGCGTTCCCCAGGGTCCCCGGTTGGTAATACCTGGAGGCAAAGTCTCGGCATGTTCTGTTTACGGCAGTGCCGAACAGATCTACGTCCGGAGTGCCCCACCTGTCGAAGATATCTCCTAGCACTTTGTCGTTAAGAACCCACTTGTGGTTTTCTTGCACCAGCCTGCTGAGTGCGTCCGCCTGAGCATTCTGCACACCCAGCAGATGGGTAGCCGTAATCGTCAGTCCTCTGGCTAGTAGCCAGTGCCAGATCGCCTGAGCTTCCTGCGACAGTGTGCGCGATCGAGGACCCCTGCTTGTTCAGGTAATACATTGTGGTCGTATTGTCCGTCTGCACAAGCAAGGAGTTGGTCTGGAAGGACAGATGAAAGGCCTTCAGTGCCAAGTGCACAGCTCCGAGTTCTAGGAAATTGATGTGATACATGGGGTCCGCCAGGGACCACGTTCCCTGGATCTGCAGACGGTCTGAATGCGCTCCCCAGCCGTGGAGAGAAGCATCCGTGACGACAGTCTGAATAGGAACCCCCTTGAGGAGATTCTCTGCGGGGCACCACCATTTCAGGGACTGTTGAGCGTGGAGGGACAGCTTGATCCCGTCGTCCCAGCTCCCCCGCTTCTGATCCCACTGATCCTCCAGACATTCCTGCAACGGCCTCATGTGCAGGTGTTCGTGTGGCGTGAGGAAGATGCAAGAGGCCATCGACCCCAGTAGAGAAGACACCGTCCTCACTGTTGTAGATGGAACAGCTATGAGAGCCTGAGACTTCCGAAGGATCGATAAGCGTCTCTCCTCCGAAGGAGACACGCTTGCTGACAGAGTATTGATGGAGGCTCCCAAGTACTGTAGGCACTGGGCAGGCGTCGGAACAGACTTGGACATGTTTATGTGCAACCCCAGCTGGTTCAACAGAACGGCCGTCCTGTTGAAGTGCAGTTGTGCTTCCTGGAAGGTAGAGGCTTTGATCAACCAGTCGTCAAGGTACGGGTAGACAAATACCTTGTTCTTCCTCAGGTGCGCTGCCACCACTGCCATGCATTTTGAAAACGCCCTGGGTGCAGACTTCAGTCTAAACGGTAGTACGGTGTACTGATAATGATTGGTGCAGACTAGAAATCGCAGGAACTTCCGGTGTTTCCGTGCAATGGGCACATGGAAGTACGCATCTTGCAGATCTATTGCGCAAAGCCAGTCTCCCATTTGCAGCTGATGATAAATCTGGTGCAAAGACAGCATGCAAAACTTTTCCCTGCGAATCCATTTGTTTGCTTGTCGCAAATCCAGAATGGGCCTGAACTCGTTCTTGTCCTTCTTGCGCACGAGGAAGAACCAAGAGTAAAGACCCTTTCCCTTTTGAGACAAAGGGACGTATTCTATCGCCCTCTTTCTTAACAGGGTATATGCCTCCACCTGAAGCTCGCGAGTTGGAACTGAGAGCAAACCGGTGGAATCGCTGGAGGCGGGCTGACGAAACGAAGACTGTGTCCATTGCAAACAATATTCAGCACCCACTTGTCCTGAGTAATTTTTCTCCACTCTGCCAAGTAATGTTGTATGCTTCCCCCCACCGGAACAGGTAACGGACGAGGGGGAAGTAGCACCTCAGTGCCTAGACCCAGCCGGGCCTCTGGGTGCCGAGGAGGACTGTTGGCCGCCTCTACCCCTCTGGCGCTTCTGGAATGGCCGCCGCTGGTACTGCTGCTGCTGTTGGTGCTGCTGACCAGCTTGACGCCCTTGCGCTCTTCCCTGGGCACCGAAACGTCTCTGGAAGGGACTGAAGGTCTTCTTCTGCTCTTTTGGCTTCTCTAACCCGACAGCCGTCAGGGTTTCTGCTTCAGCCTTCATGCGGGCCATCTCCTCATCCGCATGTTTTCCAAAGAGCGTTGCCCCAGAGAAAGGCAAGTTGGCGACTCGCTGCTGCGCTCTGGTTTCAGCCATGTCAAACGCAACCAGGCATGGCGTCTCAGATTAATCCCATGGCAGTATCCATGGGCCGCCACGAGAGAGGAATCTACAGTCGAGCTGATCACCTGATTGGATACCATCATGCTCTCATTGATGATTGTAGGAGAGCAGGGTCTGCTTCCTATGGTCACCCCCACTTTTTGCTTTGCCTTACTGGTTTTCGACTTAGATGTGGCTGTGGGCCTGCTAATCAGACCCACAGCCCAGATGCACTCTCTCTAAATTTACACCATGTACTCTAGGTACATACACAATTGGGAATTGGTTCACCTTAACAGCCCCAGTAGAAGTGTACCCTAGGTACTCAGGGCATAGGTGTAACCAAGGCCTACCAGGGGCTGCAGCATGTATTATGCCACCCCTGGCAGGCCACTCAAATAGACACAACTGGCTGATCACTCTCAGCTGGGGCAAGGTTGTGTAACCACCCCTTGCTTAGGTATGGTAGTCCTATACCTACTTGTATATAAACACACAGTAACCTATAAGTCACTCCTATGGCAGGCCTTAACAATCCTGGAGGCAGAGTGCTTGGTTATGTGTGAGATGGTGCTCTAGCATGAGCTGAGCCTGTCTGCAGCTTTCGGAACCATGTCCTTATAGCTGTTCTATGATATTGCCATACCATATACTCTTAAGTGCATTATGTACCGCGCGGTTAAATGCTAACTTTGGTTTGGCTTTATCAAAACATGTCGTGTAAAGTGTCATACGCTTTGGAATACTACCCCCTCGCCAATTCTGGCGATGGGGGTAGCATTCCACCCTTCTAGAGGGAGAAGACATGTTGTTGCTGACTATCCCTGTTAAAGTTAACCAGAGCCCCAGCGTCACATAATGGACGCTGCTGCCACCGACACAAGTCTGACCTCCTGCTGCTGGGAGTCCTTCCAGTCAGGGAGGTTTGGACAATAGGTTTCCTGCCTGGGGAGGTGCGAGCACCACCTCAGACAGGACTTTGTGTATTGGGACAGGGAGGGCTGTATAGAATGAGACACTGCCTGGAGCACACTAGGTGCTCCATGCATACCCCAGTTCAAACCGGTTGCTGGGGCACTCCAGCCCCAGCTCTGGCGCGAATCTGGACAAAGGAAATGGGGTGTAACCACCCCCCTTACTGGTCCCACCCATAGGAGGGACCTAGAAAGTAATCCAGCCCCTTTTAGTTGTATAAAGGTAGGATCTGAGTCCTGAGACTTTAGATTAATCCTGAACCGAAACTTGAAACGAAACTCTGGACCTTCGACATTCTGCTGAAGCTGAAGACTGAAGAATCTCCCTTGTGGCCAAGGAGTGACCACCCTGGGCAACCAGGCACCCTCCAGCAAATCAACGGCTTGCTTTGTCGACGCTCCCGCCGGAACCTGAGCACAGAGCCTGACAAGACCCAGACTTCCAGACCTCTCTGAACCTCTCTTCACGACTGCAGCATAGCTGGGATCCGTGGAGGCGACGAGACACGTGGGACCGGACATCTTGGAAAGCCTGCAACTTGCTACCAGTGCAGCTCCTGACGTACCCTCGAAGCTGTGCACTGGGTATTGAGAAACCCCGATCCCGACCTCCATCTGCGACGAAGATCAGCCCCCCACACTCCACGAGTTCTGCGTGGGGCCCTTCTGCATTTGGCCTGCTCGACGCGTTGTCCGGTTGCTGGCCCGTTGGCTAGTAGCCTCTGTGACGACAATCTGTAATGCACGCACCTTGTTTGTCTCGGAAGTGTCCTGGATTCACGATGCTTAACACCCTGTCTCCCCCTCGCTGCCCCCCGGGTGCCAGGAATCAACACTAACACCCGACAAGCAACCAAAGGGGACACAGGGGAACAAAACAAGGGTAAGAAAGGAAAAGAAAATGGTGCTCCACACTCTTCTTCACCCAGATGATGTACTCTCCTCTGGTGTTGGTACTGCTGTAAAACACAAGAACAATATGCAAGTCTATTCCCCTCCCTCTGTTCCCAATAAATGGAGTGTAATGAAATGTCTTTTACCTTGTGAAATGTGGAGTACACCTATAAGAAACTATGTAGTCTGGGACTGTAAATGCCTGGCTGGGTAAAAGTATGTGTGCGATAACGGTGACCTAAATAGAGAGCAACACGTTAATCATTGTACATCACCACTGAGATGGTATGCACGTTGTACTGAGCCACTCACCAGGTCTATGAAATGAGACCGTCTCAAAAGGAAACTCCCAATAAACAATAGCGTAGGTATAACCAAGACGTCAACACCACGCCAGACGCGTGGCAACCAATGCTCCTGAACTAACTACAATATAGTACTAACAGGAAATTATCAACCTCTGTTAAAACGGCACAGCGGTGATATAAATAGAACTTGAGGACAAACACAATACAAGTAGTAGAAGCAAGACGCTCCTAGTAACTCACGACTTCCGAAACGAAATCGCAATGTCAGACGCCACAAGCCTCCCACACGATTCACTATCTCCTCGGACGCCACGCCAACACCAACCCGGAACGACAAGGTCCAAACTCTGGCTAAACGCGAAGCGTTTCCTGTCGGTCGGAGGCGGGCTTAAGGCATGGAACACTGCACTACCGCGCATGCGTTCTCATTACGCATACGCCACTATCCGTGTACTGTTTGCCAACCATTGCCAATCATTCTTATGCGTCACTCGGCGGAACAGAACTATACATCAAAAACAGGCCTAAATGCGGCGCTAACTCCTCCCGGGTGCACCTCCATCCTGAACCCGACAGGCATGACACAATCCTTTTGAACCACATCGTTGGTCTGGTTGCTCCAGACTGGCCCCTGCAAAGGTGAAGCACCTCAGACCTTGCTGGTCTGCACCAGAAGCCTTTGTTGTATCCTGCGTGGTTTGCTTTTACCAAGGCTTGTTGACTCCAATCCGGAAGTTGACCCCTCCATCTGCGAGATCCTTCGTGGGACAGTCCGTCTTCAGCACCTGGTCATCGTCGACGCCTCCTGGTCCACGTGGCTGCCAAGACAAGCTTAAAGACAGCACCGGATTGCTCCTCGACGTCGTCTGGTTCCTTCCTGGTTCCACCCGGTCACTGGATAGTGACCCAGAATCTGTCCCCTCTGCTTTCAGGTCCTCTTCATCCTCGATCCACCCTTGGATCCACCTGGACATCTTCCTCCTGGACGCCTGCAGCATCTTTCTCCAGGTCTCCATAGGATCCAACGACGAAACCCGACACATCTTCACACCTATGCACCCGCCGTCCATGGGTGAGGTAACGCGAGTACTTCGATGCTCCCAAGGGTATTGACTATCCAAGTGTCTAAGTCTCTAGTTGTTTCCTCCTAGCTAAACCGGAAGTGTCCTAAATCCTTCTAAATCTAACTTCTAAGTTCCTATTGACTTTGCATTGAATCCCACGCGTGTGTAAAGACACTGCAAGCGCTGCCTGTGGGCCTCCGACTTCTAAACTATTGTTAAGACAGTATAGCCCCAGCGATTCCCTAGGCCCTAGGCCTTACCTCTTCTCGTGTCGTGGTACTTATACCACTTTCTTGATATATGGTTTGCTTCGCCCCTAGGGCCTAACCGTAAATTGTGCAACTTAACGTATAATAACTAAGTGTCTTGTTATAGAGTTCAGAGGAGTGTGTTAGAAATAAATACATATATATTTTATATATATCCTGTGGGGTGTCCTTTCATTTGATATTCAAGGGGTTACATATGGTAAAACAGCTGGCTTTACACGCCCTCTAGAGTCTTTTAGCCTAAGACTGTTTTGTCCACACTACCACTAGGATAGCTGGTCTATAAGGTTGACTTACAACCATCACCATAAGGGTTGTTTGGACTGGTACAAGGTGATCACTAGAATAGTGAACATCATATACCAGGCCAACTTCTCACAATGATTTCCTGGAAGGTCTCCCTCCTGTCCCTCGGAAGGTGATCCAGAAACTGCTGCAGGGACTCCCACAAAGACTGGTCATACCGACCCAAGAGAGCCGTGGCACTAGTGGCTTTCATGGACGTAGCAGCCGTACCGCAGACCTTTCTCCCCGCTGAGTCCATCTGACGGCTCTCCTTATCCGGAGGCACCGTAGAAGACGGGGCAGTAGCGTGCTGCTTCCTAGCCGCAGTGACGATCACCGAATCTGGCACTGGGTCCGATTGAAGGTACACCGGGTCGGAGTCTGTGACCCTGTATTTTTTCTGCAGCCGGGAAGGTGCGGATTTCGTTGACGCCGGGGTCAAGAAGAGCTCCATCGCCGGTTCCTCCAGCCCTGGCACCAAGGGCAACAAGGGTCGAGACAACCGCCGCTTGTGTAGGGTCTCACAAATCACCGATGCCGAAGGTGTGGGAACCGTTACCGTAATCCCCAGCTTCGCTGCCCCTTGCAATAACACCTCTTGAAAAGACACAGTCATCGACCGGTGACACCCTCGTACGGGGGGAATCCGATAGGTTGGGCGAGTAATCCCTGGCACTGGAAGAATCCGTATACCGGGACCTTGACATGTCCCTCCGGTGACGGTGCCTGGACCGTGTGGAAGACAGACGGTCACTCCTTGACCGGTGTCTCCATCTGGACAGTGACCTCGATCTCCTGGGCCTCGGGCGATCCACTGGCCGTACAGGAGGCGGAAGCTGCGGAGGCAGAACCGGAACCATAGGTTGTGGAGGCCTCGTGGGTGGTGATGGGAGGCGCGGCAGAGATAGCGACCGCGGAGCAGGCCGCGGTGGAGTTGGAGGAGGTTGATGATCGGGAACCAGAGGAGGAGGAGGAGTAGGAGGACGAGGAGGAGTCTCCTTAGGCGATGGAGGAGGCGTAGGCGTCCTCGGCATAGAAGGCGAGTAGGTCTGCAAATATTCAGAGTCCGAAGACCTCTCCACTCTCCTCTTTTTCTTCTGCACAGGCCTTGATGATGATGTCCTCGAGGCTGACCTTCTAGCAGCCGAGCGCCGGCGCGACCGTGGGCTCTTGGATGCAGAGGACAGGCTGACCACTGAGGCAGAGGACACAGTACTGGCCCTCGACCGCCTCCTAGACGTCGATCTGTCCCTCCGTGACGACGACCTCTTCTTTGACATCGACCGTCTCAACGTTGATACATCCCTCGACGTCGACTCTCTATGTCTCGACGTCGAGTCTCATCTTCTCAACGTCGACTCTCGTCTTCTCGACGGCGAATGGCAGTGTCGCCTCGACGGCGAGCGCCGGTGCCTCTCAGACCGCTCTGGATGTCGACGGTATCTCGACGGCGATGAAGTCCTCTACATCGACCTCGTCCGAGGTTTCGACGTCGGTCCCCTCGACGTCGAACGACGACGACGCTTCGCCCCAGAGCCCTGGGACGCCGGGGAGCATATGGTGGTCATCCCTCTCGACGCCGACGTTGAGGCTATCGACGTCGACGGAGATCTGTGCTTTTTCCTGGCCTTATCTTGATTGGGGAGCCCCCCAGAGGCCAAAGCACGGGCAGAGGACAAAGTCCCTCCGTGCCCAGACTCACCATGGTCCTGATGTCTCCTTACCTCCAGGCCTTGGAGACGGATCTTCACTCTGTCCCTCAGGGTCCTCTTGGAGAAGGATCTGCAAATCTCACGGTCTTCAGGGACATGAGAGGATGGTAGACAGAGGATACAGACTCTGTGAGCGTACGATTTAGCCTTCTTCCTGGAACACTCAGGGCACTTGTCGAACAAGGCAGGCATATTCGACAGGAGAGTGGCCAAAACATGCCAAAAACCCCAGCAAAAGAAAGAAGAAGCAGTCAGACGTCGAGTGAAACACTCCAAACACTTGAAAAGTGCCAAAAAATTGAAAAACACCCAAAAAGGGAGCGCTCAATGCTCCAGGGTCCTGCTAGTAGGAGCTGGAAAAAAGAACTGAAAGTAAAAGGACTTTGGCTGTGCATTCTGGGATACCGAGGGTCTCTGGAGAGTTCCTTAAAGGCACAGTATCCTTTTTCAAGACACATAATGGCAGCCTATGGGGGCTTGTCTGTCCAACCCTTCCTCTTTATCATTTCAAGGATTTTGGTGAAGGGGAGTTTTCCCTGTGAGGAAAACTTGGTAAAATAGTGTTAAACCGGACATGGTGGTCTACCCTTTTCACTGTTTAGATGAAGTGGTGGCCTTTGTAGCCTTGTATATGTTAGGCTGCATTATTTGTCTTAATTTTCTCTTAAGTGTCTATGCAGGACTGCAAGGAAGACAGCTTAAGAGATTATTTTTAATTGCTCCGAGGGCCAACGCACATGGGCGGGACTATTCACTAGATTATGACTATACACAGAGATCCCCTACTACAGAAACGCTTTTCCTATGGAAACTAGGTCGGAACTATAACTATCTACTGGCGACCGCCAGTAGGCAATATATATATAGAGTGCGTTGTGAATAAACACAATATCTAAATTGAGCTGTTGGCCTGGACATCGCTCTTGAGACTGGGTAGAACGATTGTTGTGGAATACGGGGGAGTGGCGATCCCGTCCCGGCCCGCCGCTGTTAGTGGCCATCTCTGCTTCATCGCCGACTTCTGGTGGATAGAGATATATATATTTATATATTGGGAGAGGAGTTGGCCTAATGGCTAAGGCGCTCGACCTCGGACCTGGGGATCTGTCTGGGTTCGAGTCTCGGTAACGACACCAAACCTCCTGTGATTCTGGGCAAATCACTTGATCTCCCCGTGCCTAAAAATGAAAGTGTGTGTCCTCACGTAAAAAAACGTAACTTGTGCTATGTAAAGCGCTCTGATACCTGATTCGGTTCGGGTCTAGTTCGCGCTAAATAAAACTCTAAAAAAATAGAATATATATATATATATATATATATATATATATATATATATATCCAAACGCACGAAGTTGCTCTGAAGGGTTGCTTGGTGGCAACCCTTTTGAAATACATTGAAATTATTAGTTTATTAATTGTTTTAAAGTAAATATATATGTATTACATTTTATATGTTAAAAACTTTTTTACATTAAAGTTTTTTCTTATATTTTTTAAAATGTACATTAAATCTAACACATTTTTTGAAATGTTATTATTTAATATATTTAACATTATATATATATATATATATATATATATATATATATATATATATATATATATATATATATATAAAAAACAATTTTGTACATAGATTTTTTTTCACCCTCAATATTTTCCACCCAATATTTTTATACTTCCCATCATAAATATAGGATGTCGATATTTTTTCAATAAATACTTATGACTCAATATTTGTGTATAGTGATATTTTGGGCGTCGATATTCAGCACATCTTTAACAGGTTATCAATGTTTTAGCGAAAAACACTGCAGCTATTACAATGATTGAATATAATCCATGTTGCAAACATTTTGAGATCGTTAATGCTCCACTTTAATGTAAATCTGCATAATTGGTTTGGAACAAAGTCACTTTTTAAGTTGAAAAAAGGACTATTCCTTTTTCATCTCTTAAATTCTACTCAAGTTTTCAGGGGAGGAGTATTCTTCCTCTGTCAATGCACGGACGTGCAGTGCAATAAGGCTCCAGCAGTGAGTTTCCATTGCTTTATAGAACTCCAGGAGTGCATGCTTCTCTAGCAATGGTTATAGAGAACCAGTAATTCCTACTTCCTTATGGAGTGCATTCTGTTTCACTAGATTCAAGGAGCAAGAGTTTTTCCAACAACTTATCAGACCTTCTACACTCCTCCAGTATCTTGAGTGCTAGAAAAATCCAGGAGAATGATCTTCCTCCAGGTGAACCATTTCATAGGTAAGTGTGGGCTTCCTCTGGCAATGCCTTCTCTATGCTACAGGACTCTGGCAGTACAAATTCATTTTACTTCTACGCCCCCAGCACAGTGCATGTTCCCTAGTGGTATACAGCAACTTAAGTATGCCTTCTTTTTTTCTCTACATTGTTGCACCTCTGGCCACAATACAAATTACGGTCAAATGAAATAGATAATCATTGACCTACATTTTCATGTATGTATAATCAAACCAAACATTTGTGCATGAAGTAAGGTTGTTGACAAAACACACTACGTGACTAAACATTTGATGAAGGCCGTGAGTAAAATAAATAGTCAAAACATTGCATTGAAAACAATTTTCCTTCAATGGAGTACAATTGTATGCAACTAAACATGGCTCTTTCAGACCATGACCTTTCACAGAAATAAACCTCTTGTGATACATTTGGTAGCTCTGTGTAGAACGCTGAACTAGAACGAGAGACTTAACAGCTAGAATGATATTTTCTTTATTGAAAAGATGTACAACTCAAACTTTGATTTTTTTTTTACAGTTCATTTAACTGATAAAAACATTCAGAAGAACAGTATGTTTCAATTGTTATAACCAATCCATCACATACAGTACTGTAGAAAGAGGATATAATAAAAACAGGAGATTAACTACACCTACAGATAAAATACACTGTTGTCCAACAACGCTAATACGTGTTCTGAACTCTCCTTTTAATTAATACAGCATTTACTAATTCTCAACTTATCATGCATAACCCTCAAAACAAATATATATTATACTTTTCATATACAGCTTTCTTATTCAACTCATATATACTGTCCGACAGGCAATAAAGGAAGAACAGAGGAGGAGTTTTCGACCCAAATGACAATCAGCATCGTATCCACAGTGAGTTATCAGTCTTCCTTTCCAGGCGATTATAAATCACAGGATGCTTACCATCAATATCACCGCTGACGGACGTCCGTCCTTGAACAGGAAAAAGGGTTACTTTCCATCTCCCTCACCATTATATACAATCAACCCAATACTGGTGTGTTACATTATTTGCTATTCTGATGGCGGCAAACTGCCAGTTAGACCAAATAGGCAAAAAGCAAAACCTGGCTTGGGTTTTCAATAGTTTCTCTTCATGTTGTTCAGCGTCTGTGTGATATGCAGGATGGTTGGGAGTACGTTTTGTCACGCTCCTAAACCAGTGTACTGAATCTCAAATTTATGAATTACTCTTCTGAAGTTCAAATATTAACAACATCTTCATGAGAATCATTTAAAAATAAATAAATCAATATTTTTATCCAAATCCAGTCAGGTTGTCTGTCTGTGAACTGCCAATCCTTTTCAATCCCTACACCTGAATCATCTGCACTTTTACATTGTGCGAGTCCTTCTTAACAGTCATACTGCCTTCATGGGATGTATGATGGTACAGCGCATGCTTGACCAACACCTGTTTCAACCACGTCTTTACCATGCATGCCTTTACCAATTATGCCTTTCCCAAGCAATTTTGTTGTAAAGACATGGTTGGTAAAGGGACATGTGAAGTAAAGAGGCATTTAAAATTCTTGACCAACATGTGAATAATATCCTGGGCTCAATACAATCCAGATTAACGAAAGTTGAAACAAGAACTCCTGCCTGGAACGTCTGACAATTTTCTCGACTGGGCAAAAGACATAGGAGACACATAACATAGGCTCCATCCCTGTAACCAAAATTGTAAGCGCAGCCTTAGTTATGAAACCAATTGATAACACTGCTCCAATAGGCCCTACCACAAGCACCTTTAACCATTGAGGCAGCAAAAACACGAGAAAGACTGGGGAGGAAAGGGCAATTATGGGAGACTTGGGGACGGTAAATAGCGATTTTGGGTCACAAGCAGTCATCACAGAAACTACTGATCAGACCAGACAATCTGTAGAACAAATATACGACCGCTTGGATCTCCCATCAGCTGCAGCCCCATGCGTGGTAGTCTTGACAAATGTCCTCCCTTTAAACCTAAATAGTAAGGAGAACTGGATTTCACTGAGAAATAAATCCATAAACTGGCTGGGTGTTAGAACAGGCTTAACTGACCATCTATTTAACAACTTCAAGATGGCAAGGAGAGAGAAATGGGTAGGCAGGGGGAACAAAGTCCAGAGTGGCGATTTTGTGGTACTATCCTTTGGTTCACCCCAGCTGGTGGGGACAGACCTGAAGAGGACTGGGACTACAAAAGTAAATGGGAACGGAATCTCCTCCCGCCCATTGGGCTACTTTTACCATTCAGATGAGGCCCCTAGGAATGAGCTCGCTATATTAGAAGAAGAATGGATGAAGCATTTTACCAACATTTACAATGCACCCCAACGATATATACACAAGATCAGGAATGTACCGACAGTGAGGAAGTGATCCCCTATCAAACCGCGGCTATCGTCCCATTTTCCTTGGAGGAAGTCACCAGTGCAATGCAAGCTAGTAAAAGCAGTAAAGTTCCAGGACCTGATGCCATTCCAGTTGACATGTATAAAGAGAATATCACTCTGAGGGACCTCTATTGAGGCCATTTGCGCCGCAGGTTTTCTGCCATCCTGGGGAGAATCAATCATTGTACCTATATACAAAAACGGAGATCTACTGGCCAATCTCCCGGATTGACTCCCTAGCAAAGATAGCGGGACGCATAATCCTAGAGAGACTACAGAATTGGGCAGACTTACATTATAAGCTTTCAGACTTGCAATACGGCTTCCGCCCCGGGATTGGGACGATAGAACAAAGTCTTAATCTGAGGACGCTAATTGGGAAATGTGTAAAGATCAAAAATGGGAAGTTTTACCTAGCATTTGTAGATCTCTAATCGGCCTTTGACTGTGTAATTTATGAAAAATGATGGTCAAAACTAAAAGATATGTGGGTAGAGATGCCGATTATTAGCTTCTTGAAAGACCTATATACGGTGTGTAGGGCCAAAGTTAGATACGGGGCAAGAGGAGAATGCAGGGAAGTTTTCGGCATCGAGAGAGGGGTGAGACAGGGATGCGTTTTGGCCCCTTTCCTGTTTTCCCTTTACATAAATAGCGTGGGGAGGGGCTAGTGGCAGTTACAAAAGATCTTCCACAAATAAGCACGCGCCCTGTCCTGGCCCTCCTCTATGGCGACGACGCAGTTTTCATAGTCCGCACTCCATTGGCCCTGCAGACATTGCTTAACAACTTTGTCCGTTATATAAAGGAACTGGGTCGCCAAGTGAACGAGTCAAAGACCTATATTATGAAATGCAGTAAAAGAAATATGAAATGTAGGAATATAACGATAAATGGAATGAAGATCGGTTTCAAGGATACTTTCTCTTACCTAGGAGTGCTATTCGGCAAAGAAGGTTCATGGAGCAATACCATTGACAACAGAAACAAAATTTAGCAAGGCTTGTTGGGTTCTCAAAAGCTTTGCAAAACATTTGGGCTCAAATCCCCCGGAGATGATGATGAGGATATTCAAAGCGAAATGTCTTAGCATAGCACTTTATGGGGCGGGTATATGGGGGGTCATAAGAAATGCGAGGAGATGCAACTAATTGAAAATTAATTTTTTAGATACCTCTTAGCAATTCACACAAGCACTTCACTATACATAGTGCATTCAAAACTTGGTGCCCTCTTTCTCACAGACACGATTAAGTTAGAACCAATCCAGTTATGGCACAAAATCTGGACTTCAGATCACACAGACTTCAATCGAGCAATGATTGGCAACTGTCTTAAATCAACCCACCACTCACCCATTGCATGGTTGGCGTATGTCACGCGTTTTTTCTGCGACATGGCGCATCACAAGTATTTTGAGAAACCGTAATCGCTGGGTACTACTAGCAGAAAAATGCTGAAAAGGGAAGCAATAACTCACCTGGAAACTCTTAAATTAGCGATTGAACTTTTAACATCTAGTGTTTTAAAAAATCACCTGATTTTAACTAATTTTAATATGCAACCTTATCTTAAAATGGTCTTAAATGCATGGCAAAAGTTTGTTATTACACGTTTAAGACTGGACATATTCCACCGATTAATTACCTTTCCTACAATGAATGACTGGTCCACAAAATTGTTTAACGGCCCTTGTGATGATAGGATGTCTCAGAATACAATGATTGTGGTATTCCTTTGCTAATTCTACACTTGGCAAAGGAAGAGGTATGTCCTACCGATTAGATAATTGTCTCTCATGCAATGCCGTCCTGCATATTTGTTTTTACAATCATTGCCAACGTTAGAGATTTGCTTTGGAATGTCATCACTGTTTTTTACGCTAGAAATAACATGCAAATGTCACCACTTAGGATAATATAAACTGAACACATAGTATGGATATAGCCACTATGGCCCGTGGCAGCAAGAGCAACCAGGATGTGAATATTAAAATAGGATCCTATTGTACTTTTAACAAGCTGAGTCTATGTTTACACTGTTTATAATTGTATTTAATTATTATGAAATGATATGAAATGGATGCATATTATTATTATTTTTTTAGTACTGTATAAACTGTTTTTATAGATGTTCTTTTTATGACACCGAATAAAGCCATATATGACTATGAAGAAATATATATTTTTTAAAAACCTTTATCAGAATTAGTTAAAATTAAAGATTATTCTACATTTTTGTCCATTTTCAGTCAGGTTGTCATTATACTCATGCCATTCGCGAACTCCCAATCTTTTTCAGCATCTACACCAGCAGCATCTGTACTACTGCATTGTGCTAGTCCATACTAAGAGCACTATTGCCCTCATGTGGCTTACTCCTTCCCATCAAGCAGATATTTATCGTCTGACTGTGCTATGTGCCACAATCGTACATATTTTAACTATCTCAAATATATTATATTTCACTAATGGATTGCAAATATTAAATACAGCTTTAATAGTATTTATTAAACATTAATGATATTTTTTTTTATCTTGGCCAACTTATGGCAGGTTGTCCTTGTACTCCTTCCGTTCTAGAACACATGCTCCTGGATAATATCTGCATCCATATCATGCGTGTCCATGCATTGTGCTAATCTGTCGCTAACAGCAATACTGTTCTAATGTCACATATTTTTTTTCGAACAGGTGTTCTTTATGCTTGCTACAAAAAACAAGAGAGGGGGTGAAGAGGTAGTGTCCTTAACGGGCACTGGAGGTGGATACGTCCTCCCCATGAAATCTATACAAAACACAAGGATCCACCTGTAGATGGGTATCTTTAAAGTGGAAGTTCTATCATTGGTTAGAGTGTGTCTCCTACATTGGTTGGAAGCACACAGTGATTGGTTGGAAGCACACAATGTTTGCTTCAATACCCCTCACACAACAAAAGGGCCCTTGTTGTGACCCAGCTGCGGGACGGGGCGTGCTACGACCTACGACTACGCTGGAGCACTGATCTTCATTACTAAGTGTTGTGTAAGAGTTTGAGAAAGGAAGGGTCAACGGTGAGCGAGAAAGTGAAATTAAAAAGGACCTGGCCCCTGTGGACTAAAAAACTTCACTATTCCCTGGAGCTGGTCTTATTAAAAGCAGTGGGTCAGAGATGTCCTGCGTTAATGTGCGTATACTCCTAGTCAAGTCAACATGTTTTGAAGCTCCGGGGCTTCTTTATCAGGACTAGAACTGATCCCTTCTATTCTCACTATGTTAACGAGAATGATATCGTTAAAGCAAGTTCAAGTTCAAGTTCGGTCATTTGTATAGCGCGCTACTCACCCAGAGGGTCTCAAGGCGCTTGGGGAAGGGGTTCATTATTTGTCGAATAGCCAGGTTTTAAGTTCTTTTCTGAAGGAGATGTGGTTTTGAGTAAGGCGGAGGTGAGTGGGGAGCGAGTTCCAGGTCTTGGCAGCTAGGAAGGAGAAGGATCTACCACCCATGGTGGATTTACGGATGCGCGGGACTGTGGCGAGGGCTTGATTGGACGACCTTAGTTGGCGGGTGGGTTCGTAGAAGGACAGTCGTGTGCTGAGGCATTCGGGTCCTAGATTGTAGAGGGCCTTGTGTGCGTGGGTGAGAAGGCGGAAAGTAATTCTTTTGTTGACGGGAAGCCAGTGGAGGTCTTTTAGGTGTCCGGTGATGTGATCTTGGCGCGGGACGTCTAATATGAGTCTTGCTGATGCGTTGGAGTTTTTTCTGTAATTTTGCTGTGATTCCTGCGTATAATGTATTACCATAATCCAGTCGACTTGTAACCAGTGCGTGGGTGACGGTCTTTCTTGTCTCGAGGGGGATCCAGCGGAAAATCTTTTTGAGAATGCGAAGTACGTTGAAGCAGGAGGATGAGACTGCGTTGACTTGTCTGGACATCGAGAGAGAGGAGTCTAGGATGAAGCCAAGGTTACGTGCGTGGTCTGTGGGTGTGGGTGCTGTGCCCAGAGCGGAGGGCCACCAGGAGTCGTCCCAGGCAGATGGGGAGGATCCTAGGATGAGCACTTCAGTTTTGTCTGAGTTGAGTTTTAGGCGGCTGTGTTTCACCCATTCGGCTACTTCTTTCATGCCTTCATGTAGATTGGTTTTGGCGGTGTTGGGGTCTTTGGTGAGGGAAAGGATCAGCTGGGTGTCGTCGGCATAGGAGATGATGTTAAGGTTATGTTGCCGCGCGATGGATGCGAGTGGGCTCATGTAGACGTTGAAGAGGGTGGGACTGAGTGAGGATCCTTGTGGGACTCCGCAGATGACTTCAGTGGCCTCTGAGTTGAATGGGGGAAGTCGGACTCTCTGAGTTCTCCCAGCTAGGAACCGATGTTGCTGAGGCGTTGTATGAGGGTGCTATGACAGACTGTGTCGAAGGCGGCTGAGAGGTCGAGTAGAATGAGGGCAACTGTTTCTCCGTTGTCTAGTAGGTTTCGGATGTCGTCTGTTGCAGCGATGAGGGCGGTTTCGGGGCTGTGTTTGGCTCGAAATCTGGACTGAGAGGGGTCGAGGGAGTTGTTGGATTCAAGGAAGGCGGCGAGCTGGCTGTTGACGGCTTTCTCAATGACTTTGGCCGGGAATGGGAGGAGGGATATGGGTCGGTAGTTTTTAAGTTCAGAGGGGTCTGCTGTGGGTTTCTTCAGAAGGGCGCTGAGTTCGGCATGTTTCCAGCTTTCTGGGAAGGTGGCAAAGTTGAACGAGCAGTTGATGACATCACGGAGATGGGGTGCGATGATGGAGTCGGCTTTGTTGAAGATGTGGTGGGGGCAGGGGTCGGTTGGCGAGCCAGAGTGGATTGAGTTCATTAGGCGGATGGTGTCTTCAGTGGTGATTGGGTTCCAGGCGCTAAGGATGTTAGTTGGTGGAGTTGGATCTGAGGGGGGTGGGGAGTGTTGATCGCTGGGAGTTTTCTCGAAGCTGTTGTGGATGTCTGCGATTTTGTTGTAGAAGAAGGAAGATAACGCATCGCAGAGGACTTGGGAGGGAGTGATGTCGTTGGATGCTGCGGTGGGGTTGGTGAATTCTTTTACGATGTTGAAAAGTTCCTTGCTATTGTGAGTGTTGTTGTCGAGACGATCCTTGAATGCTGATTTCTTGGCTGAACGAATCAGTTGGTGGTGTTTGCGGGTGGCTGCCTTGAGGGTGGCCATGTTGTCATTGGTTGGGTTTTTTCTCCATGTTTTCTCCAGGGTGCGGCATAGCTTCTTGGATTTTTTCAGGTCATCATTGAACCAGGGAGCCTTTTTGCTTGCTGATTTGATTTGGTGCTTTTTCAGGGGTGCTAATTCGTCAGCACTGTGGGTGATCCATTGCTTGAGATTGGTGGCCGCTTGGTTAGGGTCCAATGAGAGTGTGGGAGGGTTTTGGTTGAGTGAAGCGAGGAGTTGGTTGGAGGTGATTTTGTTCCAATTTCTCCGAGGAATAGGTTGTGGGCGGTTGTGGCTCAGGGTGGTTTTGTAGCTGAAGTGTACACAGCTGTGGTCCGTCCAGTGGAGATCTGTGGTGCGGTCGAAGGAGATGTGCTTACTGGAGGTGAAGATAGGGTCGAGCGTGTGTCCGGCTATATAGGTGGGGGTATCAACGAGTTCTTTGAGTCCGAGGTTGTTCAGATTGTCCAAAAGGGTGGTGGTGTTGCTGTCGTGTTTGTTTTCAAGGTGGTAATTGAGGTCTCCTAGCAGAATGTAGTTCTCAGAGGCGAGGGCATGTGGGGTGATGAATTCTGTGATGTCATCGCTGAATTGAGTGCGCGTGCCTGGAGGCCTGTAAATGAGGGTGCCTCTGAGTGTGGTCCTAGGGTCAGTGTGGATTTGAAAGTGGAGATGTTCGGCGGTTGTAAGATTGTCGTCGGAGCTAGTCGTGATTTTGATGCTGTTCCTATGAATGATGGCGATGCCTCCTCCTGTCTGAATGGTGCGGTCTTTACGGATAATCTTGTATGATTCCGGTATGGCTATGGCGATGTCGGGTGCTGAAGAAGTGTTCATCCATGTTTCTGTCAGGAAGGCGATGTCCGGTGACGCAGTGTCGAGTAGGTCCCAGAGTTCAGTAGCGTGTCTGTGGACTGAGCGGGTGATGAGCAGTAAGCATTTCAGGCGGTCAGGGTCGGTGCTTTTTGCGTAGGGAGTGGATTTGGTGAGGGTTCTGGAGCAGTTGAACTTGCATGAGAGACAGGCGAAGGGCCGTGGGTACGACCAGAGATGGAAACGCAGCAATGAGGTGTGCGTCCGGGGTTGAGGGCGAGGAGGGTTGGGGCATCATAAGTGACTCTAGTGGGATGGGTGTGGCGGGGGACAGGCGCTGGGCGCGGTCCAGGCGCGGACGGGCGAAGACGGGCTTACCTTTGGCGCACCTTCGGCGCGGCCGCAGCGCGTGGACGCTGCGCGTTGAGTCATCTGTCTTAAGTGGATATTGGAGTGGGCGGAGCGTGGGAGGGTCAGCTGGGAGGCGGTAGCGGGGAGGCGGGCCAGGGGAAAGCACAACAACAAAATGGTGGGAGGGATTCAAAGCGAAACCCAGCACAATGCCCGCAATGAAGTGAGCTAAATAACGGTGATGGATCAAGCCCTGATCTTTGGACTGGGTAAGAGTGGCCTGCTTAATTCAGACACTCTGTTCATCACCACCCCCTTTTCTGAATCGCAATGAAGGAGGGCTTACCAAAAATCAATAATGCACAAGCGCTATTAATTTAAACAGCTATTCAGTCAACAGAGCTGCGATACCACAAGCGCTATAAACGACGATGCACAAGCGCTATTAATTTACACAGCTATAGTCAACAGAGCTACGATACCACACACGAGTGCTGAGTGAAAGTGCTTCAGCTGTGGGCGCTGCAGAGATAATTGCGAGCTGGAGCCAGGGAGCGTCGGGGAGCGACCGTTCGGGACGAGGTCCAGGCGGTCTAGCAGAACTAGTGATATGTAAAATAAGTGAAAATGCAAGTAATCATGCACTGTATACAATACCCTTTTTGGCATTTGACTTTGTTAATTTAGTTATTTAGGAGACAATGCTCCATGAGCCTCAAGAACGGGTGGGAAGGGTGTTGCAACTGAATCAGTTTTGTCGACACAGCCTAGCTCAATTCAAAGTCTACCCGCGGCTCCATGGTATGAACACGGAGCCGCAGAACTGAGCGAGAATATCAACATAATGCTTCTTTTGGCCAGAGCCTGGTGCACCCCCAGGATCACTTGAGCCCCCCCCCAGACCTCCCCCCCCCGGTTTGATTGCCCCTGTAATAGGGCATGGAAGTTTAGAGGCCCAGCTGATTTCCTGCACTTGCATGTATGTATTGTTGAGCGTCTGCTGTCACTTAATTCACGCCAGCCTGGCTGATGAAGGGTGATGCCCTGAAACCGGTCCCAGGATGCTTGTTTCCGGTCCAGGGAGGACCTGGCTTGGCAGTTCAGGCTGGACTGTTCCCATAGGTAACAGGGTCAAGACTGATTTGCATACGGCTGGATCCAAACTGGGGTGGTGGGGTGAGCAAAAGAATGATGGATTAAACCCAGATCCTTGTGACTGGGGGTGAATGTTCGCATTGTCCAGCATTCCATCCATCAATTATTTCTTTTGCATATGTCACCTTAAGTGGGAAGGGTATGTCCAGACGTGGGTCCTGTGCTCACTACACCACTGGTTTGAGGCTAGCCAGGCTGATGTAGGGGTATGCCCTGAAATCAGTCCCAGGATGCTTGTTTCCAGTCCAGGGAGGACCTTGCTTGGCAGTTCAGGCTGGACTGTTCCCATAAGTAACAGGGTCAAGACTGATTTGCATATGGCTGGGTCCAAACTGGGGTGGTGTGGTGAGCAAAAGAATGATGGATTAAACCCAGATCCTTGTGACTGAGGGTGAACGTTTGCATTGTCCAGCATTCCGTGCATCAATTGTTTCTTTTGCATATCTCACTTGAAAGGAAACCTTGCTATGCAGACTGTCTTTAAAAGATAAATGAATGCACATTTTGACTTTGGGTGTATAGGCACTTTAAAAGTGATAATAAACTTTATTTTTACATAGTAGGCCCCCCAAACCACTCTACCCCCGGCAGGTGTCCCAGTGGTGGGTGGCCATGTAACTATAGGCAGTGAGAAAATCTGCCTATTTTATTTTTCCCCGTTGTAGGTACTTTTCTCCATAGGCTAACATTGCAATATTTTATATAACTATTGATAAATCCAACAACTTACCACTATTGGATTTATCATAACTAGTACAGAAAAGAAGTTATAGAAATGCATTTTCTGTGATCCAAAATCCAGCCTTCAAGCAGTCTCTGCTGATTGGTCAGCCTAAACAGGCTTAGTCAGGCTGCCTTGATGAGGTAATACGTTGCTGCATAGATCAGGGTTTGTCTGATGAAGAGAGCTCTGAAGTTGTGGAGGATAGGCCACAAAGAGGGGGCATGGTGATTCAAACTGAGCTCAAAGAGGATACCACTCAGGTATATATATTGACAACATTGATACTTCCAGGATATGATCACTACTTTGGGGTTTTTATTAACAGGACTTTACTCTTAGATCTATATGTCTGGTTTCATCTAGACTTTCCTGACTTTAATCACAAAGGCTTTGGGTCTTTCTAAATACCATTTTTTTTGCCAACTTTATTCACTATAAAAGCAGTTATGAGCCACTCTAAAGGCCTTTTTTGGGCCATTTGGTAATTTTTTTAGAGCGGTTGCCTTGATTTTCGCAAGAGACACTTTTTCCATATGCACTGCCACACATTATTTTCCCTCTACAAAGCCAATGATAAAAAGAGCAAACTGTCACATCTTATAACGTAAGTAATTCACATGTAATATTGTATAAATGTCATATATTTTTTAAAAATCAACAGCCTTGAGGAAGTCGTCAACGACTAACCACGTGTCAGCTGTTTCATCTTTTGACATTAACCTGCTGGTTACTGAACTTTTGATGTCTTGAAAATAAAGCTTGGGACCTGTGACACTGGCAGAGGACTGCGAGTAGCCCTGGTGGCGCCGCAATTCTTAAGTGCTCAGCATTAATAACTTCTGCGAAAATCTGTGCAATTTGTACAACTTCTAGTGCTCTGTTTTTAAAATCTGTGAATATTTTAACTGTTACTTTTTTAATCTGTGAGCGTGGGGTACTGTGAACTGCTGTGTTGGGGGCATTTAAACGTTTTTACACTGCTTTACCGACCCCGTTCCGCTGCGGCTGCTGTGCCGTTTGTGCGGAAGGCGGTAACCACTAGTCCACAGAATCCCTACTTCCGGCAGAACGCGGTCTAATCGTCTGCCGGAAGGAAGGGTATTTAGCCACGCATGCACCGGACGCGCAGCGGGCGCGCCTAAGGCAAGCCCGTCTGCGCCTGTCCGCGGCCGAGAGGGGCCTGGGGCCAGAACCCCTGTTGGAATTGGGGCAGCCTTAGGATATACCCGGCAACAGCTTATTGATTTATGCACAGCGGCCAGCCCACAGTGTAGGCATGGACTGGATCCCAGTAAGGGGGATGTAGTAAGGGTTTGCAAATACTGTGGTATCATGTTGAAGGGTGGTGCCCGTGTAGGAAGCAACACCAAGGAACTTAGCTGTGCGCTGCTTAATTGCAGGTCAATAAAAAAGCACAACATGGAAGTACGGGACCTATTGCTGGATAATAAATTGGACATCCTCTTTGCAAAAGAGACTTGGCTCGATGGGTAGTCGGACCCTGAAATACTGGATGCCCTGCCCCAGGGATATGGCATCTGCAGGCAGGACAGGGTCCGCGGCAGGGGGGGCGGGATTGCATTGATCCACAGGGATAATATTATCTGCACCATGGAGCCTGCTGGCATAGCGGGCAGTGAGACAGGGGCGTTCTCTATAACAGCGTCCAGTAATATGATTATCAAAGGCCTACTGATCTATAGACCCCCAGGCGGGAGCAGCAGGTTTGTGGAGAGCCTAATACACAATCTGCTATCTCCTGCTATGCACTACGACAAATTCCTTCTATTAGGTGATCTCAATTTGCATTTTGATGATGAATCTAACATGGCGGCCCAAGAGGTTCGCCAGGAGCTGTCAACCATGCAATTGGCACTGCAGTCGGCGCTACCCACGCATCGGCTAGGCCATCAATTGGATCCACTCTTTTGTAATTGGGAGGGCATTAAGGCAGATCCCCCTGTCCCGATGGTTTGGACTGACCACTACTTGGTACCTTTCCGCTTTAAATTCATGGAGGGCAGTAACCCGGAGAATGGAATTGGCACTAAAAAGAAACAGCGGAAATGGGCTAAATTTTCTTCAGACACATTTGGTGCCAGTCTAATACAGGGGGCCCCCCCTGATGGGCTGGGTATCACTATTGATGAAGCTTGCGCTGCACTTGATAAACGTATTGAGACGGCCATAGATCAGACTGCCCACTGGTCGAGGAATGTCCCGGTGCGCCGCACTAAATCGGCTGCCTGGTTTAATGCTGAATTGAAAGAAACTAAGACAGCCTGCAAACGCATGGAAAGAGCCTGGAGAAAGGGCTACCTTCCGGAGGCGGGTAAGGCGTACAAAGACAGCCTCAGGGGCTATCACGCCTTGATTAGGAAAACCCGTTCGGTCTACTACACCAACCGCATTGATAAGGCTGAGTGTTCGATTAAGGAACTCTCTGTAGTCTATAAGGAGATATCATTGCTGGCTTCAAGAAGCGAACAAGCTGGTTCCTCTGCACAAACATGCAACCAGATTGCTGATTTCTTCTACAAGAAAGTGCAAGATATCTATACCACCTTTCCTAGCGAGGCCAGGACTGGCCTCAGCGGTGACACGCCAATGGAAGGGGATATCTTGGAGAAAGACAGCATCAGTACTTTCTCGGTCCCGGATGAGGCTATGCTAATTGCAGTAGCGAGGGGGGTCAAATCTGGCTCCCCCAGGGATCCGGCTCCTGCTAAGATTTTGACTGGCAGTATGGAACTATTGGCACCCTATGTCAAGCACCTTTTAGCTCTGTCATTTGAATCTGGCAGGGTGCCGAATACATGGAAGCAGGCTGTTGTACTTCCACTTACAAAAAGCCACAAATTAGCATAACTCAACTTAGTAATTTGCGCCCGATCTCCCTCCTACCCTACTTCTCTAAAGTAGCCGAAAAACTGGTTAACCATCAACTGACGGCCCACATCGAAGCGCATAGGCTTTACCATCCCTCCCAGGCCGGTTTCCGTGCCCATCACTCCACCGAATCTGCCCTCCTCTTCTCAAAAGAGGCGCTGAGGAAACACGTAGACAAGGGACAGACAGCAGCGCTGAATCTTCTTGATCTCAGCGCCGCGTTCTACACTGTAGCCCATCACACCTTGCTACAGTGTCTGAGGAGAAGTGGAGTGATTGGGAGGGCTTGGTCATGTCTGGAATCTTTCCTCCTTGACCGCAGCTTCTATGTAGAACAGGGTGCATATAGGTCAGAGGTTTTTGACCTAAAGCAGGGAGTTCCCCAGGGCTCCAGTCTTAGCCCCACCCTGTTCAATTTGTACGTAGCGCCGAAGGCTGCTATTACTGAGCAGTATGGGATAGAGGTGGTAACTTATGCCGATGACACGCAGCTGGTTGTGGCTTTGTCACAACCAGCTGAGCACGCAGCCAGCAGATTCGCATCCTGCCTTCAAGATCTGGCAGGCTGGATGGCCAACAACTGTCTCAGACTGAACGGGGACAAAACCGAGGTGCTCATCGTTGGCAAGTCCCCCTCGGTGTGGACCTCTGCCTGGTGGCCTCAGGCTCTGGGCCCATTACCCGTCCCCAAGGATCATGTGAAGAACTTAGGCATGTGGATAGATTCCAAAATGTCCTTAGATTATCTCACGCGGCGTGTCACAGGGACGTGTTTTGGAATCCTCCGCAGTCTGAGAAGGACACTCGACCAACTTCCAGCATCTGCCAGAAGGGCCCTGGTCCATGCCTTGGTTACCTCTAGGATGGACTATGGGAATGCCCTAAACCTGGGAGCTAACGCGAGTTGCATCTGCAGCATATCCAGAATGCAGCCACGCGACTGGTGCTGCAGCTACCCAGGAGAGCCTCCTCAAAAAGGGCCTTGGAGACATTTCATTGGCTCCCCATCAAGGAACGTATCAAGTTTAAAGCACTCTGTGTCAGTCACAGGATCGTTCATGGTAAGGGTCCGGGCTTTTGCGCAATCTGCTCCTTCCTTACAAGCCCACCCGGCTCCTGCGCTCTATGGGTGCGGGCCTGCTCTCGGTCCCTAGAATCAATAGGGCGAGAATGGGAGGGCGATACTTCCGCTCCTTAGCCGCACGGAGATGGAACACCCTCCCACTTAGGCTTCGTGTGGAGCACTCGGAGGTGGTGTTACGAAGGAGCTGAAAACTTTCCTGTTCCCGAAGCCTTAATTTTCCGGCGCAGGGCTATCCCCATTCCATCTGCCCAGGTTGCTGCTCAGTCCTTTGATAGCGCGGGGACACACTGGCAAGTGTAACCAGGCGCTTTAGAAACTCAGAATTATTATTATTATTTTATTACAGCAAGATAAATTAACTGTGAAATGCTCTGGATATATCAATGAGCTCAAAGAGAAAACAAATCACTAAGGAATGCCAGGCGTACCAACCACCACATCCTGTGCCCCCCGCCAGATGGCAGGCTTAGAACAGGAATTTGCAGCGGTCAGGGGGAGAAGAGCGAATGGAAACGAGGGACACTGTGGGTTTGTTCAGCCAGTTCTAACTCCTCTGGAGAGAAATCATACATGTTGAATTTTGGAAGTGCAGTGCCTTGTAGGACAAGAAGATGCCGCACTTTCGAGGAAGTTGTCATGCTTTTGGGCGACACCCACCATCTCATTGGACAGAGGTGCCCCCCTGCTTGTCGCCCTAGATCACTGAATAAATATGTGGGAACTGCATAGTCTTTAAGTTCTGAGGAGGAGGACTGCCCTGCTGGAATCTGGATCTGCACCCAAAGGCCTGCAACCTGAATGACTGCACATGCGGCACTATCTGGTAATACAGTCCTGGGAACTGTGCCTTGCTTCAAGAAGCTTAAGTAGTGGACGTCAGGCAAGCTACAAGTTAACAGAGTCCACATGCATCATCTCCATCAAAAGTCCCTATCCTGGATTGCGTCCAGTCGACTTTTAAGGATTTGGACAGGTGCACTGTGGGGATTGAAGTCCAGTCATCCCAGAGACCATCCAGGAGAGTGTAGGCCTTTGGATTGGGGTTTTGGACACTGAACCTACAAGGATACTTTGTGGAAGCACATCCTGATGTCTGAGGAACCTTTGTTAAAAACGTCCATGAGGTGACTGACCCGACCTCAAGAGTCAAGCACACTACCTTCAACCACGACCCAGTCTGGAGTTCGTCCCTGAAAGCTCCGGAGGTCTTGACTTCCAGGATTTGACTGGGGCCTCGCAGAAAGTCAAGCCGGCGAAGCCTCAATGAATCTGGCCGGCTGTGGAGAGTCGAGTGACATCAAAATAAAAAGCTCCAGAAATATTTAAGTGTGAAGGTAAACTTTTGACCAGGGCCTCCTGCTTAGTGTATGTGACCAGAACTCCATTGCGGTCGGCCTCAGACGTCAACTTTTTCCTGGCCAAGCTCGACTAGTTGTCCCAGAGTGGCACTATATGTTTTTAGGCACTATAAAGTGGTTAATCTTTCAAAATTCATATTTCTGGTTCCCTACATTGGAATGTTGACGTTTTGGAGTCTATTTGTTCATACAAATATATCCTCTTTTCACAAATTGGGATGGGATTTTTATTGTGTGCTGTGTCTTACTTATTTAATGGATTGGTGCTTTTAAATGCTTTACCCTTCTGTCTCCTAAGTTAGGCCTGACTGTGCGCTGTCAGCTACCAAGTGTTGAGAAAGGGACAAGTTTTCTGAGACCTTTACTGAACCCAATACCATGTTGGTGGCCTTATTACTAGTGGTAGGTGCATACTTATCCCAACCAATAACCCACTTTCCAACAATGTACCAATAAAAATGTGCGTTAATAGCAAGACAGTGTAAGAAGATCAATAATGATGACATTACCGGCCTCCTACTATCCTGGAACCATGTCAAAGACGAAGACACCATCAAAACCATGAACACCATCCACACCGTCAGACTCCTGCCCTCACTACATCTTCAACAAAGTGAGCTCCATCATTGCCCCCCAACTCCGGAAGATCTTCAACAGCTCCTTCAAGGCCGCCATCTTCCTGGAGAGCTGGAAACACGCTGAGATCAACACCGTACTCAAGAACCTCAAGGCGGACGCAAAGGACCTCAAGAACTTCTGGCCCATCTCCCTGCTCCAGTCCTCGCAAAAGTAATTGAGAAGATCGTCAACAGACAACTGACCCACTTCGTCAAAGAGAACAACAACCTGGACTCGTCCCATTCCAGATTCTGCAGCAACCACAGCACCGAAACCGCCCTCATCGCTGCTACCGACAACATCAGGACCCTGCTGGACAACAGCGAAACCGCGGCCCTCATCCTCCTAGAACTCTTGGTCGCCTTCGACACCGTCTACCACCACAACCTAGGCACACGTCTCCACAATGCAGGGATCCGCGGCATAGTCCTGTACTGGATCACCGCCTTCCTCACAGACCGACCCCAAAGAGTCTGCCTCCCTCCATTCCGATCAGAAGCCATGAAGATCACCTGCAGCGTACCCCAAGGATCATCACTCAGCCCAATCCTCTTCAACATCTACATGACACAACGCGCCTACATCGTCCGATCCAACAACGTCAACATCGTCTCATAAGCCGATGATGCCCAACTGATCCTCTCCCTCAACAAAGATCCCGCCACCCCCAAAACCAACTTCTACGAAGGAATGAAGGCCGTCGCAGAATGGATGAAGAACAGTTGCCTGAAACTGAACTCGGACAAGACAGAGGTCCTCATTCTTTGCTCCACCCCCTCCGCCTGGGACGACTCCTGGTGGCCGGCCTCGCTGGGAGCTGCAACAACACCCACCAACCACCCACGCAGCCTGGGGTTCATCCTGGAGTGTCAATGACCCAGCAAGTCAACGCTGTCTCCTCCTCCTGCTTCAACACCCTCCGCATGCTTCGCAAGATCTATAGGTGGATCCCCGCCGGAACCAGAAGGACGGTCCCCCAGGCCCTCGTCACCAGAAGGCTGGACTACGGCAACACCCTCTACGCGGGAATCACGGCCAAACTCCAGAAAAGACTCCAATGCTTACAGAACGCCTCTGCACGCCTGATCCTTGACATCCCCCGCCACAGCCACATCACTGCCCACCTGAGGGACCTGCACTGGCTCCCCAACAACAAGAGATTACCTTCAAGCTCCTCACTCATGCTCACAAAGCACTCCACGACACCGGACCAGCATACCTCAACAAACTACTCACCTTCTACATCCCCAACCACCAGCTTCGCTCCGATGACCTCGCCCTCGCCACTGTCCCACGCATCCATCGAACGAACACTGGCGGTAAATCCTTCTCCCACCTCGCCAAGACTTAGAACACCCTCCCCAGCCACCTGCGCCAGACCTGCTGACCTTCAAGAGACTTCTCAAGACCTGCCTGTTCGAGCAGTAGCAGCTCTCCCACACCCCCTACCCCCTTAGCGCTTTGATACCCTCGCGGGTGAATAGTTCGCTCTACAATTGTTTTATTGATTTATTGATTGACATGATACCTACTTTCATATTGAGTATGTATAAATACTACAGACTTCTAATGAACCATGTTTATATTGAACTCTAGAATTACTCTTTTCACAATTCTGTTGGGACCAGAGGTGGGTATTGAGGATTATGCTGCTGATCTGTCTTCAGTTTTATTTCTCTAGCAGCCTTACACAATTAAGAAAAAACTACCTTTATCGTGAACACTTGTGAAGAGACCAAACAAGTGGCAATCGTTTCGCAAACCATACAAGTCTAAGAGTCCTCTGCCTACCATTACGCTCCTTCTTTTTTCAATGCTCTAGTCAGCCAAGGTAAGTTCTCCTGGGGTCTTTTGACTTTAGGCCTGTCAAGGGGGGGCTTACGACATATATATGTAAATATTGCCACTGCTAACATGGGTCCATCCACAACTAACTGCAGGAGAGCCGCCATGTTCCAGTTGTGGTCTTTTGTCTATGTGACCTTTTGGTGTGGTGCATGGTAGAGGTCTGCCGGCCGCTAGAGGAAACCTGTGCTTATTTGTTCAAGAGCTCTCACACACTACCTGGACCGTGCACTGTCAGCTCTGACAGGCTGAAAGTAACTGACGCGCCCATCCATGTTATTTGTTGAGACCTCTTAAAATATTCCCTGCCCACCGCCTGGAGTCTGAACGCCCTCAGGGTTCGGTATCTCTTCTGTTGTTGCTCATGGTGAGCTGAGGGGCACTCTCTTTCTCCTGGAGACAGCCTGCAGTACCAAGTGGACACCAACCCAGGCGGTTGTAATTGCATACTCTCTGCTGTTGTAAGGAGGTCGTCCCAGGACATATAGTGGATCATTTTGGTGTCCGAACCATCCACTCCAATGAGTCGAACATACTTCATACCACCCTTCACTTGGCACTCCACCCAGCCATACCTAACCCTCTGCAATCAGCTAGAATGCAGCATACAAATTAATCTAACGGGACCTACACTGAGGACGAATTATACCTAATATTTCCCCTTTTGTCAGGAGGTTGGTGCAGCCATTCACAAAGTTGTGTCAGATGTCGTGGCACTACTTCGAGAAGCCTTTGAACCCCGTTCCTTCGAGGGAAGAACTATTTGAACTCTCTGGGGTCTCACAACCTTGTGGGCGGTCTCAGTACTTCCCTAAGTGCATGAAAAACTGCGTTGCACACCAGGAGTTACCATGGCTGCCTTTGATAGGCTGAAGAAACCCTTCAGTGCACACTCTTCACCTTTAAGAGACTCCCCAAGCAAGACCCGTTTACTGATACTCAAGTTGAACCTAACTGTACGGGTGCTTGTCCCTCGGGTTCACCTGAAGGATGATGATTCCCACAGGGACTCGGAGGGGTATGTGGGCCACAATAGGCCATGGTGTCAGTCTTCAAATGCCCCTGTTGTCCCTCCATGAGCGGTCAACGAACTAGGGTCAGATGTTTTAGACCCGAGAGAACATTCTATACCCCCGCTCTTCTGAATGGGTCCCCAGGGACTATGTGGCCGGCAGGCTTCGCAAGCCCCTCAATAAGGGGTTTCGCAACCACCTTCAGGGAGAATGCCCCTGTCCATCGCTGGACAGCAAAATGGCATGTACACTTAAGATAGACGCATGGATGGACAAGCTTCTGGCAAAATATGTGTGTGACCCTAAGAAGGGCATTAACCTGTCCTGGCGCTCGTGCCAGGATACATTTGTGGATGTCACTGGTCCCCCACTGAGAAGCGCAAAGCACTTTTGAAATGTGGCCCGGTTCACCAATAAGGTTTTCTCTAGTGTGGGCAGAGGGGGTGCGTGAGGCTTGCATGCCCTGAGCCTGTGGCTCAGAACTGCAGCAATCATGTGGGATTGGACTCGCTGCAAGCTCAGCACTGCAGCGGGGGGAGTCACCCTTCTCTTACAGGGGTGCGGCAGTGGTCATCTGTGGCTCCACACTGGATGGGACAATACCTTAATTATTCAGTCATGCACGGGCCTAAGGGGTCATAGATCCTGCAGTGCAACTCTCATCTGCCGCTGCCGGTAGGCAGTAAGGAGAGCAGGTGATCGCCAGCCTGACACCCCCACCCCCTTCCGGTGAGGCTGAAATCGGACAGAGGATGGCATAATTACCATTGGCATCTAACTGAGTCCAGCTTATATTACCTCAACTGCACACTGGTGCCTTGCAAAGTGCATAAACATAATTCTCCAGCTGGTCCACCTGCATTAATCTGGCCCGGCAGCCACCCCGACAGCTGATTTCCGTTCTTGGTGGAATGCCTGCAAGCGCCACGGTGGCAACACGGACATTGCGGCCAGCTCTAGCCCTCTAGTGTGTTGACTTCTCAGCTGCTAGCGGTCACTGAGAGCAACCAGTTCCCGCAGATAGCATAGGCGCCCAGGCCTCCCTGCTGGTTGTCATTGGGACTGTTGTACATTTATCTGTGAAATGGGTGTTGCTGGTAATCTTCGGAGTTTTGCTCATGCGCCAAATGCCCTGCTTCACCACTGGTGCTCCCAGGTGGGCCGTGGGTGCTTGGAGCTGGCACACTCAACGCACCAGCAGCACAAAGAGTAACCACGATGGGGAAAACGGACAACAAACAACAAAACAGCACTTTGAAAAACGCTCCGCCAGGCTCCATGACAGTGATCAGACACCACTAACGATGGTGCCGGAGACACAGTTAGAACCGGACCAGGACGACGATGTCAAGGCCATGGTAAGGGAGGTAAAGGTTAGTTTACAGGCGATTGATTCCAAGTTGGATACCCTCGCAGCGCGCATGGATCAGGTCTCCCAAAAAGTGGACAAACACAGACTTGATGCTTTGGAAATCAGTGTCACTGATTCAGATGATCATCAGGTAGAGTCTCGGGAACACCTCCTTCGCATGGACTAAGTGCTGGATGTTATTAAGGCGCATAACGAGGACCTCGAAGCGCGCTCACAATGTTCGCTTAACGGGCATACCAGAATCCACAAATATTCCTAATATGGAGAAGTACATTGAAGGCCTCCTGCAGGACCTTTTTGGTTCTGATCTGTCGCCCATGTTCCTTGTGGAGCACACCCATCGCACCCTGGGGTCCAGAACCCCCCACGGAGCGGCTCCCTGTCCGATCCTGGCCAGCTTATTCAATTATCAGGACAAGGATACTGTTCCCAGACTGGCACGGGAGAGGGTGGAGCTGCAATACCATGGCATTTTACCCAGACTTCACACAAGTGGTCCAGGTGGGAGTTCATTCCAGCGAAGAAACTGCTTCAAAAAACTTACACTAAGTATGCAATGTTATACCCCGCAAAGCTCCGGGTGCCGGGCGGGAGCAAACCACTATTCTTCAAGGAAGCTAGCGCTGCTTTCAAATTTGCCAAGCAACACGCCAATAAGCACCATGAAGGGGTCAGAGAGAGAAAGACTCGTCTCCGCAGAGTCAGTTAACTGACAATGACTAATTACTGTGGCCTTATTGTTTGGTACTTAAATCACTCCGATTAGACCAGACCTATACATCATTTGGTGCCTGTCTTCCTTTTGTTATCTAATAAGGGTGGTTCTATTTATGCTCGGCCACCCTGTCTTTGTGTAACAGGGCAGTATGCCGGCAATTCCACGCCCCCACCGGGATGATTCCCTACAGCCCCACGTTCCGAGGGTGCCAGTTTATAGCGGGTCATTACAATGGTAAAACTGAACCTGTTTTGGGTGGGTGGGTGGGTCGTTAGGGTTTATGTTTATTGTTGTTTGTTGCAGTACATAATGCTTTCCTGGCTGTGGGATTCATATCCAGTGTTGCAGTTGTTCAGATCCGGTAAGGTTGCCACCCTTCAGACAGATTCCACGTGGGTGGTTATGTTGCCCCATGCTTGTTTTATTTTTATTGTTAAACACTCTCGCACTTTTCGCCACAACTGTCCAAGCTAACCTGCATTACTTGGAATGTGCACATCTTAATCACCATTGTAGTCACGACTGGTGCAATCATATCTCACGAGACATGCTGTTGATATTTGCTTCCTACAGGAGACCCACCTTAGAGAGGCCGCCCGATCCAGACTGTTATCCAGTAGATGGAGCGAAGTGCACACGTCTAGCTATTGCAATTACTCATGAGGGGTGGCGACTGATAAAAAAGGGAATCCCCTGACAAAATGTTGAAGGTAGTTAGTGACCACGATGGTAGATATCTGCTACTCTTGGGGAAAATGAATCATCAACAAGTAGTTATTGCGAACATTACAGTCCCAATGTGGACGATCCCTCCTTTTTCAACCAGGTATGGCATCACATACAATCCTTGGGAGACGCGGCACTGTTTTGGGGGAGCGATTTCAACACTGTTTTGTCACGGTCGGCTGACAGAGCTGGACTATCGCATTCACACCATCCACAGGCAGCTGCAGTTCTTAAAGGCTTAATCGCAGATTATCACTTGCTAGACACATGGCGGGTATTCCATCCACATGCCCGTGAGGGCATGTGCATCACACAGCAGCATCTTGCATGGTCCAGGATAGACTTCTGGCTCACTTCAAGGTACTTACACTCTTGGGTCATAGAGGATGCACATCATGCATGCACATTATCAGACCACGCCCCGATAACCTTAACTCTCATGGTACCCACACCTTATAGGCAGCCGTTCACGTGCGCCTTCCCTCAAATGGCTGCTAGACACAGCTTTATTTATCTAGGGTGGATTTTCCAGTCTCTGTTCCAATATCTCGCAGGACCTGGGATGCAGACCTTGGGGAGAGTATAACAGATGAGCTTTGGGAATTCGGGTGTAGATAGTTGGAGCGAATGTCCCCTTATCTATAGCCTCAGGCTCATCCACTTCAAATATCTCCACTGCCTTTACAGCACTCCCACATAACTGCATAGAATGGGTCTGCGTAATAACTGTTGGCGGTGCGGGTCCTCGCAAGCAACCTTTTCACATTTGGCCTGCCAGTGTGGTCCTATAGCAAACTACTGGCTGGAAATATTACTCCACATCAAGAACATAACCGGGCAGGAGCTGCCTTGTACCCCATTGGTGGCACGGCTGGGTGTAATTCCAGGTGTGCCGCAAAAGCTGCCGGCAATGTTATTATTATTAGCCAAAAGACAGGTGGCTGTGCACTGGGGTGCCGTCTCCTCCCCTACTACAAAGTAGTGGGTCCGGGACGTGACATACTGTAGGGCACAGCTGGCAAGTTACTGGGAGCTTATGCCCACTAAATCTCGCCCAATTGATACCTGGGATCCATTTGTGGGATGATTGAGTTCTGCTGCCACAGACGACCTATGATGTAATTGCAATGAGACGGGACCCATGTCTGACACTGGGATCTTGATTAGGAGTTGTAATGTTTTAACTTATGAACAGTCATTGCAGTGATTTATTGTCCTAATGTTCATGGAGTACCTGTTCAATGACTCTTTCCCCATGGTGTGGTAATCGCCTGTTTTGCACGCTGGATCACTGCATATCAATGCTACGATTGGGCCGGCTGGCCCACCTGATTGCATTGTACAGCACTGTATCTTGTTTGTAATTATATTAAAATTAATATATAAATAAAAGATTATGGGGCAGGTTTGCAGACTTTCTATCAACTGGAAACTCTACCTCGGAAGCCTGGGTGCTACAGACAGCATAGGGTGTCCACACCAAGATTTAAGGCTCACCAGTCCAACTTAACCATCCTCACACCATTTCCATGTTGGCATCGGGACGCCTCTCTGGTGGACGACAAGTTATCATAACTCCTTGCCAAAGGGGTGGTAATTACGTCAGTTCAAAATTTAGGGGGTTCACCTCCTTAGGAACATCTTGCGGCCAAAGGACTGGCTTGGTCATCTAGATTTCAAGAATGCTTACGCTACAATACCTATTTAGCCCCTCATCTGAGTTTCCTTCCGTTCCAATGGCTCTCCCAGATGTTTTAGTTCACAATTCTCCAGTTTGGCTAGTCGTCAGGACCATGGTCAAAGTCCAGGCGGTCCATCTGGTAATCTATCTGGATGACATCCTCCTGATGGAGCAGCGCCCTTCGAAACTGGACCCGTTTCTGGATTTTGTGATAGATTTAGTAGCGATAAGCCAAAGCCTGCCATCCAGAAAAATGACCAAGACCCGACCTGCTCTATGAAAGGCTCCCCAGAGACAGAGATCCTCCCTGAGGCAGACCACTTGCCCAGTGGGCCTGCTTTCATCTTCGCCTAGGCTATTTTTCCAGGCCCACTCCACTACATGGCTTTGCAGCATCTCAAGGCGTACCACTGTCACCAAGGGTTCACATACTCTCAAGTGGTGCTGCTCTCTGAGGAAGCTAAGACGGAGAACGAATGGTGGTTAGCTCACTTGGAAGTCTGGAACGGAAGAGCGATTTTCAGTTCTGAACCAGACTACGTCATATAATCAGATGCCAGCAAGACCAGCTGGAGCACAAGATGTGGAGAGTTCTCCACAGAAGGAAAATGGTCTGCTCAAATACTGTGGGGACACATCAACTGCCTAGAACTGCTGGCTGGGTAATTTGCTGTCCGGTGCTGGACAAAGGACAAGGTCCAATGCTGTGTGCTCCTCGCGATGGACAACAAGATTGCAGTTCAATACATCAACCACTTGGGAAGCACAAGGTCCAGGATTCGCTCTACCTGGCAGAATCCTTTTGTGGGGTTTTTCCTGGAGAACTAGAATGCGGTCTTAGAGGATTAGCACCCGGGTTCATCCAACTGGGTGTTGGAATGGCACTCAAGACATTTCAGGATCCAGATAATTTGTCTCTCTCTCCTACACAGAAGGGACCCACTCTCAGCCAAGCTTTTGCACTGTTCCTGTACCATTAACTAGAACTTCTTTTCAGATGGAGTCTAGACCCCAAAGCAGTAGCGATGGAACGCTTTTCTTCAAGACTGGACAAAGGAACAGGGTTATGATTTTCCCCCATTCTCCATGATCACTCATCTTGCTGCCCATGAAAGGAGGCAGAATTCTAAATTGGTGGTAGTGACCTCACAATTAAAATTTCCACTTTGGTATCCAGTTCTAGCATTCAGATCCATAAACACCTTTTGGTCTACCATTTTAGCAGGATCCCCCCATACCACCACCCCAAAAGCGCCACAAAGTGGGGGACCCCCCTTGGTACGAAAACTCTTGAGGGGTAGCCATTTCTCCTTTCTTCCGGAACCCCGTTATTCCTTTCTATCAGTAGGGTCTTAAACATGTTAAATGTATGGATGAATAACCGATCTCTGTCCTGTAAAGAACTATTGGGTACATTAACAATGCTGTTGTGCCTAATTTCTTGCAGATGCGTCTCAGGTGCATGGGCCCTGGATATTACAGGTAGTTGTGGGGTTTTTTTTACCCCAGAAGGGGTACTTTTCAACATTTCACGGCAGACTAAGATCAACACTAGGGTGGTGTTGTACCTGTTTTTCTTGTTGCTCCAAGCCTGTGTGGTGAAATGTATTAAATAACATGAATCCATGACAGAGGACCTGCCCCTACTGGGAAAGACAGTTGCTAATTGCACTCAGGAAGCCTCATGAAGCAGTGTCCTCTTCCATCATAGCCAGATTGGTAAAATGGGTCATGCAGTAGGCAGGCACTGACACCAAATCCTTTGGGGCCGCCCACTCTGCTAGAGGCACCATGGCCTCCAAGGGTTTTACTTTACCCACCAGGTTGGGGGATATTCCCAATTCTGCTCCTCAGACACTACTTTGAAGACGTTTTATTTTAAACCAGACATAAACATGGCCTCCCTTATAGTACGGAAGCTTTGAACCAGCACAATACTTGCTTCCCTTCTTGACACAGAATGAAAATGTTCCTAGCAATCATAAATGAAAATTGCAATTCTATTAAGGACACTAAGGCGAGGATTATCCCCCAGCCCCCGGAGTGCTGAGAGCTACTATTCCCTCGTAGGGATACACTGCAACAACCACAGGTAAACATTTAAAAAAAATAGTGCTGGGGTAGGTACTTTTCCTGGGTTCCAATTCAATTTCTTGTTTCGTGTCCTTGCATAAATACACAGAGTGCAAATTTGTCCTTGATTATAATTTGATTAAGAATTGATTGTTTGGATGTTTTGAATGAACAATACCAAATCAGGAATGTGGTGATAAATCTTATGTTTACTCAGGGAATGATGGATCTTTAGGGGTTTTTTCCTGTTGCATGAAAGAGGAAGAATAATGGCAGACAGGAGACTTTTGAGAATAGAACGGATTATAAATGGTTGGCTTTTGTTTCACCTTTTCGAAAGTATTCATGGCAAAAGTATTTTTTCTTAATTGTGTAAGCTGCTCAAGAAATAAAAGTGAAGATCAGTAGCATAATTCTCGCCTCAGAGTTCTCAATAGATTTGAAATTTTCTGTTACGATTGCTGGGACATTATTTCTTGTTGAGAATCCATAGAGCTGTCAAAATGACTATTAATACTGCTAGTATTATGCATGCTAATATCCTATTAGCTTTTCAATATAAGCACTTCAATGTTAAGAGTTCCAGAGATCATTAATGTCAGAATGGAAAGAAAGCCTTGTAAATCACTGTGGATAAGATGGCTGAATTGACAGATGTGTAGAAAACTCCACCAATGTTGTTTTTCTCTTTTTTCTATTTCTTTCCTTTGGGACTGTATATATGAATTGAATATAGAATCATTATATGAAATGTATAATATAATTGCTATGAACATTATCTATGATATGTTGAGAATTTGTAAATGTTGCATTAAGTAAAGGTTCAGTTAACACATTAGCGTTGTTGAATTAGAGTGTATTATATCTGTAACTGTAATTAATCTCATGTTTTCATTTTGTATTATATCCTCTTTCTGCAGGACTGAAGAAGTGGCCTACTTACCGCGAAATATGTGTTGGTTGTGATTGGACTGTATACTATGTATTGGTTTTAATGATTGGAAAATACGGGTCTTGTGAATATTGGCCTCAGTCAAATGAACTGTACAAGAAAGTCAGAAATTAAGATGTTTTAGGCATATTTTCAATAAAGAGAACATACTGAAAATAGAAATAATTGTTTACAAATGATGACTGAAGAAAAATAAAAACTTTTTTGTTTGGCTCCTGTTGGACTTGGCCCTTCTGGCAGGTTCACCCCTAAACTTTTTGCTTTTAATTGTGACCTAGAGTTAGTTATTCTTGGCTTCTGCGCACTTTAACACTGTGTCCCAGTGTAAAGTGTGTGTGCACTCCGAGTGCATGTTGTGATATAGGCCTGCCCTCCCATAGGAATGCATGGGGAATGTATGTGTCCATGGTAGTTCCTGATGTGTGGGGAGTGCAGGGGCGAGTTTGGTATGTGCAAACTCGTGAGATTAAATGCTGCTTGATGATGTGTGCGGATTTAATGTGTCTAGTGTGGAAGTGCCACTTCTAGAAGCTGGCATGTCTGTGTCATAAATGTGAATTGACTGTCTGGCTTGTGATTGGCTGGAACTGGCTGGTGTGCCTGGCTCCAGGAGTCGGGATGGATCTGCCCCGGTGATGAATGGAGAGATCTGCATGTTGTTGGGAGGGAGGAGTGCACCTGGGAACTGAATAGGGCTAGGCCTTCCCTCCACAATGCTGGCTCCGCCCCGTGTGGTGTGTCTGATGTCCCTAGCCTGTCCTGTGAATGGGGAGATGGGCTGAGCACAACAAAGTGCTCCAGAACCAGCTGCGTCTGGTTTTCCCCCACCCTGCACCCTAGAGACAAAGGAAAGTGTGTATAAAAAGGGGCTGTGACCCCATGAAAAGTGTTCTCTGCCTGATCCTGACTTGAGGGGGGCCTGCTGCCTGCTGGGCGCCAGGAGGAACCGCCGCTGGGGACTGCCTCCCTGCCTGGAGGGCCCTGTGAGCTGGCCCCTGGGCCCAGCCTTTGCCCTCCTCTTTGCCTGCATCCTAAGGACTTTGTTCTCCAAGTGCCTGAGAAGCGCTAAAACTTCATTGCGAAGAAGTGCTAGCCTTTGTGGCTGAGAGCGCTTCAGCTTGGGGGCTTCCGGGCAGAGTGCTGTGCCCGGCTACTAGCCGCGCTGGGATTGGTCCCCAGCTTTCAGGATTCCAGCCGCGTCATCCCTGGGCCGCGCAGGGATGGGTCCCCGGCTCGAGGGCTTCCCCACACGCACCCAGGAAGCAGGCCGGGCCCCGGAGAAGAACCAGGAAGCGATCTGCCACCCAGCTAGGCTTTCTCGAGGGAGAGAGCCCCGCCCGCCACCATTGAGAACACAAGGCCCCAGGAGCAGGACCGGGTGAGAAGGAGAGCCCCGCAGCCGCTTGCAGGCCATCAGAGGGGCCTGGTGAGTGCGGGCGTCTCGGGGAAGGGGCACCGATTCAGGTGAGGAGCGACCCCGGATGGCAGCGGGTCGCTTCCCTGCTCAGTGAGGCACTTTTGTTTTAGAGCCTGAGAGGCTCCACCAGTACGGGGGCATGTTCTATAGGTAGAGCCTGATAGGCTCCAACGTGTGGGCGCATTTGGTATTTAGAGCCCCAGAGGAGAGCCAGGGTGCCCGCTGGTGCCCCGGCTCAGTTCTCCAGCCGCTCAGCACTTAGTGGGCAGCTGCTTCGTTAGGCCCTAAAAACCCTTGCGCATTCTTCCTTGGCTGCCTACGCAGCCCAGCCCTGACATTTTGGACAAAGGGCGTTTTAGCCCCTGAGAAGCCAAATTGGCCTGGGAACAGTTTCATGTGTTGTGCCCTTGCTTGGGGTACATGGTTATGCCGTATGTGATTTTTGCGCAAAGGTGATTACTTGCCTAATGTGATTTATGCATAATATGCAATGCCTTTTTGCCTACACCTCTAAATGTGTTTTCATGCCTAGGAGGATGTTTTACCTAGTATAGTTATGCTAGTGAGTTCATGGTTCCCTGCGTGATATATGCCTAAGGTGGTTAGGATTGTGTAGTGTGTACCTACCCTTTTTACCAGTGGTTACTGGTTGTGTTCTACGCTGGTTCTTTGGTACTACAATTATCCTATGTTCTAAGTGCTATTCCTACAAAGTGCTCCTTCTACAAAGTGCTAGTTCTACTAAGTGCTATTCTTGACAGTGGTCCACGTGGCCCTGTCCGATGTATATAATCCCCTGTAAATACTGCCCAGTGCCAGTTGGCACAGTGTAATTATGTGATTATGATCTAATGTGTTTATGGTAATACAAAGGCTATTTTTATATATAACCTTGTGTGGAGTTCCTTTTGTGGGGGGCCTGGGATGTTGTTGCTGGTGGGTGCGTGCACAAATGCTTTACACATTGCCTCCGGGATCAGCCTTACTGCTAGTGTCATGTTTCTAAGGGGGTGAGCAGGGGTTATCTTTGGAGTGTAACTTCCTTGCCCTAACTAGAGTGGTGGTTTCTGCCTGACTTTGGCGCAAGCCTCAGCCAATCAGAAATCCCATTTCTAACACTCCCTACAAATATATGAGGTGTAGCTTATAATTTATCAGTCAGATGTGTTACTGACTAAGTGGGTAGCAACCTGTGCAGGGTCCTTAGCATCTGTTAGCCCTGCATTAGAAGGTATTCTCTTATGGCTAATGTTCTCTACAAGGGAAGAATATACTTCCTAACGTGTCATCATTAACTGTAGTGTACTGCCCATTTACTAAACATATACTTATAATATATATACTTACTGATGGCAATCTCCCAGTTAATCCTGCACATATGTCCATCATACAGATACAACACATGCAGTTCTATGAGGGGAGAGATAACACATTGGTGGGTAACTTCAGGAATTGTAGGGGTTTTACAAAGGGTTGGACACCATATGCTGATGATTTAGAATTGCACTTTCAGTCAATGAATAAACATCTATGGTTGACAAACCTATTAAATAACATTCCACGCCGGTGGCTTTCTGAACATGCTTGGCTATAAGGAATCTCCTCCAGCCACAACTTTTATTCAGTATCAAACAGCAGCACATAAAAAACAATGAGTATGTTTGAGAATACTCTAAGTAAACGGTCTCCAAACAAGAATCATTTCCATTATATGAAGGCTTGTGGCAGATATCAACCGCCATGTGCGGTTCCAAACTTTGTTTTCCAATTACAAGTCAAAATGTAAGTGCAGGTATACTCTACATAAATCACTGCTCCTTCAAATGAAGAATCCACCTTTTGAAGCAATTATGACATGAGAATGAATAGGTGATGAGAGGGGAGTGTGCTTGAAATTTCCTTGGACAATATCTTCACCTATCTAGAACATGAGAAATTAGCAGATACAGACACCTCTGGGATTTACAAACCCACTTTTCACTGGAGAGTTCTCAACATCTGGTGAAGTGAAGGAAACTCTCTGCAACATTCTCTGCATCTGAGGAAAAAACACAAACCAGATCAGGCAGCTAACAGAAAGCAGAACAAAAACCTGCTGCCTAATACTCTTTTCAGGAAGAAATGTTTAGTCAGCCAAAGGTTGTCTGAGGTAACGTTTCAAACCTGGAAGCGGACTAATAAAAGCAACAATTATCAGAACAAGCACTAATACAATACAAGTTTCCACCCCAGTTAGAAACGCACACCACACCCATTCTCAACGACCAAGCACCCAGACAACTCATCTCTACTGACAAGCACTTGACTATTGGATATGCTGCATCTGTGGTTGGAACAGATTTAACCAACCACTGACCCACCTCAATGCTGCCATGCACCTAACATAGACGTTTAGAGAATAAATATTTGAGTAATGATGCATACTGATACAAGTCCTCCTGAAGAAGGACCCCCTATGGTCCGGAATGCACTGAGGCAAAGAAACAGAACTATCGATTCAAAGAAAGAGTTGAGTCATGTTTGACTGAAGATGCAACAAAAAAAAACACATCTTTAAGGAATGCTCCAATTAAATGCAACCACATTTAGCCAAATAAAAGATATATCACATGGAGCAATGCTGAATATTTGTGATAAACTGTCACAGTGTGGATTCTAACTTACTGATTGAAAAATGTTTTTTGGGCTGTGCACTAAAGGACTCCCATGAGAAGGCTGCACGTTTCTCAGATATGACACCGTACAACACACAGCAGGAAGTAAGATACATGGTGGAAGTAATCTAAGTCAATATTATAAGGATATTGGAGTTCTGTGAACATGTGGAAGTAAACTGCTACTGGTCATAAAACTGAGGGTCTTTGCAATATTCTTTTCATGTACACTTGGGAACATCTTTTTGTTATTATGTGTGAGAAGGGGACAGGAGAAGACAATGGATGTGAGGACTGCAAAGCAGCATTGAGAACTTTAGGTCCCCTTCTCTAAAATACTTTCAGGATCAACAGAGGCAAATTACACTTTGAAGGCAAGGAGATGCATAATTTTCAATGTGGTGCTCAACAACGCACTATCTAAACAGAAATATTTTAAGATGAAAGCAGTTCTATTAAACCTTATGGTACATTCATCAATGCCACAAATGGGCAAACAACGCACACCATGCCTGGAATCTCTGCTGCATCTCCACACCTTCCGCATATTCCCTACCTCAATCCTGTTCCAGCGCTGGATTGAGGGGGGCAAACATCCGGCCGCACATTTGTTTTTGCTTCTCCATGTAATCCCGATAACAGCTGCAAACAAAATGTTGCATTAAACAACACATTGCTAATACAAAAGATTAAATAAAAAACAGAATCATTAGCATTCTATGTAACACGAGCTTTCCTGATATAGCCTTCCTCATATTATCAATGTTACACTTGTGGTGGAACCTTGTGTGCAGAACCCTGCATACCATTGCTCAAAGGCAAGCTTAAGCTCTTCTTTGTACCCCATGCACTAGATTTCTTAGGCTATCAATTTACAAACACAGCAACCAGACCACAAAATGCCGTTCAGAGCCATTGGGAACCGGTCAGAGAATGCTCAACAGCCAGCATCCTCTGATAAACTACAACAAACCACTATCCAGATCAACGCTCAATGTCCACAGGTAAGAGGGTGTTGTTGCATTATGTGCACAAAAAAGAAGCCTGCAGACTGGATACCCGCCAAAGAACATAAAGGACGAGGGTTCATAGGCCTCAGACTTTCTGGTTTCAAGTGCAAGTCATGAAAGTGAGGTCTCCAACAAGTACATGGAAAAAAACTGCACTTGGATATGACATTTAAAAAGGGCTTGCAAATGTAAAAAGAATGAGAAAAATCAACAGGTACCACATTACTGGTATATGCTTCAGCTCCAAATAGGTATTTTTGCTGTTTGTTACTTGAAAATGAAATACCTTGAAAAAACAAGATACAAGAGGCGTATGGCAAAACCAAAACAGTATAATTAAGCAGAGCGGCTGTTAAGACAGTTACAGGCACAGGGTCTGAGGACTTTCTCAATTTACAATTGATCTGAGACTTTCTTATATACTGTTCACCGTAGCAATACATTTTTCTGGCACTCCTTGTATGGTGAGGAATGCAAGTAGCTGCATTTGGATTCCTAAATTAATTGTCTAATGGATAATGCATGCGGGCTTTGACTTTGCGTGGACACAATGCAGCTAGTGGGTAACATGTCCAGATGCCTGGCATGGGAAGGGCGTGATCACTGCGTGTGTTGTGTTCCAACTGGCTGTAAGTTCCTAACTTATGTGGCACCTGACTTTATGTTTTAGGAGCACGAGTATCTGCTACAGCTGTGTGTTTTTTATTGGGGCCAATCACCCTTGACCACTGTAGTGTCGCTGCGCCTATCTATGGGATTGCTTTAAGGTTTCCTGTCGGTGCATTTGTCTGCCGGCTTTGTGCCACCCCACCTGTGACCTATTAATCAATAACTTGGGCATAGGCCTCAGTGCTTGCCAGACTAGGTATTTGCGAGTCAGGGGTTGATGTAGAGTTCACAACGGGCAAATTTGTTAGTAAAGATGCGATTTTGTTCACATAAATGAATGTATCGTTTTTAGTATCAGCATTGACTTTTCCCATATTAGCATTCCCCTTTGTTGATTTTTCAACTACACTATCTAACCCATACTTTTTGACAGTTATTTTACATGGGGCCTGTTCTTTATGCACACTTTCGACAGCTACTACATTTCTAGTTACTGGTATTTTTCCCAGTTTGAGGACTGCGTTTTTATAGCAGGAAATCCCCAATTGCACAGACCCATAAAAACCAAAACAACACAATGAAAACTGGCAACAATGATATGCACAGACCGGAGATCCACCGGGTGAGCCAGGAGAACCAATTCGAGAACCACTCCTGCTCAGGGGCACCTCTCTCTTCACGCAGGTCTCTTTGTAAGTGGTGCAGCGATTATAGTCCATATAATTTCCTGGTATCAACGTACAGCAGGACACACTATTCTTGGCACACACTCATCCCTCCTTTGTGGTCATTAAGTCTAATACATATTGGTGCTGCATCATTATGAGGCAGATTGCTCCCAGGTCTTCCTTGTTCGAATTAAGGCAGAGCTCAGTGCTGTTCATCATCTTAAGCATCTCCCACCTGGTTATCTGTAACCTGCGGGCATTGGCTTTTGTCGTTTGGATAAAGAAGATTATAGACCCACGTGCTGATACTTGTGTGTCCATGAACAGTCTGAATTCTTCTGATTTGTCTTTGTACTGGGCACAGCCAAATTATTCTGCAGCTATCTTTTCACAAGCTTGATGCAACAAAGTTGTCTTCTTCCCTAACAGGTGCTGGTACAAGTCTGACAGTTCTTCTCCGGGAATGATCAGCCTTGAGGGGTGTATTGTGACCAGAGAACAGAGTTCACACCATTCCAAGACAAGCAGAGTATAGGCAAATTCGCCGCAGTGCCAGTAGTAATCCATCAACCTAGAGATGCTCCATTGCACATCAGTTATGTGCATAATCGTGCCGCAGTTCGCATTTGTGCACAGTGGAAGCGTTCCTTTACCTTTGTAACACAAGGAGTGCAAGGAAAATGCTACTTACCAGTAAGCATCTGTTCTTGGCATGTAGAGCTGCATATTCTTACACTGTGCATTAGATCGCCATCTGGTGTTGGGCTCGGATGATTACATGTTGTTGTCTTCTTGGAAGAAGTCTTTGTAGTCACGAGATAGGTGACTCCTCCCTTGGACGATAGTGCGCATGGGCATCGGCTCCATCCTTTGATTGTTTTTCGCCATGATGGGAAATGATGGAGTTAGTAGAAATAAAGAAGGGATGTCTACGCGTGTATATCTGGAACAGATACAGGCCCCGGGGAGGCGAGAGGGAGAGTATGAATCGGCAGCTCTACATGCCAAGAAGAGATGCATACTGGTAAGTAGCATTTTCCGTTCGAGGCATATGAGCTGCAGATCACTGTGCATCGATTGTACATCAGTATCTCCCCTAGCGCCCTAGCGGTGGTCACCTGTATCTGTTGCAGTAGTTTGAAAGAGAGTTTTGAAGACAGCTTGGCCTACTGCAGCTAGCTACTTAGCTTGCACATCAACACAATAGTGTTTAGTGAAGGTGTGTGTTGTAGACCATGTTGCTGCCTTGCAGATGTCTTCTAGGGGAATGTTCTCTAAGAAAGCCATGGAGGCTCCTAGTTTGCATGTGGAATGCACTCTAGGAGGAACTGTTAATGTACGTTTTGCTTTGTGATAGCATATTTGTATACATTTTACAATCCACCTTGCAATTCCTGCTTTAATCAATCAATCAATCAAAGCATTTGTATAGCGCACTACTCACCCGGAGGGTCTCAAGGCGCTAGGGGGGGGGGTCTGCTACTGCTCGAACAGCCAGGTCTTGAGCTGCTTCCTGAAGGCGAGGTGGTCGAGGCAGCAGGACAGCTTGTCAGGGCAGCTCAGGTGGTCAGCGGGCAGGAGCAGCGGAGTGGGGGCGACCTCGCCTGGAACAGGCTCAGCGGTCGCTTTAGAGATGGGGTTGCCTTTATGTGGTGGAGAGAAACCTACAAACAGTTGCTTTGTTTTACGAAAGGATTTGGTCCTATCAATGTAATAGAGAACAGCTCTTTTTTCATCTAGTGTGTGTAGAGCTCTTTCTGCTACAGAGTCTGAGTTTTGAAAAAACACTGGCAACTCTACTGATTGATTTAGATGAAAAGGAGTAATTACTTTTGGAAGGAATTTAGGGTTAGTACGTAGAACCACTTTGTTACGGTGTAACTGTAAAAATGGTTCTTGTATAGTGAACGCTTGAATCTCACTAACTCTCCTAAGAGAGGTAATAGCAATAAGGAAAGCTGTTTTCCATGTGCGAAATTGCAGTTCACACTTATGTAAAGGTTCAAAAGGGGGCCCCATGACCCTTGTGAGGACAATGTTTAGGTTTCACACTGGAGAGGGTTGTAATCTAGGAGGAATGATTCTCGTTAATCCTTCCATAAAAGCTTTAATGGCAGGTACTCTAACATATGTTGCCTGTTTTGTAGATATGCTGCAATGAATGCAAGATGTAAACGTATAGATGAATATGCTAGATTACATCTTTGTAGATGGAGAAGGTAGCAGAAGATATTCTGATGGAAGCATCTAGAGGATCAGTTTGATTATTAGTGCAGTAAATGGCAAATCTCTTCCATTTTGCAGCATAGCAAGCTCTAGTAGTAGGTCTTCTGGCTTCTTTAATGATATTCATACAGGCTGGTGGCAGGTTAAGGTAACCAAACTTCAAGACTTCAGGAGCCATATAGCCAGATTCAGTTGACTTGGATCTGGATGTCTGAGGTCTCCATGGTTCTGCGTTAGCATGGATGGTGTCAGACACAGTCTTTGGTGTGGAACTAGAGAGAGTTCCAGCAGTGTGGTGAACCACGGTTGGCGTGCCCATGTGGGAGCTACTAGGATGAGTTTGAGAGACTGTTGTCTCAGCTTGCGTACTACTAGTGGTATTAGTGGTATCCGATCTGCACTCGAGGCAAAAGATACCAGGACCTTCTGTAATCTCGTTCATACCAAACCAGACGTTAGGACCTCGATTGATCCAAACATCCCTGAAGAATTCTAGTTTCTGCACTTTAAAGAGCTCTACTCCATCTCCCCTATATTAAGAAGTGTAGCCCCCCCAACCCTTCTGGCCCCGGATCCTATGTGGTCTACACCGCGATTTACTTTGGCTGAGGTACAAATTGCTGTGCACAGCCTGGAATCTAACAAAGCCCCTGGTCTAGATAGGATTCCGGCTGACCTTTTCAAAGAGGAACCGATAGTCTGGGCCCCACATCTTTTACTACTATATAATGCAATTTTGCAGGGTCTACCTCTCCCAGGTACTTGGTTGGGGACGGAGATAATACCCATCTACAAGAAGGGTTCTCCTCTCGAACCCTCAAATTTCAGGCCGATCAGCCTTATCGATGCAAGCCAGAAGATCTATGCCAGGCTACTTTTACAACGTTTACAGGACTGGATCAACGACAATAATATTCTGACCCCGCTTCAGGCGGGTTTTAGGGGCAAAACGTCCACAACCTACCAATTATTTCGGCTCCAGGTTCTCCACTGGAAGCATGTTGTTTTGGACGGGGGAAGTCTATATCTAACGTTCATGGACTTAAAGTCAGCATTTGACATGGTGGGCCGGAACCAGCTTTGGTCCATCTTACTATCCATGGGAGTTCCACCATACCTATGCTATCAATTTAAACTTCTCCACGATGGCACCTTTGCCAGAGTACGCTATGGAAAGTACGGTCAACTAACGGGGCCTTTCCCGGTTGAGAAGAGGGTCAGGCAGGGTTGTGTGCTTGCCCCAACCCTCTTTTCCCTCTTTCTCAACGGACTCATAGAAGATCTTCTAACTATTAAAGACATCGACTCCCCAAAACTGGCCTCCCAGAGATTTCCCGCATTAATGTTTGCGGACGACACCCTGTTGCTTTCAAAATCGCCTATGGGCATGCAGAGGGTGTTTAACTTTTGTAACAAAAGAAACCTGGTGGTTAACATCGACAATACCAAGTACATGGTATTTTTTTTTTTTTTTTGGAAAAGCAAGACTTTATTGATGATTCCAACAACATTACATTGAAGCGCCTACATCCCTGAGGCCGGCTGAAAGGGTGTCATACGTACAATATTTAAACAATTACTCCTGTCCTCTCTGGCTGTGGGCTGTCTATGGATCATTAAACATGTTGGACCTCCAAAACCCTTAGTATACGGACAGTACAGCCGCTTGCATTTTGTATTTTATGTAAACAATAAAGAAAAGAACTAAAAAACATGACTCAATATCCACAGTCACAACTGTACTCTTGCGTTCCTGTACCTGCTTATTTCCGTTAGGCGTCGCCTCTGTAGGCTTCACTCGAATCCACCTCCCCTTGTGCCCAACCCCTTCCTGTTGTACTCTCTGTGTCACATACTGCACAAGGCCCTCATGCATGCCATTCCATATTCCCTAACAATTAAACATTGTCTATCTCTTCGTCAGAACTATCGCTATCGTCTTCTGGCAATGGCTCGCATATGTCCCCTCTGTAGGAGTTCCATTGTAGCCAGACCCCATTCCACTTGCGCGGGTTGTCTCTCATCTTGTATACTGCCCTCTCCGTTATCATGAGTGTGTCCATGTTTCTGCTCCATTGTGCCAGTGTGGGGAGCTCCGCCGTCCCCCATTTTTGCGCAATGTCTCGTTTGGCCACCATGCAGCCTATCGTGACCCACAGCTTACCATAGTGCGTCAAATCAGTAGGCCCCCAGACATTTAACAGGCATACACGTGGGGCCAGTGCTACAGTGGTGTTCAGTGTCTGTGCGATGGTACGGAGCACCCGCTGCCAATACCCCACGAGGCGTGCGCAGCTCCAAAGTGTATGCAAGAAGGTGCCCTCCTCACCGCACCCCCTAAGACAATAAGGATGATCCGCCCTCTGCAATTTATGTAGAGCCACTCTTGTGTAGTAAATCCTGTGTAGGATTTTTAGTTGTACCAGGCGGAACCTAGCTGATATGCCAGCTTCACGAGGGGATGCAATAGCTGCGTTCCAGTCAGATTCATCAAAATCCCCGAGTTCCTCCTCCCACTTATCTTTTAGCTTTCCCTGTGGATCAGGTAGATTATTGAGCAGTTTACGGTATGTTAGGGAAGTCGCACCCTCCTGCATACAGTCCGTAAGCAGACGGTCTTCCAGCGGGGAGGACTCCGGGGGTGTGGTGCCCGGTGGGAGCACTGCCAGCAGGGCATGTCTGATTTGTATGTATCTATACTGTTCTGTGTTTCCCAATTCGTACTGTTGTTGAAGGGAGGCGAAGGAGACCACTCCCTCCCTGGACCACATGTCACCCACAGTTGATATCCCAATGTTGTCCCACTGGGCGAAGCCCTTAGTACGCCTCAAGTGACCTAGAGCCTTAGTGTCCCACAGCGGGGTGAGTTTTGTGATGATTCCGTCCCAATGTAGTTTCGATTGCGCCTTATACCATAACTGTACTGTGTGTTTGGTGGGTCCTATCAGTTTCGTCGCAATACCCTTGTGATACAGAGGCGCTAGCATGCTGCTAGTACCCAGTTGGGCCCTATCAGCCTTAAACGCCGGGTCAGCCTGTGGGGCGTGTATCCATTTGTTGAGAACCTTGAGCTGTGTCGCCCAGTAGTACAACTGCATATTGGGTAGTGCAATTCCACCGTCGTACCAGCTCCTGTTGAGTTTCGCGTGAGCAATTCTCGCTGGCCGATTCCCCCACAGTAGACCTGATATCAGTGCAGTCACCTTCTGAAAGTAACTGGGAGGTATTAATGTCGGTGTATTTTCGAGCACGTACAGAAAACGCGGCAGTGCCATCATTTTGAACAATGCTGCTCTGCCCAGCAGTGTCAGTGGAAGTCGTTGCCAGTGCTGTACGTCATTACGCAATCTAATGAGGGGGGGTTGTAGATTACGACTAGAGAACTCCGCCGCATCTCGGGTGACATATATTCCCAGGTATTTAAAGGACGTGGCAGCCACTTCCAGTGTGCACGAGTCCGGCAGGGTCGGGAGTGGGCCCTTGAGTTCATAAATGGTCGATTTCGACCAATTAATGGTGTATCGTGACACCCGCCCATGTGAGTTGCAGATAGATAGGAGGTTTGGGACGCTGCTGTCCAGATCCGTGAGATAGATCAACATATCATCAGCGTACAAAGACACTCTGTCCTCCCAGCTAAGATCCCACCTAATCCCCTTCAGTAGTGGCGTGTTCCGAATAGTGATCGCAAGAGGTTCTAAAACCAATGCGAAAAGGATGGGCGAGAGTGGGCATCCCTGCCTGGTTCCCCGTGCCAATTGTATGTCTCGCGACATGTGACCGTTTGCCACCACTCGTGCTACTGGGTCTTTGTATAGTAACCGGATCCAAGTGATAAATTTGGGTCCGAACCCCATGGAGGTGAGGACCGCAAAGAGGTAGCTCCACTCCACCATGTCGAATGCCATTTTGGCATCCAACGATAGTATCGCTGCCGGTTCCGTTAACAGTGGGGTTCTCGCCAAGACTCCCTGCACTCTACGAAGGTTTAAGGCCGTACTCCTATGCGGCATAAAGCCAGACTGATCTGGGTGGATCAACTGATCCAAGTATGGCATGAGCCTGTTTGCCAACAGTTTCGCCAGAATTTTTGCTTCAGGGTTCAACAGCGAGATAGGTCTATATGACGTACACTCATTAGGCGGTTTGCCCGGTTTCGGAATGGCCACTATAGTCGCCATCCGTTGGTCCGGAGGCAGTGTGCCGTTCTCCCTACTATCCACATACATCTGTAGCAGGGGTTCACTCAGGGACTCCGACATTGTTTTGAACCATTCAATGGGCACCCCGTTTGGGCCCAGAGCCTTGCCGGGGTGGAGTGCATCAATAGCCAATTGAATTTCGTCAATTGTTAAGTCGGAATCAAGATCCCGTGTCGCCTCTTCCGTCAACGTTGGCAGTGCCACCTGACCCAGGGCAGCCCGAGCCTCCTCCCCTGTCACAGTCACCGCCGGGGTGTATACCTCGCTGAAGTGGTCAGCCAGTACATTCACTATGTCTTCCGGCCGCGTGTGTACCTTCCCATGTGTGTCCGTGAGTTGTAGTATGTTCCTGTTGCCCCCTGCTTCCTATCTAGCCAAGCCAGGAGCTTACTGGCTTTGTCCCCAATGTCATATACCCTGTGCTTGGCGGCCGCAATGTCCGCCATGGTCAGTCGTTTCATATGGTCAGCCAGAAGGCGTTGGCTTCTCTGTAGGGAATGCAAAGTAGCACTTGACGGATCTGCCATATGGGCGGTGTTAGCTTTGTCAAGTTTCAGTTCCAACTCTGAGGCTTCCTTCCCCTGTGTTTTCTTGTGATGTGCGATCACTGCTATAGCTTGTCCCCTGAGTACAGCTTTATAAGCTTCCCAAAGCACTGACGGTGATCCCACCGAGGCCCGATTTTCCTCAAAATAGTGCTGGGTAGCTTTCTGCAGGTCCTTACGAATGGACGGGACTTTGAGATACCCCGGATAGATCGGGTAGATTCTCCTACGGTTCATTTCACGACTGGACAGTGTTAAGGTGATCGGCGAGTGGTCTGAAATACCCCGTGGCTTTATTTGTGCTTCATCTATGGTGAGGCGACCGTTCCCTAGTGTGAGGAAGTGTCGTGTATTTCTATAGGTTCTGATTCGATCCCCCTATTCCTGACCCTATTCTGGTTAAACTTACTAGCTAGTTAACTAACAGTCAGCCCATGAGGCAAGAAATCCCCCATGATGCAGATACCGTTATCTGACGCAGTCACACTACGGCACAGGAACGTGTTATCTGATTAGGTCATAACGCTTGAGATCTAATTAGACAAGCGATATTCCTCCAGCCCCTGATAAGGCATACGACGTTCTCATAACAAATCAAACCTATGACAACCTGGATAATCCGTGCGGCCATTGTTTTGATTTCACAGAGAACTTTAGTAAAGAATGTGCTAACGAGCAAGTCGTATGACATCTTTATTGACGTACCTATGTCCATCCTTACGTCAATCTCGGCACCTTTAAGGTATAAATATTGCCGACCTTGCCCTATGCAAACACACGCGTGGTGACAAGACGGAGCAGCCATACTTGCCGAAGCCGAGAGCAGAAGCAGACCCCGCAGGCAGCAGCCCCGCCTTCCTGACGCGCTGAGAGACGCGCTGCTATCTCAAGCCGAGAGACCCAGCACCGGCGCTTCTGGGCAGCCCTCGCAGGCAGCCTGGAATATCGAGAGCAGAGAAAGAGATACCATTCCTCATTCATCCTAAATTCCAGGTACAGAACTGAATAACCCCTCCTAGAGAATTCTTTAGTTATTCACTTGGCAAAAACAAACTTAAACTAAACTGTAACTTTCTATTCCCGCCCACGCATTAGACTTAGGTCAGGTACACGGGGTAGGCGTATTTAGAAACACCAGTTGAGTACGTTTAGTCAAATGTATATGTGTATGTAAATATATTTTAATCATTTTAAACATCATATGGCTCAGAAACCATATCAATGTTTTTACAGTATTATTTTATACTATTGCTTCTAATGTATGCACTTTACTTAACTATAAGTATTGCAATAATATCGATCCATTTCTCTTGTACGAGAAAAGAGACTGATCAATAAATAACATCTTTTATTGAACACGCCCGTCTCTTCCTTTTCTCTACATTCTGATGAGACTAAGAATGCACGTACTGACTGAGTAAAATAATTGCCTTGTGCTCACACGACTCTCGAGATTGACTCTTGATTAGGGGAGAGCAAAGTTGTCATGTTCTATGGTTGTCAGAAACTAAATCCCTTCTTGTCTAATCAGGGGAGTTCATCCTTCCTTGAACATTCGAGAAAGTTTCTAGCGAACTCTGAGCTTAGCTGGCAAACCCAAAAATTAAGTCTAGTTTCGACAGTAGTAGACCTAGTTAACGTCTGGCCTAGGTCTTTACTGCTGTAGGTACTATTCCAATGCGCAGAGCCTATTGGGAAAATAGGAGCTACACTACATGGCGCCCAACGTGTTTGGAAAGGGCGATAAAACTAACGTAAGACATTTAGAGTAACTCAGTCGTGCTTTCTCACTCAGACCCCTTTTCCCAAATACTCCAAAGACGTCTGGAGTGGGTGAAAGGTTATTATATCCTCCAAAACCTCGCAGGAGGGAACTCCTATGTATGGTTCTTGGTCTAGTCAACGTTGAAGGATAAAACAGTTCCAAAATATTGTGCACCTAATCTCTGTTTCCATAAAGAAACCTGATCTGCAAATAAAAATAATACCATCCTGTCAGTAAAATGGGAGACAGTGATGGAGAAAGAGAGGCAATTAGATTAGCTACTGAAATAGCAGATGCTGATGCTACCATGCAAACAGCAGACCCGGATATAATACTCATCCAGGTCGCCAAAAGGAGATCTATAACCTTAAAACTTATAGAAAATGGACTGACACCTATGTTATGTTATGTTATGTTATTTTTTATTTGTTAAGCGCGCATACGCCCGAAGGCTTCTTGGCGCTGGAGAGAATCAAACATAACAGTACATAAAAAGACACAAATCACTACTTACAATAAACCTGAGAAAAAAGAAAAGTTTTGAATGTCTTCCTAAAGGTGAGGAGGTCCCTGCTGTGTCGCAGAGTCAGGGGGAGAGAGTTCCACAATGAGGCCGCTAAAAATTGGAAGCTGCTACCTCCCTGACGTTTCCTTTTAAAACGGGGAACCTCAAGTAGGTCGTGCTGGGCAGATCTCAAGCTGCGCGAGGGTTGATATCTACGCAGTAGTTGTCTAAGAAAGATAGGGCCCTTACCTTCCAAGGCCTTAAACACAATGCAGCCCACCTTAAACATTGCTCTCTGCTCCACAGGCAGCCAGTGCAAGGTCTCCAGTCCATGTCTAATCGATTCCCACTTCGGGACTTTACAAATGAGTCTTGCTGCTTGATTTTGCAGATATTGCAATCTTTTCAGCTGGCCAATAGGAGCCCCCAAATAGAGGCCATTTGAAAAATCGATGTGAGAAAGGACAAGAGCACTGACTGTTTGGATTAAAGCCATACCTGTGAGGAGATGTGCTATTTTCTTGATCTTCCTCAATTGGAAAAATCCCGTGGAAACCACTGTTCCAATTTGACTTTCCAAGGAAAGATCCTCACTGAGAGTCACTCCTAAGCTTTTAGTTGTACGAGATTTTTTAGGAGGCGAGCCCATGTCCGATGGCCAAAAACAAGGGTTCCAACTGATCTCACTCTTCCCAGGTAGAATGAGCTCAGTTTTTCCCGGGTTTAGCTTAAGGTGATTTAGCGACATCCACCTTTGAATAAAAGACATGGTTGCTCGAAAATCCTCAGCCGCGTTGTCTGCGTTTAAAACAAAGACCAACTGCAGATCATCTGCATAGTTGTACACATCAACATTAAACTGTTGTAGGGAGAACAAAAGAGGCCGCATATACAAATTAAATAATAAAGGGGACAAGGAAGATCCTTGGGGAACCCCACAGAAGGAGATATTTTTAGGGGCTGTAAAAGAACCCAGACGAACCGACTGGGTACGTTCTGAAATAAAGGACCTGATCCAAGCCAAAGCCGAATCTCGAAGTCCGGCCTGTTCGACACGGTTGACCAAGATGGTATAGTCAACCGTGTCGAACGCGGCGGACAGATCTAATAACACCAAGGCCTGGTGCAGGTCCCCGTCAGCATTAGACCTCAAGGTGTTCTGAACGGCCAGTATCACTGCCTCGGTGGAATGACCTGGCCGGAAACCTGCCTGGTTAGGTTGTAAATAACCAGAGGTTTCCACAAAACTCGATAGACAATTGGTCACATGGGCCTCCAATATTTTGGATAGGTAAGGCAGTAACGATATTGGTCTATAATTTGAGAGGTCGGAGGAATCAATGCCGGGTTTCTTTTTTAGAGGGATCAGCAAGGCCTGTTTGAAACTGACCGGGACAGTCCCAGACATCAGGGAGTTATTAAGCAAAGGAAGTAGGCTGTTGGGAATTGCCCGACCAATCTCCCTCATTATTTGAGGAGGACAAACATCCTGAGGAGACCCAGACTTAACTCTGGTCAGCAGATCTGGGAGGATTTGGTCAGTAATTAGAGGAAAAGAATGCAAAGTAAGGGGGTTAAAAAAGGTATCATCTATCGGCATGCAAGCTGGCAGCCTAGATAGAGTATCCTTAATCGATGCTATCTTGTCATAAAAATAATCATTCAAGGAGTTACATAGAGATTGTGAGGGGACAACTGGAGGAGAAGTTCTCTCATCATTGCACAACTCAGTCACAATCCTGAAAATTTCTTTCGACTTATTAGTCGCATTAAGTATTTTAGAAGAGAAATAATCAGTTTTGTGAGTGTGCAGTGTTTTTTGGTAGGCTTTACGGATTAGGCAGTATGCAATCCTAGCATGAGGGCAGTAGTTAGTACGCCATGTCCTCTCATATTGCCTCACTTCAAGTTTTAATTTCCTCAACTCCGGTGTGTACCACCTATGTGCACCCACACCGCGTGAGTTATCGAAGCGAGTGAGAGGGACACATGCATTAATGGCCAAATTAAGCCATTCTTGAAGCCTACAATCAGTAGTCTCCACATCCAAGCTCTGTTCTGGCAAGGTAGACTTTAACAAATTTAAAAAATTTGAAATGTCCAAAGAGGACCATTTCCGAATCAGACTGGTAGCCTTCAGTTTAAATTGGGGGGCTTTCACAACACAAAAAGAGAAACTGATAATAAAATGATCAGACCAACTACATGGTTTAATATCAATAAAATCAATAGGTAGGTTCAATGACCAAATTTGATCGAGACTATGGCCCTTTTGATGAGTTTGAGTGTCTATATGTTGTAATAAATTCAGATCACTCAAAAGAACCTTCATTTCAGCTGCTAGGGGGTCTAATAGTATATTGTCAAACCAGAGATTAAAATCCCCGATCAAGAGTAATTTAGAATTATTGGTGGTCAGCATGGCCAGTTGCTCAGCAAGAATAGCAGGAAACATAGCCATGTTTTGGGGCGGGCGGTATAACAAAACCACCACAAGTGTCCCATTAACAGTATCCAGCTTGACAACAATGTTCTCCACGTTAGGTAAGTCCAAGGAGGAGAGTTGTCTAAGTTGATGTTTCTTATTAGAAATGATGGCCACCCCGCCCCCAGAGGTGGCACAGTCATATTCGTAATTGAGGCACACGAATATCGGCAGACAGAGGTATACTATACATGGATACATTTTCCAGCAGCAAATGCTGTAACAAAGTACTTCCACTATTACAAAGTAGAGGAACCTCCTGAAACGTACACTCCTTTCGAGGAGGTGGAAGTACCACTCAAATTCCAAGAGCATTTGCTCTTATTTGATGGCGCCCTAAAACATAATAATCACATTACAAGGCTCGGTCCTTTAGGAAGACCAGGAGCAACGTGGCCGGTCTTAGCCGGATACACACCACATCCAGACATCGACGAGATGACTGCACCAGAGCTATTAATACAGCTAAAACAACTACTAAAAATTCACAGACAATTAGTTCAGTATGTAATGCGGACTTCAACAATTCAGCCAGCGATTAAAATTCCACAGCTGACCCCTCACCAGGGGAACACAAATAAAATCACACCACAGAACATCCAATCCTGCCTAGGTAAAGTTCCAGCTAAACGGGAACAGATACCATTCTGGTTGGCACAGAAAATCACCCAAATAGAGGCGGTGTTTCCTGACACCACCCCATTAGAAAAGCACAGGATTCTGACTATATGTCTCCCAATGGGAATCGCACCACACATTGAGGACTGTGACACTTGGGGTACGGTCTTTGCTTCAATCTACACAAAAACGCACGGTGTTCCATCCATTTCGGTAATACCAGATGTGCTAAAACAAATTCAAGATGAATACGGTCCAGAACCTGCTTTAACTCTTGGTATGAAATTACTGAAAGACTTCAAGCAGGTCTCGGCTATATTACTAGCCAACATAAAGGGTGAAGCAGCAAACGTGGCGATCCGCCAGAGGTTAAAAGAGACAGATATAGCAGACCAACCAGCTGAAATTGCCAGAATCATAGAAAAATCCTATGAAGAACTAGGCAGAGATAGTCTAGGTGGAATACCAGTAAAACCGCAACTGACTACAAGTCCAGAAAAAATATTTTTTAATAATAATTCACCAAAAAAGAACTGGGATGGAAATAAACAATCCAATCCTAAAGAAAAGAAATTCCAGTCCAGAGGAAGGTCTCCTAGGCGAAGAGAGAAATCTCCAAACCCGAGACAAAGGTCACCTCAGAGTGAACCCTCTGGGAATAGATATAACCTTAGAAATAGGGATAATATTAAAAAACCTGATAGATATCAAGACATTGATACACGTCGGTCTCAATCTTTTCAGAATTCCTCGCAGAAATCGGAAAGAAGAGGACGATCAGAAGAGCACGCCAAGTCCAAAGACAAGGAACCTGCTCAACTGAAAAAGAAATCACAATTTCCAAAAAAGAAGGTAGCCAGTATCAAGGTAGTTAACAATGCCGAGAATACTGAGGACACAACTGAAAAACGGAGAATGGGCTCAGACAATGCTAGACAGCGCAGCAGAGGTGAGCATAGCTCGCAAAGTCCTTATGAATCATCTGGAGACAGTGGACACGAATGAATACCTTCAAGTGGAAACTGCAGATACCAGAGTTAGCAAGCCCCACAAAATATACGAGATAACATTACGTATAGAGGGAGATAAGACTAGGAAAATAAGGGGACTATTTTGGGATAACCTATCCAAGGGCTATGACATCCTTCTAGCTGAAAAAGACTGGCCACCGGAGTTTGTCAGGGAGTGCCCTCATGGCGAAGAAGTAATTATGCCTGCCTTCTCGAATCAAATACCGATTCATAAAAAATACACACTTGCTAGAAAGTGGGCAGTGGCCTTAGCACCTGCTTTATATAAAAATCACGTAGGATGGGATGAGGATTCTCCTCCTCACAAAGTCCAGTTAAAATCACAACCTACTGCACAAAGGCAGTACCCAATTAAGCAAGAAGCTAAAAAACAAGTAAATGAAATACTAGATCAGCTAGAATACCAGGGGGTGATTGAAACTTGCACCTCACGAATGAACAATCCTTTGTTTCCGGTCTCCAAACCAGACAATTCGTACCGTCTAGTTTTGGATTACCGACACCTTAACACATGTTGCAAAACTTTTGCAGTGCAAAACTCACACAGTGCTGCACTAATGAATAACATAGTGCGCAAAAAATACAAAACAACCTTGGACATCTCCAATGGATTCTTTTGTCAAAACATAGCACCAGAGAGCAGATATTTAACAGCTTTCTCAGTAAATGGCACTCAAAAACAATTCTGTGGTGGCCAAGGCGGCGATGTGAACAGACACATCTCGGGCGAGCTCCGTCGCCCCGCTGCCCCAACTAGCCATCATAAGCGGAACCCGGGGGGCTTTCAGGGGAAATCTGCCTGCCAACTGCTCCCTGGACAAGGGGTGACCTCCGGGGAAATCGCCCCGGTGCGAGAGACCCAGCGGGGGCCAGCCAGTGCCCAGAACGATTACCGGCCAGGGTGCTCCCGCCATTTTGCCGCCGAGCCCGGCGACTGGCGCCCTGAGCGCGCCTTCATAGCAGGCGTCCCCTTGAGCTGCAGAGGTACCTGGAGGAGCGAGCGGTCTCCGGAGGCGGATTCCCCAGCTGCCGACTACACGTCGGGAGACCAGAGACCGGAGGGAAAGCTGCAGCCGATTTAGAGGCGGCCCCCTGGCGGGGGTGTTGCTGGAGCCCGGCTGCGGACATCACGCGAGACCCCGGCTTCTGCGGAGGCGCAAGGCCGCGACTGGCGCGGGGAGACGGCCGACAGAACTGCTGCTGCGACGCCCTGCTGCGGGACCACGATCGGTTGCTGAGGAATCCTGGAGTGCAGTTCCCGTTGTGCCCGCCGCCTGCCTGCTGACGGCTGAGCCCTGGTCCCTTGAGCCGCGACCGGGCTCCTTCAAGGTACTGTCCGCCATCTTGCCTCCCCTACCGGCCCCCGCCGCCCGGGTGCCTGCCCTCCCGCGCTCCCGGCTGGACACTGCTGGACACCTACGCTCACTCCCCCCTGCCCTCCCGCGACCTGGCTGGACACTGCGGGCCCTGTCGGGTGGTGCCCGCCTGCTAGAGCGGGGCCGGGCGCTGCGGAGAAGGCCCTCCCTGCACCGCGCTGCCACTGGGGTTGAGGGAACCGGCCTTTGCTTTGTGAGCCACAGCGGGTCCCTGTCCCGCCTTTGGATAGCCAGCGGAGCGGGGTGGTGGAGCTGCGGGTGGCGGCGCGCTCCCCGGACTGAGGCGGAGTGACTACACGGCCGCCGGTCCTACTCCGGGACCCGGCTTCAGTGAAGGGGTGAGGCCGCTCTGGGTGCGGGACGACTGCCGGCTCCCCTGGTGGGGTATCGTCTCGCTCCCCCTGACCCTTGCTGGACTGTCCTTGGCGCCCCCCTCCTGACCTGCGGACTGCTGCTCTGCCGGCGCTCTGGGCTGAGGCGCTGAGACCGGTCACGCTGATTACCTTCCCGGCCGGCTTGCCTCCATATCCTGGAACTGAGCCGCCATTTTGGGCCCCTGCATCAGTGCCTCTGCTTGACTCCGCTACCCTTGGGGACCCTCTGGGAGGCGTTAGAGAGGGTCGGGCCCCACTGGTCAAGCTCCGGTGCCCGCGCTGGACCCTCATCTGCACTTCTGCCCCACGGCACCTGGGGGGGGCTTTGGGCTGACCGGCTGCCTGGAGCTATGGCGGCGCCTGGAGCTGCCGCGCAGTGACTGAGAGCGCCGGAGGAGCTGCCCGCTATCCTGGACAGGCCTTGGAGTGCTGTTGCTTGCCACCTCGACTGCACAAGCGACCCCACAGCGTACTGGACCCCTGCTGCCCGGGCGAGCCTCACCTGCCACCAACGGGCCGGGACTGCCCTACCTCGGGCTTGTGGAAGTTGTCCCGCGCCGCCTCCTGATCCCCGGCCTTGAACCCCTGATCGCAGGACCAGGGCTGCTCGACCACCGGGGCGCTGGTGCGACCTCCCTTGATCTTTTCCTCACCACGACCCGGAGGATCCACGCAACAGCCTGCCCTGCTTCTCACTATCCTTGGTCACTCCGAGTTGGTCATGACTCGGGGCAGAGGGACCAAGCCGGACCCCCCCCCAGCGACGACCAGGGGCACATCCGTGGCTTCCATGTGGGGTAAGGCGGGTTCGTCGCCATCTTCTGGGGGTCCCCCGCCAACGGGGGAGAAGCCTCTACCGCCGGCCGACTCCCCTCCGGTGACTCAGGCCTTCATGTCCTCCTTCATGGCAGATCTTAAGTCCGAAATTGGGTCCCTCAGGACGGAGGTCCACACATGCGTCAAGGAACTACGCAAGGAGGTCACCGACCTCGGCGACCGGGTAGATGGCCTGGAAAAGACGGTCGACTCCCGCACCGACGACCTCGAGCAGCTCTGGCAGAGAGTGGCGACCCTCGAAGAGCAGCACATCCAGCTCCAGATCAAGCAGGAGGATTTGGAAAACAGGGGGCGCCGCAACAACCTCCGCATACGGGGTGTGCCACTCGGAGAAGAGGGGACTAACACCATGGCCTATGTGGCGCTACTCCTGCAAGCGGTGTGGGGCGAAGAGGATGCTCCCCCACCGCGTCTTGACCGCGCACACCGAGTCTTTGGAGCGGGGGGCAAAGCTGGCCTCCTCCCAGACATTGTCGTCAGACTTCATTACTTCACGGAGAAGGAGGCCATACTCAAGGCGGCTAGGGATGCCCCGGACCTGCGGTACGAAGGCCACAGAATCCAGATCTTTCAGGACCTGGCCCCCACCACGCTCCACAGGAGGAGGGTCTTCCGACCGATCACGGAGAAGCTCCGGACCCTCAACATTTCTTATCAATGGGGCCACCCTTTTGCTCTCATCTTTAAGTGGGAGGGCAAGCGAAGGGCCCTCCGGTCCTACCAGGAAGCGGCGCAATTGCTTGAAATGCCGGGGTCCCCGGATCACAGCCCGGCCCGCTCTCACCACACAGAGAAGGCTCCTCCGCGCCCCGACTGGTCCACTGTACGTAAACGTCGCCGGTCCCCCCCTGTGGACGCCCTCTCTGCCTCACAGACCAAGCAGGACATTATTGCCCACATCCGCTCCCTCGAGGGCGACCGCGGGGAGCAGGACTCACAGCTTCCCGCTTCTGGCGCTGAGGGCGGGGACCGTCCTACGACACCGGAAGGCCACTGATTGTGACCACTGAGACCCGAGCTGCCTTCTGCCTCCACTCGCCCATCGGACACACGGACTTATCCTATCGTGTCACGGCGGCCTGTTCCTACTGCTCTTGGAGGGGGACCTCCCCCATCTCTCTAGCGGGTCGCCCCTGCGGCTTCCCCCCCTGTGGGGATCGGGAACATCTGACTCTGGCCGACACCTCTCCTGGGTCCTGCTCCACTCCACTGAGCTTCGATGCCCTGTTGGCGACTGGTCCGCGCATGCGGACCCATGACTCACCCCCGGACTACCTAGCGGCAGCGGGGTGGACGAGCTGCGAGACGACTGGATTCCACTTCATCTACCTAGATCTCCGCTCCCCCCCTTTGTCCCATAGGAAGTGACATTCCTGAGTTCATCCAAACCCTTGGGTAAAGGATGTCTGGTACCTGGGACAATGTACACTGGCCCTGTTGGCCTGTTTTGGTTATATCTCTTCTTTGCGCCCTTTATATTTCTTCTCTCTCATCTCTTCCTCCTTTTCTCTTGCTCTGCCTTCTCTTACTGTTCTCTCCCCGCGCCTGCGGAGGGGTGGCGTGGTGGGTCCTACAGGGGTTGACACGCTGGAGGCGAGTTGAGGCTGCCGCTGCCCTGGCTGAGGGGAGATTTGCTACACTGGGTCTTGCGCTGCTCCACTCCCCCTTGGTACTATGACAGCGAACGTCCCTACACCCTTGAAGGTCCTCTCACTCAATGTCAAGGGGCTCAACTCCCCCAACAAGAGAAATCAGATATGGCGCTACCTCCTACACCACTCCCCTGACATTATCCTCCTCCAGGAGACGCACCTTCTCAGGGGAGACACCACACGCATGGCGCACCCTAGATACCCCACACAGTTCTGGGCATCCTCCGACACCAAGACAGCGGGGGTGGCAATCCTCTGCAGGGCTGGCATTAGGCGGGGACCCACGAAACCCTTCAAGAGTGCTGACGGGCGTTTCCTCCGAGCCACGGTGCAGGTGGGTCGTATACAGCTCACCCTCGGATGTGTATATGCGCCCAACCAGTCGCAGGACAAATACCTCCAGACACTCCTGCGGGATCAGTTCCCATCGGGTGACCCTAACGTGATCCTGGGTGGGGACTTCAACCTTGTCTGGGACCCTGAGCTGGATCGTGCGGGGGCCTCCTTCAATGGCACGGGAGCGATGTCCGCTACCCTTAGAACGCAGCTTACAGACCTGGGACTCGTGGATGTGTGGCGCTACCACAACCCGGGGACCCGGGACTACTCCTTTTATTCACACTCCCATCGGACATACTCCCGAATCGACTATCTCTTCACATCCCTTGCATTGGCCCGAGACTCCTTGGCTGCCGCTATATCCGACATCTCCCTGTCAGACCACGCCCACGTGGAACTTTTGCTGCAGGACCCCCTGGCCCACGCCACTCGTGAACGCCGATGGGTGCTCCCGCCGAGAGTCCTTCGGGACCCGGAGGACGTCGCCAGCATCCGTGACGCCATAGACTCGTATTTCGCTGTCAACGACACCCCTGACTTGCCCTTTCATACGATCTGGGATGCCTTTAAGGCCACCATTCGGGGCCATATCACCTCCCTGGCGGTGGCGCGGAGGAAGGAGGAGTTCAAGATGGAAACCGACCTGGCTAACGAGATCAAACAAGCGGAGGCCCGGGACCGGGACTCCCCTTCACGGGCGTCAAAGAGAATTCTCGCCAACCTCAGGGGGCAACTCCGCGCTCTGCGCACCAACAAGGCGGAACACTCCCTACTGGCGCTCAAACAACGCTACTACGAGGGCGGGGACAAAGTTGGCCGCCTGCTGGCCGGCAGGCTGCGGGCACGTGCCGCTAGGGCCCACATCGCCAACGTCAAGCGGCTGGACGGCACCTGCGCCACCACTGAGAAAGCCAAGCAGGCCGCATTTGTCGCTTACTACACTTCTCTATATGCTGAGGAGCCTACCTCCGCGGAGGCGCGGGAGGCCGTTCTTGCGGATTTCGAGGGGTCTCCACTGTCTCCGGCGTGTGCAGCTACACTAGAGGGCCCCCTGCAGGAGGAGGAAGTAACGGAAGCTGTTAAAGACCTTCCCACTGGAAAGACCCCGGGGCCGGACGGCCTGCCGTTGGCCTTCTATCGCCTATTCCTGACCCAGCTCCGCCCGCACCTGCTGCGGCTATACGGTTCCTTCTCGGACACCACCGGCCCGTCCCCTGACATGGGCCTGGCGGAAATCGCCCTGATCCCCAAGCCGGGGAAGGACCCCACCTTATGTGCCTCCTACCGCCCCATTGCCCTCCTGAACACTGACCTTAAGATCTACACTAAGATCCTGGCCAAACGGCTGGACCCGTACATGCCGGGATTGGTAAACCCGGATCAGGTGGGTTTTATACGGGACCGTCAGGGGGCCGACAATGTTCGCAGGTTGGCACATCTGGTGGGGAAGGTGCAGCATTGGGATATCCCGGCTTGCCTCCTTTCACTAGACGCGGAAAAGGCCTTCGACCGGGTGGATTGGTCCTTCCTGCGGGCGGTCCTCCGGAAACTAGGCCTAGGCCCTACCATGATTTCTAGGTGCATGGCCCCGTACCTCGGGCCGCAGGCCAGAATTCGGGTCAACGGCCAACTGACATCGCCACTCTCGATCCACAGGGGCACGAGGCAAGGATGCCCGCTTTCCCCGCTCCTGTTCGCCCTAGCGGTGGAACCCCTGGCGGAGCTGATTAGGCGCACTCCTGACATTCACGGGATCCCCCACGGGGGGCGCTCCAACAAGGTAGCACTGTTCGCGGACGATCTGATCCTTACTCTTACGCACCCTCGGGACTCTCTCCCAGCGGTGCATAACGCCCTCACACTGTTTGAACAAGCGTCCGGCCTTAAGATTAACCACACCAAATCTTGGGCTCTGAACCTTACCATCCCCGAGGAGGAGGTCTCTTTCCTGAAGGGGGTCGCGCCCTATCGTTGGGCGGAAGACCACATTAAATACCTGGGCCTGGACCTCACGCCCCACCTCGACTCGTGGTCCACGAGGAACTGGGCCTCCTGCCGCAAGGAGGTTCTGGCGGACCTGCGGAAATGGAAGCCCTTGATGATTTCTTGGCTGGGGCGATTGAATGCGGTCAAGATGTCGGTCCTCCCCCGTATTCTATATGTTTTCCAGTGCCTACCCACCCCGATCCCGCTCCACTGCATCAGGAATCTCCAACGTGACCTCACGTCCTTCATATGGGGTGGCAAGCGACCCCGGTTCTCGCAGAAGGTTCTCATGGAACCGAGAGACAGGGGCGGTCTCGCCTGCCCAAATCTCCTCCACTACTACTGGGCGGCGCATCTTCGGTTCGTGATAGAATGGGGTGCACGCGAAAGCGACAAGCACTGGTTCCACATGGACCGAGTAGTCACGGGGCGCACCATATGGGATCTCCCTTGGCTGCCGCGTGTGGCGCGCTCCAGAAGTGCTTACATGGCGGTCCCAACGAAGACGGTTCTTGACGTGTGGGACAGAGTGGCAGTGCCCAAGGGACTAACGACGTTCCCCTCACCACACACCCCCATTGCAGGTAATCCGCACTTCCCTCCTGCCGCCCGGACCCGGGCTTTTGAGAGCTGGACACAGGGAGACTGCAGGGTTGTGGGGGACCTCTTTCTTGGGGGGTCGCCTAAATCGTGGCCAGACTGCAGGGACGAATTTAACCTCCCCTTAACCGCCAGCTTACAATATGCGCAGCTGCGCCACTGGACTTCGGGAGACGACATGTTTCGGGCTGCTACCAGGGCATACACTCCATTCGAGAAGTTGGCACGCTCCCTAGGGGGACTGAAGCGGCTCATCTCCCAGATCTACAACATCCTGCAACACCCCACCAATCCGCCCGCACACCCCTACCAAAGGCAATGGCAGTCGGCGACTGGCGCCGATATCACACCTTCTCAGTGGGCTAGGCTGTGGACTGACATTCCCAAAACCTATCGCAGCATTCCGCAGAGGGAAAACGCATACAAGATGCTTACGCAATGGTACTACACCCCCCTGCGACTCAGCAAAATGTTCCCCACTTCCTCCCCACTGTGCTGGAGGTGTGGCACTGCGACTGGCGACTTCGTACACATCTGGTGGTCGTGCTCTACCCTGGCTGTCTTCTGGAAAGAGGTCCTTAGTCACATCAAGAAGGTGTTGGGTTTCCCCCTCCCCGAGGAGGTATGCACACTCCTGCTGGGCATTCGACCCCCCACACTCAGGGCCCTCACGCGCAGCGACTGGATCCTCACCCTTCACATGTTAGGCGCTGCCAAACAACTCATTGCTCTGTACTGGAAGCGGGCTGAGGCACCGCCGATAGCGTCCTGGTTCGTGCGCCTCTGGCAGGTCCTGACTATGGAGCTGCTCACGGCGCGGATACAATCGAAGGGGGTACGCTTCAAGGCGGTGTGGGAACCTCTTGTGCGCCATCTGTGCTCCATCAGCTATGCCCGCCATATGCCTCCCAGACTTCGCGCCCTGCAGTTATTTGAGGACGCCCTCATCCCTGCTGACCCGAGCAGACTAGGCTCTTAGTCGCTTCCCCCGGTGCAGGCTTGCGTCTCCTATCCCCGACCGGCGACTGCAGTTTCTCCCCCTAGACCCCTCTCCGCCTCGCTACTGCTCAGTCCTCTTCCGACTTTTTCTTCTTTCCTACTTGCCTCTCTGGCTTCCGCCCCTCTTTGGGGCAGTTTGGGCCCCGTTGGGCCTTTTGAAAATGTGACATCACTGCTCCCTCTCCTATACGCGCCTCCCCCGCACAACGATGCATCGCCAGCGTATGGTTGCCTCCTGCCGCCATTGCCCCTAAAGCCACGCAGCCGGCCCCCTCCAGGGGTTGTAGGCAGGGCGCTGTGTTAATGCTCCATCCTCCCCTGGCAACGTGAGTTTACACACTCCTTTTTTGCGCGGCCGGCCCCGACTTGGGGTTGTAGGCTTATCGCTGTGTTCACAATAAAACAGTTTTGAACAAAAAAAAAAACAATTCTGTCGGTTAGCCCAGGGGTACAAGAACAACCCGGGGGTATTCTCAGCGAGAGTAACAGAATTACTACAACTATATGATGATGAAGCATTATCTTATGTCGATGACATTTACTTAACAGATGATGACTTGGAAACTCACTTGAAAAGAGTGAACACCATAATACTTGGTTTCGCTGCAGAGGGTTACAAATTCAACTTCAAAAAGTCCAGAATTGCCCATCTGACGGTCCTATTCTTAGGATATGAGTTATCAAGTGAAGGCAAAAGCCTGGCAGACAATTTCCTAGAGAAATGTGCCGTAATCCAAGCTCCTAAAACACTAAAAAACCTACAGTCAATTCTAGGCTTCCTAAATTTCGGAAGAACTTACATTGCAAATTACGCAGAAAGGGTCAAACCCCTTTACGATCTAATTAAACCAGACTTTAAAAGATCCAGTTGGACTCAAGCACACACAGAAATTTTGAGATCCTTACAAACAGACATGCTAATTAAAACAAAATTAGAAACCCGTGATAATACACGCAACCTTGTGATCCGAGTCATCCCAGGGAGATGCGGATTCACATACCTAACCTCTAATGAGGGAGATAAGGTACCAATTGCATTCAAATCACATTTGTACACAAAAGCTGAACAGAGATTCAGCAACAAAGGAAAAATTGTTCAAGCAGTTCAAACCGCAATAGCTAGAGAAAAAGACATAGCTGACGGTAGACATATCACAGTCAGAACAGCAGAATCAGCCTTTGAGGCATTAACAACACCGTGTAATTTACCAACAGCAACATTGGATCCAGAATGGTTACAATGGGTAAATTCAATCACAACGGACAAAGTATATTACTTCTTTGATCCAGAACTAGAAGAATTAAAAAATCTAAAATATGAAAAAACGTATCCTCTGCCAATCGACATTCTGCCTCTACGACATTACGCCTGTGTAATCTATACAGACGGACATGCTCAACCCTCCGTTTGGGGAGAACATGCATACAATCCCACATGTGAGATTACAAAAGAAGTGTGGCGCGGAGGTAAACTAAGACCTCTATTAACAAAATCACACTCAGTAGAAACTAATTCAGAACTACAAACTGAAATAATAGCTTTGAAAATGGCGCTAGATAATGCGGATCGCGAATTCCCGACACTTATAGTGTCAGATTCATATTTCTGCGTCAAAGCATATAACAAGGATTTGCAGACATGGATTCAGAACGGTTACAAAGATGACACAGATGCACCAATAAAGCAGAGACTGCTCTGGGAACAAGTAGCTCTTTTGAAAAAAGAACTACCAAAGACTCACGTGACACACTCACTGAGTCACCAGCGTGATGGCGTTCACGTTGTAGGGAATTCATTGGCTGAAACAGCCGCAGCGGCAGCCAGTAAACCGGCTCCCGTAGATCGAAAAATGCGTACATTAAAATACATTGACGGCGAAACATTGCTGGCGGTGAAAACGTCATCAAAAGGCGACTGCTCAGCGTTACCGATCAATTATCCACTCAATTATACATACATAATCGATGCAAACTCCGTCCCTTTTGCTCGAATCCCTGGAGTGGGGGATAGAGTGATTCCAAACATGGACAGGAGAAACTTGTTAATCGCAGACGCACACATGGGCGAGGGTCTCAGACACCTTAAATTAAAAGATTCTCTGGAAGAATTACAATCACGGTACTGGTGGCCAGGCATGAGCCTGCACTACACCATGTTTGTAAAAAACTGCCCAAACTGCAACAGAGATCGTAGTGGGGAGAGAAGCAGTTTAATACCTCGTCGTATCAAGGCAGATAATATCACCACTAAAAAGAATGGCTTGCGATTAACATATACAGGCTAGTTTCCACTTATAATGTAGATCCACAGCACTCGGCTGACGTCCGGACTGTTATACAAGATTTGCGAGTCTAAATGGCATATACGCTAAGAGCATGCTACGTTCGACCATTTTTTTTCACTCAGGCAAACCAGCCTGGGGGGGGAAAGAATGGCCAAATGAGCACAGCCCAGCGGGAATCTTCTCACTTCCTTCCTGAGGGTATGGGATGGTGTAAAGAAAAAACCAAGGCAGAAAGCAATCTATAATGGAAAGGACATTAGGTTCGGGAGCTGGGTGGGTCAAACATCTAATAAGTGTCCAACGTAGTCTAAATAACTTGCCAAGAAATTCTCTGAAGGGATTCAGTCCGTACGAATTATTATTCGGAACTAGGATGTTGATCTCTGACCTTGATAGTCAGACTTCAGTGGTAACAGAAAAAAGCTTTGATGTCAAAGACCGTTTGGCTATTTTGCAGGACTTAAACAAAACAAGAAAAGACCTGAGCAACATACAGTTGAAAGAACAGCCAACGACCACTGAAGAATCACCACCTGTCCCAGCAAGACCTGTCTGGATTCCAAAAGTCGGGGATCTAGTCAGGGAGAAGATCGCGGTAAAGAAGGAATTTGGGCCTTCTTACAGAAAAGCAGTTCCTGTATTGTCTGTCAACGGGACAAGATCAGTTGTACTACCGCCACTTGCTGGAAAAAAGGAGAACCGAGTTGTATCCATCGACCTGGTAAAACCACAACATGTGGCCGATAACCAACAGTAGGCCAAGTGGACTCCCAATAAGTAGCAGAACACCAAGGTTTGCTACCAGTACAGAGGTCCTATCAAAGAGGCTCATCACATTCGAAACGCCTACAGAAGAACAACAAGGACTATGCAACAATGCAATAGAACTTAGACCTCTGAAAACCCAAATAAAGACATTTAGCAGAGACACACCAATCTATACAGAAGTACCAAGTGAAAATGCGAGAAACAAAAATCCTGAACCAATTGGAACAATTGACAGAACTGCATCCGGTTACTTCATCAACTTCGATGATTCCTCTGAAGGCTTCAGCGAACAAAAGACACAGCCATCATCAAAATCCTTTAAAGACAAAGCGAAGGAACTTTTGAAACAACTGAAAGAAACATATCTGGTTTCTCCATGGATTGAATTTTGGGTGGGTTTTGGTGCATTTATCCTCACACTTTGGCTCATCATGGTATTTACCTTGGGACGCTTCATTGAGGGAAAATATGCTAAAATGGACACAGCAAGTCAGAACATCAACTTGGTCCTCAAACCACACACATCTTCACACGTCGAGAAAAGAGAACTTTCTTCAGAACTTTCTTCAGCCAACTTCACAGCAATTCCAATATCTGGTGGGGTAGCCTGGGACAACACTGACTATGAAATTTATGGTCCGGTCGAGATCCTGAAATATCCACACCAAATCAAGATCTCCTTGAGTGACTTTGCAAAACCAAACTCATTTGCTGATGATTGGGACTTTGAAAGTATAAACAATATGATGTCTGACTTAGTAATGTCTGCTAAATTTACAAAACATGATTATTTGCAGGGTTCTACAAATTATGACAGCATGTACTGCTATAACCATTATGGTAACCATTTCTTGCATAAATCTGCACAACCTAGAAATGTTTTAAATTTTAATCAATGGGAACATTGTGCTACACCTCCAAAAGGGAGCTCTAGAACCGTGTATGGCAAATATTCATATTTTTCAGGTTTTAACATAACTAATGCTGAAACATTTTATTACAAATTGTCAAACAAGACAGGGATGAAAACCATGATAACCAACACAAAATTGATATATTCAGATTCTTTCTTTGAAAAAATGAATACTTTTGGATTTGATTATTGGGACAAACATGTTGATTTGAAAAGTGTTTGGGGTACAAAAGAATGGCAAGTACAGGGTATAGAAGCTTTGTTTAGAGCCTGCATGATCCCAGAACAAATGATATTTTTAAATGACACCGTTCAACAAACCACCTGTCTTGGCTTAGCCAAAATCAAAGATTTAAATAACCTGTCTATTCCAAAGCCAACAATGTTTAGCAATAACTCTGAAACAGATGAAGAAATAGACATAAACCATATACTTAACCAAAACAGAACACATCCTGATTGGAAACAATGGTTGATCTGGCCCACAGATACAAATAACTGTCAAGATAGATTCCTGAATAAAACACAGGGTTTCAAAATGACCAGGCCAGACCCTAGATATCCCCAAAGACATCACCCAGGGATAATAACAACCTACAGTGTGGGCAAATTATGCCTTCAATGGCTACAAACTTCCACACTGCCTGAAATTAAGCAACACCTAACTTTACTTACTGATGGTGCTGACTTGCGTGATTTCATAATGGGACCACGCAAACAGCGTCAAAAGCGTTTCATAGCAGCCTCTGTATATGCAGCATACAATGAGGCCTGGAAGGTTACTCAAATTGAGACAGCAGAAAGAATACGGGAAATTGACCGTATTAATTTGGGAAAATCACTTTCTGTAGTGGACAATGGGTTAATGACTCTGTCCTCCAGAATTTTTTCATTGGACAGCATTGTGTCTTCAGCAATCGATATATTATCGCAAGACTTACTGTTATTACAACATGGTCAGTCACAATTGCGTTCTATTGTACAGCTTGGCTGGACGTTACAAAATCTGCGTTCAGGCTATGTGCCTTGGCGTTTAATCAACACAACGTCACTATTTCAAATCTTTAACCTTACTGATAGACAAATCGGTATGGCGCAGAAGGGTGCTGATTATACAATCTTGAGCATTGAAAAACTAGAAAGATTACCGTTGACAATGTCAGAACGACCTGTCAGTGAATGGATAATCCACGGAATCATAAATATTCCAATCTCAACCTTCAGGTTTCAATACTGCCAAAAATATATACAGGCTGGCATGTACGAGAAATTGGGAAAGGGGTACCTTAAAACAACATGGAACCTGCCCTATTCACATGCATGTGTCAGTAACAAAGGACAGAAAATGTTTCTTAGTGGCATCAATTGTGCTATGTCACTAAGCGGCACGCTTCTGTGTAACGGTATTAGTTTGCACGGAGCCTGTGAAGGGAATTCATACAACCTTTCATGTCACCAGCAAGGCGCACCTGCAACTGAAATAGAACCATTCTTTCAAAGACTCTATAATGGGAGTTACATTCTTATTGTAGACCGCAGATGCTGTAGTCTTATGCCCGGGACTCCTTATCTCGTCACTTCGACGGCGAAGGTCAAGTGCTGTGGACGTTCTTTGTTCCCCAGCTCCTTTCCAGACAGGGAGGCGAGGGCATGGCCCAGTTTGAAAATTACTTCTATTCGAATAGACACTTTAAGCAGAATGAAAACAGTGCTTCTTCAGACGCCTACAAGGCTCACGTCATCTAAAGAAACGTATGATCTACAAGTCGCAAGGACGACTGCAGAGATACATACATTATTATCAATTAATTCCCCCGTACATTTCGCGGAAATCCTGAGCGAAATCTTAAATATTTCTGATACCACAGGGGTCTCAAAGGTATTTAAGACAGTATTTTCGATGGCATTAACACCATTCAAAGCCATACTGGGTATTTTTCCAGACTTCGTCCATTCGATTTTTGGCGGACTTCCCCTGATCCTAGGACTAATTGCAGGAATCCTATTCCTAGTCCTTATTTTTCGTTATGGCAACCCATGTCACAGATCAAACTCTCGCGACAATGGAAGATACGATCCTAGCCATTGGATACCGGGACCGGATATCAAAAATCCTGGGACTATCCCGGCTTAGAGACCTAAACATGACTTGGTTTCTATCATTTCGACCAATGTGGCAAAGGTGTGTTTTACCTGTACTAAGGTGTCTGCTATGCGGAGAAGAATGCGTGTTAGACACCTGTCTGACGCTACAATCGGATGCGCCGGTGGATGCAGATACACTGTTGGTTCCTACCAAGGTTCACGCACTGTGCTGCCCTCAAAGGCTGCCAATTCTGATGACGGCATTCCTGGAATCTTCACCACTGCGATTGAAGAGTAGTGAAGTTCAAGATGAAAGCAGCATCGAACGGGTACGACCTTCTGTCAGCAATGCAAATCAGAATGTCAATGGAGACAATCATGCGCATGAATGCATGGTTACCCCTATTTCCGACTTAGTGGAACTTTCCCATGAAGCTGTTGACAGTTTTTTCGAAAGCCTGAATGATATGATGTTCTCTCCGGAACAGAAATAGAGACTTTTGAGTAAACTCGCACACGGCGTTCCCTGAATTCGGCCTTCAACTTTAAAAATAAAGTCACATGAACAATTACAATCCAGTTCACGGACAGCAACTTTTTTCAGCAAGCCCCTAAAATATTTTTTTCTATATATTTTTTCCCGGGACACTGATTTTCTGCTTAAAGTAAGAGACTATTCCTAGAGAACTAAGATTTCTATTTTAGATACTTTATAGACTTTATAGACTTTAGCTGCCCGCTGGTATGTTCGCAATAGATTTTATGTGATGAAATGGTTTCGACTTTTTTTCTGTATAGCCATATTAAGAGCCATTTCATGTGTATTTCTCATATACCAACAATCAATAATGCATAACAATGCGTGTTCACTTTTGCATCTAATTCATAGCTTAAGTGCATACAATATATATGACTGCAATTTTTCAGTATATTTGAAAATTTCGAAATGCATTTATGTATTTTGGGGTGGTAAGGTATACACTATACTCTATAGTATGTTGTACTATGTTATACTATGCATAGATTAGTAGATATGACCATAGTTAGCGTGGAGTGGGTGTCGTGTATTTCTATAGGTTCTGATTCGATCCCCCTATTCCTGACCCTATTCTGGTTAAACTTACTAGCTAGTTAACTAACAGTCAGCCCATGAGGCAAGAAATCCCCCATGATGCAGATACCGTTATCTGACGCAGTCACACTACGGCACAGGAACGTGTTATCTGATTAGGTCATAACGCTTGAGATCTAATTAGACAAGCGATATTCCTCCAGCCCCTGATAAGGCATACGACGTTCTCATAACAAATCAAACCTATGACAACCTGGATAATCCGTGCGGCCATTGTTTTGATTTCACAGAGAACTTTAGTAAAGAATGTGCTAACGAGCAAGTCGTATGACATCTTTATTGACGTACCTATGTCCATCCTTACGTCAATCTCGGCACCTTTAAGGTATAAATATTGCCGACCTTGCCCTATGCAAACACACGCGTGGTGACAAGACGGAGCAGCCATACTTGCCGAAGCCGAGAGCAGAAGCAGACCCCGCAGGCAGCAGCCCCGCCTTCCTGACGCGCTGAGAGACGCGCTGCTATCTCAAGCCGAGAGACCCAGCACCGGCGCTTCTGGGCAGCCCTCGCAGGCAGCCTGGAATATCGAGAGCAGAGAAAGAGATACCATTCCTCATTCATCCTAAATTCCAGGTACAGAACTGAATAACCCCTCCTAGAGAATTCTTTAGTTATTCACTTGGCAAAAACAAACTTAAACTAAACTGTAACTTTCTATTCCCGCCCACGCATTAGACTTAGGTCAGGTACACGGGGTAGGCGTATTTAGAAACACCAGTTGAGTACGTTTAGTCAAATGTATATGTGTATGTAAATATATTTTAATCATTTTAAACATCATATGGCTCAGAAACCATATCAATGTTTTTACAGTATTATTTTATACTATTGCTTCTAATGTATGCACTTTACTTAACTATAAGTATTGCAATAATATCGATCCATTTCTCTTGTACGAGAAAAGAGACTGATCAATAAATAACATCTTTTATTGAACACGCCCGTCTCTTCCTTTTCTCTACATTCTGATGAGACTAAGAATGCACGTACTGACTGAGTAAAATAATTGCCTTGTGCTCACACGACTCTCGAGATTGACTCTTGATTAGGGGAGAGCAAAGTTGTCATGTTCTATGGTTGTCAGAAACTAAATCCCTTCTTGTCTAATCAGGGGAGTTCATCCTTCCTTGAACATTCGAGAAAGTTTCTAGCGAACTCTGAGCTTAGCTGGCAAACCCAAAAATTAAGTCTAGTTTCGACAGTAGTAGACCTAGTTAACGTCTGGCCTAGGTCTTTACTGCTGTAGGTACTATTCCAATGCGCAGAGCCTATTGGGAAAATAGGAGCTACACTACAGAAGTAGTCAATCCTGGACAGACTATTATGTGTAGCTGAGTAGTAGGTGTACTGTAGTTGCTCTGGGTGCAGTATGCGCCACACATCCACCAAACCCTGCGCCTCCAGGAACCCGCTGAGTTTGTTAGGGCCATCGACATGTGCTCGCACGGGAAATCTGTCACGAGTGTTGTGTAATACTGCATTAAAATCTCCCCCAATGATTAAATCACCTTCCGGGAGTTCTAGGAGGAACTTGCCGAGGTCTGGCAGTGCCACGGCATGTAGTGCTGGTGGGATGTACACCGAGACCACAGATAACGGCCTGCCCTCCCATTGGCCATGAACCGCTGCGAAGCGGCCTTGATCATCTATCTTGGTGGATTCGACGATGTAGTGGGAAGAGTTTCGCATTAGTATGCCTGTGCCACGCGACCCTGAGGTGAACTCCGCATGCGCCACCATGTGGTAGCCTCGCCTATCCATCGCCCGTGTAGTAGCGCCCATCAGATGTGTTTCCTGTAAAAGGACCATGGCGGGACCCACTCTCTTAATTCCCTGAAAAACCAAACCTCGTTTAATCTTATCGCCCAGCCCTCTGACGTTCCATGACATTATTTGTAACGGGGCCCCTTCGGGGTGATTTGATCTAGTCTGGCCATGGCAGTGGCTTGTGGCGGGGCCAACCCAGGATCTTCGGAGTCGAGCCACATCGTTCCCCGTGTGGGAGTCTCTCCCGGGGGCGGGCCCACCGCCTCGTATGCGGGGCAGTGCGTCCGACCAGAGGCGAGACATATGGAGCGACAAGAAATGTACCGTCGCTTGTACTGTAAAGTGACTTGTAACGCTGCTCAGTGCTCATGACGTGTTGCATTGTGTTGTGTTGAGTCAAACCACTAACTTTTAAGACCAAGTGATCTATAAAAATGAACATCCCCTTACCCACAACTGCCCCCCTCCCTGCTTCCCTGCTATACGGACTCGAACCTGCCCGCCTCCCCAACTTAGCAGAGTGCACTTCCCAATCCCCAACCATTGTACTTGCGCGCCGGGGCGAAGGAGTCTCCGAGGTCAGCGGCCCCTCAGTCTTCTCCCCGGAGGCCCATCGCCCAGTGTCCAGTGGCGAGCCTTAGGCGTGCAGCACAGTAAGTTCAATAGAATTTAAGTCTGGAAGTCATTGCTCATCGTTATCCTCTTCGCCTGCATCGACTCTCAATGGTGAGCCCTCGTTTAGTCCCCCTCCTCCCGATGCTTGGGATTCTGGATGATGTCCAGCTGTACGGTCCTTCTGCTGCCGGTGGGGTCGCCGAGGGCGGGCGTTCGTTCTCCATCCCTCCAGCCAGTCCCGCGCAGACTCCGGGTTATCAAAGAACCAAGTTTTATTTTCAGCAACTACCCGCAACCTGGCCGGGAAGAGCATGGAATATGGGATCTCTCTCACTCTGAGTTTTTCTTCACCTCGAAAAACGTTCGTCGCCTGCGTGCCACCTCAGCCGTGTAATCAGGGAAGAAGGCCACCGTGGAGTTTTGGATCTTAACAGGAGGGGACGTCCGGGCAGCCTGCAAAGTGACATCCCTATCCCTGAAATTGAATAGTCTGGCAACAATGGGCCGTGGGGCCGCTCCCGGCTTCGGTTGGCCTCCCGGCACGCGGTGCGCCCTCTCCACCGAAAAGAATGTGGACAGTCCCTTTGGTCGCAGTTCATTTGTGATCAAGTTCTCTACGTATAAGTCCATGGCTCTCACACCTTCTGACTCCGGTACGCCGATTATGCGGATGTTATTCCGTCTGGAGCGCCCTTCCTGGTCGTCGAGCTTCTCACGTAGTACCTTATTGTCTGTTGCCAACTTCTCCACCGCCAATTGAAGTTCAGACACATCTTCCACTAGTGATTTTGTTACCACTTCCATGGCGTTGACTTTTTCCGTCATTTTGTGGAAATCTGCTCTGATCAATGTAATGTCGGTCGAAATCGATCCTACCGTCGTTTGCAGCTGCGCCAGGGCCTGCATCACCTCATCCAGTGTCGCTTTTTTGCTCCCTGGTACGTCCACGGATTTACCAGCTATCTCCTTTCCGGTCGTCGGGGACACAGCGGGCCTGTCGCAAGCATACCGGTCTATTCGAGTCTGTGTAGTGCCACTCTTCAGGCTCTTCCCCGCCATGTTTGCTGTTCCCGCGGTCCCCGGGCACTCCTGCGACGGAGGACCGCGTCTGCCCCTTTTGCGGTTGATTTTGTTCGCCGACGTTTCAGCCTGTGTCGGTGGCCGGACAGGAGGCGTTGTACCTATCCTGAATCGCCTGTGATGAGAGAATCGCGTTTTCGCCCCGGTATGCCTGACGGGGACTGCAGGAGGAGTAATGTTGGATGCGTCCCGTACCTTGTGCCTATGGGAGATGCCACCAGTCAGTTCCAACCCAGGGACCAAGTGTCCTTGAATGCCGTATCCCAGCTCTGTGTAGGGGTATTAGGCTTCCCCTATCGTTTGCATCGATCAGGGAGTGCCCCGAATACTGTCGATCGGGCTCACCTGCGGGACGTAGCCTTACTACATGAAGCCCCTCTTCTCCGCGTCCCTAGTTGCTTGAAAGGCAACCGCCCGCTGCGTCTTGGAGTTGGTTCACACCCAGTCAGTCCACTATAGAGTGCCCAGTTGCTCCCTGAGTGCCACTTGCCCCGTGATGCCAGCGCCGCCGGGGGGGGGGGTTACAATGTAGTGCGGACGGCGGTCACAGTCCTCCGATGCTTTCCCCAATCAATTGGGCCAAGCGTGGTCCTCTTTCACCCTGGGTGCACACCGCCGGCAATTCAGCGCCTTCAGCATCCGCCGCCCACGTCCACTGCCTCTCTTGATTCTGGGCGCGGTGTCGGTAGTCTGCAGGCCGGCCGGGCCCCGGTAGTAGTGTCCTCCGCTCCCCACAAAATGGCGGCTCACCTCAATATCGCCATTCTCCACAACGGTCTATCACGCACGATCTGGGCGTTGAGGAGCGAGGAAGCGATAGCCAGTCTCTGCCTCCGCACTCCCGGTCGTGGGCCGGGTCCGGTCCTCCCGGTACACACACCGAGTCTCCGCGCACCCCAGCTGGACGGGTGGTCGGCGGGAACTTCCGGCGCGGGACCCCCGGGGCAGCTTCACTTCCTGTCGGGCAGGACTATTAGGGCAGTCCCCGGCTTGCTCGCGCCGTGCGGGCCGCTCCGCAGCTCTGCCAGAAGTCGGCTTCCAGGCGTCGGATTTTCACGCCGCTTCCAGCCGCTTGCAACGCCCGGTCCTGGGCTCCGGGTCCCTCCTGCGGGGATGAAAAATGTAGCGGATTGGTTGTCGGATCTTAGGAGAGGCCGCCTCAGCCGCGGAGCCTTTCCTTTATGCTGCCGCCATCTTCGGCTGCTAGCCACGCCCCCAAGTACATGGTATTTAACGCTAACACTACCATTTGACTGATGCCTTCCTGGATCATAAGTCATTTTATAGCTTTGAACAGGAGATTGATGTAATTCAACCTACCCTAGCGAAGAAGCTGTACCTACAGTTTAGATATGGAACACTGCCCCTTTATTCACTGACCGACAGGTGGACGGGGGGTCCTGCACGCTCATGCCCAAGCTGTAGAACAGAGTATGAAACTATTCTTCCCGTCACCCTCTTCTGTCCGGCCTATGGCACTTTACGGAGAAAGTGGATAATCCAGCTGCGTAACAATTTGGGTATTAGGAATTATCTTGCTTTCTTCAGGATTTTGAAATCGGATACAAATCCAGTGATAGTGTCCGCTGTAGCTAAGTTTCTATTTTCAATGTGGATTACTCGAAGGAAATTGCTCAGTTAAGAATGGCACATGTTGCACTTTGTTTTATTGTAGAGACTCAGGGAACTAAGTGGATCAGCAAGGGATATCTTACAATTTTTAAACATTTGTAGACTCTTTAAAGTTTTATAGTTTTAATATATTGTCTCCTCCCCTCTGTTGATTTCAGAAGATGTATTTTAGACATTATATTATTATTGAATTGTTTGGAAACTGTACATGTATTCGTATGTGCTTTTATGGTTAAAAGTAACCGAAATAAAGTTTTTGAACGAACGATTAGTGGTATTGGCGGAAAAGCGTACGCAAATCTGCCTGACCAGTTCATCCATATCGCATTGCCCTTGGACAGCCGGTGTGGAAACCTGGCGCCGAAGATTGTGCATTTTGCGTTTTCGTATGTAGCAAACAGATCTATGTCTGGATGACCCCACTTGTGAAAGAATGGTAGAAGAACTTACAGATGTAATTCCCATTCGTGAATCTGTTATGTCTGTGGACTTAACAGATCTGCTATATGATTGGGAACTCCTGGAAGGTGTTCTGCAAGCAGATATATGTTTTGTGGAATGGCCCATCTCCAAATGTTCTGAGCGAGTTGGGACAGTTGCAGGGAATGTGTGCCTCCTTGTTTTTGAATGTAGTACATAGCTGTCGTGTTGTCTGTGCAGACAACTTTGTTCTGTACGTGTACTTGGAAGGATTTCAGTGCTAGGAATATTGCTAGCAGCTCTAGGTGATTGATGTGAAGCACTTTTTGTTGATCAGTCCATTTTCCTGGAGTTGTATGGTGGAGCAGATGGGTTCCCCATCCTGTGAGGGATGCGTCTGTTGTCAGTACTATTTGTGGAACAAGTTCGAGGAACGGCCGCCCTCTGGACAAGTTTTTGGTGTTCCACCACTGCAGAGTGTGTGCGGCTGTCCACCAACACCAGGTCTGTAAGTTGTCCCTGAGCCTGATTCCACTGAGTGCTTGGCCTTCCTGCAATGGGTGCATTTGCATTCTTACATATGGTACAATAAAAATGCAAGATGCCATCATGTCTATTAGTTGCATGAACACTCTGGCTGGGAGAGAGTGTTGGTTTTGATACTGTGTGACTAAGGCTTGTATGCTCTGTATCCTGGCTGGACTGGGATAAGCTAGAGCTGTATTGGTGTTTATGGTAGCCCCTAGGTATTGATGTACATGAGAGGGCTGAAGATGTGACTTGGTGTAGTTGATTGTAAACCCCAAGTTGTGCAGTGTTTGAATTGTTTGAGATGTGTGTAGGACACACTGCTTGACTGACTAGGCTTTTATGAGCCAATCGTCCAAGTATGGGAAGACGTGGATATGTTGTCTTCTGAGATGTGCTGCTACTACTCCTAGGCACTTTGTAAACAATTGTGGTGCAGTTGTGACCCTGAATGGAGGGACTTTGAACTGATAGTGTTGTCCTTGTAATACAAATCTGAGATACTTCCTGTGAGAAGGATGTATGGGAATGTGGAAGTAGGCGTCTTTGAGGTCTAGTGTGATGAGGAAATCGCCTTGTTGCAGCAGTGGGAGCACTTGTAAAGTGATCATGTGAAAATGATCAGAGTGTATATACACATTGAGAGGCCTTAGTTCTAGAATTGGTCTTAGTGTCCCGTCCTTCTGGGGTATTAGTAAATAGAGTGTGTAACCCCTGTTCCTTGATGTTGTAATGGAACTAACTCTATTGCGTCTTTTTGTAGCAATAAGAGTACCTTTTGTAGGAGCAGCGTTAGATGTTCTGTGGACATTGGACGCTGTCTGGGTGGTATATGTGGAGGGGTAGCTGTAAGCTCTAGGCAGTAACCATACTGGATAATTTGTCTTACCCACTTGTCTGGTATAATGGAATTCCAGACAGGTAGGAACTGTGTTAATCTCCCCCCTACAGGAGTAGAATGCTGTTGGGGGAGCTGACGGAAGTCACTGTTTAGTGGTGGAGGAGGTTCGATTGTTGTTATTACCTTGACCTCTTCCCTTGTTGTTGTTGCCTCTGTAGCCTCCTCTAAAGTATCCTCTATTGGAGGATGTTTGTGTATTTGTCTTAAAGGAAGCTGAATTGTATGCTCCAACTTGTTTGGAGCCTCCTCTGTAGAAGGAGCGACAAAAAGAGCCTCGTGCTTGGGTGGACTGTAGAGCTCCCATTGACTTCGCTGTGTCCGTGTCTTTCTTCATTTTTTTCAAGTGCTGTGTCTACCTCTGGACCAAACAATTGTTGTTGGTTGAATGGTTAATTTAAGATAGTAGTTTGCACTTCTTGCTTAAATCCTGAAATGCATAGCCACGCATGACGTCCAGAGAGGACACTGGTGTTTATTGCTCTGGATGCAGTGTCTGCTACATCAAGTACGCATTTAATAGAGGCATTTGATGTAAGCTTACCCTCTTGTATGAGGTAATTTGCTTGTGCCTTATATTGGTCAGGTAGATGTTGTAAGAGCTTCTCTAACTGATCATAGTGAGCCCTGTCGTATCTTGCGAGGAGGGCCTGTGTGTTAGCGATGCGCCATGTATTGCTAGCTTGGGCAGCTATTCTTCTATGATCTTTGATTCTTTATCAGGAGGTGGTGCTTCGCCTGATGTTTGGGAATTTGCTCTTTTCCTGGCGTTTGAAACTACTAGGGAGTCTAAGGCTAGCTGTCCTTTAATGTAGGCAGGGTGCCCAGGAGCTGGTCTGTACTTTTTCTCTATCCTTGGGTTTATGATTCTAGCTCGTACAGGATCTTTAAACACTTCTGGTGCATGCTTAATGACTCCTTTAATCATTGGCAGTATTTGCAGAGATTTTTGGGAGTGTTCAAAAGTGTGTAATAAAAAATCTTCCTCTGCCTCATCTGAATGCATGGTGACATTGTGATAGATGGCAGCCCTATTAATTAAGTGTCCAAATCAATATTGTCTTCTGGAGGAGAAGGTTTAGATGGATAGGTATGTGGGTCAGGAATATCTGGTACATCCTGTGGGTTTGGATACTCCCAGTCTGGTGAACCTGTTGGGTAGGTAAAAGGGTCATCTGGGTCTCTCCCTCCCCCCATGCAATCATTATCTACATCCTGAGGCGTGTATGTGGTGGAGAATGAGGAGGAGAATTTTGAGGTGAAATTTTTAAAGGAAGAGGAGAAGAAGGAGATATGGGAGAAGAAGGGTGCATAGGAGATGTGGTAGAATCCTTCTGGACAGGCACTGGAGGTATAAGTGCTGTATCTGACTTCCTCTTCCTGTGTGGTGTAGTGGAAACATGTCCTGTTTCTGCATCAATGTAGATCCTTTTTTGTACAGGATCTGGTTGGAAAAGCTCCTCTTCTTGAGGCACAGCCTTCGGCGCCGATTTTTTCGGTTCCAAACCTGTTTGTTGCTTGTCTTTAGGCTTAGGAGTTGATGTTGAGTCCTTTGGCGTAGATTTCGCCACTGAAGAGATTATTTTTATGGCCGAAGCCTGTTTCGTGGACTTAGAAGCATTGGAAGCAGGTTTTGTCTGTTTCGGCATCAAGGGTATCGGCTTCGGAGTGGAAGCTGTTTTAGGGGCATCACAAACAGGCTTCGTTGTTTTCGGAGCCGCTTTGTCTCTCGGAGTCGACGGTTGCGTAGTGTCTTTCGGAACTGGGACTTCTTTTTGTTTTGTTGCCGAGGGAGCAGGTGGTATCGGCACATGCGGTCTGCTCGGTACGGAGCTAGCGGAAGGCTTCATTATTTTCTTCGGAGCCGGGCTCCATGGCAGGGCTTTCGAAGTGTTTTTTCGGTCTCAACTGGGACACGCAGGCAGAGTGTTGAACTTTGCCTTCGATTTTGGTGTTTGGGCTGGGGTAAAGGCAGTGGTACTCACGCGTTGACCTGAAGGTATGGAGTCATCGGAGTCATCTGCCTCGGATACGATCTGGAGATCATCGGAATCTTCTTCTGGGACGCATGGACCTTCATCACAGATATCCACCGGTTCCGGAGCTGATCTCTGCATAACGCGTTGACGGGCCCTCCGATCTCGAATAGTCTTTTTCAATCGAAAGGATGCACGGGCTGTGCAGCTGGATTCTTCGTGTTCTGGCGATAAGCACAGGTTACAGACCTCGTGATGGTCACTGTGTGAAAATTTTGCTCCACACTGGGGGCATCTTCTGAATGGCGTCCTTTCCATGAGGTGTAGGCCTCACGGGGAGGGTAGGCCCAACGGCCCGCGTCGACAACCAGAATCGAGCTGATGAAGTCGAGTCGATGTTTATCGATATTGTAAGTGGTTTGTAGAAGTTTGAAGACAATTTTTCGCGTAGAAGTACTTGAAAAGTAGATTTCGAACCGAAGCGGAAAAGTTTTATCTGAATCCAGTGGCAGAAAAAAACAATCTAAGGATGGAGCCGATGCCCATGCCCACTATCGTCCAAGGGAGGAGTCACCTATCTCGTGACTACAAAGACTTCTTTCAAGACGACAAAAACATACAATCATCCGAGCCCAACACCAGGTGGCAATCTAATGCACAGTGTAGGATCTGCAGCTCATATGCCTCGAACAGTAAGTTTCCATACAATTAGAGGCTGTCCATTTCCTTTTAGCCACGTGTATCCACCTACCTTGGTGTTCCAGATTTCCTGACATGGGATGCTCATGCTCCCATTCAACCCTCCCCCATGTGACTCATTTCCCTTTATATCATCGAGGTGGATGGCCCCACACAGGAACTCCATATCAGCAGCTCACTTGTTATTAAAGAAGACTGCCCCAGATACGCTAACGATCACCTTTGGTTCACAAATGGAGGCAGGAGCAGATGTGTTTGTGCACAGAGTTGGAGATTTTGCTACCTCCAAGAATCTCTTCTCTGGAAAGTCTTGAAGCTAAATAGTATCTTCCCCTATGGTCCCATTTCTACGCATCCTATCCAGCTCGGTTTGGATATAACTAGGTTTAGTAAAGTGGTATAAAACCGTTAGGTTGGTTTAATATCTGGTCAAATGTACTACTACCCTGTGGTGTTCTACCTTGTTGGGTTGGATATTCTGCTTACATAAAGGTGAACAACTAACACCACTGGGTTTGGGCCCCCAACATTAAGGCCAAGCCACTGACCTAATAGAAAACTAAACAATTGCCAATACTGTTCTCTTCAATCCTTCTCTTTTAACCATGGCACATTAGAGTTAAACACAATGTGGGTGCAAGACTTATAGTTCAGTCCGAATCAATCACTTTGTTTATTTTTACTTCAAGTACATTTGTTGGTTAATTTTCATCAAATTTGCATTTTCGACATCTACAATCAACATACAAAACAATTTTTACATTTGATAAAAAATTAAACTGTACATATTCAAAATCATTCAGCACTAGCAGTCCCTCAACACATCCCACATTCAACTAATTCACTCTCACACACACACACAGCTACAACACTCTATTTACACTTGAATATTAATTACAATAATATATAATGGCCATAGACAATGGTTTTGTCTAATCACAAAGATTTGGAGAAATGTTTTTCATTTGAAGATCTTATGGCTGAACAAATAATGGTCAATTTAAAAGTGATTGATTCAGACTGAACTATAATTCTTGCACCCACATTGTGTTTAACTCTAATGTGCCGTGTTTAAAAGAGAAGGATTGAAGAGAACAGTATTGGCAATTGTTTAGTTTTCTATACATAAAGGTGAAGGCATTTTGCTTTTTCAGGGGCTACCTCTTGGGATAAGTAGTATCTTTCTGCGCCTCCTGCATGCGGGATCAATGAAAAGATATAACATGCCCTGGCTGATGTTTGGGAGCCCACTGCGGTCATGTGCTCACACCAAGAGTTGTGTAAAAGGGCGCTATGTAGTGCATGAGAAATGCTACTGTTTGGCTAAGTGGTATTGTAGATGACCTGGACAAGATCCCTACGCAAGCGCTGTGATCATTTCTGAATAGACTCCTTTTGACTAGGCAGTTCCTCGACAGTGAAAAAGTCTGGTATCACCCACAGGAAACAGAGGGAACATAACAATGCAATCATACGTTACTTCTTATTTGGCATTGCAGATCTTGATATGGGTCTCCAAAGAGGAGGCAGTGGTCTTACTGTGATTGTGGTTTCCCTTATTAGTTCAAACAAAATGTTTGCAGTGTTAGTTCAAAGTCTTGATTGTACACTTCTTGTCCATGCTGTTTTTTTCATATTGGCAGCTGGGTGGTGGTGCACTTGAAGGCTCTGTGGTTTGGATCAGAACTCTGTTCATGTGTTAATTTAGAAACATAACATATACACCGTAAGCAATGGCTTTCGGGGTCCCTATATTTTACCTTAGGACATGTGTTCTTCAAACTCCACTAGTCGCGATTTTTGTGAGGTACCAGAAGGTGGCCCCTCTTGGGGTATCTTTTGATAGCTTTGAGAATTTAAGGGTGATTACTAGTTACCAGACAGAATAATCGTTTTTTGAGCCGTTGAGTCCTCTCCCACCCCCCAATTTCTAACTGGGTGCTTAGATTAGTGCAAAATATATTTGTGGAGTGGTCTCATGAGCATAGGAAAGGATCGCATCATGTTGCAGCAAGGGCTCCATGTGCGCCACTAGCTTCCTAAGGGTGTGTCTCGACTAATTTGCACACTTGGGTGCTGTCGGTGAGAGTTGTGTCTTTCAGCCAACATATGTGCAGGAATATGCCATGAAGGAGTGTGTCGCTATTAAGTTGTGGGTGTTTGCAATGTGCCCCGAGAGCCAGTGTGCATGTATTCTGTTCCCAGCATGTGGCATGCAATGTGAACCTCCATTGTGGCCACAGGTATCTCGACTCCGCCTTTTCTCTAGAAACTAATTTTTGGGCTAACTCTGGACTGCTTTCTTTAGTTTTGGGAGTTTTCCCTAAGTCTTGCGTGACCTACTGCACCATTTGTCAATAGACGGAGGGGGACAGTGATTACTGCGTGGCCCCCATTTACTCCCACCTATACTATCTTGTGGTGTCCGATGTCGGGGCGTACTGCTTTTCCTACATGGTGCATGCTAGGCTTGGAGCGTTTGTTAGTCGCTATGCCTGATAAGGGGGTGAGCGCATCTGGCGCTTTACCTTTGTCTAGAGCTGCAGTGGTCATTGGGGATCCCCCTTCTACCAGGCACCTACACCTCCACATCCTGCTTCATTTCAGTGTATTCGGATCTGCTGTCCCTTGTTTGTGGCTAGGACATCCTAATGAACTGGTATGCTTTGTTGCTATTTTGAAGGGGTATGGCACAGTGGTTAGAACACAAATAGGAAAAACCAGGCTGGGAACAAAGTGAAAAACCCGGGGCTTTGACCACAAACATTTGCCAAAGTCTGCAGAGTGATGATGATGAACCGGGTCTGCCTCTGCAATTTGGGGACACCTGGTCACCTGGTGAACCCTCCAACTGAAGGTTGGACTCGACCATGCGGACGCCTCGCAGCTTTATCTGCTCTTTGTGAGTGCACTATGGAGTTTGTAGGGTTTTTACCATCCCAGGCACACAAGAATGCTTGTTCCCGCTACTGAGGACAGCTTAGCTTTAGTACTGAAAAGGGGGCCTCCAGTGTGAGGAGGTTTCTAACTATCTGGAGATGCAGTTGATACTACTTGCTGAAAAGGAAACATTGGTCCCGGGCCAGATGCCCGAGAATGGGGCATTTCGACCTATTGACTTTGCACACGGGGATCTGAATGTCTGTTTATTACATATGTTCTCTGACAGCCGCCTCGCCCCCACGTCAAACTCCCCCTCTCCCCCCGGAGTATGGCCATCCAATCCCGCCCTGGGGTGGGGTTCTTAACCCCTTCCATGCTCATGACGAGCTCAGCTCGTCATGCAGTACACTGCTCGTGTGCTCATGACGAGCTGAGCTCGTCATGTACAATGGAATTTAAGAAGGATGAGCACCAAGCGGGAATTGCTTTAGCATTGATAGTGATAAGCAGCAGAGTGGGGCCTTGGTTCGCGGAGGTGCATTGACGTTAAACTTTAGTGAGGATACCAGGTCGAAGGAACACATACAACAGCCCTCAGTCGTCATGAGCCCCTGGACGCAAGAAAAAGTTTTAATTCCCATTGTTGTCTTATTTGTCTTTCTTTTGGTTTGGTACAGTTTTTTTGTGGCAAGTGGGTGCTATTTATTCTTCCGTCTACTGGGGAGTTTTATTTTACTGTACATTTTGGTGCTGTGATTACGTGAAAGTGTTACCTTCCCAGACAGTTCACCCTTCCTGTCGGGGTTGAGACCCCGGTCCCAGTTGGGCTAAGTTCCGGGTCTGCAATGGTTGTGCCATGTGTTTGTGCAACTACCTGATACCTGCTGTGGGGGTGCAGCGGATTGCGGACTTCCCTGCGGCTTAGTGTAGGGTGTATTCGGATTGCCGTGTACTTTGTTTCGTGGCAGGATATTTGTGGGGTTTTGTGGTAGCTGTCCCTGGCCAATCTATCTCTGCTCAAGGTATTCCTTTAACAAGCATCTGTCTACCAGGTAGCACATCCTGGGGCAATAGCAGTACTCTCCAGTGTCTGGCTGCTGCCAAACTCCCTGGCCTCTACGGCCATAGCTGTGTTGGAACCTAGAGTTCCCCCTTGAGACTGGTGCCGTTTGCATGATCGCGGCCCTTTTAGTAGCGTCAAATATGAGGCGGTATGTGAGACGTACCCAGTGCCTAACAAGCTTGCAAAGCTCCGAGAAGTTTTTCATGTTTTTCAAGACTGTTTCAGTGAAGGCAGTCTAGTTGACCGGGGATGTGTCCGCTTATCTACCTGTGATGTGGGGGTGGGGGGAGTTTAATACCAGGGGTCCCAGGAAAGAAGCTGTAGGGGAGGAGCAAGCCATAGTCCCGTCCCATTGCCAGAGAACTGGGTGGTCATTTTAAGTTCGGCCATAAAGTGGACGAAGGAAAATATAATAGCTGTCCACTCACGTGATTCTCTACTATCTCTAGTTTGAGGGGTTTCGTAAAGGGGATCCATGTCATCATACCTGAAAACCCTTGAATGACTGTAGTGTCTTTTGATAAGGGGACTATCTAGCCCTTCCACTAGGCATGACCTTGTCGCCCGCGTCAATTAGGAAGCTGTATGGTGTATTGTTCATGAGTACCATGACTATGGGTTCTTACGGTTGGCCCGTGGGTGACAGTACAATGCGTGTGTGGTTGTGTGCCTTTTCTGATTAACTGGACAAATCCTATAGCCTCACCCTCGTCAACAATTTCCGGGGCACTGGGTCTCCCTTCCTCACCCCGACTTGATGTATCACTCTCTAGAAATGCCACAAATCTCCCTATCACTCATGTATGTTCGTCTGAACCAGTGGGAGTGTGTGTTCTCCATTCTGCTGAGGTTCAATTTGTTGAACATGGTAGATTAGGGGAGGTCAAACTTTTGGGCACTTTTTCGAGGTACTTGGGTTGCTTTGGAATGGTCTGGTCTTTCTGGCTTTTTGGTTTCTCATGCTTGGGCCTAACTGCCTGTCTTTCGAGGGTGGGGGTGTAGATGCACCGGCTCCTACTATTGGTGGATTGGAATGACTGAATGCAGGGAGGCGCTGACGCCTTGCTTGCTATCTTATCAGTAGTGTAGGGTAATCGATCTGGGACTCTTCGAAAGAGGACTCATATCTCTAGTAATGCCCCTCTCCTGTCTCTTTTAACCTGAGCATTTAGTTTGAATGCGTGTTCTGGTATGTTCAATTGCATTTGTGTCAAAAGTCACTTCCTTAGGGCAGGGAAATGTGTGCCTTACTGTGTGGGTGCCATTCTTGGCAAAACTTATTACGTTTGCCTGCCTGCATTGGGGAACCTGGTTACCATGTGTTTTAATGGGGAGTCAATGATAATTCGGGAGGTTTAGTGGACAAAATACAACCTAGCTCTTTTTGGGGAGTCTGTCTTGATATGATCATGGGGACAACTGTACGTGGTGCACTATTACAGTTTGACATACTATGAGCTCAGCGCTATCTACAGATGCATAAAACAATTCAATATGAAAATTTCAATAAACACAGATGACAATACATATGAAGGATTGCGTCTTAGGTGAAGCAATGCAAAAATAGAAAACAGCATCCAATGTCAACTTTTTGCAAAATATAGTTTGCAATGAATAACGTCACGCTCATACGAAGTATTAAACATAGGGGAAAAACATGAAACATTAGGATAGTATCTGCAGGATATTAATTCTTGTGCTATATACAGTTTGCAATACTTAGTAGCAGCAGAACATCATATGTACATTACACTAACTCAACAAAAACGGACAAAGAAAAATTATTACTTTGTCAAACATCTCTTAACTCGCTGATAGAGCATCCTATCCTGTGACTAGCGGAAGCGCTGTGCGGTACACAGTACTAAGTGAGCATGGAACAAAGGTAATGGTAATAGATAAGGAAAAAGGAATAACTCAGGAACTACGGGTCCCTCTTGGTCCCACACTAGTCACACCTAGGTTACCAGGTCCAAATCTTTTTCCCTAAATTTCCTAATCACACCTTGTCTCACACCCAGGGGCCAAGAGTACTATCTGTGTCATGCTCAGCGGTCCAAGCGACCAACACCTCTCACTCCTTTCGGATAACAACAGTGTGAAAATACCAGTAGGAGGAGAAACCCTTTTAGACTAGACAATATGTGACTGAGGTGCAACCTCTGCCCAATCAGGCTAGCTTCTATCACAAAAATAGCATCCTGGGAGCCATAAAGGGCTAAGAATACTCACCTTTCCTAGCGTGCGGACTTAAAAAAAAAAAGGTGACTTTTGCAGGATCGCCTCAGAGGCCGCCTTGTGACTACTCAGCTAGGACACCTCAAATAGGTATTATTTCAGATTTAGTCAGTGGCAAGGCGTTCAGGTTATCCTTTTGGGATTCTCCCTATTTTACCATATGCCAGATGCTTTAAAAATAGATTCTAAAGCGTCTCTTACCCTCCGTGACTGCTGCTTCAGGACGGACCTCGGCTCCACTGATTTAGCAGAACTTCCAATCAATTGTGGTCCCTGCTCACATTTCTTGCTGTGCAAATGTGATTCCGTCCAGACAGTGTCTCCTTTCTTTGACTGCAGTTGGGTTTGAGCTACCAAATGTGAGAAAGTGCCCTCATTATGCATGGCTGCCCCCACTTTTTGCCAAATTGCTGATGTGCTTTGAATGCGTGTGCCCTGGGCTCCGGCTAATCAGGTACCCAGGGCCTCTATTTTCTTTCCCTTTCCCTAAATTGCATTGAAGCCTAAACCCAATTGGCATCTCTGGCCACCGGTCAGTCCCTGGTAAATGGTACGAGAGGTACCCACGGCACTGTGACCATAGAAGGCCTCTAAGGGCTGCAGCACTTATTGTGCCACCCCGTAGAAGTCCTATACCATTACACTCACACACTGCCTTTGCCTGCTGCGTGTTTTGGTGCAGAACAAAGTGAAAAGTCAACGTTGCACACATCCCTGTGTGCCATGCCTACAACCCACTGCCTTGGCATAGATCAGTCACCCCTCTAGCTGGGTGCACTATACTAGTGGTGAGGGTACAGGTGCATGAGCACTGTCCCCGACAATATCTAAGTCCACCCAGAGGACCTGCCTGCCTTCAACCTCAAAGACTATCTCCTGTGAACACCGGATTTGTTCATCTGCAACCTCTGGTTTCCGCTGGACACTGCGGATCCACCTTACTCTGCACCCGCCGTCCACGGCCCGAGCTCGGGTGGGCAAACACCACGAGCAGGTCCGCCTCGGCGATCCTAACCCAAGATTCAATGACCCTTGACCTGCCTCCAGCCGACGCCTCCAGCCTAATCCGGAAGGTCCCTTCTACCGCGACCAGGAGCTGGTAAGAAGATCCGACCCCCAAAAGGCACCCTTGCACCCGATGCCCCATGGCCTTGGGTGGGGAAACTGACAGTGCCTAACCAATCCCTAACTTCCCAACTTACCTCTCGAAGTTGTGGCTGCACCCAGAAGACCTTTGTCCCCAATCCTGCAGTGCCTTTGCAAACCGGAGGTTCCCCATTGCAAACAACTGGGCGCCTGATGTCGAAACAGCACCCTGCGCCCGGCCGCCCTAGTGCCACTGGTGCTACTTTGTTTCCCCACTTGGCCTGAGCTAAAGTCTAGAAGCTTTGCTCCCACAACCGAGTGTCCTGCTCGTCAGCAGCCACCAGCCGGTTGCCCCCTACCCCCCATTGTATAACATTGGGCCTCAGCACTAGTGCCGCTGAGGGTGAAACTAGAGTGCATACTTGACCCTGGGGGACCCCTGAGTCTACCCCAAAACCTCAACTCTCACTACCAAATACCTCAAAACCGATAACACTATTTTCCTCCATAGGACAACATTGACTGTTTTTCTTGGAACAGTTTCTAAGTGTGAAGTTTGAAAAACTAAAGAAATTCTTAAAAATTGTACCATTTAACTAAAACAATTTCACTTACCTGTTTACAGGAAATGGCCCAGAGTAGTATCCAGGTATACTACTCTGAGTAAGAAAAGTAAAATGTCCATTTAAGTCTATGTACTGTATTTACAAAGTATTGCATTTCTCTGCAACCATACTGTAAGCCAAAACAAGATGCATATACAATTACAATTCACACAGTTTACAAACTGCATTAACACTGTAAAGTATTTATTGCCTACCTGTGCCAGACTTGCTTGCTTCTAGAAAATAAAATAACTAAAATAATATTTTTATACAAAAACAATTGGTCTGAAGTTCAGTCTTTGAGTGTGTGAATTCATTTGCCGACTGAGTGTGTACAACAAATGCTTAACACTGTCCTCTGATACTGCTTTACTGCTCGACCACACTACCACAAGTAGAGATTGAGGTGCTATCTAACTTTACCTCTGCCTACCTTTGGGGTTCCACTATACTCTGTGCACACCACACCTCACTTTGGTATAGTATATACAGAGCCAGCTTCCTACACCAATGAGCTCCGATGGTGGCTCGTCAAAATGTTACTTGAACGTGAAATCCCTTGGGGGAAAAAATTACAGACAAGAGGCATTTGTTTAATTAAACAAACTGTTCCTGTTTTGACAGTTACAGGCACATGGTCTAAGGACTCTCTCAAATTACAATCGATCTGATTTCTTATATACAGTTCCCCGTCTCAATTTTTTTTCCCAGCGTGCCTTGTATGGCTTAGGAATGTTAGTTACTGCCTTTGAAGTCCTAATTTATTTGGCTAGTGGATAACACAGGTGGGCCTCAACCTTGCATGGACACAATGCGGGCAGTGGGTAACGTGGCCAAATGTCTGACATGGGGAGCAAGTGATCACTGCATGTGCTGTGTTCTGATTGGCTATATGTTCCTAACTTATATGGCAGCTGACTTTATGGTGCTTTAGGAGTGCGCGCACCCCCTACTGCCATGTATGCTTAATTGGGGAAAATCTCTCTTGACTGGTGTTGTGTTGCCAAGCCTATCTGTGGGATTGATCTAAGGTTTCCTGTTTGTGCGTGTATCTGCGGTCTCCATGTCACTCCCCCAGTGGCCTATCAATCAATAACCTCAGGCCAAGGCCTCAGTGCTTGCCTGAATTCATATTTGCAAGTCGGGTTGATGTGGAGTTCACAAAGGGCAAATTCGCTAATAAAGAGGCAATTTTGTTTGCATGAATGAATGTATCGTTTTTCATATCATCATAGACTTTCCACATTAACACTTTACTCAACTCCCCTGAGCTACCAACCAATATACTCCATGGATAAGAACCTTTGAACTCAGTACATCAAAGGACCATCAGAACCCCTTTTAGAGGGCCAAAAGGCAAGCAGGAACTATTGGTCTCAACTGTGGAAGTTAAGGCCTTTTACTTCTGTCCCAGGTCCCGAGCTACTATGAGCCCTGAGTAACTGAGCCAAGTACTACCCCTTCAGCACTTGACTTTCGGGGGTAGCACAAGTCAAGCAGTCCAATGTTTCTCTGGGGGAGGTAGACACAAGTATTGCACCTGCATACGACTCAAAATATGCTTAGCAACCGTAATAAATAAACGTGCAACCAAAAATTTTATTGTATGAAAAACGTTATTAATCTATGAACACAAAGTGAAATAAAGCACACTACAAAAAATATCCACAATCTTCATAAGACCGGCACTCTAGCATTTTCCGAGCAAGATCAGAGTTCCACTTCCCGGTCTACAAACTGTGGTTATGCGAGGGAACATTCAGGCTAGGCCCTGCTAGCTTTAGGAGTCTTAAAAGTTCCTTTAAGGCTTGTAAAGTCAACACGCCTCAACACGATAGCCATATAGTATGGGGAAGTTCCCAGAAGGGCTCTGCTGCCCAGTGGTCAGTCTTATCCATTCTATCAGTCATTGCAATGCAGGAGGCCCGGGAGCATGGTGGTCGATGTCAGGCTGTAGTCAAGGAGGCTGGACATCCATGGCGCTCCTTCAGTTGTGCAATAAACCCTCCTAATTCTATCTGCAGGTCTCAGTCGGCTTCCTGTTTCCAATGGTAACATTGATGCTCTGGTTATACGGGTCACCAACTGATATGCTTCACTTTTACACACCTACTTGAGCAAATGCCCTTTCCTTCCCTCTGCTACCTCCTCCTGGCATATAAGGGTCGTAAACAGCAGCACACAGGGGAACAGCCCTTTCCAGTCACATCACTGAACAGAGGTAAGGCCATCCGTTCATACAGCAATGTACCAGGGCAATGGTCCTTAATCTTCACGCCGGCCCCACTTATCATACGGGGTCACGGACTTTAGCAGCACATGGGCACACGGCCCAATCAGTCAAGTGGTTCCACCTGGACCGTGAATCATACACTAACAATATGGGGGTTAACTAGACAGGATCCCCACTTGATATCGCTCCCTCAAAGTACTCTTAAAGAACTTTCAAATGAGGACGTAAATAGTAGAAGAGTTTGAGAAGTATTTTCACATGGTCCCCTGGTCTTGGCAGGCAGGCAGACGCTGGCGCTATAGGGCAAGTTGGCTTAGGTCTCTGGGGTGATGTCCTCCCACCCAGCAGGGAGATCAGCACACCTTGGTACCCAGTCCTGGCCACAATAGGTAGAAGTTGTGCTGAGCATCTCCACGCTGATGTACCGCTACAGTTTGACAATTTAGGAGACTGAAGCTCCTCTTTTTATAATTATTTTCCAGACACAGATGTAATTTAGTGTCCCCGTCTTTGAAATTCACACTGTGGGTGCTGCTTCATTTGAAGTGCCCACTCCTCTGCCTTGCCCTTTGTCCAGGGAGCAGTTTGTCACAACGGCAACTCCAATCTTTATAGCCCCACAACACAGGCCATGTGAGTGCCGAGAGAAGAACAATAGTTACTTACCTGTAATCTGTGGTTCTCCAGTATTGGTGTCTTTCATAGATTCACATGCCTGAATCATTCCCCGTCGTCGGAGTAGGAGTCCCACGGTACATAAAAAAGCAGTAATATGCCATTTGTACATAGCAAATAACAGTAATACTAAACCAGGAAGTAAAGTAGCCTCAGCTACCAAGGAAAAAACTTCCACATTAGTGACTATCCAAGTCATTATGTTTAGACCAAACTGCAGCCAATCAGGCCACAGCTCCCACCAGAATACTCTCCCCAGAGACCCAGGCTGTCAGATTTTGTAGCACCGGAGTGTACCTGAGTATATATATGTATATCTAACAGTCTGGGTGAGACTCTGAGGGGAGGTGGGTGGGTGCATGTGAATCTATGAAAGACACCAATACTGGAGAACCACAGATTACAGGTAAGTAACTATTGTTCTTCTCCAGTATTAGGGGTGTCTTTCATAGATTCACATGCCTGAATCCGAGTAGTTAGCAGTAATACAATGTAACGCTCTTAGACTCTAAGGTAACAATTTTCATGCATGAACAAAAAGTAATGCAATAACATATGAAAGCGTCAAAAGAGCAATAGGAGGTGGGAGAGATTATCAGAGGCTCACCTTATTGAAAAAGATTACGCAGGACTGCTCTCCCCACCGAGGCATCGGTATCACTTGAAGAATCCAGACAGTAATGCCTCGTGAATGTGTGCCTGCTGGACCATGTTGCAGCTCTGCAAATCTGCAGGAGAGGCACACCAGTATCCCCGCAAGATTCTCTGTGGGGAATCCAGCTCGCAAAGTGTGTACATTTCTTGTTCTGATATGTTGCGAAAAGATCCAGATCGGGGTGACCCATCTCTGGAAGATCCGATCCAGCGCTGGCTGATGCAGTTCCCACTCGTGAGTGCTGCTCTTGGATCTGCTCAGTGAATCTGCCAGCACATTGGCTACTCCTGGAACATGCACCGCTGACAAGTTGATGTCGTGAGTCAGAGCCCAATTCCAGATCTCTTGAGCCTGCTGGGACAACCGGGCTGATCTTGTGCCCCCCTGCTTGTTCAGGTAATGCATGCTCGTTGTATTGTCTGTTCGAATTAACACTGTTGCGCCTTCCAGTATCGCATGAAATGATTTCATGGCGAGGAAAATGGCCCTCAATTCCAACAAATTGATGTGCCATTTCTTCTGATGTCTGTCCCATTTTCCACTGATCGTCATCCCTTGAAGGTGAGCGCCCCAACCTTCTAGCGAGGCATCCGTGGTTACGATGAATCTGGGGACTTCTGCGTGGAAAGCACAACCCACCTGCAAGTTGTGTGTCTGACTCCACCACAGGATTGTATTCTTCATTCGAGGTGTTAAGGTGATGATATCCTCGAAGGAACCTGATACCTGCACCCATTGATGACTGAGTTCCTCTTGTAAGGGTCTCATCCGCAGACGACAGTTTGGAGTGAGAGGGATGCATGATGAGATCATCCCTAGGAAAGATTTGAATTTCCGAACAGAAACGCACTCTTTTCTGAGGAGTATAGTCGCCATCTTTTGGATCTTCTCCTGTCTTTCGCTTGAAATGAAGACCTGAGCGAGCTTGGAATCCAGTGTTGCCCCTAGGAAACACTTCCTTTGTGATGGTATCTGTAGGAGAGTAGGGTCTGCAATCCTATGATCACCCAGATTTTTGCTTTTTGCTTCACTGGTTTACGACTTTCCCTGGCTGTGGGCCTGCTAATCAGACCCACAGCCTAGCTGTTCTCTCTAATCCAAATTGTACCCAGGTACTGAATTGGCACTGGGCCCTCTCAAGTCCCTGTACCCAGGGCTGAGGTGCACCCAGAAGTCTCCCAGGGGCTGCAGCATGTATTATGCCACCCCTGGACTGACTAACTAAATCTGACACAACTGGCTGCACGACAGCTGGGGCAAGGTGGTGTAATCACCCTTTGCTGTAGATATAGTATTCCTATATCTAAAACCTAAATGGACACACAGATCTCCTATCAGTCACTCCTATGGCAGGCCTTAACAATCCTGAAGGCAGAGTGCTTGGAATCGTGTGAGATAGTGCTCTGGCATGAGCTGAGCCTGTCTGCGGCTTTCGGGATCTATCCCTTAGCCGTTTCCATGATATCGCATACCATATACTCTTAAGTGCATTATAATCCTCGCGGTTATATGCCAACTCTGGTATCGCTTTATCAAAACATGTCGAGTAAGGTGTCATACGAATTGGAATACTAACCCCTCGCCAATTCTGGCGACGGGGTTAGCATTCCACCCTTCTAGAGGGACACGACATGGATGTAACCTGTAACCCCGGTTAAAGTCAGACAGAGCCTTAGCATCCACAAAATGGATGCTGCCACCGAGACACAAGTCTGCCCTCCTGCTGCTGGGAGTCCTCCCAGAGCAGGAGGCAAGGACAAAGGGTTTCCTGCCAGGGGCGGTGCCAGCACCGTCCCAGACAGGGTTTTGTGTATTCCAGGTAGGCAGGGCTACAGAGGAAGGTGACTGCAAGTGGCACCCCGGTGCTCACTGTGCATAGGCCGGCTTGAACCAGTTCCAGGGGCACACCAGCCCCTGAGCTGGGGAAAGCCCGCCAAAGGAGAGGGGTGTAACCACCCCCCTCCTGGTCCCACCCATAGGGCAGGACTTAGTCGCGTGCCAGCCCCCTTTTCCCAGATAAAGGTAGGAGCAGGCCCCCTTCCAAATTAGATCATCTTTGGAATCAAGACACGACTTTCTACGAAAGGACTTCAAGATTTCTTCTTCAAGATTCTCCCTTGTGACTAAGGAGTAGTCACCCTGCATCCGCAGGCACCATCTTAAGAACACTGCGGTCTGCTGCAAGTCCTTCCTCCGGAATCCGACTGCCCAGCTCGACGAGAACCGGCTTCCCTGGCACCTCTGACCTCTACCCACCTCTACAGCTAAGCTAAGAACCGTGGGTGCGACGAGACCTCGAGGGACCGGCCATCTTCAAGACTGCACGACTTCTTTCCAGCACGACCGCCGAGGAATCCCCTGGTGAGTGCTTTGGGGTCCGAGATGCCCCGACCCTGAGCAGCTCCAGCACCGAAGTTCAGCCTCCCAGCATCTCCACGATCTGCGTGGGGCCCTTCTGCTTTTTGCTGCTCACCGCGTTGTTTGGCTACTAGCCCGCTGGCTTGTGGCCTTCTTAACGACGCCCGACGACATCACCGCTGCTGGTCTGGTTGCTCCAGACTGGCCCTTGCTCCCTTCCAGAAGAGGAGCCCCCTGGACCCTCCTGGTCCACTCCAGATGCCATTTTAGGTCCACCGCGTGGGCTTGAATTTGCCAAGACTTGTTGCCCCAATCCGGGGTCCAGCGACGTCGACAGCATCATCCATCGTGGGACAGCTCGTACCTCCATCCTGGTCGCCGACAACGCCTCCTGGTCCGTGAGACTGCAGAGCACAGCGTCGCCCACTCACCTAGTCGAGGTGACTACCATCCGGTGCCCTCCTGGTGCCACTTGACTACTGGCTAGTAGTCACGAACTTGGTCCCCTCTGCTTTCAGGTGTCATCCATCTTCGATCCAGGCTTGGATCACTCGAACAATCTTCACTGGTCGCCTGCCAGCAACTCCTTTCCTTCAGGCTCCTGGTTCGTCAACGAAGAATCCCGACGTCTTTTCAGACCTATGCAGCTGCAGCCCCTGGGCTAGGTAACTTCGGCATTTCGGTGCCTCAGCATAGCCTCACTATCCAAGGGTCCAGATCCACTTTCGTTTTTGACCTACCTAGTCGGGTTCGCCCGAGAACACTAACTTTGTGAATACTAGCTTCCATAGGCTTTTTCCCGCGTTGCGCGTGAGAGTTCCCACTCTGCACGTGGCGCCCCTAGGCCTCCTGCTCCTAACCTGAGTGTTCAGTATTGTAGGCCTAGCGTTTCTAAAGCCTCTGAGAATCGTTACTTACCTGCTAGTAATCCTCATTCCACTTTTGTAGTATATGGTTTTACGTGCCCCTCGGGCATTTGTGTAAATTGTGCGACTTAAAGTATTTTCATAAGAGTTTTGTTGTGTGCTTAGCTCCCTGTCTCATAAAGAGCCATGGTAGTCTTGTTATAAATAAATACACTGTTTATTTTCATAACAACTTGTGTGGTGTCCTTTCACTGGATGTTCAAGGGGTAATGTGATGGTAAAACAGCTGGCTTAACACGCCCTCTAGAGTCTTAGCCTTAGACTGCTCGTATCCATGCTACTAGGATAGCTGGTCTATAAGGTTGACTTACAACCAATCATCAATAAGGGTTGTTTGGACTGATATATAGTGATCACTAGAATAGTGAACACTGCACATCAGGCCAACTTCTCACATTGGTGGCAGCGGTGGGATTTGAGCTTGCTGTTGTTTTACCACACATATCCTAAGAATATCTTGTGAAAGATCACATAAGTACTAAAGGTACATATAACTTAGCTTAGAATACTCTGAGTTCTACTGAACCAGCTGTTGTAGCTCCTAGGGCCTAGCACACCCTAAACTACAACTCTAGCAAGGGATCAGTAGGCAAACATATAGTGTAGGTAAGTGCACCACTTACACCTCACTAGAAAAGCATGTCTACCCAAGGAGAATCTACTGAGACTCCCCTTGTGGATATTGACCCTCCACAGGTCAAATCAAGATATGCAGCTCTCAGTTTCCAGGAGATGAGACAAGTGTGTACCTCCAGGAAACTAAAACAGGGGTCTAACCCCACCATTCCCTTTTTGATAGGTCTCTTAGAGACTTATGATGCGAGAAAGATTTCTCATCTAGAGGGGAATATGCCAGCCTTAGAGGGTACCTCTGGGGATCCAGACCTCCCCAACACTGCCAATGCAGTTGAGGAGGAGGATCAAGAGGAACTCTCTGGGGATGAGGTAGACAAAGGTCTTGAGGTAGTCAGAAGGCTAACTAGGGCCAACTTAGACTTGCTTGGGCTAGGATCTGGGGGACCCCCAGTACTGACCCTAAGTAGGCCTAACCTTGGAGTTAGGAGAGATAGATCTCTTTCTAGGGACTCCAATAGATCTCTGCACTCTAATGCCTCTTCTCAGAGGAGAAGGAACTCTCCCCAGAGGAGATTGACTTCCCCTCAGAGAATGGAGCATGAAGCTAGGATGAGACAGGCTACTCTGAGGATTGAAAGGGAAGAACTTGCCCTGGCCAAAGAAAAGCTTGCCTTTGCTAGAGAGCAGCAGATGAGTGGGTTAGCTCCCACTGGTGGCAGCAATCTCCCAAGAGATAGAGAGAAGGGTTTAGACACTAAACACCTGACCAAAATAGTGCCCCCCTTTAAGCAAGGGGATGACATCCAGAAATGGATGGCTGCTTTGGAGAGGGCCTGCACTGTGCAGTGCATTCCCCAGAGTCAGTGGGCAGCTATACTGTGGCTCTCCTTTGATGGTAAAGGTAGAGACAAGCTCCTCACTACAAGAGTGGAGGATGCTAATGATTACCAGGTCCTGAAAAATACACTGGTTGATGGGTTTGGTTTAACCACTGAGCAGTACAGGTTGCTGTTCAGAGACACCCAGAAAACTCAGTCTCAGGACTGGTCTGACTTTGTGGATAGTGCCACTAAGGCTTTGGAGGGCTGGTTGCCGGGTAGCAAGGTTACTGATTACACAGGATTGTATAATCTGATTGTGAGAGAACAAATTTTAAATAATTGTCAGAACCAGTTGTTGCACCAGCACCTTGTTGATTCAGATCTGACCTCTCCCCAAGAATTGGGACAGAAGGCAGACAAATGGGTCAGAACAAGGAACAAGGATCAAGCAGAACCAGAACCAGGGTGGTCAGAAGAAAGCAGACCAGAAGGGTAATGCTAAGAAGGAACAAAATGACCAGAAGTCTTCACCAGGCAATCGTCCAGATATGGGTATATCTGAATACCCTGTAATCGTAAGTGGGCCGCTACAGGTGCTAACATCTTTGTGAACACCCTTGGGGCTTAACGTAGTCCAAAGGGAAGCACCTTGAATTGGAAATCCCTGCCAGCCACTCTGAACCTCAGGAACTTCCTGTGTCTGGGGAAAATGGGTACGTGGAAGTAAGCGTCCTGAAGGTCGAGTGTTGCCAAGTGGTCTCCTTCTGCCAAGAACTGGAGGATCTCTTGGAGCGTTAACATTCTGAACGTAAATTTTTTGATGTATTTGTTGAGGGCACGCAAATCGAGGATTGGGCGCCATTCCCCTGATTTTTTGCGTATCAAGAAAAAACGAGAGTAAAAGCCTTTTCCTCTCTGATGTTGAGGTACTCTCTCGATTGCCCCCTTTCGTATCATTGTATTGATTTGGATGAATAGCTCTTTGAGATGTGCTGGGGGCGGCCCTTTTGGGGGTGAATTTGGAGGGGTTTTACAAATTCTAACATGTGGCCTTTGGAAACCACATCCAGCACCCATTTGTCTGTGGTAATTTTGGACCATTTTGAGTAATGTAGGGATATTCTTCCTCCAATTTGTTTTTGGCTGGGACAAAGTGGCGGCAGGAAACGATTCTGACTTTTTGCTGGTGTTGTCTCTACCCCGATATGTTGTTTTCCCTCGGGGCTGTGAATAATTATTTCTTCTCTGGCCAAAAGGTTGTTGTGTATATGGCTGGTACCTCTGGGTATTTTGGGTGTTTGTATAGGAACGCTGTTGGTAATAACCTCCTCTATTGGTGAAGTTCCCTCTTCCTCTTGCACCACGAAAGGAAGATTTCCGATACTGCAGAGTACCCAACGATCGTGCAGTTTCTGTATCCTTCTTGATGGCCTGCAAAGCCTCATCCACATGCGAGCCGAATAGGTACTCGCCATCATAAGCCATGTTCAACACCTTGGCTTGCACCTCCTGTCTAAAGGATGTAGATTTCAACCATCCCTCTCTTCTAAGGACAGCAGCTCCTGCCAACTGTCTGAATCCTGTAGCTGCTACATCCACCGCAGCATCAATGATCTCCGACGAAGCACACTCCCCTTCCTGCAGAATTTTTATGGCTTCGGTCCGGTCCGGTTCAGGCAGTTTCTTAATGTATGGCGAAATGTCTGACCACATTTGCCTATCATACCTGCCGAGAATCGCCATCGAATTAGCAACCCTAACTGTGGTTGCTGCAATCGTCGATACCTTTTTCCCAATGGTATCGAGTCGTCTCCCGTCTCTGTCCGTTGGAGTGGAGATTTGAGACGACGGGTTCTTTGCTCTCTTTTGAGCTGCTTGCGAAATGACTGACTCCGTCTTGGCCTGGCCGATCAGGCAAGCAGGTGAAGAGGCTGGTGCTCTGTACTTTTTATCCACTCGTGGTAAAACTGCAGGTAAAGAGTTTGGCGTGGCCATGATCTTTAGACCTTCTTTCCAAATAAAGTCTATAATTGGAATAGACCAACTTTGCCTCTGAGCCAAACTTTTAAAATCGTACAGGAAACACTCATCCTGCTTAGTCTCCATGGTAATGAGAAATCTCTTGGTTGCATTGTCCATAATCCTATGGAAATTCGCAATATCCACCGGTGGTGACTCGGCCTTTGGTTGTTCATCTGGAGAAGGTGTGTCAGCCTGATAATCTTCATACTCCGACGAGTCCGTTTTATCTAATTCACCTTCTTCCTGAGCCTCCTCCTCAGTATTCTCATCCTCCGTTTGGTTATAGGGCACCGGCATTGATGGGTTATGCCCCGCTTCTTCTGTCATAGTAGGTATTGGATTCGGGGTCACTCGAGGCTGTGGAGAAGAGATTTGTGATTCGCCAGACTCTGAAGGCGGAAAACGGCGATAGTAATCGCTCAACATGTACTGCAAATTTTGGAAAAGTTCCATAGGCATTTGCATCCCTGGTGTCGGTGTAGTATCCAACCTGGGCGGTTGCGTCACTTGCTCCTCTTCCTCCTGATCCTTTACTAGTATAAGCAGGTCAGATGGACTCTTGGCTGCTTGAAATAAATCATCACCAGAGTCCTCTACCTCAGAATCCAAGAGCCTGTCTGGCAGCGTTAGCGGCGACAAAGATGCAGACTGGGATGGGCGTTTTTGTAAAAGTGCCGTAGTGGTGGCTGGAGATGGCAGTGATATCACGTTGCTTCTTGCTGACCAGACTTGGAGATCTGTGCAAGATGACAGCTTTGGTGTTGATGGATTCTCTTGAGCCACTGGAAAGTCTGTGTCTTGCGGCCTAGACTTTGTTGAGATCGATGCACTCGTAGACAATGATTGCTCCGTCGACGACTGTGGCTGTTTAGGCTTCATCGACGAGACGTTTTTCGTCGTCGACGACGAACTCGTCGACGGGACCATTTTCTTCGTCGACGGGGCCGTCGACAGAATTATCTTCTTCGTCGACGAGACCGTCGACGAAGACTTCGTCGACGGGGCCGTCGACGGGGTCTTCTTCGTCAACGATGGGATCGTCGACGGGGTCGTCGACGGGGTCTGTCTCGTCGACGACGGTTGCTTCGTCGACGGTGTCGCCGTCGACGGCAAACTTTCCGTCGACACTGGAAAGTGTTTCGCCGACGGAGGCTCGTCGATGGGAGGTGAAACTTTCTTCGTCGACGAGATGGGACGAATCTGGACATGAACCAAAGTTGGAGAGGACGCTGAGGACATCACCAAAGAGGGTTTTGGTGAGGAAAAAGTCATAGTAGAAGTAACTGTAGTGGCTGTCTGACAGAAAACCGGCAGAGAAGTTGCTGCCTTGGTTACGGGCCTCTGAGGTGACAATAAAGACACAGTCTTTTTTGATTCTGGTGGCCTCACAGATTTTTCAGAGGATTTTTTCATTTTTGAGGTAGAAGGCTCATCAGCGTCCTGAGTGAGCTGGGCCTGCCTCGCCACCTTCGCCTTAGGAGTAGTCACCTTACCCTCAGCCATCCTTTTCCTAGATCCCACAGAAGACACTGAGGCCAAACTTCCTACCTCAGAGAGGGGGACATCCTTGTCTTTAATCCGCTGTATCCACAGCAGCAAGCGACCCTCTCTGTCCCTGAGGGTCTTTGAAGGGAAGGTGCGACAAATCTTGCACTCCTTAGCCTGGTGATCAGGGTACAAGCAGTAGATGCAGAGAGTATGCGGATCCTCCTTGAACAGCCTTGCCTTTCCACAGGATTCACAGGCCCTGAACAGGGACTTTGATTTAGACATGTTTGAAAGTGAGAACTTACAAAAATAGAGAAAAAACTGAGCAGAGCTCAGTGAGACTCCCTATCACACGACGTGCGGTAAAAAATCTGACAGCCTGGGTCTCTGGGGAGAGTATTCTGGTGGGAGCTGTGGCCTGATTGGCTGCAGTTTGGTCTAAACATAATGACTTGGATAGTCACTAATGTGGAAGTTTTTTCCTTGGTAGCTGGGGCTACTTTACTTCCTGGTTTAGTATTACTGTTATTTGCTATGTACAAATGGCATATTACTGCTTTTTTATGTACCGTGGGACTCCTACTCCGACGACGGGGAATGATTCAGGCATGTGAATCTATGAAAGACACCCCTAATACTGGAGAATCACATCTGGATATCAGCCTCACTGATAAATGACTAACAAGAGGTTACAAAGGCCCCAGCCCTGCATGAATTCGTGTCTGTAGAGTGCTTCACTTATCAGACCCATCAGCGCTCTGACAATATGCTGAAGCAACACTAATGAGCGGCCTTTCCAGTATCAAAAAGCCCTTTTGAAGCGCACAAGAGAGCTTGGCTACCACTTTCTCATGTCAGTGCATCCCACCAAGCTCTCAAGAATGCAGGTGATTCACATACCTGTCTAGGAAGGCTCCTCCACCTCCATTTCCCTTTTCAAGACTGAGGGTTTCCAACATGAAAAAACAAGTTACTTACCTGTACACTGTGGTTCTACAGTATTGATATCTTCTATAGATTCACACGCTGGAATCTTCCCTGTCGTCATGGTGGGAGTCCCATGGTAACAGTAAAATAGCAGTATAAAAAGTCAAAAGGACAATCTACATTGATAATCAACAGTATTTAGTAAGCAGATAGCCTCATTAAAGAACATCTAAACTCCAGCCAATCACATCGCAGACCCCTGAGTATCTATCCCCTGCAGGGCCACCATACCTCAGATTTCGAGCAAAAATGTAGTTAGTAAAATAAAAGAGGTATGGAAGGGTGCACATGTAAGGGGAGGATGGAGAAGGAGTAGTTTCTTACCTGTAACTCCAGTTCTGTAGTAGGGGTACCTCTGTTATAGTCATAATCTAGTGAATAGTCCCGCCCATATGCGTGGACCCCGGAGCAATCAAAAATAATCTCTTAAATTGTCCTCAGTGCAGTCCTGCATAGACACTTGAGAGAAAATTAAAGACAATAATGCAGCCTATACCTGCAAGGCTACACTGTCCAGTACTTCAACTAGAAATACAAAGGATATTCCACCAACATCACATTTAACAGAGTCTGTTAAGTTTCACCCATAGAGAGACTTCCACTTCACAAAATCCTTGGAATGATAGAGAGGAAGGGATGGACAGACAAGCCCCCATAGGCTGCCATTATGTGTCTGGAAAAGGGATACCATGCCTCTAAGGAACTCTCCAGAGACCCTCAGTATCCCATGATGCACAGCAAACTCCTTTTACTTTCAGTTCTTTTTGAAGATGTATAAAGAAAGGCCTGCAGCATACAGTACAGTACCATTTTCTCCACCGGGGAGGAGGGCGGGTGCTTATGACTATAACAGAGATAACCCTACTACAGAACTGGAGTTAAAGGTAAGAAACTACTCCTGTAGTAGGGGATCTCTGTGTATAGTCATAATCTAGTGAATAGAATGGCAAGCCCATCCCAACAATCTAACCGGCGGTGGAGAAAAAGACAACACCACTACTGTGTAAACAGATTTCTTAACGAAGCCTGCCCCACCTGAGCATTTGCTCTGGCATCAGAGTCCAGACAGTAATGCTTAGCAAAGGTATGGACCGACTTCCACATGGCAACCCAGCAGATCTCTGCAATGGGAACATTACGTAGCAAAGCCGGTGTAGCCGCTTTGCCCTTGGTAGAATGAGCCTTAGGTTTACCTCCTATGGTCTTATTAGCCTTCTGGTAACATAACTGGATACAGGACACAATCCACCTAGAGATGGATTGCTTCGAGGTAGCAAGACCAGTCCTGACCGACCCATAGTTGACAAACAGTTGGTCTGACCTACGAATGTCCTTGGTCTTATCCAGATAGAATTTCAATACCCTTCTCACATCCAGGGAACGAAGAGATCTTTCCGCTGGAGTGGAAGGATTCTGGAAAAACGTAGGTAAAGTTATAGTCTGATTAACATGAAAATCAGAGATCACCTTAGGAAGGAACTTAGGGTGAGTACGCATCACAGCCTTAGCAGCATGAAAAACAGTATAAGGTTCTTGACAACATAATGCCTGAATCTCACTCATCCTTCGGGCCGATGTAATGGCCACAAGGAAAGCCGCCTTCCACGATAAGTGCTGCCGTGAAGCCTTATGAATGGGTTCAAAAGGATCCTTCATCAATCTGGACAGCACCACATTCAACTCCCTGGAAGGCGAAGGACTCCGAACAGGAGGAAACACTTTCTTCAATCCTTCCAAAAAATCTTTAATCACAGGGACCTGGAAGAAGGAAGTCTGTGAAGGACATTTCCTGTACGCAGTTAACGCTGCGAGGTGAACCTTAATAGATTGAAAATTAAGGCCGGGCTGAGCCAAACGCAAGAGATATGGTAGGACAACATCTTCCTTTCAGGTAGTCGGATCATAGTTCTTGGAAGTACACCAGATGCAGAATCTCTTCGACTTGTAGGCATAAGACGTCCTAGTGGAAGGCCGCTTAGCCTCCTTGAGAATGTTCATGCAATCCTCAGTTGGATGGATACCATCATGCCCTCGTTGATAATTTCCTGAAAGTCTTCCCTCTTGTCCCTAGGAAGGGTGCTCCAGAAACTGTTGTAGGGAGTCCCATAAAAACCGGTCATACCGACCCAGGAGAGCCGTGGCACTAGCGGCTTTCATTGACGTCGCTGCCGTACCACACACCTTTCTTCCCGCTGAATACAACATACGGCTCTCCTTTTCCGGAGGCACCGTAGAGGACGGGGCAGTAGCGTGCTGCTTCCTAGCTGCCGTGACGATCACTGAATCCGGCACCGGGTCCGATCTAAGGAACGCCGGATCGGAGTCTGGGGGTCTGTATTTTTTCTGCAGCCGGGAAGGAGCAGATTTCATCGACGCCCGGAGTCAGGAAGAGCTTCATAGCCGGCTCCTCCAGCCCTGGCATCAAGGGCAACAAGGGCCGAGACAACTGCCTCTTGTTAAGGGTCTCGAAAATCACTGACGTAGAAGGTGTGGGGACCGTCAGCGTAATTCCCAGCTTCGCCGCCCCTCTTAACAACACCTCTTGGAACTACACAATGTCATCCACCGGTGACACCCTCATAAGTGGTGAATCTGATAAGGTGGGTGAGTAGTCGCGGGCACTGGAAGAGTCCGTGCGACGGGACCTGGACCTGTCCCTCCGGTGACTGTGTCTGGACCGTGTTTAAGAGCGACGGTCACTCCTTGAACGGTGTCTCCGCCTGGACCGTGACCTTGACCTCCTAGGCCTAGGACAATCCACTGGCCGTACTGGAGGGGTAAGCCGGAGGCCGTACCGGAAGCCTAGGTTGTGGAGGCCCCGTAGGCGGCAATGGAAGGCAACGGTACAGACCGTGGAAGAGGCCGTGGTGGAGGAGGAGGAAGATGTGGAGGAGGAGGAGTAGGATTACGAGGAGGAGGATCCTTACGCAACGGTGAAGGAGGATCCTTAGGCAACCGAGGAGGCGTGGGCGTCCTGGGCCTAGAAGGCGAGTAGGTCTGAGAATAATCAGAGTCCGCAGACCGCACCACTCTTCTCTTCTTCCTCTGTGCAGGCCTTGATGAGGATGTCCTAGAGGCCGATCTCTTCTTAGACGAGAGCCGGTGCCGCAGCGACCGTGGGCTCGTGGATGCAGAGGACAGGGTGACTACCGAGTCATGGGACACAGTCCTGCCCCTTGAACGCCCCCTGGACCTCGACTTCTCTTTCCTCTACGCCAACTTCTTTTTCGACGTCGAACGTCTCGACGTCGATACATCCTTCGACATCGAGTCTCTCCTCCTCGACGTCTACCTTGACGACGAATGGCGGTGTTGCCACAACGGCGATCACCGGTGTCTCGACGTCGACACGGTCCTCGACGTCGACCTCATCCAAGGTATCGACGTCGGTCCCCTCGACGTCGAACGGCGACGTCGCTTCGACCCAGAGCCCTGGGACGACGGGGAGCAGATGGTGGTCAACGACGTCGACGACGCCGAGGCTATAGACGTCGACGGAGATCTGTGCCGTTTCCTGGTCTTGTCTTGACTGGGGAGCCCCCCAGAGGCCGTAGCACGGGCAGAGGATGAAGTCCCGCCATGCCCAGACCCACCTTGGTCCTGCGGTCTCCTGAGCTCCAGTCCTTGGAGCCGGATCTTCTCTCTGTCCTTCAGGGTCCTCCTGGAGAATTGTTGGCATATCTCATAGTCTTCAGGGACATGAGAGGGTGGGAGGCAGAGGATACACACCCTGTGAGGGTCTGACTTTGCCTTCTTCCTGGCACACTCAGGGCACTTGTCGAACAAGGCTGGCATATTCGACAAAATAGTGGGCAAAACTGGCCAAAAACTCCAGAAACAGGTAGAAGAAGCAGTCAGACGTCGAGTGAAACACTCCAAACACTTTAAAAGTACAAAAAAATGGAAAAACACCCAATAGGGAGTGCTCAATGCTCCAGGGTCCTGCTAGCAAGAGACGGAAAAAACAACTGAAAGTAAAAGGAGTTTGCTGTGCATCATGGGATACCGAGGGTCTCTGGAGAGTTCCTTAAAGGCACGGTATCCCTTTTCCAGACACATAATGGCAGCCTATAAGAGCTTGTCTGTCCATCCCTTCCTCTCTATCATTCCGAGGATTTTGTGAAGGGGAAGTTTCTCTAAGGGTGAAACTTAACAGACTGTGTTAAATGTGATGTTGGTGGAATATCCTTTGCATTTCTAGTTGAAGTACTGGACAGTGTAGCCTTGCAGGTATAGGCTGCATTATTGTCTTTAATGTTCTCTCAAGTGTCTATGCAGGACTGCACTGAGGACAACTTAAGAGATTATTTTTGACTGCTCCGGGGTCCACGCACATGGGTGGGACTATTCACTAAATTATGACTATACACAGAGATCCCCTACTACAGAACCGCATGTAAATCTATAAAAGATATCAATACTGGAGAACCACATTGTACAGGGAAGTGACTTGTTCTTCTCCAGTATTGTACATTTTATAGATTCACATGCTTGAATCAGACTAGTAAGCACTACATAATAACAAAAGGAGGTGTAAAAACAGGTGAACCATCCCACCATGCGACATGAATTCATCACCTAAACTCAACCTAGCAACTTAACTTTATGGGTATACAAAAATATATATACATAAATAGGATTTGCCATAAAATATATTGGCAATTATATTAATAACAATAACATTCTTAGAAACCTCAGAAACTGAGACCTACCTTAAGCGAATAGACGACAAAGGGTTGCTTGGCCAACTGCAGCATCCATCCTTTGTCGAGTATCCAGGCAGTAGTGCCGTGTGAAGGTATGGACGCTTGTCCATGCCGCCGGCCTTCAGATGTCTGGTAGGGAAACACCGGCAAACAGGGCCAAGGATGTCGCCATCTTCCTCGTGGAATGAGCAGTCACTTTAGAGGCAAGCGGGCGACCAGCCCTTTCATGGCAGTAGGTAATAGTAGAAGTAACCCAACGAGCAATTGACGCTCTAGTCAAAGCCTGACCCTTCCTAGGGGCAGAGAAGGCGATGAGCAGTTGAGTAGACTTGCGAAAATAGTTAGTCCTTTATAGGTAAAACCTTAAACATAGCTTGATGTCCAAGGAATGCAGAGCTCTCTGTGCTGGTGCAGACGGATCAGGAAAGAATAAAGGCAGGACTAGAGGTTCATTTAGATGGAATGTGGTAGGCACCTTGGGTGTGAACGAAGGATTAGTGCGTAGCACCACTCTATCCTGCTGGAATTTAAGGTAAAGTTCTGTTGCTGAGAGAGCTTGAATTATGCTAATGCGTCTAGCAGATATGATGGCTAAGAGTAAGCCACCTTCCAAGAGACACTTGTGAATTGGCTCAAATGGTGCTCTCAAGAGAAGGGACAACACAATGTTCAATTGCCAGAGCACCGGAGCAGGTCGTACCGGCGAGTAGACTCTGAAAAGACCTTTCAGAAATTCCTTTAACAATCTGCAGGGCCATAGGTACAACTGGTTCGATCGTCTTCTCTACCTTGAGATCGCGGCCAAATGAACTTTTACTGAAGAATGAGAAAGGCCAGCTTTTGCAAGCGACAAGAGATATGGCATAACCTCCTCCGGAGAAGAAGAGAGAGGACAGCAGGAGTGCTTTATACACCAGGAGCAGAACCTTTTCCATTTGGCTGAATAACATTTGACCATGGAAGGAGCATGGGCTTTGTTAAGAATGGAACAGCACTCCTCAGAACTTTTTAAGTCACCAACCTCAGTGTGGTGAGGATCCAGGCCGACAAGTGAAGAGATTGAATCTGTGGATGAATCACCTGGCCTTGGTCCATTGAGAGTAGTCATTCCGAGGGCTGAAGACGTATTGGAGAAGTTTCTGATAGGCAAAACAGCTCTGTGAACCAGTATTGCATTGCCCATCCCGGGGCAATGAGAATGATGCACCAGGTTCTCGTTTCATCTTCTGTAGGACTTTGGGTATTAAAGGGAATGAAGGAACGCGTTAGCAAACGTCCCTTCCCAGGAAAAATGGAAGGCGTTTCCCACAGAACCTGGCTGAGAGAATCTGCTGGCGTAGAATTCGTATTTTTTGTTGAGAAATGCAGCGAACAGACCCTGGGTTGACTATCCCAAACACTGAATTATTTTTACAGCTGAACGGCATCCAAATCCCACTTGTGACACTGCTTGGAATTCCTGCTGAGCGAATTAGCCCATTCGTTGAGCACCCCTGGAAAGTGCTGGACCTGTAGAGAGTTCTTATGGTGAATCAACCAATTCCAATTTCATTGTGCAAAACTTGAGAGCCGGAGATCTCGTCCCTCCTTGTTTCTGAAGGTAAAACATGGTGGTTGTATTGTCCGTGAGGACATGGCTCAACAAACCTTTTATTCTTGGTAGGAAGGAACATAGCTCCAGAAATACTGCCTTCAGCTCCAATGGGTTGATGTGGCATAGAGATTCCTGATCTGACCACTTCCCCTGAACCTGAAGTTCCTGGAGGTGAGCTCGCCATCCCTCCGTGGAGGTGTCAGTTATCATAACCATCAAGGGTTCTGGCAGAAGGAACGTTTGGCCTTGTGAGAGATTTCTTCTCACTGCCCACCAAGACATCGCCTTGATCATCTGAGGCGTGACTGATAGTGTCCTCGAATGAGCCTCAAGCTTGAATCCATTGGGCGTCGAGCTATTCCTGAAGAGGCCTCATTCGCAAATCGACAGAGAGGAATCAGGGGAATGAAAGGTAACATCATACCCAACATTGATTTGTAAATCCTCACAGAAAAACTTGTTTGAAGAAAGGGACTGAACCATCTTTGGAAGACGAGAAATTCTTTCCTCTGTGGGAAATGCCATTGAGATCAGTGTCTAACCTTGCTCCAAGAAACACCAGAGATTTTGAAGGAAGGAGTAAAGACTTCTCTTCCTTGAGACCCAGGGATAGAAAAAGGTAAAGACAGGAGTTTTTGGACTTTCTTGCCCCTTGAAATGTTGGAGCTTTGATCAACCAATCATCCAAGTAGGGACAAATCTGGTGACCAGAGTGTCAGAGATAGGCTGCTACTGGCGCCAAGCATTTGGTGAAAACCCAGGGGGTGGACTTTAGCCTGAAAGGTAGCACCGTGAACTTGTAGTGGCACCCTGCCACTTGGAACCTGAGAAAAGGATGGTGCTTTGGATGAATAGGAATGTGAAAATACACATCCAGAAGATCCAGAGAGGTCATGTAATCCCCTGAATCCAAGAGACGGAGAAGGAGAATCTCCTGGAGCGCCAAAATCCGAAATGGCTGACTTTTGATGAACATGTTCGACAACCTGAGGTCCATGATCTGCCTCCATTTTCCCGTTCTTTTCTTTGAGAAAAAAATGGGAGTAGAACCCCAAGTTGCGCTGACTGCGTGGCACTATTTCAACCGCCTGCTTGTCGAGAAGGAGTTGTATCTCCCTTTTGAGAAGCGCCAGATAGTGAAGAGCAGTCTTTCTTGGGGGAAAATCCAGAAATTCCAAGGTGCGACAGTGGACGAAATGAAGTTCCACTGAAGAAAGAATTCGGAGCAATCCTGAGCCGAATGTGGTGTGACTAGAGTGGCGCGTGCCTGTTGAGTCTCATTGTCTTCCGCCCATGTCAAGTAATTTTCCTCCAGATGCAGGACTCCTTTGGGCCAGAGCCCTGGAGTAAGCCAATGCAGGCGTCTGCCGAAAGGACTGAGTATTGAGGTCCGAAACCTTGCTGATAATAAGGATGAAAACGCTGCCGAGGCTGGTGCCGAGCTGTTAATTGACCCCTTCCTCGAAAAGAAGAGAACCTTTTCTGTTGCAGATTAGCTAAAGATTTTGCCGTATCTGTCTGATTTAATTGCCTGAAGAGCTTCATCAATATGCTTGCCGAACAGGTTCTCCCCATCAAAAGGCATATCCAGCACGTTAGCCTGAACTTCTGGGCGAAATGCTGTCGCTTTCAGCCAACCTTGTCTGCGCAACACTGCAGCTCCTGCCATTTGCCTAAAGGCGGTGGAAGCAATGTCCACATCCACATCAATGGCTTCAGATGAGGCTCTCTCTCCTTCTGAGATGATCTCCATTGCCTCCTTGTCCTCAGGCAGAAATTCTAGTAAAGGTGCGATGTCTGACCACATCTGCCTACCTTACCTCCCTAGGATGGTCATGGCATTGGAGGCTCTGAGGGCCGTAGCAGCCAGCGCAAAAAATAATTCTCAATATTGTCAAACCTATGCCTTTCCTTGTCTGGCGGTGCGGTATATGGGGAAGCAGGGCTCTTAGATCTTCTTTGAGCAGCCTGCATTATTACCGAATCAGGCTCCAGATGGCCATGAGACATGCCGGAGAGTCTTCCAGCTCCCAGTACTTCTTAACCAGTTTTGGATTCTTCATTAGCTTGATGCCTTCCTGCCACAAGAAATAAATAATAGGGATTGCTTTAACCGAACGTTGTGTGGAAGCTTTAAAATCGTACAAGAAGCCTTCCGTCTGCTTGGCGGGCATAGGAAGGTCAAAGAGCTTTGACGCTCTTTCAAGTAGGTCGTGGAAGCTGCCAATTTCTGCTGGGGCTGAGTCAGATATTGGCAGCGTGGGAGAAGGCGGTGTATGTGCTACATAATCCATCCACTCATCATAGACATCCGTGTCCACTTGTATCTCTCCTTCTTCCAGTTGATGGTCACCACTGCCAGATGTCCCATTGGGTATCTGCAGAGAAGGAAGGGACTTCTGTTTCGGAGGTGAAAGTGGGGTTTCCTGAACTTGAGTCATGGAAGGCTCCTCTTGCCAATAAACTGGTTTTTGGACCACACTTGCTTCTGGGAACCATTTATAATAGTCATCTAGCATCAGACGCAAGTCCGTGACCAATGACACTGGCACATTAATGGAGGGTTCGTGTTGATGGTCCTCCTCTTCCTGCTGCTCATAGTATGGGTAATGCTCCTGGAAGGTATCCAAGCATTGTGTACCAGAGAGTCGGTCCGAAAAAGAATAATTGACTTCCAAGTACGCCAAAGGGTCATCTGGTAAATCCTCTTCATCTGATTCCTGGCACTTTACGCTCAGCTGAGAGGGGCTGTAAGCAGGGCCAAACGGACCTTCATCCTCCGGTTCCTGAAAATCCAGGAGGCGAGAAGGAAGCAGAAGAGATATTCTGGAAAAGTCCTGTAGAAGCGATTTGTAGATGGACATTTCCATTTTCCTCTTCAACAAGATAGTAGACGGATCATCGTCAGAGTGTGCACCAACGGGAAGTATCCGCAGGCGGGGCAGAGACAGTTGTTGACAGCGCAGCACACAATTAGACCGTTGACAGAAAAGCTCTCGTCGACGACTAACTCTTCACTGAAGCCATTGATGACATCACTACTTCCGTCTTCGTCGACGAGACAGCAGTCGCGTCTTAACCGTTGATGTCGCTGATGAAACTGTCAACTGAGACTTCTTTTCAATGGTCGTAGGTGGAGAATGCCTCGTCGACGGGTTCGACGACGGGCAGAAAATTTGTGAGGGAGTAAGAGGTGCAGAAGGAGGAGCAGAACCAGATATTTTTTGCACCTGAGACGAGCCAGGCTGCTCTTTTTTCGCTCCCCTTTCCCTTAAAGACTCCTTGCTCTGGGATCTTTGTTTCTTCAGATCTCTCAGACTAGAAGAATCCTCTTCCTTTCTTTTCTTAGAGGAAGTATTGGGCCTCTCCACACTCTGAGTAAGATTCCCTCACATGTCTTCGGAGGCCAAATCCAAAGTTTTCCCTCACGATCCTTGAGGGGTTTTGAGGAAAAAGTCTGTTAGTGCTTACAGTCTTTAGGTTTGTGATCGGGGCAAAGGCAGTACAAGCACTCTTTATGAAGGTCCTCCAAGAAAAGCCAGCACTTTCCCCAAATCTTGCAGGACCTAAACAGCCCTTTTTAAGACTGACATTCTGTAGAAATTACAGAAAATACAGAAATAAGGAGTAAGCTCACTTTCTAGCAGCACATCAAATGAAGATTAGGATGAGGAAAAGGAACTGCTAGCTGAAAGTTGGAAAGTTCAATGTAGAAACACTGTGTCTGAGCAGAGCTCAGGGAGACTCCCTAACACACGACGTGCAGTATGAAATCGGAGGCAAGGTGGCCCTGCAGAGGATGGATACTCAGGGGTCTGTGATATGATTGGCTGGAGTTTGGATGTTCTTTAATGAGGCTATCTGTTTACAAAACACTGTTGATTCTCAAGGAAGATTGTTCTTTGGACTTTTTATACTGCTATTTTACTGTTACCGTGGGACTCCCACCATGACGACGGGGAAGATTCACACATGTGAATCTATGAAAGTTACAATACTGGAGAAACCCACAGTCCTCAATGTACTGTATCACACAAACAATACAGCATAGAGACAAACACATGGAGCACAGCACTACATACTAAAATGATGTAGACCAATGGGTAGTTAAAAACACAGCAGAGGAACCTTACCTTAGAATGATTTTAAATCGTCCTGCAGGTTCATCTTCGGCTCCTTTGTTAAGGGAACTGCATTGGTTGTCAGCGAAGAAGAGATCCTTTTTTAAGATTTGCTACCTTACATATAACGCGCTGAACGAAAGAGGTCCCCTATATTTGCGGAAAAAACTACTAAAATATTCCCCTTGCAGGAAACTTAGATCTAGTACCCAGGATCTCCTTCAGGTCCCTCGAATTAGTCTCGTTCGCACTGGGGGTAGAGCCTTCTCATATCTGGCCCCGAGATATTGGAATGAGCTCCCTCCAGCTTTATGCAAAATTCCAAATTACAGCATTTTCAGGACACAGTTGAAAGCTTTTCGGTTTTTAATAATGATAGCCAAGCTACTCTGGCTTATCAACTCAGTACACTTGCCTAGTCAGCGCCGAGATGCCCAGGGTGATTTGAGAGCTTTACAAATACATAAAATAACATAACATTAGTGGGCTTGTAGGCCTCACTCCAGTGACAGAGGTAAAAAAAAAATCCTGTGCACTCTACTGATCATTATGACAACCAGCATTGGCAAAAAATAGGCCGCACCTATGCAAGAGCTAATTGGTCTGCCAATGTAGTGTAGCCATGTTGTACACCAGTGTGGCTGCTGTTCAGCATGGCTAAAAGATGGTGGCATAGAGGTTAGTCGTGTGGAGTGTCAGACTGGAGGGAAGAAGAGGGTCGTGAAGTGTCATGAAGTGGATGTGAGTGGAGGGGTGTAGAGTGGAGTATGGTGTTGTAGAGTGGAGTAGAGTCTAGTGAGGAGTGACAGAGTGGCATAGAAAGTGAAATGTCACAGTGGCACAGTGTCTCACAGAGTCAAGCGTCGCAGAGTCAAGCGTCGCAGAGTGGCCTAGACTAGAATTGAGTGTGGTTGAGTGGAATGTGCGGAGTGTTGTGTTGTAGTGTCACAGACTGGAGTGTGCATGGTGTGGTAGCGCACTCACATTTTCAACTGAAATGACCATTACACAGGCATAAGGTTTTACTGATAAAACTATACAGCGCAAACGATAATATGTGAAAAAATTGCAACACCTAGTAGTGGTGTGGCGCAGCGGGCAGAGCAGGTAACTTCGGAGAGCGGTGCTCATGGTTCGATCCCTGGCAGTAGATCAGCACTATGCGACTCTGGGCAATAGATCACCTAAACTACCCATGACCCCCAGCGCCTGGATACTCTTAGGGGTGATGCGTTTGCGCTTTACAAATGTGGAGTTAATATTATTACTGATTAGTTTTAATCATATTTAAATATTTGTTTCCACCACACTCCAGAATTACAAAAAAGGTTTTAATTTGTGCTCTCCCTGAGATATTCTGAAATATTTGCCAGTTCATTTACAACAATTTACATTTCACTGTGTGCTATAAAAAACATTTTCTTTCCCTGAAGCCTGCAAGATTGTTACGTAATTCCTCTCAATTTGAAGTCAGAGATAGAAAAGTGAACACCAAGCTTATTCGGAAGACAGAGGCTGACATTTGACCTCTGTCTTGGAATGCCCAGCAAATGTTAGAAGAGAAGAACAAAATTCAAAGACCTGTCTACAGAAAGCGAACACAAGGAGTTGATGGACGGAGCACTGACATTTTTCAGACACTACCCCCAGTCACAGATCTGGGTTGAATCCATTATCGTTCTTTAGCTCACTTCGCCACCCCAGATCAGACACAGCTATATACAAATCAGTCTTGACCCTGTGTCTCCTGGGAACAGTCCAGCCCGAACTGCCAAGCCATGTCTTCCCTGGACCAGCAACAAGAATCCTAGGACTGGTTTCAGGCTAACAGCCCTCATCAGCCAGGGTACATTGAATTCAGTGGCAAATTGAGCAAGGGACCCACGTCTGGGTATATCCTGCCAACTTGGGCGAACAAAGCAAACACAAGGAGATGATGGACGGAACGCTGACATTTTTCAGACACTTACCGGCAGTCACAGATCTAGGTTGAATCCATCATCGTTCTTTAGCTCACTTCACCACCCCAGGTCAGACACAGCTATATGCAAATCAGTCTTGACCCTGTGCCTCATGGGAACAGTCCAACCCGAACTGCCAAGCCATGTCTTCCCAGGACCGTAAACAAGCATCCTAGGGACGGTTTCGGGCTAACAGTCCTAATCAGCCAGGCTAGCTTGAATCCAGTGACAAAGGAGCAAGGGACCACGTCTGGGCATACCCAGTCAACTTAGGGCGAACAAAGCAAACACAAGGAGATGATGGATGGAGCACTGATATTTTTCAGACACTCACCCCCAGTCACAGATCTGGGTTGAATCCATCATCGTTCTTTAGCTCACTTCGCCACCCTAGGTCAGACACAGCTATATGCCAATCAGTCTTGAATCTGAGCCTCATGGGAACTGTCCAGCCTGAACTGCCAAGCCATGTCTTCCTTGGACCGGAAACATGCATCCTAGGGCTGGTTTTGGGCTAACAGACCTCATCAGCCAGGCTAGTTTGAATCTAGTGGCAAAGTGAGCAAGGGACCCACGTCTGGGAATACAAAAAGATAGCGTTTGCGAAAGAATTCAGCAAAGAGGCAATGTTCCACAGGATGGACATAGAAATGCTGGGCCGGCTATTACAAAAAGTCAGTAAATAGAAAGCCAGAAAATGTGAGTTTTCAAACTGATTACAAACCACAAAGCCAATGAATGGTAAACAATGGGCGGAATGAATTTCAGGAAAGTTTCAGAATGCCCACAAGAAGTCTTTTCACAACTAGACAGTTGCACTGTCTAGTGGGCTTCGACGTCAAAACGGTATGCTGCCACCACTGGGCTTGTGCTACTTATCTCTTGGTAAAGGCAGTAGTCCTTTACCACTACGCTGGCAGCGCTCTGTGCACCATTCCTTGTCTAATAAGACCATAATCTGTGACAGACTCAGGTCATGGCACACATGCATGATTTGTGTTCACCCTTAACCAAAAATCAGTACCAAGGAACCAGATAACATTGCAGCTGGGACACTCAGGGCAGGGGTGAGCGTCCATCACCATTACAAGGGACGTTTCCTTCACAACAGACTTTTTAATTTTCCAGTCATCATTCTATCCAACCTACGAAGACCTCACCCGCTACGAAATCCAAGTTTACCCCACATTGAGCTTTTGGCACCAAAACCAGCGGGAGCGCATTGACAACGTATCAGACTTCAAGTACCTGGACTACCAAAAACTAAAGTCCAAAATTAGGACAAACTACTTAGTTATCCGACCTGAATTTTCCTTCACAGTTGGTTTGTAATCATGTGTAGGTCCTAGTCTACAACAAACAGCGAATTTTAATTGGTACTTTACTTTATCTTGGTGCATTTTGAACTAAAAAACTATTCTAAAATTCATAACTCAAGTCCTCCTAAACTCATTTTAATGATCCTGATGTATTTGAGCTCATTAACGTTTTCTATATTTTTCTAAACTGGTTTAGCAATTTTATTATATTGTGATTCTTTGGGAATCGCATGCTGCTTGTGACGCATACACTGGCAATGGCAATAGGTCAGGCCTGTAATTGAAACTGCCTCCTCAGTGATTGGTAAGTTTAGGTACACATTAGCCCCCAGATGCAACAAGCATCCATTTTGCGAATCCTTATTAGCGAAAAATAAGGATTCGCTAATAACGAATAGCAAAATGCCATCATGAAGAACTCGCTTAAAAAATAGCGATTTCTTAAAATTCCTGAATTGCGATTCGCAAATTGCGAATTGTAATTAAGGAATACATTCCCATTCATTCCTATTGGCCTAGAGGCCCATAGGAATGAAGGGAAAGAATCTCAATTTGCGATTCTCAATTAGAGAATCTAAAATTAAGATTGCTATTTCAAGGGTGCCAGGGTGTCAAAAGGACACCCTGTTGCGCCCCTGAAATCTGCATATGGGTACATTTTGCACACACACATGCCCAAAGGGCATGTCTGTGTGTAAAATGGAACTTTGAAAAATGCACTTAAGTGCATTTTTCAACGTTTTTGAAAATTATCATGAAGTTCAACTTCATGGTAATTTGCGCCCCCTATTAGCAAAATCGCTAATTTGTACACTTTAATGGATTGCATTTAAGGAATCTCAATTTGAGATTCCTTAAATGCAATAGCAATTTAAGTAATTGCAATTTTGCGATTTTTTAAATTGCGATTTTTGCATTTGGGATGATGCACCCCAAATGCAAAAATACCGGTCGCAAAGGGGCAGATTCTGCTAATCTGCCCCTTTGCGAGAGGTTTTTAGCTTGATGCATCTGGGCCTAAGTCCTCTAATACATGCACTCAGTCAATCATTCATGCACTTATGCATCCATTCTGCTACCCACTATCTGATTCTTGCATTTAACCACTTACCAATCCATAAATAAAACACCCACATGCTCAACAAGGATATGCAGGATAAACAGAATAACAAAAACAAAACGTACCCTGGCTGAACATGGCACACATAGGTTTGAAATAAAATAATACAGTTAAACGTAGTAGCAGACGGTCATCTTGCAACAGTACAGCACATATTATTATTATTATTATTATTAAAGGCTTTTGTAGCGCGCTCTATAAAATAGTATCCTGGCGCGGTAAAGGCAGAGCAGAGAGGAGTCAGATGGGTAGCAGAAACAGAAGTGAAAAGAAACCTATAATGTAATGTTAAAAAGATGGGTCTTCAGTCCTTTCTTAAAAGCACTGATAGTAGACGCAGCTTTAATGTGAAGGGGGAGAGCATTCCAGGCTTTCGCGGCTCTGACTGCAATGGATTGGCCGCCTAGTCTGCAGTACTTAAATTTAGGCACGGACATTTGGCACAGATTGGCGGACCGAAGGGGGTGGTTAGGAACATAGAGGACAAACCTTTTTCTCAGGTAGACTGGGCCTATTTGATGGACAGCACGGTAGGAGAGGACTAAAATTTTAAAGAAAATCCTGTGGGCAACTGGGAGCCAATGGAGGTCACAGAGTAAGGGACGGGCACTGGAGCACCTAGGTGTGTTAAACAAGAGTCTCGCAGCGGCATTTTGTATGACCTGAAGGCGGTAGTCCGCAGAACAGTCCATTCGCATAGTCCAACCTAGAGAGTATCAGAGCGCGAATAACAGTCTCTTTTGCCTCTCTCGGGAGGAGGGGAAAAAACCTGCGTAAAGTTTTCAGAGTGGAGAAGCAGACCCCAGTAAGTTTTTTTAGATGATCTTCAAATTTGAGGTCATTTCCAAACCAGACTCCTAAATTCTTTACGGGGCCACCAATGGATTTAGGGCAGGGCAGGTCAGCAGGCCAAAGAAGACCACTAAAATTGTCGGGGAAAGAGCCATACAGCAGAATCTCAGACTTACTTTCGTTGCACTTTAACTGGGCGAGTGCTAACCATTGAAAAACAGGAGATAGGCAAAATTGGGCCGCCGACGTATCTAAATTGTTTTTTGACCAGGTAAACAAAAGTTGTGTGTCGTCGGCATAGGCCATAATTTTTGCCCCTAACTGTTCTGCAAGGTAGATTAAAGGGGTAAGATAAATATTAAAAAGCAGAGGGCTCAGAGTAGAACCCTGTGGGACACCCGTAGTAAGTATTTTAGGGGAAGAGGCAAAGGGAGGCATCCAGACTTGTTGCGTCCTATTATTTAAAAATGATGTCAGCCAGTCAAGTGCAGGGCCAGTGATGCCTATAGCAGCTAGTCTAGAGAGCAAGAGAGTGAGGTACCGTATCGAAGGCAGCAGAGAGGTCTAATAAAATCAGAGCCGCTCTGCCACCTCCGTCTAAACATTCTCGGATAGCCTCAGATATTTCGACTAAGGCCGTCTCGGTGCTATAGGCCGCTCTGAAACCAGATTGAGCTGGATGAAGGGCCTGCGTGGTTTCAACAAACTTATCCAGTTGGTTGAAGGCAATCTTTTCACAAATTTTTGCAAGAGCTGGCAGCAATGATATCGGCCGAAAATTAGAAGGGGCGGCAGGATCCAGTCCAGTTTTTTTTAAGAGTGGGAGCAATTTTGCTTGCTTCCAGCAGGCTGGAACGGTTGCAGTGAGAAACGAAAGGTTAATAATCTGAGTAACCTCGTTTCCAACTGTTTCCGCTAAACCCGCAAGTACTCTAGCAGGACAAGGGTCAGAGGGGGATCCTGATTTTAAAGCCGCAATAACAGCGACAATGTCTGGTTTCAGTGACAGAGCAAAGTTAACAAATTGCTCTGTGGGTAGTGGCATTACAGGGGGAGGGGCTGCCAGGGACGAGGAAAAACCATTACTAGTAGTTTGCAAATCATCCTGAATTTTAGCAATTTTTTCAACAAAGAATACAGAAAGTTCTTCGCACCATTTCTCCGATGAGGGCAACAGAGGTTGTGCCGCACAGGGTGATACAAAACTTTTTACAATGGTAAAAATTTCCTTGCTGTTGTTATTAGCTTTATTAATTCGGCCAGCATAATAACTGCTTTTGGCAGATCTGATGGCTGCGTAATACTTTTTTTGTGCGACCCGCAGATCCTTCTTAGCCTCGGGAAGATATGCTTGTCTCCAAATCCGTTCAAGCTTCTTGCAACCTGATTTAAGATCGCGGAGAGCGTGGGAAAACCAAGGTTAGAAGGGGTGGAGCGTAGTCTACAAACCCGGCCTTTATAAATTGAGGCAGTGGTCGCATGCTCAACCTAGAAGTTAAACGAACTGGCTGCCGCCTCAATTTCTAAAGTGAGTGATGGACGGGAGGCGGCTAGACAGTCTGAGAGGGTATCTAGGTTAATCTTCTGTGTGTGAGCAATTTGGGGGCAGATCTCAGCAGAAATAGATAGGGACCAGGAAAACCTGATAAGCTTATGATCTGACCAGGTTACTAACTCAGGACAGGCCATGTCGATGTCGAAATTCGAAAATACCAAATCCAGGACATGTCCACCCAAATGAGTAGGAACCGCCACCCACTGTTTTAACTGGGCCATAGAGAGAGCTTCGTTAAGGCGGGCTGCATCCGGCGAGTCCAAACTATCAACATGGATGTTAAAGTCCCCCAGGAGAAGATATCTAGAGTATATAGTTTTTTATTTCCAGTAGGTCTGCCAAGTTTTAAAGCAATGTATTGGCCACCTTGGAGCACTGTCCCAATACAAGTATTAGTGAGTCAGAGAGAATACCAATTCAGAAATCCCCCTGCAGATACCAGTAACTAAAGGAACCACTGTCGGCCATAGAGAGAAGCTATACTCCCTTGGCCATTGAGGCACATTAAGAAACTTCTCCAATAACTAAGTACTGCTAATCCTGCTATTTTTCACACGCAGTGCAGGATTAAATCCTGTAGAGGCCATAAGGTAGTCGTCGAAATTTCAGGACCCCTTCCCCTCGCAAATTATCTCCTAATATGTTTTTTGATTTTACCAACCAACAATTTTAATAAACCAATTTTATTACACAAAACTAAACATTAACAATTATTAATGTTAAACAAAAATTAATTGGAAACAAGCTTGATTGTAATTTTTTTTAAAGATCAAATGAATATTAGTTTGATGCGTTGTTGCGGGCCCCCTGAAAGGAATAGGGCCCATAGGTCTTTGACTATTTGGTAATCCGGAACTATGCATACAGAGCTAGAGGTTGGCCTGACTTTATTTACTTGGTATAGGGCAAAGAAAGGGGTGCCACCTAAAGAGTCTTTTGGGCTTTAAAAACTGAGGGTGAGACAACAAAAAGGTGGGTAGTGGCAGAGGATGGGGCATGTCAAAATAGGACCTAAATAGTATTAAGAGTGAAAGAGTTTGAGAAGTATTTTATTTGCACGGCTAGGATGGCCATTCGGTGAAAGACAGTCATCATAACAATGCCTGGATGGAAAGGCTACTGTACTGACATACTAGTGGGCACAATTGAATTGGTTCAGGCATGGTTGGAAAGTTGTAGAAAACATGAAAGTGAAGGAGGAGGTCATGCTACCTGCAATGCAAAACAGTAATGAAAGAGTGAGGATGCCCTTTAAGAGAGGTCTACATATGGACCATCATGCATTGGGATGCAGTCAAATTGGAGGAATGGGACCAGCAGTGTTATAGGGTTAAACATCACACACTTACCAGTCTAACTTTTTTAGTTCCTTATTTATATCCTGGTTGAAGGGTTCCCGTCGTTGAGCCCCAACTAAGAAATCCCGAGCTCGCTTGTATTCGGTCAAAGCTAAGCAGGCCTGAAGAAGAGAGAACGGAAATACATTTTAAAAATGGTGGGCATCAGACAGCTAACGTTACTTATCTTTAACAAAAATTTCTTCAGTGCTGGCTTCTTCTTAAGGTACACATCGACGACAGAACACTCTGCTGCTGTACAGACTTTTAAAATCATATTTTATGCTATGAATTCAGGCTTTTTTTGTACAGCTTTAAGTCATTACATTTTAAATAATGCAACCAGAGGATAGGAGATCCTGCCTATTTGGCCTGACTGAAAACCGTGATAAACAGGTGTAAAAACTGAAGCTTGGAGGAGGAGAAGGGGCAGACATTAAAATTGCTTAAGGAGAGGTACATAGCTGCCAAGGTTTCAGATTGCAATGTGTGACATTTTCATCATTTCAGTGAAATTAAGAGTGACAGTTCACCACTATGAGTGACTCTTTCTCATTAGCAAAATCAAGCAATTAAGACGAGGGAAACATACATTTCAGAAATTACACCCATTTGATCAACAAGAACCCCCAAGAAGATATTACAACTGTTGCAAAGCACTAGAAATAGAAGGGGACTAACCACCTTATTCATGCCACATGATTGCGAGGTGCAGACTACAGGAAGCCCCCAAGCGCCACATTCTGAAATATCAGCATGTTTATTTACAGGCGGGCTGCTCGCTACCGGTCTAATCAGCGCTCAATTAAGAGAACTTGGGAAAATTACACAGCCGAGGATTTGCCTAATGCAGAAAAGCCAAAAAACCTGTACTAACCGGCCTTCCAGCTGCGTACGCTCAACAGATCGATGCGTGCACCGCGGAAGCCTGGGAAGCAGGCTCTGGCTGAGGAGGGCTGCAGGCGCATCCTCAAAACCCCTAAACACAATGTATTCCTAAAACCTTGCCTGGAATCAAAGCTCCTTGTATACAGTTTTATTACTATTTCACGTTTGGATGTTTCAGCATGTTTGAAACTCGGTTGCAGTGAAAATGTTTTCATGTGTGAGGAAATGCGTGTACTTCCCTAGTGCAAATTCTAAACAACTTGTTGCAAAGTGTTTAGACTACATCTAGTGTTGGCTTGTGCGGTTTTAAGTCTCGCGTGCGTTGCAGGGCAGAGCCCTGCTCCGCCTCCACAAGAGATTTTGTAGCAGAGGATTTTCAGAAGTGGGCTTTAAGCCCCGCCCCTCATTCCCATTGGCCGCGTCACTATTTATGTTAAACGGTGGCCTGCCATTGGAAATGAAGTGTTTTGGTTGCCTCCCTTTAGCTTGCGATCTGGACTCGGTGGGCTGCTTCACGGCTGTCGTGAAGCACATTCTTATCTTTATGGGGCCATGTGTTTAAACTTATTTAAATTTAGAGATGCACTCCCTTCTAATTTGCTTTACACTTTCAACTATATATTCACACTGTTTAAACTACTTATATCCAGCGTGCTGCAGGGGTAACACGTTTGTCCTTTCCGTGTCAAAAACTGAACCTCCCTACCTCGAGACCTTAGGTCCCGACCCCTACGCACAATTGCTACGAGGATTTACCAATAATTTACCATCAACATTATAAACACATTGAAACCAAAAATAATTTGCTTAAGTTTGAACATTTATTTCGACACCATAAATATTCATTAGTTTGAATTTTTTAGTAGATCATGAAACACAACTTGAATAATATACATTTCAAAATGTCATTTGTACATGAAAAAAATTCATTCAAACAATTTCTTCTGTACTTTCTTGGAGATGCTCTATGCATTTCGGGTCACACCGGACCCTTCATCAGGAGCAAGTACCATCTAAAAAACAATATCACACAGCAATGAGCATTATATACCAACTGGAGCATATAATGTGTCTACATTTTTCAATAGAACAACATGCTTTAGTAAATTTAAAATGACTTGTAGTGTATGCTACCTCGTGAAAATGCCCTTCACCTCAGTGCTCAAAGCAAACCAAACTTCCTAGTATATGCTTACTTAATCCATCCTAGATAGTACGCTCGTAATCTGTAAAAAAAGAACCATTCAGTAAAAAGAACCTGCATCGAGAAGGTGCATCTAGCTTTGTGATACAAAAAATATATCTGTGGCCTTGCCTTCAGGACTTACCGAAGGACTTCAATAATCTAATGCCTGCTGCAGAACTTCTCAAAGAAACATTCGTCTTCCTCAACGCCCAAGAAGGGATCAACAATCGTAAACCCTGGAACGACAATTCCGATCAGACTGTTGTCAAACCTCCGCTTTAAAAAACAACTCAAACGCACAAAGCTTCTGCTATCGTTAAAATTTACCAGATCTTCCACCTGCTGACTTCGCAACTCCGCTTGCTTGTGCCTCCGTGTAATACAACTCCATGACCTCTGCCTGTGCGTAGGAACTAATACCGTATCTCGAGCTGCTAACAGAAAAGACGGACTACTCTTCCGGCTCTCCACAGGCCGCCATTAGTAAATGGTGTTAAATGGTGTTAAAGGTGATGAAAACAGGCTGCATTTCACTTGAAACGATTCTAAATGCCCTAAAAACTCTTCAAAAAACGGCAACTTCTCCACGACCATAAACCTCAATACTAATTGAAATCAAGACCTATAACGTGCCCAACCCTAATAAAATCGACCTAATTTTTTTTTTTTTTAAACTTTATTGTTCACAGCCATGAACAATGACCTGACGCCTCAAAAAAGTGACACAAAAACACTATACATGCACCAAAACAAAACGTGGAAGTGTAGGGAAATTGAAATGAACTTGCATGTTGGTTTGAAATTTTCAAAGTTCTCTATACAACATTATAACAACATATACAATATATATACATAAGTACTGATCAACGGTATCCACAATAATTAGCAAATTTACAAGAAACAAGATAAATCAATCCTTTCATTTAATCCTTTCGGCTCTTGGGTACCCAGTTTTTTTATCCAAAATATTTCTCGCTGAAGGAGGGATCTGGTACGATCCGCACCTTCAGGGAGAACTACCTGGTCTAACACTGACAACTGCAATTGGGATATACTATGCCTTTCTTGTGTCCAGTGGGACGCCAGACTACTCTTCATATTTTTATTTCTTATGGTGCTCTTGTGTTCTGAAATTCGCACTTTTAATTTTCTCTCTGTCTTGCCTACGTAGACTTTCCCGCAGGGACATTTTATGTAATAAATCAGGTTCATGGAGTTACAATCTGAGTTATGATGTAATACAATTTCTTTGCCTGACAAAGGATGATGTATGATATTTCCAGTAATGACGTTACTGCAGTGCACGCAATTTGCACATTTTTTCATTCCTCTACTAGCTGTAATTTCCTTTTTGTGAGTAGAAAATTTCAAGATTTCTTTGAGATTTTTAGACCTTGTGAAGGCGAACAAAGGTTTGACATTAAATAAAAATCTGATTCACTTTCCAAAAGAACCCAATGACGATTGATTATGTTCTTAATTTTTTGGGTACTAGTATTGAATTTGGATACAAATACATGCCTTTCTTTCTTTTCCTTTGGTTTCTGAATCAACAAGTTTTTACGTTCCATGGCATGAATTCGTTTGTTTGCCTGTTCAATAATGTTAATAGGATATCCTCTTTCCTCATACTCATACATACATACAGGCAACAGACAGAATCTTGAGAGAAAACTCCTACAGTTGAACACGTATGATGAAAATATACAATTCACTCATGACATAAGTGATTCTCAAATACCGTTTTTGGATGTTCTAGTAAAGATTGAAGATCAACAAATAATTACATCTCTTTATAGAAAGGATACTGATGTTAACAACGCTCTTAAATATCAAAGCTTTCATCCACCAAGCTTGAAGAAAAATCTTCCTTTCTCTCAATTCATGAGATTAAAGCGTATATGTTGTGACAAAAATGATCTGGAAGCTCAATTAAATATTCAAGCACAAAAGTATGAGGAAAGAGGATATCCTATTAACATTATTGAACAGGCAAACAAACAAATTCACGCCATGGAACGTAAAAACTTGTTGATTCAGAAACCAAAGGAAAAGAAAGAAAGGCATGTATTTGTATCCAAATTCAATACTAGTACCCAAAAAATTAAGAACATAATCAATCGTCATTGGGTTCTTTTGGAAAGTGAATCAGATTTTCAAGGTTTATTTAATGTCAAACCTTTGTTCGCCTTCACAAGGTCTAAAAATCTCAAAGAAATCTTGAAATTTTCTACTCACAAAAAGGAAATTACAGCTAGTAGAGGAATGAAAAAATGTGCAAATTGCGTGCACTGCAGCAACGTCATTACTGGAAATATCATACATCATCCTTTGTCAGGCAAAGAAATTGTATTACATCATAACTCAGATTGTAACTCCATGAACCTGATTTATTACATAAAATGTCCCTGCGGGAAAGTCTACGTAGGCAAGACAGAGAGAAAATTAAAAGTGCGAATTTCAGAACACAAGAGCACCATAAGAAATAAAAATATGAAGAGTAGTCTGGCGTCCCACTGGACACAAGAAAGGCATAGTATATCCCAATTGCAGTTCTCAGTGTTAGACCAGGTAGTTCTCCCTGAAGGTGCGGATCGTACCAGATCCCTCCTTCAGCGAGAAATATTTTGGATAAAAAAACTGGGTACCCAAGAGCCGAAAGGATTAAATGAAAGGATTGATTTATCTTGTTTCTTGTAAATTTGCTCATTATTGTGGATACCGTTGATCAGTACTCATGTATATATATTGTATATGTTGTTATAATGTTGTATAGAGAACTTTGAAAATTTCAAACCAACATGCAAGTTCATTTCAATTTCCCTACACTTCCACGTTTTGTTTTGGTGCATGTATAGTGTTTTTGTGTCACTTTTTTGAGGCGTCAGGTCATTGTTCATGGCTGTGAACAATAAAGTTTAAAAAAAAAATGTTTTAGGTCGATTTTATTAGGGTTGGGCACGTTATAGGTCTTGATTTCAATTGGTATTGAGGTTTATGGTCGTGGAGAAGTTGACGTTTTTTGAAGAGTTTTTAGGGCATTTAGAATCGTTTCAAGTGAAATGCAGCCTGTTTTCATCACCTTTAACACCATTTACTAATGGCGGACGGTGGAGAGCCGGAAGAGTAGTCCGTCTTTTCTGTTAGCAGCTCGAGATACGGTATTAGTTCCTACGCACAGGCAGAGGTCATGGAGTTGTATTACACGGAGGCACAAGCAAGCGGAGTTGCGTAGTCAGCAGGTGGAAGATCCGGTAAATTTTAACGATAGCAGAAGCTTTGTGCGTTTGAGTTGTTTTTTAAAGCGGAGGTTTGACAACAGTCTGATCGGAATTGTCGTTCCAGGGTTTACGATTGTTGATCCCTCTTGGGCGTTGAGGAAGACGAATGTTTCTTTGAGAAGTTCTGCAGCAGGCATTAGATTATTGAAGTCCTTCGGTAAGTCCTGAAGGCAAGGCCACAGATATATTTTTTGTATCACAAAGCTAGATGCACCTTCACGATGCAGGTTCTTTTTACTGAATGGTTCTTTTTTTACAGATTACGAGCGTACTATCTAGGATGGATTAAGTAAGCATATACTAGGAAGTTTGGTTTGCTTTGAGCACTGAGGTGAAGGGCATTTTCACGAGGTAGCATACACTACAAGTCATTTTAAATTTACTAAAGCATGTTGTTCTATTGAAAAATGTAGACACATTATATGCTCCAGTTGGTATATAATGCTCATTGCTGTGTGATATTGTTTTTTAGATGGTACTTGCTCCTGATGAAGGGTCCGGTGTGACCCGAAATGCATAGAGCATCTCCAAGAAAGTACAGAAGAAATTGTTTGAATTAATTTTTTTCATGTACAAATGACATTTTGAAATGTATATTATTCAAGTTGTGTTTCATGATCTACTAAAAAATTCAAACTAATGAATATTTATGGTGTCGAAATAAATGTTCAAACTTAAGCAAATTATTTTTGGTTTCAATGTGTATATAATTAATGTTGATGGTAAATTATTGGTAAATCCTCGTAGCAATTGTGCGTAGGGGTCGGGACCTAAGGTCTCGAGGTAGGGAGGCCATGAGTTTAAACACATGGCCCCATAAAGATAAGAGATCCCCATGGTCTGGCGCAATCCTCTTTTGCTTTCGGGACTGCGCTTGTTTTTTTAATTACGAGAGATTTCAAAAGCGCAAGAGCTGTTCAGTCTATACGTGTCGTTGGGAAGGGGCTAAGGCACTCTTTATAAGCGGGTTGGAGAGGCATTTACTGAACCTGGTATTACTGCTTTTCGGAATTACGGCTTTTGATGATAAAAATCACATCCTCTGGATACATTTGACATTTGTCAGCTTGGAGGGGATGCCTGGCGCTTTTACGAGCAAATTTAGTGCAATAACGCCCAAAACTGCATTTCATTACCTATCATAGGGTGGGGGGGCGGCGGGGAAGGGAGAGTAATTGGGTGTTATTTATGGCACCCAATAAATTCCGAGACAGCAGAGTCTAACTTTATCGTGTGCAATACACGTTACACCAATTGCTGGTCCACGCGTTAACTTCTGTAAAGTCTCAGGAGCCCCACTTAAACTTCAGGGTTACGGACTTTCAGCGCTCTGGACCGGTCTAGTGCTGTCCATGGTGCTGAATTCTTTTAAGTTTATATTTGTGCATTGTATCGTATGAGAGGTGCTCTTTCCGAATGAACTGATGAGCTGAAACCTGAACTTATCTGTGCCCCAAGAGCAGGGCCAGAGCGCAAAAGCAAGTCTCTTGAATATCTGAAGGCTTAAACATGAGAAACCACCACTCTTTGTATCTTTCACTGTGCTCTCACGTGAGCTGATTATTGAAGTTTGTTTGAGGCACTGACTGGCGCGTTTGTTGTTGGTTAATCATTGCTATGTGATGTCTTGAACACAATCTTCACCCCAACTCGCACAAGCTAGGCCTGGACTATTGGACACCGCTCTCCAGCGCAATTCAGGAAGCCTGGAGCCCGAGCCTCCCTTGTGATAGCCGTCACCCTGCTCCGGAAGGAAGACACCAGCTTTTGGACTGCTGGGTGGGCCCTGCTGCTTCAGCCTGTCACCATCTCTCCTTCCACTCTCGTCCCTCTTCCCTCCCTCTATTGCCCTTCCCTGCTCTCACCTTTACCTAATTTTTCCTTTTTTTTCTTTCTACCCCTTTCCCTCGTCTTTCTCTTGCTTTCCTTGTCTCACACATCTCTCTCCATATCTACCTCGTTACATCTATCCATGTCTCTCCCGCTCTCTTCCATTTGTTCATATGTCGTCATCTGCCAATCTTTCTCCCTACCTCTTCGTTTTTTGTACATCTAGCCCTCAAACCAAATTCCCGTCTCCCCGTGCCACCTCCTTATTATCCATCAACCTCTCGCCCCACCTCTTCCTCTCTTTCTCCTTGTTTTTTCCCCCTCCGTCCCCCTCTCTCTCCATCCCTCCACCCTCCCTAACAGGCCCTCCCTGCCTTCTCTATCCCTTCGGTGGCTTCCTTTCGTGGTTAAGGATTGCGGTATTTTCCACACCTTGGTTAGCCTCTGCTCCTGCGGTGTCTCTTACTGTGTGGATGCAGCTGTATTTATTCTCCAGGTTCACATCGCTCGAGACCCCTGGGTAAAAGTGCTGCGTATAAATTAACATTTGCTGCCTCCGCAGCCCCTCGCCTCCCCGCTACATGCTTTGCAGGTTTCTCACCGTTTCTCTGGATCCCTTTATCACATTTCAGTCCCTCTCCTAATTACTGCATATTTTGGCCTTTCTGCTTTGCTCTCTCTTTTGTTCGCCTTCTTCTCTCTTTCTGTTGTCTCTCTTGTTTGTCTTCACGCTTGATTAATCTTTGAACAACTTCAATTGTCTTTTTGAGAGAAGACATTTAAAAATTTTATGCCTAGAATTTTGGAAGGATTTTCACTTATTTTGTGGGCTTATTGCCTATTTTGTGGGCTTATTGTCTCATTGTGAAATTGACGCATAGAGAATTGATGAGTAAATATTTTTGTGCACAGTTTTGCACTTTGCACCGATTTGAAGCACAGTTTGATTTGGTGGGGTAGCAAGAGCTTTTGCCACCGGGTCGATCTCTCAGTTGGCTGCTTATGACGGCTGTGCAGGTAAGACAGTGGGTTGTGGGGGGAAGGGTTGACAGAGGACAGTGAGCGGAGGGGGGGGGACAGACAACTAGACAGAATAAAATATAAAAAACAAGAAAACTTACCTGGCGCCCACCGCCGCCCCCCAAAAAGTGCCACCCATGGTGGTCTGCCCCTCTTCCCTCCAGCTCCCGCGGTATCTCTTACTCTGTGGATGTAGCTGTATTTATTCTCCAGGTTCACATCGCTCGAGACCCCTGGGTAAAAGTGCTGCGTACAAATTAACATTTGCTGTCTCCGCAGCCCCTCGCCTCCCGGCTACACGCTTTGCAGGTTTCTCACAGTTTCTCTGGATCTTGTTATCACATTCTGGTCCCTCCCCTTATTGCTGCATATTTTGGCCGTTCTGCCTTGCTCTCTCTTTTGTTCACCTTCTTCTCTCTTTCTGTTGTCTCTCTTGTTTGTCTTCACTTTTGCTTAATCTTTGAACAACTTCAATTGTCTTTTTGAGAGAAGACATTTTAAATTTCCATGCCTAGAATTTTGGAAGGGTTTTCACTTATTTTGTGGGCTCATTGCCTATTTTGTGGGCTTATTGCCTCATTGTGAAATTGACGCGTAGAGAATTGATGAGAGTAAATATTTTTGTGCCCAGTTTTGCACAACTGTCTTTTTGAGAGAAGACATTTTAAATTTCCATGCCAAGAATTTTTGAAGGTTTTTCACTTATTTTGTGGCTCATTGCCTATTTTGTGGGCTTATTGCCTCATTGTAAAATTGACGCTTAGAGAATTGATGAGCATAAATATTTTTGTGCACAGTTGTGCACTTTGCGCCCATTCGGAGCACAGTTCAATTCGGTGGGGTAGCTAGAGCATTTGCCACCGGGTCGATCTCTCACTTGGCTGCTTATGACTGCTGTGCAGGTAAGACAGTGGGGGCTGGGGGGAGGGTTGACTGGACGATGAGCGGGGGGAGGCGACAGACAACAAGACAGAATAAAATATAAAAAACAAGAAAACTTACCTTGCGCCCACTGCCGCCGCCCCCCAAAAAGTGCCACCCATGGTGGTCTGCCCCTACTCCCCCCAGCTATGCGTCTGGTTTGATTGTCACTCTCTCACAATTTCTGTGAAGGCCATAACTGCAAGACTCACCTACGGGATACAGCATGCTAATCTGTGTGAAGGGGGGGTGGTCCAACAATATTGTCAGAATATTATCTCTCATTAATATTGGGTTCCAAATATAATTTACCAAAATCTCACCCCATTTGAGTTAATAGAAAATCTACACCCATTGGGACAATATTTATGTAAACCTTATTTAGGATATATTATCAGACAATATTCCCCTCAGTGACATGGTGATATGCAATCATGAAGAGTAGAGCTGTACCGGTGTCCAAAAATACCCAAAACACGTTTGGTGACTTTACTCCTAATTGTTTCCAGCAAAAGTAGCAATCAAATGCAAAAACAGACTTGAATGGGTATTAGTATTGGGGTTTTGTTTTTTTCCATAACTTATTTGATTGAATTTCTGCCATGACATTGGGGTGTGTTTATGGTGTGGCTTGCCAGCACAATTGCAGACAGACAATTATGTTATGCTATAATAATTTACACTGCTCATGGCTGCCCAGGTAAGTGCTTCCCAGACCGTCAGAAGCATCAGTCACTAAAACAGGTTCTCCCACCTAGAACAGCCAAGTCTTTAACTGTTTTCTGAAACTGAGATAATTAGAGAAGCTGCTTAGGTAAATGGGAACTTTATTCCACAGTCTGGGGGCCAAGACGCGGAATTACCTACCTCCCTGTCTAGCCAGCTTGAAGCGTAGAATAGCAGCTAGGTTGAAATCAGTGCATCTTAACATTGTAGTTGGGCGGTAAAACTGCCTTAATAAACATGCATTGAAAATGCAATAGGTCTCGCTTTTGATTAAGTTAAAGCCATTTGCTTTTCTAATGGTATTGTATTCTAGCTTTGCATCATTTAGTGTATATTTGGGATATGATGTAGTTGTATTTAGTTAGAATTGTTTTGTTAGCTGTGTAGTAGTTTAAAGCATAACATTAGTAAGAAAAGAGCAGAGTTTTAGATTTGGGAGCTGAATGAATAGAAGAATAGTATGTGTGTTAATTTCGAGTAGTGAGGATTACAATAGCAGAAGGCACACACCCCCAGCACAAAGCAATGAAGATTATATGTTATATGTGTTAAAGAAGTAAAGCAGGGACAGACAAGCATATTTGTTTTCTGTGTATACTGTATTACCAGTAACTAAGCCAGGCTGGCTGTCACCCCTGTATTGACAAAGCAATGACAATAATATGTTATATGTTTTATGTTGTAAGTGGTTTTTAAAAGTGGCGAGGGAAGAGCAAATATATGTAAATATGTGCACATATCACAAATATACACTAGATAATGCAAAGCTACAATTCAATACCATTAGCCTGGGGAGTAGGCCACACTCGGCGGCACGCTGCCAGCTGCCACACAATCCACAGTTAGGCAGCGCTTCAGTTGAGACACTATGCGCAATGCATCATATGCGTAACGATATATGTCTGTGCGTTGATGCGGAGCACCACACTGAAATGAGTTAGTCTAACGCCTGAAGCGTGGTACTTGGCAGGACTTGAGGCAAAGCAAAGATGGGCCTTCTTTCTTCTCAGACTTCAAGTATGTCAGGAGTACAATGCAATGCACATAATTTTCGCGGAGGAGAGAAATAGAGAGAAGTATATAGCTCTCTCTCTTGCTAAGAAACTAAAAATCTTTTTTTCAACTATGCTATACGCTGAGCCAGCCTCAGATTCATCAGAGGCTGCTGCTATGGGCTCAATGGCATAACATTTTGAGAGAAGTAAACTTCAACAAAGATACCATGTCTGTTAAAATAACCTTGAAGTATTCACTGTTGGAACCATTCGACTTAAGGCACAATGTCAAAACATTCTAGGCTGCATAACTCTCAGGCTAAGAATAGCTTGGAGATGGCGTGGCCAGCACCATGACTGGCTAAGACGTGACTCTCTAGTGCTCCGGCTAGCTGCCTCATAATCCGACGCTCAACTTACCCCAAACTGCACCAAATTCATACCGGAGGTGCCCCTGGCGGGTCCGACCCTGGGGAGCACGCTATTTCGCGCAATTGTCCACGGACGACGACGCGGCGCCGACCAGAGGGTGATCCCCCCCCCTCGGAACCCTGCGAGCCTCAAGATGGCGGAATGACCACAGGTCCGCGACCGGAGCAACCCGAGACCCCCGACCTGAGGGACACACACAGACACGCGGCGCCTCGCACAGTCTTTCCTGCCACTGTCAGCTGGAGAGTCGGCGGGCTGGACAGCCGAGGGGGTGATCCCGCGCTCCCGGGGCATAGCGGACTGAGACTCCTTCACCTACCAATCTGGAGAAGACGCGGGACTGGTGAGGCACCCTCGGGATTGTACGTGGCACCCGGAATGTGGAGTCCGCTGCGGACCGTCTGAGGTATTTAGACTGACCTGGTGAACTATGGGGAAAAGAGATCTACCGCCGAAAGTGTCCAAGCAGGGAACCATGGACAGTTTCACTGCCCCACGCACGGCCGCGGTAGGCCCCAGCGATATGTCAGGTACACGCTCGGACACCGCGCTGCTGATGGAGGCCATTCAGGCGTCACGGACGGATATCCAGGAGTCCAGGGCTGCCCTGGAAGTAAAAATAGGAGAAGTGTGTTCGGAGGTGACACGACTGAGACAGGACTTCTGGAATCTGTCCGAAAGGGTTACCACTGCAGAGACTCGGATGGGTGAGGCGGAAGACGCAATCACTACCCTGCGCAAGGACATGGCGGTACTGCAGGCTTCGCACCGCCAACTCCTATGGAAGGTCGACGACGCTGAAAATAGAGCGAGAAGGAACAACCTCCGCTTTATTGGCTTTAGAGAGGGAATTGAGAAGTCTGATATGGTGTCCTTCTTGCGCACTTGGCTCATGGAGACCTTCCCTACGGCGCAATTCTCCCCTTGCTTCATCATCGAAAGGGCGCATAGGGCCCTCCTGGCGAGGCCCCCGGAGGGAGCGAGACCGCAACCAGTCATAGCACGCTTTCTTAATTTCGCCGACAGGGACCGCATCCTGAGAGAGGCAAGGAAACTGGGCGAGATACGTCTGGAAAATGCTCATATCATGGTCTTCCGGGACTACAGTCAGGAGGTACAAAAACAACGCCGGGCTTTCGACTCCGTGAAGGCGAAACTCAGAGACCTAAAAATCACGTATATGCTCCTCTTCCCGGCAAAACTCAAGGTGGTATATAAGGACCAGTCACTCTTTTTCACCCACCCGGAAGACGCTTGGCAATGGCTGGAGGAACGCCCGATCCTAAACAGCAGGGAAAGAGCCAGCAGAGAGTCATCGGACAAAGCCCGGCAAGATGCAACCCACTGGGAACGTCCGAAATCACAAAGGTTGAGACTCTCGAGGAGGACGAGGAGGCAAATCCAGATGACACCCTACCACGGCCGAGATCTGAGACCCACACGGAAAGGGCGCTCGGCCTCGCCGACTGAATCTGCCGGGACGGGGTCAAGATTTACTGGACTACATTCGAAGGCCCGATCGGAGGACGGAGAGGTAGAGGACCTGGAGGATCGCACGTCTGGAGAAGAGGAAGTGGAGGAAGGGGGTCAATCCGCACACCCGCTGGTGGAAGAGATCCGAGTGCTGGAACAGGACTTCTCTGGACAACTGAGTGCACCTGAATCAGAGACACAAGGCTCCAAATCATGAATTGTGGGGCAGCGGTCCGCTGAAAGTACTTAGGGGAGCGAAGAGGTCCCCATGATGATGCGCTCTTTGGACGATGGTGTGCGTGGGCTGTGGGAATGGCAGCCTGGTAGAGGAGAGGAGAGCACGCCAGTTGACACGCTTCCTTGTTTCACAAGTCGTATTGTTGTTCTTTAGCTTTTGTTTTGCGAGGAAGTCGAGGAGACAATTCCAGGCGACACCCTACCATGGCCGGGATATGGGACTCCAGCGAAAAGGACGCTCGGCCTCGCCGACGGGGATGGCCAGGACAGACTCCCTATCTGCGAGGCTGCGACCACACGCCCGATCGGAGGACGGCGAGGAGGAAGACCTGACAGGACACACGTCTGCAGAAGAGGACCTAGGGGGAGGAAGCCAATCCGCGCATCCGCTTGTGGAGGAGATTCGTGTGATGGAGCAAGACGTCTCTGGACAATTGGGCGCACCGGAATCGGAGACACAGGACTCTAAATCGTGAACCACAGGGACACGGAACTTTGATTGCCAACAGTGAGGCGCAGACGTCCCCTATCTGCCACGTCCTTTGAACAATGCTGCATGCGGGTCGTGGGATTGGCATCTGGCCGGAGGAGTGGAGAGCACGCAAGTTGACACGCTTCTTTGTTACACAAGTTTACTAGTTATTTGACTCTTTGTTCCCTGGGTACTTGACAGGGAGGGTGTTTGTGGGTGGGCGACAGGCCTACTCCTGCGGAAAGTCATGTCCTGTATAGGGACAATACTGGAAGGGGAGGGAGGTGGAGAGGGGGGGAAGAAAGGGAGTTCTCTTGTTTGTTGGGACGAGGGTCCAGGGGGGGAAAGTTGGGGGAAACACGTTTTCATTGAACGCAGCCAGCAGCACGCACTGAACACACGCTTCACCTATACATGCCGGGGTCCAGGCGATGGTAGATCCCATGCGTTCCAATGGCGAGTACCGTAGTCACTCCACAAGGGGGAGATAGGAGACTGAGCATCCTGACGTGGAATGTCAATGGGCTGGGCTCCAAAATCAAAAGAGGCCTAGTGAATGCCTACATTAAAAGGGTGGACCCAGACTTCACTTTTTTGCAAGAAACGCACCTCAGAGGCACTCAGTGTGCTTTTATCGCGCGGGGGAGGCACAAGGTGTTAGCGCATGCGGGATACACTTCGGACTCTAGAGGGGTGGCAGTCATAGTTAAAAAATCATCCCCATTCTGCGTCACACGCACGTGGCTAGACCCCCAGGGAACCTACGCGGGAGTGCAGGGTACCTGGAACAGACGTACCCTTACGCTTATCTCGGTCTATGCACCGCCCAAACTACAACCCCGTACACTCACGGCGCTTACGCATATACTCCTAGAAACCTCTGATACGGTACAAATAGTGGGAGGGTACTTCAACTATGTCATGCACACTGGCAGCGACAGAACTGGTGATGTGGCTAGGAGCGGACACCAAACTACACTCTGCGGCAAGATGTCAGCCATAGGTCTCACGGACGTCTGGCGGTGGCTACACCCAACACAACAGGCGTACTCATACTATTCTGGGGCACATGGGGTGTTTTGAGACTTGACTACGTCTTTATGTCCCGTCAATACCTGAAAGCGGGCGACATTGCAGAATACAGAGCCATGGGTATATCGGACCACTCTCCACTGTACGTTGGGGTGGGACAGACCCAGGGTAGGCATCCTGGATCGTGGCGCCTGGCGGCATGGGACTTACAGAACACGAACATACTCAGAGGCATACGGGCCGACATTAAGGTATACCTGGCCGAAAACATGGGCACGGTGGATTCCAGCGTTACCCTATGGGAAGCCATGAAGCTGGTACTTAGGGATAGGATAAACGCCAGGTTAGGTGAGGAAAGACGGAAACTCCAGGTTGACGTGGCCGCATTGGAACAGGACATTCTAGAGAGGGAAAGAGACCACTTGGCGCGGGCAAACACCGAGACCCTTAGGAGGCTTCTAGACGTACAGAAACAATACAGGGAACTAGTGACTGACGAAGCTAAGAACCAATCCCTCGCCACGCTCCACAGGTTATATGATGTGGGGGACAAGTCAGGGAAGCTACTGGCTTGGCTTAGCAGGAAAGAAAGTGCGGAGAGATGGATAGATAGTGTTAAAACCATTGGGGGGGACAAGGTCAACACTGACATGGAGATAGCCGAAACTTTCGCTACGCATTTCGAGGCATTCTATGCAGCCCGCGACCTTGCAACTCCAGAAGAGGCGCTCCGGTATCTCGATGGAACGCTCCTACCGACTCTGCCACCCGAATCCATGCACGCCCTGGAGGCGGACATTTTCGGTGGATGACATTACTGAGGCTCTCGCTAGAGTGAGGCCAGGGAAAACCCCGGGCCCCAACGGTGTCCCGGCGAAATTCTTTAAGCGTACGGCGGACCTACTAACGCGGCACCTTAAGGGCCTCTTTGTTGGTGCCCTTGGAGAAGGAGAACTCCCCCCAGACTTAACTAGGGCCACCATTGTCCCGATATATAAGGACGGCAGACCTTGGGATGAATGCGCCTCATACCGACCCATTTCCCTCCTGAACACGGAGGTGAAGGTCCTAGCCACCATCTTGGCAGCCCGCCTGAGGACAGTTATTACGGGTTTGGTGCATATGGACCAGTCGGGTTTCCTACCTGACAGAGCCACTAAATTGAATCTCAGACGAACCCATAATTGGCTCCAGGAAGTCAGAGGCCGTAGTGACCCTCACTGGTTCCTTTCCCTGGACGCTGAAAAGGCGTTCGACGCAGTACATTGGCCCTTCCTCTTTGCAGTTCTATGTAGGTTTGGTTTTGGGCCGAATTTCATCCAATGGGTGCGACTCCTCTACACTGCCCCGAAAGCCAGGGTACGGGTGAACGGGATGCTATCACGCGAGTTCCAGATTCAGAGAGGCACTCGACAAGGATGCCCCCTGTCCCCCCTCTTGTTTACCCTTACGATAGAGGTGCTTGCTGCCAGGGTGCGGCATAACGTGGCAATTCACGGCTTTATGAGCAGTGCCACGGACCCGCAGTCTGAAAAAATCTCACTATATGCAGACGATGTTCTGCTTTATGTCACCGAGCCGGACACCTCGAACCCGGAGCTCTTCCGAGAAATAGAATGATATGGTACTATGGCGGGACACAAAATAAACTGCCATAAATCGGTACTCTACGACCCGAGGGGCCAGAACCACTGGGGCCCTATACCTGCCGCTCTCCAGACAACCTCGGAGGGTTTCCACTATCTCGGGATCTATATAACCATGGATGAGCCTCTTTCCTTCAGTAGGAACTTAGAACGGATCATATTTGCAGCGGTGGCGGATATGAATCGGTGGAGGCAGCTCCCGTTGACACTCCTAGGCAGGGCGGCCATGTTTAAAATGGTCACACTGCCGGAATACCTATATGCTCTGCAAAATGAATATCACCCGCTACCGGCAGCGGTCTTCCGTAGGATCCATGCGGACCTGCGCTCCTTCCTCTGGCTGGGCAAGCATGCTAGAGTGGCCCTGTCGACGCTTCAGAGGCATCAATACAGTGGGGGGGATCTCACTTCCCAATCTAGAGGCATACTATTGGGCTGAACATCTCATACCGATAAATGATTGGCTCCATGCCCCAGCTGATCACCCCACCTACGCTCTGGAAAGAGCGAAAATGTCATCCAAACACTTACTTTCATATCTATATGGACCCTCTCGTAGCACCTCACTCCTCCCGGCGACAGCCTTAACTATAGCTGCCTGGACGAAGGCCAACCGTCGTATGGGATGGGATAAAAGGCCTACACGACAGACTCCACTGTGGCACTGCCAGTGGCTAGTGGAACTCAACAAATTACGGGGCTTTCAGAGGTGGGACGACATAGGCATTTCCACGATAGGGGACGTAATTGCCAAGGGAGAGCTCAAATCGTTCCAGGTACTTCAGTCGGAATTTGGGCTCCACAACACGCAACACTTTAAATATATACGGCTACGCCACGCATGGAATGCCTAACACATTACACTCACAGACATTCCCGAGTACGCCCCTCTGGAAGGGCGGCTCCTTCAGGAACACATGTCGGAAACGGCATATAAAACACTAACCAACCATATGTTGGGTGACTTAGCAACGTTGAGGGCTACTTGGGAGGCAGATGTGCGAATGATGGAGGATCTGGACTGGGACACGGTTCTGATGCACCCCCGGGAGGTGGCGGTCAAGTCCCGGTTACGTCTGATACAGTTCAATGTACTCCATAGAACCTACTACGACAGACAACGGCTTTGTAGAATGGGGAAAATAGAGGATCCAGGGTGTCTTAGGTGTCATGGCGAGGTGGGCGACTTCTTTCACACGATATGGTCCTGTAGGGTCATACAAACATATTGGACCCAGATATTCAAAGAACTGGAGGAGGTTCTGGAGGCCTCGATCTTACAAGACCCCAAGTTAGCGCTATTGGGCATGACCAATGAGGTAGATCTGACGCGCCCCCTCCTCATTTTCCTGGTCCTAGCATTGGTGGTGGCGAAAAGGGACATCGCAAAACACTGGGGGGCGCCGGACTCACCGACCCTTGAGGAATGGAGGAGAGGGCTTGACCTCTACATGGCAGCTGAAAGGGTGACTTATAAAGCCAGGGGCTGTCCCAAAAAATTCCGCAGAGTTTGGTCCAAATGGAGACAATATCACGGGTTGGATGGGGGGTTGTGAGGGTGGGCCTTCTTTGCCAGGAGCGGGATGGGCCACTGGGGTACACAGGACATCAACATTGACAAGCTGCAATTCATTATTGTGTTAATGGGCCGGCAGGGGGCAAGGGAGACTTGTCACGTGGAACAATGTAGTGTGCTGGTGGCGTGAGTGAGAGGGGGAGCGGGTGGGAAGGGGCAGCTGCGGCACGGTTCTGGGTTCATAATCTGAAGGAAGGTTAAAACGTGTTTTCTTGCTGTTTAAGGGGAGGGAGGGGGGAGTTTAGTTCACGAAAAAAGCAGAGGCTTGGAATGCTCTTTGATTGCTCAGAAATGTATGTGGGGCATGTCAATGACACCTTATCAAACTTTGCCGCCCAACCTCCGGGATGTGGGCTGAATGGCCGTGTGTCCACATGACGATAGGGTGAGGCACCACGTGTGTCTCACGTCAGAAATATCTGAGTGTTAGTCACCGATTTACAGTGAATCTGCAATAAAAACAAATACAAAAATTTAAAAAAGAATAGCTTGGAGATGAGAAGGTGCTCGCATATTAGAATTCATATGCATTAATAGACAACTTGCCACCCACCTGAGAGTTAAAATTCTGAAAAGGGACTCCACTCACTCATGATGCAGAGAGGAAATCTGAGCTATGGAGGCATCTGGGGGTGGCGTACTCAGACTCACCTCATATGGGGATATTGGGCAGTTGCAATTGGGTGAATAAGCACTATTGTTTGACAGAAGTCATGGTAATACCATTTATGCAACATATTAAATTACCTGGGATTCGCTGTTTAACAACAGGGAATGATTCAGTATGTAAATGTATGAAAGATCCAGCGCTGAAGAAAATTCTGAATACTATAGAGAAGAGAAGACAACATTGGACCCTAACTGGGTCGGTAAAAATAGAGAGGCCATAGGCTAAAAGACTGTAAAGCAAAAACAATTGGATCTGACAACTCTGAGGAGTTTGGCAATACTTGTATGACACAGCCAGTATAATAGACACCAACTGGGGGAACAGATTGAAGCCTGCAAGGGTTTATTTGCCAGTTGACGCCATTGAGCTTGTGGATGTCTAAAAGTTGATGTTAAACATACCAGGATGTTCTGCAACCTCTCCAGCCACATGCAATTATTTTAAATTCTGGTGCCAAATGCACAATCACAAAAATAACGTACCAATGGAACAGGACCCATGCAACTACCATTCAGCCTCTGTCAGACTATTTTTAGATAGTGCTGCCCGAAGTACACTGTGTTAAAGATATCAGAGTAAAAAAACACATCGGAGGGAGAAAAAAAATCATGAAAAAAGTAGGTAAAAGCCAGCAAGAAAATGTTTATAGATACGTATATGAGGCTAGTGGTTCTGTAAAAATATATATTAACAAAAAAATGGAGTAGCAGGAGAGAGACTTTAAAAATACTCCAGTGGAATGTAAAATAAAAATAAAGGAGTCAACAGGTCTCACATTTTTAAAGCAATACTCTTATTCACCTATCCATAACAAATTGCTACTCAGGGTCTCTTGAGTATGACAAAAGTGCTTGCTATAGCAGGATGCAGTACTTTAACTTAGTAGGTTACATTAACATGCACTTGCTCCTCAGAAGACTCCAGACCATTCACAAGTCAGACTCATCCTAGACCTCCCCAAACAAACCTATATTGCCCCCGCCCCACCAGAGAGACCTCCACTTGCTCCGAATCCAACATAGATTTCAGTTCAAGATCATCACACACGCCTACAAAGCCTTCCACAACCTAGGACCTGCCTACATCAACCATCGACTGAGCTTCCACCAGCCCCATAGACACCTGCGCTCCTCTTCACTCGCCCTCGCACACACTTTCAGAAACAGTCACAGCCGCAGCTATGGCCACTACTTGTCCTACATCACTGTCAAGACCTGGAACCACCTTCAGAAAAAGACTCAAGACCTGGCTCATTAATAGGGAAGCAGTGCAAAGAAACTCCTAGGGGTGATAAATAAATAATATAAATAATAAATAATCGATAAATAATGCACCCTCTCCCCAAGCGCCTTGAGACCCTCTGGGTGAGTAGTACGCTATACAAATTCCTGAACTTGAACTTGAACTATAGTGTTGTGCTCTACAAATGCTGTTTGATTAAGTGTGTGCTCATACCCTGGCATCAAAAGCATCAATATTGACTATCCACAGCGCCCTGGAATGCAAAGCACCATCAGTCATGGCCCTTGTATACATTCACGAACCCATCTAGCACACAGTGGGAGCTGAGACGAGGGGCTGCCTGCAAGACATGGCCTTGACGAGGGGCTGCAGTCTTTGAGCTATACTGTAGTTCTATGCACGTCTCAGATGGTACGCACGCCACCTACCTCTGAACTGAACACTCTTATCTTGGTATTTCACTGTGTTCTTCTTTTCTTAGGGCAGGGAGGATGAGTGGGCCACCCGCTTCCAGTCTGGCAACTCTAAATAAAGATAGCACTAGGCCAATGATGAATACATTATGGGGGCCCCTGGTCCCTATGTTTCTGAAACAAACTTGGTGGTTTTGGGGTCTCTGAAGTGGCAGGAGGAAAGCATGAAGCAGCAAAAATATCACACATCCTACATCTCAAGCATGACCTCAGGAATGAAGTGCCTTTCCATCATTACAGAATTGGCAAAGCCAATATATAAGACATTCACTTTCCTTTGTAAACCAGCCCTGTTCACTTTGCCGATTTTATTGTATTTTTTTGCAGAGGAAGAGGAAAGGTTTTGTCCCAGACAGCAGTTTAACCAGAGCTAATCTGTCTGTGATTGCTCCTCAGGACTACCTGCTACTTTACTTCTGCTCCACAACAGGCTCCCTGTCCGAGGTAAGGGAAAGCAAGAGTGAAAAAAGCAGCATAGGGATATAGGTGTGGCGCCGCGGCCAGGGCAACTGACGCTGGAATCTGGGGATCAGGGTTCGATTCCCGGCTCCGGCGGCAGGTTAGCCCAGCACCATGCGACTCTGGGCAATAGCTTGCTTAATCTTCCCGACGGCCCCCCAGCGCCTAGAGACCCTAACGGGTGATTGTGCGCTATACAAATGTGGATTATTATTATTATATTATAGGGAGAAATACAAATCAATGCTTCTTGCTAAATTCGCCTTCTACACATGGGGTTATTGCTTCAGAACATGTAGTGTGTATTCAAGGGGCAACTGACAAGACAACCAACTCATGCAACACAACGCTGTGGTCTTCCAAGCACATCTCTTATTTCATTGAAATTAGAGGACTGTAGAAGAGAAACCCCTAGGTCTGCTTAAGATTAATGTTCACAAAATAATACACTTCCGCTATTTCTGAGTTGTTTGAGAGGCAGCAAGTCAGGTTATCAACCACAGAAGCACGAAAGGCTTAGTTGGCGTGGAAGGATTAAAACTAGACTCCGCAGATGACATCAGTATCGAGTGTTTATGTCACTGTGCCATTTATTGGCCAAACCTACTGTCTTCTAAAAGACATTCCTTCTATTAAAGAACAAGTTATTACATAATTACAGTACCCTCTTTCCCCCATATACGTGGGTCTGAGGAATGGACTTTTCACCAGTCCTGCAAGAACAAAAAGACATTATGTCCCATCCTGCAGACCAGACTGTCGATGAAGTAGTGTCTGGAAAAGTATGGATGGGTGCCTATGTAGAAGCTATGCCTCTAGCTAAAGTCGTAGTAGCGGCCTTCATCCTGGTGTAATCGCAGAGACCCTCAAGAAGCTTCACTTTTCCCACAGCAGAGCTTGAAACACAGGGTAATCTACCTCGAAAGGCCCTCTTTTGAACTGCTTTCTCACTTTACGGTGAGCCCAACTAAAAGTTGGTCACCTACCCTCTGCTCCTAAGTACTATCAACATAGAAATGAAGGGCCACCTTCAATCAACTGGTAAAGCCTCTCTTCTTCCTTAGAAAAAGGTGGTGGCAAGAAAAACGCGGGACACGTTTTGGACTGTCCTACATGGAATGGTGACTACTTTTGGGAGAAAGGAGGCCATGGTCCTCAGTGCCAACTTGTCAGGAAAGTAGGTGGTATGTGGCAGATATACAAATAGCGCTTGTAATTCACTGAAGGGCAGAAGAGATTGCAATCAGTAACAGCCACAGCCTCAATATAAAGCTGGGCTTGGTTTCCATTGATGTACACATCAAAAAAAGTAAGAATCCAATTAAGAGACGATGGCAGCACAATAAAGGGTGCAGGCGAAAACACATGTAAGCCCTTTCAAGAAATGTATCATAAATCTGGACTTAAAGAGGGTTGATCAGGCAAACGTAGAAAGATCAGAAGGGCCAACTAGTAACTTTTAACAGTGCTCATAGAAAAGCCTTGCCAGACTAGGAACCGAATGAATAAAGGAGCATAAAATAGCTTAGCATGGAGACGATCAAGCTGCCTGTGTCCACACAAGGTCATAAACGTAGTCCAACGACCAGAGTAGATGATAACCAGGTGGCAAGCAGCCTAAATCATATCCTCCACCTCATATAGTACATCAAAATCATTCAAAGGTTCCACCCAATTAAGTATAGATGCCTTGAACTATATTATGTGCAGAGGCCATTGCTTGTCGGCAAGATCTGCTGTGATGCGGAGGCAACTCTCCAGGTAATTGGCCATCACAGATATACCGTAGGGCCAGCTGTAGTCTCAGAGCCCCCAGGCATAGTGCAAGAGACTCAGCACTGTTATACTTGTTACAGTGTCACATGGTGGTTGTGTTTTTCACCAGGATTGAACAGACATGCCCTTGATAGATGACAAAGGCTTGAAGACCAGACAGATGGAGCACAGCTCAAGAAGGATGGTGTCTCTGCCCCACATAAGCCTCAAGGTCTTTGATCTGTACTTTCTCATGGCACCACTCTACCCACCAGCCCAGAGAGTAGTGATAGCACTATGAGGTCTGGCTAGGGTAGAAAGAACGACTTTATGCATGTAAGATTAGTATCAGTCATCCATCATTGAACATTCCCGGTTTCTTCATTCAAAAGGCAAACAATGTCCCCCAACCCAAAGTCAAGCTTACGTAGGGCAGAGCTTCCACTGCAGATACCACTGGGAATTAGGTATTAGCTGGATGCAGGAAGCCAGAAGACCAAGGAGCCTCCAAATCATCTGGCAGCTAACACAGGCTAAAACATTTGAATCATAAGTGTCCAGACTCGTCGCGGAGGTGGAAACGCATTTAAACCTAGTGTGTCCATGCCAGTACCTATAATGGGAATATTCTGCTTACACTAGAGATGGGACGTAGGCACAGTGTCCATAAAGTCCAAGGACAGTAAGGGTGGAATTTCCTGTAGGGGCTCTGTGACTAACTGAGGCAAATCCGCTTTCAGCAGCCAGCAGTAGAGGTAGGGGAATGCATCCCCGATCTGTGAAGATGGGCAGCGACCACCAATATCATCTTCATTAATTCCTGGGGACACAAAGAATGGCCGAAGGGCATAACTGTGAATTAAAAGAGTTCCGACCCAAACAAACGGGATAAAGCACTTTCCAGTCCTGTGGGGCGCCCCTTTGCTGGGGCAGCTGTCACACTTTTTCTTTTAACCTAACCTAACTAATGACAGGGTACTCCATGCAGGACAAGGATATCATCCAGTCTCTGATGTCCGAGGCAGACAAGACCAGTGCCTAAGGCATCATTTTGAACTTGTTTTCCTGGGGAAGGTGTTTAGAACCATGAAGTCTAAGATCAGCCTCAGGTCCCTATTGTTCTAGGACACCAAGAAGTATTGGTCATTGCACCTCGGTGCCTTTCTCAGCCTTGGGAACCTTCTGCACATTTGGTAAGCAGTGTCTGAACCTTTCCAGCCATGGTGCTGCCATGATTTGTCAAAGTCAAGAAGCAAACTGGAGGAATGTAGGGAGTGATAGACAAAAATGGAGGGGTGTAACCAAATTGGTCTGATGAAACCGCAGACCAGCTGGGTAGGCAAAATGAGTAAGCAAGCCAAATTCTGCCTGGTGCCCGTTCCAGGCAGCTGTAGTGGGCAAGGTGGAGGAAAAGGACTTCGGCATCTGCTGGTCCCAATGGCCTCCACCATTACCCTTCTTTTGGAGCCACTAAAAGCTAGCAGGTTATTGGACGGGGCCCCCAGGGAGGGCTGCCTCTGCTGGTAGACAAGTCCCCAAGAGTAACCCCAAAACTTATAGTACTCTAGTCAAATTGTCAGAGGGAAGAGCAAACCTAAAGATTGGGCTGTGGCTCGGCTAGCTGTAAAACTTTCAAGGGTAAAGTTAACTTTCTTTTCGAATAGCCTGGGCCCGTTCAAAGGCATGTCCATTCATGATACCTGAACATTTCTAGAAAGCGCAGAGGCTGGCATCCAGGTAAGATGCAGAACCACAATGCTGATACCCATGTCTCGATCTATAGAGTTCAGACCAGTCTGCAAGATTAATTTGGCTGACCAGTCTGCATGATTTATTTGGCTGACCATCATACACCATTTGTGCAAGTGGGTTTTCAAACTCCTCAGCGAGGTTGTTCATAATTAACTCCCCAAGACTGGCAAATGAAAACAACCTCTTGGTAAGGACATTTATGTACTTGGGTTCCCTGTCAAGAGGAGCAAAATGTAAGGTGCTAGGATTCACCTTACTCACATACACCTGAAATACATGGCTCTCTTTGGATTTGGATGTTGTGTCATGAAGACCACATCCTTGTGGGCTAGCCTATGGCATCGAGCAACAGGGTGCTACGATTGCCTGCATTAGGGCTTTGTTGAAGGGCGACAAGAGCTCTGAGGTGGAAAGACCTAGTTTAAAAATGTCAGTGTACAAATGTGCCTTAATTTTCACAGTAACTGCAAAACGTCCACAGCCCTGCCCATGACCACCCTGAAAGAGGTACGCTCCTCAGTAGGTGGCCCAAGTGACAACCAATTCCATCTCGGGCAACGTGTTCAAACATCTAGCCTGTTGAAGGTCAATGTACAAGCCATTGTCTGTAAAACAAGAGGGAGCCAATTATTCACCTTCTCGTCCACGATACAGATAACGTGTGAGACCCTGGGTAGCATCCGAGTCCCAGACAAATAGTGTCTCTAGACTCCAACCGAACTGGCGTTGAAGCAACAGGCCTATGGAAGAACGGTACTAAACTTTCAGTTGTGCCTATGTAATCTCATAGTGGGCACAGCTTCAAAATGTAGAGGACTTCATTTCTGAATCTAACATTGAAGTTGGTATTGGATCTGGAACCAGCACCTCTTGAGCCATGGCCAGAAATTAACCTGAAGGAACACGCATGGGCTGCAGGAAATGGCGAGGAACGGCCTGGCAGCAACATAGGACTGGGAAAAGGCAGAAAAAGCCAAGCCATTCCTGGAAGATCTCAAAGTCAGCAGTCTACCTGGAGGCCTGGCAGATCATTGGGGCCTGAAGGCGCACCAAAGAGACCCAAAATTATACATAATATCTTGACTTCACACTGCTGTAGAGTCAATAATTTGCAACAACAACGTGATGGATAGAATGCTTGAATTAATCTCAGCCACTGACAATCGCTTGGAGGCGAAACCCAATCCACTGGTTTTCACCCACCATGCCACCTCAATTTGGACCCAGCTATATTCAAATCAGTCTTGATGCTGCTCCAATCAGAACAGTCCAGCCTCAACTACCAAATACAAGCAACCTAGGACTAGTCTCACCCTTATTATGGTCTCTTCAGCTAGGTATGGATTGATTCCAGTGGCACAGTGAGCACGGGACCCACATACCCGTTCCACTTATTGAATAAACTGCAGCAACAGCACGGTGATGGATGGAATCCTTGAATGTATATCCCCCACTGGCAATTGCTCAGGGCTGCAACCCAATCGATTGTTTGTCACATACTATGATGCCTCAGTTTGGACCCAGTCATATGCAAACCAGTCTTAAGCCTGCTCTAATCAGAGCAGTCCAGCCCGAACTGCGACGCCAGGCCCCACTGAAATGGAATACAAGCAACCTCGACCAGTTTCTCCGATATTTTGGGTTCTACAGCCATGTCAAGATGTATAGTCAACAATGGCACTGGGAATTTGGGGCACATCAGCTTCAATCTCAGAATGTTGTCCAAATGGGACAACGATGGCAGAATCAGGTTTTTAGAATGCTGAGGATGCAACTTCTCCCTGGAGTGAGAGCGGCAAGAAGGAACAGATTTCAGACTTCTTGCATTCATGCAGAGACTTGCCTTTCGATTTCATCTTGAACTAACCCAAAGACTGCAATCTGGACCTAGATCAGGAGTGATCCCCTGGACTTCAAACAGGACTAACCATGATTACTGTGCTCAGCGATGTACAGCTTCACATTCCCAGATGGACTTTGGATGGATCAGGGAGCACCTGTCACAAGACTTAAAAGTCGTGCTTGGGATGCCAGCACCAAAGAGACGTAATGTGGATCTGCGACCAATATCAACTTCCCGCTGGTGTATTACGGTTTAAACTGATCATTATTCAGAGGAGACAGTTTCCTAATCCACAAGACACCAAAATGGATGGGAGCGGAGCAACGAATTCCTATAGGAGGGCAAAATAAGAGGAATGGACGTTAGTGCACAGGCGTGGTGCCTGTGACTCAGTTTAGTCACTTCCAGAGGTGGGCCACAGACACCATAGTGCCTGAAGAGCCCACCTTTAAGCACACTGGAGCTATTTTAGGTTAACGTTTCCAGATCCAGTCCAGCACCTGGGAAAATTCTAAAGGGAAGGAATTTGTGGTTAGAAGTCTCCATCAGAAATCCTGGATGAAACAGTGAATTGACCAGGATTACATAGTGTAGTCAAATGATGAAGTCAGTATTATTGAATTATTCTAGAAACTATGTCATTACCTCTTTCATTCTCATTTTTATACATGTACACACACATCTCACACAGAAAGCCTTTATTAGGGCTGGTATTGGAAAGGTGCCCAAAGTTTTTTTTTCTAAGAATGTCCCACAAAAGAAAATGAAAACAAATTAAAGCTCTAACATGGCTGCCGCATACTTGCATTAACATTTTTACATTTAAAATACATTCACTTTTTACTGGTAATTTTTGTAATGGATTTTTCATTTGTGCTATGCTTTTTATTATAATTATTATTAATATTTTTGAACGGGACAAGAATAAATTACTATACATCCAAGGTCTCGTATCTCAGGCAGCTACAATGTTAAACACTTCATAACTTTTAAAGCCGGAAAATAAATAATCGTAACTGGGCACCCCAAAGTGCAAGTAAAATAAACAGTTTGTATTTAAAGCTACTGTATAACATACAATAAAACAGCACACTTTCAAGCAGCTTTGTCATTAAAAGCGAAAGGAACTATTTTTAGGCGGACGTGAATAATGTGCACAGATTTGTACAGTCACTCACAGCGAATGGAGCCACTTGTAAAAGTGTGCTGACCCACTGCCCCATGGCGTATGTTGGGGCAGGTGGAAACAACATTTGAATGACAATTCAACAGTTCAACTGATAAAGCCTCTGACCAATAACTCCTCCTACTATGTATATTATGAATTATTTTTTGGGGAAAAAGCAAAAGCCTAGATAAAGAGCTAAATCTGCCTCAATGGCAAGACCTAAAACATCTTTTACCAACGGATGATTATTTGATGAACAAGTAGTCTCCAGTGTCCACGCTCTGCAGCACTGGTAATGCTCATGAGGCCCCTTGAGAAGCATGGCTGCTTTGCTTTTAATGACTAAATGGGTGACAGTGGTTGGTGGAATACTGAACACTATTCTAGCGGGACTTTGTCCTGTTCATTTAGTATTCAATATATAGCAGTAGCCACTACAGAAACAGCTTATGTGTCTGTAACGCTGCTGCTGATCCTAAAAGGGTAATTCCTAACTTCTAATCATAATAACCAGTACAACATCTGTCAAGCATCTGCAGATGGGGCGTGGCATCCCCTGGCGCAAGCAGAGGGTACTTCTCCCATTGAAGCCATACGTAAATCTTCCAGAATTCCACATATCCCCCACCTCATCCAACCCACCAGAGGGACCATCGAGGCTCAATCAGCTTTGAAGCCTCACAGCTCTGGAAGCACCAAGTGACGCAACACCATAGAATATCAAAAGCTTTAATACATTTTTTTAAATATCAAATCAAGTCAGTAGTGAAAGGATACAACTCATCCAATCAGAACATTGTGAGACTGTAGGGTTCTTAAGTGGGACAAACACCAGAACAGGGAGTAATGTCATCAAAGCTAGGCAGGGTAGTGAGAGACACAACAAGCCATCCATTCATTAGAAAGGGGCTGGCTATAGGGGTTATCATATTTATTTGTATTTATGTACTGTTTTTCATGTCTACAGCCTTGAGAAAGTCGTGGTACGGACTCTGTACTGACGAAACACGTGTTGGCCTGTTCTTTCTTTGACGCTTGTCAATAAAAAGAAAATCATATACAAAAAGACCTAGGCTTGATCATCTTGTCACAAGAAGAATATTTTTGACGAATCACGCATATATTATGATTGTATTGTTAAAGAAATTGTTGTGACCAACAGGTCATTAGGTCTTGTCCTACGCAACGCGCATGCGTTGCATAGAAGGGAACCCAATGCCTTTGGCAGAGCTTTTTTAGCAAAGAAGTGCACGCGTTGCATTGCTTGTAATGCAACGCGTGCACATCTTGGCGATTTCCTTTCTGGAGCGCTTGGCGCCATATGGTGGCGCCATATGGTCGCACGCTCCTGAAAGGAAATCGCCCATGTCCCCTTCCCCTGCTGCCACTTTCACTGCCGCGCGGCCGATGCTTGTTTTTGTGACTTGTTCTCAAAATGTGCCATGTTGTATACCGCTTACAAACAAGCTATAAATAGGCCGGTGTTAAGCGCTACGTCAGTCCCTGGAGATGACGACATACCTATGCAAGGCCGGGCCGATGTTCCACTTTGCTCATCTGTGATTGTCAGTGAGAACAGCGCCCACAGGCTCTTAGTGGGGGGATTTAGACACTACATCTCCGAAAAGAAGAACTCAGGAAATGGACCAGCCAGCCCGGCCAAAATCTGACTCCTGGGTTTTGCACACTGTTGGGAAAAAAATCTGTGGAATGTGCAAAAGTTTCTTTAAAAAAAAAAAAAAAAAAAAGAAGAAGTGCGCAGAGATCAGAGTGACTCTCAAAGAATTCCCACCAGCCAATGAAGCCAGCCCAGATGCAGGCTGGCCCAAAATCCTGGTACTCGTTTGAGCAAGATGTCGCCCCAGTCCCCCTGGCCTGGCTGCCGCTTCTGTGCACACGGCAGCTGTAGCAGCGTGATTGTGCTGCTGAGCCCACACCCATCCAGGCCCAGCGTGAGGACATCCTGTTGGAGGCGGGCTGCTGAGCCAGGAGCGCCATTTGGGAGGAGGCCTCCATCTTGACACGGTGCTCGTGACACGGAGTCTATCTTTTTTATGAGAGGTCGAGCGACAATCTCAGGAGACCGAGGGGCAGATTTATAAACCCTTTGCGCCACTTTTGCGTCATTTTTAACATGGGGCAAGGGGCTTGTAAATCTGCCCCCGAGTGCTTACAGAGCTGCTGGAGGTCATTCATTTCATTAATGTGGTGTTCTATACATGACTGTGCACTGATTCAGACGATCGATTTTTGCACTCACTGTTTTAGTTCCCTTGTTCTGGTTCAATCACTCGCTTTTGTAGTCACTCACCCATTAGATCATTCCCTCATTTGTTCCCTAAGTCACTCATTCATTCGTTGGCTCACTTTTTCACACCTACTCACTTGCTGGCTTACTTTCAATCGCTTGCTCACTCACCTACCTACCTACCTACCTACCTACCTACCTACCTACCTACACATAGTTGTTCATGCTCACCCACTCTCAAACATGCATTCACTTACTCATTCACTCATTCACTCGGTCACGAACCCACTCGCAGCAGGGCTCATTCGCTTCCAAGACCAATCGCTCATCCACTGGTTCACTCATTCACACACTCAATTACTCACTACATCGCTAACGTAACTGGCATAAACCCATTACTCCCTCCCTCTCAAAGCTGAAGGGTGGTCACAAAGTCTCTATGTGACGGACAGGAACCTCCCATGTGGTGTAATGGCAAGAGCTGCCGACTTTGGAACTGGGAAACAGGTTCGAGGGTCGGCGTCTGCTCAGCATCCTTTGATTCTGGGCAAATCGCTTAAATCTATCTTCCTGTGCCTAAATAAATGTCTTGTAGAGCGTTCTATCACCCAGGAGATGGCACACCTTCGTAATTCGTATGAACACATCTACTGCCCTGTTGAAAGCGCATGCACTTCTGCCGCGATTGTTTTTCACCCTTGACGCAAGCTCCCCTCCCTCACCGCTCACTGCCACAACCCCAGCCTGCTCTCTGCAATTACATGCCCCCTCTTGACATCAATGATCAGTGTGGCAGGGTAAAGCGCGCTATCATTATCGGTTTCCAAATAACGCCTCCAGGGCGTCTAGATCTCAAGTGGGCGTTATAAGGTGATAATGACCGACAACGACTTGGACGGCGGGACGACGGGGCAAACTTCCCACTAAGTAGAGGCAACTGCTGTCCGATATGACCGAAGGCTCATAACTAGGACACACAGATTTAAGGAGCTTAGGTTGTTGAATTTTTAGTTCATTTTAATCAATATTCTCGTTTTCTCCTCTTAGTCTATTTATTTTGGTAGATGAAAAAATTAAGTAGCCACTTGTATTTCCACATGTATTAAACTGGTGCTTACATACTTGCTAATAAGTGTGGCTTTTTAGTGCTCACTAACCACACACTATGAAAAAAAAATATTCTCATCTGAAACTATTTTCCCTGCAGTAGAGGTCAATACTCGCATGAGCAGCTACTTCAGGTTCATTTATAAACCCCATGCCCTTTTAAACTCCCAAGTGCTGCTGATATGCATAGCTTTTGGGCTTAGTTCTTCTTGACTGGCAGCAAATAGATACACTCAAAGTGCGTAATGTTGAATATGCTACTTACCAGTATGCATCTGTTCTTGGCATGTAGGGCTGCTAACATTCATATCTTATGCATAGATCGCCGCCTAGTGTTGGGTCCGGATGATTGCACATTGTTGTCCTGGAAGAGTCTTCGAAGTATCACGAGATAGGTGGCTCCTCCCCTTGACTACAGTGCGCATGGGCATCGACTCCATCCCCAGATTGTTTTTAGCCATTGTGGCAAAGATGGAGTGTGATAGTGTAAACGATGTCCATGCTAGTGATGAAATGCATGAAGTAGTCTGCAGCTGCTACAGGCGCCGGGGAGGTGGGCGGGCGATATGAATGTTAGCAGCCCTACATGCCAAGAACAGATGCATACTGGTAAGTAGCATATTCAGTTCGAGGCATGTGGGCTGCTAAATTCATATCTTATGCATAGAATACATAGCAGTCCCCTCATGAACGGCGGCCGCCCGTGCCAGCTGCAGAAGTCTGAAAAAGAGTTTTGAGAACAGCCTGTCCTACAGCTGCCTGCTGTTTGGAGAGCACATCTACACAGTAATGTTTGGTAAATGTATGTGGTGTAGCCCACGTGGCTGCTCTACAAATATCCTCTAAAGGAATGTTACCTAGGAATGCCATGGAGGCCCCCAGTTTGCGGGTGGAGTGCGCCCTGGGGGGGACCGTTAAAGTGCGTTTAGCCTTCTGATAACAAATCTGAATGCATTTAACGATCCACCTGGCTATCCCAGCTTTGGAAATAGCGTTGCCTTTGTGCTGTGCGGAGAAGGCAACGAAAAGTTGCTGTGTCTTCCTAAAGGGTTGTGTTCTATCAATATAGTACATCAGTGCCCTTTTAACGTCTAGCGTGTGGAGCATTCTTTCTGCTACTGTTTCTGGGTTAGGAAAGAATGCGGGCAGTTCAATGGTTTGATTGACATGAAACTGTGACACCACCTTTGGAAGGAACTTGGGGTTAGTGCGGAGCACTACCCTGTTTGAATGCACTTGTATAAATGGCTCTTGTATCGTGAGCGCTTGTAGCTCACTAACACGCCTTAGAGACGTGATAGCACTAAGGAAAGCCACTTTCCATGTCAAGAACTGAATCTCACATGAATGTAGAGGCTCAAAAGGTGGGCCCATCAACCTAGTGAGGACCACGTTGAGATTCCATACTGGAGCGGGTGGGGTCCTGGGAGGAATGACCCGCTTCAGCCCTTCTAGAAAAGCTTTAATGGCAGGCACCCTGAAAACAGAGAGATGCTGCCTGTTTTGAAGATAAGCCGCTATGGCGGATAAGTGTATCCTAATGGAAGCGTACGCTAGATTGCATTTGTAAAGATGTAACAAATAGCAGATGATGTTAGGAATGGAGGCATCTAGCGGGTCAATGTTGTGTGCTGTACAATAAATGACAAACCGCTTCCATTTTGCTGCATAGCAAGCTCTTGTAGTGGGCTTCCGTGCCTCCCTGATGATGTCCATGCATTCAGGAGGCAGGTTGAGGTAGCCAAACTCTAAGACCTCAGGAGCCAGATCGCCAGATTGAGCTGTCGCGGATCTGTGTGCTGAATGTCGCCATGGTTCTGCGTCAAGAGCCTGGGTGTGAGGTGCAGCCTTTGATGCGGTACCACGGAGAGTTCTAGAAACGTGGTGTACCATGGTTGGCGTGCCCACGTTGGAGCAACTAGGATGAGTGTCATCGAGTGTTGCTTCAGCTTTCTTGCCACCAGCGGTATCAGAGGTGCTGGGGGAAAAGCGTACGCAAATCTGCCTGACCAGTTCATCCATATCGCATTTCCCTGCGACTGTGGGTGAGGGAACCTGGCGGCAAAGTGTTGGCATTTTGCGTTTTCCCTTGTGGCAAACAGGTCTATCTCTGGATGACCCCACTGTTGAAAGTACGGGTGGAGTACTGATGGATGTATCTCCCACTCGTGCATTTGATGGCTGTACCTGCTGAGCAGATCTGCCATCTGATCATCTGTGCCCGGGAGGTGTTCCGCCATGAGGAAGATGTTCCTCTGAATGGCCCACTTCCACATGCTCTGAGCCAGGTGAGACAGCTGTGGAGAGTGCGTACCTCCCTGTTTCTGGATGTAATACATCGCCGTCATGTTGTCCGTCCGGATTAACACGACTTTGTTGCACAGATGTATTTTGAAGGATTTGAGTGCCATGAAGATTGCCATCAATTCCAGATAGTTGATGTGCATCTTCTTTTGCTGCGTCGTCCATAGTCCCTGCACAGTGTAGTGGAGCACATGAGCTCCCCACCCCTGGAGAGATGCGTCCGTTGTTAGGATAATCTGTGGCACAGGCTCCTGGAACGGTCGGCCCTTGCAAAGGTTGTGTGGATTCCACCAATGCAGAGAGTTGTACGCCCGACCGGTGACCAACACTAGGTCTTTTAACTGTCCTTGAGCCTGAGTCCACTGATGCGCCAAGCATTCTTGTAGCGGACGCATATGCAACCGTGCGTGCGGGACAATGAAGATGCAGGAGGCCATCATGCCTATCAACTGCATGAACACTCTCGCTGGGAGTGAGGTTTGCGGTCTGAACCTCCGGATGAGCGACTGGATGTTGCCAATCCTCACCTGGTTTGGCTGAGCCGTAGCTGTCAGAGTATTGATTGTCGCGCCCAGATACTGCCGCACATGGGCTGGCTGGAGGTGCGACTTTGGATAGTTTAACGAAAACCCCAGACTGTGAAGGAGGTGAATTGTGTGGGACATGTCCGCGGCGCACTGCTGTTCCGACTTTGCTTGAACGAGCCAGTCGTCTAGGTAAGGATAGACATGTATGTTTTGTCTCCTGAGGTGCGCCGCCACGGTCGCCAGACACTTCGTGAACACTCTGGGGGCAGTGGTCACCCCGAAGGGCAGGACCTTGAACTGGTAATGCCTGTTTTGTATGGTGAACCTGAGGTACTTTCTGTGGGACGGGTGGAGTGGTATGTGAAAATAAGCATCCTTGAGGTCCAAGGTTGCGAGGAAGTCCCCCTGGTTTAACAATGGTAGAACCTGCTGTAGTGTTAACATGTGAAAATGTTCTGAGAGTATGTAGAGGTTGAGGGGGCGTAGGTCTAGAATGGGCCTGAGCGAGCCGTCCTTTTTGGGGATTAAGAAGTACAGGGAATAAACCCCTGTGCCTTCTTCCTCCACCGGCACGAGCTCTATAGCGCCTTTTTGCAGCATCACCAGGACTTCTTGCTGCAATAAGTGCAAGTGCTCTGCTGACATAGGACGGTGTCTTGGGGGTATGTTGGGTGGAGTGGATGTTAGCTCTAAACAGTAGCCGTATTGGATAAGTTTCCTGACCCACCTGTCTGTGGTGATGGATGTCCAGACTGGCAGGAACTGCTGGAGTCTCCCCCCGACAGGTGTTGGATGGTCGGGGGCAGTGACAGGGAGTCACTGTTTGTTGGCAGCGGAGGAACAGGAATTATTGTTGCCTCTGCCTCTGCCTTTTGCGCTGTTTCCTCTGTAACCACCTCTATTTTGTTTTGGGTACGAGGCCTGGGCGCCTCCCTTGTTGAAATGCGACTGCTGTGCCAAGTGTCCTCTAGCAACACCCCGTGCACCTGAGCGACAAAAAGTGTTCCCTCTGTATTGCTGAGACTGAAGCGCCCCCATGGACTTAGCCGTTTCAGTATATTTTTTTATCTTTTCGAGGGTGGTATCAACCTCTGGGCCAAACAGTCTGTCTGGATTGACAGGCTGGTTGAGGATAGTCGTTTGTATCTCAGGCTTGAACCCTGAGATGCGGAGCCATGCCTGACGCCTTAACATAACACTAGTGTTTATTGCTCTTGCTGCTGTATCAGCGGCATCTAGTGCACATTTAATCGCAGCGTTAGAAATTAGCTTGCCCTCTTGTATCAGCATCTCAGCTCCTTCTTTAAACTGGTCTGGAAGGTGTTGTAAGAGCTGCTCTAAGGTGTCATAGTGCGCCCTATCATACCTGGCTAACAGGGCTTGAGTGTTAGAAATGCGCCATATGTTGGCTGCCTGCGCAGCCACCCTCTTGCCCCCTGCCTCCAGCACTTTAGACTCTTTGTCCGGGGGAGGAGCTTCACCCGTTGTCTGTGAATTTGCCCTCTTGCGGGCATTGGAGACCACCAAAGAGTCGAGAGGCAACTGTCCTCGAATATAAGTAGGGTCACCAGGCGCCGGCCTGTATTACTTTTCAATACGTGGGTTCACCACTCTGGCTCTGGTGGGTTCCTTGAAAATGTCTGTGGCATGCTTGAGAACCCCCTTAAGCATTGGAAGTGTCTTCACCGTTTTTTCTGATGCCGAAAAAGTATCAAATAAAAAGTCAACTTCCACTGGGTCGGCATGCATCTCTACTTTGTGGTTTGAAGCTGCCCTTTCAATTAAGGCATTAAATGCCGCAGAGTCTTCAGTGGGAGAAGTTTTAACACCATACAGATGTGGGTCACTAACCAGCTGTTGGTCCCCCTGATCACCAGAGTGTATCCATGATTCTTGCTGCTCATCAGGGTCAGTATTTTCAGGAAAGTTATACTGCTCATCTTCGCCACCCTCATCCCCATTGGATCCAGTGGGTGAAGGTGTAGGACTCCTCCCAGGCCCTTGAGGGATGGGTTCAACAAGGTCCGGCGTGTCTGGTGCAGGCCTTTTCTTTTTGAGAGGTATGACATAGGATTCTACAGGCTGTGCTGTAATTTTCCTTTTATAGAGGGTTAATCTACCCGTGTCGGTGTCGATAAACTGCTCTGAATGTTCGGTAGGCAAGGGTGGTCGACCAAAACCTCCCGTGAGCTGAACCACTGATTCCTCGGTCACCGTACGAGGGGCAAAAGCCTTCGGCGCCACCTTTGGCGGTAGAGTGTAGAGTATCGGCATCTGAGTCTTGTCCAGTGGAACACTCTGCTTCGGCACCGAGTGTGTTTTTTGCTCCGACGCCTTGTCCTTTATTCGTTTCAGGGAGTCCGTGACTTGCTTTGTAAACGAAGCGGATGGCTTCGTCGAGCCGACCGACGACCTCTGCCCACCCACAGGGGAAGAGCCATGCGTCGACGATATGTCTTTGTGCGGCGGAGGAGCGGATGCACCTTCGACAGCTGTGTTTCGGTCCCCCGTCCCGGTCTTAGTCATCGACGTCGCTGACTTTGGAGCAGCGGATTTGACCTTCGGCGTAGAGGCTCCAGACTTCGGCTCGGTGCCCTTTGCTGACGCCGTTTCGACTGTCCGCGTGCCTGTTGGTGCGGCAGTCGTTGCTGAAGGAGTCTCGACAGTCTTTTTCGACTTCGGCTCGACCACCTTAGACGACACTAGCTCAACGACCTTCTTCGAGCCGGTCTCCTTGGCCCCTTTCGGTACCTTAGCCTGATCAACAGCCTTCTTTGGCTTCGAGGCCTCCGAAGACGACGGCGCTGATGCAGTCCCAGACGTCTTCAGTTTCGATGGTGTGTCGGCCATCTTTGTAGTTTTCGATTCCGAAGGTTTCGGTTTCGATTTGTGTGATGGAGGCTCCGTAGTCGTGTCCGTAGCCGGGCCAGGAGGCGGGGCCGAGGATCAAGGAGTAGGGTCGTGGGTAAGGCCGAGAGGCGATCCCGTGACCTGAGCCTTAGTAATTGTACGCACGGGGCATAGCTCTTCCTCTGAGCTATCTTCCGCAGCCCCATAAACTTCCTCGTCGTCCCCTACCTCCTCGACGGTTTTGTACAGGTCCAGGCCCTCGATGGGTTCCCCGTAGTCGGCCTCGACCTCCGCCGATGAAGGTGAGATTTGCAGGTGAAGCTCTTGCTCGTCTGCTTCGGGGTCTGTAAAGATGTCGACCGGCGCTGGTGCCGATCGCTGGGCCTCGAGGCGCGCCACGCGCCGAAACTTGAGCGTCTTCTTCGACCTGAATTTGGAACAGGCCATACAGTTGGCCTCGTTGTGGTCCGGCGACAGGCACTTGTTGCATACAGGATGCACGTCGATGTGTGGGTATTTCGACCCGCACACAGGACAGTACTTGAACGGGCTTCGTTCCATCGTAGCGTCATCTGGGTCTTGCTGCGTCGACAGGGCCTCGATGACCGAAGAGTCACCCGACTCCACAGTTATCCGACTCGAAGAGTTGGAGTACACACGAGACCGAACGCTAACAATACCGACGAAGTAAAGAAAGCCTTGTGGCCTTCAAAAGTTGTTTTATCGATTCCGAACAGGAGACGTCGAAATCACATCCGAACCCAATGGCGGAAAAAAACAATCTGGGGATGGAGTCGATGCCCATGCGCACTGTAGTCCAGGGGAGGAGCCACCTATCTCGTGATACTTCGAAGACTCTTCCAGGACAACAATGTGCAATCATCCGGACCCAACACTAGGCGGCGATCTATGCATAAGATATGAATTTAGCAGCCCACATGCCTCGAACCTATATTTTCCAAATGCAGTATTGAACATATTATTAAAATAATCGAGAATCCATAATGCTATTTATAAAAGGTGAACACAAACACAAAATATGCCCTATTACACAACACAAATGCATCTTTTCATAGTAGTGTGCCCATACATGTGCATCCTAATATTCCTTCATTTGTCACCACCACCTACCCTATGGTGCAAATTGGAAACAACACATGAGTACATTTTGCAAACAAATGTACACTCCCGACTGGAATATCCTTGGTGACGTAAAAGGCATGAGAACTCCACCATACATATGAAGAACATATTATAACGTGACTTTAAAAACATGGACCTCGTAGAAATTAGTCCTAGACAAATTCCAGAGTCATCTAACGAGTCTTAACCCACTCCGCAAATATGACAGGTGGAGTAGTGAAAATGGTAGTGTTCATAGTCATTACATATGTGAAACCTCAGGGCAACTTCTTCAGAAGGGTTAGGTAGGGTACATGGGGGGACAAGATTAAACTTAAAACTGGTTCTCCGGGAAGAATTATAGCCCCACTCAGTGCTTTTAAGTGGGCAGGTACTGTCTAGCACTGAGTACCTGCACTTCGATTACCTGTACTCTTCAGCAGCGGTCCAAAGCTTTCAAATGGAGGGTACTGACACCTTTATGTAGTAAAGAGGTACTCTGGGATAGTGTGTATCCTCGTCTATATTTCCATTTCAAGCACTGATCATACTTAAAACTCTGTGCTTCTATACAACATTTCACAATCTTTACGAAATTAGTTGAGAACATATTCTCAAGTCCAAAGTCCATCAAGCTCATAGCCGCAGGGTTACTTTGTTAGCACCAAAGTTGATTTCCATGATTATTTGTGGAAATCATCTCCCATATTAAAGAGCAAATCAATCCCGTTCCATTATTCCCAGCCTTACGCAGATAATGTGAGCAGAGAAAAGCAGACTCCTCACACAATTTGCCAAGTGAAATGTTCTCTGTGGGAGTACATTGGTGTAGGTTAAAAAGGTTCTCTAAGTAAAGCGCCTCCAATTTGTTGAATTCCTCATTGTTTTTTCCCTTTATAACTGAGCAGCAATGGAAACAAGCATTGGCATAGCTAATAGGTCTCACCTTTGGGACCTTATAAGTGTTTAGTTATCCAGCACAATATCCTTGGTGCAACAACACCAACTGTTGCATGGCTGACCACTTATAAGGTCCAAAAGGCGAGACCTATTGGCTATGCCAATGCTTGTTTTTAACATTTCTATCAGGATAGTGCTGAATTGACCCTTTTGTGCATTTCTGTTTCGGCCATCCCTTAGATCTGCTTCAGTCACCCTTGGTAGTGAGTGACGGTGGTCTCCCTAGCACTCCTACTGTACTGTAAGCAATTGTGACAATTCTGTGCCCTAACCAAAACGTTTTTTGATATTTATTTGAATGTGCGGTTACTCCCTTTCAGGGAACACCACTACCAACTGCTTCCGTCACATATTTGATTTATTGCCTGACTGGTTTTAAGGTTGTTGGATCCACCGCTCCTTAGAAGCAGCCGCGGGAACGCTTGGCTCGCTCCTACGCGGCCGCGAGAGTTGCGCATTCACCGGCGGGAGTGCGTGGCGGTTCGCCGACCATCAGAGGGCGAGCCTCCTTCCCTCGGGCATATTTATCCTCAGCGGGACGCGGGCAGAGGTTGCGTCAGCTGCAGCAATCGCCGATCGCCTCCGCCCGCGTCTGTGCTGTCGCGCCTGTTTTTCTGGCACACCTGGAGAGTGAACACCCCCCTGGGGTAAGATTAACTGATTTCTGTGCCGAGCAGCACAGTTCTCCCAGGTTAAATTTTGATTTGTGCCCGTGTGGAAAATAAGGGCGTTTTTGGTGCAGCTCCTAGTGTTGGGCCTACTTGAGACCGATATATACACGGTCTGGCCCTCCTTTAAAATCCCGCCCGCCTGGGGTTAGTTGGTCTCCTGTTTTCACTGTCTGGGCTCTGTCCCAATTTTGATAAGCCCTCTCACCTGGTGGGTGGCCACCGAGATACTTACCCTACTCACCTGACGTATGAGTAACTTACCTTGGGTAACGATGTATCTGGTAGAGACGTTGTCTAGCCGCAGATTCCTTAACTTAGAATATCCCCAGGCGTGAGACTGGATCCGGAATTTTTTTGCAGCAGCACCTTTGTGCGCCGGGTGACAGCGCCACACGACCCCGCCCTGACGTCATCATACGTGACATCAGCAGGGTCATATAAGTCCCTCCCGGAGCACTGACATCAGTTTTCTGAGGCACAACGCGGAGCCACCTACTATAAACTGTGAAAGTATGGGAACAGAGTGCGAGGAATGAAAATTCCGCGAATAAGAAAAAGGGGGATGGTGGAAGACACCATCCTAAAGACAGAATGCACACCGCCTACACAAATAAGTGGAGACCGTGAGGAAAAGCCCCACAAGCTAAGCGGAGGCCACTTCCCGAGTGCCACATGGGAAGAACATCACATTAGACAGAAATAGACCGATAGTGTCCTGTAGAACTGTGCTGTCCAGTAAGACCGGAACACAGAAAGAATAACAGAAAGAGAAGACTGGGATTTCCCCTCTAAAAACAGAGGTAGGAAAGAGAGGACAAATGACCCTCTAAGTGGCTGACCACGAGGAGACCAGGACCCCGAGGCAGTAGAGCAGACTAAAGGGAAGGGAACTGCAGAATAAAACAAACCTTCCCTTGAACGAAAGGTTCCATATAACAGAAAAGAAGCCCCTCAGCAGAGGTTAACTGTATATGAAAGCACCCAGGGGAGTGCAACAACCTGAACCCCCTGAAGATAAAACCCAATGGCAACTGAAGAGGCCAGTGGAGAAAACCACCAGAAAAAGGTACTCGCAGAACGTGGAGGCTGGGTGGGTTTTAAGGAATCTGTGGCTAGACAACATCTCTACCAGATACATCGTTACCGAAGGCAAGTAACTCGTACATCTGATAGAGACATCTAGCCGCAGATTCCTTAAGTTAGAAAAGATACCATAGCCATACCCCAAAGGGAGGCGGGTCTGCGACAGGACTACAGAAAGCGCCAGGCATGTGATCCGGCAACAGAGTGACGGATAAAGGGGAACAAACTGGCAGAACAGTCTGACAGCAACCCCAGCAACTCAAAGCGCAGAAGTCACAGGATAGAAGATATCCGACAACAAGCCAGAATGGCGCCACACAGTACCAGTATAAACAAGCATTTGCAATGCAATAGGTCTCGCATTTGCGAGAGTTTAAGCTATTGGCATTGTAAATGACAACGCCTTTTCTTGATCTGTTTGGCTAATTACCACATACATAAAAGGCATTGTCATTTACAATGTCAATAGCTCAAATTCTTCTAAATGTGAGACCTATTCAAAGAAGCGCCCGCCATTGTCCAGGGTTGCTTAGAAAGTGAAAGCACGCATGGTGCGCTGAATGTTGGAGGAAAACATGTTGTGCCTGCAGTAGGAGAAACTATTTAAAGAAAATAGTGCTTACAGACTAAAGAATATGTACAGTGTCACAACCAAATTCAAAGGACTTATCCTCATAGGAGGTTACAAATGAAGACACAGCGGCACTAAGGAGGGATTAACAAGCCTATTAACGAATCAGAAGCCATCCTTTACAATGAACAATGACACAAGCCAGTGACAAATACGGGCGGAGAGTGGGTGGCGCTTCTAATGCATACTCAAATACAGCATGTCTCGCAGAGCAGCGCATGCGCTGCAAGGCTGGACCTAAAAACAAATGTAATTGGTGATAGAGAATGCTCCAGAACACGTGAGTTAAAGAATCTGTTGCACGTTTCGAGCATTGTCTGAGTGTTGAAAGAGAGGACCCCATTGTAGGTCAGTCTGGGCCTGGTGGTGGCACACCAAGTGTGTCCTCCCTGGAGAGCGATTGTGTTGCTGGAACATCTGCTGAACTTTTCACAGGGCATTAATGACTGTCCGTGCCAGTGGTGGCATGCTCCACTTGTCGGACCTTGGGGGTGAACTACCAGAATACCCAGTTAAAATATCATCACACAAAAATATTGAATGCAGAGTATCGACTCCCTCAATATTGTGAAAGTATATCTAGCTAGTGAGTATTTGATTCATTTTCCTATCCTCCCTTGTTACAGAAAAGTCACTGCTTGCAGTGATATTCAGGTGGTCTAGTGGGTGCCCACGGTAATGTGGATGACAACTGCCACCTCCTTCCTTCTTACAAAGCCTCTTGAGCCCCCTCCAGCCCAATGTAGAAAATCCTGAGTGTGATTTGTTAGTCTCGAATAGGACCATGAAGTGTGGTGCCCCAAGGGGTAGTACTTCTGGATGCTAGCCTTTCTCTAGCGCTTCTATCCCCCCAGCATTTAACACGTGATAGTGAAACCAGTTAGGCTTTCAACTGATCTCCTTGTGAATGTGTCCACTGCACCCACACTGCTATCAATCTGTAAAACGAGACGGATAGTGGTCCATCCTTGTTTTCAGTATCTCCCAGCATCTCCCAACCTAAGGGAGAACAACAAAGAGTTCATCCCCCTCACAACAGGACAGCTGTGGAGAATTCACCAATGGGGCGTATCAGTTCTGTCTCTACTGGCAGCTGGCGTGATTTTGATTATGCTTTTAAATTACAACTACAGAGAGTGCACTGGTCCTGAGGAATGATAAGGACCTATCTGACAGCTGAAACATGTTGACAACATTAAATTATTCTCACTCTCCTTTGGCAACAAATGTGTGCACTCTCTATCCCCCATTAAGTTGACCCACATCACAAACCTTATATTAGTATTGTCTGTGGCTAACCAGAATAGGGTCAGATTTGATAGCCAGCCCTCCATTGCTCATCAAACTTCATATTAAAAATCCCCTGATGTAACAGTAACAAAAACTACAGACAATTATAAGAAAGCTCTTCAAAAACTACTCACCTATGGTTAGGTGTCCCCTTGACAATGTACAATGGGAGAGGAAATAATCAGCAATCTGCCCCTGCTAGTTGCCTGGAATGCATTCACACACTAACACGTTTCAGATGCTTTTTTAGTACTATGTGTCTTATCTGGAGTTTTGCAAATGGGTTACTCCATCTCAAACTTAACAGATATCTGGTCTGCCTTATTACAAGAGCAATATATCCTATGGCACTTATAATAAAGGTGGTGCTATATCCATCTCATTTGTGCCAGAATAAGCTTCCGCCAAACTCTAAATCAGGCTCTAAGTCCAGACCAAGACTTTGGCATTTTGGACTAAGTAATAAACAAAGTAATCACCACTATTCATTAGTCCGGGCTCCTTGGATCTCTATTTTTCTCTGGTAGACTTGTTGTGTATAAAGTGCCCCTACACCATCTGGTGTATCGCCCCAGCACCCTGTTAGCCAGACACTGATTTTCTCTTTCATTTGGGAAGCCAGGAGACAAATGTTTATTTTCGGTGGTGAATTTTGTGCAAGTTAACTTCTGGCAATTTTGTGTCTTCTAAGCAACATGCCTCAACAATACTTCTGTTCCTCTGTGCATACAGGACCACTGAGAAAACTAGGCTCAGAGTTCTGACGTACCGTAGGCGTTTGATACATACTAGCATGTTGTATCATTGACCGGAAGCTGCAGAAAGCCAGCCCATCATAAGATATATCAGTCTGGAAAGTCCACAAAGTTAATTAAGGAGAACTAAGCTCCTTTGCATGTGCCTTGTTTAGGTCTCGCCAATAGAGACCTTTTGGAATCGATTGAGCTTTTGCCCTAAAAACGTGCACGTGTTCCATTACCTTCAATGGCAACGCGTGCAGGTTTGGCGATTCCCTTCCGGGAGCGAGCTTTGACACCATATGTTTGTAATTAACTTGCAAACATATGGTGCCCCTGCTGGCTCCCACAAGGGAAACGCAAGGGAAAAAGGCACAGGCCCCCCTTCTCTCTCCCCTCCCCCTGCTGCCTCTTGTCAAGCGTGCGCGCTTGTTTTCATTAAAACCGCTAAACGCCGGCATCCCATCTCCCCCTTCTGCCGTCTCACGCCTTGTCCTTTGTTAACCAGAATGTGCTTTCTTCTCTCTTGTAAACGCTCGAATACCTTTTTGCCAAGTCCGCACTATATAAAATAGCAAACAAAAATGACATAAGATTAAAGCGCGGTTAATTATTTATTTGCACCATTGAGAGTCTGATAAAATCGGTGTTTCTCAACCCAGCAGAGTAAAGTAAGGGTGAAAATACTATTTAATGATAATGTGTGGTTGTCGAGAAAAAGAGGGACTTTTTTTTCTTGCGTTTTACATATCACGAACTAGACCCAAGACATCGGGTATCAGAGTACTCTACATGAGCACCAGTTTCGTTACAGAAGTACACATTCAAACGCACCGACTGCGCATAAGAGCAGAAGTTTGGGCACCGGTACTCACTATTTTACAAATTAAGCACTGTCTGAAGACATCGGCAGTGCCAGTCTGTCTAACGGGGTTCTGTGTCTCCACCATAGAATTCGCTCATGTTTGGGCCCTGCGTTTACCTCCGTGAGGCGTCCACTCTCGCCCAGTGCCCGTCTCCTCGCCCCTGGGCAATGATCACAGACCTTCAGGCCTTACCCCAGATGGCAGTCATGTGCTGCCAGTCCTACACCTGAATATACAGGCCCGTTCTATCCGTCTTCCCCGCTGTCAGAGGGTCCGCACTTCCAAGGGAGCGCCCAGTCAGATCTCTGCAGGGGGCCAGCGTGTGAGAATCCCCCACCGGCCTCGGGAAGGGGCAGGGACTGACTGTCAGAGAGGCCTCTTTTTTAGTTGGAGAGCCGCACCGAGAAAGCTCTCCTGAGGGGGGTGTCATAGCGCTATGAGCTATTTAAACGCTAAGTTACAGCACATGATAATGTTAACACGGGTCAGCAAAAGCTAATGTTATGAAACGTTTGAAGCAAATGCACTCAGTATTAATTAAACTGATTTTCTTACGGCATCAAAGACACCTGCCACTGGGAATATCAAGAGGATGTGGCGTAATGGTGGGAGCTGCCACCGTTGGAACTGGGGAACCAGGTTCAAGTCTCTACGTCCGCTCAACAACCTGTGATTCTGGGCAAGTCACTTAATCTCCCCATGCCTAAAAATTAATGTATTAGTGTAACGTAACTAGTGCTCATGTGAAGCGGTCTAATTCCTTTGGGTCGAGTTTGCGCTATAAACTGCAAAAACAACACTTTGCCTGTCACGGGGCCACACACTCACTTCCCACTGTTGCGCAGGGCCTTGTCTTTTTAACTGTTCCTTCGCTGCTGATCAACTCCCCGCCAGGTACGATCCCCTCTGCTCACCTCACATACGATTGTGACAGTTCCCCCGGGAATTTGTTACCTCTAGCAAATCTTCAACAAGGAGCATGTCAGCTCACGGTTGTGAGGAGCCAATCTGTATACCACTGTGATGTCACAACTGGGCTGGGCTTCCACATTCTTGCACCGTCTCCAACCGACAACAAGGCACTGATTTAGGCGGGGCGTTCCTCCCTTGGCCCCTCCCCGGACCTCCTTCGAGCCCTCCCCTTCCACGGTGCCTCCCTCCCACTCACTCCCTCTGGGCTTTATGGTTCCGATCACCCTTGGCCCGGAGTCAGCAGTGTAGTGTTGGGGAGGGCCCTAGGCCCGCATGGTGGACAGCAGCAATCATGTACACGCAGACACCAGTTAGGGGTAGTGGGAATGGCTACGAGCACGTGCGCTCGGCCCCTTTTATTGCCAGCGTCATGTGACACCATGACGTCTGTGGTGGGTGGGTGTACAGTGTAATACAAACACTCTTGAACACTAGACCGTGTTCATGCTAGGCCTCTACATCCCTCCCATTTTTTAATCGCAAAAACCCACACACAGAAATCAACCTGTGGGAAAAACAAACTGTATCAGGGTGCAGTAAAGTGTTCAACTTCCGCTGAGTCCTTTTTATCCGCCGCTGCTTGGAATCACAGACGATGTACAATCTGCTGCGGGGAACATCAGTTCACAGTGGCACCGGTTTGGGGGTGCTCGATGGAACCAGTCTATTGACGACTCTGCGACAAGATTGTCCTCACAGTCCTTCTTTTGCTCACTTCTATGGCGACGGGTGCAGTTAGAGTTCTTGTCGTTCGCCGGGGAATGATGCACGATTTCCGGTCTCGGCCTTAGCTTCACTTGTAGTCTGTGTCCTACTTGGCAAAAGGCAGATCCGTTGCAAGGCATCCCTCTCACTAGGATGACCCCTCTCGTCGGTGTTCCCCTGCCACGGGATATCCTTGAGGTCCTCTCTCTCCGATTTGCGCTGGGCTGGATGTGCCACATCAGGTTGCTCCTGCGCCGCCGTCAGTGGGGGTATGTAGCAGACCATGTGCCTCACCTCAGATTCCGCAGCCTCGTCCCGAGGTAGCTGTTGGTTTCTGTCTTTGCTTGCGATGTCTTCGCCCTCCCCGGACCTTTCGGATGGGCGTCAGAGGACCGTCTCTCGTCGCGGGGACTGCGTCCCGGAGGCCTCTGCCCCTGAGTCACCACGGCTGGCATGTGTCCAGTGTCCGTGTGACCCCAAAGGTGGATGTCACAAACGGTCTCGCTTGCTCCTCTCCGCAGATCCTGGGTGTGCGGAAACATCGTCTGTCAGCTGGTCTTCTTTGCCACTGGTGTTCTTCCGGCCTCGTGTTCCTCGCACCGTTGTCCTGGCACTTGTCGCCTCCCTTCTCTTCGGGAGTGTGAGTGGTCTTCATGCACTCCTCTCTCTTTCCTAAGTTGGTTCACTGTGGGGACGTTGCTTCGCCCTGACTTCTCCTTCTACTCTTAACTGTGGCAACAGGCCACATGGATATACTTCCTTCCTATTCACGGTGGCAGACGTGCCACTCAGATCTCTCCTTTTCTTCCTTCCTTTTCACAGTGGCAGACGTGCCACACAGATCTCTTCTTTTCTTTCTTCCTTTTCGCAGTGGCAGACGTGCCACTCAGATCTCTTCTTTTCTTCCTTCTTTTTCGCGGTGGCAGATGTGCCACACGGATCTCTCCTTTTCTTCCTACTGCATCGCGACATCACTTGGTCCGATCTTGTGTCTTCTCTCCTGACCTGGGTCCTCCATGCAGTGCGCGCACTCTGCATGTGTACCCCTGGTCTTGTCCCCGTCGGGGACACTTTCTCCTTCTTCCTCAGCAGCCAGAGTTGGTGTCGCGACCCTTCTTTTCTTGATGCTTTCATTTCTTGATGCTTGTTGGTGACGTTCGGGGGTCCACGTCCGTAGACCTTTTCATGGTTGAACGTCCTGGACCGGTTGGTGGTCCACTTCTGCCAATGCCTGGCAGGTTGCTTACGGTCGTCCTGTCGGACTTTGCGCTACAACAGTTCCTGGGGACCCGATGTGGGTCAGCACTTGATGGGCGATCATTCTGCGGATCGGCTCCTGGGAGGCGCCACGTCATGTGGTCGTGCGTGATAGTTGTTCTGCGCGATGGCGCTGCCTGCGCTCTTCTTTCGCTTGCGGTGGCTGTGCGTCGCCACGTGGCGCGTTGTTTGCGCACTTACTGTTCAGGGTTCTGGGACGCCTGTTGCATGACGTTGGGTACTTGCTGCTTTGGCTGTCGTCAGGTACTTGATGCTTCGGACCGTTGGCGGGAGTAGTTGATGCTGCGGTGAGCGCCTGTGGCCACAAGGCGTCGCTGCTCTCTCCGTCCTTTGATCGCGGCAGTCTTTTCCCTGGACGTTCTTCAGGTGCTTGGCAGTCGTTTCCTCCAGACGTCTTGTGAGTGCTTGGATGCTTAGTGAGGCATTGGTGCCTCTTCCTACGTCGCGTTGGAAGTGGCTGCCGCCGACTCCTTGCTGGTGTTTGTGGGTGTCTTCTGCGTGGTTGCGCACTTACTTGCTGCATGAGTTTAGATGCTTTCGTTGGGGGCGCTACACAGTCTGTGGCTTCTTCGCTGCTGCTGATTGAGCTTATGTTGTGCAATGCTTGGTTTGTCCTTATGGATGCAGGTGCAATTTTGCTTTTGGCCACTGGGTGGCAGTGAAGCTGGATTCTTGGTAGCAGCCTGTCTTGTCTTCCCCTGATGTGCACTCTACTGCCTCAGTCTCTCAGTGCACAGGGGGGGCTGGAGCTGCTGCTGTGAATCGGCCCCAAGGACTGGACGCCAGGGGCTGGAGCTACTGCTGGTCACCTGGCCTCATGCAGCCTTCCAGGTGAGTCCCTTCCCTGATTTGGTTTGTTTGTGCAGGGAGGGGGTGGTAGGCTTTCAGTGTCCTGCTGGGTAAGTGATGTGCAGGGAAGACGGCTCAGTGTTTTGCCCAGTTTGAGGTTTGAGCTCCACTTTGGCAGCACTGGCAGCTTACAGGCACTTTGTTTGTTCATGGAGCCCACGAGGTGGAGGCTCCTCTAATCTGCAGCGGCGCTGGCCGCATGTAGGCGCTTCCTTCTTCAGCCGGGAAGCCTAGGAGGTGGGGCACACTTGGACACGGCAGCGCTGGCCACATGCAGGCTTTGCAAACCTCCCCACGCTCCCCGCTCGCGGCAGCCTCCGGCAGTCCTCACGCGGGCGGGGGGGGGGGGTTTGAGAAATGGTGATGTTTCCCCCGCAGGCAGGGGAAGTGCGTCGCCCCCCTCACTCCTCGCTGGGTAGGGGCACTTGAGGCAGGCCGCGGGTGAGCTCCGCCGGCTCTGCCTATTTAAACGCCGGTAATGATCCGGCCCTGCTGGCTCCACTTTCCGGTCTCCCGCCGCAGCAGCTTCACTATGCACACGCTGCGCGGCGGAGACCTGCCTTGCTTGTCGCAGGCCGCGGGTGGGCTCCGCTGGCTCTGCAGTGTCTTTCCTTTCGGGGGTGCCGTCGGCAGGCCGCGGGTGGGCTCCGCTGGCTCTGCTCTGTCATTCGCCACTGGGGGTGCCGCCGGCAGGTCGCGGGTGGGCTCCGCTGGCCTGTTGAGTCTTCCTTCGGGGTGTCGCTACCGGCGGGCCACGGGTGGGCTCCGCTGGCCCGCTAACTGTCCAGGCCATACTGCGAGGGGGGTCAGGGGACGGGTAGCTACTCCGCTCCCTCCCCCTCGTTCTTGTTCTTGGCTGCGGGTCCGGTCACCCCTTATCTACGCCGCCTTAAGTCTCTGTGCCCCGCCGCTTCGAAGCACCCTGCGGCGGGGGCGGGGGCGACTCGGGCAGGCCGCGGGTGGGCTCCGCTGGTCCTGCTTACTTATTGGTACAGTTCATGGCGGGCACTTCGCCCCTGGGGCTCACCTTCGGCCGGCGGGCCAGATGCTTGGTTGCGGTCGTGGCGGGTGGGCTCCGCCCGGCCCGTGCACCTCTCCGGTGGGGGTTGCAGCCTCGCGGCCGTCGCAGGTGGGCTCTGGGCGGTCCGCTCTTGCTTGGTGGCACTCGGTGGTGGCGGTCGACGCGGGTGGGCTCCGGTCGGCTTGCTGTGGGGCTCCCGGTCGCTGCGGGGCTCCAACGTGCCCACCGGCTTCTCGGCGCGCTGCGCCCTGCTGCAGGGGATGCCCTCTAGGCGGGCAGCTCTCTTCCCCTTTTTCTCCTTGTTCAGCCGAGGGTAGTGGCACGCATGGGCTGCACTACCGGCCTCGTCGCCATTGTAGTGTTGGGGAGGGCCCTAGGCCCGCATGGTGGACAGCAGCAATCATGTACACGCAGACACCAGTTAGGGGTAGTGGGAATGGCTACGAGCACGTGCGCTCGGCCCCTTTTATTGCCAGCGTCATGTGACACCATGACGTCTGTGGTGGGTGGGTGTACAGTGTAATACAAACACTCTTGAACACTAGACCGTGTTCATGCTAGGCCTCTACAAGCAGGAAGCACCGGGGAGATATTCAAGGAGCGTCTGGCAGGTGAACTGAGCGAGCGCCACCGGATCTAGCACCCACCAGCCCTGGAGTCATGGCCCTGCGGGTCTCCGGAGCACTGTGCGTTATACAGGCGCTATTGCCTGCGGCTTGCTTGGGCAGGTGAGACTCGTCTCCGTCGTCACTGATTCCCTCACACCACAGGGGCACTAATGGGCCCCGGGGAGGAGGGCAAGAGCTCACTTTACCTGCCTCAGTGCGCTCTACACGAGCGGGGGGGGGGGCTGGGGCAAGAAAGAATGCACCTGCGGGAGGGGGGGCGCTAGAGGGCGCACTGCGGAATGGCTGCCTGACCAGACAGCTCCGCCGGACGGACTCCAACTAACGTTCTTAAATGCGTTAGCAGCACCCGCTCATAGAAGTAAAAGATGGAATTGGCCAGCGGACTGTGTCGGGAACCCGCTGAGAAGACTTCCGACGCCTAAATAGCGGGTGAGGAGGTGAAACGCAACTTTGATCTCCTGGACACGGTCTGCTTGGGGTCGGACTAGATGGCACCCACGCTCTAAGCCCCGCGGAAACAACAGAAGCGGAGACTCGGTAACGGACTGGGGCTGGAGGTATGTGTCGGGGCGCGATGCGGAGCGGCCAATTGCATCGGTGCGTTATATGAGCACTCGCACTACACAGGTGTGGTGAGCACACGGTGGGGCAACGGACAGCGTCTGTAGCGCGGAGCTACTGCTAAATTGCAGACATACGAACTGAAGCTCAACAAAGTTTGTACTTGCCACGATATCATTCGCACTAACGGCAATCTGAGAGCATTGTATTAAATGCGTGGTACAAACCACATCTTGTCATGGACAGCCCCGGCGCGACCGTCAGGAACTGTGATTGTGATGCACGGGAAGTAATGCCCATAACATGAACTGCACATATCTAACATATCTACACGCGTGGAAGCCGTTCCAGAGTGCGCAATAACCTAGTATGCACACACTGAACTAGCTGCCATGGAATCGTGAGAGTTCCCACACACCTAGCCCAGTCAAAATGGTGCGTCCCTGACATAAAATGGCAGGCAAATGCATGATCAACTCTCCATGTACGTGCTGAAAACGTCCGGCAGTGTCTCCTGCCCTTACAGCTGAAATGCCTCGCTCATCCCGCTCACGACCCTACAGATCCAAGGATTACTTTGCACTGACCCTCAAGGCTCATCACACTGCAGCAGAGCATAGTGGTCATTGCAGACAGCGCGTGGGCAGATATACAGTACACTTCGGGGGTGCCGCTTGCAGTGCAGCCCCCCGCCCAGGCGCTACTTTACCATCGATGCGTGCCGACTGTGAGGAGCCGGAGGTACACGACGTTTCTCACGATAGCACACGCGCAACACACCTCTTGTGCACGTTACACTGACACTGCGCTCAGTCATCATCTGAATGTACAACGCCTGGCTCGCAAACGCTTGTGTGTAAGCGGGTGCGGTGACACCTATCGCCGCAGACGGTACATATCCGCGTCAAAGCTTTGCATCCTTGGTGGAGCCGTGCTGCGCTGCAACCGACTGCTGCTCACAAGCGGAATCTGTCACTGCACGATGGGGAAGCCAGACAAGCAACAACCAAAACTAAATTTTGAACAGCGTAGGACGACCCGGACACCTGCCCCGCATTCGGACACGGAAACGGACGCAGAAGCGGGCGCGACGCAGGGTATGGAATCCATTTTGAAAGCCATTCAGTCTAGTCTTCAGGACATAAACGGTAAATTAGACCATCTCACCTGCCGGTTAGACAACATGGCGGCGAAGATGGACAAACATGGTGAAAGACTGGATGAGGCGGAAACCAGAATATCGGCGGTGGAGGATGAAGCACGCACAAGCACGTCTAAATGCACTGGCTTTGAAAAAATTCTGGAGGTCATCAACTCTAAAGCAGAGGATTTGGAAGCCAGATCGCACCGCAATAATGTACGCATCGCAGGCGTGCCGGATTCCACAGCCACAGGCAGAATGGAGGCGTATGTGGAAGAACTTTGCCTGACACTCTTTGGTAAGGAAGCACTGTCACGATCTTTATTGTCGAGAGGGCTCACCGTACATTAGCACCACGTCCCCCACCAGGCACACCACCCAGACAGATAGTGGCCCGCATCCTCAATTACCGTGACCGTGACACTATATTGAGGATGGCACGCGACCAGAAGGATCTCCAATACCAAAACAATCGCCTGGAATTTTATCCGGATCACACAGTTGCTGTTCAACAAGCTCGCAGGGAATTTACGGCAGCGAAGGCTAAGTTGCGTGATCTGAAAATAGAGTACGCCATGCTATACCCTGCATGGTTAAAGGTGACGTGGAATGGCAAAGCGACTATACTCTCTACGCCCAAGGCCGCGGCTGACTTCATCAAGACAGTCGCTGCTGCCCGGAGGGACAGGAGTGGCCAAGACCCAGATCAAGGCGGGCAATGATGGCTGGTGTGTGGTAGACCAACACAGACTACGCTGTCAATGGTGGGAGACATCCAGATACCTGGTACTAACTACACTGTTTGACGTATCCACTGTATGGTATTGGCGGTGGACCCCACTAGTAGTAACTCAACTTTTTATGTTATTACGGACCAACATCGCCTGAGATATAGGGATGTAACGGAGTGCACGTGAGATAAATTTTCCGATAGATGTTACATTGCCTGGAAGACATAATAGCTGAACGCTATGTACTGCACCATGCTGTGTTCTTGACTTTGGTAATTTGCGGAGATGGCTGAGTTGTGGCTTTGGGACTAAGGCAGTCGTGGCCCACCTAGGTAAGATCTAACCATACTAGATGAGGGGCCACTGGGCGATCTCTGGGAACATTTTGCTGTGCTATCACGTCCCATACACTGTTTAGACGAACTCTATTCCACATAATAGACCTTTACCATTTGAGGGCTCACAGTCTACACGTTGCTATACCTTATTGTTGCGGGCTTTTTGCTTCGGAACTATGTAAGTGTATGTGACACAGTGCATCCTCACACCCTCCTGATCGCTGGTGAAGTCCGGTATACAAGCATACATCCTTATGCCTTGCGATGTGCCTATGCCCTTACTAGGTGGGAGGGTGGGCATACTGAATGGTCGCAGTTGGGCGCCAGATCACATTGTCCTACCCCTAGATGGCATGGAGGGACGACTTGCTGGGTGATAAGCTGATGGACATAGTGACGGGTACCTTTGTGGCCCGCTCGCATTGCACCGATATTCGCCAGTAATAACTGTTCTGTTACACTGTTTAAGCTGCTTTTTGTTAACTTAGTCCGTCCACATCTGATAGGTCGGATGGAGATATGTAACCCAGGCGGACCCCACCATGGGTGATCCCCACAGAAGTTTTATGCATTTAGCTGTTGCAGTTCAGAGGGACACATGGCTTCGGCAAAATTGGGATGCTGGAGTGGGTGGGAAGGGGGCAAGTTGGGGTTTAATTATTATGAAAACGCCAGAACATTTAAGATGCATTGCTGATTTCCATGATGTGCTTAAGATATGGAGCCCGGAGTCAACTATTGTTACATTGGTACATAAGGTGTCAAGAGAAGTCGTGATGAAATATGCTATATTATATACTATGACGGAATATAGGTACGCCAGATAAGAATGGATTAAATCTTTTAACTTGGAATGTGCGGGGATTCACAGATCCCAAAAAGGTCCGACAAATATTTGCATGCCTCGACAGGCACCATATAGACATAGCACTTTTACAAGAGACACATATTGACCCCAAAACAAACAGAAACATTGGAGGAAAATGGGCGGAATCTAGGCATTCTGCGAACTATTCTTCCTATTCGAGGGGTGTGATGACATTAATCAGAAAAGGAACCAACTTTAAAATTACTCGCACAATCCTAGATACAAATGGGAGGTATGTGATAGTCACTGGCATGCTTCGAGGGCAATGTATAACTTTGGTAAATGTATATGGCCCAAATATAGACTCCCCTGACTTCTTCCAAGGACTGTGGAATTACCTACTTGAGTTAGTTGACACGACCATTATATGGGGGGGAGATTTTAATGTTGCCCTGAATGCATCTTTAGATCGTTCTGCGCAATCCTCAGAGCCACATAGAAAGGCCAGGAGTAAAATAGGCGACATTATGGAGGAACTAAATCTTGCAGACATCTGGAGGGTTAAATATCCGACTGTGACCGAGGCAACACACGTTAACATGGCACACAATAGCTGGTCGAGGATAGATTTTTGGCTAGGATCGGACAGTACTATATTATGGACCAAAACAATGAAAACATTACCAAGGACTCTATCGGACCATAACCCGGTCCAATTGACACTACAAATACCGCACTACACACCACCTCCATTCAGCTGGAAATTCAATGCACAAGCACTCTTAGATCTTTTATATGCTACCACCATTGCTACTGCCATTAAAGACTACTTACATTTTAACACAGATACCGTTGACGACCCTGGCACACTTTGGGAGGAATTTAAGGCGACATTGAGGGGTGTGTGCATCAGCACAACGACTGGGATACTGAGGGATATAAGAGGGCAGCTTACCAAACTCAAAAGTCGTATGAAGGACCTAGAACTAGAGTATGAACGCACTCACGACGCTGCACTGTTGAGCGACATCAGGCAGACTTTCACTGAACATCAAACATACGCAGAGGACGAGCTAAAATATGTCACTAAGCGTCCACTAGCCAGACAGTTCGGAGAGGGTGGTAGACCGGGAAGAGTGTTAGCCGGGAAAATCTGTGAGGGCAGACGAACACACACAATCACGCAAGTACGAGATGGGGCGGGTACGCTGCACACACAGCCAGAAGGTATATTTTGCAGTTTTGTACAAAATTATAGAACGTTATATGAATCCAAACATGCAACACCACCGCAAGAGACATTCAGTTACCTACATGACATCGCAATTGCATGGTTATCGGACAACCAGAGGGAATATTTATCACAACCTATAACGGTGGAGGAAGTTACTGAACTTATCCCCTCCCTACCTAACGGGAAAGCACCAGGGCCTGACTGGTACACATGCGAATTCTTTAAAGCGCATGTGGACTTATTAGCTCCGCATCTGGTGGCAATGTATGGTGCCGCATTCGATCAGACTACACTGCCACCTTCCTTGCGAGAAGCAGTACTAATCACCCTCCTAAAACCAGATAAGAACCCGGAACTATGTGAATCGTATAGGCCCTTGTCCTTGCTTAACGTGGATTCAAAGATATTGGCTAAATCTTAGCCGTCCGATTGCAACCCCTGATGACAAATTTGATTTTACCGGATCAAGCAGGGTTCATACCCACTAGAGCCACATCTCATAACACGAGAACTCTATTTGCGCTATCCCATTATTTAGATCCAAACACTAAGGCAGTGGCAGTAATGTTGGATGCTGCCAAAGCTTTTGATTCCATCGAATGGTCTTACCTTTTAACAATATTACAACGCATGGGATTTCCTACACGATTCATAGCCTGGGTAACGCTGTTGTACACAAACCCAATAGCTAGAGTCCGGGTGAATGGGTATATCTCAGAGCCATTCCGAATAACGCGAGGCACCAGACAAGGCTGCCCGCTATCGCAACTACTCTTCACCCTTGCCCTTGAATCGCTAACCTGCATCATTCGACAGACACATAACCACTCAGCACAACATTTCCCGGGAAGGCCACTGCACATCTCGCTATATGCGGATGATATGCTCCTCTATGTACGCGATCCAGAACAAAACCTGAGCCTGCTTTTAAGAGAATTCGTCAAATTTGGACACCACTCTGGATTACAAATAAACTGGGACAAATCGTTAATCATTCCCCTAACTGACTCAACAACACCGCATGTTCCAGACTTTCCATTAGACTGGCAGACCGACCCTACCAGATATTTAGGGATCTGGTATAGCAGAGACCCCGAAGAGGTTATTCGAACCAACTATGGCAGAGTAATCTCAGTGCTGGAAGAGAAGGTTGAAAGATGGATTCAGCTTCCACTGTCGTTGGCTGATCGTATTGCTATTGTGAAGATGAATGTTCTCCCCAAACTCTTATACTTATTTAATAACATACCGATAACGCCACCTAAAGCGATTTTTCAAAGTATAACATCTTTAGTACTAAAATTGATTTGGGCGGGGAAACAAGCACGCATTGACTTACGTACTCCAACACTGCCTTATGAGAAGGGGGGATTCTGTGTTCCAGACTTCTTCCTTTACTACTTGTGTGCGCAGGCGCAATACGCCGCGTACTGGTATCATCCCACACCCTATTTGACACACACTGCTGTTGAAGAGGGAGATGCTGTACCTATACCACTAACGGCAATTATGACACATAAACGCCCCCCTCTGAGCACGGTGGACATCAATACTATTGATGTAACAACGCATTGCGCCCCTATATGCCCCAGCACTCCCATTGCATCATCACCCTGAACTACGGTGACCGGAGAAAGGGTCGGTATGGATCTTCTGAAACAGGTGGGCATAGACACATTCGGAGACCTGTATACTGATGGGACGTTTTGTCAACCAGACAGTTTGTCTTACATATGCAACCAGACCACACTCTTCCGCTTCACTTATTATCGGCTACAAAGGGCGATCCGGGACCTTTACCCAGACTATCCAACGGAGCCACCCTGCTTAAACACGTTACAGCTCATTATAACATCATCCAACACAACACATCTAGTGTCAAGACTGTACAGATCGGCTCAGAATGAACTCCCTTATAACACCACTAAAGCGATGCAGAAATGGAGTGACATATTGCCAGAACCTCTGTTAGAAAACGAATGGTCTGCCGCATGCACACTCATTAAACTACTAACACCAAATGGCAATTTGCGCATCTTGCATCTCAAATACCTGCACCAAACATACCACACCCCACTGCGACTCCATACATTTGTGCTCTGGGAAGACTCTAGCTGCAAAAGATGTGGATGTTGGGAGGCGGATTTTGCCCATCTGGCCTGGTACTGCATAAAAATACATGACTATTGGGGGAACATAACTGATACATTAGAATGCATGGTGGGTGTCGCCATTGAGTGCTCCATGAAGGTCTGCCTGCTGGGTCTTCTCACAACGGTCAGGGCACAGAAACGTAAGTTCTGTGCAGTTGCCCTCCTGATGGCAAAGAGGCAAGTGTCCAAATGTTGGGGTAGTAAAGCAGTGCCGACTCTTAAACAATGGCTACGAGAGATGGCCTACTGCAAAGATAGATTACTTACCTACGAAGAAGAATTGCCGTCTAAATCACGCCCAAGAGACTACTGGTGCTATCTCACTGACTTCTTGCAAAACACGGACACAGACACAGACTCAACCCCATAAGCTGTTTGTATATACATAACACACATGCATGGATACTGAATGCAGTAATGTACTGGCTTTATTAGTTTCTGTTTTTTTTTTTTTTTTTTTTTCGTTTTCTGATCTTGGTTCATAATTGTTCTAGAAAATGAAGTTCTCTACCATTGCCTTACAAACACAGCATTTATTGGTGAACCATATACACACGTCTCTCCCAAAATTTGCCGCCGAGCCCCCGGGATGTCGGCACACAGGCTGTGTTACCCTAAAGTGACAATCAACAATTACTCGCTGCTGGACCCCGGGTTGTAAGCAACTGGCTGTGTTGGATATACTTACTTCAATAAAGGTTTTTGAACAAAAAAAAAAAAAAGAATGCACCTGCGGGAGCCGAAAGGGTCTTGTTTAAATGTAAATCTGCTTGCTGTGACCTATGTGAATGGATTCAATTTGCTTGCTCGCTCCGCACTTTGTGCGGCATAAGAATAGACCGGCTATTAGAAAAAAAAGCTCTTTACTCATCGGGCTTAGAAAATCCTGAGTTGAGCGCGCGTGCGCATTAGGAAAACAAAAGTGAAATTGGCTGAGGCTTTGGAGGACGGAAGGGGGACAGGCACATTGCGTGTTCAAGCGCACGTCCACAATTGCAGTCCAGCCTGCAGCCTGGGCTTGCCCATCTCCTGCCTCCCTTGAGAGCCCTTGAAAGCCTATTCAACGACAATAGGTCTCACTGGTGACCGCGCTTCGCGCTGCATCGCCAGGTGCGAGACCTAAAAATGACAGGTAGAACAATATGATCCCCAGAAGAAAGAGAGAGAAAAGGATCACTCTCCACTAAATGAAGCACGAAAAGTGCATTAACCCAAGCTTGGAATGAACTGGAAGAGATGCAACCAGCGCATAACCGACTATTTATAAAAGGAGGCCGAAAGTGCCAGTGGCAAAAGCTTAAAAGCAAGCCAGAACCAGAGCAATGCAATGGATATAGCCAGCAGGACAAGAAGCACACCAAGCACACACCCAGCCCCAAAAGGGTAAAGAGGGGAAATAGCATCAAATCCCTAACCCGCTGAAGCAGGTAGGATATGCTGCCGGCAAGCGGTAATATAGGCCTTAAGTGGCTTACACAGGAACAGTAGAGCGCCCGACCGGGCAGCACAAAGCCAGAAGGAGGAACAACCACCATATAGAATTGTCAACAGAAATTAACAGTAATTAATGGCCACTGCCATCAGAAGAACTGTCCCACAGGAGTAGTACTAACAAGAGTAGGCCACTCTGAAGGGAGAGGCCAAAAACGCCAAGTGAACGAATGGTGGAAAGAGTCTTACAATCCAAGACCAACACTCCAAAAGACACGGATGGTGTTGAACACCAAAAAGGGAACATATGACCATTGGAAAACACTCCAGGAAGCGGAAGCAAGGAGGACCTATGGCAACTTGCAACCACTTAAAAAGGGCTCTACACAAATGGAGATATTGGTCCGAGTTTGCAACCATGACAAGAGGTGGCAGCGTAGGGAAAGGAAACCTAAGTCAACAGGTATGTAGACAGAACGTATATGCCGGACCACACCCAGCACATTGAAGAACAGGGATGAGCCGTTTACGAAGAGGAGACCATGAAATCTCCAAAAGAGATGGATAACCATGGCAAAAGCAGATGTCACCAAGGAAAAACATAGAATACCACGGACATTCAGTAGGCGCATGGAGCCCAAATCATCCCAGGCTCCAAGGAGATAAGCAAGGCTATATAATAACGTACAAGTACCCCACATGGAGTATGTATACCTCGGACAATGAGGGACACCTCTTAGGGCAAAAGCCAGGTCAAAAAGAATGCAGCAATGGACCGAACCCATGAACAGAGTTCCGGGGCCGTTATAACGTTACCCAGTTGAACTACCGGCTGAAAGCCACAAGCAGAGGACACAGCAACCTGTGAAACACGGCCACAGAAGACCAACAGGCAACCAAAAGCAAAATGCATCCAAGAGATGCTGATAAAAGGGTAACACCCTTGACCACAGAAAAAGAAGACGTAAGGCTCCCTGCTTATTTTAACACAGAGCGCATCGGGAGGCTCACTGCCTATGTTCAAACACAGAGCGCATGTAACGGATGCGAAAATGAAAAAAGTACCACAGAACACCAGCCTAGAAGGACCTAAGTGGGAGGACGAAAGCCCGCCAGCAGCCTATGAACCGCTGACTCGGCGTGAACATCAAAGAGCAAAACCCCATTAAAGGATAAATCAACCCGGATATTTTCAGGGAAAACACTGTCACACAACCAACCATGACGCCTTAAGGCAACACAAGTCACCATGGCTCGCCCCAAAGAATCTGCAGCATCTAAGGCTGAAAGGATTGTGAATTCGGCCATGTCGCGGCCATCCCGAATGCAGAGAAGATCAGCACCAGCACCTTGGGAGGTGGCGGTAAGCAAAGACTCTGCAGAGTCCCACAGGGCAGAAGTAGCCCGAGCCAAAACACAGATGATATTTAAAGACCGAAGGGCTGCACTGGTGGACGCAAAGACATACCTGCCCTAGGATTCGAGCCACCTGGACTCCCAAGAGGGAGGAAGCGTTAAGGGGGCAGAGAAGGAAAGGCTGTCTGTAACACAAACCCCTGCGCATCAGGGTGCACAAAAAGACAGACCGGATCATGTGGAGCTGGGCGGTGGCGGTGCAAAACTGAGCGTGCCACTGGATCACTTGAAGAAGGGCGAACCCAGGTACCCAAGAGGGCATCATAGAGGGATGCCTCAAAAGGCAAAAGTGGCTCCACATTGCCGGTTCCACGGCGGAGGACCTCCAGCAAGGGGTCAACCGACAAGAGGGTAGAAGGGGGTTGCATATTCAGGATGCGGGTGGCCGAAGAGACCACTCTCAAAAAAGCTGCACCAGACTCAGTAGTCCTCCGTGGGGGGGGAAAGAGCTCATCAGTGGGGGATGGTTGTAGACTGACCCTCCCAAGAGACTGAGGGTGCACCCAATGCCCCACGAAGGTAGCCCCATGGAAGAATCAGGAACCTGACGGGGTGCCTGGGGAGAGGAACAGCCTGCCAGATCTGGGAGCTCCTGAGGGGGCTCCACAAATTCCAAGGGGGTCACTGGTAGCACTAGCTCCGGCGACACTGAGCGGGAGGGCAGGGCTGAACCCTCTCCAGAGGCCTCTATAGAAGAATCCAGAACTCGGCGTCGACACGGCGTCAAAACGACATGCGTCGGTGGCAATTGTGCATTGTCAGACGCCGACTCGCCAGCCTCCGGCATCGAGTCGATGCCGTCCGGCGCTGAAACTATAACAAGTTCCCCCTCTCAAGTAGAAGAGGATGCTGGGGCCAGCGAGGCTATCTTCCGCGCTGCTCTGGCGCCGGCTTCGCCTCATCCAGGGCGTGCTCAGATTCCGGAGAAAGGAGCGGAGCAGAGGAGGCGAGCCTTCAGCGCCGGGACGGCGCCGACCCCAGCTCCGGACAGGCAGCCGCCTGCCCGGAATGCTGGGGTGTGCTCAAGTCAGGGCTATGGTTACCAACCACAAGGGCTGTCCTGCAAACCTGAACCAGGGACAATCAGTCTATACACCTAACATTTGGTTCAAGAGGAGGAAAACTTAAAATATACAATTCAACACAACAGATTTAGAATTGCAGACAATAATACTAAATAAACAAGGAAAAGAGAAAATAGAAAAGAGTTGAAGAAGCCCTTCATTCAGAAAATTCACTGTTTTTGGTATCAAAAATGGTTAATACATATAGTATAAAAATCTTGAACATTTACACTCAAGGCAAAATGCTGGTGTACAAAAAAACATATCACAAACCAGACAAGTGGCAAATAGAACAATACATGTTACAATAAAGGTACAACATAAACAAAAATAATGTGTCCTTATGTAATTTTGGCCACATAGGCAGCGACGGCGTTTCAACCGCTGTATCACTTTACAATCATCATCAGATCAGAACTCGCAATTCACTTGAGCGTTACAAGTCTGTATAAAAACAATCAGACCAGTCTGTCAATGCCGGTCGTCCATAAGAATTCTGAGGATATAAATCACAAAGAGTAGCTTAAACTAGTCACACTGTGTAGTGGACACTTAGTTATATAGGTTCCGAAGAAGCCCCAGGAACGGGAGAGGACCCAAGGGAGGCCTGCAAGGCTGTAGCATTGCAGGCCTCCATTTGGGCCCGAGTCACCTACACACCTGGAAAGGGCGGATAGAGGGGGGGCGACCGTCGGGAGTGCAAGTCTGGAAAGTTCCGGGAACCAGTGCCCCTGACAACAGAAGAAGGTGAGGTCGATGACCCAGTTGACAAGCGCCTCGACTTACCAAGTGGATAACGACAGCCCCGGACCCCAGAAGGCGATCGACGGCGGAACCGGACAGCCGAGGGACCTGCAGTTGACGACGAGGCCGGGGGGGGGGAGACGACTCCGACAGGGGCAGCCGTGCTGAGAGAAGCTTCATATGGCGCTCCCACCGAGACTTCGGTTTCAGACGTTGGCATGCTTCAAAGTCCGTGGAGTCATACTGCTTGCCCAGACACCACATACAAATAAAATGCGGGTCTGTCACAGACATCTGTCACGAACAAGAATTACAAGATTTGAAGCCCGAAGGCATCGCACATTGTTCCCGATGCGAAGCATCTAAAATGAGGCCTGAAAACAGGCTAGAGGACCTCACTCCGGATCCGCGTTGCACACGGAAAAGAAGGAAACTGACGTCAGAGCACTGGGAGGGACTTACATGACCCGACTGACGTCACGTATGAGGACGACGTCAGGGCGGGGTCATGTGGCGCCATCCCTCTGCGCGCAGAGGTGCTGCTGCTGCTGCAAAAAAAAATTGGGGATCCAGTCTCACGCCTGGGGATATTCTAAGTTAAGGAGTCTGCGGCTAAATGTCTCTTTCAGATACCTACCTCAGATTCTCCTGTTTTAGGGCATGGAGGAGATTGATGATTATTACGAGGACGAAGAGGAGACCCAATATTTCCCGCTCACAGACTACTTCTGTGACACGGTTGATGCCTCCATCGTCAGGGCAGTCTAAGAGGCGGTGGCTCCTTTGGAGAAGTGGTTAATTGACCTGTTACAGAGGTGCCTTCAACCCCTCCCTGCGAGGGAAGAGACTCTAGGACATTTGGGCCTCCAGGGTTGAGCCCCGCTGCCCCGCCTGAGAAACCGAGCAAACACCCCCATCCCAAAGGGGTGGATTTGGACGGGTTTGATAGACTGAACAAGGCATTTCTGGACACCAAGGTTCCACCTATGCCATCGGGTCCATCCCCTTCAGTCCCTCCGCCTGCAGGAACTCAGGGGCAAGTGGCTTCTCTGCATCCTTCTGAGGACTCCCAGGGCGCTTCGGACGCGGATTCCGATCATGGAAGGTCTTGGCACCCCTCTCCCTCTTGGTCCTTGAACCCACCCCAGGCCCCAACTCCTCAGGGCATCTCCCAGTCTGACCTCTCTGGGATCCAGAGGATTTGATGCGCCCCCGCTCCTCGGAGTGGGTGCCCTGTGAAAAGGTGGCCAAACATGTGGTAAGTCACTTGCGGAAACCCCTAGACCAGGAAATCAACTCCCGCCTTAGGGTGGAATGACCTCGCCTATCCTTTGAGGGCAAGGTAGCCGTAACGCCCAAGATCGAGCTAGAATGGCGACCTTCCTCACCAAAAGACCAGAAGCGCATGCCAAGATAAGTTATTGGATACCACAGGACCATTAGTCAAGATTTTTGACATTGCCGAGGACACCAAGGCACCAGGAGCCCTAATTCCACCAGAAGTCTTGTCCAGCTCGGCACAAAGGGTGATTATTTTTCTTGGGATCGCGAACTGCGCCATCGATACGGAGAGACGCAGTTCTCTCCTAATCTAACTGGGCCCAAAACTTGGCGAGCTAGCCACCTTGGAGGCTAGTCAGGTGGCTCAGGGACCCCGTTTGTTAAGGAATTGAGCAAACTTGTCTCCACTTACAAAACCCAGCCCACCGACAAGTGCATTTTTAACGTGCAGGTATTCGGTGGGGCCTGTTGTGGCAGGGGGCGCTCAGCTGGTCAGTTCCCCCAGACAGCCTCCGGTAGAGGACAGCAGTCGCAGAGGGGACAGTACCAGGACTTCTAGCACTTCAGTGGATTGTACTCCACCACCACAGAGGCCAGCGAGATGGAGCACAAGGTGGAGATGCTCCCCCCGCTCATGGTGAGTTCAGTCATTATCTCATGTCATTGGTTGGGGGGCAGGCTGACCCTCTTTATGGACAATTGGTGGGCTCTTACATGCGACGCTTGAGTACTCCAAATCGTACAAGATTTCCATATAGAGTTTTTGGGTTCACCCGTCCAGGCCTCGCTTCCAACACCGATCAGGTTTTCCGGCAGGGAAGCAGCTTTGATAGGGCAGGAGATCCAGGAACTCCTGGACAAACGGACAATTTGCTATGCATCTCCCCACCCAGGAGTTTTTTTAAGCAATCTTTTCCAGGTTCAAAAACAGGATGGGGGTCAGCGCCTGGTGATAAACATCTGTGACTTCAACGAGTGGCTGGTCTACCGCAATTTCAAAATGGAGGGTATTCACCTTCTTCAAGACCTTTTGCGCCCCAACGACTGGATGGTCCGTTAGGATCTCAAGGACGCCTATCTGACTGTCCCTATTTTTCTTCCCCACCGTTGTTTCCTGCAGTTCCAGTGGCAGAGCCAAATTTTCGAGTTCACCTCTATTCCCTTTGGCCTATCGTCAGCACCCTGGTGTTGCACCAAGGTCCTGCCTCCGGTGGTGGAGAAGGTGAGATCACAGGGAGTCAGGATGATTGTATATCTGGATGACATGCTTTTCATGCATCAGTGTCCACGAACGTTGCCGAATCAGCTTTAGTCGGTGATACTTCTCCTACAGTCTCTGGGGTTTGTAATCACCCAGACAAAAGCTTGCCTCGTTCCCACTCCCTCAATCATATTCCTAGTGTTTGTGATCAATTCCGCGGAAGTGACCCCAAGTCTCCCTTCCAGGAAATGTCGAAGATTCGCCACAAGATTCTACAGATTTTTCTGAAACCTTGGACTTCCCTGTGAAGCATCGCCAGGGTGTTCGGGCTTCAATCATCTGGGTGGGACACGCTCCAAGGCCCAGCGGATTTGGCCAAGAACTTTTGGGAAGACTGCCTGACCCACTAAGTGTCATGATAGCGGAACAACTTCCGGGAGTGACCAACCAGGTGGCGGATTGGCAATCCATATACCTTCGGGGCTCGAGTCTGTGGAAACAGTTCCCTCCGTTGTTTTGGACTCTTCAGGGCCTATGTGGTCCCTTCTCTGTTGACCTCTTTGCTTCTCGCCTCGACCACCAACTTTCCAGGTACTTCAGCTGGAGGCCGGGCTCGGGGTCGTCAGCCACTGATGCATTCCTTCAGGATTGGTCACAGGAGCAGGGCTATGCCTTTCCCCCCTTCGTTATGATAATGCTATTGACAACGCAGGTCCGTCGACAGAGGGCAGAGTTGGTGGTGATCACCCCGGACTGGAGAGCGCAAGCTTGGTTTCCAGTTCTGATGGAATTTTCTTGGGTTTCTCCAATCCGTCGACTGCATCTCCCTTATCTCCTGCTCGATCCAGCGTGCAACCCTCATCCCCCGATAGTGAACGGGACACTATCCCTGATGGCATAGGGGATTACCGGTCTCGATGGCAGGTCCCGGGGCTTTCGAGACATGCTGCAGAACTCCTCTCTCAGGCATGGGCTGACGGTACAGTCAAACGCTACCGGTCAGCCTTGTCTCAGTGGATGGGTTGGTGTCTGCAACGGAGTCTGGATCCTGTGGGTGGCAGATGTCATCCACATCCATAACTTTCTAACCTATCTGGCTTCGGAGGGATTGGCATACAGAACGACTAACACCTTCCGTTCTGCAATTTCGGCAGGCTATACAGTGGTGGCGGATCACCCTATGGGAGATTATCCTTTGAAAAGAAAGCTCCTCCTGGGTATTTGCCTTTCCCTTCCCCCGGAACCACAATATTCAATTCTGTGGGATGTGAACAAGGTCTTGTGCCTGCTTTCAGAATGGCCCAGCAACAAGTACTTGACACGCAAGCAGCTTCCGTCGAAGCTGGCGATGCTGCTATGTTTGGTGTCCTGTGGACGGGTCTCGGATGTCAGAGCTCTGATCATTTCCGGGAGGTCCTTCAACCAGAGTGGGGTCACCTTCCATGTATCCTGTCGGACCAAAGGCCAGTCTCCGATTATTTCCTATCCGGCTTTTCCTGACTGTCCCAAACTCTGCGTCGTCAGATGCATTTAAGGCTTACGAGGTCATGATGGAGGATGCCTGCCCGCCCAGGGAACGGCATCTCCTGATTGCCTTGCGGAAACCATTTTGAGCGGTGTCTTCCCCAACAATTGCACAATGGGTCCATTGGGTGATGATAAAAGCCAGCATCGATACCAATGTTTTCGGCGCACACTCAGCGAGAGGTGCCATGGCATCCAAGGCTTTCAGGCTAGGGGCCCACTTGGAGGACATTTTGAATGCTGCAGACTGGTCGTCCGACTCAACCTTTAAGAGGTTTTACTTCAAGCCAGTCTCCTCCATAGTTGGTCCATAAGCTTTTAACTAGCCTAATCTTCGCCTCTGGGTCCTGACATAGAATGAAAAATTTCCTAGCTTTCATAACGGAAAGTTTCAATTCTATTAAAGACACAGAGACGAATATTAGCCCTCCCTCAGGATATACCTGGGCCCGCCCGGGTTGATCAGGATTTACGTCAGGGTTTTCCTGTTCGGTTATGAGTGTTGCAATAATGATGTGTTCGATAGCCTTATCACACGCAGGTTATTACGACTCCTTTTTCTGCCCACAGGGACAGAGTTTTCGAAGCAGGATTAAGAACTACCGCAGTCGGCTTTGTCGCAGGAAGAAAGAGGATGTCCAGCAGGGATCATGGTCTATTATTGTCCCAGGAGGCGCCTGATTGGCTGATGGACTGTATTACGAACTTGGTGGTTTTTGCTATAGACTTCATGGGAAATGAAGTCCTATTACTGTGGTTTAACCCGTTTACCACGGCTGTTATTTCGGCGCAGTGCTGGCGTTCTAAGTAGTGGGCGTGGCCATATCGGCAGTTGGACGTTCGCAGCACCAGCCAGGTAGTGCTCGCGACAGCCAACGGCTGGCGGGAGCACGGAAGGGGTTAAGGCTGCTTGTTAAATAAATGAAGAAAGATAAGCCTACTCCTCACCTCTGTGTCCTTAATAAAATTGAAACTTTCCGTTACGAAAGCTAGGAAATTCTTAATTCCTGTCAATGTAAGAGATTTATTCTGGGGCAGCAGCCATCTCTAAATTTAGAGTGCTGTTACTAAGTCAAGGTGATGGAGTATTTTACTCAGTCTCCCTGACTGAGTAATAACTGTACTCAGCCCCAAAGTAATTAACAGATCCAACATATTAGAACCATTTAAAAACACAAAACAATCTAAAGCATCTCTAAAAAGATCATTTTTATCAGACATGCCAAAGGGACAATGTTATAGAAAATCTACTGCATAAATACGTTACGAAAGCTAGGAAATTCTTAATTCCTGTCAATGTAAGAGATTTATTCTGGGGCAGCAGACATCTCTAAATTTAGAGTGCTGTTACTAAGTCAAGGTGATGGAGTATTTTACTCAGTCTCCCTGACTGAGTAATAACTGTACTCAGCCCCAAAGTAATTAACAGATCCAACATATTAACAAAGAACCATTTAAAAACACAAAACAATCTAAAGCATCTCTAAAAAGATCTTTTGTATCAGACATGCCAAAGGGACAATGTTATAGAAAATCTACTGCATAAATACTATACAAGTGTCTGCAGTCAGATCCCAGCACAGAACATGCTGAGACCTTTGGTTTTGATGCGATTTGTTTTTGTACTTGCCTGTAAATATAAAAGCTAGACACTGGCTGTAAAGGAGTTTCTACTCCTAGTGCAAGCCTTAAAGCTTGACTTTGGTACTCTGAGTTAAGTACCCATAGAGAGTAACAGAACTATCAAAGTGCAATTGTATAGCTGAACCTGGGGCACCACTAGGGGAATACAGTATCCAAGCAGGATAATGACCAATAACCACAGACCGTCTCTGAACCGCAAGAAAGGGGTCCATCCCAGGGCTACATAAAAAGGATCTGGCCACATCTGTTGGAGAAGCTTTTTCTGGGCCTGCGAACTGGGAAGGAGGGCTGACCTCAGGTAGATCATAGAAATCTATTGTTTCTCATAGAGTTTTATACAGGACAGAGAAAGAAGAGGGCTGCAGCATTGTGCCCTTTGAGGTTACGTAGTTTTCGGCTCCGCTTCGTATTCAGCCGCCATTTTGTGTTGCCTCACTCAGGCAGCACGGCTACCGCGGTAAATATGGTGTTTTTGCCTTTTCAGCTGCTACGTGTTTTTCTGTTAAAGAACAACCCTTGTCCATGTTTACGAAACCGATGTTAGGGTCTGGCCGAGTTCGTAAAGCCGTGTCTAGACTGATTAATCCATGTCTTACTCCACTGTTTGGGTCTCACCATTCTTCTCTTCTTTATCTTGTTTAACTGGCCTTCACCATTCTCTTCGTGTGTTCTCTTGTTACATAGCCCTTCCTTTGAAGCATTCTACACATGTTCTACCACCTGCAAATTGAATTACGGGCACTAGTTTTGATTAACCTGAGGGGAGGAGAGCACACGGGGTCTGAAAGGAGGGTGTGTTTTGGGCATCCGATAGCTTGTTTTCCAACTATTCCTATTTGTCAGTTTTGTGTGTATTGGGAGTTGTCATTGTAAACTTGTTTTGTATAAAAGACTGTACGCCACGGAATGAAGTGGCAGTCTCTTGAGAACCTACCTGTGTGGATAACTGTGCTTAGCTGCAGCTAATAAACTTGCTTTTCTACGCCTAACAGAGTGTCTCGTGTCTCTGTCTGTCAAGGCAGGTGAACCCGGAGATATTAGGCGTGCCCTGCGCCGCTTGGCCCATAAGGCCCGGTTCTCCAATTGGTGCCAAACGTGGGGCGACTTCAGCGGTAGTAGTTTTTGCCCAAAGGTCCTGAGGAGCTGCGCAAGAAAATTCCGCAGGATTTCGCGAACCACGTGAGTGACCCCTGCATGTCGAAGTGGACCGAAGGTCTTTTGAAGCGCGGCTACTCCTTCCCGACGGCTGCTGACGACTGCTGCCCTGACTGTCGCCCTGCCTTGGCCCTCTGGTGATGATTGGTAACGCGAGACGTTAGACAGACATCTGTTGGCGTGAGAAAAACATTTAGTTAAGTATTCGTGGGTAGCGCCCACTCTTTGTTTTCGTTTTTGTTATTCGATTAGCGCGCTAACCGAAGCCAAGGGGTTAGTACGTTTGTGCTGTGACTATATTGTCTAAACACCCTTTGACGTTTGTAAGAAAGTCCAGTTCGTTACGAAATGCCTAGATTTAGTAAGTTTAGGAAATTTTGTTGTTTTGGTTGTTCTAGGGATTCCCGGCTAGAGGATTCTTGTCCGATTCCTCCAGTTGGAACTCCCACTTACGAGCTCTACTCAAAACATGGTTTGGGTCCTATTGTTTTTAATGAAACATGGATCCGATATACGAAAAAGGATGGTTTTTTACAGTGGCCACAAAATGGTTCTTTTGAGTCCGATATACTAGATAATTTGGAAGCGATTCTATTTAAGAAAGAAATTAAGCAAATGAAAAAAGATAAGAAGGAGCAGAGTATGACGATTTTACAGGCTGCCCAACAGTTTAAAATGACGAAGCTGATCAGGTGATAGAGGTATCGGAAAGACAACATCGCATGGCAATAGATAGATGTTATCCTGTGTTACCTACTGCACCAAAGAGTAAAAATCCCGACGAAGATTGTTTTATATCCCATATGCTGACATTACCTCCACCTTATGTGTTAGGCGCTAATGCACCGCCATTACAACCTGCTGTTAATCCAGCTGTTTTGGTTCCTGCACAATTGCCTGTTCCTGTGATTTCAGCTCCGCCCCCTTTGCCAGCGACTTCTGTACCCCAATCTTTGGTGCCTTTGTCTCCTTCATCTGTCGTTTCTTTTGCTACGGATTCTTAGTCTGTTTTGCAGAATACACTGTCTCCTGTTTTAGTGTCAGATTCCCCTACAGCGCGACAACGTTTAGTCGGCACTGTTTCAGGTCTTTTGTCACCTTTTCTTGGGCCTCTTTATTTTTCTCCTGCATCGTCTAGGAGACAATCCCGTAGTCAGATTCCAGATTTGGAAGAACGGACTACGTTAGATTCTCTTGCTCGTAATTGGATTATGAGTAGTGTACAGTATAGTGTACGTGATATTTTAGATACTTTCCTTCAATGGAATGCGCCTACGCAGAGATACGTGTTCAATGCTATGTGCAATATTCTGATTAAAGGATGGGGAGATGTGGATTTGGATTCACCTCCTCAGGATTTATTCGAAGTACAGGATTAATTTGATAATGGATTCATTGTGGGTCCTGCTGTGGAGCGTGCCATTCAAAAGCTTGTTACTTTCCGGTCTTCCTTTTTCTCTCAAAATTCTCTTCAGCTTGATCCCACAGTTCGTCGTAAAATGGCACAATATCCTATGCGAGAGGTTCCTCCAATATGGAGAGATGCGTTTCCTCAAGCAGGTGCTAACTCAGGTATTCCTGCTCATTTTCAGCGTATATGGGTACATGATCCTTGGAAAAGGTCAGAAGTATTGGCACTTAAGCAGTCTTTACCGGACCCTCGTAAGAATGCTGCTGGGTATTATAAAGAGCTGTCCCAGACTGTTGATGCCTGCATTATGAATTTGGCAGATATTGATTTACTTATGGGAAATGTAGTCCCACAAGCGATATGGACTAAGATTCGTAAACAAGATCATGATGCAGCTTTTGGCGGTAATTGGGCTGCTATTTTAGCAGCAGATGCAGGACAAATAGGTGGTGCCAAACCTGATGATTTAATCACGGAATTACCTGGTAAAATAATAGATCTTATGAAAACAATGATGCCTGCGGTACGCGTTAACTGGGATAAGTTAGCGGCGTGCAAGCAAAAGACGGATGAAAGTGTCTCCGATTTCTTTACTCGCTTCGAGGAGACTTTTATCGACCATAGTGGTCAAGATATGAGTACTGAAGGTGGATAGCGATTGTTCGTAGATAAGTTTGTCTTTAATTTACTTCCAGAATGATCGCATAAATTGAAGCAATCAGAGAGTTCATGGGCCGTTTCTTCCACTGCCCAGATATTAGCTACTGCTCAATACTATGAGAATAGGGATAAGGAGGATAAAGAAAAAGTGGAGAAAAAGACTAGGGAATTAAAAACGAAGGTTCTTCTGCAACAGGCTTATCCCCCTCGTTCTGCTCAGCCCCAATTTCAAAAGCCCCCACAGTTTCAGAAATTGTTGCAGAAACCGGTATCCTCAGCTCCGAGAGTTCCGTTGGGTCCTAATCAATGCGCCTATTGTAAAGAGGAAGGTCATTTTAAGAATGCTTGTCCGATTTTATTGCAGCGTTATGGTGGGTCGTTAGCACCACGGGGTCGTGGTGATTCTCGGTCCGCATCCAGAGGTAGGGGACGTGGTGCGTCGACTCAGGAACGACGTCCCACTCCCCCTCAGGATTCTACTAATTGTTTTGATCAACAAAAATATCAGTCCGCACAATATTACAACGAAGACTATAGTTTTGATGATGAGAACGTTGATTTTCATACTAGCTAGGACAGCCGTAGACAAAGTAAGGGAGTCGTATCAGTTCCAGTGGATCAGGAAGGACCTTATGTTAATGTTGTAGCATTAGGTGTTACAGAACCATTTCTCTTGGATACTGGTGCAATGAGAAGTTCTATAATGCATTCCAAACTCCCTGGGGCACCTTTGTCTGGCTTAACGAATGTTTCTGTAGGATTCTCTGGCGCCCCAGTTACTAATCCGATCTCGTGTCCTTTGCCCATTTCTATTGGTCCATACGATTTGGAAGCTCTGCTTCTTTTAACAACGGGTTGTGGAGAGAATTTGTTGGGTGTGGACTTATTAAAACGCCTGAATGCTACGCTGTATTGTTCACCTTCTGGTGTACATCTCACTTTAGGTGATAAATTGACTTCTCCAATGTATGTATCTAAAGAACAGCTGCCACTTAAATTGTGTTCACTTCCTGCTACGCTTTGGGCTACGGGTCCAAATGATGTTGGTTTGCTTCAAATTCCACCGTATGTGATTACCGTTAAACCCGACGTTAAGCTGCCACGTGTTCCCCAATATAAAATATCCAATGATGGAGAGAGAGCTTTGTTGGCTATTGTCCATGACCTGGTTCAGAAGGGTGTGGTTGAAGAGACTAGAGGGAATGTTTGCAATAGCCCTGTTCTGCCTATTCTTAAACGTACTGATCCCTCTCAGCCAGCTGTGTACCGTTTTGTAATTGATCTTCGAGAGGTCAACAAAATTGTTGTCCCTCAGTTTCCGGTTGTGCCAGATATTACTGCTTTGCTCACTATGATTCCTGCTTCGACAGTTTGGTTTTCGGTCATTGATCTTGAAAATGCTTTCTTTAGCATTCCTATTGCTGAGGAGAGTTGGGATCTCTTTGGTTTCTCTCTTGGAGGCCGAAGCTTCCTGTTTAAGCGTGCACCTCCAGGCTATTATGAAAGTCCTTCAATATACAGCCAAGCTTTGAAGTCTCAGCTTGACACCTTTTCCTTGCCCTCGGGTGCTACTCTTATTCAATATGTTGATGATTTGTTAGTGGCTGCTGATTCGGAAAATGTCTGTAAAACTGCAACTGTGTCGCTTTTACAACATTTGTCTAATTTACACCATAAAGTATCATCTTCTAAGTTGCAATATTGCCGACAAGAGGTTACCTATTTAGGTCATCTCTTGTCGAAGCAGGGAAGGCGATTGACCCCAGAACGTATTCATGCAATTTCACGGATGCCTGTACCATCCACACAAAGAGGTGCGTGCTTTCTTAGGCATTACCTCTTACTGTAGACAGTGGATTCCGAATTTTTCCCTACTTGCTAAACCTCTGTTGGCACTTACTCTTAAAGATACACCCCAGCCTCTTCCTTGGACTGATGAATGTCAAAAGAGTTTCTCTGATTTACGTACTGCCTTGTGTTCTGCTCCTGTATTGGGTACTCCAAATTACAGTAAACCTTTTACACTCTATGTTCATGAAAGGGAAGGTTGCGCATTATCAGTCCTGACACAACAATTCGGAGACAAACAACGGCCATGTGCCTATTTTTTGGCTACATTAGATCCGGTAGCTAAGGCATTACCTAGTTGCCTCAGAGCAACAGCAGCAGCGGCGATTTCTATTCGTCAATCTGCTGGATTGGTGTTGGATCATACTCTTAACGTTATTTTGCCACATGCAGTAGATACTCTTCTTAATAGGACGAAAACCCAGCACTTAACGAGCGCCCGTTTGTCTGGATATGAGTTGACACTTTTAGCTAGTCATATACATATCAAAGTATGTAATGTTCTAAATCCAGCAACATTGTTGCCTGTTTTGGACGAGAAAAATGTACAAGATCAGCATGATTGTTTTCTTCGTACAGAAGAGGAAACAAAAGGTTGAATCGATCTAAAAGACACACCACTTGTGGATCCGGATGGGATCCTGTGGGTAGATGGGTCTTGTTTTAAGCTTCCTAATGGCGAGACGACAGCTGCTTATGCTGTTACAACTTTGCATACAGTGGTAGAAACCGCACGTATTTCACAGAACTCAGCGCAAGCGGCAGAGTTGGTTGCATTAACGAGAGCGTGTGTGTTGGCGAAAGGGAAAAGAGTGACTGTTTATACAGACTGTCAGTATGCGTTTGGTGTTGCCCATAGTTTTGGTTGTTTGTGGAGGGAAAGAGGATTCTTTACCTCCCACGGCACTAAAATACAGCATGGTCAGTTAGTAACCGACCTTCTTGAATCACTTGCTTTACCTACTCAAATAGCAATTGTAAAGTGCAGTGCACATAAAAAGATTACTGACTATGTGAGTCGAGGAAATGCGTTTGCGGATGAAATAGCGAGGGAAACAGCGAGGAATGTTGAAAGTTGCATGTATGTTGCCGGCCCTGCAAGATGGGTCGCGGAAGGTGGTATGTGTGAAAACACAATAGAAAGCGTGAAAGCGATTCAGAATGAGGCCACTGCGAAAGAATTGAGTACGTGGAAAGAGAGTACGGGAATGTTGGATACGACGGGATGTTGGAAGGAATTATCAGAGCATCAGCGATGGTTGTTACCAGATGCGTATGTACTACCTGTAGTTACTATGGCTCATGGACCAGCCATATTAACTCAAGGGGTATATGCAAACTTTTAGTTCCAGTATGGCAAAATGAAGGTATTCCCAAATGTGCAGAAAATGTGGTGAAACATTGCATTGTTTGCTTGATGTACAATCCAGGAAAGGGAACTCCAACTCCTGCAGGTCACTTTGCTCCCCCTATGTATCCATGTGAGGTACTGCAAAGAGACTATATCCATATGGAACGTTTTAACAATCTCAAGTATGTCCTAGTGGTGGTTTGTGCCTTTTCCAGATGGATAGAGGCCTACCCCCTAAAGGACAACACTGCTTTGTCCACTGCTAAGATACTTTTAAAGGAATTCTTCCCGAGATTTGGTTTGCCGCGCATTGTCTGGAGCGACAATGGGAGTGAATTTGTAGGCCAAATTATGCAGAAGGTATGTGTGGGCCTTGGTATTAGACAAAAATTCCATGCGGCAAACCATCCTCAGTCAGCGGGTCTGGTAGAGTGCTATAATGGCACTCTCAAACTTAAGCTAGCGAAGATTCAGGCCAGCACAGGTCTTTCTTGGCCTGATGCCTTGCCTCTGGCACTTCTTTCAACTAGGACAACTGTTCATTCTCGTTCGGGGCTTAGCCCATACAAAATTGTTTTTGGACGCCCAGCCAATGTTTGGGGAGTCCCCAGACCCAAAAAGTACTCAGACATTCCGTATCCGTTGTTGGTTGACTACCTGCATGACCACACCACTAAATTGCATGTTATTCATCAACAGGTCCAAAACGCGTTGCCGGAGGCCTCCTCAAATCCAGGACATTCCATCCGACCTGGGGATTGGGTTTGTCTAAAGAACTTCCAGAGGAAAAAGAACCTGGAACCTCGTTGGGGGCTGCCGAGACAAGTACTGTTGACCACTCGTACAGCTGTAAAAGTTGTTGGAAAGAAGAATTGGATCCACGGCGTGCATTGCAAAAGGGTACCATTACCGTTACCTATGACCAGTGGGTCCGAGAAGGTGTCGGTGATAGCGAGTGTGAGAAGGTACCCAGATTTGTACCGTTCAGCAGTGCACGCCTGGATTGGACTAGTTCAGAGAAGGAAGACGACGACGTCTTACAGGAAGCTGTACCTTTACACTTGAGACTCAATACGACAGATCCAGAAGGTTTATTTAAGGATCAAACGATACCTGGGAGGAGACGATACAACCTGAGAAGGAGGTTGCTTAAAGACAATTAATTCTGTGTTTCATAATTCTGTTTGCATTTAAAAAAAAAAAAAGAAAAGTTCCTTTTTCCTTTATCCATCAAGTTTCAGGGTCACGGTAGGAGTCTTGAGCTGTGACCTGAATAGTGACTAGGTCAACAGGACTTGCAGTGTCATAGGACGGCTAACAATCACAGCCAAGTGATTAAGGAAGATTATCGTGAGCAACGCCTTTAGAGTAATGGATATTGCAGGAAAAGGGAGTGATATTAAAATGACGAAAAGAGCTCATTATAAGAAATTATTATTTAGTCGTTGTGGCGTAGCATTGTGTGTTTTAGTGTGTTTATGCAGTTTATTAGCATGCATAGGATGGCTTGTACACATTTTGCAGCTAGCACCTGTTCCTACTTCTGTTTTTCTAATGTCCTCTACTACCGTTTCTCCGCATAAATTTTACACACTCCCAGACCATGAGCAAATGAGAAGAATGGAATATTTTAACAATTCATTCATTCAATTGTTAGACCAGCACCAATAGATAGTAAATACTACTGATTGTTGGGTTTGTGGTCTCATCCCGCATAATACACAGAGAGGAATGCCGTATCTAGTCCTTCCATTTTCTTATGAAGGTTCTGCTTGGGCTTATCTGGCTATGTTTTCCAATGCATACCAGAGTCAACTTCGATATCCTCCTGATGGGTCCTATAATGGTGGAGTGGATTTCAGTCATAGTCCTTTGATAAAGGGAATAGTAACCATGGCAAAGATTGCTGATATTAGTAAAATTCCCAAAGACGAGAAGAAAGCATATGATGGGTGGAATGTGACTCGTTATACTATCAGCCTCACTGACAAAGTTAAACAAAAGAGATTTACACCGATTTGGGCCCTACCCCAAAGCGGTCATTTGTGTCTGCAAATAAATGGCCAGAATACCAAAATTAAGCAAGAGAAGGGTAATTGTTCCCATACATATGTTTATACACCCCTGATTTCTTCACCACTAGTGCCATCTCAAGGTACATATTTTATCTGTCATGACAGAGCTTATACATGGCTTCCCACACATTTTTCGGGAACATGTTATATAGCTTTTCTCCTTCCTCCTACATATACTGCTTCTGCTGATCACCATAGAAAGATTTGGTAGAGGAGTTGTAGATTCGGAAGACACAGCTGGACAAGAGGGAGGAGATTTTCTGAAAGGGTTTCTTCCCTTTTGGGGTCCAATGGCAAATAGCAGAAACATTAGACACCTGATTCGTGTGGTTGATGCCACAATAAATGTAACTTCTGGAGCCTTGAAGAATTTGACAGCCGAACTTCAGGCAGATCGTCTTATGACTTTACAGAATGGGATGGTTCTAGACATAGTTCTTGCAGATAGAGGAGGAGTCTGTAAACTGATTGGGTCTAGTTGCTGCATTTATATTCCGGATAATGCCCCTACAGTATGCCAAGCCATCTCTAAGCTACATGTCATTTCTGAATCCATTCATCAGGACACCGGAGATTGGACTGTGATGGGATGGTTCTGGGGACTACTGTCCACTTGGGGATGGAAAGTGTTAACTTTCCTTGGAATGATTCTAGCCATAATATTTTCTTGCTGTCTCTGTTTACAGTGTGGCCCAGCTATTTGTGGACTTTGTGCCACTGTCTGTGTCTCCAAGCCAGTAGCACAGCAAACAGAGAATATTAGGATGATGTTGCAGCAACAACTCAATGACCTCATGACCATTGATATTGACTCAGACTAACATGGGTCCCTTTGTGCCTTGCCTGAGTATAGCAAAAGGAGGGTCTGATGTTACGTAGTTTTCGGCTCCGCTTCGTATTCAGCCGCCATTTTGTGCTTAGCCGCCATTTTGTGTTGCCTCACTTAGGCAGCACGGCTAACGCGGTAAATATGGTGTTTTTGCCTTTTCAGCTGCTACGTTTTTCTGTTAAAGAACAACCCTTGTCCATGTTTACGAAACCGATGTCAGGGTCTGGCCGAGTTCGTAAAGCCGTGTCTAGACTGATTAATCCATGTCTTACTCCACTGTTTGGGTCTCACCATTCTTCTCTTCTTTATCTTGTTTAACTGGCCTTCACCATTCTCTTTGTGTGTTCTGTTGTTACATAGCCCTTCCTTTGAAGCATTATACACATGTTCTACCACCTGCAAATTGAATTACGGGCACTAGTTTTGATTAACCTGAGGGGAGGAGAGCACACGGGGTCTGAAAGGAGGGTGTGTTTTGGACATCCAATAGCTTGTTTTCCAACTATTCCTATTTGTCAGTTTTGTGTGTTTTGGGAGTTGTCATTGTAAACTTGTTTTGTATAAAAGACTGTACGCCACGGAATGAAGTGGCAGTGTCTTGAGAACCTACCTGTGTGGTACTTCTTAGATAACTGTGCTTAGCTGCAGCTAATAAACTTGCTTTTCTACGCCTAACAGAGCGTCTCGTGTCTCTGTCTGTCAAGGCAGGTGAACCCGGAGATATTAGGCGTGCCCTGCGCCGCTTGGCTGATAAGGCCCGGCTCTCCACCTTAAAGGAGGAGCAACTAACTCCCCACACAGGCTCTAATGATTTCGGTAAAAGTCATTTAGAAAAACAAATTCAATCATAAATATGATCTGGAAGAATTCCAGAGGACTGCTTGACTTACTGATATATACTGCTATGAACACGGCAAACATACCAGGGTTGCATAAGAAACAGCCTCTTGCTAAACAGGACAGGATGCTTTTAGTTCATGTATAGCGTAGCTTATTAGGGACTTTCCTAGAATCCAACAACAAGACAGCAGCTGATTATTAACTTTTCGGTTAGCTATTACTTTAAGAATACCTGGCCTCCCTTTTGTGTAATACCGGTCCTCTACCAATGCCCTAGATATGGGCAGGAGTGGGAGTGCGGTAGTAGAACAGGAAGTGAGGTCAGAGTACTAGACAGTGTGTGAATTTGACGCAATGGGAAACTATTCACATCCTCTTTTCTTGCGCAGCTTGTGGATGATGATGTAAAAAATAGAGAAAGAAAAAGACATAAGCATCATATCAGACAAGTTTGAATCCTACCAATATATGTGTGCATAGCATTGCACATGGAGGCCCAACAATACATGCTCAGTTACAGAGAAAAAAGGGAGACTTGTCAGCACATACAGTTCTTACACATGAGGGGTAGCAGCAAGCCCGCTCAACAATCAACGTATACTTTTCACCTCGACCTGTTGAGTCACTTACATACTTATTTCCTTGAAAAGAGCCCAGGACCATATCTGAACCACTAGCTTATAAACTTGTGCAAGGTAACCCTTCCTCGCTGGCATTTTGCCTTGTGAACCTTCACTCTATTTCCTTCTAAACAAAGAACTGATTTCTAGAAAAATGGCCTTCAACTACAAAATATAACCACAAAAAGCTCATCTCACTAGCACCATGGACAGCGAACCCTTAAAGCTCTGTCAAGGGCCACACTCCAATGATTTGTCATGATGTAAAGATGTGCACCTCGGTATTGGAAATTAACCTAGCACAGCATGCTTCATTTCAACAGGTCTCACAGACAGTCTTAAAGTAGGGGAGTCCTCAAGGACCCAAACATCGAAACCCTGTGTACTCAGAATGGTTAGATATGGTGCAGTGGTTCATATCCAAAGGAGAGCAAAGGGTCCGTTTGAATATAAGAAACCATCAGGCACACTGTGTGCACTGGGTCCCTGCAAATCCGGATCCCAGTGCTTGAGTTCTTTCCGAAAACTGTACCTTAGTTTCCACAATTGGGACACCTCGGGCTCACATGTAAGTCCTTTAAAAATGGTACCAGTGGTACCAAGGGCCTTGTGGCCAAAGAGGGTCCCTAAGGACTGTAGTATGCATTGTGCCACCCTCTGAGACCACTCCCCAAGCACATGCACACTGCCATTGCAGACTATGTGTTCTGGTGCAGATAAAACTTAAGAGTGGACATGGCACACAACCGTTGTGTGCCAAGCCCACAAAACCACTGCATGGGTCATAGGCAAGCCAACCCTCTGGCAGGCCTCACAGCCCTAAGACAGTAGGCACCATTCCAGAGGTGATGGCATAGCTGCATGATCATTATGCCCCTACAGTGCCTGTGCCATTCATAGACATTGGAAGTGCAGTGGAGTTAATATTGAGTACATGGGCATGATGGCTTTACTTAATGCTAAGGAGTTTGGTATCAAACTCCTCAGCATAATTAACCCACACTGATGCCAGTGCTGGATTATTACAGAACGCACTCAGAGGGCAGCTTTGAGATGCCCCCTGAAAAACAACCAACTCCCTCATATCCAGCTGACTGGTCAGCACCAGCCTGCCACACACAGACCCCCTGTCCGACCCCCTGAGGTGGGAGCACTTGTGCTCTTGTCGGTCAGGAACAAAGGCTGATTGGGGTGGAGGTGTCCCCAAGCAGGAACAACATTCAAGGCAGAGAGCCTCAAAGGCTTACTTGCCCTTTGATATGCTAGCCAGGGCCTGTCCAGCTAGAAAAGATGCCCGCCCCCTTGACCAAGCTCCACTGTTGGCGGCAAGGTCGGTGGAAAAATTTGTAGTCAGGAGAGGTGTATAATCTCTCAGCCAGAACCTCCTCTAAGGTTTCTAGAGTTGAAGTAACCCCCGCCTAAAAAAATCCTCCATCTTGGATCAATCTTGATGGAGGGATGTCCCCTCCCCAAAGAGAGGTGACATCTAAGGGTGTAGTCACCCTAAAGGCAAGTAGCCCATTGGCTACCATCTGCCAGTACCTGTAAAGCCCCTAAATTTAGAATTTAGGGGCACCCCCAAAAGTTGATCCTCAGATTTTACAGACCAAAGCAAAAGGCTGAGGAAGACTGCTGACAAACCAGTAACGGAACGGCTGCAGTCAGAACTCAGCAGGAACCCCGCCACCTGTAACCGGTTCGACAACTGGACCTGTTGTGCTCCCAGAAACCCTGCAAGGCCTCAAAGAAACCCCAGAGACCTTTCAGCCTTCACCCAATCACAAAGAACTTCCCTTTGGGCTAGAGGCTTTAGCCCCTGGCATCCGCCGGTACAAGAACGGCAGCAGTTGAGGACTGGTACTGTGTCGACGCGACTCACTGTTGCAAAAGAACGCTAAGACCGCAGTGTTAGAGGACTGCCCTTGTGTCAATGCGACTCTGCCCTGCCAGAATAAAGCACTGCAGCTGGACAGCTTCAATGACCCAGAGGGATCGACTCAGCCCAACGATCAAAGCTGTTCACAGCTCCGTTCGCCGAGAGCCTAAACCCCCCAGTAAATGACAGTCTCCGCCTTCATGACCGCTGCCACTCTGTGAATGTCCGACAATGGCTGAACTGCACATACACTGCGCATCTCTATCCCAGTGATCCGGACTGCTGAGTTGGCAGTGCCTTCATTCGATCTACAGTAATTTGCAGACAACAACCAGGACGGTAACAGTGTTGGCATTCTACTGAATCCTATCCATCTTCATTGCTCTCTGCTGACCACAAGGGTAAGGAATATGCTACTTACCAGTATGCATTTGTTCTTGGCATGTAGGGCTGCTGACATTCATATCTGTGCATAGATCGCCGCCTAGTGTTGGGTCCGGATGATTGCACGTTGTTGTCCTGGAAGAATCGTCGAAGTATCACGAGATAGGTGGCTCCTCCCTCGAACTACAGTGCGCATGGGCATCCTCTCCATCCTCAGATTGTTTTTCGCCATTGTGGCAGAGATGGAGTATAGTACAGTAAGAGATGTCCATGCAAAGAATGAATGCTACAGCTGCGACAGGCACCGGGGAGGCGGGTGGGCGATATGAATGTCAGCAGCCCTACATGCCAAGAACAGATGCATACTGGTAAGTAGCATATTCCGTTCGAGGCATGTGGGCTGCTGAATTCATATCTGTGCATAGAATGTATAGCAGTATCTCCCCTAGCGGTGGCTACCTGTGTCAGCTGCAGCAGTCTGGAAAAGAGTTTTGAGAACAGCTTGCTGTTTTGAGTGTACATCTACACAGTAGTGTTTTGTAAATGTATGTGTGGTTGACCGTGTGGCTGCTCTGCAAATTTCGTGTAAAGGAATATTTCCTAGGAAAGCCATGGATACCCCTAGCTTGCGTGTTGAATGCGCCCTAGGGGGAACTGTTAAGGTGCGTTTTGCCTTCAAATAACATATTTGGATGCACTTAAATATCCATCTGGCTATACCTGATTTTGAAATAGGATTACCCTTGTGTTGTGGGGAGAAGGCAACAAACAATTGTTTTGTCTTCCGAAAATTTGTAGTTCTGTCTATGTAATATAGCAGACCTCTTTTGACATCTAGGGTATGCAAGGCCCTTTCAGCTACTGTTTGTGGGTTCTGGAAGAACACTGGCAGTTCTATAGTTTGATTTATATGGAAATGAGATACCACCTTTGGCATGAATTTAGGGTTTGTTCTAAGAACTACTCTATTTGCATGTACTTGAATGAATGGCTCTTGAATAGTTAGGGCTTGCAGCTCACTAACTCTTCGAAGCGAAGTAATGGCAATAAGGAAAGCCACTTTCCAAGTAAGAAATTGTATTTCGCATGAGTGTAGTGGTTCAAAAGGTGGTCCCATTAGCCTGGTTAAGACAACGTTTAGATTCCAGGCTGGTGAAGGTGGGTGTCTTGGAGGAATGATGCGTTTAAATCCTTCCATAAACGCTTTAATTGCTGGCACCCTAAATAGTGAAAGGTGTTGCCTGTTTTGCAGATATGCTGCTAACGCAGCTAGGTGTATTCTGATGGAAGAAAAGGCTAAATTGCACCGTTGGAGGTGCAATAGGTAGCAGATGATGTTTTGAATGGAAGCATCAAGTGGGTTAATGTCATTGTTGTTACAGTAAATGACGAAACGTTTCCTTTTCGCTGCATATCATGCTCTGGTAGAGGGCTTTCTTGCCTCTTTGATAATATTCATGCAGTCTGGAGGCAAGTTGAGGTATCCAAATTGTAGGATTTCAGGAGCCAGATCGCTAGGTTCCGTTGTTGCGGATCTGGGTGTTGGATTTCGCCATGGCTCTGAGTTAGAAGACTGGGTGTAAGTCGCAGTCTTTGATGAGGCACCACTGATAGTTCTAGGAACGTTGTGTACCATGGTTGCCTCGCCCACATGGGAGCAACTAGAATTAGCGTCAGGGAATGTTGGCGCATTTTGCGTGCCACCAGCGGTATTAATGGAGCTGGGGGAAAAGCATATCAATCAATCAATCAATCAATCAAGGCATTTGTATAGCGCCCTACTCACCCGGAGGGTCTCAAGGCGCTTGGGGGCGGGGGGGGGGGGGTCAGCTACTGCTCGAACAGCCAGGTCTTGAGTTGCTTCCTGAAGGAGAGGTGGTCTTGGGTCAGGCGGAGGTGGATGGGGAGGGAGTTCCACGTCTTGGCCGCCAGGTAGGAGAAGGATCTTCCTCCTGTTGTGGCTCTTCGGATGCAGGGAACGGCGGGGAGGGCGTGGCTGGTCGATCGTAGCTGGCGGATTGGAGTGTAGAAGGTCAGGCGGTCGTTGAGGTATCTGGGGCCTTCATTGTAGAGAGATTTGTGTGCGTGGGTGAGGAGTCGGAACGTGATTCTCTTGCTGACGGGGAGTCAGTGCAGGTCTCTCAGGTGTCCGGAGATGTGGCTGTGTCGGGGGATGTCCAGGATGAGTCGTGCTGAGGCGTTCTGAATGTGCTGGAGTCTTTTCTGAAGTTTGGCTGTGGTTCCGGCGTAGAGGGAGTTCCCGTAGTCCAGTCGGGTGGTGACAAGCACCTGGGTGACTGTCTTCCTGGTTTCAGTGGGGATCCACCGGAAGATCTTTCGTAGCATGCGTAGGATGTTGAAGCATGACGAGGAGACGGCGTTGACTTCCGTCTTATCTGAGTTCAGTTTCAGGCGGCTGTTCATCATCCACTTGGCTACGTCTTTCATCCCTTCGTGTAGGTTGGTTCTGGCGGTTGCTAGGTCGTTGGTGAGGGAGAGGATCAGCTGGGTGTCGTCGGCGTAGGAGATGATAATGAGGTTGTGTTGGCGTGCGATGGCCGCGAGGGGGCTCATGTAGATGTTGAACAGCGTGGGGCTGAGCGATGATCCTTGTGGTACGCCGCAGATGACTTCGGTGGCCTCTGATCTGAACGGGGGGAGGCGGACTCTCTGGGTTCTTCCGGCGAGGAAGGAGATGATCCACTCCAGTGCCTTCTCCTGGATTCCGATGTTGCTGAGGCGTTGCACTAGGGTGCGGTGGCAGACCGTGTCGAACGCCGCAGAGAGGTCCAGGAGGATGAGTGCCGCTGTTTCCCCATTGTCGAGCAGGGCTCGGATGTCATCTGTGGCTGCGATGAGGGCGGTCTCGGTGCTGTGGTTGGCTCTGAAACCGGACTGCGAGTGGTCGAGGGATCCATTCCTCTCGAGGAAGGCGGCCAGCTGTCTGTTGACGGTCTTCTCGATGACTTTGGCAAAAAAAGGAAGGAGCGAGATGGGGCGGTAGTTTTTGAGGTCGGTGGGGTCCGCTGATGGTTTCTTCAGTAGGGCACTGAGTTCGGCGTGCTTCCAGCTCTCGGGAAGGTGGCGGTGTCGAAGGAGGTGTTGATGATGTCCTGGAGATGAGGTGCGATGATGGAGTCGGCCTTGTTGAAGACGTGGTGAGGGCAGGGGTCGGTTGGCGATCCGGAGTGGATGGAGTTCATTGTGCGGATGGTGTCTTCGGTGCTGATCGGGGTCCAGGCGCGGAGGGTGGTGGTGGTGGGGGGCATTGGTGTGGTCGTAGGGTGCGTCGGCTGTGTGCTGAAACTGTTGTGTATATCTGCGATCTTGCTGTGGAAGAACGAGGCAAGCGAGTTGCAGAGGTCTTCCGATGGGGTGATGTCCTGGCAAATTTGCCTGACCAGTTTATCCATATCGCATTGCTCTGCGACTGCGGATGTGGGAACCTGGCGGCAAAGGACTGGCATTTTGCGTTTTCGCTTGTGGCAAACTATTTCTATTTCCGGGTGTCCCCACCTCCGGAAGAATGGTTGGGGCACTTTGGGGTGAATTTCCCATTCGTGCATCTGTTGGCTGTGCCTGCTTAGCAGGTCGGCAACCTGGTTGTCCTTGCCTGGGAGGTGTTCTGCCATGAGAAAAATGTTCCTCTGAATTGCCCATTTCCACATTGCTTGAGCTAGGTGCGACAGCTGTGGCGAGTGTGTTCCTCCCTGTTTTTGAATGTAATACATAGCTGTCATGTTGTCCGTCCGGATCAACACAGCTTTGTTGCGTAAGTGTGTCGCGAAAGCTTTGAGGGCTAGAAAGATGGCCATCAACTCCAGAAGGTTGATATGCATTTTCTTTTGCTGTACAGTCCAAAGTCCCTGTACTGTGTAGTGTAGGACATGGGCTCTCCATCCTAGTAGTGATGCGTCCGCTGTTAGAACTATTTGTGGGACAGGCTCCTGGAACAGTCGTCCTTTGCAAAGGTTTTGTGGATTCCACCAATGCAGAGAGTTGTATGCCCGACTGGTCACCAACACTAGGTCCTTTAATTGCCCGTGAGCCTGGTTCCACTGCCTTGCTAGGCATTCTTGTAGTGGACGCCTATGTAGTCTGGTGTGAGGGACTATGAATATGCCCGAGGCCATCATGCCTATTAGTTGCATAAACACTCAAGCTGGTAGTGAGTGTTGGGGTCTGAACTTTTGTATTAGCGTTTGCATTCCCTGGACCCGTGCCGTGTTGGGATATGCTTTCGCTGACAGTGTATCTATTGTTGCTCCTAGGTACTGTTGGACGTGGGAGGGTTGTAGATGTGACTTTGGGTAGTTTAGTGAGAATCATAAACTGTGCAGTAGGTGTATGGTCTTTGACATGTTGTTGGCACGCTGCTGGGCTGTTGGCGCGCGTATTAGCCAGTCGTCCAGATAAGGGTACACATGGATGTGTAGCCTTCTGAGATGTGCTGCCACTTTAGCCAGACATTTGGTGAACACTCTTGGAGCTGTTGTCACCCCAAATGGCAGGACCTTGAACTGGTAGTGTTGGCCTTGAATGGTGAACCTCAAGTACTTTCTGTGAGCAGGGTGTATTGGTATATGAAAGTATGCGTCCTTGAGGTCTAAGGTTGCTATGAAGTCTCCCTCGCGAAGCAGTGGTAAGACTTACTGGAGAGTGAGCATGTGAAAATGCTCTGACATAATCTACAGGTTGAGGGGCTTGAGGTCCAATATTGGTCTGAGAGACCCGTCCTTTTTTGGAATCAGTAATTATAGGGAGTATACTCCTGTTCCCTGATGTTGCAGTGGGACTGGTTCTATGGCCCCCTTTTGCAGCATGCTGATGACCTCTTGCTGAAGGAGCGTTATATGTTCCTGTGACATGGGACGGTGCACGGGTGGTATGTTGGGTGGTGTTGAGGTGAGTTCTAGGCAATAGCCATGTTGGATCATTTGCCTGACCCACTTGTCTGTGGTGATATTTAACCAGACATGCAGAAATTGTTGTATTCTTCCCCCGACTGGTGTTATGTGGTCTGGGGATAGTGTGAAGAAATCACTGCTTTGTGTTAGTGGAGGATCTAATTGCATTGCCTCCACGACCTCTTCCTTTGGTATTGTTCCCTCTATAACCACCCCTGTTGGTGTTTTTGTTATATGTGGATTGTGTATTAGTCTTGTAGTTGGAGGACTGCTGTGATGTTCCTCGTGCTCCTCCTCTATAATTGGAGCGACGAAAGGAGCCCCGGTGTTGGGACTGCAGAGCTCCCATAGACTTTCTTTTTTTTTGAAAAATTTGTTTATTGAGTTTTGCATGAAATCATTATAACACTCATTTAAATCAAACCATTACACTACAGCATTCCACTTCGGTGACATTGCAATACAATGTACATATCCAAGCCACATAGCGGTGTTAGGAACAGGCTGAGTAATACATCTCATAACAGAATTCTATTCACCAACTAAGTTCGTCGCCTGAGTTCGTAAATAGTCTGTGAGGTATACCCAGTAATCACGTGGTCTTGACCAGGCTGGTAGTTCTTCCTCATATGTGCGTAACGTGTCCTGACAGTATGTCATGTCCGTAATCCATTGCTTAATGGATGGTGTCTGTTTACTGTCCCAGCATAAGGATATTCTACGCTTTGCGAGCAATAAAGCTATTACACAAAATTTTCGTTTTAAAGCTTTCACATTTGGTACTAAACCCAACAAGCAACTCTCCACAGTACAAGCCACCGGTACCTCCAGCATGTCTGTTAATGTCCCCGTAACCCGTTTCCAATAATCGTTTATTTTTACACAGTGCCATGCCAGATGTAAAAAGTCAGCCTGATCATAGTTACATCTAATACATTTCGCTTCAGATCTTAAACCATATTTGTGAAGTTTAGCTGGCGTGTAATATGTTTGGTGTAAGTATTTTACATGAAGTAGTCTTAGGTTCCCGTTCTGTGTCAGCAATTGTGTTAGATTGCAGGTCATTAGCCAGTCGTCATCTGTTAGTGGATCTGCCAGAGACATATTCCATCTATTCATAGCCTTTTGCTAGGTATGTCCTATTTCATCTTGCGCGATTTTATAGAGGCGTGATACCAAGTGTGTGGTATTGGGGGACGTGATGATATGTTGCAGTGAACGTAGCTGTGCAGGCTCTCTGGGAAAATCTGGGTATAGATCCTTCACAGCACTCTTTAATCTATGGTGGTTGAATTGAAATAATAGTGATTGGTTTTGAATATAGGTCAGGTCCTGGGTAGTGTTAAAGACCCCATCCGTGTACAAATCCCCCATAGTGACTTCCCACTTGCTTTAGTAAGTCCATACCCAGTTTTTCGTTCGTCACCGATATTTCAGGGTGATGATGCAGCGGGAGAGCAGGAGCATATAAAGGTAGTTTGTTCGCTAGTTTTCCTAGTGAGCGCCACGCTGCAGCAGTGGTGTCAATGGTGTTTATGTCACGCTCATGTAATGGTGGCCTCTTATGTGTGATTATCGCGTCTAACGGGACCGGAAACGCATCTCCCTCTTCTACCGCTGTCAGGTACGGGACTTCATGATACCAATGGGCAGCGTATTGTGCTTGTGCGCATAAGTAATACAAATAAAAATAAGGCATGTTTAGTCCGCCTCTGGCATATGGTAATGTAAGCGTGCGTAATTCGATTCTCGCCTGTTTCCCTGCCCATATTAACTTCAAAACCATCGTCGTGATTCTCTTGAAGACTATCATCGGTGGGCGGATAGGAATGTTGTTAAACAAGTAGAGCAGTTTAGACAATATCACCATTTTTACTAGTGCTATGCGGTCAGCTAGCGAGAATGGAAGTTGTACCCATCTGTCTACTTTGTCTTTTATGTCAGATATTACTCTGCCATAGTTAGTGCGTATAACCAGTTCTGGGTCCCTATGATACCATACCCCCAAGTATCTGAGAGGGTCCGTCTGCCATTCTAGTGGAAATTCTACATCATGTGGCGTAGTAGAGTCAGTTAGAGGTATAAGGGAGGATTTGTCCCAATTTATTTGTAGGCCCGAGTGTCCGCCAAACTGAATATATTCCCGTATCAAAGTCGTCAAATTTTGTTCTATGTCGTCCGCATATAGTGAGATGTGCAGTGGGTGGCTTGGGAATTGTAATGCAGAGTGATGATGTAATTGTCTGACCTTACAGGCGAGGGGCTCTAATGCAAGGGCAAATAATAAGGGAGAAAGAGGGCATCCTTGTCGTGTTCCACGTTCAATTTCAAAGGTTTCTGATATATAGCCGTTTATTCGGACTCTGGCGACTGGCCTGGTATAAAGAAGTTGTATCCATTGGATATGGAGCGGGGGTAATCCCATTCGCTGTAGAACTGCGATTAGGTAGGGCCATTCGATGGAATCGAACGCTTTTACAGCATCCAACATAACCGCCACTGCCTTAGTATTAGGAGTCAGGTAATGTGACAAAGCAAATAATGTTCATGTGTTGTGAGATGTGGATCGAGAGGGGATGAAGCCCGCTTGATCAGGCAATACCAGTTTGGTCATAAGTGGTTGTAGCCTGTTAGCCAAAAGTTTTGCCAAAATTTTGGAGTCCACATTGATTAGTGATAATGGTCTATACGATTCACATTTTTCTGTACTTTTATTGGGCTTTAGTAATGCTATTATCACTGCTTCACGCAAACTTGGGGGTAAAATACCAGTTTCAAAAGCCGTTCCGTACATTCTTACCTGGTGTGGGGCCAATATATCTGCGTACTTTTTGTAGAATTCTCCGGTGAACCCGTCTGTCCCCGGTGCTTTGCCATTAGGCAAGGATTTGATCGGGTCTACTACTTCTTCTACAGTTACTGGGAGGGATAGGTACTGTCGTTGTGTGTCCGAGAGCCACGCGATAGCAACATTTTCTAAATATGCAAAAATCTCAGCTGTCGATTTGGTGGGTTGCGTTGTGTATAGGGCCTTATATGATTGGACAAAACTAGTCAAGATAAGATAGACCTAGTGTCTGTGCATGTATCTCCATTGAGATCTGTAATTTGTAATACTGATTGTGAGCCTCTGGTTTCAGTTATTTTTGCAGCTAGTACTCTGCCTGCCCAACCGCCTTCGCCAAATCGTCGAGCTATGGGGCGCTTATGTATGTATTTGATCTCGTCTTGTGCAAATGTTTGATGTTCTGAAAGTCTGCCTAATATCAGTCAATATGGAAGTGTCCTGTGTACTGTTGTATAACATTTCCAGGTCCTGCAGTCGTTTTTCACACCGTGTTACCTGTGAACGGATGTCACGGAGTATGCCTGTGGTCGTGCTGATGCAGACACCCCTTATTGTCACTTTAAAAGCTTCCCACAGTAATCCTGGGTCGTCTGTCGTGTCTTCATTATGCATGAAATACTCTGTGATTGCCCGGGTTATCGTGTCAGCATAGATCGGGTCTACAAGTGCAGTGGCATTGAACCTCCAACTAAATGGGGGTGGTGCGTATTGCGGGATTTGTAATGTTAAGATCACTGGATTATGATCTGATAACGTCTTCGGAGGGTGTTGTATTGTTTTGGTCCACAACAATGCATTCTCAGACCCCAGCCAATAGTCTATTCTTGACCAGCTATTATTAGCTGCAGACATGTGTGTGGATATTTGTGTTGTGGGATGTTTCACTCTCCAAATATCATACAGTTGTTTATCAGACAGGATATCGAGCAGTTTGGCCCGTACCTTAGTTTGGTGCTCTATGGTGGAGCCAGATCTGTCCAGTCGGTCATTTAACGCCAAGTTAAAGTCTCCCCCCCAAAATAATGTCCTGTCTAGATCCTCCTGTAAATATCCCCACAGTGTGTGAAAAAAGTCTGGATCATCAGTGTTGGGCCCATATGTGTTCAGGTATGTCACTCTCTATCCCCTTAGTATCCCGTTGAGTAATATATACCTGCCCTCTCTATCGATTACTTCCTTTTCCACCCGAACATTTGTCCCTTTTTTAATCATGATTGATACTCCCCTGGAGTAAGAAGAGTAGGCAGCATGGTATACTGGTTCTGCCCAGCGTGTGCCGATAGTTTTAGAGGCATATGGCGCCATGTGAGTCTCCTGCAACATGATGATATCACCATGCCATCTATCAATGCTAGCGATAATCTGCCTTATTTTCTTAGGGTTAGTGAAGCCCCTTGTATTCCATGTGATCATGTTTAACTTTGTTTTATCTGCCATGTCCTGTGTTACCACCAGTTGGCGTTATCATTCGAGTGTAGTGCAGTGCAACCTCAACAGATGTCTGCATGTCTGTCTGTGCCTGTCTCACATACCTCAAATGTATAGTGCTTACAATATGTGTTTCCCAAAGTGTAGCAATGCTTCTCAAGTGCTTTGGTTTGAACAACTGAACAATGCCCTTCCCCCCCTCCCTCCCACCCACAACAGCAGCCCAATCCTGCCGCCGCCATACCCAAACATAGAACCTTTCATAACTAGAATTCAGGTCAGGGAGCTCCCATGTGGAGGCTCGCCGAGTACACACATCTCCATCCAAGTTAATGGATGTGGACGGACTATTGCATAGTGCTAGATAGTGTCTTCTGGTTTAATCTTATGAGTTGAACGGTAGTAGACTATCTAATTATGTATTAACAACAAACACATTTCCTCCTATAGTCTCAGAACTGGCATGGTCATAGAGATACAACAGCAGGTTGCACATAACACATACTTCGTCGCACATTTTGCAGTCCCACTTGCCCTACAAGATTCCCCACATTTCCCTCCGCATTTCCCCACCACTGTGACTGTGTCACATCCTCTCGTAGAGATCTCAGTGTGAGGTCTTACCAGTAACAGATATGTGAGCTGCCACTTGCCACACCTCCCATACATTATCATGCCATAACCAACATTTTGAAAGGCCCCCCGTCCAGACCATCGCCACTGGCAATCTCAGTACTAAAATAGCGTTGTGTCTGATCATTAGCTACTTTACGGCACATATGTAGGTGAAGTCTAAGAACAGGCGTCAGCAAGGGAGTTAGGTCAGTCTGTGGGCATATCTGCGCTATCTTAGTATGATTCCTCAAGCACAGCACCCTTCAGTGTGTCCTGGTGCAGTGCGCACCTCCGTGCACCCAAACGCCACTGTGTCCTTCCATCCTTTCGAACTGCCTAGTATGTCCGACAACCTTGTCTTCATGACGTAATGAATCTATTGTGTTACAGTCTTATGCCACCACAAACGTTATGTCCTTTGCATCTTTGTCCTTTCTTACCTTGTTGTGGCCGTTCACAATACGCCGGATATACCCACTGCACCTCGTCCGGTATATAATGTCATTTTGCTGTCTTCATTCAGAGTTCTGTTCCTGCTCTTCGCGATGTTGCTGTTTCTCTGTTCATGGATTTTCTTGATAAACTCATGGGCAGCTTTCGGCGTAGGAAGTATCGTCGTTTTCCCTCTCCAGCTGACTTTGAGCCGCGCTGGATATAGCATCGCGTACTCAATTTGTAGAGATCGCAATTTTGATTTTGCAGTATTGAACTCCTTCCTTGCCTGCTGTACCGCATATGTGTGATCTGGGTAGAACTCCAGGCGGCTGCCTTGATATTCAATGTCGTTCTTTTCCCGGGCCATCCGCAATATGTCATCCCGATCTCGATAATTTAGAATCCGGGCTACCACGGGCCTCGGAGTAGCTCCCACTGGAGGCTTGGGTGCCAGTGTGCGGTGGGCACGTTCCACTATGAATATGGGTGACAGCTGTTCAGTCCCGAAGATTGACTTGCACATCTCTTCTATATATTTTTCCATCTTCCCGGTGTTGGTAGTTTCCGGTATGCCCGCTATGCGGACGTTGTTGCGCCGTGACCGCGCTTCCAAATCCTCGGTTTTGTGTCTAAGTTGTTCCAGTAATTTTTCTTTCTCTCCACTTTTTGCGGCGCTTACTCGTGTTTCATCCTCTACGGCTGATATCCGTTTCTCAGCTTCATCCAGCCTTTCACCCTGCTTGTCTAGTTTTATCGCCATTGTGTCCACCCGGCAAGTGAGATGATCGAGTTTGCCGTTGATATCTTGAAGGCTATTTCGTATTGCTGTCAAGATGGCTTCCTTGTTATGTTCAGCGCCACCTTCCGCGCCTGCGTCGTTATCCCCAGAAGTGGTCGGTGCTCTCCCCGACCTTCGTGGCTCAAATGTGAGTTTTGGTTGTTGTCTCTCAGGCTTCCCCATTTTCCCTTGTCGTGGGGGAATGTGTGGTAGTCGGGATCGCAGTTAGTCTCTTTTCGCTCCTGTGGCAGATTCTGATCGCTATTTACAATCTATCCAATCTGTGTCTTCCACCCGAAGTGTTATACAATGAATTAGCAGCTCACATACACACTCTCAGTTCAGCGTATAAGCCTGCAAACATGCTTACATGCACGTAGCCTCGTCACCGAGAGGTGAGGTGGTACTCTTCCGATAGAACTCCAAATCTGCCCCCGTCCACGTGTTGTCTGAAAAGATGCGTGCCAGTAATGCCGTCCAAGACATTTGCCAAGGCGCTGCAGTCGTGTGAATGTAGGAGATTCCGCTGGGTAGTGCTGTTTGTTAATTGTATGCAACAGTTAGGGTCACTTCTGGCAGGGGCGATCTCTGTGTGCCTTTGTCATCTGCCTTCTTTCTTTAAAATGGAGGCTGCCATGCAGATGGTCTGTGAAGGGTACTTTAGTGGGCAGCGTTATTACGTGTGGCATACCAACTCTGCAGTTTATGAGATCTCCTGCAGCCGCATTCGACTCGGGCGTATGTTACACAAGCCGGTCCCTATGTAATCCGCAGGTAGTTGCAGCTTCGGTGATCATACGCGGCCGTTTGCCGAGGTTGTCAAACTCGCGGGCGCCGCCATCTTGGTGAAGTGACATGTGTCCAGCAAGTCGTGTTACGCGAGTCAATCACCACCTTTAGGAGCGCGGGGGGCCAATTCCTTTATAGCGCGCATTACTCTGCAAGTGTAGATAACGTGTTCCGTTATGTCCAGGGTTTTAGCAACAGACGTTTCGCCCTTCCTCCGCCATCTTTGTATAACCGCGCTTGTGCCCGCTCCCAGTGAACCATAGTGAACCTATTTCCACAGAGTGTGGTAACAGCCGTGGTAAAGTGATACGGAGTCGGGTACTCTCCGGTTTAGTTCACACGCGCTCAAATTGGTCAGTGGGACAGTAGCGGCTCAGCTGGGAGTTTTGTTGCAATTTCGTGCGGTTGCCATCTTACCCGCCCACAGCACAGGTCAGTCAACGGAGTCTTGCAGTATTTTCCTCTGGAATCACCGGTATTAATGCATCTCCGCCAATACCCAAGGAGGCACTGTATGTTCACGCATCAGTCTATGCGTTCCTCATTGTCGGCACTATCGGTTTATCGCCGTATTTTCGCTTTTTCGAGTCCGTCCGGCGGAGCTGCTTCACAGGGCAGCCATCCCGCAGTGCGCCCTCTAGCGCCCCCTCAGAGCTCCCATAGACTTTGCAGTTTCTGCATCCTTTTTCATTTTGTCCAGGATAGAATCAACCTCTGGACCAAATAAAAAGTCTGGGTTAATTGGCTGATTAAGAATTGTAGATTGGACCTCATTCTTAAAGCCTGATATACGAAGCCATGCATGGCGCCTTAGTAGTACGCTTGTATTGATGGACCTGGCAGCTGTGTCTGCCGCCTCCAGGGCACATTTAATGGATGCATTGGTGATGAGCCTGTGTATTGGCTATTCTCCAGGAGTTTGCTGCCTGAGCCGCCACTCTTTTGCCTGATGCTTCAAATATTTTAGACTCCTTGTCTGGTGGTGCAGCCTCACCAGTAGTCTGTGAGTTTGCACGCTTACGTGCTTTGGATACAACCAAGGAATCTAGGGTTAGCTGCCCTTTGATGTATGTAGGATCTGTAGGTGCAGCCCTGTATTTTTTCTCAATTCTAGGGTTTATGACCCGTGCCCTAGCCGTGTCTTTAAAAATGTCACTTGCATGTTTCAATACCCCTTTTAACATTGGGAGTGTTTTGACGTGTCTCTCAGATGTCGTCAGTGTATCAAAGAGGAAGTCTTCCTCAACAGCATCAGAGTGCATCTCTACATTGTGGTAGGTTGCTGCTCTATCCAGTAGTGAATTGAATGCTACTGTATCCTCTGTGGGTGATGGCTTAGTAGGGTATACTGGAGGGTCTGTAATGGGTAGAGTCCCTTCAGTGTCTGGTTCCCCTCCTCCACCCCATGCCTGTGTGTTTGGCTCCTGAAGAGGGTTTTGTGGATAACCAAACCCTACATCTGCGTCCTGATCTTCATCAGGGGTGTAGTCAGAGCGTGCTGGTGATGTTGGGGTATAAGGAGTAGTATGCATAGCAGGAGTGATAGGTTCAAAGAAAATGAGAGAGGTAGCACAGTCCCTTTTTTTCTTTAGGGGGATCCTAGAAAGATCTTCAGTTGGTAGAGGTCTTTTCTTTTTGGTGTAGACAGACACCTTACCAGTTTTTGGGTCAATGTAGATTTTTGACTGGTCTTCTGTGGATGGATCTGGGTCAAGAAGTTCCTCTTCCACAGTCTTTGGTTTTTGCGTTGTGACCTTTGGTTTTTGTGTTTTTGGGTCGATGTTTTTTGTGCTATCGACTGTTTTTGGGGGTTGGATTGGTTTTGGGCGTTTTTCCAACAGGTTTTGTTGGTTGAACGTCCTTGGCTTGCTTTACAACCTGTTTCGGACCAAGCGGTTTTGTCGGTTCGACAGTGTCTTTATGTTATTTTGGAGCCTGCTGTTTCGGCTCGACGGCCTTGTTCGGTTCGATGGGCTTCGGCTCGACCGTTTCCTTGTCGTCCACTTTCGGTTTCGGTTTTGGCTCGACTGTAGTTTTGGGCGTAGGCCTTGTTCTGTCGTCGACCAGTTTCTTCCCCTTGTCGATACCTGAGGCTGTTTTGCTCGAATCGACGTGCTTTTTGGGGGTCGACTCGACGGGCTTTTGTTTTTGTGTCGAATCGACGTGTTTCGGCTTCGAGGTTGACTCGACGGCCTTTGACTTTTAGCTCGACTGCTTTGCTCTTCGATGTCGACTCAACGGTCTTTGTTTTCGAAGGTTGTAGTGGTATTACGGCCTTCGGTTCGACGTAATTCGGTTCGAAGACGGTATTGTCGATCAGTTTCGGGTTTGATGGAACCGATGTTTTGTGATGTGTCTCAGAGGGCTCTTTTGAAATGTTCTTAGCCAAGCGGTATAGCGGGGCTGTAGAACGAGGAGATTGATCTCGGCTAAGGCCTGCTGGCGATGCCTTGACCTGAGTCTCTGATAGAGGTGTAGTGTCTATATGGGGCAGTGTACTCACGGTTCGCCCAATGTCGTCATCGGAGTCGTCTTCAACTGCTACGATGTCCTGATCATAGGCCTCGAGATCGACGATCAGTTCTCCCTCCTCGGGGTAATAATCGGAGTCGGGCTCCGAGTATTGTCTGTCGCCTTGATCCGAGTCCTCGGCGCTCGCTAGATCTTCTTCGTCATCGAAGACGTTATCGGGCTCTGGCGCCGACCGTTGCATTTCTTGCCTCGCCGCCCGTCGATTTCGAATAGTCTTTTTCGATCTGAACTGGGCGCAGGCTAGGCAACTATCTTCATTGTGATCTGGAGATAGGCATTTGTTGCACACTGGATGCTTGTCTGTGTGCGGGAACTTCGAGTTGCACTGAGGGCAGTACTTGAATGGACTTCGTTCCATCGACGGTCGCTCCACGTGGTGTCGAGAAGGCCTCGCGGCCCGATTCGACGACCGGAGTGCAACTAAGTTTGAAGAGTGTATCGGCACCGAGCGCTGAACAATACCGACGGATCCAAAGGCCTTTTGGCCCTTAGAAAAAGTTTTTCTTGATTCCAACTTGGAGAGTAGGAAAGTACATCCGAACCCAATGGCGGAGAAAAACAATCTGAGGATGGAGAGGATGCCCATGCGCACTGTAGTCCGAGGGAGGAGCCACCTATCTCGTGATACTTCGAAGACTCTTCCAGGACAACAATGTGCAATCATTCGGACCCAACACTAGGCGGCGATCTATGCACAGATATGAATTCAGCAGCCCACATGCCTCGAACATATCATTACTAGTATCGACCGCCGCGTAGATACGGAATCCTGCATCTTTTTCGGGTGCACCCAGTCTCTATTGGCTAACATTGGGCTCAGTGACCTCTGAACCCAGCCGCCCCATTGCTGCTAGTGGAGCGGTACCTTCCCTACTTTGAATCTTGCCCAGTGTTGGCCTAAACTCTCAAAGACTGGAAGAGTAAGTCGTATACTTACCTGTTAATGCATATACCTGCTTTCCTCCTATAGGATTACATTGCATTTTCTCCTCTTGCACTGTAGTACGAGTTACTTGCCTTCGGTAACGATGTATCTGGGAGAGAAGATTCTAGCCGCAGATTCCTTCACATATATTATCCCCAGGCGTGAGACTGGATCCGGAAATATTTTTGCCACAGCATCCCTGCGCGCCGGGGCGGAGGGACATCACGCGACATCAACGAGGTCACATAAAACCCACCCCCGCGCGGCTACCTCAGTTTTCTTCTGAGAACTTTTCCGCATCACAACGCGGAGCCACCACAAACTGTGGTAGCATGGGAACAGTGTGCGAAAGAGTATACAAAAAAGAAACCCATAGAAACAGTGCAACACCGCAGTGTACCAGGGCAGAGAGAGAGAGAGAACAGAGCAGAACACAGAACAGCACCCTGACAATACATAGACTGCAACGCCCCATCTCTCCCCGGAGAAAAGGAACCTGCATAAAGGTCACGTCACATGCAGCAGGCCTACAACACACTCCAAACAAGGAAGGGAAGACAGTCCCAACAGGCAGGAACAACCAACCTCCAGCCACCGTAGCCTAGAGGGCATCCACCCCCCCCCCCCAGAAACAAGGGTAAGGCACTACCAGAGGGCCCCACCTCAGAGGGGGTAGAGGGGCCAGGCCCCACCAACAAGAGGAAGGGTGGGAGGGAGAGAGGAAGGCAACCTCCCCGACCCGGAGCAACCCAAGCAGTGGGGCACATCAGCACCAGAACCCCACCTTCCCAGAAACAAAGAGGAGGGAAGACTAGCCACCAGACGGAGCCACCATCAAACGTCAAAGAAGGTACTCACAGAGGACATGGCCCCCCACCGGGAGGCGAGTACCAAGAACCAGCCCAGGGGTCCTCGCAGAACGGGGAGGAAGGGCGGGCCGTGAAGGAATCTGCGGCTAGAGTCGTCTCTACCAGATACATCGTTACCGAAGGTAAGTAACTCGTACATCTGATGGAATCTGTGGCTAGTAGTCTCTTTCACGTAGAACAGATACCCTAGCAATACCCACGAGGAAGGAGGTCTGCGAAAGGACCCCACCAGACTGAACAGGACAGAAGGCCCACAGGAGAACAGACCTGTAGACCAGGGAGGTAACCTTGTACCTACCAAGCAAGAGGACCCCTATAAGCCAAAGACCAGCAGTCCCAGAAGGGATGTAGGAGGAAGGAAGAGTGGAGGCCCACACACTCACAACAGAGGAACCAAGGGCAAGGCCGGAGAGGCCAAAGCACCCCAATCCACCCCCAGGGCAACAGAGCTTACACCCAACGCCAGGACAGGCAGAGTAACAAGAAGAAGCCCAGAGGGCCCAAGGAAACCAAGGAAAGAGGCGCGCCCATCCAGGTGGAAGGCAACAGGCAAGCCAGAACAGTAGTTATAACCATAAAAAGCCTGAAGCATGAAGGACTCTAAAGCCTCCCAGCTCTCAGCACAAGAACAGGAAGGAGAGGAAATGCCGGACCTACTAGTACAAGGGCCACGCACACAAACTCAAGAAGCAATAGCAACATACAGAAACGCCATGGAGAACAAGCACCCGAAGGCATCCAGCACTCCCCAGCAGAGCATCACTATTTAACAGCTTCCACAACCCCACATAGGGTACGGTAAGTCCCAAAACATGGGAACCCTCTTTGGAAGAAGTTCCGCAGCAGAGGAGAAAGCAAAAGCGTCACGGGAAAAACCAGCCCCACGGAAGGCTTGACATCAGCCCAAAGAAAAACAGAAGGCCTAATCTCAGGGCCAAGTCTGTGTAACAATGCCAGCAAAAACACACACACACAGGCAACAAGGGCCGTGCATCAGCCAGTAATGCCAAAGTCCCAGCAAGGAGGGTTCAACAGCCAGCACATACCAACTACCGCAAGGGCATCCAAAAGGCCCAAACCCAGGTCAACTCAGCAGTCACTGAGGAGGGGAAGGAGGAGGAGGAGGAGAATAAGGCGGAGGAGAACGGAGCCCCGCCAGGAACCTCTGGATGGCAGAGTCAGCCGGGGCATGGAACAACAGGCTGCCATCAAAAGGAAGATCAATGAGCCTCTCCCGAATGTTCTCAGGGAACACGCCGTCTCGAAGCCAAGTATGGCAACGGAAGGCGACCGAGGAAGCCATGCTTTGGCCCAGCATCTCCGACTTGTCCAGAACGGAGCAGAGAATTAACACTGCTAGCTCCCAGCCATCCGGAGCATGATGCTGTAAGTCCACCTAAACAGTATCCTGGGAAGCCGCGGATCCCAGAGACTCAGCCGAGTCCCACAACCAAGAGTAGGCCCTCGCCAAGACACACAAGGTGTTAAGGGCCCGCAGGGCAGCACTGGTAGAGGTAAACATGTTGCGCCTCCAGAGTCCAGCCAGCGGGCCTCCCGTGACGGCAGAGTTAACAGTGGCGGCAGGGAGGGGAAGGCGGTCTGCAAAAGTGTACTGGCAGCAGAGGGGCAGAGGGGTAGAGGGAGAGGCACGCTGGGTCACGCAGTGCCGGAAGGTGTCCGTGCAGAAGGTGTTGAGGCACCGGATCCCCAGAGGCGGGACGCCTCCAAGTCCCAGTCAGGGAAGAAAGGAGCGTACCCTCAAAGGGGAGGAAGATCCCCCTCCCACCAGAGCCCTAGTGTAGAACCTCCAAGAGATGGTCGGCCGGGAAATGAGCAATCGGGACCCACATGCGCAGAATACCCACAGCCGTGGACAACGCATGAGCGAAGGCCGCCCCCGCCTCCCTAGGGCCCCACGGAGAAGAAAGCAGTTCCTCCATGGGTGACGGCTGCAGACTAAGGTGACCGTCCCCAAAGCCAAGCGGGAAGGGCAACGGCCAGACCTGGAAGCCAGAAGGTACTGAAGAATGGGGGACCTGCAGCTCCTCCGACGAGCACCTCAGCCTCAGAAAAGGTGGGGAGCCACCCTTCGACGATGCCGGTGAAAAAGCCACCACACGGCTGCCAGTCTCTGGGGAAGACGACACCAATATGCAACCAGCCTCCGGAGAAGAGGGAGCGTCCGAAGACGAATCCGCGGCACGACCTCTGTGTTGAGCCGAAGAGTCCGCACACTGAGGCAGGACGCCAGCAACATCCGGCGCCTAAGGAGAGACCGGATAGAGCTCCTCCAAGTCACACCATGCCTTGGACTGGAGTGGGGCCGGAGCCAAAGTGGCCAAGGGGTGGCACCGACTCGACCTCCTCCGAGGCAGCCACCTGCGTGGAGGGATAAGATGGACCGGAGGAGTGACCCGAAGTCCAGCGCCAGCTGCGGCCCAGAATGTTCGGAGGCGGTCCGGCGACCCATGGGGTGGGGCCAGGGACGAATCAACCGCCCACTTGCCCTCCGACGAGGCAGCCGCCCGCGGGGAGGGACGAGAAGGGCCATGAGGAGTCCCCACCCCACCTCGACCCAAAGCGGGACAAGGAGAGGTCACAGACCCCTGTGGCGCTGCCAGAAGCAGGCACCGGCGCCTTGGCGGCATCAGCTCAGCCTTGGACGAGGCCTTCGCCAGAGGCCCGATCGGTGCTCGGGGATACGACGCGAGCCCCGGCGACCTCCCGCGACACCACAGGGACTCCCGCGGGAGTTTGTGGCGAGGCAGAGATGTCGTGGCCTGAAGGAGAAACCCCATAGGTGGGGCACCCCAACAGCACCACATCTTTCAAGCCTGGATCAGAACCATTTAGAACTGGACTGGAGCCGCCGGCAGGCAGCGCCGCGGAGGGCCTCGTGCGAGTCGAAGGATCCATCGACGCCCCAGGAGGGGAAGGAGGAGGAGACGCCAACGAGGCCCACAAAGCCACCGGGGAACTACGCTCTTGCGACATCAGAGAAGGACAAGGACGACCGCCACGCCATATCTGAAGCCGTCTGCCGGAGCTGATCGAGGGGAGGAAGTCGACCTGGAGAGACGCGCCGATAGAAGTTTCATTCGGCGCTTCCGCCGTGACTTCGGCTTCAACTGCAGACACGCCTCACTATGAGTGGTGCCGTGATCCTCCCCCAAACACCACATACAAATGAGATGAGGGTCCGACATAAGACGCCCACACGACGTGCAAGTTTTGAAGCCTGAAGGCATTCGCAAACTGTTCCACCAGACAGAATACAATTATGGTGAAGAAAAAAGGGCCCCAAACAGGCCCGCAACAAGACTATATACGCGTTGCACGTGGTAAAGGAAAAAACTGACGTAGGCGCACCGGGGTGGGGTTTATGTGACCTCGCTGACATCACGTACGCGGACGGCGCCTAGACGGAGTCACGTGATGTCACCCGCCCCCGGTGTGCAGGGATGCTGTGGCAAAAAAGTTTCCTGATCCAGTTTCACGCCTGGGGATAATTCTACATGAAGGAATCTGCGGCTAGTAGTCTTTATCAGATCTATCTTTTTAACAGCTAAGTTTGCTACTGTTTTTGATTGACAATAACAAGGTATTCTTATTGCTGTAAAGCGTATTTACTGCCTTGCAAAACAATTCCTACTGCATTTTGAAAAGTATTACTTCTCTTAAAACTGTTATTTACCTGCAACTGAGTTGCTCTTGGTAATAAAATAAATTAACAAAGTAGTAACTTGAGTGAGCGAAATCATTCCTTGCCTGAGTGTGTACAACAAATGTTTAACACACCCCTCTGATAAGCCTAACTGCTCGACCACACTACCTCGAATACAGCTTTTAGTATTATAACCTTTAAGCCTCTATAAGTCTCTGGGTATCTACTGGACTCTGTGCACACTACACCTTACTTTGGTATAGTTTATAAGAGGCAGCTTCCTACACACTGGCATATTGAAAGGAATTTGGATGGCCAGAATTCTCCCTGGAGGAAAGAAACGTCTTCCTGGTAATACTGCCAGCATGGGGATGGATGCAGGCCTGGCCTCCAAATAGGTCCTGCAACAAACTTCCCACATTCACTCAACATCCATAACACATGGCATTTAGCTAGGTGCAGTAGCTGCTTGCCGCAAGGGCTGGCACTACGGACAGCGCCACGCTGAGCATGGGTGAAGGCACTGCAATGGACGTAAGAGCTATGGTATGCATGGCTGGTGTGCGACTTACTGATTGTGCTCCAGAGCGTAACTTGCAAATCTTAGTGTTTTTCGGGTTTGAATTAGTAACCATAACTGCACTTTAACTTTAATTGAACTCCTTGTGAAGGGGTGACTGGGGAATCAGGAAGAGGCTGTAGACGACGTTTAGGTAACGAGGGTTTTATTTTCATGTACAGCTTTTTATGACGAAACGTCAGTCTTTCTTTAGCAAATTCTGCTGGATCCGTGATGGCTTATCTGGTATTCCTTTTCTCCGTGCCTGGGTGGTTTTGGGGGCTTCTGGATAGTAGTGGAAGCTTCCTCTCTCGTGGCAACCGTAAGGAAACAGAAAACAACAGGACCGTTTTAGTGTAACGTCCTCATACTGTTATCTACCCGGGGAACCAGGGAAGTGCAAGGACACCACTGAGTTGTGCTTGACTAAAGTGCTTAGTGAAGGAGTCGTGGGGACAGCCATGAGGAGGTAGGAAATACACAAGGGATCGGGTAAAGGGAAAGATACTAGGAGGGCGTACCCTGCGCTATCGAGGAACCCCACTCCTCCTCCCCACCCCACTCGAGAGCTTTTCCCGTACCTGTCGCAGCCACACCCCTCCCTCGGGAGTGTGGCAGGGCGCAGCACGGAATCGTTGGCCTCCTGGCTCGTCTGCTTCTCCGCTTGTGTCGTCTTCTTCTTCTCCTAGACAACGCCGTCCTCCTCTCGACTCTTCTCCTTTGGTGATGTCACACGCCGGCTGTGGAAGTTCCGTGTTTTTCACCAATCCGGTACAGTTGACGTCATGGTGGGTTGGGCCGTCCTCGGATTCTCGCGTCCAGTTAAAGGCGCCGCTTGTATTTTCATCTGTGTAGCTTTGCCAAGGGTCTTGCGCGTCCTGCAGGGAAGGAGGTGAGGAAACTGAATCAGTGAGCTGTCACCATTCCACCTCTTGTTTGTCCCCTTGTGAGATGCGTTCCGCGTTACACTCCTCTAGATATACATTGAGCTGTTATAACTAAAACAAACAATTGAAATTCTCCAATTCCAGATCATGGCATAAACCATAAATTAAATCTTGCCTTTGCATTGCAAATGACATCAATAAATCAATCAATCAATCATATAATTTGTAAAGCGCACTACTCACCCGTGAGGGTCTCAAGGCGCTGGGGTGGGGAATGCTGCTACTGCTCGAAAAGCCAGGTCTTGAGGAGTTTGCTGAAGGTCAGCAGGTCTTGGGTCTGCCGTAGGTGGATGGGGAGGGTGTTCCAGGTCTTGGCGGCGAGGTGGGAGAACGATCTGCCGCCTGAGGTCGCTCTTCGGAAGCGGGGGACTGTAGCGAGGGCGAGGTCGGCGGAGCGGAGCTTGCTGGTGGGGCTGTAGAAGCAGAATCGTCTGTTGAGGTACGTTGGTCTGGTGTTGTGGAGTGCCTTGTGTGCGTGGGTGAGGAGCTTGAAGGTTATCTTCTTGTTGACTGGGAGCCAGTGCAGGTCTCTCAGGTGGGGTGTGATGTGGCTGCGGCAAGGGATGTCGAGGATCAGGCGTGCAGAGGCGTTCTGGATGCGTTGGAGCCGTCTCAGGAGTTTGGCCGAGGCTCCTGAGTAGAGGGCGTTTCCATAATCCAACCTGCTGCTGACAAGGGCCTGGGTGACTGTTCTTCTCGTTTGAGTGGGGATCCACTTGTAGATCCTACGGAGCATGCGGAGGGTGTTGAAGCAGGAGGAGGAGACGGCGTTGACCTGTTTAGTCATGGAGAGAGTGGAGTCGATGATGAACCCTAGCTTGCGTGCGTGGTCGGTGGGTGTTGGAGCGGTTCCCAGTGCGGTCGGCCACCAGGAGTCGTCCCAGGCCGAAGGGTTGGATCCGAGGATGAGGACCTCCGTCTTGTCTGAGTTCAGCTTCAGTCGGCTGTTCCTCATCCATTCAGCAACGGCCTTCATTCCTTCGTGAAGGTTGGTTTTGGCGGTGTGGGGGTCCTTGGTGAGGGAGAGTATCAGCTAGGTGTCATCGGCGTCGGAGAGGATGCGGAGGTCGTGCCGACGGGCGACGTGGGCGATCGGTGCCATGTAGATGTTAAACAGAGTTGGTCTGAGGGATGAGCCCTGGGGTACGCCGCAGGTGATCTCGGTGGCTTCGGAGCGGAAGGTGGGAAGGTGGACGCTCTGTGTTCTGCCGGAGAGGAAGGAGGTATTCCAGTCCAAGGCCTTCTCTTGGATCCCAGCGTTGTGGAGGCGTGTTCGTAGTGTGTGGTGACAGACCGTGTCGAAGGCGGATGACCGGTCCAGGAGGATGAGGGCCGCCGTTTCTCCGTTGTCCAGCAGGGACTTGATGTCATCGGTGGTGGCGATGAGAACAGTCTCGGTGCTGTGGTTGCTGCAGAACCCGGACTGGGAAGGGTCCAGGATTTTGTTCTCCTCGAGGTAGGGGTCAGTTGTTCGTTGACGGTCCTCTCAATGACCTTTGCCGGAACGGGAGCAGGGAGATGGGCCGGACGTTCTTGAGGTCCTTGGGGTCCGCCTTGGGTTTCTTGAGTAAGGCGTTGATCTCGGCATGTTTCCAGCTCTCCGGGAAGGTTGCCGACTCGAAGGAGGTGTTGATGACTTTACGGAGATGGGGCGCGATGGATGTGCTGGCTTTGTTGAAGATGTGGTGTGGGCATGGATCTGACGGAGATCCGGAGTGGATGGTGTTCATGATCTTGATGGTGTCATCGTCGTTGATGTTGGTCTAGCAGAGCAGGCGGTTGGTGCGGATAGTGGTCGTGGGGGCGGAGGTCTCAGTGGTTAAGATAACATCTCAAGTGACAACATTCATTACATCATTAACAACCTCCCCATTGATCACACTGCTTGGTCCATAACGTGCACCACATGGGATTTTTCAGTTTTGCATTTGCTGAACCATAACAAACCTTCAACTACATTGCAGAGATCTGTTTCAAGTTTATCACTACAGAAGAGAAAAACATACAAGAGAAAAACACGGTTTACTGCTTCAGACAGCATGTAATAATTACAGAGAGAAACAACTTTCCATATAGTCATTATACCTTACTGCACAAATCTGACACGTTGCACTTTGGTTTTGGGTAAATGTGAGAAGTTGGCCTGATGTGCAGTGCTCACTATTCTAGTGATCACTATATATCAGTCCAAACAACCCTTATTGATGATTGGTTGTAAGTCAACCTTATAGACCAGCTATCCTAGTAGCATGGATACGAGCAGTCTAAGGCTAAGACTCTAGAGGGCGTGTTAAGCCAGCTGTTTTACCATCACATTACCCCTTGAACACCCAGTGAAAGGACACCACACAAGTTGTTATGAAAATAAACAGTGTATTTATTTATAACAAGACTACCCTGGCTCTTTATGAGACAGGGAGCTAAGCACACAACAAAACTCTTATGAAAATACTTTTAAGTTAGCACGTTACACAAATGCCCGAGGGGCACGAAAAACCATATACGCTAAAAGTGGAATGCGAATTACTAGCAGGTAAGTAACAGTTCTAATAGGCTTTGGAATCGCTAGGACTGGACTAGGGAATCGTTAGATTACTACTAGGAGGCCCAGGGGACTCGGGTGCAGAGTGTGCACTCTCACGCGGGATGCGGGACAAAGTCTATGGAGGCTAGTAAAGGCAAAGTTAGTGTTCACGGGCGAACCCGACCTGGTGGGGAGAAAATGACAGTGGATCCTGACCCTTGGATAGTGAGGCTATGCTGGGACACCGGAGTGCCGAAGTTACCTAGCCCAGGGGCTGCAGCTGCATAGGTCTGAAAAGACGTCGGGGATCTCGTTGCCGGACCAGGAGCCTGGAAGGAAGAAGTTGCTGGCAGGCGACCAGTGAAGAAAAGTTCGATGGATCCAAGCCTGGATCAAGGAAGAAGAAAACCTGAAAGCAGAGGGGACCAAGTTCTTGAATCACTAGCCAGTGATTAAGTGGGCACCAGGATGGCACCGGGCGAAGTCACCGCAGTCAGGTGAGTGGGCGCTGCTGGGCTCTGCAGTCTCTCGGACCAGGAGGCGTTGTCGGCGACCAGGATGGAGGTGCGAGCTGTCCCACGAAGGATGAAGTCGTCGGCGTCGAAGTTACCCAGGAGTGGGCAACAAGCCTTGGCTAATTCAAGCCCACGCGGTGGACTCAAAATGGCGTCTTGAGTGGACCAGGAGGGTCCGGGGTGCTCCTCTTCTGGAAGGGAGCAAGGGCCAGTCTGGAGCAACCAGACCAGCAGCAGAAAAGTCGTCGGGCGTCGTCAGGAAGGCCACAAGCCAACAGGCTAGTAGCCAAACAACGCGGTGAGCAGCGGAAAGCAGAAGGGCCCCACGCAGATCGTGGAGATGCTGGGGGGCTGCTCTTCGGTGCTGGAGCTGCTCAGGGTGGGGGCTTCTCGGACCCCAAAGCACTCACCAGGAATTCACTCGGCGGGCTTGCTGGAAAGAAGTCGTGCAGTCTTGCAGATGGCCGGTCCCTTGAGGTCTCGTCGCACCCACGGTTCTCAGCTGGGCTGTAGAGGTGGGTAGAGGTCAGAGGTGCCAGGGAAGCCGGTTCTCGTCGAGCTGGGAAGTCGGATTCCGGAGGAAGGACTTGCAGCAGACCGCAGTGTTCTTAGATGGTGCCTGCGGATGCAGGGTGACTACTCCTTAGTCACAAGGGAGAAATCTTAGGAAGAAGTCTTGAGTTCCTTTCGCAGAAAGTAGTTTCAGGATTCAAAGATGATCTGATTTGGAAGGGGGCCAGTCTCTACCTTTATCCTGTAAAAGGGGGCTGGCACGCGACTAAGTCCTGCCCTATGGGTGGGACTAGGAGGGGGGTGGTTACACCCACTTCCTTGGCGGGCTTTTCCCCAGCACAGGGTCTGGAGTGACCCTGGAACTGGTTCCAGCCAGCCTATGCACAGTGAGCACCGGGGTGCCACGTGCAGTCACCTTCCTCTAAAGCCCTGCCTACCTACAATACACAAAACCCTGTCTGGGACGGTGCTGGCACCGCCCCTGGCAGGAAACCCTTTGTCCTTATCTCCTGCTCTGGGAGGACTCCCAGCAGCAGGAGGGCAGACTTGTGTCTCGGTGGCAGCATCCATTTTGTGGATGCTAAGGCTCTGTCTGACTTTTAACCGGGTTATAGGTTACAGGCATGTCGTGTCCCTCTAGAAGGGTGGAATGCTAACCCCGTCGCCAGAATTGGCGAGGGGTTAGTATTCCAATTCGTATGACACCTTACTCGACATGTTTTGATAAAGCGATACCAGAGTTGGCACATAACCGCGAGGATTATAATGCACTTAAGAGTATATGGTATGCGATATCATGGAAACGGCTAAGGGATGGATCCCGAAAGCCGCAGACAGGCTCAGCTCATGCCAGAGCACTATCTCACACGATTCCAAGCACTCTGCCTTCAGGATTGTTAAGGCCTGTGTTGTATAGCTCCTATATATCCTTATATCGTGTTAAGTTAGCATAGGTACGTTTCAGATTTAAACGCCATTTTTCCTTTCTTGCAACTTCTGCACACGACCCTTAATTGTTGACTTAGCTTTCAACCTAGTAGTTTGCCGTGGTGAATGTGAGAATAATATGTTATTGCTCTATCTGCTTTGTTTAATAAAACATGTCTGCACGGAGAGTGCTGAAGTTTCAGGAGCAACACGATATGGAATTGTTATGAGGTCTGATCTCCACGCCTTCATAGTCATAACACAAGTGCAGCCTTTGCCAACTTGGGCTTGAGGCGGGATTGATATTGCTTTGCACGAGAATAGTTAACACACTTGATGCGGTGCACATGCAGAGAGAGCTGGTGTATGCTGATGTGATTCCTTCATGCTAGGACACTAAGGTATGGGCCCGCCCTAAAACAACCCAAAGAGACCTTCTTAGATAATAATATAATATATGTGTTAGGGAGGGTGAGATATAAGTGTTGTTAACTCTTATTCATTACAGCATGTTAACATGCTGTCACCATTCGCTTTTTATGTCTTAGTAACTATGCTGATAATTTTGCTACTGATAATAAGTATACTTGTATTATCAAAGATACTGCGCCTGAGAAGACGGCATTAGTAAATAAACATTTCAAATGCACATGTGTCTTCTTTACTCCATGTTCTGGTTTGTAATGATAATATAACGAAAGAGTGTTCATGAGTCCCACGTACCCTGAGGTACTGTAAGTTCATGTTCTGGTTTGTCTAAACATTGGGTGTTTGATATGTCCAATGAGACACTGTAGCTAGCTCGGTAAGGGGTGAGTTGGTTGCTAAGGTAAGTTTTGGGACATCCTAATTTGCCGAGGTTCCACTCCTCTGTGCACAGTTCTGTGTGAGTACAGAAACCCTGCAACATGGCGCCCAACGGTTTCGGTGGTCTTATATCATGACACTCGAGTAGTTTATCGTTCATGCCTTAACCCCTTCACGTCCGTTTCCGGAAAACGGGGTGTTGGTGAAACCTACCTATTTTTTGAAATAGGTCTTTATTCAAGCTTGATTCTTACTTAAACGGTTTCTTTGAATTACTACCCAGTTGTGCTACAAAGTATTCTTTGTGTTTTCTTGTTTCCAATTCTGTGATGGCGGCAGCGGTGGCTATTGCGCAGCATAGTCGCGTAGCGGTACGCAACCATCTTCAGACGTACCAGGTCCCAGTAGATGGGATGGCTGTGATTTTCGTGGTAAGTGCAGATCCGGCGTTTCCTTACGAGTTGTTTTACTCTTGGGTTACGTTTCCGGCTGTGGACGCTAATTCTGGTTTGTACCACTCCTACACCGCCTCGGATGTCCCGGCTGAATATACGCCATACAGGGCATTGGAAATACCTATTGATCATTGGCAGCATCGAGTTTGGTTTGATGGCGCCCTCCCCCACTCTTTGTCCCGTGCGAGGTTAGGTCCACTCTCAATTCCAGGTACTAATTGGCCTGCGCTGGGTGGCTTTACCCCGCACCCGAATCACGGGGCTTGTACCCTGATAGAAATTCGCAGGCTGCATGTAGTTTCCATTTCCGTGATTCGTGCTTTAGTGCAATACATCGGTCGACATCTTCCTGGTGGTCCCCAGGTGGGTGTGATCGCTCCCATGGAACGAGGCGGAATGCGTCTCAATCCTGTTATGGTAAATTCGGTTTTTGGTGCGCGTCCTGTTGACAACGATGACTTCCCATTCTGGCTAGCGGAGAAGTTTGATCAACTGGAGGCGGTTTTTCCGAATTCTACTCCTGCTGATAAACATAGAATGTTGACGATTACTCTACCGAAGGATATTACTCCTGAACTTGCTGACTGTGAAAGCTGGGGAAAAACTTTTGCGGCAGTTTATACGAGGTGCTTCGGCACCCCGTCTATGAATGCCCTGCCTGAAATCATTAGACGTGTTCAGAATGATCACGGTCCAGAGGCAGCGGTGGAATTGGGTATGCGCCTGTGTGGTTCTTTTGAGATTGTAAGTGATCTCATTCTCTCCAATGTTAAAGGAGATGCAGTTAACTTTCAGGTGTCGAATGCTTTGGCTGCTCTGCCCGATGCCGACAAACCCCGCCATTTAGCAAAGATTGTAGTGGCCGCTTATAAAACGATTGGCCGCACAAGTAGAGGTCTAAAATATTTTCCAGTAAAGGATAAAAAACAACCACAGGGACAATCTGCAGTGACAGATGCCCAGCCCAAGTCCAAGAAATCGAATTGGCCTAAAAAACGGACACAGGGGAAGCAGACAGTGCAGACTCAGGGTTCTTTTCCTGCAATACAAGCTCCTGCGCCATCCGAAAAAGTTTATGATTTGCGCGACCGCGCGATGATTAAATCACCTGATCGTTTTCAGGGTTCTGATCAACGCTCTCCTCGTTCCTTTCAGGACACATCGGCACCAAAGACCGGTGGAGGAGGAGGGGGTGGACGTGGACGTGGTGGCCAACAAGGACGTGGTCAGTCCCGCCAGACGGACGGCGCAGTGAAGCAGGAGGATTCTACGCCTAGGCGTCCGCAGTTTGCGAAAAAGAAAGTCGCAGCCTTAACAGCGCATCGATATGCCACAGATAGTGAGAACGCGGCTTCGGAATCTGACGTGGGCTCTGACCTTGCTGGACAGCGCGGCGGAGATAACCATAGTCAGAGAGGCGCTGCGTCCACTACTGAGGGTGACAGCGACTGATGTCTACGTTGTGATAGAAACAGCGGATACGAGACTTGCTCCCCCTGAACGACTATATGAAATTGTCCTGTTAATTGAAGGTGACATACAGCGTACCGTTAAAGGTGTATTTTGGGAGAATCTGTCTTCTACATATGATATTTTGCTTTCGGAGGCTGACTGGCCCCCACCTTTTGTGCTCGCGGCGCCGCGAGGGGAGGAGGTGATCCTACCCAGTTTCGCGAACTCTGTCTCGAAAGAGCATGCGCAGCATTTTGCAGAAGAGTGGGCTCGGGCTCTCGCGCCGGCTCTGTACCGTAACCAATGTGGTTGGGATAAATTGTCGCCTTGCCACGAAATTCCGTTGCGGTCTCAGCCACAGCCTCAACCTCAATATCCAATTCGGCGTGAAGCAAAATCTTCCGTCGCGGAAATCCTTGAACAATTGGAATATCAGGGAGTTATTGAAACGTGTGTGTCACCGATGAATAATCCCCTTTTTACTGTGAATAAACCTGACGGATCATATCGTTTGGTTTTGGATTACCGGCATTTGAACTCGCATTGCCGTAACTGTGCAGTACAGAATACCCACGGCTCTGCCCTAGTGGATAGTCTCGTGCGTAAGCGTTTCAAGACAACGCTTGACATATCCAATGGTTTTTATGCCCACCGATTGGACAGCTTTAGCTCCCAATGGACCAGTTTTACAAGCGCTGGAGTCCAAAAGCAATTCCGGCGTCTTCCAATGGGCTACAAGAATAGTCCTGGTGTATTTACCGCTCGAATTGTCTCTATTCTGGAGGCACTCGACCCTGATGCTTTTTCGTATGTGGATGACATATATCTCACAGACGACGATATTTGGGAGCATCTGTGTCGTGTAAATTCTCTTGTTTGCAACTTCGCAGACATGGGTTACAAATTCAACTTTGCAAAATCGCACATTGCTGAACACACAGTGTTGTTTTTGGGCTATGAGCTCAACAATGAAGGTAGAGGTTTGGCTCCTCACTTCTTGGAGAAGTGCGCACAATTGCGCGCACCAACAACACTGAAGAAATTACAATCCTTACTGGGCTTTTTGAATTTCGGCAGAACTTACATTCCGGAATATGCCCAGCGTGTCAAGCCTCTGTATGCTTTGATACAACCAACTTTCTCAAAATCATGCTGGCTGCCTGAGCATTCAGCCATTTTGCAATCCTTGCAGGCTGATCTGCTCGCTTCTAAATATTTACTGACTCGTGATAACCACACCAACCTGGTAATAAGAATTATTCCTGGGACGGTGGGTTTCACCTACCTCACTTTTAATGAAGGTGACACAGTACCTATTGCTTACAAGTCACACTTGTACACCTCGGCTGAGATGCGGTTTCCCACCATAGAAAAGGTTTTAACTGCTGTACAGATGGCAATTCTAAAAGAACGTGCTCTGTCACAGGGGAAACGCATGCTAGTGGTAACACCCTGTCCTCATTTGGAGGCAGTCACGAAAGCCAGTGTACCAAATTCAAAGGCTTTGCACCCTCGGTGGATTCAGTGGGCTGCGTCATTGTCATCCGCAGATGTCATGTTTATTTTTGACGCCTCCTTACGGTCACAGGAGTACTTGCAGTATGAATTCGTTCATCCTGCTCCTCTGGCGATGCGACCTTTGGAGGACTTCCATTGCATCATTTACACTGATGGGTCGGCGCAGGTTGCGCATGGCTCTAAACATGCCTACGTTTCCGCATGCGCCATTGTGGTCGGTGCTATGTTGAATGACGAGTTCATTTCCAGGGAGGTACACACGTTGCCCCTGGGCGATTGCACTGCACAATTGGCAGAGCTTCGTGCTCTATTACTAGCTTTGGAGTACGCAGACCCAAGTGTTACTACTTTGATTGTAAGTGATTCTTACTACTGTGTCCAGTCTTACAATGAAAACTTGTTCTTTTGGATTCAAAATGACTTTCGTGATTCCAAGGGTAGCACAATAAAACATAAAATGATCTGGGTTCGAGTGGCAGAGCTTAAAGCTATGTTGCCACTCGTTTATGTGATTCATACTCTCGGTCATCAGCGCGTGGGAGTACACGCTCTTGGCAACTCGCTTGCTGATGAAGCGGCGAAATCAGCAGTATCTACATACTTAGTTGCAGCAGTTACTAGGTCTAAAACCAAGATTGATAGCGACATCTTGGCAGCGGTTGCTGCCTCTGAGAAGGGAAGTAAACATCCTTCGGGATTCCCTTCGAAGTATAAATACCACTTAAGTCCCGAAACGGTTCCTTTTGTGACAATTCCTGATGTTGGGGAACGGCTGATTCCCAACTCGGATCGCAGAACAGACTTGATTACAGCGGCTCATGAAGGTGTGGCGTCTGCGCATGCGGGCGTCTCAGCAACTGTAACGCAATTACAACAACGTTTCTGGTGGCGGGGACTGTACAAACAGACGCGTGATTATGTCCTTCTTTGTGACATATGCCAGCAGATTAAACCTTCAACTGCTACGCGTCCGCCTCAGACTCAGTTGTACATTTCTAATAAACCACTAGGCTGTGTTTATTTAGATCACTGCGGTCCATTTTCATCTGATACTGCGTATAAATACATCTTAGTAGCAGTTGACTCATGCACACGCTTTGTGTGGTTATGGCCACATCGCAGCGCTGATTCCCGGACTGTCATCAGAGATTTGCGTATCTTTATAGGGATTTTTGCCTGTGGTACCTTCCATTCGGATCAGGGTCCGGCTTTCGCCTCTAAGGCGTATAAGGATGCCATGACTTCGATGGGGGTCCAAGTCAAGTTTTCGTCACCCTACAGACCCGAGGGTAATAGTGTAGTTGAACGAATGAACCGTGATTTAAAGCAATCTTTGACAGCCCGAGTTATAGGCACTGGCAGAAACTGGCTGGCTCACCTCTATGGCGTGCAGCGTGCTCTTAATAATCTCCCTAGAAGGTCTCTGGGTGGGCGGACCCCATACGAAATGCTCTTTGGCATCAAGATGTTCGTCCCTGACCTTGACGGTCTAGACTCGGTGGTTCGCGCCACTTCCTTTGACGCAGATGAACATTACAATGTTTTACAGAATCTACAAAAGACGAGAGACACTCTTGCAAAGGAACATTTGCCCTCCACATCGGATGATGCGTTGCAGATCCCGGTAGTTGGCTGGCTACCCCAAGTTGGAGAACTGGTTCGAGAGAAGATCGACAACAAGAAAGAGTTTGGTCCCTCCTATCGAGCTCCGGTCCCAGTGCTTGGAGTGAAGGGCACAAGAACAGTCATTTTACCACCACTTCCAGGTCGTAAGGAAAACAGGTTTATTTCTATTGACAATGTCAAGATACACAGAGTGGCCGATTCTTCTTAGCATGACACCGGCTGTTTCCTGTCCTTCCATTGTGAGGAATTCAGTTATGCCCACTGCTTCTAATAATGAACCTGAGGTGGCCATCGAATTACCTGCTGTTTCCAGTCCGTTATTGAATAATTTACCAGGAACTAACCTTGATGAGACAGACTATACATACCCCACTGATTTGTCCATGCCTGACCTGCAAGCTCGTTTAGCCACAGAATCCAGATTTTCATTTGACTCTGCTTCCCTTGCCTCGAAAAAACCCTCTAAAATTGCAGTATATGCTAGCCTGTTTAAAAAACATTTTTTGATACCTCCTTGGATATACATTTGGCTGGTCCTTTTTTCAGTTTACCTTTTTATGTCAATTGGTTTTGTGTTTTATTTTTTTCGCATTATGAATGGACACTATGTCGAGGAGAGAACTTGCATTACTCATTTAAATGGAACTTTGGCCCCACTTTCCTCTTCACATTCTACACATAGATTAAAAAGAGACTTGACTTTGGTTAACATCACAGCGTGGCCTGTTCTGGATGGAATCGCGTGGGATGCAGTTCGTTTTCAGATTCATGGTCCAACGGAAGTCGTTAATGTCCCTAATGTACTAAGAGTTAATATGGGGGATGTAGTGAAACAAAACATTCGTTCTGATGATTGGGATGTTAATGCTGTGGAGAGTTTGTTTTCTGATTTGAAATATTATGCTGCTTTTGATGCTGAGGATTTATATTTAGAATCTGCTAATTATGGTGAATTGTTCTGTTACCAACATTATGGCAATCACTTCTTACACAAGACATCTTCCCGGAGGGATGCGGTTAATTTTACTCAGTGGGAACATTGCCCAGCACCAACACAAGGGAGTTCAGAAACGTTTCTTAAAAAGTATACTTATTTCACTGACTTTAATCAGTCCAATCCCGAGTCCTTTTATTTTAAATTTCACAAACAGCCACAGTCCAAGGTTCGACTTACAAATACAAAATTGTTATATTCAAAAGCCTTCCTGGATCAATTAGTTACTGGAGGGTATGAGTTATGGAAGGATACCATCGACCTTAAATCAGTTTGGGGCTCAAGGGCCTGGCAGGTACGAGGCACTGAGGCTTTGCACCGTGCATGTCTCATCCCAAATCATATGTGGTTTTTAAATGAAACCATTTCCCAGACCACGTGCTTTGGATTGGCTACATCTAAAAGGTTAAACACCCCGTCTTTCCCGGAGTTGGAGGAATATGAGAATTGGAGTAATTTTACTAAATTGTCCATTAGAGAAATACAGGCTTTGCTTCTGAATTCCTCCTTTAACATTTCCAGTATGAATCCCAAGGGTTGGCTGCTTTGGCACCGTAGTGCTGATTCTTGCCAACAGAGATTTTTAAATATAACTAACGGTTTTAAGGCTGTTAGATCTGATCCCCGTTTTGATTTGAGTCATACTGTCACCTCTTACTCAGTTGGCAAGTTGTGTCAAGCTTGGCTGAAACATTCAACTTTACCTGCGGTTAAGTATCACCTTTCCAAACTGAATGCAGATGTGGATTTGAATGATTTCATTAAAGGCCCAGCTAGTGGCAGGTCGAAAAGATGGTTATATGGGGTTTACAATGAAATTTGGAAACTCTCACAGATTGAGGCTGCTTCACGCCTTAGGGCTATTGATCAAGCAAATCTTGAAAAGGTGCTTGCAGTGGTTGACAATAGCATTAACGTGCTTTCCTCTAGAATTTACACATTAGATAATATTGTGTCGTCTGTTGTTGATATTGTGCATGATGAAGTGTCTGTATTATACCATGGTCAAAATCAATTACGTTCAATCATGCAGTTTGCATGGACACTACAGACTCTAAAAATGGGTAAAGTTCCCTGGGGATACATGAACGTTTCCTCTTTGTTTGCACCGTTTAATTTGACAGACAAACAACGCTTGCTTTCAATGCGTGACGCTTCCTTTTCTATGCTCCATATTGAAAAATTGGAATCTTTACCTTTCTCTGTGGCAGAGACCACTGCTGCTACGTGGCTTATCCACGGTTTAATAACACTGCCTTTTGCTTTATATAAGTTTTCAAATTGTATGAAATATGTGCCAATAGGTCGTTTTGAACCCTTAGGTAGCGGTTTTCTTCATGAGGTCTGGTCACTCCCATACACATACAGATGTTTCAAGGATGACCAAGAGGTTTATCTAACAGGGGATGAGTGTACTGAGACTCCAGATCATTCTTTAATGTGCAGACACATACAGTTGCACGGTTCATGTAACAAGGACCGCCCGAATATGGCTTGCGTTTTACAGGGCACGCCAGTTCCTGCTATCATCCCCACGTTTAAATTGTTAGAGAATGGTAGTTATTTAATGCTCAATAATGAAAACTGTTGTGGTTTAATTAAAGGTATAGCTTTCATAGTAACAGTTAGTGAGCGAGTTATTTGCTGCAGAAATGTTCTTTATCCTCCCACACGTGAACATAGGGAGTCTTCCATTTGGCCACAGATACCGACCTTGGGAGCAGAATTCAGCGGCATGGCTAGAATAAGAGCTCTATTGTCCCAGAAAGAGGTGGCCTTGAGCTCGGCCCGTGAAACTTTCGTGCTTCACATTGCTAACACCCGCACGGAGGTTCAGGCTCTTTTAAACACTGATTTGCCCTTGCATTTCGGAGCCATGGTCCGTTCTATCTTTAACGCGTCCTCCACGACGGGCCTAGCACATTTTTTTAAAGTTGTTAGCGGTGGTCTCGTGACTTCCTTTGAGAAGATTTTTGGAGTCATCCCTGCTTTCTTCCATTCTATTTTTTCATCCTTGTTTGGAGGGTTTCCGTTTTTGCTTGCATTAGCGGCTGGCGCATTGGTGGTTTTCTGCCTTTTTAAATATGGATGCCCTTCCTGTGCAAGACCACGCACGGCTACTACTGACGCGGTTTCGCAACCGCATGCTTGATTACTATGGCACACTGCCGTTAGCGACTCTAAGCACGGCTTTTGGATTATCTTTTCGGTTCTCCTATTTCACCTGTGTCCAGCCTGTATTTCGCTGCCTGACCTGTGATTTCCTTTGGGCCATTGATTTGTGTCTCTGCGGACCGATATCTGCTGACGTCGATTTTGATCAACTGATGAGTCCTATCATTGCTCACGAGTTGGTTTGTTCTGACGAAAGGATTATGGCCTTGGCGGTGGCACATGGACTAATGGGTCCCTGGGATGTGTTGTCGGCAGCGCGAAATTTCTTGGAACTAAGTTTTCTTGAGAACCCACCGAGCTGTCCTCTGATGGTTATAGAGGATCCGGTGATGGAAGATCACGTATGTTCCTTTCAACTTTTAAACTGGATGGCTGAACTGTTTTCGGATGAGGACAGTGACTTCCTCCTTGAGGCTGTTGCAGCTTACTTTTCATATACAGTCTTATCATAGACACTGCCTCAAATTGCCATGCTGATTGATAGCATTCCCTTGATTTTATTGACTTTTGGTCAAGACATTTTATTTTTTGCTTGCCTATTGGCTTGAGCCACATTATATTTGTGGGCTATTTTTTTAGCATTATTTTTTATAATTGAATTTTTATTCATGCTCGTTTATAAATGGATTCTGCTCTCATGTGATGGCACTTCTGTTACCTTATTTAGTCCGTTCTCGGATCATGGGGGGGTGTTGTATAGCTCCTATATATCCTTATATCGTGTTAAGTTAGCATAGGTACGTTTCAGATTTAAACGCCATTTTTCCTTTCTTGCAACTTCTGCACACGACCCTTAATTGTTGACTTAGCTTTCAACCTAGTAGTTTGCCGTGGTGAATGTGAGAATAATATGTTATTGCTCTATCTGCTTTGTTTAATAAAACATGTCTGCACGGAGAGTGCTGAAGTTTCAGGAGCAACACGATATGGAATTGTTATGAGGTCTGATCTCCACGCCTTCATAGTCATAACACAAGTGCAGCCTTTGCCAACTTGGGCTTGAGGCGGGATTGATATTGCTTTGCACGAGAATAGTTAACACACTTGATGCGGTGCACATGCAGAGAGAGCTGGTGTATGCTGATGTGATTCCTTCATGCTAGGACACTAAGGTATGGGCCCGCCCTAAAACAACCCAAAGAGACCTTCTTAGATAATAATATAATATATGTGTTAGGGAGGGTGAGATATAAGTGTTGTTAACTCTTATTCATTACAGCATGTTAACATGCTGTCACCATTCGCTTTTTATGTCTTAGTAACTATGCTGATAATTTTGCTACTGATAATAAGTATACTTGTATTATCAAAGATACTGCGCCTGAGAAGACGGCATTAGTAAATAAACATTTCAAATGCACATGTGTCTTCTTTACTCCATGTTCTGGTTTGTAATGATAATATAACGAAAGAGTGTTCATGAGTCCCACGTACCCTGAGGTACTGTAAGTTCATGTTCTGGTTTGTCTAAACATTGGGTGTTTGATATGTCCAATGAGACACTGTAGCTAGCTCGGTAAGGGGTGAGTTGGTTGCTAAGGTAAGTTTTGGGACATCCTAATTTGCCGAGGTTCCACTCCTCTGTGCACAGTTCTGTGTGAGTACAGAAACCCTGCAACACCTGCCATAGGAGTGACTGATAGGAGATCTGTGTGTCCATTTTAGGGTTAGATATAGGTATACTATATCTAAAGCAAAGGGTGAGTACACCACCTTGCCCCAGCTGTCGTGCAGCCAGTTGTGTCAGTTTTAGTTAGTCAATCCAGGGGTGGCACAATACATGCTTCAGCCCCTGGGAGACTTCTGGGTGCACCTCAGCCCTGGGTACAGGGACTTGGAGAGGGCCCAGGGCCAATTCAGTACCTGAGTACAATTTGGATAGAGAGAACAGCTAGGCTGTGGTTCTGATTAGCAGGCCCACAGCCAGGGAAAGTCGTAAACCAGTGCAGCAAAAAGCAAAAATCTGGGTGATCATAGGATTGCAGACCCTACTCTCCTACAGTAAATAATTTTCTTAAAACAAATATATGTAATAAAATGCCATGGCAACAAATAAGAGTCAAAAGTTGCCACGGAAGAGTCTTGTTCCATTTTAACTCCCATAAGAATCTTTGCTCTCTGAACAGACAAAGGAAATGGTGAAGGAACTACATCAAACTTGCCATGAAAGTAGAATGCTACTCAGAGAGGCTCCACTGTTTGGTGTGGTGTAAACTAATTTATTAGGAATTAGCATTTAAATAAAATGTTGGGGTAGGCTTGAAAGGGTTAAAAAGTTAGACATATCTGAACAACCAGTCTACAAGTGATTGTTCAAGGAGAAAATCTATTATCGCCTATTTTGGGTACACTGAGTGACCCAAGCACTCAGTCTAGCTGGTCGCAACTTGGAGAAAACCGTTACTGTAACATGGCTCAGGGACTTGGACTCTTGAGTCCTGAAATATAAGATTTATGGACCTGTGAGGATCCAGGGGAGCACTGGCTGACCCCCTGGCTCAGGTAGTTGGGAGTGGAGAGGAAGAGCCCCAACGAGACCCCTTCAGTCACAATGTACAAAAAAAAGTAAATTTTAGCACAGAGTTCACAGATCCTGAAGAATGAATGGAAGCAAGCCACCCCCTTCTATAAACAACAAAAGGCAGCACACCAAACAAAGCATATGCCCTCAAAATAATTATACCAATATATACTAATACTTAAAAGCACAATAAAATTAGATAACACATATTCAACCAGAAGATGAATGTTTCCTTCATAGTGATATCTTTCATAGAATTAATGGTAATATGATATGTAATCTCATTTGTAAGATTTATTACCATTATAATTGAATCTCGCATCACTGGTAAGGCCGTAACATTAAATTTACTGTGCCAGTTATGGTTTCAATAGCTGTTCCGAGAGTTATGGATTGCAGCGCTATCCATAATTTGAGAATTTCAGTGGTTTTACAGTTTTCATCCAAAATTATAACTGTATTTCAACTCTGGCCACCTGCCATATTTCTCTCTTAGTTATTTTTATATTGTGCCATGGGCAAAGTGGTTTGTAGAGCATGGCAGACGGCATGGATTATGGTTTAAGTTGCATACTAGAACTGGCAAAATTCTGAGGTTAGAATAATCTTTAACTCTGTTTTTAGGAAATTTCTATAGGTTTTTATGATGCCCGTCTTTCCTGTGTCATGTACCCTTTCAGCGCTGTGCAGAACCGCAGGCCATATGCAGCGGAGGTTGGCCAGACCCTGCACCCAACTCACCACGGGCAGGTAGCTGTCAGGATCCAGCAAAAATGGCTAATAATACAAAAGCAAGCCACATGTTTTTGATTACAGTGCGTGGGAAAAGCAGACAACCCAGAAAGGATGGTTTAAGAGAGAAGGCTGGAAGGTCTGGCATTCCAGTCTAAGAAATTCTCAGGATCATGGAATCTGGTAGCTCTGGGTCAGCATAAGAAACATCAGTGGTAGCACCACTTTGCTTCACAACCTTCTTGAATGTACGGCTCCTGTCTGGCATTTAGTTCGCTCAACGTCCCGGGTTTCTGCACTTTTGTTGTTTTTCTTCCTCAAATTTGCATTTTCCTTCCTTTTAATAGCCAAATGTTCCTGCATATCCAATTTCTTGCTTCATTCTGGAATTCTGTGAAGCCCCCTCAGCAGGATTTCCTAACGGAATCCATCCTGGCATTCTAGTGCCGTTGTTGTCACTGAGTGGTGCTGCTAACATCATGAACCACGAGGCTTAAGATTCAGTGCTTTTTCCTTTATGATGTACTTCAGGATGCAGACACCTTGAAATCCCCCCCATTCTAAACGAGTGATTGAGGTAAAATAAATGGGGGTTAAGCAGGGGGTGGAAGGGGGCGGTTTGTAAACTCCGAAATTGGTATAGACAAACTTCTGACTCGAGAACCTGTCTCGACCCTAAAATCTTAAAGATGCAGTCCCTCGATTAAGTAAAATGGTATTAGGCCCTTCCAACAGCAATGACTTAGAATGATTTCAGGTACAAAACGAACAAGTACTCGGAGAAGTTCATCACACACAACTCAAATCTTGCAAACATCAATCACAAGAATCAGCCACTGAATAAAATGCAATCCATAAAGCCTATTGTTAAGGTAATGTTCAGTGCATGTAGAAATGTTTTATTATCCAATCAAAATTGAGAAACAAGCGTAACATGCCTATTGAGGGGTCTAGAGACTTCAGTCAAAAGCAAAGTACTGATAACAAGGAGAAGGTGCCAGAAGACAGTAGCAAACTCTTGCTATAGACAGAAAAAAAGAAATGGCCTGGGACAGTTGTTGACACACAGGTAGGGTGTTGGACCAGTAATGACAGAGCATCTCTTCTCTGCAGTCTGTCAGACTTTAACAGTGACAGCATTCCTTTGAAGACTTTTGCCTGTCCTGCCTGTCGCACGATACATTTCCAGCAAGTCGTGAAGCTACGACAGCAGAAAGAAAGAGTAAGGAGGAGTACTAAAGGTGATTTGTAGTGTATGACTAGTGCCCTGCCTGCACAAATCTAGCCATGAACCATGTATCCAAATTTAGAACTGTGTCAGCACTTCTCCTGATTATTTAATGGAGTCTTGTATGATGGCTCTGGTCAGACCATTGTGATTCCAAGCCTCATGTGATTCATTTCTGACTGCTTCTTGCCGGTCCTAAACTAATCCTGAAACACAGATCAGAATCTTAATTATTCGTTTTACAAGATGCAGCCTGCTTTCATAATAGAGTGTCCATCCATCAAGCTCTAGCATCTTGCTTGTTAAAATTCTAGTTGTGTTGTGATTTACCTGGCCACATCTGAAGAGGGCTTTGGGGTTGTTCCGGTCAATTTCAAGGGCCCTTTCACCATACACAAGGGCACGGGCCGGGCGCTCCAGCTTCATGTATGTCAGCGATAGGTTCAGAAACACCAGCAGCCTTGCAGTCCTAATCAGATGCTGGTCGCTCTCTCCAACAGGACTACGGCCTAGGATCGAGGAAGCCTAGCATCAAGTAAGGGGAAGAAAAAAATGGCATGAGAGACCAGAATAAAAAAAAAAAAATCAAAGTTAGGCATTGTAAGATTTATACTTTAGCCTCCTAGGTCTCAACATTCCTACACTATCCTTTCACACAGCATCAGTAACTACTGGTAAGACAGCAAAGAGCAAAATATGCCCTTCAGTAAAATTAACCTGTATCAAGAGCTTCTGAGTGCCCAACGTAATGCACCATTCAGCTGCTCAAATAAAGAAGTATGATGCATCCAAACCGGATGAGGCAAGTGAAACAAGTTATTTGTATTTAAAGGCCAGGAAAATTCGAATCACACATTTACAACTCAGAAAAATAGACAGAAGCTCAAAAACAAGCACTGAACAACCTAATGCCAGATGACTACAAGTTAGACACCTTCCATCTGAGCATGTATCTTTCTGCCAGCTTGTGTAATCTCTTACCCGCTTGTATCGATCCTTGGCATCATAAAAGCGATTCTGGCGAAAGAGGTAATTCCCAAACTCTCTCTCTATGTTAGCCACCTTTAGCATCTTCTCCAGAGGGAACGTACTCTGCTGCTCCTGAAAGTAAACAACACTTCAAAGGAATGTGCTTTACATGCAAACATAATATGCCTTCTTACGGGATACTGTTGCATTTTTGAGAAAGAGAGGAACTAAAACTTGATAGACTAGGCGTAAGCCCTCCTGCTCTTTGACCAGTGCAAACACCACTTGATAGTGTTCCTTGAGCTATCTACTACTTTCAATGCCATCAATCATAATATCATCTTCCGCACTTTTGGAAACGGCCATAGAGTGCATGTTACAGAGCTGGTTTAAAGCATACCTGTCCACTATTCTATCCCACTCCCACTATTCTATCTGTTATATCAGATCCATACTAGCATATCCACTATACAACCTGTACAATTGACCAAGTTTTTTATTTTGTTTCAATCTACTGGAGTGTTGTACTACTAGCGGGAGGCACCATCTCTGCCGCCTTTGTAGACCTTAAAGCTGCATTCGATACGGTACCGAGGAATAAGCTCAGGGCCCTATTGAATGACCTAGGGCTACCTTCAAAGCTTTTACAGCTTGTAGTCAAACTGCATGAATCCAATTATGCACAGGTTAGATGGGGATCACAAGGAAACAAACATTACACCTAGGTCTCAAAGGGGTGCGTTTTGGCTCCCACCCTGTTTTCACTGTTTATAAATGAGGAGGTTAAATATTTTATAAAGTTCTCCACCGACGCACCCGTTGTTGCAGGCAAAAAGGTTCCAATACTAATGTTCGCATATTCTGCAAATTCGGCAAATTCTGTCCCTATTAACCCTGGCCCAAAACAGATTTGTGAGAGGTCTAACTGGCCTTCCCCAAAGCACTCCACTCACACACCTATATTTTGATCTGGGGTGTAACATCCTGGCAGAGGTTGCTAGGTTTAGACCATTGGCCTATTGGAGACGACTATGGTCCACTCAGGAGCTAGCCCACTATGCCCAAGCACTCAAAGATATTAGAGATGCTGATAACACTCACAAGATCCGCTGGTTACAGCGAGTAAAAAGCTCCCTAGTGAACATGGGCATGAGGCACTTGTGGGATGAGCCGGAGAATAACACGTTCCCCCCAACCCCGCCAAAAAAAAGTTTTTAAAGAAGCATACTGGGCTATGATTAGAGCTGGCAATCTTTGTTCTTCTAGCTCATCATCACTATCTTCCTGGAACATAAGTCAGAACCTTTGTATGAAGACTTCGGGGACTTCTTAACTAAACCCGCTGACAGGAAACGTTTCTTCCAGTTTCGGACAGGCACTTTACCGATTAAAGTTTTCACCAAAACCTGGCACCACTCCCTAGACAGTAAATGCACATACTGCCATAATGTGGACGAGACAATTCCTCACATCCTATTTGTATGCCCAGGATATAGCTCTCCACGAAGCAAATGGCTTAAACCAATTTGCTTGAATATGGGCACCAGGTTGAGTGCTACCGCACTGCGAATACGAAAGACAAGCACACAGGAAGCAATCATGATCGCACTAGCAAAGTTTCTAGGATGGGTGATGAGAATCCGTCATATGATCGAATGCAAGTAGACTGCGACAGTGACTATTCGTAATCATTGTCTTCTACTTTGCTTCTTCAGTTTGAGCATGTATCATAGCCCTTAGCCAGCACTGGGATTCATGGTTTTAGAATTTTAGATGTAATGTAAGAGAATGTCTTTTAGCCACCGTCAACGGCTTCTACTGATTCTAAACTTCATGTTTGTATGAGATTTTTTAAACCAAAAAGAAATTTGCCTGTCTTTTATTATGTATTACCATCTTGTCTTGTATAGTTATTGATCAGATTTTGAGACTATGTATATATTGTTCTCTTTTTGATTTATTGTGATGTTATATATTTATTATCTTTTATGATCAGTATGGTCGAAATAAAGACTTAACAAATCGACAACCAGTATGTCAAACCATTAGGTGAGGTCTTCTCAAAAGCAGGTACTGAATTCCACCACTATGCATATGATACACAGCTATTTTTACACTTTAGCTCTATGGCTATACAACATCTGCAGATGTATGAAATGTGAACTAAAGCCTCAATGAGTGAGCTCCTCTTACTACCCCCCAAGCACTCTAAATTCCAGCACCGAAACAACTTCCCCAAAATTGTAAACCCTGCTAAGTCCCTGGACTGCATGTTCGCCAAATAACTCATTATTGAGCTTCGCACCAAACAATAACTTAAAAGCACTTGATTCCAAATGAAACTGTTACAAAACATCAAACATGTCAACCCTAACAAAATTATAAATCTGCTGCTCAAGCTCTAGTGAGACCAGATGTCGAGAATGGGAAATACCCCATAACCATCCTACCTAAATCTTGCCTATTCAACAATCACCTGCCAGACTCCTAACGCAGGCCGGAATATTTGACAAAATTCCCACTGGTCGAAATTCCCTCAAATGGTTAACACTCGAGTCTTGCTGCAATCACAAAACTACCTGCCACACATACACAGCCCTAAGCTTATCCCCTTGCTTCTTCCCCAACACCTCACCACACAAACATTGTAACTGGAAGGCAAAACCAGAATCCTAAGAACCTCATCAAACTTTCTCTGGGAATACCCCGAAAATTTCTTTTTAACAGAGGACTTGGCCACTCGTTGCAAATCTTCAAACCTAAAGGAGCACCTACACAGCATGAGCGAGCATCTTGCACTTCATGGATATGAAGTCTAGCACCACTGTTTTTTATCCTAAGGTAACAAATGCTGAGGTTTATCTGTGATATTAAATGCTGATAATGGCATACTGTTTATTTCCTACACTCTACGCCATAATAGATGCTCAACTTCTCACCACCTCCTTGAGGTCCAGCCTGACATTTACTCCTTGTTCTGGTCCCCGTCCTCTCACTGTCATGCTTGTATACCCCTGACTACTAATGTATGATTGCTAATATTGAGGGCTGTGTGAGATGAACCAAACATTTTGTGGAGGTTCACTGGTGTGAGGTTAGCCCTGTGCAGGATGTTATGCTGTATGTACTGAAACCTAGCGTTTTGTGACAGTTTTTTTGAGTTTGAGTGCCCTTTCCAACTCTTTCTTGGTTAGTTCCCGGCCTATGCCCTCCTTCCCTTCGGGTGAAGGAGGATGGGTCATGTGTAGGGTATGCCAGGGCTTGGACAAACCATGTGATTAGTCAGCGACCACTAGCCATGATTTGGAGCGTGTGTATCAGTGTGTACTGATCAGTCTCTGTGTTGGATGTGCTGGATGTGCAATAGCTGGATTAGTTCATCTAACAATTGGCCATGAGCCAGAAAGTGACCACTCTGGAGTTCACTTTCCTCTTGCAGTCTATCAATGGGTAGAAGCGCGACATTGTAGAATAGGGCTCCCAGTGTGACGGCTCCTGCAGCCTCACATGTCAACAGGCGTTCCCTCCCTATCATGTCGTTAAATTATGTCATGGAGCGCAATCGAATTTCAGGAGTGTAATGGAGGATGGACGGCATGAGACGCGATCTCGCTGCATTTGATAAGACCTGTTTTGGTTCGACATTGGTAAGCCCAGTGGCTCATACTGCACTGATCCTCTGATGAGAGTTCACAAAAAAGTTTATTAAAAAAGTTCCCAAAAGCTACAGCGCTCTTCAAACAAATCTTTGGAAGCCTCCAGCTGCACCTACATTGAATCTACAAGATTCCACTTCCAGCAATAACCACCTCACCTCAAACCACCTCAAATGCATCCTGCTCAACACCCGCTCCGTCCACAAACACGCCGTCGAACTCTGGGACCTCCTGGACAAAACAGCACCGGACGTCGCCTTCCTCACGGAAACCTGGATGAACGCCACCTCAGCCCCCGACATCGCCATAGCCATCCCGGACGGCTACAAGATCACACGGAGGGACCGCGTCAACCAAACCGGAGGCGGCATCGCCATTGTCCACAGAAACACCATCCGCATCACGACCAACACCAACGACACCCTCTCCGCCGCAGAGCACCTTCACTTCCAGATACACACCGACCCCAAGACCACCCTCAGAGGGACCCTCATCTACAGACCCCCGGGACCACGCCCACATTTCAGCGAAGCCATCGCAGACTTCATCAGCCCGATCGCCCTCGCCTCCCCCGACTACATCCTACTAGGCGACCTCAACTTCCACCTGGAGAACGACAAGGACATCAACACCACCACCCTACTAGAGAACCTCGCCAACCACGGACTCAAGCAACTGGTGAACACTCCCACCCACTACGCCGGCCACACACTCGACCCCGCCTTCTCCTCCAGCAACCACATCTCCTTCAGCCACACCACGAGCTCCACTGGACCGATCACAGCTGCGTACATTTCAACTTCACAAAAACAACGACCCACCACCGCCCGCAACAAACCCCCCGAAGATACTGGAGCAAGATCACAACCGACCAACTCACCACCTCCTTGACCCAAAACCCGCTCTCCAACAGCACGGACCCCAACGAAGCAGCCCGCAACCTCACACAATGGATCACCGACTGCGCGGATGCCCTTGCTCCACTGAAGAACCCTCCAAGCAATCCCGACAGCAAGAAAGTCGCATGGTCCACCAACGATCTCAAAGACTCCAAGAAATCCTGCCGTGCCCTCGAGAAAGCCTGGCGCCACAACCAGTCATCGGAAAACATGAAAGCCCTCAAGATCGCCACCCGCAAACACCACCAGCTGATCCGCACCACCAAAAGGACAGCATTCAAAGAACGACTGGACAACAACACCCACAACAGCAAGGAACTCTTCAACATCGTGAAAGAGCTCTCAAACCCCAATGCCAGCAACAATGACATCACGCCATCGCAAGACCTCTGCAACTCTCTCGCCATGTTTTTCCACCGTAAGATCATCGACATACACGACCGCTTCGGCGCCCAGAACCCTCACCCTGCCACCGAACCTACGACCCCCACCATTACCCTTTGCGCCTGGACCCAGGTCAGCACGGAAGACACCACCCACACGATGAACTCCATCCACTCGGGCTCCCCTACCGACCCCTGCCCACACCACATCTTCAACAAGGCCAACTCCATCATCGCACCCAAACTCCGGGACATCATCAACAACTCCTTCGCATCCGCCACCTTCCCGGAGAGCTGGAAGCATGCAGAGTTCAGCGCCCTCCTGAAGAAACCCACCGCAGACCCCACAGACCTCAAGAACTTCTGCCCCATCTCGCTCCTCCCCTTCCCCGCTAAAGTCATCGAGAAAACCGTCAGCGCACAGCTGACAGCCTTCCTCGAGACGACCGGCTCCCTCGACCCATTGCAATCCTGTTTCCGAGCGAACCACAGCACCGAGACCGCCCTCATCGCAGCCACCGGCGACATCAGGACCCTGCTTGACAACGGAGAAACTGACGCCCTCATCCTCCTCGTCCTCTCGGCTGCTTTCGACACGGTCTGCCACCGCACCCTACCAACCCGCCTCCACCACGCCGGGATCCAAGGAAAGGCCCTGGAATGGATCACCTCCTTCCTCGCCGACAGAACCCAAAGAGTCCGTCTCCCGCCCTTCCTCGCAGAAGCCACCAAGATCATCTGCGGCGTACCACAAGGCTCCTCGCTCAGCCCCACCATCTTCAATGTCTACATGAGCCCCCTCGCAGCCATCGCACGCAAGCACAACCTAAACATCATCTCCTACGCCGATGATACCCAGCTGATCCTCTCCCTCACCAACGACCCCGCCTCTGCCAAAGCCAGCTTTCAGGACGGCATGAAAGACATCGCGGGCTGGATGAAGCTCAATTGTCTGAAACTGAACTCATACAAGACGGAAGTCCTCATCCTCGGCCCGTCCACCTCCACCTGGGACGACTCCTGGTGACAAAACTGTATTACCCCTGTGCACTCAAAATATTTCAAACTCTTTTGACCAAAATTTCGAACATTCAAGGTTGCGCATGCATCTGTCACACGTCGTCAATCCGTGCCTTTGAACTGAGAAACTGGAGTGAGCAACTTGTACTCACAAGATGCGCGCTGAATATTACATGGAACGAACAGTTCCTACACTGTTTTATCTAATTAGAATCCAAACAGGGTTACTCCATATTTGTGAGGTTTCAAAGTTTTATTTTTGTCTTTTTAAAGTTCATGATTTAACTGATGTCATCTCAGTAAAACATTCAATTTTCAATCTTCAAGAAAAACCCAATGCATTTCGGGTCACGAAAACAAAGGACCCTTCCTCAGGGGTCTGAAAGGAAACATACGGGACCCAGTTAGTTACCAGTACAAAAAAACAATGTGCATTATCTATCGACATGCTATAACATACATAACAACGAAAACAAAATAAAATGAACAATGCAAATACATAAAGAGCGGCTTTCCTCCTAATTATCTCACTGAAGGTGAACGATAACTCATATAACAGCAATGTTATGAAACGAGTGTCAGCATTTTAAAGCGAAATGATAACAATTGTAGATAGCAATTCATTCAGACGCAGCAAGTGGTGGACATTAAAGCGCTTTAAAAAACGAAGTCTTGAACTTACTAGAAGATAGAAAACAACGCGTCTCTCGAAACGCTTCAACAAACGGGTGCCAACCCTTCACATTGAATATTAACCAATCCCAAATGAGGACCTGTGCACGTGACAGCAGATCACGTGATATGAGTACCTAAGCTTCAACATGGCGGAATCGCCGACGGTGTACTGAAACATGGCAAACTACCTATACAAATAATGATATCTGCAATTGCTAATGGTGGCTGAAAAGTCAAAATGATAGTGCTGATAGATATGCACCAATATACCTAAATATGGGAAAACATTTCACGCAACATACAAGATAAAACGAAAACATAAAATCATAAAACATGTAATATATCAGGTTTCACAGTGAATAGAAATCTACTGTTACCACAATTGTTGATTTCAAAATAAACGTTTTGAAAGGGGAAAAGGAAGGGGAAAAGAACAGTCCAGTTACCAATGTCTTCAAAGATCAAACGATCATTATAAACATTGCCGTTATATGAGTTATCGTTCACCTTCAGTGAGATAATTAGGAGGAAAGCCGCTCTTTATGTATTTGCATTGTTCATTTTATTTTGTTTTCGTTGTTATGTATGTTATAGCATGTCGATAGATAATGCACATTGTTTTTTTGTACTGGTAACTAACTGGGTCCCGTATGTTTCCTTGCAGACCCCTGAGGAAGGGTCCTTTGTTTTCGTGACCCGAAATGCATTGGGTTTTTCTTGAAGATTGAAAATTGAATGTTTTACTGAGATGACATCAGTTAAATCATGAACTTTAAAAAGACAAAAATAAAACTTTGAAACCTCACAAATATGGAGTAACCCTTTTTGGATTCTAATTAGATAAAACAGTGTAGGAACTGTTCGTTCCATGTAATATTCAGCGCGCATCTTGTGAGTACAAGTTGCTCACTCCAGTTTCTCAAGACTCCTGGTGGCCCCATGCCCTGGGCTCCCCACCCAAGCCCACGGACCACGCACGCAACCTCGGTTTCATCCTTGACTCCTCCCTCACGATGGACAGACAAGTCAACGCTGTTACCTCCTCCTGCTTCAAAACCCTCCGCATGCTCCGTAACATCTTCCACTGGTTCCCCACTGGAACCAGGAAAACGGTCACCCAGGCCCTCGTCACCAGCCGTCTGGACTACGGGAACGCCCTCTAAGCGGGAACCATGGCCAAACTTCAGAAAAGACTCCAGCGCATCCAGAACGCTTCAGCTCGACTCGTCCTGGACATCCCCCGACACAGCCACATCTCCGCCCACCTGAGGGACCTGCACTGGCTCCCAGTCAGCAAGAGGATCACGTTCAGACTCCTCAACCATGCACACAAGGCTCTTCACGACTTAGGCCCCGAGTACCTCAACAAACGCCTCACGTTCTACACGCCAACCCGCCACCGTCCCACGGATCCGCAGAGCCACCACCGGAGGAAGATCCTTCTCCTACCTGGCGGCAAAGACTTGGAACACCCTCCCCACCCACCTGCGACTCACCCAGAACCATCTCTCCTTCAGGAAGCTCCTCAAGACCTGGCTTTTCGCGCAGTAGCGCCCCCCTCCCTCCTTCCCAGCGCCTTGAGACCCTAGCGGGTGAGTAGCGCGCTTTATAAATGTGATTGATTGATTGATTGACTTAAACTTCCGAACTGGCCTGAAGGAAGACTAAAAAAAGATTTTGCCAGACTCCATTGGCAGACGCTCAGGCAGTCACTCTTGCACTGGGTTTTAGAAGACTGTATTTTGGAAGGCTGGAGCACATTCCGGTTTTCTGCAGAAAACCCAAATTAGCGCTCAAATAAGGGCGATGGCAGCAGACAGCTAACCTGAGAAAAAGGTCAAGGATGTAGCAGGATCATAGAGAAAACTGACCTCAGATGACCTTAGAAGACAGGGAAAGAAGTGTGCCACTCCAACAGCTTATCCGGTGGTGTTATAGCTTCAGTGGCAGCATTGCCACCTCTTGTGCAAAAGTTAACCAGCCTACAAAGTGTCATGTACTTATGGTGCTTTTTTCAGAAAGCTTCAGTTTTTCCACTGGTGGTGCTGGGTAAAAGGCATCCAAGAATTAGGTCCTCGGGTTACACTGGAACACATGTCAGTTCAAGTCAGCATAGGCCTGGAGCGCACATGACAGAGTTAGGCTTCATAGTAATTCCAGAACATAAGTTTCAGTAAAGACTTGGCCAGAGGGCACTCTTGCATGTTTAGCGCTAGTATCAGGGCCGGATAGGGAACCCAAAGCAGTCCTGGCAAGTTTTGTCAGACCAGCCTCCGTACAGTGAATGGTGAGTGCAATGAGCAAGTCTGACCACTATGAAGGGGGGTTTGGGGGTGTTCTCCCCCCACCCAAGAAAATTTGGGGAACAATAGTGCATTCTACAACACATTTGTCATTTTATAGTTAATTGTATTCGTTTTCAAAGCATAGCAAATGATGACCTTAAGTAGGTTGCAGTTAGGTCGAGGACATTTTTTAAGGTTCTGGTCCTGCTGGGCTAGTACAATTGTTTTGATTTTTCGAACCCTGTGTGCACCAGGATACAACAATCTTTGCTGGGGCTCTTCAATGATTAAAACCAAAGGGGATGATGGACGGAGCATTGAACATTGCAAGCACTCACGCCCAGTCAACTGATCTGGGTTTAATCCATCATCATTCTTTAGCTCACTCCGCTACCCCAGTTCAGACTTGGCCATATGCAAATCAGTCTGACCCTGTGCCTCATGGGAACAGTCCAGCCCGAACTGCCAAGCCATGTCTTCCCTGGACCAGAAACAAGCATTCTGGGACCGGGTTCTGGCTAATCAGCTGTCATCAGCCAGGCTGCTTGAATCCAGTGGCAAAGTGAGCAAGGAACCCACGTCTGGGCATACCCTGCCAACTTAGGGCGAACAAAGCAAAACCAAAGGGGATGATGGACGGAGCGTTGAACATTGCAAGCACTCACCCCCAGACAACTGATCTGGGTTTAATCCTAGGATGCTTGTTTCCGGTCCAGGGAAGACGTGGCTTGGCTGTTTAGGCTGGACTGTTCCCATGAGGCACAAGGTCAGACTGATTTGCATATAGCCATGTCTGAACTGGGGTGGCGGAGTGAGCTAAAGAATGATGATGGATTAAACCCAGATCAGTTGACTGGGGGCGAGTGCTTGCAAAGTTCAGCACTCCGTCCATCATCCCCTTCGGTTTTGCTTTGTTCGCCCTGACTCAATGGTTAGGGTCCCCTCCAATAATAAATAAGAATTTATTTCTGCCCAAATAAACCTTTTTTTTTAGCAACATCAGGATAATAAAAGACTGAAAAAAAAAACCCACAATTTTCTTCCCTGTACCATGCAGCTAGCATGTAGCTCTTTGATAGCAGTTCATAGCTCACTGTGCTAGATTACAATTGTAACTTATAACCCTCTGCACTACCTCAAATGAGTCAAACCTGCCACTAGATAACACTCCCATCTCTCTCCAGCAGGTACATTAATCACCAGAGTTAACTTAACACTTTTATTGGTGCCTGAACACTGCTGAATATACAAGAAACTCCAGTGCTTTTAAAATGACTGCACGCCTACAAAACCAGCCCCCACCCTTCCAGCCTCCAGAGAAAACACCTGATGCCTGGTACAGCAAGTCTAGCCTTAGCTAGCAGGAACCTTAGAGGAAATTCCCATGTTAAGAAAAGAGCCCATCTCAGAGTTCAAAGTTTCTTCATGTGGAAAGTTACTGTCTGATTGGTCGTCTGAAGAATCCTTCCTCAACTGTCAGGATATACTTTGAGAAAAAAATGATCGTTTGGACTGGCTGTGATAACAAAGGACCATTCACCTTAGACTAATTCTTCAATCCAATAGTCTCCTGAAGAAATCAAAAATGTAAAGCCACATAAGGAGCCAGTAAACTCCATGACATGTAGGAATGAAAATAGAAGTGTGCACATTAAAGCTAGGGGAGTTTGGCTTACTATACTGCATTCACCAACATAGGGGAGCAACTTCAGGGTACCTGAACCCAGTGCCCGGTGAGGGGGCGCACAGCCCCCCTCCCCAGGCCACTTTGACCCTGGGGATACCATCCTCCGGGGCCTTCCACATTTTTAAAAGAAGAGGGGGCACACAGCCGGTGCCGGGGACCCCATACCCAGGTTCCGGCCAATTAAGGGTGGGTGCCCTACTGCCCACTCAGGCCTTTCACCGTGTCCATGTTTGGAGCCGCAGGAGAGCACCAAAGCTCAAGTCAGTTCCCTGCATACAGCAGGAGCCAGCATTGCTCTGCCCGAAAAGAGCAGCTAAAAATGCTGCTCCTTGCAGATGGGAGCAATAGTCAGGTCTGTTTCCATGATCGCATTACTAAACAAGCATTTGCAATGCAATAGATCTCGCATTAGGAAAGTTTGAGCTATTGGTATTGTAAATGGCAAAGTTTTTATTTATGTTTTTTTTTTAAATAGCTAAATTAATAGCTTTGTCATTTACAATGGCAATAGTTATAACTTTCGCAAATGTGATACCTATAGCATTTGTAATGCAATATGTTTTGTATTTACATGACTTAGATGTATTGATATTACAAATAACAATGGCGTTTAATTTTTTTAATGTCTTGGCGGCGAGGACCCTGTTCCCAGCAAGCATTGGGAGGGGGAAAGCTGCCTGCCAAACACATTGAAGGGCATAAAAGGACCGACAGTGCCCTCAAAGCATTTAGAGGAGCCATGCTGACAGCAGAAGAGTGTATAAGGGGCGAGGATGTGCCCTGCCTGAGGGGAGTCAGCCTTTACCAGGCAGGACCTTTACAATGTAGCTAAGTATCTGTACCTGTGCCATGCAGGTCTATTTTTGTAATACATTTTTTTATGTTATTTAAAAAAATTATTTTATGGTTTAGGGATCTGTAGAGATAAAGAGAGGTGAGGGAAACTTGCGGGTTTAGGTTGTTAGAGGAAAAGAGCGGTGAGGGTGACGAGGTTTGGAGGTGGATAGAGGTAAATGGGGGTGAGGGCGATTTAAGAGCTCAGGGGTGGGTAGAAGCAAAGGGAGCAGAGGGTGACTCAAGGGTTATGGGCTGGGTAGAGGTGAAGGGAGGTGAAGGTGTCTTGAAAGTTCAGGGGTGGGTTGGCGTAAAGGGGGGTGAGGCTGATTTTACTGTTCGGGCGTGGGCAGAGGCAAAGGTGATTTTAGGATTCAGGTGTGGGTAGAGGTAAAGGGAGCTGAGGGCGACTTGAGGGTTCAGGAGTGGGTAGGAGTAAAGAGAGGTATGGGCAACTTGAGCGTTAGGGTGTGGGTAGAGTTAAAGGGAGGTGAGGGCAACTTGAGGGCTTAGGAGTGGGTAGAAGTAAAGAGGTATGGGCAACTTGAGCGTTAGGGTGTGGGTAGAGTTAAAGGGAGGTCAGGGCAACTTGAGGGCTTAGGAGTGGGTAGAAGTAAAGAGAGGTATAGGCACATTGAGCGTTAGGGTGTGGGTAGAGTTAAAGGGAGCTGAGGGCGACTTGAGGGTTCAGGAGTGGGTAGAAGTAAAGAGAGGTATGGGCAACTTGAGCGTTAGGGTGTGGGTAGAGTTAAAGGGAGGTGAGGGCAACTTGAGGGCTTAGGAGTGGGTAGAAGTAAAGAGGTATGGGCAACTTGAGCGTTAGGGTGTGGGTAGAGTTAAAGGGAGGTGAGGGCAACTTGAGGGCTTAGGAGTGGGTAGAAGTAAAGAGGTATGGGCAACTTGAGCGTTAGGGTGTGGGTAGAGTTAAAGGGAGGTCAGGGCAACTTGAGGGCTTAGGAGTGGGTAGAAGTAAAGAGAGGTATGGGCACATTGAGCGTTAGGGTGTGGGTAGAGTTAAAGGGAGCTGAGGGCGACTTGAGGGTTCAGGAGTGGGTAGAAGTAAAGAGAGGTATGGGCAACTTGAGCGTTAGGGTGTGGGTAGAGTTAAAGGGAGGTGAGGGCACCTTGAGGGCTGAGGGGTGGGTGGAAGTAAAGGGAGGAGAGGGTGAGTCGAGGGTTAAGTGGTGGGTAGGGTACAGGGAGGTCCTATTCTATTCAGATGTTTTTGTATAGCGCTTGGCTATCAGTAGGCCTCCCAGCGCTTTCATAGCTACCGTAGGGGGTATGGGTTACTTGAAAGGTCACGGGTGGGTAGAGGTAATGTGTCTTGAGTGTTGAGGGGCCAGTAAAGGTATGGGAGGTTAGGATGATTTTAGGGTTCGGAGTGGGAAGAGTTAAAGGGAGATATGGATGATTTTAGGGTTCGGAGTGGGAAGAGTTAAAGGGAGTTAAGGATGATTTTAGGGTTCGGAGTGGGAAGAGTTAAAGGAAGTTAAGGAGGATTTTAGGGTTCGGAGTGGGTGGAGTTAAAGGGAGGTAAGGATGATTGTAGGGTTAGGAGTGGGCACAAGCCAGGAACAAATCAGGATTTGCAGATGATACTACAGTGCACCAACCTATTTAGTCGGCTTTTTAATTGAATTGTTGATTTTAAAGTCAAGAAACGACCGCATGCATGTGTATGTGCAGGCTCACAGCTGCTGTCTCGCTGGGGGTGTGGAATCTAAAGAGGTGAAACCAAAATCCTCCCAAAGTCGCCTGGCTGGGCCGTCCTGGGCGCTGGAAAAATGAAACCAGCTGCGGTTCCTCTCCACCCTGGGTCCCGTGCCTCTGTACGTGCTTCAATATGAATAACAACACCCCTGGCATGAAAGGCAGAATAAGGGACTTAAGTCAGGTGACTTGCTTAGCCAGCACACTCCCCCTTGTAATGGGGCAAGGTAAGGCCTGCCACGTGGGCAATACACAATGAGGAATGACACGGACTCTAATTATCAGTTAGCCGGAAAGACCTCGAGCGGTCTTCCGCATGTTTATTTATACCTCGGCGCGAGCCCGCCCCGAGGTTGTGCGTGCGTGCGTGGGGGAAAAGATACATTGTGTGTGAGAGCCCGGGTGGCTCTCTACATCCCTCCTTTATTTTAGTCCTTTTCCAGCCGGCACGTTCTCAGACTCGTGTTCAGGGGGATGACCAGGCAAAGTCTATCAAACGCTGGCTAGGCCTCGGATTGGGCCTCAGGCTGTAGCGGTGGTTCCGGGTCCATGGCAGTTCGACAACCCCGGCTGGGGTTGTCCCTGGACCTTCGCTCGCCTCTTCGGCCCTTGGCTGACTCCGCCCGATGTCGGGGCCTGGTGGCGTTGGCCGGGGCGGAGTGTCCCCTCGTGGCGGGGCAGGTGCCGGACTAGGAAAACTGTCGAAGTCCACATCTTCCGGGTCTCCGGGTTCCATTCTCCCTGCTCTCCGATGTCCAGCGGCGGTGTCGGTTACCTTCTTGAAGCATGATACATTTCTCGTCACAGTTTGACCGTCTCTCCTTGCTGTAATCATGGTCCCTTGCATTCGGTCCACTATCCACACTTCGGGCTCAAAGGGCGTTCGGAACTTCCACCCTGGGTGACGATCTTTGACAATGACCGCGTCCCCTTCTCGGATGGCTGGTTCTTTGGCGTGACGGTGTACACTTGCTTTGATGTTAGTAGCTTGTCTTCGGGCCTGGGTGGCCTCGGCGTCCCTCTCTTCCGGCACCCACGTGCTCGCAGTGGGGATACCGTCCCTCGGAGCTCGTTTGAACAGTACATGTGAGGGAGCACATTTGGTCGTCGAGTGAGGTGTCTGACGGTAGGCTCCGAGGAATTGGTCCAGGGCAGTCTCTGGGTCTTCACCATTGTCTACGGCTATCCGGAGAGCTCTATTTAATGTTCGCATCAGCCTCTCCACTTCCCCGTTGGCCTGGGGCCACAGCGGGGTGATCTTTCTGTGCCTGATCCGGAGAGCCTCCAGGTACGCCTGGAATTCTCTCCCCTGAAAGGGAGGTCCGTTGTCGGACTTGATTTCTTCGGGGAGCCCCATCGTGGCGAACACGCGGTTTAAGACCTTCTTGACCTGCGGGAATGCAGTGGACGCTATGACTTCCACGATTGGGAACTTTGAGAAGGAATCAACTAACACCAGCATGTGCCGTCCGTCCGGGAAGCTGCCAAAGTCTATACTGAGTTGAGCCCACGGCGCCTGGGGTGCTTCTTCAGTGAGTACGGGTGCTGGGACAGGCTCTCCTCCAGTGATCGTGCAGGCATGGCAGGACCGTATCATCGCTTCCACTTGGCTGTCCATCGCTGGAAACCACACTTTACTCCTCAGGCGGGCCTTTGTCTTGGCCATGCCTTGGTGTCCTACATGGGCTAAGCTCAGAGCTCGTTGTTGGAGGCTTTCCGGCATGACAATGAGATGTCCTCGTAACACCACTCCATCATCTCCTACACTTAGTTCACTGCGTACTTGCCACAGCTGTTGTCTGGCGTGACTCACTTCCGGTCTGAGGCAGGAGGCGCCGTCGAGAAAATGGGCCCAACGGTTTCCCTCGAGGGCCTGTCGGACTTTCATCAGGGTCTCATCCCCTGCAGTGGCGTCTCCGATTTCCTTGAGCGACATGTTCTCCGGGCATGCGGCCTGCGTGACCATGTGGACGATTTCTTCCACTTCTTCTCCGTCTTCGGCGAGGGGCTGCGGTGGGACGACATCCGGGTGTCGTGACAGGTAGTCGGCGGGGTTGTGTGCTCCTGGCCGGAATACCACTTTAAATCTGTAGCCCTGCAGCTGGACAGCCCATCGTTCGATGCGCGGGGGAGCCAGCCGTGACGTCCCCGCGAAGAGGGGCAGAAGAGGCTTGTGGTCCGTGACCACCGTGAATTCCTGCCCACAGAGGTAGAGATGAAAGTGCTGGCACGCCCGTTTGATGGCCAGGGCCTCTCTTTCAATTTGGGCGTACCTGGTCTCGGTGTCCGACAGGGCCTTGCTGGCGTAGGCAACCGGTTTCCACTCTTCTGGCCCGTATTCCTGTAACAGAACGGCTCCCAACCCTACTGGACTGGCGTCGACGATCAATTCGGTCCGCCTGCGTGGTTGGAAGTAGGCCATAGTGGTATTGTCCAGAAGGCTGGTCTTGATGGTCTGGAACGCTTTGTTAGCGGCTGCAGTCCAGTCCCATTTCTGATCAGCACGGGTGAGGGCTCGGAGGGGTTCCGCAATGGCAGCCAGATTCGGGATGAACCGGCCACAGTATGTGGCCATGCCCAAGAAGCTGCGCACTTCAGTTTGACTCCGTGGGGTGCTGGCTGCTTTGATGGCCTCCGCCTTCTTGGGATCGACTTTCAGGCCCTCCCTCGTGAATGTGTAGCCAAAGAAGTCCACCGACTCTTGATAGAATGCACACTTGGCTCGGTGTAGAGTCAGGCCGCTGTCTGCAAGCCTTTGCAGGGTCGCCCTTAAATTGGCATGGTGGTCTTCGAGGGTTGTGGAGTACACAAGAATGTCATCGCTCAGGTTGATTACCCCTCGTAGGCCAGATAGCACCTCGCGGATGGCGTTTTGAAAGACTTCGGCTGCCGATGAGACACCGAAGCTGAGCCGGGTGTAGCGACGCAGCCCCACGTGCGTCGAAAAAGTGGTGATGTATCTGCTAGCTGGCTCCAACTCGAGCTGGTGGTACCCTGAGTTGAGGTCCAGCTTTGAGAACCACTTCGCCCCGTTGAGGTCCGCTATGATGTCGTCCATAGTAGGGGTGATATGCCTTTCACGCTTGACAGCGGTGTTGGGGAGCCTCATGTCCACGCACAGACGAATGGCTCCAGGCTGCTTCGGCTTGGGGGCGACCACCAGTGGGGAGACCCAGGGTGTCGGGCCCGACACTTTCTCGATTACTCCCAGTTCTTCAAGTTTGCGAAGCTCCTCCTCCACTTGTGGCCGGAGGTTGAAAGGCACCCGCCGGTGCCTGAGTGCGACGGGTCTGACGGTTGCGTCGATGTGCAGCTTGAACCTCTTTCCTTTGAGCTTGCCAAGGCCCTTAAACAGTTCAGGGAAGTCCTTTAACATGAAATCTGCGTGTGCTTGGTGCACCTGATTGGCGAAGAATACCAGTCCCAGGTCTTCTGCCGTGTGGCAGCTCAGGAGGGTGCCCTTCTTTCCTTCGGTGATGTGAAATTTGGTTTCAGTGGAGTACTCTCCGTTGACTACGGTGGTTTGGATCACTCCTCGAAGAGGCAGAGGTTTAGTCCCTCCATAGGTGTAGATTCTTGCCGCGGACGGTGTCAATGTCGGCTTCGGGGACATCCTCTCGTACTGGTCCGAGTCCATGACATTCACGGACGCTCCTGTATCAATCAGCGCGTTGACACTCGTCCCATCTACAGATATGGAACACATGGGTGGCGGTCTTCTTTTCGTGGATGCTCGGCTCACATAGGAGACGACATATACTTCGTCGTCTTCATCGTCTTCGTGCCTGGGCCGGCGGTCTTGCGCTTCAGTGTCAGGAGGGGGCCTCTCCTGGTCGAGTGACAGCCGTCGGACGCGCTGTGTTACTGTCCTGGCGCGCGGGCCTGCTGATCGGAACTTCCCTCCCCGGCAGACGGCGGCAAAATGATTCAGGCGCCCGCACTTGAGGCACGTCTTGCCTTTGGCGCCACACGTGGCTGTGGCAGGGTGATCGTCACCGCAATATCCGCATTGGTTGCCTCGTGGCGGGCCACCTCGCTGCTTCACTGGCGGGAATCGTCTGTGGATCGCATCCACCCGTTCTTCTTTGATGGTCGGGGCTCTTGCAGCGGGTGGGGCGATCACCGGGGTGCGCAGTGCCACCTCCATTTCCTCTGCTCGGGCATCGGACAGTTCATGCGATCTGGCCAGGATGAGAATTTCGTCAAGTGAAATTCCAGGTTGCCTGAGGATCAGCTTCCTCAGCAGCTTTGACTTGCATCCGACTATGATTTGATCCCTGATTTCCTCCCGGGGGTTGGCGAACGGGCATGTGCTCGCAAGTCGACGGAGTCGAGCGTAGTACATGTCGACCGATTCGGAGTCCATCTGCCAGGCACGTTTGAACTTGAACTTTTCAAAGTCATTGTTCAGCTGGGGATCGAAATGTGCGTTGAGGGCCGCGACAGCGGCATCATAGTTGTCCTCGGGCCCAGTGTTAGGGAGCGACTCGAACAGATCATAAATCTCTTGACCTCCATATAGAATGAGGAGCGACCTCTTCACCGTCCCATCTGTTTCTCTGGTGCCTTTGAAGTACAGATTTAGGCGCCCGACCCACGCTCTCCAGCGGAGCGCAGCTGTCGCTGGGTCCGCAGATTCGCTGAACGGCGGGATGGGCGCTGTGCCGGCGTGCTGATGTGCGTGAGGCGCTGGCATGGGAGGTCCTACTGGGGCCTGGGCCCCTGCTTGGGCTTGAACCAGTGGCGGTGCTGCGGGCACGACTGGCGGCGGCTGGATCGCCTGCTGCGGGGGTTGGCCAGCCCCGTCTTGGGCTGCCCCTGTCGCGTTCTGGCTCATGGCTTGGCGTCACGCAGGCTGTGCGGGTGCTTTCCGGATTTGTGGCGTAGTGTAAAGCAGGGCCGAGGTGCTTGGGCGCGCCACGTGTTGAGGCGCTGTGAGGTCTGGCACAAGGGAGGCGGCTGTGGTGTAGGCGGGGCACTGGGAACTCCTACTGGTGGCAGGTTCCTGGCAAAAGTCCTTGCGGTTGCCAGTGCTTGTTGCACTTCAGACGAACTGCTCACCCTTTCCCTTCATTCAATAATATTTTTTTTTTTTTCCTGTTTGAATGTCTTTTGTGTCCCGCGTTTAATTTCAGCAGGCAGCCGGCCGTCCTCGCAGAGCTGCGGAGGTGTCTGGCGTGCAGCGAGGGCAGGTGCGGAGCGGGAGGGGCCAGGCGCGGTGCTCGGCACGCACCGCAGTAGGGGCGCTGTTCGCGCGCCATCTCCGGGAGGGAAGGCGGGTCCGCTGCAGGCTGTCGTCACGTGGTGCGTCTCCGGGCTCCTTTGGAAGCCTGCGGCCGGCAGGCGCACCTCCTCCGCGCTGGCTGGCGAGAGGAGGCAAGGCGGGGACCGCGCAGGCGGGGCAGACGGCTCACTCACCCGCAGGATCTCCACGCTGCGCGCCGACCCCACGAGTCCCGCCGGCTGAAGGCGCTCCCTCACGGGAGACGCGTGGGCGGGTCTCGGATGGAGGGGGGACCGGCACACCACGGCGGGTGGGCACCGCGGCAGGAAGCAGGCGGCGCAGCAAGCCGGAGGCACCAGGCACCAGGCACACGTGGGGAAACAAACCGGCCTCGTCGCCAATGTAATGGGGCAAGGTAAGGCCTGCCACGTGGGCAATACACAATGAGGAATGACACGGACTCTGATTATCAGTTAGCCGGAAAGACCTTGAGCGGTCTTCCGCATGTTTATTTATACCTCGGCGCGAGCCCGCCCCGAGGTTGTGCGTGCGTGCGTGGGGGAAAAGATACATTGTGTGTGAGAGCCCGGGTGGCTCTCTACACCCCTGAGCATTGTTTCAGCAGCACTGCTGGAACAAGCAGCCTCTTCTCCGTGGCTGCAGCTCTGATCTCCCAAGGAGCAGGCCGAAGGCCTCATCAAGAAGCATGTCCCCAGGGACCCCTCCCCTCCTCCCTTCCCCCACCCTAGTCACGAAGGTGCCTGCCCCGGTGACCTGGAGGGGCTCGGTGTCTGCAGCGTGTGTCTGTTGTCTGCAGCCTCAGGCCCGTCTTGTCGTGTCTGTGAACGGTGCTCTCCAGACTGTAGGGTGACCAACCGTCCGTAAATTTCACGGACAGTCCGTAATTTCGGCCGTCTGTCCGTTGTCCGTGAAGGATTCTTTAACGGACGCCATTTGTCCGTAATTTTAACCCCGGGCACCGGTCGCACTACCCTAAAGCCGGCACAGCTTCCACCCTCCTCCCTTCATGACTCTGATGCAAAGCGCAGATACCCCGCAGCATTGGAGAGGCACAGTGGGGTGGCAACCCTCACACCTTCAGCCCTTGATGAGCTGTTAAAAGGTGCTTGAAGGGGACGGAGAGGGAGGGGCGGCAGCTTCAGGAGCAGGGGCATCTATTCAGATGCAAACAGCCCTGAATGCGCCATGTCTCTGCGATTAAGGAGGGCTTCACACATTACATTTCTGCCCAGGGCCCCAAAAATACTAGAACCGGCCCTGATTACATTGCGCAGCCCTGGTTCGCTTCACAGAGCTTAAATACTGTCACAAAATTTTAAACAAACCTGGGTTCTTCTAACATGCAGTCTTAATGTAATAACATTAAGAAATGGCACAATCACACCCACACTCATTAACAAAGTATGGAGGACAATCAGTTAAATCAGTTCTCTTGGAGCATCTCCTGTAAGTACTGTACATCAGTGTGGGGGGGGGCAAACTAACATTTTGGAAAGAGCCTGTCTTCTCGTTGTCTTGTCCGGGAAGGGGTGAGGAGCCCTACCCCACCCTGGAAGAGGCCAAGATTATACTAGAATACTGCATGGCCACCCCTGTGCCCACTCTGGTGGATCCTGTTCCCCCTCCTGTGATGGCTCCTGCCCCGCCCCAGTGATGGCTCCTGTCCCCCTCCTGTGGTGGATCCTGTCTCTGCCCTGGGTGGCTTCTGTCCCAGTCCTGGAGTGGCTCATGCAGCGAGGGTGAAGTTCTTGATGGGCCTCTTGTCAAAAAGGCTCAGCTCAAAATGTATATGAGTGGATGGCTGGATGAATTAGTGAAAGGGTGAATGAATGAATGAATGAAAGATTGAATAGATGGATAGTGAGAGAGGATGGATGGATTGATGAGTGAGTGGAAGGATGGAAGAGAGAAAAGGTAAATGGCTGGATGTATGGCTGGAAGGGTAGCTGGATGGGTAAAAGGGTGGATGGATGAGTGAAAGGATAGATGAGTGAAAAGGTGGATGATGAGTGAGTGGGTGGATGGATAAGTGAAATGATAGATGGATTGATGAATTGATAAATGCAAGGGTGAATGGATGGACGAATGAGTGAAAGGGTGGATATAAGGATGGATGAGTGAGTGAAAGGGAGGGTAGATGGACAAAATGATGAATGAGGAGTGAAAGGATAAATGGATGAGAGAAAGGATGGATGAGTGATAGGGTCAATGGATGGATTCATGAGTGGATTAGTAGATGGATGGGTGGGTGGATGGATGGAAGGAAGGATTGCTAAGTGAAAGGGTCGATGGAGAGCGAAAGGGAGGATGGATGGATGACTGATAGAGTGGAAGGGTGGAAGGATGAGTGACTGGGTGGATGGATGAGTAAGTGAAAGGATGGCTGGATGGGTGAAAGGGTAAATGGCTGGATGGATGAGTGAATGGATGGATGGATGGGTAGAAGAGTGGATGGATGAGTGTACAGATGGATAGGGTGAAAGGGTGGATGGATGGATAATGGATGGATGAGTGAAAGGATGGATGAGGGGATGGGTGAGTGAAATAATAGATGGAAGGATACATGATGGATAGGTTTGCAAATTGTTGAATATGTTTGGATATGGCTGGGCTTACTTCTATACTATTGCGCGACCTCTGATGTGTCTGTAAAACGTATCCTATTGTCCTGTAGTTTTGTCCTGAATTTTGACCTCCTGTCCTGAATTTCGACCCTTTGTCCTGAATTTTTACACTCACCGTCCTGAATTTGCACCAATGCCAGTTGGTCACCCTACTCCAGAGGCAGCAGCGTGCTAGTGACGGGGACCTCACCCGAAGCCCCTATGCCGCCACTGTCCCCGTGGAGGGGCAGCAGGCCTCTAGCTAGAGTGAACGCTGCCAACCCCTCTCAAACCACACCCGTGCATGAGAAGCTGCCCCCTAGCGACAGGGAACGCTGCCAGCCCCCTGCACCACCCCCGTCCAGGAGCAGCAGGCCTCGCGTGACCGGGGGGTGGGGTGGGGGTGGGGTCTATCAGCCCCCAGCCCACATATCCGTCCAGGAGCAGCAAGCCCCTAATAACAGTGACCGAAGCCGAAGCCCCTATCCAGCCACTGCCCCTGTGGAGGGGCACCGGGCCTCTGGCTAGAGTGAATTCTACCAACTCCTCTCCAACCACACCCGTGCAGGAGCAGCATGCCCCCTAGTGACGGGGACCTCTGCCAACCTACCGTCGCCACCATCACCACCCCGTGCAGACCAACCCCTCCACCCTCGCCCAGGGGCAGCAGGCCTCAGGCGACAGGGGGTGCTAGTCCCAGCCCGCACTCCCGTCCAGGAGCTGCAGGCGCCTTTAGTGGGCAGGCGCTCTGTGACCTTCAGGCCAGGAACCGTCGGTACCACAGAGTGGGATCCACAGTCGCACCTCTCTGCCAACTCTCCACAACAGACTCTCCCAGCGCCTGCAAGCTTTGTTCTTCCCGGGTGTGAGTCAGTCTGTCCGAATTAACATTGGTGCCCCGTCTCCCCAGTGCAGATGTCTCCCCCTTGTCACCTGACGCTCGGTGACTTCACACAATAACGCAGGTTGTTCCCAGTGACCGCAGCTCAGTCATACTCACACTGGGGCAGCTCCTAGCTCTCACTTGTGATCCGGAGCGCTGTGTCACCATCACAGCCTCCGCCACCTCATCTCACCCTCGGGCAAACCAGGAGAAGTCCTTACAGGCCAGCGTCTGGACACCTCGAGGCACAGGGCAAAAGTTAACCAGTCCCCTTAAACAATAACTTTTTCAACTACAAGAAATATTCCAATTACTAGCTTGCAAAATAAATTAACTATTTGGTGTCCACCATACTCGTCACATACAGAGACTTTTATCTTGCCTTGTCAAGTTTGAGCCCAGTCCAGAGACGGACTGGTCTTGCAAAGAACATGTAGCGTCCTTCCAATATACTGACCGGAGGCCTGGAGCAGGGGTCATAAAATATGCAATACTGGGGTAGATTTGGTTGTATATCAGGTAAGTCAACAGGGTTGGGGCAGAGTTAGTCACATGTTGCTTCACCGCCGGCCTGTGAACAGGAAGTCAGGCAGGACGGGCGGGACAACCGGAAACAGGAAGTAGGAGGGCGGGAGCCTACCCCGCCTCCCACGGAAGAGCCGCGATTGTTTGGAGCACCGGAGCAGGCAGGAGCCTACCCTGCGCCCCGGTGCCGAAGAAGGGAGGAAGAGTCCTGCTGCCGGTTAGAGCCGCTGCACCAAGGAAGCCGGTGAGTGGGGCTTCGCCTTGTTATTTGCTGGCCTGCGAGGGCGGGGGGGCATGTGTGTGTGCGCGCGCGTGCGGCGGCGGGCTGTGTATGTGTGTGAGCGTGCGTGTGTGCGTCTTGGAGTCTGTGTGTATGCGTGTGTGACTGTGGGGGGGGGAGGGGGTTGCCTGTCTGGGTGCCTGCGTGTATGTGTAAGTGTAAGTGCGTGTGCGTGCGCGTGTGTGTCTGTGTGCATGCATGCGCGTTAGGAGTATGGGAGGGAAGTGTACGGCGCGGCGCAGGACGGAACGTGCGCGTTCGCGCACACAAATCCAGGAAAAAAGCGCGTACCACTTTCTTGTCCGTCCTTCCCCCCCAGACTGATAACTATACGTCTCCAGCTGGACACATGCATCCTTCGGATGCATTACCAGCGAGACCCAAAAAGCATGGGTACCCGCACTTTTTTTTTTGTACATTTTTTTTTTACACATAGCCTCAGCGAATTTGCTGCAATATTAACAAAAAAACACAAAAGTTTTAGTCCCCCAACCACCTGGCCTAAGTGGTCAGGGTATTCCTACCTGCCACTATGTTTTTTTTTAAACATTTTGCTTGGGACTCGGGCCAAGTTCCCAGATGGCTGCCAACACTGCCTGGTTGAAGTTGTGGCAGCCAATCAGATCTCACCATGAGATCTGTCGGATCTGTGGAGGATTCGCGTTACTAGAGATACATACATCTTTTTTCTTTATTAACTCCAAAACTACTTAATGCATTTACACAAACTTACGAAAAGAAATATTTCTAGACCAAGATCTAGCTTTCTGTCAAATTTGGTGTAATTCTGCGGCGTGGGATGTAGTAATTTCTAAAAATCCCTATGGGAAGTTGCATAGGGAAAAACTTTTTGAGACCTCTCTTTCTTCTCAGCCCCTGCTTTTCCAATCACCTTGAATCTTTCCAGACTGCAACGGACGTGAGTGGCAAATTAGTTTTGAAAAGTTAGGGAAGATTAGCCAAACGGTGGGGGGCGTGGCCTAGCGATCCAGCATGGTGGACGCGCGTTAGACAGGCTCTGCTGAGCCCATAACAAATATCCTTAATGTGTCCTGCTCCGTTGGCCAAATCTTCATCGTGGTTCCCCCGCAGCTGGAGTGGAACCTGGTGGTGGCGGCGGCAACCTATAAGTGTGCCGGGAGCGCAGAGTTTGAGGCGGCAACGGTGGTGCGCTGCCCTGGAGGTCTAACAGGCGCGATCGAGGAGGAGCATCTGGGAGGCGGCTGGCGCTGCGAACGACGGGCGCGGAGCGCTGAAGTGCGACGAGTGTGGAGGGGCTGGCTGAAGAACTGTATTGGCTCCTGGTGAGCTGAATCAAAGCGGGTGCTGCGGCAGTGGCGGCGCCTGTGTGGCCGGGGGTCTTTGGAGCCGGCACGATGAGTGCATTTGTTGTTCCTCCCCCCACCCTGTCCCCGCCTCCTCTCTTTATTTCAGCAGTCGGATCAGGCCGCGTGAGGGGGTCGGGCAGACTCATCGAAGGCCGGAGTTGAAAGCTGCGCTAGCGGGAGTCCGGGCTGCCCGGGGAAAGGCCCTTGAGATTACACAGAGCCCCGATTGGGTGTCAGTAAGCCTGCCTGCACTCTGATACTCCCCGACTGCAGGGGAGTGTGGGCCTGCTGTGGGAGGGCCAGCGCGGAGGCAGTTGAGCCACACAGGTCATTATTATCAGCTTAGAGGAGATACGCAGTGGCCAGTTTATGCACCACAGTCTTCAGGATTGAGCCTTGGATTGTATTGCCCTTGCCTGCAGAGGTGGGGGAACATTGGAGTTACAGGAGAGTGGAGCTGGACGCGGGGCCATTGGCGGTGAATGCTGGGAGTTGCACAGAGCTCCGCTCTGTAGCGGACGGCCTAATACATATATTTACGTTTCACCTGGCAGTGGCCGACGGTGGAATCACGGCATGAAGGTCGGCTTTGCGATTGGCAGCTCATTGGCGCTACTGACTGTTACTTGGTGAAGGCCCGGGTCTAGGTCTTGTATATAGTTTGGGACCTGGTGCGGAGCGTGATGAGCACTACCCTTGGCAGCTGGAGGGAGTACCAGGGAGGAGATTGGGACACCCGATGGGTAGACACGACTGTCCGTGGAGGCAGCCGGGTTAGCACTCGGTGCGGCTTGTGGGCAGGAGGTCTCCGCCCACGTCCTAACTCCTCAAGAGACTTCATAACAGAGACAGATATTGCAAGCTGAGACCGCAGAGGGGGAAGACCTGTACGCCCCAAGATCCACAGGCTTGGTTTGGCCTGGAAGTCTGCCTGGGGGAATATATAGTCGTCATCTTGTGGTATTAGCGTCCAAACTTCATCATGACAAAGGATAAAACAACAGGAGGCTCTGCTAAACAGAGCACTTTGGACCACTACACCGGAACAGGGTCCTCAGCAACCGAACAAGGGGGTGCACTAGGTGGCATCCCAGACAATGCCGCACTCATGGCGGCGATCAAACAATCCAGGGCTGCCTTGGAAGCAAAGTTTGGTGAAGTAGGCTCCAACGTCATGCTCCTAAGGCAAGATCTGCCTAACGCGAAGGAGCACATTACGGAGGCTGAGACTAGGGTCTCAGAGGTAGAGGATTCTGTCACTGCCTTGCAGAAAAAATCTGCGTCATTAGAGACGGTCACCAGAGGACTGACTTCGCGAATGGAGGATGCAGAGGGCAGGGCCAGGAGAAGCAATCAAAGTTTTGTGGGATTCCCTGAAGGTTGTGAAGGAGGTGACATGGAACAGTTCCTGACTAAATGGCTTCCCCCGGAGTCGCTGTCCTATTCTATCGTTGTTGAAAGTGCGTTTAGGGCCCTAATGCAGATGCCGCCCCCGGGAGCCGGACCACAGCCCGTCATTTTGAATATTTTAAATTATCATAAAAGGGACATGATTTTAAAGCAGGCTACAATTAAAGGACACCTGACATTCGAAAACACTTGTATCTTCATATTTCAGGATTATACGAGACTAGTCCAGCAGAAGCGACAGTCATTCATGGCCGCCAAGACTCGCCTCCGAGAGCTGAAACCTCCATATGCGCTGCTGTATCAAGCCAGACTGAGAGAGATGTACTAGTCCTTTACACTGTTTTTTGAGTCGCCAGAAAATGTCTTCAACTGGACGGATGAAACAGTGAAGATCTGGCATCTCACACCGCCCAGGATGGAATCAGATTCCTCATCCAGTGATGTAGTTCGCAAGCCACCTAAGCCTAAAGTCAAAGGAACTAAGAGGTCGAGATCCAGACGCCGATCTAAATACTGCAGCGACCCAAATAGATCCACCTCGGTGCCTCAGCAAGGGATTTCGGCCTCGTAACCACATCAGGACTCTCCCGGATGGGGGATTATAGGTGCCATTTGTTCAAACCTACAGAGCGAGAGTGAAATAAATGTAAATGTAAATGTAAATGTGCTGGACTTGTAAAGCGCACAGCTGCCCGTAAGCGTCCCGGCGCTTGCTTAGGGAACCCGTCCTGGTATTCCCCTGTGAGAAACCCCGGCAGGGTGTCCACAAGGTGAAAGCCAGGCATCCCGCCGCGAGGGGCCGTAGTGGAGATTAAGCAAGCTATTGCCCAGAGTCGCAGAGTGTGACCCTGTGAGTTGAGTAGGCACCAGAGCGAGAATTGTCGAGTCCGTGGAATTTTGAGCCCAAGACCCGCCGAGGCAGGGAGCTGGTACCTTTGTTAGACTCTCAATAGTCGGGGAATGCCCATTGACTATAGGCAGGATACAGGGGAACCATTGGCAGAGCGGACTGGGCGCTCCCGTTGGGGTCCACAAGCCAACTCCGCCGCGACAGATACTTCAGCAGTTTTGAGGTATAGGTGGGCTGGGGGAAAGTTGGGGTATACATGTTGTATGTTTGCACTGCATCACCGCTACACGAGGCCACTATTCACACAACCAGATGATAATTGTCCTAAGTAGCGCAGACCTGAGTCCCTTAGATGGCATTTCCTATAGATAGGGTGTGACTCCAGGCAGGAGACCTCTTGAGCTGCAATATCCAAGTGGCGCTAGATAAAGTTAAAAGAGGGGCCATACTCCAACATGCTAAAAGGTACCGGACTGACATCCTAATGCTTCAGGAGACACAATCAATGGGAACTAAAGCATTATGCCTCCTCAGATATGGTTACGTTCAAGTATTCCACTTTGGTTTCACCAGAGGATCTCATGGGGTTGAGATTTTAATCCATCGTAGGGTCCCATACAAACATATCAAGACATGGACAGACATCCAGGGGAGATACATCTTAGGGGTACCATTTATGAGGAGCAGGTGGTACTGGGCTGTGCATATGCCCCCGCCGCTGTCGTGGGCTAATGTCGAGCGCCTAACAACCTTATGTGGTACATAAGGGGGTGGTGATGTACGGAGCATCTGAACCAATCAAGCACTAACACCCAGTCAACAGATCTGGGTTTAATCCATCACCGTTCTTTAGCCCACTCTGCCACCCCAGTTCAGACATGGCCATATGCAAATCAGTCTGACCCTGTGCCTCATGGGAACAGTCCAGCCCGAACTGCCAAGCCATGCCTTCCCTGGACCGGAAACAAGCTTCCGAGGATCGGTTTCTGGCATTTCAGCTGTCTTCAGCCCGGCTTGCTTGAATGCAGTGGCAAAGTGAGCAAGGACGAGGCGGCAGCAGGTCTTGACCTCCCTCTAACCGAGAAAGAGATTGGTGTGGCACTAAGAGATTTGAATTCTGGAAAGGCGCAGGATACGAATGGATTCCCATGCAAATTTTTAAAGAAATATTTCTCTAAACTGGGGCCTCACTTTTCTCAGAGTTGTGGATGACGCGAGGCACCAAGGCAGTCTACCACGGGACTGGAGACACACAGAAGTGGTTATATTCCATAAACAGGGCCGGCCCCCGGACCAACATGCTTCATATCCCCCCATTTCCTTGTAGAATGTCAAGACCAAAATCTTGGCCAAGGTATTAGCTAATCGCCTTCAACCCCATATAACCACTTTGATCCATCCAGGCTGGGTTTATGCCCCAGAGGGCTATGTGTCACAATATCAGATGAGCCCACACTGCCATAGCCACCATTAAGCAAACAGTAGTAAGAAACACCCTTTCGCTGGCAGAAATGGATAGGGCTTTTGACTCCCTTAGCTGGGTGTACCTGTTTACACTTCTAGACCGACTTAACCTGGGCCCGCGATTTATGTCATATTTGAAATTGTTATATACTGACCTCACGGGGTTGATGCGTGTTGCGGGATCTATCTCCTTCACATTCCCAATCGGCAGGGGCACCCATCAGGTGTGTCCCCTGTCGCTGTATCGGTTTGCGTTAGCTATGGAGACCCTGGCGCGTAGGTGCGGATAGATGCGCAGGTGGCGGGCTTTGAGTGGGCTCATGGGCTCTCGGACCGCATTAAATTGTATGCGGATGATGTCCTATTCTTTGTAACAGACATCAACAGGATAGGACTGAAGCTACTCCTCATTATGCACATTTTTGGTGAAACCTCAGGTCTATTCATGAATCCACGTAAATCCACTTTGTGGGTGCTGGGGGGAGCTGCAGAACTGGGGCCTTGGGCCTCGAAGGTTCAGGTGACGACAGAAGGTGTGAAATACTTGGGTGTTTTCCTGTCTGATCTGCCGAGGGTGGCATGGGACAGAAATATTGATTCTTCCCCTCCTCAAAAAGCCATAACTTGACCCTCTGCTACCTGAGAACTATCGTCCTATCTCGCTCCTACCAAGTTTGGCTAAAGTTTGCGAGAAGGTGGTCACATCTCAGCTAACCACTTTGTAGAGGTGTCAGGCTTGCTTCATCCAGCACAATCTGGTTCCCGCACCTCATGCAGTACGGAGTGAGCACTGTTAGAGGTGACAGAGGCGATCCGGGAGTGTTTGGATGCCGGTGGGAGAGCAGCTCTGGTTATGCTAGATCTCTCGGCGGCATTCAACACTGTGCCCCATTCTCTGCTCCTTGATCGTCTATTGGAAATTGGTATTTCTGGATCGGCGCTGCACTGGATCAGGTCCTTCTTGGAAGGCAGGTCGCAGCAGGTCTGGCTCCCTCCTTGTGCCTCTGTGCCTATGCAGGTGACAACTAGCGTGCCGCAGGGATCGTCACTTAGCCCTCTTCTCTTTAACATCTATGTGACTCCGCTGGTTTAACTTGCGGAGTCATTGGGGGCTAAAGTGATGGCCAACCCGGGTGACACGCAGCTTTTGTTTTCCTGGAGGAAGGGGGACAACTCTGTTGTGGCCGCGCAGCACTGTTTGTCCTCTATTTCACTGGCTGGCAAATGCACAGCTGAAGTGTAACGAAAGAAAATCTGAGGTGCTCCTGTATGGCTAGTTCCCAGTGGACTTTAGAGAAAGGCTGTGGCCTCCTGACTTCCCTCGGCCCACTGTGGGAAAGGGGCCCGCAAAATATCTCGGCGTCTGGTTCGATGAAAATCTGAACTTTTTGACACAAGTGAAGAAACTGGCAGGGACCTGCTTTGGCTCTTTGAAAATCTTGAGGAAGTTTCTTCCTCTTCTGACTGGAAGTGCATAGGAAACCGTGGTCGGTGCTCTGATCTTGTCCTGATTGGACTACGCCAATGCTCTTTTGGTTGGCAGTCCAGGCTATCTTTCAAAGAAAATGAAAATAGTCCAAAATTCGGCAGCCAGACTGTTATTGAGCTTACCTTCTAGACTTAGTGTTCGCACCCACCTGCGTAACTTGAACTGGGACCCAGTTGAATCTCGACTAAAATTCAAAATGCTGTCCATCGCGCATCAGGCCCTTTATAGTTTAGGCCCCATTTATCTTCAGAAGAGATTTGCTTTTTACAAACCCAGGAGACAGCTGCTCTCGTCTGACCAGTTATTGAGACAGACCCCCAGGTTCAATCGCCAAAGGCTCGGCGGGAGTTCCTTCATTCGAAGGGCCGGCCTGGCCTGGAACAAGCTGCTATTGGCACTCCGGGGCATTGCTTTTTTTTTTAAAAACTAAAAACTTTTCTCTTTTAGCTTCTGATCGGTGTGCAGTCTTACTTTCTAAAGCAAGCGCCGGGACACTTCGAGTAGCCGTGCGCTGTACAAATTAAATATTACATAACATAACTGTGAGAAGTTGGCCTGGTATATGATATTCTAGTGAACACCCTGCACCAGTCCAAACAACCCTTATGGTGATGGTTGTAAGTAAACCTTATAGAACAGCTATCCTAGTGGTAGCGTGGACAGAACAGTCTTAGGCTAAAAGACGCTTGAGGGCGGGTAAAGCCAGCTGTTTTACCATATGTAACCCCTTGAATACCAAATGGAAGGACACCACACAGGATATATATAAAATATATATGTATTTATTTACTAAGACACTCCTCTGAACTCTTTATGAGATCAGAGGACAAAGCACATAAGATACTTAGTCAGAATATGTTAAGTTGCACAATTTACAGTTAGGCCCTAGGGGCGAAGCAAACCATATATTAAGAAAGTGGTATAAGTACCACGTCACGGGAAAAGGAAAGGACCAGTGCCTAGGGAATCGCTGGGGCTACACTATCTGAACCTTAGTTTAGAAGTAGGAGGCCCAAAGGCGGCGCGTGCAGTGTCTTTACACACACGCAAGAGTCAATGCAAAGTCAATTGGAACTTAGAAGTTAGATTTAGAAGGATTTAGGACGCTTCCGGTTTAGCTAGGAGGAAACAACTAAAAACCTAGACACTTGGATAGTCAATACCCTTGGGAGCACCGAAGTACTCGCGTTACCTCACCCACGGACGGCGGGTGCATAGGTGTGAAGATGTGTCTGGTTTCGTCGTTGATTCCTATGGAGCCTTGAAGAAAGATGCTGCAGGCGATCAGGAGGAAGATGTCCAGGTGGATCCAAGGGTGGATCGAGGAGGAAGTTGTCCGCTTGGATCTAAGGGTGGATCGAGGATGAAGAGGACCTGAAAGCAGAGGGGACAGAGTCTGGGTCACTAGCCAGTGACCGGGTGGAACCAGGATGGAACCAGACTATGTTGAGGAGCAATCAGGTGCTGTCTTGAAGCTTGTCTTTGCAGCCATGCGGACCAGGAGGCGTTGAGGACGACCAGGTGCTAGAGAGAAGCTGTCCCACGAAGGCTCTCGCAGATGGAGGGGTCGACTGCCGAATTGGAGTCAACAAGCCTTGGCAAAGGCAACCCACGCAGGATTCAAAGGCGGCTTCTGGTGCAGACCAGCAAGGTCTGAGGGGTCGACTGCCGGATTGGAGTCAACAAGCCTAGGCAAAGGCAACCTACGCAGGATTCAAAGAAGGCATCTGGTGCAGACCAGCAAGGTCTGAGGGGCCTCACCTTTGCAGGGAGGTAAGGGCCAGTCTGGAGCAACCAGACCAGTGAGGTGATTCAAAAGGATTGTCGTCACAGAGGCTACTAGCCAACGGGCCAGCAACCGGACAATGCGTCGAGCAGAACACAAGCAGAAGGGCCCCAAGCAGAACTCGTGGAGTGTGGAGGGCTGATCTTCGGTGCAGGTGGAGCTCGGATTCGGGGCTTCTCAATCCCCAGTGCACAGCTTCGAGGATGCCTCAGGAGCTGCACAGTTAGCAAGTTGCAGGCTTTTCAAGATGTCCGGTCCCACGTGTCTCGTCGCCTCCACGGATCTCAGCTATGCTGCAGTCGTGAAGAGAGGGTCAGAGAGGTCTGGAAGTCTGGGTCTCTGTGCTCGGGTTCTGGCGGGAACGTCGACAAAGCAAGCCGTTGAATTGCTGGATAGTGCCTGGTTGCCCAGGGTGGTCACTCCTTGGCCACAAGGGAGTTTCCCCAGTTTTCAGCTTCAGCAGAACGTCGAAGGTCCAGAGTTTCGTGTCAAGTTTCAATTCAGGATTATTCTAAAATCTCAGGACTTAACTCCTACCTTTATACACCTAAAAGAGGCTGGATTACTTTCTAGGTCCCTCCTATGAGTGGGACCAGGAAGGGGGGTGGTAACACCTCCTTTCCTTTGTCCAGTTTCGTGCCAGAGCTGGGGCTGGAGTGCCCCAGCAACCGGTTTGAACCGGGGTATGCATGGAGCACCTACGGTGCTCCAGGCAGTGTCTCAATCTATTCAGCCCTCCCTGTCCCAATACACAAATTCCTGTCTGGGGTGGTGCTCACACCTCCCCAGGCAGGAAACCTAGTCCTTCCGTGACTGGAAGGACTCCCAGCAGCAGGAGGTCAGACTTGTGTCTGTGGCAGCAGCGTCCATTTTGTGACGCTGGGGCTCTGGTTCACTTTAACTGGGATAGTCAGCAACAATATGTCTTCTCCCTCTAGAAGGGTGGAATGCTACCCCCGTCGCCAGAATTGGCGAGGGGGTAGTATTCCAAAGCGTATGACACCTTACACAACATGTTTGGATAAAGCCAAACCAAAGTTAGCATTAACCGCGAGGATTATAATGCACTTAAGAGTATATGGTATGGCGATATCATAGAACAGCTATAAGGGCATGGTTCCGAAAGCTACAGACAGGCTCAGCTCATGCTAGAGCACCATCTCACACATAACCAAGCACTCTGCCTCCAGGATTGTTAAGGCCTGCCATAGGAGTGACTTATAGGTTACTATGTGTCTAAATATAAGGTAGGTATAAGAATACTACACCTAAGCAAGGGGTGATTATACGACCTTGCCCCAGCTGAGTGATCAGCCAGTTGTGTCTATTTGAGGGGCCAGCCAGGGGTGGCATAATACATGCTGCAGCCCCTGGTAGGCCTTGGTTACACCTATGCCCTGAGTACCTAGGGTACACTTCTACAGGGGCTGACAAGGTGAACCAATTCCCAATTGTGGATGTACCTAGAGTACATGGTGTGAATTTAGAGAGAGTGCATCTGTGCTGTGGGTCTGATTAGCAGGCCCACAGCCATATCTAAGTCGAAAACCAGTAAAGCAAAGCAAAAAGTGGGGGTGACCATAGGAAGCAGACCCTACTCTCCTACAATAACAGATATGGACATGGGTACATGAGGAACTGAAAGTTTGGTCACACATGCCCCTCTCCATTTTTGGTAGATCAGCTATTTTTAAATTGGTGTTGTTGCCGCGCTTGCTCTATCAACTGTATAACCACCCGTACCCGTAGAACCCCCTGCGTGGTTTTGCCAGGTTAATGCAGCGCTGGGCCAGTCTCTGTGGGTAGGGGGGGGTCGTCAAGGGTGGCGCTGCGGACTTGTTTTCAGTCGACGGATGTCCAATCAGATTATATGGTATCGCATCTATTGGTGCTGAACGAATGGTGGTATGGGGATAGGAAGGACCCTGCGTATGTGGTGGAACGAAGGTGTATGGGAGAGTCTACCCTTCACACCATATTGTATTCAGTGCCCATACGCAACTCTTTACCGCCGGCCACTCGTGTAGTATTCCAGGTGTGGAAGCAATCTCTCCACAGGATGGGGTTGTGGAACAAGCTGACTGGGGAAACTCCACTGTGGTATAAGGGCCGATTGCCTCAGCTTGCTGCGTTGCCTGGATTCCGTGGGTGGGACAATATAGGAAGCTCTACGCTAGGAAACGTGATGCTTGGTTTGGTTCTGAAATCATTCTAAGATCTTCAACAGGATTATCCGATACCAAAAACAAAATTTTATAAATACCTCCAATTTCTACACACCATTTATTCTAGCATCTCGGGATTAGAGTCCCTCCCAGAATTCAGTCCTATCAAAGCCAAAGTGTTTAATGGTCGATCTGCAAGACCATAAAATCTCGAAGATTTATCAGTCCCTGGTGACTAACCGCCCTGATACGTTAGATAAACTCAGAGAAGCTTGGGTGACCGATCTTGGCCCAATAGACGGAGATGATTGGGTGGATGAACTGGCCTCCCCTCGGGGAGCAGCAATAGCAACGTGGCTACGTCTTATCCAATTTAAATACCTTCACCAGGTTTATTATACCAGGCTCAGGTTGTGGAGGGAGGATCTAGTGTCATCCCGGATATGCCTGCGGTGTGGTTGGGAGGAGGGATCCCTAATAAATACAATCTGGAATTGTATGGCGCACTCAAAATTCTGGCTGGGGTTCTGGCCTGTCTTGCAGAGGTGTTGGGGTGGGAGCACCCCTCCTCCCCAAGATTAGTGATTTTACATATCATGGAGGGCATAGGAGGTAATATATACACAAGAGGCACTTGTTGTTGCTGGGGTTGACTTTGGCAAAGAGGGATATAGCAAGGTTATGGAAGGCAGCGACCCCACCTTCTCTCTCAGCATGGAAAAATGGGCTGGACTTCTGTATGGGATTGGAGATCCCAATATTCAAGGCCAGGGGTTATCCGCAAAAGCACCCCAAGATCTGGAAAAGATGGGCAGGCTATCAGGGCCTTTATTTGGATCCAGTACACCCAGTGGACGCATCTGTATCAAGGTTGTTATGTGGGCCTCTTGTGTAACGGGTCAATTATGTAGTGACGTAATTTATTTGGCAGGGTGGGTGATGTGGTGGCATCCAAAACATAGTAGTGGAATAGTGCAATAGGGGGTTTGAGGAGGTACTCATAGGACGGCACGTGGGCCCCCAGGGGCCCGGCAAGCCTTCCTTGGCGGCCCGCGGACCTTGCAGACATTGTACCTGTGATTTTAAAAAAAATTATTAAAGAGTGTCAGCAAACACCGCCGCTGCAGCGCGGACTGTGAGACACTCTATGGGGGGATTCACAACAAAGCCTCATTAACAAGTAAATGGTCTTTTAAAGACCTGTGAAGTACTCAGGTGAGGCTGTGCGGGCGCCCAGGAAGCTGGGGTGAGGTAACAGAGGGTGACAGACAGAGGGAGGGAGACAGGGAGGGATACAGAGGAAGGAAGACAGAGGGAGGGATACAGTGGGAGGGAGACAGAGGGAGGGAGACAGAGGGAGGGAGACAGAGGGAGGGAGACAGAGGGAGGGAGACAGAGGGAGGGAGACCGAGAGAGAGGGAGAGAAGTAGAGAGAGAGAGACAGAGAGGGAAGAAGACAGAGAGGGAGACAGACAGAGGGAGATAGAGAGAGAGGGGGAGGGAGACAGAGAGGGAGACAGACAGAAGGAGATAGAGAGAGAGGGAGACAGAGGGAGGGAGACAGACAGAAAGAGGGAGACAGACAGAAAGAGGGAGACAGACAGAAAGAAGGAGGGAGACAGAGGGAGGGAGGGAGACAGAGGGAGGGAGGGAGACAGAGGATGGAGGGAGACAGAGGATGGAGGGAGACAGAGGATGGAGGGAGACAGAGGATGGAGGGAGACAGAGGATGGAGGGAGACAGAGGATGGAGGGAGACAGAGGATGGAGGGAGACAGAGGATGGAGGGAGACAGATGGAGGGAGACAGATGGAGGGAGACAGATGGAGGGAGACAGATGGAGGGAGACAGATGGAGGGAGACAGAGGGAGGGAGACAGAGGGAGGGAGACAGAGGGAGGGAGACAGAGGGAGGGAGGGAGACAGAGGGAGGAGGGAGACAGAGGGAGGAGGGAGACAGAGGGAGGAGGGAGACAGAGGGAGGGAGACAGACAGAGGGAGAAAGAGGGAAACAGAGGGAGAAAGAGGTAAACAGAGGGAGGAGGGCGACAGAGGGAGGAAGAAAGAGGGAGACAGACAAAGGGAGACAGACGGAGACAGAGGAAGACAGACAGTGAGGGGGAGACAGAGAGGGAGAGCGAAAGAGAGAGAGAGAAGGAGACAGAGGGAGGGGAGACAGAGAGGGAGGGGGAAACAGAGAGGGAGGGGGAGATAGAGAGGGAGGGGGATACCAGAGGGAGGGGGGGACAGAGAGGGAGGGAGACAGAGAGGGAGAGATGGTGGGAAACCGAGAGAGGGAGACAGAGAGAGAGGGGGAGACAGACAGAGGGAGACAGAGGGAGGGAGGCAGAGAGAGGTAGAGAGAGAGAGGGGAGAGGAAGGGAGAGAGAGGGAGAGAGCGATAGAGAGGGAGGGAGAGAGAGAGCGATAGAGAGAGGGAGGGAGACAGAGAGAGAAAGAGGGAAAGAGAAAGAAAGATGTGTGTATGCCGACTCTGGAGGCTCAGTGGACGAAGGCGTCCACTGCATGGCCTGTGTTCAACCTCATGGTCACAATTGTTTTTTTTCCTCTAGCCCTGCCCCTCTCCCCAACTGACCCTGCCCCTATCGGTGCGGCCCTCAGCCACAAACCACGCTGTAAATTTAGCCCCCGAGAGAAAGTTTGTGAGTACCCATGTGATAAAGTATAAACTACATGTCAGTGTCAATACTTTGCGATGTCTAATTTGGCAGATGTTTCCTAGGGTAATGTCAAATTCTCAAAAAAAAAATTATTAAAGAAAGTATAAATGACCACTGCAATGATTAGATTTCCAGTACTCTGGGGGTAGGGGAGGGCAGATATGGTAGAGGATCTAGGTGATAGTTTAATATTTTTTTAACCAGTTATTAAAAATGCTTGCTGCAGAAAATAACACAAATAAAGACGAGAAAGACAAAAGCCGAAGTCTGAATAAAACTATATATGATAAAGTATAAACTACATGTTAGTGTCAATACTTTGCGATCTCTAATATGGCAGATGTTTCCTGGGGTAAGGAGCTCTGCACTGTACTTGACCTTTGACATAATAAAATCTGTTTTTTAAAAAGATTCTCAGAGCCATCTCTCTCAAAATATTCTTTGGTACTGTTCCTTTTAACCACTTGGCTGCTAAGGGTGTTCAAGGAGCTCCATTGACTTTCCATTGAAATCAATGGAAACTCCATGACGAGTTACCCTTGTCATTAGCTCTGAAGGGGTTAATACGTAGCAATTCCCCACATGGAATGCAATTGATTAAATCACTCGGATGACTGATCCTGGCGTGCAACACCTAGTTGCCAGCTGTTGATTTCCTAAAGAGTGCTGTCAGGATTTTGCTCTCTGCTACAAAAACTCTCAAGTCTAGGAAAGTAACCTCTGTCGAGCTAATTTCGCTTATGAATTTGAGGTTAATGTCATTAAGAGCCCAGAAACTCAATGTTTCGTAAGGTTGACTTTTTTAGTGCCTCACCATATGAAATATGAAATACCTGCATTTGTAAAGCGCACAGCTATCTCCAGAGAGGTATCCTGGTGCTGGGGGCAGTCGGGAAGATTTAAGCAAGCTATTGTCTAGAGTCACATGGTGCTGGGCTAGCCTGCAGCCGGCGATCGAACCATGAACCCCGTGGTCCGGAGTCAGGCACCCTGGCCGCTGCACCACACCTCTTCCACTACATCCTTGACATGGTGACTAGATCACCGATAGGCCTTAACATAGGGGAAGAGCTTGAGGTGCACTTATAATAGCAGTAAGAAGGGGAAGCAGGCAGACTTGCTTTTGGGGGTTTAGGAGCAGTTGTGGAAGAGACTCAGCCCATTCAGGGCTTTAACATGATTGTTCATTATTAGCAAGCACACGCAGAAAGCTGAGTTAGGGTCCCTAAGGGAGTGCTGCCCATACAGGGCTCGATTCCGAAGCACATTTAATTTCATCATATATATGTAAGACACAGCCCTTTTAGGTTCCTGAACTGACACGGCCCATTCAGGTCATGATTACTATGGTGCATGAGCGGTTAGAAATTAGTGTTGCGATGAAATTGTTGCAGTTATGCGCAGCACCAATGTGATGTTCAATGTAATTCTAATAATGTATTAGCTAACCATGCAGGTTTGATTGACGTTGTACCTTTGCACTTCAGCGTTGGCCAAGTGTTTCTATTGAATGCGCTCTGCTAATTCAGCCCGTAAAAGTATAATGACATTCAGCCAACACGCAGCGTGAGAGCACGGTTCGCTAAGGACGAAGTAAAACACCACTTAACAATGGTGGCTCATATATGTTTCGTGCCTGACCGTTGATGTAAATGTTCTGCCTGACTTCCAATTACTTAATATGATGATGTATTTATAGAGCCTTTAACGCGGAGGTCGCCAACACTGAGGAAGGTGTCCCGCTGAAACGAGTTTGTTTTGTTATGCGAGTGCCCCAGGTTTGCCTTTGTAGCGTGGAGATTTTCTACGAGTCTGCCCTCGTACACGGGGCACCCGCCAGCGAGTGCAGGAGTAATATCAGGTTTTGGAGCTATATATATCACTTGCAAACAAGGTCGTAGCTTTACAAACGACATCAGACAGCCAATACAGTGGTTAACCTTGACTCTGATGTGAGTTCCCTTACTAGCAACCGTTTGGTTCCTCTTCTGGTATTCAACCTACAGGGACTACTAGTTTGACATCGGCAGAAGAGTTGAATATGTTTTCGGCAGGACCGACGCCAAACCCTAAGGCCTCGGAATCCCCAATCCAAAATTGGCAAAGAAGGAATCAACGCAGGAGACAGAGGAGGAGGAAACAGCAACAACTCAAACAGGGGAACTCGGGCCAAAAAGTGAAAGCGATAAATGGAGATATGGATAATACTGTCATGTACCTCACGGATACCATGCTTACAGCTGCTGAATTACAACGGCTTTCTTTGCGGCTCATTTATTGCCCTGCAAGTATTCATTTACAATCAGTCAAGTGTGGATATTTTTAAATGTATCCGTAAGTTAAAATTGATCAAATTCCACAAATTGAAAGATTCCACATCAGGCAAGAAAGCTGACTCCATCTCCGACATGGCCGCTTTAATTTGCTTGCAAACCATGTCAGCACTTTAAAGTTTTTACACTCTTTGGCCACTGATGATTATCTGACTGACTCTACACAAGTGGAACTCGCTGGAGTTGGTGTTATCATCAATAAACCAGCCAGTAGTCCTTTTCTTCCTCCTTCTAAATTTGTTCCTGTTATGGCCAAAGATGCCATTGATGTTTTTAGTGCTATTGTAATTGAAGATCCTACAAAACTCAATATCACTATGAATCAAAAAACACAACGAACAAAGCATCTACATCATCAATACCTTAACCTTATGAAAAAACCTGGTGACAACCATGAAATCATCATCATTAATACGGCTATTAGGGTGGCAATATTGTTCTTTGGCCATGGCAACAGTATTTGGAAGAGGCGAATAGGCATTTGGAAGATAACCTATGCTACTGAAAAGTACTGTATTTTACGGCGTATAAGACGACCCGGCGTATAAGACGACCCCCTACTTTTCTTGATAAAATGCAGGTTTCGTGCTATACTCGCCGTATAAGACTACCCCCACTTCCAACGCAGTGCACAGTGCCACCATCGCCATTATCCACATTAGTATTGTTACGTACTCATATGCATGGTGGTTTGCCATTATCCACATTAGGGTAGTTTTGTTACTCATATGCATGGTGGTTTGCGGTGGAAAATACTTCTGTTCATTAGCATAGCCTGTGGTGGAGCCAGATGATTTCCCCTGTGTCTCGAGAACAATAAATAGGGTGGATATGCTGCTGGATGCATTAAGGAAAATTTGATGTTTTAGGCAGATTACCGGTACCGTGACTGTAATTTATTTCCCTTTTTCAGATCCACTTTCAGTGGGTTTGCTTTAGATACTTCCACAGTGCCACCATCGCGTACGTAACGTTAGTTCTTGTGTTTGAGTGCCCTCCTATACCGTACCTCTACTTGCACACATGTAACTTTTTCCTCCTGTAATGCCCATTTCCTATTGAGAAGCGGTCTGACACCTTCGGGTGAAGTCCGCGCTATGTAAAAACACATGAAAACATACCTTCAAATTTTGTACCCAGCGTATAAGACGACCCCCGACTTTCCAGAACATTTTAAGGGGTTAAAAAGTCGTCTTATACGCCGGAAAATACGGTATCTGTGTATGATCTACGCAAGGTGAAAGAAATTGTGTTCGAACATCTGAACCATTAGAAGCGATCTGGACTCCTTACGAAAAATGAAGTCAACTCTCAGAAATGATCATCCTCCAGTTCTATATTTCCTCCCAGAAGTCCCTAAAGGTATCACTCCTATACCGGGTAGGCCCATCATATCTGTGAGAAAGAGTCTGCTTGAATCTATGTCTAAATATGTAGATTACTTCTTGCAGGAGTCTGTCTTCAGTCTTCCGTCTTTCATCAAAGATACTAGGGACTTCATTAGAAAGCTAAAGGGGATTAAATGGGAAGAAGATTATCTTTTTCTCGTGATGGAAATTTCTTCCTTATACACGAGTATCAACCATATTGATGTGATCACAGCTGTTCAATCCTATCTTGATCAAAGATCAATTCATTTGTATGAACATAAACGCATGCTTGTGTCTATGATTGAACTCTGTTTAAACAACAATTTCTTTCTGTTTAACAGGCATTTGTTTCACCAATTGAGAGGTGTGGCTATGGGGGCATGCTTCTCCCCCAGTTACGCATGTCTTCATGTTGGCTGGTGGGAGGAGCATGTCCTCAGAGCTCAACACAAGCCGACATGGGATTTACATGTCATTCATTGGTGGCGTTACATCGAGGATGTTTTCACAATATGGAAAGGCACTAGAGAAGAGGCAGAACAGTTTGTAGCATCTATAAATGTCAATGAATTAAATTTGAATTTCATAGCTCCCATGAGTGATCAGTGTGTAGAGTTTCTGGATGTGTAGATCTATATAGACAACGGAGATATCCACACAAAACTCCACTGGAAATCCACAGCTGGTAATTCGATATTACATGCAAGTAGTGCACATCCCCGGCATTTAATATGTAGCATTACCTATGGTGAATTCTTAAGAATTTGGCGCATTTGTAGCTCTGATATTATTCTCGAGCAGTGCCAATCTGAAGCAGTCAATTGCTTCATTTGCCGGGGGTATAGTCACTCTACTGTCATCAATGCCCTCTCTAGAGCTAATCCCCACACCAGAGAACTTTGTCTGTCGTCTAATGTTGATTGCTTTTCTGATAACACTCTAGAAAGAAGACTCATTACCACCTTCAGTTTTGTTACTTTTTTTTCTATTTAAATAACAACTCAGCACTTTAATTATTTGCACTTCAGGGTTTTTGCACTAGCATTTTATGGTTATGCTCTTTGACTATTGGAAGAAAGGGGTCCTTTACTGCTGCTTAAGGTTTTTCCAATAACAATGTCCTTCATTGCAATTACATGTGTATCGGAGTTTTTATTACTTTCATAACAGCATGCCTATGTTATTTATTTGAGTCACTGTACCAAATTGTAAGAGATTCTCTTTGCACTGGCACTTTAAGAATCTAGGACTTGCACTTTATGAAACCAACACCATGTGATGGTATTTTACCATTTGTGTGTGTGTTTACGTTGTTATGTTTCTAGTATTACGTTCTCTGATCTATAATCATAACGTAAAATTTGTATTTATTTGAATGTCAATTAAAACAATCTGACAATTTATATTTATATATATATATATATATTACCTACTGGCGGTCGCCAGTAGGTAGTTATAGTTAGGATTGTTTTCCATAGGAAATCTGCAACATTCTATTGGGAATAACTTTGGCGCCGGTGGACGAATCTTCGCGAATTTCTCAAAGAAGATGGCCTGCTCTGCTCTGCTCCTTCCCTGAAAGTTTGGGGGGGATTCGTCAAGCGGGGGCCGAGATATTTGGGGGGTCCCAAAACGTGTTTTCCCCATTTTAATTTCCATAGGGCGGTTGGACTCACTTTTAGCTCTAACGGCTGAAAGGATTTCCATCAAACTTGGCAAAATTGTAGGGACTGGTAGCCCGATGTGCCTTTGCTATGTCTGAAGATATGTGCTCCAGTGGATTTTGGGTAATTTAGGTTAAAAAAAATATATATATCTATAAGCGCGCCCCGGTACCCGCACCGGGGAGTGCACCCGGCGCGTAACGAGAGTACGCGAGCGGAAAGCTGATTGGCTTTCGGGTGTCTGTCAACATTCCAAACAGACCGGAGCGTCCGCCATCTTGTGTCTCGGTAGGATCGAGACACAAGAGGTGCCAAAACAAAGGGGGAAATAACCAAAAGGGGGCAGGGTAGACCCCCCCCTCACCCCCTGGGTTTGATGTGGGGGTCATAAAAGGGCCCCGCCACATAAAACATTTTTTTTTAAAAATTAGATTTTCGCGAGGGGTGCGCCCGGTACGCGCCCCGGTGCGCGTACCGGGGAGAGTACCCTGGAGAAAAAACAATGCCAGACTTCTTTACAAATGTAGCATTTTCTAATACATTGGAGGTAGTTCTTTTTCATTTATTTAAGAACACAGCTCTTTGATGAGAATTGGAGGTAGCTCTGAAAAGAACTTTTGTTTTTCTTCTTTTTTTTTTTAACAAAAACAAAAACAGGGAACTGGAAACAGCTCAACAGGAGCCCAAAAAAAATAAAAAATTAGGCCTGGGGATGGGAGCGGTGGTTCTCGAGAGCTCGAACCATGAGTGTGACACTTTGCTCCCCATAGCAAAGAAGATGGTCACATTTTCGGCATTTTATTATAGCCTGATTAAAAGCAGGCTGAATAGTTGGTAATCTCTCCTGCTCACGCCGACGCACAGAAGGTGTTGCTCCACCGGTAGAAGTAGAGCCACCATCCCTGGGAGCCTCTCGTGCCAGAGCCCTGACACTCTCCCGTGCATAATTCTTGGGATGTTTCCTTTCCACGTGGCGTGTCATCGTCCAGTGTATTTTTTTCTGGGATTTCCTCTCGATAAGATGGTGTGGCATATTTTACACTCCACTTTTGGAGCATTTACCTTCTTCTCCCCCTCTTGGAATTTTGAAAAATTTCCAAATGAAATGTTCCTTCACAGTTCGTTCAGGAACCTCCTCATCAATGAAATCCTCAGTCTCATCACTGCTGCTGGATGCTCTTGCAGCCATGATAATAGAAGTAAATATGACACAGGTGCCAAAACCAGGTCTTGCACTCACAAAGTGAAACAAGAAGTGAAGGAAATGGGTGGGGATTTCAGTCTTTGTAAAAAAAAAAAAGTTAGGAACCAATGAAAAGTGTTATTTTCAGATCACATGACCCGACGCGCTTACGCTACGCGCCCCGGTGCGCACCCGGGGGTGCGTAGCGTAAGCGCGGCAGGACGTTGCGCGATCGTATGCGCTCGCATGCTTCCGGCTGCGCTTACGCAGTGCATCATATGACGCATCACGCGGTTACGTGAAACGTCACGATGTTGTTTTCGTTTGGGAGAATAGCGCTAACGGGACGCTCACAGTACGCGCCCCGGGGCGCGCTATAACATTGCGCTTACCCGTGCGTTCACCGGTACGCACCCCGGGAGCGCTCCGGGGTAAAAAAAATTTAAAAAAAAAAAATTTAAAAAACGATTACATAATTATACAATATAAAATTCGTTATAATTTTTTTTTACTTTTTATACCTATAGAGATTTGCTATTAAAAAAACATTGAAATTCACTGAAAAAACCATAGGTTTCACACCAGTTATAGTTAGGAATTAGCATTTAAAAAACCTATTAAATTCACTGAAAAAACCATAGGTTTCACACCTGTTATAGTTAATGAGTGATGTCACTGACCATGTCATGAGTGATGTAATATGTGATGTCATCAGCAGTGCATTGCACGCGCAAGGTATAGTGAGTCCAACTAACTATAACGTGGGAATCTCAATGGTTTTATGCGAGTAAAACTTTCAGCTAACTATAACAGGTGTGAAACCTATGGTTTTTTCAGTGAATTTAATAGGTTTTTTTAAATGCTAATTCCGAACTATAACTGGTGTGAAACCGATGGTATATATCTTTCCACCAGTGCTGGTTGAAGAGTCACGCTGTCACGGGTGGTCTCGTTATAGCCACCAGCAGGCTACCTTATTCGATCCACAAATCTTCCAAATTACGAAGAAAACAAGACACCCAGAGCTTCAGTTCGAGGATTTATTTGGCAGATGAACAAATCTCCACGACGCGTTTCGCCATTACGGCTTGGTCACGCTCATCTCGTGGTGCTGACAGCCATTTTTAAAACCCCAACACCCAGTGCACATTGATTCCATCACGGAAAAGTGGCGGCCATCTTGTAACATGTTTTTAACGGGACAATTCATAAGTTTTAGTAATACAATACCGTCTTATAACCTCAAGGTATGATACAATTGAATAAATATATATATCTCATATTGTTATATATTTGTGATAAACATTTGAGTCCCGTGATTCATTATAAAATATAAACACAATTACATTGTCTTGCGCGGATTTGGATACACAGATCATGGTGAGTTTTTTCTAACCAACTAGTCTTAATATATCGTTCAAAATTCTAAACGAACACAAGGCGTCCCACTTTATAGATCCTTCGTTCTGATTGTTGGTTAGGGACCCGGGGCCAGTGATAATGCCCGTTTGCTCTCCTATTCCTCCACTGACATGCTTAAGTTACAGCGCGCTGGACCTTTGAACCTCAAGGCTAAGAAGGTAGCTATGGCTTGTGGTATTTTCCTCCCTTGCAACGCCTCTCTTGATCTTGACTCTGTGTGTGCTCCACCTCAGTCTACAGCGCCCCTTCAGCCGCCCTTTGATCTCCCCTCTCTGAATACTGACACCCTTACGATCACTTACCTGAACACTCGTTCGTTGGTTAAACACCAACTCGAGATCTTTCAGTTGTTGCACGCAAAGTCTATCGATATCCTCCTTCTATCAGAAACCTGGTTGTCGGATGATTCCAGCCCTGATATTCTGGCTGCTATTCCCTCTGGCTATTACATACTGCACACAAACCGGCCTCAAGGTAGACCAGGTGGTGGTGTTGCAGCTATTATCCGCCATCGACACAAGTTTGTGATCATAGAAGAGGTTTCTCTCCCCAGGGTTGATAACCTCATTTTGAAATTCTCCTCTGCTAGGGCTTCCCTTGTCTGTGCACTTTTCTATCGCCCACCTGAACTCATGCCTCTTTTTCCTCAGTTATTTGGGGACTTAATCTCTCAGCTGGTAATCAACCACGCTAGGGTCGTCATTATTGGGGATTTCAACTATTGGCCCCCGGACATTCGCGAGAGTAATCTCTCGGTAGAATTCTCCGATCTTCTGCGGGGTTTGAATTTCTCCCAGCATATTCATGTATCTACACACATAAAGGGTCATACTCTTGACCAAGTTTGGACTTCCAATATTGATATTACCCCTCCTTCCATTTTCCCCTGTTCCTGGTCCGATCATTTTTTTATTTCTTTTGCATTGGCTTACGCTCCCTTTGTTCCTTTGACCCCCGTCACTAACATCACTGCCCGTAATTGGAAACGGGCTAATGTGGAAGAATTTCACTCCCTACTGGCTGCCTCTGCCCCCAGCAACCAGGCCTCTATTACCACCCAGGCATCTTGCCTCAACTCCTGGCTCAAAGCAGCCAGCGATAAGGTCGCACCCCATAAAAATATTAAGTCCAAACGTCCCCATGACGCCCAACGTTGGTTCACCGAACAACTAAAGAAGGATAAATTAGCACTCCGCCAAGCTGAGCGCCGTTGGCGCCGCACCTATTCACCCGAAAAAAAAATCTGAATATGTCGTATACAAAACTTCCATTCTCCAGGCAAAAAAGTTATACTTTTCTCAAAAAATTTTACATTCTGCATCTAGGGTAAAAGATATTTTCTCCATTGTGAATGAGCTCACACAACCTGACAGGGTGACTCTTCAAGTTGTCCCCTCGCAATCGCTTTGCGATTCTCTTAATTCCTACTTTATTCACAAAATTATCACTATAAAAAATAACATCCCTATCCCTTCCTCCTCCTCTGCCCGGGTCTTTCCCTGCCAGAACTCGTTCTCACTGGATGTCTTTCCCCCTTTCACTGGGACTGATTTTGGGGCCTTACTAAACAAAGCGAGCTCGGGCTCGCCAAATGACTGCTGCCCCCCGCAGATTCTTAAAGCAGCCTTTCTCGCTTGCCCCGACACTCCACTTACACTTCTTAACGAATCTTTAGCTATAGGAATTGTCCCCGACTCCTTTAAACATGCAGCTGTGGTCCCTATCCTGGAAAAGCCTAATGCTGATCCTCTGGTTCTGGCCAACTTTCGCCCTATCTCCCTGCATCCTTATCTAGGTAAGATCTTAGAGACTCATGTCACTAACTGTCTTAGTTAGTTCTTTTATCGAGAACTCCCAGTTTCTTGACTCTCAGCAGGCGGGCTTTAGGCCAGCCCATTCCACCGAATCGGTTATTCTGGCGGTGATGGATGAGCTCAGAAAGGTTGCTGATAATAACATCTCTCAGGCACTTGTGTTGTTAGATTTGTCTGCGGCCTTTGACACGGTCTATCACGACCTGCTGATCGACCGTGTCAACAACGCCGGTGTCCAGGGTCGGGCTCTTGAATGGATTAGATCATTCTTACATCAGCGCACCCAGGCGGTTCATCTGTCTACCTTTGTGGCACCCCAATCCAGTCTGACTTGCGGAGTCCCTCAGGGCTCTGCCTTATCGCCCCTCTTGTTCAACATCTACATGCAGCCTCTGATTGCTTCCCTCCGTAATAGCCCAGTTACCATCTTTAATTACGCGGATGACCTCCAGCTGGTTTTCAATTTTGATTCCACCACTACATCCTGCGCTAATTTTCAATCTACCATGCTCTCCATTAGCGAGTGGATGTACCATAGCCAGCTGAAGTTAAATCCCGATAAAACAAACTTGTATTAACCAGGGGACTTGCCAACTCCTGGAATGCTAGCTTCTGGCCTTCCTCTTTGGGCACCCCTCCCCTTCCTGCTGACTCTGTGAAAAGGCTCGGCATTATCATCTGCAAAGACCTCTCAATGAAACCACAGATCAATGCTGTCACCTCGGCCTGTTTTTTCCATCTGCGCAGGATCCGTAAAATCTGTAGGTTTGTCTCCACGGAGGCTCTCACATTGGTTATCATAGCCTTGATTACATCTTGCATTGATTACGCCAATGCTCTTTATGCAGGCATTCCTGCCTACCAGTTGCACCGTTTGCAACTTGTGCAAAATCAGGCAGCCAGGTTAATCTTTTGCCAGCCTAAACATTCACAAACTTCATTGGCTGCCGGTTGCCATGTGGTGTATCTTTAAACTTGGCTGCATCACTTTTAAGGCGCTATATGATCAAGGTCCTGCTTTTGTAGCCTCTAGAATCCGCCGGTATACCCCTTCCCGTGAGTTGCACTCATCCCATCATAACCTGCTCACCATTCCAGCAGTCAAGCGTAAAAAGCATGGTGGCCTCGGCTTTGCGTTTTTGGCCCCCAGATTATGGAATTCATTCCCGAGCGAACTCAGACTTTTTCCTAGTTACGCGCTCTTTAGGCGCTCACTTAAAACTCATCTCTTCCGGAAGGCCTTTGTGTAATGCTGCACCCTTCCTTTTCCCTGTTGTCTCTAGCGCCATGAAACCGCCTGGTGTCCGTGCGCTGAATAAATGCTTTTAACATAATATATATATATATATATATATATATATATATATATATATATATATATATATATATATATATATATATATATGATGAAGAAGTATATAAGTATTTATTTTTGATATTTAGGTGGGTAATTATTTGTTTATCAATTTAGGTATTTATTTCATGTATCAATCTCGAAATTTATCAAATATAAGTTGAAGATGTATAATGTGAAATCAATACTGTTATAAGCAAGCCTTAAATTCATGGATAGGAATTTTTAGTATATTTCTTGCACAGATTTGTCAATTCTGGAGTTCTACAGTTTTGCCTCGAACACTAAGTATCGTTTCTATGTCTATATATCGGGCAAAGGAAAGGGGAAGTACTTATTTGCACTAGCACTTTAAAAGGGAGGTGACCCCACACACATGTCATGTGATCAAGGCCCTACGCGGGCTGAAACGCATCGTGGTGGTGCTGCTGGGCTTAACGAAAATAAAATAACTGCACCATCTATCTGGGTTTGCCTCGTCTAATTTTCCTACCTTGGAGCGAGGTTGGAGGACGAATTTTGTGTATGTATGTATGTGTGTATATATATATATATATCAAAAATCGTTTCTAAAACCCTCGGCCTCCATGAACGAGAGGCGCGTCGACGCTTGTAGACCTCCGAAGCCTGGTCTATAGATATCAGTGTGTTTCCAACAAACGGAAAGTCGACGCCGTGTTTGGTAAAGTATTTTTATTCAGGCAGCTGAAAAAGTAAGACGCGTTTCGCCCCCCAGCTGTGAATACAGGAGAGCCGGACCGCGACCTGAGCAAGGAACTCACAAGCCACTGAAAAGTCGACCTGCGTGCATTGATGAGTCGGAGGACCCGGAGGAGCAGCAGAAGAGGCTGAGGTGAGCGCGAGTGATAATACGGTTTTGAGGAAAGCCAGTGCCATTACGCAATACCGCAGAGATTTACTGTTAGCCGTTACTGGCGGTTCGTTTGCAGCACGACTTCAGAGCGTGAGGAATTTTTCTATTTAAGACATGTCAGCTGGATCAGGAGGAAGCAGCATTGGCTATATTCAATTATGATGTTTCCAACAGCAGTAAGCAAGTGGCAACAGCTAATACTAATATCAAAGCCACGGATGGGCAAACTCGTTTAAAAAGGTTGGAGAAGCTTAAACGCACAGAACTATTCAAATGGTGGGAGGTGAAATCATATACCAAAGATACCAAAGACTTTTTGAACAAGATTGCTAACATCACTTGGGAGTCCACCTACTTGCTAATGCTGTTAGACAATACGAGTTTGTATACTTGTATTAAGCATGAGCATGGTTTAAATGCTGTCTGACACTATTTGGATCAACGGCAGTTGCGTTTCGCACAACAGAACCTACTGTTACTTGAGTTTGCTGAGTTCTGTCTCACGAATAAAAAATTTTTGTTTGAGGACCAATTCTTCAGGCAAGTATCAGGCACAGCCATGGGCACCTGCTTTGCCCCCAGCTATGCAAACTTGTTCGTTGGCTGGTGGGAGGAGCAGGTGCCCAGGCAGTATCAGGGGTCAGGACAGTGGAAGAGTTGTGCAGTGGCATCAATATATCGATGACCTGTTCATTGTGTGGCAAGGGACGGTGGACATGGCTCATCGATATATCGATGTTCTTAATAATAACAAGTACAACTTGCACTTTTCGGGTACCATTAGTCCAGTGGTAGTGGACTATTTGGACCAGAGGGTGTTTTTTGACAACGGAGGGTTGCACACTGCACTCTTTCGCAAACCTTCGGCTGGCAATTCTATTCTTTTCGCCAGCAGCAATCACCCCCCCAAACTGATCCAAAGCAAAGTATGGTGAGCTCCTAAGAATACGGAGAAATAGTTACCGAGGCGGCCGCCTCGGAGTGCATCAGTAGGTTCAACATGAGAGGTTATGACCAGGGCTCTCTAGAGAAAACTCTTAAGAGGGTTAGAAAGATCCCTAGAGAAAAACTTCTCATAGACAAACCCAAGTACAAAGACATCAGCAAAGAAGGTAAATTCCGTATGATTACTCCTTACTCCTCTGAAGCAAACCATCTGAGAAAGATGCTCAGGAAAAACTGGCACATCCTTAAAACTGACACTGTTATTAAGGATACAATACCGGCACACCCATTGGTCACGTTTAGAAAAGCTAGCTCCCTACAGGATATGCTGGTTAAGAGCCACTTAGAGAAGGTCGCACCAAGACCCGGAACTTTGAAAGAGATTAAGAGCTTTTTTCCTTGCAGCAGGTGTAAGGCTTGTGCCGCAAGTAATTGAGTTCTGGCATATATTTTACCCGACACAGGAAAATCCAAGGAAATCACAAAATTCATTACATGCAGTACACCCTATGCAGTTTACTGTCTAGTTTGCCCAGGTGGCCTACGCTATATAGGCAGTACTATACACCAGCTCAAGATCAGAATCCTAGAACATCTGAGGGCGATAGACAAAGCTGATCCTGCCTATCCAGTCGCACAACATTTTGCAGAGTTCCATCAGAGCGACAGATGCAAACTACAGTATTTCGGTCTGGATTATATTCCGAACAGAATCAGGGGTGGGGACAGGCTACGCAAGCTGCGTCGCCTAGAATCTAGATACATCATTGATTTAATGACCAAATCTCCCAAGGGCCTAAACAGTGGAGAGGAGCTAGTGGTACATTTGGGAAAGTAGTAGATCATTTTCCTTTTCATTTTATTTTACTTTATTTTAGTTTATTTTATTCTGGCTCTGTCTTGATTGATTTTGGATGTGTTCACTATTTCTGAGATATATGTATCTAATGTTTATGAATTCAAGGAATGTTTTAAGATGGATATGATCACTGCATATATGTTGTTGCGCCTTTCAATGATTTTAACTCTCACAGATTTTACATGAAGAGGGAAATTACATTTTAGGAAGGGACACAAGCAGATATACGGCGAGATTTTGATTTGGCACCCCGGTGTAAACATAAATATCTATGGCATTATGGATTGCATTTAGATAGATATCAGCACGAGAGTGCATGCAATATATTATTGCCAATGTACTCTGCGCATGTGCGCTGATGTATTTCAACATGGTGCTCTTGGTTTGCTTAGGACGAGGTGTTGTTCCCTAATTATATGTAACTTAGGTATACAAGTCGTGTTTGTCGTGTTTTTTACCCCTTTGCAAAAAAATATTGTTGCCAATAAGCGGTGGTATCAGGTTAACATCAGCACGAGATTGTAAGCGATAATGTATTGCCGTTGTGCTCTGTCAAGATGCGCCTGGGAATTCAAATATGGCGCTTACTGTTTGCGTCGGAGGTATTGTCCCTTTGTGACTTCCATGAATGTAAACAGAAAACTTTATTAGTACCCCATCTTCGAGGTGCCATGAACACCCAAGGCTTGACGCCGAAACGCGTTGTTCAGCAAAAAATAAAAGAAGTTTGCAAAACGCCCCCGCGAGTGCGATAATTCTTGACAAAACAAAGAATTTAAGATTATATATATATATATATATATATATATATATATATATATATATATATACACATACGCTGCTTTCCTAACATGAAAATGGCACTAATTCAAAAATAAAGATGAATAATTGTCTTTAAAAAATTGGGGGGCGTGGCCAAGGTAGCCAGCATGGCGGACGCAGCCTGAGTTAGCTCCGTCCCGCCACTCCAGAATCCGACGATTTCTCCTGCTCCTCCCCTGCCCTGACCCGTCCCGACGGAGTGCACTGCTGTCCCAAGCGGTTAGCGACCCCCGTGAGCAGTTTTGGGGTGACGGGAGCACCGGACGCCACTGAGCGGGACCCGGCCCGGCAGGGCCTCCTTTCGCCACGAGAAGCCGGGACCTAGAGTGCCACGAGTCCGGGCTGCGGAGTGGTGCGGCCGCGCGAACCATACACGGAGCCACAGGGGTTCCTGCCTACTGCCGGCGTAGAAAGGCCGCGGACCGCAGCGAACGCGAGGCGCAGGAAGCGGAGGAGCGGTGCGGCCTAGAGGGCGGCTTCAACCGGGACCTCGATTGGGCGGCAGAGACGTCCTCATCCGACGCGGCCTGGGACACCTCAAGGTGAGAGAGCTGGGAGAGGGGGCGCGAGAACCAGCGAGGCGGCGCCCTATGCTAAACTGGTACAACAACAGCGACAATCCTTCACAGCGGCCAAGGCACGGCTACGGGACTTGAAGATCCAATATGCCTTGCTCTACCCTGCCCGCTTACGGGTTGTGTTTCAGTCCCGTACCCTCTTCTTCAACACACCGGAGGAGGTGTTCACCTGGACCGACGAAACTGTTAGGGTTCGGGTCCACACTCCACCCGGGCATGACTCGGACTCGTCCTCGGCGGCGGGGCGGCGGCAGTCTTCCCGGAGATCACGGAGTGCGAGCAACTGGAGATCGCGGCCCAAAAAACGCTCTCCTTCTCGGGAGGTACTGGAGGAAGGGCCCGACACCCCGGACACTCGAAAGCCAGATCCTTACGCGGACCAGAGGTCATTTTGCATGCTCAACCGGATGGGGTGAATACGTTATGTGGTGAGACTCCTATTGGGGACAAACGATGGACTAGAGGTTTCTCACGGCTACTGTTAAACTGTTTCTGCAATATTGAGCTGGGACGGGGGTGGGTGTGGGGGGGGGGGCTACGGCCTGATGAGCAGGTACGTTCCCTGGGTTCAAAGTAGTTTATTACCCCAGAACGTAAGTTGGGGATTGGGTGACTAGTTTATGGGGATCCATTGGTGTGGGTGGCTTCCGGCCTCCCGTTGGGGGCTGATGCACACCTACACCGCGACACGCACTTCAACGTTGCTGAGGTATGGGGGGGGGGAGGCTGGGAGTTGAGGAATCGTTGGGCTAGAGGCTATTGGGGGGTGGGGAGGCGGGGGCGGTACGGGGTTGGGGTGGGGCGGTAGTTCTCTGCAGCACGATGTTCAATCAAGTTCCGGTATGGTCCTGTGTACGCTTTCGATCCCTAACACCCGGGCACTTCGTTTTTCAGCCTATTGATGGCGCTTAGAGGCCCCGAGCCGGGGTTCCCCAGTGTGTCGCTTTGGATTGTAAGCTGGAATGTGAGGGGTATGCTGGACAAAATCAAGAGGGGCGCTGTTCTGCGACAGGGGAAGAAAGAGAAAGCAGACGTCCTGCTTTTGCAGGAGACACACCTCCTGGGCACCAAAACCCTTAGCCTGCAGCAATATGGGTATCAACAGGTATACCATACTGCTTTTGTTAGGGGCTCCCGGGGAGTGGCTGTTTTGATTCATCGCAGGGTGTCCTATGCCCACTTGACACAATGGATAGACGCTCAGGGCAGGTACATATTTGTCAAAGGAATGATAGGGGACGAACCTGTGGTCTTCGGAAATGTGTAGCCCCGCCCCCGTTGCAGTGGTCGCTTGTTGAAAAGTTGTTTGCTGTATGGGCTGAGATCCCTGATGTAATGGCTGTGATTGGGGGTGACTGGAACGATGTTATGAACTGCAGAATGGATCGCTTCAAGCCTGGGGGTGAGCAGACGGCGGACGCTCCTACCAAACTAAACGATATGGGGAGAGGGATGGGCTGGATTGATACATGGCGCTACCAACACGGTCATAGCTGGGAGTACACCTATGTCTCGGCGGTGCATAAATCCTTCTCAAGGTTGGATTACCTGTTTGTTCCTTACGCGCGGATTGGGAGGGTGGGCTCGACAGCCATACTGCCGCGGGGTCTCTCCGACCACTCCCCAATTACTCTTGACCTTCTCCTAGACAGGAGGCGACAACCATTTATATGGAGTCTCTCCACATGGCACTTGCAACAAGCCGACTATCAGTTGCATATGATGGAGGCCATAGCCCACTATTGGTAAGACAACGATGGGTCAGAGACAGATGAAGTGACCCTTTGGGAGGCCCTGAAGCCCACACTCCGAGGAGTGGACATCGCATGGTGCGCAGCGGCCCGACGGGCACGTGGGGAGGACCTAGAGAAGGCGGCAGATCGGGTCCGTAACTTAGAAGAAAGATGTACTGCGACCGGGGACGGCGGTGACGTGCGGCGGCTCCTACAGGCGCAGCAGGCCTCTGCGTCTTTAAACCTTGAGGAGTCACGACAGATATGGCTCGCTACACAGAGTAGAATATACCAATGGGGCGATAAGTCCAGCACAATGCTGTATAGGCTTTGCCAGAATACATTCCAGGCGCGGACACTGCCGGGTCTACGAGATGAGTCCGGCGCTTCCATGTCAGCCCCCGAGAACCTGGCGGATAGCTTTGCGCGCTACTATGCGGCCTACTATGCCCCCCCGAGAATCCCTCCCAGCAGACGCAATTGATCAATTCCTTGTGGACCTTCCGCCACGGGTAATATCGGAGGAGGGGCGGGATCGCCTCGAGCTCCCATTGTCGGCTGAGGAACTGGGAACTGCCCTGGGGGAATTAAATGCTGGGAAAGCCCCTGGACCCAACGGGTTCCCATGCAAATTCTTTAGGAAATATCACCTTCAGTTGGGGATACGTTATAAGAGAGCACTGGAGGCGGCCAGGGAATGTGGCCGTTAACCGGCGGTTTGGAGACACGCTGCAATTGTAGTCTTTTGTAAACCCGGGAGGCCCGCTGAACGCCACGAATCGTATAGACCTATATCACTCCTCCAAGGCACTCGCCAATCGCCTCCTTCTGTATATCACTGACCTGGTCCACCCGGATCAGGCGGGCTTTATGCCACACAGAGCAACGAGACACAATATTAGGTGTGCTCAGGCGGCAGCTGAGATGATGCGGGCCACTGGTGAGGTGCCGGGTTTTTAGGAACCCGGTGGTGCCAGGGGGTAGCACCCGAGGACCTCTGAGTTCTCCCTTGTTCCGGACCACAGAAACACGGAGTCTTCTAGTTACCGTCAAAGATCAAGTTTTATTGGTAGCTACCAAGTAACACGTGTCCCAGAAGTACACTGCACGGAGAGTAGGTTCTCGGGAGACTGTTCGTTTTTACAGAACCAGCCGTCTCCTTATATACAAAAATAATAGCTGCAAGAAAGAATTCCTGAGTTTATGATATGGCTATACACATATTTCTACAATAATACAAAGAGCAGAGTCATGTAAGCAAGCCCATATTTTAGATGTCCAGTTTGTTGATAGATTACCCAGTTAGGCCTGGAACTCCCATCAGATATCGATGAAACCTTAATAAAGGAAGGCACAACCCAGTCATAAAACTGGCCATAAACAAGGAATGTGGACAGGTGCATGTTTGCAGAAAGCATGGTCTGTATGTGTGAATGGTTTGTGGAATGTTATGTATTGATGCTATCGTGTTCGGCCACTGGCCGAGGAGCTGGCCAAACAGGTATGGCCTAAGGCCATGGAGTCAGTTGGGACAGGTCAGGGGGAAGTCACGAAAAGGTGGACGTGTCCCTTTTGATCAAGCTCGACCTTTAATTGACTTAACATGAGGGCAAGATGCAAGATGGATGCCGTTCACAAAATGGAGTTTAAGGGATGGGGACGGAAACTACGATTTTGGGGTGTTGGCAACCCTCGATTGTGACGCAAATACATAGGAATGATGTCCTAATTATTATCGGTTCATAGATACCAAAATCGTCTTGGCGCGTTGAGGTTTTGTGACACGGGTATTGGACCTCAATATCGGGAAAACACCAGGGTCCGGATTTTTGAGAACCACAGACCCTCCTTTTGCCCTCATATAAGGCAATAACTCATGCTAATCTGAGTCCAAATCGGTATGAAGAAATTCGTGGAGATGTTGCTGTAGCATCATTCTGTTACTCAGCTCGTCCCGTGACACAGGCTTCCGTACACACGAGGTAGCACAGAGGCCACATAGTGCAGGAGCACACTGTATACATAGGCAAAACATGAACAGAAGTGCCAAGGTCATCCCAATGAAGATCAAAATTTTCCATCCCCAGGCAGTGATCAGCTCCCAGAACCACCCCAGCAGGGACCAATCCCCTTTCTCAACGTGAAGGGAACCAGATATTTCGTGTAGTTTGGAGATGGCCTGGTATACTGTCGGTGCGTTATCAGGGATGAATATGCAACAACTGGATTGGATGACTCTACACACACCACCACGATCGGCGAGTATGATGTCTAAGGCAATTCGGTTCTGAAGGGTCATAAGTCGATCCGACTGAAGCTCGGTTGTCAGATTGCCAAGTGCTCCGGCCGTCGTAGTCAAGGCGGATTCAACTATCCTCGATAACTGGAGAATATTTCTGCTGTTCACCATAGGCCCCCAAAATGGCAGAAAACCCTTTGCGAAGTCAGCGAATTCCTGACCCGCGGTGTCGTCTTTACTCACGACACCCCTAGCTGTCCTTGTCCGATGGTAATCTGCTCTGGCCGTGTAGGTGGGAGGCAGCAGAAATGAGACAAAACATGTACCTGAGAAATCAGGGGGCAACCACGTGTAGGCTTGGTCGTGGCAAATGAAATACGTGCCTTTGGCTGCCAAAAGTATAGGGGAAGTTCGGGAAGTAAATACGTATGTTTCCGTGCAAATGCTCTTTCCTAACTGTGCTGTGGGGTCCCTACCAATACCCTGTAAGCATAAGTGACCTCGGTGGGGCACTATCCAAACTGGGCGGGATTTCTTTGCTGCCTGGCTCTTGACCAGGTAAACCCCATGTTTGGTCACATTCCAACGGGTGTAGGGACTGAGTTCATCTTTGGGCATTGTCAGATATGTGTCGATATCCCTACTCATATTCCTTATCCCTGCAATTAGTGCCTTGTTATTGGAATCGCTCGCAGTGGAACGGGTTGGGTACGGTTCTAGGGCGAATAGGAACATGATCTGGAAAGCCCACAGAGAACCATAGTAGCTGAATGGCAAAATGAAGTATGGGATCCCCTTATCGGTTGTGTGTGGCATAAGTCCGCATATCCAACAGTTTGATGCGTTCATTACGGACTGGTGTTGGTGTAGGAGCTGAATGAAAGAATTGTTTACAAATTCGAGTCTTCGGGCAGACTCGTGTTCAGGTAGAGGGTGAAAGTAGTGTGGAGAAATAGTGGGAGGAGATGGTGGCTGGGTGTCATTCGAAAAGGTAACTTTAAATACGAATAGAGTATAACCAGTAAAAAACACAAGTATGCTACATAACATTAAAACACATAGTATCAGGAATCTTCTTTTGGACAGTATTGTGCATAACTGTTTTCCGAAGTTCGTGAGTCTGATAGGTCTCTCTACCCTTGGAAACTCCATCCTCTAGTTGCTGCCCGCGGTGGTTGATTGATTCTCCCAGGGAGCGCGCTCTGCTCAGTCCGGGGTAACTCCCGTGTACCAATCAGAACCGTGGACCTAGAACTTCCCAGTTGCACTCCCCAGACTTCAACCGCGACCCTAGCAGCAGAACCGGATGGCGGTTCGAAAAATCAAAAAATGAGCTAGTTCCCCTGGGACGAGAGAGCTGAAAAATCAAAAAAATAGTTCTTAGGGGAAAAGGGAAATCACATTAGGTCAATCGTTTATTAGTCTCTTTGTTTAGACCGCAGGTCGTACCGTCGTTTCCCAGGTATGGTGTGGTCTTCAAACAGCGTCTCAGGTTCGGTAGTGTCCAATTGCATAGACGGCGACACAAGTCCTTGTAAAATATAATCACTCTCCTTTTCAGTACTAGTTTCTTTCAAACGTGCATCGCTGAAAGGGATGATGCGAGGTACGGATTCGGTCTCGGAGTCGGCAAGTCCTTTGTTGACCCACCGGTCGTATGGAAGGGGTAGAGGGACCCGTTTGCAGTGGGTCCCATGTACCCAGTTCTTCTTGCCTTCCACCCGAACAGCAGATCTCGTTGAAAGCAGCACTAGGTGCGGTCCGGTCCACCTCGGCTGTCCGTTGTTGGTGCGCTGGAAATTCCGCACCAAAATCCAAGAGCCGGGCTCGATGAGGTGACCTGGATCGTCAGAGGCTGGTGGAGAGGAACTGTGAACCTGTTGGTGTAAAACACGCAATTTAGTTGTCAATTCGCACAAATAGTCAAGTAGTACGGGGTGTTCTATCTCACTTAGTTTCTTGGGTCTTGGCACACCCCAGACGTTGGCTGGGTGGCCAAACACGATCTCATGGGGGCTAAGTCCTAATCTGGAGTGGACAGTCATTCTGGTTGACAAAAGCGCTAGAGGCAGTGCGTCAGGCCATTTAAGACCTGTACTGGCTTGGATCTTTGCTAGTTTGAGTTTTAGAGTGCCATTGTAGCACTCTACTAATCCAGCTGATTGGGGGTGATTGGCAGCGTGGAATTTTTGGTGGATGCCTAAACACTCACACACTCTCTTCATCACGCATCCTACGAATTCACTTCCGTTATCACTCCAGACAATTCTAGGCATGCCGAACCTCGGAAAGAAATCTTTGACGAGTGCTTTGGCAGTTGATAAAGCGGTATTGTCCTTAAGGGGGTACGCTTCCACCCATCTTGAAAAGGCGCAGACAATAACGAGCACATACTTTAGGTTGTTGCACCTCTCCATGTGGATGAAGTCGAGCTGTAAAACCCCGAACGGGTACGTTGGAGGCGCAAAATGACGAGTTGGGGTTCCCCTACCGGGATTGTACTTCAAACACACCATACACTTTTTAACCACATTCTTTGCATATTTTGGGATATTGCTATTCTGCCATACTGGGGCCAATAGTTTACATATTCCTTTTGAACTGATGTGCGCAATTCCGTGAGCTATCGTTACTACTGCAAGTACGTATGCATTAGGTAATAGCCATCGCTGGTGTTCTGATAGTTCGACCCAACAACCATTCGCATCCAATCTACCTGTGCTTTCTCTCCATTCATTCACCTCGTTCTCAGTGGCCTCAGCTTGTATCGATTTTACGCTTTCAATGGTGTCCTCGCACATTCCCACATCAGCAGTCCATCTAGCGGGACCCATAACATACATCCGACTCATTGTGTTCCTTGCAGTTTCTTTCGCAACCTCATCTGCCAATGCATTTCCGCGGCCAACATCATCCTGAATCTTTTTGTGTGCACTGCATTTTATAATGGCGACTTGTAGGGGCAAGGTGAGTGACTCAAGGAGCTCATTAACTAGCTGGCCATGTTGTATCTTTGCACCATGGGACGTAAGGAACCCACGTTCACGCCACAATCTCCCAAAACTGTGAGCCACACCAAAGGCATATTGGCTGTCAGTGTACACATTCACTCGCTTTCCTTTCGCCAACACACATGCTCTAGTAAGCGCAATCAGCTCTGCAGCTTGTGCAGAATTGTGGGAAATGCGTGCAGTCTCTACAATGGTGTATAATGTCGTTACGGCGTATGCTGTGGTCGTATCACCATTCGGCAACTTGAAACATGAACCATCAACCCACAAAGTATCATTGCATTCGGGAAGGGGAGTGTCCTGTAAGTCTACTCTCCCTTTTGTCTCTTCTTCTGTCCTGAAACAGCAGTCATGTTTGTCAATCTTGTCTGTCTCTGTCGGGATGGGTAATAACGTAGCGGGGTTGATTGTATCACACCTTTTTATGTGGATGTGACTTGCTAGCAGGGTAAGTTCGTAACTGGATAGTCGAGCGCTAGTAAGATGTTGTGTCTTGGTCCTATTTAGCAAAATGTCAACTGCATGCGGAACCATAATGATCAGAGTGTTATTCATGACTAGTCCAGCAGACTGTCGAATGCAGACAGCTGCTGCGGCCGTTGCTCTTAGACAACTTGGCAGTGCCTTAGCCACTGGATCCAGAGTTGCCGAAAAATACGCGCATGGGCGCTGTTTGTCCCCAAAGTGTTGCGTTAAGACTGATAATGCACAACCTTCCTTTTCGTGGACATACAATGTAAAAGGCTTACTGTAGTTGGGGTTTCCCAACACAGGGGCCGAACACAATGCAACACGCAACTCGTGGAAACTCGTCTGACAATCTTCAGACCAAGGCAAAGGATTAGGCGTGTCTTTGCGGAGTAGTGCCAGCAAGGGCTTGGCTAGTAGTGAGAAATTCGGTATCCATTGTCTACAGTACGATGTAATGCCCAAGAAGGCTCGAACCTCTCTCTGTGTCCTTGGGGCACTTAGTTCTGCAATTGCCTGTATTCTTTCTGGTGTCAGTCTCCTTCCCTCCTTCGATAAGATGTGACCTAGGTAGGTTACTTCTTGTCGGCAAAATTGCAGCTTTGAAAGGGAGACTTTGTGCTTCATGTCACATAAGTTACGCAATAATAACAACGTGGCTTGTTTGCAAATCTCCTCAGTGTCTGCGGCGATCAGTAGATCGTCTACGTACTGGATCAAAGTTGACCCATCTGGCAGCACAATTGTGTCTAGTTGTGTTTTCAGTGCCTGACTGAATATAGATGGGCTTTCGCAGTAGCCTTGAGGAGCGCATTTGAAGCGGAAGCTTCGTCCTCCTAAATTGAAGCCGAAAAGGTCTCTTCTCTCTTCGGCGATCGGGATGCTGAAGAAAGCGTTCTTCAGGTCAATCACCGAGAACCAGTCTGCTGAAGCTGGAACCATTGTCAATAAAGCAGTAATGTCGGGGACAACTGGAAACTGTGGGATAACTATCTTATTTACCTCTCTGAGGTCAATCACAAACCTATACACAGGGGGCTGTGAAGGATCAGTACGTTTTAAGACCGGTAAAACTGGACTGTTACAAACGTTCCCTGTTGTTTCTTCAATAACATCTTTATCGATCAAATCATAAATGATCGTTAACAACGCCTTCTCGCATTCGTTAGATATTTTGTATTGAGGAATACGTGGCAATCCGACGTTGGCTTTCAAGGTTATGACATACGGTGCTATCTCCAAACGACCTACGTCATTGGAACCATTAGCCCACAGTATATCAGGAAGTGATGATAATTCGGTTGGAATACCTTCTTTCGACAAATACATTGGAGAAATGACTTTTTTCCCTAACGTAAGTTGTACTCCCGAGGGAGAACAGTACAAAGTCGCATACAACCTTTTTAGCAAATCCAATCCTAACAAATTTTCACCGCAACCTGTTGTAAGAATGAGGGGTGCTTCTAATTCATAGGGGCCAACAGAAAGGGATATAGGACTAGAGATCGGGTTTCTAACAGGGGCGCCAGAGAAGCCTACTGAGACATTTATTTCGCCAGACAAAGGTGCGCCAGGAAGTTTTGAGTGCATAATAGAACTTTTTGTAGCACCAGTATCCAGCAGAAATGGCTCTGACACTCCTGAGGTAATTACCTTGACATAAGGTCCATCTTGGTCTACTGGAACTGAAACAACTCCCTCTCTTTGTCCATGGCTGTCCTAGCAATCGTTACCCTCATTGTCGTGTTCGGTGTAATAGTCGTCAGCATAGTACTGAGCTGACCTAGACGATGCGTTATTCTGTGGGTCAAAGCTATTCATGGAATTTTGAGGCGGAAAAGAAGCTGTGTACTGGGAGAAATTTCCACGGCCCCTACCTCTGGGGGCATGTTGAACACCTCTCCCTCTTACACCTGAAACACCGTTTAAGCGTCGCGCAAGAGCCGGACAATTACTCCTAAAATGACCCTCTTCCTTGCAATACGCACATTGATTCGGGCCATACGGAACACGCTGGTGGGAAGACTCGTTTCCTTGCGCGTCTCTAGAATACTGCTTATTCTGTTGATAATTGGGCTGGCTAGCCATACGAGGCGGATAGGCCTGTTGGAGAAGAACTTTAGTTTTTAAATCTTTCGTCTTTTTGTCTGCCTTGTCTAGCTCGTCTTTGCGCCTGTTTTCGTAGTACTGAGCTGTTGCTAGAATCTGCGCTGATGTAGAGACAGCCCAAGCACTCTCTGAATCTTTTAGTTTAGCACACAGTTTGGGAAGCAGATTGTGTACAAACTTGTCTACAAACAATCTTTGGCCACCCTCGGTAGCCATATCCTGACCACTATGGTCAGTGAAAGTTTCCTCAAATCTCGTGAAAAAGTCAGACACATTCTCGTCTTTCTTCTGCTTGCACGCGGATAGCTTGTCCCAGTTTACGCGTACTTCAGGCATAAGTGTCTTCATGTACGCAATAATTCTACCGGGAAGTTCAGCTATTAACGGCTCAGGCTTGAAACCACCGACTTGTCTAGCATCTGTAGTCGCAATGTTCGCCCACGAGTCACCTAATTCTTGGTCATGATCTGCATGACGTATCTTACTCCATAAAGGATGTGGAACAACGTTCCCAAACAACATGTCTATATCCGCTAAATTCATTATACATGAGCTGGCAGTTTGGGACAACTCCTTATAATACCCAGTCGGGTTTTTACGGGGATCGGGTAGTGTCTGCTTGAGTGCTAAAACTTCGGATCTTTTCCAGGGGACATGTACCCATACACGCTGGAAATGAGGCAGAACCGGTGGAACTGCAGTTGCGTCACCTTCCCTCCAGACCGGAGGAACCTCTCTCATGGGGTACTGTCTCGCTCTTTTCCTGCTGGATGTACCACTGTCAGAGGATGACCCAGAATTACCACCCGTACTTCTATGTGATAATAATATCTCAACTGCTTTTTCAACGTCGGGACCTACAATCATACCCTCCCCAAATTTAAATCGTACACTACACAACTCTTGCTCGTTGGTCTTCTGACCATTATCTACCAAATCCTCACACAGAAAAACACACATCTGCTCAAAGACGTATCTTTGCGTTGGTTCATCCCATTGACGGAAAACGTTCATGACAGACTCTACATCATATCTTGCTGTGTCCATAGCCCAATTTCGTGCTAACTTATTCAAACATTCCCTTTCCTGATATTCGGGCATTTGGCTTCGTAATTGTCTTTGTTCCGTGTTAGGGGTCGTTTTAGGCGACCGAAAAAGTGGTGAAGGAAAGTTAGTAACAATGCTGGCCATTTTATGCCAGACGAAAGGTGAAAGTGGGGGAATAACTGGTGGTAGAACAGAGTCACGCAAAGTAGAAACAGAAATGTTCGTAGAACGAGTATCAGAGAGACTAGAAAGTGTGCTAGGCGAAATTTTAGAAGGAACAGTAGGAGAAGTAGATGTGATCGGTGAGCCTTGAGGAGGCTGCGCCAGAGAAACAGGAGCCAGCTGAAGAGTAGCCGGTGAGTGCGGTAAAGGAGCCTGTATAACAGCTACCAGAGGTGCAACTAAAGGTTGCGGAGGTGCTGTGGCATTTTGTGCATAGGGTGGTGGCGAACTTAGCAAATGAGCCATTAATGGATCTTTTTCACGCTCTTTTACTGTCTCTCGCTGAAGAGATGGCAAAACGGGGTAGCATTTATCTATTGCCATTTTACGTTGCCTGTGCAACTGCTCACTTATTCGATCCTCTTCGTTGTCTTTAAATTTTATCGCGGCTTGCATTACTGAAATACCTCTTTCCCTCTTATTCTTCTTTTCTAATTTAATTTCCTTCTGTTTGGCCTCTTTACGCCATAAGCGGAAAGAGTTAAACATCGCCGGTCGGGCTTTCTTCTTGAATAGTTTGACTTCTAGGTTATCTAAAACTTCTGAGTCGAAACTACCGTATTGGGGCCATTTTAAAACACCATCCTTGCGGGTGTATTTTATCCATACTTCGTTATATGTTATAGGACCTACGCCGTGCTTTACATAGAGCTCATACGTTGGAGTTCCAATTGGAGGAACCGGACAAGATTCCTCTAATCGGGAGTCCTTACTACAACCAAGACAAAACAAGTTTCCAAGTCTGCTAAAACCAGGCATCTTCGCTCACTAGTCTAGCTTCAAACTTCAAAGGATTATCTGTTTACGATATATCTCGTGAATACACGAGTCCTTCGGCTTTGGGGCTTGCAAGTACCAAATCAAAGCGTATCTCAAGGATACCAAAAACTAAGGACAAACTAAGGACTGGGAGACGCTCCACTTATACTTAACTGAAGTATTTGAAGATCTGTGACGTCGCTAGAAGACTCGTCTATCGTTTCGCTCTACCAAAGATCACTGGGTCCAAAACAAGGCGATAGTCAGGGCAGCAGTCCTTCGTAGCCGTCGGGACGCGGGGAACCTCGCAGCAAAGACCTTCGGAACCACGTCGACATACAGGGGTCGCTGAAGTGGCTGGCCGTCCTCCGGAATTTTCACACGAAGCTCCTCACGAACATCTGGCTTGGACCGTCACCGCTTGATATCGCCCCGAGTTGGGCGCCAACTGAGGTGCCGGGTTTTTAGGAACCCGGTGGTGCCAGGGGGTAGCACCCGAGGACCTCTGAGTTCTCCCTTGTTCCGGACCACAGAAACACGGAGTCTTCTAGTTACCGTCAAAGATCAAGTTTTATTGGTAGCTACCAAGTAACACGTGTCCCAGAAGTACACTGCACGGAGAGTAGGTTCTCAGGAGACTGTTCGTTTTTACAGAACCAGCCGTCTCCTTATATACAAAAATAATAGCTGCAAGCAAGAATTCCTGAGTTTATGATATGGCTATACACATATTTCTACAATAATACAAAGAGCAGAGTCATGTAAGCAAGCCCATATTTTAGATGTCCAGTTTGTTGATAGATTACCCAGTTAGGCCTGGAACTCCCATCAGATATCGATGAAACCTTAATAAAGGAAGGCACAACCCAGTCATAAAACTGGCCATAAACAAGGAATGTGGACAGGTGCATGTTTGCAGAAAGCATGGTCTGTATGTGTGAATGGTTTGTGGAATGTTATGTATTGATGCTATCGTGTTCGGCCACTGGGCGAGGAGCTGCCCAAACAGGTTTGGCCTAAGGCCATGGAGTCAGTTGGGACAGGTCAGGGGGAAGTCACGAAAAGGTGGACGTGTCCCTTTTGATCAAGCTCGACCTTTAATTGACTTAACATGAGGGCAAGATGCAAGATGGATGCCGTTCACAAAATGGAGTTTAAGGGATGGGGACGAAACTACGATTTTGGGGTGTTGGCAACCCTCGATTGTGACGCAAATACATAGAATTGATGTCCTAGTTATTATCGGTTCATAGATACCAAAATCGTCTTGGTGCGTTGAGGTTTTGTGACACGGGTATTGGACCTCGATATCGGGAAAACACCAGGGTCCGGATTTTTGAGAACCACACTGGGGCCCCGGCGGCACTCCTGTTGGCCGATATAGATAGAGCCTTCGACTCGTTGAGCTGGGTTTACTTACATGCACTCCTGCCTCGCCTGAACCTCGGGCCCCAATTTCTGTCATACTTGAAGCTGCTGTATACCGATTTGACTGCCTCTGTGAGAGTGGCTGGAGCGGTGTCCGACGCCTTTCCTATCGGATGGGGCACTCGACAGGGGTGTCCCCTCTCGCCATACCTGTTCGCCCTTGCCATGGAACCGTTAACGGCGTGGGTACGAATAGACGCACAGATGCGTGGGTTTGAATGGGTGGCGAGACCGTCGGACAGAATCGCGCTATACGCCGATGACGTTCTCTTCTTCCTCACGGACCTCAATAGGTCAGGGCCGAGGGTCCTTGAAATCATGCGAGTATTCGGGGAGGTGTCGGGGCTCAGTCTCAATTTGAAGAAATCCACGCTGTGGACGCTAGGGGTCCGCATGGAATTGGGGTCCTGGGCGTCGGCATTCCAGGAGGCGACCGGGGGCCTAAAGTACCTGGGGGTATTCTTGACAGACCTCCCTGGAGTTGCGTGGGAGCGCAATATTATCCCTGTATGGGACCGGGTCCGGTCGGAGATGAAAACATGGTCCCGTATGCCTCTGAATCTCTATGGCCGTTCGGCCATTTTCAAGATAGTTGCCCTCCCAAGCCTACTGTACCAACTACAGAACCACCCCTACCCTATCTCGCCACAGTGGTTTCGTCAGGTCAACTCGGCATTAGGTCAGTTCCTCTGGGCTGGGGGCACGGTAAGAGTTGCACTCCATACCTGTTTCCTTTCCACATATTGCGGGGGCTTGGCATCGTTGGATATCTTATCCTACTATCAGGCGTCCCACCTATTGATACTAAATGAATGGTGGTACGGAGACCGGAGTGATCCAGTGTACGCTCTGGAGAGGTATCTGATGGAGCCGGACTCCCTTCATACTATATTATACTCGGCTGCGAAGAGGAAGAGGCTCCCGATGGTCACACAGGTGATCTTCCGGATTTGGCGACAGGCGCTGCGCCGTATGGGATGGTGGAACACACTGACGGACGAAACCCCATTGTGGCAGAATGGTCGGCTAACGGCTCTGGCGTCCCTTCAGGGGTTACGCGGCTGGGACGCGATAGGAATCTCAACATTGGGCCACGTAATGAAGGGTACGACCCTTAAATTGTTCCAAGAACTGAGAGACGAATATGACATGCCCCGAACCCAGTTCTTTAGATAATTGTAATTCCGACATGCCATCTCCCCCACCCTAGAGGGGCTAGACTCCTTGCCTGAATTCAGCCCCCTGGAGGCTTAGGTATTCATGGGAGAACTAGAGGATAAAAAGATATCCCGCATATATCAATCGCTGATCACGCATTGTTCCCCCTCGCTTGATAAGCTGCGGACTACATGGGAAGGAGACGTGGGTGAATTAGAAGAAGAGGACTGGAGAGAAGCCCTTGCGGCCGTTGCCGTACGCCTCCGGTTCATCCAATTTAAATATTTGCATAGAGCTTACTATACTAGAGAGGCTGTGGCGAGCTGGCTTGATTGCGTCACCTGAATGCCTGAGATGTGGTCGGGAGATGGGCTCTTTTATACACACGGTTTGGTCCTGTGGAGCACTGGAGAGATTCTGGACTGGTGTATGGGATTGTTTGTCTGAGGTGTTAGGATGGGAGCTTCCCCGTACACCGCAGCTGGACCTTCTTCATGTAATGGAACAGGTGGGGGCAACGTCTACAAACGGCATTTACTGCTTCTTGGCCTTACCGTGGCCAAGAGAGATGTGGCTAGAGCTTGGAAGCACCCCAGCCCCCCCTCCCCCCCCCCCCGGTAGGAGTGTAAAAAAAGGGGTTAGATCACTGTATGGGGCTGGAGCGTCCGGTGTTTGAGGCCCACGGCTGTCCCAAGAAACACTATAAAATTTGGAAAAGGTGGGCGGACTACAGGGGACTGTGGCTGGAGTCGCCAGCAAATCACGATCTTGATGCTGTACAGATACGCTTAGATCCTGGGTGAGGGAGAGTGTACCTTAAATTATTCATAATTGTTTTCCTTCTTGGGAATCGATGGACATCGTGCACGGGTTTGGGTGGGATCCGGGAGGGAGGAATGCCGGGGGGCAGGGAGGCGGGAGAGTTGTGGTGACTGTGTTATTTTGAATTACTGTATTGATTGCTTTCAGTGCATTCTGCTTTTATGCTCACAGCTCCTCCAGTGGTCGGAGTGCTGTGTTTTTTTTCTTGCAATCTCTCTCAAAGAAAATAATAAAATTTTGTTCGGAAAAAATTAGGAATAGGCAGTGGGGTCTAAGGACCTCAGCCTGCTTGTAAAAAATGTTTTTGTTGGCATTCACAAAGGGGAAGGTGACCCTTAGGGACCCTTTCCAGTTTATGAATGCTTGCCATAACTTTTGATTTTGTGGTAAAAAAAAAAACAACATGTTTTGCGACACGACTTTGGCCGGAAACATTAATATATATACTAAAGATTCTGTATTTGGAAGAGTTGCACTTTACACACTCCTTTCAAATACTGATCCTGTATTTATTCTAAAACCCTAATTTCGATTCAGTAACATGTTTCTGAATCACAATACGGGATTGGTACATTTAAAAAAAGCCATTTTGTGGTCACAAAGGCTCTAATTTGACATTGGCAACCGTAAAAAAGTGTTTGATATATTGGGCCCAGTACTGTTAAATCTAAGGAGAAAACAACTTAGACAAGGCTAATAAAAACTGCTCTCAGGTTGCCATAAGTCAATTCTCATTTTAACATTCCTCACTAAAAAGCAACTTTATGCACTCAATGTACTGAAAATAAAAGCAGTACAATACTACTTAGTCCACTGTAAAGTCTAAAAGTCAAAAGAGAACTCACATTGTACAATTAGGGCAGAATAACTGGAACACATTGTCACTGAATTTCATGTAGTCTCCTGCATCTGACTTACCGGTGAAAGATCAAAGAAGTCATCGGACAGAGCAGTATCCAGAAAGTCCAGCAGCTCCATCTCGAAAAGTATGGTGGCATTAGGTGGGATAAGCGGGGGGCAGCCCAATGTCCCATAGGCATATGAAGGCTTGAACAGGTACCTGGAGAGTTCTCCCTTCCGCATGGTCAGCAGAGCCAACTCCATGCCCCACAGAGTAATATCTGCGAGAGAGGAACACAACTTAAGAGTCAGCATACAAGCATCTAATGTTGCTACATGTGTTTAGAGTTATCAATTAACAACACCTCAGGACCACAAGAAAAAGCAATTCATAGGTACTACCAGTGGCGGCTACCATCTATCGAAAGTGGTAGGGTGGCAGGTGGAGATTGGGTTGGGAAATAAAATAAACATACTTGCCTGCCGCTCCGCTGACCCTGCTGGCCGCCTCGCTGCTCTTCTCGTCCAGCCGGAAGTGGATGGATCTAAAAGCCGCCCACCCGACTCATACCCTGCTCTCATGCTTTTCCTAGCATGACAGCAGTACTAGGATTGGTCTGAACGGCATTGTTTGCCACTCAGACAGTGCCTTGGAGATTGCGGCTTTTCTCCAACCCAGCTGTGCAATGCAGGGGGATTGGAGAAACATAAGTGCACATGTCTGTTTTTCCGGCCTAGGACAGCCGGCCAAACTGGCAGGTGCACACTACTCCACCTCTCTGCCATGCCTGGCCCAGGCCTATACTCATTGCTTGTTATGTTATGTTAAGTTTTATTTCTATAGCGCACGGCTACTCAATGAGAGTGTCCCGGCGCTTTATTTAGGCAGCTCAGTGTAAAAAAACATAACACCATAAAACAAAAACAGACAGAGGAAAGAAAGACCTACTAAAGGTTAAAAAGCCAGGTCTTAAGGCTCTTCCTGAACAGGAGCAGATTAGGTGTACGCCGCAAGGCCAGGGGCAAGGTGTTCCACAACTGAGGGGCCCTCAAACTAAAGGAGCGACCCCCGGTACGGGCCTTCCTCACTCGGGGGACCACGGCCAAAAACAGAGATTCCGACCGCAGGGATCGAACCGGGCGATAAAAGACGAGCCTGCGCTGTAAATACCTTGCTCCAGAGCCAAAAAGCGCTTTGTGAGACAGGGTCAGCGCTTTAAACATAATCCGCTTCCGGATGGGCAGCCAATGAAGCGACTGTACCAACCCGGATGCTCTCGCTCGCCTATGAAGGCCAAAAATGGCGCGAGCCGCAGAGTTCTGCACAACCTGCAGCCGCTGAACAAGATAGTCCGGAAGACCTAAATAAAGGACGTTAGCATAGTCCAGTCTGGAGCCAATTAAGGCTTGCACAGTGATCTTTCTATGCTCTTCTGTGAGCAGAGGTAGGAACTTCCGGAGCATCTTAAGAATGCCAAAGCAGGTGCCCGTCAAACCAAGAATATGTGATATCAGCGTCAGATTATTATCAATCTTAACTCCCAGGTTTTTTACCACCTGGGATGCCTGAGCAGGGGGACTCCATCTCGGCTCAGGTAGCGATAAATAAAATGATAATAACATTGTGTTATTATCATTTTATTTATTTATTTATATTTATTTTATTTTTATTTTGAAAGTTTTATATAGCGCGGACAAGATCCTTGCAGATATCAGAGCGCTTTACAGAGAGAAGTACATGAGGGAGCATAGTCAGACAGATAAATCAATAGGTCAAATAGTACAAATAGGTGGCTACAAAGCCAAACATGTGTACAAAATAGTACAAATAGGTGGCTACAAAGCCAAACATGTGAGTAATAAGACAGTTAATACAAATAAACAAATGGGTCAAACATGTAGTATAGATCGGTGCAGAGTACTAACAGTGTTTATCATCTGATATCTGGGCAGTGGGGCAATGTCCTAGGTACTACTGCGCAAAGTCACTGACAGTGGTCTTAATTAGAGCACAAGCTGAATGCTGTGGGATCAGACATGTTCTATTCAGGTACCCAAACAATACAACACATTTATTGCTGTTGTCACCCTGCATTTGTTGATATACATGAATATATTTCATTGTGTAATGCTTCAATTAGAGAAAATGCCTCCGGCACTTATGTTCTGCTTTTGTATTTACAGTAAAGAGACGAGACCTTAGTCCTCAAGGGACAGGGTATTGGTAGTTCTTCAAGTTCACCCCAAGCAGCCGTATAATGTGCGAGGATGTACTTTTTAATCTTTAGATAAGGATGTTCACAAATCACGTTGTAGTTGTACCACCATCTAAAGAAGAAGTTTTGGTAACCTTCAGCATTCTGTACACTGCAACATTTTCCTCTGTCTCGGCACAAACAAGAAGAAGGCAGACCAGCAAGGAGCTAACTGAACTGAGGGCAGCCACTACTGCATTCACACAACACAGACTGGTGAAGCTGGACCAAGTAAGGTGAGAGGCCTGCAACAAAGCCAAAGAAAAACCTGGAAGTGGAATGAAATATCACTATAACAAGAGGTCGCTCTGCATCAGGTCACACTTCAGTAAAGATTTAGGTCAAATCATAATATTTGCATCGAAAATGCTGCACTGCTAGAAGTACACCGAGCAAAGAACCATGGACTACACACATCACCCCTCAATGACAAAGCTATCAGCGGCGGCCGGGACAGATCAGAGGTATGGGAGCGGGGGAGGAAGGACGCAGGGGAAAGTGGGTATAAAAAATAAAAAATAAATTACCTTTTCACTGCTTCCTCAGCACATCTCTCCTGCCTTAGCAGCATTGTGATTGGACTGAGTGCAGTGTTTCGGCACTCAGACGATGACTGGAGGCCTGGGCATGTTCTCCACGTAGGCTGCAACGCAGGTTGTATGGAGAACATGCAAAGTGCGCAAGATTGTTTTGGGCGGCCCGAGAGGGCCAGCCAAGCAGTCATCGCGCAATAAGTGTGATGAATTCTTATAGGTTCTGTATCGATCCGCCTATTCCTGACCCTGTTCTGGTTAACAAGTTAACTAGCAGCCATCCCATGATGCAGAAACCGTTATCTGATTAAGCCACACTACGGCACAGGAACGTGTTATCTGATTAGGTCATAACGCTTGCCATCTAATTAGACAAGCGATATTCCTCCAGCCCCCGATAAGGCATACGGAGTTCTCAAAACAAATCAAACCTATGACAACCTGGGAAAAACCCTGCGGCCATTGTTTTGATTTCATCGAGAACTTCAGCAAAAGAATGTGCTAACGACCAAGTCGTATGACATCCTTATTGACGTATCTATGTCCATCCTTACGTCAATCTCGGCACCTTACAGGTATAAATATTACCGGTATTGCCTTAAGCAAACACACGCGGTGGTGACGAGATCGGAGTAGCCAGACTTGCCGAAGCCCAGAGCAGAGCAGACCCCGCTGGCGCAGCCCCGCCTTCCTGACGCGCTGAGAACGAGACGCTGCTTTCTCCTGCCGAGAAATCCAGCTCCGGCGCTTCCGGGTAGCCCTCGCAGGCGGCCTGGAATATCGAAACCAGAGACGAGAGATACCATCCCTCATTCATCCTAGATTCAAGGTACGGAACTGAATAACCCCTTGCAGAGAATTCTTGAGTCAGTCACTTGGCAAAACAAACTTAACTTAAACTGCTACTTTCTATTCCCGCCCACGTATTAGGCTTAGGTCAGGTACACCGGGGTAGGCGTAGTTAGAAACACCAGTTGAGTACGATTAGTCAAATGTATATGTGTATGTAGCTATTTTATCCATTTTAAACCACCTTATGGCTTAGAAACCATATAAATGTTTTTACAGTATTATTTTATACTTCTGCTTTTATTGTATGCACTTTACTTAACCATAAGTATTGCGATAATATCGATCCATTTCTCTTGTATGAGAAAAGAGACTGATCAATAAATAACATCTTTTATTGAACACGCCCGTCTCTTCCTTTTCTCTACAATCTGGTGAGACTAAGAATGCACGTACTGACTGAGTAAAATAAGTTGTCTTTTGTTTTCACACGACTCTAGAGATACACTCTTGATTAGGGGAGAGCAAAGTTGTCATGTTCTATGGTTGTCAGAAACTAAATCCCTTCTTGTCTATCCAGGGAGGTTCAACTCCTCCTTGCCTATTCGAGAAAGTTTCTAGTGAACTCTGAGCTAGCTGGCAAACCCAAAACTTTAAGTCTAATATCGACAATAGAAGACCTAGTTAACGTCTGGTCTAGGCCTATACTATTGAAGGTATTATTCCAATGCGCAGAGCCTATTGGGATAATAGGAACTACACTACATGGCGCCCAACGTGTTTGGATAGGCGATAAAACTAACGCAAGACATTAGAGTAACTCAGTCGTGCTTTTTCACTCAGACCCCTTTTTACCCATAATACTCCAAAGACGTCTGGAGTGGGTGAAAGGTCATATCCGCCAAACCTCGCAGGAAGAAACTCCTATGTATGGTTCTTGGTTTAGTCAACGTTGAATGATACACTGTTCCAAAATATTGTGCATCTAATCTTTGTTTCCAAAGAAACCTGATCTGCAAACAAACAAAATAACCTTCCTGACAGTAAAATGTCAGACACTGAAGAAGAAAGAGAAATAGCTAGAGTAGCAGCTGAACTCGTAGCAGCTGATATTACTATGCAAGAAGCAGACCCGGATTTAATACTCATCCCGGTCAACATAAGAAAATCTATAACTTTAAAACTTATAGAAAATGGACTGACACCTAGAGGTGGCACAGTCATATTCGTAATAGAGGCACACGAATATCGGCAGACAGAGGTATTCTATTCATGGATAAACTTTCCAGCAGCAAACGCTGTAACAAAGCACTTCCACTATTACAAAACAGAGGAACCTCCTGAAGAGTACACTCCTTTCGAGGAGGTGGAAGTACCACTTAAATTTTAAGAGCACCTGCTCTTGTTTAATGGCGCCCTAAAACACAACAATCACATCACCAGGCTCGGTCCATTAGGTAGACCAGAAGCAACGTGGCCGGTCCTAGCCGGATACACACCACATCCAGACATCGAAAGAATGTCTGCAGCAGATCTTCTAATACAACTAAAACAATTAATAAAAGTACATAGACAATTAGTCCAATATGTAATGCGGACTTCAACAATTCAACCAGCAATTAAAATACCATTCTGGTTAGCACAAAAAATCACCCAAATAGAGGCGGTGTTTCCAGACACCACCCCTGTGGATAAACACAGGATTCTGACTATCTGTCTTCCAATGGGAATCGCACCACACGTGGAGGACTGTGACACTTGGGGTACAGTCTTTGCTTCCATCTACACAAAAACGCATGGTGTTCCATCAATCTCGGTAATACCAGATGTGCTAAAACAAATTCAAGACGAATACGGTCCAGAACCCGCTTTAACTCTTGGTATGAAATTACTGAAAGACTTCAAGCAGGTCTCGGCTATATTACTAGCCAACATAAAGGGAGAAGCAGCAAACGTGGCGATCCGCCAAAGGTTAAAAGAAACAGATATAGCAGACCAACCAGCTGAAATTGCCAGAATTATAGAAAAATCCTATGAGGAACTAGGTAGAGATAGTTTAGGTGGAATACCAGTAAAACCCCAACTGATTGAAAGTCCTGAAAAAATATTTATTAAAAATAATCTAAACAGTCAAAAGAAGAACTGGGATGGAAACAAACAATCCAATCCAAAAGAAAAGAGATTCCAGTCCAGAGGAAGGTCTCCTCGGCGGAGAGAAAGATCTCCGGACCAAGGACCCAAGTCTCCCCAAAGTGAGCCCTCTGGGAAAAAATACAACCTTAGAAATAGGGATAATATAAAGAAACCGGATAGATATCAAGATTTTGATACACGTCCCTCTCAATCTTTTCAGACTTCCTCGCAGAAATCGGAAAGAAGAGGACGATCGGAACCCAGGGAAGGGCACGTCAAGTCCAAAGACAAGGAACCTGCTCATCCAAATAAGAAATTACAATTTCCAAAAAAGAAGGTAGCCAGTATTAAAGTAGTTAACAATGCCGAGAATACTGAGGACACAACTGAAAAACGGAGAATGGGCTCAGACAATGCTAGACAGCGCAGCAGAAGTGAGCATAGCTCGCAAAGTCCTTATGAATCATCTGGAGACAGTGGACACGAATGAATACCTTCAAGTGGAAACTGCAGACACCAGAGTTAGCAAACCTCACAAAATATATGAAATAACTTTACGTATAGAAGGGGATAAGACTAGAAAAATAAGGGGACTGTTTTGGGATAATCTCTCCAAGGGCTATGACATCCTTCTAGCTGAAAAAGACTGGCCACCAGAGTTTGTCAGGGACTGCCCTCATGGCGAAGAAATAATTATGCCTGCCTTCTCAAATCATATCCCAATTCATAAAAAATACACACTTGCTAGAAAGTGGGCAGTAGCTCAAGCTCCTGCTTTATATAAAAATCACGCAGGATGGGATGAGGACTCTCCTCCTCACAAAATCCAGTTAAAATCACAACCTACTGCACAAAGACAGTACCCAATTAAGCAAGAAGCTAAAAAACAGGTAAAAGAAATCCTAGATCAACTAAAATACCAGGGGGTGATTGAAACTTGCACCTCACAAATGAACAACCCTTTGTTTCCTGTCTCCAAACCAGACAATTCATATCGTCTAGTTTTGGATTACAGACACCTTAACTCATGTTGCAAAACTTTTGCAGTGCAAAACTCGCATAGTGCAGCGCTAATGAATAACATAGTGCGCAAAAAATACAAAACAACATTAGACATCTCTAATGGATTCTTTTGTCAAAAAATAGCACCAGAGAGCAGATATTTGTCTGCGTTCTCAATAAATGGCGCTCAAAAACAATTCTGTCGGTTACCCCAAGGGTTCAAGAACAGCCCAGGATTATTCTCAGCGAGAAGTTGTGGAAAAGTAAATTTTGCCATGTTCTGTGTCCCTACGTGTCATCCATCATATGTTATGTGTGCATGATTAAATATGCATATGTATTCCCCATGTACGATTCAAGACACAATTATAGTTGTGTCCACCTCTAACATGCCAGTTTCCAGTCCTCGTGAATACTACGAATATCAGGCCTATGTAAAGCTACGTTGCCACGTTTCTCAGTGTGCACGTTATTCCATTGTAAAGTCCCCGTTTCTAGGCCTCAAAAGGGCCTGGACACCAGATTCAGCTCCTGTCTCCTGAAACCTCGCTGAGGAGCGATACAGCCCCCACCTGTATCCTCGACCCTTCACTTACTTCCTGCCTCACAGTGCCCGGTTCAGCCTGGCTCAGCCTCTGAGTCTGCCAAAAGTATGTTATAGTTCCAGTTATCAGTTCAGTCCTCCTTCTCTGCATTCCTAAGCTACTGAATCGCATCAATAGTTTCCGTCATTGTCTAGCCTTCACGTCTCCACGTTAGAGAAATACTGCATTTAATGGTCATTTAATATTCTTCATCACGTACTACATGTAGAATAATGCATGGTCCAGTCTTAGAATCAAGTCAGCCTTTCCCCTCCTAACTTCTAGTTTATATCAACATGTTCTCTAAACATCAGATACTAGATACTGCTTAGGTACATGTCGCCCTGACTCTCCAGACTTCAGTCTCTGCTCCTAGCACAGAGTTCATAGCCCCCAGCTTCTCCTAGTGATACGTCATTGCTAGTTTGCGCGCACCATCAGGTTAGAGGTCCCGGCTCCTTAGGTAGCCCCCTCCATGGTTTCCGCCCCATTCATGACATATTCTGTTACGTTTGCATCACATGTCTATGTATACGCCCTGTTACACCTCTTTTCACCCTTATCTTTCGCGACTGCTACGCGTCACACCTTCTGCTCCACCCACTGCTACGCCTATTGCAATGTAATGCTATGTGTTTGCGTTATGTATATATGCTCATGCACTGTTATTAAAAACGTCATTCCTTTTCCTTGTCCCGATCCTGACACCAGCAGCGCTGCTGGGCCCTGCCATCCTATTCCTATGCAGGTTGTCCTGTTCCTGTCCTTTATGCTGTAATAAACCTGCGAAACTCCTACTACCTCGAATTTTGACTCTTATTTATTGAGCTATCTGTTATTCATTTATACATTCAAAAATAGGGTATTATTTATTTATTTACCACATAATGGCGCCCGAATAGGGACTTGCCCTTTCCCCACGCGTCGGTGAAGCCACGCCGACCCCCTGACCCTCTGCAGTCGTGACGGAACTCTTCTGCGCACCGGCAGATATTTCTGCTTCAAGTATCCCTCAGGCCCACGGAGGAGACGGAGGAGGCGGTCCAGCATCCAAACGAGACGGTGGAGGAACGCGGCGAGTCCCGACCAGAGCCCAAGCCGAGAGTTCAAGGTCCGAGGTATCCGGAGGCCCACCCGTAACTGAAGTCCGAAGTTCGTCGTCCGTCGTCGTAGCAGTCCAGTCCAGTCCGAGGCCTTCCGTTCTTGCTGCCCGGTGAGTACCGTTACTGGGGTAGTATCTAGACAGGGTCAATCTAATTGACTCTGGTCTGTGGGTTGGTGGTACACAGACCCACAAAACGAAGTGTCCACTTCGGTGGATGCGGGTCCTGACGTGTTTCTTTATGAGACCGGTAAGTTTCGTACTGTTTCAGCAGTGCATCTAGTTCCTGTTCTAGTCAGTTCTGTTCTCAAGAAAATTCATGTATTCTGTGTTCCGTATTCCAGGTAGTATTCTGTTCGAACTGTTATTTTTAAATGTTCTTCATGTATTTTAATGTCGTGGTATGAATGGGGAATAAGTATTGTGTTCATTGTGTATTGTATTGTGTCTAGATTATAGTTCAGTCATGCCGCTCTTTTCGAAATTACGTCAGTTAAAAACCAGAAAGGGTCTGCTGGAAGCAGCAGTTCCAGTTCCGCCTAGGGACAGTCCAGGTCATTTTATGTATCAGAAGCATGGCATAAGCGCCATATTGTATCTAGATTTATGGGTAGAGTATACCAAACAGTTAGAAGAAAAGTATAGATGGCCCGTATCGGGTACATGGGATGCCGAGTGCATCATGCGAGTAGAAGAAGCATTATGGAAAAAGAAAGCCAGACAGTCACAGAAAGATGCCATCGAGTTATGGCGCAAAGAAGCTCATAAAAGAACTGAAAAGGAAATCAGAAAGTCAGAATTAAGTAGAGAATCCTTAGAACGAGCACAAGAAAAAGAACTAATCGAGATAGGTGAACAAGTCAAAACCGAACAGTCAGACAGACAGAGGCATGCCCTTATTAGGGGTATGTATCCTCTCCTTGCCGAGGGCTTGCCAAAAGCGACCCCAGAGGCATCCAGTAATTTCCCGCCACCATTAGTTCCGACCAAGCTACGTCACAAACAGACCGCAGCTGATATTTTTATTTCGTCCTATTTGGACGACACAGTCCCAGAATATGCAAATCCTGTTCGCGCTCCGCCAGTCCCTGTAAATCAGGCACTTCCCGCTCCTCCAGACACCGGAGTACCTGTTACGGTACCCCCGGTCCAGCCCGCCATACAAGTCCAGCCTACATTTCCATTTCCCACTCTGCCAGGACGAAGAGCCTCAGTAGACGACTCTAGTTTAGGGGCCGCAGGGGGAGGTACTCCTCAAACCCCGCCGCCACACAAGCGTTTAACGACAGCCGAATTACATGCACAAGCGTCACAGCGTACGCCCAGACATCAGACTGTAGCAGAAATAAGAAAATCCCTTGCCGAATGCGGCTATGATCCAGTCCCAGGCGAGGATAATATGGTTTTATATTCATTTCGCGTAAGAAAGGTGACCGAGTATCTAGTCACCTTACCGAATATGAAAGAAGATCTAGACAGAATATATCGTTTCATCCGTACAGGGGATGATCCAGAAAGTATTAGCGAGGCCATGTCTCAAAGGAAAGCCGAGATCCAGCTCATGATATTAAAGTTTCTGATCAATTGTCTAATAAGAGAACAAGATTACCCGTCTAAAGATCCGGCTGAAATGAGAACCCTGACAAGGTGGAGTGATAATATAGCCGAGGGTAAGCACAAGACCGTCGGTGCTATGGAGAGTATGTACAAGAAAATCCGTAGAGAAATAATAAAATTACACGAACAGCGTAAAGCAGCACAAGTAAGCGAGAAAGAAAGTAACTCTGATACTGAAGAGGTAGAGGACGAGAATCCCGCCAGAATAGCGTATGTAGGAAAACCTAGATTTCCAGATCGCCATTTACGCCTAGAACACAAGTCTATTTTTCATTCTCCAGTACCAGAACAAGGTTCACTAGAACAAGTGTTTCAAGCTACCGATCACATTCTGAAATCACGAATCGGTTACAGTGAGTTAAGTACCATGCATGAACAAGAACTAGCCCGATCAGCAGTCCGATGGATTACTGATTCTACCACTTTTCCAGACGAAATAGTGGCACAGATGTTTCTGAAAATGCCCCCAGCCGAACAACGACTGGTGGGTATGTATATGATTCAGCACCTCATTACATTGTATGAGGGTCAGCACTCTGATCCAGGTCCGTTACATGATGTCCTGAACGAGTTACTCCAGTATAGATGGAAAGGTTTAGGTACCGATTTAATTAGTGTCATTCTAGAACAGCGTCACAAATATAGAACGTTTCTGAACCCGCATTTTGTTCATGTCTCACCCCCAGAAGGTAAACCATTTTACATGGAGAGACAGAATCCGTTACGAGAAGTCCACCCAGTCAGAGGAACGGGTGGCGAACTAGAACGAGTGTTTGTTTACACTCCGATTACAAAGATGGAACTCCTCGAGATGAAGAAATTAATTCCCTGTCATGACAAAGATCCAGCAGGGTTCCATAGAGAATTAAAAGACATGCTCCGTATGGGAGAATACACGTATCCAGATATAATTAAAATGTTAAAGGTTCTGCTGCCCGCAGGGGTGTATGAAAAGCTCAAGGAAAAAGAATGGGAGGTGGGAGAGAAAAAGATCGATTGGGCAGTTCTAGAAGCTGAAGACAAGGCACGAGTACCAGGTACCGGTCTTGGAGATAAATGTAAAGAATTACCGGAATTATTAATACAAGTTTTACCCAGATTATTGACAACTAGAAAAGAAGACTGGGATGCAATCTCAGCCTGTAAACAGAAACAAGACGAAGATATCAGTGATTTTTATTCTAGATTTGAAAAATGTTTTAGCATCAACAGTGGCCTCAAGACAAGTAGTGAGTCATACCCTCACCTTTTTGTTACTAAATTAGTCGAGAATTCAAGCCCACAAATTAAAAATCGAGTTTTGAAAGTCGAAAGTACCTGGCAAGCTAATACCCCGTCCCAGATGTTGCAGACGCTTCAATACCACCAGAATAGGATCAGAGAAGAACAAGAACACGAAAGAAAACGTATGAAAGACACGAAGATGAAAGTACTAGTTGCACAATCTGTTCCTCAAGACAGTCAGAAGAGGGGTCCGAATCAAGCCAGTCATCCTGCAGCTCCCGTTAAAGGGAACTGCAATTATTGTAAACAGCCAGGTCATTTTATAAATGAGTGTGCAGTTCTGAAACACAACATAGCTACTGGTAAGACTAAAGAAAGACCACGTCCGCCTAGACAAGAACAAGTTTCACAGATTCCTCAGCCACAGAATGCACAACAGACAGTTACAGCACCGCAGCCTATCGCTGCAACACAGCACGTTACACAGCAGATGTACCAGTATGCACAGTCTGAGTATCCAGAGTACCAGCAGTATTCATGAAACAGCCTAGAGAGGGAGGTAGGCTTGCCTCTCATCGAGATACCTGTAGATCAAGAAGGTCCCTATGTTCACAGTCAAGTATTAGGGAAAGACAGAAAGTTTTTGATTGATACAGGGGCAAGTAGGACCACAATTAGTCACGCCGAAGTTCCAGGGGCTCCGCTCTCAGGCTCAAGAAATGTTTCCCTTGGATTCTCAGGAAAACCTATCGTAAATGAGATTTCAAAACCAGTTTCTCTAGAAGTAGGTCCATTGTCCCGCACTACTGATCTGTTACTTACTAAGTCATGTCCAGAAAATCTATTAGGCATTAAAACACTGAAAGAGTTAGGTGCAGTTATATGCTGTTCCCCAGAGGGAATACGATTGTTCCTACGTGACTTTAAGGGTCACTATGTATTACGAGATTTTGATTCAAGACTGTCTAATGTTCCGCAGCACTTATGGGCGCAAGGTCCAACTGATGTAGGTTACATGCAAATCACACCCTATCGTGTGACTCTCAAGCCAGGTGTAGTGTTACCACGAATCAGACAGTACAGATTGCCACCTGAGGCTGTAGCAGCCTTATCCAAAATTATTGACGAGCTTATTGCTCAAGGAGTGGTTGTAGAAACTGACTCCAACGTATGTAATTCTCCGATTATTCCAGTCATGAAACGTACTGATCCAAATGCACCCCCAGTATATCGATTAGTGATTGACCTACGAGAGCTTAATAAATGTATTATTCCGCAGTACCCAGTTGTCCCAGACATCTCTTCCCTATTAACGGCCATTGATTCCGAAGCCACGTTCTTCACTGTCATAGACCTCAAGAACGCATTTTTCAGTGTCCCTATTCATCCAGACAGCCAGTTCCTTTTCGGATTTTGTTTAAATGGAAGGAGCTATATGTTCACACGAGCTCCTCAAGGCTTCACAGAAAGTCCTAGTATTTACAGTCAAGCACTTAAGAGACAACTAGACAACATTCACATGCCAACTGACACTGCCCTGCTCCAGTATGTCGATGATCTACTGATCACAGCCCGTTCTGAACGTGCTTGCGAGCGAGCATCCCTTACAGTCTTGTATTTCCTAGCCGAGATGGGGCACAAGGTGTCCCCTTCTAAGCTTCAATTCTGTGTCCAGCAAGTGGTCTACTTAGGACACTTACTGTCCAAGAGGGGTAGGCAGTTGACACCAGACCGTATCCAGTTAATAGCGAGTCTTCCTCAGCCCAAGACCCAGAAGGAGGTACGTGCTTTTATTGGCCTTACTTCTTATTGCAGACAATGGATTCCTCAGTATGCATTTCTAGCCAAGCCACTGATACAGTTAACGACACAGGAGGCAGCCGTACCGACTGTCCTCCCTTGGACATCTGAACATACACTTAGTTTCAATGAATTAAAGAAAGCCTTATGCCAAGCACCTGTTCTAGCAACACCGAACTACAGTAAGCCTTTTACACTTTTCGTCACTGAACGCGAAGGTACAGCATTATCTGTTCTCACACAAGATCAAGCAGGACAATACAAGCCCTGTGCTTATTTTTCGAGCACATTAGATCCTGTAGCCCAGGCTCTGCCTGCGTGCCTCAAGTCAGTTGCAGCCACAGCACTAGCTATCAGACAAAGTGATTCCATAGTCTTAGGACATACCTTGACAGTACAAGTTCCACATTCCGTGGAAGTTCTTTTAAACCGAACACAAACTCAGCACTTGACAATTGCACGTTTAACAGGTTATGAATTGACACTGTTCCAGCCACACATAGAAATCAGACGCTGCAACGTTTTAAATCCTGCTACACTGTTACCATCAGTTAATTCAAATCCAGCCACACATGATTGCGTGGAAGTAGTTAACATTACGACAAAGCCAAGACAAGATCTGACAGATACTCCGTTACCAGACCCCGACCTGACACTTTATGTGGATGGTTCATGTATGAGAACAAGTACAGGAGAACTAGTCGCCGCGTATGCAGTGACTACTGACACTGAAGTTATTGAAACACACCGTATTGATACCCTGTCCGCTCAAGCAGCAGAGCTAGTTGCTCTGACACAAGCCTGCATACACGCCAAGAACTTGAAAGTTAATGTTTACACAGATTCACGTTACGCATTTGGAGTTGTACACGACTTCGGAGTGCTCTGGCAGGAGAGAGGTTTCATGACTTCTCATGGAACCAAGATTCAGCATGGTCTCCTTATTCAAGCTCTGTTAGATGCCATACATTTACCGACATCTATCGCTATCATGAAGTGCAAAGCACATACGAAAGTTACTGACACCATTTCTCAAGGTAACGATCTAGCAGATCACACAGCCAAGCTTACAGCACAGACTCTAGACATTCCAGTTAACATGACACACACTCCAGATCCGACCACATGTATGACAGTTAAGGACCCTACACAAGATGTCATAGATATCCAGTTACATGCTACTCCCGAAGAAATCAAGAAATGGTCCGAACAAGGAGGGGTCCAGACAGATCAAGGATGGTTAACGAAGGGTAGAGCCACATGGTTTCTCCCCGACTCTATGGTTCAAGTCATTATTAATACCGCACATAGTCCAGCACATTTAGGAGAAAAAGCTATGTTAGACAGTATCCAGAACATTTGGTTCAACAAGCATTTACGAGCTGCAGCCAAGCAGAAAGTCCGTACCTGTATGATATGTTGTCAGTTTAATCCAGGTAAAAGTGTCCCGGTGGAACAAGGTGGATTCCAGCCCCCTGACCACCCTTTTGAAGTCCTCCAGATGGATTATATTCAGATGGAGCGATGTCGAGGTTTCAAGTATGTCCTTGTAGTTGTATGCGCTTTGTCCAGGTGGACAGAAGCATATCCAGTCCCAGATTACACAGCCGCGACCACTGCCAAGCAGTTGGTTCGTGAGTTTTTCCCTCGTTATGGACTCCCTAGAGTCGTATATTCTGACAACGGCCAGCCATTCTCATCTGAACTCATGAAGCATGTTTCCCTGTTGTTAGGGTACCAGTGGAAGTTTCATTGTGTACGCCATCCTGAAGCAGCCGGTCTTGTAGAGAGACATAACCAGACTCTGAAAATCCGTATCGCCAAAGTATGTAAAGAGAAAGGTGTGGACTGGCTAATAGCTCTGCCAGTCGCTTTATTTTATATGCGCATGGTCGCACATTCCAGATCAGGTCTGTCCCCGTATGAGGTCGTTTTCGGCCGCCCCCCTAACATGTGGGGTACTCCTAGACCCCGAAGTATTACCGATGTTTCAAGTAATATGCTGACAGATTACCTAGCTTCCTTGATGTCTGCCCTCAACTCATGTCGTTCACAGGTTGCCGCCGCATTTCCAGACAATACCGAGGTGGCACCGCATGAAATCGTTCCAGGATCCATGGTGATGGTGAGGAATTTTGACAGATCAAGTCCGCTGGAGCCTCGCTGGAAAGAGCCCCGACAGGTCCTCCTCACCACCCGTACAGCCGTGAAGTTGGAAGGTCGCAAAGGCTGGGTGCACCTTTCTCATATAAAAAAGTTTAATGGACTGAAACCCGTCTTAAAGAACATTTCCCAGGATTTGAAGGATTGCCAAAATATTGTTCTCAAGGACTGTCCCGCAAAAGACATTGCTACAAACCCTCCCCTGTTAGAGAAAACTCCGCAACAGGAGTATAAACTCAAGTTAAGGTCTAGTAAAATAAGTCAGTCAGTTTGATTGTCTAAGTCCTCCCCTAGGTGAAACGGTTAGACTGTTTCTGACATGTATAAAATAGACCCCCATAGTGAGAGAGTTAGTCAAAACTCAATCCGATGTATCATTTTTCTATGTTTCATATTATTTCTCAGCATTATGATTTCCTGCACCAGTTATGCATTTTTCTTGTATTTCCCAGTTCTTCATGTAAATAAGTCTGCTAATGCTACAGTAGAGCACACGTTTAGTGATCTGCCTCCTCATGAACTCTCTTACCGCCTCGCTATGCGAAATAATTCCTTTGTCCGCATGTTACATTACTCACACCAGACCAGCAATGCCACTAATTGTTGGGTGTGTGGTCGACTCCCCCCTTTCCAGATGCCGAAGGGAGTTCTGCCACTTTTTCCTTATCCATTCTCACATAATGGTTCGTGTGGAGCATGGTCCACGTTAACGTCATCCTCAACAGATATGTCTTTTCTTAACAATACATGTTTTCCAGACAAGCAAGGTCTTCCCCACAGAACAGGGTTAGATCTAGAAAATGAAGTGTATAATTTAGGTAATTATTCTTCGAATTTCATGGTCTTGAATGTTCAGTCTGATACTACTCCAGACTTACCTGCTATTTCAGTACTGCCAGTCAAAGGTGAATTATGTGTCCGAAATAATGGTTCCGTACATGTAGGACATAGTGATTGTACTACTATTGTCAAGTATAGTGACAGTGGGAAATCTATCTTCAAAGCTTCACGTCATTCTTATTTTATTTGTGGTCAAACTGCATATGTTCGTCTGCCCCTCGATTGGGAGGGAACCTGTTACATTGCCTTCCTACTGTCACCTGTTTTTCTAGCCCCATCTGATTATCACAGGAATACACATCTAGTACACATTAGACATAGAAGGGAGTCCCCAATTGTCGATTATACTGAAACTGCTCTAGAACAATATACAGATTTCAACAGAGGTTTCTTTTTCTTTATAGGACCTATCCAGAATAGTAAGCTAATCCGCAGGTTAACCAGAACCCTTGAAGCAGTAGTCAATGAGACTGCTTCTGCTCTAGGTAATTTAACTGAGGAGCAATCTGCTATGAGATTTGTCGTTTTACAGAATCGTCTCGTCCTTGACGTCATACTGGCCGATAGGGGCGGGGCCTGTAGAGTCATCGGATCTAGTTGCTGCATTTTCATTCCAAATAACGCGCCGTCTGTTTATTCAGCTATAACCAGACTCCATAAAATTGCCCATCTGTTACACCAAGATCCAGGCACCTGGACATGGTCCGGTTGGTTCTGGAATATAATTTCCGCATGGGGATGGAAAATATTGTCCTTCCTAGGTATTGCAGTAGCGATCATATTCAGCTGCTGTCTCTGTATACAATGTGGCCCTGCGATTTGCGGCATTTGTGCTACCTCTTGTATTCCTAGTCCCAAGCCCCGTTCTAAATCCCGTTCCAGGATAATTCGAGACGAGCAAATGATACTGTATGAAATGATAGATGGTATCATGAATATTGATGTTTCCTGATGGAAACGTAGTGACAAGGAGGGAATGTGGAAAAGTAAATTTTGCCATGTTCTGTGTCCCTACGTGTCATCCATCATATGTTATGTGTGCATGATTAAATATGCATATGTATTCCCCATGTACGATTCAAGACACAATTATAGTTGTGTCCACCTCTAACATGCCAGTTTCCAGTCCTCGTGAATACTACGAATATCAGGCCTATGTAAAGCTACGTTGCCACGTTTCTCAGTGTGCACGTTATTCCATTGTAAAGTCCCCGTTTCTAGGCCTCAAAAGGGCCTGGACACCAGATTCAGCTCCTGTCTCCTGAAACCTCGCTGAGGAGCGATACAGCCCCCACCTGTATCCTCGACCCTTCACTTACTTCCTGCCTCACAGTGCCCGGTTCAGCCTGGCTCAGCCTCTGAGTCTGCCAAAAGTATGTTATAGTTCCAGTTATCAGTTCAGTCCTCCTTCTCTGCATTCCTAAGCTACTGAATCGCATCAATAGTTTCCGTCATTGTCTAGCCTTCACGTCTCCACGTTAGAGAAATACTGCATTTAATGGTCATTTAATATTCTTCATCACGTACTACATGTAGAATAATGCATGGTCCAGTCTTAGAATCAAGTCAGCCTTTCCCCTCCTAACTTCTAGTTTATATCAACATGTTCTCTAAACATCAGATACTAGATACTGCTTAGGTACATGTCGCCCTGACTCTCCAGACTTCAGTCTCTGCTCCTAGCACAGAGTTCATAGCCCCCAGCTTCTCCTAGTGATACGTCATTGCTAGTTTGCGCACACCATCAGGTTAGAGGTCCCGGCTCCTTAGGTAGCCCCCTCCATGGTTTCCGCCCCATTCATGACATATTCTGTTACGTTTGCATCACATGTCTATGTATACGCCCTGTTACACCTCTTTTCACCCTTATCTTTCGCGACTGCTACGCGTCACACCTTCTGCTCCACCCACTGCTACGCCTATTGCAATGTAATGCTATGTGTTTGCGTTATGTATATATGCTCATGCACTGTTATTAAAAACGTCATTCCTTTTCCTTGTCCCGATCCTGACACCAGCAGCGCTGCTGGGCCCTGCCATCCTATTCCTATGCAGGTTGTCCTGTTCCTGTCCTTTATGCTGTAATAAACCTGCGAAACTCCTACTACCTCGAATTTTGACTCTTATTTATTGAGCTATCTGTTATTCATTTATACATTCAAAAATAGGGTATTATTTATTTATTTACCACAAAGTAACAGAGTTACTACAAACATATGATGACGAAGCATTATCTTATGTCGACGACATATACCTAACAGATGATGACTTGGATACTCACTTGAAGAGAGTGAACACCATAATACTTGGGTTCGCAGCAGAGGGTTACAAATTCAACTTTAAAAAATCTCGAATTGCCCATCTAACAGTCCTGTTCTTAGGATATGAATTATCAAGTGAAGGCAAAAGCCTGGCTGACAATTTCCTAGAGAAATGTGCCGTACTCCAAGCACCTAGAACACTAAAAAACCTACAGTCAACCTTTCCCCGGAAGCTTGTTTCCTTCCCAGTGTAAGAATTGGCTTTTGTAGTTTGGTTTGCCCTGTTCCCATCATGCACTGGGACAGGGACAGACTAATTTGCATACAGCCAGGTTCTGAAACTGGGATGGTGCAGTGAGCTAAAAAACGGTGTTGGATCTAGCCCTGATCTCTTGACTGGGTGAGAGTATTCTGCTTAATTCAGAGACTCTGTCCCTCACCACCCCTTGTTGTAAATATTTTTGTCCACCCTAAGCGTGGAAGGGTATACTCAGACATGAGTCCCTTGCTCATTGCACCATCAGGATTCAAGCAAGCCGGGCCGAAGACGGCTGTAATGCCAGAAACCGGTCCCCGGAAGCTTGTTTCCTTCCCAGTGTAAGAATTGGCTTTTGTAGTTTGGTTTGCCCTGTTCCCATCATGCACTGGGACAGGAACAGACTAATTTGCATACAGCCAGGTTCTGAAACTGGGATGGTGCAGTGAGCTAAAAAACGGTGTTGGATCTAGCCCTGATCTCTTGACTGGGTGAGAGTATTCTGCTTAATTCAGAGACTCTGTCCCTCACCACCCCTTGTTGTAAATATTTTTGTCCACCCTAAGCGTGGAAGGGTATACTCAGACATGAGTCCCTTGCTCATTGCACCATCAGGATTCAAGCAAGCCGGGCCGAAGACGGCTGTAATGCCAGAAACCGGTCCCCGGAAGCTTGTTTCCTTCCCAGTGTAAGAATTGGCTTTTGTAGTTTGGTTTGCCCTGTTCCCATCATGCACTGGGACAGGAACAGACTAATTTGCATACAGCCAGGTTCTGAAACTGGGATGGTGCAGTGAGCTAAAAAACGGTGTTGGATCTAGCCCTGATCTCTTGACTGGGTGAGAGTATTCTGATTAATTCAGAGACTCTGTCCCTCACCACCCCTTGTTGTAAATACAGTAAATTCTAGGCTTCCTAAATTTCGGAAGAACATACATTGCAAATTACGCAGAAAGGGTCAAGCCCCTTTATGATCTAATAACACCAGATTTTAAAAGAACCAATTGGACTCAAACACACACAGAAATTTTGAGATCCTTACAAACAGACATGTTAATTAAAACAAAATTAGAAACACGTGATAACACACGCAATCTTGTGATTCGAGTCATCCCAGGAAGATGCGGATTCACATACCTGACCTCTAATGAGGGAGAAAAGGTACCAATTGCATTCAAATCACACTTGTACACAGAAGCTGAAAAGAAATTCAGCATTAAAGAAAACATTATTCATGCAGTTCAAACCGCAATAGCTAGAGAAAAAGATAAAGCTGACGGTAGACACATCGCAGTCAGAACAGCAGAATCAGCCTTTGAGGCATTAACAACACCGTGTAATTTACCAACAACAGCATTGAATCCGAAATGGATACAATGGGTGAACTCAATTACAACGGACAAAGTAAAATACTACTTTGATCCAGAATTAAAAGAATTGAAAAATCTAGAATATGAAAGAACATTCCCTCTGCCAATCGACATTCTGCCCTTCCGACAGTACGCATGTGTAATCTATACAGACGGACATGCTCAACCCTCCGTTTGGGGAGAACAAGCATACAACCCCACATGTGAGATTACAAAGAAAGTGTGGCGCGGAGGTAAACTAAGACCTCTATTAACAAGAACACACTCAGTAGAAACTAATTCAGAACAACAGACTGAAATAATAGCATTGAAAATTGCGCTAGATAATGCAGATCGCGAATTCCCGACACTTATAGTGTCCGATTCGTATTACTGCGTCAAATCATATAACAGCGATTTGCAGAAATGGATTCAAAACGGTTACAAAGATGACACAGGTGCAACAATAAAGCAAAAATTGCTTTGGGAACAAATAGTTCTGTTACAAAAAGAACTATCAAAGACTCACGTGATACATACACTGAGTCATCAACGTGATGGCGTTCACGTTGCAGGGAATTCATTGGCTGAGACAGCCACAGCGGTAGCAACTGAATCGGCATCCGTAGCTAGAATAAAGCGTACAATGAAATACATTGACGGTGAAACAGTGCTGGCGGTAAAAACGTCATCAAAAGGCGACTGCTCAGCGCTACCGATCAACTATCCACTCAATTATACATACATAATCGATGCAAACTCCGTCCCTTTTGCTCGAATCCCTGGAGTGGGGGATAGAGTAATTCCAAACATGGACAGGAGAACTTTGTTAATTGCAGACGCACATATGGGCGAGGGTCTCAGACACCTCAAACTAAAAGATTCTCTGGAAGAACTACAATCAGTGTACTGGTGGCCAAGCATGAGCCTGCAGCATCACATTTTTGTAAAAAAATGCCCGGACTGCAACAGAGATCGCAGTGGCGAGAGAAACGGTATACTACCGTGGCGTTTCACTCCAGAAAGGATCAGCAGTAAAAAGCAAAGCGTCCGATTAACATATACAGGCTAGTTTCCACTTATAATGTAGATCCCCAGCGCTCGGCTGACGTCTGGACTGTTATACAAAGATTTGCGAGTCTAAATGGCATATACGCTAGGAGCATGCTACGTTTGACCAATGTTTTCACTTTAGCACTCAAGCTTGTGGGGAAGCACGGCCAAATGAGCATAGCGATGCGGGATTCTTCTCACTTCCTTCCTGAGGGATACGGGATGGTGTAAAGAAAAAACCAAGGCATAAAGCTATCTATAACAGAAAGGATATTAGGTTCGGGAGCTGGGTGGGTCAAACATCTAATAAGTGTCCAACATAGTCTAAATAACCTGCCAAGAAATTCTCTGAAGGGATTCAGTCCGTACGAATTATTGTTTGGAACTAGGATGTTAGTCTTAGATCTTGACAGTCAGACTTCAGTGGTAAAGGAAAAAACCTTTGATATCAAAGATCGTTTGGCTATTTTGCAGGACTTAAACAAAACAAGAAAAGACCTGAGCAACATAAAGTTGATATATGTCAACAAAGAGAGAGGTAGGGAAATCAAGGACACTCTCTTTGTCCCCAGTTAAGTATCAAACAACAAGAAAAGAGAGGTCTGGTCAGTCTTAAGGCTGCCAGAGATATGGAGCAAGGAGATAAGTGGGTTTTGTTTGTACACAGTCACTCCGATTGAGTAGGAAAGCCCTCACACACCGACCTGGTCAGTGTCATGCTTCATCATCGGGCCCCACCGAAGAGGCCGAGTGCCTCTTCGGTGTGCTGCGACGCCAGAAAGACTGCGGAGCTGGTCTTGTGGGGAGGACGTTATGTGAAAATTAGAAAATTAAAAGTGCCTAACAGGGTATCAGAATTTTTTTTTTAATGAGTGATCCCTAAGACACGTGTGGGTGGTTTTATGTGTCTGAATTTACGTGCCAAGTTTATTACGAGTTGGGATAAATTCTGCTAAATACCACGCGTTTTAAAATTAATCAGTCAACCTGACCAAACTTCAAAAGGACCAAAAGAAGTTTGAGTTCGAGAAAGTATACCCTTACTCTGCAGCTTCGTTCACTCCACCAGCACGCAATGCCAACAACTCAGACTACTCAGATGATGATTCATCTAATAGCAGTGGTTCCAGTAACAACTCTTTCAAACAAACAAAAAGAAGAGGGAACCGAGGCAATAGAACCAACAGAAGCGGGCAGGGTAATCAAGGCAACCACCAACAGTGGTATCCCCCACAAATGGGGATGGGCACACACCCTTATGCCTTCCAACAGCCACCCTATCCGTTCATGGGTTGGAACCCGGGCTTCATGCCCCCAGCCAATTTCCAACAGCAGTATAGACAGCCTTTTTTAGAGAGCGGACGGAGAGGCCGAGGCAAAAGGAGAGGGAACACCAGAGTAACCTGGCAAGAAGACGACTCAGTAGCGAACCACACCCGGAGCAATCAGCAACCGGGCACGAGCGGAGTCTGAGTCTAGTGACAAATTTGTCTACCAGAACACTCACTCCGGGGGAGATTCAAGTATTGGAAAAAGGGTTAGGCTTTGTCCCCACAGCAAAACCTGACAAATTCAAACTACACTGCGAACTGGCAGCATTCTTCCGCAAACTAAAATTAAAAGCGTTTTTCGATGGGAAAACAGACCCAATGGAATCAGTCAGGAAAGGTGACACAGGTTTAAGACCTAGCTCGACTTTCATCCCGCCCCAACACACAATACCAGCGGCCATAACTGCTTTTGAGCAAGCTGTGTTTAAAGACCTAGAACATTGCCAAAATCCAAGAACATTCAGCAATTTCAGTACTGCTGAATTCGAGGCATTGCAACAACTACAAAACGACACCTCCATAACCATCAAGCCTGCGGACAAGGGCGGAGGGATCATTATCCAGAACACAACTGACTATGAGATCACCTGCAAAAATCTACTCGGTGATGTCAGAAATTACACTCCACTGACATCAGATCCGACTCCTGAGCTCTCAAAAAGGATCAGCTCTTTGGTTAAACAAGCAGAGGATCGAGACCATATATCCAAGAATGAAGGGGCATTTCTGAATAAAACAAGTAGTGTTATACCCTACTTCTACACGTTGCCGAAAATGCACAAGAATAAACTACCACCACCTGGACGTCCAATCGTCTCAGGGATTGGTTCGCTCCTAGAGCCGTTATCACAATTTTGTGATCACTTTCTGAGACCATTAGTACAGTCCACACCAACCTACTTGAAGGATACAAAAAGTCTGCTGCGTCTACTAGCAGAGATCACCTTCCCTGAAAACTCGATCACTCTGGTAACATTAGATGTGGAAAGCCTCTACACAAGCATTCCACAGGACGACACAATCAAGGTCCTCACTAAGGTACTGGATTCAACCAACTGGGAATTCCAGACCCCAAAAAAATTCATTATTGAGTGTGCCACTATAGCACTGAAAGAGAATTTTTTCTCATTCAAAGACCAACTGTACCTACAATGCTCTGGGACATCCACGGGCAGTACTTTCGCGCCGAGCGTGGCGGGGTTGTATGTGGCAGACTTTGAAGCTAAACATATCCTACCACCCACTGCAACCTTTTTTTCATCAATGTTACTGTGGAAACGCTACATTGACGACATTCTGCTTATCTGGAACGGCAGTGATAATGATCTGGAAAATTTCCTCACATGGATCAACACTCTAGACCACAACTTAAGATTCACTAACACCAAAAGCAGAAGAGAAATTGTGTTCTTGGATGTGGTCATCTCAATCAGTGGAACGACACTCGCCACAAAAACCCACAACAAACCAACAGCAAAGAACAACCTCTTGGAATTTAACAGTTTCCATCCGCGTCCGCTAAAGGAAAACCTCCCTTATGGCCAATACCTTAGGCTACGAAGGAACTGCAGCATCAGCAAAGATTTCAAAGACCAATCAGCCAACCTGACGGAAAAACTAAAAAGTAGAGGCTATCCTACATCCACCCTCAATAAAGGATTTAAAAGAGCTAAAAACCAGCCAAGGGAGGCACTTCTGGAAGAAAGGAATAACAAACCAGACCAGATCCCACTCACATGTGTCACCACATACAGCAGTCTCTCAAACATCATGAAAAAGAGCGTAAACAAACATTGGAATATTGTAAAAACCTTTAAAAAGGACTGGGAAAAACCCCTTTTTTCTTTCAAAAAGGGACGCAGTTTAAGAGATGCCTTGGTACACACACGCCCAAAAGAGAAACCACCAACTATGACACCATCAGTGACAACAACATGGGGTCTCCCTAAAATTACCGGACACTACCCCTGTTCGGACTGCAGTGTGTGCCACCTAACACAAGCTACCAAAACACTGGCTCTAGAAGAAGGGAAAGTGTGGACCCAACGTGGACATACCAACTGTAATTCGATCAATGTGATCTACCTGATCACCTGTCCTTGCCAGCTCCGATACGTAGGCATGACCACCAGAAAAGTGAAACAACGGATCTGCGAGCACCGCAGCAACATAAGGTGCAAAAAAGTAACAACAAAACTGAGTCGCCACTTCCTAGACAAAAATCACACCACCAACGATATGAGGTGGACTGTGATTGAAGCTATCGAAGGTACAAGAAATGTACAAAACAGACTGTTTGAAAAAGAACAGCGTTGGGTATACCGTCTGGGGACAAATACCAACGGCCTCAACGACGATATCCCCTGGAATACAGTCCTTTCGTGAACTCCCTGACTACTAGCCTCTTGTGTCTTCTAACGAGATATATAGGGTGATCTGAACTATTATACCATCAAAAACTAAATAATTGCCGCATTTTTCATAATCTGTGCACACTGAGCATAAAGACATCTAAGTGGAACTATGTCCGTCAAAAAAACAAAAATATTTTGAAATTTCAACTACAGTGCATTTCTCCTTTAATACCACTCAACTGTCCCTCCAATCATAGCAGTATTAATACTCATGTATATATGGAATCCATCCATCCAAACACAAACTATTATTGAATAGAAACGATCGCCTTCGGTAGCCATAACAACCGTCAGCGTGTCTAATTCCCTTTCATGTAGTGTTCAGGGATAGGCTCGCCACTCCAAGCCTCACTCTGATCTGAAACGCTCCGCGCCCAGAGGGGCGTGTGCGCTCCAAGCCTCGCTTTGAGCGAGACACGCCCAACCAGGAAACGGGCGCGCAAACAAGGAACAAAGCGCTTTTAAACGCATTTACCGGCCCCGCTCTCCATCGTCGGGGTCCGGTAAAGAGGATTCTTGCAGGTTTAGAAGCGGATTGTGAACGCTGAGGGCGTGAGTGTGCATCTCCGGCGGAACGACTTTTTGCGATCACCATAAGCTAAGTACCTGTATGCTTGGGTCATATTGACATTTAACTCTCTCATTTCCTAGGATGTGCCAGGCGCGCTCCAATCCTCCTCCCGAGACCCATGGTGCTAGTAGCGCCCTATTTTAAAGTGAGATTTCCTCCATACCTACCAGCTTAGGGGGGTCACCGACAACTTGGTCAAATTGATCCCTGCTCATGGAGAATTCACATCGTGTTTTTACTTCCCCTGCTACAACAGTAGTTTTTAAATAAAACCCACCTTTAGCACTCCACCTCCTAGCGTGTACAATATCCCTAAGGGCTACATGGATGGTGCATAAAATATCATCTATTGTGTGCACACAAAAGCTTGTCACCATCTTAGGAGCACTATGATAAGTGTATTCTGGCATATACTAATTGTATGTATGTCTTTATCTGTTTGTCCGTGTATTGTTTCTTACAGGTGCTGACACACCCTTGAATTTGTTTTTTTTTTAGAATGAGCAATTGCTCTTCTAATTTTTAAGCACTTTTTCACTTTTTCTTTTTCACTTTCACGCCCCCAGGTCAGGGTGGACTATTAGAGTGTCCATACCGCCGGGGTTTAGTCCTGAAGAATGCCTTGGTGAATACATACCACAAGTACGGCAGAAACATGTTGACTGATTAATTTTAAAACGCGTGGTATTTAGCTGAATTTATCCCAACTCGTAATAAACTTGGCACGTAAATTCAGACACATAAAACCACCCACACGTGTCTTAGGGATCACTCATTAAAAAAAAAATTCTGATACCCTGTTAGGCACTTTTAATTTTCTAATTTTCACATCACGTCCTCCCCACACGACCAGCTCCGCAGTCTTTCTGGCGTCGCAGCACACCGAAGAGGCACTCGGCCTCTTCGGTGGGGCCCGATGATGAAGCATGACACTGACCAGGTCGGTGTGTGAGGGCTTTCCTACTCAATCGGAGTGACTGTGTACAAACAAAACCCACTTATCTCCTTGCTCCATATCTCTGGCAGCCTTAAGACTGACCAGACCTCTCTTTTCTTGTTGTTTGCAACATAAAGTTGAAACAACAGCCAACAACCACTGAAGAACCACCACCTGTCCCAGCAAGACCTGTCTGGATTCCAAAAGTCGGGGATCTAGTCAGAGAAAAGATCGCGGTAAAGAAGGAATTTGGGCCTTCTTACAGAACAGCAGTTCCTGTCTTGTCTATCAACGGGACAAGATCAGTTGTACTACCGCCGCTTGCTGGTAAAAAGGAGAACCGAGTTGTATCCATCGACCTGGTAAAACCACAATCATGTGGCCGATAACAAACAGTAGGCCAAGTGGACTCCCAATAAGTAGTAGAACACCAAGATTTGCTACCAATACAGAGGTCCAAACTAAGAGGCTAATCACATTCGAAACGCCTACAGAAGAACAACAAGGACTATGCAACAATGCATTGGAACTTAAACCTCTGAAAACCCAAATAAAAACATTTAATAAAGACACACCAACCTACAATGAAGTAACAAACGAATATGCAAGAAACAGTAATCCTGAAGCAATTGGAACAATTGACAGAACTGCATCCGGCTACTTCATAAACTTCGATGATTCCTCTGAAGACCTCAGTGAATCAAAAACACAGCCATCAACGAAAACATTTAAAGATAAAGCTAAAGAACTTTTGAAACAACTGAAAGAAACCTATCTGATTTCTCCATAGATTGAATTTTGGGTGGGCTTTGGTGTATTTATCCTCATACTTTGGCTCATCATGGTACTAACTTTGGGACGCTTCATTGAGGGAAAATATGCTAAATTGGACACAGCAAGTCAGAAAATCAACTTGATCCTCAAACCACACACATCTTCACACGTCGAGAAAAGAGAACTTTCTTCAGTCAACTTCACAGCCAATCCTATACCGGGTGGGGTAGCATGGGACAATACTGACTACGAAATTTATGGTCCGGTTGAGATCCTGAAATATCCACACCAAATTAAGATCTCGTTGAGTGACTTTGTAAAAACAAGCTCATTTGCTGATGATTGGGACTTTGAAAGTATAAATAATATGATGTCTGACTTAGTGATGTCTGCTAAATTTACCAAACATGATTTGCAGGGTTCGACTAATTATGATAGTATGTACTGTTACAACCACTATGGTAACCATTTTCTACATAGATCTGCACAACCTAGAAATGTTTTAAATTATAATCAATGGGAACATTGTGCAACCCCTCCAAAAGGAAGCTCAAGAACCTTTTACGACAAATATTCATACTTTTCAGGGTTCAACACAAGTAATGCTGAAACATTTTATTTTAAATTGTCAAATAAGACAGGGACAAAGACCATGCTAACAAACACGAAATTGATATATTCAGACTCATTTTTTGAACAAATGAATACTTTTGGTTTTGATTATTGGGACAAAAATGTTGAAGTTAAAAGTGTTTGGGGTACAAAAGAATGGCAAGTACAAGGTATAGAATGAATATGCTACTTACCAGTATGCATCTGTTCTTGGCATGTAGGGCTGCTAACATTCACATCTTTTGCATAGATCGCCGCCTAGTGTTGGGTCCGGATGATCGCACCTTGTTGTCCTGGAAGAGTCTTCGAAGTATCCTGAGATAGGTGGCTCCTCCCCTGGACTACAGTGCGCATGGGCATCGGCTCCATCCCCAGATTGTTTTTAGCCATTGTGGCAGAGATGGAGTGAAAAGTGTAAAGGATGTCCATGCTAATGATTGAATGCAAGAGTATGTCTGCAGCTGCGACAGGCACCGGGGAGGAGGGTGGGCGATATGAATGTTAGCAGCCCTACATGCCAAGAACAGATGCATACTGGTAAGTAGCATATTCAGTTCGAGGCATGTGGGCTGCTAAATTCACATCTTTTGCATAGAATATATAGCAGTCCCTCCATTAGCGGCGGTTGCCCGTGCCAGCTGCAGAAACCTGAAAGAGTGTCTTGAGAACAGCCTGTCCAACAGCTGCTTGCTGTTTGGAATGCACATCAACACAGTAGTGTTTTGTAAAGGTATGCGGTGTAACCCATGTGGCTACTCTGCAAATGTCTTCCAAAGGAATGTTCCCTAGGAAAGCCATGGATGCCCCCAATTTGCGTGTGGAGTGCACCCTTGGGGGTATTGTTAAGGTACGTTTAGCCTTTTGATAGCAGATTTGTATGCACTTAACAATCCACCTGGCTATTCCTGCTTTGGAAATAGGGTTGCCCTTGTGCTGTGGCGAGAAGGCAACGAAAAGTTGTTTTGTTTTCCTAAAGTGTTGTGTCCTGTCAATATAGTACATCAACGCCCTCCTAACGTCCAAAGTATGGAGCATTCTTTCCGCCACTGTTTGTGGGTTTTGGAAGAATGCGGGCAGGTCAATAGTTTGGTTGAGATGAAACTGTGACACCACCTTCGGAAGGAATTTGGGGTTAGTGCGTAGTACCACCCTATTTGGATGAATTTGTATGAATGGCTCTTGGATTGTGAGCGCTTGCAGCTCACTGACACGTCTTAGTGACATAATAGCAATAAGGAAAGCCACTTTCCATGTTAGGAACTGGAGTTCACACGAGTGCAGTGGCTCAAAAGGTGGTCCCATCAGCCTGGTGAGGACCACATTGAGGTTCCACACCGGAGCTGGCGGTGTTCTTGGGGGAATGACTCGTTTCAGACCTTCAAGGAAGGCTTTAATGGCAGGCACTCTGAAGACAGAGAGATGTTGCCTGTTCTGAAGATAAGCTGCAATGGCGGATAGATGTATCCGAATGGAAGCGTACGCTAGATTGCACTTGTAAAGATGTAACAGATAGCAAATGATGTTAGGGATAGATGCATCTAGCGGGTTTATGTTATTGGCTGTACAGTAAATGACGAAACGCTTCCATTTTGCAGCATAGCATGCTCTGGTAGTCGGCTTCCTTGCCTCCTTGATGATGTCCATGCATTCTGGAGGTAGGTGAAGGTAGCCAAACTCTAGGACTTCAGGAGCCAGATCGCCAGGTTGAGCTGTTGCGGATCTGGATGCTGAATGTCTCCATGGTTCTGCGTTAAGAGCTTGGGTGTTAGGCGCAGCCTTTGATGCGGCACCACTGAGAGTTCCAGAAACGTGGTGTACCATGGTTGGCGTGCCCACGTTGGAGCAACTAGGATGAGCGCCATCGAGTGCTGCCTTAGCTTTCTTGCCACCAGCGGTATTAGAGGTGCTGGTGGAAAAGCGTACGCAAATTTGCCTGACCAGTTCATCCATATCGCATTCCCCTGCGACTGTGGGTGAGGGAACCTGGCGGCAAAGTGTTGGCATTTTGCGTTTTCGCTTGTGGCAAATAGGTCTATCTGTGGATGACCCCACTGCTGGAAGTACGGGCGGAGTACTGATGGATGTAACTCCCACTCGTGCATTTGATGGCTGTATCTGCTGAGCAGATCCGCCATCTGATTGTCCTTGCCCGGGAGGTGTTCTGCCATGAGGAAAATGTTCCGCTGAATGGCCCACTTCCACATGCTCTGAGCCAGATGAGACAGCTGCGGCGAGTGGGTGCCTCCCTGCTTTTGAATGTAGTACATCGCTGTCATGTTGTCCGTCCGGACTAACACTACCTTGTTCCACAGATGTACATTGAAGGACTTGAGCGCCATGAAGATTGCCATCAGTTCCAGATAGTTGATGTGCATCTTCTGTTGCTGCGTCGTCCATAGTCCCTGCACTGTGTAAGTGAGCAGATGAGCTCCCCATCCCTGGAGAGATGCGTCCGTTGTCAGGATAATCTGTGGCACTGGCTCCTGGAACAGTCGGCCCTTGCAAAGGTTGTGTGGATTCCACCAATGCAGAGAGTTGTACGCCCGACTGGTAACCAACACTAGGTCTGTCATTCGTCCTTGAGCCTGTGTCCACTGATTTGCTAAGCACTCCTGGAGCGGACGCATATGTAACCTTGCGTGAGGGACTATCAAGATGCAGGAGGCCATCATGCCTATCAACTGCATGAACACTCTCGCTGGAAGCGAGTGTTGTGGTCTGAACCTTTGGATTAGAGACTGTATGCTGTCTATCCTGACCTCGTTTGGCTGAGCCATAGCTGTCAGGGTATTTATTGTCGCACCCAGAAACTGCCGTACATGTGCTGGTTGAAGGTGCGACTTTGGGTAGTTCAGCGAGAAGCCCAGATTGTGAAGGAGGTGAATGGTAGTCGACATGTCCGCGGCGCACTGTTGTTCCGACTTGGCTTGAACGAGCCAGTCGTCTAGGTAGGGGTAGACATGGATGTTCTGCCTCCTGAGGTGCGCCGCTACCGTCGCCAGACACTTGGTAAACACTCTGGGGGCGGTGGTCACTCCGAAGGGTAGGACTTTGAACTGATAATGCCTGCCTTGGATAGTGAACCTGAGATACTTTCTGTGGGGCGGGTGTAGTGGTATGTGGAAATAAGCATCCTTGAGGTCTAAGGTTGCTAGGAAGTCCCCTTGGTTCAGCAAGGGAAGAATCTGTTGCAGTGTGAGCATATGGAAATGTTCTGACAGTATATACAGGTTGAGGGGGCGCAGATCTAGAATGGGTCTGAGAGATCCGTCCTTCTTTGGAATAAGGAAGTACAGGGAATAGACCCCTGTGCCTTCCTCCTCCACTGGCACGAGCTCTATTGCGCCTTTTTGCAGCATCACCACTACTTCTTGCTGCAATAAGTGCAAGTGCTCTGCGGACATAGGCCGTTGCTTTGGTGGAATGTTGGGTGGAGTGGACGTTAACTCTAGACAATAACCGTACTGGACAAGTTGTCTTACCCACCTGTCTGTGGTGATGTTTGTCCAGACTGGCAGGAACTGCTGGAGTCTCCCCCCGACAGGTGTTAAATGGTCGGGGGGCAGTGACAGAGAGTCACTGTTTGTTTGGGGCAGAGGAACGGGAGTTGTTGTTTCCTCTGCCACGTCCCCTGGTGCTGTTTCCTCGATAACCTCCTTTATTCTGCTTGGGGTACGAGGACTGTGCTCCACCTTTAGTGAACTGTGATTGTTGACCCATCTGCCCTCTGGTGACCCCACGTGCACCTGAGCGACGAAAAGTGTTGCCCCGGAATTGTTGTGACTGAAGGGCCCCCATAGACTTAGCCGTTTCGTTGTCTTTCTTAATCTTTTCGAGGGTGGTGTCAACATCAGGACCAAACAGTCTATCAGGATTGACGGGCTGATTGAGTATGGTTGTTTGAATGTCTGGTTTAAACCCTGATATGCGTAGCCACGCTTGTCGTCTTAGCATGACGCTAGTGTTAATAGCCCTAGCTGCTGTGTCTGCGGCATCAAGTGCACACTTTAATGCTGCGTTGGAGATGAGTTTTCCCTCCTCTATGAGCAGTTTGGTACCCTCTTGAAACTGTGTAGGCAGGTGTTGTAAAAGTTGCTCCAGGGTGTCGTAATGCGCCCTATCGTAACGTGCCAATAGCGCCTGTGTATTTGCAATACGCCAGAAATTGGCAGCCTGCGCAGCTATTCTTTTGCCCCCTGCCTCAAGCACTTTGGACTCCTTGTCTGGGGGAGGAGCTTCACCAGTCGTTTGGGAGTTGGCCCGTTTGCGGGCATTTGCGACCACTAGAGAGTCAAGAGGCAACTGTCCCCGAATATATGCGGGGTCAGCAGGTGCCGGTCTGTATTTCTTCTCGATGCGTGGGTTGACCACTCTCGCTCTGGTAGACTCCTTAAAGATCTCTGCAGCATGTTTAAGGACCCCTTTCAGCATAGGAAGTGTCTTGACTGTTCTTTCAGAGACAGAGAAAGTGTCAAATAGAAAGTCTTCCTCCACTGGGTCAGCGTGCATGTCCACGTCATGATTAGCAGCTGCCCGTTCGATTAATGCATGAAATCCTGCAGAATCCTCTGTTGGGGATGCCCGTGCACTGAAAAGCTGTGGGTCTTGCCCCACAGGTTGGTGTCCCTGGTCACCAGCGTCATCATAGGAATCCTGTTGCGCATCAGGGTCAGTGATGGGGAAATTATATTGGTCATCTAGTCCCTCCTCCTCTCCCCCAGAGTGGTCGGGGGAAGGTGTTGGACTTCTCCTAGGCGGAGGCTGGATAGGTTCAACTAGGGCAGGAATGTCCTGAGTAGGCCTTTTCTTCTTCAGTGGAATAATAAAGGAGTCCACTGGCGGGGAAGTGATCTTCCGCTTATAAAGGGTCAGCCTGCCAGTGTCTGCGTCGATAAAACGCTCAGATTCGTCTCCTGAGTCGTGTTGTCGACCCGATAGGCCGCTAGACGTTGAAGATTCTGATGTCTTCGGCGCCGTCTTTGGGGCAAAGGCTTTCGGGGCTTCCTTCGGCGGCAGAATATATAAGAGCTTGGCAGTAGGCTTTACAGGCACGTCCAGTGTCTTCTGGTGCGACGGCGCGGAAGCCGATGTCGCAGTAGCCTTCTCACGAATCCGTTGCAATGAACTGACGATTTGTGATGCTCCACCCGCCGAGGCACCTGGCGCCGACGAGGAGTCCGCCAGCGGGCCGCCGCCCCCGACTTTCTGGGGCACTTTTGGAGGCTTAGACGTCGATGCCGCAGCTTTAGGCACGGAGTCCTTGGGCCTATGAGCCGAGCCTCCGCTCATGGATCCGAGGGATTTCGTAGACTCCGCCTCGACGATGCGTCCGGCTAACGGTGCCCCTCTCGGCACCGAGTGTTTATCACCGACTTTTGCGGACTTAGTCTGTGCCGCTCCGGTCGACCCTTGACGGACGACCTTCTTTGAGGACGCATCCCCCTCCGATAACTTCGGCACTGTTGAGTCAACAGTCTTCTTCGGCTTCAGTGGCCCGGAGGTCGACGGAGCCGATGAGGTAACAGGCTTTGGCGTCTTAGATGGAACGTCCGCCATCTTAGGTGCACTCGAATCCGGTGGTTTCGGTTTCGATTTGGCGTCGGCCATTTTAGGTGCAGTCGATACCGTTGGTTTCAGTTTCGGTTTCGATATGGGCTGCGTAGCCCCCGCAGGTGTGTCCGTGGCCGGGCGTGAAGGCGGGGCCGTGGCTTGCGGTGCAGGGTCTTGGGTAAGGCCGAGAGGCGATCCCGTGACCTGAGCCTGATCCGTATAACTGTCGGGGCATAGCTCATCCCCTGAGCTATCTTCCGCGGCCCCATAAACTTCTTCGACGTCCCCTACCTCGTCGACGTATTCAAGGTCTTGTTCTATGGCCCCGTCGTCTTCGTCGGGTGCAGCTTCGACCTCCGTCGCAGGTGGTGAGATTTGAAGATGATGGCTTAGGCTCTCGTCTTCTGGGTCGTCGAAGATGTTATCAGGTGCCGGTGCCGCTCGCTGGGCCTCGAGGCGCACCGCGCGCCTAAGCTTGAGCGTTTTCTTCGACTGGAACTTGGAGCAGGCCTTGCAGTTCTGCTCGTTATGGTCCGGCGAGAGGCATTTATTGCAGACCGGGTGCACGTCGATATGTGGGTATTTGGACCCACAGACGGGACAGTATTTAAACGGGCTCCGGTCCATGTTGAAATAGTCGCGGTCTTGCTGCGATGAGAAGGCCTCGATGTCCGAAGAGTAACTCGACTCCGCAGATTCCGCCTCAAAGAGACGGGAGAAACTCGAGACCGCACGCAAACAATACCGACGTAGGTAACGAAGGTCTTTTGACCTTGAAGAAGTACGTTTTCTCGGTTCCAACAGAGAGACGTCGAGACCGCATCCGAACCCAATGGCGGAAAAAAACAATCTGGGGATGGAGCCGATGCCCATGCGCACTGTAGTCCAGGGGAGGAGCCACCTATCTCAGGATACTTCGAAGACTCTTCCAGGACAACAAGGTGCGATCATCCGGACCCAACACTAGGCGGCGATCTATGCAAAAGATGTGAATTTAGCAGCCCACATGCCTCGAACTCATTGTTTAGAGCCTGCATGATCCCAGAACAAATTATATTTTTAAATGACACTGTTCAACAAACCACCTGTCTTGGCTTAGCCAAAATCAAAGACTTAAATAAACCGTCTATTCCAAAGCCAACAATGAACAGCAATAGCTCTACAGATGAAAAGATAGACGTAAACTATATATTAAACCAAAACAGAACACATCCTGATTGGAAACAGTGGTTGATCTGGCCCACAGATACTAATAACTGTCAAGACAGATTCCTGAACAAAAAACAGGGGTTCAAATTGACCAGGCCAGACCCTAGATATTCCCAAAGACAACACCCAGGGATAATAACCACCTACAGTGTGGGCAAATTATGCCTTCAATGGCTACAAACTTCCACACTGACAGAAATTAAACAACACCTAACTTTACTTACTGATGGTGCTGACTTGCGTGATTTCATTATGGGACCGCGCAAACAGCGTCAAAAACGCTTCATAGCAGCCTCTGTATATGCAGCTTACAATGAGGCCTGGAAGGTTACTCAAATTGAGACAGCAGAAAGTATACGGGAAATTGACCGTAATAATTTGGAAAAATCACTTTCTGTAGTGGACAATGGGTTAATGACTCTGTCCTCCAGAATCTTTTCTTTGGACAGCATTGTGTCTTCAGCAATCAACATAATATCGCAAGACTTACTGCTGTTACAACACGGTCAGTCTCAATTGCGTTCTATTGTACAGCTTGGCTGGACGTTACAAAATCTGCGTTCAGGCTATGTGCCTTGGCGTTTAATCAACACAACGTCACTTTTCAATATCTTTAACCTTACTGATAAACAAATCAGTATGACACAAAAGGGTGCTGATTATACAATCCTGAGCATTGAGAAACTCGAGAGATTACCAGTGACAATGTCAGAACGACCTGTCAGTGAATGGATAATACATGGGATAATTAATATTCCAATATCAACTTTCAGGTTTCAATACTGCCAAAAATATATACAGGCTGGCATGTACGAAAAATTGGGAAAAGGGTACATTAAGACAACTTGGAACTTGCCCTATTCACATGCATGTGTCAGTAATAAAGGACAGAAAGTGTTTCTTAGTGGCAATAATTGTGCGATGTCACTAAGCGGTACACTTCTGTGTAATGGAACTAGTTTGCATGGAGCCTGTGAAGGGAACTCAAATAACCTTTCATGTCACCAGCTAGGCGCACCTGCAACAGAGATAGAACCATTCCTTAAAAGACTCTATAATGGGAGTTACATTTTAATTGTGGATCGCAGATGTTGTAGTCTTATGCCCGGGACTCCTTATCTCGTAACTACGACTGCGAAGGTCATGTGCTGTGGACACTCATTGTTCCCCAGCTCCTTTCCAGACAGGGAGGCAAGGGCATGGCCTAACTTGAAAATTACTTCTATTCGAATAGATACTTTAAGCAGAATGAAAACAGTGCTTCTTCAGACGCCGACCAGACTCACGTCATCAAAAGAAACGTATGATCTCCTAGTCGCAAGGACGACTGCAGAGATTCACTCATTGTTATCAACTAATTCCCCCATACATTTCGCAGAAATCCTGAATGAAATCTTAAATATTTCTGATACCAGTGGAGTCTCAAATGTATTTAAGACAGTATTTTCGATGGCATTAACACCATTCAAAGCCATACGGGGTATTTTTCCAGATTTCGTCCATTCGATTTTTGGCGGACTTCCCCTCATTTTAGGACTAATTGCAGAAATCCTATTCTTGGTCCTTATATTTCGTTATGGCAAACCGTGTCACAGACAAAACACCTGCGACAAGGGAAGAAACAATCCGAGCCATTGGATACCGGGACCGGATATCAAAAATCCTGGGACTATCCCGGCTTAGAGACCTGAACATGACTTGGTTTCTTTCATTTCGACCAATATGGCATCGATGTGTTTTACCTGTATTAAGGTGCTTGCTGTGCGGAGAAGAATGCGTGTTGGACACCTGTCTGACGCTACAATCAGATGCGCCAATGGATGCAGAAACATTGTTGAGTCCAATAAAGGCTCATGCCTTGTGCTGCCCTCAACGGCTGCCAATCCTGATGACGGCATTCGTGGAAACTTCACCACTACGATTAAGGGGTAGTGGAGTTCAAGATGAAAGCAGCATCGATCAGGTACGACCTTCTGTCAGCAATACTAATCAAAACGTCAATGGAGACAATCATGCGCACGAATGCATGGTTACACCTTTTTCCGAGTTAGTGGAACTCTCCCAGGAAGCTGTTGACAGCTTTTTCGACAGTCTAAATGATATGATGTTCTCACCAGAGCAGAAATAGAGACTTTTAAGCAAGCTAGCACACGGCGTTCCCAACACCCTGAATTTGGCCTTCAACTTTGATAGCAAAATAACATGAACAATTTTCCCTCCAGTTCACGGACAGCAATTTTTTCAGCAGCCCCAAAATATTTTTACGGTTTTTCGGGACACTTATCTTCTGCTTAAAGTAAGAACTATTCTTAGAGAACTAAAAATTTCTATTTTAAGAAACTTTATAGACATTAGCTGCCCGCTGGTATGTTCATAATTATTTTTATTCTGTGATGAAATGGTCTCGAACCTTTTTTTCTGTATTAAGAGCCATTTTCATGTGTAAATTCTCATATACCAATTAGCAATAATGTATACATATGCTTGATTACTTTAGCATTATTCTACAGCTTGAGTGCATATAGTACATGTGAATATTTTTTCCGTATATTACATTATTCGAAATGCATTATATGTATTTTGGGGTGGTAAGGTATACACGATACTCTACAGTATGTTTTACTATGCCTAGATTCGTAAACATGGCCATAGTTAGAGTGGAGTGGGTGTGATGTATTCTTATAGGTTCTGTATCGATCCCCCTATTCCTGACCCTGTTCTGGTTAACAAGTTAACTAGCAGCCATCCCATGATGCAGAAACCGTTATCTGATTAAGCCACACTACGGCACAGGAACGTGTTATCTGATTAGGTCATAACGCTTGCCATCTAATTAGACAAGCGATATTCCTCCAGCCCCCGATAAGGCATACGGAGTTCTCAAAACAAATCAAACCTATGACAACCTGGGAAAAACCCTGCGGCCATTGTTTTGATTTCATCGAGAACTTCAGCAAAAGAATGTGCTAACGACCAAGTCGTATGACATCCTTATTGACGTATCTATGTCCATCCTTACGTCAATCTCGGCACCTTACAGGTATAAATATTACCGGTATTGCCTTAAGCAAACACACGCGGTGGTGACGAGATCGGAGCAGCCAGACTTGCCGAAGCCCAGAGCAGAGCAGACCCCGCTGGCGCAGCCCCGCCTTCCTGACGCGCTGAGAACGAGACGCTGCTTTCTCCTGCCGAGAAATCCAGCTCCGGCGCTTCCGGGTAGCCCTCGCAGGCAGCCTGGAATATCGAGACCAGAGACGAGAGATACCATCCCTCATTCATCCTAGATTCAAGGTACGGAACTGAATAACCCCTTGCAGAGAATTCTTGAGTCAGTCACTTGGCAAAACAAACTTAACTTAAACTGCTACTTTCTATTCCCGCCCACGTATTAGGCTTAGGTCAGGTACACCGGGGTAGGCGTAGTTAGAAACACCAGTTGAGTACGATTAGTCAAATGTATATGTGTATGTAGCTATTTTATCCATTTTAAACCACCTTATGGCTTAGAAACCATATAAATGTTTTTACAGTATTATTTTATACTTCTGCTTTTATTGTATGCACTTTACTTAACCATAAATATTGCGATAATATCGATCCATTTCTCTTGTATGAGAAAAGAGACTGATCAATAAATAACATCTTTTATTGAACACGCCCGTCTCTTCCTTTTCTCTACAATCTGGTGAGACTAAGAATGCACGTACTGACTGAGTAAAATAAGTTGTCTTTTGTTTTCACACGACTCTAGAGATACACCCTTGATTAGGGGAGAGCAAAGTTGTCATGTTCTATGGTTGTCAGAAACTAAATCCCTTCTTGTCTATCCAGGGAGGTTCAACTCCTCCTTGCCTATTCGAGAAAGTTTCTAGTGAACTCTGAGCTAGCTGGCAAACCCAAAACTTTAAGTCTAATATCGACAATAGAAGACCTAGTTAACGTCTGGTCTAGGCCTATACTATTGAAGGTATTATTCCAATGCGCAGAGCCTATTGGGATAATAGGAACTACACTACATAAGGAGGGTGCTGCCTACCACTCCTCCCCTGCCCCGCCCCCTCACACAAAGCTGCATAAGTAGGAGAAAATAAAATGATAACGCAAGTTATATTATGTTCCCTTTGTTTCACTGCAAAAAAAATTGCGAGGCAATGTTCCACCGCCTTAGCGGAGGAGCCGCCACTGAATGCTACGAAATGGTGCAACTGCACGGGGATAAAACTCACATTACTACTATAATAACCAGTTACTTTCCAAATTATTAAACCATGCCTGACCTAGTCTAGGCACCTGCAACCGTCAACCCACCAGATCAATGCGCAGTTACCTGTGCCCAGCTTCATCAATTTGGGATTCCGTCTGTAGCGGTTTGTGTCAAAGGGCTGGTCAGCATACTCCAGGTACCCCGAATACTTCACTGTAGGAAAATATGAATAAACAAACCTTTGCATAAATACATCTAGGGTACACTACAAATGAGACTAGCAAGCAAGCAATGATTGGAATATAATAAAACAGAATTGTTTTAAAGGCAGGTAACTCGCTGAACAATAGGTTTACAGGGAACAAAAACACACCACACCATTTTTTAAATATGTTAAACTCGATGATTTTTCGGCCACATCTTTAGTAAGAGGATATAGTGTCCCCAACTCTACTGGATAAAAAATTAGGAAATGGATGACAGAGGCCAAAGGAGCAGGTGCCCCCATATCATATCAGTTCTGGAATTTCTAGGCTATGCTCCTCCTTCTATAGCTAATTTAAGTGGAAGCCACTACTTGGTTTGTGGGCCGAGATCATCTTTCTCACAAAACCCTGGTGGCCCCCTCATACTTTATACTGCGCTCAAATGAATAAAACTGGCCAGTTACAGGCATGACCAACAGCCACAATTGAGTGCAAGAAGTGCTCCCAAATAAAGATAAGTAGAAATACAGAGGGCTAAAGCACATAAGGACTTTCAGCACAGGGCCATAATAAAAAAGCTGGGGCCTTCTCCCGACCTACTCACACCCCCAGTGGCTACTACTCACATGAAAGCTACCACTCACATGAAAGCTACCACAGCCAGTAAAAGCCAAAAGTGGTAATACTTCGAGGATGGTGGGTGGGGGGCTTAAGGCACCACTCATTGTGCTGGCAAGTCAGGTACATTGTATTCTTCTTCCATAAAAGTAAAGTAAATGAATGTCAGGTTTGTATTGTGTTTCATTACATCTGTCAAAACATATTTTTCATTCGCCTAATGAGAGCAGGCAGAAGTAATTCAGGTCAAATAAACTAGATTGCAGGTGTGCAGTCATTTATAGGGTGATGCCTTGTCACAGGTTCAAATTTTGAATGCTGGCAGAAAAAATTCGGACTAAGTGGACATTTTTAAGGACAAATATTCCGAAGAAAAGTTCACATTTTAGAGAGACAGCATTAGAATACTCAAATTGTATGAAACCGTGAAGATTAATAGTGATGGAGCAGGGGAGTGACAACATTTTTTGTGTACCCCTTGTAAAATCAATCTCTCATAACCATAATGATATTAATAAAATGAAGCATGCAAACTAATCAACAAAATGCATTTAAACATTTTACATTACACGTGGGAAACTAATTGCTGTTTGCGAAAATAATATACTAATAATTGTAAATGAGTCATACGAATATAGAACTGTAATAATATATAAAATCAAATAAATGTGTGCTTAAAAGTAGAGAAAAAGATATTTTATGGCATGATAAAATACAATTGGTAAGTAAAATTACGCTATCTGTTTGCTTTGCTAGGTAACAACTAATTGGGAAAAATTAGAATGGCGGGAGGTAAACAGAAAAACTCTAATTCTTAAACTAATTTTTGTTGTGTTTGTTTTCTCACTAGTTCTCATTGAGGCCTACGCGGCCTGTCTGTGGAAAATGGTTGTTGACTGAAGCGTTGACATCAGTTAAGAAAGAAACGGCCTCCACGCATGCGTGTTGGGAAAAACAGTGTGAATAGAAATGGCCTGTAAGCGAATTGAGTGATGTCATGGTCAACTTGGTCTGATATGAGGAAGCATGCCAAAGGCTGCTTGCTTCTGTTAACGTGGGAAAGGAAGCATAAAGACGAAAAAGAGATGCATGATACAAGCAACAAGTAAACTTTTGGATGATGTTATGAAAAGTGCAAAAGAGGATGACATTGCTAAAATGCAAATTGGTTTGAACGATTGTATGAGGTGATCATCACTACCCCTCTAATGGACCTATCAGAATTAACTGTGGACCCCAAAAGTTTCAATTTTAAGTTAGATAGCTAGAGAAAAAGGGTATAAAAGAGCTTGTTTGGAAAGGGTAAAAAAGCTTGCTCCAGAGATTTCATTTTGCACCACAACATGCTGTCGGTTTGGACAATTTTATGGTGCTAGAGACTTTGAAATATTTTTGGACTTTAATTTTGATGGAGCAAAGAAGATGATTGAATGCTGAATTTTTATTTTAGAAGGGAGGCATCGAGGGGAATAGAGAGACAGTTTGGGAACTTATGTGACTGTCATTTTCATGTGACAGAAGGGTAATATATCTTTTCGAATTTTCATTTTTCTTTTAACATGTACTAAATAAAATGCTTGGATTTTGCTTGTCTAAATAAATTGCTAAATTTCCTTTATCAAATTAAGTAGATAAAATTGTTTTAAAATTTCAACTCGAGTTTGTATTTATTCTAGATAAATGTCATGGCAAATAAGAAATGTTAAATGTTTATAGGATAACTATGATTGAGCTGGTCTTAATCACCATCAACTGACTTCTACTAGCTTGGTCCATCGACCAAAATAGCAGAGTACATTGATGTATTTGTGTCCTATTCTCAGGTTAGCATGATGATCAAACATTATAAATGTATATAATGTATAAAGTGCAGAATCTACGTACCCCGCTATCCAGCAGCTCGCCTTCTTTTTCACTGACTCAGGAACATGTGTGGTGTGTGTGTATGTGTATGTGTGACTCGCGGTGTTATGAACCCCACCGAGGAGTAAGAAATAAGTTGTTTCTGAGTTAAGTGATAGGAGTACAGAGGGTTTTTGGAGAGCTCCGCTGGATCAATAGCAAGCAAAGAAACGTGTGCCAAGGTTAAGTTTTATGCTTTACTGCTTCAGATTGTGTAATAGGGGGGGGACATACAGAAGACTGCCCAAGTGAAAACCTGAATCATAGCCCAGGTACCAGTCACAACAAGCATTTGCAATGCAATAGGTCTCGCATTTACGCGAGTTTGAGCTATTTACATTGCAAATAACAATCCTTTTTATTTAGTTTTTCGTTTTTAAAACATATATAAAAGGCATTGTCTCGTTTAAATGCGAGAGCTATTGCAGTGCAAATGCTTTTTTTTGTATCATGGTGGGAAAACAATGCAATTTGTTTTGATAACGTAGTGCAAATGAAAACGCATGCGAGACCTAAAAACAGATGCAGAACATCTGCTGCAGTCACAATTCGGAGCCCGTTCCTGTGCCAACCTCAAAACATAGTTCATATGTACCCATTACGCAGAAGAAGGTCCATTCATAAACCGCCTCACCAGCTTAAGCTGCCTCACTGTAGAAAGCCCTCTAAGCCAGACGCTGGCTATCAATACAAAGCCCTCTTAAAGCAGTGTCATTTCACAGACAGATTATCTAATACAGGTAATCGAAGGAAAACACCTGCAGGCTGGGCTCTAGTACAAGTGTGGAAATATTCCTCTCATCATAAGGCTCCGGTCCTACAAATCACATTTAACGTCCTACAAATATCTGCTTGCTGTCGCCGTAGACATTCAGGAGCAGTGTGTGAAAGTTTCTCTTTCCTTCATCCTGAAAGAGTATCTTCACCGAAACTCAAGAGCATGAGGTCTCTAGAAAGCAACTGTATTAGCAATTTGGGCTGAGTTACTCAGCAGTTGATGGTCAGTCAGCCATACCAGGATGTACTACTGCAACTATTCCAACAGCTTGATCTTCAACAAACGTTGATCAGCTTCTACCAGGACATGAACGCGATGTACGTAGAGGGTATTCCGCTCCCTCCGTCCACTCTTGCATCAACACATCAAATTCTAAATCAGGGGAGATGCAACTTGAAATTTCTGACTGTGAAATTCAGAGAGTGAGTGGGGTAGAGCGGTTTCCTACTTCCGGGAGAAATCTCTGGATCCCAGTAGATCATTAACAATTTGTCTTTTTTTACCTCTGTACTCCCCAATTCATTATACACTCAATTTGTTTCTTGCTCTCGGTTCCCGCTGGATTCCTTCTTCCTTACTAGGTGCCAAATCTTTGGTTACCCATAACATAATTGTTTTGGTCCAATAACACATATGCGTAATGGTGATGATATTAAAAAAGAGGGAGGTACCCTAATACCCAGAAAGGGACGGGGTAGCACCAAAAACACACAAAGTACCTAATCAATACACAAGTTAATGTGTGGATCATGTGTTGAGATGCAATATAATAAAAATATAGTTGGAATGCAGTAGATATCAATTAAATGTAAAAGGTAAACAAATTCATGAAGGCAATATACAAACATATGTTAATATAAAAATGTTTTATTAAAATTAAAACAAAATATTTACATGTGGGTTTAAAACCTCTTATTTTGTAAAAAAAACATTGTTGGTTCTGACGAAAACAATTTATACAACGCTACAAAACTACACAAAGGTCGACGTGGCGTTTCTGTGAGATGTAACTTCTTCACCTTCTTCAGGACAGAGTTTTCTAAAGATAATCTACGTAAAGTATCAAAGTAACAAGTCTTTTTATGTCACTCGGGAAGGGTGCAAGGAAGAATCTCATACATATAGTTTAAAAAAGGAATGACCTTAATATTGATCAAATAATCCTTATAATTTGCGTTTGTTGGAGCCACCAATGAAGATAACGTAAGTAGAGTTTAAAAAGGCCAATTAAAACTGGTCAGTGAGTAGCACAACCGGAGCGCCGTGATTTGGCTATATGTTTGAGAATCGCCGTATTCAGTAATTGAAGATACTGTACTGATCAGATTTCTTGGCAGTAGTAGAGGGGTGAGGGTAAAATCGGATAAAAGTACATCGGCCTCCCTGCTTCAACTTAACGTCTTCCGGGTCAGGTTGATGACAATCACACTCACAAGATACCCGCCTCTTTTAATATCTCCTGCTCCCCTGCTTGTTGTAAAATTCCGCTACATTCGTCCTGACATATTATGGTGAATTTCAGGCTCAAGTGTTAGGCTTTAGATTAAAATATTGCTGTCGCTTTCATACACCAGAGAAGAATGAAAAGCGGAGAAAATCTAAACCCAAACACGTGCTTTATAACAACCCCGGCATAGTGTTTTATAAACATTAGTGTTTTATAAATACTAGAAAAACAGTGTTTGTCTATTATGGGGGTTAGGCAGCTGAATAAACAGTGGTAAGCAAGGATTTAAAAAGGCTTTGAAAATACTGAGAAAAAACTATTGAATCCACAAAAAAATAAACACAAAGTCAACCGACACACATTCCACAGCTAGTCCCTTATCCACCGGAGATATCTTGGAAGTTTGAAAGGAATGAACATGCATTCCCTGGCTACCTGACCTTCTTGTCTGTGAGGATTCTGACGAGTTCCAGGCATGCTGCGGGCGAGGACCGTGCTCTACAGCACCACGATGGACACTCTCATACGGTGTCTATGTCGGAATGACTGCCTGTATGCAGCCACGACCCTTTATTTAGCCGTGCTAGTGTGTATTGGTGTATGCGAGCATAGGTGCAGTTTGACACACTACTTAACTTACAAACTGTAAACAAAAACGTAATCAACAGCTATACCCGTGTTTGCTTGTTTGTCTTTTTGTTTAGCATAGAAAGTCTTGCAGTCTCACGGATGGTGGGAGATACAATCTGCAAAGAAATTCTATGTCAGGACTGGAGGCAAGGATTATGCCAATCTTTCTCCACTTTATTGGCACGCAGCCAGATAAGTGCTCTTCAGTTTCCTTTCAACTGTTTACTACTTAGATTGCGTATTTATATCTCATATTTTAGTGATGACATAACGCGATTGAATATCATCAATATTTGCTTTCTTGCTGCTGTTGTATTATTGCGCTTTGGTTGTTGTTAGTTATTGTTGAAACAACATCAAATACCAATTGCATGTGCGCTGCGGCGCTTCTTTCTTTGGATTGTGCGCGTGGGCTGCGCTTTGTTGTCTTTTGCCGCGGGGATGGTCTCATCCGTAACTACGCGGCATTCTGCTGGCGTGTGCTCCACATTCCTCCCCCCCTATAGGGCGTGGGTGGCGGTTTCGAGTGTCGCGTTCCTGAAATTTCTACTGACGCGCGCCATTCACGGAGCCTACTGGTAGAACGCCTTTTGTGGGTCTGTAGATGGCAGCGTTTTGTTTTGCTGCTCATCAGACGCGCTGTACGCTCGGTTCCTTGCCCCGAGACCTGAGAGGAACCTGAGTCCGTATCCCTACCTACGAACGCCTCCTCGAGGTCTTGTATCGGTCGCATGCCCTTGTTGGGGACTAATCCCAGACCAGTCTGTTACCCCAACCAGGGGTGTCTGTGCTTCTGATATTCTTTGCCAGCAGCTGTCCCCTGGGGCTAGAACCCCGATGAATTTGTCTCCTGGCCACCCTCGAGTTTGGCTGACACCCAGCCCAGTGTGAGGCCATACCTAAGGCCCGGTGGTTTCCACCCAATATTAAAAGCGTATATATATATATATATATATATATATATACATATATATATATATATATATACACATTTGTTTTCAGACATCTTTGTTTTCCTGGCATATTTTCTGCACTCCTCACTTATCATGGAGTATTATAAGGAATACCAGGAGGAGGAATAACCCCGGGCGGATGTTCCTTGGGCCTTTTACGAGGAGGTTGATACCTCTATTTATAGGGCAGTGGATCAGGCCATTACTCCCTTGGAAGGCCGCCTCTCCAGACAGATAGAGCAGGCGTTTGCGAGCCTGCAAAAGCAAGTGGCGCCAAATGTGCAGGCCCCAGCTGCCCCAGCCCAAGATTCCCTTGGCCGTCCGCTACCTAAACGTCCCTGGGAACCGGGTGTCAATGTGGATGCTTTTGAGCGTCTGAAGCAGGCATTTCTCAATAGCCAGCCTGCTCTACCCGTTGGGATCTCCACCCCACCCCCACAACCTACTGCCCCGGCCCCACAGCCTACAGTCCCTGATGATCAGGGTGACCCAGACTCTGAACCCGGTCCTTCGAGATCTGAGGTTCTGTGATTTCCGACTTCGCTCCGTAGTCAGCCGCCATTTTGTGATAGCCGCCATTCTGTGTTGTCTTCACTCAGGCAGCACGGCGAACATAGTGTTTTTGCTTTCCCAGCTGCTATGCGTCTCTCCTGTTAAAGAGTAACGCCTTGTCCTTGTTTATAAAACCGATGTCAGGGTCTGGCCGAGATTGCTAATCCATGTCTAGACTGATTGATCCATGTCTTAATTGACTGTTCGGGTCCCACCATTCTTCATCTACTTTATCTTATTTGACTGGCCTTCGCCATTCTTCTCTTGCATTCTCCTATTACACAACTATCCTTTGAAACACGCAAATACGTCCTGCCACCTGCAAATTGAATTACATACACTAGTATTGATTAACTTGAGGGGAGGGGCGAACACAGGGTCTGAAAGAAGGGCGTATTCAGGATACTTGATTGCTTGTTTTTAAACTTTTCCTATTCGTTGGCTTTGTATGTTTTGGGAGTAGACATTGTAAATATGTATACTATAAAAGATTGTGCGCCACCGAATTAAGTGGCAGTCTCCTAAGAATCTACTTCCTGTACTTCTTGGATAACTGTGCTTAGCTGCAGCTATTAAACCTGATTTTCTACGCCTAACTGAGCGTCTCGTGTCTCTGTCTGAAAAGGCAGGTGAACCCGGAGATATTAGGAGTGCCCTGCGCCGCTCGGCCCATAAGGCCCGGTTCTCCAACTGGCGCCCAACGCCGGGCGACTTCAGTGGTAGCGGTTCAGCCAGAAGGTCATGAGGAGCCTCGCAAGAAAATTCTGGAGGATTCGCAAACCACGTCAAGCGACCCCTGTATGTCGAAAGTGGACCGAAAGTCTTTTGCAGCGCGGCTACTCCTTTCCGACAGCTGCAGACGACTGCTGCCCTGACTGTCGCCCTGCCTTGGCCCTCTGGTGATGATTGATTTCGCGAGACGTTAGACGGCCATCTGTTGGCGTACGAAAACCCTTAGTTAAGTATTTATGGGTAGCGCCCACTCTTTTGTTTTGTTTTTGTTATTCGACTCATGCATTAGTCGAAGCCAAGGGGTAAGTACGTTTGTGCTGTGATCATTGCCTTAAACCCCTTGAAGTTTGTGAACAGTCCAGTGCGTTACGAAATGCCTGGGCTTAGTAAGTTTAAGAGATGTTGCTGTTTTAATTGTACTAGGGATTCCCGGCTAGAGGACTCTTGTCCGATTCCTCCGGTTGGAACTCCCACTTATGAACTCTATTCGAAACATGGTCTTGGTCCTATTATTTTTAATGACACATGGATCCGATCTACGAAGAGAGATGGTGTCCGGCAGTGGCCACAAAATGGTAGCTTTGAGCCGGACATATTAGACAATTTGGAAGCAATTTTATTTAAGAGAAAAGCCCGGCCGGCAATGTTTGACTCTTTCCGCCTATGGCGTAAGGAGGCCAGACAGAAAGAAATTAAACAGGCGAGAAGAGATAAGAAAGCGCAGGATATGCCGATTTTACAGGCTGCCCAACAGCTTAAGAATGATGAGACTGATAAAATGATTGAAGTCTCAGACAGACATCATCATATGGCGATAGATAGATGTTATCCTGTGTTGTCTACTCCCCCACAGAATAAAGATCTTGACGAAGATCCTTTAATGTCTCATTTATTGAGATTACCTCCGCATTGTCCCGAAGACAATCTCGTAGTCAAATTCCGGACTCTGATGAGCGAATTAAGTTAGACTCTCTTGCTCACAATTGGATAATGAGTGGTCCACAGTATAGCGTGCGCGATATTCTGGATACTTTCCTTCAGTGGAATGCGCCTATACAGAGATATGTTTTTGATGTTATGTGTAATACTCTTGTTAAAGGATGGGGAGATATGGATTTACCTCCTCAGGATTTGTTTGACATTCAGGCTAAATTTGATAAAGGACTTATTGTGGGTCCCGATGTTGAGGAGGCCGTCCAAAAACGTGTCACTTTTAGGTCGTCCTTCTTTTCTCAAGCTTCTCTCGAACCTGATCCTGCGGTTCGGCGTGAAATGAAACACTATCCTATGCGAGAGGTTCCTCCAAAATGGAGAGATGCGGTACCACCTCAGGGTGCTAATCTGGCTATCCCTGCTCATTTCCAGTGTATATGGGTACATGTTCCCTGGAAACGATCTGAGGTTTTGGCACTTAAACAGTCTCTACCGGACCCTTGTAAGAATCCTGCTGGGTATTATAAAGAGCTGTCCCAGACTGTTGATGCGTGTGTCATGAATTTGACCGATATTGATTTGCTGATGGGAAATGTAGTCCCTTAAGCACTGTGGGCTCGGATTCGTAAGGAGGACCACGATCAAGCTTTAGGTGGTAATTGGGCTGCCATGACTGCTGCAGATGCAGGACAAATAGGTGGTGCTAAACCCGATGATTTGATTACGGAATTGCCTGGTAGAATAATAGCTCTGATGAAAACAATGATGCCAGCTCTATGTGTTAACTGGGATAAGTTAGCCGCGTGCAAACAGAAGAAAGATGAGTGTCTCCGATTTCTTTACTCGTTTTGAGGAGACGTTCATAGACCACAGTGGTCAAGATATGAGTACTGAGGGTGGACAGCGATTATTTGTGGATAAATTTGTATTTAATTTACTTCCAGAATTATCGCATAAATTAAAAGACTTTCTGCCAGATTCATCATTCTCCCGTTTTGCGAGCCCCTAATAGCGATTCATAAGGAATCGCTATTAAGGAATTGCAAAACGGGATTCATGTAGGAATTGCAAAAAATATTGCGATTCCTACATGTTCCTTATTTGCGATTGGCAAATTGCTAAAAGCAAATAAGGAATAACTTCCCATTCATTCCTATGGGCCTACAGGACAATAGGAATGAATGGGGAGTTATTCCTTATTTGCGATTAGCAATTAGCTAATCGCAAATAAGGATGCGATTTCAAGGGTGCAGGGGTGTCCAAAGGACACCCTGTAGCACCCCTGAAATGTAATCTACATTGGTGTTGCGCACACACATGTCCAAAGGACATGTGTGTGTGTAACATGCAAAAGTAAAAAAGGCACTAAAGTGCTTTAATCTATTTTTTCGCTATTTACCACGAAGTCAGACTTCGTGGTAAATAGCGGCCAATATTGCGAATTTGCAATTTAAAATTGGTTGATGAATAGCATTTAAGGAATCTCAAATAGAGATTTCTTAAATGCAATTCCTCGCACAATAGCGAATTCTATAATAGAGATTATTGCATTTGGGATGATGAATCCCAAATGCAATAATTGCGCTCGCAAAGGGCCAGATTCTTAGAATCTGGCCCTTGGCGAGCCGATTTTCGTTTCATGAATCAGGCTGTTTGAGAGTTCATGGGCCGTTTCTTCGTCTGCACATATATTAGCCACTGCTCAGTACTACGAGAATAGGGATAAGGAAGAAAAGGATAAAGTTGAGAAAAAGCCTAAAGAGTTAAAAACAAAGGTTCTTTTGCAACAAGCTTATCCCCCTCGTTTTGCTCAGCGTCAGTTGCAACAGCATCCACAGTTTCAGAGATTGTTACAGAAACCGGCACCTTTTGTTCCACAACCTTTGCTGGGTCCTAATCAATGTTCCTATTGTAAAGAGGAAGGTCATTTTAAGAATAGCTGTCCAGTTTTATTGCAGCGTAATGGTGGACTATCAGGGCCACCAGGCCTTGGTGGTTTACAGTCAACGCCTAGGGGTAGAGGGTGAGGTGCGTTGTCTCAGGGACAGCGTTCTCTTCCCCCTCAGAATTCTATGAATTATTTTGATCAGCAGAATTCTCAGTCTGCGCAATATTACAATGACGATTATTGTACTGAAAGTGAAAAATCAGGATTTTCACACTAGCTAGGACAGCCATGGACAAAGCAAGGGAGTGGTATCGGTTCCAGTGGATCAGAATGGACCTTATGTTAACGTTGTTGCATTGGGTGTGTCAGAGCCATTTCTTTTGGATACTGGTGCAATGAGAAGTTCTATCATCCACTCCAAACTCCCTGGGGCACCTTTGTCTGGCTTAACAAATGTTTCTGTAGGATTCTCTGGTGCCCCAGTTCGCAACCCGGTTTCTTGTCCTTTGCCCATTTCTATTGGTCCTTATGATTTGGAAGCCCCGCTTCTTTTAACGACTGGTTGCGGTGAGACTTTGTTGGGTTTGGATTTATTGAAACGTCTACATGCAACATTGTATTGTTCCCCTTCTGGTGTACATCTTACTTTGGGTGATAAATTGATTTATCCTATGTATTTGTTTAAGGATCAACTACCACTTGAATTGCGTTCACTTCCTGCTACCCTTTGGGCCACGGGTCCAAATGATGTTGGTTTGCTCAAAATTCCACCGTACATGATTACTGTCAAACCTGATGTTCAATTGACACGTATTCCTCAGTATAAGATTTCTAATGATGGCGAAAGAGCTCTGCTGGCTATTGTTTATGATTTAGTTCAGAAGGGTGTTGTTGAGGAAACGAGAGGAAATATTTGCAATAGTCCTGTTCTGCCTGTTCTTAAACGTGCTGATCATTCTAAGCCTCCTGTATACCGGTTTGTGATTGATCATCGAGAGGTCAACAAAATTGTTGTCCCTCAGTTTCCTGTTGTCCCAGATATTACCGCTTTGCTCACAATGATACCGGTTTGGTTTTCAGTTATTGATCTCAAAAATGCTTTCTTTAGCATTCCTATTGCTGAAGAAAGTAGGGATCTCTTTGGTTTCTCTCTCGCACGCAGGCCGAAGTTTTCGATTTCAACGCGCACCTCAAGGCTATAGTGAGAGTCCCTCCATTTATAGCCAAGCTTTGAAATCACAGCTTGACGCTTTTTCTTTGCCTGCAGGTGCTACTCTTATACAGTATGTAGATGATTTGTTAGTGGCTGCTGATTCAGAGGATGTTTGTAAAGATGCAACTGTTTCGCTTTTACGTCATTTGTCTTATTTACATCATAAGGTGTCACCTTCTAAGTTTCAATATTGCCGCCAAGAGGTTACCTATTTAGGTCATCTCTTGTCGAAGGAGGGAGGGCGATTGACCCCAGAACGTATTCACGCAATTGCACGAATGTCTGTACCATCCACACAAAAGGAGGTGCGTGCCTTTTTGGGCATTACCTCTTATTGTAGACAGTTGATTCCGAATTTTTCTTTGTTTGCTAAACCTCTGTTGGCACTTACCCTGAAAGATACACCCCAACCTCCTCCTTGGACTGATCAATGTCAGAAGAGTTTTTGTGATTTACGTACTGCTTTGTGTTCTGCTCCTGTGTTGAGTACTCCAGATTATAGTAAGCCTTTCACACTCTACGTGCATGAACGAGAAGGTTGTGGATTGACAGTTTTAACGCAACAATTTGGAGACAAACAAAGGCCATGTGCCTATTTTTAGGCTACATTGGATCCGGTAGCCACGGCATTGCCTAGTTGTCTCAGAGCAACAGCAGCAGCAGCGATCTCTATTCGTCAATCTGCTGGATTGGTATTGGACCACACTCTTGTTGTTATGGTACCACATGCTGTGGATACTCTCTTGAACAGAACGAAAACGCAGCTTCTTACGAGTGCTCGCTTGTCTGGGTATGAGTTGACGCTTTTAGCTAGTCACATACATATCAAGCGATGCAATGTCTTAAATCCGGCAACATTGTTACCTATTACGGAAGAGAAAGATACACAAGAACAGCATGATTGTTTTCTTCGTACAGAGGAGGAAACTAAGCGCAGAATAGATTTAAAAGACACACCACTTGTGGACCCGGATGGGATTCTATGGGTAGATGGGTCGTGTTTCAAGCTTCCTAATGGCGATACGACTGCAGCCTATGCTCTAACCACTTTGCATACAGTAGTAGAAACTGCACGTATTGCACAGAATTCAGCACAAGCAGCTGAGTTGATTGCACTGACAACACCGTGTGTGTTGGCACAAGGAAAGAGAGTGACTATTTACACCGATAGCCAATACGCATTTGGCGTGGCTCATAGCTTCGGTCGTTTGTGGAAGGAAAGAGGATTCTTTACTTCCCATGGGACTAAAATACAGCATGGTCAGTTGGTAACTGACCTTCTCGAATCACTTGCCTTACCTATTCAAATAGCAATTGTGAAGTTCAGTGCACATAAAAGGATCACAGATGATGTGGGTCATGGGAATGTTTTTGCAGATGAAGTAGCGAAGGAAACAGCGAAAGATGTTAAGAGTCGTATGTATGTTGCAGGCCCTGCAAGATGGGTCAGAGAAGCAGGAATGTGTGAGGAGACAGTGGAAAGTGTGAAAACGATTCAAGAAGAAGCGACTGAGAAGGAATTGAGTAAGTGGAGAGAGAGTACAGGAATGTTGGACGCGACAGGGTGTTGGACGGAACTGTCAGAACACCAACGTTGGCTGTTACCAGATGTCTATGTACTGCCTGTAGTTACTATGGCGCATGGTCCAGCTCATATCAGTGCGAAAGGAATATGTACGCTTCTGGCTCCAGTATGGCAGAATGAAGGTATTCCTAAATGTGCGGACAATGTGGTGAAGCATTGTATTGTTTGTTTGATGTATAATCCAGGAAAGGGAACCCCAACTCCGGCAGGTCATTTTGCTCCTCCTACGTATCCTTTTGAGGTTTTACAAATAGACTATATTCTTATGGAACGTTCCAATAACCTCAAGTATGTCCTGGTGGTGGTCTGTGCCTTTTCCAGATGGATAGAGGCCTACCCCCTAAAGGATAATACTGCTTTGTCTACTGCTAAAGTTCTCTTAAAGGAATTCTTCCCGAGGTTTGGTTTGCCGCGCATTGTCTGGAGTGACAATGGAAGTGAATTTGTGGGTCAAATTATGCAGAAGGTGTGTGCGGGTCTTGGTATTAGGCAGAAATTCCATGCGTCAAACCACCCTCAGTCAGCGGGTTTGGTAGAGTGCTATAATGGCACTCTCAAGCTCAGATTAGCAAAGATTCAGGCCAGCACGGGCCTTGCTTGGCCCGACGCTTTGCCTTTGGCACTTCTCTCTACGAGAACAACTGTACATTCTCGTTTGGGACTTAGTCCTTATGAGGTCGTTTTTGGACGCCCAGCCAATGTTTGGGGAGTCCCTCGATCTAGAAAATATTCTAACATTCCATACCCATTGTTGGTTGATTACCTGCATGACCTCACCACTAAATTACGTGTTATTCATCAACAGGTTCAAAACACTTTGCCGGAGGCTTCCTCAGAGCCAGGTCTTTCTATTCAACCTGGTGATTTTGTATGCCTAATGAACTTCCAGAGGAAAAGGAATTTGGAACCTCGCTGGGGACCGCCACGACAAGTGCTTCTTGTGACTCGTACAGCAGTGAAAGTTGTTGGGAAGAAAAACTGGGTCCACGGCGTGCACTGTAAGAGGGTACCCTTGCCTTTACCTTATGATAAGTGGGTTCAAGGAGGCATAGGTGACAGAGTGATAAAGTACCCCGATTTGTACCTTTCAGTAGTGCACGCCTGGACTGGACAAGTTCTGAGAAAGAAGATGACGACGTACTGCAAGAAGCTGTACCAACACATTTGAGACTAGACACAACGAATCCAGAAATTTTGTTTCGAGACCAAACGATACCTGGCAAGACACGATACAACCTAAGACCTAGGTTGCCGAAAAACAATTGAACTTTCTTTTCTTTTCCTTTAGTGACATTTCCTTTTCACTATACATCAAGTTGCAGGGTCACGGTAGGAGTCTTAGGCTGTGACCTGAGTAGTGACATAGGTCTGCAGGACTTGCAGTGTCATAGGACGGCTAATAACCACAACTAAGTGATCTAGGAAGATTACCGTGAGCAAAGCCTTAGAGAATGGATAATAAAATGGAAGGGAATGATAAAGTTACAATGGAAATTAAGTATAAAAAATTCTTTTTTAATCGATGTGGCGTAGCATTGTGTATTTTAGTATGTTTATGTAGGTTATTAGCTTGTGTGGGTTGGATTGTCTACACTATGCAGCAATCACCTGCTCCAATTTCTGTTTCTCTACCTCTTTCTATTACTACCTCCCCGCATCAGTTCTATACACTCCCAGATCATGAGCAAATTAGGAGAACAGAATAATTCAACAATTCGATCATCCAGTTGTTGCATCAGCATCAACTGGTAGTCAACACTACTGACTGTTGGGTTTGTGGGCTTATGCCCCATAATGCTGAGAAAGGAATGCCATATTTAGTCCTCCCGTTCTCCTACGAAGGTTCCGCTTGGGCTTATTTGGCTATGTTTTCCGATGCATATCAGAATCAACTTCGGTATCCTCCTGGTGATATATATTCTGGTGGAGCAGATTATAGTCATAGTCCTTTGATAAAGGGAATAGTGACTATGGCCAAAATTGCCGACATTGGTAAGATTCCTGCTGATGAGAAACGAGCATATGATGGTTGGAATGTGACTCGTTACATTACTAGCCTTACTGATAAGGCTAGACAAAGAAGATCTTTACCAATCTGGACTATACCTCATAAAGGTAGTTTATGTCTGCAAATAAATGGTCAGAATAATAAGAATAAACAGGAAAAGAGTGTTTGTTCCCATACATACATCTATGCACCCTTGATTTCTTCACCACTAGTACCATCCCAAGGTACAAATTTTGTCTGTCATGATAGAGCCTATACATGGCTTCCCGCCTATTTTTCAGGAACCTGTTATGTGGCTTTCCTTCTTCCCCCTACATACACTGCTCCTTCAGGTCATCACAGAAAGAGATATGGTAGAGAGGTTATTGATTCTAAAGATACAGCTGGACAAGAGGGAGGAGACTTTATCAAAGGGTTTCTTCCTTTCTGGGGCCCAATGGCCAATAGCAGAAACATTAGACAGCTAGTTTGTGTTGTTGAGGCTACGATAAATGTGACTTCCGGAGCCTTGAGTAATTTGACAGCTGAACTTCAGGCGGACCGTCTTATGACTTTGCAAAACCGAATGGTTTTAGACATTGTCCTTGCAGATAGAGGAGGAGTCTGTAAATTGATTGGGGCTAGTTGCTGCATTTACATTCCTGATAATGCCCCGACAGTATACCAAGCCATTTCTAAGTTAAACGTGATTCCTGTCTCGATTCGCTCCCTGTGTTCTCTTGTCCACCACCAGGGGGCTGAACTGTGGGACTCTCCAGTGTTCTAATATGCTTCCTGACATTACCCTGCATGCATGTCTTGACTTCCAGCCATTTGGACACTATTTGGGAATGGACATCCATTCCCAATCCATGCCGGGTTTTGTGAAAGCCAGCCTGCTTAGACTTAAAGCCAGCCTACTCATGCCTGAAACTCCATTACCCAGAATTCCCTGCTCACTGCTTTGTCTCCAGCCCTGCAGGCCAAGGATGGGTGGAGGAATTCAGCTCACCTGTGGCTGGCTGCTGCTAGCCTGCTCACATCAGCTGCATGTGATTACTGTGAGCTCTTTTAAGCCCCATCTCCCTTCAGGCAAAGGTTGGTCATTGCAGCTGTTTACCGGTGAGACCAATCCTTGTTTCCAGAGTTCCCTGAGCTTTTGCTATTCTTGTTTCCAGTGTTTCCTGAGCTTTAATTATGCCTTGTTCCTGAACTGCAGCAGTTTCCCTTCTCCTGAATTAGCACTGCTTGCAGTGCTACCTTGTTTCCGGAGGTCCTGAGCTATAGCTATGCCCTGTACCTGAATTAGCACTGCCTGCAGTGCTACCTTGTTTCCTGAGTTCCTGAGCTATAGTTATTCTTTGTTCCTGGGCTTAGCTATTTCTTGTTCCTGATTTGCACTGCTTGCAGTGCTCTCTTGACTCCTTGTTTCCTGAGCTCTAGTAATTTCCCTGTTCCTGAACTCGCACTGCCTGCAGTGCTACCTTGACTCCTGAAGCTTTGGTAGTTCCCTGTTCCTGAACCAGCACTGTCTGCAGTGCTGCCTTAACTGAGCCTTAGCTCACTTCTTGTTCCTGCCCCAGCACTGCCTTCTATGTTAGTTTGTTTTCTTGATTCCTTAACCTGCACTATTCTAATATACCCTTGTAGCCTCCCCTTCTGTATATCGGTTTCCAGTCACTGCCTTGCTTCCCATTTCCTTGGTTCCAATCTAGTTTGCTGCCTGTCTATTCTGCTGTCTTACTTCTGTTACCCTGTATGTTTGTTACCTGCTTTCAGCCAAGTGTGCCCTGTCATTTCCTACCTTTCCTGTTAAGCACTCCTCCTTTCTAGCTCCTTGTCTATTGTGCTTGTGTTTAGTTCTACCCCTTTGCTGTTACTGCCTTGCGCGTTCCTGTTTGATCGCCAGGATCCGTGGGCTCAGCTGACTACCTAGGTGGTGTTTCTTGTTCACTGTGAGTTTTGTCTTTGAGTTACATTTATAACATCACTATAGGTATAAGCTCCACAGACCCTGCCTTTGCATGCATATCCTAGGTATTTGCAGTAAGTATCTGTAACAGCAATTGCTTCAGTCTTACCATGTGGAGCTCCTGAGTGCTTTACGCCACACCCCCCTTTATTGTTAATGTTGTTTCATATATATGTCTTGCACATTCATCCTGGGTGTAGTTATTCTGAATGCTAAATTGCTTTGTGAGTGCCCTTCCTTTCTAAGTCTTACCCATCTTGTTCACTTGTACAGGCTTCCCCTTTGGATCCCTTTTTCTCCTCTGACTCCTGTATGATCTTGGGCAGCGCTGTACTCCTCTACCTGTCTAAGTTTTCTACCCAGTTCCCAGTCCTTGCCCAAGTCCCTGACTGTGTTCCCCACATAGTCCCGGACAGTCCCTGTCAGAATGACCAACCCACATTTCCAGGGTCACTTCTGAGGTTTCTTTACATTCAGTTAGCTACCTCCTTTTGTTTCTCAGAGCTCTCCCAGTCAGTCCTTGCCAAGATGTTTAGTGTCAGATCCAGAAAGTCTGCGCAGGTTGGCAGACATCCATTACCAAATCACAGTTCTATACAACCTAGTAGAAAGTCCTTAGACTCTAGAGATCGATTCATTGAACAAAACAGACTCTTACGTGCTGAATATTATTCCCTGTGGTCAGCTGATCCATCAATGTTAGATTTTTATTCCATCTGTAACCCTGATCCTCACCTGATGTCAGCCTGTGACCTACAGGATGAAAACTAATTTCTGCAAACCTTGTTAGCAGCGGAAAGCCAAAATAGTAATTTAGAGAGTGGTACTATTAGGGGACATTTTCCTGATGTTTGTAACTCAATGTTTTCTTTGAAGATAATTTCCAGACACCGTATTTATCAGCATCTTACCAAACTGGTAGTTCAATGACCCCAGTTAAAGCATGTTTAACCACACAGCAGCCAAGGAAAGAGCAGATTCATTTTATAACCTCTGTATTCCATTCAGATGATGTTACCCAGTCTGTTAGTCCAGTACAGATCACAACACCGAATACTAGAGGAACCTTGTTAAATACTACTTTCAAAGTAAACTGCGATCAGTTTGTCAAAAGAGAGAGAAGACCTATTAAATCACAGACCACTAGTAGCAAGTTTAAACAAAATCCAAGGTTTAGTTCTGTTGATTGTTGTGAAGTTTCAAAGTCTACCACTGTCCTTGTAGAAAAAGATCTTCAATCTTCACAGGATATATTTGAAGCGAAGATTTTGGAATTACAAATGGAGAATAAAATGTTTTAGACTCTGTTAAAAAATTATAACCCAGAATTCAAGTGGGAATCTAAAACCCTGGTACAAGACTACTTTTCAGCTTCTATGATAGCCTCCTTAGAAATGGAGAATGAAACTTTGCGCGCTGTTTTGCGGTCCCCTCAGAGCTGGTCTAGTAATTGTGTAAATAATCCTGTGGCTAATCACTCAGATTCCACTCAGGACAGCCATAGTAACATGTCTCAAAGTGCAGTTAAGGAAAGTATTTGTTTGAATCCTGATTTTTCTAACTCCTCTGTTTTGTCTTCTAGTGCTAAATTACATCTATGTGCTACATCTGAGATGTGTCCCTCCAGTTTTGAGGAACCCCAAATTCCAGGCAAGACCCAAAACTTCTCCTTGCTTTCTTTTTCTGGTAAGGCCAGTTCAATCTCAGAGATAACCCATAGACAGGCCAGTAACATACAGACAAAGCATGAACCAGTGCCCCACATAATCCCTGATGTGACAATGTCCTGTGACTCAGACCATGCTCTTGATTGAACGGCTGTGACAGAAATCAACTTCCTTGCTGAAAAGGAACAAAATCCTGACCCCTTCTTTGCTGTTTTGCCTTCAAGCACACCAAATATTGAAAAGTCTGGAAAGGATAGTACTGTATGCTCCGATGCACCTGTACCACCTTCTAATGCAGAAGAAAATGAGAAAATTTCCAAAGACCAAGTGATCTCTTACTTGTTTGATCTGACTAAGACATGTGAACTGCCAAATGGTAAAGGGAGTCTGATCATCACAGACGCTAAGACAAGCACTATTCTGAGCCATCCTGAAGAAAGAACTTCAGCGTGTTTTAATGTGCAAAGCAACTGTGAAGATTTCACTACAGACAACAAGGAAGCTACTGTTCAAGGGCTACCGCTGTTTCCAGAATTTAAAGCCTATCATTTTTGTGCCCCTATGCCATCAGCTTGTCGGCTTTCAGAGTCTCCAGAATCCTCAGTTTGCTTGGCATCTGAGCCTATGCCTGCAGCCTTCCTGCCATCAGTACCGGGGCCTCCAAACTACCTTCCTCCAGAGCCCGAGTCCGCAGCCGGCCTGCTGCCTCCAGAGCCCGAGTCTGCAGCCGGCCTGCTGCCTCCAGAGCCCGAGTCCGCAGCCGGCCTGCTGCCTCCAGAGCCCGAGTCCGCAGCCGGCCTGCTGCCTCCAGAGCCCGAGTCCGCAGCCGGCCTGCTGCCTCCAGAGCCCGAGTCCTCAGCCGGCCTGCTGCCTCCAGAGCCCGAGTCCTCAGCCGGCCTGCTGCCTCCAGAGCCCGAGTCCTCAGCCGGCCTGCTGCCTCCAGCACCAGAACCTGCAGGCTCCCTGACTCCAGCACCAGAACTTCCAGGCTCCCTGCCTCCAGCACCAGAGCTTCCAGGCTCCCTGCCTCCTGCACCAGAGCTTCCAGGCTCCCTGCCTCCTGCACCAGAGCTTCCAGGCTCCCTGCCTCCTGCACCAGAGCTCCCAGGCTCCCTGCCTCGTGCACCAGAGCTTCCAGGCTCCCTGCCTTCTGGACTTGAGACTCTACTGTGCCAACGTTTTGACCCTGTGCTTCCAGTTTCCCAGCCTTCAGAGGTCTCAATACATAAACATTCAGAGACTGAACCTCCAGCACCAGAGACAAAACTCTCAACATGTAAGCCTCCAGGGCCTGGGTCTCCTGCATACCTGCTTCCTAAGTCTCCTGCATGTGTATCTTTAGCATGTTTTCTTCCGGGGCCAGAACTTTAGGTCTGCTTCCTATCACCTCCTTCATTTTCCGCCAGTTTGTCTTTGACCTCTGTGCCTCCTGCCAATCCGTTATCTGCTTTTGACCCTACAGTCAATCAGCCTTTGTTTTCAGAGTGCTACTCTAGCCTGTCATCATCAGGACTTCAAACACATTTAATGCAGGCGTCTAAGCCCTTGTCACTGGATTTAGACTCTTCCAGTACTACCTTCAATACTGCTGTTAATTTACAGAGTATTATCCAACTCTCCAGAACATCACAATTTACCTTCAGTCCTCTGATAGCCTGCACTGAATCTATGATGGGAATTGACTTAATTCTTAGGAGCAAAGGCTTTAGATCCAGTTCCAGACTCCGGGAGACGGTCTTTGGAGGGGGAATACTGTCACGATTCGCTCCCTGTGTTCTCGTGTCCACCACCAGGGGGCTGAACTGTGGGACTCTCCAGTGTTCTAATATGCTTCCTGACACTACCCTGCATGCATATCTTGACTTTCAGCCATTTGGACACTATTTGGGAATTGACATCCATTTCCCAATCCATGCCGGGTTTTGTGAAAGCCAGCCTGCTTAGACTTAAAGCCAGCACGCTCATGCCTGAAACTCCATTACCCAGAATTCCCTGCTCACTACTTTGTCTCCACCCCTGCAGGCCAAGGATGGGTGGAGGAATTCAGCTCACCTGTGGCTGGCTGCTGCTAGCCTGCTCACATCAGCTGCATGTGATTACTGTGAGCTCTTTTAAGCCCCATCTCCCTTCAGGCAAAGGTTGGTCATTGTAGCTGTTTACCGGTGAGACCAATCCTTGTTTCCAGAGTTCCCTGAGCTTTTGCTATTCTTGTTTCCAGTGTTTCCTGAGCTTTAATTATGCCTTGTTCCTGACCTGCTGCTGTTTTCCCTGTTCCTGAATTAGCACTGCCTGCAGTGCTACCATGACCCCCTAGCCTTAGTATTCCTTGTTCCTGAACTGCAGCAGTTTCCCTTCTCCTGAATTAGCACTGCTTGCAGTGCTACCTTGTTTCCTGAGGTCCTGAGCTATAGCTATGCCCTGTACCTGAATTAGCACTGCCTGCAGTGCTACCTTGTTTCCTGAGTTCCTGAGCTATAGTTATTCTTTGTTCCTGGGCTTAGCTATTTCTTGTTCCTGATTTGCACTGCTTGCAGTGCTCTCTTGACTCCTTGTTTCCTGAGCTCTAGTAATTTCCCTGTTCCTGAACTCGCACTGCCTGCAGTGCTACCTTGACTCCTGAAGCTTTGGTAGTTCCCTGTTCCTGAACCAGCACTGTCTGCAGTGCTGCCTTGACTGAGCCTTAGCTCACTTCTTGTTCCTGCCCCAGCACTGCCTTCTATGCTAGTTTGTTTTCTTGATTCCTTAACCTGCACTATTCTAATATACCCTTGTAGCCTCCCCTTCTGTATATCCGTTTCCAGTCACTGCCTTGCTTCCCATTTCCTTGGTTCCAATCTAGTTTGCTGCCTGTCTATTCTGCTGTCTTACTTCTGTTACCCTGTATGTTTGTTACCTGCTTTCAGCCAAGTGTGCCCTGTCATTTCTTACCTTTCCTGTAAAGCACTCCTCCTTGCTAGCTCCTTGTCTATTGTGCTTGTGTTTAGTTCTACCCCTTTGCTGATACTGCCTTGCGCGTTCCTGTTTGATCGCCAGGATCCGTGGGCTCAGCTGACTACCTAGGTGGTGTTTCTTGTTCACTGTGAGTTTTGTCTTTGAGTTACATGTATAACATCACTATAGGTATAAGCTCCACAGACCCTGCCTTTGCATGCTTATCCTACATGTGGGTATTTGCAGTCAGTATCTGTAACAGCAATTGCTTCGGTCTTACCATGTGGAGCTCCTGAGTGCTTTACCCCACACCCCCCCTTTATTGTTAATGTTGTTTCATATATATGTCTTGCACATTCATCCTGGGTGTAGTTATTCTGAATGCTAAATTGCTTTGTGAGTGCCCTTCTTTTCTAAGTCTTACCCATCTTGTTCACTTGTACAGGCTTCCCCTTTGGATCCCTTTTTCTCCTCTGACTCCTGTATGATCCTGGGCAGCGCTGTACTCCTCTTCCTGTGTAAGTTTTCTACCTAGTTCCCAGTCCTTGCCCAAGTCCCTGACTGTGTTCCCCACATAGTCCCGGACAGTCCCTGTCAATTTCCGAGTCTATTCATCAGGACACAGGAGATTGGTCTGTGATGGGATGGTTTTGGGGACTACTGTCCACATGGGGATGGAAAGTGTTAACGTTCCTTGGAATGATCTTAGCCATCATTTTCTCTTACTGTCTTTGTTTGCAGTGCAGCACCGCCATCTGTGGTCTTTGTGCCACCGTGTGTGTCCCAAAGCCTGTGTCACAGAAAACAGAGAACATTAAAATGATGTTGCAGCAACAGCTCAATGACCTCATGACCATTGACATTGACTCAGATTAACTTGAGTCCTTTTGTGTTTTGCCTGAGTAATGGCAAAAGGAGGGGCTGAGGTTCTGTGATTTTTGACTTCGCTTCGTAATCAGCCGCCATTTTGTGATAGCCGCCATTTTGTGTTTCCTTCACTCAGGCAGCACGGCGAACATACTGTTTTTGCTTTCCCAGCTGCTATGCGTCTCTCCTGTTAAAGGATAACCCCTTGTCCTTGTTTATAAAACCGATGTCAGGGTCTGGCCGAGTTTGCTAATCCATGTCTAGACTGATTGATCCGTGTCTTAATTGACTGTTCAGGTCCCACCATTCTTCCTCTACTTTATCTTATTTGACTGGCCTTCGCCATTCTTCTCTTGTATTCTCCTATTACACAACTATCCTTTGAAACACGCAAATACGTCCTGCCACCTGCAAATTGAATTACATGCACTAGTATTGATTAACTTGAGGGGAGGGGAGAACACAGGGTCTGAAAGGAGGGTGTATTCAGGATACTTAATAGCTTGTTTTTAAACTTTTCCTATTCGTTGGCTTTTGTATGTTTTGGGAGTAGACATTGTAAATATGTATACTATAAAAGATTGTGCGCCACAGAATTAAGTGGCAGTCTCCTAAGAATCTACTTCCTGTACTTCTTGGTTAACTGTTCTTAGCTGCAGCTAATAAACCTGATTTTCTACGTCTAACAGAGTTTCTCGTGTCTCTGTCTGACAAGGCAGGTGAACCCGGAGATATTAGGCGTGCCCTGCGCCGCTCGGCCCATAAGGCCCGGTTCTCCAGACCCTGGCTCCCTTCCTGCCCTTCACAGGTCTCCCTTCCCCCCTCATACATGCTGGACCCCAATGATATTGTGCATCCTTTTCGGAGTGGACCCCGGGCAATAAGGTTGCCTGCTATGTAGCGGGACACATACGGTGCCCTTTCGAAAAGGAGGCCCGTAATTGCCTTAGGGCAGAGTGCCCCCGCCCGTCTTTGGAGGGAAAGGTGGCTCTGACACCAGAGAAGGAAGTTTATCAGAGATCTTAAAAAAGGGATTGATTGTTCATGGAGGGCGTGCCAGGACAAGCTCCTGGACACCCTGGGCCCTATAACGAAGAATCTGGACATGGCCGAAGAGGCCAAGGAATCGGGCTTCATTATTTCCCCTGAAGTTTTGTCTGGTTGGGCGCAATGAGTGGTTATTTTCTTGGGCAATGCCAACTGCGCCCTGTCCACTGAGTGTCGCCGGTCCCTACTCATTAAGATCGATCCGAAGTTAGGGGACCTGGAGGACTCAGAGGCAGGTGCCGTCGCTCAAGGGGGACTGTTTGGCGAGCCCTTTATGAAAGAGCTCGGAAAATATGTTAACACCTTTACTTCCTTGGACAGGGCACCCGGTCCACGATCAAGAAAGTTTTTCCCAGTGTTTTTCGAGGGGCCGGCCGAGGCAGGGGCCGCTCACCAAAACTCAGACCAATCAAAAAGGCTGCAGACGGTACCAGGATCCTTCCAAGTTTGAAAACTTTTATCCCACACGAGGACGCCATGGGAAAGGCAGAGGATCCAGAGGAGGTGCGTCTAACGCTAGACTCGGTGAGTGTTACCCCTTTTTCCCTACAAGATATAGGGGGGCGGTTGGCAAACTTCTACCATGCTTGGGTGGCCATCACGCAAGATGCCTGGGTGCTTCAGACGGTGAGGGGGTTTCATATAGAATTCGTGGGAAACCCAGTGCAGAGGACCCCTCCCCGTCCCATCCAGTTTTCAGCTCAGGATGCGACCTTGGTGGACGAGGAGGTTGCGTCCCTCCTCCATAAAGGCGCCATCGCCCTTACTTCCCTGCATCCCAGAGGATTCGTGAGCAATGTTTTCTTGGTCGACAAAATCGACGGGGGCAAACGCCCAGTCATAGACCTGAGCGAGTTCAACGAATGGCTTGTTTACCAACATTTCAAAATGTAGGGCATTCACCTCCTGCGATATGTGCTTCATCCCCTGGACTGGATGGTCCGCTTGGACCTCAAGGACGCCTATTTGGTGATTCACATTTTTCTTCCCCCCCCATCAACGGTTCCTGCAGTTTCTCTGGCGTCACCAGGTCTACGAGTTCACAGCCCTTCCTTTCGGGCTCTCTTCAGCGCCCTGGTGCTTCACCAAAGTCTTGAGGATGGTGGTGGAGTTTCTGTGGGCTCGGGAGTCAGGATGATTGTCTACCTCGACGACTTTCTCCTGATGGGCGTCGGTCCCCGTCAATTGACGGAGCATCTTCAGATGGCGGTGACACTGCTTCAGGGTCTTGGCTTTGTGAACAACAATCAGAAGTCACTGTTACAGCCAGCCCAGACAGTTACGTTCTTAGGGTTCGTCATCGACTGCACCACCTCTTCTCTCAGCCAGAAAGATCTCAAAAATTAGTCACAAATTGCACCGTGTTCTTGCCAGGCAGCAAGTGTCTCTTCGTCAGCAGGTCCGGGTAGTAGGCCTTCTCTCTGCTTTGATACAAGTCATCTTCCCAGGCCCGCTTCAATACAGGGCTCTCCAACGCCTCAAGGCTTACTTTCTCCGCAAGGGATTTCCATACTCCCACAGGGTCACCTTGTCAGCGATGCTCCAAAACTGCTGGGGCCCCTTCTTGGAGGACCTCTTTGCTTCTCGGTTGGACCATCAAGTTCAGCGATTTTCCAGCTGAAGGCCCGACCCCGTAGCTGTAGCCTTCCTCCAAGATTAGAGTGCGGAACAGGGCTATGCGTTACCTCCATTCGCGATGATCACGCAGTCCTCGGTGCAAATCCACAGACAGAGGGCAGATCTGGTCATGGTTACCCCTCTTTGGAGGTCTCAAGTGTGGTTTCCAGTTCTTCTGGAACTTTTTTGGGATTTTCCAATCCTACTCCCCCAGTTTCAGACTCTTCTCACGAGTCCGAACGGGACTCCGCATCCTCTACTGGTAACGAACTCACTGCAGCTCATGGCGTGGCGGATTTCAGGAGTAGATGGGAAACCCCAGGCCTTTTGCGAGCAGCTGAGACGTTCATCTCCAAGGCTTGGGCGGACAGTACAGTTAAGAGGTACCGTTCCGCGTGGGCCAGATGGTCCCGTGGGTGTTTGAGACGGGGTTTTAATCCCTTGGTTGCGGGAGTGATATACACGTGGTGAATTTCTTGGCGCAACTAGCCAAAGATGGTTTGGCCTACCGTTCTGTCAACAACTTTCGGTCGGCCATCTCTTCTGGTAATGTCCAGGTGGAAGGGGCACCCATTTGCGAACATCTCATGGATTGCAGGCTGCTGCGCGGTATCTGGCTTTCCCTTCCCCCAGAACTGCAGTATTCGGCATTGTGGAACGTTAACCAGGTCCTTAATCTTTTCTGGTCTTGGCAACCAAATAGATTCCTCTCTACTCTAGGAAGGAACTGTTGGCAAAGCTGGCTATGCTTCTGTGCCTGGTTTCCTGCCGGAGGGTATCAGACGTGTAAGCCCTTGATATTTACAGGACGGATGTTTACACCTGATAGAGAAACTTTTACCTTGCTCAGGCGTACTAAGTGTCACACCAGGATTATTCCCTATTCTGAGTTTCTTGACTCTCCCAAACTCTGCGTGGTACGTTGCCGCAAGGCTTATGAGCAGATGACAGAGAAGTTTCGCGACAGCTACTCATTTCCCTAAGGAAGCCCTTTATGGCAGTTTCCTCACCCACCATGGCTAGATGGGTGCGTTGGGGATGCAGGAGGCAGGTATCAACCTCAGACAATTTGGGGAGCACTCTACGAGGGGTGCAATGGCTTCAAAAGCATTTTGCATGGGGTGCCCGTTTAGAAAATATTGTCAATGCGGCGGATTAGTCTTCGGACTCCACCTTTAAGAGCTCCTACTTCAAGCCAGTACTTAATATGGCTCAGTTGGTTCTGGGCAAGCTTTAAACTAGCATAATCCTCGCCTCCAGTCCAGACATAAAATGAAAAATGTACTAGCTAACTTAACGGAAAGTTTCAATTTTATTAAGGACTCGGAGGCGAAGATTATCCCGCCCTGTATTCTAGGTGAACGACCCTCCCTGTACTGTAGTAAGTAACTTCTTTCAGTTCAGATGGTTGTACTGAATGCTTAATGGCTTTGGACTGTACGTGCTTTCCTTGCAGTATTTTCCAGGCCAATTCCTCTGGTAATATTGTTCATATAATTTGCAGGGTCCCACACTCACAAGCAGGACTCCTGAAGACATGGAATGGGCTGCCTTTGAGCTCCGAATGAGAAAGAGGGGACACTAACAATGGACTATGTATTGGACTGAGATACCCTGATTGGTTACGGTCTCCTGTCTCTGATTGGATGTTACCATGTGTTGTTTTTCTTGACTACTTTCCCTTTGGTTCATGGGAAAGGTAGTTTCTTTGTTAATCTTAAGGCTGCTATGCCAATAAAGTGGAGAAAGATTGGCATAATCATTGCCTCCGAGTCCTTAATAGAATTGAAACTTTCCGTTACATTAGCTAGGAAATTTTTAATTCTCAACCATCACGCAATTAATAACAGTAATATTTGTAAAGCTCAAACAGCTACCTCAAACAGATGTCCCGGAGCTGTGCAGTAGTGAGGTATGTAGACTGGGACCTAGTGAAGGAAGTGACCACCCGGGTCACTCGTGACCACCTCTCAGCCTTCCATACAAATGATGAGTCTGTCAGACAGTAGAGAATACAAACCAAGTATATTTATTCCGGTACACTCGAGTTGAGCCCAGTCTGCCAAGTCTCTGTGGATTGTTGCAGAGGGAATGACATCAGAAAACATGGAGATACATTATGTACGATTCAGAACCAATGAAGGCACGCCCAGACTGGAAATTTCCAGATTGAGGCAGCTACAGAAAGGAGGTACAGAAGGATGTTTCGATCCTGAGACCGGGCACAGACTATCTCTAAACCAAGGTCGTTCTGTCTGTGCCCATCACTAGACTAGTGGGAGCAGGCCTCTATCTAGTGGGAAAGATATGTGCTAATAAGAACAGTAAGGCTCAACCTTGGAGAAACGAAAACTATCGAAGCTGAGAGAAATTAGTTTCGGTCAGAGCTCAAAATGGCTGCCAAACATAAAATGGTGCTGCATATGCTAACTTAACATAGGGCACAATACGTAACCAATACAGCAAAAACATTTGTATTCGAACACTAGGAGTTAGCCTTGACTGAAGAGCCAAGTCTTTAAGATCTTTCTGAACTCCGGTTCTGTGTCTACCATGCGCAAGTGCAGTGGTAAGGAATTCCATAGCATGGCTGTCCTAACTGCGAAGGACCTTCCTCCCTTTCAGGATTTTGCAAAATGAGGAACACAGAGTAGGTGCTTGGAATTAGATCTTCCAAGCCTCTTTGCGTACCTTCCATCATCCAGGTGTTTCACACTTTGTAGTTGCTCAAGGACGGTGTACCAGGAGACTAGCCCACCTCCGCCCACAAAGTCATCTTCCTCATCCTCTTTCTACGTGACCTGGGCTGCTTGTGCTAGGACATACCCTTCTTAAGCAAGGCTATGTTTCAGGTTACAAGCATGGAGCCCTTCCTAGCAGTGATCATGGTTCAACAAGTGGCCATTTGCCAGGGCTGACTCGCAAACTGGGTCTGGAATTTGCTACTTGCACCAGGACTCTCATGCCTTTATCTGCCTATCATTGGCTCTCCGTTGCAGGCCAGCATAAACGTCACTTCGTAAAGTTTGTCTCAGGCCTGCCACTGCAGAGCCAGTGTGCAGTCTAGTACTGCCATGCTGACTTGGCAAGTGCACTCACTTGCCAGTCCCCAAACCTTCCCTTTTCTACATATTAGACACCCCTAAGGTAGGCCCAAGGGCAGGGTGCATTGTAGGTAAAAGGTAGGACATGCCCTGATGTGTTTGATATGTCCTAATAGTGAATTACAGCCATTTTCGTTTTTACCTATTACAAGGCTAACTGCTCCCATAGGCCAGAACGGGCAGTTTGATTATAACACCTTATAATACTAACTGACCCAGGGAACATGGTTGAAAAAGGAATTTAGTATGCTTGAACTCAGAATGATAAAATATATTTTTTAGTGAAGTTGGTTTTAACATTCTGTGTTTGAAACGATCACTTTTAGAAAGTAGGTATTTTCTTGCCTAACTTTCCAAGCCTGCCTCTGCTATGTTGTCTATTCCTGGTCTGGTTTTTGAGTGCCAGGGAACTCCAGGAGGCAGGGTGAGTCAGCACAGGGCTGAATAGACCTATCTGCATGTAGAGTGGTGGGAGGAGTTGTACCTGGGCCTGAGTAGGGCTGTGCCTGCCTTCCACAATGCTGGCTCCACCTCCTGTGGTGTGTCTGCTGACCCTGGCCCACACTGTCAAAGGAAAGAAGGTGTCATGTAAACAAAGTGCACCAGGACTGCACAGAACTTGTATGGACCTGGGACAGTCACACTCTGCCTTCAGAAATAAAGGATTTTGGTGTATAAAAAGGGGGACCCAGACCCCAGAACTTTAGATCACTTCTGGGAATCAAGACAAACCTTTGCTGAGGAGAAGAACCAGGAAGCTGAAGGAGGAGACTACCCCTGTGGTGTGTGTTTGGGGATTGGCCTGCAGTGGTTGCTTCATTGCCAAAGAAAGAAGAAAAGGACTGAGTGTGCTTTTCATCAACTTGAAGAAGAATCATCAAGTGTTTGAACTTAAGCTTGCCTCCTGCCTGAAGTCTCAGGGATACAAGACTTCACCAACCAGCTCCCCCTGAAATCTCTTGCTGGGAATTGAAATGCCTGCTGTTGTGCTGGGCCTTCTGAAAGTCTGCGTGTTGCTGGGAGCTGGGAGCGCGACTCAATGACGAGAAGCATGTTGCCGCTGCAGCAGTTGTCGTCACATCACCAGGGAAGCGTGCCGCCACTGCCGCCATCGCATCACCGAAACCCATCCTACATACCTGCGAGGGACTCAAGGCGCTGGAGAGGGTGGGGGGGGGGCGAGCTACTGATCGAACAGCCAGGTCTTGAGTATCCTCCTGAAGGTCAGCAAGTCTTGGGTCTGTCGTAGGCTCAGTGGGAGGGTGTTCTATTTCTTGGCGGCGAGGTGGGAGAAGGATCTCCCGCCGGTGGTTGTTCTTCGGATGCGCGGGACGGTGGCAAGTGAGAGGTCGGCGGAGCGTAGCTGGCGGTTGGGGATGTAGAAGGAGAGCCGTCTGTTGACGTAGGCTGGGCCGGTCTTGTGGAGTGCTTTGTGTGCGTTTATGAGGAGCTTGAAGGATATCCTCTTGTTGACAGGGAGCCAGTGCAGGTTTCTCAAGTAGGGGGTGATGTGGCCGTGTCGTGGTATGTCAAGCATCAGTCATGCGAGACGTTTTGGATGCGTTGTAGTAGTTTGAGTTTGGTCGGGGCTCCCGGGTAGAGGGCGGTTCCGTAGTCAAGTCTGCTGCTGACGAGGGCCTGGGTGACTGTCTTTCTTGTATCTGTCGGGATCCATCTGTAGATCTTGCGGAGCATGCAGAGGGTGCTGAAGCAGGAGGAGGAGACGGCGTGGCCCAGCTTGGTCATTGAGAGCATTGAGTCGAGGATGATTCCCAGGTTGTGTACGTGGTCAGTGGGTGTCGGGGCTGCCCCTAGTGCCGTCGGCCACCAGGAGTCGTCCCAGGCTGAAGGGTTGGAGCCTCCGTCTTTTCCGAGTTCAGGGTCCTTGGTGAGGGAGATGATCAGTTGCGTGTCGTCGGCGTAGGAGATTATGTTGAGGTCGTGCATCACCGGAGAAGCGTGCCGCCTCCGTAGAGGTCGCCGTCACTTCACTGTAGAAGCGTGTCGCAGGGCCTGTCCCGGCTCAGAAGATCACTGAGTGGCCGAACGGCCGTCGGGCGTACACGCATCACATTAACATTGTTGCATCATAATCAAGACGCCATTTTGTCGCATCGCACCGGAGAAGAGTATCACATCGAGGTGTCATCCTATCACATCGTACGGGAGAGCCGTAAGAAACAGACGCATCACCTCCCCACAAAGTAAGGTAGCGAGCATCAACTCCCCTGCGCAGCAGTAAGGAACTGACGCACTACCTTCCCTGCAACTACTTTGTTTGCTTTGCTTTATGCATCTAGGGTACTTTGAAAGTAAAGTGTTGCATTTACAATCTTAAAGAGAACTGAGCTATTTCTTACCATTTTAAAGACTATTTTTGAGGACATTATTGTGGATTTTTGTCGTTTGGTCTTGTGTTAAGTCTATATAAAAATATTTATTTTTATAATACAACCAGTGTGGTGTCCATCTGTAGTGTTGTCAATGTATTACTGTATGTGTTCACAAATGCTTTACACACTGCCTCGGAGATAAGCCTGCCTGCTCGTGCCAAGCTACCAAGGGGGTGAGCCAGGGTTATTTTAGGAGTGTAGCCCCTTACCCTGACTAGACACAAGGGTCCCTATTTGGTCAAAGGGACCTACCTCTGCCAACTAGAAACCCCCAAATCGAACACCCTCCCAAATCATAAGCAAGCTGAGGCAGAATTTGTTGTACAGTGGGGAGGGAGTCATTATGCCCTAATGAATTGATAATGTCAGACTTGAGATTGATCTGTTGTTCCATCGCAATCTTTCCAGTCTTATTGAAAGTGTCAAAATAGCTTAACCTCCCAGCTGGCTTGGGGCCACCCCGGTGTTATTTTCCAATGTCTGGCTCCCTGTTCCTCCACATATTTTTAAAGTCACTGATTTGGAAAGATAGCCCATTGTCTGTCTTCAGCATGTTTGTTGTGCTGTATTCTGTGAATATATTCATGAACATGAGTTGCACCTGCTCCAAGACAGTCGCACTCACAACTTCGACTACTGGGAATTTGGTGTATTAATCAACAAAAACGAGTAGCTGATTTGCATTTCTTCCGTCATCACTGGTAGGCTGGGGCCGCCTGTTACTTGGCAGAACAGGGATTCAATTCTCATTCCTTCAGCTTGTTTGTCCGTTCCCGGGTACCATACTTTTTCCCTCATCCTCACTTTGATTGTGACAATGGCTTGATGGCCAACTTGTGCCAGCTGTCCCGCCCAGTTTCTTAGGGAAGACTAGATAACCAAGTTCATTTTGTATCTTCCACAGACTAGGAAGATCTGTCTGTGGAGGCTAAAATGTTTGCTTTGGATCGAAAGCCTTCTCCAGGAGTTGTCCAGGGTAGCCTTCAAAGCCCGGGTGACACTAAGCTTTCTCTGTGGCTCAGATTAGTGCTTGTGTGGAGATCACTTTTCTTCAAGCTGCCTCAGCTATCAAGCTGTTGAATTCTTCACCATCCCCTGTCTTTGCTATACTCAGTGTCAGTCAGTCGCGGCAGGCATCTCCGGGGAGCGTGCTGGACGAGCGGGTGTGCGCCAGCTAAATAAAAGTAAAGAATGTAAACTTAACTTACCTGGACATGACTTCCTCTTCTGGTCTTCTTCTCTCCACTGGAAATAGCAGCAACTCTCTTGACCAATCAGGGACATGCTCTCATACAGAATGAGAGCAGCGCTCGGATTGGAGGGAGCAGCTTCACTCAGAGCTCCACAGCGCTGTTGAGGTTATGGCTTGCTCTAACCCAGATGTCTTAAGACAGCTTAGTTAGAGCTGTTTAAAGTACACATATGTGGCTGGCCGTCTGAAGACAGCCAGCCAAAAAGACATGCACATTCTAATCCGGACATACAAGCCCACTCTCCTCCCTGTTGAGTGCCATGCTGCTGTCCCTCAGCAACAGCCCCATCACTCTTGACGCACTGTTCAAGACGGGGAAGAACATAAAATGGTAATAAACTACCATTTTATTTTTCAGGGGTTTGTGGGGGGTTTTCAGTGGGGTTACGCTCCTCTGCTCCACCGAAGGCGCCGCCCCTGGTGTCAGTTGGTTAAAGTTGGCTGGGTTATTACAGCCAGGATGGTACAAAACGTTAAACCCCTATCTTTACAACTGATATGTGGTGATGTTAGCCAAACTGTCCAAGAGAACAGATGGATGAGGGATTTGTTACGTCACTTTCTTGTCGCTAGATGCAAAGATAGAATTATTCACACACACCCTTCGCGCCGCCAGCGCTTCTCTCTTGATATAAGTGTGCCAGGTCCTAGTGGGTGACAAAGTTTTGCTAGAAAAGGCTACTGGTACAAGCATTCATTGTCCTATGGTGGTAGGGTCTGGCCTCCAGACCTATGGGCCTGGCATCCATGACCACTCTCGTCTTTTAAGTTGGATTCACATACCTCATTGTGGTTTCACACATTAGGGTTTCTTTGGTGTTATTAAAAGCCTTCTGGTTTTCATACCACCAGGGATTGTCCTTTTTCATCAATTGTCTTACTTGTTCACATGTTTTGCAATGAGCATTGTTGCATGACCTGAACACTATATGTGGCTATTCTCAGGAAGATTCAGACGTCCGTTGTCATACTCAGATACTTGGTTTCCTGAATGTACTCTGATATTTTTGGGTCAACCCGAATTCCTTGTTTCAGGAATATATATTATCAGACCATCATTGTGTATGATAGGAGCACACATTTTTGCCTGGAAAGTCAGTCCACATTCAGATAATCTTTGGATGGCTGCTCTCAGCCTGCCACAGCATTCCTGTATGGTTCTTGCATGTATCAGCACACTGTCACTCAAACTGAGGACTCCAGCAATTACGGGGAGAGCTTCTCATATGTTTTGAAATACCTCTGCTGCCAAGGATATCCCAAAGTCCAGGCACTTGTATGGGTATAGCCCTACATGTGTGGACAAAAGTTGCTATATAACTAATTGCTTTGTCCAGTGGAATTTGATAGTATCCAGCTCATATATTTGTTTTGGTTTTAGCGATACCCAGGGTGCTGGCTCTGATACATTTTCAATTCCACCAAAATTTGACCATGTGTAATTCTTCTTCCATAGATGGTTGGAGCTGGAAAGGGGTCCTCCAGTGTTTGAGTGCCACCGGTCAGACTGACTTATCAATAAACAGTGATATCAACTTTGTCTTCAGTCACCCTAGGCCTTCAAAGAGGTGTTGGGAGTTCTTTGAAAATGTCTTCTACTTTTGCTTTATCTATGAAAGCTAATAAATTCAGCATTTTGGTTGTATCACAGCTCATGAGTGCATCAGCACTTGTCTTCGGTACGAATAATTTAGCTAAAACATTTTCTTTTTTGTGTGAGCTCATGGTCGTGAATGTTTCCAATACCTGGATTGGATTTTTGCTTCCAAATGCAAAGAGGCTGCTTTTTGTTATTTTCAGTTTCAGACATGGTTTTAATTTGCAGAAATTGGGAAGAACAAATGGCTTTTATTTAGGTTTCCATGTCGATCAGGGCTGGGGTGGGCAGGTCTAGTAACACATCTGGGCTGCTCGGATTTGTTCTTTGGGGAGTGTTCTGTAAAAGAGAAGGAGTAGTTTCTGTCCTGTAACTCCAGTTCTGTAGTAGGGGTATCTCTGTTATAGTCATAATCTAGTGAATAGTCCCGCCCATGTGCGTGGACCCCGGCAATCAAAAATAATCTCTTAAATTGTCAGAAAATTGCAGAACTGCAAAGACACTTAAGAGAAAATTTAAAGACAAATAATGCAGCCTATATCCACAGGCTACACTGTCCAGTACTTCAACTAGAAAATTCCACCAAAAATCCACAAACAGCAAAGCCTGTCCAGATTTCCCTTGCTTTAACAGCAAACACCCTCAGAAATGATAGAGAGGAAGGCATGGACAGACAAGCCCCATAGGCTGCCATTATGTGGCTTAAATAGGATACTGTGCCTTTAAGAGAACTTTCCAGAACTTCTCCCAGTATCCCTGAATGCATAGCAGGTCCCTCTCACTTTCAGTTCTTTTTGAAGGCGTAACACGCCAGACCTGTCACATTCCTTAAATGAACATCTCTCTCCACCGGGGAGGCGGGAGGGCGATTATGACTATAACAGAGATACCCCTACTACAGAACTGGAGTTACAGGACAGAAACTACTCCTTCTGTAGTAGGGGATCTCTGTGTATAGTCATAATCTAGTGAATAGAATGGCAAGCCCATCCCCACACCAAAGCGGCGGTGGAGAAAAGAGAATTAACGCCACTATTGTGCGAACAAATTCCGCAGCGAAGCCTGCCCAACCTGAGCGTCTGCCCTGGCATCAGTGTCCAGGCAGTAATGCTTAGCAAAGGTATGAACCGACTTCCAAGTGGCCGCCTTGCAGATTTCTGCAATCGGAACATTACGGAGCAAAGCTGTCGTGGCAGCTTTTCCCCTGGTGGAATGAGCCTTAGGCTTACCTCCTAAGGTCTTATTAGCTTTTTGGTAACATAACTGTATGCAGGACACAATCCACCTAGAGATAGACTGCTTAGAGGTCGCAAGACCCGTCCTGACAGATCCATAATTGATAAACAATTGGTCAGACCTACGAATATCTTTGGTCTTATCCAGATAAAATTTTAAGACCCTCCTAACATCCAGGGACTGTAACGACCTTTCCGCTGGAGATGAAGGATTCTGAAAAAACGTAGGCAAAGTTATGGTCTGGTTGACATGAAAATCAGAAATAACCTTGGGAAGAAATTTAGGGTGAGTACGCATAACAACCTTAGCAGCATGAAATACAGTATAAGGTTCTTGACAACACAACGCCTGAATTTCACTGACCCTGCGGGCCGATGTAATGGCCACGAGGAACGCCGCCTTCCAGGACAGGTGCTGTAACGAAACCTTATGAATAGGAATAAAAGGCTCCTTCATCAACCTGGACAGCACCACATTCAATTCCCATGAAGGCGAAGGAAGCCTGACAGGAGGGAACACTTTCTTCAAGCCTTCCAAGAAATCTTTGATCACAGGGATCTGGAAGAAGGAAGTCTGCGAAGGGCATTTCCTGTAGGCAGTCAAAGCAGCAAGATGAACCTTAATAGAATGGACATTAAGGCCAGACTGCGCCAACTGTAGAAGATAAGGAAGGATGACATCCTCCTTACAAGTCGTCGGATCATAGTTCTTAGACTTGCACCAGATACAAAATCTCTTCCACTTGTAAGCATAGGAAGTCCTAGTGGAAGGTCTCTTAGACTCCTTCAGTATGTCCATACAATCTGCAGGAAGATTCAGATGACCATATTGCACTAACTCAGGAGCCATGCCGCCAAACTCAAAGACGAGAGGTTGGGGTGCAACATCAGCCCCCCGAACTTCGTGAGAAGGTCCGGCCTGCACGGCAGCCGAATGTGAGGAAGGAGAGACCGGTGAAGCACGTCCGTGAACCACCACTGTCTGGGCCATTCCGGGGCAATCAGTATCATCCGCTCCCCGGACCGGGACAGCTTGATGAGAACCGTCGGAATCAGGGGAATGGGTGGAAAAGCGTACAGAAAGCTGTTCGACCAGTCGATCCATAACGAGTTCCCCAGCGTCCCCGGCTGGTAGTACCTGGAGGCGAAGCCTCGGCATTTGCTGTTTTTGGCGGTGGCGAACAGATCTACGTCTGGAGTCCCCCACCTTGCGAAGACTTCTCCTAGTACTTCGTCGTTTATGACCCATTCGTGGTTTTCCTGAATCAGTCTGCTCAGTGCGTCTGCCTGAACATTCTGCACACCTGGCAGATGGGTAGCCGTTATCGTCAGTCCTCGAGCCAGAAGCCAGCGCCAGATCGCCTGCGCCTCCTGCGACAGGGTGCGTGACCTCGATCCTCCCTGCTTGTTGAGGTAATACATCGTGGTTGTATTGTCCGTCTGCACAAGTAGAGAGTCGGTCTGGAAGGACGGATGAAAGGCCTTCAGCGCCAAGTGAACAGCTCTGAGTTCCAGGAAATTGATGTGGTACGTGGACTCCATCGGGGACCACGTCCCTTGAATCTGTAGGTCTCCGGAATGCGCTCCCCAGCCCTGGAGAGAAGCATCCGTCACGATAACCCGAGTGGGAATGTCCTTGTGGAAGGGAACCCCTCTGAGGAGATTCTCCGCTGAACACCACCACTTCAGAGACTGAAGAGCATGCAGAGATAGACTTATCTTGTCGTCCCAAGATCCTCTCCTCTGATCCCACTGATCCTCCAAGCACTCTTGCAACGGTTTCATGTGCAGCCGTGCATGTGGCGTCAGGAAGATACAGGAGGCCATCGTTCCCAGTAGAGAAGACACCGTCCTCACTGTCGTGGATGGAGCGGCCATGAGAGCCCGAGCCTTCCGAAGCAGTGATAATCGTAGCTCCTCCGAAGGAGACACGCTTGCTGACAGCGTATCGATGGAGGCTCCCAAGTACTGAATGCACTGGACTGGAGTCGGAACCGACTTGGACATGTTGATGTGCAACCCCAGCTTGTTCAAAAGAACGCACGTTTTCTGGAAGTGTGCTTGCGCTTCCGTGAAGGAGGAGGCCTTGATCAACCAGTCGTCCAGGTACGGGTAGACATACACCTTGTTCTTCCTTAGGTGTGCTGCTACCACCGCCATGCACTTTGAGAATGTTCTCGGCGCAGACTTCAGTCCGAATGGCAGCACTGTGTATTGATAGTGATTGGCGCCGACATGGAACCGCAGGAACTTCCTGTGTTTGTGTGCAATGGGCACATGGAAGTAAGCATCCTGGAGGTCGATGGCACACAGCCAGTCCCCCCGTTGCAGCTGAGGATAAATCTGATGCAACGACAGCATGCGAAACTTTTCCCTGCGAATCCACTTGTTTGCTTGTCGCAAATCCAGAATGGGCCTGAACTCGTTCTTGTCCTTTTTTGAACCAGAAAAAAACGGGAGTACAGGCCTCTTCCTCTTTGAGACAGAGGTACGACTTCGATCGCCCTTTTCCTTAACAGGATATCGGCCTCCGCCTGGAGCTCGCGCAGCTGATACTGCGAGCCGATCGGAGGGATCGATTGAGGAGGGCTGCTGAACCGAAGACTGTATCCATTGCAAACAATATTCAGCACCCACTTGTCCTGAGTAATTTTTCCCCACTCTGCCAGAAAAGATTGAATGCTTCCCCCCACCGGAGCGGGTAACAGTTGTCGGGGAAGTAAGTGCTCAGGGCCTAGACCCGGCCTGGCCCTTAGTCGCTAGTGCCGACTGATGGCCGCCTCTGCCCCTCTGGCGTTTCTGGAATGGTCTTCTGAACTGCTGCTGCTGTTGTTGCTGCTGTTGTCCAGAAGACTGGCCACGCCCCCTGCCTTGACCACCGAACCGGCGCTGGAACGGACGGTACATCTTCTTGGTCTCCTTGGGCTTCTCCAAACCCACCGCTGTGAGCGTTTCAGCTTCCGCCTTCATGCGGGCCATTTCGTCATCAGCGTGCTTCCCGAACAGGGTTTCGCCAGAGAATGGCAGATTGGCAACCCTCTGCTGAGCGTCCGGTTTCAGAGACGTAAGGCGGAGCCATGCATGTCGTCGCTGGTTTATTCCGTGGCAGAAACCATGCGCCGCCAGAAGAGAAGAGTCGGCCGCAGCGCTGATGACTTGATTCGCCACCAACATTCCTTCGTTAAGCACCTCCTGGAAGTCTTCACGCTTGTCCCGCGGAAGGAGCTCCGCGAATTGTTGAAGGGATTCCCAGAGGGCTCTGTCATACCAACCCAGCAAGGCAGTGGCACTAGCTGCTTTCATTGAGGTCGCCGAGGTTCCACAAACTCTTCTCCCAGATGAATCCAACCACCTAGATTCCTTATCTGGCGGAACTGTGGAGGAAGGCGTGGTGGCATGCTGTTTGCGCGCCGCCGTCACAATCACCGAGTCTGGAGGGGGCTCCAGCCTGAGAGAGGCCGGGTCAGAGTCCGGAGCCCGGTACTTCTTCTGCAGTCTGGAAGGCGCCGCCTTCGACACTGCTGGAGTGAGGAAAAGATCCAGGGCTGGTTCTTCCAGGCCCGGCACCAGTGGTAGTAACGGCCGAGACAAATGCTTCTGATGGAGCGTCTCGAAGATGACCGAGGTCTTCGGAGTGGGCACCGTCAAAGTAATGCCCAATTTCGCCGCACCCCGTAACAGCACGTCCTGGAAGGACACCAGATCGTCGACCGGTGAAACCCTCGTGTCCGGCGAATCTGACAAGGTCGGGGAGTAGTCCCTGGTCCCAGACGACCGGGTCCGTGAACGAGATCTGTGTCTCCTGTGGCGCCGTCTAGATCGTGTGGAAGACCTGTGACGCAAACGTTCCCTTCTCCTGGAGCGGGAGCGCGACCTCCCAGCACGTGGGCGCTCCACAGGTTTCCGTGGAGGCGTCTTCCGTGGCCTGTCCTGGGGCTTCGGGGTAGGCGTATCCTTAGGAGGTGTCGGAAGCAGAGGCAGCGAGACCGACCTCGGCGGCCTATGAGGAGGGACCGGCGGTGGAGGCTGCCCCGCAGGAGACGGGGGAGGCAGGGAAGGGAGAGGCGGCTTAGCCGGAGGAGCCTCCTTCGGTAGAGGAGGAGGGGTCACAGGCCGTGGCAGCATATATACCACCGAGTACACCGTGCCCGATGACTTCTTCGTGGGAGGGGCCTGTGATCCAGACCCTCCAGAGCGTGAGCGACGCCTCCGACGTCCTCCACCAGATCCAGCGTGACTTTTGGCGCCAGAATCCCTCCTGCGCCTCTTAGAGGAGGTTGAGATCCTCGGTGACGCTGATCTCTTCCTGCGCGACGTCGAGCGCATTTTTCAGGCGTGGAACGGCGATCCCTCGACTCTGGCGTCGAACGCCGTCTCCTCGACGTCGAGTGTTTCTTCCTAGACGACGAACGTCGCCCCTTCGACGACGAGCGGTCAGACCTCGACGGCGAACGTCGACTCTTTCTCCTCGACGACCGCTTCCTCGCGGTCCTCGACGCCGAGGATCCCCTCGGCGTCGAACTGGTCGACGGCGACCGGCGGTGTCGCTTCGACGGCGAGCGCCGGTGTCTTCGTCGACGGCGATACTTCGACGACGACGCCGTCGGCGGTGACTTCGGCGGCCTAGCCAGGCCTCTCGACGTCGATCTTCCACGCTGTCTCGACCCGGAGCCCCGGGGAGAAGGGGAACACACCGTCGTCATCCCTCTCGACGTCGTCGTCGATGCTATCGACGTCGACGGAGACCGGGACCTTTTGCTGGTCTTCCTGCCTCTGGGGAGCCCCCCAGAGGCCTCAGCAGGGGCAGAGGGAGCCTTCCCAGCCTGCCCAGACCCACCTGCAGCCTGCAGTCGCCTCTCTTCCAGGCCTTGGAGCCTAATCTTCTGCCTTTCCCTCAGGGTCCTCGTAGAAAAGGTCTGGCAGATGTCACAATCTTCAGGGACATGATCATCAGGGAGGCAAAGAATGCAGACGTCGTGTGAGTCAGTCTTGGCCTTCTTCCTTCCACATGCTGGGCACTTGTCGAATAAAGCAGGCATTTTAGATCCCTAAAAGCCTGAACAAACACACAGAAGTGAAAAGGAAACACCAAGAATCAAATGAGAACACTTTTAAATCCAAAAAGTGTAAAAAAGTCCAATAAACCCTTGAAAAAGGGAGAGCTCAATGCACAGGGTCCTGTAAGCAGGAACCGGAAAAAATAACTGAAAGTGAGAGGGACCTTCTATGCATTCTGGGATACTGGGAGAAGTTTGGAAAGTTCTCTTAAAGGCACAGTATCCTATTTAAGCCACATAATGGCAGCCTAAGGGGCTTGTCTGCCCATGCCATCCTCTCTATCATTTCTGAGGGTGTTTGCTGTTAAAGCAAGGGAAATCTGGACAGGCTTTGCTGTTTGGGGATTTTTGGTGGAATTTTCTAGTTGAAGTACTGGACAGTGTAGCCTGTGGATATAGGCTGCATTATTTGTCTTTAAATTTTCTCTTAAGTGTCTTTGCAGTTCTGCAATTTTCTGACAACTTAAGAGGTTATTTTTGATTGCCGGGGTCCACGCACATGGGCGGGACTATTCACTAGATTATGACTATACACAGAGATCCCCTACTACAGAATGTACATTTCATCATCTTCCTCATCTTCAGGGTAGGTAGGAAGGGTTGATGACATGCATGGTCTGCTACTCAACTACAAAGTTTCGGACATGACTGTATGAAAGGGGCATGTCTGCAAACTCATCCCACTCTAAAAACGTCCTCATTTCCTTCCTCTGCGCTGTCAGACATAGTGATTAGTTTCCCACAGTTACCACATGTCTTATCCTGTGCCTGGCACTGAGCTGCTGGGTGTGGTTCTACTCCACAACATTCTCTGGTCGTTGGTTTGGGGAACACAATGCAGCAAGTTCCTTCTAGGGTTGCACTGCCCGCACTGATTGGCTTTGTCCTCATTAAAGTGGTGGAGTCATACTCTTCTTTGACTGGGACCTTGGTTAGCGCAGATTCCATATGTTTAGCTCTGGGATTGGACAGTTCACGTAACCTGCAAAGTGCTTTTCATCAAAGTGCATGCCTGACTTCCAGAGTATCGTTTTTCGTGGCACCACTGCACTGCATCCTTTTATGAGTTGAGGCCTTGCACGTGGGGCTGTCCTCGATGCATGTGCTAACTGTTTCAGGCATGCATGAAACTCATCGATAGACTAATTTTCTTGCTGTTTGGTTTGTCTTAGCTTGAAGCACTAAGTCTGAATTCAGCAGAGGTTTAAAATAGGAATCTGGTGCCACCTCTCCCATCTTAGTTTCCTTCACTACCTGTTTTAGTTAAGCTCTCAAGGAATGTAGATTACTATTCACCTCTATAATGGAGAAATAGTGGCCTCGTCACTCATCTGTCTCTGTAGTGGCTTCAAAATAGTTATTTAATCTGGTCAGCAAAGCTCTTCATCTGAATGCAGCTCTGGATGGGTCAGCTTCCTCGCTGAACGGGGGTAACGAGTTGTTGGCCCCTCAACATAATGTGTCCTTGGTGCAGTCTCGGACGTGAAGTGGGCTCAAGGGGTCACCTGTTAGTGCTTGCTCTCAGTGTGCCCTCGGGCTGGTGTTGCGATTACCACCCTTCCTGTGGTCACAGTCACAGTCAGGATTGTTGTGTTTTTTAGTGCCATCTTGGGGGAAGATTGTTACCTCACCTGTGTCGCGCTCTAGCATTTGCCTGCCTAACTATTTAAGACAGGAAATGCAAGCGCGCAGCGGGCGCTCCAGAGGCAAGCCCGTCACCGCCCGTCCACGCACCGATTGCGCCCAGCGCCAGCCACGCTGCTAGTGGCAGCCTAAATCGAGACATGATACAATACTCTAGGGAAGAGTTGCTTCATATCGTTAAGGGGGACGTAGGGGGGAACTGCCTACCGCCTATTGCTAAGTGACTAGATAGAGAGATCTTGAAGTGTGGGCTGATTAACAGCAGATCCCTGATAAAGCACTATCAAGAGGTGTCCAATTTGCTAGAGAATATGGACTTAGACGTCCTCTTTCTAACAGACACTTGGGCAAGCCCGGACACTCTGGTAGAAATGGGCTTTGCCTGCCAAGCTGGATATAAAATACTTCACAAACCGACGGTTGGTGGAAGAGGAGGGGGGGGGGGGGGAGAGACGGGTTAATTTTTAAGGAAAGGTGGAATTTTGCACCTATATAGATAGATGAAGTATTAGGGATGGAACTGCTTGGCTTCTCACTTTAAGAGGCCACAGGCAGGATACTCACAGGAATGGTCTGTTATAGACCTCCGGACTCAGCTACCCACGATCAAACCCTATTTGCCATCATTACCAACTTGAGTACATCTCACTCCAGAATGATTGTTCTAGGGGATTTTAATCTGTGGGATAAAAATAAGCCTGATAGTCATCTGAGAGACCTAAGAAATACCTGTGAGAATTCTAACATTTATCAATTGGTCCATCAGCAGACTCACTCAGGAGGACATATCATAGATCTTCTGTTTGCAAACCAGAATGAGACTAAGGTGGTCGAGGTTTTACCTCAAAATTGGACTGACCACTCCCTTATTCATTTTGACATCATGATATCTGGTGTAGAAGTTAGTAATATCCGGCCGGCAATCTATCAAAGGAGAAGAGAATGGGCCAAATTAGTGAAAAATAGGACTAGTCTACCACCCCTGAACCAGAATCTTTTTTACCCTTATGTCTCTGTAAAAGAAAACTATCAAATCTACTGTACCTATGTAGTTGATACTCTAAACCTATTGGCTCCAGAAAAAAGATTTAAGTATAGAAAAAAGACCTCTGCCCCATGGTACAATGAGGAGCTGAAACTGCTACGTTTATCATGTAAAAAGGCTGAAAGAAAACGGAGGAGGGCCTATTCTGAGACAGATAAAGCCAATTTGAGATCATTACAGTCTCAGTAAAAGGTGTCTATCGCTAAGGTCAAAGCAATTTTCTTTGCTACATCCATTTTACAAGCACCCAACAGTACCAAAGCACTCTTCAATGTTTTCAGAGATATCTCCAGTCCTGCCTGCATGAGTAACATGTGACGAGATTGCCTCCCACTTTGAAGAGAAAATTTTAAAAATTGTTGGGGAACTTCAGATCTTGGATCATAGCAATCAGGATGAGTCTCCTAGGAAGGTGCATGAGGGACCTTTGACAGACAGCTCCCTGGGATATTTTAAACCACCCTACGGAAGTATTCTTTATTCAGTTCGCCTAAAGTGTGTCCTCGGGATCTCCCTTAGACCCCCCTCCCACATAAGATCTGGAAAAATTTTGGGCAGGAAACCTTTCCCTGGCTGGGAAAGATCTGCTGCCAGTCCCAGGAGGTAGAAGAGGTGCCAGAGATATGGAAGCAGGCAGTGGTGACTCCCGTTAAAAAAACCTTCTCTGGACCCTACTACCCCAGCGAATTTTAGACCCATATCCCCTTTTGCCATATCCCATTAAGATTCTTGAAAAAATAGTTAATAAAACTTTGTCATGCTATCTGGAAGAAAATTTGTTGCTGGACAAGGACCAATTTGGTTTTTGTCCAGGAAATGGTAAGGAGACCGCTCTGGCCTCAGTCAAGGACAACCTATAAATGCGTGCTGACAATGGAAACTCCTCGGTCCTAGTATTACTGGATAGGTCAGCCGCATTCGATACGGTGAGCCATGTAGTGCTAGTAGAAAGATTAGTGAATATAGGGATAAAAGGACCGGCCTTGCAGTGGTTACGTTCATATCTGTCGGGACGACAACAGGCTATGTCTTTGACGCCTTTTACCTCGGCTAAGTCAACAGTCCATCATGGAGTACCTCAAGGCTCCGCGATCAGCCCCATACTTTTTAATATCTATTTGCGCCGTCTGTTCCCCATGACTAGATCTTTTGGAATTGACCTGGTGAACTATGCAGCTGACACTCAATTAGTGTTTTCCCTGGAAGGAAAACAAGCAGTATCTATGGAGACCTTCCAGGAGTGCATGTATCAGACTGCTAGTTGGCTCAGAGGAAACACCCTACAGTTTAATGGAGGGAAAACAGAGGTGGTGTTTTGTCCGGCAACTAGAATGTCCCGGCCCTTATCGGCAGAGTTTAGGCTCACCCCTGAGGATGAACCACTGTTCCCTGCCAAAACAGTGCGTAATCTGGGGGTCCTGGTGGATGGCAACCTCCAAATGGAGGCACAGGCCAATAAAACCATTGGTGTTTGTTTATCCCTACTGCGCATGTTACAGAAGATCCTCCCGCTACTACCACAATGACTCCCGCTCTTCGGTAGTGAGGAGTATCATCTTAAGTAGATTGGATTATTGCAATTCCTTATATTTAGGAGCACAGCAATATATTCTGCAGGGGTTGCAGAGAGTCCAGTCTATGGCCGCAAAGCTGGTGCTTAAGAGACAGCGTCGGTCTTCTACAGCCCTGGCCTTGAGTGATCTTCATTGGCTGCCTCTTAAGGAGAAAATATGTTTTAAATCTCTCTGCATTGTATATAAAGCGGTCCACCGTTTGGGTCCTGTTCCTCTGCAGGAGAGATTTACCTGGTACAACGCTGGGAGATGGCTTCGTTCCTCTAGTAGTAATCTGATCACGGCCACCAGGTTCAAGAGCTCACGGATGGGTGGCAGAGCCTTTGGTGTGGCGGCGGCCCGCCTCTGGAACGAGCTGCCCCAGAATCTCAGACAGATTAGCACGCTGACGTGCTTCAGGAAGAGCCTGGAAACCTGGCTATTCCCTAGGAACAAAAATTAGTCCCTCTCTCGGACAGCTTTCTCCATTGTTATACTGGCTTTCTTCACTCTAAGCGCTAGGATACCCGTAGGGTGACAGTTTTCGCACTATACAAGTATCTACTTCATATAAGTATCTACTTCACTTCACTCTCAGTAAGTTTGTGCAACATGCTGGAGTCTCATGCTGTTGATTTAGTTCAGTTTTCTGGGTCTTTAGGGAGCCAAGCTGCTCTTGTATTGTCTTGGTCTCTTACAGCCCTTGCCTTCATCAATTTTCAAGGTGTATCGACACCGCTGGAGTCGGGGAACCTTTCAAGGAACCAACGCACTTCAAGAGTCAGGCTCGCCACGCGCCTGGTGCTTGTGTGAGTGTGTGAGTCTGGTGGCGAATGCTGTAGGTGTCTGCTTTTGAGCTGGCATCGTCTTAACAGCGTCTCAGCAGCAAATGTGCCCTCATCAATAGTGTGGCAGGCCTCCTGCGGACTGAGCACTGTGCACACCTGTGCAAGGAAGGATCCGTCATATGCACCGCATGTGACTGCCCACACAAAGCCACATGCTTATATTTAAGAGGGGATGGATGGAGTGTGGGTGTCAGTTGACCCACTAAAGGCAGATCAGCGAATTCTGACTTCAGATGTCAGAAGAACAAACATGTGTTTACTCTGGAGACATTGCTCTTTTGCATGGTAGCATTCTTGAATTAAAGGGTCGGACCAGGAGGCATCTGAGTCTTACCACAGGCCATCCTAACACATGGAGCATTTAGAACAACCAAATGGCCCTTTCCTTTCTGTGTAGGCTACTGGTGTATAATGCAGAGGCCTGATGCAAACCCCCTTTTGAAGGGCCACAGGCCAAGCAGGGGCTACTGAGCCCCACAGGTAGAGGGTGAGGTGGTTTGCCCCGATGTCCCGAGATCAGTTCTTCTAAGGATCTGTAAGCTGGGTTAAGTACAACACCTTCAGCACTTGGATCTGTGTTGGGGATCGCAAACAGTCAAAGGCTCAACAATCACACAGCAGATCAGAAAAGGATTGTTCAACTTTGTGATTTACTTTCAAGAAGAAAGGTACTTTTTAAATCTTTATTATTATATCATCAAGTAAACAAAGTACTACCATTACCAGCTCAAAAACAACAGCAATAACAAACAATATGGATAGGTATCCAATACTCATAATTTCTCACCTTCGCATTGTACATTAAAGAAAAGCAGGCAATTTAAGTATATACACATCATGAAAGCTGAACCATCCTAGTTGTGAGTACACATCCTTTGTTTTTGCTCCAACTTACCTTGGTGTCCCAAGCCAACCAGTGATTGAGCTAGATTACATCAATATTAGGCATCACTCTGTTTTGTGTTTCAGACAGACTACATTTTAAATGGCACACAGATTTTGGAGCAAGTGAAAACACAAGGCACATGAAATATGAAATGAGGCCTAGTCAAATGCTTTACAAAAGGGGCACTTTTGGGGTATTCAAAGTGAAAGAATGAAATGAGGCCTGGTCAAAATGCTTTCAGTCTGAAATGCTTGTACTGAATTAACATGTGTTTTGCAGTGTAGAGAAACTCGTGATTGCAGTTTCCTTTTTAGCTTTGAAGATAATTATGGAATGTGTGCTTTCCTCCCAGCTTCTTTTCCTTGAACTCCCTGTTCCTGTCTTAAGAGACTTTGCTTTTGTTGCATATTTGGACAATGCATATTCAGTTCATAACACACCTTCTTATAATGTGTATTAATTAATCAACCATGCACCAACACTACACACGGGGCAAACGCATTTTGCATGAAAAGCTATCTAAAACATTAGAGCATGTTGCTATGAGTTTGGATTAACTGCATGCGCTTTGAAAATTTGCAGTGGTGCATGTTTATGCTATGTTGTACATTGCACATTTTTGCATGATGTGCACAAATAATAGAAAAGCTGCTTTAAACTAACAGCTTTTGCTACGTAATAACTAATACAGGGTACTAGTTTGGGGGGAGGTAAACATAATGGGTTTTATTTCATAAATCAATACTCTTTTGTGTTTGTTTTGTTTTTGGACCCACCATAAAATGGCTGTCTAAGAATCCAACATGGCTGAGATTTGTGCTGAATGAGAGACGCATACGCAGCTGCATGAACTGCCAAGTGCCTCAAGTGAAGACACATGGGTCAAGGCCACAGTGAACTGTACACTCTTGTCATCGTGCCAATGTATCAGTGTTTGTGGGAAGTGTCATTCCTGCGTGCAATGTGAATGCAAGGAGGAAATAGACTGATACATGTTCTTTCCTATTTAATGTTGCAATAATGTATAATTATTGATGGTGATGCATATTACTGCATTAAGCATTAACGCTTCCTTTGTTAAAACTGGTATGAGTTGCATTTGCAATGAGAACAGGATGGTGAGACCCTCCTGTCATCTATGCTAACCAATCACAGTGCGAGTTTCTATTGAAACTGCAACATTATTAGTATAGTAAGCCAAGAATTAAAGTATAAAAAATTACCCCATAGGGGGTGTGTCAGCCTTCGAAGTCTTAGAGGGAGGAGAGGAGAAGAAGCAGATCTGAGACCAGACATCATATTGGTTGGGTACGTGAACGTCGCAGGTGCAGCCTGGGAGGAGTTTGCGTCTGAGGATAGATAGAGGGAGGAGGGGGCAGAGAGGCATAGGCTAGCCTTGCGCAAGGCAGATCACATTCCTCAGTGATCTTGTGAAGGGAGGGCAGCCTCTCTCAGATGAACAGATCAGGGCCGAGAGTGCAGCTGATGGAACAGGTTTAGATTTAAATGCTAAAACTATAAGTTCATGCTTTGACTAACTAACTAGTTTTCAAAACATTTATTTGTCTTATGCATTTCTATCTCTTTATGGGAGATTTTTGCCAATTATTAATTATTGATTAGCTTTGCATAACTCACTCTTGAATTATTTTTTTCTGAACTCTTTAAAGAATTCTGACTGACATTTGATGCCTCATTCCCTTCCTTAATGGAATGTCTTGTATTCAGTCTGTAATATGTTCAGTATTAATTCTATTTTCCCTATTTTCAATTCTGTAACCTGATTGATATTTGACTAATGAATAAAGGGTCAGAGAACCTTAAATTTTAACTAAAAAATAAAACCCTTTAAAATATTCACAACTCTCTTTATTGGCTTAAATATTAATTGTATGTTAATTTTTCATGTTTATGTAAAGTCTCCTGAAGGTGATTCACCTATACGGCAGTAAAAAAGAGGTAAATGAGGTTTTGCATTGAGAAATTACCGTGAAATTACCGCTGGATCCGTTTCTGGTAGCAGAGGTAAGGTTAACACCATCACCAAAAGGAGCATAGTTTAGTTTAAAGCCTAAAGAAATAGCGCTAGAAATTAATTGCCCAAGTTAGATAAATGTCCTGATTCCTGATTCCAATGCTCAGAACCTGAAGACTAGCAAAGCAGTACTGGAAGGTGACGCAAGAAGGCTATTGCTGGAGTGGTGTAAGTATCAATAGGGTTGTGAAATGTTGTTAATGTGCTATGATGTATTTTTGAAGTGTTGAAAATAGTATGGGATTTTGACAGCTGGTGAAAATTTTGCTCATTTTGAATTGATTGTTTTGTGGATTATATTGGTAATTTCATAGGACAGAATGTTTTGATTATGATCTTAACATGAAAAGTTAGTGTCTTGTTTTATGTTGTCTGGAAATCCCAGGAAGGAATAGCGTGTGGTGAATGGAATCCACAATGCAGAGAGATTGCTCGTCTGTTTTTGAAATAGTTTTGTGAATAATTTAGAGTGATTGTTAGCAAAGAGTTCGCTGGTGAAACTTTGGATAACCTAGAAAGGGTGACACCAAAGGAGTAGCAGGTTCTTCTGAGCTTGAGTAAAGGGTAAAGTGGAAGGGATTTACTCGCAGTGTTTGAAGAGTAAACAGAAGTTCTTACTTTGTGAAGAGTAAGCGGAATGTGTTACTTGCAGTGAAAATAAATCTATCCTTTAGTTAGTGGAACAGACAGAGTAGCGAATGTTTTTTTGTTGTTACTAACAGAATTTCGATTTTGAAAACACAGAAAAATTTTGCAGTAAGATTTTGTGGAGTGCCAGTAGTAGGAGTTACACTGACTGAAATTGAAACTGACAGCATTGGAGAAAAGAAATTGCATTGAACTAATGCAGAAATGAAAATGTTCGAAGGTTTAAAGAAACTTTTGGGAGGTTAAGGGAAAAATGTGTTTTTAATTGGTGATGCTCCTGAAGGAACACCCGTGCATTTTAGGTCTACCAATTTGGGACAAAATTCATGTATGTGGGTTCACCAATGGTGCAAGATTACTGAAAAAGAAGGTCCTTTGAGGTTTCAAAAACATGATACTTTTGAATTGCAAATTATTGACAAATTAAGGGAATTGTTTTGTGAAATAAAGACACCATCTAGAGCTGCACAATTAGTAGCTTTAAGCATGTGGGAAAAGACAGCAAGAGACAAAGTAATTGAGGATAAAAAGGTAAAGCTCCCAAATGCAGGAGAATGGAATTAATGATGACAAAAAGCTTCAAATAAATAATGATTCAGGGGATGAAATAATGGATGCATGGTTAGCTAAGTGTCCACCAACTTATGTGGTTCCCATTAAAAATACTGATAATATTGTAACAATAAGTACTACAGTGGCTACTGCTTCTGTTGAACAGAGAGAAACACAGACTGAGAGAACTGTGCAGACATTTTGTTCAAATATTACAAACTGCAGATGCATATGCAATGCATAGGAAGATTGCGACTGTCCCATTTAATGTGGTCCCTACTCAAAAAGTTCAAAGAGCAGCAGAAGGAGTGATTATGTCAGGGTTTATTTCAGAAACTCAGAATTCACAGATTATTTAACAGAAACTATCACAGACAGTCCAAGCACTGAAAGGTGGGGGGAGGAGGGGAATGGTCTTTACAACATCAATAGCCCAGGGTAAAATGAATATATTTGAAGATGGGATTTTTCAAACCTACTTTGAGGAAGCAGCAGTGATTAAAAAAATAGAGAGCATGGGGGAACAAATTAACCCAGACCCTGAAAAAGAGCGACATCTTAGTGTTTTAAATTCAACATTTGAACATGAAGAAATTAACAGTCCCTGCTGTTTAAATCATGCAAATGTGAACCAGTGTAAGGAGAAATAATTAATTTCCCCGAGTAAGGAAACAGCTGCAAGTGCAGTAACTACACATGATGGACTGACAGATGTGGCTCAAAATTATGAAATTGATGTTTCAGGGAGTTATCCATTTCAGAACATTTTCAGGGCACATGAGGATGATGAAGCAAATGAGAAAATGTGTTCTTCAGGAATGCAATCGCACATTGCAGAAATAATAAAATATATTTTCAAATGCAATGGGTTTGAGAAATGAGGAGACAAATGGGCAAGAAAACATGAGAAGAAAAAGAAACCACCAGACCTTGTTAGGGAAAATAATAAACAGAATGAGGAGAGAAGCTTGTGCTTACTCATTGAGAGAAAAGGTGGGAAAAGTGCATGTTCATGTGCCACGGAACAAAAGTGAACTTGCAGCATTTCTGAACACATTCCCACAATTGAGAGACTTACCTATGCTGTGGTACCCACAAGTTGATGGATTTGTTGAAATTTTAAAAGAGATGTTTATTAATTTGGAAATTTTCTTTGACATTGCTATGCAGACTGAATTGTGGTTTAAAACTAAAGTTGTTGTGCAAAGGTCAGGTGAGGAGACAATGAAAAAGGTTTGCATGAATGCATCATAATTTTCTGTTATGGAGAAATACGTAGCAGTGATTAATTTCCTGAAGGGCAGTGTGCCAGCAAAGGATGTTGATAGGGTACAGATTAAAAGAACACAGGATGGAAGTAAAGGTGTTTTGGTTAGTGCAAATTCAGGTATGGGTGTTGTACTGCTGGAAAAAGTATTCTTTTGCCATCTTTATAACAGATTTGAGCATTGGAAGAAGACATTTTAATTTAAAAATGATGCAGCAAGTGGAAATGCGCAAACACAGAGAGAAATGCAGGTGTAAAATATGCCAGTTAAGCAAATGTCAGTTCAGAAACAGGTACCAATGGCAGGAGTTTTTCAAGCCCAGATGCTCCCACAAAATATGGAAAATGCTCAAATTAATTTAAATTAGTTATCCAGAGCAAGTGTAAATTCATTCCAGAAACAAAATAAGAACCCATTTCAACAGGTTGCTGTATTTGAAATTGAAAGTTTTATCCCTACCAATTCTGAATTTACCAAGTCCATTGAGAAAACAGTGGAAGGTACAGACTTAGTTGTAGGAGTTTAAAAAAAAGAAATTACAAACCCAGTCTTAGAAAAGGTTGGAGCAAAAATAGGCCCATTTGACAAAACTTGCCAAGTTGTTGTTTGTGACTCAGGCCTAGCAGGAAAACAATTGTTTTGCCAATTAAACAGCACATATTTCTGTACACCAGATGATGTTAATTATCAGATTCCTGATGAGGATGTACATTTTAAAATGGCCCAACAAGAGACAGTGTGGTAAATGAATGATGCACAGTCCACTGTGTAAGTTAAGATCCTTTATTGCAAGTTCCTTCCAAGTCAGGTAGACAGGTCAAGATCATAAGTAAAGCCCCACCAGGAGCCAGCTGTTAGCAGCTCAGCCTTTGATTATCAACTGCCACAGTAAGTTAGAGAGAGGCACTGTGAGCCAGAGGGACACCCAGGCATTCTATGATGTCACAGATATCATAGTACAGTCTATCCAGATAAGAACAGCGGAGAGGACATTTACTACACATCCTCTTCCCTTATGGAGTAAGAACAGAATAAAGAAACAATCGGCAAAATGCCTTAAATGCAACATCAGCAGGGAAGTACACAATTGAGATGAACCAAAAGTAAAAATGTACGACCTGAGATGACATTAGAATGAGGTATCATAAGCAGAGAAAAGAACAAAGAAACAACATTACGTCACAATATGCCTCATCCCCCTCCCTTAACAAAACAGCATGGTTTAAAAAAAAAACCAAGACGAACAGCTAAGTTAGCTGGTGACACTTGTAACCTCCCCACACATGGGTACACCACAGGGTAAACACCCTAGAAAACAGAAATGAGTGTGGACTGGGAGAGACACAATAGGGGTAAGATTCACAAAGATACACCAAAGGAAAAAAAAAACGAACCACCCCGATACAGATATGCTGACACTAAACATAAGAAAAATTCACAGCTCAAAATCTTACCAAAACGAAGCCCTGGCCAGTAGCTTCACCTAGGTAGACTTCGACAGGAACATAGTGCACAGACAATCTCCACCAAAAGCAAGGGACAGCACAGAGTGTGGAAAATGGACTACTCGCAACACTTAACCTCCCCAGATAAGGGTACAACACAGGACACTAAACCAGGAAATAAAAATGGGCGTGGACTACCCACAAATAGTCAACCTCCCCTGAAAAGGGTACACCGCAGTGTAGAAACAATAACCCTGGGACAAAAGATGGGGCATGGACTACCCACAAACACTCAACTTCCCCTGAAAAGGGTACACCGCAGGACACTAAGCCTGAGAATAAAAATGGGCGTGGACTACCCGCACATAATCAACCTCCCCTAAAAAGGGTACACCGCAGGGTAAGGATAATAACCCTGGGACAAAAGATGGGGCATGGACTACCCACAAACACCCAACTTCCCCTGAAAAGGGTACACCACAGGATAAAGACAACAGCCCTGGGACAAACGATGGGGCATGGACTACCCGTAAGTACTTAACCTCAAAGGGTACCCAGCAGGGTAGTAATCCTGGGAATAAACATGGGGCATGGACTACCCGCAAACAGACACACAACCACCTCTAAGCAGAGTACAGACATAACATCCCCCAAGAAACAAAATAAGGGAATGACTACAGACAAGCACCTACCCAAAATGCCCTAGATAGGGTACACAATAAAGCCCTAGATCACCCTAGAAAACAGAAATGGACAAGGACTACGCACAAAGCACACAACCACCCTTAGAAAGAGTAAACCTGTTAAACACTAAACACACCCCTGCGGGGACATGTTAACAATACGAAAATTAATAAATAACATGAGCTCCGGTGAGCGACTTCTCACCTGGGGTCTTAGTACTCCGCTTCCTGGAGACGCCACTGAAATTAATAAAAGACATGAGCTCCGGTGAGCGACCTCTCACCCGGGGTCTTTGTACTCCGCTCCCTGCAGACGCCATTGAGATCCCCGCAGTCGCCGTTGAGTTTCGTCAGGAAAATAGGAAGTAATCCAAACTATGAGGAAAGTCCCTTCAACTCCGTTGTTCCACACTTTCACAAAGAAGATTACACTAAATTTTTGGAAGAGGTGGACTAGTAGTGACTTAACTCGTGTGTCACAACTGAAAGGCTCTGCGGCACAGAGGCGTATACAAAAGGTTGTCATTACGCCAAAGTAGAAACCCCACAAAAATGCCTCGAGCTCCATGACGCAATTCACAGCACCAGACACGCTTACAAAAGTAGCTTGGAACAGCGCACTAAAGCGGACCAAGATGGAGGCACGCTGTTACGCCTCCGCCGGAAGGTTCACAGCAAAGGCGTGCTGAACAAAGTCGACCTGACAGTAGCAGCGTGAAACGTAACAGGAGCAACGAATTAGAACGTGAGAAATACCTCGCCAAAGGGAGAAGACCTTCGCTAGCTCCCTGAGTATTCTAAACACGTCATCAGTTGGACGGCAGCAGGGAAAGAGAGAAGATCGCTGCTGACAAACCGTCGACCAACCGTTATCAGCATCCAGGACGGTGAGTAAACGAAATCGGCACCATTTAGACTAAAGCTGAGGCCGTGCAGACTTTACATGTTGCTAGAAACTTTCAATTCTTCAGTAAGCTTAACGAGTTGCCATGCTGTAGAACACTTCAACATTCAGCCTGCGAAATGCAAGAACATTGCGCATATAGTAGAGAGTTTTTCTCGTTGTGAAGCGGAAAATAAAATTGCAGTAATTCACAAGAAAGACTGATCCTCAATATTGTTCTGCTTGTAGTCACACACTGCGCATCAAGCTAAAACGGTACACTCACACGAAAAACAATATCCCAGAATGCGTTGACTCAGAATAGCGTTGCCAATGTACTTGATCAGTATGTTGCTGGATTCTTCAGAAATATTCCAGATGAGAACAGGCTCATAAGTCACAAGTGCTCAGACAGCAAACCACTAAATAAAAACACACGCCCAGGGTTCAGGCTGTCCAGGTGGGACAGGACACTAGTGGGGTCAGCTGGGTGTTACTTTTAAGCTTAGGCATAATTTCCAAATGTCTTTAGTTCCGTTACCTTTCCGCTTAAGTTTGAGTTCAGAAAGTCTATGGTCCCTTTCCTTGAAGTTGCTTCCTTAGTTCACAAGTAGGTTCATCCTTTACAAAACGTCCCCAAGTTGTGGTAAATGAAAATGCACAGTCCAGCTGTGTAGATTAGATAATCTTTTATTGAAGATCCCTTCTAGGTTAGATGGATAAGACAAGATAAGTAGTACAAATATAAACCCCACCAGGAGCAAGCTCCAAACAGCTCAGCCTGAGTTGATCAACTGACACTCTGAGCCAGAGAGAGGCACTGTGAACCAGAGAGTCACCCAGGCATTCTATGATGTAATGAACATTCTATTCAGTGAAGAACAGAAGAGAAGTAGTTTACTACACAGCTGTAGCATTGTTTTCAGACAAGACAGTTGAAAATGCTCCTTCTGATTTGAAAGAAATAATAAAGACAGAAATAAGAGTTCACAGAGAAGGATGTCAGATTAATAAAATGTGCAGAACAGGTCATATTCAAATTAGAACCAGATGACATGTATTCAAGAACATCTTCGGTTGCAGAAATTCTACCCATAATTAGAGATAAACTGAGTAAAGGATTTTTGATGGAATTGATTTGAAGTTTATGTAACTTTTTGATCACAGGTTCACAGAAACTAAATTAAAAGAACAGAATAGTGCAGGAGAATAATAGCATAACTTTTCTATGTTGTCCTGTGGTACTGAATCCAGTCAATATATTTTTTCACATTTCATGTGCTGAAGAATGGCTTACTGTTATTGATTTTAGTCAAGTTCATGTCAAAGTGCCATTGCATGAGAATAGTCAGGAGTACTGTCAAAAAAGAAGATAAATAACTGGGACACATAATTGGAAAGGGAGGTAGAAAGGGGTCACCAGAGAGTGGAAATAATTCACCAGATGAATCCACCTCAAATTAAGAATGAAGTTATGAAGTGTTTGGGAATGGTTAGCTGCTGTAGAGACTGGTTATTCAACGTTTCCCTAGTGGCTAAGCCTTTACTAAGGTTGACACACAAGGGTGTGTCTGATCCGCTTCCATTGGACAACAATAGCACAAAAGCATTCCTAGAGTTGAAAGAGAAAAAATGTTGCGCCCCAGCATTAGGAATGAAAGTTTATTTGAAAGAAAATACACCAGTTTGCAGTGAGAGGGACAGTTGCGCTCTCTCAGTGCCAATTCAAAAACATGAATGAGTTCAAAGATCTGTAATGTATTTCCCAATAAACTTTGACCCGAACGTCACAGAAATGCCAGCAAATGAATTGGTTTGTGATTAAACTGAATAGGAGTGTCTAGATATCATGAAAATATGCATAAAGCCAAGATCAGACTTTAAGGATGAACGTCTGATTCAGCCCAACAATGTCCATTTTGTAGATGGTCCACGTTTAAAAGGTAGTAATGACACATTAAGAGCAGCACATGATATGCTCCCTATACATTATGTTGTCAAAGCTTCATGCTTTCAGTAGTAACCTCAGCCCAAAATTTGAAATGGATTGCCCTTACCATATAACATACATTATATGTGCTCAATTGGGAGTCACTGTTGTCATGGGAGAGAGAAATGTTAATTCAGTTGCACAAAATTGTGTTCTGTTAGCATATACATTAAATGGAATCCTCACAGGTGAATTAATAGAGGCTCAAGAAAATGTTTTAGAAATAGAACAACATGGTTGTATCAGAATACATTTTGAGAAAAATGACAACTGCATAGTAGCAAATGTGTTATAGCAAAAACTGATGCCCAGGTATAGATTGCCAGTTTCTCTGAAATCAGATCACAATGAGGTCTCAAAGATGATGTGTGCAGAACCATAGATTGGACAAGGATTTCATTGTAGCCATCTACATGAAGTTTCAAGCATAATGAAGGAACTCGAAGACAGAACAGAGTTTCACTTTGCAAAAGACTGTGTTCCATCATCACTGAAGTGGATTGAAAATGTCCATGCAAATGCACTTGTGAAAACAACTGATGAAAAGACTAGCCATTGCTGTGAAGGTCTGACTGATGTGGAGCGTGCGGTTTCTCACCAGAATGCAGCTGCTACACAAGATCTACATAATGGATGGTGCTAAAACTGATCTGAGAGGTGCTGTAAAATGGAAAGGTCTGTTCCAAATGATCCTGGCAAAGACTGTTGAAATGTGGAGGCCTTCTAAATTGGGTGCATGCCTCTCACACACATATGGTCCTGTGTCCCCCTGATAAAACCACTCCTCTTCAAGAAGAGATGCCATCTGTGGTCAAAAGTCCACAGAAGAGGGTCAGTCAAGCTGTAAGGGAACAAAAAGAGTCTGAAGCAGCACTAGAGAAAACTGAAGTGGCAGTGGATAAGCAAAAAGTGGAAACTGGCCCAGATGAAAGCGGTGTCCATAGGGTGAAAGAGTCAGATGCAGCCTCTGAAGAAGAAATTAGTGCTGTGGGCCTACGAGTGGAGGTAGGAAAAAGCTGTCTGAAAGGGTATAAAAAAGTCTGCAGTGGTCCATTGAAAAATAATTTGCACCCATAGCTGAAACATCTGAATCTGATCAAAGTGAAAATAAAAGTGGAAGGCTTGGATTGAAAAAGTGCAAAGAATTGATGGTGCTCTGTCAGAGTTTCTCAGCACCTGAGTGGTCAAATTGCATAGAAAAAGTACAGAATGCCACACTGTATGAGCCACCCTGATGGCAAGCTGATGGAGAGCCAAGAAATGCTGAAACAATAACTGAGAATTGTCAAGAGCTGAAGAGAAAAGAATCTTTGAATAATGAAAGCAAAAGAAGAAAAGAAAATAGAAAAGAGAACTGTTCTGTTGACTTTTCCTTTTATTATTTTAGTTACTTATTTTAGAGAAGACTACCAGTTCCAAGAAGCTACTTACAGAGCGCTGCACTAAACATTTGAGCTTGGCTATATATGATCTGATTACAGACTAAACTTGTGTTGCCTTAGAAATAGAGGTAACATTGTTATATGCTCAGCTATTGCAATACAAATGTCATCTGTGAAAATAAATAAGTGTGATGATTTTCAAATCATTTGAGGTATCATGAATTGTTATCATCAAAGGGTGAGTTGAGAGCTAGATTTCATCAAGATAAGGATCATTCTGTTTTGTGTTTCAGATAGACTGCATTTAAAATGGCACGAAGATTTTGGTGCAAGTGAAAACACATGGCACATGAAATATGAAAGGCCATGTCAAATGCTTTTCATAAGGGGCACTTTTAGTGCATTCAAAGTGAACTTGAAATGAGGCCTGGTCAAAATGCTTTCAGTCTGAAATGCTTGTGCTGAATTACCATGTGTTTTTGCAGTGTAGAGAAACTCGGGATTGCAGTTTCCTTTTTAGCTTTGAAGATAATCATAGAATCTGTTCTCTCCTCCAAGCTAATTTTCCTTGTAATCTACACTCCCTGTTCCTGTCTTAAGAGACTTTGGCTTTGTTGCATATTTAGACAATGCATATTCATTTCATAACACATCTTCTTATAATGTGTATTAATCAACCATGCATCAACAAAACACGCGGGGCAAACACATTTTGCATGAAAAGCTATCTAAAACATTAGAGCATGTTTCTACCAGTATGAATTAACTGTGTGCGCTTTGAAAATTTGCACTGGTGCTTGTTTATGCTATGTTGTACATTGCACATTTTTGCATGATGTGCACAAATAATAGAAAAGCTGCTTTAAACTAATAGCTTTTGCTAGGTAATAACTAATACAGGGTACTAGTATGGGGGGAGGTAAACATAATGGGTTTTATTTCATAAATTAATACTAGTTTGTGTTTGTTTTGTTTTTGGGCACAATATAAAATGGCTGCCTAAGAACCCAGCATGGCTGAGGATTGTGCTGAATGTGAGACGCATGCACAGCTGCATAAACTGCCAAGTGCCTCAAGTGAAGACACATGGGTTAAGGCCACAGTGAACTGTACACTCTTGTCATCGTGCCAATAATGTACCAGTGTTTGTGGGAAAGTGTCATTCCTGCTTGCGATGTGAAAGCAAGGAGGAAATAGACGGATTTTTTTTTCCTATTTAATGTTTCAATAATGTATAAATATTGATGGTGATACATATGACTGTATTAGGCATTAACGCTTCCTTTGTTAAAACTGGTATGGGTTGGATTTGCAATGAGAACAGGATGGCGAGACCCTCATGTCATCTATGTTAATCAATCACAGACCGAGTTTCTACTGAAACTGCAACATTATTAGCATAGTCAGCCAAGAATAAGAGCATAAAAAATGACCCCATAGGGCGTGTGTCAGCCTTCAAACCTTAGAAGTCTTAGAGGGAGGAGAGGAGAAGAAGCAGATCTGAGACCAGACATCATATGGGTTAGGTACGTGAAGGTCACGAATGCAGCCTGGGTAGAGATTGCGTCCGAGGAGAGATAGAGGGAGGAGGGGGCTGAGAGGCATAGGCTAGCGTTGCACATCATATTTTTGGCAAGGCAGATCACATTCCTCTGTGGTCTTGTGAAGGGAGGGCAGCCTCTCCCAGATTGACAGTGGACAGTAGCAGAATTGTAAAGGTTGCTTAAGTAAAGGCATTGGCAGACTAGTGCGCCTTCAACTACTATGGCAGAACGGGACAGGTTTCACCGAAAGAGCTGAGCAGTGACAGTGTCATTTTGCACCATGCAGCGTATTCAGAACTGCGGGCTGTACTTTCGTTGCTCCGCCATGTACTTTTCTCTGAACATGACTCCCGGGCTGCAGAGGCTCTTCACCTCCTTGGCCCAACAGTTCACTGTGCCACAGGACACCTTAATATGCTTTGTGCACTGTGAGTTGCTGTCGCTGAGGTATGGGGGTTTTGGCGTCAGGGACAAGGTAAGAGGCGCATTCTCCCCCAACAGTGTTAGAGCTTCCACTTTTCCCATATGAGTTATGTGACCCTCGCCTTCGTAGAAAATATAATTGATATACTCTTTATAGGTTAATGTACCCTCTGCTACATTGGGAGTGCGCCCATTGTACATTTACGCCCTTTTCATAGGCATAGCTGCCATGCTTTCATATTATTTGTGAGAGATATAACATATCCAAGATTTCAGTGTGCTTTTGTGTGACATACCGATAAGTGTCATACGTAGCGTAATGCCACTGTCCAGATATTTAAACAAGTAGTGAAACCCATGGAATGGGATACATATCAGAAAGTACCACATTTTCACTCATAGTAGCTCTGGTGAAACTGTCTAAAAACTACTGCAAAACCCTAAAGGGTTTATGGACGGTCACTGACCTACTTTCCATAACAGGAGCGCAATTGTGGTGCACCGATATTAAACTAGTATTTTAATCCAGTGTCAGCTACTGTCTATTTTCTCAAGGATGCCCACATTTCTTTATGGTACACTTAATAGTTTTTTAGGTCTCCTCCTCTGGATGTCCACTCTGTCTTTTGAATGCAGACTGTGCCCTCTGCATGGTGCTTGCCCCGTGAATGCTGCCCACTGCTTACAGACAAACCTGTGCATGCTCACTTCGTATGTTCCCATGCCAGCACTGCACATTCTCCTCTTACTTCACACTGCCCTTTTTCCTTTAAACTACCCAACGGCAATGTTATGACACGGCCAGCTACATCATAGGATTTTCCAAAATCTTATTTAGCCAAGCTGCACAACATCATGGAAGTTATACAGCATGGCTAAAAACCATTGACAAGCACCATTGAGACAGAACAAATAAATAAAACAAAAAAATCCAAATTACCCACAAAGGTTCCATCAACACACCACTAATACAAAAAAATATTTACATAATATAGAGAGTGGAAAAGCAACTCACGCATAGCTAAAAGACATTTATATTGACGCCTACAAATCTCAGATTGCTTTGTCAATGCTTGTCTTTTTTCGGCAATGTATCTTATCCACATGTGGTTACACAGGTCATTTAATTTAGTTTTACATTAGTCCCAGCCAGGTATGAAATGTTTATCCACTGGTAATTTCACTGTAACCCATTAAGCTTTGGCGTTGCTAGTCTGCTCCTCATTTCTGCCTATGCTAATGTATCTTCACTGACCTCGTCGTAAGTCCGAGCTGCCCACATTCTAATTTCCTCTACCAAGTCTCAATATGGTGTGCCCTTCACCCAGGCCTTGAATATAGGACATCTATACTGAAGCCAATGTCGGTCAACACATCACTGCACTAACACCAGCCCCAGTGCTGCAAAGCTGTGTTGAGCACCCGACCCCCTGGGCCATGGGATGATGCTCAGCAAGCAGTGCTTGATTACTACTTCTATTTTTAGATTTGCTGTAGACCTCCGTTTAGTCACTACTTGTGCCCACTACTCAGTGAACGCCTTGCAAGTACATGTTAAATGTATTAGGGAGGCTTCCATCTCATCAAACCTCAGGTATTTAGTCTCATCGGCTTCAGAGGGATCATATACATGTGATGTAAGAAACTGAAGTGAATTAGTTTGAATCCTTGCATTACTTGATATCTCCGGCACCTATTCTCAAGAACACTCCCAATTCTCATCCGGTAACGGGCCCCGTATGTCATCCTCTCACATCTGTCATGTTTGTATCTATTTTCTTTATATCCCTTTTGTGTGCCCTATTAATATTTAACTCAAGCGTTGCTGAGGTAGTTGATGTATTGGGAAACCCTACCCAGACTTCCCTGGCTATTATGTACAACTTTGCATTATTGACACACTGTCCTGGCCCCACCCCAAATGTCTCATGGGACACAGCAAAAGGAAACTTCCCCCCTCGATATGGCTTTGATGCAGCCACCAGATGTCCTAGCAAAGGGGTGTTCCAGGACCTTTTTCACTGCCAGATCTCATGTACCTCCTGCCTGGTATACACCGTGGGGTTAGTGTGCAGGTATATTTGCCTCATGCATCAGGAGCAGCAGCAGAGATTTCTCCTCAAACATACCTCTTGGCAGCCATCTCCCCCATCCCCAACGGTCAGAATCTGCACACCATTTTGCAACATGATGCGGTTGAATTCTAAACCAGGTAGGTCAAGGCCAACCTGTTCCCAGTCCATTTTTAATATATTTGGTCTGACCCAGCTCTGCTTGCCGGGTTGCACCAGGAAGATCAGAAGGCTATACATTACTTTGACTGTCGGATGCAGAATCAAACATAGTGAGTTCTGTAGCACATAAAGGCAACAGGTACGAAACACCAAGCTCGCTAATGTGATTCTACCATAACAGACAGATTGAGTGAGTTTCAGAAACTTACTGATGCCTCAAGGCACTGGAGCACTCTCCCCACTTTCAACAATTGCTGTCCTTCAGTGGAGTGCATTGATCTGTATTCCTAAGTAGCAGTATATCCATCAGTTTCTCAAGGCAGATCACCTCAAGTGATCCCGGCTAACCTTAATATATTGCCCCCAGACTTTGCCAATCATCTCTAATTCCTGTAAGAATATAAGGAGACACTGATGTGGCTGGGTTAGACACACAAACGTGTCATCAGCATGCCCTGAGGCTGCATGCACCGAGTCACCTATCTCCATAATGCTTTCCCCAATCCAACCACCTAGGTGATAGATTTGGTGTTCAATAAGTGAACAATACTTGAGCCTCTCTGCCTCTTTAGGTCTGAGGCTGGCAATACTGGTAATGACTGCATTGAGTTTGGCGAGACAGTGCTGACTGCTTTAAGATCTATGTATTTATAATTGTAAAACTGGACTGATTTTCTCTTAGATGCTTTGGCCAAACCCGATGACTCAATACCACTCCAAGCATTGTGTTCCGCTACCAGTTACATAGGGTGTTCTATCTGACAAGGCACTGAAGGGCTAGGAGAAGGACGGGTGGCTTGCTACTCTGGAGGTTAACTACATTTGTTCCACATGTTGAGATACAATTAGTCATGTAGTTTATCATGCAGTTGTCACACCTTCTGTAAGCAGTTATAAAGTGATATATCATGCAATCTGTTATACAGCAATAATACCTTCTACATACAATTTGTACTGAAGAGCGTTTGCACTCTACAATGTAGACAGTCATTCAGGTGACTGTATTTGATCAGATACATATCTGTGTGTGTGTTACATGTGCAGGACCACCAAGACCCCAATCAAACTCACAGAACCTACATATTAGTCCATGACAATAATACAAGTTAGAGGCATCTCCTGGCACCAACATGCCCAAAGCATACTACAAGCTATGTAGCTGGCTAAGGGCTGCCACCTCAAAAGCACATCCTCTCACCAATATACATATGTGACAAACTAGAATGCGGCCCCATGTCTCAGGTTGAGTTCACATAATTACTTGTGGACAATCTAAAAAATAAATAAATAAAGACTTGATTAGGTGAATCACAAAATTATATGATATATTTGTATGAAAGGCCTTCGAACGAAAAACTGGCCGAAAATGATTTGGGGCAAGTAAACGGCAGTGTACAGGTTAACACTCCCTAACTTTGCGGTTCATTAGATAAAGGAAGTGAGAATCAGTTTTAGATGTAATGGTAAATAGATAGGAAAGTTATTTTAATCCTGTTCAATGAGGGATTACACATTTCTGCTCCATTAAAGACAAAATGAATGCACCTCGGTGCACCATCCTTTTTGCTGCCAATAGGAGTGCATCAATGTTGTTTATGGTGGCTCTGCTATCCATTGGTTAAATATGTGATTACCGCTGTGACCAATCGTGTGCACTGGCTTGAGGTAGCGGAATGGGGTATGTGCACTAGCTTAATATAGGGCCAGATTGTACCTAAAAAATAAAAGGGCATCCCTGGAAGGTTTCACAAGTGCCAACATCTGTTCAATAACCCTTCTTCCAATTATCAGCATTTGTATTGACAAGTTTCACCACAATGTATTCATTTTGCAAACTCAAGTCTTTAAAGAAAAGCTGTAAAGAGATTTTTGACTTTGCACAAATCGCTCAAAAATGCTTACATTACACATGTCAATGTCCCTGACAATATTTTGATTAAGGACATTGAGGGAAACATGGGTTTCTCCCAAGATTATTACCCTACAACACTACAGTCTGGATAAGCAGAAAGATCCACAACTACAAAGTTACCTAATTACAATGACAGACTGCAGCTTCTTCTAGGATGCAGACATGAAATTAAGAGAACTGAGAACAAAAACAAGTACGCTGTACTTGCCAAAACATAAGATAGGTACAGAGTGAGGGCCATTTAATAATGTATTTATGAACAACGGAGGAGGTTTGCTGCAACATATGTTAACCTGGTAGTATAGTGATAGATAGTAATTTTCCTGTTGCAGAATGTTTTAATGATGTTATGAAATGTTAGCCTAGTGTGTCTGACCAATATGCAGTTACAGCTTAAAATTCATGTGCTGCAACCCACTGAGCTATTTTTGTAATATGCAAGCTTCAACTGCTCTCATAGGAGAGAGGGACTTGTCTATGGCAGACAGACTTCTGATGCTGACATTTGCTCCGCAGCCCCAATGTCTCATGGTACAGTTTCCCCCCCTCCCTTATGAGCAGAAAATCCCTGTTTCAGCATTCCTTGCCTGGAGTTAGTTTTGCAGAAATGTTTCCATGCCCCGGAGAAGCGACCTTGAGGGTAGATAAAGTGTTGCCTTCGCAGGTGCAGATGCCGCATGTATGAGTTCATTGTTCACCACTTTGCTAGTTCTGTAATTTTCCAGGCTGGGCGTGTCTTTACCCTGCCATGTTATGTTATAATGTATTGTCATGATAGGATGAGTCAGTCCTCTCGATGCACTCCCTGGGGTGTAGACCTGACAGGGCCCATCTGCAGATGAATATTATGTCCTAATAAATATATTTCTAATTCTTCTCCACTGCCTGGCTGGCTTATTATATGAGAATGATAGATGAGTGAGGTAAGTCGCTCAGGTGGATTTGAGCCACGCTTATCAGATGGCGCCCGAACAGGGACTCCGTGATAAGGATCTTTCTCACCCGTAAGTGGGTAGCAGAAGGCCGGGGACCCTCTGGTCGGCACGGTGGGTCTGGGTACCCACTTTGATGCCGAGCTTGGTTCTCGCAGCGCTGCCCCACCCTGCTGATCGGGAGAGGTCCCGGTTCATGATCCTGCACCGGAGTCCAGAAGGCGGAACTTTGGAGCTGACCGTGTTGGTCCCAGCAGCCGGCGGTGGAGAACGGTGGAGGTCGGTTCTGCGAGCAGAAGGTGAGTGGTCCGAATGTTGATTGAGGGAGCTGGGATGCTCCATGAGACCAGTGTGTCTCTTAGACCGGTGTGTCTCTGGTGATTGGAGGAGCCAGTGTGCTCCTGGGGCTAGTGTGCTCCGGGGAACTCAGAGTGCAAGTGGCGCTCTGACAGACTATTGGTGATGGGGGTATTGGGTGGATGTCTGTTTAAGAGCATCCGACTGGGTGGTACTGAGTGTGGCTCACCACGGTTAAATACTGGGAAAGGACCCAAACCCCTAGTGTGAGTGGTTTGATGGAAGAGTCCCAGATCTTCTGGGGTAAAGTGTGCAATGGTCTGTAGTGCCGCCCGGGTGGCGGATGTGTCCTCCAACCTCAGAACAGTTAGTGTACTGTTCAAACTGCGGTAGGGTCAAGGTTCCTCAGGACTTGGTCGACGGGCCTTGTCCCATTATGGTAACACGTGTTTGGCATGGACTCAATGCATAGGACGTGCGTGTGCGTGTGTGGTTGTGTGTGGAGATAATTGTTTGGTTCTTTTGTGTCTGGGTATGTGTGGGTTCTTTGGCGGTATCTGAGTGAGTTTGGTGGTGTTTGATTGAGTGTGCAAGATGCCATGTTTCAGTAAGTTGCGATGTTTTGGGTGTTGCTTCAGTTCAACTGATGTCAGATTGGCCGAGAGCCAACCCGCTCCTGTAGAAGACTCTTGATTTTGTTTAATATTTTTGATACAGCTAAGATAGATTACTTGCAAGAGGGATTGTTTGCTAGGCACAGCTGTCAGAGCATGTTTGATTCCCTAAGGTTGTGGCAGAAAGAGGTTCAGCAAAGACAGATGAGAGGATAGCCCAGAATATGGACAGATCAAAAGTTTAGTTTTAAAAGAAGACAAAATGTGTACATTTAAAGTTGCTTTTAATGGCTCAGTGAGCCAATGTGAGCAGTGATTAAGAGGATGGGGTATGCATTTCACGTAATATGTTTGATTTGGTTATAATTGGTTTGGTTTGAGAGCAGTCTGTGGGCTGCCTTTTGTTTGTGTAAATGTTTGTTTGAATGAGGTGAGTGCGTCTTGTTGCATGAGTTAGATTGTCTGGTCCTTGTGAGCTACCTGAGATGGTTGTGCCTGACTATCAGTGTGTTTTTCATGTAGTTTAAAAGTGCATGCAGGGCTGTGCTCTATGGAAAAGAATTTGGTTTCTTTCATCCCCTTAATTTGTGAACAGTAGAAGATGAAGAAAAAGGGATTTGATTACCAGTAATCAGAATGTATATTAATAGAATGTAGGAAGAGTGTAAAGTTAGAAAGAAGAGAAAAAAAAGAAAGAGAAATGTATTTGCCAAAATAGTGTTAATTATTGCATGTTAGAAAGAGTTAGGAAGGCTTATTGGCTTTGTCAGCGCCAGAACGACGAGCGTGGAGCGCGAGGCAGATTTGGCCTTGGTGATGAATGCCAGAAAGGCTGGAAGGCTGGCTAGCAGCCCAGAATTCTTAGCTCTTGGAAGACGGTGAGAGTGAAATGCATTTTTTGAACTGAAAAAAGTGGCCTCTAAAAGGGGTAGAGAGCAGAAGTTGTTTAGTTAGTTTTAAACATTACTTGTTGAGTGGATGTGTTTCAGTCCACAATAAAATAAAAGAGGTTGTAGAACTCTGGGCTGGTAAGGTTTTGAATAACAGTGTGTGAATATTATTAAGTTCTGGAAGGGTTAAATGGAAAAGAGAGAATGTGAGCAGAGCTAGGAAGGTTATGTAAAATGGAAATATAGATGCTAGCAGCAGAGCACAGTAGATGTGACCTTGTGTGATAAGAACATTCCAATGGGTTCGCAGAGCACAGAGAGCAAGAGAAGAGACAAGCAGAAAATTGTGAAGTGGGGGCTAGGAGGCTCAGCTCCTGGCACTGACAGCAGAGATACACAGTTGGAGCCATGTGAATTGTGAATTTGCAGCGAGTCTGCATAATTATGAGTTCTGCTCTTTCCAGCAGACTGCTGCTGGTTCAGACTAAAGAATAATGCAGTTGTTCAGAACACATGTGATTTAGAATTAGGAACAAAATTATGAATAACTTTCAACAGGTTATTCCATTTGGACATAGAGAATTACACTTTAAAATGGCCTAGACTGAGAAAAGAAGGATTGCTTTGAGAAAAAATAATTTACTAAATATGTTAGTTCACCTTGCCATTCTGCCGTGAGGGAAACGGCCAGCGCGAGAGGGGAATCCGCCGTGAGGGAAACGGCCAGCGTATTTACAACACCGAGGGCCAGGGACTACATCCCCCAGCAGCCCCAGACCCACGGCGCTCCCGTGACGCTCCTGCTGCGCCGGCTGGCGCCATAACACCGCGGAGCTCGAGCGGGGCGGTGGGGACCTTGGCTAGCTCACCTTGCCATTCTGCCGTGAGGGAAACGGCCAGCGCGAGAGGGGAATCCGCCGTGAGGGAAACGGCCAGCGTATTTACAACACCGAGGGCCAGGGACTACATCCCCCAGCAGCCCCGGACCCATGGCGCTCCCGTGACGCTCCTGCTGCGCCGGCTGGCGCCATAACACCACGGAGCTCGAGCGGGGCGGTGGGGACCTTGGCTAGCTCACCTTGCCATTCTGCCGTGAGGGAAACGGCCAGCGCGAGAGGGGAATCCGCCGTGAGGGAAACGGCCAGCGTATTTACAACACCGAGGGCCAGGGACTACATCCCCCAGCAGCCCCGGACCCACGGCGCTCCCGTGACGCTCCTGCTGCGCCGGCTGGCGCCATAACACCGCGGAGCTTCTCCCGCCCCGCGGGACGCGCCGGGCTGAGGCCGGGCAGAGGGCGGGCCGTCTGTGGCCGTCAGCGGACTTCAGCGGCCGGGCGGGCCATCCATCTGATATATCTCTTTAGGTGAGTGGAGTCCCATCATCATGGTATTAATCACTAACACGCCCACACTTGATGACTTTACATTTCCGCCACCTTCTTTCGAGACCTTATTAGAGAACGCTTTACACATGGTGTCCAATGAAATTGCCGATACAGAAAGGAGAATGTCAATGAGTAATTCAAATAAGGAGGTACCCATGCAAGTAACCCCTAATATTCCTATTTCCCCAGTGGTCCTGATCACGAAACCTACCACCGGTTCTTTGTCACATGAGCCCTCACCGGAAGTAACTGGCCCTGCCATAATTATTGATTCTCAACCTGATATTATTGTCACAACCCCTGTAAAAGGAAGCACTAAACCGGCAGGGGAAAAACGTAAAAGGGGTTCCTCCAAACCTTTTGTTAACAAAAGGAGACAACCCACTTGTAACAAGAATCCGCCCACACCTCAGAGTATGTGGACTAAGCAGAAGCAACAACTTACGAGCGGGCCAACAATCTCCATCGCTGATTCGGAACCTGTGGACTCTGACGTTACCTCCACCCCCATTGGCATTTCTACTGGTAACAACAATACAATCTGGACACAGACTGTCCCATCAGGGGACAATACTTCCCTAACTAAACAAAATGGGAACGTAATAGAGACTATTGTGGACACTATTTTTAAACGTTTAGAGAGTCAAATGATCTTACAATTTAAGAATGTTTTTAAAAGGTTAGACAGATTGGAAAACTTGGTTAAAAACGAAGAAGTAAAAAGAAAGGGAACTGTTGCACTGGATCAGATTAAGGGTGATCGCCTCCTGAAAGACTTGGAGACACCGAGTAACACCTTATCTAGGGGGGGCCTGTAACCTTATGTAGTAGTACTAAACCCGTCGGTGCACCCAGCACTGGCGGCATACAGACACCTAGTCAACTACCCATCCCCCCACTAAGAAGTAACAGTGTCGGCCATAATAAGGCTGCAGTTAGTTCGCAACCTAAAACAACCATACCTGATGTCTCGAGTACATCATACCGTGCTTGTCCCACCACTAGTAATCTGAAAGATGCTCAAGTAACAGTAAAAACAGGGACCAACTTGGGTAGTACCAGTGATATGGGCCGGTCTGGGGACAGCAGGCCCATAAAACATCAGGGGCCTGCCTTGCATCTGCCCCCAGACGCCTGCCCTTACGTCTTGGTCCTGGCAGGCATCCCACCACTTAGGGAGGGACAAGGAGAATCTTGGGTCCAGTTAAACAACAAATGCATTGACTGGCTATCAAAGCATAAAGGGGTTGGCTATGACATATCGAAAGAGATCGTCTCAGCCCGCAGGGTGTCGTGGGTAGGCCCTCAATTTAAAGACATTAAAGGAGACTGCATGGTTATTAACTTTAGGAACCCCGGCACAGTTAAATTTTTGCTTAACACGAACAATGCACGCCCAGGCCCGTCTACTGTTGTAATTTCACTCCCTCTAAGTTACTTCTATAGACCGCCACAAAGGCCATTCTATTCAGCTCCATCTCCCTTTGGGCTATATAATAGGTTTGCCCTTCTATCAGAACTGGACACGTTGGACTGACCATCAGCTACCCAATTAGATACCATAGTGACTGATCAGCCACCCCTGTTAGCTAATCAAGAGTTAGCATTATCGACCCCTATGGCCGTCTCACCCACTGCTGCCAACAAACTGCCATGCATCACAAAAATGGTAGAACAGAGCTCTGATCTGTCTCTTATGAGCTGGAATATAGCTGGTCTTAAATCAAAATTAAAATTCAAAGAATGGACCGATTGGATAAAAAGTTTTGATATATTAATGATGCAGGAGACCTGGTGTACCACCCCACTCACATTAGAAGGTTTCTGTTGTCATAACCAAACTGTACATGCTCCACCTATGGGTCGACCTAGTGGGGGTCTTTCAATTTGGGTGAAGATAAAAGCTGGTGTGCAAACCAAATTGATCAAGACTAATGCAAAGTGCTTTATGGCCTTGAAATACACCAACAGGTTAAAGTTATGTTTAGTTAATTTTTATAATAATGATTTTATATCCCATCCAAATGAATTTTTTTTAATGTTGTTTAAATTCATTGATGAAGCAATTGTTGGGCAAAAATATGGAATTTTTGACGGTATCTGTATTGGTGGAGACTTCAATGCTCATATTTATCGTAGTAATCCCGTGTGCAGGAGTGGAGAAGAACTGAGGGACCATCTTGCCCCACGTGTTTAATTAAATGTCATGGAAATTGCTGGTACTGAGGGGAATAATGTTCTTACCCCCACATATATTGGTCAGGGGAGCACCTCAACTATAGATTACATATTTGTTTCCCCATCATTGTGTGACATTTTGGAAAAAGCTGAGGTCATGTGCTCCACCTATAGTGACCATCACCCAATATTAAAACACTTAAAAAACCCCGGGATTAACCAAGATGAAATCAATAGGGTAATTGGAGTAAAAAACCTGAAAGCTTCTACAGATGGATTAAGAGTTGTATGGAAGGGAGCCGACAATGAAGGCATTCTAGCAAGAGTGATTCACAAACACCCCACACTAATTAGGAATTGTCTGACCAGTGATAAACCGGGGCATGTTATTGTTGATTGCTCCTGTGAACTCTGTACTGCTATTAAAAGAGAGACTTCGAAACCAGCCCGGGCTAATAGGACTAGTAACCCACGCTGGTTCGATTCGTCATGTTCCAGGGCTAACAGAGATCTGAGGGACGCCATTAAGACCATACCGAGAGATTTGGCACTTGTAAGAACACTGAGAGCCAGGTATAAGTCCATATTACGTACCCGTTCTGAAGCACTACTGAAGGACCATTGGGAAACCCTTGTACGCACTGCGGTTTTAAAAGACATCACTGGGTTTTGGAGGGAGGTCAAGGCCTTAAGATTGCTTGGCTCTAACTTAACACCTATTAATTGTAACATCACGGGGGACACATGGGCCGAGCACTTTTCTAAGATTTACGCTGTATCAGGGTATTTCCTCGACACCGTCCTCCCCGTTAGGTCTTTGAAGATTGAACTATACGAGGTTGAGGATGCTATATCAGAAAGTGCGGGCAATAAAGCCCCAGGCCCAGATGGTCTATCAATAGACCAAATTAAATCTGAAATCAGCTTCTGGGCCCCCCTCCTTTGTAACCTTTTTAACAACTTATCTGACAATTCCATCCCAGAGTCATGGTCTAACAGTGTTATCGTGCCAATATTTAAAAAAGGCGATAGATCAGATCCTGGCTGCTACCGCCCGATATCACTGATTGACAATACCCTAAAGGTTCTCGGGAGGGTAATTTTTAAGAGGATAAGCAGCTGGGCCAACGATAATAATATCTTATACCAAAGTCAGCTCGGTTTTAGATCCAATGTGGGCACTGTAGAACAATGTCTGAATCTGAATCTGCTAACGGCAAAATACACTATTGTAAAAAAGTCCCCCCTGTATTTTGGTTTTATGGATTTAAGTTCAGCCTTTGATTTTGTTAACCGCTCACGTTTGTGGTTACTCCTATGATGATTCTTTGGTTTATTTCCTTTCCTATCTCCACAGGGATTTAAAAGCTCGTGTCCGTATTAATAATGAGGGCGAAGTTTCCAAGGACATTTTAATTGGCAGGGGGGTCAGACAGGGCTGTGTGCTCGCCCCCCTGCTTTTTATCTTGTATATCAATGAGCTGAGCAACACTTTATGCGCTCTAACCAATGATGTCCCAATTGTTAACGGCACCCCCATTCCCGCTTTGCTGTACGTGGATGTCGCGGTGCTAATGGGCCACACACCCAACGCTTTGCGTATTTTAATTTTAGGTTTTGTTTCCTTTATGGCAGATTTGGGTTTGTCGACTAATTTAAAAAAATCGTATATTATGAACTGCGGCCCTAAAAGATATAATATCACTACAATTAAATCAGGAGAAAACACTTTAAAAAGCACAAGCACTTTTCCATACTTAGGATTATTATTCTCAAATTCTGGATCCTGGCAGCCACATGTCGCTTATGGGAGAAATAAGATTGGCAAATCTATTAATTCGATCCTTTCTCTCCGCCAACCTAGACATGCAGACGTCGTCACCTCACTTATAAAGATCTACCGCACTCAATGCCAACCTACGGGCACCTATGGCTCAGAGGTGTGGGGATACTCCAATTGCACCCCTATCCAGATTGAGGAAAATAGATTCTGTCGAAAGGTACTGGGGGGTGTTGTCTCTGCGGCAACATACATTTGCCATAAAGAACTTAACTTACCTTTCATAGAAGACTTCATTCGTTCAAGACCAGCTCTTTTTTGGTTAAAAATCTGGTTGAACCCTTCGGCCCATCTAACACGCAGCATATTATCTGACTGCCTACAAAGTGATAGGTCCCACCATATCCCATGGTTGAATGCGGTCGAGAAAAGTTTGATCAGTGTGGGGCATGGCTCTTTATTCACCTTTCCCAACACCATAGACCGCTCCCATAAGAACATAATTAAAGGGGCTTTGTACAACCTCTATGGTGTGGAACGAGCAACATCTGAATACCTTAAACCATCAATTATCAGGTACTCCACCCTTCTCGAACCCAATGCGGGCTCATCTCCGTCACCGCAGAGATATTTGCTTACTACATTGGGTAGATGGAATAGGAGTCTTCTGTTCCGGTTCCGGGATGGAAGTATTGTGAACCTGTTAAATTTCCCACTTGGATATAATAAACATCTTGATAAGTTGGATTGCCCTTGCACGGCGGGTGGTAAACAAAGCTTGGTACATTTCTTCTTTTTCTGTGGTTTCTACAGGCTGTACACCTCCCGATACTTAATGCCGTACTGCCGTAGACATGAACTTAGAGATTTTAATTTGGCATTGAAAGTCTTTCAAATGTTAAGTGCGGATGAAGAGATATTCTGTGTAAGTAGCTTTCTTAAAGCTGCTGTTCGCTCCCGTGCTTCAATGGATCCACTTTGAAGAAATCAGTATAACTGTATCATTTGAACAATTCTTTTTTTTTGTACATTTGATGGTTGTATATTATTGTATGGATTTGTGGAGGCTCTGCTCTATATGAAATGATATTTTTAATTTTTATATAACTTTTGTACCAATCATTACTGTCTTTTATTAATCACCCTAATATGATGTATTCGCTGTTTTAATTACGATTATTTTTAATGCATATGTACTTTTATGGATGTTTTTACTCCGAATAAAGATCATTTGACTTGACTTGACTTGACTAGTGAGTGTTTCAGATAAGCACATGTTACTCCTATTGTTTGGATTGTATTCAGTAAGTGATTGATTTGTGTGCAGTTCAATGGCAAAAAGAAAAGAGAGATTTATTGGTTGTCTGTTGTGTCCATTTTTGTTGTGATTTTTTTGTTTCACTGTTGGACAATGTCATAGTATAAAAGTTTTCTATTTCAATAATTATTGAGTTGGGGGGTCTCTGATTGGCATACTGATTAGTGTCTTTGCTAGTGGATACCTAGTGGAGAGTACTGATGATGCGAGGGTAGGTACAGAATATTGCTTGTGTTGCTCATAGGAACGGCCTGGTGGGAATGAATATATGTGTGTAATGTATATATGTGTGTAACAGTATTTGTCTGCAGTTTGTCCATGGGACACCATTGCAGTGGGCCCAGTGCCCCACCCGCTGAGTGGAAATGCAGAGGGTGTGTTTTGTGCAAATGTCTGCTAGTGTGGAAGGTGAGAATATACCTTTGGCAACAGGAATAAATGTAGTGAGATGGCGCCCTTTTTGTTTAAAGTTAAGAAATGACATTGGTTATAAGAGGGCTCATTTAGACAGCGAAAGATGACTTTGCAGAAATATTTGGTATTTTAATAGTTGTGTAGTAGTGTGTTATCTAGGAAACCTGAATCGATATTCCTATTTTATGCCCTTGTCCGGTTATAATCAATAATATCCATACAACGGCATAATAATCATATCCATAATTCAGTCGTAGCACATGCTGTCACATTAAGCAAGGCTACTTCTCTGGCCCCCTAGTAAGCACACCGAGTTCTCTAAACAAAACCAAGCCTCCAGCAACCTGGGAAATCCCCCTTGCCTTTGTTTTGATTTCGCCCTAGAACTCCAGTAAAGCACTGTAAGAACGGCCAGTTCTTAGTGACATCTTTATTGACGTCTTATGTCCAACCTTACGCCAAACCCAGGCACCTTTCAGGTATAAATATACCAACGTTGCCTTAAGCAAACACACGGTGGTAATTCTGGAGCAGAGCAGCTATCTACTTCCGAAAGCCCAGCTGATGCGAGAGCCCACGGACGCTGCCCCTCCTCTTTTGACACGCTGAGAAAGACGCTGTCTTTTCTCCTGCCGAGAAATCCAGCTCCGGCGTTTCCAGCCTACCCTTGCGGGTTGCTGGGATATCGAGTCCTGAGAGAGAGATAACAGACCTCCTGCTTTCTATTACCCAGGTACGGAACTGACTAAACCCTTACAGAGAATTCTTGAGTCAGATTCTTGGCAAAACAAACTTAACTTAAACTGCTTACTTACTCCTTCCCACGTATTAGGCTTAGGTCAGGTACACCGGGGTAGGCGTATTTAGAAGCACCGGGGTAGGCGTATTAGAGTACGATTAGTCAATGTATATATGTATGTATATATTTTATCTATTTTAAAGTATCATATGGCTAAGAAACCATATCAATGCTTTAACAGTATTATTTTATAATCCTCCTTTTACTGTACGCACTTTACTTTACCATGAGCATTACAATCGTGGCAATTCATTTCTCTTCTATGAGGAAGAAGACTGCTCAATAAATAACACCTTTTATTGAAAACGCCCGTCTCTCTTTTCTCTGCATTCTGGTGAAACTAAGTACGCACATTTGACTGAGTGAAATAGCTGTCTATTGTTTTCACACAACTATAGAGATACACTCTTATTCAGGGAGAGCAAAGTTGTCATGTTTTATGGTTGTCAGAAGCTAATCCCTTCTTGTCTATCCAGGGAGGTTAAACTCCTCCTCGTTTATTCGAGAAAGTTTCTAGTGACCTCTGAGCTAGCTGGCAAACCTTAAGTCTAATATAGTCAGTAGAGACCTAGATAACTTCAGTCCTACGTCTACACTGCTGAATATATTATTCCAATGCGCAGAGCCTATTGGGAATATAGGAACTACCCTACAGAATAAAATTTTTACGCAAATATGGAAATTCCTGGTTCATGACAAGTGAATGATGTGAACGTAAATGTATATCTTTTTCCCTTTTTGATGCTGCATTAACTGCCATTAACAGATTGTCATGTGATTTTCAATGCTGCTAAATGTTTTATATTCTTGGCTGACGGTTAAAGAGGTTAGGACTGGTTCTTGTCTAGAGACAGCAGACAGGGTTTTCAGAACGGACAGTGAATAGTTAGTATATATACGGTGATGATAGATAATATAGATGAACAGGTGTGAATGAGCTCCAAACATAGGTTTTAAGGTAAGTATTTGTAGAAGGTATTTTTACTAAATCGTTGCCTTTTTGTCCAATATTTTGTGTGTTGTTTTTTTGTGGTTTGATTTGTTTCATTTCAGTGCAATGGGAAATATTTTTATCTGTGTGTTACGGTGAGTGTTGATGCAGCTTTGTGCTAGACAGATTAAGTGTGCACTGACACCGCATGATGCATGACATGCATGAGAAAAATATAGTCCTTTGAGTAACTAATATTGTGTTTTCCTTTTGTGGCCTTTGTGTTTGGTATATGTATTATTGCGTATTATTTTATGTTATACGCATTTACCTACATTGTGTGTTTTATGTTTTCTTTGGCTTATTGTGCATTGCTTGTTCTGTTCTGCGTGGATGGTATGCTGATCGATCTTAAGCCTGACAAATTAAGTAGGCCAGCACGCTGGGTTTTGGGCCACAGGCTCACTGTGCATGTAATGCATGGCATCGTGTTGTGTGTTACAGCTCATTTGCATGTGTTACAGTGAATTTTCTATGCTTTCTGTGCTTAGCACAGCAAGTATACCTGCTGCCTTGGTATGCTTGTTTTTATTTTATGTATGTTTCTGTATTGTATTGTTTTGACAATTCTATTATTGATACTAGAACAAGCTCCTCTATGGGGAATTTGTTCTGGTCCCTAAATTTCACAGACAACACTTCAGCAGTGTATGTCTATTTGGTTAAAAGGGGTATGGAGGAAAATACAAGAGTTCTACGGTGTACTCATGGTGTTGTGTCACTAGCCTGACCATCACCTAAGTAATTTTTGTTCATTTATAGATTTTCCTTTTGCCGCCATTTCCCTAATGAATGTCACATAGTGCCTAGTTATGGGGGACTTTAGCTGTGTCCCAGTCCCATTTCCTTTTCCTTACTCCTTTTCCTTAGGTAGATTGATAAAACAATAGGTACACACATCATTTTATGGCAATGACATTTGTACATGTGCTAAAATATGTTCTAGCCCTCTCAAAAGTGCTATGTCTCCCCTAGAATTTTGTTTATGTTCAGTGCTACACCCAGTGGTTGATGGTGTTGACTGAAGTGAAATATGTTTCAGATTTCCTTCTGTCAAAATGGGGGAGGAGGCTAGCTTCCCGCTGAAGCTAGCTCCCCGCTAGCTCTCCTATAAATTAAAACTAGGTAACATGTATATTGCTCCCTCCTGTCCTGCTTTGATCTAAAAGGGGAATTAAATGTGGGTAGTTTTGTTCTATAAGTGTTGGGTAATAACACCATTATTGTAGTCTTGCAAGTGCATTGCTAGTTCTTTTTCAGCTAGTCTGTGAAAATAAACTGATAGTTTTTATTAGAGAATTATTTTAATTGGATAGGGATGAAAGGGAACAGCCCAGACTAGTGTTTCCTTATTTGACCTTTGAAGGGAACAATAGGTCGGTACCTTTTTGTTGATTTTTTCCTTCACATTCCTAGGTAACATCATCATTATTGTGCAGCACTAAGTAAAGGTGTACAAGTCTCTTATCAGTTAGCTGGTATAGTTGAGCTGATATTCCCTATTAGAGCTGGTGAACAGGTTTTCCCCTAAATTAAATGTTACACGGTCTAAATAGTGAGAAAGGTGAAAGATGCTTGTGCGATCCTCAGCAAAATATTTTTAGAAATTAAAGATTTGTAGAAGTTAGTTTCGTGCTGCCTCTATAATATGTGAGCATGGTCATGAGCAAAAATATAGTTGTTTTGAGTAAGAAAAAGAATATTAGAAGTGTTTGAAGTTTTGCACAACAATGAAGGTTTACAAAATAGACGCTGTGTGCTCGCTATAGGAAGAGCGGTTTGAACTTCCCTTTTTGCTGTTTCTTAAGTGCAAATGCGGGAATACAACATGTCTGTTTTTTTGTTTTTTTCTCTTCTCTTAGAATTCAATAAATGCATACGTCTGTCCACAGGTAATACAGCAAAAAGTCAGATATGTAATGTATCACCTATTGTCAGTGCACAAATTTATTAGAGCAATATGAAAGTACAGAATAGACCTCATTTGGTTTCTTTGAATTTGAATTTTATTCATATGCCTTGTCTAAAGATCTTTGTTCTATTCATCAATAGAAATGTATCACACCGCCGGAGCCAGAGGGGACCCAAGCATCAGATCCAACTTCAAGACTCGGTGCAAGTCAAGTCTCGTCGTCAGAAAATAACAACGGAAGTCTTGCTTGGAGCCAAGGTAGCACTGAAGCAGCTGTAGGTGTGTGATTCCTGGGTAAGAAAAGGGCAGGCCTGACCGAGATGGAGGACTCACTCTTCGCTTTTGTGCCATTTCCCAATGGTTGGAAAGGGTTTCTCAGAAATACTTGAGAGGGGCAGTTCTGTCTGTGTAAAAGGCTGCCACCAGTTCTCCAGTGGTTATGCTTCAGGTTTCCCTGTTCCCCATCTGTTTTGGAATACACAGTTTTGTCTGCTGTCAAGGAGGTACCTGGTCACACTTTATACAATCTATGGCCTCGACAGAAGAGCGGTGCACCAGGAGAAGAAAAGTAGGAGGTCGAGAGAGACTCTAGTCTTAGGGTACAGATACAGTGCTCTTAATATCTGTTAAATTAATATCTGGTGTACTTAGCGAGACACTGGACAGAATTTGTAGAGGGCACTACCTGGATTGGTGGTTGCTAAATTCTGCAAGAAAGACTTTGCATCATTGGCCAAGATTGTTTTCCATTTGAGTTGCTAGTAAGTGCAGCTCCAACGCAGATGATTTTTGAATTTTTGATGGACAATACGAGCCGGCCTGTGAGGCTCAGACGGACCCAGGGAGAAGACTCCCCTCTGGCTGGCTGTGTTGCAGATTGTTTCCTTTAGTTTACTTTGGACTTTTAGCTAGGAAAATGAGTCCTTTTGAATGTTCCTATTCCCAAGGAGGAGCAGCCTCTGCGGCTCCTTGTCCAGATGTCCCTGATCATTTGGTTCTTATGGTCTACAAATTTAATATTGTGATTGTTTGTATCCTGACTATTGCTTTCATATTTCTCTTTAGAGAATTAGTTTCTTGTTGCTTGGCGCATACCCTCATGAGTATTGTTTCAACGCCACCTGAGAATGTCATTGGTACTCTAGATCCTCACGAAGAGGAGCACTGGGAAGTTCATTAGGATGATGCAGTATTCAAATGTTGCACCTGACACGTTATTTATAGAACAGCAAAAATTATTGGGTGTGTGGGTCATTGCCTTCATACACACACAGGGGTGGATAATTGTTGCTTGTATTCTTGCCCTATGGAAGTAGCTGTGAGGGTTAGTATACTTTGAGTAGTTTTTAGTAAAACACATTTCTCAGCCCGATAAAAAATTTGCTTCAAGGATGTTAGATATAGGTCCTAGCTAATAATGCAAGTGAGCCTTCAGTATTGGATTCAATAGGGTGTTTTCCTTGATAATGACAGTTTGATCTTATTTGCATTAATTCCTGCTCATGACTTAAAGTGTGATGTATTTTTTAAGTAGTCCGATCATGACATAGTGTTATAGAGAAATGGTACCTCGAGAACATATGTTTAGATTAGTCAAAAAGGAGGGTGTTTCGCACCCAGAGAATAATTATTGTCTTAGTAGGTATTGCAGGGGTTGTTCTTTTACTTGTTGCCTCTGCATTTCCTGCCCTATAGTATGCTGCACTACTTCTGTGATTATGCCCATCCTAGTATTTAATTTCCCAATACCAGATACCTTTTATGATGATATACTATTGGTTATTCTTGGTTTTTTTTTTGTTTCCCTTTGATTGATGAGTGATGCCTTTAGAATTGTATAGTCCTTACATTTAAGCTGTGACTGCACTTGTGTTAGCCACAATAGGCTAAAAGGAGGGTCTGATAGATAGTAATTTTCCTGTTGCAGAATGTTCTAATGATGTTATGAAATGTTAGCCTAGTGTGTCTGACCAATATGCAGTTACAGCTTAAAATTCATGTGCTGCAACCCACTGAGCTATGTTTGCAAAATGCAAGCTTCAACTGCTCTCATAGGAGAGAGGGACTTGTCTATGGCAGACAGACTTCTGATGCTGACATTTGCTCTGCAGCCCCAATGTCTCATGGTACAGTTTTCCCCCCTCCCTTATGAGCAGAAAATCCCTGTTTCAGCATTCCTTGCCTGGAGTTAGTTTTGCAGAAATCTTTCCATGCCCCGGAGAAGCAGAGCCTCGGCTCTGTGACCTTGAGGGTAGATAAAGTGTTGCCTTCGCAGGTGCAGATGCCGCATGTATGAGTTCATTGTTCACCACTTTGCTAGTTCTGTGATTTTCCAGGCTGGGCGTGTCTTTACCCTGCCATGTTATGTTATAATGTATTGTCATGATCAAAATATGTCATACGGGCCTGGATGCTTAGTTTGGGAACAATGTGGGTTACGCATCGGGATAACCGGAACAATCCGACTAAAGAATTAATGGAATTAATAATGTTTTTTATAACACATTTGAGTTTCCCAAAGGTGGGTAGTGAGTTTTAAGACATGGCTTATTCTGGTGCCCCCTGGCACAGATAGGTTTTAAATGTAAGTTGAGGGAAAGGAGTGTGGACGCAGTGTTTGGGAATACTTTAAACAAACGCTCTCAGCTTTTAAAAGCCAAAGCTTGAATTCCACTGTGTTTGCTATGCCGGATTTTGGCATCTTTTTAATGTATTATGACGAGTCCTCCGAGAAGAATCATGATTCTTGTGGATTATGTAGTCGATCTGACAAAGGATCTTAATAAAAAAAAGTAACTTTTTGACCACATAAGGTCCATGCCAAATTTGCTTCCTTTTCTTCCAACATCATGGGGATTCTAAAGGTACCCAGGGTTTGTGGAGTCCCCTGGAGGGGACCCAGAAATTAGCCAAAATACAGCAACATTTTTGTTTGGGGGAAAAATTGTTTAAAAGTGCTGCAAATGAAAGAGTCTGTTTTTCCCTGCAAATGGTATCAACAAAGGGTTTGTGGTGCTGAAATCACAATTTTCCCAGTTTGCAGGGACTAACAGACTTTTTGTCAGACAACCAACATTGTTTACACAGTTTTGGCATTTTACTGGCACATAGCCTATTTTTGCTATTGTTGTGCTTTCAACCATCTTCCAGTTAATGGTGGAAATAGGTATGAAAGCAATAATGGATCCTGGAATGCTGTACATTTTAGAAAAGTAGACAACATTCTGAATTGTGTAGATCCTTCAAGGTTTCTCCAACAGTTGAACATAGGAAAAATTGAAAATGATTTGGAAAACAAATAGTCATTTGTGCAAATGTTTTCTCCTGCAACTTCTTCTCATTATAACAGATGTTTGAAATCAATATACCGTTACATCCACTAGACCTTTCTGGTTTCGGGGATATATAGGACTTGTTGGGTTCACCAAGAACCCGATGAACCCAGAGCCAATAACTGAGCAGCGTCTTGCAATGGTTTTTAATTATGTACCAGGTATATAGTAATTAATTTGGAAAAAAAAAATATATATATAGTGAAAAATTGGGATTAAAGATACCTTCTGAAATTGGAACAAAATATAAAGTTTTGAAACAGCAGCTATTTGCATATTTCCGAAATTGTGAGTACCCATACTAGCATGAGAATTATAGGACATTTTTCAAAGTGACTTCTTTTTTACACATTGTCTTTCATTTGGAAAGCAGAAATGCATCGAAAGTCAATAGGAAATAACAGTTGCCCTAAAAATCTGTTATCCTAAGTCTCCCGATAAAAATGGTCCTCACTTGTGTGGGTAGGCCTAGTGCCTGCGACAGGAAAACACAACGTGGACACACTTCATTTTATCACAGTGAAAACTGACCCTTTTTTTTGCAAAGTGCCTAGCTGTAGATTTTGAACCCTAACTCTGCCGGCACCTAGGGAAACCTAGCAAATCTATAAATTTTTGAAAACTAGTCACTCAGGGGAAACCAGGATTGGGTGACTTGTCTGGCTCTCACCATGTTCTGTTGCCCAGAATCCCTTGCAAACCTCAAACTTAGTTTAAAAAAAAAACATTTTCCTCACATTTCTGTGATGGAAAGTTCTGGGATCTGCGTGGATCCACAAAATTCCACCCACCACGCATTCCCCAAAGTCTTCCAATAAAAATGGTACCTCACTTGTGTGGGTAGGCCTCGTGCCCGTGACAGGAAACGGCCCAAAACGCAACACAAACACACCACATTTTTACAGTGAAAACTGACCTCCAAAGTGCCTAGCTGTAGATTTTCAACCCTAGCTCTGCCAGCACCTACGGAAACCTCCTCCCTCCCTGGTGCTAGTGGGTGGATCCCTGCTTGCTTCCAATGATATCTCTCCCATGTATTTTGGTGCTCGGGGGGCTGAGATAGCCCCACAAGCACCGAAACTGTGAAACTGAAACTAAGTTCCGTTTTAGTTGCAATGACGATAGCGTGCCATGCGCGACATCGTCACTGCAAGGAAAACCAAAAATAGGCCTGGGGAGCTTGAGGAAGCTCTTCCCTTCCCCCCCCCCCCCGAGGCAAAAAAAAGGGGTAAATCCCTCTGCTCTCTGCAGCTGAGGGATTTTCTGAGGCTGTGCTCATGATGGAATGGTTCCCTCATGAGCACAGGAGAACTGATGCCCATGACGGAACTATTCCGTCATGAGCACCCAAAGGGTTAAGATGTGTTGGTGGAGTGGGAGGATGTGATGTGTGTTGATGAAGTGGGAGGGTGTGATGTGTGTTGGTGGAGTGGGAGGGTGTGATGTGATGTGTATTGGAGGAGTGGGCGGGTGTGGCGTTATGTGTGTTGGTGGAGTGGGTGTGATGTGATGTGTGTTGGTGGAGTGGGAGGCTGTGAAGTGCGTTGATGGAGTAGCAAGGTGTGATGTCATGTGATGTGTGTTGGTGGAGTAGGAGGGTGAGATGTGTGTTGGTGGAGTAGGAGGGTGAGATGTGTGTTGGAGTGGGAGGATGTGATGTGTGTTGATGAAGTGGGATGGTGTGATGTGATGTGTGTTGATTGAGTGGGAGGGTGCGATGTGTGTTGGAGTGGGAAAGTGTGATGTGTGTTGGTGGAGTAGGAAGGTGAGATGTGTGTTGGTGGAGTGGGAGGATGAGATGTGATGTGTGTTGGTGGAGTGGGTGGGTGTGATGTGTGTTGGTGGAGAGGGAGGGTGTGATGTGATGTGTGTTGGTGGAGTGGGAGGGTGTGATGTGATGTGTGTTGGTGGAGTGGGAGGGTGTGATGTGTGTTGGTGGAGTGGGAGGGTGTGATGTGTGTTGGTGGAGGGTGTGATGTGTTGGTGGAGGGTGTGATGTGTGTTGGATGGAGTGGGAGAGTGTGATGTGTGTTGGTGGAGTGGGAGAGTGTTCGTAATCATCAGATTAACATTTCTAAGATGATGACTGCAATGGAAGAAAACTGCAACGGCAATCTAGTTTTCTGGGAGTGAGAAACTCTAAAAAGCCTTAGCGCAAGCACATGAATCATACATACTGAAGTACCACGACATTTTTACCTTTTACAAGCTTCCTCAGAAGCATTTAATCACAATATTATTACTTAGTTAAAGTAACTAGTCCTATATTTTTGAGTGTGTAAACTAGAGGTTATTCCCCTTTTTGAGAGGCCCTCGAGCAGCTGCAGTTTCGTTTTTTGGAAGAACCGACAATCTACGGCCATAATGTTCTGAGAAAAAGAAGTCAGTAAGCAAGAAAATAGTATTTAAAAGGAAGTCTAGGAAATACAGAACGATTCTGAGAACAATTGAGTTTGTCACTTACAGCCATAAGGAACATATTTAACCAAGTGTGAAGATGAGTGTGTAGAATTGTCTAAACTGATTTCAGGCCTCGAAAAATCATAAAAATGTTAATAAGTCTGCAGGTCTAGTAACTTGAATAATCTACTCGACCTAACTGTAATGTACTTGACCCGTAAATAGGTCTCTGTGTGATGCTAGACAAATATTTTATTCAGGCAGCCACCTTTTTCTTTATTATCACATTTGAGAACACCTTCAAATAAGCAAGTTCAGCATTTCTGCTGCACAAAAAAAAAGATCTCTTTTATATTCTATACACTAAGCGTTTGCTCCATGTATATTACGAATCAGGCCCAAATATAGGGTACACATGACTCCTAACTTGCCTCTTAGTTCACTAAAAGAATTGCAGCCACGACTGGTCCATGGAGGCTTAGGGGCCACCCCCCAACCCCACCTTTTGCCCCTCATGAACAGTGTCTGCCAGGCTGAACAAAAGTGAGCCCGACAGACACTGTTCACTTTCAATTCAGGCACTAAATGCGCAGGCTCCTAGCTGCCTGAGCTGAACTATGCTGGGCTGGGAAAGTCAGGCTCCTGTGGGCGTGACCACCTCAGCTCAGACAGGTTCTTGAGGCCCTCCTCTCAGTGACGATGGATAGCAAGCATCACTGATTGCCTCTCACCTGGGCGCCTCAGTTTGAGCCCTGAGGCGCCCAGGTTCGGGTGTCAATCAGTGACACCTCATCACAGAGTGGGGTGGGGTCAACAGTCTCTCCAGAGACCACCGAGGCAGAGCTGCATGCAAGTGTAAATTTTTGGTGCGTGCATGCACATATGTATGGATGTTTGGTAATGAGTGATGTGAATGGATGTGTTTGTATGTGTGCGTGTGTGAATGGGTATGTGTGCATGTGTGTCCCGTCTGCACCCTTCCCTCCCAAACTTACCAGCCACCATTGTAGCATTGTCATCAAGGTAGCAGCAGGAATATTTCTCAGTTCATATTTAAAAACGCACTTTTAATAAATACAATGGTATATCATGATGCAGTAGTTAATAGGCCACGTATTTTTCAATGAAATGGCGAGAAACTTTCCCACTAACAGGCATATTATTTTTCTAATAAAACTATATTGTGTATAAACAATGTTAGGAAATTGGTTTCAACAAAACATATTTATTATTTGTACATCACCAAGTGAAGTGTTTTTATTTGTTTTCATCCTATAAAAATGATTCTATTACCACACAGTATTCATCTATTATTGATAGATGAAAATGTCAGTTAAAACGTAACAGTTAAAAAAGAGAAACTGTACCACCCCGTTATAGTTTACTGAAGAACCTTTAACTTGCACTATTGCCATAGGCACAGTGTTATCACCAATAATTTCATTTCAGATGTCATCAGTGATGGTATTAATAGTGTCATAGAACATTTCATGAGTGATGTAAAACCTGAGGTCATAAGCAGTGCATGGCGACAGAGAATTTTAGTTTTCTACAGTTAATTATAACTGGTGAATTTCAGAACTTTTTGAGTTAAAAAAGTTATTAATTGCCATTTTTACTTCTGCGCTCCTGGTCCTCTGCAATAATAGTGCCAATTTTTTAAAAAGGGAATAGGGACAACCCACAATGTTACCGCCCGATATCTTTGATCGACGTCACGGCAAAGGTGTTGGGCCGTGTTGTCCTTAATCGCCTCACAGAATGGGCGGACACTCAGCAGATAATTACTGACACTCAATACGGGTTCAGGGAGGGAAGGTCAACTACGGACCAATGCCTGAACCTCTACCTTCTGGTGGCTAAGTATACCATAGCCAGCAATGAGGCGGTCTACTTAGGGTTCATGGATCTCTCTGCTGCGTTCTATCATGTGAACAGAGAGAAGCTATGGGCCCTGATGATAAGCCTAGGGATGGACCTTGATCTGGTTAATATCCTTAAAGCCTTGCACTGGAATACCTCTGCTTCAGTACGCTTTAATTCAGACGGAGGTATTACATCACCTTTTCCATGCAATAGTGGGGTTAGGCAGGGCTGTATTTTAGCTCCTTTTCAGTTCTCCCTTCATATTAATAATCTAGATAGAGAATTAGGTAAACTAGGAATAGATTCCCCCCAAGTAGGCAGCCGTCGGGTTCCCGTCCTACTTTACACGGACGACGCGGTGTTGTTAGCCCGGACCCCTATGGAGCTTCAGAGGCTAATTGACGGGTTTGTCGGCTTTATGGACACACTAGACTTATCCGAAAACTTGGACAAGTCTTACGTCATGCTCACAGGGTTCAGACCTGACAAGAGGTTTTCCTACAAGATAGGCACCCACAAACTAGGGCAGGTTTAGTCCTTTTCCTATTTAGGCCTATTATTTGATGGGTTGTTAAATTTCAAACTCCTTGTGGAAAAACACCGTTCAAAACTGGTGGCCTCAACTGGGGCAATAACGAATTACGGTCGCAGGCTGGGAAGGTGGTCGTCTGAACAAGTCATGAATTTGTACAGATCAATCTGTTGTGCTAAAGTAGCCTACGGGGCAGAAGTTTGGGGCTTCGTAAACATCCAACAGCTACAGGAGAGGAAAACAAATACTTTAGAAAGGTACTTAAAACCCCACACAGTATCCCTGCCCAGATCATACACGAAGAACTAGGAGGGGCTTATATTGAAGACCAAATCAAGGTCAGGCCGCTTATGGCCTGGGTGAAGATTTGGACTAACCCGGAGGCAAACTTAAGCAGACAAATTATTACAGATTGCCTGAAAAGAGACAAAGGAATGTGTATCCCCTGGTTAAAATATGTAAAGGCCACACTCTAGGGTATCGGCTGTAAGAACCTTTTTATTAACCCTGAAGTCATTACTACCCAAGACAAACAGAGTTAAAAAAAGGTTCGGGGAACGGGCAACAGCAAGTAGGGCGGCCACTGACGATTGTAAACCCACAGTTGCTGCTTACAGATTACTGAAAACTAAGAATGGAATGCAACCCTAGCTGCACTCACACATAACGCACAGGACAGATTTTTTATGACCCGTTTTAGGCTCAACCTTTTACATCATATACTGGAAGGGTACCTGCGACAATAGGTCTCCGCAGGATACCCTTCATTTTGTTTTATGTTCATTTTATACACTACCTAGGCGCAAGTTCCTGGTGGGATTCTTGAATAGAACAAAGTTTAAACACGCCAAGGTAGCTTTATTGTACCTGCAAAAGGCTAATGATGCTTATACTCTGTTCTGTATTGTGAATTTTATTAAAATGGCAGTCAGGATAAGGAACTTAAGAGGGAGGAGCTGATTGTACTGCTCGTTAACTGATTGACCCTTGGCTAATGAATTGTATTTTAAGGCTTTTTTAACAGTTTATCTACTTTTATGGTATTTTTTAAATGCCAAATAAAGAAATATTTGATTTGACATTTTTACTTAAACATAATGGCAATTTAACCTTTAGTTTCTTTGTGATTTTTTAAGGTTTTTTGTTGTTAATGTAAAGTAAGATATTATTACCATACCAAACTATAACATTTGTTTTTCAGTAAATTTCAACCTTTTTTCCAATGTCAAGGAAGATTTTATTAACATATGTAACTCTGCCAACACTCCGCCGTGCACAGATTGGGTTAGCCATAAAGCTTGGGCTGGGCCCTGTGCCCAAACCCCCACTGGCAGCCAAAGCCCCTCTGCGCACTGTTCTTTTTACATGTATACAATCCCAGGACACTTGTGAGTGTCTCCCCGGAGTCAGCACATCCTCCTGTGCTCCTGAGAGTTTCCTGAAGGATTGTGGTGCACTAAACAAAACATTATTTTAAAAATTTGATTCCAGGGGGTCCCTCATGAACACTCCTTATAAGGGCTGTGGGTAGCCCAACACTGCCCCCTTATACTTACATTATTTTTCATTTTCAGGACACGGGAACCGTCTCCCTGAGTCCTGTAATGGTAACTGCAACATTTTGGTTTGTTTTTCAGCCAGTTACTCAGCGCCAGTGCTCTTGCGAGAGTCACAGGCGATGGACGATGGGGAAAAAGGCCCGTGTCCGATCACTCCATTTTTTTAAAATTGCGTGCCTGTGGGAAACTTGTGACTCTTGCATATCCAACTATCTTGATAGCTATAAATTTAAACCATAACTTCTCAAAACCTATAGGACAAATTTACACAAAATCACAAAAAGCACACTTTCTGGGTATAGATCTATTTTCTGACAAATTTGGCGTAGTTGGGTTCCGCTGTTATGGTATGTCTGGCTGTTTAAAATTCTCAATGGAAATTGCATTGGGAAATTGTTTTATAAGACCCCAATAGGCACCTTCCCCATTTTCTTGGTACCTACATGATGGCTTAGCCCAAAACTTTCCAAGAGAGAGCTGAATTGGATGATCCTTTTTTGTTTTGCTGTTATGGAAATGTTGTCCTTACTAGAACTCATGTGACAACTGATACAGGGAGATTTATAAACAATGTCTCATGAATGAATTAATGACACAGAAGAAGGTTCCACGCTGAAACGTTTGTTTCTTGGTTTGCCGAATAAAGTCTGATGCGAGCCCCCCCCCCCTTGAGTGCGGTATTTTCTCTTTGGGATTTGGAGAAAACGAGCTTGAAAATATATATATATATATATATATATATATATATATATATATATATATCCAACGTAAGAGATTGCCCTCAAAGAAGACACCTCCCAGGGAAGAGAATACTTCATATTTATTGCGGAAAACAGAGGTAACAGCTCCAATGAATCCATCTATTAATTCTTGCAGCCATACGCGTTTCAGACAGCCTCGTGTCCTTGTTCACTGGCCAAACACAGATAACAGCAGCATTGTGGAAACAGTCGATTATATACTTTTACTTGGTTCCGCCCCTGTGGGCGTTTGCTGCAGGGCATCCTGGAACTCGTGGTTTCCACACAGTGTTACCCCAGTGGGTGCTGTCATTTCAGTGCCAAAGTTATAGTTATAAAAAAGTTTATATCCCCAGTGGGTTGATTTCGATGCAGGGAACTGTAAGCGCTGCCAATCTTGCAACCCGCAACATAGAACTCTTCAATCTTTCGGCATCCGGGTTCGGAATCACCGCAGAGCCGCCTTCAAGCGGCGGGGCGTCTTCGCGGCTGGACTCGCCGCTAAATATCCAACGTAAGAGATTGCCCTCAAAGAAGACGCCTCCCAGTGAAGAGAATACTTCATATTTATTGCGAAAAACAGAGGTAACAGCTCCAATGCATCCATCTATTAATTCTTGCAGCCATACGCGTTTCAGACAGCCTCGTGTCCTTGTTCACTGGCCAAACACAGATAACAGCAGCATTGTGGAAACAGTCGATTATATACTTTTACTTGGTTCCGCCCCTGTGGGCGTTTGCTGCAGGGCATCCTGGAACTCGTGGTTTCCACACAGTGTTATTCCAAGAATTAATAGATGGATGAAGGCGTGGTGCCTTTCTCAAATGCTGCAGTCCCAACAGTGTGTCACCCGCTTGTACATCTTTACATAGGCTCCGCCTTCCCAAGTGGTGTTTGGCCCACCTGCCCCTCGTTAGCACTGCCCGCATAATCCACTGAGGAACTACCAGTCCCATAATCCTGCAGGCTGCTCCTTCGGTGCAGGTAAGAGGGAAAACACACTCGAAATGAATTTAACAATTAAAAGTCCCTTTCTTTCTTCACATCAGCCTCCGTTGATCTTTTAGGACGCAGGTACAGTGACAGCGTAATTTCTCTCGGAGGTTACGATGGAGGGTCAAGGAAGAATCCGATATCTCGGTTAACATCGCCAAAAGTTCCCATGTTGCCTTGACCACAATTGTGAAAGGGCCCCGTGTTCGCACCATAGGCAGCGCGATAAAATGAAATCAACTTCTCCTCCTCCTCGCGGTGTTAATGAAACACAGGACTCAGTAGGGTTTCTTTAGTCGTTTTAATGGGTAGCTTGCATAACCGGTTTCGGCGTGGTGCCTTTCTCAAATGCTGCAGTCCCAACAGTGTGTCACTCGCTTGTACATCTTTACATAGGCTCCACCTTCCCAAGTGGTGGTTGGCCCACCTGCCACTCGTTAGCACTGCCCGCATAATCCACTGAGGAACTACCAGTCCCATAATCCTGCAGGCTGCTCCTTCGGTGCATGTAAGAGGGAAAACACACTCAAAATGAATTTAATAATTAAAAGTCCCTTTCTTTATATATATACTAGCAGCCCGTCCTGACGTTGTCCGGGTATGAAATAGAATGTGTGTAATGTGTGTATTTGGTAAGGGCAATTTATTTTAAAATCTCACGGTAGACAACATTTTTTGTTTCATTAGAATAGGGACGGAGAAGGCCCAGCTGCAGCCCTGGTTGATGTTAGCAGGCGCGTGTAATTGGTGTAGTGATCCGCCGCCTGAGCCCGGCTACAGCCCTGGTTGATGTTAGCAGGCGCGTGTAATTGGTGTAGTGATCCGCCGCCTGAGCCCGGCTACAGCCCTGGTTGATGTTAGCAGGCGCGTGTAATGTCGTTGAATGAGAGAGTTATCAGCCGCGGGTAAATCCGTTTAATGAGAGAGTTGAGTGACAGCGAGTAGGAGAGGCTGCAGTAATTGTCCCCGCAGACACGCTTATTTGTGTGTTCCCCCGCTTGAGGCCCAGATGCAGGCCTGTTTGATGTTAGCAGGCGCGTGTTCCCCCGCTTGAGGCCCAGCTGCAGCCCTGGTTGATGTTATCAGGCGCATGTAATTAGTGTACTGATCCACCGCCTGAGCCTGGCTAGAGCCCTGGTTCATGGTAGCAGGCGCGTGTAATTTCGTTGAATGAGAGAGTTCAGTAACAGCGCGCAGGAGAGGCTGCAGTAACGTTACTTACCAGGCCTCCAGGTGAACGCGTTTGTCACGCCCCCAGCACACGGCCACAGCAGACGATCTTCTGATTAATGTACAACCCACATGGCATGAAGGGCGGAACGTAGCATACGCCCCCAGCGTTTCTCACGCCCCCAGCGTGCCCCTTGATGCGGCGCAATTGCATTCACATGGCATGAAGGCCGGACACACGCCCCCAGCGTTTCTCATGCCCCCAGCGTGCCCCTTGATGCTGCACAGCAATGTAATTGGCGCTTGTATGTACGACTCACATGGCATGAAGGGCGGACACACGCCCCCAGCATTTGTCACGCCCCCAGCACACGCCCGCAGCCCACGATGTGATGGCCGAACCACACGCCCCCAGCGTTAGTCAGGCCCCCAGCCCACGCCTACAGCACAACTCAGACACGCCCACAAGGGACTACTTTGCTGGCACGGTTCTTTTACCTTTTAAATGTATAGAGGAGTTGGCCTAATGGCTAGGGCGCTCGACCTCGGACCTGGGGATCTGGGTTCGAGTCTTGGTAACGACGCCAAACATCCTGTGATTCTGGGCAAATCACTTGCCCCCAGATGCATCAAGCATCCATTTTGCGATTCCTTATTAGCGAAAAATAGGGAATCGCTAATAAGGAATAGCAAAATGCTATGCAAAAAGAAATTGCTTAAAAAAATGTGATTTCTTAAAATTCCTTAATTGCGACTCGCAAATTGCGAGTCGCAATTAAGGAATACCTCCCCTTTCATTCCTATGGACCTAGAGGCCCATAGGAATGAATGGGCCTAGAGACCCATAGGAATGAATGGGAAGACATTCTCAATTTGCGAATCGCAATTAGCGAATCGCAAATTGAGAATGCGATTTCAAGGGTGCAGGGGTGTCCAAAGGACACCCTGCTGCACCCCTTGCGCACACACATGCCCTTAGGGCATGTGTGTGTGCAACATGAAACTTTGAAAAATGCACTTTAGTGCATTTTTCAAAGTTTTTGCAATTTACCATGAAGTTCAACTTCATGGTAATTTGCGAGCCCTATTAGCGAAATCGCTATTTTTTAAACTTTAATGCATTGCATTTAAGGAATCTCAATTTGAGATTCCTTAAATGCAAGTAATCGCGAATTTTCGATTTCTTATCCTGCGATTTTTGCATTTGGGATGATGTATCCCAAATGCAAAAATACCGGTCGCAAAGGGGCAGATTCTGAAAATCTGCCCCTTTGCGAGCGGATTTTACCTTCATGAATCTATGCCCAGATCTCCCCGTGCCTAACAAAAATAAATGTGTGTCCTCATGTAACGTAACTGGTGCTATGTAAAGCGCTCTGATACCCGATTCAGTTTGGGTCAAGTTCGCGCTATATAAAACTCTGCAAAAATATATATATATATATATATATATATATGGTGGCTGTCTTTATAGCCTATGTCCTTCTGCTGCAACAACCCTTTCCAACGCTGTATTGGGTGTTGTGATTGGTGCTGTGGTTACTGAGATTACCCGCCTCAAAGGTTTGGGCTCTCTCTTTATAATATTAGTATGGATATGGATATATATGCTTCTATAGTAAAAGGCAAAACTCTATGAAATATAGTTCCACCAAAGCAGATGTTAATAGTATTTCGGCTGCGGGAAACTGATAAGAGAAACAGACGTTTCAGTATTTATACATGCAGGAAAATATGCTACAGCCAATAGAAATGAAGGAAAGGTAAATGTCATGCACGGGAACCAATGAGAAGACAAGAGGAGGCAGGATGTAAGTCTTTTTCAAGTGTATACTAAAAACAAAAGATTTCTTAAGCACAGCTCAAGCGCTGTGCAGCAGAACCCTAAATAGCACTCTTTCTGGATTCACATCTAGCTTTCTACCAAATTTGGTTTTGGTTTGGGCTGTACCTGTTTCTTAAGTTGGAAAAATGAATGGGGAAATTGCGTTTTTAGACCCCTCACCTCCCCGCCCCCTGGTTTTTCGACCTAGGAGTCAGTGCTCTGACCCTTAAAAGTATATGATTAATTGGGGGGCGTGGCTTGGGCAGCCAACATGGCGGATGCGGTCTAGCTGAGTTCCATGCACCCACGCTTCGAATCCTTCATAATCCTGCTATAAATCTTGCCCAGTGCAGCTAACCGGAGGCCAGAACGATTGAGCCTTAACCCGTGACGACATCTGTGGGCTGCGGACCAGAGCGACCGTTGCAGGCCGTACATCCTATGCTGTGGCCCTGGGCGCCGACCGTACCGGACGTTACTGGCCTACCTCCCTCCCCTGTCGAGGCACAGCTGGGAGCAGTGGGGTTGGCTCGGGCCCCCGAGGTGTGGTGCATTATCCGGCAGAGGGCTGCTGCATTCGGACTACTGGCGGGACTTGCTACCGGGCCCCTTCGCTTGCTGGCTGACGTGGCATGTGGTGCTGTGCCCCGGCCGGGGCCTTGACTGTGGGACGGCTCCCGGCAAGATCTGGCTGCTCCCTCCTTAGGAACAGGCCCCTGTTCTGGGTGCTGACCGGTGGTGATGGGCTCCTGCGGGGGCCCCCATGAGGATTGAGTGATGCTGTACGCCGGTCACGTGGGCCCTCTCCACCTCCGTTTCCAAGAGAGATTCCCCCCGCCCAGGGGAAACAGCAGGGCTGGAACTCTAATCAGAAGGTGAATCAGTAACCAGCAAAGTGAGGAGAGGTTGCACTATCCCTTTGTTTGATGCAGTGCCCCATATCCTCCGTCCTTACTGATACCTGAGGGACCTCGGGCACATTGTGGGATCTTGCGCTGGGGCCTGGTGGGCGGCGGCGGCTGCCCGCCCCCCCTCCTCCGCCTTCAGTAGTACGCCATCACAGCCGCTGTAGACTGCACTGGAAGTACATTACTGGAACCATTGCTTGGCTTGTGCTGTGCTGCGGGCTGCAGGGGGAGACGCGTGCTGGGATTGCTTTCAGAGGCGCAGCCTGGTCTGCGGGGCTGGGTATGCCGCGGGCTGGGGGTCCGGTGAGTCTGGTCCCGGTAGGGGTCCTACTTGGCTGGACGTCATTGGCTGCGGAAGAGGCTGAGCTAAGCTCAGTGTGCCTTGTGGCTTAGGGACGGCCTGTTTCTGGGAGGACCGGCCCGCAGTGACCCCCCTTCCCCAGGAGCCTCCTGCAGTGACCAATCCACAACGCATCTTGACCTCGGTCATCATCTTTGGGGTAGAGGGAGCCCCCCCGCTGAGGACCGCTTGGATTCTCCGATAGACCATTCCACGGCCCAACGAGATGGGGAAAGACAAACCTGGTGGGTCAGGTACAAAACAAGGTACTCTCGACCACTATGCCACGACGACGAGCGGGGGGCGCAGGTGGAGCCATTCCAGACAATACGGCACTCTTGGTGGCCATCATGGAGGTCAGGGGCACCCTGGATGCCAAAATTGGTGCAGTGGGATCCGAGGTCTCCTTCCTTCATCAGAACCTACGAAAGACGGTGGTTCACATCACTGATGTGGAGACACAGGTCTCACTGTTTGAAGATACGGTGACCACCCTCCAACAGCATGTCAACAAACTAACAGTGATTTAACAGGAGCTGGCGTCTCGGGTCAAAGATGCGGAGGGCGGTGCTCAGAGCAACAACCTCCGCTTTGTTGGATTTCCAGAGGGTTGTGAGGGCACCTCCATGAACCGTTTTCTCACCCAGCTGCTCAAAGATCTCCTTCCGGTTGATATGTTATGTAAATGTAAATGTAAATGTATTTCAATTTATATAGCGCACGTTTCACCCAGGGGTCTCAAGGCGCTTGCTTAGGGAACCCGTCCTGGTATTCCCCTGTGAGAGATACCCCAGCAGGGTATTCACAAGGTGAAAGCCAGGCATCCCGCCGCGAGGGGCCGTAGTGGAGATTAAGCAAGCTATTGCCCAGAGTCACAGAGTGTGACCCCGTAAGTCGAGTAGGCACCGGAGAGAGAATTGTCGAGGCCGTGGAATTTTTGAGCCCGAGACCCGCCGAGGCGGGGAATCGAACCCTGGTCCACGGCTGATCTCAGCTTCCGGGTCTGCCGCCTCTAACCACTGAGCCACACTTCTCCTCCTGCTTTGTGGTCGAAAGAGCTCATCGGGCACTGATGAAGAAACCTCCCCCGGGAAATACCCATGACGGTCACAGCCAAACTGCCTAATTATGCTGATAGAGATGCCATACTGAAATTTGTTAGATTACACTTGGACAAGCTAATCTTTGATTCCAGGCCAATAATGATATTACCAGACTACACCCGCCTGGTCCAACAGCAGCGGGAATCCATCATGGCAGCATAGCGATGGTTGCGAGATCTCAACATCCAATATAAGCTCCTATATCCCGCCCGGCAACGTGTTCTCTACAATTCCAAATCCCATTTATTTGATACTCCTGAAGCATTGTTTGCCTGGACTGATAAACAAACTCATCTGAAACCTTGTTCTCCGCCCCCGCTGGAATCGGACTCCACCGGCGGTTTGCAGTAAAACCGATCCAGAAGGACAAAATCGAAGCGACGATATAGATCCGGATCCGATCGACCCTCCTCCAGCCCGGAGCGGGCATCTTGAGTTGACCCATTTCTAGACTCTTGGGGTCTTGGTCTCTGCCGATTGTGTAATGCTTTACTTACATCACCTATACTTGCACTGGGTCAGCGTGGCCAACACACTCAGTAATTGTCCTGCCTTATACATTTGTACCCCATGTTAAAGTCTCAGGGACATGTTATGATCCATTGGGGGGGCCGCTGTTCCCCCGATGGGGGCCAGGGGCGCTCTTTGCAGCAACAGATACTCCTTGTTTTAGCAGTATTGGGGTGGCCTGGGGGGGAAGAGTACTTGGTTATTGTTCATATTACTTTTGGTTCTTACACACGCGCAGACACACTTATTGGGTACCAAGGCCCCTTGCTCTATCACACAGGGTTTACGAGGGGTTCCCGGAGGACGAGTATACTCATTCACCACTGTATCCTGTTCAAACTCATGAAGCAATGGGCGGATCCCTGGGGAGATATATTCTGATATCCGGAACTATCTATGGTGAACACATTAGCATTGGCAGTATTTAGGCCATCCCTCACCCGGGCTCTGCCTTCGTTGACAAAATCACTCGCCTATGGGGTGAGCTACCGGATGGCCTGATCCTTTTGGGGGGGGACTGGAATGACGTTATGTCATCATTGGACAGAAAATGCGGGTCCAGTCCTGCACCCTCAACGGAGGAGGACTTTGGGATGGTCTGACATATGGCGGGAATATCACCCTGCAGAGGCAGGTTACACCTATGTGTCCGCTGTTCATGGGTCCCTATTCCGGCTGGACTATCTATTTACACCACGTAGGTACATCCATAGATTCTTGCAGGTATCTCACCTTCCCAGGGGACTGTCGGACCACTCCCCACATCTTGTTAAACTCCGTCTACACTTCTGCAAGCCTCCCTTTAGGTGGAGAATGTCCATATGGCATCTTTGGGATCCCGAGTATCAGGAGACACTCGCCGGGACAATTCGGGAACACCTAGATATAAACGCTGCTTCTGCCCCATCTAGGACAACCCTCTGGGAAGCTTTAAAACCCACTCTCCGGGGAGTGTATATCAGTTACCGTACAAATGCGAGGCGTAAACACTATGCCCAAGGGGTTGAATTTGAAGCCCATCATATCTCCCTTGAGGCACATTACCTACAGGATCCCAGTCCTTCCCTCTGGCGTAATTTACTTCAAGCTCAACAGCAGTTACAGCAACATCTCATGAACGAAGCAAAGGACATTTGGTTGGCGTCGCAATACCGGATCTATCAATGGGGTGACAAGTCAAGCAAAATGCTACATAGGCTGTGTCAGGCGGGGCGTCCATGGCTGCTATTCCGACCATCCGAGGACCTGACAGTGTCCTTCACTCTTCTACCAGGGCGGTCGCCACTGAATTTGCGCGCTATTTCTCAGCATTATATATACACACGGCAAGAACAGCTTTCGTAGGCTCTCATCGCAGAGTTCCTTTGGAATATCCCTCCTACGCGACTCAGTGATATGATGAGAGACAAACTTGACACCCCCATCAGGATAGACAAATTAAATACTGCATTGGTAGCTATGCACCCAGGGCAGTCCCCTGGCCCTAACGGATTCCCCATGGAATTTACCCGTCGCATATGACTACCCTGGGCACGCACCTGTTGGGGGTTATACAAGATGCCCTCCAACAATGCATATTGCCACAGGATTGGCGGCGAGCGGAGATTGTCCTCTTCTAAAAACGAGTGGCTCACCAGAAGACCCCTCCTCCTATTGCCCCATCTCCTTGATCAATTTTGAGCCCAAGCTACTGGTCAAGGACCTAGCTGATCATTTGCGGGCCTGTAGGCAGGATCTGATCCATTTGGATCAGACGGGCTATATGCCACACCAGGCGACCCGCCATAACATCCGTCAGGTCCATAATGCCATGGCCTTGGCCCCCGAACTGGGTCGTCCTGCAGTGATACTTCTGCCCGATTGTGATAAAGCATTTGACTCCCTTAGTTGGTAGTATCTTTTTCAACTGCTTAAAGCAGTCAATTTTGGCCCAGGTTTTCTTGTATACGTTTGCATACTATATACAAAACCCACGGCCTCTGAACGAATCGCCGGGCACTGTTTGGCCCCTTTCTCTATTGGTCCCGGCACGAGACAGGGCAGCCCCTTGTCACTTCTTTTATTTACTATTGCGATCGAACTGGTGGTTTGGGTACGCAGGGATCCGGTGCTCCGGAAATTTGAAAGGCCGTGGTCGCAACCTGACCTCATTGCGCTATATGCTGACAACGTCCTTTTCTTTATGACAGACCCATAGATCGGAGGGCCGCCGATCTTGCAGATCCTCCGAGTTTTTGGTCAGATGTCAGGGCTCCACACCAACCCTTCGAAATCTGTGTTGTTCTCTGCATCTGGTAATCAGGGCAGAGGTACATGGGCAGCCCAGTTGAAGCATGCGTTGGAGGGCTTTAAATATCTGGATATTTTCATGTCTCCATGTGTCTCATGAACACATAACATGAATCCACTTCTAGCGGGACTCCGGGACAAGACAACTAAATGGTCGTTGCTACCCCTCTCGCACCATGTGCGTGCAGCAATCTTTAAAATGGTTTCCTTACCTAGAATACTATATCGACTGCAGAATTTCCCATATCATATATCGCGGACATGGTTTGCACAGATCAACGCTATCCATAATAATTTACCCTGGAACGGAGGGACAGTGCACAATCAACTTATTGCGGCGTCATCGTGGCAGCAGATGTGTACGCTTATTACGCAGCTTCTCATTTATTAATTATTAATGAATGGCGGTACAGTAAGACAGCAGATCCAGCATTCGCATTAGAACATGCAGCGATGGAGGGTACTCCCCTCCTTTGGCTTTTATATAGTACTCAGAAACTTTACCTCCTCCCTCATGCCAGCAGAACAGTAATTAGGCTCTGAAGGTATACTGTGGGGCAGATGGGGTGGCGTGGGTGCTTGACCCAAGTGACTCTCCTGTGGGACGGTACCCATTTGCGCCAGGTGGCAGCTTAACCAGGATTTTGTAAATGGGACCTCATAGGTATCTCCACCCGTGGAGACATTAATAAAGGCACTACGTTGAAGTCCTTGCAGCAGTTGCAGGCGGAATTTCAACTGCATAAAACTCAATTTTATAGGTATCTTCAACATGCTTTTATGCCCAAGATCCTTACCCTGAACACCCTCCCAGAATTCCATCCCCTCGAGGGCTGCCTGCTCATGGGGGACCTTGTGTCTCATATAATCTGACAAATATACTAGACTTTGACGACACATGCCAAAACGACATGACATAAGACCAGAGGACATGGCAGGCAGACATACCAGACTTAACCGACCACTGGGCTGAGGCCGTGGCTAGCCCCTGGAGTACGCCCGTGTCTTGTCGCTACCGCATCACCCAATTCAAATACATAAACCGAGTGTGCAAGATGGGGGGTCATTCAAGCTCCCCAGTGTTTACGCTGCGGTAGGGAAGAGGGGACATTTATGCAGACGGTCTTGGATTGTACCGCGGTTCAGCTCTTCTGGCGCAATGTCTCGTCTTGCCTGGGTGAGGTATTGTCCTGGGACCTCCCATATGACCCCAAAATATTACACAGCACTGATGGGATAGAGGGGGAATCGGTATAAGCAGCACATGATTTTCCTGGCTTTCCCTATTGCTAATCGCGATATCGCTCAGCTGTGGAAAGGGACCTCCCCCACCCCAAACGCATACAGAGTTAGACAGATGAATGGGTGCAGAAATTGGGTGGAGTGGTGTGGCTCACTGGTGAGAGGCGGCAGACCCGGAAGCCGAGAACGGCCCGGGACCAGGGTTCAATTCCTGACGCGGCAGGGTCGTGGACCAGGGTCAGCGGACTCGATAATTCTCGCCTCGGTGCCTACTCTAACCAGGGATCACACTCTGCAACTCTGGGCATTAGCTTGCCTCATCTCTACAACAGCCCCCCACATTCGCCAGGGATACCTGGTTTCACCTTGGAGATACCCAGTAGGGACCATCTCACAGGGATAGCCAGGACGGGTTCCCCAGCGGTCAACAGCGCCACAACGCCTCAGGGCAGCAGTGCGCTTTACAAGACACATACTACTAATTGCAGTTTTCCAGGCGTGTGGTGGTCCCCTAAAACACAGGAAAATACGGTCCCAATTGGCAACATATTGGGGCATCGATCTTCCCCCCTTCCCTCTCAGACCCCCTGATATGTGAAACCCCCCATTCGTTCTTGATGATAACAAGTCACACTAAATATCGAATCACTGCCGTGGTCGGCACTCAAACATGCACACTGACATACATAGATTGCCGGATTGTCAGTGCAAAGTTGTTGCTGTTATATATGCAAATTGTGTATACAAATGCGGTACTCTTGCTTTATCCTTTATTTCAAACTGTATATGCAGGGCTGCTGCCCAGATGGTACCATATAATGGCAATAAAATGCGTTTAAAAAAAAAAAAACTACATTTAATTGGCATACATCCAATTGGTATATGGTACCCTGGGTACCTAGAGCCTCTAAGTTAGAAGAAGCACTATTTTTTCTGCCACCCCCCAACACCGTGCCCATCCTCCCCCTACATCCATCACCACTCCCCTGTGATCCTTCCTACCCTTAGCAGATGAGGAATTGCCTGCCTTACCCTCTGCCTGCCCGCCACATAAACCCCCTAAGTCGGGTGCCATGTTTTTGCACCCTGATGTCACCGCTCACCCAGTCCCGCCCCAGAAGAAAAAAAGAGAGAAAAGAGAAACAAAAAACATTTGAACACGAGAAAGAAACAAAAAAAAATACAATGTCCATCGTGTTGAATAGTCCAGTCTCTTTACTGCTCTTTAGTATTTTTTTGCAATAGTTCCTGGGATTCATCAAGGCTAGTGAACATGTGAAACTTGCCTTGGACCAAAACACGTAGTTTTAATTGTTGGGCAATGGCAGCTTGAGCCCCCTGCGCTTTAAACAAGTATAGGAGCTTGACAAACTCCTTTCGACGACGCGCAGCTGCTGCACGCTTAGCTGAAAAAATGCGGCAGTTACGAACATCTCGAGAGGAAAATTGTTTCTTCTGGATCGCTCTGGTCAAAATCTGCTCCTTTACTCGATAGTCCGCAAAGTTCACTGAGATAATTCTGAGCAATTTTGAATTAAGGAATGACTACGCAGGGACTCTATGTGCCCGTGTGATTGTAAGATTACCTGAGAACTCAGGGAGGGCGTTCTCTTTAATAAAAGATTCAACCCACTGGAGTGCTTGTGATCCGTCGCAACCTTTTGGGACCCCAACTAACCGCTGATTTGAACGTCTGGAGTGATTCTCCAATTCTTCCAGCTTTGTTTCCAACAAATGTTTTTGCTTTTTGTCTATTGACACCTGCTGCTGCATCGAAGTCACCTGATCTTCCAGGACAGAGATTCTTGATTCGGCCTCCTGCAGTCTTGCCGTGTAAGATCCAACTACCTCTTCAATTTTTGATAGGCGTGCATGAAGTGCCGCTATCTTGGTTACCTGAGTGGCTTTCACTTCTCTTATCTCGTTGAGAATAAGGTTGAGAATAGTTTTTTTATCGCACTGGAAGCTTGTCCCGGTCTCCAAATGCTGAGTTTGACGTAATAGCGAGACTCCATTGGCCACTACAGTCGACACTGATGATGAGGAAGGGTGCGCGAATGGTTGAAAGAAGAGTAAAGGGGTTTCCTGCACAGCCGACTTGAGACAAGGTTGAGCCTGTATACCCTGTGCGTCCTGTAAGTCATGATCTGCAGCCTGATGTAGAAGAGGGAGTGGTGGTTGCAGAGGAAGCAAAGGTGCCTTTGATTTCATAAATAACGAATATTTCTTGACTGTAGCCAGAGGCATTCTGAAAGCATTTTCCTGAATACTCTTCTGATTCCCCGTTACATCGTGACTCACCACTGGAGAGTTATTATCCAGACTTGCTTCCATCATTGCCAAGCCAGATGAAGCGTGGCCTTGTTCTAATTTCCCTGAAGTTAATTTCATTTGTCTCTGACTGGGGCTTCCAACCCTCTCTTGACTAATGGCCCTTTGAACCCCCTCCCCATGCTCCAAAACATCGTCTTCAGAACGGATGGGGCTGGTAATTGAGGCTCATCCTCTACAAGCTTTCTGTGCACGCTCAGCTATTGCTGACGCAGTAGCTATCTTCATCTGTGTAGTACAAACATTAGACTTAGGCGCCATATTGAAGTCTTGTTAAGCCAGTGCGTTCGTAAGTTTCAGATGTTTTCCCATTCTGAACAGGATAGTTTTCTTACGAATAAACCCCACACTGCACACTGTCCTGCACAGCCGAATTCCTAGGATAAGTTTTTGGCTCCTTGAATTTTGACTGTCCCTAGTCTGCTGCTTCAATGAAGGCAAAGTTCAGTAAAAAAAAAAAGTAAAAGGGAAGGAGGGGAGAGTCCGGCTCTATAAAATGTTTAAAATTCCTTCTTTACTCTTGCGCAGTGTAGTAGACTGTAATATCTTGTTGCCACTCTCCACTCCCTTCTGCACCCAGCAGGCTTACCGGCTATGGCAGGTGGAAAATCGCTGTCCTTTGGAGTCCTTCACCTTCCGCCCTTCACCTTTCAATTTACAAACCAAGCATCCAGCATATGCGTGTGACACTGTCTCCATCCCTGGCTTTCTTCTCCAACACAGCGCCGCCCTCCAAAACCCCAGCGGCTGCTCAGAGAAGTCAGAGAAGTCCCAGTACAGCAGGTACATCAGGTGCCAGAGCCCAGAGCCCAGAGCTAAGACAGGCCAGGAGCATGCTTTTTTCTTCCCCCAGGTTGCACAAAGAGCAGCGGCAGCCGAAACCACCTCACTCGGTTTCAGAGAGCCTAACACCGCCACTGACTCTCACCATCAGTGGGCACCTTCGAAAACGCGGGCGATGATCACCCGAGGCTGAGCACAGGCGAGATTCGCCATAGCCTCCACCGCCCTGGGGCAAAGCACTTATTGTGCTACCATAAATATGTCAAATTTAATCTAACTTTTAAGTAAAAAGGCAACTTTAGAAAGTTGCCACTCCATAGCCCAGTAGCCATTTACAGTTGATGGCCACAAAACAGCCTTCTACCCTCTCGAGGATAGGTGTGCATGACTCCCAGGAAAAAACACAATAATGCCCACCATTGGAAGAAGTGTTCTCTCCTTGGCAGAAATCTACAGTGTGTGTGAACACAAAAGGCGAGCTTCAAGCATAAGCCACCTCTGAGGGGCAAACAGTGAACACATAGGAGAGGGGTTACTCTTTTGTTCTGGTAGATAGGATGGCGCCGGGGGGAGAGATGGGGATACATTTGCTAAACCAGTTTTACTGTGGGCATGTAGCACCCAGGTTAGTAGCCAACCCTGGAGGTATGGCTACCAAACTCCACATACCGAAGAAGGATTCTGTCATCCTGGAAAGGGATAGAATATTGTACTTTGGGATAGCTATGTGGCACACCTTGCAGGAAGTCATCATCAGGTGGGAGGGACCTATTAGCCCATTGGATAGTAGGCACTGCATCCTCCAAGGGCAAGTTGTGGACATAAAAGTGGCACCTCTGGCACCAAGACATCAGAGCATGATGGAAGGACTGCCCTGCTGTCCCCTGGACCAGGCAATGAGAAGCTATTCAAAAAACTGGACTGCTCCTACTGCTCCTGGGCTAACAAAAAAGATGTTGCCTGTGGTGCCCTGCTTAAGGAAAAGTAGTTCCAGACAGAAGAGGTGAACTCCTGTTTCAGCACCAGGGCCACAAAAGCGGACGCCACCACCTTGGCAAAGTTGGTAGCCACAACTGCTTGCTCGCCTATGATCACTGAAGCAAAGCCCAGGATACCAAGCCCTGACACTCAAAAATTGCACCCAATGTTGCCTCTCACCTTACTAGGACGGGCTACTCTTTTTAAAATGATGGCACCCCCTCGTTTTTCGTAAGCCTTGCAAAATACAGCATACCCAATCCCGCCACAATACTTCTCTACAATTGATTCTGAGGTCAATGATGGAATAGTGGCACTCCCCAGATCGCATTAGACAAACTCCAACGTAGCTGGTATAACGGGGGTATCGTGCTTCCCGCACTCAAAATGTATTATTGGGCCTCTCAATTGATGGTCCTTAATCACTGGGCACACCGCCCTATTGTGGGCCCAGCTTACAGGATGGACCGATTTAATATGACAGGGGGAAACTATCTGAGGGCACTTTACGGCAGGCCCAAGCATGCACCGTTGTTCCCACCCACCTCTACCACAGTTTCAATATGGCAAGCAGCTACAACCGCGTTGGGATGGAAGGGTAAAATCACACGAGTAACCCCATTGCTAGAATCCTGTCACTTTGGGATGTTGTCTAATCAGCCCGGTTTTGATAAATGGGATCTGATTGGCCACTCTGAAGTTGGAGACATGTGGGAGAAGGGCGCGGCGGTTCCGTTCGCCGAGCTACAGGCCAAATGCCAGCTCCACGAGGAGGAAACCTTTCGTTATCTACAAGTACGTAGCGCACTCACTAAGGCCATTCCTAAGGGCTCGGATCTCCCGGCCTTGTCGCCTCTCGAAGATAGGCTCCTAGATGACCTGTCAGATAAGGCGATTTCCTTAACATATCGCAAGATAATTAATAATCTTCCAGAACCACTGGATAAAATCCGTATGAAATGGGTGGCTGATCTGGGGGACATACCAGATGAGGACTAGAGGGAGGCCCTGGCTTCGCCCAAGGAGGTGGCTATCAAGTCCCGGTTTAAACTTATCCAACTAAAATTGCAACACATAGCTTATTATACCGCCACAGCTCTGGTCAAGATGGGATTTCTGCCCTCCCCACTTTCTCCCTGTTCCTGTGGTGGGGTGGGTACTTTTCTGCATCAATGGTGGGAATGCCAGATCCTCCAGCACTATTGGATTGAGATTCCGTCCCTTATGTCCCAATTATGCCAGAAACCAATAGACCCCACCCCAAGGTTGTGTCTCTTAAATATCTGGGATGCCACAGATCTGAAACGCACCGAGCAAATGAGGGGCTCTCTGGGCTAAATTGCAGCAAAGAGGAATATTGCGAGAACGTGGAAGGGAGGTGCTGTGCCCCATAGATCGGACTGGGTAGCGGATATGGACTGGTGCATGCAAGCTGAGTGGGTGGTATACGAAGGAAGGGGCTGCCCGGGCAAATGGACTAGAATGTAGGGCCCATGGAACGAGTAGAGATGACTTCTATGCACCCCTTTTGCAGATGGTGCTCCCTATAATGTAGATGGAGAATCCCTTTAGAAGACGCAGACTGAGATCTGCATGTATGTCATTGCTATTGTCTCTTTTAATTCTTTTTGATCACATCACTGCAGCTTTTATTCTCTGTAATGTATCCTCCCTGACAATTGCTTTATTTTATGTTGTTTTCTGTGGTGTTGTCCTTTTTTGTTCTATATTAAAAAGAATTAAACAATTTTTTTTAAATTGCACCCAAATCTGATGGACCCAGAAGAGTTGTCAAAGTACATTTTGGTCACTCAAGACGGACACTAGCCACAGTTGAATGGAACCGCTGGTTTCGCTGTGAGAAGATGACAGTAGACAAGTGGCAATGGTTTTTGGTGAGACTTCACCTGGAATTCGAGGTACATTGATCTCTGTGGGCAAAATCTCTCCATCGTGTATGTGTGGTGGCCCCAGAAGACTCCTGTCGACCAGATCAGCACCCTCAACATCTTCAGCATGCTGTATCCCTTGCATCAAGGCCACTACTTTTATGTCTAACGTGATTTGCCCATAGAACCTGAAACTGGATTGAAGGGTCTGAGTGGGAGGTAACTGTCCTACTAAGTTTTACCGGCCTCTTTGACTTGCTACCTACCGGAGTTGATCACCTAAAGCAAGCCGGAGTATCCAAACACCACTTTGTAAAAAAATTTCAACAGCTTTCAAAGTATTCGCTAACCCCGATAGTTTTAAATGCTTGTTTGCATTTCAGGTGAAAAGAAAGGATTTACAATTTACTTATTAATTTATATCTCTGGAACCCTCAGGTGGATTTTGTTCATTTTGGTACCTAACAAATCATAAAAATAAGATTCAGGCTCAAAAAATTATAAAAATGTTACAAGATCTGCAGGTCTAGTAAGTTGGTAATTCACTCGACCTAACTGTAATGTATTTGACCTGTGAACTGGTCTCAAATTGAGTGATCCTAGGCAAATATTTTGTCTTGCTTAGCTGCCTTTTTCTTCACTATCGCACAAGAGAGTAAATGTAAATGTAAATGTGGGATACTTGTAAAGCGCACTGTTACTCTACCCGAGTGTCCTGGCGCTGTAGACCGCTGGGGAACCCGTCCTGGTTTTCCCTGTGAAATGGTCCCTTGCTGGGTATCTCCAGGGTGAAACTAGGCATCCCCAGCGTCTGTGGGGGGCCGTTGTAGAGATGAGGCAAGCTTAATGCCCAGAGTTACCGAGTGTGTTCCCTGGTTAGAGTAGGCACTGAGGCGAGAATTATCGAGTCCGTTGACCCTGGTCCAAGACCCTGCCGCGTCGGGAATTGAACCCTGGTCCCGGGCCGTTCTCTGCTTACAGGTCTGCCGCCTCTAACCAGTGAGCCACACCTCTCCACTTTCAAATAGTACCATTTCTGCAGTGCAAAAAAACTATTTACTAGACTAAACGTTTGCTCCATGTATAGCAAGAAAATAGTATTTAAAAGGAAGACTAGGAAATACAGAACTTTTTTGAGAAGAGTTGTGTTGGTCACTTACAGCCATAAGGTATATTGAACATACTGTGAAAGATATACTTTTATAAATTGATGTTGGTTTCCCGTTGTGTCATCTTTCTTTCGTGTTCCATTGATTTAGCACTTTTAAATACTTTGCACTTGTTGCTTTGTTAAAGCCAGACTGCTCGAAGACACAGCTACCCAGGGTTGAGCATAGGTTTTACTAGTTAGCCCGACAGAAACAAAGACAAGTTTGTGAATGTATTACTAAGTGAGGTCACACACCGACACCAAATGATTAAACACATTTCCTTTCAGTTGTCCAAAAGCACCCAATGTCAAAAGCTGAAAACTGAGCTGCAACTAGTATTTGTTTTTTATTGGTTATCAACCGCTCACCTATTCCTACGGTAAAATTAAGGAAATCTATTTATTTTTTAAATTGAGGGTATCTATACACCTCTACATTTGGGGTTATCCACACTATCACGTGATTTAGAAGACATTTTTTTTAAATTGTTCTTTCTGGCAATTTGGCATACATATGGAACCCAAAAGTGAAGAGAAATCCTTTAGGCAATAACAAATTGTAGGAAAGTAGGATCTGCTTCTTAGGATTACCCCCACGTTTTGCTTCATATTATACTGTTTTGACTGGTCTGACTGGGATCCTGCTAATCATGACCCCGGTCTATCTGCTTTTCTGCCTAAACTTTTTTGTTAAGAACTTAGGTACACTCCAGATTGGATACTGGGGTACCCTTGTCAATCCCTAGCATATGGTACCCAGGGCATAGGAACCCCAGAGGCCTCCCATGGGCTGCAGCACATATTATGCCACCCATGAGATGCCATGCAAAATGGATCTACAGCCCTGCCATTGCAGCCTGTGTAAGTTGGTGCATGCACCACTTATTTAAGATATAGGTTTTCTATATTTAAGGGTCACTACACTTAAAACCTATAAGTCACGCCTAAAGCAGGCCTTAACAATCCTAAAGGCAGGGTGCTTGGTTTTAAGTGGTAGGGTGCCACTGCATGAGCAGGACACCCCTGCTGCCTACGGAGTCCATTCTCCCGGGTTGTACGTGCTGCAGCCATTTACAACATATAGAGTGGCATTATGCAACCGCGTGATGACCAACTCTTAAACAGCCGAAAGTAATCCTATTGTGTTTGGTGTCAAACATTGTAGAATCATCCCCCACACCGGTAACCAGTGTAGGAGGTATGATTCCACCCATCAGAAACTAGCTCTATGAGGTCCCTGGAGTTCCCCGGTACCAGCCTTCTAGACCCGGGCAGTCCAAAATGGCTGCTGCCGATCAGAGACACATTTCTGCCCTACTGCTGCTGAGCCAAGCTCAAGCAGGTGAAGGCAGAACAATAGGCATCCTGTCACAGGGATGTGTGACCACCTCCCAGACAGGATTTAGTGTATTAGGCCTAAGTGGGTGCGCTTGCCAGCAACCGAAAGTCTGCATGAGGGGCACATTTGGTCTCCCTGTGTATTGTTCAGTTCAAACCAGTCCTGGAAGCCGTTGGCTCCTGCTCTGGCGCAGAACTGGAAAAAGGACATGGGATTAACCTCTCCACTGTCCTGACCCTCCCCTGGGAGGGGCCCCTAATCTGTCCAACCCTCTCCTGTGGGTAAAAACGGGCTTATCTGGCTGTAGAACCCTAGATTAGACGTGGACAAGATTCTGAACAAGAAAACACTGAACTTTGACCTTCTGAACACTCAGGACTTTGCTGGACTTCGTTTGGGCCTGACTTTGTCTCCCTCTCAGTCTGAAGCATCACCTGTGCCCGTGCACCATACAGGCTACGTGCAGGACCTGTGGAGCATCAAGGACAACTAAAGACATCTCCCTTGGAGTGAAGGAGTCCCTCCCCTGCAGTCGCAGGCACCATATCACGATTGACCGGTCTGCTGCTCCTGAGCTCCTACGAACTCCGATGGCTACAGCAACACAGGAGGTGGGTTTACAAGTCCCTCGAGGTCCGAGCTGCACTCTCACCAAGTTTGAGGCCAAGTTTGAGGCCAGAATCCCTCGTGGCACTGCAATACCCGTACCTCTGTGCACGCGTACTTTTGCAAGTGCATATGCTTGTGGCGTTTCCAAAACAAGTGCACTGGGCTCCGAGTAGCCCCAACTTCTGGCACCATTTCCACCAAAGAACTCCAGCCACCTCACACGAGTGCCCGGTGGGCTGTTGCTTTGTGAAACTGCTGAAGGTCCCTTGCGACTCCTGTGCATCTGGCCGGTGAGTCCTCTTGAGGGTCAACTTTGCTTTTCTGGGGATCCCCTGCTTGCTCCAGGCCTGCCCTGACTCCCATGTGTTTGGGGAGTCTCCTTGTTGTTCCGAACCGTAACCCCTACTGACCTTTTGCGTTGGTTCCCTCTGCCAAGGCTTGTTGGTGCTTCCACCGGACACCGACCCCCCCAGCACTCTACATTCTTTGTGGGACAGCTCGCATCTGGCTCCTGGTCATCAGACGTTTCCTGGTCCCCGTGTCTGCAGAGTCAAGAACCCTCATCGCACCTGAAACACCGACATTGGTAAGCATTCATCTACCGGGCCCCTAGTCACTCCTGAGTGACCCAGACTCTGTACCCTCTGCTTTCAGGTACTCCATAGAAATCGACGGCGGTTTCCAACTCCACTTCAGACCTATGCACCAGGCTTCCTTGGGCTAGGTAACTTTGGTACTACAGTACTCACGGGTGGGGTGGCTCTCCAACCTCCTAAGTACCATGGGGTTCTATTTTATATGATCTCTTTAACCTTTTCCATTGCTACTCTCTTTAGTATAGTGCAGGTGTAATACTGCAAACATACATCATAAGTAAATTAGCTAAAGAAATAGCCAGGATTCATTTTACAAAGATGAGGAGACATTCGTCAACTATATACCCCATGTTATAAAAGACATAGCGTGCACGACTTGTCCTAATCCACATCACATAATTCTACCACACACAGCACATTTAAACATCTCCTAATTCTATGCCAAACAAGTCAACTATACATAATTATACTATACATAATTCCGCTCCACAACATTTTATGCCACATACTCAGTCCTAAAAATAAAATAAAAAAAACATTTCCATGTAACTCCAAACCTCATAATTCCACATCACATTATAGTACTTCACACAACACCATTACACTCCACACAACACAATTAAACTCCAAACAATTCAACTACACTTCCACTTCAACCTACAATATTTCACTTCATGCCACATATTTACACTCCACTCCAAAACATGTAATTCCACTCCTCAACTCAGCAACATGAAACATAATTCCACTCCACACAATTATACACCACCCCATGCCACATAATTCCACATGCCACACAATTCCACAATTCACCCCCACACAACATAATTACACTGCACATATCAGCACTCAACATCACATACATCACCTTAACATAATTACACTCTACTCAATACCGCATTAATACATTCCACATAAGTCCAGCCTATGCCACATAGCAACGCTCCACATAAATACACTTCACACCATAATTCCACTCAACATAATTTTAACTCAACACCACACTCTTCCATGCCACACAATTCACCTCTACACATTTCCATTTCACAACACCTAATTCAACAACAAACCACATAACTCAACAACACAATTACACAACATAACACATTGGTTGGTCTGCCCGAGTGCTCTGGGCTGTCCGAGGATCTGATATAGTGGCATTTCTTAAACAGTGGCTGAGGACTGATGTGGCACCACAAGGATTGTCCCAATTCTTCATGGTGGAGAGCTTACGAGTGCCAGCAGGGCCACCACATCCTCACCCAGTTGTGGCTCTGTCTTCTTAACTAGAGAGATGCACACTGTTGCGCCAATACCAAGCAAAAGGCCCTTTGCGAATCGGAAATGGCAAAATTGTCCTCTTTCTGGACTACATACTGGGTTCAGCGAAGGAAGGCCTCTTACTCAGAGGTGAAACTCTCTCTCTCTCTCTGGCCTGGGCCTCCAGTATATGCTGCTGTTCCTGGCCCGGCCTAAGATCATATTTGATGGTCGCATATGCTTCTGTGATAACTTAACATAAGCTTGGGTCTGGATTAAGTCTCATTGCAGGGGCAGAGGGTACCCTGGGGCTTGCTGCCTCACCTACAATTGTCCAAGCGGAGGCGCATAGCACACTCTCTGGAAGGAGACCCAACAAGACGACAAATGGATCTAGCCTAGGAAAGTGTTTGGAAGGGGCCAGCCAGCTTGGTGGTGCACCTTTCTCAGGGTCATTGGACCTCTGCTCTGGCTCATCCTGTGATGATACTGACTCTGACTCAGCCCTTGCAGGATCCTCTCAGGGCACACTCCTTGCATGGCCGATCACCTCTGATTTCTGCCCCTTCATGTTGGAGTTGTTGTTCCTCATGAAGAACTCCAGGGCATGTGGCCGTGGACAATAGCCGCCCCATGAGGTCCCTTCTACTCTGGTTATGGCAGCTGGGACTGCTATTCTTTCAACAGAGACGGCAGCTGGCAAACTTATTCCTGGAGGTTGTACTCTTGGGTTCTGAAGGATGTAGATGTGGCCGAAGTGCCTTAGATAGGCCGCCTAACAGTATTTTGAGGAAAACTCTGAGACAGTGTCTCTCCCCCCTCCCGCCTGGTGACTTTGTGGGAGGTCTATAAGGTAGTGTTCCTAGATATAGCCCAAATATAATGGCAATAATGAAATGTCATAAGCAGGAGGTGATGCTGCTCCTAAAACGGCGTCTAATGCAGCTGGAGCTGGAATGGGTGACCACAGGAGATGAAACCTCTAACGTGCTCCTGCTAGTGATGAAGGCCCACTACTATAACCATGTGACACAGGCGGCATGGGAACAATACCTGGGGGTCAACATTGCCTTCATTATATGGGCCACAAAGTCCGTCACCTCCTTGCATTGTTAAGTAGAGGAGAGTAATAGATGCATTGGAGGTTTTTGCCCCTTTTGTCTGAGGAGCACAGGAAGTTGACTGTGCAGGCTCTGATTGGCTCTAGGCTAGATTATTCGAACGTTCTCTACCTGGGACTACCAAAGTATTTGCTACAGCGGCTCCAAGTCGCGCAGAACGCTGCTGCCAGGGCCATTTTTGGTCTGAACAGACGAGTTAGTGCTGCGGGTTTGTTGCAGACGTTACACTGGCTTCCCATCCGCAAACGGATTGCTTTTAAGGCATTGACTCTGGCCTATAAGGCTCTCCATGCGGTGGGAGCAAAATACCTCCAAAAGAGACTTGCCTTTTACTATCCGGTTCGCTCTCTGAGGTCAGAATCTCTATTCCTGGCGGCTGTCCCGCGAGTGAAGAGAGCCCGCTTGGGTGGACGCTCCTTCGGATTGCTGGCGCCACAGATGTGGAACTCACTGCCGCTCACACTTCGGGGAGCCACCAGTCTTCTTGCTTTTAGGAAGGGCCTCAAAACCTGGCTGTTTACCCAGTAGGCCATCCAATTGTCTGTTCTCTTTGTGTACTTTTCTTCCCCTTATTTTTACCGTGTTATGTTATTGTGCTGTAGCTCTCCTTACTTAAAGCGCCGGGACACTCTTTTTGAGTAGCCGTGCGCTATACAAAAAACCAATATAACATAACATAACATTGGGCGGCTGAGATTGTGACTATTCTGGGGACCTGGTTCGCGCTGATATGGAAATTGCCCAAGTCTTCACAGCTTACTATAAGGAGTGATACACGGCCCGGCGAGCCTGTGCAGCCCATGAGGTCGCAGAACGTTTGGTGGAGATGCCTCTCACAGGCCTGGATTAGTTGGCTCGGGCCGCCTTTGAAGCCGACCCTGCGATCGTGGATTTAAATGACATGGTCCAGGCGATGCACTCCAGGAAAACGACGGGTGCCAATTGACTTCCTGTAGAACTTTATATATGCTTTGCAGACCTGCTTCACTACCATATCCTGAATTTATTAGAGGCAGTGAATGAGGAAGTGGCCCTGCCCCCAAACCTCAATCATGCCATTATCATGGTCATTCCAAAGAAGAGCAAGCCTCCTGCTCTTTGTTCTTTATATCGGCCCATCTCACTATTTAAAACCGAAAGGAAGATACTGGCAAAGATCCTCACGTCCAGACTGACAGGAGTGATCTCTAACCTGGTCCACGCCGACCAAACCATCTACCTGCTTTCACAGTCCACAAGGCTCAACCTTCGCATACTGTTTTGTGGTCGGACAGCTACAAGGCCGAGCCCACTCCATGGGCGCTACTATCATGAGAGGCTGAAATATCGTTCGACTCCATAAACTGGTCTTACTTGTTTGAGACCCTGAAGAACCTTGGCTTTGGCCCAAAGTTCTGCAGATGGGTGGCACTCCTTTACAAGGCACCCTGTCAGTAAAGGTCAATAAGGAATATGCTACTTACCAGTATGCATCTGTTCTTGGCATAGAGGGCTGCAGAGTGGTACATTTATAAATAGATCGCCATCTGGTGTTGGGCTCGGATGATTGCACTTTGTTTTTCTTCTGGAGAAGTCTTTGTCGTCATAGGTGACTCCTCCTCTCGGTGTTAGTGCGCATGGGCATCGGCTCCATCCTTAGATTGTTTTGCCATAGTAGGGTTAGATGGAGTAGTGTAGTGTAGTACATAAAGATATGCCCATGTAAATGTATCTAAATAAGATAATGTTGGGACAGACAGAGGTTTCCGGGGAGGCAGGGAGGGCATGTACCACTCTGCAGCCCTCTATGCCAAGAACAGATGCATACTGGTAAGTAGCATATTCCGTTCGAGGCATATGGGCTGCAGATGGTACATTTATGAATAGATTGTACAGCAGTTACCTCCCTAGCGGTGGTCACCAGTGTCTGTCGCAACTGTCTGAAATAGAGTTTTTAATACAGCTTGGCCCACTCTGGCTTGTTGTGCAGCCTGTACATCAACACAGTAGTGCTTTGTGAATGTATGTGGTGTAGACCAAGTTGCTGCTCTACATATGTCATCTAGGGGAATGTTCCCTAAGAATGCCATAGATGCTCCTAGTTTTCTTGTGGAATGAGCTCTAGGAGGAACAGTTAATGTTCTCTTTGCTTTAATGTAACATATTTGTATACATCTTACAATCCATCTTGCGATGCCTGCTTTAGAGATAGGATTGCCCTTATGTGTTGGGGAAAATGCTACAAATAGTTGTTTAGTTTTCCTGAAGTCTTGTGTTCTTTCTATGTAGTACAAAATGGCTCTTTTAACATCTAGTGTATGTAGAGCCCTTTCTGCCACCGTCTGTGGCTTTGGAAAGAAGACTGGTAATTCCACTGGCTGATTGATGTGGAATGCTGAAATTACTTTAGGCAAGAACTTTGGGTTTGTTCTAAGAACCACTTTATTCTGGTGTATCTGTAGGAATGGTTCTTGTATTGTTAATGCCTGTAGCTCGCTTACTCTTCTGAGTGAGGTAATGGCTATAAGGAATGCCACCTTCCATGTAAGGAATTGTATTTCGCACCTATGCATAGGTTCGAAGGGTGGCCCCATTAGTCTGGTGAGTACTACGTTGAGGTTCCAGACTGGGGAAGGTGGTAATCTTGGTGGAATGACTCTTTTAAGACCTTCCATGAATGCTTTTATCGCTGGTACTCTGAACAGTGATATGCGCTGCCTGTTTTGTAGGTATGCTGCTATAGCTGCTAGATGTACTCTGATAGATGTGTACGCTAGATTACATTGCTGTAAGTGTAACAAGTAGCAAATAATCTCCCTTGTTGATACGTCTAGAGGGTTGATATTGTTATTAGTACAGTGTATAGCAAACCTCTTCCACTTAGCTGCATAGCATGCTCTGGTGGTTGGACGTCTCGCTTGTTTAATTATTTCCATGCAATTTGGGGGGAGATCTAAGTACCCAAATTCTAGGATTTCAGGAGCCAGATCGCTAAGTTCAATTGAGTTGGATCTGGGTGCATTATTTCTCCATGGTTCTGTGTAAGGTGCATGGGTAGAATTCGTAGCTTTTGATGTGGCACTTGTGAGAGTTGCAGGAGCGTGGTGAACCACGGCTGTCTTGCCCACGTGGGTGCTACTAGTATCATGGTCATTGAATGTTGTTGCAGTTTCCTGACCACTAATGGGATTAGTGGGAGAGGGGGAAAAGCGTATGCAAATTTGTTGGACCAATTTATCCATAACGCATTGCCCTGCGACAGGTGATGTGGGTACCTGGACGCGAAGCTTTGGCATTTTGCGTTCTGATGAGTGGCAAATAGGTCTATCTCTGGTTGTCCCCATCTTTGGAAGAATGGCTGCAGTATTTGTTGGTGCAGTTCCCATTCGTGTATTTGTTCCGACTGTCTGCTTAAGATGTCTGCTATCTGGTTTTGAACTCCTGGTAGGTGTTCGGCTAACAGATAGATGTTTTGAGGAATGGCCCATCTCCAAATTTCCTGTGCTAGTCTGGATAATTGTAGAGAGTGCGTCCCCCCCTGTTTTTGAATATAATACATTGCTGTCATGTTGTCTGTTCTGATCAGGACTGCTTTGTGGATAACATGTATCTGAAAGGCTTTCAATGCTAGAAACACTGCCAGTAGTTCTAGATAGTTGATGTGCAGTGTTCTTTCCTGCACACTCCACCTTCCTTGTACTGTGTATTTGTCCATATGTGCTCCCCATCCGGTGAGCGATGCGTCTGCTGTTATTGTCACCTGTGGAATTGGCTCTAGGAACGACCGCCCCTTGGTAATGTTTGTTCTGTTCCACCACTTCAGAGAGCGGTGTGTGCGGTCGTCTACCAACACCAGATCCGTAATCTGTCCTTGAGCCTGATTCCACTGTGTCGCTAAGCATTCTTGTAGCGGACGCATTTGTAGTTTTGCATATGGTATTAGCAGTATGCAGGATGACATCATGCCTAATAGCTGCATGAACACTCTTGCTGTTAGTGAGTGTTGTGGCTGAAATCTCTGAATGATTGTAAGCATTGCTTGGACTCTGATTGGGTTGGGGTACACTTTGGCTTTTTCTGTGTCTATGGTAGCCCCCAGATATTGTTGAACTTTGTTTGGTTGTAGGTGTGACTTTGTGTAGTTCACCGTGAACCCTAGCTGGTGTAGTAGCTGAATTGTCTTTTGTGTGTGTTGCAGACACTCCTCTTGCGACCTGGCTTTTATTAGCCAGTCGTCCAAGTATGGGAAGACATGAATTTGTTGTCTTCTTAGGTGAGCTGCTACCACTGCCAGGCATTTTGTGAACACCCTTGGTGCCGTCGTGACACCAAATGGGAGGACTTTGAACTGATAATGTTGTCCTTCTACCACAAACCTGAGGTATTTCCTGTGGGCTTTGTGAATAGGGATATGAAAGTAAGCGTCTTTTAGATCCAGTGTAGAAAGAAAGTCCCCTTTCTTCAGTAAAGGAAGTACTTGTTGGAGCGTGACCATGTGGAAATGTTCCGAATTTATGTATGCGTTGAGAGGTCTTAGGTCCAGTATTGGCCTTAGAGACCCGTCCTTTTTGGGGATTAGGAAGTATAGGGAGTATACTCCTGTTCCCTGTTGGTGCTGTGGAACCTTCTCTATGGCATGCTTTTCTAGCAGTGATATTACTTCCTGTTTTAACAGTGTCAGGTGATCTTGTTTCATTGGACGCTGTTTGGGGGGGATGTTTGGTGGGGTAGCTGTGAGTTCTAGGCAATAACCATGTTGGATAATTTGTCTTACCCACTTGTCTGATGTGATGTTTTCCCAGACAGGTAGGAACTGTGATAGGCGTCCCCCTACCGGTGTTATATGGTCTGGGGGAAGCTCTATGAAGTCACTGTTTTGGGGTTGGAGAGTTGCGGTTGTTGTTGTTTCCGCGACCTCTACCCTTGTTGTTGTTACCCCTGTATCCACCTCTAGAATTACCTCTGGGTGATGTAGGTGTAAAAGAGGTTTGCTGTTGGTTTGTACCTGTACTTTTGGATCCTCCTCTATAGGTGGATCTACGAAAGGAACCTCTTTGTGTCGGCTGTTGCAATGCTCCCTTTGATTTAGCCGTTTCTGTATCCTTTTTCATTTTTTCTAGGGCCTCATCTGTCCCTGTGCCAAAAAGTGTTTTCCCATCAAAAGGTTGGTTAAGTAACGAGGTTTGTACCTCTTGTTTGAATCCTGACACTCTGAGCCATGCATGTCTCCTTAACATGATGCTTGTATTTGTCGACCTTGCCGCAGTTTCTGCCGCGTCTAGGGCGCACTTTATTTAAGTGTTAGTAATTAACTTCCCTTCTTGTATAAGTTGATCAGCTCTCTTTTGATGTTCTTTAGGGAGATGTTTGATGAGTGTTTCTAACTCATCATAATGCGCTCTGTCATACCTTGCAAGTAGTGCTTGCGTATTAGCTATGCGCCAACTGTTTGCCGCTTGAGATGCTACTCTCTTGCCAGAGGCATCTATTAGTTTAGACTCTTTGTCAGGAGGTGGCGCTTCTCCTGTAGATAAAGAGTTTGCTCTCTTGCGAGCGTTTGTGACCACTAGTGAGTCTAGAGGAATTTGTCCCTTAATGTATATTGGGTCTTTTGGAGCTGCCCTATATTTTTTATCAATTCTTGGGTTCAATACCCTAGCCCTCACTGGGTCTTTGAATATCTCTGATGTATGACTGAGAAGGCCCCTTAGCATTGGTAGTGTTCCTGATGTTTTTTGTGCAGTAGGTAGTGTCTCTAATAAGAAGTCCTGTACTAGAGGTTCTGTATGTAGGTCTACCTTATGAAATGTTGCTGCTCTAGTAATGAGTTGTGCAAACCCAGTATTGTCATCAGGAGGTGAAGGTTTTGAGGGATATGACTCAAGGTCGGTATCATTACCTGATCCCACATTATACTCCTCCCATGGGTCTGCCTCCTCTGGGATTGTGTCCTCATCATCCCCAGGGTGTCCCCCCTCCCCTGTGTCACTCTCTCCATCTGTTGTAGGTGTAGATGGACGTGTGGGAGGAATATCTGGCCTATTGTGAGGAAGAGGCGAAGATGGTGTGTGAGGTTTGGGAGAAGGGGGAGGAGTTGTATTCGTCCCCATTGTTCTCTTCTTTGGATGAGCCTTGTCGTCCAAATGTTCATGTTTCCTCTTTTTAGGTAGTTCTGTGACTACCTTGCCAGTCTTTGGGTCAATAAACAAAGTCTTTTGTTTAGGATCCGTTCCGTGTTCCTGTGTCGGTACCGCAGTTTTCGGTTCCGAAAGGTGTTTTTTCTTTGAAATGTCCATTTGTATTTTCGGTGCCGAAGTTTTGTTCGGATCCGACTTCTTCGGTATCGAAGATGTCCCCGGTGTCGAGGGTGTTTTCGGCGCCGAAGCGTGCTTCGGTGTCGACATGGACTGCTTCGACTTCGAGCTTTCCTTGACCTGGTGCTTCGGTGTCGATGTGGTCGGTTTATCGGAACCGGAACCACTATGATGGGGGACCGAGTGTTTCGGTTTCTGTTTCGTTGCCGGGCTCGAAGGCGGGGCGTTGGAAACTTTTTTCGGTTGTCTGACCGGGCTCGAGGGCGGGGTCGACACCGTGCGGGGTCTGTTTTTCGGTAAAGGGACGTCGTCACTCACGGTTTGTTGGACGTCGATTTCCTCGACGTCGGACTCGTCCGCTTCTGACCCCGCCTCGTCGGCCTCTTCTTCCTCCTCTTCTGGGTGCTGGTCCTCGAACAGCTCCGGGATTGCTTGTGACTGCATTCTCGATACCTCGTGTCTTCGGGCTCGACGGTTTCTAATCGTCGACTTTGACGAGAACGCTGCACAGGCCTCACAGTCCCTGGATTCGTGTTCAGGGGACAAGCAGAGGTTGCACACTTCGTGTAGGTCCTTGTGTGGGAACTTAGCACCACACGTTGGACATTTTTTGAATGGAGTCCTTTCCATGGACCCCGGGCTGGACTACGTCGAGTTTCTCGTAGTCGTCGTCGCGTCGGTATGGAGTGAAGTCGCGTTCGATAACGATACCGTCGATTTGGAAAGGAATACGCGCCGGTTATAACCTTCTTTGTTGAAGTCGGTCCGGAGCGCTTCGATCCTCATCCGAACCCGATGGCGGAAAAAAAACAATCTAAGGATGGAGCCGATGCCCATGCGCACTAACACCGAGAGGAGGAGTCACCTATGACGACAAAGACTTCTCCAGAAGAAAAACAAAGTGCAATCATCCGAGCCCAACACCAGATGGCGATCTATTCATAAATGTACCATCTGCAGCCCATATGCCTCGAACTGTTGTTTCGGAGATGTCTGCGGTTGGGAGGGGAACAAGGCATAGTTGCCTGCTTTCACCTCTCCTGTTTGCCCTCTGCAAGGAGCTGCTGGCATGCTGGGTGCGCCACAGGGCAGATATTCTGGGGTTCCCCCTGGTTTAGCTGCAACTGGAGAAGATCTCGCAGCATGCGGGTGATGCCCTGGTGTACTTGACTGATCTGAATGGAATGGAAAGTCCGGGCACGGTTGTAGGTGCTTCGCTTATTTTGAGACTTAGGGGTACCGGGAGAAGTCTATTGTTTTTCAGTTGGGTTGCTGGGAGGGCCTGGTTTGTAGTTCTGAAAATTCTGGACTCGTGAATAAAACTTCATCATAGCATGACGATTTTTATATCAAAAGACCGAAAATGGCTAGTACACTATGTACAAGCATTTTCGTCATATTCGAGTGACGATTTCACCTGGAAATCGTCATTTTCGTCTTGAACCCTTGGCTTCCATTTTGTGTACGGCATCCATTTTGTGGGTTGCCCTGACATAGGCTTATAATACAGCTAAATTCGATATCAAAGGACACGTACACCTTGATTGACCTTTTCTCTGACCTGGGCAAGCTGAAACCTTTGCCTCAGGCCGAACCTGTTTGGTCAGTTCCTCTCCCAGTGGCCGAACGAGATAGCATCAAGGCACAACATGTCATAAACCCTTTTCATCGCGCACACACCCTGCCGAATCTTGCTCACACCTGTCCCTGCTCTTTTCTCTCTCACTTGCTTTATGATGGGGAGGTGCCCGTTTTTATTGGGGGTCCACCGATATCTGATGAAATGTTGGGCCTTGCCGGGTAATTTGTTGTGGGCTGGACAAACTGAAATGTGGGCTTGTCATCATGACTCTGCTTTTCCTTTGTAGTGAAAATATGCGAATGGTATACTGTAAATCCAAGAATGTTTGCCTGAAGCACAATATTTTGTATAAAAAGAGAAGCCTAGTTTTGTAAGATTGAGCAGTCTCCTGAGAATATACATCCCGTGTGTTGTACTTCTAGGACCTGTTACTTGGTTGCAGCCAATAAAATCGATCCTTGACTTCACCTAGAAGACTCTGAGTTTCTGTGGTCTAAATCAGGAAAGTACTCGAGGTCTTTGGGTGTGTTCCCTGACACCACTGGGTTACCGGTTCGGTACCGGTTCTGAAAAACCCAGTACCTCAGTTGGCGCCCAACGTGGGGCGATGCCAGCGGTACCGGTCCAGCCAGAGGTTCGCGAGGAGCTTCGTGTGAAAATTCTGGAGGAAGGCCAACCACTTCATCGACCTCTGCATGTCGACGTGGTCCGAAAGTCTTTGCTGCGAGGTTCCCCGCTTCCCGACGGCTACAAAGAACTGCTGCCCTGGCTATCGCCCTGATTTGGACCCTTGAAGTTTGGTAGAGCGAAACGATAAGACGAGTCTTCTGGTGACGTCATCGATATCTCAGTTAAGTATAAGTGGAGCGTCTCCCAGTCCTTAGTTGGTCTTAGTTTGGGTATCCCCTTTTGGGATCACTTTTTTGGAACTTGCAAGTGCCAAAGCCAAAGGACTCGTGTATTCACGAGCAATATCGTAATCGATAATCCTTTGAAGTTTGAAGCTAGACTAGAGAGCGAAGATGCCTGGTCTTAGCAGACTTGGAAATTTGTTTTGTCTTGGTTGTAATAATAGGGATTCCCGATTGGAGGACTCGTGTCCGGTTCCTCTCATTGGAACTCCAATTTATGAATTGTATGTGAAACATGGAGTAGGCCCCATCACATACAATGAAGTGTGGATCAAATACACCAGAAAAGATGGTGTTTTAAAATGGCCCCAATATGGTAGCTTTGACACAGAAATCTTAGACAATCTTGAAGTTAAACTTTTTAAGAAGAAAGCCCGGCCGGCGATGTTTGACTCTTTCCGCCTATGGCGCAAGGAAGCCAAACAGAAGGAAATTAAATTAGCAAGGAAAATAAGAGAGAAAGGGGTATTTCGATAATGCAAGCTGCTATGCAGTTTAAAGACAATGAAGAAGACCAGATGAGTGAGCAGTTGCACAGGCAACGTAAAATGGTAATAGATAAATGCTATCCAGTTTTGCCGCCTCTTCAGCAAGATGCTGCAAAAGAGCTTGAAAAAGATCCGTTAATGGCGCATTTGTTAAGTTCGCCACCCCCTTATGCGCAAAATGCTACGGCACCACCGCAACCTTTAGTGGCGCAACCCGTGGTTGCATTGCCCCCTGCTCCTCTACAGCACCCACCAGCTGTTCTTATGTTGGCTCCTGCTCCTCCGGTGCAGCCTCCTCAAGGGCCACCGACTTTTACATCTGCTCCTCCTTTACTTCCTGCAACTTTGACTATTATATCGACTACCACTCCTGGTACTTCTCCTGACACTGCCTCTGCATCTGCCTCGTCTCACCTTGCTTTCCCTCTTGTCTTTTCATCGACTTCTCCTTCTGTTCGTCAGAGAGTGGCTAGTACTGTCGCTAATTTTTTGCATCCTCTCTTTGGTGCAACGAGTGTAACTCCTGACACAGAGCGCAAACAGTTGCGTAGTCAACAGCCTGATTCTAGGGAGAAAGAAACGTTGAATTATTTGGCACATAAATGGGTTGCTGACCCGGAAAAATATGATTTAGAATGTGTTATGGATGTCTTCACCCAGTGGGAAGCATCAAAGCAGAGATACGTTTTTGAGAAAATGTGTGTTTTTCTATGTGAAGATTTAGAGGAAAATGATTTGGACTCTAATCCGCCCGAGTTGAGCCATGTACGTTTTGAGTTTTCAAAAGGCGTAATTGTGGGTTCAGATGTTAAGAAAGCAGTTGCGACGTTGTTGTCGCTTAGGACTAAAGGGGTTTCTAAGTCTTTGTTTGAATTTGATTCTTCTGGTAAAAAGAAGGGAAGACAGTATCCCATGAGAGAAGTTCCCCCACAATGGAGGGAAGGGGACGCGAATGCTATCCCACCTGTCCAGCCTCATTTTCAGCGTGTATCCTTGGAAGCGAGTTGGAATGTTCCTTGGAAGCGAGCTGAAGTTTTGGCTCTTAAACAGACATTGCCTGATCCCCGTAAGAATCCTACAGGGTATTACAAGGAATTGTCACAGACTGCAGGTTCTTGCATTATGAATTTAGCTGACATAGACATGTTGTTTGGGAATGTTGTTCCCCAACCTTTATGGGGAAAGATTCGTCATGCAGATCATGATCAAGAGTTAGATGACACATGGGCTAATATTACTGCTGCAGATGCCCGACAAGTTGGTGGTGCTAAACCCGAGCCTTTAGTAACAGAACTTCCTGGTAAGATCATTGATTACATGAAAACTATAATGCCTGCGATGCGTGTAAATTGGGATAAGTTGTCTGCATGTAAGCAGAAGAAAGATGAAACGGTCTCAGATTTCTTCACCAGGTTTGAAGAAACTTTTGTCGACCACAGTGGTCAAGATATGAGCACAGAAGGTGGTCAGCGATTGTTCGTCGATAAATTTGTGCATAATCTGCTTCCCGAGTTGTGTAAAAAGTTAAAAGATTCAGAGAGTTCTTGGGCAGTTTCCTCTTCAGCACAGATATTGGCTACTGCACAATATTACGAAAATCGAGATAAAGATGAGAAAGATAGAGCAGAGAAGAAAACTAAAGAGTTAAAAACAAAGGTTTTGTTACAGCAAGCATATCCGCCACGTGGTGGTCAAAATAGTGGTGCTCAGAGTAACTATCAGAGTAATTATCAGCAGCCTCAACAGTATCAGAGGAACTCGCAAAGAGTCGAGTATACTCAACCACATGTCCCTGTAGGCCCCAATCCGTGTTCATATTGTAAGGAAGAGGGCCATTTCAAGTATAGTTATTTTATTACAGCGTGCAAATGGTGCTTCTGGTGTAAGAGGTCGAGGTGTTCAACAAGCATCTAGAGGTAGAGGACGTGGAAATTTCCCCCAGAACACACAGTCTCTTCCACCTCAAAATTCTATGAATAGGTTTGATCAGCAGAATAATGCATCTGGTAGGACAGCTCAGTACTATGCTGATGATTACTATGCAGAAGATGAGCATATGGAAGGTAATGATTGCTAGGACAGCCATAGACAAAGAGAGGGAGTTGTTTCAGTTCCAGTAGATCTGAGCGGACCATACGTTGAGGTGATTACATCAGGTGTGTCAGAGCCTTTTCTGTTGGATACTGGTGCTACAAAGAGTTCTATTATGCACTTAAAACTCCCTGGCGCACCTTTGTCTGGCAAAATGAATGTATCAGTAGGTTTTTCTGGCGCCCCAGTTAGAAATCCAATTTCTGACCCTTTGTCCCTTTCTGTTGGACCTTGTGAATTCGAAGCACCCCTTATTCTGACAACAGGTTGTGGTGAAAACTTGCTAGGATTAGATTTGCTGAAAAGATTGTATGCGACTTTGTACTGTTCTCCTTCTGGAGTACAACTTACACTGGGTAAGAAAGTGGTTTCTCCAATGTATTTGTCAAGGGATAAACTTCCAACAGAATTGTCATCTCTCCCTAATATTCTTTGGGCTACTGGTCCTAATGATGTGGGTCTTTTGGAAATACCACCATATGTTGTAACATTGAAAGCCAACGTTAAAATGCCACGAATTCCCCAATACAAAATCTCTAATGAAGGTGAAAAAGCGTTGTTAGAAATCATTTATGATCTGATTGAAAAAGATGTAATTGAAGAGACAAGAGGCAATGTTTGCAATAGTCCTGTTCTGCCTGTTTTGAAGCGAACTGACCCTTCCTAGCCACCTGTTTACAGATTCGTGATTGATCTTAGAGAGGTGAATAAAATAGTTGTGCCACAATTTCCATTACTGCCTTATTGACTATGATTCCAGCTTCTGCCACCTGGTTTTCGGTGATTGACTTGAAGAATGCTTTCTTCAGCATCCCGATTGCGGAGGAGAGTAGGGATATTTTTGGTTTCAGTTTAGGAGGTCGCAGCTTCCGCTTTAAACGCGCTCCCCAGGGCTACTGTGAAAGTCCATCAATATATAGTCAAGCTTTAAAAACACAGCTTGATACGATTGTTTTACCTGACGGCGCTACTCTTATTCAGTATGTAGATGATTTGCTTGTTGCTGCAGATACTGAGGAAATCTGTAAAGAAGCCACGTTGTCATTGTTGCGTCATTTGTGTGATTTGCACCACAAAGTGTCTCTCTCAAAACTGCAATATTGTCGACAAGAAGTGACCTACTTAGGTCATCTCTTATCGAAGGAGGGAAGGAAACTGACCCCAGAGAGAATTCAGGCAATAGCGAAATTGAGTGTGCCAAGAACACAGAGAGAAGTGCGTGCTTTCTTGGGCATTACATCATATTGCAGGCAATGGATACCAAATTTTTCGTTATTAGCCAAACCTTTGGTGGCATTAACGTGTAAAGATACACCCAATCCCATTCCTTGGTCTGAAGAGTGTCAGAAAAGTTTTTTTGAATTGCGCACAGCATTATGTTCGGCTCCTGTGTTGGGTACCCCCAACTACAGTAAGCCCTTTACATTGTATGTCCATGAGAAACATGGTTGTGCATTGTCAGTTTTGACTCAGTTGTTTGGAGACAAGCAGCGTCCATGTGCATATTTTTCGTCGACTTTGGATCCAGTAGCTAAAGCATTGCCGAGTTGTTTAAGAGCAACAGCGGCAGCAGCTGTTTCTATTCGACAGTCTGCTGGTCTAGTGATGAATAATATGCTAGTTGTGATGGTCCCACATGCAGTGGACACGTTGTTAAACAGAACCAAGACACAGCACTTAACTAGTGCTCGATCGTCAGGTTACGAATTAACCTTGTTAGCAAGTCATGTGCAGATAAAAAGATGCAACACTCTCAACCCAGCTACGTTGTTGCCAATTGTAGAGGAACTAGATGCTTCTGAACAGCATGATTGTTTTCTTAGAACAGAAGAAGAAACGAAAGGGAGAATAGATCTTAGGAACACTCCTCTTGCAAAGTGTGATGGTACCTTATGGGTGGATGCTTCATGCTTCAAGCTTCCGAATGGTGACACGACTGCAGCATATGCGGTCAAGACTTTGCATACAATTGTTGAAGCTGCACGTATCCCACATAATTCAGCTCAAGCAGCAGAATTGATTGCACTTACAAGAGCATGTGTGTTGTCTAAAGGAATGAAAGTGACTATCTATACCGATAGTCAGTATGCGTTTGGTGTGGCTCACAGTTTTGGACGATTGTGGAAAGAAAGTGGGTTCCTGACTTCGCATGGAGCTAAGATTCAGCATGGTCAGTTGGTGAATGAGCTCCTTGAATCACTGACCTTGCCTCTGCAAGTGGCGATTGTGAAATGCAGTGCTCACAAGAAGGTCACTGATGATGTTGGTCGTGGTAATGCATTTGCTGAAGAAATCGCGAAAGAAACTGCAAGGAATGTGATGAGCCGAATGTATGTTGCAGGCCCTGCAAGATGGACTGGTGATGTTGGAATGTGTGAAGACACGATAGAGAGTGTGAAGTCCATCCAAGCTGAGGCCACCGAGAAAGAGTTGAGCACGTGGAGAGAAAGTACGGGTAGAATGGATGCAAATGGTTGTTGGATTGAATTGTCAGAGCATCAGAGATGGTTGTTACCCGATGCATATGTGCTTGCAGTGGTTACAATGGCTCATGGAATGGCTCATATCAGCGTGAAAGGGATTTGCAAGTTGTTGGCTCCAGTATGGCAAAATGCAGGAATTCCTAAGTGTGCAGAGAATGTGGTCAAGAATTGCATGGTGTGTCTGAAACACAATCCTGGTAGAGGTACCCCAACTCCAGCTGGTCATTTTGCACCTCCTACGTATCCGTTCGAGGTTTTGCAGCTAGATTTCATCCACATGGAAAGGTGCAACAATTTAAAATACGTACTCGTTGTTGTTTGTGCCTTTTCAAGATGGGTGGAAGCCTACCCCCTAAAAGACAACACTGCCTTATCCACAGCTAAAGCCCTTGTGAAAGAGTATTTCCCCAGATTCGGAATGCCTAGAATGGTCTGGAGTGACAATGGAAGTGAATTTGTGGGTCGTGTGATGAAGAGAGTATGTGAAGGGCTAGGCATTCAGCAAAAGTTCCACGCTGCAAATCACCCCCAATCAGCTGGATTAGTAGAATGCTACAACGGCACTTTAAAACTTAAACTGGCCAAAATCCAAGCGAGCTCTGGTCTTAAATGGCCTGACGCTCTACCTTTAGCACTTCTATCCACCAGAATGACTGTGCATTCGCGAGTGGGACTTAGTCCCTACGAAATAGTTTTTGGCCGCCCGGCCAACATATGGGGAGTGCCAAGGCCCACAAAGTTCAGCGAAGTTGAACACCCTGTTTTGCTCGATTATTTGTACGAATTGACGGCTAAATTGCGTGTTTTGCATCAACAGGTCCATGACACCCTGCCTCCGGTCCCTGAAACTTCAGGTCATCAGATCGACCCTGGATCTTGGGTCCTCGTGAAGAACTTCCAGCGAACCAAGAACGACCAGCCAAGGTGGACCGGACCGCACCTCGTCCTTCTTTCCACAAGATCAGCTGTTCGAGTGGAGGGGAAGAAAAACTGGATCCACTGCAAGCGGATCCCTGTGCCTCTGCCATATGACCGGTGGGTCCAGGAGGGTGTCGCCGACTCAGAGACTGAAACCGTGCCACGTTTTCTGCCTTACAGTGATGCACGAGTAAAAGGAACACTTACTGAACAAGAGAGTGATAAAATTTCGCAACCAGCTGTATCACCATCAGTTCGATTGGACACTACAGAACCTGAACTCCTTTTCCAAGATAATACAATACCAGGAAAACAACGGTATAATCTGAGGCCGAGAAATACGAACTAATAAAAAAAAAATTTCCTCCAAGTACTATTTTTGAAAGCGCAGCTCTCCCATCTGAGAAACTTGCTTATTTTTGTTTTTCGAACCGCCATCCGGGTTCCGCTGCTAGGGCCGCGATTGCCCAAAGTCTTTGGGGTGCAGCTGACGACGTTAGGTCGACAGTTCTGGTTGGTCTAAGGGAGTTGCCCTGGACTGACAGAAGCATTCCTTAGCAGAAACAACCTCCCATCGCGGGCAGCACTTTAGAGAGGATGGAGTTTTTCGAGATGGAGAGACCTGCCAAAACTGTGAACTTTAAAAACCGAATATGTAAAATAATGACAAAGAAAAGCTTTTTGATATTGTGCATTTTCATGTTATTCAGTGTGATGATATTTTTAATAAGTTATGTGTTATTCTCTTTTCGAGTAACATTTGCACCCACTACATCGCCTATACCTCCTCCTTCTACTGTTTCCCCACACTCTTTTCAATCCCTTCCTGAACACGAATCAGCTAGGAGATTAGAGTTTATTAATAACTCCTTTGTTCAGCTCTTGCACCAACACCAACTTGTAATGAACACAACTAACTGTTGGGTGTGTGGTCTTATGCCTCACACAACGGATAAAGGTATCCCTTATCTGGTCCTGCCTTTCAGCCACAATGGTTCTGTGTGGGCATACAGAACAATGTTCATATATGCACATGAAGTCTACCCCCTACGTTCTGTAACAGACAATCCTAAGAATAGTGCTCTAGTTAAGGGTATAGTAGATATGATAAAGGAAGACATTTCTTATGAGACTATCCCGAGAGATGAGACACTAGTATACGTAGGATGGAACGTGACCGGATATGGAGCTACTCTGAGTGAGAAACAGCAAGTTAAGAGATCTTCCCCGATTTGGATTGTACCCCATCAGGGTCACCTGCGTCTGCAAGGTACTGGCAAGAATCCCAGAGCTCAGCTAGGTAAAAGCATCTGCACTGAAACATATGTTTTTGCATCTCAGACTTCCCCTCCGTTCTTAGCAGCTAAGGGTACCTATTTCATCTGCCATGATAGAGCCTATACATGGTTGCCCCCTGACTTTTCGGGCACATGTTTTGTTTCGTTCCTGCTGCCTCCCACCTACACAGCGGCGGCAGATTAACACAAGACAAGGATAGTTAGAGGTGTCTTCAGCGAAGAAGACACTGCAGGACAAGAATTTGGGGACTTCGTAAAGGGTTTTCTGCCGTTCTGGGGACCGATGGCTAACAGCAGGAACCTAATATAATTGACAAGGGTGGTTGAATCCACCGTGGTTGAAACTGCTGGTGCCCTTAGTAACTTGACTGCTGAGCTCCAGTCGGATCGTCTTATGATCCTTCAGAACAGGGTCGCATTAGATGTCATACTTGCAGACCGAGGTGGGGTATGTAGATTGATCCAATCGAGTTGCTGTGTTTTCATTCCAGATAACGCTCCAACAGTGTACCAGGCCATCTCTTAACTGCATAAGATTTCCGAATCTATTCATGTGGATAAAGGAGATTGGTCATTAATGGGATAGTTCTGGGAACTGATATCCGCCTGGGGAAGGAAAATTCTGATGGTCATTGGGATGGTCTTAGCCATTCTTTTCCTGTTCTGTCTGTGCGTGCAGTGTGCTCCTGCAATATGTGGCCTCTGTGCTGCATCATGTGTAAGGACACCTGTATCAAGAGACGAGCTAAGTACTAGAATGATGTTACAGCAACATCTAAATGACTTTAGGAATATAGACCTGGACTCAGATTAGCATGAGATTAGGTTAATTGCCTATGTAAGGGCAAAAAGAGGGTTTGGAGTTCTGAAAATTCTGGACTCGTGAATAAAACTTCATCATAGCATGACGATTTTTATATCAAAAGACCGAAAATGGCTAGTACACTATGTACAAGCATTTTCGTCATATTCGAGTGACGATTTCACCTCGAAATCGTCATTTTCGTCTTGAACCCTTGGCTTCCATTTTGTGTACGGCAGCCATTTTGTGGGTTGCCCTGACATAGGCTTATAATACAGCTAAATTAGATATCAAAGGGCACGTACACCTTGATTGACTTTTCTCTGACCTGGGCAAGCTGAAACCTTTGCCTCAGGCCGAACCGGTTTGGTCAGTTCCTCTCCCAGTGGCCGAACGAGATAGCATCAAGGCACAACATGTCATAAACCCTTTTCATCGCGCACACACCCTGCCGAATCTTGCTCACACCTGTCCCTGCTCTTTCCTCTCTCACTTGCTTTATGATGGGGAGGTGCCCGTTTTTATTGGGGGTCCACCGATATCTGATGAAATGTTGGGCCTTGCCGGGTAATTTGTTGTGGGCTGGACAAACTGAAATGTGAGCTTGTCATCATGACTCTGCTTTTCCTTTGTAGTGAAAATATGTGAATGGTATACTGTAAATCCAAGAATGTTTGCCTGAAGCACAATATTTTGTATAAAAAGAGAAGCCTGGTTTTGTAAGATTGAGCAGTCTCCTGAGAATATACATCCTGTGTGTTGTACTTCTAGGACCTGTTACTTGGTTGCAGCCAATAAAATCGATCCTTGACTTCACCTAGAAGACTCTGAGTTTCTGTGGTCTAAATCAGGAAAGTACTCGAGGTCTTTGGGTGTGTTCCCTGACACCACTGGGTTACCGGTTCAGTACCGGTTCTGAAAAACCCAGTACCTCAGGATCCCACGGCGTGGTGCCTCAAGGTCATGACTGCTGGATTTAGATATCTAGGTATTGAGGTCACATTGTGCTGAACGCAGTTTCTAGGAGCAAAACATCCAGCGAGTCGTTACAGAATTCCGCAAGGATTTGGAGCTCTAGCGCACACTAATTTTGATGATCATGGGTAGCCCTGTACAAAATGATCACTCTGCCCAAACTGCTATACGCTTTGCAGAACACACCATACTCGATCCCAGACTCATATTTCAACAGTATTGATAAATCGCTTCATACTAGGATGGTGTCGCCCCAAGCATAGCTCGGAGGACACTATACAGATGTGTGTATAATGGGGTCTGGCACTCCTGGACATTAGGGCCTATCATAGTGCAGCACAACTTCACTTCTTCAATGAATGGGGGTCATTGCCCAGAGAGTAAACCGGCACACAGGACTGATCACATGGCCATATCTCCACTATGTCTATGGGAGGAGGGACATGGTGCACCTGCCTGAACTAACTAGGACCACGTTGAAGACCATGGAGGATGCCACTAATGCCAAGGGTTGGAAGGGCAAAATTACTCTAGCGACCCTACTTTGGAAAGGTACGGTGTTGCCTGAGATTGGGAGGCTAGCCAGCTTTGGCCAACAGGAACACATTGGGATTGAGACCCAGGGGGATGTACTGGAGGGGCAGGGCGGTTTAGTCCTTTGTGGCCATATCTGAGGAATATGGTCTTGCTGAGACCGAACAGTTTAAATACTTGCAATTTGCACATGCCCTCAGGGGAGACAGCACCTGGGGTTTGGACCTCCCTGCGTCCTCCCCACTGAAGACATGGGTGTTAAGGGAGGAGCTGGTCCACAAGGTGGTTTCCCACTTTTTAAACACTATACTAAATAATGCATCGGACAATCTGGGGAGACCACTATAGAAATGGGAAAGGGATGTTGGGGCCCTCTAAGATGTGAACTGGAAGGCAGCGCAGAGGCATCCCAGAGAAGTGGCCATTAGAGCCAGGATGCGTTTCATACAGTTCAAAATTCTCCACCGGGTATATTATTACAGATCCCGAAACTACAAAATGGGTAGAGCGAGCATCCAGATGTCCCTCTGTTGTCATACGGTTGAGGCCACATTCCTTCACATGCATGGGTCTGCCGTAAAGGTATCAGAATATTGGGACGAGGTAACTGGCAAGCTGGAATCTGTATTGCCTGGAACACCCGCTTTGATCCCAACTGCTGTGCAGGCTGTGACTGGTTCACTGTACATACTGAAATACAACTGTGGGTGTGGTGCGGGGTTAAAGCATGTATGTTTTCTGTGTGTTATTTTGCAAAACAATAAAATATCTTCATTCTTTTTTTTTCGTTTTGTTCTTTTAAAGTTTTCATATGAGGGAGTTCTCACAGGGCTAGAGTTTCAAGGTTTGTGAGAACAACCCAAGAAAGAATAGTTCAGTGTCCCCTTTTGTTTTTGAAGTAAAGTGTTTCCAGGCAGAGAGAGGGATTGCATTTCAGAGAGCACTGGAGTCTCCCTAAATGATTAATTTGAAAGACAGGCTGTTCACAGAACCCTGATGAAGGGCACTTGGAACTATGCAGGTCAACATTAATAAGATATCCTCAACCAGAAGCAATTTGTGAGTGACCAGGACATTGGTTATATGGTCTGATATTCTTGCAGCTGAAAGCAGTAAGGCAGGTGTGCTAGTTTTAAAAGAGTTCAGCTGAATTTTGCAGATGCAGACAGTAATGAGCTTCTTTAATTGAATTTCAAGAAGACCAGTTATTGGCAACTGTTCTAAAGTCTTCTGCAGGGATAACAGACTTGACGATTCAGAGGATTCAGACATTAAAGTATGCCCCTCTTACTAAAACAACTATGTTGGTATTCAGGTGTGTGTTTATGTCAAAATTCTGTGTTTTTAGCGATTTAATGTGAGCAGCGAAATAGCTACATTTAATGCAGCCATGCTTGTAGCTGGGTAGAGATAAAGGGAGAGAGTAAAAGTAACTCTGATCTTTGGTGTTTCAGTTTTAGTGTTGTGCCGAAATCCAAGCCGGAAAATCCTATTGTTTCTGTGCAAGATGAGCTATGTTCTCTGGTAAGGAGACTTTCAAGTGAAGTTGTGCACTGTTGGCATAAAGATGAAAAGAAATGTTTTCCTTGTTATTAAGGTTATGTTATCAAAACTTACATAGCGCATTTATACCCGTGGGTGTCTTGGCGCTTTCAGGTTCAACATACTATACCAAGAAAGCTATTTTATAAAAAGCCCCACCTTAAGATGTTTTCTAAAATCAAGGCAGGTGGGTATCGTCCTGAGGTATAATGGGAGGGAGTTTCACTGCTTGATGGTATTATAGCTGAAACTCCTACCACCCCAGTCCGTCTTTTTGATTCTAGCAGTGGTCATCAAACTGGCATTAGCCAATCGCAGAGGTCTATTGCGAGAGTACCAGCTGAAAATATTCCAGAGAAATTTCGGACCTTCTCTATGCAGTGCCATTTAACACGCTGGCAGACAGGAAGCCAATGCAGGTCCTGGATACCTGTCCTAATAGATTGATATTTAGGAATGTCCAGGACTAATCTAGCGGCGGCCTTTTGAACCGCCTGCAGCCTCCTAAGTAACCTGGCTTGGAAGTTCATATATAGGCCATTGCAATAGTCTAATTTGGACAAAACAAGCGAGGTCACAACCGTCTTTCTGGTGTTTTTTGGAAAGAAGGGAAAGATTTTTCTAACGGTTTTGATGGTAAGATAGGAAGAGGACACAACCTTGGAAACCTGGGTCTCAAAGTTCAAGTTTTTCATCTATAATAACACCAAGATTCTTAGCTTTAACTACTGGTGTGGGAGGAGAAGCCAGGTTGTCCGGCCACCAAGCCGGAGACCAAGGTGGGAAAAGGTTGCCAAACAACACCACTTCAGTTTTGCTTGAATTCAGCTTCAACAATGCCTACTCATCCAGCTGCTCAACGCAATCATACCATCATGTAATTTGAGGGAGTGATTAACATGTTTATCCACTGTCAAACTTACCAGCTGGGTATCATCAGCTTAGGACGTGGGAGTCAAATTAAAACTTCTGTTCAGCGGGGCAAGTTCAGAGACATATATGTTGAAAAGCGTCGGGCTCAACGAGGAACACTGAGAACGATGTTAAAAGAGAGAGGGCCTTTCCTCCTATCCCTATGGTTTTCAAATGTTGGACCAAAAGAACATGGTCCACCGTGTCAAACGCTGCGGAGAGTTCCAGCAGAATAAGAGCTGCAGACTCTTCACCATCCAATGTAGTGCGTATTTCTTCCGTAGTTTTTATCCCAGTGCTATCATTTGCTCTGATACCGAACTGACTGTCTAGAAGTTGATTTTCTAAAATGAAAGTAGAAAATTCAACATTTATTATTTGTTCTATAATTTTAGCTGGGAGTGGGAGTCTCGCGATAGGACGATAATTAGTAGGATCATTTTTGTCCAGGTTAGGCTTTTGAAGAAGCGGCAGGATACAGGCCTGTTTCCAATTGCTAGGAAACAGTCCTTGTGTGAGCATCTGATGAAAAGGACAAATATTGCCTTATGTGTTGGCTTATATTTTGTAAAATCCTAGGGGTTCTTTACTAGAATTACCAGCATTTTCTATTTGTAGTGTATAATATTGACTCTTCTCAGCAATAAGCTTTTTCATATACTCTGCAGGCATGGTTTTATACCGATATTTTTCGGGTGCTTCATAATTTTTCCGTCAGTTCCTTTCTTGCCTCCTACAGGCTTGTTTTTCTAATATCAGGGCCTCAGAAAACCAAGGAGCTGATGGTATCTTTCTATATTTATTAACCATGGTACCTGGTGCTAGTTTTGCAAAGTTAGACTCAAGCCTCGTGGTGTACTTTATAGCTGAAGAATCTACTTCTGTTTCGAGCTCCAGTTGGCTTTGAACTAGTTGGTGTGCCAGTAATACCGGATCAATTTTATGCCAGGGTGAGTATCTTGGTGTTCGGTGTGATTGCAGAGTTAGATAGAGGCAACCTATATCTAAATAATATTGCATAATGATCAGACCAACCTAAAGGAAGAGCGGAGGGATTAGAGATGGCGGGATTGTTAGTGAAAAGACCATCTAGAGTGTGCCCGGCTAAGTGTATGGGGTCTTGCATAGGTTGTTTAATTCCTAGTTCTGATGTCATTTCAAGGAGATCCTGTGTGTCTTTATCTGTTGTTGCTTCTAAATGAAAATTCACATCTCCTAAGATGGTAAAGAAATTAAATTGGAGACCTAGTTCTAGTAGCATGTGGAAGTTAGACAGAATTTTTGTTTTTGGAGCCTGGTGGACGATAGATCAATAACCCTCTAAACATCTCTTGTTTAAGAGGTGTGATTTTGAAAATGAAAGCTTCACATTTGGAGGAAGAAATTATTGAACAGTGTGTATTTAATTTAGTCCGGTGGATTAACGCAAGACCCTCGCCTCATTTAGTGGTCTATCGAGTCTAAAAGCATCATATCCTTGAGGAACCGCATTGTCGAAATCAAGGTCAGTTGTATCTCCACCCTATGTTTCCGTCACAAATAGTGCATCAAGTTTGTTATGAAGAATAAAATCAGCTATTTCGTATTTGTGCTTTATTAGCGATCTTGCATTAATGAGGGCTAACTGGAGTTCACTGTGTTTCATGCAGGACTCCAAGGGCCCTCTGATGTGGTTTTAATTGGGGCCCAAGGGATTTTTATCTTACAACCTGAGCATTATGGATTTTCTAATCTTGCCCGCTCTTCACTAGAAAATGTATTGCATACTGACGTATAGAAGGGCGTAACGCACACAAACTCTCCCCGGTGTATTGAATCCGCGAGTTGTCTCCAGGGATAGGGCCAAGATTCCTGGCCCTTTGCCTGGTCCAGGCGCGATCGGGCGCAGACAGGCTTGCCTTAGGCGCGGCCGCTGCGCGCATCCGCTCCAGCATCCACCTAAATAGGTGCCACTGGAAGTTGGAACGCTGACCTAGACTGGAAGTAAGAATCCGGAAGAGGTGCAAAATTACAGGTCTTCCCTCCGCAGTAATCGGCGTGAAACCGCGGCGGACCGGGGAAGCTAAAAGGTAAGGGCTAAAGTGCTAAGTGCAAGCTGTGCAAATGATCAATAAAAGTATAAAAGGGTTTTTAAAATAATTTTAAGTTTACCGGCATTGTGCAAGATAGCCGAGATGTGTTGGCAGAGGTGGCCTTCCAACACATATACAAATTGTACGGGAGAGGATGGTGCCTTGGGGAACTCCTACTTGAATATATAGTTTAAGACTTTAACCTGGTGTGTGCGGTTCACAAATTAGGATTTAAAATAATTCAGAACTAGGATATAGATTTTCGTTTTTCTAGGACTTTTAGCAATATGACATGGTTTTCAGTGGTGAAAGCCACTATCGATCAGGGAGGGCGAGGAAGTAAGATTGGTCTTTGCAGTGTGCTGTGCATCCCTATCAAACTTATTGCAGCATTGCCAGCTCAGTGCTGCAAGAACCAGTTGCAGCTTGTCTTATGCATGCCCAGGTTCTAAGGGACACAGGGTTACCCCACTGATTTCATTTGGCATTCAGAACTTAAACATGCCTGAGACTAATCCAGCAAGTTGTTATCTTAGTTGACCATTACTCCTTGTTTTGAAGTGTCGTTTTTAAACATTTTAGCTAGAAAAGGGAGGTTTGATACAGAGCAGAGAAAAAGGAAGTTTGATACAGGGCAGACGTTATTAATATCTTCAGGGTTTGCACCAGGTTTCTTGAGTTCAGCAACGATATACAATTTTCAGGCAATACAGATGACTATGTTATTTGTCAGAGGTACTAATACCATAGGTCAGGTAGGGGGTTAAGGGAAAAGCTCAAATCTCCCATTATCTTTATTGGCATAGGATCAGTCATGTGAAAGAATGGACTCAGATCAGCGAGGGTCCTAACCAAGTCTCTGAGTGTTGGGCTTTAAATGAAAGGATTTGCAGAACACTGAATGCCCAGATTCTACACCCTTTCCACCTAAATATAACAATGCCCACAGTGCGATAGGTAAGGTAAAAGTTCGCAATATCAAATCTTGCCACCCAACAAAACCCCCACCAAGCCCTATCCAATAAGGAACTGCACAAGCTCAAGATGAAAGCCTGAACGCAAGGCTCCCAAAAGAGCCAAGAGGCAAAGAAAATGGTGAACACATATGCACAAAACATTAACATTAAAATAGTGAGTGAAAGTGCGCCAAGTGTTTTAGAGTTCATGCTCTGACTGCAAATTATTCAGAATGCGGCCGTCCGTCTATTATTTAACATACCTAGATGGAAGAGCGTTCGCGCGGAGATGCGCACGCTCCATTGGCTTCCTGTTAGACAGCGCATTGTGTTTAAATCTCTGGTGCTGGCATTTCGGGCAACCCATGATCAAGGCCCCCTCTATCTGAGAAAGAGATTTATCAGCTATGTCCCTGCACGTACCCTGAGATCTTCTACCCTGTTTAAATTGTCCCTTCCACGCTTTAAACGAGCCAGACTTGGTGGCCAGTCGATTTCTGTGATTGTGGCCCGGGCCTGGAACGCTCTCCCTTTCCATCTGCGTTCCATGCCAACAGTGGCTGCATTCAAAAAACACTTGAAAACTCACCTCTTCAAGAGTACAATCTGATGTGTTTTTTTTTTTTTCTCTGTGTTCTACTGTCTGTTTCTTTTTCCCTCTTTTCGCGCCAGGATACTCTCAAGTAATGGAGCGCGTTATAAAATTGTTAATAATAATAATAATAATAATAATACTTCAAAGTTATAAAAATGACCTGAAACAATGAAAATTAGTTTTATAAAACCTATTCAAAGGATGTAAAAATGCATTAAACTCCCCAATTAAGTTTTAAAATAGAACATGCCAAAAAGACCAGCTTTGGGAAGTGACGCCAGTTGCTCGGAAGAGGTTTAATCTGGGGAATTATGTAATCCCAATAGAGAAGTATATTAATCTTTATTCAATTTGTTGTAGCTTTAGGGTAGCAGTGATAAGTATACAGTGATACATCTATATTACTGAGGATCGCTTATGTTGTTTATATCAAGAAAAAGACTGGCATGTCCCATCACCACTACTGTAGTACATCACAACTGCGCGACCATTCACTTATCAATGACAGCCCCAATAGATCCAACTACATACCTAAAACAGAAGCATCAGGCGGCACCAGTTCCCCACTGCCAGAGCGAATAACCTCCTTCAGCACACCAGCATCCCCAGTTACATCTTCCATGTGCTGTTCCAACCTCTGGAATAGTGACTACAAAAGAAGAGAATATGTTTAACTCAAATATAAATACAGTTCTTTAGAGTGGCTTACTTCTGAAATTATAAGTGTGTCACAACATTGCATATGGTAGAAGGATATAAGCAACTCTATAAAGAAACTGATCAGGGGGCAGTGTCAAACAGGGCTTAACATTCCCCTCCCCGCACACACACCCCAGCAAAGGAACATCTAAATTACCAATAGTTGCTGAAGCAAGACTGGGAAATAGCATCTGGAATTATCGCTTTACACTGAATGGCCCCTGTCAGATCCATTATGGAGGACCATGAGGCAAGCAGGGTTTACTAGGTGTTAATAGTGGTGGGTTGATGTTGTTTGCTTCCGAAGTCTCTGGGCCCATCCCACTTTGGCTCTGGAAACTGGGCCAAGTTCATCTCCTGCAGCACTTGACTCTGTGGCAGCGAAGGCTAGCATTCACAGGCATCTCAAAGAGGTAGTGTGGGGGTGCTCAAGTTAATAGCTCACCAAACACAACACAGTGCTTATAGTGTCAAGAAAGTAAAGTACTTTAATGCATACTATAACCGAATACTACACATAATAACAAGATGCAATTTATTGTTCTTGATGATGTCAGACCGTGCAGCATCTCTAAACCCCAAACTTCTACCATGATCCATGCTCAGTTCAACCCAGGTCTAGATGAACCCCCAATTCTATAGGGTACGAGTGAGTAGTGTGATTATTGCTCAGGAGCAATTATATCACTCCTGCAATCAGTGCACTAAGTATTTAGTTCTCATTCTTAACAGACAGAGGATCAGTTCCTGGCGTATCCGTGCAAACACCCAGCTCTGCAGGATACTATAACCCTCTCTCTTGAGAGGTAGCACAGGGCCTAATACAGGAGTCCTAACTCATATGAAAGGTCCATTTTCATGCAGTATTCCTAGTAGAGTAAAAGTGGCATTCCTGGCGCTTTGGTGCCCCAATCGGACCACTTGTTAGTGTCACAGCAGCTAGTATCCTCAGCAACAGACTCCGGTGCAGCTCTGTCCGGCTAGTCATGCTATAGGAATATGTAGCCCTGCACAGGCAGGCAGTTGCAGCCATGTATATAACTCTCAATAGTCGCAGCCAGCAAACCATTCTGGGCAGTTACAGCAGGGCATTGGCAGATCACGCTGGGCAGTTTCGGTCACGCTCACGTTGATGCCATCATGCAATCACAGCCCCGATAAACACAGCAAGTGGCTCCCTTAAAGAGTTATTCACCTCTACACAAAATAGTCTGCAATCTGCCCCCTCTCTCCTACATCTACCATTGACAGCATTCAGGAAGTATAATCAGCAGTTCGTTAGTAAAATGCATAATCGAATTTCCAAAGGAGCCCTGCTCCATGCCCTTCCCTTCAGTGTCAAGGTCTCCTCCCTAAAGCTTCAAGTATGTAAGGAATACATTTCCCCTGTCCACTTTTTCACTGGATAAACAACCTCCCATTAATTTTGTGCTAAGGCCAGAACTAGGGTATCCATTACTCTGCCTCACGCATACATGTACCATGTAGCCTACCTACAGAAAACAAAAAATATTTACTAAGGATGTCACCACCAGGAACTGGGAAAGCACATGGAATGGAACTTAACAGGACCTTTCCAGTAGGCCTCCACTCTACGGACACAGATAAAAAAAAGTTTAGTCACAACTATGTATTCAAAAGCATGGTACATTGCCAGCACAGCCCTATGTATTATACCCAGTCATCAGTCAGTCAATGAGGACATGCTTAGTGCTCCATTACATGTCACAGAACAAGTACAGGACCTTCTCATTTCAAGATATAGTCCTGGGCCTCCGCACATATAATTCATTAGGGTGATGCCAGGGCTAAAAATCCAAAACTAGGATACCAGATACATGCTGTCAGGTCCTCAGGGCAGGGGAACACTACGACACAAAATTAATACATTCCCTTACTAACAGACACCACTCCCAAATCATACTACCAGGTACCTTACTCCATTGCTGGAGAAGTCTGTTTTTTTTGTTTTTTTTAAAGTTTTCAAAAACCTTTATTGGGGAAAATCATGGCAGACACAATACACGGGGCCGGCGGGGAGCGTGGGAGAGGCAGCGCCACTGGGATGGGAACCGGAAAGGAGATAGGCAACCAGAGGGCCCCAAATGGGAACAGGTTGTTGCAGGGATTCTGCTCAGACACAGAACTATGCACAGAGACTCAGGACCTCAGTGAATTAGGGTGTGCCAAAAACTTACCTTAGTACCCAAAATCCCCTACCAGACTAGCATCAGTGTCTCATTAGCTCTTCGACCTATAGCAAAGTAACCAATAATTAGACAACCCAGAACATGCAACTTAGAATACCTCAGGTAAGGTAGGAAACATGAGCACTCTTTCGTTATACTCTCATACCAGTCCAGAACAGGGAGTAAAGGGAGACACGTGCAAGTTTGAAATATTTATTTTAACGCCGTGATCTCAGGTGCAGCTAATACTAGCAGACATGTGATAAGAAATAAGATTCGTCAGGATAGTTACGATTCCATAATACAAAGGGAGAAAGCATGTTATAATGCTAAATTGAAACAGGTTAAATATATACCTATATTTCACACTTGCTAGTAGGTTATTTTATAACTAAAGAATATCTCTTAGGCTTGCATAGGCGACCCCATACCTCAAAGATTAGCAGGAGTGAATCACATCGAAATCTGCACAAGCTCTCAGCATACGAATGTTCTCCAAGTGTGTACAATCATGCCTACACAGTGCATTGTTAAAGGCGCCAGTATCTGAGTTGGCCACAGCTGCATATATGTTAGGGCTAGAACGTGCGCTGATCAGTTCGACCAACAGCTACAGTGCTGAGATAACCTTGAAGGCCTCGGCACTCACTGTTCAGACTAAGCTTACGAAGCAAGTCTAGCAATGTAGAAAAAAAGTTATTCTCATGTGAAGCAAAACACTCAGCCTAACTCTAAACAATAGCTAACGTGTGTGCCGTGTGCAAAAGACAGCAAAAGTAAAATGGCGTTTAAACTGCTAATAAGCTCATGCTAACTTAACACTGTATGAATACAAGGCTCAGCCCCTCTACACCCTTCCTTGATTGGAGCACGGACAAGTAATGGGGGCAAAACAGAAACGCAGATTTCAAGTTCGAGAGATAGAATCAAGTTAAAATTTGCCTTAATGAAAAAGCGGGTGCAAACTCTGAATTTTGTAAAAAATACCCAATTTAGTTATCACTTGTGGGCACAGTAAAGCCAATAGGCTAGAGAGAAAAAAAAATCTGATGTCCAGCATATGACATTGGTCGTGAAAAAGAGAGAGAGAAGGAAATGCACCTCACTCCAACAGTATATATGCCCAGTACGTTGCACCAGCCTCCAACAGGAAGTCATTTATCTCATCCGAAAACATTTCAGACATCCAATTGAGTAACGGGAATGAACATACATGTTCCTCAATAACCGGAGCCTCTAGTACCATCAGAGGACAACTCGGGTTTACTTCAATATAACTGCGTGCCAAAAATTCATGAGCCGCTGCAAAAATATTCCAACGTCCCAGGACTCCATGCATCGCTGCAAAAGCCATAATCCCGCCGCCAGAACAAAGCAAGTCATTAGCAACTAAGGGGCTCATCAGATGATCATAATCTGCGTTGGAAGACACCGTACTGCAGAGACAGAAATCCAGAGCCCTTTCAAAATCGCAGCTCCGGCAATGAAAGACAGGCTGGATGCATGTGAAAAAGGAAAATCGAAACGGCAATCCATAAGCTGCACTCAATGTAGCCAGAGGCAGCGCTCCATAGTAATCAAGCATTCGGTTGCGCAACAGCAACAGCCGGGGCGAATTGTCTCATGGCACAGGATGTGCATTCATTCTTAAATAAACAAATTAGTAGAAGCACACCGGCAACCAGAGCGAGCAACAAGGGAAATCCACCAAAGAGGCTGGAAAAAAAAATAATAAATAAATAAAAAATCGAATGAAAAAATGCCGGGAACACACCGAATATAGTTTGTAAAGAAGTCACAAGGCCACTACTAACAACTTTTAAAAAGTGAGCCAGCCCTGTGGTCGAGGAGGCATTAAACATAGTGTGAATTAACTCCCCGAAATGCAGGGGAAGATCCGTATTTAATAAGGCATGCACTTCTGTGTGGGTGTTTGCCACGTGAAGGACAAATGTTTCACTGGCAGATGTAAGGGCAACTACTTTCTGGGACAAAAGAGCTCTTATTCGACTCATCTTGTTGAACTCTGCTTTCAAGGTCGGAATCTACAGCCAGATGGAAACATCCAGCTTCCCATGTGGAGGAGGAAACATTAAGTTTTTTCAACAAACTACACTTTGGGAGACCGTAATGATGTAAGGAATTCCAGCCAGCATCCCACAACAATCTTCATTATTTAAAGGTAAAAAGCTACCGTTTGCTAGTAATGTGAATGTGGGTGTGATAGCCGGCGTCGGAGTACCTTTTAAGACACAGGCCAAATTAGGTGCATTTTGATTACACGAGTCCTGTAATGGGATATTCCTACACACTAATGAGTGATCACCATTCAAATAAACCTCTTTTATTTATTTATTTATTTATTTAACTTGTAAAGCGCACTATCACCAAAAAAGGCATCCTGGCGCTGTTGACTCAAGATAAGAGTGGTCAAGAAGATGAACCGGAGCCGACATCCGACTAGGTTTTAGGGAACAACCAGGTTTTGAGTCTCCTCCTAAAGACACACAAATCACTGACTTGTCTTACCTCCAGAGGGAGATGATTCCAAAGTTTGGCAGCAGCGTACCCAAAGGTTCGACCACCTGCCCTGACTTTCCTAAATCTGGGAATTATCACAAGTCTTGCTAAAGAAGAGCGAAGGCATCTCACAGGAGCATACCACTCAAACTTTCTCTGCATAGACAAAGGCCCCAGCCTATGCAAGGCTTTAAACACTATGCAGAGAGACTTGAACTGGACTCTTTGTCTAAGCGGAAGCCAGTACAGATCTGCCATAGCCGCTGAAGAGGCAGATCTTCTGGGCCACCCCAAAAACAATTTGGCTGCTGTAGACTGAATCCTCTGCAACCTGTCGAACAAGAATTCCGCAGAGACCTGATAATAGCTAGACAGCAGGTCACAGTTTTCATGACCCGAGATTCCAGAGTAAGTTTGGAATCAAACAAAATGCCAAGATTACGAACCTTCTTCACAGGTTGAACCATGGACTAGGTAGTGGCAGGCCAGAAGTTACATGGCAAGACAGAGGGAATTCTGTCCCTTGGACAGTAAAGCATCTCTGTCTTATCTGCATTAAATTGCAGCAAGTTCTCCTTCAGCCAGATGGCCGTATCACGCAGGCAATTATGAAACACTTCTATCGATATTGATTGGTCTCCCTCAAGCGAGAAAATCAACTGCGTGTCATCCGCATAATTAACAATGTTAACGTTATGCTTTCTGATGACAGCAATAAGAGGTTTCATGATAATATTGAATAGAATAGGGCTGATAGCCGAGCCCTGTGGAACGCCATGCTAGATATCAGAGTAGGTAGATTGAAAAGGGGGGAGGGAAACCGCTTGCTGTCTATCCTATAAAAATGACCGAAGCCACCTCAGAACTGCTCCCCTCACCCCAACCTCTCTCAGTCTCTTCAGCCGGATCCCATGGTTGACCGTGTTGAAGGCGGCAGACAGGTCGAGTAAAACCAGAACAGCTGCCTGCCCCCTGTCTGCCCGCATCCGAAGTTCGTCCATCACGGTCACAAGAGCAGTTTCAGTTCCATGGGCCGGCCGAAAGCCAAACTGCACTTCCTCCAGCAAGCGATGTTGTTCCAAAAACTTGGACAGAGTGCTACTCACCACTCGCTCCACCATTTTGGCTGGGAAAGGCAGGAGAGAGATGGGCCTAAAGTTCTTAGGACACTCTGGGTCAAGCGAGGGTTTCTCCCTCAGGCACCTATGGGTAAATGGTAGTGACCAAGCTTCATGGAGATAAGCGGTGCCCAGAGGTTCATACCTGCCAATTGCATAATACTTCATGCAAGCTTCGAATTTGAACAAAGGAAAAGGTAATGTTATTAACCCATGACGAGCCACAGAGCAGAATTTGTCTCGGCCACAGAAAACGGCAAAGGTTCTAACTTTTCAATATGTAACATAGAAAAAGTTGCATCTTTCATAGACATAAATTGATGTTTCTCAGTCAAATTAAAAGGGACAAACAATGAGGACATGCTCAAGTAGTCCCAAGGCACCTTCCCTGCTTTTAATGTTTGTAAATTCCATGCAAACTGCATAATGGAACACAATTGATTTTGGCCATGGTACAAAACAGAAACATCTTCTTGCACAATATCGACAACAGAAGAAACAATATTATCTAATGTGTAAATGCGGGAAGAAAGTGTGTTAATGCGGTTATATACGACTGTGAGCACCTTTTCTAAATTTGCTTGATCTATAGCTCTTTAGCGTGAAGCAGCCTCAATCTGGGACTGTTCCAAACTTTGTTGTAAATAGCATATATCCATCTTTTGGATCTGCCGGAAGAAGGGCCCTTGACAAAGTCATTCAGATCAACGTCGTCAGTCAATTTAGACAAATGAAGCTTAACTGACGCTAAAGTGGAGTGTTTGAGCCAATTCTGACACAGCTTGCCTACGGAATCGGTAGTTACAGAATGGTCACTCACAACGGGGATCCACCCTAACCTGTGTGTAGCCCGGGGCTATACCCAGAAAACGATTTTGCCAAGAATCTGCATATGTTAAAAGTAGAATTCAGCAACAGGGTCTGTAAATCCCTGATTGAAATACTGGTATTATTATCCCATCCGGGGTACTCTTCCAACTCTGGAAAAGAAGGAGCATTTCATTTTTTAGTAGTCGCCAATCCAAAGCAGGTGGTTTGTAAAATAGTCGAATTCAAAAACAACATATGGTTCGGGATGAGAAATGCACAATGCAAAGCCTCTGTGCCTTGCACTTGCCAACTTTTCGAACCCCAAACAAATTTCAATAGTATCTTTCCACAGTTCATAGCCCCAATAGCCAATTAGTCAAGAAAGGACTCAGAATATAACAATTTTGTGTGGGTAAGTGTAACCTTGGTAGAGGAGTTTTCGGACATCTTAAAATAAAATGCATTAGGATTTGACTGATTGAAATCAGTAAAATAAGTGAATCTCTTCAAAAGAGAACTTGAGCTGCCTTCAACAGGAGCGGGGCAATGTTCCCATTGCTTATAATTGACTATATTCCTACCTTGTGTTTGCTTTATGCAGGTAGTGATTTCCATAGTGTTGATAACAGAACAAATCACCATAAATAGCTGAATCTAAATATAAATCCTCTGCATCAAAAGCAGCATAATATTTCAAATCTGAAAACAAAGCCTCTACGGATTGAACATCCCAATCATCAGAGCGTATATTTTGTTTAATCACATCCCCCATAGAAACTCTTAGTACATTCGGGACATTTATAACCGCTGTGGGACCGTGAATTTGGAATTTAATAGCATCCCATACAATCCCATCTAAGACGGGCCAAGCAGTAATATTTACAAAAGTCAGTGTGATGAGGAATGGGGTGCCAATGTTCCATTAATTAGTCGAATAGAAGTTCTCTCTTCAACGTAGTGTCCATTCACAAGACGGAAAAAATACACCACAAAGCCAATTGACAAACAAACAAAATGAAAAAAGCACCAATCAGATGTAAGTCCACGGGGGTATCAAAAAATGTTTTTTAAACCATGCTGCAAAAACAGACATTTTTTAAAGGGACTTTGATGTGGTAGAGCTAGTGTCAAATGAAAATCTGGACTCAGTTGCCAAACAGGTTTGTAAATCGGGCATCGATAAGTCTGTGGGGTAAGTATACTCAGTATCATCAAGATGAGCATCAGGTGAGGTATTCAATAAAGGACTTGAAACAGCAGGCATCTCGAAGGCAGGCATCTCGAAGGCAACGTCAGGCCTGTTAGGAGACGAAGCCAAAACAGAATTTCTCAGTATCAATGGACAGGAAACCGCAGGTGACATACTAAGAAGAATCGGCCACTCCGTGTAATTTGACATAGTCAATGGAGATGTACCTTTTTTCCTTACGACCTGGAAGTGGAGGTAAAACGACTGTTCTTGTATCCTGCACGCCAAGTACAGGAACTGGAGCTCGATAGGAGGGGCCAAACTCCTTTTTGTTCTCGACCCTCTCTCGGACCAGTTCTCCGACTCGGGGTAGCCAGACAACTACCGGAATCTGCGACGCAGCATCAGATGTGGAGGGCTTGTGTTCCTTTGCAAGACTGTTTCTCGTCTCTTGTAGAGTCGGTAAAACATTACAATGTTCATCTACGTCAAAGGGGGCAGCTGTCGCCGCCTGCTCTAGACCTTCAAGGTCCGGGACAAACATTTTGATACCAAAGAGCATCTCTTATGGGGTCCGCCCACCCAGAGACCTTCTAGGGAGATTATTAAGTGCACGCTGTACGCCATTCAGATGGGCTAGCCAGTTCCGGCCGGTACTTATAACTCTAGCTGTAAAGGATTGCTTTAAGTCACGGTTCATCCGCTCAACAACACTATTACCCTCAGGCCGGTATGAAGACGAAAATTTGACCTGGACCCTCAATGAACTCATGGCATGTTTGTTCTCCTTAGAGGCGAACGCTGGACCCTGGTCTGAAAGGAAGGTGCCACACGCAGAAATTCCCACAAAGACACACAAATCACTTATGACAGTTCGAGAATCAGCACTTCGGTGTGACCACACCCATACAAAGCGCGTGCAAGAATCAACTGAAACTAAGATGTACTTATACGCAGTATGTGAAGAAAAAGGACCGCAGTGATCCTAATAAACACAACCAAGTGGTTTATTGGAAAAGTACAACTGTGTCTGGGGCGTATGCGTAGTAGTCGAAGGTTTGATCTGCTGACAAATGTCATATTGAAGGACATAATCACGCGTCTGTTTATACAGTCACCGCCACCAAAAACGCTGTTGTAGCTGAGATACAGTAGCCGAAACGCATGCATGAGCGGATGCAACACCCTCATGGGCAGCCGTAATCAGCGCTGACCTGCGGTCCGTGTTGGGAATCAATCAGTCACCAACATCTGGTATTTTCACATAAGAAACTTTATCAGGACTTAAATGATAAGAATACTTTGAAGGCAATCCAGTAGGATATTTACTTCCCTTCTCAGTAGCTGCAATTGCTGCCAATATGTCATCATCAATCTTACTTTTGGAACGTGTAACTGCTGCAACCCAATATGTCGAAAATGCTGTCTTCGCTGCCTCATCGGCCAGACTATTGCCAACAGCGTCAACTCCCACACGCTGAGGACCAAGAGTATGAATTACATATACGAGTGGCAGTTGCTCCTTAAGTTCAGCCACTCGGACCCAGATCATTTTATGATTTATTGTGCTACCTTTGGAGTCCCGATAGTCGTTCTGAGTCCAAAAGAACAGATTGTCATTGTAAGACTGGACACAGTAGTAAGAGTCACTCTCAATAAGAGTAGTCACACCAGGCTCTGCGTACTCCAATGCAAGCATCAGGGTACAGAGCTCGGCTAACTGGGCGGTACAGTCCCCTAATGTCTGTGTATGTACGACATCGGACTTGAATTCTCCATTCACCATGGTACCAACCACAATTGCGCAAGCTGAGACGTATGTGTGCTTAGACCCATGCGCGACTTGTGCTGAACCATCAGTGTAAATGATACAATGGAAATCCTCCAAAGAGCACATAGTCAATGGGGCAGGATGAATAAATTCATATTGCAAAAACTCCTGTGACCGTAAGGAGGTGTAAAAAATGAACGTGACATCTGGAGACGTCAATGATGTTGCCCATTGTATCCACTGTGGGTGCAAAACTTTAGAATTAGGTACACTGGATTTCATCACTGACTCCAAGGCAGGATACGGGGTAACAACCAACATGCGTTTTCCCTGCGACAGTGCACGTTCCTTCAGAATCGCCATTGTCATTGCTGTCAAAACTTTTTCCACAGTGGAAAACCGCATTTCAGCTGAAGTGTACAAGTGTGACTTGTAAGCGATAGGTACTGTGTCACCTTTGTTAAAAGTAAGGTATGTGAAACCCACCGCCCCAGGGACGATTCTTATCACCAGGTTGGTGTGGTTATCACGAGTCAGTAAGAATTTAGATTCTAGATGATCAGCCTGCAAAGATTGCAAAATGGCTGAATGTTCAGGCAGCCAGCACGATTTGGTAAAATTTGGTTGTATCAGAGCATATAATGGCTTGATACACTGGGCATATTCGGGATTGTAAGTACGCCCGAAATTCAAAAATCCAAGGAAGGATTGCAATTTTTTCAGTGTTGTAGGAGCGCACAGTTGTGCGCATTTCTCAAAGAAGTTAGTAGCCAATCCTCGACCTTCATTGTTGAGCTCATAGCCCAGGAACAACACTGTGTACTCTGCAATGTGCGACTTTGAAGTTAAATTTGTAACCGAAGTCCGCAAAATTACAAATTATGCAGTCAACGCGGCACAGATGCGTCCATATCTCGTCGCCTGTGAGATAAATGTCATCCACATACGAACACGCATCTGGGTCAATTCTCTCTAGAAGAGAAACTATAAGGCATCAAACACACCTGGACTATTCTTATAGCCATTGGCTAAAGGTTTAAATTTTCGCTGTGTGACACCACTGGTAAAAGCGGTCCATTGACTACTTAAACCAGAAAGGTTGTGGGCAAAAAACCCATTGGATATGTCAAGTGTGGTTTTAAACCTTTTACGCAGAAGACCATCCACCAGGGAAGAGCCGGAGGTATTCTGTACTGCACAGGTATGGCAATGCAAGTTTAGATGCCGGTATTCCAATACCAAACGGTACGAGCCATCAGGCTTGGTCACAGTAAAAAGAGGGTTAATCATCGGAAACACACAAGTTTCAATTACACCTTGATATTCCAATTGTTCAAGGATTTCTGCGACCGAAGCTTTCGCTTCACGCCGCATTAGATATTGAGGTTGAGGCTGTGGCATTGACCGCAAGGGAATCTCATGTTGGGGGGAGAATTTATCCCAACCACAGCGAGTACGGTACAAAGCAGGCGCAAGGACCTTAGCCCACTCTTCTGCAAAATGTTGCGTATGCTCCTTTAACACGGTGTGCGTGAAACTAGGGAGGATGACCTCCTCCACTCTCGGAGCAGCTAGAACAAAAGGTGGGGGTCAGTCAGCCTCCGCTAACAAAATGTCATACGTAGTTGTAAGATTTTCCCAAAATACCACTTTTATGGTACGTTGAATGTCACCTTCAATTAAAAGGTCAATTTCAAAAAGCCTATCAGGGGGAGCTACTCGAGTATCAGCTGTCTCAACAACAACAAATTTGTCAGGCGCTGTCTCCTTCAGTAGTGGACGCAGGGCCTCTCGAACAATGGTAATCTCTGCCGCGCTGTCCAACAGCGTCAGCGCCCACGTCTGATTACGAAGCTGCATTCTCACTATCTGTGGCATATCTCGCTGTAAATCGGCAACTTTCTTTTTCTGAAACTGGGGTCTCTTCTACGAAGAATCCTCCTGCTTGCCTTTTCCGTCTTTCGGGCGGGGTTGGTCGCGATTCTGCTGGCCGCCGCCTCCACCACCGGACGAAGAGGTCGATGTGTACTGTAAAGAACGAGGAGAACGTTGATCAGGAACCTGAATACGATCGGGTGACTTAATCTTAGCGCAGTCGTGCAAGTCATACGAGCACTCAGTAGACGTAGGCACTGGTGACGTGGGACTGGACTCCTGTTTCTGTTATTGTTTTCCCTGTTTCTTGCTTTTGTTCCAATTTTGCTTTGGAGCTTTGGGTTGATCGTCTTTCTCAGACTTCGACCCCTGAGTTAATTTTTTTATCTATAGCAGAAAAGGGCTTGACACCTAAACTATTACGGATTATGGTCTTCTATGCCGCCGTAATAATTCTCGGTAACTGACGGGGTTTATTGGCATCGGGGACTTCGCGCAAACCATTAGACACTTGAAAGTTTACCGCATCTCCCTTTATATTAGAAAGGACGAGATCGGAAACTACGTCAAACGAGCCAACAAGTCTCATTCCCAATTCAACCACAACCTCAGGTCCGTGTTCATCTTGAACACGCTTAATGACCGTCGGAAGGACAGCCATTGACGGAGTGCCGAAGTACCTTGTGTACACTGCTGCAAAGATTCTACCCCATGACTCGCAGTCACCGGCTTCCGGTACAAAGTCCTTGGGCAAACTAATTGTCAGAATCCTGTGTTTTTCTACAGGACTCGAATTGGGAAAAACTGCCTCCAGCTGGTCAAATTTCTAAGCAAGCCAGAAAGGCATATCATCCTTATACTGGGGATCCGTGCCCATAACCATATTAACCATAACAGGACTAAGCTTCATCCCGCTCGGTGCAGCTGGAAGCGCCGCAACACCAGGGGCCCGCCCTGGAAATTGCGGGTAACATATTGAACCAAGGCCCTAATAACTCCTATTGCGGAGGATTATAGGAGCCTCAATTCAGCAACGGGGACTGCCCCGGCATGAGGATGAGGGGTAAATCCAGCCAAAACTGGCCAAGAAGCGCCTGGAATGGACAAAGGACCTAATCTAATCGCCGTTAAACTGTGGGGAAGTGCGCCATTAAACCAAACACAGTGCTGCCATGCAGAAATCGGAGTTTCCCATGTCCTATAAGGAACATATTCCACGGGCACTGGTGTGTGAGTATACGTGTGAAACGGTAACAATCCACCTTTCAATGGAAGGGGTTCCCTACAGTTGTGGGGAGCACCCAGTGTTGGTAAAATACACCTCACACACCAAAAGGACCCTTGGTGTCATGCATCATTATTGGGGTCTTCGCACCCCTCTACGGGATGCGGCGTGCTGCGACCTACGACTACGTGGAAGCACTTACTTAGATGGCTATATGTGGTGCGTGTGAGGGTTTTAAATTATGTGCGTGAGTGGTGGGGTTATGGGTGAGTGATGGTTAAAAAGGACCTGGCTCGTGGGGTAAACTAAAAAATATTTAATGGGCCCCCGGGCTGGTACTATTAAAAGGTGCGAGTGGAGGTGTTTTATGCAGGACAATGTGCATCACCTCCTGTGTGTGTGTCAACATGTTTCGGGGTCGGAACTCCTTCTTCAGGACGGGGTACACAAATCCCCACCTTACTCACGTTTCTCTACTTAAAATCTGTTTTTTAACAAAAAGTGAGATATGGTGCAGGCTATATTGTACCTACAATGCTTGATGAATTCTGCTATTTTGCAGACCTGGAAAGGAAGAGGACAAAAAATATTTTCTGGTAATCGACTCCTTATCATGTGTTAGGCACAGTGACCTGTGGAAAAATATATAAAAAATATTTATATAGTGTGGGTTGCGATCTCTAGACACAGGATGTCATTCTACCCGTGAAATCGTGCCTTTGTGGAAAAAGAAAAGACGAGGACAAAGACATACATACAGACAACATAAAGCACACACTCTAAAAATTAGAATTACTGCTCATCTTGTGGCCTGATCGTAAATGGAGGGTTAAAAGTTAGCATAATATAAAGGCATACTTGTTCATTTCATCTTTGGTGCCTCATGAGTCTGAGAATACTGGGGCCTTCGTGCTGATTCGCTACCTGTGAAATATGCAGAGTATCAATGTATGCTGTACTTGCATCGTGGCTGACCAACCTCCTGATGAATTCTCGGATCATCTACTCACGATGTCTTGGAGAGAAATGCTCCTGACTGCCCCACACGCGGCTCCGCTGAGAGTGCGGTGTAAGTGTCGGGACTCGCCTAATTTATAGCTAGTTGTATTGCCAATTATTGTTAGGGAATCAATTCAATATCAGGATATGTTCATGTATGGGTATTCCGGCTAGCGCGTCGCTGTTGCATCTGTGTTTGGTTGAGGGAGCTCCGTCGTGTGATGTGCGCAAGCGCATTGGCGGAACGTCTCCTTGTTAGCGGGCATGCGCATTGTAAAGACACACGATCGTGTGCACTGTCTCTTTTCCTATATGGCCGCAAAAGTAGTGGGGAAGCGCTTTATAGAGAAAGCGACTTGGGTCCCAATAAAGCGAGGTTTTACTTTGAGGTTGTTATTTAGGGAAACAGTGCAGTGTCTTTTCCATTTAAAGCCTGATTTGCCCTTATTCAACAATGTGGGTACACTTGTGACAAGCTTTCTATAGAGGGTTTGTGAATAACCCTAAATTACAGGACTTAGCCATTGGACCATGAGTGTTGTACACTTGTTTGCTAGTGAATTGTCACTGGCAATGCTGCTGGGGCGCTGTAGGGCACATTCTGGAGAGGTGATAATGTCCTGTAATCAAAAGTGGGATGAAATGGAATGAAATGGAATAAAATGAAATACAATAAAAGGAGATGTATGGACTATCATGCCCTACTGGAGAAAGTTAATGTCCACAATGTAGTTCAATGAGTTGACCCCATGGTATCTCGTCATTAAGGCCTGAGATATGGGTGCCCAGACGGAATACCCAACGCTGCTCTTTTTCAGGCCTGTCTCTGTTTGCAGTTGCTCAATAACTGTCCAGGAGAGGTCATTCACACAGTGTTGTGTTTCCAGAAAGTGCGTTGCCATTTTAGTGGTGCTTTTCTTGCACCTTACGTTGCTTTTGTGTTCACTTATACGTACCTTCACTGCTCTGGTGGTCATGCCTATGTATTCAAGGCCACACGGACAGGTGATCATATAGACCACATTCTTACTGTTGCAGTTGGTCAGTTTTTGTTGGTCCCATTTGGTACCGTTCGAATGTCAATTGTTTACTTTTCTTGGTGAGGTGGCAGCTACTGCAGTTGCCACAGGGAAAGTGTCCTTGTATTCCATGTAAAGCAGGTGGTGGTTGTTGGTTGCGGTTAGGGTGGGTGTTAAACTTCTAATAAGCTCATGCTAACACTGTATGAATGCAAGGCTCAGCCCCACTACAAGGTCGATTCGTGGCAGGCATTAAATCCCAGAACTCTGATAGGAGAGTCTGGCACGAGAGGCATCCTTCAACCAACTCTTGGCTTAGGGGGCAGCCGACGATCACAACACATGGCCACCCTGCGCCTAGCAAGGACCAGCAGCATCGAGATAAGACGTCGAAAAGCCACAGGACAGAATTGAACAAAGCCGAGAAGGCACAGGGGTGGATCAGGGTGCACTACAGCGCAGGTAATGTCAGAAATGGTGGAACACTCCACTCGCCAGAACTCAGAGACCTTAGGGCATAGCCACACTAAATGGGCAAAGTCCGCGGCAGGAGCAGCGCACGCACACAATTGTCCCCAGGAATAAGCCCGAGCCGGTGGAGCAGCACTGGGGTGCGGTACAGCCTGTGCAAATACTTGAAACAGATCAGATGGAACAGCTAGTAGGTGACAGCTTTTTCGTCTGATTACAGCAATATAGCCAGTCAGCCTGCGAAGTGTCAATACTGAGATCCGCACCGCATGCCTCCCGCGCACGATCCGAGGAAACGGGGTCAGACACTAGGGTGAGAGTGTATAGAAGGGGACTAATTTGTGCGGCGACGGGAAAGTGTATATGAAATCCAGAGCCGGCATGGTGGGTGGGGGCTGAGGGAATGTGAGGTGCAGTTTCCGGCAAGAAGAGAGTAGGAGGTGTTCTCTGGGTATAGATCCGCCACCGTCCTCAAGCCCAACCGCATCTCATGTCTAGACATGCTAGAAGACCGAAATGAGGGGAAATCTGGGTGGTTCACTATTGGCACAGAGTTGGCAGAGAGCCGAGGGATGCTAGAAAGCAGACGCAGGCCAGACCAGGCCCATCGCAGCGTCTCAACCGTGTCGACCTCCGCCCGAGGGCGCAAACAAAGCTGTGGATAAAGGCCAGGGAGAAGCTACATCCGTCTTGATTGCGACGTGAGGCTGATAAGGGGTAGGGTAAATCCAGAAATGCAGGAAGCTGGCCTGGGCACACAAGGCATAGATCCTGAAGTCAGGCGCGCCCATCCCACCGGCAGACATGGGGAGAGTAAGGATGGCATATGCTACTCTTGGCTGTTTACCCGCCCAAACGAGAGAAATGATTAGGGAGCGTAATTTGCGAAAGAAATGAGAAGTGAGAGGGTTAGGGATGTCTTAAAACAGGTAGAGAAATTTAGGAAGGACCACCATTTTGGCGATTATGATTCGGCCTGCCAGAGATAGCGGAATGCAGCTCCACGATGGAATCCTGGATTCCAGCCAGTCTACCGCACACCCGAAGTTAGACCTCCACAGTTCATCCAGATCCCTACTCAGCCAGATGCCCAAATAGCGCGTGAGCCAGAAGCCGACACAAATGGAAATTCAGGTGAGAATGGCACGATGGCATCCGTCAAGGGGAATAGAACAGACTCACTCCAGTTCACCTGGATGCCCGAAAGCCAGCCAAAGTGTATGATTTGCCAGACCAAGGGGCTGAGGTTCTCCTGAGGATGGCGGACATATAGGGCAACATCGTCCGCATACATTGAGACGAGCAGGGAGCGGGATGAGAAACCAATACCCCTGTGAGTGTGGTGCTGCTGAAGCCTGGCGGCAAGGGGCTCCATTGCGATGGCAAAAAGCATGGCCGATAACTGGCACTCCTGGTGTGTGCCACAAGCAATACTAATAGGGTCGGAGACCTGAACATTAATGCGGAGACATGCCGAGGGATTGGTGTAAAGGAGTTTAACCTTATGCAGAAAGATTTCACTGAAGCCCATACGCGGCAAGATGTAAAATAAAAAGGGCCACTCCAGCGTATCGAACGCCTTAGTGGCATCCAGCAGGGCAGCCACAGCCGGTAGGTTAGGCTTAATTTGATTCAAGACTGAGAAGATAGTACGAAGGTTGTGCGAGGTAGTCCTACCGGGAATGAAACCTGATTGATCGGGGAGAGCAATGGTGGGCATAAGTAAAAGAAGGCGGGAGGCAAAAAGTTTGTTTATAAGGGAAAGGGGGCGGTAAGAGTCACGATGGTCGGCAGACATGTCGGGTTTGAGAAGCAAGGTTATCATTGCCTCACACAAGGATGGCGGAAAGAGACTGGTATCGAAAGATTCATTGTACATAGCTGCCAGATGTGGTTCCATGAGATCTGCGAACTTTTGTAGAACGAGGCTGGCAGGCCATACAGGCAAGGGCCTTGTCTCCAGGTAGACTACTGATGGCAGTCAGTACTTCCTCCCTGGAAAACGGTTCATCAAGGAATTTACGGTGGTAGTCTTCCAGCCAGACCAGCGCAATGGAATCAAAGTATTGATCAAAATCCTCCCGTGGCAGAGGAGTACCGGCAGAACAGAGTTGTGAATATAATTGAGAAAGCGGGATTTTATGTTATTGGGGAGGTAGTCCTGTCCGGGCCACCATCACTTAGGGGCGTTATATAGGATGCCACTAGCGGTGGACGAAGAAGGTTGGCAAGAGTACGCCCCGGGCGGTCCCCCTCACCAAAGCGACGAGCCCGACCCTCTCTGCCCAAAATAGACAGTTCACGGTCAGCTTCATCCGAGAATTCAGTGTGTTTTTGGCATAGTAGTGCCAGCGTCTCAGGACTGGGGTGTCCCGCCTGGGCAGCATCCAGATCCTTAATTTCCTCCTCGAGCTTAGCCAGAGTGGTAAGAATAGAGCGGAGGATGCCAGCCTCTTTAGAAATACATTCCCCCCGAATGACGGCCTTAAACCCTTCCCATAAGGTGGAGGCGGAGTCAACGGAACCCGTGTTTAAATCAAAATAGTTGGTTATCGCGGTTTGGATGTCCGCCTCAAAAAGCAGAGTCCCGGAGGGCGTTAGGGGGGAGACGCCAAATAAAGGCCAGTCACGGGGAATGAGGAGGGCTGAGACGGATCTGCACCGGCGCATGATCGGAGAAGGTGTGAGCCATGTGCACTGCATCGATGAGCCAAGACAAAACGTCCGGCGAGGTCAGCCAAAAGTCAGTTCACGACCAACAGCCCCTCGCGCCAGTGAAACAGGTGCCTTCCCAAGCATCGGGGCAGAAGGCGCACCAAGCGTCAGTTATTGGCTAAAACTCACGTGAGAGCTGCAGCTGCACGCGGATGGGATATATAGGAGCCCGACCGATCCAAGGTCGCCGATAGAGTGACATTAAAATCTCCACCCCAAACTACCGCCACGGGCCGCAGGAAGAGATGAGGTGAAAGATGTGATTAAAAAATTCGGAGTCATCGGAATTGGGGCCGTAGACTGCAGCAATCGTATCGGGCCGAGGGAGTAGTGAACCATGGAGGATCACATATCTGCTCTCCGGATCGAGCAGTACCCGGGCGGTCTGGAAAGGGAGGCCCCGGCGCATCAAAATTGAGACTCCCCTGGCATACGACGAGTAGGTGGAGGAGTGGGATTCCCCCCAATAACAGGATTGGAGTCTGGAGACGGATCCGGGCAACAGGTTCGACTCCTGTAAGAGACATATATCTACTTTGTGTCGCTGTAAGTGTGAGTGAATAAGACGGGACTTGTGGTGGTCCTTCAGGCAACGGACATTCCAAGTCCAGCAGACGATGTCAGCTATAAGGGGGCGGTTCAAAGTGCAGCACAACGCAGCGCAGACGGCAAGCTACACAGACAAGCACAGCACACATGAGAAACAGGAACGTCAGAGGGAGGCATGAAGCAGCACAGGTGGGAGGCAGAGCAAGCAAATTGAAACGGCCCTCGGGGGATTTCCACAAACAGGGCAGTGCGGGAGAGGCGCGCAAGCATCTAACTGACGCGTATGGCTCAGAGAGCAGAGCGCACAGTGGGCAGTGATAGCGTCCCATGAACCAAACCACAGGAGGCGCAGCTTATAAGGGGAAGGAGGGACCAGTGGAGCAACATGTTGACCAACAATATATGACCAATGAGCGTAAACAGAACAAATCAGAGAGCACAATGCAGTGTGGCAGACAAGACTATCTGCGGATAGCCAAGGCAGGAAGCACAGTACAGTGTTGCGGTCAAAACAAATGAAGGCATTACTTAACAACCATACGGTGGCGAACTGAAGCCACCTCCTCAATTGAGGAGCATAGAACCCCAAAACCCCCACCCCCCACCCCATCCCAAATCTAGAAATCCCTCCAACCCCCCAATCAGGCTGAGTAATTCATCCGCCCCACCCCGGGGACCCCCAACTGGGATAAGAGGAAACAATGGAAGGAAAGGGAATCATCCTGTGAGGGCATGGCAGGGCTAGGCATACACCCCTGCAAACAAGCAGGGTGGCCAAACTGAGGTTATGTCAGGCATCATTCAGAAAGAGGGTAAAAGAAACAATGTCTGCACTATGAATTGTTGTCGCTGAGATGACCTGCACCATCGGGCTGAGATTTAGAAAGGGAGGAGCGAGCATCTTTGTCCAGTTTCCCGGGACCGAGACGTGGACCAAGAGAACGATGTGCACGCTCTACAAAGAAAACCAAGGAGAGGACGTCACCGAAGAGTTCCTTAATCAGCTGTTCCACAAAATCCTCCATCCTTGAAATGCAGGTGGACTCCGGGAGTCCCGTGATGCGGAGGTTGCTTCGGCGGGAGCGGGCCTCCAAATCCTCATTCCCGGATAATCGCCAAGATCTTGTCCATCTGGAGTAGTTTCTGCCGGTCTTGGGTGGCAGCATCCTCAGCATCCAACACTCTGGATTCGACATGGAGTATCCGGTTATCAGGGGAGTTGACACAGGCCTTCACTGTGTCTAGACTGGTTGAGAGTTGGTCCAGCTGGGTCGCTATACCCGTTACTGTTGACTTGACGTCCAGCATGATTGCCTTGAGGTCGTCCTCACGATTGGAGGCCTCCATGGTGGCAGCGGAGTCGGCACCCTCGGAGCCCGCACCGTCCTGGCGAGAGGCTCTTCGGAGCTCAAAGACCATCTTGGTCTGTTTTGGGTCATTTTTCCCCATGATGAGAGACCCTGGCGGCAGAAGGGAAGCCCACACGAGGCAAAAGACAGTCAATACGGCCAGGGGCACGCAGACCCCCAGCATCTGGCAGCGGAAGGCAGTGAGAGAAAAGTAGGATCCACTTGATGGGCCACCAGAAAATGGAGGAGAGTCACCGTAGAAAAATATGAGAGGCACGGAGCAACTGGGATAAGGAGGTGGTGTCGATTAACAGTGACACAACCAGGGCGGGCACCCACCGAAGCACCTGGCAACGGAGGAAGTCAAGCAGGAGTCATGGCAGGCATCAGACTAGCATAATATAGGCAAACCTCCCATTCCACAAGGCCACAGTGAGCAAAGCAAAAAGTCAATGCGCCCATAGGAGGAACAAGGGTAGCAGCCCAACACACACCCAGCCGCCAGTCCAGGTCACGGCACACAGAGGGCAGTGATCCAAACAGGGGCGTACCATAAGCCGTAGGAGGCAAGGCCAGGCCAGCAAGGCACATCCAGGCGCCGGGCAGAGCAACAGGCAGAAATCAGGGACTAAGTGACCCCAAGGAGCTCGCAAGGACCACAGCACCAAACAGCAGAGATACAGTAGATTACAAAGCTGTAGCTCACATGGGCCAGCCAAGTGGTGGCGAGAGAAAACCACGCCAGTAGGAGGGCGAGGCCAGCAGGCTCCAGTGGTGCCCTACCAGACTGAGGCCGAACAAGCGGGGAGCCGCGTGGTGCCCGCCGCTCACGTCACCGAGCCCGGGTGCCTGCAGCGGCCACGAGAAGCGGACGGAAGGTCGCCAAAGAAACAGCGCCTAATCTGCAGCACACCAGGCCGGGCGAAACAGCCCTCAAGCCCCCAGCACCGCCCGCAAGGCCACAGAGGCGGCACCACTCACCCGCTGAAGGCAAACGGAGTCCCCAGCTCGATACTCTGCCGGGTGCGGCACCCAGCAGTCACAGGCAGTCCGGGGCAGAGAAGACCTAACCTTGCGGTCCAGAGGCCGTAGGCCCAGCGTCTCTCACCAATGGCACAGCACCGCCGCAGGGCCCAACCGGGAGGCGGCGGTGCGATGAATCAGCGCCTCACTTGCAGGGGAGCCAGGATTCAGCGTCGGAGTGCAGCCAGGGTAAGGATGCCAGCAGGATATTTACGGATAGTTAAGCTTGGCCGGCAGAGCCCACTCAGAGTGCTGCCATCTTGCAGCCGGCCAAGCTACGCCCCCGGAGAAGTCTGGTTGTTGAATTGGAAAAACAGGAGGAAAAGTCCACTTGTTTACACAGATTCATTCCAGCTTTGAAATCTAGGCCTTGAAACAGGATAAACCATCTTAGCAATTTTGAGTAGTTTGCGATCGGTTTGTACCATAAACTAAGTAGCAAACGGTGTCCACACTACAGCAAAGCATTCCTTTTCAATGGCCACCCAGTTCCATTCTGTAGGACCTACAACTAGTTAAGGTCACCAGACGTTTTCTACCTTAGTCATCAAGTTGAGCCAGCACTGCTCCAACTTCCTTATAAGAAACAGCCGTCTGTACAATGACTTGAGTGTAGCCAGAGATCCTCAGTACAGATACAGCACATACTGCTCTTGTCAGGTCATCAAATACTTTCTGACATTCCTCAGCCCATATTACCAACTTGGGATGCTTTTTGGATGCCAAAGCTGTCAATGAAGCAACTACAATCCCATAGCTAGCCACAAACTTCCTGTAATAACCAGTAAGTCATAAAAAGGCTCTCGCCCATGTGTGGGTTATTGGCACCTCTCACTCGAACATAAAGTGAATCTTTGCATCCAATGGATGTATCATTTTACTACACCCTGGATGCCCAAGGCAGACTCAAGTGGACTGTCCCACTTGGCATTTTGTTGCCTTGATGGTCGGTTTTGCCCCCTGTATTCTGATCATCACCGGTTCTACATGCTTCAGGTGGTCCTCTTGTGAACTGCTAAATGTTGCAAGGTCATCCAGGTAGGCTACATAGAACACTTAAAGCTATGTTAGAGCATGGTCCACCATGTGCTGAAAACTGACAGCAGCATGGTTTAACTTAAGGAGCATTACTCTAAACTGGAATAATCCCTCTAGCATGGTCCTCTCATTTTCACTAGGTCCTGTAGCAATTTGCCAGTAGCCACTAGTCAAAGCAAAGGTACTGAAGTGTTTTTCAGCACCCAGCCAACCACAAGCTCATCCGTTCTGGCTGTACATCTGCCTTAGTGACTTCACCGAGGGTCCATACAAAAGCAAAAATCTGTGGAACCTTCCTTGAACAGCAACACCACATGGCCGGCCCACGGACTATAGCATCATTCCATCACCCCATGTCCAACATCTTGGCCACTTCAGGTCCAGTGCTTTCCTGGATCCGGTTAGACATTCAATAGACAAAAGGGATAGTCTGCCACTGAAAAGGAAGACTAATTCATAAACACAGACATGGGTCAAGCCTGGAATCAGTGATATAAGAGAGGAAAATTGTTCCAGTACCTTTGTGCACCCCCCCTGCTACTCAGGCATCAACACTGATGCAAGCTGTAGCCCCTCCACAGATCCATCATGTCACTAAGCAGCAAGTCAGGAAGAGGCTGACTTCCACGAATGTATCTGCTGTAGCCATGTTTATTGTGCAATCTCTCCAGCGGTAAGGTTCAAGCTACTTTACTTGGAACACCCTCGTGGGTCCCTTGGGGGACCTTTGTCTACCAAGTAGTTAACATCAGAAACTTATAGCACTATCTTGTATGGCCCACACTAGGCTTCAGCACCAATACATCCTGTCCCCCATGTTACCCAGTCAGCTTTGTTTTCTGGGCTTATCACCCTTCATCAGCTCTTGCCTTGCTTCAAGGCTTTTCTTTGCCAGATTCCTGATTTGCACCTTCAGCTTCCTGATACCACATATCCACCACATCCTCCTGAGGTAATTTGAAATGTCATTCCCACCCTATTCTGATCAAGCTGACAGGGTCACACATTGGGTACAAAAGGACTAAATCCTACCTCCTTCTTTGGAATGTCCCCGTGTGGAAACAAGAAACATGACACTAGATGACTTTACTTCCTCCCGAGGCTCTCAGGACTGAAGATTCTCAGGTCATCATGCCCTTAAGGAACTTATTGAAACTTTCTACCAACCCATTAGTTGGAGGTAGAATGCCATGTGAAGAGGTAGGTCATACCTGTACACTCACATGTCTCTCATATACGAGGGGATAAAAAAGAACCTTTGGAACCAGAACCTTTGGAAATCTAACTCTAGAAAAGATCTCTAGATGAGTGCTAGTTTGCAATTGTACTCCTGAGTGGTGTGATCCACCACAACCACCATATACTTACTGCTTTCATCCATATTACAAACATAATATGGATGCATGTAATATTAAAAAACAAAAATATCAGAAATTAAGTATTGATTACAAAAATATCTGCTTCCTATACTAAACTTTATAAAAAGCACAAATATAGAGAACACAAACACAGGCCCAAAAAATAAATGATTTAACTTATATGGGAAATAAAAAAAGTTACCTTTAAATAAACATATCAAAAAAATCAATTCAAACAATATCGCCTACAATATCGCCAACATAATTAATCATTATTAAATTGATTAAAAAAACATTTACATAAAACAATTACTTCAAATAAACCCAAAATATGTGATACACACATTTGGATAAAATAAAAGTATATTACATCAACAAAATATTTTCTAACCAATCCAAAAAATTATTTATATCTAAAATTTGAATGCACCCCCCCCCAAGAAAAATTGCAGTAACTGCATACATTTAAACACCAACCTAGATATTAACAAATATATATATATATATATATATCTACCCCAAAAATATCAAACTACATATCATACATCGAATATAAAACCTAAATTAGCGTTTACCATAGAAGTACTCAACTGATTAAAAAAAAAATGAAAGTAAACCAAACAATAAAATAAAACTATAAACAACTTTAACCAATAAAAATAAAAAAATGAAATTAACAAATAAAAAGCCACACTCCTTTAAACAATTAAATACTTAAAAACATTTGCAATGCAAGGAAACTGCCAAAATCTCTCACCAGACCATAAAAGAAAAATATTAGCAAATCTCAACTACCTATTTAAGTAAGTAAATCTTATATTTAAACTAAAATGTTACCAACTAATACATTTAAAAACATAAAATTGTAAATAAATATTAACTCTGTAACTTCTCTTTACAGAGTTCTTAAAAGAAAAAATCTACGACTTGCAAACTGCCAAAAACCAACCATAACAAACCAGCAGTAATAAATATAAAAAATCGTATTAAGTATACATAAATTAATAAAAAAGTATACTCACCCAAATAACGAGCAAAAATAAACCTAACGACCTCAACCTCTAGAAACTACCAACAAATTAACATTGAAACTTAAATTATTTTTCCATCCAACAGAAAAGAAAGCACCTGCTCCACATTAGAACGCCCCCAACTGAAAAGTTGCAAAACCGTGTGAAACACCTAAACAGAACATGCATGTAAAGTATATTAAATAGAAGTAGTTGCATTTTTTTTCACGTTCATAACAAACGTGCAAAAGTTAAAATATAAATTTATAGCATAAGGGGTTGTCAATGGCATGGGTATTGAATGCGCAAACGTTTCAGTATCCCCATGTAACAAGAAAATAGTAATTTTATGGTGCTCCAGAGGGAAAAGGTGGCCACTTGCCCCCTTAGGATATGCTAAGGACAAAGCCCCCAAACTGAACAAAATATTGAAACCCCCGAGCAACACAACAAAGAATAAGTACAAAAACTGTTCTTGTTCCTTAGTTGTATTTCTTTGTCTTTTTATTCTTCGTCTCCACAAGAGGTGTTAATCATTCATGAAATTCAGTATACATTCCAATCAATCCTGTAGCCAACACGTGTTTCTTCACTGGTGAATAAACCAAAAAGACTTCATCAGGGCTCAAAGATTATTGATATGCAGTAGTCAGTCCCATCCCAAAATGACCTTCATTCTTCAGTCCTCAATTCCCCTGAAGTACTTCAGATATCGAGTTAAAGAGTATCATACACACTGACCCACACGAACCGCAAGAGTACTCACTGAGCGCACAAGGATTATGGACTAAGCTTGACATATTCGCTTCAAAGGGATATCAAACGAACTTCAGACGCATTTAGGATGAAACTCCCTTTTTTTCATGCAACTGAAGAATTAAGTTTGTTTTTGGATGAGACATACTAATGCATATCAATAATTTTCACTGTGATAGATCTATATTTTAAACTCCTTCCGAGGTTTCCATCCTACTGGATCAGCTTCTGGATATGCAAACATTTTCCATCTGGGGCTTCATTTTGAATGCAATAACCATCTTTATATTCTCTCTACAGCACTAGGGTCTTGGTTGTAGTTTCAGGATTTATGTCTAATTATTCAAGTGCACAGGTTGCCAATCTAAACTTCTCATGGAACACATCACTGTCTATGAAAGTCTAAGAGGAACAAATCAGCCATCTCTTTAATGGTCTGGCAATCTGAAGTGATTTTACAACCAGACACAATATTTACATTATTATTATTATCTTAAAAACATTCATATTTTTGTCCAAGATCTAAATTATTTTTTCGTTCCCTCTTTCCATGTTCTAGAAAAATGCCCTCCTTTGCCACAGATCCGGAAGAACAAATTCCTTTCCATGCAGGAAGTGCTGTCAGCTAAGCGGACCACACTGATATAACAAAAACTATCGAAATATGTTGGTATCCACAAAGGCTTGGTTTGCATGTATCCCTGTATTTTGAAGAGTACTAATTTTTGTTGGTATCCTTTACTTCACACACTTCTTGACTTGTAGTTTTAATTTCACTCTATCAGCAGCGCATTCAAAGCTTTTCAAAATCTCATCACCTTTAGATAAGCCTAGGTTAAGCGCAATGAGTTATTTTGGACACCATGATAGTTAGTGCACCATATCAATTGATCCCTTATTAGTCACACAAACTCTAGATTTCCAATCTTTTAGCAAGATTGGTTAAAACTGCAAAGTAGCTTAGAAAGTGTCCCTTCCTCTCTCTAACGCACTTTTAAAAACCTTATGATCTTTCCACCAAAGTGATCTTCTAATTTTTTTAACGTTGCTTTATAACTATTTAGTTGTCCTGTTATTCGAAATGTAGGTTCTGGCAGGCTCTTGCAGACCTTCAGCTCTTCAATACAAAGGTCATATGGTATGACAAGCTGTCTCCTAAATAGTGTGAATTCTTCCCCATCTATTGCTACACAATATGACTAAACGTGCTTACAGTACTCCTTCTAGTATAGTATAGTATAGTGTGGAGAAGTGTGGCTCACTGGTTAGAGGAGGCAGACCCTGATGCAGAGGTCAGACCCGGGACCAGGGTTCAATTCCCGACGCGGCAGGGTCTTGAGCTCAATGTCCACGGACTCGATAATTGTCGCCTCGGCGCCTACTCTAATCATGGGTTCACACTCTGCAACTCTGGGCAATAGCTTGCTTAATCTCCACTACGGCCCAACCTGCGATGGGATGCCTGGTCTTCACCTTGGGGATGCCCAGTAGAGGTTATCTCGCAGGGAAAGCCAGGACGGGTTCCCAAAGCAAGCGCTAAGAGACCTGTCGGTGATTTGGCGCTATATAAATCGAAATTAACATAACATAACAGAAGGGGTGCTCCATAGTGGTTAAGGAAAGTTGGAGGCCAAGACCTAATATCTGCATTCATAAACAGGTATTTAATAAAGTTTAAAAAGCAGCAAAAATTAAAAAGGAAAAAATAAACAGAAATGAGAAATATAAACACTAGTAATTCTTTGAAGCTTTTAATAGAAAATATAACAGTGTTGTGCAATATATTGTATGTGACGAGAAGGAAAACAATAGTTGTCCTCTTTTCATGGCTGGTTCAGGTGGAGAATACAGGAAATTCGGAGAAGTCCACTTTTCATGTCTCCTAAACCGGCCTTCCTCTTGCTTTCACAAGTTATCGCCACAAGTAGGAAAAAGCAGCAAATGTGGTGCAAGCCTTCAACAGCCAAGACGCCATCTGTAGTGGAGCAGGCCAGTCACAAAGTATAGATCCGCCCCACAGTTGGCCAACAGGAACAGCGGATAGTACAGAAGAGAAGTTAGAGCAGCCATTGGACAGATCAGCTGCACAACACAACTGCCAGGATGAGACAGGACATTGTGCCAGACTGCTCAACTTGGAGGACCACTGGGCTCTGTAGATAGATGAAACCACACACCACGGGACAAAAGTGCTCACGAGGGCCACAGAGCTTAAGAGCGAGTGCAGAATGCAAGAGGAAATACCTCAGGACGGCGTTGCTGGAAAGCTGAAGACAGGACACCGGACAATCAGCAACAGGTGTTGTGATGGAAAACGAACCCCAGCACAGCTGTATCTTGTCATCAGTGAAATGAAGTTCCACAGAAATGAAGAACACAATATTCTTTACTGTTATACAATCATTACAAATGCCCAGGGTCCAGTCAGTCACATCCTGACAGTTGGTCTCATGAGGAGAATAGAATCCATACCATACAAGTATAGAGAGCAACAGATGACAAGGCAAAGGGTGGGAGAAGGAAGGAGAACACCAGGGGTCAGATAAAGAGGAAAAGGCAATAGAAACATTTGAAAAGGCTTATAATTTGTTTCAGACTTGAAAAGGAGTTTCAGCTGACAAAGCACATGGCTTCTGGAGTACATTGAAGAGGATTAAAAACAGAATTCTGAAGATGGATTTGAGCAAATAATGTTTTGCGTGCCTCCCAATATCTATTGTTAACTTTGGTAACTGTTGTGTAGAAAGGCAGAGTTTCTTAGCAGCGCACTCTTACAGCACTTGGCTATTTATTCTCAATTACAACCCCAGTTCTGCGATTATAGAATTGTTTACTCTTGAAACACGCCTTTCTCTATTTGAGAGGCAAAAGTAAAAACTTTCAGCTTTGAATCTTATCTTCTTCCATGGCCACTGAGCAAGCTAATCTTGAGAAACAATGTCATTCATTTCAGCTCTGGCACCAAGGAAGTTTTTTTGTTCTTTTTTAAAAACATACTCCCCAATCAGCGCAACTTCCCAAAACCAAAATGCAAGGCAGGTGATGACAGTATCAGTGCAACGTTCCCACAAACATAACAGGTGCAAACAGGAAGAAGCAGCATTGCAGCCTTAGTCCCTCCACCTGCTGCCCTAGGTAGAGATGAGGGGGCATCTTCAACTCATATCCTCTCTTTCTTCACTAACATTTTAAGAAAACTTCAGAATTAAAGGGCTTTGCGCATACCATTGCATGCAAAAAACCACTGAACACAATACATTTATATATAAAAAAGATGAATACTTTAAAGCATTATGGGAGAAATAAACCTATTAACAAATGCAGTGAGAAAATCATACATCTAAATTATACATGGAGAAAAAGCATTGAAACATATGCGAAGAGAAATGCTATCTAGAAATACATTTGCAAATATTCAATATTTAAGACAAGAATTCTATAATGTGCACTAACGATACATCAGGGAGAACCAACATGTGACTCAAGAACACAGTGTAGGGTAATCCAACGAGTGGGCTGCTAGGCAGGCGTTTTATGATTTAATACTGAACAGTTAGACTGAAAGTTCATCTTTTGACATTTTGTGTACGTCAATCCTATCATTATTTGGACATTGTTTATTGGAATCATTTAGAATCACTTCTCAGAATTCTTATAAAATGCAGAGCGGACCAAAAGGTTACAGGTGATATTGGCACGCCATTATGCCGTCATAAGTTTCGATAAGGCTAGCTAGCGAGAAGAATTATAATAAATTGAGAAATTGCAAGATGTGCAAGTGGCCCTTGCCTCAATGTTTTCCATTTACGTTAGTAAGTTCCGTGTTCTTGTGGTTTTGTGGGTGAGCGCAGCACAGGCTTAGAACATCGAAGGAGAGAGGGTCTTTGGGCTGTTGTTGACCAAGAGGGACAGAGGGTGCAGCTTTGTGTGTGTAGCAGAAGAAATATGTGAAATGCTGTTTAGGAGGCACTGGGCCTTTGAAGCTAAAGAATCAGTGAGACAGTTTGGTCAACTTAACAGATTCCTGTACCCTGGCAGGGGGGTCTATAGGAGGGTCTCATGTTTGAGGTGTAGCACGGTGGACCCACTGTGTTCTTATATAGTAGAACGGGACCCTGCTTCACTACTGCAGAGATCTCAAGAAAGAAAAAAGGTACGACAATTCAGCTGGTTTACATATGTGCTGTAGAGATGTGTGCATAATCTGCTGATCTCAGATCTGAATTGTTAGATTATCAAAGATTTAATAAGGTTGTGTTAAACAAGATCATGTTAAATGGATTGGGATGTCAATATGCAAGTGCTTCATCCATAAATCTTGGATTAGCTTGATCCTACCACTTCTATTGGTGAAACATCCCACCCACCTCCCAGCAAGAATCTAAATGTGGACTTAAAGTTGGTAGGTCTAACATGCTATGAAGAGACACTTCAAGGAATTCCTGGTGGGGTAGTAGGCATGTTTCTACTGTTATGCTAATGTTATTTCTTCTCACCAAACCCCTTACTCATCAGTCCTAGACTCAGGCCCGGTACTAGACTTGGGTCCAGGAGAGCCAGGCCCTCAAAAGGGAGTTATCTGAGGCTATAAAGGCTTATAGAGATGGGATTAGGACGGCGAAAACGACCTTCTACTCTGATAAAATCCTAGAGGCTAAATCTAAGCCCAGGGAAATTTTTCAGATAATAAAACACTGCTCAAGTGTCATTACCGCCCCCCCTCCGAGCAAAACCCAAGACCAATGCAACGAGCTTGCGGACTTTTTCTACAACAAAGTCCTGAAAATATACTCCACCTTTCAAACGGGAGCCACAGCTCCGGAGATAGCCGACCTACCCTCCCCTAGAATCCTCCCTCCCCCAGAACAGTCAACCTTCGAGCACTTCCCTCCCCTGGACCTCGACACCCTCGGCAAAATGGCACGCCAAGTTAAATCGGGCTCCCCGCGTGACCCAGCCCCACCAGAAGTTCTGATACAAGCACATGAAGCCACCTTGCCTGTTATCGTGGAACTCCTAAATACATCTATAGCCTCATGTACTGTCCCTACAGCATGGAAACAAGCCATGGTACGGGCGTTGCTGAAAAAACCTAACCTGGACCCCGATGACCACTCCAACTATCGTCCCATTTCACTCCTCCCTTGGGCTGGCAAGGTGTTGGAAAAATACATAAATGCCCAGCTGGTCCAGTTCATTGAAAATCACTCCCTACTGGATGTATCCCAGACAGGTTTCAGGCCGAAACATGGCACCGAAACTGCCTTACTAGCGGTCGCCGAGGAATCCCGAAGGGTTCTGGATCAGGGAGGATCAGTGGCAGTGATCCTCCTTGATCTAAGCGCCGCCTTCGATACGGTCAGCTATGCCACCTTGCTGAACCGTCTCCGGGACATCGGAGTCTCAGGCGACGCTCTAAGGTGGTTCGACTCCTTCCTGTCCGATAGATCTTTTCAGATCTTCGATGGCGACATAATATCAACCAGCAGGCCTCTCAGCTGTGGAGTACCACAGGGCTCTTCTTTGAGCCCTGTGCTATTCAATGTCTACATGAGACCACTGGCTGGGATCGTCGGACCGTACGGCATTAAAATTGTGTCGTACGCCGACGACACTCAGCTAGTGGTATCACTGGCTCAAGAGAACATCAGTCAACTCCATGGAGGCCTGCGGAGCTGCCTGGAAGATGTTAAGGAGTGGATGACCAGCTCCTCCCTTAAACTGAACGGAGACAAAACGGAGCTCTTGCTGTTAGGCCCAGCCTCGCCGATACCTTTCACTTTCCTATGGCCCCAAGCCCTGGGCACTCCCCCTTCCCCCAAGGAAAGCGTCAAGAGCCTAGGAGTGTGGCTGGACAGGAAGCTTTCCTTTTCCATCCAGGCCACTAAGCTGTCCGCCACCTGCTTTGGCATCCTTAAAACTCTAAGGAAAGTTCTTCCACTTCTTCCTTTAGAAGCCAAGAAAGTGGCAGTACAAGGCCTCATCCAGTCCCGCCTGGACTCAAACAATGCCCTATATGTAGGGGCTCCCGAGATGACTCTCCGGAAACTCCAGGTGGTGCAGAACTGCGCAGCACGCACCCTGCTACAGATTCCACGAGCCCAGTCAGCCAGACCTGCATTAAAAAGCCTTCACTGGCTACCAGTCAAGCACAGGGTGACATTCAAGGCGCTGTGCATTGCGCACCGGGCCTTTTGGAAAACAGGACCCGCAATTAACAGCAACCTTGTCATCCCCTATCACCCAAATAGGAACCTCCGCTCCACTGAGGCTTTCCTGGCAGTGGTTCCTAGAGTGAAGAGAGCTAGATCCGGGGGTAGGCTGTTCTCACTGAACACAGCTAAACTTTGGAACACCCTCCCCCTCTCACTCCGTTCCAACCCGGACCTGCTATCATTCCGTAAAAAGTTGAAGACCTTACTATTCGCTAAAGCCTCCGAGCTCTAATCTGTCACTCAGCATGTCTCTCCAATTCTTACCTTTAGCGCTTGGACGCCCTTGGGCAGCAACCGCGCTCGATAAATCTATTTCTAATTCTAATTCTAATTCTAATCTGGCTCGCACCAGGCCCATTCACAAATGGAAGGAAATCCATTTGTGGTTGTTTTTCTATTTTCATAAAAAAAAATATGTAATTATTCGGTTTATTGAAAACTTGACAGGGTACACTACAATGTGCACAATTCCACTGCCTCTACGAGCACATAATTTACAGTCATAAATACTAACACCACATTGCTGTTTCCATGGTTTTACTCTACAACATTTAGTCATACTCTCAGGGGGCCCTATCCCGTCTATCAGTTCATCAGTGCAATCCCCCCACCAGGTTCCCACATGGGTAGCCTCTGTAAGTGTTCCATATACTAAAGACCTGTTCCCACTTCCTGGGACAGCCCCTGCTTTCGTAAACTGCTTTTTCGGGTATCATTCACCAATCAAGGTCCTTCATTCAACCTCGCAGTCTCGGTGTGTCGGGTATCCCCTCATATCTTCACTGTATTATTTAGCAGTGCTACTCAGGTTCGCTCTTTGACACAGAGGTCGGTGGTTTCCCATACATTCAAGAGGCACCATTTCGGGGTAGGAGCCATCTCTGTGACCCGCTCAGGCCGAGGAAAATGGCTGCCCAGTACCACTGTATGAGGGCAATCCCATAGTATGTGATATGTTCGCTCAGGACCACACCCCCTTCTGCAAATAGAGTCAGCTTTTCTACCCATTTTAGAGAAACTGCGACAGGAGTAGTATATTCTGTGAAGTATTTTCACCTGTGGTAGTCGAAATTTACTCGATATGGCCACGTCTCTCGGGGATGCCGGAACCTCCTGCCAGTCCTCATCGCCCAGGTCGCTCATATATGCTTGCCACTGTCCGGAGGCAGGGGAATTATTGACTTAATTCTGGTATATCAGGGATATCGCTTTACGGTTCATGTGGTCTATCAGGATTCTGTCCTCTTGTGGGGAATACTCTGGGAGTTCTGTACCCTTGGGTATTGTTGCTTGTAGTGCATGTTTAATTTAAAGGTAGCAGAATGTCTCAGAGTTCGACAGCTCATACTCTTGCTGGAGTGTTGACAAAGTTATCCCCCCCCCCTTGCCAATAGGTAACATAGGCGGGATATGCCCATTAGATCCGATTTATCAAAACCGTAGATTCTATTCATGGTGCCGAGCCTTTTGGCATCCCATAGTGGAATGTACTGTGTTGTTTTGTTGTCTCATCCCATTTGTTTCTGGACCATGTGCCATAGTTGAACATAGTCTTTGTTGGACCCATCAAGAAAAGATGTTGGGGAGAGGTGTACAACACTCTAGTACAGCCCTTCTTGCCTAATACATATTTGTCCATTCTAAAAGCAGATTTTTTGTCTGGTGGTCGACGTAAATACTGGTTAATGGCTTCTAGCGGTGCAGCCCACTCGTATTTCTGTATGTCGGGCAATGCAATACCTCCATCGTACCACCCCTGGTCCAACTTGTTGTGTGCTATTTTCGGAGGCTTCCAGTTCCAGGGTAGCGTCCTTTGTTCACTTCCCATTGTCTAGTAAGTACTTGGAATGGACTAGATTTGGTGTATTTTGCATAATATATAGTAATCAAGGGAGAGCCATCATCTTAAAGAGGGCGGCTCTACCTAACAGTGAGAGTGGCAAAGTCCTCCAGTGAAACATGTCGCCCTGCAAGCGCAGCAGTGGGGTGAAAGATTGCGATGATAGAAGAGATCAGGATCTGTAGCGATATATACCTCAAGGTAACGAAACCCCTCTGTCACCAGCTACGCCACACAGTCGTTGAGAAGTACGGGGAACGTTCCACCCAATATGTATATGGTGGATTTTAACCAGTTGATGTTGTAGCCCAATATCTAACAAAATTAGTAAATATTTAACATTCGGTTTATTGAGGTTTAGGGGGATGCCAGATAGAGAGGCACATCGTCTACGTACAAGTTTAGGTCCATCGTAAGCTCCTTATCAACGGATTCCTTCGGATTCAAGTAGCTGGTGGCTAGCATTAGAGCAAACATTAACGCAGCCTTTTCTAGTCACACTCTGTAGGGGAAATTTGAGAGATGCTCGACCTGTGCCATGGAGTCAGTATAGAGGAGTCCGGGCCACGGCATGAAGTTGAGGCCGAATCAGATCCTTTCTAACAATGCGAACATGTATGGCCATTCCACTGTGTCAAAGGCCATAAGAGCGTCCAGCGGCATGACTACTGCAACGTCTCACAGCGTGTTCACTGTCCCCAACACCCCGTGGAGCCTTCGTAACTTAAGCGATGTATTTCTTTCGGGCATGAAGCCAGAATGGTCGGAGTGTACCAGCTGTGGAATAATCTGAATTAAGCGCATGTGGAGCCGTTTCGCTTCGGCATTGATCAGCAAAACAGGACGTGCAGTTATCCTTTGGTTTCCCCTCCTTAAGGATCACAACTATGGAAGCAAGTCTTCCATAAGTGCCCCCGCCTCTCGACTATTTGTAAATATTTTTAGGGTGAGGGGCTACTTTATTGGCCGTCAGCTTGTAGAGCTCAATCAGGAGGCCGTTGGAACCCATTGCTTTTTCGATTGTATGCTCCAGATCACTTGGGTTAACTTTTCGGCTGTTATTTTGCCCTCTGTTAGTGCTAAGGCCTCTGAGCTTAGGGTGGGAAGTAAATCCTTGGCCTCCCCTCTTGTCTATATCCCCCAGGACAAGTAGATGCCACAGTAGTAGGCAGCAAATGCGTACGCTATTTGCTGTGGGTCTCTGAGCGTCTCTCCCGCCTTTGTGGTTATGGAAGTGACCAGCCTGTTGGCTTGACCCCGCCTATCGAGCAAAGCGAGCAATTTCCCTGCCATGTCTCCCACTTCATATAACTTATGTTGTGTTGCAGTATATTGGGCCATCGCTGCATCTGTTACCTGCTCTTTATACTCTCTTTTTTTTACCCCTTGTGTTGTTGGGTTGTGAGCCCAACACACATCCACCAGCCCCATGGCGGCCAGAAAGTCAGAGAATCACGAGTTAGTGTGCTGCTAGTTTCGTGCTGGATATCTGTCCAAGTGGTCTGATGGTGTGGCATTGAAGTCTTCCACAATCAATAGCTCCCCAACAGGAAGGTCTAAAAATACGTCACCTATATATCATTCAAGGCCTGTGTGAGTAGATCGGGGGTAACATATAGTCATCATTTAAACTCTTGGCAACCGATTCACCGGATATGTTGTTTTTGGCTGAAAAATGGCACAGAAGAATCCACCCCGGATATCTTGGCCACACTTCCAGAAAGCGACTTTCTCCAAATAAACTGGTAGACCTTCAGGAAAAAGTGGTGGCGGGGTGGAAGTCGCGATTATAAAAAGGACTGTTTTTTTTATAGTCCTCATTTGTTAATTTTTTTATTTATAAATGGAGATAAAAGACTTTTGGTGGTCTCGACTTAGGAAAGGGAGCGTCCCGGTCACTCCTTAAAGGAAGGGATGGATAAAATCCCGGGTTCCCTTCGCGGTGCTACCAAGTTCTTACTCCAATTATAGAGGTACTTGTAGGTTAAACCACAGGCCAAGATGCTAATCATAATTTAGCAGTCCCCTCTAAATGCAAAACCTTTATTTCTGATTGATAATCATTGGACTAGGTATTAGACAATAAAACAAAATGGAAAGAAAGAAGAAAAAAGATTTAGACACAAAAAGTAAGAAAATAGGGGGGGGGAGGACAAGGGAGAATACCTCAAATTAAAGGTATGCTATTTTATACCAGCTATCCCAGAGGCTCCAAAATGGTTTTCTCTTAATGTTCAGTGTAGCTCGATCTAGATTTGCTATTCTTTCTACCGAGCTCACCCACTCTCCTTCAAGAGGGGGATTAGGTAGAATCCATTTAAGATATAAGTGAGTGCTTTATGTGCTTTAGAAAAAAAACGGTTACCCTCCTCAGCTGGTATCACCCCAAAAAATAACTAGTGCCAGGCTAACCTTATTTTCTTGACCCCATATTCACAAAAGCGTCATACCCACTTTCTGCCAGAAGGTCTGGATGGAGGGACACTGCCAAAACATATGCGCTTCATCTGCATTGGGCTCACCACACTTTGGACAGTTCCTCACAGCCTGGGTCCCCATTTTGGCCAATCTACCAGGCATCCAATAAGCCTTATGGATGATAAGAAGGTGATTATTCCTTAATGAAGCAGATTTCACAGATGACCATAGAAGATAAAGATACTTGCCATAATTGATCAAGGTTGTGAGCCGCAAGCTCCCTCCTCCAGATCGCACTCAACAAGGCTTGTGTATCTTCCATAGTCTGTATCAGCATCTAGTACCATTCTGATACCTCTCTCCGCAAAGGGGGATGTAAGTTAATCTTTGATTCCCAGAACAAATAACCCATTCCACCTTTTCTTGGCATTTTAGCCCACCTCAATAGTTGAACTTTGAGATCAATCCCTCAGAAGTCTTCTGCATTCTTTGCCAAGAGGTTAGTTCTGTACCTTTTAAGAGTTGACCCCATCTAAGAAGTCCCCTGTCCTTCAGTGGTATAGCAAGTGAATCTTGCAGGCAAGCTGGTGTACCTGGTGAGATCCAAATGGGTGCATAATGACTAAAATATGGCATCCGTAGCGGAGTTCTTATTTGGTACCAGATCTTACATGCCCCCCGGAAAATCTTGAGTCTCACTTTTTAAAAATACTTAGGGTCCCCGAATTTGAAAAGGATGGAACTGGATATATCTGGTAGGCCGAATGTGAGAGCTCGGAAGAGTGGTGGTAAATCGGGAGTATCCCTCAGCAATTGCCTGAACTTTTTTAAATGAAAAGCTCTTTAATGTTGAAGGAGGTCTGGGCTAGCTATACCGCCACTTTCCTTTTTCTCCCTGAGTTTTTTCCAGGCAATTCTAGGTCTTTTGTTCTCCCATATAAAACTAGAGCAATCCCTTGTCCCTTCTTGATCCACTCCTTCTTAAATTCTAAAGGACTTGTGTTAAATAAAAAGGTGTATTTAGGAAGGATGGACATGTTTAAGAGGTTGCATTTTCCCAGGAAAGATAAGGGGAGTGATTCCCAATACCTGAAGTTGTTTCTTTACTTTAGATGTTACGATGTCAAAATTCACTTTTGCTAATTTCCTAAAACTTTGAACCACTTGGATTCCTAAGTATCTGATGTTTTTTCTAATTAAATCGCATTGATAGTGGGTATTCCATTGCATAATCTCAGTTTTCTGTTGATTTACAGCATTAGCGGATATTTTACAAAAGCTCTCTAAAGTTTCCCAAATAGTTGGCAAGCAAAGCTGTAGGTGACCCGTGAAAATCATCAAGTCATCTGCATAAAGCCCAATCTTTTTCTCCCAACCATTACAGATAAAAGGAAGAATATTACTACATGCTCTTAATTTTAAGGCCAACGGTTCAATGTAAATGTTCAAAAGAAGGGGGGATAAAGGACATCCCTGTCTAGTTCCCCAGCCAATATCTAATGATTTAGACAGATTCCCATTGACCAACACTCTGGCCAACAAGTTTTTATAGAGAGCTTTGACAGCAGATAGAAAAGTTTCTGTTGTAATCTATTCCACTTTATAAATTCCGTCTTCCCCCTCCACTGCACCTCCTACTGGTCTTTCCCCTCCAGTGTTTGACAACATTACACAGTGCAAAAGGAAATAAATGTATAACACTGGTGATGATTCCCCGGGTGGGGACGGTTCACCACCACCCCCAAATGCCTATTCCAGTCCAGCTGTCCTGCTTACATCAACGTTGAGTGAACACTTTGCTGTTTCTGCGTGGTGCCTCTGCCATCTTGAGCTTGATGAACTGTGCACTGCTTACATCTATTCCAAGTGAGTACTTCGCTGTTTCCTGTATGGTGCCCCTACCACTTTCAGCTTTGTGAACTGTGGGAGGTCTTGCCATTTACGTGAGGAATTTCAGTGAGTGAGAGATCTTGCCTGTGGCTTTCAGTGTGCCGCTGTGTGAGGAAGCCCTTTATGGTTCTGGCCTCTCAAGTGACTCCGTCCTCCGTCTCCGTGTGCTTGTTGAGGGTGTTCCCTTCGGCAAACGCTGTGGCGGGAGAACATGTACACCAGCCTGCTTTCCCTCGACGGTGCTGCACTAACCCCACGGCGGGAGGCGGGCCGGCTTCCACGTTACAGCTCGCAGTCAGAGAAGCGGTTCCCGCTTGGAGCGTTGCCTTCACGCAGAGCGGTGAGCAGAGAACGTTTTCCCCAGCCTGAGTTGCATGGACGGTGCCGCACTAATTCCGAGGCGGCCCGGCTTCTACACGGCAGCAAGCTCTCCCGCTTGGAGCTTTGCCTTCACTCCAGAGTGGTGAGCTCCTACCCTGCACACTTTGGCTGCCGCTGTGTGGAATTCCTGTTTCTTCACGCCGGTCCAGCCCTTTTTTTGCTGACAGGCACAGCACATCTCAAGCCGGATACGGCTCCTCACGCCTTCCGTCGCTTCTCCTCTGAGACAGCTGATGGTGTCCGTTTCCAGGTCTGCCACTACTCCTTGAAGCTGCTCCAGGGATAACCCTTTCCTGGGTTAACGCGCTCGTCTCGCTTACATCTTCGCTGACGACCACAGCTGTTCATCAAGTGTCATGATAGGGAGCCTGTCTTTGTGGCGCAGTGGAATACCCACGTCTGCAAGGGGAATCTCTCACAGCTTTGTTAACTCATCAAGGGGCATTGTTACTTTTTTTACCCACGCTGATAGGCACAGCTGAGCTTCCTACATAATCCGCCTGTCATTTTTACGCTGACGGGCACAGCTCTACGCTCTTTCTCTACTTTTCCGTACTGTTTTGGGTTATTGTTGCCTCTGGTGAGGTACCCTTCAGCAGCAATATTGTTTGCCTTTGCTGGTGCTCTGTTCGTGTTGCTTTAAGTGGGTTCTTCTTTGTACTCTACAAGAATTTTTGGTGTATATCTCACATGAGGGCACAATTTTTAATGTTACTTCAGATCGGGGCCACACATTACTGTATACTGTAAACTGTGCATTTAATCTACATTTGAACCTACCTATCTTCTCTACCTCTGCTTACTCCTTTATTGTTACACTGTGCAAATATGGCCGCTGCTAACATGTCGCAACCTCCACCTTTCCTTAACGAGGGGGGGAGAACCATTACTACCATGGAAGCAATGGTTTGGATTATTAGAGTCTTACCTCATTGCTATAGGTGAGGAGAATTGTTCTCACTTACGTAAACTACACACCCTTTTGCACAACTTGGGCATCGAGGGCTGTAAAGTTTACAATGATATTTCTATCAATGCAGATGGTGGAAGTGATCGTGATGATGAAGAGAATGTATATTTGGTGACTGTCAACAAATTAGAAAAACATTTCAGCAAGAAAATGAATGTGGTGTTAGAGAGGCATAAGCTCTTTTCAAGGACACAGGGTAAAAGTGAAAAAGTTAAACTATTCATTGCGGCATTAAAGGGCCTAGCGAACACATGTGAGTTTGAATCTCTTCAAGAATCCCTTATTAGGGACCAGTTGGTAAGGTGCACTAACAATCCTAAGATACAGGAGAGGCTTCTGGAGGCCAACCCTGACCTCAAGCAAGCCATAGACATAGCGGTGAGGATTGAACACACAGCAGATTGTATGTTTGCAATGAAAGGACAAGTGGGCAAATCCACTGAGGTTAATGCCTTAAGCAAACCTGATACAGGTACAGATAACAAAAATAAGACGGAAAACACATTCACTCCTGGAACCAAACTCAAGCGTTTTAGGTGTAGGAGCCCCACCCGCCTTGCCAACAACCCCAGATGCCAAGCACGTACTGTCATCTGCCACAAATGTGGGGAAAGGGGTCATTTGTCCAGGGATTGTAATGATCAGCACTCCAAAGCTGTGTTGGCTGTCAAACCTGAATCGGTTTCTGAGTCTAAGTTAATCTTCCAACTTAAAGATACAAATGATACAACCAAATTTCTTTCTTGCTACATCACCCTAGACAATAAACCGATAACTGTCTTTGCAGATTCATGTTCCCCATACACCCTTGTTGATGCCAAAATATTCTCTCAACTTTTTCCCTCATGGCAAGGTACTGCACAGCCCCCAGACATCCAGCGGGAGGTTACAACAGAGATCCCATATCCTTATGGGGCATGACCACCAAGGAGATAGGGTTTAAAGGAAGGAATACAGTAGGCAAGATATACATCACACAGAAGGGATCACATTTCTAGGGGTGTTAACACCAAAGGGAACTCAGGGTCAAATTAGATCCCAACAGTCCAGATCAGGTTCTGTTGGTAGATCCCTTAGTTGTGTGGATGGAGGTGTGCAACGATTTTCCGAATGCATTTTCAGATAAACTAGGGTTACTTAAGGATTACCAACACTCCATTAAATTAAAATCCAACGCAAAGCCAGTGGCACACAAGGCTAGACCAATACCTCATTTGATGCATGCTCCACTTAGCATGGAGTTAGACAGATTACGGTCTCTGGGTGCGATTGAGTGCTCGCAATGGCTGGCCCCCATTGTTCTCACCACGAAAGCATCTAGTAAAGATATCAGGCTATGTGTTGACCCCAGGGACATCAATGAGAACTTCTGGGTGGACAGGCGCCCTCTTCCACGCATTCATGAGGTCCTTATCCTTATCAAAGGTGCGAGTTGTTTCAGTGTTCTTGACCTATCCTTAGCCTACCACCAGGTAGAGCTCCACCCTGACTCACGCCACCTCACCTCACCTCACCTCACCTCATTTGAGAAACCTCTAGGAGCATTCCAATTCCTTTGCATGCCTTTTGGGTCGGCATCTGCGGTGGCTGAATTTCAGATAATCATGCAGCATGTTCTGAAGGACCTTCCCAGAACACTCTGTTTGCAAGATGACATTCATCAACGGGAAGGATCTGGAAGAGCATAATACCACCCTCAGGATGGTGTTGACTTGGGAAAAGCTGGTCTCACTCTCAAAAAGGAGAAATGTTGCATTGGAATGGGATCAGTTGAGTATCTTGGACACACCATCTCGCAAGATGGTTTTAAACATAAACTGGACCTGGTGGAGGCGATTCGCAACACTGCGGCCCCTAAGTGCGTTCAAGACCTTAAATCATTTTTGTGCTTTTGTGAATATTACTCCAAGTTTGTCAGACATTATGCCTCCAAAGTTGAACCCCTACGGAATTTGCTTACATCCAGAACTCCTTTTGTGTGGTGTGATGACTGTCAATATGCCTTTCAAACTGTAAAAGAAAGTATCATTGCTGCCCCATCTCTGGGTAGATTTGACCCCAGCAAACCTACAATCCTTTGCACGGATGCCAGTAATAAAGGTCTGGGAGCCAGTCTCACCAAAATTGTAGATGAAAAGGAACAGATTGTCGCATTTGCCTCCCGAGCTCTAAAGGGTGCAGAATTCAAATATTCGTGGTAGAGAAAGAGGCACTTACTTGCTTGCTTGCTTTTGGGCAATCAAACACTTTTGTTTTTTTCTGTGTGGTATTCCATTTACGGTAAAGACCGCCCACAAACCATTAATGCTTGCATTCACCACTAAAGGGGCAAATAAAACCACCCCCAGGATCGCCAGGTGGATTCTGGGACTCGAAGGGTACAATTTCAGTGTAAAGTATGTGCCAGGTTCTCAAAACACTGTTGCTGATTTTCTATCCTGATCTCCTTCTGTGGTGGAAAGCAGTTCTGTTTCTTGTGATTGTGACGATGCAATACTGCAACTTACTTGTTTGAACAAGGAGGAATGGGACAAAGGTATGCAAGCAGATGCAGAAATGAGTTCCATCAAAGAACTCATCACTAGTGGTTGGCCTGACAACAAAACTAACGTTCCAACAACCTTGTGCAAGTTCTGGGACATAAGACTAGAATTAAACATACAAGAAGGGTTGCTTTGCAGGGGGGAAAAAGTGATTCCACCAGAGAACTTAAGAGAGAAAATTGTGGAGTTAGCACACATAGGACACTTAGGACGGAGTCTTACTAAGAACAAAATCCGGTTTGAATACTGGTGGCCAGGGATGGATGCCAGGAGGGAGAATGTAGTGAAAAATTGTTTGGACAGTAGCCACAATGACAAAATTCACCAAACCCGGAAGCCACCACTTATCCTGTTGAAGTTCCTGATTGCCATGGTCAAAGTTAGCCTTGGACATTATAGGTCCACTCAACCTGAAAACATTTAATAAATGCTTTATTTTAGTACTAGTGGACTATCACACACGATGAGTAGTTTACAAATGTGTCCATCAAATCAACACAAGAGTTCTCACAGAGTTCTTAGAAAGAGTGTTCTTTGAGGAGGAATACCGGACATCCTCATAACAGACAATGGAGTGCAGTTCACTTCGTACAGTATGAAAAAGTTTCTCTCCCACAGGGGCATCACTCATCACAAATCTGCCTTGTATTGTCCCCGTGCAAATGGATTAGTGGAGCGGATCAACCGTTTGATCAAAGAGTGTCTGCAGAGGGCAGAAGTAATGGGGACACCAGCAAGTTCAGCTTTAAGGGAGACTATTTGGGCCTATCGCACCTCTCCCAGTAGTGGAACTGGTTATTAACCGTTCACCTCTCTCAAAGGGAGGATCCCGAAAACTAAACTTACCCCACCTGTATTGCCAAGGAATGACGTGCGGTAAATCGTAACAAAATCTCTAGAATAGTAGGAGAACATCAAGTCAAATACAAGGTTAGATATGACCAGACCAAACATGTCAAAAACCAAATGTTCAAAGAAGGAGAATGGATCTGTGTGGACTTACCCAAAGCACGCAGGAAAGAAGAGTCCGGATTTTCAGATCCATGCCGATTATCAAGGGTAGGGAAAAGGTAGTCCATCTTGATAACGGTCAAACATGGAGCATGGACAGAATCATCCCTCATGAACAAGGTGGTGATCTCGGCAACGGTAAAAATCTAGAGAGAGAGTCAGAGGCTCTCGGTCCCAGGAGATCTCTGAGAACAAGAAGCACACCCGTGTGGACCAGAGACTATTGTGTTAAGTGAGAGCCACTGTTTCTTACTGTTTTCCTGAAATCCCTTGCACGCTTGGTTATTGTATTTGTATGGTTATGGTATTTGCATGCTTATGACGTCATCTCTGTTCTCCTGTTCCTGCTCTTCCTCGCTCTGCTCCCTCCTTTTTCCTCTCTCTATCCTCCTTCTTCCCTTGCCGCCGCCATCTGTCTTCGCCCTATGCAGGGAGGTGTGTTGTAATCTATTCCACTTGGTACGTTCTGTCTGCCCCCTCCCCTGCAACTCCCATTGTTCTTTCCCCTCCAGTGTTTGCCAACATTCCACAGTGCCCTCCATCTGACTGGAACCTGTGGTGGTGGGAAGACTGATAAAGAAGAGTTCCTTTCTTACCTGCTTTTGGTCTTCATTATAACACTTTCTCCTAAATTAAAACGCTGGATCTCCTCATAGAGAAAAGGCCAACTAAACCTGTCAAAGGATTTTGCGGCATCGCATGTCATAACCGTCAAGGGGTAACCATACTCTGTGGCTAGGTCGATGGCGCCAAGTAACCCATGCGTCAGGTCACCTGTAATTGCCTCCCCTTTATGAAGCCCGTTTGATCAGTGTGTATCAGAGACCCTGCAATCTGGTATAAACGCCCAGTGAGACGGAGTATAAACCTTATAATCACTATTAAGAAGTGAAATGGGTCTATACGACTTGCACACCCTCTGGTTTTTATTAGGTTTAAGAAGAATTGTTATAGAGGTGGGATCCCAGGAAAATGGAAGTTCTTGATTTGAGATGAAAGCTAAATTAAAGAGCTTAAGTAAAATCGGGGCTAATTCTTCTTTTAATACAATATAAATTTCATTGGGGAAGACATCTGGTCCTGCAGCCTTCCCTTTTTTCAAACTACGTATTACATTGTGGACTTCTGCAATAGTTCTAGGGCTATTCAGATTACCTTTTTTGCTCCTCATTAAGGGATGGAAGGTCTAAGTCCTGGAAAAATGCTCCTAGGTGTTCCTTATTAATGACCATATCCTCTGTATACAATTCTTGAAAGAACTGGACAAATGCATTTTCAATCTCGCCATCCTCAGAGATTATATTGCCTGTGACTTGACATTTTAACTCTTTAATGAGGTTTCTAGCTTGATTTGCTTTAGTCTTCCATGCCAAGAGTTTGCCGCACCTTCCCCATATTCATAATTGGAAAGTCTGCTGGCTGCTTCCCATTTTCGCCTTACCTTAGCCTTCAAATAGTCAGCTATTTTAGATTTTACCTTTATCAGATCACTTTCAATCAATCAATCAGGGTGTTGTAAAGTGCACTACTCACCTGTGAGGGTCTCAAGGTGCTGGGGGTGGGAGGGTGCTGCTCAGTTCAGCTGAAGAGCCAGGTCTTGAGAGTCTTCCTGAAGGTGTAAGGGAGGCGGCGCGTCTGATGTCTACCGGCAGCTCGCTCTAGGTCTTTGCTGCGATTTGAGAGAACGATCTCCCGCCTGATCTGGTTCTGCGGATCTGCGGGGTTTCAGCCAGTGCAAGGTTGGAGGATCGCAGGTTTCTGTTGGGTATGTGGAAGTTTATTCTGTCGTTGAGGTATTTGGGTCCGTTGTTGTGCAGGCACTTGTAGGCGTGAGTGAGGATCTTGAAAGTGACTCTTCTCCATGGGGAGCCAGTGTAGTCACCGCAGGTGTTTGTTGATGTGTTCCTGCCGGGGGATGCCGAGGTTGAGTCTAGCCGCGGTGTTCTGTATGGTTTGCAGAGTAGGGACTTGTTAATGCCGGCGTAGAGCGCGTTGCCACAGTCAAGTTTGCTGGTGATGAGTGCATGGATGACTGTTTTCCTTGATTCGGGGGGGGTTCCATTTGAAGGTCTTTTGGAGGATGCAAAGGATGTTGAAACAGCTGGAGGTGACGGCGATGACCTGTTGCCTCATGGTGAGTGATGAGTCGAGTATGATGCCGAGGTTCTTGGCTTGGTCTGAGGGAGTAGGAGGGCTTTCGAGGGGGGTGGGCCACCAGGAGTTGTCCCATGGTGAACGGGTTCTTCAGAGGACAAGGACTTCTGTTTTATCTGCGTTGAGTTTTAGGCAGCCATTAGTCATCCAGTTTGCCAATTCTTGCATTCCTCTCTGGAAGTTGAGTTTTGCGGTGGTGGGGGTCTTTGGTGAGGGGGTGTTGGACGTTTACAACAAATCTTTTACCCCGCAGAGAATCACAATGCAGTCGTTACATACCATTACTCCGCAAGTCGGAACAACGACTTGCAGAGGGGGGGGTGGGGGGGGGAGGGAGGTGTTGGATTTAAAATCAAACACCTTCCCTAGTGTCCGCAAAGACTGGAGTTGGAATAGTAAATGATACTACTCCAACTTCCAGCGCCTCCCCTCCGCAAGTCATTGTTCTGACTTGTGGAGTAATGGTATGCGGAGTCCCAACGCGGTCGTTGTAACGACCACGTTGTTATTCCCTACGGGGTAAAAGAATGCAGGATATTCAGGTATATTCGGTGAGGGGGAGGATGAGCTGGGTGTCGTCGGCATAGGATACGATGTTGAGGCTGTGTTGTCGGACGCTGCCTGCGAGGGGGGCCATGTAGACGTTGGAAAGGATTGGCCTCAGAGATGACCCCTGTGGTACCCCGCAGGTGATGTCAGTGGGGGCGGAGAGGAAGGGCGGTTGTCTGGTCCCTCTTCCAGTGAGGAACGAGCAGATCCATTATAGGGCAGTTCCTTGTATGCCGGCCTTGAGTAGTCTAGTGATGTGCGATGAGAGACAGTGTCAAAGGCTGCGACAGGTCGAGGAGGGTGAGGGCCGCGGAGTGGCCCTGGTCCAGGAGGGTGCGAATGTCATCTGTGGCAGCGAGTAGGGCAGTCTCGGTGCTGTGGTTGGCTCGGAATCCAGATTGGGACGGGTCGAGGAGGTGTGTTCTTCGATGAACCATGGGAGCTCCCTGTTGACTGTTTTTTCTGCCACTGAGGATGCGGACGGGAGTATCGAGATGGATCGGTAGTTCTTGAGGTCGGTGGGGTCCACCGTGGGTTTCAGGGCCTGACTTTGGCGCACTTCCAGTCATCTGGGAAGGTGCATTTTATGAAGGTGGTGTTGATGGTGGGTTGCAGTTGGGGTGCGATGATGTCCTCGGTCTGTGGTAGATGTGCAGGGCAGGGGTCAGTGATGGCCCCCGAGTGGATGCTTTTCAAGGTCCAGGCGGTGTCCGTGGTTGTGATTGGTGTCCAGTGGAGATGGTGGGCAGGCTGGCGTCTTGGGAGGTGAGGGGTTGGCTGAGGTGTCCTGAGGGAAGTCAGTGAAGTTGTCGTAGAGTGTTCTGATCTTGAGGTGGAAAAAGATTCTGAGCTTCTTGCAGAGGTTCTGGGATGGGGTGATGTCTGTGGCTTCGCTGCGTGGGTTGGTGAATTCCTGGATGACGTTGAAGAGTTCCTTGGAGTTGGTGAAGATTTTGTTGAGAATTAAGTTCTTTTTGGTTGTTCTGCATTGGTTGTGGTAGTCGGTCATGGCATTCTTGTAGGTGGAGTGGATGTCGTTTGTCTTGGTATTTTCCACTTCCACAGGCGTCTTCAGGTGCGTCTGGCTTCTTGGAGGTCGGTGGTAAGCCAGGCAGCTTTTCTGGGTCGTTATTTGCTGGGGTTGCGTAGCGGGCGAGTTTGTCTGCGCAGTTGGAGATCCACGTGTGGAGTTCTCTGGCTGTGGTGTTTGCGTCGGGAGCCCAGGTGTGGTTGTCTCGGGAGAGGGTGGAGTTCAGCTGCTCATCGGTGATCTTGCTCCAGTTCCTTCATGGGGGGCGCGGGGCTGGTTTAGGTGTTTTAGGTTTCTCGGCGGTGAAATGGATGCAGTGGTGGTCGGTCCAAGGTGGTTGCGTTGTGTGTCTGAAGCGGACGCGGTTTCCTGCGGCGAAGATGGGGTCGAGGGTGTGTCCTGCCCTGTGTGTTGGTGAGTTCGATGCAGGCGAGGTTGTCACGGAGGATGGTTGAGTTGTGGTCGCTGGCGTTGTCTGAGTGGAAGTTGAGGTCTCCGATGAGTATGTAGTTCGTCGATGCGATAGCGTGGGGTGCAATGTAGTCGGTGACAGTGGTGGCGAAGGCTGTCTGTGGGTCAGGGGGTCTGTAGATGAGTGTCCCACGGAGTGTGGTCTTGGGGGTGGTCCTGATCTGGAAGTGAAGGTGTTCGGCAGAGGGGAGGATCTCACTGGAGGTGGTGAGGCGGAGGGTGTTTTGTGGACTATTGCGAGGCCTCCTCCCACATGGTTGGGGAGGTCCTTCCCCTGGATCTTGTAGCCGTCCGGGATGGCGATGTTGATGTCGGAGGCGGGAATGGCGTTGGTCCAAGTCTCTGTGAAGTAGGCGACGTCAGCTGAATGAGAGTCGAGGAGCTTCCAGATTTCAATGGCGTGCTTGTGTATGAAGAGTACGTTGAGGAGGATGCAGCTGAGGGTGTTGTTTGTATTGGTGCTGGTGGTGTTGGTGGTGAGGGGTGGTGGTGAGGGTCCGGCGACAACGGAGGCAGGAGAACTGGCCATGGGTCGTGTTCGGTGAGGCCTCGTTGCAGTCTGTGTGTCTCCTGGGGATGAGTGCGAGGAGGGTGGTGGAGTCGTTGCGGTGAGCGGTCGGAGGTCCAGGGTTCCTGGCGCTGGCCGCAGTCAGGTGCAGACGGGCTTGCCTTAGGCACGCCAGCGGCGCGACCGCCATTAAGTAGAGGAGGGGAGCGGGAACGTGCAGCTGGGAGGTGGGGGCAGTAACGGCGGGAATAGCAGCTGGAAAAAAACAGAAGGGTTAAGTAAACAGAGGGCAGCAGTACAATGGGCAGCACACAAAATCAAAATATCAGAACATACAAACCAGCCACAAAAGAAGCAAGAAGGGAAAATAAGCATTGAGGCACAAAACACAAAAGTAACAAAAGGGAAGAAAATACAGCGATGGCAAGAGTGACACGAGGGGACAACTACTAGATGTCACAGAGCGGACTCGAACCTTGCCTGGGTAGGGCCAAGGGGATCTGCTTTGGAGAAGAGCACCGCGGAGCTGCTGGGGAGAGAGCAGGCCTCAGACTGGGTCAGAGGTTGTGCTCCGTTCGTGTTTTGGTTGTTAGATTGGGGGCATGAGCTAAAGCACCCTGAAGGGTCTTAATGTAAGCTTCAAAGGTTTTAATCTCCTCCCTGACCTTTTTATTTTGTGCTGAGCTTAAACTGGAAAAGATGCCTCTAAGATAAGCTTTATAGGCATCCCATACCTTATTCAGAGGAGCTGAGTCGAGGTTAAAAGTAAAAAACTGAGCTGTTTTTTTTTTTTTTTAACTCACCCACTATGTTATGTTATTTCAATTTATATCGCGCACAGATACTCAAAAGTGTCCCGGCACTACAAAGAGATCCATCTTATAGCAACATACGATTCAAGGTCCAACGCCGTATTGGGATGCTGTCTTCGAAAAAGATTTCAAGGGAAAACGCTTAATGGTCCAATAAGGGCTCGGGGAAATGGATGACTTTCCTGGTGTCATTTCTAATAGCTAGATCAACCAGAAAAAAAAAGAGTAATCATAATAATAATAATAATAATAATAATAATAATAATAATATCGATCCTAGAGCGAGGTCCTTGTTTTTTATTAGGGAAGATGAAGTTGCCCCCCTCGATCCCCTTTTAGAACTCACGAATTTCCAGATATCAATGAGACCTGTATCGCGTATTGTTTAGGAGCCCTTCTCATTTTGGGTGCAGCGTCAAATGCACTCTTAGAGGTTGTATCCTGCACTGGGTCCAAAAAGACATTAAAGTCACCTCCCAGAATAATCAATTCAATAATGTCCACTAAATGCAGAAATAAAGTACGTAAAGGTGTAGGGTCGTCTAAATTGGGACCGTAATATCCAACGAATGCCAACCAGACACCATGATTTTGGGCTTTAGCAATTACCTATCTAACGGAGGGGTCCACAGCACACTCTCCTAATAAAACTTGAGAGGAGTTTTTGAAGAGAAAGGCAACGCCTTCAACTGTGCAGGACTCGGAAGTACATACACAATGCTCATTCCATTGTTGAACTTTTAGGATCTCCTGTCATTCTTCCTTAAGTAGATGTGATTCCTGGATAAAAATAACCTCTGAGTCATTAAGCTTAAGATACTCTAAAATCTTTCTCCTTCTTGAGGATACCCTGACTCCATTAATATTCCAGGATAGTATTTTTAGAAGCCTAGGCTTATCCGGGCCAACCATAGAATGTTAAGGAACTCCGTGAAAAGAAAGAAAAAAGATACCAAAAGAAACCTAAATAATTCAGCCAGTCTCGAAAAAGGAAAATTTTGAAAAGGGAATTTTCTACTAAAATTGACAAAAGAGGAAGTTTTTTTAGAGGACTGTCTTTTACCACCAAATCCCCTTTAGAAATAGCTCTAGTTGAAAATCTTATAGTCAAATTGGACTTTCCTAACAGTACAATCTGTGTTATTCTGTATAGACCACCTACAGCGTTGCCAGATTTCCCTTAAGTTCTCACAAATTGCATCGCGGCCTTGACGGTGGACTATGCCACATCATAGGTGACATGAATTACTGGGCTAATGAGGCGGAAGGGGGTAAGGCCGCCAGGGAACTAACTGAGTCCCTGGATAGCCTAAAGCTCACACAACACATTTATACTCCCACGCACATCTAGTGCCATATACTCAAGCAAGTTAATGGCTAGGATCCAAGTAATCACTGGACTTGGTATAGAACATAGCGCGCCGAGAACAGTGAGACCACCAGCGTACCTCTCCAATATTTCTATGGATCCCCCCTAAGGGAACAACACAACAACGAGAGAGCGACTAACTGCATGCTCATTAACTGCAGATCTGCAAACTAAAAGGCAACCAAACTGGTAGAAACCATCCTAACACATGACATTGACATCACCTTTATCACAGAGACTTGGTTAAACGAATCATCACCCCCCATCTTCGATATGCTAGTACCGCCGGGGTTCTCAATATTAAACAAGGACAGAAAAAAACAGCGAGGTGGGGGGACCGCTATCATTCATAAAAAGAACATCTCCATATCAGAAACGGACTCCTTCAAATACAATACAGTGGAATACTTAACCGCCATCATCAAGACCGCATACAACAAATTGCTTCACTGTCACCTCCTCTACCACCCACCCGGCAACACTCCGGCATTTGGTGAACACCTTGCAGACCTGATCTCACACAGCTCACTATCAGATGCAAACTACATAGTTCTAGGAGACCTAAACCTCCACGGTAAACAACCCTCTGATACAATCCTTAAGTGAGCTTCTCCACAATAACAATTTGATCCAACACTGCTCCGAACAAACACACAACAAAGGCTCAATTCTTGATGCCATCACCATAGACTGTACCCTCCCTGTGGACTGGTAAGACCACCATCTCATTCTCTTTCATATCAATCAACACTCACATTGATCGCCCAGCACAAACGAGCACTTCCACTTGACGAGAAACCTGAGACAGATCCCCCTCGAGGTACTAAAGAAAGGCTAAGTACACTACCCTCCTCCACCGCAGGCGACTGGTCCACAACAGAACTCACCTCACAATACAATGCGGCTCTGACCGAAATAGCTCCCCTGAAAAGAAAAAAAACCAAGACCATCCCATCGAGATTGTGGTTCATCACTGACCTAAACCTGGAAAGAAGACAACTAAGAGCCACAGAAAGACTTTGGCGTAGAAATCCTTCGACTACACACCTAGAACAACTCAAAAAGGAACGTAGAAGCTATAAAAAGCACATCATAAATGAAAAATCCACCTTCTTCGGCGGTGCACTCAACAATGCTAAAAATCTACCAAAAGAACTCTTCAACATCATCAGACAACAAACATACAAACAATCATCTTCCACAATTCGGCCTCCAAAGATCTATGTAACAAATTTGCCAATATCAAAGATTGAGCTCTCACTCAAGGATCACCTCAGTCCTCCCAATGAAGACCCGCTACTCAACATAGATGCCATGAACCCACTCAGGCATTCCACAAATAACTGGAGAACATTCAAACCCGTCACTGAAACTGAAATTATGGAACAGACCACGGGGTCCAAGTCTTCATTGTTTTTTTTATTTTCACACATTGAGGACCCTCTCCCCACGCAACTGGCTAAAAATCTCAAACTCTCTCTAGTGGCACTCTGGTCAGAGATCATAAATAGTTCCCTGGAAACAGGAACCATACCGGACTGCCTCAAAATCGGTGAGGTAACACCATTACTGAAAAAAGCAGGCGCTGACCCGAACAAACTCAACAATTTCAGACCGGTCTCCAATCTCCCATTCCTAGCAAAACTACTAGAAAAATGTGTTCTCTGACAACTTTCCCATCACATGGACAACAATGATCTCCTGCACCCTCACCAATCGGGCTTTAGAAAAGGATGCAGCACAGAGACTGCCATCGTGAAGGTCATTGACGACATCCACAAATCACTGGACTCGGACCGATGTTGTCTACTTATACGCCTAGACCGGTCGGCGGCCTTTGAAACGGTCGACCACAATCTACTCATAAAAGTACTCTGAGAAAGGGTGGGGGCAGAAGGGGTGGTCTTACAATGGTTCACCTCCATCCTGAAAAACCGCTCCCAAAGAATAAAAATCCGAAAACTCACGTCCGACCTACACCCCATAACCAGAGGCGTTCCTCAAGGCTTAGTTCTCTCATCCTCACTGTTCAACATTGACATGGAGCCACTCATTATCATCCTCAAAAAAGTCAACATTCCCTTCCATCTCTATGCTGACTACACACAGATCTACCTCAAAACCTCTTCCACAGCGGACATATAAAGACTCCATATCACCCTAATAGAAGTCCAAACATGGCTGTCCCATAACCATCTGAAACTTAACCAAGATAAAACGGAAATCCTCCTCATAGCCAGCAAAGAGCAGACCCCTTGAATAACGGAATGGGTAAAGTCTATTGATGCTCTCAACTGCACTCTCGGCAGACTCCTTGAAGTCACTGGAAATAACTTGAGACCCCAACCTTGACATGGTCAAACACATCAAGAACACGGCAAGATGTGCCTTCCTCGACTTAATACTACAAAAAAAAAAAAATCAAACCCTTCATCCCTCCCAAAGACTTCAAGCAAGTCACGCAATCCCTTGTGCTATCCAGATTAGACTATGGGAACGCCACCCTCACAGCCACGGCCAAGCTACATCTTGCTTCTCTTAGAGCTACCCCAAATGCAGCAGCCAGAATGCCGACGTGAGTAAAGAAATATGAACACATCTCTCCCCGCTCTCAAAGAGCTCAATTGGCTCCCAAATGAATTGCGTGCTAACTTCAGAACTTCCTGTCTCACCCACAAAGCTCTGCACACTGGCAAATCCACCTTTCTAGCTGCCAAACAGAAAAAACAATCTGGCAAAAAATAGTTTCTTTTAAAAAAAACTTTTTTCCAGTTTCCTTTAATACGTATAAAGAACACAAAAAAGAGCAACATGAACAATAAAGTATGATAACATATCAAATTTAATTATAAAATTATTTATGATACAAACATGATCAGTGTTTCATAAAGTGCAAATATTTTTTTAAAAAGTCAAACAAACATAAATTTCTTGATTCCAATATTACACAGACAATCCTGGGAGATGATACATTTTTGGCAATTCCCAAGATTATTTGGAGAAATTGAAGACTGTCGACGCGTTTCGACACATACAGTGTGTCTTCATCAGGACAAATTCAGATGAATTCTTAGTACTCAAGGCAGTGCTTCTTTTACTCGAAATCAGGAAAAAAGAATGCTTTAGACGATGATATAACTCAATTACTTAATATCAGCCTGGCTTCAAAATAACTTCAGCCTTAAATGGCCGAACTTTGAATGACGTCGTATTAGTTGTATCCTACGGGAGAGGCGCAGGCCGTGTTGATCAAAATACTGCTCCTCTGGAAAGAGGAGCAAATCAAAGAAGCGTCTCCTCCTAGATTACCATTTCGAACCATGCACGGATTTAAAATAGCTGTAAACGCAAACGTGTTTTTTCCGTCACGCTTGCTCGATTTTTTATGGGGCGGCGTCGCGATAGGCTCAGGGCGGTAGCAATTGCAGAACTTCAAACTATATGTGCCGCGTCAAAATCAACCGCGCCGTGTGAAGCGTAGTTCCGCTGGTATTTTAAGGCGAGTCAAGCGACAAGGGCAGCTACCCTTGTTCTAAAAGATGGTCGAGGTTGCCGTCATAACGGCATGCGTGTATCCTAGGAGAATTTTATCTCTGAGGGCCAGCGTCACGAGTGGTTCCCGGTATCTCGTCTGTTTCAAAAAGTGACAATTACAGACCTGTATCTCTCCTCTCCTTCCCGGCTACACTATTGGAGACCCATGTAGCTAGATCGTTTAGCTACTTCATAGAGGAAACACATTTTCTAGACATCCATCAGGCAGGTTTCTGTCGATCCCATTCCATTGAATTGGTTATACTCTCCGTCATGGATGATCTAAAAGGAAAGGCGGATGAGGACTGTACGCAGGTTCTCTTATCTTATCTTATCTTAATGGGATTTTCTATAGCGCTCTGTCACCATAAGTTTCCGGGCGCTGAGTGGGTGCTGAGGGATGTGAAGGAGGGGAGCTAGCCAGACTGTGTGAAGAGACTGGTTTTCAAAAGTTTTCTGAATTCCAGAAGGGAATTGGAAGATTTAAGCGAAAGGGGCAACAGGTTCCAGAGTTTGGGAGCCAAGTGAGCAAATCTACAGCCCCCATATTTTTTTAGTTTAATTAGCGGTGCAGCCAAGAGTTGGCGATGAGAGGACCGTAAGTTACGTACCGGACAGTAGGGAGTGACTAAGGATTTAAGGAAAGCGGGAGAAGTTCCAGACATACCTCTGATTCTCTTAGACCTGTCTGCAGCTTTCGATACTGTTAACTATGAGATACTGATGGATCGTATTGCTGCAGCTGGTCTCAGAGGCACTGCTCCAAATTGGTACAAGTCTTTTCTAGAGGACCGCAAGAAATCTGTGTGGCTCTCACCCTATAAAACCGGTATTGTAAATATGAGTTGCGGAGTTCCGCAAGGCTCATCTCTTTCCCCGATTCTCTTTAATGTTTATATTTGCCTACTCATATCTAGACTTCGTCGGGAGGGGATCAAGATTTACAACTATGCTGACGACATGCAATTGATCTTTTCCATTCAAGAGTCAACAACATCGGAGGAGTTTCTTAGCAACTCCATGCTATTCATCAAGAACTGGATGAATAGCAATCACATAAAACTGAACTTGGAAAAAACAGTAATCATTATCCCAAAAAACAAAATTTTGCATTGGACTCCTGCACACTGGCCCTTGGAATTAGGCTCAGCACCCTCTCCTTAGACTACAATCAAGAGCCTGGGCATACAGATAAATTTGGATCTCTCGATGAGTACGCAGATTGGTTCAGTTACCTTTGCATGTTTCTTCCAACTCCGGAAACTGCGAAAGATCAGAAGATTTTTCAGCAGAGAGGTCAGCATCCAAATCACTATTGCCCTGATTCTATCAAAAGTTAACTATGGAAACACGATGTACCTTCGCCTCTCGCAAAATCAGAAACACTGTCTGCAGAAGATACAGAATCAAGGTGCCAGAATTATCTACCAACAAGATAGATGTAGTCACATAAGACCGCTGCGGAAAGACCTTCATTGGCTTCCGGTGGAGCAGCATTCTCTGTTTAAAACAGGTTGCATCCTGTTTAAAGCCATACACGGTACTGGTCCCAGGTTTATAGCTTTGAGAATCCTCAAATACTCCCCACCCCGCGCACATTAAGATCCACGCACATTAAGATCCACGCACATGAATGAATTGGTAGTCCCAAGATACAGACGTAAACGGACAGGAGGGTCACAAATCTCTATACTGGGCCCCCAATTCTGGAACTCTTTGCCTACAACCCTGACACTTGAAATGGACTATTTGCGATTCAGAAAGATGCTAAAGATTTGGCTTTTTACTCAAGCGCATAATTAGGTAGGACTTCCTGATATTGGCCTCTCAATAACTAAATTCAGCGCCAAGAGACCTGCAGGTGAACGTGCGCTTTAGAAATTCACGATAACATAACATAACATCATGGTTATTGTCTTCCTGTTCCATGTCCCGGACACTGCAGCATATCTGCCTTGTGTGTCCACCCAACTGCAGCTCACAGCTAGGGAAAGGTTTTCTGCTGTAAAATTCCCACCTCTCGAGATCCTGTGGTAAAGCCAGCATGTACTATCAGTTTACACCTCCCAACGATCGCGGGCTCTACAGGAATTGCCGATCAGGTGGGTCTCCTGAGGTAAAACAACATCTAGGGAATGATGTTTGACATACTGGAGTACCATTCCTCTCTTTAACCTGTCTCCCAGACCATTTACCATTTACGTTCCAGGAGAGAGGTTTCAGTCCTAGGCCCGTGTCAGTATGCATCGTGTCTGCTGTGGTTTTCCCACCACCCTATTCCCTCAGTAGCAGGGTGGGCTCTCGTGTTTTCGGCTTAGTACGTGGTATGTTCCTTGTCATACAGAGTGCTGTATTAGGCATGGTGTAATCAACAAATTTCACTCCCTTGTCAATCCCAGATATCGCTTTTCAAATAGCAGGGAACAACTGTTCTACCCTTCCCGTCCCCATCTCAGCCTCAATTCTCAGTTTTGCTGGGAAGATCATGGAGTACTTCCCTCCCCTGCTTTGAAGATCCTGTTTGACTTCTCTAAACAATCTTCTTTGTCTTTGAACTTTGACGTTAAAGACAGGAAAGAAGGTAATGGTGCTGTCTTCATAATGCACCAGCGGTGCACTCATTGCCTTCTGCAGAATAATATCCCGGTTGCGGAAGTTAAACACGCAGGCCATGATAGGGCATGGAGGGTGTCCAGGTTTGAGCCTGCTCCAGGGACCCAGTGCACCCTTTCCACTGAGAAGAATTTTGAGAGGCTTTGCTGTTACAAATGTTTAGTTAGAAGCTCTTCCACAAAAAGGTCTGTTGCAGGCCACTCTGCGCGCTCTGGCACTCCGATTATTCGGACATTGTTCCACCCCAACCGTCAATCATAGTCATCTAGTTTCGCTTCCAGGACGTAACAAATGGTTGGTAGTTCTTTGACTTGCTGCTGCATGGTTTTTTAATCTCCCTGGAGCACTGTCATGGTGGTCTCTATGGTGATGACTTTGTTTCTCATTTTTTTCGAGGTCTGCGCTCAGTAGCGAGGCCAAATTTGCAATAGTGTCCATTCTGTGCTCCAAGGATGTGTGCACTGCTGTGATCGCTTCCATAATGTCTTTGAGTGAGGGGTCTTCAGCCTCTGGTTGTGGCTGGACAGCAGCAGTAGGTTGCGATGGTTTCACCGTTTCCACTATCTGGTGATTGTACATTGTAAATTTATCGAGCTTGGTTTGATGCCCTCTTCTTGGTCGCCTCCAACAACCCCCTCATCATCACAATAGATTGGGAGGATTTTGTGCATCTCGCTGAGGGTCAGGAGTTTGGGGATAATACCCTCCCCTCCGCATGACAGGTGTAGGAGTTCTTCCCACGCAGCCTGTCGGGTTTCTCCCCAGTGGAGAGTTCAAGGTCTGTGCAAAGGATCTACATACGTGGATTACCCAAGAGTTAGTTTCCACACCCTTAGCCCTGGGTGTAGTAATGTCGTACTCCGCCGAAGTGGTCCTACTACAAGGGCCACTGGTTATAGGGTTTGAGCTTCATGGAGGGGGCCTTCTCAAGTACTGCTACACTGTGCCACACCCGGTGGCCAGTCTTTGGTGCCTTCCTACGAGTGGGGCCCCCTCGGTCTTGTGTCCGCTTCAGAGTGTGGCCTGTTATCTTACCGGGATCCCTCAGGTGCACGACGACTGCTGGGTCCCCCAATGCCGTACTGCTACGCTCTCCTGATAGCAATGCCTACTGGATGGAAGCAGATTCTAGTAGACTACCAAAATGTACCCCCCCCTCAGGACTTCTGCCCCTGGCACTGTGGCTTCTATTCTTGGTGGCTGAGGGCACGCAGTCTTATATGGTCATCGGTGAGGGTCCTCAAGCGATTTTTATCATGTGCCACGAGGCCGTCTGCCCCTGGCACTTTGGCTTCTATTCTTGGTGGCTGAGGGCACGCAGTCTTATATGGTCATCGGTGAGGGTCCTCAAGCGATTTTTATCATGAGCCACGAGGCCGTCTCATCGCCTGTCTGCACTCTTTCCCCGGGGCTGCTTCTCTCTCCGAGCCATCGGAGCTTCGCTTTTGCATTCGGAGAGGAAGAGAGGAAGTGGCATGTGGCGGGCGAGCGCTCTCCTCCCACCCTGCTGGTCCGCTCCTCTGCACGCTACCGTTTGGTCTTCGGCCAGCTGAGTCACGCAAGGTCCTGGCTTTGCATTCCCTGTAGGCAACTCCGGTTCCAGCCCCCGTGAGGGGAGTGCAGCTCTGCCGCAGCAGAAATCACAGCTTGGTGGTTTGATTATGAAGTCTGGCTCTCAGAATTCTAGATTACTGGTCGGATTTCTAGGGGATTGGCCAAAGGTCCGGCGGAGCTGCTCTAACTTGCGCCATCTTCTTTGGTGCCTAGTCATGCCCCCCCTCCATTTGTGTTATTTTTTAAACTTCACATGTACCTGCAACCCCTGCATTCTACATCGACTAACCTGCATAATAGCCAGCAGTGACTGTTTCATGTACATGTGAAAGGACAGTTCCAATAAGAGTACAATTGGATGTGTTATCCCTGGCCTGTGGTTTAATACCACATTATTTTAAGGGAAAAAACAGGTCTTTTATCTTCACTATGGAGACCGCGAAAAGCAGCTGCTGTGACCAAGGGAGCAGTCAAATTCTTCCCAGGGAGGTAAAGTAGAGGGCAAGAGCTCAGTTGTAGGATCCCTGGTTGACAACACAGAACACAGAGGTACCGTTCACTCTGAATACCCCCAAGGAATACATGCACCCCACAGTTCAGTTTCCTTTATGCTCTTTAAGGTTCATCTGTAAAAGTCTCAAATTTATATCACAGACCTCAGAGTGCTTCCTCAGTTCATCATTCTACATGCACATTTAGGCCCCATGGTTTCTTGCATTGTTATTGTTGCAGTGCGAGAGGTGCAGGACAGACACAAGGAAGCGGTCTTGCTCCTTCGAGGAAGCCTTTCGAATCGTAACAGCTGAGGAGACCATAGTTTGAACTTGACGGTTGTAACATTTCAGTTTAACAACACACATTGTGGGGTCTGTCTTCCGCAGTAGTGACCTGATGGGGCACAGGGATGACCAGTGCAGCATCCAGGCCAATAATGAACATGAGTTTTGGGCAGTTGAGGCCTGCAGGACAAGAACTGCTCTAGAACACAGGGGACCCCTCTACACATGGGTCAACTCTGGCTTAGTTCCCTCATAGTCACCTGTTTCTCTGGATATTCTCCATACCAGGAACATGCTGATCAACTCCTCTGGACAGCCTCTCCAACACAGGGCCATGTATACTCTTTTCCTCTCCCAGCAAGCAGGTAGGCATGCTTAAAGGCTCTAGGTAGAGCCTTTAGCTCCTTCAGCAGAAAGCATAGACTTTAGGTAGTCTCCCCTCACATCAAGGTAACTGACTATAATGCAGACTACAAACCTGGTAGCACAGCAGAACTTCGACCACTCTGCAAAGCACTCCCTTCCTTGGTCATAAACAAACTTGGAATTTGAACAATGTGGGGTGGTCTGGATCCCACTTTTGTACTTATTCAACAAAGGAGATGCAGATCCACTTTCTACGGTTTCAGAACTGGTTTGGGTTGGTTCTCTTTCAAACGTCTTTTTCTGGCTGTTTCTCAGATACAGCTTTCCTGCAAGGAAATGGCTCCCACAACAGGTAGCAATTATGCCGGCTTTAAGCAGGAGTATCCAAAACAAGGGCACAATTTAGTGTCAAATCTCTGCATCTAGTGGTCATCAGCATTCCAAAAGCAGTAATTGGGGACCGACAAAAGGACAGGTCATGCCTGAAAAGTTCATCACCTTAAGTAAGCGAAACTGCAAACCGACTCCTCACCTCTACCATCTACCAAGTGGCAGGGCTTAGGCAGAAATAATCAATCAGTAGCCCTTTGTTAATAAGGCCCACATTGAATTTTGAAAGGTAGCCCTGTCTTTTTAGGTCTCGGCTAAGCGCGCGGAAGCGCGTCTCTGCCGAGAACCTATTGTTGCCGTGTCTCCTTTCCAGGAGACAATCCTGGCCACGCGCATCGCCTTGGAGGCGATTTGAAACGAGCACGCGCATGCGCTCACTGTGGGCAGCTGCTGTCGCGCATTCTCGCAGACACACACACAAGCGCCAATGCACGCACGCACATACAGCCCCCCCACACACATACACACGGGCACGCACACAGACACACGAGTGCTGCCCCCCCCCCCCCGCACACAGACACACATACAAGGTCACCAAGACCCCCCCAGCCCTTTTTAACTTACCGGGCCAATCTCGGGGGACTCCGCCGCTGCAGCTCTTGCCAGCTCCTTTCACGGGGCTCCCTCTTGGTCAAGGGAGCCCCGCAACACTCGCCTAACCTCCTGCTGGCGGCCCCGGGGCTCTCCACCGCTCACAGGAGCCCCGGGCCGCGATACGCATGCCTCCTCTTCCGGTCCGGACGCGGCCCCGCCCCCGTCACAGGCAACATTGCCTGACTTCCGGTGGGTGCGTAGATTTTCGTCTTCGAATCGGACTTCTACAAAATAGCTTCTGTATTTGGGGGAAGTTTTCTACAGCGCGAACTTGTTTTTAAAATGGTACTAAAGCATATTTATTAATGTGGTGCATTTCTTTTTAGTAACACTTCTTACATGCACAAATTTCTGATTTTTTTAACCTACATATTAAATAGGAACAGTATGTAGACTTTTTATTTTAATTGTGCTGCATTAAACATTTAGCGACTTTAAAGCGTGTCGGATTCAAGTGCTCCTTAATACGATTAGGTTGGAAATCCAGCGCGAACGCGTTGTACCGTGATTCGGAGTAATAGCGTAATTCAGAGTAATAGCAGGCTTTTCGATTACGTACTTTTTTGGTCTTATGTGCAAATCAAAATGTCGAAAAATATATTATACGCATGCTGCTGGACCAAATTAGATGCATTGTGCACCACAATAAATAACAAGCATCGTTTTCCCATTACTAGCTGCCATTATTGTTAGCTGCATTTCACTCTATAGCACAGCCACCCCCCAACGACTGCAACAGTATGTTTCTTTGCAATTGTCACCCCAATTTGAGCTATAATGCATGGTATTGAGATACTGGCATGGTCCTGTTTTTGTTTAACTTGATAGGTATTTTTAGGTCACGTTTCTTTCACATCCGTGAATATTAGCTGGGTAAATGTACATTTTAACAGCGCTTTTAACGTGCCCAGATTTCAAGGTTAGTATACGTACATACCAAGCAGGCACAGTACAAACACTTTAAAGTGCAATTTTAGCACACTACCTCACTCTATATCTCACTACCTCACTCTCTGCTAATGCAATAGGTATCACATGTGCAAAATATTAGGCTAATGACAACAGAAATGACAATGCCATTTATTTAAAAAAAAAACATTACCAATAGCTCTACCTATACCATTGCCGAGACCATTGCATTGTAAATGCTTGTTTGAAAGGTAGCCTTGTCTGTTTCACTTCAATGTCTGGATTGCCCCTCATGCCACTGGAATGCAGTCAATACTGTAAGTAAGCTGTTCCACCTTCAATCTAGTGCCATGCTAAAACAGGGGTCATAAAAGAAGCATCTTGCTGGTCCTAGTACTCCAACTCTCATCATACATAGAGTCCTACTACCATACATGTGCCATACACTCAATGCATTTACAGGCACATACACACACAGGATGTCAATCCAGGGATCTGGGCCTCGCAACAGTGGAACATTACAGGAGAGGATCAGCAGAACACACTCGCTTTGGACACAGAGCAAAAGGTCTATCCACTCTACTGTTGCATAAAAATGGGAACAGTGCCGCTTTATGCAACTCATTCATGACGTTGACTGTGGTCCTATGCCTACTAATATGGTATGCTTTGTGAGCCCCTACAGGTCACAGAACAGGATCTGGACCTTACTATTCAAGGGGTAGGCCTAAACCTCTGAGGCACATGCTAAGTTACGGTGGAGCCAGAGCCAAGTATAAATTTATGATACCAGTTTCAAATGCAATCGGCCATTCAGGGTAGGGCTACATGTCTGTTTGCCATGAAGCTGGCATTCCCGTCCAAACACCATGCAATCTTTGATGAGTGTACAGAGCGATGGTTACGTAGGTGCCAACTGTAATAACCGTTTTATGTGATGGGGGTGGTTGAGGACTATTTACAGTACCAAAGGAACAGAAAATGCTATGTTTACAGATGAGGGGAGAGAGAAAGAATAAGAGGGAGAGGTCATGGTGAATGAGTGGTGACACAAGGAAGTACACAGAGAAGGAGAGTGAAAAAGCAGCGATGAAGAGGAAGGATAACATATTTATGAGATATACAGACAAAGTATACCAGAAATATGTGGGGAGAAAATGGGCATAAGTGTCTAACAGAGAGAGGGAGATTGCAAAGTAAAGTGGTATTAAGGAGAGAAAGGGAGTGATGATTGAGAAACTACAAAGTTCACTAACCGTTGGACAGCCCAAGTAATATTTAATTCAAGTCTTGCTTTCGGACTTGAAACTGTTTTCATACTAATTATTTGCTGCATTATAATTGTTGTTTCTTTTGTATCTGATACTGCTAACAAGCTTATGCAAAGTGGGGAGGTTTGTCCTTTTTTAAGCATATATTGATTATTGTGAAACATATTTGGATGCAATACTGGAGGGCACATGCTTAAACTGGTTTTCACCACAAAATGTAGTAATTATCTATGTGGCTCCGCTTGCAGCCATCATAAGATCCTGTGTCTTTGAGCTAATCTCATAAGCGAATGACACGCAGGTGATAGTTCCCATCGAGAAAAACCCAGAAAAGTCTAGAGTAAAATTTAGGACCTGTATGCTGCAAATCGCCGCATGGATGAGAAAGAACTTTCTGCAGCTGAATTCAAAACAGAGATCCTACTGTTCGGAAAGGCCACCGAGATTGGTGGCCACCATAATTGGGGGAGGCAACTAACCCTATGGTTCAGGCACAGAACCTGGGTATACTGATTGACAACAAGCTCTCGCTGGAGGAGCAGGTGAAATCAGTATTGGGAACCTGCTTTGGTATCATGTGGATGTTGCGGAAAATCTTCCCATGGATCCCTGTGCAGGTCAGAAAAACCCTAGTACAGGCCTTACTAGTCAGTAGACTAGATTATGGCAATGCGCTCTTAGTAGGAATCGGGGAAGACCTTGCAGCAAGACTACAGGTAGTGCAAAATACAGCGGCACGGTTAGTTCTTAATAAACCTAACCTAGGCGTACCCCCTCCCGCCCTCTGTTACAACAATTGCACTGGTTACCTGTGAGAAAGAGAGCAGTGTTTAAACTATTGGTGATGGTGTTTAGAGCACGTCAAGGGATCGGTCCGCTCTATCTGCGGAGGAAAATAGCCTACAAACCGGCCCGTGCACTAAGATCTAGCAACCGGAATCTGCTTCTCCCTTGTAAAATCAAGAACACCAAAATCTTGAGGACGCACATGCTCACATCTTGCCCCTCCATTGGAATCGTCTGCCGGATGAGTTACGTGCCTGCCCTAGTTTGGAACAATTTAACAAGCTCCTAAAAACCTGGCTCTTTTAACTGCCGTAAGCCCCGTCTTATCCACTAGCACTGTTTTGCCAAATGCGCTGAGAGATCCTTGCTGGGATGATTTGTTGCGCAATACAAGTCTTAAATAATAATAATAATACTAATAATAATACTAATAATAATACTAATAATAATAATAAATTATCCTACCCTTTGCATAAATGTGCCCCCACGGTCTTTGGCCTTCGACTACTCTTAAGTGGACTCCCTAAAGTGGTTTACGTGTTGTGTAAATACCTCCATGGGTAGAATTTCTTTCGCTCTTCGAAGGACTCCATAAACTGATTTACTGGTGGTATAACATAGCCTCCAGAAGTCAGGCCTTGAACGCAACTGGGGCATCTCTATGAAGTGGTTTACTAGTTGCAGGACAGCATCGAGAGGCATTGGGTTATTTGTGTGCTGGGATCAACTCTAATCATCTCCCCTTGAGAGAGAGAGAGAGGCTTCTCTTGTCCTGCCATGCAAATATTGTTTTTTCTCCAATAAAGAATAGTGAATGTCAAAGCGACTGGTATTGAGATCACCAGTAAAAACGACGTCCTCAAATGAGACTCACATGCACTCTTGTATAGCTCAAGTTTGGAGCACACTCACAAAGCTCGGACGCAAAACATGACAACTCTACACTTTAGATGACACCGCAAACACACATCCATGAACTGCAAGATTGTGCCCTGCCCAATTGTTCACTTGCCAAGAGCATTGAGGGCTCCACATAAGATACAGAAAGCACTATATGAAAGCGCAAGCAAATGTGACAAGATAACAAGATTTAAAGGCATTTTTATTGCAATAAAAATGCCTTTAAATCTTGTTCTCTTGTCACATTTGCTCCGTTTTCACAGACAGAGGACAAACGTTTCTGGCGAATAGGACCTAAAAACAGCTTGACCTAGTTAAATTTAGCTTGCATATGCGAGCGGTCGAGTGGATTTTTCGCGCCCGGATACCAATTGACGAGTAATGTTAAGGATTCATTACAGGTAGTGTCCCTCAAAGGCTAAAAAGACTGGGTCAGAGTCACATGGCAGTGAAAACTTTAATTATATTTTTGCTCAGCATATGTCTGAATCAGTTCCGGCTTATCCCCACTTTCACAGATACAATGCTTTTCTAAAATCAACCTGTTTCTAAATTCATTTATTAATCATTCTCTTTCATGCCAATTCCTCATTCCCCATTATGTGCGAACACTGCTACTGCCTCAAGTACTTTTAAAATGCACCATATCTTTTCTAAACAATCATTGGAAAAAATATAAGTACAATTTGTTTGTGTTTTATGCAATGTTACTACCTAAAATGCATCATTCACTGTTTCCCCCCATTTTTTCCAGAGATCGTCTTTGCAAAAACTATAAAAACATATTTTGATTTGATGTGTTACTTTGCACACTGCATTTGAAAACTATGAACACTAAATAAAACAAAAAATAAAAAAAATGTTCATCTATTTTTTCAAAAGTTACCAAAGAGAACTCCTAGCCCTGTGTAAAAGTGTTTTAATTCTCTTAACTTGCAAGTGACACTGAAATATCTCATAAATAGACCCATTTATTATGAACGCTTGAAAATGTTTCGGGGAGAACTCAGAATGAGGCCTCTCGTAAGGGTGGGCGTAGTTCGTGAAGTAGCGCTACGCGAAGTGCACTTCGCACTACGCGAACTTCACGTAGCACTACGCGAGCTGCGTAGTAGCATGTTCGCACTGTGCAAGATGCATTTTCAGTGATTGCACAGTGCGGACAAGCATCCGGCACTGTGCAAGCATTGAAAACGGCATCTTGCACAGTGCGAGCTGTAGTTTTCTGCTGCTCGAGTAGATTATTACTCGAGCGGCAGCTTTCTCAACGCGAACAGGTAGTTTCTCATTGAGAGCGGTCGCGAGCATGCGCAACCACTCACAATGAGAAACCTGACCTCCTCGCGTTGAGAATCTCTCCGGGATGTTATTTTGCTTGCTCGCGGTCGCGAACATGACGTTCAGGACCGCGAACAAGCAAAAAATGACCGCTGCACTACGCTACGCTGCACTACGCATGCTCGCACTGTGCTACGTGCAGCTCGCGTAGTGCGAAGTTGCGAAAACTTCGCAAACTCCGCGAGCGTAGCGTAGCGTAGTGCTTCGCCCAGGGTTACTCTCAAGTAGTTTCTCAGCAGGGCCCCACAAAACATCTTCCTGATAAGTGTGAGTTCAGCGAGGATATAATTCGGTGCCATCACGTCATCAACCATCCACAAATGAACAACATGATATGCCAAGAACTCCACTGCAATTAAAGACCGAGAATACACACTCCAATCAGAAGCTAGTTTAAAGTCAATGGCAGAACAAGTCTTTGCAATGCAATAAGTCTTGCCTTTGGGATCTTATACTGGATTTAGTAATGCAGCATATTGTTCTGCTATATAAACAACAAAAGAGTGATTCCAAATGAACTATATTTGCACAAAGCGGAGGGAGTAGCTATTGCTTTTAAAAAGAACCCTCACTCACCAACCTGGTTGGTGACATGCTCCCCCCCGGTAGGATCTATGGGGCAATAGTCTCCCACATCCGATGTAAGCTACTAATTTGTCCTGTTTCTCCCCACCATGCATGTGTGTATGGTAGCCTTACTCAAATGATGCTGACATTTGGTCATTTTTTACTTTCGTCTCCTTTTACACAAATAGTGTCTCATAAGAGTCAGCCAGCATTTTATGATGGACTTACAGACTTTCAAAACTGAGACATTATGCACGTCGGGTAGCTTGTAGGCTACACTACAACACGGTATAGTAATGATCGTACTCGTGCTAAAGATAAGCACTCCACAATTAGGCACTTTAGGTATGCGAGCCTAAACAGTCACTGTGAACTTCACGTTTGGCAGCACAAGGTTAAATGAATACGCACTTATATAGCGCATGAGGCATCCCAGCGCAAGGTTGGAAGTGTTAAATTGCATTTACGCAGTCTTGATGGGTATCTATAATTGGTCTGGTTGTTTTCTCAATCTGCTTTCTCTTCCAGATAATTGCATGTGTTTTCTTTCAGACAACGCTGAAAGTACAACCATAAGTCTGCGGTACTAACTGCCACAGGAGAGGGTGCACCTAAGTGTGTGCATACCACCATGGGAGTAACAATCCTGTAGAAAGCCTCGATAATTTGCATATGGAGGCTGAAACATGTAGACCGGCCACCCTTCACTGTTTTTTAAGTATGGATGTCACTGGTTAAATAATAGCAGAGGGGACATCCTCGTTTTACTTTTAGCCTTACCTTACTTTTCCAGGATTAAAAATCTTTAGGTCTAGTATAGGTAATTTTAATTCTCATGGTTACATTCTGCACTCCGACCAAAATACCCCCTCCTCAGTAAACAGGCGTTGTAGCACACCCGAGAGGCATTCGGCTGCTCGGGTTGAAACCCCATGATGAAGCATGTCACCAACCGGTTGGCGAGTGAAGGTTCTTTTTAAAAGCTACTCCTTCCGCTTTGTGCAAATATAGTTTATTCGGAATCACTCTTTTGTTTATTGCAAGGGGACCAGGAGTGGTTCCATGTGAATATCCTTTCTCTCTTGGTGTTTAAGCATATTGTGGTGCCCCAGAGCTTTCAGGTTGCCGAGGCGCTGATGAGCAAGCGGTGTCCTGTGACTTTGGACAAATCACTTAAGATACAAGCAGCGATCTCGGTAGGCTATTGAGGGCGGGGTCACGGGGTAGGGAGAGACGGCACAGGGCGAGCAGGCTGCCTCGAGCAGGAAAAAAGATGCAAAGGTGAATATGAATGCGGTGAGGGGGTATTTGAGCTTATAAATTACTCCATCTGGCAACATTAAAAAACAGCAAGAAATTGCATCAAACATTTGTGAGTCTTAGCATCGGCTCAACATCCTATTTTGGGCAAATCACTTAAAATACAAGCAGCGATCTCGGAGGTATGCAGGGGGAGGGGTAAAGGGAGAGACGGCACCGAGCGAGCAGGCTGCCACGAGAAGTAAACAAGACAAAATGGTGAAAATGAAAGTGGGCACGTTGTTAAAAGGCATACGGTTTCCAAAGTAAAACAGTAACTAAATCAGCAATGCAATGCCGACCGAAACATGAAGCACAGTTTCTGCGAAGCAGGCACTGTGTTGATACACAACCTGAGGCAAACAAGAAAAAAACAGTGCGCAAACGGAACCTATGTTAAAAAATAGCATAAGACCACACTTAACAGGGGAGGGTTTGAAACATAAAAAGGCAGGACTAATTAAGCATGCTTACCAACCAAAGCATGCATTTATGAGGGGCACGAATATAAACACATGAAAAAGATGTTAGGTGCTTCAAGCCACAATTTATATTCAGGGATGTGGAATTCCTATGGCCAGACACCCAGGACACATTGTTTGGAGTAAAGGGCAACACCTAATCAAGTGTATTTTGTCCTAGAGACAAGCAGGCCCAACCCCCTGCAGTACAAACCCTTTGGCTGCCAGTTTGTAGTACCACATTATGGATGATGAAAGGGAACTGTCTGCAGTTAAGGTCAAATTTTAGTCCATATGTTAATGCTGTTCAAACTTGTATTTATGGTTCATTAATTGAAAGCCTTTATTATTAGGGTGAGTGCAGAGAGGTAAATGTTGTAAGCTCTGACTGCACTCCTGACAGTGGTTCACGCATAAAAATGTGTACACACGTTTTCAAAGTTTAGCAATATGAGGCTATGTATAAAGCTCCCAGAATGCTCTCTGATTTGAGGCAAATATTTGCTGAACCTGAATGCAAAATTGAAGATTCTTTACGTTCAAAATAAATGTTCATAAAACAAGCATATGCAATACAATAGGTCTCACATTTGCGAGAGTTTAAGCTGTTGGCATTGTAAATGACAATGCCTTTCATTTAGGTTTTAAAAACCAACACGTAATTAAAAGGCATTGCCATTTACAATGCAATAGCTCAAACTCTCACAACTGCGAGACGTATTGTATTGCAAATGCTTGTTCACTTTGCAAGTAGACGTGGCCTCATTTGAAATTTCCGGACTTGCTCACTGGACTTGTCTGCTATAATCGCCATAAACTCAAGCCCTTGTTCATGCCTCGAAGACATTGTTCAGCTGAATTGATTAAAACGCACTGGTTCAGCCTAGCAATGTGTTTACACAGACACACTCGCACGCATTTTCAAACACACACACCTACAGAGACACATAGACACACAAAACACGCACACATACAGACATACACATACAGATACACAGCGCACAGATACAGACACAGTACACATTCAGACACACAGAGACATAGAGCACACAGACACAGACGTGCATGTGAATCAGGACCCGAGAAACGTGAACGCACGGCAGTGCCCCTGTGTGCGTTGGCTGGCACTGGCTCCCCTGCATAGCGCTACAAACGCCTTCATGCTGAAGCAGATGGAAGTGTGTTTTGCCTGTAGCTCAGTGCTGAAGTCTTGGTTAAACAGGTGTACTCAAGTACATTTACAATGACTTTGTCCCATAACTGTTTTTAAGAGCATTGTTTTCCTTCCTAAGCAACAGAGTTAAACTCAGTCTTGAATGGAAGAAATGTAGAGCATAGATTGATGCGCCCCTTATGCCTTTGTCTTAAATTGGCTGTGTCTTGGCACCGCCGAGCGCACTGTTTTTTTATGAACACTTTCTAGTAAAGGCAGGATTATCTCACAAGCACAGTGGTCAGACCTGCCCCCACTGTGAAGGCAGCACGCCCCCGAGACCAGGGTCAAAGGAAATGTGTATGGCCGGCGGAGACAGTGAAACAAAAGACGAGAGATGGTCGGCAGTAGCCTCGGGCTGCACCAGTCAGCGCGTTGACCAAATGACCACAGCGAAGCAGATGACACCACCGCTCTCCCAAAGCAGCGTGTACGTGGCTCATTATCAATTATAACAGGCAGGTGGCACGAGAGACCTCGAGCCGCTGCCACCCGACCCCCAAAGCACAGCAAACTGCGGTCATGTGCCTCAACTACAAAGAGACTCCAGCGCAGGCATTGTTTCAATACATAAGAAAGTCATTAATCAGGCAAATAGTAATCAGAACAAGTACACTGGATCCAGAGCCACATTTGATCCATTTACACGCCTCAGTCTGTGGAGCTACCAAGAGAATGTGAGCAATACCAAGGAGATTAACACATGCAGGTAAATAAAAGATGCCACAATCCAACACTTTGATTTTAATGCACTACCACACCAGGAAATCATTTTCTTTTACTTCCGCTTGGCTTGATTAGATGACAGACCGAACAATCCATTTACGAGTGTCTAAGAGTGGAGTAGTGTGGCTCACTGGTTAGAGGCGGCAGGCCTGAGAGCAGAAGTCAGCCTGGGACCAGGGTTCAATTCCCGACGCGGCAGGGTCGTGGACCTTGGTCAGCGGACTCGATAATTCTCGCTTCGGTGCTTACTCTAATCAGGGGTTCCACTCGGCAACTCTGGGCATTAGCTTGCCTAATCTCCACAACCGCCCCACCAATTCCGGGGATGCCTGGCTCCACCTTGGGGACTCCCAGCAAGGGACCATCCCACAGGGAAAGCCAGGACGGGTTCCCCAGAGTTATACAGCGCCGGGACGCCCCGTTGCTGGGGCAGCTGTGCGCTTTACAAGTATACTACATTTACATTTACATTTACATTTAAGATGCTTCACAGAAAGATTCCTTCATCACCTCTCGCGCACCCCAATGCATCTCTCGGCCCTTGAAATCAGAGACGGAAAAACAAACTGTACTCAGCCTTCGAAATAATGAAACAAAAACTCTGATATGTAGAATCCAGGATGAAACTGGCTAACACAAAGTTGGCAAGGAGTATGTCATTACTGGGGTAAAGTAAAAAGAATGCTTTAATTGGTTTCATCCGGAGGCATATATACAAAAGTTCGATTGAGTCTGAAAGGAAACTATTCGTGGGGACATTAAGATCCTATAAAAACATCCCTGCTCTAAAACCACGGGAAGGAAATGGCTATCATTCTTTAAAACAAGCTTACCCTCACTCTTTCACTCACCAAGCCTCATACCAACCGCTAACTTCCACCACATAGACACCCTCGCACTCTCTCAACCACCCCTATGCATGTTCCACTCTCACACCCGCTCTCTCTTTCCCTCGCTCGGCCTCGCGCCCTCCCTCACAAACACCCCTCCCACTGCCATTCGCTTGCATGCCCAAAGCCCACTTAATCAGACCCCCCAGGATATAGCGGCATGGATTGGCAAATTTAGCGGCACAAAAATGAACATTTAGCGGCACAAAAATGGAAATTTAGCGGCATTTAGCGGCATTTTATTTTGGGGTTTTTGCAACACCAAACACAGATATCTTACTGTTTGAGTTATTTGACAACATGGAGCTATGTACATTTTGTTTATTTACAATTCAGCCCATTTGTTTTAGTTAAAAGGCATGTTAATCTTGGCCATGTACGTTCAGTTCTTCTGAGCCCTCACAGGTTTCAGACTAGGCATGCTGGAGGCAGAGACAGGTCTCGGAGCGAGTGGGACGGGTATGCTCAGACGTGAGTCCTGTGCACTCCATGCCACTGGAATCAAGCTATCCAGGCTGATGAGGGCTGAAAGCCCGAAACCTGTCCTTGGATGCTTGTTTCCAGTCCAGGGAGAACTTGGCTTGGCAGTTCGGGCTGGACTGTACCCATGGGGCACAGGGTCAAGACTGATTTGCATATGGCTGGGTTCAAACTGGAATGGCATGATGAGCAAAAAAACGATGGATTTTGGCCCAGATCTCTGTACTGGGGTGAATGTATGACATTGTTCTGCATTCTGTCCATCACCTGTTGTTTTTACAATCCACAATGTTTTAAGGCAAAGGTCATGCAAGAGCTGCTATATTTTCTAAGGAATATGCAAAATTTGTAAAGTTGTGGCCTGGGAAAGTCCACTCATTTCATAAACCCACTTGTAAGCAAAATGACTTGTTGTCTGAATGAGGCTGTGAATACAAAACATTGCTCCTTAACGCATGTCAGTCAAGGTTAAAGTACAAAACAGCATAAACAGGTTGACTCTGAAAAGCTGCACACAAGGACTATATGAAATGTTGACAAAGAAAAACGAAGTGCCTTAGTAAGAGGGTTTAAGAAATGCCAGGAAAACAGTTGAGCAGTAAGTTGGGCGGTAAGCTGTGTCCTCTCCAAAGCAAGATGCAAATTTGCCTTTTACTCGATCAATTTGCTTGCTACTAACCCCACTCAAACACACAATACTGTCAGAAGGTGTAATAAAATATTACATTGACTTAAATGAAAATGTTGTGACTGGTGCCAGGATCCCGTTAGCAGGGAACAAGAAGCTGTTCGGAAGTCATTTCCGACCCACAGAAATACTAAAAATAAAAGATTAATGTCCCCCGAAGGCCCGCCGAGGGCCGCCGCACACGGGGGACGCGGCGGGCCTCGGGGGACATTAATCTTTTATTTTAGTATTTCTGTGGGTCGGAAATGACTTCCGAACAGCTTCTTGTTCCCTGCTAACGGGATCCTGGCAGGGTCGGACGTACCTCCTGTCTGTGTTCGCCGGCCGGCTGTTCTCCTGCTCCGAGTCCGCTTCCATGGTCTCTGGAGAAGAGGAAGAGTCTTCGTGTGTGTGTGTGTGTCGCTGCCGCTTCTTGCTGGTCTTCTCCCTCTCCCGGCCCTCGGCCGCCGTCCTCGACCTCCTCTCGCTCCTTCTCTCGCCGCGCAATCCTGGGGAATGGAAAATGGGTGCGCATGGGGCTGGGTTTTAAGGCGGAAACGGGCGGAAAACGGCGGAGACGGCGGAAACTGCAAATTTCGCGGGCTTTTGCCCAAATATCGCGGCATTTCAACAGATCGGCCGATTTCGCGATTTTTTTGCAAATCGCGAAATCGCGATAAGCTGGAGGGTCTGCTTAATAACCCCTCAAGCTTGTTCTCCCTCGCCGCCTTGACTACGCGATCGAAGCCATGCGCAGAAGGGTTTTACAGCTTTCACGGGGCTCACAAAGTGCGCCTCTACAGCAAACACCAGGAATAGGCTGAAGGTGGGAGAGCGGGAGAGTTTCTCTGCCCTGCTACAGTGTCTGCCAGCCGGGGTGGATGGGGGTAGAGCTGCACTCCCCTTTCCCCTGCGCCTCCGCTCTCCGTACCTGCTTCACAGCTTTGGTAAAGAATGTTCTTATCTTCTTCTTAAAATAAACAGGTACATACAAGATAGGGGTTTTGCCCAAATCACCCTCATATACCTGAGCAAAACGATGTATATCCAAGAAAAACATACTGTGAATTTGAACACATCTAAGCTAAGTAGGGATTTTAAAAAATTTAATCAAGAGCAAGTATATCCGTACTTGAAAGAAGATTTCTTTAAAAATACGAATCCAGGTGCTTTGAATTCACAATATAAGGGCAGATCTCGCACTAGGTTTTTAACTTTTTCTGACTCTTCCTTGGACTCCGATTAAGGAGCAGGAGCATATTACCAACCCAATCAACCTTTTTATCAATATCCTAACACTCCTCCACCTTTTTTAGACAGAGGGGGTCGCAGGGGCAGAGGATTCAGAAGAGGATGGAGGCCTCCACTGTTCCAATCTCCACAGGATTAGAACCTCTTTCGAACTCGACAGAGAGTATACAGGCGTTAGTCACCAACAGGGTGGGTGCTGACCCTAGGTTAACGCTTGTAGAAGATGTACCCTCTCAGGATAACACTGAACTTATGCCTAAATAGAACTTGTCCAAACATCCACTGCCTTCGGGGGAAATGAAAGTTTTGCAAAAAGGTCTTTCATTTGTCCCCTTAGTGGTACAAGATCCAGTTGATACTAAGACAGAAGTTTTACAATTCCTACGGAAGGTTAGGTTGAAGACCTTTTTAGAGCAAGATGAGAGCCCGGAGTTCAATGTGAGTGGGTTGAAGAAGTCCTCTTTCTGCCCCGACAGTGCCAGTATGCCTGACGAAATTATATTTTTTGAAAACCAAATCCTGAGGGAAATTGATAAACTGAATAAGAAAAATATTTCCTATAAATCTAATTTCAACAGATGGGAACATCTTACCTTAAAAAGTTTAGCGAATAATCCCTTGACGGTAATAAAACCTGCCGACAAGGGAGGGGTAATTGTCCTGTGGGACAGCAATGATTATGACAATGAAATCCTGAAACAATTGGGGAACCCTAGACAATATCGCAAAATACAAGATAGTCCTGTTGTTATGTTAAAAGCTAAGATCTTGCACTTGACTACACAGGCCCTGAATTGTGGATACCTGAGTGAAAAGGAATTAGATTATTTGAATTTCACTATGCAAAAAGTGCCGAGTTTGTATGTACTTCCTAAAGTACACAAGGACGCCGAAAAACCTCCGGGGCATCCCATTATTGCTGGGTATGGCTCATTACTTGAGCCGCTTGCTAAATATATTGACACCTTTTTAAAGCCATTCGTTAGTGCCACAAAGGTATACGTGAGGGACACTATGGATTTTATCCATAAGATTGAACACTCGATGTTTGATGGAGACTACCAGTTGTTGGTTTCCTTCGACTACGAGAGTTTGTACATGAACATTCCTCAGGATGAGGCATTGCTTGTGATGGAAATGGTCCTTGAGCAAAGGGTTAGGCCCCATCAGGTCCCCACAGGGTTCCTTGTAGACTTAGCAAGAATCTGTTTGAAAAGTAGCTTCTTTGCTTTTAAGGGTGAGCTGTTCTTGCAAATAAAAGAAGTGACGATGGGGTGTTGCTTTGCCCCAGAGATTGCGAACCTTGTAATGGATCAATTTGAAAAGAGGTATATTTTCGATGATGCGACCCCATTTCGACAGCATTTGTCGAGGTGGGTACGCTTCATCGATGATATATTTTTAATATGGAATGGTAATGAAGAAGAACTTGAGCAGTTTCATTTGTGGCCTAATTTGTGTACCCCAGATTTGAAGTTTACCAAAACCTACAGTAGTGTTAGAATTAACTTCTTGGACCTTTGGATTTTTAATAATAATGGTCAATTAGAGGTTAGTCTTTACACTAAACCAACAGACAGGAACACCCTCCTGGAGTTTACAAGTGGACATCCAAGAAGTCTCAAAGAAAACCTGCCCTATGGGCAATTTTTACGAATCCACCGTAATTGCTCTAATAAGAGCGATTACTATGACAACGCGGAAGTCTTGTTAAAGAAGCTGTGTGTGAGAGGTTACCCGAGGAAATTGGTAAGGGCTGCTCTGAAAAGAGCCTGGTATACCCCGCGTGAAATTTTGCTCACCCCGAGAGTTAAAGTGGATGCAGCACAAATAACTTGTGTCTTGACTTTTAATCCAAAATCAAACAAAGTCAAACAGATAATTACAAAAAAATGGAGACTGATTGAACATCTCAATATTCCAAAGCCACTCTTTGCCTTCAGGAAAGGGAGGAACTTAAAACAACATCTTGTCAGAGCTAGTAGGGACCCGTTGTCCAAAAAAGACACTAGAAGCATGTTGGGTTTGCCGGCGGTGGTTGGACACTTCCGGTGTACCAACTGTGCCGGGTGCGCAAGCATGACAGATTGCAAATCATTCTTAATCAACAATAAGACTCATACTACACGGTCTTTCTCCAATTGGAACACCAAAAATGTGGTGTATGTGGTGACTTGCCTGTGTGGGCAATCCTACATTGGTCAGACTACTCAAGGAGTTAAAATGTGTATTTGGCAACACAAGTCACGTATTAGATGTAGGACGCCGGGCGCACCTTTGATTCACCACTATAATGAGTGGACACAGTGAAGATGATTTGGTCTGGGCAGTATTGGCGGTGATTAAAGCAAATAATAAGATCGAACTAGAGAGCAAGTTCAATCGCACTGAAGCACGGTTAATAGAAAGATACCACACTGCCATTGAGGGTCTGAATGACAGGGATGAATTGTGGGCATTAACTTAGACACGTACATTGTCTACAAGTAGTGCAGTTGGGCATACATCATTGTAATACACTGGAGGCGGGTGTTTATTGGTGGGGAGAGGTACACCTCTATCTGTGACACTGTGTACATCAGATGTATGTCTTTTTAGAATATAAATTGTGGGGATGTGTTGTCAACCAGGTTGAATACACACTGAATTTATGTCCACTGGATATGATTTCATGCACTGTTGTTGTTCCTGCTAGGTCATCTTGGAACTCACTCACATTAGATTGTAAACCTGGTTGTGAGCATGCAGTGCACAGGAACATAAAGTTGATTATTTGATGCCTTTTAATAGAACCTCTTGCCCTTCAGAGTGTTGGCTATACCTTTACGAATAGAGTGGTGGTTGATAAGTCTAGATGAAGTTTGCTACCTACTTTTTCATATCTTTGATATGATGTGCTTTGGGCCAGATAGATACCCTTTGTCCTTTTGGTTGTGATTTGGCTAACTTTGATTGACTGATTCGGATTCAGATTCCTTGGATTGACTGTTTTTGATTCAGATTGCTAGTGTAGGTGGTAATGATGTTGGAAAGTCTAGATAAACGTTGTATTCTATATACTCACATTTGACTTGATGCACTTGTAGCCCTGGGTGTGGTTTATTTGATTTTGTTTGTTTTTTAATTTTATCTGAGTGAGGCGACCTTGGCTGTAGTCTATTTCATCTTTTATATTGATCTCACCCCTTTCTATCTTGCCGTACCACACCGGGTTTTGTTGATAACATATTTTCGTATGGGAATATTGGCTGTGTCTGTGGAGTGTAGTTCCTATATTCCCAATAGGGTCTGCGCATTGGAATAACATAAACGATAGTTTAGATGTAGGACTGAGGTTGACTAAGTCTCTATTGAATATGTTAGCCTTAATTATGAATGCCAGCTAGCTCAGAGGTCACTAGAAACTTTCTCGAGTAAACAGGAAGGAGTTAACTTCCCTGAATAGACAAGAAGGGATTCGCTTCTGACAACCGCACTTTCCTCCCTCCAGAATAAGGAGTATATCTCCAGAGTCGTGTGAAAACAATAGACAGCTATTTCACTCAGTCAATTGTGCATGCTTAGTTTCACCAGAGTGCAGAGAAATAGAGAGACGGGTGTTTTCAATAAAAGTTGTTATTTATTGAGCAGTCCTCTTTCTCGTGCAAGAGAAGTGAATTGCCACAATTGCAATACTTGTCATAAAGTAAAGTGCGTACAGTAAAAGGAGTATTATGAAATAATACTGTAAAAGAATGTATATGGTTTCTGAGCCATATGATACTTAACCACTTGCATGCTAATGACAAGGTGAACTCGTCATGAGGCACACTGGATCTGTGCTCATGACAAGGTCAACTCGTCATGTATATTGGGATTCATAAATATGCAGCACAGGAGGGGAAAACCCCTTAGCAGCCAAGTGGTTAAAACGGATAAAATATATACATACTTAAAATCATTGACTAAACGTACTCAACTGGTGCTTCTAAGATACGCCTACCCCGGTGTACCTAACCTAAGCCTAGTACTTGGGAAGGAGTAAGTGAGCTGCAGTTTAAGTTAAGTTAGTTTTTGCCAAGAATCTGAATCAAGAATTCTCTTAAGGATTTAATCAGCTCCGTACCTTGGTTATAGAATGAAGGAGTCTACATGTATATGGGACCCCCTCTTAAGATACTTTTAAGGTCAGGGAAAAGAGAGGAACACAATTACAACACAAGAAATAATTCCCTCATGACCTAAGTTACTTTATACTTATCAACATTTATACTTTCAGAGAAAACCTTCAACACAAGGTGACTACATATATTTTTTTCATATTTATAACTTTTATTGTCTCTTTTTTTATTCTTTTTTTTACAAAATTACTATTTTTAACAGTATTTCTTTAAGTTCATCACAATCATTTTCCAAAGGAAATAGGGTTCATTTAATTAACAATTCATCTGTGAACAATTAAAAATGCCATACAGAGAACAATTCTATTAATTATGTGAGTTCATAACATTAATGATTACTTTCCAATATAAGCACGGATATATTATATTTGATTTATTATTACAGATATCCATACAGAGCCTATAAATTATTGGGAAGAGCACCTGTTCTGCTAAAAGGTCCTGAGGAAGGTGGTTCCAGCCCACCGAAACGCGTCGACCTAGCGTGATAGATCACATAATAACTTGCGACTCCTCAGACACAGAATAAAGATTGAATGTGGAGTGTATGAGAGTGTATGTAAGAGGCATTGGTGAGAGTGAGTTAAAATTGTTCTCTGTATGGCATTTTTAATTGTTCACAGATGAATTGTTAATTAAATGAACCCTATTTCCTTTGGAAAATGATTGTGATGAACTTAAAGAAATACGGTGAAAAATAGTAATTTTGTAAAAAAAAAAAAGAATATAAAAAGAGACAATAAAAGTTATAAATATGAAAAAAATATATGTAGTCACCTTGTGTTGAATGTTTTCTCTGAAAGTATAAATTTTGATAAGTATAAAGTAACTTAGGTCATGAGGGAATTATTTCTTGTATAGAATGAAGGAGGTCTTGTATCTCTTTCTCAGGACTTGATTTCCCAGCAACCCGCGAGGGCGACTGGAAACACTGGAGCTGGACTTCTCGGCAGGAGAAAAGACAGCGTCTCTCTCAGTGCGTCAATGGGAGGGTCGGCTTCCTTCGGCTCTCGCATCAGCTGGGCTTTGGGCAAGTAGATAGTCGCTCTGCTCCAAACCACCGTGTGTTTCCTTAAGGCAACGTTGGTATATTTATACCTGGAAGGTGCCGAGTTTGACGTAAGGTTGAACATAAGACGTCACTAAGAACTTACAGTTCTTTCTGGACTCCAGGAGTTCTTGTTCAAATCAAAACAAAAGCAGGGGGATTTCCCGGGCTGCTGGAGGCTTGGTTTGTTTAAAGAACACGTTGTGCTTTCTAGGAGTCTATGGGAGTAGCCTTGCCGTATTTGGACTGCATTGGATATGACTAAATATGGATATGATTCTTATGCCTTTATAAGGATATGGTTTGTTATAACCACATAAGGGCATGAATCTGGAATATTTAAATAGGGTCCTAGATACGTTTACAACACCCACTCCACGTATTATGTCAATCATTACTAAAATACTAAGCAATACTAAGCATATAACGAGGCATGTGTTTTCCATCCCACCCCAAAATACATAAATTGCATTTGAAATGGTATATGGTATATACACGAAAATGAGTATTTGTACTGTACGGTTTTCAAGCAGTGGTATCATTCAGATAATGCATACATAAATATTGGCTGAATGAATTGCGAAAATTACATTTATGAAATGGCTCTTAATACAGAAGAGAAGGTCGAGACCATTTCATCACATATTTATACAAGACTGTACATGTGCTAGAGGCTGAATCAAAATATTGTCTCTAGAGTTTCAAAATAGAAGTTCTGTTCTCTAAGAATAGTTCTACTTTAAGCAGAGTACCATGTGCCAGAAAAATGGTAAATATTTTGAAAATGGAAAAATAATTTTGCTTTCAGGGGAAAAAAATAGTTCCAATTGTTTTCAGTAGTCTTGTTTATCAAAACTGAAGGCCGAATTCAGAGTTCAGGGAACGCTGTGTGCTCGTTGTTTTAAAAGTTATTCTCGTTGTTAGGACAGAAAATCAAATCAGACAGGCTTGCGAAGAATTGGTCTACAACAGTAGGTGAAAGTTCGACCAAGTTCGAAAAAGCTGAAATTGTGCATATGTGAGAATCATTGGTATCATCGATGTCTGGATCAGCAATGCTTCACAGAGGGTTGTACCTGTGTGGTGCTGCTTTCATCTCGTACTTCACCGCCACCTTATCGTAATGGTGAAGTCTCAACGAATGCCGTCATCAGAATAGGTAGCCGCTGGGGACAACACGTTGCATGAGCCGTTACCGAACCAAGCAAAGTATCGATATCCATAGGTACTGCTGATGGTAGTGTAAGACAGACGTCCAACACGCATTCTTCTCCGCATAGCAGACATCGAGGCACAGGTAAGATGCAATCTTGCCAGATTGGTCTGAATGAAAGAAACCAGGTAGTACTCAGATCTCTTAGCCGGGCAAAGCCGAGGACTTTAGTGATCCGTTCGTATAGCCACGATTGTCTCCTCCATTGTAGCCTGAGTTTTGTTTGGAGCTTGACTTGCCATATCGGAGCTGAAGGAACAAAAATAAAATTCCTGCTACGAGTCCCAAAAGAAGAGGCAGTCCGCCGAATACAGAATGCACAAAATCCGGGAAAATGCCCAGAACAGTTTCATAGAGTGCTAACAGTCCTGAAACAAGCATTTACAATGCAACGGTCTCGCCTTTGAAAAAGTTAGAGCTATTGGCATTGTAAATGACAAAAATTTTATTTATGTGTTGGTTTTGAAAACAGATAAATAAATGGCCCTGTCATTTACAATGCCAATAGCTTAATTTCTCGCAAATGCCACACACAAACACAGAGTCCCACACACATACATACTTACAGAGTAGTAGAGTGAGTAGTAGAGTGAGTAGTAGAGTGTAGTAGCGAGTGAGTAGTAGAGAATGAGTAGAGAGTAGAGTAGTAGAGTGATTAGAGAGTGAAGTAGAGTAGAGGAGATTGAGTAGAGAAGTGAGTAGTAGAGTAGTAGGGTGAGTAGTAGAGTAGTATAGAGTGAGTAGTAGAGAGTAGTAGAGTGATTAGAGAGTGAGTAGTAGAGTGATTAGAGTGAGTAGTAGAGATTCAGTAGAGAGTAGTAGAGCATAGTAGAGTGAGTAGTAGAGTGAGTAGTAGCAATAGAGTGAGTAGTAGAGTAGTAGAGTGAGTAGTAGAGAGTAGTGTAGAGTGAGTAGTAGAGTGAGTAGTAGAGACTGAGTAATAGAGTAGTAGAGAGTGAGTAGTAGAGAATGCGTAGAAAGTAGTAGAGAGTGACTCTTCTTCTAAGCGTAGATTTGTACACAATATAATTGTGTAGGTTTCCCACAAGTGATCACAACTGCATTAAATACGTCAAGTTTGGAACAAATGTGTACAGAAACATGACAAAAGATATGGCCAAGGAAATGCCCATTAACATGGAAAAAGTTCAAAGAATATATCATTGAAATCCAGGGGAGGTTTCAATCTGGTACTGTGGTAAATAAATAATTAATTACCGGTACTATTTTTGAATACATTAATAAAACAGATAGCTCAATAAATAAGAGGCAAGATCCGATGTATCTGAGTCGAACGGGCTTTATTCAGGCAAAAGGCAAGGGACAGGATCGGGACAGCCTGAAATAGAATGGCAAGGAAGGCAGCTGCAACGTTTCATCAACAGTACAAGGTATATATAGTAAAACATCACAATTACATTACATACAGTAGGCGTAACTAGTGACAAGCGTAAGATAAGAACACATGGGCGTGAAAAGAAGGCGTGCACAGGGCGTGCACGTAGACATGTGATGAAAACGTCACAGAAGTGTCATAAAGTGGGTGGAAACATGGAGGGGGCTACCTGAGCAGCTGGAACCTTTAACCTAGTGGTGCGAGAAAATGGGCCATGACGTGTTACCGGGGAGAACTGGGGGCTATGACTTCTGCACTAGAAGAGGAGACGAAAGTCTGCGATGTCAGGACGACATGTACCTATAGCATATCTGGTATCTGGTGTTTGGAGTACATGTTGATAGAATCTAAAAGTTATCAGGGCAAAGGCTACTTGACACTAAGGCTGGTGCATGCATATATTCTTCATGTATTGCGTGTGCTATGAATCTTCCATGAATATTAATACAGTAATTCTCTTGCATGGAGACAGAAAGACTAGACTATAGCTGAAACTGTTTATGTGGTTCGTTAGCTTAGGAATGTGAAGACGGAGAGCTGAACTGATAACTAGAGGCATAACATATTCTTGGCAGACAGGCAGGCAGAGCCAGGCTGGGCACCGCGCTGCGCGGCAGGAAGTAAGTGAAGGGTCAGGGATGCAGGTGGGGGCTGCATCGCTCCTCGGAGTGGGTTCAGGAGACTGGAGCTTGAATCTGGTGCTCAGGCCCTTTTGAGGCCTAGAAACGGGGACAATTCAATGAATTAACGTGCATAATGTAAAACGTTGGCAACATAGGCCTAATACTCGTTGTTTTCACGAGAACTGGAAACTGGCATACTAGAGTTGGACACAACTATAATTGCGTCTTTAATCGATCATAGGGGGATATATGCATATCGATCATGCACATATAACATAGGATGGGGAACACGTAGGCACACATGGCAAGGCAAAATTCAATTTTCCTCATTCCCTCCTTGTGCCCTACGTTTCCATCAGGAAACATCAATATTCATGATACCATCTATCTGTTCATAGAGCATAATTTGCTCGTCTCGAATTGTCTTGGAACGGGACTTTGGACTAGGAATACAAGAGGTAGCACACAAGCCGCAAATCGCAGGGCCACATTGTAAACAGAGGCAGCAACTGAATATGATCATTACTGCTATACCCAGGAATGACAATACTTTCCATCCCCATGCAGATACTATACTCCAGAGCCAACCGGACCATGTCCAGGTGCCTGGATTCTGGTGTAACTGATGGGCAATTTTGTGAAGTCTGGTTATAGCTGAATAAACAGACGGTGCGTTATTAGGAATGAAAATGCAGCAACTAGATCCGATGACTCTACAAGCTCCGCCCCTATCGGCCAGTATGACGTCAAGGACGAGACGATTTTGAAGCACGACAAATCTCATAGCAGATTGTTCTTCAGTTAAATTACCTAGAGCGGAAGTAGTCTCATTCACTACTGCTTCAAGGGTTCTGGTTAGCCTACGTATTAACTTACTATTCTGGACAGGACCTATGAAGAAAAAGAAACCTTTATTGAAGTCTTGATATTGTTCTAGAGCAGTTTCAGTTTGATCGACAATTGGGGACTCGATCTCCCTTCTATGTCTAACGTGTACTAGATGTGTATTTCTGTGATAATCAGATGGGGCTAGAAAAACTGGTGGCAGTAGGAAGGCAATGTAACATGTTCCATCCCAATCTAGGGGCAGACGTACATATGCGGTCTGACCACATACAAAATAAGAATGACGTGAAGCTTTGAAAATAGATTTCCCACTGTCACTATACTCGACCATAGTAGTACAATCACTATGTCCTACATGTGCGGAACCATTCTTTCTGACACATAATTCGCCTTTCACGGGTAGAACTGTAATAGCAGGCAAATCTGGAGTAGTTTCGGACTGAACATTCAAAACCATGAAATTCGAGGAATAATTACCTAGATCATATACTTCATTTTCTAGATCTAACCCAGTTCTATGGGAAAGTCCTTCCTTGTCTGGGAAACATGTTCTATTCAGAAGGGACATATCATTTGAGGACGACGTTAACGTGGACCATGCTCCACACGAACCATTATGTGAAAACGGATAAGGAAAAAGTGGCAGAACTCCCTTCGGTGTCTGGAAAGGGGGGAGTCGACCACACACCCAACAATTAGTGGCATTGCTGGTCTGGTGTGAATAGTGTAACATACGGATAAACGTATTATTTCGCATGGCTAGACGATAGGATAACTCGTGGGGAGGCAGGTCACTAAAAGTGTGCTCTACTGTAACATTAGAAAACATACGTACATGTGAATTAGGAAAACATAAATGTAAGGCATAACTTATGCAAGTAACCATAAGACTCAGAAATAACATGAAACATAAAGTAACAATACATCTACTTCGAAGATTCTTTTGATAACGTATTCTCTTAGAGTTTTGACTAACTCTCTCACTGTGTGGGTCTATCTCATACATGTCAGGAACCTGTCTAACCGTTTCACCCGAGAGGGACTTAGACAATTAAACTGGCTGACTTACTAGACCGTAGCTTATCTTTATACTCCTGCTGCAGAGTTTTCTCTAACAGGGGAAGTTTAGATTCAGTGTCTGGGCAGTCCTTGAGAACGGGGCAGTACTTGAAAACAGTCTTTGGTTTGAGTCCATGGAATCTCTTTACATGACTGGAGTGCAACCACCCTTTTCTTCCTTCAATCTTCACGGCAGTCCTTGTTGTTAGTAGGACAAGTCGGGGCTCCTTCCAGCGGGGCTCCAGCGGACTTGAACGATCAAAATTTCTCACGAGGACGAGGTCGCCTGGTATGACCTCATGCGGTTTCACTTCGGTGTTGTCTGGAAAAGCAGCGGCAACCTGTGAACGACAAGATTGTAGTGCAGACATCAAGGAGGCCAGGTAATCTGTCAGCATATTACTGTCAACATCTGTAATTGTACGTGGTCTAGGTGTACCCCACATGTTTGGGGGACGACCGAACACTACCTCGAAAGGAGACAGACCTGAACGGGAGTGAGCGACCATTCTCATATAGAAAAGGGCGACTGGCAGTGCTACTATCCAATCTACGCCTTTCTCTGCGCATACTTTGGCAATGCGGATTTTCAGAGTCTGATTATGTCTCTCTACGAGACCGGCTGCTTCAGGATGTCGTACACAGTGGAACTTCCACTGGTACCCTAACAGAAGGGATACTTGTTTCATAAGCTCGGATGAAAATGGCTGGCCGTTATCTGAATACACGACCCTAGGTAATCCATAGCGGGGGAAATACTCACGAACCAACTGCCTGGCAGTGGTCGCAGCTGTGTAATCTGGAACTGGATATGCTTCTGTCCATCTGGACAAAGCGCATACAACTACGAGGACATACTTGAAACCTCGACATCGCTCCATCTGAATATAATCCATCTGGAGGACTTCAAAAGGGTGGTCAGGAGGATGGAATCCACCTTGTTGCACCGGGACACCTTTACCTGGATTGAACTGACAACAGATCATGCAGGTACGCACTTTCTGTTTGGCTGCTGCTCGTAAATGCTTGTTAAACCAGAGGTTCTGAATACTGTCTAACATGGCTTTTTCTCCTAAATGTGCTGGACTATGTGCGGTGTTAATAATGACTTGAACCATAGAGTCGGGGAGGAACCATGTGGCTTTTCCCTTCGTCAACCATCCTTGATCTGTCTGGACCCCTCCTTGTTCAGACCATTTCTTGATTTCATCTGGGGTAGCATGTGACTGTATATCTAGTACGTCTTGTGTAGGGTCCTTAACTGTCATACAAGTAGTCTGATCGGGAATGTCTGTTTGTGTCATGTTAACTGGAATGTCTGGAGTCTGAGCTGTGAGCTTGGCTGTTCGATCTGCCAGGTCGTTACCCTGGGAAATGATGTCAGTGACTTTCGTATGTGCTTTGCACTTCATGATAGCGATAGCTGTCGGTAAATGTATTGCATCTAACAGAGCTTGAATGAGGGGGCCATGCTGAATCTTGGTTCCATGAGAAGTCATGAAACCTCTTTCTTGCCAGAGCACTCCAAAGTCGTGTACGACTCCGAATGCATAACGTGAATCTGTATATATGTTTACTTTAAGGTTCTTCGCTCGTATGCAGGCTTGAGTCAGAGCGACGAGCTCTGCTGCTTGAGCAGACAGGGTGTCAATACGATGTGTTTCTATAACTTCAGTTTCAGTAGTCACTGCATACGCGGCTACTAGTTCTCCTGTACTTGTTCTCATACATGAACCATCCACATAAAGTGTCAGGTCGGGATCAGGTAATGCAATGTCTGTCAAGTCTTGTCTTGGCTTTGTCATGGTGTTAACAACTTCCACACAGTCATGTGTGGCAGGATTTGAAGTAACTGAAGGTAACAGTGTAGCTGGATTTAAAATGTTGCAGCGTCTGATTTCTATGTGTGGCTGAAACAGTGTCAGTTCATAACCTGTTAAACGTGCAATTGTCAAGTGCTGAGTCTGTGTTCGGTTTAAAAGAACTTCCACGGAGTGTGGAACTTGTACTGTCAGGGAATGTCCTAACACTATGGAATCACTTTGTCTGATAGCTAGAGCTGTGGCTGCAACTGACTTGAGGCACGCAGGCAGCGCCTGGGCCACTGGATCTAATGTGCTAGAAAAATAAGCACAGGGCTTGTATTGTCCTGCTTGATCTTGTGTGAGAACAGATAATGCAGTACCATCACGTTCAGTAACAAAAAGTGTAAAAGGCTTACTGTAGTTCGGTGTTGCTAGAACAGGTGCTTGGCATAAGACTTTCTTTAACTCATTGAAAACAAGTGTATGTTCCTGGGTCCAAGGGAGGACAGTCGATACGGCTGCCTCCTGTGTCGTTAACTGTATCAGTGGCTTAGCTAGATATGCATACTGAGGAATCCATTGTCTGCAATAAGAAGTGAGGCCGATAAAAGCTCGTACCTCCTTCTGAGTCTTGGGCTGTGGAAGATGTGCTATTAACTGGATACGGTCTGGTGTCAACTGCCTACCCCTCTTGGACAGTAAGTGTCCTAGGTAGACCACTTGCTGGACACAGAATTGCAATTTGGAAGGGGACACCTTGTGCCCCATCTCGGCCAGGAAATACAAGACTGTAAGTGACGCACGTTCGCAGTCACGTTCAGAACGGGCTGTGATCAGTAGATCATCGACATACTGGAGCAGAGCAGTGTCAGTTGGCATGTGAATATTGTCTAGTTGTCTTTTAAGTGCTTGACTGTAAATGCTAGGACTTTCTGTGAAACCTTGAGGAGCTCGTGTGAATTTATAGCTCCTTCCATTTAAACAGAATCCGAAAAGGAATTGGCTGTCTGGATGAATGGGGACACTAAAGAATGCGTTCTTGAGATCGATAACAGTGAAGAACGTAGCTTCAGAATCAATGGCTGTCAATAGGGAAGAAATATCTGGGACTACCGGGTACTGGGGTATGATACATTTATTAAGTTCTCGAAGGTCAATCACTAATCGATAAACTGGAGGTGCATTGGGATCAGTACGTTTCAGAATCGGAATGATAGGAGAATTACATACATTGGAGTCAGTTTCTACAACTACTCCTTGAGCAATGAGCTCGTCAATAATTTTGGATAAGGCTGCTACAGCCTCAGGTGGTAATTTGTACTGTCGGATTCGTGGTAATACAACACCTTTCTTCAGGGTAACACGATGGGGTGTGATGTGCATACAACCTACATCAGTTGGACCTTGCGCCCATAAATGCTGCGGTACATTCAATAATCGTGGATCAAAATCACGTAATACATAATGACCTTTAAAATCTCGCAGAAACAGTCGCACCCCTTCTGGGGAGCAGCATATAACTGCTCCTAATTCTTTCAGAGTCTTTATACCAAGTAAGTTCTCTGGACAGGATTTCGTTAGTAACAAGTCTGTAGTTCGGGACAATGGACCAACTTCTAGAGTAACTGGTTTCGATATTTCATTAACAATAGGCTTTCCTGAAAATCCAAGGGAAACATTTCTAGAGCCTGAGAGCGGAGCCCCTGGAACCTCGTCATGACTGATGGTAGTCCTACTTGCCCCTGTATCAATCAGAAACTTTCTGTCTTTCCCCAATACTTGACTGTGTACATAGGGACCCTCTTGATCTACAGGTATCTCGATGAGAGGCAAGCCAACCTCCCTCTCTAGGCTGTTTCATGAATACGGCTGATAATCTGGATACTCTGACTGTGCGTACTGGTACATCTGCTGTGTAACGTGTTGCGTCGCAGCTATAGGCTGCGGTACTGTAACTATCTGTTGTGCATTCTGCGGCTGGGAAGTCTGTGAAACTTGTTCTTGTCTAGGCGGACGTGGTCTCTCTTTTGTCTTACCAGTAGCTATGTTGTGTTTCAGAACTGCACATTCGTTTATATAATGACCTGGCTGTTTACAGTAATTGCATGTCCCCTTAACGGGAGCTGCAGAATGACTGGTTTGATTCGTACCCCTCTTCTGACTGTCTTGCGGAACAGACTGTGCAACTAGTACTTTCATTTTCGTGTCTTTCATACGTCTCCTTTCATGTTCCTGCTCTTCCCTAATTCTGTTCTGGTGATACTGTAACATCTGGAGCATTTGTGACGGGGTATTAGCTTGCCAGGTACTTTCGACTTTCAGTACTCGATTTTTAACTTGTGGACTTGAATTCTCGACTAGTTTGGTAACAAAAAGATGTGGATAAGATTCACTACTTGTTTTCAGACCACTATTAATAATGAAACATTTCTCAAATCTAGAATAAAAATCACTAGTATCTTCGTCTTGTTTCTGTTTGCAGGCTGAGATGGCATCCCAGTCTTCCTTTTTCGTGGCTAGTAATCTTGGCAAGACTTGTATCAGTAACTCGGGCAATGCTTTAGCTTTATCCCCAAGACCGGTACCTGGAACTCGTGTGTTATCTTCAGTCTCTAATGCGGTCCAATCTATCTTTTTCTCTCCCACCTCCCATTCTTTTTCTTTGAGTTTTTCATATATGCCCGCAGGCAACAGGACCTTTAACATTTTAATGATATCGGGATACGTGTATTCTCCCATACGGAGCATGTCCTTTAATTCACGGTGGAACCCTGCTGGATCTTTATCGTGACAGGGTATTAACTTTTTCATTTCCAGAAGTTCTATTTTCGTGATAGGGGTGTAAACAAACACTCGTTCTAGACCACCCCCCTCTCCCTTAACTGGATGTACTTCTCGTAATGGATTCTGTCTGTCTATGTAGAATGATTTTCTTACTGGAGGTGGAACAGGAACAAAATGCGGATTCAGGAACGTTCTGTATTTGTGGCGCTGTTCTAGAATGACACTAATTAAATCGGTACCTAGACCTTTCCATCTGTATTGGAGTAACTCGTTCAGCACATCATGTAAAGGACCTGGATCAGAATGCTGACCCTCATACAATGTAATGAGGTGTTGGATCATATACATACCCACCAGACGCTGCTCGGCTGGGGGCAGTTTCAGAAACGTTTGGGCCACTATTTCATCTGGAAACGTGGTGGAATCACTAGTCCATCGTACTGCTGATCGGGCTAGTTCTTGTTCATGCATGGTACTAAGCTCGCTATAACCTATCCGTGATTTCAGAATTTTATCTGTAGCCTGGAATACTTGTTCCAGAGAACACTGTTCTGGTACGGGAGGAGGAAAAACTTTCTTCTAATCTAGGCGTGAATGTCGGTCGGAAAGTCTAGTTCTACCTACATACGCTATTCTGGAGGGATTCTCGCTGTCTACCTCTTCACTGGAAGAGTCATTCTCTTTCTCGGTTGCTCTTTTTGCTTCCTCCTTCTGGTGTATACTTATAATTTCTTTACGAATTTTCTTGTACATACTTTCTATACTACCTAGTGTCTTGTGTTTTCCCTCGGCTATATTGTCACTGCACCTAGTCAGGCCTTTCATCTCGTCTTGATCTTTCTCAGGATAATCTTGTTCTCTTATTAAACAGTTAATCAAGAACTGTAAAATCATATGTTGAATCTCGGCTTTTCTGTGTGCCATAGCTTCGTGAATACTTCCTGGATTCTCTCCTGTACGGACAAAACGATATATTCTGTCTAGATGTTCCTTCATATCGGGCAGGGTGACCAAAAAGTTGGCAACCCGTCTTAAACGTACTGAATATAATACCATGTGTTCTTCGCCTGGGACTGGATCATATATACAGTCGGTAAGAAGTCTCTTGAGGTCTGCGTATGTAGCCACTTTTGGCGTACGCTGTAACGCTGCGTCTCGCGGCGTCAGTCGTCTTATTTGAGGCGGGGTGATAGGAGCACCTCCCCCCGCACCTCCTGAACTGGAATCGTCAGTTAATACTGTACGTGTTGGCAGAGTGACTGGAAAAACGGGTACATTTAATGTGGGCTGGTCCGGGGGCACGGGCACATTAACTTGACCCCCGGGACCAGTGGCTGGAGGAGCAGGAATTACATTATTTACAGGATGCTGAGCATGAACAGGCGGAATACGATTTGCATATTCTGGGACTGTGTCGTCCAAGTAGGACGAAAGAAAAATTTCAGCTGCAGTCGGTTTATGACGCAGCTTAATCGGGACCAATGGTGGCGGTAAATTACAGGGTGCTTCCGGGGTTGCTCTTGGCAAGCCCTCGGCAAGAAGAGGATACATACCTTTAATAAGGGCATTTCTCTGTCTATCGGACTGTTCTGCTCTAACTCGTTCACCTTCTTCTAGAAGTTCCCTTTCTTGGGCTTTTTCTGCGGATTCCCTACTTAACTCTGTTTTTCTGAATTCTTTTTCGGTTCTTTTATGAGATTCTTTGCGCCATAACTCGATGGCATCTTTCTGGGACTGTCTGGCTTTCTTTTTCCATAATGCTTCTTCTACTCGCATGATGCACTCGGCATCCCATGTACCTGATACAGGCCATCTATATTTCTCTTCAAGATCCTTCGTGTAATCCACCCATAAGTCTAGATATAATATGGCATCTAAGCCATGCTTGTGATACATAAAATGTCCAGGACTGTCCCTAGGAGGGACAGGAACTGATTCTTCGAGTAACCCCTTTCTGGTTCTGATCTGACGTAATTTCGAAAACAGAGGCATGGCTGAATTATACTTGCGAACACAATACACAATAATCACAGTAATGAAATGGCAAACAAATCACTCATACCACGACATAGAATTACATTAATAACAGTTCGAACAGAATACTACCTGATGCACTGAAAACATAACACTTGAATTTCTCGAGAACGGACTTACTAGAATTACTGGATGCACTGCTAAAACAGTACAGAACATACCGGTCTCATAAAGAGACACGTCATACCGTATCCACCTAGGTGGACACGTCGGACTGGATCTGTGTACCCAAACCCATCGGACCAGGAACAAACTAATGAACCTGTCTAGATACTTCCCCCGCAACGGTACTCACCGGGAAGCAGAAACTGGAAGGCCTCGGACTGGACTGGACTGAAACGACGTCGGACTACGAACTTCGGACTTCAGAAACAGGTGGGCCTCCGGATACCTCGGACCTTGCTCTCTCGGCTTGGGCTCTGGTCGGGACGAACCGCATTCCACACCGCCTCGTCTGGATGCCGGACCGCAGTTTCTGTCTCCTCCGTGGGCCTGAGGGAGACTTGAAGCAGAAATATCTGCACGTGCACGGTAGAGTTCCGTCACGGCTGTAGAAGGGTCAGGGGGCCTGCGTTACATCGCCGGCGCGTGGGGAAAGGGCACGTCCCTATTCGGGCGCCATTATGTGGTAAATAAATAATTAATTACCGGTACTATTTTTGAATACATTAATAAAACAGATAGCTCAATAAATAAGAGGCAAGATCCGATGTATCTGAGTCGAACGGGCTTTATTCAGGCAAAAGGGAAGGGACAGGATCGGGACAGCCTGAAATAGAATGGCAAGGAAGGCAGCTGCAACGTTTCATCAACAGTACAAGGTATATATAGTAAAACATCACAATTACATTACATACAGTAGGCGTAACTAGTGACAAGCGTAAGATAAGAACACATGGGCGTGAAAAGAAGGCGTGCACAGGGCGTGCACGTAGACATGTGATGAAAACGTCACAGAAGTGTCATAAAGTGGGTGGAAACATGGAGGGGGCTACCTGAGCAGCTGGAACCTTTAACCTAGTGGTGCGCGAAAATGGGCCATGACGTGTTACCGGGGAGAACTGGGGGCTATGACTTCTGCACTAGAAGAGGAGACGAAAGTCTGCGATGTCAGGACAACATGTACCTATAGCATATCTGGTATCTGGTGTTTGGAGTACATGTTGATAGAATCTAAAAGTTATCAGGGCAAAGGCTACTTGACACTAAGGCTGGTGCATGCATATATTCTTCATGTATTGCGTGTGCTATGAATCTTCCATGAATATTAATACAGTAATTCTCTTGCATGGAGACAGAAAGACTAGACTATAGCTGAAACTGTTTATGTGGTTCGTTAGCTTAGGAATGTGAAGACGGAGAGCTGAACTGATAACTAGAGGCATAACATATTCTTGGCAGACAGGCAGGCAGAGCCAGGCTGGGCACCGCGCTGCGCGGCAGGAAGTAAGTGAAGGGTCAGGGATGCAGGTGGGGGCTGCATCGCCCCTCGGAGTGGGTTCAGGAGACTGGAGCTTGAATCTGGTGCTCAGGCCCTTTTGAGGCCTAGAAACGGGGACAATTCAATGAATTAACGTGCATAATGTAAAACGTTGGCAACATAGGCCTAATACTCGTTGTTTTCACGAGAACTGGAAACTGGCATACTAGAGTTGGACACAACTATAATTGCGTCTTTAATCGATCATAGGGGGATATATGCATATCGATCATGCACATATAACATAGGATGGGGAACACGTAGGCACACATGGCAAGGCAAAATTCAATTTTCAGATTCAGATTCGTGCATGCTAATGACAAGGTGAACTCGTCATGAGGCACACTGGATCTGTGCTCATGACAAGGTCAACTCGTCATGTATAATGGGATTCATAAATATGCAGCACAGGAGGGGAAAACCCCTTAGCAGCCAAGTGGTTAAAACGGATAAAATATATACATACATAAAATCATTGACTAAACGTACTCAACTGGTGCTTCTAAGATACGCCTACCCCGGTGTACCTAACCTAAGCCTAGTACTTGGGAAGGAGTAAGTGAGCTGCAGTTTAAGTTAAGTTAGTTTTTGCCAAGAATCTGAATCAAGAATTCTCTTAAGGATTTAATCAGCTCCGTACCTTGGTTATAGAATGAAGGAGTCTACATGTATATGGGACCCCCTCTTAAGATACTTTTAAGGTCAGGGAAAAGAGAGGAACACAATTACAACACAAGAAATAATTCCCTCATGACCTAAGTTACTTTATACTTATCAACATTTATACTTTCAGAGAAAACCTTCAACACAAGGTGACTACATATATTTTTTTCATATTTATAACTTTTATTGTCTCTTTTTTTATTCTTTTTTTTACAAAATTACTATTTTTAACAGTATTTCTTTAAGTTCATCACAATCATTTTCCAAAGGAAATAGGGTTCATTTAATTAACAATTCATCTGTGAACAATTAAAAATGCCATACAGAGAACAATTCTATTAATTATGTGAGTTCATAACATTAATGATTACTTTCCAATATAAGCACGGATATATTATATTTGATTTATTATTACAGATATCCATACAGAGCCTATAAATTATTGGGAAGAGCATCTGTTCTGCTAAAAGGTCCTGAGGAAGGTGGTTCCAGCCCACCGAAACGCGTCGACCTAGCGTGATAGATCACATAATAACTTGCGACTCCTCAGACACAGAATAAAGATTGAATGTGGAGTGTATGAGAGTGTATGTAAGAGGCATTGGTGAGAGTGAGTTAAAATTGTTCTCTGTATGGCATTTTTAATTGTTCACAGATGAATTGTTAATTAAATGAACCCTATTTCCTTTGGAAAATGATTGTGATGAACTTAAAGAAATACGGTGAAAAATAGTAATTTTGTAACAAAAAAAAAAGAATATAAAAAGAGACAATAAAAGTTATAAATATGAAAAAAATATATGTAGTCACCTTGTGTTGAAGGTTTTCTCTGAAAGTATAAATGTTGATAAGTATAAAGTAACTTAGGTCATGAGGGAATTATTTCTTGTATAGAATGAAGGAGGTCTTGTATCTCTTTCTCAGGACTTGATTTCCCAGCAACCCGCGAGGGCGACTGGAAACACTGGAGCTGGACTTCTCGGCAGGAGAAAAGACAGCGTCTCTCTCAGTGCGTCAATGGGAGGGTCGGCTTCCTTCGGCTCTCGCATCAGCTGGGCTTTGGGCAAGTAGATAGTCGCTCTGCTCCAAACCACCGTGTGTTTGCTTAAGGCAACGTTGGTATATTTATACCTGGAAGGTGCAGAGTTTGACGTAAGGTTGAACATAAGACGTCACTAAGAACTTACAGTTCTTTCTGGACTCCAGGAGTTCTTGTTCAAATCAAAACAAAAGCAGGGGGATTTCCCGGGCTGCTGGAGGCTTGGTTTGTTTAAAGAACACGTTGTGCTTTCTAGGAGTCTATGGGAGTAGCCTTGCCGTATTTGGACTGCATTGGATATGACTAAATATGGATATGATTCTTATGCCTTTATAAGGATATGGTTTGTTATAACCACATAAGGGCATGAATCTGGAATATTTAAATAGGGTCCTAGATACGTTTACAACACCCACTCCACGTATTATGTCAATCATTACTAAAATACTAAGCAAGGCATGTGTTTTCCATCCCACCCCAAAATACATAAATTGCATTTGAAATGGTATATGGTATATACACGAAAATTAGTATTTGTACTGTACGGTTTTCAAGCAGTGGTATCATTCAGATAATGCATACATAAATATTGGCTGAATGAATTGCGAAAATTACATTTATGAAATGGCTCTTAATACAGAAGAGAAGGTCGAGACCATTTCATCACATATTTATACAAGACTGTACATGTGCTAGAGGCTGAATCAAAATATTGTCTCTAGAGTTTCAAAATAGAAGTTCTGTTCTCTAAGAATAGTTCTACTTTAAGCAGAGTACCATGTGCCAGAAAAATGGTAAATATTTTGAAAATGGAAAAATAATTTTGCTTTCAGGGGAAAAAAATAGTTCCAATTGTTTTCAGTAGTCTTGTTTATCAAAACTGAAGGCCGAATTCAGAGTTCAGGGAACGCTGTGTGCTCGTTGTTTTAAAAGTTATTCTCGTTGTTAGGAGAGAACATCAAATCAGACAGGCTTGCGAAGAATTGGTCTACAACAGTAGGTGAAAGTTCGACCAAGTTCGAAAAAGCTGAAATTGTGCATATGTGAGAATCATTGGTATCATCGATGTCTGGATCAGCATGCTTCACAGAGGGTTGTACCTGTGTGGTGCTGCTTTCATCTCGTACTTCACCGCCACCTTATCGTAATGGTGAAGTCTCAACGAATGCCGTCATCAGAATAGGTAGCCGCTGGGGACAACACGTTGCATGAGCCGTTACCGAACCAAGCAAAGTATCGATATCCATAGGTACTGCTGATGGTAGTGTAAGACAGACGTCCAATACGCATTCTTCTCCGCATAGCAGACATCGAGGCACAGGTAAGATGCAATCTTGCCAGATTGGTCTGAATGAAAGAAACCAGGTAGTACTCAGATCTCTTAGCCGGGCAAAGCCGAGGACTTTAGTGATCCGTTCGTATAGCCACGATTGTCTCCTCCATTGTAGCCTGAGTTTTGTTTGGAGCTTGACTTGCCATATCGGAGCTGAAGGAACAAAAATAAAATTCCTGCTACGAGTCCCAAAAGAAGAGGCAGTCCGCCGAATACAGAATGCACAAAATTCGGGAAAATGCCCAGAACGGTTTCAAAGAGTGCTAACAGTCCTGAAACAAGCATTTACAATGCAACGGTCTCGCCTTTGAAAAGTTAGAGCTATTGGCATTGTAAATGACAAAAATTTTATTTATGTGTTGGTTTTGAAAACAGATAAATAAATGGCCCTGTCATTTACAATGCCAATAGCTTAATTTCTCGCAAATGCCACACACAAACACAGAGTCCCACACACATACATACTTACAGAGTAGTAGAGTGAGTAGTAGAGTGAGTAGTAGAGTGAGTAGTAGAGTGAGTAGTAGAGTGTAGTAGCGAGTGAGTAGTAGAGAATGAGTAGAGAGTAGAGTAGTAGAGTGATTAGAGAGTGAAGTAGAGTAGAGGAGATTGAGTAGAGAAGTGAGTAGTAGAGTAGTAGGGTGAGTAGTAGAGTAGTATAGAGTGAGTAGTAGAGAGTAGTAGAGTGATTAGAGAGTGAGTAGTAGAGTGATTAGAGTGAGTAGTAGAGATTCAGTAGAGCGTAGTAGAGCATAGTAGAGTGAGTAGTAGCAATAGAGTGAGTAGTAGAGTAGTGTAGAGTGAGTAGTAGAGAGTAGTGTAGAGTGAGTAGTAGAGTGAGTAGTAGAGACTGAGTAATAGAGTAGTAGAGAGTGAGTAGTAGAGAATGCGTAGAAAGTAGTAGAGAGTGACTCTTCTTCTAAGCGTAGATTTGTACACAATATAATTGTGTAGGTTTCCCACAAGTGATCACAACTGCATTAAATACGTCAAGTTTGGAACAAATGTGTACAGAAACATGACAAAAGATATGGCCAAGGAAATGCCCATTAACATGGAAAAAGTTCAAAGAATATATCATTGAAATCCAGGGGAGGTTTCAATCTGGTACCCTGAATAGAGCAGTGATACAGCAAATCACAACCTTGCCAAGAGGCTGTTCACACTTTCAGCTGTTTAGGATTTAAAACACACCCCTATATGCATTGGGGCCGTAAGTATTTGTGGCTAGTCTTAGAAAAGTTAAATTTTCTCTCCTCAACCTCCTTAGCATAAAGATTGTCTGCTTCCTAAAGGAATCATGTGCCCCCCAGAAGCAGCTGAAGCTGCAGAGAGCCATTTGTGTGCAAAGAATCGAAGGCATTGGAACGGAAGGCATGTGCCATGCAAATACCGATAGAACAATATAATATTAAAACAAACAAAAGCGGCTCAAAATAAGATAAAATAAATTATAAACTACTACCACTGCGTGAGAACCTGAGGTGGGAGCAGGGTAAATGCCCCCGGCCTGCCTTTAGCTAATGCTGCAGGATCCAAGCTGTCAATCACAGGGAACAGATGAAAGATGACGCCACGGGGTGTCCTTCCTCGTCCCATAGGCTCGGATTAACCTAAAACTGACCTCGGATTAAGATATGTTGGTGACATAAACCAGAAAGCCATCAGCTTAGATTCTTGAGCAGAAGATGTAAGCATTGGCACATTTTCAAACACTCATTAAGGGTGCAGTAGGCCACAGAAAGTCGCAGGGGGCAACTGTGTGGGAGATAGTGACGCACTGCTACAGAGCACGACCGCAATGCCCCCTTCATTTCAGAAAACACCCTGACATCGAGCAGCCAGAACATACACTCTCTTTAATGGCACTGATGTCAAAGGCCAGCTGCCAACCGGCCGCATAATCAAAGAATGGAAACATCTTTCAGTCAACAAATCTCCAGTGGCTAAAATCCATACCCTATAATCTGAGGTTGATACAAATTACAAAGGCTTCTCGGTAAATAGTGCTTTACGCTCACAGAAACTGAGCTTCTACAACATATTTTGTTTTGCCTCTTGGGATCTGATCTGGCAGATGTGGAAACGCTTAGAATGGAAATGCAATCATTACAACTTTATTGCACTTTAAAAATGGATTTTGAGGCGTCCACCGGTGCAGAATGAACACGAGTGCAACGGGCAAGCTGAGCTAAAACAACTTTTCATGCAAACACCGCTCCCCCCAGAAGACCCCCGCGCTAGCCATTGGTAGGCACAGTCACCCTGTACCACCGGACTCCCGCTCCTGGGAAGAATGTGAAATATTCTGCGAGCCGAGATAACTCTTTGCCGGATAAAATCTGAGTGTGTCGGGCCGAGGTGGCCAGTCTGCGGCTCCCGGAGGCCCTGGAAGTGTCCGGCAGGTACAGTGGAGCCAGCGGGACTGTGCCTGGGAGGAGGCAATCTGTAGGCCGGGGCGGCCAGGGGCCCAACTCCACAGGGAGCGGTGATCTAGCCCCATCCACCAGATGGCGTGGGTTTCCAAAGCCTCACAAAACACACACCTATATTCACATTCCCAAAGCCTCACAAACCCCATACATCTGCACATACACATTCACACACACAAGCTCACCCGCATACACACCAGCAATATAAACGTACTTTTACAACAAAATGCCCACACACAATCCAAAAAAACAACGTTGTACACCCAGGTGCGCACTCTACAATTCGGCCATCGCACACCAAACTGCACAGGAAGTACACTGCCCGAGGCAAACACATACCACACACATACACAAACCACGGTCGTACATAAAAAATGCACCGCACAGACATGCATCCTCAAACACAGACAAACGAGCACAGATACACAACAGACTACCCATGTCAAACAAGGAAACACAAGCGTTCACGCATGCACACATGAACACAAAATCACCACACGCAGGGCGGCTCTATTAAACGTTTCCCCAGCTCTGCGGTGTCGGAGACAAGCTTCGTTGGGGGCCGCAGCCCCGGCTCTACATCTGCTTCGGATTTGAGATGTGATGGGCGCAGCTCAGCACACCAAGCTCGTGTCTGGAGCGCACCTCAGTGTGCCACTAGTTAGAGTGTTAAAATCAATGCACGTCTAAGCGTTTATCTGTTTCGGGCGCCTCGTGAAGACAAGTGTATGTAGGAAGCGAGCTGCTGCAGTAGAACAAAATTTTGAACGTATGCGTGCGGTGCATATACACTGTACTTCACAGATCCTGATTGTTATCTCCTGAATCTGTAACGGTTAACCCGAATCAAGTTCAATGCCGTGAATGAGAGGTAATTGCGAAGAGCTGGTGCGGAGGTCCAAGAACACTTTGTCCCGGTGCTGAACTACTATTGAAAGTGTGGAGGGGGTGTAGCTCGAACACACACGTCCTCGTGTCAAAGGGCGCATGTGGCTTTCGCAATAGTAAACCTTTAGAACAGGTCTCCGGTGGCGCTGCTAATGTCTTTAGTTTTATGTCTGTATTTCGTGGTACCCCGGGCTTACCTTCGCTGTCTGTGTCGCTGCCATCATGATACACTGCGTCTGGTCAGGAAGTCTCGGCCGCTTGGAGGGCTGCGCGTTTATCATGGTAGGAGGAGGCGGCGTTTTCTCTGCAGATACCTTTACAGAAAGGCTCGGTGTCCAGTAGTACCAGCACTTTAGTTTTCCGCTAGAGCGTATGCGGTAGTGTTAATGTAATCACCATCTTAAACATATAATGGACTTCTTTTGATAAGATAAGCCTCTCTTTTACACCCATTCCAACATGGCCGCCGCTTTCATCAGAAGTCCTGCTGAAGGCGCGGCAATACGGCTTTTTATCGTTCACAAGTGACTGCAAGCTACTTTAAAGAAAATTCAGTATGCTGAGTCATTTCTTCCCTGATTTTGCACTCAGGTTTCCTGATTCTACATCCGAATGCCAACCCAGACAAAGCTGTCTACAATTTTGCCATTTGCAGTGTATACACCATAAAAATTCAGGATTAGAATTTTCAGAAGTCATACATAAACAAGTCAGGTCCCGGGCCGCCCTGCGATTGGCTGACGTCACAGGGGTGTCCCGGGCCGGCAGCCAATCACAGCGTGGCCCGGGAATGACGTCACGGGGGTGTCCCGGGCCGGCAGCCAATCGCAGCGCGGCCCGGGACAAAGGGGCGGGGCTTAAAAAAGCACCAGAAACGCCCACGAATCGCGTTTTCAAGAGAAAGCGCGATTGACAGCCTCTGTCTCCCAATGGCTAGCCTCCATTTATGGAGCTAGCCAATGATAGACAGATGCGGGTCATCACCCGACATAGAACTCAAGAGGTTTTGCTAGCGCATGCGTACTTCGTACGCATTGCTAGGCAAAACCTAAAAATGGTCTTAAATACATGTGCGATGCCACTGGTATCTGACATGTTTAAGATTTGGCTTAACATTTCTACGAAATGCACGGGGCAATTTGTCGATAATAGGGTATGTATCTCTGCCGCTGTCCTTGCAACTTGCAGATCATACGTCTCTTTGGACGAGGTTAAAGGCACCATTTTTTGTAAAAGAATAGACTTCATTCTGCTTAAAGTATCAATTCGAATAGAAGAGATATTCACAGAAGGCCATACTGTTGCCTCCTTGTCTGGATTGCTGTTTGGATACAATACTTGCATACAGCAAATGACCCTGGAAGTAACGCTCACGAGATAGGCTAATCCTGGCACCATGCCACAACAGCTACGGTCATTTATTACAACGTAGCTGCCGTTGGAACGCTGTCTGAAAAAAGGCTCTATCTGTGTTGCAGGAGTGCCATGCAGGTGACATGAAAGGTTATTTGATGAACCTTCGCAGGCTCCATGCAAGTTAATACCTTGACACAGAAGTATACCACTTAGTGAATTTTTACAGTTATTACCACTAAGAAATACCTCTTTTTTCCCCTTCACTATAACATTTGTGTGTATAAGGTAATTTTAAGGTTGACTTGATGTATCCTTTACCCAACCTTTCATACAGGCCTGCTGGTATATACTTTTGGCAATATTGAAACTGAAAAGTTGTCATCGGAATTGTAATTGTACCATGAATTATCCATTCAATGACAGGTCTTTCTGACATTGTCAATGGTAATCTCTCAAGTTTTTCAATGCTCAGAATCGTATAATCTGCTCCTTTTTGTGCCAAACTGATTTGTTTATCAGTAAGGTTAAAGATAGAAAATAATGACGTTTTGTTGATTAGACGCCATGGCACGTGACCTGAACGCAGATTTTGTAACGTCCAGCCTAGCTGTACAATAGAACGTAATTGAGACTGGCCATGTTGTAATATTAGCAAGTCCTGCTCTATTATATCAATAGCAGATGATACAATGCTGTCCAGTGAATAAATTCTGGAGGACAGAGTCGTTAACCCATTGTCCACTACAGACAGTGATTTTTTCAAATTAATACGATCAATTTCTCATATTTTTTCTGCAGTTTCAATTTGCATTACTTTCCAAGCCTCGTTGTAAGCTGCGTATATAAAACGTTTTTGACGCTGTTTGCGAGGTCCCAATATGAAATCTCGCAAGTCAGTACCTTCTTTAAGTAAAGTTAAGTGTTGCTTAATTTCCTGCAGTGTGGATCTCTGTAGCCATTCGGGGCATAGCTTTCCTACACTGTATGTTGTAACTATCCCTGGATGTTGTCTCTGGGAATATCTTGGGTCTGGCCTGGTCTGTTTGAACCCCTGTGTTTTGTTCAGGAATCTATCTTGACAGTTATTAGTGTCTGTGGGCCAGATCAACCATTTTTTCCAATCAGGATTTGTTCTGTTTTGGTGTAAAATGTGTGATAGATCTCCACATCTATAGTACTATTACTATGAGTTATGGGCTTTGGAATGACGGTTTGTTTAAGTCTTTTATCTTGGCTAGGCCAAGACAGGTTGTTTGTTGAATGGTGTCATTCAGGAATATTATCTGTTCTGGGATCATGCATGCTCTAAATAATGATTCTATACCTTGTACCTGCCATTCTTTTGTACCCCAGATGGTTTTTGTTTCAATGTTTTTCCAACATTGAAAACCAAATGTAGACATTTTTTCATAAACTTTTTCAGAATAAATCAATTTAGTATTTGTCAACATATTTTTCATTCCTGTCTTATTTAACATTTTAAAATAAAACGTTTCTGGATCTGTGTTGTTAAACCCTGAGAAGTATGGGAATTTCTCATAAAATGTTTTCGAGCTACCTTTTGGCGGTGTGGGACAATGTTCCCATTGGTTATAAGTAAAAACATTTCTAGGATTAGCAGATTTATGTAAATAGTGATGACCATAGTGGTTAAAACAGTACATTTCTTCATAGTTTGATGAACCCTGCAAATAGTCATGTTCTGTGAATTTTGCTGACATTTCAACATCTGACATCATATTATTAATATTTCAAAGTCCCAATCATCAGAGAAAGTACTCTGTGTTACAAAGTCACTTAATGAAACCTTGAACTGGTGTGGATATTTCAAGAGCTCAACCGGGTCATAGATTTCGTAATCCGTTTTGTCCCATTCTACACCCCCAGGTATAGGATTGGCTGTGATGTTCACTGATGACAGTTCTCTTTTTTCAATGTGAGAAGAGCTGTGAGGCTTTAGGGCCAATTTGATGTTCTGACTTGCTGTGTCCATTGTACTATATTTTCCATCAATAAATCTACCCAAACATAAAATCATGATGAGCCAAAGTAGGAGGAAAAGTACACCTACCACAATCCATAATTCAACCCATGGTGAAATCAGATATGTTACTTTGAGCTGATGAAATAGTTCAGTCAATTTTTCTTTCAAAGTTTTTGTTGCTGGCGTTTCTTCATGTTCACTTGGATCATCCGAAAAGTCATAGAAATTGATGAAGTAGCCAGATGCAGTTCTGTCAATTGTTGGAATTGCTTCCGGATTTTCTTTTATCTTTGGATATGTATGTTCAGATGCTATATCATTGTAGACAGGTGTTTCTTGACGAACTTTTGCAATTTGGGTTTCAAGAGGCACAAGTTCCATGGCTTTGTTGCATAGTCCTTTTTTATTCACTGCAGGTTTATCAAATGTGATTAGTCTCTCAGTTTGAACCTCTTGGATTGTAGCAATATTTGGTCTTCTGCTACTTCTTGGGAGTCCACTGGGCCTACTACTTATTATTGGCCACATGATTTTGGTTTTACCAGGTCGATTGATACAACTCTGTTCTCCTTTTTACCAGCAAGGGGCGGTAGCACTACTGATCTTGTTCCGCTGACAGCTAAGACAGGTACTGCTTTTCTGTAAGAAGGCCCAAATTCCTTCTTCACCGCGATCTTTTCTCCGACTAGATCCCCAATCTTTGGAATCCAGACAGGTCTTGCTGGGACAGGTGGTTTTTCTTCAGTAGCTGTTGGCTTTAGCTTTGTGTTACTTAGACTTCTTCTTGTTTCATTTAAATCCTGTAAAACAGCCAAACGATCTTGGATATCAAAGGATTTTTCTTTCACCACTGAAGTCTGACAATCTAAATCCTGGATTATCATTCTAGTACCGAACAAAAGTTCGTATGGAGTGATGCCTCTTAGAGAATTTCTTGGCAGATTATTAAGACTACGTTGGACACTTGTTAGATGTTTGACCCACCCGTCACCCGAACCGAATACCCTCGCTGTTATAGATTGCTTTATGTCCCGTTTTTTTCTCTCCACTACCGCATTTCCCTCGGGATGGAATGGACTAGAGTACCGCAATGCAATGCCCATGCTGGCCATGGCCTCCTTGTAAGCTCGAGAGCTAAACGCAGGACCCTGGTCAGAATGTAGCATGCCAATTGCGTATGTGCCGATAAAGACTCGCAAATCTTTTATAACAGTTCTGGCGTCAGCCGAGCGCTGGGGCCTCATCTAAATGAATCTCGTCGTAATAATTATGGGATCGCCTTTTTCCATCTGGATTTTTGCGTATAGATAGCCTAATGCTTTCTAATAAAGGTATCTGGGCTGGTGTCTCGTCTGGTTCACCACTGCAATCTCTTTTGCACTTCTGACAACTCGTTGCAAAGTTGTAAATTTGCACGTTTATCCCCAGCCACCAGTATTGCGATTGTAATTCTATTACAGATTTCAAGATCTCTTGGTGCCTCAGACCCATTCCCATGTGTGCTTCTTGAATCAAGTAAGCTCTCCGGTTCGTGTTCGGAATTACTCTATCCCCCACTTCAGGGATTTGAGCAAAAGGAACGGAGTTCGCATCAATTATGTACTTATTTCCGAGTGGATAATTTAGAGGTAACGCCGCATAGGTGCCTTTCATTGAGGCTTTTACTGCTAGTAGCGTTTCACTGTCTATTTGTTTTTTAGTACGCTTGTTTGTAGCTACGGAAGCCGGTTTGACAGCTGTCGCTGTGGCTCTGTTAGCCAATGAACTCCCTGCAACTTGAACGCCATCACGTTGATGACTCAGTGTATGTATCACGTGAGTCTTTTGTAGTTCTTTCTGCAAAAGAACTACTTGTTCTCAAAAGTTTTTTATGCTTTATTGTGGCACCAGTCTCATCTTTGTAACCGTTTTTTATCCATGTCTGCATGTCATTATTGTAAGACTTGACGCAGTAATGCGAATCGCACACTATTAGTGTGGGGAATTCGCGATCGGCATTTTCAAGCGCTATCTTTAAAGATCTTATTTCAGCTTGCTGAGCTGTACAGTTTCTGATTGATTCAGTTTTGGTGACCATCGGTCTGAATTTACCTAAGCGCCAGCGACCTTTAACGATCGCGCATGCTGTATTGTAAACTTGTTTTTTCACAACGTAGTGTTGTGCAAATCTGTCCGTGTAGATTACACAGGTGTATTGTTCTAGAGGCAGAATTTCGATTGACAGAGGACATACACTTTCGTATTCTAGATCTTCTAGTCTTTTCATTTTTGGATCAAAAGCGTGTTTCACGTCTTCTGCAGCAAGAGAATTTTCCCATTGTATCCATTTTGGATCTAATGCTACTGCATTTGGAATGCGTGGTCTTGTTACTGCCTCAAGGGCTGATACTGCTGTTAAAACAGATATGCTTTTGGCTTGGGCTCTTTCTTTTGCTACAGCAGTTTGAACCGGTCAGAATTTTTTCAGTAGAACTGAATTTCATTTCAGCTTGTGTGTACAAGTGTGATTTATAAGCTATTGGTACAGTTTCTCCCTCATTAGAGGTCAGGTATGTGAATCCGCATCTTCCTGGGATGACTCGGATTACAAGGTTGCGTTCATTTGCACGTGTTTGCAGTTTTGTTTTAGTTAACATGTCTGTTTGTAATGTTCGTAACATTTCTGTGCATTTGAGTCCAATTAATTGGTTTGAAATCAGGTTTCATTAATTCATAGAGAGGTTTAACCCTCTCTGCATAATTTAGAATGTATGTTCTTCCGAAATTCAGGAAACCTAGAATTGATTGTAAGTTCTTCTGAGTTTTTGGTGCTTGGAGTACTGCACATTTCTCTAAGAAATTGTCTGCTAGGCTTTTGCCTTCACTTGATAATTCATATCCTAAAAACAGGACAGTTAGATGGCCAATTAGTGACTTTTAAAGTTGAATTTATACCCTTCAGATGCGAACCCAAGTATGATGGTGTTGACTCTTTTCAAGTGTGTCTCCAGGTCGTCGTCTGTAAGATAGATGTCATCGACATAGGATAACGCCTCATCATCATACATTGGTAGTAACTCTGTTACCCTGGCTGAGAATAATCCTGGGCTATTCTTGAATCCCTGTGGGAGTCGACAGAATTATTTTTGCGCCCCCATACAGGAGAAAGCGGTCAAATACCTGCTTTCTGGTGCAATGTTTTGACAAAAGAAACCATTTGAGATATCTAATGTTGTTTTATATTTTTTGCGCACAATGTTATTCATTAGTGCTGCACTGTGTGAGTTTTGTACTGCAAAACTTTTGCAGCATGAGTTTAGGTGTCTGTAGTCCAAAACTAGACGATATGAATCGTCTGACTTGGAGACAGGAAACAAAGGATTGTTCATTTGTGAGGTGCATGTTTCAATCATCCCCTGATATTCAAGTTGATCTAAGATCTCCCCTACTTGTTTTTTAGCTTCTTGCTTAACAGGATACTGCCTTTGTGCAGTAGGTTGATTTTTTAACTGAATTTTATGGTGAGGAGAATCCTCATCCCATCCTACATGATTTTTATATAATGCAGGGGCTTGGGCTACTGCCCATTTTCTTGCAAATGTGTATTTTTTATGAATTGGAATTTGATTTGAGAAGGCAGGTATAATAATTTCTTCGCCATGTGGGCACTCCCTGACAAACTCTGATGGCCAGTCTTTTTCTGCTAGAAGTATATCATAGCCTTTCGAAAGGTTATCCCAAAAGAGACCCTTTATTTTCCTAGTTTTGTCCCCCTCTATACGTAATGTTATTTCATATAATTTATGGGGTATGCTAACTCTGGTGTCTGCAGTTTCCACTTGAATGTATTCATTCGTGTCCACTGTCTCCAGAAGATTCATTAGGATCTTGCGAGCTATGGTCAATTCTGCTGCGCTGTCTGGCATTGTCTGGGCCCACTCTCTGTTTTTCAGTTGTGTCCTCAAAATCCTCGGCATGTTTTATTTTAATACTAGCTACCTTCTTTTTTGGAAATTGTAATTATTTACTTTGATGAGGAGGTTCCTTGTCTTTGGACTTGACGTGCTCTTCCTTGTGTTCTGACCGTCCTCTTCTTTCCGATTTCTGTGAGGAAGTCTGAAAAGATCGAGAGGCACGAGTATCATTATCTTGATATCCGTCAGGTTTTCTCAATTTATCCCTATCTCTAAGGTTGTATCTTTTTTCAGAGTGCTCCCTGTGGGGAGACTTGCCTCCTCGTTCTGGAGATTTATCTCTTCGTTGAGGAGACCTTCCTCTGGACTGAAACTGTTTTTCTCTGGGAGTAGTTTGTGTATTACCTTCTCACTTCTTTTTTGAAGTATTGAGATCATTTTATAAATGTTTTTTCAGGATTTTCAATTAGTTGTGGTTTTAGTGGTTTCCCATCCAAACTATCTCTACCTAGTTCTTCATAGGATTTTTCTATGATTCTGGCAAGTTCAAAAGGTTTTTCTGCTATATCTGTTTCTTTCAATTTTTGGCGGTAGGTAATACCGTCAAGTGTTAATTGAACTAATTCTCTATATGCTTTTGTTAATTCTTTTAGTTTAACAAAGAGTTCTTCGCTTGACATTTTTTCTATGTCAGGATGTGGTGTATAGCTGGCTAGAACCGGCCATGTGGCTCCTTGTCTACCTAGTGGACCGAGCCTGGTAATGTGATTTTGATGTTTTAGGGCGCCATTAAACCAGAGCAGGAGCTCTTGGTATGTTAGTGGAATTTCAACGTCCTCAAAAGGAGCATATTCCTCTGGAGATTCCTCTATTTTGTAATAGTGGAAATCTTGTGTCACAGCGTGTGCTGCTGGAAAATGTATCCATGAATAGAATACCTCTGTATGCCGATAATCATGGGCCTCTACCACAAATATGACTGTACCACCTCTTGGTGATAGTCCATTTTCTATAAGTTTAAGAGTTATAGTTCTTCTTACGTTTACCGGAATGATTATAGCATTCGGGTCTTCATTGTGGAGACTTGCGTCATCCCCTAAAAGTTGAGCTGCTATTCTAGCTCTCTCTCTTTTATACTCACTTTCCCCCATTTTACTGACAGAAAGTTTTTGTTTGCAGAGCAAGTTTCAAGGAAACAAAGATTAGGTGCACAATATTTTGGAACACTGTATCCTTCAACGTTGACTAAACCAAAAACTAATACATAGGATTCACATCCTACTAAGTTCCGGAGGATATTAACCTTTCACCCACTCCAGACGTCTATTGGAGTATTTACGGGAGAAAGGGTTCTATGTGAAAAGCACGACTGAGTTACTCTAGTATCTTGCGTTAGATTATCACCTTACCAAACGTTGGGCGCCATGTAGTGTAGTTCCTATATTCCCAATAGGCTCTGCGCATTGGAATAACATAACCGATAGTTTAGACGTAGGACTGAGGTCGACTAGGTCTCTATTGAATATGTTAGACTTAATTATGAATGCAGCGCTAGCTCAGAGGTCACTAGAAACTTTCTCGAGTAAACAGGAAGGAGTTAACTTCCCTGAATAGACAAGAAGGGATTAGCTTCTGACAACCACGTTAACATGACAACTTTGCTCCCTCCAGAATAAGAAGTATATCTCCAGAGTCGTGTGAAAACAATAGACATCTATTTCACTCAGTCAATCGTGCATGCTTAGTTTCACCAGAGTGCAGAGAAAGAGAGACAGGCGTTTTCAATAAAAGTTGTTATTTATTGAGCAGTCCTCTTTCTCGTGCAAGAGAAGTGAATTGCCACAATTGCAATACTAGTCATAAAGTGCGTACAGTAAAAGGAGTATTATGAAATAATACTGTAAAAGCCTTTATATGGTTTCTGAGCCATATGATACTTAAAACTGATAAAATATATACATACATAAAATCATTGACTAAACGTACTCAACTGGTGCTTCTAAGATACGCCTACCCCGGTGTACCTAACCTAAGCCTAGTACGTGGGAAGGATTAAGTGAGCTGCAGTTTAAGTTAAGTTAGTTTTTGCCAAGAATCTGAATCAAGAATTCTCTTAAGGATTTAATCAGCTCCGTACCATGGTTATAGAATGAAGGAGGTCTTGTATCTCTTTCTCAGGACTCGATTTCCCAGCAATCCGCGAGGGTGACTGGAAACACTGAAGCTGGATTTCTCGGCAGGAGAAAAGACAGCGTCTCTCTCAGTGCGTCAATGGGAGGGTCGGCTTCCTTCAGCTCTCGCATCAGCTGGGCTTCGGGCAAGTAGATAGCCGCTCTGCTCCAAACCACCGTGTGGTTGCTTAAGGCAACGTTGGTGTATTTATACCTGGAAGGTGCAGAGTTTGACGTAAGGTTGGACATAAGACGTCTCTAAGAACTTCCAGTTCTTTCTGGACTCCAGGAGTTCTTGTTCAAATCAAAACAAAAGCAGGGGGATTTCCCGGGCTGCTGGAGGCTTGGTTTGTTTAAAGAACACGTTGTGCTTTCTAGGAGTCTATGGGAGTAGCCTTGCCGTATTTGAACTGCATTGGCTATGACTAAATATGGATATGATTCTTGTGCCTTTATAAGGATATGTTTTGTTATAACCACATAAGGGCATGAATCGGGAATATTTAAATAGGGTCCTAGATACGTTTACAACAACTGAATTACTTCTTTCCAGTTTGGGCAAGAACAGGGTCCATGTGTAGTTCGGGGAGCCGCTGTTGCAGATTTCCGCTACGAGTGATGGGGATTGTAGTGTTACAGGAGATAGTGGACTTGTAGTCCGTCCTCTGTTTTGTTAGCACGCTGGGCATAACGCAAGAGCGTGAACGTTTTGAGTACGGCCTCGTTGGAGGTGACGTGGGCTTGCAGTTTGGACGCGAGCAGACCGAAGGCTTAATGCTTTGATGTTCGTGACGGGGACCCGTTATACAGGTAATTTAATATGGAGGCTGCCGCGACACAAATTGAATATCTGGCGCGTTTTGTACCATGTTCTTTGAGGGATGCTGACATGTGCATTGAATGGGTTTCCTTGTGGTTTTTTGTTAGGAGATGCTTCCCTGAGATAAGAAAAGCGTGAGAAGAGAGCAGTTGACCCTTTACTGATTAAATGGATACAGCGCATTCAAGGTAGGATTGATGTGACTAGCTTAGAGCATTAGCATCTAATGTCATTCTGTCCCTAGTGTACTGCTGTTAATTACTACATGTGTTCTTTGTGCATATTTCTCTAGGACTTGAGTGGTTTCGAGAGCCGGGTGGCTGCGGAATTTTTCCTGCTAGCCGTGATGTGGACAGTGCTTTTGGGCATTTAAGGTCTTTTGAATGAACACCACGTGTGGTATCGTTCTCCTCTTTTGTGGTGATGGCTTTTTGTTATGGGTACCTCGTAGCATGAGTGTTGTTGGCACTCACTGAGGGTGAATGGGTGAGTGTGATCTTGGTTGTTTGTTTCTCCTTGATCACCCAGTTCCCGCACCGTTGTAATCACTTGACTTTCCTGGCACTTCATGGTCACTGAGGGGAGTGAGTAACCTTGGTAGATTTATTTATTTACATATAGATTCAAGTGTATGTTATTATTATTTTAGAGATTTTAATACCCTTGTCCTGATGAAGCAGAAAGGAAACAATGGCTGAAACGCGACTGCGTCGACACTTTTACAAGGAGTCCCATCATCTTTGAGTTGTTTTGAAATAGGAAAGCGTCGAGAAAATAACTTGTTTGGAGGTGTTATGCCTCAGGCGCAATAGGGACTACCTTTGAGTGTACTGCTCGGAATAAGGAGTGTACATTCTGATTGTTTTGTTCCCAGTAGCGGTATTATTATTATTTTTTCTGTGTATTTTTTTCTGTATGTTTTTGTATAGATTGTACATGTTGTATATATGTAGTGTACCATATATATATGAATGGGATTTAAATGCATTGATTGTTACGTCTTGTACATATGAAGTGTATATATGTATTTCTGTTTTGATTTAATTGTGCTCTGCCCGTCACATGACATGTATATAAGTTTGAATTGTGAATATTGTATTTTGTGAACATTAATTGGGATCATCAGGGTAATTAATTGTACTGTTGAATGTTGGATTGGTCCCTCTTAAAATAAACAAGCAGATATGAAAAGTTCTTTACCACAGTCGTAAAGCAGGCAACGGTTTCCGGAGGGGCTGTCTAAAAAGCAGACAGGGCGGCAATTGAAAACCTTCCTTTTCAATGGGAAGCCAGCGTTTACCCTAAACGCTGACGCTACCCAATGAAAAAGGGGGGCGGGGCTTTCAGTACCCTTTTTCTTACAAAATCTCTCGCAGGGAGTGGCAGCAGCTTCGCTGCTCTGCCCACACCTCTGCGAGACCTAATGAAAGCAGGAAAAAAACATTTTGCCAAACTACTGTAAAATTTCAAGTACCATTTCTTTGCAGCATCATTTAGTAACATGTGTTGAGGAACGCAGGTATTTACCCAAACTATTTATAATGGAAAATTAGTGCAACCAGTTTCAATAAGATTATCGAAACACGAATAAACAAGCATTGGCAAAGCCAGCAGGTCTGAAATTGCTGGTCAGCTTTTTAGGTCTCGCCTATGCAGCGCATGCAGGAGACCTTTAGCCATCAGTCCCCTTTTTCACCCACAACCGTGCCTTCAATGGCAACGCGTGGAGATTCACTTGCGGGAGCGAGCGCCACCTTATGGTAGCAATTATTGCTCCCGCAAGTGAATCGTGCAGGCCCCCCGCCTCCCCCTTGCTGCCGCGCGAGCTTTGTGCTTTGGAATGTACCATCATTTAGCTAGTGGGGGGAGTATTTATTTATTATACAGTGTAGGAACACATGCGGGAACGTGTAGTCGAATTTCTAAAAACGTACTTTTTAATAAATATATTCAGTGGCGATAGTGAGTTTGCAATCTGGCGAAACTGCGAGCTAGTATTTCCGGTGATGGCAGAGGTAAACTCTGTAGTTCCACCCGCAATGTGGTTTCATCCTGCCGAATGTTCTGCTTCCCTTGGGTTGGGTATCGCTCCGCGTCATCCCATAGTTGTTTGTACTCCGGGTTCTTAAAGGAGGCATACTGGTTTTAATGCTGGCCACCTCTGCGTGCCTGAACTTGGACCCCTCGATGTCGACAATTTATCTGGCCTCCCGACAGCACGACTGATTTCTCTCGCCCTCTTCGGGTGCCGTGACGAGCCGCGCCAGTCAGCTTATTTGTGGCAGACATGTGACTCACCCAAGTCACATGACTATTTCAGGTATTCCTGGCTTTCCAGGCAACTTTGAGTGCTCTGAATAGTCTGACTTGCAACCCACAAACATATTCTGAGAAACGTGAAACTACGGGTCCCAGAAGGCAAATTTCTCTCAGCCTCAAGAGCTTGCGCAGGGTAAAGGAGTCACACTGCAAAGATATTATGCACAGACATGCTTTGTTCCATCACAATAAATCAAAAAATCTGTCAACTGAAAAAGTAAAATTCATCAAATTTACACAGACTAAGTGCATATAATAGGAACACGGGAGGACAAACAGCAGGCCACGTGGGGGAAATAAAGTCTATTTTCCGCATTCTGTACCTAAGACGCAGCTTCCTACTTCTTCTTGGCGTTGGGAGCGTGTTATCACCTTTGTGACACGCACTCCATTACGTGGAAAAGAACTACCGCTCCTCCCACACGTTTGCTTACTTTAAGGGCCAATGTTGCACTGGAAGCTTTCCGACAAAGCCTGTTACATTGCTCCCAAGGGCCTCGCCCTTCACGGGCTCCTCGGATGCCAAGGTGTTCCAGATCACGTCTGGTCCTGGCTTTTCAGACACAAGAAAATTGCATTCATTGACCTATAGTTTTACGTTTCTAGTATTAACTATGAAATCGTAGGGGCATCTAGACAGTGGTGCTGAAGTCTCCTCCCTTTTTTAAAGGCTTTGGGTATCAGCTGTTCGGGGACTCAGGAAATCTACTAACAGTATTACTGATGATCAACAACAGAAGTTTGCTAATCTTTTTAATTGGGACGCATCTTTTTCTTCAGCTGCAAGATTACTCCCCACCGGAAGAGGTCCTGCACATGAACCTCCACTGCTGGGATTCAACTTAGGTGGTCTTTACTAAACCTTTTCGTATCCTAATTTAGTTTAAAGCAGTCAAAGTGATCTCATTAAGTAATCAGGCAAAGGGTAATACAAAAAAAGAGTAATCGTCCAATGCTACAAAATGCAGAGTGGTGTAATCACAGCACGCAGCCTAATCTCATTCAGGTAATGTGTTCTGAATGATATCCTTTAAACTAATGCTGGCTCTATTAATCAGAGCAATCAATGTACTTCAGGATTCTAATGCAGGGAGAATGTGGAGTACTTTAAGCCAGTTTCTTTGGTCCGAATCAGGGTTACGTATTTTTAGTACAGGATGGAGGAATCTGTGTGCACCCCGTTTTGTAGAGTCCTTTAATCTACATATTTAGGAATCAAATGCAGACTGAACACGTCGAAGAAACTTGAAATGCATAGGGAATGTGTTGAAGAACGACAACACGGCACCTGCTATACTGCTCCTTGTGCTAGACTCCCCCTGTGTGCTCGGAAACTTCCAATACTCCTACCACTACTACATTTGAAGAAGGCTTTCACCGCTAAGGCCGGTGTTCTAATTTTGTGTATGTAGGGACGCGTGTAATGTTGCTGCCTATGCTGTACCTGCTCAACATCTGTCCGGGATTTGTCACTTGTGTGGAAATGTAGGTTTGCGGTGCTAGAGACCATGTCACTCTACTTCTTGCTCTGGGAAAAAGTGGCAATGCTGCTGCAACTCTGCCCGCTGCAATTGCTCACACTGTACCTGTTCAGTGTATACCCTACAAATGAAATTTGGATAGATGCACTGCGAGTTGAGAAATTATTTTTTGATCAGGGTATTGCTGTTTGAGTGGTTTTAAGGTGCTCCGCCAGGTGACGTTGAGTGCCCAACGGCGTCAATAAGTACACATTGAAAAAGTGAAACTAGAGGGTCTCTAGTTTCATCCCTTAGCAGGCACACATATGATTGTCTTGTGAAGAAAAGACTTCCAATCAATAAGTTTCTTTGAGTGTCTTTATTTTTCACTTCATTTTTAACTTGGGTGTTCCAAGATTTGTAGTATTATGTATTCAGGTACATAATATGCTATTTTCACTTAGGCAATGTCTTTACAACGTGTCCAATGCATTTCGGGCATTAACATCATGCCCTTCGTCAGGGAATAGACACTATGAAACAATAAAATAATCAACTATTAGTGTGACTCCTAACAGTATCATTGAGTATTGGCAACAGTGCAAACAAAACAATGTGCTTAAACGAAAAAGTGACTCATAATTTATACTATGCATTTAAATGTGAACTGTCATCAATAGTTGGTAATGTAGAACAGTAAACGTGGTGATATACGCGTAAGGACAATTAAATGCAAACGGGTGATAAATGATAAGGTGCTGTGTCACTTACATGCCTGTCATGAAGGGTAAATCAGTTCTGTAAAGAAATGATAAACAAACGCGGTCAAAGCGTGCTGCTAGAATAAGAGGGTGTAATGCTACAGGTTCGGGGCTAACAAGTATCAGTAACTAACCTGAAAGTTGGTAAAAGGGTGTTGCGGTTGGTTTGTTCGTCTTCAAAAAACGCCGGTACAGGGGATACTGCCCGCGTTTGGATATTTTGAAAGTGACCGATCACGTGACGTGTCACGTGAGAAACACTGAAGAAAGACTATGCAGTTCCGTCATAACGTCGGGGAAAATGTGAACCGAGATGTGAAATGGAAAATCCATAAATTACATGGTGGAATAATTCAAAGTGTGGAGTGAATAAAAACGCTATTTAAACCAGATCTGGTAACCGTAAAAAAAAAAAAAAAAATTTTTAGTATTAATGCGAGTATCAATCTGTGATCGAACTGGGATAGTGTGGAAAGAAATGGTCTGAAGCTAACGTGTTGGCTAATGTGAGGGCTGTGGAAACTGGATAGAAATGTGGAGATTAAGTGCTGATGTGGTGGAATAGTGGCAAGATGGGTGATAAACACATACAGTATTCACAAGTTACAGTACGCGGAGCAAAACTTCAAAGGTAACATGACAGTTCGGTTCTTTCATTAAGACCCAACGGTTTTTGGGTCGACAACTTATGGATCCAAAAGTTCTCTCTTCTTAAGAGGTATTTATTGTTATCTATACCCTCCATTTTTTGAACAGTTTCCAGGACGATGTATTTGATTTGTGAAACATTGTGGTTTTCTTCAACATAATGTGAGGATAGTGCTGACTTCAAATTTTTAAGTCGGATGTTCGACTTGTGTTCCGTGAGACGCACTTTGATGCGTCGTTCTGTCTTTCCGACGTACATTTTGCCACAGGGACATTTTATCCCGTAAATTAGATTGCTGGTATCGCAGGTGGCGTTTACTCGTAGTTTTATTGCGTTTCCTTTCATCGGGTGATGAATAGTATTCCCTTTAATTATGCTATTGCAATTTCCGCAATTGAGACAAGGTTTGGTTCCAAGAAATGTTGCAGGCTTAGTGGATTTGTATTGTAAAATTTCTCCCAAGTTCTTCGCCCTTGTGAACGCAAATAGGGGTGGTTGCCTGAAAGATTGTTTGAAATCAGGTTCAATGTTTAGAATAGACCAATGTCTTAAGATGGCTTGTTTGTATTTATTGCTGGCAGTAGAATATTTTGAAACAACCACTGTCCGTGTTTGCTCAGATTTTATTTTGGGAGTTAAGAGCTCCTGCCTGTCCAGGTGGACAATTCTTGCTTTAGTTTCATCAACTAGTGTTTGTGGATAACCTCTATTGATGAACTTATTGGACACTTCATTCAGGCTTGCATTGAGGGTTGCAACATCTGAGGTGATTCTTTTTACTCTGGCCATCTGTGAAAATGGCAGATTCCTTATCAAGTTAGGTTCATGGAAACTCGAGTGTAAGAGCATATTGTTTCTATCAGTCGGTTTGACATAGAGTTCAGTTGTGAAGCCATGTTGGGTTAATGATATTTTCACATCCCAAAAATTCACTGAGATGTCTGATATATTCCAGGTTAGTTGAATTCGTGGATCGATTTCGTTGAATTTCATGAGTTCCGTACGTAGTGATTCCTCTGAGTTGTTCCAAATCATGAAATAATCATCGATATATCGAATTATCAATCTCAGATTGTTGGTCCAGGCTGTTTTTGTCAAAATGTGTTGATTTTCATACCACTGCATGAAGATATTCGCATACACGGGTGCGGCCGAATTGCCCATTGCCATCCCGGTGAGTTGTTGGTACCATATATCTTTGACTTTGAAATAGCTGTGGTGTAAGATGAAACACATCAATTCCATTAGGAATACCTGTAGGTCTTGGTCCAGTTCAGTATTTACAAGGGCTGATTCCATAGCTTCAATCCCCATGTTGTGGGGAATGCTCGTGTATAGGCTGCATACGTCGGCTGTACATAAGATCACTTTTTCATCTGGATTGAATGGTTGTTGTTGTACTTTTAATAGAAATTGTGAGGTGTCCTTGATATAGGTTTGCATGCCTTGCACTGATGGTTGTAGATATTTGTCAATCAGCTGTCCGATCGGTTCATGTAGGCTGCCTCGTGTAGAGACAATGGGCCTCATTGGTGGGTCCCTGATGTTTTTGTGAATTTTCGGCACCATTCGCAGTGATGGGCTTCTCGGATTAGAAGTTATTAGAAAGTTTTTTGTTCTTTCAGTAATGACTCCCTTGGTGTGGGCTTCATTGACGATGGACTGTAGAGTTTTTGAGTATTCCCCCGTCGGGTTTTGATGTAATAAGCAGTAAGTGTTTGTGTCAGCAACATGTTCCATCACTTTATTGTCATACATGTTGGTGTTCATGATCACCATGGCTCCTCCCTTATCGGCTTTGGTGAATACGGTTTGATCATTGGCTGCCAATTTGAGCAACGTGTCGTGGTCCTTTTGTGTCATATTCCTTGTTTTTGGTTTGCTGTATCTGATCTTGCTGAGGTCTTTTTGACCATTGTTTCAAATAAGTCTAGTGTCTTGTGGCTTATTGGCGCTTGAAAGGTACTATAGGGGCGTAATCCCAACAGTTGGTCTTTCTCTTGTTGTGGACGCTCCGGTACTACGTTGTCGAAGAAGTGTCTTAATCGAAGTTTACGCATTAGCTTAAAGAAGCTTACTTTCAGTTCTAACTGGTTGGTGGAAGTGGTAGGTACGAAGGAAGTGCCCTTCTGGAGTAATCCCAATTCATAAGCAGTGAAATCTTGGTCACTGATGTTAATAGCTAGTTGTTCTGCTATAGATTCTTCTTGGGTCTCTTCTCCTTTTCTTTTTCCTTGTCTTTGGTTGTGGCTGTCGTGCTTCTGGTAGTCGGGGGGGTCTCTTTCCTTGTCCTTTTCCTTTGCCTCTCCTGGGTCTCCTTTTTGGGCTTGGCCCTGTTCTAAAAAAGGATTCTGATCAGGTGCTCTGCTGGTGGTGGGTTCTTCAGTAGATGTTTGGACTTTTGATTTTGCTATGGGTTGAGTTTTTTGAGATTTTTGTCTCGATTCACTGTCGGTGGATGAAGTGTCCGTGTTAGAATTGTATGGGCGGTTCCTGCGTTTTTGAGCATAAATGTCGGCCCATGAGTAGACTTCCCCTAGCCTATAGTCCAATGTATCCCTCTTGAACTTCCTAATTTTGCGTTCATTAATTTCTTTGGAATGACGCTCAATTTGATTTTTAATGTCTTCCAGGGTGGTGTTCAGCTCATCCTCAGTCATCATTTTGGAGAGTTCTGTCGAAGTTTCCTCAATTTCTGTGGTGAGTTCCTCCAATATCGTGGATAATTCTTGGATGATTAAAAGGATCAAGTCTAGTGAACATTTATTGAGTATCTCATACCAACGTTCTTGGAATTTTTTTGAGTGTTTACAAAGGGATGGTTTGAGTGCGATTCTTAGGCCTCGTGGTATGCGTTGGTTACGATGGTATCTAATGAGGGTACTGGCATGAAGTTGTTGATTGGTTTTCCTTTTGGAAAGATAAAGTAGCTGTCTTATATTTTGCTCTTTGGACCGGCTCGTGGTATCCTGTATGAGTTCCTCCCTGATGAGGGAATAGATTTGATCCACGTCTTTAGCATCAAATGCAAAGGTGGAGGCTCTGGCCTCAGTGCTCTTAGATATGTCTTCGTAGTTGCTCATTGTGTCGATGTTGCAACCCTCAATGCAAGCCTGAATGAAGTGTCCAATAAGTTCATCAATAGAGGTTATCCACAAACACTAGTTGATGAAACTAAAGCAAGAATTGTCCACCTGGACAGGCAGGAGCTACTCCCAAAATAAAATCTGAGCAAACACGGACAGTGGTTGTTTCAAAATATTCAACTGCCAGCAATAAATACAAACAAGCCATCTTAAGACATTGGTCTATTCTAAACATTGAACCTGATTTCAAACAATCTTTCAGGCAACCACCCCTATTTGCGTTCACAAGGGCGAAGAACTTGGGAGAAATTTTACAATACAAATCCACGAAGCCTGCAACATTTCTTGGAACCAAACCTTGTCTCAATTGCGGAAATTGCAATAGCATAATTAAAGGGAATACTATTCATCACCCGATGAAAGGAAACGCAATAAAACTACGAGTAAACGCCACCTGCGATACCAGCAATCTAATTTACGGGATAAAATGTCCCTGTGGCAAAATGTACGTCGGAAAGACAGAACGACGCATCAAAGTGCGTCTCACGGAACACAAGTCGAACATCCGACTTAAAAATTTGAAGTCAGCACTATCCTCACATTATGTTGAAGAAAACCACAATGTTTCACAAATCAAATACATCGTCCTGGAAACTGTTCAAAAAATGGAGGGTATAGATAACAATAAATACCTCTTAAGAAGAGAGAACTTTTGGATCCATAAGTTGTCGACCCAAAAACCGTTGGGTCTTAATGAAAGAACCGAACTGTCATGTTACCTTTGAAGTTTTGCTCCGCGTACTGTAACTTGTGAATACTGTATGTGTTTATCACCCATCTTGACACTATTCCACCACATCAGCACTTAATCTCCACATTTCTATCCAGTTTCCACAGCCCTCACATTAGCCAACACGTTAGCTTCAGACCATTTCTTTCCACACTATCCCAGTTCGATCACAGATTGATACTCGCATTAATACTAAAAATTTTATTTATTTTTTTACGGTTACCAGATCTGGTTTAAATAGCGTTTTTATTCACTCCACACTTTGAATTATTCCACCATGTAATTTATGGATTTTCCATTTCACATCTCGGTTCACATTTTCCCCGACGTTATGACGGAACTGCATAGTCTTTCTTCAGTGTTTCTCACGTGACACGTCACGTGATCGGTCACTTTCAAAATATCCAAACGCGGGCAGTATCCCCTGTACCGGCGTTTTTTGAAGACGAACAAACCAACCGCAACACCCTTTTACCAACTTTCAGGTTAGTTACTGATACTTGTTAGCCCCGAACCTGTAGCATTACACCCTCTTATTCTAGCAGCACGCTTTGACCGCGTTTGTTTATCATTTCTTTACAGAACTGATTTACCCTTCATGACAGGCATGTAAGTGACACGGCACCTTATCATTTATCACCCGTTTGCATTTAATTGTCCTTACGCGTATATCACCACGTTTACTGTTCTACATTACCAACTATTGATGACAGTTCACATTTAAATGCATAGTATAAATTATGAGTCACTTTTTCGTTTAAGCACATTGTTTTGTTTGCACTGTTGCCAATACTCAATGATACTGTTAGGAGTCACACTAATAGTTGATTATTTTATTGTTTCATAGTGTCTATTCCCTGACGAAGGGCATGATGTTAATGCCCGAAATGCATTGGACACGTTGTAAAGACATTGCCTAAGTGAAAATAGCATATTATGTACCTGAATACATAATACTACAAATCTTGGAACACCCAAGTTAAAAATGAAGTGAAAAATAAAGACACTCAAAGAAACTTATTGATTGGAAGTCTTTTCTTCACAAGACAATCATATGTGTGCCTTCTAAGGGATGAAACTAGAGACCCTCTAGTTTCACTTTTTCAATGTGTACTTATTGACGCCGTTGGGCACTCGACGTCACCTGGCGGAGCACCTTAAAACCACTCAAACAGCAATACCCTGATCAAAAAATAATTTCTCAACTCGCAGTGCATCTATCCAAATTTCATTTGCATGATCCTACCTAGCGTCCCCGGGACAGTTAGCACGCATTTATAACTCTCATAAACCACGACACAATGAGCAACTACGAAGACATATCTAAGAGCACTGAGGCCAGAGCCTCCACCTTTGCATTTGATGCTAAAGACGTGGATCAAATCTATTCCCTCATCAGGGAGGAACTCACACAGGATACCACGAGCCGGTCCAAAGAGCAAAATATAAGACAGCTACTTTATCTTTCCAAAAGGAAAACCAATCAACAACTCCATGCCAGTACCCTCATTAGATACCATCGTAACCAACGCATACCACAAGGCCTAAGAATCGCACTCAAACCATCCCTTTGTAAACACTCAAAAAAATTCCAAGAACGTTGGTATGAGATACTCAATAAATGTTCACTAGACTTGATCCTTTTAATCATCCAAGAATTATCCACGATATTGGAGGAACTCACCACAGAAATTGAGGAAACTTCGACAGAACTCTCCAAAATGATGACTGAGGATGAGCTGAACACCACCCTGGAAGACATTAAAAATCAAATTGAGCGTCATTCCAAAGAAATTAATGAACGCAAAATTAGGAAGTTCAAGAGGGATACATTGGACTATAGGCTAGGGGAAGTCTACTCATGGGCCGACATTTATGCTCAAAAACGCAGGAACCGCCCATACAATTCTAACACGGACACTTCATCCACCGACAGTGAATCGAGACAAAAATCTCAAAAAACTCAACCCATAGCAAAATCAAAAGTCCAAACATCTACTGAAGAACCCACCACCAGCAGAGCACCTGATCAGAATCCTTTTTTAGAACAGGGCCAAGCCCAAAAAGGAGACCCAGGAGAGGCAAAGGAAAAGGACAAGGAAAGAGACCCCCCCGACTACCAGAAGCACGACAGCCACAACCAAAGACAAGGAAAAAGAAAAGGAGAAGAGACCCAAGAAGAATCTATAGCAGAACAACTAGCTATTAACATCAGTGACCAAGATTTCACTGCTTATGAATTGGGATTACTCCAGAAGGGCACTTCCTTCGTACCTACCACTTCCACCAACCAGTTAGAACTGAAAGTAAGCTTCTTTAAGCTAATGCGTAAACTTCGATTAAGACACTTCTTCGACAACGTAGTACCGGAGCGTCCACAACAAGAGAAAGACCAACTGTTGGGATTACGCCCCTATAGTACCTTTCAAGCGCCAATAAGCCACAAGACACTAGACTTATTTGAAACAATGGTCAAAAAGACCTCAGCAAGATCAGATACAGCAAACCAAAAACAAGGAATATGACACAAAAGGACCACGACACGTTGCTCAAATTGGCAGCCAATGATCAAACCGTATTCACCAACGCCGATAAGGGAGGAGCCATGGTGATCATGAACACCACCATGTATGACAATAAAGTGATGGAACATGTTTCTGACACAAACACTTACTGCTTATTACATCAAAACCAGACGGGGGAATACTCAAAAACTCTACAGTCAATCGTCAATGAAGCCCACACCAAGGGAGTCATTACTGAAAGAACAAAAAACTTTCTAATAACTTCTAATCCGAGAAGCCCATCACTGCGAATGGTGCCGAAAATTCACAAAAACATCAGGGACCCACCAATGAGGCCCATTGTCTCTACACGAGGCAGCCTACATGAACCGATCGGACAGCTGATTGACAAATATCTACAACCATCAGTGCAAGCCATGCAAACCTATATCAAGGACACCTCACAATTTCTATTAAAAATACAACAACAACCATTCAATCCAGATGAAAAAGTGATCTTATGTACAGCCGACGTATGCAGCCTATACACGAGCATTCCCCACAACATGGGGATTGAAGCTATGGAATCAGCCCTTGTAAATACTGAACTGGACCAAGACCTACAGGTATTCCTAATGGAATTGATGTGTTTCATCTTACACCACAGCTATTTCAAAGTCAAAGATAAATGGTACCAACAACTCACCGGGATGGCAATGGGCAATTCGGCCGCACCCGTGTATGCGAATATCTTCATGCAGTGGTATGAAAATCAACACATTTTGACAAAAACAGCCTGGACCAACAATCTGAGATTGATAATTCGATATATCGATGATTATTTCATGATTTGGAACAACTCAGAGGAATCACTACGTACGGAACTCATGAAATTCAACGAAATCGATCCACGAATTCAACTAACCTGGAATATATCAGACATCTCAGTGAATTTTTGGGATGTGAAAATATCATTAACCCAACATGGCTTCACAACTGAACTCTATGTCAAACCGACTGATAGAAACAATATGCTCTTACACTCGAGTTTCCATGAACCTAACTTGATAAGGAATCTGCCATTTTCACAGATGGCCAGAGTAAAAAGAATCACCTCAGATGTTGCAACCCTCAATGCAAGCCTGAATGAAGTGTCCAATAAGTTCATCAATAGAGGTTATCCACAAACACTAGTTGATGAAACTAAAGCAAGAATTGTCCACCTGGACAGGCAGGAGCTCTTAACTCCCAAAATAAAATCTGAGCAAACACGGACAGTGGTTGTTTCAAAATATTCAACTGCCAGCAATAAATACAAACAAGCCATCTTAAGACATTGGTCTATTCTAAACATTGAACCTGATTTCAAACAATCTTTCAGGCAACCACCCCTATTTGCGTTCACAAGGGCGAAGAACTTGGGAGAAATTTTACAATACAAATCCACGAAGCCTGCAACATTTCTTGGAACCAAACCTTGTCTCAATTGCGGAAATTGCAATAGCATAATTAAAGGGAATACTATTCATCACCCGATGAAAGGAAACGCAATAAAACTACGAGTAAACGCCACCTGCGATACCAGCAATCTAATTTACGGGATAAAATGTCCCTGTGGCAAAATGTACGTCGGAAAGACAGAACGACGCATCAAAGTGCGTCTCACGGAACACAAGTCGAACATCCGACTTAAAAATTTGAAGTCAGCACTATCCTCACATTATGTCACATTACACTAGTGGAGAAGTTACGGCATGACGTCATGCCGGGTGAGCGTTGTAGGTGAAGGGAAATCCTTTAAAGAGTCATTTCCTCTCTGGATTTCCCTTCTCTCTTTGAAACGCAGGAGCAGCAACATCGTTGGGGTGTCACCAGGGCTTTAAGTGGAAGCTTTTACAATATTATTTACAAGCCATAGTTGCTGCTAATTTATCTTTTGCAACTAACAACCATTGACAAAGCCAATAGTCCTGACATGTTGTATGTATGATGTTACTTGTTGTATCATATGTCTGGTTGCAATGACAGAAACAGCAAAATGCAAGTCGAGTGGCATACTATGCTAAGCACAGATTTCTAACTTACGTGTTTTTAAGCAACACCCTTAATTACAGTAGCCACACCCATTTCAGAGACCCCCCCCCAGTTTTTTTTATCCCACTTAAAGCCCGGGGAGAGGGTCTTCTTCCACAGAAGCAGACACTACACTGACTTTGAGCATGAACCTCTCTTACAGGCACTTCTTTTATGAAACCCTGCAATAAACCGGCAGCAGGAATGGAGTAAGGATTTTTCTGTGCTACTGGGAAAATAGCATTTTTAGGTCGAGCTGGAGAAAGCATGCGAAGCATGCGTCCAACTCAACCTAAAGTTGCCCGTCTCCTGGGAATCTGAGACAGGGGTCGGGCACGCGCGCCGATGTCTGTGGACACGCACGTCCAGGCCGGCGCCGTACACATCCCCTGCCTCAGATTCCCTGAGGTGCGCAAACACACACATGCAGGCAGACACACACACGAGCGCCCATACACGTACGCACACATACAGCCCCCCCTCGCCGTCGCGCACATACCCACACACACACACGAGCGCATCGAGCCCCTCCGCCCCCTCCCCCGCCGCCCTAGTGTTTGCACATGATCCGGACGAGCGTTCACGATAGGCTTAAACCAGCTAGTTTCAAAACGGGGGTCTCAACGAACCTATGAAGTAAAAGAAACTCTGAGTCCCAATAGCACACAGTGACACACGAGAGCACGTACCTGCCCCTATAACTGCACAGGTCCGTGGAGTCGGTGCCCAGCACAGAGTGCACGATCCTGAGGTACAGGAGGAAGGCCAGCCAGAGCATCTTCACGCCGAGCCCCTGCGCACGACACACGGCATCAGCCTCCACCGGCAGCTTGCATGGTGCCCGAGGATCACAAGAGGGAGGCGCCGAGACTAGCGGAAACACATCCACCACCAACGACCGCTGCTTACTGACCAGCGGCTCCCGTCAGGGCACAGGGGAAGGGGAGCAGGGGCCGGCCAATTGGCCGGAAAACTTCTGACCAATTAGAGACCGGCGAGCCTGGAGGGGGAGATAAACGTCACGAGTCCGGGAGGCGCGGCGGCAGGTTTAGTGGGAGAGGCATGTGCATTCCTCGCTCCTCCTCTGACAACGAATCTGATCCCATCCGAAGAGTTTATTTATTTATTTAGGTGTTTGCAGAGCGCTATTGCTTCGAAGCACTGTTGACTAAGAGTCTTTAATCAGGAGAAAGACAATATTTGGCAGGTAAGGATGCCTTCTCTAGGCAGCTGCCCACCCACTGTCTACTCCCAGGCCGGGCCGCAGAGAGGATTGTGTGCACCTCATAAAAGAAAATAATAATAAAAAACACACTTTTTCTTGATTTTTGTGCGTCACGTAAGTTTGCAATGGCACATAGTGCAAAAATCAGCCGGGCGTCTTCATGGGTCTTTTTTAAATAGTTTGCTTGGCAAAGTTCAAGGAAGAGGTTGGGAAAATGAATTTTTTTCCACTAGGGTCCCACGGCAGCCTCACTGAGCCTCTGCCCGTGGTCCCGACAGCCAGGATTTAATGCCGTCTCTTCCCTGCAAACCCCGTTGCCCCCCCACTCCCCCTCCCCCTTAATGGCCCGGAGAGCGCTCACCCTACTGGGGTTGAGAAAACCACCCTGTGCCCACTGCCCCAGCTGAAACCCCATTCCACACCGTCCCGGGTCCGGCAGTGCCTCTACTCTGTCCCACTTTCTTTTTAAGCAGAGCGTTTTGCTATTAAAGTTATTATGAAACACTAAGTTGTGTTTTTACTATAAACATTTGCTTTTCACGAGTAAAACTCAAATGTGCTTTTCTGTTGACACGGAACCATTTGCAACTGGTCAACTAGAAATTCAGCCAATATAAATGGTGTTCACTGTGGGTATTACCGATGGGGGCGAGTGAGAGAGGGGAAGGTGTACAAGACACGGGGAAAAGAGGAGGGGCAGATTTACATTATACCAAAACGACAAGCAAGTACTATATAAGTAACTCCTTGGTGTGAAATCGCAGGAATAGATGTACCTGTGTTGAAAAGGTGGGAGACGCCGTTCACAATGCTTGTGAATACACAGTCATAAGAATCTCTGCGTGGTCTGCGCATCATTCATGGACACCCTCAGTCCGGCCCCCTCACCCTCACTTGCCACCACCTCCTGTAGGCAGATTCAGGGTATGTGCGTTGCACAGAGGACTTCCTTGGCGCACTCTGTCCTACATAGGGAACGGGGCTGTCAGTGACTAACAGACACTTACCACACGGGCTCCCTGCGGTGGAAGTCACCTGACCTGCAGCACTTTACCTGCATAACTTACTGCAGCGTCCAAAGACAACCTTGTTTTTAATTGCTAACGGAGGGGGTAGGGGATTAAAAACACCCCCTCTCTGAGACCTCTACTTTTCATTACATTGAAACGCCTAAAAGTCCACGAAGCGCTTTAAGGGTGAAAGTCAGACGCACAAAAGCAGTGACTTCATATAGCGCTCTGTTTTAGGTGCAATATAAACTTAGTTCCATAGTGCCCGTATCATTGTCTTTAGTTTATTTGTTTATTTATTTATGCATTTTTATATAGCGCAGACTTTACCCGAAGGTGTCAGAGCGCTTCACAATAGGAACAGTAACGTGACATAAGGAGAAATATACAAGTGTGCATAGTACAAGAGCAAACATTACGTTACATGAGGGAAAAGTGACAAGTGTGCATGTAACAGAAGCCCAAAAAATATAAGAAGAGGAGGCAAACGACGTTACAATACATGAGGAAAAAGTGACAAGTGTGCATAATATAGCAGCATACATGATACAAGAAGGTATAATACTGCAAAAAGTGGCAGTCACTCAAACACAAAAGTGTATGATATAGCAGCATACAAGATACAAGCGGGTAAAATACTGCAATAAGTGTCAGTCACTCAAAACTCGAGAACACATTAGGAATGCGCTTGCCCGAGGCCACGCAGTGGCCATCAGGAGGGCGAGCTCCTAGTCGCGTAGGGCTGCCCCTGCCCCCCTTTTGGCCAGCCACTCCTCGCCGGGCAGGAAGCGCCCAGTAGGAGGCGGGCTGCTGACGCACGTCCGGGGCGGCTAGGAGGAGCCTCTGGGGGGGTATTTGACCCCTGGGCACCATCTTGGAGCCCTCTTTGCCGCTCCGGACGTCGCGCTACACGTCGGGATACTCTTTCGGTGAGTGAGGCCTACGGGCCTAACCCCCCACCCCTCCCCCTCCGCCTACTCCCTCCATGCAGGTCGAGCTGTGGCGAGGCGGCCCGCTTAGTGTCGGGCCGCTGGGGAGGCAGGGGCAGCAAAGATTTAACCGACCCCCCCCCCCGCCCCTTCCTTCGGGGAGCGGGCCATGCTGCTTGCCCACGTGGCGATTGGGCTGCGCAGGGGGTCGGTTTCCTTTGTTCCATCTCGGTGATACTGTTTTGACTCTGTGCCTTTCCACTTGGGGTGGATGATTAAGTTGCCAACAGGGTCGATGGTCGGGCCAAACGAGATGTCCCTTCATGGGCTGGTGTCCCCTTTCAGTCGGACATTGAAAAGGTTTACCCCCGCCTCGCACCCTCCATTGGGGTGCGGGCACTTAATTAGCCACACGGCAGCTGGTGCTGCCCGTGGGTGTCTGGGCGATAGCTCGCTTATCTTCCCGACGGCCCCCCAGCGCCTAGAGACCCTTACGGGTGATCTTGCGCTTCACAAATCTGTACTTTACTTTTGTGCCTTTCGTTCCACTAAGCCTTCGTAACCTTGTGAGCTGGGCGCCGCGTGTGGCAAATTTCAGGCCTCAGTGGGAATGTAGAGCGGGTGCGCTGGCCGGGCGGGTTCAACGGTGATTGGTGTGAACGAGGGGAATATGTTTTGCAATGTAAGGCCGGAGCGCATCATATTGACTCGGCCCGGGCCCTGAGTGGAAAATTGTTCGTATTCTTTCACGCGGGCCGGGCAGGGTCGGTGAGATCGAGTACGATTGCCTGTTGCTCCACATCGTTGGCCTTGCGTGCCCGCAGGCGGCCCCCACCCCCCCCATTCTTGTATGGCACGTGCATCGTTATTACTGTCTGTGATTTATGCTTTATGTCTGAATTAGGCTTTGCGTCTTCGACCACTATGGTGCGCTTAATCATGTGAATGTCAAATGTTCCTTCACTGTATTGCCCTCGTAATAATTTTGCCCTTGATTGCTCAGCCAATCGGGTGTGGATATGCCAGGACATGAGTTTAATGATGTTTTCTAAGTCAGTATGAGGATTACGGGTGTTAGGCTTAGAGAATTGAAACGAGGTCAACGCTTCTCTCTGTGCTGTTCTTCTATGAGGGGCGGTATTTCGGTGTGGGATGCACACGATTAGGAGTGCTCGTGCCACGTCATGTTTAGTGATTACAATGGCGAAGATTATCTGGATGTCTGCTAGTCATGTTTACCATCTTCATGATGGCGTCATTATATGTGGTGGGCGGTATTCATGTGTAAGGCGAGCACTTCCTTTGAAGCCTATAAACTTTTGTTGCGCTGCCACGTGGTGGGGTGCCGCCATCGTGCTAGGGGCAGGACTCGGGGTGCTGCCAAGTCGGGGGGGTGTAGGTTTTCAGGGGGTGCACGTGGCTCGCTGCGATGGCCCCCCCCCCCTCCCCAGCGCTATGTCCATCGACATGTAAAGGTCAGGCCTTGGGTGGCTGCCATGTGCCTAATGCACGGGATCCTGGCTTGGCTTCTGTGAGGTATGTTGTGCATGAGGCCTGCTTGTTCCCCCATCGCATAGTTTCCCAGCGCTCGTGGAGCAACCTTCCACCCGGACTCACGCGCCACATGACTAGCGTCATGCCGGGACTAGTTGCGGTGGCCAAGTTGTTTCTTGCTCGGTTTCTGGGGATTTTAAATCCAGGGCCTCGCAGGGGCGCAGCCGCACCGGATGTAGAACAAGCTCATGGACACGTTTGAGTTGCTCAGCAGTGAGTCGAGTCCTGGCCATGCTGCTCTGCTATGTTATCGCCCCCCCTGTGAGATACTTTTGTGCGACCTTTTAGATAGTGTTTTACAGTGTCACGGCCTTGGGTACGACGAGGGCATTGGCGTGTATTGTTAAAAAAGCAGCGGGGGACAGATAGTAAGGTAGCTGCTGTCCGCGTGAGTTGCTCACCGGGGCCTTTTGAGTTACGCCAGGTCCTCGGGTACGCGTCAATGGTGGGGGACGATTTGTTAATTGTTTCTTTATTCAATTGCAGGGCATACTGGCACCCCCCTTCTTTTCTCTCCTCACCCTTCCGTGCCACGGGGCCCTCGCTGCTTCTGCCACTCTCGAGGTATGTTTTTGGGGGTGCTGTTTTTTGGGGTGCGTGTGCAGGCTGGAGACGTATATGTGACACCCTGCTGTATGGGCAAGCCATGTCCTGTGGTGGGGGTTGGGGGCAGGGTAGCCTAGTTGTTGCTGCCCTCCGGCTCCCCCCCATTCACATTGTAGTGCACCTGTCTCGGGCAGTGTCGCGTTTAAGATATATAACTGTTTGCGCCGGCGGGAGTGGGTGTTGCTGACAACATCTCATTTTATGAGTGTCGTTTCGCTGCTGTGGGTCCCACGCAGGTTGAGTAGCTTGTGTTGCATTATTTTAATTGTACCCCTTTTCTCCATGGTTTCAGACTGCGCTCGCAGCACTTGCCAATTCAGCACGCTCGGCGCCGCGTGGATTATTTCTACTTCAACACCCCTGTTGGGGAGGTATGTATAAGGGTGAAGCACTGTGGGCAAGTTCCCGAGAGCCCTGTTGGGGCGCTGTTTGGATCTTGGATAGGGGCATGGTAGTGTACTGGACAATGTTTACAGTCCCCATTCAAATATAGGCACGGTCCATGAGCTCACTCACCCGTATATCCCCCCTTGATGATGGTTGTAAGTTCAGGTGTGTTAAGTACAAAACGAAAGATTTCTCAATTTTCATGTAGTAGGCCTGTTTCTGCAGATAGCACTGCGTCTAGGGTAGGGTCTCCCAATGCTCATGGGTAGGTGGCCTGTTCTGTGTGCGTCGTTCAGTTCTGGTCTTTGGCTCACAGTGATTTTTCTTTCAGGGGAAGAGCCAAGAGATTTGATGGACGGACAGGGATCCTCCCGCGTGTTACGCAGACCTCTAAGGTTGATGACTCAGGGATAGGCCCCTCCCAAGATGCCCAGATGAAAGCGCTAATGGACATGATCAAGGCCAATGGGGTGGCATGGGCCAGAGAACTTTTGTCAGCCTACGCCCCCAGAAACCCCGGGGTTGCCCCCGCCTCCAGTGCCCCAGAAATTGACATTGCGGAGGACTCTGACACTGGGAGGCCCAAGCGTGTGAGGGTGGCGGCTGTTGCTCGCGTGTGGGGTGGGTACCCTGTACCAGGTGGGGAGGTTTCTCGGTTGGATAGGCCGCTTCCTTCATCCTCAACCACACCTGCCCAAGTGTTGCCCTCCTCCCCTGCGCTATTAGCTGCTCCTGCGCTCATGTCTGGTATCACACTTGTCTCTGCTGCACCCACTCTGTCGCCAGCGCCCTTAGTGGTACCTGCGCTCCCAGCTGCATTGACACAGATCACGGGAGCGGTCCCTACGCCTCCAGCTTTGCTGATGACCATGGCTCCTTTGCTGTCTGGCAAATGTTCCCTCGCTTGGCAGATACCACAAGTGGTGAAAGAAGGTATCTGGCGCAGAGAATTCGTAGACATCCTTGCCCTACTGATGGTTAGGGCCTATGGAGTTGACATTAGGAGCTTGGGTGGTAAGGATGAGGAAAAGAAAGCCCGTTTCAAAACTTGGCCTGAGAAAACGATCAAGAACTGGAGACAGGCTTTCTCAATTTTGGCAGCAGTTATCACAGAGCGTTTTCCAGAACAGGCACAGGGTTTGTTACAATACGCCAGTGTCATCACTGTTGAAGCAGAATCCACTACGGGTATGGGGTGGTACTTGTACGATTGTGAGTTTCGCAAAAGAATGTCAGTGTGTCCAGAGCTGGATTGGGACCAGGTTGAAGTGAGACCCTTGCTTCAGCATATGGGGAAGGGGAAATGCGAAACTCTGGCCAAGGCTAGTCCCCCAGCTAAGGCGGAAACAAGTAAAGGGTCCTCTGAGAAGAAAAGCAACTTTAGACAGTCTTTTCGAGGGAGCAGAGGTGGAGGGGGGTTCAACAGACAGGGCTACAAGAAGGGCTTCAGTGCAACATGCAGATTGTTTAATGCGGGCAATTGCACCTGGGGTAAGGCATGTAGGTTCGCACACTTCTGCAGCAAATGTGGTGCGGCCCTTCCAGGATCAAATTGTGTCAAACGTGAGGCCACAACCAGTGGCGCTCGCAAAGACAAATTAGCCCCCTTGTAGAGTGCTGCCGCCTAGCGACCCTCTTTCCTCCTTGCCACCTCTCCAGCACTCTACCCGGCAGGTCCACCTTGTTCACATTGCTCCGGCTGTCTCCGGTGGGAAGTCCACCCTCTGTCTTGCTAAAGGCCCGTACCCTGTCATCATCCCATACTTGCTAGCCTTGCTTAGATCTTACCCCAACGACAAAGACAGGGAGGCTTTGACTGCGGGTTTCCTAGAAGGTTTCAAGATTCCCTACCAGGGTCCCACGGTCAGCAGAGACTCGGAGAATCAGAAGTCTGTTAGGCAACTCCCTGAGATCGTAGATAAGAAAATATGCAAGGAAGTGTCATTGGTGAGGGTAGCGGGCCCATTTTCTTCCCCCCCTCTGCCTGATTTTGTAGTGTCCCCGCTGGGTGTGGTCCCCAAATAAGAGCCAGGGGCTTACAGGTTAATTCACAATCTTTCCTTCCCAGAGGGGAACTCTGTGAACTCTTGGATTCCAGAGGGGGCATGTTTTGCCACCTACTGTTCCCTGGACATGGCAATTGATCTAGTGAGGAGAGCAGGGGAGGGGGCATGGCTTGCAAAGGCAGACATTGAGGCTGCATTCCGCTTATTGCCTGTGCATCCGGACAGCCAACACCTGCGGGGCTTCAAGTGGAATGGGGAATACTATGTCAATAAGTGCATGCCAATGGGACGTGCCATATCATGCGCTTTATTTGAGGCTTTCAGCACCTTCTTACAATGGGCCCTTGCCGCGAAGTATGGCGTCACGGCTGTGTCCCATTACCTCGACGATTTCCTTGTCACTGGAAGGCAGGGCACGCAGGAATGTCAGGAAGGTTTGAATAGCTTTACTGACTTGGCTAGCCACCTGGGGGTGCCTTTTGCGCCTGGCAAGACTGAGGGTCCGGCACAGGTCTTGACTTTCCTTGGCATAGAGTTGGACACAATTTCAGGCGTGTCTTGACTACCGGCCGAGAAGGTCCAGGGCCTGAAACGGGACATTCAAGACTTGTTGGGAAGAGACAAAGCACCGCTAGGGGTCATACAAAGTCTCCTTTGCGGCGAGTGTCATTCCGGTGGGTCGCGTGTTTGCTAGGCGGTTAGCTAGGGCCACTGCTAAAGTCACAAAACGCCACCACTTTGGTAAATAGTCCGCAGGCCTGTAGAAAGACTTAGTGATGTGGGATGAATTTCTGTCAGACTTCAACGGGACCGTTATTTGGAGGTCCCCATGGGTGGAGAGTCCCGAGATCAGTATGTTCACCGATGCCTCCGGCCGGGAGGGATTCGGGGCAATTCTGGGGGACTTGTGGTGCGCGCAGGAATGGCCCAATGCATGGCGCAAGCGGGGGATCACTTCCAACATAGCGGTCCTCGAACTGTCTCTTATTGTGGTTTCGTTGCATCTCTGGCCGGCCATTTTGTTCAACAGGAAGGTCTTGTTTTGGTCTGACAATATGGCGGTGGTCCAAGCCATCAATGGTTTAACTGCTAGCTGCCCCCTTGTTCTGTGCTTGCTTCGTGAATTGGCCAGCAGATGCCTGCGCTGCAATGTGGAATTTAGGGCTAGGAACTTTGGCGCATCTGGCAGTGGAACAGGAATTGAGAGAGCTAGGCGTGAAGTCTTTAGCTCCTGGAACAAGGAAGCGTTATGCTAGACACCGGGCCACTTTTCTCAAAACTACTGCTGAGTTAGGGGTGGTGGCCCTTCCACTGGAAGATAGAGTTCGGGCTTTCGTAGTCTGGTCCAAAAAACAGAACAAGTCACACTCCTGGGTTTGCTGTCACTTGGCAGCCATCAGCCATGAAGCTAAGCTGTCCGGGGAGGGTGATCCAGCTAAGTCCTTTGCAATCAGGGCAGCCTTGAAAGGCTGGGCGCGGGAGGATCCTAAGACTCCCGATAACAGGTCCCCCATTGAGTTCCCCATGTTGCAGGCTATGTTGGGGGTCCTACAGTCAGTGGTGCACTCTCACTACGATGGTTCCCTTTTTTCTGCGGCCTTCATTCTGGCCTTTTTTGGGGCATTTAGGAGCAGTGAGTTAGTAGCACGCTCCAAGGCAGACCGCTCAGGGGACGCCCTCGGTGTGGCGGATGTTTGCCTTTCTGATGAGCTGTCCATCACGCTCAGACGGTCCAAGACTGACCAGGCTTGTAAAGGGTCACTCGTCCGGTTGGCCCCCCTCGGGGATCCCCGCTTCTGCCCGGTCTCCGCCCTACGATCCTACCTGGCACACCGTCCAGCGGTGCTGGGTTACCTGTTCATTCACCTGGATCTTAGCCCCCTGACCAAATACCAAATGGATAAAATAATGTTAGCTTGCCTGGATCGGGCAGGTTTGTTGAAGCAGGGTAAAAGGTTCTCCAGTCATTCCTTCCGTATAGGAGCGGCAACTTCAGCCTTCAAAGCTGGCTTGCAGCCTGACAAGGTGCAATTGGTAGGGCGCTGGGAGTCCACCTGTTATAAACGGTACATTCGCCCTTAAATAGGGTATCTTACCAGGTCCTTGATTTGTATATATGCTTGCTGTGCTCCTTGGAGATCTTTTGCAATTTTTCTGTTGTGTGCAAGTTTTCAATAAACAGTCCTGAACTTATTGCGCCTTTGTTTTCTTGACAGGGTCAAGAGTGTGGGTCTTGGGGCATTCTACAGTCGCCAGGTTGGGACAGTGGGCAGCAATCAGGAACTGGACCAAGGGCTTCAAGAACTTGGAATGTGTGTGGCTGGGCTTTCCTGGTATGCGTTGGAACAGCTTGCTGCATAGGCTACAGGAAGCCCTGGCCACTGCAGGCCCCCACCCCCAGCATTTGGTAATCCAGCTAGGGGGCAATGACCTGACCAATTTGGGGAGATCTACTTTGCTGCAAAAAAATGAAGGTGGACCTGGGAGTCATCTGTGGGCTCATGCGGGAATGTGAGATTTGGTGGTCAGAAATTGTCCCAAGGCGAATTTGGCGTGGCGCTAAATCCAGGGAGGGAATTGAAAGGTCCAGGAAAAGAGTCAACTGTGCCATGAAGAGGTTCACTCAACGGAGGGGCTTGGGTTTCATCAAACACGAGATGATTCAGGACAAAGTCAAGGGGTACTTTGAAGCTGATGAGGTTCATCTCACGCCTGTAGGCTTAGACCTGTTCCTCCTAGACCTTAAAGAAGCATTGATGAGCAAAGGTTGCAAGTAATGAGGAGTAGCAGTGGTGGGGGGCCCGTGCAGCAGCGGGTACCACCGCACGGGCTGTGGCGGAGTTACTGGGCGATCCGGAAGAAGAGAGGTGCAAACACTGTACTTCTGCGGGCACATAGGGGTGCCAGAGCCTAACCTGTCACCTCATGGGAGGCGCAGGAACTCGTGTCGGCGCCCCAGTAGTCCTTCGGGCGGTTGTGGGCCTGTGCAGCCGGGGGTTTGCCTAGTCACGCCCTGCAAGGGGCGTGTGTAGTATAATTATAATTGTGCAGCAGTTGGGTGGTTCGCCACTATGCTGATTGGCTCAACAGGCGGGCAGGTGGCGAGAATGCGGCCTGCCCTTTGATCGCCCGTAAGATAACCCACCATCATTACATATGTTGTATGTAATAAACCTGCAGCAAATTTTCCCAAACTTAACACTTGTGTCTGTGTGTTATTTGCGGGTTTGGGCATCACGGGGGCGGGGGGTCCTGTGGCCCTGAAGTGACTAGGCACTTCTATAGGTATGGAATACAGAATTAGCTATAGAGAGAGAACTTCCTTGAGAGGGCGTGAATTAGTTCTAGAAGTGTCTTTGTGAAGATGAAAGCATAAGTCTGGCCGAAAGGATTTAAAGGTGTGGCCTAGATAGGGACAGAGCGGCTAGTGGGATTGGCGCCTCTTCTAGTGGCTAGTGGGATTGGCGCCGCAGCCCTGCCTGGCCCCCCTCACTTGTGAGCGCCACTGCCCTAGCTGTAGGTTCAGTTAAGTGACTGATTAACTCTCCCCCCCCCCCGCCCCCACAGGGATAAGCACGGCTTCCCCCCTCCCCTGTTCAGTGCTCCCCTAACCTGTTTATCTCGTCTCTCACCTCTTGAGTCCAGGGAGGAGTGCTGCAGGGGTAAGAGGGAGGGGTCGCACCCCTCATTCTCGTCCTTGGGTACATGATTATCTCCCGTTGCGTTTTACATTCACACCCTGCAGCCCCTTGGGCCAGGGCACCCAGACAACCCCCCTCCGCGCCCATAGAAGCTTCTTTTGCGAGTTGTTCCCACAGCCGTGCTCTGATGTCTCACGGAGATTAATAAACAAACCTTTAAAAAATGCATTTGCAATGCAATAGGTTTCGCAGTTACACGAGTTAAAGCTATTGGCATTGTAAATGACAATGCCTTTTATTTATGTTTTTAAAGCAAAAACAAATATAAAAGGCATTGTTGTTTGCAATGTCAATAGCTCAAACTCGCATAAATGCGAGACCTATTGCATTGCAAATGCTTGTTCCATTAGCATGAACCATGTTGGGTGAATAAGAGCCTATTTTCACACATTTTCTTGTAATTTGTTGGTGGAGCCCTAACTTACTGCCTTACCTTAGCTATAGAAAGCGCTATTTCCAGGGCTTTAAGTGGGTCGGATCTCTGTGGCTTCCAGTGCCTCGTCAGGAGGTAATATAAGCCTTTTAAATTCGAAAACGAATGCACGAGCAGAGCCAGAGATCTCTTAAAAGTGTAAACAGGCAACAGAGGCACTATAAGTAAGCATTCGTCAACGCTTTAGACAGAATTAACAGGTGCCTAAATCAGTGGAAGAGTAAAGTTGTGAAAATTTACACTGCTACCATACGACGCACCATACCGTTAAAAGTGCTATTTTAATGTGTTTAGCCGTCATTGGGTATCACCAATAGGAATGCCCTGAAGCTGACGCCTTATCACAAAATATAAAAATATTAAAAGAGCTTCACTAATGGAAAATGTGTTGCACAGAGAGCAACAGTGCAAGCTATATGCACGAGTATAGAGACACACAACACCAGTGTAATCTAAATGTAATATGAACAGCGATAAAAAAAAACTCTGAGAACGTTCACAGCAACGTTAATAGGCTTCTTAGTCCCTCCTTAATACCACCTTGTCTTCATTTGTAACCTCCCATGAGGACTGGCCCTTTTACTTCTGTTGTTACATCTTATGTCTTTAAGCCCTTTTTTTTCTTTGATGAGTTTCTCCTACTCAGGCATGACATGCTTTCCTGCAACATTCATCGGGCCATACACGCTCTCACTTTACAAGCAGCCCAGGACAATGGCGGCTCCTTCTTTTAAATGCAATAGGTCTCGTATTTACAACAAAAAAAAAACAAGGGTTTGAGCAACTGGCATGGTAAATGACAATGCCTTTTATTTATGTGTTAATTATCAAATTAGATAAATAAAAGGCATTGCCATTTACAATGCCAATATCTTAAATTAAACTCTCGTAAATGAGAGACCTATTGCATTGCAACTTGTTAGTTTTGTGAATGTGTGATTTATTTTGGCATGGTTTTTGTAAAACCTTTTTGGTGTGGGAGCTGCCACCATTATAACAAACATTGGCAAAAGCAAAAATTGTTTTTGGTCTCAAAAAGTACAAACTGTCACAGTAGTTACTGGCACTGAACAAAACTACTTTGTGTGCCGATATGCTCCTTGTGAAAGAGCAAAATGCTGTCTCTCACAGTAAAGCCAGCCGATACAGAAAGAGAGACTGAATTTTAAAAAAAGCAAATGGTCACGGTGAACGCCAGATCAAATAAGGGGCCAATTATTAAAGAAAGTCTCAAGAGTGCACCCATGGTATATGTCCTTGTATTATGTGCAGCTATACGACTTTCGTGAATTCCCAAGAATTTACAGTAGAAGAAATAATATTACTAAAAAGTACTTGTGAACTGCATTTTAGCATGAGCAAATATGCATGTGTAGATTTGCTTGTGAGAAAATCTGAGTGTTTGCAAGTTCACTTTTCCTCCAACCACTTTTTTTCCCAGCTCTGGAAGAAGGTTTAAGTCTGCCATTGTCAGGAGAAAATTTAGAACATTTCTCAGTATGGGAAAAGATTTATTGAAAAGCCTTAAAACATGCAAGTTAGTAGGTTTACACAGAGTCAGAAGGATATTCTAACCCTGGAACTTTTGCTTACCATTACTTTCAGCCCCAGTATGTAGATCTGACTGAAACGTGGCAACATAAGGGGATTGCAAGTATTCAAGCACTACTATGGTATGAGTCCTGGTATGAACCCTGACATAATCAGAGAGGCTATATCAGAGGTCTTATATAATGAGATTGCCGCCATAATTTGTTGCCGCACTACATGGTAACAAAGGGGCAAGTGGATTTTATTACAGGACAAGTAGATTTATGAAGCAACCTGCCCAATGAACAAGTAGATATTTTACTAAATTCCACACCCCTGTAGATTACAGCATGCCTCACAGGGCAGCGCATGCTTGACCTAAAAATGGGTGCTGGGCATGGTGATAAGTCATAACCACGTGATCCAACATTATTAACGTTATGTTAATTTCACTTCTTAGACATGTCCCTATTGGACAGATGTCGGAGTGTAAAAGAGAACAGATGTCGGAGTGTTTATTTTCGAATGTGGAATTGTATTCTTTTATTTATTTGGGAAGAGTTTTTGCTCACAAGCAGGAATGTTTTTGTTTTTTTAAGTGCAGGTAATACACACAGCACGCGTAAGATTCACGGGGTAGGGCTTAGGAAATCACGGCACAGAGTGCGCACAGGTGAGGAAGGCAACGCCGGGTTAAAAAACGGTTAGAAAACCGGGAAGATTGCGATCACGGGTTTGGAGCCATGGCGTTTGGACTTGTTTTAAATTTATGGTTGTACAGGCCGTTTATAACCACACGATTGGAGGTACAAACTGGGGTGTTGGGGGGAGCAAGGCGAGCGGTGCAGACGTGGGGTAAAACGATGGTGGGATTGAGGGATGAAGTATAAGTGGCACTATGGTTATTTTGATATGGGGAAGTCTTACGGTGGAGGTAAATCATGGGGAAGATTTAGAGGGAAGGTGAACTTGGGATGTATGGTAAAGGATGAGAATTATTTCTTTGGTTTAAATGAACGATCACAGAGTTATTGTGTACTCAAACCCGGGAGGTATGATTTGTACATTACATTTGGGGTTTATCATGATTGATTTAAAAAGTTACGTTGCAAACACAATTTTGGGTTCTTGATGAGTTATTGTGCATTATTACTGTTTAAAAATGAGTGGGGCTGATGATCATTTTTTAATCATTTTAGATACCCCTGAGGAAGGTCGTAATCAGACCGAAATGCATTGGGTTATCCAAATGTATTGGAGAAATGGAGTTTGTTTACATGCCTGTGAATAGGCCCAGATGGGCAATTCATGAGCAACTAAAATGCTGAAAACTTTGAACTTCACTTCTTTGACGTGACGCATGAAAATGGATTGAAAATTGGATGAACTTGGTTAACACTATGGAGTACGAGTGAATAGGTTTCTCAAATGTGTACAAGGCTGTGCAACTCATCTGGGGCACGATTCCCATGCATCACAATGTTTGGAGTGTAAAAGAGGAGCTGTCCAAAACACAGTTGTTTATTTTTGCCTGCTTCAGTTATGCATTGTCATGGTTCGTTAACAGCCCTCCCAGATTTAGAATCCTTGCACTGCGCCTGCCTAAACTGAAGATGAGCACTGAAAACGTAGATCCCCTGAGAGAACTTTAGTTAGGAAAACCTGGACATCAATATCAGGCCTCCAGATTTTTCCAGGGCACCCATCCATCCACTACGGCTTTTGGTCGGAAATGTGCCACGGTTTGCAGTCCTTCTCCCATCCCCAGGCCCTGGATTGGCTATCTCCACCCCAATACTAGTGTGTTCGTTTAAGGCCATCATAAAAGGATGGAGCACGCCATGCACAAATCCCACCCAGTGCTTCAGAGAGTAGGGAAATTATATTTCTAAATATTATTATTGTGGGAGCCCAACTACGACATAGACAACACAACCCATTATCAGGCCTTCGACAAAGATTAGGCAACCCTACGCCTGCACCACTTGTTCAACAGCTGCGTGAAGGGGGATGTCCTTCGCCCTTACAGACTTTTAATAGGTGTCCTACTCTGCAGACGACTTCTGAGGTTCCCAGGTCAAGCGGAAACGAAGTCACATGACGCACTCAGAAACACAGACACTTAATGAGAGATTGGGGCGGGGCACGGATCGCTCCCGTGCATATAAAATGGACTGCGGGCGGTAGAAGGTACCTAGGAACCATTTTTTGCTCCTATTCCAGATGCAAATTCTGAAACCAAGACACGCCTTTTTAACGTCACTCACCGTGCCACTGCCCCCATGTCCGCGCCGTGGTGTAGGATGGCTCTGTATTCCATTGCGGTTTTTCAGGTCATCCGCCATTGCGACAACTTCTTCGGTCAGCCCTTGCCACGCGAGAAACCCTGCAACCACTTCAACCACTCCAGGCTTCCTACGACTCAATCACTTCCTACGTTTAGCCGGTCAGAGGCCCGGGACTCGTTCTAACCCCACCCAGGCCGCTACCATTTAGCTCACGTACGACGTAAAATAATTCGATGGGAAAGGCGGAAGTTACGCAGGGATTCATGCCAATCAGAGCAGAGCTGCTGAGCGTTTCCTCAAAGGGTTGTAAACGGGAGAAAAGGCAACGGGAACCTTGGGGTGAAAACATTTTGGTTCCACCTTTGGCGTGAAAAGGTTTTTGTTCGCAGATTAGGGTCTTTGAAACGAATTCAGAATGTTCATATTTTCAAAACGGATATTTTCAGGGAACAGATTATGGCTTCTGTAATATAAATGTAGGACCTTCATGGTGGAGGCGCTTTTGGAGTGATAATACATGCCTGGCACCAGGTTATGTGTGAGATTGTGTGAGTCATCTCTTAAAACTGAAGCGTTTTGCACGTAGTGTTTTCTGAATGATTAAGTCCAATGGTAAATGTTAATCTACAAATCATGCACTGCATATTAAGAGTGTCCTTCCCTAAAAGAGCAGTACATATTTTATACATAATGTGGGAAGTACATAATGTGGGAAGTATTTGATGGTCATTTAACTGGCATTCATGGGGAATTTTAAGATAGAAACTGTGATGTTGCACTATTCACTCACCCACAGAAGACAGGATGCCAAAGTGTGAGGGGTAACTATTCTTTTATTTATATACTCTTGCAGGAGAGCGCTGGGACCTCCGGTGCTCTCGGGGTATTCAGCCGACTCGCGCTCGTTCAGCGCGATCCAAGATGGCCGCCTCGCGCGCTACGTCATTACGTAGCGCGCAACCACTAGAGCGCGACTCTACATATCTCCCCCTTTTTATACCACACATGAAGCCCACAGTCTCTAATATGTCGGGCTAGTTTTCTTCTCCCATTTCATAGTCTCGAAATCTTGTAGGTCTCACTATCGCTCTGCCCCCCGTGTTCGTCTTACTGGGATGGAGGTCACTTCCCTGGGACTGTCCTCTGCTGGGCTCACCACTTTATCCTCCTGAGTACCTGGTCTTTCTCTCCGCGGAGTCTCCCTCTCTTCTCCTAGATGTTCTTCTGCTGTTGGGACCTCACTCTGTCCTCCTGCTACCATGCCCCTTTCTCCTACCAGGCTCACACTGTCATTCTCCTGTGACTTCTGGTCCATTGTTGTTCTCGCTTTATCTTCGGGGGACCATTGTAGGATCTTACTACATCGGGACATGCGATCTTGGGACCACACGTTCCCGTCGCTGAGCAATGCTGCCCTGTCATACACTTCCTTTACTTGTAGGGGTCGACTGTATTTGCTGTCACCTTTTTTCCAGAGCACAGCCAGTTTGACTCTTACCCATTCTCCTTTCTCCAGGGATGTTTCCTTCACATTCCTTCTCCTATTGTAATGTTCAGTATAAATCATTTGGGCTTTTTCAAGATTGTGCTGCACCACCGCCGGGGACCATTTGCTGGTCACAGTCTGTTCCTTCCACGCCAGGTTGTCTTTGGTGAAAGAGTCCCTACCCCTTAAAATCTGGAAGGGGCTGTACCCCGTGCTCGTGGGGGTGATGCGGTAGGCCCATTTCATATTTTGAACTTCCTTTTCCCAGTCCTTGCCCGTCGTGATGGCCGCTTGGATGGAACCCATTAGGACTCTGTTGAAGCGTTCCCCTTGTCCGTTTCCGGCAGGGTGGTATATGGAGGTGTGCTTTGTTTTGATGCCATTCCTCTCAATATACTTGTACCATTTCTCCGAGGTAAACTGGGGACCATTGTCACTTAGGATCGATCTCTGTATGCCTTCTCTGAGGAAGTTTGAAGTGAGGAATCTAAGTACTGTATCAGTGTCCATTTGTTCTTGCACGTGCACTTCAGGCCACTTCGAGTATCTGTCCACTATGACACATAGGTATTTCGGGGTGCCCAGGGTGTCTAGTATGGGCCCCAGGATGTCTATGGATAATTCCTCCCAGGGGTTTTTCGGGTTGATGAATTTCCCTAAGGCTGGTCTCAGAGGTGTCATAGTCTTGTCTGCTCACTGGCACTGGTCACACTCCCTCACGTGTCTCTCAGTTTGTATATCCATCCCAGGCCACCAGTACATCTGCTTGGCCCTCATTTTGGTTTTCACAATCCCAAGGTGTCCTTCATGTAGTATCGCCAATAAGCGCGGTTTCAATGATGTCGGGGGAACGACTTTGTCTCCTCGGTACATGAAGGTGCCTTTGTCATCCAGGGACAATTCTTCTCGCACTTCATAAAATTTCTTGAGTGGTGTCCGCCAATGTCTCTTTTCTGGCCATCCTCGGAGGATACATTCCTTTACTTCTTGGATGTCCAGATCTTCTCCGTATGCCTCGGTCCACTCTTGGTTGCTAATCACCTTCTCAGGGTCTTCCATCAAGGCTACCATTTTGTCACTCTCTTCTGCTCCTTCCAGTGCTCCTTCCATAGCAGCAGGCCTACTAAGGTAATCTGCTACCTTGTTCTTATTTCCAGGGATGTATTCCACGTCATATCTGTATTCGAGTAATTTCAGTGTCATCTTGGCTATCCTAGGCGTGGCACTTGCATGTCCGCTGGACGTGAGCACTTTGACGAGGGGTTTATGGTCAGGCTTAAGTTGGAACCTCGTGCCCCATAGGAACTGGCGGAATTTCCCCATGGCCCATACCACTGCCAGCATCTCTTTCTCTATGACGCTGAATTTTTGTTCTGTGGTTGATAAAGCTCTGGAGGCGAAGCTGAGGGTTTCCGTAGTTCAATTTCTCCTTTCCTGCATGAGGACTGCTCCCAGTGCCTTGTCGCTGGCATTCGTCGTCAGCACTGACTGTCCTTGAGGATCATATCCCTGCAGGGGTATGGCTTGACCGATGTCGTTCTTGATGCCATCGAATTCTCTCTGCGTCTCTTCTGTCCATGCGAACACTATTTTGTCCCTTATGAGCTGTCTTAAGTGGTGCGTCATGGTGGCAAAATGTTGTACAAATTTACTATAATATTCAGCCATCCCTAAGAATGATCTTACTTCTTCCTTGCTGGATGGAGGCGGTGCGTCACAAATGGCCTTTACATTTGCCCTTTTTGGTGTAATGCCATGTTCTCCTATTTCGTGTTCTAGGTAGGTGACTGAGGTCATTCCCAGGCAGCACTTCTCCCACTCTGCAGTTAGGCCCTTTTCTTCTAGGACACGTAGCGCCAGGTCCAATTTCTTGTCATGATCTTTCAGGTCTTTCCCCGTCACCAATATGTCGTCCTGGAAGTACTGCACCCCTTCCATGTCCTTGAAGAAGCGATGCATTAGTTTCTGGAAGACAGCCGCTGCCGATGCAAGTCCAAACGGCATCCTGCGGAATTGGTAACATCCAAAAGGTGTTATGAACGACGTTAGTTTCCTGCTCTCCGGTCGCAAGGCTATTTGGTGATAGGCTGATGTGAGATCAATGGTGGAGAACCATTTTACCCCCTTGGTCCTAGCCAACATTTCTTCGATGCAGGGTAGCGGGAATTTCTCCACAACAATGCACTTGTTTAGCTCTCTCAAGTCTACACACAGCCGGACTTTACCGTTGGGTTTCATCGCTACCACTAGGGGCGCCAACCACTCCGCACAGTTTATAGGTTCGATGATTCCATTTTCCTCCAATCTGCGTTGCTCCTGTTGTACCTCCTCTCTCAGCGCAATGGGAACATTCCTCACCTTGTGAGAAACTGGCTTGGAGTTCTCTTTGAGTTCTATCCGGTGTGCGAACTTCTCCAATTTGCCGACTTTTCCTTCAAACACCTTGGGGAAGTCTCTCTTCATTTTTTCTAAGTCCGGCCAGTGCTCGGGTACCTTGTTCACCATGGGCCTCGGGCCTGTTTCCCTCTTTGCTGCGTCAGCGTACCGTTTTGTCAACTCGGCCTTTTTCACCATGGTGATCACCTCCTTTAGCGTGGCTTCTCCACTCGCCCACAATTTGTCTTGTACGGTTTTATTGGTGGTGTGCATGACTATCTGATCCTTTATGAACTCATCATGTAGTGTGCCGAACTTGCACGTCGTCGCCAACTTCTTCAACGCGGCTACATATTCGTCGATTGACTCACCCGTTTCTTGCTTCCTCTGCTGGAAATTGTATCGGTCTATGCACGTGCACACTGCCGGCCGGTAGGGCTCATTTAGCTCTTCTATAGCATGTCCGAACACGTTATCATCTGCAGCTTGCCTGGGCTTAGGAACCAGGTTCTGAAAGACTTTAATCCCTTCAGGGCCTAAGTTGTGTAATAGTATTCTCTTCTTTCTTTTACTAGTAAAAGCTTCTCCGTTCTCATCCTCTGAAAAAACTATTAAACTGGCTATAAAGGAACTGCGCCCCTCCGGCGCAATGGGGCCTGATGAACTCCCGGTATCAGTCTTGAAACAGGACTCAGTCGCCTGGAGTAAAATTCTTTTTCTCATATTTAGGTTCTGCTTCATGAATAAAACTGTCCACTTGTCTTGGAAAGGGAGCATATTGGTGCCATTGTTTAAGAAGGGCGATAGGAATGCACCCAAGAATTACCGCCAAATCGCCCTGCTCGACGCAATTGGTAAAGTCTTCTCTAAATGTCTCTTATCCTTGATCAATGATTGGGTCGATAGGAGTCACATATTACCCTTAGAACAGACAGGCTTTCGTAAGGAACATGGCACCCTGGACAACCTTTCCGCTCTTCAGATAATCTCTGATAAATATGTAAGGGTTCGTGGGGGAAGAATCTTTGCGGCTTTTATTGATTTCTCCACAGCGTTCGACAAAGTGGATCGGCCCTTGCTGTGGAGAAAGTTATCTGTCCTAGGCATGCCTCCTCTCCTATTAGATTTGGTTCAGGCTCTCCATTCAGACACATGGTGCCAAGTTCTTCAAGGAGGGGAAAGGGGGTTGTCCCATCCTATTCCTTCTATTAACGGACTAAAGCAAGGCTGTCTTCTGGCCCCTCTGCTTTTTTCCCTGTACATTTCAGATCTCCCTCTGTTTTTATCTTCTTGTGATGGTATAGCCCCAGTATTGGGGGGAACTCCAATTTCTTGTTTGCTATATGCGGATGATATCCTTATATTGGACTTAACGCCCAAAGGGTTAAACAATCGTCTGCACACTCTGCACCATTTCGCAGAATCCCACTACTTGAAGATAAACGTGGAAAAAAGTAAAATCATGTGTATTTCAGGGAGGAAAAAACAAAATTTGAGAACTTTGGTTGGTCAGTAGGAGGTCATAAGTTGGAGGTGGTAAAGTCTTATGTCTTCCTGGGGAAAATAATATCCAATCCCCTAAGTGACAAGGCCCACATTGATAATAACACCCGGAAGGCCCTTTCTCAGGGTAGAAGCTTGAGTGCATTATACTCTGCCACTGGGAGAAGACATTTCTCTTACTTGCTAGAGGTCTTCCGGGAGAAAATCCCCTCATCCCTCTTGTATGGAATTGAAATAGTCTATCTGGGGCAATGGGGTTTTTTACACGTTGTAGAAGGAAAAATCTTACGGTCTTTAGCCTCTATTAACACCGCCTGCACAGTGGCAGCCCTGAGACTTGAATTCGGCATCCGTAGTAGTTGGGTGCAGGGCTTGGCAGGGTTAGTGCGATGGGTAGCCTGTCTGGCTAGAGGGGAAGTGGGGACTTTGAGACACCTGATGAAGAATGAATTGCTGGGCTCCTTAAGGGAGTACTCCTTAACTGTAAAGAATTTTAGAAGGGCTGTAGCCCTTCTACAATTGGAGGAGAGTACGCTTTTTTCCCTGTCTCCCGGCCAGTTAAAATCTCTTTTGAAACAGGCCTCATGGGATCTCAGTTTTAGGTTGGACAGGGAGTCCATTCTCGCAAAGAAGGGAGTCACTCCTCTTACTGATACTTGCGTAATAAAACATATGCAACCCTATGTCGCCTGGAACTTATCCCACGGCATACGGCGGTTTTGGCTTCTTCTGAGGCAGGATCTGTTGCCCTTAAATAATCTTATGGCTAGGTGGTATGGTTGTTCGGCAATTTGTAATTTTTGTAACTTATTTACTCAAGATTGTATACACGTTCTCTTTACATGTCCTGCACTTCAATCATCTCGGCATAAGTGGCTGAGACAAATATGCTTGAAATTAAGTATTCTTACTGCCAACTCCTTTCTACACGCTTTATATAATCCCCCCAATGAAATGTTTTGTTTCAGTATTTTTAACTTTTTAAAAAGCTTTTTAGATATTTATTAGATGGTCTTCCATCTATGTTGTGCTGATTATCTTGTATTTTGGTAAATTCTGTACATGTCTTTTGCATTTGAACGAGTACTTTGTATTGTGTATCTTTTTATGTGGACCTCTTTGGAGTTCCAAAACATAATAAATATACTCATCCCCTAGGGCCTCAATGTAGTTCAGGATGTACTCTCTCCAGCCCTCCCTCTTCATCAGGGGCTCTCCCGGTTTAGGTAGGAACGGAATTGCCGTTGTCAGTGATGATGCCTGCGCACTCATTTCTCCGCGTCGTGCTGGTTCTATCTCCTGGCTTCTCGGGCTGCCTGGTGTGCTTGTTTCCTCGCCCTGCTCTGGTTTCAATTGTGGACTCTCTGCACCCCTTGCTCCGTCTCTCGCTGACTCCGCCAGTGCCACTGTCTGGTTAATGTCTTCCCTTCCTGGCTTATTCCCAGGTGTATCTACTCAATCTTCTTCCTCCTTCGTGTTGCTGAGGTCACTGTGGGACCTGTTCTCGTCTCCCTCTCCTGCGTCTGTTTCCTGTAGTAGGGATCACTGTGGGGCCTGTCCCTGTCTCCCCTTTTCCTGTGTCACTTCCCCCTTTGTACCTGGTTGATTTGAGCAAGCGCAGATCTTGTATGTCCTCCTGTGCCACTGCCACGCCCTCCTGCAGTGCCTGTATGCTGTTCCCTCGTGTCTCTTCCTGCCTTCCTAGTTTGTGTCTGGCCTCGTGGTGCTGGGTTCTTCCACATTCTTCGTTATTTATTTATTTTTTAATCCCGGCCTCGTCGCCTCTGTGATGTTGCACTCTTCACTCACCCACTTCAACTAATTGTGTCTTTACTTCCATTAGAGGTAAAGTTTTCAATATGGACCTGCCTTCTGGACCTAAATTGTGAATCAATAAAGCTATTTTCTTCTTATTAGTAAAGGTGTCACCAACTATAGCATCTAAATATGTTTTGAAAGCATCTTTCCAACGTAGCCAAACCGAACGAGGCATACCAGGAGTCGCCAAAAATGATGGAGGAGCTGTACTGCCTTCCATGTTAACTAATGTTGATGAGTAAGTGATGATCAATGTTAAGTCCCACAGTTCTAGCTGTAGTATGAGTAACAACGGACAGTTACACTGTCTGCACAATCAAATAAAACTGACAAAACTATCAATTTGGAAATATTTCACCTACTCCCAATTTAAAATGGTGGCCGTTATGAGGAACTTTAAATGGTGGGTGTCCTGGATCGCAATTCAAAATGGCAGTTAAAGTTTAGGTTATTTAATTATTATCTTTCTGTGTTACTGGACATGTATGGGGGAGGAAGCTGCAATGCAGACATTGCTGAATGCGCACTCCAATGGCGCACCCCCGAAACTAGAGGATAAACAGTCGGAAAGAGCATGACTTACTGTGATGTGTGGCGTCCTGAGAGCCTCTGCAACTGCCGTTTGCCTCAGGCAGTTTGAGCTGGCATCAGAGATGGAAAACCAATGGCCCCAATCACACCACTGCGAAGCTTGCTCCAGCCAATGAAACAAAGAAAGGAAGCCTCCAACGAGGATCATTTTGGTGAGCAGGTTTATTTATCAAGTATACTGGTACACTGCCCCCTCAACATTCTACCCCACACCATGTTCTATGTCACAATTTCAATCATAAACTTATCTATGAACCCTGGTCTGTTGTAAGAATTTATGTCATCAAAGCACCCTATGGTGACTGTTTGTTAAAGTGTTTGCACTATATATCTTTAATAAAAAATAATTTAAAAAAATCATAAACTTATAACAAGCATTCACATGGAACTCATTTCTGAAAAAGATTTCTTAGTACCACAGGAACGTTCTCTGTAGATTTAATCAAAGAAAGGGAAAATAATGATAAAACAGAACATATCTGTCAAAAATGAATTCAAACAGACTTCTATTGCCCAATTTTTGCTGTCACAGACCTTAGTTCAGCCGAGCTGTGTTATTTATCCTCATTATGATACAGAACATGTAGCCGCATACTGTTTGAGTAAATAATGATAAGATTAAAAAGCGATATAGAACTCCAAGTGAAGTAATCATACCCACACATGTAAAAAAAGGTGACCATAATGTGACTTTGTATTTAAAAGGGTTATTGGTGTATATATAAGGGCTTATAATTGACTACTGGCGATCCGTTTTACATTATTGTAAGGTATTATGGTAATGTATACCGTTAAGTTACATTACCACTAGTTGACTCACCATGGATGATAGAGCCTGTATGATCGAGTCGCTGGCCAGTGCAGTTTTTTGTCCTGCCATGCGTTTTATTGGCGCGATTGATGTTTTATATCTTTCAAGGCAAACATCCGGTCAGAGAATCACCAGTTCTTAGGGCGTTGCTTGCCATGTTAGCACCATTCTATAAAATCAGGCGTCTGTGGTCTGAGCCTGTAATTTACGTACATGGTGAGCATGAACAGCACTCCTGGAGGAGTGCAAGCGACTAGACCTGCTAAGATGCAGAGTCAGGAAGGATTCCCTTGCGCTAATGCAACAGTGAGGCCATAGCTTTGTATGTGCTACTTTTTTTTAAAACATACTTTATTGATTTTGAAATTTTTATATCTCCTACCATCACGTTACATATTTGTAGCATCAGTAGTCCTTTTCTTTATATCAAATACACATATTGACGGCATATTCTGCATAACTGTACAGAAACAGTCTACATAATAATTGCAGCAAGTCACATTTCCTTTGGTATAGCAATTCCAAGTGATGGTAATGCATTAACACATTAAAACAATGAACAGTCCGAAACTCCCCCCTCCCACTCCTCCCCAGTCTCACGTGTATGTCTGAATCTTGTGCATTTTGCATCATCCGGTATATGCTCGTGTCAAATCCTTGTGTGCTTATAATACATCCCCTTGTCTATGCGCTGTTAACAAGACTTAGGCGCCTATTAGGATGGCGTCCGTCCGCCACCCCCGAGGTGGAGGGACCGTCCGCAGGGGCAGCGGCGGTCCCTCCGGTGGAATTAGGATGTGACCGCCACCCTGGCGGTCACATCCCGTATATTTAACATTGCGGCGGGTGCTGCTTTAAGCAGCACCCGCCGCAAAGTAAAATATGCATGCTGTGCATTTGCATGCACAAAGCGGCAGGCACCGCGCTGTGCCTGCCGCATTGTGCATGCAAATGCAGGGGGGGGGGGGTACCACGCGCGGTGCCTGCCGCATTGTGCATGCAAATGCAGGGGGGTACCATAGGCACCCCCCACCCACCCTTCACCCCCCAAAGAAAAGACCGTATGCCTGCCCTGAAGCTCATCCTAATATGGCTGGCGGTGTCTGATAGACACCGCCACCATATTAGAGCTTTTCTGCCACGGTCGTCCATCCTAATGTGGCGGGGGGGTCTTTTCATTTACCGCAGCGGTGAAACCGCATCCTCCGGGCCGGCGGTGGCTTCCGCTGTAGGGTATATGAGACATCTTCCCCTCTTAGTGACGGAATTGCTTTCTCACAAATCTGCCATTTAAGGTTGTCAGCTCTGTTTTCTTTCTCTGTATAATGTTGTTCAAGAGGGGCAATTTCAATTTGACAGCGTCTGAGGCTTCTATGTTGTCTGATTCTAGCTTTGACTTGTTGTGATGTTTGTTCAATATATATCAAAATGCACAGACACCAAGGGCCAGATGTACGACCATTCAATTTTGAGAGTCACAAAGTGAGTCGAATTGTGACTCGTAATTTGCCACTCGGAAAATGGAATGTACCACAGTGTCTCAGACACTGTTTGCGATTCCTAATGGGGTTCACAAATTGCATGCCTCATTAATATTCATGAGGCAGTCACAATTTGCGACCCCATTGGGAATGGCCATCACTCCCAGGGATGGTGGCCTACTGGGATCAGCAGACCACCATGTCAGGGACTGCGTTTTAAATAAAGCAGTTTTAAAAAAAAAATGCAGCCCGTTTTCCGTAAAGGAAAACCAGATGAATTTAAAAAGGAAAAATTTTAATTTTAATTTTTCAAGGGAAGGCAGTGGTCACACACACTTACAGAGGCGAAGGAGTCCCCTGGGGACCCTTTCCCATTTGGTAGTTTACCACCAAGTAGGTGCTAAACTGCGAATATTTTGCGGCCGCAAATGCGGTCGCAAAACAATCGTACATTGCATTGACACTCGCAATTAGGATGGGATGCCCCTACCTAATAGCAAGAGTTGCAAACGCTATTTTACGAGTCATTGACTTGCAAAATAGCGTTTGTACATGCCAGGACCCTTTTTTGCGGTCGCAAATGGGCCGATCTCCTGTTTGAGACTGCAAAAAACGGTCATACATCTGACCCCAAGTACAGTAAACAACATTTGTAGTGGCCCAGTTAGTGTATTGCTGCATAGTGATTTTCACATCCCCTTGTATAAATTCTTTTGTGTTAAGAGTGTATTGGCAAGCAATACAATTTACACATTTGCAATTACCTTTAATGGGGGTTAAGCCCCACATTTCTGAAATGGTGTTTGTGGACTTTTGAACAGAGGCATTGGTATGCACTAGATGGTCTCTCATATTTTTTTCTTATCTGTATGAAAAAAGGGGAAGTTCTTTGAAAACATTCATTGTGTTGAGAACTGGCCAGTGTCATCTGATGATCTTGACTATTCTTGTCATATCTGGACAGAAGGTAGTGACACAGACAATTTTGTCACAAGGAGACGTTGGTCTTGTTTTAAGTATTTCTCCTCTCATGCTGTAGCAAGTTAATTTCATATAAGGTTTAACTAGTTGTTTGAAATATCCTCTCAATTTACAGCTAAGAATGTACACATGAAATGAACACTGAAAGCATCCCATTCTTAGACCTAGAAATCGAAAATAGGGGCGATCATTTAATCGTGTCTCTATACAGAAAACCGACAGAAAACAACACACTACTGCAATCTGGTAGCTTTCACCCACGGGTCCTGGACTGAGTTCTGTGACAGCAAAAATTGGGCTCTAGAATTTGAATTTATTTTCGACAGATATGTTCTGCTTTATAATTATTTTCTCTTTCTTTGATTAAATCTACACAGAACGTTCCCGTGGTACTAAGAAATCTATTTCAGAAATTAGTTCCATGTGAACACTTGTTATATGTTTATACTTAACACCCACTTCGCATGGACATACAGGTTGCTATTGTTTTTTTGAATTAACAATTCCAATCATGACATCACATGGAACCCTGCAGCCTGCAACCCCACAACACAGCAATGGTTCCCCTCGCTATATGGGAATACTTTTGCTTGTGTTTTTGAGTGCCCTGCTGGCATAGGCAACAGAGGCCCATACATCATTGAGTTGTTTTTTCATTATAACAGCTTTCCACCTAGTGGGGCTGGCATCAACAACCAGTTACGTAGCTCTAGTGGAGTTGTAATACTTCATGATGGTCTCTGCTGACAGTGCTGCTTTCATTTTCGTGAATACTTGCAGTTGGTCTGATTCCTATACCCAAAGTGAATCTGTCTTGAAGGAATAATGCAGCGCAGTGGGATTATTCAAGTTGTGCGTTTTTGTAAGAATCTGCCAGAGTAAGTCACCATACCTGGCAAGCTTCTTCCTACACATTGTTCAGCGGACATACATTGTCGATATCCTGCACCTTTTTGGGGTCTGGTGATACACCTTCTGAGAAATAGTAGATGTAAAATTCAGGGATCATCTTGAGGAATTTGCACTTCTCACAGTGAAGAGTTGGGGTGTTTTGTCAAATTCTTTCAAATACAGCTTGAAGACAATCCAGGTTTTGTAAAATGGAATTAGTGAAAACCAGAAAGGAATCACTAACATTCAGCACTCCCTTTAGGCTCATCAGCATTTTGTGGATGCAGTTCTGAAACACTTCAGCAGCACTGAAGATACCTAAGTTCAACTTCTAGATAGTTTCTTTGTGCTCTATTGTTTATTCCCTTAATTTTTTCTTGTATTTTTTTTGCATTACTTTAAGATTACCATTGTCTAATTCTTTTTCCCATTCTCGCTGCCACTGCTTGAAGCCGCGCCTCTCTTGTGATCCTTCTTTTTTGATCTCGCTGTTTAATGTTAAACCATGGCTCCCCCTGGTTTCTATTCTCTTTTGGCATCCGGGGATGACTGTGAATTTTTTTATTAGTTGTGGCCCATGTGTTCCCAGTTTTTAGGTTTCGCCTCGCGATCCGCTGCGCAGCAGCGTTCGCGCAGGCGAAAACTTTTGTTTACAAGTATGGGGCTTTGTTCCGCCTCTCTGTCCCATTGGCTAGCTCCATAAATGGAGGCTAGCCATTGGAACAGAGATGCGTCACTCATTCCCCGAGCAGATTCGTGGGCGTTCCGGCGATTTTTACTCATCCCGTCCATTTTCGTGCGTCATTGCGGCGGTGGGCGGATGTTATTTTTTTTTTGGTCTCGCCATGTTTTGGTCTTTTTCGAAGTGTCCTTTGCAGGAGTGGGCTGCGCGATTGAAGTTGCCAGGAAGTACTTTGTATTTGCGATCAGGTAAGCAGCATTTTGTTTATAATTTTCATTGCACTTTGTACGTCTGCCCCGTCTCATGTCGTCTCCCTGTTTGTTTTACGTGTTTGCGTGTCTCCCGGTCCCGTGTGGTCGTATCCTGCCCCCCTCCCGCTGTCCGTGTCTTTCAGGAGCTGCTTGTTCCTTCTGTTTCCTCTGAAGCGACCCGTCGTCTACGGGGCTCAACTCCATGTTGGCGTTGAGCGCAGTCCTTGCCTTGGAATCCCTGCTGCATTTCCTGCGACACATTGATGGCCATTTTATGAGCGATGTATAATCTAGGTTCAGTCATTTGCTGCTGTTGCTTTTAACGCTAACTGCTGCGATTGACATCTCATTGATTGCATCAGTAGCAGCATGTTTTTTTTCTATTGCTCATCACTCCCTGCACACACAGCTATCTCTGTGACATCCCCAGGGCTTTGCATACTTTGTGGAAAGATTGCAGTCATTAGGTAAGATAAATGCTGGTTCCCTTAACACATTGTATGCCTCTCTGGAGTTTTAAGATCAACACCGGTTTTCACGGTATCCCTCGAGTAGACTGCTAATTGAAGTTAATGTTTGCGATGGGGCATTTCAACAGGCCTGTACTCATTATGAAGAGGAAACTCGGAAAAGAAAAGTGCTTATAGTAGGTAATTGAAGTGATTAGCAGATCACAAAGCACACACCACAGGTTTCATTTTTGAAATCGTAAAACATTTTACTATAGAAAACCTCGCAAATAGGAGGATTGGTTTTGACCAATAGTATTACGGCATGCGTATGATATTGTACAGTCTGACTTTGGTAGGTATTTAGTTTTGTAACTTGAAAGTTCTTGTATAAAATTGCATTGTTTTTTAGATTTTCTGAATTCCCTTTTTGTAGGCACCATGTATTGCCCTCCAATTGGCATATGTTTCAGGGTAATAATTGGCTTTCAAGTGGTTTGACTGAGCTCAATCCGACAATCACGGACAGACAGTGGGCTCCTTATTGACGCTAACAGTACAATAGATTGAGTTCTAGAGCATTTCATCTACATTATTGAACAGAAAAGCACCCTCATTTATTCCATGTAAAATGGCTGCTAAATTGCATATCATCCCATATATAAAAATTAACCAGATTTGATGTAGCTAAAGTCACTGCAACTTAAACAGAATGTGCTCATTTAGTTTCTCACCAGAGGTGTGGGTAGAGAGATCCCTAGCGCCGACTCTATTTTCGTCCCCCACCGATCACGTTAAAAAAACATTCACTTGGATGACCTTATTCATGACACTCCTACCACTGTGTCCTACGCCTCCTTACACATCAACCTTCCACTACTAATTCCACATTTAATACCCCACCCGAATATACTCACTCTTCCTCCAGACACCCTTTACCTCACCTCCGTGCATCTATGTAAAACAAATTCCAGCATAACATAAATTGCCTTATTACCCGTGCCAATTATGTTTCAACCTGAATGTCAGTGGCAGCATTGTCCTCTTTATTTTACTGTTATTTTACCTTCGTTTTTCAAAATACATTACAGGAACGCCCTTTCTGCGTTTTAATGAGGCGAGATGAGCGAGTCCTTGTTAAGGAGTGTTCTCGTGTGCACTTAGCTTATGCATCCATTTTGAGGCGGTTCTCCTAGGTGCTGGTCAGATGGTTTTGCTTACATGGATCCCAAACTGTCGAAATGGCTGCCACTCTCCCTACAGAATCTCCCCTTCCTGGTCTGCTGAGTCCGCTCTGCTAGCACAGTGTGCTACTCTGTATTGTAATGTATAAGACCTTTTTCTAACATGTGCTCTGCATAAATCCTGCATAATGTTGTTATTAAAGGAACCGCTAATTTGTTTAGATTGCACATTTTGACCGTTCTCCTCGCCCATGGCTGAGTAAAACAGAAGAGTAGAAGAGATTTAAAACCTGTATTGTTCCAGCAATAAACTTGGAAAAACTCATTGGTAGATTAGGGTAATTTGTTAAAAGTTTATGCATGTCTCTTAATTAACAATGTTATTTGGTGCTTGAAAAGTGGCATATTGCAAAACCTTTCCACGGTTGCCAGCAAGTGGGTTTGGTGAGTGTGCCTCTAAAGAGCAGCAGAGGAGAAACTGACTGAGCTACCATGGAAACAGATCATAAGATTTAAATAGTCATCTGCGCTCATCAAGATTTCCAGTGGAGTCGGTCGCGCGGGCCATACTGCAGCTCCTCACTTACGCAACACCCCCGCTCCAAATGGATGTGGCTGCCAGTTATTCACCACCTGAAAGCAAGACACTGAAGTTTGGATCGAAGGTTGGGCTTGTATCTTGTGCTTTCAAAAAGGGGTTCACCCTATGTTTTTCTTTCAACATGTTTAACTAAAATGCATTTGCAAAACGTGTTTTGTATTTCCTTACTTAGCTCAGAATTTTTCTTTGGTGTATGTGCGCGAAAGCCATCAGACATACATTTTTTCGTGACAGAGGACTGTGGGTGCTATTCCATTGATTTGGCCTGATAGAGCGCAGGCTCACCTGCTCGGGATTTTACCATACTCACCTGGGCCCATAAACACATACTGCTAATGATAATTTAAATGACAATGCCATTTATTTATCTGTTTTCAAAACAAAAACATAAATACAAATGTTGTCATTTACAATGCCAATAGCTCTAACTTTTCCAAAGGCGAAACAATTGCATTGTAAATGCTTGTTTACTATGTCTTCTTCTTTCTGTATCCCTGTTTGATTCACGTAATCCTGGATTGTAACCATTATTATCTTTGTGTCTGATCCTCCCCACTTTAATTTCCTATGTTTGTATTTTTATGGGTGTTGTAGTAAGGATTTTAATTTTTGTACCAGAATCAGTGTGATGTTGATGTTTGTGATCTGTGGGAAGTGGTCACTTTCTGGGCATGGGCAAACTTGGAATTAATCTATTATTGGAGCAAGGTCGCTGCTGGTGATGGTGAAGTCTATGGTTGATTGACTTTATCTGCTCAAGTACTTGATAGCCGCTGGTCTATCTCTGGTTACGTTGCCGTTCAATATTGTCAGGCCCTAAGCTTCCAACTCACAAGTTATTATTTGGATTCCCAGGTCCTCCTTCCTCTTTCTTGTATTCTGCTTATTTGTTATGAGATTGCTATTGCAATCTCCTGAGATGATCAGATAGCTTTGTTCATGGGTCCTTTGCAGCACCTTAATCAAGTTTACTAGTGTTTGGAATTTTTTCTTCTGCTTCTTTTTCTTGCCAGCTTGACATGTTAGATTGAAGCATGCCAGTAGGTTTTAAGACTTGCAACCAGTTTTCCCCTGAGTCTAGTTCTTCTATTCACCAACCATATTTTACAGTTGCGTAAGTTGATTGTCCTCCTCTAGGGTCCCCAAAGTTTGAGAATCTTTCAGCCAAAATATGATGTTCAATGTATCCCGGAATTGGAACTGGGTTCATGTTCCATGTTTCTTGGAGCAAGATGAGATCTTGTTTTTGCAAGAAGTTCAAGGTTTCATGATCTTGGCCCATTTCCCTGAAGCCATGGACATTCCATAAGCAGATCTTGATAATGTGCAGACCGAGTATTCCAGAATCACAGTTGTTCCTAGGGCCATTCTTGGTTTCTACCCTGTTGTTCCTGTCTAGGTGCAGAAGCAGACAAGTGAGGTACATAAAAAGGCAAGAGAGGTGCAGAAAGAGGCAAGAGAGGTGCAGAAAGAGGCAAGAGAAGTGAAGAAAGAGGCAAGAGAAGTGCAGAAAGAGGCAGGTAAGGTGCAGAAAGAGGCAAGAGAGGTACTGAAAGAGGCAACAGAGGTGCAGAAATAGGGAAGAAGGGTGCAGAAAGAGGCAAGAAAAATACAGACAGAAGCAACAGAGGTGCAGAAAGAGGCAAGAGAAGTACAGACACAGGCAACAGGTGCGGAAACAGGCAGGAGAGGTAGAGAAAGAGGGAACAGGAGTGCAGAAAGAAGCAAGAGAGATACAGAAAGAGGGAAGATGGGTGCAGAAACAGGAAAGTGCAGAAAGAGGCAATATAAGTGCAGAAAGAAGCAAAAGGGGGGAAGAAAGAAGCAAGAGAAGTGATGACAGAGACAACAGAGTTGCAGAAAGAAACAATAGAGGTGAAGATAAAAGCAATAGAAGTGCAGAAACAGACAAAAGAGTTGCAGAAAGAGGCAAGTGAGATGCAGAAAGATTCAAGAAAGGTGCAGAAAGAGGCAAGAGAGGTGCCTAAAGAGGCACAGAAACAGGCAAGAGGGGTGCAGAAAAAAGCATGAACAGTGCAGAAAGAGGCAAGAGAGGTGCAGAAAGAGGCAGGCAAGTGAGGTGCAGAAACAGGCAGAGGGATGCAGAAAGAAGCAAGAGAAGCGCAGAAAGAAGTACCAGAGGTGCAGAAGGAGGCAATAGAACTATAAAAAGAGGCAAGAGAGTTGCAGAAACAGGCAAGAGAGGTGCATATCGAGAAAAGAGGGGTGCAGAAAGAGGCAAGAGAGGTGCAGAAAGAAGCAAGAGATATGCAAAAAAAGCAAGAGAAGTACAGAAGGAAGTGCAGAAAGAGGCAAGAGGGGTACAGAAAGAGGCAAGAGGGGTACAGAAAGAGGCAAGATGAGTATAGAAAGAAGCAACAGAGGTGCAGAAAGAGGGAATAGAACTGCAGAAAGAGCAAGAGAGTTGCAGGACCAGGTGCAGAAAGAGAGAACAGGGGTGCAGACAGAGGCTAGAGAGTTGAAGAAAGAGGGAAGAGGGGTGCAGAAAGAGGCAAGAGAGGTGTATACATTTGTAAGAGAGATGCAGAAAGAAGCAAGAGCAGTGCAGGAAGAACCAACATAGGTGCAGAATGAGGCAGGAGGGGTGCATAAAGAGGCAACAGAAGTGCAGAACGAAGCAATAGAGGTGCAGAAAGAGGGAGGAAGGGTGCAGAAAGAAGCACGAGCAGTGCAGGAAGAACCAACATAGGTGCAGAAAGAGTCAAGAGGGGTGCAGAAAGAGGCAACAGGTGTGTAAAAAGAAGCAATAGATCTGCAGAAAGATACAAGAGAACTGCAGAAAGAATAAGAGAGGTGCACAAAGAGGGGGAAGGGTGCAGAAAGAGGCAAGAGAGGTACATAAAGAAGCAAGGGACGTGCAGAAGGAGGCAAGAGAAGTGCAGAACAAGGGAAGAGGAGTGCCGAAAGTTCCCAAGAGGAATGCGGAAAAAAGCAAGACAAATGCAGAAAGAACCAAAGGAGGTGCAGAAAAAGGCAAAAGAGGTACACAAAGAGGGAAGAAGGGTCCAGAAAGAAGCAACAGAGGTACAGAAAGAGGCAAGAGAGGTGCAGAAAGAAGCAAGGGCAGTGCAGAAAGAGATGAGAGGTGCAAAAGAAAGAAGCAGGAGAGGTGCAGAAAGAAGGGAGGTGCAGAAAGTGGAAGAGATATGCAGAAAGAGGCAAGAGACGTGCAGAAAAAGAAAGAAAGGTGCACAAAGAAAAGCAGAAGAAGGCAAGAGATGCACAGAAAGAAGCATGAGTGGTATGCGCACCATTAGTACTAATTTAACACCCATATTTAGCAATAAGTAACAGGTGACCATTCCAGGTTTGTATAGGGCCTTCCATCACACTTGTCACAGAATTTTTATTTATCGTTTGAGCCGTTCAAGCTAGAAACAAGGTTTTCGTTTTTCAAATCTACAGATAAGGCAGCACATTATGTGGCAAATGCAGAAAATGTCTAATTATGCAAAAATCGGTGCAGCCCAACTGTCGCATAATTCCAGTGCGCCGACTAGGTCCAGCAGTGCTCCTCAGTGGTTCCTTCTTTTTTTGTCTCATTGAGTTTATAGTTTAGTTTCTATGGAAATATGGAAGTCTAAACCTTAGGTTACCACTCCACAACACAGACTACCATACCACATAATTACTCTCCATAACACATATTCCCACTTTACATAATTCCAAATCACTAAATACCACATACTTCTATCCACATAATTTCACTGCACAACATACCACATAAATTCGACTACGCACAACATACATCCACTCCTCCCCCCCAAAAATTAGTAAAAAACATTTACATTTACAACGCCAATAGATCTAACTCTCGCCAATACGATTACCTATTTGATTACAAATGCTTCTTTAACTAGTAGTCAATTTTGCAGAGTGGTGGAGAAAGGGGGCTGGGCCTCCGACCAGAACTTAGGAATTCTGCTTCGTAGGATTTACAGTAGGTAACAGGAGGGCTTCTTGGCCCCCAAAATCCATCAGGAGTAAAGTGGACTTCATCCCCAACCCATAGTGTGCATTTGCAGAGTGGTGGAGAAAGGGGGGCGTGGCCTCCGAAGACCTCTTAGCCATTCCACTGTGTGGGGCTTACTGCAGGTAACAGGGTAGTTTGTCCCAAAGGACAACCTTGGGGGCCAACTACCCCTCCTATTACCTCCAGTAAGTCCCACACAGCAGCATTGGTAAGTTCTCATAGCAGGCCACACCCCCTTTGCCCACCAGTCTGCATACGCGCTCCCTGACGTGCTTTTCAATGGGGATTAAAGTCCCCTCCGCTGCTGGGAATCCTTAGGGGCCAACTAGACTACCTGATACCTCCAGGAAGCCCTGGGCAGCGGGATTGCTGAGAGGTAGACACAGGCCACACCCTATTCTGCACCACTCTGCAAACGTGCCTCCTGGTGCGCTCTTGGTTGAGGGATGAAGTCCCCTTGTCTCCTTAGGGTCCCTGGGGGCCAACTAGCCCTCCTGTTATCTCTAGTAAGCTCCACACAGCTGGAATGCTGAGAGTGGTCCGAGGCCATGCCCTTTTTTTTTACACCACTCTGCAAATGTGCCCTTAGGATTTAAGGGGACTTAATCCCCCAACCCAGCAGATTTCCTGCTCTCGCTTCCATGAAGCAAAGCAGTGTTTGCTATGGCAGGGCAGGTGCTGGCAGAGCAAACTGCAATGCTTCAGGGTGGGCACCCTGGGACATTCCTGGAGCCGGCCCTGGGGGCTGGCAGTCCCCAGGACCAAGGAGGTCTCCAGGAGGTGGGGCGCGCAGCCCCCCGCCCATCTTGTAGATAGCCCCAGGGAGGTGGTAGTCTCCGGGCCCGCAACGGACCCCCATATTTGAATAAAGGGTGCCCTGGGGAGGTGCTGGCCCCCCACACAATTTCTAAAGGTAGCCACGGGGAGGTAGCAGTCCCTGGGGCTGCGGGGGCCCCCGCATTTAAAGCATGTAGCCCTGGGGAGCTGGTGGTCCCTGAGGCAGTGTGGGGGGGGGCAGGAGTCCCCCTAACTTAATTTTTTTTATATACCCCTGGGATTGGGAGACCCGCGAGGTCCCCTTCCAAAATTACCTAATGCTCTGGGGAGGTGGCGTCCCCAGGGCAGCGTGGGAGGGTAGAAGACCCCCACACACATTTTTCTGAACAAGCCCTGGGGAGGTGGCAGTCTGCGTGCCCCCTGCAATATTAACAATATAAAAAGCATTGCCCCTGGGACCTGGCCCACCCAAGGACTTAAAACATATGAAGCTCATACCCATGCTTCATTATTTTTATTTTCATCCGGATTTGCGGCCCCTACGTGAATCACGCTGAAAATTTAAAAAAATGCTTTTTTGGGCCCTGGGGGTCTCTCAGGGACCCCCTGAGCAGGCCTAGAGGCTCAGAGTATTTCTACCCGGTCCCCTTTTCTTCTTTTTTCACCTCTTTTCTTGTAACTCGGTTGAACTGAGTCACAAGATGGCTGCCAACACTTCCTGGTTTGAAGTGTTGGCAGCCAATCAGAAATCAGCCCGTGATCCACCACGGTCGCCTGATACTAATAATTTTTTTATATATAATTTTCTCAGGAACTACTAAACCGATTTACACCATTTAAAGCAAGGAGTGCACTCTAAACCAAGAGCTTCCTATCTGTCAAATGTGGTGTAATTTTGTTCAGCAGTTCAGTCTGTAGCCGCGACAAAAGTTTCCTACGGAAATTAACATGGGGAAAATAGGTTTTGGGACCCCTCTTCTTTCCCAGCCCCCACTTGATGAATCACACTGAACCTTTCAAGACAGGAGCTGACCTGAGCAGGGCATTAGTTTTGAAAATTTCACTAAGATTCGTCAACCGGCGCCAAAGATATTGTCAAAAGAAAAAACGCCTTTTTAATAGAAACAAGGTCCTAACTATAACTACCCACTGACGACCACCAGTAGGTAGGTCTATATATATATATATATATATTCACTGAAAAAACCATAGGTTTCAGGAGTTATATAGTTAGGAATTAGCTTTTAAAAAACCTTAGAAATTCACTCCAAAAACTATAAGTTTTAGTGGTGTTATAGTTAGCTGGACATTTTACTCATACAAAACCATTGAAATTGCTCCTATATAGTTAGTTGTACTAACTATATTTCGCGCACCCGCAATCCACTGCTGATGATGTCACATATTAGATCATTCATGACATGGTCAGTGACATCACTGATGACATCTCAAATGACTACGTAGATAGCACTGGCACAGTGATGTGCAAGTGTCTCCTAGGGCACTGGTACTTATGTGCTGAAAAAACAGCAAAGATATCTTCAATAAAGTTTTTCTCAATAAAGTTTTTTCCACAAATTCAATGTTTTTCCTTTGGTATTTTATTCATACTCGTAGGTTTTATCATGATTTATATTGATCTTCATTGTGTGAAATTATTTATATTCCATACATGCGTCTATGGTATCCAATTCATATTTTGAATAAACAAAACAATATATTCCAATGCATTTCGGCTTTGGGCCTTCATCAAGGGAATCTATGAAACAAGAAATTGAATCTATCACGATTTTGTTCAATGATGCCACCATATTTACAAAACATTCATTATAATAAATGTGACTTTAACAATCGTTCTAACACACTATTGTCTATGGCGCTTATTATGCTATCAAATAATATCTTCTTTTCTATCCATGTAAGCGCCCTATGTTCGCGCTATAGCTATACGATATATGCATTTAGTATAGCCATCTGTGACTATTTAGTTAAACACGCAGCTCAATATTAGCTTCCATGGTTTTAAAACAACGACTGTGGTTGAAGCGGAGTGTTACAAGTCAACGCGTGTAAAACGCGGTAGCATTTTACCCGAAGTGTAGCTATCTGCATACTTGACTGCCATAGTTTTAGCTAGACGGATGTTTTTTTAAAAGCGAAAGACTGCAAATCAACGCGTGTAAAACGCGGTGGCACTTTACCCATAGTGTAGAAGTCTGCATACTTCGAACTCGAAGGAAATGTTATAACGTAATGCTATTTCGTCCTGTGCTCGACCAATAGTTATTATTAAGCATATATCTATGAAGCGCATTACAACAATATCACTAGTCCACTAAAATCTATTATAAGCTTAGTTCTTACCGGGATACACTGCTACAAAGTATCAAGCTCGCATTTGAAGCCGCCGTTCTTTCTGTTACTAAACTGGCGTGTGACGTGGGTGGGTTGGGTTGTTCCTTAAACCAGCGCGCGCTGCTCTTAAAGGGCCAGTAATTGAGATAATGATTGCTGCTATAACTCGGTGTTTAACTGAACGGTATTCTAAAAGGTTACACAATGCTACGAAATACATGCACAGCACAGTGGGTCTACAAAATTAATTGAAAAATGTCAACATTCACAAATAAATGCTAAATTCAGTTCGTTCATTAATTCCATGTGGACGCAAAGTTTGCAAATGATAAATCCAATGGTTCTCACGCTTCAGCAAGGCTTTTCTATTGTCCATTTCCTCATTTTTGTCCACAATTTCTAGTATGCATGCCTTGATTTGGTTAATCTGATGTTTCTGTTCAATGAAATGTGTAGCAAGGGCTGATTTTACTACTTTAGTTCTTATGTTGCTTTTGTGTTCCGTTAACCTGACTTTAAGTTTGCGTTCTGTCTGTCCGACATAAGCTTTGCCGCATGGGCATTTTATCATATAAATGAGATTCTTGGAGTCACATGTCCCATTAACTTGGAGTCTAATTTTATTGCCTCTCATGGGGTGGGTGATGGTGTTACCTTCCAAAATGTTATTACAGTTGCTGCAATTTCTGCAAGGAATTGTACCTTTATATATGGCTGGGTGTTTTGCTGCCATAGGTTTCTTAATGATCTCTCCAATGTTTTTTGCTCTCGTGAAAGCAAATATGGGTTCTTCTCTAAATATGTCGTTAAAGTCAGGTTCAGATTGTAAGATACGCCAATGCTTTTTGATGGTTTTCTTGAATTGTGGACTGATTGTGGAGTATTTGCTCACACATGTTGTTCTATTCTCTTTTTTCTGTTTTTGAGTTATCAATAAAGTTTTTCTCTCCTTAGAATTGGATCTTTCAAGAGCTCCTTTAAGTACGTCATCTGGGTATCCTCTTTTTTTGAATTTGTTCAACATTATTTGGGCTTGCGCCTTTGATTCTTCAGGGTCTGAGACAATTCTTTTAACGCGAAGCAGTTGGGAGTACGGAAGGTGCTGTTTGAGTGGCATGGGGTGAAAGCTCTGGTAAGCTAATAAATTGTTCCGATCAGTAGTCTTGGTATGTAAGGTGGTCTCAATTTTGCCACCTTTCATTTTGATGGTTACATCCAAATAGTTGATTTGACTGTCATGTATTGTATAAGTAAATTGAATTCTTTGATCAACCAAATTCAGTTGTTGGATATTTGAAATTAGGTGTTCTTTCGTGTCACTCCACAAGATGAAAATATCATCAATGTATCTTAAATACAGGCGTAAGCCTGATCGCCATTGTTCCTTTTGCAAGATGTGGTTGTTTTCATATTGTTGCATGAAAATGTTAGCGTACGAAGGCGCTGCTGGATTTCCCATGGCGGTTCCTGACTTTTGTAAATACCATGTGTCTTCCCATTTGAAAAAACTGTGCAGTAAGGTGAAGTTCAGTAGTTCTAACAAAAATATTTTCATGTTTTCTTCATATTCCATGTGCAGTAGTGCTTCTTCCACAGCTTCTATCCCTAATAGATGAGGGATGGAGGTATACAGTGCTTGAACATCGATTGTACACATGGTTAATACTTCGTTAGGTTCAAGGTTTATGCTGTCAAGCTTGGTAAGGAAATCCGTAGTATCCTTGACATATGAACTCATGGTGATGACATATGGTTGCAAATATTTGTCAATCAATTTACCAACTGGTTCCTGTATGCTACCGCAAGTGGAAACTATGGGGCGACATGGAGGTTTAACAGGATCTTTATGAATTTTGGGTGTCAAATAGAATTTTGGTGTTTTCGGATACTCTGTGGTGAGATATAACTAAAGCGCCTCCCTAGTTATAATGAACACGGATTACTACCAAGCACAAGCCAGAGAACATCTCCAAGATACAAATACATATATGAGTCTCAACACAAATCCCACAAAGGAAACACAAGCAGTTCTTCAAACCATCATTGCAGAGGGCATCTCAAAAGGATGTGTAGATGATAAAATGAGAAAATATCTCACCACAGAGTATCCGAAAACACCAAAATTCTATTTGACACCCAAAATTCATAAAGATCCTGTTAAACCTCCATGTCGCCCCATAGTTTCCACTTGCGGTAGCATACAGGAACCAGTTGGTAAATTGATTGACAAATATTTGCAACCATATGTCATCACCATGAGTTCATATGTCAAGGATACTACGGATTTCCTTACCAAGCTTGACAGCATAAACCTTGAACCTAACGAAGTATTAACCATGTGTACAATCGATGTTCAAGCACTGTATACCTCCATCCCTCATCTATTAGGGATAGAAGCTGTGGAAGAAGCACTACTGCACATGGAATATGAAGAAAACATGAAAATATTTTTGTTAGAACTACTGAACTTCACCTTAATGCACAGTTTTTTCAAATGGGAAGACACATGGTATTTACAAAAGTCAGGAACCGCCATGGGAAATCCAGCAGCGCCTTCGTACGCTAACATTTTCATGCAACAATATGAAAACAACCACATCTTGCAAAAGGAACAATGGCGATCAGGCTCACGCCTGTATTTAAGATACATTGATGATATTTTCATCTTGTGGAGTGACACGAAAGAACACCTAATTTCAAATATCCAACAACTGAATTTGGTTGATCAAAGAATTCAATTTACTTATACAATACATGACAGTCAAATCAACTATTTGGATGTAACCATCAAAATGAAAGATGGCAAAATTGAGACCACCTTACATACCAAGACTACTGATCGGAACAATTTATTAGCTTACCAGAGCTTTCACCCCATGCCACTCAAACAGCACCTTCCGTACTCCCAACTGCTTCGCGTTAAAAGAATTGTCTCAGACCCTGAAGAATCAAAGGCGCAAGCCCAAATAATGTTGAACAAATTCAAAAAAAGAGGATACCCAGATGACGTACTTAAAGGAGCTCTTGAAAGATCCAATTCTAAGGAGAGAAAAACTTTATTGATAACTCAAAAACAGAAAAAAGAGAATAGAACAACATGTGTGAGCAAATACTCCACAATCAGTCCACAATTCAAGAAAACCATCAAAAAGCATTGGCGTATCTTACAATCTGAACCTGACTTTAACGACATATTTAGAGAAGAACCCATATTTGCTTTCACGAGAGCAAAAAACATTGGAGAGATCATTAAGAAACCTATGGCAGCAAAACACCCAGCCATATATAAAGGTACAATTCCTTGCAGAAATTGCAGCAACTGTAATAACATTTTGGAAGGTAACACCATCACCCACCCCATGAGAGGCAATAAAATTAGACTCCAAGTTAATGGGACATGTGACTCCAAGAATCTCATTTATATGATAAAATGCCCATGCGGCAAAGCTTATGTCGGACAGACAGAACGCAAACTTAAAGTCAGGTTAACGGAACACAAAAGCAACATAAGAACTAAAGTAGTAAAATCAGCCCTTGCTACGCATTTCATTGAACAGAAACATCAGATTAACCAAATCAAGGCATGCATACTAGAAATTGTGGACAAAAATGAGGAAATGGACAATAGAAAAGCCTTGCTGAAGCGTGAGAACCATTGGATTTAGAATTTGCAAACTTTGCGTCCACATGGAATTAATGAACGAACTGAATTTAGCATTTATTTGTGAATGTTGACATTTTTCAATTAATTTTGTAGACCCACTGTGCTGTGCATGTATTTCGTAGCATTGTGTAACCTTTTAGAATACCGTTCAGTTAAACACCGAGTTATAGCAGCAATCATTATCTCAATTACTGGCCCTTTAAGAGCAGCGCGCGCTGGTTTAAGGAACAACCCAACCCACCCACGTCACACGCCAGTTTAGTAACAGAAAGAACGGCGGCTTCAAATGCGAGCTTGATACTTTGTAGCGGTGTATCCCGGTAAGAACTAAGCTTATAATAGATTTTAGTGGACTAGTGATATTGTTGTAATGCGCTTCATAGATATATGCTTAATAATAACTATTGGTCGAGCACAGGACGAAATAGCATTACGTTATAACATTTCCTTCGAGTTCGAAGTATGCAGACTTCTACACTATGGGTAAAGTGCCACCGCGTTTTACACGCGTTGATTTGCAGTCTTTCGCTTTTAAAAAAACATCCGTCTAGCTAAAACTATGGCAGTCAAGTATGCAGATAGCTACACTTCGGGTAAAATGCTACCGCGTTTTACACGCGTTGACTTGTAACACTCCGCTTCAACCACAGTCGTTGTTTTAAAACCATGGAAGCTAATATTGAGCTGCGTGTTTAACTAAATAGTCACAGATGGCTATACTAAATGCATATATCGTATAGCTATAGCGCGAACATAGGGCGCTTACATGGATAGAAAAGAAGATATTATTTGATAGCATAATAAGCGCCATAGACAATAGTGTGTTAGAACGATTGTTAAAGTCACATTTATTATAATGAATGTTTTGTAAATATGGTGGCATCATTGAACAAAATCGTGATAGATTCAATTTCTTGTTTCATAGATTCCCTTGATGAAGGCCCAAAGCCGAAATGCATTGGAATATATTGTTTTGTTTATTCAAAATATGAATTGGATACCATAGACGCATGTATGGAATATAAATAATTTCACACAATGAAGATCAATATAAATCATGATAAAACCTACGAGTATGAATAAAATACCAAAGGAAAAACATTGAATTTGTGGAAAAAACTTTATTGAGAAAAACTTTATTGAAGATATCTTTGCTGTTTTTTCAGCACATAAGTACCAGTGCCCTAGGAGACACTTGCACATCACTGTGCCAGTGCTATCTACGTAGATTTCTATACTCCTGAGCGGGGAGTATCCATAGGAGCACGGCGAACGCCGTAATCAAGAATAACGCAACGCAGTGCACGGTCACCCCTTTATCATTTGAAGACATCTCAAATGACATCACTGATGACATCACTGATGACATCATCCAGCGAATGTGGTTTGCTTCGTTATTTAAATATGCATTATATATATAGCAATTTGCATTGAAGAATAAGTGGATATATATAAATAAATATTTGGATGGAGGATTTAGTAGCAGTGTAATTGACTGTTTACTTGATCAATTTATAATGTCTCACTAAATATAGTGGATAGTGACTAAACTGTGTGAATATCTGTATCACTTTGTCATTTTGTGGAAAAGTAAATTTTGCCATGTTCTGTGTCTCTACGTGTCATCCATCATATGTTATGTGTGCATGACCAATATGCATATGTTATTCCCCATGTCCGATTAATGACGCAATTATAGTTGTGTCCACCTCTAGTATGCCAGTTTCCAGTCCTCGTGAATACTACGGATATCAGGCCTATGTAAAGCTACGTTGCCACGTTCCCCAGTGTGCACGTTATTTCATTATAAAGTCCCCGTTCCTAGGCCTCAACAGGGCCTGGACATCAGATTCAGCTCCTGTCTCCTGAAGCCTCGCTGAGGAACGATACAGCCCCCACCTGTATCCTCGACCCTTCACTTACTTCCTGCCTCGCAGTGCCCGGTGCAGCTTGGCCCTGCCTCTGAGTCTGCCAAAAGTATGTTATAGTTCCAGTTATCAGTTCAGTCCTCCTTCTCTGCATTCCTAAGCTACTGAACTGCATCAATAGTTTCCGTCATTGTCTAGCCTTCTCGTCTCCATGTTAGAGAAATACTGTATTTAATGGTCATCTAATATTCTTCACCACGCACTACATGTAGAATAATGCATGGTCCAGTCTTAGAGTCAAGTTAGCTTTTCCCCTCATGACTTCTAGTTTATATCAACATGTTCCCTAAACATCAGATACCAGATAGGGTTTAGGTACATGTCGCTCCGACCCTCCAGACTTTAGTCTCTGCTCCTAGCACAGAGTTCATAGCCCCCAGCTTCTCCTAGTAATACGTCATTGCCAGTTTACGCGCACCACCAGGTTAGAGGTCCCGGCTCCTTAGGTAGCCCCCTCCATGGTTTCCGCCCCATTCATGACATATTCTGTTACGTCTGCACCACATGTCTATGTATACGCCCAGTTACACCCACTTTTACTGTTATCTTTCGCGACTGCTACGCGTCACGCCTTCTGTTCCACCCACTGCTACGCCTACTGCAATGTAATGCTATGTGTTCACGCTATGTATAAATGCTCATGTATTGTTATTAAAAGTTAGCGCGCTCATCCCAGACCCAGCCCCGGCAGCTGCCGGGCCACTCTAGCCCTGCCATTCTGTTCCTATGCAGGTTGTCCTGATCCTGTCCTTTATGCTGTAATAAACCTGCAGAAACTCCTACTACCTCGAATCTTGACTCTTATTTTATTGAGCTATCTGTTATGATTTATGCCTAGTCAAAAATAGGGTATTATTTATTTATTTACCACATAATGGCGCCCGAACAGGGACCTGCCCTTTTCCCACGCGTCGGTGAAGCCACGCCGACCCCCTGACCCTCTGCAGCCGTGACGGAACCATACCGTGCACTGGCAGATATTTCTGCTCCAAGTATCCCTCAGGCCCACGGAGGAGACGGAGGAGGCGGTCCAGCATCCGAACGAGACGGTGGAGGAACGCGGCGAGTCCCGACCAGAGCCCAAGCCGAGAGTTCAAGGTCCGAGGTATCCGGAGGCCCACCCGTAACTGAAGTCCGAAGTCCGTCGTCGTAGCAGTCCAGTCCAGTCCAAGGCCTTCCGTTCCGTGCTGCCCGGTGAGTACCATTGCTGGGGTAGTATCTAGACAGGACCAATCTAAATTGACTCCTGGTCCGTGGGTTGGTGGTGCCCAGACTCACAAACGAAGTGTTCACCTAGGTGGATACGGGTCTTGATGCGTTCCTTTATGGGACCGGTATGTTCCGTACTGTTACAGCAGTGCATCCAGTAATTCTAGTCTGTTCCGTTCTCGAGAAAATTCTTGTATTTCTGCTCTCAGTATTCCAGGTAATATTCTGTTCAAACTGTTATTTATAATGTTCTTCATGTATTGTAAGGTTGTGGTATGAGTGTGACGTGATTTCGTGTTTATTGTGTATTGTATTGTGTCCAGATTACAGTTCAGTCATGCCTATATTTTCCAAGTTACGTCAGTTAAAAACTAGAAAGGGTCTGCTGGAAGCAGCAGTTCCTGTTCCGCCTAGGGACAGTCCAGGTCATTTTATGTATCAGAAACATGGCATAAGTGCCATATTGTATTTAGATTTATGGGTAGAGTATACCAAACAGTTAGAAGAAAAGTATAGATGGCCCGTATCGGGTACATGGGATGCCGAATGTATCATGCGAGTAGAGGAAGCATTATGGAAAAAGAAAGCCAGACAGTCACAGAAAGATGCCATCGAGTTATGGCGTAAAGAAGCTCATAAAAGAACCGAAAAGGAGGTCAGAAAGTCAGAGTTAAGTAGAGAATCCCAAGAACGAGCTCAAGAAAGAGAATTAATCGAGATAGGTGAACAAGTCAAAGCCGAACAGTCAGACAGACAGAGGCATGCCCTTATTAAGGGTATGTATCCTCTTCTTGCCGAGGGCTTGCCAAAAGCGACCCCAGAGGCATCCAGTAATTTCCCGCCACCATTAGTTCCGACCAAGCTACGTCACAAACCGACCGCAGCTGATATTTTTATTTCGTCCTATCTGGACGACACAGTCCCAGAATATGCAAATCCTGTTCGCGCTCCGCCAGTCCCTGTAAATCAGGCACTTCCCGCTCTTCCAGACACCGGAGTACCTGCTACGGTACCCCCGGTCCAGCCAGCATTTCAACTTCCCGCTCCGCCACGAAGAATGTCCGTCGATGATTCTAGTTTAGGGGCCGCAGGAGGAGGTCCTCCTCAAACCCCGCCGCCACACAAGCGTTTAACGTTAGCCGAATTACATGCACAAGCGTCCCAGCGTACGCCTAGACATCAGACTGTTGCAGAAATAAGAAAATCCCTTGCCGAATGTGTCTATGATCCAGTCCCAGGCGAGGATAATATGGTTTTATATTCATTCCGCGTAAGAAAGGTGACCGAGTATCTAGTCACCCTACCAAATATGAAAGAAGACCTAGACAGAATATATCGTTTCATCCGTACAGGGGATGATCCAGAAAGTATTGGCGAGGCCATGTCTCAAAGGAAAGCCGAGATCCAGCTCATGATATTAAAGTTCCTGATCAATTGTCTAATAAGAGAACAAGATTACCCGTCTAAAGATTCCGCCGAAATGAGAATCCTGACAAGGTGGAGTGATAATATAGCCGAGGGTAAACACAAGACCGTCGGTGCCATGGAAAGTATGTACAAGAAAATCCGTAAAGAAATAATAAAGATACACGAACAGCGTAAAGCAGCACAAGTAAGCGAGAAAGAAAGTATCTCTGATCCTGAAGAGGAAGACGAGAATCCCGCCAGAATAGCGTATGTAGGAAAATCTAGATTTCCAGATCGCCATTTACGTCTAGAACCCAAGTCTATTTTCCATCATCCAGCACCAGAACAAGGTTCTCTAGAACAAGTATTCCAAGCTACCGATCATATTCTGAAATCACGAATCGGTTACAGTGAATTAAGTACCATGCATGAACAAGAACTAGCCCGATCAGCAGTCCGATGGATTACTGATTCTACCACTTTTCCAGACGAAATAGTGGCACAAATGTTTCTGAAACTGCCCCCAGCCGAGCAGCGACTGGTGGGTATGTATATGATTCAGCACCTCATTACTCTGTATGAGGGTCAACACTCTGATCCAGGTCCGTTACATGATATCCTGAACGAGTTACTCCAGTACAAATGGAGAGGTCTAGGTACCGATTTAATTAGTGTCATTCTAGAACAGCGTCACAAATATAGAACGTTCTTGAACCCGCATTTTGTTCATGTCTCACCCCCAGAAAGTAAACCGTTTTACATAGACAGACAGAATCCGTTACGAGAAGTCCACCCAGTCAGAGGAACGGGTGGCGAAATGCAACGAGTGTTTGTATACACTCCAATATCAAAGATGGAACTTCTTGAAATGAAGAAATTAATTCCCTGTCATGACAAAGATCCAGCAGGGTTCCATAGAGAATTAAAAGACATGCTCCGTATGGGAGAATATACTTACCCAGATATCATTAAAATGTTAAAGGTTCTGCTACCCGCAGGGGTGTATGAAAAGTTAAAGGAAAAAGAATGGGAGGTGGGAGAGAAAAAGATCGATTGGGCAGCTCTAGAAGCTGAAGACAAGGCACGAGTACCAGGTACCGGTCTTGGAGATAAATGTAAAGAATTACCAGAATTATTAATACAAGTTTTACCCAGATTATTGACAACGAGAAAAGAAGACTGGGATGCAATCTCAGCCTGTAAACAGAAACAAGATGAAGATATTAGTGATTTTTATTCTAGATTTGAAAAATGTTTCAGTATCAACAGTGGTCTCAAGACAAGTAGTGAGTCATACCCTCACCTTTTCGTTACTAAATTAGTCGAGAATTCAAGTCCACAAATTAAAAATCGAGTTTTGAAAGTCGAAAGCACCTGGCAAGCAAATACTCAGTCCCAGATGCTCCAGATGCTCCAGTATCACCAGAATAGAATCAGGGAAGAGCAAGAACACGAGAGAAAACGTATGAAAGACACGAAAATGAAAGTGCTAGTTGCACAATCTGTTCCTCAAGACAGTCAGAAGAGGGGTCCGAATCAAGCCAGTCATTCTGCAGCTCCCGTTAAAGGGAACTGCAATTATTGTAAACAGCCAGGTCATTTTATAAATGAGTGTGCAGTTCTGAAACATAACATAGCTACTGGTAAGACTAAAGAAAGACCACGTCCGCCTAGACAAGAACAAGTTTCACAGATTCCTCAGTCACAGAATGCACAACAGACAGTTACAGCACCGCAGCCTATTGCTGCAACACAGCATGTCACATCACAGATGTACCAATATGCACAGTCTGAGTATCCAGAGTACCAGCCATATTCATGAAACAGCCTAGAGAGGGAGGTAGGCTTGCCTCTCATCGAGATACCTGTAGATCAAGAAGGTCCCTATGTTCACAGTCAAGTATTAGGGAAAGACAGAAAGTTTTTGATTGATACAGGGGCAAGTAGGACCACAATTAGTCACGCCGAAGTTCCAGGGGCTCCGCTCTCAGGCTCAAGAAATGTTTCCCTTGGATTTTCAGGAAAACCGATAGTTAATGAGATTTCAAAGCCAGTTACTCTAGAAGTAGGTCCATTGTCCCGTACTACTGATCTGTTACTTACTAAGTCATGTCCAGAAAATCTATTAGGCATTAAGACACTGAAAGAATTAGGTGCAGTTATTTGCTGTTCCCCAGAGGGAATACGTCTGTTCCTACGTGACTTTAAGGGTCACTATGTATTACGAGATTTTGATTCCAGACTGTCTAATGTTCCGCAGCATTTATGGGCGCAAGGTCCAACTGATGTAGGTTATATGCAAATCACACCCTATCGTGTGACTCTCAAGCCAGGTGTAGTGTTACCACGAATCAGACAGTACAGACTGCCACCCGAGGCTGTAGCAGCCTTATCCAAAATTATAGACGAGCTCATGGCTCAAGGAGTAGTTGTAGAAACTGACTCCAATGTATGTAATTCTCCGATCATTCCAGTCATGAAACGTACTGATCCAAATGCACCCCCAGTATATCGATTAGTGATTGATTTACGAGAGCTTAACAAATGTATTATTCCTCAGTACCCAGTTGTCCCAGATATCTCTTCCCTGTTAACTGCTATTGATTCCGAAGCCATGTTCTTCACTGTCATAGACCTCAAGAATGCATTTTTTAGTGTTCCAATTCATCCAGACAGCCAGTTTCTTTTCGGATTTTGTTTAAATGGAAGGAGCTATATGTTCACACGCGCTCCTCAAGGTTTCACAGAAAGTCCTAGTATTTACAGTCAGGCACTTAAGAGACAACTAGACAACATTCACATGCCAACTGACACTGCCCTGCTCCAGTATGTCGATGATCTACTGATCACAGCCCGTTCTGAACGTGCATGCGAGCGAGCATCCCTTACAGTTCTGTATTTCCTAGCCGAGATGGGGCACAAGGTGTCACCTTCGAAGCTCCAATTCTGTGTCCAGCAAGTGGTATACTTAGGACACTTGCTGTCCAAGAGGGGTAGGCAGTTGACACCAGACCGTATCCAGTTGATAGCGAGTCTTCCCCAGCCCAGAACCCAGAAGGAGGTACGTGCTTTTATCGGCCTTACTTCTTATTGTAGACAATGGATCCCCCAGTATGCATTTTTAGCCAAGCCACTGATACAGTTAACGACACAGGAGGCAGCCGTACCGACTGTCCTCCCTTGGACATCTGAACACACACTTAGTTTCAACGAGTTAAAGAAAGCCCTATGCCAAGCTCCAGTTCTAGCTACACCGAACTACAGTAAGCCTTTTACACTTTTCGTTACTGAACGTGAAGGTACAGCATTATCTGTTCTCACACAAGATCAAGCAGGACAATCCAAGCCCTGTGCTTATTTTTCGAGCACACTAGATCCAGTCGCCCAGGCGTTGCCTGCATGCCTCAAGTCAGTTGCAGCCACAGCACTAGCTATCAGACAAAGTGATTCCATAGTTTTAGGACACTCCCTGACAGTACAAGTTCCACACTCCGTAGAAGTTCTGTTGAATCGAACACAAACTCAGCACTTGACAATTGCACGTTTAACAGGTTATGAATTGACACTGTTCCAGCCACACATAGAAATTAGACGCTGCAACGTTCTGAATCCTGCTACACTGTTACCATCAGTCAGTTTGAACCCTGACCCACATGACTGCGTGGAAGTAGTTAACATTACGACAAAGCCAAGACAAGACCTGACAGACATTCCGTTACCAGATCCCGATCTGACACTCTATGTGGATGGTTCATGTATGAGAACTAGTACAGGAGAATTAGTCGCCGCGTATGCAGTGACTACTGACACTGAAGTTATTGAAACACACCGTATTGATACCCTGTCCGCTCAAGCAGCAGAGCTAGTTGCTCTGACACAAGCCTGTATACACGCCAAGAACCTGAAAGTTAATGTTTACACAGATTCACGTTACGCATTCGGAGTTGTACACGACTTCGGAGTGCTCTGGCAAGAGAGAGGTTTTATGACTTCTCATGGAACCAAGATTCAGCATGGTTTCCTTATTCAAGCCCTGTTAGATGCCATACATTTACCGACATCTATCGCTATCATGAAATGCAAAGCACATACGAAAGTTACTGACATTATTTCCCAAGGTAATGATCTAGCAGATCGCACAGCCAAGCTTACAGCACAGACTCTAGACATTCCAGTTAACATGACATATACTCCAGATCTGACTACATGCATGACAATTAAGGACCCTACTCAAGATGTCATAGATATCCAGTTACATGCTACTCCCGATGAAATCAAGAAATGGTCTGAACAAGGAGGGGTCCAGACAGATCAAGGATGGTTAACGAAGGGTAGAGCCACATGGTTTCTCCCCGACTCTATGGTTCAAGTCATCATTAATACCGCACATAGTCCAGCACATTTAGGAGAAAAAGCTATGTTAGACAGTATCCAGAACATTTGGTTCAACAAGCATTTACGAGCTGCAGCCAAACAGAAAGTCCGTACCTGTATGATATGTTGTCAGTTCAATCCAGGTAAAAGTGTCCCGGTGGAACAAGGTGGTTTCCAGCCCCCTGACCACCCTTTTGAGGTCCTCCAGATGGATTATATTCAGATGGAGCGATGTCGAGGTTTCAAGTATGTCCTTGTAGTTGTATGCGCTTTGTCCAGGTGGACAGAAGCATATCCAGTCCCAGATTACACAGCCGCGACCACTGCCAAGCAGTTGGTTCGTGAATTTTTCCCTAGATATGGACTCCCTAGAGTCGTATATTCTGATAACGGTCAGCCATTCTCATCTGAACTCATGAAGCACGTTTCCCTGTTGTTAGGGTACCAGTGGAAGTTCCATTGTGTACGCCATCCTGAAGCAGCCGGTCTAGTCGAGAGACATAATCAGACTCTGAAAATCCGCATTGCCAAAGTATGCAAAGACAAAGGTGTGGACTGGCTAGTAGCTCTGCCAGTTGCTTTGTTTTATATGCGCATGGTCGCACATTCTAGATCAGGTCTGTCCCCGTATGAGGTCGTATTCGGCCGTCCCCCTAATATGTGGGGTACTCCTAGACCCCGAAGTATTACCGATGTTTCATGTAATATGCTGACAGATTACCTAGCTTCCTTGATGTCTGCCCTCAACTCATGTCGTTCACAGGTTGCTGCCGCATTTCCAGACAATACCGAGGTGGCACCGCATGAAATCGTTCCAGGTTCCCTTGTGATGGTCCGGAATTTTGACAGATCAAGTCCGCTGGAACCTCGTTGGAAGGAGCCACGTCAGGTCCTCTTGACCACCCGTACTGCCGTCAAGCTGGAAGGCAGGAAGGGGTGGGTCCACCTTTCTCATGTAAAACTTTTCAATGGACTGAAACCCGTTTCTAAAAACATTTCCAAGGAGTCCCAGGATTTTAAAGACTGCCAAGACATTGTTTTAAAGGACTGTCCCGCAAAAGACATTGTTACAACCCCTTCCCTGTTAGAGAAAACTCCGCAACAGGAGTATAAGTTAAAGCTCAGGTCTAGTAAAATAAGTCAGTCAGTTTGATTGTATAAGTCCTCCCCTAGGTGAAACGGTTAGACTGTTTCTGACATGTATAAAATAGACCCCCATAGTGAGAGAGTCAGTCAAAGTTCAATTCAATGTATCGTTTTTCTAAGTTTCATATTGTTTCTCAGCATAATGATTTCCTGCACCAGCTACGCATTTTTCCTGTATTTTCCAGTTCCTCATGTAAATAAGTCTGCTAATGTTACAGTAGAGCACACGTTTAGTGATCTGCCTCCTCACGAATATTCATACCGCCTCGCTATGCGTAACAACACATTCATCCGCATGTTACATTATTCACACCAGACCAGCAATGCCACTAATTGTTGGGTGTGTGGTCGACTCCCCCCTTTCCAGACACCGAAGGGAGTTCTGCCACTTTTTCCTTATCCATTTTCACATAATGGTTCGTGTGGAGCATGGTCCACGTTAACGTCATCCTCAACAGATATGTCTTTTCTTAACAGTACATGTTTCCCAGACAAGCAAGGTTTCCCCCACAGAACAGGTTTAGATCTAGAAAATGAAGTGTATAATTTAGGTAATTATTCGTCGAATTTCATGGTCCTGAATGTTCAGTCTGATACTACTCCAGACTCACCTGCTATTTCAGTACTACCAGTCAAAGGCGAATTATGTGTCCGTAGTCATGGTTCTGTACATGTAGGACATAGTGATTGTACTACTATTGTCAAGTATAGTGACAGTGGGAAATCTATTTTTAAAGCCTCACGTCATTCTTATTTTGTTTGTGGTCAAACCGCATATGTTCGTCTGCCCCTCGATTGGGAGGGAACCTGTTACATTGCCTTCCTACTGCCACCTGTTTTTCTAGCCCCACCTGACTATCATAGAAACACACATCTAGTACACACTAGACACAAGAGAAACCTCCCGATCGTCGATTATACTGAAACCGCCGCAGAGCAATTCATTGATATAGATAAAGGTGTCTTCCCTTATTTAGGTACAGTTGTAAACAGTAAGCTAATCCGTAGGTTAACAAGAACCCTTGAAGCAGTAGTAGATGAGACTGCCTCCGCTCTAGGTAACTTAACCGAAGAGCAATCCTTTATGAGAATTGTTGTGCTCCAGAATCGTCTCGTCCTTGACGTCATACTGGCCGATAGGGGCGGGGCCTGTAGAGTTCTCGGATCTAGTTGCTGCATTTTCATTCCTAATAACGCGCCGTCTGTTTATTCAGCTATAACCAGACTCCATAAAATTGCCCATCTGTTACACCAAGACCCAGGCACCTGGACATGGTCCGGTTGGTTCTGGAATATAATTTCCGCATGGGGATGGAAAGTCCTGTCCTTTCTAGGTATTGCAGTAGCGATCATATTTAGCTGCTGCCTCTGTATACAATGTGGCCCTGCGATTTGCGGCATGTGTGCTACCTCTTATATTCCTAGTCCCAAGCCCCGTTCTAAATCCCGTTCCAAGACAATTCGAGACGAGCAAATGATACTGTATGAAATGATAGATGGTATCATGAAAATTGATGTTTCCTGATGGAAACGTAGTGACAAGGAGGGAATGTGGAAAAGTAAATTTTGCCATGTTCTGTGTCTCTACGTGTCATCCATCATATGTTATGTGTGCATGACCAATATGCATATGTTATTCCCCATGTCCGATTAATGACGCAATTATAGTTGTGTCCACCTCTAGTATGCCAGTTTCCAGTCCTCGTGAATACTACGGATATCAGGCCTATGTAAAGCTACGTTGCCACGTTCCCCAGTGTGCACGTTATTTCATTATAAAGTCCCCGTTCCTAGGCCTCAACAGGGCCTGGACATCAGATTCAGCTCCTGTCTCCTGAAGCCTCGCTGAGGAACGATACAGCCCCCACCTGTATCCTCGACCCTTCACTTACTTCCTGCCTCGCAGTGCCCGGTGCAGCTTGGCCCTGCCTCTGAGTCTGCCAAAAGTATGTTATAGTTCCAGTTATCAGTTCAGTCCTCCTTCTCTGCATTCCTAAGCTACTGAACTGCATCAATAGTTTCCGTCATTGTCTAGCCTTCTCGTCTCCATGTTAGAGAAATACTGTATTTAATGGTCATCTAATATTCTTCACCACGCACTACATGTAGAATAATGCATGGTCCAGTCTTAGAGTCAAGTTAGCTTTTCCCCTCATGACTTCTAGTTTATATCAACATGTTCCCTAAACATCAGATACCAGATAGGGTTTAGGTACATGTCGCTCCGACCCTCCAGACTTTAGTCTCTGCTCCTAGCACAGAGTTCATAGCCCCCAGCTTCTCCTAGTAATACGTCATTGCCAGTTTACGCGCACCACCAGGTTAGAGGTCCCGGCTCCTTAGGTAGCCCCCTCCATGGTTTCCGCCCCATTCATGACATATTCTGTTACGTCTGCACCACATGTCTATGTATACGCCCAGTTACACCCACTTTTACTGTTATCTTTCGCGACTGCTACGCGTCACGCCTTCTGTTCCACCCACTGCTACGCCTACTGCAATGTAATGCTATGTGTTCACGCTATGTATAAATGCTCATGTATTGTTATTAAAAGTTAGCGCGCTCATCCCAGACCCAGCCCCGGCAGCTGCCGGGCCACTCTAGCCCTGCCATTCTGTTCCTATGCAGGTTGTCCTGATCCTGTCCTTTATGCTGTAATAAACCTGCAGAAACTCCTACTACCTCGAATCTTGACTCTTATTTTATTGAGCTATCTGTTATGATTTATGCCTAGTCAAAAATAGGGTATTATTTATTTATTTACCACAATTTGTTGTGTAAACTGATTCTACAGTTGGTTACTAGCTATGTGAAAGTCTATATTAGTTATTGATTAGTTAACTGAGTATTTGTATGGGAGTGTGAAAGTGTGTGTGGTTCAGTGGGGGGTGTGTGACTGTCCAAAGATGTGTGAATAGTTAATTCAGTAGATATATGAAGTTAAAACTACATGTTCTAACAGTTGTTTGGGTGAGTGAATATCTTTATGGGTGTGGTGATGAGCAAATATATTTCTCAATGGTACAGGTCCAACAAACTAGAAAAATAAAAGGCAGTGTATTTGTCAGTTGTTGTATATAAGGAGTAGTTTCTGTCCTGTAACTCCAGTTCTGTAGTAGGGGTATCTCCGTTATAGTCATAATCTAGTGAATAGTCCCGCCCATGTGCGTGGACCCCGGAGCAATCAAAAATAATCTCTTAAAGTGTCAAAAAATGCAGAAAATGCATAGACACTTAAGAGAGAATTTAAAGACAGATAATGCAGCCAAAAGGCTACACTGTCCAGTACTTCAACTAGAAATTTCCACCATAAAATCCACAAAACAGCAAAGCCTGTACAGATTTCCCTTGCTTAACAGCAAAATCCCTCAGGAATGATAGAGAGAAGAACCTGGACAGACAAGCCCCATAGGCTGCCATTATGTGGCTTAATTAGGATACTGTGCCTTTAAGAGAACCTTCCAGAACCTTCTCTCAGTATCCCAGAATGCATAGCAGGTCCAACTTAGCCTCAGTTCTTTTCGAAGGCGTAGAAAAACGCCAGACCTGTAGCAATATGATCATGAACAACACTCCACCGGGGAGGCGGGAGGGCGCTTATGACTATAACAGAGATACCCCTACTACAGAACTGGAGTTACAGGACAGAAACTACTCCTTCTGTAGTAGGGGATCTCTGTGTATAGTCATAATCTAGTGAATAGAATGGCAAGCCCATCCCCACACCAAGCGGCGGTGGAGAGTAAAATAACGCCACTACTGTGCGAACAGATTCCGCAGCGAAGCCTGCCCAACCTGAGCGTCTGCCCTGGCATCAGAGTCCAGGCAGTAATGCTTAGCAAAGGTATGGACCGACTTCCAAGTGGCCGCCTTGCAGATCTCTGCAATGGGAACATTACGGAGCATAGCTGTCGTAGCAGCCTTGCCCCTGGTGGAATGAGCCTTAGGTTTGCCCCCTAAGGACTTATTAGCTTTGCAGTAACACAACTGAATGCAGGACACAATCCACCTCGAGATGGACTGTTTAGAGGTAGCAAGACCTGTCCTGACTGAGCCATAATTGATGAACAATTGGTCTGACCTACGAATATCTTTAGTCTTATCAAGATAAAACTTCAGCACCCTCCGCACATCCAGGGAATGTAAAGACCTTTCCGCTGGAGAGGAAGGGTTCTGAAAGAACGTAGGCAAAGTGATAGTCTGATTGATATGAAAATCAGAAACAACCTTGGGAAGAAACTTAGGGTGAGTACGCATAACAACTTTAGCATTATGAAACACAGTATAAGGTTCTTGGCAACACAATGCCTGAATCTCACTCACCCTGCGGGCCGATGTAATGGCCACGAGGAACGCCGCCTTCCAGGACAGGTGCTGCAACGAAGCCTTATGGATGGGTTCAAAAGGCTCCTTCATCAACCTGGACAGCACCACATTCAAGTCCCATGAAGGCGAAGGAAGCCGGACAGGAGGGAACACTTTCTTCAAGCCTTCCAAAAAATCTTTGATCACAGGGATCTGGAAAAAGGAAGTCTGTGAAGGTCCTTTCCTGTAGGCAGTCAAAGCAGCCAGATGAACCTTAATGGAATGGACATTAAGGCCCGACTGCGCCAGATGAAGCAGATATGGAAGGATGACATCCTCCTTGCATGACGTAGGGTCATAGTTCTTAGACTTGCACCAGATGCAAAACCTCTTCCACTTGTAAGCATAGGAAGTCCTAGTGGAAGGTCGCTTAGCCTCCTTCAGTATGCCCATACAATCCTCTGGAAGATTCAGATGGCCATATTGTACTATTTCAGGAGCCATGCCGCCAAACTCAAAGACGAGAGGTTGGGGTGCACCATCCGCCCCCCGAACTTCGTGAGAAGGTCCGGCCTGCACGGCAGCTTCATGTGAGGAAGGAGAGATCGGTGAAGTAGGTCCGTGAACCACCACTGTCTGGGCCATTCCGGGGCAATCAGAACCATCCTCGCCCTGGAGTGAGACAACTTGATGAGAACCGCCGGAATCAGGGGAATTGGTGGAAAAGCGTACAGAAAGCTGTTCGACCAGTTGATCCATAACGCGTTCCCCAGCGTCCCTGGCTGGTAGTACCTGGAGGCGAAGCCTCGGCATTTGCTGTTTTCGGCGGTGGCGAACAGATCTACGTCTGGAGTTCCCCACCTTGCGAAGACTTCTCCCAGTACTTCGTCGTTTATGACCCATTCGTGGTTTTCCTGCACGATTCTGCTCAGTTCGTCTGCCTGAACATTCTGCACACCTGGCAGATGGGTAGCCGTAATCGACAGTCCTCGAGCCAGAAGCCAGTGCCAGATCGCCTGCGCCTCCTGCGACAGAGTGCGCGATCTCGAGCCCCCCTGCTTGTTGAGGTAATACATCGTCGTCGTGTTGTCCGTCTGAACAAGCAGAGAGTTGGTCTGAAAGGACGGATGAAAGGCCTTCAGTGCCAAGTGAACAGCTCTCAGTTCCAGGAAATTGATGTGGTACGTGGACTCCGTCGGGGACCACGTCCCTTGAATTTGCAGGTCTCCGGAATGCGCCCCCCAACCCTGGAGAGACGCATCCGTCACGATGGTCTGCGTGGGAATGTCCTTGTGGAAGGGAACGCCTCTGAGGAGATTCTCCTTCGAGCACCACCACTTCAGAGACTGAAGAGCATGTAGAGACAGTCGTATCTTGTCGTCCCAAGAACCTCTCCTCTGGTCCCACTGCTCCTCCAAGCACTCCTGCAGAGGTCTCATCTGTAGCCGTGCGTGAGGAGTGAGAAAGATGCAAGAGGCCATCGACCCCAGTAGAGAAGACACCGTCCTCACAGTCGTAGACGGAGTGTTCATGAGAGCCTGAGCCTTCCGAACGAGTGATAAACGTCGCTCTTCCGAAGGAGACACGCTTGCTGACAGCGTATTGATGGAGGCCCCCAAGTACTGGATGCACTGCACCGGAATCGGGACCGACTTGGACATGTTGATGTGCAACCCCAGCTTGTTCAAGAGAACGCACGTCTTCTGGAAGTGTGCTTGAGCTTCCGAGAAGGAGGAGGCTTTGATCAACCAATCGTCCAGGTACGGGTAGACAAACACCTTGTTCTTCCTCAGGTGCGCCGCTACCACTGCCATACATTTTGAGAATGTCCTGGGTGCAGACTTCAGTCCGAAGGGTAGCACCGTGTACTGATAGTGATTGGTGCCGACTTGAAAGCGCAGAAATTTTCTGTGTTTGCATGCAATGGGCACGTGGAAGTATGCGTCCTGTAGATCTATGGCACACATCCAGTCTCCTCGTTGCAGCTGAGGGTAGATCTGATGCAACGACAGCATGCGAAACTTTTCTCTGCGAATCCACTTGTTTGCCTGTCGCAAATCCAGAATGGGCCTGAACTCGTTTTTGTCCTTCTTGCGGACAAGAAAGAACCGAGAGTAAAGACCTCTTCCTCTTTGAGACAGAGGTACATCTTCGATCGCCCTTTTCCTTAGCAGAACGTCCGCCTCCGCCTGAAGCTCGTGCAGGTGATACTGCGAGCTGACGGGAGGAATCGATGGAGGAGGGCTGGTGAAACGTAGACTGTATCCATTGCAAACAATATTCAGCACCCACTTGTCCTGAGTAATTTTTCTCCACTCTGCCAGAAAAAATTGAACGCTTCCCCCCACCGGAGCGGGTAACGGACGAGGGGGAAGTAACAGCTCAGGGACGGGACCCGGCCGGGCCCTTGGTCGCGGTAGAGGACTGTTGACGACCTCTACCACCCTGTCGCTTCTGGAAGGGCTGCCTGTACTGCTGCTGCCGCTGTTGATGTTGACCAGCAGACTGCCCCCTTCCACGACCCTGCGACCCAAACCGACGTTGGTACTGTCGGAAGGGTTTCTTTTCCTTGGGCTTCTCCAAGCCCACTGCCGTCAGGGTCTCCGCTTCGGCCTTCATCCTGGCCATCTCATCATCCGCGTGCTTCCCGAAGAGGGTATCTCCGGAAAACGGGAGATTCGCCACGCGTTGCTGTGCCTCCGGTTTCAACGATGTCAACCTGAGCCAAGCATGGCGTCTCTGGTGAATCCCGTGGCAATATCCGTGCGCGGACAGCAACGATATGTCCGCTGCGGCGCCGATGGCCTGATTAGAGACCAGCATCCCCTCCTTGACGATCTCCACAAAGTCCTCCTTGCGGTCTCGAGGGACGAGGTCTGCGAACTGCTCCATCGAGTCCCAAAGGGACCGGTCGTAACGTCCCAGCAAAGCCGAGTCACTGGCTGCCTTCATGGACGAGGCGGATGTCCCACACGCCTTGCGACCAGCAGAATCGATCCACCGGCTCTCCTTGTCCGGAGGCACCGTGGAAGCAGGGGAGGTGGCATGAAGCTTCCGAGCAGCAGTCACGATGACTGAATCCGGTACCGGGTCCTTCCTCAAGAAGGCTGGGTCTGAGTCCGGAGCCCTGTACTTTTTCAGTATCCTGGAAGGCACAGATTTCACCGTTGCCGGTGTCAGGAATAGCTGTTCGGCGGGCTCAAGGAGCCCCGGCACCAGAGGTAACAGGGGGCGAGACAAGTGCCTTTTGTGTAAAGTCTCAAATATTACCGAGGTAGAAGCCGTAGGTGCTTCAACCTCAATGCCCAACTTCGCCGCACCACGCAGGAGAACCTCCTGAAATGTGCTAATATCGTCTATCGGAGACACCCTAGTCTCCGGCGAATCGGACAGCGTGGGCGAGTAGGAACGGGTCCCAGACGGAGAACGCGACCTGGACCGACGTCTCTTGTGATGACGCCTGGATCGTGAGGAAGATCCACGGCCACTCCTCGATCTGTCCCGTCTCCCCGAGCGAGACCTCGACCTCTTGGGCCTCGGACGCTCCTTCGGCCTCCCAGGGTCAGGAGCTCTAGGCTTCTGAGGAGTCTTCTTCGGAGGCGTCGGGAACTTAGGCATCGACACCGCCCTCGGTGGAATCGGGGGTGGAGGAGCAACCGGACGCGGGTCCCGCGGAGCCGGTTTCGGAGGCGGGGTAGGGGCCTTCGGAGGAGGACCCTTCGGCATAGCAGGCCGCGGAGGAGGTGTAGATGGCTTCATCGGAGTATCCACCCCGGAATGCGCCGGTCCCGGCGAGCCACCATCTCTTCCAGAGCGTGGGGAGCCCCCCACAGTCCTGGGCCTGTCCTTAGGACCTCCAGACGCTGAAGACCGGTGTCCAGACGACGACCGATGTCCCCTCGACGTCGAACGGTCCTTCGGCGTCGACCGAATCACACTTCTCGACGTCGAACCGTGTCTCCGTCTCGACGTCGACCCCGACCAGATCGACGAGCCACGAAACCTCGACGACGGGCGATGGTGCTTTGACGGCGACCTCGACCTCTTCGCCGGCCTCGACGTCGACTTCCTGGATCGCTTCGACGGCGACCCTTTGGACCTTCTCGACGTCGACCTCTCCGACCTTCTCGACGTCGATCTCCTTGACCGTCTCGACGTCGGCCTTTTGGAATGCTTCGACGTCGACCTCTTCGGCGCCGGAGACGCCTTTCGTCTCGACGGCGACCTCGACGACGAGGATCCCCTCGACGACGATGTCCTCGACGGCGAACGGCGGTGTCGCCTCGACGGCGAGCGCCGACGCCGGGTCCTCCGATGTCGATCACTCGACGCCGACAGCGACGACGAGGATATCGACACCGGCTTCGACGGCGGCCGGAACACGTTCCTCGACGTCGACGGGCGACGTTTTCTCGACCCAGAGCCCTGGGGAGACTTGGAACTGGCCGTTGACCGTCCCCTCGACGTCGTGGTCAGCGCAACTGACCCAGACGGAGACCTTGGGCGAGGGCTGGTCTTCCTGCCCCTGGGGAGCCCCCCAGAGGCCTCAGCATGGGTAGAAGGAGCCCCTCCTGACCCACCTCGTGCCTTCAGCTTTCTCTCCTCAAGTCCCTGAAGCCTGATCTTCTTCCTCTCCTTCAGGGTCCTTCCAGAGAAGCTTCTGCAGATCCTACACTCCTCAGGAACGTGGGAAGAGGGAAGGCAGAGAATACAGACCTCATGGGAGTCTGTCCTGGCCTTCTTTCTTGAGCACTCAGGGCATTTGTCGAATAATGCAGGCATTATGGACAAAAAAGAGTGCAGAAACACAGAAAGAAAGTCACCAAAGTACTTTAAAAGCACCAAAAATCGAAATCAGTGTAAAACACTAACAAAAACCCTTGAAAAGGGAGAGCTCAATGCTCCAGGGTCCTGCTTGCAGGAGCCGGAAAAAAGAACTGAGGCTAAGTTGGACCTGCTATGCATTCTGGGATACTGAGAGAAGGTTCTGGAAGGTTCTCTTAAAGGCACAGTATCCTAATTAAGCCACATAATGGCAGCCTATGGGGCTTGTCTGTCCAGGTTCTTCTCTCTATCATTCCTGAGGGATTTTGCTGTTAAGCAAGGGAAATCTGTACAGGCTTTGCTGTTTTGTGGATTTTATGGTGGAAATTTCTAGTTGAAGTACTGGACAGTGTAGCCTTTTGGCTGCATTATCTGTCTTTAAATTCTCTCTTAAGTGTCTATGCATTTTCTGCATTTTTTGACACTTTAAGAGATTATTTTTGATTGCTCCGGGGTCCACGCACATGGGCGGGACTATTCACTAGATTATGACTATACACAGAGATCCCCTACTACAGAAATAAGTATACATAAGACACAATGATTGTGTGAGTGACTGTATGGATAACTGTATACTTGTAATAATGATTTTATAATTCACTAAGTATGACTTACTATCTAAATGAATAGAAGAAGTGGTGTTTGTATAAGTGTTTTGCTAAGTAAATATGTAAGTATTATCCATTGTTTGCATTAGTGAGTAGGATGACTTCATATGTGAATAGGGTGCGTGCTGTTGTTTATGTCGATATAGATGTATAAGTATTTTTGATAGTGTTCTATTGTTCATTGCCAGCATGTATGAGTGAATCCATAGGTAAGTGATTAGATGTGTGTATACATCTATGAATCACTGAGTGGATTTTTAGATACTTGTATTGCTTTGACAATGGATTTAAATATGATACTCTGTATTTTACAAAGAGTGATGAAAAATTGTAATAGTGTATGAAAAGGTGTATGTAATTGTCACGTGGATGATGTCATCAGTGATGTCATCAGTGATGTCATTTGAGATGTCATCAGTGATGTCACTGACCATGTCATGAATGATCTAATATGTGACATCATCAGCAGTGGATTGGGGGTGCGCGAAATATAGTTAGTACAACTAACTATATAGGAGAAATGTCAATGGTTTTGTATGAGTAAAATGTCCAGCTAACTATAACACCACTAAAACTTATAGTTTTTTGAGTGAATTTCAAAGGTTTTTTAAAAGCTAATTCCTAACTATATAAGGCCTGAAACCTATGGTTTTTTCAGTGAATTTCAAAGGTTTTTTAAATGCTAATTCCTAACTATATAAGGCCTGAAACCTATGGTTTTTTCAGTGAATTTGCAAGGTTTTTTTAAATGCTAATTCCTAACTGTATAAGGCCTGAAACCTATCGTTTTTAAAGTGAATTTCAAAGGTTTTTTAAATGCTAATTCCTAACTATATAAGGCCTGAAACCTATGGTTTTTTCATTGAATTCGCAAGGTTTTTTAAATGCTAATTCTAATAGCGGATAACGTTTTTATATATTAAAACGTTTTTTAAATCTCAAATGCCTGCTTTGCTAACAGTGTTTTTAAGCACAGGCTCTTTTGTCTCTGGTGGCCATCTTGGGAGACTGCATATCAGAATTTTTTTAATGAAATATATGAGGATTTGAGAAGTCACTCAAAATGTGCCCTAATTTTTCTTTCTTTGGCACTAATCATAATTTCTATGACAAAGTGAACACCCTCATTTTGTTCCTTTGCAAATTAAATGTTTTAAGTGTTAACACTTTATTCCAATCAAGATGACTTCAGGTGTGCCATACTTTTGTCATAAGTAAGACTGTTAGCGCTCTAGTTGTTCTTTAGAACACTCTGGGACATTCTGTCATTGGGCTATAGTTGGGCTACATCTGGCTGATATTTGGGCTACATTTGTTTTTTTTTGTCTCTGGTGGCCATCTTTGGGCTACATTGGGCTACATTTGGGCTCTAACATATATATAGCCCAATGTAGCCCAATATATATTTTTTCAAAGTTAATTTTCGTAAAAACCACTGGAGCACTTATCTTGAGACAGAGCAAAGGCACATCGGGCTACCAGTCCCTACAATTTTGCCAAGTTTGGTGGAAAACCATTCAGCCGTTCGGGCTAAAAGTGAGTCCAACCGCCCTATGGAAATTAACATGGGGAAAACATGTTTTGGGACCCCCCTTTTATCTCGGCCCCCTCTTGACGAATCCCCCCCAAACTTTCAGGGAAGGACCGGAGCGCCGCGAGGCAAAGTTAAGGAACATTTCAGGAAGATTCCTCAACCGGCGCCAAAGTTATTCCCAATAGAATGTTGCGATTTCCCTATGGAAAACAATCCTAACTATATATACCTACTGGCTATCGCCAGTAGGTAATATATATATGAACACACCGTTACCAATGTAGCTTGCCTTCGATCCAAGGTAAACAACAACACTGGAGCCGTGGCCTCTATTTTCAGTGCGGATTTATTTAGACACAATGTCCGACGCGTTTCGTAGTATAACACACTCATTCTTCACGGGCAAGAGACTGTGTTTCAATGACAACTAATAAAGTTCAAATCACGTGATTCAGACATAAAAGACATACTTCAACATTTGAAATTTGTAAGTTATTTCATCTCAATAAAGTTATAGCAACTGAAGAAAACATTCATATAACCTTAATTATATAATTAAGTTATATGTAAGGACTTTCAGTCCCATAATGCCCAAAAAAACTAATGCATTAAAAAAAAGAATTTAATTTAAAAAGGGAAAGCGGTTCGCGGCATACGGAGCAGGAGGAGGGGGAAGGCTCCATATGTGGAAACCATGTTTTGCAGAACTGTGTTCCGAGTCATCAGCAGCCCACGTGGGTTATATGTAAGGACTTCCAGTCCCATAATGCCTGAACTTACCCTTTTTGAGTTTGAGAAATAAAAGAGGGGAAGAAACTGGATATAGAGTGCGTGGTGATTGGTTTACAACTTACCTTTGAAAAAGGGCATGTCCCGAAATGCGTCAGGTGGCGTGGTTGCCGCAAGACCTTCCGTGAGCTGAGTGTGCCTCCTGTGAGTGCTTTTCAATCGAGGGCATCCTTTTCTTTCCATTAATACGGCCACGTCCAGGTCGTGAGAGGCACCGCCTTGTGATGTGGATCCGCCGCTGTTGGAGACGATAGCGGCACACGGAGCAGGAGGAGGGGGAAGGCTCCATATGTGGAAACCATGTTTTGCAGAACTGTGGTGTTCCGAGTCACCAGCAGCCCACGTGAGTTCTATGTAAGGACCTCCAGTCCCATAATGCCTAAACTTACTCTTTTTGAGTTTGAGAAATAAAAGAGGGGAAGAAACTGGATATCGAGTGCTTGGTGATTGGTTTACAACTTACCTTTGAAAAAGGGCGTGTCCCGAAATGCGTCAGGTGGCGTGGTTGCCGCAAGACCTTCCCTGAGCTGAGTGTGCCTCCTGTGAGTGCTTTTCAATCGAGGGCATCCTTTTCTTTATATATATATATATATATATATATATACATATATATATATATATATGAGGAAGGTGTGCAGCTGAAAACCCGGTTACGCTACCGGAATAACAAACAAAGAGGACCAGCGTAGAAGGTAGAGCGGGTAAGCAGCAGCGCGCCTTGGTGTGCAGTCTCTTGTCCCTAGATTGCCCTGAAAATTCAAGAAGGAGAGAAGGGAAACATGAAGTGCATCCGTTCTTCTGACCTGTTCTCCCTCCCAATGCGTCACGCTGCCACTGTGCCCAGCCAGAGTTCACGTGAGCAAACGGCACGAGACGTGCGGCGAGTCAAAGGAGCAGAAGTGCAAGGAGTGCACTGTTGACAATCACATGTAAAAATCATGGCAGATGAGTTTATGAAAGGGTGTGAGGAGTCCACCAGGGCTATTTTCAACAACTCATCACCGAGCACACAGCCATCCGGTAGTGGGGTTACAGAAAAGAACCATTTAACACTAAGGCAGAGAGTAAATACTTTGGAACGTCTGAGAGAAAAAGAGACGAGCAGATGGTGGGAGGCAACCTCACTTCATAACTACCTGGATGTCAATTGCATTCCAAGAGGTCTCCGCTTTTTTATCACCCCCATGCTATCTGTACCAAAACCACAAGTGTTAAAAGACTGGGTCGACAACACCACAGCCTGTTCCAAAATAAAGCTGAAAATACTAATTGCCAATCCCTGGGATGAGCACAAGAGCATACTGGAACAGATCCATGACTTAATGGAGGACCTGGGGAAGGAAACAGATAAAAACAGATAAAAACAACTGAAAAAATGATAAAAGCTGTGGATGAAAGATGAAGGCTTTTGAAAAAGACATCATAGCCAGAAAACAGCCTAAATTTGCAGTGATAAGAGAGATTAGGCGACTGGGCATTTCCTGACTTTCGCCAAAAAATACGACAAAATGAGAGCTGAGACCACAAAGAATCAGACACTGAGCATACTGGCAACGACCAAAAGAGACTCTGTGACAGATCTGAGTTCGGATGCAGAACCGATAGACAGTAGTGCCTCAATGAACACTGAACAACAGTCTTTTTCTCAGGAACTGAGCCTCCTGCAGAAGGAAAGAGAACACTCCAACAGAGGAAAACCGAGATTAAAAGCGCAAGAAAACGCAGAAAAAAACGCAAGCGGAACCTCAGTCTCAGAAAATCAAAGAACAACTGGCATGGGAACAAGAGGCCAGAAGACCAAGAAACAATGATGGAAGACACCGCACCTAAATTAACGGTAATGATTCTGAATGAAAAGATTCTAACTAATGATGAAATAAGTGTGCTAGAGTTGGGGTTGTCTTTTTGTCCTGATGTGGGGTTTGATTATGCGCAAGCTCAAATTGACTGTACAAATTTGAAAGAAAGTTAAAATTGTACAAAATACATGCGACCAGAAAAAAACAAAGTGAGACAACACCCAGGATCATAGGGGAGGTGGACATAGGCCTAGCAATTGAGGATATTCCTACCCTACCCACCATCACCACACAAGATGAAGCCATGAGTGCCCCGCTTGACCCTTTTAATCCCGCACACACTGGTGAAATATCAGACCTAATGGGAATAGATGTTACTGAAACCACTTCTACAGAATTCAGACACAAATCCAAACATGTCCCCATCACAGTCAAAGATAATATTGATATCTTTAGTGATTTAGTGGCTCAAGATTTTCTGGAGCTACTAAAAAAGAACACCAAAAGGGGTAACATGACTAAAACCCAGTGGGAGGCGGTCTCCAAACTACAAAAAGACTGGGATCTTGCCATCAAGCCATCAGATAAAGATGTCAATGTGGTTCTTATGACTAGGACCATGTATACCAGAGAAGCGTATCACCAACTGAATGACATAACCTGTTATGGAAAGGTCAACAGAAAATATCTTGTAGACCTGAAAAACATGTATATAGGCAAGCTTCAAACATGGCAGGACAAGGGCCTACTCAAGTGGGATGAAGTACGCTTCCTCAAAAATGACACACCCACCACACCAACTCTATAACTTCTCCCTAAGTTCCACTAAAATGATACCAACCCACTGGGCAGACCCATTGTATCGTCCAAAAATAGCCTCCTGGAAAATACCAGCAGATATGTTGACCATTTTCTCCTCCCCTATGTGAAAAACCCGTCATCCTATCTCAGGGACACCACACATTTCTTGCAAACGATTAGGCATGTTAACATGGAAAATGACCAATGGCTAGTAAGTCTCGATGTGGAGTCGTTATACACGAGCATCAGGCATGATGACGGCATCAAGGCGTGTTAGTTTTTCCTGAAACAGCGTAGAGCAGAATTCCTAGAACATACTCTCATGGTCTTAGACATGTTAAAAATATGCTTGAAGGAGAATGTTTTCATTTTTGAAAAGGAACACTACAAACAGTTACACAGGACTACTATGGGCACCTGCTTCACTCCCAGTTATGCCAATCTAATGGTGGACTGGTGGGAGAATCAGGTGCTCTGGAACGACTACACTGAACATTGGATATTCAGTGTATCCACATGGCTCAGGCATATTGACGACATTTTCTTTGTGTGGAAGGTGTGTGAAGTGGAACTCAATCAGTTCATAGACTGTTTAAACATTAACAATGTGAACCTCAGATTTACCAGACACTACAGTCAGGAATCGATGGACTTTCTAGACTTAAAACTAAGTGTAGACAGGGGGAAGATTGTCACAAATCTATTCAGAAAGAAAACAGCAGGGAATTCCATCCTTCATGCCGCAAGCTCTCACTCTCCGAGCTTTAGGTGGGGAATTCCGTACAGTGAATTCCTCAGGGACAAACAGAACTGCAGTACCCCTACCACATATGAAAACACCAAACTAAATATGATGTCTAGAGTCAAAGAAAGAGGATACCCTAGAAAAGCCATTACACAAGCAGAAAAACGAGTCAAAAGTCAATCAAGGGAGGAAATCGTGAACAAAACTCCAGAGCAGAGGCCCCTTAGAACTGATAAATACAGTGAAGTCAGATTCATTCTCCAAATACTGCAACCAATCTAATGAGATAAGAAATATCCTCATAAACAATGGGATACTCTTAGGAAAGATCCCATTCTGAGAAATGAAATAAACCCGACTTCTTCTGTGACGTATATGAGAAGCCCATCCCTGAGGGACATGCTGGTTCACAACCATCTCCATCCAAAGGAGGGTAGCTGGCTGAAACAAACCACAATGTGGAAAATGTATAGCCTACAAAAACAACAGTAATGTATCTGAGGTTACCCTAGAAAGAACTAAGACCAAATGGAAAATACCTAAGTTCATCTCATATGGAACTGAGTTTGTTGTGTATGCCATAGTTTGCCCTTGTAATTTCTGGTACATTGGGTCAACCACATTTACTGTAAAAAAGCACATCCTAGAACATTGACAGGCAATCACCAATCATTACCAGAGCTGTAGCACTGCCAGACATTTTGCCAGGGAACACGGGTCGGAGAGCCAAATATTTTGGATTAGACACTATCGCACCGAACCCAATTATTATTATTATAATTCATTTTATTGAGCGCACAGCTACCCAGAGGGTTTCCCGCCGCTGACCAGAGAACAGGGGTATGACCATTAACAACTAGTTTACTGGTTAAATAACCACGACTTCAGTTCCCTGCGGAACCTAAGATAGTTGGGCTCAGTTCGAAGAGCAAGAGGAAGGGAGTTCCAGAGGGAAGGACCCAGAAAAGAAAAAGAACGCCCACCCATTCTTGCTCGCTTAATCCTAGGGATCAGGAGCTTGAACTGGGTGGATGATCTGAGAGTCCGGGAGGGGACATAAGAACTAATGAAGGATTTAAGATATTGTGGGGCTTTGCCAGCGATAATTCTGTGTATAAAACACAGGGCCTTAAATTTAACCCGACTCTCGATACGAAGCCAATGAAGGCTGCGTAGGAAAGGGGAAATGGATGACCTATAAGGGAGTTTACCAAGCAGGCGAGCAGCCATGTTTTGAACTGTCTGGAGTTTCCGGACAATCTCCCTACCAGCACCCAGGAAAAGAACATTACCATAGTCCAGGCGAGATGTAATTAGCGCCTGGACTACAGTTCTCTGGGTGTCATGGGGGAGCATCCAGATGATTTTCTCAGCCACTTGAGAATGGTAGTACAGGTGGCACAGACCTTCACTACATGGTCCCTCATTGATAGTTGGTCATCAAAGATGATGCCCAAGTTTCGAGCCGTTCTAGAGGGCAAGGGAAGTATGCCCATTTGATTGGGCCAGTGCGAGGGTCCCCAAAGATCATGATTGTTTCCGAACAAAAGAAGCTCCGTCTTCCCTCCATTCAGTTTTAATTTATTGTCATACATCCAGGCAGATATGTTACTAAGCCCAAGACGCAGAGAAGAGGGGCATGAAGAGTGACTGGTGGATAGTGAGAAAATCAGCTGGGTATCATCAGCATACGAGTAAATGGAGAGCCCCGCTTGCTCCGCAATTGCAGCCAAAGGTCTCACGTACAGATTGAAGAGCAGGGGGCTCAAGATGGAACCCTGTGGAACCCCGTATGCTGATGTATGGATCTTAGATGATGATGAAGATGAAAAGACTTGAAACGTCCTGTTGCTCAGGAAACTAATAAGCCAATCTAAGGCAAGATGGGTAATGCCGATAGATCTGAGGGTGTTAATGAGGATAGAATGGGGAACCGTATCAAATGCGGCACTTAAATCCAACAGGATAAGTGCCACGGTTTCCCCTCTATCCACCAGATGCCTAATAGTTTCCGAGACTCCCAGAAGTGTGGATTCCGTGGAGAAACCAGAACGAAAACCCGATTGAGAAGGATGTAAAATAGAGTGGGTTTTGATGTAGCTGGTAAGTTGTTGGTTAATATGCTTCTCCAAGACTTTGGAAAACACAGAAAGGAGGGAGATGGGGCAAAAATTAGCCAAGTTGTTCGGATCAGCATTGACTTTCTTAAGCAGTGGCACAACCATGGCATGTTTCCATGACTGGGGGACCTTAGCCTCTTTAAGTGAGATGTTCAATAACTCCAGAATAAGATTAAGTGAGGAGGGATTAAGAGTGAGCAAGACTTGAGGGGGAATAGGATCAAGAGGGGAACCAGATTTGATGGTACTAATAATATTACGTAAAGTAAGTGAGGTCAAAGGGGTCCAGACAGTAATTCCGGAATCTAATGTACAGGAGTCAGATTCAGGAGACTGGACGTAAGATGGTAAAACAGAGGCAGTTGAAATAGCAGAGGGAATGGGGCCAAAATCCAGATAGATGTTTTCAATTTTTGAAATAAAGAAATCGGCCAAGGCATCACATTTAGCCTCATCCAAGCAGAGAGCTTTGGGTTGCTTCTTGGCGCCCGAGAGTTCTTGAACCACCTTAAACAAAGCTTTGGGGCGGTTTTGAGCGTTAAGAATAGAGAGATTGGCATGATCTTTTCTAGCATTTTTGCATAAGGCATGATAGCTGGATAATGCAGCTTTATATTCTAGTTGATATGAGGGTCATAATTCAGACGCCACTTCCGCTCAAGATGTTTACAACCCGATTTGGCCTTTTTTAATTGGTCATTAAACCAAGGTGCCGGGGGGTGGTGTAGGTTAAATTTCTGCTTACGAAGAGGGAGGCAAGAGTTGACAGCAGAAATAAGCCAGTTATTAATGGTTTCTGATTGTTCAAGACAGCTAAACTCAGGAAATGGTGTCGAGATCCTAAGGGCCGCATTCAGTTTATTCGTATCTAAGTTCTTCCAGTTTCTGGTCAATTTAGGTACAGTTATATCAACTGGAGGAGTACGACCTGATTCAATAGTAATGGAAAACTCAACAAGAAAGTGGTCAGACCAGGGAACAGGGAGGGCTGGCTTACACTCAATAGCCACCAGATTGGATAGAACAGGATCAAGTAAATTGCCTGCTTTGTGAGTAGGGCCGGAGTTATGCAGGCTAACGTTCAGGGCGGCTAAATCAGCTAGCAGGGCAGTACTGCTGGGACAAGTAGTGTCGTTCAAATGAATGTTAAGATCTCCGACAAGTATAAAGTTCGCAGAATTGAGAAGTAAAGGAGCGATATGCTCAGCAAGTAATGATGCCCATAAGCCAGCAGAGCTCGGGGGACGATAAATGAGAGCACCAGACAGCGTGAAATTGGCAGAAAGGGATATCTTAAACGACCCAGCTTCACAGTTAGGAATGTTCAGATCCTCCCAATTACAAGAATAGCATTCTTTAAAAATAATCGCAATCCCACCACCCTCCCTATTTACTCTATTCCTGGCAACATAAGTGTAATTGTCTGGAAGAGCTGCGGCAATGTCAGGGCCCGAATGGTCACTCAGCCACGTCTCCCTCAAAAACAGAGCGTCTGGCTGAGATGAAACCAAGCGATCAAAAACATTTCTAGAGTGTTTGGGAAGGGATCAGCAGTTTGTGGTGATAAAGCTCATCGTGTTAAAATGTGGAATCTGGATAATTTTTCGTGTGAAAGTAAAAGACGAAATATCCAGCAAAGAGGGACATGCTGAGAGACTAAAAGAGCATCCAGAGCAAGAACTGGGGGATAGGTGAGCATCCATGGGAATGGCGCACGGACATTGGGAATAATTAAGAGCCATAAGTGTATCCTTAGAATAAGTTATGAAGGGGGCAATAGTCTTAGTAGCCGGGGGTATAGCCCCTGGCCGCGTACTGTCGCGGACGGGCGCAGACGGGCTAAACTCTGGCGCAACTCCAGCGCGCCTACGTCGCGCCCGCTGCGCTCGTCCGCTGCGCTGACACATGTTGTCCGTTTAAGTAGGGAAGGATCTCGGGGGGTGTGGCGATGATGTCACTCGCCTGACCAACCCAATCCAAGATGGCGCCCACGACCGCTGTGAGCCCGCCGAGACGATCAGCACCCAGCCGGCCGCCGGGGCTCTCTGAAAAGGAATGCAGGTTAGTGTCCTGTCAACTTTGAGGTACAGTAAAGTTAGTGAAGAAAAAAATATTCCCAAAGGTTAAAACGCGCCTCTGCTATCAGATCAGCAAAGCGCAATGTAAAACTATCCAAAAGCTAGTTGAAGGTAATAGCATCCGCTCTCCAGCTACAGGCATGGACCCACTGCCACCGGGTCACCCGCCTGCTATCACAGGAAAACGGGGAGGGACACTCCTAAGTAGGGAAGGATCTCGGGGGGTGTGGCGATGATGTCACTCGCCTGACCAACCCAACCCAAGATGGCGCCCACGACCACTGTGAGCCCGCCGAGACGATCAGCACCCAGCCGGCCGCCGGGGCTCTCTGAAAAGGAATGCAGGTTAGTGTCCTGTCAACTTTGAGGTACAGTAAAGTTAGTGAAGAAAAAAATATTCCCAAAGGTTAAAACGCGCCTCTGCTATCAGATCAGCAAAGCGCAATGTAAAACTATCCAAAAGCTAGTTGAAGGTAATAGCATCCGCTCTCCAGCTACAGGCATGGACCTACTGCCACCGGGTCACCCGCCTGCTATCACAGGCAAACGGGGAGGGACACTCCTAAGTAGGGAAGGATCTCGGGGGGTGTGGCGATGATGTCACTCGCCTGACCAACCCAACCCAAGATGGCGCCCACGACAGCTGTGAGCCCGCCGAGACGATCAGCACCCAACCGGCCGCCGGGGCTCTCTGAAAAGGAATGCAGGTTAGTGTCCTGTCAACTTTGAGGTACAGTAAAGTTAGTGAAGAAAAAAATATTCCCAAAGGTTAAAACGCGCCTCTGCTATCAGATCAGCAAAGCGCAATGTAAAACTATCCAAAAGCTAGTTGAAGGTAATAGCATCCGCTCTCCAGCTACAGGCATGGACCCACTGCCACCGGGTCACCCGCCTGCTATCACAGAAAAACGGGGAGGGACACTCCTAAGTAGGGAAGGATCTCGGGGGGTGTGGCGATGATGTCACTCGCCTGACCAACCCAACCCAAGATGGCGCCCACGACCGCTGTGAGCCCGCCGAGACGATCAGCACCCAGCCGGCCACCGGGGCTCTCTGAAAAGGAATGCAGGTTAGTGTCCTGTCAACTTTGAGGTACAGTAAAGTTAGTGAAGAAAAAAATATTCCCAAAGGTTAAAACGCGCCTCTGCTATCAGATCAGCAAAGCGCAATGTAAAACTATCCAAAAGCTAGTTGTAGGTAATAGCATCCGCTCTCCAGCTACAGGCATGGACCCACTGCCACCGGGTCACCCAACCCAAGAGGAGGTAATCGCATTGCGCCCCTCCGCAAACTAGAGTCACGTCTGATCCTCTTAGCAAGGACCAAGTACCCAGATGGCCTCAACCAGAACGAGGAATTGTATTCCCATTTGTAGGATGTACACTGCTAGTTTAGATCATAGCCTTAGCTGTATACTCACGCCCTACCCTCGCCTCCCTTTGGTTCATTTTGTTTAGTTGCACCCATTTCTTTTTTCATACATGTGTTATTATATTAGATAGACAGACCCATAGCTCAAATGATTACAACGTATGTAAAGTCTCTTTAACTTTATGTTTTTTTTAATGTAACAGCTAAAACATGAATACTGTTCAGTATGTGATATGATGATGTTAATCATTACAACTTTGTCACATTTGCAGAACTAGAGCTGTGAATCACCCTGAAACAGCACTTTGGCAATCATGTAAGAGCACCGGAGTATGGCAGACCTTCCATCCAGCTCCTAGTCACTTCACGTACTCACCTGGGTACTACACCTGTATTGCAGCGAATTGTTGGAGGTAAAACATAGCCACTAGATATTCCTCTAGTCACCACAACTTGAAAATAGGGCACTAGTCCCTTCACTATGCCAAAAATGAGCAGTCCCATTGTGTTATATTGTAACAATATTGAATGGATTTACCATACATGTTACAACTTTGAGACTTTTCAAAACAGTTGAAATGCTACAAATGTATCAACATTCAAACAGCTGCGTCTGTTCTTACTGTGCACTTTTTCACATCATTTTTTATATGTGCTTTAAACATTTCTTTTATGTTCATGAAACAATCATCTGCACGTACCTTTAAAATGAACCGAATGTAGGCGATGGTCATGTGACCAAGACCACGGATGTGGTCGAAACGTGTCGTCCTTGTCTGTCATGAGAAAAATAAACTGCTTTGACCGACCGAGTGGGCTCACCTGGATTCTTTTCCTCAAGATCCTTTTGCTGGCGAGATATATATATATATATCTCGCCAGCAAAAGGATCTTGAGGAAATATATATATCCTCATATCCTCTATAGAAAATCTACATCAGGAAACTTGGTACTGAATGCTAAAAGTTTCCATCCCCACCATACAATAGCCAGTATTCCATATGGCGAATTTTTGCGCACTCATAGAGCATGCAGTACTGAAGCAACCCGTGATAAACCTCCTTCCTCCCCTACGGGGAGGAAGGAGGGGCGAACTACATAGACCATCACACCTCATTGTTACCAACGGTTGCGGCGCCCACCAGGGGGCCTCCACCCCTTCCAGTCACCTTGTGATGCCCACCGTGGGATTTAAAAGGCACGCAATGAGTCACAGATGCTGCACGCCTCTCCACCCAGTTGATGCAACCAGCCCCCATGAGAAAGGTCTGCAAACACAGACCGAAATGCATTGGGAAAAATGAAGGCTGAAAGAATGCAAACGGAATAAAAGCTTTTCGAATTCACCCCCAGTTGTGCGACTCACCTTCTTTCTTAGAAAGAACTTTGTTGTGATATAAAGCGGCCGGTCCTGCCGCAGAGGACGCACCGCCAAAGAAAGGAGCTTCCCACACCTACCCACCACGGGACCACAACTTTCGCCTGCGAAAGCAAATCCAGGGCAGAGGAAGCCGCCAGGGACCGGACCTTGGATTGGCCATTTATACCTCGAAAACAGGTCATTGAGGTGAGGGTGTTTTGCGAGAAGGAACTTGGTTTCAATATCGCTCCCCTACGGGGAGGAAGGAGGGGCGAACTACATAGACCATCACACCTCATTGTTACCACCGATTGCGGCGCCCACCAGGGGGCCTCCACCCCTTCCAGTCACCTTGTGACGCCCACCGTGGGATTTAAAAAGCACGCAATGAGTCACAGATGCTGCACGCCTCTCCACCCAGCCGATGCAACCAGCCCCCTTGAGAAAGGTCTGCCAACAGACCGAAATGCATTGGGAAAAATGAAGGCTGAAAGAATGCAAGCGGAATAAAAGCTTTTCAAATTCACCCCCAGTTGTGTGACTCACCTTCTTTCTTAGAAAGAACTTTGTTGTGATATATTTAAGGGGGGTTTAGTCATATTCATTTCTGTTGCTTTACCATGTAATATACGTAGAGTTTTAACTGATAACCCAGGTATCATCGGGTTGATATTAACTGGAGATAACTGTTCGGCTGGCCTGGTTACTTTTTATAACAGTATAAATGTATGCTCTGTTCTTAGTCAAATTCAGGTACTAAATAATTGTGTTCGCGCCCATATGAAAGAATGTCTCCATAACCTCTTGATTATGGGTGACTTTAATGTCCACCCATGTGGTGATCTCTTGCTGAAAAGTATCTCGGATGTGCATTGTGTACGTTCCCAGGGTCTACATATGGAACACACAGTTGAAGGGGAATTACTCAATGATCTACTGAATGGTTTAGATCTGACAATAGCTATGGAATTGAGGGACCCTACTAAGTGTTTTCTTACCCCAATTTTTAAAGGGCACGGACGGGGAACTTTCATTGACTATGTGCTACTCACATTGCCAATGCAGTCCTTTGTGGATTCCTTTTCTATTGAAAATAGTGTATTTAGTGACCACAACCCACTCATTTTTCAGCTGAAGGGCCCCTGGGTAGTCAAGGAAAAGCGGAACTCTGCTGTAGGTAGGCTTAGCACAACGGATGGTAGACACCGCATTAGATGGTCTATGATTGATACTGATGTCCTGTACAGAAAAATAATAGATACTTGTACAGACGAAATTTCGAGCTGGATTTCAGCTGAGACCGAACCAAATAGGGTCCTGGATGCTTTCCAAAATCTGTCGGATAAAGTATCTCAGCTGATGTTGGCCCCTGCAAAAAATACAGAAGTCATGGGACCAAGATGGTGTAACCAGGATTGTTCGAAAGCTGCACGCAATTTAAGGGTGGCTCTGGTAGCTAAACCCAAAGTAAAAATGACCGTTCAAGCGTGCAGGAAAGAATATAAATCAGTTATTGCCACACGAAAGGACTTTCTAAGAGAGGAGGCGTGGAATGAGATTCTTGACCCTGACATCTTAAAGTGCAGTTCCAGATTTTGGGCAGTGGTAAAAAAAACCCTTCCTGGTGCAGGATTCGGGTGATGGTCTGGAATGTTGCATAACGAAGGATGAGTGGGTAAATCATTTTAAAACACTATACGGTTGTACGTCAACGGAAAATTGTAATTCTCCTCCTTGCGATAGCGATAGTACTATCAGGTTTGAAAGAGGTGAGATTATGAAGGGCATAGCAGGATTGACAGCAGGGAAAGCGCCAGGCCCTGATGGGATCCCCCCTGACCTGTTTAGATCGGACCCCAGTTTTTGGTCACCCATATTGGAGGCGGTCTTTAATGCTGCTGTAATAGCCGGCTGTCCACAATCATGGGGGGTGTCCACTATTGTTCCGGTCTTTAAGAAGGGGGACAGGGGAAGCCCACTCTGTTATAGGCCAATTTCATTAATTGATTCTATGGTTAAAATAGTAGGCAGAATACTACTGCAGAGACTGTCGGACTGGGCGCAGGAAAACAACATCATGTCCATCGCGCAGTATGGGTTCTGCAGTGGACGTTCAACTATCACACAGTGCCTCAGTCTCTCCTTAATTTTAAGCAAGTATACTATAGCAAGGAGGGGGACAATCCACCTTGCCTTCATGGATTTGTCATCTGCTTTTGACTGTGTAAACAGAAGAAAGCTGTGGCAAACCACTAGGGCAAAGGGTGTTGATAATGGGATTGTCAATTTTCTTGTTGACCTACATAGTAATACCAGTGCTAATGTAAGGTATTCTAAGGATCTGGGGGTAATTTGCAATTTTGACATCACAAAGAATGTGCGCCAGGGCTGCATTTTAGCCCCCTTTCTTTTTAATTTTTATATTAACGATCTTGATAGCGACCTGCAGAATATCCAAGCCGACTGCCCAATAGTTGGAAGGCGGGGTATTCCAGTTCTTTTATATGCAGATGATGCGGTTTTAATTTCTAGAACTGAGAGGGGACTCCAAGCTCTACTCAATGCTTTTAAACTGTTTATGTCAGACAGAGATTTATTGGTAAATAATTCAAAATCTTATATAATGCAAGTCGGCCAACAGCCTAGCAGAAACTTCCTGTTTAAGCTAGATGATGTAGTGATCCCTGTATCGAAATCATTTTCGTATTTTGGGGTTATTTTCGATAACAAACTTAGTTGGGGTCCATATCTTGCTAAGAAGAAAGGCGAATTGGTCAGGGTGAACGCCTCCATTTTTAATTTCGCAGCAAAGCTTGGGAGAAAACCTACCAGTGCCATGATGAAACTTTATAATGCGAAAACAGTGGCAACTGCTGTATATGGTAGTGAACTGTGGGGTTATGCTGTGGGGGAGCAGTTACAGACTGCTGAAAACTCTTTTATGAAGCGCCTTTTGTGTGTCCCAGCTGGTATCTCTAATTTTGCTGTACATGGAGACCTGGGGGCACATTATTTAAGCAACATTTTCTCTTTACGCCCGCTGATTTGCTGGCTTAATGTGTGGTTAAATGAGGATATTCCATTGACTCATTTGATCATGAAAGACTTTTTGTCCCAGGACAATGCAATGGGCACCCCATGGCTAAATTATTTGAAATCCAGTTTTTCCAGGCTTGGTCGCTCGGATCTTTTTGAACATCCAAGTAGGATTGAAAAAAGGGATGTGGAGGTAATTAAAAGGACATTCCTTATGGACAGAAGTATGCAAAGGGAAGGTGTGGAGCTTTTCAAACCAACTGTTAGAAAATATGTCATACTTAATACATGTGATTCAATGGAGCCATATTTGACTGGTTCATTGACCTCGCGTGAGAAGTTTTTGCTAACAAGGTTTAGGCTAAACCTCTATCACCATTTGCTGATTAGATCAAAAAGTGACATTTTTAATAAATCTGCTGCACCCTGTGGCTGCGACGGAAAGTCTCCACAGGATATGCAGCATTTTATATTTTTATGTAGGTTTTATGATTATCCACGCAAACGCTATCTGATTGTTCTTTTAAAAAAACTTAATTTTAAACAAATCAGGCCAGCCCTTATGTACTTACAACTTTTACATAAGGACAGTACTCTTCAAGTGACCGAATTTTTAAAGTTATGTATAAGGATTAGAAATTGTATGGATCAGTGAAGATCTGTTGTGTTCATTTATTCCTCTTCTGAATTTTATTCTTGTATGAAAATCAGTGATCCTTGTATGTTTTGCACTTTATCGTATACCCATATACTACTGTATATTTAAATTGCATTGTTGCACATGTACTTTTATGGTTTGAATCAAAACCGAAATAAAGTCTCTATTGAATTGAATTGAATATATATATATATATATATATATATATATATATATATATATATATATATATAAATCCAAAAGTTCTCCCAGTAGAAGAAAACGTGCAACGACACACAAGGGGTTGCTGTGCTTCAAAAGTATTTATTCGGCAGCAAAAACAAACAACGCGTTTCACCTTACGGCTTGCAAACGTGAGCAAGCCGTAAGGTGAAACGCGTTGTTTGTTTTTGCTGCCGAATAAATACTTTTGAAGCACAGCAACCCCTTGTGTGTCGTTGCACGTTTTCTTCTACTGGGAGAACTTTTGGATTGAGAATTGGGCCACCGGGGCCCCATCAACGACCCACTCGTGAGCAGGTACTGGCCAGATACCGGACCTGTGTGTTTTGATATATATATATATATATATATATATATATATATATATATATAATAAGCCTCTATAGAAAATCTACATCAGGAAACTTGGTACTGAATGCTAAAAGTTTCCATCCCCACCATACAATAGCCAGTATTCCATATGACGTATTTTTGCGCACTCATAGAGCATGCAGTACTGAAGCAACCCGTGATAACCATCAGGAAGAGGTAAACAAAAGTGGTTAAAGGCTAGAGGACATGCCCCATAGAAGTTGGATATAGCCAGAAGAAAAGCCAATATGAACGATGGGGCAGCTTTACTAGATCCTGAGAGAGACAATACCAGCACCATTGACAAAAATAAGAAAACCAATGCTGACGGGAATGAGCTTAGATTGGTGACGACATATAGCAGACAAGCCAAGGTCATTACTGCGATAATTAAAAAAGAATGGCCAATAGTCATGACAAACCTGACTCTTAAGAAAGTGCTGCCTCACCACCTGACAGTCACTTTTCGTAAAGCCTATTCCATGCGTAACGATCTAGTTAGTTCAGCTAACTATAACTCGCCCACCCGCAATGCACTGCTGATGAGGTCGCATATTACATCAATCATGACATGGTCAGTGACATCACTGATGACATCTCAAATGACATCACTGAGGATATCAACCAGAGACTGTGTTTTTCTTTAAAATTTAAATAATTATTATATGTATATGCCAAGGTGTATTGAAGAATGAGTGGGTGTAGAAGTGTCTGGATGGAGGATTTAGTAGGTGCGTGACTAACTGTTTAATTGAGTGATTACATGTGTCTTACTGAATGCATGGGTTAGTGACTAAACTGTGTAAATGTCTGTATCAGTTTGTCTGTTGTTGTATAAACGGCTGCATGGGTTGGTGAGTAGCTACATGAGTGACTATATGGGTTTTTGATTGGTTGCCTGAGTATTTGTATGGGTGCCTGAGTGTGTATGTGGGTGGGTAGGAGGTGTGCAACTCTGTGCATAGATGTTTGAGTGGTTGATTCACTGTGTGTATGGGTTCAAGTGTGCATGTGGAAACAGCTGTATGGATGGGTGAGTGTGTGTATGGGTTTGTTGATGGATGTCTCAATGGTACATGTCTAAGTAACTACATATGTAAAAGGCAGTGCATGTGAGAGTTGAAGTATATAAATGACTATACATGAAAGTCAATTATTGTGAGAGTGGCTGTATGGATGAGTGTGTACTTGTGTCAGTGGTTGTATAAGAGAGTAAGTATGTGTTTGTTTCTGATTGAATAAGTGATGTGTGTGTGTAACTGTATAGGTGAGTAAATGGGAGTGTGATTGATTCTTTGCATGACTGACTACGTGTGTGAATGCATATGATAGTGTTGTATTGATGAGTGACTGTATGTAGGAGTGATTGTATGGGTGAATGAGTGGATATGTGTGTAGACCTAGGAATCAGTGAGTGCGTATGCAGTAACTGGTATTGGTGTGGTTTCAGAAATGATAGTCTGTTTTTTACAGTGGGTGTATTAAAGGTTATATTAGAGTGTGAGGAGGTGCATCAGATTTTCACGTGGATGATGTCATCAGTGATGTCATTTGAGATGTCATCAGTGATGTCATTAGCGATGTGTCTGACCATGCCATGATGGATGTATTATGTGACGTCATCAGCAGTGCATTGCGGATGCACAAGTTATAGTTAGCTGAACTAACTATAACAGGGGAATTTCTATGGTTTTGTACTAGAGAAATGTCCAACTAACTATAATGTCCCTGAAACCTATGTTTTTTTCAGTGAATTTCGAAGGTTTTTTAAATGCTTATTTCTAACTATAACGAACCTCAAACATATGTTTTTTTCAGTAAATTTCCAAGGTTTTTTAAATGCTTATTTCTAACTATAACGTGCCTGTTTTTTGGGTGAATTTCAAAGGTGTTTTAAATATGGAACTACTATTTTGCTATTTGTCACTAGTATTGTTTTTTGCACTTCTGTTGACGTAACATATTACATCACTGATGACATGCTCAGTGACATCACTGATGACATCACTGATAACATCTCAAATGACATCACTGTGACAGTATCCTCAGACTGTGTGTTTCTAAAAAGTTAAAGAATGTTTTATGTTTATATGCTAATGTATGTTCAAGAGCGATTTGTTGCATTGGAACCTGTTTATGTGCTAACGTGTCTGTATGCATGGGTGGGTGTGTTACTGTTTGCATGGATGTGTGAATGAATAAATCTGTGCATGTACGCATTCATGAGTGTATGAGTTAAGGACTGAACGTATGTATGGCTTTTTTGGTAAATGCAACAATGTGTTACTGATATGTGTAAGTAATTACAAATGTAAAAGGCCGTATTTTATAGAATTAGAGTACATAAGTGAGTATATGTGACAGCAAGTGATTGTGACAGTGGGTCCATGGATTAGTATGTGGTTATGTCATTAATTGTTAAACACAGTACATATATGTATGAATAAGTGATGTGCTGTGTGTATAACTGTTTAAAATCCTCCTTGATCAAAGTGCCGCCTTCGACACTGTGAGCCACAACATCTTACTGCATCGACTCAGCAGCAAGGGAATCTCGGGTACGGCAATCACCTGATTTAAATCCTTCCTGTCCAATCACTCCTTCCATGTCTTTGAGGGCGACAACACCTCTCCCAGCAAGCTCCTTGGCTGCGGCGTACCGTAGGGCTGCTCCTCCCTGAGCCCTACAGTATTTAACATATACATGAGCCCCCTAGCTGAGATCGTCCGCCCCTTCGGAGTAAAAATCATCACCTATGCGGACGATACTCAACTAGTGGTGGCTCTTAACCCCCCACAAAACGCACCCAACGGCCTCAAGAACTGCTTGGAAGCAGTACACGAGTGGATGACATCTTCCTGCCTCAAATTGAATGGGGACAAAACAGAGCTCATGCTCCTGGGCAGTTCCATAAACAACACCATTGATCCATTCTGGCCCCCATGCCTAGGATTGGCCCCCGCACCTAAAGACAAAATCAAAAGCCTGGGCATTGGCTTGATAAGTCCCTTAAGTTCAACTGTCAGGCGGCCAAACTTTCGGCCACCTGCTTCGGCTTGCTAAGACTTTTGCGCAAAGTCCTTCCCCTGCTACCTTTTCACGCAAGACAGACAATGGTCCAGGGTTTAATCTTGTCCCGTCTAGACTTTGGAAACGCCCTGTATCTAGGGGCGCCTCAGACCACCTTAAACAAACTGCAAATTATCCAAAACTGTGCAGCCAGAACCCTCCTCCAAATCCCCCGTCGCCTCCCTGTCAAACCCAGACTCAAGGATCTCCATTGGCTCCCAATCAGGGAAAGAATTCAATTTAAAGCAATGTGCATTGCACACCGATCCTTCTGAGGGACAGGTGCCGCCATTAACCAACCTCTGATAATCGCCTATCACCCAACCAGACAGCTCAGATTGGGCTCTTCCTTCCTGGCCGCAATGCCTAGGTTCAAGAGAGCCAGGTGTGGAGGCTGTTCATTCTCCCACAACTCGGCCACGCTTTGGAACTCCCTCCCTCTCCAACTCAGATCAGAGCCTAAGTTGCTCGTCTTTCGTAAACTCCTAAAAACCTGGCTTTTTAATAAACCCGAATAGCTCTTAACTGTCGCGGAATAAGCGGGATGTCTGCAGCGCTAGGACACCGGAGGGTAGCTACTGCGCTATATAAATGGTCTTTTCATTTCATTTCATAAAAGAAGTAAATGGCAATGGAAAGAATTCTTTGGGTTACTCACTATGTTTTAGATTAACTGTTAGGGTAAGTAGCAGTGTGTAGGTATTTATATCGGTGTATGAGTGGATATATTAGTGGCTGTATTGATGAATGACTTTGTGTATAACACACTGTATGAATTTGTGGGTGGATGTGTATGTAGACCTATAAATCAGTAAACAGCTATGTAGTAACTGCTATTGGAATGACCATGGTTTCCATTTTAGTGGTATGAACCTTTGAGTGAGTGTATGAAAGGTATTTTTTGGATGTGAAGAGCTGCATCAGATGATAAGTAAACAGCTATGTGACCTAAATGACCTCCTCCCTGCCAAGATGGTTGCCCCTCTGATTTCTCTCTTGGGACCCTCTATACAGAGCGTCATTAACATCTCTCTTGCGAAAGGGCAGGTCCCGGCAGACTGGAAAAGAGCGGTGGTAAACCCAATAAGGAAAAAAGCGGCATCTCCATGGACAGACCTCTCAAACCTGCGTCCTATTTCACTCTTGCCTTACATCGGCAAGATAGCAGAGAGGCACGTGAACACCTATCTATCAGGACATCTAGAAGCAACGGAGGGCCTGGACTACTCGCAATCTGGGTTCAGGCCAAACCACAGCACCGAATCAGCCCTTCAAACAGTGACCAATAACATCAAAATGGCACTGGATGAGGGCAGTTCTATGATTCTGGTGCTGTTGGATCTCTCCGCTGCTTTTGATACGGTGTCTCACACGGTGCTTCTCGATCGTTTAAGGGACGTAGGCTTGGAGGGAGTGGCTCTGTCATGGATGAAGAGCTTTCTATCTGGCCGCTCCCAAGAAGTTAGGCTGGGCTCCCACAAATCCACCTACAGGGAGCTCGACAAGGGAGTGCCACAGGGCTCATGTTTAAGCCCGACACTATTTAACGTGTATGTGGCCCCCTTGGCCAACTTAGCAAGATCATTTGGGTTTACCCCGGTGTCGTATGCTGACGACACCCAACTCCTCTTTCCTTTTAAAAGTCTGACACCTGCAATAAAAAGATCATTTGCAGATGGAATGAGAGCAATATCAGAGTGGATGTCATCAAACTGTCTTCAGTGTAACGTAGGGAAAACAGAGGTCATGCTGTTTGGACAAGCGGCAACACACTGGTCACCTGAATGGTGGCCTTTACAATTAGGACCTGTTCCCAGCCCCAAGAGCACGGTAAAAAACTTGGGAGTGTTATTAGATCAGACACTCACATTTAAAGACCACGTAAACCAAGTGGCTGGTACCTGCTTTCGGGCAATTGGGATGCTAAGAAGAGTGTTTCCCTATCTGCCAGATTGCCACAGGAAAACACTTGTGCAGGCGCTAGTCATCAGCAGAATGGATTACTGTAACGGTCTTCTTTTAGGAGCTAATGAAGGTCAACTTAATAAGTTACAAGTAATCCAAAATACGGCCGCAAGGACTGTCCTGAATGTTCCCCCTAGGACTCCTTCTCGCCCCCTGCTGACTAGACTCCACTGGTTACCAGTGAGGAAGCAAGTACAGTTTAAGACTCTATGTACCATTCATAAAAGTGTGATAGGCGAAGGCCCAAAATATCTGGCTAAAATCTTTCAGCCATATGCTCCTGGGCGTTCCCTGCGATCCAGCAATTTGCAGCTATTGCAGGTACCCAGAATAAAGAAATCCAGACAAGGAGGCCGCGCGCTGGCCCATGTAGGACCAGTGCTCTGGAACTCTCTACCTCTTGAGTTGAGATCACTCACTAGCCATCTGGCCTTTCGGAAGACCTTAAAAACACACTTATTCACTAGTAATTAACGCTTCCTTTGTAATATGTACTACCCCCCTCTGAACACGACTATCTGGAGTCATATTCTTACTGGCAAAGCGCGGAGATACCCCTTCGGGGGTCTATTCAGGCGCTATATAAGAATATAAAATAAATGTAGTAACTGCTATTGGTATGAGCATGGTTTTCATATACGTGGTGTGTCTGAAAGGTGTTATTTGGTTTTGAAGAACTGAATCAGATGATCACGTGAATGATGTCATAAGTGATGTCATTTGAGATGTAATCTGTCATGTTATGAGTGATGTCACTGAGCATGTCCTGAGTGATGTAATATGTGACGTCATCAGCAATGCATTGCGGGGCGCAAGTTACAATTAGCTCCACTAACTATAACGGGCTAATGTCTCTGGTTTTATATCAGTGAAATGTCCAATTAACTATAATGTCTCTGAAACCTATTTATTTTAGTGAATTTCAAAGGTTTTTTAGATGCTAATTTCTAAATCTAACGTTCACAATACCTATGGTTTTTTCAGTGAATTTCGAAGGTTTTATAAATGCTAATTTCTAACTACAATGTCCCTGAAACCTATATTGTTTTTAAGTAAATTTTAAAAATACGTGCATACTTTTTGTAGTGAAAAACGAACTGTAACAGTAGTCTGTTATATGGATATATTTTAACGATGATTAAAACTTAATTATCACTAATTAACATATAAGTGTGGAAAAAGTGTGACGCAGCAGCTATGATACCTGACTTCGAACAACAGCATTTACAGTTTGATTCCCGGCTCCGGCGGCATGTTAGCCCACCACTATGTCACTGTGAGCAATACCTTGCTTAATCTTCCTGAAGCCCCCGAGCGCTGGGACAGCTCTCTGGATGTAGCTGTATGCTTTACAAATGCTAGCATTTTTTAAATTTAAAACCATAGTGATAAGAAATAATAGCATGTATTTTTTTTTCTTCTATTCTGAACGATATTTTTTATATGTCTTCTATTTAGAATTATGGCAATTTAAAAAATGTTTTAGGCACGAGAAAGGAAATAACACTGTTTGCCGGGTAACAGTTTTGAAGCTCTCCAACATATGTACATATTATGCTGCTTATACGTGTGAGAATCAAAATCGAAACCTTTACCACTTCACATTTTGCAACTTTTCCCAACACTTGCACAAGTTAAACTGTTAAAACGTGAGCACGTGTCAACTGTAAAATGTGACATCTAAATAGGTGGAGCCACATGTTACTTCCCTAGACTACTCAATAACCTAAAAGTATATAAACCACACCCGTTGCTCGATTAGTTTTGTTTTAGTGAGTTATTTACGCTGTCCATTCTGTGATCGAGGTTCCGTTTTCTAGCTTTGGATTCTTCTTTTGCGACAACAAAACATATTACGGAGTTGTAAGTTGTTTGATTATTGCATGGTAGATATTTATAATACTTAGCTATTTACGAATATTTAAAGATTTGTATTTAGAAAAAAGTGTTATTGTTTTTTTTTTTCATTTATATGTAACGTCAGCAGCTTGTATTCAGAAACACCCAGAATAGAGGAAACACTGTTCCTTTTCTGGCTCCTTTGAGGTCATATACTGTGACTATGTACATTGTAATAATCAAAGTATAGCGGACCTCAGAGGTGTTCGTGACCCGTCGACGCGAATAGTAAAGATTTATATGTAACGTGAGCAGCTTGTGGTTCTTATTCTGTTTCCCCCCTGGGATCATATAGTGTGAGTATGTATATTGTCATATTTGCGCTATATATGCTCTCAGAGGCGTGTCCATTCTGTGATCGAGGTTCCGTTTTCTAGCATCGGATTCTTCTTTTGTGTGACAAAACATATTACGGAGTTGTAAGTTGTTTGATTATAGCATAGTAGATATTTATAATATGTAGCTATTTATGAATATTTAAAGATTTGTATTTAGAAACAAGTGTTATTGGTTGTTTTTGCCATTTATATGTAATGCAGGGATGTGGAATTCCTATACCTCGATGCCCGGGACATATTGTTTGGGGTCAAGGGCAACAAGTTTTAATGTGCATTTTGTCCTTGGGACAAGTAGGCCCAACCCCCTGCAGCACAAACGCTTTGGCTGCCAGTTTACAGTACCACATTGTGGATCAGGGAAGGGCATTCTCTACAATTAAGGTAAAATGTGTGTTATATGTAATATGCGTGTTAATGCTGTTCAATCTCGTATATATGGTTCATTAACGCAAAGCATTTATTATTAGGGTGAGCACTAAAAGTAAATGTTTTAAGCTCAGCCTGCACTACTGACGGTGGTTCCAGTATAAAAGTCTACACACATTTTCAAAGTTTATTTATATAAGGCTCTGTATAATGTACCCAGATGCTCTCTGATTATATGCAAATATTTGCAGAAGCTTGAAAGCAAGAGTGATGATTCTTTGCTTTCAAAATAAAACGTTCACAAAAGAAATGCATGTAAGAAAAGAAAATATTTAGCTAAACGACTCTAAGATTTTAGGTACAGTATCTTTGCAGCATCATTTAGTAACATGTTGATGTATTCAGAATGGAAAATCAGTGTAACCAGTTTAAATACGAATATGGAAAACAAAAATAAACAAGCATTGTCAAAGCCAGTGGGTCTGAAATTGGTGGTCAGCCTTGTGGTTTTGTCAAGGCTTGACTTGTTTAGGCATGTTTTTTGTAAAACCTTAACAGTGTGGGAGCTGCAGGGTCCTCACCATTCTAACAAGCATTGGCAAAAGCAAAACAAAACAAAAAATGTTGGTCTCCGCACACATCGCCACAGCGGTTCTGGGCACTGAATTTAAACTACTTCGTGTGCCAATATGCTCCTTCTAAAAGAGCAGAATACTGTCACTTACAGGGGCGCCAGCTGATAGACAGACAGAGAGACAGAATAAAAAACAAAACAAAAGGTCATGGTTAATGCCAGGCCTAATTAGATGCCCAATTATTAAAGAAAGTCTCAAAAGTGCATCCATGGTATATATCCTTGCATTAAGTGCATATGTACAGTTTCCATTAATTCACAAGAATTTACAGAAGTATGCCAAGAAATAGTACTCCGAGAAAATATTTGTGAACTGCATTTTAGCTTTAGCAAATATGCAGGTGTAGATTTGCTGATTTGAAAATCTGAATGTTTTCAAGTTCACTTTTCCTCCAACCACTTTTTTCCCAATGCTGGAAGACGTTTTAAGTCTGCCACTGTCAGTAGTAAATTTCCAACTGTTCTCAGTATGGGAAATGATTAGAGAAGAATTGTTGAAAACCCTTAAAACATGCACATTAGTAGGTTTGCACTTACCACTACCTTCAGCCCCAGTATGTAGACCTGCAGAAACATAGCAGCATAAGGGAATTTCTAGTATTCAAACACTACTATGGTATGAACCCTGGCATAATCAGAGAGGCCCTATCAGAACTCTAATGAGATTGCTGCGTAATTTGTTGCCGCATTACATGGCACAGAGGGGCCAAGTGGATTTTGTTACAGGACAAGTAGATTTATTAAGCAGCCTGCCCCATTGACAAGTAGATATTTTATTAAATTCCACACCCCTGTGTAATGTCAGCAGCTTGTATTCAGAAACACCCAGAATAGAGGAAACACTTTTCCTTTTCTTGCTCCTTTGAGGTCATATACTGTGACTATGTACATTGTAACAATCAAAGTATAGCAAGCCTCAGAGGTGTTGGAGACCCATCGACGCAAAGACTAACGATCTATATGTAATGCGAGCAGCTTCTGGTTCTTATTCTGTTTCCCCCGGGATCATATAGTGTGAGTATCTATATTGTAATATTCGCTCTGTATATGCTCTCAGAGGCGTTATTGACCCATCGGCGCGAAGACGAAAGATTTCGAAGTCCCAGAGAAAAGAAGCTTATACATAGCGTTTCATTTAATGTTTTGATGAAGCGTACATTTATATGTAATATGACCATATTTGTGTTTAACTGTTTTTTACTTGTTATTGTTGTTGTGACTTGAGATGATGTAGTGCGGGAGTGTTTGTTGCAGCACTTCTTTTCTACTTTATCTAAAAGTAACTGATGCCCTCTTATATTAACAAGAATGTGGGGCAACACTTTTACAAACTATAAGTGAGAAAATGTAGCCTATGGGGAAAAAAGATAGAGTATGGTCACGCTTAAGGGATATCTTATGAATTGCGTTTTTATTTGTTACCCCTTTGATATGCACAGCTACACTTTCCTAAGAAAGTATATTGTTGATTGCTTAATACAACAGTTTCAAACCTGCACTGAAATTTTGGCAGCGCAACCACACCTACTATTTTGCTGCAAGAAAGTAGCATTCCCGCGACAGAAGTAAGCACTGCACTATAAGTTTACATTATAAGTAAACATTGCTTACAAGAAGTAGCCTACTCATTACCTTATTTAAATGAAGACCGCAACAGCGCGCTTTGTTTTTGCAACCCCCTCCTCCATAATATAATATTTGCTCCAAAGATGTAGCACTCCCCGTCGGAAAAGTAAACACCACATTCTAAGTAAATAGTGCTTCTGGGAAGTATCCCACCCACGAACTTAATAAAAGGAAAACCTCAACACACTCGGTATTTTCCTGCAGTGATTTGTAGGCCCCATGCAAATTATATAAATGGCCCATAAAATATATTAAAAAAAACATTTTCTACCTTCACAGTCCCTGTCCACCACCTGTACAAACTTAATAGTGTTCCTACCCTCCCCTCTACTACTTTTTTTCCCGTATTCCTTTGAAGTGCATCACAAAATGGCTGACAACAGTGAACCGTTCCCAGCCAAAAAGGAGCAAACTTGTACTGGAAACACTTTAGCCAATAAAATGTCCATGGTGTTCCACAGAGGGGGAGGAAATGGCTGCCAATACTTCTACTTTTAATGCTTCACAGCCAATGAGCATTAAGCTTGGGAAGGTCCTGCTTGGAACACGTTAGCCAATCAGATGTCTCTGATACTCCACGGAGGGGGAGGGAATCGCTGACAACACTTCTACTTTCAATGGTTTACAGCCAATGAACATTAAGCTTGGAACGTTCTTCTTGGAACACATCAGCCAATCAGATGTCCCTGCTACTCCACGGAGGGGGAGGGAATGGCTGGCAACACTTATACTTTGAATGGTTCGCTGCCAAACAACATTAAGCTGGTTGTTGGAACACCTCAGCCAATTAAACGTTAAATTTGTTCCGCGCACGGGGACAGAACACGCTCTCCCACATAATATTAAATTACCTCTAACAAAGTGACACTATCCGTGATAAAAGTGAACACCGCATTATAAGTAAACATTACTGCGCATTATATTAAAGGAAGGCCACAATACGGTGCATTGTTGTTTTCCCGATGTGATTTCCACAGCCTACGGAACATTGCCGCAACACCGCGCATCGATGTTTTGGGGACGGGATTTCCACGGCCTGCGCAACATTCACACTACCTGTGTATGCACCCTACTGTCGGGCTGTCAGCGACACAAGTATAAACTAACTGCCACTAACCTTTCTGGAGACTCCAGCAGAGACGATGTATGTAGAATAATTCCCCCACATCTCCTGAACGTAACCCCCAACAGAGGAATGAAAATCCTGCTATGTGGAACTTAGCCCAGGGGAAAAGGGAAAGGGGACAACATAATAAACTTGCTTCTACTGGTCTGGTGGCGTCAAGGCCATCTACCTGGGCTATGGTCTGGCACCTTGAGTGAAAACAACCCTGCAGGACAGGATGAGAAAGCACAACAGTTGTAATGGAAATGGTGTCATGCACTCTCTCTATAGTATATATATATCTATCCTCACTCACCAGATACTCAGAAGCTAGATATAATATAAAGGAGTACCCCAACTCCTATCCTAGAAGCTAGGTACTCCAAGGCCATCAACTGGTAAGAAATAGCATAAAGGAAAGCAGCAGAACGTAGCCTCCTAAACTGTTAAATTCACAGTATTTTTCCCTCTCCGGAAGAAATATACAATTGCAATGCACATAATAAGAACTTTCATCACCAGCCGGTAATGTCTCACACTGCGAGTCTGTTCATTTGCCCAGTCTTTAGATAAGCCTTTTCGCAAGTGTATTATATCACTAGAGAGACTCTCCTGGAGCCTCGGGGTCTCGGAAGTCAGATATCGCATTTAACCAAATGCGGAAGGGAAAAAAGAACAACAAGGGTCTAATGTCACGGAGTCTCAAAAGAAAAGGATACTTGAAAAGTTAATCCGAGTGCGGCCCCGAACACTAAGTCTGAACAACTGAGTCTTAAACGAAAATTCTCTGAATACTAAAGGATGCGAGAGTCACGGGTACGAAGCGGCCGCTTCGTTCTGCGGAAATACCTGAGTACAAGGAAAGTCAACAACACGGCAATTGCAGGATTGCGTTTCCTTTGACGTGAAGAACTCAAAGGAGGCTGGAACGCTGCACGTTCTTCAAGCTGAGGTCCGGCGGGGAATACCATCCGCCATTACGGCTTCTCCGGGAAGGATTATCAAGCACCGGAGGAAGGTGTAGGCGTTGCTTATGTAGCACCCGCCCTCGACATGCATGAACCGGCCCCTTTGCCTGCTGGGAGTTGTAGTATCGTTTACGATACTTGGACGGATTTCTGGTTCTCAGGTGGGTAATCGCGACACCTACACACTGCTTGCCGCAATACAGCGCATTGTTTTCCCTACGGGATTACCACAGCCTACGCAACCTTGCTGCAATACCACGCACCGTTGTTCTGCGGACGTGATTTCCACAGCCTACGCAACATTCAAACTCCCTGCCTCTGCACCGTACACACAGTGTTCCTACTATACGCTCTTATACAATTTTTCTCTTTTTTTCCCCCTACTCCTTTCAACTGAGTCACAAAATGGCTGCCAACACTTCCTGGTTTCAACTATTCACAGCTAATAAGCCGCCGGCGTGTGCTCGTAACGCCTTAGCCAAATCAGATGTCAGAATTCTCAAATATCGATATCTGTAAATTTTTATATTTCTCAAAAACTACTGAACAGATTTACACCTTTTAAACAAAAGCGTGCTTTCTGGACCAAGACCTTTCTCCCTGCCAAATTTGGCGTAATGCAGTTCAGCAATATGACCTGTAGCCTTGTCTAAAGTTTCCTATGGAAATTGCATGGAGAAAACACGTTTTGGGACCCACATTTTTTCTCAACCCCCGTTAACGAATCACCCCCAAACTTTCAAGATTGGAGCTGATCTGAAAAAAAATGCTGAGGGTCCCTGGGAGCCAACTAGGCCACCAGGTACGTCAAGTAAGTCCCACACAGCTGGATTGCTGAGTGTGGTCCGAGGCCACACCCCCTTTTTACACTACTCTGCAAACATGCGCACTGCTATTAGGGGCATGAAGTCCACTTTAGTCCTGAGGTCCTCAGGACACAAGAGGACCTCATTGCCCCACCAGCAGTGAGCTAAGAGGTGAGTTTGCAGAGTGTTATAAAAAGAGCATGACCTCGGACCACCTCTCAGCAATCCAGCTGTGTGGTACTTACTGGAGGTACCTGGTGGGCTAGTTGGCCCCCAAGGACCATCAGTATTCAAGGGGATTTAATTCCCCAACTTAGAACGCACTAGGGGGCGTGTTTACTGAGTGGTGCAGGGAGGGGCCGAGCCTCGGGTGAGGTGCCTTCTTTTTTTTTCTTTGAAGGAAGGCTGTGTGGCCCTCCTTCTTTCAATATATTTTGGGCCCTGGGGACCCCATCGCCCAGGGCCTGCACATTTTCATTAAATAAAAGGAAGGGGGCCGTGCGGCCTTCCTCTTGAGGCCAATTTCGGCCCGGACCCCATCCCCGGGGCATGGCCAAAAATACATTTATGTATTTTCCTAATGGAGGGGGATGCATTGCATTTTTTTTTTATTTAATTCCGGAGGGGGTCCGCGTCGCCCCCTCCCCTGGGCCAGTTCTGGCCCCGGGGACCCATGCCCCAGGGCATGCCTAATTCCTTATTTTATGTTTTAGAGGGGGGGGGGGCACTCCTGGGCCATTTTTGGCCCCATTGACCCCCATCCCCCGGGGCATGCCCAGTGCGTTTTTCTTTTACGTTTTTAGAGGAGGGGGGCCGAGTGGCCATTTTTGGGCCCGGGGACCCCATCCCCGGGGCATGGCCTCTCGTTGGGGACCGTGAGGGGAGGCCAATGCCCCCACGGTCCCTACCGGCTCCCCACCTCCTGCGGGAGCCGGCATTACTTTTGAGCAAGGGGAGCTGCTAATATACAGCTCCCCTTGCTCAAAAAAAAATCCTACTTTGCTTCATTGAAGCGTGAGCAGGTTTCCTGCTCTCGCTTCAACAAAGCAGAGCAGAGTTTGCTATGGCCGGGCAGGAGCCTTGCTCCTGCCCGGCCATAGCAAACACCAATGTCCCGGCGGCAGGCTCCCCGGGTGTGAGAAGTTGGCCTGATGTGCAGTGCTCACTATTCTAGTGATCACTATATATCAGTCCAAACAACCCTTATTGATGATTGGTTGTAAGTCAACCTTATAGACCAGCTATCCTAGTAGCATGGATACGAGCAGTCTAAGGCTAAGACTCTAGAGGGCGTGTTAAGCCAGCTGTTTTACCATCACATTACCCCTTGAACACCCAGTGAAAGGACACCACACAAGTGTTATGAAAATAAACAATGTATTTATTAGAATCACAACAACCCTGTACTCTTTATGAGGACAGGGTGCTAAGCACACAACAAAACTCTTACGAAAATACTTTTAAGTTAGCACGTTACACAGATGCCCGAGGGGCACGAAAAACCATATACGCTAAAAGTGGAATGCGAATTACTAGCAGGTAAGTAACAGTTCTAATAGGCTTTGGAATCGCTAGGACTGGACTAGGGAATCGTTAGATTACTACTAGGAGGCCCAGGGGACTCGGGTGCAGAGTGTGCACTCTCACGCGGGATGCGGGACAAAGTCTATGGAAGCTAGAATTCACAAAGTTAGTGTTCACGGGCGAACCCGACCTGGTAGGGAGAAAATGACAGTGGATCCTGACCCTTGGATAGTGAGGCTATGCTGGGACACCGGAGTGCCGAAGTTACCTAGCCCAGGGGCTGCAGCTGCATAGGTCTGAAAAGACGTCGGGGATCTCGTTGCCGGACCAGGAGCCTGGAAGGAAGAAGTTGCTGGCAGGCGACCAGTGAAGAAAAGTTCGATGGATCCAAGCCTGGATCAAGGAAGAAGAAAACCTGAAAGCAGAGGGGACCAAGTTCTTGAATCACTAGCCAGTGATTAAGTGGGCACCAGGATGGCACCGGGCGAAGTCACCGCAGTCAGGTGAGTGGGCGCTGCTGGGCTCTGCAGTCTCTCGGACCAGGAGGCGTTGTCGGCGACCAGGATGGAGGTGCGAGCTGTCCCACGAAGGATGAAGTCGTTGGCGTCGAAGTTACCCAGGATTGGGCAACAAGCCTTGGCTAATTCAAGCCCACGCGGTGGACTCAAAATGGCGTCTTGAGTGGACCAGGAGGGTCCAGGGTGCTCCTCTTCTGGGAGGGAGCAAGGGCCAGTCTGGAGCAACCAGACCAGCAGTAGAAATGTCGTCGGGCGTCGTCAGGAAGGCCCCAAGCCAACGGGCTAGTAGCCAAACAACGCGGTGAGCAGCGGAAAGCAGAAGGGCCCCACGCAGATCGTGGAGATGCTGGGGGGCTGCACTTCGGAGCTGGAGCTGCTCAGAGTCGGGGCTTCTCGGACCCCAAAGCACTCACCAGTGGATTACTCGGCGGGCTTGCTGGAAAGAAGTCGTGCAGTCTTGCAGATGGCCGGTCCCTTGAGGTCTCGTCGCACCCACGGTTCTCAGCTGGGCTGTAGAGGTGGGTAGAGGTCAGAGGTGCCAGGGAAGCCGGTTCTCGTCGAGCTGGGCAGTCGGATTCCGGAGGAAGGACTTACAGCAGACCGCAGTGTTCTTAGATGGTGCCTGCGGATGCAGGGTGACTACTCCTTAGTCACAAGGGAGAAATCTTAGGAAGAAGTCTTGAGTTCCTTTCGCAGAAAGTAGTTTCAGGATTCAAAGATGATCTGATTTGGAAGGGGGCCAGTCTCTACCTTTATCCTGTAAAAAGGGGCTGGCACGCGACTAAGTCCTGCCCTATGGGTGGGACTAGGAGGGGGGTGGTTACACCCACTTCCTTGGCGGGCTTTTCCCCAGCACAGGGTCTGGAGTGACCCTGGAACTGGTTCCAGCCAGCCTATGCACAGTGAGCACCGGGGTGCCACGTGCAGTCACCTTCCTCTAAAGCCCTGCCTACCTACAATACACAAAACCCTGTCTGGGACGGTGCTGGCACCGCCCCTGGCAGGAAACCCTTTGTCCTTATCTCCTGCTCTGGGAGGACTCCCAGCAGCAGGAGGGCAGACTTGTGTCTTGGTGGCAGCATCCATTTTGTGGATGCTAAGGCTCTGTCTGACTTTTAACCGGGTTATAGGTTACAGGCATGTCGTGTCCCTCTAGAAGGGTGGAATGCTAACCCCGTTGCCAGAATTGGCGAGGGGTTAGTATTCCAATTCGTATGACACCTTACTCGACATGTTTTGATAAAGCGATACCAGAGTTGGCACATAACCGCGAGGATTATAATGCACTTAAGAGTATATGGTATGCGATATCATGGAAACGGCTAAGGGATGGATCCCGACAGCCGCAGACAGGCTCAGCTCATGCTAGAGCACCATCTCACACGATTCCAAGCACTCTGCCTTCAGGATTGTTAAGGCCTGCTATAGGAGTGACTGATAGGAGATCTGTGTGTCCATTTTTAGGGTTAGATATAGGTATACTATATCTAAAGCAAAGGGTGAGTACACCACCTTGCCCCAGCTGTCGTGCAGCCAGTTGTGTCAGTTTTAGTTAGTCAATCCAGGGGTGGCATAATACATGCTTCAGCCCCTGGGAGACTTCTGGGTGCACCTCAGCCCTGGGTACAGGGACTTGGAGAGGGCCCAGTGCCAATTCAGTACCTGAGTACAATTTGGATAGAGAGAACAGCTAGGCTGTGGGTCTGATTAGCAGGCCCACAGCCAGGGAAAGTCGTAAACCAGTGCAGCAAAAAGCAAAAAATCTGGGTGATCATAGGATTGCAGACCCTACTCTCCTACATGACCCCCCCCCAAACTTTGGGACAATAAACTAACCTTGACCAGGTGAGTCTTCTTGCTCTAAGTGGAAATACCTGGAGAGCCCATCAGCATTGCTGTGATCAGTCCCAGGTCTATGCTCCACTGTAAAATCCATCCCCTGTAGGGAAATGGACCACCTAAGCAGTTTGGGGTTTTCACCCTTCATCTGATTTAGCCACAAGAGGGGCTTATGGTCTGTCTGAATGGTGAAGTGAGTGCCAAACAAGTAGGCCCTCAGCTTCTTCAGGGCCCAGACCACAGCAAAGGCCTCCCTCTCAATAGCTGACCAATTTTTCTCTCTGGGTGTCAACCTCCTACTAATGAAAGCAATAGGCTGATCATTACCATCAAAATTCAGTTGAGACAGAACAGCTCCCACACCCAACTCAGAAGCATCTGTTTGGACAATGAATGGCTTGGAGTAATCTGGACTCTTGAGGATAGGTGCTGTGCACATGGCCTGCTTTAGGTCATTGAATGCTTTCTGACAGCTTGCTGTCCACTGAACTTTCTTTGGCATCTTCTTGCTTGTCAGGTCATTAAGGGGGGTCACTATGGACCCATAATTTCTGACAAACTTCCTATAGTACCCAGTCAGGCCCAAGAAAGCTCGAACCTGAGTCTGGGTGATTGGAGGAGTCCAGTCCTTGATGGCCTGTATCTTACTCTCCAGTGGCTGAACCTGGCCTCCACCTACAAGGTGGCCCAGGTATACAACCTGTGACTGCCCTATCTGGCACTTGGTGGCCTTGATAGTGAGGCCTGCCTTTTGCAGGGCCTCTAACACTTTCCTCAGGTGGACCAGGTGATCCTCCCAGGTGGAGCTAAAGACAGCAATATCGTCAAGATAAGCTGCACAGAAGTCATCCAGCCCAGTGAGGACTTGATTCACCAACCTTTGGAAGGTGGCAGGTGCATTTTACAGTCCAAAGGGCATTACCACAAATTGATAATGCCCTCCAGGGGTAGAAAATGCTGTCTTAGGTTTGGCTTCCTCAGCTAACCTGATTTGCCAATACCCAGCTGTCAAATCGAATGTGCTTAAGAAGTTGGCAGAAGCCAATCTATCTATAAGCTCATCTGCTCTTGGTATTGGGTGGGCATCAGTCTTAGTGACTGCATTGAGGCCTCTGTAGTCTACGCAAAACCTCATCTCTCTCTTACCACCCTGGGTGTGAGGCTTTGGCACTAGAACTACTGGGCTAGCCCAAGGGCTATCTGAGGGCTCAATGACTCCCAGTTCCAACATTTTCTGCACTTCAGTTTTTATGCAGTCTCTAACATGATCAGGCTGTCTGTAGATTTTACTCTTGACAGGCAGACTGTCTCCAGTGTCAACATCATGGGTACACCAATCAGTTTGGCTGGGTGTCAGAGAGAACATATGTCGAAAGGATTGCAGAACTTGCCTGCAATCCTGTTGCTGATGTTCAGTGAGGCTGCCACAAAAGACAACACCATCAACTGACCCATCATCAGGATTCTGAGTGAGCAGGTCTGGGAGAGGGTCACTCTCTTCCTCCTGTCCCTCATCTGTGGCCATGAGCAAGCTCATGTCCTTCCTGTCAACATATGCTTTGAGCCTGTTAACATGGAGCACTCTGAGAGGGCTCCTGGGAGTTCCAAGGTCCACCAAGTAGGTAACCTCTCCCTTTTGCTCAATGATGGTGTGGGGCCCAGACCATTTGTCTTTCAGAGCTGCTGGGGCCACTGGCTCCAGCACCCACACCTTCTGTCCTGGCTGGTACACAGTCAGTACAGCCTTTTGGTCATGCCAAGCTTTTTGAAGTTCCTGGCTGGCCTCAAGGTTTTTAGATGCCTTTTTCATATACTCAGCCATCCTGGAGCGGAGACCAAGTACATAGTCCACTATGTTGGTTGCAGGCTTTTTGAGAGGTCTCTCCCATCCTTCCTTCACCAAACACAGGGGTCCTCTTACAGGATGCCCATACAGAAGCTCAAAAGGGCTGTAGCCAACCCCCTTCTGTGGGACCTCTCTGTAAGCAAACAAGAGGCAGGGGATCAGGACATCCCATCTTCTCCTAAGAGGTTCAGGTAGTCCATGAATCATCCCCTTCAGGGTCCTGTTGAATCTCTCAACAAGCCCATTGCATTGTGGATGATAGGGTGTGGTGAACTTGTAGTTCACACCACACTCTTTCCACATGGCAGTCAGATATCCTGACATGAAGTTTGTACCTCTGTCAGAAACGACCTCCTTAGGGAAACCCACTCTGGAGAACACTCCAACTAGGGCTCTTGCCACTACAGGGGCTGTAGTGGTCCTAAGGGGAATAGCCTCAGGATACCTGGTGGCATGGTCCACCACCACCAGTATAAACTTGTGTCCTGATGCTGTCTGGGGTTCCATTGGACCAACAATGTCAATCCCCACTCTTTCAAAGGGAACCCCCACCACAGGTAGTGGTATAAGGGGGGCCTTTGTTGTGCCACCTGACTTACCACTGGCTTGGCAAGTGACACATGAGCGACAAAACTCCTTGGTATTCTCATTCATATGGGGCCAGTGAAAGTGTGAGACAAGCCTGTCCCAAGTCTTTGTCTGACCTAAATGACCTGCAAGGGGAATCTCATGGGCCAAGGTGAGAAGGAAACCTCTCAGAGACAAGGGGATGACCAGCCTCCTGGTTGCACCAGGCTTGGGGTCTCTTGACTCAGAGTACAGGAGTCCATCTTCCCAGTATACCCTGTGGGCACCTGTGGCATTCCCTGCAGCCTCAGCAGCAGCCTGCTGTCTGAGGGGTTCAAGGGAAGGGCAGCTCAACTGTTCCTTCCCCAGGTCTGCTCTGGAGGGTCCCCCTGAGCCCAGAAACTCAACTTGATCAAGTTCAAGCTCTTTAGGCTCAGTTTCCCTCAGCTCTTCTAGATCAGCCTCCTCAGAGACTTGATCCTCAACCTGGGGCAAGGGGGAAGGCAAAGCCTTACCCTTACTGCTCTTCTTCTTGGAAGGTGTCTGGTCCATAATTTCAGGATCCAGCACCTGTTCAGTGGGGCATCTTCTGGCCTGTGACCTAGTCACAGCAAGCACATGTGCTGGCAAGCCTAACATCTCCATGTGAGTCCTCTGCTCCACTTCTGACCATTGTGATGACTCCAAATCATTGCCCAACAAACAATCAACTGGGAGGTCTGAACTGACTACAACTTTCTTTTGTCCCTTCACTCCACCCCAGGAGAAAGCTACAATTGCCACACTATGACTAGTAGTGACATTGCTGGCATTGGTCACCAGGAAATCAGTACCTGGCATGATCTGTCCAGGGTCCACAAAGTTAGGTGTCACCATGGTGACACTGGCACAAGTGTCCCTATAGGCCTGAGCCATTTTGCCATTAATCAAAGGTGTCTGCCTGTATTTGCCCAAAGTATTGGGACTTATTTCAGGGGACATATCCATATCCCCTGTACAGACAAGGACAGCTTGAGTGAGTGTGCCAACTAAGTTGTCAGACCCCTCAGTACCCAAGGTTAACCCAACTAATGCCTTGGGAGTGACACTACCACTACTGACTGTACTAGGGGGTGCAGTTGCTTTAGGAGCTGTAGTGGCAGGAGTTTGTCCTCCTCCTCTTTTGGTGCACTCACTAAACCAGTGAGATTTACTTTTGCAGTACTGGCACCACCTTTTTGACTGGCCTTCTTGAGTCTTCTTTTTCTGGGAAGCCTGACCCCCACCCTCTTTGGTTTGTTGGGGACCTGGTGAAGACTTCTGGTCATTTTGCTCATTCTTACCATTACCCTTCTGGTCTGCTTTCTTCTGACCACCCTGGTTCTGGTTCTGGTTCTGCTTGATCCTTGTCCTGACCCATTTGTCTGCCTTCTTTCCCAATTCTTGGGGAGAGGTCAGATCTGAATCAACAAGGTGCTGGTGCAGCAACTGGTTCTGACAATTGTTCAAAATTTGTTCTCTCATCATTAGATTATACAATCCTGTGTAATCTGTAACCTTGCTACCCAGCAACCAGCCCTCCAAAGCCTTAGTGGCACAATCCACAAAATCAGACCAGTCCTGAGACTGAGTTTTCTGGGTGTCTCTGAACAGCAACCTGTACTGCTCAGTGGTTAAACCAAACCCATCAACCAGTGTATTCTTCAGGACCTGGTAATTGTTAGCATCCTCCACTCTTGTAGTGAGGAGCTTATCTCTACCTTTACCATCAAAGGAGAGCCACAGTATAGCTGCCCACTGACTCTGGGGAATGTTCTGCACAGTGCAGGCCCTCTCCAGAGCAGCCATCCATTTCTGGATGTCATCCCCTTGCTTGAAGGGGGGCACTATTTTAGTCAGGTGTTTAGTATCTAAACCCTTCTCTCTATCTCTTGGGAGATTGCTGCCACCAGTGGGAGCTAGCCCACTCATCTGCTGCTCTCTTGCCAGGGCAAGCTTCTCTTTGGCCAGGGCAATTTCTTCCCTTTCAATCCTCAGTTCAGCTTGTCTCATCCTAGCTTCATGCTCCTTTCTCTGAGGGGAAGTAAATCTCCTCTGTGGAGGATTCCTTCTCCCCTGAGAAGAGGCATTAGAGTGCAGAGATCTATTGGAGTCCCTAGAAAGAGATCTATCTCTCCTAACTCCAAGGTTAGGCCCACTTCGGGTTAGTACTGGGGGGCCCCCAGATCCTAGCCCAAGTAAGTCTAAGTTGGTCCTAGTTAGCCTTCTGACTACCTCAAGACCTTTGTCTACCTCATCCCCAGAGAGTACCTCCTGATCCTCCTCCTCAACTGCTGAATCAGTGTTGGGGAGGTCTGGATCCCCAGAGGTTCCCTCTAAGGCTGGCATGCTCTCATGTAACTGAGAGAGCTTTCTGGCATCATATGTCTCTAAGAGACCTATCAGAAAGGGAAGGGTGGGGTTAGACCCCTGCTTCAGTTTCCTGGAGACACAGAGTTGTCTCATCTCCTGAAAATTGAGAGCTGCATATCTTGAAGTGACCTGTGGAGGGTCAACACTGACCAGGGGAGTCTCAGTAGAGTCCCCCTGAGTCGACATGCTTTTCTAGTGAGGTGTAAGTGGTGCACTTACCTACACTATATGTTTGCCTACTGATCCCTTGCTAGAGTTGTAGTTTAGGGTGTGCTAGGCCCTAGGAGCTACAACAGCTGGTTCAGTAGAACTCAGAGTATTCTAAGCTAAGTTATATGTACCTTTAGTACTTATGTGATCTTTCACAAGATATTCTTAGGGCATGTGTGGTAAAACAACAGCAAGCTCAAATCCCAACCGCTGCTCACCAATGTGAGAAGTTGGCCTGATGTGCAGTGCTCACTATTCTAGTGATCACTATATATCAGTCCAAACAACCCTTATTGATGATTGGTTGTAAGTCAACCTTATAGACCAGCTATCCTAGTAGCATGGATACGAGCAGTCTAAGGCTAAGACTCTAGAGGGCGTGTTAAGCCAGCTGTTTTACCATCACATTACCCCTTGAACACCCAGTGAAAGGACACCACACAAGTGTTATGAAAATAAACAATGTATTTATTAGAATCACAACAACCCTGTACTCTTTATGAGGACAGGGTGCTAAGCACACAACAAAACTCTTACGAAAATACTTTTAAGTTAGCACGTTACACAGATGCCCGAGGGGCACGAAAAACCATATACGCTAAAAGTGGAATGCGAATTACTAGCAGGTAAGTAACAGTTCTAATAGGCTTTGGAATCGCTAGGACTGGACTAGGGAATCGTTAGATTACTACTAGGAGGCCCAGGGGACTCGGGTGCAGAGTGTGCACTCTCACGCGGGATGCGGGACAAAGTCTATGGAAGCTAGAATTCACAAAGTTAGTGTTCACGGGCGAACCCGACCTGGTAGGGAGAAAATGACAGTGGATCCTGACCCTTGGATAGTGAGGCTATGCTGGGACACCGGAGTGCCGAAGTTACCTAGCCCAGGGGCTGCAGCTGCATAGGTCTGAAAAGACGTCGGGGATCTCGTTGCCGGACCAGGAGCCTGGAAGGAAGAAGTTGCTGGCAGGCGACCAGTGAAGAAAAGTTCGATGGATCCAAGCCTGGATCAAGGAAGAAGAAAACCTGAAAGCAGAGGGGACCAAGTTCTTGAATCACTAGCCAGTGATTAAGTGGGCACCAGGATGGCACCGGGCGAAGTCACCGCAGTCAGGTGAGTGGGCGCTGCTGGGCTCTGCAGTCTCTCGGACCAGGAGGCGTTGTCGGCGACCAGGATGGAGGTGCGAGCTGTCCCACGAAGGATGAAGTCGTTGGCGTCGAAGTTACCCAGGATTGGGCAACAAGCCTTGGCTAATTCAAGCCCACGCGGTGGACTCAAAATGGCGTCTTGAGTGGACCAGGAGGGTCCAGGGTGCTCCTCTTCTGGGAGGGAGCAAGGGCCAGTCTGGAGCAACCAGACCAGCAGTAGAAATGTCGTCGGGCGTCGTCAGGAAGGCCCCAAGCCAACGGGCTAGTAGCCAAACAACGCGGTGAGCAGCGGAAAGCAGAAGGGCCCCACGCAGATCGTGGAGATGCTGGGGGGCTGCACTTCGGAGCTGGAGCTGCTCAGAGTCGGGGCTTCTCGGACCCCAAAGCACTCACCAGTGGATTACTCGGCGGGCTTGCTGGAAAGAAGTCGTGCAGTCTTGCAGATGGCCGGTCCCTTGAGGTCTCGTCGCACCCACGGTTCTCAGCTGGGCTGTAGAGGTGGGTAGAGGTCAGAGGTGCCAGGGAAGCCGGTTCTCGTCGAGCTGGGCAGTCGGATTCCGGAGGAAGGACTTACAGCAGACCGCAGTGTTCTTAGATGGTGCCTGCGGATGCAGGGTGACTACTCCTTAGTCACAAGGGAGAAATCTTAGGAAGAAGTCTTGAGTTCCTTTCGCAGAAAGTAGTTTCAGGATTCAAAGATGATCTGATTTGGAAGGGGGCCAGTCTCTACCTTTATCCTGTAAAAAGGGGCTGGCACGCGACTAAGTCCTGCCCTATGGGTGGGACTAGGAGGGGGGTGGTTACACCCACTTCCTTGGCGGGCTTTTCCCCAGCACAGGGTCTGGAGTGACCCTGGAACTGGTTCCAGCCAGCCTATGCACAGTGAGCACCGGGGTGCCACGTGCAGTCACCTTCCTCTAAAGCCCTGCCTACCTACAATACACAAAACCCTGTCTGGGACGGTGCTGGCACCGCCCCTGGCAGGAAACCCTTTGTCCTTATCTCCTGCTCTGGGAGGACTCCCAGCAGCAGGAGGGCAGACTTGTGTCTTGGTGGCAGCATCCATTTTGTGGATGCTAAGGCTCTGTCTGACTTTTAACCGGGTTATAGGTTACAGGCATGTCGTGTCCCTCTAGAAGGGTGGAATGCTAACCCCGTCGCCAGAATTGGCGAGGGGTTAGTATTCCAATTCGTATGACACCTTACTCGACATGTTTTGATAAAGCGATACCAGAGTTGGCACATAACCGCGAGGATTATAATGCACTTAAGAGTATATGGTATGCGATATCATGGAAACGGCTAAGGGATGGATCCCGACAGCCGCAGACAGGCTCAGCTCATGCTAGAGCACCATCTCACACGATTCCAAGCACTCTGCCTTCAGGATTGTTAAGGCCTGCTATAGGAGTGACTGATAGGAGATCTGTGTGTCCATTTTTAGGGTTAGATATAGGTATACTATATCTAAAGCAAAGGGTGAGTACACCACCTTGCCCCAGCTGTCGTGCAGCCAGTTGTGTCAGTTTTAGTTAGTCAATCCAGGGGTGGCATAATACATGCTTCAGCCCCTGGGAGACTTCTGGGTGCACCTCAGCCCTGGGTACAGGGACTTGGAGAGGGCCCAGTGCCAATTCAGTACCTGAGTACAATTTGGATAGAGAGAACAGCTAGGCTGTGGGTCTGATTAGCAGGCCCACAGCCCGGGAAAGTCGTAAACCAGTGCAGCAAAAAGCAAAAAATCTGGGTGATCATAGGATTGCAGACCCTACTCTCCTACACCGGGACATTGCAGGAGCCAGCCCTGGGGGGTTGCGGTCCACATGACCATCAAGGGCTCCAGGAGGGGGCCACACGGCCCCCCTCCCAACTATTTAAAACCCCGGGGAGGTGGTGGCCCCTGGGGCAGTGTGGGGGGCAGGAGCCCCCCCCTCACTTCTTTATTTTAGTTTAAGTCCTGGGAGGTGGCGGTCCCCAGGACAGCGGGGGGGCAGGAGCCTCCCCCTAGCATTTTATTAGAAGCCCCATGGAAGTTTCGGTCCATGGGGCTTCCTTTACTTGTTTTTCAACCTTTTTTCCACTGTTTTCTTATGCCTTGGTTACTGAGCCACAAGTTGGCTGCCAATACTTCCTGGTTTGATTTGTTGGAAGCCAATCAGAAGTCAGCTCGTGCTCGGAAGGAGTTGGGACTCCTCCTCGGCACTCAGATATATAAATGTTTCCTTTTTTTTTTATTTCTAAGCAACTACTGAACGGATGTACACCATTAAAAAAAAAAAGGTTGCTTTCTGGACTAAGAGTTACCTTTTTGCCACATTTTGTGAAATTCCGCTCAGCAGTTCAAGCTGTAGCCTGTTCCAAAATTCCTATGGAAATTAACATTGGGAAAACGCATTTTGGGACCCCCCTTTTTCCTCGGCCGCTGCTTGACGAATCCCCCCAAAACTTTCAAGACAGGAGCTGACCGGAGAGCCCCATTAGTTTCGAAAATTTCGCGGAAATTAGTCAAACGGCGCCAAAGCTATTGCAAAAGAAAAAACGCCTTTTGAATAGAAACGAGGTCCTAACTATAACTACCTACTGGCAACCGCAATCGCGGAGGCGATCGAAACGCGTCTGAGGCAGACACTTGTCTATTTTATTTTGGTGAAGGATAAATTCACAATGAAATCTTAAAAACCAGCCTTCGAACCTTCTTGGGGTTCATCCTGCCGTGGTCTGTGCCTGCGACCTCCCTCCGTGGATTTGGAGGGTCAGGACTTTTGTTTTATATATATATATTCACTGAAAAAAACATAGCTTTCACACATGTTATAGTTAGCTGGACATTTCACTCATACAAAACCATTGAAATTCCCCCGTTATAGTTAGTTCAGCTAACTATAACTCGCGCGCCCACAATGCACTGCTGATGACGTCACATATTACATCACTCATGACATGGTCAGTGACATCACTCATGACATCACTGATGACATCTCAAATGACATCACTGATGACATCACTGATGACATCATCCAGTGAATGTGTGTCTTTCTGAAAAATAAATATGTATTATATATGTATATCTAAAACTTGATGGAAGATTAAATGGGTAAATAAATGTCTAAATGGATTTTTTTTCTGTAAAAATGATTGCATAACTGACTTATTAAGTGTATCTTAGTGAATACATGTATTAGCGACTAATGTTTAAATATGTAAATATCTGTATCAGTGTCTCACTTTGTCTATAAGTGGCTGCATGGGTTAGTGAGTAGCTACATGAGTGTCTATATGAATTATTAGTTGGCTTTTTGAGTATAAGTACGAGTGTCTGTATGGTTCGGTGGGGGGTATTACTTAGCGCATAGATGCATGAATGAGTAACTCACTGTTTGTATGTGTTTTGAAGACAGCATGTGTGCAGGACTGTATGGGTGGATGAGTGTGTGTATGGGTGTGTTAGTGAGTGAATGACTGTCTTAATAGTATCTTTATGAGTAACTACATATGTTTTATTCTACTATATGTGAGTATTGATTTATATAAGTGCTTATATGTGAGAGTGTGAGAGATTGGAAGAGTTCCTGTATAAATAAGTATGTGTTTCTAGAAGTGATTGTTTAAGAGAGTAAGTATGTCTACGTTTCTGTAGAAGTAAGTGTAGTGGTGTGTGTATAGCTGTATATGCAAGTAAATGGATGTTTGATAGTTTATTTGCATGTGTGAGTAACTCTATGGATGAGTATCAGTGTGTAACAGGATGTATAGGCGTATGAGTACATATGATGAGTGAGTACATGTATGAGTGACTATATAGAACTGTTGGTGAATGAGTGGATTTGTGTATGAATGAATGAGTGTAGTTGTTGGAATTACTGAATAGGTTTTTGTAACTAGTATTGGTATCTCCATTTTTTTGAAAATGTTAGTTTCTATTTTTGAAAGTGTGTATCAAAGGTCATATTAGAGTGAGAGGAGGTCTACCACTTTTTCACAAGGATGATATCATAAGTGATGTCATTTGAGATGTCATCAGTGATGTCATATGTGATGTCACTGACTATGTCATGAGTGATGTAATATGTGACGTCATCAGCAATGCATTGCGGGTGAGCAAGTTATAGTTAGCTGAACTAACTATTTAGGGGGAGTTTCAATGGTTTTGTATGAGTGAAATGTCCAGCTAACTATAACATGTGTAAAACCTATGTTTTTTCCTGTGAATTTCAAAGGTTTTTTAAATGCTAATTCCTAACTAAAATGGCTGAAAACTATGGTTTTTTCAGTGAATTTCAAAGGTTTTGTAAATGATAATTTTTAAATGTATTAATTGTTCTATTTTTTTTATACTAATTTACTACATTGTTTTTTTTTTTTAACAAATTTTTTATTAGTCTGCACCAACAAAGATGCACAGCCCCTAGCACCGGAGTCTGATGCACACATCAACAAGACGAATATAGCATAGACAGACAATTTGGTCTTTTTATAGAACATGAAGGAAACACCCCCCCCACACCCCTACCCCTCCCCCCCCCCGTGGTTGCGCTGCTGCCATACCCCAAACCACTTTAATGCAGTAGTACATACATTGATTGCACACAGGTCCATCTGGGCGCCCACGACAGACTCCGACCACCCCCTACAGTGAAAGTGCTGGAGGGAGATCACTCTCCGGAGGAGGGTCCAAGTCCAGCCCCCTATAGTCAGCCCATCGTTTCCAGATTTGAAAATGCTTGTGGGGACAGCCCCTGGCCAGGAAGATGGGCTGCTCCAGTCCCATAGAAAAGTCCATGCCGTTTTTCCAAGCAGCCAGGGACGGGGCCAAGGGAGCCTTCCAGGCCCGAGCGATATCATGCTTGGCCAGGGTGAGGCCAAGCAGCAGCAAGTGACGTTTGTAGCGATTCCCCCCTACCCCTTCCATAACATGCAGTAGCGCCAATCTCGGATCCCTGGGCAACTCCCACGCCAACACTTCTGAGAGACAGCGGAAGACCCCAGTCCAGAACCTATGCAAACCGGAACAACCCCACGTGGTGTGTAAAAGTGTGCCCACCTCAGACCCGCAGCGCAGGCAGTCTGGAGAACTTATCATGCCCGCCTTCCATAGACGCTCCCATGTGAAGTATGTGCAGTGGAAGTATTTGAATTGTATGAGTCTCAGTCGTGTGGATATTGCCGCCCCCCTAGGACTCGCCAGGGCCTCCATCCAGTCCTCCTCCTCCAACTCCCCCACATCCCCCACCCACGCCGCCCGCAGCCTCTGCAGATCAGGGGAGCAGTGTCGCACCAGGGACTGGTACACCCGGGACAGTTTCTTGTCTGGGAGTTCCCCCATGAACAGTTGGGCCTCAAGTGGGCTAAAGTCCGGGAGAGAGCCCACGTCCGTCAAGTACGGCGTCAAAGCATGCCGGAACTGGAGGAATCGATAGAACTGGGAATGGGGCATCTTGAATTCGGTCTGCAGATCCCGAAAGGACTTCAATGTATCACCTGACATAACATCACCCAAGGAGGAAATACCGATAGCATCCCAGCCACCAAAACCTTCAAGGGTCTCCAAGTGGGGCTAGCGGCCGTTGCGCCAAAGTGGGGTTTCCCGGGTGAGGACATTCCACCATTTCATCCTACGTAGCGCCTGCCGCCAGATAGAGAAGACCACCTGCGTGGCGGAGGGAAGGCCCCGGCGGAGCAGTGCCGAGTAAAGCAAGGTGTGGGCAGATGGCGAGCCCATCAGGTGATGCTCCACCGCATAGGCTGGATCGCCCCTGTCGCCGTACCAACAATCATTAAGGACTAAGAGGTGCGCAGCCTGGTAGTACGACAGGATATCGGATGTGGCAAGACCACCTGCATACGTGGACAAGAAGCATGTCCGGAGTGCCACCCTCACGGTCCCCCCCTCCCACAGAAACCCACCCAGTGCCGAGTTAACCTGCTGAAACCAGCGGGGCGGGATGGGATATGGATGATTCTGCAGCTGGTATATAAGCCGCGGGAGTGCCACCGTTTTAAATATGGCCGATCTCCCATATATAGACAAAGGCATACGAGACCACACCTTCAGATCCGCCCGCGTGCGATCCCAGACCGAGGCAAGGTTGCGAGCTCGGGAGACTCCCGCGCTTTCAGACAGATAGACTCCCAGGTACTTCATCCCTCCGGTGGCCAATTGTAGGTCCGCCGCCCATACGCCAGCCCTCTGTCCGTCACCCAGCACCCATAAGGTGGACTTACTAGGGTTCACACACAGACCAGAGGTTTCCCCCAAAATCTGCAGAATGCGCAGCAGCTGTGGCCCAGACCGATCCAGGTCCGTAAGGAAGAACAGCACATCATCTACGTATAACGCTATCCTATCAGTCAGGCTGAGGGACCACCGAAAGCCCCTAAGCTGGGCGTCAATACGCATCCACGCCGCCAGGGGCTCCATAGCCAGTGCAAACAGATACGGAGAGAGGGGGCACCCCTGTCGTGTTCCCCTCAGAACCGGAAAGCGCCGGGAAGTTGCCCCCCCGACACGCACGGACGCAGTGGCACTAGTGTATAGCAGCCGTATATAGGTCAGAAAGCGAGGACCCAGGTTAAGGCGCTGTAACAAGGCAAATAAATATGTTCAACTCAAGGAGTCGAAGGCTCGGTCTATATCCGCTAACAATAGTGCGGCCGGCTCACCTAAGCTCCTCCAAGCAGAGATCGCCACCTGGGCCCGCCTGATATTGTGCCGGGTCGCCCTCCGGGGCATAAAGCCCGCCTGGTCCGGGTGTACCAAGTCCATAATGTAAGGCTTCAGCCGGTTAGCCAAGGCCTTGGCCAACACCTTGGCCTCCGTATTGAGTAGCGATATGGGGCGGTAGGACGCGTGACTCTCCGGGGGTCAACCCGGCTTCATACTACATTGTTTTAAAGTATTTATTTTTAGATATTTTATTTTTTAAATTACATTACATATTTTAATATAAATTGAAAAAAAAAGATTTTTAAATTTTGAAATTGTATTTTTTTATTTAATATTTTTTTAATTTATATATATTTTATATAGCAGGCAATGATATCCTATGGAAGGAAATTCAGGTTACTGGTAAGTACAGTTAAATTTACTTTTCAGGAATAGTAGTGGGCTGAAAGATGCAGTACTGAGGTCTCTCCTGATAACAATCGAGTAAATCGGAATTCTTAGTTCGGCTGATTTTAGAGGAATTTTATATATATATGGCAATTGGTTAACAGCTCGCAAAGGGTTTGTGAAATGCAACAATTGTCCTGCATGCAATTGTGGAATCAACAAGACTGTGTACAATATCTCTTTTTCACAGCACCCAATCAAGTTATCTAAATTTTTAACATGCCGTACGGAGTATGTGGTGTAGGGTTGCCTCTGTGGGCTGCAGTATGTGGGCAGTACTAAACTACAGGCCCGCAAACGTATACTGCAGCACATGAGGGCAATCACCAACAGTGACCCCACGTATCCGATGGCACGACATTTTAAAGAAAAACAAGGCAACCATTTGGATTTGCTAATATATTTTTTAATTGATTGTATGCTAGTGTCTAGACGAGGAGGTAATTGTGAGGCTAAACTCCGTCTCCTCGTGACGAAATATACACTAGAGCTAGACACTAAGACCCCAAATGGACACAACTCCAGTAAAGACTTTCCGACATGCTTATGTATGAAATAAGGTGGGCAGAATGAGATGAAACAATATATGACAAAGAATATATATATGAAAGATTCTTCAAACGCATTGCCGCAGCGACATTGTGTCATAATGAAAGTGGATGAAATGTTTTAACAGCACACGTTTTTTATATACAACAAAAAAAGTTTATTGGTAGCACTATATTTATTTTTAGCACTTGCACTTTAAGTTGTAACGTTGAACATATAGAAAATGCAATTATGGTAGTAAATGCAGTGAATGGCATCAATGTGCATAGTAGAATATAACAAAAAAGTCTGTAGAACAGTGTACATCACAATATCAACAATTTGTAGGTCCAGTGAACATCGCCTACCAGTAGATTAAACATAGGTGGAAACAGTAAATTAATAGTTCAAACTGGCAGTTAGGTAAAGATGAGACATAATTGAACATTCATGAGGCATGGAGTGATATAATAGATGTAACCCGTGATAAACAATGAGTGGGGTATTAATCCTAAATTACAGTACACAGTGAGTTTTTAACTTCATGCTATTTGAAAATGCACTATGTTTGATTTTATGAATTTCATGCAGTGTAACATATGGGCCCATAAATGATATGTTTTAATTTGGTGTACATGATCAACTGGATTTTTTATATAGAAAAGCTTTTAGAATAATGATGTTGGTATTTTACCTGAATTATCATATAAATTAGTTTTAGTATTTAAATCTGTTTTTAAATAAGTTAAATCCTTATTTATGGCAGTACTTTGCACATTTGAAGTATACAATTGCACGAACAGTAGTGTGCATTTAAAGTATGTTGTTTATGCTTATGAAACGTAAAACATCATGTGTGTATACACTGGCACTTTAAAAACAGCATGGTAACTCCCTAGCACGTTATTTGAACAAGGCCGAGTGAGGCCGAAACGCGTCATGGCGGAAATGGTGGCTGAATAAACAAGCATTTGCAATGCAATAGGTCTCGCAGTCGTTAGAGTTTGAGCCATTGGCATTGTAAATGGCACTGCCTTTTATTTATGTGTTATTTAACGTTTTAAAAACCAACACATAGATAAAAGACATTGCCATTTACAATGCCAATGGCTCAAAGTCTAACAACTGCGAGACCTATTGCATTGCAAATGCATGTTGTTGTAGCTACCCGGAAACCGAATGAATCAGTTTGGATGTTTCAAACTACTAATGTAAGTGCTTTAAATGGACAGGTACTGTCCGGTACTTCTGCACTTCTTTTAACTTGCAAGGGAGAATACCTGCATCTCTCAGCACTGCAACAATGCATTTGATGGGACCGTACCGGCATACTACCGGCAAGTACCGATGCTTACTCTAGTAAGCATTTAACATTGTAACCAATGGCATGTGCTGCTGCTCATTTCATGCAACAACTGCCGAACGGTTTGCTTTAGAAAGCACGTTATGCCTCGGTGCCTACAACGAACAAACTTACATTCGTTACAAGCGAACTTCAACTAATGTAGGTTGCAGACATTCACTGATTGCACTGTGGAGCTGGGTGTGAACAGCGTGACATAATGTGGGTAGGTAGAAGTTGAGAAAGCGTCCCAAGACAACCACTTTGAACAAGAGAGCCAACAAAAAGAGAGAAGAAGGTGAACAAAAGACAGAGCAAGGCAGAAGGGACAAAATACGCAGCAATATGGAGAGGGACCGGAATGTGATAAAGAGATCCGGAGAGACGGCGAGAAACCTGCAAAGCGTATAGCGGGAAGGAGAGGGGCTGCAGAGACATCGAATATTTATTTATAGGCAGCACTTTTACCCAGAGGTCTCGAGGGATGTGAACCTGGAGAATAATTACAGCTGCATCCACACAGTAAGAGACACAGCAGGAGCAGAGGCTAACCAAGGTGCGGAAAATACCGCAATCATTAACTGCGAAAGGAAGCCACGGAAGGGATAGAGAGGGCAGGGAGGGTCGGGTGAGGGAGGGTTGACGGATGGAGAGAGACGGGGACGGAGGGGGTAAACAGAAGAAGAAAGCGAGCTAGAGGTGGGGCGAGAGGTTGACAGATAAAAAGCAGGTGGCACGAGTAGACAGGAATTTGGTTTGAGGGCTAAATGTACGGAAAACGAATGAAGAGGTAGGGAGAAAGATTGGCAGATGACAACATATGAACAAATGGGAAGAGAGCGGGAGAGACATGGATAGATGTAACGAGGTACACATTGAGAGAGATGCGTGAGACAAGGAAAGCGAGAGAAAGACTAGGGAAAGGGGTAGAAAGAAAACAAGCTCGGCATTGCGTGGCGGGAGGGGGCGGGGGGAACGTCGGAGGGGGGGAGGAGAAGTCTGGGCAGGCAGGATGACTCAGGGGAGGGGGCGGAGCGGGGCAGAGCGGCATGTGGGTGTGAAGAAGCCGGCCCTTTGAAGTGAAGCTAAGCTTCACTTCAAAAGGTGTCGGAGGAATGCGGGCGGCTGTGCACGCGCTTTTAAGCTCAATGCACATGCGCATTGAGCTTAAAAGTCACGGGCACTGCAAGGAATCGCCACGATTCCTTGCAAGTTAGATAAAGTCTGGATGAGCCCCTATAGTCTCGCTTGCTCGATGCGCATGCGCATCGACAGGCGAGACCTAAAAACAAATTGCAGGACGAATTTGTGGTCTTGCAGTCCGTTTTTCCCAGAGGAAGGGAAGTGCATGGAACCACGTTGTGGGATATTACCTACTGGCGGTCGCCAGTAGGTAGTTATAGTTAGGACCTAGTTTCCATTGGAAGAGCATTTTTTGTTTTGCTTATAACTTTGGCGTTGTTTGATGAATCTTCATGACATTTTCCAAACTAATTCTTTGTTCATGTTAGCTCCTATGTTGAAAGTTTGGGGGTGATTTGTCGTAGGAGGGGCTGAGAAAAAAGGGGGTCCCAAAACGTGTTTTATCCATGTTAATTTCCATAGGAAACTTTAGACAAGGATACAGGTCGAACGGGTGAATGGAATTACCCCACAGTTGGCACGGAGAAGGGTCTTGGTCTAGAAAGCACACTTTTGTTTATTTGGTGTAAATCCATTCAGTAGTTTTTGAGAAACATCGAAATTTACAGATATCGATATTTGGGAATTCTGCCATCTGATTGGCTGAGGCGTTACGAGCACGAGCTTGCTGCTTATTCGTTGCGAGCGCTGCAAGTGGTTGCAACTCGGAAGTGTTTGCCTCCATCTTGTGAATCTGTTGAAGCGAGTAAGGGGAAAAAAAGGCGACAAAAGTAGGAAAGGATGGTAGGAGCACTGTAAGCTCTATGGGGGAGTGTGAAGCAAAGTAATTACTCCTACTGGTCTGAAAGTGCGGTGTTGTTCAGAGTGACATGGTGCGGAGATGATATGCTGCTACACTCGGGTATGAAACCGTGGGCCTAAACTGTGAGCTCATTGTTGTAAATTGATGTGCTCTGGTCCGTGTAGCATACGTGTGCAAGTAGTGTTAGTAAGCGTTTATACCATACCGGGAGTGAGAAGCGAACTACTGACCGCTACCGTGCGTTTATACATTACCGTAAGCGAAGTTCTCACGCCTACCGGTGTGAAGACTCGGGGATCAAACCGAGCTGATTGCTGTAAAGGGATAGGCTCTGGGCGCTGTAGGATACTAGCCACTGTAGTATAATTGTGTAAGTAGTGTTAGTATGCATGTATAGTATATAGGGAGTGGGTAGCACACTACTTTCTCCTACTGGTCTGAAGACTGGGGAAGTAGTGTTAGTTGGCATTTATATATAATACAGGGAGTGGGAAGCGAAATACTCACCCCTACCGGTCTGACTCCTGGATGAAGCCATGACCTCATTGCTGTAAAGTCATGTGCTCTGTGTAGTATTCCAATGTAAGACACAGTAGAATGTTAGTATGTAATTCTACTAGAATGTAAGTATGTAATGTTAGAATGTAGGGCTGTCATGAGAGGAACCTTGGGGAGTTTGTACACGGTGCTGGAGAAGACGGTTGCCTTGCTGTCTGCTCCTGTTGGTGACTGTTTAAGGTGTCTTATTTTCCTGCAATAAATCTACTTATTGGATCCACTGCTGTCTGCCTCTTCACTACATAAATTTGGCGACAAGCGGGAGAAGATAAAAAGAAGGCAGCACTCACCAATACTTCAAAGTTGCTTGCGTTGGGCAGAAGACCCATTTTGCTGGTTCTACTCATCCCAGGGTCGTCAGCTCATTGAACTCTGTCATCCGACCTCTGGTAGGATTTATAATTTTTGTTTTATCGCTTCCTCTACCTCTTCACTACACTCTGGTTGCTGTACTACACCTGTGTAAGTAGTGTTAGTATGCGTTTATACTAACCAATGCATCATGGCCCTAGGGAGCGGGGCCTCCCAGGCGCAGCTCATACAATGTCCCAGGGTGTGCATCCGCGGGACATTTATGTTTGCTATTAGAGGGCGGGTGCATGGTTTCCACCCTGTGATAGCAAATCCTTGTTTGACTAGTTGAAGCAAGAGGAGGAAAACCTCGTATTGCTGTAATAGAGCGGATCCAGATGGTAAAAATGGAGAAAAAAAAGCGGGGTCTCACTCGTTGATTTAAATTAGGCTGCTGGTGGGTAATGTTCCGTGGCTAATCCTAATATTATATTGCGGGGTCTCTGTAGGACTGGGGATCTTAATGTCACATGTAAATTAGGCACGGAAGGGCATAGAGATGTTTCGTAGCGTAGGGGATCGCCACCTTCTCGTGTATTGTTTACTATTTGTTCGGGGGGCTTAGACGCCAACTGATGTTCGGGGATCGCTGTCACGATTACCACTCACCTGTACTCCTGAATCTTCTCTTGAGAGGTGAACGAACTCAAATCCCCCTGGAAGCCGTTGAAAAAAGAGGCTAGAAATAACTTGGCAGCTTCAAAAGGTTCCCAAGGAGAAAGGGGGAATGGGAAACAAAGAAATCTTGATTGAATGATCACTGTCTGTCAATCTTATTTTCTTGTACTATCACTCGATACCATTTATCTGGCAGCGTTCATGAGTGTCTAAATAAAACAATCGGAGAACATAGATTTAGACACAAAAGAATATAACTCACTTCTAAGACATCACTAATATCTCTTAAATGTTCCTTCGCAATCTTTACCTATGATATATATAGTACTGATGCACACCCACGATAAGAATTCTCTACTCTCGGGTAAGAATATATCTGTGCTTGAATTATCTTTTTTTTTTTTTTTTTTTATCCTCATTTGCCGTCTTGCCGCCCATACCTTCGTACTTATCCACCACTGGGCTGTTATTGTCTATTAGGCTGGTCTAGAGTTATGGGGCGTAGACAACACATATTTTTGGTTCTGGTGTCCTCTCAACTGTCCTTCTTGACCACCCGACCCAAGATGTGTATCCTCCACCATCTCTATTCCTCGTCCTCGGATGATCCATATACCAGCTAGACAGGCACGGGCTTAATCATCGGACTTTTAACATAAATATAACTTTAACCAAAATTTAGCAGGAAGGGTATCCAAAAACCTCTATTTCTTTTAGAGCGATCTAACATATCAAGCTTAGCCATGTATCTCATGGCTAAGATCCAGTCCAATAAAGTAGGACTGAGTGGTGAGACCCATAATTTACATATCTCTCGGCGTGCTAATAACATAGCATAAAAAATAAGTCTAACATTGTTACCCAAAACTCTATTTTGTAAATCATATCTCCCGGTAATAATTAATTCAGGGCTTACCTCAATGGGTTGGTTCAATGCTTTGGAAAGGGAGTTACTCACTTCAATCCAGAATTGTTTGATATTCGGACACGATACAAACATGTGTAAGTCATCGACATTTGGAGCTTTACATTTTGGATATTCGACTATTCCTCCATCTTTAAATTTAGAGAGCCTGTACGGGGACCAGTATGCCCTGTGAATGGTAAATAAAACATTTCGCCTTAGGTTTGCAGGTTTAACAATTCTGTATAGCATGCTCATAGTTACTTGCCATTGGTCTTCTGTCGCGATCCTTGGCAAGCTTTTCTTCCACAGGGTCTCTGGTAAATCAAATGTTCCATCCTCCATTTCCAATATTCGCCAGTACCAGCAAGCAACTTCCTTCTTAAAAACCATTGACTCCAACTTTAGTTCAAAATCATTTTCCCGTCCAATCCCTGATTCTGACTGATTTACCCAACTTTGGATCTGTAAGTACTTGTATTTTGAAAAAACTGGGCCCCACTTTTGTTGGCAAGAACTCCAAGAAATTAAATTTCCGTCTAGAAATAAATCTTTCCATCTTTGCAAGGCGGGCTCCTTTATCAAATTTAAAGCTAAAGCGTCTCTTGTCCAGGAAGGAGCTCCCGGCGATTCCCATATCGGAGCCATATAACTTAGATAGGGGATCTTAAATACTTTTCTTATTTTATACCAAATCTCAGCCAGATCCCTCAGAGTCTTGAGTTTCACCTTTTTAAAAAACTTGGGGTCTCCAAACTTATATAAGTATTCAAACTCGTGATAACCTGATATCTTCAGCATTATCCCAAAAAGTCCGCCGATCTGAGATTGAACAAGGGTACCCAATAACATCCTACAATTTTTTTTTTTTTTTTTTAAATTCTTTATTGTCAGGAGTTTAGAAGAGATATACATATCGACATTCTGTAGTTGTATTGACATAACAGCAGTACTTTGCCCCCAGCGGGGAAAGGATTTAACACAGGTTGCATCGACAGCGATCAGTTCCAATTATGTCCTAGTAGTTGAACAGTGCATAGAACCGTCATACGTATTACATGGCCCAATTTCACCCCTTCTCCTTAACGCTTATCCCGTTCACACGATTTCGATTCATTAGTCTGTCTTCACCCATATGGGGTGTTAGTGGGAACATATAAGAAAATAGAAAACAAGCCTAAAAACCCAACAACGGTCATCATTGTACAATTAAGAGTGTACGTTCACATATAATATTCTACAGGCTCATACATTCAGCATTCCGTCTTCAGTAGCGGTGCACATCCTCCGCCCCCCGGTCTCCCCCTTTATTATGGTGGCATACCCTTTGCCACTAGTCCTCGTCTTCCTCCGAATCTGAGTCCTCACCCTCTGGCAACGCCTCACACGGGTCACCCCTATATTTGTTCCATGGCAGCCACACCCGATTCCACTTGCGGGGGCAGGCTCTTAGTACATACACTGCTCTCTCCTTTACCATGAGAAGGTCCATGTTTCTAATCCATCCCGCCACCGTTGGTAACTCCGGAGCACCCCATCTCTGTGCAATGTCCCGTTTGGCCACTGTCACTGCTAGTGTGACCCACAGTAGTCCATACCTGTTTAGGTCCGTAGGGTCCCAAATGTTCAACAGGCACTTACGAGGTTCTGGCAGGACAGATACATTGATGGCCTGAGAGACTGTGCGCATAATCTGTCGCCATAGTTCCCTGATTTGTGGACATTCCCATAACGTGTGGAAGAGAGTCCCGTCCTCCCCGCATCCCCTAAGGCAGTATGGGTGTGGTGCTCTCTGTATTTTGTGGAGTAGTGTGCGAGTGTAGTAGGTGCGGTGTAACACCTTGAGCTGCACTAGGCGGAATCTAGCTGATATGCCTACTTCCCTTGGCGATGCCAGTGCCTCGTTCCACTCCGCCTCATCCATGTCGCCCAATTCTTCCACCCATTTCTCTTTAAGTTTAAGTGTGGGGTCTGGCAGGTTGTTAATTAATTTTTTGTACGTGAGTGAGGTTGCTTTTTGCTCCATGAATTCGGTGAGTAGCCTATCCTCAAGTGGCGTTGATTCTGGGAGTGTGGTGTCTGGCGGGATCGCTCGCATTAGAGCATGCCTGATTTGTACATAACGGTACGTTTCAGTGGGCCCCATGCCGAATTGTTGCTGGAGTTGCTGGAAGGGAATAACCGTGCCTTTGTCCCAGAGGTCCCCCACCACCGAGATCCCTATGTCGTCCCATCTCGCAAACCCCTTACAGGTTCGCAGGTTACCCAGTGTTTTAGTGTCCCATAGCGGAGTTAGCTTGGTGATTGTACCCTTCCACCCTAGGCGCGATGTTGCCGTATGCCAGAGTGTCGCCGTGTGAAGCGTTGGGCCAAGCAGGGTTTTCACTTGCGGGAAGTTGTACAGCACCGAGAGCATGCCCTCAGTCCCCAGTTGCGACCAGTCCGCTTTATATGCGGGGTCCTCCCGCGAGATGTGGATCCAATGATTAATAACCTTAAGCTGTGACGCCCAGTAATATAGTTGGAGATTGGGTAGTGCAATACCCCCCTCGTACCAGCTCTTTACCAGTTTTGCCTGCGCTATCCGCACCGGGCCATTACTCCACAACAAACTGGAGACTAAAGCCGCTACCCGTCTAAAGTACTGTGGGTTAACCACATAAGGGGAGTTTTCGAGTACATACAGAAATCTCGGGAGAGCCATCATTTTATAGAGCGCCGCGCGCCCTAGAAGGGTCAGTGGCAGTGCAGCCCAGTATTTAACATCAGCACGCAATCTTTGCAGAGGCGGCTGTAGGTTTTCGATATAGAACTGTTTAGAGTCATTCGTCACATAAATACCTAAGTACTTAAAGGAGGAGGTGGTTATTGTGAGAGGACAGTCAGCCGGCAGCACCGGAGCCGGGCCTTTAAGGACATAGAGTACAGATTTGGACCAATTCAGGGTATATCCCGAGGCTTTGCCATGTTCATCGCAAACCGCCAACAGGGCGGGGACCCCTTCATTTGGTCCGGTCATGTATATTAACATGTCGTCGGCATACAGGGAGACCTTGTCCTCCCACCCTTCACTCCAAGTGATGCCCCGGAATAACGGCGTTGATCTGAGCAGGATTGCCAGTGGCTCCAGCACAATCGCAAACAACAGGGGCGACAGCGGGCATCCCTGCCTAGTCCCCCTCCCCAGTGGAAAGGTTGAAGATATGCGACCATTGGCAACCACCTGCGCCATCGGTTGCGTGTAGAGTAGTCGCACCCATGCCAGATATTGGGGGCCGAAACCCATGCGGGCTAGGACAGCAAAGAGGTACTCCCACTCCACCAAATCAAACGCCATTTTAGCATCTAGGGAAAGTATCACAGCCTGCTCCGTAAGAAGATGCGCCTTCGCCAGTACCCCATGGACCCTCCGTAGATTCAGCGCTGTGCTTCTGTGTGGCATAAAGCCCGATTGGTCAGGGTGTATCAGGGTACTCAGATGCTTGGTTAGACGACTGGCCAGGAGTTTTGCTAGGACCTTTGCTTCTGTGTTGAGCAGGGAAATGGGTCGGTACGAGGCACCGTTTGTTGGCGGCTTGGTTGGTTTGGGGATGGCCACAATGGTGGCCGTGCGTTGGTCGAGAGGAAGCAGCGCCTTTTTTGCGCTGTCTTTATACATGTCTAAGAGGGGCTTGGCCAGCACCGAGTCCATTGTCTTGTACCACTCCACAGGAATACCGTTCGGGCCTAGGGCCTTGCCTGACTGCAGCGCCTGTATTGCCAACTGGACCTCTCCCTCTGTCAGGTCAGCATCAAGCTCCTGCTGTGCTTCAGGTGTGAGCACGGGGACGGGAATGTGACTAAGTGACTCTGTAGCCTCCTGCTCAGTGACTGGCCGTGTTGGTGCGTATATCCCCTGGAAGTGGCGAGCTAGAGCGTGGACTATTTGTTCCGGGTGAGTCTGCAGCCTGCCGGCCGCATCGTAGAGCCTGTGTATCCCCTTGTTACTGCCACCCCGTTTGTCCAGCCATGCCAGCATCTTCCCTGCCTTATCGCCCACATCATAGATTCGGTGTACGGTGTTCGCGAGGTGTCCTTTGGTGATCGTAGTGAGGTGCGCCTGGTGTTGCTGCTGGCGGAGCTGTAATTCATGTGCTGTCTCAGGGGTGGGGTCAGCCATATGTGCAGTGTTCGCCGTGTGTAATGCTAATTCCAAATTAGCCAGTGCAGCTCTAGACTCCCTTTTATACCCAGTAATGGCTGATATGGATGCCCCTCGGAGGACCGTCTTGTAAGCCTCCCAGAGGACTGAGGGTGAGGTGACCGATCCTGTGTTCTCATTGAAATAGTGTGTGGTGGTTAACTTGAGTTTTTTCCTAATGTCAGGTATCTGTAGGTAATTGGGATAGATCGGGTACAGCCTAGCTCGTTTACATTCTTTAGTAGAAAGGTGAAGGGATATCGGGGAGTGATCGGAAATGCCTCGCGGCAGGATATCAAGTCCATCCACGGAGCTCAGCCCAATCCCCAGAAGGAAGAAGTAGTCAATACGTGAGAGGCTATCGTGGGTTGCTGAGTAGTGTGTGTATTGCTTCACTGCGGGGTTCAGGTGACGCCAGACGTCTGTGAGGCCCATAGCTGACAAGAAGCCCGGAAGTGTGGCAGTCCCTCTCTGGCGATCCCGTATGGGAAAGGCGTCCAATAGGGGGTCTGTGATAGCATTGAAGTCCCCCCCCAGGATCACGTCCCCTTCCGGGAGATCAATAAGGAATCGGCTAAGTGCTGGCAAGGCTGTAGCGTGAAGTGCCGGGGGGATGTATACAGATATCACATTCAGGGCCCTCCCCTCCCACTGGCCTGAGAGTGCTGCGAACCTCCCCTGATCATCTGTCTTGTGACCAGTGACCAAAAAGGAGGAATTGTTTCTGAGGAGTATCCCAGTGCCCCTGGAACCTGAGGTGAACTCGGAGTGTACTGCCATGTTGTACCCACGCCTGTTCAGAGCCTTGCAGGTGGTCCCTGTCAGATGTGTTTCCTGCAGCAGCACTAGGTCAGATTTATGACGTTTAATAGTTTGCAGCACCAGGCCCCGTTTAATTTTGTCCCCCAGCCCCCTGACATTCCATGTAAGGAGCTTCAGTGGGGGCACCTGTGTCGTTACAGGGGTACCTACAGCGGGTGCAGCTTGGTCTTGTTGTGCCATTTGGGTTCATGAACCATGATATCAATGCGCAGCAGGATAAGGCAGCCAGTGTGCGGAAACGGTGCATGCCGCCTGTAGTTAGCAATGTATCTGTGCCTTGTAGAATCGCAAAGATGATGACCAAAAAGCTTAACTTTAACTTTAACCTTGTAACTCCCATCCCTCCACCCCCTCCCTGCTCCCCTGCACCACGGACGAAATCCCGCCCGCATCCCCAACTTGGCAGAGTGCTTTTGTCCCCCCCCTATCTAGTCTTACTTGCTTGTGGGGTTGGTGAGTCCCCTACAGGCTCCGGCCATGCCCTGCCCTACTCAGTTCCATCGGCCCAAGGTCCCAAGGGCTGTGTCCAGACCGTGTCGCACCCATTGTAGTCACTCAGCCCCTGTTAGGTTGACCAGAATCAAACGGGTCCCTCTCAAGATCAGAGTCCAGGCCCCCGGCCGCGCCCTGTTCAGTGGCCGGGCTGGCCGCACGGTGTTCCGGCGTCCTCTCACTATGGCGGTCTCTGCGATCATTGTGCGGGCGTTGAGGCTTGCCCAATGGTCTCCAGCCATCCAGCCACTCTCGCGCCACCTCGGGGTTGTCGAAAAACCATGTCCTCCCCTCAGCCACAATCCGCAGTTTGGCGGGGAAGAGCATTGAATAGGGCAGACCCCTGTCACGAAGCGTCTTCTTAACTTCATTGAAGGATTTTCGACGTCTGGCCACCTCGGCCGTGTAGTCTGGGAAAAACGCCAGAGTAGAGTTTAGTATTTTCACGGGCTGCGCCACCCTGGCTGCCTGCAGAATGGCGTCCCTGTCCCTAAAGTTGAAGAGTCTGGCCAGCACCGGCCGCGGCGTGGCGCCCGGTTTGGCCGTACCTCCCGGGACACGATGTGCTCTCTCGACGGAGAAGAAGTTGGACAGGCCTTTAGGTTGCAGTTTGGTCTTAATGAGGTCCTCGATGTACAGGTCCATGGCCCCCTTCCCCTCCGATTCCGGAAGGCCCAGGATGCGGACGTTATTTCTTCTCGAGCGCCCTTCCTGGTCATCCAATTTTTCTTGAAGTTGTTTAGTGGTCTTTTCCAGTCGCTCCATCGCCACCTGAAGATCTGAGGTGTCCTCAACGAGGGACTTTGTGACTACCTCCACTTGCGACACCCTCTCCGATATTTTCTTAAAATCCGCTCGTAGCAGGTTCACCTCGGTGGAGATGGTGCCTACCGTCGCCTGGACCTCTATGAGGGTTCTCATAATGGCTTCCAGTGTGACTTTCCCAGTGCCATTTGCATCAGTGGAAGCACCGGTGGAGGCACCTGCGGAGTGTCGTCCAGGCCCCTGTGAGTGGCCGGTCTGGGCATAAGCAAATTTATCAAGCTTTGCTTGCACCGTTGTCGTGCTCCCCCTGGTCTTGCCCGCCATTATGTTATGCTTGGTTCTACAATGTCCGGCCTTTCAGTTGGTCCCTGCCCGGCCTCCCACTGTGCAGACCTCCCCCTTGGTGTTCGCCGTTGAAGCAGCCGGTAAAGGTACTGATAGCGGCGTACCGCAGGGCCCAGGTCGCTCCCCGCCCAGAGTGCCGCCTTATGTTACAACCCCGTGCGAGGCCTCCGTCGCCGTGGCTGCTGCCGCTGGAGTCAGTAGAAGGGTTTCGCTGCGTTGTTGGCGATGTAAGCGCTACTCGCACTCCGTTACGTTTTCCCGCTTCACGTGGGCCAGACCGCCGCCACCTAGGTCCGTAACGGGCGGTTTGGTGACTGGCGCCACCACGGTGGAAGCAGCTCTCTTGCCCAACGGTATCCCGGATTAATGTTCAGAGCTGCGGGGGGGTTGCGCCGACCCAGGCGTCCTCCGTCCTACCTTGCCGTGTGTGATGGGGCGGCCGCCCGGCAGCGCAGATCCAGGATGGCTCCTACGCTGTGCAGGGTCTCGTCTGCCCCCGATGGTGTCGAAGGCTTGGCTCAGGGGGTCCGGAGGTCGATCCCAGAGGCTGCGGTATTTAAGCGCTGTGATGAGACCTGGTGTCAGGCGGGGAGGCGCGGGTGCCGGCTGAGGCCGACTTCTTCCGGCCGGGCAGGGTGAGCTTCCGGCCGGTCAGTCCCAGTACTTTAGGCCGGTGCTGCTGAGCTGTTGTAGGCCCCGCCTCACCGCCGACGAATGGAGCACTTCCCGGCGTCGGATTTGCACCGGGGGCGGCTTAAAGGGCGCCGCTTGGTTCCCGGAGCCGATGTCACCCCTTCAGGCTGGTCAATAGACGGATGTGCATGCGGATTAGTGCGCGGGCCGGTTTGCCTTGCGGAGCTCCCAAGTTAAGCTGCCGCCATGTTCAGCAGTTGGCCACGCCCCCACATCCTACAATTTTTTTAACAAAAAGCCCATGCATATATTTGTAAATCTGGAGCCGCCAACCCTCCTTTATTTACACTTCTTCTTATTTTCTTCCATGAAATTCGAGAGGTTTTTGACGCCCAAATAAATGAAGTTATCATACTTTGTATTTTCGCCAACCATTCCTTTTTAAAGCACAACGGAATAGTCTCAAACAAAAAAGTAATTTTTGGTATAATCACCATCTTTACAAGGTTAGATCTCCCATATATTGACAAAGGTATGTTTATCCAGCCTTTTAGCGTATCACCAACCTCTTTTTTCACTCTGTCAAAATTAGTTTTAGCCAAGTCCTCAATCTTCTGTGTAATCCTGACACCAAGATATCTCATTTCTGCTGTAGTTTTTACCCCTCTCGTGTTAAGATTCCAGGTCATTATCTCGGTCTTTTCTTGATTTAACTGGTAACCAGAAATCCTACCAAAGTCTTTTGTTGTGTTTACTAAGTTTTCCAAAGATCTAACTAAATTAGTAGAATAAACAATAATGTCATCCGCATATAAACCTAATTTCTTTGCCCAGCCCATCACAGCAAAAGGAGGTATCTCTTCTGAGGCTCTAATTTTACAAGCGAGAGGCTCTATATATATATTAAAAAGTAAAGGTGATAAGGGACATCCTTGCCGGGTGCCCCGCATTACCCTGATAGGAAGCGTAAGAGTTCCATTTATAAGTACTCGCGAAGTCGGGACACAATATAATGAAAAGATGGATTGCGTAAATTTGTCTCCTAAATTAAGATATTGCAGGAGAGTTTTTAAGTATACAAAATTAACTCGATCAAAGGCCTTGGCAGCGTCTAATGCTATCACTGCCAAGGGATATTCATATTTAGAGGCTACATCTATCAAACCTATCAAAGAGTAGGTAAGATCTTTTAAGTACCTCCTCTTAATGAAACCCCTTTGATCTTCATGTATCAATTTATGGATTATTTTACCAAGCCTATCAGCCAAAATTTTAGAAAAGAATTTATAATCACAATTTAAAAGTGAAATCGGCCTATAGGCATCCATGTTTTTTGGAGATTTCCCTGGTTTAAGTATTAAAACAATATTTGCCTCATTCCAAGAGCTTGGAATTTTCACTTCCCCCCTAAAAATTCTATTATACAAGTGGCACAGAGTGGGGGCCAACGTATTTCCTAGGGCTTTATACACTTCTGCGGGTAGACCGTCTGGTCCAGGGGCTTTCCCTCTTTTGCTATCCTTAATCACTTTTATCAGCTCTTCTTGAGTTATTTCCTTATTAAGCCCAAGCATATCCTCATCTGACAGTGGTTTTATTAGGGGTAGCCAGGTCTCAATCTCATTTTTATCGGGACAAAGGTCTTCTGTATAAACATTCGTAAAGTATTCCTGAAATGCTTCTACAATCTGTTTGTTTTCTGTTATAGTTTGATCTATGCCCGGTTTCTTGATCTCTTTAATATGGTTCCGTACGACATCTTTCTTGGCTTTCCACGCTAGTAACTTGCCACATCCCTCTCCATATGAAAAATGTGCCAACCGACTAGCTTCCCATCTCTCTTTAACTCGTTGTGTAAGTATTGCAGTAAGTTGAACCTTTAAGTCTAAAAGATTTTTCTCCCATGGGCCATCTGAAGTAGTCACATCCTGGGGGATTCGATTAATTTCGCACTCTCGAATCTCTTTTTCTAACTTTGAGACCTGACTATAATACAGTCTTCGTTTCTTTGCCCCTTGAGCTCCCATTCTACCTCTCATAAACGCTTTACACGCTTCCCATACTGTATCTTCCTTAGCTGAGCCCACATTTACTTCTAGAAAAACTTGTATCTCTTCTTTAAGAGTTTCTAGGACCTCTGCATCAGCTAAAATTGTCCGATCTAGTCTCCAAACTGAAATGATTTCTTCTGCTTCCAACCTCAAATTTAGACTCACACCAGAATGATCTGATAAATGTGCCCCTATGTAATCTACACCTATAATTCAATTCAAGGGGCACATTGAATTATCTTGTCCTATGGGTAAACAGAAAACTTAGTAAAGGCATGAACATTTCCTTGACAACAACAAATATGTCCCTTTTAGTTATTCACTTTTACCTTTGTTTTGTTGTAATTCTTCTTACCACTAGTGTTCAATTTTTAACATCCATAATGTCTACCGAAGTCTTTAAATGTGAACTTCTGAATTGGAACAAGTCTGAAAACCAAGTTCCTAGAGCTCTTTTTACATTCCAAGAAACTGTTCCTTAATGTGTCCGAAGAAATGAATACTTTCGTTATTTGTTTAAAGATTAAATCGTTGTTTGTTTAAAGATTAAATAACATACTCAAAAATCACTTATCTCTGCTTGTTTTCTTTTCTTTTTTCCATTGTCTAGGCAACTCGAGGAGTGGGAAACAAACGCGATCCTCCGGAAGGCCAGGAAAGTTTCTCTATGACCTCGGAGCCAGGAAGTGACGAAGGAGCCAAGGTCCGATCCAGAGGAATCCAGGAAACCGGCAGAAAAAAAGTTACAAATACCGGGAATCGACAGGAGTGTAGGTAAGGGTTTTCCTTGACGAGACTAAGCGTTGCAAACTAGGCGCGAGCAGCTTAAATAGAAGTCTCTGTCAAAGTGAGCCGCGTTTGCCGTGTGAGCCGTGTGAGCTGGATTTTCAGTTTTAACACGTGCAATCCAGAACGGTGCCGTTCTTTTATAGCGCATGAAAGGAAGGTCTTGTGTGTACTTATGGTTACCAGGTCAGCACGGGTAAACCAAGTTTTCTGTTTTTTCACACAGTTCTATTGAATGTAACACCTTGTACCAAAGTAACACATGACTTTTATCTTGAATGAAGTACATTGTACAAATTAGTGCACGAGTTCTAACATAGGAATTGCTAACAGAAGGCTCACTATTCAATAACAATCTCTAAGAATATCTGGCGTGATTGGAAAGGGAAATTACCGTGACAGTTCTCTCTGCAAAGGCCGCCCTATGGGTCGTGGTTTGTTCGGGTTGCGGGCATGAAATACTCTAATCAGTCTTGGAGCATTAAGATTAGACGCAGGTTCCCAAGACCTTTCAGCAGCATCGTAACCCTTCCAATCAATCAAATAATACAATTTGTTGTGAATTCTCTTAGCATCCAGGATTTGCTTTACCTCGTATTCTAGGTGACCATCTATAATGATCGGAGAAAGGGGGTTATCTTTTCGGGTTCCAGGATGGTAGGGTTTTAATGGTGAGACTTGGAAAACTGGGTGAATGGAATACTCAGATGGAAGTGAAAGCCAGACAGAGACTGGATTTAGGATCTCTTGAATTGGATAGGGTCCTATGAAACAGGGTTGTAGTTTTCTGGGTCCATCTAACTGAATATTCCGAGTTGATAATCAAACCAAATCACCAATTTTATAAGGGGATTATGGATTTCTATGCTTATCAGCTTTCCTTTTTTGGATAGTCTTATTTCTAGCCAAAAGATTTCTTGTTTTTTCTTGGAAAGTCTGCAACTGTTTTATTTTTTCCGATACTGCTGGCAAATCCTCTTGATCTAATTTGTACAGGAATACTACGGGGATGATAACCTGTCAGAAAATAAAAAGGTGAACAACCTAAGGTTGAATGTTCACAGTTATTATAAGCAAATTCTGCCAAAGGCAGCGCTTTGTCCCATTGAGAAGTTAACTTGGCTAGAAACCATCGTAATGTTTGTTCCAGAAATTAGTTAACCTTTTCTGTTTGGCCATCAGTCTGTGGGTGGAAAGCTGATGATAAAGCTACCTCAATTTCTAGTTTTTTGCACAAATGTTTCCAAATTTTCTAAATGAATTGTGGGCCCCTATCCGAAATAATTTTACTTGGCAAGCCATGTAATTTAACAACATTCTGGATGAATATATCAACAAAATCCATTGCAGAAGGTAATTTTGACAGGGGAATAAAATGACCCATTTTAGATAATAAATCTACTACCACCAAGATTGTGGTAAAACCATTTGATAAAGGCATGTCAGTGATAAAATCGACACTAATGTTGTGCCAAGGAACTGGTGGAATAGGTAAGGGCTGTAAATAACCAACAGGAGCTGTGTGTAGTGATTTATTACCAGCACAAATGGGACATTTTCTTACATAATTTTCGACATCTTTTCTTAATGTATTCCACCAAAAGGTTCTAGAACACATTTCTATGGTCTTATGAATTCCAGGGTGACCAGTTAGACTGGAATCATGATGCCAAATCATAACATTTGGTCGTAATTCTTCAGTAGAAATGTACAGTCTCTTTTTATAAAAATATAAACCATCAGAAGATGAACAGTCTTTCTTATGTAACCATGATTTTGAGCTAATCTTTTTTTATTCTTTTTTAACATTTTCCAAGAAGGAATCAGACTGAGTTACGGCTACAATTCTATCAACTGGTATGATATTCTGAGCATTCTTTTTTGGATCTTGTGACTCTTTTTCATGCAAACGAGACAAAGTGTTGGATAACAGTTGCTTTTGCCCTGGTCGATAAGTTATCAAAAAATCGAATTTGCTAAAGAAATGCAACCATCTCATTTGCCTTGGTGTTAGTGCCTTGATGGATGAAAAGAACTGTAAATTCTTGTGATCAGTATAGATTGTGACTGTATGTTAGCTCCTAAAAGATGATGTCTCCATTCAGCAAAAACATATTTTATCGCTAACAACTCACGTTCAGCTATGGTATAGTTTTGTTCTGCAGGTAGCAGTTTTCGTGAAAAGTATGCCAAGGTATGGAGGTATCCAGTCCTTGGATCCTTTTGCATTAATACTCCTCCTACTGCAGTTTGAGAAGCATCTGCTTCGACTATGAAGGGTTGGTCTGGGTCACAATGTCTTAACACCGGAGCTGACGTAAAGGCCTTTTTTAATTCTTGAAACGCTTCATTAGCCTCACTGTTCCAATGAAAGGCTTGACCTTTTTTTAACAATTGCGTGATTGGAGACACAATTCTTGAGAAATGAGCAACGAATCGTCGATAAAAGTTAGCAAACCCTAATACTTTTTGGATTTCCTTTACAGAAGTGGGAACCGGCCAATTAGTTATTGCTTCTACTTTCTTTGGGTCCATTTCTATTCCTTTGGGTGAAAGCACATATTCTAAAAAGTCTACTGAATGAGCGTGAAATACACACTTTTCTAATTTGGCAAACAAAGAATATTCTCTTAATCTTTGAAGTACTGTCCTGACATGTATTGTGTGTTTCTCTTCGTTTTTAAAAAAGATCAGAATATCGTCAATTTAGACGATAACAAAAATGCCTAACAAGTCGTGAAAAACCTCATTAATGAAATATTGGAATGCCGCTGGGGCATTACATAGCCCAAACGGCATGACAGTATATTCAAAAAGTCCAAATTTAGTACGAAATGCGGTTTTCCACTCATCACCTTCACGCATTCGTATCAGGTGATTAGCACCGCGAAGGTCAAGCTTGGTGTAAATAGTGGAACCTTTTACCTGGTCCAATAAGACAGGAATCAATGGCAGGGGATACCGATTTTTTTATTGTGGCTTTGTTGACGGCGTGATAATCGATACAAGCCCTCAAATCTCCAGATTTTTTCACCACGAAGAAAAGAGGCGAGGAAACCGGAGAGGTTGAATGGCGAATGAAACCCTTTTCTAATAGGTCATTTAGGTATTCTTTTAGATACTGATTCTCTGGCTCGGTAAGGGCATAGATACGACTGCAAGGTAATGGTATTCCAGGAATCTGGTCAATTCTACAATTGTTTACCCTTGTGAGGGGGTAACTGAGTAGCTTGAACTGGATCAAAAACGTCAGCATAGTCTTGGTATCTAATCAGTAATGTGCTCTCTGGAATGTGTGTTGAGGCACAATGTAAGGGAAATATTGGATCTTTAGCTTCCTGATAACAGTGAGTTATACAGAATGTGGAATCAAGACTCACTATTCTTTGTACCGAGTCTATTTTGGGATTGTGCTTTTCAAGCCAAAGAATACCTTAAATAATTCCAAAATTAACAGTATCGATAAGATCAAACCATCTGCTGTTCAGTATGTCCATTTTCGCTAATAAAAGTTAGAGGAACTGTGTGTGATCGGATCACACCTGATGATAAGGCTGAGCCATCCACAGCCCTAACTGGCTCGGGTACCTCCTTAATGTGTGCGATATTAAATCGTTTGGCTAAATTTAAATTTAAAAAAAATCCTGTAGCACCAGAATCTACTAAAACTGGTAAAACATGTCTTTGTTGAATAGTTACAATGACAGTCATTAGAACCATCATGTATTTAGCTACACTAGTTTTAGTATTCAGAACCTTCTTTGAGATCTCTGGTTCTACTGTCTCAAAGAAACGACCTCAGCTTTCTTTGAGTAATTTAGTTTCCCGATTCGGATAGTTCTGCCAGAGCAACATCTTTCTTTTTCTTTGGTTTAATTGTACAATCTCTGGCAAAATGCCCACTTTTACCACAGTATAAACACAACTTTTCTTTTCTTTGTCTTTCTTTTTCTTCTGAGGAAAATGGCCCTCTAATTCCCCCTATTTGCATTGGTTCAGGATCACTATGCTTTTCTTCCTTGTCCTTATCTCTTTTTTCAGATTTAAACAATACTGGTCTGAAGTCCGTTTTAGGTCTAAAATCAGTTTTAGGTCTTTCACCTTTTCTCTTGGTCAAACGGTGATCCAATTTCACCACCAAATCTACAAACTCTCCGCAATCAACAGGTAAGTCAACAATATGAGCTAAGGAGTCCTTCAATTCCTCTCTTAGACCTCGCTAAAATAGAGAGGTAAGTTTTTCCTCAGGCCAGTGAGCCTCAGAAAGGTGTATATTAAAGGTAGTAATGTAACTAAGCAAATCTTTTGTTCCTTGACAGAGGTTTAATAACTCATTATCACTTAACTGAACGAACACATGACGAGCAAAAAGCTGTGTCATGGCATCCTTGAAGGCATTATAATCTTGCAAAAGAAGGTAATTTTTATCAACTAATGGTATAGCCCAGCCCGCTGCCACTCCTCCTAAGTAAGAGATAATGAAGGCCGTTTTGGTAGAGTCTGAATTAAAAATCTGAGGTTTGCAAAGAAAATGTAGTTGACACTGATTTATGAATGGTGCAAAGCGAGAAGTATCTCCCAAAAAACGTTCTGGATTAGCTAGAGGAACAGGTGTTGGAGTTACCACTGTCACTTGAACATTAGAATCATTCTGCTGCGCTACGGGGTTTACAGAGGGAAAGGTTGTAACACCAAATTTAGGCGGAGAAAAAATGGGACTCTTGTCAGGGCCTTTGGGGTCTCTCCATTGCATAAAACCCATTTTAGTTTTTGATAATTCTTCTCTAAGTACATAGTTTTCTTGCTTCAATTGCTGCATTTGTAACTGGAGGTTCCTAACTATTTCTGTCAAATCTGATGAATCGCCCAACTCATCCATTTTCGTTTATCTCTCAGGGAAGAGGTGTAGTGGCTTAGTCTTCTGTCACGATTACCACTCACCTGTACTCCTGAATCTTCTCTTGAGAGGTGAACGAACCCAAATCCCCCTGGAAGCTGTTCAAAACACAGAGACTAGAAATAACTCTGCTGCTTCAAAAGGTTCCCATGGAGAAAGGGGGAATGGGAAACAAAGAGACAAGAGAAAATCTTGATTGAATGATCACTGTCTGTCAATCTTATTTTCTTGTACTATCACTTGATACCATTTATCTGGCAGTGTTCATGAGTGTCTAAATAAAACAATCAGAGAACATAGATTTAGACACAAAAGAATATAACTCACTTCTAAGACATCACTGATATCTCTTAAATGTTCCTTCGCAATCTTTACCTATGATATATATAGTACTGATACTCACCCACGATAAGAATTCTCTACTCTCGGGTAAAAATATATCTTTGCTTGAATTATCTTGTCCTATGGGTAAACAGAAAACTTGGTAAAGGCATGAACATTTCATTGACAACAACAAATATGTCCCTTTTAGTTATTCACTTTTACCCTTGTTTTGTGGTAATTCTTCTTACCACTAGTGTTCAGTTTTTAACATCCATAATGTCTACCAAAGTCTTTAAATGTGAACTTCTGAATTCAAACAAGTTTGAAAACCAAGTTCCAAGAGCTCTTTTTACATTCCAAGAAACTGTGTCCGAAGAAATGAATACTTTCGTTGTTTGTTTAAAGATTAAATCGTTGTTTGTTTAAAGATTAAATAACATACTCAAAAATCACTTATCTGTGCTTGTTTTCTTTTCTTTTTTCCGTTGTCTAGGCAACTCGAGGAGTGGGAAGCAAACGCGATCCTCCGGAAGTCCAGGAGAGTTTCTCTATGACCCCGGAGTCAGGAAGTGACGAAGGAGCTAAGGTCCGATCCAGAGGAATCCAGGAAACCGGCAGAAAAAAGGACCCAAAGACCGGGAATCGGCAGCAGTGCAGGTAAGGGTTTTCCTTGACGAGACTAAGCGTTGCAAACTAGGCGCAAGCAGCTTAAATAGAAGTCTCCGTCAACGTGAGCCGCGTGCGCCGTGTGAGCTGGATTTTCATTTTTAACACGTGCAATCCAGAAAGGTGCTATTCTTTTATTGGGCATGAAAGGAAGGTCTCGTGTGTACTTATGGTTATCAGGTCAGCACGTGTAAACCAAGTTTTCTGTTTTTCACACAGTTCTATTGAATGTAACACATTGTACCAAAGTAACAAATGACTTTTATCTTGAATGAAACACATTGTACAAACTAGCACACGAGTTCTAACATAGGAATTGCTAACAGAAGGCTCACTATTCAACAACAATCCCTAAGAATATCTGGCGTGATTGGAAAGGGAAATTACCGTGACAATCGCCACCCTCTGGGGCTTTACTTAAATATGCAGGGTGAGCTTCGGCAGTCCCTAAAGTCGCGGTGGTGCTAGGCAGTGCCTTATTGGTTCTGTAATCACACGGGCAGTACTCATGGTGTTATAAAGTGATACATGCATAGAACCCTTGCAGTTGTAGAACTACGCAGGCTTCATTTATGTAGTAGTCTATTGGTTTATATTTGGTAGGTGCACTGCAAAATTAAAAATTGTTTCTCTCTAAACCTCCTATAAACAGACGATTTTCACAATAAACTACAGACAAGTGTTGTCAGAAACAGAAGACCTATACACTCACTTATTTATTGGAGAAAAGAAATCTTTATTAAAACAACACAAATAAATAGAAACGCAAGTTTATTAGAACAAACAACAGTATAACATTAAATACGTGAGTGGGACTCCTCCGGAAGCAGCGTACAAAACCTGAAAGACAAAAATGAAACATAAGTATGTATGCCATGTGGAAGAAGAAAAGAAAGGTAGTCCGAATGAAAGGAAGATAGTGAGAATGGGAGGGAAAGGGAGTGGGTGGAAGGGAGAAGGGGAGGGAGAGTCAAAAGAACAGAGAGAGGAAGAGACAGAGCGTCGGCCTATTGCATTCAACCCTCGGTGTTTACGTCCCGTCACCCATTTGTCTAGGACGCTGGGGTCCGCGAGAAAGAGTGTGGTTGAGCAAGTCCTTAAAATGAAACATATGAATGAGGCCAGAGATTACATTATTAGATACGGGAACATCATTTGTCTGTACCTGTGCACCCAGGGTGCGGCACCCCAGCCCCTTCCCCTGCACTGTGCTTAATTGTAGGTCCTGCGCACCGAGGCTTTACTGCTCACCTGTCACCACTGGTGTGTCCAACGACGTGTTGGTGCAAGCTCCGAGTCCGGGGTACCTTTGTAGGGTGGGAGAACAGGTCTCCGGTCGGGGACGGTGTCTTGATACCAAGATGGAAGGCGTCAGAATGCAGGGGGCATCATGACGGGGTGATCACCTGCTCCGCCCATTTTCGGTCAATTCAGTGTCTGAAAAGGGAGAAATAATTTAAAGGTGGAAACATCTGGAGGTAAATGAAGGTTTATTTCAAGCTTAATAGAAAACACCAGTTGAGTGCATACTTTGTTTTTGAAGTACGATCTACCAACTGTTAGTGGTAATCGTGGTTCAAAGAGGGGTTGGAGTGCTCGAGAATACACAAGGTTAAATACTAATATGTTATGCTAATGTTTACATACAAAGGAACAGAGCGCATGCTAGAAGCTTGGCGTAAGCCTGTGTGAATGTACACCTAGTAATGAGGTCACTACAGTGCCCTAAAAGCCAACACCACGTGTCTGTTGGGCAGCGCTGCCCGCTGGCTCAGACCTACAGTACGGTCCAGCAGGTCCTTAAAATGAGACAGAGATGAGCCTGAATCAGGTCAGAGATCACATCATTACGCACGGCAACATCGCTTGTTTCGGACCTGCGCACCCAGGCTGATGCACCCTACCCCTCCCCCAGCACCGTGCTCTACACGTGTTTGTAGGGTAGTGCTGTCCGCTGGTTCAGGCCTACAGTACGGTCCAGCAGGTCGTTGAAATGAGACAGAGATGTGACTGAATGAAGGCAGATCACATCATTACGGACGGCCATATCGCTTGTTCGCACTTGCGCACCCAGGCTGATGCACCCCAGCCCCCTCCCCCCTCACTGTGCCCATTTGTAGGTCCTGCGTACCGAGGCTTCACTGCTCACCTGCCACCATTGGTGTGTCCAATGACCTGCCGGTGCAAGCTCCGACTCCGGGGTGCCTCTGTAGGGTGGCACAGCAGGTCTCCGGTCGAGATGGTGTCTTGATTCCACGATGGAAGGCGTCAGAATGCCGAGGGCATCATCACGAGATGAGCACCCACTCCGCCCATTTTCGGTCAATTCAGTGTTTGAAAAGGGAGAAATAATTTAATGGTGGAAACATCGGGAGGTAAATGAAGGTTTATTTTAAGCTTAATAGAAAACACCAGTTGATTGCATCCTTCATTTTTGAAGTATGATCTATCAACTGTTAGACGTAATCGTGGTTCAAAGAGGAATTGGAGTTCACAACAATACACATGGTTAAATAATAATATGTTATAACAAGGATCCACATACAAAGGAACAGAGCGCATGCTAGAAGCATAATGTGCGCGTGTAATGCAGTGGCGGAAGCCTGTGTGCATGTACACTTAGTAGTGAGCTCACTACAGTGCCCTAAAAGCTAACGCAGCGTGTCTGTCGGGCAGCGTTGCTCGCTGGCTCAGGCTTACAGTATGGTCAGCAGGTCCTTAAAATGAGACAGACATGTGACTGAATGACGTCAGAGATCACATCATTACGCACGGCAACATCGCTTGTTCGCACCTGCGCACCCAGGCTGATGCACCCACCCATCCCGCAGCACAGCGATCAATTGCAGCCCCTGTGCACCCAGGCCCCACTGCTCACCTGCTGTCATTGTTGTGTGTGCAAACACTACGTGCAGCAGTGTTCAGAATTCAGTTATAGTGTTAATGGCAGGATGGTGTACACCTCATGAATCCCTATGGAAACAAGACGGGCAGTAGGGTTCACAATTTAGAACCAGTGTTGATTGTCAGGATGGTGTACACCTCATGGATCCCTTTTTTTTAATTACGTATTGTGATATGCGAGGTGGATGCGGCCATATCACCTGAGGCAGTGTGGAAGAACTGGGACATGTGGCGTCGTCGTTATCCTATTTATACATACGCAAAGTGGGCTGGGCTTTCGTACGCCAGATCAGCGTAGGGGTGTGAATAATTGTTCCCGGCATTGTTCAGTTCCTGCCTGGCCAGGAAGTGTTGTTATGTGTGTTTCTTTTGCACTTTTTACATCGCAGAATACACAATTTATATTACTGTAGCATGTATCAGGAGGGCGGCAATTATCACTAATGAGATGCTGTTAGAAAAGATTGAATGGCGAACATTACATGTCGTTGTCAAGGTTGTGGATATGTGCAGACATGCATGTCAATGGTGTGCGGTATTATTGAAAGTGTTGCTATCGCGAAGCGTACACATGTGAATGTGCTTGGATGGAGGGAGGAAAAGCAGTGAGGCTACGTCATACACAGTGATAACGCTCATTGCAGTCAGCAATGTATGTCAAACGTAAATCTGAAAGTCTCACATGTCACACTACTATATTGGTAAAGCCTGACAACAGAGCGTACAGCAATACAAATCTACACATTACTGTTTGTGACATGTGATCTAGGATGTGCACTCTGCCCATAGCTGATGATACTTCTTAGAGCCACCAATACCCAGGCCGAAAGGCAGCACAATAATGTACACACAAACACACACACCAGGGGCATCGTGTAACACACATTTGTTTTTTGATGTAACATTTGAGATGCATGGCCATCACACATGGAAGGCTTAATGTACAGACCATGAATATTGATCAAGATGATGGTTGCATGTTATGTGTAGTATGAGATACGTGTACACAGAAAAAATACTTTTCAAAAAAGCTGTTTAAGGTGAAGTGGTGTCTCTCATTAAACGCTGTAGAGAGAATTTTTTAAGGTCACATGGCAATCACACACCGAGCGTGCAAGGAGGCCGCACCCGACGCAATTTTGAGAAAACATATTTATGTTTTTGAGATTTTTATTGCGCACAACTACCCGAAGGTGTCTCGGCGCATATCAGACTGCCTGGGGCGGAGAGCTACCAGTTAGATCATTGGTTAAATAACCAGGTTTTCAGGAGTTTACGGAAGATGATAAGAGTAGGACTGGTTTTGATAAACAAAGGAAGAGGACTGGTTTTGATAAACAAAGGAAGAGAGTTCCACAGTTTGGGGGTTGCCACTAAAAAGCGTCTGTCTCCCCAGCTGGTGGTTCTGGTACGTGGAACGGAGAGGAGGTGAGTGTTGGCCGAACGAAGGGATCTTTGAGGAGCATAGATCCGAAAGGCCTCTTTGAGGAACCTAGGTCCTGAGTCATGGATGGCTTTATAGGCAATACATAGTGCCTTGAACTTTATCCGGCTCCTGACTCTAAGCCAATGTATGTGACGTATGGCCAGAGAGGTGGGGCGGCGGCTGGGAATGTCTAACAGAATTCTGGCCGCTGCGTTTTGCACCGTTTGTAGTTTAGTTAGGGTCTGTTCTTGCGTGCCTAGAAGAGGGCGTTGCCGTAATCCAATTTAGAGAATACGAGAGTGGTGAAGAAATATATAAATGTTTAAATATTTTAGATTATCGCTTGCTGTCATATACTGTTTAAAGTTATTTACATATACTTTTGAGACAAAAAAAGAGGGAATGGCATACCCTAGGTTTTACAGGCGTTATAGTAAGGAATTAGCATTTAAAAAACCTTAGAAATTCACACAAAAAAAATAGGATTCAGGGACGTTATAGTTAGTTGAACATTTGACTCATATAAAACCAGAGAAATTCACCTGTTATAGTTAGTTGAGCCAACTATAACTCGTGCACCCACAATGCACTGGTGATGACGTCGCATGTTACATCACTCATGACATGGTCAGCGACATCACTGATGATGTCACGGTTGTGGCTCCTCAGGATCGGAGAGATGCTCTATAGGGGTCCACCTCCAGACGTTCCTGCACTCTGGTGTTTACACGATACAGAGTGCAAGATAGTCAGGCGAGGGAAAAAGTCGGGGCTAAAGAACCCCTGGGAGTCAGGTCCTGAAACAACAAAGAAAAGAACACGTATAAGAACACGCCCTCTCTTACTGTTACAGTAAATGACAGATAACATACAGGAGTGTACCTGAGATGTTTCCAGGAGGCGACCCCTTCCCGTTCCTGCTCCGTCGATGGGGAAAAGAACGAAGCTCCAACAATGGTGGAAGAACGATTTCCACAGGAAATGGGAAAAGACTGACTCCCCAGTGCAAACAAAGAAGAAGAAAGTAAACTAAACCCTCCCAAACAGTATCGGAAAGTAAACGAGTTCCAAGAGGGTGCAAATCCAGCGTCTCTTGACTCTACAGTAAAGGAACCCCACTGCAAAGGAGAGCGCACTCAGCCGAGTGTCCAATATCACCACCCAAGAATGAGTGAGGGTGCGGAGGGGGCAATCCTGCGTCTCCCACACCACTCCAATAAGTAACTGAGCGGCGATGCCAGCCGGCACCACCGCATGCACCAGGAACTTCCTAAGGCAAACGTGAAGGGGGCAATCCAGCGTCTCACACGTTGCGCCTGGTAAGTAAATCTGAGCAACAATACCAGCCGGTAATGTTCCTCAAACAGGTAATTCTCCGAAGCTCGCGCTGAGGGGGCAATCCTGCGTCTCACGCGCTAACTTCTCCAGGTCAACAGAACCAGCCGGTATCTGCTGCGGCCCCCAAAACTAGGGAAATACAAGGATAATGGCAAGAGCGCTGAGGGGGCAATCCAGCGTCTCACGCGCCTCACCTAACCCTTAGAAAACAGTAGACAACACCAGCCGGTGTTGTCGATAGATCCCCACAACAGGTGAGAAAGCGGAGGGGGCAATCCTGCGTCTCCCGTCTCACTCACCTCTCCAAAGTAGGCAGCCCAGCCGGTACCTGCCGCGACAAAGTCCGTGGTTCAGCCGAACCACGAAATTGGGTCTTGTTCCACAACCACGGAACAAGTACCAGAACTCCGTCAAAACTCCGCCAAACTCCGCGGGGACAGGGCGTCCGCCTACAGCCCTTTCAGAATGACGAATCACGAGCACCGTTGGTTAGTTCCCATGACGCTTATGCTTTCTCGGGCCCTGCCCACCTCCCTAAGCCTTCTGGGAGATGTAGTTCTATAGTTTAGGCAGGCACCCAGGTCGGATCCTGACAGATGACATCTCAAATTACATCTCTGATGAGATCATCCACGTAAAAATCTGATGCATATACTGATGCCCTAAGATAAAGTTTGATACACGCAGTATAAAATACAGATAGGCTGTCCGGTTTTAGGTTTAAACCTATAATAACTCGTAAAACCCCACTGAAAGAGAAATAGCCCTCACCAGTGAAAACATATAAACACTGAAAAAACACCTGCACAATCACAAACTAAATGCCATTCAAAGAAAGGAAAAAGAGAGTAAGTCATTCTTTTCTTCCTGAACAGGCGCATACAATGTAACTTTGTTATACAAGCTAGCAGTAAGAAAGACTGGGCTAACATAATTCTGCTTGAGTTTTGTTGTTTAGTGATGCCCCTCAAATATTGTTTCTTCTTGTTTTTCTTTTTCAGTGTTGTGGTCTTTGGTCTAAAGATGCAGGGTTTAGAAGCAAGTTTTGGGTCTTGTTTAATTATTTTATAAACTGTAGAGAATCAGGAAATATCAAAATCATATTTGATATTTTGGCTGTGTCTGATTCTTTCACTGATAGGTACAAAGGCTGGTTTCCTAAGACTCTTTCCTAATATGTGTCATCACATTTACCCACAGAGAATGGGTAAAAACCCTTAACCTCTTCTGTGTGTCGGACCGCCCCCGGCCGTCTGACGTCACGTACCGTCTGACGTCACGGTGGGCGTGTGCGTCAGATGGCTGGGGGCCGTCCGATTTGCGCATGTGTAGAATTCGCCTTCACAGTGGGGAAATGTGCGCCGCAACGAAGCGGTCAATACATCAGCCCCCAGGTTCTAGTGAGCCAGTATTGATAGTAGGTGAATTGTCAACACCTCATGCTTTAAACATTTAATGGAAGGTATAGTGACAAGTATATGCGAAAAGAGCGCTATCACCAAGCATCTCGGATAGTGGTGAAAACATGACACCAGACCTTTAGCAAACATGGAACGCAGTGTCACTAAAAAGAGAGCAGCATCCACAGGGGCCTGGTACCAGATCAAATTATACTGCAGGAAACAAATACGTCTTCAAACCTGTCTGAAAGATGGATTCAGAGCACTCCAGCCGGAGACTCTGAGGAAGAGTATTCCACATCTGGGCCTCCACATGCCAAAAAGAGCGGCCACCCATCCTGGATCTCATGATTTTGGGGACGTGCACCTTTCCTTTCCAACTAGATCTTAGCAGTCTGGTAGGTACATAGGGAGTGAGAAAGTCATGCAAATACGAAGGCCCCATCTTCTGTAAAATCCGATGACTCACACACATGGCCTTAAACTTCACTGTATCCCTGATGGGAAGCCAATGCAGGGAGGCCAGCGCTTTTTTGGCTGAGGCTCTCTTTGGTAGCATAAGAACCAATCTCGCAGCTGTGTTCTGGATACACTGCAAACTCCGTATGCATTTACAGTTGCACCCAAATACAGGAGATTGCCGTAATCCAGGCAAGAAGTCACCAAAGCATGTACCATGGTCTTCCTAGATGCCATGGGAAGGGTGTCAAGGGTTTTCCATAAACCCCATAGAATACCGAAGCAGGCGCCTGCCACCCGCCTGGTATGGTAATCAAAAGACAACTTGTTGTCCACCCATACCCCAAGATTTTTCGCTTGTTCACACGGTGTGGGGGTAGAGCCCAAAGTCCGGGGCGACCAGGCCGATGACCATACTGACGGAGCCTTTCCTATCAGCAGCACCTCGGTCTTGCTACCGTTCAACTTCTGGCAATTGTTTGCCATCCACCCAGCCAGTTCTTGAAGGCAGGACACGAAGTTGGAGGCAGCGTCAGCCCGTGCTTGAGTCAGAGACCACCAGCTGGGTGTCATCAGCGTAGGACAGGGCATTAATTCCAATTTATCCGAGATTTTTGCCAGGGGGGCGACATAAAGATTGAACAATGTTGGGCTTAGGGTAGAGCCCTGAGGCACCCCCTGAGTCAACTTGATGTTCCTGGAGTAATGAGTACCCTGCATGACTTGGAAGCTGCGCTCGGATAAAAAAGATTCCATCCACTTCAAGGCCCCGCCGGTTACACCACCTCTCTCTAGGTCCTGCAGCAGGGTATGATGGGCAACAGTGTCGAAAGCGGCACTTAAGTCTAAAAGAATTAAGGCCGTTGTTTGCCCTTCGTCCACATACTTCCGAATGGTCTTGGTGGAATACAGCAGAGCCGTTTCGGTGGAATGAAGGGCACGAAAGCCAGACTGAAAGGGGTGGAGAAGGTTGTTTTTGCAAATATGTGCTGTAAGGTGTATATTTACAATCTTCTCTGCTACCTTGGCAAAGTAAGGTAGCAGGGAGATGGGGCGCAGGTTGTCAAGTTGATCAGCACTGAAATGGGGTTTCTTTTGTAAAGGGAGCACCACTGCCTCCTTCCATATGTTAGGTACCACTCCTGAGCTAAAAAACATTTCTGTAAGATATCTTATGAAAGGCTCTAGTGTGTCCATGCTCCCTCTAAGTACCCTAGGGGTAGCTGGATCCCTTGGTGAGCCTGATTTAATACTGGTGGCTATAAGTTTAGGAGTGTCCAGGAGTGCACAATATATTTGTGGAGACACTGTATTGTCAGAGCATCCACAGGTGCCCACTCCACTCCCTTGCTACCACGGGCAGAGTCAGGGAAGGAGGAATAAATCTTTTCCACCTTCGCCGCAAAGTACTCAGCAACCCGATTACAGGATTCCTCAGATCCAGCAATAGGCGCTGCAATAGATGCCAGAGAGGAAATTTCTTTGAAAACCTTAAATAGCCCTTTGGTAGAATTCTCAGTTGTTTGGATTTTTTCCTTGAAATAGGCTATCTTCACCTTTCTAATAAGCGAGTGGTAGGTCATAAGGCAAATTTTATATTTCTCTTCCAAGTGGACTGAGAAATCTTTCCTCCACCGTCTTTCTAGGACCTTACAACCTGATTTAGCAGTTCTAAGTTGTTCACCAAACCAGGGAGCTGATTTACGTTGTTTTGTGGACATCTTATATGACCAAGGTGCGGTGCAATCAAGGGCGTCATACATACATCTCGCTAGGGCTTCACAAGCCAGGTTAACATCCAGACCAGAGGGTGGTCCATCTCTTAAAAGGGCCTGATTAAAAGCCCCCTGAGAGAAGCCCACCAACTACCTACTTTTTATACCAATCTTAGCTTTCTCCTGTGTCTTGGGCACCGGTAGATTTATCGTAAACAATATCAAAAAGTGATCCAACCAGAGCACCGGAAGCGGAGTTTCCATGACCAGTGCGTCCCAGTTGGCAAAGATGGGGTCACGTAAATGTCCTATCTTATGTGTAGGGCATTCAGACTTTAACAATAATTGTAGCATTGCTAATTCCTGACGCAACTCTTGTGCCCCAGAATTGAGTGCATCATCAAGGTGCAAGTTTATATCGCCCAGCACCACTAGTTTTTCGTACCATAGTGCAGGTTGAATGAGGTAGTCAATTAAGCCAGGAGAGAACCTTGAATGGGGTCCCGGAGGTCTGTAGACCAATAGACCTTTGATAACATAATTAGAGGCTGTTCTGATCGTGAAGAGGCCTGCCTCACTGTCAGTAATGTCAGCTGGCTCAAGGGAGCACTGAATGTCATGTTTATAAATGATAGCAATGCCCCCTCCTCTACCAGACAGTCTGACCACTCTCTTAATTCCATACCCCCCAGGAAGCGCCTCCAAAATATCAGGTGCGGAGTCCGTATCTAACCATGTCTCGGTAAGAAATAGTACATCTGCTTGCCCCTCCATCAATTGGTCGTATATCTCGATTATGTGCTTCCTCAATGACCTACAGTTAATTAAAGATAACCTGAGTAGGGGGCCTCCCTTCCTGTCCTCCACTGATTTATCTGCCTTAAACGAGCAGTAGCTACATTGCCAACTATTACTCTCTGTGTTTATGCTGTGCTTACACTTCTCCTCCTTGATTGGGCAGAGTGCGCGAAGTGTCTGAGCGCTATAACAGGTAACCGAATCAAATCCAGCAGGGGTTCTGGCTCCTTGCCCCGGTCGGCCGCGGACGGGCACAGACTGGCTTGCCTTTGATGTGCCGCCGGCGCTGCGTACGTCCGCAGAGGCATGCTGAATTTAAATGCCAGCCCTCCCAACAACTAGAGTGCTGCCCACCCCAGCCGGAAGTACCTGGCTCTGTCTTCCCCGCCCTCCGCGCAACGGTGAACCACCGCGTCGGACCCAGGCAGGAAGACCAGAAATCGAGCGCAGGTAGGATGTAAGAGGCACCCAAAGCCCCTCACATGTTTTTTTAAAAAGAAACAGTACCCCAAAAGTTAAAAAGATTCCAAAGGAGTTGCTGCTTACTGAGCCGTACCACAGCGGACTCAGGAACACTGCCATTGTCCCTCTATCTGTAATACAGTACTATAATATGCAATCATACACCTATACATACAGTAACACACCACTACTCATCCATAGAGTTACTCACACACCTAGTCAGTCATGCAAAGAATCTATCACATACCAAGTTACTCATGTATACAGTTATACACACCAACTCCGTTATTTATACACACACCACATCACTTATTTATGCAGATACTAACACATACTTACTGTCTTATTCAATCACTGTTACAAGCAGACACTCATTTATACACACACTCTTCAAATAACTTACTCTCACGTATAGTCATTTATATATTCTAACACTCACATATACTGCATTAAAACATATGTAGTTACTTACACATATACCACTGAGACATTTGTTCACTCACCAACACACCCATACACACACTAACTCACCCATACAGCCCTTCCTAGATGGACTTTTGAAGCCATACAACCAGTGAATCACCCACTCAGACATCTATGCACAGTCACACACCCTCCCACCCACCCATACAGACACTCAGGCACCCATACAGATACTCAGACAACAAATCAATAACCCATATAGACACTCATGTAGCTACTCACCAACCCATGCAGCCGCTTACACACCAACTGAGAGACTAATACAGACTTTCACACAGTTTAGTCACTAACCCATGCATTCAGTAAGACACGTTCAGTCACTCACTTATACAGTCGGTCACGCACCTACTAAATAATCCATTCAAGCACTTTTAAATCCACTCATTCTTCAATACACCTTGGCATAGATATATATGAAAAATATTTAAACTTTCCAGAAACACACATTCACTGGATGATGTAATCAGTGATGTCATTTGAGATGTCATCAGTGATGTCACTGGCCATGTCATGAGTGATGTAATATGTGATGTCATCACCAGTGCATTGCGGGCGTGTGAGTTATAGTTAGTTCAACTAACTACAACAGGCAAATTTCTCTGGTTTTATATGAGTCAAATGTTCAACTGATTATAACGTCCCTAAAACCTATGTTTTTTTAGTGAATTTCTAAGGGTTTTTAAATGCTAATTCCTAACTATAAAGTCTGTAAAACCTATGGTTTTTTCAGTGAAAATATATATATATATATATATATATATATATATATATAACATCCAACACCTCCTCCAACGACGAGAGTGAAGAGGCCACAGCAGGGGAGCGGGTGAAAACAGCCTTTATTCCATTACAGCAGGTAAGAGAATCTTGCAACACCCGCTGTGAAAACTACTGGCTGATATTTGGGAATCAAAAGAATTCATTATAAATCCCCTAAAAGTAGTAAATTTTTTGGGTCACCACTGTAAAAATTCACCTGCCACTTCTGGATTATTTGTGTGCCCATGCATGCAGATTGTATGAACAGTTCCTATTAAGCTTACTTTTCGCATGCTGCCAGGCAGTAACAGCAAGATAATTTCCCTTCCTTGATTATCTACACTTGTCTTTAGCTCTGGTTGACAAATGTAGGGTGAGTATTTAACAGTGGTTAACACCAATAAGAGAGGACAATAAAAGCTGTTATTGTTGCTTCACAGGAAAGGTTTGGTTCAATTGCCATAGAATTGCACTCCTTTCTCACAACTCAAAATAATCTCTCTGGAGGGTTTCTAGGAATGGGGTTAAAGTTCTCTATCACCATTAAAGGAAGTCCTTATGCAGAGGTGACTCCATCTACAAGAGGGCACATAACGGATTTTCCAAATAAATGAAATAATATTGTACAATGGACAATCCTCAACTCCTTCATTGCAAGGCCGCCTGTTACTGGTCATTGTACGTGTAGACTGAAGCAGTGTCCACTGAACATTCTGTAGCGCGTTGCCCAAGAAGCTTGTGTTTCTGTTAGTCATGTATTTACTCTAAAGGTTTCCAAATGACTCCATCCTGGACTTTCCTTTTACAGTCTATTATAATCCAGTGATTTAGCCCAATTGGTTGTACTGATGGGAATGAAGACCTCAACTACCAGCATGCATTAGGTTGTTCACTGATAACCGAGGACTGGATCTTTGGTGACATGGATTCATGATGAAATCTTAGTTTACACACAATCAGCATCTTTTACAGTCTCCAAATGTCGCTGTAAACAAGCAAGTGGGAATTCGACAAGTGATTTGCGATCACAAATCTTGCCTCTCTCTTTCTTGTATTTAATGTGATGTTTGTGTGGAGTGAGCATGTGCGACTCCCTCTGGTTCCACCTACAGGTTGGTGAAGTTGAATCATCGTAGTCTCAGCCTTGCAGCACAGTCCTCCCTCGCCACACCCCATCACATCCCCTTCAGTTACCCACACCCCCCGTCCCACGGTCCAACCACATCATAGGTTAGACTTCATTAAAATGCACACACATGACCACATGACCTGCACGAGGCCCGCTAAGAGATAAGAGCTCGAGGCACCGCCAAGAAGGCTCCGTCCGGAGCCAGTTCTTGGCGAGCTGGGTAAGGTTCGCTCTGACTGCACAAGTCACCCACTGGCACTGCTGCTTCCATCTCCTCCCCGAGGTCTCAGGTGAAGGAGCACGCGCTCCCCGGGATCTGGGAGCAAGGGCAGCTTGCTGCCTGCCTCTCGGAAGGGCGCGCGGTCAGCAGCAGCGAGAGAAGGCGAAGAAGGCTCCAGAAGGACATCTTCAAGGTGAGCGCGCGCCAGCTCTCTGGTCGCTGTTGGCAAAGAGGGGGGTGTGAAGGAGGTTCTGGGGACCCCCGCAGCTGTCTGCTTCTTTTGTATGCACAATCCCTGTCAAACATAAGCGAGTCGACGCTTTTTTTTTTAGCACTATGAGCTTTTAAATGTATACTTTGTTCCCACAGAATGATGTCCTTAAAGCAGTGACACATTTTTGGAGCTACGGGCCGCCACGTGTTCCAGAACCTGACAGAGTCCCCAGGGTTAGCTACTGACTAAAAGTATTTTGTGCTCTGAGTTTATCTGTACGTTTCGTAGTGAATCAGGTGTTTGCAGGTCTGCTTCCTTCGTGGGGCAGGATCACGCCTCCACTGGTTGCACCCTCTGGACCTTAGGAAGAGAGCACGACCAGATGACCCATCAGAATTATACATAGCGTGTGTGGCCTCACCCGAAGATTTCGACTGCGGTAAAATTCTAGGGTAAAATCTACGAAATTGGTGCAGAAACATTGATTTCCACATAGCCCTAAAATGATGTCGTTCCCACCAATTCCCCACCTCCGAATTACTCGGACAGGGAAAATCCTTGAGATTTTAACGAAACCCTCATAACGAAGGCCCTAGTGTCCTTAGGGAGGGATTCTCCATTTAGTACCAATGGAGTTAGGGAGGGATTCTCCATTTAGTACCAATGGAGTAGTGAAAAATACAGTATCCCGTGTTTTGCACTTCGGAACAGGGTAAACGCGTTATTACAATGTCAAAAGAATTATCACCAGGTGGTGGCTGAGATTTGCCAGCCTGTCTTTAAAAAACATTCCAAGCGCTGCACGCTGCTGGCAGCTCGACCTTTGCTGTTTTCCCTCGCAAGGTGCCACACTGGTGACCGGCGGCTGTTTGTAGCCACCACACGGTGTGTGTGTGTGTGTGTGTACAGTGCTCCCTAGGAATGTGCCCGAACCAGCGCTGCCATCTCGGCTCTGTTGTTGTCAAAACGCACGCTGGCCCAGGGCAGGCACTTCCTTTCCATCAGAGCCGCCTCGGATTGGCTGGGCGGGCGATCGGCATTTCCCCAGCGGCCGGAGGCGAAGGCCAACTGGTGGGCCGGTACTTTCAGCTGGAGATAAAATCACATTTTCCTGGGCCGTCTCTGCCGCTGGCTCTTGACCTTTAAGGCTGCTGTAGCCAGGGCCAGACTGGGGACCCAAAGTGGCCCAGGCCATTTGGTCAGACCAGCCCCTGCTGCTTTTGTTACTGGAGGCTGATATTGCTGCACTACTGCAAAACCGGCCCCACCCCTCCCAGGGAAACGCCCAATGCCCGGCACAGCCATTGGCCCTGGCTATAGCCTAAAGGCCCTATTACGAGTCTGGCAGTCCAAGGACCACCAGACTTGTGGTGGCGTGGTGGTAGCAGATGCAGCCACTGCCGCACCGGCAGTCCGACCGCCCAATTACGACTCGGGCAATCGGACTGCCCTGGGACTGCCAACTCCGCCAAGGAACCACCGTTCTTTGGTATAGGAGTGGCGGTCAGAGGCAGCAATATGCTTGGCGGACCGTCATGGTCCCGCCAAGCATATTAGAAGTTTCCTATCAGCCAGGCTTTTCATGGCGGTTCACACCGCCTTGAAAACCCTGGCAGAGAGGAAACAAAGTGAGCCCGACAGGGCACCCCTGTGCCTCAAAAAACATATGTGGATGCACACAGGGGGGTATAACATGTGCCTCCTTGTGTGCATGCACAGAGGTTCCTGCACAGCATGGACTTTCGAGTCCATGTCGTGCAGGAACCCTGTAGTGCCGTCCCATTGCGGTGCCTTTTTTAATGTCCCAGCCGCCTTTAAAAGAGGCATCGCCATGGTACCATAATGCCCTGGGCAGACTATTAGAAAGTCGTAATCTGGCAGGCAGCGCGAGCTTTGGTGGAGCGGTAGTGCAGCAGTTTGCACCGCCACGCCACCACTCGTATTCAGGGCCTTAGAGGTAAGATTTGAGCTCATGATAATCAAGTAGAGAGAATTTCTGGCTCATTGCCTTGTGCTGTAGGACACATCATGTGGTGGGTCTCCTGTCCCAGGTCTCTCAGCAGGACAGTGAGGCCACTGGGAGGGGATTTGCTCTTTTTGAGCGTCACAGCCAGCACTAATGTTACCTTGGGTTGAGGTGAAGCGGCTGTGCAGGGAGACAGATTACATGTGGTGGCCATCTAAAAGTCTCTACTTTTGTCTCCAGCAGCAGACCGAGGAGACACAGGTGCCTGCTCCTACCTTGTCATCTTAAAAACTTGGAGGGGACTCTGGTTCATCCCTGAACTAAAATAAAAAATAAGAAAAATGTTTTTGACAACACAAAACAATTTCTTTTTAAACAATTCTGTGAACACGTTCATTCAGGACCAAAACGACAAAGGGAAGGGAGAATAGACATGGCCAGACAGTAACAAAATGGATTGAGCGAGAAGAGCAAAGTGGAGACATCCCAGTTTAGGAGTCAGGTTAAAACCTGGCTTTTCCCTGCCCAACAGTGGTCAAGCCCCTCCTGGCTTCTCCACCATCATACTCTCCCCAGTGCCAAGTTGCCTCGGCATTCATGCGCTTTATAAGACTTTACTTACTTACTTACAAAAGAAGAAGTGAGAAAGCAGAGTAAAGAAGAATGACACAAATATGTGAAGAGGAAAAAGTAATCAAGGGAGGAAGAAAGGAAAGGCAGAGGAGAGAGGATAAGAGTGCAAGAGATGCAGACAGATGGATGGACTGAGGGGGAAGAGATTAAGGAGAAGTGATGGAAGATAGTGGAGAGAACTGCAGAAATTGTTAAAGATAGAGAGAAAGATGGAAAGCGAAAGTGGAAAAGTGGGAGACAGGAATGTGGTAGAGGATGTGGCGTAACAGCCAGAGCTGCCAACTTTGTAACTTGGGAACCAGGTTTGAGTCTCAGTGTTGGCTCAGCATCCTGTGATTCTAGGCAATTTATGTAATCTCCCAGTGCCTAAAAAAAGATGATTGTGTCCATGTAAAGCACCCCAATACCTTTAGCTAGAGTTTGCACTATTTAAACTACAAAAAAAGTGAAAGGGGAGGAGAGAAAGTCAGTAGAGGGTGTCAAACATTTCCTGGTCTATGAGACAAAAAGGGAGGATGGTTACTACCTCACATGCACTGTCCTAATTCTCTCGGTCAATCTAGGGCTTTGTTTAGAGGTTGTTGGTATTCCAGGAGGTATTCCTAAATGTAGATTACAATTCACCAGTGGAATTTCCTTCATTAAAGGGATGGAATAGTAAAGGAAATTCCACCAGTGGATTCTCCTTTGGTTTAAACTCTGCCTCCAGGCACAGGAGGACTTTCCATTACTGTATGCAGCAAAACAATAAAGGGGACACATAAGAATATAACATTAGTTATAGTACAAATAAATTCAAGGGGCAGAGGGACATGAAAGAGGCTGCCAGGAGAGAGCAAGACAGGATAAAAAGAGAAGGTTTGCAAGACAGAGAAATGGAATAAAACTTCAAGGAGAGTTACAAAATGATAGGAGGAATAAGGGCATGAGAGATATACAAATAACTGATGAGAGAGCCCACAGGGGAGAAATCAGAGCCAGAGAGAGGTGGATTTGTAGAGAAACAGAAAAAGACAGAGGGGAAATGTGAGAGACTGAGTGAAGCACATAGCTACAATGCGAGATACCAAGAAGAAGGAAATAAGTAGAGTATGAGAGAAAAAGGAAGACATAGAGAAAGGGGCAAAACGTGTTAGAGAGAATGAGTGAGGTGCACACAGAAAGTAAGAGGGGGTATCGAGACAGAAAGAATGAAAGGCATTTGAAGTGAATGCCAGCAGCTTTTCCAGATTCAAGTCAAGTCTCTACCCAATATACAAAACACATCAAACACAAAGTTGTATGCAATCCCCAAATACATGGGTTGCAGAGAAGTCCCTGACTGACAACCAAAAGAGGAAGACCCCTGGTTCCTTGAGGGCTAACAAAAGCCTCCAGACACAAAGGATGTGCATGATTCTCTTTCTCAAGGCCTGATATAATACAGGCTATTCTGCGATCTTTGGGGACGGAGCACAGACCTAGGCACCAACAGGTGACTAACACATTCAGGCACCCAAACAAGAGAAATGTATAGGCCTGAAGAAGAGGTGAGGAGACCTGTGGGTGAGTTGCAGTGGAATTATGGTGTGTCTAGTGGTGCGTCTAGTCTTGGCCAATGCTACGGACTCCACGAGTTTAGAAAACTTAACCTATCTGAGATTTCTTTCTGAATTACTTTCGATACTAAGCAATGTTTCATGAAAGGTCATTATCTACAAATATGGGACACTTTTTCTTTCAATCCTACTTTTGTTCCCAATCTGACCCTGCATTCCACATCCACTAACACCCTCCATTGGGGTGTGTGTGTGTGTGTGTGTATGTGTGTGGTCAGGGCGCCAAGTGTAGCGACACAACATTAGAACATGTTTGACAATGCTCAATATCACAGCAAGCAGCCCTCCAAGTTAGGTAGTGACCCCACCCCACCCTCTCCAGGAAGTAACGCACAAAACCCAGTCATTGGACCAAAGTTTGGGTATTATTTACAACACACTCTCAGTAGTACATGTGACGGACATATATACCTGACATCAGCTTGTCTAGGCCTAATGCATGCGTGGGTAATGGGCCACAGTGAGGCATCGGTTAGTAGTTTAAACACCCATACCTGTGGTGCATAAGGCCTCTCGCAGGCTAATCTTACAAGCCACTGCGTGGCACATAAAATGTTGGCTTTATTATAGCAAAACTATAAAACTTAAAAATAAAGGACAGCACATTTTAACCACATGTAACATATTTTATTTACTGTTTACACATAGGAAACATCATAGCTATAACTCAGGCATTGTATCTCATACATATGTACTTGTCTACATATGTTCTAGAGTAGTGGTTTTAGGATTGTTTGGGGTTGGAGTTTATGTGGGACTGTTTATGGCTAGGACATATGCATTATGGTTTATGGTTCACTAATATCCGTGTCAGACCCTGAAGCATGGGAATTCAAGGTTGAGTGAAGGGATTAGGGATGTGATGAAGGTTAGGGATGGATTTTACAGGTTAGTTTTATTGTTCAAGGTTGGAATTACCATTTAGGATTAAAGGTGATTCTTACGGTCTCATTCTACAAGCCATTGTATTTAGGGAGTTATGACCACATTTTGTAAATACTAATACCACTAAATGTGGTATTTCCTGGGGATTTACTGGGGATAATGAGGTAATGCCAAATGGTTCACCTATTCAAAACTGCAAAAGTCATAATATGCAGTTTTTTTCCTGCAGAAATTCCTCTAGATTTGGCTTGACAAAATTTGAATGGGCCATAAGAGGAGGGGTTAGGGGGGCGTGGGGTGGGAGCTGGAGTGTGGTAGTACAACACACATATCAATCATGATTAGGGCCAAAAACCCTATTTTTGCCCAATACGTAACTAATGTAGGGATTTGTGCATCAGGGAGAGGTTTTGTGTATGCGCAGGATTACATATATCTTTACAGAAGGGCTTACATCGAACACTCCAATTGTTCATTATGTTGTCCTTGCAACTTCTTGGCGGCGAGCATATTTGTTTGCTCTATTATACTTGTGAATCCATGTGTTCCAAACTGTGGAATCTGTCCTTAGGATTTACCAGCAGAAGCAAGAGATTTAATATGACCGCATCCCTACCTCAATTTAATCTCTGTTATTTGCACAGGTGCCGCACATCAATATTCAAGATGACGCTCTCTTATTCTGGAATGTTGTCGAGCTGTCTGGTGACTGCCTGAGAGGTTCTAATTCTAAAGCCAGAGTGATATTGCATCTCAAATCCAAACATAAGTAACCATTAAAGGGCACTAAAGAAGAAAAGAAGTGTCCTTTTCCACCGGTGTCCCTGTTAGCCCACCTCCAAGGGCCAGCATGGCACGTAAAATGAGCTTACCCGTCCTCGAGGACCAGCTGATGTGCCCCATCTGCCTGGAGGTCTTCAAAGAGCCACTGATGCTGCAGTGCGGGCACTCTTACTGCAAGAGCTGCCTCAGTTCCCTCTCCGGCGATGTGGACATCCAGTTCCTGTGCCCAGTATGCCGTCAAAAGGTCAGCTGCGCCAGCTCACCTCCTAATGTGACACTGGCCCGCATCATCGAAACTCTCCAAGCCTTGGAAGACTCTGATCTCAACAAGGAGTCCTGTCCCGACCACCACAACCCCTTGAGTCTGTACTGCGAGAAGGACTGCCAGGTCATCTGTGGGCTTTGCGGTACCATCGGCAGCCACAGGCAACACCAGATCACCCCCATCTCCAGCGTCTACGGAAGGATGAAGGTGAGACTTTGGGGTTGGTATGGAAATATGAATGTGTGCTTTGGGGTGGGTAAGGATGAACATATCTGCTCTAAAAACACCCGAGTACACACATCTCCTGCTCCTATATTTATGGGGAGCTGGGAAGAGGCTTGAGGTTGAACGTTCACAAAAAAAAACATTCACCAAATATACAAGACCATACACACCTTCAGTGTCTACCATTGGATGATGGTCAGATGGTTCAAGAGAGGAGATAATACACAAGCGATGCCAAATCACACTCTTCTCTATTGTGTACAGAAGGATGTAGGGAACCATCAGGAAGGTATAATGGAATGATAAATTCGGCATTAACCAAAACCACCTGAGTGAATAGATCTTCTGTGCATCTGAAGATGGACATTGGTAGGCTGTTGGGAGGGCATATGAGAAGATAACAAGAGTATTTACTAAAAACATCAGAAAACACACCTCTAGTGCCCATGGAAGTGTGTAGTTGAGGCTTTGTGGGATCATGGAGGACATCATAAAAAATCATAAGTACATAAACCAGCAGAAGGTGGGCAATGGCAGAAGAAGTGATTGTGCACAGCAAACACCAGACTGCACTCATCTACAGCGTTTGCGGAAGGATGAAGGTGATCCTGGGTGACAGAAGAGGGAACATACAGCAGTGACCAAAAACAGGGTCTCTCACCCACCTGCAGGATGAAGGTGGGGAGCAGGAGACAATGTTGCTTCAAGTTGCCACAGAGACATGTTTCCAGTCCTGGGCATTTCTGTTGTAAATCCTTGTCAGTAGTTGTGTCTCTCCAGTTGGGTCGTGGACACAACCCATGTCTACAACAGCCAGAACCAATAGGTTGTTGGATGAAAAACAAGATTGGAAGCATAGTGCTTTGACAACATGAGGCTAGATGGCAATCCCAGCAGGAGGGCATATCCCAAGCATTCACACATGACATCCAGTTATAGCCATTTTACGTGTCTGTTGGTAAGGTCATTCAGGAAGGGACGACAAAAATCTCATAGCATGGCCCGACAGCTGGAGAAATCAAAACCTAGCCAGCGTGAGGTGCCACCGGATTCATTGCATCTTTTGATCTGCTCCTTTTGCAACTCCACTAGTTTGCTGGAGATCACACATGGTTTAGGCGCTGCTATTATTAATGTAGGGGCATATTATCAAGAACGGCGTTAAAATTATCGCCGCTTTAGCAGCAGGAAACTGCAGCTAAAGCGGCGATAATGGGCTTGATAATATGCCCTTGTGAATTTCCATAGAAGCCCATGTTCACACCAGAACATGAGCTACTATGGGAATTCACAAGGGCATAGTATCAAGCCCATTATTGCCGCTTTAGCTGCAGTTTCCCGCCGCTAACGCAGCGATAATTTTAACACCGTTCTTGATATTATGCCCCCACTTTCGCCTCTTGGCTAATTTAGGAGAACTCTCCTTACCTCTGTACCAGCACCTCCTTCCTTTAGGTTAGTGTTGGCTGCCTGTGATTAGCAGCCAACACTAAGCTAAAGGAAGGAGGTTTGGGGCGGACCAGCTTCCTGTGATCCAATCTATTCAACCAGCTGAAAGAAACCATCCATATCAACGATAGAACTGCAGCTGCTCACCAGCTCCTATGCTGTCCTCACCAACAGCGTTCATGTGACCAGGTGGATTCCATGGAAAAGCAGACTCATGTGCTAGCACTACAAGAACAAGATAAGAATGAATAAAAATTTCCACTGCCTGCTTTTCTTTGTACCTTTCTAGAGTTGATAACGATAGGGCGGGCTTTGCACTTGTAAAATTCCTGCAGCAGGATTGCATGTCGCTGTATAGCGGTCGAAATGTCAACCTAAAATAATTTCACCCAGAACATCAACCACCATTATATCGTCACAGTTTAAGTATATATAGGCAAGTGTATATTTACTATTCTTAACTGCACATTACTTACCTTGAGGATATACTGGTAATCGATATTGTGAATGCACTATGTTTGTAGAGCAATATATCTACTGCAAAATAACGACCGCCCCAACATATACTAGAATTTAGAGTATTTAACGTTTAGCATTAAAATTTTACATTTCATAAAAAAATTACACAGCGATGACCGATTTACCCATAAAATGCAGACAAGTATACCCTCTCAATGACTATGAAGATGAAAATCCACACCTGTTCCTGCTGTGCTACTGCTTTAGTCTCCTGATTGTGTTTATAAAAAAAAAAAAAGGGCTGTGTGTGAGTGGTCACCTAATTCCACGGGCCACCTGAAAACCAAGGTTATGTCTACTTCGATTTTAGTGGATCCCAATTGAGTTCCAACAAAATTATATTTCATTGATGTAACTGTTTAAGGCCTCTTTGTGTCTCCGGCTGGCTGGGGGCAGCCATTTGTGGATATATCATGGTTGCACCTAAAGGTAACCACTGCAATCGCAGTGCATGCTGGGAGTAGGACAAGCCTGACTTGCCCAGTACCAACACCCCCCACCTCCAGGCAGTCAGGACTACTCAGTCGCTTCCCCATAGAGGAAGGAAAGAAGAAGCCAAAGCCTGATTGGCTGGCATCCAAACCTTGAACTACACAGCGACCAGATCTTTGTGAACCAGCACAGATGACTTTCTTTGCATCTGGATCTTTAAGCTGCTGGTTTCCAAAGCTGGGGTCGAACCATCAGCTCTGCCCAAAGCCCTGCAGTTCTCTCCTGGCTGTCTGGAAAACCTCAAGAGTTCACCGCAGATAATGGAGGAGCAGTGCCATGAAGCCCTCTACACTGGTTCCTAGAGACAGCAGAGGACCAAAAAAGTTAAATGACTTTGAGGCATAGACTTACATGACTCCCCTCTCCCAAAAAGGTATCTAAAACACTGGGTGCACTGTGGATTTTCAGGCTAACGTTCTATTGGGTAATTTGAAATGTCTTAATCGCATATCAATTTCATTATTGTTGGCTAGTTGGGAACAGAAAAGGACTGGATAAATGTAGCCAGCAACTATATTTCTGTTATTGCGATGTTAGGTATTTTCATTAAAGATGAGGAATAAGAGACAGCAGGATTACTGTAAGAATGTCAGTATAAAAACTGTGCAATGTTTACTCCTACTGAGGCGGATACATTCGAGACAGAAGTGGCAAGCATATTTTTCTGCAGTTGTCAACTAAGTTATCTTTCAATATATATCCTTAAAAATAAGTAATTTTCAACAACAATCTGCATTTACCCTAGTGGAGAATCTATTAATATCACCCCTCCACACTTGGTGGTATCTGCCAGTCTTAGCTGCAGTGTTCATGCACAGATCCCTCTCCCGCTGGCTACTGAATTCATGAAAGTAGAGCACAGTGTTTGTGCAGGATTAAATTTACCTATACACAAGCTCTATGCTCTAAGGAGAATGTTCAGTAACGAGAATTTGCTTGTAACTGAGACTCTTGAAATACATTTGTGACTTGAAAGAACAACTTGAACTAAGCTCCAAATAAAACAAACATTGAACCATTCTGTATGTAAGCGATTATGATAATTTTGAGGGAGTTCACCGAATTTTATGTTTATGTTGCCCAATTTGCCAACCTTGGAGGGAGGGATGACTGACTTGGCCTTGCAGCATTTGGGACTTGTGATCTGCAAGTCCCAGTAGATATCAGCGCTGTCATTTATCTCATTGTGCCAAGCTAGTCTCAGCTTTAACCTTAAGAAGAGTTGGGTCAAGAAGGACTGTAAAGAGGATACAGACAGGACTAGGTGAATATCCACAAAATCCTAGTAAAGATTACCCTTTCTGCATCAGGATGGCAGTTGGTAGCTATAAGAACCGATCGCATGTCTCTAATCTCAAAATAGCATTTCACCTCTCTGCCAGGCTATAGGTCCGACGGATAGACCATGGGCAATGACACTCAATCCTGAACCACTAAATTATGGTGTAGTCAGCATTTATATACTACCTTTCACCATTAATATGGCACTCTGGTGGTTGGTACTAGTTTGTGTTGGGTAATGTAAATGTAAAATGATTTAGAACTGGCTCTAGATCAATTTTTGTGAAGGGATATGATGAAAGACTTCTAAACCTAAAATGAGTTAGATGCAGCTAAAGGTCTTTGTAGAATGTTAGGTTTATGGATGGATGTGCTGAAGGACCTTGCTTTTCTTTGCTGATCTGGTTGTCCATTGCCCGGCCGATTCAGATTGTGTTTTTCTTTTTTTAAACAGCATTTTTAGCCAAGTAAATAGCTATTAAGCAATGTTATGCTCACAATGATGTTGTATGTTTATGCGAAGATTACCTGAATGAGTCTGTATATTAATGTGGTAGTAGTGGTAGGACTTTTAATGTTGTATTGGTAGCCCTTTGTCAGCCTTAAACATTTGGTTCCCTGGATGTGTCAGTAAGCAGGCTTTATGGGCTCTTATGAGCGTTTTTCTCTCCCAGAAAGGAAAATTATAACTGTAATTTTAAAGATGTTGTGTAGTGAGTAGTGTTGGTTGGAATGGGTGTTGTTCAATGGTAGCCATCAATGGCGCATAGGAAGTGTGTTGTGTCCATGTGGTGTGGGCTGTCTATTGTCTCCCAATGGGTGGTTGTGTAGTTTGTCTTAGATTTGGTACAGTATTAGCTGACTCAATGGTAAATTGTTGGTGACTCAGTGGATGTATTTGATGTTACAAGCAGGACAGTTTGGCATTTCAACAGAAGGGGAAGAGGGAGAAATTGGGAGGGAGAGAGTCCAAGAGAGTGTGCATGAGAAATGGAATGAAGTGTGTCTATGTCTGTCTGAATGTGTCTGTGTGCATATTTGGGCTTTTGACAAGGGTTTGTTGTGCCTTTCCAGGAGGAACTCTCCCTATTGATAAGAGAAGTGAAGACACAGAAGAATAACCTGGAAGAGCAGGTCAGCCGCCTCATAAACAACAAAACCCGGATTTCGGTGAGTGCCCTTCGTGTCCCTTAGTGAATACTTTGTTCTTAGAGGTTTTGCAAAATATTCTTTTGGGTCTTATTAGTGTCTGATCTGGTGCTGATAGTTTTGTTCTTTGGTGGTTGTCCTATTTATAGAGAGGTTGTACTTTAGGGTGTTACTTATTCCACTTGGGTTTTAACTGGTCTATGTTGGTGAAAGATTTTGTCCATACGGGTAGGGAAAATGTTAACCATGAACCAGAGTAGTTTTTTGTTTGCTATATATTCAAGCCAAGATGTGTGCTTTGCCAACATCAATACCAGAAGACAAATGCTGTGGAAGGTTTGAAATGAATGAGTTGAAGGGGTTTATGTTGAAGGGGATATACGGAAGTCTTGCAAGCCACCAACTGACATTCAACCCACATTTAAGAACAGCTTCTCGAAAAGTGTTATAAATTAAGGTGGGGGACTGGAAACAGTTGGCCAGATGTCCATTTGAACAAGTCAGTAAGGGCATATCTGTACCTGAGTGGTTAACTCATATTCATGCACTCTGCCATTGCTACATGCTTTGGCTCCGATGGTGAGCAGGAGACCAGCAGGGTTCAAGAATTGACAGTCTTTTTGTTTTCTGACTGGAGTTGCTGCTAAGACCATGCCCATTCAGAATCCTTCCTTGTTGAGGAAACCCATTTGAAAATAGCTTCATGCTGAGCACAGCACTGGTACTCAATATCTTCTGTAAGGTGGAACTGTAATACACAGAATTGGACTAATATGCGGACAGACTGGACTGAACCGGTTGGAGTAGTGTTGCTATATCGCTTAATGCACACCTGTCACCATCTGTTTTTTAAATGAAAGCCCAGAACTGATTACTTGGTGACTCCCCCGGACTAACACGATATGGAAGCCCTGGGATGGAGCATTTTTATTTAGTCCTTTCCTGCACTGGCAGTATACACAAAGTCCCGCCTTGCAGAAGGTCACAATGAGCATGACCATATGTTGTGTCTTCACTTTTGGGTTATTGAACTTCGTGGCTAACAAACTCAAAAGTTCCAAGGTTCATTATGTAGAGTTGAAGGCTGGTAGGCGAGGGGGTGAACACAGTAGGGCATTGGGAGTTGCCTTGTCAAGGAATCCAAGAGATACAGCCATCATCGCCGGTCGAAATCCAGTCTTGAGTACCGTGTTACAACAAATTCCTGCCAAAAAGTTCCAGTGATTTTGGAAGCCATCTTAAAATGGATTTACTGCGGCTAGTGGCCATTTAAGTTGGGAAGTCGAATTTACTCTTTATTCTCCAGAAGTAAATATCAAGGATTGCTATTAAGTTTGTGATTTTATTTTGGGTAATGCAATCCATAAATCCTCCACTGCCTTTTCTACAATCACCTGGAGAACCGCCAATTGCATGGATAGAGTGGTTCAGTGCTTTCAACGCTTTTCTTGGAGCCATTAATGGGTTTAATTCAACCCTGACTGGAAAAAATGGTAGTGGAAACATTCGTTAGGCATGTAAGGTTAAGAGATGTTTGAGCATCTTCCAACATTCACACCTGATGACGATGAAAAAGATATGGATGTATACGAAGAAACTGTCAAAAGATTACAAAAACATTTCTTCAAGCCACCTAACCTGGTTGTCAGGAGACATACATTATTTTCTAGAGAGCACAGTGCCTCTGAAACAATTGACATGTATGTAGCATCACTAGCGGCCAAGTCTGAATTTGGGAAATTCACTCACCAACTCCTTAGAGATCAATTAGTCACCAGATGTTATAATAAAACAATACAGGAAAGATTATTGACATACAAGAACACTTCCCTAAATCACGATCAAGGCGTCCTTACTGAAACACGTGGACCTTGTTTGTTTTGAGCGTTGGACCGTTTGCTATAAACAAATCCTGATTGAAATTTTTGCAACACTTGGTTGGTGTGTCACCTTTTCTGTTCGCAAATCATCGACGGACTTCATAAAGGTGGCGTTATACAAATGTTGCAATAAAATACAGTGTGATAAACAGCAAAAGGAAGTGAGTCACAGCATTGTAGCAGCATGCAGAAAACAATGATGTGAAGGCCTGGGGCCCCAGAGCCTTTTGCTGCTGTGTCTGTGACATTGCCTTTGTCCTTGATGTAAAGATAACAAGTAGGAAAACACATTTGTCATGACTGGCTTGCCACAGTACAAATATTTGCAGTGGAATGTGTTCTCTATGAGCCATGGCTTTAGCTTTAGTTGAAATTTGTGTTTACTTTTATTCAATGCTTCCCTCCAAATGTTAGAATGTACTCACTCAATACCACAATCAGGAAAGGAATGAGAAGAAAAGTAAGGTGAGAGAGAGAGTGTGAGAGTGACTAAACATGTACAGTAGAATATTGCCTTTCTTGTTTGTGTACCAGGAAAACATTAATTCAAAACATAAGGGATGTGTTCAATATCAAGATTTCGTATATAAACACTGGCTGCTTAAGAGGGAAACATCGGAGAAATTATGGCAACTTTACATTATAGCTCTCAGAAGGACATTTGAGGTTAGACTCAAAGATCCGTTTGTCTCTCTACTATTTCAACTTTCAGATCAAGTTAACTCAAGGGTTCTATGGCTATAATATGTGAGTGGGACATTTAAGTCCAGCCGAAGACCGATATTAAGTACAGAGATCATAGCTATTTACACTGTGTTTTTTTTTTTTTACAGAACGAGTCTGATGCCTTCAAGTTTGTGATCCAGAAAGAGTTCCAGGAGCTTCACAAGTACATTGAGGATGAAGAGGCTCACTTCCTGAAGACCATGGCGAGGAAGAGCTCAAACCTCATTGCCTCCATTGAAGCCCAGGCTCAACAGATAACAGAGACTCTCAAGTACTTTGAAAACATTGAAGGCTCATTGGAGAACCTTAACAACGAGAACAACTTAGACTTCATTCGGGTAAGCTCAAACTCCTACTTTTATTTCAAGCTCATTATTTTTTTTATATAACTTTATATTGATGTTATGTTATGTTATGTTATAGTGGTTTTTGTAGCGCGCACTGTTACTCATGAGTGTCCTGGCGTGGAAGAGATCAAGTAGGGCAGCATGGAGTTAGTAAATCATGCTAAACAGGTGCGTTTTTAGCTGCTTCTTAAAGATCCGAAACTCCGTAATGTGTTGGAGATCAGCGGGGAGTAAATTCCAGGCTACCGCCGCTTTGACCGAAAGAGATTTGCCTCCCAATCGAACTCTGCGGAAGCGAGGGACCACCATCCGGAGTTGTGCCGCTGAGCGCAAGAGGCGTTTAGGGACGTAGAAGGCAAAACGCTTCCTAAGGTAAATGGGGCACAGTCCATGTAGCGCTCTGTGGGCCAATGTAAGTGCTTTAAACTGCACCCTCTGTACTACCGGAAGCCAGTGCAGTTCCCGTAGGTACAGACGCGCACTAGAACGCGTTGGGGCATTGAAAAGGAGCTTAGCTGCAGCATTTTGAAGAATTTGAAGCCTGTGCAGCAAATAGGCTGGCAGCCCCAGAAACAAAGCATTGGCATAATCAAGTCTTGAAACAATCAGGGCGCGGGTTACCATCTCTTTCGCCGCCCTCGGGAGCAGGGGAAAAAACTTCCTGGGCATTTTGAGGGTCCCGAAACAAATACCCGTGAGCTTTTTTATATGATCGGAGAAGCTGTGGTCCTCGCTAAACCAGATACCCAGATTCTTAGCTGGCCCTGATTTAGGAACCGGGCAGGGAAAGCCCAGAGGCCACACACGAGTCCTAAAGTCCTCCAGAAACTGGCCGTAGAGATGAACCTCCGACTTATCCTCATTGCATTTGAGGGAAGCCTCGGCCAACCATTGAAAAACCGAGGCTAAGCATAGTTGTGCCCTGTCGGTGTTCAAGGTAGCATCATTCCAGGTAAAGAGTAACTGCGTATCACCTGCGTACGCGATCACCTTAGCCCCCAATTCCTCGGCCAGGTAGACAAGTGGCGTCAGGTAGATATTAAAGAGAAGGGGGCTAAGGTTCGATCCCTTTGGCAGCCCTGTCTCCAAATTCCTGACCGATGAGGAACATGGGGCCATGCGGACCTGTTGAGAGCGAGAGTCCAGAAAGGATTTAATCCATTGCCAGACCAGACCCGAAATTCCTACAGCAGATAGTCTGTCAAGAAGCCTCTGGTGGGGCACCGTATTGAAGGCGGCAGAGAGGTCAAGTAAGATCAGGGCAGCTCTGCCGCCCCCGTCTAGACACTCTCTGATAGCCTCCGACATCTCCACCAGGGCAGTCTCTGTGCTGTAGGAAGATCTGAAGCCTGACTGTGCTGGGCGGAGAGCCCCCGAAGGACTCAACGAAAGCCTCAAGCTGCTGGAAGACCACCTTTTCACATACCTTAGCAAGTGCAGGGAGCAGTGAGATCGGTCGATAGTTAGCCGGCTGCAGGGGGTCATGGGTAGGTTTCTTCAGGAGGGGAAGAAGTTTAGCACGTTTCCATTTAGTAGGAACGTATCCCAACTGAAGTGAGGAATTGACCAAATCCACTACTGCTGGGCAGACTACCTCAGCTACACCCGCTAGGACTTGCGCAGGGCAGGGGTCTGCTGAGGAACCAGACTTGAGGGCCTGCAAGAGGGCCAGTACATCCGCCTCTGTGGTGGGTAGGAAAGATGAAAACACAACAGAACCTACTCGAGGAATTAACAGGGGATTCAAGGAGGGGATCTCATTGTGCCTAGCTACAGAGCCTACACTCACTTGAATCTTGGCAATTTTGTCAATGAAAAAGGACGAGAGCTCTTCACACCACTCGTTAGATATGGGTAGTGTGCTTTGTTCCGCACAGGGGGAAAGAAAACTCCGCACAATTGCGAAGATTTCCTTGCTATTATTCAAGGCCAGCATAATCCTCCCAGTGAAGTAATCGCTCTTAGCCTTTCTAATGGCTGTGTAAAATTCTCTCTGTACTAATCGCAGGGCCACCTTGGCAGACGCACCATAGTTCTGTCGCCAGCAGCGCTCCAACCTTTTGCAGCCATGTTTCAGATCCCTAAGAGTGGAAGAGTACCATGGCTGCGAGGGAAGAGAGCGCTGGGTGCTGCTCAATTGATGACAGCTTAATTACATTATAAACATCACATAATTTGTGCACTGAGTCTACGACAATCATAGTTTGGGAAACACAGTTTCTCACTCAGTGCTTGGTACATTAATGGGTCAGTCTGTCACTTTTTTCGGAAGTCTCTGGCTCCTCAAGGGAATGCGGGGGAGGAAGAAAGGGTGGAGCACAACTATTCTCTCTATATTCATTCCATTTGCCGCATATGTGTGTCCATTCTTTTGGGTAGCCCCTGGATACATACAGTTTGTTCCCTGAACATGCACCAATCCATGTCTTTCTTCCATTCATTTACTGTTGGTACCCTCTCCGCCCCCCACATTCTTGCAATGTTCTGCTTGGCAACCATCTGACCCAACGTTGCCCTTGTTTTCTCTCTGCTGCCTAGGTCTGGTGGCGACCATATATTTATCAGGCACGTGTTTGCCTCAGGCACAAGACTCACTCCCAGAGTTTCCTCCATACTCTGGAATACTTCTTTCCAAAACCCACTGATGTGGGTACACTCCAACATTATATGTAGAAACGTGCCTTCCAGGCCACACTGCCACCTGCAGCTAGAGTCTTCCCTGTACCCCATCTTAACAAGTGCAGGCCCTGAGAATTATATTCTGTGTAGAATTTTTAACTGTACAAATTTTAGTCTGGAAGAAATTGCGACTTCTCTGGGTGAGGCCAATGCCTCTAGCCAGTCATCATCTTCTAGCTCCGATAATTCATTTTCCCATTTTCTACGGAGTTGTGGAAGGGGGGCCTGGGGAGTGGTTAATCAATTTTAGGTATGTCATTGATATTGCTTTTTTAGGCATATATTTGTCAAAGAGTCTATCCTCCAGCGGCGAGGCCTCAGGGGGGTGTCCATCCACTTGGGATATCTGCTTGCAGAGCATGCCACACCTGTAGGTACCTAAATCTTTCTGTATTTGCCAATTCATATTTGTGTTGCAGAAGCGAAAAGGATATTACTTTCCCTTTTCTCCATGAATCGCCCACCCGAGATATTCCTATAATATCCCAACTATTGAAGTCTTTAGTCTTCCTTAGTGAACCCAGTTCTTCTGAGACCCACAGTGGGATGGCTTGTGTAATTTTGTTTGTCCATCTATGAGCCATATGCCACACTTGAACAGAGTGTCTCGTGGGTCCCGTCAGTTGTGGTTTTGTGGGCCTTGAATAAAGTGCCCTTACATAAGTTCCCCCGGTAAGAGCCATCTGTCCATTTTATATCCTGGGTCATCTTGAGGTCGGTGAGTATAATGGTTGATGGCCGCCAACCGGGCGGCCCAATAATATTTCTTAATATCCGGGAGCACAATTCTGCCATCATACTACCCTCTCACTAGCTTTGGGAACGATATTCAAGGCGGACCATTAACCCAAAGTAGCGCCCTCTGTTCAGTTTCTATGGCCACAAAGTAAATTGTGGGCACAGGATTAGGTGAGTTGTGCACGACATATAAGAAGTGTGGTAAAGACATCGTTTTAAACAGTGCCACTCTACCTAATAATGATGGAGGGAGAGTCTTCCAGTGTTCTACGTCGTTTCTTAGCCACTGTAGCGGTGGCAGATGGCTTCCTCCACCTGCAACCCTTGGGCAGGGGAGGAAAGCTCCCCCTCAGTACAAATATAAGTGATGTCATCCATTTAATAGTATAACCCGAATATGTGCCAGAATTTGTGAATATATTAAGAACCCTGTGTATCGATCTCCCAGGTGACACCAAATACAACAAAATATCATCTGCGTAAAGGGAGATACGGTCTTCCCACTCCTCTGACCATCTTAAGCCCCTGATAATGGGGTCTTTACGGATCCATGCTGCTAGGGGTTCCAGTGTCAATGCAAATAGCAGTGGTGACAAGTGGCAGCTTTGTCGGGTCCCACTGTAAAGGGAAAAGACGTCTAATTTTTTGTTATTCACGACTACTTGAACCAATGGGTCAGTGTATAAGAGTTGTACCCAACTGGTGAAGTTGGGGCCAAATCCAAGTTTTTCCAGGACGGCAAAAAGGTAGGGCCACTCAATGGTATCAAACGCCATGGTGGCATCTAAGGATACCACCACCCTATCTTCTCTCAAACTGTCCACCCTTCCCATGACCCCGTGAAGTTGGCGAGGATTTAGTGATGTGTTCCTGGACGGCATAAAGCCCGATTGGTCAGGGTGAACCAATCCAGAGATGACCTGGATCAGACGGGAGGCCAACAATTGTGCTAATATTTTGACCTCGGCATTCAACAAAGAGATGGGTCGACATGAGGAGCATTTGTTTTTGAGTTGGCCTTCTTTATGTATGATGACCAGTGTGGCTATTCTCTTGAGGAAACTAGCCCTTCTCTCGGCTCTCCTCCCTCATACCTGGTTTTAAGGTAAGGGGCGATTTTGTCGGATTTTAATTTTTATAACTCAATTGGGAGGCCATTCAGACCCATCGCCTTTCCGGATTGGAGGCCTCATTATTCATGAGGTCACTTTCCAGTAATGCCATATCATCTTTTGATAGCATCGGGAGTATAATTTCCGACAATAGGGCCCTCAATTCTTCCTCATGTCGAATAGCATAAGATTCATATATTAGCCGATAGTGTTTCGCAAATTCGTCTGCTATTTCCTGTGTATCTGAAAGAGTTTCTCCAGTGTCTACTAGTAGCTCTGTAACTAGGCGGTTTGCATGTTCCCTTCTATCAAGCCATGCCATCAATTTCCCAGCTCTGTTGCCGAGCTTGTGTACTCTACCGAGTATATCTCAACGTAACGTTTTTGCAATGTCTGTAGCCAAGCTTCTATATTCTTCTTTCTTAAGGATGAGAATGTATGTCATGTCCTGCATCCCAGTTCTCGTTAGGTCCCCTTCTAGTTGCAGGATTTCCTCATCTGACAAGATCTGCGTTTTTCTCCTTACGTGCCTGTGGAGTGTGGGGGTGTGCGGGCCGGAATAACAGGCGTGGAGGCCGGAGGTATTGTGCTATGGTTAGCTTGAGTTTTATTAAGTATAACAAAGTCAAACTCTTGGGCGCGGTGGTTAGACACAGTCCTTGTGGGTCGGGATGGTTCCTAGTGAGGAGGGTCCGCAGGCGAGAACACAAGCAGGATGTCCACAGCAGGGCTGGTGTGCTTCTTCCGGGTTGCGGGTCTTGGGCGTCCCTCGGAGATAATGGAAAGAGACACAGGGCAGTTAGTTCCAATAGACGCGGAACTTGGTCGACTGACACCGGCACCGGGAGTGTGAGGGCGGAAATAGACCGTGAGGGAGGGCGGTAGGGCAGGGGAAGACGGGAAAGATAAGACAGGATGCAGGGACAGGGTGAAAAAAGGGGGAGTTGGATGGGCGATAATGTACAGTGGAGGGTGTTTATAATATACAGTGGTGTGTGCGTGACTTCTGTGCATGCAGTACAGATTTACACTAATTACACTATCTACACGGGGAGGGGGAAACACGGAGAATGGTAACGGGTTACTCACGTGCCCCGCCGTAACTCTCATCCGAGTTACGGCCGCTTTCCAGCCGCCTCCTGAGGTTGCCACCAGTCCTCGCACCAAACGTCTTCCTCTTCCTCCTTCTCTCGCCTCGTCCTCTCTCCTACAGACTCCGCTGTCGGTCCTCCGCGTCTCGCCAACTCCTGCCACGAGTCCACCGCTGGGAACCCTGTCTCCCCGGCGTCGCTGGCTTTTCTATCATCCGGCCGGGTTCCTGGAGAACAGCTTCCGGGGTCAGGCGGGGTCACTTCCGGTCCGTCGGTAGCCGGCGCGCTTCCGGGGTCAATCCAGGTCGCTTCCGGTCCGCTGTGTTCCGGTGATGCTGTCGGCGCCTGCAGGGAGACAGAGAGAGGGGTAGCCGGTTTTGGCGGCAGGTTAGTGATGCCGCCCGTATGGGCGTTCCTACTGTAGCGCTGAGCCCGGGAAGGAAGGGGCGTCCCTTTACATCCCCTTTCCCTGGGATTGTTTCTTGTAGGGGTTGGGGAAGGGGGATACCGGGAGAGGTAGTCTGCATTTCCCTGGTCTCGCCCTTTTCGGTGCAGTGTTCGAAAGCGATAGGGTTGGAGAGAGAGAAACCACCTGAGTACCCGATCATTATTACCCCGGTTCCTTGCCATCCATTCCAGAGGGGCGTGATCTGTGTATAGTATGAATTCCCGCCCCTCCAGGTAATATCGGAGGCTTTCTACTGCCCATTTAATGGCGAGTGCCTCCTTTTCAATCACTGAATAGTTGTTCTCTCGGGGAAACAGTTTCCTACTGAGGTATAGGATAGGTTTTTCAGCTCCCTCTGCGTCTTTTTGGGACAGCACCGCCCCCAAACCCTGGTCAGACGCGTCGGTTTGCAGTATGAAGGGCTGTGTATAGTCTGGACTCATCAGTACAGGCTCGGTTATTAGGGAACGTTTGAGGAGGTGAAAGGCATGCAACAACATGGGGGTTGGGTGTTTGAGGATTTCTTCTGTTTTCGTTGTTTTCTTCAGGAGATCCGTCAGGGGGGCTGCTGTATGGGAGAAGTTGGGAATAAACCTCCTGTAGTAACCCAACATCCCCAGGAAGGCACGGAGGTCTCTACGGGTTTGGGGAAAAGGTATGGCTTGGATAACCTTGATCTTACTGTCCTGTGGACGGATGTGCCCCTCACCTAGCAGGTACCCTAAATACTTCACACTCTGGGCCGCCAATGTGGTCTTGGCGGGGTTGATGGTGAAGCCGGCGGTCCCTAGGGAGGTGACAATCGACCGCACATGGGACAGGTGTTGTTCCCAGGTATCGCTATAAATGACTATGTCGTCTAGGTAAGCGCCTGAGTAGCGGGAGTGGGGTTGTAGGACCTGGTTCATGGCCCTTTGAAATGTCGCCGGGGCGCCGTGAAGGCCGAAGGGCATAACTTTAAACTGGAACAAGCCCTCGGGGGTGGAAAAGGCGGTCTTGTGCTTGTCTTCTGCTCTCAAGGGGATCTGCCAGTATCCCTTGCAGAGATCAAGGGTACTTATATATTTGGCCCTGCCGATGCGTTCGACCATCTCGTCGACACGTGGAAGGGGGTATGAGTCGAAGGCTGAGATCTTGTTCACCTCCCTGAAGTCAATACAAAATCTGGTGGAGCCATCGGGTTTTGGGACCAAGACGATGGGCGAGTTCCAGCTGCTGCAGGAGGGCTCTATGATGCCCATTCTCAGCATCTGATTGGTTTCCTCTTTTATGATAGCCCTTCGGGCTTCCGGGATACGGTATGGTCGTTGTCTGACCACTCTCCCGGGTTCCGTATGGATGGCGTGCTCCACTACCGTGGTGTGTCCTGGCAAGGTTGAAAACACTGCTTGCACTGGTGACAATGACTGGCACAGGTCCTGTTTCATGCACTCCGATAACCCTTCATCATAGCAGCACTCAAACGGGAGGGGGCTAACACCAGACAAAACGGGACGGGCCCCTCCCATTTCTTTAAGAGGTTGATGTGGTATATTTGGGCGGACCCCCGGTTGACATCCGTTTGGACTTCGTACGTGACCGGAGTCACTTGTCTTGTGACCGTGAACGGACCCTGCCATTTCCCCAGTAACTTATGGTCCGAGGAAGGAAGGAGCAACAGTACTAGGTCCCCGGGAACGAAGGACCGGGGTTTGGTTCCCTTGTCGTATTGTTGTTTTTGTGAGGTTTGGGCGGCCAGCAGGTTCTGTCTTACAATCTCTCTGATTTCACCTAAATGCGTTTTCAGGTTGTTGACATATTCGGGGAGAGGACGGGTCCGGTCTGGCTCGGCTTCCCAGGCCTCCCGAGCCATGTCTAAAAGAGTCCGGGGGGCCGACCATACAGCAGTTCGTAGGGCGAATAACCCGTGCTGCTTTGTGCTTTGCACCGAATGGCAAAGAGGGCCAACGGAAGCATCTCCTCCCACCTTCTGCTTTCGAGGCCCAAAAGTTTTTTCAAGGTGGTCTTTAGCGTGGCGTTATAACGTTCCACCAAGCCGTCAGTCTGGGGGTGGTAGGCGGAAGTCCTTATCTGTTTAATCCCCAGAGTAGAACAGACTTGGCGCATAAGAGAGGAGACAAAGGGCGTGCCTTGATCGGTCAAGATCTCCCGTGGAAAGCCCACCCTAGAAAAAATGGAAAGGAGAGCCTTAGCAATGTTCTGGGTGGTTGGTTGACGGAGAGGCACCGCTTCCGGGAATCGCGTGGCGTAATCCACTAGCACCAAGGCATACCTACAGCCGCTTTTGGAGGGTAACAGGGGGCCTATAATGTCCATACCGACCCTGGTGAAGGGGACATCAATCAGAGGGAGGGGTTGGAGGGGTGCCTGCGGTGGCCGGTACCGGCTGGTCTTTTGGCACACCGGGCATTCCCGACAGTAACGTTTGATCTGGGCATACACGCCTGGCCAGTAAAACTTCTCCAAAATCGCCTCTCCCGTCTTTACGTCACTGAAATGTCCTCCCAGCAGATGGCTGTGTGCCAGAAACAGCACCTTCTCTTGAAACAACCCCGGGATAACCAATTGAGAGGGAGCCTGGGTTCCCCCCTTCCGATACAAAAGTCCATTCCTTATGAAGAAGTGAGGACCTACTTGTAAGGGGTCTTCGTTGGGTAGCGCACGACCCCAGGCTTCCTGCAGTACGGGATCCTCTTGCTGAGTTGCACGGAATTCTCGGTCGGTTTCCCACGGATGAGGGTCTACCTGTATGGGGCAGGCCAGGGCGAATCCCCTCTTCTCTTTTTTTCTCTGGGCTTTGGTCTTTAGGGGTTTGTGATTCTCCCATGAAGCAGGGGTGTCATGGGAGAATGGGGCCTCCGCCCACCATTTCTTCAGGGACTCTGTGGTGTCCTGTAGGAGAAGAGGTAGACCGCTGTAGTCGCTCCCCAGAATAGCCTGTTCGGGTAAGTTGGGTATCAACCCGACTGTCAGCAGGGTTCCTGAGTCGGTTGGATGCTGCACCCGTACTTGTGCCGTTGGATAGCTTTTCGTGTCTCCGTGGACGCACCTGATGGCCACCGATCCTGTCACGGGTCCCACTGCATGGGGTAGTTCTTGTGGACGTAGAACACTATGGCGACACCCTGTGTCTGCGAGCGCCATCATTCTGTGACCTTCGATTTGTACCGGACATCGGAAGGGTGGAGGGGTTGTTTCTGTGGTGAGACACACATAATTCCTGGTTACTCCTATCTCCATGGGTTCCTCCTTCTGGGGGCATATGCGGGCTATGTGCCCGTATCCACCACAGTGATAACATTGTGGACCCGGATGTGGTGGTCTCGGTATGACAGGGTAGGGCATCAAAGGGGCTGGCTCTGGTTTCCGGACCACCGGAGGGGGTCTTGTTGGTCGGAGAGGGTTGCCACGGGTTAGGTGGGTGGGGTGTTCTTCCTTCGCCCGCTGGGATTCCTGGGCTCGATTGTAGGCACTGGCTATTTCGACAGCGCTGTCGAGAGTCAACCGGGCGTGTTGGCGGACCCACTTCTGTGTGGTGGGATGCAGGGAAGCTAGGTATTGTTCGAGGTATATCTTGGACATTATTTCTGCCTTGCTGGAAGACTCCGGCTTTAGCCATCGGTCGGCCAAGTCTTGTATACGGTATGACAACGCCCTGGGATTTTCTTGCGGTCCCTCCTTGGCCTGACGGAGCCGCACCCTGTATGTTTCATCGTCTATTCCCAGACGTTCCAATATGCACTTCTTGATGTCAGCATATGGGGTTTGTCCCTGTATGTTTGCTTGCTGATATGCTGCTTGCAATTCACCGGTCAGCAGGGGACCGAGATAATGACCCCAACGATCCGCGGGCCAGGCAGCGGCCTGTGCGAGGCGTTCAAAATTGGTGAAAAAAAAGTCGGGATCCTCGCCAGCCACATATTTTTGCAGGACTACAGAGGGAAGAGAGGCCATGGGTCTTTGCTGTCCCATGACGGTCGTTAGCTTCTCTAGTGCTTGGTCCTGGGCCGTGCCCTGCCCCTTCAGGACGTCGTGCAACTGTCCCCGGTCGTCTTCGGCGGTTTTGAGGAACCGCTCCATCAGCTTGCCGAGCAGTTCCTGGCCTTCTGCCAGCTGTTTGACGGCGGCCTCCATACTTCCTGGCGATCCCACTTCTGACACCACTTGTGGAGTGTGGGGGTGTGCGGGCCGGAATAACAGGCGTGGAGGCCGGAGGTATTGTGCTATGGTTAGCTTGAGTTTTATTAAGTATAACAAAGTCAAACTCTTGGGCGCGGTGGTTAGACACAGTCCTTGTGGGTCGGGATGGTTCCTAGTGAGGAGGGTCCGCAGGCGAGAACACAAGCAGGATGTCCACAGCAGGGCTGGTGTGCTTCTTCCGGGTTGCGGGTCTTGGGCGTCCCTCGGAGATAATGGAAAGAGACACAGGGCAGTTAGTTCCAATAGACGCGGAACTTGGTCGACTGACACCGGCACCGGGAGTGTGAGGGCGGAAATAGACCGTGAGGGAGGGCGGTAGGGCAGGGGAAGACGGGAAAGATAAGACAGGATGCAGGGACAGGGTGAAAAAAGGGGGTGTTGGATGGGCGATAATGTACAGTGGAGGGTGTTTATAATATACAGTGGTGTGTGCGTGACTTCTGTGCATGCAGTACAGATTTACACTAATTACACTATCTACACGGGGAGGGGGAAACACGGAGAATGGTAACGGGTTACTCACGTGCCCCGCCGTAACTCTCATCCGAGTTACGGCCGCTTTCCAGCCGCCTCCTGAGGTTGCCACCAGTCCTCGCACCAAACGTCTTCCTCTTCCTCCTTCTCTCGCCTCGTCCTCTCTCCTACAGACTCCGCTGTCGGTCCTCCGCGTCTCGCCAACTCCTGCCACGAGTCCACCGCTGGGAACCCTGTCTCCCCGGCGTCGCTGGCTTTTCTATCATCCGGCCGGGTTCCTGGAGAACAGCTTCCGGGGTCAGGCGGGGTCACTTCCGGTCCGTCGGTAGCCGGCGCGCTTCCGGGGTCAATCCAGGTCGCTTCCGGTCCGCTGTGTTCCGGTGATGCTGTCGGCGCCTGCAGGGAGACAGAGAGAGGGGTAGCCGGTTTTGGCGGCAGGTTAGTGATGCCGCCCGTATGGGCGTTCCTACTGTAGCGCTGAGCCCGGGAAGGAAGGGGCGTCCCTTTACAGTGCCCCAGCAAACTGGGATATCGCATGTCCCCGTGCAACTGTTTTGAAGGCCACCCAGAGTGTCTGAGCTGATCCCAACGATCCCTCATTCTCCTTAAAATAATGTTCTATTTCTTGGGTGATTTTCTTTTTAACCTTTGGGATTCGCAGTTACCAGGGGTTTATTGGCGCTATTCTTCCCACCTGTCCTCTCCCGACCACAACATGTGCCCATATTGGAGAATGGTCGAATATACCCAGTGCCAAATGCTGAATTGCCTTAATGTGCCCCGCCTGGCCAGCCGGGGTGAGGATATAGTTTATTTGGGAGAGACTAATATGAGCCCCTGAGTGGAATGTGTACTGTGCTTCAGTGGGATGATGGACTCGGCATGCATCTACAACTCCCATTGCTTCCAGGAAATTCTGGAGGATCAACTGTGTGGGTCTTATATCTCGGGGGATGTTGGTCCAGACGTCCTGATACTACTGAATTAAAGTCTCCTCCCATGTGTAGCCTCCTTTTGGCGAATGGTAGCATGGCATTGCGCAGATCTCTGAACGCCGCCACATGTATGCCTGGGGGCACATACACCGACACAATGGTGAGTGCTACACCCTCCCAGCTCCCTGACACTGCAGTGTATCTTCCCAATGCATCGGTCTGCGTTTGATCTATCGCCATTGAATAGGATCATTTTGTCATGATGCCCACCCCTCTAGATCCAGTGGTGGACTCTGAGTCTCTCACTAGTTGGTAGCCCCACCTAGCCAGGGCCTTACAAGTGTTGCCAATTAAGTGCGTCTTTTGGAGAAGGACCACCTCAGGGGAATGACGTTTTATAAATTGCAGTACTATTCCTCTTTTAAGCTTGTCCCCGAATCTGTTTATGTTCCAAGACAGGAGCCTAAATCTTTTGTCCCCTGATGAGCCCATGTTTGTGTTTGTTGATTTCCTTCACCTCAGTGACCATTTCTTCAATGTTAAGGCGATTGTACCCAGTAGTGGAGCTGGTCCTTGGCCTGTGTGGGGCACTGGACAAACCCCCCCCCCTTGTGTCCCTTCCGTTACCTGTCGTGTGAAATGTAATTTTGTCATCTAACTGATACAACAAAATTATCAAAACCCAACTTTTCCTTTCCCTGCTCCCGCACACTCTGGGCTCAGAACTGCCCATATTCCCGACCATGCAGAGTGCCTGTCGCCCTAAGTCTAAACTATTTGTAAGTAATGGGGGGTGGATCGGGTTCCCAGCACCCACCATCTATGCATTTTATACACACATATCAGTATAAGTAAATCGAACAATATTGATAGAGTCACTTAGCGTTCCTCGATCGCCATAGTCCGACTGCGACACGGCACCCGGAGGTCCCCCAGCAGTCTACGCTATTCCCCAGGTACGTTTTTACTGGTGAGCCTCCCCGCCCTCTCCTGAAGGGATGTTTTTTTTACTGGAGGTTGCTCCTTTCCTTGTCAGGAGTTGTGATCTCTTGCCGGTCTCCATCCTTCAAGCCAATCCACCTCTTACTCTGTGGTGTCAAAAAACCAGGCCCTACCCTCTGCTTCAACATGGAGCTTCGCAGGAAACAGCATTGAGTACCGGATACCTTTATCTCTGAGTTGCTTCTTGAAGGCCAAAAAAGTGCACCTTCGCCTCTGCACATTGATAGTAAAGTCTGAAAAGAACGATATTTTACTGTTTTCATACTTGATCGGGGGTCCGAACGGGCGGTTTGTAGTATAATGTCTTGGTCTCTAAAGTTTAAAAGTCTTGCCAAAGAGGTTGCGGGGGAGCTCCCGGTTTTGGTCTACTTCCTGTGATCTTGTGCGCTCTTTCTACTGTGAAGAATTTGGACAAGTTCTTTGGTTTTAAGTGATTGTTGATTAGGTCTTCAGCAAAGAGATCCGCTGCCTGTCCTTCTGCTTTCTCGAAACTCGGATTATTCTGACGTAATCCATCGTGACCGACCTTCATAGTCATCTAGTTTGCTTTCTGTCCTTTTACGTGCGGCTTGAAGCTCTTTGATTTTTTGTCGCATCTATTTTGCATCGCAACTTAACTCTGTGGTGACCACGTCCATGGCTTTGACTTTTTCGCTCATTTTATGTAGATCTACCCTTATTAGTGTTACCTCATTAGTTATCGAGTCCATTCTGTGTTCCAGAGACGTACGCACGCCCGCAGTGGTGTCCATGATGTCCTTTAACGTTGGGTCCCCATGGACTGAGCCCAACTCCATCGTCGAGATTCCTTTAATGGCTGTGTCTGAATCGTCCGGTTTCTGGGTAGCAAATTTGTCCAATTTAGTCTGGAGTGTGCCCTTTGATCCCTTGCCACCAGACATTATGACCAGTGTCTTGAATACCGGTGAGAGCCCTACTGAATACAGCCCACCTCCTAAGTTCTGGCTATGCGGTGAGAGTCCTACTGAATACAGCCCACCTCCTGCGTTCTGGCTATGCCTCTCAACCCCGATGGGTTCTTGCGTTGCGCTATTGGCGAGTAACCGGGCACCTTCTTACACTACTCTTTTTCTGCGTAGACCAGTTCTCTGGGCCTTTGTTGTCTCTGATTGATTATACGCCCACCCTCTGGCGTTAGTGCTCAATTTCCAAATAATGAACCGGTCTCACCTCTGCCCCAACATGCTGCTTGTTGCACTCATTTTTCCTCTGGTGGTGTTCCATTCCTGTGTACTGGGGCTTTGTGAATGATCTTGGGATCAGAGACGTCAATATCTATTGCCACAGGAGCCTTTTGGGCACCGCTGCCTCCTTTCCTTAGCCGCGGTTCAAGCTGACGGGTTCCGGTCTACCGCTCACGCCAGGCCGCCCACTCAGAATGCCTGATCTTTCTTTCTTTTTTGATCTCGTCTTCCTCTGTTTATTTCCTGCGCCATGGTTGTTGGAGATGTAGAACCTTGCGTTAGCGTGACCTTGGCCTCACCACATTTGTGACCCAGGAGTTATCATTCTGGATCGCAGCCTGCCCCGAGCTGATGTGCACATTATAGGCCTTCAGGCTGTTGCCATTCTGCTTGATTGGGGGCCGTCCCCATTGTCTCGCGCCTGCACAAGCGCTTCTTCCTCTATGTCTCGGCTCCCCTCTTTTATGCACTTATTGTGCTCCGGTGAGCCAGTGAGTTGCGCTAGTCGGTGGTTTCCTCAGTTTTAAATTCCTCGGCGTGCCCCCGTCTGGCCCCAGTTCGTCCCCGGCACCTCTCTATAAATGGGCAAGTTTCTGTACGGCCACCGCCCTTCACAGCTCCCAGTTTAGGTATTGTTTTTCCTGGTCCCCCCGTCCCAGGGACACGCTCGCCTGCTCCTCTGAGGAGCAAGTCGGCCACAGCTTTTCTGCCCGATGCAATGCGGTTGTCTGGATATTCTATTTCTGGAGGTCCGACCGGGCGCAGCTCACCAGTCGAGCCTGGGGCTTTCAGGTCGCGCCAGGCCGCAACCCCAATCTTGGTTGCGCTCTTCCGATACTTCCCCCCCCCCCCCCCCCCCCCCCCACTCGTCTGGACTGGACTTCGCTGTTGTCTCTACAGCCTATACGTCTCCGCTGGGGGTAGGATCTGATATTCAGCCATACATAATCGGGAAACAAAGAGATTATACCTAGAAGGGTTTCTTGAACTGCTTCAGAGGGTAGGGTCTGATATTCATCCATACAAAATTGTCAATCAAAATGTTTGTACACAGAGGATTTCTTGCGCTGCGACCGTGTTGTCGGACTCGAATTTTAGTAAAGGTGGATCGCCAGTTGGGGGACTTTCCAGGGTCTGTCAGTTCCCTCAAGTGCTTTCGAGGAAGAGGTCTTTCAGTAGGCTCTTGAATTTTGGAAACGAGGGGATTGTTCTGATGTGGGGTGGGATGGAGTGCCAAATTTTAGGTGCGTTTCCAGCAAAAGATTTGGCTGTGGTTCTGTGCTTGCGAGTTTTTGGTGGGATGAGCAGTATTGAGCTGGAGCTCCTGAGGTTGCTGGACTGGCCTGCCCTTTTGAGTTTGGCGGCCAGGTATTCTGGTTTACCTGTATGCAGGGCTTTGTGCGTGAGGCAGGCTGTTCTAAAGCTGGATCGCAACTCCACTGGGAGCCATCTGAGTTCTCTGAGGGCTGGAGAGATGTGCTCGAATTTCTTAATTCCGGAGACCATTCTTGCTGCTGCGTTGAGTGTTGTCTTCAAGGGGGCAAGGTGGGTTTTTGCTGCCCCCGTCAAGGTAGCGATCCCGTAGTCTATTCTGGAGAGAACTAATGCTTGGGTGGCTTATTGAAGGTCCTTGGGTGGGAGGAAGGGTTTTATTATGTATAGTAATTTTAGGTTGAGAAGGGCACTTTTAGCGGATCTTGAGGTGTGGTTCTTCATGTCCAGTTTTGGGTCTAGGGTGTTCCCTAGAGATTTCACTGAGTCTGCCAAGGAGAGGTTACCATTGAGGGCATTGATGTCTTTGAGCCATTCTTCGATTTGAGGGTTATCATCTTTGTTGGAAATGAGTAGTATTTCTGTTTTTTCTTGGTTCAGTTTCAAGTGATTGGTTGTGAGCCAGTCTTGAACCTCCTTGAGCGTGTTGTTTAGTCTCTGGATGTCCTCAATTGAAGTAGTTTCCAGATAGAGCTGCATGTCGTCCGCATTTAGATGAAAGGGGATGTTAGATTTTCTGAGTAGAGAGGTGAGGGGTTCGATGTAGATGTTGAATATCTGGGGGGAGACAGACCCTTGTGGAACACCTCTGATGACAGGGTGGAGGTCGGATTTGAGGTTTTTGATTTTTATTCTCTGTGATCGGTTGTGAAGAAAGGAAGAGTACCAGTGAAGGACCGTCTCTTGTAGACCAGCTCTTTCTTGAAGAACCCTTATGAGCAGATTGTGGTTGACTGTATCGAATGCAGCCGATAAGTCTAGGAGGATGAGAAGGCAGCATTGATCCAAGTCGAGTGACTTGAGATGGTCGTCTATGACATTGAGTATTGCAGATTCAGTACTGCAACCCTTTCTGAAGCCCGATTGGTGGGGATCTAGTAGTTTGATATTTTCTATGTGTTAGGTTAGCCGAGGGAGTACACATCTTCCCATGATTTTGGCCAAAAAAGGAAGGTTCGAGACCGGTCTGAAATTGTTCAGATCTTCAGTGTCTAGCCCTGGTTTCTTTATTAGTGGTGTGACTTGCCCTACCTTGAGGCAGTCTGGTACGATTCCAGAGCTCAATCAGCTGTTGATGATCTTGCACCATATTGGAGCTAGGACTAGCTTCAGGTCTTTGGTCAGGAGAGGAGGTAGCTGGTCCAGGGCGTGAGCTGAAGGCTTGGCATTGGAGATTAGATTGACTATCTCTGTTTTCTGGATGGAAATGAATGATGACCACTGTTTTGGAGATTTCACAGAAGCGTTGACAAGGTGTGACGGGGCAGGTCAGACGACTGAGGGGTCCGAAGAGTTACAGGACTGGTGGGCCGCCGTCCCCTTCTCACCCACCTTTGTACCCTCTATGCAGCAACCACCTCCTGCTGATGATTGGCTCCAGGACAGACGAACCCCTTGGTGGTGGCAGGACGACGAAACTATCCACGGCTCCTTTAACGCGACTCCGCCTAGATGTGACGTCATCGCGCAGGACCCCTCAAGAACGAGCGGAACCAGGAAGTCGACGGACGACGTTTCCCTGGAGGTGGAAGGAGTGGAAGGTGAGAGAGCGGAGTGGAAAGCAGCGAGACCGGAGGAAGAAGACGAGGGGAAGGAGAGGGGTGCGGAACAGAGGAGCATCGACAGCAAGCCAGGAGGCCAACGTTCCTACGAGTCGCCCCACCACGTTCCTACGGGAGGAGCGTGGCTCGACCAGGAACGGGGGAAGGTAGCGGGTTTGGTGGGAAGACACAACCCTCCTGCCTAGTAAAGCGCCCCGCCACTCACGTACAAAATTCCTTGCTGTGTACAGACTTCCTTGTACATAGTGTGCATATTGTAAATACTCTTCCTCCCGATCACGAGCACCAATCCTCAACGCCCTCCTCACTAGAAACCCCGGAGCACCAGAGCACTCGGTTTCCCTCACTCCCGGTCCCTGGTAATAAGTAAGAGGACGGTTGTCCTGAATCTTGGTTTCTTTTCTTTTCTTTTGGGGCAGCAACACCTCCGGAGCCACCTGAGACGCTAAGACTGGGTGAAGATACCAAGAGAGCCTGGAGCCCCCATGTCAGACCAGAACGGACCCTGCCGCGTTCGCCAGGGAACGACTGACCAGTAGAAAGCGACGAGTGTTTATAAAAATAAAGCCATCGCTGAAACATACGACTACCGCCTCTGCGTCAGTTCCTTCTGCCCCACTTGCCCCGCAACACAAGGGTTTTGGACATTTTGATCTCATTGAGAGAGATGGGATTTAAGCCCAGTGCGAGGTCGATCTTGACGATTTTATTGTTGAAAAATGTTGCGAAGCTGTCGCACCGAGCTTTGGATGCCTGAGTTATGGGAGGTATGGGTTTAGAGGTTTGATTCTTTATGATATTGAAAAGTTCTTTGGGTCGTTTTTTTGCGTTATCCAATGCCTAGCAGAAGAAAGCTGACTTTTTGTTCTTGATGTGATTTTTGTCGTCCGGCCGGCTGCTTGGAGTTGATCACGGTGGAGGGTTGAGGGATTGTTCCTCCAGTTTCTTTCTGCTGCTCTTAGTTGTCTTCTTTCATCGTTGATGTCAGTGGTGAACCATGTTCTAGAGGGGATGTTCCTAGATTTCTTTAGCTTCAAGGGAGCAATTTGATCCAGGGTAAGCGTCATATTGGTGTTGTAAAGAGAAGTGAGATCCTTGGTTGAGAGGTGGTCAGTGGAGAGGGCGAGCAGCAAGCTGATTCTTTCTTTAAGGTCCGCTCGTGGTACTTGGACTGTGTTCCTGACCCATTTGGGAGGGTCTCGTTTGGGAATTGGATTGGTCAGGATCGAGTGGTTGATGTGAAAGAGGACTATGTGATGGTCGGACCAGTCGACGGGGAGGATGTGATCGATGGAGATAGCCTTGCTCTTGGCTATAATGGCGTCAAGGATAGCTCCTCTGTGATGAGTTTCTTCTAAGCAGTGTTGGATCAGATTGTTAGCTAGAAGTAGGTTATTTAAGGTTTGAATGAGCGGGTTTTTAGTTTCATTCCACCTTAGATTAAGGTCGCCCAGAATTATGTTGTTAGAGTTGCCTAGTGCGCAATGGGCAATCAAGTCGGAAAGGTGAACCCCAAATTCAGAAGAGTTGCCTAGAGGTTTGGTATAGAAGATGGCAGAGTGCAGGTCTGGTATCCTGAGTTTTGATGTTGACTGAGAGGCACTCAAAGGAGCTGTTAGCACAAGAGGATATTTCCGTGATGGAGATGTTGCTCTTGTGGATGATTGCTATGCCCCCGCCTCTATTCCCTTGCCTGTCCTTTTTGATCATCGTGAATCCAGGAGGTACTAACATGTCCATGTTAGGGTAGGAGAGGTTGTTACGCCAGGTTTCTCTTATGAATGCTATGTCTATGTCATGGGATAGTATGGCTTCCGCTAGTTCAGATGAATGTTTTGAGGCTGATCTGCAGTTTATGAGCATGCAGTTGATGGGGGGTTGTTCTTTGAATTCGTTCGGATGGACTTTTGGAAGGAGGGCAAGGTGGGACGGGGCTCTGGGGGGGTCTCTAGGAGGAGGGTGTTTGCTTCTGAATCCCGTGATTACTTGGATCGTGGATTTAGGGGATGAGTTCAGAGGATGATCGAAGGGTGCCGCTGGGTGTATAATCACTTGCGGGGAAAGTGAGGAGGTTGTTCTTCTAGGTATTTCCAAGGAGCTGCTCTTCCCTTTACTGGGACTGATAGCCTCCTTCTTCGAAAGGTACAAAGACCAAGCTGATGCTTGGACTATGAGAGCAGACAAGAAAGCACCTCTTATCAACAAGGAGTTTCCACTTCACATTATACCAATGCACAAATAAAAATAAAGGGCTTTTTACAGTCTTAATTGGTTTGTTGAGAAACACCCTCTTAACGGATGCACTGTTATGGTGAAGTAAACATCAACGACAAGTGGGACAAATGATTGACGTCAAAGGTTCTGCAATCCAAGGATCCTTAGCAGAACATGAACTGACAGTAAAGGTAAACAGGAACTATGTTTAATCACTGGGCTATGCTGTATAACCTAATAGAATTCCCAAAGACACTGCCTCAGATTCAGTCTCCCTTTATAGGCAGAGTGATGTGTTATCAGGCCCGGACTTCCCTGGGACAACTGTTATTGACTTTTGAAGCAGACTGGTTGCCCAGTTTATTTACACACGGTTGTCGTGTAGAGTGCTGGCATGGTGAACCAGGTAAGATGGTGCCAGCTCCAGTCGCAGAAGCTGGATGGAAGTTCTGGTGCTTATGGCTTGCATCCTTCCTCAGGCCCAATCACAAAATCTACCACCCATACAAGCAAGGTGCCCACCCTTGGACATATCAGTGAGTACTCCGGCCTGGGCACAAGCCCCTCCCATGAGGTCAGGTTTCCTTTTGCACTTGCATTCTTAGCTCAGCTGCACCGTGCATTGAGTTTATATTCCTCTAGCAGCTTAATACTTTTTGGTGCACCGCTTCACGGAAGATCTTGAGAGGAATCGAGTTTCTCCAGTCATGGGGGTGAGGCACTTTGTTCTGTCCTCACTGTGGAGTCACTTAAGGTATCCCCGGTCTTACCCTCAAAAAGCAGTGCAGGTTCTTCCTAGGTGTTGCATGAAACATTTTCGGCTCACTCCGTCTATGCTTCTTTGCAGCCCCGCTGTTTCTGAGCAATGTTTTCAACACGCAAGGTCCCCTCCAGTGCCTGGCCTGAACAGTCGGTCTGCTGTCTACCTCAAAGTAAAGTCCTGGCAGCCCCTCCTGGCAGTCTTAGTTGAAGTTCAAATGCCTCTGGTCCCAACCTTGGAAAGGAGAGTTAGCAGTAGTTTTGCCCAGGAGCATTTAGAGTGGCTCTTGCACCACTGGTGTGGACACCCCAGATTCTTGGTAGAGAAATCTTGGCACTTTGTCTACAGATTTTAGTGAGTCCTGAGACCAGTTACACACTTTCCGTACACATTCTCTATACACATCAGTAAGAAATACACATGTGACAGCCCTGTTCCACCTGGATGGACGAAGAACCCAGTTGTAGTAGGCTGGCAGGCCATTTGGGAGATGCCAGCAGGTGACTCTCTGTGGCATGGACAGATAAAAAGCCTTGTACTACAGCTATAATTGTTATCACTGCTAATACTGTCAGTCTGCTACTGCCCAGTGAGCTAACAGTAGTAATGTTTGGTAAAAGGGGGGAGCACTTGGGGTGCACACTTAAGACACCAGAGTCCTCATCTGGGTCTCAAACATGTTGCTAAAATTCGCTCATATACGCATGATTGTTATATGTGCTGAAGTATTGTCAAAAATATACATCTTGCACTGATTACCTTGTGTAAGGAGCTAATGAGCTCATGCTGTCCAAAGCCATGCAGGGGATCCTTCTGCATCTCAACACTGCTTAGACATTTTTTTCATTCACTAATACTCCCCTGTTCATTCCTTCTGCCATTATGAGGTATGAGAGCATTTATGTTCAGATGCCACTAGATGATAACCACCAATAAAGAGGGCATATTTTGTAAGTGCTCAATTATTTAGCTGGAATCTTTTTCAGTTTCTTCATCCTCATCTCAGTAGTTAGATAATGAATGGTGTCCACATGCTAGGGAAAGACAGACATCATGCTGACCCCGAAAACAAAACAAAAACGTTAGTCCTTCCTATCCATCTGTTAAGGGCCATCCCTAAATAGAATCCACCTGAGTAAAATAACTAAGCAGCCCAACACACCATGAGAAAAACTGTGCAGACAGCTGGGCTGGGAGTGAGGGGAACTGGAGGGTTCATAAGGACTGTGAGTAATCAAATTTCATCTCCCATCCTAGTCTTTACATCAAGAGGATCTACAAGGAGGTACAGCCATCATTGATCGCCCACCTATGTAGCCAGTATTAAAGGACAAAGTCTAGAGACACATAGAAAGCAAAACCAAATCCAAAAGGCCAATAAAAAGCCACAGGCACAGCATCAAAGCAAACTGAAAGTCACTGGCAACTCAAAAAGAGGAATGGTACAGTCAGTTTTCACAAAGGAGATAGCACCCCAAAAGGAACAATGTCCACAAGGACTGACCTCCACCAAGCAGCAGGAGATACAGGGAAGTCAAACACACCTGATTGTCAAGGCTCCTATCATGCAAAGCCAGTGAGGTGTGTTTGTGGAAAGAAAGGCAGAAGAGACCATAGGACAGCAGCAGAAAGACACAGGTCCATGGTCCTCGGCAACCCCCTAAAAAAGAGCATGCACACCGCAGCCCAAGCTAAAACAAGAGCACAGTAATAGCAACCAAAGACTCCCCAAACTTTTCACTCTGATCAAAGAATTTGCCAAACCCAGCATGGATGCCACAGAAATCCCCCCCCCCCCCCCAAGACAGCTGCGACAACCTCTCCACCTTCTTCCACCACAAGATCATATATATCTACGACAGCTTCTTAACACAGGACCCATCAACCCTACCCACAAGCACTGCACCCAAATGGTCTAGGTCCCAGATGGCCCTGCTCAACTGGACCGCCATCACCACTGAGGACACCCTAAGGATCATAAAAACCATCCACTCTGGAGCCCCCTCGAACCCCTGCCCCCACCACATTTTCAACCACGCCAGCACCACCATTGCTCCCGAACTCTGATGCACCATCAACTGCTCCATCGAGTCCGCCACCTTCCCTGAAGACTGGAAACAGGCAGAGATCAACCCCCTGTTGAAAAAACCATCTCTACTGGCCTGATGGACCTTAAGAATTACATACCGATCTCTTTGCTCCCCTTCCCAGCCAAAGTCATCGAAACTACACTCTGGATTCTTCCAATCAGCAACCACAGCACTGAGACTGCACTCCACAGCAACCACAGCACTGAGACTGCACTCCTCAACGCAACAGACGACATCTGCACTTTCCTCGACCGAGGCAAAACTGCAGCCCTCATCCTTCTGGACCTCTCCGTCCCCTTCGACAATGTCTCCCATCACACCCTCTGCACAAGACTCCATAATGCCGGCATCTGTGACAAAACCTTAGAGTGAATCCCCTCCTTCCTCACCGGCTGAACCCAGAGAGTTAAGCTCCCATCGTTCTCCTCAGAACCTACGGAGATCAACTGTGAAATTCCTCAAGGCTCCTCTCTGAGCCTCACCCTCTTCAACATCATCATGGTTCCACTTGCAGCCATCATCAGAAACCCCAGACTCAACTCGTCTCCTATGCCAAAGACACCCAGCTGATTCTCTCCCTCGCCTATGAACCTACAGCCACATGGATGAAGGACAGCTGCCTCAAACTCAACTCCAACAAAACCGAAGTCCTCATCCTGGGCACCTCTCCTTCTACCTGGGATGCCTTCTGGTGGTCCGCAGCACACACCAACCATGCACGTAACCTCGGCAGCATCCTTGACTCCTCCCTCTCAATGAGCCACCAAATCAATGTCGTCTCATTCTCCTGTTTTCAAACACTCCACAAGCTTCCAAACTTTTCAAGTGCATCCCCACCGAGTACAGGAGAATGGTCACCCAGGCGCACTTCAGCAACAAGCTTGACTAAGGCAATGCACTCTATTCCAGTGCCACCCAAAAACTCCAAAAGAAATTGCAGAGCATCCAGTGCGCCTCCACCAGGCTTATCCTGGACATCTCCAGCCCTCCATCCACCACCGACAGAGGAGTGTTAGATAAGAGCCCCCTTTGAGTGCTTCAGGAAAGAGCAATCACACACTTGGTACACTTGCACTACACTCTGCAGTGATATGCCTCGTTCCTTCTCTGCCAATGCTCCTCTAACCCTCTCCTCTGGCATCGCACACATGTACAACGCTAGCCTCCTCTACACCAACGTCCAGTGGGACCACCTTCCTTTACCATGCCAGATATCTGGAACCTGCACCATCATAAACCTCCCACCTTGATCACCCTCAACAGTGTGGGTCACTCAGTTAAGTGCAAAGTCAAGACATACCTTCCTTTTAAATCATTTATTGTGCTTATACAATAAATATACTTCTCCCTGGTGAATCCCACAACCCAAGGAGATGCATGGAAAGGACAATTAGCAGTAGTAGGGTGCAATGGCAGGCGGATCCCTTCCATAAGTGCGCCATCCTTCCTCTTCTAAAAGGTGTGGAGTAGCTATCCTCTTCCGTAAGTCTTTGAAACACAGCGTGCTAAAGAGATGGACTGACCCAATGGAGAGGTATGTCATCGCCAAGATCAATACTTTGGGGACTTTGCGAGTCATTAGCTTTATCTATGCTCCAAACAACTTCAGGTATGCCTTTCTATCCTCCTCCTTCCAACTACTCACAACATTTGAGCCTGTGAACATCGTATTAAGGGGCAACCGGAACCTAGCAATGGGTTCATTAGTAGATAGGAAGGATCCCATTGACGGGAAATGGGAGGAATAGGGCAATCCTTTATAATGGGGCTCCCCACTTCTGTGGACCTCCACTTAATCATTACTGGAAGCCGTAGACCCTCAATGAATCATTATTGGAATCTATGAACCCCCACTGATTCATTATTGGAAGCTGTGGAAAAGAATTTTCGATAATTTGAAACACAAAACAATAAACAGAAATTAAAGAAAAAAACAATCATCATCAAAGAAAAGAATAATTAAATATTCTATTTAATTCACAAACACATTTTTTTTCAATGAGAAATGTAATTTTAATAGGAAGGTTAGAGCTTTTTTTTAAATCAGCTTAGTCCACTCAACGTCCATACTGTATTCTTTTTGATGCACTTGCACTGCTCCCACAAATAATTCTAAGGATAGTATTTAGATTTTTGGCTTCCAATTTCAAATTCCTTCACATTTACATAATGTTTTAAGATGTCCAACTTTTAAATTTTGTTCTTCATTTATATACACTTCATAAATTGATTAGTATTAGTTACTTTTCTAAGCAGTTGCGGACCCCCAATTAGGCTTTGTGGCTCCACCAGGGATCCCTGGACCCCAGGTTAAGAACCACTGCTTTATAACATTGCATAAGACCTTGGTTTGTTTGACCCCAACACATCACAAATCCTTGGGCTGAATAATTCACGTTTTTTATTTCCTGTGTGTATTTGGATGGTATGATTTTGAATCACTGCCCAGTGTATTCGACCTTAGATTTAGGTCACTTGACACCTCCAAAATGTGGTGAATGAATGTCTCCAGGTCTAAACTTCTTGCAGACAAACCTTCCTGTAGGAGAAACTTCTCGGCTATCTTGCCTTGAGCAAGGACTCCGTGTCCTTGGTGCAATCATGAGGCCACAGAGAAAGCTGTTTTGAGAAGAGATTTGATATGTGTTCTCCACAAATGCAAGGCAGGCGACTCAAGCCATCCTAAAAAAGGAGATCAGAACCCCTTACAGCCTCCTCTACTGGGTACGAGACACCATAACTGAGAGGGAACCTGGAGTTGTAGAAATTTGACTCTAATCCCACGTTTATGAGCAAGGAAGAGTATGCTCTGACCCGACTGCATCAGTACTACTATGAACAGAGGTAGAAAGAGGACAGGCTCCTAGCATCCCAATTTAGACAAATGGAATCCCAGTCACCTATATATACCATCAGATTTAGATACTCTTGCCACGCAGCCCACTTAAATTAGCACGGCATTTGCAAAATTCTTTTGATGCCTTTACGCCTCCGAGTGCCCTAACTTGTCTCAAACAGAATCCGACTTCATGGCTGAGGTACGACTCCCTGTTCTGAAAGAAGAAAAGAGAGCACTACTGGAGGGAGAAGTCACGGTTTAGGATCTTGAAGGGATGATGACGTACCAATCATTTGGTCATGCACTGGGTGAAGATGGCCAGCCAGGTGCATTTTACCGAATCAACAAGACACTGATCTCCCCAGTTTTGTGTGAGGTTTTCAGGGAGGAGAAGACCTGGGTGGACCCCATAATGAATTACACCTGAACCAGACCACAACCACCTGCAATGTATCACCTACAGGCCCATTTTTAGTCATCAGCACAGATGTTAAGATACTAGCCAAGATAAAAACTAACCATCTGAAAAAACGTTATTCTGATTTTGATACACAATTTGCAAGTATGATTCGTTACTAGCCACATGACAAGAAACCACTTACACCTTCTCTCAAACGTATTGTGATTCGTGAAGCACGACCTTGATGACCGGATCATGGTCTTGCTAGATGCCGAAAAAGCGTTTGTAGTGAGTGGGGGTTTCTCTTCCACACTTTATCTAGAGCCAGGATTGCCCTGAACATTCTGGCCAAAATGAAATGACTCTAGGGGAGGCGCACATAAGCGCCGCAGGGCCGGCGGAGCTCTGGGACAATATTTTACTTACCTGAGGAGACGCCACCATACTCCACAGCTCCACAGCTTGCCAGGAGACTCAGCCCACGCCGCCACCGCCGAGAGTCACCTTACCTGCAGTTTGTTGGCGCCGCCGCTCCGGGACTACGAATCCCGGCAGCCTACGCGGCGGCGCGCGTCAGTGACACCGCGAGGGCGCCAGGGGAGGCGCACATAAGCGCCGCAGGGCCGGAAGAGCTCTGGGACAATATTTTACTTACCTGAGGAGACGCCACCATACTCCACAGCTCCACAGCTTGCCAGGAGACTCAGCCCACGCCGCCACCGCCGAGAGTCACCTTACCTGCAGTTTGTTGGCGCCGCCGCTCCGGGACTACGAATCCCGGCAGCCTACGCGGCGGCGCGCGTCAGTGACACCGCGAGGGCGCCAGGGGAGGCGCACATAAGCGCCGCAGGGCCGGCGGAGCTCTGGGACAATATTTTACTTACCTGAGGAGACGCCACCATACTCCACAGCTCCACAGCTTGCCAGGAGACTCAGCCCACGCCGCCACCGCCGAGAGTCACCTTACCTGCAGTTTGTTGGCGCCGCCGCTCCGGGACTACGAATCCCGGCAGCCTACGCGGCGGCGCGCGTCAGTGACACCGCGAGGGCGCCAGGGGAGGCGCACATAAGCGCCGCAGGGCCGGCGGAGCTCTGGGACAATATTTTACTTACCTGAGGAGACGCCACCATACTCCACAGCTCCACAGCTTGCCAGGAGACTCAGCCCACGCCGCCACCGCCGAGAGTCACCTTACCTGCAGTTTGTTGGCGCCGCCGCTCCGGGACTACGAATCCCGGCAGCCTACGCGGCGGCGCGCGTCAGTGACACCGCGAGGGCGCCAGGGGAGGCGCACATAAGCGCCGCAGGGCCGGCGGAGCTCTGGGACAATATTTTACTTACCTGAGGAGACGCCACCATGCTCCACAGCTTGCCAGGAGACTCAGCCCACGCCGCCACCGCCGAGAGTCACCTTACCTGCAGTTTGTTGGCGCCGCCGCTCCGGGACTACGAATCCCGGCAGCCTACGCGGCGGCGCGCGTCAGTGACACCGCGAGGGCGCCAGGGGAGGCGCACATAAGCGCCGCAGGGCCGGCGGAGCTCTGGGACAATATTTTACTTACCTGAGGAGACGCCACCATACTCCACAGCTCCACAGCTTGCCAGGAGACTCAGCCCACGCCGCCACCGCCGAGAGTCACCTTACCTGCAGTTTGTTGGCGCTGCCGCTCCGGGACTACGAATCCCGGCAGCCTACGCGGCGGCGCGCGTCAGTGACACCGCGAGGGCGCCAGGGGAGGCGCACATAAGCGCCGCAGGGCCGGCGGAGCTCTGGGACAATATTTTACTTACCTGAGGAGACGCCACCATACTCCACAGCTCCACAGCTTGCCAGGAGACTCAGCCCACGCCGCCACCGCCGAGAGTCACCTTACCTGCAGTTTGTTGGCGCCGCCGCTCCGGGACTACGAATCCCGGCAGCCTACGCGGCGGCGCGCGTCAGTGACACCGCGAGGGCGCCAGGGGAGGCGCACATAAGCGCCGCAGGGCCAGCTCCGCGGGACGCGAGCGGGACGCCGGGCGAAGCCCGGGCCAAGGGCGGGCCCGTTTTAGCCCGTTCTAGACTGTGAGAGACTGGACTGGGCCACCCCTCTTTCCTCCACCTGCGAATCTACTTGTGGTAAGGCGACACAACTCTATATCTGAAGCACAAGTGGCCTGTTGTTGTTATATTTATATTTAGGGTTGTGCTGCTTGCAACTGACTGACTACAATGTCGAAGCAAAAAACGCCTGTAACTCCGGCTAACACCATGGATAATTATCTGGTGCAGGTGGTGGCAAAAATTAACAATGTTCGGAGGTCTTCATTGGGAATTATTGAATCGCCACCTTGTGCCCAAATGAATCAATCAGGGGTATTCCACCCACTTAGTGATGAAACCTTCCCCACCGATCCAATCGAGGACCTTAATGATTGTTCTATTATGAATGTATCCATGGCCTCTATCACACAGCAACATGACCCTTTTGTAGATCTAATTAATTTAGAAGAACAACATAATGTTACTACAGCTATGGAGTTAGTACCTCAGAGCAATACCCCTCCGACTCCGGTCCCTGCACCAAGAGCAAAAAAAGGGACCACTAAGGCTCCACCTAGAAGAGGGGGCTTACGCTCTTCAAAGAACAAACCTGTAACTCCCCTTAGAGGAGCAAAGAAAAGGGTGGAGGACAGGATAAGGGAAGACGAGTATGAAAGTACAGATGGGGAGGATACCCTCTTAAGTAAACTTATGGGCATACTTGAGTCTACATTATCTGGGTTAATGAAACCCCTTATATCAAAGGTAGACCAACTTGCAAACAAGGTTAACAAGCTAGAGACCCTCTTAAGGAAAACTAATGAGGGGGTGGGGGAAATATCAAATTTAATAACAACTAAATGTGAACTCATAGAGGCTGCAGGGAAATCTCTCGGGGGGATCATGAATGTAGATCCACCAGTTCCAACTGACCAAATCCAACAAGTTAGCTCTGGGCATGGTGAAACCCCCGATATGGCTTTAACTACAGATCCAGCACAAGCAGCACCCAACACCACCTCTGAGCTTTTTAACCTAGAAACTGGCCCAGTCGAATTAATTGTGGAAGCCTCCCCCTTGATTCTAGTACTTGCAAACACTCCATCGTTGAATATAGGACAGATCGAATCTCCAGATTCCTTAAGACATAAGGCCCTTCAGTGGCTTGGTAATAACATGCATATATCGCCCTGGGGCAAGGAAAAACTTTCTGATGATTTGCTCACAGCAAGAAGGGTCAAGTGGATAGGTACAAAGGTAAAGAAATTTCAAGGGGATTGTGTGGTTTTGAACTTCAAGAGCCCTGAAGTGTTGCCTGATGTTTTACGGAACATCTTCCCCCCACAACTTAGAACAGCAGAAATAGTACCCTTGACTCTGGATTTCTTCTATAGCAGAAGAGGTCTAGTAGCTAAATCTAGCATACTAAGAACTAAGTGGACTGTTGTGGGAAATAGAAGGGCCAGGGTCAAACCAGCAGGCGAGTGGGGGCTAAATTTGGATAACCATTACACAGTGTTGTCCGACTTAAATGCATGCGATTGACTCGCATGTGTATCTATTGCTCCTCCGGAAGCCCAGTTGAACCAACGATACGTTAAGACTCTCTTCTCAGATGAGCCTCTATTATATAAACCATCTATGGCCTCTAGTGTATTTTCCACTTTTGTTCCAGAGGAACCAATTAGAGTGCTGTTGGAACAAAATGCAGCACTGGAGGTAATCAAGAAGTCATCTTCAATGAGTAGAGTTGTAGTCCCAGGGATAGTTCCCGTAGAAACAGTAAATACCCCTGATATTGTTCAGATGTGCTATCAAAAGGCCTTACACCCATTATCTATCATCTCTTGGAATATAGCGGGAATCGCAAATAAGTTAAATATCCCAGATTGGGTCGACTTTATCGACCAGTACGATATTGTTATGTTGCAAGAAACTTGGTCGCTTGTACCAATTTTCCGGCAAGGGTATTTGAATTTTTATATTCCTGCTGTAAAAAATAGAGTGGGTCGTCCCTCATGGGGGCTTGTTAATTTGGGTACGCCAAACTTTGAAAAGTGTGGTCAAGCGAAGGTCTATACCCTCTAATGATATTCTAGCACTGGATATTAACTGGCAAAATGGCCAACAATTGGCCTTGTTCAATCTTTATTCCAGGGGAGTTGTTAGAGGTAAATTATCAGAGACCTTGACGATTCTTGAGCATCATATTGAAATGCTGCCAGTGTTACCTCATATAATAATAGGCGGGGATTTCAATACCACCTTCGAACCTATGGGCGAGGAGGATAGAACCTTGGCAGAAGATGAGGATATAAAGTGGAGAATTCCCCAACTAGATATCCCTGCAATCAAGAAATGGAGCACAGTAGCTATTCAATTGAAAAGCTTTTGTCTTTCTAGAGGGCTCAGAGCAGTAAATGGGCGGGTAACGTCGGACCCTAAGGGGAAAAATACTTTTGATAATGGTCGATCGGCCAGTAGAATAGATTATATACTACTGGATGTAAGAGCTTGGGATAGACTGATAGATATGGAAGTGAAGGACAAATTAGAAAGTGACCATAATCCTTTGTGCCTGACACTCCATCACTATCATGAAGTACCCGACCTCCCTAGAGGGGATCAGACGGTTACACAAGATCTTGTAAGCTCAAACAACCTCCGCCATTTGAAGTGGAGTATGCTCCTAGAGGACATTGTAAAAATAGAGACCCTAAAGGAAACAGTGGTGGAGGAAGTCTGTAAGATTAAGTCCCATTATGGGATGACTGACTTCGCAGATTACATGATGGCTGCTCATGAGAAAATGTTTTCTAAAATTCAAAGTTTTTTTGTTAAAACGGTAGCCTCAAGTAAAAAGAGAAAGCCCCAAGAGACTAGAGGGTGGTATGATAAGAGCTGTAGGGTTGCACGAGATAATCTTAGCATGGAACTAAGATTAGGAAATGCCGAAGCAGTAAGGCTTGCGAGAAACCACTACAGACAGGTCCAAAAAACAGCCAAGAAGCGGTGGGACGAGGATTGTTGGCAAGAACTTAAGGAGGCGTGTGCCTCAAAGGACTCCAAGCGTTTCTGGGCTTCAGTAAAATGGGCAAAGGGTGGCATAGCACCCCAGCCAACTAATTATGTCCCGAAAACCGATTGGGTAGAATATTTCCGACCACAGTATGCTCGTAACCCTATGTTTAATACTGATTGTCCTCCTCATCAAGTTTATTACAAATCACCAATTTTTACTGAGGGGGATGTGAGTGTAGTACTGGATTGCGTAGCAAGGGGCAAAGCACCAGGTATGGATGGAATTCCGGCAGATATTTTTCTATCTGATCGGAAATCCTGGTGTACCTACTTTGTAATGCTGGCTAATGCGGTGGCTATGGGAGGGAAAGTGCCTGCTTCATGGAAGGGAGCTGAAATTATTCCCATATATAAGAAAGGTGATCGTTCCCAGGCTAGAAACTATAGACCCATTAGTCTGATTGACACTGCACAAAAACTAATGGGCCGATTAGTCCAAAACAAACTGCAGCAATGGATTGACGAAAAAAACATTTTGTCACCTTATCAAGCAGGGTTTCGTCCCTCAACTAGTAGCGTTGATCAAGTTCTCCACTTCCTAACCATCTACTGGAGAAACGTTACTTTAAAGCAGGGGCCATTGTATGCAGTCTTTGTGGACCTAAAAGCAGCTTTCGACCTGGTCCCCAGAGAAATGCTCTGGAAGACCTTGTCGGAAGTGGGCCTAAGCCAGGAATTGCTTACACTCCTTGTTCGTCTTCACGAAAACAACTTTGCAAGAATAAGATGGGGCAAGCAAGGAGAAGTAACTGATCCCTTCCCAGTAGAACGTGGGGTAAGACAAGGGTGTGTCCTAGCTCCTACCCTTTTCTCTATTTATATAAATGGTATTGTTGAACATCTAGAAAAGGTTGCTAGTGACGCCCCTGTAATTGCTGGCTCTCGTGTACCAGTCCTCATGTTTGCGGATGATACACTCTTACTTTCCCGCACCCCTAGTGGGCTTCAAAAAGTGGTGGATGCCTTTGGTGTATTCTGCGATGGGAGGGGCCTTGAATTGAATACCACCAAAACAAAATTTGTGCCTCAACCAACAGTTCACCTTTAAAGGTGTAATAAAATACAAAGGTACACCACTGGAGAGAGTGGATTCTTTTTCCTACCTAGGCATCACCCTCCAAGAAAACATGAGCTGGAAGCAACACATAACCATGACCTTATTAAAGTATAGGCAGCTAGCAGGCGCTATCACACTCAAACACCGCACCTCATTGACAAAGCCAGTAAACAGTGTGCTGGAAATCTATTCTATGAAAGTACTGGGGGCTTGTTTATATGGCTCCGAACTATGGGGTTTTTCTAATTTGAGAGAATTGGGACGAGCTGAAAACAGGTTTTTACGAGGGATTGTGATGGTCCCCCAAAGTACACCGACAACCCCGTTAAAATTGGATCTGGGAAGAAAATCTATAGAGGACATAGCGAGGTTACGTCCTCTCCTATACTGGAGAAGGATTATGGTGACCCCAGAATTAAGCCATTATGCAGCAGCATTGAAGGATGTCATCAAATTTGATTGTTTCCACAGTATTCCATGGTTAAGGGAGCTTCGGGAACTCCTAATAAAACTGAAATTGGACTATCTGTGGGAAGTTGAAGATGTAACCTGCTTTCCAACAAAGGCTAAGTTAAAAGAACTATACTGGGAAATGGTATATCTTACAATGTTTAGTGACAGTACAAGTTCAAATTTAACATCTCGCTTCTTAAATATAAAAATGTACCCTTTCTGCGAACCTTTCTGGGATATAATTGAAAAACCCCATGATAGAAAACTTTATTTCCAATTTCGCATAGGTGTACTTCCGCTGAACGCGTTTAAGAAGCACTGGTCCCCGGCATGGGACGAATATTGTCACCATTGTAATGAACAAACTGAACACATTTCCCATTTTTTGTTTTGTTGTCCTCTGTATTCGTCTCCCAGACGTAAATGGTTAAAACCCGTGTGCTCAAACTTGGGAACCCGTAGCCAATCGGAAGCTCTCAGGATACTTGAAACTGATTGTTCTACATTTCTTGTGGTTGGTGTAGCAAAATTTCTAGTGTGGTCTTGGTTAATTCGTACCCGATCGTTAATGGCAATTGCACCTTAATGAAATTATGTATTTTGCATTTTGCCACATGGATTATACTATTTTACTTTAGGAACCTTACATTTTTATGAATTGCTATAAATTGTTATTATCAGATCTATTTTTATCATGTATTTATTCGACATTTAATGTTTAATATGTATTTTTAGAACTATTTTTAAATGTAGTATTTATTGTATTAGGGTTAGGTGAATGCTTTTATGACAAATGTCGAATAAAGCTTTAAAAATGAAAATGAAATGACTCTATGAAAACCCATCGGTATAAAATAGACTAAAGGCTTTCTCTTGGATACCTTCTTTATACGTTGAGGAATGGTACATGGTTGACCACTTTCTGTGCTCCTTTTCCTGCTTGCTCTGCAGCCCTTGGTGGAGGCAATCAGGGTGTTGGAAATTATCAAGGGATTTTACACAGCTGTCTCTCCAAAATCTTATATGAGGACAATATCCCTCTTATCGTCAAAGACCCTGAAACTTTGCCCTCATTGACTTCTCTTTCTTTTGAGGATACAGAATAATTTGAGAGAAGTCAAGTATTGCAGATCTTGAGGGGATAGCACAGGGCAATTGCAGAGCAGTGCAGTTTTCTGTGGAAACTACGGAGTCTGAAATACTTGGGTGTCCTACTTTAAAAGGTGCCTGGAACGCATGGTTGTGAACAGTCTGCAAACTCTGCTAGACAAAAGGGACACTGATTTCATTGCTACAGCTATAAGGATGGGGACAGGGCCATAAAAATGGTGGTTGCTCTGACGTATATTAACTGCTGGGGATGTTACTCCTTCAGATTGACACAAGAACATTAATAATCATGACCACTGAATACTGTATTTTGTATGGCCTAAAAAGAAACCACTTCTTCAACCTTCGAAACGCCATGCGACTTCCAGAGCTGGAGGCCTGAGGGTATCTAATATGTACTTGTGTCAAATGGTGCACCAACTGTCTCAGTTACTTTACCCACGACTCTGCAGAACCAGCCCTCCCATCAGTGGTCATAAAAAGGGCACATGTAGGAGATTTTTCCAGTCTCAGTTGTCTTTGCCACAAGAAGATCCCATCGACAACAATTATATCCCGCTCTACCCTGTGCTGGGAGAGATATACAACTAAAAGAATTTAAGTATTCTTAGTTTTTCCCCTTGTACTTGTTATGCTTCTTACTTTCACTTTGCAAAAAGGGCAAAAAAAATGAATCCACTTTTAATTCAGAATAATTAAACGTGTTACTGAGAATGACATTTTATATATGAGATGCTCATCCTCAGTCAGCAAAGCAAAAGAACTAGTACCCTGCTCGTTTTGAAAGAAGTTGTTGCGGGGATTCTGCACATATACAGAACTATGCACAGGAAAACAGGACCTCAGTGAATAGGGGTGTACCAACCTACCACATTAGTACCCAAAGTCCCAACGGACTAGCTATAGTGTCTCATTTGTTCTCCGTCTACAGCAAAGCTACCAATGATTAGACAACCCAGAACACGTCACTCTATCTTGGGAATCGCGTGAGCCAGACACTCTTTCGCTCACTCACTCGTACTTGTCCACAATGCGAGTAATCGGTGACACGGTATAGTTTAAAATTTTTATTTCAACTAACACTATGGTGCAGTACACAAGCCAATACTAGCAGCAAAATTCATAAACACAATATAGTCAGCATTGTTACAATACGATAGAATACAAACGGGGATATCATGTTATAAAAAACTGTGGAAAAGGACTGAACGACCTAACCACCCTCCCTGTGGTAAGAGATAGTTTATTATAAAAAAAGAAGACCTCTGGGCTATGTCAGCAGAACCCCATACCTCTAGGCATAGATGCACTGTTCACATATCAGGACAAGCACAGCTCTTCTCTTAGGAAAGGTGCCTCTCCAAGTGCCTCAATACTTCTTACGCTTGCAATATTAAAGCACACGATTTCCAATAGTGCAGCTGTGTGTAGCTTGTTATGTTTAGGTGAGAGGGACTGACCAGAACGGAATAACAAAGGGCATTGTTGTTTAACCTTGAACACCGTGTGCAGACTAAACCTCAGAGCACAGCAGAGAAAGTGCAAGTTAGACAGTTCTCATGTGACAGGGGCACAAACAGGGTCTTGCAAAATATATGCATGCAGTGTCGTGCGCAAAAGCAGCCTCATGGCAGCGAAGCTCATGCTAACTTAGAAAATGTCGACAATGGACCTGTAAGCCATACTACAAAGTTTGTCAAACTGACAAAGTTAACAGTCTAGTCAGCAGGATGATACAGAACATATCAGGACTAAATATCAGCACAGCATTCCACTGTATTTCATACGATCTTCATACAGAGCACCCCAGTGCGACTGATCGCATGGAGTGAAAAATGTCCCTCCCTTACCACCGAAGAATCTTGCAAGCAGTAAGATGCGCACTGAGATTTTAGAATGCACAAGCTAACTTGCACAAGTGGTGAGGGCCCAAGCAGGAATGATAGCTTGTAAGGTTTGTCTATTTTGTCCTTCCTATGGAATGGCAGAAAAGTTGTGTACTGTGGTTATGTAATTCTCACTGACTGTTGAGGTGGGTAGGTGAGACAACAAAGTTCCGACCACCACCATGCGTCCCTCAACTTGATCGGGACCCTCCATTTTTTCCTTAGGAGCTTATGAGCCTATGAGGTGGAACCAGAGGCCGGCATACATTTAGTGATAGGCCGGTAAAACTTTGATAGGTCATCCCTTATTAGAAGGGAGACCTAAAGCCTCAGTTTGAGGCACACTTCATTATTTTTGGTCCTGAAGAAGTGGTACCTGATTTTCGGGGCTGTCGAGGCACGAAACATATTGACTACCTGACACTCAAAGCTATCCTGCTACTTTAAGACCACAAGTTAGCGGCACTGTTTTTATTTTAGACTCAGTATCCTTCCTCTATAAAATGTTGTTTTTAGGATACCTGAGCCTATTTTATTCTCAACTCATGTACATCACTTACATCACTTGTTACACTGTTAGTCAGCCCACTCACATCCATTCATCTACATGGCAGTTTTGGATCAAAAGATCTCCGATAAAGAGCCCCCAGGCCAATCAAGCATTGCAGCACCGGCTTGACGAGGAGCCCCCCGTGATGAAGCATGAGACCCTAACAGGTGTGTGAGGGCACCAAGATCTGACCAACAGGTCTTTCTGCGACAGGACAGTTAGCCACTTGGATCAACTTTCCATGAGCATCTTGGCTAAGGATGATCTACCCATACCCTGATAACTAGTAATCCTCACTGACTCAGACTAAGCGGAAGAATCACTCTCAAGCACCACCAGTCACCTAGAGAGTTGAGGTTCGGTCGAGATAGTTCAGAATAGTTTGGCATGTTGAGGTGCTGTTTCACCACTCTTCGCCAGTGTAGAAAAGAATAGTCTTAGTTCAAAAGATAAGATCCATGTACTTTATTAGGAGCCCTGCTGCCATAGTCTGCAGGACACCTCTGCTCATCTCCAACTGACTCCAGGTCGAACCCTCAGTCAGAAGAAGACGAAGGCACTGTACACTAAACGTTCAATCAATACATGATATGAGGAAGAAGGAGTAGTTTATAACAGAGATACCCCTACTACAGAACTGGAGTTACAGAACAGAAACTACTCCTTCTGTAGTAGGGGATCTCTGTGTATAGTCATAATCTAGTGAATAGAATGGCAAGCCCATCCCCACACCAAAGCGGCGGTGGAGAAAGAACATGACGCCACTACTGTGCGAACAAATTCCGCAGCGAAGCCTGCCCAACCTGAGCGTCTGCCCTGGCATCAGAGTCCAGGCAGTAATGCTTAGCAAAGGTATGAACCGACTTCCAAGTGGCGGCCTTGCAGATTTCTGCAATCGGCACATTACGGAGCAAGGCTGTCGTGGCAGCTTTGCCCCTGGTGGAATGAGCCTTAGGCTTACCTCCTAAGGTCTTATTAGCTTTTTGGTAACACAATTGAATGCAGGACACAATCCACCTAGAAATGGACTGCTTAGAGGTAGCAAGACCCGTCCTGACTGATCCATAATTGACAAACAATTGGTCTGACCTACGAATATCTTTGGTTTTATCCAGATAAAATTTCAACACCCTCCTCACATCCAGGGAATGTAAAGACCGTTCCGCCGGAGAGGAAGGATTCTGAAAAAACGTAGGCAAAGTTATGGTCTGGTTGACATGAAAATCAGAAATAACCTTGGGAAGAAATTTAGGGTGAGTACGCATCACAACCTTAGCAGCATGAAAGACAGTATAAGGTTCAGTACAACACAACGCCTGAATTTCACTCACCCTGCGGGCCGATGTAATGGCCACGAGGAACGCCGCCTTCCAGGACAGGTGCTGCAACGAAGCCTTGTGAATGGGTTCAAAAGGCTCCTTCATCAATCTGGACAGCACCACATTCAATTCCCATGAAGGCGAGGGAAGCCTGACAGGAGGGAACACCTTCTTCAATCCTTCCAGAAAGTCTTTGATCACAGGGATCCGGAAAAAAGAAGTCTGTGAAGGGCATTTCCTGTAGGCAGTCAATGCAGCAAGATGAACCTTCATGGAATGAACATTAAGGCCAGACTGCGCCAAATGTAAAAGGTAAGGAAGGATGACATCTTCCTTGCAGGTTGTAGGGTCATGGTTCCTAGACTGGCACCAGATACAAAACCTCTTCCACTTGTAAGCATATGAAGTCCTAGTGGAAGGTCTCTTAGACTCCTTCAGTATGTCCATGCAAGCCGCGGGCAGATTCAGATGTCCATACTGCACTATCTCAGGAGCCATGCCGCCAAACTCAAAGACGAGAGGCTGGGGTGTAACATCCGCCCCCCGAACTTCGTGAGAAGGTCCGTCCTGCACGGCAACCGAATGTGAGGAAGGAGAGATCGGTGAAGCAGGTCCATGAACCACCACTGCCTGGGCCACTCCGGGGCAATGAGAATCATCCGAGCCCTGGACCGGGCCAGCTTGATGAGTACCGCCGGAATCGGGGGAATGGGTGGAAAAGCGTACAGAAAGCTGTTCGACCAGCTGATCCATAGCGCATTCCCCAGCGACCCCGGCTGGTAGTACCTGGAGGCGAAGTCTCGGCATTTGCTGTTTTCGGCGGTGGCGAACAGATCTACGTCCGGAGTTCCCCACCTTGCGAAGACTTCTCCCAGCACTTCGTCGTTTATGACCCATTCGTGGTTTTCCTGAATGAGTCTGCTGAGTTCGTCCGCCTGAACATTCTGCACACCTGGCAGATGGGTAGCCGTCACTGTCAGCCCTCTGGCCAGGAGCCAGTGCCAGATCGTCTGCGCCTCCTGTGACAGAGTGAGAGATCTCGAGCCCCCCTGCTTGTTGAGGTAGTACATCGTGGTAGTGTTGTCCGTTTGCACAAGCAGGGAGCTGGTCTGGAAGGACGGAAGAAAAGCCTTCAGTGCCAAGTGAACAGCTCTGAGTTCCAGGAAGTTGATGTGATAAGTGGCCTCCACCGGAGACCACGTTCCCTGAATCTGCAGAGTCCCGGAGTGCGCTCCCCATCCCAGGAGAGAAGCATCCGTCACGACAGTCTGCGTGGGAATGTCCTTGTGAAAAGGAACCCCTCTGAGGAGATTCTCCGCCGAACACCACCACTTCAGAGACTGAAGAGCATGCAGAGACAGACGTATCCTGTCGTCCCAGGATCCTTTCCTCTGATCCCACTGGTCCTCCAAGCACTCCTGCAACGGTCTCATGTGCAGGCGTGCGTGCGGCGTCAGGAAGATACAAGAGGCCATCGAACCCAGTAGAGAAGACACCGTCCTCACTATTGTAGATGGAGTCGACATAAGAGCCTGAGCCTTCCGAAGGAGAGATAATCGTCGCTCTTCCGAAGGAGACACGCTTGCTGACAGCGTATCGATGGAGGCTCCCAAGTACTGTATGCATTGGACCGGAGTCGGGACCGACTTGGCCATGTTGATGTGCAACCCCAGCTTGTCCAAGAGAACGCACGTCTTCTGGAAGTGTGCTCGCGCTTCCGAGAAGGAGGATGCCTTGATCAACCAATCGTCCAGGTACGGGTAGACAAACACCTTGTTCTTCCGCAGGTGCGCCGCCACCACCGCCATGCACTTCGAGAATGTTCTCGGCGCAGACTTCAGTCCGAATGGGAGTACTGTGTATTGATAATGATTGGTGCCGACTTGGAACCGCAGGAACTTCCTGTGTTTGCGCGCAATGGGCACATGGAAGTATGCATCCTGTAGGTCTATGGCACAGAGCCAGTCCCCTTGTTGCAACTGAGGATAAATCTGATGCAACGACAGCATGCGAAACTTTTCCCTGCGAATCCACTTGTTTGCCTGTCGCAAGTCCAGAATGGGCCTGAACTCGTTCTTGTCCTTCTTGCGAACCAGGAAGAACCGGGAGTACAGGCCTCTTCCCCTCTGGGACAGAGGCACGTCTTCTATCGCCCTTTTCCTTAACAGGGTATCGGCCTTCACCTGGAGCTCTAGCAGCTGAAACCGCGAGCTGACCGGAGGAATCCATGGAGGCGGGCTGGTGAATCGAAGACTGTATCCATTGCAAACAATATTCAGCACCCACTTGTCCTGAGTAAATTTTCTCCACTCGGCCGGAAAAAATTGGATGCTTCCCCCTACCGGAGTGGGTAACGGATCCGGGGGAAGTAAGTTCCTAGGGCCTAGACCCAGCCTGGCCCTTGGGCGTCGGAGCCGACTGCTGGCCTCCCCTGCCCCTCTGGCGCTTCTGGAACGGCTTACGGAACTGTTGTTGCTGTTGCGAATGTCCCGAAGCCTGGCCACGTCCACGGCCTTGTCCACCGGACCGCCGTTGGAAAGAGTGGTACGGCTTCTTCGTCTCCTTAGGCTTCTCGAGGCCCACCGCCGTGAGCGTCTCGGCCTCCGCTTTCATGCGGGCCATCTCGTCGTCCGCATGCTGTCCAAAAAGAGACTTGCCGGAGAACGGCAGGTTGGCCACCCTCTGCTGTGCGTCCGGTTTCAGGGACGTAAGACGGAGCCAGGCGTGACGCCTCTGGTTGACCCCATGGCAAAACCCATGAGCAGCCAACAGGGAAGAGTCCGCTGCCGCACTGATGATCTGGTTGGCCACCAGCATCCCTTCACTCAGCACTTCCTGAAAATCCTCACGCTGTTCACGAGGCAAGTGCTCCGCAAAACGCTCAAGGGAGTCCCAGAGGGCGCGGGCGTACCGACCCAACAGCGCCGTGGCACTCGCAGCCTTCATGGAGGTGGCGGCAGTTCCACAGACCTTTCTCCCTGCCGAATCCATCCACCTGGACTCCTTATCCGGGGGAACCGTGGATGACGGAGCGGAGGCATGTTGTTTGCGTGCCGCCGTCACAATGACGGAGTCCGGAGGTGGTTCCGCTCTCAGAAAAGCCGGATCCGAATCCGGGGCCCGGTACTTCCTCAGCAACCTAGATGGCGCCGCCTTTGTCACCGCTGGGGTGAGGAAAAGGTCCATAGCTGGTTCCTCCAGGCCCGGTACCAGAGGAAGGAGAGGGCGAGACGAGTGTTTTTGGTGCAACGTCTCAAAGATCACGGACGTCTTCGGCGTGGGCACTGTCAGGGGTATGCCCAGCTTCGCAGCGCCCCTCAAGAGGACATCCTGGAACGCCACCAGGTCATCAATTGGGGACACCCTCGTATCCGGTGATCCCGACAGGGTAGGAGAACGATCCCTGGAGCCAGAGGATCCCGTGCGGGAGCGAGACTCGCGCCTCCTATGGCGGCGTCTCGACCGCGAGGACGATCTGTGTCGCGACCTGTCCCGTCTCCCAGAGCGAGAGCGAGACCTGCCAGTCCGTGGCCTCCCCACCGGTTTCCGTGGTGGAGTCTTCCTCGGAGCCTCCTTGGGCGCAGGTTTAGGGGTCCCCTTAGGAGGTACAGGCAAAAACGGCAGCGAAGTGGACCTCGGCGGAGGTACCTCCGGCTGCGGTGCCGGCCCACGCGGAGGGACCGGTGGCGGCGGGTCGTCCGCTGGAAGTGGAGGCAGCGTCGGAGGATCCTCTTGAGGCAGAGGAGGAGGAGGAGTGACCGCCTTCGGAACAGGTGTATGCGTCGACCGAGGCCGAGAAGGAGTGTACACCGCAGAGTACACCGTGCCCTGTGATCCTTTAGGCGAAGAGGGCTGAGAGCCCGCCCCTTCAGCCGGAGACCGCTTCCTCTTGCGTCCCCCACTGGAAGCAGTGTGACTCCTGGGACTAGAATCCCTCTTGCGACGTTTTGGAGAGCCTGACCGACTCCTAGACGTCGACCTCCGTCTGCTCGACGTCGAGCGTCGCTTTTCCGGCGTCGAAGGGCGTTTCCTTGACTCCGGCGTCGAACGCCGCCTCCGCGACGTCGACCTCTTCTTCCTCGGCGTCGAACGCTGATCCCTCGACGTCGAGCGCCGACTCCTCGACGTCGACCTCTTTCTTCTCGACGTCGACCTCTTTCTCCTCGACGTCGCACGCCTCCTCGACGTCGAACGGTCCTTCCTCGACGACGAGCGTCGCCGTCGTCGTCTGGATGTTCTCGACGTCGAGGATCCCCTCGACGTCGACCGGCGGTGTCGCCTCGACGGCGAGCGCCGATGTCCATGACTTCGGTATGAAGCCCTCGACGTCGACGGTGGCTTCGTCCACGGTGGCTTCGACGTCGAGTCGTCCCGATGTCTCGACCCGGAGCCCCGGGGAGAAGGGGAGCACACCGCCGTCATCCCTCTCGACGTCGTCGTCGACGCTATCGACGTCGACGGAGACCGGGATCGCTTGCTGGGCTTCCTGCCTCTGGGGAGCCCCCCAGAGGCCTCAGCAGAGGCAGAGGGAACCTTCCCTGACTGCCCAGACCCACCTGCAGCCTGCAGGCGCCTCTCCTCAAGGCCAGACAGCCTGATCTTCGCCCTTTCCTTCAGAGTGCGAGTTGTAAACTGCTGGCAGATGACACACTCCTCAGGGACATGATCTTCAGGGAGGCAGACGATGCAGATATCATGTGGATCACCTCTGGCCTTCTTCCTCTCACATGCTGGACACTTCACAAAGAGGCCAGGCATTTTAGAGCCCTAAAACACCTGAAGCAGCACACAGAAGAGAAGAGAAAACCAAGAAAGTAAACTGCAACACTTTTAGAATACAAAAGTGCCAAAACATGCAATAACCCCTTGAAACAAGGGAGAGCTCAATGCCAGGGTCCTGTAAGCAGGAGCCGGAAAAAAGAACTGAAGTCAGTGGGACCTGCTATGCATTCTGGGATACTGGGAGAAGGTTCTAGAAGGTTTCCTTAAAGGCACAGTATCCTGTTTAAGCCACATAATGGCAGCCTATGGGGCTTGTCTGTCCAGGCCTTCCTCTCTATCATTTCTGAGGGGTTTTGCAGTAAAGGCAAGGGAAATCTGGACAGGCTTTGCTGTTTGTGGATTTTTGGTGGAATTTCTAGTTGAAGTACTGGACAGTGTAGCCTGTGGATATAGGCTGCATTATTTGTCTTTAAATTTTCTCTTAAGTGTCTTTGCAGTTCTGCAATTTTTTGACAGCTTAAGAGATTATTTTTGATTGCCGGGGTCCACGCACATGGGCGGGACTATTCACTAGATTATGACTATACACAGAGATCCCCTACTACAGAATACAACATGCGCCTTTCATGTAGCAATTTGGTATGGAGTAGCAAACCAGTTTTAGGAGTCAGCAAAAATATCTTATTCAGCTAGCTTGTCTGCAGGGTGGTCCAATGGATATTTGCAGGCTCTGTCAGGTCAAGCCGTTGCTTCTTTAAGTTAGGCTTGAAGGGACAGGTTTTGGGTCATAACAATTAGGGCAGTGGGCTGTGGGCATGAACAACTAATTGCATAAGAAAGTGGATTCACACTTATTTGCTTTTTTGATTATATGGTCTGCTAGAAAATCACAAAGTTTCTGGGTATGGATGATGCCAGAGAAGACGAAGTCAGGGTTACGACATTTGATAATGATTTACATTTTTCTGTGGCTAGACATGTTGCTTTCAAAATGCAACCGGTCTTTTAAAATCTCTTAGCTTAATTGAGGTCTGCTTTGTAGATTCTGTAGTGAAAATGTAAATGTGTTTCTCTTCTCATGATTGACTTTGAAAGCACAGCTGAGCCCATATACTTGTTGACACGTTCACTCTGGGTTATCACTTAATGATCACATTTAATGTCGTAGACAGAGAGTGTCACCTGTTGAGTCCATTCACTACCATGGACACTTTCAGCCCTAGTTGGCCCCTTTTGAATCTATTGAGGCCATAGACTCTTCACATTGGGCTGTCGGCTGCTGAGTTCCTTTCCTGCTATTTATTTATTTTATTTTTTTGAAAAGTTTTATATAGCACAAACCTGACCCTTGCAGGTATCAGAGTGCTTTACAAGTAAATGAGACAATACGGGATAGGAGAACAATAATCTCAAGAGGCAGAATTCTAATGATTTATACCAAGAATGTGTTCATTAACAGGAGTTTGACTTTTTACTTGAAGGAGGTAGTGATGGGAGTCAGTCTTATTTCAGGGGCTTGCCTAGGGGGGAGAGTTCCAGATTCTAGGGGTGATCCAGATAAAACTCTGTTGTTGGTTTTCTTCCTGTTAAAACGTTGCTGTAGATGCATTCACTCCGAGGTATCCCCTGGTGATCTCATTCACAAAACAATGATACCTTTTACACTGGTTTGTCATCTGGAAAGTCCATTCACAGCTATGGACACCTTCACCCCCAGGCATTACCCTTCTGAGCCCATATATATCCAGGGGCCCTGTAGTTATTTGCTTATCATATGTGTTTCTGGAACATTTCACTTGTACTTCTACTGCTATGTCATTGGCTTTGGTTTGTATGATTCACACGATGTGCACTGTAGCATACTAGGCTGTCCTAGTATGACGTTGTCTAGTGGGTGATGGTTGTGGTGATGCCATCAGTAGTTATCTGGTCAAGTTGTAATCCAGATTTTAACATCTGGTGAAATCCTTTACTTGCAGTATTCCTTTTTAAATAGCCACCGTGGTTTATATTTCGTACTTGATAGTGCTCGTCTATATGTTGTTGGTTGCAGGCGGGCCAGTCCAACGCCTCATGGACAAAGTACTGGCCTTCTGGTTTCATGAAAACCATAAGGAGTGTGATTTACAGACAAAAGTGATGCAGTGCGCTCATTCCTTACCACTCTACCTAAGGTGTCAACCAAATCTGTCAGGTGGGTGCGTGGGTGCGTGGGTATGTGTGCATGTTTGTTTAGATGGCTGGTAGGCCCATCTTCTAAGGCTGTGTAAGGGCACTGGCATTTTCCCCTTCATATTCAGAGTTCCTATACCATCTGTCTAACATGGCGTGGGCTAAGGGGGAGCTAGTTGTCAATTTTGTTGTCGCTGAAGACACCTTTACGGTTCCAACATGGCATACAGCCCTCTCTCAGATGGGTAGAGGTCCCAAAATAAATGCACTTTAATGTGATTAGCTAGATTCAATTCAACATTCTTTCCCCATTGCTAGTGTATACTCTTGTTAGTCCAATAAATATGTTTATTGCTGGATGGACTTTGAACCCGTTTATGGCTGCACATGACCCTCCACGGACCACGACTGATGATTACACCACCTACCCTGCTGCCGCTGGTACTCTACACTCCTTCTACTGTGCAGTCCAGTTTTGCAAGGAATAGATTCCTGCATTGTAGAGTTTGTTACCTTTGACACTGTGAGGTTAGAGAAGAACGTTTCCCTGATTCTCTGAGTCATGAGTGTTCAGTGCATATGTCCTTTAAGATATACCACATCCACCTTTCCTTAGCTATTTCAGAGGACTTGAACTTCAAAATATGTATTTTTTTGTAATTGTTTTATTGCTTCCATTGAAATGCTATAGATTATTCATACTCAATCTTTTTGACACCTCCCCTCCAATTTCTGGCCTTCATCCTGGCCTAATTCCCCTGTTCAAGTTAAGTCAGTAAATAACTTGAGTTTCTATTTGCAGTAGTGTCTTTCTTATGAACAATAATTTAATATTTTATCTTCCACGCGCTTCTTGCTACTCCGGGTGCTGAGGAAAATTTTGTGGCTTCTTTCTGTGTCGGTCTCTTAAGTGGTGAGCCAGCGACCAAACTCATCTGGACTATTGTAATTCTCTCTTTTTTGGTGCCTCTTTGGGTGTGTTTGAAAAGCTCTAACATATCCAAAATACCGCAGCCAAATTGGTTCTTGGTCTGCGCCATATTTACAACGTGACGCCTCTAGGGAGATGCGTCATGTTGTGAAGCCCTGCGCCACATGAAACCTGCTTTAGGTTTCATGTGGGCGTTCCGGCGCAGGGTGGGCGTTCCCTCGTAGGTACGCCTCATAAAAGTGACGCAGTGAAATCTACAAGAATTCACGTAGTTACTTTTACGGCCATGCTGCGTCAAAACCCTGCGCCTGCTTGAAGCAGGCGTAATGAGTGATGCAGCATGTTAGGCATAAGGCGCCCCCGAGCCTGGCTGGAGCCGCGTCACACTTGCAACGCGACTCCAGCAATGCGCTGACTTTACGCCGTGGGATAGGACACGCATCTGCCTATCCGTATGGCACGCCGCATTCTAAATGCGGCGCATCAGTGGTGGCGTACAGGTGGTTTTGCGTGTCGCATCTGTTCTGGCACATCCCTGCTGATTTGCAGAGATGGTCCAGAACTCGTAAATCTGCCCGAAGCCTTTATATCTCAGCAAAATGTTTACCCCATTTGTCTCTAGTTGTGCCCTTCACTCAACTGAGGCATGCTGACTAGCAGTACCCAGATTTAACTGGGCTTCCTCTGGTGGTAGCAGCAAAACTATGAAATACTCTCCCAGTAACACTGCACAAGATACATGAACTACTGCATTTTAGGAAGGCCTTGAAGACCTGGTTTTATGGGCAATAGTTCCCTCCTATATATTTTTTTTTAATTCTTTTTTATTATTTCCATTATCAGCCTAGCCGAAAATCTTCAGGTGAAATACAATCAAATTGTAACACATTATTACACATATCCATACAAAAAAAGTACACATTCTCATCTAGATCGTCAGAGTCTACAATAAATCCCCTCATATAGGCCATGTTACTATCTTTAATGTTCTTCCTCCGAACTGTCCTCATTTCGTTCCGGTTGCGGTTCACAAATGTCTCCCCTGAATTTATTCCCCGCTCCCCACACCTTACTCCATTTCTGTGGGCAGCCACGACTAATAAACACTGTTCTCTCAGCCACCATAGCCGTGTCCATGTCCTTGCACCAGGCGGCCAGAGATTGCACCCCCGCCACCCCCCATTTTTGCGCAATATTGCGTTTAGCAACCATTATCCCCAGCGTGGCCCAGTTCTGCACCGGATGAGTAAGGTCATTCGGCTCCCATATATTTAACAAACACCTCTTTGGTTCCGGTACCAACGACAACCCTTCAGTCTGCGATATTGTTTTCATTATTTTCTTCCAGTAGTCAGCGATTTTTGGACAGTGCCATATGGTATGGGAAAAGCTGCCTTCCTCCCCACAGCTTCTAAGGCAATATGGATGTGGTGTTTTTCCCATCTTCCATAAGGTATGTCTAGTATAATAGGTGCGATGTAGTATTTTAAGCTGTACTAGCCTGAGTCGTGAGGGTATGCCCACCTCCCACGGGGAGGCCAGTGCCTCCTGCCACTCTGTGTCATCAAGGTTGCCTAAGTCACGGGTCCATTTATCCCTGAGTGGTGCCGCGGGGTCCGGAAGGTTATTAACTAACTTCCGTAAGTGAATGATGTAGCCCGCTTTTGCATGCAGTCCGTCAGTAGCCTGTCCTCCAAGGGGGTAACCTCAGGTACCTCGGTACCATGTGGTATGGCTGTGGTCAGTGCGTGTTTTATCTGCATGTAGCGAATGATTTCAGAGGGTGCCAGTTCGTATTGTTGCTGAATATGCTCGAATGTGACTACTTCCCCCCTTAGACCACATGTCTCCCACCGTGGATATGCCTATGGTGTCCCACTGCTCAAAGCCCTTGCTATTCCTGAGTCGTCCCAGCCGCTTAGTGTCCCAAAGAGGAGTAAGTTGGGTTAGAACCCCTTGCCAACCCATTTTTGCCTGCGCCGCATGCCATATGGTGACAGTGTATTTTGTGGGCACTATTAACGCAGGGGGTATGTCCCTTATTGTAAAGTGCAGAGAGCATATTTCCAGGTCCCAATAAAAACTTGTCCGCTCTTAATGTGGGGTCTACCTGCAGGGCATGTATCCACTGGTTGATTACCTTTAATTGCGCCGCCCAGTAATAGATTTGTATGTTTGGGAGTGCTATCCCACCATTGTACCACCCACGGGTCAACTTATCCTGCGCTATACGTGCCGGTTTGTTACCCCATAACAGGTTGGATACTTGGGCTGCTATCTTTTTGAAGTAACCTGGAGATACGGGGAACGGCGCGTTTTCTAGCGCATATAGAAAACGGGGATGCCCCATCATTTTAAAAAGTTCGGTTTTTCCCAACAGCATATGAAAAAAGCACCTCTGACACCATGAATCAAAAAATCAAAAGTCTTCCCAAAAGATTTTTCAATTATCCTTGGGTTGTATTCATTTACATTATCTTACTTTTTTTTCTATTTTTGTTTTGCAAAACCATCAATCCTGTCACGGGGCAAGCTAGAGCAAGGCCCACTTTGCCTTCTCTCTTTTTTATATATATCTATGCACACATTAAAAGTGAAAAAACATTTTTGTTCAGAAAAACTTGTGCTCACATTTCAAATCAAGAAAGCTTAAACATACAGTGCATTTTTCAATTACATATATATATATATATATATATATATGTATCGCAAATGCAATGTTGCCCGACAATGAATCTAAAGTACATATAATATCCTAAGAGTTTCCTCAGGCAAAGGGTAGTCCTACTCAATTCTGTCGTAGTGAAATAGAGTTAAGGTAGGTTATTAGATGCTCCAACGGGGGCATCAGATTTCTTGAGAAGAAGTTATCTGGGTTGGCTGTAATGTATATACCTAAATATTTAAATTTGTTGTCCGTGACCTGGAGCGGGCAGTCAATAGGGAGTTGCAGTGGGGGGCCGTGTAGGACGTATAAGATAGATTTGGACCAGTTTATGGTGTACCCCGATGCCCTTCCAAAAAGCTCGCAGATATTGAGGAGAATCAGTATGGCGCGCCTGGGGGAGGCCAAATATAAAAAAGACATCATCCGCGTACAGGGAGATGCTCTCTTCCCAACCATCTGTCCACCTAAGACCCCGTATCATTGGTTCCCATCTGATCCACGCTGCCAGTGGCTCCAGCACCAGGACAAAGAGCAGTGGTGACAAGGGACAGCCCTGACGTGTTCCCCTCGCAAGTGGGAAATCATCGGAAATGTGCCCATTGGCCGTAACACGTGCTACTGGTTTAGTGTACAGGAGACAAATCCAAGCGCAGAATTTGGGGCCAAAGCCCAAGTGATGAAGCACTGCGAATTGAAAGGGCCACTCAACCATATCGAATGCCATTCGTGCGTCCAAGGAAAGTATGACAGCTGGCTCTTGGAGATATGGAATTTGGGCCATCACCCCATGTAGGCGTCTCAGGTTCAGTGCCGTATTTCTGCCCGGCATAAACCCAGACTGGTCCGGGTGTATCAGAGTTGTGAGATGCGGTGTTAGTCTGATCGCCAATAATTTCGCAAGGATTATGGCCTCCGCATTGATCAGCGATATCAGGCGATATGAGGTACATTCTGCAGCAGGCTTTCCCGGTTTACATATTGCTACTAAGGTAGCTAATCGTTGATCAAGCGGCAGTTTAATTACCTCCAGGCTGTCGGAGTACATGCATAGTAGGTGTGGGGCAATAGTCCCCGCCGTCTTTCTATATAGCTCAATAGGCATACCATTAGGTCCTACCGCTTTGCCAGATTGCAACGACCGGATCGTCACTTGTAGTTGTAGTTCTTCCACCGTGAGGTCCGCCTCAAGCGCGAGGGCCGCCTCCGGGGTGAGCCTAGGCATCGCTATATCTTTAATTTAAGTCAACGGATCCTCCATTGTCATCGTGGAGGATGATGTATACACTCTTCGAAAATGCTGTGCTCGTGTGCTTACTATCGTCTGTGGGTCCGTCGTCCTCTGTCCTTCCCCCGTCTGAATCTGTGCTATCCCAGTATTACCCCGCTCCCTCTTGTCGAGCCACGCCAGAAGCTTTCCTGCCTTGTCACCGGTTTCGTATATTTTATGTTTAGTGGCCGTGAGCCTTGACTTGGTCGCCTCCCTAAGATATTCTCTGTACTGTTGCTGCCTAATGCTCAGCGTCTGGGATGTAGCTGGTGTGAGGTTAGTAGAATGGTGTGTCTCAGCCTCATGCAACTTTAGCTCAATATCATGTAATTCCCGCTGCTTCTCCCGCTTGTGCCCTGCAATAGAAACTATGGCCTGCCCTCTAATGACAGCTTCCCACAAGGTAGTCAGCGAGCTGACCGACATATCATTTTCTTTGAAGTAGTGTTTTGTTGCCGTAACGACCACTTTTTTGATCTTTGGGACCTGTAAATAGCCAGGGTAAATGGGGTAAATACGCCTCTGAGTTTTGTGGTGCTATGAATAAGTTAATAGTATCGGGGAGTGGTCGGAGATGTCCCTAGGTCTGATTTCTATACTATCAATGTTCCTAAGACTATCCGCTGAGGCCAGGAAGTAGTCTATTCTAGAAAGGCTGTTATGTACCCCCAAGTGGAAAGTGTAGTGCCGTGTTGTGGGGTGGTGCCGTCTCCACACGTCAGTAAGCCCAAGCGCCTCCAGAAAACTCTGAAGGCGAGATACGTCAGGCATGTGCGGCCATACAGGTTATCTGTCCAGATTACCATCTATAGTCGCATTGAAGTCCTCTCCTATCAGGAGTTCCACTTCCGGAAAGTCACATAAGAATTTGCTAAGGGCTGGGAGTGCTATCGCATGTAGTGCGGGAGGAATGTATACAGATACTATATTGACAGTCCGTCCCTCCCACCGACCCAGTATGGCCACAAACCAGCCTTGATCATCTGTTTTTGTTTTATGCACTATTAATGGGGATTGTTTTTTCACCAGGATGCCAACTCCTCTGGAACCAGAAGAAAACTCTGAGTGCACTATCATTTTATACCCCCATCTGTCCATCGCCTTACATGCGGTACCAGTGAGGTGCGTTTCTTGCAGCAGGGCTACCGTCGGGGCGTACCGTTTCAGACACTGTAGAACCAGGCCCCTCTTTATTTTGACCCCCGGGCCATGCACGTTCCAAGTGAGCAAGGACAGGAGGGTCACGTGGGTCTTGGGGTACAACTCTGAGTTGGGACCAGCTGGGGTTTGTGTTGCCATGTCTAGTGAATTGCCTGGGAGCAGTTACGGAGTTATCTACGCACTGTATCTGTCGGCCAATGTGTGGGAATGCCACAATCCTGAAATTGCCGCTGAAAACAAAAACCAATAACATACAAAACCATAGAAACAGTCCCATACCCCCACCCCCTCCCTGCCTCCCTGCCAGACGGACTCAAAACTACCCGCCTCCCCAACTTTGCAGAATGCTCAGTCCCAAACCCCCAAAACGGTACTTGCGTGTGGGAGGTGAGAGGTCCAAGGACGGTCGCAGTCCTTCCTCACCCCAAAAACAGCTTTCGCATAGAATATGGTTCATCTCTTTGTGCAGTTAAGTCCGCCTGTGCGCCCCCGCACATTGCCCAGTTGCAGAGTCCAACGTTCTCGCTCAGTCTCACTCCTCGGTCTCACTCTGGTGCAGGTGTTCTTCCTCTCGCTCCAGGCCACGGGCCCCGGGGTCCCCAGCCATCCTGTGACGTCACTGGCTTCTCTCCGACCTTTTGGGTCCTCCCACCCGACGCCATCCCTCGATCCAGTCATGTGCCTCTTCAGGTGTATCGAAAAACCACATTTTTCCATCTGCTACCACACGCAGTCTCGCTGGGAATAGCACTGAGTATGGAAGTTCCCTGGCTCTCAATTCTTTCTTGACCTCAATGAAACTCCTAAGGCGCTTGGAGAACGCCGTTGTATAGTCTGGGAAGAATGACACTACTGAATTCTGGATACGTAGCGGTGGAGCCACCTTTGCTGTTTGCAATATAGCGTCTGTATCTCTGAAATTGAAGATGAGGGCCAAAACAGGTCTGGCGGGGGGCCCGTATTTGGGCTTACCCCCCGGCACCCTGTGGGCCCTCTCAACTGAGAAAAAGGTTGATAGCCCCCTGGGTTGGAGTCTAGTTTTTATGAGGTCCTCTACATACAGGTCCATTGCTGGGCTCCCTTCGCTTTCGGGAATTCCCGTAATTCTGACATTGTTGCGCCGGGAACGCCCTTCCTGGTCGTCCAGCTTTGCTGCCACGAGTTTGTTCTTTGCCTCCAGGCGATTTACCTTTTGTATAGTATCTTTCGTCAGAGATTTCGTCACCTGCTCGACTCCCGTGACCCTGGCCGTCATTTTTTGGAAGTCCGCTCGTAGGAAGGAGGCATCCGCTGATATCGATCCCACCGTAGATTGTACACTGGTGAGGGCGGTCATTATGCCTTCCAATGTTACCTTGTGTGTACCTTCCTCTCCAGGGGTCTGGTCCGCAGGGCCCTTACATTCAGGTAGCATAGGGAAGTCCTTTCCGTACGCGAATTTGTCCAGTTTGGTCTGGACAGTCGTGCACAGCCCCCTGCCCCCCATCCTCGCCTGGATGACTCAGCGCTATTCGGTAATCGCTGCCACCTGCTGCGACACAGTCTGCCCCGCGCGGTCTGTCGGTTTTCCCTTGGCGCCACTGGATGCTGTTACGAGGTCTTTGATTGGCGATGTAGGGCCAGGAATGTCTCCAAGCAGCACCTCTGTATCATGCACTTCACAAATTCCACTTCCCTGTTCTCGGGGGCCGCCAGCCGGTTAGTCTTTGTGCGTCTTCTCCTGCAGCTCTCCTTAGTATTTGGGGTCGCAGGCCCCGTCTCTGTCGGTGTGCGTATTTGGGCCCCACTGTCGCTAGGATCCACAAGTCTACTTATGCACCCCGAGGGCGCCTGCATGCCAGATGGTGGGGGCCGTTCCAGACGCCCCTCAGGCCGATAAGCCGCCTGCCAGTGCTCTGCTACCAGCCAGGTATTGCCGCAGTATCGGGCGTCTTCCGCCCCTTGTCACAGTCCTATAGCCAGGCCCTCACTGTAATTGAGGTCCCGACTTCACTTGAGTGAGCAGGCCGCACACCTCCTTCATGCACTGTGGGGCCTCTAAGGTGTCAAACGGGTTCCAAAGCGGGGCCGCCGGCCGCAGCGGGCCGCCCCCACCGCACCGCAGGCACCAGATCCGCCCACGCCACAGGATCGCTTCTGCCCCCGTCGTCCGTGCGTCGTCGGCGTTAGGCGGCGTTGTAGATCTGGAGGTTGCTGAGATCAGGTCCCAAGGGGGGGGAGGGGTGCACCTCGCACACGCATCCGATGCACCTGCGGTCTATAATAGGGGCAAGCCCCCGCCTGCGGCACCGCCTCCAGGGCCCCCCAGCTGAGTGTCCCACGATGATCCTCGCTCCTCGGTCTCACAGGCGGGTACTCCTCGGAATTTAATACCCGGCTGCAGCAGAGCCGACAGGCCGCTCCTGTCTTCGCTCCATGCCTGCTCTACCGTGCAACGGATTACTACCAGAGTCGGGTCTCCAGATTCCTCCTGCACTCCGATGCCAGTGTAGGTCTTTGGGGTACGATCTGTGACCGGATTATGTGGCGGATTATCGGGGGAGTCTGCCTTACCCTCGGAGCTCTCTTAAGCAGCAGCCATCTATTTTGGCTGCAAGCCACGCCCCCTCCCTCCTATATTTAATTCAGTTTGGTTTCTCTTCAGTGGCAGGACACCTGTATAAGTATTAGAGTGCTTAATACAACTTTTCACATAACAGTCAACAAACATCAATTGGAACACTTTACAGTTTAATATTGTTAGCTGTACTATATGTCCAACAACTAGCCACATGCCTCTTTGAGACAAAAACAGTATACATTCACTAACCACTTAATGCTTCCTGTCAAAAGCATAGTCTTATATAGCAACATGCTTTCTGCCACTAGAAATAGCTGTGAAATTTCATCCAGATTTTGTTATACTTTTGGGGATATCATCTGCCTTCACTTATTTATTTCTTAGCAAGAATACACCAGTCCATACCTCAGTGCCATGCCACCAGAGTTGGGTACTCAGAGGTTTCCCATAGTCTGCAGGTGCGATTAGTGACCCACAAAAATGATGTGTCGACATAAATACAATTAAAAAACATACAAACAAATAATCAAACATTTAAATATGGAAAAAAGTTTCACTTACCTGAGCCTGCAGCACGTCTCTGTGTTCTCCAGTCCCCGGCTCCAAACTCCTCGGAGCGCGAGGGCCTACTGCTCCCACAGGTCCTTGTAAAATCAAGACACTGCTCTCATGCTGCATGGGAGAAGTGTCTAGATTGGCTGGAGCAGGCTTCCTCAGCACTCCGAAAAGCATCTAAGGCCTGTGCCTGCTCCCCAACCCAGCTGTGGGTTGGATAGGTTGAATTGCACATGTCGGTTTAGCCGTAGCAAGGTATCCAGCCAAACCAACATGTGCCATTTACATTGAAAGGGCCGCTCGCCATGGCTGCCAATCAGCAGCAATGACACACTGGCCCCACCCTGCCCTCTCCGTTCAGCAGAAAGCCGGAAAAATAAAATGGAAATAAAATCTTTTTATTACCATTTTTATTTTCCAGGTTTCTGTGCAGCAGTTTTTGTGAGTGTGTGTGGGGGTGTGTGGGGAGGGAGTTGGGGGGGGGGGGGAGTGGCGCTCCTCAGCTCCCATGGAGGAACAGCCGCTTGCAGTCTGGCAGTGTCTTTCCACAACACCCTAAACCTTAGGTCACAAACAATGCTAACGTTTCTTACAGGTGCACTTTCATCCCTTGTGTCCAATGCATATGCACCCCAGAGTATGCTCGAGCTGCATGTACTGGAATGCTTCTGTGTCCCCCATGTTATATTCTTTTTAGAGCTATTCAAAGATTTTTGAGCCACCTGAATCCCACATCTCTACCAGAGTGGATAGCTCTATCATGTCCCATCAGCCGAATCTCTATAGTCGTCTCAGGTCTTTAAGTCCTCTACTAATCTATGATGGAGTTAGAGCAGACAACTTATTTTCCTACCCTAGTTTCCTAGTAGCTCCCTTCTATATCCTAATCCTAGCAGATGTGTGCACCATCAAGTATCTAACTTTGTTGATACCACATAGTACGGAATTATAACCAGGTTGACCTAGAGTATTCATACCAACCCTTAGATTTGGCTCCCACTGAGACCAGAATGTCTAATCATGTATCATCATAATTGTGAACTCCAATAGTCCAGGCATATATTAGGGAGTGCATTCCTCCCAGTGTATACACACACGTCTAGATGGTGAGCTCTCGGAAGACCTACACTCCACGAAAGACTACATATAGCTGAATCTGTTTTTTTTTTAAAGAAGACATTTGGCACTTAGGGTGTATTTTAGGTCAAATAGAGAAATCTTGGCTGGATAACCATGTTATACAGAGTGGCCCTTCCCGTGGGGTGAATGTGGTAATATCCTCCAGTGTTGCACATCGCTCTGGCATTCTACCAGGCTCCATTCAGATTACATTTGAGGAATTCTCCCTCATTCTTCGGTATATAAATACCAAACCCTCATAGTATTCTGAAGGGAGAGGAGCAGTGGGGGAATAGATCCTAGGAAGCCAAGAGATACAGGATGGACTAGTCCCAATTAATATGGAAGCCGAATATTGTCCGAACACTTTAAAGATATACAGGGGCCTTTAAACAGAAATCACTGGTTCAGCTGCATACAGTAAAATATCATCAGTGTCTATTATATTTTCTTCTTTCTCAAGGTACCCCAGCTATCCCCAAGGCATACTTCCTGACCCTGCATACCAGCTGCTTCAGCACCGAGGCAAAGAGCATGGGTGGAAGGGGAGACCTCTGCCTAGTACTTCTCCCCAGGGTGAAGGGTTCCAATAGCGTGCAATTACCCATCTACCAAACTTTTGTAAATATGAATGCTTTATGTCTAACATACTCCAAATGGATATTCCAGTCTGTACTGCTACTTCTGTTTAATATGTGTGTATTTTACCCTCTCCATTATACTGCCTTTTCCTTTTAGCTCCGCCTTGCCACACATCCCTGCTATCCCTCAGAGAGCGAAGGAAATCTCAATTCAAGAGCCCAAAATCTCATTCCAGGTGCATTCACGATAACCAATACTCAAGCTTTCCTGTACTTATACCATTCACTGGCATGGACAGCATTACCCCAAGGGTTTCTTTACTTATCCCATTCACAACATTAACAATGGCACCCTGAGCTTTCACCGATTAATCCCATTGGCTGACATTGACAGCATCACCGAAAGCTTTGCTGTGCTGATCCTATATAAGGATCTTGACAATACCACCTTGAGCTTTCCTGTAATGATCCGATCCACTAACTAATAGTATCACCCAAACTGTCCTATGCTGATCTCATTCAATGACATTAACTACGACACCTGAGGTTTTGTAAGCTGATTCCATTCGGTGACAGTGACTGCATCACCAGAGCTTTCTGGTTCGGAAACCATTCACCAACATTGATCTGAGCTTTTCTATCCCATTCACTGCCATTGACTTTATCATTGTTGATGGTATCACTTTAAGGAGAACCAATCCCAGCCTTTTCTCATTGCCTTGAACATTGTAAATCAACCAAAACAGGCTGAGCTATTTCTCTACAGGGAAGTGTGTATTAATTCCAAGGGCAACCCCTCTGAGCTGCCTTCCTCCAGATTCCTGCACACCAAGATGCTTCATCTAAGACTCTTCTATTGATATTCACTAATCACTCTTGATTGAGGATTCAATACTTCAAGAGATGCGGAGCCCATTAAGATCTATATAGGAAGCACATACGTTACAGTTAACAAAGGTATTTGCCAAGTAGCTGCTCCTCAATTTACTTCCATAGTCAGGTAAGGTTACACCTCTGTCTATGACTGACTGTGACCCGGTGGTGGCTCATACCACCCACAACACGTGTACAGAAGCAGGTCGGTGGTTGGATGCAGGCACCCTTAATCTGTTAAGGCAAAGAATATACTTCATCAAGTCATTAGTACGTCATAACATCTTAATTATGGTATTAAATGGGGTACACAGAAGCAAATTATTAACACTATTGTGATTTATTTCTCCTTACAGAAATACTCCGCCATTGCCTCAAGGTGAGCTATGTTTCATGAGCCTATATTCCTCCGTACACAGGGTGGAGAGTTGAAGGGGGTGGTTGTGCCGGATGGGGGCCATTTTGAATGCAGGCCCATGAACTCTGGACGTTTGATGGGACTGTGTACCAAAGGGATAACTTGAGCAGAGAAAGGTAGTCTTTGGGATGTTGCAGTCTTTTCACAAGCAGAGAGGTAATGGGAATAAAGCAGATGACTGGTGGTTTTGGGGGAAGCATAGGTCTGATGGGAACAAGGCTGGAGTGAAGAGGGAAAGACTGCAAGTGAGTGGAGGCCTGATGTCCGTAGGGGTGGAATATGAATACATGGTATGATTTCTATAGCGCTTGTACACCAAGGTGTATCTACGTAATCATAATAAAAGAAGACCGCTTGTGAAAATCATTTAGTACAAAAAAGGGTATTTTGTGCTGTACAAAAAAGATAAAATGAGGTAGTGAAATGCAGGGTGATTAGAGTTTATTTCACTCTCTAGATGCTACGACTGATGATAGTGTATCCCCATTCTATACTGTGCAGCTTTAGGAATGTTTAACAGAAACTGTCTGGTGGTTTGAAGAGGCTATTGCAAGTGGTGGATATGAAACTTGGTAGTCCAAAAAAAGACAGATTTGACATGAATGGTACAATGAGCAATTGTTAAGGGTTCAAATATGATTTGTGTTTTAATGGGCCGTCAATGGAGATGTGGAAGAATGGGTTTAATGGGATCTTGTTGATGGGTGACTGTAATGAGATAGGCTGCTGTAATGTATACCAATTGTAGATATCATATCAGTTTCTCATGAAGACATAAGTAACATGGATTGCCGAATTGCCATAGTCTAGGTGAGCATGGACATTTAAGGTTACACAGGGCGGGATCTTTTTCAGTAGTTATAACTGCAACAGCAGGAGCTGGCTACTTTAGAGATGTGATGCTTCAGCTAGAGAGCAGAGTCCATGGAAATGCCCAATTTGTGTATGACTTTGGAGAGGGAAGTATGAGGTTCCATTACTTCTGGCCAGCTGGAAGGGTTTCATTTATTGATGGTTTTTGGGATGAGTAGTTAGGTTTTTGCAGTCACTCAGAAAGGGCAGAGAAAAGAAGGGGCTTCTGGGATGAGAATAGGGTATTTTGGGATGATTGCAAAGTCATTGGCATAGAAGCAGCAAATGACTCTCATTGAATGAGAAGTTGCACCAATGGGGTCTTGTATTTGTTAAATAAGAGTGGCCAAAAACCCAGTGGGGCACCGCAGCGAATGGAGTTACAGTTAGACGTAGCGTAGTGTAAGTTCCTTCCCCCTCGTGGGTGCACTGCAATGTCCTCAGTAAGTGAAAAATTATAGTGGGTTGATGTGAGATGCTGGTAGGGTGCCCCCCTTGCTTTATAGATGAAAATCGAGTGTCAGGCTGACACCCCCTGCAAGGCTTCAGCTTGTCTCCCGTCGTTGTGCAAACACCGGGTGATGCCTGCACCGATCCGCCACAGCGGCGGGCTTCATTCACGACCCGGGCAGGCCGTCTTTAAATTCACTACACAACAGGAAACCCAATTCGAATGAAGCCACCACAGGAGTTTGCTGAATATGCTCGTCTCTTTATTTCATCTTGCTGGAAGGCCACCCGATCCAGAGCCCACACCCAAAGTTCAATGACGCCAGACGCGTTTCAGGAAATGAATCCCTTCATCAGCGGCGAATGTTCAGCGGAAACTGCAAGCGCCATCGGATTTGCACACCTTTATGTTAAACGCATTGTATGACTTTGGAGAGGGAAGTATGAGGTTCCATTACTTCTGGCCAGCTGGAAGGGTTTCATTTATTCATGGTTTTTGGGATGAGTAGTTAGGTTTTTGCTGGACTTATTTTTCAAGGAATTAACAGTCACTCAGAAAGGGCAGAGAAAAGAAGGGGCTTCTGGGATGAGAATAGGGTATTTTGGGATGATTGCAAAGTCATTGGCATAGAAGCAGCAAATGACTCTCATTGAATGAGAAGTTGCACCAATGGGGTCTTGTATTTGTTAAATAAGAGTGGCCAAAAACCCAGTGGGGCACCGCAACGAATGGAGTTACAGTTAGACTTGAAAAGGTGGATGAAGGATGGTTTGGGCCTTTAAAGAGAGAAAATATTACATTAATTTCAATTACTCATGTTGTCCTTCATACTTTAAAAAAACAAAATAGCATGGTGATGAAAAACGATAAGCAGGCCATGCCTGCCTAGTGTGTGGAGAAGGTAACTTATGATCTGTATGAAACATGAAAGACAGTTTGTGATGTATGCTCCACATCCTAATTGTAGCACTGTAAGAGCTATTGATCAGAGGATTCATTTATAGTGAGAAAGGCTTAGGACTGTTCTTCTACATTGTGCTGCAGAGGTACCATTCCTGATGACAATAGGACATGGCAAAGAAAGAGTTCAGCCAGACTGATACTATTGACAACCTCTTCTTCTGTTCCCATGACACACAGGGCACAGCTTCCTCAACAGCGCCGCTCAGATGTCCCTTATAGTGCTGTGTCATTCAAGCCAGGCTTTCGGCACGATGACCTCAAGATTACCGTCTGGAAACGACTCTTCCGCAGAATCTTACCAGGTACGTGGCTGCTAGAATTATTTATCCACAGCCTTAAATGGGTGATGGTCGAGTCTGCAGACAGACATGCTACATGCACCCAGGGTATTAGTCATGGCTTTAAAGGGTAATGCATGGACTGCCTCCTGACAGGGGCGTATCTTTAACACTGAGATTCAGACATTGTGAGTCTCCGATTTCCTAACAATCTTTAAGATGTGCCCAAGTTAAAATGGCTGGGCAACGGGTGGCACGATGGGTACTTGGAGGAGAGAGCATTGAGTAGTGGTGTCTCAAGGGACCACATAGATACAACTGGTGAGGTCACCTGAAATGGGTAATCATGAAGAATATATATATATATATATATATATATATATATATATATATATATATATATATCATGTGCTCATATAAATGATATCTCCAATAATCCATTGTTGCAAATTCTAACAGACCTCGGCAGTCTGACACGAGAGTATTATAACAAGCGTAAATACTTTAGTGCAGCTTTACAGCTTTTTATTTGACGCAGTGTATGGAGTTATTTTTAAATATGTCAATACAAATAACTGGTCATGATGACTGCAATTAATTAATTAATTAATTAATTAATTGTGGGTTTATATTAATTAATTGTGGGTTTATATAGCGCTAGAATCGACTCCCGGAGGAGTATCTCCGCGCTTCGACCGCTGGGGAACCCGTCCTGGCTCACCCTGAGAGATGGTCCCTAATGGGTATCTCTAAGGTGCAACCAAGCATCCCCGGCGGTCTGGGGGGGCCGTTGTGAAGATGAGGCAAGCTAATGCCCAGAGTTGCCGAGTGTGGTCCCTGACTGGAGTAGGCACCGAGGCGAGAATTATCGATCCCACTGACCCTGGTCCACGACCCTGCCGCGTCGGGAATCGAACCCTGGTCCCGGGCCGTCCTCTGCTTACGGGTCTGCCGCCTCTAACCAGTGAGCCACACCACTCCACTCAATCAGTTGCGATCTAGTGTTGCAATGGAGTTCAGAGAGAGAAAAAAACATTCAGATGCTTTGAGAAAGCTGGTGATATCATTAACAAAATAGAATGTCCTGTCTTTCCTTTCTTCTAAAAATACTTCTTGTATCAGTTTCATTTAACGTATGACACTATATGTTTATTAATTTAGCTCCTGAAAGAATTAAACACAAAACATTACCTCTTGGTGTTAAATGGGGAACAGAAGAAGAAGCCACCCAATAAATGGCTTGCGCTATTTATAACCAGGAAACCACAGTTCAATTCCTTCTCCTGATCTTGATGAAACAGTGTGATCCTTGGCAATTGCTTTACTCCACTGTACCTCCATTGCTTTGATCATCACATTTGGGATCTCTTGGAAGTAATTAGGTTCAGGGTGTAGCTCTAGCTGTAGAAAAATCTTTCATGTATAAGGTTTAATAGCTATAATGTTGGTCTTTTTATAATAACGTATCAAATCAAGAGGAGGGAGAAGGAAGGGGTTGTGATCCATTCAGCTTCCTTGTTTCAATCGTCAAAAAAATCAATGGGGGAATGGATCACTTGTCCTGAGTCACCAGGGTTTATTAGTTTTTCGTTTCATTGTACCGATAAAAAACATTCAATCACGTGCCAAGGCTCGGGTGGCGGTATTTCTTGGTTCTCCGCCTCTCTTTTAGGTACTTGGCAGCATCATCATTGGCTTAGTTTTTATGCTTTCTCCACCCAGAGGTTAACCACTGGTTGTTACAGTAGTGATCAGTGATGGTGGATAACAATGTGAGTGAAAAGCTTTATTTAGCCGTTAGGGTGCTGGAGCCATACTCATACTCAGCCTCTCCCCTCTTACCTGGACTTTGCTGGGTGGCGGGTTCTCTCTGACCCTGCTCCTACGTCAGTGGAGTTGCAGCCCCCGCGTTGTGTGGCTGCCATCTTTGGATCCCCAGGGAGGACACTTGCGGGCGCCATCTTGGGTCGGCGGTCTTGTATTCCGCCCGACCTCAAGAACCTCTATTTAATGGCTCCTGTGTGGAGGATGCGTGCAGCGGGCGCGCCGCTTTCATGCTGCTGGCGCTCCTAAGGCAAGCCCATCAGCACGCGTCCGGATCGCGGCCAGCGCCATCCACGCTGCATCTTTTGTCCCAGCAACTAGATTAACCTGGACAAGGGAGCAGCTTTTAAATTTGAGCACAACAAGGTGTCCTGGCCCTCCTTGTTTCTAAATATAACAAGGGAACCCAAACAGTTGGCTGAGGACCATGGGGAATTATGCTTCATAAGACAAGGGTCCTTAGCTTATCAAAAATAAATAAAGTGCAATGAAATATAGGCCATAATAGGAAACTATATTTGTCCTCTGTCCAGCCGGACAGGGTATTTATTTGAACACAATGAAACAAATGAGTAGTTGATTTCTAGGCACAGTCCTGTACCATACTCAAGGAAAACAAACAACAAATAAAGAGATTTCACAGGCAAAAAGGAGAGCAATGCTGGCCACTTTTGACGTTGGCGGGTTTCTAGAATTTTTTGGATGACTAGTAATGCTGCCGTTTGTGGTTCAACCTGGTGGAACATCTCGTTTTTTACCCCCTTCATGAGACACTCTGTACGTTAGACGTGGAATCACTTTACACAAATATTCCACAAACGGCAGCATTACTAGTCATCCAAAAAATTCTAGAAACCCGCCAACGTCCACACAGAGTACCAACTCTCTTTATTCTCCAATTATTGGAACTGTGTTTAACAAGAAACTTCTTTTTCTTTGACAACACATACTTCCAGCAGATCAAGGGGACATCCATGGGGGCTATTTGTGCCCCCAACCTGGCTATATTGTTTATGGACCAAATTGAAACTGGTTCCATACTGACACCATCCAATCCCTTCTTCTCAGGAATAAAAATGTGGAGGCGCTATATAGACGACATCTTCCTAATTTGGAACCAGACCAGTGAAACGTTGACCAATGTTCTACATTGGCTTAATAATAATTGCTGTGGGCTTACATTCACTCTAAGTCATGACAAGTCCTCAATAGCCTTTCTGGACCTCACCATCTATCACTCAGAAGGCGAGCTCCTAACCAGACTGTTCAGGAAACCAACAGAGTGAAATACGCTTCTTTTTTTACAAAAGTAACCATCCCAGAGCACTAAGGGACTCCTTGCCATATTCTCAGTTCCTGAGGATCAGACGCAACTGTTCCTGCAAAACTGACTATTTTAGAGAGGCTACAGTTCTCTCGAATAAACTAAAAGACCGAGGCTACCCAAAGAGAATAGTCAAGCAGGCCCTGAAACGAGCATGGTACTGCCCACGAGAGGTTATACTGACGCCAAAAGACAAAAACCAAAAAGAAAGAATCGCATGTGTAACAACCTTCTCGCCTGTTTCGAATAAAATCAGACGGTCTATCATAAAACATTGGCCCACTGTAAATGCGGGTTCAATAAATATTGAAAGGCCCCTCTTTGCATTTCGCAAGAGTAAGAACTTAAAGGACCACCTGGTGAGAGCAGCACTACCCGTAATACCGCAGGCAGGCACACTTGATTCAGCATGGGGCCTACCACCACTTGTAGGCCATGTTAAATGTGGATGCTGCAATGTCTGTGAATACACGGTGGAGGGCAAAGAATTCACTCACAATACCACCACGTATGAAAGGCGCTCCTTTTCAAATTGTAACTCGTCAAATGTAATCTATGCAATTCAATGTCCTTGCCCAAAACTGTATGTAGGCCAGACCACACAAAAAGCCAAGACACGTATTTGCCAACACAGAAGCCGGGTACGTTGCAAAACAACCAATGCCCCTTGGTGGACCACTTTGTGGAATTTGGGCACAATGACGACGACATAAAATGGACAATACTGAAGGTTGTCAAACTACCGGCCCGAGGCTGAGACATTGGCCAAATTCTCAACAGAGAGGAGCTAAAGACAATGATTCAGTTTGATACGATAAAGAATGGCCTAAACCGAGCTGAAGACTGGACCACCCTACTATGATGAGCCCATCGCTCTTCCAGGCCTGGAAGACGACATCTGAACTATGGTGGAACATTGACAAGATGCCAAATCTTGTACCTTAAATTCTCATCTTACTGTAATTTATTTCAAGTTGCTGATTATTGACCACTTGATTGTCACGGAAACTCACTTTCACATGTGCATCACACACGCGCCTGTTTAGTAAGCACTTCCTTGCACCCCCTGCGCAGCACTCATTGTAGAAATTGTAAACACCCTGTCACACTCCCATTCAGCCTGAAGGAGTATTACGTATTAAACCCACTCCAAAATGGCTGCCACCAATTGGCCGCTTTCCATTTCTATATACACGCTGTCCAGGACGATTTTTCCTCACACTGCATCAACAGCAGTGGACGGTACGGACATCGTTCCTCCGATCCCCAGAACACCAATTACAACGTAGTCATTGTACTACCCAGGTAAGAGTATGAACCCTCTAGACCCAGTGCATGTAACTTGTTGGACCTTAACTGAAATTATTTATAATCGGTCCGACTGCATTGTTTCCTTTCCCCTTCCTCTAATACTAGACGCGGCGCTGTCTCCCGATCTGACCCGGCAGTATAGAACAAACTGCCAAGACGAAGGACACTGTTCCACAGGTAACTCCCGCCAACTATATAGAATTCAATTCACAGTTATAGCCTGTCCCCACAGGTCTCATTAATCCAGATATATATTTGGTTTTAGAAAAATTCGGAGACATAAGGACCCTAATACCGAATTAATCTACATGGGCCCAAAGCACCCGATATTTCAGGTAAAACGAATGGTTGTATGCCTGAAATTAATTAAGCAATTGTGGCTTAACTATTAGTACCTAATGTTACCTTTTGCCTCCCAGGGAGAATACTATACTAACGGCGCAGGACACCGAGCGTGGGGGCGCATACACCGCACGCTTTGTCCCAAACTGTGCCCTATACCGGATAAGACAATTCCCCTAGCCTCAGGACCACAAGGCGCAATCACTTCGATCCTAGGACACTGCATGAATGCACACGGCTGTTTTGTTCACTCGCCGGTTGCCTGAAGCTGCATAAAAAGGTTCCTCAGAGACCATTTGAATTAAATAACTTAGATCTGTCACCGCAACAATCGACTTTAGTAGAATCATGATTGAGCATGCCAACAGGTTTTTCGATTCTAGTGCAAGCATGACTAATTATGCCGACACGAGTCACTGATGCACCCAGTTCTGTATGCCCGGTAACCGCACCCAGTTCAAAACACCTATTAGAACACGTTAAGCCGTTTCCGAATAAGTGTAAAATGTGCAAAGCTATGGACTGTCTGATACGTTTCTATATCACTCCCTAATTCAGCCATTGGCTACCACTTCTTCCTTTTTCCTTTTTTTCCTCCTCAACAGGCGGTTATATTGTAAATACAGGCAGGCAAATGTTGTCAATTTTAGTCCTGATGATGATCCCGTGTAATTAGAGCAAAAGGGATCGAAACGTCGACTTCATGTAGTGTTGTCACAACACAACCATTGTGTTTTACCCTTGTTGTGCTTAACACTGTCTGGCAAATACTTTAATTTTACATCTACTCAAAAGTGGCCAGCATTGCTCTCCTTTTTGCCTGTGAAATCTCTTTATTTGTTGTTTGTTTTCCTTGAGTATGGTACAGGACTGTGCCTAGAAATCAACTACTCATTTGTTTCATTGTGTTCAAATAAATACCCTGTCCGGCTGGACAGAGGACAAATATAGTTTCCTATTATGGCCTATATTTCATTGCACTTTATTTATTTTTGATAAGCTAAGGACCCTGGCCCTCCTTGTATCGTCCTCAATATCAATTTGGACTGCCAGGACATGCTAGCTCAAACGCCTTAATGTAGCAGATGCACCTTTTCTTTGAGGTATGAAGGGGGGTGGAGTAACAGGTGTATTCCCCCCAAAAGACACTCTCAATATATCATATGACCACAAGCCATGTACTCAAGGCCTGCTTAGTAAATTGTAGATTTTTATCAAAACATGCTGACGAGGTCTGGCTGGCACTGAAGTCAAACTCTTGGGACCTTATGTTCTTAACTGAAACATGGTTAAAAGATAGTTCCAATCCTGATATTTTCCTGGCAATACCAGGGGGTGTGCGGGTCGTTACCTCTAACCGGGTGGGCAACAGAGTGGGGGGGCGGGCTCGCTGCAATTCCGAGAGATGATTGGGAAATCTTCAGCAAGAGAATAGACAGCTCTAGGATGATCGAGGCCCTGTCTTTCTGCACTAAAACTTTCCCGGCATCGTCCTTAGCAGGGTTGATGGTCTATAGACAGCTCGAGCTGTGTGGTACTATTGCAGACCTGTCTCTGAGACGTCCTAACTTTGTTGTCCTCGGAGACTTCAATGTCCATATGGACAACAGTAACAGCTCCTTGGCTTCAGTTGTCAGACACTCTTAGTGGCATGAATCTAGCTCAGAAGGTGTGCGTTCCCACCCATAAAGCTGGACATATGCTGGATCTTATCTTTACTAATGATTCCACTCTGACTGTGGAGGCTCCGCTCCCTCTTACTTGGTCAGACCATTGGTTAGTTCCTTTTAGCTGGACTACCTCTACATGGTTAAATAAAGCTAGTTCTTTGTATGAAGAAAGGAGATATTGGAGAAAGATCTCCCCTGAGATTATGGATTCCATGTTACAGGCTGACCCACTTGAGCTGTCGGATGACCCCTGTAGGGATGCATGCTCCTTTAATTCTTGGGTTACTTCTGCCTTGGACAAAGTTGCCCCAATTCAGACATTGAAACAGGCCAGGAGGAAACCCTCTGACCCCTGGTTTACTGCTGATCGCCGGGTGGAGAAAAGCTCATGTAAGAAGCATACAATCCTGAGGCCAAGTGTGCCTACCAAGCAGCTTAAAAAAATCTCATTACCTTAAACATAACACCATCAGAGATTACATGGCCTGCCAAATTAAGTCCTCCGACAATTCACTCAAAGAAGTTTTTATGATTGTCCATGGCTTTATCACACCTACGGCGTTGGATAGTACTATTGTTCCCTCAGCTCCCCTTTGTGAGGACCTATCTCTTTTTTTCAGGAGAAAGTGCAATCCATCTACTCCTCTTTATCCCCAGCTGGGACACCTACGATTCCAAAACTTACTCTTGACCTCCCTAGGCAATGGTCTGAGTTCAGTCCGTTTAGCCTTGCTGCATCCCTGCTTGTACTGGGCAAATGCAGATCAGGTTCACCTGACCATCCCTGCCTGGCGAAGTTTTTTAAACAGCTGGCTGATGGGTTCAGTCGGCAACTGAACCCTATATGGAACTGCTCCCTGAGGACAGGTATCTACCCCGCCATCGCGAAAGCGGCCTACGTCCTGCCTATCTTGAAAAAAGCTGTCGCTGATCCATTGGAGCTCAAGAATTTCAGGCCTATTTCCCTTTTGCCTGTTCCAGCTAAGATCCTCGAGAAGGAAGTTCAGAAGCAATTATCTTACTTCCTTGAGTCCAACAACTGCTTGCATGACTCCCAATCAGGCTTTAGATCGGGATATAGTACAGAGACTACCCTATTAGAAGTGACAGAAACTGTACGTGAAGTCATTGATCAGGGTAGCTCAGCCATGCTTGTGCTGTTGGACCTCTCCGCAGCATTCAACATGGTGTCTCATCAAATCTTACTGGAGAGACTTGAGCACCTGGGAGTGTCGGGCACTGTACCTGCTTGGTTCCACTTGCTCTTAGAGGGCCGGTCGCAGCAAGTATTTCTTCGCCCCCATGTCTCCGCTCCTAAACCCCTGGTGTGCGGAGTGCCCAGGTCTCTGCCCGGAGTCCCACTCTGTTCAATGTTTATCTGGCCCTCCTCGCTTCCCTTGTTGAGCATTGGGGAGTGAAAGTGGTCTCCTATGCTGATGATACTCAGATGGTGTTCACTTTCAAAGAGCATTCAGAAGCAGCATTCAACAACTTCAAGAACTGTCTGGTCAATATCTCCACCTGGATGACAGAATGTTGCCTCAAATTATATACTGATAAAACAGAGGTGCTGTTTTTTAACCAACCTTCTCCTCCGCCTCACGCTCTCTGGTGGCCCTCGGAGCTGAATCCCCCTCCTACTCCAGGTGAGGCAGTTAGGAATCTTGGTTTCAAATTCGATACACACCTTTTCTGTAAAGCTCAGATTTGCCAAGTCTCATCCGCTTGCTTTTGGAAATTAAAAGACTTTTGGAAATTTCTGCAATTCCTCCCCATTGGACTGTCGGAAGACTGTAGTCCATGCCATGGTGACATCAAGGTTAGACTACGCTAATAGCCTGTACCTGGGTCTTCCTGTCTATCTGACTCAACGATTACATGTTGTTCAGAATGTGGCAGCCAGACTTATTAGAAATGTGCAGTTTCGTCATCACATCTCTCCCCACCTGCGGAGCCTTCACTGGCTGCCTGTCCTAAAAAGGATAGAGTTCAAGGCACTCACCATCACCTTCAGAGCAACCAGGGATAGGGGCCCGCTTTACCAGCGTCAGAGACTCCGGAAATACCGCCAAGCAAGGACCCTGAGGTTCAATCTCCACCAGCTTCTCTGGATCCGTTGCTTCTCTAAAACCAGGATTGGTGGTAGAGCTTTTTTAGTGAGAACCGCATCCTTGTGGAACTCTATGCTGGTCCACCTTCGGAAGACAGAGACTAAATAAGCATTTCGCAAAGCACTGAAGACCTGGCTATTTGCCTGCCCCTAATATGTAGTCCTTCTCTCTCCTCCTCCTCTGCAAGATCCGTCTTCAGTGCCAGAACATCTCCATTGCCGGTAGCTGTGACTTGACTTAACTTGACTTTGCAGCAGCACACACCTGCAGATTAACCACCAACAGGATCTCCTACCCTGCAATTAGGCTCAGCAGTGCTGCCGGCACTGAGAATTCCTAGAAATTATGCAACCGATCGCCTGTGCTGTCTGATTGTCACTGGGAATGAAGTTCCGGAGGTGGAAAATCGCCTTATTGCTAAAAAGCTATTGAACAGGGCCTGCGCAGGTCAAAGTCGCGGCCTACCAGTGAAAAGTCTGGGAAACCACTTCCCAGTGCTAGCCTCTGTGCACCCCCACCTAGCTGTTTGCTGCTGTGGCCACAGCAGCATAATTAAAAGCATGGAGTGTAGTTGACATGTTTCACAATGTGGGTTACAATCAGCGGTTGTACGACGCCACATCGCAGGTAAAGACATCGTATGTCTTTACCACACATTTTTTACCATGCATGTTTTTACCACGAACATGCTTTTACAACCCAGGCCATTACCAAGCATTGGTTTTATATATAAAAACAATGTATTTTTAGGGAGAGAACCGTTGTAAAGGCATGCACGTGGCAAAAATATGCGTGCTAAAAAATTTGTGGTAAATACACAACGAGGTAAAAACCTCATTTTAAAGGCTGTTTCTCCAGTCAGCAGTCTAACCTGTGCTGTGACTTATGGGCCTCTTATGCAGTTTGTCACAAACATTCTGACCCATCCATCAGCAGGGAGAAATAGCGCTGACTGTGGCAGGGGGTGCCTGTTATGTTGCCCCCTTCCCCCAGTCCCACTGTAAGCTTTAATCCACCACATCAAATGTAGTGGAGGACAAAGGGGGACAAGGGGGACAAGGACAATTGCAGCTGGAGCATTGACCCCACCTGCCATCCCCCTTAATGACCCCACTGGGAGCTAATGAGAGGGAGGGTGGTATTCTGAAAACTAATCATTATTCTTGGTATCATTATTGATCTGATCACTTACAGGTTGATACGTTCTCTGGGGCACTCAACCCTTCCCCCAGAGTTGCAGGGGCTGGATTTCTAACCCCCTAAGGAAATGACTTAGTCAGAGTACCAATACAAATTGGATGTGGTAGACTCCTCAGATGAGGATAGAGAAGAAGGGGAAATCCCTGACAGCCAATCAACACCCAAGGAATGGGACAATTATCTAATTCCAGTGCCATCCCTGTCTGCACCACAACCGTTAGATTCTGCACCTGTTGACATTGGAGGGTTTCATATCTGATGGAATGCGCTGCAAAAAGGTTTCAATTGCCACTGACTTTATCAAGGAGTCAAATAGTTTTTTATATAACTTTAAGGAACCTACTAAACAAATCAGTTAAGGTAATCCCGATAGTAGATTTTATTTTGGAAGGAAGGTGTCAAAATAATTAAGAACGATGCTACAGTCTCTGCAGTTTTACCGAGGTTAGATAAAAAAATAAAGTACCAGAAGACTCGCCAGCATGCCTCATTAGTCATCTAAAACCATATTTTGTGGTGATGCAAGTACCTCAAATGTGGGTCCAAGAATCCATCTACACCCATCTCCATACTACCAGATAGAGAAGGGCGGCGCTTAAAAAACATTGGATTTTTTCCCCCACTATGTCAGCTACTACTGATCGTGCCATCAATTCACTTGCTATTTTTGGCTGTTATGACAGACAAATGTGGTCAGATAGTGCAACATATATAGATCTCTTGCCAGAAGATGTTAGAGGAGAAGCAAAGAAGATTCTTCAGGAAAGAGAAAGAACTTCCTTAGTAATGATAGTAATGATTGACTGTGCTATTGATATCGCATCAACAGAGTTCGCCAACTAGCAGTTATCAACTGTACTTTCATGTGTATCTTGTATTGCTTGGATTTTGCTTGTATCGCATGTATTTCAGAATTTTTGCTTCCTTTTCATTTTTAACTAATACAAATACTTGAACTAAAAAGTCACATCATTCAGGTCGGAAGTTCCTATCAAAATAATGGACATGCCATATGATGGCAAAGCATTGTTTGGAAAGCTTGTGAATGATGCCTTACAGGTGATAAAAGCAGAAAAGAATACTGCAAAATCTTTAGGTACTCTACAGATGAGAAAGATCCCTTTTCGAGGTGCAAGAGGAAGATGGTTATTTGCATATAGAGGAGGATATCAAACATATAGATATCGACAATATAATCCCTTTCAACAACAGTATCTGCATTCGTATCCGCAACAGCAATTTAGACAACCAGCAACAGCAGCTTATACCAAATAGGCTCCAATATGGAATCAAACTTCTCAAGACAGAGACACTGGTCAAAAACAGTGACAATCTGAGGGTGCTGGTCACACCTTCTCCATCCCATCAATAAATTAGTGCCAACATTTCTAAATTATTTACACCAATGGAAATGGATAACATCAGACAGGTTGGTTCTGGACTTGATTACCTACAGTCATTCCTTAGAATTCACCCAGAGAGCACCAAAAGGAGCACCCCTACCTCACCTACATCTGCTCCAATGGAAAGTACTGACCATGCTCAAAAAAGGAGCGATAGAGTAAGCGTATCACTCCCAGAAAGCAATTGGTTCTATTCCTGATTCTTCTCAATAGGAAAGAAATCAGGAGATTGACGACAATTTTGAACCTGAAGAAGCTAAACAAGTACCTGAGAAAAAAATCCTTCCACATTGTAACTCTTCAGGGCATCCTGCTTCTACTCAATCATGGCATTATATGCCAACTTTGGATCTACAGGATGCCTACTTTCATATTCCCGTTCACAGACATCATAAATTCTTTAGATTTAGAGTGTCCGGCACTCATTACCAATTCAAAGTTTTCCCTTTTCGGCTGAAATCAGCTCCCCATATTTTTACAAAATATTTAGCTCCTTTTGCAGCTCATCTAAGGCAACTGGGTTTCCAGGTATTTCCATACCTCAACAGTTGGTGATAAAGGCACCACATTCTTGGCAGGCGATAAAAGCAACAAGAGCCTGTCTAGCATTGGTCAACAACATAGGTCTTACCATCAATCACTAAAAATCGACGATAAATCCTTCAGCGGAAATAACGTTCCTGAGAGCACTTCTTCCTATAATTCAAGACAAAGCATTCTTATCAGAGGAAAGGCAAATAAACTCAAACTGTTGGGGCAGAGGCTACTGAAAAGGAAGTCTGTTTTTGGTTTGCCTATTAAAACCACTTCTAGGGATGATGTCCTCTGCCATTTCCCTAATACAGTTTGGCTGGCTCAGAATGTGGCCTCTACAGCAAGAGTTAGACAAGCAATGGATTCAAACTCAGGGATCATTCAATGACATAATCCAGATCACTCTGCACATGACAGCGGCTTTACCTTGGAGTTCGAGGGATGCCAATCTGTTGACAGGATTAACGTTCCTACCAAGTTCGTTATTACCACAGATGCTTCTCTAGAGGGGTGGGGCGCTCACCTACAGGATTTAAAAATAAGTGGAAAATAGTTTCTGCATCAAAAGTAAATGCATATATGTTTGTTAGAACCTAAAGCCATTTCGTTGAGTCTCCTGGCATTCCTACCCCGGATAAGAGGCTCACAGACAACACCACCAGCATACATTATATAAACAAGCAAGGGGCACATGATCTCTGGGTCTATCACAGGAAGCACAAGAAGTCCAGAAATGGGTGCTACAACAACAGATAACAATAAGAGCAGAACTTTTCCCAGGGACAAACAATGTTCTGGCAGATACACTAAGCAGAACCAGAAACAGCTGTCATGAATGTGAACTCAACTATAGAATTCTAGACAGATTCTTTGATTGTTAGGGCAAGTTGGAACTAGACCATTTTGCGACAAAGGAAAATAGAAAATGTAAGTTTTATGCAAATTGGCACCCACAACAGGGGTCGCGGGGGAAGGTATCTTTAATAAGATGGTCAGGGATCATTGCTTACGCTTATCCCCTGATTCCCTTAATTCCAAGGCTTTGCAGAAAAATGAAGAGGGAACTGTGTCGAATAATTCTGATTGCCCCAAGATGGCCCAGACAGCACTGGTTCACAGAACTGTTACTCCTATCAGAAAAAACTCACATCCAGCTGAAACCTCTACATACATTGCTGACCATTAACCACATCCAAGCACATCATCCAGACCTCACCTCCTTGCACTTTATGGCCTGGCTCCGGAATATAATGGGTTGGTGAGCATGAACATCGATCAAGACTGTAGAGAAATTCTTGCGAGAGCCAGAGCTGATATCACTAATCAGGCGTATAAACTGAAATGGAAAATATTGTGTTTATGACGCAAAGATACGCCGTGTATCAGCACTGCCACAGTGCCAGATTCTACCCTATTTATTATCTTTAGTAAAGTCAGGTTTGCTCCATTCTTCTATTAAAGTGCATTTAGCAGCAATTTCAAAATATAAAAAGTCGACTGGTTCACTGTCCTTGTGTTCTAGAAGGGTGATTAAACAGTTTCTTAAAGGCCTTTTCAGAGTCTTTCCTCCAATAAAGGCACCTTCTCCCTCTTGGCAACTCAAAACAGTGCTTGCATAACTGATAAAGGTTCTATTTGAACCTTTCACAAAAGAGACATGACATTTTTAACATGGAAAATGGCATTGTTATTGGCTCTTACATCAGCAAGAAGAGTCAATCAATCAATCAATCAATCAAGAACATTTGTAAAGCGCGCTACTCACCCGCTAGGGTCTCAAGGCGCTGGGGGGGCTGCTACTGCTCGAAAAGCCAGGTCTTGAGTTGCTTCCTGAAGGAGAGATGGTCCTGGGTGAGTCGTAGGTGGGTGGGGAGGGTGTTCCAGGTCTTGGCCGCCAGGTAGGTGAAGGATCTTCCTCCGGTGGTGGTTCTGCGGATCCGTGGGACGGTGGCGAGGGCAAGGCTGGCGGAGCAGAGCTGGCGGGTTGGCATGTAGAACGTGAGGCAGTTGTTGAGGTATTCGGGGCCCAAGTCGTGGAGAGCCTTGTGTGCGTGGGTGAGGAGTCTGAACGTGATCCTCTTGCTGACGGGGAGCCAGTGCAGGTCCCTCAGGTGGGCGGAGATGTGGCTGTGTCGGGGGATGTCCAAGACGAGTCGTGCTGAGGCGTTCTGGATGCGCTGGAGTTTTTTCTGTAGTTTGGCGGTGGTCCCAGCGTAGAGGGCGTTCCCGTAGTCCAGACGGCTGGTGACGAGGGCCTGGTTGACCGTTTTCCTGGTTCCAGTGGGGATCCAGCGGAAGATCTTACGGAGCATGCGGAGTGTGTTGAAGCAGGAGGAGGTAACGGCGTTAACTTGCCTGGCCATCATGAGGGAGGAGTCAAGGATGAAGCACAGGTTGCGTGCATGGTCCGTGGGCTTGGGTGGGGGGCCCAGAGCAGGGGGCCACCAGGAGTCGTCCCAGGCAGAGATGGATGGGCCGAGGATGAGGACTTCCGTCTTGTCTGAGTTCAGTTTCAGGCGGCTGAGCTTCATCCAGTCTGCGATGTCTTTCATTCCGTCCTGGAAGCTGGCTCTGGCGGAGGTGGTGTGGTTGGTGAGGGAGAGGATCAGTTGAGTATCGACGGCGTAGGAGATGATGTTGAGGTTGTGCTTGCGTGCGATGGCTGCGAGGGGGCTCATGTAGACGTTGAGGGTGAGGCTGAGCGAGGAGCCTTGAGGTACGCCGCAGATGATCTTGGTGGCTTCTGCGAGGAAGGGCGGGAGACGGACTCTTTGGGTTCTGTCCGAGAGGAAGGAGGTGATCCATTCCAGGGCCTTTCCTTGGATCCCGGCGTGGCGGAGGCGGGTTGTCAGGGTGTGGTGGCAGACCGTGTCGAACGCGGCCGAAAGGTCAAGCAGGATGAGGGCGGCGGTTTCTCCGTTGTCCAGCAGGGTCCGGATGTCGTCGGTGGCCGCGATGAGGGCGGTCTCGGTGCTGTGGTTCGCTCGGAATCCGGACTGCCATGGGTTGAGGGAGCCGTTCGTCTCCAGGAAGGCTGTCAGCTGTTTGTTGACGGTTTTCTCAATGACTTTTGCAGGGAAGGGGAGGAGCGAGATGGGGCGGAAGTTCTTGAGGTCTGAGGGGTCTGCGGTGGGTTTCTTCAGGAGGGCGCTGATCTCTGAGTTAGCTTGATACAAGCCTTCCCAGTTAAAGGGCCTTTTCTGCTGATCAAGGATTATAGTGTGGATCTCAGGACCAATCCCAAATTTATCCGGAAGGATTTGCATTGAAAGGAGCCTATTGTCCTGAGGACATTCTTTCGGAATCTGCAAACAGCAGCTGAAAGATTGTTGCATATATTGGATCTTAAGCTCTATCTGCACTGGACTAAACAAGTCAGGAAAACAGACCAACTGCTGATAGCATATGGGAATCCTCCTAAGGGTCTTTCAGTTAATTATGCCTCTGTGGAGAGAGGGTGTTTTTGCCGGATTGGCTGATTTTTGGTTCTTTATAAATAATGTGAATGTTTTCTAGCCATTATAGGCTATATAATATATGTAAAGCTTTACATATTTACCGTGGGACTCCTACCTCGATGATGGGGAATGATTCAAGCATGTGAATCTATGAAACATGCCAATACTAGAGAACTACAGTTACAGGTAAGTAATGTATTTTCTAGTTTGACCAGGGTACCTGTGTTCCTATTCTGAAATGGCAAAAATTGTAGCTTGTAAGAAGCTGGAGCATAAACAGTGACCTTCTGAAAGCCACTTCTCTTTGATGTCACTTCCAATGAAAGTTAATGCTGCAAACTGGTGTGGCCTTTGCTTTGATAGCCCTGTTGCAAAATTCCTCTCTAAAATACAGTCTGATACCTGGGTTTTAAAAGGTCTGATTATCGAATTTGTTTCTTACATTTTGAAAACAATATTGGGACTAGCAGAATTAAGATAAAACAGTCAAGGCGACAAATGAGTCAGCTCGATTATCATTTGATGAAGAAGGTGAGTACCCTACCTTTTGAGAAAGTGGCTGAGGGAACAACGTCACACTCCTCTACAATGGCGGACAAGGCGCCCGCTGTGGAAACGCCTGAACCCTCAGGTGCCTCTGGCGCCTCACTGCTACTCTAGATGAAGGCAGGATTTAAGGCGCTGGACTCCCGCTTCGACACTCTGGACCAGACCATTGCGTCACTGGGCGCCAAAATACAGGTCCACAATCGGCGTCTAGACGTGGTGGAAGCTCGTGTCTCAGACTTATAGGACGGGACAGCCCAGTCCTTGAAAAGGCTGGAATGGACGGAACGCCTTCTCAAAGAAGTAGCCATCAAGAACGAGGACCTGGAAGCATGTGGGCGCCGCAACAACATTCGCATTATGGGGCGTCCCCGAGACGACATCTACAGGCCGGATGAACCTCTTTGTAGAGAAGCTACTCGCAGAACTATTTGGCAGCAATGCTTTCACCCCTGGCGTTGTGGTAGAGGGAGCCCACCGATCGCTTGGCCCCAGGCCTAACCCTGGCCACCCCACGACTCATCATAGCGAGACTCCTGAACTTCAGGGACCGTGACACCGCGCTACGACTGGCAAGAGAACGTGGTGTAATTGAATGTCAGGGATCAAAACTGTCCTTCTACCCAGACTTCACTCCAATGGTCCAGGAGGCACGCCGAAAATTCCAGGGGGTGAAGGCCACACTGCGTAACCTTGGGCTCAAATATGGAATGTTATATCCAGCGAGACTTAAAGTTGACTTTGGCGGTAGGTCCCGAATATTTGACACTCCGGCAGAGGCCCAGGAATTCTGCCGCACGCAAAAGATGCGGAAAACACAAAACTCAACGGAGGGTGCGCTCACCTTATAGCGGCTCAGATGCAAGTGCGGAACTCTTCTTGAACTTGGGAACTGGGTGATGTTTTGATCGTTTTCTCAGTATCAGAGATTCACAATGGGGAAATTATATTGTTTAGTATTGTTTATTGATACCTCACTTTGCCGGTCTGATTTCTGGCTGCTACCCCCTTTGGTATATCCACTGTGTTGGTTCATTGCCATCTTGGGGTCCATTTCTTGGTCCTCAATTGCTAGCCCGTTGGTCCCTATGACACCCGGGTGGGAGAAGTTACTGGGGGTTGGCCACCTTTGAGTTGGAGGGCGGCTGGGTGGGGGGGCGAGGGGGGAAGGGCCGCTCATTGTACTTGTTGTTATTCACACTTTATTTCAGTATTGCTTGCCAAGTTGCCATTGTATAAATGTCCTGACATACAAATGTTCACACAATGTTTAGATGTCACGGTTAGGAAACATACAGGGGCCCTTGACCATCACCTTAATGTCCTGGAATGTTAGAGGCCCCAATAACACCCGTAAGAGGAGGCGGGTGATCCATTATCTTATCCGACACAAGGTCGACATTGCATATTTACAAGAGACACACCTCCCCCCCCCACATGCTCGGCTCGTTTTGGCGCTAGCTGAGGTACACACCGATTCTTTGCTAATTATAGCAACTACGCTATGGGCAAAGCTATATTGATTCATAGGAGAATCCCCGTTCACACTTATAGACGTGGCCTGAGACCCGGTGGGCAGATTTGTAATTGTCACGGGCAATCTATATGGCCATAAATTCACCTTGGTAAATGTGTATGCTCCCAATATAGACGCCCCTGAGTTTTTTCACGACCTGAATGCCCGGATCACCAAACACGACCCTCATGCGCTGTTTTTGGGAGGGGACCTCAATCTATTGATACACCCCACACTGGACAGCACATCAAATGCACCGAACGCTAAAACACGTGCGAAGCGCACCCTGAGGGACCTCTGTGATCAACATACACTGATCGACATCTGGCGACAGCATAATCCCACCCTCACCAAATACACCCATCACTCTGGCCCACACGGTACCTGGTCCAGGATAGACTATTGGCTGATATCTCCCTTAGTTACGGATTGGTTTGACTCCCACACTACGCTCACTTGCACATACTCTGACCACTCCCCGATTGCTTTACATTTGATGCTCCCACGACCGGAAGGGTATGAGAGACAATGGCGTTTCCCTAGTAAAGCCCTCCAAGATGACTTGTTCAAGGCTGAAGTTCGGGAAGCAATAGAGGACTATTTTGAACTCAACACAGGCTCGGTTGATACCGTGGCGGTACTGTGGGAGGGCTTCAAGGCTGTTATTCGAGGGGTATGCATCTCCAAACAGGCGGGGGTACTAAGGGATCTCCGACACACGATGACCCGCATCAAACAAGAAATAGCCACATTGGACTCCCAACTCGCGATCCTCCCTGACCCAGCGGTTCAGGCTGAGAGACTCGCCCTATTGTCTGAATATAGGGACACGGCCAATCGTAAAATTCTATATCTAGGTAAATATCATACGGCACGAAGATGCGGTGAGGGCGAGCGGCCCCGGCAGGGTGCTGGCGCAAATGTTGAGACCACCTTACAGTAAAAATTACATCACTGAACTACACTCAGCTACCAGTACCCCTCTCACCTCTACAGCTGCTATCCGGGACGAGTTCCTAGACTATTATGCCACATTATACTCATTCAGGGCAGAACCCGACGGCACGGCCCAGACTGCATAGCTAGATGAAGTTGCATTGTTTTAAAAAAAAAAAATACATGCTAGACTTTTATGGCAGAACCAATATCTGTTGCCGATGTCACACTAGCCATAGACACCCTGCGGGGGTCTACAGCCCCGGGGTTAGATGGCTTCACTGGTGACTTTTATAAAGAATTCAAGGACATTTTGGCCCCCCAGTTAATTGAGGTTTATGCGGAAGCATTGGAGAAGCAATGTATCCCCCCCACAATGCGTGAAGCCGTGGTAATACTTCTTCCGACACCAGGCAAAGATCACAAGCAATGTAGCTAGTATGGGCCGCTGTCCTTATTGAATCTGGACTATAAAATGTTGAGTAAAGTGCTCGCAAACAAGCTATCACAGCTGATGGAGTACATCATTTCCCCAGTGCAATCTGGCTTCGTCCCCAGACGCTCGACATCCCTAAATCTCCGAACGCTGTTTGCTGTGCTACACAGAATACAGCCTGAGGTGCCGGCATCGGCTGTATTACTTGACGCAGAGAAAGCGTTTGATTCCTTGGATTGGCCCTTCCTCGTAGAAGTGATGCAGCGCATGGGACTGCCTTATAGCTTCATAGCCACAGTCTCCTTGCTATATAGTGGCCCCTCGGCATGGCTCCGCTGGAATGGTACTCTGTCCAGACCATTTCGACTATATCGGGGGACTAGACAGGGTTGCCCCCTGTCCCTGCTCTTATTCATTCTAGCTATGGACCCACTAATCAGACGTTTCCAAGAGCGCCACCTACACAGTGGCCTGCAGTTTAACCCCTTCGCTGCTAGGCCTTTTCCCCTCCTGTGCTAAGCCTTTTTTTGGCGATTTGGGGTAGTGCATGCTTAAGCCCCAGTAACTTTTTGACCACATAAGGTATCCACGCCAAATTTGCGTCCTTTTCTACCAACATCATGTGGATTCTAAAGGTGCCCAGGGTTTGTGGATTCCCTTGGAGGGGTCCCAGAAATTAAGCAAAATACAGTGAAATTTTAGTTTTTTTCAGAAAAATGGGAAAAACGGGCTGCAAATGAAAGCCTCTAGGTTTTTCCCTGCAAATGTTATCAAAAGGGTTTGTGGGGCTGAAATCTCCATTTTCTCAGTTTCTAGGGAATGACGGTGTTTTGTCAGAGAACCAACATTTTTCACACAGTTTTGGCATTTTTCTGGGACATAGCCTATTTTTGCTATTTTTAGAGCTTTCAACGTCCTTCCAGTTAATGGTAGAAATGAGTTTGAAAGCAATAATGGATCCTGGACAGCTTTACATTTTCGAAAAGTAGACAAAATTCTGAATTCAGAAAGGGGTCATTTGTCTAAATCCATGAAGGTTTCTTTATAGAAATTAACATTTAAATATTGAAATAATTGAAAATTAGTTGGAAAAAAAACAGCCTTTTGTCTCAACGATTTCACCTATAACTTCTTGAAATTTTGACAGCTCTTTGAAAGCAATATACCGTTGCATCCGTGTGACCTTCCTTGTTCTGGGGATATATAGGACTTTTAGTTTCACCAAGAACCCGACGAACCCAGAGCCAAAAACTGAGCAGCAACTTTCAATGGTATTTTATTATTTACTGGGTATAAAGCACTTATTCTTGGAAAATGTATACATGGAAAAATCGGTATGAAAGACACCTATGTATTTCTGAATTGGGTACAAAGTATAGAGTTTAGAAACAGTATATATTTGTACATTTTCAAAATTGGGAATACTCATACTAGCATTTGAATTATTGGTCATTTTTCAAAAAGATTTTTTTTTTACACAAGGTCTTTCATTGGGAAGGGAGAAATGCATGAAAACTCAATAGGTAATAACAGTTGATTTACAAATCTGAATTACCCTAAGTCTCCTGATAAAAAAGGTACCTCACTTGTGTGGGTCGGCCTTGTGCCTGCGACATGAAACGCCGCAAAATGCAATGTGGTTACACCTCAATTTTGCAGTTAAAAATTGACCCTTTTTTGGCAAAGTCCCTAGCTGTAGTTTTTGCACCCTAGCTCTGCCGGCACCGAAGAAAACCTAGCAAACCTATACATTTTTGAAAAGTAGACACGCAGGGGAATTCAGGATGGGGTGACTCGACTGCCTCTCACCAGGTTCTGTTACCCAGAATCCCTTGTAAAGCTAAACAATTGACAAAAAAAACGCATTTTACTCACATTTCTGTGGTGGAAAGTTCTGGAATCTGCGCGGATCAACACATTTCTACCCACCCCGCGTACCCCTAGGTCTCCCGAAAAAAATGGTACCTCACTTGCCTGGGTATGCCTAGTGCCTTCGACAGGAAACGGCGCAAAACGCAACGTGGTCGCACCTCAATTTCGCAGTCAATACTGGTCCTTTTTTGGCTAAGTGCCTACCTGTAGTTTTTGAACCCTAGCTCTGCCGGCACCTAGCAAACCTATACATTTTTCGAACGTAGACACCCAGGGGAATTCAGGATGGGGTGACTCAACTGCCTCCCACCAGGTTCTGTTACCCAGAATCCCTTGCAAACCTAAACAATTGACAAAAAAACGCATTTTCCTCACATTTCTGTGGTGGAAAGTTGTGGAATCTGCGTGGACCAACGAATTTTCACACACCCATCGTTCCCCCAGGTCTCCCGAGAAAAATGGTACCTCACTTGCCTGGGTCTGCCTAGTGCCTGCGACAGATTTCAGATTTTGTTTATTGTACAGTTAATAAAAACTCACAATATTAAAACAAGCAAATTATAAGACAGTCACTAACTAAAGTGTTTGTGATTAAAATAACGGGTGAATTCTCCTTATTAGTTAATAAAAGCACAATTTGGTTTGATGCTGACCTTTAGGGCGACTGGATGCTGACAGTTTTTTTATTTTAGGTAGTGCTTCCAGTTGGCCCGGCAGCTGTTTCTTTTAGTCTTTTGGCCACAATGTCAAAAAACTTGTTATTCTGCAGTTTAACTGGGTTTCTCCGGGGTTAAAGCAGAGCAGCACAGCCTGCCTGCAGCTTGTTGTTCCCTTCTGAATCCATAGGGGCCGAAGCAGGTAGCGTTTTATATCCAGGAGATTTGTGCAGATGCAGATTATATGCTTCAGGTCCTCTTTTCCAGTGAAACAGTGGGGGCATCAGTTTGCTGCGTTTTCTCTTTTCCAGGGTGCTAAATGAGGCGTTATGGGTATATTGCCAAGGCGCATGTTGAGGAACTTGTTTTTTGTTGTCTGTGTAAGGCCCGTTGTTAAATACTGTTGTGGCTTGAGAGCTGTGTAGCCTTCCAATACCACCCATCCATGTGCTCTCTTGGCAAGAGTTGCTTTATCCTCAATAGATGAGACCGTCTTGGTGACTTTCGATACCATTTTTTTGAAAGTCTTGGGGTCGGTTGCTGACTCCCATAAATTTGTTAGTCCTAGGGTCTACAATGATTCCATTAGGTAGTTCCTTGCTGGTGAGTTCTCTCTAATGGATAGTTCGGTCCAGAGGTGGGCATTTAGGGATCCGTGCTCTGCAATCTGATTTTCCGCCAGCTTTTAATATGTGCGCCTCTTCTCTCCACCGTTTGTTTCTGCAGCCCGAATTCAAGGCGGATTTGAGCGGGCGAGGTGTAAGTGGGCAGATGGAATATTGCCCTGTAGGCTCGACTGATGGTGTTGTCTAGTGTCATTGCGTCTTTGCCACGCATAGGTTTGCTGCCGTAGGTGAGCATTGGCAGTAGGCGAGCTCTTATTACCTGTAGGAGAGGGCCCAATGTCCGGTCAGGAAGAGCTTTCTGCAGCGGCTTTATCGACAGGTGGAATGTCGTGCCCTTCCGCCGGATAGCCTCTAATTGTTGTTTAAATGAGCCATTGCTGTCTAATATGACGCCTAAGTATTTGTAGGAGGTTACCTGCTCTAACTTCTGTCCATTCAGTAGCCATGTGAAGTTCCGTTTTCTATGGTGATTTATTGTCATAATTTTTGTTTTGTTTAGGTTAATTGTCAATGAGTTATTTGAGGAAAATGTGTTAGTTTTATCCAGCAGGTGTTGAAGGCCTATAGGGGACCGGCTAATGAGAACTAAATTGTCTGCGTAGAGAAGATTTGACAATGTGGTGTTGCCCAGCCGTGGTGCATGAGATTTAACTACCTCTAGCTCACCGGGGAGATCTGCAAGGAAGAGGTTGAACAACATTGGGGCTAGGACGCAGCCTTGTTTCAGTCCTTTGCTGGTCCCAATTTCTCTTGAGAGGTGCGTTCCGGGTCCCAGTTTTATCCTGACCCAGGTGTTGCTGTGTAGCAGTATTAACTGCTGTAGGAGTGGGCCTGGGATTCCCCAATCGCTCAGTTTCTGCCAGAGTTTGCAACGGTTTACGTGATCGAATGCAGCGCTATAGTCGATGAAGCACAGAAACAGAGAAGTCTTGGTTACTTTTGCCGCATCTGCCAGGAGGGTTAGCTCCGTGATGTTTGTCGTGGTGCCCTGGCCACTGTGAAATCCAGTTTGAGTTGCTTGGGATGATGTTCTTTGCGGTTGCCCAAGCTGTCAGGTATTCCAGGATTAGGCCCGCATAGTACTTTGCCTCTGTATCAATCAGAGCTATGAGGCGATAGCTGCTTGGGTCATTCCTGGGGCCCTTTTTGTAAATCGGGCTTATTATCGAGCCTCTCCAGGATGTTGGCATTGTTGTTATTTCCCTTATTTTGAGAAAGACCAGTGCCAAGATGTTGCTCCAGTAGCCAGCATCGTTTTTCTATAGTATTGGCGGGATCCCGTTTGGGCCTGGGGCCCCCTCAAGTTTGCCTTTTAGGATTTTTTTCTTAATCCTGTCTGCTATTTCCAGGTGTTGGTTATTCTCTATGTCTGCTGTTAGGTTGGCGGTTGATTTTGAATCTATACTCGCGTTTGGATTGTGAGGCGGGGAAGTTATCCTTTTGTGAGCTGAGGTCTCATCGTTTTTGGGTGTACCAAAATTTATGAGATTCTGGTCAGCATCATCTGACCAGTCTCCCCCTCTGGAGCTGATCGTTTTTGGGTCAGCTGTGTTAAAATGTGCAGATAAGTAATTGGCCCAGTTAGATTCAGATATATTGGAGTCAATGCCCTTGTGGCCTGGCTGTTGAAGGGAGTGGATTATTTTCCAGAAACTGGAGATATTCTTCTGTTTTGAGCTATGGACGATTTTTATCCATTGATCTTCACTTTGTTGTCTTTTTCTTTCCCAGGTCATCTTTTTTAGTTTTCTTTTTAAAGTGCGAAGCTCTTTTTGAGGGCCTTCATTATTAGGTTTGTTTCGGAGCTGTTTCAAGGTCTTTTTTATTTCGCGTTTTATGTTTTTTATCTCTGGTGTTGTACCTTTTCCATGTGAAGACCAAGTGGTGTTCCCTTTATGGGTTTTCAGCTCAGTAGCATGTTTGGCTCCCAGTTCTGTTATAAAGTCTACCCAGGCGTCTAGCGGATTTATGTTTAAGCAGGATGCCTGGTGCATGATTATTTTTGCACTAGTTGATAATTCCTCGATCTCTGTGGTCTTACACCTTATTCGTTTGTAATTGGCGGTGTATTCTGTTCCAATATTACGTTGCCTGCGACAGGAAACAGCGCACAACGCAACGTGTTCGCACCGCAATTTCTCAGTGAAAACTGGCCCTTTTTTGGCAAAGTGTCTACCTTTGGTTTTTGAACCCTAGCTCGGCCGGCCCCTAGGGAAACCTAGCAAACCTATACATTTTTGAAAACTAGACACCCAGGGAAATTCAGGATGGGGTGACTCAACTGCCTCTCACCAGGTTCTGTTACCCAGAATCCCTTGCAAACCTAAAAAATGGAGAAAAAAAAACGCATTTTCCTCACATTTCCGTGGTGGAAAGTTCTGGAATCTGCGTGGATCAACAAATTTCCACCCACCCCGCGTTCCCCCAGGTCTCCCGAAATAAATGGTACCTCACTTGCCTGGGTCTGCCTAGTGCCTGCGACAGGGAACAGCGCAAAACGCAACGTGTTCGCACCGCAATTTCGCAGTGAAAACGGGCTCTTTTTTGGCAAAGTGTCTACCTTTTGTTTTTGAACTGTAGCTCGGCCGGCCCCTAGGGAAACCTAGCAAACCTATACATTTTTTAAAACTAGACACCCAGGGGAATTCAGGATGGGGTGACTCAACTGCCTCCCACCAGGTTCTGTTACCCAGAATCCCTTGCAAACCTAAATAATTGACCAAAAAAACGCATTTTCCTCACATTTCTGTGGTGGAAAGTTCTGGAATCTGCGTGGATCAACAAATTTCCACCCACCACACGTTCCCCCAGGTCTCCTGAAAAAAATGGTACCTCACTTGCCTGGGTAGGCATAGTGCCTGCGACAGGAAACAGTGCAAAACGCAATGTGCTCGCACCGCAATTTCGCAGTGAAAACGGGCCCTTTTTTGGCAAAGTGTCTTCCTTTGGTTTTTGAACCGTAGCTCGGCCGGACCCTAGGGATACCTAGCAAACCTATACATTTTTGGAAACTAGACACCCAGGGGAATTCAGGATGGGGTGACTGAACTGCCTCCCACCAGGTTCTGTTACCCAGAATCCCTTGCAAACCTAAAATATTGACAAAAAAAGCATTTTCCTCACATTTCTGTGGTGGAAAGTTCTGGAATCTGCGTGGATCAACAAATTTCCACCCACCCCGCGTTCCCCCAGGTCTCCCGAAAAAAATGGTACCTCACTTGCCTGGGTAGGCCTAGTGCCTGTGACAGGAAACAGCGCAAAACGCAATGTGTTCGCACCGCAATTTCGCAGTGAAAACGATCCCTTTTTTGGCAAAGTGTCTACCTTTGGTTTTTGAACCGTAGCTCGGCCGGCCCCTAGGGAAACCTAGCAAACCTATACATTTTTGAAAACTAGACACCCAGGGGAATTCAGGATGGGGTGACTCAACTGCCTGCCACCAGGTTCTGTTACCCAGAATCCCTTGCAAACCTAAACAATTGACAAAGAAAACGCATTTTCCTCACATTTCTGTGGTGGAAACTTCTGGAATCTGCGTGGATCAACAAATTTCCACCCACCCCGTGTTCCCCCAGATCTCCCAAAAAAAAATGGTACCGCACTTGCCTGGGTCGGCATAGTGCCTGCGACAGGAAACAGCGCAAAACGCAATGTGTTCGCACCGCAATTTCGCAGTGAAAACGGGCCCTTTTTTGGCAAAGTGTCTACCTTTGGTTTCCGAACCGTAGCTCGGCCGGCCCCTAGGGAAACCTAGCAAACCTATACATTTTTGAAAAGTAGACACCCAGGGGAATTCAGGATGGGGTGACTCAACTGCCTCCCACCAGGTTCTGTTACCCAGAATCCCTTGCAAACCTAAAAAATTTACAAAAAAAACACATTTTCTTCACATTTCTGTGGTGGAAAGTTCTGGAATCTGCGTGGATCAACAAATTTCCACCCACCCCGCGTTCCCCTAGGTCTCCTGAAAAAAATGGTACCTCACTTGCGTGGGTCGGCATAGTGGCTGCAACAGGAAAAGGCCCAAATTATACGGTGGAGAATTTAAAATAACCTATAGCAAAATTACCTTCTTTTTGGGGGGGGCACCTGTGTTTTTGGCTTGGGGCTCGGCGGCAAACTTGTGAAACTACCAAACCCAAACAGTTCTGAAAACTAGACCCCCGGGGGAGTCCAGGGAGGTATGGCATGCGTGGGTCACCCAGTGTTTTCCTAACCAAAATTCCTTGCATACTATAAATTTAGGTTAAAAAAATCACTTTTCCAAACTTTTTTGAGTGGGATCTCCGTGCCGGCACAAATGTCCTACCACCCAGCATTCCCCTTGTTCTCCCGAGTAAAATGATACCTCACTTGTGTGGGTGGGCCAAAGCAGAACAGGCCAAACATTTATTTTTAAGAAATTGTAGCATTCAGGATTGACAAATTAAGCACAGAGAATTCAACTGTTTTGGGGTCATCCTAGGCACAGGCCTTTGGCCCACCCACACAAGTGAGGTATCATTTTACTCGGGAGATCAAGGGGAACGCTGGGTGGTAGGACATTTGTGCCGGCACGGAGATCCCAAGCAAAAATGTATGGAAAAGTGTTTTTTTTTAACCTAAATTTGAGGTTTGCAAGGAATTTTGGTTAGGAAAACATTGGGTGACCCACGCATGCCATACCTCCCTGGACTCCCCCGGGTGTCTAGTTTTCAGAACTGTTTGGGTTTGGTAGTTTCACAAGTTTGCCGCCGAGCCCCGGGCCTAAAACTCAGGTGCCCCCCCCCAAAAAAGAAGGTAATTTTGCTATAGGTTATTTTAAATTCTCCACCGTACAATTTGGGCCTTTTCCTGTTGCAGCCACTATGCCAACCCACGCAAGTGAGGTACCATTTTTTTCAGGAGACCTGGGGGAACGCGGGTGGGTGGAAATTTGTTGATCCACGCAGATTCCAGAACTTTCCACCACAGAAATGTGAGGAAAATGCGTTTTTTTGTCAATTTTTTAGGTTTGCATGGGATTCTGGAACATAACCTGGTGGCAGGCAGTTGAGTCACCCCATCCTGAATTCCCCTGGGTGTCTAGTTTCCAAAAATGTATAGGTTTGCTAGGTTTCCCTAGGGGCCGGCCGAGCTACGGTTCAAAAACCAAAGGTAGACACTTTGCCAAAAAAGGGCCCGTTTTCACTGAGAAATTGCGGTGCGAACACGTTGCGTTGTGCGCTGTTTCCTGTCGCAGGCACTAGGCAGACCCAGGCAAGTGAGGTACCATTTTTTTCAGGAGACCTGGGGGAACGCGGGGTGGGTGGAAATTTGTGTGAGCCCAGTAATGCCACACTTTTAAACAGAAATGTTTGGAAAAAATAAAATATTTCTGCAACATATAAAGTTTGCTAGGGATTCTGAGAAAAGGAACGTTGGAGGATCCATGCTAGCCATACCCCCTTGAAAGCCCCCGGATGTCTACTTTCCAAAAATGTGTGGGTATGCTAGGTTTCCTTAATGGCAACCCAGGAAGGATTGAAAAACCCATGTGACCCCCTAGCTAAACCAATTAGTTTTGACAAAATTAGTTGTTTACTTGTGCAGCGTGACAATTTGGGCGCAATATTGCAAGGAAAATAAGACGGACATTGTGAGTTTTGCAGGATATTGTGGATACAATTAATTGTTAGATTTCACCAGAGAGACATCACCATGTAGTCCCATGGGTTTTCAAGAATATCTACAATTGGCAGGTTAATCAGAAGCGGAATGTACACCTTGGCACAGAGACTAAGAAAAACAAGATCCCTACACAGCCGTCTATTCCTCAAACACACACACATACTGGTTGGATTTGGCACGAGGGCGAGTGATGATTCAGTATATATAATTTTATTAACAAGAGATTTCACAAAAATGAAATGCACTGTCAATTACATGGACAAAAAAACTGAACCAATGACTTGAAGATCGTGAGCTGTAAAGCCACTTCAAGGCACCAACCGCTTTACAGGCCATTCACACACCTTTCATACCTGACACACAGAAGACCATTCACACCACCAGGCGCAAAAGCAACACATCACAACATTTACAAAAAAAGTGACAAGGTGCGTCCTGCTTAAAAAAAAAAAAAAAAAAAAAAAACATCACGTTTTCAAACACACACACATACTGGTTGGATTTGGCACGAAGGTGAGTGATGGTTCAGTATATACCATTGTATTAGCAAGTGGTTTCACAAAAAATGAAATACACTGTTAATAATGGAAAGGACAAGAAACTGAACCATTGACTCACAGCCCGTGAGCTGTAAACCACGACAAGGCACCAACCGCTTTACAGGCCATTCATACACCTTTCATACATGTGACACATACAAAACATTCACACCGCCAGCCGCGGACCCATCACATTACTACACTTCCACCAGCAGACAACGCCAATCAAGGGCCCATCACTTTCACACGCCAACATTCCTGACACAGCAACAACACAAACTCATGGATTACATGGAGTGGCGCTCAACAAGCACTGTGTGTAGTAACCAGCATTAAGTCACTTCCCACACACCGCCAGCAAAGCACCAGTCCACGCACACCACCAGTCAAGCACCAGAGCAGACACACCGCCAGTCAAGCACCAGACGAGGCACACCGCCAACCAAGTACCAGTCCACACACACACCACCAGGAAAGCACCAGTCCACAGACAGCGCCATCCAAGCACCAGTCCAGGCACACCACCAGCCAAGCACCAATCCAAACCCAACACCAGGCAAGCGCAAGAGCACGCACACCGCCAACCAAACACCAGACCACGCACACCGCCAGGCAAGCACCAGTCCACACACACCGCCAGGACAGCACCACTCCACACACATAGCCAGCCAAGCACCAGTCCAGGCACACCACCAGCCAAGCACCAATCCAAACACACCAACAGGCAAGCGCAAGACCATGCACACCGCCAACCAAACACCAGACGACACACACCACCAGCCAAACACCAGTCCACACACACCACCAGGCAAGCGCCACTCCACACACACCGCCAGCCAAGCTCCAGCCCAGGCACACCACCAGCCAAGCACCAATCCCAACACACCACCAGGCAAGCGCAAGACCACGCACACCGCCAACCAAACAACAGACCACGCACACCGCCAGCCAAGCACCAGTCCACAGACACCGCCAGACAAGCACCAGTCCACAGACACCGCCAGCCAAGCGCCAAACCATGCACACGGTCAGACAATGGACAATACACGCAAACCAACATCATACTTTAGTTTTTTTTCAAAATAAAAGAAAAACAAAAATAAATTGCAAATTGATACAAATCTACTAACACAACAACTAAATCTAAAAAGACTACACAAATGCCAACTTTGAAACTGAACAATACATTTTAAAGAATAAAGACCAACCAGTTCACTTTACCACTCATGGATGCTCCCAAAAATTCTTTTGCGTGTGGTACAATCTAAAACAAGCAGGTACACACAGCCCGGGGTTTGAAGGGCAGTCGGGGCAGTACATACGAACCTCCTTCCGCAAACCTCTTCGCCAACAGACTCTACATCTCCGACTGGGAAAGTCTTTTGAGGTTGTAGTAAGAATTTGATCAGGAAAGTGGCAATCTTTCAATCTGGCAACATCCTCCACCACTCCAACTCTAGGAACACTTGCCTGTTCCACTAAAACAAGGCTGCCTATTACAGACTCCTGAAACTTTACAAAAGTCATCTTTGACTGGGGACAAGATTTCTGGAACACAACAAAAGCATTAAAGGTTGCCAAGTGGAAAAGATGGATAGCCAACTTCTTGTACCAAATGTAAGCCTTACGAAGAGCAGCATACGGTTCCAACCTCTGATCTACTCTGTCAACACCACCCATGTGCCTATTATAGTCCATTATGCACACAGGTTTGCGCGCTTTTGCAACCTGACCCCAAACAGTCACCGGTTCAGTGCTTTCATCATGTATGGAAGTCAACATGTAGACATCTCTCCTGTCTGAAAACTTCACAGCTAGAAGCTCCTCACAACGCAATGCACTGCACTGTCCCCGAGCAAGCTTTTGACAAACAAGTTCTTTTGGGAAACCTTTACGGTTTGAGCGGATTGTGCCACAAGCAACAGTGTCCACTATTGCCAATTCCCTAAACAACCGCACACCAGTGTAGAAGTTATCGACATACAAATGATGGCCTTTGTTAAAAAATCCACGACCAAGTTCCCACACAATTTTCTCAGTCACTCCAAAAGTCGACGGACAACCAGGGGGGTTAATCCTGGATTCCTTACCAGTGTACACCCTGAAATTAGAGACATATCCAGTCAGAGTGTCACACAGCATATAAAGCTTAATTCCATAGCGTGCCCTCTTACTAGGAATGTATTGCCGAAAAACTAAGCGGCCCTTGAACAACAGCAAAGACTCATCCACTGCAATTTCTTTCCCAGGATAAAAGATCTCAGGAAATCGATCAACGAAATGATCAATGACAGGCCGAATCTTGAAAAGACGGTCACAATCAGGGTGATCTCGTGCCAAAGCAGAACTATTGTCAACAAAATGCATCATCCGAAGCAGAAGCAAATACCTATCACGACTCATGACTGCCGGAAATATAGCTGTTGCCATCAAGGGACTAGTAGACCAATATGAAGCCATTGATGGTTTCCTAAGCAAGCCCATCAAAAAAGTTAAACCCAAAAACTTTTTCATCTCCTCCAAATTTGTGGGAGTCCACCGGGTAGCTCTAGCGTGGGGCTTAAGGCTGGCACTGTTCACCCTCAAAAAAATTTCAGCATACAAATTAGTCTGCTCTACAATCTCTGCCAAAAACACATCATCCATAAACAACTTGAAAAAATCAATAGGCAAAAAGTTTTCAGTGTTCACCCTACACCCTGGAACACCAGTAAATTCAGGCAATGCCGGCTGCACCATGCCTGGTGCAACCCAGAGGTCAGAACTTTCAACGTCAAGTCTTGCAGCCGCAGGCTGCCGCCCAGCTGCCTCTTGTCTCACTACACCAACTAGAAGTCTAGCAGCCCCAGGCTGCAGCCCAGATGTCTCTTGCCGCACTATTGGCACAGCAATGTCCTCCGCAACCACAGGCACTTCATCCACACCAAAAGTAGCTTCATCAGCACTCAGAGTGTCTTCATCACCATGTGTAGAGAAAACTCACTACCTGAATCTTCACCTCCCACCTCTGGCTCAGAATCAGAGTCAGTCTCTGGACCATGGTCAGAGGAAGAATCAAAAAGCATTCCAACAACTTGCTGAGCAGTAATCCGGCGGCTATATATGTAAGCAAAAGTTCCCAGGCAAGCACAAACGTAACTAGCAGGTACACTTGTAGATAGAATTAACTACAATGACATTAGACAAAACTGCTTTTTCCAATACAATTAGTTTTAATTATTCAAATATGCATAAAAAATTCCTATGATAAAAATGCATTACAATGTTCAGAGTCAATGCAAACTTCATTGTAATTATACATGATCTAATAGTGATAAAATTTGATTAAACATTATAAAAAATGATGGTTTCCTGTCGACGCGTTTCGACACGTAAGTTGTGTCTTCCTCAGGACTGTACCATCGATGTTCTGTAAAAATAATAATTGTAAATATATTTTTACTATACAATTTTCTTCCCTGGAAAAGCAGTTTACACTTGTTTATATCATGTTCCTTGTACCGCTAGTCAAACTTTCAAATCTATTGATATACCGCATTATGCCTCAACATATCAATGTGAAACCCACGCGACTATGTATAAGCATCTCCAAGATAAGGCATTACCTATTTTAAATGCTTATATAGTGTCCATATCAATTGTTCAACATAATAACAATAGAGCACAAACTTGTCTTCACCTTTTTTCCCACATTATTGACATTTTGCATCTACATTCAAAAAATGCCTAGTGGCCTTGATGGTTCATTGATGACTTAAAGACAAACTGCAATCGAACAATAATAATTTAAAGACATATTCTTTGTCTTGTCAGGTTGGCATAAGTATATACTGTGCTGTACATATATACATAAAACTAGATATCGGTAAAGCCCAATCCCGTGTAGGTCTGCACAGTAGTAGATTTAATACTATGCAGAGCATGCCATCGTATTACACAACCGTGCATTCATTTCACTCCCCCGCAGGAAAGGTTATCCAACGAGGCCCTACAGTGAATAGCTACTACTTCTTTAGGGGTTGTGTGTTATAAGGAAGTTTAAAACATAAGAACTGGCTTTTACCTGTATGCCAGTTTCTACATTTATCAATTAGTTCACACCTGTTGGCTTTAACTGGTTCCTATCCGAGGGACAGATGTTTCAATTATAGACATACATTGTAATAGTCTATCCCTTCCCTATCCTAGGCAATTATTTACTAAATCTGTCTCACCTTTTAGTGTGTTTCAAAAAATGGCGTTGATTTTTTTGAATGGGATTTTCTAAGGGCGAATTACACACCGACGTTCCCCCAATCTGCCGGTGAAAAGGCACTTAGTATCTGGAATATTTTTGAAAAACAAGTGGTATTATATAGATTGATAAATTTAGTTAGGTCCTTATATTTATATAACATCTTTAACACTCATGTATGTTACCTCGTAAATGGTAGTATCTGTTCGTATGATGATATTAAAATATATTTTTTCTCCACTGTATGACACCAAGAGACTGGGGACGTTGTAAAACGCTAGTATTGCCGACCCTAGAATAGAAAGCAATGTTTGGATGTTATAGGTGTGATTACTTTTCCTTTTTAGTCAGGTTTGGGGACCTAGCGGTTTTGCCGACCTAACTACATGGAGTCACACTTACTGAAAGAATTAGGTTGGACGCGTGGAACAGCGGGGGGACAGCTCGACCTCACAGGATACAGTTCCTCCGTTCGGTAGCGTATTCAATAAACAAAGCTCTATGCGGACCCCAGCAGCTGAAAAAGCAGAGTCCTAATTTTAGATAAATGGTCTGTACATCTATTGGTTCTCTCTAATCGAAAAACAAAGCGGTTCTTACCGATTGGGCCCCACGACACATCTCCTACTCAAAAGGTTAAGTATGGCGTCTGGATAAACAAATAGACGACCAAACTTGACAGAATGCAAATTGTCCGTTAGGCGGCGAGTCAGGTGAAGGCTGCTCCAACGGGAAACCGTCAGCTGTAAGAACGGAGTCCTGAATTAAAAAAACATTTTTGTGTCTCTATAGACTATCTCTCTAAAGTAGCCGGGCAACAAAACAACGCCGATAAATCTTACCAATGTGCACACAGAGATGCGCTTGATTGAATGGAGAGGTACGGAATTTCTGTAATTCGTGTTGCCGCAGGTCTACACTAAAAGGCAAAAGAAAGCGGGCGTTACCCAAAGGGAGTTCACAGCCCGTGTGCACACCATGGTTACGAGTGTCCCTAACGCTTATTTACTCTTACCGTTGTCCCCGGGCTGTATGTCACGGCTAGCCATTATCCTTACAAATAAAGGAGTCTGCACAAACAACTCAACAACCCCAACACTGTGCAAAGTAAGTTAAAAAATGTAAGCCTTTATCACAAATATCTATATTTAGAAAAAATATACAATTCACTTACAAGAGACAACTACACTCACCAGCACCTACTCTGCAAAGACACAGCAAATAGGCAACGATATCCCACTAGAAAGAAGAAGAAAAAAAACTTACATCTACAGAAGTACACATCAAGAACAAATGCAAAACATGTTTTACAATCATAAAAAACAGAAACCAAACATACTCGTATTATTACACACTTTACAAAAAAAACAATAACATTAGAATTGAACAAAAAAGGTCTCTTACCAAACACATGCAACTACACAAAAAGCAGAACAACAGAACCACCAGTAACGGAACCGCACACTGCAACAATCTAAAGAGAAAAAAAAACAATACACATTACAACAGGCTATGTCACCGGGTATGTCACAAATGGGGTGTCTGTCCCCATGGGGGGCAGAATAAAAATCATTATACACATAGGTCCCCTGGAAGCAAACCTACGGAGGGCAGAGAGGCCAAATAAAGACACTAATCCTTTTGAAACAAATAGGCCCAAGGAAGCGACCCTTGGCCAAGGGGTCGTTTCCTATAAAAAAAAAACAATCCCTGGAGTCTAGTGGGCTTTTCTATCCCCCCTGGGTCCAGAAATGGTAAAAAAAAACATTCATATTGCCCCCTGGAAGCAACCCTTGCCCAAGGGGTCGCTTCCTTTATAAAAAAAAACAATCTCTGGTGTATAGTGGGCTTTTCTGCCCCCCCCCCCCCCGGGTCCAGATTTGGCCCAAAAACCGGCTGATCTGCCCTCAGGGGGGGGGCAGAAAACTCTAAAAAATATTGTTGGCCCCTAGGAAGCGACCCTTACCCAAGGGGTCGCTTCCTTTACAAATAAAATACAATCCCTGGTGTCTAGTGGGCTTTTCTGCCCCCCCTGTGTCCAGATTTGGCCCAAAAACCAGCCGATCTGCCCCCAGAGGGGGCAGAAAAGTCTAAAAAAAATTGTGGGCCCCTAGGAAGCGACCCTTACCCAAGGGGTCGCTTCCTTTATAAATAAAATACAATCCCTTCTCTCTAGTGGGCTTTTCTGCACCCCTGGGTCCAGATTCGGCCCGAAAACCGACCGATCTGCCCCCAGGGGGGGCAAAAAGTCTAAAAAAAATTAAGGGCCCCTAGGAAGCGACCCTTACCCAAGGGGTTGCTTCCTTTTCAACTACAATACAATCCCAGGTGTCTAGTGGGCTTTTCTGCCCCCCCCCCCCCCCACCTGGGAGCAGATCGGCCAAAAAAACGGCCGATCTGCCCCAGGGGGGGGGGGGGGGCAGAAAAGTCTGTTATTAAATTTACCCCAAAGGAAGCGACCCTTGCCCAAGGGGTCGCTTCCTGCACACATAAATAAAATGAAGAAAGAATCCCTGGTGTCTAGTGGGGGCATCTCTGGTGCAGGATCGCGACGCTGTGCGCGATCCTGAACCAGAAATGCCCTGCATTGGGACATCAGGGGAGAGGAAACACTGTTTCCTCCCCGCCGATGCCTCAAGGCACCAAGAAACGGGCCCCCCGCCCCACCGGAGCACAAAGACTCACCTTTCCTGCTGGACGCGCTGGAAACAAATGGCTTCCAGTGCGTCCAGCGCTTCCTGATGACGTCGGCGCGCGCTGTGCGCGCTGACGTCACCAGGAAGCGTGGGGGGGCCAGGGGGTGGCAGCGGAAAGTCTTCCGCTGCCACCCCTGCTAAAGGGACCACGATCGATGCCCCAGGGGGGGAGCGCCAGCGCTCCCCCCGAGGGCTGTGCTGATGACGGAGCGGTTCCGTCATCAGCACAGCCCAACCGCGCTGATGACGGAACCGCTCCGTCATCAGCGTCGAAGGGGTTAACACCAGCCCTCACCTAGCTTCCCTATACGCGGACAACACCATCCTGTATGTCCAGGAGCCACACCTCAACCTATCGCCTCTTATCCGGGAAATCATCCGTTTCGGTAGATTCTCGGGTCTGGGTATCAACTGGAATAAATCCATCATATTCCTGCTAACAGAGAGCACAGTCAAATGGGACTTCAAATTCCCTCTTGAGTGGTGCAAAGATTCGGTGAAATATCTTGGTATACATATTCACCTGGACACCACTCAAATCATACACTTAAATTATGGACAGACTTTCCAAAAGCTAGAAGAGCAGGTTGACAGATGGCTGAGATTGCCCTTGTCACTGGTGGGCAGGGTGGCCATATTGAAAATGGTGGTTCTTCCCAAAATTTTATATCTCTTTAATAATATTCCAATACCCCTATCGGACGGCTTCTTTCGCACTCTGCAGACACTCATGACCCACCTGGTCTGGGGCAGAAAATGGCCACGCGTTCGCTGGTCCATATTGACCCTGCCGTATGACTAAGGCGGTTTCAACGTCCCGGACATCCAACTGTACTATTTGGAAGTGCAATGCCACTATGTGTACGCCTGGTTTCACGCAGATGCACTCATCCCTTTTCTAAGGCCAAAGGTGGACCTGGTTCTCCCAGATAAATTGAGCGAGGTACTACCTGGGGGTTTCCCACGGGACAGACGTGATATCCAGACAGTATCCACAGCTGCCTGGGCGTGGGGCAAGTTGAGAAAGCGCACAGGTGCCGCACTTCTATACTCCTCCGCCCTGCCATTACCCAATGCCAGATGGTTCCCAATCACTGGGGTAGGAATAGTGCAGCGTACATTGTCTGCATTAGACATTGAGAAGATGGGCGATCTCTTCTCGGGGGGTCATGTTTTTTCCATAGACGAGGACGCCAGGTTCACTGACTGCAGCTTCATGACCCGTTTCCTAATGAGCCGAGTGAGATCCGCGCTACGCGCTGTGCTCCCCAGATACCCGGTAGAACCAGACTCGTTTCCCCCACTCACTTTGGTGTTAGAGAACCCAAGTGGTGCACGCCTCATTTCTAAAATGTACAAAGCCTGCGCCCAAATGCTCCCTGTGGACGACTCAAAATTCACACAGGCCTGGGAAGCAGACACGGGAGGGTCTATATCAGATGAGCAATGGACAAAATGTTGTGAGGCCACCAAGGACATTTCACTCAACAGCCGCCATAAGCTGCTGCATTTTAAATTCCTCCGCCGTGCTTACTTTACACCAGCCATGGCGCATAAGTTAGATGCTACTAGGCCTCACACTTGTTTAAAATGCGCTTCCCCACATGCTGACTTTCTGCACCTGGCGTGGTCCTATCCCCGCTTGCAGACCTACTAGGCAGTGGTACACGAGACATTAGGGAGAATACGTTGGCTACCACTTTCTCCCCTTCCCGAAATTGCACTTTTAGGATACACAGTTCAGATCCCCAGAAAAGTAAGAAGATTAGCGCCATTGGGGCTACTGCTGGCTAAAAGGGAAGTTGCCATCCACTGGGGCAGGAAAACCGCCCACAAGCTACAATATTGGCTTGGAAGTCTGGTGTACTGCAACACCAACGCAGAGATATATGCTAGTCTTATGCCTCCGACATGACATCCCAAAGACATATGGGGGCCGCTGAGGGCACATTTGGATGCCGCCAAGCAGGCTTCCAACGCACAGGCAGACAACTGCACGGTGCCGGAGGGAGTGGGCTGATGGGGAAATTCGGGTGCCACGGTGGCTCTGTACAGTACAGCAAGACCCTTGGGAGAAACAGTCGTTCAGCTTTACTTGTGATGCATTGATAGCCTTAACGTTTTACACCATGGATTGGGACTGTGGGAGGGGGCGGAGGGGACGTGTTAGGGACAGGTTGAAATATTATACGTTACCACTGTACAGGCTGGTCATCTACTGAAAATGTCAGGCACAAATTGCTTTGATTGTAAAGTGACTATATGCATTGCAATGTGAATTCTCTCCTTTATTTGAAAAAAAGTGTTATAAAAAATTCAGTCTGTCCTGACTCCATAAGTTCCGACCACATGGATCTTGGAGCAATACAGGATAGGGGTGGCATATAGGAGCCTTTTATGGTGGCATAAAGGTGAGGAACCTTCGAAAGAGACCAAGGTAGGATAGGTGAAGATCATTTTATTTTCCAATATGTTAGACAATCCCAGCTCTTGATCAAGGCTAAAACTCAGTTAGCAATGATGGTGATGAAAAATGGACGAGAAGATAAAGCCTTTATTTTAGTATGTGTCTTACCTACTTATTGGTGTTTGGGAAGCGACAAGGGATTTTTCAAAAAGACGTTCCAGGGGACCATGTTCTGTGCCTCGAATGCTTGTGATCCCATAGGATACCCAAACACAGATACACCCACATCTGACTTAAAAAACAGCACCCTACAGAGCAGCCCTGAACATATGTTCCTTACATCACAGTAGTAACAAGCATTTACAATGCAATGGTTTCGCCTTTGGAAAAGTTAGTTATTGGCATTGTAAATGACAAAATTTGTATTTATGTGTTGGTTTTGAAAACAGATAAATAAATGGCATTGTCATTTACATTGCCATTAGCTTAATTTCTGCAGTCACTCTGCACTCTCTAGCACTCCCTAGCACTCCCTACTCACTCTGCACTCTCTAGCACTCCCTAGAACTCCCTACTCACTCTGCACTCTCTAGCACTCCCTACTCACTCTGCACTCTCTAGCACTCCCTAGAACTCCCTACTCACTCTGTACTCTCTAGCACTCCCTAGAACTCCCTACTCACTCTGCACTCTCTAGCACTCCCTATGCACTCTCCACTCCCTATGCACTCTCCACTCCCTATGCACTCTCCACTCCCTATGCACTCTCCACTCTGCACTCCCTATGCACTCTCCACTCTGCACTCTATGCACTCTCCACTCTGCACTCCCTATGCACTCTCCACTCTGCACTCTATGCACTCTCCACTCTGCACTCCCTATGCACTCTCCACTCTGCACTCTATGCACTCTGCACTCCCTATGCACTCTCCACTCTGCACTCTATGCACTCTGCACTCCCTATGCACTCCCCACTCTGCACTCTATGCACTCTCCACTCCCTATGCACTCTCCACTCCCTATGCACTCTCCACTCCCTATGCACTCTCCACTCCCTATGCACTATGCACTCTCCACTCCCTATGCACTCTCCACTCTGCACTCTCCACTCTGCACTCCCCACTCCCTATGCACTCTCCACTCCCTATGCACTATGCACTCCCTATGCACTCTTCACTCCCTATGCACTCTTCACTCCCTATGCACTCTCCACTCCCTATGCACTCTCCACTCCCTATGCACTCTCCACTCCCTATGCACTCTCCACTCCCTATGCACTCTCCACTCCCTATGCACTCTCCACTCTCCACTCCCTATGCTCTCCACTCCCTCTGCACTCTCCACTCCCTCTGCACTCTCCACTCCCTCTCCACTCTCCACTCCCTCTGCACTCTCCACTCCCTCTGCACTCTCCACTCCCTCTGCACTCTCCACTCCCTCTGCACTCTCCACTCTCCACTCTCTCTGCACTCTCCACTCCCTCTGCACTCTCCACTCTCCACTCCCTCTGCACTCTCCACTCCCTCTGCACTCTCCACTCCCTCTGCACTCTCCCTGCACTCTCCACTCCCTCTGCACTCTCCACTCTCCACTCCCTCTGCTCTCTCCACTCTCCACTCCCTCTCCACTCTCCACTCCCTCTGCACTCTACACTCCCTCTGCACTCTCCACTCCCTATGCACTCTCCACTCCCTATGCACTCTCCACTCCCTATGCACTCTCCACTCCCTATGCACTCTCCACTCCCTATGCACTCTCCACTCCCTATGCACTCTCCACTCCCTATGCACTCCCTCTCCACTCTGCACTCCCTATGCACTCTGCACTCCCTCTGCACTCTCCACTCCCTCTGCACTCTCCACTCCCTCTGCACTCTCCACTCCCTCTGCACTCTCCACTTCCTCTGCACTCTCCACTCCCTCTGCACTCTCCACTCCCTCTGCAATCTCTCTGCACTCTCCACTCTCTCTGCACTCTCCACTCTCTCTGCACTCTCCACTCTCTCTGCACTCTCCACTCCCTATGCACTCTCCACTCCCTATGCACTCTCCACTCCCTATGCACTCTCCACTCCCTATGCACTCTCCACTCCCTATGCACTCCCTCTCCACCCTGCACTCTGCACTCCCTATGCACTCTGCACTCCCTATGCACTCTGCACTCCCTATGCACTCTGCACTCCCTACTCTGCTCACTCACTACTCTGCTCACTCACTACTCTGCTCACTCACTACTCTGCTCACTCACTACTCTGCACACTCACTTTGCACTCTGCACACTCACTTTGCACACTCACTTTGCACTCTGCACACTCACTTTGCACTCTGCACACTCACTTTGCACTCTGCACTCACACTCTGCACTCAATTTTATCAAATACCGAGGAGAGGGGACTGCCTGGAGTGTGCTTATGTGGAGAGAGAGGCCGCCTGTCTGAGTTAAAACACCCCGTCATTTCTGCTCCACGTAGCCTGGGGGGGGGGGGCAGGAATGGTTAGTCGGACAGCGGGAGGGGATGCTGCTAAATTTACCGTGCAAAACCTATACAGGTGGAAAGTAACATCTACAGGGATGACGCAGTGTAAAATTTAATGTAAACAAGACAAACTGTCAGGGGAACAGTGTTGTACTCTGTGGACTCTTGTACGAATCCAAAAACGTAATTACGTCAATAAGCTCAACTTGACATGAACCAGGATTTCCACGGAACTGCTGTAAATCTAACCCAGCCAGACACAAACTCTCTTTTGCTCAATTGGTCTACTTAGCAAGGAAAAAACAAAGACCTTGACAAAAAATAAATCACAAAAATTAAGCCATTCTGTGAATCTGAGCCATCTTAGTCACATTGAAAGGGAATGGTGGCTTAAGAACTGATTTTTGTTGTTGTTGTAAAAATAAACTTTGTTTATAAAAAGGTTTAAAGCAGATACATTTTGTTTCCAATCTCAGAGGGTGGTATACAAAAGAATCCGATTAGGGAATGCGTGCAGGCACCAACCTTAGGAACTGATGCTACATTAATATTATGCAAGGGCGGCGCCACAAACTGTGGAACTAAATTGCCTCTGAAAGAATTAAATGACGACCACTGCTGTAGGAGAGAGATGGTAACACCTTGTTTGTCTATGATTCCGTTTGTAACAGTGCCGGCATATTCAAAGTGACTATCTATTAGAGCAACCTTGAAACTTCTGTGGTTTGTAACATTTTGTCCATGCTAACCGTGGTTCTTAATTAAAAGGAGAGGACCACTCAACAGCCAGCCTAGGAAAGAGGGCTGTGAGCGCCTAAAGTGACCAGAATACACGTCACACTAATTTCAATCCCATTGTAATCACCGTTCTACCCAGGGTTTGTGCTATGACCTTCCTTTTCTTGAGCTGCCACAATCCTCGTACGACTGCACAAGGCACGTGTTGTGTATTTGACTTGATTTTGTCTCGCAGAAGTTCGTTAGATTTCAAGATAATCATGTTTCGCTGTTTAAACTTTGACTGTGAGCTACTCACAACCAAACGTTAACAGTTATATACAATAATTTCATGGCGCGCATTCTACTCTGTCGTCAGCATGGCGTCGCCGCAATTTGCAAACACGCCCCTCAAGCATGCGTTCAAAATACTTCTGGTGTAAACAATCACCCGCTCACTGGTAAACTCACCCACGAAATGTGAATTATTTAGCACCGAGCAAAGGCCGCAACTCTGAGAAGTTAGCAGCTCTCCCAGAAAACAAAGGTCTGCTATTATGAAGGGGGAAGAGTGTGCGTCAGAAGGCTGCCGGAGACAGGACCACAGGGTCCCCAGACCGACAGGGGTGCGCCCTCTCTCTGCCTGAGCCCGCGGAGACTCAAGTGTAAATTAAAAACAGCAGTCGCACTATCAAGAAAAGTAAAAATGTTCATGGGTGGCAAAAAGTAATGGGTAGCATAATAACCAGGACGTTTGCCCTTTATTTCTATTCTGCCAAACCCCTCTCACAGTGCTACCTCCTCCTCCTGCTGGCGGCAGTGGAGTTGTCCCCGCCCATTGTTTCTGTTCCCGTGAGTGCATTCTCCTGGGCTCCCGTGACTGACATAGGGGAACTAGGAATGAAGCATCCACTCAGTACACGGGGCAGGCTGCATCTGAAGCGGATGATTAAAATCCGTGAAAAAAAGATGTAAGTAAATGAGGAAGTGAATTTACACAGGGCACCAGTGCACTGCACACGAACGGTTGATGTACTCACCTCATTTTGAAGCTCTATCAATTCACTTTGCGGTCTGTGGTTACGGTTCAAAATAATGCACAAACAGGATGTCAGGGAAGCCCTTTGTCTGATGATCCCCTACGAACGGCGGTCTCGGAGCAGGGATAGTCACAGCTGGGCAGAGCAGAATTCAAAACACGGACGGCGGGAGGGGGCGGGAGTGGACACGGACGGCGGGAGGGGGCGGGAGTGGACAAAAAAAGATGTAAGTAAATGAGGAAGTGAATTTACACAGGGCACCAGTGCACTGCACACGAACGGTTGATGTACTCACCTCATTTTGAAGCTCTATCAATTCACTTTGCGGTCTGTGGTTACGGTTCAAAATAATGCACAAACAGGATGTCAGGGAAGCCCTTTGTCTGATGATCCCCTACGAACGGCGGTCTCGGAGCAGGGATAGTCACAGCTGGGCAGAGCAGAATTCAAAACACGGACGGCGGGAGGGGGCGGGAGTGGACACGGACGGCGGGAGGGGGCGGGAGGGGGCGGGAGTGGACACGGACGGCGGGAGGGGGCGGGAGTGGACACGGACGGCGGGAAACGTGCACAGGACAGCGAGGGGGGGGCGGAAATGGACAGCGCATCAGTGAAAGGGGAGGGAACGGAAATAACGTAACTCCGCCCTGGGAAAAAATCTCGGGAACGCCCCCGAATCTGGTCCGGCCTTGACGGACAGATCTCTGTTCCAATGGCTAGCCTCCATTTATGGAGCTAGCCAATGGGACAGGGGGGGCGTATTCCAGAGTCCTTACTAAAATCAAGAAATTTCTCTGGAGGCGGAGCTAAGAGCTCCGCCCTCCAGCGAAACCTAATAAAGGGACATCCCATACTCAGAAGAGGCACATTACTGGTGTAGGTGTACCTCATTTCTGCAACATCACTCAGCTTAACTGTGCTACTCCCCATTCATCCAGTCAGCTTTGATCTGCAACACTACAACTTTTGAAAGTAGTGACAGGATCAGATTTAGCAATCAACACTTCAGAAAGTGACAGATTAGACTTTTGTACAAACTGTAAGCCATATTTTCTTTTTTTTAATATTTATTTTTATTAAACAATAAAATCAACATTACTAGGTGCATTGTCATGCTGTATTAAGTTTCCTTGACGCATATACTGGTTTCAGATACATATAAGTTGTTACATATCATTAGTTACATGTTCTCATGACAGTACTGGATCATCTCGAGCTGGGTGTGTCAGTGGGGTACAGATTTCACCTCTATATACATTCCAATCGTTCCATATGCGAGACCACTTTTCCTGGCTCCCCCTTGCTACATATACAGTTTTTTTCCAAAACATCACCAGTCCATATCCCTGTTTCAGGCTGACACAGTCGGAGCCTGAGTTGCTCCCCACATTTGGGCAATATTGCATTTCACCACCATTAATCCCAGTGTGACCCACGTTATTCTGTTGTAGTTTAAATTTGTAGGATCCCACACATTAAGGAGACATCTTTTGACCTCCAAGGGGATAGTCTGATCAAGTACCTCACCCATTACCTCATGTATTTTCTCCAGTATCTCTGTATGTGTGGACACTCCCAGAGCATATGCAGGAATGTTCTCTCACCTCCACAGTTCCTCCTGCATGTGCTGTCCTCCCCCCTCCCCATTCGTAATAGGCAAGGCCCTGTTATGTAGATGCGATGTAGCATTTTGAGTTGTACCAGTCTCAGCCTAGCCGAGATCGCTACTTCTCGTGGGGAGGTAACCGCTATTGTCCAATCTTCGTCATCAATAATAACATCATCCCTTTCCCATTTTGCTTTTAGCTGTTGGAGAGGTTTACCGGAGTTATTTCTTAATTTTTTATATGTGAGGGAGATAGCTTTCGTTGGCAAGTACCCATTCAAAAGTCTGTTCTCGAGAGGCGAGGATTCGGGGGAGGGGGGGGCATCACCCATCCGGAGACATGTCTGTAGTGCATGTCTCACCTGCATATATCTGAAGTGCTCAGTGTTGGTCAATTCGTGGTCCTGGTATAAGGAGGAAAATGATCTAACTTCACCCCTGACCAAAAGGTCACCTATCTTGGATATCTCGATAAAGTCCCATTTGTCGATGTAAGCATTATTTTCCTTTTAGATTTTTGTATTTGACTGCTGATGAATCCATTAAAATACAATCTAATTTAAGTAAAACATCATCAACAACCTCTCTTCCATGCAGAAGCTTTTATATTGTTTATTTTCTAATCGATGCTCGAGTAGCTACCATGAGCCCAAAGCCTGTGATCTAATTGCCATCTAAACATCTATAACTGGAGAATTACTCTTATCCCTAAAGAGCTTGTCCTTATAGCTGATTTTTCTTTCAGAGACAAGACTCCTAGGGGCCCATTACGATGTCGGGCGGATCGCCACCGCCATGGTGGCGGTGGCGATCCCCCTGACATTCATGCTCGGCCGCCACCCATTTTCACCCCGCCATATTACTATGGCGGGGGAGACCGCGGCGGTCGTAAACACCATCCGCCGCTTTTCCGCCCCGGTCGCCCTACGGCCGGGGCAGAAAATGTTTAATATGGTGGCGGTGTCTATTAGACACCGCCAGCCATATTATGATGGGTTTGCAGACATGCGGAGACTCCCTGCGGGGGCCCGTTGCGGGCCCCCTGGGACTCCGGGGGTGGGAGGTTCACATGGGGGGTACCTATGGTACCCCCCCTGCATTTCAAAGTTCAACATGGCAGGCACCGCGCAGTGCCTGTCATGTTGTGCTTTGAAATGCACAACGTGCATTTTTTCACTATTGCGGCGGATGGCGCTTTCAGCACCGCCCGCCGCAATCGTAAAAATACAGGATGCGCCCACCAGTGTGGCGGGCGCATCCTAATGGCCAAGGCAGGACCGCCGCTCCTATGGCGGGCGGTCCCGTTTTGCACGGGGATGGCGGGCGGGCAAAGTCCGCCCACCATCCTAATGGACCCCCTAGTTTGAAGTGCATGATACTGGGTTGTGTCCGAGTTCGACTGATAGAAAGGAAGCATTTCACAATCTTTTTTAAATTACTTCTATATTGTTAGATCTATGTAGTATGGCCTGCACCTCCCTTCAATACAGAGAAAGGGGTACCACACTCTAGAAGATCCTAAATGCTGGTTGGATAAAGTGATATCCAAATTTAAAGTAAAAATTAATGAGACCTCCTAATGTAAGCTCCACCTAATCAGTGTATTTGTGTGCCATTGGTTACACCGTAAAGGTCAGGCAAATTAAAGTATAGGATTTATACTCTTTAAGGAAGAATTGTGACAAAGACCATGCATAATGAGTGTAATTTCTCAACATGCATTTAGAAAAATTGAGTTCTACATTCTTACACCTAGCATAATGGAGTTCTACGACTAGCTCTATAGCAGTGCTTTTGGCATAATGTCCAGAGGACTGTAATGTCACCGTCCAACAACATGTTTACCTCTCTTAAATTTCATTTAGGGCTCTTTAACCCCTTCAGTGCTAATGACAAGGGTAACTCGTCATGGAGTTTCCATTGATTTCAATGGAAATTCAATGGAAGCACAGAAATGTGCTTAGCATCCAAGTGGTTAATACTATTTGGTATTGCATTGCAAAAGTATCATGTTGAGAAAGGATAGAAGTGTGCCAAGACTCATAGCACCCCTGTCCTACTCCAGTATTATTGGTGAAACATTCTGTATTTGTACACTTTCAGCCATATCAACTATTTCGCTTTACGAATGGAGACCTTTATTAATTTCCGGGGGGTTTCATATTTCTGATGGGAGGTTTCTTTTGAAGGAATTGAGGCTTGTGCTAAATCAAACAAAGACAATTAGAATTCTTCTTTCACCGTAGTACAGTGTTCTTTTATGCTAAATCCTAGATGAAAGAGAATGTAATTGCCTCGTGCAATCCTTGAGCTATTAAACTAAAATATAAACAAGCGCAAAAGGAATACTATAAAAAAATCCGTATTTCTAAAGCCATGCATTACAAGACGCGCATTGGGGAGGCAGAGAACTCCTCTAAAGAGCTTTTTAAAATTTTTAAAGAAATTTCTGTGCTCACTAATGATAATGTGCCTTGCAATAACTCAGTGGAAACTTGCAATAAGATTGCACGCTACTTTTCAGACAAAATCACCAACATCTATGCCAGTTTTTCTGACAAGCTGCCATCCGGCCGTGATTTTACAGAAAGTGCTGTTGCTAATTCTACTGAGTCTTGCCTCCAATACTTTTCGGTTCCCCCTCCTGATACTCTTATAAACATCTGTAAGAGCGTCAAATCGGGTTCCCCTCGTGACCCTGCCCCCCCGAAAGTACTCAGAGAGAGCTTACAGGTACTAGAACCCTACTTTAGGCACATAATTCAATTATCTTTCTCCTCAGCGCACTTACCGCTCGATTGGAAGAAGGCAATTGTATTACCAATCAAAAAGAAGCCTAATGTAAGTCAGGACACCTTGGAAAACCTGAGACCAATCTCTCTATTACCTTATCTTGCTAAAGTGACTGAAAAAATTGCAAATAAACAGCTCATGGCTCACTTTGAAGCTAATAAATCCCTGCATAGCTCCCAGTCCGGTTTCCGGACCAATTACTCCACCGAGACAGCCCTCCTGAGAGCTACTGAAACGCTTCGGGCAGGAGCTGATGAGGGTCATACAATGGCGCTCATAATGCTGGACCTCAGCGCTGCGTTTGACACTGTAGCTCACTCCATCCTGCTACAGTGTCTAAACCAGGCTGGGGTCACCAAGGCGGCATTGGGATGGCTTAAATCCTTCCTAATAGACCGAAGCTTCCAGGTTCAGAGAGGCAATTCCCTCTCAGACAGCATTGCCCTAGAACAGGGGGTGCCTCAGGGCTCTGCCCTGAGCCCCACCCTGTTTAACCTTTATATGGCCCCGCTGGCGGAGGTGGTTCAATCGTACGGCATAAAATTAGTATCTTATGCCGACGGATACCCAACTCCTCATCTCCCTATCCCAGGCACCCACCTTGGCTGCTGCTAATTTCAAAACGTGCATGCAGGAGCTTGCAGGCTGGATGAACCAACACTGCCTCAAGCTCAATGGCTCTAAAACAGAGGTGCTTGTGATTGGGGGTAACTCGGCTAGTTGGACCCTGGACTGGTGGCCTCCTTGTTTAGGTCCTATGCCTTCTCCGTGCAAGGAAGCAAAGAACCTGGGTGTATGGGTTGATCCGAGACTCTCCTATGACAGCCACGTCCAGAAGCTAGCAGGGAAGTGCTTTGGTGTATTGAAGACCTTAAATCGCACCCTGGACCTCCTTCCTTTAGAGGCCAGACGCACGATGACCCAAGCTCTAGTTACCTCCCGTATCGATTACGGTAATGTTCTACTCTTAGGGACCACTGAGAAGAACATAAAAAAATACAGGTTCTCCAGAACACGGCGGCCCGACTGGTCCTTAGGCTTCCTAGAAGAGCTGCCTCCAAGCCTACACTAGTGGCCCTTCACTGGCTCCCTATAAAAAAGAGGATCTTGTTTAAAGCGCTCCTTATATGCTACAGGATCACCTCTCAGGTAGCCCCTGAATATCTGAAGGATCTTGCAATCCCCTATATGCCCAACAGAGAATTGCGCTCCAAGGGTACTGGGCTTCTGTGTGCCCCCCGGATAAACAAAGCCAGAATGGGAGGGCGCTCCTTTCGTGCGCTGGCGGCCAAAAATTGGAACCTTCTTCCTCTGCACATTAGATTGGCAGAGACAGAGACCTTATTTAGGAGACTTTTAAAAACCCACCTCTTTACCCTTTAGGTCGCTCACTTTCTCCTGCTACTCTCTCCACAGCGCGGGGACACGCCGAGATGGCGTCACCAGGCGCTTTATAAAATCCTTTATTATTATTATTATTATTATTGAGATGAGTTCACCTTTTCATGTATTTGTAAAAATCACTTAAAGTAACATGTTTTAATAAGTGACAATTTTACTTTCTGAAATGACAAGTACTGTGGATTAGTCCATAAGTGGCAGCTACTATGTTAGCAAACAACTTCTGTAAGTTACAGGTACTGTGTTTACGCAAGTAATGAACTCTGATATTGACAGTTACTCTGTGTTTGTGGATACCAACAGTCTAAAGATATCGAACTTCATTAAATAACTGTAAGGTGATGAGTACTTTATTATAGTAATTATAAAAGCACAAAAGTAACAATACAAGTCTTTAGCACATAATTCTACCCAAAAGTAGCAGTTTCTCCGTTTTGGTGAACAAAGACACACTTCAGTGATACGATAGCAGGTCCATTGTATTATTAAGTAACAGTTGCATGAAGGAACAGTTATACAGTGGGTCATTGTAGACCATTTGAATTTCCATGGTGTGCAGACAGAATATCGAGTTGAAAATGTCGAACTACAGAAATATTAAGTCCTAAATATCGTGAGTCAAATATCGACAGCAATAATATTGTGGTCAAGAATATCGATTTTAAGGCAAGAAATATCTTTTTTCAAAATATAGAAGTTATTAATACTGTTTGCAAAAATATCTTTGTTTAAAATATCGATTTTTGAAATAGTATTATGTATTTTAGTATTTATTTTTAAATGTCAGTGATGTATTTTTTTTGTATAAGAATTGTTTGTTTTCTAATATATGTGATACATTTGTAGTAGTTATCAATTCTATTTGAATTAAATGTTGCCTTTTTTAGTTCCGTAGAGGGTTGTGGGTTTATAGGGGAATAGGGTGGGAAGTAATTTAATTATAATAAATTAATGATTATTTTGTATTTATTATTATTTATTTAATTGAGATTTTATAGAGTTAATTGTGGGAAGTAATTTATTATTCATTAATTATTAATTGGTTGTTAATCAATATTAATTCATTGATAATGATGGTATTTTTGTAATTCTTTTAGGTGCGGTTGTGGGGTTTATAGGGGCAAAGGGTGGGAAGTAATTTATTTTTAATTAATTAATAATAAGTTGTTAATTAGTATTAATTCATTGAAAATTAAATATGGAAATTGTGTGATTAATTTCAGGTGCCGGTTGTGGGATTTATAGAGGTAATGGGTGTAAAGTAATTAATTTTTTATTATTAATTAGTTGTTAATTGATAATTAATTGTAAATTAATTATGGAAATAGTGTAATTTTAGGCGAGGGTTGTGGGGTCTATGGGGTAATGGGCAGGAAGTAATTTATGTTTCATTAATTATGAATTAATAATTAGTTCTTAATAATTAATAAAAAATTAAACAGAGAAATTGTGTAATTAATTTTAGGTGTGGGTTGTGGAGTACATAGGGGTAAAGGGTGGGAAGTAATGTATGGTTAATTTATTAATAATTAGTTGATCATTAATAATAATTAATTGATATTTAATTAGGGTAATTGTTTATATCTTTTTGTGTGTGGGTTTTACTTTTATAGGGGTAAAGGGTGGAGAGTAAATTAATTTTACTTACTTTATAATTAGTTTTTAAATACTATTAGTTCTTTAATTGAAAAACGTTTTGATTGTGCAATTACTTTTTTTACAGTTGTATTTTAGCTGTGGTTTGTGGGGCTTACAGGGGTACAGTGTGGGAAGTTTATACATTTTTATGAGTTTTTATTTGTTTTTTAATTAATAATATTTCTTTGGTAATTATTTATGTAAGTCATTTTGTTATTTGGAAGTGGGTTGTGAATAGTGTGGTGTAGGAAATAAAAAAAGTAAATTTATGTAATAATGAATGTTTTTGTATCTAAATAGTTTCTAATTAAAAATACTTTTTTGTTTGAATATATAACATTTGTAGGCATGTGTCATATGTATGTACCATTATAATATGTTTTTACAATTTTTAATATTAAATATATTTGTATTTTTATTTTCAAAATATTATATATTTTTTTATTTAGTTTTTAAAATATTTTGGTTTTTGTTAATATTTTGTTTGTTTTTAATTTTTATCTGACTGGAGTGAGAATATTAATTGTTACCCCCCCCCCCGCAATCCAACACTTCCCCTACTGTTGCACTGATTGGAGTGGACATAGTAAATTCCCTTCTGTTGCACAAACTGGAGTGGGAATAGTAAGTTTTACCCCTCAGCTATCCAACAAGGTCACTACTGATTCAGACATTAGAGTGGGAATGATACGTTTTACCCGTCCGATATCCAACATTTTCCCTACTGTAACACTCACTGGAGAGGGAATAGTAATTTTTACCGCTCTGCTATCCAACACTTTCCCTACTGTTGCACTGACTGTAGTGTTAAATTTAAGTTTAAGTTTAAAGATTTTTAAATGGTTAAATGTTTTAATTTATAATCGAATGGTTCTCTTTCAATAGATTTTATGTTATTGGTATATATATATATATATACATATATATATCCACAGATTAGGCTCCAAACTCGTAGTCCAATGGCGCTCTTGTCACCGGTGCTGACTTCAAAGCAGAGCCCCGCTTTCGTCTATTCTCCAAAGAGCTATCAATGATAGCATAAGTCAGCACTCAAACAAAGGATATATTTCCCAAATTTTCCTTTTATTGTTCAAAAAGGCAGCATTCCTCGCATAGTACCAACGCGTTTCGCAACGTACTGTTGCTTGATCACGGTAAGGATACAATGTTGCTGTTCTTTCTTATATTTTTCAAAAAAACGGCCTGAGACCCATCAGTATGATCTCACTTCCTGTCCAACAACAGGAAGTAGCTTGGGAGTTGTAGTTTTTACATTAAAAAAACGAGTGTTTGTAGTTCTGACATTGGGGTCAATACAGTCTCTTATCTCTCTATGGATGTGTCAACATAATCAATCAAGTAATACATTTCTGTACATTTCATAGAAAATTTCAGGGATGACGCTTATTGTATCATAACATTTATCAAAAAAAAATTTCCCATTAAGGTGGGTGTCGGGTGTTCGCCCTCTGGTGGGCACAATTATTTTACCATCTATTCTCCATTCAAAACTCTCTAGTGAGTATCTCTGTCATACTTGTACATCTATTGAGGCCCTCTAGTGGGCTGATGGTCCTCACCTTAACACCCCCTCAACTCTGCGTTTTAGTTATTTAATTCCCGTTAAGGTTGTTTAAGCACCCCAACATACATCCAGCTACATTCCTGTAAAGTAACCCTTCTCATATCATTGTTATTCCATACTGTTCATAGGGTACTGTGTTATCCCCCAATGTTTCTCATTATTCCCACTCCTTTATATACAGTTTCTCAACACCTCTATTGCATTCTGTCTCTCCTTCCAAAGAAAGACATATATAGAACATATAAAGAAATTCAGCTGTTAGTCCACATATCTCAGAACAGTAGTAAGTCCAATTGATTATAAATGTACGTAAAGTTCCTCACTCAAATTTAAACCCCAAGGGCTCATCGTTCGGAAGTTTAGAATTTGTCTTGATTCCCTGCATCGTAATTGTTTTTCTTGGTCTCCGCCCCTTTCGTGTGGCAATACACATTCCAGTGCATAAGTTTTTAGGAGTTTCCAGTCGCTGTTGTGCATCAGTTCCATATGTTTTGCAACAGCATTGTTTTTGTCTTTGTTTGCTGTCGCTCTGATGTGCTCAAGGATTCGTAGTTTGAATTGTTTCTTCGTGCTTCCAATATATTTTAGTGCACACGGGCATTCGATTACATATACCACGTGTGTGGTTGTACAGTCTATCAATTGGTTGATCTTCCACAATTTTTTATTTGGTAACATTACTTCTTTTTTGTTAGTAGCAATTTGACAGACCTTACATCGTTGGCATTTGATGAATCCTTTCGTATTCATCCATTGGATTCCCTTCTTCTTTTTTGTTCTGTCCTGGAAATGACTTTGTATCAATTTGTCTCTCAGGTTTTTTGCTCGACGAAATGTAACCAAAGGGTGATTGCCCATTATTTTTCCCATTGTTGGATCTAATTGCAAAAGTTTCCAATTTTTTCTGAGGGAGTTCACAATTTGTTTTGATTCTCTTGTGTAGTCCAATATTAGTCTCACTTTTCTTTCACTTGGTGGGTTATCGGTTGCATTTGTTGTTGATTTTTTTGTTCTCAGAGCATCTTTTCTTTCTTTCTGATTTGCTCTTTGCCATCCCTTGTTGATAATAGCCATGTGGTATCCTCTGGTTTTGAATCTTTGAGCCATGTTTTTACTTTTTGATTCCCATTCATTCTTTTCTGAGCATATCCTTCTTGCTCTCAAAAATTCACCATACGGTATATTTTCTTTGACCGAAGATTTATGAAAGCTGTCAAAATGTAAGATCGAATTGGTTGCCGTATCTTTTCTGTGGAGTGTCGTTTCCACTCTATTGTCTTTGATGTAAATTTCTGTGTCAAGGAAAATTGCTCTATCCTTGCTTATATGGTATGTAAAATGAATGTTGGAAGTTGACGAATTTAGGATCCGAAAGTAGTTCTCAAATTCCACGGCTGTTCCTTCCTAAATTATTAGGAGGTCATCTATAAATCTGACCCATTTGGCTATTTTCTCCACGTGGATGTCATTGTCAGTGTGCCAGGCAATCTGTTGTTCCCACCACCCCATTGTGAGGCATGCGTACGCTGGGCTGAATGAAAAACCCATAGCGCAGCCATGGACTTGTTGGTAGATTTCCTCTCCGAATAGGAACACATTTTGGGTTAGGCACATTTCCACCATGTCGATTAGCATTTGGTTATGTTGTTGGAAATGAATGTTTCGTTCTTTCAAGAAGAAGGCACAGGCCTTTAGTCCCATGTCGTTATCAATATTAGTGTACAGCGACACTACGTCCATTGTTACCAATAGATAGTTGGATTGCCACGGTAAGTCCTCTAAATGCTGTAAGAGATCTGTGGTGTCACGTAGATAAGAGCTCAAGCTGGTAACAAACGGCATGAGGAAGAAATCAATATAATTAGCGATTGGTTCCATTAGCGACCCCTTTGATGACACTATGGGTCTCCCTGGTGGTCTTAGTGGGTTTTTGTGCACTTTTGGCAAAAAATAAATCGTCGCCATTTTGGGATGATCTGTGCACAAAAATTTCATTTCATCTGTGTCGATTAAATCTAGTTTGTTCCACAATTGAAGTTTTTGGTCCAATTTCTCTTTAAATATTGTCGTTGGATTCGCCTCTAATTTTCTGTAGTATTTTTTGTTTTCCAATTGTGAATGTGCCTCTGCTACGTAGTCGATTGTGTTGAGGACCACAATGTTTCCGCCTTTGTCGGCGCATTTTATAGTTATAGTTTTGTCTTCTCTTAAATGATTCAAGGCGTTTCTTTCCTCTTTGGATAGATTGTCTTTAAATTTCTGTCCCTTGATTTTATAAATATCTTTCACAATGGCCTCCTGGAATAGGTCGATCTTGTTACCTTGGGGTAATTGTGGATAGAATTTGGAGGGTGCTTTCATTCCACTTAGGCCTGCGCCTTTTTGGTGTATTATCTGAGATTCTGAGATGTTTTCCCCTTCATTGTCCGTATCTAAATTAGTTAGTAGAGTCAGTGCTGGTAAGTCTGCTGAGGTTAGGCTTTGTTCTGTTCGAGATTCATCCACTCTGTTTCGATTTTTATTTTTTGCATAAGATGCCATTCTTTCATTTTCTTCAAAAATCTTTACGAGTTTTATTTTCCTGATATACTTGTATATATCAATTCTTGTCTGTGCTATGTCCATTGATTCAGTAGGGCAGAATGTTATTCCTTTTTTCAATAGTGAGGTTTCATATTCGTTGATCTCTCTGTCGGACAAATTCACAACCACTAATTCATCATGCATTGCGTAATTTATTTGCCCCTCTTCTGACGCATCGATCTTGTTTCCGTACCTACAGTTTCTGATCCATTTTTTCCTTTGTCCCCTTCTGGTTGTTTTTTTTGTGAGGTTCCTGACCTGGGTACCCATCTGCGTCCTCGACCTCTTCCTCTGATATTTTGATTTTGATTGAACTCCCATGTCCTTTGTTCTAATACCAGTCTCATATCCCCTAAAAAATCCTTACTAGCGGGGTCCACATTTTGCACTCCCTCTTCACTTGTACCCGTAGATGTCAGTGATGTAGCACTCGAAGAACTCTGTTTATTGAACACTTTACTTTGTTTTTTGAAAATATCAAATTTTCTGGCATATGTAAAGAGACACTTGCTGTTTGCTGGCCGGAGCTGGGAGAGCCCTCTGCGTGTTGCTTTGCCCTTAAAGACTGCTCCCTCCTTCCTGGAGACCTCGCGGTACCCGCTGCGCGGGTCCCGCTTCGCCCGTGTGCCTGGGCGGCTGCTTTGCTTTCCGGTGAATCACTCTCTGGATTGGAGGCGGACAACAGGGCTGCGAGCGCCAGGTGAGGTACAGGGACTCCATTGCCCAGGAGTCCCTGCGCTGTCATCACCTGCACCTGGTCGCTCTCCCTGTTTGTCCCGCCCCTGAGCGCCGAGTCAAAGGTGCCTGCGGATCACCGCCCTGTGGGAGACACTTGCTGTTTGCTGGCCGGAGCTGGGAGAGCCCTCTGCGTGTTGCTTTGCCCTTAAAGACTGCTCCCTCCTTCCTGGAGACCTCGCGGTACCCGCTGCGCGGGTCCCGCTTCGCCCGTGTGCCTGGGCGGCTGCTTTGCTTTCCGGTGAATCACTCTCTGGATTGGAGGCGGACAACAGGGCTGCGAGCGCCAGGTGAGGTACAGGGACTCCATTGCCCAGGAGTCCCTGCGCTGTCATCACCTGCACCTGGTCGCTCTCCCTGTTTGTCCCGCCCCTGAGCACCTCCTCCCCATAACAGGAGTGGTAGGAGCCGCTGCGCGGGAGCGCGCCCGGGAGAAGCCCGGGACAAGGGCGGGACCGTCTGTGGCCGTCCGGGGCCGAAGGAGGCCGGGCAGGGCCACCCCACTTACATCCACCATACCGGTTCCAACTTGTGGTGCCTCACTGTGGTGCCGCAACTCAGCATGTCAACTCGCTCCGGTAAGGCCTTGAGGGGTGGTGGGGAAAGTGCCCCCGGGGGTGCTATGTTCGGCTCTATGGACAAATTCCTGACTAGGGTGGCGGCTGTCATCGACAATGAACTTGCCATATCTGAACGGCGCCTTTCTTTTGACTTTCCTCCTTCTAAAAGTCCATCTCCAGCAATAGTGTTGTCCCCTCAAAATTCTACTTCCCCTGCACCCTTGCTTGGGGGTCTACCTGGGGATTCTTTTATTGCACCATTAGAGGGTGGTATAGAAGGGGTAGAAAGCTCATTGACCGGTAACCACGGTACTAGCTCTTGTCCCGTGCTTATAGATCCATGCACTGAGTTTTCCTTAGCAGGCTCACCTGGCATTCAGTTCCAACACTGCCCTGAGGTTCCTGCTCTCGTCCCACAAGCTCCGCCTAAAAATCGACCTAACCAGGAGCCTATCAAAAGGAAGGGGAAAAGGGCAATTTACACTCGAAAGGGCTGTCCATCCAAGATTACTAACCATCCCAGGTACCCGCCCCAGAGGGGTCCTTCCCCCCTGGGTGCCGCAGGACCTGTACCTTCAGGGACTCCTATTTGCGCTCCAGCTGCTATTGATACAGTATTACCTTCCCTGCTGGCCCCACCAACGCCTGACCAGGCCAACGTGGGTCCCTCCTTGGAGTCGATTGAGAAGCTGGTCAAGTCTCTCGTGTTGCCACTTATAGACCAGGTTAAGAGGTTGGGGGACAGGCTTGACTGCTTTGAACAGGTTACTAGGGACAATTTTTTTGCCCTAAAGACCCTGCTCAAGCTCCAGCCAAAGCCCAGTGAGGATAGGACAGATAGGTTGGATAAGTCCAATAGGATAGAGGTTCCAGTGAGACCCCCCTCGGGAGATCAGCTGACGCAGCCGCCCAAGCAACCAGCCCCATGGAATACTATCTTGGCTGCTCCTAAGGTTGGTCCTAGGCAGATAAAGCCGAATGCTTCCACTCATGCTGCTCAAGTGCATGCTACCCCTCCCCCAGTAGTAATAACCCCGGTGTCTACCCAGGGCCCAAGGCAACATCAGAAGGGAGGGACGGGCTCTACTTCGCAACCTGGGGCTGTTATATCTGCCACAATTGGCGGTGTAGCATCAACTCCTACGGTTGCATCTATCCCCGTCCCACCTATAAACCGTCCCCCTTTAGGTCCTCCTCAGAATAGTAGACGAAAGTGCCCCCCAGTTAACCTCCCCCCTGAGTGTCACCCGTATGTTGTTATCCTTACCAAAGTCCCCCCTATTGGGAGTACCCAGCGGGAAAACCACCAGGCACTCAAGAATAAGGTCATCCACTGGCTGAAAGCCAACAGGCCCTTGCCTGAGGGAGTGGATGGTATTATTCTTGGTGTACGCAGGGTGGGATGGATTGGAAACGGGAAAAAATCGCTTGAAGGGGATTGTGTGGTGGTAAACTTCCAAGATGCCAGGGTCGCCCATCTAATATGCTCTCAAGGTCAACCCACGGTTGGAACGGGTATCGACATAGTCGACTTGACATTCTTTTACCCACGGTCTATTATGACCACTCCCACCATCCACCTTGGACAACCCACCTATATCAGCAGTCCTGGGGGCCAATTCTCTGTGGAGAACACTGCCCACGGCCTTTCGACCCCGGGAGTATTTCCCCAGCAGCTATGCCTAGCTCCAGTGATACCAAACTGGGGACCCTGGAGCTGTTGACTCAGATATGTTCCCGGGGAGGTCGCTGTGGCTCCAAGCTTTGTTGCTGAGTCAACACCTTACCCCAAATCCAATGGCTCCTCCTCCTCATCGCAAATTCAGGCTACGGCCGAGTTTGTAGAGGAGAAGGGGGAGACTGGGGCATCTTATAATCTTCTGGCTAGTCCCCCTGGTGTGGGTCTTGTGGTCTTATCACCCCCTGTCGAGGATTGTAGCATTGCAGCTGTAACGGACCCCCAGATTAGGGTTTTCAGCTGGAATGTGGCGGGCCTCGAGAGGAAGCTGGCGCTGCCGGACTGGAGCGAGCGTGTGGAGCAATACTCCATATGCCTGTTCCAGGAAACCTGGAGTCGGGTCCCCCTACACAAGGCGGGCTATTCCACCCACTTTTTGCCGGCAGTAGAAAGTGCAACTGGCAGGGGCCGCCCTTCCGGTGGCCTGTTAATCTGGGTAGCCGCTGAACTCAACTGTAGGGTGGAGGAGAGGGACACTAATTGCCCTGACCTCCTAAATATTTTGCTTAGAAATTCCCAGGGCAGAGTTATTCTAAACATTTTTAACATCTACGCCTGTGGCACTAAGGGGGGAAGAGAATCCCCAGTAATAGCTTGTCTGGAAGCCCAACTCCGCTCATCTCCCCACAGGTCCTGTACCTTGCTGGCAGGCGACCTGAACTGCACTTTTGAGCCCCTGGACCTGGACATCCTAGCAGACCAAGAGGAACTTGATAATGGGTGGGGGATTCCGCCCCTCGAGCTTAGTCCTATTAAAAAGTGGACAGAAGTGGCCCTCCAGATCAACTCATTAGTTATGGAGTTTGGTCTTAGAGCTGCCAACGGCAGGACTAGGTCCGACAAAGTAGGGGCGCACACCTACAATAGGCCAGGGCACATGTCACGGATTGATTATTTTCTCCTTGACATACACCTGTGGAGCCTGGTGGAGGACATGGTAATTGTACCTTCTGTGGAGAGTGACCACAATCTCCTGTCCCTCACCCTGTCCCACAGGTGTTTCAATAGCACCGTGAGTAGATCTCCTTGTAACCCCGCTCCGGACCCGTCAGTGGTTACAAACTGTGGTCGAAGGCTAAAGTGGGCGAAGCTAGCTCTTTCGGAGGAGAAAACTTCTGCGATTAGGCAGCTTCTGGTCTCAGCCCTAGCCAATCTTGACTGCCAAGAGGAAGGGCTGATGGAGGTGGCACCCAGGTTCTGTGTCATAATTCAGGCCATTGGCGACCTCTTTGTAGTTCCAGCTCACCCGAGCGGAAGGAATCCAAGCCTACGATCGGGTCAGGGCTGGTACAATCAGAAGTGTAGGGAGGCGAAGTCACTTCTCATCGAGGCGGTCAAGTCCAAATTACCGTCTAGGACTAGGGAGGCCAGGAAATACTATGCACTCTGCCAGAAAAATGCAAGGATGGAGTGGGAGGTTAATTTCTGGCAGGACCTCCTGGCTGCCAGTCGTAGGAAAGATGCTAAACGTTTTTGGGACATGGTGGGCAAAAGGAATCGTCCTGACGACTCCCGGAGGACTTGTGCCATCAATGCCCAGACTTGGTTCTCCCATTTCCAAAACCTTTATTCTGCTGTCGAAGGCCCACTTAATGATTCCTTTAAAATCCCACCCTTTACTCTAGTTCGTGACCTGGAACTGTTTTCTCCCTTGGATGTAACAAAGCAGATCAAAACCTTGGTCCCTTTGAAAGCAGCTGGTCCGGATGGCCTACCGGGGGATATCCTCCGTGCTTACCCGGAAGAATGGGGGGTACTAATCTCTGCACTCCTCAACGCAATCATGGGGGGAGGGCCTGTGCCTGACTCCTGGAGAGGTGCGGAGGTGGTCCCCATTTTCAAAAAGGGCAGTCGGGACTTACCAGGGAACTATAGGCCTATAAGCCTAATAGACTCCAGCCAGAAATTGGCTGGGAAAACCATCTTGGGGAGAATCACTCAATGGGTGGATGACAATCACATTCTGTCCGACATGCAGGCTGGGTTCCGTTCGGGTACAGGAACTATTGAACAGGTCTTTAGGCTTTTGTTGTTACACTGGAAGGTGGTGGTGCTGGGCAAAGGCAGTCTTTATTTGGCCTTTATTGACCTTAAGACTGCCTTTGACCTGGTACCAAGGGAGGAACTTTGGAGGGTGCTTCATGGTTTAGGGATGCCCCCGTACTTATTAGACCTCCTTATTAACCTGCACACCAACACCTATGCCCAGGTTAGATGGGGGCTGAATGGGGAAAAGACCGATAAGATAAGGGTCGAGAGGGGAGTAAGACAGGGCTGTGTTTTGGCCCCAACCTTATTCTCCCTCTATATTAACGGGGTGGTAGATCATCTACTGGGCGAACCATCAGACGCTCCCATAATTCCAACTCTGTTGTTCGCCGACGACACCCTCCTCATTTCTAAAACCCCCCAAGGTCTACAGACATTGCTGAACCGCTTCCAGGACTTCTGTACCACCAAGGGCCTCGTCATCAACATAGACAAGACCAAGTACCTAGTCATGCATCCACCTTGCAAACTTGGCCGCCCTCCAATTCTGAACTCTATACCCCTAGAAAGAGTGGCGGAATTTGATTATCTGGGAATCCGACTGAATGATGCGATGAGCTGGACTGCCCACATTGATAAAATGACTTTGGCCCACAAAAGGGTGGGGGGCGCCCTTCTTAAGGAGTACAATAACTCCACAAAACATTGTGTTGCTCCTATACTTGAGATCTACAAAGCACGTGCGGTCCCAGCGTCACTCTATGGATCGGAACTGTGGGGCTTGGGCAAAGTTGACTCATTGAGCAAGGCCGAAAACAAATTTATCAAGGATCTCCTTGCCATTCCATCGAGCAGCCCGACCATCCCAGTGCTCATGGACACTGGCTGTAAAGCCATAAGGGACCAGGCTCGGCTTCGTCCCCTTCTGCTCTGGGCACGCTTGTGGAGGGTCCCGGAGCTACAATCCTATGCCAATGGCTTGGCAGAAGTGATGCACGCTGATGGTTGGAGTAGCATCAAATGGCTGAAGGACATAAAACATCTCTTAGGGGAACTAGGTTTGGATTCTTGCTGGCATAGTCACTCCGCTCCTCCAAAGAAGATTTTAAAAAAACTTTTCTGGGAGTGGGTTTGTGTGAAGCGCTCTAGAAGCCAGCTGCACTGCAAAACCACCGCAGCTTTCCTGCTGTTCAAAGACGCTGTCTTGTACGAGCCATACATGGATATTATATCAGTTGCTATGGATAGGTCCTTGTATATTAAATTTCGGCTAGGAACTTTGCCCCTGGCCGACCTCTGCTCGAGGTGGAATAAAGCCCAGCCCACATCACGCTTCTGTGCTTTTTGCCAGGACAAGCCAGAGACGGTGCCACATTTCCTTTTTGAATGCCCGGACTATGGTCGCCCCAGATCACGTTGGCTTGGTCCCATTTGCCGAGAACTGGGGACTCGTCAGCACTCCGTTGCCCTGCGGATTCTTTTAACTAATACAGCCCCTCCTATTGTTTGTGCTGTTGCTAAGTTTTTAAAATGGGCTTGGTTGATTAGACTTAGAAGACTGACTACATCAATTTAATTCTTTTTTATCTAATTTATGCTGACCTAACGTGTTTTTAATTTTCATACTATTTGTACAGTCTTACCTATTTCGACATGCTGTTTTTATCTTTTTGTACTGCTTTTATGATATGTGCATATCGAAATAAAGCAATCAATCAATCAATCAATCAATCAATCAATCAATCAATCAATGTAAAGATTCACCCGTTATTATAATCCTCCTCATCCCTTTGAAATTTAGCTTGTTTACGATTTCTTACCACTTCCTCATGTTTACTTACATATTTTTCCAACTCCTCTTTGAATTTAGTGTGTTCTGGGCTCAAATCCATAGACGCTAGTTCTTTTTCTAATTCTGCCAATTCCTCCTTTATTTTTACCAATGTTATTTCCAAATGTTTCACAAGAATTTTAATTAATCCCAAGGATGATTCCAGTATAAATTCGCCCCATTCATTTAGCAATTCATCCGACACGTCTTGTTGGCTTGGCATTAGTGAGATCCGTAGTCCTCTCGGGACCCTCTTTACTTCAATGTATTTTTTTAATGTGATTAGTTCCCACCATTTATTAATTTCTTTCTTACTTAGTCTCTCCCACATCTTGAGCTTGCTTTTAGTATCCATTTTATCATCCTTATTTTTATCTTTGTTTTTATTTTTGTCCGTTTCCGTCTTTCTTTGTTCAAAGAAACATGAATCCAATAGTTCAGTTCTCTCGGCGTCACGTTTATCCATTATGTATCACAAAAAAGGTTTTTTGTATCACACAAATTACTGTGCTTTCCGCTGCTTAGAGAAGAACAAATCTCACGTGTTCCTCTCCTTTTATTCTTTCCAATTTCAATTTTTAGGAGTTTGATTAATTGAAATTGGAAAGAATAAAAGGAGAGGAACACAGATAGGGCGAACAAACTCTGTATTCAGGAGCCATATCCTAGTAGTTGCAAGGCAACTTTTTCCTGACATACAGCTGCTTAAATTGTCCATGATGTAGTCCTTCCGTTCTGATTGGTCTCTCTTCAAGAATACGCAGCACCTGTTTCTCTGCCCTCACTACCACTGTCTGGTCTTCCATAATCTCCAGATCTCTGATCTAATTTATTCTGTGAATTCCTATTATTATTTCTTGTCTGGTCTTATATTTTGTACCACCTCCCAAGCCTTGTTGATTCATGACAGTGAGTCTGAGTTGTTCTGCATGATGAGAATGAGGTAGGGTTTGTAGGTGGGACTAGAAGAGTGTCTTTACAGGACATCTGGAAGAGATGTAACAACACACTTGTCCTTTGCAGAATTCACCAACCCACCAATAAACGATCCAGTGTAATGAGGAGACAAGACATAGATAGCCCAATCTAAACTACATTAAGGAATACTATCCTGAAATGCAATGGTTAAGGAATAGCTGACCACAGACATAAATAATGTAAATAAGTGTTAAGGAGGGGCACCTGGTCTTGTGTAAGAGATGAACAGATGTTCCCAGCAGTGGAGCTGAAATGCCTGATTGATGTGGCACAGATATGAGTTACTCAATGTAGAAACACAGCCAGACCTTTCTAGACTGTATGTTTTCAGGATGTTGTCACTGGTGGGGACTCTTGTGACCTAGAAACTAGAAATAGGGTTTCAGATATTAATGGATTAGCCTGTGGACGATAGAGTACTGTTCTTCAAAATACTTTCAATCCTGAATAATTTCAGTGGCCAAACAACTCCAATTGCTAATGGAGTTGTTTGGCTGCTGGGGTGAATATAGCATGGCTGCAGATGGTAGACTGATTTATAAATACATTAAACATTTACAATTTATGACAGGAAAGGAGATTCCTGCTGAGATGCAAAGACTACTTTTTTTCATGAGCCTCTAAACCTCAGCAGAACAATTTACCCTTTCAAATCTGTTCATTTAGACATAAAAAAGAGAATGAAAAACAGTTTTGAAGTCTCAGATCTAACGTAGGGGCCCAGTACGATGTCCGCCCGCCACCGTATCTGGAAACGGGATCGCCCGCCATTGTCCCGGCGGTCCCACAAATGGCATGTCCAGGAATACGGTGGCGGTGCAGGTTGAAATTTGTAACTTATTGTCATCCTCACCCATCTATTTTAAATTGGGCAAACTTTGTCACCTGGAGGTGCTTTGAGTGGTGCAGATTGTATAGCCCCTGGAGGTCTTTGATTAGCTATTTCCATTATGGACCTCGGCTATGTAAAAATTGAGGTCTTGTTTTTTTTGTTTTTGCCCACTGCTCCATACCCAGTGCCATCCCTCTTCCTTTACTCAACCTCTCCCCCCCCATTGGAACCCTCCCTTGACTATCAGGAATTTTGCCTGTTGGGCCGCCAAAGAGAAGAAGAAACCTCACTAAACTAAAACAAATAACAGTGCCCCTCTGCCCGCCACTCAGCCAATCTCTGGTACCTTTGACTACATTAAGCACATTTCCTCCATTTTTTATTCCTATTTAGGATTATTCCTCAAGATTTTCCACCCTTTTTTATACTATCTATCAGGCTATCAGCTTCCTCTATTGATCATAAATTGTGCATCTGGTTGTTCCACATAACGCATAGCATCGCCCGGAATTTCAATTGGGCTTTAGCTAAAAGTTTGTTTAACTCTTCCATCCTTTTACCCAATTCTCACTGCTTCTGGTCTGTTGCACGGCATACATCCGACCTAATAGAAAAGGAGAAGTTCTGAGCTGGATATGGCCCATTCCTCAGTGTTGCTGTCAGGATGGTTTCTTTGATTGAATATGAGATAACATTTACGAGTATTTTCTAAGTCTCAACGAAGATCTTGAAAGAATTGAGAATCACATAAGGAGGAATAACTTGAGGGTTCAAATATTCCAGAAGCGGATGAGGGGTCTAACATCAAAGCTGTGATAATTAAACTACTAATAGAGACCACCCTGAAAGACAGGCCTGATATTGATTTAGACCATGAAATAGAACAGATATATCTAGACCCTTTATGCGGAATATGCAGAGCCAGAAGTCAAGGAATATACTTGTAAATGTTCTCTCATGTTCAGTCAAAGAACTAATCCTGATAGCAGCACTGAGGAATGGCCCCTGCCTCCTTTGTGACTGATAGGTATGGGTGATACGCTAATGTTAATGATGTTGCATATAATGGAGTTTTGTCTGCTCAGGTTGCGAGTGCTTGCCGTTGCCCTAGTTGTGGTATACACCGGGCCAAAGGATTTAAGATTGTTTGATAGCTGCCCTTGGAGTATCATCGCACTGAGCGGAGCCAGGTGAGCCTCTTTGTTTTCCACAGTGGGGTGTGCTATGTATCGTTGGGGGTGATACCAGTAGTGAGCAAAATGGGCCTGGGTGCATAGGTAGTATAGATAGAAATCCAGACCTGCAACTCTCCTTTGAGATAAGGACGTGTAAGTGTCTGCCACTTAATTCTAGTTTGCCAACCTGCCCTTGTGAGAGTTGTCAAAGAAATCTTGTATTAATGGGATTGGGATGTTGGTAAATAGATATAAAAATTTAAGTAGCATGACCATCTTGATGATGGCAAGTCTGTCTGCCAGCGAGAGTAGCAGGCGGATCCATCGGCCTACCTGATCTCACAGTTACGTTATAGCTGTACCATAGTTTTGGCGTATTACTATTTCTAAGTCAGTGTGCACCCAGAATCCCAGATACTTGAGGGGTTCCGTACACCATTCAAGTGTGAAGCCGTGGCAGAGGTCAGCAAAAAAAACAATGTTTTGGACCAATTTAGACTTAAACCAGAAAACCATATATATGTGACATATTCCGCACCATTGGGTCTAGGTTTATGCTGGGTTCTCTCATGTACACCACCATATGGTCGGCATATAGTAAGACCGCCAACGGGGTAGGCGAAATCGCAGAGGTACGGATATGTGTTTTTGCCTGATAATGCATGCAAGTGTTTCCAGTGCATGGGCAAACAAAATCACGGAAAGGGGCATCCCTACTCTGCCTCGTTCCTCTGTGTATTATCACAGGACCTGAGATCTCACCAATAATACGGACTCCCACAGCCGGGTTTGTGTACAACAACAATTCGGGCCAGCGCAGTGAACATGTATGACCACTGTATGGAGTCAAATGTCTTAGCAGCATCCAGAAAAACAGCCAAAGCTGGCATCACTGGATTCAGCTGCTGAATGACAGCAAATAGGGTGCAAAGATTATGAGTGGTAGATCTAGCAGGAATATATCCCGCCTGGTCCGGCAGTACGAGTAACGGCAGCAGTGGTTGTAGGCGGGATGCGACTATTTTTGCTAGTATTTTTACATCAGTGTTCATTAATGACAACGGTTGATATGAGTCTGTCTTATTCAGCGGTTTGACCGGCTTTAAAAGTGCGATTAGTAATGCTTCACACAGCGTGGGGGGTAGAGAGTGATTGTCAAATGCCTCTAGATACAGTTCAATAAGGTGGGGTGTTAGGAGGTCCGAGTATGTTTTGTAAAACTTGCTCGGTAGACAGTCCCTTCCAGGCGATTTACCATTTGGTAGCTGGCGAATGGCTTCCCTCACATCCCTTGGGATAGCCATGCCAGTGCAATGTCACTTAGGTATGCATCGCTCTCGCTTGGCGGACACCGAGGGGCGCTCACCAAAAAGTTCAGTTTAGAGATCCACGAAACATTTCAGGATTTTCCTGGAGTCATGGTCTCGCGTCCCATCCTGAGTCTCAATACTTAGTACTTGTGGGATGTCTCGTGGGCCACCCAACTTAGCCACCAGACTGCGTCAAGGTCATCCACCCTCCCCGTACGAATGTGTGATCCATTGCTTTGACATATAACGAATTTCTTGGTCTGCCGTTTCGGTATATTCGCACAGATGCATCTGAATGTCTACCAGTATCTTAGGTTCCAGGGTGGCCACATGCACCCTTTCCTTTGGCTGAAGCATGGTTTCCAGGTGATACAGATGCGAGCGCAGGGAGTGCAATATTCCCATCCGAATCCCCATGCATGTCCCGTGAATCATGATCTTGAAAGCCTCCCAGAGTGTCCCGGCTCTTTTTTTCGGCAAAGTAGTGCACAATGGCAGACTTGACTCCACATCTAAAACCTGTGTCCTGTAGGGCGGAAGCTTGGAGCCTCCATTGAAAAGGGCGGCGTTCCGGATGGTAGTGGCAGAGTCAGCGACACTGTGGAGTGATCCAACAACGTTTTGGGCAAGTATTGCACGTTCTGCACCCATGGGGTAGCCCCTCTGTTCACCAGCCAATAGTCCAGGCATGACCACATATTATAAGGTTCAGCGAGGGGTTATAGGAGTGTTCAGAATTGTGTAGGCGCTCTACGGGTAGTGGTCAATGGGTCACTTGAAAAATTGGTGGTTGGTGCTACTTGCTCTGAGATAACCCTTGTTTTAGAAAAGGGAAGGTAGAGGAAACCTCTTTCTTCTGTATGTTTGAAAACAATGTCAAGCGCACACAACCTGCATATATGTTCAACAGTTAAGTTTGGTCTTCATTTAATGGAAAGGAAAGGATCAAACTCTAATATCTTTGACTCGTGAAGTGTTTATTCATTCAATTTCAGTAATTGTTTCATAAGAAAAACCAGCCAACACGTGTTTTGTCAACACCGGGGTAAACCCGTGACTCTTCAGGGCTGTCGGGTATGATGAAATGAGCTGTGTCGTCGGACCGGTGATAGTTCCGACCCGGTCCTGATCGGGTATGAGCGAGGGGGGACGCGTAGAGGAGGTGCTTATGAGCGTCTCAGTAGTAAGATATTTAGGCAAGTCCGACGCCGGATAAGCGATCGGAGGGCAAAGGGAAGCAAATCCGCTATCCCTAGCCTTTGAGCTTGTGGTCGTAGTATTAAGGGAGGACGATATCTGCGCGTCTGCAGGTAAAATCCACCCTCCCCGTACGAATGTGTGATCCATTGCTTTGACATATAACTAATTTCTTGGTCTGCCGTTTCGGTATATTCGCACAGATGCATCTGAATGTCTACCAGTATCTTAGGTTCCAGGGTGGCCACATGCACCCTTTCCTTTGGCTGAAGCGTGGTTTCCAGATGATGCAGATGCGAGCGCAGGGAGTGCAATATTCCTATCCGAATCCCCATGCATGTCCCGTGAATCATGATCTTGAAAGCCTCCCAGAGTGTCCCGGCTCTTTTTTTCGGCAAAGTAGTGCACAATGGCAGACTTGACTCCACATCTAAAACCTGTGTCCTGTAGGGCGGAAGCTTGGAGCCTCCATTGAAAAGGGCGGGCTTCCGGATGGTAGTGGCAGAGTCAGCAACACTGTGGAGTGATCCAACAACGTTTTGGGCAAGTATTGCACGTTCTGCACCCATGGGGTAGCCCCTCTGTTCACCAGCCAATAGTCCAGGCATGACCACATATTATGTACAGTTGAAATGAATGTGCCCTCTCGGTCCTTGTGTTGTTGAATCCGCCATACATCGATAAGGTTGAAGTCCACCAGTAGTCCCGGAGTATCTTGCTCGCCTGTTTAGTCTGCCCAGCCAGGCCTGGGGGTCTGTTAGCATGTGGGTCCAATGTTATGTTAAAGTCCACCCCCATATAATAGTGGAGAATTGCAGCTTATGTATGTGGGCATTAAGAGTGGTGTAAAAGTCGGGATTATCAATATTGGGTCCGTATACATTAATTAGAGTTAGGGCCGTTCCCCCACATTTTCCCGGCCAAATGACATATCTTCCCTGGCCATCCATTTCGGAGTGCAGTGTAGTAAAGGGAATGCCTCTTTGTACCATGATGAGTACTCCCCTGGGAGGAATAGGAGAAGTCTATTTTCACGTTTGCCCAGCGCAACCCAACACTTTGCGCCGCCTACGTGGTGAGGTGTGGTTCCTGAATGAAAGCAATGTGTACCCGTAGCGGTCCAGATATGCGAATACCTGATGGACTTTTTTAGGGTTATTCAAACCCCCTCACGTTCCATGTGAGTAGGTTGAGATTACTTGTCTCAGTTTTCACAACCATGTCTTGGCTGCGTGACAGCGTTGTGCATGGGATAGTGTGGCAAGCGGTTGGTCTTTGTGGTTGCATGTCAGGTGAGGTGCAGTCAGAGCCTCAACATCTGAACAACAGTAACATACCCTCCCCCAACCCACTCCAGCACCCTCAATTTACCAAAGCCATTCCCAGTACAGAACCCAGGTATAATTCAAACATGCCTAACTACTGGGTCCAGTGGGACTGTAACATTAAGTGTAGTACATTATTCTCGATGGGGTTTACCCTCATGGGGTTGCTAGGCGCCTTTTGCCCTCTGCCGCCTGCCCATTGTTCCAGTGTTATTGTGTGAGTTATAGCATGCAGTAGGTCTTACTATATGTCCTCTCTCCATCTTCCTGGACAGCCATCCTGAGCTTTTTTGCTCCGCTACTGTTTTTTTCTATGCTTGCGCAGTCAGTGTCCAACACCTGGGGTTTCAGTTCCTGACCCAGCTTCGTGAGCTGTTTTCTGCACATGCCTCACTTGCCTCGCGACCCAGCCGCTAGTTTTTGTTGTCCGTCGTGACTGCCCCACTACTTATGGTTTCAGGACGAAGACGCCGCCCAATGCTTTTAATGAAGTCCATAGCTGCCTTGGGGGAAGCTAGTATTGTGTGATGCCCGTCATGTTCTACTTTCAAGCGAGCCGGATAAAGCATGGCATACTTGAGGCCCAAGGCTTATAGTTTCATCTTCGTTGGGCCAAACTCTCTCCTCGCTGCCTGTACGGTCGTTGTAAGGGTGGAGCACCATGTCCCGGTCTCTGTAATTCAGAATTCAGGAGTTTGGCAATAAACGGCCTCTAGGGTGGGGGGCCCGGTAGGTGGGCACGCCTGCAGTGGTCTGTGGGCTCGATCCACTATTAATAATCCACTGACAGCTCCTCACTTCCAAAAATTTCTCTTAGCATACCTTCGACGTAGTTTTCCAGGCAGGCTATATTAGTGGACTCCGGGATGCCTGTTATTCGGATTATTGCGCTGTGATCTTTCCTCTAGAGCTTCGTTTTATGCTTGGATGGTGGCTAGAACCTTATCCATGTTTAGCTGTTTGCGGGCGAGCTGTTGAATATCGTCTTCGGCCCCCGAGATGCGTTGTTCCGCTATGGTCAGACATGCGGCCTGTTTATCCTGCTTAGAAGCCATGTTGTCCATGCGTGCGTTCGGTACATCAATTTTGCCGTCTATTGACTGTAAGCTTTGCTGCATAGCTAGCAGAGTCACCTCCAGATTTGTCCCAGGCTGTGAGGGTTGTTTCTGCTCTGAGTCAGAATGCGCGTGCTGTGTATGTTTAGGTGTTTTCTTCGCCTCAAACGTGAGTTGCGACTGCTGGCAGTCCGTTTTCCCCATGGTATACGCCAGCAAATACCAATGGTTGGTAGGATAGCCCTACCTCTCCTCCTGCTTCATGGAACGCCTCACTGTAGTGTGGAATTTATGTAGAAAGGCAGCCTTCTGCCTCAGACAGGGTGTGCTACTCTAGGCATCAACTTGGGCTTCACTCATGCTGGCTCGGTGGTGTGCTTTATTTCTGAGCGTTGGGCCCCAGTGGAGCAGCTTCTGTGGAACCCCCGCAAGGCCTCCCGTCCCGTGCCCTACAGGAAGTAGTCCAGCGTCCTCTCACCTCTCTGGGGACCGGGCCGTTGTGTTCAAAGCACCCTCCTAGCAGCAAGCACCTCCCAAGACCACCACTTCTGCAACCCTTGCCTCCCTGTCAGTGCCAGCCAAATGTGCTGCCAGGGCTCCGGGCCTCCTCCTGGGTTACAGTTCCGGCGCCCCCCACGGAGGCTAACTCGTCAGTGCCAGCCGTTGCTGTAAATGTACAGTGGTTGGGAATCCACCCCGGGCACTGCGGCCGCAGTAACTTAGCAGTTGCACATTCTCCGCCTCACCACGTAAGTCTTCACTGTGTCGCCGCTCACCTGGAGTGGGTTTTGCGTCTTCGTTTGACCTTCTTCGTCTACACCGCAGGCTCCCTTGCACCACTGCAGCTTTCTCACGTCCAGCTACAGCCATGCTAGCGGGGCAGCTCGGACAGCCAGCTTCTCCGCATCTCATCAACGCAGCTCACCCCGCTCGGCCAGGTCTCTTTCAGCTTCTTCACTGCGGGATTCGTCCAGCTGCCATTTTGGGAGACCGCATTTCTTACTTGTTGTGTCACCTTTTGTCACTTTTCTGGATGTTCTCCGGTAGGTTTCCCCCCTAGAGCGGTGCCCGGCTCATTTACAGATTTACATGTCACGTTTGTGCCTGGATTCTTGACGGATTGGGGTCCCGGCCGGCAGAGCTACACTAGAGTGTGGCCATTTTGCCGTGGGCTTGCTAGTGCTCCCCCTAGCAGACACTGAAATTCAAAGTGTAGCACAGGTAATGACTGGGGGCTCCCCATTCCTGGGAACTCTCTCTCCTGTGCCTTCCAGTTGCCGAGACATGGCCTGGGGAAAAAGCATGGACTTCTGAGTGTTTCTGGCAGAGACAGCCTACTTTCTTAAAATACGTTCCTGACGAAAAAGTTAAAAAAACTCATAATATCTCAAACAACCTCCAGGGCGCTTGGACTTCCGGTTTGTTATTCTTCTGTAAATTAATTTATATCTTCTTGGTTTTCATCTTAGTTTTGTTACTTTAAGGCAGCATCTACTTCAAACAATGTTTTCCATCTCACACATTCTGCTTATTAACAAAGGTTCAGCCAAGGCAAGAATGTGTGTAACTTTCCCATTTCGTTCTTGAGATTCTGCTATAAGTTATGACTTTTTGTTAACGCTTTATAGGTCGGCTCTGGCAGCATTGGCTAACTGCCAGATACAGGGGAGGCTCCTCTGCAATGGCAGAGGAGCGTCGCACCACTGGCTCAGAGCCAGCAGCAAAAAAATTAAACAATATTTCAGTATCATTTTATTTTTTAAGCCACTGGCTCAGCCAGCGTGTGCAGGGAGGGGCGGGGCTGAGGCATGGGAGAAGAGGAGGTGTGCTAGTGCACTCCCTAAATGCTCATGTGTGTTTGGCCTGTCGTTCCAGGCCGGCTAAAACTCACATGCGCACTTATGTTTCTGTAACCGGCTGTATTGAACAGCCGAGTTAGAGAAACCCCACAGACTCCCTGGTCTGAGCAGGGTATCTTTCTAGCCTGCTCAGGCCAATCCCCGCGATTGGACAGGGAGTCTGTGACTAGCCTGCAGTGTCTGCTGGGACAAGGAAGTCCCAGCACCAAGGCGCGACGCAGGAGGCGCTCAGCAGCAGGTAAGTTTAACTTTTTTTAAATGTTTTATTATTCTTATTCTTATTATGTTACCCGCACCCTCCCCCGCACACCCTCTCGCACTCCCACCCATGCTTCATCCCTCTTCCCCACCCCTCCACTTTGTGTATGTGTCGGCCGCAACTAACCTGATATCATGTTAGCAGAACATGTAACATAACATTCAGATAGCACTCCCTAGAAGAGGTATCCACAGCCCAGCTAACAGGAAGCCTTAGATGGACGAGAACAATGCATGCAGTCAATCGTCTCTATACTTAATATGTTTCTGCATGCATAAATTAGAGCACAGGCTTAGTGCAAGCAGGCTCACAGATTTACCAATAAATTATATACTTTAGGATGCCTTGTTATGTGAAATGTTGGATGTGATGACTTCTTGTAAGACCCCCAATCATGCAAGTCATTCTAAATGTGGGATGAGAAATGTAAGTACCTATCATGAAATAAACTATTTCATTCTAGTCATTAATTCATAATTTATATACAAATAGGTTTTGTGAGTACATAGTGCATATGCTAAAGAATATAGCATATATATGTATTATTTGACCTAAATGTATTATTTGACCCCTTTTAATGATACTCATTCATTTTTATTTCCACAGCTCCAGAGGTGCTTAAGCTAGATCCTATGACGGCCCATCCAGTTCTTGACCTTTCTAAGGGGGACACGATGGTGCAATGCAGACTCCTTTACAATCGACGGGACAGCAACCCTGAGCGCTTTGACTATAGCAACTGCGTCTTGGCCAATAAAGGCTTTTCCACAGGCAAGCACTACTGGGAAGTGATCGTGGGCACCAAGCAGAAGTGGCGCTTAGGCATCATGAAGGGCACCACTAGCCGCAAAGGCAAGCTCGTAAAGTCTCCTGAGAATGGCATCTGGGTCATTGGCCTAAAGGAAGGCAAGATGTATGAGGCCTTCACCAATCCCCGTGTCCCGCTGCCCCTCACAAGCCGGCCACATCGCGTGGGAATCTTCCTCGATTATGAGAGGGGAGAGCTGTCCTTCTACAATGCTGACAGTCCCCATGAGCTTATACACATCTACACCTTCCAGGCAGAGTTCCAAGGCAAGTTGTTCCCCCTCCTAGATGCCTGCTGGCAAGAGCGGGGCACAAACACTCTTCCTCTCATCCTGTCCTCTGCATGAGGAGCAGCCCATGCCTTTAAGAAGATTGTTAACACTGTCCCTGACACTGTGTACTGCACTGAATCTCATCCTGGATTGAACTCTGCTCCTAAGAAATGCATACTCTTCTGCTCTCAGTGAACAGGCTCTTGCATGCGGTCACTCCAGCAGTGGAACACTTGAGGACAGTAATTGGCAGGAATGACAATTGCAGTATAATGCACACTGCCTATCTTGAATAAATATTTCTTATCCACATATGGCTCATGACATAGCAGTGCAGTGGCACTACCTATGGCAGACCAGAGGTGCTGTAGTAGCTCCCCTTGAAGAGCGAAATAAACTAAGGGTCCTAGATGACTTCCTTCAAATTCCAATGCAATATGGGTCCCATTTACTTTTAATAAAAATTGGTGAAATTACACAGGCCTCGTGAGAAATATATGCTCATAGTTTGAAAGACGGGAAGAGGGGCACTCTATTTGTCTTCACAGGGGATGTACAGAAGGTATTAAAGAGATTCCCATCTTCATAATCCTTGTGATAAGACTCAAAGAAAGCATTTAAAAATAAAGATTATTTACCAATCTGATGTCTGTCTTGTCTAATGATGAATTTCAGTCAAAGGTTATTAGAGTCAAAGTTTGTCCCAAATTAAATCACTGATGTTTATCTCTGTTTATTTGTGTACATACGACTAGAGAACGTCTCTGTAAATGTAAATGTAAATGTACAGGAATTTATATAGCGCAAATCACCAAGCGGTTTCTAAGCGATTGCTTAGGGAACCCGTCCTGGTATTCCCCTGTGAGATAACCCCGGCAGGGTATCCGCAAGGTGAAAGCCAGGCATCCCGCTGCGAGGGGCCGTTGTGGAGATTAAGCAAGCTATTGCCCAGAGTCGCAGAGTGTGAACCCGTGAATCGAGTAGGCACCGGAGCGAGAATTGTCGAGTCCATGGACATTTTAGGACTCAAGACCCCGCCGAGCCGGGTATTGAACCCTGGTCCCGGGCTGACCTCTGCTTCCAGGTCTGCCTCCTCTAACCAGTGAGCCACACTTCTCCACGGAAAGGCAAGGCAATCGAAGGCAATTGAGCACTGTACAATAAATTTAGAGAATAAAACCTAGGCAATAAAAAGATGGCAATAACAGAACATTTGAGAAATAGTGTTAGATGTCATTTTGAGAGGTTGATCTCCATAGCGTCCCAGAATGTCAGAAGAGAGAATGGTGGTTTGAATAGATTTACGATTCCTGGTTGGGTAGCAGAAGAAAGTTTGAATAAGAATTTAGGGTTTTATTAGATCACTAATATGTTCAACACAGACGTTAAACCAGTTGAAAATCTGGATTTCAGCAAAATAAAATAAGCGCCTGCTTTCCATTTATTTTCATCAGAACATATGATTTGTCTGATTTCTTGACCGTGTACTGAATTCCTGTGAAAATCTGCAATAGTTAGTAGTGCTTCCAAATGCCATTGGTTTCTTCCCCCTCGGCACACCAGTAATCCTGAAGTGAGGATTTGAACAAATTTCTCTATAGGAATCACGTTCACTAATCAATAGTTCTTCATTCAATTCTTTATTTCATTTTGTTGCATATTCTTGAAATTATATTCATTTCAATTCTTTCAAATTAGATCTCCGATTGTAACATCACTTAGTATAACTCTTATGCATTTCGGGCTACTTGCCCTTCTTCAGGGTGCATGTCTGTGAAGAATTATAGCACATTTACAGTTCAAAAAATCCTGTAACTGTTTCCTGTCCCCTGTTCATTCAATACATAGCACACAGTGTCTTTAATATTTCTGAGAGTTAAAAATATTCAAAAGTGTAGAACATTTGCGGGTGCACCCATATGTTAATGAGTTATTGTGAAAACGTGATTCAAACAAAGTGCTTATTCGCAAATGGCTCGTGCCCCGGTACCTATTACATGGAACACATTCCGGTGACAAAGCGACATAAATCAAGTGCATGTAGTGCAGTTCTGGTGTTGTGTTAGCAAAGTTGCGCGTGACTCATAGTGAGATGCGGCAATCTAGATTAGATAATGTACTGACGATGCTGAACACTATGGTATCGAACGTTTCCCTGAAAGTGAAGAACAGGGTTAACGTAAGATAAACCCGGCGTGATAATTTATAATATCAACACAGACGTTAAACCAGTTGAAAATCTGGATTTCAGCAAAATAAAATAAGCTCATGCTTTCCATTTATTTTCATCAGAACATATGATGTGTGATATCTTGACCGTGTACTGAATTCCTGTGAAAATCTGCAATAGACCATCTCTACTCCTAAAATGAACTTACATTGTCCATGGAGATATTTAGGAAACCAGTAGATACACATTATGGTCCCAATTACGAGTAAGGCGGATTTATGTGCAGGAATACTCAGTGGCTGGAACTAATAATTCTGGCTGGTATGTCTATACTTAAATCTGCCTATTCTGAGTTGTTGTCCCTAGGATGGGGAATCACATGCAGATCATTGTCTGCATGTGGAGTTGCAATTCCAGAGACGATCTCTTCACTTGTACCGTCTGCTTTAAACCAGACTGTTCTTGTTGCCCTTTTACCGTCTTCATTTTCCAGCCAGTATTATTGTGGCCAGTGCTCTGGCACCTAGGAAATCCAGGTGCAGGAAAACTGGGCCAGCTGTACCTGGTCGGAGTTGTATTCCACCCGCTGATACCTCTCTATACCGCCCCATTCTATTCATAACCGTGCCCCCCCCGTTTTAATTTATTACTATTTGCTATGTACAAACTTTTTGAGAAATGTGAAGTGTTTTGCAAGTTTTACCCAGCGTGTTGTCCTGTAAATGATCCCAGGTTCATTCTAAAAGTAGTGATATTTCACTTGGTGGAACGAAGGGAGTTAGAACATTCTAGGAAAAGCAAAGTCCACAAATACACAAAGGTGTGGATGTGAGTTACCTTTTAGGTTTATAATTGGTGGGGCATATTCTACCACAGTAGTCCTTTTTTAAAGAGCCAGTCACCAAAGTATCTGAACATAAAACCCCAGACTGCTCTACACCATTTTTTATGCTAATCAATTATGTAGGCGATAACAATTTTAAATGTGTTCTGCAACATAGCAAATCACAAACTTCAAAAGTCTATACTTCTCTAAAGGCAACTCTCAATTAACATCAGTGCTTATTGTGCATGTTCCAATCAACTAGAAGATTTGCATCTTTCCAAAGTTCTAAATTTATCCTTAGTTTCATATTTTGTCATGCAAACTGTATGTTCATGGAGAAATTTTCTGGCCTGAAATACTAACATATGCATACTGATGATAAGATTCATCTGTTAAATCTTGCAATACTATTTTGAAATTCAGGACTGAAAATTATAGCATGATATATAACCGAGTATGTTTATAAAAAATGGAAAACAATATTATCGTCATGTGTGGGCCTCTTACGAACCAAAAACATTGGGTTGTGCGTCTGAATAAAAAATTACATTGGAAATAGAAATACAGCTTTGAAATAAGTACTTATTCAGAAAATTGCTACCATTAGAGCTAATATCCCCCCTCCCTCCTCAGCCTTTGTGGACCCCCAGTGCCCCCCCTCCAATGGACTACTCGTTGCCTTTCCTCTTCTAACCAAGGAATCCCTGGCCTCTATAATTCCGCTAGTTAAATCTGGCTCCCCTCTTGATCCTTGCCCTTCTCATATTCTTCGTCATATTTTTTCCTCCTGCTCTGACCCCCCTCTTCAGGTTCTCAACAGTTCTCTTTCTCAGGGCGTTGTTCCCGCTCTTTTGAAATCTGCTATCATTGTCCCTATCCTGAAGAAACCGGGTGCAGATCCCACGGCCCCTACCAACTACCGCCCTATCTCCCTCTTGCCGTTCTTGGCAAAGGTACTCGAGCGCCATGTCACCTGCACTCTGAGTTCTTTTGTGGAGACGCATGGGATCTTAGCCCCCCGTCAGGCTGGCTTCCGCCCCGCACACTCTACGGAGTCCGTAGTACTATCGGTCCTGGACAACCTCAGGGAGGGAATGGATACCAACCAGACTCAGGCTTTGGTCCTCCTCGATCTCTCAGCCGCCTTCGACACGGTTGATCACACCATCTTACTTTCCCGTGTCGGAGCGGCGGGGATCGGGGGCACCGCCCTGGTATGGTTGTCCTCCTTCCTGAGAGACAGCACCCAGGCGGTTCGCCTGGGTGATTTTACTGCGGACTTCCGGAAAGTCCAGTGCGGGGTTCCCCAAGGTTCTTCCCTTTCCCCCCTTTTGTTTAATCTCTACATCGCCCCTCTTATTTTTTCACTGCTGCAGATGGAGGTCTCCGTGTATAACTACGTGGATGACCTCCAACTTGTCTTTAATTTGTCTTCTTCCTCCTCCTCTGTTTCTAACTTTCAATCCACTATGATCCATATCCGAGACTGGATGAGCCACAACCATCTGAAACTCAACCCAGACAAGACTGAGCTGGTGTTGACGGGTGGCTCATCCAGTCCCTGGTCTTCTTTGTTTTGGCCCCCTTCCTTAGGGTCCCCTCCTGTTCCCTCTACCTCAGTAAAAACGCTAGGCATCAAACTCAACTCCCAGCTCACCCTTCACTCCCAGGTTAGTTCTGTGGTGTCTTCCTCTTTTCTTTCACTGCGCACTATACGCAAGGTGTCCAGTTTCTTTTCTTTTGATGCCCTCAAATTGATCACTTTGGCAATGGTTATATCCCGCCTGGACTATGGTAACGCCCTATACGCTAGCATACCTGCATATAGTTTAAGGCGATTACAGCAGATCCAGAACCAGGCGGCGCGTTTAGTGTTTAAATTGCCAAAGTTCCATCATGTCACTCCCCTCCTCAAAACCCTGCATTGGCTTCCTGTCCGTGAACGTGTGCAGTTTAAGCTTGCTTCCCTCACTTTTCAAGCTCGACTGGACACGGCACCGGCCTTTATCTCATCTGAGATTACACCCTATATTCCTATTAGGGAATTACGCTCTTCCACCAAATCCCTTCTTACAGTCCCCCGGTTTCGGAGGAAGAAATGGGGAGGATCGAAATTTGCGACTCTTGCCCCACTCCTTTGGAACTCCCTTCCCCCAGAACTCAGAGCTTCCCCTTCTTATCTGAAATTTAGGAAACAGCTAAAAACTTATCTGTTTACCAAAGCTTTTAATTAGTCTTTTTTAGTTTCAGTTCCCTTTATTTAGGTTTACTTCTCCCACCATGTTATTTGCCAGTTATAGCGCCATGAAACCGCCGGTGTCCGTGCGCTTAATAAATCATTTTAAATTCAAATAAATTCAAATTCAAATTAAATTAAATTCAAATTTTAAATTCAAATTCACTGCCTACATGAAATAAATGAAACCACAACTCCGTTTTCAGGTCTCGCCTGACCCAACGCTTGCGCTGGACTTGCGAGACCTTAAGTAAAGAGGGCTTCAAAAAATTCTACCCCCGGCTACTGCGTGCAGTGCATGTGCGCGGGCTCGCGCGTGAGCAGAGGTGCCATATGGCATTGCTCATGCTCTTAAAGCTCATCGCTCGCCGTGCGCGATCACTTTCACTTTCGTAAATCTCCTTCTGGCTCCTCGCATTCCCCCCTCCCTTCTCGCCCAGCCCTTTGATGCTCTGTTCGCATCTCCCTCCTCCCTTTTCGTCAGTTTCATTCTGTTTTTTTTTATAGTACTACATATCATATTTCCGCCATTTGCATGCGTTCTAAATAGAAGATGTTATTGCCCGATTTAATTAAACTTTGTTTACCAACCTCTGCAGCATGGAAGGTGGAGTCAGTCTCCCTGGATTTCTAACTCGAAAGATGTTATTGCCCGCTTTAATTAAACTCTGTTTACCAACCTCTGCAGCATGGAAGGTGGACTCAGTCTCCCTGGACTTCTAACTCGTGCACTTTTGATAACCACAGATAACAGTGGCGAGCGTTCACTCACTCACAGAGCCATCCTGCTGGTTGGAAATAATGCCGATAATAGTAACATGTAGCATAGTCTTTTCTGATCCATATCCCCTTTTCGTTAAGTCTGTAAGACTTTTTCTGCATTTTATATGAATTGAGTGTAGGCACAAAAAGGAAATTCCCTGGTATTTTGTGCTGTGTATTTCCTTCTCTTTTCTGCTGCAGTGTTCCTGCAAGCAGCCTTTTGTGTGGTAACGTCATGGTTGGTGCTTTGAATTCAGTGACTTTGTGGGAATGTCGGTGTTTACCGTACTCATTTGTGTCGCGGCAGACCAATGGTGCTGTGTCAGGTTAAGAGTTCTGTTATCTTCTTGTTTTTGTGGAAGAGATTCTGTCTACGGTTTTCAGGATTCAGGAAGAAATTACAACCGCTGTCAGCTTCCTTCCTCCGAGTGTGGCCGGGCTGCGATGGGAGCGGATGGCGCCTTCCTTTTTATCTCTCCCAATCTCCCTTTCTCCGGATGTCCAAGTGCTGTTCTTGGTAGCATGTATGGGTTAGTCGTACAACGTCATGCAGGGCTCAATTAACAACAACAACAAAACAATAATTCTATTTTAAAATTTATAAAAAAATAATCCCAGGTCCCTCACCGGAAACTTTGCAGTCACACCTTTCCCTACACCACCATTAGTTTGGGGGATGCTCCTTCCCCGTTCCCACCCTGTATATGGATTTACCACAACTGTATCCAGAGTGGGGGGTACCCCTTCGTGAGGTTTCTGAATACCCTCAGCCACAATTTTTTTTTGTGAACATCAAATTTCTGTGGCACCCCCCATGCCTTCCTTCAGCAGGGAGCTCATTTACTATGGAGTAACTTCACAAAATATATTTTCGTAAATATTAAATGTTAAAAATGCATTCGAAAATCATGCATCCCATGTGGAGTTTAGGTGCTCAAATGGATTTCTGAATCGGGCCTGGCAAAAAGATTGCGCCATTAAACTGGTGCCACTAAATCTGTGCGCGTGCAGACAGGAAGTGCACAGACACAACTTTCAACAAGCATTGGCATAGCCAATAGGTTTCGCCTTTGGGATCTTATAAGTGTTTAGCCATGCAACAGTTGACGTTGTTGCACCAAGGATATTGTGCTGCTTAACTAAATACTTAAAAGGTCCCAAAAGCGGGACCTATTGGCAATGCCAATGCTTGTTTAAAATGTATTTTATATGCGGGTAGGCAGCTTTTCTATTTATATAGATTATACACAAAATAATATCAGCAACACAAGATCAATTTAAGACTACTGTAGAGAGAGGATGGATTAAACCCCAGTATTAAATATTATCAATTAATTAATCCTTAGTGTATGGAAAAGGGTACAGTGGAATCCGATGTCTGCTTTTTAGCGCCACCATGAGGCATGCTTGTAATCTTCATGAGCCAGATGTACGAAGAACTGGTCACAAAATACTGGTTGCAATTTGCAGGCAATATTTTTGAGAACCGTGTGGTAATTTGCAAAACAACCTATGTACTAATAGATCTGTTTGCAAATTATTACTGCTTCCTAGTGGATCGCAATTCGACCTTCCTCATGAACATTAACAAGGTAGTTTGCAAATTTCAATCCATTAGGAATGAAAGCCATCACAGGAATGCAAGCCTGCTGAGATCAGCAGATCACCATATGTACGATTGCTTTTAAATAAAGCATTTTTTTTAAAATGCATCCTGTTTTCCATAAAAGAAAACGAGATGTGTTAAAAAAATGAAAAGTGTAACTTTCGTTTTTTAAGAGTAGGCAGTGACTCTTTAAAAATGCTTTTGTCAGCATTCTCAAAGGGAAAGGGCTCCTTTGCTGACCGCTCCCATCTGCGAATGTTTTATCAGCTCTTTTGAGGAAGTGGTACAAGATTATTGTTTTGTGACCGGAATTCGGTGCAAAATATTAATACATACCACTGGGATTCATTATTTTGAAGGGACGCCCTAAACACCCCCTTCTAAATACCGAATCAGTATTGCACTGCAAACCCCAATTGCGATTTGATAACTTGTTACTTGTTACTTGTAACTTGTTACCGAACCGTAATGTGTGGTCTTTACATAAGAAAAGGCATTTTTGTGATCGCAAAATAATGGCCTGATTTTGTGACTAGGGCTGTTTGCACACCCAAAAATGCTTCATAAATGTGGTCCCATGTTCTTAAACTTCGTATTTGTAATACAAATGGTCTTATATTTTGTCACTCTAACATCTTTATTTATTCTTCTTTCATTATTTGGGAAGTGTAAGAATAGATCTGTGGATTTCTACTAATTATCTTAAATATTTCAAAGGTACAGAACATAGAAAAAAATACAAACATCTGCTCTATATCAGGAAGGTCCAGTCGCTGTCTCAGAGCCGACGCGCATTTCGGTGTTAGACTCCTCTGTGGGTCTCACCTTCGTCAGGGCACATGTACAGTGGTTGTGCTTGTGGGACATGCCTGAAGCTCGGTATAGATGAACAGCTAGTAATAGTTGGAAGTCCGCAGGGGCACACTAAAATCAATACCGCATAGCGATATGCTGTATTCTAGAATATCGTGCCGCCAGGGTCCTCTAATCAGCCGCACGGCACTCGGACCCGCCTCGCTTCTCGCGATTATTCATCCTACCGTCAAGGAGCGTTATACTTAAACCCCTATGGGCTAAGAAAGGTTCCACTACAGATGAAAATTGAGGTGAAACACCCAGGGGCTCTAGTTTCTGGGTCTTCCATGGAGCTCGCCCCCAAACGCGATGAACGAGTCAGCATTCAGTCACTTAGGGGCTTATTTACAAGCCTCTTGCGCTGCAGGTGCATCACTTTTTGTTATCCTCTATCGGCACATAGTGCGGACCCATATCTAGCTACTTTGCTTAGCTTTTCATGGCCTCGTAGATATGGTGTAAGGCAATGCAGCGCAAGTCGCTGTGTTGCCTTACACTACGTCAGGGAGGCGTTCCATTGGTGTTGCGGCAGATGTTCTCATAAATCGCCCATGGGTTTTGACGCATTCCCAAATTTACAATGATGTGTAAACCTAGGAATGTGTCAAAACTGTACGCCTCCCCAGGGCAGGAGTAACGAGGAGAAATATCTTTATTTCTCCTTGTTTTTTTCGTCTTTCTATGTGTGCAGCATTCTGCTGCACCCTAAAGAGAGTGGGGCCCATATGCTGCTGCCTACTTTGCCTAATCAGTAATTCAGAACTCAGTAACGGCTCCTCCGCTATGGTAGAGGAGCGTCGCCCCACTGCTTCGCAACAGTGTAGTAAAGGAAACATAAAATGATAATAACTCGCATTATTATTGTATGTTTCCTTCTGTTGCAGCTTTGCGTTTGGAGCGGGCTGCTACGACGACAGAGGAGCAGGGGAGGAGTGATTTGCCCACTCTTAAGTGCACATGACATTTTGGCCGACCCTCTTGGGCTGGCCAGACATTAATGCGCACTTCGCATCTTCTCCATGGAGACTGCATTACAGCCTGCGTGGAGAATATGCCCTGGCCCCCATTCCCTGGCTGAGGGTCAATTCATGGCCCTCAGGCAATCACAATGCTGCATTTCAGCGTTGTCATTGGCTATCGAGAGGCTGGGAGCCGGGTGCTTCCCTACTACTTCCTGCATTCTGCTGCTGGAATTGAGTCAGGAAGAAGAGGACGGAGGAGAGGCGGCGGCTAGCCTACGTCACAAGTACGTGTTTTTATTTGGTTTTTTTAAAAAACGTTTTTAGTCCCTCCCCACCCCTTGGCCCCGCCCACCACCTTGCTTTTTACCGGCAGCAGGAGAAGCTTGACTTTGTTTTGCCAGATCTTACTGGCGTTGCATGAGCGCTTCTAGGCCCCCCTCCAGTCCCTGGACAGCCTCACACCACATGTGCCGTGGGGCCCTGCATACCATCCCTTGCCTGACCTCCCTCATTAAGAGAAAGCGGTCCCTAATTAGGCTGTATCTCCTCAGTACTGGTGCATTATGTTACAACTGTGAATACTGGCACCAAAATCCTTTCAGACTTTGGACCAGTCATGATACTATTGACTCTGGATAGACCTGTCATACAACCCATGTGATATTGGAACATGAATAAACTAGCTTCCATAATTTACTGTCAATTACTATTGTACATAAGGCACTCAAGAATTACATAGCCAAATATGCTCTATACTCTATGGTTACTCTACAGCACCCAACTCAGAGCTGCCCGAGATAGAACTTTGCCTGCTCTTCATGTACAGAACGTCTCCACTACGCTGCGAGCTGAAGCACAACGCTCGCTCATGGCGCAACGGTAACTTAACTCAGTTTTTTTATGAACTAAGCTAATATTGAAAAAACCTGCACTTACCTGACAATTAACCATAACCCATAAATTGGGTATACTGAAACCTTAATTTAACACAAATTACAATCTGAAAAGACAAACAAATCCATCTTTCAATCCTTTCACATCAATAACATTCTTTGCTTATCATACAAATTAAACACATAACACCTCATATCACTCAAATGCACAATAATTAAATGCAACTTTTAAAAATACTCTCTGAACAGCAGGCTTACCTTATTGCAGATGGCTGCTGTGACAGGGTTTATATATGTTGTTGGACATTCTAAAGTTCCATAATTTTGATGTTAGTGATGTAATACTTTGAAGTGCTGCAAGGAGCTGGCAATAAAAGTAATATGCATAATGCTAGCTTCCGGTCTTGTCATGAGATCAGAAGCCCTTTTCACTAAGGAGTCTGCCCAAAAGCCCTTGACAAAAAACAGAAATAATATGAATAGGGGTGTAAAACGGACTAACAAATTAGATTAGCCAAGTCCTTCAAATACATAGAATTTTCCCAAAATGCTTATCAGACAGTCCATAGTTTTGATCAGCGTGAAATGAACTCTTTCTTGAAGTTTTCTCCTGCCTCTATCAATAAGAACCCCACAACTCTGCTTTCCATGGCATGCATTTGATGGACTTTAGCTTCCCCACAATCCCACCAGAGATGCTAGAGGGGCTTGACAACAACTTTTCGGAAAGAGAGGTCAGGACTGTTGTTGAAAACCTCACAAATAATAATGCTGCATGGCAGAATGGGTTCCCACCTTTCTTTTTTAAGGTGTTCTGCGACATATTGGCTTCCACATGGCAAGAGGTTTCAACTTCTTCTAGAGGCGCAGTTGCACCTAGGAATGAGGAACCGAAAATAGACCTCAGTTGTTTTGCCTCTACCAGCTGGGAGCTCTTTTAAAGTGTGATCTCCCAATTTGCAGAAAAATGCTCACAGATATTTATCTGGCTGATCCTCATCTTGTTAGTTAGTTTCAAATAAGATTCATCAAAGACTGACAAACCAGAGACTAGTCTATCTAGACTTTTAATATACTGGATAGTAGTACTTGGGACAATATCCAGATGATCCTTCTCTCACTAGATGCAGAGAAGGCATTTGACAGGACTTATTGAAGCTTCACTTGCAAAACACTAAGGGCCAGATGTAGGTGTCCAAATACCGGTCGGAAACGGCCGAAAATACCGATTTTCGGCCTTTTCTGACAGGTATTTGGACATTGGCATGTAGGGGCCACAAAACACACAGAATCGGTATATTTACCGATTCGGTAAATTTACCGATTCTGTAAAATACCGAATCGGTAAATACAGATGTAGGTGGCACTGAAAACAGTGCCACAGGCCATTCGTTATTTACCATGTAATACTATTACATGGTAAATAACGAATTCCAGTGTACATGCACATCTGTGCATGTACACCTGTGCTATGTGGCACACAGACATGCCCTAAGGGCATGTATGTGTATCACATGGCACACAAGCCAGAAACGGGTGCAACAGGGTGTCATAGTGACACCCTGTACCCCTTGGCAATTCGGTATTTTTACCGATTCGGTAATTACCGAATCGGTATTTGCTATTGATTCCTATGGGCTTCAAGGCCCTTAGGAATCAATGGCAAATACCGATTCGGTAATTACAGAATGGGTAAATACCAAATCCTACCGATTCGGTAAAAATTACCGATTTTTTACCTACATCTTATTTACCGAATCATAAATACCAAATCGGTAAAATTCGGTATTTATGAATCGGTAAATAAGATTTACCTACATCCAACCCTTGACCTTTAACATGTATAAAATTAATTTATAATAATATTTAACATAATAATATTTTACCAAGCCTAATAAAACTTTTTTGTTTTTCCTATACTTTAGTATACAGAGATCTCTACCCCAACTGCAGAATCTCTCTATGGCAAAGTAAGAATAAAAGTAAAAAAGTTTTTTAACTCTCAAAAAATGTGTAAACAGATTTTTATTAAATATTACTGTCAAATAATTTTATATAATTATTGTAACTGTAAAACAAAAGAAAGAAATAATACAACACAACTACCTTAATTTTGAATTCAATATTTAATCTAAAACAATTAATTAAAATTCTTTCTTTTTCTAAAATTTAAATAAAAAAATTAATTCTCACTTACTGTAAAAACAAATGTTACTATGCCCTAATAATCAAAGTAATTATATAATTAAAAGTAGTTTAGTTATATTTTAATAAAAATGTAATCATGTTAATTTTTACATTTTAAAAAGATTGTTACAATATTTTATACTCAGATATTTTATTTTTTATATTTTTAACATTAAATTATATATATTTATATTTTTAACTATTTCAAATAATTGTATTTATTTTAATATTATTTCCTATTGGGTTTTAAGTCCCTATGTCCATTATTTTTTATGATAAGGTCCAATACCAGTGGGTGGCCTTGTGTGGTGCTGGGCTTTCTTCAGTTCTGAGCTGCAGTAATTTACTATTACTATTTTGGGTCAGTTTTTGGATGAAGTAACTTTAGAATTGTAGTTTGAGGGTGGGTGCATGTCCCTCCCTAAACCTCGAACTGAACCCTTCTTTACACCTCCGTAATCCCCCTTTGAGTTATAAGTATTACCAATTGTTTAGCCACTCTCCTCGGTCCCTCCCACATTTACTACTAAAATGCCTACTAATGTGTGCAACGACTCTGCAGTTGGGGTGGATATCTCTACACTGACAAACAGAGGACAGGCGGAGGTGTAACATCCACAATAAGTTTTTGAAAACCATTTTGTAGTCATTTGCAGCGCTATTGGGGTACTACAAAATGAAATTTGTGAATATGCCCCATTAGTTATACAAGGACTTATAGTGACAAAGGGCGGTTCATAGGCAAAATAAGGGCAAGAGAACATCATTTTACATCAGAGGTGTCTGTAATAGTGATTGGAGAGGACAGTTTAATACAGGTGAGTGCCAATGTTTTAGAGGCATACGGGACATCCAGGAACTCGACATTGAGAACGAAAACCAACAACCATCACTGAATGTATTCACAGTGGATTTATTTGAGCCAATCCAAATTACTTTGTTACATGTGTCTCAAGAGAGACAAGTAACCAAGAATTGGATTATTTAAGAGAGGTATCTTCGGGTCAAGCCACAGATATTTATGACAATCTTGTCAAACAAGCGTTTGTAATGCAATAGGTCTCGCATTTGCGAGACTTTGAGCTATTGGCATTGTTAAATGACAATGCCTTTTGTTTATGAGTTGGTTTTTAAAACATCAATAAAAGGCATTGTCATTTACAATCCAACTAGTTTAAACTCACGCAAATGCAAGACCTATTGCATTGCAAATGCTTTTTTTGTGTGTTTTTAAAACCTTCTAAGTGACCCGTTGCCCCCGCCTTTCACCATGCGCAGTTAATGATACTGATGGAGCAAGGACTCGTAGAAAAGAGACTTGCTCGGACTCAATCCTCTCGCATAACTTTTAACCCCATATTAACTTAGTATTGTGTAAATTAATATGCATAACAGATTACACTATAGAAAGTGAAGCTTGCCTATGTGTTTTACTAACGAGTAAATCGAGTGAGATTCTAAAATGACAGTTAACTGAAAATCTTTAGTACACATGCGTCTACTGCATCTACGTAGTATAACATACTTTCGCTTGGAGGGAATCTTTTGCGCTTGCGCAGTGGCTGACAAAATGGCTGCTTTGAACTCACATGCTTGGCATCTGCTTTGCTGAAGACTAAAACAAGTAATTTTACTAGTGTTAACGCGGGGAAAGCATTAGTAAGTAAAGGGGGTTTGCATAGAGATAGGTGGTATACAGTGAAACCATTTATTTTTTATTTTAACATTTGCCTTTTTGACTTTTTTAATAGTGCTCATTATGGGCCTTTTTACGTGAACCATAGTAAGTTCCCTTCTGATTGCTGCACATGCGTAGTACAATCGAGCTGGAAGAAGCGATGTCATATTGAACACCATCCAAGGTTAATAAGGGATACTTTTCCTGGGAAACGGAATGACATTCCACTGACATGGATGGGAACCTGTGAACTTTTATAATTTGTGACAATAATGATGTGAATGCGGGCGGGAATAAAGACATATGAATAAAGTTTGAATAAAGAATTAAAGTAGATGGGTTTATGAACAAAGGGCTAACTGAAAAGAGTGAAAAGTAAGCATGGTGTGATGATCACCTCCCTTTGCCTGTCCAATCAGAGTTAGGAGTTTCATGATATTGAAACATTATTGGGAGGTATAATTGAAGTAGATCCTAGTTCGTTAGAGAGAGAAGAGCAGAGAGAGCAGAGCATTAGGAAGCTTGAGACCAGGATACTGCCCGATGAGACGTCGATGCTGAATGCTGCAGAGGTCGGGATGCTCGGAGGGACGAGAGAAGCTGAAGAAGAATCGAATGCAGAGCCACTTTATATTAAATCAATTTAATTAGAAGAAGATGGCGGAAGAATCTTGAGGAGGAAAAGAGTGTCAGAGAGGGGTGCTACACAAGCGTCGGTGATAGAGAGGTCATCTATCCTGTCCTGATTGCTGCCCTGAAGCCTTTGGTCGCCAGATCTTCCCTTGGGGACCCTTCCCAGCCCCTTGGCCAGGGGATTGGTTTTCACACCATACTCTGTAACTATAATTATATGTCTGTTTATGTGCCTATGTCCTTTTCTCTCTATCCTCTCCTTTTCATGCATAGTCTTTGCGTAGTACAAACGAATACATTTGATAATTGATTTACTTAATCTTCCTTCATATGAAAAATGTAAACAGTACTGTACTTGTAAGTGGTTTACATGAAATTAATCTAGATTAAGATTTAAAATATTTCCCCAGTCAGTGGTTATTACATCAAAATAAGTAGATTGTTTAGATGACATTTCGTCATCAACTAGTTCAACTAATTCGGTCCATTGAATAGAGGAAAGAACATTCTGATCAGTGAAAGATTAGTTGAGAATAAGGCAAGACTAATCTAGAGTATATGGTAATAGATTACCTGTTGCTGGTAAGTCGCTGGATCAATACAAGGGAGATACAGAGCAGAGGTTTAGAGGCTTGTTGTCATTACTGCTCTTTACAGGCCTGTTTTCAATGCGCTTGAAATCGAAAGCAAGTGGGAGCAGCTGTGCAACCAGAGCCTTCCCATGCTGCCTCCAGAAACAAAAGAAAACAAGCAGCATCCCACAAGTGGTGCAAGCAAAGCGGGCGCCACTGTACGAAAGCATGTCGTGCCAGCAAAAGGAGAAACTCATTAAGAAAAATAGTGCTCACATGCTGTAAATAACACATACTGTGTAAAGACCGAAGTAAAAGGACCAGTCCTCATGGGAAGTTACAAATGAAGACAAGGTGGTACTAAGAAGGGACTAACAAGCCTAGACACGAATCGGAGGTCAGTATTTATGAAGGGGAATTACACAAGCCAATGACAAATATGGCCGGAGAGTGGGCAGAGCTTCAAGTCCATAATTGAGTACCCCAGGTCTCGCAGCAGCGCATACGCTGCCCAGGCTCGACCTAAAAAGCATTCAAAAAGTGGTACGAGTGGCTCACAAAGCCTATCACTTCACATACCTGATGAGTACATTGAAAATGGCAAGCTCTGTACTGGAGCACTGTGTCTTTTTATTATAGTAATGATGATAAAAATATGTCAGAAAAGTCAGGAAGAACAGAATGAAAATAAAAACTGCATTGTTGGGGAAAGAATAGTGTATTAGAATGGTAATGGCTATGATAAAAATAAAAAAATGGGCTTATGTATAAAATTGATTCAGCATGTGTAAAAGCAATGCATGAAGGTACCCTACAAACAAGCTAGCTGTAGTTTGTATGTCTATGCTGAGTGTCAATTGCTGTAATAGAGAATTCAGACTATGGGCCTAATTACAATATCGGCTGGAGGCACCGTTTTGTGGAAGGAATCGCCCGACCATAGGTCGGCGGTTCCGACTGCTCAATTAGGATGCTACCACACTCCCATTGAAAAATGTAGGTTTTTAAAGATCCTTGCACCGATGAAGGAATGTTTACGGGGGGGGGGCATAGGTGCCCCAGGGCCAAATACGGAGGGCCAGGGGGACCCCAGAGTCAGTTTCCGACAGTCAATCCATGTCAGAAAGGGCAACATGGATTGACTGTTGCAAACCGACATCATAATCCCGATTATGAGGGTTTCAGAGTGGCCTCCTTGAGCCCATCTGAACCGCGTCCGGTTCCCCGGCGGGTTTAAACTCTGACCACCATCATCATAATACGACAGTCTGACTTTAAACCTACCATGTCGGTGGGAAAGTTTTCAAACCGACATTGTAATCAGGCCCTATGTGTTTCTACATAGAGCGCCACCTAACAATAATGTATTCTTGGTTTTCCACATACTACATAGGTTTGCAGGCTACTGTCATCTGTGCCTGTTGAGAACCCATTTAAAAGCACTTTTTCTCACCATACTAGACCCATAAATCAGACAAAAACACAGATTTGGCTGAAACACATACTCCTGGCTGGATGGACAGTAATAGCAGCACCACTCCCTTGGACACTGAATGACAAAACTAATACAATTATGGAGCTCTTGGAATAAATGCCTGCAGCTTTTGCAAATTTAGTGTATTTCTTAATAGGGTTGCTGTTTTTGCTCCACATATCCTGGAAATAAAGACAGACCTATTAGGCAGCTGGGGAGTGCTAAGGGGTTGTCCTTCACATGAACACAAAGCTGTGTGTGCACGGAAGAAAGAACTGTAACACTTGCTCTTTGGCAGGTCATGGTCAAATAAATCCTGATATGTAGATTTTGAACCTCTGATAATGTTTGTATTTGAGAAGATGCATTTGCTGTGTTGCACAGAATCATAAGGACATGACTTATTGTGCAATAGCAACTATGCAACAGTTGTATCCATTCCTCTTCAACTGCTGGAAGAAGATTTTTAGTGCATACCACCTGAGCAATCTAGGCAAAGTCTCACAAGAGCCTAGCCTTGATAGCTACAAGAAAGAATATTCAAAACAATGGCATAATGAAGTGTAAAATCTCGGCACACGGCAGTCATCAGCCTTCCTGAAGCAGTAATCAGGGACAGACAAAAGAATAGGCCCTGTCTAGAAACTTCCTCAGCTTGAGCAACGGAAACTGTTGTCCTGACCCCTACCATCTAACAAATGGCAGTGCTAAGGAAAACTAATCAACTGCCCTTTGTTAGTAAGGTCCTCATTGAATTTATAAAGGGAGGCCTATCTTATCCACTTCACTTCAATGTCGTGGGCTCCACCCTCCAGTTACAGGAATGCAGTCAAAATACGTCCACCCTCTGGGGAAGCAATGCCCATCATCCATCTTGTGCCATGCCCAAGCAGGGACATCAAAAATGGACTCTATGGTCCTAGTACTCAGACTCTAACCACACATAAACTCCTACTAACACACATTTATCTCACACACTATAAATACATACATTCAACATGCACATAGAATGACAGCTCAAAGATCTGGGGTCACAACCAAACTTTACATTAGAGAGGTCAGGAGACCACACTCTCCGTGACCAAGAGAAAAAGTCTGGTCACACTAATAATTCACAAAAACTTGGTATGCTGCCAACACCGATTTATAAGTTTCACCGGGGAACATCCTTTACAACGGAACCGTTACAACGCGGTACCGTTACAACGCACGATTTACAACGAAAGTCGTTAAAACGACTTTCGCTGGAGGGCGCTCTAGGATAGGGAATAGTTTAATTTACTATCCAACACCTTCCCTACTATCCACGGGGACTGGAGTTGGAATAGTAAATTAAACTATTCACTATCCAGTGCCCCCCAACGCAAGTCGTTGTAACGACTTGCGTTGTAAAACCTGCGTCCTAACAGTACGCGTTGTAATGGTACGCGTTGTACCGTCATACATCCGGCCTCAGCGAAAGTATTCATGCCACTTCACACAGGGGATATTCCCATTCCATCACAGGTTGACACTAGCAGGACGTTCCCTCTTGGGAGGTCTTGTGATGCAAGCAGTCAGGGGCAACCACGCTAGAAGAAGTGGGCATGCTGCTACAGCAGGTCTGACGGGCTGCTGAACCACATACTCGTCCAATCAGTCATGCTGCAGCTCAACTCCCAACTGCTCAAGAATGATGTTACCTCGAATTATCAGCACGTCCTGCGTAGGGCAAAACAAACTGCAGGCCTGAGCTCGGCTTTCCGATAGGGAGGGGATATTGGAGAAAAGATGGAAAGATGTAGTGAGAGAAGTGGGTAGAGGGACGCATAGCCCGAGGGAGAGCTTATGTTTTCATGCTGTTCCCGTTCATCATTCTGTGCTGGCCAAGGAAAGCAGAGCTTTGTAGGCTAGGGAGTTACACCTCACACAGTACCATGATGTACCGGTTAGAGTGTCTTACTCAACTGCTATACATGATACTTACCAGATGAAATGGAACCAACAGTCTGGTGATGAATGCCTTGATCTCCATCTGTCCCTGCACCTTTGCTCCCTTCTCTCGACGGCGCATGTATAATGTGCCACAGTTGTATTCCGTCCATTAATTGTTTGCTGTAACATTTTTCGCCCTAAGTGGGATGGGTATGCCCAGACGTGGGTCCCTTGCTCACTGTGCCACTGGATTCAAACTAGCCTGGCTGAAGAAGGGTGACATACCCTGAAACCTGTCGCAGGATGCTTGTTTCCAGTCCAGGGAGGACCTGGCTTGGCAGTTCTGTCTGGGCTGTTCCCATGAGGCACAGGGTCAAGACTGATTTGCATATGGCAGGGTCCAAACTGGGGTGGCGAAATGGGCAAAAGAACGATGGTTTGAACCCAGATCTTTTTACTGGGGGAGAATATTTGCATTGTCAGCCTTCCATCCATCATTGGTTTGCTGTAACACTGTTGTAGAGATGACATGAATATTCCAATACTGTCTCCATCACAATAAAAAATAGGTATTCATAAACATGTGTCCATAACTTAAGCCATTTAATACAACATCGGGAATGTTTTGATGAGTTTTTCCATGGCTAGTTCAATCCTGTACACTTTCAATAGTGTTTTGAAGACTGTAGATGCAAGTTCTATAACGTTTTTCTTGTCAAGTTCAAAAGCTTGCTCTGGAATAGTGATCAAAAGGTGCAATACCCGTGTCACTGTCCTGTCCTCACTGGCATCGATTTTCTAAAAAATGATTAATTCACACCCAGTCCATGGTCCTTACGATTATTTTTTTTAATATTTATATTTTTTTATTTTATAGTCTTGTAAATTGCACACCTACCCAAAACGGGTTTCCCGGCCCTAAGCATAACAAAGAAACCAGTTTGTCAACTTAATATAGCTTAATATAGCCATGTCTTCAAGCCTTTGCGGAACACAAGCAGAGAAGTAGTCCCTGATGGATTTGGGAAGGTAGTTCCACAGTCTCGGAGCCAACGATGCAAAAAAATGCCCTCCCAACCGGGCCAGATGGAACCTGGGTACAGTGCAAAAGGCCAGGTTGGAAGATCTCAAGTAGTCCTTATAGAAGTCCTTATAACCATGTGCTCTGCTGAAAATCCTTATGGCAGCCTGATAGTATCAGGCTACTGAGCCTTGAAATCACCTAATGTCACTTTACAATACCTACACCACAGAGAATGCTGAGATTATTAAAAAAAAAAAGTGTTTCCTCCCCTCCATTTTAGATACAAATTTGCTTTGATCGAAATTGTCTCCTACTGGATTATGTGGTTTAGTCCTTCAGCAGATTATGTAAGAGATCTAATTCATGCTTTAAAAGTGGACAACTTCAACTCCTAGTAAGCCTATACTTGGAAAAAGGTTGTTTTTTTGTTGTATTTCACTGTTTTGCTGGAGTACTCTCTCATTTAAATTCTTATCAGCTCCTTTAGATAAACTAGCTGTTTCCAACAGTTCCTGATCCAGCTCCATCTGCCTTCATATCTGTTACATGTTCTGACTTTGGGAGAGGAGTGTACAGCTTACCCAGTCATCTGAAGCTGTTCATCAGTGTGATGTTTCAGTTTTATGTCAGGATTGGAGGCGCAAATTATGCTTCTCTTTCTTTCCCGTACTCAAACAGCACCTAATGAAAACAATATAATATCAACCACAAGTTCCATTATCATTAGGGAAAAACATAAGCAGTTCAGTTCAGTCCACCATTGTCCATCCTCCAGAGTGACCAAATAGGATAGACCAAACACACAAGAAGTGATGGGAGGAATGTTTACAATAAGTCTAACCACTGCCAATATCTTGGAGTAGCATTCAAACCCATTGTATTTTTTGCTTACCATGCCACAATGCCCCCTAAGTTTAGACTCAGCCATTTGTAAATCAGTATTGACCCTGCTCCTGTCCAGCCCAAACTGCTAGGCCAGGTCCTCCCTGAACCAAAACATAAGCTACCAAGGACCGGATTGGCTTGATTGGGGCTTGTCAGTCCGGTGTAGCTTGGTTCCATACGTGACGTGAGTCTCGTACAATCTTGACATCAGAAAGGTTTTGAAAAAGAGGTGGGGAATCACCTGCTGGTGCAATATCTGAGGCTGTCTCTATTTGGCAAGGTGGCCGATACTCAAGATGTAGATGTGAATATGATCACATTCATGAAGAAATTTACTTCTGATCCCAAGAAGGTATTAGAAAGCTCCTGGTGGGCCCTTTCACAAAGATTTTGGAAATGGCATTTTACACCAATGAGCAGGAACACAATACTTATCCAGACATTCTCAATACCAGGGCCTAAAGGGGCTATTTGTTTATTAGGGAATTTGTATTGCGCCATCTTGGCTGAGAGGTGTTCCATGCTTTGGTGCATTGACCCCAAATTGAACTCGATGACTTCGGCTGAAGCTGGTCCTATTGCAGAAGGCCTTTTATTTGGTGACATTGTGAAGGACTTAGGAAGGTTTGTCAGAACTTGCATGGCCTTGAATAAGAACCAATTCTTTAAGAAGGTTTTTCCTAGCCTTTTTGAAAGGGCCAGATGAGGCAGGCAAACTCTTTTCGCAAGGTTCATAGAGAGGTTATTTTACAGGCCTACCCCTCACAGGGCAACCCTTTTCATGAGTTTCCCAGCTAGGTTATTTTAAACCAGGTAGCGGTGGATGGTTTGACAGCTTCTGAGGAGGGTATTCTTTCCGTCCAGATTGAGAAGAATCTGAGACCGATATGGCAGAGGTGGCAACAAAGGGGGGCTCGCCTCTAAACCCCATTGCAGGTTTTACAGCTAAATCTCACTCTTTTATCTCTACTTGCAGTGGGAGGCAGAGTCCATCGCTTTGTTCACAACTGGTGCAAACTAACACAAGAAGCATGGGTCATAAACACAGTTCAGGGGTTCTGATTAGAGTGTCAGTATTGTCTTTCAAGACCACTGTATTTTTCCCTTCAAAAGCAAGTCTTTACCAACACAAAGATTTGAGAACTGTTATTCGAAGAGGCAATATGTCCTACTACACCTCATGCCAGAAGTATCTGCAGCAACATATTTCTGGTTCAAAAGAAGGGAGACGGATGGCGTGGCCAGGCAGTCCAACATGGTGGACGTGCACTAGTGGGGCTCCTGTAGCCCTACAAAAATCCGTCATTTATTCTGCTGTATCGGCTTTCACATTTGCTCTCCCGACCCTCAACGGCTACTGACCCTTTCCTGCTTCCGCCTGGACTCCCCTTTGAGGTCGCCCATCTGGCTGAAGGAGGCGGCCTTCCATTAAGGGCGATACCAATGCCTGGTGATCTCCGGCCCTCAAGGAGAGGATGAGCTGAAGTGGGCGGCGAGCCACTATACACGAGCTGTGGCGTACTCTGGAGAGGTATCGCTGCTACCGGAGGTCACCGCTGAAGAAAGGCATTCGGCGGAGGTAACGTGCGGCTGAGTACACTGGGGACACGAGGGGCCGGTGCCCGGTTCTTTGTCCCGCTCTCAAACCTCGAAGGCCATACCGGGCCGTATTGCGACTGACTCAGGCCCGTGATGCTTGGAGTGGCCGAGATGGTGCCCTGATTTCAATCCTGGGGCCGGGGCTCACCTGCCGTATAGCCCCTGACCTGCAGGATCCTGTGCATGTAGCGGACTGCGAGTGGGCGGGCCCGAGGAGGTGAGATCTCCACCTGCTCTGAGCGACGCCCTACACTACTCAATGTCCATATCGGGCCGTGGCACAGGTGTCGCGGGGCCTGCATCGCTTCAGAGAGCCAGGGTTGGTTCCTGCCCGTGATTAACTTGATGAGAACTCACCCAAGGCGTTATTCAAACCTTGGTTCATCTTGACCAAGCTGGCTTTATACCAAGCTGTGCTACACAATGCAATATTCGCCGCGCCCATAACGCTATTGCGATTGTTGACTGCCTTGTAGGACCAGCGGGGCTCCTTCTGGCAGACATCAACAAGGCTTTTGATTCGCTCAGCTGGACATATTTATTCGCACTTTTGAGTCGACTGAACATTGGTCCCCGTCTCCTTATCTGTATTCACTATCTCCACACTGACATTACTGCTTCCGTCTGTGTGGCAAATTCGACCTCGCAGACCTTTTCCATTATACGAGGAACCCGCCAGGGATGTACCCTCTCTACTTATCTTTTTGTACTGGCTTTGGAACTGCTTGCAGCTTGGGTGAGGATAGACGCACAGGTCTGTGGCTTTGAGTGGTTATGTGAAGTTTCGGATCGTATAGAGCTATATGCGGACGATATCCTTTTCTTTCTCACACACCCTAACAGATTGGGTCCGATACTACTTAGGATAATGCTGATTTTTGGAGACCTCTGGCCAATATATGAACGCTCGTAAGTCCTTCCTATGGCCACTGCGGGGTGGATGCCAACTGGGCGAATTGACACGTGCGGTGAGGGTGGTCCCGGATGGGTTTAAATACCTTGGGGTGTATCTATCGGCCTCCCAGCATGCTTCATGGAAAAATAATCTAGCCCTACTATGGATGCAGACTAAGGAGCAGGTGCGCAGTTGGATGCGCCTACCGCTTTCCAGTTTGGCATATACGACATTTTTAAGATGGTGTTCCTGCCCGGCCTTCTCTATCAACTTCAAAACCACCCATAGCCAATATCGCCCGTCTGGTTTTGACAACTAAATGCAATTCTTAGTCACTTCCTTTGGGATGGGAGCTCAGCCCGGGTAGCCCTGAGAACTTGTTTTCAATCTACATACTGTGGCGGCATGACACCCCTGATATCCAGACATATCATGCTGCCTCACACCTACTTATCCTGAATGACTGGTGGTACGGGGACAGCCGAGATCCCGCATATGTGGTCAAATGCTGGTTGATGGACACTATGCCCTTACACACGATCTTATATTTGGGTCTGACGCTCCAAATGTTGCAACCAGGATAGTGTTTGTGTCTTGGAGGGAATCGCTGCGTCGAATTGGGTGGTAGGGCAGACTGATGAAGGAGGTTCCCCTTTGACACAACAGCCTCCTACCTCAGCTATTAACGCTGCCTGGCTTTAGGTGATGGGAGGTCATCTGTATATCTATGGTGGGAGATGTTTTCCATGGTCAGACCCTAAAGTTCTTTCAGGAGCTACAAAAAGAATATGATATTCCCTGCTCACAGTTTTACAAATACCTCCAATTCCGACATGCCTTCTCCCCATACATCACACACCTAGAAGATATACTTGAATTTAATCCTATAGAGGCCAAAGTCTTCATGGGAGAACTAAGCGATCACAAGATCACCAAAATATACCCAACACTCGTGACCAATGGCCCCGCCATACTTGACACAACACTTGATGCCTGGCAAAAAGACCTAGGCCCCATTGTTGATGATGATTGGGCCGAGGCACTGGAGTGCCCGCATGATGCTGCTATTGCGGCACGCATATGACTCATACAATTCAAATACATCCATAGGGTCTATTTCACGAGACACAGGCTCTGGAGGGCCGGACTAATTGACTCTTGTCTGCTTGCCCTGCAAAATCGCAGATGGTACTTTTATACACACCGTGTGGCAATGCACATCGCTTTTGAAGTTCTGGCTGGGGTGATCACGTGCCTTTTGGAAGTATTGGGATGGGATATCCCATATTCACCACGACTGGTCATACTCCATATCACTGAGGGTGTCGGAGGCAACATATACAAGCGGCATCTATTGCTTCTTGGCCTTACACCGGTGAAACGCAACATTGCTAGGGCATGGAAAGACACGTTCCCGCCACTAGTTGTGGTGTGGAAGAAGGGACTCGATTTTTGCCTGGGGTTGGAGATACCAGTATTCAAGGCAAGGGGGGGCACCCAGAAAGATTGAAAGAGGTGGGAGGAATACCGAGGATTGTCTTTGGAACCCAATCCATTCCAGATGTATCAACAAGCGGGGAATTGGTGTGATGACAAGACAATGATAAACAAATTCAGTTGTAATTGCATAATCATTAGATGAGGGCTGAGAACTGCATGTGCTAGATTGTATATTAGATGTATGGCACTGCTGTTTACTGTTGGGGTAATGGTTTTGACGTAATTAGATTCTAAACTGTTCTATTTTGATATTGCAAATGTCAACATCAATATAACTATGATGTAAACTGTATTATTGAAAACCCTGGATGCTCCAGGGCTGCTGCGGCTGTTGACAATAAAAATCTGTGATAAAAAAAAAAGAAGAGAGACGCTTACAGGTTGGTATTGAATTGCTGATATTTCAATGTCTGGGTCCTTTACAGGCAGAACAAAATGGAATATCCATCTTTTGACGGATATTCTCAAAGAAAACAATTGAATAGTCTGTCTGTTCCTAAAGGATGCTTATTTGACAATCCCAATGTTTGCACCTCACAGAATATTCCTACAATTTCAATGAAAGGGTCAATGGTTTGAATTCTCTATCCTTCCATTCAGCATGTTGTGAGCTCCTTGGTGTGTTATCAAGGCAATGATACCAGGTGTGGAAACTCTGAAAGCTAAAGGAATGCGAACGATCGTCTGTTTAGAGGACAAGGAGGCATATGTAGGTAGCCGTTTGCGATTCGCAAACACCGAAATTCTGCAAATTTCAGCGTTTGCGAATCGCAAACGGCGTTTTGCTATGTAGGTGCATATTAGCAAAATGCTCAGAGGCAAGCAGAACTGATGACTTCTTTGACTTTGGACTGTCCCTCTTTTTATTGCAAGAATTGGGGTTTCTCATCAACGTGAGGAAATTTGTTCTGGTTTCTGACTCAATACATACAGTTTCAGGGTTTTAGGTAGATTCTACGAAGGCACAATTTGTCAGGTCTGTCTGGAAAGAATCCAATGCTTCTCAGCAATGATACAATGCTAAGAATGAACCCACCTCCAGGCACCACTGGGTTCCTTAATGAAACTAACACAGGACCCCTGAGATGCCAGGTGAGACGTAGGAGGAGGGAAAGGGACTGCCGTACGGAGATCTGAATTGAAAAATGTAAGAAAGATTAGCTTAGAATGTGTATATCTCAAATTCAATAATAATCTAAAATGTATGTACATATAATACCACTGGTACCTTTAATAAATATCTTGAAAATGTTTCCTTCCAGAAGGAAACAGGCTTTCCAGAATAAGATATATATATCCTCTCATAAAGTAAAAATACACATAGCATGAATGTTTTCACTATGAATACGTCTTGTTCAGCGTTTATATTAACCCTTTAGCGAGGCTGGTGGTGCCGTTTGGGATACACATAGTGACCTATGTAGATGACACCCAACTGGTGGTAGGACTCAATCATGCCAACAGCGCATCCTCCAACATTCAACTGCTTGGAAGAGACTGCTGAATGGAAGGATGACTCCTTTTTTAAATTAAATGGGGAAAAAACGAGTTGATGGGGAACCAGTCACCCATTGACTTCAACGTTATATGGCCAAATACACTGGGTCCCGTCTCTATTCCCAAGCCCCAGATAAAGAGCCTTGTTATCTGGCTAGACCAAGGCCTGGGGAAAAAGGATGCACTTTATAATATGAAAGGTGTGCCGAATATGGGAAACAGCAGTCAAAATAGTGTTACGATGCTTCCCAAAAGTGAGGGATATGCTGATTTGGGATCTGAAAGTGTTCGAGCAAGGTCAAGGAAGACTTCACACATGGAATCATATTTTATTTATTATCACTATCAATATGCCAGCACTACTCAAAGTCTCATGCCAGTCTCGTGCCTACCTTAGCTTGCCCATCAACATGAAATACCAGCACTCAAATAGGCCCACAGATGGATCACACCAACATAAACGGGCACCCCAAGGTCGCTCAAGAGCAATGCATCCAAGCTTGAAATCAATGCAACCAATGCCGATGAATGAACATGATCTCTAGACTCTCACTCACCTCTTCAATTAGTCTAGTCTGTCTCTAGCTGCCAATGCCACTCTCTGCTCTGCCTGAATAAAGCACTACCCAGTGCCCGCTGGCCCCCCCAGGCCAGAATTAATTAGACTAGTCTCCGACACGAGTGCGTAGCAGTGAGCGCGTAACGCGTCATCACTGCTACGTTCTTCTGCCCGTGACTCGGCGAGGGCTGGCCAAAATCTCAATACTCAAAGTCTCGTGCCAGTCTCGTGTTGTGCCTACCTTAGCTTGCCCATCTACATGAAATACCAGCACTCAAATAGGCCCACAGTACAGATGGATCACACCAACATAAACGTGCACCCGGTACAATGCAGAGTCCTGCAGCTTAAAAGATGTACCACAGACGTTGCTCCCAGGGGTGTAGAAGCGGTGCTTAATTTGTGCTAGAGGTTTCCGGTGCTCAGCACCTGCACTTAAAAGTCAACACCGGCTCTTATGGCAGTCAGACACATGGGGGTGCTCAGCTGTTTGTTACTTTTGAAATGAACACAACAACAGTTATTTAATAATGTAATATTAATTACAAATGACAAATACCTGTTGCCTGAGGCATTCCTGTAGCTTTTAGTGGCCTGGAATAGTCTTTGCTGCAGACTTTTAGGAGTGAGATGGATAGTGGTAGTGCTGGTACAGTCATTAGCAGCGCTGGCAAGGGTAATGGGCAATGCTGGCTGCTATGGCCACCTGACTAGGGCCCTGGTGCTTCGTTTTTTACATGTTAAGCACTGTGTAGAAGCTTCTCGAGTGAGAGGGACTGGTGGGGTCGTACAGTCATGTCATGCGGGAATATTTAACATTTGCACCTGTAAGGTCGCTCAAGAGCAAGCAATGCATCCGATCCAAGCTTGAAATGCAACCAATGCCATTGCCGATGAACGAAAATTATCTCTAGATGTCTGACTCTCACTCACCTCTTCAGTCGTCTGTCTATAGCTGCCAATGCCACTCTCTGCCTAATAAAGCACTGCCCAGTGCCCGCCAGCGCCCCCAGGCCAGAATTAATTAATAATTAAACAGACACACGAGTCAGACGACCACGACGAGAGCGTAGCAGTGAGCGCGTAACGCGTCATCACTGCTACGTTCTTCTGCTCGTGACTCGGCGAGGGCTGGCCCAAATCTCCATACAGGGCCGTCATTGGTAGCACTTGTGTAGACCGCGCACGACACGCTACAACTGATTGACAGCCCTGGCCTGGAGGACGTCACTTCTCTGAGCGGGGGGTGCCAACAACGGTCAGAACGAGGCAGGACCAGTGTGTTACTAACGCCGCGGCGGGACTTAGGCCGCGCGGGCTGCACTATTTTGCACTGTCTGCCACACTGACTGCCACCACTTCTGTCACTGTGACTGGGCGGCGGGGCGCGGCACTGGAAGCCCGGTGTTGCGGCCGCGGCCGCCTTAATAATTTATTTTTGATTTGGGGGTCACACTGTGAAATCGGCCGGCCACTGCCCACTTCCAAATACATTATAGAGGCCACCGCGGCCGCAAAACGGACCTCCAGTGCCGCGCGGCCGCCTCAAGAATGGTGCCGCCTGGGGCGGACCGCCCCCTCCCCCCCGCCCTCCCCTAGCTACGCCGCTGGCCAGATAGGCTCTGTGTATTGCCGCCAGGAAACAAAAAGTCGGGATTATCTCTGTTGGGGATGCAGCAGGTGTGTTGGAAACGCCTGCCTCATTTAAAGACTGCCATTGAGCTTATTTAATTGTAGAGTTTGCGTGTTTGTGTGCTTTACAGTGTGATTGGAAAGAGTGCATTGCAAAGAAACAGGATTCAGTGTCGATAGCTTACGTGGTCCTGGAACTGCAAGGAGCAGTTTAGGGACATACGGGGAAGCAATTGCTCCTAAAAGTCATCAAAGACTTTCAGATAAGTGTTTAGCTTATTATCATTTATTTTTACATGAATTACACATTTGAGTTTAAGAGCCCTATCAGTTCGGAGGTCTTCAGTTTTTGTCTTGGTTTGTGCATGTGAATGAATGAATGAGTACGCTCTTGTATAGCTCATGGCTACCCTGGAGGCATCCTAGCGCTTTGACCTGAACAAGGGACAATGACATTCAGTGGAATAGAAATGTCTTCAGCAACTTCCTGAAGGCAAGATGATTGACTTCAAGCCTGATGTTCTCTGGGAGTTGGTTCCAAAATTTAGCTGCTTGGAAACAATGCTGGCGGCCACCCATGCGTGACCGCTTCACCCTAGGTACTACCAGCAAGTTACGATAGTTGGATCTCAACAATCTGAGGGATTGGTGACGGCGGAACAAAGGGAGAAGGATGGCCGGGCCATTATTGGAAATGGATTTATGAGCCATACACATGGTTTTGAACAAGATCCTTTCCTGTATGGGGAGCCAATGGAGAGACCGAAGTGCGGCCTTCGCAGAGCTGCGTCTGGGTAAATCCAGGAGTAGCCTGGCTGCACAGTTCTGAACCGATTGCAGTATTTGAATGGTACCTGTAGGGGCCCCAAGATAGACCGCATTTGCATAGTCCAGACGAGAGAGAATCAATGACTGGACCAGCACGCGTCTGGCCTCAAAGGGAATAAGAGTTAGAACCTTCCTCAGGAGCCTGAGAAGACCACAGCAGGTTGCAGCAACTTTCCTGGCTTGAACTTGGAATCCCAAGGTGGAATCAAGCCAAACCCCTAAGCTCTTAATTTGGTTCTTGGGGGTGGGAGGGGGTCCCAGGTATGTTGGCCACCATGGATCAAGGTTGATGGGAGCCTTGTAGCCTAAAAGCATGATGTCAGTTTTGGAACCATTAAGCTTGAGGAATGAGGCCTCCATCCATTCTAAGACCTTGGTAAGACAAGGGGTCAGATTGTTAATTCCCTGATTAGTGGCATCATCCCAAGCCAAGGAGACAACCAACTGCGTATCATTGGCATAGGTGACACGCTGGATTCCCCAGGGAAGAACCACACCAGCCAGTGGTCTCATGTAGATATTAAACATGGTAGGACTTAATGAAGATCCCTGGGGAATGCAGTGGAAGTTGTGCTGACGAAAATTCATCCTCAAAAACTGAGAAGAATCTCTCCGACAAAAAGGACTGGAGCCATTTGAGGGCCATTCCTTTGACTCCCACCTGCCGCAGGCGGTGTATCAGGAGGGGGTGGTTTACTGTATCGAAGGCTGCGCTGAGGTCCAACAGGACCACCGCGGCGCAGCCTCCAGCATCCACGATATTCCTGGTCGCCGCCACCAATGCAGTTTCCGTCCCCTGCTTGGCTCTAAATCCCGTTTGAGTGGGGTGAAGAGCTCTCGTGGTCTTTACAAATTAGGATAATACCTGGTTAACATGTTTTTCTGCAATTTTACTACGCCCAGGCAGCAGCGAGATGGGCCTATAGTTGGACAGGTCTTCAGGATCCAAACTAAGTTTTTTAGAAGCGCCTTAACTCCGGGCAACTTCCAGGCCGAAGGCACCACCCCTGCTGCCTGGGAGGAATTTATAATGTCTTTTATAGCAGGACAAACAGTCACCAACATCTGTTTGAGAACCGATGGTGGGGCAACATCCAAAGGAGACCACATACTCCTGTCATGGAATGTTTTGCATTGTATTGTGCCTCTGATACTCCCGCCCAGGTAGGGCGGCAGCGTATGTTATATGCATGATGACTAAAAAGCAATAGAAATTGGTTCACAATAAAAAAAATCTATTTACAGATTAAAACATTCCATAAAGCTATTGGATTTATTATGAATGAAACTGATAATACTGTATCAGTTTCTAATGCTGATATCTCTAATTCTTTTTAAACCTTTTAAAAATCATTATATACTGAAGACAACCAACCATGTGAAATTGATATTCAGACATTTTTTATGATATTCTCAAACTGCCCTCTTTCCTTGATAAATTTGCAGATCTAGAACCTCATATTACGCTTCAAGAAATATTGACTGCCATTGACTCCGTAAACAAAGTGAAGACTCCAGGCCCTACTGGTATTTCCACTGAGCTTATTTCCACACTGTCCCCTTTTTTTCACCTAAATTATTATAACTTTTTAACTCTTTTACTTCCAATTCCAAAGCATGTGGCTCTTTTAATAACTATTATACCCAAACATGATAAAGATCCAACATTTTGTGAAACCTTCAGGGCCATTTGGCTTATCAATTATGATAGCAAGATAATTGCTATGGTCTAAGCTTCCCGTTTAGAGTTTGTTGTTACCTTTGATGTCAAATCAGATCAATCAGGCGTTTTCAAAGGCAGGCTCGCTGCTAATAATGAAAGAATGTTCTACAATTTTTGTGAAATCAGATCAATCAGGTGTTTTCAAAGGCAGGCTCGCTGTTGATAATGCAAGAATGTGCTCCATTTTTATTTGTCAAGCCAGGCAATTAGAATCTCCTCTAGTGGCGCTTTCCTTAGATGCTGAGAAGGCTTTTGATAATATTTAGCACTATATGTTCACAAATCTTCTTTTGGTTTCGGCCCTAAATTAATTTAATTTATAGAATTACTATAGTCCAACCCCAGAACTAGTAGCGTATTTGTTAATGGTTGATATTCCCCTTATTTTGATTGATGTAGAGGTAATAGACAGGTATGTCCCCTGTTCCTCTTACTTTTTGTTTTATATTTAGAACCTTTCCTGGAATGAATTCATTTTAATCTGATGACATCTGGCTTTAAATATAGTTCACAAGAAATTAAGTTGTCTGCCTATGCTGATGACATTTTGATATATATTTTGATACATATGTCCAATCCCCAAGCTTCTTTGAACCCCTTTTTATTTTTTCTTTGTATCCTATTAACTCAGGATATAAACTAAATTGCACTAAGACTGAAAGGAATCGCTCTAAAATCAAATATCATGGTATCTGGTTTTCGTCAGCTATTAAAAAATAATTAATCAATTTCCTACTTTTGAAATCTAAGATACAAAACATTTCTGCATGGTTTTCTCAATGTTCATCTTGGTGGGGCAGAGTAGATACTATTAAAATGTTTATTGTACGACGTCTTTAAAATATTCTCTTTATGTTACCATTCAAAATTCCTAATTACTATTTCAAACATCTTCATTCTATTTGTCTGAAATTTCTATGGAATAACAAGATTCCACGCATTGCTCTTTCCAAGCTAAAGAGACAGAAAACTGAAGGTGGTGTTAGATTCCCTGATTTCATATTATATTGTAAATGTTTTATAATTTGCCAATATTGTTCCTTGACTCTTGATTTTCATAATATTTCTACACCCACCAGAATTGATTTTGAAAAACTTTACTTAATGACTTCTCTTTTAAAGATATTATTATTTTTTTGTCAAGTTGTACATTTATTTCTAAATACCCTATTTAAAAATATTCTTATGGGGGTGGTCACGGGAGCAGTGGAGTAAGACGTGCTTTTGAAGGGCTCCGTCTCCCCGGGGCCCGCTATGCTGAATTGGAGCAGCGGCAGCGATCTGGGAAGCTTTCCTCGGCCAACCCGAAATCAGTGGCGGCTTGCCTGAGCACAAATCGTGCCCCGGACAGCCGGATTCCCGGCACAGCGCAGTGGTGACACCCTGCGAAGGGGAGACACCATTTTAGAGCAGAGAAACAGAGGTTCGTGGACAGGCTCAGGAGATCGTTGGCTGTACCTGGGTGACTTGAAAGTATTTAGAATCCTGCTGCAGCTTTTTTGAGGATGACCCACACCCATGGGTGGGCCGGAGGGTGTTCACCTTTGCCCTGGAACCTTGAAAAGCTGCGGAAGGGACTGGCGGACGCAATCTTCCAGCAGGCACTCGCGGCGAGCCCGCCCCCTCCACCAAAGCACCTACATGGGGGCCCATCGGACAGGCATCCCGGAGATGAGCGTGCGCCTGTTTCTCCAGGGCAGATACTTGGGGGCGCTGGTGCTTGTTCCCGGGGTCTGTGGGGGCCCGCCTGCTCGTGGATAACATTCCTGACAGCTGAATTTACGCTGTGAAAGGTGATCGTCGGCTGCCATTTTGGGGCTGGAGCTGGGGGCTTGTAATCAACCACTAGGAGCTCTTGGCGGCACCCGGACACCATAGGCAAACCTAGGACATTGCCGCAACCTGCCTGAAGCCTTTCTGCCTGCTCATTTGTGCAGGTAGGCAACACCCTGCACTTCTGGGACCTAAATCTCATCGTGCAGGCACTGTGACCCGTTTGGCTGGTGTGCCGGGGGGGGGGAGCTGGTATTTGCTTACTTGAGTGCTCGCCGGCGGCAGATCTGGGTGACGGCCTGTTGAACAGGCTTGGACTGGGACCGCAGCGACAATCCCCTATGTAAGATTGCATAACTCGGCACCTCTGGATCCTAGTTATGCCGCGCTCCCAGGCACGTAAGGAAACCCCGGTGACAACTTTATGGAGCAATATCACCCAGCCTGACGCCGGTCCCGATGGGTGGGGAACCCTCGGCGCCGGTCACATAAGGGTACATGGACCGGTTCTTGGAGGAGATACGCATTGATATCTCGTCTCTCAAAGAGGAATTTAAGTCTGGTCTCCGCAATATTGGAAGGGAGGTAATGGAGGATGGGGACTCGGTGGATGACCCTGTTGTTGCTCGGTCAGAAAACCACGAGATGCTATTGCGGCGCATTAGTACACTAGAAGACCAGCACATTTAACTTCAGACCAAGCAGGAGGACCTTGAAAATAGAACCCGCCGCAACAATATTCACATACGGGGGTTCCCGATTGGTGCCGAAGGCGCAGACATAGTGGCATTCACTGCTGAACTACTGCAGGTGGTGCGAGGAGACGCTTCTTCGCCCGTCCTTGATCGGGCCCAGAGTCCGCTGGGGTGGTTCGTAAAGAAAGTGGTCCGGATATCCTCACCAGGGTGCACTTTTACACAGAGAAGGAAGGATCTTGAAGATAGAGGCCGCCGCAACAATATTCACATATGGGGGTTCCCGATTGGTGCCGAAGGCACAGACATAGTGGCATTTACTGCTGAACTACTGCGGGTCGTGCGAGGACACGCTTCTCCGCCCGTCCTTGATTGGGCCCAGAGTACGCGGGAGTGGTTCATAAAGACAGTGGTCCGGATAGCCTCACCAGGGTGCACTTTTACACAGAGAAGGAAGTGATCAAGCGATCATGCAGGTGGCCCGCAGCAAGACAGAGATCAAATATCAGGGGCATGTAATCCAACTTTATCAGACCTCTCTGTAAACGGCACAACTTTAAGCCTGTTACTGACAAACTCTGAGCGCAGGGTGTCCATTACCAGTGGGGCCACCTGTGCGCTCTTGTTCCAGTGGGAGGGCAAGCGCCGATCACTGCACTCATTGGCGGAGTCCAAGGCCCTACTGGGTATACCTGATGATCTCCAGGCGGACGGCAGCTCTTATTCCTTGGGCCGTGATCTTAAGCCCAGATAGGCCACAGTTCCTCCACGACGCCCAATAACTAACATGTAGGTCTATCTTCCTTGAAGGCAAGAAAGGATGTTATCGACCACTTGCGGAGTGTCAGCGGAGACACCTCGCCCACACACTCAACCACTAGCTCTATATCAGAGTGAATCCCTATATAAGGATGAGACTCTATATAAAATGACTACTTGCAATATATGCAATATGCCTGCAGGGCCTTAGCATTGCCCCGCTAAACAACGTTCGAAATTAGACTCAAGCGACAGACCGGGATAGTAGTCCTTCTGAACACATCTGCCATGCTATCTGCCAGACAAGCTGCGGTACTGCCATCAGATGGAGGGCGGCGAGGGGTCCCTTGTACGGGATCTAGAGAGGTAACTGGTGGGCCCCGGGGATGCAGGGGGTCTGCCCTGACAGTATTCCGTCACTCTAACTGTGCACTTGATGACCCGCCTCCCAGAACCTTTTCCTACAGAGGGTGACTCCTCCAGCAGGACCAGAGCACCTCGCTGCCGGTCTTTGCGCCTGGAGACGGACTTGTTGGGCTCATTTGGCCCACTGTTGGGTTTTATGTTATTTTTGATGTTCCTAAAGGTCGATTGTGACCCCACTAATAACACTGGTAGTGGGGCACATGTGGTCATGGGCAGTGGGGGGGGGACCACAGTTAAATTGGCGCTCTCTTTTACATAAATGTGGGCTACATCGGTGGCAGTTCAGCGGGATGGGGATCACATAACTTTGAGGAGGAGGGAGGGCAGGCGCCTGGTGTGGGGACAGTGTCTTTCCCCTGCAACGCAACCTTTGTTAACCTAGCACGGTTAAACCTTCTATAACGGACAGGGTTGCCACCCTTGACCACCCCTCTCCTAGGGGAGACACTAAACGGCTCTCACCAAATGTTTGAGGCTTGAATTCCCCGAACAAGCGCAAGAAAATATGGCAGTACATCCTACACCACGATCCACACGTCGTGATGTTACAGGAGACCCACCTGATGAAGGCAGACTTACACGGCATGACACATTCGAAGTATCTACTCCGTTACTGGGCTTATGCGGACTCTAAGACCCTGGGGGTGTGGGTGCTGTGCAAGGCCAACTATTCCACCTCTGTGGTCCATGTGTCACGGGATGGGGAGGGCCGCTATTTGAGAGTGCAACTGCTAGGGGGACAGCTACAGTTGACGCTACTTAATGTTTACGCCCCAAACACCGCCCAAAACACAAACATTTGGCGCGTACTCTCTGTACAACTCAAGGGGGTGGATGGGGACGTGGTGGTATGCAGGGACTTCATTCTAGTTTGGGACGCTACCATGGATAGAAGCAATGCAACATATCAAAATGTGGGGGCAATGTCTGCACATCTTAAGAGAGACATTGAAGGATGGGGCCTGGTTGATGCCTGGCGGTACAAACACCCAGGCATCAGGGACTACTCCTACTACTCACATGTGCACACTTCCTATTCGCGCATCGATTACGCCTTTGTCACACCATCTCTTCTCACATGCCTACTCTCTGCAGAGCTTTCTGACATCTCTATCTCTGATCATGCGCACCTTGAGCTCACATGGGAGAATCCCGCCTTGGCCGGCCCACCCCGATGATGCTTTAACATCTGCTGCGAAACCCGGCTGATGTGGAGGAGATACGGAAGGGTATAAAGGAATACTTTCATCTCAACGCTTCTCCCGAGATCTCTCTGCACACTCTGTGTGATGGGTTCAAAGCAACGATCTGGGGTATAATATTGTCCATTGCCAGAGGGAGAGAAGCGTAACTGGTAGAATCTAAACTCACTGCAGAAATCAAACTGTTAGAGCGTACGAGCAAAGCGGCCTCAACCGGCAGTATAAAAAACCAACTAATCCTGCTGCATGGACAGTTGTGTGCGCATCACACGGGAAAGGCAGAACGGGCCATGCTGTCCCTGCAGCAGAAATACTCTGAAAGGGGGGACAAGGTGGGCAGACATCTAGCTTGTAAATTGCGAGAGCGTCAGGCGAAAGCACACATTGCCAAAATTCAGACAGGTGATGCCACGTGGGCATCGGAAGAAAAGGATAAAGCGGAGGCGTTCCGTACTTACTATCAGGGGCTATACTCCCGGCAGGATCCCTCTCCCACGAGACTTCATTCCTACCTAGCTGATTGTGAATGGGAGCCCCTGTACACACATCACGCGTCCCTCTTAGACAGCCCCATTACAATGGAGGAATTAGGTGCTGCCATTAAGAGTCTCCCCGTAGGTAAAGCCCCAGGGCCAGATGGGCTTTCTGTACATTTTTAGTGTGTCTTCCTCCCGCAGCTGCAGAAACACCTCGTGCCAGTGTATAATTCCTTCACCGGAGACACAGGCCTCATCCTCACCATGGCTATGGCTGAGATCACCCTTATTCCTATGGCAGGCAAGGACCCGGTGCAGTATTTTTCTTACCGCCCGACAGCTTTGCTCAACACTGATGCCAAGATCTTTACTAAAACACTGGCCTTGCTTCTCTAGCCACACATGCCGAGACTCATTAACCCCGACCTGGTGGGGTTTATCTGTTACCGGCAGGGCGCGGACAATGTCCGTTGCATAGCTCACCTTGTTGGAAAAGTACGACGCCTGAACATCCCTAGATGCCTCCTCTCGCTCGATGCGGAGAAGGCATTCGATCAGGTGGACTGGTCCTATCTCTGCGCTGTGTTGAGTAAAATAGGCCTTGGGCGGGAATTCCCCTCAAAGATTATGGCGTCGTACATAGCCCCCAAAGCCTGCATCCGACTCAGTGGACAGGCTACGAGGCCAATATCATTACACCGGGCATGAGACAGGGGTGCCTACTCTCACGCCTCCTCTTTGCATTAGCGGTAGAGCCCTTGGACATACGGGTGAGGGAGATAGAGGGGATCAAGGCCTTAACCTTTGGAGGCCAAATCCATAAGATCAACTTATTTGCTGATTACCTCCTGCCCACGCTCACCCAGCCTAAATTATCGCTTCCATGCGTGGTCAAACATCTGCAGACCTTTGAAGCTGTCTCTGGCTTCAAAATCAACCTCTGTAAATTATTTGTCCTCAACATCAATATCCCGGTCCCTGAGGCCAGGATGCTGCAAGGGCTGACCCCCTTCCAATGGCAGAGGACTCCATCATGTACTTAGGGCTCCTAATTACCCCCCACTCGCCTCCTGTTCCCGTATAAACTGGGCGATACTGCGCTGCTCAGTGACCCCTCCATATTTCATGACTGGGAGGCGTTAATATTATTAAAATGAATATTCTGCTGCAAGTCCTACATTTGTTTCAAACACTGCCGACCCAGATCCCACAGGTGAATATTCAGCGCCTCCAGGGAGACTTGCGTGCCTTTGTGTGGAACAGGAGGCGACCGCGGGTGGCGCATTCACTACTGATGCGCCCGCGGGATAGAGGGCGCCTGGCATGCCCAAACCTACAGGAATACTATTGGGCAGCACATCTGAGGTACATCTCTGAGTGGGTTGTGCGGGAGAGTGCAAAGCATTGGTTCCACATGGACCGTGCAGTGGCGTGCCGGCCATTGTGGGAACTTGCTTGGTTGCCTAAGCATGCCCGACCCCGAAGTGCATATGTTGCGGCACCGACAAAAACAGTCCTTGAAATATGGGACAAAATAGCAGTCTAAAAGGGACTGACCACGTTCCCGTCCCCAAACACTCCTATCGCGCGCAACCCGGAATTCTGTCCTGGCTTGCCAAAGCAGGCATTTACCTCAGTTTCGTGTGGTCCCAAAAGGAAATAACATGTTAGTGCAAGCATAGAGATCAACCTTCATTTAGTGCACATAGAAGTGTGTGAGCGAACTGCCGCTTTCAGGAAGGAACCTACACGAAAAACCAGTGCATCCTCTTCCAATTTAGGAATTTCTGTGTAGGCTGTATTGTGGTCAATAATAGCAGATTTCTAAAAGAAAGGAATCAAAAACAATTTTGTGTATATTTGATAAAAATTACCGAAAAATAGAAAATGTGGCATTGTTTGTTTGCTATGATTATCACATGTGCATAACATTTGATAAAGCTTGGCATGAAACCCTAAGGGAAAACAGAGCATATATTTCATAGTTCCCGCTCTTAGACGAAACAACAATCCTCTTTCCCAGCGGCCAATACTCTTCAAAAGATATCTCGATGGCAGATGGGATGGCAACAATCGTACATCTTCTAGCGACAAGTACCTTACTACTGAGGATTTCAGGAGCTCTTCATCATATCTTGCCTTGCTATATTTATCATATAACGCCTCCTGAAGCGATTTTTTGCTTACACCGCCCATATTAGTTGGATTTAAGAAAATATGTTCGAGGTTTACACTAATCAGACTTTCCCTACGGAAAAGAGCCACGGTATGTCCATCCCCTTTTCACAATTAAGGCAATCGGAGATTATATTTCCTGTAAGTATTGCTGCTGGGTTCTGCCAAATTTTAAGCCAAAATATGCTGGGCCAGCCCTTAATAAAATCCTCAATATATGGCAATTTTAACTCTCCATGGCAGATGTACTGTGATGCGGAGATCGGGGCCCCCAGCAATTTCCTGCTGAATCTATTTTCCTCACCCTGGATTCCACTGAAACCCGTGAAGCCCCAAACTTCTGCCCTATAGGTTGCAACAGCGATACATTGTAATTTAAAATTTTTAGTGATGGGTAGTACCACCTCAACTTTTTTCGGTTGGGGTAGTGACAATACCGAATTGATTTGCTTTAACAAATTTTCCACTGCTGTGTGCCACGTGAGTAGTCCAGGAGCTATTGGCTGCGAATACCAGCCCCAGGTATGGGAAAGTGCAAGTGCGTTGTAAACGTTCTTTACCTATAGCGACTGATTTAACAAAGTGCTTTTTTGGGCCACATGCCATTAAAAAAGATTTGTTAAAATTTGTACGAAGATCTAAGGCAGCCATAAAATCAACAAAGCCCTGTATTGAAGTGCGCAGTGCATTTGGTGTACGGCCCATCAGGACCGCATCATCCGCATATAATAAGGCGGGTAGGATATTACCATTGATAATAGGAACATCATTAGTGAGCTTAGTCAGGGAGTCAAGCAGATCGTTAATATATAAAATGAATAAAAGTGGGGCCAATAAGAACCCCTGTCTGACCCCTCTGCCAATAGTGATATCCTGTGTGACCTCACCGCCTTTGCCAATCCACACCCGGGCCTTTAAGTCCCTATGTAGGTACGCCAAAAAATTAACTAAAACTTCATCCAACCCATATTTTAAAAGAAGAGACCAAAGGTGTGATCTGTTAACAAAATCAAAAGCTGAAGTAAGGTCCATAAAGGCCAAATAAATTGAGGACTTTCGTGCTACGGTATATTTACCGATGATCAAGTTGAGGTTTAGGCACTGTTCTACAGCGTCTATTTTGCTTCTGAAACCTAACTGACAAGAATTTAAAATATGTTCATCCTCGGCCCAGGACCTAATCTTATTAAACAGGATTCTCCCAAGTATTTTTTAAGTATTATCAATCAGAGAGATTGGTCTGTAGCAGTTAGGGTTGGAACGATCACTTTTTAAAAAAATAGGGACAATAATACTGGTAGACCATGTGCAAGGAATTGAAGCGACAGTTAAATTATTAAAAACATTCAGTCGGAGGGGTGCCCAGAAATCAGGTATATGTTTGATAAGATCTATCGGTAGCCCGTCAGGAAAGGGGGCTTTATTGCTCAAGCTTTGGTGTATAGCATCCTCTACTTCTGATACAGATATCTCGATCTTAGAGGGTCTTTGATAGTTATAGTTCCTCATTCCTTGATGTGGCTTGATAGATCTTTGAAAAATGGGATGCCCACGCTTCACTGGAAATTGGGCAACTTATGGAAGTTAATGTGTGGCCTGCAGTTCTCATATCCTTCACTGCTAACCAAAAGCTATTCCCATCATTAAGTTTAGCAGCATACACAAGGCTATTCCATCTCTCTTTAAGACCATGTCTTTCCGTTGTTTCGTGATACACTTATATTGATTTCTCATGTATTTTACGAGTACCGGGTCCCTCTGGTTCATCGCGAGGGCCTCGCGAAGATCTCTATTAGCTCTAGAGCATGCACTATTGAACCAGCGTGGACCTTGATTGGACTCAGTTATTGGTCTAGATATCATTTGTTTGATGCCCCCACACAATTGGACAAAGGCTTCAATTACCACAGGGTTATGATCACCTGGTGACAGGCAACTGTCAATGAGTGTTGGATGAGTTTTTATCATTCTAGGAAATAGGTCATTAATATCAACACCTCGCCAGGCCAATTTTAGGTTGTCACTGGAGGGCATTAGGTTACTAGCCCTGCATTTCACAAATTTTGGCCTAGGGGCGACTCTTAATGTTGTGGCAATAGGATTGTGATCGCCCAAGAAGGTTGGTATGACCTCAGCCATTAACAGACAATATTCCAGTGGGGCAGATATAAACACGTAGTCAATAGTGGAGGCCCAACCTCGCCCTCTATATGTTGGTACAGTATGACTATCTTTATGGGATACAGCCGCAATTTCCATTACATTTATCAAATTGTATTTGGACAAACGGACCAACAATTTTGCCCCCCTAATACACTGGGTAGTGGGTTCTTGTCTAGTATGTTATTGCTTGAAATCCTGACATTAAAATCACCACCTAGACAAATACCAACTAGCTTATCAAACAACCTTTGCCAATTTAAAAGAAAATTAAACAAATTTGTAAAATTCGCATTTGGGATAGTATGAAAATCATTATTATAAAAATTAATAAAACAAATTGAAAGGCCCGAGTATAAATTAGAGCCTGAAAGTTGTCATTGTCAGTTGGTAGGGCCCTGATGCTGCCACCTGTGGAGATTTTGATAGAAAGACCGCCTGATGGGCAGCCGATCTTGGGGAAAGGGGCAATTATATTATAACATTCGAACCCTTCTTGATGTAATTCCTGTGTTACCCAGGTTTCTTGCAACATAAGAATGTCATATGCTTGAACTGTTTTTGCCCATTCATCCAATTCAATTTTAGAGGCCAAGCAAGCAATATTCCCACTCAAAATGTTTAAATTAAGTTGGTTCTCAACAATCGGTAGGGGATCTTGGCCTGGACATACGGGCATGGTTGGTGAGGGAATAATCGTGCCAGATAATGATAGAGGTGCCAGTCAATCCTGGTTATCAAGGCCAGACAGGGTGGAGACCTATTATGCATAGTCAATGGAGGGCCCTCATGAATTACTGTCCCTGGCACTGGCTTGTAAAAATAACCCAGCGGCAATGACCAAATAAGGGTGGGATTCACTATGTTGGGCACCTCCATGGTTAATAATAATTTTTTTACCAGTGCTGGTTTTCTAAAATTGATGACTATGCAGTCACCCTTGATGTTCTTTGGGGAGATACCAACCAACCCTATACTCCGTACCATGATAATATCATTAATGTTTGATGCCTGCAGCCATCTGTGTTTTCCAAGCCAGTCAGCACATTTATTGCGTAACTGGACCCAAGATTCTGTCTGGTAGTTTCTGAGTGGGGGTACTCCGGCTAAAACCAATACATATGGGCAAGCTGCCGGGGAAGTCTGAGAACTTCCCTGCTCGGGCAACTCGGGACTCCACCACTTTGTGTATTATACATAATATGTGGGCTATCCCTCGAACTTCCCGCGTTTACTCGCGCTGCAGTGCTCACTTGGGCATTATGTGGGGCTGATGGCCCACGTAATGGGATAACAGGTGGGCAGCTCATTAGCCCTGTACTAAGTTGGTCACCGTGGATAGTGATAGATTTAGATACATTCCTTAACTTTGTGGCATGTGACACAAGTTTCTGAAGAGGCGGTAGCTGTTGTGACTGGTGTCTGTGATTGCTGACCATCGGTCGATATACCAACAAAACTAGAATTTGACTCTTGTTGTGAAATAGCTTTAGGGGTGATTATTTGGGAATTTGACTTGTCTGACAGTATCTCCAAATGATCTAATCGTTGCTAAGGAGCGGAAAAGTTCCTATCTATAATATCTTTAAAGCGTTCACATACAGTGTCTACAATGGAATTGATTGAGGCCTCACCCAGTCCGTAGCTGGTGGAAAAGGTTGCGGCGGCTTCAGTTTGTGTGCTGGTGGAGCAAGTTGTTACCTTAGTTTGTGTTGGCTCCGCTAATCAGCCACGGCGTCGTCGGAAGCGTTTGCAGAACCCTGGATCCATGCAGGGATGGGTTACACTGGGCGGTTGTTTCCTCTTGGAGACAATAGGTTTTGTTGGCTTCCTTTTCCGATTTGCGCCTGTTGATTGAATTATGGGAAGGACAACACCATCCAAAGCGCCGTTACAGGGTGCCACCAATACATCCTCATTATTACAGTCACTAGATCTTGTTACTGGCTGGGTACTGGACATTGCGGTCTGTGTATTGAGTGCCATTAACTTATCGGCATTGTTGTCTGTGGCTTCCCCGACACTGAGGCTGCATGGTGGTTCCGCTAAACCCAATGGCCAGTGCCTCTCAAGCAGTTCTATTTCATATTGACTGCTCTCGCCAACATGCTATCGATACTTGTCGTGGTCCAAGGGTTTAAGCTTAATACTCCATTGCGTTTCCCCATATTTATGTATTTAGCAGCACTTGCGGCAGGTTAGAGGGGATTTTAACTCGCCTCCTGGCGCGCTGCCCCACGTCAGAGTTGTGGTCCAGGCAAGGAAGAAACCACAGTGCCGTTGCCCTCACGACGATGGTGCTGGCGTTGTTGCCCTCACGGCAGTGGTGGTAGCTGTCCGGTTCACTCTCAGCTCAGTTTCGGCGTCCCACGCTGCGGGAGGTCAGATGGGATTTTATCGCGCCTCCTGGCACGCTGCCCCGTGTCAGAGCGGGAGACAAAACCAGGATTCCTGGGATTTGTGGTCCCAGCAAGGAAGAAACCACAGTGCCGTTGCCCTCACGGCGATGGTGCTGGTGATGTTGCCCTCACGGCAGTGGCGGTAGTTGTCCAGTTCACTCTCAGTTCACCATGCAGGACATCTGCATAGATCTTCTTCGGCCTTACTAGGGTTTTCCTGTGAAATATTTGATACAGAAATCATATGGTTATTTCCTGTTCAACTGTTGACATTGGATAACAAATACTTAGTGGTGACTCGTGGCTGTAGACTCATTTCGCCCTGAAGAAGTCCTAGGTCAAGAGAACAAATCATGTTGGCTGACGATTTTGTACAAAACAGAACAATAAAGAGGAATGAGATTACACAACCTTGCTATAGCAACGACTTTCTGCATGGAATTAGATAATTTAATTATTCAGGCCTATATATATATATTTTTAATGGACGTCTATTTTGACAATTTGTGGTGCAGTTCTGATTAAGTGACTTTATACTGTATCCCCTAATGGGGGGGGGGGTGCTTCTGGACAGGGGGCGCATTTAGGATTTAGCACACAAAATTGTCTTCTGCGCATACCATTGGGTGATTGATGGTACAGGTGCGTTCTTTTCATATGGCCCACTGTCCAATTTGTTTAGTCTTAAATAGTTTGTGCTTACTGTTGTTTTAATTGGCTAGTGTCTGTAATTGTATTTATATTGTGTTTACTACCCCTGACAAGGCATCAAAGCACTTTTCGGCGAGTAGCACGCTACCCCAGAACCCAAAAGGAGTGGTGAATTAGAATAGCGAAATATTAATTAATTTGAGCAGTGGACATGTGAGGCTGTAAGTTGGATTGGAAAGCATAAGGGAGCGATAGTAGAGGGAAGAGTCTAGAAAGTTTTTATTGGGAGTTTTTTGTAGTAGGAGGAGGTTTGGGATGAGTAAAAGAAAGATGAGGGAGGTGTAGAAAGCTGGCTCTGTATATACTATACCAGAGTGCAGTGGATCCCCAAAGGCTTACAGAGGTAAAAGTAGATAAAACCTTACTCTCTGTTTGTGGTAGGGTGGGGGAGCAGTAAGGCTTTATTGGAGGGTAGTGTTCAGCATTTATTGTACAGACTCAGGCAAGAAATGATGTCATACACTTAAAGACTGAACTCAGACCAATCCTGGGATCATCACCCTCTGCCTGGGACGACTCCTGGTGGCCCCCGGCCCTAGGAGGCGCACCCAAACAAACGCAAATATTTCTTTTGTTGTATTTTATTTTTAGAACCAAGCAGGACTTGGTACAGGTAAATAGAATTGTACTTTTCAAGACAGATTGATCAAAAAAGCAAGCTGGATGAAAATGACTTTTGTAACAGGTTTGTAAAATATTTCAAAATAGTAAATATTTGTAATTTTTTTGTGATTACATATTACTTTTTAGAGTACTTTTTCTACTCAGTGTGAAATGCCTAAATATCACACTGGGACATTTTCTAGATAAAACATAGGTAAAACAATTTTGCAATAAAACACAGTTTCTTATGTTTCCATATAAATGCCCTCAACACGGACGTTTTTCAGAGGAAAACAGTCAATGCAATCCTATGGAGAAAAATTAGGTTATCGGTTTGCAGGTAAGTTTGTCTTGAGGGCTGAGTTTCTGGTGTTAGAACAAGGGTTCCCTAGGGTCAAGGGTGCACTCAAAAAGCACCCACAGCGGCACTAGGGTGGCCGGGTGCAGAGTGCTGAGGTCCAATGTTAGCCTATGGGGCAAGGTGGCCGTTGGTTGGTGGCTGCTCTTGGGCAAGCCACAAGGTTGAGGGAGCAAAGCTCCTAGGGTTAAGCTCAGGGCAAAGGGGAATAATCCAAGTTAGCACACAACGTTCACCCACAGCTACACAAGGGCGGGCGGGTACAGGGTGCTGGACCGGCGTTGGGTGCCCTGTTGTTTTAAATGGTCGGAACAAACACTGCAGGTTTGGGCAAGGATGCTTCTTGGAGGCGACCACTGTTTGGAGAACTAAGCTGGGATACTGGGGGTTGCCTGGACACCATCGGTTGGGCCACCCAGGGCCGTGGGGCCTCGGGTGCAGGGGTGTCTTTAAGCATCTGGTTTCCTTACCAGCTCTGGTAGTGGTCAGGGGGACTCTCCAGATAGAGGCTGCAGGTGGCATCTGGAGGCTTGTGGTATGTCAGGGGACACCAGGGCCCAGGTCAGGATCACTGGGGGACCTCCTCGTGGAGTTTGGCTACTCAAACTCAAGCCGTGGGTGTTGGGTGCAGAGTGGTGCAGACTCGCAGATTTGGCGGGACCGAGAGTCTAGTTCTTGAGCAAGTCCGATGCTCACAGGAGACAAAGTCTTGGCAGAGAAGGCAGGGCAGGTCCTCCAGGTTTTGTGGGACTGCTGGCTGCAGGACACGCCGGGATTCCGTTGGAGCAGGTTGAGGTCGGAACAGGCCAAAAGGGCTGGTGTCAAGGCAGTTGGCGTCTTCCTCTTCTTCCTTCAGCACGGCTCTTCAGTCCTTCTTCTTCTTGTTTGTCTGAGGAGGCAAGGTTTGGGGTTGCCCCTAAATACTACATTTAGGGTCGTTTCAGGTAGGTAAAGGGCGAGATCAATGGGTCCCTCCCTTGGGATGGGTTTACCTCCTATTATGCCACCCTCCAGTGGGAGGGGGCATAAGCCTCACTCTGGTGCTGGGTCCCCCCATCTTCAAGATGGCAAGGACTGAGAGTTGTACTTTGCGTTGCCTCCCCCAACTGCGTGGTGGGGTTGACAAAGGTGGGCACACCACTCCTTTTAACTTGGTTTTCCTGCCGATTCTCTCGCCCAAAGTGGGGGTCAAAACCGGTGGGAGTGTCATGATCCCGCTAGGACGGGACTACAGTTCCCGGCATACCCTGGGCCAGAACTACTTGTCCCATGATTCCTCGCGACGGATCGCGAACTCGCGCGAGGAAAAATAAGAAAGGCGGAAGCAGGGATTCGGCGTCGGGAATTCCTTTGGTGTTCTTGCTGTTCGCGTTGCGGTGCTGTATTCTTCGACGGTGTGGTAAGGGTGCCTGGCGCCACTGGGATTTCCAGCGGGCTCGCTGGATTCAGTAACTCTGTGTTTCCGCTCGAAGAAATCACTCTTGCTTCTGTGATTATTTGACTAAGTGTTGGATTTTGGCCCGGTTGGCATTTTCGGCCTACGGAGGAGAGGAGGTTGTTTTGGGTGTCTGTCAAAGACTTCCTCTGTTACTGACTTTAGGTGCCTTGGTGTGCACCCAATACCCCATTGGTTGGGCTTCGTATGTACTTTGGATTCCTACCCCACCCATATAAGAGGCATTATATGGATCTATGAATATACTCATTATTGTGGGGGCTTCCATACTTATTTCTTTTTGGATTGGATATATATATTTACGTATGTGGCAGCGTGCATTGAATTGTGTCTTGGTGTTTAACTACTGTTTATACCTCTTCTAATTAACAGGGGTTCTTTGGAGGTGTATTATTTACACTCAACCCCTATGAAGCATTATAGAGGTATACCTAGGTAGGTCATTATACCTGTGATATCTGTGATCTGTTTGACCTCCGGTATTGGTTCCGATATGTTTCATATGACTATTCCATGCCTTTGTGTATTGCTGTAGTTTCACAGCAACAACTCCAACGCTACCAGATACCTCTACACATCTACAAGATTTATATTTTCCTTTACAGGTATAACCAATAGGAGTATGTGTGATATGTAAAGGGTTTGCCCTGTATCGAAATCGCAGTTTCATGTGTGTGTTCTGTTTATGTCTTTCAGATCTCCCTCCCTGCTGTCCCCTTCCTTTCCTTCCCTGTTCCTTCCTTTATTTCCCCTCACTTGATCTTCTCAATGCTCTGTGCCATTACGGTTATTCAGGCGTTGGTTCGATCTAGAGGTGTGCATACTATTCAACAAACCGATCCTGAGGACGTTAACATAACAGGGAGCCAGTTGCTGGGAGCAGCAAATGGCTGGATCAGCTCACAAAGGTGGCAAGCTTCGTGGACCCTGCCCATCCCGAAGGAGGAGGCTTGGCACCTCTTATCAGGATGTGTTTTGTTTCAAGACCCCGAGAGTGGGAGGATCTAGACCCAGGGGTTCAGAAACATGTCTGAGGGTGACAGCTGGCAAGCAGCCAGAACACTAGAGTTAGTTCATTTTTCAGGGGGCATCTCTAAGATGCCCTCTGAGTGCATTTGGCAATAAATCCAACACATTAAACCCAGTGTGGTTTTAATGTACTGAGAAGTTTGATACCAAACTTCTCAGAATTCAGTAAAGCCATGATGGTGTTGTAGAGTTCGTAATGACAAACTCCCAGATCATATACTCTTTATGGCTTTACTGCAATTACAATGTCTAAGAATGGACTTAAGACACTGTAGAGTACCGGGCTCATGCACCTGTACCCTGGCCAGTGGTATAGTGCACCCAGCTAGAGGGGTACCAATAACATAGGCAGTGGATTGTAGGCATGGCACACACATATGAGCCATGTCGACTCTTCACTTTTCTCTGCACCAAAATATGCAGCCTGCAAGGGGTGTGTGTGTGTTAAGGTACAGGGCCACTAAGGGTGGCATAATAGGTGCTACAGTCCTTAGAAGCCTTCCCTGGTCACAGTGCCCTTGGTACATTTTAAAAGAGACTTAAATGTGGCCAGAGAGGTGCCAATTGGGTTTGCAAAGTTACAGTTTTAGGGAAAGAACATAGACCCTGTGCCTGGTTAGCAGGAACGTGGGGCACACTTAATCAAAGAGCATCAACATCAGGCAAGAAGTGGGGGGCAACCATGCAAAAAGGGAAACTTTCCTACAGGAGGGAAGCGTCTCTAGAAATGGATTAGAGAGATAAAGTAGTAAAGGAGGTCTTGGATGAGTCTAAGGAGGGATATATGAGGGAAGAATTTATAAAGGGTTCTTAGGGGGATCTTAGTAAAATGAGGTTTGGGGTGAAGTAAGGAGGGAAGAGTCTAGAAATTTTTATTTTGGAGATCATAGTAGTAGAATGATTTTTGGGATGAGACATTGTGGAACTACAGAGTATATTGAGAGATGTATAGAGTTAAATATAGGGTACTCCATTGGAGAGACTCAAATATATATATTTTCTTCACATTAGGATTAAAGCAATAAATATATAGATACATAAGTACATGGAAGGTATACATGTATTAGGAAGGTAGTATATCAATATGTAAGTTGTGTTTAATAAACTCAGACTTTCAAGTGTTGCTGTACTTTAAGCAAATGTATTCTTTGTTTTTTTAGCTTATGACATATTTTTCAGTAATTTAATAGTGAAGCAATTGTAGATACATAGTTATGATGAAACTTACATATTTTGATAGATAAATAGATTGTAAAGCCCTTCATAATGATGCACCCTATTTCCTTTCAATCAGCCATCTAGTGTTTTGACTGATAAGTAAACAAAATCTACCCAGAACGGACTTGAGGTTTTGTGAGTCTCCCTGAACTTAATCCTGTACTCCTCACTGGTGAGTCCAAAGCCCTCAATCGGGGTATCATTCATGAGGTCATAATGCTCTACATTTGCCTCATCCAGTGCCAGGAGTCCATCCCTGCACTTTCCTGAGAACAACTCAGAGAGTAGAAAGCCTCAGTATTTCTGGTGTAACATAATTGTAGATGCCTTCTTAAAGGCAGTAAACCATTTGGTAATTTCATCATACTAATCATATTTAGGGACAGTACCTTTTAGGATTTTGGGTTCAAAATGTTCTTCTCTCTCCCTAATCACATTATTACTGCCAACACATATGTGTCCTAAACCCATCTAAACCTGTTCACTTTCTATTGCCAGAATGTTGGCCTCAAGGGCTGCCGCTTTTTTGCCTAATCTCACAAGGTCTAAGTCATATTCATCCAGCTATTCATCCTATCCTGAGTGGCTTGACCTACCGTCAGTAGGGGGAAATCCTCTAGGTACAGTGTTAGGGCAGAAGTGAGGGATCTCCTAATCATCTGTACCATTGGTAGGGGAATCATCCCCATGATTGCTGGTTACAGAATCATCTTCACTGACTACTTCCTCTTCAGGAATGTCAGGATTCTATGCTCTTGCAGGGGCTTTATCAAACTCAGCAAGCAACCCCTGGAGCTGTGCCTAGGATGGAGAAGACCCAGGTTTGATTTTACAAGCTTTACAGAGGGCCTTCAACTGCTTCACATTAAGCTGCAGATAAGGTGTCAGGTAGAGCTCCTTGACTCTATCCTCTATGATAGTCATGCTTAGTGTAGTTTGAACTTTTTCAGAAAACCAACAAAAATTCTAAATAGACTTTAAGGCCTAACTAACTGGTACACTTTTTACATTTCTAATACAGTCAGATAGGGGACATAACAGAAGGCCCTAACTGTTCAAATTAGAAAATCTAAAAAGTAAAAAATAGAAAAAATTGTTTAAACCAATATAGAAAAATATCATACATTTTTATATTAGTCTTTGAGATCAGGTAAGTATTTTTCGAGTTAGCGATTTTCAGAAACACAGACAATACAGCTGCCAGATTTAAGGAATGAGCCTCGAAAGCAGTTATGTTATCCTATGGGGAAAACATACACTGCATAGGTATACTTGCAATTGAGTTACAGGGTTCTTCTTCTGGACATAAGGTTAGTAGGAGTCAAGGTCCTTATTAGCACCAGCAGTTTCAGTTTACCTGCCCTGGTGTGTCTAGGTGCAGAGGTGCTGATCACAAATGTAGTCTCAAACGCTACTGCTGAAGTCAATAGGGAAACCTGTAGCAGAAAAAGGCTGCAAGTGGGGCCTGGGGGACCAGTCCGGCATAACCCAAAGGGGGGTTTGGCTCTTCAGGGTCTCTTGAGCAAGGATGCACTGTTGGTAGGCTTGGACTCAGGTTGCGGGGCTCGAGTGCAGAGATGTTTTGTCCGGCGGACCGCTTGCGTTGGAGGCTCTCACTTTTGTGAAAGCCTTCCTCCCGAGCAGGCACTGTTGCTGGCCTCAGAGGGCATAGGTTCTCATCTGCAGGGGGTCAGAAACTTGTCTGTGGTGGCAGGCTGAACGAGAGCAGTCAGCCAGCACACTAGATACTAGTAGGTTTTTCAGGGGCCACCTCTGAGGTGCCCTCTGGGTGCATGTCTTAATAAATCTAATACTGGCAACCGTACAGATTTATTAAGACAGGTTGTTTGATATCAAACACCATCGGTTTCAGGTAAGCCATCATGTAGCTCAGAAACTTGGACTGACCAGTGCGTCGTACATATACTTAAGATGGCTTCTCTGTTCACTTGTACCATCTAGTAATTGAACTAGACAGCACAGGGACATAGCTGCTTATGCCAAAATAACCTCCTTCAAGGAATGCATCGACAACAACGCACACAACAGCAAAGAGCTCTTCAACATCGTGAAAGAACTCGCAACCCCCTGCTCCAGCTCCAGCTCCAACGACGCACCGCCATCGCAAGAACTCTGCGACTCCCTGGCTACCTTCTTCCACCGCAAGATCGCAGATATCCACAACAGCTTCAACACCCAGACGCTGATGACAGACGCCAGAACCCCCGACTCAACACCCACCAAACACACCGACCCCCTGCTCTCCTGGAACAACGTCAATGATGAAGACACCATCAAAGCCATGAACACCATACACTCCGGCTCACCGTCCGACCCATGCCCCCACCACATCTTCAACAAGGCAAGCTCTATCATCGCACCCCAACTCAGGAAGATCATCAACAGCTCCTTCGAAACCGCCACCCTCCCAGAGAGCTGGAAACTAAACACATCGAGATCAACGCCCTTCTCAAGAAACCCAAGTCGGACCCAAAGGACCTCAAGAACTTCCGACCCATCTCCCTGCTCCCGTTCCCGGCAAAAGTAATTGAGAAGACCGCTAACAGACAACCGACTTACTTCCTGGAGGAGAACAATGTCCTGGACTCCTCCCAATCTGGCTTCCGCAGCAACCACAGCACCGAAACCGCCCTCATCGCCACCACTGATGACATCAAGACCATACTGGACAAGGGCGAAACCGCAGCCCTCATTCTCCTGGACCTCTCGGCCACCGATGACACCGTCTGCCACCTCACCCTGCCCACACACCTCCACGACACAGGGATCCGAGGCAAACCCTAGACTTCATCACCTCCTTCCTCCCAGGCAGAGCCCAGAGAGTCTGCCTCCCCCTGTTCCGATCCGAAGCTACCACGATCACCTGCAGCGTACCCCAAGGATCATCCCTCAGCCCGACCCTTTTTAACATCTACATGGCACCGCTCGCCATCATCCTATGAGCACACCACCTCAACATCGTTTCGTACGCTAAAGACACCCAGCTGATCCTCTCCCTCACCAAGGACCCGGCCACCGCCATATCCAACCTCCAAGAAGGAATGAAGGCCGTCGCAGATTGGATGAAGACCAGCCGACTAAAACTGAACTGACAAGACGGAGGTCCTCATCCTCGGCTCCACATCCTCCGCATGGGATGAATCCTGGTGGCCGACCACGCTGGGAGATGCCCCAACACCCACAAACCATGCACACAATCTGGGGTTCATCCCAAACTAAACGCTCTCTACGACCCAGCAAGTCAACGCTGTTTTCTCCTCCTGCTTAAACACCCTCTGCATGCTCCACAAGATCTTCAGATGGATCCCCACCGTGACCAGAAGAACGGTCACCCAAGCACTCATCAGCAGCAGGCTGGACTAGGGCAAAGCCGCAGGAACCACAGCTACACTCCAGACGAGACTCCAACGTATACAAAACGCCTCCACACGCCTCAACCTCGGACTCCCTCGCCACAGCCACATCACCACCCACCTAAGAGATCTGGATTACCTCCCGGTCAACAAGAGGATCACCTTCAAGCTCCTCACCTCCGCTCACAAAGCACTCCACAATGCAGGACCAGCATACCTCAACGAACGACTGTCCTTCTACACCCCAAACCGCCAGCTTCGCTCCGCCGACCTTGCCCTCGCCACCGTCCCACGCGTCTGGTGAGCGACCACAGGCGGAAGGAGTAGTTTCTTACCTGTAACTCCAATTCTGTAGTAGGGGTATCTCTGTGATAGTCATAATCTGTGAATAGTCCCGCCCATGTGCGGGGACCCCGGAGCAATCAAAATAGTCTCATAAGTTGTCTTATTCTGTAATTCTGCATATAGACACTTAAGAGAAAATGAAAGACAAATAATGCAGCCTGACATAATAAGGCTACATTGGCCAGCACTTCATCCTGAAGTGAAAAAGGATAGCCAAACAATATAGAAATGTACACATTTTACAGCGTTTCACACATAGAGAAACTCCCCTTCACAAAAATCCTTTGTCATGATAGAGAGGAAGGGTTGGACAGACATGCTTTTAAGGAACCCTCCAGAGACCCTCGTTATCCCATGATGCACAGCCAAAGGCAAGTTACTTTCAGTTCTTTTTGAAGGTCTCTTAAATCCAGGCCTGTAGCATCCAGGAAAACAACGTTCCTTTCACCGGGGAGGAGGGTGGGTCGCTTATGACTATCACAGAGATACCCCTACTACAGAACTGGAGTTACAGGTAAGAAACTACTCCTTCTGTAGTAGGGGATCTCTGTGTATAGTCATAATCTGTGAATAGAATGGCAAGCCCATCCACAACAACCAAACCCAGCGGTGGAAGAAACCTAGAAGAAAATCCCTACTGAGCAAATAAATTCCTCAGCGAAGCCTGCCCAACTTGCGCATCTCTCCTGGCATCAGAATCCAGGCAGTAATGTTTAGCAAAGGTGTGGACAGATTCTCACGTAGCCGCCCTACAGATGTCTGCAATGGGAACATTATGCAGCAAAGCCCCTGTAGCCGCTTTGCCCCTAGTACAATGAGCCTTAGGCTTATCCCCTAGAGTCTTGTTAGCCTTCTGGTAACATAGTTGTATACAGGACACAATCCACCTAGATATGGACTATTTGGAGGCGGCAAGACCAGTCCTGACTGAACCGTAATTAACAAACAACTGATCTGACCTACGTATGTCTTTGGTCTTATCTAAGTAGAATTTCAACACCCGTCTCACATCAAGTGGATGAAGGGACCTCTCCGCTGGAGGTCCGTAGGTAAAGTGATTGTCTGATTGACATGGAAGTCAGATATCACCTTAGGTAAGTAAGTAATTTGTTTATTGTTTATAGGTTAATAAAAACCATTACAAATAGAAGAATACGTTAAAACAACAAGTCTCACGAGAGAAGTTAAAAGAGACTTTTAAAAACAAGAGATTTGAGTAAAAGGCAAAGATAAAAGAGAATAAAAAATGCGGGTCGGATATATTGTTCACAGGAGGATGATCCTAGCCCAAGATTTCCTCTTAGTCAAATGCCTAGGTTGTTTGTTTCTGTTCTGCTAGTTTCAGAAATTTCACCAGCTTCCCATTTAGTGGCGGGTGACCAGGGTCGAAGCAGGCGAGGACGGCTTGTCTACATGTGCGGACTCCTAGTTCGTTGAAGGCTGTTTTCAACAGGGCTACCCTTTCCTCGTTCAGCCTCGAGCATGTGCATAATAGATGTTCTAAGTCTTCAATCCCCGTTCCGCAAAGCCGGCATTTAGTCCCATAGTTCTGTCTCAGCCACGGTGGTAAGTGAGGAATGGCGGGTAGGAGCCCTAACCTAAGTTTTAAAAAGGCTTCCTTAGTTTTCCAACCATACTCCTGACCGAAATATGCTTGGAGCTCCGGAGTTTTATAAGTACACAGGGTCATCCAGGCATGGTGTCTGTGAGAAAACGTGGCTTTGTCCTCCCCATGCGAGTGTCTCTTTAAGCTCTTTCAGTCCTGTGACAGTCAGGGACTCCTCTAAGTATTTTTGTGCAGGCATTCTGAATGAGGTATTTATGTCTTGCCAGAGCTGTCGGTTCAGGGTATTTTCTGGAGAGTTCTTTAGTTTGTGCCAGCACTTGATGTATGACCCTCTTCGTGCAAGAGTTTGGCTCGTCAGCCCAAATTCCAGCTGAATCTGGGCTTGCAAAGTGTACGATGGCAGGTTAAAAATAAGTCTATAGGCCTTTGAAATGGTTGTATCCAGAAGTTTTGCGTCAATTCCTCTTAAGGCCTCACTGCCATCCGTAATTGAAGACTCTATTTTGATTTTAGCTACTAGAAGTCGTGGCAGTAGAGTTTCACATCTCAGGTTGGGCTTTAGCTGTTTCAGTGTCGTGGCTATTAACATGCCTTTTCTCTTAATGGCCACTAGTTGGTTTAGATAGCGGCCCCCTTTGTCGACTAGGGTTCCCAGGTATTTTGTATTCAGAGCAATTTGAAATTTCTTTTGTGCCAAGCGACCAAGTGTACGACTTTTTGTTCCCTGTTATGGACAAAACTTTTGTCTTACTGATATTCACTTCTAGTAGGTTTTCAACGGCATAACCATGAAGCGTGTTAATAAGGTTTTGAAGACCAACTTTCGTGTGACTAAGTAGGACAACGTCGTCTGCGTATGAAATACTGGGCAGCCCTTTACCCCCTAACCGGGGGGCATGGGAGTTGCAAGCCTCTAGGGCAGGTGGCAGGTCAGCTGTGAATAGATTGAAGAGAGTTGGAGCTAGCACGCACCCCTGTTTTAGGCCCTTTGTGGTTGGAATACGCCTAGAGAGGTGCGAGCCGTTCCCAAGCTTTACCTGAACCACCGTGTCTGTGTGCAGTTCAATCAAGAGGCTTAATAAGGGCGAGGGGATCCCCCAGGAGGCCAGTTTCCGCCAGAGAATTTCCCGGTTGACATTGTCAAAGGCCGCCTTGAAGTCCACAAAGCAGAGGTGGAGAGTCTGTTTGGTCACCCTAGCCTTGTCGATAAGTAGCGAGATGGCCACCAAGTTGGTTGTTGTTCCCATGACTTTGCAAAAACCCGTTTGGCTAGATGGTATTAAGCTTTGATTTGCAGCCCATTCTCGCAACTGAGACAGTAGGAGGCCGGCGAAGTATTTGGCCTCAATATCAAGGAGTGCAATCAGGCAATAGTTTTTTGGAACGAGTCTGTCCCCCGCCTTGTATATTGGTGAGATAATTGAGCCCCTCCATGAGGTAGGGAGGCGCCCGGAGTTGTTGACGGATGAATAAAGGGGGATCAACATTTCAGCCCAGTATTCCGGTTCGAGTTTGAAAAGTGCCGACGGAATACCGTTAGGTCCAGCTGCACCGTCTTTCCTACCTTTGGAAATTAGTTTCCTGATTTGGGCCGCAGAGGGAGCCTTAGTTCCGTCTTCACTTAGTGAATGTATAGGAGGATGTCGGCTCTCCGGAGGATTATAGGGGTCACTTATTTTGCCGTCCTGATGATTAAAATGATCGTCGAGAAATGATTCCCAAGATGATTTCGTTATGTGAGATGGTCTACCATTGTTTTTCGGATTTCACAATTTATTTATAATCAACCAGAACTGGGCGCTGTTGCTGCCCTTGGAAGCATGGTGAAGTTTTGCCCAGAAGTCTTCATCATTAGTTCTTTTAATTGCCCATTTCAACTTTTTAAGATCCACACGGTGTTTGCGGAGTTGTGCTAGAAGAATTCTGTCCCCCGGGCTTTTCTTCAGCAGTTTTAAAGATTTATTAATCGCTTTTTTGTGGGATTTCATGGCCAATTTCTGGGTGCCTGAGATCTTCCTTGTGCCAACGGTAGCTCGCGGTGGAAAATGCCGTACGGTTGTTGAATAGTTGTTTGCGAACTCCAGCGTAAATTTTTCCCAGCCTGCTACTATGTTGCCAGAGGGATAGTTTGAGGAGTTCAATTGAATTTTTGCAGCTTGAAGTACCTCCGCGGTATTTGCTACTGAAGTTTTAATACGTTTAAGGTTGACGGTATAGCTGTCATGCGGCCCGATTGCGTTGAAGGAACGTCGTCCGGAAGAGCTCCTAGACTGACTTCTTAAGGGCGATGATCGCTATCACCCTTATCTCCTAAGTTGAAACCCAGAACGTGATGAAATATCGTGAGAGAGACTAAGGTGTAATCAATTGAAGAAGTAGAGGCGCCTGAGGTAAATGAGGCCACAGGTAGTGAGTCGTCTGGGAATCTTCCATTTAAGACCCGCAGGCCCATGTGTTCCAGATCTTCCAATAGTGCCTTTGCAGACTTGGAAGCCTTGCATTGGCTGCTAAAAAGCTGGGTTGGTATGTTCCAATGGTACGACTGGGCCTGAATGTCACTGTTAGCCTAAAATGCATTGATTGAAGTCTCCCGATCGAATTAGATTTGGTGCAGTTCGAATAGTCATAATATATTGTAAGTGGTCCGTTAGGAGTTTTCCCTCCTGTCTCTTTTTTTTGGGGTTAATGTAGATATTCATTAGCTGGAGTTCTTTCTTCTTACCCCCAAAGTTAAGTGATAACTCCATTGTGTTTATGGCCAAGGAATTTGTAGAAAGTGACCGGGCATGGCCAATAGTTGATATTTTAAGGTAGGTTGCTAGGCCTCCTGACAGACGGCCAAACTTGCTTTTCCTTGTGGCTGGGGAATGATAGCAGGTGTAGCCCTCCAGATGTATCGGCTCTTCCAGCCATGTTTCCTGGAGGAGGATGATGTCAAACGATTTAATATATTGTAGGAAGCCATTGTCCTCTGCTTTCTTGTATAGCCCGTTAATGTTACATGAGCATAGATCTATGTGTGATGCATCCGTTCGCATAACTGGCTCTATTGGATATCCTTGTCATTGGAGATTAGCTTGTGAGTTACATATCCTAAAGAGCGGATGTTCAATCGTACTGTGCGTATTAGTGATCCTTGAGCTGTTTTCCGTGGTTGTCGCCTGGGCTGTTGTGATAGAGCAGCCCAGTGCGCCCCTCAGCACGGACCTTGTCATTAAGGTTGTTTTGGTCAGTCGCTGCTTGGGCCTCTCAAGCAAGGGCAGCGGATATCCTATGGTGTGATAGGCAGCTATGTTGATCCCCCATAATTTAAGGAGGCCTTGCTCCGTGAAAATTTTATTGATGATTTCCGGGGAAGTCCATGTAGCTTTTGTCGCCTCATTCCCATCCACCCTGTCCGTTCTTATGAATTCTATGGAGAGAAGGTCTGCTGAAGATAAGTTCTTTAATGCTGGTATAGTGTTAAGTAGCCGTAGTAAATTCCCTCTGTTCAGGATATCAAATCTGCCCTTCGATTGGTGCTCAGGAGTAAAGAGGATGCTAGTAGAGAGCTCATTTGGATAGTACGGCAGAGGGATTAGCTGATTAATAGAAGCTTGAGAACTTAAGTTGTTGTGGACGGAGTGAGACAGGATTCCAGTGCGGTTCTCTTCGGTGGTAAGAGTTAATGTAATGGGCATAGTAGGACCTGCGGGGGTGTTGGCTGTGGTAGATGGAAGCTTAGTTTGAGGGCTCAGGAGCCGTGGGTCCGCTGGTACCTGGGGGCGGGAGCTTAGACAGGTGGTCGGGGATGGCTCGACCCGTGCAAGATCCGAGTTTTGAGCTAACTGTACCGCTGCAGGTTCAGTTGTTGGAGGAAGAATAAGAGGGCTTTCATCAGTCGCTTGATGGAGGCCATGTTTGTCCGACTTGAGTTGGATATCAGCCTTTCCGCCAGGTGAGATTTTACAGTCCTCCAGCGTGGAGGCAGGAGTGCTTGCTTTTGCGGGTACTCCATTGGGGGAGAGACTGGGACCCGTAGAAGGTAGGTCCCTTCTGTCACTGCTTGCTGTATTAGGACTCCTGGCCAGCTGCTCAAATCTTTTTCCTGGCTGAAAGAGCGGGTAAACTTCTGGTATACTTGTTAAAGATTGTTTTTTCCGTCCATTCCTTTTCAGCTGACGCCGCCCTTTCGCGTTGAGGGGCAGCTTACTCGCATTTGTTGGAGAAGCGAAACAGGTTGCCATGTGGGCTGGTTCCAATGGCATGCTCCCCAATTCCGACACCGATGAAACTTTGTCGGGGGTACTTGATGTAATTGTCCCACCTATTGATGCTATGTGGAAGGCTGTTTCACCCATGTTTGTGTGCTGGAGCCTTGCGTTGGTCCCTTTTGGCAGCCCTTCTAGTAGGCAGGATACGATTTCTGGAAGTGCTGCGATTTTGTCGATGATGGGACCGCAACTACATACCAGCTTTGCCTCCTGCTGGGCCCTACTGATTAGAGTGTTTAGTTGGCCGAGTTTATCATCTATCCGCCCTACAAAAACAGCTAGGGTATCAAGTAGAGTCAGCTGTAAGTCCATTTTGTCTGATTGAAAATGAAGAGTATCAACAGTACGTTGCATAGTGTTAAGCAGGATATCCCACGTATTTGACGCTTCTGTTGCTTGTGATTTTGTTGATCTCCCAATTTCGGTGGTCCCTATTTTGGGAGTTGAAGACAGTGAAAAATTCGGCAAGGAGATTAAGTTGGAGAGGGCACCCTCCTGGATTGGGCCCAGTCCGGGTGCCTAGATTTTATTAGTTGGTTCCACCTTTGGCGAACATGGAATCATACACGTAGGTGGAATGTATGTGGCAACTAGGTCGGCCCATTCTTGCGAGCCCAAATAGGTTGTGTTGGCAAGGCCATCGCACCCAAGGTTTGGATTGTTTGCCCACTCCTCCTTGCTGTGAGCTAGCTGATCTTTTATTGCTCTTTCAGGTGGCTGTTAATGGGGGCTTATGCTGTCCAGTTGGGCCAGATGGTATTTGTTTGCACTCGGCAAGCTGCTAGGATTGCCTGTATCGTCGCTGCTCGGGGATTCTTGCAATTGGTTGAGCATTGTGCCACTACTTGAGGTAGAGTTATGCGAAGAATGATTGTTTGTCTCACTTAAAGTACATGAAGGGGGAGCTGCTGAAGTCGGGGGGCGTTTTGGTCCATAACAGAGGGAGGTAGATGGAAGATGGATATTGCCCCCCAGTCACCTGCTAGGGGTGGTGATAATCTGCAAGTGGCCTTGTTTGAGAGCTCGTGATCCACCAAGCCCCCTGGTACCACCACTACCACTGGCCTCAGTGCTGGTTGGCTGGCCAGTGTGGAAGAGTAAGGTAAAGTACAACTGGTTTGCTGTAAAGATTGAGTTAGATGCAGGTCCACCGGTGAAAGGGGAAGAAGTGAGTCCTGGAGGCCTTTGATTTTTTCCTCTAGACGAAAAAATGGTGGAAAAAGGATCTTTCAGAAAATTTAATTTAGATGTAATTTTTGGTTGTCATAGATTGGGACGAGGGATCGCGGTTGGGGAAATTCGATATCTGGATGGACCTATTTCACCTGGTTCTCCTTGAGACGGTGCCCAAATCCCGCTGACTTCTTTGACCTCTGACTCGGTAATGCTTGGTGTGGCCTCAAGCTTCGCCTTTGACTTTGTTTTTGATTTATGCTTTGGCTTACACTCAGGGGGGACCCTTTTCTTGCCTGACCTCATGCTGGGTTTACTGGACCTCTGCGGTTCTCTGCAGTACTCTGCGATGCTCTAGAGATAGACGCTTAATGCAGCTTGATGTAGCACAGAGGTATGACTGCACAGAACCACTGCCACTACTGCTGCCACTACCGCTGTGTCTCCTGCCGTGTCTCTAGGATCAGCTTGAAGTGGCGCTCTGGCACTGCTGTCTCACACCGATCGTTACCAAGGGGCCATGGAAGACAGGCGAAGCAAGCGGAGCTCACAGGGGGGACCACCGGCAATGTCGGACCTAGTCAGACCTGCCTGGGCCTCAACCCCTGGGCTCTTACTTAGCAGCTGCCTCTAACGGCGGCCGCGCTCGCGTTTGCCCAGTCAAGGGAAATTCCAAAAGAACAGTACCGGCCTAGAGACAGTGCGTGTGACCTTGCCTCGTTGAACTTGGTAACTTTGGTGTGGATTCAGGACACCCCCGCAGCTCCGCACGACCCACTCAGGATGGAGGTGATAGGTGCTGCCGCGTTCGCCCCTCGGCTATCCCCGATTCTGGGGCGTCGCTGTTGGGTCGTTGGGAGGCGGGTTGCTGAGAGCGAGGCAGGCGCAGCTTTTACTCGCAACTCCTTTCCTAAATTCCTGGAGTCCCCTTGGTCCACCTTTAGGAAAGAGCACCCCTTGGTACTGCGCCGCCCTGCAGCTCCCAACGGGGTGCTTCAGGGCGTGCTTGGTGGTTTCCTCCGTCTCTCTCCGAAATTATTTTTAGCAGCTTTAGCAGTTTTGTGCGACTGAGCACACCCCAGTCTAAGGACAGTTCTCAACAGCCGCGACCTTAGGGAGAGACTATGGGTGAGTCCTCATGACAACCTTGGAAGCATGAAATACAGTATAGGGCTCCTGACAACACAGAGCCTGAATCTCACTCACCCTGCGAGCCGATGTTATAGCCACAAGGAAAGCGCCTTCCAGGATAAGTGCTGTAACAAAGCCTTATGAATAGGCTCAAAAGGATCCTTCATCAACCTAGACAGCACCACATTCAGCTCCCACGAAGGCGAAGGATGCCTAATGGGGGAAATACCTTCGTCAAACCCTCCAAAAAATCTTTAAAAACAGGTATTTGGAAAAAAGGATGTTTGTGAAGGGCATTTCCTATACGCAGTTAATGCTGCGAGGTAAACCTTAATAGAATGGAAATTAAGGCCAGATTGAGCTAAATGCAGTAGGTATGGAAGGATGACATCTTCCTTGCAAGATGTAGGGTCAGCATTCTTGGACATGCACAAAATGCAGAACCTCTACCACTTGTAGGCGTAGGAGGTCCTTGTAGACGGTCTCTCTGCCTCCTTGAGCATTTCCATGCAGTTGTCAGGCAGGTTCAAGGGTCCAAACTGCACTATCTCAGGAGCCATGCTGCCAAACTCAACGATGAGAGGTTGCGGTGTACCATTTGCCCCCCGAACTTCGTGAGAAAGTCCGACCAACATGGAAGCCGCAGATGGGGCTGGAGAGACCGTTGTAGCAGGTCAGTGAACCACCATTGCCGAGGCCACTACGGAGCAATGAGGATCATCCGGGGCCCTGGATTGGGACAGCTTGATCAGCACTGCTGGAATCAGGGGAATGGGCAGAAAAGCGCACAGAAAGCTGTGCAACCAGCTGATCCACAGTGCATTCCCCAGAGTCCCTGGTTGGTAAAACCTGGAGGCGAAGTCTCGGCATTTGCTGTTGTCGGCGGTGGCGAACGTATCTATGTCTGGAGTACCCCATCTTGCTAACACCTCATCGTTTAAGACCCACTTGTTGTTTTCCGTTATCATCAGTCCCCTGGCTAACAGCCAGTGCCAGATTGCCTGTGCTACCTGAAACAGTGTGCGCGATCTCGAGCCCCCCTGCTTGTTGAGGTAATACATTGATGTCGTGTTGTCCATCTGTACAAGCAGGGAGCTGGTCCTGAAGAACGGATGAAAGGCTTTCAGCGCCAAATGAACAGCTCGGAGTTCCAGAAAATGTATGTGATACGTGGATTCCGCCTGGGACCACGTGCCTTGGATCTGGAGATGGTCCTAATGCGCTTCCCAGCCCTGGAGAGAAGCATCCGTCACAATGGTCTGTATGGGAATGTCCGTCTGGAATGGAACCCCCTTGAGGAGATTCTCTGCTGAACACCACCACTTCAGGGATTGCTGAGCGTGTTGAGACAGTCGGATCCTGTCCTCCCAGCACCCTCGTTTCTGATCCCATTGATCCTCCAGACATTCCTGCAGCGGCCTCATGTGGAGCCATGCATGTGGTGGGAGAAAGATACAAGAAGCTAGCGACCCCAGGAGAGAAGACACCGTTCTCACTGTCGTTGATGGAAAAGACATGAGAGTCTGAGCCTTCCGAAGGATCGATCAGAGTCGCTCCTCCGAAGGAAACATGCTTGCTCTGAGAGTATCGATGGAGGCTCCCAAGTACTGCAGACACTGAACAGTTGATGTGCAGACCCAGTTGGTTCAAGACAACAGCCGTCCTATTGAAATGCAGTTGCGCTTCCTGGAAGGTGGATGCTTTGATCAACCAGTCGTCCAGGTATGGGTAGACAAACACCTTGTTCTTCCTCAGGTGCCCTGCCACCACTGCCATGCATTTTGAAAACGTCCTGGGTGCAGACTTCAGACCAAACGGAAGTACGGTGTACTAATAGTAATAGGTGACGACTAAGAAGCGCAGGAACTTCCGATGCTTCTGTGCAATGGGCAAGTGGAAATACGCGTCCTGCAGATCTATTGCGCAAAGCCAGTCTCCTCGATGCAGCTGAGGATAAATCTGGTGCAAGGACAGCATGCTAAATTTTTATCAGTAAATCCATTTGTTTGCTTGTCGCAAATCCAGAATGGGCCTGAACTCGTTTTTGTCCTTTTTGCGCACAAGAAAGAACCTTGAGTATAGACCCTTTCCCCTTTGAGACAGATGGACGTCTTCTAGCCCTTTTTCTTAACAGGGTATTGGCCTTGGCTTGGAGTTCACGCAGCAGGTATTGTGAGCGAACCGGTGGAATAGCTGGAGGAGGGCTCAGAAAACGTAGACTGTATCCATTGCAAACAATATTCAGCACCCACTTGTCCTGAGTAATTTTCCTCCACTCTGCCAGGTAGTTCTGAATGCTTCCCCCCACCGGAGCGGTTAACAGAAGAGGGGGAAGTAATCCCTCAGGGCTTAGACCTAGACGGGCCCTTATTCCCCGATGTGGACTGCTGGTTGCCTCTGCCCCTCTGACGCTTTTGGAAGGGCTGCCTCTGATTTTGTTGTTGCTGCTGTTGCCCAGCTTGGCGACCCTGCCCACGTTGAAACCGCTGGGAGGAATAGCGCCGTTGGTAGGGACGGAAAGTCTTCTGCTGTTCCTTGGGCTTGTCCAAGCCCACAGCTTTGAGTGTCTCAACTTCCGCCTTCATACGGGCCATTTCCTCGTCCACACGGGTCCCGAAGAGCGTGAAACCAGAAAAGGGCATGTTGGCAATCCCCTGATGTGCTTCCGGCTTTAAGGAGGTAAGCCACAGCCAGGCATTCCGCCTCAAAGTCACACCGTGACAGTATCGATGGGCTGATAGGAGAGATGTGTCCGCAGAAACAATAATGATTTGGTTTGACACCATCATGCCTTCATTAACAACCTCCAGAAACTCCTCACGTTTATCCCTTGGGAGGAGTTCAATAAACTGCCTAGTTGATGAGTAGGTCCTGGAGTACTCAGAATCCGGTGGAACGCGTCACTCTTCTCCTCTTCCGGGCTGGCCTTGAGGCCGTGTCCCTTGATGGAGACCGCCTGCGCCGCCCTGACTTAGAGCTGGCAGATGTGGAAATGGTGACCACTGAGCTAGACCTGCTCCTGGAAGGAGTACTCTTCCTAGATGTCGATTTTCTCCTCGACGTCGATCTTCCTGACTTCGACGTCCTCCTCGACGTCAATCTCCTGTGTGACGTCAACTATCTTCTTGGCGTCAACGGCGAAGATCTCTTTCTCGACGCTGACCTGCAGGTTGATTGCGAACGGTGGTGTCGCCTCCACGGCGAGCGCCGATGCCTTCGGGACACAGATTGACGACGATGATGTGTCGACGTCGTCTACGAAGTCCTCAACGTCCACCTCGTCCCAGGTCTCGATGTCCTGCCCCTCGACACCAAGCATCGACGTCGCTTAGACCCAGAGCCCTGGGTCGGCGGGGAACATATCGTCATCATACCTTTCGACGTCGTAGCGATCGACGGCGACCGAGACCGATGATGTTTCTAGGCCTATTCATGGGAAGTGGAAGGAGATAGATTCCCTCCATGCCCCGAGGTCCCACCTGCACCCTGATGTCTTCTCTGCTCCAGGCCTTGAAGAAGAATCTTCTGCCTGTCACGCAGCGTCCTCCTGGAGAATGACTTGCAGATGACACAGGAGTCAGGAATATGAGAAGATGGAAGACAGTGTATACACACTCTGTGAGAGTCTGACTTGGCCTTCTTCCTGCCACACTCAGGGCACTTGTCAAATAAAGCTGGCATTTTGACAAGAAAGAGGTGGCTTAGCTGCTCAAAAAAGGCAGCAAATGGAAGAGAAAGCCCACAGACGTCGAGTGAAACAATAAAACGTATCAAAAATCTCCAAAAATTGAAGTTATACCAATAAAGGTAGAGCTCAATGCTCCAGGGTCCTGCAAGCAGGAGCCGGAAAAAAGAACTGAAAGTATCTTGCCTTTGGCTGTGCATCATGGGATACCGAGGGTCTCTAGAGGGTTCCTTAAAGGCATGGTATCCCTTTTCCGGACACATAATGGCAGCATATGGGGCTTGTCTGTTCAACCCTACCTCTCTATCATGACAAAGAATTTTTGTGAAGGGGAGTTTCTCTATGTGTGAAACTCTGTAAAATGTGTAAATTTCTATATTATTTGGCTATCCTTTTTCACTTCAGGATGAAGTGCTGGCCAATGTAGCCTTGTTAATGTCAGGCTGCATTATTTGTCTTTCAATTTCTCTTAAGTGTCTATATGCAGGACTGCAGAAGAAGACAACTTAAGAGACTATTTTACTTGCTCCGGGGTCCCGCACAAGGGCGGGACTATTCACAGATTATGACTATACACAGAGATCCCCTACTTCAGAAGATACTTCTTGTTGTAACGTGGTATCTCCCTTCCTTATTCCTCCCCTTCCCTCCCCTTTGGTACTCCCTGCTTAGAACGTTGGTATGAAGCTTGCTCTAGAATGTTGGTGCAGTCACTCTGACAGTTGGCACCGAAGGATCCTGCACCTAATAAACAGCTTCTCACCTCACCTTTGGTGTGAGCCTCATCTTTACAAATTGGCGACGATCACTGTGCTGGTGACGGTAGGATCCTTTCCCCAGTTTCTTTTGCCAACTATCATCGGCAGACAGCCATTCCGAACATCGAGGTCAATGTGATTCCTGTGGCAAGTTCGTTCCGCTTTTCTCCCTTCGAACCCATCTGGCATGTTCCTTTTTGAAGTACAGCTGATTGGTATTTGTTGGTGGCTGTGACACTTTTGTCCTTCATTCCGGCCAAGATCATCTCGTCAGCGACTCAACGCCTTTGTGGAGTTCTGCGGAATGACAGCTGTCAGCTGACTGTTTATTTGGAGCTGTGACGCATTCCTTGCCTTCTCCTCGGTGTGGTACTTATTTTTCCCGTTTGGCTGCCCCTCGGCTGTGTGAGGTTGGTGGAGTATACCTGACTTCTTCCTGTTTATTTCCCTCCTAGCTCCTGGTTCCCCGCCTCTTCCGCATCCCGTCTGCCTCTCAGCGGTTGTGGTGTTTCCGGAGTGGCGGACTGAGGGAATGTACGCCGCTTTTACGCCCTCTTCATTGAAGCGGCAGTAGCAGCGTGTTCGAGGTAGGAGTGTACCTCCCATCTCCTTTCTCCCTCGTTTCGTCAGTTCTTCACCGAGATACTCTTATTCTTCTTAGCAGCCATTGCCCTGTACTTGCTGGAAGTCCGTTCCACGGTGTCTGTGTGAGTTTAACGACGAGCGTTTTTCATTTATTCTTGACTGTCAAGTTACGCTCTACTTCATCCTGCCTTGTACTGCCTCATAATTTTTATTTTCACGTTCTGTGAGGAAATCCTAGCAGGCACTTTTCAATTTCACTCTAAGGGTTCGAGTGACTGCAACATTGATTTCCACAAACTTTATTTCTTCAAGGGTTTTCTTCATTCTACTTCATACAGGTGGATTTATTGTCATTTGTTGCCAACAGTTCCCTTCAGTGATTGGCACAGTTGAGACTATTGATTTTATTGCTGACAACAGTTTTCTCTCCTATTTGGCATAATATTTGTTTAATTCGCAGGTGTTTTTTTTCCATTGATTGTCACTGCTGATACATTTTTTTTCCTCATTAGTTTTATGAATAGTTTTTTTTTATTATTCTTTTGTCTTTCAGCTCAACTGTCCCTACTTATTCTGCTGCTTTGCTCTTTGATCTGGGTTTCTCTTCTATTGTTTTCTTATTCTTCTTTTCTATCTTTGTCTTTTTCTTCTCTGGTCTCTTTTTCTTGTCATTGTTTGCTCCCTTCTTTCTTATTTCCTATACCTTTCTTATTTTCATTCTCCTCACCATGTCTGCTTGCTCTATGTCCCAACCGCCACCATTTCTTGATGATGCAGGTGACCCCCTTATTCCCTGGAAGAAATGGTTGCAATTATTTGAATCTTACTTAATTGCAATTGGTGGTGACAGATTTTCTGCAGTTCGCAAACAACACATTTTACTTCACAATCTCGGTAAACAAGGAAGAAATGTATTTGAAGATTTGCCTTAGGTGGAGGAAGGTGTTGTAAATCTGATGCGGGTGGTGAGGTAGCTGCTGTGGTTCAACTTGATGTATATGAAAAAACTGTAAAGAAATTGGAAGAACAATTTGGTGACAGAATTAATATAGTTCTTGAACGTCATAAGTTTTTTTTACGCACTCAAGGGAAGAATGAAAAGGTAAAAAATTACATTGCTGTGTTAAGAGGGTTGGCATCTACATGCGAATTTGGTCCACTTACTGAGTCCCTTATTAGGGATCAATTAGTTAGGTGTACATGTGAAAGGAAAATTCAAGAGAGACTTCTTGCTGAAGCTCCTGATTTACAGAAGGCTATTGAAATTGCTATTAGCATTGAGCACACAAATTTCTGTATGAATGAGATTAAGGAAGCGTTGGATGTTAAGCAAGTTTCTGACATGGGTGTATACAAAGTAGTCAACAAAGACACCAGACCTAAATCATTTCCCATTGACTCAGACAGGCAGAGTGTGCACATGAGCAAACCTAAATGCTTCAGATGTGGTAATCCTAACCATGTAGCTAACAATGTCAAATGTCCTGCAAGGGGTGTCATTTGTAGTAAATGTAAAAAAAGGGGTCATTTTTCGAAGGTTTGCCATGAAAAGAATAACACTACACACATGGCAGTCCAAGATCTGAGTCCTCAACCAAGAGAAGACATCATTTTTCAAGTTCTTAATGTTGGGGAAGAAAACTCTAATCCTTATCCTAGCTGCGAAATTTTTCTGGATAATGTTTCTTATGATGTTTTTGCTGAGTCATGTTCTCCCTATACCCTTATAAGTGAAGCTTCTTTTCATGCCAACTCTGGTCACAAAGGTTATAACATTCTGCCCCCTGATGTTAAACCAGGTGTATACAATCGGGACTTAATACCCCTGGTTGGCATGTTATTGATGCAAATTGATTTTAAAGACAGATCCACTCTGGTAAATGTGTACATTACTAAGTCAGGTTCTAACCTGTTAGGGTGGAAACACCAAAGAGACCTTGGTATCAAATTGGACCCCAATGCCCCTGAACCGGTGTTACTCATTGACAAACCCTGTGTGGGTAAGGAGATATGTGACAAATTTCCTGAGGTTTTCACAGATAAGCTTGGGAAACTTAATAGTTTTCGTCATAAAATCAAACTAAAATCTAATTGCAAACCAGTTGTACACAAACCTAGGTCAGTCCCCTTACTATTGAGAGAACCCCTACAAAAAGAATTGGATAGATTGGAAAACAGTAAAATCATAGAGCGCATAGAAAGTTCTGAATGGTTGGCCCCCATTGTTGTAGCTGCTAAAGGGGGGGGGAAGAGGCATTCGTCTCTGTGTTGATCTCAGGGATTTAAATGCAAACATATGGGTGGATAGACATCCCCTCCCAAACATCAACGAAATGCTGTCTGTCATTCAAGGAGCCACATTTTTCACGGTTTTAGATCTATCATCGGCTTACCACCAGGTGGTTCTCCATCCAGAGTCAAAGCACCTGACTTCATTTATAACTCCCTTAGGGGCGTATCAGTTTTCAAGACTACCATTTGGGCTTGCGTCTGCAGCCGCTGTTTTTCAGCGCATAATGCAACATATTCTTCAAGGTCTTGGAAAAGTAATGTGTTTTCAAGATGATATACTTTTGTATGGAGCATCGGAAGAAGAACACAACATGATCCTGGAAAAAGTGTTATCCAAGCTCAGCCAAGCTGGTTTCACAACGCAGAAAGAGAAATGTAAAGTAGGCGTGGAGTCAGTTGTGTACCTAGGGCACATGATATCCAGTGAAGGCATTAAACCCAAAGAGAGTTTAGTGGATGCTGTCAAATTGGCACCACCTCCTGCAAATAAAAATGAATTGAAATCTTTTTTGGGTCTTGTGGAATATATGTCGAAATTTGTCAAGAACTTTGCGGATCAAGTTCAACCCCTTAGGGAGTTACTCAAATTGGGAGCTAAATTTGAGTGGAACTCAATACATCAACAGGCTTTCCAACAGGTAAAAGGTGCCATATGTGATGCCCCGATTTTGCACACTTTTGATCCCAATGCTAAGACGACTCTTTCTACTGATGCCAGTAACAAGGGTCTAGGCGCTTCTTTAACCCAATTAGTGAATGGTGAAGAAAAAGTTATAGCTTTTGCCTCCAGAACCCTGAAAGCTGCGGAGAACAATTATTCTACTATCGAAAAAGAAGCCCTAGCCTGTTATTGGGCTACTCGTCATTTCAAGTTTTTCCTGGTGGATTCCTTTTCAGTTGATAACAGATCACAAACCCTTACTTCCTTTATTTTCTTCCAAGCTTCTGGAAAATACCACTCCACGCATTGCTAAGTGGATTCTAGGGCTCCAAGGTTACAATTATTCCATGGTGCACATCTCTGGTTCAAAAAATTCGGTAGCAGATTGTCTGTCGAGATTGCCCCTTGTGAATGTTGATTCTTGTTTGGAATCTTTGGATGAAACCATTCTTACGATTGAAATTCCTGCCATCAAAAAAAGATGAGTGGGATAAGTCTCTGTTGGAAGACAATGGTTGGCCAAAAACCGAAAATGAGGTCCCGGAAGACGTTCAGAATTTTTGGATTGTGAAGGATGAATTATCTGTGGTGGATGATCTGGTTTGTAGAGGTCACAAGATAGGTCCCCCCGTGGGAATGAGATATCGTATCATCCAAATCGGCCATGAGGGTCATCCTGGACGCAATCTTACTAAAAGCAAGATCCGGCAGAGTTATTGGTTCCCAAATATGGATTCCATGATTGAAAATCAAGTTAAGAATTGTTTAGCTTGTGCAGCCAGTGATAAATCCAAGGTTGTCCGAAAAGCTCCCCTCATCCCTATCTCCATACCTTCCAAACCTTGGGACAAACTTGGGATGGATATAATAGGTCCATTGAATCACCTACAAATTTCTCAAAGATTTTTGTTTGTTCTTATCGATTACCACTCACGCTGGATAACAACAAAAATGGTTTCTACCATCACTACCACTTCTTTGATTGACTTCCTTAGAGATATTTTTTTCCAGGGAAGGTATTCCCAGTGAAAATATTACAGACAATGGGGTACAGTTCACCTCTGATGAAATGAGAGAATTTCTAACTGACTTATCCATTGTTCACATTAAATCCCCACTTTATTCTCCAAAATCTAATGGGTTAGTTGAAAGAGCTAACAGAATGCTTAAAGAGACTATTCAATTGGCAATATCCACTCATGAACCGGTTGAAGATAGCATCAGGAAAATGTTGTGGTCATACCACATTACCCCTAACTCTGTATCTGGTGTCTCTCCATTCATTTCACTCAAGGGGAGAAATCCTGGTTCTAAACTTACACCCAATTGGTTGAATGGAGGATCCCCTGTTTGAGTAGACAGGAACACTGTGTTAGAGAAAGTAGAACAACATCAAATCAAATACAAAGACAGTTATGATGCTAAATGGGGTACCGCTGTTGTCAAAAAACCCACACTTGTCAAATCCAAAGCTTCATCATTCTCTAAACCCCTTAGAATCAGGAAGGTTCATAATAACTCGGTGGTGTTGGAAGATGGTAACCTATGGAGCATGGATAATTTGCCTCACTGTACTAATGTTCATTCCTCAAAGCTTTATGACAACAGTGACTTTGGGGCACATTGTGAAGAGCGTTGCATCCGCCAATGCAGATGCCCTGTATGGCAAGCTGATTACAGTATGTAACGTATTGTGTAACCCATTTATCACGCTTATTTTTACAGTTTTTAGTATTCTGTATTCTGTATGCTTTTCCTTTTCTATCCCTTATAAAGGGAGGTGTGTTGTAACGTGGTATCTCCCTTCCTTATTCCTCCCCTTCCCTTCCCTCCCCTTTGGTACTCCCTGCTTAGAACGTTGGTATGAAGCTTGCTCTAGAATGTTGGTGCAGTCGTTTCGTTTCAAAACTTTATTCGATTCATAAAATGGATCATAAAAGTACTAAACATACAAACCATCGTACCTCATATAAAAGAAAATACACAATTTACACAAATTTATAAAAGACATAATAAAAGGACCATTGTAAACATATATACAGATTTTTGGACAGAAAACATTGTGTGCATTATGGTACTAGCCATAGCCCTTCCTAATCTTTAGCGAAACTCTAATAAAATTTAACATGGCACAGCAGGTTTCAACAGAGGATAGTGAAGACAAGTAATCATACCCTTCCTTATAAGTACAAGGTTGCCGCCCCTTCAGAATTGGTTTAATGAACCGAATTCTTGGCTCTTGATATAAGGGGCAAAAAAGGACCACATGTATGGTGCTTTGACTAACCCTGTTATTACATGGGCAAGGGGGCAGCCTCTCACACCAACCCCCTTGTTTCGGGAAAGCAAGCAGAAAATGCAAAATATCCAATCTAAACCTTGTTAATAAGAACCGCCATTGCACATTGAGAGTAAATGTTAAATAGAACTGGGGTTGGGGCTTACGAACATGAACATTAACATCATCCAAAGGTGGTGAATTCAGTGATTTCCAGTACATTGTCTTTATGTCCCCCTTTTGGTTTCCCTCTATTTTTTCTGGGTTGTCATAAAAGGAACCCAGACCAATCTTATTTAACATATTGCAAACATAGGACAACCAAGGGATCTGTTTTGAATTTTCTAAAGCCATGCAATCCATGATGATATCTTTAGTAAGTTGCAAGTCTTCAGATCGCCATATTTTGCCCCATAACAATAAAGGGGACAAACGAATCGTATCAGATACACTGACCATTCCCATTTCTTTGTGACAAAAGATGTTTGAGGAGCCTTCGGGGACTGATAAAACCCTTTTTATAAAATTATTTTCCACCACCTGTATCACAGTTGGTGTTTCAGTCCCCCAAACCCCTGCCCTGTAGGTGGCCGCTGATAAACATTTAGATATATAGAGGGTTTTGAGGTGCGTAACATGTTTTTGACCCAATTTGCTACAAAAACGGAAGATGCCCTCTATTGCCCGGGTCGCACTCTGGGCTCGAACCTTCATAAGTGGAGTCCAGATTAGTTTGTTATTAAACAAATTACCTAGATAGTTGAAATTATCCACCTTTCCAATTGTGCGATTATTTACCACAAACTTCCTGATGTTTGACCCTTTAGGACCACAGCTCATTACAAAAGATTTGGTGAAGTTTACCTTTAAGTCAAGGTCTAGCATGAAAGTATTAAAGGCATCTAAACATACTTGCATGCTATTTCCAGTTAGGGTCATTAAGACAGTATCGTCTGCATAGGAAAGCATGGGGATACTTTTGCCATTAATTTTTGGAAAGTCGCAACCCTGGTCTAATAAGTACTTTTCTAACCCGTTCGTGTATACCAAAAAAAGAAAAGGCGCCAAAATGCATCCTTGACGCACACCCTCAGTTGATGGAATTGATTTTGTCATTTCGCCTCCAGGACCAAATCTAATTGCTACAGTTGTTGCTGCATGTAACCTTCGAAGCAATGTGACCAGAGGTTCCTTGAAGCCCATGTCATCCATCATCTGCCACAACTTATGTCTACAAACAGTGTCGAAAGCACTCGACAAGTCCATGAAGGCAAGATGTATTACAGACTTTTTTGCCTTCATGTGCTTGCCTATAATTAGTGCCAAATTCAGGCACTGCTCGACAGTCCCCTTTCCTTGCCTAAAACCATATTGGGAATCAACTATAAGACCTGTTGAATCTGCCCAGCTTTCTAGTCTGGCTAGGATAACCCTGCCCAAGATTTTACATGAGGCATCTATTAGGGATATAGGACGATAGCAACATGGGTCGCACCTATCACCCTTCTTGAAGATTGGCACTACAATTGCCTCCTTCCAAGAACCAGGAATGCGACTGACCACAACAGCCTTAAATACATTCAATAATAAGGGTGCCCACAAACTGACATTATGTTTAAAAAGGTCCAAAGGGACAGCATCTGGGCCTGGAGCTTTTAGTGATAAACCCTTCCCTAAGGCTTCCTCAATCTCTGTCAGTGTAAGTGAAGAGCTGAGGATCAAAGCCGAGGGTGGTATCGCCAGATCCTCTGTGCTATCCAATATTTCCACTGTTAAAATAGAATTAGGATTAAAAATCTTACTAAAATGTAGTTCCCACTGATCAGCAGTAACCTGCATAACTAAAGTTTCTTTATTGTCATTCTTAAAAAGGGGGCGGTTTAGGACCTCCCAAAAAAGCCTACTATCTTTTAGTTCTGCAGCCTTTTCTAGGTCTTCCCAAGCAATGTTTTTTAGGTCCTGCTTTCTTTTTACAATAGCCTCCCTATAAGCCTTTCTACTAGTTCTTACAAGTTCTCTATTTCTTGGTTTTTGGTGCAAGGCTAATTTTAGGGATTTGTGTGTGGTAGAACACACGGAATCAAACCATCTAAAGGCCTTTTGGCCACCCTTTCCTTTGGGTTTCCTAAGGTGCTTAGCTACGTGCCCACACAGTTTCTCGAAACTCTCAATAACCTTGTGAGGGTCAGGAACTGGGAGTAGACATGATTCCATTTCTGTTTTACAACTGTCAAAGATATAATCATCCAATTTTATCGTATCTACCTTCCCCCATTTTAAACTAACATCCTGATTCTTGCTGTACTTAATTGACTGATCCCAAGTCTTTGATGATTCTTGTACTGGCAGGGACAATGACAACATTAGGGGATTATGGTCACTTGCGGGATTGGCCACCACCTCGAGCTTGTCAACGTATTTAAGAAAGCTACTGGACACCAGGACAAAATCAATGGTACTCATCTCTCCCCTTGTACCCTGGAAAGTTGGTATTTGCGGTATATTAGGGGCTGACCAGGGTTCCACCACACACAAGTCATTCAAAATAATAATATTATTCAAGGCGTCCCCCTGGGGTGTGTGTTTGAAGTGAGTCAAGGGCTGTGTGTTTGAGTCCTCCACACCGCACACATTCGAACCTCCAAAACTGCACAACGAACAGTTAAAATCGCCAACCCAAATAACAGACGATAATGGATGCTCGCTTCGTGCTTTGCCCACTGCGTCCTCCAGTCTTTGGATTATCGATATGTCACGTCCATTAAAGATATTGTGATACCAGTTGACTAACAACACAGGTTCTGGGAAAAGATGCTCCAATAACAGCAATTGATACCAATTTGTGTCCACCAGTTTTGAAGTTGTCAACTTCTGTAGTTTTATGGACAACGCTGTCATTATACCACCCTTTGCCCTCCCAGATGTCGATGGAACGGCCAAAACATTAAATGATTGAAAGCCCTCAATGTCACAGGCAGTCCTAGTCCAAGTCTCCTGTAGACACAAGATCCCCTGAGCTCCTACATAATCCAACCACGCATCATCCTCCAATCTGCCTATAAGTCCAGCAATATTCCAAGATATTAGAGACAGACCCGGTTTCCCATTAGTGCTCCCCAAAGTGTCTTTTGTGACTGAGGGGTCTTGCCCAGACAGTAGTGGATAATTCTCACAACCCAAGATGGTATCTCCTCCATAAATAACATCGTTCTCTACATATGGGGGGCCTATACTCACAATATCACAATCACCAGTCACCACAACTGGGTTATCATTGCGGGCTATCCCTATGTTTTTCCTCTTTCCCAAGTCTAGCGTGGGTAGAGCGTTGCCCTCAGAACTAACTGATGGTCAATCTACACCCTCCATACCCATTAATGTTGGTGCAGTCACTCTGACAGTTGGCACCGAAGGATCCTGTACCTAATAAACAGCTTCTCACCTCACCTTTGGTGTGAGCCTCATCTTTACACTTCTCCCACCTCACCGCAGGGACGTGGAACACTCTCCCCACCCACCTGCGCTTGACCCAGGACCTGCTGACCTTCAGGAGACTCCTAAAGATCTGGCTGTTCGACCAGTAGCTGCCTCACCCCCTCTTAACGCCTTGAGACCCTCACGGGTGAGTAGTGCGCTCTACAAATGCTTGATTGGTTGATTTGCCCTCACATGTAAGATGATGCACCCTTCCTTAGGGCTACAAGGCCTGCTGTAGGGGTGACTTGCATATATTTCATGCATTGACTTTGGCATGGTTTGCACCATGAAACCCAGTCTGCAATGGCAGACTGCATGCAATTTATAGGGATGTTCCTAAGGGCCGCAGCCCCGAGGGACCTTCTCTACTACCCAAGCCCTAGGTATCAGGGGTACCACTTACTAGGGACTTACAGGGGTGCTTAAGTGTGTGCCACCTGCCCATTTTACCTTGTTTTTAGGTAAGAAGCACTAGCACTGTGGCTTGGTTAGCAGGGACCCATTGATAGAGCGCGCAGGTCCCCCAACTATAATTTTACCATAATACGTATTGGGCCCATACGATTTCAGTTTACCATATTTATAAATCGGGTGACCTTGCACTCTACTTCCAGCAATTCTGATTCCTTCCTATTTTATTTTCCAGTGTACCCGACTTACCAATCCACCGCTACGGGTACCTATGAACACAATGGATCAGGGAGCTAGCTATAAAAGAAAGGCAGACACCAAAAATATATATGCCATATATTCTATTTGCACTCATATAATAACCACAAACTCGGAAAGTTTTGAAATCCTTTATCTAAAGTTCGTCAGTTTCATTAAGCATTAGATTTACAACCAATAAGCTGTCAATAACTAAAATTACACAGAGCACGTATCCATATAGGAAATAAATCAGGCCAACCATTTAGAATTCTAAAGGAAGGTAAAAAATCAGGGAACATGCTAATAAGAATTTTCAGGATTTTAGACTAGTTATAGAGTAACTAAAGGACAGGGAAAGATAAGGAACATGCTAGAAAGTATACCATGGCAAACGAGAGCACAATACGAGAATTTAGTCAGTCTATGGAGACTTAAAAATAACACATGACTATAGGGAAGGTGGAAAAGTGGAACACGCTAATATTTCAGAGCAATCACTTCATTTTGCTAAAGGAAGGTAAAGAAAAGGAACATCTATATATCATGAACTGTATGCAGGAAGGTACTTAAAGGATAGGGAAAAATTGGAACATGCTAATATAACAACTATAAGGTATGACTTTCTCATTTGTCGGTGCAAAGAAAGCATGGAAAATCAATATGCAAGAGTACGTCTTTATTAAAGCAAGGAAAAGAATGAAAAATGCAGAATAGATTTCCCAGCACTATATTTACCTAGATCGGTGTGAGAACCAACCCTGGCCACGGGTCAGTTTAGGACGGGAGAAACCCCAAGGATAGGACAGTCGCCAGTAGGCCAGCATGTGCGGAATGGACACCCCAGGACAGGACAGGAAAACCAGATTAGGATCAGGACAGGACCACCAAGGAAAGACCAGCACCCGCAGTTCGGTAGCAACGCCTGCGCTACACCCTCTCTGCAGCTATCAGTCAAAACCCTGATTGGGTTATCGAATGCCCCAGCAAAGTGCTCCGCCAGCACTTAAGGTTCTCAAAATCCCCCGCTTGGGGCTGTGGAAATTACGGACAGAGTGCTCCGCAGCTCTCTGTATCAGTCACCTATTGAGTGCGTTGGGTCAGTGACAGGTCAGCTATTCGGACAAGTCGGACAATTACTCTAGCTAAACCTAGGCTAGTTATACTGTTTTCGGGTCAGTGTACCACCCCCCAAATGTTGCAAGTGCAAGAATTCCCAATTTCGATTGGTCCTCAAGTAGGACAGGTCAACACACCAACCAGATTCCACTTTCACAAGTCCTAATTTACATCTTTTGGGACCGCCTATTGAATTTTGGGGTTCCCATGACTTGGGTTTCAATATTACAATAGCGCATCTATGAATTATGACACATTTAGTACATGTCAGCTTCTTCTGCTAGGCGAAGGTGCATCTTCCCAGGCACATCTTGGCTGGGACCTCGGGTTGGCAAGGGTTCAATGTCATAGAATTCATCCACTGGCAGAAGACTGTCATGCGCAGAAAGGTTGTTCAATATGGAGTATTCCCATCCCTCATGCCCACGGATTTCGATACATGAAAAGAAAGCGAAAACAAATTAAAACACAGAAAATAAATGAATACACTGTATACCAAGAATCCCTATATGACTCCCCTTACGTTATACTAACTTATAGCATAAATATTAGTGCAAACGAACGGAAGTGCAGAAAGAGATAGTCCAAGCTTCGGCATGTGAGAACACATAGCGGCCATTTTAAGTCGAGTGCGCAAGCGCAAAGATTCCCACCAGAACTGCGAGTATGTCACGTCACGTGATTGTGACCAACGCATGCGCAGAAGAAACCCCGCCAAGCAGCGGCCATTTTAGAGGCAAATGTATTACGGTTAATGAACACATAGGCAAGCATCACTCGGATACCAAAAAATGACAGAATAAATGGGAAATTAGTAAGACAAACATGTTGGTTATATTCTATTAGGGTTATGCGAGGTTCTTGAATACAAGCAAGACGCTTTACGTGCGAATTCTTGCTCCATCAATTCCCTCTCTGATGATATTTTATATCATCACAAACCATTAGAACCAGATGCCAACTTCTTTATTTTTTTCCCAATTCAATTTCTTCAAACATTCGGTTCAATCTCCCTTTTGTTTCTTTATTAGGGTGAGAATTTTTCACCCTTTTATAAATCTGATTGTTCATTTCTTCTAATTCAAGTTCATCCACATTTCTTTTTACCCCTCTCTGGTTCACAGTATACTTTTTCTGGTGCTTTCGACATTCATAACAGGCAAATATGATGAACACTACTAAACCTATTCCTACTATTGGCATTAGTACTTTAATTGGAAAACTATTACCTAAATTAGCAAACCAATGACCTATAGCGGAAAGACCATCAGTAAGTCTCTTCCAGGCACTGTCAACCTCCAGTGGTTTGAGTTCCTTTGCCAAATTAGTAATGTTCCTTACATACCTTTGGATTTCTACACTTTTATCAGGTATGTAAGTGCAACAATGTTGCGCTTTCAACATTCGGCAGACTCCGCCCTCTTTTGCTAATAAGGTATCAAGAGCAAGTCTGTTTTGTAAAACCATTGATCTGACCGCAACCATTTCGGTATTGACCATCAGGAAACCTCCAGCAGTATCGGTAGATAACCGGTCTACTACTGTTGACAATTTGCAAATTCTGTGTGTATTCAGAGTCACTCCCACTGCAGGTATCAGTGCACTAAAAATATCTCCTACAATTTCACCAGCACTTTCTCTTTTAATACGTACTAATTGGTTAGTTTCTTCATTGCTTCCAGTTATTTTTCCCACATGGTATATCTTTGGGAAGACAATACCAAAATAACAACTCCCGTACCAATGGTCGGGCAATTTGAAGTAAGCCTTGTTCCCACAAATAAAATAAATTCCAGGAAACACAGGCTCTGTCCCATCTTTGAAACCCCAACCTCCAATTACCTTGTAATTATGTTCGCACTCACTGGAACCAATGAAAACATTGTTATAATAACTAGTCATTTCCCTTTTAAGACAGAGTTTCCCCTTCTTTTCGAAGTCCAAAAGCATTGCAGCATTAGCTCCACCATTTGAGGTGCTCCCTATACTCTCTGCCCATTTAGGAACTTTATGGTTCTTGTCTTTGGCTTTCTTTTGGAAACTCTCTCTTCTCTTCTCTACCATGTCCAGAAATTCATTTTCCTTTTCATGTAAAGAACAGGTCAGGTTATTCTCATGTGCATCATCTATATTAATTTTTCCTACAGTTAGAAAATAATCACTCATGTATTTAGCTACATCCCTAGTCGTATGTACAGGGTTCAGGTTTCTTCGAACAGGAAGTTCGGAAAACATCACGTCAGAGTTTGAGTAGTAATACTGTAAAGGTCCTCTTTTGTAAATTAAGCTGGTTAGTATACTACAGGAAATTCTATAGGTTAAGGGCAGGTGATGATAAGTCACGCCTTCAGCTACAGAAGTAGGTAGCTTCATGCAGACATAACAGTCGTCTATTTCCATAGTTTCTACATAATGCAATAACAGGTTTGCAAAAACATTTAAATGTGTCTTGTTCTTAATTTTGTTAAAGTGTAATCCTTCCTCATCTGGTGCTTCTAATTCTAATTGTCTCCGTTTCAGGCTAAGTGGTTTGTCCAATGTGTCTACTCTTCGTGGTGTAATTCTAGTGTGTGATTCTACAGTGTCGTCAGGTAAATTATTATTTGGGTACAAACTAGGATTTTTGCTCATCATAGAAGGAAGGGTTATTGTTAGTCCTATCCAGAGGATCAGTACTATTGCTACACTACATAAACATACTTGGCAGCATGTTTTACAACAACTTCGTCTCGGTCTCCCATTCTCAAAAGAATCAGACATTTCGGCTCAAAAGAAGCTTCAACCCCTCTCTGTAACTCTGCACAATTTTGCTTACTCGAGTAACCTTTCAGGGTGGTTCTGCTTCGTCTTCGCTCTGTTCAGCAATCAATTCTTTGTCACTTTCAGTACTTGCGTCACTTATCTCCAGGTTCTCAAATTCTTCCAGTACATAGTAAGTCCATTCAGGGCTCGAATACTTGTTATTCAGCTTTTTAATGCGAGCACTTCTTCTCCTTTGCTTTGTCACCACTGGGTCAGTTTGACTCGAAACCTTATTTATTTGGTTTGGCTCTTCGTCTATTGTCTTCAAACGCAATCTCAGCCTTTTTACAAATCGAGGAACTGAGTCACCTTTTCTGAGTCTTTTAACTGGCACTGTGTCTTGGCCTTTTCCAAACACTCTTTTGTTTTTGTTCAGTTGTGGCACATTGGGATCAAGTTCATCTCCTGTATTGTTCCCTAACTGACTAGGTCCAGGTCTTTCATCTGTTTCGTCTGCCTGGTCTTAAACTGGCCTTGTTCAGGTGTTTGCTGAGCTTGGCTTTTATCTTTTTCGGTCTCTTCTTCCAGAACACAATTGTCAAGCCCTACCTGTTCCTGTTCAAGCTCTTCGAACTCTTGATTTTCTTCCGCATGAACTTCCGCCCTAATTTCTATCTGTTCCTCTTCTGGTGCAGGTGTTCTTGGAGGAGTGTCTATTACCTGCTCTTTCCCTACCTGGTCCTCCTCAGAATCAGATTTTACATGTATTTCGATGATCTGAGTAGCTTCTTCTTCACCTGTCTCGTCCTCACTATCCCAATGTCTATCTAACTGAGCTTGACTTCTAGTTCGTATAGGGTCGATGGTCAGATCGATAATTGGAATCGAATCTTCTTGACTGGAGCTCGGTTGTTCTTCAGCTACTTCAGGACCGACGTCTTGGGATCCTTCAGCTGCGCAACCTTCAGCTTCAGTTAGGTCTGGTTCAGTCACTTTCTTGGTATGGCTGGCATGGATCCAGCGAGGTACTCCTGCACACTTTACAGCTGTGGTGGTTACCAGGATCACCTGTTGTGGCTTTCCCCACCTGGGTTCAAGGCAACTTTTCCGAGTGTGCTTCTTTATTGCGACCCAGTCACCTGGATTCAGGTTATGTGCTGGAGTTGTTGGTCGAGCGACGTCTTCTCCTCAAACCTGGTGAGAGATAGAACGCACTTGGTCAGCCAGCTCTTTACAGTATTCCAGTACCAAATCATCAGATATGCTTATTAATTTGTATCCTGGCCCCCATGCTTGCCGCATTGCTCTTCCCATCAGGATTTCATGGGGACTCAAGCCCGTGTTCCGATCTGGAATACTTCTGAGTCCCATCAAAACAAGAGGCAGAGCATCTGGCCATTCCAGTTGAGTGTATTCACACATCTTTCCCAATCTCGATTTGATTGTGCCATTTATCTGTTCTACCACTCCAGATGCCTCTGGACGATACGCACAGTGCAGATGTTGTGTGATTATGAATGCTTCACAGATCTCTTTTATTATTTCATTCTGAAAATGACTTCCTCTGTCTGATTCAATTAAGACCGGGAAACCGTAACGAGGTATTAGTTCCCTAAGTAACAATTTTGCTACTGTGATACTGTCATTTCTACGTGTAGGGAAAGCTTCCACCCATTTTGAAAACAGGCAGACAATGACGAGTAGGTATTTCATTCCTCTACAAGGGGTCAACTGAATGAAGTCAAGTTGCAATCTAATAAAAGGGCCCTCTGCCTTTCCAATTTTTCCTGGCAATACTATGGTTTTCTTTCCAGGGTTAAATTGCTGGCAGGTTAAACACCTCTGGCAGAGTGCTTCTGCTACGCTTCTGAACTTCGAGTTGAACCATGTTTGGCGGAACATGCGAATCATCGCATCTCTGCCCACATGGGTGTCTCCATGAATCAGCCTAGCCATGGACGCCTCAGGGCAATTGTTGCGCTTTATAAATACTATTTTCATTTCATTTCATTTCATTTCATAGGAGCAAGCATACAGTCTGGTAATACAGGCATATCATCAAGGTAAACAATGACACAATCTTCATGCCTCCTACGACAACCCAGGTTTCTTCATCTTTGCCTCTCCTGTGGGTCTGCTGCTTCCTGTAAGTCTCTCACTTCCTCCCATGTATTCACTCCTTCTAGCAACAAAAGTTGGCAGCTGCTTCCGTTTCCCCCAACCTTTATGTTGATTGCCATTTTGTATTTTGCACAATGTTTGGCTAACTGGTCAGCATAACAATTACCTGCTGTCACATCGTCATTGCCAGATTTGTGAGCAGCACACTTGACCACAGCCAATTCTTTTGGTAACTGGATTGCTTCCAGTAAATCCTGCACAAATTTCCCATTTCGGATAGGGGTGCCTGAAGAAGTCAGGAACTCCCTTTGTTGCCACAATTGGCCAAAGTCATGCACAACCCCATAACTGTACTGGCTATCAGTATATAGGGTTATTCTCAAATTTCTCCCAAATTTACAAGCTTTTGTCAATGCAATTAATTCGGCTATTTGTGCAGACTTAACTCCAGGCAAATAGGATGCTTCCACTGGTCGCTCTAGAGTGCATACTGAGTAGGCGGCGCTCAGGCCCCCATCCACATGTCTCATGCATGAGCCGTCTACAAACAGCTCACAATCTTCACTGTACAGAGGGCTCTCTTTAATATCGGGGCGTGGTTTCGTACTGAACTCAGTCAAATCAATGCAATTATGTGCACATTCCTCCCTCACTTCCTCTGCAAATGAGCTGGGTAGTAAAGTAGCTGGATTCAGAATGTTACATTGTTCGATGATTACATTTCCTGCACCTACAAGGATCCTCTAATACTTAGTCAGCCGACTAGGTGTGAGGTACTGGGTTTTTGTCCTTGTCAGCAAAATTACAACAGAATGTGGAACATACACAGTTACTGGATGTCCCATAACGATGGACTCACTTTGTTCAAGACTCATGCAAGTTGCAGCTACAGCTTTCAGACATCCCGGTAATCCAGCTGCTACTGGGTCCAATGTGGAAGAAAAGTATGCCACTGGACATCGAGTCAAACCATGAATTTGGGTCAGGACTGAAAGTGCACAATTATCTCGTGTGTCACAGAACAGTGCAAAGTCTTTCGAGTAATCGGGCATTCCTAAGGCAGGAGCAGTACAGAGACAGTCTCGTAATTTTGTAAAAGCGGTCATGCTTTCGTCATCTCATTCTACTGGGTCACTTGCTCCTTTCTTTGTCATTTTTATTAACGGTTTTGCTAGGACTGCAAATCCCACAATCCACTGCCTGCAGTATCCAACAACTCCAAGGAACATTCTGATTTCCTTTTGGGTATTTGGTAATTCCATGTTTCGAATTATCCTGATTCTTTCTGAGGTGACTTTTCTGATACCTCTTTCTATCTGGTGCCCCAGATATTTCACTGAAGTGGTATAGAATTGCAACTTTTTGGGGGATACTTTATGCCCCCCTTCACCTAAATGGTTTAGCAAGGCAATGGTGTCAATTACACAGTCTTTTCGGCTTCTAGACGCCACCAAGAGGTCGTCTATGTATTGCACCAAAACTGATTTTCCGGGCAAAATTAGGGTCTCAAGGCACTTTTTCAGAATCTGATTAAAGATTGAGGGGCTCTCTGTATTCCAGACGTACACGTGACTGTCGAATTCAAATGAGAAAAGAAATTTGCTGTCTGGATGCAATGGAATTGAAAAGAATGCATGACATAAGTCAATGACGGTAAACCATCCTGCATTCCATGGGATTTGGTATAGAATCACTGCAGGGTTTGGTACGACAGGACAACAAGGAACCACAATTTTGTTAACTTTGCGCAGGTCCTGTACTACCCTGTACTTTCCACTAGGTTTCTTGATCCCAATTATTGGCGAATTACATGGGCTGCTCATCACTTCTTGTATGATGTTTGCTTCTAACAATCTTTTTATTTCAAGGGCAACTCCTGCTTTTACTTCTGCACTCATTTTGTACTATTTAATATTTGGGTATGTTGCATTTTCCTTTACGGCTATTTTGATTGGGTCAACATTTTCCATTAATCCTACATCTTTTCCAGTGAAATCCCATACTTCTGGTTTCACTGTTCCTTGGAGCTCTTCAGGCAAGTCTTGCATTGTCAGTCTTTTAATTTCAGAGTCGGGTCTTGCTAACATTAATTTGTAAATTCCATCTTCGTCAGGGGTTTGAATTTCGACGCCATTTGGTGTGCAAAAGATAGTGCAATTCATTTTACACAGCAAATCTCGTCCTAACAGGTTTACAGGACTGGAGTCACAGACAACAAATCTATGCATCTCTTTAAAATTTCCAATTTTAATCTCCATGGGTTTTGTAACTGGGGTACTAATTAGCTGGTTAGAAATGCCCACTACTTGGATCGCTTCTCCCGAGAGGGGTATGTTTCGAACGTCTGCTGTTCTCACAGTAGAACGGGTAGCACCAGTGTCCAACAGAAAGGTGACGTCATTTCCTTCAACCTTTCCTTCAATGTATGGCCCTGACTGGTCCACCGGCAAGGAGGCGCCAAGCACGCACTCCTCGTCCTCCCCCCTCAGGCACCGTCAGTAGGTGTCATCACAGAGAAACGTGTCATTTAACAGAAATTGGGATGTTGCTGCATTCTTATTTTCCCTTATTTCCCACACTTCGGTGTCTTCACCCTGCTGTGCTTTGCTCCTAAAATTTTGTCTAGGTGCACAAGGCAACTGATTCTGTTTTACCTGTTGCTGGGTCTTTCGTGGTTTCTCATTCTGCGTCTGTGGATTTAAATCAGTGATTTGGACATTACCATTCTGTACATGTGGACACTCGTCTCTCCAGTGCCCTATCTGTCTGCACCCGTGACAGGGGAACTTCTTTTTGGCCTCTTCTCTGCTCATTATTACTCTGGGCTTTCCCCCACCCCCGGGGCCTTGATTCTGATTACTGGTCAATTTATTTAGCTGTTGTTCCTGCTGTTCTGCCAATTTTACCTGTGCCCACATGACCTTTTCCTTCAATGCCTTTCGTTTGTCTGCCATCTCATCCTCACAATACTTGGCATACTTCAGGACCTCATCAATTGGTTTAGACTGCCAACAGATTTTATTGTCTTTGATCCATTGTGAAATCTCAGGTCTTAACCCTAGCACAAATCTATAAATAAAGTGGGTCATGTCCTTCATCTCTATGTTATCCAGGCCACTGTACGTTTTGAACACCTGTAACAGTCGTTCATAATAGGAATGCACAGTTTCATCTCTATTCTGGGTAGTTCTATCTATTCGGGTCCAATCAGTTTCCTTTGCAGGCACTTTTCCCTTCAGGTGCAACATTACCTGGTTGTACTTTTTCATTACCTCGGGTGAAGGAGCCCCTGTGTTAGGGTCCCTCGGGAATTCCTCACTAGGCCAATCAATAGCAATTTTGCATTCCGTCCACAAATCTACGGGAACTACAATATCGAAGAAACCATCCAAATCTTTCCAAAGGCACTTTTGTACCTTCACAAACCTTTCTACCTGTCTGTACCAATCTACAGGTTTTTCTCGTAATTTCGGGAAGTCATTGGTAAAGGACACAATATCCTGTCGGGACCATGGAACATGCACATATTTTCCACCTGGCACTTCTTGCATAGGACATAATTTTTCTGCCTTGTCTGCTTCTTTTAAGACATACTCAGAAGCCATTTGTTTTGATCTAATCTCCTCCTTTTTCTTAGCCCATCTGGCTTTCCATTTTTCTAACTCTCCCCATTTTTGCAACAAGTTCAACAATTCTCTGATCTGTACCTTCTTACCTGACACATTCATGTTTTCCAAATCTTAGTCTGAGAATTCTGCTCTGTAGGGTTTTTGCAACGCTTTAGATTTCCCAAAATCTATTCCCATACTAGCCGCAGTGTCCATTAATTTCTCATGGAACACTCTGGTATTACGGGTGATACTCTTACAGATAAACAGCAATTCTTCCTCGGAGAAAGTATTTAGTCTGTCTAACCCCAAATTTCCAGCCATCAGTTCTTCCAGTTCTATTCTTAATTTGTAAATATCTATTGGTTTCGACTGAGGATTCTGTTTCTCTAATTCTCGACTCCATCTCTCGATTTCTTCGGGAGTCACTACGGTGGCACTTCTAGTCCCAGAAGCTGACTCAATCTGCACTTCTCCTGAACTGAAAGGAGTGTTCTTCTTCCTTGAACCCCTTCCCGGTTCCCTTATAGGTAAATCCATCAAGGAAATCACAGATTCGCTTTCACTTGCCTGGTCATCTACAATTAGGGGCTCTTTTCTCGGCTGCACTACAGCTGGGGTAATAATCTGAGTCTTTGGACACCCCTGTTTATCCCCATACAATGGAACTACTGGTCCAATAGTCACTGGGATTGTCAAGGCTTCAGGACTTGTGTTAAGTTGAGAGGTTTTCTGAATCAATTCTGTTCTCTGTTTAGCTATAGCCTCTCGCTCTCTCTCCTGGAGTACTCTTTCCAGGCTTGTTTCATGCACTATTTGCGGAGTTAGGGTTGGGGCATAAGTCGGGGCAGTTGGATGCGTCATACTTGGTCCCTCACCATAGTTAGGTTTCAGAAATGGATTCCCTGTGCTTAAAGGTCTCGGCACCTCCTGATAAGGAGGTATTTGACAGCCGTCTCTTACACTTACAGGTCTAGATCCCTCCTGGTAAGGAGGTCTTAGGCAAGCATCCCCTACGCTTGAGGATCTGGGTCCTTCATTATAAGGAGGTGGATTCTTCATTAACAATTCCTCCAAATAATCATCATCTGAATCCCCACTGGTCATCAAATGTTTTGTTTTTTCTGTCCTTTTCTCTCCCATTGGGGCTTCTAGGGCAATTACAGGGTACAGTCCTTCTGTTATCAGTCAGTCATAATAACTTTATTTCGATTCGTAGAAACAAATCATAAAAGTTCAGACAATTACACAGTTTAAAAACATAATACCATTATATTTACAACCTTAAACATTATTATATTACCACTGAAGATTTTACAAGTACAGAAAAGTCACATATATAAAAACACATAAAATTTTAGTCGATACAATACAATTCATATCAAATGGTAATCTATACGATATTTTGTCAGTCAACTTGTATACCATAAAGATAATTAATATCGATTTTTGATAGTAAGTGCCACTCTAATAAAATTAAGCACGGCATTACATATTGCTGGGGTTGATAGTGAGAGTAAATGGTCATATCCCTCTTTATAATAACGGGTTCCAAGGGATATCAAAACCGGCCTGATAAAACGGTTTCTTGGATCTTTGTACAGGGTGCAAAATAGTACAAGATGAAGAGTGTTTTGAGAAACATTGTTGTTACAGGCACAGGGGGGTAAACTCTCACACCATCCCGCTTGTTTTGGAAAAGCAAATAAGAAATGCAGTGTATTAAGGAGGAACCTAGTCAAGTAAAAGCGCCATTGTACATGTCCTATATAAGAAAGGTATGGTTGACGCTGCAACCTTCCCTTGTGATAAATCGCACTCTCACTATTTCTCAGAGCACCTAACTTGGTGCGGTATGCCTCTTTAATTAATACATTTGTCTCACTACCAATGGACTCAGTGTTCGTAAAGATGTGACCCAAACCTATCCTAAAAAAAGTTTCCCTAACATATGATAGCCAAGGGATCTTCTGGAAGTTGCTCCAACTTGAGGCAATCTTGTAATATTGCCTTTGTGAGTTTCAAATCATCTGAGCTCCAAACCTTACTCCAGAGCAGTAAGGGGGAGACATGGATGGTGTCACTCACAAATTCAAGACCCACCTCAGTATGGGAAAACATATTAGAGGTGCCCATTGGCACACATAGGAGCCGTTTGACAAACTTATTTTCCATAATTTGAATTTTGTTGCAGGACTGCGTTCCCCACACACCCGCACCGTATATTGCAACTGGGATGCATTTTGCTTTGTATAGGGATATTAATTCTGCAACTGGCTTCTGACCCAGTTTACTGGAAAAACGGAAAATAGCCTCTACTGCTTGGGTGGCCTTTTGGACACGGGCAGACACCAGGGGGTCCCAACTCAAGGTTTTATTAAAAATGTTCCCCAAGTAATTAAAGCAGTCAACTTTCACAATATGTGAGTCCTTCACCATAAGCCGGCGAGATTTTACTCCTTTGGGGCCGCAAACCATAGTGAAGGACTTTGTGAAGTTGACCCTTAAATCTAGACCCTGCATGAAGGTTTCGAAAGCATTTAAGCAAATTTGCATGCTGTTGGCTGTTAGGATCATCAGAACCGTGTCATCTGCATACAATAGCATCGGTATCCATTTGCCATTAACCTGGGGAAAATCAGCACAGCTCTCCAACAGGAAAGCTTCCAGGCCATTTGTGTACACCAGGAATAAAAAGGGGGCCAGTATACACCCCTGCCGAACACCCTCGGTCGATGTAATGGCTTTGTTTTCTCCCCGGGTGGGCCAAATCTAACCCTTACTGTCGTGGCAGCATGGAGTCTGCGGAGGAGTGTAACCAAAGGCTCCTCAAACCCCATAGACTCCATCATTTACCAAAGTTTGTTTCTACAAACAGTATCAAAAGCACTGGATAGGTCCATGAAAGCCAAGTGGACACAACCACACTTGGCCCTCATGTACCTACCCATGATTAGCGCCAAATTTAGGCACTGCTCTGTGGTGCCTTTTCCCCGCCTAAATCCATATTGGGATTCCACAATGATATCATTCAACTCAGCCCATGTTTCCAGACGGGCCAAAATCACCCTGCCCATTAATTTACAAGATGCATCAATAAGCGATATAGGTCTGTAACAACAGGGGTCACGTTTATTGCCTTTCTTGAATATCGGGACCACTATCGCCTCTTGCCATGAGGCTGGAATACGACCAACCACAACTGCTTTAAACAAGAGTAGTAAAAGTGGTGCCCACACTTCTATATTGTGTTTAAAAAGGTCCAAAGGCACTGAGTCCGGCCGAGGGGCCTTTAATGACATGCCCTTACTTAATGCGGCCTCTACCTCAGAAAGAGTCAATGAGCGGCTGAGCATATTCGCTGACTCCAGCTTAGGATCACCGATGCTGTCATTGCTTGTTACGTCCGGGGCCCCCTTTGGGTTAAAGATATGCCAATAGTGTACCTCCCAGGTTTCCCCTGGGATGTGCACCTGAAGGGTATCCTTTTCCTCACATGTTAAAAAAGGGCGATTTATAACCTCCCAGAAGAGTCAGCTGTCTTTTAATTCTGAGGCCTTCCGTAAGTCATCCCACGCCTTTGTTTTTAACTCTGTTTTGCGCTTAAAAATGGCATCTCTATAAGTTTTCCTTGCCCTTTTAACTGAATCCCTATCCCGTGGCACTTGGCGTAAAGCCTTCGTTAGACTAGACTGAGCTCTTGAGCATTCACGGTCAAACCATTTGCAGGTATTTCCCCTATTACCACCTACAGGTTTCAGTAAATGCGAAGCCACATTGTCTAAAAGTTTCTCAAAGTTATCAATTATAACCTCCGGCTCATTAAGAGGATTTAGGCAGGCATCTATCCTATGTGTGTTTATTTTAAAAATCTGACGCTCGAGGTAGCTTACATCTATCTTATTCCACTTTAAGGTAACCCCCTGATTCTGGCTGAATTTGATTGTATGCTCCAAAATCTGCATTCTCTTGGAGGCAGGACACAAACTCAGAATTAATGGATTATGGTCACTTACTGGGTTAGCCTCAATATGAAAATCATTAATAAGATAAGAATATTTTCTAGAGACCAGAACAAAGTCAATCACACTCGCCTGTCCTCCTGTTCCATAAAAAGTGGCAATGCTCGATAATCTTGAGAAATTAGACATGTCCAGGGCACAAAGATCATTAATTATTATTATATTGTTTAAAGCCTCTCCCTGTTTTGTGTGCTTAAAATGAGCAGATGGCTGATCATTTAGGTCTACCAGGCCACAAACTCTTGTACCGCTAAATTTACACAGAGTACAATTAAAATCTCCTACCCACATAATAAATAAAGGTGATGTAGTATTGGATACTTTAGCAATCTCGTCCTGTAGTTTTTGTATGACCTCTGTGGTTTGGGGAATCAAATATATTGTAATACCAATTGATTAAAAGCAAAGGCACCAAAAATAAGTCCTTAATCAATAGTAATTGGTACCATGGAGATTCCGTCAGTATAACAGTATTTATCCCAGTATGCTTAATAGAAATAGCTGCCATGAGGCCGCCCTTGGCTCTACCAGCAGGTGAAGGTTCAGCTGGAACGTTAAAAGATTGATAACCATCAAGTCCAAGGTCCCCTCTACTCCATGTCTCCTGGAGACAAATAATATCGAAGGATGTGACAAATTTTAACCATGCCGGATCCCCTAGTCTCCGTGCTAGCCCAGCTATATTCCACGAAATCAAACGGAAAGAGTAACCCTCGACCATACTAACTTTCTCCCTCTGATGTGTTAAAATTTGCAACTGGGATGCGTCATTCACTCTCGGAATTGCTACCGTTAAACCATTATCTACAGCCAGTGGGGCGGATTCTAACTGTCTGGGAATAGCTCTCTCTCCCTGTGATGAGATACAATCAGTGTGCAACCGATCCCCGTTTAGACGGCTTGTTGGAGTTGGTGGTCAGTCCACCATCTCCAAACAGCTATACCTATTCCTAGTTGGGATTCCTCTCCAGGTATCCCTAAAAAAAGGTTCTTTGGGGAGAAATCTAGTGGGATTTCCACCCCATTCTTCTCTAGTAGGATATCCATCAAAATGTCCTCTCCAATCCTCCCACTCTCTTCCTGAAGTTCGGTGGCCTACTCTATGCCAATTATCTTCATATGCTTGGTCATTACAGGACCGAGGGGATAAAAAAAGGAAAGCCGTTTTGCATCTATGCCTGCATTATTATCTCGAGGGCCCCATGAACAGATATAATTCACCGTACGAGGATCCTTGAAATTGACCAAAATACAGTCGCCTTGGATTGACTTCTTTCCATGGCCCACCCAGGGAACTCTACGAACAGTTAGAATCTGGCTCGACCAGCAAGGTAGTAATGGTCGGTTGTTATTTAGCCAGTATTGGACCTTGTTGTTTAGTGCCCAAGGGGGTTCCTCTGAGGTGTTTGACAACTCTGGAACACCAGTCAACACCACCACAAAAGGGCCAGCCTCAGGGGGAAGATTGGCAGGGAATCTACTTTTAACAATTTCCCTATTGGAATCCCCATTAAGATCTGTCAGGGGTGCTATGGGGGTATTACTAACCACCTTTGTTTTTTCAGCAGTTTTCTTCTCTACTGCTGTAGGGGTTTTTGTTGGTTTTGATGTTACAGTTTGCCCTACTCCCGCCGCTTTTGCTACTTGCGGGACCACAATTTTATCAGTAGGTAGTTTATTGCCCCCTATCTTTGGTGCCCCATGAGTCAATGGGTTGTTCCTTTTAGAAAGAGTGAGTAGTTCATCTAGATGTTTTTCCATTTTCTGTAATCTAGTTTCTAACGGGGAGAGGAGGGATTTAAACAACTCTCCCAATTTTGTTAGAAATTGGTTATCTACCACTTTAACTTTATCTCCCCCCACAGTCATAGTCAAAGCTTCAGGGATTTCATTTCTGATGGACTCATTTGATACTGAGATTTGTACATCATTTTTCCTATTTTTACCTATGTCTCCCCCACCCTTCGGGGAAGTTTGATTTAGAGTCACCCCCTGATGTTTGGCTAGTTCCTGTGTCCTCTTTCTCCTTTGAGTTGTCGGTTTATCCCTTTTTTCCTTACAGCTCCCTCCCTCTTTCCTCTCAACCGTCTTGTAACCTCTGGCGTAGTGTGTAAGGATAGGTCTGGTGTTCTTTCTAAACTGATTTGGGAATCAGAGAGGAGTTCTGATGCTGATAGGTCCACCACATTTGGTAGACTATGGACATCAGCACGAACTTCAATCGAGGGAGTTTTCCTTATCTGCTATGGGGTTTTTGCAGTTGCTAGAAGACCCAAAGAGGATCTTTTTTGAAGAGCCAATGTTAGATCTTGAGATACTCTACGTTCCAGATCGGCAATACCCTGATCGATAAACGAATTTGCTCTTATAAGGAAGTTATCCATGGGACCCACTATCTGGCCCCCTTCGGCAGCGGTCTTACTCCTACTTCCTCGCGTGGACATAATTTTAGAATATGTACATATAAAATACTAACCCACACAGGCGCCCAAATAAAAATATACAATAATACAATAAACAGTATTAGAATGTAAATCAGTACAAGTATGAAACGACAATACTGGCTTTTACACCAAATATAGTACAATAAACAAAGGACAAACTTAGAGGGGGGGCCTGGTCCGGTCTTACACAGGCTCTAACGGGCTAAAACGGGCCCGCCCTTGGCCCGGGCTTCGCCCCGGTCCTTCTGTTATCATGTTCTGTCTCCACTGTTTCATCTTTTTCTCTTTGGCTTTTCCATGCATTTTCGGGTACCATTTACTTATTCCCTTGTCAATTCTAGGTCTATCTCGTTCAAAAGCCTCTATCTCCCATTCTTCTAAGGCCTCATATTGCGTTAGTCTGGGTCTGGGATGTAACTCATTCATTCGGGTTCTCAAATTAAACAGAATCCGGCTATTAAAGGTACCATCTAATGGAAATGCCAAAATTCCGTCATTTTTAGTATATTCCACCCAATTTTCCAACCATACACAGGTGTGATACCCTTTGTCAAATAACATGAATGATGCGGGAGTATTAGGTGGTGGAATAACCATTCCTTCTCTAGTTTTGATGGGCTTGTCCTTTTTAAAATAATTTTTAACTTTGTCTACTAAAGTCATTTTTCTCTTGCTTCCGTACATATTATAAGGTCTGCCTTTTAGCATCTGTTCTTTAGCGAACCCTAAGTATTTCGGATCAGGTAAAAATTCTGGATACCACATATAATTTTCCCACAAGCGACTTTGTTTACAAAATCACTTTCAATCAAAAAGCGTCTTTTATTTTTCTGCAACCAATCAAATGCGCGATTTCAAAAAAATTTCAACCAATGGGTGTGCGGCGTTTCTCGTAAACGAGTTTCTCACGCTCCTGTGCTCACCCCTCCCTTACAATTCCTCCTCAGCTACACACCCGCTGTCTTGACCAATACCAACGCGGCACTGAGTGACGTCAGCGCAGCTCCGCAACTGACTCCCTCCTTCACAAGGTAAGAAAACGCTTCGATTTCTATCGTTTAAAGTGCAAGTGCTCTGTTTAATTTACAACGAAAACACATTCGCCAATGTACTCGAGTGTCTAGAAAGAAAAGATTTGTTTCACTGCAAGTAAACTTCCCTCGTTTACTTTTCAAATACGAGTAGATCCCTTCTGCCTACCCTTCACACAAGCATTAGTGAACCTGTTACTCCTTTGACTCATCCACTTTGGGCTATATACTAAGCCAAAAGTTTCACTAGTGAACTCCTTTGCTATAAATCAAGCTTAGACGAACCTGCTACTCCTTCCGTGTGACCCTTACTAGGTTATATCACAATAGAAGTTTTGCCAGCGAACTCTTCGCTACCATTTATTCATACATTTATACAGAAAACCCTAATTAGTGCTTCCAGTTTTGCCTAACCTGCACCAATTTTCCTCAAGCCACTGACCTCACTGCGCGATGGATTCTCCTCACCACCCGCTATTCTTTCCCCGGGGATTCCAAACAAACATATAACAATCACTAACGAGTGGATTAGTACATATATCAATATAGCAGCAAGAAAAACAATTTATAACATTTCATAATTTTCACAGCAATAAAACATTACATTCGATCGATCTTAACAGTAAAATATTATTTTCACAATTAGCAGCAATTAACCTACCTACCTATCCTAACTAGTCCTACCTAACTTTAACTAGTCCCTAACCATACCTCTGCTACCAGAAAAATTACTGATAGAGCGCGCAGGTCCCCCAATTATAATTTTACCATAATATGTATTGGGCCCATACGATTTCAGTTTACCATATTTATAAATCGGGTGACCTTGCACTCTACTACCAGCAATTCTGATTCCTTCCTATTTTATTTTCCAGTGTACCCAACTTACCAATCCACCGCTACGGGTACCTATGACCACAATGGATCAGGGAGCTAGCTGTAAAAGAAAGGCAGACACCAAAAATACATATGCCATATATTCTATTTGCACTCATATAATAACCACAAACTCGGAAAGTTTTGAAAACCTTTATCTAAAGTTCGTCAGTTTCTTTAAGCATTAGATTTACAACCAATAAGCTGTCAATAACTAAAATTACAAAGAGCACGTATCCATATAGGAAAAAAATCAGGCCAACCATTTAGAATTCTAAAGGAAGGTGAAAAACCAGGGAACATGCTAATAAGAATTTTCAGGATTTTAGACTAGTTATAGAGTAACTAAAGGACAGGGAAAGATAAGGAACATGCTAGAAAGTATACTATGGCAAACGAGAGCACAATACGAGAATTTAGTCAGTCTATGGAGACTTAAAAATAACATGTGACTATAGGGAAGGTGGAAAAGTGGAACACGCTAATATTTCAGAGCAATCACTTCATTTTGCTAAAGGAAGGTAAAGAAAAGAAACATCTATATATCATGAACTGTATGCAGGAAGGTACTTAAAGGATAGGGAAAAATTGGAACATGCTAATATAACAACTATAAGGTATAACTTTCTCATTTGTCGGTGCAAAGAAAGCATGGAAAATCAATATGCAAGAGTACGTCTTTATTAAAGCAAGGAAAAGAATGAAAAATGCAGAATAGATTTCCCAGTACTATATTTACCTAGATCGGTGTGAAGACCAACCCTGGCCACGGGTCAGTTTAGGACGGGAGAAACCCCAAGGATAGGACAGTCGCCAGTAGGCCAGCAGGTGCGGAATGGACACCCCAGGACAGGACAGGAAAACCAGAGTAGGATCAGGACAGGACCACCAAGGAAAGACCAGCACCCGCAGTTCGGTAGCAACGCCTGCGCTACACCCTTTCTACAGCTATCAGTCAAAACCCCGATTGGGTTATCGAATGCCCCAGCAAAGTGCTCCGCCAGCACTTAAGGTTCTCAAAATCCCCCGCTTGGGTCTGTGGAAATTACGGACAGAGTGCTCCGCAGCTCTCTGTATCAGTCACCTATTGAGTGCGTTGGGTCAGTGACAGGTCAGCTATTCGGACAAGTCGGACAATTACTCTAGCTAAACCTAGGCTAGTTATACTCTTTTCGGGTCAGTGTACCAACCCCCAAATGTTGCAAGTGTAAGAATTCCCAATTTCGATTGGTCCTCAAGTAGGACAGGTCAACACACCAACCAGATTCCACTTTCACAAGTCCTAATTTACATCTTTTGGGACCGCCTATTGAATGTAGGGGTTCCCATAACTTGGGTTTCAATATTACAATAGCGCATCTATGAATTATGATACATTTAGTACATGTCAGCTTCTTCTGCTAGGCGAAGGTGCATCTTCCAGGCACATCTTGGCTGGGACCTCGGGTTGGCAAGGGTTCAATGTCATAGAATTCATCCACTGGCAGAAGACTGTCATGCGCAGAAAGGTTGTTCAATATGGAGTATTCCCATCCCTCCTGCCCACAGATTTCGATACATGAAAAGTAAGCGAAAACAAATTAAAACACAGAAAATAAATGAATACACTGTATACCAAGAATCCCTATATGACTCCCCTTACGTTATACTAACTTATAGCATAAATATTAGTGCAAACGAACGGAAGTGCAGAAAGCGATAGTGCAAGCTTCGGCATGTGAGAACACATAGCGGCCATTTTAAGTCGAGTGCGCAAGCGCAAAGATTCCCACCAGAACTGCGAGTACGTCACGTCACGTGATTGTGACCAACGCATGCGCAGAAGAAACCCCGCCAAGCAGCGGCCATTTTAGAGGCAAATGTATTACGGTTAATAAACACATAGGCAAGCATCACTCGGATACCAAAAAATGACAGAATAAATGGGAAATTAGTAAGACAAACATGTTGGTTATATTCTATTAGGGTTATGCGAGGTTCTTGAATACAAGCAAGACGCTTTACGTGCGAATTCTTGCTCCATCAGACCCAGAGCACATCAGTCGAAAAACGTCAGTACCAGTGGCAAAAAGTGTGGGTAAACATTACAAAAAGGGGAACTTTCCTATACTATATAGACTAAAATTAATTGGCCCCTCAAATCTCCTTGTATGGACACACACAGAAATACCACTGGCGTGACTCACAGAAAATGACTGAGACTTGCCGTAGTTTGGGTTCCATATTACACTAACGAGTTCACTCATTTGTAACAGGGAACTTAAAAAAACTTTGATAAAGAGTCCGCTTCTGAGATCTGCGATTACTGAAGCTTACAAGGTTTTACAGAATTCCTACGATCACGGAGAATTACCTGGTGAATCAAGAACACTGGCTAATCTAAATCAACATTCTTTTGGCATATGATTGTAGGAATGCTTGTGAAAATGTGTTTTTTATCAAATCAGAGGATGAGATTCATTAATGTACGAGAGCTCTTAAGATACCAACCTGCCTGCAATACAGCAGAGCCTCATTTGTTTAATGTACCTTTAAACCATCAGTAGATCAAAATAACGATACTTTGAAACATGTAACGTTTTTGGTTATACGTTTGATATTTCATCTTGGAGACTATTTGTTAATAGCAAATAACATGTGGCCCTTTTTGACAATACTTATCTACACATTAAACATGTTAATACTGCTTAGGTTTAAATATTTAGATATGGCAACAAAATAATCAAGCTAGTTAACTTACATCAACAGCATCGCGGCCAAATCAACTGCCTACTTTCTTCATTTTCATCCATATCAATATAAGTGAGGAGATAAGGAAAAGAAGCATACGCCTCGCCTCTTTGTCCTTAATATGTGTTTGCCCAATTGAGACTGTTGTAGAAGCTAGAAAGAGATTTTTACAACCAATCCGAACAAATTGCAAAATTAACTCTGTTCAGAATTTGATTTCTCTCTGCAAGGTACCACCTAACAAATCTGTGTGTATTAATATGTACAATTTTTTAAAATCATTTTTAAGTTTGTTTTAGAATGATAATTTTATTACCAAACTGTAATTTTATTCGTCAAATATTTGTTGTTCTCAGATGAGAACTAAATCAAATAAACTTAAACTTGAAACTTATCCTTAATAGAATTGATTTTTTTATGCAAAAGCTAGATTGTTAGGTCTTGGCTAGCGTAGGCTGCGCTTGCGCAGTCTCGCTGGTGAGATTTTATGTTTCTAATAGTGAGGCTTGAACCCGCCCCTCTTCTCCATTGGCTGGCTTCCTAAACGGCGGCCAGCCATTGGAGAAGAGGTTTGTCTTTCCATTTAAGCCCCGTCTTGTTCGGATTGGGGGGCGTGTTTTTTCGGTCCTTTCTCTCCGTGACGTCCTCAGTCCAAAACACGCCCCCCATCACACTGCCTGCACGCCCAAGTCGGCTCTCTGATGTGTTGACAACTACCAAATAAACACTACCATTGGTGTTCCTTATTAACCAATCAGAAGGCCGACTGGCGCGTGCAGGCAGCGTGAGCAGACACACTGTAGACTCCATGTGTTCCACCCTGCCCGGGTTCGCACTCTGCCTCCTCTCCACACTGCTGGGCGTGCGGTGAGGAGCCACGCTATTGCCGCCGTCTCTGCTGTAAGGAGACCCGTGAGCTGCCCCTACACTGTAGACTTGTTTATTTTTTTTAAAAACTTGCAACATACTCGTTTTCCAACATAAAGCAGTAAGGTTTGGCTTATTCCTGTTGTAATGTTATATATTTAAAATAAGCAAGGTTGCATTGTTACCCTCTTTGCTTCAATGATGCCCATTAGTAAAAGCTCGTAATCGTTTTGCAAAGAATGCAATCATTCGCTGACAACTGCAGTGCCAGTACCATTGCAGGTTAACATGTGAAGAACAAGGCTTCATGTTTGCAAATATTTTTCCCACAATGTATTTACTAAGATCGCCATCCTCTCATCTCTATCAAATGCTGAAGAAAGCTAAACGGAGACCCGGTTGCGTGTTTTGATAAACTCATGTTAACGCTCAAAGGACATTATGCAAATTTAGGAAGCTGACCGCACGTTAAAAAGAGGAACAAATAAAGCGAGCGAACGGATTAAGGTTAAAGTGGGTGCGACGCAAGCAGCAGAGACAGCACACAAAGGTAATCTGCCGGTAATAGAGTCCTTGATTATCTAGCGCACGCAGTAATGAGGACGCTACGGGTGCCCGGCCGGTTATCTCACCACCAGCACAAGCACAATCTGTGAAAACAAGCCTCTTCATTTTATGCCTGAAAGGGCCTTTGTGAAATAATGCCATACAGAGGAGGCCATGCTGATGTATTGGCAGTTAAAGCTGCAGGCTCACTGCCCTCCCTTCAAAGCGAGCCTCCCTGGGACTCAGCCCAGAAGATTGCACCGTGGCCTATCTCAAACAGGGCGAAACCCAGCCTTCAAGCGGGAAATGATTGACTTGCGACCAGTGGGGAAGGGACTACTGTTTGCTGTGCGGTTGGTTGTTTGCCGACCGTCTGAACCCAGGCGGTGTTACCTCACGTCAGTTTTTACAGAAAGCCTATTTTTTTCAGGCTGTGAGGAATGATGAGTCTGAAAGTAAGTTATCCCCGATCTCTCAGTTTGCAGATCTGTCGGATCAATATGTGACTCAGGAAGTCGTGGTAAAGGACCATCTGTTGTGTTTGCAGGACTTCCGTTTACGTTTCTGTGTTCATCCTAGCTTTAGGCAGCCGTTAATGCCCAACTAGGCCTTTTTGTAAGCGCTCCCGTGATAGGAAGATGTTTGGCGAGAAGCACAAACAATTAAACGGAGGTGCCCAGGATCACACAATTTGCAGTTATGGGGTTGGATGGATTACAACTCTGGTTACTAAGCTGATAGACTATGTCTACACTTCACTTGTCCTTGTGGTTGGTGTGTGGTGCACCTGTGTTACCTGCATGCACCAATGAGTCAGAGTGCAGGCAGTACACGGTAAAACGTATGTAAAAAGAACGGATATTGTTAAGAGTGCACCAGTCACTGACTCGATAAGCCCATCATACCAAGTTTCAGTCAAACCCACAAAGTCAAGTATTTTGAGACCTCTGCATGATTTTGAGTCTGCTTGACAAGGGGCGGCCGGGGAACTTACTGCAAATGCATGCATTTATCCCTCTCTCTTGCCATGCGATTAATTGGGCTAGCAGGATCTCACAGTGGACAGCCATATACCATCGACCTCCCGCCCCCTGCTGACACTGACCTGCTCATTGCCTAGATAGACTGTAAGTAATAAAATGATCATTGCCGGCTATCATGGAAACAGAAGGTTTCTACAATTCTTGGCTTTGTTACGGGAGAGGTGTTGGCCTAACGGCCAGGGCGCTCAACCTCGGACCTGGGGAACCCGGTTGGAGTCTCGGTAATGTCGCTAAACCTCCTGTGATTCTGGGCAAATCACTTAATCTTCCCGTGCATAACAAAAATGCCTTTGTAGTATATCCTTCCTTCTGCGCTTGCGTAGCTGAAGCCCCCACACATTTTGAAAATGGTAGACAGGAAGAAAGAGGGCGAGGTGCAAGCTCGGAGTCTCATACAGGTACGGGGCCGGGAGTGGGAAAGAACCACTAAGATTAAGGGAAGGATTTCGCAGATACCGGTGCGAAGGCTGGGGATGTTCTGTGCAGAGATCGACCTTGGAGTGGGTGCACCACGGGACCAAAATCAACACAAACACTTTACATAGTATTACATTGGTAAAAATATATTTTAAAATTTTCTTTTATAGTGCAAAAAATAAAAACACTTACAGCCGCCTAAATAGTCTTTTAACGTTGTGTCTGTGTGGCTGTGTGTGTGGCTCTGTGTGTGTGTGGCTCTGTGTGTGTGGCTCCATGTATGTGGCTCTGTGTGTGTGGCTCTGCGTGTGTGTGTGTGTGTGTGTGGCTCTGTGTGTGTGTGTGGGGCTCTGTGTGTGTGTGTGGCTCTGTGTGTCTGTGTGTGTGGCTCTGTGTGTGTGTGGCTCTGTCTGTGGGTGCAAATGCAATAGGTCTCGCATTTGCGAGAGATTAAGCTATTGGCATTGTAAATGACAATGCCATTTATTTATCTGTTTTCAAAACCAACACATAGATAAAAATAATGTTGTCATTTACAATGCCAATAGATATAACTTGGGGGCACCACGGACCGAGATCAACACAAACACTTTACATAGTATTACATTGGTAAAAATATATTTTAAAATTTTCTTTTATAGTGCAAAAGATAAAAGCACATACAGACGCCTAAATAGTCTTCTAACGTCGTGTGTGTGTGTGTGTGTGTGGCTGTGTGTGGCTCTGTGTGTGTGTGTGTGTGTGGCTCTGTGTGTGGGTGCCAATGCAATAGGTCTCGCATTTGCAAGAGATTAAGCTATTGGCATTGTAAATGACAATGCCATTTATTTATCTGTTTTCAAAACCAACACATAAATAAAAATGTTGTCATTTACAATGCCAATAGCTCTAACTTGGGGGCACCACGGGACCAAAATCAACACAAACACTTTACATAGTTTTGCATTGGTAAAAATATATTTTAGAATTTTCTTTTATAGTGCAAAAGATAATAACACATACAGATGCCTAAATAGTCTTTTAACGTTGTGTGTGTGTGTGGCTCTGTGTGTGTGTGTGGCTCTGTGTGTGTGTGGCTCTGTGTGTGTGGCTGTGTGTGGCTGTATGTGTCTCTGTGTGTGTGTGTCTCTGTGTGTGTGTGTGTGGCTCTGTGTGTGGGTGCAAATGCAATAGGTCTCGCATTTGCGAGAGATTAAGCTATTGGCATTGTAAATGACAATGCCATTTATTTATCTGTTTTCAAAGCCAACACATAAATAAAAATGTTGTCATTTACAATGCCAATATTTCTAACTTTTGCAATGGCGAGACCGTTGCATTGTAAATGCTTGTTGTTAATGCCTGTTGGGTGTGGCACTTTTGTGTAAGCAGATGGAGCTCATATTACAAATACCGAATTTCGTTCTTCTACTGCAGTGACATTCCCATGGCCATTGCTAAAATACAAGCATACTTGCATAAAGCAAGATATACTGGAAAGAGTACAAGAATTTACATCGATGAAAGACGCGAGCAAATTTCACAGGGTCGGCACAGCCTTGTCTAAAAGTATGAACCCGTTACCTTGCTTCAGATTAAACGCAGAACATTAACACTGTCCAATAAATCAAAGATAGGTCTGCCATGCAAAGTTGAAACGGGGCGTTTCGAGGAGAGGTATATCGCAGAGCTAACGCTAAATGAAGTCAGTCTACTGCAAATAATAACAACTCTCAAAATAAATGTTTATTTCCTAGTTGTCACTAGTAAATGACCAATATTGTTTTTTTAAATAAAAAAATATCCTTAGTTCCTTCATGGGTTGCGGGGTTGCGGCTAGGGCATTAAAGTCCCTGAAGTCTGTCGTCTCTGCCTATGAATCCTGCCGTCCGTCGTTTATTTCCAGGACTGTAGTCTCTCCTCTCTGTCAATGACCCTCGTGCTACTCGGGTCCCACTGTTGATCTCTCGGGGTACCGGTGCCGGAGAAGCCATGGCTCTGTACCAAGTTGCGGCTGGGATCTTGGAGCGGGCGCAGCGAAAGGAGGGGGCCGTGAAGGGGCTGGTATACGAAAGCGGCTACAAGGTGAACTGCCGCGGAGCCCATATTCTGTCCTTTTAGTAGTACACTTATTTGTTTCTGCACCTACCCCACCGATATACAGCAGCACGCGCTGCGATGTTAACTTGGCTTACCCTACTGCAGGGCCCAATAAGTTAGACACGCCATCATCCATTACACCGCTTTTAGGACTGTTGCAACCGAAGTATCCATCAAAGTAGACACGGCGGCGCCCATTGGTCCAGTACTACTGATTTGCCAGAACAACAAATGCAACACTTCAACAGCATACGCCGCACCTTCTGCCTTTTATCCACTCTCACGACGTCATTTTGCACTATTACTGCAGCAGTGTTGCCAGATTGGGCTACTTCCCGCACAAATTGGTGATATTTTTCCCACTAGTGGTGGTTGACACTATATCATCATTGTCAACCAACCACCACTCACCACTTGCTCGTAGCCATGTGAATCATTAGACACGTAATGCAAGCTGTGCGTGTAGCATGCAGCATGGCACAGGTGTGATTTGGAGAACAGGACTCGCACGTTGATACACGTGCAACAGCAGCACCTCCTCTCATGTGTTCTGCCACCCTAGCTGAGATGGTACGGTGTGAGTGTATGGGACATAGGGCAGCCAATCTAGTAGCTCGCAAAAGCGCTACCAATGCAAGCCGTGGCAAAAATGATTGCCCAGCACCTGCGCAGCCTTTAAAAGCCTGATGACGCGCACAGGCTCCTCCTCTTCTCCGACTTAGTCGTGAGTAGCTGACTCTCTTGTGCTGTGCAGTAGTAAACTTACTTAGCTGACACACATTTACTCAACTTGAATCAACTGACTCATGTGGGGTTGAGCCGTTGTCAGACTCACTTGAACTTCAGTGAGTTGAGCAGGCAGCCCGCAGGGTAATGTCAGTGTGAGAGACAGGTAATCTCGACTCTCCAACTTCCTCGTGGTGGTGGTCTTGAGCAGTGGCAAACAATACAACGTCAATTCTTTTTGGGAAATGCACATATTAAATCACTGCATGCTTGGATGTCATGTACCAGGGGCGGATTGGCAAGGCGGCATTCGGGCATGGGCCGAAGGGCCGGTGCCCTCTGTGGGCCGTTTTTTTCTTCCCAGTCCACAGAGAGTGGACTAGGAAAGGGGAGAAAAAAAAACGGCCCACAGAGTGCACGGAGACAGACAGAGAAAATGAAAGCAGCCTCACTGTGCGGCCGGACAGCGATTGTCAGCTGTGGCCTCTCCTTCACCCCTGCCCTGCCAAGCAATCAAGCTGGGGAGGGGTGATTGTTTGCAAGAATCGGCCTCCCTGGGGGCCAGGTGTTTCTCAGGCCTTTGAGCCATTTTCACCTCGGCCCCCCTGGGGCCCATGCAGACCAGAAACGGTGTTAGTCTTAACACCTCGCCCACAGCCCTTCACATTCAGGGCATAGTGGGCGAGGAAGAATGGGTCTTGCTGTGGGGGCCAGGTGATGTTTTGAATTTTTTTATTTTATTTATTTATTTATGCAATTTTATATACCGCGGACTTTACCCGAAGTTGTCAGAGCGCTTCACACTAGGAACAGCAATAATACATGAGGAGACCCGAAGTTGTCAGAGCGCTTCACACTAGGAACAGCAATAATACATGAGGAGAAAAATTACAAGTGGACAAATTACAAAAGCAAACGTTAAGTTACATGAATCAAAAGTGACAATAGTGAGCAACCAAAATACATGAGGTAGCGGACTTTACCCGAAGTTGTCAGAGCGCTTCACACTAGGAACAGCAATAATACATGAGCAGAAAAATTACAAGTGGACAAATTACAAAAGCAAACGTTAAGTTACATGAATCAAAAGTGACAATAGTGAGCAACCAAAATACATGAGGTAGCAATCGGTACATTACAGGAGGAAAAAGTGATATGTGTGCAGGTTACAAAAGCGTACAAAGTACAAGTAGAGGTATAATACTGCAATAAATGGCAAACACTCCAGCACAAGAACAAACGTTACGTAGGCAATGGTGGTACTTGTGCAAGTATCTAAAGCAAACAAAAGTGAGAGGTAGCATACAGTGTGATAACAGAGAAAAGTGACGTGTGCAAGTTACAAAAGGGTACCATACACAGGTACAAGGGTAATACTACAGTAAATGGTAAACACTCAAACTGCCGGAACACACTGGGAAGGCACTTCCCATGCTCCAGCTTCACCTCAGCTTCCACCCTGGCTACCTGGCTACCTTGGATGACCCAGAAAGCTGTTTTTTGTGCTCCCTTGCCAGGACATTTTCCCGAGGCCTGGAGGGCTGATTAATTTACTAATTGCAGGGGCCTTACCTCTGTTCATGTGCTCCTGAGCTGAAGGTCTGGGGAGGGCTAAGTAGGTTAGTAATAGCAGGGGCTTTGCTGCTTTTCAGGTGCTCCTGTGCTGGAGGGCTGGAATAATTTTGTGACAGAAAGGGGCCTTGCTATTTTTTTTAGTTGCTCAGCATGTAGGCCATTGTCACCTTGGCCCTGTGTCCTGTGCAAGAACAGTATCCTCCCACTTTCATTCCTTGTCTGTGCAAATGGTGTTTCATGAAAGGGCACGCCCCTTGAATGTGGGCCACGCCCCTTAAATATGGGCCACGCCTCTTGAATGTGGGCCACTTTTTTCGTCAGTGCCCGGGCCGAATTGTGATCTCAATCCGACCCCAATTACTAATTGCATTTGCGACTCGAGTCACCAGCTTGACATTGTGTACGATGTAGTGTAGCCTGGCTGGCCACTGTGACTGGGGGCACGGCCCAGGCAGTGCCAGTGGCCTAAAGTTGCTCGCTCATGCGAGTCCACGACTAACACTAAACTGGACCATGGCATTGAATTGGGGGCGCAGTGTCCTGAAGTGGGTCTCTACCTCTGTGCTCACATGAATGAGTCCAGGGGCTTGGCAGGCCATGCCACACAGGTCGGCTGGTGTAGCCTGGCATGTAATTACTTGGAGAAACTGCTCCATATTCTATGAAAACATTGGTTGGTCTGATTTTGATGGCACTTGTGTATGCCTGTGTGAGTGTATATATATATGTGTGTGTATATATATATATATATATATATATATATATATATATATATATATACACGTTTTTCAATGTACTCTACCTTCCTCCGCACCTCATGTCCTGGGTACAACTCCAGCAGTGGTGAATCGCGGAACAGCAACAAATTCCAATGGCCACAATAATATAGCCAGTAAAACGGGTGCACTCATGGGTGAATGTCAATAAAATGTTTTTATTGGCTTAGTCAACAAGCACTGAACCGATGCGTTTCGGCACAACGCCTTCTTCAATGTTTACATTTTATATATATATATATATATTTTTTTTTTCCACTGAAAAACAAAGGTTAAATGGATGTTATAGTTAGGTGAAAATGTCAGGTAAAACATACCGTTTGAAACTAACAAAACAACTGAAAGGGTCCAGGCCTGCCCCTATCATTTAGCCTGTGTGCTTAGCTTGCGGACACCGGCTCCCTCCCTCTTGCTCACCATGTAAATTTAAATGTACAGGAATTTATATAGCGCAAATCACCAAGCGGTTTCTAAGCGCTTGCTTAGGGAACCCGTCCTGGTATTCCCCTGTGAGATAACCCCGGCAGGGTATCCGCAAGGTGAAAGCCAGGCATCCCGCCGCGAGGGGCCGTTGTGGAGATTAAGCAAGCTATTGCCCAGAGTCGCAGAGTGTGAACCCGTGAATCGAGTAGGCACCGGAGCGAGAATTGTCGAGTCCATGGACATTTTAGGACTCAAGACCCCGCCGAGCCGGGAATTGAACCCAGGTCCCGGGCTGACCTCTGCTTCCAGGTCTGCCTCCTCTAACCAGTGAGCCACACTTCTCCACCATGTTCTATGGACCTGCCCCTGTTATGTTGAACTGTCACTGCCCCTTCTGCCTGCCCAGCATGGTCAGATGGCAGCTGCCTGTTCCTTTTGTGCATGTCCCTGCCACTTTCCTCTTGCTCACCATTGCCGTTGTGCTGCCACTGCCCTTCCCATCTTCCCTGTGCTTAGGAGATATGCTGCACAAAAGATTCACTTTCGTTGTAAGGCATGAAATCTATTAAAGGGAAACCTCACTTTTTAAAGTGCATTTGAGAGAATTTCACAGATGAAGTGCATGGATTTAGAAATTGTGTAAAGTTTTGCTTCAGTAGCAATGGTTAATGGAGTCATTTTTAAATGTGGACTGTAACATCTGCAAAGCACACATTCACGCTGTTGGGTATTTTGGCTGGTAAATAATGTTTGTTGCTGGTAAGGTATGTACTTTCACATAAGATTACCAATTAGGCACACTACTTTATACTGCCTTTAATTCTGATCAGAATTTTTGAGACACCATGTTTGTGTCTTTGCTGAAGAGAGTGGTGGAACAGTACATGAGAAGTGAGTGACTATTTTTCCATGTCTACTTATAATGTGCGTAATGCAGTGAATGATTGAGGCACTGAGTTATACATATTTGTTTAAAATAGAAACTAGATTTATTCTTCTAAATGTTTGCTTCAGCCTATTATTACATTATTTGAGTGTTACAAGTTTGGGCTTGGACTGGTTCGTTTTGGGCTGGTAATTAAACAGCTTTGGAAGCCTTTCAAAATCTGGCAACACTGTCTGCACCACCCACCCGAGGCAATCGCCGAACTAGCGCTCACCAACATCTCCACAACCACATCACTAGGACACTCGCAGTATAATCACTACAATAGTCATTACAGTTGCAATATTAGCAGCAAAATCGACTGCACTACTGCTACAGTGCTGCTATTGCATAGCTCAATGTACCATCCTTTGTACTTACACAACGCAACAGATCGAAGTGAATCGCTATAGCAGCACTCGCCACACTTTTCTGTAGAAATCTTATTGAGCCACTCCCGATCAAAGCTCCTCCCACACACTATCGAATGCACCTCCGACTGTTCCAATGTTCTACCACTCCTTGCAGTGCTCACTTCGCATCCATTAAACTATTCAATGCAACACTGATTGCAACAACTGCTGCACGCCAGAAACAGCAACTCTCACTGAATAAGTACTTTGTCTATCCACATTTACTACACTGGACACTTGCTTAAGTACTGCACTTCTATTTAGGGTGACCAGATTTTGAGATGCAAAATACCCGGACAGATCAGATATAAAAGTAGGCCTAAGGTTTTTCGGGTTACTTTTATGTCTGGCCTGTCCTGGCTTATATAAATATATTATATTATATTATATATCTTCATTTACAACGGTCCTATATATATTATCATCTGTGGCAGGACCTCTACCCTGAGCCCCCTTGCCCTCCTCCCCACTCTGTCTTCCCTCTGCTACGAGCATGCAGCAGACCTCCTTCTGTGCTGCCTGAAAGAAACAGCTAGTAACTTTAATCACTTCAGAGGTGCTTGTTGAGACTAGCGTATAGTTTCAATTCCACTTTGCAGAATTACTTGACCCTTGCCCCCAAAACCGGGACATGAACTGAAAATGAAGAAAAGCGTTAGGACACTAGTACAGTCCTCTGAAAAACGGGGCTGTCTGGGGAAGTTCGGGACATCTGGTCACCCTACTTGTGTTACAAATACTGCATCACACCTCAGCTGCAACCACCTGAAGTATGTATTGCAAAAATGCATTACAACTCACTGCTGCACCTCTACTTAGGCATGATATTGCTAATCCTGCCATGACAGTATTGCTCCACGTCATTCCCTGTATTGTCAATACGGCAAAATAAAAACTAGATGTAACATTTATTGCAAAACTCAGCAGACTTCAACTGTAGTACTCTCTATGATATACCGTGAAGCGTTTACAGTACTACCACTATCGGAGCCTATCGTGGTACTGATCACACTTCCCAGCGGCAGTTCAGCAGAATTCACTACACTATCCACAGAAGGACTCAATGCAGCCCCACAAACCCTAAATCACCACCATCTGCTGCACATTTACTGTTGTCTTCCTCCCATGCCGATGTCTTATAGACGCCATGTTCCTCAATATAGCAGTCTCTCATTCACATACCATCGTATTTGATTATAGCACAAGCTCTGAATACATGTTCCTAAAATGTTACTTTTTAGCATCAGTTTAGAACTTGCATGAAGTTTCCTGGTAGTTCCTTTGGAACAGGGCACACCCTTGTCTCTTCCTGTGATCTGAAAACTAGTCAGGTTATTAAAGTCCTGATGAGGATCTACTTTAAATGGAGTTATTGCACTATAAAAAGTGATATTCATCCTACAACCACAAAAAAGCCAGCTACCAGCACTCAGCAGCCAATTACCTCTGTAATGCATCATTATACCAAAATTCCATGGATGCTACTTTCCTCGCCTATCAATCCCCCTTGAATGACATATACCCCTCAATGGATGTCCTTTTAGTCCTTTGCCCAACGGAATGACGTTGTATTTCTCTCACTAGTGATTTATGAATGCTACCTACCTCCTATTCCAATTTCCCATGGCCACCATCGTCCTCTATACCAGTGACCCATTGATAGCCATTTTTCCCAATTTTAATGTCCATGGTTGTTGTCTTCCTTGTACCAGTGTTCCATGGACCTAATCTTCATTGCCTACCATACTGTCTGGATGCCATCTTTGTCCAATACAATGGCCAAGCATACCTTAACCGCATCTGCTTTCAAAAACCTTCCATGCACCACCACTCATCTGGACTCCTACTTGCACAAATCCCACGCATAAGGAAAACAAGATCTGGCGGTCGAGCCTTCTCCTACATCACTCCTAACGTGTAGAACGCCCTGTTGCAACAGATAAGAGCCGCTTCCTCATTTTGGAGGTTTCCCTAGGAGTTGGCTGCAGCGCTCCATTTTGTCTTGGCCAATTCAACATGTGCACATAAATGTGTTTAGTAAAGGTTTAATTGTGGTCTCTTTTTCCTTCACTAGAACATTAAACAACTTTATGCCTTGGTTTGTGAAACTCTTCGTTATTCATCCATTCTGGAGGGGATCATAAACCGCACCAATCTCCTGCGTGAGGAGAAGAAACTGAAGATGAACGTAGCAAAGGTAACTTCTTTCCTGCTGGTCATGCTTTACAACTCTATCGTGAGCGTGTGCCGTCCTCTAAAATGGCCATTTCATGCCTCTGCTTCACCATGTAAGTTAACATGGCGGCTGTAGAACTTCTGCCTATTCTTTGTGATAATAGACCATTTTCCTACAGGTGCTGGTCTATGACATCCTCTTTGGGAAGGGACTGAAGTGCGGGGGTGTCTGGAAGATGATTGCTCGGAAGCACCAGGCCAGACTAAAAGCTGATCTTGCCCGTCTGAAAGTCAAGAAAAAAGTGAGCTGCAATGAGGATCTCTTGGCTCCAGCAGCAGGAGCAGTAAAAGGTGTGTGACTAGGCTATTCTTAAACAGGCAGGCAGACCCCTACCATGCAAAGGTCTATTGTCTGTAGCAATCCAGCTGTCCATGTTGAGCAACTTTTGCAGAATTCTCATACCACAACATGGCACTATTCAGTTGCATATTACTAAAGGGTTAAAAAGTATTTTTTCTTTTTAGGGCTATTGTACAGAATAGATAATAAATGTTTACGAATTCTTGAGGTCTACTACATCTGGGCTGGTAGTGCTGCTTTTTTGGGGGGATGTTTTGTGTCACTCTTTAACCCCCCAAGAGCAAACACAAAATATGTTCTTGTATTAAAAAAAAATGTGCAAGTTATATTCCAACCATTTTCAAAAAAATCTATTTGAAATATATCCTCCAGTATCCTTGTAAAACCAAAGAATGTTTCTTTACTAACTGTTAATGTTGGTATGCTAACTTTACTACACACTTTACTATGTGGTATCTTTACCAAGCAGGCTTTAAATTGCAGGTAAATACAGTACATACCATTTTCAGTTATTTTGCACTGCAGGACTTCATCACACACACAAGTTATTATTTATTTAGGTCAACACGTTGTATTATATGCATTGTAATTTACTGCATTGTAAATGTCTGTAGTGGTAACAACTGATATTCTTGCAGTTTAAATATTCCCTTTGCTGTACATAGTCCTAATCCTCCTTGTTCAAAGATGGCCTTCACTGATGCCCTTTTCCCATATGCCACATACACCTTTCTTTTAAAATGGTAGCAGAACTTAATTATGAGAAAGTAACTTTATCAGGAACTTTATTATAGTCCAAGTTCCCCACAACACAAAGCCTTGCTGCCTTATTTTATCATGTGGTGCTGCCTATGCAGTGGTGTAATTTCATGTAAACAGATATGCATGGAGGAGAGCTTGGCTTATCTTTGCACAACAAAAAGCAGTATGCCAAAGAAAGAGGACAAGCACTATTTATCTCCCACGTACCAGAAGCAAAAGGCATGTGTACGTTTGTGCGTATACACAAATCTGAATGCAAAAAAAACAGATGATGGCCAGAAGGCTGAATCAATCAAACATTCACCCCCCAGTCACAGATCTGGGTTAAATCCATGATTTTATTTTTGCACGCCACACAGTTCCAGTTTAGACCCAGCCATATGCAAATCAGTCTTGACCCTGCTCCTCATGGGAACAGTCCAGCCCGAACTGCCAGGCCAGGTCTCCTCCCTGGACCAGAAACAATCATCCTCGGACCGTGTTGTAAAACGAGGCAGCATCTGTGAGGCCTGCACAAATAACATGACTACATTTGTCCTTCACTGGGAACCAAACATCCAATTGTAGCGCCTGACTCGCAGAGGTTAGCGTTGCAGAGCAGTCTGAGGCTTACTCAAGGGAGGTGGTGTGGGCTAAAAATCGCCACATGCAGGTGCGCAAAAATAACACTCAATAATTGATTGTCCAGTCTGTACTTTGCTTTATAAAACACACACACTACTCAATACTATGCACCAATTTACAAATATGTATAAGCTGTTGGAGTGACATTGCGTAAAATCTCCAGCCCTCTTGCAGGGGGGTGGGGTCTAGTACCACCACTCCCATGTTTGCACATCATCTTGCCTCCAATGCAGTTAGTTGAACATACCCTGGAGCAAGAGCCCTGCACACTGGCACCATCCGAGTGGCGACCCCCCGCCACCCCTCCCCCATCACATCAAGCATTTAAAATAGGTAACCCTGCCTTGGTGACACACACCCTGACTGAGCATTTCCTACTGACCATGAAGTATACACCTCTACATCTTAAGGGCTAGCAGTCTAGGTCCTTCACCTAAGTGCAGCAGCAAGAATATATGTTTAAGCATCACTTTAGAATGACAATACTCGTCACATTTGTGTATCATTCGAATGCATTGCAGTTACAGCCCCTAAAGGATTACACATAGACAGCCAGATGCCTTAGCAGTAATGTCTGGCAACATAACCCCACTTTGCTTATGACATCGCCTTACAAAGGCACTTCAAATTACATATGTGACCTTAAGTCCCTCTAAAAGAAATAACATTAGTAAATGCACAATGGGTGCAATTACACCGCATCACCTCCAGGGGATGCCCTTCTCCAGACTTCCCCCAACTCAGCCTTTCACTCCTTGATGCACTTCTCAACCCTCCTCTAGCTGTAGAACAAACGTTTCAGCCCAAGATGATTTAAAATGCTGGCTGAGCCCTTTGGGGGTTATTCTTTTCAAGTCCCCATGAGACTTAGGGAGGTACTTCTCTTCCTGCTTGGGGGGAGGCTGCGCTTCTACAGCAGCTCCCCCAGCGCCTCTTTCACAAATGAGGGTGACCCCCCTGCTATGATTGCCACCAGGCACCAAAAACAATAGATTTCCCCATGCCTTGCAATGCGTTATGGGGAACTTCAGGCTCCTTTCTATGCATATTATAACAGCGGCTCTCCCACTGCGTCGGGGAGAGCCGCGATGTGGGCCTCTGGCCGTGGCGTCCCACGTTGGAGGGTCCGGTCCCACCCGGACCCTCGGGTGAGTGTAATGGCTCGGGGAGCCCACCCCCAGCTCCCTTTGCCAACTTTTGGGGGCCCGGTCCCACCCGGACCCTGGTCGTCTTCCTAGCTCCTTCGGGATCCCGGTCCCACCCGGGACCCCTACATGCCTGCCCGGTGGAGGGCAGTTCAGGGAACCCAGCTCCGGCTGACCGCGCTTGGCCAGCACCCTCACGTGCTGCCGCGGGAGCAGGCTACCCCTTCTGGTCTGTCCGCTCCGGTGGGCAGACGCCCTGATCTTCACCGGCTCCTCTGGCTTCCCAGGTGCAACGGCACTCCCCACGCGCTTACCAGCACTCGGGGCCCTGGGATGGGATCCCGGGCCCCCGAACATCTTCGGGGGGGGAGGGCACGACGGCGCTCCCCCCATTCCAGCGGGGGCCAGGGTGGGCTCCTGGCGCTCCGCTTGGGGGCATCTTCACGAGGAGCGCGACTTCTTCTTTTTTTTTTTTTTTTTTGCAGAGTTTTATATAGCGCAAACTAGACCCGAACCGAATCAGGGATCGGAGCGCTTTACATAGCACCAGTTACGTTACATGAGGACGGACACACATTCATTTTTAGGCACGGGGAGATTAAGTGATTTGCCCAGAATCACAGGAGGTTTTGGCGTCGTTACCGAGACTCGAACCCAGATCCCCAGGTCCAAGCTCGAGCGCCCTAGCCGTTTGGCCAACTCCTCTCCGCTCCCCCATTTTGGTTCGGGCCCGGCTATGGGGACCCAGGGCCCTTGAGACCTCTTTGCGGGAGGCGCTCCCTGCCCCCAGCTCCTCTTCATCTTCGAGGCCTGCGGATGGGGTCCTGGGCCCCTTCCGCACGTTTTCAAGGGGGCGCAGTGGCGCTCCCCCGCCTCCTCGTCTCACACAGGGCCTGGAGTTGGGATCCCGAGCCCCTGCTCCCATTCCCAGGGGGGTGCGACAGCGCTCCACTACCTCCGGTTTCAGCAGGGGCCAAGGTGGGCTCCTGGCACCCCGAGAAGGGCATTTTTCATGTGACTTCTTCTTGTGGGGGCTGCCCCCAGGACCTGACTCACCCCGGGGGCATTCTCTGAAACGGCGGTGGAGCCCTACGCGCTTCGTCGTCGGTTGGCCACAAGTCAAAGGTCGCTCACCTTCTGGGGGGGCACATTTCAGCCCCCAGGGGTATATCTCAGCCCCCAGGGGTCCGATCCTCCTGCTTTTGGCCTCTTCTTGCTCCTGGTGGCGTTACCCAGCCACTAGGAGCCCTCTCCTTCGCCCTCTGGTTGTCTGAGAGGGGGGATTCAGCAGGGAGCTGTCTTCACTAGCTCCCTGCGCCAGCCTTTCGCCTGCTCTCTTCCTGGGCCTCTCTTCTCCCTGCGCAGAGACCCCTGCTTCTGCACACTGGTCCTGAACTCTTCTCCTGGCACTGTTCAGGACCCTGGGGCAGTCCGGGGGTTCCTCCTTCCAACTGCCCATTGTGCCAGGCTCCGCACCTTAGGCCTCAGCAGACCACACCACAGAGAGCTTCTCTTCCTGTGCAAGCACTTTTTAAAAGTTGAGTAGGGGGCTGGCAGGAAGTCTCTGTTTGTCCTATCAAACCGCGACACATCACTTCACTGCCCCTGCTCCCTCCTTCCTGCCCGGGCCTCTGGGTTGGTTCAAGATGGCGTCGTCCAGGGTCTCTGGCCATATGGTCTCTGAAAAAGACCCTTTCCCCCTCTCTGCCTTCCCTCCTTGGTGCAGCCTCGTGCCTGGCACCCAGTGATAGCTGCTGATGGATGAGCCTGTAGCCACACCCATCTTCTCTTTGTGGAGAGGAGGTCTTCGCTCTGGGACGAAAGGGCATCAAACCAGGCTACAGAGATCAGCTCCCAGCCAGGGCCTGGTTATGGCTGGCTCAGAGAAATATGACCGTTCTGGATGACCCAAAAGCAGTAAAATATGACTTTCGACTCTGCAGAATACTTCTTCTCACAACCGCTACAGTGGACTTTAGTGCGTGTGTGGAATTTCTAGGCCATAGGAAAGTAAAACTTGCACATGTGCTCCCTATCCCCATAAGAGAATATTGGAATACACACTGTAAAGCACACTGACTTTCCTTGGCATGTTTCTTCCCACTGTGTAAAGCCTATTCCATGTCACCACCCCATTCTGCATAAATCCTGCCACACCAGTCTATCTGCCCTGCTCCTTGGCTGCGCACACTAGGAATCTCCCCTACGCAGCCCCTATACGTGTGCACACGCATGTAGACATGTGTCTGCATGTAACCAGCCTGGTGTCCCTTATTCCAGCTGCTGTGCAGTGGCCTGGTCAAGCCAGGGAGACACCAGTAAAATCCCCATGCAGTCTCTTTCATTATGAGTTCACTGTTGGTGAGTCCCAACTTATGAGTCTCCCACACAGTAAAAGCTCAACAATTAGGTGCTCAAAAAGCGAAATATCCGGGCGGCCCATAGTGTCAGGACCACCTTCTAACAGACCATTTTCGGGGTTTCACCCCTCAACAGCCAGGTTAGCTTGAATGTGGTGGCGTGGCGACCCACGGGTCCCACTGGCCATACCCTTTCCACTTAGGGCAGCAAATGCAAAACAAACCGATGGAGCCCTGCCAAGTGTCACATATCTCTCGTTATACTAACGCATTTTAAGTCTATATACCGCATTACTGTAAGCAAAAATATTGTAACACACAAGTGTGGCTCAATGGTTAGAGCGGCAGACCCTGATGCAGAGGTCTAGCCGGGAACCAGGGTTCAATTCCCCGCCTCGGCGGGTCTTGGGCTCAAAAATTCCACGGACCTGATAATTCTCGCCTCGGTGCCTATTCCAATCATGGAGTCCCACTCTGCATGTTTCTTCCCACTGTGTAAAGCCTATTCCATGTCACCACCCCATTCTGCATAAATCCTGCCACACCAGTCTATCTGCCCTGCTCCTTGGCTGTGCACACTAGGAATCTCCCCTACGCAGCCCCTATACGTGTGCACACGCATGTAGACATGTGTCTGCATGTAACCAGCCTGGTGTCCCTTATTCCAGCTGCTGCGCAGTGGCCTGGTCAAGCCAGGGAGACACCAGTAAAATCCCCATGCAGTCTCTTTGATTATGAGTTCACTGTGGGTGAGTCCCAACTTATGAGTCTCCCCCACAGTAAAAGCTCAACAATTAGGTGCTCAAAAAGCGAAATATCCGGGCGGCCCATAGTGTCAGGACCACCTTCTAACAGACCATTTTCGGGGTTTCACCCCTCAACAGCCAGGTTAGCTTGAATGTGGTGGCGTGGCGACCCACGGGTCCCACTGGCCATACCCTTTCCACTTAGGGCAGCAAATGCAAAACAAACCGATGGAGCCCTGCCAAGTGTCACATATCTCTCGTTATACTAACGCATTTTAAGTCTATATACCGCATTACTGTAAGCAAAAATATTGTAACACACAAGTGTGGCTCAATGGTTAGAGCGGCAGACCCTGATGCAGAGGTCTAGCCGGGAACCAGGGTTCAATTCCCCGCCTCGGCGGGTCTTGGGCTCAAAAATTCCACGGACCTGATAATTCTCGCCTCGGTGCCTATTCCAATCATGGAGTCCCACTCTGCAACTCTGGGCAATAGCTTACTTAATCTCCACAACGGCCCCCACAACGCTAAGGATGCCTGGCCTCCACCTTGGGGGTGCCCAGGAGTGGACACCTCACAGGGAAAGCCAGGATGGGTTCCACAGCGGTATTCGTACAAGCGCCTTGAGACCCTTGCGGGTGAGTAGTGCGCTATACAAGTATCAATTTACATTTTACACATACGCTTATTCTTAAAATTGAGCGTGTTACCTCCTTTTGAGATCTATAATATCAGCTCCCAATTTTTTTCGGGAGTCTACTTATACGCAAGTGGGTCAAGGTAACTCAACACCCAATTGATGTTCTTGCAAGTTATGATGAGGCTGGCTGATTCACCCTGATTGGACGACATTTTATTTGTTAGCAGAGTGATTGGTCACTACCACTACACACATGTGTGCTCTGTGCAGCCTGTCCTGCACCACGAGATTTACTGCTGCTCCCCCAGTAGAGTGTGTGCTGGTGAGGGAAGTTTGGCAGTTGCTTAAGTGTGGCCCACAGGGTTGGGTATACAACGTGAGACAAAAAAGCATCAGTATCCTAGCAAGAGTGTTCTGGCCGCAAGACACTGATATCACCTAACAGCAACTGTTTGGTGGTTTTCTGAGGCTCGATAGTGCCAAGTGAGTAGAGTATTATTGGCCCTTTTTTATGACGTATAATTTCTCTGCATGCTTGAGACACTTGGACTGCTAATGGCTTTTCAGTAGCTCTGTATGAAAATGAGGCTTGCACTGCCATTCCCTTTGCTGGGCCTGTTTGTGAAGATTTCACTGCTGCTGTCTATTCTGCTCTACTTTATGGGATTGGGAACGCAGTTTACTCCATCACATTTGTTGGTTGCCTGTTCTGTGTATCTTTTGTATGCATATGTTGCTTGCACTGCCACCCCAGAAGGACGCTGTGCCCTTTGGGCAGGTCAGTGCAGTGTCAGGCCCAGATCAGCACCGGAGCAGTGTATGGCTACTGTAAAGAATACCCACAAGTGGCGACGAGAGGCAAAATGATCTTTAATTTGCACAGCTCTAGGTCCAGATGCCGTCTGTCAGTGACACATTGACAGTGCAGTATATATGAGAGAATGAGATTGTTGTGTGGGGCAGTAATCGCCACTGAAGCACCGAATCCACGTTAAGTAAACTATTAGTAATTTGAAGCGTGTTCATCAGTCATACATAGGTCTCTCACTGCAAAAGCTTAGACAAGCTACTCTGTAAACCATTCTTTCCGAAGATGTAGAGAGAACAGGCTTCTGTGTGCTCATGTGAGACCTGTTTTGACGCAGATGCACCTTACTGGAACCAGCTCAGCCAGCCTCTCACACTAATCAGATGAGCTAGTTCAGTTGTAATAGCTGCCAAGTGGCTGTGTCGCCTTTTCATACTTTCAGCCAGTAGTATCAAGAGTCCCAAAATGTAACATCATGTAGGTTAATAAGTTAGAATTATAATAAGCTGTTACAATGGATAAAGAGCAATGTAGGAAGTAAACATTAAATAAGAGTCTTTCTGACTAAAAGAGGCAGTAGCGCTAAATATGAACAGGAGTCATCGGGGGCGTGGCCAGCAGCCGATGGAGGTGGACGCAGCCTAGCGAGGCTCCCGTCCCTCCGCCCGGCTATCCGTGAATTAATCCTGCCCAAGACTCGGGATCCCCGCTCCACCTGGGTGGATCCCGAGTATCACGTCCACACCTGCTCCGCTGGGAAGATCAGGCCGGTAGCGCTGCTGCGGGGGCTGCGGCGGGCTGAGAGAGGATTGAGCCGACGACGGCCAAGATGGCGGCACCCGAGTGACCGAGCGCCTCGGGACCCTGGAGGCATCCTCGTAGGCAACCGCCAGCGTTGTGAGCGGCCGGCGGGCCCTGGGTAGAAGGACCGGCGCTTCCTGGGGGTCGGCCGACCCCGCCTGAGGGACGGACTGGGACGAGTGGCGGCCCGCGGAGGAGCCCGGTGAGGCCCCCCGCCCGGCGCAGCCGTAAATCCAGGCCCCGGCTTTGGGGCCTGTGGAACCACCGACGTTAACCCCTCCGGGCGGGTGAGGAGACCCTGTAGGGCCTCTGAAGGCGGGAGACAGAGGGACGTGCGGTGTCGCGCCGGCCTGGTGGCGGAGCCTGAGAGGGGGCGACGGAGCTCCGCCCCAGCAGGGAGCAGAACTTGAGGACCCGGCTCCGAGGCCTATCCTATAGGTCCTGGCGGTGCCGCCCCCACTGCGGGCTATACACTTGGGCTGAGTCGCGGGGGCCTGGCATGGAGTGAGGACCCTGGCCGGAGCTCTGTCTGACCGCCACGCCTGCTGTGGTGCCCCAAGGGACGGCAGCTCAGCGGCGACCTCGCCCTGCTATCCGACTGCGACCGTGCTCCCCTGCCTACTCCGGGGTGCGACAGAGACCTTGGACGCCCTACAGGGAGGTCATTCTCCCCATCACCGGACCATGGTTGGGAGGCGCGACCCCCCCCCCCCCCCCGAGTGCTGCTCCGGGCACTGGGGATCCGCCAACGACTACCTGGACCTAGGGTTTCCCCAGAGGTAGACGCCGAGACGCCGCTTTTGGTGGGGGCCTGCGACGCTCTTCTCTGCGGGGCCCCGGGGCCCGACTGACATACTGCCTGGACTACCGCGACCACCCCGGAAAGAGTGAGCTGATCCTGGCTGCGCCCCGTTTCCTACCTGCCGGGGTCCGGCCTTCTGTGGGGATCTTGATTGTGCCCTCTGCTGGGGCGCTGACGTCGCAGCTGGGGGCCCGAGGAGACCGCTTTCTCGGCCCGGGCGCGCGGGGGCCGACCCAAGACAGAGGAGCTTCCCCTCGCCGCCTACCCCCTGGGTCTCGGCTCGACGACGTGGGTGCGACATGGGCAAGCCTAGGGGCCCCAAGGGGGACGGGCCCCCTACTACGGACACACCTGAGGACCCCGTGCAACCTGCGACGGACCTACAGCAAATGCAGGACAGGATCCTGGAGGCCATAGCCGCCACAAAAGACGCTCTGCACCACGATATAGCGCAGGTGTCGGAGGGGCTGGGACTCCTGCGAGCTGACCACGCGAAGCTGTCGGACAGGGTCAAGGAGGCAGAAACCACCCTGAAGGACCTAGTGCCGGCGCAGAAGTCGTTGGATGGGAAACTCGCGGACGCGCTCGACCGGATTCAAGCGCTTGAGAGGAGGGCTGAGGACGCTGAAAATCGCAATCGGCGGAACAACGTGCGCCTCGTGGGCCTTCCGGAAAAATCAGAATGAACGGACATGGTGAGCTACCTACAGGAATGGCTGCAGACTGTGGTGGCCCCGGAGGGACTATCCCCTTTCTTCACGCTTGAGAGGGCGCACCGGGTGCCGTCGAGACCCCCGAAGCCGGGACTCCCGCCGCGCCCAGTGGTCATAAAACTGCTCCACTACAAAGACAGGGACTTGCTGTTGCAGCGGGCGAGAGAGATGGGCCCATTCCGGGTCGACAACAGCAAGGTGACACTGTTCCCGGACTACACATTCGAAACCCAAAGACAGCGCGCCTCTTTCCTTTCTCTGAAAAGGGAGCTCAGAGCGGAAGGTATACAGTACTCGCTGCTATTCCCGGCCAGACTCCGAGTGGTGGTAGACGAGAACACCCTGTTCTTCCCGACGTCTTCGGAGGCTTGGGCCTGGTGGGACACCTACAAAGCTGGCACGGATGGGGCCCGGTTCCGGGCTGAGGAGGAGCGCCAGGGACAATCACTTCGACGTTCGAGGTGCCACAGGGGGCGCGGACGGGGCTTGAAGGGGCCGACGAACTTTCAAACGGCGGATGAACGGCAGGCGGCGCTACAAGCGGTGAAAGAAGTATCGGGAGCGGCGATGACCCACTCGGAGAAAGGAACGGGCTCGGAGGACCAGGGCACGGGCTCGGACACTGATCTATCTGAACTAGGAGGAGTCAGGGGCCCGAAGATCACGCCACAGACATCGGGGGAAATCGTGGAGGGCTGAACTCCTTGACAAGGTACCGGGTGGGGCTGAGGGGGCTTGTTGAGATTTCTAATGCCCTTGGAGCAGAAGTTTATGTGACTGAAATGATGTGGGACTTACTGTATGTGAATGGGCAGGGGGTCAGGAAACAGCACTTGAAAGACCCGGAAGCTTGTTTGCGCACCCCGAGGCCCATAAGGCCAACGCAGTGTTGACTGCGTATTAGACGCTACGTGAGCACGTTGCTCAACTGTTTGGATGGGAACGACTCCTTTGAGGTTGGATCCCATTCTGGGGGAGGGTGGGCCTGGAGAGGTTGGGGTGCCTCTGGGGACTACTTGGGGATGGGCAGTTGGGGGCTACTCGGGGAGGGTGGGGGCGGGGTCGAGTCAGCGATCAGGATGCTACACACCAATGATTCTCCTTTTCTCCACCGGGACAATGGCTAATGTGGGGTTGTTGAAGTGTGTATCGTGGAATGTGCGGGGATTACACACAATGGCGAAGAGACACAAGGTCCATTCATACCTGGTTCGTAGAGGGGTGCATATAGCGTTTTTACAGGAGACCCATCTAACCAAAAAAGAGGGTGTTGCGCTCCAGCGCAGGTGGAGGGGTCATTTGTTCTACACTGTGTACTCTGCGTTTGCTAGGGGAGTGCTCATTTGGGTTAAGGCGGGAATCCCCCTTCAGGTGACTAGGCATACGGTGGACCCAAATGGGAGGTATGTGGCTGTTGAAGGGCTACTGAGAGGTCGACACATAGTGCTCTGTAGCGTTTATGCACCAAATACGGAACAGGCGACATTCTTTACAGGTCTCTCCGGGGGGCTTGCCAGTTATCTTACAGGACCGGTGCTAATGGGAGGGGACTACAATACTGTAGAGGATGTTACGCTAGATAGATCGCACCCACCACTCCACACCTCACCTGTACACCGATTGGCGAGATGCAGATCTGACTGGCAGAACACAAGGGCCCTGTCTGACTGTTGGCGCTCACAGCACCCCGCTGAGCGCGATTACTCATTCTACTCTAGTATACATGACCTCCACGTGCGCCTAGATTCTTTCCTGTGCTCCCCCCCGGTGCTTGCCGCGGTGGCCCGAACGGAATACCTAGCACACACGTTATCCGACCACAACCCACTCCTCCTGACGCTGGACTGGGTGACTGAACCTCCTAAAATTCCGACATGGCAGTTGCGGCCCGACACGCTGGATGATCCACCATTCCGGGCTGAACTGGAGGAGCGGATTACCCAGTATTTCGCGGAGAATGAGGGCACGGCTTCCTCCAGGGCAGTAGAGTGGGATGCATTTAAGATAGTGGTGAGGGGACACTGCATCGGGAAATATGTGGGAGTGCGCAAAACGTTAATAGATGACTTAGACAAGGCTGAGCGCAATCTTCCTGACTTGCAGGAGAAAATGAGAGGAGCGCGGGAAGCGGTGGCAGTGGAGATGGAACGCCTCCGTAGTTTCGATTATAAAGCATACCTGACGAGGACCCTAGCTGAAGGGGACAAAACAGGGACTCTCCTGGCCTGGTTGGCGAACCCCAATAGGAGCAACCAGCCGGTCTTGGCCTTGCGGGGAAATGGGAACCACACCCTTACTACACAATCAGAAATACTGGACTGTTTCAGGTCGTATTATGAGAAATTATATAGAGCGGAGCTGAGTGATCGCGCTGCGGAATTGGATGCTTTCCTGAGCGACCTGCAACTACCACGCCTAGAGCGGGAACAAGCAGATGCTCTAGGGGGCCCAATCGCCCTGTCTGAAATAAGGGGGGCAGTGAAACGAATGGCGTGCAATAAAACGCCGGGGATTGACGGGTTGCCCATAGAGTTCTACGGGAGATACTTAGATCAACTAGCCCCGAGACTCCAAACGATATATAACGAGGCCAAGGAAGTAGGCAGACTCCCCCGATCGATGAGCGAAGCCATAATGGTCCCCTTGTTAAAACCTCGTAGGGAGAGCACGGACCCGGCGTCCTACAGACCACTGTCGATGCTTGCAACTGACTACAAGATACTGAGCACAGTGCTGGCCACCAGACTACTAACACATATGCAGGACCTGGTCCATAAAGACCAATCTGGTTTTATTCCCACGAGGAACACTACCCACAACATTCGCAGGTTGCTTCGTTTGGTGGACGCTCCGCCATCTGAGGCGCGGTCCCCCCTGGTGTTGGCGATCGACATTGAAAAGGCCTTTGATAGCCTTGACTGGCAAAATCTGTATACGGTAATGCACAAATTCGGTATAGAGGAGGGATACATACAATGGACAAGGGTGCTCTACTCCTCGGCGAGAGCGAGAGTGGGCTCGTTGGTGTCAGACCAATACGAGATACATCGAGGTACCAGACAGGGGTGTGCATTGTCCCCACTGCTATTTGCGCTCGCGATGGAACCGCTTGCGGCTCAGGCTCGGAAGGGGGCTTGTTACGCCGGACTGGCTCACGGGGGTGAACTCCATTATATCTCCTTATACGCGGACGACCTCCTCCTCTTTCTAGACAACGCCGACAAGGCAGTAGAGGGCGCTGAGAGTCTGCTGGAGCACTTTGGCAATGTGTCGGGTCTGCGGGTGAATTGGTCGAAAACCTGTCTCTTCCCACTTCGGAGGGGGGAGGAATGCCCTTCACTCCGCCAGAATCTGCGTTGGGAACCCCAATGCCTGAGCTACCTCGGAGTGCACATCTACCACGACCCGAAAGACCTTCTCGACGGTAACATAGGCCGCTGTATCCGATCCCTGAAGAGTTGTATGTCCTTTTGGGCCACCCTGCCGCTCTCGACAGCGGGCCGTGTTGCTCTTTTGAAGATGGTCGCTCTGCCGCGTCTCCTATATTTCTTCCGATCCCTCCCAGTATGGATACCCGGCACGGTTTTCAAACAGTTGAAATCAGCGGTGGTGTCCTTCTTATGGGGAGCTGGCAGACGAAGAGTGGCTTTGACGATGCTGACCCGTCCTAAGGACGAAGGGGGCCTCGCGGTTCCGGACTTTGAGCTCTATTATTTAGCGGCTCAGTTACAATTCTTCACGCAGGAAGTGGCGAGAGTGTACCGCGGCCCAGAGCAGGGGAGGGAATTCGGCACACCCCGCCATGTTCTAGCATACATTACTCTTCAGCAGAAACTGCTTCTGCGAGAGCTCTCCCTGGAGGAGCGGACCCTTCGCCAGTGCTGGAACAGATCGCAGAGGCGTACCGGAACTGGGCACCCGTATGCTCCGGAAATTCCACTGGGCATGGTAACGGCACTCCCGCATGGCGGCGATTGGTCGAGACTGCACCTTTGGGAGGAGGCGGGATTGCAGATGGTGGGTGACCTCTACGAGGATGGTGAGTTATCCCCTTACCAGACTCTGCAAGAACGGTATGACCTCCCGAGGGGGGACTACCTGCTGCATGCGGCAGTGGTGAGAGCCATACAGGCGCATTGGGGTGAGGGCCTGATAGAACCTGCTACATCACTGGCGTGCCAGTATACTATGATGGCAGCGGGAACGATTAAAGCTGTTACGTGCCTTTATCGCAGAATGCACACGGACGCCCTACTACCGCTCACGACACTTAAAAATAAATGGGAAGCTGACCTGCAATTAGAGATTCCAGACACTACATGGACACAATTGGTACGGAGAGTCAAGAAAAGCACTAGGAATGCGCGCTTCCAATTAATACACCTATATGTACTCCATCGCGCGTACCTCACGCCATGCAAGATCGCAGAGTACTTTCATGTAACAGATGCAGCATGCCCCAGATGTAATCTTGCGGGGGCTGACCTGGTCCACATGTTACGGGGTTGCCCGAGGCTACAGGTATATTGGGCGGGAATTGAAGAGACCCTGAACACAGTCACTGACAGAAACTTACACTACGATAGCGCAGTGTCCATCTTACATTGGTTCCCCCACACGAAGAAGACCAAGCTGACGAGTAAATTTATAGATATGGGACTACTGATAGCAAAGAGGGAGCTGACTAGAGGGTGGAAATCGAAAGTGGCACCGACACATAGAAGATGGATGAATGAATTCCTGAAGTGGGCGACTGCGGAGAGCACGATACGCTACCAGTTGGCCCGCCGTAGTTCCAATGACAAGGGGCAGGAGGCTGCAATGTCGTGGGAAACACTGGTACAGGCGTTGAGAGACAGTTTGGTAGAGGGGGAGGAGGAAGAGGAGACACTAGACGAGACACCTCGAACAGGGTCGAATACGCCCACGGTACATTCACCAGATGCACACAGACAATAAGAAGCATTGACTCCGTTTTTCCCACGTTTAGGGCCTTACGGTTGCACCGATCACTGACGATGACACAGGGAGGGGCGGATAGGGGGAGGGGGCGGGTTTTGTTCAGGGTTCCCGGGGTGGGTTATGCACATCACGAACACCCCAATAGAGCGGTGACGCATTACACGAATAAAAGCAGAGTAAGGAGTTCCTGCAGAGCTGACAGTAAGAACGTTCTCGGCCCGCAGAGTGTACGATATAGCGAATTGACGCCGCCCTGCCTCCGGGATGTGGCTAAATGGCTGTTTCATATAACTGGGTAACAAATATTGCACTGTGACACTGAACTGTAAGTCGCTCGATGTATCGTGGTATGTTTTGCCTATCCCTGCAATAAAAATTGTTTTACAAAAAAAAAAAAATGAACAGGAGTCATCAAGACTTGGGAGAGTGCAGGAGAGAGATAGACAAGGGTAAAAGTGGTGCAACAGGAGGAAGTACGGACAAAAAGAAGAGGGTGAAATGAGTAGAGAGAAAGGATGCAAGAAACAAAGGGTGATGGAAGAGAGCTGGGTGGAGAGAGACTTTCCCTCGTCTTCATTGCTTGATTTTTCTTGCAATAAAGTGTCACTCATAGTCATTGAAATGTCACTCATATTCACACTGAAATTATGGAAATATCACACATAGTAATCCAAAACCTTGGCAGCTATGCAAATGATGGATGGAATGCTGAATCAAACAAAGATTCACCCCCCAGTCACAGATATGGATTAAATCCATAATTTGTTTTGCACGCCACGCCGTTCCAGTTTAGAACCAGCCATATGCAAATCAGTCTTGACCCTGTTCCCCATGAGAACAGTCCAGCCCGAACTGCCAGGCCAGGTCCTCCCTAGATCAGAAACAAGCATCCTAGGACCGGTTTCTAGGTTTCACCCCTAATCGATGAGGATATCTTGAATCTCGTGGCGTAGTGATCATGGACCCACGTCTGGGCATACGCTTCCCACTTAGGACAACAAATGCAAATAGAACACATGATGGACGGAATGCTGAATCAATCGAACATTGACCCCTAGTCACAGATCTAGGTTAGATCCATCATTTTTTTGCACGCCTTACCGTTCCAGTTTAGATCGAGCCATATGCAAATCAGTCTTGACCCTTTTCCCCATGGGAACAGTCCAGCCCAAACTGCCAGGTCTGTCCCACTGTATTCAAGCTAGCCTGGCTGATAAGGAGAGATACCCCGAAACCAGTACCAGGATGCTTTTTTCCGATCCAGGGAAGACCCGGCTTGGAAGTTCAGGCTGGACTGTTCCCATGAGGAACAAGGTCATGACTGATTTGCATATGGCTAGGTCTGAACTTGCGTGGCAAAGTGAGCTAAATAACGATGATGGATTTAACCCAGATCTAATAGTGTCTGGGTGTGTGTGACGGAAATGTTTCAGCACTCCATCCATCATCTTATTGTGTTTGCATTGTTCGCCCTAAAATGGCACGGTATTCCCAGACGTTGGTCCCTTGCTCAGCGCATTATAGATTGGCTACCTGTTGGAATTGTTCAGAGAATAATGGCGATTGAAGCAAATCTCATATGGATGGGTATCTTCTGCCATTTAGTTGGTAGTTCATTTTACTGTCTTCAGACCATTCAAGTTAGTGTTAGTCCCGGCTGGGACATCCATAATTGCCCACACTACGGGACATAGTACCCTATTTTATATCCAGGAGCGGGTCCATACAAGTTATTGGTATTGCGCGTTGTGCCTTGGATTTAAAAAAAAAAATCTTTTTATTAAAACAGCATCAGTAAATAAACATCAGGTGACAATTGAAACTGTTGTAAGCTTCATCATTTCTATCCATCATAAATTACAATACAGAATAGTAAAAGTGGATCTAGGGGACTCGTGCACCTCTTCGTCATCTTATTTACAACAAGGGGTGGTGAGGGACAGAGTCTCTGAATTAAGCAGAATACTCTCACCCAGTCAAGAGATCAGGGCTAGATCCAACACCGTTTTTTAGCTCATTGCACCATCCCAGTTTCAGAACCTGGCTGTATGCAAATTAGTCTGTTCCTGTCCCAGTGCATGATGGGAACAGGGCAAACCAAACTACAAAAGCCAATTCTTACACTTGGAAGGAAACAAGCTTCCGGGGACCGGTTTCTGGCATTACAGCCGTCTTCGGCCCGGCTTGCTTGAATCCTGATGGTGCAATGAGCAAGGGACTCATGTCTGAGTATGCCCTTCCACGCTTAGGGTGGACAAAATTATTTACAACAAGGGGTGGTGAGGGACAGAGTCTCTGAATTAAGCAGAATACTCTCACCCAGTCAAGAGATCAGGGCTAAATCCAACACCGTTTTTTAGCTCATTGCACCATCCCAGTTTCAGAACCTGGCTGTATGCAAATTAGTCTGTTCCTGTCCCAGTGCATGATGGTAACAGGGCAAACCAAACTACAAAAGCCAATTCTTACACTGGGAAGGAAACAAGCTTCCGGGGACCGGTTTCTGGCATTACAGCTGTCTTCGGCCCGGCTTGCTTGAATCCTGATGGTGCAATGAGCAAGGGACTCATGTCTGAGTATGCCCTTCCACGCTTAGGGTGGACAAAATTATTTACAACAAGGGGTGGTGAGGGACAGACTCTCTGAATTAAGCAGAATACTCTCACCCAGTCAAGGGATCAGGGCTAGATCCAACACTGTTTTTTAGCTCATTGCACCATCCCAGTTTCAGAACCTGGCTGTATGCAAATTAGTCTGTTCCTGTCCCAGTGCATGATGGGAACAGGGCAAACCAAACTACAAAAGCCAATTCCTACACTGGGAAGGAAACAAGCTTCCGGGGACCGGTTTCTGGCATTACAGCCGTCTTCGGCCCGGCTTGCTTGAATCCTGATGGTGCAATGAGCAAGGGACTCATGTCTGAGTATGCCCTTCCACGCTTAGGGTGGACAAAATTATTTACAACAAGGGGTGGTGAGGGACAGAGTCTCTGAATTAAGCAGAATACTCTCACCCAGTCAAGAGATCAGGGCTAGATCCAACACCGTTTTTTAGCTCATTGCACCATCCCAGTTTCAGAACCTGGCTGTATGCAAATTAGTCTGTTCCTGTCCCAGTGCATGATGGGAACAGGGCAAACCAAACTACAAAAGCCAATTCTTACACTGGGAAGGAAACAAGCTTCCGGGGACCGGTTTCTGGCATTACAGCCGTCTTCGGCCCGGCTTGCTTGAATCCTGATGGTGCAATGAGCAAGGGACTCATGTCTGAGTATGCCCTTCCACGCTTAGGGTGGACAAAATTATTAACAACATCATCTTGGCGCACCGAGGGCTCACAGAGATCTCCACGTTAGTGATTCCATGCCTCCCAAATCTTCCCCCACTTTGCAGGACACCCCCGAGCCGCATATACTGCGTGTTCGCGAAACATGCACCTGTCCAAATCCTGCGCCCCTTTCTCTACTCGGGGCAACTGGCTTGCCCCCCACAGCTGAGCAATATGACGCTTAGCTCTCATGTACGCAAACGTCGCCCACTGCTTTTTGAGTATTCAGATCTGTGGACTCGCAGACATGTAGGATACACCTGCGGGCCTCCGGCCTCATCTCCACCCCCAGGACCTCCCGCATCTTATCGTGGATCTTTCCATAGTATGTCTGTACCCCTGTGCAATGTGCTACATAATATGCATAAACGTTCCAAGTTCCCGCATCCCCTCCTTCACTCCCCACCCTCCGAACAGCCCATGCAGATCAAACTCGGCCCCGTAACATATGTACAGGAATTTATATAGCGCAAATCACCAAGCGGTTTCTAAGCGCTTGCTTAGGGAACCCGTCCTGGTATTCCCCTGTGAGATAACCCCGGCAGGGTATCCGCAAGGTGAAAGCCAGGCATCCCGCCGCGAGGGGCCGTTGTGGAGATTAAGCAAGCTATTGCCCAGAGTCGCAGAGTGTGAACCCGTGAATCGAGTAGGCACCGGAGCGAGAATTGTCGAGTCCATGGACATTTTAGGACTCAAGACCCCGCCGAGCCGGGAATTGAACCCTAGTCCCAGGCTGACCTCTGCTTCCAGGTCTGCCTCCTCTAACCAGTGATCCACACTTCTCCACGTATGACCTGTGCAAAATCTTTAATTGCACCAGCCTGAGCCGCATCTGTATCGCCACAACCTGCGGAGAGGAAACCGCCTCCCTCCATTCCTCCTCATCGAATTCCAGCCCATCCTCACTCCAGCGCGCTTTAATAAGGGCCAGGGGATCCTCCATGTTATTTATGAGTTTCCTGTAAATTAAAGAGATGGTCTTCTCACGGAGGTGACCATCCAACACTCGGTCCTCCAAGGGGGAGGCATCGGGAAGAGATGTATCTTTGGGAATATGTGCATGACTAATCTGAAGGTAGTGGTAGTGTTCCCGGTTGTGAAGGTGGTACTGCTGCTGAAGAAATTGAAATGTGTGGACCGTGCCCCCTCCCCAGACATCTTTAATCTGTGTGATCCCAATGCGGTCCCATTTATCGAAGCCCCTAGACTTCCACAGACTGCCCAATTTCTCCGAGCTCCACACCGGGGTGGCGAGTGTAAGCCTCCCCTCCCACTTCAGATATCCATTAGTCGCGTCCCGCTAAGGGGAATCAACAGGGTTTGGCATAGAGCGCTCTCGTGAAGTCGTACCCTGGCACTTGCCAGCAGTCCATGGCGTATCCCGGTTCCCCAGGGGGACCGTAAATAGCGTGATTCACCGCGGCCAACTGCGAGGCCCAATAATATTTACGTATGTCTGGTAGACCTATCCGTCCATCGTACCATGGAAGAGTAAGTTTAGTGAATCCGATACGGGGCTTTCTGTCCCACAGTAGCTGCCTCTGTAGGGACTCTATATCTTTAAAGTAGGAGGCTGGGATTGGGTCCATCGCATTTTGGAGAGCATACAAAAACCGGAGAAGGGCCAGCATTTTAAAAATCACTGCTCTACCCAGAAGGGAGAGCGGCAGTGCCTTTCAGCACGCCACATCTCCCCTTAGCCGAGTCAGTGGGGTCCCCAGATTGTTGGCAAATCATAGCTTCGGGTCAAGCGTTACGTAAATGCTGAGGTATTTAAACCCTACCGGTTCAATTCGTATCGGGCAAGTATGAGGAATTATCGGCGAATCCCCCCTGAGTACATAAAGAACCGATTTCAACCAATTAATTGCGAAGCCTGAGTATCTCCCAAAAATTGCAAGCACATCTAGAAAACGTATCAGCGATCCCCTCTGGTTAGTGAGATAGAGCAAGATATCGTCTGCGTATAAAGAGATCTTGTCCTCCCAGTCCAGCGTCCAGCGCAGGCCACGAATCTACCGGCCCCACCGATCCCAAGCCGCAAGCGGCTCCAGGGCCACGGCAAAAAGGAGCAGGTACAGGGGACAACCCTGCCTCGTACCTCAGCCGAGGGGGAAGTCGGAGGACTTCCGATTGTTAACGACAACTCTGGCCAGAGGGGCCGCATACAGGAGACGCACCCAAGTAGTAAACTCAGACCCAAAACCCATCTTCCCCAACACCGCAAATAAGTATTGCCATTCGACCCGATCAAAAGCCATAGTGGCATCTAAGGATACCAGTACCGCCGGCTCCTGTATCGTCTGTGACCTGCCCAGCACCCCATGTTGGCGGCGCAAATTGAGGGCTGTATTGCGACGTGGCATGAAACCGGACTGATCCGCATGTATCAGGGAAGTGATAACTTTGACCGGCCTTGTTGCTGATAGCTTTGCCAAGAACTTGGGCTCTGTAATCAATAAAGAGATGGGCAGGTAAAATGAACAGCTAGTTTTGGATTTGCCCGCCTTGTGTATGACCACCACATTGGCCACTTGCTGGTCGTAAGGAAGTTGTCCCTTTTCTCTGCTCTCCTCATACATAGAGCGGAGGAACGGAGCGAGACTGTTTGTGCTCAATTCATACAGTTCTATGAAAATTCCGTTCGGGCCCATGGCCTTCCCTGATTGTACACTCCTTATGGCTTGCGCCACTTTGTCGTCCGTAAGTGGCTGGTCTAGATATTTCCTGTTATCGTCAGAGTTCGGGTGATTGGATGTCTCTGATCATTACTCTATTCTCAGCCTCTGTATACCTCTCTACAGAGGTATACATCCCACTATAGTACTCTGCGAAACTATCTGCCACTGCCTGTGGGTCTGTAATTTTACAGGCATCCTCCTTCAACAACTCCGCGATGCCTGTGCCTTAGATTTAATGCACCGTCTTCCACACTATGATGCTTTGTCAAACTTAGCCAGCATCCTTTCTTCTTCCTTAAAAGCAGACCTATTCAAAACGTAAATTGATACATTGCCCCCTACACTATATATCCAACTTTAGTGTATGATACGCAGATGGCCTGCGGCCACTGATTTATTAGTTCTCTCAGCGCCCGATGAAGGAATTTGTTGTGTACCTCCCATTTCTAAAACGCGCGTCTGCCTATTTCCTGTTCATATGTATTTAATGTCGAGAATTGTGTATTGTAAATTTTGTGTTCGTATGTAATTCTGTTGTCTTCACATATATTTTTTGTCCAGTTTTGACCTATGTGTATTGACAAATCAGTGTTGCCTTTTCTCATGTCTCTTTTCTTTTTCCTTTCTCTCTGATGTGTATATCCCGTTCACTGTTTCTCATCTTGTTAATGGGGCTCCTTCAAGGTTGATGTTTTCATGATACTTATATATATATAATTGTGATATCAAAAATGAATTCATAAAAATTATTTGTACTTTTTGATAATGAATTTGGATAAATAACTGGTCTGTGGGACATGTGTATTTTTGGATACACTACTCTGCTTTAAAGTATGTATTAGGGAGAAGTACTTTTTGTTATTTATCCCTTGCTCACTATGCCACTGGATTCAAGCTAGCCTGTCTGATGAGGGGTGTTACCCCTAAATAAGTCCCAGGATGTTTGTTTCCGATCCAGGGAAGACCTATCTTGGCAGAACGGCTGGACTGTTGACATGAGGAACAGGGTCAAGACTGATTTGTATATGGCTGGGACTGAACTGGTGTGGTGAAATGAGCTAATGAATGATGATGGATTCAACCCAGATCTAATAGTGACTGGAGGTGAGAGTCTGAAATGTTTCAGCGCTCCGTCCATCATCTTACTGTGTTTGCAGTATAGACATACCTGTCAGCCCATCAGTCTAAAAGACTTAAATTTCATTTCATTTTGGACATATGTAAAGCGCCTGGAAGTACGCCCACCGGCGTGTCCCCGCGCTATGATAAGTGAGAGCTAACAGTTCACCCACCCTCCCAGATGCCTACCTGCTGAATAAAAGAGTTTTATGTTTTTTTCTAAAAATGGTTTCAGATGGTTCCAATCGCAAATATAGGGGTAGAGCGTTCCAGTACTTGGCAGCCAGGTATCTGAAAGACCTCCCTCCCATACGTGCTTTCCTTACTCTTGGCACCATCAGAAGACCCGTGCATGAAGAGCGGAGGTTACGCGTAGGCTCATACCAAGTCACCAAGCTCCTAAGCAAGGCAGGAGCTTTGCCATTCAGGATACGATGGCATGTGGAAAGAGTTTTAAATTCCACCCTGCTAGCAACAGGAAGCCAGTGAAGTGTCTGGAGCGCTGTTTTGGAGGGAGATCTTTACACTTTGCAAGAACTTCACACTGGCAACATTTAATCATGTATTTATTAATAATATTTTTTTAAAGCCTGAACTAGATCTACATGGTGTGAGAGCGATGTACAGATAGTTGACATGTGTGGTTCTAGAAATCCACATACTCCTACTCAGGGGTCTTACCAATAGGTAGTCCATTCTAAAAGCAGCAAAGGAATTGACAGAGAATCTGAAATATGAAAAGACATCTTTATTACATACAACAGTGAGGCTACGTCGCCCAGCCACGCCTAAAAGCGACTGAATGAGATAGCCTGCCTTCATGGACTCCGCACAGTCCTTTTATACAGATTTTTGTGCCTTAGGCACATATTTGAAATACATTCTCAGAACGTGCACACAGATACAAAACCCACTTTCAAGATAAGTCCAGGCCATAAACAATGTCCACATAATGAATACATTCTTTAGCTGACAAGGCCGGATAACCCCAAAACAGTAAGATCACAGCCCATGGCGTAAATAGCTCGTGGAGGCAGGAACAGGGACAGATGGAAGTGAGATAGGCAGGGTGCGTGCGCGATGAAAAGGTTTATGGCATGTTGGGCCTTGATGTTATCTCGCTCGGCCACTGGGAGAGGAACTGACCAAACAGGCTCGGCCTGGGGCAATGGCTTCACCTGGTCCAGGTCAGGAAAAAGTCAATCAAGGTGTACGTGGCTTTTTGGGATCGAATTTAGCTGTGTGTTATAGCCTATGTAAAGGGCAACACACCACATGGCTGCTGTACACAAAATGGATGCCAAGGGTTCAAAACGAAAATGACAATTTCGAGGTGAAATGGTTACTGGAACATAACGAAAATGCTTGTACATAGTGTACTGGCTATTTTCGGTCTTTTGATATAAAAATCGTCATGCTATGACAAAGTTTATTACATGTGTCCAGAATTTAAAGTACCACAGACGCACCTTTTGCCCTTACATAGGCAATAACCTATACTCACTCTAGTCTGGGTCCAGATCTATATTTTATAAAAATCCTCAAGATGTTACTGAAGCGTAATCCTATTGCCTAGCGACTCTCTCGGGACAGGTCTCCCTACACACGCAGTAGCACAAAGGCCATATATGGCAGGACAAAAATAGGGAGTGCCTCTATCTGTAGTATGTGGTACAAGACCACACACCCAACAATAAGTGATGTTCAACTACTAACTGGTGTTGATGTAAACGGTACAAAAGGGATTTATCAGTAAACTCTGATCTCCTAACTATCCGTGTTCGGGTAACATCTGGAAAGATGAAAAGAAGTAGAAGTAGGAAAAGACATAGGTTTGGGAGGTGGGTGCAGATGTGATTTGGGCAGCAAAAACAATCCCACCCATAAAAGACAATGCCTGCTTAAAACACACTAGAAAACACGTCATTAGGAACATAAGAACAAAGTAGTGACCGCTATTACAAATTAATCATAATTTTCCACAACCCTAAGCAAGCGTAAATCCTAAAATTATCTAGTACATTTTAGGTCTTCTCATGCATTTCTGTAATTCATTATATGTTCAAGTGAAACAGTGGTGACTCTCATTAATGCTCTGAGGTGAAAAGGGAATACTCTTTCACAAAAAATGGACGTTATTCTGCTTCTACTCAAGGGAATAGTACTTTAAAATAATGCTAGCAAAGCTGCAAAAATTAGTTTCCAAACTCCAATTCTATACAAGCTCACAGAAAATACCCAGAGTCCGTCAAAGCCTCTACTGGCAGGCTTCTATTGTCCATCAAATCTGCTTCCAGTGTCTTCTTCGCGTTGGGCCTCTTCATTCAGGCTCTACATGACTCAGTGTCCGTTGGAGTGCCCTCCTGGCAAACACTCATAGCTCAATTACAAAGTCTCAATGTCTCAAGGCAGTGCACCAGTGTCTCTTCTTGTGGCAGATACTACAGATGATGCGCCCTTCATTGATCAAGGGCACAAAGCATTTCATGCAGATCCAAGCACTACTGAGAAACGACCCAGCAAGATTAGCAGCACTTTCAGACTCCAACACTCATTATTTAGTGTCAGAGGACGCTCAAGCTGCTCTCTCACGGGCACCAGAATGTAGTGCCTTTTTCCAAATGTGGATCCTTGGGTGCACTGCCTTTCCATTGGAGCAAAGGGAAAGAGGTGTGTGGAGGGCCAAAAACTTAGGCCAAGGGGATCAGGGGACCGCGCGCTGTCAGAGGTTCAAGCACATGACAGTTGAACAAACTGAACAAACTGGATGACAGCCCTGTCATCAACAACAGGGATCCTTCGCATCTTTGAAACCAGCTCCTCTTTTCTTTTTCTGTTTACAACGCCTTCTGATGAAACAAATGGCTTGCTTGGGAGGTACCATTGGGGGGGTACGCTGATGATCGCGGTCACGCTGATAATTGGTGTCACACTACTTGGTTGCAGGAATTGTAGGGCCAAGAAGTCTGTCTTTCATCTGTCACTGATGGAGAGTGTGCTTAGTCTCGATCACAGGTCTGCAGGGTATCACTCTTCCTTTGACTCTGGAAGATTCCCGCAGAACCTAGTGATATAGGAAATGTGACAACTGTTAGTTTCCTTCAAATCAAGCACAAAAAACAGTTCATGGGTTTTGACAAGGGGACTGAAAGCAAGTGGCCTGCAATCTGCAAAGGAGTGGCCACGCGCCATGGGACAATGTTGGTCTAGAATGCCCTGTCATTTTCAAAAAGCAATTTCAAACATAAAGGCAGTAGGCAAACGGTGTCTCTGGGCTTTTCAATTGGGTTTTCGTGTGAGAGCATATCCTTCATCATCTAAGGGTAAATAACTACATGAAAATTCTATCTAAATGGATGTTTTTACATATTGTGGCATTGTCTAATGGTGCAAATACATATTTTCCTCAATGATTAAGTGCTCCTAAATTCCTTATCTAGAACATCTCAAATAGAGGAATGACATAATACAGAATATCGAGGACATGAAGAAAAGTCTCTAAAAATGTGCATTAAGTGCACTATGCAATACAAAGGCTAATGATCAAATGTGCAGACAACAAGACCAGAACTGGAGAGTCCCGCTATTTGCATGATTAAAACACATCTGATCCCACCACAAATTAAAGCAGCAGGAATAAAAGAGAACTGAGGAATTAAAATACGTCATGTTAAAAAGGTAAACTTAAGATATCTCCTATTGAGATGGAAAACGTGTCTTACTATAACATTGGGTCAGTTAACCAGCCTGTCAGGAAATGAAAATAGCACACAACTAAAATCCCCAATAACTAAGCATGATGCGGCATCGGTCAGGGGAGAAACAACAAAAGAAAAATCTATAGGAAGAACAAAAATTCTTGGGTGATAGTCAAGTTTGTGACATAATACCAAAAAACATGGACACAAAAGTCACAAATAGTGCAGAAATTTGGACTCTACCACGCCCTTACACCATATACGGTAATGTCAGGTAATGGTCCAGTTCCTTCTGCAGGGAAAAAATGAAAAGTTTAGGTCACCTTTAACAAGAGCCACAAATCCATAATTTCATCCTTAGGTCCAATCAAGGATACATAAATTTAGAATTACCTGGTCCATAAGGGAGAGGGCAATATCATGACTCATGTATATCTCTTTTATTTTACTTCAATACTATTATGGCCAAATTTTGACTTACACTGGTGAGGTGTTTGTCTATTCGTGTCAACAGCATGCAAACATCATGTCTGTGAAATTTAGTGTCAATACAAATTTTACCCAATTATTGTAAAAGTGACACATATCGTCATACATGCCTCCTTGCAATAAAGGCAAACTTGTAATAATTTCTTAAGTAGCAACATAAAACACAGCCAACATATACCAAGCCATCAAATATACATGCAGTATAGCAAGCACAAAAAGGCATGGACAAATCACAATAACATAAGCAGTGACGCATGTATTCATGCAGCCCAAAACCCATCAATGCAGGCCTGCTTAATTTGTCAGGTTTAGAATCAAAAATCAAAATTGCACACTTTCATTTAATCTCAAAATGTACACTTTCACTTACTCCCACCCTTTTGACAGATCATCACCAGCACTGGAGATTGAACTGTCAAATAAAACTTACAGTGTCGACCAGCAGGAACGATTCATAAAGGGGAAAATGCTAAATCATGAAAAAACACGAACATTTCCTTGCAAAGAAGTCATAATAAAAACCCATCTCTTTTCAACATACTGCTGACTTGCCATAACATACAAAATACCAACTGTAATTAACCATCTTCCAAAAACATACTAATTCCAACTTCTCAAAAAGCAGAACTCATTCACAGACACTCTACATCCCCTGCGCCAAAATGCCCTGAGGTCCGAAAGGCCCTCAGCAGAACATCTGGTTTCACTTACTCCTAACCCCCACCTCACTGACCTTCAGGTCAAACTCTGCCTGACATACTTCGTGCGTTCCTTGACCATCCTCCAATTCGTCCCTGGAGCTGAAAAATGCAAAAACTGTCCCACTCTTTTTAACCCTCCAATAATCAACCCTATTGAAAAACACATGTTATAAATGACTTCTTTAAAACGTTAAAAGTCACTTATTCTTAGAATTTTTAAAACATTCACTGTGAAGAATTTGCTGAGCACAACAACACAGCATACCAGCTTAAAACAACTGCTTGTTACCACCCTATGCAAAGATACCCCTTTTCACCAACCCTAAACATGAATGTCCAAGTAGGCCCTGCCAAGGCTAGAACCTTCAATCCTGATACAAAACAAAACCTGTGCATCATTCACATTGGCTCACTGAGGCAGCATAGCACCCCAAATAAGAATAACTGGCAAACTTATATGATACCTAAATGTATGTATTTACTAAAGCTTAAGACACTGTAAAAGTTACTCTAATGGCAAGAATGCCTCTTTAAATGTCTAATGTACCCATTTTCGACTTTGGCATTCAGGGAACTTAAAAGTTAATATCCTATGATTGCTTTACATATTAATCATCCTCAGAATGTCCTTTACACATGACAGAGGTTGAACATTGGGCATCTCTCATGTAAATCCTAGAAAAAAGTCTTTTACGCCTGCGTCACGCGAAAACCAACATGCAATTTACCTAATTATTCAGTAACACATAACCCTAATCGAATTTTAATGCTAGGGAGTCATAGCATGAGTACTAAGCTTTATAAATATCAAAAAACGATATTAAAAAGCACTTATTTTTTTCAGATAATTTTTTCATAATTAATAATTTTCCTTTCAAAGAAACCAATTATCTTTTTATGAGAATTCCACATATAAAGGTAAGTTGCATCCCTTGCCTATAATTTTAGATGAGTTCATTTATGCGCCGAAGCACAAAAGCTTAACTTTAAACATGACATTTTTCTGCGCCACTTTTTTAAAAGGCCATCAGTATTTAGCATAAGAACCAAAAATATACTTTTAAAATTTGCTTAAAGAGAATAAAACTACATTTGGATGTTTTCCAGTGATACACAGAACCGTATTTTGTAACCCTCTAAAACACTAATCTAAAATTAAAAAAGATCCAACTGTGCTAAAAACGTTCCAATGCAATTTATGGCCCTCGAAAAACAACATCTGCTGCCTTAAGGCAGGAAAGGCTGAAAACCTGAAAGAAATGCTGAAACCTGAGCACGCTTTTAGTTTTACTGAAAACGGTTTAAAAATGCACGTGCAAAAAGATGCATTTAAATCTGGCAAGGAAAAATGTACTTTAGCTGAAATGTTTGCCTTTCAAAAACCGCTACCAATTCGTTTTGCTACCGAAGGCACAATTATTTTTGAGGCCCTTCATATTCCTAGTGAATGTGAATTTTAACTTTATCTAATTTCAATCCTTTAACATTTTGCACATATGCGTTTTGCTTAATTTATAAATTAAATAGCAACATATAGCGATTTTAGCATGTCGCATGGTAAACTGCTTCATGTTCATGTAATTTTCGACCTCATATAAATTAATCTAACATTTCACTCAACAAACTGAAAAACATCAAAAAACTCTTAATACACACATGAGCTCATTTCAAACAGAAACAGAAAGTGTTGAAACATTCAAGACACACAATACAGCGCGCTCTAACCATTTCTTGTAAATAGCGTTGTCGCAATTTACAACAAAACCCACAAACAAAATAGACATTTAAACACACATTTTAAACACACATTTAAACACATATTTAAACTCATAATTCAACACTCAGGACGAAAACAGGACAGTCCAGACTGTACGTAGCTGTAACCATATTTACAAGGAACACTTCTCAATAGTGTTCAAAAAGACTGCATAAACAGCGCAACAGACCACTGTATGTGCAAGAAACCAAAAATACACTCAATACACTAGCTTTAGGTGGCAGAACACCAAAAATCGTTTTGCATGTAAAATTGCCCAGAGCAAAGGATCCTTGTTTTGCAATATGTCATATTTTAATTCCCTGGGGATACAAAATCACCAAGGAAGAAATATGTTTGTATATCTAAACCTATTTAGATATTCCCTAATGGAAGCCGGCAAATTCAAACGTATACCAAAGTTGGCCAACACAAATCTCCAAAAATGCTAAGATCAGGCATCCTGTATCCCACTAATCTAGCTTCTAAACTTCAAGGGGTTATCTCTATCGATACATTTGTAAATTTACAAAACCCTTGGTTATTGAAAATTGCAATGTTCAAATAATCGTAAGCGCAATAATGGACGCGACCCACAGATACTTCCAAAGTACCAAAGAACTAAGTAATGGGAGCGACCCACAAAACTACAGAATGGGCGCGACCCACAAATACTTCAACTGGAGCAGATGGAGAAAAGTCTCTTCATATCCGCCTACACAAATTGCAATTCGCATATCCAAACCTATACAAACCTATCAAAGCTATAGCAAACAAATAGTTGTCCAAATTCTAACTGCCAATTTCTAACTGCACTAACAGTCTCTTTTCTTTAAAAAAAACACTTACGCCAAAAAGAAAGGGTTTCTCAATCAAGAGTGGCATCTTTTGGAGATTCTGAGTCAGAAAAAATCAAAAACATACTGAGCCGCAAAGACAGAGAATCCCCCAGAACCTCTGTGCACAGAGTACCTTTTTTGTAGATTTCTGTCTTGCCTTCCCCAGCAGTTTTTCCATCCTCTGACACAATACTCCTCAGATAGCCACTGGACGAACGAGCCGCGAGTTGGGCGCCATTTGTGGTTCTAGAAATCCACATACTCCTACTCAGGGGTCTTACCAATAGGTAGTCCATTCTAAAAGCAGCAAAGGAATTGACAGAGAATCTGAAATATGAAAAGACATCTTTATTACATACAACAGTGAGGCTACGTCGCCCAGCCACGCCTAAAAGCGACTGAATGAGATAGCCTGCCTTCATGGACTCCGCACAGTCCTTTTATACAGATTTTTATGCCTTAGGCACATATTTGAAATACATTCCCAGAACGTGCACACAGATACAAAACCCACTTTCAAGATAAGTCAAGGGTTCAAAACGAAAATGACAATTTCGAGGTGAAATGGTTACTGGAACATAACGAAAATGCTTGTACATAGTGTACTGGCTATTCTCGGTCTTTTGATATAAAAATCGTCATGCTATGACAAAGTTTATTACATGTGTCCAGAATTTAAAGTACCACACATGTTGCACATTGATTTCAGAATAACATAAAATAAATAGTATGTCCCTTCTTGAAGATGATCCTGTTTGCTGGAGGTGATCTGCCTGTCCGTGTGCTATCAGCAGTAGGTGCTAGCACAGAGAACTGGCAATGGCAGGTGTTTGCCATTCTGGGCTGTAGTCCAGATCCTGATGCAAAGAATGTGTGTAATTTTAGGCATGCAAGATCACCCTTTAGTCAGGCCTGGTGCTTCTGGGCAATCATCTTCCAGACACCGACGCACTTCAGTCCCTTCCCAAAGAGGATATGAAAGACCAGCACCTGTAGGCAAATGGTCCATTTCCACAAAGATCATCACATGCAGACCACAGCGCACACACCACAGCAGATCCTGATACAAAGAATGGGCGGAAGTTCTACAGCCCCCATGTTAAGAAACTTACATTGTGAGGCAGAGGCATGAAATATCTATATTTGAAAAAGGCAAGCCTGATTTGTGTCTATCCAGGTGATTAGGGTTGATCTGGCTTTGGGTTTGAAAAGTCCCCCTTTGTTACATAGCTTTGTATACTAAAGTGAACACTAAGAAATAGGGCAGTTCAGGTAACATTCAATGCCCATTTTGAGAGAAAATGGTCCGATTTTGCTTTGCTGATATTCTTACCTGTCTCCTCCTTTTTCTCTTCAGCTCAAGCATTGCCCCGCTACATCCGAATCAACACACTGAAGACAAATGCTGAAAATGTAATTGATTACTTTAAGCGCCAAGGCTATGGCTACCTTGGCCGAGCCTCCAGGTGAGTTGTGTGCTGAGTGGGTCCCAGATGGTTTTACTGGCAGGAGGCACGGGAGGGAGTGTGTTGATGTTCCCGACAGTTTCTGGGAGTTACAAGTGTTGTTGCAGAGAAGTGTTGCATGCATCGTCTAGAGGGGTTTCGAGTCACCTTCATATCGGCGATGGACGGTACCGCAGAGGCATTTGGTTTGTGTAGATTGTCCTCCACCCATACCCCTGTAGTTCTGTCTTATTTGCCCAGCACTCCTGTCACTAGCCCTTCCCTATACACACTAGACTTTATTTTATGTTCCTGTCATTTGATTTTGGTCTCAGGAAGTGAATCGCTCTATTTATAATGCATTTATTTTTCTGCATTCACAGCGAGGCGGGGTTAGCTAGGTAGGTCCTTATGTGAGATGGGGAGGGAAGGTCTGCACATAGATAATTCTTACGCTGTGTTTGCTGTGTTTCTGCTTATCCTTCCCATTGCAAGGATGCTGATAATATGCTCACATTGCTTTTTTTCTGCCCCTGCAGTGTAAGGGTCTGAGGTCATCCTGTGAGCATGGCTATAGAGACTGTACATAGGTGAGGGTACAGTGCTGTTGGGACAGGAATGTTCCCTGCATGCTTTTCAGTTGTGTTCCCCAACTACGAATATCTGATATACTGTTTTTTGACTTTGGCTCCAGCCTCACACTGATCTACTGTGTGTGGGAAGGTTTAGGTCTGTCTCTTAACACGAATCAGGTTTTGGGCCTTTCCTGTGACCTGGTGGTGCACGACAAGCAGACCTTCATTTGACTGCTCTGACTACTGTCCTCGTTATGGGTATAGTATGTAGAGCAGTTTACCATGTTTTGTTTATCTGTATTTGTGACTAGATCTTTTTATCTCTGTCAGTACACGAGTGGGCCAGTAGGCCTCCACTCCGAAGTATCAGTTCTGTGTGCTAACCTAAACCCTAGCACTAACATCCCAAGTGTATGTTATGGTCTTTTGGCCTGGTTCATACATTGCGTAGATGAGTGAATCAGAGTAATGAAGGCCTCTAGGTACCATTTTTGAAGCCCCTGGTCTGTTCATGTATACAAGTTGAATATGAGGTTTTTCCCCCAGACATTGGAAGTGTATTGCTGATATTCATATATTCCTGAAGCTGGAGGTAGAAGACCTAGACACTGAAGTATGGTAAGAGGAGTTAAGGTTTCCTTTAGAAATTAAATTCGGCCCTTTTGCTGAGCGAGTCCGCTGATTAGTCTTCCAGCGCACTGCAGTTTGGTAGCTGGTGGGGGTGAAGGTTTGGACTGCAGTTTCTGTTCAGATTGTGAGGGTCCTTTAGAAGAAGACCTCTTTTGCTCTCTTTCTTGATCACTGTTTAATAGGCTATTGATAGCCAGGTGCTGAACGAACACACCTTTTTGTGCCTCTGTTGTGGGTATTCCCAACTAGAGACTACATTGCTGTAAGGAGCATCTCTCTACACAAAGGCTGTGTCTGGAGTACAGCCTGGAGATGACCCCTGTAAAAAACACATCTTACTGGTTCTAAATGTGCAGACAAATAATCCATATCACGTCTGTTTTCATTGTATACAAATGGGAGCCACTGGGCCAGTTGTTCCAATAAAATGTTCTACAAAAGATGGGAGTGCTCAGCAGAGACAAAAGACAGGAGTGCTCAGCAGGGGGCTGCTGCGTAACTAGAGATGATATCTGCATGATAGCTTACTTTGCAGAGGTGAGGGGCTATTCCATAGAGACTGACCTGGAAGGAAAAAACAATCCTGCCCCGAAACACCTGGATGCCATCCTGCCTGCTGAGAGGGAACAAGCATGAAAAACTTGCAGGAGGTGTAATTGTTCTGGGTAAGCAGCTGACCTCAGAGTTTGAGGGCCCACCCTTCAAGGTAGGAGAGCGATCTGCATTCTCCATTGATTATAGCTACTTCATGAATTGTGTCCGTGCAAACTGTGTCATTACAACATTGTGAAGCAGCGCCGCTAACCCAGCCTGTGAGCTGTGGGAGGTTGTGCAGCTCCAAGAAGAGCGCTTCAAGTTTACCCTGCAGCCCGTGGCCCATCATTCCACCTCAATTGAAGCCCAGAAGCAGGATTTCAACCAACTGGATATCTGCGACAATGCTGGAGCCTGCACAAAATCTGGTTGGCAGCCTCTACTGCTGCTTTCCACTGGCTAGACCTCATTGCAGAAACGCTCGCAGCAAGCGCATCTCCTCCCAGAATGGAGGAAGAGAGACAAATATATACTATGGATCCCTGCAATGGCTGAAGAATAGACAAAACTCAACAGAGGTGACAAAAGGACAATTGAAACTAATAAGATTTACTGAGTGCACAAACGTAATAGAGGGGTGTTACATTCCTCATTTACATTTTTATTTATCTATTCTGCATTAAGTCTGCATCTTTCAATGTTTTCTGTTACCTAGCATTGTAGAATGTTCCTCTCTTGTAAGCTCCAGTCTGCAGTTAGGGGATGCTGATGAAGAGAGACGCTCTGTTGGATCTTGAGTGCTGTACTTCTATCAAGAATAAATCTTCCTTTTATTTACCTCCTGGACTCCTGCAATTGTATTCCAGGATACATTTGGCGACGAGTGGGCGAAGACAGCACTCCATGAACTCACGATTGTATTCATTTATCAACTAATTCTACGATCCTACAGGATTACCTCAGTCATCTCTTGTTTCCATATATATTTTTCAATTCAAATACTATGGAATTTGCTTGATTTTAACATATTTTAAACCTTTCCTGCCTAGTTTTCAACTATCAATTACATGCTGATCCTACAACTTCATTGAACATCATATCATCTTTTAGCTGAACATCTTTATCTACATTGATCGAGCGACGTGTTCAATTTTGATATGTGGACTTAGCCTATTTTTAAAGAACAATTTTTCTGCTTAATTTACTGCCAGCTGATGCTCCACTTATTTGTTGAGACTTGATACGTTTCCCTATCTGAAAACTAATTACACGTATCTTATCGACGTGTTTACATTTGGGTTTCTTCAGTCTCTGAAACAGTCACTTGTGCGCTGAAGATCTGATATTTCCAATCTAGAGACATTGCTTGGGTTCAACTCAACGAAGATTCCCAATGACTTGATACTTTTCCCTTGCTAAAAACCATTTACACACAACTTATTGTTGTGTTTAAATTTGCATTTCTTCACTCTGACACGGTCATTTGTGCGCTGAAGATTGGATATTTTCAAATCTAGCGACATTGTTTGGTTTCAACTTAATGAAGATTACCAACGACTTGCCGACTTTTGTAATCTTTTAAAATCTTCATTCTGCACTCTTCATGATTGGAATCCTCATTCTTCATTCTTCACGATCTGGCTGCAGGTGACGTCTCATCACTACGTGGCACTTTTTCATCATTACGTTGCGCACGTCATTCACGTTACGCTACGTTCTCCTCATGTCTCCTAGCAACTAGCCTAATCTACATCGTACTGCAGTTCTCTTCAAGCACGGTGACGCGTACACCTTAATACGACTGACAATTCAGCCTGATTTACATCGTACACCCTAATACAACTTATATTCCTTCTGCAGTTTTTTGCATCATTTTAGCCTTATATTTCAACATTCGTAAGTACTTTGAGCGCGGTGACGCGCACACCATATTTAGTTATATTTTTATAAGTTTACCTGTATAATGACTATCCTATTGCGTGGTGATGCGCACACCTTTTATTGAACATTCAATTTAATATTTTTAAGCCATTTATTTATTGCACATTATTTTTACTCTATTATATTAATATTTTTACTGTGGTGACACTATTTATTCCTTTCTCTAATACATTTACATTCACTTTCTGTTTACCTTGAACTATTACATTTACTTCTATATTGCATTGTATTTAAAGATATGGCTGTTCAAACTGCTGTTCTTCCTTCTCCTTTTCTCCCTTTCTCCCTGAACCTGGCACTCCTAAAATCAAATTGACCCAATGGTATAAATCCTTCAATAGTTATATTATAGATGGTGTAAAACGTTCTCCTGTTAGGAAAAATGCAATGTTACATAACTGTCTGGGTAATGAAGGACAAGGAATTTTCGATCATCATCTTCTATAGTTCGTCCTCCCTCTGATTATTGAAATTATTTCACTATAGCAGTTTTGAGATTAGAAAAACATTTTAAGGATGAGCCAAGTAGAATTGTTGAAAGACACAAATTTCATACATGTAAACAACGCGAACAAAGTATTGATCATTTTCTAGCTGAATTAAGGGTGCTTGCTTCCTCGTGAATTTGAAGGCCCTGTTGAACAACATGTAAGAGATCAAATTGTAGTGAACTGTTTTAGTAACAAGGTTCAAGAAAGAATTTTGTGCTGCAGAAATCCTTTTCTCATTGAAATGTTGGAAATTTCTAGAGGAATTGAAAGATCCATTTCTGCTTCTAAAGAATTAGGAAATTCAAAAAACACCACCACTGAGTCAATAAACAAAATTTCTCATCAAACACCACAAACTGTTACTCAACGTTATAAATCCTCAATTAACAAACATGATTGGAAGAAACCAGATAAACAATTTCAATGCTACAGATGCGGTTCCAAATCCCATTTAGCGAATGCTTCCAATTGTCCTGCTATCAATAAACTTTGTAGTCATAGTCAAAATACTTTATTCGGTTTTACAAATAGCAAACCATAAAAGCAATATTTCAGCAATAAAAGGGACAATTATATAATTAAAAATATGTGCGTTAAACTTGTACAAGTAGTACAATAATTCATTCACAAGTTAATACAAAACAAGTTAAAAAGCTTTCATCCCAAATGTGCAAACTTAAAACTAAAATTTGGTTGATACCATAACTACAGTACAAGGTTCCGTTAGTTTGGGAGGCTTTTTCTCAGTCTCAATGCATTTTTTAAAAAACCAACCACAAATAAATAAAGTGCTTTCTGGGCTCAGCATTTGCACTAATTGTAAGAAAATTGGACATTTTACTTCTGTATGTAAGTTTAAGTCTAAAGTAATGCATTTAGAATCCAGAGACACCAATATCTCAAACTCTCATTCAGATAGTACCACAATCAATAACATTTTATTGTCTGTAGACATGTTGGAGTCGACCGAAGAAGTTAATAACGGTGATCCTGTTGGTGACATTAAAATTGGTGACATCCTCACAAAAGTTACTGTGGATTCAGGTTCACCTGTAATCATCCTCTCTGACATTTTCTTTTTTAAAGAATGGAAGGAAACCAATTTACTTACTCCAGACATTCACACACTAGCCTTTGGAGGTCAGGAGATTGATATGATGGGATATTTCACTGATGATCTCAATTTCAAGGATAGAATTATCCATTAAAAAATGTATGTGGCTAAAAAGGGTTGTAATATACTTGGTTGGAAAGACCAAGGCAAATTTCGCATAGTGTTAAGGCCAGGTACTGACAATCCCATTTCTTTAGATGATTTTACTAACATTAATGCCTTACACTCTGAAAATCCATCATTAGAAGCTATTCTTGACAAACATGAAGCTGTTTTTAATGACAAACTTGGATCAGTTAAAGGATTCCAACACACAATTATTTTGAAACCTGATGCCATCCCAGTCATTCACAAGGTTAGACACAGTGGCGTCACTAGGGTTGTTGTCACCCAGTGCGGGTAACTCATGGTGTCACCCCCTCACAACTTACCGCATGGCCCTCCTCCGCTCTGAGTCCGCCAGTGGACACAGATGGCAAATAACCGCGGCTGCTGCCAGGAGCCCCTATGCGGGGCTGCAGAAAGTCGTTGCAGCGGGCTGGCCCTTTCCTCTGATGGCGCTGCCTGCTACAAAGTACAAGTAAGTGTCTGAGTCACAAGGTAATCTCCAATTCTTCTCCAATTATTTTAAACATGTCTGATACTGAGCAAACTAAAGTTGAAGCAGCTGAACCTGAGGCCTCAAAGCCTGTAGCTCCACTATAACAGTGACCATAATGAGTATACTCACTCAAGCTGTGGCTGGTGCCTCTCCGGGTGTGGGGCTGGGGCAGCAGCACAACACTGCACCTGCTCGACAATCGTGACAAGCCACTTCTCATTTATAAGACTCATTTGATGCCCTCAAATATCCCCGTTTACATGGGGGGGGGGGGGTCCCCATCATCAGGCAGAACTGTGATCCTAGGTAACGTTGGGACATGTTCTGCTGTGTGCTGGCTTGCCTGTCAATTCCACACCCAGAGAAGGTGACACAGAGCAACCCTATTCTTTGTGGTCTTTGGGGCCTGTAAGTGGTCGTGCTCCTGGGCCAAGCCATGTGTCTGAACACCGTCCGTCCAAGCCAAAGAGCAGACCTCCCTCACTCTGTACCCCTGTGATCCCGCAGTATGGCCCCAATTGAAAATGATTACAGCTATCGCCTGGGTCAACCGATTCTGGCTGTCATGTCTGGTCAGCATCGGTGTTTGCAGTGCCCAAGTGTAAGGTATAGGCACAATTCACTTTAAACTGCATATAAAATCATAGCTCACACACTTAAAAATGAAAGACAAGTAAAACTTAAATATTCAGTAGGATTATTTTTTTACATTAGGAACTTCTGACCTTTTCCATTACGAAATGTTTTCATCACATCTATCATACTACACAGAAGAGTTAAAAGAAAATGTGCATTATCTTTTGTTATCTATTTTGTTTTACATCTGCAAAATTATGTAATTCTGAATGTTGTGTAGTGTTGTTGTCCAGGCACTACCGTCAAGTTCTGGCTGGCTGCAGAGTGCCCTGTTCTTATTGGCGTTTCTCTGTACTTTAAGTAAACATTTTTAATAACACTAATGTGCATTCTGATATTGTTGCGAGCATGGAAGCTGAGACTTCCTATCAGAAACAAGTGACCTGTTTGGGGGCAGGGCTCTCTGTGTCATATTAGTTAGTGTCCTTCCATTTCTGGTATAGCAGCAGTTTTAAGATTTAGTTTTTTTAGAATTTCTTATTCCTCACATGGGTTTAACTTCTAACATTTATATGTTTCAATCGTCTTCATTGCTTGACTTTGTTCGTGAGAAAGTGTCACTCATAGTCATTGAAATGTCACTCATAATAACACTGTAATTACGAAAATGTCACGCATAGCAATCTGAAACCTTGGCAGCTATGTCCTCATTTGGTATTGTGGTGCTGCTCTTTCAATAGGGGTTTTGAGTTTGGTGGCACAAATTTAGTGCCTGTTTATATTTAGGGATATGTAGTGACCTTCAGTACCAAACCCGACCCCCAAAGAGTTGACAGCAACGCCAAGCGCACATAAATAATGAAGCGATAGCGAACACCAGCTCTGAAATTATTAGTTCGCTCCTTGACACGTCTTTAAAGCTTCCTTTTTTATAGCACCCACTGTGTGACCGTCTTGGGCCGACCTTGGGGACTGGGAGTCTAATGCGATTGCGAATGCGATCTGATTGTTGTGTGCTACATTTCCATTTGCACCCACATCCAGGCACCGACTTCAAACACTTGATACGATCGGACACTGGATACTCACAACACAGTAGTGCACGACGCCGCTCCCTCCCAGTTCACAGCAGGTCAGGCACTTTTTACATATGTGTATTGGCGCTTTTTGGGACACCGGATCCGATCTTTCACTATCCAATTATACTACCAATTATTCCGACAAGCCCAATTAAGAGCACTATATAAAAACCACTCTCCCCAAATCCATTTACCACCATTTCATTACCGGATGAAGGGGAGATGACGGCGCGCGATATCAAACACTGCGACCGCCGTGACGCGTTGAGGAGCACAGCGCGCGGGGGCTGTCCCAGGGCCGTCATTGGTAGCTCTACAGATTGACGGCCCTAGGACCCACAAACTGAGTACGCCGCCGCGCATCGCACCATCACATCACCACTATAGTAGGTGGTGCGTACGTGCGTGGCGACGTGCACTGGCAGCACTGCACTGACTTCAGTATTTCAATTTGTAAGCAGAAGCAAATGCGTGCGCTGCGCACTATAATAAAGCAGCATACTCAGAGCAGAGTTGAAGCTGCACTGCAGTGCAGAGCTGTGTTTGTGTTACACAGCGAGGCGAGCCAGCAGTGTAACCAGATTGGTGTCACCCCATGATGGGGTGACACCCGGTGCGGTCCGCACCCCCTGCACCCCCCTAGTGACGCCGCTGGTTAGACATGTTCCATTAAGTATCGGAGATAGACTTAAAGCACATCTACAACAGCTCTGTGTAGATGGAGCCATTGAACAAATTGATTCTGCTGCATGGGTTTCAACAAAAGGTGTTGCACTCAAAAAGAATTGTGATGAAATTAGGCTGTGCATTGATTTAAGATCTTAAACAAAAATATACAAGTTGATTGCTTTCCATTACCACGCATCCAAGACATGTTAGCTCAATTAAAAGGCACTAATATTTTCTCTACCATAGACTTAAGAGCAGCGTACCATCAAATTGATCTACATGAAGATTCCAGAGATTTGACTACTTTTAACACTCCCTTTGGTGCCTTTAGATTTCTTAGAATACCCTTTGGACTGGCTTCAGCAGCCTCAGTTTTTCAAAAGCTTATTTTTGGTGACATCAAAGATGTCTTAGCTTATCAAGATGACACTTTAATTTCTACCAATTCTGTTCAAGAACATTTAGAAAAGTTAGACCAAGTTTTAGGAATTTTAGGCAAATTTGGCATGACAGTCAAGAAACAAAAATGCTAATTCTTACTGAATCGTGTGGAATATTAAGGTCATGTAATTTCTGAGATAGGAATCAGTCCAAAAGAAGATCTCTTAAAAGCTGGCCGAGAATGTGCATAACCCTCAGACAAAGATCAATTGAGATAATTTTTAGGATTGAGCGAATATTATTCTCGTTTTGTACAAAATTTTGCTCTTATCGGTGAACCTCTGAGAAAATTAACTAGAAGTAACGTTACATTTATGTGGAGTGAAGAACAACAAATTCATTTGAAAGTTTAAAGAATTTAGTAATTAATGCTCCTGCACTCAAACCCTTCAATGAAAGTTCCATACCTTACATCACTGTTGATGCAATCAATTCTGGTCTAGGTGCTGTCCTCAGTCAAATGGTGAAGGGTGCTGAAAATATGGTCTCATTTGCATCCCGTAGACTTTCTTCATTTGAAAAAATTACCGGATCATCGAAAAACAAGCACTAGCCTGTGTATGGGGTGCCAACATTTTTCTACTTATGTATGGGGAAGAGAATTTGTGCTAGCTTCTGATCATAAACAGTTAATCTTTATTTGGAACGATAAAGGTTTAAGAAATGCCATTCCCAGGCTAGTACGATTTATTTTCGAAATTATATGATTATAATTTCTCCATGAAACCTATTCCTCGTGGAAAAAACTTTAAAGCTAATTTTTTGTCCAGGTGTCCTATTTATGAAAATGATATTGAAACATTTTTGGATGAGCAAGAAATTGTTGTTAATTTCCCAATCTGATTGGATGCAAGCTTCTTCATCTGATAATTGCCAAATCATTCTCAAGAAATTCATTTCCAATGGTTGACCTAGAGAAGGTCAAATTGACAAATAACTCATTCCTTATTCTAAAGTCAAGAATGAAATAAGTGTTGAATGTGATTTCATCATGAGAGGTTCCTTTCTCATTCCTCCAGCCACCATCAGGAATAAACTCATTTATTTAGCTCACAAAGGTCATGGTGGCATCACTAGTTCTAAGAAAAGGTTGCGATTATATTATTGGTGGCCTGGAATGGTCATTATTGTAGGAACCTCTTTAAACAACTGTATTGAGTGTGCAAATGTGGAAAAATCCCTTCATACTGCCAATTCCCCTTTATGTCCTGTTGACTTTCCTCATAACCCTTGGGAAAAACTTGGCATTGATTTTCTCGGCCCCATAGGTGGTTTGAACCAAGGTGTTAGGTACATATTAACCATTGTTGATTATTATTCTAAGTGGGTTTTATATGAATTCATGAGAGATCCAAACACAGAATTTTTTTAACAACTGTTTAGATCTGAAGGGATACCTTCTTTCTTGGTGTCAGATGATGGTGTACAATTTGTATCACGTAATATGAAAAGTTTCCTACAAAATCTTGGCATTAAACATCTTACAACTGCACTATATAGTCCACAAGGCAAAGGTTTAGTGGAAAGAGTGCACCGAATTGTGAAAGATTCGAAACAATTAGAATCTTCCTCAGGTTTGCAGGTACAAGAAGTTGTGAGTGATAGAATTTGGTCTTATAATAACACAGCTCATTCAACCACAGGTGTCACTCCCTTTGCTATGCTGAGGGGAAGGCAGTCTTTCAATGAGCTTTCTCCTAAATGGGTCATTACTAACATTAATTCAAGTAGAAATATTCCTTCCTTGGATCAAATTAAAATGTTGAACAATCTCGAATCAAATCCAAGTTCAGATATGATGAAAATAAACATGTTAAGGATGAAAATTTGAATGTTGGTGATAAAGTTCGAGCTAGAAGGCCATTTAAAGTAAGAGGTTCTAGGTTTTATCCTGAAACAACCATTGTTAAAGTTAGTAAACATGCTGTTATGGTTTCAGGAGGAAAGTGGTGGAGTAAAAAAAATGTTGCCAAGGCAAAGAATATTGATTCCAATATTTGTCATCAAGAAAAGTATTCTCAAACCTCTGATTGCTTAATTGACATGAATGTTTATTCAGATTCTGAAACCATTCTCAATGATAAAGTATCCTATGTTAATGCTCGAGATGACATACTTGAAAGTTCGTCATGTGATCTCTTTTGACAAGTTAAAATTTTACAAGATGAATATGTAAGTTCAGAAGTTTTAGGTGGTTCTGCATCTGAAAAGGTTGCTGAGAAGGTTGGAGATTCTTCCTATTCTAATGTTTTAAGATTCCATAATGATTTTTGTTCTAGACAGACATTTAGACTAAAATATCTAGAGGATTATATTACTTAGTGTTAATTAACCTTACCTTTGTTTCATTTGCTGTTATAGGAGGGAAGGTGTGTTACATTCCTCATTTACATTTTTTTTAATCTAGTTTGCTTTATTCAAGTCTGCATCTTTCAATGTTTTCTGTTGCCTTGCAATGTAGAATGTTCCTCTCTTATAAGCTGCAGTCTGCAGTTAGTGAGTGGGTGTTGATGAAGAGAGACACTCTGTTGGATCTTGAATGCTGTACTTCTATGAAGAATAAATCTTCCTTTTATTTACCTCCTGGACTCCTGCAATTTTATTCCAGGATACAACAAGGGGGTAACACTGCACCTATGCTGATACTTGTATATGGCAGAACTCAAAACCTGGAGATGGGGAGAGTGAGGGGAGGCTGGAAAAGGAAATTACCAGTGCCATCTACAGTTACCCTTGTCAATGAAGCATCAGTATCAATGGCCTGTAGTATATAGTATTGAGTTTTCTTTTAACAAAGACAAGCATTGGATTGGACAATCCTTTATAACGCTGCTAGTTGATTGTTGAGTTCTGCACTTGAAGCATCCCAAAACTACATACCTGATAATCCTGTGACTATTCACCATCTCTACTATATTGAGAGTCATGGGCTGAAGCCTTGTACTTGACCCTGTTTGCAGCTCCATAGTAGGACTGATTCAGGACATCAGAAGCAAACAACCCCAGACCCACACAGTAAGGCCCACTAGCCCCAACTTGCCCAGTGGCCCCTAAACTCGGTCTGACAAATGCATTGCTTTTCCTAGCACACTGCATAAATGATGTGGGCAGGGAAGGAGGAATGATTGTGTCAGCTGGGGAAAGGTTCCATGTGGTGTTTGCTGTTTACATTTTTCTGTCTTTAGCTTGCAGGAGCTGGGTCGTCTCTCTGGCAAACACTTCTTGATGGATCTTCACCTTCCAGACATTCTGGTTTTCCCACCACGAACAGATTTCCACAAGAACTATCTATACACTGCTGGTCACATCATCCTACAAGATAAGGTGAGGTGTTCAGGGAAGTTGACTAGTAAAGGAAAGGAACATACAATATACTACTGCTCTCCGTCGTCTTAATCAGATTTATGGCCAGTGCTCTGCGATGAAAGATGTCAACTAATATTTTTGGACCTTCCCAAAAAACTACTTGAGCTGTCCCAGAGGGGGGCTTTACATGTTTGCATGGATCATTCTGTGGCTTTCAATGTAAAGGTATTACCGAAAAGAAATTAAACTGGTCTGGTTCTGCAAGCATTTCATTAGATGTTATATATTTTTTTAGGCCAGCAGCCTTCCAGCCTTTCTCCTGAATCCCTCCTCTGGTTCCCACGTCATTGATGCTTGCGCAGCTCCTGGCAACAAGACCAGCCACTTGGCTGCACTCCTAAAAAATAAAGGGTGAGTATCTTGCAGTGGAGAAAGTAAAACAGAGGGCTGAGTTATCAGGTAGTAGGTATGTGTGATCAGTGTTAAGGTTCAAGATAAAGTGAATATTAAGTCATACGCAATTTGCAGGCATTTGTGCTGGACGGTTTTTGCACCCTTTTTTTTAGTATTCGTTACTTAATACCTTCTGTTGGTGCTAACATTTGGAAGGAACTCACCTTCTCATGTTAGGTAGCTGGTATCCTTCCAATTCTTAGTTTGAATTTGCTGCTTCCTACTCTCGATGTTTCATACATAAACAACCTTATCTTGTGGCGTTGCTTGAGTGACTTATGCAGCAGTACTGCATGCTTCCATTGTAGTCCTGCTTTGCAGCTTATCTAAAATCCATACCCCTCGCGTGTACAAAACTCAAATTTACTGCCTTCCCCATCATCTGTCAGAGTTCCCTCCATCAGCCCTGTACCTCCCAAAGCTATCCAAGTCCTAGCAACTCCGTGCCTCCTGATTCACTGTGCTGAGATGTATTTGTTGATGGCTCTAGGGACCATGGGGCCACATGTACAACGTACAAAATAGCATGTAAAACAGTGTGTTTAACACTGTTTGCGATTCCCAATGGGGTTGCAAATTGCAAGGCTCATGAATATTAATGAGCCTCTCGCAATTTGCGAGCCAATTGGGAATGACAGGCCTCCCAGGGATGGTGGCCTGCTGGGCTCAGCAGACCACCATGTCTAGAACTGCTTTTACATAAAGCAGTTTTTTTCTCAATGCAGATTCATTTTTTTTAAAAATGAAACGTTTTCGTTTTATTTTTTAAAGGCAGGTAGTGGTCCCTGGGACCAATGCCTGCCCGTAAAAAATATTTTTAGCGACAGTCACAAAGTGGAAGGGGTCCCCTGGGGATCCCTTCCAAATTTTTCCAAAGACATTACACTCAGAAGAAGCCAGTGGATTCTGTACGAAACCCCGTGCAGACCAGTAGTGGATGGAAGTGGTAACTCGTTTTCTAGATACTGAGCAGCAATAATGTAGTGGAGACCCTAGACACCCTTGACCTATCCCAAAGCCAACCTCTCCCCCCCTCCCCCCCACCCCCACCGGAGAACAACCCCTCCTATCCACTCGACTGACAATGAGACATTAAATATTATGTCATTACTGAGCCCAAGCACCGTCAGGAGCCCGTATTCGATATTGACTGGCAAGATAGGGTGTTTTTATAGGGGGTTTTTTCAGTATTTTTTTATGTTTCTGTTAGCCGCTAGCATGCACTGAACAATTAGAGATTGGTTACTCACTCGGCTCCTACATATTCAAGGGTTAAGAAGGAGGAGACTAGGGGCGGGGGCTGAGGAATATGAATGAACTACGATCCTGTGATAAATGTGACTAAATTCTATGTATACACCAAACGCAAGTTTTGTAAAAGACAATACATGTTTGCTGCGCAGGCGAAGAGCGAGCTGTGTGCACGAGAGTACATCAGTTTCTCGCGCAGCCAATTTGCACAGTAGTGTTGTATGTGTCTAAGGCTGATAGCTGTGCAGTACCCTTACACTAGAATGTTGAGATTGGAAATTTGCAGCCCTCTTTTGTGTAACGCGAGACTTCAAAACTCACTGCTAATATGTTTAAATTTAGGAAGATTTTCGCCTTTGATATGGACACTAAGCGGTTATCCACCATGAGCACCCTACTGCTGCGTGCCGGGGTCACATGTCACCAGCTGGCCAATGAAGATTTTCTTAAAGTTGAACCCAGCGACCCCAAATACAGCAGTGTCCGGCACATCTTGCTTGACCCATCCTGCAGCGGGTCTGGTAAGGAGTCAAGAGTAGGTGATAAGGGAAGAGGGTCATGGTGGGTGGGGTCACTCCTTGCATTTCTCACTTGATTTTCATTTCTGTGGGACTTGTGTATAGTGGTCAGTATATTTGAATTCATGAATAATGTTTGTGTGGATTTAGTGCTTTTAAAATGTGTTTGATGCGCAGTCCCCCACAGCAGTGGTAGCTTCGCACACAGCCTACTGGTATACATCAGACTTGCTCAAGAGAGCCAGGGAAAAAGGAAGGCTATTCCTCTTGTCGGTACTTTGCCTCTGCGGAGACTACCAAACCTGTTCCAATTATATTAGGGGTGGTGTGGGGTGGGGTGGGGTTGCAGAACAAGCAGAATATTTAATGCAACATGGGAGGGGGAGTTATGGCTACTTATGATGGTTATATGGTCAAAATGCGGTCACCAAGAGAGACGGGTACAGCATGTGCTCAGATAGAGTCTGAGCGATGAATCTGATGGACTGGAGAAGAGCGGAGGGGAGGAGGGGGTGGTGAGATGATGGGTAAGTGCCCAGGAGGAGGATCTCCAAGACCTCAATTAAAAAGCTTTTATTTGTTCGCTTGGGCACAGGGATCGTGGACCGCCTGAATGAGCTCACGGATGATGACGGCTCGTCGTCGGCGGTGCGACTGCAGGCACTGGCCTCGTTCCAGCGCAAGGTGCTGAGCCACGCCCTGAGATTTCCGGCTGTGGAGCATCTGGTCTACTCGACATGCTCGGTGCACCAAGAGGAGAATGAGGATGTGGTGCGAGATACGCTGCAGGAGAACAGTACTTTTAGGTACCTGTTGGTGGGGTGGAGAGCTCCTCTATTGCATGCTCACCTTTTGGGAGGGTTTGAATGGGGGGAGGAGGCAGAATGCTGCATGCTTCAAACTGCTGCCTGAATTGTGATGAACTGAAGCCATCCTGTGCTGAAAGTCAGAGTGGGAAAGTCTATAATGCATCGATGGCCGGAGGTGAAATGATGAGTATCTGTGTGACATGGAGTCCTGCAGGTGAAAAGTCTTGTATTCCTGAGTTATCCAATTCATAGATGAGATTAACCCTTGTTTGCGTAGTAGCGCTACGCGTAGCTACACGAAGTGTACTTCGCACTACGCGAGCTACGCAAAGTGCACTACGCAAACTAGGCCTAGCTGCGCGAACTGCGTAGTGTGGTAGGGAAAATGCTGTTCGCACTGATTGCACAGTGCCGGATGCTTGTCCGCACTGTGTAATCATTGCAAACCACATCTTGCACAGTGCAAGCAGTCGTTTTCTGCCACTCGAGTAGATTTGTACACGGACTGGTAGTTTCTCATCGCGAGCGGTCGCGAACACTCGAAATGAGAAACCTGACCTCTCCGCGTTGAGAATCTCGCCGGGAGGTTTATTTGCCAAGCTCGCGATCGGCAACTTGATGTTGCTGATCGTGAACAAGGAAAAAGTCTTGCCAGGATGTTGATTTTGCTCGCTCGCGGTCGCCAACTTGACGTTGAGGACCGCGAGCAAGCCAAAAGAGCCAGCTACGTGTTTTTGCACTGTGCTACGTGCAATTTGCGTAGTAGCGCAAACTACGCACGCTCCGCAAGCGTAGCATAGTCCTACGCCCAAGGTTAGATGAGATGCTCTGTGTCCTAAACATACACCTAGTGTTGGAAATAAGAGACTTTTTATGTCAAAACCATTCGATCTTAGTGCTATGAGGCACTCTGATCCTGAGAAGCGAGGGCCTGAATAGCTGAGACATCAATTCCTAGAGACATACCGCTCTGTCGCACAGTAATCCATGGCTGGGCCGGGCGGGGGAGCATCTCGGTAAATGTGTGACATAACTTGGATATTGACAGTCTCCTTTCGGGGTGGAAGGGCCACTCAGACAGGGAATTGACCCTAATTGTTTGAATAAACATGTATTTTCTTCTTCCTGCAGGCTGGTGAATGCTCTGCCTCCCTGGCCCCAAAGGGGCCTGCCAGTCTTCCCTGGAGCGGGGTGCTGTTTAAGAGCATCACCGACCGAGACACTGACAAATGGCTTCTTTGTTGCCCTGTTTGAGAGGAAGAAGGGGGGAGAAGCGCTTCTGCCAGGGTAAGAGCCTCTCCGTGGGGAAGGCGGAGTTGTCACAGTCTTTAGGCACCTTTCCTATGCATGGTGCTGGAGGTTTCCGCAGCTCGTTCTTGCTTTGGAGTGGCTTGATTTTGATTTGAAAATGCAGGTTGTTTAGTTGATTGGTAGTGGGTGAAGGTGTCAGAGCCAGGCTGTGAAGCGGAGGAGTTTTCCATTGTCGTGGGGACATACACGAGTAATCTGGCAGATAATGCTGAAAACCCTAGTCGCTGCAGCATGTTTTTGTGTAGTATGGCCAGTCCTGGCCACGCAGAAAAATACACCACCAAGAAAAGAATGTAATCAAAAAGAGAATAAGAGAACCGATGCTGTGGATAAAAAAAATTGTTTGAGGAGGAGGGCTATTATTATAGTGCTTGCACGCTTATCTTTCTAAATTAAGATGTCACTTGTAACGCTACTTTTCCAAGCCGACCACTCTATTTGTTTGCTGCCTTGTTCAGTTTGTATGATTTAGATGCAATCCACGATAGTTCTCTCTGTGTGATTGCTGTTTGATGTACTTTCTTATTCCCCCGGTAGAGGTACTTGCAAGATTGCTGAACAAGCGGATAATGACGAACAAGTGGAAAAGACAGAAGGGCATCCTCTCTCAGCGGCCAAAAAAAGAAAGAAAAAGAAGAAAAGTCAGCAGGCACCATTGGAGAAGATACAAAAATCTGAGACATTCTGAGGATGCCAGTTTCCAGAGGACACTGGAGAGTAATTCAGGAGTACCGCCCATTAAAGTGGATTAGGTCCACGGCCCCTGTGGTTATTGTCGTACAAAGTGCAGATGCTCAAGAAAATAACCCTCTGAGGATTTCTCTCTATGTGGATCTAATGTTTTCCCTCAGGAGAAGAGCAGTCTACGGGGTGGGTGTAATAGGGGATGGGCTTTTATGAAGACTCAAAGGCCGCCACCAGGTCAAACAGAACCCCCCAATCCAACTTTAAACCAGGGCGTTCTTGAAGTATTGTTTCAACCACTGGTTCCTGGCGAGCTTGCCTTCCAGTAAAGGGCCAGTCCACCTCCGACACCAGTTATTTACCAGAAAGTACACATTAGGGAGCCCCAAGGGTTATTATGGTCGAAGGCCGAGCAGTGTGTGATGAAGGCAGTACATAATGCACTGTGCATAGTTTAGTAACCATTTAAAGATGGGCGTAGTTCATTTATACCGCAGGTCTCTGCATAACAAATTGACCTACCGCATAACTGCTGTATTGCGCGACCTGGGGAGACAAATAACCCTGTTTTTAATGTATTCAGTCATATTCCATTTGAGGGAGGGTAGCAACCAAAACAGTGATCTATGCAAGGCTTGATGTAATTATTGACATTTGTGCTTTACAAGCAAGTATGATTTCATATTACCCTTTAAAAATAAAATATGAAAACAAATTATTGAAGTATTCGTCAGGAACGTTAGTTGCTTTGGTTATTTTATTGTGGCTAAGGAAACTATGAAACTCTTTGTACATTATGGGGCCGATTCCGATCCGGTAAAATGCGCTCCGAATCGTCGTACGGAGAGTTTTTTCCCCATACGAATCGTACCCATAGACGTCCCGTACGTACGACGAAGTACGATCCGTACCAGGTGCCAAACTCCGTACGAGTCGTACAGGACTCCGTACGACTCAAATCTCCGTACGAGTCTCACTCGGAACCGGCTGTACGCGACATCACTACGGTTCGCGGCTGGTTTTTACAACCCAGCAAGTACGATTCGTGTTGGGTACGCGCCGTACGACCCTTTTCCTACGGGAGCCAAAAACAGTCGTAAACGCAGAGTTTGCGCCGAAAAAGGTACGGAACGCCCCCCCCCCCCCCGGGTACGGCACGTACCCCCCATGATCGCAGGGGTACGCGCCATACCCCTGTGATCATGCGGGGTACGTGCCGTACACCCAGCGTACATGGGGTACGCACCGTACCCCATGTACGGTGGGTGTACGGCACGTACCCCATGTACGCTGGGTGTACGGCACGTACCCCGCATGATCACAGGGGTACGGCGCGTACCCCTGCGATCATGGGGGGTACGTGCCGTACGGTGTGTAGGTGATCGTGCGCTTTTCCGTACGAATCGACGTGTACCGTACGAATCGTGTCCGGGTCGGCCGATCGGGATCGGAATCGTCCGGTCGTACGGCGTCCGTACGAGTCGTACGGAAACGGCTCCGGATACGATTCGTACGGACGGGGATTTTACCGGATCGGAATCGGCCCCAATGTCTGTGAAAAGAAAGTATACTTGTGGGGGCAAAGCTCATTTATATTTTTTATAACCTGATAATTGCCAAAACAACTTATTGGTAATTTTCTCCTTTGTAGTCCTCAGTGTTTAATGTGAGGAGATATAGATGTTTCAGCCAGCCCTCTTCATCCATTGGTCAGTTGTTGCATCATTCACTTTTATCTTCCACCCACTACAGCATAGGGCAAAGGTTCAGCCATTGGCTAATTTCACTGTGAGTGACAGCATTCTACTCTTTCTACAAGGAGCACATACACAGTAACTCCCTTCCATGCTAGAGACTACCATGGCAATCCGTCACACGTTTTCCCACCATTTAGCGGGATCCCTCCTGCCTTTTCCCGCCTCCAAGAGCCCCTCCCTCCTTCCCGGACCTACTTCATGGCGGCCAAAGTGCAGGTGCGCTAAAGGCAAGCCTATCTGCGCCTGTCCGCACCAGGAACCTTAGATCTCCTGCCATAACCTTGGCTCTCCTACCACCCGAATCTACCCCACAACAACCTCTGCCACCGCACCTCGAACTACAGTGGGACCTTTCACCTGCTGGAATGCCTTTTCACCTGCAACATCGGAGCACCCGCTCCAACAGCCTCCACTACCACGCTCACCTCAACCATCTCAGAGTATCTCCACTGTGTCCTGCTCAACGTAGAGTCTCCCTGAAAACACCATCGAGATCTGGTCTGTTATAGGACCGCTTCTATTCGATGTTCAGAGGCATCTGTCTGCACTACGGACTCCTTAGAATAATCTAGAGCTTTCAGAATGGGCGCTGAGCACATTGATTCCTGCAGAGTGTCAAAGGCCTTTTGACCGCTCACTGTCTAGTTTATCTTCTTTGGTATTTATTTTCGTGGAAGTCAAATCTGTGAGTAGTGTCACAATGGTACCCCCTTATTTGAGTCTGGGTGGTTGGAGCTAACATCTTGTAGACTTCCCACCTGATGCTTTCCTTAACTTGGTAGAATGTCAGTATATTTTACCTTCGAAAGGCATACTGTCACCAGACATCATGGGTTCACCAGCTAGTTTGGCCAGGGGTGAGCGAAAAGACTGCTCCAAGACTTGCCTGCAGTCAGCTTGCTGTTGGGCAGAGAGGGTGTCTGGAAAGACCACTCCATCAACTGACCCATCTTTAGGACTGTGAGAGAGGTTGTCAAGGAGAGGTTTACTCTTTACGTCCTGCTCCTCATCAGTGTACATCCGCATGACCATATCAGCCCCATCATAGAAAGGTTTTAGGCGGTTTATATGGACGACCCTCAGGGTTCCTACTAGTGCCTAGGTCAACCAGGTAAGTGACCTCACCTTTCCTTTCAAGGAAAGAGTAAGGGCCACTCCATATGTCCTGGAGTACCCTGGGAGCCACAGCATCTAGTACCCACACCTTCTGCCCTGGTTGTAACTCCACCAGTTCAGCCTTTTGGTCATACCAGAGCTTCTGGAACTCTTGGCTGGCCTCAAGGGTTTTGGATGCTTACTCCATGTACTTAGCCATCCTTGAAAGTAGGTCAAGTACATAGTCCATAATGTCTTGTTTAGGCTCTTTGAAAGTTCTCTCCCAGCCTTACTTCATTAGACACAATGGTCCCCTCACAGGATGACCAAACAGCAGCTCAAAGAGGGAAAAATCGACTCCCTTCTGCGGTACTTCTCCGTAAGCGAAAAGTATGCATGGCATAAGGACATCCCATCTCCTTAAGAGTTTGTCAGGGAGTCCCATGATTATGCCTTTCATGGTATGGTTGAATCTCTCAACTAAACCATTGGTTTGTGGATGATATGGGGTTTGGCGCAGGTTGATAGGTCACTAGCAAGGGCCTTGGTGCCAATGGCGGGACCAGCCATTGCCAACTGTGTACCTCGAGGGATGGAACATATGGAATCAAATGGTGAACCTGCTGGTGGTTTCCCAAATGAAGCCCCGAATACTCTGTGGGGCGAGTACGCCGAAGGGAATCCCTGTGTTCCTGAAAATGATCATTATGGCATGGAGGAAACGTGGCAAAAACTCCAGATAATCTATAATAGGAAAAATGATAATAAATCACTCCAAAAGGCAACTTCAAACAGTGTGACCCACATCACATGTGTTGGTCACAACATCCCTGCCTCCACGCACCACGAATCAGCAAAATGGCAGCATACTCCTCCACCGGTGTTCCTCCCTGGCAAATACGCCCTTGACTGCAGCCACAGCCAACTTGCCCTGTCTACCAGCTCCCTACAACACCAGCCACACTCCGAATCTGCTGATCTCAGATGTCCGTTTTTTTAAAATGTAAGTGGATTCAGAGTGTCACAGGTGCTGCAGAGTGCTCTATATAGGAGCTGCTCTCCAGCCAAATTTGGGAACCACCCAGAGTTAGCTCCTTGCCCTTCTGCATAACGTATGTGACATTCTAAGCCTGAAAGGGTATTGTTTTGATGTATATGTATTTATATTTGATTTCTTTCATGTTGGGGGTCCACGTAGTAGGGACTATTTTACGTTTATGACCAACAGTGAGAATCCTACAATGCAGAAGCACTCGTTTAGTTGCTCCATAGCAATCTGAAGTTCCCTAGCTATAGTGGACATCAAGTCAGAAAAAATAATGGGTCATTCGGGAGCGACTCCTTAGTAGTAACTGCAGCATAATGTTGGGGTCCCTCCAAATCTTGTCTTGCATCACAGAGAATCGCATGAGGGCTTCATAGGGTATGAATCATCAGAAAGTGTTTGTGAAAAGATTCCAGAAGATCGGCCAGAGATTCCAGAAGATTGTTCAGCTCTTTGTGCACCTGCAAAAAGGTAGCACATGTTTGTCATGAAGGTAATAGTTTCCTAAGCACATCACATAGTCCCTGTCAGAAAACTCTTCCTTGCCGCAGAGGGAGTCACTCAGCTCCAAACTTCCCACAGCGCTGAAGGAAAAACTACACTCTGCCCAACAGGAGAGCCTTCATTGAAATAAATCTCCACGTAGGGGAGATGTGACTGAGACATTGAGAACATCGCAAAAAGGTGTGAATGCTGCATCTGAAGAATCAAAGATAAAAAGATTGGGTTGTCACCACTGTTCCCCTATAAGATGTGCGCGAGCGCACTGAAATCACCCCCAGTGCGCAATGTCCCATATTTGGAGCGCAGACACCGCACATCCCACTAGACTGTTCGTGCCACCACTTTTAAAATACAAGCGGCAAAAAAAACCTGTAATTTCTTGGTTGGGCGAGGTAGAGGAAGAGACCACTGTGATGAGGTAAACACGAGGCAGGTAAATGTGTGGGGTTGGGGAGGGCTCGCATTCACCAGCAAGTGGTTCTGGCACTTGCTCCATTCCTTTTCCTAATAGTGCACGGCTGTGAGGCAGATTGTGGGCCTTTGTGAAAGTATTTGTGTTAATCGCAGTGCCATCATGCGCTGCAATTAACACAAATACTTTTACAAAGGCCCACAATCTGCCGCGCTCTATTAGGAAAAGGAATGCAGCAAATCTTAAGCACGACATGTGCTTTCAGATTCTGAAAGCACACGTCGTGTTTGAGACTGCATTTCTTTTAACAGTGCGCAGCTGATTGTGGGCCTTTGCAATAGTATTAATGTTAATTGCACCACACACGGACGCTGCGATTAACATGAATACTATCTCAAAGGCCCACAATCAGCCGCTCACTATTAGGAAATGGAATGCAGCAAATCTAAAGCACAATGTGTGCTTTCAGAACCTGAGTTTGAGACTCTGCATTTCTTTTAATAATAGTTCGGGCGGCAAGGCTGATTGTGGGCCTTTCAGATGGTATCATAGCTGCCAATGTTTCAGATTGCTTGTGTGTGACATATTCACAATCCAAGTGTATTTATGAGTGACATTCAACAACTATGGGTGGCACTTTCTCGCTGTCAAAAATCAAGCAAGGAAGAGGAGGGAAACATAAATATCAGGCATTACACCTTCACTGAGGGCGTCAGACTCTACATAGGAATAGCATAAAGGCGGGACATGTGACCAGCACCAGGGTACATTCATGCAGTTATCATATCAGTGATTCTAAAATATTTTGTGAATAACAATAAGCTATTTATGATTACAACTGTGCTCAAGGCCGCTGCCCTTTTGTATAATATACAATAAGAACCTTAAGATGGCCACTGAAACTTGGCTTAAGGACAAGCCTCACCATTGACTTAAAAAATAAAAACGCCAAAATCTGAAAAATAGCTGATTTACTAAATGTATTTAATTGAATACTGCTATTTTATTAAAGTACTGAGGCTTGACAACCTGATGCCAGTGAATTAATTCAATCTATGCAAACGAATGAACAATTCAATGATGCAGACTAGAGTAGAGGGCTACAGAGTGTCTGCTTCGACACACAAAAGGAGGAGGAGGTGATGAGGGGGAGAGGCTATGTAGTGATGAGGGGCACTGGTGGAGGGTGGCAGTGAGGGAATCCAAGGAGTATGTCATGGGGGGGGGGGGCTACGGAGAGATGAAGTGAACTGTTGGAGGGTGGTAGTGAGGGAGTCTGAGGAGGAGGTGATGAGGGGGAGAGGCTATGGAGCGATGAGGGGCACTGGTGGAGGGTGGCAATTAGGGAATCCGAGGAGGAGGTCAAAAAGGGGAGAGGCTATGAAGCGATGAGGGACACTGGTGGAGGGTGGCAATTAGAGAATCCGAGGAGTAGTTCATGGTGAGAGAGGCTATGGAGCGATGAGGGGCACTGGTGGAGGGTGGCAATTAGTGAATCCAAGGAGGAGGTCATGGGGGGAGAGTGGGAGATACATAGAGATGAGGGGCACTGGTGGAGGGTAGTAGTGAGGGAGACTGAGGGGGTCATGAGGGGGAGGGGCTATGGGGAGATTGTGAGGGGCACTGTTGGAGGGTGGCAGTAAGGGCATGCGAGGAGGTCATGAGGGGGAGGGGCTTTGGGGCAATGAGGGTCCCTGTTGGAGTGTGGAAGTGAGGGAATCCGAGGAGGGCATTGGGGGAGGGGCTATGGAGGAATGAGGGGCACTGTTGGAGGGTGGCAATGAGGGATCCATAGAGGAGGTCAATAGGGGGAGGGGCTACGGAGGGATGAGGGGCACTGGTGGAGGGTGGCAATGAGGGAATGCAAGGAGGAGGTCATAAGAAGGAGGGCCTTTAGAGAGAGGAGGGTGGTACTCAGGGGATTCAAGGATAAAGTCATGAGGGGGAGAGGCTTTGGGGAGATGAAGGGCACTGTTGGAAGGTAGCAGTGAGGGAATCCGAGGAGGAGGTAATTGGGGGAGGATTGGAGATACGGAGAGATGAGGGGCACTGGTGGAGGGTGGTAGTGAGGGAGTCTGATGAGGAGGTCATGAGGGGGAGGGGCTACAGAGAGATGGAGTGCACTGTTGGAGGATGGTGGTAAAAGTATCTACAGAGAAAGACGTTAGTGGTGGGGCGCCAATAAATAACTCTCCACATGCTCTGTATACACACAGAAGCAATCCTTGTATCTCCGTGACTGTTTGCAAGTAGATATAATGTAATCTATGGCTTGTAGACTAGCTCCAGAAGAGACAAATTGGGCCAGTAGTGGCCCACCCAAATTAAAATTCCTGGAGCCGGGCCTGATCCACACCCTGTGGGTAAACGTCCCCATCAACAAAAAAAAGTGACCTGTAGTCTAGATCAAATTACACAGACAGCTGCTTCACTGTCGTAATGAAAGATAATTATTTCAATTATTACCTGTTTGCGACAAGCAGCAATCATTTCAGTGTGCCGTTGCCCAGCTCCTTATTCCAGGCTGGTCAGCTGTCCTGGAGGTCCGGGGCGCTACACAACCGAGTGAAAGTCAGTCACTGACTCCGTGACTGCTCAAGACTTGGACCCCAGGCTTGGCAATATAATTGATTTTGCCGTGGGTGGCGGCCGCCTCTGCATGGGCGGCCCGGCAATTAAGAGCAGCAACTCTACTGTGAGCTGAGTGCTATGATTGCGCCAGCACCGCCCTCAAACAGTACCTCCCCGCGCACTGGCAGCAGGACATGAAGAGCCCAGCACAGCGCCACAGGCACCCAACTGATTGCCTGGCACACCCCGTTGTTTCATTGGGCACTACCTCATAAGATCAGGCCGCAGGCCCTCTGACTCAGAGCCGTGTGGAGTCACAGGAATTGTGATACATTGTAGCAGAGCAGGGAGCCTGCTAGCAGCCCATAGCTCAGGTACAAGGCCCCAAGCCTGCAGGAACAGCGCAAGAAGTAGGCCAGTGCGACGCGCTGCCAGCTGCCACCTGCCACATACTCCACAGGGCAGCGCTTCAGCAGAGATACATAAATGCGAAATGCATCATATGCGTGACAATGCATTTCAGTGCGGTGATGCGAAGCTCCACACTGAAATGCGTTACTCTAACGCCTGATGTGTGATACTTGGCAGGACCTTGCCATACCAGGTCCTTTTTGAAGACTCGGCTTCATTACAAATCAGACACGCTGAAGACGTTATACATGTCCCCTATATAACCCCTGTGAGATAATCCTCGTTACAGTTTCCTGAATAAAGTAAAGGTATGCATTACATTCCTGCATGCCATTACAATCCTAACTCGCTATACCTATCAGAGACCAGCGTCCCACCCTCAGCTTCACGCTGACGTGTTGGGTTCCTATGAGTTGTGTCCTCCGTTCCGTTGGAACCTTTTTTTGTGTGAGTTAGGCATGCCAGATTACAACAAAAGGAAGGCAGGCATGGTGGGATTTGATGCACATTTTCATCCAGAGTGCCTCGTCAAGACAGCCAGTGATTTCATCTTCACTTCTAATAGTGTGTCTATGCACATGGGTCCTTCTTTCCGAAAACCTACTCCACACCAAAGACTGCACCTCAGGTTACTACTCTACCCTAACTCACACTCTTAGGGGCATATTATCAATACAGGCGATAAAATTATCGGAGTTTTAGCGCCCGAAAACTGCCGGTAAAACGGTGATAATTGGCTTGATAATATCCTCTATGGAATTCCAATTGAAGCCCATGTTAAATGTGAAGGACTTCTAACATGGGCTTCAATTAGAATTCCATAGAGCATATTATCAAGCCCATTAATGCTGTTTTAGCAGCAGTTTTCTGCCGCTAAAGCGGCGATAATTGTATCGCCTGTCTTGATAATATGCCCCTTAGTTCTTGCAAGAAGAGATAGTAGTAGTCTCTTTGCTCCTGCTCACCTCATTCATTGGTGCAGTACTTCGTGCTGCCGGGTTTCTATATCCGCTTCACAGGTCTGTGCATCCCTGTCTTGGCTCTCTGGATATCTGAGGACCTCTGTAGTTCACTACAGCGCAGAACACCCCATTAAGAGGCACCGATGACCATCAAGGTGAGCCCTTCAATAAAGGCTCAGTGCATCTTCTTTTTCTTGGCTGTGATTTTGGCCACACCACCGGTAACGTTCAAATTGAGGTTTATTAGCTTAATCTGTGAGCCAGGCATGACGACCCCTGCCTTGTTCAGTTGCAGTCACCTAAGATTCATTCAACCATCTATATTTGCAAGAAAGAAACACATATTACTTTATTGGTTCTGTGAACTGTATACTTATGCAGCTATTTGTGTTGTTGGTGTGGGACTTGAAATTCATTCTCTTTCTGCCAATGATGTCACTGGAGAATACATTACCACTTAGAAGTGGGTTTCTTAAGCAGAATTTTTCTGTGCTTTATATCTATGCTTCAGTGACATATATTAGAACCGCATGTTTATTTGGACTAAATAGTCACCCGTTACTTTATTTTATTTAAAAGGCGCGCACTTTGATAAAACAAAAGATTTATAGCTTACACATTATAAAATAGCTTCTTTGTATTCTAAAGGAAAAGAGGAGCGTTAAACACATCGAGGCCTCCTAAATAAACAATGACACTTTAAACCAACTGAAAAACAGGCCTATTTAGTATTACATTCCTGCTGACTGAGGAGTCCACAGATTTTTACTAATGTTGTGCCGGTGCAGCCACAAAAGTGCAGCACCCCACTATCATTTCTGCCCCTAATGATTGGCAAGCCCAGACTTTGTATTTCAGTGCAGTGATATGGACCACCACACTGAAAGCGTTAATCTAATGCCTGATGCGTAGTATTTGACAGGGCTGAGACTTCAGAGACAATTTAAGGCATGGCCAAAGTGGGCTCTGGCCCAGGCCCCAGCCTTTAAGGGGAGCCTCCTGATAGTCTTGCCGTGATGACCTTGAATAATTACTAAACTGATTGTTTTGAATACTATTATCCCTTAATTTATTTTTAAGGTGGGTAATGTGTGAGAGTCTATTATAGCCATTCTGCAGAGAAATATTTATTTTTCATACAACATCCATAAAAAGGTTTCTTTTTTATCGCAATAGGACCAAACATATGAGGAATGGGAGTGTGTCACAGATATTATTTGCAGTAATATTAGTGAACTGCTGATGTTTTACAATATTGATAACACACATCACTATCCCTGAACATTAGATGTAAACCCATTTAGAATCCAGACAATTGCACCTGTATACTGTCAGTGAACTGGCCTAAGAGGGCAAGAAAGAGCTGAAATGAAATCATGAATTCAAACCCATTCTGAACAGGGCCCCCCAAATAGGTTTGGCCCAGGGACCCCAAAATCCTTAAGATGTCCCTGGTAGACTTGCTGCATTTCTTTAGTTGATAGGGCCGGTCCTAGGGAGGTGTGACTGGTGCCACTGTACCGGGTATTGACTTCAGGGGCGTGGGTGAGGGGGAACACCGTGTTTGCAGGTATATTATTGTTTTAATAGCACCTGCTGTGATGTTCCTTGACTCCAGCAATTTTCATGCAATAATAAATATGTCAAGATAACTCTCTGAGTTTTCTCTAGTGGAAGTTCTAAGGTAGCGCAGAGGGTTAATATGCCTGCTGCAAAGAATATGCCATATGCAGATCTCAAAGTGCCTGGCTATCTCAAGGCGGTACCTATAAAAAAGGCACCGAAATGGGAAGGCCAAAGCAAATTCCTGCAGGGCATGGACTGCCAAGTACATGCCCTGCAGGAACTTAGGGTGCATGCACACAGGGGGGCATAACATGTGCCCCCCTGCATGTATCCCCAGCTATGCGATCTTGTACAGGCTCCTGACATTTCCACACCCTGTGGGCAGAGCTCTAGTTGAGAATCTTTAGGGAAATCTTATATTGGTACCACTGTTGGAGGCCTGTGCTTTTCTAAAGCCGAAGTGTACTTGCCCGTGTAACCAATTCATGTCATGGTGTGTGTGTAAATTGCAAACCTGCCTTAAGAGCCTTCATGTGGCGCTGTATGTGTGGAATGCACTGTATTTTCATTTTTTAAGCAAAAGTTTGGAATGATGTTTGCACTGATATTTGTCAATGCACCCATATGCGCGGTCCGGTTCTTGGCGCACACAGCATTGGCTGCAGCGCACCCAACACTGCCGCACACAGAGGAAAAAAATTAGAGGAAACATTGCACAGGATGCGTGGGTCTTACAAACAGTCCAAGGTTTCTGCATAGATTTCTATCAAACTCCACATCACAAATTTCCCCAACAAGACAGCATTTTTATAGATGCGGAAATAGAAGACTTGCTGCAGAAGAACACAGTAGCATATTGCGACAACAGTTAAGGGGGCTTATGCAGAAATGTCTTCCTGGTACAGAAGAGGGGAGGTGGACACAGGTTGATCTTGAATTTGAGGGATTTCAACCATTTCATCACATACAATCACTTCAAAATGGAGGGTATCCATCTGTTGGCGGACTTACCGTGGGAAGGAGACTGGATGGTCCGGTTGGACCTCAAGGATGCAGATTTAACTATTCCATTCTTCCCTGCTCACCGGCGCTACCTAAATGCCGTGCAAGGGCAGGTGGCTGGAATATTTTGTACTTCCTTTTGGGCTATCTTCAGCTCCTCGGTGTTTCACCATGCTGATGAGGCCAGTAGTGGCCCATCTCGGGGAACAGGGAATTTGCTTTATAATTTATCTAGATGACATTCTTATCATGGCCTCATCTCTATCCCTGGCCTTCCTTCATCTACAGATAATGATGGCTCGTCTGCTGGAATTGGGGTTCATCATCAACAAACTCAAATCAGTTCTGTTTCCTGCTCAGATGATAGAGTTTCTGGGATTTGTGATTGAATCTCAGGCGGCGCAGATGAAACTTCCAGAAGCCAAATTGCGAGACTTGGAGAAGGAACTGAAGTTGACACTATCTAAATAGGTGGTATCCTTGCAGACTATTGCTAACCTGGTCGGTCTCCTGGCATCCTCGATACAGGCTATTTTTCCTGGTCCCCTTCATTCCTGGGCCTTACAACGTTTGAAAATACGCCACCTTCAGAAAGATTTGTCATACACGGATCAGGTTCCTCTGACAGAGGAGGTCAGAGAGGAACTCCGCTGGTGGCTGGGCCACGTAGATGCTGGAATGGAAGAGCTATCTTCGGTTTCCGTCCGGAAATAGTGATAGAATCCGATACCAGTCATTGGGGCTGGGGGGCTCGTTGTTGAGAAGTATCCACAGAAAGCAGGTGGTCTCTCCAGGAATTGTCCCTTCACATCAATGGCTAGAGTTTTTAGCAGGTTCATTTGCGATTCTGACACTTTCTCCCAAGTCAATATCATGTTGCATCCTTCTTAGGATGAACAACATATCGGCAGTATGATACATCAACAAGCTGGGGGAGTATGAAGTCCCCTATGTTAGTTGAGATAGACATGGATTTTTGGCACTATGTCTCAATCACCAGATTTCAGTGATAGCGGAGTATATTCCAGACCAGTCCAACACTGTAGCAGACTGGAACTTCCATGACCTGAAAGATTACAACGATTGGCAGCTCCAGCCGTCACTGTTCCAGATGATTCACTCGATTCAGGGTCCATGTGTGATGGACCTTTTTGCCTCCAGATTGAATTGCCAGTTGGAGGTTTTCTTCAGCTGGAGGCTGGATCCCCTAGCATGGGGCCACGGATGCTTTTTCCCTGGATTGGTCTGCGACTCTGATTTATGCGTTTCCCCCATTTGTACTTATTCGAAGGGTGGCGACTCAGATCTCTCGCCCGTCGGCGGAGGTAGTCTTGGTACCCCCCTGTGAAAAATGCAGCCTTGGTTTCCAATGCTCTTGGAACTGATATGCAATTTCCCTCTCCTTCTTTCTTGGTCCCAGATGATGCTCCTGGGCCCTCGGGGAGTTACACTCATTGGTAATATCAGCTATTCCTGATGGCCTGGAGGCTTCCCAGCAACAATGAACGTTAACACGAATTTCAGAAGTGGCTTCAGGCTTCATTCAGCAAGCCTGGGCACCATCCACCAGGTAGCGATACTCGTCAGCATGGCGATGCTTGAAGGGTTGGTGACTGGAACGGCATGTGGATCCAGTGGAGGCAGTCATCTCAAGTGACAAATTTCATTTCGTACAAGGCCTGGGAGGGTCACACTTACAGGTTGGTAAATAACTTTAGATTGCTATTTCGCATGGACATGACCAAGTTGACGGTAGACCGGCAGGTATGCAGCAATTGGTTTGTAAACTGCTCAAGGGTATTCGAGTGGTGAACAGTCCTAAGGCTAAGTGTTCCTGTTTGTGGGATATAACTAAGGGACTAACCTTGTTTGAAAATTGGCCAAACAGTTATAAGTCAAATTGGCTATGCTTTTGTGTTTATCTGCCTGTCATCACACCTCTGATGTGAAAGTTCTCAACTTGACAGGATCCCCCAGGCCCGGGCTATATTACGCTTGGCTCTTAACATTCCAAGTGTTACCCATTTCTTTTCTTTACTCTTTCAGTCTGTTTCCCCTCATATATATTCAAGAGGCACCATTTTGCGTCTGGTTCAAACCGTTTTCCCAGTACTCCGCCAAGCAACCCACAACCCCCTCCCAGTATTTTTTTATGTAGACACATTCCCATATTATATGAAAAAACGTCCCTTCCTGGTTGCACACCCTCCTACATTTTGGATTTTCCCTAAGGTTTATTTTGGCCAGCATCTGACATGAATAATACTTTCTATGTCATTTTTTTTGCTGTACTCGACTAAACTTGGAAGAGATCCCCTCCTCCCGCGGGGGAGGCAAGTGCTTCCCGCCAGTCCTCTTCATCCAACTCTCCCACATTTCGAGTCCAGCAATCTCTAAGTGAGAGGAGGGAATCCGGGGTATTGTTCAGTAAATTTTGGGAAGTTAGGGAGATAGCCCTTTGGCTCATGTAATCTATTAAAATTCTGTCCTCCAATAGAGAGGATTCAGGGAGTACTTTGCCTATGGGAATTACCGCTTGGAGGGCATGCTTAATATGCATATATCTAAACATTTCTGTAGTGGCTTGTTCATACTCTTGTTGTAACTTCACAAAATGAATCACTCTGCCCTTGAGCCATAAGTCATCCACCTTAGATATTCCTAGTAAGTCCCATTGTTGGAACCTGGGATGACAGGTCACCTAGGGTAGCCTGGCCTAGGGTAAGACATAGATACTAGAGGCACAAGTGTGAAGGTTGCAAACCCCCCAGCAGTAAATCCACGCAATAACACACAAAAATGACACTACACCAAAGTATGGAAAAATATGAGCTGCTTTATAAAAATAATATCTGTTCTCTTGTTTGTAGTTTTCACAGCTTATTAGGATACAGTCTATCTGGTAAGATAATATTGCTTTTGAAGTTGTCAAATCATGTCACACAACAATTCTCTTAATTTAACAATTCATTACATTTGGCTAGGCATTTATTAACCTACGCAAAGTTATGAGCACAATTCCCCTTTTTCTGAGCTTATCACTTTTACATCATAGAACAATAGTTCCCCTGTGGAAGAGCCTGTACTCCTCTAGAAAAGATTACACATTTCTTTCCCCTTCACTACTGACCACAGAAAAACTGGCTATTCCAGTTTAGGCCCACATTCAATGAAGCCCCTTCAGGGATTCCTCAAGGGCACTGCACACCTTGGGACAGATTCTCTGGTTTACTACTTGTTATGTCTCAATCTCTTGCATGTGTTTTACTCTTTTTGTGGCAGTCACTTCCCCCTCTTGATCAACTCCTTACCACCAGTGAAGTGGATGCTTTCAAACCTCCTGCGCCAGAAGAAGGGGGGGAAAATGGCCGGTAATGCCAAGGAACCGAATGTTGATAAGCCTCTCTTGCCTCTGAGGGCTCCGCAGCTCTCTCTCCCCGCTCGGGCCAGCTCCTCCGTGTGGCGCTCAAGCGGAAAACAAAGGCAGTTTCAGCGATTCCCCCAGGCCGCTACCGGGCCCCTCAGCTCTCCCTTCCCGCTCCCGCCAAGTGCTCCGTGCGGCGCTCGAGCAGGGAGGAGAAGACAGAACACGCTCACCAGCTGCTGTGGGCTCCCGGCGCTTCTCCTCAGCGTCGGTCGGGAAAGGACACTACTCCGGCTGACATGCGCGGTACACCCACGCTGGCGCCGCCTCTCACTGCGCTGGCACCCAAGGAAGAACGCTTCTCCCACGGGCCTGCTCGGTCCTAGGCCTCTCCTGAAATGTAGCAGTGGGTCCGCTTGGGGCATGCGCGATAGCGCTCGACTACCTCTCAATCAGTGGCACATCCACAACAACGCGGCTGGTGCCCCCGGGGTCCTGTACACGGCGAGATCAGCGCTGCCTCCTAGAAACCGGCACCTCTTTCCTTCCTCTGTTTCCTGAGTGGAAGTGGAGTTCTGTCGTCTGCGTGACTGGTAAGGTCCCACAGGGACACACGGCCACAAGTCTGATGTACACCCAAGGCAATGGGGAATAGAGCTATATCTCTTCACGTGTCAGCTCCTGATCTCTATCCTTTTCAGAGACTTCTTAACCCTCGGTACTGGGTAGAGGTGGGGGATGAAGAGCACCCTTTTCAAAAGTCTCTCCCACTGGGCAGAGGACTGCGCTCCGCAGCGCTGCAGTCTCCTTCTCCTTTTTACACCCCACTATTTCTAAGCTAGGGGTTAGTCAGGCGCCCAGCATCTCCAGCCATCCAAAACAGCAGGGTCAGGACAAATAACCCAAGGGAGGAAGGGTGGTGAATCAGTAAGGCAACCCTCTGACTATCCTACCCCCACCTTTTGCTACAGCCTGTCCTCTAACTGACTCTCTCTACTTAGACAAAATGGCTGTCCAGCATTCCGCCTTTTATAGGCTGACCCTCAGGAGTCCAGAAGGGACCAGAAGGTTCTAGAACGCCCTATTCTACTCTATGGGACAGGTTCTGGGTTTGGCAGTTAGGACAGTTAGTAGCCACCATTTTGTGACTCCAACTATTTCCCTGTCAGAAAAGGCCTCTAGACCTGAGGTGAAAAACTATGAGGGGAGGGGAAAAGAACGCCTATCCCCTTGACCAACACCTAGAAAAAGCTAGTGGACACAAAAATTAATAAAGGTATGAGGGGCAAAAAGGGGACAAAATAAATAATAAATTGGAGGGACTACGCAAAAAGCCAGACAGGTCTGACACGCGTCCCCCCCCAGCTGAAAGTGGGGAGAACTACCCAACCCCTTGGGAGTCCTCATCACTAAGGCGGAAATACCTGGAGAGACCGTCTGCATTGGCGTGGTCCACTCCAGGCCGATGTTCCACCCGGAAGTCCATTCCCTGTAGGGAGATGGACCACCTCAACAGCTTGGGATTCTCCCCCTTCATCTGCATTAGCCAACGAAGGGGGCGATGGTCAGTCTGAACCAGGAAGTGCGAGCCAAACAGGTATGGCCGCAGCTTCTTCAGAGCCCACACCACCGCAAAAGCTTCCCTCTCAATTGCACTCCACTTCTGTTCCCGGGGAAGCAGTCTCCTGGATAAGAAGACCACAGGCTGATCCAGGCCCTCTTCATTTAGTTGCGATAACACTGCCCCAATGCCATGTTCTGATGCATCTGTCTGGACAATGAACTCCTTGGAGAAGTCTGGGGCCCTCAGGACCGGTGCTGCACACATTGCCTGCTTCAGTTTCTCAAAAGCTTGCTGACAAGCTTTCGTCCAAACTACCCGTCGAGGTTGTTTCTTTGAGGTGAGCTCTGTGAGGGGCGCTACAATAGTGCCATATCCCTTCACAAAGCGACGGTAGTAGCCTGTGAGGCCCAGGAAAGCTCGGACCTCAGTCTGTGTCTTGGGGGGTTCCCAGGCCATGATCGCCTCAATCTTTGCCTGCAGGGGCTGCACTGACCCCCTACCCACCAAGTGTCCAAGGTACACAACCGACCCCTGCCCAATCTGGCATTTGCTGGCTTTGATGGTCAATCCAGCTTGTTTCAGGGCCTGAAGAACTGCTTGCAAATGTTGCAAATGGTCCTCCCAACTGCTACTGAAGACAGCGATGTCATCCAGGTAAGCAGCAGAGAAACTCTCCATCCCAGAGAGGACCTGGTTCACCAGCCGCTGAAATGTGGCAGGGGCATTTTTGAGCCCAAAGGGCATCACGCAAAATTGGAAGTGTCCCTCAGGCGTGGAGAAGGCTGACCTTTCCTTTGCTCCATCTGTCAAGGAGATCTGCCAGTACCCTGAAGTGAGGTCAAAGGTACTTAGATATTGGGCAGCTCCTAGCCGGTCAATTAATTCATCCGCCCTAGGGATCGGATGAGCATCAGTCTTTGTAACTGAGTTCAGTCCCCGGTAATCCACACAGAACCTCAGTTCTGGCGAGGTGCCCGGTGGAGCGGCTTTTGGCACTAGCACCACCGGACTGGACCAAGGGCTGTTGGAAGGTTCTATCACTCCTAGCTCTAGCATCTTGTCAACCTCTCCATGGATGCTAGCCTTCACCTTGTCTGACAGCCGGTAGGTCTTTGATTTCACTGGTGGGCTGTCACCTGTGTCCACATCATGGGTGCACAGGTGGGTTCTTCCCGGGACAAGGGAGAACAACGAAGAGTACTGCTCCAATACCTGGCGGCAATCCTCTCGCTGCTCAGGAGTTAGGGATGGGGAGAGAATCACTCCCTCCACCGACCCATCCTTCTCTTGAGACGAGAAGAGATCAGGGAGAGGCTCGCTTTCTGCTTCCTCGGCACCATCAGTCACCATCATCAGGATGACCTCTGGCCTCTCATGGTGGGGTTTGAGGCGATTGGCATGCAGCACCCGTAGGGGCTGTCGAGGGATCTTAAGATCCACCAAGTAAGTGGCCTTACCCTTCTTTTCCAACACCTCAAATGGGCCTGTCCAACGATCCTGAAGGGCACTTAGCTCTCCAGGTTCCATCACCCACACTTTCTGGCCAGGCTCCAACTCCACCGGGTGAGCATTGTGGTCGTACCATTCCTTCATTACTGCCTGGCTGGCCTCCAAGTTGTCAGAAGCTTGCTTCCACAACTTTGCCATTTGGCTCCGGAAGGCCAGCATGTAGCTCACCACATCCTGAGGAGGCTTTCTGGGAGACTTTTCCCATCCATCCTTCACCAGGCTAAGAGGTCCACGCACAGGGTGCCCGTACAACAGTTCAAAAGGGCTAAAGCCCACTCCCTTCTGCGGCACTTCTCGGTAAGAGAACAGCAAACAGGGCAGGAGGACGTCCCATTTCCTCCGTAGGCTCTCAGGCAGACTTCTTATCATGCCCTTCAGGGTCTTATTGAACCTCTCTACCAGTCGGTTGGACTGGGGGTGATAAGGAGTGGTGAACCGGTATGTCACTCCACACTCCTTCCACATCGCCCGCATGTAAGCTGACATAAAGTTGGTCCCCCTGTCGGACACAACTTCCTTGGGGAATCCCACTCGGGTAAAGATCCCCATCAGGGCCCTAGCCACTACAGGTGCAGTGACAGTCCTCAGAGGAATGGCCTCTGGATACCGTGTGGCATGATCCACCAGAACCAGGATAAACCTGTGACCAGCTGTTGTTGGTGGATCCAATGGCCCTACAATGTCGATGCCCACCCTTTCAAAGGGGGTGCTAACGACTGGAAGTGGTTCCAGGGGAGCCTTCGCTTCACCCCTGTTTTCCCACTGGCCTGGCAGGATACACATGTCCGACAGTAAGTGTTGGATGCCACTTTCATTTGAGGCCAGTAAAAGTGGAGGACAAGCCGAGCAAAGGTCTTGTCCTGTCCTAAGTGTCCTGCCAAGGGTATAGCATGAGCCAATTCCAGCAGAAAGGCTCGGTATTGTTGCGGGACTACCAAGGCCCGTGATGAGCCAGGTAAGGGTACCTTGGGTTCACTGTAGAGGAGTCCATCCTCCCAGTAAATATGGTAGTATCCCGTAACATCACCTGCTGCCTGGGCTTCAGCCTGACGCCTCAGTCCCTCAAGGGTAGGGCACTCCCTCTGCCCCTTACAGAATTCCTCTCTGGTAGGTCCTCCCTCCACATGCCACTCAGCAGGGATGGGTAAATCCTCCAGAGAGTCTACTTCCCCCTCCACAGACTCCTGGTCCACCACTGCAGGTGGCCGATCCGTCACATGGGGTGCGGAAGCCGAAGCAGGTTCTTCCTGTCTTCGGATCTGTCCCTTTTTGGCAGCGGGTTGGGCCATTGTTCCAGGCTCCAACCCAGGCGAACTCCCTCTCCGGGCAGCCGCAGACCGTGTGCTCACACAGGCCCAGTCAGGTGTACCCAGCATCGCAGAGTGCGTCCGGTATTCCACCTCTCTCCAAGTGTTGTGCTCCATGTCATTCCCCAGCAGACAATCAACTGGCACGGCAGGGCTTACAGCAACTCGAAGTGAACCTGCAACCCCTTCCCACTCAAAGGGAACCTCAGCCACTGGATAGTGGCCCATTCTGCCGTCAGCCATCGCGGCGGGGTGGAGTACATGGGGAACCACCTGCTCTGGAGACACCAGTTGACTTCTCACCATAGTCATACTGGCTCCTGTATCTCTCAGAGCCTCCCCTCTCTGGCCATTGATGGTGACCCATTGCCCATACTTTGCAGTATTTGGGGGCACCTGGATCTTAGGAACCATCTCCCGTTCCCCCAGGGACACTAAGGTGACACCCGCCCACTCACCCCCCTTATCTAAGGGCAACTCCTCCCCGAGCGCTACACTAGCTACTCCCGGTGGTTTTCCTCCGGTGGGAGGGGGTGGTCTCTTTGGGCATCTGACATCTCCCTTATAATGTCCAACACCACCACACTCAAAGCAGTGGAGAACCCTTGGCTGCTGGCTTTGGCCAGGATTAGGGTTTCTGGGCGGGTTTGCCCTAGGGGTGAAACCTGTTCCCTTCCCTTGGAAATTGTTTTGGGGACCTTTAGTGAACTCCCTCTTTTTATCTCCCCCCTCCTTCTTCTGGGGGGCGCCCTGTCCGGCCTTTTGGGAATCCCCTCCAGTCCCCTTTGAGGACACCCGGGTACTTGCCCAGATGTCCGCCTCCTCTGCAAGCTTCCGGGGATTGGTCAGCTTGCTGTCCACCAGGTGTTGGCGCAGCTCGGGAAAACATTTCTCAAGGAGGTGCTCTTTCAAAAATAGATCATACAACCCCTCATAATCCTTCACCTCGCTGCCCTTGACCCAGCCCTCCAATGCCTTTCTTGCATAATCAAGGTAGTCCACCCAGTTCTGGGTGCTTAACTTGTGGCTCCCCCTGAACTTCTGGCGATACCTTTCTGGGGTAAGCCCAAACTTCCTTACTAATGCTAGCTTCATGGTGGGGTAGTTGGTTTGCTCCCCTGGTTCCAGGGCCAGCAAGGTGTCCCGACCAGTAGGAGGCATGTACATATACAAACCACCCCCCCCAGTGCTTCTCCTGCACCCCATGGGCTCTTAAGGAGACCTCATAGGCAGCCAACCATTTGGCTATGTCATCTCCCTGACTAAAGCTAGCAATAAGGTCTTTTGGCAAATAGGGTCTGGACTCCCTGGCTGTCTCTTTGGATTCGCTGCCACCATTTATTACAGGAGAGGGCCCCCGTTGCAGGGCCTGGAGTTCCAACTCTTTCAACCTGAACTCGTGAGCCATCCTCCGCTCCTCTTTCTCCTGCTCCAGCTTAGCCAACTCCCATCTCAATTGCCTTTTTTCCCTCCTGTCAGTAAGCTCGGCTTCAGTTAAGCTTCCCCCAGAGGCGCTACTGCCCTTGCTGGAGTAGGACACTGGTCCTGGGAGTAGGTTTTCCCCCTCAGGGTGGAATAATCCCTCTATCTCCACAACCGTGTCCCGGTCTGCCCCTTCATCCTCCTCCTTCCCTTCTTTGTGTGCCTCCACCCAAGCCCTGAGACTGGTCTGGAGTTCCCCCTTCTTGGCACCATGCTTAAAAAATACCCCCATTTTCTGGCAGAAATCTTTCAGCTGAGCCACAGAATAGGTATCTAAGTTTTCTAGTGCAAACTCCATTTTACAACAGGAAATACCAAGTTATACACACCAGGAAATTAGAGTTGCAAGGGCAACCTAAAGCCACCTCCACCCCACCACCAGGAACAAATTTGGAAAAACAAAAGGACAAATTAGGAGGGCCGCTAGGAGAAAACTCCTGGTGTAGGCTAGTGTATTACGTTTAATTACTACTGAGTAGCTGCAACCACAGTCAAGATCCCACCGCTAGCCACCAATATGTTGGAACCTGGGATGACAGGTCACCTAGTGTAGCCTGGCCTAGGGTAAGACATAGATACTAGAGGCACAAGTGTGAAGGTTGCAAACCCCCCAGCAGTAAATCCACGCAATAACACACAAAAATGACACTACACCAAAGTATGGAAAAATATGAGCTGCTTTATAAAAATAATATCTGTTCTCTTGTTTGTAGTTTTCACAGCTTATTAGGATACAGTCTATCTGGTAAGATAATATTGCTTTTGAAGTTGTCAAATCATGTCACACAACAATTCTCTTAATTTAACAATTCATTACATTTGGCTAGGCATTTATTAACCTACGCAAAGTTATGAGCACAATTCCCCTTTTTCTGAGCTTATCACTTTTACATCATAGAACAATAGTTCCCCTGTGGAAGAGCCTGTACTCCTCTAGAAAAGATTACACATTTCTTTCCCCTTCACTACTGACCACAGAAGAACTGGCTATTCCTGTTTAGGCCCACATTCAATGAAGCCCCTTCAGGGATTCCTCAAGGGCACTGCACACCTTGGGACAGATTCTCTGGTTTACTACTTGTTATGTCTCAATCTCTTGCATGTGTTTTACTCTTTTTGTGGCAGTCACTTCCCCCTCTTGATCAACTCCTTACCACCAGTGAAGTCGATGCTTTCAAACCTCCTGCGCCAGAAGAAGGGGGGGAAAATGGCCGGTAATGCCAAGGAACCGAATGTTGATAAGCCTCTCTTGCCTCTGAGGGCTCCTCAGCTCTCTCTCCCCGCTCGGGCCAGCTCCTCCGTGTGGCGCTCAAGCGGAAAACAAAGGCAGTTTCAGCGATTCCCCCAGGCCGCTACCGGGCCCCTCCGCTCTCCCTTCCCGCTCGCGCCAAGTGCTCCGTGCGGCGCTCGAGCAGGGAGGAGAAGACAGAACACGCTCACCAGCTGCTGTAGGCTCCCGGCGCTTCTCCTCAGCGTCGGTCGGGAAAGGACACTACTCCGGCTGACATGCGCGGTACACCCACGCTGGCGCCGCCTCTCACTGCGCTGGCACCCAAGGAAGAACGCTTCTCCCACGGGCCTGCTCGGTCCTAGGCCTCTCCTGAAATGTAGCAGTGGGTCCGCTTGGGGCATGCGCGATAGCGCTCGACTACCTCTCAATCAGTGGCACATCCACAACAACGCGGCTGGTGCCCCCGGGGTCCTGTACACGGCGAGATCAGCGCTGCCTCCTAGAAACCGGCACCTCTTTCCTTCCTCTGTTTCCTGAGTGGAAGTGGAGTTCTGTCGTCTGCGTGACTGGTAAGGTCCCACAGGGACACACGGCCACAAGTCTGATGTACACCCAAGGCAATGGGGAATAGAGCTATATCTCTTCACGTGTCAGCTCCTGATCTCTATCCTTTTCAGAGACTTCTTAACCCTCGGTACTGGGTAGAGGTGGGGGATGAAGAGCACCCTTTTCAAAAGTCGCTCCCACTGGGCAGAGGACTGCGCTCCGCAGCGCTGCAGTCTCCTTCTCTTTTTTACACCCCGCTATTTCTAAGCTAGGGGTTAGTCAGGCGCCCAGGATCTCCAGCCATCCAAAACAGCAGGGTCAGGACAAATAACCCAAGGGAGGAAGGGTGGTGAATCAGTAAGGCAACCCTCTGACTATCCTACCCCCACCTTTTGCTACAGCCTGTCCTCTAACTGACTCTCTCTGGTTAGACAAAATGGCTGTCCAGCATTCCGCCTTTTATAGGCTGACCCTCAAGAGTCCAGAAGGGACCAGAAGGTTCTAGAACGCCCTATTCTACTCTATGGGACAGGTTCTGGGTTTGGCAGTTAGGACAGTTAGTAGCCACCATTTTGTGACTCCAACTATTTCCCTGTCAGAAAAGGCCTCTAGACCTGAGGTGAAAAACTATGAGGGGAGGGGAAAAGAATGCCTATCCCCTTGACCAACACCTAGAAAAAGCTAGTGGACACAAAAATTAATAAAGGTATGAGGGGCAAAAAGGGGACAAAATAAATAATAAATTGGAGGGACTACGCAAAAAGCCAGACAGGTCTAACACCCATTTATCAAATCCCTTGGTATTTCTCAATAACCCGAGTTGATCTAAGTCCCATAGTGGGGTGATCTGTGTAATCTTCGATGACCAGCCCAAGATCTTATTTGCTGCATGCCAGACATGTACCGTGTGCATATTAGTGCCTGAGAGGCACCTTCTGCGAGAAAGTGCCCTCTTTCTTGCATGGTATGCCACCACTTTTTGCTGAATTGCTGATGTTCTTTGACTGAGTGTGCCCTGGGCACCTACTAATCAGGTACCCAGGGCCTATGTTCCTTCCTTAAAAATGCATTGAAGCCTGAACTCAATTGGCATCTCTGCCACATGTCAGCCCCTGGTAAATGGTAACACGGTACTCAGGGCACTGTGACCAGAGAAGGCCTCTAAGGGCTGCAGCACTTATTGTGCCACCTTTAGAGGCTCCGTACCCTGACACTCACACACTGCCTTTGCAGGCTGCGTGTCTTGGTGCAGAACAAAGTGAAGAATCTGATAGAGACATCTAGCCGCAGATTCTTTAACTTAGCATATCCCCAGGCACCAGACTGGATCTGAAAAACGTTTCTACAGTAGCACCTCTGCGTGCTGGGGAGCGCCGCCGCCCGGCTCTGCCCTGATGTTGTCCACGGACATGACGTCAGTGGAGCCATAGATGGCCCTCCCGGCACGCTGATGTCAGTTTTCTTCTTTTCCGCATCCGAGCGCGGATCCAGGAAAACCAGCAGTTCATTGGCCTGGTTTTTGGGCCTTCTCGACACGTTTGATGTCAGGTGGAACAGTGTGCAATGCCTTCCCGCTTTAAGGCTTGTGAAGCCTGTGCTCGTCAGATGTCTGGCACTGACCCGCACCTCATTTGTATGTGGTTCCTCGGTATGCACCACGACTCTAAGGACTATGATGCCTGTCAGCGGATGAAGCCAAAGTCCGTGAGGGAGTGTCGCATGAAGTTGCTGGCCGTACGGGTGTCCGGTCGGGCTCCCTCCTGTCGCCGCTCCTCTTCTCGAAATCGTGCTAGTTCCCGTGGTCGCCCCGCGACCGACCTGCGACTACAGGTAAGCGTAAGCCCAGGCATTGCTTAAGGAGTTCTTCTTCCGCTGCTAATGCCGCTGCCGCCCATTCCTCTTGCACTGAGCTGGGTAAACATGCACTACAGCCTCACCCTCCGTATCCACCCTTTGCGGGTGTTGGGGCAACTCGTACCCAAATGGAGGCCTATTGTAAGGTGCTACAGGCTTGTTTTGAGTCGCCCCCCTCTCCCTGGTGCGCCTTTGGGCCCCACCGAAGATTCAGGCACTCATGCTGGGTCCTCGTCTGCGGACGTTTCCCCGGCACCGGCTGTGCGTGTCGACTCCGAATCCGGAGCCGACACGACGCCACCAAGCCAGGGACCAGAGCCCAGCCAACTCCGTCAGTCAGCGCATAGTACTGTGTGGCTTCCTGTGCCGTCATCGGAGGCAGCGCCGTCGATGCCCGGGTTGACGCTAGGTACTACCCCAGGCTCGACGCCGACTCCGGCATCTTTTGCTGTGGGATCAGCATCGGTCGGCGTCCAGGTTAAATCCTCTGTGGAGGTCGTCGATATCCAGGCAACTCCGTTTTGTCGCTGCTTTCATTTACGCCTCCTCATTTGGAGCTTGATGCTTCCCTGGACTTCTCTGATGATGGGGCCAGGGTGCAAGTACCCTGTGTTGCCTGGCCTTCAGGCCAGTCTCCCTCTCATCCACTCCTCATGTCCAGTGGTTGGATTAGCCTTCAACCATCCCCTACTGACAATTTATTGTCACCTTCACGGTTAGTGGATAAATCTAGTGCTGCCTTTGCACAAACTATTCATGGGGCGGCTAATGTACTAGGCTTTCAGCCTCCTAGCGTGCAGTTGCAATCTGATCCTTTAATGGATCTGCTCCATTTGGAGCCTATTGAGGTTGAACCTTTGCTGCCTTTCGGGGATTCGATTCTTGACATCCTCCGTGGCACTTGGTCGAGGCCAGCTTCTGGTGAATCCGTTGAGCGCGCTGTTGCTCGTAAGCACCGCCCTGCTACGGGTGATCCTCTCTGTCTGTCTCTTCACCCAACTGCTCAGTGCAGGGTTGTTCAGGCAGCTTTTAGTTTGGAGTCCTCACCATCTTTACCGTTATTGCCTCTCACTAGGGAATCTCGGTGGCTGGATGTGTTGTTTTTCTATCTAGGACCCTAATTCGATATTCCCGATTTATGCCTTTATGTGGTTATAATAAATAATATCCTTATAAAGGAATAAGAATCATATCCATATTTAGTAATAGCCCATGCAGTCCAAATATGGCAAGGCTACTCCCCTAGACTCCTAGAAAGTACAAGGCGTTCTTTAAACAAACCAATCCTCCATCAGCCCGGAAATTCCCCCTGCTTTTGTTTTGAGTCCAGAAAGAACTGTTAGTTCTTAGTGACGTCTTATGTCCAACCTTACGTCAAACCCGGCACCTTTCAGGTATAAATATACCAACGTTGACTTAAGCAAACACATGGTGGTTTGGAGCAGAGCGGCTATCTACTTGCCCGACGCCAAGCTGATGCGAGAGCCGAAGGAAGCCGACCCTCCCTTGACGCACTGAGAGAGACGGTGTCTTTTCTCTTGCTGAGAAATCCAGCTCCGGTGTTTCCAGTCACCCTTGCGGGTTGCTGGGAGATCGAGTCCTGAGAGAGAGATACAAGACCTCCTACATTCTAGAACCAAGGTACGGAGCTGACTAAACCCTTAAGAGATTTCTTGATTCAGATTCTTGGCAAAAACCACCTTAACTTAAACTGCAACTTACTTACTCCTTCCCACGTATTAGGCTTAGGTCAGGTACACCGGGGTAGGCGTATCTTAGAAGCACCAGTTGAGTACGTTAGTCAACGTTTTTATGTATGTATATATTTTATCCGTTTTAAATGATCATATGGCTAAGAAACCATATCAATGCTTTTACAGTATTATTTCATAATACTCCTTTTACTGTGCGTACTTTACTTTATAAGTATTGCAACTGTGGCAACTCATTTCTCTTGCATGAGAAAGAAGACTGCTCAATAAATAACACATTTTATTGAAAACGCCCGTCTCTATTTCTCTGCACTCTGGTGAAACTAAGTATGCACGATTGACTGAGTGAAATAACCATCTATTGTTTTCACACGACTCTAGAGATATACTCTTTATTCTGAGGGAGCAAAGTTGTCATGTTTATGCGGTCAGAAACTAATCCCTTCTTGTCTAAATCAGGAGAGTTAACTCTTTCCTGAACATTCGAGAAAGTTTCTAGTGACCTCTGAGCTAGCTGGCAAAAGTAATTAAGTCTAATATAGTCAGTAGAGACCTAGATGACCTCAGTCCTAAGTCTACACTGCTGTTTATATTATTCCAATGCGCAGAGCCTATTGCGAATATAGGAACTACACTACATGGCGCCCAACGTTTGGTAAGGCGATAATCTAACACAAGACATTAGAGTAACTCAGTCGTGCTTTTTCACACAGACCCTTTTTCCCGTAAATACTTCAAAAGACGTCTGGAGTGGGTAAATGGTTAATATTAGCCGGAACTTAGTAGGAAGAGATTCCTATGTATTAGTTTTTGGTTTAGTCAACGTTGAAGGATACAGTGTTCCAAAATATTGTGCACCTAATCTTTGTTTCCCTTGAAACTTGATCTGCAACAAAAACTTTCTGTCAGTAAAATGCCGGAAGGTGACGAAGAAAGAGATGCTTTAGCAGCTCAACTTATAGCGGATGACACAAGTCTCCAAGATGAAGACCCGAATGCTATAATCATTCCGGTAAATGTAAGAAGAACTATAACTATTAAACTTATAGAAAATGGACTATCATCGAGAGGTGGTACCGTCATATTTGTGGTAGAGGCCCATGAATATCGGCAGACAGAGGTATTCTATTCATGGATAAATTTTCCAGCAGCACACGCTGTGACACAAGATTTCCACTCTTACAAAATAGGGGTACCTCCGGATGAATACGCTCCTTTCGAGGACGTTGAAATCCCACTAACTTACCAAGAGCACCTGCTTTGGTTTAATGGCGCCTTAAAACATCAAAATCACATCACCAAGCTAGGTCCACTAGGTAGACCAGGAGCCACGTGGCCGGTTCTAGCCAGCTACACACCACATCCCGACATTGAAAAAATGTCAAGCGGAGAACTTTTAGCTCAACTAAAACAACTAATCAAAATACATAGACAATTGGTCCAATATGTCATGCGGACTTCAACAGTCCAACCAGCAATAAAAATTCCACAGACCACCCCTCACCAGGGGAACACAAATAAAATCACACCACAGAATATACAATCAGCAATTGGCAAAATTCCCGCAAAACGGGAACAAATTCCATTCTGGTTAGCCCAGAAAATCACTCAAATAGAGGCGGTATTTCCGGATACTACACCTCATGAGAAACACAGAATTCTGACTATCTGTCTTCCAATGGGAATCGCACCACATGTGGAGGACTGTGACACTTGGGCACAGTCTTTGCTTCGATTTGCACAAAAACACATGGTGTTCCGTCCATGGCGATTATACCAGACGTACTAAGACAGATTCAAAATGAATACGGTCCAGAACCTGCTTTAACTCTGGGTATGAAATTACTGAAAGACTTCAAGCAGGTCTCGGCTATATTATTAGCCAACATAAAAGGAGAAGCAGCATCTGTGGCGATCCGCCAGAAATTGAAAGAAACAGATATAGCAGAACAACCTTTTGAACTTGCCAGAATCATAGAAAAATCCTATGAAGAACTAGATAGAGATAGTTTGGGTAGGAAATAAGTAAAACCCCAACTACTTGAAAATCCTGAAAAAACCTTTATTAAAAATAATCTAAACACTCCTAAAAAGAGTTGGGATGGAAATAAACAATCCACTCCCAGAGAAAAACGATTTCAGTTCAGAGGAAGGTCTCCTCAACGGAGAGATAGATCTCCAGAACGAGGTGGCAAGTCTCCCCAGAGGGAGCCCTCTGAGAAAAGATACAACCTTAGAGATAGGGATAAATTAAGGAAACCTGACAGATATCAAGATATTGATACACGTCCCTCTCGATCTTTTCAGACTTCCTCACAGAAATCGGAAAGAAGAGGACAGTCAAAAAACAAGGAAGAGCACGTCAAGTCAAAAGACAAGGAACCTGCTCATCAAAGTATTAAATTACAATTTCCAAAGAAGAAGGTAGCTAGTATTAAAATAAAACATGCCGAGGATACTGAGGACACAACTGAAAAACGGAGAGTAGGCCCAGACAATGCTAGACAGCGTAGCAGAAGTAACCATAGCTCGCAAGATCCTGATGAATCTTCTGGAGACAGTGGACACGAATGAATACATTCAAGTGGAAACTGCAGACACCAGAGTTAGCAAACCCCATAAATTATACGAAATAAGATTGTGTATAGAGGGGGACAAGACTAGGAAAGTAAGGGGTCTCTTTTGGGATAACCTTTCAAAAGGATATGACATCCTGTTAGCTGAGAAAGACTGGCCACCAGAGTTTGTCAGGGAGTGCCCTCATGGCGAAGAAATGAATATGCCTGCCTTCTCAAATCATATTCCAATTCATAAAAAATACAAATTTGCAAGAAAATGGGCAGTGGCCCAAGCTCCTGTATTATATAAAAATCATGTAGGATGGGTTGAGGATTCTCCTCACCATAAAATCCAGTTAAAAAATCAACCTACTGCCCAAAGGCAGTATCCTGTTAAGCAAGAAGCTAAAAAAACAAGTCAGGGAGATCCTAGATCAACTTGAATATCAGGTGGTGATTGAAACATGCACCTCACAAATGAACAATCCTTTGTTTCCTGTCTCCAAGCCAGACAATTCATATCGTCTAGTTTTGGACTACAGACAACTAAACTCCTGCTGCAAAACATTTGCAGTACAAAACTCACACAGTGCATCATTAATGAATAACATCGTGCGCAAAAAATATAAAACGCCATTAGATATCTCAAATGGCTTCTTTTGTCAAAACATTGCACCTGAAAGCAGGTATTTGACCGCTTTCTCAACAATGGGGTCGCAAAAACAATTCTGTCGACTCCCACAGGGATTCAAGAATAGCCAAGGATTATTCTCAGCAAGAGTAACAGAGTTACTACAAATATATGATGATGAGGCATTATCTTATGTCGATGACATCTATCTCACAGATGATGACCTGGAGACACACTTGAAAAGAGTGAACACCATAATACTTGGGTTCGCAGCCAAAGGGTATAAATTCAACTTTAAGAAGTCACGAATTACCCATCTAACTGTCCTGTTTTTAGGATATGAATTATCAAGTGAAGGCAAAAGCCTAGCAGACAACTCCTTAGAGAAGTGTGCTGTACTCCAAACTCCAAAAACGCTGAAGAATTTACAATCAATACTAGGATTCCTGAATTTCGGAAGAACATACATTCTAAATTATGCAGAGAGGGTTAAACCTCTCTATGAATTAATAAAACCTGATTTCAAACCAATTAATTGGACTCAGAAACACACAGAAATTCTAAGATCATTACAAACAGACATGTTAACTAAAACAAAACTGCAAACTCGCGAAAACGTACGCAACCTTGTAATCCGAGTCATCCCAGGAAGATGCGGATTCACGTACCTGACCTCTAATGAGGGAGAAACGGTACCAATAGCTTACAAATCATATTTGTACACACAAGCTGAAATGAAATTCAGTTCTACTAAAAACTTCTAATAGCGGTTCAAACTGCTGTAGCAAAAGAAAGAACCCAAGCCCAAGGTAGGAGGATATCTGTTTTAACAGCAGAATCAGCCCTTGAGGCATTAACAAGCCCAAAAAATGGATACAATGGGAAAATTCTCTTGCTGCAGAAGACATGAAGCACTATTTTGACCCGAAAATGAAAAAATTAGAAGATCTAGAATATGAAGAAGAATATCCTCTGCCAATCGAAATTCTGCCTCTCGAACAGTACACATGTGTAATCTACATGGACAGATTTGCACAACACTACGATGTAGGGGAAAAATCCTACAACGCAGCATGCGCGATTGTTAAAGGTCGCTGGCGCTTTGGTAAATTCAGATCGATAATCACCAAAACTGAATCACTCAGAAACTGTACAGCTCAGCGAGCTGAAATAAGAAATTCAAAGATGGTGCTTGAAAATGCCGATCGCGAATCCCCCACACTAATAGTGTGCGATTCGCATAATTGCTTCAAGTCTTACAACAATGACATGCAGACATGGATCAAAAACGGTTGCAAAGATGACACAGATTCCACAATCAAGTATAAAAAGCTCTGGGAACAAGTAGTTCTTTTGCAGAAAGAACTACAAAAGACTCACGTGATACATACACTGAGTCATCAACGTGATGGCGTTCACGTTGTAGGGAATTCATTGGCTATCAGAGCCACAGCGGTAGCGGTTCAACCGGTTTCCGTAGCCACAAAAAAGCGTTCTAAAAAACACATAGACGGAGAAACCATGCTAGCGGTAAAAGCCTCATTAAAAGGCGACTATGCAGCATTACCTCTCGGCTATCCACTCAATAATACATACATAATTGATGCAAACTCCGTTCCTTTTGCTCAAATCCCTGGAGTGGGGGATAGAGTAATTCCAAACACGAACCAGAGAGTCTTATTAATAGCAGACGCACATATGGGAGAGGGTCTAAGGCACCAAGAGATTGTGAAATCTCTAAAAGAATTACAATCAGAATATTGGTGGCTGGGGATGAGCCTGCAAAATTACAAATTTGCAAAGGATTGTCCAGACTGCAACCGAGATCGCAGTCGTGAACCGGACCAGACTACTGCCAGGACACCTCTATTAGAAAGCATAAGGCTATCTATACACAAAAATCCAGCAGGAGAAATGTGATTCCATAAAGATACACTTAAAATACAGACACCAGCGCTCGGCTGACGCCAGAACTGTTATAAAAGATTTGCGAGTCTTTATCGGCACATACGCAATTGGCATGCTACATTCTGATCAGGGTCCTGTGTTTAGCTCTCAAGCTTACAAAGAGGCCATGACCAGCATGCGCATTGCATTGCGGTACTCTTCTCCCTTCCATCCTGAGGGTAATGCGGTAGTGGAAAGAAAAAACCGTGACATAAAGCAATCTATAACGGCGAGGGTATTAGGTTCGGGTGATGGGTGGGTCAAACATTTAACAAGTGTCCAACGTAGTCTTAACGATCTGCCTAGAAATTCTCTAAAAGGTTTCACTCCTTACGAACTATTGTTCGGCACTAGAATGCACATCCAGGATCTAGATTGTCAGACTTCAGTGGTAGAAGAAAAACCCTTTGATATCAAAGAACATTTGGCTGTTTTACAGGACTTAAATGAAACAAGAAGAAGTCTTAGTAACACAAAGTTAAAGCCAACAGCCACTGAAGAGAAACCACCTGTCCCAGCAAGACCTGTCTGGATTCCAAAGATTGGGGATCTAGTCAGAGAAAAGATTGCGGTGAAGAAGGAATTTGGGCCTTCTTACAGAAAAGCAGTACCTGTCTTAGCTATCAGCAGAACAAGATCAGTTGTACAACCGCCCCTTGCTGGTAAAAAGGAGAACCGAGTTGTATCCATCGACCTGGTAAAACCACAATCATGTGGCCAATAATAAGTAGTAGGCCCAGTGGACTCCTAAGAAATAGCAGAAGACCAAATCTTGCTACAATCCAAGAGGTTCAAACTGAGAGACTCATCACATTTGATAAACCTGCAGTGAATAAAAAAGGACTATGCAACAAAGCCATGGAACTTGTGCCTCTTGAAACCCAAATTGCAACAGTTCGTCAAGAAACACCTGTCTACAATGATGTAGCCTCAGACTATGCTAATGAAACTGTTGGACGGGGACCGGGAGGGTCGGCCGAGCACAGGGGGAGAGGCCTCCGGTGAGGGCCGTCTCCAGTGATCGTACAGACAAGTAACTTCCTCCCCCCACAGATGGACACCACACGAAGATAAGATTCAACACTCTTTATAGGCCGTTCTTGGAATAAGGTAATACGGTACAGTGAGGGTAGGACACGAGGATCCTCTCGATTCTAGTCTCTAGTAAGGGAAAGGGGTAGCGGGACAGTCTTGGTACCCACGGGTACTGAGGTGAGCCGGTTGTAGCTCACAATCCTCGAGCTCGGTATTCGGACAGGTCGGACCGCGGCAGCGCCGGCAGGTCCCGAAGAGGTCGTAGGTGGTGACGGGCCGCGGCAGCGCCTGCAGGTCCCAGCAAAGATGGCAGTTACAACGGGCCGCGGCAGCGCCAGCAGGTCCCCACGAAGATGATGGTCACAACGGGCCGCGGCAGCGCCAGCAGGTCCCACGAGGATGAAGGTTACAACGGGCCGCGGCAGCGCCAGCAGGTCCCACGAGGATGAAGGTTACAACGGGCCGCGGCAGCGCCAGCAGGTCCCCACGAAGATGATGGTCACAACAGGCCGCGGCAGCGCCAGCAGGCAGGACAATAGTTCGCAAGGCAGGGCTGCGGCAGCGCCAGCAGTCCGTCAAGGATGAGTTTGTCGCGGTGTCTCTCTACTCCAGGATACAACTGCCTTCCTGTCCTGGGGCTGCCTCAGTTATAGGTCTGGCCCCCTTTGATGTCCGGACCCTCGCTCTTGGAGGTCGGGAGGTCTGGGATGAGGGAGTCCAGACACCCAGCAGGGGGGTGGAGCCATCGCCCGAGGAGGTTGGGGGTGCTCGGCCCCTGGCGGGGGAGAGCCATCGACACTTCTTACTCCCATTGACCTGCCAAGTGGTCCGTTCACCTCCTGGGTGGATGGTGGTGCCGGGATGTCGGGGCCTGGCCAGGCCCAGGGTCGGGGTCGGGCGGCGGCCGCGTGGTGCCGTGTCCAAGATGGCGGCTGGGCCGGGCAATGGTGCTGACGGTGGCCCGGGCCCGTGACACAGGGACATCCGGGAGCAGGCGCCCCATGGGGGACGGGGTGCGGGTTTGTTCTGTGGGTAGTACCTGGAAGGCCGGGACCCGGGCCCTGTCCTGCGGGGAGGGAGCGAGCTCTTCATGGGGCCTGTCCAACATGCGTCCCCCCCAGCTGAAGGCGGGGAGAGTCACCCATCTTCTTGGGGACTTTCCTCGTCGAGGCGGAAAAAGCGGGACAGGCCGTCCGCGTTGGCGTGGTCTTGGCCAGGGCGATGCTCCACAGTAAAGTCCATCCCCTGCAGGGAGATGGACCACCGCAATAGTTTGGGGTTCTCCCCCCGCATCTGCATGAGCCATTGCAGGGGCCGATGATCTGTCTGTACCCGGAAATGGGTTCCGAAGAGGTACGGCCGGAGCTTCTTGAGTGCCCATACCACTGCGAAGGCCTCTCGCTCAATGGTGCTCCAGCGCTGTTCTCGGGGCAGTAGGCGTCTGCTGATGAAGGCCACTGGTTGGTCCACCCCTTCGGGGTTCAGTTGGGAGAGGACGGCCCCAATACCATGGTCGGAGGCATCGGTCTGCACGATGAACTCGCGGCTGTAGTCGGGGGGCCTGGAGCACAGGAGCGGTGCACATGGCGGCCTTCAGCGTCTCGAAGGCTGCTTGACAGTCGGGCGTCCAGTTGACTCTTTTTGGGTGGTTTTTAGACGTGAGTTCCGTGAGGGGCCCCACAATGCTGCCATAGTCCCTTACAAACCGCCGGTAGTATCCGGTGAGCCCCAGGAAGGCTCGGACCTCGGTTTGTGTTTCGGGGGGTTGCCAGGACTGAATGGCAGCTACCTTGAGTTGGAGGGGGGCCACCAGACCGCTCCCCACTTGGTGTCCGAGGTAGGTCATGGACCCCTGGCCGATTTGGCACTTGCTGGCCTTTATGGTGAGGCCGGCCTGTTGGAGGGCCTGCAGGACCTCTCTGAGGTGGTGGAGGTGGTCTGTCCAGTGGCGGCTGTATACCGCGATGTCGTCCAGGTATGCGGCGCTGAACTCTTCGAGGCCCGCTAATACCTGGTTCACCAGTCTTTGAAAAGTGGCTGGAGCGTTCTTCATGCCGAAGGGCATCACTCTGAAATGGTAGTGCCCATCCGGGGTGGAAAAAGCGGAACGTTCTCGGGCTCTGGGGGTGAGGCCGATCTGCCAGTAGCCCGCTGTCAGGTCGAAGATGCTTAGGTAGCGGGCTGCCCCCATGCGGTCGACTAGTTCATCTGCTCGGGGGATAGGGTGAGCGTCGGTTCGGGTGACCGCGTTCAGACCCCGATAGTCAATGCAGAACCGGAGTTCAGGGGTGGTACCCGGGGCCGCGGCCTTGGGGACCAGGACGACCGGGCTGGCCCAGGGACTGTCCGAAGGTTCGATGACTCCGAGGGCGAGCATCTTGGAGACCTCTTCTTGGATGCATGTACGTACCCGATCCGGTACTCGGTACGCCCGGTGTCGAACAGGAGGACTGTCCCCCGTGTCCACGTCGTGCAGGCACCAGGAGGTGACTCCGGGTGCGAGGGAGAACAGGTTTGCGAACGGCAGCAGGAGGGCCCGGCAATCTTGACGCTGCTCTGGGGTCAGGGCCTCGGAGAGTCGGACCCCGTCCATCGAACCATCTTTTTCCCGGGTCCTCAGTAGGTCAGGGAGGGGCTCGGAGTCTCCTTCTGCGCCACTGTCGGTAGCCATCAGCAGGCTGAGCTCGGAGCGCACGAAGTGGGGTTTGAGTCTGTTGGCGTGGAGGACCCGGAGGGGGTTCCGGGGGGACTCCAGGTCGATGAGATAAGTGACGGGACTCTTGCGCTCAATCACCTTGAAGGGCCCCGTCCATTTGTCCTGCAAGGCACACGGTTCGGTGGGGGACATCACCCATACCTGCTGACCCGGTTCAAACTCGATGGAGGAGGCATGTTGGTCGTACCACTTCTTCATGTCCTCTTGACTGGCCTCCAGATTGGCTTTAGCGATCTCTCGGAATTTCCGGGTCTGTTTGCGGAGGGTCAGGAGGTATTTGTAGACGTCTGGAGGGGTTTTTAGGGGGGCCATTTCCCATTCTTCCTTCACTAGGCTGAGAGGCCCGCGAACGGGGTGTCCGTACAGGAGTTCGAAGGGGCTGAAGCCGAGGGACTTCTGGGGGACTTCTCGGTAGGCGAAGAGGAGGCACGGTAGTAGCACGTCCCACTGGCGGCGTAGGGGTTCTTCCAGCCCCATAATCATCCCCTTGAGAGTGCGGTTGAACCGCTCGACCAGTCCGTTCCCCTGGGGGTGATAGGGTGTTGTGAATCGGTAAGTGACCCCGCACTGCTGCCAGAGGGATTTCATATACTTTGAAATAAAGTTCGTACCCCTGTCGCTGACGACTTCCCGGGGGAAGCCCACTCGAGAGAAGATCCCCATTAAGGCTCGACCCACTACTGGGGCTGTTATAGTGCGAAGGGGGACCGCCTCAGGGTAGCGGGTAGCGTGGTCCACCAGGACCAGGATGAAGCGATGCCCCTGTGCTGTTCGGGGGTCCAGGGGCCCCACAATGTCTATTCCCACCCTTTCGAACGGGGTGGTCACCACGGGGAAGGGTTGCAGGGGTGCCTTGAGTTTGCGGCCGCTCTTCCCGCTGGCCTGGCAGGTCGGGCAGGACCGGCAGTGGTTGCAGACGTCATTTCTCATTTTGGGCCAAAAAAAGTGAGTCACTAGGCGGTGGTAGGTCTTGTCTTGCCCCAGGTGCCCAGCCAGGGGGACATCATGGGCCAGGTTCAACAGGAAGTCTCTGAAGTGGAGGGGTACCACCAGCACTCGACCGGCCCCCAGTTCTGCGATTCTCTGCTCGCTGTACAAGAGATCATTGTCCCAATAAACCCAGTGGGCCCCGGTGGTGTCTCCTTGGCCCTGGGCGAGCGCTTGCTGTCGCAATCCCTCGAGGGAGGGGCAGGTCTTTTGCTCCCGCCGGAATTGTTCCTGGGTGGGCCCCCCCTCTTGACGCCACTGAGCCAGGTCGGGAAGCTCGGGGGGCTGTGTGGACCCCTCTGTGGTGGGGTCCGGGTTGTCGGTCTGGAGGAGGTCCTCTTCGGGATCGATCGAGGGCGGAGGTGCTGCCCATTCGGGTTCTTCTGGTCCGGGGATGGTGCGGGTGGCCATGGACCGGGTGGTCACGCACGCCCAGTCCGGGAGACCCAACATCCCCAGATGCTCTCTTCTTTCAACAGCTGCCCACGGGGAGCTCTCAAGATCGTTCCCCAGGAGGCAGTCCACGGGGGCATCGTCGCGGACAGTTACTTTCAGCATGCCGGACACTCCTCCCCATTCGAAGGGGATGCAGGCCATCCGACACAGGCTCTCCGACTTATCTGCCGATCGGACGGGGCAAAGCGCGTTTGGCAGGATTTGTTCTGGGGTCACCAGGTGACAACGGACGGCCGTCACACTGGCCCCGGTGTCACGCAGGGCCTCGGCCTTGCGCCCATTTATGCTCACCCATTGGCTGTACTTCCGAGTGTTGGCGGGCAGGGGAGTCCGCGGGACCATGTCTCTCCCTCCTAGGCATGCCAGGGTCATGGCGGCGGGTTCCCACTCGCACTGCTCCGACTCGTAGGCCTCCGAGTCTTCGGAGACTTGTTCTTCTCCTAGGGCGGCAGCCGCCATCTGGCGGGGTCCGGGAACCTGGTTCTTCGGGCAGGTCGGGTCACTGGCATAGTGGCCGACTCGCTGGCATCGATGACACGTCACGTTGGCTCGGAACCCCGGGCGCATCGGGGGGTTTCCCCGGCCCGCTGGGGGCGGGGTGGCGTTGGCGGGAGCGGCTGGGACCGCGTCTCTGCCCCGGCCTGGTCCTCCACCTCCTCCCCGGGGGCGATGATGACCTTGGTCGGTTCTGTTCTGCTCGTTCGGCCCACTCCGGGCCACTCGGGTGCTTTCCCACCGGTCAGCCTCGGTGGCGAGCTGCCGTGGGTCGGTCAATTTACTGTCGAGGAGGTGCTGCCTGAGCTCGACGAAGCAGTTGTTGGAGAGGTGCTCCCACACAATGAGGTCGAAGAGTTGTTCGTACGTGGTTACGTTGTTGCCCTTGATCCATCCCTCGAAGGCCCGGCTGAAATAGTTCACGTATTCCAACCATGTTGTACCTGGGATCCGGGTGCAGTTGCGGAACCTCTGGCGGTACATTTCGGGCGTAAGCCCATATCGACTGAGGAGGGCGGCCTTCATGTGGTCATAGGACGTCATTTGATGGTCCGGAAGCTGCAGCAGGGCATCACGGCCCTCATTGACGAATCTCCCCCATAGACCGGCCCCCCAGTCACTTCGAGCGATCCGGTGGGCAGTCATGGCGATCTCATAGGCCTTGAACCACTGCTGTATGTCGTCGTTTCGGTGATGTTCTCGGACCACATCCTTGGGGATGTGGACCTTCTGCTCGGTAGTACTCGGGGAGCGCAGTGTCTCGGGCACCCCTAGGGTTTTGTTCAGTTTGCGTATTTCTATCTCCGCTAGTTTGCACTCGTGCTCGTATGCCAGTCTTTTCTCTTCGAGATCCCTCTGTCTCTGTTTTTCCTCTCGCTCTTCTCTGAGCCGTAAGTGTTCTAAGTTTATTTTTTGTTCCGCCAGCTTCAATTCTCCGTCTAATTTGAGTCGTGCCAAGTCTAACTCGTGTAATCTATTTTTTTCCCGTTCCTGGATCTCTTCTCGGGAGGGGCCGGTTCTCCGTTCTTCCGTCAGGGAGGTGTTGACTTCCGGGGCTACGGGGTCCCGGGGGGTTGCGGTATTCGTCTCTGTCCAGACCTCTAGGGCGCTTTTGAAGTCTTCTTTTGTGCTTAGCCCGGTGGTAGCAATGCCTAAGTCCATGCAAAACTGTTTTAGCTCTCGGTGGTTGTATTCCTCCAGTTTTTCCATCTGGAACTTCTCTGCAGATCCGCTCTCTTTGGTCGTCATTGTGGTTTAGTCGTAGGGTGAGTTACTATCTGTACGGTACGCGTTGGTTTGGATCGCGCCGCTGGCCACCAATGTTGGACGGGGACCGGGAGGGTCGGCCGAGCACAGGGGGAGAGGCCTCCGGTGAGGGCCGTCTCCAGTGATCGTACAGACAAGTAACTTCCCCCCCCACAGATGGACACCACATGAAGATAAGATTCAACACTCTTTATAGGCCGATCTTGGAATAAGGTAATACGGTACAGTGAGGGTAGGACACGAGGATCCTCTCGATTCTAGTCTCTAGTAAGGGAAGGGGGTAGCGGGACAGTCTTGGTACCCACGGGTACTGAGGTGAGCCGGTTGTAGCTCACAATCCTCGAGCTCGGTATTCGGACAGGTCGGACCGCGGCAGCGCCGGCAGGTCCCGAAGAGGTCGTAGGTGGTGACGGGCCGCGGCAGCGCCTGCAGGTCCCAGCAAAGATGGCAGTTACAACGGGCCGCGGCAGCGCCAGCAGGTCCCCACGAAGATGATGGTCACAACGGGCCGCGGCAGCGCCAGCAGGTCCCACGAGGATGAAGGTTACAACGGGCCGCGGCAGCGCCAGCAGGTCCCACGAGGATGAAGGTTACAACGGGCCGCGGCAGCGCCAGCAGGTCCCCACGAAGATGATGGTCACAACAGGCCGCGGCAGCGCCAGCAGGCAGGACAATAGTTCGCAAGGCAGGGCTGCGGCAGCGCCAGCAGTCCGTCAAGGATGAGTTTGTCGCGGTGTCTCTCTACTCCAGGATACAACTGCCTTCCTGTCCTGGGGCTGCCTCAGTTATAGGTCTGGCCCCCTTTGATGTCCGGACCCTCGCTCTTGGAGGTCGGGAGGTCTGGGATGAGGGAGTCCAGACACCCAGCAGGGGGGTGGAGCCAGCGCCCGAGGAGGTTGGGGGTGCTCGGCCCCTGGCGGGGGAGAGCCATCGACACTTCTTACTCCCATTGACCTGCCAAGTGGTCCGTTCACCTCCTGGGTGGATGGTGGTGCCGGGATGTCGGGGCCTGGCCAGGCCCAGGGTCGGGGTCGGGCGGAGGCCGCGCGGCCGCGTGGTGCCGTGTCCAAGATGGCGGCTGGGCCGGGCAATGGTGCTGACGGTGGCCCGGGCCCGTGACACAGGGACATCCGGGAGCAGGCGCCCCATGGGGGACGGGGTGCGGGTTTGTTCTGTGGGTAGTACCTGGAAGGCCGGGACCCGGGCCCTGTCCTGCGGGGAGGGAGCGAGCCCTTCATGGGGCCTGTCCAACAGAAACAAAGAAAATTGCAAAGACAAATGAGAATCCGGAAGCAATTCCAACAATTGACAGAACTGCATCTGGCTACTTCATCAATTTCGATGACTTTTCTGATGATCCAAGTGAACATGAAGAAACGCCAGCAACAAAAACTTTCAAAGACAAAGTAACTGAACTCTTTCATCAACTAAAAGAAACATATCTGATTTCTCCATGGATTGAATTTTGGATTGTGTTAGGTGTACTTTTCCTCCTGCTTTTGCTCATCATGGTTTTATGTTTGGGTAGATTCATTGATGGAAAATGTAGTACAATGGACACAGCAAGTCAGAACATCAACTTGGTCCTAAAGCCTCACACATCCTCACACATCGAAAAAAGAGAACTGTCATCAGTGAACATCACAGCCAATCCAATACCCGGTGGGGTATCATGGGACAAAACGGATTATGAAATCACTGGCCCGATTGAGCTCTTGAAATATCCACACCAATTTAAGGTTTCCTTAAGTGACTTTGTGACACCAAGTACTTTCTCTGATGATTGGGACTTTGAAAATATTAATAATATGATGTCAGATTTAATAATGTCAGCCAAATTTACAGAACATGATTACTTGCAGGGTTCATCAAAATATGAAGAAGTGTACTGTTATAATCCTTATGGTCATCACTATTTGCATAAATCTGCTCAACCTAGAAATGTTTTTAATTATAATCAATGGGAACATTGACCAACACTGCCAAAAGGCAGCTCGAAAACATTTTATGAGAAATTCACATACTTCTCAGGTTTTAACAACAGTGATCCAGAAACGTTTTATTTTAGAATGTTAAATAAGACAGGAATGAAAACAATGTTGACAAATACTAAATTGATTTATTCTGAAACATTTTATGAAAAAATGACTCCATTTGGTTTTGAATTTTGGAAAAACAACATTGAAACAAAAACCATCTTGGGTTCAAAAGATTGGCAGGTACAAGGTCTAGAAGCATTATTTAGAGCCTGCATGATCCCAGAACAAATAATATTCTTGAATGACACTATTCAACAGACAACCTGTCTTGGTTTAGCCAAGATAAAAGACTTAAACAAACCGTCTATTCCGAATCCCAAGCACTACAGATGTGGAGATAGACGTATCCCATATTTTACACCAAAACAGAACAAATCCTGATTGGAAAATATGGTTGATCTGGCCCACAGACACAAATAACTGTCAAGATAGATTCCTGAACAAAACACAGGGGTTCAAACTGACCAGGCCAGACCCAAGATACTCCCAGAGACAACATCCAGGGATAGTTACAACATACAGTGTAGGGAAACTCTGCCTCGAATGGCTACAGAAATCCACACTGGCTGAAATTAAGCAACACTCGACTTTACTTAAAGACGGTACTGACTTGCGTGATTTCATAATGGGACCACGCAAACAGCGTCAAAAACGTTTCATATACGCCGGTATATACGCTGCTTACAACGAGGCTTGGAAAGTAACACAAATTGAAACAGCTGAAAAAATACGAGAAATTGATCGTATAGATTTGGAAAAATCCCTTTCTGTAGTGGACAATGGGTTAACGACTCTGTCCTCCAGAATATATTCACTGGACAGCATTGTATCATCTGCTATTGATATAATAAAGCAGGACTTACTAATGTTACAACATGGGCAGTCCCAATTACGTTCTATTGTACAGCTTGGCTGGACGTTGCAAAATCTGCGTTCAGGCTACGTGCCATGGCGTTTAATCAACATAACGTCATTATTCTCTGTCTTTAACCTTACTGATAAACAAATCAGTTTGGCACAAAAAGGAGCAGACTATATGATTCTGAGCATTGAAAAACTTGAGAGATTACCATTGACAATGTCAGAGCGACTGTCATTGAATGGATAATATATGGAACGATTACAATCCCAATAACAACTTTCCAGTTTAAGTATTGCCAAAAATATATACCAGCAGGCCTGTATGAAAGGTTGGGTAAAGGATACATCAAGTCAACATGGAATTTACCTTATACACACAAATGTTATAGTGAAGGGAAAAAAGAGGTATTTCTTAGTGGTAACAATTGTAAAAAATCACTAAGCGGTACACTTCTGTGTCAAGGTATTAACTTGCATGGAGCCTGCGAAGGGTCTTCAAATAACCTTTCATGTCACCTGCACGGCACTTCTGCAACACAGATAGAGCCATTTTTCAGACAACTTTCCAACGGCAGTTATGTTCTAATAAGTGACCACAGCTGTTGTGGCATGGTGCCAGGAAAAGCCTATCTCGTGAGCGTTAGTTCCATGGTCACTTGCCGTATGCAAGTATTGTATCCAAACAGCAATCCAGACATGGAGGCAGCAATATGGCCTTCTTTGAATATCTCTTCTATTCGAATTGATACTTTAAGCAGAATGAAGTCTATTCTTTTACAGACAACTGTGCCTTTAACCTCGTCCAAAGAGACGTATGATCTGAAAGTTGCAAGGACCGCAGCAGAGATACATTCCCTATTATCAACAAATTGCCCCGTGTATTTCATAGAAATGTTAGGTCAAATCTTAAACATGTCTGATACCAGTGGCATCGCACATGTATTTAAGACAATTTTTTCGGGACTGTTAGCACCCTTTGAAACAGTTCTGGGCATTTTCCCGAATTTTGTCCATTCCTTTTTCGGCCGCCTGCCTCTTCTTTTGGGACTCGTAGCAGGAATTTTATTTTTGATCCTTCTGCTCCGATATGGCAAGCCAAACCACAGACAGAACTCCAGCTATAATGGAAGAAACGATCTTAGCAATATGCTACGGAGACCAAATCGCTAGAGTCCTCGGATTAGCCCGGCTAAGAGATCTGAGTGCAACCTGGTTTCTTTCATTCAGACCAATCTGGCAAGATTGCATCTTACCTGTGCTTTGATGTCTGCTATGCGAAGAAGAATGCGTGTTAGACGTCTGTCTTACACTACCATCAGCAGTACCAATGGATATCGATACTTTGCTAGGTCCGGTAACGACTCCTGCAACGTGTTGTCCCCAGCGGCTACCTATTCTGATGACGGCATTCGTTGAGACTTCACTATTACGAGTAGGTGGCGGTGAAGTACGAGAGGAAAGCAGCACCAAACAGGTACAACCTTCTGTGAGCATTGCTGATCCCGACATCGATGATAGCAATCATTCTCATATATGCACAATTTCAGCATTTTCGAACTTGGTCGAACTTTCACGTGATGTTGTAGACCAATTTTTTGCAAGCCTGTCTGATATGATGTTCTCTCCAGTCAACGAGAATAACTTTTAAAACAACGAGCACACAGCGTTCCCTGAACTCTGAATTCGGCCTTCAATTTTGATAAACAAAACTACTGAAAACATTTGGAACTACTTTTTCCCCTGAAAACGAAATTATTTTTTCCACTTCCAAAATATTTACCTTTTTTGGCACACAGTAATCTGCTTAAAGTAGAACTATTCTTAGAGAACAGAGCTTCTATTTTTAGAGACACTAGAGACAATATTTTACCTCAGCCTCTAGCACATGTACAGTATTGTATAAATATGTGATGAAATGGTCTCGACCTTCTTTTCTGTATTCAGAGCCATTTCATGTGTAATTTTCGCAATTCATTCAGCCAATATATATATGCATTTAACTGAATGATACCACTGCTTAAAAGACGTACAGTACCAATACTCATTTTCGTGTATACACCATACACCATTTCAAATGCAATTTATGTATTTTGGGGTGGTTTGGAAAACACATGCATCGTTATATGTTTAATATTGCTTAGTTTTTAGTAATGATGGACATTAATACGTGGAGTGGGTGTTGTGTTTCTATCTAGGACCCTAATTCGATATTCCCGATTTATGCCCTTATGTGGTTATAATAAATAATATCCTTATAAAGGCATAAGAATCATATGCATATTTAGTAATAGCCCATGCAGTCCAAATACGGCAAGGCTACTTCCCTAGACTCCTAGAAAGTACAACGCGTTCTTTAAGCAAACCGAGCCTCCAGCAGCCCGGGAATTCCCCCTGCTTTTGTTTTGATGTGCACAAGAACTCCTGGAGTCCAGAAAGAACTGTTAGTTCATAGTGACGTCTTATGTCCAACCTTACGTCAAACCCGGCACCTTTCAGGTATAAATATACCAACGTTGCCTTAAGCAAACACACGGTGGTTTGGAGCAGAGCGGCTAACTACTTGCCCGACGCCCAGCTGATGCGAGAGCCGAAGGAAGCCGACCTTCCCTTGTCGCACTGAGAGAGATGCTTTCTTTTCTCTTGCTGAGAAATCCAGCTCCGGTGTTTCCAGTCACCCTTGCGGGTTGCTGGGAGATCGAGTCCTGAGAGAGAGATACAAGACCTCCTACATTCTAGAACCAAGATACGGAGCTGACTAAACCCTTAAGAGATTTCTTGATTCAGATTCTTGGCAAAAACCAACTTAACTTAAACTGCAACTTACTTACTCCTTCCCACGTATTAGGCTTAGGTCAGGTACACCGGGGTAGGCGTATCTTAGAAGCACCAGTTGAGTACGTTAGTCAATGTTTTTATGTATGTATATATTTAACCGTTTTAAAGTATCATATGGCTAAGAAACCATATCAATGCTTTTACAGTATTATTTCATAATACTCCTTTTACTGTGCGTACTTTACTTTATGATAAGTATTGCAACTGTGGCAACTCATTTCTCTTGCATGAGAAAGAAGACTGCTAAAATAAATAACACCTTTTATTGAAAACGCCCGTCTCTCTATTTCTCTGCACTCTGGTGAAACTAAGTATGCACGATTGACTGAGTGAAATAACCGTCTATTGTTTTCACACGACTCTAGAGATATACTCTTTATTCTGATGGAGCAAAGTTGTCATGTTTATGCGGTTGTCAGAAACTAATCCCTTCTTGTCTAAATCAGGAGAGTTAACTCTTTCCTGAACATTCAAGAAAGTTTCTAGTGACCTCTGAGCTAGCTGGCAAAACTAATTAAGTCTAATATAGTCAGTAGAGACCTAGATGACCTCAGTCCTACATCTACACTGCTGTTCATATTATTCCAATGCGCAGAGCCTATTGGGAATATAGGAACTACACTACAGATGATTGTGGCAGCAGGCTTTTCGCCTCTGCTAGCGCAGGCGTCCAGGCTTTGAATAGAGCCTGTGTGTTCACCCGCGCATCCTCCGCTCTTTGGGACTCAGTTGCCCACCTTCTCCCTTCTATACCAGGAGGGCCACGTACAAAGTTGCTACACCTTCTTCTGCATGGAAGGATCATGGCCCAATTTTCCATTAGGTCCTCTCTGGATGCCACTGACTCTATAGAATGGGTCCAGGCCCGCGCTATGGCTTTACACCGCCATGCTTGGCTACGTGACCGTTGCTTCCAGGATCATGTTTGGGATGCCCTCAGGGATCTTTCCTTTAATGGAGTAGATCTGTTTGACCGCCACGCGGATTCAGCGATCTCCCGTCTGTTATCAGGGCTGAGATTAATCTTGTGGCTCTATCTCTGCGTTATTTTCCGGTGTCCAACCTAAGGCACAGGTTGGTTTTTAGTGGCCAGTTCATGTTCATGGCTAGTTACTCCTTTATCTGTTCGTTCAGTACAGCCATTTGGCTGCTTTTCTTCTTTTCAGTCCTGAGCATAGCCCAAGAGGACACCCCTACTGGGGATTTGCCTTACCCTATGTGAAGTATTCATGGCATTCGGTTCTGCCATTGCCTTGGTATGCTCCTCTGGAGTCTCCGAGCACACTTTCTGCTGGGAGTCACTTGTTGATTCCCACAAAGTTCCTAGTGTGGCTTGCTTTATCGCACGTTGGGGTTCTCTGTCTGTATTGCATCGGAACTTGGCATAGGTTCTGTGCCGTGTGGTGTCTATCCCGCACGCCTGGTGAAACACCAGGTTGTAGCAATTCTTTTGTTACGAGGCATCCTATTTGCTGCTATGTGGCATATTTATTACATGGCCTAGTGGTTGTTGCCGCCTCTGCAGGGTTTTCCTTCAGGATATTGGCTATGTCCAATTATGGATCTTTAATGGAGATTGCGATGTCTCCTCCTGGTGATGTGTTGTGGTGCACTCTCCTTACTTTAGTGTTCCGAACTTGTTCTCCTTCACAGTTTTACTTCCCAGGTGTGGACTTTCTTCCTCTGCCAGGCTGTTTTTCCACATCCTTGTCTTCCTTTCACATTGATTGAGCCTACGCTCTTGCCAGGTGGTTCTTCAGAGCGCTGCTCTGTCTCTCCTGTCAATTTCTTCTTTTTTTTTTTTATCATTTTTGCTCACTCTTCCCATATTCTCACAGTTTTTTGGTGATGGCTCCGCGTTCTGACGTGGAAAAGTTTCTCCAATGAAAACTGACGTCAGCGCGCCGGGACGTCATGTCCGTGGACGGAGTCAGGACGGAGCCGGGCGGAGCCGCCCCCCCGGCAAGCAGACGTATTGCTGTGGAAAGGTTTTCCGGATCCAGTCTGACGCCTGGGGATATTCTAAGTTAAGGAATCTGCGGCTAGACTATGTCTCTACCAGATACATTGTTACCGAAAGTAAGTAACTTGTTCGTCAACATGGCACATATCCCTGTGTGCCAAGCCCACAACCCAGTGCCCTGGCATACATCAGTCACCTCTCTAGCTGGGTGCCCTATACCAGTGGTGAGGGTACAGGTGCATGAGCCCTGTACCCCTACAGTACCCAGGTCCATTCCTGGGCACTGTAAGTGCAGTGCTGCCTGTACGAGTATATGATGTTGAGAATTTGTCATTATGAACTCCACAGCACCATAATGGCTACACTGAAGACCGGGAAGTTTGGTATCAAACTTCTCAGCACATTAAACCCACAATGATGCCAGTGTGGGATTTAATATGAAATGCACCACAGAGGGCATCTTAGAGATGCCCCCTGAAACTTGACCAACTTCTAGTGACCTGACTGAGTGGCTGCTTAGGCAGCCACCACCAGACATGTTTCTGGACCCCTGGGTCGAGAGCTGCTGTTCTCGGGGGCCTGAAACAATGCACATGCCTCCTCCCCCAGGATGAGCATAAACAAAGATAATGCAGTGGAATAGATACAACAATCTTTCACAATAAACTCAATGGAAACTTAAATGAATCCACTGGTGAAAAATCCTTCTCAAAAGCAACCAACTATTTCATTTAAAGACCACACTCACACCAGGTTGTGGATCCGTTGTAAAGCTTCCAATTTTTTATCTTTCTTATTTTTTCAACGTATACACAATACACATTTATTTACAATAACATTCACAAATATATATACACATATACACATAAATCAACAATCATATGTCGAAAAACAAACAGAATACTTGGAGCCTGGATACTAATGGTCCTGCGAAAATACATTTTAAAGAAAAAACCATGTACAGTTCGCAGTTCACGCTTAAGAGAACCCTTATATCAACACCTTTCGGGCATATACCATTAACGTCCTATATAACTATACACTGGTGTTGCCAAAATAGGTTTGCACAATGAATTCAAATAAATAAGGGCTTCTTGTTATGTATGGTCGACGCGTTTCAGCCCATTTAATTTGGGCCTCATCAGGACTGTAGGCCAAAGGAAACCTTTCTGGAGACGCTATCTAGGCACTCGTATTGTAGCCTCAGACTTCACGCTGAGTGAACGGAATGTAGGCAATAGAAAAGGGGCCCATAATAGATATGTGGGGCGGGAACGTCGTGCTGTAAAGCACTGAACCAATCTCTGACGATGCAGTTCTCTCAGAAAATCTTTGCCGGGAGAATTCCTATCTCGCTCTGGGAAACAAGCGCCTATCGTAAGTTCTTGGCGTCACAAATAGTAAAGCATGCCCTCGCCCAGGATAGGCAGGGTTCACGAAGGAGAAGCTTCAAAGGCATGCCGCCGTTGTGAGCCTCTCCAGACCATTTGCTGCTTTCAGAAACTAGTTCCCACTGGTTCTACCCCCCACTTTGGGCGAGAAACACAAGTGAGGAAGAGAGGTGTGCCCACCTCTGCCAACTCCACCCCTAAGGTGGGAGAGGTGAGGTGAAGCACAACCTCGAGTCCCCGCCATCTTGAGAATGGGGTAACCCAGCCAACCAGGGACAGGCTCCTGCCTCCCTCCCACTGGAGAGTGGCAGAATAGGGGGTGTACCCACCCCAGGAAAGGGACCCATTGGCCCCTGCCCTTTACCTACCTAAGCAAACACATTTACCTGTAACGCCCCTAAATGTAGCATTTAGGGGGCACCCTGAACCTTCCTTCCTCAGATCCAGAAACAAGAAAAGAAGATAAGAAGGAGGATAAAGAGCTGTGCAGAGCTACCAAGAGGACAACGCCCACTGACTTGGCCCCAGCCCTACTGGCCTGTCTCCCCTCGAACCTACTCCTGCGAAATCCTGGTGTGTCCTGCAGCCAGCAAACTCATAAACCCCAGAGGACCTGCCTGCCTTCACTTCAAAGACTGAATCTCCCGTGAACACAAGACTTGTTCAAACTGTAGCTTCTGGTGCCAGCCAGAGCCCACTCTACACCCGCCAAGCTCGAGTGGAAAAACAACATGAGGAGGTCCCCCCAGCGATCATGACCCTAGATCCGGCGACCCCTGACCTGCCTCAAGCCTCCAGGTGACGCCTGTAGCCTCAATCCAGAGGACCACCCCAACCACGACCAGAGCGGGTAAGAAAATCCGACGTCCCAAGCAATGTTTCCTCTAATTTTATTCCTCTATGTGCGGCAGTGTAAGGTCTGTGCGCTGCAGCCAAGGCTATGTGCGTCAAGAACCGGACCGCACATGGGGGTGCAGCGACAGGGGTTCTGACATGGGAATTCCTGCTTGATTTTGAGTAGCACACCACCCTTCCGGAACCCAAACAGGATTAGTGGGGAATTAGTATAGGGAAATATGAAATTAATTTGAGTGGTGGACAAAGCGCAAAGAGTCTGACACCTAAAACACTCAGTCAACATTAGGGTAGAGACTAATCATGGAAAAGAAGCTGCCAGTTCTGCCCCTGAGAACAATCTGGGCCAGTGTCAGACTGGAACAGTTAAATGCAAACCAGGGAGAGGGGCTGAGAACCCCCCTTGTTGTGGAGACATAACATTGGTACAGACCTGGAGGAGGAAAGGCCCAGTTCACACCTGGGAAGGTAGAGGCATGAGAATACCTTCCACAATTCCCAGCTACTTGTGTCACGAGTAGTGCTTATTGATGTATCCCCTGCATTCTGGGATTTGTGGTCCTAGTTTTACAATACTACTAGAATTGTAAGTAAGCCCTGTACTGGATAAAATTGGTCATAATTATTTATGATGTTTGTCTGCACACAGTACATTTGACAAATCAAAAGGAGCACTATTTATCAATAAAGATCGGGCTTTTACGGTGCATAAACTGAAATACGTGCTAATGTAGGAACGTCTCTCCTGCTACAGTAGTACCTTTTTAGTAGAGGGGCCAACAGTGCACATAAAGGGGTCATTTGTGAAATGCATTCACTTACATTAGCAGGACCGGTTTGCTCCACTCGAAATAGAATATCACTCAAAGGGTCATACTTTAGTGTTGTGTTGTAAGTACACGTTTGAATGTCATGTATTTTGTATGCCCGGAGGGGTGCCGTGGTATTGGTGAGTCATACGCGGCAGTAGACCACTGGATGAAGGCTGCCCACGGAGCGAATGCCTCTAGTGAGTCCCAGGGTATTTCCGAATAAAATATGACATACTTAATTCGTATATCCATGACCCATCTGTACAATCGCGTCACATAATCACAGCAAACATTGGAAATGCCACACTAAAGTCCTATGAATACTCGGCATATGGAATGACCTGCCCTCTGTTTGAAACACTCCTTTAACCCTTCTGTTCTAGGGGAAAGTGGGGGAGAGGGATTTATGGGTTTGGGCTTGGGGTGTTTTTAGGATCAGAGCAGTGATTGTGAAGAGGATGCAGTGTAAGGGCTAAGAGCTGCCTACTTTGGACCTGGGGAACCTGGTTGAAGTCTCAGCGTGGCTCATCATCCTGTGATCCTGAGCAAATCACTCAAGCTGGAGAAATATAAAATTGCTATAGTAAAAAAAAAAAATGTGACATATCGTATAGGAAATGCTGATATGTATGACTGGTCTGAGGCATGCAGCAAGTCCAGAAGCTAAATCAATAGCCCAACCTTCATTGGGTTGGATCCCCTGGTGCACAATCCTGTTCTCTAGACCACTAGAGGATTTTAAAATTTGTATGATTTTTTGAAAAAACAGTAGTCAAAGTTTTTCAATCCAATTGGTGTTATTTGATGAACTTGCATTCAGTCCATTATTGTATAATATTCAAAGTACCATCAACATTTTTTTTTTTGCAGAGTTTTATATAGCGCGAACTAGAACCGAACCGAATCAGTTATCAGAGCGCTTTACATAGCACCAGTTACGTTACATGAGGACACTTTCATATCTGAAAGAAACAGGTTAGTATTAGATTCCTTACCTTAGAATATCCCCAGGCGTCAGTCTGGATCCGGAAACTTTTGCGTAGCAGTACCCCTGCGCGTCGGTAGGCGTCGTCTGCAGGCGTCCCCTGCGGCTCCGCGTCGTCTGCGTCGTGCGCCGTGATGACGTCGCTGGAGTATATAGACGCCGCCTCCGCGCGCTGACGTCAGTTCTTCTTTTTTCCGCGCCAGTTAGCGCAGATCCGAAGAGCAGTACTCCGGTCTTTTGACCAAGTTTTGTTAACTTAACTCTTTCTTCAAGGTGCCGGTAGGATGCCCGGGTTTAAGAGTTGCGACGGGTGCGACCGAATGATGACGGTCACCGACCACCATCGACTCTGCCTCCGGTGTCTGGGCGCGGACCACGACGTGGAGTCCTGCGTCGACTGCCGGGCCTTGACAGGTAAAGCTAGACGGGAGCGGTCCCGCAAGCTGCTCGAGCTCCGAGTGTCGGCCCCGCGTCGAGAGCGGTCCCGGTCCGGTCGGAGGTCGATGGAGCGGTCGAGGGAGCGATCGCGGAGCCGCCATGAGCGCTCCGGGAGTCGCCACCATTCCTCCGGTTCATCAGGTAAGCGACACAAGAGGTCGGGACGTCGTCATCGTACCCCCGACTCCCCCCGACGCCCGCGTGATGCGGCCGGGTGTTCGGGTGGCCCCACCCCCGCGGCGTGGGTCGCCGACGCCGTCTGCCCCATACCCGTCGGTCCCTGGGGAAGGCGCGTCGCGCGAGGAGATTGAGGAGTTCCTCATGGCTATGAGGGCGATGTCTCCTCCGGCGGGGCCTACGGCGCCTGCGGGCCCGTCGGTCCCGTCTGGGAGCCCGAGCGGTTCGGGTGCACCTGCCCCGACGCCGCCGAGTGCTCCGGCCCCGGCGCCGCCGGCGGCTCCGGCCCCGGCGCCGCTGGGCCCTTCAGGGTCGTCGCCGGCTGGTCCACCGGCCTCTCCGGCGCCGATTCCATTGGGGCAACCCGTGGTGCCGCCTCCGCGCGGCGCCGTGACTCCGCCGTCGGTTCCGGCCGGCGTCGGGTCCCCGGCGCCGGCGTCGGGTCCCCGGCGCCGCGCGGCGCCACCCCCGTTCCCTCTCTGACTCCTGACGCGGAGTCGGACCGGCGTCGTCCGACGCCGAGTCCGGCGCCGTTGGGGCCCATTGGCTCCGAGGAGCCGGTTTATATCGTCGACTCGAACTATGGCGATGAGGACGATTATGGAGAGGGTTGGGAGGGGTCTGAGGACCCTTTGTCACGAGCCTGCCAGTATGACGTGGACTGGGTAGGTGACTTAGGTGATGCCAGTGGTCTGGACGAGTCGCCCAACCCTGGGTTTGTCTCGCCTTCCCCTGTGGCGTCGGAGGCGGGGGCTGCCTATTCGGTGGTCCTGATGAGGGCTGCCAAGGCCTTGAGCCTTGAGCTCCCCGTCGCTAAGGTGAAACCTAACATCCTCACCGAAGTATTTAAACCGCAGTCATGCCCACAGGAGCCTCTGCTGCCGTTTAATGAGGCCCTGACGGATGTCCTTTTGGGCACCTGGTCCAGGCCCGCTTCCGGTGCACCGGTTGACCGGAACGTTGCCAGGCGTCACCGTCCGTGTTCGGACGACCCTGCCTTCCTTTCCACCCATCCCTCCCCGGAGAGTCTGGTGATCCAGGCCTCCACTTCCCAGTCCGCATTCCCGTCGGCTCCGCCCGATCGGGAATCGAAGCGATATGACCAATTTGGCAAGAAGGTCTTTTCGTCTTTGAGTGCTGGACTGCGGTCTTGCAATACCGCATGCCTCTTGGGCCGCTACACCCACTCTCTGTGGGACAGGGTCGCGGAGTGTCTGCCGCAATGCCCGCAGGAGGTGCGGGACAAGCTCAACCAGGCCTTGGTTGAAGGCCGGGACGCGGCGAGGTATTCGATAAGGTGTGGTCTTGACACGACCGACTCGCTGGGACGGGCTATGTCCACGACGGTGGCGATTCGTCGCCATGCTTGGCTGAGATCCGCCAACTTCTCGCCGGATGTCCAGAATGCCCTCATGGACATGCCTTTCGATGGCAGTCGCCTGTTCGGTGACAAGGCGGACAACGCGCTTGAGCGCTTCAAGGACTCCAGGGTCACGGCCAAGTCCTTGGGTCTTCCGACCCAGCGCCAGCAACCGGGTTCGTTTCGCCCCTTTCGTGGCCAGGGAAGGGGCGGTCCCACGCGTGCTGCCAGCCACGCGCCGCAGAACGCTCCCCAGCGCGGTGGCGGCCGTGGATTCCGCCGTGGTGGCGGTAGAGGGCAGCGGCGAGGTCAGTCCACACCTCCCCCCGCAGCAGCCTCCAAATCTTCCTAGTCCGAGCTTTCGGGCCCATGTGACGCCAGTGGGTGGCAGGGTTCGCCATCACCACTCCCGCTGGCGCACGATTACATCGGACAGGTGGGTGCTGCAGCTCGTCCGAAGGGGCTACTCCCTCCCCTTCGAGTCCACTCCTCCAGCCATGCCACCGCAGAACCACCGTGTGTCGGGGGACCACTTGACACTTCTGCAGGAGGAAGTTACGGCCCTCTTGGCCAAGGGGGCCATCGAGCGCGTTCCTGGGCCAGAAGTAGGGTGTGGTTGCTACTCCCACTACTTTCTGGTGCCCAAGAAGGACAAAGGGGGCCTACGTCCTATCTTGGACCTACGGAACGTCAACGGCTTCCTCCGGAAGGAGAAGTTCAAGATGTTGACTTTGGCTCAGGTCTTGGCTGCTCTAGACCCACAAGACTGGATGGTAGCGTTGGACTTGCAGGATGCGTATTTTCACATCCCCGTCCTGCCGGCCCACCGGCGTTACCTGCGGTTCACGGTAGGCCACGAGCACTTTCAGTTTATCGTGCTCCCATTCGGCCTTACCAGCGCCCCACGGGTGTTCACGAAAGTGATGGCGGTGGTCGCAGCTCATCTGCGCCGGTTAGGGGTTTCAGTCTTCCCCTACCTCGACGACTGGTTGTTGAAGGCGGGCTCGCCCCAAACAGTCGTCCACCACCTTCAGATGACGGCAGACCTCCTGCACGAGCTGGGGTTTTCCATCAATGTGCCGAAATCACACCTGTGTCCCTCTCAAAAGCTCCTTTTCATCGGAGCGGTTCTCGACTCGGCGCAGTTTCGGGTTTACCCTCCGGAACGGCGGGTCCGGGATATTCAGGCTCTGATTCCCATCTTTCAGCCGTTGTCCCGGGTTTCGGTCAGGTTGACGCTGCGGCTTCTGGGGCTGATGGCCTCCTGCATCCTTCTGGTGCATCACGCCAGGTGGCGGATGCGGGCTCTGCAGTGGGACCTGAAGTTTCAGTGGGCCCAGCATCAGGGCAACCTGTCCGACCATGTCCTGATCTCGGAGGGCACTGCGAGACAGTTGCAGTGGTGGTTTACGGACCGCGATTGGGTCAGAGGCAGATCCCTCTCCCTTCCCCAACCGGAGCACGTAGTTGTGACGGACGCGTCCCTCCAGGGCTGGGGAGGCCACTTGGGAGAGGCAGAGATCAGAGGCATCTGGTCTCCGGCGGAGTCCCGGCTCCATATCAACATGTTGGAGCTGCGGGGGATTCGCCTAGCACTGAAGGCATTCCTCCCTTTTGTCAACGGGAGTGTAGTGCAGGTGTTCACGGACAACACCACCGCCATGTGGTACTGCAACAAACAGGGCGGTGTGGGGTTGTGGACCCTTTGCCAGGAGGCTTTGCGCCTCTGGCAATGGCTGGAACGTCAGGGCGTGACTCTGACGGTTCAACACCTGGCAGGTTCTCTGAACGCCAGGGCGGACGAACTCAGCCGTCGGTGCTCGGTGGATCACGAATGGCGTCTGAACTCGGACGTGGCGAACGGCCTCTTTCAGCAATGGGGAGAGCCTTGGTTAGATCTATTCGCCACAGAAGAGAACGCGCAATGTCATCAGTTCTGCGCGTTGGAATTTCCAAGACGGCACTCGCTCGGCGACGCCTTTCGGCGCGAGTGGAGCTGCGGTCTGTTGTACGCCTTTCCGCCTATACCACTTCTGCCCAGAGTGCTGAAGAAGATCAGGCGCGACCGGGCCCAAGTTATCCTTGTGGCTCCGGACTGGGCTCGAAGATACTGGTATCCCGAGCTACTCAGCATGTCAGTCGGTCCCTCGATCCGCCTGCCCCTTCAGGAGGACCTTCTGTCGCAACAGCAGGGGATGGTCCTCCACCCGAACCTGTCCAGCCTCCACCTCCATGCGTGGAGATTGAGCGGCGACAGTTGAGGCCATTCGACTTGCCTCCTGAAGTCTGTGATGTGATTCTGGCAGCCAGGCGTCCCTCCACAAAGTCGGTATACGCCTGCCGGTGGAACAGATTTGTGGCATGGTGCACAGCAAAGGCTGTGGATCCCCTTTCTGCCCCTCTTTCCGAGGTTCTCCTCTTCCTTCTTTCTCTTGCCCAGCAGGGCTCTGCTCTGGGCACTATCAAGGGCTACCTTTCTGCCCTTTCCGCCTTCTTAAGGCTACCTGATCAGCCATCTTTATTCAAGTCCCCTATTGTACTGAGATTCTTGAAAGGCATCACGCACATGTATCCTCCTGTTCCGTTCGTGATGCCTCAGTGGGACTTGAACCTGGTTCTGACATTCTTGATGTGCGCTCCCTTTGAGCCGCTTCATTCCTGTCCTCTCCGTCTTCTCACTTTAAAGACGGCCTTCCTGGTTGCCATCACCTCTGCCAGGAGAGTGAGTGAGCTCCAGGCTCTTTCTGTTAAACCTCCTTTCTTGTCCGTCCATCCTGACAAGGTGGTTCTTAGGACTAGGCCTTCTTTCCTGCCCAAAGTAGTTTCTGCTTTTCACATCGGGCAGTCCATCACCTTACCCTCCTTCTTCCCGCCTCCGCATCCTTCAAAGGATGAAGAGCGGCTCCATCGTCTGGACCCAAAACGTGCGCTTTCATTTTATATGGATCGCACACGTCAGTTCCGGGTGGATGACCAACTGTTTGTTGGCTACGTGGGTGAGAAGAAGGGAAGGGCGGTACAGAAACGAACCATCCCTCGGTGGGTCGTCCTGTGCATCAAAGCATGCTACTCTTTGGCTCGGAAGGAGCCTCCTGTTGGGCTGAGGGCCCATTCCACTCGGGCCACGGCGGCTACTACTGCCCTGGGCCGGGGAGTCCCTTTGCAGGACATTTGCCAGGCGGCTACGTGGGCCTCGCTGCACACCTTTGCGAGGCACTACTGCCTGGACAGTCAAGTCCGGAGGGATGGCTTCTTTGGCCGTTCGGTCCTCCAGGACTTTCTGGTGTAGGTTTTTATTGGTTCGCAGACCCACCACCGGGGTTGGTATTGCTGGGGTATCTATTCTAAGGTAAGGAATCTAATACTAACCTGTTTCTTTCAGATGAACAAGTTACTTACCTTCGGTAACGATATATCTGTAAGAAACAGTAGTTAGTATTAGATTCCTTACCGCCCCACCCGTCCTCCCCGTTCTGCGAACTGATACCTAGGGTTAAGGACATCCCTTTCAGGGCCCTAGTTTCAAATGGCACCAGTGTTAGTTCTCACATGGCTCTGCGTGTTCTGGCGCGGAAAAGCTGTGTGCAAAGAACTGACGTCAGCGCGCGGAGGCGGCGTCTATATACTCCAGCGACGTCATCACGGCGCACGACGCCGACGACGCGGAGCCGCAGGGGACGCCTGCAGACGACGCCTACCGACGCGCAGGGGTACTGCTACGCAAAAGTTTCCGGATCCAGACTGACGCCTGGGGATATTCTAAGGTAAGGAATCTAATACTAACTACTGTTTCTTACAGATATATCGTTACCGAAGGTAAGTAACTTGTTCTTTAGGCTCGGGGAGATTAAGTGATTTGCCCAGAATCACAGGGGGTTTTTGGCGTTGTTACCGAGACTCGAACTCAGTTCCCCAGGTCCGAGGTCGAGCGCCTTAGCCGTTAGGCCAACTTATCCTTTTAGATTTCCGAAATCCAATGCATTTTGGGCTGGTGCCCTTAGTCAGGGATCACTCTAAAGTTAAATAAAAAATAAAAAATGCAGTGAAGTATGGGAGAAACCATCATGTCATTCATGAAATATAAAAGTCTAAAGTCTAATCAAAAAATCTGATGACTGTATTAAGTAGACGAATGATGAAAAGAAAGGTGAACAGTTATATGGTTAAAAGAACGTGATCATAAACTAACAAGTAGTGTGTATAATGTTAAATAGGCAATATTCAGGATCTGATCAAAATATTAGGAAAGAATCACAGATTAGCAATGAGAGCATGCCGGGTGTTGAGCAATGAGCATTTGTCTATTAAAAAAAGAAAAAGAAACTTGCCCGATATGAAGCTTGATGCTCTGGTGCGTTAAAAAAGAAAAAAAATCCTATGATGAAAGTGCATAACTTGTGCCGCTACATTACGGCAAGGAACAAGAATTTACATGAAGCGGCATTGAGCACGGTAATCATGTGCTAAAAAGAGAAAGTGAGATGCTTTTAAGGAGTCTTAAACACTCACTAACATATATTAGTGATTGTGAAAGCACACGTCATCCTTTTAGGCTTGCTGCATACCTTTTGGTAATAGAGTGCGGCCGACTGCGTGGCATTTTGAAAGTTTTCTGTTAATTGTAGCGCCCGACATGCTAATACAAGGGCTGCAATTAACATGAAAACTTTCAAAACAGGCACAAAATCTGCCGCGCTCGATTAACAAAAGGCATGCAGCAAGCCCAAAAGCACGACGTTTGCTTTCACAATCACTAATATTTAATAGTGATTGTGAAAGCACTCGTTTCACAATCACCAATATATATAAGTTTCTAATATATATTAGTGATTGTGAAAGCACAGGTCGTGCTTTTAGGCTTGCTGCATGCCTTTTATTAATAGCAAGCATGCCCTTTCTTAATACAGCACAGCTGGGGGCAGATTGTCTGCTTTTGTTAAAGTATTCCTGTTGATCGCAGCGCCCGTCATGCTTCTACATGGCGCGGCGATCAACATGAATACGTGCCTCTGGGGGAATGGGTGTGCTCTGTGTGCGCACTTCAAAGCCACTGCTCACTGGGAGTGAAATAGGTGCACGCCCACGCGCGTGCACACGTTGCTGGGAACAGTGGTCCCAAGTCACCCCTGCACTCGACGCCCCAAGGCCTTGTGTGCCCAAACCAACGGCACCTAACCAACCCACGACATCCCAACTTACTTCTCGAAGTGGTGGTCGCACCCAGAAGATCCTTGTCCCCGAGCCTGCAGTGTTTCTTTGTCCCGGAGGTTCTCCATTGGAAACAGGGCACCCGACCTCAAAACAGCACCCTGCACCCGGCCGCCCTAGTGCCGCTGAGGGTGCACCTTTGGTGCTACTTTGGTCCCCAACTTGCCCTGAGCTAAACCCTAGGAGCTTTGCTCTCACAGCCTCGTTGCCTGCTTGCCAGCAGCCACCAACCGGAGAGCCCCCATCCTCCATAAGATAACATTGGGCCTCAACACTCTGCACCCGGCCGCCCTAGTGCCGCTGAGGGTGCACTTCCAATGCATCACTGACCCTGGGAGACCCCTGAGTCTAACCCCAGAACCTTAACACCCACAGTCGATTACTTACCTGAGAACGGTTAACCTGTTTTCTGTCCATAGGATAACATTGACACTTTTTCTCCAAAAAGTTTTTGTGTGGAGTTTGGAAATCTAAAAATATTCCTTAAAAATCCGACAAATAACCAAAACGTGTTTACTCACCTGTTTTCAGGAAATGTCCCAGTGCTGAATCTAGGTATCCAGCACTGAGTTAGGAAAGTAACGTAAAAAGTAACTTACCTGCAATTTACTGAAAAAGCAGATTAATTCCAATGTACTGTATTTGCTAAGCGTTGCATACTACTGCTCCCCTGTAAATCAAACAAAGTACAACTTCAATTGCATTTCCAAACTGTTCTATATCCAGGAACCTATTACTGAAAAGTATTTAATGCTTACCTGTACCAGGCATGCTTGGTTCTAAAAATTAACAACAGTATATTTTTATAAAAAAACAGGTATCCAGCACTGAGTTAGAAAATTAATGTGAAAAGTAACTTACTTGCAATTTACTGTAAAAGCCTATTCATTTCAACGCACTGCTCCAAAAAGTTTCCAAGTGTGAAGTTTTGAAATCTGAAAATAATCTATAAAAATCGCACGAATAACCAAAACGTAATTTCTTACCTGTTTCCAGGAAATGTCCCAGTGCTGAATCTAGGTATCCTTTTTTTTTTTTTTTTTTTTGAAAAAACAAGTACCACCCCCACCAATTTTCAGTGCTCTTTACTGCGAGCAAACAAATCAAGAAATGAATCACCGATCTGTTTGGTATATTTATTTTTACCTGTTATTTACTAAGTTCAACATATAGACTTCAACGAGTTGTCCGAGGAAGACACTCAACATATAATTATTACTGGACACAAAAGAAAATGTATATACCGAAATTCACAAAAACAATTTAAAGAGAATATATATCACGAAATTCACAAAAACAATTTTGAACAAGGAAAAACACACAATTAGTGTAATACATATTTCATGGTGAATGATCATTTAGCAACATTCATTTCATAGTAACTTAAATTGATCGGAACATTTGCTCATCCAAAAACAATATGTACTCAATGAAGGAGACACGTTCTAGGAAAACAATGGGAGAATGCAGACGAATTAATCAAATGGCCAGTTAAACCAAGAAGACAATTATGTATTCTCTATGCATTCCTCCAATGATGCCGACGCGTTTCGAGTCCGTGAAACAATTAACGGGCTCTCATCAGGGCTCATTCAATCTGGATCTAAAAGTGTGTGTTAAAAACAAGAACAGAAAGAGAGAGCGACATGTCACCATTGTGTTCAGTATCCGAGTGACTGCCCCCACTGCCCCTCTAGGCCCTTTTAATACCTGAAAAGTGGCTCCGGAGGCCTGATCTCGGGGATCTGTGAACACCAAAACTTGTAGTAGGACCTTGTTATCTGTAAGATAACATAGAACTTAAAATGCCGTCAGGCATAGCATAATCATTGAAAACACACGCGGGAAAACCCGCGAACCATCAAGAAAGAAATCATCGTGTTCATACCTGGGACAGTACCGGGATAAATCCCTGCCCCTTTCTTATTTCAAATGGCCCGTCATTACTTCTTTAGACCTGTAAAATGCGAACCAAAATAGCCGCATTAGGCTAATATCCCAATTCACAACATTAAGGGAGCGCAAACGATATTCCAGAGCCAAAGGTTTTGCAGTCGCCTACCTGGAGACTCAGCGTTTTGTCCGTGGTCTCCGGTAAAAGGGCGTGCTGTTCGTTCTGGTGGAGGCAAGAGAGCGTAGTGATGTATTAAAAGCCTGCCAACAGTCATACTATTTGTATTTCAGGCGGGATGAGTTTTAAATATCAGATCTTAAGTGCAAGTTTACCTTAGCTTCAGTATCTGTGGATCACAAACAAATCAGTAATCCTTCGTGCGTTAGGGTGAAGCAGGTAGTGGCAACGTGGCATTTAATCCCATACAAATGTCTGTAGCCTGTCAAGCAAGGGGGGAAGACTCATCAGTCATCGTCTCCATTTACGCATAAAAAACCATGACATTGAATGTTGTGTGGAGCACTCACCAGCTCAGTAGGCGCTCCGTTGTCAGTCTGTTCAGGTTCGATTCCGAATCAGTACTGCCATGTTTGGGGCGGAGTTATAAACCTTTATTTAGCGCTTAGGATTCTGGGACATGTAGTTTCAAAAAGAGGTTAAATGGATTAAAGCCTCGATACTTCAGACATGGTGTTTAGTCCAGTTTGGGCACTGTTGAATCGCATAATTAAGTACGCCTCCTTGCGCAGGAGGGTTTCCTCGATATCAACAAGAGCTTGTTTAGTGGGCATTGTATACAACACAGTCCAGGAGAAATCAGTTTCTGTATGTGATTTATCAAGAAAGTGTTGGACCATTGGTGCACTAAGCACTTTATTTTTGATACGAGATCGATGCTGTGTTATCCTGGTGTTCACCTGCTGATTGGTCTTCCCTATGTACAATTTAGGGCAAACGCAGGTAATGGCATACACAACATTTTTGGTCCTGCAGTTGGAGAACCCTTTGTTGGTCCATTTGACCTGCTTATGTTGAAATTCAGAACCTTCTAGGCAGGTCCCACAAGACACGCAATTACCACATTTGTGGTGCCCCTCAACTGGTTTGAGGCCCCATCTGGATAAAAGATCCTGCTTGGGTTTGGATGTGGCAATGTCGGCACGTACCAAGTGTTGGCCGATACTTCTGTTTTTTCTATAGGCAAAAATCGGCCTAGGGAAGGGACACTCTAGTTCTTCCAATAGGTGCCAATTCTTTAGGACCATTTGTCTGACACGATGTGTGTCAGGACCAAAGGTTGTGACACAGACCATCTGTTCTAGTTCAGTTTTTGTTTTGTTCTGCAGTAAGCATTCTCTTGGTGTATACCGAGCCCTTTTATATGCATGTTTAAGCATCTTTTTGGGGTACCCACGGGTAATCATTTCATCACAGAACTTTCCAGCGTGATGGTCAAAGTCCTCCAAACTTGAACAATTTCTCCGTATACGGAGTAGTTGTCCATATGGTAGGTTACTTTTCAAATTGCGCGGGTGGGCACTCCAGTGATGGAGGATGGTGTTTTTGTCCGTTTTTTTACGATAGAGTGAGGATTTAAGGCGCCCCTCTGGACAGGTAATTTGGACGTCCAAAAACGTCATCACAGTTTTACTCTGTTCAAGGGAAAATGCAATATCCTGGTGTTTATTATTAAGCCACTGGTGGAAGGACATCAACTCGGCGTGGCTCCCCTGCCACAGGAGCCACACGTCGTCGATGTACCGTAACCACTGCCTAATGTGTTTCTGGAAGGGATTGTTGTTTTCAATGAACATTTGTTCATATTGTGCCATGTACAGAATGGCTACCTCCGGCGCATAAGGACAGCCCATCGCTGTCCCTTTGATTTGCATGTAGAATTGGTCATTGAATCGGAAATAATTCTTTTTCAGTGTCAATTCAGCCAATTTTACAATGAATTGAGTTGGTACTCTATGGGGTCGTTCCCTAGTGTCCAAATACATCTCGATCACCTCAAGTGCCTCGTCTTGAGGGATCTGTGTATATAAGGACGTCACGTCCATTGTGACCATAATTTCAGATTCGGAATCAAATTCCATGCCCTCAACTTTAGCTAAAAAATCCGTAGTGTCCTTGAGATAGGACCTTACCCCACTGACAAAGGGTTTTAAGAAAAAGTCAATGTATTTGGAAATAGGCTCCAAACACGAGTCACAACCAGAGACGATTGGTCGTCCCGGGGGGTCAGTCAAGTTTTTGTGGATCTTCGGGAGGAGGTACAAGACAGGGGTTCTAGGGAACTTCTTCACAAGAAATTCACTTTCCTTTACTCCTATGAACCCACTGTCTTTACCATCCTGGATGAGTTGCATGATCAATCCTTGGATTTCTTTAACAGGGTCTCCCTGCAGTTTCCTATACCATGTTGTATTCTCAACCTGCAGTTGGCCTTCCATTAAGTATTTGTCTTTGGGCCACAGTACCACGGCCCCGCCTTTATCGGCAGGCTTTATCAGGACGGAATGATCTTCTTGTAAGTTCTTAAGTGCTTGTCTTTGTCCTTTACTCACATTGGAGGGGACATACTTTTTTTGTTTCTCAAATTTGTTGATGGAGGACAATAATACTTGCTCATATGCAAGAACTTGCTTGGGAATGTTTTGGTGTGGGATGAAGTTTGACTTGTTCCTCAACCCAGTCGTTTCAGTGTTTACAGTAGGGGGTTGGTTGGCAAAAAATGCTCGAAGGCGTATTTTGCGGCAAAAAGCAATCATCTCCATCTTCAGTTTAGTAAAATCAGTCTGTTGGCTAGGAACAAATTTGAGGCCCAAATTAAGCACAGCTGCCTCGTCCTGAGTAAGTTGTTTAGTAGATAAATTGACAATATTATTTGGAGCCCCTATGATTGGTAGTGGTTCCTGCGCGTGCGCATTTCCCACGGTACTTTGTGTCTTGTTTTGCCCTGTTGGTTTTTGTCTAAAAAAGACACCTGTTTTTTATTGGAATTACCCTTCGAATCAGACCCAGAGGAGTCAGATGAGGAAGATGTTTCTGAAAAGGTCTTGAAACGATTTCGTGACCGGCCCTGAAATTTATAGAGTGCGCCGCGCGAGTCCGCCTGAGTATAATAGTCGTCCTTCAGGAAGGGGTATGCTTTTTCCAAACTGAAGGATTTGGCGTCTTTCTCGTACTGTGAGGTTTTATTGTTAATTGTAATATCCCGAAAAGCCAGAATTTCCTTTTCAATTTTTTCAATTAGGGATTTTGCATCAGAGACTACAGTACTGTCCAGAATACTTTTGGTGAGTTCTTGAATTTCTTCCAGTTCCTTCTTACATAAGCGTTGTGCGGTCTCAATGGTATGGACCATGAGGTCCCGACTACACTTTGTATTGATGCAACTGAATCCTTTCTTATATTCAGCGTCGTCCGTAAATATTACCGGGACATTCTTTACTTGAAGGCCCCAGGGGATGGTGCCTCCCCTTAGGTGCTTCAACAAAAAATGCCCGTGCAATTCCGTTCTAATATGCTTTTTACTAAGCCTCGTTAATTTGTCGGACTCGTTCTGTTGTTGTGCCGAGGTACTTAGGGCAACGTCAGGGAAGAGGTCTGACTCACACAGAGATTTAATATGGCTCTCAGAAAATGAAAGAGTGTCTTTCTCGGACATCCCAAATGAAGGACAATGTGTCCTTCCTTCTATTAATGGAAAAGAATCACAAAACAAAGTGACTTGAATGCCCTTTGTACTCTCGCGGGTTGCACCCGCCCTAAACTGTTGAAAGTTAAGGAGATAGGCCCCGGGACGTGGGGTAGGCTGGACCGTGTATAATTTTTGAAAAAACAAGTACCACCCCCACCAATTTTCAGTGCTCTTTACTGCGAGCAAACAAATCAAGAAATGAATCACCGATCTGTTTGGTATATTTATTTTTACCTGTTATTTACTAAGTTCAACATATAGACTTCAACGAGTTGTCCGAGGAAGACACTCAACATATAATTATTACTGGACACAAAAGAAAATGTATATACCGAAATTCACAAAAACAATTTAAAGAGAATATATATCACGAAATTCACAAAAACAATTTTGAACAAGGAAAAACACACAATTAGTGTAATACATATTTCATGGTGAATGATCATTTAGCAACATTCATTTCATAGTAACTTAAATTGATCGGAACATTTGCTCATCCAAAAACAATATGTACTCAATGAAGGAGACACGTTCTAGGAAAACAATGGGAGAATGCAGACGAATTAATCAAATGGCCAGTTAAACCAAGAAGACAATTATGTATTCTCTATGCATTCCTCCAATGATGCCGACGCGTTTCGAGTCCGTGAAACAATTAACGGGCTCTCATCAGGGCTCATTCAATCTGGATCTAAAAGTGTGTGTTAAAAACAAGAACAGAAAGAGAGAGCGACATGTCACCATTGTGTTCAGTATCCGAGTGACTGCCCCCACTGCCCCTCTAGGCCCTTTTAATACCTGAAAAGTGGCTCCGGAGGCCTGATCTCGGGGATCTGTGAACACCAAAACTTGTAGTAGGACCTTGTTATCTGTAAGATAACATAGAACTTAAAATGCCGTCAGGCATAGCATAATCATTGAAAACACACGCGGGAAAACCCGCGAACCATCAAGAAAGAAATCATCGTGTTCATACCTGGGACAGTCCGGGATAAATCCCTGCCCCTTTCTTATTTCAAATGGCCCGTCATTCCTTCTTTAGACCTGTAAAATGCGAACCAAAATAGCCGCATTAGGCTAATATCCCAATTCACAACATTAAGGGAGCGCAAACGATATTCCAGAGCCAAAGGTTTTGCAGTCGCCTACCTGGAGACTCAGCGTTTTGTCCGTGGTCTCCGGTAAAAGGGCGTGCTGTTCGTTCTGGTGGAGGCAAGAGAGCGTAGTGATGTATTAAAAGCCTGCCAACAGTCATACTATTTGTATTTCAGGCGGGATGAGTTTTAAATATCAGATCTTAAGTGCAAGTTTACCTTAGCTTCAGTATCTGTGGATCACAAACAAATCAGTAATCCTTCGTGCGTTAGGGTGAAGCAGGTAGTGGCAACGTGGCATTTAATCCCATACAAATGTCTGTAGCCTGTCAAGCAAGGGGGGAAGACTCATCAGTCATCGTCTCCATTTACGCATAAAAAACCATGACATTGAATGTTGTGTGGAGCACTCACCAGCTCAGTAGGCGCTCCGTTGTCAGTCTGTTCAGGTTCGATTCCGAATCAGTACTGCCATGTTTGGGGCGGAGTTATAAACCTTTATTTAGCGCTTAGGATTCTGGGACATGTAGTTTCAAAAAGAGGTTAAATGGATTAAAGCCTCGATACTTCAGACATGGTGTTTAGTCCAGTTTGGGCACTGTTGAATCGCATAATTAAGTACGCCTCCTTGCGCAGGAGGGTTTCCTCGATATCAACAAGAGCTTGTTTAGTGGGCATTGTATACAACACAGTCCAGGAGAAATCAGTTTCTGTATGTGATTTATCAAGAAAGTGTTGGACCATTGGTGCACTAAGCACTTTATTTTTGATACGAGATCGATGCTGTGTTATCCTGGTGTTCACCTGCTGATTGGTCTTCCCTATGTACAATTTAGGGCAAACGCAGGTAATGGCATACACAACATTTTTGGTCCTGCAGTTGGAGAACCCTTTGTTGGTCCATTTGACCTGCTTATGTTGAAATTCAGAACCTTCTAGGCAGGTCCCACAAGACACGCAATTACCACATTTGTGGTGCCCCTCAACTGGTTTGAGGCCCCATCTGGATAAAAGATCCTGCTTGGGTTTGGATGTGGCATACATAATTGTCTTCTTGGTTTAACTGGCCATTTGATTAATTCGTCTGCATTCTCCCATTGTTTTCCTAGAACGTGTCTCCTTCATTGAGTACATATTGTTTTTGGATGAGCAAATGTTCCGATCAATTTAAGTTACTATGAAATGAATGTTGCTAAATGATCATTCACCATGAAATATGTATTACACTAATTGTGTGTTTTTCCTTGTTCAAAATTGTTTTTGTGAATTTCGTGATATATATTCTCTTTAAATTGTTTTTGTGAATTTCGGTATATACATTTTCTTTTGTGTCCAGTAATAATTATATGTTGAGTGTCTTCCTCGGACAACTCGTTGAAGTCTATATGTTGAACTTAGTAAATAACAGGTAAAAATAAATATACCAAACAGATCGGTGATTCATTTCTTGATTTGTTTGCTCGCAGTAAAGAGCACTGAAAATTGGTGGGGGTGGTACTTGTTTTTTCAAAAATTATACACGGTCCAGCCTACCCCACGTCCCGGGGCCTATCTCCTTAACTTTCAACAGTTTAGGGCGGGTGCAACCCGCGAGAGTACAAAGGGCATTCAAGTCACTTTGTTTTGTGATTCTTTTCCATTAATAGAAGGAAGGACACATTGTCCTTCATTTGGGATGTCCGAGAAAGACACTCTTTCATTTTCTGAGAGCCATATTAAATCTCTGTGTGAGTCAGACCTCTTCCCTGACGTTGCCCTAAGTACCTCGGCACAACAACAGAACGAGTCCGACAAATTAACGAGGCTTAGTAAAAAGCATATTAGAACGGAATTGCACGGGCATTTTTTGTTGAAGCACCTAAGGGGAGGCACCATCCCCTGGGGCCTTCAAGTAAAGAATGTCCCGGTAATATTTACGGACGACGCTGAATATAAGAAAGGATTCAGTTGCATCAATACAAAGTGTAGTCGGGACCTCATGGTCCATACCATTGAGACCGCACAACGCTTATGTAAGAAGGAACTGGAAGAAATTCAAGAACTCACCAAAAGTATTCTGGACAGTACTGTAGTCTCTGATGCAAAATCCCTAATTGAAAAAATTGAAAAGGAAATTCTGGCTTTTCGGGATATTACAATTAACAATAAAACCTCACAGTACGAGAAAGACGCCAAATCCTTCAGTTTGGAAAAAGCATACCCCTTCCTGAAGGACGACTATTATACTCAGGCGGACTCGCGCGGCGCACTCTATAAATTTCAGGGCCGGTCACGAAATCGTTTCAAGACCTTTTCAGAAACATCTTCCTCATCTGACTCCTCTGGGTCTGATTCGAAGGGTAATTCCAATAAAAAACAGGTGTCTTTTTTAGACAAAAACCAACAGGGCAAAACAAGACACAAAGTACCGTGGGAAATGCGCACGCGCAGGAACCACTACCAATCATAGGGGCTCCAAATAATATTGTCAATTTATCTACTAAACAACTTACTCAGGACGAGGCAGCTGTGCTTAATTTGGGCCTCAAATTTGTTCCTAGCCAACAGACTGATTTTACTAAACTGAAGATGGAGATGATTGCTTTTTGCCGCAAAATACGCCTTCGAGCATTTTTTGCCAACCAACCCCCTACTGTAAACACTGAAACGACTGGGTTGAGGAACAAGTCAAACTTCATCCCACACCAAAACATTCCCAAGCAAGTTCTTGCATATGAGCAAGTATTATTGTCCTCCATCAACAAATTTGAGAAACAAAAAAAGTATGTCCCCTCCAATGTGAGTAAAGGACAAAGACAAGCACTTAAGAACTTACAAGAAGATCATTCCGTCCTGATAAAGCCTGCCGATAAAGGCGGGGCCGTGGTACTGTGGCCCAAAGACAAATACTTAATGGAAGGCCAACTGCAGGTTGAGAATACAACATGGTATAGGAAACTGCAGGGAGACCCTGTTAAAGAAATCCAAGGATTGATCATGCAACTCATCCAGGATGGTAAAGACAGTGGGTTCATAGGAGTAAAGGAAAGTGAATTTCTTGTGAAGAAGTTCCCTAGAACCCCTGTCTTGTACCTCCTCCCGAAGATCCACAAAAACTTGACTGACCCCCCGGGACGACCAATCGTCTCTGGTTGTGACTCGTGTTTGGAGCCTATTTCCAAATACATTGACTTTTTCTTAAAACCCTTTGTCAGTGGGGTAAGGTCCTATCTCAAGGACACTACGGATTTTTTAGCTAAAGTTGAGGGCATGGAATTTGATTCCGAATCTGAAATTATGGTCACAATGGACGTGACGTCCTTATATACACAGATCCCTCAAGACGAGGCACTTGAGGTGATCGAGATGTATTTGGACACTAGGGAACGACCCCATAGAGTACCAACTCAATTCATTGTAAAATTGGCTGAATTGACACTGAAAAAGAATTATTTCCGATTCAATGACCAATTCTACATGCAAATCAAAGGGACAGCGATGGGCTGTCCTTATGCGCCGGAGGTAGCCATTCTGTACATGGCACAATATGAACAAATGTTCATTGAAAACAACAATCCCTTCCAGAAACACATTAGGCAGTGGTTACGGTACATCGACGACGTGTGGCTCCTGTGGCAGGGGAGCCACGCCGAGTTGATGTCCTTCCACCAGTGGCTTAATAATAAACACCAGGATATTGCATTTTCCCTTGAACAGAGTAAAACTGTGATGACGTTTTTGGACGTCCAAATTACCTGTCCAGAGGGGCGCCTTAAATCCTCACTCTATCGTAAAAAAACGGACAAAAACACCATCCTCCATCACTGGAGTGCCCACCCGCGCAATTTGAAAAGTAACCTACCATATGGACAACTACTCCGTATACGGAGAAATTGTTCAAGTTTGGAGGACTTTGACCATCACGCTGGAAAGTTCTGTGATGAAATGATTACCCGTGGGTACCCCAAAAAGATGCTTAAACATGCATATAAAAGGGCTCGGTATACACCAAGAGAATGCTTACAGCAGAACAAAACAAAAACTGAACTAGAACAGATGGTCTGTGTCACAACCTTTGGTCCTGACACACATCGTGTCAGACAAATGGTCCTAAAGAATTGGCACCTATTGGAAGAACTAGAGTGTCCCTTCCCTAGGCCGATTTTTGCCTATAGAAAAAACAGAAGTATCGGCCAACACTTGGTACGTGCCGACATTGCCACATCCAAACCCAAGCAGGATCTTTTATCCAGATGGGGCCTCAAACCAGTTGAGGGGCACCACAAATGTGGTAATTGCGTGTCTTGTGGGACCTGCCTAGAAGGTTCTGAATTTCAACATAAGCAGGTCAAATGGACCAACAAAGGGTTCTCCAACTGCAGGACCAAAAATGTTGTGTATGCCATTACCTGCGTTTGCCCTAAATTGTACATAGGGAAGACCAATCAGCAGGTGAACACCAGGATAACACAGCATCGATCTCGTATCAAAAATAAAGTGCTTAGTGCACCAATGGTCCAACACTTTCTTGATAAATCACATACAGAAACTGATTTCTCCTGGACTGTGTTGTATACAATGCCCACTAAACAAGCTCTTGTTGATATCGAGGAAACCCTCCTGCGCAAGGAGGCGTACTTAATTATGCGATTCAACAGTGCCCAAACTGGACTAAACACCATGTCTGAAGTATCGAGGCTTTAATCCATTTAACCTCTTTTTGAAACTACATGTCCCAGAATCCTAAGCGCTAAATAAAGGTTTATAACTCCGCCCCAAACATGGCAGTACTGATTCGGAATCGAACCTGAACAGACTGACAACGGAGCGCCTACTGAGCTGGTGAGTGCTCCACACAACATTCAATGTCATGGTTTTTTATGCGTAAATGGAGACGATGACTGATGAGTCTTCCCCCCTTGCTTGACAGGCTACAGACATTTGTATGGGATTAAATGCCACGTTGCCACTACCTGCTTCACCCTAACGCACGAAGGATTACTGATTTGTTTGTGATCCACAGATACTGAAGCTAAGGTAAACTTGCACTTAAGATCTGATATTTAAAACTCATCCCGCCTGAAATACAAATAGTATGACTGTTGGCAGGCTTTTAATACATCACTACGCTCTCTTGCCTCCACCAGAACGAACAGCACGCCCTTTTACCGGAGACCACGGACAAAACGCTGAGTCTCCAGGTAGGCGACTGCAAAACCTTTGGCTCTGGAATATCGTTTGCGCTCCCTTAATGTTGTGAATTGGGATATTAGCCTAATGCGGCTATTTTGGTTCGCATTTTACAGGTCTAAAGAAGGAATGACGGGCCATTTGAAATAAGAAAGGGGCAGGGATTTATCCCGGTACTGTCCCAGGTATGAACACGATGATTTCTTTCTTGATGGTTCGCGGGTTTTCCCGCGTGTGTTTTCAATGATTATGCTATGCCTGACGGCATTTTAAGTTCTATGTTATCTTACAGATAACAAGGTCCTACTACAAGTTTTGGTGTTCACAGATCCCCGAGATCAGGCCTCCGGAGCCACTTTTCAGGTATTAAAAGGGCCTAGAGGGGCAGTGGGGGCAGTCACTCGGATACTGAACACAATGGTGACATGTCGCTCTCTCTTTCTGTTCTTGTTTTTAACACACACTTTTAGATCCAGATTGAATGAGCCCTGATGAGAGCCCGTTAATTGTTTCACGGACTCGAAACGCGTCGGCATCATTGGAGGAATGCATAGAGAATACATAATTGTCTTCTTGGTTTAACTGGCCATTTGATTAATTCGTCTGCATTCTCCCATTGTTTTCCTAGAACGTGTCTCCTTCATTGAGTACATATTGTTTTTGGATGAGCAAATGTTCCGATCAATTTAAGTTACTATGAAATGAATGTTGCTAAATGATCATTCACCATGAAATATGTATTACACTAATTGTGTGTTTTTCCTTGTTCAAAATTGTTTTTGTGAATTTCGTGATATATATTCTCTTTAAATTGTTTTTGTGAATTTCGGTATATACATTTTCTTTTGTGTCCAGTAATAATTATATGTTGAGTGTCTTCCTCGGACAACTCGTTGAAGTCTATATGTTGAACTTAGTAAATAACAGGTAAAAATAAATATACCAAACAGATCGGTGATTCATTTCTTGATTTGTTTGCTCGCAGTAAAGAGCACTGAAAATTGGTGGGGGTGGTACTTGTTTTTTCAAAAATTATACACGGTCCAGCCTACCCCACGTCCCGGGGCCTATCTCCTTAACTTTCAACAGAATCTAGGTATCCAGCACTGAGTTAGAAAAGTAACGTAAAAAGTAACTTACCTGCAATTTACTGAAAAAGCAGATTCATTCCAATGTACTGTATTTGCTAAGCGTTGCATATTACTGCTCCCCTGTGAATCAAACAAAGTACAATTTCTATTGCATCTTCAAACTGTTCTATATCCAGAAACTTATTACTGAAAAGTATTTAATGCTTACCTTTGCCAGGCTTGCTTGGTTCTAAAAATGAACAACAGTATAATTTTATAAAAAACAATTGGCCTAGAGTTCAGTTCTTGAGCGTGTGAATTAATTTGCTGACTGAATTGTTGCTCAAAATGCTTAACACTGTCCTTTGATACTGCCTTACTGCTCGACCAAGCTACCACTATTAGAGCGTAAGGTTCTATCTAACTTTAACCTCTGCCTACCTCTGTGAACACTTGGAGGTCCATTACCATGTTGGACGGTGGCACCACCGTGGTGCTGGCGGTACGGAAAAATGAATTTTTCCACCCGCGAGCAGCGGTACTCATGTCCGCCATATTAGTATGGCCAAACAGACCATTTCCCGTCCGATGCGGTGTGACTTGCACTGCCATCAAATTGCACCCGCCGCGGCGGTGGGAGCCAATGGAGACACACCGCCATGCGGAATGATGTCCGCCCGCTTCACAAATTGGGATGCCCCAAACAAGCAGACGCACCGCAGCGGAGAAACCACATAATCAGAGACGGCGGACGCTCGACAGCGGAGCGCGAAACCAGAGAACCGATCCACACCACCCGGTCACGACTGCCATGGACCCTGCTCTACACGTTTTTCTGGTGCTGTACCTGCTACATCACCAGCAACTCATGGACCGCTGCGGACGCCGCCGCAAGTATGCAATTACACAAACACAACCCACAACACGGGGTTCAAATCCACATCAGACACCCTGGTGGGAACAGGAACACATCCACAAGGGCACCCACACATGACCCACCTGCGACCAAGTCACCCCTCCGCGTCCTGGACACACATCTTCGGCAACCATGCAGCAATGTCCCGGTCACGTCACCACAGCGGTGAACACAAGGGAATACATGCGCACAATGCAAAAGGCAGGGCCAGTGCCAGACATGGGCAGGGCACAAAGACCAAAGGGCCCCACCTCCTCCCACCACACATTAGTACACCCCATGAAGGCACGTGCCATGTGCCCCTCCTGTGCACCCCCATGCACAACAACAAGCCAGGTCAAACCGCACCCTGCACCACACAACAAACAGCCAGGGAGACAGCCACTGCAGGAGTGGCTGCACAGGAACACACAGCACAGTAGCACAGTGCCAAGGAAACACACACAGCACAACACCACCACACTCAGGGAAACCAAAATTAGTACAAGCACCAAATGAACACATACAAGGAATAAACATACAAATGGACACACAGCCTGCATAGTCACACATACATACCACAGACTGACACACATACACATCCCAAATGCCAACAGCAATGGAGCACAACAAATAGGAAAGCCAAAGTGGGATGCACACAAATGGAAGGCAATGGAGACACACAACAAGCATGTGTACATCACATGCAAGACAAGGAACACAGAACACCCCCCTCAGACCATCAAACCACACATGGCTGGTACAGTCAGTGAAGCCAAACCACAGACATCACAGTGCAACAACACAGGGAGACAGCAAGGCAAACCATGTATAGGCACAAGGATTAAAGGAAGGCCCTGAAGTCAAACTGTGAACAGCCACACGTGTATACAACTACTTCGCAGGAGTAGACCAGCAGCACAATTCACAACGCCCATTGACACACTCCATGACTGCCAAACACCAGGCGGAATGTACACACATAACCCCCTCACACCAGCAGCACACAACACCAGTGCCAAACACACTGAAGGCTGACAATACATGCCAGTCTATACACACACTAAAACAAACACACACCCTGGGTGTAGCCACAAACATCACACACACACACACAGGGATGCCAGAACAAATGTCTGCATAAAAACAACAGACAAACACAGAAAAACACATAACCCAACCAGCCAAAATGTGGAAAAGCAATGGCAACACAGACACAACAAGAGTGCACAACCTCATCAGTCAGGAACAATGCACAGACAACATACCACAACACACACAAGAAGTGCACCATCACAGAACAACACAGCCACATGAAACAAACAACAGATGCACAGGCAAAAAATCACAGAGCAAACACAGCAGGACATCAGGGGATGCACACCAGGCAATGACAAGGCAACATACACACACATCACTGCATGCAGTGTGTGCACACCAAGAATACCAGCCACACATAGACACGAGTGACACTTCAACCCACACAACACAAATCAGCACAGCACAAAGACAACAGCAGACCCAGGAAGTGAAGCAATACAACAGCCAACATGCATACATCCAACACAACAACAAAAGATGCACAAGTCTGGGATACAAAGGTGGAATCAACTTGACCAGAGGACTGGGCAACACATACAGTTGAACAGCAGATGAGCAACCATGACTGCCAAACAGCACAAGAACATCATAAATAAACAATTGGGGAAATATCCTGAGTGGCACATTGCTCCTGGCAAAAGAACTGCATCACAAAGCACAGTGTCACACATGAAGTGATGAGGAGGCACATACACGTGTAAACCAAGGGGACAGTTGACATCTAAGTGAAGTGTACTGCACGTCAGTAGTGGACATGGCAGGAGTGCACCATACATTCATTCATAATAACTTTATTCGACAATTTAAGTCATAAAAGTATACATAAAATACACAATTTTAGATTAAAAATCCATAAAAACATATACATAAATATTAAAAGGTATTAAACTACATTGGACTATTGCCGAATATATTCTTACATTAGTTCATAAATCCTAAAAACAAACTCATCAGTGTGCATTTGGTCCAGGGGAGTATTACAGAAAAGTTTATAAAACAGCCGCTATTTGTTTTGTATGAATTACCCAGGCCCATTTCAGAAATTTAGCCATAGCGACAGCAATTAAAGGCATCGGGTCAGTACATAAGATTCTTAGCCCATCTTGATGTCTATGCATACCAAACAATTTGCATATAGGTTTTATCCACATCGATCTGGGTGCCGAATACAAAGGACAAAGAAAAAGAAAGTGACTTAATGACTCTTGTTCCTCCCCACACTTAGGGCATCTGTCGTTACCGTTTTCTCCTGCCCATTTAGCTGTAAAAGATAACACAGGAAGGGTACCTACTCTTAGTTGGAAATAGAGGTTACGGTCCTTCTGTTTTCCGATAGTGTCCCAATATGGTTCCAGCTTCGGTCGGGCTTTTATTTCCAGAAATCGGCTAGTTAAGTGCGAGGAGAGTCCCTTTGTCCTTGCATCTGTAAGCACCATCTCCCAATACTTTTCTTTTACAATTTTTTGGGAGGGGAATATAGCGTTTTCTGAGTCGTCCCAGAGTTCCCTCATTCCCATTTTGAAAAGTAAAGACCGAATGGCCTTCAGCCAAGGAATTTTCTGGCATGAATCCATGATCATTATTTCCCTCAGCCCATGGGCATAATGCCGTAGTTCTTCAGTGGACCATAGATGGCGCCAGTACAGTAATGGCCGTAGGAAGGCAAGATCTTGCACCGTCTTTTTTCCAAGATCCCACATTAGTGGTGTTATCGGGGTACTTGTGGGAACGCTTGTAGCTTTCCGCAGAAATTCATTTTCTGCCAGCGTCAGCTTTCTTAAGTCCTCGAACCCTCAGAGTTCAGCACCATAAAGTGCCGAACTTACCACCTTCATCCCGTATATTTCCAATAGTAGGCTAATGGGCTTTGATAACGAAGAGGATTTTTTTTTTAAAAGAATGCCTGCCTGTTGGCGATGTTTTAACACTACAATATCTAACTGGCTAGACCACCCCAGATCTCTCTGGAGGGTGACCCCCAGATATGTGAAGGCATCTACCCTCTCCAACAGGGAACCATTCATATGTATCGGCCCTCTAAAAGGTCTAGCAGACCCATGGGTTTTACGGCCTGCAAGGACCATAAACTTGGTTTTTGCCGTGTTTATTTCTAAACCCCTATCTCGGCAAAAGTCTTCAAATCGTTTCAGTGCGAGCTGGAGCCCACTTGGTGTTTTTGAAATGATGAGAGTGTCGTCCGCGAACATGAGGATCGGAACCCGCTCACCAGACACCGCAGGGGCATCGGTAGGGACCAGGGAGAGGAAGTCCGCAACCCCGTTCACAAAGAGCGAGAACAAGGTCGGCGCCATGATGCAACCTTGTCTCACTCCCTGCTCCACCGGGAACGGCTCTGTTACCTCTCCCTGGCCACCCCACCGTACCCGAGCGAACGTACCCTCATGCAAGCGGACGATCAAACTCAACAGTTCAGGTGCCATCCCCAACCCCGCAAGGACTTTCCAGAATATATTGCGTGGGACCAAGTCAAAGGCCGCCCTTAAGTCCACAAAGACAGCATACAGGGTACCTTTTTCCAGGACTACGGTACGCCAATATAACATAATAAACCGAAATACCTGGTCTATGGTACTTGTTTTTGGGCGAAATCCAGCCTGAAGGTGACTCAAGATATTGTCATCATCCATCCAGGTCTGAATTCTACCCAAAACCAATCGCCCCATGATCTTTTGTATACAGTCGATCAGGCTTATCGGCCTATAGTTTCTTGCTAATGCCTTGTCCCCTTTTTTGTATACCGGCACAATTTCTGCCCCTTTCCATGATTTAGGGACTTCCATCCCTTGGGCAATGGCGTTCGGCACATATAAAATATAAAACCGCCATCGCCCTCTATTGTTTAAGAAGAGATCTGCGGGGACACAGTCCATGCCGGTAGCACGTCCTTCCGTGACTAGGTCCAGTGCCCTGTCCACTTCTCCCAGGGTAAAGACAGTCTCCTTATAGAAGGTATAATCAAATACTCCCTCGCTGATGCCAATCGCCCTATTTGCAAATTGCGGCTTAAAAAAGTCTACCCATGAATTTCGGTCGACGTTGTTTTGGGGGCTCTCGTGATGCCCTCCCCTGTCCCATTTAAAAATATCCCAAAACAGTTTAGGATTCTTTACGTTGCATGCCACTGTAAGATCCTGCCACATGCCCTCTTCCCAATCCCTTTTGGCTATATGTTGCTTGAGCCTATAGTTCTTCCGGGCTGATCCTATTGTGCCCATTTCATTGGTCTTTAATGCTTGGCCCAGTTCTCTCCTAGCTTGGCGGCAAGAGCCGTCATACCAGCTCTCCGCTTTTTTAATTTGGCCTCTTCTATTTCCTGAACTTGGTTTACAAAAGTAAACTTTTAATTTAGTGGAGAGCTTATTATGTACCTCTAGCAAAAGATTGAAGGGGGACCCATTCAGGGTGCCTTCCTCCATAGCCTCTAAAGCCCCTTCCAAGTCTCGTTAAATGCTATCAATGATTTCCTGATGTTCTGCCACTTGACGCCACTTAAGGTGGCACTCATCATTTGTCAGAACTAAATCTGGAAGAGTTGGTCCCCCAGAATCCTCGTCCTCATTTTGTAGACCCAGGTTGAATATAGCAGTCAGGGGATTATGGTCACTCTCAATACGAGTGACCACCTCCATATCTAAAAGGGTGGACCACATCCGAAGGGGGGACAAGTAAATAGTCAATGTTGCTTGCCCTGACACCATTGTCGAAAGTTGCCATTCCCATTTTATCAGACAATGTGCGTCCATTAGCAGCCCACAACTGATTTCCCAAACAGAAGCCCTTTAACTGGATTGCAGATTCGGTCCATTTTCTTATAGGTTTAGTGCTAAGTTGGGGAACTCCCCACCTACCGTCCTCATCCTCTGTTAAATGTGTATCATTCAAGCCAAGGGGTTCAAAAGTGGTGTTAAAGTCCCCTGCAATCAATGGCAATATGTTAGGAGGGGTAGCCTGCAGTAGTATATCCAACTCTGCTACGACATCAGATTTCTTGCCACCTCGAAGCCCCCTAGCATATACATTGTAAATATCGATTTCTAAGTTGGCAGGGAACCTTAACCTGACCCCTAGAATATCATTATTTACAACAGGGAGGAGCTTGGTGAGACATTTTAAGGACTGCCTAACCCATATCACTAATCCCCCCATAGGTCGCCCCTGGCATTTTTTCACAGCTGGAACAAAAAAATTCAAAAAGCCTACTCTAAACATTGGTTCAACCGCCCACACCTCTTGAAACAAGCATATGTCAAAGCGATCAATAAATTGTACCCAAGGCTGAGAGTTAAGTTTTGTCCCCAGTCCCGCCACATTCCATGAAATAAAAGATGTTTTACATAGTGGTCCTTCGAGTGCTGCAGCCAGTTCATCCCATAAAGAAGGATCCCCTGGGCCTTGTTGTACATAGATCTGCCTTCCCAGTGACTGATCTGGCTTTGAGATCTCAATATTGCCTTCGCACCTAACCCTTTGCCTTTGGTCACCCTCATCCGTCCCTTCTATCCCACTATTCTGGGGGGTTACTTGCCCTCTCAAAATCTCTACCCCTTCACTTATGCCCCCAGCTCTTTTACCCGGGGTAAGCCTTTGGGGAGCAAACTGTCAGTCGCAATCCCCCAGCCCCGACAAGGGCTGGAATCTGTTGAACAACCTTATGTTCCCCAATGGGCAGAAATTTGGTACCACCCCATGTGAGAACATGTCCCTCTCAAAGGAGACCGGAGTTGGGGGTCCGTAAAAATAGGCTAAGGGTAGAGCTTGTATCCCATTAGACTGATCATTATGAGGCCAGTTACAAATGTAATTAACACATGACTGGTCACTAAAATTAATAATGATACAGTCCCCTGCCACCGTCTTACAACCCCTACCTATCCAGTTAACTCTCCTAGTACCCAGGATATTAGCACGCATATTTGCAGGCAGTGGACGGTGTTTATTAGGCCAGAAAATACATTTATGCTTAAGGTCTTGGAATGATTCTCGTTGCCCCTGAGCTACTGGTGGAACCCCTACGAAAACTACCACAAATGGGGCTGATTGGGGAGGGAGATCAATATAGGGTAAAGGAGCCTCACTATGAGCCCTGGGTAAGACGGTGGGATTTTGCTTCCTAACATCCGTCTTAGTGCCATCTCCCTGTTTACTCCCTTTGCTCAAAAGTGACACTCCAACCCCTGCTTGATTATGAGATGGGGGTGCAACTGTCATGGCCAAAGTTTTTTGGGGCACCCCATTTGGCTGTACTATATTTCCCGCCCCTGTCTGTACTGGTGGTTGGGGTTTATCAGCGTACACTTTATCAGCAGCTAGAGTAGATTTACCACCCTGCCCTAACCAGGCACCACTACTGGGGCAAGCGGGAGCCTGGGTTACAGGGATTTTAGCCCGACCATTATGGACACTGTGCCTTGGGCCTGCGTGTTTCTGAGATGTTGCCAGCGAAAGTTCAAGGCACACCAGTCTATTTTCTATAGAGTTCAATCGGTCATGTAGTGGTTGGTTATTTTCTTAAGAGTTCCTTCCAATCTTTTCCAAAAAGAAGGACCCAGATCCAGATGTGATTCCTCCCCCATGTTATCCGGGTGGCATCCCTGCCCATTTTTTTCCAACAATCCATGTTGAAGGGGGCAAGGAGATGGTGTCGCTACTGGATCATCAGCAGGAGGAATATTTTTGCCGGACTTTGCTTTTTTCCCCCCAGCAAGTGATTGGGGCCCAGGACGCTTTCTTTTATTTTGCATCCCTCCCTTCTGCTGGGCCAGACCTGCTTTTACTTGGCCAGACGAGCGAGTTTTAATGTTAGGGGAGGGAGGTCTACATACATCACTGACAGGAACTCCAACTGTTGAAGAGGTATCACTTATATTTAAGATGGTTTCTAGTTGGGGAGACAAGGTAATTGCCTCCACTCCAGACGGAAGAATGCGTACCCTGTAAGTCAGTTGCTATATATATTGGTGATTTTGCTCCTGCCAGGGGGCCCAATGAAGATCTTTTATCAAAGGGTATGTCCAAGGATAGCCTTTTCTCCGTAAGTTCTATATCCTTGGCAAGTGCAGATGATACCCTGATAAGGAAATTGTCTAGTGTTCCCAATGAAGAACCTCCTGTTGACTTCCTACTACCATGGCCAACATCCGGAGAGGTAGACATCCTCACTGTATCCTACGATTTAGAGCACGTAATATAATGATTTATATATCACAACCAGTTACTTAGCAGGAAAAACTGACCTTTCTGTCCAAATGTAGGTGTTAGATGGGTGGCCCGTCCCGTCCTTGGCCGGTCTTGAACGGGCTTAAACAGGCTTAAACAGGCTTAAACGGGCTTAAACGGGCTTAAACGGGCTTAAACGGGACCGCCCTTGGCCCGGGCTTTGCCCGGCGCGTCCCGCGCGCGTCCTCGCGGGACGAGGAAGCGGTGAGTGTTTTATGCGCCTCCTGGCGCTGGAAAGTGAGGGGGGCGGTGTCCTGGCATCGAGGCTGCTGGGGCTTGTAGTCCGACCTGACCGGCGGAGCCAAGCCCGGCCAGTCGGGGCGAGAAGAGCAGCACGGCGGAGCAAAGCCCGGCCAGTGAGGGCGTGGAGAGGAAAACGGCGGAGCTGAGCCCGGCCACCACACACAAGCAGGAAACCGTAGAGTCGGCGTGCACCCCTTCAAAAAGCTACCACCTGGTCCTCGACAGCGGTGAGTGTTTTATGCGCCTCCTGGCGCTGGAAAGTGAGGGGGGCGGTGTCCTGGCGTCGAGGCTGCTGGGGCTTGTAGTCCGACCTGACCGGCGGAGCCAAGCCCGGCCAGTCAGGGCGAGAAGAGCAGCACGGCGGAGCAAAGCCCGGCCAGTCAGAGCGTGGAGAGGAAAACAGCGGAGCTGAGCCCGGCCACCACACACAAGCAGGAAACCGTAGAGTCGGCGTGCACCCCTTCAAAAAGCTACCACCTGGTCCTCGGCAGCGGTGAGTGTTTTATGCGCCTCCTGGTGCTGGAAAGTGAGGGGGGGCGGTGTCCTGGCATCGAGGCTGCTGGGGCTTGTAGTCCGACCTGACCGGCGGAGCCAAGCCCGGCCAGTCAGGGCGAGAAGAGCAGCACGGCGGAGCAAAGCCCGGCCAGTCAGGGCGTGGAGAGGAAAACGGCGGAGCTGAGCCCGGCCACCACACACAAGCAGGAAACCGTAGAGTCGGCGTGCACCCCTTCAAAAAGCTACCATACACAAATAGAGGGAGTGCAGACCCACAATGGGTAGGCATCTGAAGCACAGATAGGGGATGGCATGACACTACACACAACATGCCATACTGGAGGCAAAAAGGCACCATGTGACAGCACTGCATGAGAAAACACAACCACAATGGCAGTGTGGAGCAGCAGGTCTGCACAGTCTCCACAAACAGTATCAAGACAGATGGATGATCAACAAAACAAAACACTGACGTGCCAGTCACACACTCTGCATACTCACAAGTGACAAAAACAACAAGTAGGAGTCAGACAGAACTGCATGGACACACCAACACATTGCACTTTGCTCAACATACAACTCACACATGTGAATACAAGCACATCCACAGGGCTGAACAATCCAACCAACAGGCACCCAACTCCTGGGTAACACATGTGTGTAGTTGACAATGCAGGGGCACACACACATTAACACTCCCTACAAAGTCACCCCGTTCACACTGCACACTTCTTGGCTACCCATGAGCACACATCTAAGGTAGGCCATGGGACCAGGATGACTGGCCATCACAAGATGACCACACATATACACTGCTGGGCACACATAAAGGAATAACACACTTACATGACGACACTGGCCAGCCTGCCTACAACCTGTGGAAAGAATCACACTCTTTGCTGGCAGTGCCCCCCAACCTGACATGTGAAGAATATAGCTAACATTAACAAATCATGAAAATGACAACTGCATTACATGTACAATTGACATCATGGACATCACAAGTATCAGGGTCAGGAAGAACTGAAGTTCCTCTCACCCCTGTAAAAAGAGTAAGTGAGCCAATACTTTGGCAATGTTGAAGTGGCACACAGAGCATGGGGCACAGTAAATCATATACACACACCAAAAGAACTTTATTCAGTAAGGACACTGACAAAACAGTCAACAGGAGTAACTGTTTTTTGTTCACATATTGCACAGATAGGCACTAAGAGTAGAGAAGAGCAAGGCACAAAATGCAGAGCATATCCATGAGAATCTTCACAGGCAAGGGCAAAACAGCAGCGAAGGACAAGGCCAGTGGGCATGGCAAAGTGCAGAGTGAGTACATGAGAAGCTGCACAGGCAAGGGAAAACAGCAAGGCCAGTGGCCAGTTCAGGGTGCAGAGTGAGTACATGAAAATCTGCACAGGCAAGGGCAAAACAGCAGAGAACAACCAGGTCAGGGTCCAGGGCAAAGTGCAGAGTGAGTACATGAGAAGCTGCACAGGCAAGGGCAAAACAGCAAGGCCAGTGGCCAGGCAAGGGTGCAGAGTGAGTACATGAGAAGCTGCACAGGCAAGGGCAAAACAGCAAGGCCAGGGGCCAGTCCAGGGGCCGGTCCAGGGTGCAGAGTGAGTACATGAAAAGCTGCACAGGCAAGGGCAAAACAGCAGTGAAGGACAAGGCCAGTGGGCATAGCAAAGTGCAGAGTGAGTACATGAGAAGCTGCACAGGCAAGGGCAAAACAGCAGTGAAGGACAAGGCCAGTGGGCATGGCAAAGTGCAGAGTGAGTACATGAGAAGCTGCACAGGCCAGGGCAAAACAGCAGTGAAGGACAAGGTCAGTGTCCAGGGCAAAGTGCAGAGTGAGTACACGAGAAGCTGCACAGGCAAGGGTAAAACAGCAAGGCCAGTGGCCAGTCCAGGGTGCAGAGTGTATACATGAGAAACTGCACAGGCAAGGGCAAAACAGCAGAGAACAACAAGGCCATTGTCCAGGGCAAAGTGCAGAGTGAGTACATGACAAGCTGCACAGGCAAGGGCAAAACAGCAGTGAAGGACAAGGTCAGTGTCCAGGGCAAAGTGCAGAGTGAGTACACGAGAAGCTGCACAGGCAAGGGTAAAACAGCAAGGCCAGTGGCCAGTCCAGGGTGCTGAGTGAGTACATGAGAATCTGCACAGGCAAGGGCAAAACAGAAGAGAACAACAAGGCCAGTGTCCAGGGCAAAGTGCAGAGTGAGTACACGAGAAGCTGCACAGGCAAGGGAAAAACATCAGTGAAGGACAAGGCCAGTGGGCATGGCAAAGTGCAGGCTGAGTACATGAGAAGCTGCACAGGGAATGTGTGCAACTGTACCTTTCCATGGTCAGCAACACAGTCAGGGGATAACAATGGGCAGTACAGGCCCATCTGTGTGAGAGACAGGTGTGTGAGGGTGACTACCACTCAGACTTGACTGTCATGCTGACTGGGAGATGGCTGTGTGCCGGGGACAGTTGGAGCACTTGACTGGGGAAAGAGTGGCCCAGCTGAGGGGGAGGTATCAGTGACTGGGCAAGCCAGAGGGCTGCTTGGACCAGGTGATGTAGTGGCACGTGGAGGTGGAGTCATGCTGAAGTGAGACACAGTGAGGCTGGGATATTGTGGAGGGGTGCCTTTCCACTTCTTGGGGAGTCTAAATGGCCTCACTGTCTTGGTAGGAGTGGGAGGTGTGGCGGACAGAACAGGCACACTCTCCACCAAAGCTGCATCAGTTGCAGACGCTGGCACTCCCTCTGGAGACGTGCTGGATCTAGCGAAACGCTTTGCCTGGCTTTGCCTTTGCCCCTCCATCCCATGTTTAGCAGATGTTACCCCTACAGTGCCCTCCTACCCCTGCTTCACTGGGCTTGGAATAGGAGTCGAGGTGGTGGGTGAATCTGCATTGGAGCCCTTCTTAGGTGTACCTTTGCCATGCACCACCTCCTCAGTGGGCACAGAAACTGCATGCTTCTCTTTGCGAGATGCTTTAGGGACAGGAGAGTCCTTAGCTGGGGATGCCTCTGAGGCATGTGAGCCTGAGGTCTGCTTCTTTGCTTTTTGGGCTTTGGTGTCACCTGATGGGCTTTTGTCTTTGCGCTCTGGGGAGGCTTTGGTCTTCTCTGGGGATGGTGTCTGGGGCCTGGGCCGCTTGGGTTGTTGCTGCTGTGTGCTTCGTGTGCTGTATCGTGACTTTGAGGTCTGTGGACCATGGTCACTATCGTCAGAGATGTCCACTACCAGTGGGGTGGACAAAGGCCCCGTAGCTGGACTGGGAGTATGTACCTGTTGATGGGAAGACTTCACTGTGGAGGACAAAGCCTGGACAGTCCGGTGCAGCCCACCCACATCTGAATGTATGCCCTCCATGAAAGCAACCACCTGGGCCAATTTTTTGTCATGGTCAATGAAGGCATTGAGGAGAGCTTTCTGGCCTATACACAGCTGGTGCAAAAGCGCAACAGACTCAGGACTGATGGCAGCAGGGGGACATGGGCAGGGGCAGCTGTGCCAGGAGTGAAGGAAACTCTTCCCCTCTTACTGAGGCAGGCACGGGCAGCACCAGAGGAAGTGGCTGGGAGGGTGGGCACTGGCCGCTGTGTGGTTGAAGATGATGCAGAGTCCCCGTTCCCTGTGCCCGCCAACATGGATGCATCCCCGCTGGCATCAGATGATGTGGTACTTTGCGTCTCAGGCTGGGATTCCTCCAGCAGACTCCTGTCCCCCTCTGAGGCGCTGGTGACATCTGTGTCCTGGGCTCCTGTGCAGCTGTTGTGCTACTTTCACCCCCACTGGTGACTGTCTCCTGTCCCTTCGTGACCACAGGAGATTCTAAGAGAGAGAGAGAGAGAGAGAAGTAGGGTCAGGTCAGTGGCAGCAACAGAACAAACCTATGCAAGCAATGCTTTACAAAATATGACCAAATCTACATGTTGCACACCATCCTCTGCAATCACATTGCAGCAACTCACTATATAGACTCAAAAAGTGCATGGAACCCAGATTTTCAGTCATGATTGAGCCATGTGATGACCACACAGCACAACACCCTGCTTGTGGCTCTGTTCAACCAGACACACAACTAGCTCTGCGCACACCTAGGGACATGATGGGGGCACACCACTTGTTGCCACTGACAGATCTGGATGGAACAGGAGGGGACAACACAGACACAGACTACAACATGACAGTCCACAATGGCGATTAGCCCATGCCACCCACCATGTTGTACTTTGGGGCCCAAAGACTGGTGCACATTGTTGTCAGATGTCTAGGCCTCCACAATCTGGGTTCATGCAATGGACACATTGATGAAGGCACACTCAGATTGGGAACACTGCCGTTTCCTCCCAATGTGATTCCCCAGACTACCCCATTGCAGAAGAAACCTGAAGAGCACAACTTGGAAATGCACAGCATGGAAAGTTACCTTTGTAAGTACAGGTAGGGCAAATGCGTGACACTGGGACCCAGCCCAGCAGTCACTTTCATGCCACTGCATCACACCACCTACATCACATAGGCCAGCGCAGGCACTGTACACATGCAGCCACTCCCAGCCAAAGACACCCTCCCCAAATACTCACCCCTGGCTTGCTGCTGATTTTCTTTCAAACGTGCATCCAGCGCAGGCTAAGTCACCACCAAGATGCGGCCCATTAGTGGTGTCATTCTGCGCCGTGCTAAATGCCCAGTGCGAGAAAGCAGCCCCAAGGTCATCTCCGCCACATTCTTTGCCAGCCGGCTGATGTCGTCCCACCTCTTGTGGAAGTGGATGCGCCATCAGTTAGAGACCCCCAGAGCTCGCACCTTGGCTGCAATGGCCCTCCACACAGCCTCACGCTGGTGTACCTTGAGCTGCAGGCATGGGAGACAAGAGGTGGAAATGATCAGTGACACAGTGTAATGTACCGCTATCTATCAGTATAGCAGCAAGATACAAACTCATCACAAATGCAACGATATGTCTATCAGAGACTAGAGTACATCTCACATGGGACATCTGCATGGGAGAAGCTGATGTCCCATGCATGCAGTTGTGAGGGGGAACACAGTCTCTGCACATCTCACACACATGCAGGATACCAGCACTGAAACCCCTAAGTGGCCTGCCCACATCTCTAGTCCATTGTTGGGTTGAGCAACACATACATCACATATCAACCTGTGTCTGGGCGTGAACTCACTGTGTCCAAGACTGTGCAGCACTCAAATTCTTGGGAATTACAGACCAATCTCCCTTTTACCATATCCAGTAAAGATAGTGGAGCGCCTGGTGAGCCGATCACTTTCTGGCTTTTTGGAAGGTAATAATAAACTGGGGGAAGATCAATCTGGTTTTCGTCCAGGCCATGGGACTGAGCCAGCATTGGTTACCATGTTGGATAATCTTTGGATGCGTGCGGACAGGGGACAATCTGTGACACTGATTTTGTTGGACTTGTCCGCCGCATTCGATACGGTAAACCATAGCACCTTACTGACAAGACTGGAAGAAGTGGGGGTGGCAAATATGGCCTTGCGTTGGGTTCAGTCTTATCTGGCAGGAAGACAGCAGGCTGTTGATTTGCCTCCTTTTCAATCAGACTTCACCATCAATGAGCATGGGGTCCCTCAGGGGTCCTCAAATAGTCCCATCTTATTTAAAGTCTACATGCGGCCACTTTTGGATGTCATCAAAGCCCACAATATAACTGTGGTTAATTACGCTGATGTCACTCAATTGATTGTGTCCTTGGAATGCGACCATGCGGACTCCCAAGAAACATTTCATAAGTGTATGTGCGAAATGGTGTCATGGCTGAGAAACAATGTGCTGCAATTTATTAATGACAAAACTGAGATTTTGCACTGTGGGGTGGGCAGAGTGCTGACAGCTTTACCATCTGACTTCTTGCCTATCCCTACACGGGCACCTCTGGTACCCGTGAGCATGGTACGCAATCTGGGGTCAGCTTTAATGATAAGCTTAACCTAGAATCGCATGTAACCAAATTAGTCAGGAATTGCTATACGCTCATCTGAGGACACGATAAGGTTTTACCGTTATTGCCTCCTCAGGTTAGAGGCACAGTGGTTAGGAGTGTTGTTCTCAGCCGCCTGAATTACTGTAATGCTCTGGAGTCCCCAAGATATTTGATCTTGCGGCTCCAGAGTATCCAGGCAGCAGCAGCAACGCTTGTCTTAATGAGAACTCGTGGATCATCAACATCTCAAGCATTAGCTGAGCTGCATATTGCCTTTAAATCGCTTCACAGACTTGGACCTAAACCGCTTCAGGTTAGGTTTGGATGGTATGCACCTGCACGAAGCCTGCGTTCTTCGGCAGCTAATTTGGCAATCATTCCGAGGATTAAGAGATCGACAATGGGGGGACAAGTGTTCGGCGTAGCAGCCGCCCGCTTATGGAATAGTCTCCCACCGGGATTAAGGCAAATGCAGGATTTCCTGCTGTTCCGAAAGAAAGTCGGCTGGCTTAGTTTCTGCAGCTCGTTTTTAACCTTCTATTTTTACTGTGTCTCAGCACCAGGATGGCCGTAGGGTTACAGCGCGCTTTATAAATGTAAATACATACATACATACATACATACATACAATGTCCCTGCCCTGTGAATCGATAACTGTGTCATGGGTATCGCATTGAGGGACATGGAATCACAAATAGAAATCCCTCAACACAAGGCCGGCCGTGTGCAATCTACAGTGCTGAGATGGCGCATAGCTGGAGTGCAATGAGAAAATACTGATGTAATACACAGTAAGTGAAGTGATGTGTCCTTGTCTTTGTGGGCGGGCACTGTGCTGGCCAGCTGGGCTCACACTGAGATGGACAACAGGGGCACACACAGCCATTCAGCCAAGCAATCACTGTCCTCAATCCTGCATGAACAACATTCTGCATCACTGTATGGCTGACAACACACACAGGTCAGTTATACCTACATCTGCAGGCAGTGAAACCTGTGACATTGGGACACACTCCTTCACCCTGGAGACAGCATGTTTGACACTGCACGATACAACCCCACATTCTCAGGCACATACTGCATCAGTCCAACTACATGTGAGCCCCCCCCCTGCCCTACACCTCCACTTTTGAGGACTTACCAAGACATTTGGGGCACCATACAGCCTTGGGTATGGTGTGAGCACCTTGTCGACCTCCAGCTCCTCGCTTGTGAATGGACAGGCACAGATCTTCTCTGTCCTTGCCATCACTGTGGACATGGAACAACTGCGGTGGAATTGGGTGGTGAGGGGTCTCTGGTAGCAGGCTCTGGAGGCAGCAGCAGATGAGGAGTCTCTGGCAGCAGTCCCTGGACGCAGCAGCAGAAGTGGGGTCTCAGGCAGCAGTCCCTGGAGGCAGCAGCAGAAGATGGGTCTCAGGCAGCAATCCCTGGAGGCAGCAGCAGCAGGTCAGGGGTCTCTGGCAGCAGGCTCTGGGATCAGCAGAAATGTGAGGCTCCCTTCTACACATATATAGCCCCCTGGGGTTGTTGCAAAGGTGCCAAGCTGGAGCAATTGGTTGTCCAGGTCTACCTCTTTCAAATGCATCCAAAGACCGCCTCCGCAGTGGCGGAGCACGCCTACCGCGATTTTCAAAATTGCATCATGCCACCGCAATCAACGTTCCTATTGGCTGTAAGGGTATGCTCCATGGCGGTGACACATCGCTGGGTCCAGGCGGTAGCTACCGTGATTTGGGTGGTAGAGCATGCCTACTGTCATTTGGGCATGTCTCCATGCCTATCACTACCGCACTTATGTGAATAGGGGGTGCTGGTGACACACCGCTGGGGCCAGGCGGTAGGTACCGCAATTTGGGTGCCATACAATCACATGAGGCACCACGATTTGGGTGGCGGAGCATGCCCACCGTCATTTGGGCATGTCTCCATGCCTATCACTACCGCACTTGTGTGAATGGGGGGTGCTGATGATACCGCTGGGGCCAGGCGGTAGCTACCGTGATTTGGGGGGCGTAGCATGCCCACCGCCATTTGGGCATGTCTCCATGCCTATCACTACCGTACTTGTGTGAATGGGGGGTGCTGGTGACACACCGCTGGGGCCAGGTGGTAACTACCGAGATTTGGGTGCCATATCATCACATGCGGCACCACGATTTGGGTGCCAGAGCATGCCCACCGCCATTTGGGCAGGTTTCCATGCCTATCACTACCGTACTTGTGTCACACCACTGGGGCTAAGCGGTAGCTACAGCGATTTGGGTGCCATACAATGGCAATGGCCATCTGGCACACATCAACAGTGCACAGTGGCCAATAGCACATCATTGTGCACACAATTCCAATGTTCCATTTACTACACTGGTAACTACACATGCCATGCTTGTGTATGTGTTTCGTAGATTGGCCTGTACTCCCTCACATGTCACTTATGAATTTGATGGTCGATGAGGCAGGACAGTGTTGTTGTGGACTGTACAATGTGTACACATGTCAATGTGTTGAGGTGCAGTGACAATCACAACAATGCTCATCTCAATGTATGATGTAGTTTCTTGCATGGCCTCTTATGTCTGCTCATGCACACGATCATCATTTCTGAGACAACTGTGGTCATTGTGTTGTGGATCTGTACCAGGTTGAAATGACGCATTAAGGTGTGACAGGTACAGCAGCTAGGTATGAGACAGTGGGGTTGTTTTGTTACACATATGCTGGATGCTATACCCCCAAGCGTGCCCATGTGTAATGTGGTCAGATCCCTATGTGCAATCACATTGACCGAGGTGGTGTTTGAGGAACTTGTTTTGTGTAAGTTGACAAGTGTGCCCTTTGTGTAGATGAAGGTGTCCCTTCATGTAAGCTGGTCTGTTACTCAATTTTGATGACAGTCATTGTTGTTGTTGTTGTATCATCCAGAATGTGAGATGCTGTGCCCATCTCATGATGGATTGCATTGACATGTGTCCACTTTCATCTCAACTAGGAGGAGGCCAAATCTGCTTCGTCACTTGACAGTGCTGGAGGACATGGAGAATGTGGCGATCATCCGGAAATTCCGTCTGGATAGAGCCACCCTGAAAACCTTTTGTGATATGTTGGAGCCCCACCTGCAGTCTTGCCGGACATATCCAACAGCTTTCACCCCAACTTATAAGGTGATGGCAGCCCTGCATTTTTTTGCCACTGGATCGTTCCAGCACACAGTAGCCAGTGCTGGTAGGATGTCACAACCGATGTTCAGCATGGTGCTGCGTGATGTTCTGTCCGCCATGCTAATATACAAGGACAGATATATCCATTTCCCCAGGGGTGCTGAATTGCCTGCTGTGAAGGGAGACTTCTATCCCCTTGGGCACATCCCCCATGTTGTTGGTGCCATAGATTGCACCCATGTCGGTCTTGTGCCACCACAGGCAAGTGAGCACATTTACAGGAATCGCAAACATTACCACTCCCTAAATGTGCAAGTGGTATGCCTGGCAGATATGATCATCTCCCACGTGTGTGCCAGATTCCCAGGCTCAGCCCATGACTCCTACATCCTGCGTAACAGCATTGTGACCCAGCTGATGACTAATCTGCTTCCCGTGCGTGCATGGATTGTGGGTGAGTATGCCTAAAGCATGCGGGTGTGTGACCTCCTGCCCTCTGCCTCAGCGACACTGCGATGTCGATTTGTGTTTGTCATGCCTAGGTGACTCTGCATATCCCAACCGTCCCTGGTTGCTGAGCCCACTGCGAAATCCCAGGACCCCGGCTAAAGTCCACTACAATGATGCCCATGGGAGGACACGTCGTGAGGTGGAGCGTACTTTTGGTCTGCTCAAGTCACGTTTCCGCTGCCTGGACAAGACCGGAGGTATACTGGCATACTCGCCTGGGAAGGTGTGTCAGATTGTAGTGGCATGTTGCATGCTCCACAACCTAGCCATTCGCAAGGAGATTCCCCTGCTCCTGGATGATGATGAGGACCCAAGGCCCCCGCCTGCAAACCAACCCGTGTCCAGTGATGAGGACAGTGGAGAAGAGGAAGGCATTGACCTGCGCAAACAGCTCATCACCCGCTACTTCACTTGAAGGTGGGTAACAATGTACAGCATACCCATTGTCTGATGATATTGCTGCTGTCGTGAAGGGGTATGTGAGAATTGTAACAGCAGCCAGTTTAGATTCAGCAGTGGTTGGCAATGTTTCCAGGACAGGTCATTTGGGGATATCTACAGGACGTGTATGCTGACACTTGTTGCCCATTGTGACGTGTGCATGTTGGCTTATCTAGATGGTGGGTGTTGTGTGTTGTCTGTGATGCCACACCCAGACCAGTGAATGTTGTTCTGTTGTGTTTCCCATGGTGCCTTCAACCTCTCGTCTGCTTGCCTACATACACTCCAGTCTCCTGGTACATTGTAATCATGGACTGTACGTCCTGGAATAAACACAGAGCTGACACAACAACATGTGTATTTAAGGTGTGTTTATTTACAATGGAGACATGTGACAGGGGGGTGGATATCTACAATAAGGTGATTGGTTGGGCAGTGAGTTGACAGTCATGGTACATGAGGTAATAGGGTAGTCACCACATGGTTGTGGCGACCCAGTCCAACAGACAGATGCCATTCACAAGGCAGTGTGGGGTAGGACAGTCCAAAGAGTCCATGCAGGGGTGAATAGGGTTGCCATCAGGGCTGGCTCCACTTGCTGGCCCAAGATGTCCACAATTTGTCCCATGCATGTGTCGATGGACCTCATCAGCAGGATGAGCATCCGTAACAGGTCGTATGACCAGCCAGTTTGTTCCTGGACCTGTTCATAAGCGCCAAGGACTCTGGTAATGTGGTCCAGGGATTGTGCCCCAGCCTCCTGGTGTCTGTGGGTGACCCTGCCCCTCCCACCTACACTGCTGCCACGCACCTGTTGCCTCACCACTGTGTACACCCGAATCCTCTCCCTGCCTTCCTCAGTCGGTGGTGTGGGGTGGTCATCCTCTGGGACAGGGAGGGTGTTGCAGGCATCACTTGTGGTGGTGGTGGTAGTGGTGGCAGTGGACGCACAGGCCATAACAGCAGGGGTCCGCAGTGAAGATGTTATTGCAGCAGATGTGGTGGGGGGACGTGGTCATTGTAGAGCACACCGTAAGCTCCGTGTTAGCTCTGTGTCATTCACTGTTTGTATACTACACAATTGACTGATCATCACATTGTTATCTATGTGCACTACTGTGCCTCCTGACATGATGTGACCTATTCCAGGACACCCCCACTCCGCACGGCCCACCAGCTGAAGGCGCGGCTCTCCCCTTGCGCCACAGGTCCATCCCTGGCCTCAGGTGCCCCCTCACTGCTGCTCGCGATCTTCGCCCGTATTTTGCCGCTTTTTGCCCTCTGTGCCTGTATTTCAACTGTATCTCCTGTTTAGTGCTTCCTTTCCTGTAAATAGAACTGTGGACCCCTGCCCCCGACGATGCCAGCCCACACGACGGACCTACGACGCCGCCACCATCCACGCACTCAACACCGGCCGAAACCCCGCCTGCTACCGAGCCACCCCGAAACGCTCCCATGGACCCTTCACCTGCCAAGCCTGCAAATTCACCTGCCTCCGGACCGGTACCGCACCCGACAAGCCGAGCACCAACAACAACTACCTCAAGTGCATCCTGCTCAACACCCGCTCCGTCCACAGGCACGCCGTCGAACTCTGGAACCTGCTCGACACTTCATCACCAGACGTCGCCTTCCTCACCGAAACCTGGATGATTGCCTCCTCAGCACCTGACATCGCCATAGCCATCCCGGACGGATACAAGATCACCCGGAAGGACCGCGTCAACCAGACTGGAGGAGGCATCGCCATCGTACACAAGAACACCATCCGCATCACAACCAACCCCGACGACACCTTCACCGCCGCCGAACACCTCCACTTCCAGATACACACTGACCCAAAGACCACCCTCAGAGGCACCCTCATCTACAGACCCCCGGGACCACGCACCCAATTCAGCGAAGACATCGCCGACTTCATCAGCCCGCACGCCCTCCCCTGTGCCGACTCCATCCTCCTAGGGGACCTCAACTTCCACCTGGAGAACAACAAGGACCGCAACACCGCCACCCTGCTGGACAACCTCGCCAACCTCGGACTCAAGCAACTGGTGAACACTCCCACCCACTACGCCGGCCACACGCTTGACCCCATCTTCTCCTCCAGCAAGCACATCTCCTTCAGCCACTCCACCGGACTCCACTGGACAGATCACAGCTGCGTCCACTTCAACTTCAGGAGAACCACGACCCACCACCACCCACAACAGGTGCCCCGCAGAAGCTGGAGCCAGATCACCGCCGAGCAGCTCACCACCTCCCTCCGCCAGAACCCTCCCGCCAGCACAACGGACCCCAACGAAGCAGCCAGCAACCTCACACAGTGGCTCACCAACTGCGCAGATGACCTCGCCCCACTGAAGGACCCTCCCAGCAGACCCGGCAGCAAGAAAGCCCCCTGGTTCACCGACGAACTCAAGACCTCCAAGAACAACTGCCGCACCCTCGAGAAAGCCTGGCGCCACGACCAGACCACGGACAACATGACGGCCCTCAAGCAAACCACCCGCAAACACCACCAGCTGATCCGCACCACCAAGAAGACAGCATTCAAAGAACTACTGGACAACAGCGCCCACAACAGCAAGGAACTCTTCAGCATCGTCAAAGAGTTCTCCAACCCCAGTGCCGGGAACAACGACATCACTCCTTCGCAAGACATTTTCGACTCCCTCGCCTCGTTCTTCCACCGCAAGATCGCCGATATACACAACAGCTTCGGCGCACCAACCACGCACCCAACCACCGAACCAACGCCCCCCACCACCACCCGCTGCGCCTGGACCCCGATCAGCACCGAAGACACCATCCGCACGATGAACACCATCCACTCTGGATCACCAACCGACCCCTGCCCCCACCACGTCTTCAACAAGGCCGACTCCATCATCCCACCCCAACTCCGGGACATCATCAACACCTCCTTCAACACCGCCACCTTCCCGGAGACCTGGAAGCACGCCGAGCTCAGCGCCCTCCTGAAGAAACCAACAGCGGACCCCACCGACCTCAAGAACTACCGCCCCATCTCGCTCCTCCCTTTTCCTGCCAAAGTCATCGAAAAGACCGTCAACAGACAGCTTGCCGCCTTCCTCGAGACGAACGGATCCCTCGACCCTTCGCAGTCCGGCTTCCGAGCCAACCACAGCACCGAAACCGCCCTCATCGCAGCCACTAACGACATCAGATCCCTGCTCGACAATGGGGAAACAGCAGCCCTCATCCTCCTGGACCTCTCTGCAGCGTTCGACACCGTCTGCCACCGCACCCTAGTACAGCGCCTCAGCAACATCTGAATCCGAGAGAAGGCACTGGAGTGGATCATCTCGTTCCTCGCCGGAAGAACCCAGAGAGTCTGCCTCCCCCCGTTCAGATCCAAGGCCACCAAAGTCATCTGCGGCGTACCACAAGGGTCATCACTCAGCCCAACCCTCTTCAACGTGTACATGAGCCCTCTCGCAGCCATCGCACCCAAACACAACCTCAACATCATCTCCTATGCCGACGACACCCAGCTGATCCTCTCCCTTACCAACGACCCCGCCACCGCCAGAACCAGCCAACACGAAGGGATGAAAGACGTCGCCGAATGGATGAAGAACAGCCGCCTGAAACTGAACTCAGACAAGACGGAAGTCCTCATCCTGGGATCATCGCCCTCCGCCTGGGACGACTCCTGGTGGCCCCCCGCCCTGGGCACCACCCCCAAATGGACCGTGCACGCAACCTGGGCTTCATCCTGGACTCCTCCCTCTCGATGACCAGACAAGTCAACGCCGTCTCGTCATCATGCTTCAACACACTGCGCATGCTCCGTAAGATCTTCTGATGGATCCCCACCGAAACCAGGAAGACGGTCACCCAGGCACTCGTCACCAGCCGACTGGACTACAGAAACAACCTCTACGCCGGAACCACAGCCAAACTTCAGAAAAGACTCCAGCGCATCCAGAACGCCTCCGCACGACTCGTCCTGGACATCCCCAGACACAGCCACATCTCCGGCCATCTGAGAGACCTGCACTGGCTCCCCGTCAGCAAGAGGATCACGGTCAGGCTCCTCACCCACACACACAAGGCACTCCATGACCTGGGCCCCAAGTGCCTCAACAACCGCCTGACCTTCTACGCACCCACCCGCCAGCTACGATCGACCAGCCTCGCCCTCGCCGCCGCACCACGCATCCGCAAAGCCACCGCCGGGGGAAGATCCTTCTCCTACCTGGCAGCCAAGACATGGAACTCCCTCCCGATCCACCTCCAGCTGACCCAGGATCATCTCTCCTTCAGGAAGCTCCTCAAGACCTGCCTCTTTGAGCAGTAGCGGACCCCCTCCCCCCCAGCGCCTTGAGACCCTCCGGGTGAGTAGCGTGCTATACAAATGCCCATGATTGATTGATTGATTGATGATGCAGTGATACATGCATTACTTGTCCATGGTGTGAGGTGTCAATGCATACCATGTGACCCGTGCCTAATTTATGATTACAGGGACCTCTTGCCATCTAGGGACTGGCACAACATGTTTTTAATTGAGGACTCTTTGTTGATTTGTCTGACCTGGCAGACGTTTACATCTGGGCATGGACTGGCCATTGTCATCTCCTGCATACCTGTGTCATGTCATGTGCATATCTTGATTTGTACCGCCACACATTATTATTTTTTGAATGGTCCTTGTTGCTCTTGCCCCATGGCGATGCACATGTCAATAGGTGATATGCATGTTTGTGCCCAGATTTTATTCTACAGCTGCATTGGTGTGTGACACTTTAGTAGCAGTGACTGTTTCCTTTGCTTAGCTGTGTGCACACTGTGCGTGGCAATGGGCTCGGAGTGCATTGTTGTGCAATGAGAGAGCTGGCGTTGTCATATGGCACAATTTCTTTTGTGACAAATGTGTGGGTGCACGTACTTACCTGTTAAGTGCTCATATTTGGTTTTGTAATGTGACACGTCTGTGTGTGCTTGGTGGAGGCTTACATCCTGCTCAGTGGTGTCATAAGACAGAATAATATGTCTACCTACCTGTTAGTTTGTTTGAGGTGGGCCATTATATGCCACATGCATCTGGGTGGTATGGAGAGCTCCATCCTGCTGGGCTGTGGGACAAGGGGTCATGGTGGGAGTAGTAGTGCAGGCCTCCCTCACCAAAACAGCCCTCCGAGGGAAGATGGCTAAGTACATGTTAGTTTGTTTGGTGTACTGCAATGGATTTCAAGTGCTTCTGGGTGGGTGAGTACTCCAACTTGTTGGGCTGTGGGCCAGGGGTCATGGTGGGATTAGTAGTACAGGCCTCCCACCAACAAACAGCCCTCCAAGGGAAGATGGCTACCTACCTGTAAGTTTGCTGTGGGTAATGTAATAGGCTGACACATGCTTCTGGGTGGGGTGGGGGGAGTGCTCCATCTTGCTGGGCTGTGGGCCAGGCGGAATGGTGGGAGTATTAGTGCAGGCCTTCCACCCACAAACAGCCCTCTCAGGGAATATGGCTACCTACCTGTCAGTTTGTTTGGTGTACTGCAATGGCTTCCAAGTGCTTCTGGGTGGGTGAGTGTTCCATCATGCTCAGGTGTGGGACAGGGGGCATGGTGGGAGTAGTGGTACAGGCCTCCCTCTACCAGACAGCCCTCCATGGCACGATGACTACCTATCCGTAAGTTTGATGGGGGTAATGTAATGGCTGACACATGCTTCTAGGTGGGGTGGGGGCGGGCTCCATCTTGCTAAGCTGTGGGACAAGGGGGCATTGTGGGAGTTGTAGTGCTGACTGCCTGTACACATGCCACCATGGTAATGTTGGTGGCTACGTTTGGGGTGAATGGGAGTGGGTGAATGTAGGATCTGTGAGACATGTTTTTGTGAGTGTGTGGTGCAGATGAATGGTATTTATCCTAGGTTGTGTAGCTTTGTAGTTGAGCAAGACAGATCAGTGTGGTGGTAGTCATTTGTTTGTACTTACCAGCCTCCACTCTCCCGGCTACTCCTGTGAGACTCTCTGGATGCAGTATGGCAAGCACCTTCTCCTCCCATGGTGTGAATGGTTTTGGTGGAATGGAAGGGCCACCGCCAGTCCTCTCAGCCAGCTCATGGTTCTTGCTTCTCCTTTCTTTGACAATCTAAAAGCACAAAGGCAGTGAGGAAAAATAATTATAGCCGCACTTGCTTTTATTACACTCTAAATTGATTTACTCCACAGTCTGGCTTGGGCCCACCTTTGTAAGTCCACTGCCCCGAAACTTATATTGAAAATATACACTGTAATTGCATAAAGAGGCACGAAATAGATGGCATACAATATGCACAATAAACAACACAAATTGATGTGAGAGACTTGATTTCTTTGAAAAAATCTTCTTTTATTCTTTGTCCACACAGCCAACGCATTTCACCCCAGCGGGCTTCATCAGGGCTGTTAAAAACAATACATCATTTGTAATAAATATCCACAACATCTTTAAAAACCTTACACCAAAGTGCAAGTGATGGAGTATTCACTTCTCCCAAACGTCATCACAGTAAAGAAGCACAAGCATGTTACAGCAAGTGATGGTAATGAGAGAAAAAAAAACTTTAATAAAAAAATTATTATTAGTACACAGGTGAGTACAGACAGAGAAAATATGGACCCAAGAATCGCAAGTATAAAGCATAGTGCATCTCTTCTTTTCTGACAATGCAGTTAACATAAGGCTGTAGATTAAACCACTTTTATTGCAAGATAGAATCTGCTATTTTCATGCCATATCCATACATCCATATGCGATGCATAGCCAAAAGAGAGGAAAGCAATACTTGTATATGAATGAGTAAAAAATAAACCAAAAAATCAATACACACCACCACTCCTGTGACCAGAAACCAAATATGTGAAAGATACTCAAAAACATTTACCTAATTGTGAAAATATCAAAAAGCCACGTCCTGGCAAGTTGATAGAGCGTAATCACAACTTCCCTCCTTCTCGGAATATCCTATAGCAAGAAGCGTCAGTTTTTGTGACTTACACGGTTAAGTATATCTTTATGAAAACAAATCCAAATATACCAAAATCCATATCAAGAACGAAACTAGCATCACACACCCAAACCAGCATGGAGATAAGCCTGTACATTCTTAGCCTTATAAGAACTCTCAGTTGTTCCAAAGTGTGGGATCCCGTGTGCTCGTATCAATATATTCCAAGCAGGTAAGGAAGAAGAACATCAGCGAGTTCTAAAAAACACAAATAAATAAGGAAAGTTGTGAAAGAAGAAACCAACTCCTTAGGCTACGTGTTTTTCGTAAAAAATTATAGAAAGAAGAAACCATAACAACATGTTTCTTCTGAAAACCAACCCTTGCGCGAGGCATTATTTCATTGTCCCATTTGCCGCTAATATCCCTAAACTTTTGTACGTTCAATTTCCCAAAGGGCCATCTCCGAGAGTTAATTAAAACATGCCCTTCTTAGATCTCGGTAACAAAGGACTATCAAAGACAACCTGTACAAATCAAAAGGAGGGTAGTCATATGTATAACGCCCCTCTATTTCATACACCCATTTAATAACAAGAGATTAAAGCGCTATAACGCTCAATCAAAGAACGAGGGAAATGCTCCACCAATTAATAGTCACAAGCGTGAGACTGCACATGACCTGGTGCAAGCGAAGTAAGAAACCTTTGTGCAGTGTTTAATGTCACAAAATGAAGAAAACCTCTCGAGGCTTGGGGTTACAAGAACCCATTATTTTTAAAAGAAATCAAACCAAATATTGTCTCTTCGATTTGACGTAAACCTCGACTCTGTTCACAGGCCAGGTCGCTCCCCCACCGCGTCAGCATCCCTCTTGCTGCCTCTGTTGATTCCTGCTTTTTCCCCGCCGTTTATTCACTTTCCCGCCGTTTATTCACTTTCCCGCTCCCGCCGCTGCCTCCCCTGCGGCCCCACCTCCGCGCCTGATTCGCCACCCGCTCCCCCTCGCAGCTGCTCCTCCCTCCCTCGCCCCCTTCTTAATGGAGGCTGTGCGCACTAAGGGAGCGACCCTCAATCCTGTTCACAGGCCAGGTCGCTCCCCCACCGTGTCAGCATCCCCCTGCTGCCTCTGTTGATTCCTGCTTTTTCCTGCCGTTTCTTCGCTTTCCCGCTCCCGCCGCTGCCTCCCCTGCGGCCCCACCCCCGTGCCTGATTCGCCACCCGCTTCCCCTCGCAGCTGCTCCTCCCTCCCTCGCCCCCTTCTTAATTGAGGCCGCTGCGCACTAAGGGAGCGACCCTCGACCCTGTTCACTGGCCAGGTCGCTCCCCTACCGCGTCAGCCTCCCCTTGCTGCCTCTGTTGATTCCTGCTTTTTCCCACCGTTTCTTCGCTTTCCCGCTCCCGCCGCTGCCTCCCCTGCGGCCCCGCCCCCTGCGCCTGATTCGCCACCCGCTCCCCCTCCCAGCTGCTCTTCCCTCCCTCACCCCCTTCTTAATGGAGGCTGCTGCGCAGCCGCGCAGCGGACGTGTGCAGCTGGCGCGCCTAAGGCAAGCCCGTCTGTGCCCGTCCACGCCTGGACCACGCCCAGCGCCATAACCCCTGGACCCACGCTCGCCACGACGCCAGACTCAGATACGACGCCGACTCCCTCCACGCACTCAACGCTGGCCGACGCAACACCTGCTTCCAGGCCGCCCCGAAACGGACCCTTCTCCTGCCACACCTGCAGCTTCACCTGCGACAGACCCACCAAACCTCCTAGAACTAGACTCAACCAACTCCGCTGCATTCTGCTCAACACCCGCTCCGCACACAAACACGCCATCGAGCTCTGGAACCTGCTCGACACCTTTGCCCCAGACGTGGCCTTCCTCACCGAGACCTGGTGGAACGACTCCTCGGCAACTGACATCGCCATAGCCATCCCGGACGGCTACAAGATCACCCGAAGGGACCGCGCCAATGGAGTCGGAGGAGGAATAGCCATCGTCTACAAGTCCACCCTCAAGGTCACCACCCACGCAGACGACACCCTCAACACCACAAAACACCTGCACTTCCGGATCCACACCGACCCCAACACCACCCTCAGAGGAACACTCGTCTACAGACCCCCCGGACCCCGGGCTCAGTTCAGCGACTCCATCGCCGACCTCGCCAGCACCCATGCATTCACCTCCACGGACTACATCCTCCTCGGGGACCTGAATTTCCACCTCGAGAACAACAACGACGCCAACTCCGCCACTCTGATGGAAAACCTCGCCAACCTCGGCCTCAGACAACTCGTCCCCGCACCCACCCATGCTGCAGGCCACACGCTGGATGCCGTCTTCTCCACAAGCACCCACGTCGCCTTCAACCACATCTCCGAACCCCACTGGACCGACCACCACTGCATCCACTTCACCTTCAAAAAACCAACCACGCACCATCCCACTCAACAGCCGCCGCGCCGCTGCAGGAACAAAGTCACCAAAGACCAGCTGACCACCACCCTTGCCCAGAACCCACCCATCGACCCCACCTGCCCTGACGCCGCAGCCCGCAACCTCAGACAGTGGATCGACGACTGCGCCAACACCCTCGCCCCACTCAAGAGACCATCCAACAGCCACGCCAGCAGGAGAGCCACCTGGTTCACCGACGAGCTCCTGACCTCCAAACGCGCCTGCCGTAAGCTGAAGAAGAAATGACTCCACAAACGAATGCCAGAAAACCACACAGCCCACAAGGACACCACCCGCAGACATCACCACCTCATCAGACTAGCCAAGAGATCCTCCTTCAAAGACCGCCTGGATAACAACGCACACGACAGCAAAGAGCTCTTCCCCATCGTGAAAGAACTCTCCAATCCCGACGCCAGCGCCAACGACATCCCGCCCTCACAAGAACTGTGCGACTCACTGGCCATCTTCTTCCACCGCAAGATCGCTGACATCCACGACAGCTTCAACTCCACGACCGCACCAACGATGCACGACTCCACCACCCCTGCGATCACCAACAGCGCCAACCACCTGACCTCCTGGACCAACACCAACGACGATGAGACACGCAAGATCATGAACTCCATCCACTCAGGATCTCTGTCAGACCCATGCCCAGACCACGTATTCAACAAAGCAGACGCGGCCATCGCACCCCAACTACGGAAGGTCATCAACATCTCCTTTGAAAAAGTGACATTTCCGGAAAGCTGGAAGCACGCCGAAATCAACGCCCTCCTCAAAAAGCCCACGGCGGACCCCAAGGACCTCAAGAACTTCCGACCCATCTCCCTGCTCCAGTTCCCGGCAAAGGTCATCGAAAAAATCGTCAACATTCAACTGACCCGCCACCTCGAACACAACAACATCCTGGACCCGTCCCAATCCGGATTCAGACGAAACCACAGCACCGAGACAGCCCTCATCGCCGCCACAGACGACATCAGACGCCAACTGGACAATGGCAAAACATCAGCCCTCATCCTCCTGGATCTGTCAGCTGCATTCGACACAGTCTGCCACCGCACCCTAAAGACACGCCTCCAAGAAGCCGGAATCCAAGAGAAGGCCCTTGAATGGACCACGTCCTTCCTCTCCGACAGAACCCAGAGCGTCCGCCTCCCACCTTTCTGGTCAGAAGCCACTGACATCATCTACGGCGTCCCCCAGGGCTCATCCCTCAGCCCGACACTGTTCAACATCCACATGGCCCCCCTCGCACAAGTGGCCCGCCACCACAACCTCAACATCATCTCCTACGCCAACGACACCCAGCTCATCCTCTCCCTCACCAAGGACCCCCACACCGCCAAAACCAACATTCACGAGGGCATGAAGGCCATCGCCGACTGGATGAGGAGCAGCCGTCTGAAACTGAACTCGGACAAGACGGAGGTCCTCATCCTCGGACCCACCCCCTCAGCCTGGGACGACTCCTGGTGGCCGACCGCTCTAGGGACAGCACCAACACCAACTGACCACGCAAGCAACTTAGGATTCATCCTCGACTCCTCCCTCTCCATGTCCAAGCAAGTCAACGCCATCTCCTCCTCCTGCTACAACACCCTACGCTTGCTCCGCCGGATCTACAAATGGATCCCGACCGAAACAAGAAGAACAGTGACACAGGCCCTCGTCAGCAGCAGACTGGACTACGGCAACGAACTCTACGCAGGAATCCCGGCCAAACACCAATGGCGGCTACAACGCATCCAAAACGCCTCCGCCTGACTGATCGTCAATGCCCCCCGCCGCAGCCACATCACCCCCCTTCTGAGAGACCTGCACTGGCTCCCACATCGACAAGAGGATCACCTTCAAGCTCCTCACCCACGCACACAGAGCACTCCACAACGCCGGACCAGCCTACCTGAACAGCAGACTCAGCTTCTACACCCCCACCCGCCAGCTCAGCTCCGCCAGCCTCGCCCTCGCAGATATTCCCCGCATCCAACGTACGACCGCTGGCGGCAGATCCTTCTCTTACCTCGCCGCCAAAACCTGGAACACCCTCCCAGCCCACTTACGCCAGACCCAAGACCTATTCGCCTTCAGAAGACTCCTCAAGACCTGGCTCATCAAGCAGTAGCAGCATCCCCCCTCCACCCCCCCTCCCCTCAGCGCCTTGAGACCCTCACGGGTATGTAGCACGCTTTACAAGTACCCTGATTGATTGATTGATTGATAAACAGTCATGTTACTCGACATCGGGAATAAACATTAAAAACACATCCAAACAAGGCATCCATGCACTTACCAGAATTCAGTACTAATTTCCCTCCGAGCTGCAATCAGCGATGTGATAATCTCTTCGAACGGCAGGACATGCTTGGAAGTACAATTGACGTAATCGTTTATTTAAACAGACACCAACCAATGAAAGCACAAAGAACGTTCCAACCAACAACTGCCAGAGTCTAAGGAGTCCCACAGCAAGCCCAATCCAAGTTCCTCACAACAGTCAGTCAGGATGACACCATCAGCTTGGTACACCACTATCTATACTTCCCCCACACTGCGCAGGAACAGCTGGAGACCAAGCAAGGCTTCTACGCCATAGCTGGCTTCCCGCACATGTTGGGGGAAATTGACTGCACACATGTCCTACTTGTGCCCCCTGGCAACATTGCACACAATAACCGCAACAGAAAGCACACGTATACCACAAATGTGCAGACAATAGTGGACCACCGGGGACTCTTCACCAACGTCGATGCAAACCACCAAGGCAGTGTGCATGAATCCTACATCTTCCGACAGTCCATCATCAACCAGCACTAACAGGATAGCACCTACGGAAATGCACTGCTTGTAGGCAAGCACCAAATGAACACACCACACAAATCAACTACACAATCATGCAACTCACAACATTGGGAATGCACATGTTACAAACTCACATATAACATGCCAAACAACATGCCCACCCACCAGACACGACAGCACAACTTACTGTGGGAAGCTGCCCCAGCCATGCACATAAGCCATCAACGGCATGGCACCTCAGCCACACAATAGCAGGTAGAAGTGGGAACCAGGCATGTGCGAAGGAGGCAAGTGACCGATGAATGAGAAGGTACACAATGCCAAGGGTGACGTGGATGAGATGGCCAGACTGCAGTATGCAGACCACACACATATCCATGTCGACATACACCGCAGGTGTTTGGAGTGTAGTGGACAGTGGACGCAACCATGTCACCCCAGCCAGTGGGGAAGCTCACGGAAATGTAGCTTGTTATGTGCCCCCTCTGTAAGCGTGAGCGGAGTGGACTGGCCAGGCGTACGTCAGGCCAGCATAGGGGTGTGAATAAAAAGCACATAGCTCTGGGCGTGGTTCTCTTCCGGGATGCCCAAAGTCTCTGCCAGGGTGGCGCCCCTCAGTCCGCATGAGGCCGATGCCGTCGCTGTGAGCGGTGTTGCCTGCAATCCTGTGCGCCTGCTGCACCCCGGGCCGCTGGTCCCCGAACCAGTCTTGCCCTCCCCTGCGCATGTGTAAGAAAGCCCACGTTGTTGCCTGACAGATATTCAGGACAGAAACTCCAAAGTTAACGCAGAGGATGCAGCTTTGGCTCTGGTAGAATGAGCGTGCAAACCATCAGGGTGTTGCTTTTTGGCCAATGCGTAGCAGATTTTGATGCAGAGAACTAGCAATCACAAGGTGGTCATCTTCTACACTGCCTTCCCTTTCTTGGCTCCAACGTACCCCACTAAGAATTGATCATCCACCCTGAACTCATGAGTGTGATCAAAATAGAATAACAACCCTCTTTTGGGTCCAGCTGGTGGAGTCTCTCTTCTTTAGAGGGATGAGGTAGTGCGTAAAATGTAGGAGTGATGGACTGGCCTAAATGGAAAAGAGTAACCATTGTCAACAAGAAAAATGCCCTAGTTAAAAAAAACAGTTTGTCAGGTAGAATGTAAGATTTAGATGATGTGCGGACCCTATGGGCAGATTGAGGAAGGCTGTTTTGATGGTCAGAAGCCTGAGTGGACAGTTATGGAGCAGCTAAAAGGGAGCGCACATCAGGAATGTGAGAACCACATATAGGTCCCTCTGAGGCATAAAAAAGGTGCTGGTAAAAAACGTGTTGGGAGACCTTCCAGGAACCTATGTATAATAGTAAATTTGGAAAAGGATGGCTGACCTTGCAACCACAGAAATGTCATAAAGTTAACCTTTTAAAGATCCCAATGGAGAGCCCAGCTGGTCTAACGAAAGAAAAAACAAGAGGACATAGAAAAGGGGGTGGTGAGAGGGTCAACATGTTAATCTGCACACCATGCCACAAACTTGCTCCAACAGCAGGCTTATTCCTTTTTGGTGGAGGGATGCTTGGCTGCAAGATGACATTGCAGACTTTGGGTGGAAGGTCAAAAGTGGTCAACTGTTTGCACTTAATCTCCACGCATGAAGGCAAAGTGTTCTCAGGTTCGGGTGCCAAACCCTGCCCTGCTGCTGCGACAGAAGATCCTCCTGAAGTGGCTGGTTGCTCGGAGGACCAATGCTCAAGCACATCAGCTCGCGATGCCAGACTCCCCATGCCCAATCCGGAGCCACAAAAATGATTTGGGCCTGGTTGTTTGTGATCTTCTGGAGTACTCTAGGAACGAGTGGTATCGGAAAGGCATACAGGAGGCCAGAGCTCCAATCAAGAAAAAAGGCATCTCTGAGCGAAAGCCACCTTTTAAACTCCAGCGTACAAAACTGCTGTCATTAGGTGTTCTTGGTGGAGGTGAACAGACCTAACCAAGGTTCTCCCCAAATGATATCTTGCATCACCTAAGGCTAGAGACACCATTAGTGATCCACTAGGCAGACGACTGAGTTAGTCTGCCCTGGCGTAGAGAGACCCCGCCAGATGTTGAACCACCAGGGATATGCCCTGGTGTTCCAGCCATTTCCAGATGTGCAAGTAAGGGTCAATGACCCCACCTCGCATTGTTTGTTGCAATACCACATGGTGGTGGTGTTGTCCCTGAACATCTGTACCACCCTTTCCCTGATGAATGAAGAAAGTCTTTTAATGGCAACTGGACTGCTTGATTCTCCAACAGGTGAATGGAGAACCTTGACTCCACCGGAGACCAGAATCCTCTGATCTCCACCTCTTCCAGAAAGCCGCCCCAGTCCAGGAGTGATGCATCTGTCACTACAGTCTGCTTTTCTGGGTTGGGGAGGAGAGAGGTTTGCCACTAACCCAATTACAATTCGTTAGTCACCACTGCAGATCTTTTGCAATTTCCCTACGAGATCTGGACAATGTCGGAAGATTTCCATTGATGCTGAACCCACTGGGGCTTAGGTCCCACAGCAGAACCTACATATGCCAACGTGGTACAAAAGGGGGTGGTGATGGACGGAGCATCTGGCTTGGCAGTTTGGGATGGACTGTTCCCATGAGGCACAGGGTCAGACTGATTTGCATATGGCCAGGTCTGAACTGGGGTGGCAGAGTGGGCTAATGAATGGTGATGGATTAAACCCAGATCTGTTGACTGGGTGTGAGTGTTTGATTGGTTCAGATGCTCCGTCCATCACCACCCCCTTTTGTACCGCTTTGTTCGCCATAAGTTGGCAGGGTATGCTCAGGCGCGAGTCCCTTGCTCACTTTGCCACTGGATATCAAGCAAGCCGGGCTGAAGACGGCTGAAATGCCAGAAACCGGTCCTCGGAAGCTTGTTTCCGGTCCAGGGAAGACATGGCTTGGCAGTTCGGGCTGGACTGTTCCCATGAGGCACAGGGTCAGACTGATTTGCATATGGCCATGTCTAAACTGGGGTGGCAGAGTGGGCTAAAGAACGGTGATGGATTTAAACCCAGATCTGTTGACTGGGTGTGAGTGTTTGATTGGTTCAGATGCTCCGTCCATCACCACCCCCTTTTGTACCGCTTTGTTCGTCATAACTTGGCAGGGTATGCTCAGACTTGAGTCCCTTGCTCTCTTTGCCACTGGATATCAAGCAAGCCGGGCTGAAGACGGCTGAAATGCCAGAAACCGGTCCTCGGAAGCTTGTTTCTGGTCCAGGGAAGACATGGCTTGGCAGTTCGGGCTGGACTGTTCCCATGAGGCACAGGGTCAGACTGATTTGCATATGGCCATGTCTGAACTGGGGTGGCAGAGTGGGCTAAAGAACGGTGATGGATTAAACCCAGATCTGTTGACTGGGTGTGAGTGTTTGATTGGTTCAGATGCTCCGTCCATCACCACCCCCTTTTGTACCGCTTTGTTCGCCATAAGTTGGCAGGGTATGCTCAGACGTGAGTCCCTTGCTCATTTTGCCACTGGATATCAAGCAAGCCGGGCTGAAGACGGCTGAAATGCCAGAAACCAGTCCTCGGAAGCTTGTTGCCGGTCCAGGGAAGACATGGCTTGGCAGTTCGGGCTGGACTGTTCCCAGGAGGCACAGGGTCAGACTGATTTGCATATGGCCATATCTGAACTGGGGTGGCAGAGTGGGCTAAAGAACGGTGATGGATTAAACCCAGATCTGTTGACTGGGTGTGAGTGTTTGATTGGTTCAGATGCTCCGTCCATCACCATCCCCTTTTGTACAGCTTTGTTCGCCATAAGTTGGTAGGGTATGCTCAGACGCGAGTCCCTTGCTCACTTTGCCACTGGATGTCAAGCAAGCCGGGCTGAAGACGGCTGAAATGCCAGAAACCGGTCCTTGGAAGCTTGTTTCCGCTCCAGGGAAGACATGGTTTGGCAGTTCGGGCTGGACTGTTCCCATGACGCACAGGGTCAGACTGATTTGCATATGGCCATGTCTGAACTGGGGTGGCAGAGTGGGCTAAAGAACGGTGATGGATTAAACCCAGATCTGTTGACTGGGTGTGATAGTGTTTGATTGGTTCAGATGATCCATCCATCATCACCCCCTTTTGTACCGCTTTGTTCGCTATACATTGGCAGGGCATGCTCAAACGTGAGTCCCTTGCCGCCTTTGCCACTGGATATCAAGCAAGCCGGGCTGAAGATGGCTGAAATGCCAGAAACCGGTCCTCGGAAGCTTGTTTCCGGTCCAGGGAAGACATGGCTTGGCAGTTCAGGCTGGACTGTTCCCATGAGGCACAGGGTCAGACTGATTTGCATATGGCCATGTCTGAACTGGGGTGGCAGAGTGGGCTAAAGAACGTGATGGATCAAACCCAGATCTTTTGACTGGGTGTGAGTGTTTGATTGGTTCAGATGCTCTGTCCATCACCACCCCCTTTTGTACCGCTTTGGCCGCCATAAGTGTGGCAGGGTATGCTCAGACGTGAGTCCCTTGCTCACTTTCCCACTGGATTCAAGCAAGCCGGGCTGAAGACGGCTAGAATGCCAGAAACCGGTCCTCGGAAGCTTGTTTCCGGTCCAGGGAAGGCATGGCTTGGCAGTTCGGGCTGGACTGTTCCCATGAGGCACAGGGTCAGACTGATTTGCATATTGCCATGTCTGAACTGGGGTGGCAGAGTGGGCTAAAGAACGGTGATGGATTAAATCCAGATCTGTTGACTGGGTTTGAGTGTTTGATTGGTTCAGATGCTCCGTCCATCACCACCCCCTTTTCTACCACGTACATAGGCCAACGGAGGATGCACAAGGCCATGAGTCCCAACAACCTCAGGGTAATTCTCATTGTAATTCAGGATAGAGGCTGGAACATCTTATCTTAGCCTGAATATCCTGAACTTGCCGCTCTGGAAGATAGGCACGATACTGCATTGTGTGCAGAACAGCTCAGATGAAAGGGAGTGTCTGAGAGAGTTAGATATGACTTCAGCATGTTGATAGTGAACCTAAGCGAGTGTAGAAGGTTCGCCGTAGTCTGGAGATGGGTGACGACTGCCTGTGGCAAGCCCATCTTCAACAACCAATCGTCAAGATAGGCGGAAGACCCCAACCCCTGATCTCTGGAGGTGAGCTGAAACCATCGCCATCACCTTATGAACACCCGAGGAGTGTTGGTAAGATTGAAGGGGAGCATGGCAATCTGAAACTGCTCTTGGCTTACCGTGAACAGCAGATAACGTCTGTGTGCAGGCAAGATGGGGATGTGATAATAGATGTTCTGCAAGTCCCACTCTACCATCCAATCTCCTAGTTCCAGGGCAGACAGGACAGGTGCAAGCAGCTTTTATTTCTCCTTTTTCAGGAATAGGTTGTGAAGGCGCAGGTCTAGAATAGGAAGAAGGACTCGTCCTTCTTGGACGCCAAAAAGTAGTGGGAATAGCAACCACAACCTACTTCTAATGCAGTCTCCCTTTCAATAGCTCCCTTTGCCAAGAGAGCTAACACTACCTAATAGAGCAAGGAGAAGTGTTCCACGGTCAGTTTGTTGTAAGTTGGTGGCAGGGGTGACGGCAAAGCTCCCCTCTCCCCACTGGATGCCCGCGATGGTCGGAGGGCAAACTAAAGAGGTTTGAAGCAGGGCCGGTTCTAGGATTTTTGGGGTCCCGGGCAAAGGGGAATGAACATGCGAGGCCCCTCTAATTTACATAAGTGACTCCTTCAGGGATCCAGAAGCTGCTTTGTGCAGACTCCTCCTGGGTTGCAGCTCCCTCTCTGCCACCTACAAGCACCTCTTTCACAGCTCTCATCGAGCTGAATGTGTGAGAATACGTTGGGGCTGAGAGATAAAACTGTGCAGACGGTAAAGTGCTTACAATGGGCGTCCCGCAGTGTCGTTCTATGGACAGACAGCCAGGAGGACAAATTGCAGGACAAAATGCATCTCCTTGCAACTGGCAAAAGATGAAGTGTCCCCCTCTCCTAGGCCTCCCCACACCGTCCCTGAGAGGCAAAGGGAGGGTGCCCCCTCCTGTAAGCCCAATTGAAATAGACACCTTTCTTCAGTGGGATCGGCAGGGGCACAAGAACTTTTGTTGTGTGTTGCACTGGTGCGGGCCCCATGTGGTGAGCTGAGTGCGAGGCCCTGGGCAGCTGCCCACGCTGGCCATGCCTAGCACCGGCCCTGGTTTGGAGGCTGCAGCTGCCGGACGGTTGTTGGACTTCCAGCTGGCTGTCCCACGTGGTCTGCAGGAACCGCAACCTCGATCACAGAAAGATTGCGAAGCTTGCTGGCTGTGGAGGCTGGGAGTGTATAGACGTGGTTGGAAACCCCTTCCATTACCACGAAAGGGGCGGAATATAGACTGTGGTTGACGAGGGGCCACAGAACGACCCAAGGACCTGCCCATAGCTTTACTGTCCTTAAAATGCTAAAGTGCTGAGTCCGCCTTCTCACCGAACAGACGCTAGATATCAAAAAGACATGTTCATGAGCGAAGCCTGGACATCCCGCAAAAAGCCAGTGGTTCTCACCCAGGCATGGCAACTAAGGGCCACTGACAATGAAATCACTCTGCCCAATGAGACTGTTGTGTCCAGCCCACAGTTTATGGTGAACTTGGCTGCATCTCTCCCACCGGCAATTGCCTGGGAGAGTATGGCTCAAGTCTCCTCCGAGACCACAGGCAGCTGTTAAAATAAATTAGTCGGGTCGGGGACAATCGATATTTGCCCGGCGGTATTGCCTCTGTGACCCTCTAGTCATTTAATCAATGAAGAGGCAGGCGCTGGAGACTGGAAAGCAGGAAACAAGGTTTTTATTCTCTCCGGAGGAGAACACAGCAAAACGGACAGCAGGTATCGTTCTGAGGTGCTCTAACTTATGTTTGAGGCCTGGCCCCTTATATACAGTGTTTGCGGTTTTTATTACAGTTTACATACATATGATAAAGCTTTGATGTACGGAAAGACATTCCCGGAATCCCCCCTTCGGGCCCGTTCCCACACACATTTACAGTTGAAGTCCCCACCCTAGTCACAACAGGTGATGAGTATCGCGCAGCTGGATATTCCGCCGATTCATGGAATGTGGGGGTCGATCGGATCTCATGGGGAGGGGGCTTTGATCAACCCGGGGATCCTTTGATGGGGGAAGCTTTCTATTGTGCGGGGAGGGGCAAGGAATAGTATCGGCAGAGCTGGGTGTCGGCCTGGGAACGGGGAAGACAAACGGGCACACGGGGAAAAAGGGGGGTTTGCATCCAAGGGCCGGGGATCATGAAAGGGAAGAAGGGAGGTGTCGCGCTGGGAACAGGATGAGGGCCTGGGGCAGAGCAGCGCCGAAGAGGGGTTTATGATTCAAGGCAGGTGCAAGCAGGGGGTTGGTCAGCGTGCAGGCTTAGTGAGGGCGAAGGGCTATGTCAGGGGCCAGCGGCATGCAAAAGGGTTCGTTCTGATCAGGGCATCTTAAAATGGCGGGTGCGCACGACAAAAGTGTGGCATCAGGGGAAGAGGCAAGATGGCGCAGATAATGTTCACCAAACCGTACTAATTTTCAACAGTCCTCCCTTTAACATATTCAAGACATCTTGCTGGTTCATTTTCTACTCGGTTCTATTGTGGTGGGCATGAGAAAGAAAACGGTAGGAACCCTAGATGAAAGAGTTGTAAACAATACATTTTGAGATTTCTAGTTTTTAGGAGGTGGACCTATTTGATAAACTTTGATAAACTTGTTCAGCAGGAAAGTCATAGAAATGCAATACAAAAATGATTCTGTAGCGAGAGCAGCAAGTACATTTCATAACGTGGACTGGTAGGTTATTACATATATCAGATTCGGATTGGAGCATGATCAATACAATGGCGGCTGGGAGAGAAATGAGGCGCAGCAGAAACGGTGATTGAGGACGTCAAAATGTTCGTAGTTAACGAGTTCTCAGTATTCTTTGTTGTCTTTCGTTGGCGCTGTGGAGCACCGGCGATGGAGCTACGGGTCCAGCTCTATTCTAGGTCTCGCGTTGCAGGGCACAACCTTTCCCTCGTATTCCTGGTCGGAAAGGTCCTTTTTGCCCTGTGTCCTTTGAGGTGATTGTCAGAAAGTTCAGATGGAAGGAGAGCGTACAAAACAGTCCATAGGGTAGGTCGGAGAAAAAAGGGGGATGGAGCAAGGCCAAATTAGGAACAAACTAGGGGAACGAGAGACTTCAGATGGGCGGGCTCATGACCGAGTCTAGAGAGCGGGGACCTTTCGGCACACATTCGAACATAGAGCGGGGGCATCAGGTTAGCCCTTTCTTCTCACTTTGCTGGAGGTAGTGCCTCGTCCTGTAGCTCTGTTCTGTCGCGGTCTCGCCTTGGCCCATGTCGCAGGTGTTCCATAGTCTGCAGTCAGGCCTCGTGCTCCCACATCCGGTCCTTCTCTCTCCTGACAGCCGTACCCTTAAACGAGTTTGAAAAGACAGTCTTTAGAGAATTTGCAGAGGAAGGTAATCACAAAAGTCTATTTCTCTCCCAGCTTCAGACAGAAATGAAAACGTCCGTTATTTTAGGGTTCACAGCTAACATATAAATGACCGATGACGGGCCTGTTGGATGTACTATGACTTTCTTTCATAATTATTTATTACAGTTTCGACAGTTTATCTGATGGAGACCTACCTTCGTAAGACGAGCTTGACAAAGATAAGCCGTTCTCTAGGGTTTTATATATACCAAGGGTACTGTGTGCTATCGACATGGTACTAAACAGGTATTTTGCTGAGGGACGAACATAGGCTAAACATTTATTTTTATCAATGCGTCCTGTTTTTCAACTAAACATTTTTCACTTTCGGCAGGGTTCATTTCAACGATTTCTTCACTTTGGTCTAGTCTTTTAACCTTGTAAAACACCATTCTGGTTCCTACGTAGCTTCCTACGGCCTGATTACTTTATCAGAAAAGACAGGGGTTTTATGGGAAACAACTAGGGACATAGAAAACTTATGGTAAGGGCGTAAATCGACCCATCTCTCACAACCGGGAATGAGGGGTAGTTTCATAACTCCAGTTTGGAGCGGCTGATACAGGGGATGTAACAGGGGTGATCATTTTTCCTGTTTGGGTATTGCGACAATTCGGGGCGGGGAGGGTCGCGTATTCTGAGGTCCCTTTTTTATACCATAGGAGCCGTTGACATGTAGTTCCCTTATTACGGGCCAGGTTAGGGAACCTCTGTCGTCTTACCTGTCCTTTCCCTTACGGCCCAACCTCGGTTCATTGACTTCTGGCGGAAAAGGAGAGGTAATGACACGGTCTCAGGGTGATTGTATTAAAGACAAGTTTTTGTGCAAATACTGACGGTATTTGAAGCCAATTAGGTGGTGTGCTAGGGGTGGCAGTCTGCCAATTTCGGGGCTAATCGCTCGGAAGAGTGGGAGTGCAAAAATAGAGGGAGAGAGAGAGAGAGAGAGAGAGAGAGAGAGAGAGGGAGAGAGAGAGAGGGAGAGAGAGAGGGAGAGAGAGAGAGAGAGAGAGAGAGAGAGAGAGAGTGCAACGGCAGGCTAAATAGTACACGTGCAACAGAGAGGGTGGCAGTGTATTCAAGAAAGGCTATTTAGTGCATTACACAGTAAAGGGCATTCACGGGTCTGCGTTAGAATCTCGTAATCATGCAGTTTGAGCATTAGACAGGGTAGAGGGGACGTGCCTTGAGAAAAAGGAAAGAAGAAAGGAGGTACCATTTTGTCGCACTTTCTCGCATTCTCGGTCCTTCGACCAGTTGGGTCAATGCCTCAGTCACACACACACATTCTCTCATAGTTTCGCATCATACGTGACATGGGTTCATTCGTGTGGTCTGGTTTAAGGGTGATCACTTTTTATCAGGTCATACTAATTTTACGGGTTTGTTCGATACGTGAGTAGTTAGTAGGCGTGCTTAGGCACCACCTTGCAGCGCTAGTCTGCTTCGTACATTAGACACGGCAAGGCTTCAGGTCTTCGCCACACCTCGGCTGTAATCTCTGATGTAACCTGCAGAGGGAGGGAAAAAGGGGTGGGGGGGGGGGGGAAGACAGCATTCGCGCACATTCAAATACATGGATTCATAAGTCCTTTACTTACCTCTTACTCGTCCTTCCTCCTCGGGGCAGAGTCCCGGGGGTATGGTTTCTGGGGTCGGGAGGGGAGAGGGGCAGTGTGCCCTTATAGGTCGGGTGTAGGAAAACGTTAAGAAGAAAACCAAAGATACCTAGTGTGAGGTATCCAGTTGGTAGGTGCATCTAGCTATCGGGGTCCTTAAATCTCCTTCAACGCTGTGACATTCTGCGGTTCATTAGTTCTTTGGTCAACTCTGTTCCCTAGTACCTTCGAGCGTTGTACTTCATAATATTTACATCATTTCATTTCACCCTTCTTTCACATTCCCTCATTTACACCGTTCGTTTTACCCATCCTTGGAAGTCGAGGTCTTCCTCCATGCGAGAGTTCATGACTCAGCAGCGTACTTTGAAGGCAGAGTGTCGTGTTGTCGATCCGATCCGACCTCCAGGGCTGGGCAACCATCTTCTTTCAACCTTAAAGAGAGAGCAGAGTAGGGTGCACAGAAAAGAACTTTCCCACCGATCCCACATTTTTAAAATAAAACATGCAATACCCGTCCATAGTTTCGAAAACCTTTATTTTGCAAAATCAAAAACATGCAATACCCGTCCATAGTTTCGAAAACCTTTATTTTGCAAAATCATTTCAGCACGTGGATTATGAGGGTGCGGTCGTATTTGGCCGGACGTGGCAATGGCTAAAGTGCGTACAGTGGGGGTGTCGTCTTGCAGCAATAAATACATTGGAAAGTTTTATTCATTCATTTGTAAGAAACTAAAACGTCTATTAATTGGCTGGGGGTTCGGGGGCATTTATTTCATAATTTAGAAGCATAATCATAATAGTTGCAATCAGATTTCCTATATGCATACCGTATGTGTGCGTCATAAATGGGGTTATACATCAGCAACGAAAATATAATACACCGCACATTTGTAATCAACATTTTTAACGGGACCCTTTCACAATGTTCGTCGAGTGAACTCTCCTTGTCTTTTCTAGCCAAGTGTACGAAGGATCATATAAGTCTCAGAACATCAAGTTTGTATTAGTGCGAAGGAACACCACGAGGTGTTCGTAAGTTCCTATTGATACCAGCGCCATTTTGGGCGGGGCCGGCTCAGTCCGGAAGTAGCATCAGGGAAAAATGTTTCCTACAACCGGCAGTTGGACCAGAGTCCTTTTCGGCAGTTCTAGAATTCATGCTAACAGAAGGAGTGGCAATGTCATGCTTGTTTCGTTAGTGATCAAGGCAGTCGTCCCTTACCGGAAGCCTGCAGGGGCCGAAGGCTCCGCCGGGGACCTTTGTAGGATCTTCAAGGCTGCGGAGATGCTGTCGGAGATGGGGGCTCGTGCCCCAGTGGGCAAGGGTCCGAGTTATATTGTTGGTCAAAGTTACTCTAGCGGCCGAGGCCCGCCTTCCAGCGGACCCAGACGCCATTTTGAGGCCCTACAGGGGCCACTCTCGTCGAGTTTGCAAGAGTGGAAGAGATCCTTCGGAGTGAAAGGAAGAGGTCTCTGTTTTGTGAGAGCGGGACGTTCGGCTGGGGTGCAGCTGTGATGCCCCCACCTGGGGGGCGAGGGAGACTCGTTCGCGCCGTCTCCTTCTTCCGGTGCACCCCATGCTGCTCCTTTTCATCGGCCCGCACGAAGGTCTCTCCCCATCCGGTGCTCCCCATCGTGTGCTCAGTGCTGACGGAGTATGGCCACCTGTGGCGCGCATTTGGTGCGGCACAAGTATCGGTGCAGTCATTGCAGGTTCGGTGTTCCGAAAATATGGGCACCATTGCACGTTCGGTGCTGCGCAAGTATTGGGGCATCATCGCCTGGCTGGGGTGTTTGGCGTTGGGCCGGGGGCTGGGAGACCTCCTATCCGTGGAGGTGGGAGAGGCTCGTCCGCGTCGCCTCTCCCTCCCAGCCCGACTTGGACAAATTGTTGTGGAGGTACGTGCAGGACATCCCGCCGTCCAGAGCTGCTGCGGCTGTTACGGAAGGGAAAAGAAAGAGGTGCCTCGTTCTTCTCTGGACATGTGGCGGGACTACTTAAGACTATCCAGGCCCGTTGCGGCTGGCCGAGGAGACATGTGGCGGGACTACCTACAACTGCCCAGGCTGCTGGCTCCTGCCTCTCCTCCGGCTCCCCCATACGTTAAGATTTCCTGACCAAGAGTTGGCAGCAGGGCCCGCCTTATATGGGTTGCCGCCGGTTGGGCGTAGCCGTAACCCTACCCTACTTTGGAAGGTTCCAGAATGTGGGGGGGGGCGAATGTTCTATTGACTTTTCATGTTCTACAGTTTACCGTTCTTGTTTTTCTAGCGTTATTGTGTTTTCCCTTGCCTGTTATGTTAAAATAAAAGTTCGTGTTTATCAGTGGCTTACTGATTTCGTTTCCCATTTCTTTCTTTCCAGGTTGTTTCATGCTAAAATTTCTATTAACATAGTTTATGTAACATGGAAGCACGTGCAGGGGGATGACGCAGATTCATATATTACGTACACACAAACTCAGACGGGGGGGTAGTAGAAAAGTATGACACTCAAGATCCGAAGACGAACATTAAACAGTGATTATTTGGCCAAAATTATCTTTTTCCGTCTGTCAATTTAGAGCTAGGCTGGGTTTCCGTTTTTATATTGTGCGACCTAGGAAAACTCGAACATGCCGCTGAAATCGTTCTGGCGGAACCTGTGCCATCGGGCATAATCAAACGTGGTGGTTCTATCTGGTCTGTCCGTGCGAGTCGGATTTTTCTTTGTCTCGCGCTTTTTCTCATTCTGCTGGCCTGTCATTCCTGTCGGCCCTTTGCCTTTACTCATGCTCAGTAGAGTCGGGCATTGGGCTTTCCAGTGTCCGACATATCTACAAAAAGCGCATTGGTCTGGCCCTAAGTCTGGCCGTCTTTTGCGTAGTGTCGGGGGATAACTTTTGGGTAGCGGTGTCCCGGGGTTGTCCTGTCGGTATATTTCTCTACCTGGTTTGTCCTCGTCTTTTCTCTGTCGTTGCATAGCCTCTCTGCGCCACATACCGAGACTGTCGAGCATAATAGGCGTTGTCTTATTATTGCGAAGGGCTATTTCCAACGTTTCTATTTTATCAAGGTCAAAGGATCCTGCCAGTGGCCACTGTTTGTCTTGACTTTCTTTGGTATACCTGTGCCACAATTTATTATAGGCTATGGTAACTAATCCATAGTTTATGAACATGTCCTTATTAGGGGTGCCTTCTAGTGGAGCTACATGGTCCACCTCTAATACACGGTCCGGGCTGAACCAATTATCAATCAATGGGGAGAAGACAGACATGACGGCTCGTAACGAGGGACTAAAAAGTCAGCACTGCCTATCTTATCACTAGGTGCAAAGACTAGACAGAATATTCCTATTCTTCGTTGTTTGCAGGCAGTGAATACCTCATGAACAAAAATAAAAAGTAACCAATAACGAGGAGCAATCAAACAATCAAATAAATAAATAAGATAGAGAAAGGACAATGGGGAGAGTAAGTAGGGCGCAAAAGTCTGCGTCCTCTACCCTTTCACTAACCGCAAAGAGGAATCTGTTGTTTCCGGTTTGCAGACAGAGAATCTCCAGAAGACAATCTGCGAACAGTAGTTCGGGGTTAAAGAACCCAGTTAATCAGTGAGGGAGAGGGGAGTCTCCCAAAAACCGTTAGGAAATAATAGAGTCAGTGGGGAAGAAAGATAGGCGCGACGGTTACGTTACCTATCCTTCACTGTTTGCAAAAGAGAAGGAGCCTACTGTTTCTCCGTGTGCAGACAGTGATTCTCCAAAATAAGTTAACAAAGAGTAATACTAGTATATATTGTAAACAATCAAGCAATCAATTATTTTCGCACTCCGTCGTGTTTACACGACCTTACCCGGACCGTATGGACAGTTTCTTGTCTTCCGAATCCAGCGCCCGTTCGTCCTCTTTTTCTCGTATTTCTCACGGCACTCCTAATGGTCCCCAGTCAGGACCGTAGATCACTCGAGAGAGGTCTGTTCGGAACTAGTGAAGTTCGGATGATCGGCTGCCAGACGAGGGTCTATTGGGCAAGAGCTCTCCCGATCGTTGCAGTCGTTCACTCTGTCGTCGGGACCTCTCCCACTGGATCCACGAGTCGCTGATGGGCCCCACGCTTGGGACGCCAATTGTTAAAATAAATTAGTCGGGTCGGGGACAATCGATATTTGCCCGGCGGTATTGCCTCTGTGACCCTCTAGTCATTTAATCAATGAAGAGGCAGGCGCTGGAGACTGGAAAGCAGGAAACAAGGTTTTTATTCTCTCCGGAGGAGAACACAGCAAAACGGACAGCAGGTATCGTTCTGAGGTGCTCTAACTTATGTTTGAGGCCTGGCCCCTTATATACAGTGTTTGCGGTTTTTATTACAGTTTACATACATATGATAAAGCTTTGATGTACGGAAAGACATTCCCGGAATCCCCCCTTCGGGCCCGTTCCCACACACATTTACAGTTGAAGTCCCCACCCTAGTCACAACAGGTGATGAGTATCGCGCAGCTGGATATTCCGCCGATTCATGGAATGTGGAGGTCGATCGGATCTCATGGGGAGGGGGCTTTGATCAACCCGGGGATCCTTTGATGGGGGAAGCTTTCTATTGTGCGGGGAGGGGCAAGGAATAGTATCGGCAGAGCTGGGTGTCGGCCTGGGAACGGGGAAGACAAACGGGCACACGGGGAAAAAGGGGGGTTTGCATCCAAGGGCCGGGGATCATGAAAGGGAAGAAGGGAGGTGTCGCGCTGGGAACAGGATGAGGGCCTGGGGCAGAGCAGCGCCGAAGAGGGGTTTATGATTCAAGGCAGGTGCAAGCAGGGGGTTGGTCAGCGTGCAGGCTTAGTGAGGGCGAAGGGCTATGTCAGGGGCCAGCGGCATGCAAAAGGGTTCGTTCTGATCAGGGCATCTTAAAATGGCGGGTGCGCACGACAAAAGTGTGGCATCAGGGGAAGAGGCAAGATGGCGCAGATAATGTTCACCAAACCGTACTAATTTTCAACACAGCACCTGTGCAACCGACTCCCAGATCGTATGAGGTTATTACCCCAAGAGGTATGCAGTGTTCTCAACCACAGTGCCAGGCTGGCAGAAGAGAAAATCCTCTTCTCTAAAGGATTCAACCTTTTGGATTCCATATCCGGTGGAGTGGTAGGGAATGCTGGGTTTAATTTTGGAGCTGGAGGCTGTAGAAAGTGCCCTTTTTTGACATGGTCACCCCTCCCTACCCCCCCCACTTTTTGCGTGGTATTCAATGGAATTTTGACTGAAATTCCACTGGGCTCTTGCTAGCCACGTCCCCAGTGACAGATCTCTTTCTCTAAAACTGTACAATTGTTCCCCCAAATGGCAATACTTTTGGCACCCCTGCAAGTCCATAGTAAATGGTACCCCAGCGCATGGTACTAAATAGGGTCCATAAGGGTAGCAGCATATATTGTGCCATCCTTAGGGGCCCCTTACCTAACTCATGCAGCCTGCCACTGCAGGCCGAGTGTCTTTTGTGCAGACAACAGTGAAAACATGAAATGGGACTCATCTCTGTGTGCCATGCCTGCAGACACTGCATACAGAATAGGTAACTCACCCCACCTCAAGCAGGCCTTACAGCCCTTAAGCAGGATGCACTACATGTGTGGACATATATGCATGAGCAGATATGCCCCTGTGCTGGCCAGTTCAATTACTGCCAGTGCAAGTGACAAGAGTAGCCATTTTAAATACATGTGCTGGACACTGGGAAAAACGAGTTCAAGGACCAGCAACTGACTTGGCACTAAACCTGCCAGCCTGCCTGCTGTGCCTGACAATTGTGCCAGCCGACTCGTCCTGCAGCTGGTTGTGCCTCCAATACCTAGGAGGACTGCCAGACTTCACGCAAGACCTCCCGTGGAGCAAGCCCCCAGAATATCTGTGAGGATTCCGGCCCGCCAAAACCAGACACTGTAAAGCACTAATGCAACAAGGCCCCCTAGTCTGAGTCGAAGTGGGCCAATGGTGCCAGTTTGGTCCCCAGAGATAAAGCCCACCTTGGGTTTGCCAGCAGTGGACTTCCTGGCACAGCCTGCAGCCTCTTTGTGCAGGTCCTCTCTCCTGTGAGTGTCTCCAGTCTTGCAAATCTGACACCTGAGACTACCTCTGCACCTGACCCGAGGAGAAGAGGACCAAAGGCATCCCTACTTCCCATAGCATTCTGAGAGCTGAGCCGCCTTGTTGGTTCCGCTGGACTGGTCCCCCAGTTCCAGCTTGCAGCCTCTTAGTAACTGGACCCATCCCCATAACCTTACACAGGCCACCTGACGCTGTAAAGCACCTCTGCACCCAGCCGCCAAGGTAACCTGTTGGTGATGCCTTGGACCCTACCCATACTCCCCCAATGTCCAGAAGATTGGTCATGTATGATGCTGTAAAGTACGTGTATGCAGTATATGTCTTTTCTCCATAGGACTACATTACTGTCAATTGCACTAAGTGTTGACTTTTCAAACCTGTAACTATTTATGACTCAAAACGTACTTACGTGATTTTGATGATCTTAGTGCCTAAATTTATATAATGACAAGTGTTATTTTTATAAATTGGTGTGGATCTCCTTATTGAGTCGTGTGCATAATTTATTAACACCTATGCAGCAGAAGTCTAACACTCCTCTCTGATAAGCCTAGGACTGCGCAACCACACTAACCCCAGTAGAGCACCTTGGGATTGCTAGAGCAATATGACTTATAAGGGATACCTGGACTCTTTGCACAGTATACCTCTTTTTGGAATATAAAGAGCCGGTAACCTGCGGTTAGACTAAATTGAAATATTAAAGGTTTGAATGACTGTCGAACAGGGCTGGACTGGTTGTAGCGGGCACCGGGCATTTCCAAAATCGACCGAAACCAGCCCTAGCAAAGAGCTCAGCCGGACCCTACTTTCCCCCCAAGGGGGGGGGGGGGGGGGGGCATGCCGAGCAGTTGCCAGTGGCGGTTTCGGTTCCCACTCTGGCCCTGTGTCGAAAAACGAATACGGTGGTATCGTACTCGCAGCGTCATCAGATTGATGTAACCATATTTCAGGAGACACATTTGGCCCCTAGCACTATACTCCTTACACTACGACGTATGTCTGGTGAATGTTGGGCTGCAGGGTTTCCAATCATGTGCATGGAATTTTAATATGGGTGTGAAAGATTGCAGGGATTAAGTTATGAGAAGTGCTTACGGACACCAGATGGTGCTATGTGGTAGTACGCTGTCATAAAGAACATTCGGACATACTTCTGGTGGGTCTATATGGATCTAATTATGACGATCCCCAATTCTATTACTCATTATATGCTAAACTCACTGCATACAGCTCTTTACTACAGATATGAGGTGGTGACTTTAATTGCGTCCAGAACACTGATGTGGACCGTTTCCGAGACCCTCAACGGAAGCCCTCAATGGAAGTCCTCAGCGGCTGCTCGTGCTATAGCTGCGATAGCCGAGGAGTTCAGCCTGCTGGACGTGTGGCGCTATCGATCACCACGTGGCAGGGACTGTACTCATTCCACTGTCCATGACATACATACACGCATTGATTATTGGCTGGTTTCTCGCAGTCTTTTGTCTGAGATACAACAATGTAATCATTTACCTCGTACATACTTGTATCACACCACAGCGAGATTGGTTATAGGCCTGAAGCACAAGTTACTACTTCTGTAACGATATATCTGTAACCTTACCTTAGAATAGATACCCCAGCAATACCAACCCCGGTGGTGGGTCTGCGAACCAATAATCACACCAGAAAGTCCTGGAGGACGGAACGGCCAAAGAAGCCATTCCGGAGCCACAAGGATAACCTGGGCCCGGTCGTGCCTGATCTTCTTCAGCACTCTGGGCAGAAGTGGTATAGGCGGAAAGGCGTACAATAGACCGCAACTCTACTCGCGACGAAAAGCGTCTCCGAGCGAGTGCCACCTTGGAAATTCCAACGCGCAGAACTGATGACATTGCGCGTTCTCTTCTGTGGCGAAAAGATCTAACCAAGGCTCTTCCCACTGCTGAAAGAGACCTTGCGCCACGTCCGACTTCAGACGCCATTCGTGATCCATCATGCACCGACGGCTGAGTTCGTCCGCCCTGGCGTTCAGAGAACCTGCCAGGTGTTGAACCACCAGGGTCACCCCCTGATGTTCCAGCCACTGCCAGAGGGGCAGACCCTCCTGACATAGGGTCCACGACCCCACCCCACCCTGTTTGTTGCAGTACCACATGGCGGTGGTGTTGTCCGTGAACACCTGCACTACACTCCCCCGGACAGAGGGGAGGAATGCCTTCAGTGCAAGACGGATCGCCCGCAGCTCCAGAAGGTTGATGTGGAGCTGGGACTCCGCCGGAGACCAGAGGCCTCTGATCTTTGCCTCTCCTATGTGGCCCCTCCAGCCCTGGAAGGAGGCGTCCGTCACAACTACGTGCCCCGGTTGGGGTAGGGATCTGCCGCTACCCAATCGCGGTCCGCGAGCCACCACTGCAACTGTCTTGCAGTGCCCTCCGAGATCAAGACATGGTCGGACAAGTTGCCCTGATGCTGGGCCCACTGAAACTTCAGGTCCCACTGCAGAGCCCGCATCCGCCACCGGGCGTGATGCACCAGAAGGATGCAGGAGGCCATCAGCCCCAGAAGCCGCAGCGTCAACCTGACCGAGACTCGGGATAAAGGCTGAAAGATCGGAATCAGAGCCTGAATATCCCGAACCCGCTGTTCGGGAGGATAAACCCAAAACTGCGCTAAGTCTAGAACCGCTCCGATGAAGAAGAGCTTCTGAGAGGGGCACAGGTGTGACTTTGGCCCATTGATGAAGAACCCCAGCAGGTGCAGGAGGTCGGCCGTAGTCTGGAGGTGGCTGACGACTGTCTGGGGAGAGCCCGCCTTCAACAACCAGTCGTCGAGGTAGGGAAAGACTGAAACCCCTAACCTGCGCAGATGAGCTGCGACCACCGCCATCACTTTCTTGAACACCCGTGGGGCGCTGGTAAGGCCGAAGGGGAGCATGGTAAACTGAAAGTGCTCGTGGCCTACCGTGAACCGCAGGTAACGTCGGTGGGCCGGCAGGAGGGGGATGTGAAAATAAGCGTCCTGCAAGTTCAACGCTACCATCCAGTCTCCAGGGTCTAGGGCAACTAAGACCTGAGCCAATGTCAGCATCTTGAACTTCTCCTTCCGGAGCAAGCCGTTGACGTTCCGTAGGTCCAAGATAGGGCGTAGGCCCCCTTTGCCCTTCTTGGGTACCAGAAAGTAGTGGGAGTAACAACCACACTCTACTTCTGGCACACGAACGCGCTCGATGGCCCCCTTGGCCAACATGGTCGTAACTTCCTCTTGCAGAAGTTGCAAGTGATCCCCCGACACGCAGTGGTATTGCGGTGGCATGGCTGGAGGGGTCGCCTCGAAGGGGAGGGAGTAGCCCCTTCGGACGATTTGCAGCACCCACATGTCCGACATGACAGTGTGCCAGTGGAAGTGGTGATGGCGAACCCTGTCCCCCACTGGCATCACATGGGCCTGAAAGCACGGACTAGGAGGGTTTTGAGGCGGATGCTGCAGGGGGAGGTGTGGACTGGCCTCGCCGTTGTCCCCGACCGCTGCCACGGCGGTTTCCACGGCCACCACCGCGCTGTGTATTACTCTGCGGTGCGTGGCTGTCAGCACGTATGGGGCGCCCCTTCCTTGGCCACGAAAGAAGCGAAAGGCACCCGTTTGCTGGCGTGGGCCCGAGAGGCCCAAGGACTTGGCCGTAGCCCTGGAGTCCTTAAAACGCTCAAGCGCATGGTCTGCCTTGTCGCCAAAGAGGCGACGGCCATCAAACGGCATGTCCAGAAGGGTGGCCTGGACATCAGCCGAAAAGTTGGCGGTCCTCAACCAGGCGTGGCGTCGAACCGCCACCGTCGTTGCCATCGCTCTGCCCAGTGAGTCCGTGGTATCCAGCCCACACCGGATGGAATAGCGTGCCGCATCTCCACCCTCCGCAAGGGCTTGGGTGAGTTTAGTCCGGGCCTCCTCCGGACATTGTGGCAGCACGTCCGCGACTGTCCCCCACAGTGTGTGGGTGTAGCGGCTCAAGAGGCATGCGGTATTGACTGACCGCAGTCCCAAATTCAGGGACGAGAACACCTTCTTACCAAATTGTTCGTACCGCTTGGATTCCCGATCGGGCGGAGCCGTCAGGAATGCGGTCTGGGAAGTAGAGGCCTGGATAACCAGGCTCTCGGGGGTGGGGTGGGTGGACAAGAAGCAAGGGTCGCCCGGAGCCGGGCGGTAGCATCTGGCCACGTTCCTATCCACAGTCTGACCTGTAGCGGGCTTGGACCAAGTGCTCAAAAGAACGTCACACAAGGCCTCATTAAACGGCAGCAGAGGCTCAGTCGAGCTTGCCTGCAGTTTAAGGACCTCAGTGAGGAGGTTAGTCCTCACGGCCGCGACGGGGAGCTCTAGGCCCAATGCCTTGGCCGCCCGCGTCAACACTACACTGTAGGCAGCCCCCTCCTCCGTAGCCACGGTTGGAGGGGAGACAAAACCAGTGTCTGGCAAAGTGTCCAGTCCACTGGCATCCTGATTCAACGGATGGGGCCGGTTCGTGGAAGTAAAAGTCTCCATACGACGCCGGAACCGAATCAAGGGTAGGATTGGGGACGGCGTCGCCCATAGGAGGCTTTGGGGGCGACACCCTAGGGTCCGGCGTTGGTGAGGTCGTGAGGTCGACCGGCGACGACCCAGATCCGGAACCGGATCCAGTGGGGGCCTGCGGCGCCGGGACCGAAGTCGCCGGCGGTGCCGGTGCCGAAGCACCCGACGGCGTCGGAGCCGAAGCACCCGACCCACTAGGCCCCCCAGTCGGGACCGCTGGGCCCGAAGGCACCACGGAGCCTGGCGGAGGAGGGAGAGACCTCATGGCCATGGGGTACCGCTCGACCTCCTCTGGCATCGCATTGTGCCCAGGGACCGGAAGGTATGGGACAGGTTGCGACGCCCACGACTCCGTCGGAGCCGCGTGGGTGGTGTCACCCGAACCCCCGGCCGTATCCCGCGAGCGTCGGGGTGGGTCGGAAGAACGATGACGCCTTTCCGACCTCTCATGCCCGTTACCTGAGGCCCTGGATCCTGAGGACCGATGCCGACTCTCGGAGCTACGAGGGCTCTGACCCCGCGAACGGTCCCTCGACCTCCCATGGGACCGGGACCTTGAACGGCACGGGGCCGACTGCTGGAGCTCAAGCCGCTTGCGGGACCGCTCCCGCCGAGCCTTAGACGTCAGGGCCCAGCAGTCGGAGCAGGTTCGGTCGTCGTGGTCGAGGCCTAGACACTGAAGACACCGGCGATGGGGGTCGGTAACCGACATCAGTCGGCTGCACTTGGAGCAGGGTTTGAACCTGGGCATCCCTACCGGCACCGTAGGAGTCGAGCGACTCGAGAAAAACAGATCAAAATATCAAAAAAAAAGTTTAATCAAAAAATGACTAAGGGGTAGAGCTTCTCCGGATCTGCGCTAGCTGGCGCGGAAAAAAGAAGAACTGACGTCAGCGAGCGAGGGCGGCGTCTAAGTACTCCGGCGACGTCATTCCGCCGCTAACGACGCCAACGACGGACGCGGAGCCGCGGACGACTCCTACCGACGCGCAGGGGTATTGCTACGCAAAAGTTTCCGGATCCAGTCTGACGCCTGGGGATATTCTAAGGTAAGGAATCTATCACTAACGTGTCTCTTTCAGATAGGATCATGCTAGTGTGCTTTTTCCTGGTGCTTTCCACAATATACTTTGCTCAATGCAGTGTTTCCTCAGAAATTGGCACAAGAGATAGATTAATTTTTTCTGACTAATTCAGGGTCTGTTGCAGAATTTGCCACTATCTGGGAGGTCTTTAAAGTTTATATTCGTGGTGCTATTATATCGAAAAATATAGGGGGCTCTGTTCTATTCAAGATCGTCTGCATAGGCTGGAAAATGAGTTGGCGGCCCTAGAATGTTCTCATAAGGGGAGGACGGCAGAGGATTTCTTGGCACAAAGCGAGATAACCCACTTAGGCAAATATGCTACTGCTAGACTTTACTGGGAGGGTGAGCGACCAAGTGCTACTCTGGTAGCTCTTGTTCAGCCTAACCATGAAGACTTTGAAGTGCTAACCATGTTGGATGAGAGGTGCAGTAAAGGTAGTAGAGAGATTTCAAAATGATTACACTGATTGCGCATTAATTTCGAAGAGCAAGGCACTGCTGACTACCTGTCACATATTTCTACGAAGTGGCTTACAGATGCTCATAGGGAGTGGCTAATGGCACCTCTCCATCCTACCGAAATAGTGGCTGCTTTGAAGGATATGCCCAGTGGCAAGGTGCAGGGCTACGACTGCCTTACAGTTGCGTTTTATAAGGCATATCAGGAATGCATTATGCCCAGACTTTGTGTGAGGCGTTATTGATTATGCTGCTAAAACCTGTCAAGTCAACTGAACATTGTTCTTCTTACCGTCCGTTGTCGCTCTTAATACAGATACAAAATTAAAATACCAGCAATGACAGTGGAATCTCAACCGTAACCCGCACCTAACCCACTATCCCCAAGTATATAATGGTAAGGGGAATATCCCAAAGTGTGTGCACACAGTCCAAGCATCCACTGTCAAGGTGCGGTCGTCCACTGGACTAAACAAGTTTACAATACAAAACAAAAGGTGCACCATTGAGAGTTTGCATATTACACAATAGAGAACAGAATCCATGTCCAACAGAGTATATTCTTCAAATCTTTTTTAATTTATTCATAAGTGATTCAGCCATAACAAACGTTATGTAGTAATGAAACAGCCAACGCGTTTCTTCCAGTGCAATTGACTCCTTCAGGGCATGAGCGGCATATTCATTAACTGATTATACAGGTGATAAGAAATCCTCAACCAGTTTTGAAAAGGACAGATTGATTAGAGACACTATGCTAGTAGCAAATTCTTCACTCTAATTTTCAAATGTAGATAAGATCCAATCCGATCCAATGAGTTAAAATAATATGTGGGGTCAAAAAACAATAGAGTAAAGTCAGGGCAGGGTGGCCCATCAATACGGCACCCTGATAAGCGCTTATACGTAGCTTCCTTTCAATGTCTCCCAATGAAGTGCTACAATTGTTTGCAAAGGTTCTAGCTAATCAGCTGGTGCCTCTATTCCCTGGTATTTTGAGTCCTGAACAACCATGCTTTATATCCGGGCGCTCTGTTACGTTCAACTTCGCACCCTCTTTGGTATTATTTCTCAAATTGATCCTGGTGTACATGCTCTAGCAATTGTTTTAGATGCTGAAAAAGCATTTGATTCGGTTGAGTGGGAATTTATGTTGTCTCTATTATGTTGTGTGGGAGATGTTAAGGTTAATGGCTTGGTATCTGCCCCAATAACTATCACTAGAAGCATGCAACAGGGTTGTCCACTGTCACCATTACTGCATGGTTTGGTGGCAGAACCCCTAGCTTGTGCATTGCAGGAATATCATTCCCACAGAGGCAGCCGGTTTTTGAAATACAATTTAATAACTTCTGCGAATGCCGATGACATGCTATTGTATGTTTGCGACCCTGACAAGGATCTTGCTCCAGTTCTTGGGGAGATAGTACGCTTTGGTGGTCATTCAAGACTACGTATAAATTGTTTCCTCTTACTGATAGTATGAAATCTATGACAGCTCTTCAATGGACCACTGACCCGATACGTTACCTGGTTATAATGATCCACACTGATACAGAAGTGGTATCATGAGACAATTATGGAAAAGCGATTCAGCAACTCGCTGAGGTGGTAGACCGTTGGATACACCTTCCATTTCACTTATTGGAAGTATATCGCAAATGGTTGAACTTCCACGATATCTGTTCTTATTTGCCAATATCCCAATTTTAATAAAGGTGCACTGTTCAGGACCTTGCACTCCTTGATGTTATGTTTGGCGTGGGGGTGTCAAGCAGCCTCAAAAGCAGTAGACTACACTTACTCTTCCTTATTCGGCAGGGGGCTTTAATGCTCCTAATTTTGAAGCATACAACAGAGCAGCACAGACAATGTTTTCGTATTTTTGGTTACATGCACAGGCTTAGTTACAACATGTGTGTCTAGAATGCGATGGAGTATCTCCTTTGTCTTCAACTCCTTTTTCGTTTAGTAAACGAGTTAGCCGTTTCCATGTGATAAACCAGGTGGTTACCAGTGACTTTGCTGTATTCCCCGAAATTACCATTGGAATGGTAAGAGTGGTTTCCATTGGGTAAGTAGTGTGCCGTAGTAGACACTCTGCGTGCCTTGGTGATAGAGTGTATGGGTGATTTCTTTAAAGGAAAGGTGCTTCGCAGCTGGGAACAGGTCACAGCAACACAGGCCGAAGCACCAACCTTGTTAATGCAATTTCATTATTATCGTACCCGCCAAGCATGGGGACCATTATTGGATAGCGAACTGTCTGAACCCCCGGAAAGTTCAACTCTTACTTATTTGTTGAAAACAGACACAAAGATGTGCTGTATGCACTTGCGCAGGAGGTTAACTGTCCTAGGACCTCTAAGGCTTGTACTGAATGGCAAATGTAAAAACAACAGTTGATGGACAGAATGCAGATCAATGTCATACATTCACCCCAGTACAGAGATCTGGACCTATATCCATTGTTTTTTTGCACTCCACACCACCCCAGTTCAGACATGACCATATGCATATCAGCCTTGACCCTGTGCCTCATGGGGACAGTCCAGCCCGAACTGCAAACCCATGTCTTCCCTGGACCGGAATCAAGCATCCTAGGACTGGTTTCTGGCTATCAGCCGTCATCAGCCAGGATAGCTTGACTCCAGTGGTGTGGAGAGCACGGGACTCATGTCTGAGCAAACCCGTCGCACTCGGGGTGACAAATGCAAAAACAACAGTTGATGGACAGAATGCAGAACAATGTCATACATTCACCCCAGTCCAGAGATCTGGACCTAAATCCATTGTTTTTTTTCACTCCACACCACCCCAGTTCAGACATGACCATATGCAAATCAGCCTTGACCCTATGCCTCATGGGAACAGTCCAGCCCGAACTGCCAAGCCATGTCTTCCCTGGACCGGAATCAAGCATCCTAGGACCGGTTTCTGGCTATCAGCCGTCATCAGCCTGGAACTCCCCTGAGGCGGAAAGCCGGGGGACTAAGGTCGGAACTTGTGTGGGAAAGCTGGCTGTTGAAAGTGGATTGCACGATCTTAACTGCAATCTTATTTTTAAACGAATCTGTTGCACTAGTGTGGATTGCCTGTATTTTAATACAATCTTTTAGAAATCGAATTGTTTGCACTATCGCTATTTTAACTGCACTTAACACTTTAGAAATATTTTAAGGCGGCTGGAGGTGCCGGTTATTTCTACGGTTGGCCACAATCTCCCGACCCCCCGTGCAGCCGAGTAGGCGCTGACACGGAAGGAGGAACAGGGACCCGCCATCTTGGAGGGAGGGGAAGGTCTGCGGACTAGTTGTCGCAGCCTCCCGCCCTCCTCTCGCCCCTATAAAATGGCCATAGGGCCTCGTCCGCGCAGCGAGCGCGCCGGCGGCGCGCCAAAGGCGCGCCAACGGCAAGCCCGTCTGCGCCGGGCACGCGCTCAGCGCCACCCCCCCTGGCCGGATTCCCCTAGATCCCCTAAGGAGGGGCATATACGATCGAGCGCAGCTCATGAAGCTTGGGGGGGAGGGTAAGAAGACGGGCTGCTATATGATGGCTCCAGATAAAGACTTGCAGGTAGGCCAGCACTGCTGTTCTGCTTGCAAAGTTAATCTCCCAATGATTATCGGTGGAAGAACTAGAGCCTTTACTCGCCCCTTTATGCCGAAAGAAAGTCGAAGGGAGCAAATTATTAACTGTCTTCTCATCAATGCCAGGTCACTGGTAAAGCATAGCATTGAGTGTGCCGAGCTGATTTTAGATCGTAAAGCACACATTGCCTTCATCACCGAGACATGGACGGATGCAGCATCCGGGCCTGATTTGGTAAAGGCTACTCCATCAAACTATCGCCATTATGTTTTAGACAGGCCTGTCAAAAAAGGAGGGGGCCTGGCCATCATTTATAAGGCATCCCTTCAAGGAGTTTTTTCCCCAGTGACCTCGGTGGCATGTGAGGCCCTGGGGTTTAAACTGGTACTTTCTAATCACCAATCCTTTAAGGGCTGCCTTTTATACAGACCCCCTGGGACAAGGTCCATTTTTGTGGAAGCAGTGGGTAGCATCTTGGAAGAAGCCCCCTGTACCAACTCTTTTACTGTGTTGGGTGACTTCAATTTTCATTTGGAAGGAAGCTCGGATGTTGACACCATGGCTCTAGTGGAAGCAATGTCCACAGTGGGTCTGACTCAGGTGGTCTCTGGGGCAACGCACCAGGCTGGCCATACATTAGATGGCATTTTTTAGAACAACCCTGATTTAGCATTCTCCAAGGCTGAACCAGTGTCCTGGACAGACCATGGGGTGGTTTTATTTACCATTCGAAGCCCTTCGGCTAAGAAGACTCTGAGAGGAGGGCACTTAACTAAGATATGCAGGGCATGGAAAAATATGGACGGTACAGTCCTGGAGGAGGTGTTAACAGCCTGTAGGCCTGTCACGGACACTGATGTGAATGAAGCCACCTCCAAGTACACGGAATGCCTCGAGAGGGCCTGTCACAGGTTAGCCCCGCCTAAGTTGTGCCGGCCCACCAGGCAGGCTCCCTCTGCCCCATGGTACTCAGTTGAGCTCAGAGCAGCAAAAGCAATATGCAAAAAGTTAGAACGGGTTTGGCGAGTTAACTATCATGAGTCTGATAAAGAAAAACTAAAAATCAGCCTTAGGGCATATAACGATAGTATTAGAAAGGCCAAGACTGCCTTCTACACAGACCGCATTGAGAAGGCTAAGAATTCAGCTAAAGAGCTTTTCGATACGGTGGTCAGTTTAACATCCCCTAAACCGATGATAGAGCCTTCCAACATCGAACTGTGTGAATCTTTGGCTGACTTTTTTCGGACTAAGGTTCAAGCAATTTTCACCTAGCTTGAACATCAGGTGGCCCTTGGTCTTGCGGAAGGGTCCCCTAGGGCACCTACTGCTGAATCCAGGGAGGATAAATTCCCGGCTTTCAAGCCAGTAAACTTAGGTGATGTCTTAAAACTTCTAAGGGCAACCAAATCTGGGTCTCCTCAAGATCCTTGCCCTACGTCAATTGCTAAACTGGCAGCCGGCCCTATTTCGGACTATCTTGCCAGTATATTCAATTTGATGTTCGAGAAGGGCGATTTTCCCAGAGTGTGGAAGCGGGCATCCATCCGCCCACTACTTAAGAAACCATCGCTGGACATCACCGACCCCAACAATTATAGGCCAATTGCCAGACTACCTCTGCCGGCAAAACTGATCGAAAAAATTATGAACTGCCAACTCTGTGTTTTTCGGCGGAACTCGAAGGGTCTGGATCCGGCCCAACATGGGTTTAGGGATGGGCACAGCACCGAGACCGCCCTGATTAAGTCCACAGAGGAGGTCCGGAAGGTGCTTGACGATGGAGGCCAAGCAGTGCTGATCCTACTGGATCTGTCAGCGGCCTTCGATACGGTTCACCATGCTATGCTGGTGGACCGATTGGAGGCCTGCGGGATTCAGGGGCAAGCACTTAACATCTTGAAGGCCTTCCTGAAAGATTGGATACAAGTGGTGGCTATGGGGGACTTCGAATCAAGACCTTTCGAACTCCCCGGGGGGGGCCCCAGGGATCCTCCCTTAGCCCCACTTTATTTAATATCTATGTATCCTCCCTTGCCCCAGTGATTCGTGCCTTTGGATTTGAGTTAACATCTTACGCGGACGACAACCAGATTGTGGTCTCTGTGCTGCCGGGGAAAGAGCAGGGGGTGGCAGCGAGATTCCAGGACTGTATGTCCGCAGTGAGCTCCTGGATGGCAAAAAGCTGCTTAAAACTAAATTCCTCCAAGACCGAGGTGCTCATCTTCGGGTCCAATATAAATCTTTGGAGTTCTAAGTGGTGGCCTACAGATATGGGCTCGCCGTCATCTCCAGTTCAAAAGGTGAAGAATCTTGGAGTTATTATAGATAATCAACTGACCTTCAAACCCCATGTCAAGGCGCTGACCTCTTCCATATACTGGATTCTAAAGACCATCAGGAAGGTTCTTCCCTTTCTGCCAGAGGGAAGTAGGAGGACAGTGGTGACGGCACTAGTTCTCTCGCGCCTTGATTACTGTAACAGCCTCTTTTTAGAGGCTCAACAGGGGGTGCTGAACAAACTCCAGGTCCTACAAAACGCAGCTGCTCGCCTGATTGGGGGCCTGTCCAAGTTTTCATCAGTCACTAAGGAACTGGAGAGGTTGCATTGGCTCCCGATGCGGAAGAGGATTTTATTGAAAACCCTCTGCATTGTTTATAAGGCACTGCATGGCGTGGGCCCGGTGTTTCTCCAGGATCATTTCCAGTGGTACAGACCAGGGAGACAACTGAGGTCTGCCACAATGGGACTGATTAAAACAACCCGGAACAGGAAAGCACGCTGGGGAGGCAGGAGCTTTGTGGGGGGAGCAGCAAAGGCATGGAACTCCCTCCCCTTGACCCTCAAACTAAACACAAACCTGCTAGCCTTTAGGAAAAACCTTAAAACATGGCTTTTTACCCTCTAGCCCGGGTGTCTGAACCTTAGGGAGTTACCACTTTCAGCACCAGGACACCGATTGGTATTTGAGCGCTCCATAAGTGTTATAAATAAATAAATAGCTTGACTCCAGTGGTGTGGAGAGCACGGGACTCACGTCTGAGCATACCCGTCGCACTCGGGGTGACAAATGCAAAAACAACAGTTGATGGACAGAATGCAGAACAATGTCATACATTCACCCCAGTACAGAGATCTGGGCCTAAATCCATCGTTTTTTTTTTGCACTCCACACCACCCTAGTTCAGACATGACCATATGCAAATCAGCCTTGACCCTGTGCCTCATGGGAACAGTCCAGCCCGAACTGCCAAGCCATGTCTTCGCTGGACCGGAATCAACCATCCTAGGACCGGTATCTGGCTATCAGCTGTCATCAGCCAGGATAGCTTGAATCTAGTGGTGTGGAGTATACGGGACTCACGTCTGAGCATACCCGTCCCACTCGGGGTGACAAATACAAAAACAACAGTTAATGGACGGAATGCAGAACAATGTCATACATTCTCCCCAGTACCGAAATCTGGGCCTAAATCCATCGTTGTTTTGCACTCCACACCACCCCAGTTCAGACATGACCATATGCAAATCAGCCTTGACCCTGTGCCTCATGGGAACAGTCCAGCCCAAACTGCCAAGCCATGTCTTCCCTGGACTGAATCAAGCATTATAGGACCGGTTTCTGGCTATCAGCCGTCATCAGCCAGGATAGCTTGACTCCAGTGGTGTGGAGAGCACGGGACTCACGTCTGAGCATACCCGTCGCACTCGGGGTGACAAATGCAAAAACAACAGTTGATGGGCAGAATGCAGAACAATGTCATACATTCACCTCAGTACAGAGATCTGGGTCTAAATCCATCGTTTTTTTGCACTCCACACCATCCCAGTTCAGACATGACCATATGCAAGTCAGCCTTGACCCTGTGCCTCATGGGAACAGTCCAGCCCGAACTGCCAAGCCGTGTCTTCCCTGGACCAGCATCAAGCATCCTAGGCCCGGTTTCTGGCTATCAGCCAGGATTGCTGGACTCCAGTGGTGTGGAGAGCACGGGACTCACGTCTGAGCATACCCGTCCCACTCAGGGTGACAAATGCAAAAACAACAGTTAATGGACAGAATGCAGAACAATGTCATACATTCACCCCAGTACAGAGATCTGGGCCTAATCCATCGTTTTTTTGCACTCCACACCACCCCAGTTTAGACATGACCATATGCAAATCAGCCATGACCCAGTGCCTCATGGGAACAGTCCAGCCCGAACTGCCAAGCCATGTCTTCCCTGGACTGGAATCAAGCATCCTAGGACCGGTTTCTGGCTATCAGCCGTCATCAGCCAGGATAGCTTGACTCCAGTGGTGTGGAGAGCACGGGACTCACGTCTGAGCATACCCGTCGCACTCGGGGTGACAAATGCAAAAACAACAGTTGATGGACAGAATGCAGAACAATGTCATACATTCACCCCAGTACAGAGATCTGGGCCTAAATCCATCGTTTTTTTTTGTACTCCACACCACCCTAGTTCAGACATGACCATATGCAAATCAGCCTTGACCCTGTGCCTCATGGGAACAGTCCAGCCCGAACTGCCAACCATGTCTTCCCTGGACCGGAATCAACCATCCTAGGACCGGTATCTGGCTATCAGCCGTCATCAGCCAGGATAGCTTGAATCCAGTGGTGTGGAGTATACGGGACTCACGTCTGAGCATACCCGTCCCACTCGGGGTGACAAATGCAAAAACAACAGTTGATGGACAGAATGCAGAACAATGTCATACATTCACCCCAGTACAGAAATCTGGGCCTAAATCCATCGTTTTTTTGTACTCCACACCACCCCAGTTCAGACATGACCATATGCAAATCAGCCTTGACCCTGTGCCTCATGGGAACAGTCCAGCCCAAACTGCCAAGCCATGTCTTCCCTGGACTGGAATCAAGCATTATAGGACCGGTTTCTGGCTATCAGCCGTCATCAGCCAGGATAGCTTGACTCCAGGGGTGTGGAGAGCACGGGACTCTCGTCAGAGCATACCCATCCCACTCGGTGAAACAAATGCAAAAACAACAGTTGATGGACAGAATGCAGAACAATGTCATACATTCACCTCAGTACAGAGATCTGGGTCTAAATCCATCGTTTTTTTGCACTCCACACCATCCCAGTTCAGACATGACCATATGCAAGTCAGCCTTGACCCTGTGCCTCATGGGAACAGTCCAGCCCGAACTGCCAAGCCGTGTCTTCCCTGGACCGGCATCAAGCATCCTAGGCCCGGTTTCTGGCTATCAGCCAGGATAGCTGGACTCCAGTGGTGTGGAGAGCATGGGACTCACGTCTGAGCATACCCGTCCCACTCAGGGTGACAAATGCAAAAACAACAGTTAATGGACAGAATGCAGAACAATGTCATACATTCACCCCAGTACAGAGATCTGGGCCTAATCCATCGTTTTTTTGCACTCCACACCACCCCAGTTTAGACATGACCATATGCAAATCAGCCATGACCCAGTGCCTCATGGGAACAGTCCAGCCCGAACTGCCAAGCCATGTCTTCCCTGGACTGGAATCAAGCATCCTAGGACCGGTTTCTGGCTATCAGCCGTCATCAGCCAGGATAGCTTGACTCCAGTGGTGTGGAGAGCACGGGACTCACGTCTGAGCATACCCGTCGCACTCGGGGTGACAAATGCAAAAACAACAGTTGATGGACAGAATGCAGAACAATGTCATACATTCACCCCAGTACAGAGATCTGGGCCTAAATCCATCGTTTTTTTTTTGTACTCCACACCACCCTAGTTCAGACATGACCATATGCAAATCAGCCTTGACCCTGTGCCTCATGGGAACAGTCCAGCCCGAACTGCCAACCATGTCTTCCCTGGACCGGAATCAACCATCCTAGGACCGGTATCTGGCTATCAGCCGTCATCAGCCAGGATAGCTTGAATCCAGTGGTGTGGAGTATACGGGACTCACGTCTGAGCATACCCGTCCCACTCGGGGTGACAAATGCAAAAACAACAGTTGATGGACAGAATGCAGAACAATGTCATACATTCACCCCAGTACAGAAATCTGGGCCTAAATCCATTGTTTTTTTGTACTCCACACCACCCCAGTTCAGACATGACCATATGCAAATCAGCCTTGACCCTGTGCCTCATGGGAACAGTCCAGCCCAAACTGCCAAGCCATGTCTTCCCTGGACTGGAATCAAGCATTATAGGACCGGTTTCTGGCTATCAGCCGTCATCAGCCAGGATAGCTTGACTCCAGGGGTGTGGAGAGCACGGGACTCTCGTCAGAGCATACCCATCCCACTCGGTGAAACAAATGCAAAAACAACAGTTGATGGACAGAATGCAGAACAATGTCATACATTCACCTCAGTACAGAGATCTGGGTCTAAATCCATCATTTTTTTGCACTCCACACCATCCCAGTTCAGACATGACCATATGCAAATCAGCCATGACCCAGTGCCTCATGGGAACAGTCCAGCCCGAACTACCAAGCCATGTCTTCCCTGGACCGGAATCAAGCATCCTAGGACCGGTTTCTGGCTATCAGCCGTCATCAGCCAGGATAGCTTGACTCCAGTGGTGTGGAGAGCATGGGAATCACATCTGAGCATACCCGTCCCACTCGGGGTGACAAATGTAAAAACAACAGTTGATGGACAGAAAGCAGAACAATGTCATACATTCACCCCAGTCCAGAGATCTGGGCCTAAATCCCTCGTTTTTTTGCACTCCACGCCACCCCAGTTCAGACATGACCATATGCAAATCGGAATGGCAGGCTGACCTGGCTATGGAAATTACTGAGAGGCAGTGGGAATATTACTGCTCGGTGATCCCTACGGTTTCCCTGAATGGCCTCCATCAATTAATACATAAAAAATTTCCTAATAATGTATATTATACTCTGATGTAACTGTACCAATATTGCATGAGAGAGGATTTTATATGTCTTCATTGTGGCTTGGGAAAATGCCGGATTTCCTCAAATCGGTACAAAAGGGGGTGGTGATGGATGGAGCATCTGAATCAATCAAACACTCACACCCAGTCAAAAGATCTTGGTTTAATCCATCACCGTTCTTTAGCCCACTCTGCCACCCCAGTTCAGACATGGCTATATGCAAATCAGTCTGACCCTGTGCCTCATGGGAACAGTCCAGCCCGAACTGCCAAGGCATGCCTTCCCTGGATCGGAAACAAGCTTCCGAGGACCGGTTTCTGGCATTCCAGCCGTCTTCAGCCCGGCGCGCTTGAATCCAGTGGCAAAGTGAGGAAGGGACTCACGTCTGAGCATACCCTGCCACACTTATGGCGGCCAAAAGCGGTACAAAAGGGGGTGGTGATGGACGGAGCATCTTAATCAATCAAACACTCACACCCAGTCAAAAGATCTGGGTTTAATCCATCACCGTTCTTTAGCCCACTCTGCCACCCCAGTTCAGACATGGCTATATGCAAATCAGTCTGACCCTGTGCCTCATGGGAACAGTCCAGCCCGAACTGCCAAGCCATGCCTTCCCTGGACCGGAAACAAGCTTCCGAGGACCGGTTTCTGGCATTCCAGCCGTCTTCAGCCCGGCTTGCTTGAATCCAGTGGCAAAGTGAGCAAGGGACTCACGTCTGAACATACCCTGCCACACTTATGGCGGCCAAAAGCGGTAAAAAAGGAGATCATTTGACTGGGGGTGAGTGTTTGATTTGCTCAAACGCTCCGTCCATCATCCCCTTTTGTATTGCTTTGTTCGCCCTAAGTGTGGCAGGGTATGCTCAGACGTGAGTCCCTTGCTCACTTTGCCACTGGATTCAGGATAGCCTGGCTGATGAGGATTATGAATCCGAAACCGGTCCCAGGATGCTTGTTTCCGGTCCAGGGAAGATATGGCTTGGCAGTTCGGGCTGGACTGTTCCCATGAGGCACAGGGTCAGACTGATTTGCATATGGCCATGTCTGAACTGGGGTGGCGGAGTGAGCTAAAGAATAGTGATTGGTTAAACCCAGATCATTTGACTAGGGGTGAGTGTTTGATTTGCTCAAACGCTCCGTCCATCATCCCGTTTTGTATTGCGGATTTTCTCAAATGGCATGGTATTGTGCGGGTGTGCACGACTTTTGGGATGCAATATTTAAAGTTCTGGGAGATATCTCAGGTGAGGTACTGGCTTGTTTTACTTTGCAGGCGCTGCTAGGCTATGACTGTGATGTTTTGAAGTCACATCGAAAATTGGTGCAACTCTGTCTATTGTTAGCGTGGCAAAGCTCTTAATGAAGGGGCCTTTACCAAAAGCAACCAAGTGGCTCGCCGATGTGGCCTACTGCAACACACACTCTGATGATCATCATGCCCTAATGCTGCCTCGTAGTCGTCCAGGAGATCAATGTGCCCGTTTCAGACATATTTGCTCAGTGTGGGTTCTGATACTGTACAGGAGGAGAATCGTGAAGATGCCACATGACTGTATTGCGTTTGTTGTAACTCAAATTTCCCCCTCCTATAGTGTATTGGAGATATTTTTAATTCTATATATTGTTTGACAGTCTGTTCATAATGTCTCACTTTTTCTGTTCATTATGCAACACGTCTTGCGGCCAATACAAATTGTACATTTTGTTTTCCACACTCACTTTATATTTGAAATTATGTTATGTATGTCTTATGGTATGTGTGCCATGTCGACTCTTCACTTTTCTCTGCACTAAAACACGCAGCCTGCAATGGCAGTGTGTGTGTTAAGGTACAGAACCTCTAAGGGTGGCACAATGTGCATTGCAGCCCTTAGAGGGCTTTCCTGGTCACAGTGCCCTTGGTTCCCAAGGTATCTTTTACAAGGGACTTACATGTGGCCAGAGAGGTGCTAAATGGGGGTACAGCGCTCCAGTTTTGGGAAATAACGCAGGCCCTGGAAAAACTGATTGGGAGGGACCCAGGGCACATCAAGCCAAAATGAATCAGAAATCTGGCAAAAATTGTGTGTGTTTGGGGGGGGGGGTACTGCAATAGAACCCCATTTCCTACACAAGCCCCCCGCCTCCCTCCAGCCCAAAGGCCAGGATACTCAGCCAAATCTGGGAGAGTCTTCCTAGTCTTTCAGGCGAGGAAGAGTAGAGAAAGTGGTTTGAAAGTTGCAAGGCCTACTTTGCCTTACATCCTTCTGTCCAGGTCAGTCCCTTTGGGGAGCTGGCCTCCCTTATCAGTTTCAGGACCTCATTCCCAATGCTCATTTCCTAGCTCTTTAGTGCCTATCTCTGGAAATTCTAACTTAGCTAGGGTAAGTCCAGGCTTACTCACAGAGGTTACCTGCAGTTTGAGTAACCACACCATGACCAACAGGGTCAGGGGGCCAAACTTGCTATTTGGCAGGCAGCTAGACTATCATGCCAAGGACAGGTTCTGCCATGAAGGCTAACACCCAGCAGAGGCCACTGACAGCTGTCAGTGCCCATAACCACACCTTTATCTTTTCACTGGTAGGTGAAGTGGCTAACTTACAGGCTTCTTTGGGTTCTGGTGGCATGTCTGCTATTTTAGGGCAGGGAGCCATTATACTGTGTACTGAACACCCTCTTCCACCCTTGGTTCTGTCAGGCTGGACAGTTGCCTGGCGAGTCAGGTCTTTTTGTGGGCTAGGGAGGACTTCACCAGTGCCAATTTTGGAGTTCTCCCTTATTGGGATAGAATCTCCCTGGCCGACCGGAATTGTGGCTAAAAGTCGCCCACCTTCTATTCTTTTTCCTTTGGGGCTTATCTGCATTAACTGCAGGTTCAGTCTCCCCTTGGTTCCTTGTATGAGGTCTGGCACTGGACCAGTACCTCACTTTGGCTCAGACCACCCTCTAGGTGGTCATTCCCAAAGAAACAATCAAGGGGGAGGTCTTTATTGACTACCACCTTTCTCCAACGAAGGGACCCAGCTATTTCTAGGGGCACTACAGCCACTGGCTTAACAGTAACCTCCCCTGGGATAGCCCTTATTCTTTTTGTTTCCCATGAAACATAGTGATTTGAGAGTACCAACCTGTCATGCACCTCAGTGTGGATGGCACAGATATTTCTCAGGGAAGTTGCTGGGATTCCATCACCAAGTAGGTGGTGGAAGTATCTACTCCCCTCTGGAACCACCGACTCACCTCCTGGGCCCATTTTCCAGTTAAAGGCTAGGAGGACTTACTTATCTGAGGAACCACCCTCCAAAGCAACACTGGCAACCCCTGAAGCTACACTAGGGGCTCTGTTCTTAGGACAGCTAGGGTCCTTGGCTTGGGGTGGTGTTCTGTCTTTTGAAAGTTGTGACATCATACCTTGTTGGGATCCCAACTCTTATCTTGGTACCCAGTTTTAGGTTGCAAGGTGTCTTTGAGTTCACCCTCCTGGACAAGTTTTTGGGGGGCTACCTGGAACACCTTACTTTCATCGTTTAGATGCTCACTGTCTTTCCTCTTGGGAGGTTTTGTAACCACTTTCTTTTGGATTCCCCCAGAGGACGTCCTGGTCACCCTTGTCTTGACCCAGTGGTCTGCCTCCTTTCCCAATCATTGGGGAGAAATTAGACCTAGGTCTACCAGATACTGATGAAACTTTTTATCACTAGAATTCATTATTTTGTGTTCTTTCATAAACAAATTATACAAACCATTATAATCTTGCACTTGACTTCCAGTCACCCAGACACCTAGTTTTTTCATTGAGTAGTCTACAAATTCCACCAAGGGCTGACTCTGGGTTTTCTGAGCCAGCCTTAATCGAATTCTATACTTCTCAGTAGTGAGTCCAAATCCCTCAATCAGGGTGCCCTTCATGAGTTCCTAGAACTCTGCTTTTGCCCCACTAAGAGTTAGAAGTCTGTCTCTGCACTTACCAGAGAACAATTTCCAAAGGAGTCCTCCCCAGTGAGACCGCCTCATCTTTCTGGCTTCTCAAGCTCTTTCAAAGGCTGTGAACCACTTGGTGATATCATCACCACCCTCAGATTTGGTGACAATCCCTTTGGGAATTTTTGGGATCATAAGATTGCTCTCTGTCCCACTTATGGGAGCTAAGCCCACCTCTTCTCTTCTTTATTTTCCTAGAGCTAGGAGTCTGGCTTCTAGGTCTCATCTTTTGGCCAATCTCACTAGGAGGTTGGTATCTTCATTAAAGCTGTCCTCAACGGTCTTAGAATTACCTGACCCACTTGTGTAGGAATTAGATGCTGTGAGAAGTATTCTTGGAGTCAGGGGCACAGGGACCCTGTCCCCCTAGTAAGTGATGGGGGTTGGATGTTATCCTCACCTCCTCCTCCTTCTTCCCCATCTGAGAGGTCCTCACTTTACTCAGAGGGGTGGTCCTTAGCATACCCTGCCAACAGCTCCTGGAGCTTTTGTTTGGAGGAATGGGACCCCATAGAGACCGTAACTCCTTAAATTCTAAATGGAGGTAAGCGGTGAGGTCTTGCTCGTCAACCATGTCCTTTGGCATGTTTTCATTAACAGTTCGGTTCTTGTTAAGAGACATTCTAAAAATTCTAAACCCTCTTACCCCCAACTATGGTGAGTTTTTTCCTAAAAATTATAAAGGGACTTAACCAAGGCACTAACAAGACTTAAAAAATTGGAGAAGTTGTCAATTCAAAAAAATCTGAATTCTAATAACAATAATAATAATCCACATTTTTAAAGCGCGAACAATCACCCGTAAGGGTCTCAAGGCGCTGGGGTCCGTCAGGAAGATTAAGCAAGCTATTGTCCTGAGTCACATGGTGCTGGGCTAATCTGCCGCCGGCGCCGGGGATCGAACCGTGATCTCCCAGATTCCAGCGTCAGTCACCCTGGCCGCAGCGCCACACCTCTCCCTTTCTAAAGACAATTTAGGAGTTCTGTTGTATGATCAGGTGTTGACCAAGTCAGTCCAACAAATGCAAAGTTGTGGACCCCACCGCTGATCCACCAGTGGATCCCGAAAGGCTTACAAAGGTTAATGTAGATAATACCTTACTCTCTATTTGTGGTAGTGTGGGCGATCAGTAAGGCTTTATCATAAGGTAGTGTTAAGGGTTGTGGTATTTATTGTACACACTCAGACATGAAATGATGTCACACACTCAAAGACTAAACTCAGCCCAATTGCTTGTATCAAAAATATTTCAGCAGGACTTGGCACATGTAAATATGATTGTACATTTCATGACAAATTGTTAAAAAGCAACCTGGATAAATATTGACATTTCTTAAAGGTTTTAAAAATATGCAAATACAGTTGTAATTACTTTTGGATCTCTTTTTCTACTCAATCGGATATGCCTAGATATCACACTGGGACATTTCCTGGATAAAAGGTAAGTATGTCAGTTTTTGTCAAAACACCGTTTCTTAGGTTTCATTACTATTTTTGGCTCCACACTGTTTATTCTGTTAAAAAAGTTCTGTCAATGAAGTCCTATGGGAGAAAATCCGGTTATCGGTTTAAAGGTGAGTAATCAGTCTTGGGAGTAGAGTGTATAGGGTTAGAACCAGGGTTCCCCCAGGGTCAAGGATGCAGTCAAAGAGCACCCTCAGCAGCACTAAGACAGCCGGGTTCACAAGGCTGATTTGGCGTCAGGTGCCCGGTTGTTTTTTTTGGCTGCAGACTCAGTCCAGGTAGTCTTTCCGGGAGGAACCAACAGATGGGCAGGTAAGTTGGAGGGCTCGGGGACATAGCTGCATCTCAGGTTCTCTTCTACAGGGTGCAGGGTGGCCAGATGCAGGGGTGCATTTTGAGGGCGGATTTCACCTTACCGGGTCACTCGCGGTTGGGGGGGGGGTTCCGTGCAGAGACTTCAGGCGACGTTGGGTGTAGGCGTCAGGTGCAGTGGTGGTTCCAGGCATCTGGCTTCTTTGTCTTCAGCAAGCTCGGAGTCTTTCTTTTGAACAGAGATGCTGTTCACAGGAGATCTGGTCTTTGTTGAAGGCAGTCCGTCTTCCCAAGCGTTCTGGAGGTCGCTGGCTGCTGGACAAGGCAATTTTTGATGCAGGATCTCTGGAGACTACAGAAGGGCTGGTAGGGCTAGGGCCAAGTCAGTTCTTCTCTGCAGTCTCCTATGCTGGGTGTCTTCTTTTGTCCTCCTTCTTTGTGGTTGCGGGAATCTGTCTTCTTGGTTCATGTTCCCCCCAAATACTGCATTCAGGGTGTGTTTTAGGGGTTTCGGGGTTAGTAGCCATTGGGCTCCTGACCTTAGGGTGACTACACCCTTGGTGTGCTCACCCCACGTGGGGGAGTGGGCACAATTATTAACCCTTTTTTTTTTTTTTTTTTTTTTTATTGAAGTCCAAAAATTGCAATACATTAAATCCATTAAAACCAATACATTAATGAAAAGGAATTACCTTTAGGCAAACATAAAATTTCCAAAAGTTCATATATAATACACAAAGCACTAAGAAGTCATACCCCTCCTAATCTCAGTCAAAATATGTAGCCCATATTTTTCCGAACTTCCTAATACCCCACACACGTAGTGCATAAGTGCGTTCACTTCTTCTAACTACTTTCATTTTATGGGCCCATTCCAGGACGGAAGGAATCAAATTGGTGCGCCACCTTTGCAATAAAAGTGATCTAGCTACTGCCATCGCAATGTATAAAAATGTAACCAAATGGTCAGGAAGGGAAAGGTCTGGATCAAAACCAATAACAATTAACAAATAACTCACTGCTAATTGAATACCACATTCGATTTCTAAATAGCAAAAGATGTCCTTCCAGAAATTCGGAACCCTGGGGCATTGTAACATAATATGCGACCAATTGGCTGAAGGATAACTAATGCAGCGAAAGCAGTGTGGTGAATGATTGGCATACATTTTCGAAAGAGAGAGAGGGGGTTCGGTAAAGTTGCCATTCACTAAAAAAGAGCATCCTATGCCAATTCGCACCTCTAAGCGTGCTGAAGTTAAGATTATTGATAGTTGACCACAAGTTGGCAGAGATTTCTAGGTCTTCACAATCCATCCATTTTTTGATAGCCTTGAGCCCAAGATCTAGGGCCCTAACTGAGGCTAAGCGCTTTTTCCATGCCCCAGATTTTCTGCCAGATGCATCTTCAAGGAGTTCGTTGGCTAGCTGATGTTGTTCGCTAATTTGAGAAGCATCCAGCTCAGCAAGGAATTTATGGAAGATGTTATATGACCCCAGAAGAATAAAATCATTAACAGTCAAATGCGCCAATTCGGTCATAGTCAGCCATTTTCATTCCTCAGAAAATCTGAGACCTTACGAAATCCTGTCGAAATCCACTTTAAAGTGAGTTCTGAGGATTGTGTGATCCCTGCTAGTGGTAAAATGTCAGCTAGTAGAGTGGTTGAGTTGATTAAAGGAATTGAATATCTTTTATAAAGCGCCTGTCGTTTTTTAAAAAGCCAGTGAAGACCCTTATAACGAACCCGCTTAGGGGAACAGAATATTGACAATGAGGAATGGATTTGACTTTCCTTACACATTAACTTCATGAAACTATTAATAAAAAGATTTGACTGTGGTTGAGGTTTGAATAAAGATAAATACTGTGCAAAATAAGCATAGTAATAATCCCTGAGATTCGGAAGGGCTAGACCTCCTTGATCCCGTTCTTCATATAAAGTGCTAAGTGCAATACGTGATTATTTTTATGCCCCAAAAAAAGCTGTGAACATAGACTTTACTTGGGTGAAAAAGGAACCTGATAAAATACAAGGGATGGTTGAAAACAGAAAATTAAACAGAGGAAGAACAGACATTTTAATCAAGGCAAACCGGCCCAAAATGGATAACGGAAGAGAGTTCCAGCGTGAAAACAAGGCCTGAATTTTACGAAGGAGCGGTACAAAATTCAGATGATATAAATCAGAAACTCTATCAGAGAAATATACCCCAAGATATCTTTTAGGTTGGGTGTTGGCCCAAGGAAGGATATCAGGGTGCAGATCCAAGCTTGCACCACCGCATTGTAAAATGTTGGTTTTCCTTTTATTAATGCGATACCCACCTAGAGCCTCAAAGTTCTCAAAGACACGGAAGACTTTAGCCTGAACCTCTATCCCAGGTTTGATACTGAGCATGATATCGTCAGCGTATAATTTCAATTTCGCCATAGATGGAATTGGGGGACGGAAGTCCTTATAGCTATCGCCAATGGTTCGATAAAAAAAGCAAACAAGACCGGTGATAAAGGACACCCTTGCCTTGTGCCCAGTTTTACTTTGACCTGCCCGGCCACCGAGTTGTTGACAATTACATGGGCTTCAGCGTTCTTGTATAATTTATAAATCAGGGCCGTAATCTTTGAGGAAATGCCAAAGTGATCTAGAATCATAAACAATGTTTCCCACACAACAAGGTCAAAAGCCTTCTTGGCGTCTAGTAGAAGGACTAATGCAGGTATCCCTGGGCATCTAAATAGTCCAACGCCTCAGATAAATAATGTGTGTTGGAGGCTAGCTGCCTACCAACGATAAAACCGTTCTGGTCCGAATGCATCAATTGTGCCGCGTGATGGTTAAACCGAAGTGACAACAATTTAGTGATGATTTTATAGTCTGAGTTTAACAACATTATTGGGCGATAAGAGTTCGGATCCTCACTGTTCTTGCCTTATTTCAGAAAGCTGACTATGTTGCCTTGTCGGAAGGACTCTGGTATTCCCCCCCCCCCAAGCATAGAGTTTTCTAAATGAAGGAAAAAGTCTGCCACTGAACTAAAAAAAGACTATAAAAAATTCAGGCAGAAACCCATGCCTTTCCATTTGGCAGATTCTTAATGACCCCCTCCAGCTCTTCCGTAGGGAAGGGGCTTCCCATGGAGAGTTTCTCTAAATCCGCGAGTGTCGGCAGGCTATTGTTCTGCAAAAATCCTTCTAGCAAGGTCATATCCACAGTCTGATGTTGGCCATAAATGGACTCATAACGCTGTAGCATTATTTCCCCAATTCTAACTGGGTCATCTAAACGTGAGGCAGTTGAGGGGCATTTCAACGCATTGATCTGATTTGCAGCAGCTTGTTCCCTGGCCTGCCAAGCTAAAAACCTGCCCGTAAAATTACTTTCCTCCTATGTTTTTTGGTGATATTGTTGCTAGGAGGCTTCACTCGGAGTGTAATAATTGGCACTCAGTGCACGATTAGCCTGCTCCAGCTGACGCTGATTAAACACAGAGGGGTTACTAAGAAAAGCAGAGTAAGACACGTGGATCTTCTGCTCCAAGATTCTCTTACCTTCCCTAACTTTTTTAACAATTTCTGTGTCTTTTCACATAATTAACCCCCGGATGAAGGCCTTAAGTGTGTCCCAGACCACACTCAGAGGTGCAGACTCACTATTTCGTGATAAAAACTCCTTAATCTCTGTCCCAATAAAGCCCACCCAGTCCTCTTCATTAAAATATTGTCTGTTCAGCAACCACCGTTCAGGGGACCTAGCGCAGTTTCCTAAGAGTAGCTCAAGCACCAACAAGGCATGATCAGAGAATCCGTTATATATGAATCTTTGCTGGCTAAAACTCACCTTCCGTGAAACCAAAAAAAAAATCAATGCGTGATGAAGAACTAAATCTACCTGACTAACAAATATACGCTATTTTGGTTGGAAAGGCCACACGCCATGGATCCTGTAGATCCAAGGTTACTCCATAGTGTTGCAAGGTTCTTAAGGAGTTAGGTTTCAACTGCTTTTTATCCTGCACTGATGAATCTAGTTTAGGATTTATTAGAACATTAAAATCGCACCCCAAATTCAGCTCCCCAGGTACCTGAATTAGGGACTGAAACAGATCCTCACAGGCCTTAAAGTTGTCCTCAACCGGGGCATATATGCTGACAAACGTTATCGGTCTCTGTCTTTGTCTAAGAGAGCAGGTAACCCAACACCAGCGACTGTGCAGATCTGTATCAAAATTGACCACCTCCGCCTGAAGTTTTTTACTTAAAAACATTGCTGTCCCTCTATGGGAAGCGGAAGACGATGAAAATCCCTTATAGGCTGCCCAGGCCCTGAACATCGAAAGATCAGGCAGATTTGCATCAGGTATGTGGGTCTCTTATACAAAATCACTGCCGGGTTTTCTGTTTTAGTCCATGATTCAATTGCCCACGTTTTCTATTTATTATTGAGACCGTTAACATTAAAATAAACCACTTTCAGCTGTTCTTTACTAGCCATAGTTAAAACCTAAACAAGGCTTAAGCCCGTTAAACATCTTACCCAGAGTTAAGCTAACAAACGGATGTATAAGACCTGAATGGATTAAAATAAATAAAAAAAGGACTTCATTTTTCTCCCCTTTATGCTCCCAACCTACCCCTTGTGACTCATCCCCCCGAAATGTGGAAACACCCCCCGACCACACCAACCACATTTCACCCCCCCCAACCTGGGTGTCATATAATTACACCAGAGTGATCTCACCCACCCCCCAGCAATGCTGAAAATTACTATCAATTAATTACAAATACGAGCGAGCATGCACAGTAAGGATACAGCCCCTACTATAATCAAATAGCAGCTATACAAACAACATAACCTTGACTGGGCCTTCCAATGAAAGAAGCGACAGGTAAGCATTGCTTAGCACACCTAACCCACTAGTTTCCCTGCCAGTGGGGTTATAATAATAAGCAGCATCTCCCTCTAAACCCCAGAGCCCTGCGAGATCTCTTTTAATAATTCCTGGGTTTCCTCCAGATCGGAAAACATAAAAAATTTGCCCTTAACCAAGACCCTCAATTTGGACTCCTGGGCGATGGATGCTTGTGCCCATTAGTTTAAAATAGATGGAAGATCTTCACAAATTCTTTCCTCCTGCTGTCATATCAGAAAAAAATTGACATTTTACAGTCTTATTCACTGCAAATTGTCTCTGCTGGATTGCTTTAGACAATATCCTCTCTTTTATGCGATAGTCTGCAAAGTTTAACAGTATTGCACGTGGAATTCGGAAACAGGCGGGCAGGAACATGATGAGCCCCGGTGATGGTGAGATCGCCTTCGAACTCTGGGATGACCTTTTGTTTGATAAATGATTTGACCCACTCCAAGGTTTGGGAGCCCTCGATTCTTTCCGGAATTCCCACTATCCGGAGATTGGCCCTCCGAGAGTAATTTTCTAACTCCTCCAGTTTGTTCTCAAGGTCATGCTTGCTTTTAACCGCCGCTTTGGCCTCTCCCATTACAATGGTCATCTGGTCCTCTAAAGGCTGAGATCCTGGCTTCTTCCTCCTGCAGTTTAACTGGAAGGGTTGACATTGTGTCTTCGATTTTCTCTGGGCATTGATAAAGAGAGGCAAGTTCAGCTTTCTGAGTTCTTTCCAACTCACGGACTTCCTCCAGAATTAAGTTTAGCATGTCTTTGACACTCATCTGAAATTCACCAACTGGTTACATATTAGGGCTAGAATTAACATAGGGAGGGTCCACAGCAGAATCCCCTCAGGAGACATCAAACCAGTTAAGGGTACAGGCTCTTGTAAGGGAGCCTGAGCCTGAAGCTGAGTTGGTAACCTGGCTTGATGGGTCGATGTTGTACTGGGGGCACTAGCGGTGATGACGGCCTCTCCTAGTACAGCAGGAATTTCCGAGGTTTCCGGATGTCCCACTTGTCTCCCTTTCTGAGTGGTCAGCAGAGTTAGAGATGTTGTCTCGTCCTGATTGGGTGTTTGGCCCAGGGATATCTCCGTGATTGCAATGAGACCTGTTTTCAAATTTGCTTGCGGTTTTACCAGACTCGAAGGGGTCAAGTCTACTACTACTGGTATTAGAGCTGATGGAGATATAACAGAGGGTTCCTTAGCGAGCTTAAGGGCACAGCTAGAGCCGGGAGAGGGGGACTGCAGTTTCAAGAATAATGCAAATTGTTTTGCTTCTTTTGTCACTTTCACCTTTTTAAGACCTTCGGAAACAGAGATCTCCTATGGAGTTATTCCAGGCATAACTGTAGCTATGTTCTTATCAGACACACCCACTGAGCCCACCTGATCCGAAGATGCGACAGAGGATGGTTCCTCTTCCTCTTCCTCTGAGCTCTCAAGAGTAGAATCAAGGTCAAGCAGATTTGGGGCATTCTCCTTACATGCCAATCGGGCTGCCTCTTTTACCTCCTTAGCCTGGACTCGGCAAGTTTTGACCTTAAGATGGGCAGCCCATTCTGGCCACAGTTCTGCCCGAACGCCTCCTTAGCACTCCTAGCCGCTCCTTACAACCCCTCGAGACAGCGTAGGAAATACTTATAGAATATGCCTTTTTTATTTATACAGATTCTCCCAATGAGGCATGGAGTTCGAAAAACTTCCCCACACAGCTTCTCACAGAGTGCAGGGTGAGGTTGAGCCCAACTTAAAACCAGCGTGTTGCAGACTGCGAAGGAGCGGAAGAGGCACCTTGCGAGAGAGAAGCAAAGTGAAGCCAGAATCTATCCTGTTGCCGGTTATAGCAGGGCATGAAGGATGCAGAGCTGTTTATTAATGTTTACAATCAGCAGGGGCTCACTTCCACACACTGCTTCTCCCAGGGTGCAGAGGTGTTTATTAATGTTTACAGCTTATGCCCAGACCTCGGCATTAAATAGCTGCAATGAGGAAGCAGCGCATGTACATCAAAGCGGCCACCACCGCTGCCGCCGTGGCCTCTCTCGTCTCCCTCTCCTTACCTCCGGCGGGCTCCGTCAACACCTGGCAGGGTAGCGTAAACGCTTCTGTCCAGCAAGAGCTTCGGAGTTCAGATGGAACAGACACCGCCGTGCGGAAAAGGAATGCTCCGCTTTGCTTTGCTGCTCGGCCCCAGGCTCGGCCGCGCTACCGCAATCCTTAGCAGGGCCAGAAGAGCGAGAACGCTAGCCTCCCGCACGCACGCCAGGCACAATCCACCATTGCTTGGGGCGGGCTCAGATCACCTGTGGCTACGCGGCGTGGTACTTCGCAGCCATCCTTCAGCAATTCACCTTGTATTCCCCTAACCCTGATAGGAGAGTGCATGCTATCTGCAAGAAGGAGGGCACTGAAGAGTGGGCTTCACCTTGCCTCCCCCAACTGAGGGGTGGGGTTGGCAGAGGTGGGCACACCTTCTGGGCTGTTCTAATTTTTCCAACCTGTCTTCCAGCCGAAAAGGAGGGAAGACAGGAAGGGGGCCTGCTCCTGATAGCAGGAGAGGCTGGAGGTCTTGTTACACAGGCGGCAAGGTCTTTGAAGCTCCCCTGCCACAGATGGCTTTTCATGACCTGGGGAAAGGTGACCACCTCCACCCAGGAAAGGCTTTGCTTCTGGGTGTAGGGAGCGAAGGCTCACACCCCAGGGGTCCAGAAACCGGTCTCGTGGTGGCTGGCTGGGGGTTACCAGTCAGGGAACCCACCAGAGGCTGGTTGTTTTTCAGGGGGTTTCTCTAAGATGCCATGTGAGTGCATGGTATAATAAATCCCACACTGGCATCAGTGTGGGTTTATTATGCTGAAAGATTTGCTACCAAACTTCCCAGAATTCAGTAAAGCCATTAGGGTGCTGTGGAGTCTGTAATGACAAACTCCCAGACCATATACCCTTTATGGCTTCACTGCACTTACAATGTCTAAGAATGGACTTCGATACTGTAGGGGTACAATGCTCATGCAACTGCACCCTCACAGTGGTATAGTGCACCCAGCTAGAGGAGTGTCTTAACTATACCATAGGCAGCGGGTTGCAGGCATCTACACTTCACAAGGGACTTACATGTGGTCAGAGAGGTGCCAATTGGTGGTACAAAGGTATAGTTTTGGGAAAGAACACAGGCCCTGGGAACCCGATTGGCAGGGACCCAGGGCACATCGTCAAATTGGATCAGAAATCTGGCAAAAAGTGTGTGTGGAGGAGGGAGAAGGGCTACAGCAACAGAAACCCACTTTCCTACAGATAGGTCAAGCAAGAGAAGGGCAACCCTACTGCCTCCATCCAGAAATAACCTAATCTCCTCTATTGCTTTAATGAATGCAGTCTCAGTGCTGTGACCAGCACGGAAGCCAAACTGAATGGCATCCGGGAAATTGTGAGCCTGAACATGGCTGACAAGTTGATTATTCATGATTTTGTCCATCAGCTTTGCCGGTAAAGGTAGACTTGAACTCTGAAAATAACTATTTGGGTCTAATGGGTGCAGCGGAGGTTTTTTAATTCAAGGTAAGGGTGAAGAAAATAAGCCAGAGCAGCACTAGATGAAAAAGATCCATCAGTTTAAACGCAATACTCTCTGCTACTAAGGCAGCAATCTTTGGTGGACAAGAGTCACATGGAGAGCCGGATTTCGAGGACTTAAGCAATTCAGTGACCTCTTCTCTAGAAGGTAGAATAAACCAGCTGAGAGGGCTGTTTACAGCCAAACATACAGGGGGTTGTAGGTTCAAAGAAGGGACAGGCGCCAAGGTAGAGAATGTATTATGAACATCCTTAACTTTATAACGAAAAGCATCCACCACAGTATCACAGAAAGACGAACCGAAGTCGGTAGGTAAGTTAGCGGTATCTGTGGTCAGTTTACAAATCGTAGGAAAAAGTCATTTTGAGAAACTAATAGCTCCTTCAATCTTACTTGTAAATTAAGCAGTTTTTTTTCCTGAATGATCAAGAGTTTATCAGCTAGACGCATTTTGTACTTGGCTTTCTCTGATTCAGAGTAAGGAGTAGTTTTTTACCTGTAACTCCAGTTCTGTAGTAGGGGTATCTCTGTTATAAGTCAAAAAAGGAGGGAAAATTCTATTTTAAGGGGAGGGCTTTTGTGTAGGTCCTGCGTACATGCCCAGTCATTAATCAACAATAGAAGGGTACGTAGTTCCTAAGTGACAAGATTGTCACAGAACTCCTCAGGAGTTGTCTAGCGGAGAGTGTCAGAAAGGTGATGACTGTACAGGGGCTAGAAAACAAGTGGAAGGAGGAGGGGAATTCCTCCTTGTGGAACTAGGGCTCTCACACACCCAGCAAGCTAGGTGTCATGCTTCATCATTTGAGCCTGCTCCTCGTTGGGCCGGCGCTGCAATGCCCAACGGGCTGCCTTAAAGGGGCTCTTTGTCGGAGATCTTTTGTTCCGCTGTAAGGGTGCAGTGGGGGTGAGGGGCCTAGCCTAGTGTAGATGTCAGTGTCGTGAGTTAAAATTAGGTTAAGGATTCCTTAGTGATACTTTATTCAATTAGGTACCTTACCTAGGTTAAAATGTAACAGGGAGGGAAATGTGTTCTCTGATTAATGTACAGGAACCTCTACTCTACTCCCTAGTGGTCAACATGTTTCTCGCCATCTAGTAGTGTAGGAGAGATCTGGGGCGATTCTTCAGGACCGAGTGAAAGGGTGAACTGGTGTGTGCTATCTACAATATTGTGGTGGAAAGTGTTAAAGTTATACTTGCCACTTGTTAAGTCCAACTAGGGAAATCCTTCTAGGGACAAATGGCCACCTGTAAAAATAAAAAGGTATGGCAGAGCTGGCATATAGCACAATGTCGCGGTGAATACGATACATAGAATTAGCTCAGTGAGTATATATGATAGAGAGGAAGGGATGGACAGACAAGCCTCCATAGGCTGCCATTATGTGTCTGAAAAAGGGATACCGTGCCTTTAAGGAACTCTCTAGAGACCCTCGGTATCCCAGCATGCACAGTTCACTCCTTTTACTTTCAGTTCTTTTTGAAGGTGCATAAAGCAAGGCCTGTAGCATACATCACAGTACCATTTTCTCCACCGGGGAGGAGGGCTGGCGCTTATGACTATAACAGAGATACCCCTACTACAGAACTGGAGTTACAGGTAAGAAACTACTCCTTCTGTAGTAGGGGATCTCTGTGTATAGTCATAATCTAGTGAACAGAATGGCAAGCCCATCCAAAAAACAACCCAGCGGTGGAGAAACAGACAACACCACTATTGTGCGAACAGATTAGCGAAGCCTGCCCAACCTGAGCATCTGCTCTGGCTTCTGAATCCAGACAGTAATGCTTAGCAAAGGTGTGGACCGACTTCCAAATGGCCGCCCTGCAGATCTCTGCAATGGGAACATTTCAAAGCAAAGCTATCGTAGCCGCTTTGCCCCTGGTTGAATGAGCCTTAGGCTTACCCCCTAAGGTCTTATTCGCTTTCTGATAACAGAGCTGGATACATGACACAATCCACCTAGAGATGGACCAGTACTAACCGACCCATAGTTGACAAATAATTGGTCGGATCTACGAATACCCTTGGTCTTATCCAGATAGAATTTCAACACCCTTCAGACATCCAGGGGATGAAGAGACCGTTCCGCTGGAGTGGAAGGGTTCTGGAAAAATGTTGGTAAAGTTATAGTCTGATTAACATGAAAATCAGAAATCACCTTGGGAAGGAACTTAGGGTGAGTACGCATAATAACCTTAGCAGCATAAAATACAGTATAAGGTTCCTGGCAACACAATGCCTGAATTTCACTCACCCTGCAGGCCGATGTAATGGCCACGAGGAATACCGCCTTCCAAGACAGGTGCTGCAGTGAAGCCTTATGAATAGGCTCGAAAGGATCCTTCATCAGCCTGGACAGCACCACATTCAGTTCCCATGAAGGCGAAGGAAGCCAAACAGGAGGGAACACCTTCTTCAGCCCTTCCAAAAAATCCTTAACCACAGGAATCTGGAAGAAGGAGGTCTGCGAAGGGTATTTTCTGTAAGCAGTCAATGCAGCCAGGTGAACCTTGATGGAATGGAAATTAAGGCCCGACTGAGCTAGATGCAGAAGGTATGGAAGGATAACATCTTCCTTGCAGGTCGTCGGATCATAGTTCTTAGACATGCACCAGATGCAGAATCTCTTCCACTTGTAAGCATAAGAGGTCCTAGTAGACGGCCTCTTAGCCTCCTTCAATATATCCATGCAATCCTCAGGAAGATTCAAGTGGCCATATTGCACTATCTCAGGAGCCATGCCGCCAAACTCAACGATGAGAGTTTGTGGTGCACCATCTGCCACCCGAACTTCGTGAGAAGGTCCGGCCGACACGGCAGCCGTTGATGAGGCAGGATCGAACGGTGAAGCAGGTCTGTGAACCACCACTGCCTGGGCCATTCCGGTGCAATGAGGATCATCCGCACCCGGGACCGGGCCAGCTTGATGAGCACCACCGGAATCAGGGGAATGGGTGGAAAAGTGTATAGAAAGCTGTTCGACCAGCTGATCCATAACGCGTTCCACAGAGTCCCCGGCTGGTAATACATCAAGGCGAAGTCGCTGCATTTGCTGTTTTCGGCGGTGGCGAACAGATCTACTTCTGGAGTGCCCCACATGGCGAAGATGTCGTCAAGCACCTCGTTATTTATGACCCACTCGTGGTTTTCGTGAAGCAACCTGCTGAGGGTGTCCGCCTGAACATTCTGCACACCTGGCAGATGAGCTGCCATTATCGTCAGTCCTCTGGCTAACAGCAAGTGCCAGATCACCTGCGCGTCCTGTGACAGTGTGCGCGATCTCGAGCCCCCCTGCTTGTTGAGGTAATACATCGTGGTTGTATTGTCCATCTGCACAAGCAAGGAGTTGGTCTGGAAGGACGGATGAAAGGCCTTCAGTGCCAAGTGAACAGCTCTGAGTTCTAGGAAATTGATGTGATACGTGGACTCTGCCGGAGACCACGTTCTATGGATCTGTAGATGGTCTGAATGCGCTCCCCAGCCCAGGAGAGATGCATCCGTAACGATAGTCTGAGTCGGGATGTCCTTGTGGAAAGGAACCCCTCTGAGGAGATTCTCTGCCGAGCACCACTATCTCAGGGACTGTTGTGCGTGAAGAGACAACTGAATCCAGTCGTCCCAACACCCTTTCCTCTGGTCCTCCAAACATTCCTGTAGCGACCTCATGTGTAGGCGCGCGTGCGGATTGAGGAAGATACAAGAGGCCATTGATTCCAGTAGAGAAGACACTGTCCTCACTGTTGTAGATGGAGCAGCTATGAGAGCCTGAGCCTTCCGAAGGATGGATAAGCGTCTCTCCTCCGAAGGAGACACGCTTGCCGACAGCATATTGATGGAGGCTCCCAAGTACTGCAGGCACTGCACATGAATCGGGACAGGCTTGAACAGATTTATGTGCAACCCCAGACGGTTCAGCAGGACGGCCGTCCTGTTGAAGTGCAATTGCGCTTCCTGGAAGGTGGAGGTTTTGATCAACCAATCGTCCAGGTACGGGTAGACAAACACCTTGTTCTTTCTCAGGTGCGCTGCTACCACAGCCATGCATTTCGAAAAAGTCCTGGGTGCAGACTTCAGTCCAAACGGCAGTATGGTGTACTGATAGTGATAGGTGCCGTCGAGGAAGCGCAGGAACTTCCGATGTTTCCGTGCAATGGGCACATGGAAGTACGCATCTTGCAGATCTATCGCGCACAGCCAGTCTCCTCTCTGCAGCTGAGGATAAATCTGGTGCAAAGACAGCATGCAAAACTTTTCCTTGCGAGTCCACTTGCTTGTCGCAAATCCAGAATGGGTCTGAACTCGTTCTTGTCCTTCTTCTGTACTAGGAAGAAGTGTGGGTAAAGACCCTTTCCCCTTTGAGACAGAGGGACGTTTCTATCGCCCTTTTTCTTAACAGGGTATCGGCCTACACCTGGAGCTCGTGCAGTTGGAACTGCGAGCCAACCGGTGGAATTGCTGGAGGCGGCCTGGTGAAACGAAGACTGTATCCATTGCAAACAATATTCAGCACCCACTTGTCCTGAGTAATGTTTCTTCCCCCCACCGGAGCGGGTAACGGATGAAGGGGAAGTAGCACCTCAGGGCCTAGACCCAGCCGGGCCTTTGGTCGCAGAGGAAGACTGCTGACCACCTCGACCCCTTTGGCGCTTTTGGAAGGTCTCCGTTGGAACTAATGCTGTTGCTGTTGTTGTTGTCCAGCCTGTCGACCTTGCCCTCTGCCTTGCGACCCGTACCGCCTCTGGAATGGGCAGAAGGTCTTTTTCTGTTCCTTAGGCTTTTCCAACCACACAGCCGTCAGGGTTTCCGCCTCCGCCTTCATGCGGGCCATCTCATCGTCCGCATGTTTCCCGAAGAGGGTCTCGCCCAAAAAAGGTAGGTTGGCAACTCTCTGCTGCGCCTCGGGCTTCAAATATGTAAGACGTAACCAAGCGTGGCGCCTCAGGTTGAGCCCATGGCAGTACCCGTGGGCTGCCAAGAGGGAGGAATCCGCAGCTGAGCTTATCACCTGGTTGGAAACCAGCAGTCCTTCAGCCAGGATCCGCAGCTGAGCTTATCACCTGGTTGGAAACCAGCAGTCCTTCAGCCAGGATCTCTTGGAAATCTTCCCTTTTCTCCCGGGGAAGGTGTTCCGCGAACTGTTGGAGGGACTCCCACAGAGCCCGATCGTAACGTCCCAACAGTGCTGAGGCACTCGCCCCTTCATTGAGGTGGAGGCCGTCCCGCAAACCTTCTTGCCTGCCGAATCCATCCAGCGGCTCTCCTTGTCAGGAGGCACTGTAGATGACGGGGTGGTGGCGTGCTGTTTCCTTGCTGCCGTCACAATTACCGAGTCCGGCGCGGGATCCAAACAAAGAAACGCTGAGTCAGGAGCCTTATATTTCTCTGCAGCCTTGAAGGTGCCGATCTCGTAGCCGCAGGGGTGAGGAACAGCTCCATGGCAGGTTCCACCAGCCCAGGCACCAAGGGCAGCAAAGGGCGAGATAACTGCTTCTTGTGCAGAGTCTCGAAAATTACGGAAGTCAATGGCGCGGGCACAGTGAGCGTGATGCCCAGCTTAGTCGCCTCTCGCAGCAATACGTCCTGGAAGGAGACTATGTCGTTTACTGGAGACCCCCCCTCGTCCGAGGGGAGTCCGACAGAGTAGGTGAATAGTCCCTGGCACTGGATGAATCCGTGTGGCGGGACCTTGACCGGTCCCTCCTGTGGCGCCGTCTGGATCTCGTAGAAGAGCGCAGCCACTCCTGGATATATCCCTCTGTCTGGAGCGAGATCTCGACCTCCACGGCCTCGGACGGTCCACGGGCCATAGCGGAGGGAGCTGTGGAGGCCGAAACGGGAGCCTAGGTTGAGGAGGTCCCGTAGGCGGCGTCGGGAGATGTGGCAACGAGACAGACCTCGGCGGAGGTGGTGGTGTAGGAGGCGGAGGACAATGAGGAGGAACAGGCGGTGGAGGAGGCGTCGGGTTACGTGGAGGAGGGTCCTTGGGTAACGGAGGAGGTGTAGGTGACCTCGGCTTGGAGGGCGAATAGACTTGCGAGTGCTCCGAGCCCGGAGACTCTTCCCCTCTTCCCCTCTCCTTCTTTTCTTCGCCTGACCTGAAGGGGGGACCTCGAGGCCGAACCCCTGGTAGCCGAGCGACGGCGCCGCCGCGACCGTGGACTCGTGGATACCGAGGACACAGTCCTGGCTTTGGAACGATGCCGAACGTCGAGTCGACGTCGATGGTGAACAGAGGTGAGGCCTCTACGGCGAGCGCCTGCGCCTCCTTGAACCCTCTCGACGTCGATGATGGCTCGACGACGAAGCAGTCCTCGGCGTCGACCTCGTCGGAGGCCTCGACGTCAATCCCCTCGACGTCGAAGTCGCTTCGACCCAGAGCCCTGGGGAGATGGGGAGCAGACCGTGGTCATTCCTCTCGACGCCGACGTTGAGGCTATCGACGCCGACAGAGACCGGTGGCGTTTTCTGGCCTTCTCCTTACTGGGGAGCCCCCCAGAGGCCGAAGCACGGGCAGAGGAAGAGGTCCCGTCCTGCCCAGACCCACCTGGACCCTGCTGCTCTCTTTGCTCCAGTCCTTGGAGCCTGATCTTCTGTCTGTCTTTCAGGGTCCTACTGGTAACTGCTGGCAGATCTCACAAGTCCCAGGGACATGAGAAGAAGGGAGACACAGGATACACACCCTGTGTGGATCTGATTTTGCCTTCTTCCTGGCACACTCTGGGCATTTACATGACTATTAAACCCCCCCCCTCAAGCCCTTTGTGATTCTCTTAACTCCTTTTTTGTTGAAAAAATTGCGAAAATAAAAAATAGTATTCCTCTTCGCACACCATCCTCCACACTCACATCTGCCACCAGAAACCCTCACACAGTGGTCCAGATACCCCCGATATCTGAGGAGGAATTCTTTGCCCTGTTAAAAAAGGTGGGTTCTGGCTCTCCCACAGACTGCTGCCCCCACCCCATATTTTACGGGAGGCTTTAACTGTCTGTCCCAAACCCCCCCTGGCACTTCTTAATAATTCCCTCCGGCTTGGCCTGGTCCGTGACTCCTTCAAAACAGCCGAAGTGGTACCCATCTTGAAAAAGCCTAATGCGGACCCCTCCTTAATGAGCAACTTTTGCCCTATTTCCCTGCTCCCCTACCTTAGTAAAGTGCTGGAGGCCCATGTCACTAACTTTTTGAGCTCGTTTATCGAACGCACCCAGTTCCTCGACCCGCAAGAGGCTGGCTTTAGGCCGGCCCATTCGACTGAGTCAGTTATCCTTTCAGTAATGGAGGAGCTGAGGAGAGGAGCGGATCTTGGGATCAGCCAGGCCTTGGTGCTCCTGGACTTGTCGGCTGCCTTCGACACGGTCGACCATGATATTTTGGTCGGCCGTGTCGAGACGCTGGCATCTCGGGCCGGCCCTTGGGTGGATCCGCTCCTTCCTAAGCAACCGCCATCAGGCTGTTCGCCTTTCCAACTACTCAGCGGATAAAGTTAAGTTGACATGTGGCGTCCCCCAGGGTTCCTCCCTCTCTCCCCTCCTCTTTAACCTATATCTGACTCCCCTCATCCGGTCTTTACGGGGTAGCAATGTCATTGCATTTAACTACGCTGATGACATCCAGCTAGTCTTTGACATTGACTCCTCCGACCAATCAATTTATAATTTTCAGTCTACCCTGTGTCTTATTAGTAACTGGATGGAGGACAATCACTTAAAGCTTAAACCCGACAAGACCGAGCTGGTCTTGGTCGGATGTACCTCCAACCCCTGGAATTCTAATTTCTGGCCTTCCGGCTTTTGCTCCCCCCCGTCCTGTTGACAGGGCGGGGGGGGGGAGCCAAAGCCCGACGCTTAGGAGTCATTATTAGCAAGTACCTTTCCATGAAGCCCCAGATTAGTGCCGTGGTATCCTCTTGTTTCTTCCATCTTCGGAAAATCCGTAAGATCTCCCGATTTCTAACCACGGAGGCCCTGACCCTGGCTCTGTTGGCCCTTGTAGTCTCTAGGATTGATTATGCCAACTCACTCTATGTTGGCATCCCGGCGTACCAGCTAAACCGCTTACAGCTGGTACAGAATCAGGCCGCAAGACTAATCTTCCATCAGCCCAGACACCTTCATGTTCGCCCCTTGCTTAAAGCCCTCCATTGGCTTCCAGTGGCCAAACGCAGCGAATTTAAACTTGGCTGCATCATCTTTAAAGCCCTGGCTGGCCTTGGCCCTGCTTTTATTTCTTCTCTTCTTCACCGCTATTTTCCTTCGCGTAATCTCCGCTCTTCATACTTGGCCCTACTTATAATTCCCACTTTCAACCGCAAAAAACATGGTGGTCTCAGATTTTCTTTTCTCGCCCCTTCCCGTTGGAATGCACTACCCTTGGAACTGAGACTTACTTCTTCTTACCCTTACTTTAGATCCCTTCTGAAAACTTTACTGTTTCGTCAAGCCCATGGATAATCACTTTCTTTCTTAAATTTTCTACACTGCTGAATGTTTGTTTACCCTGTGCTCACAGCGCCATGAAACCATTGGGTGTAAGTGCACTATAAAAGTATTTTTAACATAACATAACATTTATCAAATAAGGCAGGCATATTTGACAAAAAAAGGGCCAAAAGCACCAGAAAACTCCAGCAAAGTGAAGAAGAAGCAAAAACATGTCGAGTGAACACACTAACACTTGAAAAGTGCCAAAAATTACACAAAACACCCAAAAAGGGAGAGCTCAATGCTCCAGGGTCCTGCTAGCAGGAGCCAGAAAAAAGAACTGAAAGTAAAAGGAGTGGGCTGTGTATGCTGGGATACTGAGGGTCTCTAGAGAGTTCCTTAAAGGCACGGTACCCCTTTTTCAGACACATAATGGCAGCCTATGGAGGCTTGTCTGTCCATCCCTTCCTCTCTATCATTTCAAGGATTTGGTGAGTGGAGGAAAGTTTCTCTAAGGGGGGAAACTTGACAGATTGTGTTAAATGTGTTAGTAATATCCTTGGCATTTCTAGTTGAAGTACTGGACAGGGTAGCCTTGTAGGTACAGGCTGCATTATTGTCTTTAATTTTCTCTTAAGTGTCTATGCAGGACTGCAATGAAGACAGTTTAAGAGATTATTTTCGATTGCTCCGGGATCCACGCACATGGGCGGGACTATTCACTAGATTATGACTATACACAGAGATCCCCTACTACAGAATCAGCTCTCCATCTTTTCTCTTGTCTTCAACAGCACTGCTTAAAAGCTCTCCGTTTGTCAGAGAAACAGGGAGTAGATATCTTATGTCTCTTTTTTGGTCCTTTTCACAGGTGCTAACGAGTGGGCAGCAGTGTCCAATACAATACGTGCACTGTGAGACCGCTAAATCAACTATCCGAGAAAACAAATTCTGTAGCACTTGGGCAAACACATGTGCTTGAATTTTGTGCAAAGCACGAGGAAGTCCAAGTTGGACGAGCTGCCAATACTTCGCCAACTTGGCTGCATTTTATATGAAAGAAAATGGCCTGTGGTCTGACCACAGTGAAGGCAGCATGGTAATATTCATTAAAGATAGATGGTATTTTCACAAATAATCCAAGGTGTGGCACGCCTGATGTGTGGGACCTACTACCTGTTGAGACCAGCCAAGACCTGTCATTGTTTGAAGCAAGGCGACTGACTCTCTGTCAGACAGCCCTGGGCTGCTGTTTATGAAAACCCCTTTAGGGAGTGATTTGGCGCACCCCCGTGGACTTTGCGGTTTCCATAACTTACATTTTTTCCCATCATCTCATCAAAACGAAAAGGTACTCAAAGTCAAACAGGAAGTTGTGAGGTTATTAAACTTTGGGCATGAACCTGTAGATCTAGAGAAAGGAGTAGTGCCTCAGGATTAAGCTAGTATTGACGCTCAAAGAGTCTGTCTCTCCGGAATATAAATCAAAGCAATTGTTGACTTTAGAGAGGACTTTGTCCTGAGACATCTCACCTTGTATAGTGTACTCCTCTGGGAGATACAACTCCTCCGTGTCCTATCGTTCCGCGAAAGGAGTGGCACACAAAGTTGGCAGTGGCTTGGGCAAAAGTGCCCTTGTGGGTGGTATGGCCCATGGAGTCAAGAGAATCCTGGCCCTTTAATGTATACTTGGTCACAATAGGAGGGTTTGAATTTCTTTTTAACACTTGGGGTCACTACCTTGGCCTTGACAGGCTTCCTAAAGCTATCCGGAGCAGATTTTAACATAACCTCCAACATAAGTAAAAATTGTCCTGTGCACTCCGTCTTTGAGAGCATCTCCATAGGATCTCGTCGTCCTCTTGGGCGACATGCACAACCACTTTGTGAAATGTTTCATTCATCTGGAAACTCTGGAAGGAAAATGCTACTTACCAGTATGCATCTGTTCTTGACATGTAGGGCTGCAGAACCACACACTATTGCATTAGATCACCATCTGGTGGTGGGCCCGGATGATTGCACAAATAACAACATCAACCCCTTAGATGTTTCCATACAAAACATCATATGCTACCTGTTACATCTGCAAAGATCTAACTTAGTGTATTCCTCAATCAGGTTACATCTTGCTGCTGTACAGCATATCTTAAAAACAGACAACATGTGTCATTGTTTAGAGTACCTGCAATCAAAGCGTTTATGGAAGGACTCAAAATAATAATTCCTCCCAGAATACTACCCTCACCAGTGCGGAATTTAAATGTTGTTCTCACAAGACTTATGGGCCCTCCTTTCGAACCATTACATAAGTGTGAATTACAGTTCCTTACATGGAAAGTTGCTTTTTTAGTAGCTGTTACCTCACTTAGAAGAGTAAGTGGGATCCAAGCATTAACAATTCAAGAACCATTTATACAACTTCATCATAATAAAGTGGTTCTTAAAACAAATCCAAAGTTTCTGCCAAGGGTCATTTCACCTTTCCACCTCAACCAATCTATTGAGTTGCCAGTATTTTTCCCCAACCGCAAACAGTTGCAGAAAGAGCTCTACATACATTAGATGTAAAAAGAGCGCTTCTCTACTACATTGATAGGACGAAACCTTTTCGTAAAACTAAGCAACTGTTTGTGTCTTTTTCTCCTCCACATAACGGAAATCCTATTTCAAAATCAGGCATCGCAAGATGGATTGTTAAGTGCATTCAAATGTGTTACCAAAAAGCAAAACACACTCTATCCAGTCCCCCTAGGGCTCATTCTACCCGTAAATTAGGGGCATCTATGGCATTCCTAGGAAATATACCATTAGATGACATCTGTAAAGCAGCTACATGGTCTGCTCCGCACACATTTACAAAACACTACTGTGTAGATGTGCAGGCAAAACAACAAGCAAGTGTGGGCCAGGCTGTACTTAAAACATTATTTCAAACTACTGCAAAAGATGCGGGTGGTCGCCGCTAAGGGAGAAACTGCTGTGCAATCTATGCAATAGTGTATGGTCTGCAGCCCATATGCCTCGAACGGAAAATGCTACTTACCAGTATGCATCTATTCTTGGAATGTAGGGCTGCAGAACCACACCCGCCTCCCCGTATCTGTTCCAGTATTATCTTATTTAGATACACAACACATGGTCATCCTTATCTGTACTCATACAACTCCATCATTTGCCCAATGGCGAAAACAATCTGAAGATGGAGTCGATGCCCATGCGCACTACGATCTAAGGGAGGAGTCATCCAACAGACAAAGACTCTTCCAAGACAACAACAAAGTGTAATCATCCGGGCCCACCACTAGATGGTGATCTAATGCAATAGTGTGTGGTCTGCATCCCATATGCCTCGAACATGAAGTTTGTGGGAAAGTTGGTGGAAGAGGTGGGCTTTCTGGTAGAGGTAGGGAAATGGTGGCTCGGTCTATCTCCTTTTTTGGTGCGGACTTAGAGGCTTGGGGGAAGGTTGGCCCTTGAAGGCAACCCTCCTCTTTTGAGAAAGGGCCTCCAGTGGTGGGGGAGTCCTCACTGAGATTTTGTCCATTAAAGGGCAAATTGGCAGTGACATTCTGCCTGGCACAGTTCCTGTTGAAGAGCCGATGATCATAGCCTGGACCTGCTCAGCTGTGTTTGTAGACATAGGCCTTGAATTCAGCTTTGCTTTGTGTGCCAATGTGATCTCGTGCCCAGCAGCTGCTGGAGTCTCTAGTGTGCGAAAGTGGATGCAGCCCAGGCTCAGCTAATTACATGGGGAGTGTTTATTGCGGCCCAGCACCCTTGGTCAGTTTTTGCACAGCTGCTCGTGTTTAGTCTGAAGACGGAGATGGTCCTTGGCTTGCCCTTTCCTTGCAACTGTGGTTGGCGCATAATGGCAGACTCCTGCAGGAGCGGTACTCTGCCTCAGCATGGGACTTCTTTGGGGGCCCTGGCTTGGTGGTGTGAGCCTTGAGTATGGTCCCACCACCATACTCAAGACTGTAGGCATGGTCTTGGTGTGCGGGCCGACTCAATTGCCTTCTTGATAGGCTCTCTATAAGACAGCTTCTGGCCTGGACACCAGTTGAATGGCTGTAGACCAGAGGGGCTGACCTCATGTTCTTCGGTAGAGGGAAATCTATTCAAAAGATGTCCAGGGTCTCATCAGAGCTCTCTTGGTACATCCTACCCCTCACTGCTCCCTTTGGTATCAAAGCACCCTCGATCTGAAAGCGAGCCACAACACACAGGTGTAGTCATCGTGGTGCAGCCAGATTACACACTTTGTAGTGGACTGCACACTGCTATTTTGAATTACAGCACGAGCAATTTTGAACAGGTTTCTTTTCATCACCCACTTCACTAGCATCCTGAGGTGACAGGAGGCAGCACTCCACCAAGGGTTGCTGGGGCTCCTTGAACTCCAGGTCGTCGACAGTCTCTGTGGTTTAACTTTTCGGAGAGGTGAATGGAAGCAATAAAAACTGATGGAATCGATTAGGAACCACACAATGTCAACATAAGTTAAGAACACAAACTCTGAGCCCACTCTGTATATGCTTGAACCTGATGACGAAAAAACACTATCAGCTACACCAAAAGTATGCGATACACTATTTCATGTGAGTCTGGAAACTTCATAGAAGAAAACAATTGAAAACATCCGAGCCGAACATTATAGGCAGGAGTATTCTAAGCATGCTGCATACATTATATATTTTTTGCGTTATAACGGATGAGAATGTGTAATGTTGTGGGGCCCAGACTGTAGACATTCTGGAAAACAGCAGGTAATGGCGGAAAAAAAGTTCTGCTAATTGCAATAGATGCCGGGCCTTTCCCTAAGGATATTGTGAATTAACCTGCAAGACAATTCCTTGTGTTATTCTCTGCCTACAACGCTAAAAAGTGTGCTGAAAAGCACACTATGTTGGAAGGGCTGTCCAGAAAATACAGAAAGGGGTGTAATTCTTGTGGATTAACTTTAAAATCCAGCTATCTTTTGTAATAGTCTTCCATTGGGGGAGAGGAGAGAAATTAACAGGGGGAATGGGGACAGAGGTTTTGAACCAGTAGTACCAGTGGAAGATAATAGACTGAACTGGTGATGACTGTTGGTGAGGCCGTCCTTTAGGCCCACCCTTGCACAGAAAAGGGGCAGTACATATGTCAAGTCATTGAGATTAGGTAGAAAAGTTGGACTGTTATGCCCCAAAGTTTCCTGTAATATTGGTGAACTTATTTTTCTAGGAAGGCCAAGCCCAGGAAGCCTGCCATGGCTGTGCAGTTGGTGCAAAGCTCCAGGACAGTGTGCCTTCTTGCAAAATAGCTACTCGCCATTGACTGGCGTCTCATTGAGTGTTGCAGGGAGATCTTAGAAGCCAGTAGATCCCATAGCAATGCGACTGCTGTGCTCAGAGTGAGCCACAGTATCTTCAAAATATAAGTCACATTTAAAGGTTTGGATGAAAGTATCAAAACCATCCTGGACCAGATTGTGGAAGGCTTCTTCTTAGGACCAATGAGGTTGCAGACAGCCAATTTTGCCAATCCCCACAGGGAAATTACATAGCGGCAGTAAGCATGTAGGCATCCTAAGGACAAGACTACCAAAGGCAAAGACGTTTAGCCCCCAGATTCTTGGACTGGAAGTGTTGTGACAAATTCATTTGGGTTCTTACTTAGCAGAGAAGGACTAGATCCCTAGACACTCTGGCGAGGGGTGCCACATTTACATCCCGGGCAGGCCTGGGATGTCAAGACATTTGTTTGTGGACTGCGACCCAGGAATGGTTTTAATAAGGCAGCCAGTGTGGGTTCCAAAAGTGCCCTTTTAAAAGACTGAAGAGGCTCTGAAACAGCAGAAAAAAATGAGTTTATATAAGTGAAGGCTAATGCTAACTCCCAACACTTTTGCTGTTTTTTTGCATCACCAAAGTGGACAAGAGGACTTCCTTTAAAGCATGGGCAGCAGCGAAGGCATATTACCTTCTGTTGAAGTATCAGACACTTGCATTGAGTAAGTTCAATAATGGCCTGCATCAATGTAAGAAATGAAGAGGTAGTATGCATCTACATTTTCCTCTGTAAAGCAATAACATTTAAGTTATGACCAGATCAGTAAGAGCCTACCAGTTCCTCATATTGGCCAATCTCAGGGCCATAGGCGGGGTTGCAGCAAAGTTTGGTCAAGCGAATGGGCTCAAACTTGTCATCTAGGACTCCAATGAGGCCACCCGACTTGGGGATTCAAGTGCCTGGTTTGAATGGCTCCAAGTGCACTGTGATCGCTTTAGGGCATCCCACTATCCCCAAAGGATTCAGAATGCAACTGTGGGAAAAGTCAAGAGAACTTTTGCAGAAATAGCAGATTTTGTGCAGGTCATACCGGACTTTTTACATTCTTCACACACTTTCAATTCAGAAGCCTTGTGGCAGTATGCGGCCTCCAGATGGGCCTCAATACTGAAAAACTTTAAAACAGATATAGGTGGGGGGTGGGGAAGGGACTGTAAACTCAGAGCCCAGATCCTGCGTTAGTAGGAGGCTTTGTGTGAATAAAAACAAAAATCATATCAGGTGCCATCGTCGCTGTGTGGGTTTCGCCATGATCACGTGTAATAAAGTCACAAGTTCCCAGCAAACAGCACCACCTGCGCTGACAGACTATAGCCAAAACATGTTTCCAGATGCTGTTGGTAGCCTGGAAAAAGGTTCATAGGGTTATAGAAGGAACATGTATAGTGGAACTGGATTTTCCAATCTCTTCTTGCCTTCTTGCCTTGCCTCTTACCTTTCACCTTCTTTATTTTATGTTTTAGTGACCACCGTTCTAGAAGCACAATGAATGGGACACATGCTAAAAGTGGCCTGATATCTTTTAGGCAGGCACGGTTCTGCTAGAGTCAGTTAAAGACTAACGTATGCCCTAAACAGGTCATTTATACGGGCTGGGGTGGGGGTGTGTGTGCTGGGGTGGGTGGGGCGGAAGGGGGTGTGTGTGTGTGCTCTTTGTGATCACCTCGATGCATTCCGTGCCTTTAAACTTTTCCAACTGTAAAGATCCTGTATGTATAATATTAATCGTAGGGTGCACCATCACCCAGGGGGACATCCTGGCAGTGAGCAAGTGTGAGCCTAACCAAAAACTAAGGCCTAATGGACTACTTGAAAAGCCGGGTCTTCAGCTTCTTGCAGAATTCAAGTGAGGCTCTTATGTATTGGAGCAGGTCTTTCCAAGCATTAGGAGCGATGTAGTAAAAGGCTCAACTGCTGGATATATTTTTCTGTATACAAGGCATGTGTGCGAGTAGCCATGCAACTTTGCAGCGCTATCTGCACCCATTCTTTGCATGTGGGCTGCAGTGTACCTACCATTATATATCAATACGAAAATGGATTTGTTTGTTTTCTGACTGCAGCCTCTTGAGTTTACAAGGTTAGCGAGATATACTTACCACTGGAATCGTGAACTTGTGTTTGTACTCCAAGGGCTTTTGCATCAGAACCACTATCTTACAATAAGGAAAAATTAATTAGTAAACATCCTTTTGTTCGTTTAGTGATGTAGATTCACATGCTTACCATAAGTCAGCCATTTAGTGTTGGGCTCGGAAGTGTGAAAGTTGTTTATCTTCGTTAAAGTATTTAGAGTCACAACCCGACCATCAACTCCATTGTTCGATTGTTTTCCGCTTGGCAGGTGAGGATGGAGTGTGTAGGATGATGTATCCCAGTGAGATGATCATGCAAAGAGTAATAATATGATTTCGGTAATAGTAACCAACACAAGTGTCCAGGGAGGACGGTGGGCACATGCAGATCTATAGCACTACATGCCACAACAGATGCTTACTGGGTAACATTTTCTGTTTCATGGCAATTGTAGCTGTAGATCCACATGCTTAGCATAGACTGTAAAGCTGTTTTCCTCCCAAAAGCAGTGGGTAATCTGTGCGGGTTGCATTTATTTGAAATAATGTGTGAAGAACCTTTTGGCCCATATTAGCTTGTTGACGGGCCACATCTCCAAAACGTTTAGTAAATGTATGCAGTGTATTCCATGTAGCCACCTTACATATATCAGCTATGGGAATGTTGCCTACAAAGGCCAAAGAAGCTCCCTTGAATGTGCTCTTGGAGGGGTGGGTAGGGTTTGTTTAGATTTAGGAAGTTTGTATACATTTTACAATCCAACATAAAATGCTTGCTTTAGAAATGGCCCTTACTTTATGTGGCTTTAAAAACGCAAAAAACTGTTGATACAGTCTTCTGAATGATTGAGTCCTAGCAATATAGTACATTAGTGCTCTTAACATCTAGTGTGTGTGTGTGTGTGTGTGTATAGAGCCCTTTCCACAACAGAATCTGGTTGTAGAAAGAATACTGGCAACTCAACGGATTAGTTTATGTGAAACTATGAGATCACTTTTGGATGGGATTTAGGGTTGGTAGGTAGTACGACTGTCTCTATGGAGCTGGAAGAATGGTTCTTCTAGAGTCAATGCTTCTAGCACACCGACACGTCTGAGTGAAGTGACTACAATGAAAAATGTTACTTTCCAGGATAGAAACTGGAGTGGGAAGGAGTACAGAGGCCCGAATGGGGGACCCATTAATCTTTTTAACATCACATTGAGATTCAAATTGGGTGTTGGTGGCGCTCTAGGTGGGATAGCTCTAGAGTCCCTCCAGAAAAAGCTTTGATAACAGGTACTCTGAATATAGAAATATGTTCTGTGAAGGAGATATGCTGCTAATGCGGTGAGATGCAATTTAATGGAAGTGAAGGCTACCTCTGATCTTTGTAAATGTAAATACAAACAATATCTTGCTGTTAGGCAATATTTTTAGATTGTCAATAGTTAAAGCGTTTTCACTTTGACAAAAAGCAGGCTCCAGTAGTGGGACTTCTTCCCTCTAAGACTATCCATGCATAGTGGAGGCAGATTGAAGAACCCGAATTCTAACACCTCCGGAGCCAGATTGCCAGATGGAAGTACTTGGTTTGGGACTAATGACAGTTCTAGTAGTGTGATGAACCATGGCTGTCTGGCCCACATAGGAGCTACTAAGATGAGCATTAAAAAGGTCTGCCAAACTTTGCGAATGACGAACGGCAGCAGTGGGACAGTTGGAAAAACGGGAGCAAATATCCCTGACCAACTCACCCATATTGTGTTGCCCTTGGACTGTGGGAATCTGGAGAAGTTTGGGCATTTTGCATTTTCTACGGTGGCGAATAGGTCTATGTCTGGGTGATACCATTGTTAGAAGAATGGGTATCGGACTTGTGGGTTGAGCTCCCACACATGTACTAATTGCTGTCTTATGCTGAGGAGAGCTGCAAAGTTGTTTTCAGCTCTTGGTAGATACTGTAACAGGTAAAGCTTGTTTCAGGGAAGCATACCTCCACATAGTGTGTGCTCTAGGAGATAATTGAGGTGACCTGGTCCCACGTTTTTGTAGATGATACATGGTAGTCATGCGGTCTGTTTTTAAGATAATCACTTTCGGCAGTTTGGCGGGGAAAGAATGCTTTCAGCGCTAGGTGATGGATATGGAGAAGTGTTTGGTTGGATGTCCATTGAACCTGCACAGTTAAGTCTTTGAGTGCGCTCCTCACCCTGTGAGTGATGGATCTGTTATGGTTCTCTGCAAAACTAAGTCCAGAAAAAACTGGCCATTTAGCAGTTTTTTTGAATTGCACCATTTGAGAGTGGAACACTCGACGGCTGATCAACAGTAGATCCTATAGCTGACCCTCTGCTTGAGTCCATTGATTCGCTAAGCATTCCTGTAACGGGCGCATTGAGTTTGGCATGAGGTACTATGGTTATGCATGATGCCTAAGTGCCTAGAAGTCACATGACTGTACTCAGTTATTTGCATTTGCGGGCAAAACTGTGGAATTAGTGTTGAGCTATCGCTCTCTAAGAGTAGACGATGGCTCCTAGATACGGTTGTATCTGAAGGGGCTGCAGGTGAGATTTGACTGCAATGACCATGAAACCTAGTTGGTGAAGTAGGTGTGTGAGTGTGTTGAAAACACTTCTGTCAAATAGTGCCCTTGATGAGCCAATCATCTAAGTACAGGAAAAAAATTCATGTTTTGTCTGCGTAAGTGAGATGCAACTTATGGCTTTTGGTAAACACTCTTAGGTTTTTAGTGACCCCGAATAAAACCACTTTGAGTTGAAAATGTCCATTTAGCACAAATCTGAGAAATTGATGATGCGCTGGATGAACTGGGATGTGGAAGTAGGCATACTTTAGGTAGAGTGCAGCCATGAATTTGCCTTGTTGTAGTAGCGGAATGACATCTAAAAATGTGACCACGTGAAAGCGTTCACATAGAATGTATCTGTTTAATGGTCAAAGATTGATCTTGGAGACCCATCCTTCTTGGGTATATTGAACTAAAGAGTATCGACTCCTGTACCTCATTGCTGTGACAGAACAAGTTCTATTGCTCCTTTTTGTATCAAAGCTTCAACTTCCTCTTTGAGCAGCTGTTGATGGTTGGTTGACAGTCTGTAGGTGTGAGGTGGAATGTTTGGAGGCACTGATGAGAGCTCCAGGCAATAATCATGTTGGATAATATCCAAGAACAACTAGTCGCACAAGTTACTACTTGTGTAACGATATATCTGTAAAAGACATTAGTTAGTGATAGATTCCTTACCTTAGATTATCCCCTGGCATCAGGCTGGATCCGGCAAGTTTTGTCAGCAGTAACCCTGCACTTCGGTAGGTGGCATCGTGCAGCTCCGTGTCCGTCGCGGTCATCGTAAGCGCCGAGATGACATAACGGAGACTACTTAGGCACCACCAATGCGCGTTGACGTCCGTTCTGTACACGACTTTCCGTGCCAAGAACTCAGAGCCATGCAAAAAAACTGACCACTGGTACCATAAACTAGGGCCCTAAAAGGGATTACCTTAACCCTAGAAATCAGTTCGCAGAGCAGGGAGGATGGGTGGGGCGGTAAGGAATCTATCACAAACTAATGTCTCTCAAAGATGGAAAATGCTACTTACCAGTATGCATCTGTTCTTCGCATGTAGAGCTGCAGAGTTGCATACTATGCATAGATTGCCCTCTAGTGTTGGCTCCGGATGTTTGCAGTTTGTTTTGTTGTAGAAAAGTCTTTGGAAGTCACGGGATAGGTGACTCCTCCTTTGGATGATAATGCGCATGGTCATCTGCTCCATCCCCAGATTGTTTTTCGCCATTAGGGAAGTGATGGAGCTGTATAAGAGATAGTGATGTCCATGTGATATGTATCTAATTAAGATAATACTGGAACAGATAAAGGTAGCCGGGGAGGCGGGTGGGCGTGTGCAACTCTGCAGCTCTACATGCCAAGAACAGATGCATACTGGTAAGTAGCATTTTTCGTTCGAGGCATAGGAGCTGCAGATTGCACACTATGCATAGATTACATAGCAGTTCCCACACCTAGCAGCGACCACCAGTATCTGTTGCAGTTGTTAGAAACAGTCTTTAGTACAGCCTGGCCCACAGTGGCTTGTTGTTTAGTTTGCACATCTACACAGTAATGCTTTGTGAATGTGTGCGGTGTAGACCATGTGGCTGCTTTGCATATGTCATCTAGGGGAATGTTCCCCAAGAATGCCATTGAAGCCCCTATCTTCCTGGTAGAATGGGCTTTTGGTGGGATTGTTAATGTGCATTTGGCTTTTTGATAACATATTGTATACATTTAACAATCCACCTAGCGATCCCGGACTTTGAAATGGGATTGCCTTTATGTGGCGGTGAGAAAGACACAAAAAGTTGTTTTGTCTTACGAAAAGTTTGTGTCCTTTCAATGTAGTACAGAAATGCTCTCTTGACATCTAAAGTGTGTAGAGCTCTTTCTGCTACTGTTTGAGGCTGCGAGAAAAATGCGGGCAGCTTAACAGATTGATGTTGCCTATTTTGCAAGTATGCCGCAATGGCCGCAAGGTGTAACCTGATAGACGTGTAGGCTAAGTTACACTTTTGAAGGTGCAATAAGTATCCAATGATGTGTTGAATAGACACGTCTAGAGGATTAATTTGGTTGTTCTGTCAGTATATGACAAACCTTTTCCACTTAGCAGCGAAACATGCTCTAGTGGTGGGGCGTCTAGCTTCTTTGATAACGTTCATACATTCTGGGGGAAGGTTGAGGTAACCAAACTCTATGACCTCAGGAGCCAGATTGCTAGGTTGAGCTGAGCTGGGTCCGGGTGTCTGATCTCTCCATGGTTCTGTGTTAATGGGCATGGAGACAGGTTTAGTTTCTGGTGTGGTACTACAGACATCTGCAACAGCGTGGTGTACCACGGTTATCTGGCCCAAGTTGGAGCGATTAGGATGAGCGTTAGGGAATGTTGCTGTAGTTTGCGTACCACTAATGGAAGTAGTAGGAGAGGAGGAAAAGCGTACGCAAATAGTTTTGACCAGTTCATCCATATCGCATTGCCTTTGGACAATGGGTGTGGGTATCTGGTGGCAAAGTTTGGGCATTTTGCGTTTTCGTGGGTGGCAAAGAGGTCTATTTGAGGTTGTCCCCACATTTGAAAGAGCGGATGAAGAACTTGTGGATGAAGTTCCCATTCGTTGATTTGCTGAGTTTGTCGACTTAGCAGATCTGCCATAGTGTTTTGTACTCCTGGGACGTGTTGGGCTAATAGGAAGATCTTTAGTGGTATAGCCCATCTCCATATCTGATGTGCTAACAGAGAGCTGCAGAGAGTGTGTCCCTCCTTGTTTTTTTATGTAGTACATAGCTGTCATATTGTCTGTGCGGACTAAACAGCTTTGCCTGACACTTGAGTTTGAAAAGCTTTTAGGGCTAGAAACACAGCTAGTAACTGTAGGTGGTTGATGTGGAGTAGCTTTTATTGCGGTGTCCACCTGCCTTGCATGGTGTGATGCAGGCGGTGGGCTCCCCAGCCGGAGAGCGATGCGTCCGCTGTCAAGACTATTTGAGGAACTGGCTCTAGAAACGGTCGCCCTTTGGAAAGGTTTTTGGTGTTCCACCAGCGGCAGAGAATGATGAGTCTGACCGTCTACCAACACTAGGTCTGTTAGTTAACCTTGAGCCTGGTTCCATTGGCGTGCTAGGCACTCTTGGAAGTGGACACATTTGCAATCTTGCGTGAGGTACTACGAATATGCAAGATGCCATCATTCCTATGAGCTGCATGAACACTCGAGCTAGTAGCGAGTGTTGCGGCTTGAATTTTGTTAGGGGAGTTTGTACACTTGTTATCCTTGCTGGAGAGGGATACGCTAGTGTTAGTTGGGTGTTTATTGTAGAGCCGAGATACTGTTGCATGTGTGAGGGTTGTAGATGCGACTTGGTGTTATTTACTGTAAATCCCAAGCCGTGAAGCAGTTCAATGGTACCGTGAGTGTGTTGTACACACTAGCTGTATGAGCTGGCTTTTATGAGCCAGTCGTCCAGATATGGGAAGACATGAATATGCTGTCTTCTTAAGTGTGCTGCTACTACTGCTAGGCATTTGGTAAACAACCTTGGCGCTGTTGTGACTCCGAATGGGAGCACTTTGAACTGGTAGTGATGCCTGTCTAGCACATATCTGAGATATTTTCTGTGCGCTGCGTGGATGGGAATATGGAAGTAGGCATCCTTGAGATCTAGAGTGGCAAGGAAGTCGTTTAGTACCAGTAGTGGAAGGACCTGTTGAAGTGTGACCATATGGAAATGGTCTGACTGAATGTAGATGTTTAGAGGTCTGAGGTCTAGGATGGGTCTTAGAGTTCCGTCCTTTTTTTGGTATTAGGAAATACAGGGAGTATACTCCTCTGTTTTTCTGGTGCTCTGGAACTATTTCTATTGCATTTTTCTGCAGGAGAGATATTACCTCTTGTCTGAGCAATGTTAAATGTTCCTGTGACATTGGACGCTGCTTGGGTGATATGTTTGGGGGGTAGATTTTAGTTCCAGACAGTAACCTGATTGAATAATTTGTAACACCCACCTGTCTGATGTGATGTTTTCCCAGGCTGGCAGGTACTGCTGAAGTATTCCCCCGACAGGAGTGGAATGTGACGGGGGAAGGGAGTCATTGGGCAGGGGTAGAGGCAGAGCGGGAGTTATTTTTACCTCTGCCCTTGTTATTGTTACCCCTGTACCCACCCCTTTGGTAGCCCTTGCCGTAAGTGGATTGCGTGGGGGCTTTGTATGAGGCAGAGGCTGTGTGAGGAATATCCTCTAGTGGCACCTCTATAGGATGAGCGACGAAATGAACGCCTGGGAGCCTGCGACTGCAGGGCTCCCATGGATTTGGCGGTGTCTATCTGTCTTCATTTTTTTCAAGAGACACATCCACGTTGGGTCAGAATAGGTGTTGCTCATCAAAAGGTTGATTAAGAATGGCAGTTCGTACCTCAGGTTTGAATCCCGATATACATAGCCAGGCGTGTCTGCGTAGTAAGACGCAGTATCTGCTGCGTCAAGGGCACACCTGATGGAGGTGTTTGTAATGTTTTTACCCTCTTGGATGAGTTTGTGCGCTCTATCCTTGTACTTATCAGGGAGGTGTCTCATTAGTGACTCTAACTCGTCATAATGTGCTCTATAATATCTAGCTAGCAGTGCCTGTGGGTTGGCGATACTCCACATGTTTGCTGCTTGAGACGCAGTTCTCTTCCCTGATGCGTCCAGTAACTTAGACAATTTATCTGGTGGGGCAGCATCACCTGATGTTTGGGAGTTTGCTCTCTTGCGTGCGTTGGAAATTACAAGTGAGTCTAGTGGTACTGGCCCTTTAATATATGCTGGGTCTGAAGGGGCGGCTTTATATTTCTTCTCTATACAAGGGTTAATGATTCGAGTTCTGACTGGATCTTTGAAGACTTCTGAAGCGTGTTTAATTACTCCCTTAAGCATTGGTAAAATGGATGTCGACCTTTGTGCGTTATCAAAGGTATCCATGAGGAAGTCTTTGTCTACAGGGTCTGTATGTATGTCTACCCCGTGATATTGTGCATCCCTGTGTATCAGTTCGTTAAACCCTATAGTGTCTTCATCCAATGGGTCAGGTGATCCTGTTGGTGTGGCTGGATCAGGCATGTTACCCCCCCCATATCATGCTGTGGTATGGGAGCCTGTGGTGATGGCATAGGTGGAGGAGAAGGGGAAGGCGGTCTTAAAGGCGAGGTAGCCATGTCCTTCTTTGCATGGGGAGCTGGAGCTGGTTTGTCCAGTGGTCGCTTCTTTGAGGCCAAAATCAACTGTCCAGTGATCAGGTCTCTAGCCAGAGTCGTCTGGATAAGATAAGTCTTCTGCCGGAGGCCGATCTTTTGGTGCTGGAGAAAGTTTCAGCACCGAAGCGGCTTGCTTTGTTTTTTTTGACAATGTCCTTTGTTGAGGAAGCAGGAGTTTTTCTCGGCTCCGAGTGTTTTTTCGGCTCCGAAGGTTTTTTCGGTTCCAAAGGTTTTTTCGGTTCCGAAGGCTTTTTCGGGTCGGGTGTTTTTGGCTCCGGTTGTTTCTTTGGATCCGATGTTTTTTTTTAATGTTCGGAACCTCTGTTGACGTCTTGTTGTTCTGGGACGTTGACGCCTTCCTCAAAGATGTCGTCCGGAATGGAAGTTGAAGATCGAGCCATTGTTCTTCTCGCTCTTCGGTCCCAGATAGTCTTTTTGGAGCGGAAAGAGGCACAAGCTGAACAGTCCTTTGCCTCATGCTCAGGAGAAAGGCAGAGGTTACACACCTCGTGAAGGTCGGTGTAGGGAAACTTCGACCCACATTGAGGACGCTTCTTGAATGGCGTCCTTTCCATGAGCTGGAGTTGAGGCCTAGTTAAGCCCGAAGGCCGTCGACCGGAATCGAAGTTGAAGAATAGCGTCGAGTGGAAAAGCGTTCAAAACTTATTTTCAGAAAGTTGGTGAGGATTGCACGCCGAAGGAATTCGGTGTCAACACGGAGCGCTGGAAACACATCCGAGCCCGGTGGAGGAAAAAACAATCTGGGGATGGAGCCGATGACCATGCGCAGTATCATCCAAAGGAGGAGTCACCTATCCCGTGACTTCCAAAGGCTTTTCTACAACAAAACAAACTTCAAACATCCGAGGCTAACACTAGGTGGCAATCTATGCATAGTGTGCAATCTGCAGCTCATATGCCTCGAATATATTGTTACATAAGTAGTAACTTGTGCATCTGAAAGAGACAAGTTAGTGATAGATTCCTTACCTTAGAATAGATACCCCAGCAATAACAACTCCGGTGGTGGCCAGAACCAGATTACACCAGAAAGTCACAGAGAACAGAACAGCCAAAGAAGCCGTCTCTCCGGAGTTGACTGTCAAGGCAATAATGCTTGGTAAACGTGTGCAGCGAGGCCCACGTAGATGCTTGACAAATGTCCTGCAAAGGAACGCTGAGTCCCAAGGCAGTAGTGGCTGCTGTTGCGCTGGTAGAATGGGTGCACACAGCCCCACAGGAGGCTCCTCTTGGCCAACAAGTAACATGCTTTGATGCACAAAACAACCCACAGAGAGATGGTTAGTTTGTGCACGGCCTGACCTTTTTTGGCACCCACGTAACCAACAAGAGCTGGTCATCCACCCGGAACTGTTGTATGCGCTTCAGATAGAACAAGAGCGCACGTTTGGGGTCCAGACGGGCGAGCATCTCTCTTTTGAAGGATGCGGAAAGAAGGGTCCTTAAAACCACCTTGTCCGGATGAACAGAAAGGCGGTTTAGAAGAAAGAGCCTGGAGCTCACTCACTCTTCTGGCAGAGGTGATAGCTACCAGGAAAGCAGTCTTCAGAGTGAGAAGATGTAAAAGACAGTTATGAAGGGGCTCAAAGGGAGCGCACATCGGATAAGTCAAGGCAAGATTTAAGACCAATTAGGCATTATGAAAGGCACGGGAGGAAACGCGTGTCTAATGCCTTCGAGAAACGGTTAACAACCGGAGACTTAAAAAGAGAAGATCTGGAAGCCGTAGAAAGGCAGAGGTGGCTGAAAGATAACCTTTAATAATGCCCTGCTGGGCCAAGAATAGAAGGAACAGAAGGACCTCAGAAAGAGGGGCAGAAAGGGGATCCACAGCCTTCGCTGTGCACCATGCCACAAATTTGTTGCACCTGCAGGCGTATACCATTTTAGTGGGGGATGCCTGGCTGCCAGACTTATGGAGGAAGATCGAAGATGTCTACTGTTGCTGCTCAATCTCCACGCCTGGAGGTGGAGGCTGGACATGTTCGGGTGGAGGACTGTCCCCTGCTGCTGCGACAGAAGATCCTCCCGAAGAGGCAGTCGGATCGGGGGATTGATAGGCACCTGCACGCTGCACTGCGCTCCAATTGTTGCGCTGCTATTCTTAAACTTACCTATTTGCTTTTTGAGTTTTTATTTAGTTGTTTTTTCCCCTGCTTTTAATTGGGATTCATTTTCTCCCCCTTACTCGCACTCTAATCGGCTTCCACCGCTGTTCGGCGGGTCCGGTTCCTGGGGTGGGGAACTTTCGGCGCCATCTTAGAGTGGTTTGGACTTTCAGTGGGCGCCATTTGCGAGCGGTCTAGCGCTCCGGATGACCAGAGGGAGGCTTATTTAAGGCGACCAGTGATGAGGGGAGAACGGAAGCCCTCTAGGGTGAGGTCACGAGTCACAAACCACCCTGCCGTGGTCATGAGCCGTGGTCACAGGTCATCGACGCAACACTTCACTGAGGAACAAGGAACAATGATATGAGATAACAAAGATCACATTTGAAATGGCATTTTATTCGTTAAGTCTTAAGTACATCAGAAAATGCATTTATTACCTATGAAAGTTTAACATTCCAAAGAGATCCAAGGTGCAAAAGGACTGGGATCTTTTAAAAAGGCACAATTGAAATTAGTTAGGGAAAGCAGAACACTCTATAAAGTCTAGTGCCTAGAAGCACCTTAGCTATGGAGACTATCCCAGCAGGCCCTAATAGCTTAAGGGAACCTAAGAATGCAAGGAATTGGGTGTGAATGGAAAATACAGAGCATGGACAGACATTTAAAAAGACAAAAGTATTATCTGGCTTAGGAAGTCCACCACCTGAGAGAGAGGAATTGACGTCCCAAGTCAGACAATCGGCTAGCCGGAGAACTTGCATGCAAAGGTCGCATCAGCAGAGCTCTGGCTTCAGATTTGATGGGCTGAATCTAATATACCTGAAAATGCGGAACCAGGTTCTATGGTGACACACTGGCCTACGCCCATTCAGTGCAGGCGGTCTAACCACATGTGTTTTAGGACACCGGAAGGACATCTTTAAAGAACATTTTGTACATTTCTGACAAAAGAACATTTTGTTACTTACATTTTAAAAGAGAACATTTTGTACATTTCTGACAAAAGAACATTTTGTTACGTACATTTCTAAAAGTATATGTGAGAGCGGAATTTACGACAGGTGCTGTGGCTTTTATTTCATGCAAGTTATCTTTCAAAACAATATTTCTGCAAGAGTCCAAGATGTGCCAACTTTGTACTGGCTGGGTCTGTGTACGTGTGTGGGTGGGGTGTCTTGCAATGGGGCTTGTGAAAGGCTACTGTACTTTCCAGGTTTGCGCAATTGCCTCGCTGTGTTCAGTACATCAGAAATGTACGTTTAAAACTATTTAGGCCCAGTGGATTTTGTTAACATAAGGCGGTGGCCTTTGGCCTTTGGCTTGGGCCTACAAACCCGGGATTCAGGGCATCCGTGGGATTTCATTTGCTGATTTTATATGGTGAAAATTGGTCATTTTAGCATATTTTCAGATTTTGTCAAGTAGGGCTCACATCGGACCTTCATCCTACCAAGGCCGATAAAAATGCCCTTTCTGTGTTTAAATGGTAGAATAAGACCCTCTATCACCAGTCCTGGGGATAGCCTTGATGAGGTACCTGCACGCTGCACTGCGCTCTAATTGTCGCGCTGCTATTCTTAAACTTACCTATTTGCTATTTGAGTTTTTATTTAGTTGTTTTTTCCCCTGCTTTTAATTGGGATTCATTTTCTCCCCCTTACTCGCACTCTAATCGGCTTCCACCGCTGTTCGGCGGGTCTGGTTCCTGGGGTGGGGAACTTTCGGCGCCATCTTAGAGTGGTTTGGACTTTCAGTGGGCGCCATTTGCGAGCGGTCTAGCGCTTCGGATGACCAGAGGGACGCTTATTTAAAGCTCCCTTCACCGCGCAGCGGGCGTGCCTTCGCTGTGCCCGAGTCGTGCCAGAGTCCTGCCCGTCTGCGCCCGTCAGCGCTAAGGAAGCGCAGGTCGCAGCAGGACTCTAGGTAGTAGTCGATACACTAGGACTCCGCCTATTATTAGGTATCAAAGGGATGATCTGCTCGCCATTCGGGGTCGGATTATACACTGTGATCTCTCGCCTGTGGACCCGTTATGTGGCCATTATCGTTGTATTTGTGGCGGTTGGACATTAGACACCCCTTCCCTTATTCGATCGTTGGAGTTACCATCTCCACCTAAAAGAAAGGCAGGACTGCGTGATCTGAACATCTGGAGTCTAAATGTCAGATCACTGGTAAAGCACTATCAGGAGATATATGATCTCCTTAAAGATGATTCTCCTGACGTGCTTTTCCTGACCGAAACCTGGCTGCAGGATTCGGATTCTTCTATACTTAACTTGGCCTTCCCCCCAGATTACTCCATCTTCTCTCTTAATCGTGTTACCAGGGGGGGAGGAATTGCCATGGCCATTAAGCTGTGCTATCCGTGTGAGTGGAAGGCAGTTAAACTCCCAGGATGTGAAAGTGCTCTTTTTAAAATCTAGTTCAGCCATCACTTTACCCTCTCTGGCCTGCTAATTTATCGCCCTCCGGGTTGCGATTCTGCTTTCAGGGCTGCTCTCCCGGATCTAATTAGCACTGAGGCACTAGGATGTGCTAACTTCAATGTTATCGGAGACCTTAATCTTCATTTTGATTTCCCGTTCTCGCCCTCTATTAGGAGCATTTTGGCTGATCTATAGGCCTTGCAGCTCTCCCAGCTGATCACCTCTCCCACTCATAGAGATGGTCACATACTTGACCCTTTTTTTACGAACTTAGAGGGAGTCGGGGCTCTCTGTCCCACCCAGATGGTCTGGACAGACCATATGCTGGTGAAAATGATATGCCCCATGTCTGAACCTCCTTTTATTCCTCACGACAGATTAGTTCTTAGACGACACTGGAACGAACTAAGACTGGAGGACTTTTACCATCTGCTGGAGGAGGCACCACTAGGCCCTTTCACCGAGGTTGACCGCGGATACAATTCCTTTTGTGAGTGGATCTCTCGTGCCCTTGATTCTTTGATCACCTTGGTATGGTCCAAGTGTCGTCCGTAAGAGCCTAGCCCATGGTATGATAGTGCCTTAGCGTCCCTCAAAAGAGCCTGTAGACAGGCTGAGTAACTATGGAGGAAATCGTTCGATCATGAATTGAAGGCTTGCTACCTTGCTAAAATTAAAATCTACCATAGGGCGGTGTGTAGAACACGAGCAGCCTTTTATGCCCAAGAGTTTCAGAACAGCTCGAACCCTTTGAAACTCATTTTTAAGGTGCTAAAGGATGTAACGGCTAAGAGGACATCAGCGGCGGAAATATGTTCGGACTCCCACTGTGAGGGTCTGGCCTCCTTTTTCCTCGAGAAAGTACAAGCCATCTATCGAACCTTCTCGACGGGCTCTCCAATTCCAGAGCGGGTCAGCTGCATCTTGGGAGGCAGTGAGTGTCTTACTATCCTGCCCTCCCTATCTATGGAGGCCTTCGACTCTCTGAGCCTTAAAAACAAGTCAGGATCTCCTGCAGATCCGTTGAAACCGGCCCAGCTTAAGAATATGTCGCCGTTATGTCGCACTCCGGTGCTTTCTTTGATCAATCTGTCACTTTCTTCTGGTGTAGTTCCCATTAGATGGAAGCAGGCTGTAGTCACACCTATTTTGAAGAAGGCTACACTTGACCCCCTTAAACCTGAGAACTACTGCCCTATCTCCTTGCTTCCTTGGGCTACGAAAGTTGCTGAGGCCCATGTGAACGCCATTCTTGCAGACCATCTAACTAGGGCTAACATTCTTGACCCTACTCAGAATGGGTTCCGTGCGGGCCATAGTACGGAGACGGCCCTACTTTCCATGGTCGAACATCTGCGTTCTGTGCTTGATGCGGGTCGGACGGCGGCACTACTGCTATTAGATCTTAGTGCCGCGTTCGACACGGTCTCGCACAGGATCTTGCTTCAGCGACTTGAGGAAGTGGGTGTCACGGGCTCCGCCCTATGCTGGTTTCGATCTTTTCTTGCTGATAGGTCATTCCAGGTTGCGATTCCGCCCGGTAAGTCTAAATCTTATCCGTTAGACCTGGGGGTCCCACAGGGTTCATCGTTGAGTCCCACTCTATTTAATCTTTACATGAGGCCGCTGGCTGCGGTCGTCAAGCAATGGGGCTTCACGATGGTTTCATATGCAGATGACACGCAGCTGGCGGTCACGTTGAGTGGGGACTCAGACATGGAGGCTCCCAGATTCTGTGACGGTTTACGGGCAGTGGCTAACTGGATGAACTCCAACTATCTCCAGTTAAATACCAAGAAGACAGATTATGGTAGTCGGCAAGCAGGCGGCACTGTGGGGTGACAAGTGGTGGCCTTCTGAACTAGGTGTGACCCCCTCTCCAGCATCGGAGATAAAAAATCTAGGGGTTTGGCTTAACCCGACCCTCGGCTTCATCTGTCATACCAAGAAGGTGGCGGCTTCTTGCTATGGCATCATTAGAGGACTAAGACCTATCCTTAAATTCTTTGATGCATCCACCAGGCAACTGGTGGTTCAAGCATCAGTGCTGTCTCGGCTGGATTATGCCAGCTCGCTGTTGGCTGGGATTAATCAGTCCGAACTCACCCGGCTGCAGCGAGTTCAAAATGCTGCAGGCAGAGTGGTGATAGGTCTGCCAAGGCGATGCTCGGTCTCCAAATCTTTGCACTCTCTCCATTCGCTCCCCGTACACCAGAGGATCAAATTCAAGGTCCTCTGCTTTGCGTTTAAAATCCTCAAGGGTACGTCTCCCCAAATTTTGGAGAATCTGCTGATACCGTATGTTCCCCCGCGAACCCTCAGATCTCTGGGTCAGAATCTGGCAGTGGTTCCGCGCTTCAGACTAAGTAGAGCTGGTGGCCGCTCTTTTCAAGTGTTAGCGGCAAATTGGTGGAATTCTCTTCCTCCGCATATCCGGGCTATTGATGACCTTCAGTTTAGACGGGCCATCAAGACCATTTTATTTGTTTAGCTCATGCTGTGTCCTATGGCCTTCCTGATTTTCTTCGGTGTTGTGTTTGCCTTGTCAAAGCGCCAGGACGCCCCTTCGCTGGGGCAGCTGTGCGCGGTATAAGTAGAAATAACATAACATAACATAGCCATGCTGAGTTGCTCGGGATACCAGTATCTTCGTGCCCAATCCAGAGCCACAAGGATGACTTGGGCCCGGTCGCGCAGAATCTTCCGCACTCTGGGCAGAAGTGGTATAGGCAGAAAGGCGTACAATAGACCGCAACTCCACTGGTGACGAAAAGTGTAGCCGAGCGAGTGCTGCCTTGGAAATTCCAACGCGCAGAACTGATGACATTGCGTGTTCTCTTTGGTGGCAAATAGATCTAACCAAGGCTCTCCCCACTGCAGAAAGAGACCTTGCGCCACGTCATAGTTCAGGCACCATTTGTGATCCACCAAGTACCGACGGCTGAGTTTGTCGGCCCTGGCATTCAGAGAACCTTCCAGGTGTTGAACCACCAAGGCAATGCCTTGATGTTCTAGCCATGTCCAGAGGTGCAGAGCCTCCTGACATAGGGTCCACGACCCCACCCTACCCTGTTTGTAGCAATACGACATGGCGGTGGTGTTGTCCGTGAACATCTGCACTACACTTCCCCGGACAGAGGGAAGGAATGCCTTCAGTGCAAGATGGATCGCCTGAAGCTCCAAAAAGTTGATATGGAGCCGGGACTCCGCCGGAGACCAGAGGCCTCTGGTCTCCACCTCTCCTAAGTAGCCGCCCCATCCCAAGAGGGACGCATCTGTCATCACTGTGTGCTCCTGTTGGGGAAGGGATCTGCCATTAACCCAATCGCAATTCATGAGCCACCACTGCAATTGTTGTGCAGTGTCCTCCAAAATCTGGACATGATCGGACGGGTTGCCCCGATGCTGTGCCCACTGGAACTTCAGGTCCCACTGCAGGGCCCGCATATGCCATCTGACATGTTGCACTAGCAGGATGCATTCAGGCCCAGGAGCTGGATGGTCACCCTGACTGAAACCCCGGATAGAGTCTGAAAGATGGTAATCATAGCCTGAATATCCTAGACTCGCTGCTCGGGAGGATGGACCCGAAACCACGTCGAATCTAGAACCGCTCCGATGAAAGGGAGATTCTGAGAGGGACTCGGGTGCAACTTCAGCACGTTGATGGAGAACCCCAGCAAATGCAGGTCGTCGGCCATAGTCCAAAGGTGGGTGACGACTGTCTGGGGCAAGCCCGCCTTTAATAACCAGTCGTCGAGGTAGGGAAGGACTGACACCCCTGACCTGCACAGATGATCTGCGACCGCCGCCATCACTTTGTGAACACCCAAGGGGTGCTGTTAAGGCCGAAGGGGAGCACAACAACCTGAAAATGCTCCTGGCCTACCGTGAACCACAGGTAACGCCGGTGGGCCGGCAGGACGGGGATGTGAAAATATGAGTCCTGGAAGTCCAACGCTACTATCCAGTCTCCAGGGTCGAAGGCAGCCAAGTCCTGAGCCAGAATCAACATCTTGAACTTCTCCTTCCAGAGCAAAGAGATTGACGTCCTGAGGTCCAAGATGGGGCACAGGCTCCCCTTGTCCTTCTTGGGGACCAGAAAGCAGTGGGAATAACAACCACGTCCCATTTCTGGTCCAGGAACGCACTCGATGACCCTTTAGCCAGGAGGGCTGTGACTTCTTATTGGAGAAGCGCAAAGTGATCCCCCGACATGCAGTGGAACAGAGGGGGGCAGACTCGAAGGGGAGAGAGTAGCCCCTTCGGACGATCTGCAGCACCCACCTGTCCGAAGAAACAGACCGCCAGTGGGAGAGGTGATGTTGGATCGTGCCCACCAAAGCTCGGACTAGCAAGGCTTTGAGGCAGATGCTGCTGGAGCGGAGGTGGACTGACCCGCACGCTGGCCCCCTGTGCCGCCACGGCAGCCACCACGCCTGCGGCCAGGCTGAGGTTGGTTCTGCGCCAGCTTCCGGCTGAACGAACGTGTAGGGTCACCCCTTGAGGGGCCACGAAAGGTAGACGTGGCCGGGCGAGTGGTGGAGAGACCCAAGGTCTTGGCCGTAGCCCGACAGTCCTTGAAACGCTCCAGCGCACTGTTTGCCTTATCGCCACACAGGCGAGTACCATCAAAAGGCATGTCAATGAGGAATTTCTGGTCATCCCCCGAAAACCCTGTGAACCGCAGCCAGGCATGGCGACGCAAGGCCAACGTCGTGGAGATCGCTCTCCCCAAAGAATCTGCGGTGTCCAGCCCACACCCAATGGCGAACTTTGCGGCATCCTTCCCCTCCACAACAGCTTGGGATAGTACAACTTGAACCTCCTCTGGGCAGTGGGGCAGAGTTTGCGCCACCGTGTCCCACACAGCGTGAGAGTAGCGGCCCAAGAGAAATAAGGTGTTGACTGACCGCAGCCCTCAGCTTTTTCAATTCCTTATACAGCGGAGCGGTAGGGAATGCACTTTGGGAAGTGGCGGCCTGAATGACCAGGCTCTCGGGAGTCAGATGATTTGTTAAAAAGGCAGGTTCACCCAGTGCCGGACGATGACGCAGGACATTTTTATCAACAGGAACCCCTGTGGCTGTTGTAGACCAGGTGCCCATCAAAACATGCGTCAAGGCCTCAGTGAATGGAAGCAGAGGTCCCATAGAACTTGCCGCCGGTTGAAGCACTTCAGTAAGGAAGTTTGTCTTTAGAGTAACAGTAGGCAGATCGAGGTCAAGGGCCTCAGCTGCTCTACGGAGCACCGCAGTATATGTGGCGCCTTCCTCTATGACAGCAGGAGGAGAGACAAACCCAGGCTCAGAGGATAGGTCAAGGCCACCTACATCCTCCGAGGTGGGACAAACTGAACCCATTGCAGCACCGGGCCGTAGCCGCCGGCGACAAGCAAGGGTCCTCAATAGAGACCGAAGGGGCGCCAGCAGGAGCCCCAGGCCTGAAAAGGCATACATGGCGCCGAGAAACACTTGCACCTAGGCCGGAGTCGCCGACAGACCCGGATAAGGTGGGTAGGCCGCGGGACTTTCAGGCTCCAACGGAGCCGTGGGGGAAGGAGCCCTGGCACCCACGTCCGGAGACCGATGGGGGGGGGCTGGGGGCTGGACATCTGAGAGCGTACACGCTTCGACTTTTTCGTGCGACGTCTCTTACCCGTTTGAGGGTGAAGACTTTGACCCCGACAAGCGATGACTGCTCCGTGGCCGGTCCCGCAAGCGACCCCTTGACCTCGAACGGCGCAGAGACAACTGCCGGGCCTCCAACAGCTTTCGGGACCGCTCCCACAAAGCCTTCGGAGCCATGGCCAGACAGTCGGCACATGACTGGGTGTCATGGTCACGCTCCAGACAGTAGAGACAAACGTCGTGGGGGTCGGCCACCAACATCGTACGGCGGCAGGCCCCGCAGGATTTAAACCCAGGCATCTCTACGCGGCACCAGGAGTCAAAACTCAAAGAAGTAGAAACAAAAGTCTCAAAAAAGTTAGTCAAAAAGGGACTAGGGTACTTGCTCTAACCAGATCTGAGCTTGTTGGCGCCGAAAAAGAAAGAACTGATGTCAGCACGCATGGGTGGCACCTAAGTAGTCTCCGTGACATCTCGCGCTTGACCCAAAACGTGAGCTCTCGTTCTATCTGAAGCGCACACAACAGTTCCGGGTGGATGACCAGCTCTTTATTGGCTAGTGGGCGCATTAAAAAAAAGGTCCGGCTGTGCACAAACGAACCATCTCGGTGGGTTGTTTTGTGCAACAAAGCATGTTACTCGTGGCCAAGAAGGAGCCCCCTGTGGGGCTGCGTGCCCATTCTACCAGGGCAACGACAGCCACTACTGCCTTGGGATGCAGCGTTCCCTAGCAGGACATTCGTCAAGCAGCTACGTGGGCCTCGCTGCACACGTTTACCAAGCTTTATTGGCTTGACAGTCAAGTCCAGAGAGACTGCTTCTTTGGCCATTCTGTTCTCCGTGACTTTCTGGTATAATCTAGCTTGCAGACCCACCACCGGGGTGGATATTTAACCCTGGGCGTAGTAAGCATAGTAGCACTACGTGTAGCTACGCGAAGTGCGCAAAATGCTGTCCGCACTGTGCAATCCGTGTCTTCCACAATGCAAGCAGTCGCGTTCTGCCGGTCGAGTAGATTTCTACTCGAGCGGCAGCTTTCTTAACGCAGATTGGTAGTTTCTCATCACGAGCAGTCACGAGAATACGCGACCACTCGCAATGAGAAACAGGAACTCCCCACGTTGAGAATCTCGCCGGGAGGTTTATTTTCCACGCTCGCGATTGGTAACTTGATCTTGCTGATCGCAAACAAGGAAAATGTCTCGCCAGGATGTCATTATCCTCGCTCGCGGTCGCCAACTTGACGTTGAGCACCGCGAGCAAGCAAAAAATTACCGCTATGCGTTTGCACTGTGCAATTCGCGTAGTGCGAAGTAGCGCAAACTACGCGCGCGTAGTGCTTCGCCCAGGGATATTGGTATTGCTGGGGTATCTATTCTAAGGTAAGGAATCGACTCATTGTCAGTGAAATTGCTCTCCCACCCTCGCAGCTCCACCATTAAGTGAGGTGCCCCTGCCCCTGCACTCTTGAGTGTTGGTGATCGAGGCCCTCCTCCACCCGCAGGTTTCCCTGCGCCTCATCCCTGGTGGTCCAGTGGACCTCTGTCTCCTTTCTCTCCCTCTGCTCCTTCACTCGGTTTTCTACTCTTTCTATCTTTCACCTTTCTGCACCTTTCTTCATCTCTGCTCTTTTGTGCCTTATTTCTGCCCATTTTCCCTTTCTCTCCCTCTGCTCCTTCACTCGTTTTCCTACCCTTTCTATCTTTCACGTTTCTGCACCTCTGCTCTTTTGTGCCTTATTTCTGCCCATTTTCCCTTTCTCTCCCTCTGCTCCTTCACTCGTTTTCTCTCGTTTTTCTACCCTTTCTATCTTTCACTTTTCTGCACCTCTGCTCTTTTGTGCCTTATTTCTGCCCATTTTCCCTTCACTCGTTTTTCTACCCTTTCTATCTTTCACCTTTCTGCTCTTTTCTGCATCTCTGCTCTTTTGTGCCTTATTTCTGCTTATTTTCCCTTTTTCTTTATCCCTTCTTTCCTCCCTTTACCTTTCCCTGCCGCTGCTGCCGCTGCTGCCCCCGCGGCCCCCCCCCAGCTCGACCGGCCCAATCCAGCTCCCCTCCCCGCTCCCGCCTCCCAGCTGTCCAGCCCTCCCCGACCCCTACTTAATGGCGGCCACTGCGGGGACAGGCGAGCAAGACCACTGACTCATTGTCAGTGAAATTGCTCTCCCACCCTCGCAGCTCCACCATTCAGTGAGGTGCCCCTGCCCCCTTGAGTGTTGGTGATCGAGGCCCTCCTTCACCCACAGGTTTCCCTGCGCCTCATCCCTGGTGGTCCAGTTTACCTCTGTCTCCTTTCTCTCACTCTGCTCCTTCACTCGGTTTTCTACTCTTTCTATCTTTCACCTTTCTGCACCTTTCTGCATCTCTGCTCTTTTGTGCCTTATTTCTGCCCATTTTCCCTTTCTCTCCCTCTGCTCCTTCACTCGTTTTCTCTCGTTTTCCTACCCTTTCTATCTTTCACCTTTCTGCACCTCTGCTCTTTTGTGCCTTATTTCTGCCCATTTTCCCTTTCTCTCCCTCTGCTCCTTCACTCGTTTTTCTACCCTTTCTATCTTTCACCTTTCTGCTCTTTTCTGCATCTCTGCTCTTTTGTGCCTTATTTCTGCTTATTTTCCCTTTTTCTTTATCCCTTCTTTCCTCCCTTTACCTTTCCCTGCGGCTGCTGCCCCCGCGGCCCCTCCCCCCCCCCCAGCGCGACCGGCCCAATCCAGCTCCCCTCCCCGCTCCCGCCTCCCAGCTGTCAAGCCCTCCCAGACCCCTACTTAATGGCGGCCACGGCGCGGCCGCGCCGCTGGTGCACCGAAGGCGTGTCAAAGGCAAGCACGTCTGCGCCCGTCTGCGACCCGTCCGCGACCAGCACCAGGAACCCTGGACCTCCGCCCGCCAACGCTACGACCCAGCAGCACTCCACGCACTCAACCCAGGCTGCAACAACAACTGCAAGCTAGCATCACCAGCCGACACCCATGGACCCTTCAGCTGTCACTGCTGCCGGCACACCTGCAGCACCGCCAAGATCACGGATCCAGCACAACCCGCCCACAAGAACACAACCGAACCGAAGACCCTGCAATGCATCCTCCTCAACGTCCGATCCCTCCACAAACACGCCACAGAAATCTGTGACCTACTTGACAGCACCACCCCGGACGTAGCATTCTTCACCGAAACCTGGACCAACACCACCTCGGGACCGGACATCGCCATCGCCATCCCCCAAGGATACAAGATCTCCAGGAAGGACCGCCCCACCCACCCAGGAGGAGGAATCGCCATCGTCCACAAATCCAGCCTCCGCCTGAGCACACTCCCTGACGAGTCCACAGAACTGATGGAACACCTTCACTTCAAGATACTGGCCAGCCCCACCGCCGCCCTCCGAGGAACCCTCATCTACCGACCCCCTGGACCCTGCGGACCCATCGCCAACTCCATCACGGACATTATCTCCCCGCAGGCCATCGCATCCACCAACTACACCCTGCTGGGAGACCTCAACTTCCACCTCGACAATCAACTGGACCCCAACACCACATGCCTCCTGGACAACCTCCACAACATTGGACTCCGCCAGATCGTGACCGAGCCCACGCACTCAGCAGGACACACCCTCGACCCCCTCTTCACTACAGGAAACTCCATCACCTTCAGCCACACCACCGAACTCCCATGGACCGACCATCGTTGCGTCCACTTCACCTTCAGAACATCCACCATCCACAGACAACAGCACCTGCTTCCACAAAGAAACTGGACCAAAATCACCGACGACCAGCTCACCTCCTCACTCAACAACTCTACCCCAACCATCGCAGAAAACGACGACCCCAACACCGTAGCCCGAACCCTGCATAGATGGATCTCGGACAGCACCAACACCATAGCCCCCCCTCAAGAAAAACAACAATACCCGTGCCAAGAAAGCCAGATTGTTTACCACCGAACTTCGAGAATCCAGGCGCACATGCCGCCGCCTCGAAAAGGCCTGGAGAAACACCAAATACCCATAAGCCCACAACAACTTCAGAGCCGCCACCAACGCCCACCATCAACTCATCAGAGAAACGAGGAAAAAAGCGATTGAAGACAGAATCTCCACCCACGCACACAACAGCAAGGAACTCTTCAGCATCATCAAGGAGTTCGCCCAACCCACCAGCGAGTCTACCGACATCCCTCCCTCACAAGACCTCTGCGACAAACTCAGCACCTTTTTCCACCACAAAATCAAGAGCATCTACGACAACTTCGACGAAGAAAACCAACACACTGAACCCTCACCAACCACCCCCGACACCCGGAAACCAGCGATTGATGACTGGACAGCCCTCACCACCGAAGACACACTGCAGACAATGAAGTCAATCCACTCAGGGGCCCCCACCACATCTTCAACAGAGCCGCCGACACCATCGCACCCATGCTCCACCACACCATCAACCGCTCCCTGGCGACTGCCTCGTTCCCCGACGACTGGAAACACGCCGAGGTGAACCCCCTCCTAAAGAAACCCTCAGCGGACCCCACCGACCTCAAAAACTACAGACCCATCTCCCTGCTCCCGTTCCCAGCGAAAGTCATCGAGAAAGCCATCAACAGCCAACTCGCCACATTCATTGAAGAATACAACATCCTCGACTCCTGCCAATCCGGCTTCAGAAAAAACACAGTACAGAAACCGCCCTCCTCGCCGCAACAGATGACATCCGCACCCTACTGGACAAAGGAGAAACAGTAGCCCTCATCCTCCTCGACCTATCAGCGGCGTTCGACACAGTCACCCACCGCACCCTAATACGCAGACTCTATGACGCAGGAATCCAGGACAAGGCCCTCGACTGGATCTGCTCCTTCCTCTCCGGCAGGACGCAGCGGGCCAGACTCCCCCCTTTCCTCTCGGACCCCACACCTACCACCTGCGGAGTCCCCCAGGGCTCCTCCCTCAGCCAGACGCTCTTCAACATCTACATGGCTCCACTTGCCCCCATCGTCAGAACCTACGGATTCAACATCGTGTCATACCCAGACGACACCCAGCTCATCCTCTTCCTATCCAACGAGCCCAACACCGCCAGACGCAACTTTCGAGAAGGCATGGAAGCCGTCGCCAAATGGATGAAAAACAGCTGCCTACAACTAAACACCAACAAAACAGAAGTACTCATCATGGACCCAAACCCCGACGCCTGGAGCGACACCTGGTGGCCCACCCCCTTCGGAAACCCGCCAACCCCCACAGACCACGCACGCAACCTGGAAATCATCCTGGACTCCGAGCTCAAAATGGACCGCCAGATCAACTCTGTTTCATCTTCCTGCTTCCACACCCTCCGCCTCCTTCGTAAGACCTTCAAATGGATCCCCCTTCGAACACCGAAAGACAGTCACTCACGCCCTGGTCACCAGCAGACTCTACTACGGCAACGCACTTTACGCCGGAATAAACAAAAACCTCATCCGCAAGCTACAGAACATCCAGAACACCGCCGCAAGACTGGTACTCAACCTGCCAAAACACTGCCACATCTCCCAGCACCTGCGCACACTTCACTGGCTCCCAGTCGAGGCGAGAATCACCTTTAAGATGCTCACCCACGCACACAAGGCCCTCCACGGCACCGGACCAGCATACCTGAACAGCAGACTCAAATTCCACACACCCCAAAGGACCCTACGATCAGCCCAGCTCTCCTACGCCGTGGTCCCCTGCACCAGAAAGACCAGATCGGGAGGCCGCTCCTTCTCCTTCCTCGCTGCCAAAGCATGGAACGCCCTTCCGCTCCATCTCAGACAGACATCGCTCCCCATCTTCGCAAGAAACCTCAAAACCTGGCTCTTCGACAGACCCCCCTCCTTGATGGAATGGAACCTGCACCCCCCCACCCCTAGCGCCTTGAGACCCTTACGGGTGAGTAGTCGCACTTTAACAAACCCTGATTGATTGATTACCAACTTGTCTTTCAGATGCACAGGTTACTACTTGTGTAACGATATATCTGTAAGAGACATTAGTTAGTGATAGATTCCTTACCACCCCACCCATCCTCCCTGTTCTGCGTATTGATTTCTAGGGTTAAGGTCATCCCTTTTAGGGCCCTAGTCTCATGGCACCAGTGGTCAGTTTCTTGCATGGCTCTGCATTCCTGGTGCGGAAAGTCGTATACATAAGTGATGTCAGCGCGCATTGGTGGCGCCTAAGTAGTCTCCGTGATGTCATCTCGGCGCTTACGACACCAGCGATGGACGCGAAGCCGCACAACGCCAACTACTGACGCGCAGGGGTACTGTTGACGAAAAACTTTCCGGATCAGTGACGCCTGGGGATATTCTAAGGTGGGCATTTATCACGAACGTGTCTCTTTCAGATGGATGTGATATTTTGCTATTCTGGAAAGAACTGTTGAAGTCTTTCCCCAACAGGTATAGTGTGATTGAAGGGGCCGAGGGGGGCGCAGTGGGAAGTCAAGGTTTGATATTAAAGGTGGTAAAACCTCCTCTACCTCATGAATTGTTTCACCAATAACACCATCTAGAATATCCTCTTGGGGAGGATGAGTTTGTTCGATTTTCATAAGAAGAGGTGGATGCCTCAGGGGAGGTGTTTTTGAACCCTCCACAATTAAATGAGTGGTGAAAGGAGTCACGTTGTGATAATGTATGTAACGTGCCCATGGCTTTTGCAGTCTAGTTGTCCTTTTATTTTTTCTAAGATTGTATCCATCAGTGGCCCCAATAGATTTTCCCCATAAAAAAGGAAGTTGTAACAGGTTTTGTTGTACCTCAGGTTTGAAACCGGATACCCTTATCCAGGCAGGTTTCCTGAGAAGGAGGCTTGAATTGATCCCTCTGGCTCCTGCGTCAAGCCCAAAGCAAATGTTAAGTGTTTGCTATAAGTTTGCCTTCTGCAGCAACCTGGTATGACTTATATTTGTCTGGGAGATGCTGGAGAATGCTCTCCATTTCGTCCCTATGGGCTCTGTCCTAGCAAGATAAAAGGCCAATGGAGTTTGCAATCCTCCAATGGTTGGCAGATTATGCTGCCCCTCTTACCTGCTGCATCTATTAGTTTACTCTCCTTGTCTGGTGGTGGCACCTCTCCAAATGTATGAGTGTCCTCATGTTCTTGCTGTTGCCACCACCAGTGAGTCTGGTATAAGTTGTCTTAATATATGTAGGGTCGACTGGGGAAGGTTTATATTTTTGTTGACCTTGGGACTAAAAATCGTACCGGGTCATAACAAAATCTGTTGTTTGCATGAGCATCCCTTCAAGCATAGGGAGGTATTGGTTATCTGCGCTCGATTGAAAGTTCACAATCGTCTGCCTCACGCAGACACTATATCGAGTCTGCCCGGGTACAGAGGATGGCTCCGGAGTTCCACGCCTCCGGATAGCAGTCACAACTCGTGGCCCCGCCCACCCTCGACAGCAGCAGTCACCGCGGTAATGGCACTCGAGTGAAGCGGCTTGAAAACGAGTGGCGTGTTGGAGCCTCCGCTCAGGAGAGTCGGGAAAATCAAGTTTAAGAACTGAGCCGTGGGCTCCCTTGAGTAACTGCAGAGTTGGGCGCCCGGATTTTCAAGCGAGTATGCCTCTTGCCCTTTGCCGCCCTCGATGTGCTGCTTTTGCAGCGCTTTTATGCTGAAGAGGCTCATGGTTGCAGGAGCAGGAACAAAAATCACATTTAAATATCGTGCAGAAGTCCATGCAAGCCCTCAGGAGTCTTCCTTGAGAGATAGGCAGTCCAGATATTCAGCAAAGTGAAAGGTGAGACGAGGGGGAGATAAAGGGGGCATATAGACTGTTTGCTGTTCGACGGAATTACCGACAGACTGTGCTTGTTTAAATTGCCCTTAAGCTTAAAACCTCGAGCCCCCCCCCCGCTGGGATAATGGGGAGGCAACTAAAGGATAGTGAAGATAATGAAGAGGCAAGCAAAACTGCCAAGATGGAAACAACTGCCCGTCTCAAGAGTAAAACTCGCCTAGCCCTAGCTAGAAAAGCCACTCTGATAGCTGCCAAAGAAAGGGAGAAGGGCAAAAAAGGAGAAGGAAGCGCAGCATCTCCCGCTCTGGGGAAGGATTCAACGCCAGAGAGCTCAGAAGATGAACTCCACGTCACTTTAACCTCTCCATCTAATGCAGGGACAGAAGTAACTGCGGGGGGGAGCCACACAGAAGATGTAACGGAGAACACCTCAGCCTTACTAGAAAATGCAGCAGAAGTTGAGCCATCTCCGGGCGAGCAAAGTATGAGCGGAGTGAAAGGGATTAGAGATTTTCCCCTATTTGGAAAAAAGATCGCTCGTATTCCTCAAACATCAGCGGTCCCGCTCGAAAAGAACTCCGGAATTCTAGCTTCATCCCCAGTAGCATTGGTAGTGCACGAACAAATAGACTCTTCCCTGAAATTGCCTGAGAATATAAAACAAACTATATCAGAAGCTCCTCAACTACCTGTGACAATTTGCTCTGAGGTGGCAGCCAGGCCTGAATCAAGTAGTGCAGTCTCTGGAACGGAGGCAGAGGCAAGTCCGAGCTTAATCAGCAAAGAATCAAGGATAGAGACACTATCTAAGCAGATCCCATCTTCAGCAGCAGTTCTGCAATCTCCCTCTCGTCCACCTGTTATACTGCTTCAAGAAGGGGCTTTAAGAGGCTTAACATCTGCAATTTCAACATCTGTAACCTCGTCACCTCAAAAGGGGAAAGGCGATAGCTCTGAAAAGGAAAAGAGCTACCAAATCGACATTCGTGAGATGTTAAACCTAATCCTCAATGAGATTCGTGAGATAAAGCTGAACCAGCAAGTTGAGATAGCCGCCTTGCACTCCAGACTGGAAAAATTTGAAGAGTCGATGTCAGGACTCCCTATCTGCTTAAATGAGGCGGAGGAAAGAATATCGGCTCTCGAAGATCACATTAATCAAGCAAGAACAGAAGCTAAAGAGGCAGCAAGTAAAAAGAGCCTCCTGGAGAGTAAACAAGTAAACAAGCTCAAGGAACTTGAGAATCACTCCCAAAGTTCCAATTTGAGGATAGTGGGGGTTCCTGAAGGCCTGGAAGGCTCTAACACGCTTTAGTGGGTTAACTCTTTTATCCATCAAAAAGTATTACCAGAGTTTGAGGGGGACTTAACCATCATGAGAGCTTATCGGGTTCCGGCACAGAGATTCGCAAACTCAACCTTCCCCAGAACTATCCTGATGAATTTTGCTGATTACAGGATCAAGGAGAAAATTCTATCCAAGGCATTCCAACAGAGACAATTCTCAGTTACTGAGACAATCAAATGTAGAATTTCTTTCGATATGACTGCCACAGCAGCACGTCGCAGAAAAGAATGTCAAAATTCTCCACTTTTTCAAAGTGAATGGCGCGCAAGCTTCGATTGCTCAACAATCCAAGTTAAAAGTCCTTGTGAAGGGAAAGTTTTACATGTTTTCCGACCTTGAGGAAGCACAGTCTCTCCTTAAGGAGGCAAATGTTTGAACAGGATGTAAGCAGTGTGAATATTGGTTGAGCTTGAGGAAAAGTGCGAAAATAGGATGCTTTCCTATTTTCTGAGGACAAGTTCTTTAACTAGTTCTTTAACTACTTGAAATATGGGGCACTACAGAAACTAGCAGGCCCTTCTGGTCGTGACAAGGCTCCACTCAAATATGTGCTATGTGATCTGCTTGCCCTGTTTTGCCATCATAAATTTATGAGAATAGAATCAATTTCACTTGCCTGTCCGGGGGGGTAGGGGTTCACAGAGTCACACAGGGTGCAACAAGAAGACACCCAGGTTAGTAGGAAGGGGGGGAAATGTGGTTTGCGTGGGGGGAATGGAAGGTTCCACATTTCAGGGGGGGTTGGGGTTCACCTGGGGATGGAGAGGGGGGGCTGGGGTGGTATACACCTGTTACAACGCATTTTTTTACAACGCAATACTGTTACAACGCATCTTTTACAACGCAGATACTATTACAACGCATACATTTACAACTCATACTGTTACAACGCAGATACTGTTACAACGCATGTACTTTTACAACGCATTTTGTATATGTGTATAGTTAATGAAGCCTATTATATATTTGAGTAATATATAATTATATTTATTATTATTTTATTTTTTATTAGTAAGTACTATAGTTATGTGAAATATAAAATCTTATTATTAATAATTAATGTGAGTATTAATTTGGGTTTTATTGAAGTAATTTAAATTTGTTAAAATTAATTTTAAAATATATTGTTTTTATAAATATTTTGAGTATTAATTTGTGTATTTTTATAAGTATTTTGAGTATTAATTTGGGTATTAAAAAATTAATTAAAATATGTAAAAAATAATTAATTATTTTATTGTATTTATAATTATAATTTATTGTTATTAGTAATTAATATGGTAAATGTTAATTGAGTATAAATATAGTTATGTGAAATATAAAATATTATTAATAATAATTAATGTGAGTATTAATTTGGGTATTATTGAACTAATTTAAATATGTAAAAATTAATTTTAAAATATATTGTTTTTATAAGTATTTTGAGTATTAATTTATGTATTAAATAATTAATTAAAATATGTAAAAAATAATTAATTATTTTATTGTATTTACAATTATAATTTATTGTTATTAATAAATAATATGGTAAATGTTAATTGAGTATAAATATAGTTATGTGAAATATAAAATATTATTAATAATAATTAATGTGAGTATTAATTTGGGTATTAAAGAATTAATTAAAATATGTAAAAAATAATTAATAATTTTATTGTATTTATACTTATTTTGAGTATTAATTTGGGTATTATAATATTAATTTAAATATGTAAAAATTAGTAAATAATATATTTGTTTTCATTTATAAGATTTTTATTTTATTAAGTTAATAATAATTAATTTGAATATTATTTTGAGTATTATAGAACTAATTTAAATATGTAAAAATTAATTAATAAATATATTGTATTTATAATTATTAAATTTATTGTATGTATAATTAATTTGAGTTTTAATTTTGGTATTATATAATTTAATTGCAATAAATCCATTTATTTAAAAAAGATAATAGATTATATTTAAAAAAATTAAATTGGGAATTAAAGAAACAGTTTAATATTTTATAAGTTTATAAATAGAAATTTATTTAAAAGAATATATTTGTGAAAAACTTATTATAATATTATGGTTCCCACGGTTTAACATTGTTTTCAATGGATACATTTGTCCTTCATTTATTTTCATGATACCTTGATATATGTATAGCGGTCCGGAATTAAAGCAAAGTAAAGTAAAGGAAAGAAACAGAAAATAACAGAAAAGAAAGAAGAAAACAGGTAAGAAAAGAAAGTACAATTTTTACATGAAAATAGTTATGAAAATATACAATGCATTAATTAAATAAAAACGAACAAACAGTGTTTTAGTAAGTAAAAATTTTATTTTCTTATTCAAGAAATATATTAAAATAAACTTCTATTTTTTTAATTTAATGTATATTTTTGAACATTTTTAATATTCATGTAAAAATATATAAAAAATAACTTTATTGCAAATAATGTATTAAATATAAATCTACAGTAGTCCTTTGTTTATTGTTGCAGCATATCCTGACGTCATTACGTTTACGCGAGCGTCATCGGCCATTTTGTGGAGTACCGGAGCAGGAAGTAGCAGGAAGCAGCAGGACGCTGATCTACGTTCAGGTAGGAAACCACTTAAATATTAAATAATATTGTAAATCAAATAAAGATTATCATTTATTTTAAGGATAAGTTAAGTAGAGGTTGCTCGAATTGAAAAAAATGTTATTAAAACAACATGTCGCTACTCGTATTTTTAGCATATACCTATGTTGGGTCGGAGGGCGTGGGGAAGATCGGTAATTAGATTAATGAAATAATCAGTTCTATTAAATGATGTAAAAGTGTTTTATATTGTAATTAATATACAATAAATATAATTATGTATGCAATGTATTTAAATGCATTTTCGAGTGAAATTAAAGTTTAGAAAAATGGAGTTTGAGAAAGTTTGTTTCACGTAATTGTTGATGAAATATTATTCAAATGTAAACAGTGATATTTCCAATGTTTTATTCGTTCTTTTTTAAAAAATAATGTTTTTGTTGGACATTCAAAATATTGGAATATTTGCAAAAAAGTGATATTATGATTGGTTATATTGTTTGCCATTAACTTTTATTTAAAACATTTTGATTATAATTCTGCTTTGTCTTTCAATTGTTAAATTTAAAGTAAAAGATTCATGAATTATTTCTTTTTTGCTTTATTATATTTAAAGGCAGAATTAATGTTCACCGTTATTATAAAAATAAGGTGAAGTGTATATTTATGGTTTTTGTTGGAGTTACTATATTTGGATTGAGAAAATCAGGTTACATTGGATTTTAACATTGACAAGGCCAGATTGTGTTTCGCTTTTTGAAGAAAAGAAAGGAGATTAATATATGTATGATTTATTTTCGTGTCTATAATAACATTTAGCACATATTTGTAATTTCATGGAAATATCAATATTTTGCTTAAATACATAGTTTTATCAACAATATTATGGTGTAGTTTTGAAAGAACAGTTTTGAAAGTTATTAAAAATGCATTACATTTGCAAAGTAATTTCTAATTAATTAGTAATAATGTCAAAAAATTAGGGTAGCAAATATTTAATTTGCAATTTTTCAAAAATTTTTCATTAAAAAATTAGATTCATGTAAGGGGTTTATTAAAAAATTGTTGGTAAAAAATTACTTAAGTGAGAAAAAAAGTGACCCAACATCAAATTTAGAAATTTTTTTAAGTAAAAAGGTTTATTGCCAATTTAAATTAGAGAGTAAATTTGGATAAAAGCAGGAAAGTAATGTGAATAATAGTTTAAAAAGAAAGGATGTTAGCCAGATTCTCAAGGTAATCTAGAGCCACACACAACGAAAATTGTTGTAAAAGTCCCAAGTCGTTCAGACATTTCCTTAGTTCTTTGAGTAATCCGTGAGTTTAGACTACCTGTGAGAGTTTGTGATAGTCTCATTTCTTGAAAGCTTTGCTCCTTCTTCAAAGTTTCAAGAAATAAATAGAAATTAGGGTGGGGTTTTCCAATTAAATGATTGAAGGAGTTATGCCATCCCTCAATGGCATTATTTGTTTTAGCCTCTCCCTGTAGGCAACTCGAATAACAGTTCCACCACTCCACATGGAAACGTGGCTTCCTCCTGCGACCCGATCTGCCTAGGTGTCCAATCCATGTGTCTTCCATATAATTTAGAATTGGTGCCAATTTGTCTTCGTTTGTTAAATAATAATCAGATTCTGTAATGGCAGTGTAGTACTCGTCTACACTTTCGGGAGGGACAAAACAAAGAGCTGTTAATTTTTTTAATTCTACTTGAAGTTTGCTGTCTGTTGAGTATTCTGTAACTAAGGGTGTTTTCTGTAATTTACGCCAGAATGCCTGGGAAAAGTGGAAAAAACACCCTTGAATTTGGGTATCCGTGTACATTTTGGTGATTACATTAATCATGCTCAATTCAAAATCCATTATTATTTTCCTAGGGCTTTGCTTAGTTATTGATTTTATCACAGATAAAAATTCTGTGTAAGTTGCAGAAGTCTTATCAGGCAGCAAACTATACACTAGGGGTATTACACTGTTGTTAATTTTTGCGTGGATAGTATAAATTTGGGTGAATGGATGGGGCGTGCTTTTAAACGTCCCATCCATCATCCAAATTTCACTAGTTTCAAGCTTTACAAGGTTACGTGGAGTACTAAATATTAAAATACGCTTTAGAGGGTTTTCGTTATCATGCAGTAGGAAAGGTTCATTAGCAAAAGAAATTGTAAGTTCGTGAGGAATATTGATATCAGAAAAACTATGTGGCGTATTTACTTGAGTATTACTTGCCTGCTTTTGACGTTGTATAATTCTACGCAAATTATGAATAGTTGGAATATTACTAGCAACATGAGTAGGGACATGTTGTGCAACCTGTCTCAAAATAGATCCTGTGGATTCATTGGAGGTGCTTGCAATAGCTTTCATTTCATTAACTGTTTCTCTAACATCAACTTCCATTGCAGAGGCAGAGTGGTTATGGTCAGTTGTTCTTACAATAATATCATTGACCGTAACCGCTCTGCCGCTGCAACGAGTTGTATGGTATTGCACGCATCTCCAATGAATCCGTGGATTACTTAACCTATCCTTACAATAAATGTAACCTGCATGATTAAGTAGTTGGTTTCCTTTCCTGGAAGAGATATATTTTGCTGTTGGATGTGTAGACATTTCCTGAAAAGAGAGAAAATAAATATTAAGTTTGTGAATATAAAATTTTTTCCCATAGATTTGTATGTACTTTTCCTATTGCACCACTATATATAATATAATAGTAATTTACACCTGTAGACTATCATGCACTTTCCCTACTGCAGCACTTACCCAGAGTAGGAACAGTAATTTACAACTGTGGATTATCCAGCACTTTCCCTACTGTTGCACTTACCCGGAGTTGGAATAGTAATTTACACCTCTACACTATCCTGCAATTTCTCTACTGCAGCACTTACCCGGAGTAGGAATACTAATTTAAACCTCGACACTTAACTGCACTCTCATTACTGCAGCATTTACCCGGAGTAGGAATAGTAATTTACACATGTGGATTATCCAGCACTTTCTCCACTGCTGCACTTACTTGAAGTAGAAATAGTAATAATTTACACTTCAAGATTATTTAGCACTTTTCCTACTGCTGCACTTACATTGAGTTGGAATAGTAATTTACACCTATGGATTAGCCAGCACTTTCCCTAGTGCTGCACTTACCAGAAGTTGGAATAGTAATAATTTACACTTCTAGATTTTCCAGCACTTTCCCTACTGCTGCACTTACATGGAGTTGGAATACTAATTTACACCTCTAGAGTATCATGCACTTTTCTTACTGCAGCACTTACATGGAGTTGGAATATTATTTTACAGATTTCTTGACTATCTAGCACTTTCCCTACTGTTGCACTTACCCGGAGTTGGAATAGTAATTTACACCTCTACACTATCCAGCACTTTACCTACTGCAGCACTTACCCGGAGTAGGAATACTAATTTACACCTCGACACTTAACTGCACTTTCATTACTGCAGCACTTACCCGGAGTAGGAATAGTAATTTACACATGTGGATTATCCAGCACTTTCTCCACTGCTGCACTTACTTGAAGTAGAAATAGTAATAATTTACACTTCAAGATTATTTAGCACTTTTCCTACTGCTGCACTTACATCGAGTTGGAATAGTAATTTACACATGTGGATTATCCAGCACTTTCACTAGTGCTGCACTTACCAGAAGTTGGAATAGTAATAATTTACACCTCTAGATTTTCCAGCACTTTCCCTACTGCTGCACTTACAGGGAGTTGGAATAGTAATTTACACCTGTGGATTATCCAGCACTTTCACTACTGCTGCACTTACATGGAGTTGGAATACTAATTTACACCTTAAGACTATCCTGCACTTTCTCTACTGCACCACTTACCTGGAGTTGGAATAGTTATCAGTACCTTTACACTATCCTGCATTTATTTGTATTCATGCTTTATTCATATGTGTATAATGAAAACTGATTTTCACTTACTTTTTGAATTGGATCTTTTCTTTGCTGAGATGAGTTTCTGATATTGTTTTTGGTTATAGTAGATCTTTTTGAAGATCTTGCTGGGTTGTGTCCTTTAAAAAGAAATGTTTTGTAAAAAATGTGTGACTTATAACTTGTGAAGAAAGTGACTTTTTACTTCCTTAAAGTTTAGATGTTTTTAAATTCAAGAAACATAGAAATAATGCACAATTTTAGAATTATATTACTGGAAATATACTTTTGATCTGCACTTTACCTACTGCTGCACTTACCCGGAGTTGGAATATTATTTTACAGGTTTCTTGACTATCTAGCACTTTCCCTACTGTTGCACTTACCCGGAGTTGGAATAGTAATTTACACCTCTACACTATCCTGCACTTTCCCTACTGCAGCACTTACCAGGAGTAGGAATACTAATTTACACCTCAACACTTAAATGCACTTTCATTACTGCAGCACTTACCCGGAGTAGGAATAGTAATTTACACATGTGGATTATCCAGCACTTTCTCCACTGCTGCACTTACTTGAAGTAGAAATAGTAATAATTTACACTTCAAGATTATTTAGCACTTTTCCTATTCCTGCACTTACATTGAGTTGGAATAGTAATTTACACCTGTGGATTATCCAGCACTTTCCCTAGTGCTGCACTTACCAGAAGTTGGAATAGTAATAATTTACACCTCTAGATTTTCCAGCACTTTCCCTATTGCTGCACTTACAGGGAGTTGGAATAGTAATTTACACTTTAAGATTATTCAGCACTTTCACTACTGCTGCACTTACATGGAGTTGGAATACTAATTTACACCTCTAGAGTATCCTGCACTTTTCTTACTGCAGCACTTACATGGAGTAGGAATATTATTTTACAGGTTTCTTGACTATCTAGCACTTTCCTTACTGTTGCACTTACCCGGAGTTGGAATAGTAATTTACACTTTAAGATTATCCAGCACTTTCCCTACTGCTGCACTTACATGGAGGTGGAATACTAATTTACACCTCTAGAGTATCCTGCACTTTTCTTACTGCAGCAATTACATGGAGTTGGAATAGTTATCAGTAGTTTTACACTATCCTGCATTTATTTGTATTCATGCTTTATTCATATGTGTAATGGAAACTGATTTTCACTTACTTTTCGAATTGGATCTTTTCTTTCCTGAGATGGGTTTCTGATATTGTTTTTGGTTTTAGTAGATCTTTTTGAAGATCTTGCTGAGATGTGTCCTTTAAAAAGAAATGTTTGGTAAAAAATGTGTGACTTATAACTTCTGAAGAAAGTGACTTTTTACTTCCTTAAAGTGTAGATGTTTTTTAATTCAAGAAACATAGAAATAATGCACTATTTTAGAATTATATTTTCCGTTTCAACTGGATTTATTTTTGCTTAAAAATGCTGTATTTAGTTTGTCACGAAAATATTTTTATTACCTTTTTTAAAGATGTCGATAAACTTTTTTGGGGCAGTTATGATCCGGAATGTAATTTAGAAGTAAATTTTCTGTTAAAAAAAATTACAATATTTATTCGTAATGCGACCTTTTTCGAGTAATGCATGATAAAGTCGTTTAATGAATAATGATGATGTACCTTCTTCTAACTTTGAAAAACGGTTTGTTTTTTCCAAAAAAACGTTATATCTTAGGTCTCACGTTTTCTGTGGATTGGAAGTGATTTCTATGAGTAATATAAAAAATAAGTATTAATTATTTATTATCGTATTTAATTTAAATGGTGTTTTATTTTTCAACTCATTTAAATTCCCAGTAATATTTTCGTAACATCTAATTAAATTTTAAATAAAAAGGATAGTTACTAATATTTTATTTCAGATTCACTTATAATAAAAAGTATATATTTTGTTAACATTTTCGATAAACGTTACTTACTTGTTAATCGTTTTATTCAGTTGCTCAGTAGCTCAGTCAGTCTAACTGGTATGAAAGGGTGAAAAGGTCAGATGTTCAGATTTCACGTCTGCTCTCTCGGGTAGTTGAGAATCAACTAGTTTCAAAATGGTGTCTGGCTACTATTTATAAGTTTGGTTTAGTAACTCAATTTTATTTGTAAAAATATGCGCTACAATTGCTTTTTAATTTTACATTTATTTCTGTGTAAAAGTATAATTTAAAAATTAAATATAAGTAAATTACATAGCGTTATATCAGCCGTTTTGGCATCCATTTTGGATAATGTGTTGTGGTATTTATTAATTGAAATAATAGTAGGACTCAATATATTGTAATACCTTTTCAAAATGGCGTCCATGAATTATATATATCTGGTTGTAATATTGAGAAAATACATATTGTGTATATTATTAAAGTTTCGTTTGTTTTAATTTTAAAAAATGTAATTACGAAAAATGATATAATTTTAACACGCGGAGTATTAATGTAAGTACTCGAGTATTAATTTTAATACTCGAGTATTAATTTATTAAATAATTAATTAGGATTCGTAATAATATGGTAGTTTTTCTTACCGATTTTTAATACACTTCCCCACCCAAAACCCCTATTTTCCCTGCATCCCGTGCCAGGTTTTATTTTACAAAAAAAAAATATATATATATATATTTATTAATGCGTTGTAATGGTATACGTTGTTATATATTGCGTTGTAATGGTATTTTTGCTAAATAAGTACTATTTTGCGTTGTTATAGTACTCGTTGTAAAAACATGCGTTGTAACAGTATTCGCGTTGTAAAAGATGCGTTATAACGGTATGCGTTGTAATAGTATGCGTTGTAACATCATATATCCGCTGGGGTGAATGCAGCAAAAAAGAGTAGAAGTCTTAGGAAGGGTTTGTACCGAATTTTGGATGTTGGAATTAAAGTTGTGAGAATTTTAATATGTAAATGAATAAATGTAGTATCCTATCAGTTAATGCCAATGGCGTTTTAAATAAACAGAAATATGGCGCTCTTATAAAATGAGCAGTTTCTCAGAATCCCCATGTGCTATTTCTCCAAGAGACCCATCTTAAATCAAACACCCCTAATTTATTTATCCCGAAATATTTTTCTCACGCACTTTTTGCGGCAGCTGGGGTAGCCCTGAGGGGTGTTGCTATTTACTTTTCCAGAAGACTTCCTTGGGAAGTCTTAAAGATTCGAAGGGATCCTAAGGGGAGATGGTTATGGGTTGTGGCTAGAATACAGGGGAAGGTAATGAACTTTGTGAACTACTACGGGTAGATATCAGATGAGGTGTCTAGCATCTTAGAAATCAATGATTTTCTGAGGGGGGTTCCTGGGCAGATTATCTTGGGAGGGGACTTCAACTATATACAAGATTTAAAAAAAGATACCTCTAATAAAAATAAGAAACAACTAAAACCCAATACTAAAAAAGTTTTGGGTGCTTTCATATCAGAATACCAACTCATAGACCCATGGCGCTCATTGAACCCAGAAGGGGACTCCTTTACCTGTTATTCGCACCGCTTCCGGACGTCATCAAGAATCAATTTTTTTCTGATATCAAGATCCATTCAGACTCCAGGTTCTTCTATTGGGTGTAATCTCTTCTCCGATCATGGGAAGGTGGAGTTGGAAGTCAATCTAGGAGTAGGGGGCAGGGACCAATCCAGGTGGCAGCTGGATCGTACCCTGCTCCAGAACAAGGATTGGGTGGCTAGTTTTGGAGAGTGGATTACGGAATACTTTAAAACCAATAATGACACAGCAGAACCATTCTCGGTTTGGGAGGGATTTAAGGCGGCAGCACGTGGCCAGATAATATCTTATACATCTGCCCAGGCTATAGAGAGGAGACAAAAAATATCTAAGCTCCAAAAAGCAGTAGATAAAGAATACGCCCTACAGTTCCACCTTGGCCCGAATCATTTGGAGCAAGCAAAGGCAGAGTTAAGAGATTTCTTTGTACTGGAAGAGACCAACAGCTCCAGAACCTTCCAACAAAGGGTTTATGAGGATAGCCAGTTGGTAGGGAAGCTCCTGGCTAATTCTGTGAGAAAAAGACAGGAATCTGCCTTGATAGTTAAAATAAGAGATTCTATAAATGGCCAAGAGATAGTAGACAACGACCTGATTCAAAGGGCTTTTTTTGGAGCATTTTGGCCATATATACACTACTGAATATCTTGTGGGGGAAGATCAGATACAGGACTATTTTGCGAACATAAAAATTCCAAAGATCACGGCCAATCGGGCTATACAATTAGGGCTTGAAATCTGTACAGGGGAAATAGCAGATGCTATCAAAGCACCAGCAGGGGTGAAGGCTAGTGGGCAAGACGGGTTTCCAATCGAATTTTATAAAATATTTTTAAAGGACCTATTGACACCCCTTAAGAACTTATTTAATTATATCAAGTTAGGAGGATTGGTACCCGCATCCTTTAAGGAAGCAACAATATCTGTCGTTAAAAAAGACAAATATCCAGAAGATATTAATTCTTATAGGCCTATTAGCCTTCTGAATTCAGACTATAAAATCCTAATGAAAATCTGGGCCCATCGCTTTATGTGTGCTGCAAAAGAAGTGATACATAGCGATCAGTCAGGATTCATAGCAGGCCGTTCAATGGCTTCTAATACTGAATTTTTAATTGAGGCATTGGACTATTTTAATATCAACTCAACCCCTGCTTGTATTTTAATTGTCGACGCGGAAAAAGCATTCGATCTGGTAAATTGAGCAACCCTGTTTTATTCCCTTGCCCAATTTGGGTTTCCAAAACAAGTGATCAAGATGCTGGGGAACATCTATCAAGGTGCTTCGGCGCAGGTCATAGTAAATTCAAATAAGGCCGGTTCAATCAAAGTCAATCGAGGGACTAGACAGGGTTGCCCTTTAGCTCCTTTACTTTTTACCTTTATCGAACCCCTTGTGATTAGAATTAGGAACAATCCTGCCATTTTCCCCCCTATTCCCGGGATGGCGAAGCTCAAGCTCTTCGCGGATGACATAATTCTTTATTTGAAGCCAATTAAAGAGAATATAGAAATTATATTAAAGGAATTTAGAGCATACGAACAAATAGGAGGTTACAAAATAAATGCTAAGAAGACGGAGGTTCTCGCTCTAAACATCAACATCAGCCTTTTTCCATCTTGTTTGTGTGCCCAGGCTGCAAGCCGGGACCCGGTTAGATACTTAGGCATATATGTGACCTGCGATTATCACCAGCTTTATCTTCTCAACTATGTGAGAACGAAGAATAAAATTAAGAGTCTTCTCGCCCAATGGCTTTTACTCCCGCTCACCTTGATTGGGAGGGTATCTTTGATTAAGATGTCGATCCTACCCTTGTTAATATTCCTTTTTTGCAATGTTCCAATCAAATTGAATTCTATTTTCTTTAAAGACATGGAAACTATGATCAGAAGTTTTGTTTGGGGGTGGGGGGGGGGGGGGGGGTGGGGGTAAGCACCTAGGGTTAAGTTGTCCGTGATCCAACTCCCAGTTGAACAGGGGGGGACTGGCTCTGCCACATTCAAAAACATATTTTGAGGCAGCCTTTCTTGATATGGTGGCAGGTCTGATAGGTTAAAAAAAACAATCGAGATAGCTTTTTCTTAGTAAAAATGATGCAAGAGTGATTCTCAAATCCAGGTATTTTTAAAGATTGCAAAGCTCCCAAAAAGGACAAGATACAAGACCTTGAAAGAATATTTATCTAGATTGCAGTCCTTTAAGAAAAATCTTTGTTCCTCAGCCTCTCAGTTTTTAAGCTTACGAGAATGTTTTGGTCTCGGCCTCCAAATTAGAAACAGCCACATAATAAATTGGGAGAATTTGGGATTTAGGGAGTTAAGGTTCTTCGTTGTTCAGAATAGAATTATCACGTGGCAAGAAGTGCTGGCTAGAGTAACTACTCCCTGGGGACCAACGCTCTTTGAAAACTCACAAATTGTCCACTTTTTTAAAAAAAGATATAGGTGGACTGCTCGATTCGACAAGTGAGATGGTAACACTTCTATATGAAGCTAAAATCAGCGGCATAGGGAATTGGTACAAGCGGCTTCATTGTGACGGGCAATTAGTTATGATAGATCGCCATTTAGATAAAATAAGTAGCCTAACGCGATGTAATTCAACACGCAAAGATTGGGAAACCATAAGCTTGTTGGGCTATAAATCATTGCGGGCTGCTAACTTCAAGAGGATGGCTTTCTTGTCCCGCTGGTTAGCGTATTGGACTCCGGAGGCACTTGAGAAAAGGTTCCCGGAGGTTGGGAACAAGTGCTTTAGATGCCAAGCTGACGGCCAGGGTGGTTGGCTTCATATATTTTTCACTTGTCCCCAATTGAAATCTTTTTGGGAGGCCATACTCTCAGATATTGAGGCGGCTACAGGGAAAACACTTATGCCCTCAGCCGAACTGGCCCTATTTGGTATATGTAATGACAGAGGGTTGCTCAAAGATGCTGAGGAAATGTTTGTATTTATTTCTTGTGCTGTTGCCCGCTCCCTAATACTCCAAAATTGGAAACCAAAAGAAGTTCCATCCCATTTGAAATGGCTTAATAAAGTGAGGAGGCCATGGAATTTTGAAAAAGCTTATGCTAGTAGAGAGGGAGCAGTTAGGAGATTTGATAGGAACTGGAAGTATTTTGAGAATCTGCAGGAAATAAGGGGGGGTTAAGTTAAGAATTAGATTGAATACTGATAAAAGGTCTATATTATTCTTAAGCAGTCTTGAAGTGTTGGTAGGTTTTATCAATAAGTCACAAGCGCACTTTTTTCTTCGGTGGTATTTGCACTATTAGTAATTTTTAAGCACTAGCACTTTATTTCAGGTTGAATTGTACTGTATTGCATTGGCACTTTACGATCGAATTTTGCAGATGTTGCACATTGCTTGTATTTGAAAATGTATATATATAGTTTTATTAACATTGACTGCTCACGGCTTTTAAATATTCAAAAATCCTCCTTCATTCATTTTTTAACAGAAGAAGATTTTAAATATTTTTATATTCATCTCCATTGATCAAATTGTTCAAATTGTCCATATATGTATGGTACCTTAACTATGCTCTGCTCAATAAAAAATTTATAATAAATAAAATAAAAAAAGCATAGGGAGGTATTGTGTTGAACTGAGTCAAGGTTTAAAAAAAATAAATAGTAGTCAGAGTGAAGGGGTACCTTATGAAATGTGGCTGCCCTACTTTTTAGCCTGTTGTACATAGTGGTAGCATCTGGAGGGGAAGGTTTTAGTGGGTAGCGACCCAGGTAAGTGGTATCTTGTGGTTATGTATCATATGTGTCCCAGTAATCTTATGGTGGTATAGAAAAATTACCACCCACTTCCCCATTGAAGGGGTGAAGTGAATCCTCAGGAATTTTGGTGTCATGAACGGGTGGCATTTGTGGTGAGGGAGAGCGCACTGTAGGCAGTGGACTGGTGTACAATAGACTAGTAGAATTATCTTCTTTATCTTTGGGGGAACTGGGTTATCAAGCGCTTCTGTGAAAGAGCTGTGCTCCAGAATGTGGAGGCCTTGTGAGGATGCATGCTGTATCAGGATGAATCATTTAATGTTTTTGTGGAGTCTAAATCGTGATGGAGTCTCTAGTACGGGCTGTATAGTATCTGGAGAATGGCTTGAAGGTTTCGTTGCTTCAGACGCTGGTTTTGGCACTGGAATTTTTGAAGCAGAGCTCTGTGGTTCGGAGGCAGATTATTTTGGTGCAGTAGTATGTTTCTGTTCCAAGGTTTTCGGGGCAGCTATTTGATTCCGTAGTAGAGTGATTCAGTGCGGATAGTCTGCTCTAATCGGATGTGCTGAGCTTCAGATAGATGACCTGCTGCAGAGGCTACTTTAGGCACCAACCCTGGACGCTTCTGTAACAGACAGTCGGTGCAAACCATGACTCGAAGGTAGCAGTGGCCCAATGACACTCTTTGCCTTATGGGGCAGTTGTGGTTTAGCCAGTTCCAGCTGTGGTCGGAGTGGAGGGTGCACAGAACTCAAGTTGTTGTCCTGGAGCAATGTCTTCCTGCTCCATCACTGACCAGGAGCTGTGATCTAGAGCGATGTTGCCCTTCTCTACTGACAATGGATGCACCTGTACCTCAAGCTCTTCCAAACCAAAGAGGTAGAGCGTGTCGTGGACATTTGAAGTCTTCATGCTCTTCGTTCTCGTAAGCTCTTTTTGGATTGGATAAAGAAAAGAAACTAAAAAGACCTATAGGCCTCACAGGATGCCTCCTGGTGTTCTAGAGAGAAGCACAAGTTACACAACTGGTGTAAATTGATGCGCGGGAACGTAGCATGACAAGATGGGTAGAAACGGAAGGGAGTCAGTTTCAGCACCAATTGGACATCAGTTGGAAACAAAGTCGATGAGAATAGATGCAGCAAATCAAATTTCCCCGGACAAATTTGATGTTGATAAACAGAAGTAGATTTATAACCGCGTTTGAAAACAGTACAGACAGGATTCAGCTAGTAGCCCCATGATAATGGCCACACTGAGCAGAAGCACACATCCTAAGCAGACGATGTGGTGGGTTGGGGGACAATCCAACAATGGAGTAGAGTATCATGCGCATTGCAAGCAATATGAATCGCTACACCATGTGACTCGAAAAATTTCTTCGAAGAACAACTGGTACACATTTGAGCCCAACACTAAATGGCAGACTTATGCTAAGCATGTGTATCTACAGTTACACATGCCTTCACACATTTGTCTCCATATGTTGTGCAGAAGTTCTCAATCCTACCCGGATCAGGCTGTCAGGAAACAGAATAGAAAGTAATATGTATAAATAAGACCAGGAAAGACATTTAGATTATTTGTTTTTATTTAAAATCAGTTTAAAGACATTAAAAGCAAGACCAAAATAAGTTTCATTCACACTAAAGGTTTGAGACTCAACAGGAATGATAAAGCTTCATTTAAATCAATAATAAAACAACAAACCTCCAAGAAATGGGGCCACTCCATTCAGCAGTTCATACATGCACATATATACAGGTACCCAAAAAAAGGGCCAAAGGAGGCCAAGAATATGGGATTCATACACAGACTACCCCACCATCTAAGAGATAACCTGTACAGGGGACTACATTCCCAAGCCAGAACTAAGTGCCTTGACAGACTACAGTAACCACAATACAGAGGATACTAAAACCAGAAGTGGATGCAGTCAGCCACTCCTCACCCACTTAGCTCAAGGGCAACAGAAGAGTCTCTAAAGTTTTCAGGGTCCGGATGCAAAGTAAGCAATTGGTGATCAATATCGGGAGCTGCTAATAAGGCAATCTATTCTGTATTGCAGCAGATGTTTTTTCTAAGGGGGCCTACTTGATCCCCCATAGGCTACTTTCTCTGCAGGGAACATTGAGTTAGGGAAAGCCTGAGCAACACTAACCACCAGTTTGTGCACAGAGCAAGTAATTACCATGAATCACAGCCAAATATACAAATAGAACTTTCACTGGATTCCAATAAAGGGGCCCTTTCACCCTTGAGTTCAATCAACCTCCTAGGCTATAAACTACTCCTCATAACATCAACAAGGCATACAGCTGCAACAATGCTGTACTTCTTACTGGATATAACCAATTAACCATGCACTCTAACAATCACATTCAATCTTCGGCCTACAACAGGGGTTCTCCAAAGTCCGTGTTAGAGGGCTGGACTATGCCAGATTTATAATTACATTATCTAAATGGGGATATGCTAAAAATCTGGCATGGATCTGGCCCTTCAGGACAGAATTTGGAAAACTCTGGCCCACAATTTAAGACCATTCACACCAAATGCAAGTGTCATGGTATCCCTAAATAATGCTCTCAACGCACCAAGAGATGTCTATCTCCCGAAACATTGGAACAGACCTCCTGTTGCCTCTTGTGAATGGCTATCCATTAGGGATGTATTGTACCCAAGGAGTTCCTACATGACGCATTCCTCATTCCAATTAACCACCTCGGAGAAACCTGCTTAATAAAAAGAGCCAGCAGTTTGTTGTCTCTCTCCTACATTCCTAAGCCCCAAATGCATCACACTCTGCCCCCTCCTTCCTGTGCCACAAATTCAACCACATCATGTCGCTCATTCAGACCAACAGGCAGGGCATCCTCGAGAGGTAGCAGACTGTTAAAAAACACATTATATACACAACATTCTGATTAAGATGCTCCACTCTGGGGAGAAAACCCTGGAACTACATCCGGTAATTCATGGTCAAATGCAGGCAGTATAGTGCCCATCCCATGAAGCATTCTGCAGCCTATGTCTTTGGCCACTCTAACCTACATTTTTGCAGACCGCTTCAAAAAGTAATAGCCAATTAGAACACAATGCTTTCACTCAGTCTAGTTTCAGGTTTTCTCCTCACAGAAAGCGAGCTCATAAGACATCCTATCATTATAATCCCAGAATCTCCCTGGACCAAGCTTGAAGGAATTTAAATATAAAAATAAATTTTCTTTTTAGAAAAATGCTTAAATATTTTTTTGCCATTTGTTTTAAATTTAGATTTAGCCAAACACACAGCCTCATTCACACTTGAGATTGCACTGCACATGGCAATTTGGGCAGGCAGCAAGGTACCCAAATTACTACATCACACTACCATTTACTGGCAAAGGCTTACAAATTCAAATCTTCATTTAAGCTCTCTCTCCTCACACCACAGCCATCGTTCTCAATCAAAACACTTAGAAATACAGACTTCACACAGGACTTAAACTTGAGGCGCTATTCATCCCTCGGCAGCAAAGTCACAGAGAGGCATAAATCCGGCACTACCAATATGCCGCCAAACATACTTTATATATTCCTCCAAACTTGATTCAGAGAGCGGGTCCTTATTTATATACATTATTATAAAAAATCTGAAAGAACAAATACTCAGCATTGAGTCAGTCTGGTTTAAGACTGTAGACAAACTAACAGTGAATAAGATGAGGGAGGGGTACTTTATTGGCAGTGATATGGGCAAGGACAACAGTGTGAAGGGAATTTAGTGGAGAAAAATAGAAATCCCTTCCCACCTTACAGGAATTTGTGTTTGGAAGGGGTATGTTCAGAATTCACATTCATCTGTGTCTAGAAAGTGTGGTTCACCATTAAGACATGGTGGGATAAAACAATGTTGATCAAGGAAGATAAATAAGAATTGTGGTGGTTATTTTCTCCAGATTAGAGTTAAAGATTTGCTTTGGCACTTTCGTTATCCTTCTTACACTTGCATGTTCTATGTGTAGCCTTTTAGGATTTTTCAACTGTGATCTACAAAATGTTTTTCCTGTAGACCCATAGTGCTTGTAGTAGTGAAAAAGTGGGTGGCCGTCACAAAAAGGTGTTTACATTCAATATATATTAAATGGCTTCAAGGACTCATTTTTGCTTACTATATAGCAGTTAGCTTTAGTTTCCTGCATACTACAATTTTTGTAAAGGTAATCCAGAATCACTCACACTCTAGCTCATTAGTGTAACCGAATCCAGAATAATGGAGAATGCAGGATACCTAGGCAATTATGCTAACCCTTCACAGAATAGAATTTTGAAGAGACAGATACAGTAAGCTACAATGATTCAATTAGATCAAATTAGTGCATCTATTTCGTATCGTTGGCTAATGCAGAACTGCTAAACACTGCACAGAACTATAAAAGAGAAGTCAGCTTTTTGCAAGTACATCCATTTGGGTTATCTGGCCCAGAAGCTCTACAACATTCCCATCCAATAGGACTCTCTCAGACCAACCTCCACTACATCAGGGCAGACCTGTGACATTTTCTTCTATATCATAGGATTATGTTCGGCACTCACACACAGTATTCTTTTCTCTGTCAAAATCAGCCAAAATGTTCCAGACTCCTGCAGGCCCAGGCATACATCATCCCACTAATTGTTTGGCAGAGGGGATTTGCAAAGTGTACACCATATAAATTCTCAGTTGCTGGAAATTCTGCTCCACCCCCTGCCAAACATCTTCATTGGGGTATCAATGAGGAGGAACACGGTGATAGCAAACCAATAAGACCGCTATAGGTTAACTCAGTAACTCATGGGCTGAAGGAAAAGTGAGTGTTAAGGGAGTTATACGAGGATCACTGTATGCAAAGACTGAATAGCCACATATGGAACATATGTGGGATAGCTATCCATAAAATTTATGAAACATTAATTTTGAAGGCTCCTCCTTGAAGCAGAGCGGCTCAAAACCACCTTGATGGGGACTAAGGTAGGTTGTATCCAAACGGTTATGGTAGCGGACCAGCGAAAAGCCAAAAACAGACTAAGGAGAAAAGCAAATACACAATCTTTCCATGGGCAGTGCCAGGAGCGGAAGTATATTTGATCGTGGAAATGGAATTAGTCACTGGGGGCAAGAACAGTAGATTACAGTATCATCAACAGAACAGTTCAAGTAAACAGGCATGTTTGGGGCATTTGAGAGGCAATTCACCAGTTTGAGGGAATTATCGAAAGACCTAGTGCTGGTGTTACATAATAGCAAATGTCTAAAATTAGAGGTTTTCTCCACCGATCTGCTAGAAATCAAAATGGGCTTTCACTATTGGACAAATACTACTGCACCATCTCGGGTCCAAATGGGCACTAGTCCAAAGAGAACGCCAACTCAGACACCACTTGTATAAGCACACTTCAAACGTGCATCTGCTATTTCTTTCGTGTGTGTTGCCTCCGTGCCTGCAACCGCTGCCGTGCCCCAGAGGGCTTACTACCAGCTCCGATAGAGAAAGCAGGAGCAGGGGATCCTAGGGAGAGAAAAAATTATCATTCAGAAAAGCATATGCGTGTCAAGGATGGGGTATATTGCATTGTGACAAATACATAATTTGCAAAACTGACAGACATGAAGAACATATTTAGCCATCTCTATGCATTTCCAAGTAGCAGATGTTTCATTATATTGGCAAGCTTAACAAGTGCACAACCTCCTTCTCTAACTCAACTTTAGAGCGTAGTGAAAATGCTGCAAGAACAGAAATAAGGTAATTTCTGTTTATGAGGGCTAGGTTTAAATGACTATCTGTGAATTAATCTTAATTAGATAACATGAATGAAATGGCCGTATAGCTTCATGTGGTTTTAAGATCCCTGGTACCTGGGATAGCAATCAAGGGAATTTGAGGGAGACGGGTGGACTCAGATCAGAAATGAGCAGGACCTGTAATGATCACATTGGTTTGTTTTGTTTTGTTTTTTTGGAAACCAAAAAGCATTAAGGTAAATAACTCATGTGACTGAGGTCTTTAGATAAACTCTGCGCTCATACTCTGACCTTTATGCAGTTCATGATACTATACAGAAGTGGGCAAAAACACCGGCTGCATTTAAGGGCTGTTCTAAAATGCATCCTTTTTCAAAAAGCATAGAACTGGTTCATATGGGGTATATGTCATTTTCATCAAATGCTTTACATGCGGAGCGGAGCATCAGTGGCCCCCTTTATACTGCTAGCTAATTAATATACAATTGAAAATTAACACTGAACCCTGAAAAGCAACCGGTGAACCATCAAACATACTCTGATGCCGCTTTTGTTCATTATCAACAGGGAAACAAGTCAATGAACCAACTTAACCTGTTAGAAACACGTGTTCCACTCAAGCAAGATCTTTCTGTCTCTGAATGGTACAACCAGATGTCTTCATGCAGAAAATAATTCAGCAAAATTTCTTCAGCTTGGCCCTTTGGTTTGGTGCACCACCATGTTATTAGAGGAAACGTTTTGTACTTTGGTGTCATTTGAAGTCAGAGATAACTTTAAACTATGTCCTCAACGGTGTCTCCAAGAACATGGAGTAAGATTGCTGGGATTCCAGGGCGCTGCGCTTTGGAAAGCACTAAACCAAAGGCCAAGAGCAGAGCCAAATTATTGTTTTTTGAAAAACATCCCCATTTGCACCTCAGTTACAGGATGGGGAATGTTGAGGCAACCCAGTTAAGCAACCGGAAAACACTTGTGTAGAGAATGTCACAGTAGATCTACAGGAGAAGGGGCAATAGACACCATGGTAGATTGAATAAAGACAGGGCCTTTGACCCCTGAGCCAACGAGCTCACCTGGGATGCACCCATATGCTTGTCGAGTGGTACTGTGGCCTGTGAAGACTTAGGCAGAATAGTCATTGAACTACCAAGCTCTCAGGGGTGAGGTGTTGGCTGAGGAAACTTGGATCATCTGTATCAGGGCAATGGCAGTGTGCTATTGTACTGTTCACAGGAGCCCCTGTGCTAGGTTTGCACCAAGTGCCTCGAATGGCATCCATAAGCAGATCATTGAAAGGCAAAAGGGGTTCTGCTGAGGTAGCCCCAAGTTGAGGCACTTCGGTCAAGAAAGTCTTGACCGGCATGGAGGGCAGCTCCAGGTCAAGGACCTCTGCTAAACTCTACACCACCTTAGCATAAGATGCCCCCTCCTCGGTAGCCACAGTAGGCTGATAGGGCATACCAGCATCTGGAGAGGTGTCCAGTATACTGGTCTCTGCAAGCTTCTCATACCAATCCAAATCCTCACAAGGAGCGTCCAACTCATTTTCTAATTGGCCCTCCCGGGAGCGGGATGTCATCCTTCAAACGGCACGGACAGGACCTCCCTTACGACTGGAGAACGCTCAGATCACACTCTTTACCGACTTCACGGTGAAGGTTCAGGCTCGTTGACGCAGCTTCCTTGACGTCAAAAAGGCACTCCGTGCCAAAGACATTAAGTACGCTATGCTGTTCCCCACTAAACTGCGGGTAGAGTCGGAAGGGAAAACTTGGTTCTTTATGTCACCTGAAGAAACATGGGACTGGCTCGAAGGATGGCGCCAAACGGACGCCACTCACCACCGTCGCCGTGGATCGACCGAGTGTGCCGACCCTGGACTGCTCCCGGAAAGTCAAGATCTGTTCTCCGACAGCAATCGAGAAGACTTGTGATGTTGTCGGCTACCCGTTCATCTCTGCCGACTAAGTAGGATGCTGTCCTAGAACTTGAATGGTCCAACTGAGGTCTCCTGGCCTGTTTGACCGGGGGACACGTTGGTTTTATGCTCACCCTTGCTGATGTGGTTACTCCTCCTGTGGTTCGACTACCAAGGAATGTCCAGGTTGTGCCATTGCTTACTGTACTATGTGAATTCTACTGTTGATGTAAGTTTATTGAAGATGCACTAGGCTCAATTCTTAGGTTACTTTTGGACGAGGGCACTCATGGCTCTCCACACACCCCGTATATGTTCGGGAGGGCGACAGGCACTCTGCCTAGTTGGGGAGTGGATAGTTTTAAGTCCGCGGGCCGGGGGGGCTGAGTGGGGGTAGGTAAGGGGGGAAAGGGGATTCTAAGATGTTTTGTTTTGGATTTGTTGATGTTCTTTTGTGTTTTCAACAGAGTCCTTTCTTGTCACACTTCACTGCTCCTTCAGGGTCCGATTATGGCGGGTTGGCCACCATGGGTATTACCTTGTCCCCGAGGGGATCGGAGGCCTCCTGATCAAGTGTCCCATCTTGTCCCAATAATCCAACGGCCCGAGCGGCCTCTCTTCCATCTCTCCGTCCATAGATCCCACTTTATCCACCACCATGTCGCAGCCCATCTCTAGAACCCTCACAATACTGTCATGGAATGTTAATGGTCTAGGGCACAAAATAAAACGAGACATAGTCCTTAAATACCTACGGCGCCACTCCCCTGACATCGTTTTGTTGCAGGAGACACACTTGGTGGGCAACACTTGTCAAGCTCTTCAGAGAGGCGGCTACAAACTTCTGGTACACGCGGGGTTCACTACTGGATCCCACGGTGCCGTGATTCTTGTTAAAAAGAGTCTCGCACTCACTTACACAAAGACATGGGCTGACCCTCTGGGCCGCTTTGCACTAGTGGAGGCCGCTTGGGAGGGACGTCCCCTAAATATAATCTCTGCATACCTTCCACCGACCTTAGTTCGCAACTCCCTCAAAGAGCTGGGCGCCCGACTGGTAGGCCTCCCCGCTGGCACACTCCTAATCGGGGGGGACTTCAACATGACAATGTGTGACGAATTAGACCGCAGACCTAAACGCAGTTCCCATCAGCAGAGCTCAGATCTGTTCAACTTCGTGCACTCCATGGGGCTTGTGTACATTTGGCGTCATCACTATCCGGACACATCATATTTCACACATTATTCTAACGCACATAACAGCATGTCCCGAATTGATTATCTATTCTGTCCCACCGCAGACATTGGCTGCTTCATCCGCCCGCAGGGTCTTCCCCGGGGCATATCTGATCACTCATCCCTTAGCGTGGACTTGACCTACCACCGCAGATTCATACGAGGTCCCATTGTTGTTAACCCCTGGCTCATGCAGATCCCAGACAGCAAAGACAGCCTGATTGAGCGAACTGAATTTTATTTTGCGGAGAACATCGGTTCTGTGGACTCGGCGGTCACGCTTTGGGATGCATACCTAGCGGTAGTCAAGGGCGAGGCACTGGAACTTAAGATGGGGTATCTACGCAAACGCAACAAACAGATTCTTCAGGCCGAATCTGACCTCATCAGCCTCAAACCATCCCACAATGCGGCCTCCTCGGAGGACACAGCTCGCCGTCTCCGAGCCCAGCAAATGGCCTACAAAGCGCTAGCACAAGAAAAGGCACAAGCTCGATTGCTCCACACGCGCCACCGCGTGTATGAGTTCGGCGACAGTGCAGGTAAGATGCTTGCATGGCTGGAACGGCGCGACCAGAGGTCCTGATGGGTGTCATCCATACTGAGACCGGACGGGTCCAAAGTTGTAGATCCATAAAACATTGCAGAGGCCTTCGCCGACCATCTGGAAATTATTTATACCGCTGGAACATGCTATACGTCAGAGGAGTCCAGACAACTTCTGGATGAGATGCGCCTCCCTACCATCTCAGACACTGATAAGGAGACCCTAGACGCCGACATTACGGCGGAGGACCTCACTACAGCGCTCTTTGCCGTTAACTCCGGCAAAGCTAAGGGCCCCAACGGGGTCCCCATCGAATTCCTGAAGGGCATGGTCCCAGGAATTTTCCCCCATCTAAAAAATGTGTTTGAAGAAAGCCGTGAAAGTGGTACCCTCCGGCTTGATCAACGATTGGCCTCCATTGCGGTCATCCTCAAGCCGAATAAACCGCCCACTGACTGCGGCTCCTATTGGCCGGTTTCCCTGATTAGTGCAGAGGCGAAGGTCCTGGCAATCCGCCTCCTTCTCGTGCTTTCCTCCCTAATACCGGACGACCAGTCTGGTTTCCTCCCGGGACGTAACACGGCACTGAACCTACGGAGGGTTAATAATGTCTTGAGTCGCCAATCCATCATACAACAAGACGCCGCCATTTTATCCCTTGATGCCACAATGGCATTCGACTCGATCGAAGGGCCCCATCTCTTGGAGGTCCTGCATCGATTTGGCTTCGGGCCCAATTTCATTAGCTGGGTGCGGCTCCTTTACACAGACCTCCTGGGCCAAGTCCGGGTCAACAACCGCACATCGCGACAATTTCGCCTCCACAGGGGAACCAGACAGGGGTGCCCCCTGTCTCCGCTTCTTTTCGCCCTCACCCTCGAAGCCCTAGCCCACTGGGTCTGCACGGACGCCTCCATCGGAGGCCTCCAATGGAACGACGACATAACTGACAAAATTTCCCTCTATGCCGATGACATCCTGGTATATGTAGCTTCCCCCTGGTCCTCTATTAATAGTTTATTCCATGTCCTTACTAATTTTGGGAAATACTTGGGATACTCGATCAATTGGACTAAATCAACACTGTACATGCTACATGGCCCCCCCACCACGCCTACCCCGTGGGATTTTCCATCGCAGTGGCTCCAGATTGATTCAAATACCTTGGTGTTTTTGTCACGCCAGACCCCAAGATTTTCCACGATCGCAACTTTTTGGGCCCCCTGCGAAGACTACACAGCGACGTGGCCCACTGGCGGTCCCTCCCACTTTCCCTTCCCGGCAGGGTAGCCTTGTTCAAAATGCTGGCGCTTCCGCGCTTCCTGTACGCTTTGCAAAACTGTCCCTTACTGATCCCAGACTCCTATTTTAGTACAGTTGAGAGTGAAATCAGTCTACTGTTGTGGGATGGCGGAGCTGCTCGTATCGCCCTTCACAAACTCTTCCAAGGCTGGTACGACGGAGGCATTGCCTTACCTAACCTCCGCCTCTACTATTGGGCGTCGCAACTGGTTGCGGTCAATCACTGGATTCATGGTTCGCCCCTTAACCCGGCCTTCCTCCTAGACAGATGTCAGACTGGGTGGGAGGGATACCAGGGGGCCCTCTATAGCAAACCAGCCAGGAACAGGTATGTCGGACCCATGGCACACACGGTCGCAATATGGCATAGGGCCAACAAGAGTATGGGGTGGTCGGATAAACTCACTGAGGCAAATTTACATATCTCCAGGCCAAATACTCCCTTGCACTGACGGAATCTTTCCGATATCTGCAAATCAAACACGCCATCCTTGCCGCCATCCCAGACCTTACATCCGTACCTAAGACTTCCCCATTAGAGGACAGACTATCAGAACCCCTCCCTGCGAAAGCCATCTCCTACAGTTACCGTAAACTCTATAATAACCTCCCTGATCCTGTCCAGTCCTTGCGGAGTACATGGGAAGGAGACCTGGGTCCCTTAGATGAAGAGGATTGGCGGGCGGCCCTAATGTCCCCTAAAGAATCGGCTATCTGCCACAGGTTTAGATTGATCCAACTGAAGGTCTTACACAGAGCCTACATGTCCGCTCCTACACTGGCCAAAATTGGAAGACGTCCCGACGCATTGTGTCTAGGGGGCTGTGGCTTACCTGGCACCTTCTATCACATCTTATGGGACTGCCCAGTGGTGCAAGACTTTTGGGGTAGGACGATCTCTAAAATGAGCAGTTCGCTGGGTAAGCCACCCCTACCGTCGCCAAAAGAATGTGTTCTCAACATATGGGGGGGCCACCGATTTGAACAAACTAAATCTACAGTGGGCGGCGTTGGGTTTCCTATTAGCTAAACGCTCCATCGCAATGAAATGGGGCCAAGAAAAGCCGCTGGATGGCTGAGATGGACCGTTGCATGATTGCTGAAAAGACAGTGTACAAAATAAGGGGCTGCCCCAAGAAATGGGACAAAAAATGGGGACATTGGAACAAATATCGGGGCGAGATCTGCGAATCTCCAACAACCGAGCTGGCCATGACCCGAGCTGGACCCACAGGACAAATTGTACGCTAATTTATTTCCTGCCTTATTTGTACCTTGATTCAAGTGTATTGTTTTGATTGTGACTGATTTCCTGACTGTTTTTCTCATTAATAAAATCTTATGTAAAAAAAAGCTGTAAAAGAAACAATATTTCTAAGAAGAAAAAAATGACAGGTGACAGATCATCATTAACAATACATTTCAACGACATAATACTCTTTTCTATGCTTTTCGCCATATCAATTACTGCAGCTAATTTAGGATCTCTGCAGCTTAAAATACGCTCCTGTATCTTTTTGTGATAGCACCCATACACAAATTGGTCTCGGATATAAGTATCCAAATAAGCACCAAAATTACATTCTGCTGATATGTTTCTTAGGACTGAAATAAAATCCTCTACAAAAAAAAGGCCCTCCCATGCCTGAAACTTCTTCAAGATGAACAGGCAACGATACAGACTCCTCTGGGCTCTGTCGGCGCCAGAGTGGCCAGCGACAGACATTGATCTGACTCAGTCGTTGGATATCAGAATGGGGATGGTGCCGCCGGTGGAAGCATAGAATTCAGTATTAGCACTGGGGAAGGTCACGTTGGCACTACAGGCGCAGATCCTAATTCAGATCAATGAGACCCCACCGGCGCACGCCGAGGCCAGAGGCGTCAGAGAAGAACCTGTGGAGGCCACCTCAGACCCTACAGAGCCCAAAGGAATACCAGAGGGGTCGGCCCGCTCAAATACTCGTTGCATGGTCTTCCAATCAGACTCCCTGAAATGGAAGGGGCGCGGTGTCGGACCCAGCAACGATTCCGTGGAACTGTGTGTGAGAAGGTGGGTCTATATATACACACTGGACAATAAGACAGTACAGTGTGTATAGAGTCCACAAACCCCAAAGGTTTAACAGAGGTGAAAGTCAGAACTGACCTTACTCTCCAAAGTGGTAGCTTGGTCAAGCAGTTAGGCAGTACCAGAGGACAGTGTAAAGCATTTGTTGTACACACTCAGTCAGCAAAAGGTTTCACACACTCAAGAACTGAACTCCAGGCCAATTGTTATTATATCCTCCGATATAGTGGTTTTATTTTTAGAACCGACAGTTATAAAAATATACTTGGAGATAAGAGTACTCTCATGTAAATACTTTGCAAAGGAGCAATAAGTTTGTACACACAATAATTACAGGATAGCTAATAAGCAATACAGTTCTGAAACACAATCTAGCATTGAGCTCAATGGGTTTTCATAGGAAAGTACAGTTGATTACTTTATGGATTACTTTGGTAGTTCCAGGACTAGGTTTTAGATTCAGTCCTGGGGTATAAAAGGAAACCAGATTAGCAAAAACGTTTTAGTTACTGTGTTGGATTTTCCTCCATATAAAGCGGTTTTAAAAGTTCACACTTAGAAACTTTTCAAGATGATTCTGACAATGTTATCCAATGGGAGGAAATTCGGGTTACAGATAAAGTACGATCGCATTACTTTTGTAACCCAGCACTAGTCTCCTAGGGCCAGCACTAGGGGCTTAACTTAAAACAGGTAGGTAATTGCGTTTCAGTATTTCGTACGATTTTTGAAGAATATTTGCAGTTTTAAAAGTAGACAGAAGAAATTTCATAGAAAAAGCAGACAATAGGTTCCTATGGAGAAAAATACAGGTTACTGGTAAACCCGCTAGGGATTACTTTGGCGGTTCAGTACTGGGCTGAAAGGTACAGTACTGGCTTCTCTCCTGATCACAGGCGAGTATTTTCGAATTCGGACTTTGGCTGATTTTATAGGAATATTTTCAGTTTTCAAAACTTCACACTTCGAAAATTTCTGAGTCAAAATGGGTCCATGTTATCCAATGGCAGGTAAGTGAATTACTGGCCTCCAGGTGAGTACTTAGTTGGTGAAGGTAAGGTTCTGTGCACAGACTCAGGGGTCCCCCAGGATCAGGTAGGTAGTTGGTACCCCCTCAGCAGCACAGGGGCGGCCGGGAGCAGAGGTAGTTAGGCCCAATGTTAGTCAATGAGAGGCAGGGGGCCCTCGGTTGGTGGCAGCTGGCTCGCAGGCCACGCGGCTGTGGGAGCTGGGCTCCTGGTCACTTGCTCAGGGCAAGGGGGGGGGGGGGGGAGAGTAGATTAGGACAGAGAGGTCACAGCCAGAGGCACTCGGGTGGCTGGGGGCAGGGTGCTTTTGAGCAGTCGGGCGCTCAATGTTATCCAATGAGGATCTTGACAAAGGAACAAAGGCTGCAGGCTTGGGGACGGTGACTCTCCGGGGGTGACCAGCACTTCGAGAGGTAAGTTGGGATCTTGGAGTACCCCAAAGGGAGGCACAGGTTGCCGCGGGGCGTCTTTAGGGGTCGGAAAAGCTTACCCTCGGCTGGTCGCGGTTGGGGTGGCCCCTGGTTCTGAGTCTGCAGGCGTCGGCTGGTTCGTCAAGGAGAATCTTTGGGTACTGGACTTCGGGTCCCAGTCGCCGGGGGGACGTCCTCGTGGTCTTGGATCAGGTTAGCTTGGCCCGGACTCGGCTGGTGCAGAGTGGGCTGGTCCGGAGCTTCCTGGTGGTCACCAGGTGGGTTGTTGCAGCAGAGCTTCTGCTGATGGGAGTCCCAATCTTCGAGAGGGTCAAGGCAGGTCCTCTGGGTGCCCCAAGGTTGCTGTCCGCGGAGGTCGCCGGGATTAGGCAGGAGCAGGTTCCAGGATCAACAGGCCGGTAGGGCTGGGCCCAAGTCAGTTGTTGTTGTCCTGTTAGCAGCTGTGCGGCGGGTCTTCTTGATCTTCTTTCTTCTTGTTGGTATCGGGATCTAAGGAAGGAAGGTTCAGGGAGCCCCTAAATACTACATTTCGGGGTGTTACAGGTAGGGCAAGGGCAGGGACCAATGGGTCCCTGTCCTGTCCTGGGGTGAGTACACCCCCTAGCCTGCTCCTCTCCTGTGGGAGGGGGTGCAGGAGCCTAGCTGGGATTGGGCAGGACTCACCATCTACAAGATGGCCGGGGTCGTGCTTCACCTCGCCTCCTCCACCTGAGGGGTGGAGTTGGGACAGGTTGGCACACCCCCTTCCTGACATAGTTTTTCCCGCCAGTCTTCCCGCCAGAGTGGGGGTAGGCCTGGGTGGCTGGTTGCTGGTTACAGCAAATGATCTGGAGAAGCTCTCAGAGGCAGTATGCATTTGAAGCTTCCCCCTGTCCATCCTGGGGGAGGAGACATAGCACCTCGCCCAGGATGTGCTTTGTTGCAGACCCAGGAGAGCGGGGGGCTCTCCACCCAGGGGTCCAGCAACATGTCTGCTGTGTGGCAGCCTCTGCAGCCACTCAGCACAGACGTGGATTGACGGTTCGGGTTTTTGGAGGGCATCTCCAAGATGCCCTCTCGTGCATTTTACATTAAATCCCCACACTGGCATCAGTGCGGGTTTAATGTGCGGAGAAGTTTGGTACCAAACTTGTCAGTCTTCAGTGAAGCCATTATGGTGCTGTGGAGTTCGTAATTGACAACCTCCCAGCACCATATACTCTTAAATAGCAACACTGCACTTACAGTGCCCAGGAATGGCCCTGGGTACTGTAGGTGCACAGGGCTCATGCACCTGGGCCCTCACCTCTGGCATAGGGCACCCAGCTAGAGGGGTGACTGAAGTATGCCAAGGCAGTGGGTTCTGTGGGCATGGCACACAGGGATGTGTGCCATGTCGACTCTTGCTTTAGTTCTGTACTTGGGCACTCAGCCTGCAAAGGCAGTGTGTGGGTGCCAGGGTACAGGTTCCCAGAGTGTGGCACAATAAGTGCTGCAGCCCCCAGAGGTCTTCTCTGGTCACCATGCCCTGGGTACCTAGGGTACCATTTACTAGGGGTTGACAGGTGGCCAGAGATGCCAATTGGGTGTTTTGTTTCAGAATAGCTTTTCTTTGCAGGGAAGGAACACAGGCCCTGGGTACCTGGTTGGCAGGGACCCAGGGCACACTCAGTCAAAGTACATCAGCAGTTCAGAAAAAAGTGGGGGCATACCAAGGCAAGAAAGATGGCACTTTCGCACACTGTGCCTAGAGTATAGATGCTCTTCACCAGTCTGGACGACTGACTAGGCGTAGTCAGTTTGGGCTCCTTCTCCTTACACATCTCACCCACCTCACCAAGGACCTTGAGTGCAACGAAGCGGACTTGGGGCTCTAGGAGCCATTCGGCACCATGGGGCGGCAGTCTGAGCAATACTACAAATCATGGTCACTCGAGATATCCTAAGCAAACAAGGCATGTGTTAATGACCGACATGGCGCGGTGACAGCTGCCACAGTTTAAAATCTACCCATCTAAAGGTCATCCCTCAACACAAAGAAAAATTACTCGACAAAACAATGAAAAAAAGCCTGTCAAAAAAGCCAGAAGGGTACCTCTTCTCCGGATCAATGCTAACTGGTGCTGAAAGAAAAGAACTGCGCTCTGCGTGTGGCCTATGCAGGTGACCATGACATCACTTCCTGCGACAACAAAGCAGACAACGTTGCGAAGAGCTGAAATTAGCCACCCAACGACATGCAGCGGTACTGCTCAAGCAAAAGTATCCAGGTCCAGTCTAATGCATGTGGAAGTCAAAGGTAAGGAAGAGGCAGCTAGAAGTCTCAGATCAGAAGTTCAATGTATTGTAGTGTAACTGTAAAAGACCACCCCAGGGAGAAGTCTGGGGTTGGTGCAAAAGACAACTGCATCCCTGTACATCTAAAATAAGGTAAAAAAAGGTTCTTTTAAGGTTAGTGCCTGAAGCTCACTGACACCCTTGAGTGAAGTGATTGTGACCAGAAATGCTATCTTTCAAGAGAGAAACGAGAGAGGGGGGGGGGGGGGGAAGAGGTCGTTGGAGTAGCGTGGGTGTGTGTGTGGGGGGGGGGGGGGGCTGGAGTGGAGTGGTTCGAACAGAGGACCCATAAGTCTCGTCAATACCATGATGAGGACCCATGTTGGGCTGGTGGGACCAGAGGAGGAATGACCGGAAATATGAAGAGGGAATATGTTGCCTGTTCTGAAGGTAGGCAGCTAGAGCAGCTAGGTGTAGTCGTATGGATGTGAAAGCTAAATCACAAGTTTGCAAGTGAAGTAAGTAAAAGACAATATCCCGCACTTTGTGAAGGGTCAATGTGTTTTGAATGACAAGAGATGGAACTCCTCAATTTCGCAGCATAACAGCCATGAGCAGTAGGTCTGGACGCTTCTTTAAGAATGCTCATGCATTCAGGTGGAAGATTGAGGTACCCAAATGACTTCAGGAGCCAGGCAGGCAGACCTCAGCTCTCTCAATCTTGTGCTCTAATTGCTCCATGGTTCTGAGTGAGAAGGTAGGACCTGTTAGAGAGCTTCTCATGGGAGAACTACTACGTTCAAGGAGGGGGGTGATCAATGGTTGGCATGCCCAGCCACCATGATGAGAGTGAGACATCTGCAGAAGCCGCAGGATCACAAACCGAAGTAGTGGGAGAGGAGGAAAAGCGTAGGCAAATATGCCTGACCAACTCCTTCATAGTGCATTGCCCCTGGGTTGTGGGAACCTGGAGGTGAAACTTGGGCATTTTCAGTTTTCTGCTGTGGCATAGAGGTCAACCCCCGGAAGTACTCGAGTAGGACTTACAGGTTGAGACCCTACTCATGGACTTTTTGCCGCATCCTGCTGAGGTCGTCGGCAGTCATTGTCCACATCCCAGAAGGTACTCTAGCAGATGGATCTTGTGTCTGGTAACTCACCACCATATGCTCTGGGATAGGGGAGAGCTGGGGAGATCCGATGCCCCTTGCTTTTGAAGATAATACATGGCCGTGATGTTGATCTGTCTTGATGAGGACTACTTTGGGAAAGTATAGCTTTCAATGCAAGGTGAACATTTAGTAGTTCCAGGTAACTGATGGGAGTTTCTGGGTCCCCACTGGTCTTGGACAGTCCGATCTTGTAAAGGCACATCACATCCTAGTTCCCCATCCCCCTGCCCCCTCCCTTCGACGTTGAAGGAGAGGAAAGTCTGGCCTTAGCGGTAGTGGCAGCTCCTTTAACCCTGCCTTTTAAGTTGTTGGATCGGTTTGACCCTCTAAAGTAGCCTCTAGGAAAAGAGGTGACCTGAGGTGTGTAAACACAGACGGAGGAAAGGAACCTGTGCAATCCCAAGAGAGCACCATAACAATGTCAAACCAGAGCACATGTCCAAACCCAAATGGGAAAGAAACAATCTAATAATGCAGACAATGACCATGTGCATTACCAGTAAAAGAAGAAGTCACAGTACCTCGTGACTCAAAAGACTTCTTTGAAGAAAAACAACTTGCACACACTAGATGGCAGTAGTATGCATAGCATGTGTATCTACAACCACACATGCCTCAAACATATTTCTATAGATAAATGATAGTCTGTTGTAAATATTAGAACCGGATGAGTGAAGAGGATTGCATCTAGAAAGCCTGGCGATGCACTTGTTCTGAGGCATCATAATAGGTGGGGGAAGCACCAAATATCCATGCACTCTAAAATAAATTTTCCATATTTTATATTTTCTACATAATGAGATCCTAAAGGTTTCCTATAGACAGGAGTAATTTTACAAACGTAACTACAATACAAAGAACCCCAAATAATTCCAATAATTATGCTTTATAGAGGGTTGTATGATGGAACAGATCTTGCCAATATCGTGAAGATACTAATTGGCTTTATGCTTCATAGGTTGCTAAGGAGTAAGCATTCAGGTTGGAGGAACCATAATAGAAAATGGAGATACTTATTCAATAAGTAGAAAAGTAAACCTCACTTTCTATTTGGAGTAAGAAGACCTCTTCTGCTCCGTGTGTCAAGCATAGCCTGGAAAATATAGCCATTATTAAAAACGGCTGAAAGGGAAGGCTTTTGGCAGAAACACTTTTGTGGTTAAGTACTGTAAATAAGTTAAGTGGACTGCAGGGATACAGGGAATGGGACCATTAAGTATACAGGACATATGGGTGTCATAAACTTGAACACTCAATAACTGACGTCTTAGCCAAAAATCCACTCCCAAAAAAAGTCAATCTTGAATCTTTCCTAATACCACTCAGAGGCAAGCAATACATTGTAATCCGCATCTTTGCAACCAAAATAGACTTCCTCGAATTCACAACCTACACTTGGGTGCTTCAACTGAACTGAAAAGTAAACTACTGACCCTATGAAATGCATACTCTTGCAATGATCCCAGTAGATTAATTCCCCCAATCAACTTAAAAACTATTCTTTTATCATCATCTGCTGCCTTCCCGGTTAGAGAGCAACAACTCCTCCCAACATATAGGTGAACTCCAATCCAAACTGAAAACATCATGCTTTAAACAAAGAAAAGAAAGAAGGACTTGCCCATCCCAACCTACCAAACTACAGACCAACAGCAAATGGGCCCCTTGTCGCAGAACTAATCAAAAAGGCAGTATGCTCCAAGATCTACGAACATCACAGCCTATGACCGAAGCAGGAAATCTGTACTTATCGGTGTCTGAGACAACCTCAGAAACATCAGGCAACCTCCAATGGAGCAACTACTCTACCCTTACTGGATTTAGGGGCAGCATTTGAAATGGTCTATCACCAAACAGTGGCTTAAATACTTTATAATACAAGTATCCAGGGCACTGTGCTTAAAATATTACCTTAAAGATGGATCCTAAATGTTTACCAGCACAATCAAATCCCATCTATAAAAGTAGGCACCCAGCAGGGATAAACTGCACTGCTAACTTTATGTTGATCTAGTCTCCCTCTGCCTCCCCCTTCTTTTGCCTGACCTTGTGAAATCATTTAATCTCACAAGATAAAACTACAAAGGATACTCTAGTCGCATAACATAACGACAATGTAAGTAAGTGCCCTCTTTTTGCATGGTTGCCCCCACTTTTTGCGAAACTGCTGATGTACCTTGACTAAGTGTGCCCTGGGCTCCTGCCAAATAGGTACCCAGGGCCTAAGTTCTTTCCTAAAAACTGCATTGAAAACAAAACCCAATTGGCACTCCCCAGCCACTGGTAAATGGTACCACAGGTACCCAGGGCACTGTGACCAGGGAAGGCCTATAAGGGTTGCAGCACTTTTTGTGCCACCCTTAGAGGCCCTGTACATTTACACACACATCGCCTTTGCAGGCGGCACATTTTGGTGCAGAACAAAGAACAGTCGACATGGCACACCTGTGTAACATGCCTACAACCCACTGCCCTGGCATAGATCAGCCACCCCTCTAGCTTGGTGCACTATATTAGTGGCGAGGGTACAGGTGCATGAGCCCTGTAGCCCTACAGTGTCCAAGCCAATTCTTAGACATTGTAAGTGCAGTAATGTCATTAAGAGCATATGGTGCTGGGAGCTTGTCATTACGTACCATAATGGCTTTGCTGAAAACTGGGAAGTTTGGTATCAAACTTCTCAGCACATTAAACCCATACAGATGCCAGCGTGGGATTTAATGAAAAATGCAAACAGAGGGCATCTTAGAAATGCCCCCTAAAATAGGACTTAACACTACTGTCCAGGCTGAGTGGCTGCTCACCAGCTGCCACCCCCAGACATGTTTCTGGACCCCCATGTTTCAGACCCCTGAGAGCCTGCTGCTCTCAGGGGTCTGAAACAATGCACATCCTGGGACGAGCTGCCAAACTTCCTCCCCAGGATGAGCAGGTTACACGAAGAGGAAGCTTCAAAGGCTTACTGCCTTTGTGAGCTTCCCCAGGCATTTTGCTGCTTCCAGCAACTGGTCCCCACCAATTGGGACCCCCACTTTAGGCAGGAGAACCAGCGGAATAACCAAGTGAGGAAGGGAGTTGTGCCCACCTTTGCCAACCCCACCCCTCAGGTGGGGGAGGCGAGGTGAAGCACAACTCTCAGTCCCGCCATCTTGCAGATGGGGGACCCAGCCAACCAGAGTGAGGCATATGCCCCCTCCCACGGGAGGGTGGCATAGGGCGTGTATCCACCCCAAGGAAGGGACCCATTGCTCCCAACCTTTATTTACCTGCAACGCCCCATAATCTAGTATTTAGGGGCACCCCTGAACCGTGCCTCCTCAGACAAGAAACAACCATGAAGAAAAGAAGGACTGAACAGCCGTGCTGATGCTAAGAGGAGGATGTCCACTGCCTTGGCCCCAGCCCTACCGGCCAGTCCCCATCTCGAACCTGCAGAAGCGAAAATCCGGTGCATCCTGCAGCCAGCAACCCTGAGTACCTGTCCTGCTTTCCAAAGAAAAAAAACGTTGTCTCCCGTGAACACCAGATTTGTTTACCCACAGACTCTGGCTCCGGCCAAATTTGCGAGTCTGCACCACTCTGCACCTGCTGCCATGGCCCAAGTTCAAGTGGCCCAACACCATGCGTAGGTCTCCCCTGCGATCCTGACCCGAGATCTAATGATCACTAACCTGCCTCGCATCTCCCAGCAAAGCCTGCAGCCTCTTTCTGGAGGATCCCCAACCGGGACCAGAGCTGGTAAGAGAAACCAGACGCCTATAAACACCCCTGCACCCAAAGTCCCACAGCCTTGGGTGATCCAACTTACCTCTCCAAGAAGATCTTCGTCCCTGAGCCTGCAATCTTTGTTGAAACCGAAGAATCACCATTCAAATCAACAGGGCACCAGACGCCAAACAAGCACCCTGCACCTAGCCGCCCCAGCGCCAATACGGGTGTACTTTAGGTGCTAACTCGGAACCCCCTTTGCCCTGAACCTAACACCAGGAGCTTTGCTCCCATATCAAGGTGGCCAGCTTACAAGCAGCCACCAAGCGGAGGCCGCCTATCCCCTATTGGGCCTCAGCACTCTGCACACAGCCGCCCTAGAGCCGCTGAGGGTGTTTTGAGAGTGCATCCTAGACCCTGGGAGAACACTTGTTCTAACCAGAGAAACTCAACCCAAAAGACTGAGTACTTACCTGGTAACCAATAATTAATTTCTCTCCATAGAATACATGGACTGTTTTTCTGTGAAAAAGGTTTTTGAGTGTGGAATTGATTTGTACGGAAACCTGAAAATGTACAATTGTGCATTGTGACATTTGCTGATGGAGTGTGTACAACAATTGCTTAACAGTACCCTCTGATTAAGCTTTGCTGCTCAAACACAGTATCACAAATAGAAAGTAAGGTGCTATCTACTTTTACCTCTGCCAACCATTGGGGATCCACTGGACTGTGAACACTAAACCTCATTTTAGTATAGTATATACAGATCCAGGTTTCTACACAATACTGTTTTTACTTTAAAAAGGAGAAAGCGAATATCAGGAATAACATTTAAAAAAATATATAAAAAGTTCGATTTGCAAACAGTACCAACCAGTAGACAAATTCTTAGCGGGAATATTAATTTAAAACCCCTCCGAAAAGGTGCCTCAGGTAACAAAGGAATAATCCACATATCAAGGATTGGTCACAGAATGGAACCAATTCTCCATCAAACTTAGTCCATTTCTGTCATATACAAGGCACCAATTGACAGTGTGCCTGAAAAAGTAAAACAAGTAGTTCTCATTTGAGTAAAATTAACATTTAACTCTTTGCGCATAAAGTTACACCTACAGACGGTCACCAGTTTTTCGTAGTTCAGACCAAAGGTCTTTAGCCTTTAAAAAATAATTTTGCAACTAATAAAAGTCTGACCTTCAAACTTTGAATAATCATGAGGTTATTACCAGTCTCACCAAAGAAAAAAAAAGTAAACAGCCTACAGGCAAGCCTAATATTCAAACATATTTATACAGGTATTAGAATAGGTTGCCCTAGAAAAGGGGAAAACAGTCTCCTCGTCAGACCCAAAAGTATATGGGTGCATTAAAATTGCCCCTTGAGAGACAAAGGAAAAATTACACTGAGACTACTTCCATCATAGCCACAAATCATTTGTGACTTTTTGTTTACTGGTTACTTGGCAACTCTTCTGGGCAACAGTTGCAGGATTCCTTTGCCAGAGGGCTTTGACAACAGGAGTTCCAGCACACAGGTCAAACATTCTTTTCTGCTCTTGGGAGCCTGCCTTTTCCCTACTTTTAGGCTCTGCAGCACACTTTTCCTGCACAGGTGACCCACACTATGCTAGAACATTGTTATTTTGTGTACATCTGAATTAACTGTTCTATTTACTCTGATGATTAGTGGCAATGGTGCTACATTGTATTAAAGTTTTAAACTCCCTCAAAACCCTGGAGTAAGCTTTGACCGCAAGTCCTCATTACAAAGCACCCAATTCCCAAACAAACTGGGAATTGATTGGTACTGTGGCCCTGGGATTGCAGCTAAAAAAGACTGAACACACACAAGATATCGCCAAGTTACCACAGAGTGGTCAACAAGAACGCCTCACACTTTGGTACTAAACATGGAACTACACATCAAACAGAATATTGGTAGACGATGCTGGGTTAGAGTGGAACCTCGTAGGACCTGCTCACAAGGGTCCCCCAGTCATAAGAGTGCCCTTCTAGGCTGGGTACCAACCCTAGGAGAAGCCTATATTAGCATCTAGCCCCTTCCAATTGTCACAGGTTCATGTAAAGTCTTAGAAAACATCTGTTGGCTATACAGAATTAGGTTTAGAGCAGACGGACTGTGCCAATTTACAGCTGAATCACAAGACTGCCTGGCAGCAGACAAATTATATAAGCAATGCACTTTGGACCCTCAATTGGTTACAGGACCTACCTCTGAAGACCAGTTCCAGTGATGGTAAACATAATGCATCACAGAAACATGGGCCAGCAAATTGCAAGCAACTCAAATAATGGGGTTAGGCATGTGATAGATCTCCATGTGGGTAAAATAGTCCTGTTTAATGTTTATGATTTAATGGTTGCATATTACAGACCAGGCAGAAGGTCGGTTAAAAAAATAATATAAAAAAATAATTAAAAAAAAGATGTCCTGCAGGAGATGGTCGCAAAGAAAGTGCTAGCACAGTGTGGGGTCAACTGTGAAGAACTGTCCCAAACAGCAACTCTTAAAACCTGCGGACACATGCAAAGGTGACGGCAGAAGAACAAATAGTTTCCCTGTAGAATGTAGTTGTGCAGCATGAATTTTCTGGATTCACATGGCATGCATTATTCCACCATCTAGTGGATGGGTCCAGATTTATCCAACTTTCCTTCTTGTTTGTTGGACCTTACTCTATTTCTTTTGTTTTAGTAGGTGTTGGGCGCCAACGGATTTGCCCCTTTGGTGCTTCCGGTTTACGTTGCAGCTCCTCCTCCGGAAGCTCACACATTGTTTTTTTCCCGTTTCCCCCATCTTCCTGGTGGAGTCAAGGGGGTCGTTTAGGAATCCAGAAAATTCTTCAAGCTGCAAAACTACACCTACAGGTAAGAAACTATTAGTTTTGCAGCAGGTATCTTTTCTGGATTCACATGCGGTGCATAGATCATCTAGCAGTATCAGTCCAAAAGTGGTGGTTGGGTTGAAGATGGGTTTATATTTGAAGATAAATGTTTTATTATCTTGTCTAACCAGAGCTTTTTTTATTCATTTGCACATCTATACAATAATGCTTTATGAAAGTAGGAGTTATTGACCATGTGGTTTCTAAACAAATATCTTGTAATGGGGAGTTTGCTAGAAAGCCAATAGCTGCTCTTTTTCCCCCCTTGTTGAATGAGCCTTTGGCACGAAGAAATATTTTCTCCTGCTTTATTATGACAAAATTTAAGAGTCTCAGATCCATCTATCCACGGTGCCTTTAGTCACAAATGTGTCCTCATCTTTATCTGCGAAGGGTTGTTTTGCTTTCCTGTAGGTCTTTTTTTCCATATTGAAAATTACTACTCTAGCATCGAATGTGTGAAGAGCTCTTTCTGCACGATTCATCCGAGTATTGAAAAAAAACTTGGAATTAGAATAGAATGTGACGCAGCCTTAGGGCAACATTGTGGATCTGTTCCCCTGACAATTTTATCCGTGTGGATTTGCATATATAGCTCTTTAATTGAGAGCTTGTAATTTGCTCACTCTCCTTAGAGATGTTATGGGCACCACAAACGAGGTCTTTAAAGTGAGCATCTTTTTTGAGTCATTGTGTAAAGGCTCAAAGAGTTCTTTCATTAGTTGAATTAATACTCAAATATGGTTCCATGTAGGTGCTATAATTGTCTTGGGTGGGGAGGCGATGGGGGAAGCAATCCTTTTGGCTCCCTCCAAGAATATTTTGGTAACTGGAGCTGTGAAAAAGCTTTCCTATAAGCCATCTAGTATAAGCTACTATGGCTGCTAAATGTGCCTTTAACGACGCATGTTACTTTACAGTCAATTAAATGAGATGTTAATAAAGCAGACTCCTCTGTATACTTAGTAAACCTCTCAAGGCACAATAAATAATATATTTTCTATTTAGAAATGTAGCCCCTCCTAGTTTGGCTCCTGTAGATGTAGAACTTGGGCCACATAAATCTCTCAGAAAAAATATGGTAGTACTAAAGAGAAGCAAGGAAACAGACTGTTCAGCTCAAGATCTCTGGTTCTGGATGAAGTACCCTACCTTAGTTTAACAAAAACAGATCTTGTTGAATCAGAAGTTATTTTGAAGTTCCCCTGTGCCAGCTGATTTAGATCGGAGTACCAGGTTTGTCTTGCCAATTGTGGAGCAATTCAAATTAATGCCATGTTACTTCTCTTGCATTTGCTGATCACCCTGTGCAACAGTGGAATTGGGGGAAAAGGTGTAGGCAAATGTCCCTGACCAATCCATCGACAAGGCATTCCCTAGAGATCGATTGTGAGGTAGTCTGGATGCAAAGCTTTGGCATTTTGTGTTCTGAGGAGTTGCAAAAAGATCGTAGGTGTCGCCCATATTTTGAAGATTCCTTCGAGGACTTTCTGGTTCAATTCCCATTTGTGGGAGAGGATGCCTATCTGCTGAATTTGTGTGCTTCCATATTGTCATCTGGAACATGAATTGCTATTAAGGAATTGAATATGCTACTTACCAGTGTGCATCTGTTCTTGGCATGTAGGGCTGCTAACATTCATATCTAGAGCATAGATCGCAGCCTAGTGTTGGGTCCGGATGATTGCACATTGTTGTCCTGGAAGAGTCTTCGAAGTATCACGAGATAGGTGGCTCCTCCCCTGGACTACAGTGCGCATGGGCATCGACTCCATCCCCAGATTGTTTTTAGCCATTGTGGCAAAGATGGAGTGCGATAGTGTAAACGATGTCCATGCTAGTGATGAAATGCATGAAGTAGTCTGCAGCTGCTACAGGCGCCGGGGAGGAGGGCGGGCGATATGAATGTTAGCAGCCCTACATGCCAAGAACAGATGCATACTGGTAAGTAGCATATTCAGTTCGAGGCATGTGGGCTGCTAAATTCATATCTAGTGCATAGAATACATAGCAGTCCCCTCATGAACGGCGGCCGCCCGTGCCAGCTGCAGAAGTCTGAAAAAGAGTTTTGAGAACAGCCTGTCCTACAGCTGCTTGCTGTTTGGAGTGCACATCTACACAGTAATGTTTGGTAAATGTATGTGGTGTAGCCCACGTGGCTGCTCTACAAATATCCTCTAAAGGAATGTTACCTAGGAATGCCATGGAGGCCCCCAGTTTGCGTGTGGAGTGCGCCCTGGGGGGGGACCGTTAAAGTGCGTTTAGCTTTCTGATAACAAATCTGAATGCATTTAACGATCCACCTGGCTATTCCAGCTTTGGAAATAGCGTTGCCTTTGTGCTGTGCGGAGAAGGCAACGAAAAGTTGCTGTGTCTTCCTAAAGGGTTGTGTTCTGTCAATATAGTACATCAATGCCCTTTTAACGTCTAGCGTGTGGAGCATTCTTTCCGCTACTGTTTCTGGGTTTGGAAAGAATGCGGGCAGTTCAATGGTTTGATTGACATGAAACTGTGACACCACCTTCGGAAGGAACTTGGGGTTAGTGCGGAGCACTACCCTGTTGGAATGCACTTGTATAAATGGCTCTTGTACAGTGAGCGCTTGTAGCTCACTAACACGCCTTAGAGACGTGATAGCAATAAGGAAAGCCACTTTCCATGTCAAGAACTGAATCTCACATGTATGTAGAGGCTCAAAAGGTGGGCCCATCAACCTAGTGAGGACCACGTTGAGATTCCATACTGGAGCGGGTGGGGTTCTGGGAGGAATGACCCGCTTCAGCCCTTCTAGAAAAGCTTTAATGGCAGGCACCCTGAAAACAGAGAGATGCTGCCTGTTTTGAAGATAAGCCGCTATGGCGGATAAGTGTATCCTAATGGAAGCGTACGCTAGATTGCATTTGTAAAGATGTAACAAATAGCAGATGATGTTAGGAATGGAGGCATCTAGCGGGTCAATGTTGTGTGCTGTACAATAAATGACAAAAACGCTTCCATTTTGCTGCATAGCAAGCTCTTGTAGTGGGCTTCCGTGCCTCCCTGATGATGTCCATGCATTCAGGAGGCAGGTTGAGGTAGCCAAACTCTAAGACCTCAGGAGCCAGATCGCCAGATTGAGCTGTTGCGGATCTGGGTGCTGAATGTCGCCATGGTTCTGCGTCAAGAGCCTGGGTGTGAGGTGCAGCCTTTGATGCGGTACCACGGAGAGTTCTAGAAACGTGGTGTACCATGGTTGGCGTGCCCACGTTGGAGCAACTAGGATGAGTGTCATCGAGTGTTGCTTTAGCTTTCTTGCCACCAGCGGTATCAGAGGTGCTGGGGGAAAAGCGTACGCAAATCTGCCTGACCAGTTCATCCATATCGCATTCCCCTGCGACTGTGGGTGAGGGAACCTGGCGGCAAAGTGTTGGCATTTTGCGTTTTCCCTTGTGGCAAACAGGTCTATCTCTGGATGACCCCACTGTTGAAAGTACGGGTGGAGTACTGATGGATGTATCTCCCACTCGTGCATGTGATGGCTGTACCTGCTGAGCAGATCTGCCATCTGATTGTCTGTGCCCGGGAGGTGTTCCGCCATGAGGAAGATGTTCCTCTGAATGGCCCACTTCCACATGCTCTGAGCCAGGTGAGACGGCTGTGGAGGGTGCGTACCTCCCCGTTTCTGGATGTAATACATCGCCGTCATGTTGTCCGTCCGGATTAACACGACTTTGTTGCACAGATGTATGTTGAAGGATTTGAGTGCCATGAAGATTGCCATCAATTCCAGATAGTTGATGTGCATCTTCTTTTGCTGCGTCGTCCATAGTCCCTGCACAGTGTAGTGGAGCACATGAGCTCCCCACCCCTGGAGAGATGCGTCCGTTGTTAGGATAATCTGTGGCACAGGCTCTTGGAACGGTCGGCCCTTGCAAAGGTTGTGTGGATTCCACCAATGCAGAGAGTTGTACGCCCGACCGGTGACCAACACTAGGTCTTTTAATTGTCCGTGAGCCTGAGTCCACTGATGCGCTAAGCATTCTTGGAGCGGACGCATATGCAACCGTGCGTGCGGGACAATGAAGATGCAGGAGGCCATCATGCCTATCAACTGCATGAACACTCTCGCTGGGAGTGAGGTTTGCGGTCTGAACCTCCGGATGAGCGACTGGATGTTGCCGATCCTCACCTGGTTTGGCTGAGCCGTAGCTGTCAGAGTATTGATTGTCGCGCCCAGATACTGCCGCACATGGGCTGGCTGGAGGTGCGACTTTGGATAGTTTAACGAAAACCCCAGACTGTGAAGGAGGTGAATTGTGTGGGACATGTCCGCGGCACACTGCTGTTCCGACTTTGCTTGAACGAGCCAGTCGTCTAGGTAAGGATAGACATGTATGTTTTGTCTCCTGAGGTGCGCCGCCACGGTCGCCAGACACTTTGTGAACACCCTGGGGGCAGTGGTTACCCCGAAGGGCAGGACCTTGAACTGGTAATGCCTGTTTTGTATGGTGAACCTGAGGTACTTTCCGTGGGACGGGTGGAGTGGTATGTGAAAATAAGCATCCTTGAGGTCCAAGGTTGTGAGGAAGTCCCACTGGTTTAACAATGGTAGAACCTGCTGTAGTGTTAACATGTGAAAATGTTCTGAGAGTATGTAGAGGTTGAGGGGGCGTAGGTCTAGAATGGGCCTGAGCGAGCCGTCCTTTTTTTGGGATTAAGAAGTACAGGGAATAAACCCCTGTGCCTTCTTCCTCCACCGGCACGAGCTCTATCGCGCCTTTTTGTAGAATCACCAGGACTTCTTGCTGCAATAAGTGCAAGTGCTCTGCTGACATAGGACGGTGTCTTGGGGGTATGTTGGGTGGAGTGGATGTTAGCTCTAAATAGTAGCCGTATTGGATAAGTTTCTTGACCCACCTGTCTGTGGTGATGGATTTCCAGACTGGCAGGAACTGCTGGAGTCTCCCCCCGACAGGTGTTGGATGGTCTGGGGGCAGTGACAGGGAGTCACTGTTTGTTGGCAGCAGAGGAACGGGAATTATTGTTGCCTCTGCCTCTGCCCTTTGCGCTGTCTCCTCTGTAACCACCTCTATTCTGTTTTGGGTACGAGGCCTGGGCGCCTCCCTTGTTGAAATGCGACTGCTGTGCCAAGTGTCCTCTGGCAACACCCCGTGCACCTGAGCGACGAAAAGTGTTCCCTCTGTATTGCTGAGACTGAAGCGCCCCCATGGACTTGGCCGTTTCAGTATTTTTTTTATCTTTTCGAGGGTGGTATCAACCTCTGGGCCAAACAGTCTGTCTGGATTGACAGGCTGGTTGAGGATAGTCGTTTGTATCTCTGGCTTGATTGAACCCTGAGATGCGGAGCCATGCCGGACGCCTTAACATAACACTAGTGTTTATTGCTCTTGCTGCTGTATCAGCGACATCTAGCGCACATTTAATCGCAGCGTTAGAAATTAGCTTGCCCTCTTGTATCAGCATCTCAGCTCCTTCTTTAAACTGATCTGGAAGGTGTTGTAAGAGCTTCTCTAAGGTGTCATAGTGCGCCCTATCATACCTGGCTAACAGGGCTTGAGTGTTAGAAATGCGCCATATGTTGGCTGCCTGCGCAGCCACCCTTTTGCCCCCTGCCTCCAGCACTTTAGACTCTTTGTCCAGGGGAGGAGCTTCACCCGTTGTCTGTGAATTTGCCCTCTTGCGGGCATTGGAGACCACCAAAGGGTCTAGAGGCAACTGTCCCCGAATATAAGTAGGGTCACCAGGCGCCGGCCTGTATTTCTTTTCAATACGTGGGTTCACCACTCTGGCTCTGGTGGGTTCTTTGAAAATGTCTCTGGCATGCTTGAGAACCCCCTTAAGCATTGGAAGTGTCTTCACCGTTTTTTCTGATGCCGAAAAAGTATCAAACAAAAAGTCAACTTCCACTGGGTCGGCATGCATCTCTACTTTGTGGTTTGAAGCTGCCCTTTCAATTAAGGCATTAAATGCCGCAGAGTCTTCAGTGGGAGAAGTTTTAACACCATACAGATGTGGGTCACTGACCAGCTGTTGGTCCCCCTGATCACCAGAGTGTATCCATGATTCTTGCTGCTCATCAGGGTCAGTAGTTTCAGGGAAGTTATACTGCTCATCTTGGTCACCCTCATCCCCATTGGATCCAGTGGGTGAAGGTGTAGGACTCCTCCCAGGCCCTTGAGGGATGGGTTCCACAAGGTCCGGCGTGTCTGGTGCAGGCCTTTTCTTTTTTAGAGGTATGACATAGGATTCTACAGGCTGTGCTGTAATTTTCCTTTTGTAGAGGGTTAATCTACCCGTGTCGGTGTCGATAAACTGCTCTGAATGTTCGGCAGGCAAGGGTGGTCGACCAAAACCTCCCGTGAGCTGAGCCACTGATTCCTCGGTCACCGTACGAGGGGCAAAAGCCTTCGGCGCCACCTTTGGCGGTAGAGTGTAGAGTATCAGCATCGAAGTCTTGTCCAGTGGAACACTCTGCCTCGGCACCGAGTGTGTTTTCTGCTCCGACGCCTTGTCCCGTATTCGTTTCAGGGAGTCCGTGACTTGCTTTGAAAACGAAGCGGATGGCTTCGTCGAGCCGACCGACGACCTCTGTTCACCCACAGGGGGAAGAGCCATGCGTCGACGAGATGTCTGTGCGGCGGAGGCGTGGATGCACCTTCGACAGCCGTGCTCCGGTCCCCCGTCCCAGCCTTAGTAGTCGACGTCGCTGACTTTGGAGCAGCGGATTTGACCTTTGGCGTAGGGGCTCCAGACTTCGGCTCGGTGCCCTTTGCTGACGCCGTTTCGACTGTCCGCGTGCCTGTTGGTGCGGCAGTTGTCGCTGAAGGAGTCACAACAGTCTTTTTCGACTTTGGCTCGACCACCTTAGACGACACTGGCTCGACGACCTTCTTCGAGCTGGTCTCCTTGGCCCCTTTCGGTACCGTAGCCTGATCGACAGCCTTCTTTGGCTTAGAGGCCTCCGAAGACGACGGCGCCGATGCAGTCCCAGACGTCTTCAGTTTCGATGGTGTGTCGGCCATCTTTGTAGTTTTCGATTCCGAAGGTTTCGGTTTATATTTGTGTGATGAAGGCTCCGTAGTCGTGTCCGTAGCCGGGCCAGGAGGCGGGGCCGAGGATCGAGGAGTAGGGTCGTGGGTAAGGCCGAGTGGCGATCCCGTGACCTGAGCCTTAGTAATTGTACGCACGGGGCATAGTTCTTCCTCTGAGCTATCTTCCGCGGCCCCATAAACTTCCTCGTCGTCCCCTACCTCCGACGGTTTCGTACAGGCCCTCGATGGGTTCCCCGTAGTCGGCCTCGACCTCCGCCGATGAAGGTGAGATCTGCAGGTGAAGCTCTTGCTCGTCTGCTTCGGGGTCTGTAAAGATGTCGACAGGCGCTGGTGCCGATCGCTGGGCCTCGAGGCGCGCCACGCGCCGAATCTTGAGCGTCTTCTTCGACCTGAATTTTGAACAGGCCATACAGTTGGCCTCGTTGTGGTCCGGCGACAGGCACTTGTTGCATACAGGATGCACGTCGATGTGCGGGTATTTCGAACCGCACACGGGACAGTACTTGAACGGGCTTCGTTCCATCGTAGCGTCGTCTGGGTCTTGCTGCGTCGACAGGGCCTTGATGACCGAAGAGTCACCCGACTCCACAGGTATCCGACTCGAAGAGTTGGAGTACACACGAGACCGAACGCTAACAATACCGACGAAGTAAAGAAAGCCTTGTGGCCTTCAAAAGTTGTTTTATTGATTCCAAACAGGAGACGTCGAAATCACATCCGAACCCAATGGCGGAAAAAAACAATCTAGGGATGGAGTCGATGCCCATGCGCACTGTAGTCCAGGGGAGGAGCCACCTATCTCGTGATACTTCGAAGACTCTTCCAGGACAACAATGTGCAATCATCCGGACCCAACACTAGGCGGCGATCTATGCACTAGATATGAATTTAGCAGCCCACATGCCTCGAACATGCTACTTACGAGTATGCATCTGTTCTTGGCATGTAGGGCTGCTGATATTCACATCTTATGCATAGATCGCCGCCTAGTGTTGGGTCTGGATGATTGCACATTGTTGTCCTGGAAGAGTCTTCGAAGTATCACGAGATAGGTGGCCCCTCCCCTGGACTACAATGCGCATGGGCATCCTCAGATTGTTTTCGCCATTGTGGCAGGGATGGAGTATGATACAGTAAGTGATGTCCATGCTAGAGATTAATACTGAGTGCTACAGCTGCGACAGGGAGGGAGGGCGATGTGAATATCAGCAGCCCTACATGCCAAGAACAGATGCAAACTGGTAAGTAGCATATTCCGTTCGAGGCATGTGGGCTGCTGAATTCACATCTTATGCATAGAATGTATAGCAGTTTCCTCCTAGCGGCGGTTGCCCGTGCCAGCTGCAGCAGTCTGAAAAAGTTTTGAGTACAGCCTGCCCTACAACTGCTTGCTGTTTGGAGTGTACATCTACGCAGTAGTGTTTGGTAAATGTATGTTTGGAAATGGGGTTGCCTTTGTGCTGTGGTGAGAAGGCAACAAACAGTTGCTTAGTCTTTCTGAAAAGTTTTGTTCAGTCTATATAGTACAGGAGAGCTCTTTTAACGTCTAGGGTATGTAGAGCTCTTTCTGCCACGGAATCTGGATTAGGGAAGAATACTGGCAGTTCTATAGCTTGATTGATGTGAAACTGGGACACCACCTTTGGCATAAATTTAGGGTTAGTTCGCAGCACTACCCTATTAGCGTGAATTTGTATGAATGGCTCCTGAATAGTTAGGGCTTGCAGCTCACTAACTCTTCTGAGTGATGTAATAGCCACCAGAAAAGCCACTTTCCACGTTAGGAATTGTATCTCACAGAAATGTAGAGGTTCAAAAGGTGGTCCCATTAGTCTGGTTAGAACCACGTTGAGGTTCCAGACAGGTGAAGGTGGGTGTCTTGGAGGAATGATTCGTTGGAGTCCCTCTAGGAAAGCTTTAATAGCAGGCACTCTGAAGAGTGAAAGGTGCTGCCTGTTCTGAAGATAAGCTGCCACTGCAGCTAAATGTATTCGTATGGAACTGTAAGCCAGATTGCATCTGTGTAAATGTAAGAGGTAACATATGATGTTTTGAGTAGATGCATCTAGCGGATTTATGTCATTATTGTTACAATAGATGACAAATCGTTTCGACTTTGCCGCATAGCATGCCCTGGTGGTAGGCCTCCTTGCCTCCTTGATAATATTCATACAGTCGGGAGGCAAGTTTAGGTAACCAAACTTTATGACCTCAGGAGCCAGATCGCAAGGTTCAACTGTTGCGGATCTGGGTGCTGAATGTCACCATGGCTCTGCGTTAAAAGACTGGGTGTTAATCGCAGCCTTTGATGAGGAACCACGGAAAGTTCTAGGAACGTGGTGTACCATGGTTGCCGCGCCCATTTTGGAGCAACTAGGATCAGCGTCATTGAGGGTTGTAGCAGTTTGCGTGCCACTAGTGGTATGAGCGGGGCTGGGGGAAAAGCATACGCAAACTTGCCTGACCAGTTCATGCATAATCGCATTGCCCTGAGACTGCGGATGTGGAAACCTGGCGGCGAAGGTTCGGCATTTTGTGTTTTCCTTTGTAGCGAACAGGTCTATTTCTGGGTGACCGCACTGCTGGAAGTGCTGTTGCAGCACTGAGGAATGTATCTCCCACTCGTGCATCTGGTGGCTGTGCCTGCTGAGCAGGTCCACCATCTGGTTGTCCTTGCCTGGGAGGTGTTCCGCCATGAGAAAGATGTTTCTCTGAAAGGCCCACTTCCACATGCTTTGCGCTAGATGGGACAACTGTGGAGCGTGCCCCCCCCCTGCTTCTGTATGTAGTACATGGCAGTCATGTTATCCGTCCGGATTAACACAACCTTGTTGCAAAATGTACCTTGAACGCCTTCATTGCCATAAAGATCGCCATCAGTTCCAGCAGGTTGATGTGCATCTTCTTTTGCTGTGTCGTCCATAGTCCCTGCACTGTGTAATGTAGGACATGCGCTCCCCATCCCAGGAGCGATGCGTCCGTTGTCAGCACTATTTGTGGTACAGGCTCTTGGAACGGTCGTCCCCTGCAAAGGTTTTGTGGGTTCCACCAATGCAGAGAGTTGTATGCGCGACCGGTTACCAACACTAGGTCTTTCAATTGTCCCCGAGCCTGGTTCCACTGCCGTGCCAAGCACTCCTGAAGCGGACGCATGTGTAGTCTTGCGTGAGGGACTATGAAGATGCAGGAGGCCATCATGCCTATCAACTGCATGAACACTCTTGCTGGGAGCGAGTGTTGGGGTCTGAATTTCTGAATGAGTAACAGAATGCTGTTGATTCTTGCTGAGTTTGGCTGCGCCTTTGCCGCCAGAGTGTCTATTGTTGCTCCCAGGTACTGTTGTACATGGGCGGGCTGAAGATGAGACTTTGGGTAGTTTAATGAGAACCCGAGGCTGTGTAGGAGGCGAATAGTGCGGGACACGTGGCTGGCACATTGCTGGGCTGAGTTTGCTTGGATGAGCCACTCATCTAGATAGGGGTAGACGTGAATATGGTTTCTCCGTAGGTGCGCAGCCACTGTCGCTAGGCATTTGGTAAACACCCTGGGGCTGTTGTGACCCCGAAAGGCAGTACCTTGAACTGGTAGTGCTGATTTTGGATGGTAAACCTGAGGTACTTCCTGTGTGCTGGATGTATTGGTATGTGGAAATATGCATCCTTTAGATCCAGTGTTGCGAGGAAGTCTCCCTGACTGAGTAATGGTAGGACTTGCTGTAAAGTGAGCATGTGAAAGTGTTCTGACAAGATGTATTGGTTTAGGGGCCTGAGGTCTAGTATTGGCTTGAGAGACCCGTCCTTTTTGGGTATTAAGAAGTACAGAGAGTACACCCCTGTACCCTGTTCCTGTATAGGGACGAGTTCTATGGCCCCTTTTTGCAGCATGCTGATAACTTCTTGCTTCAATAAGTTTATGTGCTCATAGGACGGTATCTTGGGGGTATGTTGGGTGGAGTTGAGGTTAGCTCTAGACAATAACCGTACAGAATAAGTTGCATCACCCACCTGTCTGTGGTAATGCTTTCCCAGACTGGCAGGAACTGTTGTAATCTGCCCCCGACCGGTGTTACATGGTCTGGGGGCAGCGATAAGGCGTCACTGTTCAGTATTGGCGGAGGGTCTGGTGTGGTTATTCCCTCGTCCTCTGCCTTTACTGCTGTTGCCACGGTATCCACCTCTGCTTGTTTTATTATAGGTGGATTGCGAGTTCCCTTTATTGTATTGCGTTTGTTGGGATGCCTGCCCTCTTGTAGGTCCTCTGTTATTGGAGCGACGAAAGGAACCTCCTCTGAATTGTTGTGACTGCAAGGCCCCCATAGATTTGGCTGTCTCCGTGTCTTTTTTAATGTTTAAGATTGTGTCCACATCAGGATCAATTAAAAAAATCAGGGTTTACAGGCTGATTTAATAATGTGGTTTGAATCTCCTGTTTGAACCCTGAGATGCGCAACCAAGCATGCCTTCTGAGCATGACACTTGTGTTGATGGCCCTGGCTGCAGTGTCTGCTACATCTAGCGCACATTTAATGGATGCGTTGGATATCAGTTTCCCTTCCTGTATTAGAGTTTCTGCTCCTTCCTTGTAGGCATCAGGCAAATGTTGTAGCAGTTGCTCTAATGTGTCATAATATGCCCTATCGTATCTGGCTAATGGGGCCTGTGAGTTGAAAATTCTCCAGATGTTAGCTGCTTGAGCAGCCACCCTTTTTCCAGAAGCTTCTAATACTTTAGACTCTTTGTCTGGAGGGGGAGCATCACCAGTAGTTTGGGAGTTGGCACGTTTACGAGCATTGGATACCACCAAAGAGTCCAACGGCAGCTGTCCCCGAATGTATGTAGGGTCCACAGGCGCCGGTCTGTATTTTCTTTCAATTCTGGGGTTAACAACCCTTGCTCTTGTGGTTTCCTTGAAAATGTCTCCAGCGTGTTTGAGGACACCCTTTAACATTGGCAATGTTTTAACTGATTTCTCTGAAGTGGAGAAAGTGTCAAACAAGAAATCCCGCTCAATTGGGTCAGCATGCATGTCCACATCATGATTTTGTGCTGCCCTCTCCATTAATGCGTTAAACGCCGCTGTATCCTCTGTTGGCGAAGTTTTTACAGGGTAAGAAGGAGTATCAGGGATAGTTTGTGACTCCCCCTGGTCAATAGGGTCTGTCCAGGTTTGAGTCTGGTCCTCTTGATCATCGCCTGCAGGGTAACTATATTGTTCATCATAGTCATGCCCCATATCCTCATTAGAGCGTGTGGGTGAGCCTGCAGAAGTGTCCTGGCCATAGTACCTTAGAGCTTCAAAATGGACAGGCGAGGTTGAAGAATCCCTTTTCTTTTTTAGTGGGATTTTTATATGATTCCAGAGGATTTTCCGACCTGATCTTTCTTTAATAAACTGTAAGCTTGCCTGTGTCGGTGTTGATATGGAGCTTCGACTGATTATCATAGGAGGGCTCCTGGTACAGAACGTCCTCTTCTAGAGGATGACTCCTTTTCCCAAGTGACAGTTTTTGTCGGTTCGTTCCTGGTCTTATAATCGATCGCCTTAGGCCGTGATGTTGGGGGCAGTCCTAATTTTATCGGCAGCTTTGGGCCCGGCGTAGATATTTGACAGACTGACTTCACCTTGTCGTTGTGCTTTTGGCCTTGCGCGGACTTCGATCGTCGGAGGCGCGCTCTTTTTCTTCGTTTCGACTTGCTCCTTAGAGGCGCCTTTTGGTTTCGGCTCGAGGGTTTTGCCGAGCTGTTTTTCAACTCGGTGCCTCTGTTCGAGGGCCTTCCGGGACTAGAGTCCCTTGTTTGTTTCACTGTCCGTCGACACCGACCTCGTCTGTTCGACGTACTTGGCTTTATCGATGGACTTTAGCGCACCAATCTTCGGCTCGACACCCTTTGTGGTCGATCCCGCAGGGCCGTCAACACTTTTCTTCGGCGTCGATACCGATGTGGTCGCACTCTTCGATCCGAGGACTGTTTTCAGCAGTTTCGGATTCGTTATTGTCTCGATAGGTTTCTGTTTCGCTTTCTGTAGGGCGACCGATGGCTCGTGTGATATATTCTTAGCCGGGCCGAGACGCGGGGCTATAGAATGTTTGTCAAGATCTTGGCTAAGGCCTTTTGGCGATGCCTCGACCTGAGCCGTTGAAAGTTTTTGAGTGTCTTTTTGGGGCCCAGTACCCACTGTTGGGCCTGGTTCATCACTCGAGTCGTCATCGACAACTCCGATGGGGGACACGTCGTCCCTTACCTCTTCGGCATTTTGTTCTTCATCGACACGTTCTTAGTTGTCTTCATAGTAGTTGAAGTCGTGCTCCGAACCTGGATCCGACGCCTGTTCCGGATCCTCAGTCTCGACGACCTCATAGTAGTCTTAATCGAAGATATTTACCGGGTCAGGCGCTGGCTTCGTCATTGTTGGTCTTGCTGCACGCCAGAGCCTAAGTGTCTTCGACCGGAATCGAGCACAAGCTAGACAGTTGTCCTCCTTGTGGTACGGTGATAAGCACTTGTTGCACACCGGGTGTACATCGATGTGCGGGTATTTAGAGTTACAAAGGGGGCATCGTTTGAACGGGCTCCGTTCCATCGACGATCGGGGCTCTGGTGTCGAAAAGGCCACGCGGCTCTCTTCGACGTCCTGCTTCGAAAAGAACTGGAACAAGAACTCGGCACCGATCGAATTAACACTACAGACGACCCCGAAAGCCTTTTGGCCTTGTAGAAAAGTTTCCGAACTTGAGTAAAGAAAAGTACATCCGAACCCAATGGCGGGGAAAAACAATCTGAGGATGGAGAGGATGCCCATGCGCACTGTAGTCCAGGGGAGGAGCCACCTATCTCGTGATACTTCGAAGACTCTTCCAGGACAACAATGTGCAATCATCCTGACCCAACACTAGGTGGCGATCTATGCATAAGATGTGAATTCAGCAGCCCACATGCCTCGAACATGTATTTTCTTTTTAATTGCCCAAGTCCAAACCTCCTAACCTTGATAACTGAAGGGATTGTGTTCAGTTTGTTTATATAAAACACTTGTTATATAGTGTCTGTTTTAATCAATACGGTTTTCCCGAACGGCTCCTGAAAGGCTTTTAAGGCTAGGAAAACTGTCTTTAGTTCGAAGATGTTGATAGAAGAATTGCATACTTTTCCGGCCACACCCCCTGATTTTGAGTGATTTCATATGTTCTCCCCATCTGTGGTAATTGTTACTGGTTGTGTTGGTTGCTAAAATGCCACGCTGGAGTTATGTTTGACCTGCTACACCATTTCATTTGCTCTTAAATTTTCTGCGTGCTAACCACTAGATCCTACCAACTCCCTGTTGCTGGTGACCATTGCACTGGTAACCATTGCTGAATGTCACATGTGAAGCCACACAAGGCATTAGTGGGATGAAAGAAGCCATCTTTCCCAGGAATCCCCCCACTGTCCAAGTTTGCCCTTTCTGGTACAGTTAACTTCCTGCTATTAAAGACTTTTTATTTTCTCGTTGGGAAACACATTCCCCTGGAAAGAGTTTATTCTTGCTCCAATGGCTGTCAGTGACATTTGAAAGTGGTGAAGGCGTAAACTTTTGGTATGACATATGTAGTGAACGATGAGAGTAAGCTTAATGGACAAATGTGAGGTCGAGGCTAGGTCCTCCTCCAGAGAAAAAAATATTGGCAAATGGTGCATTTTAAAGCAAATTAATTTAGTGATAAAGCAAGCCTTATAAAGCAGTGGGAACATAGTCTTCAAATATTAAACACATTAAAAACTGCCCTATATTCAAATGCATTAATGTTACTGTAATGTGAGAATTGTACAAAGCGACAACTTCAGCCTTAAACAGGTCTGCTTTCCCAGTGTCTTGGTCTGCATGCAGCATCAACTTTGGAAGAAAACGCTCTAACCAGGCTTCAGGAAGAACCCACAGCAGCTAATTGCAATCAGTCATATAGAAATATGTGAAGACTGGTCTTTAAGTGGGATGAAAATGTGGTGGCTCTCTAAGAGGGAACATGTTAAATACAATTCTGCAATTCCCATAGTGTGCTACCAAACTGGTATTTTGATTTTTTTTCTCAGCTGTAATTGCATCCAGATATAGAATACATCAATTGACCTACACCTAAAATCGGTCAGTACAGATGGCTTGGCCAGTGGGTGTTTGCTGTTTAAGATAAATGAGTAACAAGAATGTTATAAATAATTAACCTTCAAAAAATGTAAATTCCGATATTTCAACAGTATTGAGGCCTGTGGAAGGAGTTTTGACCTTCAGTTATGTGCACTTTGTTAGATATACATGTCCTTTTTCTCTGCACATCTCGTCCATCTGAACATCTTCAACCACTTCCCTTTTCCCTACAGCAGTCTTTTCACTCTTCCCCCGAAAGCCCTTCCTCGCATTTCCCTCACTTCCAAACATACACTGCACTCACATTTTTGCATATTTCCTTTTGCCCTGTAAATATTTTGCCACCTGTGCACCCCTTTAACACACACTATTACAGAATAGCAATTGCAAATAAAATACATGACTATTATTATGTGTGCTCAGCACAGAGGCCAATCCACCGAGAGTCACTATGCTTTGGCTTCAGAGCTCTCAAACACCTGGCACGGCTCAAAGTACGCAGGGGACGAAGAAAACAAACCTGATTAAATAGTTACCTTTTGAGGAAGGCAAGATTAAATAAAAACGTTAAGGCAATACAGGTCAGTGATTTAGTTACGCTCCGTAGGAAAGTGCCCTTTTTTGCGTGGTTGCCCCTACTTTTTGCCAAACTGTTGATGTAATTTGACAGAGTGTGCCCTGGGTTCCTGCCAACCAGGTACCCAGTGCCTATGTTCTTTACCTAAACTTTACTGTAGCATGTGGGCATAGAGTTGCCAATTGGGTTTTCCAAGTCCCTTGTAAAAGGTACTATATGTACTAAGGGCACTGTGACCAAGGAAGGCCTCTTAAGGCTGCAGCACCTATTGTGCCAGACTTAGAGGCCCTATACCTTTATACACCCCTGCTCCCCTCTTTGCAGGCTGCATGCTTTGGTGCAGAACAAAGTGAAGAGTCATGGCACCCTGCGTGCCATGCCTACAATCCACTGCCCTGGCATAGGTAAGCAACCCCTTTAACAATGCACATCCTGGGACAAGGTGCCAGGCCTCCTCCCCCAGGATAGGCAGAGACCACATTCTTCGCCCCCGAATCTGCAGTACTTGTTGCAACTGGAGAAACGCAATTGAAATCACCAGGGCACCAGACGCCAAACCAGCACCCTGCCGTCCATTTGCCGCTGTGGTTGCACCTTGTTAAACCCAAGGAGTTTTGCTCCCACATCCAAGTGGCCTGCTCATGAGCAGCCACCAACCGGAGCTTCCCCTAACCCCTACTGGACACCATTGGGCCTCAGCACCCGGCATCCGGCTACCCTCGGGCCGCTGATGGTGCTCAAAGAGTTCATATTTGACCCTGAGTGAACCGTGGGTCTAACCCCAGAAACCTAACTCACGTAACCAAGTACTTACCTGTAAACTGATAACTAAATTTCCTCCCATAGGATTGCATGGACAGCTTTTCTTTGAAAATCATTGTTGGTTTGTATGAAACCTTCAAAAACTGCAAATATACAAAAAACTGAATTACTTACCTTTTGTCTAAGAAATGTCAGTGAGATACCTAGGCATATCACCGATTAGCAAAAGTAACTTAAAAACGAATCCAAGTAGTAATGTGTACTGTAATCTACAAAGTAATTGAAAAGTAATTTTGATTGACTTAAAATCAACCAACTGTATTTGAACCTGTATTCAACTGTAATTCGCTGCATACATTTTGTTAAATATTTCACTTACCTGCACCAGTCCGGGTTTGGTTCTAGACATAAAACTAAAGAATATTTTTATACAAATAAAGTGGGTCAGAGTTCAGTCTTTCAGTTTGTGACATTTCTTGCCAGAGTGTGTACAATAAATGCTTAAAACTACCCTCTGATAAAGCCTTACTCTCTATTTGTGGTAGTGTGGGCGAGCAGTAAGGTAGTATCTACTTTTACCTCTGCCTACCTTTGGTGTTCCACTGGCTCTGTGCACACTATACCTTACTTTGGCATAGTATATACAGAGCCAGCTTCCTACACTCCTTTAGTTTGAACATTCATTGTTCATAAATCAATCGTTTGTTTGGCATTAATGTTAAGGGCATGAAGACAGGGCCAGTTTTAATGTCATACAGCAGATAACTGTCTACTGTAAGCACACATTTCTCACCTTGTGCTTGGCTGATAATTGATTCAACTTCATAAGGCAAATCTCGTCATTTAGATCAATTTCAAAGGGGGAACAAATGAAGCAGCTCTACTTCTATCGGGCCACTGATGTGTAGCCAGGGCCTAGGGTGTCACAGTAGGGGAGGTTAGCATGGCGAGGGGTCTCAGCAAAATGTTCATAACCGAAGATTAGCATTCTAACAGTTACCATTACCGAGAACAAGGTACCAAAACACGTGCTTGCATTCACTTCTACCTATGACGAATGGGAAAGGGTGGGATCTATGCCTGTGAATGACAGACTGCTTCTCTCTGTAGGGATGAAGACTCTAGCGCCTGAAACCATGATGCTGAAAGAGTCAATGGCATACAGTGGATACTACGGACTACAATGGCAATGAAGGGCTTTAGAACAGTAAGCTCTGCACCATGTGTATCAGTTCAGAAAGTTGATTTACTACCTGGCTTCAGTCTCCTGCTTTAGAGAGGCTCGCAGGCAGCCCAGACTTCAGTATATCAATTTGCTGAGATACGATTGTCTCTCTAAATAAATCGATCCATTTAATATTCGTACAGGAATGTGAACAAATTTAAAGGTGGGGATGCAGTCCCAGAGCCCCAATGGAGTATCTGCCCCAGCCTTGCTCACCAGAATCTTTTCCTGTAGTGGGTGTGGGGACAATTTCTTTATGCTGATGGAGAAACCTAGTGAGAATAAAGTGGATTACTTGTTGCATGTGTTCCTTGCATTTCCGGTAGGAGTTCGCTCTCACCAGCCAGTTGTTTATGGTAACGATAAACGTATATGCCCAGTCTCCTTAGATGTGCTGCTGCCGCTAGACATTTGGTGCAAATCAATGGAGTGGATTTGATTCCGAAAGCCAGTACTGTGAAATGATAATCTTGTTTATCACAAACTGAAGGAATCTTCGGTTGAGGATTCATTGGGATGTGTAAGTAGGCGTCTTTCAAGTCTATTATAGCCATTAATTCTACTTGTAGTGGAGGTATTACCTCTAGTAAGGATGTCATTTTGAACTTCTGAGTCTTTATGTACTTGTTAATGAATCTGAGATCTAAGATTGGTCTTAAAGAACCATCTACCTTTAGAATAAGGAACTAGGTTGAGTAGTTACCCTAGTTTATTTCTTTGAGACCTTTTCTTATGCATTTTTACCCAACAATTCTTCCACCTACTTGGGGAGGCGTACTATTTCCTCCTTGTTGCGAATTTCCTCTTTGGTCCTCTTGAAGGGGGACATTTTGGAAATTCTATGCAATATCTGAATTGTGTTAGGTTTAAGACACATTTGTTTGAAGTTATTTTTTCCACTCCTAAAGGAAATGTTTTATTCTTTCCCCTATAGGTGTTGTGTAGGTAATACTTTTCTTTTTGAGTAACTCTTCAAAATAGTTTTTGAGAGGCATGTTTGCATTGTTGAGTCACTTGTGTGTGATAGAGTTGAACCCCATCTGTGACCTTCTCCCCTCCCTCTGCCCCTGCCCAGAAAAGGTGGGCTGCCCTGTAGTCAGTATTGCCAAATTTGCTGAGTACTGGTTGCCTTGATGTGAGGTTCCTGATTGGAAACTTCCTCTTCCTATGGAGTCTGTGAAAAGCCCCTGCTCCTCTGTGTGATCCTCTGTACTGTAAGGCACCCACTGACTTGGGTGTTTCATGGTCATCAACCATACTGTCAAACAGCTGTTCCCCATTGAATGGCATGTTGAAGCCACTGCTTTGCACTTCCAGTTTGAATACAGAGATTCTCAGCCACCAGTGGCTTTTTAGCTTGACCCCAATCATCACTTTCCGGCTAGATGTTTCAGCCCCATCCACAGCAGACTTGCCACTGACCACTAAATGTGCAGCCCTCTTTTTAGATTGTCCAGGCAGGTGCTGCTTTTCCAATTCTGATGAGCTTGTGGTGGCAGTTGGTACAAAACTGGACAGGTACCTTCTCCATCTAGGTTCTACAGGTAGTGCATTTGAATATGCAATGAGCCACTGGCAGCAGGACATTCACATTTTCTCCCTAACAGCTATTTTCTTGCTTTCATTTGTAGGGGTTGGTACCACAAATGAGGGTACATTTGCTCTTTTCCTAGCAGTGGATAGAATAATAGATTCTGCTGGTACAGTTCCCTGTATATAGGCTGGATCCTTCCAATAATCATTTCTCAGCTCGACAAGACGCTGGCTCTTTGAATGCTGCTCTTTTCTGACCTAAAACACTAGGAAGCATGGGAAGGAACGGATTTCTAGTTTGTATCAGTATTGGGGTTTTCAATAAAAAGAATAAAAAAAATATTGTGGTTTTTCTTCCTCCAATTGAGGCCCAGATTTATTTGCAGCATGTTTTATTACCCAAATGTACATGTTGAAGGCTAACTGTCTACCCCTTCTTCTGGGGAGTCAGAGTATGCAGACCAGTATCAGGATCTGGAGACAGTCTATAAACCTCGATATACCTCACCCAAATGTTCCTATTCTTCCTCATAATAAAACTCTTCCTGGTGTTCTGGAGTGAAAGGAGGTTCACGTTACTCTATCTCCTTCATCTTTAAGGTATTTCTGCTCTATCAACATCTACCATTTTTGAGAGGTGCGGAACCCTTCCACCAGACTTTTATCGAACGCTCTCTTCTTTTGAAATAACGCAGCCATTTCAGCCCAGAGGCATTTTCGCTTCAGTTCTACCTCTGCAGCTTTGTCGTCGACATTCAGCCTTTTTTTCCTGCTACGAGTGCTTCGAAGAGCCCTTCGAGGACGTCTCCAATAAGGAGTAGTTTACCTGTAACGCCAGTTCTGTAGTAGGGGTATCTCTCATATAGTCATAATCTAGTGAATAGTCCCGCTCATGTGCGGAAACCCCAGAGCAATCAAAAATAATCTCTTAAGCCGTCTTCTGTGCAGTCCTGCATAGACACTTAAGAGAGAATTAAAGACAAATAATGCAGCCTATACATGCAAGGCTACACTGTCCAGTACTTCAACTAGAAATGCAAAAGATATTCCACCAATATCATATTTAGCACAGTCCGCCAAGTTTCACCCATAGAGAAACTTCCCCCCTCACCAAATCCTTGGAATGATAGAAAGGAAGGTATGGACAGACAAGCCCCCCCCCATAGGATGCCATTATGTGGCTTAAAAAGGGATACCGTGCCTTTAAGGAAACTTTCCAGAACTCTTGGTATCCCAGAATGCACAGCAACTCCCTCCACTTTCAGTTCTTTTAGGAGGTGTAGAATGCTAGACCTGTAGCATTCCATAATCCATCCTTTTCTCCACCGTGGAGGAGGGTCGGGCGCTTATGACTATAACAGAGAAACCCCTACTACAGAACTGGAGTTACAGGTAAACTACTCCTTCTGTAGTAGGGGATCTCTGTGTATAGTCATAATCTAGTGAATGGAATGGCAAGCCCATACCCACAACCAAACCGGCGGTGGAGGAAAAAGACAACACCACTACTGTGCAAACAGATTTCGTAACTAAGCCTGCCCAACCTGAGCATCTGCCCTGGCATCAGAGTCCAGACAGTAGTGCTTCGCAAAGGTATGGACCGACTTTCACGTGGCAGCCCTGCAGATGTCTGCAATGGAAACATTACGGAGCAAAGCGGTTGTAGCCGCTTTGCCCCTGGTGGAATGACCCTTAGGCTTACCCCCTAAGGTCTTATTAGCCTTTTGATAACATAACTGGATACAGGACACACCCCACCTGGAGATGGACTGTTTAGAGGTAGCAAGACCAGTCCTGACCGACCCATAGTTGATAAACAATTGGTCTGACCTACGAATATCCTTGGTTTTATCCAGATAGAATTTCAACACCCTTCTGACATCCAGGGAATGAAAAGATCTTTCCGCTGGAGTGGAAGGATTCCGAAAAAACGTAGGTAAAGTTATAGTCTGTTTAACATGAAAATCAGAAATCACCTTAGGAAGGAACTTAGGATGAGTACGCATCACAACCGTAGCAGCATGAAATACAGTATAATGCTCCTGGCAACACAATGCCTGAATTTCACTCACCCTGCGGGCCGATGTAATGGCCACGAGGAACGCCGCCTTCCAGGACAGGTGCTGCAGCGAAGCCTTATGGATAGGTTCTCCTTCATCAATCTGGACAGCACCACATTCAGCTCCCACGAAGGCGAAGGTAGCCGAACAGGAGGAAACACTTTCTTCAATCCTTCCAAAAAATCCTTTATCACAGGAATCTGGAAGAAGGACGTCTGAAGGGCATTTCCTGTAGGTAGTCAGCGCAGCGAGATGAACCTTAATAGAATGGAAATTAAGGCCAGACTGCGCCAAATGCAAAAGATCTGGAAGGATGACATCTTCCTTGCATGTCGTCGGATCATAGTTCTAGGACGTGCACCAGATGCTGAATCTCTTCCACTTGTAACCATAGGAAGTCCTAGTGGAAGGCCGCTTAGACTCCTTCAGTATGTCCATACAATCTTCAGGAAGATTCAAATGGCCATATTGCACTCTCTCAGGAGCCATGCCGCCAAACTCAAAGACTAGAGGTTGGGGTGCACCATCTGCCCCCCGAAGTTCGTGAGAAGGTCCGGCCGGCACGGCAACCGTATGTGAGGAAGGAGAGACCGGTGAAGCAGGTCCGTGAACCACCACTGTCTGGGCCATTTCGGAGCAATGAGGATCATCCGCGCCCTGGATTGGGACAGCTTGATGAGCACCGCCGGAATCGGGGGCGGGCGGAAAAGCGTACAGAAAGCTGTTCGACCAGTTGATCCATAACGCATTCCCCAGAGTCCCCTGCTGGTAATACCTGGATGCAAAGTCTTGGCATTTGCTGTTGTCGGCGGTGGCGAACAGATCTACGTCTGGAGTGCCCCACCTGGCGAAGACGTCTTCGAGCACTTCGTCGTTTATGACCCACTCGTGGTTTTCCTGGATCAGTCTGCTGAGTGCGTCCGCCTGATCATTCTGTACACGCGGCAGATGGGTAGCCGTTCTAGTCAGCCCTCTGGCTAGTAGCCAGTGCCAGATCGCCTGCGCTTCCTGTGACAGTGTGCGCGATCTCGAGCCCCCCTGCTTGTTGAGGTAATACATCGTGGTCGTATTGTCCGTCTGTACAAGCAGAGAGTTGGGTCTGGAAGGACGGATGAAAGGCCTTCAGCGCCAAGTGAACAGCTCTTAGTTCCAGGAAATTGATGTGGTAAGTGGACTCCGCCGGGGACCACGTTCCATGAATCTGCAACTGTCCGGAATGTGCTCCCCAGCCGTGGAGATAAGCATCCGTCACGACAGTCTGAGTGGGAATGTCCTTGTGGAACAGAACCCCCTTGAGGAGGTTCTCTGCCGAACACCACCATCTCAGGGACTGCTGAGTCGTATCCTGTCATCCCAGTTACCTAGTCTCTGGTCCCACTGATCCTCCAGACATTCCTGCAGCGGCCACATGTGCAGGCGCGCATGTGGAGTGAGGAAGATACAAGAGGCCATCGACCATGTAGAGAAGACACCGTCCTCGCTGTTGTAGATGGACAGCTATGAGAGCCCGAGCCTTCCGAAGGAGCGATAAGCGCCTCTCCTCCGAAGGAGACACGCTTGCTGACAGTGTATTGATGGAGGCTTCCAAGTACTGTAGGCACTGGACCGGAGTCGGGACCGACTTGGACATGTTTATGTGCAATCCCAGCTGGTTCAACAGAACGGCCGTCCTGTTGAAGTGCAACTGCGCTTCCTGGCAGGTGGAGGATTTGATCAACCAATCGTCCAGGTAAGGGTAAACAAACACCTCGTTCTCTCTCAGGTGTGCCGCCACCACTGCCATGCACTTTGAGAAAGTCCTGGGCGCAGACTTCAGTCCAAACGGGAGTTACGGTGTATTGGTAATGATTGGTGCCGACTTGGAAGCGCAGGAACTTCGTGTTTCTGTGCAATGGGCACATGGAAGTACGCATCCTGCAGATCTATCGCGCAAAGCCAGTCTCCCCTTTGCAGCGGAGGATAAATCTGGTGCAAAGACAGCATGCAAAACTTTTCCCTGCGAATCCATTTGTTTGCTTGTCGCAAATCCAGAATGGGCCTGAACTCGTTCTGGTCTTTCTATCGCACCAGAAAGAAGCGTGAGTAAAGACCCTTTCCCCTTTGAGACAGAGGGACATCTTCTATCGCCCTTTTTCTTAACAGGGTATCTGCCTCCGCCTGGAGCTCGCGCAGTTGGAACTGTGAGCAAACCGGTGGAGTCGCTGGAGGCAGGCTGAGAAAACAGACTGTATCCATTGCAAACAATATTCAGCACCCACTTGTCCAGAGTAATTTTTCTCCACTCTGCCAAGTAATTTTGTATGCTTCCCCCCACCGGAGCGTGTAACGGAAGAGGGGGGGGGGCGGGAGTAGCACCTCAGGGCTTAGACCCGGCCGAGCCCTTGTTCGCAGAGGAGGCCTGCTGACCACCTCTGCCTCTCTGGCGCTTTTGGAACGGCCGCCGCTGGTACTGCTGCTGCTGCTGTTGCTAACCAGCCTGCCGACCTTGCCCTGCGCACCGTAACGCCTCTGGAACGGGCGGAAGGTCTTCCTCTGTTCCTTTGGCTTTTCCAACCCGACAGCGGTCAGGGTTTCAGCCTCCGCCTTCATGCGGGCCATCTCCTCATCCGCATGATGCCGAACAGGGTCGCTCCTGAAAACGGTAGGTTGGCGACCCTCTGCTGGGCCTCCGGCTTCAGTGACGTCAGACGTAGCCAGGCGTGGCGTCGCAGGTTGATCCCATGGCAGTACCCGTGGGCTGCCAAGAGTGAGGAATCCACGGCTGAGCTTATCACCTGGTTAGAGACCATCATCCCTTCATTAATGAGCTCTTGGAAATCCTCTCTTTTGTCCTTGGGAAGGTGTTCCAGAAACTGCTGCAAGGACTCCCATAAGGCCCGATCGTAACGGCCCAACAGGGCCGAGGCGCTCGCAGCCTTCATAGACGTGAAGGCCGTACCGCAGACTTTTCCTGCCGGCCGAGTCCATTAAGTGGCTCTCCTTGTCAGGAGGTAACGTCGACGAAGGGGCGGTGGAGTGCTGTTTTCTTGCCGCCATCACTATCAGAGAGTCCGGTACAGGGTCCGAGCGAAGGACCGCCGGGTCTGAGTCAGGGGCCCTGTATTTCTTTTGCAGCCTGGAAGGTGCCGATTTTGTAAAGGCAGGGGTGAGGAAGAGCTCCATGGCAGGTTCATCCAGCCCTGGTACCAAGGGCAACATTGGGCGAGACAGCGGTTTCTTATGCAGGGTCTCGAAGATGACTGAAGTCGATGGCGTGGGCACCGTGAGTGTAATGCCCAGTTCCGCCGCCCCACTCAACAACACCTCTTGGAAGGAGACCATGTCGTCTACTGGAGACACCCTCATCCGAGGGGAGTCAGACATGTAGGCGAATAGTCCCGGGCACTGGACGAGTCCATGTGGCGGGACCTAGACCTGTCCCTCCTGTGGCGCCGCCGGGACCGTGTGGAAGAACGACGGTCACTTCTGGATCTATGCCTAGGACGTGGAATCCCCGTAGGTGGTGTCGGAAGAGGAGGTAAAGAGATAGACCTTGGAGGAGGTGGCGGTGGAGGAGGAGGCGGTTTATGGGGCGGTGGAGGCATAGGATTACGCGGAGGAGGGTCCTTGGGCAACAGGGGAGGCGTAGGCGTCATGGGCCGTGAGGGCGAAAAGGTCTGGGAGTACTCCGAGCCCGGAGACTTTACCACTCTTCTTTTCCGCGCCGGCCTTGAGGGGGGTGACCTAGAGGCCGACCTCGTGGATGAGCGACAGCGCCATGACCGTGGAAGCCGAGGAAAGGCCGACTACCGAGCCCTGGGACTCCGTCAGGGTCTTAGAAAGCCTCCAGGACGTCTATTCTCGACGCTGACCTCCTCTTCGACGACTAGCGTCTCGGCGTCGAACGCCTTCTCGACGTCGATGATCGCCTTCTCGACGTCTATGATCTTCCTCTTCTCGACGTCGAAGATCTTCATCTCAAGATCGATGATCTGAGTCTCGACAACAAACGTCGAGTAGACGTCGAACGGCGGTGTCGCCTCGACGGCGAGCGCAGGTGTCTTCCAGACCCTTCACAACGTTGGTGTCTCGACGACGAAGCGGTCCTAGACGGCGACCTCGTCCGAGGTCTCGACGTCACTCCCCTCGACGGCGACGTCGCTTCGACCCAGAGCCCTGGGGAGACGGGGAGCAGACGATGGTCATCCCTCTCAACGCCGAGGCTGTCGACGGAGACCGGGGACGTTTTCTGGCCTTCTCTTTCCTGGTGAGGCCCCCAGAGGCCGAAGTACGGGCAGAGAAAGAGGCCTCTCCATGCCCAGACCCACCTTGATCTTGCGGTCTGCTTTGCTCCAGTCCTCGGAGCCGAGTCTTCTCTCTGTCCTTCAGGGTCCTGTTGGAGAACTGCTAGCAGATCTCACAATCCACCGGGACATGAGAAGAAGGGAGACAGAGGATACACACCCTGTGTGGATCAGATTTGGCCTTCTTCCTGGCACACTCAGGACATTTGTCAAATAAGGAAGGGATACCTGACAAAAGAGTGGCCAAAACTACCAGAAAACTCCAGCAAAGGGAAGAAGGAACGAAAACACGTTGAGTGAAACACTCTAAACACTTTAAAAGTGCAAACATTTTTTAGACAAAACACCCAAAAAGGGAGAGCTCAATGCTCCAGGGTCCTGCTAGCAGGAGCCGGAAAAAAGAACAGAAAGTGGAGGGTGTTGCTGTGCATTCTGGGATACCAAGAGAGTTATGGAAAGTTTCCTTAAAGGCACCGTATCCCTTTTTAAGCCACATAATGGCAGCCTATGGGGGGCTTGTCTGTCCATACCTTACTCTCCATCATTCCAAGGATTTGGTGAGGGGGAAGTTTCTCTATGGGTGAAACTTGGCAGACTGTGCTGAATAGGATATTGGTGGAATATCCTTTACATTTCTAGTTGAGGTACTGGACAGTGTAGCCTTGCATGTATAGGCTGCATTATTTGTCTTACGTGTCTATGCAGGACTGCACATGAGCGGGACTATTCACTAGATTATGACTATACACAGAGATCCCCTACTACAGAATGAGCTTTGTTTTTCTGCTCGCGGCCTGTCTTGTATCGACGAAGAGTCCTTGCTGTGACAGTCTTTAGACATCTTTAGCACTTCAGCTCCTCCTGCGGATTCAAAGCAGATCTTTTTTGGGGTTTCCCAGCGGCCTTTGTATTTTTCGAAGCAGCGGTTCCCTGCAACAGTCTTGAGTTTGACTTTCAAGACAGTTTTTGCCCTTTGAGGTCAGACACCTTTGCTTCAACTTTCTTGGCTACGCTGTCCTCTTCCTCGCTGGAGAGACCCAAGTCTCTAAGGGACGGAGTGCTCTGCTGGCCCTGCATGCAGTGATGAGCCTGTCTCGGTCTCTCTCTCACCCTTAAGATCTTTGGTGTGAATGCCAAACAAGTGTGCAATCCTCACTCTTGTGGTCGACTGGTAAACAAAGATTGCAGACCGGATGCTTGTCCTTTTTGTGAGAACTTGAGGTGGCAGTTGGAACAAAGCTGGACAGGTGCCTTCTCCAACTAGGTCCTCCAGGTAGTTCCCCAACGGGCAGTCTTTAAGGTCAATCGATATTCTTTGCTGGACTTGATCCAATGATTTTTTCCAATTAAACTATGGAATTTCTTCTTCATACTTCGACACTGGAGCTCCTTCAGCAGGCTTCCAGACCGAATGACGGAAAAAATTAATATAAAAGATTGCAACAAAGGCGGGAGCTTCTGGAGGAGGCATAACGTCATAAGAACAACCAAATAGGCAGACCCGTCGGCAACAAACAAAACAGAGACAGGACTAAAAAAATTAGGAAAGCTGGAAAATTCCAGACCCAACCACTGGATGGAAGAATAATGCACACCATGTGAATACAGAAAAGATTCATATTGCAAAAGGAACAGACCCATCACAAGGAATAGCGAAGCAATTGTTTACAGAAGGAGTTGCACTAGGAAGAGAGGTTTGACCAACTCAAGTAGTAGAAAAATAATGTAGTACTGCAGCCAGCAAGCACGCCCCATGCTTGTTTTTTCGCCAACTCAATACCAGCCTGTGTAAAGGCATGCTCAAAATAGGAGTTTAAACATTACTGGTAAGCTCTACTACCATAGCAGCAGTACGAGAAATACAATCAAGTTCTACAACTTTAGTGCAACTGAAAGGAATTTTACTTTGGAACCTCCGGATTTATCATGGATTAAAAGGGCAAAGATCAGATTATCAGTCAGTGTTTTAGTTTGAACATAGGAGTACTTTAACATGCATGTTAAAGGAAGTTACAGTTATGATGCACACAATCTTGAAGCTGATCACATCCCCTCCATGGGACTAGGTAAGGCTCCAAGCGCCTTTACAGTGCCATAGCACCATCTTTCTTATGACATCGCCATTTGGACAAAATTTAACATCTGGAGTTTTCTTCTGATAAACATGATTTTCACTAGAGTTTGTGTTTCTGTAGTTCAGAAGTAATGATTGACTGCATACTGTAAAGAAAGCTTTACTATGATGTTTCAACCGGTATCTAAAAGAAACCATATTGAACTGTAGCCTTTAAACAACTTTCCCCAAAATCCCACAATCCAATAGGTTAAATAACCTTACAAAGGTAAAGGGCCTCAGTAAAGTCCAGGTGACTTCATGTCTGGTTGTGTCCAGTGACCAGCTATGTTTCCCACTTGTCCGTTTGCTCTTCATTTGGGGACACAGGATAAAGTGGTCCACCTCCTATTCTATACCCCGAAAGAAAACATTAGCAAGCAATACACCAGTCAAGACAGACCAGAATAAATTAGGACAAGACCATTTTTTGCAGGTAAGGGAGATAAAAGCCTCAGATTAGTAGTCAGCCAGTTACATTTATGAATTATGATGACTAGAACAAGAATTCTAACTGTTCTAGAATTAGAACTCCCTCCATCAACCCAACAGACCACCAACACTAGGGGTGGGACAACAGCCTCAGTACTAGGCAATGGCACCTTAAATACATAAAATGATTCAGGTATGAAGGCTCACTCTCCTCAATCCTTGAAGACGATGGAGCTGCTTAGGCCTAGATATCCTAGTTTCTCTCCAGGGTATCTGTTCTGGGGTGCACTTATGGCTCCTGACCAGTCTAAATCCATTAGACTTGCCCCATGTCATTTCAGTCACCTGGGTCTTTTGTACATCTTCCTAAACACCAGCAAGCAAATGAGAGCTTTCACTTCCCAGGTCACAGTAGCATGTCAGTTCCACAGGCTTTCAAAGCCTTAGGACCTGCAGCACAAGTTACTACTTGTGTAACGATATATCTGTAAGAGACATTAGTTAGTGATAGATTCCTTACCTCAGAATATCCCCAGGCGTCAGACTGGATCCAGAAATTTTTGCGTAGCAGTACCCTTGCTTGTCGGTAGGCGTCGTCTGCGGCTCAGCGTCCATCGTGGGCGCCGTGATGACGTTGTCGTACTTAAACGCCGCCTCCGCGTGCCGACGTCAGTTCTTAGACACAGATTTTCCGCGCCAGAAACGCAGAGCCATGTTAAATACCAACACTGGTGCCATTGAAACTAGGGCCCTGAAGGGGATGACCTTAACCCTAGATATCGATTCGCAGAACGGGGAGGATGGGTGGGTCGGTAAGGAACCTATCACTAACTAATGTCTCTTACAGATATATCGTTACACAAGTAGTAACTTGTGCATCTGAAAGAGACACGTTAGTGATGGATTCCTTACCTTAGAATAGATAACCCAGCAATACCAACCCCGGTGGTGGGTCTGCAAACCAATAATCACACCAGAAAGTCCTGGAGGACGGAACGGCCAAAGAAGCCATCCCTCCGGACTGGACTGTCCAGGTAATAGTGTCTCGCAAACATGTGCAGCGAGGCCCACGTAGCTGCCTGGCAAATGTCCTGCAAGGGCACTCCCCGGCCCAGGGCAGTTGTGGTCGCCGTGGGCCGAGTGGAATGAGCCCGCAATCCAACTGGGGGCTCCTTTTTAGCCAAGGAGTAACATGCCTGGATACACAAGATGATCCACCGAGAGATGGTCCGCTTGTGCACCGCCTTTCCCTTCTTAGCGCCCACGTAACCAACAAAGAGTTGGATATCCACCCGGAACTGGCGTGTGCGATCCAGATAGTAAGAGAGCGCACGTTTTGGGTCCAGACGGTGGAGCCGCTCTTCCTCTTTAGAGGGATGCGGTGGCGGAAAGAAGGTAGGCAAGGTGATAGACTGCCCGATGTGGAAGGCTGTAACAACCTTGGGCAGGAAAGATGGCCTAGTCCGCAACACAACCTTGTCCGGATGGACAGAAAGGAAAGGGGGTGTAGATGAAAGAGCCTGGAGCTCACTCACTCTCCTGGCAGAGGTAATGGCAACCAGGAAAGCAGTCTTCAGAGTAAGAAGGCGGAGAGGGCAGTTGTGAAGTGGCTCAAAGGGAGCGCACATCAGAAATGTAAGAACAAGGTTCAAGTCCCACTGAGGCATCACAAACAGAACAGGCAGGAACGTGTGTGTGATGCCCTTCAGAAAACGATTTACAATAAGAGGACTTGAACAAAGAAGGTTGATCAGGCAGCCTTAGAAAGGCTGAAAGGGCAGGGAGGTAGCCCTTGATAGTGCCCAGAGCAGAGCCCTGCTGGGCAAGAGAAAGAAGAAAGAGAAGGACCTCAGAAAGAGGGGCAGAAAGTGGATCCACAGCCTTTGCTGTGCACCATGCCACAAATCTAATCAACCTGCAGGCGTATACCGATTTTGTGGAGGGATGCCTGGCTGCCAGAATGATATTACAGACTTCAGGAGGCAAGTCAAATGGCCTCAACTTTCGCCGCTCGATCTCCAAGCTTGTAAGTGGAGACTGGACAGGTTCGGGTGGAGGACCATCCCCTGCTGCTGCGACAGAAGGATCTCCTGAAGAGGCATACGAACCGGGGGAATCGACTGACATACTGAGTAGCTCTGAATACCAGTACCTGTGTGCCCAGTCCGGAGCCACAAGGATGACTTGGGCCCGGTCGCTCTTGATCTTCTGCACTCTGGGCAGAAGTGGTATAGGCGGAAAGGCGTACAACAGACCGCAACTCCACTCGCGACGAAAAGCGTCTCCGAGCGAGTGCCGCCTTGGAAATTCCAACGCGCAGAACTGATGACATTGCGCGTTCTCTTCTGTGGCGAATAGATCTAACCAAGCCTCTACCCACTGCTGAAAGAGACCTTGTGCCACGTCCGAGTTCAGACGCCATTTGTGACCCATCATGCACAGACGGCTGAGCTCGTCCGCCCGGGCGTTCAGAGAACCTGCCAGGTGTTGAACCACCAGGGTCACGCCCTAATGTTCCAGCCACTGCCAGAGGCACAGAGCCTCCTGGCAAAGGGTCCACGGCCCCACCCGCCCTGTTTGTTGCAGTACCACATGGCGGTGGTGTTGTCCGTGAACACCTGCACTACACTCCCCCGAACAGAGGGGAGGAATGCCTCCAGTGCTAGACGAATCGCCCGCAGCTCCAAAAGGTGGATATGGAGCCGGGACTCGGCCGGAGACCAGAGGCCTCTGATCTCCGCCTCTCCCATGTGGCCTCCCCAGCCCTGGAGGGACGCGTCCATCACAACTACGTGCTCCGGTTGGGGAAGGGAGAGGGATCTGCCGCTGACCCAATCGCGGTCCGTGAGCCACCACTGCAGCTGTCTCGCAGTGCCCTCCGAGATCAGGACATGGTCGGAGAGGTTGCTCCGATTCTGGGCCCACTGAAACTTCAGGTCCCACTGCAGAGCCCGCATCCGCCACCGGTACAGCTCTGTTGCCCAAAAAAATATTACAGGGATTCCTTCCAGCGGGCTGGCATGACTGTTGAGGAGAAAACCCAAAATTGCCAGAAAGTGTAGATGGACATAGTGGCAGAGTTTAATAGTCCTACATTTGGTCATACTTTCTGCAGCAGCTGTCAATCCACTCTATAGCACTGTCAAACAAGACCAACAACCAGATATCCTCCTAGAGCCTCAAAAATGGTTTGCCACTGGCGTAATGGAATTTGTAAGATTACCCAAGAAGGAAGCTTAAAAGTTCATGAATTCTTGGAGTTCCCTTTTCACCAGCAGCAAGTTCTCAGTTGCCTACAATTAAAATGGAAGGTCACTGCAACAGTATAAAATTGTGATTTTTAAGAGGGGGATGGTAGCAGACAATATCTTCATAATCTCCATTAGCAGACCATGTTCTACTGAAACAGCATAAAGTAAATTCCAATGGACAGGTTAGCAGTGACGTTTAACACTGCAGTTGTACATCAATACCCATTCTCAATGTAAAAAAATACAAAAACCTGAACACAAAATTGTCCAACTCCTCTAACAGCAAAAATAATTATATTACATACCCTGCAAGTATCTGTTCGTTGGCATGTAGAGCTGTAGATTCACATGTTTGTCATACTCCTGCCATCAGATGTTTGCAATTTGTTTTTCTTCGAAGAAGTCTTTCCTAGTCACAAGGCAAGGTAACGACTCCTTTCGGTGATAGTGCGCATGGGAAGCGACTATTGTTGGATTGTTTTCCCACAAGTGGGTGAGAATGGAGCAAGTTAGTCTAGTATAGAGTTGTCCATGCATTTATAATGTGAATAATACGAACTGCAACAACCATAGTTGTCCGGGGATTTGGGAGGGGAGGTGGGGTGTGCATGTGCATCTACATGCCAAGAAATTATGATTATAGGGTAATAAACAATCCGCTCGAGGCATGTGTGCTGTAGATACACATGCTTTGCATAGACTGTATAGCAGAATTCTCCCAAAGCGGGGGTTACCCAGTGGGTGTTGCAGTGGTTTGAAACCATGTTTTTAGCACCGCTTTTCCTACATTAGCTTGTTCACGTGCTAATGTATCCACACAATATTTGGTAACTGTGTGTGGTGTAGAACATGTAGTTGCCGTACATATGTCAGCCAAGGGAATGTTACCTAAAAAGGCTAATAATGCTCTTATTTTACTAATAGAATGTGCTCTAGGCGGTATAGTTAAAGTTATTTTAGCTTTAAAATAGCAAGTTTGAATAAATTTAACAATCCATCTAGAAATACCGGATTTAGATATAGGACTTACTTTATGAGGTGTAGCAAACGCAACAAAAAGTAGTTTGGCGAAATTCCTTTGTTCTATCAATATAGCAGAATAGTGCTTTATTGACATCAAGTGTGTAGAACCCTTTCTGTTACTGAATCAGGTTGAGGGAAGGATACAGGTAACTCAACTGATTGCTTTTCTGATTAGCCAAACTACTTTTGGAAGGAATTTCGGGTTTGTACGAAGTACCACTAGCTTTGAGAAGTTGAAAGAAAGGTTCTTCTGAGGTTAATGCCTGGAGCTCACCAACAGTACTTAATGAAGTAATATAGCAATTAGAAAGGCAACCTTCCAGGAAAGTAATTGTAATGAAAAAGTATGTAATGGCTTAGAAGGTGGACCTACAAGTCTTGTGAGAACAATGTTAAGATTCCAGACAGGTGCAGGCTTTTAAAGCCTTCCATAGGAGCTTTAATTAATGGAACTTTGAATAAGGATAAATGTTGTCTATTTTTCAGATATGTAGCTACTGCCACAAGGGGTAGTGTAATAGATGTGTAGGCTAAGCCAACTCGCTGTGGATGCAAAAGACACCAAATATTTTTTATAGATGCATCTAGTGGATCAATTGTGTTATTACAATATATAACAAACCTTTCCCACTTTGCTGCATAACATGCTCAAGTAGTAGGTATTCTTGCTTCAAGAATTGTCATACAGTCTGGCGACAGACTTAGGTATCCGAATTCTAAGACTTCAGGGGCCAGATTGCTAGGTTGAGCTCCTTGCAGTTTGGATATATGATTTCTCCATGGTTCTGGGTGAGAAGGGTGGAAGTGCAGTGCAGCTTTTGGTGTGGAACCACTGACAGTTCTAGAAGTGTGAACCATGGTTGATGGGCTCATGGGGGAGCCAATAGAATCAGTGGAATTGATGTCTGCCGGAGTTTCTGACCCAGAAATAGAAAGAGGAAGAGGCGGAGGTGGAAAAGCAGAAGCAAATATCCCCGATCAGTTCATCCATAGGGCATTGCCTTTGGCTAGATAGTGTGGGAATCTGGAGGCGAAGTTTGAGCATTTTGAGTTCTCTACTGTGGCAAAGATGTCCATTTGTGAAAATCCCCATTTTTTGAAGTATGGAAGGAGAACCTGGGGATGAAGTTCGTGTACTTGTTGCCGCTTCCTGATAAAGAGGTGGGCAAATTGGTTGTGCAAGCCTGGAAGGTGTTCTGCTAGAAGATTAATTTTGTGATGTATTGCCCAACGCCAAATGGTCTGAAAGAGGTGAACTGTAGAGTCCCCTCTCCCCGTTTTTGTACATAGCGGTCATATTGCCCCTCCGGATTAGGACAACTTTCCCTAGGAGGTGAGGCCGAAAAGCTTTTAGTGGTAGATAAACAGCTAGAAGCTCTTAGTAATTGATGTAGAGGCTCTAGTGTTTGGGGTCCCATCAACATTGAATTATTAGTGAATCTACTGTTGTGCTAAGCATTCCGGTAGAGGACGCATGTGTGATCTTGAGTGAGGCACTATAGCAATGCAGGATGCCATCATTCCTAATAATTGCATGAAAGTTTTGACTGTTAGATAATGGTGATTTTGAAACTGTAGTAATAAAGTTTGAAAGTATTGAATTCTGACTGCATTAGGAGAGGCTTGAGCTATGCGAGTGTTTAGCGCTGCTCCCATATATGGTTGCAGTTGTGAGGATTGAAGATGGGACTTTTGTGCATGGAGAAGGTTTATGGTAGCTTGAGTGTGTTGTAAACACTTTTGCTGTGTATTGGCTTTGATGAGCCAATCATCCAGATATGGGAAGACATGAATTTGCGGTCTTCGATGAGCTGCTACTAATACTGCTAGACATATTGTGAATACTCTAGGTGCAGTAGTCACTCCGAATGGATGGAGTAGTTTCTGTCCTGTAACTCCAGTTCTGTAGTAGGGGTATCTCTGTTATAGTCATAATCTAGTGAATAGTCCCACCTATGTGCGTGGACCCCGGAGCAATAAAAAATAATCTCTTAAGGTGTCGAAAAATGCAGAACTGCACAGACACTTAAGAGAATTAAAGACAGATAATGCAGCCTATATCCACAGGCTACACTGTCCAGTACTTAAACTAGAAATTCCACCAAAAATCCACAAACAGCTAAGCCTGTCCAGATTTCCCTTGCTTTAACAGCAAAAACCCTCTGGAATGATAGAGAGAAAGACCTGGACAGACAAGCCCCATAGGCTGCCATTATGTGGCTCAAAACAGGATACTGTGCCTTTAAGAGAACCTTCCAGAACTTCACAGTATCCCACAATGCACTTCGGGTCCCTTTTACTTTTTTTTTTTTTGAAGGCGTAACACGCCAGACCTGTAGCATTCCTTACATGAATATCTCTCTCCACCGAGGAGGAGGGCGGGCGCTTACGACTATACCAGAGATACCCCTACTACAGAACTGGAGTTACAGGACAGAAACTACTCCTTCTGTAGTAGGGGATCTCTGTGTATAGTCATAATCTAGTGACTAGAATGGCAAGCCCATCCCCACACCAAAGCGGCGGTGGGGGAAAGAGAAATAACACCACTACTGTGCGGACAGATTTCGCAGCGAAGCCTGCCCAACCTGAGCGTCTGCCCTGGCATCAGTGTCCAGACAGTAATGCTTAGCAAAGGTATGGACCGACTTCCAAGTGGCCGCCTTGCAGATTTCTGCAATAGGAACATTACGGAGCAAAGCAGTCGTGGCAGCTTTGCCCCTGGTGGAATGAGCCTTAGGTTTACCCCCTAAGGTCTTACCAGCTTTTTGGTAACAACTGTATACAGGACACAATCTACCTAGAAATGGACTGTTTAGAGGTAGCAAGACCTGTCCTGACTGAGCCATAATTGATAAACAATTGGTCTGACCTACGAATATCCTTGGTTTTATCCAGATAAAATTTCAACACCCTCCTGACATCCAGGGAATGCAGGGACCTTTCCGCTGGAGAGGAAGGATTCTGAAAAAACGTAGGCAAAGTTATGGTCTGGTTAACATGAAAGTCAGATATAACTTTAGGAAGAAATTTAGGGTGAGTACGCATAACAACCTTAGCAGCATGAAATACAGTATAAGGTTCTTGGCAACACAACGCCTGAATTTCACTCACCCTGCGGGCCGATGTAATGGCCATGAGGAACGCCGCCTTACAGGACAGGTGCTGCAAAGAAGCCTTATGAATAGGTTCAAAAGGCTCCTTCATCAATCTGGACAGCACCACATTCAATTCCCATGAAGGCGAAGGAAGCCAGACAGGAGGGAACACTTTCTTCAAGCCTTCCAAAAAGTCTTTGATCACAGGGATCTGAAAGAAGGAAGTCTGTGAAGGGCATTTCCTGTAGGCAGTCAAAGCAGCCAGATGAACCTTAATGGAATGGACATTAAGGCCAGACTGCGCCAGATGTAGAAGATATGGAAGGATGACATCTTCCTTACTAGTCGTTGGGTCATAGTTCTTGGACTTGCACCAGATGCAAAACCTCTTCCACTTGTAAGCATAAAAAGTCCTAGTGGAAGGTCGCTTAGCCTCCTTCAGTATGTCCATACAATCTTCTGGTAGATTCAGATGGCCATATTGCACTATCTCCGGAGCCATGCCGCCAAACTCTAAGACGAGAGGTTGGGGTGCAACATCTGCCCCCGAACTTCGTGAGAAGGTCCGGCCTGCAAGGCAGCCGTATGTGAGGAAGGAGAGACCGGTGAAGCAGGTCTGTGAACCACCACTGTCTGGGCCATTCCGGGGCAATCAGGATCATCCGTGCCCTGGACTGGGACAGTTTGATGAGCACCGCCGGAATCAGGGGAATGGGTGGAAAAGCGTACAGAAAGCTGTTCGACCAGTTGATCCATAGCGCATTCCCCAGCGTCCCTGGTTGGTAGTACCTGGAGGCGAAGTCTCTGCATTTGCTGTTTTCGGCGGTGGCGAACAGATCTACGTCTGGAGTCCCCCACCTTGCGAAGACTTCTCCTAGTACTTCGTCATTTATGACCTATTCGTGATTTTCCTGGATCAGTCTGCTCAGAGCGTCTGCCTGAACATTCTGCACACCTGGTAGATGGGTGGCCGTTATCGTCAGTCCTCTGGCCAGAAGCCAGTGCCAGATCGCCTGCGCCTCCTGCGACAGAGTGCGTGATCTCTACCCCCCTGCTTGTTGAGGTAATACATTGTGGTCGTATTGTCTGTCTGAACAAGCAACGAGTTGGTCCGGAAGGACGGAAGAAAGGCCTTCAGTGCCAAGTGAACAGCTCTGAGTTCCAGGAAATTGATGTGGTACGTGGACTCCATCTGGGACCACGTCCCTTGAATCTGTAGGTCTCCGGAGTGCGCCCCCAGCCGTGGAGAGACGCATCCGTCACAATAGTCTGCGTGAGAATGTCCTTGTGGAAGGGAACCCCTCTCAGGAGATTCTCCGCTGAACACCACCACTTCAGAGACTGAAGAGCATGCAGAGACAGTCGTATCTTGTCGTCCCAAGATCCTTTCCTCTGATCCCACTGATCCTCCAAGCACTCCTGCAATGGTCTCATGTGCAGCCGTGTGTGTGGCGTGAGGAAGATACAAGAGGCCATCGACCCCAGTAGAGAAGACACCGTCCTCACTGTTGTAGATGGAGCGGTCATAAGAGCCTGAGCCTTCCGAAGGAGTGATAACCGCCTCTCCTCCGAAGGAGACACGCTTGCTGACAGCGTATTGATGGAGGCTCCCAAGTACTGTATGCACTGGACCGGAGTCGGGACAGACTTGGACATGTTGATGTGCAACCCCAGCTTGTTCAAGAGAACGCACGTCTTCCGGAAGTGCGCTTGAGCTTCCGAGGAGGCCTTGATCAACCAATCGTCCAGGTACGGGTAGACAAACACCCTGTTCTTCCTTAGGCGTGCGGCTACCACTGCCATGCACTTCGAGAATGTCCTGGGCGCAGACTTCAATCCGAATGGCAGTACTGTTTACTGATAATGATTGGCGCCGACTTGGAATCGCAGGAACTTCCTGTGTTTGTGTGCAATGGGCACATGGAAGTATGCATCCTGTAGATCTATGGCACACAGCCAGTCTCCCTGTTGCAGCTGAGGATAAATCTGATGCGACAGCATGCAAAACTTTTCTCTGCGAATCCACTTGTTTGCTGGTCGAAAATCCAGAATGGGCCTGAACTCGTTCTGGTCCTTCTTGCGGACCAGAGAGAACCGGGAGTACAGACCTCTTCCTCTTAGAAGACGTACCTCTGTCTCTATCGCCTTTTTCCTCAACAGGATATCGGCCTCCGCCTGGAGCTCACGCAGCTGAAACTGTGAGCTGACTGGAAGGATCGATGGAGGCGGGCCGGTGAACCGAAGACTGTATCCATTGCAAACAATATTCAGCACCCACTTGTCCTGAGTAATTTTTCTCCACTCTGCCAGAAAAAATTGAACGCTTCCCCCACCGGAGTGGGTAACGGATGTAGGGGAAGTAAGCGCTCAGGGCCTAGACCCGGCCGCGCCCTTGTTCAATGTAGAGGACTGTTGACTTCCTCTACCCTTCTGGCGCTTCTGGAAGGGCCTCCGGAACTGCTGTTGTTGCTGCTGCTGTCCCAAAGCCTGTCCTCGCCCTCGGCCCTGCGCCCCGAACCGTCTATGGAACAGGTGGAAGGCTTTTTCTTTGGGCTTCTCCAAGCTCACAGCCGTCAGAGTCTCTGCCTCCGCCTTTCTTGCGGGCATCTCAATCATCTGCATGTTTCCCGAACAGGGTCTCCCCCGAGAAGGGCAGAGTAGCCACTCGCTGCTGGGCCTCCGGCTTGAGTGATGTGAGCCTGAGCCAAGCATGGCGTCGCTGGTTGATCCCATGACAGTAACCATGGGCCGCCAACAGGGAACCATCTGCAGCCGCGCTGATAACCTGGTTCGAAACCAGCATCCCTTCCTTCAGGATCTCTAGGAAATCCTCCCTCTTGTCCCGTGGCAGGAGTTCCGTGAACTGCTGGAGAGATTCCCACAGGGAACGATCGTACCGTCCCAGCAGAGCCGTATCGCTAGCGGTCGTCATGGCCGTAGCTGCTGTCCCACAAGCCTTCCTGCCATTAGAGTCGATCCATCGGCTCTCCTTATCCGGAGGCACGGTAGAAGACGGAGAGGTAGAATGTTGTTTTCTGGCTGCCGTCACTATAACGGAATCCGGAACCGGGTCAGACCTTAGAAAAGCTGGGTCGGAATCCGGAGCCCTATATTTCTTCAGCAGACGGGATGGAGCAGCTCTCGTTACTGCAGGCGTAAGGAACAGCTCCTCCGCTGGCTCTACCAAGCCTGGCACGAGCGGCAGCAGAGGGCGAGACAATGTTTCTTGTGAAGTGTCTCAAAGATCACGGACGTCGTAGGTGTGGGAGCAGTCACCGTGATTCCTAATTTCGCCGCACCCCTCAGGAGAACATCCTGGAACGTGCTGATGTCATCCACGGGCGACACCCTCGTCCCCGGGGAGTCTGACAAGGTCGGGGAGTAGGAACTAGTCCTGAAAGAGCCCGTGTGGGACCGCGATGTGCGCCTCCTGTGGCGCCGTCTGGACCTCGACGAGGATCTGTGACGGCTGCGTGACCTCCCCCTCCGTCCGGAGCGGGATCGCGACTTCCGTGGCTTTGGTCGTCCTGCCGGTTCCACCGGGACAGGAGACTGTGGCTTGGGTGGTCCCCTCGGACGAGGGGTCCCCTTCAGAGGAGTCGGGTACCTGGGCAGGGAAACTGACCTCGGAGGAAGCGGTGGTGGCTTGTCAACCGGCAGCTGAGGTTGAGGCTGAGGCCGAGGCGGTAGAGGTGGAAGAGGCGGCGGGGTAGGGACCCGCGGAGGAAGCCCTCTCGGCAAAGAAGGCGGAGGAGGAGGCGTCACTGTCCCCGGCTTAGATGGGGTATAAACAAGGGAGTACACCGAGCCCGGTGACCCGCCCTCCTCATCAGGCTGGGATGTACGAGAGTCTCTCCTAGGCACTGGACGCCTGTCAGACTGACTCCTGGCGCCCAAACTCCTTCTGCGCCGTTCCTGCGTCGAAGAACGGTGACCGGACGGCGAGCGTCGGCCCCTTGACGTCGAACTGCGCTTCCTAGACGGCGAACGTCTGTCCCTCGACGGTGAACGCTTCCGCCTCGACGGCGATCTCCATCGCCTCGACTTCGCCTCGCCGGCTTCCTGTGCCTCGACGGCGATCTCTTGCGCCTCGACGGCGATCGCCCCCTCGACGACGATCTTCTCCTTTTCGCCGACAGCGAAGTCGCCGCGACGGCAAGCGCCGACGTCGAAACCGTCACCGGTGACGTCGGTCTGTTCAGCACCCTCGACGTCGAACGTCGACGCCGCTTCGACCCAGAGCCCTGGGGAGACGGGGAACAGACTGTAGTCATCCCTCTCGACGCCGTAGTCGGTGCAATCGACGCTGACGGAGAATGGTGACGCTTGCTCGACTTCCTGCCTGTGGGGAGCCCCCCAGAGGCCTCAGCATGGACAGATGTAGCCCCTCCAGACCCACCTCGTGCTTGCAGTCTTCTCTCCTCCATGCCTTGGAGCCTGATCTTCTTTCGGTCTCTCAGGGTCCTGGTTGTGAATCCCTGCCAGATCTCTCACTCATCAGGGTTATGAGAGGAGGGAAGGCAGAGGATACACACTTCATGTGGGTCACTCTTGGCCTTCTTCCTGGAACACTCCAGGCATTTGTCAAATAATGCAGGCATATTCGACAAAAAGACTGCCCCAAAAGCACACCAAAGAAGAATTAACCAAAGTACTTTGAACAAAGTACCAAAAAACACTTGAAAAAGTGAGAAATCCCAAAAATAAATCCCAAAAGGGAGAGCTCAATGCTCTAGGGTCCTGCTAGCAGGAGCCGGAAAAAAGAACTGAAAGTAAAAGGGACCTGCAGTGCATTCTGGGATACTGTGAAGTTCTGGAAGGTTCTATTAAAGGCACAGTATCCTGTTTTGAGCCACATAATGGCAGCCTATGGGGCTTGTCTGTCCAGGTCTTTCTCTATCATTCCAGAGGGGTTTTTGCTGTTAAAGCAAGGGAAATCTGGACAGGCTTTGCTGTTTGTGGATTTTTGGTGGAATTTCTAGTTGAAGTACTGGACAGTGTAGCCTGTGGATATAGGCTGCATTATCTGTCTTTAATTCTCTCTTAAGTGTCTGTGCAGTTCTGCATTTTTCGACACCTTAAGAGATTTTGGATTGCTCCGGGGTCCACGCACATGGGCGGGACTATTCACTAGATTATGACTATACACAGAGATCCCCTACTACAGAAGGTGATTTCCTGCCATCACAAATATGAGATTTGCGATAAGCTGGTTGAACAGGAATATGGAAGTATGTGTTTTTCAAGTCTAGTGAGGACTTGAAGACACCTTGTTGTATTAGTGGAAGCACTTGTTGAAGGGTAACCATATGGAAGTGTTCTGAAAGTATGTATAGGTTTAACGGTCTAAGATCGGTCGTAGAGACCCGTCCTTTTTGGGATTAGGAAGTAAAGTGTGTGAACGCCTGATCCTTGGTGTTGTAATGGAACTGGTTCTATAGCGCTTTTTGTTAGAAGAGCTTGTACTTCTTGTTTGAGGAGCTGTTGGTGTTGTAGCGAGAGTGTGTGATTTTGGGGAGGAATATTGGGAGAATTGCTGGTAAGTTCCAGGCATGAAACATGTTGGATAATGTCAAATACCCATTTGTCTGATGTTACGGATTGTCGAATGGGAAAGAATTGTTGTAGTCTTTCCCCGACAGGTGTTTAATAGTCGGGGTTCTTTGGGGAGGGAATTGTAGTAAAGTCACTTTGTTAGAAGATGGAGGGGTAGGTATACCTTTACCTCTGCCTTTGAAATGGTTTCCTCAGTATCCACATGAATAGAAACCTCTTGGAGACGGTTGCGCGTTTCACGTGTATGATGATACATTGAGATCTGAGGAATTCCCTCACGTGACTCATCTACTTGAGGTCCAAAAAGATTCTGTTTGTCAAAGGGAGCATTAAGAATAGTTTGCTTAACCTTCAGTTTAAACCCAGAGATTCTGAGCCATGCATGCCTTCGAGTAGAATGCTGGTGTTAATACAACTTGCTGGAGTATGAGCAGCATCTAGTGCACATCTGATAGATTTCCCCTCCTGTATTAATTATTTTTAATTTTTTTTGTGTTCTCCTAGGAGATATTTGAGCAACTGCTCCATTTCATCACAGTGGGCCCGGTCATATCTTGCGAACAGGCCTTGTGTGTTGGCTATATGCCAGTGGTTGGCGGATTGTGAGGCCATCAGTTTCCCTGATGCATCCATCAATTTAGATTATATATGGAGGCAGTGCATCTGCTGAAGTTTGGGAATTTGCCCTTTTCCGAGGATTGGCGATAACTAAGGAATTTAAAGGAAAATGTCCTCTAATGAAAATTGGACCAGTTGGAGGTTATTTTTCGTCAACCCTGGGTGTTAAAATACGAGTCCGTACAGGGTCCTTAAAAATATTATAAGCATGTCGAATCATGCCTTTTAACATAGGTAAAGATTTGCAGTCCTATGAGATGTTCCGAAAGTTTCAAATAAAAAAATACTCCAAGTATTCCTTATGTAGTGTGGCCCTATGGTATGATACTGCTCTGAAAATTAACTAATGGTATGCTGTGTTGTGATCAGTGATGGCTTTGTAGGGTATAGATCAGGATCATTATTTATTGGAGGATCAATGTTTTAATCATTTCATGGATCCATTGGTGGTGGACTATCATCACCTGTACAATCAATAGCAGGCTGAGTGTGTGGAGAACCCTGTGGTGTAATGTCTAAAGGGTTTGGGCCTTGTGGAGGTAAAGACGGTGGAGGGATTGGGTGGACAGGGGCTTGTATTCATGTCCTTTTTCTTCTTTAGAGCAATTTTGCAACTTATATCCTCTGAAGGAATGTTCTTTTTAGGCGTGACATGTTTAGATAGGTGTCAAGTGTCTGGATTAATGTAGATTTTCTTCTGCTCAGGATCCACTTTTTCCCCAGCATAATCTCCACCATGGGTTCAGGAGGCTTTTGAGGAACATACTTTGTTTTCGGTACCTACATTTTCAAGGCCAAACTAGTTCGGTCCTATTTATCCTTTGGAACCGAAGGTTCCGATGCATGCCGAAGGTAGTTTTCCCTCAGTGCAGAGGGTGGGGAGTTAGAAGCAGTGTCTCGGTGCAAACAAGGGCCAGAAGGCAGTGGTGGTCCAGAAGCCTTTTGTATGGTGCAAAGAAGGTTTGAGGGGCAAAAGGGGCATTGTTATTCATGGTACCCTGTCCCCTTGGAATGTCTTTGGATTCTTACTCTATTTTCGGCACCAAAACAGATTCTTGGATAAAGAAGGCCCCCTCTTCCTCCAGGACCTCAATTTCTTGGAGCTCAATATCTTATCCGATGTTATCTGAACGGCGGGGTGGAGTTGTTCAATGTTCTGCCGATGCTTGTCCCTTCGTCGAGCCAAAAGATCCTGCAAGTCTTCTTAGATAGGAAATACTGACAAGCGTCAAATTCTACCTTGGGCTCCGGTGAGAGGCACAAGTTAGACTTTATGCAGGTCAGTGCATGGATACTTGGAGTGGCACTGAGGGCAGAGTTGAAACGGAGTCTGTTCCATCGGCAAAAGACTGGCTATTACAGAACGGAGAAGTCTACCGAAGCAGCTGCCCGAAGGCCGCAAACAAGGTCTTCTCTACTAAAGACAGTTTATGTATTTCACGACATGCGGAGAATGAAGCGTGTATGAAACTACAGACGAGGTGAACAGAGGATTGCTCATCGAGGGGATCCAAAAGAACAGTTTTGAACCAGAGCGTCGCAAACCACGTCCAAAACAGAGGGCGAAAGAAGACAATCTAACAATGGAGTCGATGCTCATGCGCACTAGAACCGGAAAGTGGGGTCACCTTGCCTCGTGACTGGGAAAGACTTCTTCGTAGAAAAAAACAACAACTTGCAAACATCCGGACCCAACAATAGATGGCAGGAGTATGTAAGGCATGTGTAACTACGGACACATGGTTCGAACACTATTTTACCTGACAATGGTGACCAAAATGTGATTAGAGAGGTGCACAGCGTTCAGTCAGGTAATTAGACCAGCTGTAATTGCAATCAAGACTTACCAAAGGAAGGGCCGGGAGTGGAGAAACCCATGGCAGGTGTGCCAGGGGTTCCAAAAGACAGATTGCTGCTAGCTGCTGTGGAGCTCTGACCAAACGTTGGTGTAGAGGAACCTTAAAAAAGAAAAACAAAGCAGATTACTCATTTTACAGGACGCCACTAGACAGCCTGAACCATCCCTGCATATATATACACTTGATGAAATGTAATCAAACAAGGTTACTATCTGTGCTAAAAAGACAACCTTAAGCCAGGCCATTTAACAAAATCCATCTGAGACTATAAGTTTGTGCTTGCTTCCTAGTCCTACCTAATGATAGGGAGTACTGGATACTACCATACACCGGCTAATACTCACCATCAGACTGATCCAAGTGATTTCCCCAGTCTATAATCACCGTAAAGACTGAGAATATTCCCTTCCTCAGTCTCAGCACTACTGTTTTAATTTAGCTGACTTTCTGGGCTAAATATGCCTGGTGCTGCCTTCAAATCCTCATTTCAATAATTGAAACATCCTCATAACAATACAAAAACATAGCAGGTCTAGTGTTTTAATTGTTGTTTACCTAGTGGTGATTTTGTTCATAAGACATACTCTTATTTGCATTAGTAATGTTTATTTCATGGTTTTCATCAGTGCATATATTTAATTAACATTGGAACACAAAAAAGGGTACCAACACTATTGACAACAGAAAAGGGTAACCAATACAAAAAGTTGCACTATTTCCTCCTACATCCACTACTTAAATCAGTGATGCAATCTATCCATGCAAAAAGAATACACACCAATCAGTTATCCAGGGTCAAAATTCACCACAAGTCAGCCTTGTGCCAGTAATTGTAAAGAAGCAAAGGCAGTTATCTTCATCTCCCAGTACTTCCTCGAACTCACAAAAATAAACACCACATACACAAACAAGCACTGGCATAGCCAACAGGTCTCGCCTTTGGGACCTTATAAGTGTTTAGAAAGCTATTGGCTTTAACATTTTTAATATGTGTTGCAGAGCATTGTGAATGTTCTGGAGTGCAGCAGTATGTTTAAAAGTTATAAGTCATTATAAAAGTGTTATAACGATTTGTTACCTTATATATAACCTAGAAAACATTATATACAACTGAAGTATCCTAATAAAAACCAGAATTAACATCAAAAATGGGTTCGTTTTTTTGTTTATGCAAGGAAGGTGGCAGTGGGGCGAGGGGCAGTGGAGGTGCGGGGGGGGAGCAGGGAGAGAGGGGGTTGGAGGAATGGGCGGACAAGGGGGCAGTGGAGGGAGGGGGTGAGTAAGGGAGGGAGGGAGGTAGAGGGAGTGAAGGTGAGAGTGGAGGTGGAGAGAAGGTGCAGGGAGGGAGTGGAGGTGCAGGTGGGAGTGGATGTAAGGAAAGGGGAGTGGAGGCGGAGTGAGGGGGAGAGGAGGTGTAGGGGGAATGGAGGGAGTGGAGGTGGGAGTAAAGGTGCAGGGAGGGGGGTGGTGGTGGGAGCAGAGGTGGAGATGGGGGGTGGAGGGGAAGGGAAAGGGTAGTGGAGGTTGAGGGTGGGAACGGAGGGAGAGGGGACCACAGGTTTAGAGAGGCGGAAGTAGAGGTGGAGGGAGGGGGGGGGAGTGCATGTGAGGGAGGGGGGAGTGCATGTGAGGGAGGGGGGAGTGCAGGTGGGGAGGGGGAATGGAGGCGGAGGGAGAGAGGGGGGTGGAGGTGAAGGGAACGGAAAGGGGAGTGGAGTTGGAGGGGGTAGAAATGGAGGGTGGGAGTTGTGGACGGTGGGAGCGGAGCAGAGGTTTAGAGAGGCGGAGGGGGGAGTGCAGCTGGAGGGAGGTAGGGGTGGAGGGAGAGAGGGACGAGTGGAGGTGAAGGGAAAGGGGAGTGGAGTTGGAGGGGGTAGAGGTGGAGGGTGGGAGTGGAGGGAGAGGGGAGTAGAGGTGCAGAGAGGCAGGAGTAGAGGACCATTCCCAGTCTCCAGAGCCTGGGGGAGTGTGTCTGCACACCTCACTGATAGGGGCTTCTCACTAAAAAAAGAAACTTGTGACAGAACCTAACTAGTGCATGTCTGCCCACCTCAGAGGCAGGAATTTCTCACAAAAAAAAACATCCCCAGCACCAGAGCCTAAAGCAGCGTCTGCACACCTCGGCGGCAGGGAGCTTATCTCACTAACAAACCATCACCAGTGACAAAACCTAACAAGTGCATGTCTGCACACCTCAGAGGCAAGGAGCTTCCCTCAACAACAAACCATCCTTGGTGCCAAAAGCCTAAAGCAGTGTGTCCGCACACCGAAGAGCTACAGTTTCAACAACAAACCATCCCAGCTCCAGAGACTAAGGCAGTGTGTCTGCACACCTCAGGGTTCGAGAGTTTCTCTAAACAATAACCCATCCACAGCCTCAGGGCTTCTCTAGCATCATTTGTGGCACACATACAGAATCATATTTAAGCTCTGAAGAAGTTCAGTACATGAACACAACGTATTGGCTGTGGTTTTTCAGTAGGACAATAAAGTAACAAAATAATAAAGAAGATTTTTTTGTATTCCTGCTAGCTCCCCGTGAGGCCCTTCTCTTAATTTCTATTGACCCCTATATCCCCCACACCATCAGATTTCCACCTCAGTGGCCACACCTGACCCCGCCTGTGACCTGGCAGCGGGGGCATGTCAGAGTGAAGTGTCATACGTGGCAGGCAGTGAGTATTTGAGAGGAGAGGCCCGTCCAGGTCACACCATTGAGACTGCCAGGGGGAGAGAGGCGTGACCCCTCCCGAGCTGCCATGGGGAGAGAGGCGTGACCCCTACAGGGCTGCCAGGGGAGAGAGAGAGGCGAGACCCCTCACAACCTGCCAGGGGATGACAGGTCCCCCTCTGAGCTGCCAGGGGGGGGGGGGACAGGCGTGACCTTTCACGAACTGCCAGGCAGAGACAGGCGTGAACCCTCATGAGCTGCCAGGGGGAAACAGGCGTGACCCCTCATGAGCTGCCAGGGGGAAACAGGCGTCACCCCCTTATGACCTGCCAGGGGAAGACAGGTGTGACCTCTCACGAGCTGCCAGGCAGAGACAGGCATGACCCCTTATGACCTGCCAGCAGGAGACAGGCATGACCCCTCCCAAGCTGCCAGGGGGAGACCGGTACAACCCATTCCAAGCTGCCAGGGGGAGACTAGCGTGACCCCTCACGAGCTGCCAGAGGGAGACTAGCGTGACCCCTCACGAGCTGCCAGAGGGAGAGGCAAGACCTCTCCCGAGCTGCCAGAGGGAGACAGAGACAGGCATGATCCCGTCATTCTCCCCTCTCCCCCTGCCCCCACCTGCCTCTACAGAGTGCCGGACTGAAGGTATCGTATGTAAATGGTGGGGCAGAAAGGAACAAGACACCCCCTCCTAGTGGTGGCCCTAATGACTGATGAGTCATTAGTCAAACACTGATATGATCTGTGACTGGGGTGAGTGCCTGAAGAGTTTCTTTCAGCGCTCCATCCATCATCTCCTTGTACTTGCTTTGTTCGACCTAAGTTGGCAGGGTATGCCCAGACGTGGGTCCCTTGCTCACTTTGCCAGTGGATTTTAAGCTAGCCTGGCTGATGAGAGGCGTTACTCTGAAACCAGTCCCAGGATGCTCGTTTCCGGTCCAGGGAAGACCTGGCTTGGCAGTTCAGGCTTGACTGTTCCCATGAGGCACAGGATCAATACTGATTTGCATTTAGCTGGGTCTGAACTGGGGTAGTGAAGTGAGCTAAGGAACGATGATGGATTCAACCCAGATATGTGACTGAAGGTGAGTGTCCACAAGTTTCAGCGCTACGTCGATCATCTCCTTGTGTTTGCATTATTCAACCACTACCATATTGCTATATATATTAAAAAAAAAAAAAAAAGAAGCTGGGACCAGATTATTTTTTTTAGCATTCCTTCAAATGCTACAGTGTGCATGGGTTGACAAATAGTAAGGCTAATCAGTCTTGATTCTACTTTATCACCATTTGCTTTTTTTGTTTCCATCACATACACTTCCTGTTCATCTCACTCCTGCAGGCTCTTTTTGATCACTGTTTTGTTCCTTAATCACTGTTTTTTTCTTTTACTCTCCCATCCTCTCTCAATTTTTAAAAGCTTGGTGATCTGAACTGGCTGTGCTATATTCTAAGGGGTCGGCCCAGCTAGCCTAGACCCAGCAGCTCAGGAGATCGGTCTCTGTGCTTGACCCATTTGAATGCCTGCTAGGGTTTCACTGGCGCCGACACGCGCAGCACCATACGACCTCCCAAGACCTGTAGGGAATCGAATCTGGGCACAGTGACACCCGAATCAGGAGCTCCCCTCCATTACGAAGATAGTCAGGCACCAACCGCCTACCGGACCAGCGCCCGCCGTCCTCCACGAAGTCTACAACACTAAAGACCCTCATAATCGTCACAATGGGGAAACCAAAGGGCACAACACGGTGCCCGAGACCGCCCCTGAAAACATGCCTACCACCAGGACGGTGGCCGCATCCAACACACCTCAGACAGACCCAACAATCTCAGACACACTGGATCAAGTACTAGCGGCCATCGAACAGTCCAGGATCTCTATGGAAAACCGCCTAGGCACCCTCGCAATTGAGATCAGCCTCATATGGGATGATCACTGCAAACTTGAGACAAAGTGAAGGAGTGGGTGAAGGTACTGGCTGCAATACAACACTATCAAACCAAACAACACTGCAGTATGCCAAGCTGCCTGTCCATCATTGAGGAATGTACGGACGACTCGGAAGGGTGTTCGCGCCGCTACAACATTCGTGTGCTGGGTCTTCCGGGAGGAATCGAAGGCACAGACCGGCTGGGATACATGGAAACTTGGGTGAAATCGTTCACCCCCACAGCGGAGAGGACGGCATTCTTCTCTATTGAACGTGCCCACAGAGTACCAGCCCGATGCTGGCAAAATTGTTGCATTTTCGGGATCGGGATGCTGTGCTCTGAGCGGCCAGACAAACAGGCCCCCCTTCATGTGAAAAAGAGGCAGATAATGGTGTTCCCGGACTATGCACGAGCAGTGCAACAGCAAAGATCTTCGTAAGTGAAACATCGGCTTCGTGCGAACAAAATTCAGTACTCTCTCCTATTCACTGCCAGTCTCAAAATACTCCAACGGCTCGGCCGTCTTCTTCACGAGTGCAGAAGAGGCACACGAACGGTCGGACCAGCACTGCGCGCAACAATCTAGAACAGACTACATGCGTGACCCGACCTCTAAGCCACTGCGACCCAGGAGACACACCCCCAAACCGCAACATAGCGGGGTAAAGACAACGACCCGGTCCGGCACCCAAGACTCCCCGGACCTAGAACAAATCATGAAAGAAAGAAGCGGGCCCTACAAGCAGTGATTGACCAACAAGCCTCCTCCCAGGAGGAAGACATTGATCAAGCTCCACACCTCTTCTATTCAGGAGGGGAGGCAGTGATGACACGGCTTCCGGATTGGACTCCGTTCCACCCCCTCTTAGTCACCCCCAGACAGCGGATACCATGATAGACCAATGAACTCCTCCCCAACATGAGCGGTTCTCACTGCCAACCCCAAACGACTTACATAATCTGTACCCTCCTCTTGAAAATATGCGTCAGACACGATTTGATTGGCTCCAGATGGCGCTCCAGGATCCTACGAAGGCCCGATCGACGAAACGTACTGCCACCTCCATTGTTTACTGTTGTACTCTGTTAGAGAGAGTAGGTTTGGAAGTATTACTGACTGGTAATGGGTCCACAGCATTGGGAACGTTTCCCGACCCCAGTTTTTACAGTTTCCTACACTTGTTCTGCATCTTTCTACCCCCTCATAGAAATACACGTAATAGGGTACCCAGGACATATTTATGGGAGGCAGCTGGTAACGCATATGTTCCTCACATAACAGGGAACTCACTGGTCACTAGGTCCCGGCAGGCACAGCCTATCCAAACGAGCACTGACGACATCACAAGGCTACGAAGACACAGAATACTGACATCAATATCCTAACTTAGTGCCCGTGGTCTTCACACACCACGTAAGAGATATGCTGTATACTCATACACGAAGCGCCAAAACGCCCGAATCGTGTTCCTACAAGATAAACACCTCACTAACAGAGCTAAGCAAGCTACAGTTGAAATGGCTGGGTACCATATGTGCCACGTCATACTCCGCTTATGCACGAGCAGCACTGATCTGGATCCGATCAGGGACCCCTTTCCAGGAACTCAGACGGGTGGTATACAAGGAGGGCAGATATGCCCTATTAGAGGGCCTCCTCGATGGCCACTTGGTACTGCTGGGAAGTATATACGCCCCGAACGTAGAACAGGACAAGTATTGGCAACATCTCACCGGGGTACTTGCTCAATTTGCCTCCATACCATGGGTTCTAAGGGGAGACTACAATTGCATACTAGACCTCACATTAGACCGCTCCCACCCCCCACCCACACACTCAACCGCCCAGAAACAAACAGAACGCTTCAAAGCCTGGGTCACACAATGGGCACTCACTGACGTATGGAGAATGCAACACCCGCAGATAGGCTACATTCGTTCCACTTCGTCCCACATAACCTTAGAGTCAGTCTAGACAGGTTCTTATGCTCTGCAGTGGTTCTGCCTAAAGTGCACCACACAGACTATATGGGGAGAGTCTTTTCTGACCACAATGCTCACATTCTGCACTTAAACTGGAGACCCCCGCACCCCCAGTCCCTATATGTCGCCTACCTATGAGACTCCCTAGCATATACAGTCTTTACAGACGACCAGGGGCAAAGTATACAGGACTGCTTTGCACACAACGTAGGGACAGCATCCTCCACATTGATAGAATGGGACACCTTCAAAGTGGTAGCCCAGGGAGAATGCATCAAACAAATAGTGGGAGTAAAACGGACCCTGGAGCAAACAATCTCCAAAGCCGAAACACACCGCACCACAGGATGACATGTCGGAGGAAGCAGTGGCGCGGATTGCCGAGGCCAGGACAGAATATATGATGGCTTGCGTCGACATCCGACGCTACAACTTCAGGTCATATACAACTTGAATGCACAAGGAACGCGATAAAACGGGTACCTTGCTAGCATGGTTAGCCGATCAAGACAGCGGCATGAACCCCATCACGGAGGCAATAGACCCCCATGGTAACCTAGTACGATCCCAAGACAACATTCTCTCAGCATTCCACCAACACTACTCGGAAGTTTACCGGTATCCAACCCTAATCGAGCAGGACAAAATAGACCACTTTCTTTACCCCCTAACAATTCCGGGATTACAAGAGAGGATAGTACATCATTAGAGGCGAAGATACAACCAGCAGACATTACTCAGGCCCTACGCTCCTTGGCTCGCTACAAAGCACCGGGGCTAGTCGGATTCCCCTTAGAATACTACACAACCTTCCCCTCCCTAATGGTCCCCAGATATGCCTCAGCATTAGACACTGGCAAGCTACCGAAATCCCTCCGGGAATCGGTTATCGTGACCTTCCTGAAACCCAACCGTGACTCACAATTGATGGCATCCTACCGCCCCATCACGCTCCTCTCCACTGATTGCAAGATCCTAGGCAAGATATTAGCGGATAGATACACACAAATCATACGGCCCCTAGTACACCCCGATCAGTGCGGTTTCATCCCAGGCAGAAACACATCCCAGAATATACGCCGACTATTCCATGTCCAAGATCAGGCGAGAGTCACTTACCCCCGAGCAGCCTGCCTTATACTTGACCTGGAAAAGGCTTTTCACACCCTCACATGGCAGTATCTCTTCTTGGTTCTACAACGAATAGGTCTTGGCCTTACTCTCTTGGCATACTAGTCTCATACACCGGACTCACCTCGCGTGTTCGTGTAGGGCGCTACATCTCACCAGAATTCGAGGTGCAGAGCGGCACGAGGCAGGGCTGCCCACTCTCGCCTCTGCTTTTCGCCCTCGCGGTGAAACCACTGGCCATATGGTTGCAACAAGAGGGGGAATAGTGGGGCATTCCTGTAGCAAATACCATGCACAGTGTTTCTATGTATGCCAATGACCTTTTAATATAGATTAGAGACATCACCAAGGACTTACCACATATCTGGGCCAGGCTGGTAGAATTCGCAGAAGTCTCCGGGTTACGTGTAAAGTGGGAGAAGTCTACAGTGTACCCGCTGCACCCGAACATTCCCCCCTGGGTCGTCAGACTAGGAGATCAGACCATCGCTTGGAGCGCAGAGGCTCCCCGATACCTCTGGGTTCGTCTCTATCACACCCCGGCTGACATTTACGAAGGTAACCACCGTAGGGCTCCTCGGTAGGATTCTGGAAAAACCTCCCGTTGGCTCCGATTGGCAATCGCCAAAATGATATTGGTTCCGCGACTACTATACTACTTAACAAACTTGCCAATAATCCCGCCCAGAACAAACACTAGCGAAATTACAACTACCCACAACACAAGGAGAACTGGCAGCCCCATCCTTCGAATCCTATTTTCTAGCTGCACAACTGCAGTGGCTTTCCTACTGGACGGCAGGCAGACACTTAGGGGTGGTAGACACACCACGAATGGTCCCGTGCCCATTCCTGAACTCCGGCGACTACTGCTACCGGGCACCAAACCAAAACGTACATATCCGGTACAAGTAACAGTGGCACGCAAATGCATGCAAAGGATACACCGTATGCCGTTAGGGAGGCCTCCATATTCTCCCCCCCTTCTTCCTCTGGTCATATGGCCCAACCGTGAACACTACTATATGCCTAACACTACATACATGGACAGACTGCAGTATCACTGAGGTGGAGTTGCTATTTGAAGATGGCCAGCTCTGGCCCTTCCAGCGACTGATAGAGGACCATGATCTCCCTGCCGCTCAGGTCCTACTCAACATCAACTCCTCGCAAACTATCATCAATACCATGACCTTTCAACAGGTCACGCACCCGGTCGTACACACAATCTTACACATGGGAGTGGGACGACACTTGGTTACCTGGATCTATAAAGCCATCAGGGAACTCGGGAACAAACCGCTAGAGACCCTACGGGCCACCTGGGAAGAAGAATTTGGCCGTTCTCTAAATGAGAAAGAATAGGAAAGGGCTCTTTAATACCCTAAGAAGGTATCTCGAAACGTGAGATTCAAAAATATGTAGTTCTATATCCTACATAGAGCATACTCAACACCAGCGCGTCTCCGACGCTTTTACCCAGACACCCAGTTCTTATGCCCCAGATGCTAGTCGCAGGCGGCGGACTTCCAACACATATTTGGAGCTGTCCCACATTGCAATCAAACTAGCAACACATTCATAAGACACTCGAGGACCTCACCAGGCTCACATATCTGAGTACATGGGAAGCCTTGCGTTGGGTATCTATCAGAGGAGGAAACACAAAGCGCCCCTTAGATTTGTCTCACTAGCCATTTTACTGGCAAAACGGAACATAGCCGTCCACCGGCGGTCCCCTGCAGGCCCTCCAATTGCTGCATGGGTGGGGGCGGGACACAAATAGGCACTGGTAGAGGAAGAAACACTACAAGAAAAAGAGGCGAAAGGGACGCGCAACCACCCTATATCACTGGACTGGGCTATGCTATTGAATCAATTCAAACAGTAACCATGACGACCCAGAGAGAGTCCCTCACACACAAGACACAAGACACACAGTCGCAGTTGCAGGCCGCGTACACAGATGCCAGACCACCCGCAGTGCACAGTTAAAGTCATCAGGTATTAGTGCTGGGCTTCACGCCTTAAGTGTAAACCGGACCCCCAGAAATAGACCGACCACAGGTTCCCCCACTTCGCCCCTGGTAACTTGTGGAACCACCGTTCACCGGGACACATACCGCCATAAGTCCTCATCAGACACCTGTATGCAGAATCCCCATGAGCACCCCCCAGTTTTCTTCCCCCCCAGTTAAATTCAGGAATTCCCGGCAGAAAGATTTCAATAGTGACAAAAACTTAACTATTCGCCGCCCGAACAAAGCATCATGATCGCAATACAAGTAAATGTGTTCCGAAGAATCGTAATTTGATGCAAAATGTCACTGTAAATTTAAATTGTCAAAAATATGGTTAAATAAAAAAACTACACAATACAACTAGATCTGGATTACTACTACTTTAGGGACGGAATTACAACCAAACGGAAGGTATATGCTTTTAATACTAAATAAGTTCTCCTCCTCAGAAAGAAATGTGTGCCTGGGCGAGTTTTACAAACTAACTCATTATCCTTCTACTACCAGGTTTTACACCAAGAAGATCTAGGTACGCTTCTTTCCCCCTTCTCATGTTAAGGGGCCCTAGCTTCCATCATATATTGGGACTATAGAAGGGACACTTATGTTTGCTTTTCACTTAAGTTTTTTAGAATGTCAGTGCACAAGCACACCAAACGTTTTGTTGTGATTACCATTGCACATGGGTTTCCACTACACGATTTCACTGTAATTAAATATAAGGCAGTAAAAGTGATCACAAAAGTCACTATGAGGCAATTCATGGTGATTTGAATGTTAAGCTCTCGCTATAGTTTTTATTTTTTGTACAATTATTAGCCCTGAAGAAGTCGTGGGTTATTGTACCCATATCGCAACGAAACATGTTGGCTAAGGAACCTTTGAAGGAACAACTGACCAAAAGACAAAATTTAAAAGAAGAAAAAGAAGAACGCCAAGACGGTCTACATTGAATTAGATAATTTGTATTGATTGTACTTGTGTGTGCTGGGGGATCTTGCTAAATTTGTTTGAGAGAAGGGTGGTTTGCTCTACTTCTGCAGCACCGCTGTTTGACTAGAACATTTGACATATGTTAACTCGCCTGTGATGTGCCATTCCCCCACAAAACGTAGCGCCCATTCCCTTTTTACTGGACTACAACCTACATCTGGCTGCCTTGGTGCCGCTGACTGTAGTTTCTGTGCTGGCCATTGGGCCCTTCCGTGCTAACCTCGACCCAAGGAGCTTTTAGTTCTTTCGACCAACCAGCAGTCCCCCAATCCTACAGCTATGCTTAGCCCTTTAGGTGCAGAGTGCAGGGGCCACACGTTAGCCAGTCCCCACAGGTGGTGCGTACCCGGTGCCCATCTAACCAAATCCTACTTACGGACCGTACACTCACTTTTGTTCTTTCCCCACTAAGAGGGTCTTGTGAGTAACCTTGCAAAACTATACACTGTATGATAAAAGGCCTTAACTTCCTTCCCTTAGGAAATGTGCCAGTATGGTATCTAGAGATACCTCACCAAGTAAGAAAAGAGATTATAAAGTAATTTCGACTGCTTATTGGCAATGTACACGTTACAGTAACGTAAGTCAACTCAATATCAAATGCATATTCGTGATACCTTGCCTTGGAGAGTACAATATTGCCTATAATTTGGTTCTAGTAATGTAGTAACACTAAATATTTTTATACAAACCAATTGGTCGTAGTTATTTTTGAGTGTGTGACACCATTTCTTGCCTGAATGTGTACAATAAATGCTTAGCGCTATCCTCTAATGAACGCTTGCTGCTCGCCACACTATCACAAATGGAGAGCAAGGTATTATCTACTTTTACTTCTGCCTAACGTTGGAGTTCCACTGGAGTTTGTGCACACTATGCCTTACTTTGGTATAGTATATAAAGAGCCAGCTTCCTAAACCAATCTTATGAAATGTAAATGTTAATCCAGTTAGCAAGGCAGGAGCTTTGAAGTCTGAAGAGAAGGTTACAGAAGGCTGGGAGACATGTCTGAATGCCTCAAAATCAGGTTTACAAGCATTATGTGGAGTAAGACTTGCTAGAATACTGAAGATTCCGATACACCCTGAGCAGACATTAGGCCCTTAACCCCAATATCTAACCACTGTCTTGCATGACCCTTGCCATATACAACAATCAGTGTTAAAGGTAAAATAAGTAGATTGAATCTAACATTTACAAACTGTTCTTACAGGGTGCAGAGATGTTTAAAGCACCAGGGCAAGAACAATGGCAAAGAGTTTTGCAGGAAGCAGTTGTCAAGAATTGGAGAGTATATATTGGGTCAAGTAATACTATAAGACCACAAGAGGATCTATACATCCACTACCTAATCTAGAAACTGAAGCATAGAACCGAAATAGTTTGCATGATCCTAGATTAGCAAGCGGTATGGAGTGAGGATGGGTTAAAATGGTTCCTGAGAAAATTGCACCTTGCCCGCAACTGATTGTATGCAAGCAGGAGTATTACATTTGCAGACTTTAAAACATTTGAACCGGGCTAGAACCAATACTTACCTGGAAGTAAAGACACCTCAGATGTACTTACTGTGATGTAAGGACTCCGGATGTAACAAAATGCACAGTAACAACTGATATGCACTGCATACGGAATAAAGACAACCCATTTACTCTCCCTATTTTTACCTCCAAATGTTAGCCTGTTTTCATTGGTATTGGTGGATCCAAATGCAAATGTTGTGTTGTGGTTTGGGGTGCTCATCACATTTGAAGCCATGGGAGCAGATCCAAAAGCAGAAGTGTTTGTCGGTGCTGCACTTTGTCCAGATCCAAAGTTGAACCCACTGATTGCAGGCGTTGTACTGGTGCTCTGTGTCCCCAGTCCAAAGCCAGAGGTCGTGCTGCACGGCTGACTCGATGCAGTAAATCCAAACTGAGATTGAGTGGCACTTCCAAACACGGAGCCACTTGTGGTCTGAGGCATTCCAGAACCAAACCCAGGGGCTGGAGTGCTGGTGGATGGGCCCAAGGATAAAACGGGCTTCGCACTACCAAATGACAACTGGGTGTTACCGGTTGTACCAAAGGAGGTCTGTGAACTAGCCCCAAAAGCAGGGGGATTTGTACCTGCAAATGTTGGCTGAGCTGGCTGTTGAGCAGATGACCCAAAATTGAAAGGAGTGGGAGTAATACCAAAAGTCATACTAGCTGGCTTTGTTGTTGACGGCTGGGCTGTTTGGCTAGAGGTGTAAGGAGGATTTGGGTTCATGGTGAAGGAAGATGATCCACTACTGAAGAAAGAGGCAGATGAACCAAACGGGATGGCAGACTGGCTAGTATTTTCAGTGGTGGATGTAGTGGCAGGACCACCACCAAAAGCAAAGCCACTTGCCACTGGCGCACTAACAGAAGGGGCTTGGCCAAAGGTGGTCACCACTGGTTGCGCAGGTGCTGCAGAGACTGTAACAGTGGAGGACGTTGGCTTGCTGAACTGAAATATGGAGTTTGCCCCAAAAGCACTTGTTGCGGTGGTGGTGTTGTTTGAAGCTGCAACAGTGAACTGAAATGGCTGCACTGCAGTGCTAGTGATAGTGCTGCTGGGCACATTAGTAGCTGCTTGAAGTCCAAAAGCAAATGATGGTTTAGGAGCCGAGTCTGCAAAGGAACCAGCTGTGGAGGCAGCAGTTATGGTAGGGGCAGTTTTAGCAAGCTCTGTGAATATGGAGCTGGAAGCTGTGGAAATTGCAGTCTGAGCTGAAGTGGCTGTTGTACCAATATTTTGTCCGAAGGAGAAAGGAGCACCAGAGCTAGCCGACACAGGGGCTGGAGTTGTTAGATTTCCGAAGATTGGTTTGAAAGTAACAGTACTTGGAGCCATTGTGCAGGCAGATGAAGATACAGTGTCATCAGCTTTTGGCAGTGTCCCAAATACTGGTTTGAAACTGTGCGTTTTAGTGCTGTCAATGAGTTGTGGAGCACTTGCAGACTCTTCACTTGGCTTCTCCAGCAAGAGGCTCATCAGAGGAGAAGGTTTGGGTAGTTCTGTATTCCTAGAGGGACTGCTGACAGCTGGGATAGCAACAGAGAAAGTGGTTTGAGAGGTAGAAGACTGTGCCCCAGAGGATAACTCTCCAAAATTAGAAGAAACACTCCAAGTAGCCAGAGGTTTGGATTCAGATTGAGTTTTGGGGAAGGAACTGGAAACCACAGACATAATGGGAGCAGATGGAGATTTTGAAGGTGCTGGGATTGCAGCAACGGCTGGTTCTGTAACAAGAACAAAGGATAATGAGCAACAGACACACATTAGTCCCATAAGCATTACCATCAAAGAATTTACAAACCAAATGTAAAACCCAACCCAAAATACCCTGAACAAATTAGACGGTGGGGGTGGAATAAAAATGGCAAATAGAAACTAACTACAGAAAGGGAGGGAAAAAAACAAATATCACTTGCTGGTTGGGTTTGTTCCACAACCCTTTAAATAATCAAAATGCAGAGTCGAGTACCCCTATGTTTCCACCCCTTAAAATGTATCCCTTTGAAAACCTCAGACACCACAGGATCACACTGCATCTTTGGAAAATCGAATTTATGAACAAAAGGTCCCTCACAACCTAGTAAAAAAAAAAAAAAAAACAACACCTATTACTACAACTTTGTATTTGCCAAGTTACGGGACACAAGAAACCGCTGCATAAAAACAAAATACCACTCTACTGCGAAGGAAACTAGTTCACTTCCTCTACACTCTTGCTGCAGTGTGTGGGTAGGCATGGGGTTGAGTAGGCAAGATACCAGTGTAAGGAAGGGGGTATGTGTGATCAGCCCCGGAATAAGTGGCAGCTTTTTTTATTTATGTATTTATTTATTTTAACTTTCAGGTGCCTAGAGTTTCAGCCACACCCTGCCCGGGCAGCAATACAGGTCAGCCCACTGATCAGTTATGCACATTGTGCTATGTCCTCAACATTTAGGAGGCTGGGGTGGGTGGTAGCAAAATGTGAATGACAGAGTAACTGATCAGTTGCTGAAATTCGCTCACCCACTGTCCCATGATGTATGCAATGGTGAGAGAAGTAAAAATGTGAATGGCACAATAACTGATTAAAGGCTGAACTGAGCAGATACATTGCCCTATGTTGTAGTGGACAGAAGCAGAGGGGCATGCGGTGCACATTTTTAACTGGATTAAGTCTCTTGCATTCTGCTCTTTTACAGGAGAGTGTTGCTTCACAAAGAAGTTCCTCTTGGCATCAGAAAGGACTATGGTAATATGTGCTTTTGACTTATTGTGTCGCGCCTTGAAGTAATTGTCATTTTTTCTGGAACTTCTTAATCACATCACAGCATGGAAACACTACTACACTCTAAATTTTGTATTGTTTCAGTTCACAGTGCATTAATTTCTAGGAGTTTCCTCAGTCGCTAAATCAAATAATGGAGGATAGCTCTTGGTGGGATTTAATACAGAGACAGCATCTGAAGGGGAGGTTAACACCTTCGGTGCTCATGACTAGCTCAGCTAGTCATGAACCACGGCGCTCCGCTCATGACTAGCTCAGCTCGTCATGAGCCGTGGAACGCTCCGGTGCGGGGAGAATTCTCCCACTGTGCTGAGCGTTCCACGGGAGCCAATGCACCTGTGACTAGCTCAGCTCATCATGAGCACAGGAGCGCCGTAGCTCATGACTAGCTGAGCTCGTCCTGAGCATGCAGGCGCTGTGTGCGCCCTCCTCCACCCCCAGCACACCGGGGGAATAACCCCCGCAGCGAAGGGGTTAAGAGAGCAGACTGTGTACATGATTTTTGCAGCAGAGTTTTCAGTTGAGGATTGATCTTCCAGTGAATCCGAGAAACAGGTCTATGGTAGTGGTTATGTACCTTCACATGGACAGACTGCAGCTGAGAGCAAGTGACAGGGTTGTCCAATCCATAGCGCAGGCAGGTACCTTACCAAGCCCAGGCAGTGCGTGCACTTGGAAGCCTCAATTTAATTTGGCCACAAATATACTCATTCATTGCAGATACTGAATGTAAGGTATATACTGCAACTTCTCAATATTGACTATTTCCAAGTTTTTCGGGATTAAAATTTCCTAGAGGAAATTGTGCACCAATACAATTTGAGGCACACACATATACTACCCACTTCACTTGGGGATTTATCCATTAAAAAAAAAAAAAAAAAAGACACACAGAGCCTAATGCTAAACATGGGAGTAGTGCACAAATCAACCATACAGCCCTACTGGACTACTAGTACGGTCAGGGCAATACCACCCTTTGCACCAATAATGAACAGTCCGGTTTTTAATTTTGAAGCGTATGCTACATTTTAATGATAATTCTGCTGCATTGCCCCAGAACACCTAGATCAGGACAAGTTGTTTAAAATTCAGCCGGTTATGGAAAATGTTTGCAAAGTTTCCAGACATTAATACTCTCGGAAAGAATGTAAAGGTTGACAAGTCCTTGATCTTGTTAAGTGGGTGAATGATGTTCAGGCAGAACATACCAAGCAAAATAGCTGGTTACAAATGCAAAAGAAGCAATTGATGGGTGGAATGTTGAACAATGCTCTGTAACAAGGATCTGGATTTAATCCATTGTTCTTTTGCTCACCACGCCACCCATGTTTGGATCCAGCCATATGCAAATCAGTCTTGCCCCTGTCCCTCATGGGACTCCATGCCACTGGAGTCAAGCTAGCCTGGCTGATGAGGGGGTGAAAACCCAAAACCGGTACCAGGATGCTCGTTTACAGTCCAGGCTGGACTGTTCTCATGGAAAACAGGGTCAAAATGGATTTGCATATGGCTGAGTTTGAACTGGAATGGTATTTAGAGCAAAACTATGGATTTAGCCCCAGATCTCCGTACTGGGAGGGGGGGATATACAGGGACGGACTCCACATTATAAATCTGCAGGTTGGCCTTCCACGTTAGGAGTTAGTGAGAAGATGGTTTGGTAGCTTGTGCAAATACTCCTCATAAAAGGTTAACACCTTTATATGAACAACTTCTATAATAGTCGTCCAGTTGTTTTGTGAGCTATACAAAGTTGACACTGGTTTGCAGTAAAATCCAAAAAGGTACTCCTAAGATTACCGGAGCTTGTTTGTAAGAAGCTCCAGAGCATTGTGTTCCAAGAAACTGCTCGCAGTTAAATTCTTAGCATTTGTATGGTTATAATATGTGGGTCAGGTATTAGAGGTTCACATGCCCAACTGCATACCCAATTACAAGTATAGGGCAGAGGAATGTCTTTCAACTGACCATAAACAGCCCTACAGCTGTAGAAGCAGTAGCATCTACTGCAGTTGCTGAGGAGGACATTGCAAAGCTACAAGATGGGCGCCGACAATTTCTGCAATAGAGAAAAAGAGTTCACCATACTGGTGATGCAGAGTTCTCTTCAGGCAAAGAGAGCAAGGACAAGCAGCATTATTTCCCCCAATGCCGATTCAGCCAGGCGTGTATTCTAACTTGCTTCACTCAGTACCACACAAAAGTGAAGTTTTTGGATAGAACTAAAGAGGAGGCGACAGATTATCGCAAATCAATAAGTGGCCCATTACATTAGCAGCTGCAAAGCTTTAGACTTTCTTCAATCGAACTTGGAAAGGACTGTAATCCAATAATTTTTCCACAATATTAGAAGTGGGCCACTAGGCTTTTACTGACTCCATTTGAGCGAAACACATTGGTCTTGCTTTTGGTTGGTTGCCACCTTCACCGTCCATCAAAACATGGTAGTCACAGAACACATAACTGTGGACAGGACATGCGCCACGTTTTGACGGAGTACCCCTGTCCAAGTGTGTTTGCATGCAAGCTGGTAGATTGCATGACTGCTATTTCAGTCCTCTGGGAATAGGAGTGCAATAGGCCCTTGAATGGCAGTGGTTTGTTGATACAAGTGCTCTGTGACCGGCAGTGTGAATGGCTTTGTGCAGCACATGTGAAGTGTGTGAATGGACCTTAAAGTGGTGGTGCCATGACATGGCTTTACAGCTCACTATTAGTTAAACTTAAAAAAGGATGAAAGACAACGCCCAGCAGAGGAGAGTGCAACAAAGACCGGATATCCTGTGAACAGCAGCTCTGTTCAGAAGAAACACCAAAGAAAGACTCCAAGCCTGCTGAGGAAAGAAACCCAACGCCTGGAACCACCTCTGCACCAGTCGCCTACGGCCCGAGTTTGAGTGGTCCACATGTCCCAGCGACGTCACCTGCAGCCTCTGCACGAAAACCATAATCCCCTCCCCCCAAACGAGAGGGGCTGGTAAGGTGAAATGCGACCTAAACACACCTGTGCATCCAGCCACCCTGCTCGCTGGAGAAGAGACCCCCAGGTGCACCTACGTCCCTGAGCCCTCCAACTTACCTGCCCAGCTGTTGGTTTCTCCCAAAGTCTTCCTGGACCGAGCCTGCAGCCAAAATCCAAAACCAGCACCCTGAACCCAGCTGCCCCTGCACCTGGTGTGCTAACACTGATCCCCTTTGCCCTGAGTATTATACCAGGAGCTTTGCTACCACAACCTTGTGGACCTGCTCGTGAGCAGAAACCAACCAGAGGCCCCCTATCACCCTTTGAATAACATTGGGCCTCAGCACTCTGCACCTGGCAACCATAGTGCCGCAGAGGGTGTTCTAAGATTGCATCCACGACCGGGAAGGGGGGGGGGGGGGGGGGGGGAGTCTTGTTTTAACCCAGAACACCAACTCTCACAAATAAGTACTTACCTGCAAGCCATTAACTTAATTTCCTTCCATTGGATTGCATGGACTGCTTTTCCTTGAAAATGCAAGTGTGGGGTGGAGTTGGTTTGTATGAAATATTGAAAACGGCAAAGGTACTAAAAGTGAATTACTTACGTTTTGGCTAGGAAATGTTTCAGTGCTATATCTAGGTATATCACACGGATTACTTTGAAGTTACTTTTGCTAATCTAAAAAGTAATGTGCACAGTAATCTGTAAAATACCTAAATAGTAGTTCTGAACTGTTAACTTACCTGTAATTCAACCAACTACATCTGAACCTGCATTCAACTGTAAATCACTGTAGAAGATTGTGCAAAGTATTATTTCACTTACCCGCACCAGGAATGGCTCTAGAAATATACAGAACCAGCTTCCTACAGCACCTTACCTGGGACGACTAAATCAATTATGCTACCCTCCTGTGGGAGGGGGCATAGAACTAGCCCTGACCGATGGTGGAGACTGTAAAGTCTGCTTCACCTTGCTTCCTCCCCTTAGGGGTGGAAACACCTATTCTTTGATTTCCCCCCAGTTTTTCCCACCAAAGGTGGGGGTGTAAACCGGGGCCGGCCATCTGCTGTTAGCAGCAGATGCTGGGTGCGGTGGGGTCACATTACAAAGGCAACAGTTGAAGATCCAGTTTGCGAGCACTAGCCCATTCTGGGGGAGGAGGCATGACACCTCTGCCCAGGATATGCATTGTTTCTGGTCCCAGAGAGCAGGAGCACTCTACCCAGGGGTCCAGAAACAGGTCTGGTGGTGGCTGTCTACAGGTAGTCGGATACCACTCCAGGGTTGGCAGGGAGTCAGGGGGGCATCTGAGGTTTCCTCTGGGTACATGGTACAATAAATCCCACACTGGCATCAGTGTGGATTTATTGAAAGGAGTAGTTTGGCACCAAACACTCCTGTGTTCAGTGAAGCCATCATGGTGCTGTGGAACTAGAGGATTTGAGTTTTCAGCCCATGTACTCTTTATGGCTTAGCTGGCACTTACACGATTAGGAAATGGACGCTCAACAGTTATGAGGCATATCTGCTCATACCTGTGGTATAGTGCACCCAGGCTTAGAGCGGCGAGGCCTGCTAGAGGAGTGAATTACCTATGCCATGAGGCGGTGCTAGTGGTCATGGCACCCAGGCAGTGTGCCATGTCAACTGTCATTTTCTCCCTCACAGGGGCATGCAAGCTGAAAGGGCAGTGGCATGATTCCAGTAAGGGGCTTCCCAGAAGACCCTCGTCAGCTCGGACACCCCAGGGGTGTTTATTACTAGTACTCTGAAACGTGCATTTGTGGCTAGAAACTTAACTGTACAATTCATGTCCGACAAGGTAACAGGGCAAATAATAAAAAACCTCATTTCTTAAAATACTCCATCGATCGTACAATCCCCTTAAAAGCAAAGTATTTCAAGGCCTTTCATGTATCAAAGCCATCACAAAAACCTCAATCCTAGTTCTGCGCAAGCATTGTGAAACTTAAGATGCTTGTAGGCACGAAACTGACTTAAAGTTCAAGAAAATTGACAATACAGTTTTACAACCAATTTCCTTAATTACCATGCACTTCCTTAGCCGAATACATTTATTAACATCAAAAACATGCAATTTGCAGTGTAACTACAAACCAAGACCATTGCAATCACACTACTAAGCAAGATCAACCTATGTTAAATCATACAAATGCTTTTCAGGAAGTCTGTTAAGGCAAAACAGATCCAAAAGAATTAAGAGCTAAATGCTGGTGTCCTTTTAAGTTATGTAAAAGGAAATTAAACTGTACTCATTTTCCTAATTCCTGTGGGGCACTATCACAACAGAATGTATTGATGGAGAATCTCTTAATAAGCACTACACTACATAAATATAAAAATGAAACCTCAATACATGAATGCAAATGCATTGGCAGAGTCTGAGGTTGGGACATCTAATACTCTACATTCCCATTAACATTGTAGCTACTCAAACGAGCACGTCACCCCTGCCAATTATCACCTGTAGTAGTGCCTGGTTTCTGCATCTCTTTCGGAATCTCCAGTGATGTATTTATTCCAATTGATGGTGCAGATGTCACAGTAGTTTCAACGGTAAAGGCAAGAGAAAGCCTGCTTGCCATTGTTTCTGTGGTAGTGCTGGAAGAAGGGGCTGCAGAAGAGACTGTAATAATTAAACAATGAGATTAAACTATTAAAATAGAAGAATACCAAGCAAGAGAAAGGGTACATCACTCCAGATTTCTTTTAAATTCTGTGCTTCCTACAGCTTCTCAAAGCACAAACCAAGCAGACATGTATTTGAATGTGGGGTTTTAGATCCACTGCGGTCTAAAAAGGCAGCACGTATTGTGTTGGTACCACTCTATGTGAACATTAATCCTACTACAACCAGTGGGATGGCAGAAGCAGAAAATACAATTCTGTGTTAAACGCAGAGCCTTGAAAATGCTGGTCCAAAGGCACAAGTTAGAAGTACAAAATTAGTACGTAGTTACCGCTTGGTTCGTCCTCCAAGGCTTTATTAATGTATTGCAGTGCTGCTTTTTTCTCAGCATCGAGGTCTTCTGCAGTCACACTGTAACCCAGCTGTGGAGGGGGTGGCTAGCCAAAAAAACAAAAACACATACACACTGAGTTGGTCAGCCATTGTACAAGAAACTTTACAGCTACTACGCCACCTTTGTTCAGTTACATTTTAATGACAAACAAAGCTTTCAAGAACATTAACACAATGTATTATTTTAGTACACATTTAAATGAAGACAAACGTTGAACAGGAAGGCAGTGAAGATGCCTCTGTCGGAATTCCAACCTCTAAAGTTTTCAGTTAGCATCTTTAACCACAAATGTATCCACTTGGAAAAAAATAGGACAAATCCAAAACAAGATCTAATGGCCTCTACAAGAAAAATATTTAAATTGAGATTAAGTGAGTTTTCCTCCAAAATATAAGCTGGTAAACTGCACCAGGCAATCTCAAGCAGTTCTAATATTCAGAGATAATTCAACACATGGGCTAGTCAGTTTTTTCTGCACAGAAGCGGAGAGTGAGGAGAGGCAGTAGCCAGAATACTGCTACAGGTTATATTTCTGAATGGAAAGGTAAGAACGTTTTGCTAGAGTATAAAAGCTAAAGTTTTGAAAGGTTATTTAAAATAACTGTTCTAGTTGCATTCACCAGATACACCACCTTAACTGCTTTCCAGTTTTGGGAGTTCTTAAACTAATTTAAGACCGCTAAATATTTTCGCATGTTTAAAGGCATGTCTCTTTAGAAAAGTCTAAAGCTGAAAGAGATAAAAGCCGGTTTCATGGCTGGAATGCACTGCTGGAATGCACTGCTGTAGCAGGGCTGCTAACAGAAAAGCAGATTAGCCGGGTGTACAGTCTTCACAAAAGGAGAGTGAGGACCAAGAGTTTCATGAGCCATACGTTTAACAGGCTACGGAAGGGACCTCTAACCAGCCCCATTCCTACACATCCACACCCCAGAGAAGTCCCCCACAAAGTCTCTTCTGGGTCCACAGGCTTGTTACTAGAGCAGAATAGAAAGTCAGGTAAGAAGCAAGGAGGTCATATAAAGGTAGGAGATATACATTAACAAAAATAGTCGTAGCTCTGCAGCAGGGTCACCAACAAAGAAATAGGCAACACTATGTCATGCAGGTCTCTTGGAGAGTGCATAGTTCCTAGACAGCTATTTAAATGTACATATAGCCCTTGATGAGCAGTCCCAATGACTAATTTCAAACGAATGTGGAAAACTTCCATGGGCCAGGGGGCTTAAATCGCCAAATGCTTAAGTTACATCTATTAACGGAAGAACGGGAACTACTTGCTGTAACTAAAATGTACCAAAACTGATCAGGTTATAGGCACCCCATCCAAGACAGCCACAACTTTGAGCCCACAAATGAAAGGATGTTACCTGTGGGTCTCGTTTGACCCAGACATCTGCTTTGCAAAAGACAAAATCAGTCAAAGGATGGTCATCCCATGACTCCAGATGAACTACTTTATTGAACCTATGGTACTGAAATTAGCCAATCGCAACTACTGGATAAGTATGCATGGGGCCCAAAGACTCGGTCCACAACACCTTCAGCTTAGTAACCTTTGATTGTCACTCATGCAGACATCGAAATAATGCAGTATGTGGAAAGGCTGTACCATGACCAGTGGATCCCGGCGTCTCAAAGCCAGGAGCTGCATCTTGCGCTTCCGTTTCCCATCACTGCTGGGAGAGGTGAATAAACTCAAAGAATTTGGCTTCTGCACAAGGACTGGCATGTCTGCAACAATAGGAGAAAAATAATTCTTATAAGTGTACACAGTAAAGCTGGTCAACAAAATGAGAAGGGAGAGCTTCAAATGGATTACAATTGAAATGCCAAATACATTTTTCCTAGTAAAAAGTGACATCTTCTCACAGCACTAAACATGGTTCATCACACTGTAAGTCTTACACGGCGACACAAAAGCATAGGTAGTGCAACCCCACTAAACACCATCATTTATAGCTGGCAATCACTAGCAAGTACATTTTTAAATCAAAAGATCACCAATTACTAAGTAGCAACCACCCAGTGACCACTGCAATCCTCCCCCTCCCCATCTCAGAGTATTTCACTGATGGGCTCACCTTTTCCAATCGGTGGTTCCTTGCCATCTGATTTTGGAGTACTAGAATTGGACTGGTGCAATGCATCTTCCCTGTGGGAGAAAATAATTCATGAAAAATTGACAGATCCAAACCTACACTGCAGTCAGTCACATTTCTACAGTTTCTGGCTACGTGACTGCCACTCAAGATCTTAATCTCCTTAAAGCCACAAGACACCCACAAATGCATGTTTAAGAAATATGTTGGTAAGGCACCAGGACAGCCCTCAGCGCACTATTAGCAACACATCAAGGTACATTCCTTGGTTGAAAAGCCAAATAAGAGAACAGGGTATGTGTGAATGCAGAGAGCAAATAGAAGATGTACAGCTGGGGTCACTAGGCTTCACCTGGTTTTCTTGGCAGGTCTCTCCGGTGTCTGTGACCGAGACGATGACGGACTGGACAACGGTGATGTCCCACTTCTTGAAGCCTTTATTTAAAAAGAATATAATAACACGTCAGATTTCATTTTGTGTCAATCTTTGACTGGACTTGGTCTTCTATTATCACAATACCCCTATTCACAGATTAAGTACCTGCATAACTTCACGCATAATATTGTCACAATCAACATGAACAAGGAAAGCTTCTGAAATTCTGCCTCTACAGGCCCCATCACAAGTCTCACACTACAAACAGTTAGAATCTGTGGAAAGCAAGCAACTATCACCTTGAAAAACACCAAAAAATGAGTTTCTTAACCTGGGGATAAGGGATAGCATTCTCATCTATTATCTTCAACCCTAAAGCAGACTACATCTCATTCATGGATTAAATACTAGATCCACCTCATATCAGATACTTACTCTTGGACCTCGCCAAGAGACAAACCGTAAGCTATTCAACAACTATTGAAATTGGCAGAGTCTTAATGAGAAGAGTAAGATCACACGCCCTTTGGAACTTTTCCATATCCATTCACTTTGTCCAAAGTATAACAAGATGGCATGGAACTGAACATTAATTGAAAGAGACCTTTCCATCAATATGTAACTTCGTGCTACCACATGAAAACTTTCCTTTACCACTGCTAGTTCAATGGATTACCGTCTGTACCACAGACATAAATCAATGCCTGTAGTGTGATTTCCATAGGGGATCATTGCAACTTAATTTGCAGTACCCTGATCTGAAAATACCAACGTACATCCCTGTGATAAGAGATGGTCCCCTCCATTAGGACTTCATCCAATCACTTTTTGTTGAAAGGCAATAGGTAGCTAGCAGCCAAGCATCAAACATGCGCCTCACAAAAGAAACCCAACTCACTCATAGCACTTTAGTGCTACAGTAGTACTGCATTCACGTTCCAATGGCACATCTTGCAAGACAAGCCTTTCGACATTGCTGTTGTAATCTGGATCCCCATGCAATTGCTCAATCAACAGCTTCTACTACAATTAAGTCCTGAAACTGCAGAGAAAAAAAAAAAGGGGGGCATATACTGCATGCTACAAAGTACATGTTCAGAGCACGTATGGAACATGCTTCAGTAGTCTTACATTCCAAAGACCAAGATAACATTTAGCCAACAGAAATTCTGGTATCTATAGGGTTGTCACAGACTGTGAGGAATGACCTACAATTCCCCAGTAAAGAGGCTGGATATCACATGGTGAGCCTACCCTTAGAAGCTCGTCAGTAGTAGTGTTCTCCTGTAAAAAATGCATTTAAAGCCAGAATAAACGGTAGTATTAAGCCAACCATTACCTTCACCATGCCACGCATAGAGCTATAGGAGCTGGCGATTGCATTCCGCACAGATGAGGGTATCCCAGCGGTGCATGTGTTGTTCATAGAGCTGACTGACGAAGTGCGGGACCTCTTACTGTGGTTATCATCGGTGCTCTGAGAGTTCAAGGTCCTTTTCAGTATGCCTGGTCTAAAGATAAAAAGGAGAGGATGAAAGGAAACCAATCACCATCCTTTCAGACCTCATGCCGATGCAGCCAGCAATGCCCCAGAACTTGCCATACACCACATGCGCAGATTTCATATTTCAAGTGTTCTGTTGACAGTGTCTCATTTATCTAATGTCACATCATTGACAGCATCATCACCTATTCCAAGTAGGACTTGGGAGTTCACCTCATAGAAACACTTTTTTTAAATTAGGACACCTGGATATTCCTACATTCCCTTCATGCTTGAATATATGTACATATCTTATCAATATGAGCTTTAATTGTCACAAAATATTCTTTAAATTAGTCTGCTTAGTAAACCATTGTATGATATGGATTCTAGGAAAATAAAGCTCATTTTACAATAAAATATGCTTAGGACTCCACACTATCGAATACATATAGTACAATGAGATTTACTTGTGCATCCTTTGCTGCTGCACTCATTGATACCAATTAAATTGCTATAAGTGTACTTTCCTTTCACTCACCTTAACTTTCACTATTAAGCACTTTGTACGACTTGTGAGGGTATAAGCTTCAAATCCATTGCCTACTACATTGATCTGAGCAATTCCATCTTACAATACCAGTCTAAAGACCTTAACAGTGTAATAAGAATCAATCCTTAAATGCTTACTAGCTTTAACAAATGTTTTTCACAATAAATACCATACCGTCTTAAGCATATTTTCTCATAATAAATACATCCAGTGGCGGCTGGGGACATATGAAAGTGGGGGGCGTAAAAGTTAGCAGTGAGTGCCCAGCGGCGAGGCCATTAGGAGGGGGTCCTTTGGGGAGGTTGGGGGGCGGGGGGGAAGAAAGGGTGTTCTCCGAGAATTTTGAAAAAAGGGTAGGCAAGTGGTGCATTTTCAAGCATATTTGAGAAGGCAAGGCTAATAAAGCATGGGTGAAAGCGTAGTTATGACAAAGATTTCAGGAAGCTTCAAGTGATTCCATCAATTCAAGCCAATAGCAGCTTCTAAGAACCCTTTACATTTGCAGATTGACCAGTTGCACACATTTACATTTCTTTCTGGGAAGCAGGCCCACAGGCAAAAAGGCTTGTTTAGCTGTCCAACCCCTCCTTCTGATCACAGCACAGGAGACTCGTGCCTTACACTTCAACTGAAGCATTTTAACTGTCAGGACAGTTGTCTTTTCATGTTGTTCCCTTCAGATCCCCACCCCCATATGGCCACTGGATCACACAACATGACAAAAAGGCACTGCCTCAGAGTCAGGACAAATGAGACTCAAGTCTGGCCACAGCACAGGTCACAAGGTGTGGTCTCTGGTCTTGTCTCTTTTGTGCACATCCTTGTGCAAACAACATTTGGCAGGCGTTCAGCGCACGAAGATGGGAGGGGGGAAGACAAGACTGCTGCGTTTTATTGCTCGCAGAGTCCTAACCCGCATTCGGCCTGTACAAAATATCAAAGTATGAAGCAAAAGTAGTAACACCAACTGTGCAATCAAAATGTCTATTTAGATTGTACAGTAGACACAGAATATTGCATATACAGAGGTACTTTGCTTGAATTTTCATAATTCATATCAAGTTATCACCATTATTAACAAGACAACCCTACCTTTAGCAGTCCGAACAAAGCAATAGTTAAACTTTCAAAGGATAACTCATGTCCGATAAACAAATAACGACAGACGTGCTTGCATCTGGTCAACAGTGTGCCAAATTTCAATTCGATGAAATGCTAAATGATGGCATTAAATCAAGCTGAAGAGCACAGAATGTATTTTGTTGGGTTGCTACTTTTTTAAGGCTGCAGAAGGACAAAAAAGCGAACTCCAGCTTTTGTATGTGTTCCTTCTTGCGTTGCATTTCTCAACAACAATATTTTCTACACATTTATTATGGCGTATGATTGAAATTTTTTATGGCTCTGCCAAGAAACTGGCAAGGGCTTGATTAATTTCATTCTGTGATAGGGTTTTCTTGCAGAAGAACTAACTAGGTAATGGCATGCATTTCCATATCCATCAAGGTACCTTTAAAATTCTCTTTTCTGCATGGCCATTCTTCTGCCAAGTAATGCTCTTGTCTATTACCTTGACTATATTTGAAGTCATTATGGCTCTATCAATCTTTACCTGTCTAGTGAGTTTGCACATTTACCACACAATTTCCCAATGAGTGAGTCCCCATCTTGGTGAAATAAACCTTCATCCCTCTGACAAGAAACATAAAATATGACAGACCCCCACACCCTCAAAATAGATGAGCCATGCTCAGCCAAGGCCCGTAATGACGAAAAAGCGGCCCTTGATTGTGTTTATAGGTCTTGCCTGTCAATGTGCATGCGCATTGAGCTTGCGAGAATATAGGGGCTTATCAAGAGGTTAACCAAACTGGCGATTTCCCCCAGTGCCCGTGAAAAGCAAGCTCAATGCGCAAGCGCATTGACATAAAGCGCGTGCACATCAAAGCCAGCCATCTGTTGCCCAGCTCCTCCCTCCGCCCCTAATTATTCACAGCCGGCCGGCCGTACTTTCACGGCAGACAGGCCGTGTCTCGCGTTTATCCTCCCCTCGCCCCCTTCCCTCCTCCCCACAGCAATGCCCAGAGTAACACGCTTGTTTCTTCACCCTTTCTTTATTGATGTAAGTAGCTCCGGCCTACGTAAGCCTCACTTGTATTCTCGCATTGCTCAGCCATTCCCATGTGCCGCTGTGTTGGAGTATGGAGGGGGTCTGTTAACTTCCTCCTTATTTGCCGCTTACAGCATCTTAGGTCTCAGAAGCCTAAGCAGGCTGCATCCCTTTTGTCCTGTAATCTGATGCCTAACACACCTTCCCACTGCGATAGTCGCCTCCCGGGTGCAGCTCCTTCCGGGTGCAGCTCCTTCCAGCCCCAGCCGGCTCCGAGTGTGTCCGAGCTTCCGTCTTGGATTTACTTTCACCTGCTAAGGAGTATCGACCTCTCCCGTTTTACTTCTCTGCTTCTGCTTTTTGTTGGCCCAGAGGCGTTGCCATATTGTGTCTCTCGGCACTACGTGTGATCCATTGGTATCCCGCTTTCCGGCGTTTCCTTTGCTTTAATCTGGACTTCAGCTACCTTTTTTTGCTGAAGCATGTTTCCCTTTACCCAGATCTAAGTGCGGTTATGCTCGAATGTGGCCGAACAGCAGGATTATAAGCAGGATTTTGTGTGGATTGCTTGAGCTCTGTGTAGATGCGGCTACTCGACAATGTTGCTGGCCACGTCCACTTGGAGTTACACTTTTATACTTAAGTGCTAACTTTCATATGGGATCACCAAAGGTAATGCATCAAATTAGCCAGTTGGTCCCTAGTCACCCACCTGGGGTTGCTTGAGTTTTTCCTCCTGTACGTCACATACATACAAAACATGTTGCATTACAAATGCTATAGGTGTCGCATTTGAAAAAGTTAAACGTATTGGCATTGTAAATGACAAAGCTATTAATTTTGCTATTTTCAAGACCAACACAAAAAAAATTGTCATTTACAAAATCAATAGCTCCAACTTTTCTAATGCAAGACCTATTGCATTTCCAATGCTTGTTATTAAAGCAATCATTACATTCGCAGCACAGTAACACAGAAAAATACAAGCTTCTTCTGATCTCCAAGCTTTCTCCAAAACAGACATAACATGCCCATTTTATTATACGATCAAATGAATAAATAATGGGCTTCGTCTGACAGTGGGAGAATTTTTGCCAACGCATAAATGAGAATAAGTTCCTCTGGTGACGTTTGCAGTATTGTTCCATCCGTGCATACCCCCTCCACTCCCACCGCCAACATACATGTGATTTTTTCACTCAATGAATTAACTGCCAGAACTTGACCTCCCGGGGATACAGCTCGACTCACTATTTTTACATGAATATAGAGATCTTTTAAGAACCACAGTCATATCCCCGGGAACCAGAATGAAGCAGGCACACAAACTTTAACGACCGGCCTTCGCCTATATTTATTACTGGATTAAACTTTCTTAATGAGAGCTTAACCAAACGGGCGATTTGATGCTGTGCCCGTGAAAAAAGCGCGTGCACGCATCAAAGCCACCAACCTCCCTCCCACAAGCTTCCCCCAGCGTGCGCTCTGGCATTTCTCCTCCCCTAATTATTAACTGCCCACGGCCGGCCGGCACATCAAAGGCTGCTGCTCCCTGTGCGTCTCGTCACCCTTACTCTCTCCAATTCTTCCCTTCCTGCCTCTCAAAGCCCCCCCCTCCCTCCTCACACCCCCTCCCTCCTCACACCCCACTCCCCTCCCCTCTCCTCACACCCCACTCCCCTCCCCTCTCCTCACACCCCACTCCCCTCCCCTCTCACCCCACTCCCCTCCCCTCTCCTCACACCCCACTCCCCTCCCCTCTCCTCACACCCCACTCCCCCCCCCCTCTCCTCACACCCCACTCCCCCCCCCTCTCCTCACACCCCACTCCCCCCCCCTCTCCTCACACCCCACTCCCCCCCCCTCTCCTCACACTCCCCCCTCTCCTCACACTCCCCCCTCTCCTCACACTCCCCCCTCTCCTCACACTCCCCCCTCTCCTCACACTCCCCCCTCTCCTCACACTCCCCCCTCTCCTCACACTCCCCCCTCTCCTCACACTCCCCCCTCTCCTCACACTCCCCCCTCTCCTCACACTCCCCCCTCTCCTCACACTCCCCCCTCTCCTCACACTCCCCCCTCTCCTCACTCCCCCCTCTCCTCACACCCCCCTCTCCTCACACCCCCCTCTCCCCACACTCCCCTCTCCCCACACTCCCCTCTCCCCACACCCCCCTCTCCCCACACTCCCCTCTCCCTCCCCTCTCCTCACTCTCCCCTCTCCTCACTCTCCCCTCTCCTCACTCTCCCCTCTCCTCACTCTCCCCTCTCCTCACTCTCCCCTCTCCTCACTCTCCCCTCTCCTCACTCTCCCCTCTCCTCACTCTCCCCTCTCCTCACTCTCCCCTCTCCTCACTCCCCTCTCCCCTCACTCTCCCCCTTTCCCCTCACTCTCCCCTCCCTCTCACTCTCCCCTCCATCCCCTCTCCCCTCACTCTCCCCTCCATCCCCTCTCTCCATCCCCTCTCCCCTCACTCTCCATCCCCTCCTCTCCATCCCCTCTCCCCTCCATCCCCTCCCCTCCATCCCCTCCCCCATCCCCTCCCCTCCATCCCCTCTCCCATCCCCTCCCCTCTCCCCTCCCCTCCATCCCCTCTCCTCCCCTCCCCTCCATCCCCTCTCCCCTCCTCTTCATCCCCTCTCCCCTCCTCTTCATCCCCTCTCCTCATCTCCATCCCCTCTACCCTCCCCCTCCCCCCTCCCCTCCCCATCCCCTCCCCTCCCCATCCCCTCTACACTCCCCTCCCCATCCCCTCTCCCCTCCATCCCCTCTCCTCCCCTCCATCCCCTCTCCTCCTCTCCATCCCCTCTACCCTCCCCTCCCCTCTCCCCTCCATCCCCTCCCCTCCCCATCCCCTCTTCCCCATCCCCCCTCCTCATCCCCTCTCCCCTCTCCCCATCCCTTCACAAAAGTTTAAGCTATTGCGATTACAAGTTAAATAATTTATTTAAGTATAAATTTAAAAAAATTAAAAGCCATTGTTATTTGTAATATCAATACATCTAAGTCACGTATATACAAAACATGTTGCATTGCAAATGCTATAGGTGTCACATTTGCGAAAGTTATAACTATTGGCATTGTAAATGACAAAGCTATTAATTTAGCTATTTTAAAAAAAATAGCACATAAATTAAAAAAAATTCATTTATAAGACCAATAGCTCAAACTTTCCTAATGCGAGCCCTATTGCATTTCCAATTCTTGTTTTATAGGCAGATGGGCGCTCGTTACCTCCTGTTTAGCAAACGGCAGAGGTATCACTCCCTTTGTCTCGCTGACCGGCCCAGTAACGCGTGCTCATACTGAGCAGGGCAGGGGGCCAGAGTAGAAGTGGCCTCACTTGTGTCACCAGTGTAAACTAACGCGTGCATTTTTTTTTACCCCCGCTTTTTTATATAAGATTACGCCGAAACAGCCAATTGAGGAAAGACATTATGCAAATGTGGGCCGATTTTTTTTCGTACCCGGGCCGATTTTCAATCCCAATCCAACCCTGACGCCAGGCAGAAACTCAGGCCTCAAAGCCAACTTGACAAAAGAGAATAGTGTTCACACTTTTGGCTGGTGTAATGGCGTTCCTTCGATCGGCGTCTCTCAGCTGGTGAAGGAAGGAGGGAGGGAAATATAGCCCTAGCACAGGTACATGTCACCGAATGCTCCCAGCAACGATGCAGGTGAGTCAGAAGTCGACTGACCAGCCCGAGTGAGAAGACAGAGGGCTGCAGAGGCTGAAGGGTGACCAGGAGGCAAAAGGCTTTAACAACGGTTGTAAAGACGGGACACGTGAAATACTTTGTCCCAACTATGATCCCGCCTCCTATTCTCATAGGCTGACAGTATCACGGGTCAGCCATTCAAAAGGGGAGGCGGGATCCTGAAAGAACATTACCTACGTAGCAGATCTGGGCGAGGTGATAACTTGACCGAAGACCTGGAAATACTGCTGCTTTAGGAAGCACCTGACTGCCCTTACCTCTGCCTCACCACACACTGCGCATACAGGACTCGGTCAATATTGAAGTCGTCCATGTCACATGCGCACTGTGTGTTTGTACACTGCTGTGGTGCAACTGCTACTCATAGGGAGGGCAGTATGAGTGCCACAGACTAATCTTTCAGTCTCCTCCCTACTAGACTAGCGGGGCTCCGACCCCAACGCCCTCATACATGAACCGCTCCTGAATACACCAAACCTACAGCCTTTAAAAATGGCTAGTCAATAACCAACTCACTCCACTGTGTTGAGCATAAGCGTTTGACAAGCACACCCAAATATACGGGCAAGGGAAGCAAACTTCTGCTCAATTAAATGCTGTACTGAAAGGAACAAACATGTCTGCGAAGTTAAAGACTCCGTTGTGTTTTCTATTGATCACATAAGTTAAGCAACAGCAACTATCAAGCCAGACCTAAATAAGCAAATACAATAGGTCTCGCATTACTGAATGTTTGAGCTATTGGCGTTGCTAATAATGCAACGCCATTAGCTCACACTTTCTGTAACGAGAGAGCGATTGCATTACAAAGCAATTGCGGCACTTGTGCTTTAGCTTGAAAATCTTACGCTAAAGCTCGGGTTCTGCGATTGCTTCAAAAGCAAAGAAGTAGAAAATCTGTTTTTGTTTACTTTTAAAACAATCACAGCACCCGCGCTTTAGCTTAAGGTGTTTGAAGCTAAAGCACGAGTGCCCCCATTGTAAGCATAGGACAAACAGAAAAAATTATAAAGCATGGCCACCATTACTGGACGCTTGTTAAATTAATACATTTAATTTTTTATATTGAAAGCATTATAGCCTTGAGCACCATTTTCTCCAGCCTGCTTTAAGAAAATAGTGCTCTAGGCGGTAATTAACATATCAAGAGTAAAGTAAAGTAAAAGTAAAGTCCACATTTGTAAAGCGCACAATCACCCGTAAGGGTCTCTAGGCGCTGGGGGGCCTTCGGGAAGATTAAGCGAGCTATTGCCCAGAGTCACATGGTGCTGGGCTAACCTGCCGCCGGAGCCGGGGATCGAACCGTGGTCCCCAGATTCCAGCGTCAGTCGCCCTGGCCGCGGCGCCACACCTCTTCCACAACAATACATGTAACATGGGGTGTCCTCATGGGGGGTTACAAGAAAAGAACAAGCATTTGCAATAGGTCTCGCTTTTACTTGAGTTTTAGCTATTGGCATTATAAAGCACAATATCTTATTTATGTTTTGATTTATAAAATGTAAATAAAAGGCATTGTCATTTACAATTCAAATAGCTTATACTTGTGTAACGGCGAGACCTATTGCATTGCAAATGCTTGTTCTAGAAGTCAGCAGGTATCTCTCCCATGGCCAATCGTATAAAGTTTTGAAGCACCGTACATAGAGCTTTTCATCACACTGGTCCCCTTCCACTTCGACAACAGCTGCAACGCTATCTTCCAACTAGATCATTACACTCTGCGAATGCCAATTTGCTCGGAGTTCTTAAATTTAAGAAAGCTCACCTTAGTGGTAGAACATTTTCTGTATAGGTTGCTTGGCTATGGGACAGTATGCTGGACTATCTTCATTCTGTTAGCCATCTCTGTGCCTTTAGGAAAGCCTTGAAGAGCGGGCTAAGTAAGCTGTTACATGTCATGTCTTGATGGGTCTACGTTTAGATTAGTGCCAGGAAGACTTTAGGTGACAGTTTTGCCTCTACAAATATTAGAACCTGGATTGGAGCAATTCAAAACTCATGGAACTGGGAAACTTGGTAGGGCTATGGTTAAGGAGGGCCGGGAGCACTAGACTGCCCACAGCCTCTGCCTGCTAGCCAGTGGGTGACAGGTTCTCTTCCAGGGCAAGCTGCAGGCAGTAAACCACTCCCTCCCCTTTTCCTGCTCTGCTCTGGTCCTCACAGGCACAGAACTCTGCCTCATTGCATAACCTACAGATTGGTCACAAGTACTAGGGACATGTCAGAAGGTCGAAAGCAGGACCATCGTAGGTAGCATCGTAGGTAACACTTAAGTGTACTAATGGCTCTGCAAAGCGCTAAACCTGGAGGCGCTCAGAAGAGTTTTTTTTATCCCCTTTATTGCACCACCTTTTCTCCCATGATCCCAAAAACTGGGGTGATATCTTACACCCATGGGTGGAAGTCCTGCCTGTTGGTTGTGGAAGTGGTAAACCGGATAAGGAGGCGAGAGAGTGTGTGCACGTTTCAGCTCTCCGCTTCAGAATTTATCGTACAAATGCACTTATCAGTACCAAATAGTCCTTCTGGCATTGCCAGATGGGCCAGACGGCATAGGTACCGTGTGATGGCCAAAAAGCAGTCCGCCTTTCATCCACTGAATTACCAGGGCTCAAAAAATCCACTCGACCGCTCGCATATTTAACGAGGGCGAGCTGTTTTTAGGTACTACTCTCCCTTTCTGGCGAGTAGGAAGACAAACTAACTTTTGTCCTCTGCCTGTGAAAACGGAGCAAATGTGACAATAACAAGATTTAAAGGCATTTTTATTGCTCACAAAGTTAATGAGCAATAAAGAGGACTTTAAATCTTGTTATCTTGTCACATTTGCTCCACTTTCAGAGACGGAGGTCAAGTAGGTTGCAGTAAGGTCGAGAAGATTTTTCAAGGTACTAGTCCTGCAGGGCTAGTACCATTTTTGGGATTTTGAGAGCCCTGATTACCTTTGCATTATAAGCTAACCTGAGGATGTAAGACGGGAAAAGAGACAGTTCATTCCATAGACACGACATGCATACAGTCTCGCTGTGCTAGCAGAGCGGCTTTAAACCTGTGCCTGCCGACCCCAGACGCCGTAATGAAGTGCTTTGAAGCGTGGTCATCTCATAAACCAATTTGGACGACAGGGCGGGAGCACTGTGACACGACCAGAATGACTTGCTTTGAAGTGCGACTGTAAATGCTTATTAAACATCAGTTTACAGGCAATAAAACACAATCTGCTTCTCATATCCCCTGGAAGACCTTCATAAACTCTACATTTTCTGTAACATTTTTGGGTAGGAAAAAAATTGGGCAGATTTTTAGGTCCGGTTTGACTGCTGTAGCGGTTAGCCAGTGTCTTGTAATAACAAGCATTTACGAGGCCAACACAGGGAGGTAGTGGGGTAGGGTTAAGCTGCATAGCAGAAGGGTGTTGGGAGACAAGACTTAACAGGCGCACTCAGAAAACAGTGCTGATAAAAATTAAGCTTTGCGTGCTGCATTTTATAAAATATAAATTAACTTTTCATCTCTGGAACAGCTAGTGAACAGAAACTCTACTAAAAGAACCCTAAAAGAACCCAGCACGTAACTAGTTAAGCACAGACAAGAGCAACATGATGTTACCGTATACACATGCAGAGGATTTACGCAGCCTGAAGTGGGACGTACCAGGGAAGGAATGCAGAATGGTCTGGGCTGAATCAAGGATAAAGCATACATGCTGCAACGCAGATAAAGGCCGGCGCGGGGGGGGGGGGTTAGGGGGTGGTAACGGAATGGCCTGGGGCCAGGCTGTGAAGCGGAACAGTGTTGGGAGGCTGACGAACAGGTGCCTCAGCGATATGCCACCATAAAACACACAAGTTCGGCGTGCTGCATTTTATTAATAAGGAATTTGGCAGTGCATGCTATAGGAAAGCTCAGCTGCCGCCAGATGCGCTGAAAAATAAATTAAAAACAAAAGATTTGGGTGACCCGCTTTATATGACGCCACGAGACCGCCATTATTTAAGTTTAAATGGGGCATAGGAGATAAGAAGTAAAAGTAACGCAGCTGCGAAATCGATCGTGGGGACACGCTCTGTGGTGGTGGAGGGGCGGGGCGGAGCGAGGCACGCTGCACGGGTGCTGCGAGGAAAGCCAGATGGTGGCTGTGCATGTGCTTGCACACGTAACCGCAAGCTTGATGCCAGCAAAAGCGTGTGGTTGGACTTTTAAGAGCCCACTTACTAAATGTCTCGCCGGAGCAGCATATGCGCTGGCTCAGGAGAGACCTAAAAAGCAGTACTAAGGTGGGACTAATTAATATCCAGATGACGTTGGATGATTAACCGAAACAGCACCATTTTCCAATCGAAAAGCTGCTTTCCAGAGTCAAAGCCGTATTACTCTGAGACAGCTTAAAATTAACAAAAGAAGCCAGAGCTGTTCAACAATTCCTACTCCTGAAGGAGCCCCTCCATCTACTGCAATATTGCTAAATTAAGGCAAAGGTGGTAACCATTTCTGGTAGATAGAGTGCTCGATAGCAAAATTGTACTCGGCTTGCACTCCGCGACTTTAAAAAGTTCATCAATAAAGATTTATAACAGCACCCCTACAGAGACAAATGCCTCATATTGCTTATGACAAAAGTACTTGCATGGATTCTACCCATCATTCAAAATCCCATACCTCACCGATTCCTCAAGAATCGGTCCTACTCTAGAATGTTCTGAACCGCTCTACCTAGTCCCATCTGCCATGCCACAGATAACTCACCCATCTTTGAAATGATCTTCTCTTAACTTAAAGAAATTGCAAGCCCCAGTTCACTACTATGTGCTGAACATTATTAACTCAGGGCACTGGTTGTTAACCTTGTGTATTACTTGTGTTACTTTACTATTCTCTGGCTTGTAATACATCAGTTATGTAAAAAGCACTTGAAACAATATTATCTATTAAGGAAAACCGTCATGCCTCATAACAAAGACCATCATCGACAAAAAGAAAAGGGAATACTTAGAAATCAGCTTAAAGAAGAAGGTTGTTGCAATACTGTGAAAAAGGAAAATCTCGAGAAGAATCAGTTTGTCTCTAGACTAGATAAGCTCTCGCCTTAAACTAGATCAGCAACGACCAACAAGCCTTACACGCATCCACGAATATTCCAAATGCAACCCCCCCCCCCCCATCCCTATATGAAACAGTTTATCCATGTGACTTTTTCCTTCTTACTTACTTTGGTATCAGGGACGCAGGCGAGCCGTTTGCCACTAGGGATTCAAATGCAGACTGTCCACTGCCACTGCTGTCATGCCGTCTGTATAAGATGGACATAGCATAAGCAAATAAAATAGGAGATAACAGAACAAGATTCCATTTCAGAAACAATCACAACTATTCTAGAGACACTATACATATCACATAGAAATCAAAGCACTAAGCATACCAAGGTAATGGTAGAATACAGTCCATATGGGCCATGGGAGAACACAATACCTAGAGCAAAGCCAGTAACCATCTACTGTAGGGAAATCCACAAGCCACATTAAAAGACTAGCTGAATGCAACATGCTTCATCGCTGATCACTTCTGCGTTTATTAAATTATAACACGACAGCTAGTACTAGAAAGGCTTACCATGTTAAAAACATGGAAGGGTCATGGCAGCAAGACGGACCCCGCATAGCAGCTCAATGAAAACTGAATCATAGTTAGAAAGGCTGCTGAAAAAATGGGCTTTGTAACTAGGATCCATATCGCACTTAAGGTAATACCCGTTTACCTCCGTTTGTTTTCCTGGCCATCTAAACGTGTTATGTCTTCTTCCACAACCCTCTTTCGACTTGCTTTCAGGGCATTAAGCACAGTCTCTCTCGCACATGGGTCTGGTATGACGTTTTCCGCAGATTTAAATACTGGAGATGTCAACTGGTCAAAGCTGCAGAGACAAGAATTCAGTGAGACTACTAACTTTACATTTTTGGCAGTGACGCTATTCCGTGCTTTTTTTATTTATTGAAGTTTTATATAGCGCTGGCTTCACCCAAGGGTATCAGAGCGCTATACATTGTAGGTATGATAGTCAAAAGAATACAGGACAAATGTATCAAAAAGAAAAAGCAAATAAGTACAGTACATTAAAAACAACAATGAACAGAATGGGTATTGGAGAGATCAGATAGAAGATAACATTAAGATGTCGTAACATTATTATACTACACGCATTCAGCTAGGTTAATTTAACAGACTCAGGCTGGCAGGTATAGTGCATGAATAAAGTGAGATGAGAGATGAATTGAGTTGCAAAGATTAGGGTAAGGGTTATTTGGGGGGGGGGGGGGGGAAAGTTGGGCTGTGTGGAGAGAGGTAGATCTGGGAGGGGTTTCTCGTAAGTTTATTTTGCCGGGCCTATATGGTTTGGGGAGAGGGATATGGGTAAGGGGTAGAAGGGTGTTCCCAACTATATAACAAAATCCACTTTTAGATCATCAACAAATGGAAAACAGGTTATAAGAATTAATTGCAAAAAAGCATGCAGCAATTTAAGCAAGCTTTGAGTTGCACAACAGCTATAAACACAATGCTTCAACAAAAGAACCATTGGTACCACCAACAGTTTGATTTAAAGTTGAAGTCTATAAGACATCATCAGGTGCAATCACAGCAATGCATACAGGAAGCCAAATATGTAGACAATTGAACAAGTATAAGTCACTTTAATCAAAATGTTCACATTCAGTGCAAGGGTAGCTACAAAATATTAATGCTTATCGAAAATGTGCAGCTGTCTGCACAAAAACAGCACATAGACGCTAAACACTTACATGGGAGAGCGGGCAATCTTGCTATCTGGGGGAGCAATCTTCACTGTAACTGGACTGTGGATCACTGTGGCGTTTTTTGCAGTTAACACGTTCTTGCGTTGGTAGCCATCCCAGCGCACCGTAGGCATTGCCCCCGTCATAGCATACTGTGTCTGTTGAATAGGGTACCGCCGTCTAGGCGTCAGAGCAAAGCGGTTCATACTTGGGAGCTCTCTGAAAGGAAAATAATGAAATACTGGGCAACTAAGCAAGGCCATTCCAGCACATTAAACTATCAGATGCTGGAGAAAGCAGCAGCAAACTCTGAAACTCGCCAAGCATTCTATTTAATACAATCGTGTGTAGAACAGACACAATGTAATATATTTAGATGTTAAAGAAAATCGGTGACAAAGTGACATTCTCCAGCTCTGCGCTACGTGAAGAAAAATCTCCCCCTCATTAGAAAATTACTTTGCAAACTTTAATATTTGTAATCAGAAGAACTAGCCGGGAGCCTCTAACCTGGCAGATGTTGAAAGGAGTGCTTCGTGTTCACCCTGGCATATTGATCCGCACACTTTCTACCCCACCCCACAAATGCGCTCTTCATTCGAAGAAATATATTGCTAGGTCAGTAGGATGTGATGCAGGGCTTGGATTGTGACGTCACAAAAAAAGGTGTGCAAAAGATCGAAACCATGCGCCACTCAAGACGTGTATTACCCGCATTTGAACTTTATACAGCTTTTGACAGCACCGTCATTCGCAGACACCTATCAAGAATCAAGCATACATCACATCCACCAGCAGAGGGCGACATTTTCAACTCCGAGCGGATGTCTCCCGTAGGACATACAGTAGCAAATAGGTATTGTAAAACAGTGAATGAATGACTGTTGTAATCACGGTTACTGCCGGCTGTCACAAAGCTTCATTTATCGAAGCTAACCCCTGCAGACCTGCTTCATTATTACAGACATATCATTTTATTTCTATGTAACGCATCGCCTGTAACCCAATAGACGTGCCAGTAAATATTGTTCACCTATTCAAAATGAAAACAGTATCATAACGGCTCACCTGGCAATTAGAATTGCGTCCCAAGAAACACCTACAAATTGAGTGCTCACTCAACCCTTCAAAGCTTCTAGATATTCTCAAGCTGCTTGTGCTCGCGTTGATTCCAACAAAAACCAAACCACAGGTGCGCTCTCTCATGCATACCACTGTAACACCTTTCAACGCACGCCACCCGCTCAAACAAGCAAAATGCCTCCCATGCCAGCCCTGTAAACCGTGTTTACCTTCATTTACTTCATTAGAAACACCCTCCAAAACCACTTACCCCCATCGTGATTGTTAACTTATGGGGTTAAGAGGGATGCTCTTAGGACTGCTCTTTACAAGTTTACTGCTACACAGAATCCTTCCAATTTTATTATGGACACTAAAAGCACCTATTGCCCTAAGCTTTAGAGAGTCATATGGCACAAACACAAACTATGAATTAAAGACCCGCACTCTCAAGTGCCATCGCCCTTACCCGTAACTAAGCCTCCGCTGCGGGCTTGGTACGGCGAGGTTCGGCCGGTGTAATGCCTCTCGCAAACGCTGCTGCTGACCCCGGGCCCCCTCGACGCCTGCCTCAGGGTGGCCGAGGTAGCTGCCCATAAGCATGATGCGAGGAGAGGGAGAAGGGCCGCCGTTTGCACAGGCTTTGGGCGGGGGCTCCGGCAGCAGACACAGCCCCGGAGGCCCAGTGTGCAGGCACCAAGCGCCGCCCGCAAGCAGCAGAAGTGACACCACTGCCCAAGAGGGTAGGAACAAGCCAACCCCTAGTAACAGAAACGCGGCCCAGACAGCCCCCCGCGCGCGGTGCCGCACGAGCACCAAGGTCGCGCTCAGGCGCCCGGCTGCAGGAACCATCACGGGCCGCGCGCGGGACACCTTAAATATCCCGACCTGCCCCGCGCTAGGGAGCACGGCCCTGCGTGCCGCGTCACCGCAGCTTAGCAACACTTCGGAGTCTCATGTTGGAGAGTGATGCGCAATTTACCCGAACACAGAAGAGGGACCAGAGGTACAGATGTTCACGAACGGACGTATTAGGCTCGCAAACGATTGATAGCGTAGAAAGACTACAGCACCGTAGTCCCCCTAAAGGAAAACATAATTTAAAAGAAAAAGACAACCGTTTGGACAATACAAAAAAATTTAGCTGGCCCGTTAAGAATTTTCAATTGCTATGGCAGGACAGGAGTCTCCGATTATGCGTTAATTCAAAGAAGAAATATTACATACTAAAGTACAACATTTTGCTACTCATTTCTTTACTGCAAACCCAGAGCAGCCACTAAATAAACAGTAAAACAAAAACTACATTTCACATAGGCATGAGAACGAGTCATCACAGTTTCCACCAATCACGAGACTATGCTCCCTTCAAATAGGGCTGACGCTATTTTCTAGCGGTAGGCAGTCAGTCTGCCGCCTAGCTGATTGAGTCGGTTTGTCTAAAATGTAATTGGAACTGCATTCATATAGCATGTCCTATCACTGACGAGTGTACGTGTTTTCTTGTTATTTATTGTGCTTGATTATACTTTTATGCTGAATTGTTGAGCCCTTATAGTGTGTGAACGTAACAGTTTTGGCGACGTTTTGGAGCACTTACCTTTGCATGCTGGTGTTAGGTGCACATTTCCAGTGTGTGCGGAGTGCCTGCTAATTTCACTGATCTTGGCTGTTTAGCGGATCATATTCTGGTGACTGGGAGCCGACGCAAGTATTAACCCACCACTTCATAAGTTATTTTTGTTGTTGTTGCAATTTTGGTGCTTTTAGGGTGTCTGTCTGGAGGCTATGGTTTAACGGTTCGTCTACGTCCAGGAGCGCGTGTGATCCCTGCACATGTATGCGTATTGATCTACATACATATAGTATACGCAGCCACTGATGACGTCAAAAGAAGGAAGGGCCGGCCATCTTGGAAGTATCTGTTCTGTATTTTTCCAGCGGTCCAGTGTGCGGCTTGCTACGTGTTCACGTACTTACGTCTAGTACATGCCACCTTCTTTGATTTCGGCACAGTCTTCAGATTTGTGCACCAATGCGGGTTAGCGAGAACGTGAGGCAAAGTTACGTCAGTTTTAGATATATTTCTATTGGAATACAAGTTCTCCCCAAAATTCCCGGATTATACCACTATCAACGACTATTACTTTGTTTCTGAGTGAGGTACTTCTATTTTCCAGAGACTTTCTTCGACGTGGGTACTATTGTTCATTTATGTCATATTTATAGTACTCCTCACTTTACGTTTGGAGAATCTTTCTTTGCCTTTTGCATGTTGTCGAGATTATAATGGAGAGAGAGCAAATCCTTCCTGAGGAATCTGCAGAGGGCTGCGACGTAGTTATAATATACAGATTTACACAACTTGGGAGACACTACTTTTCAGAGTTTTTTTCTCTCCAAGTAAAGGAAACATGTTTTGGGTATTAACTAGAAGGTAAAAAGTCTCAGTCGTATCTGAAGTTGGAGTTGCGTGCTACTACTAGGGTGTTGGCATTTACTACAGAATAATTGATCCACCTGTACAATGTTAGTGTTTAGTTTCAAAAGAACTTCTGTTGTGGTTGGGTTGGAGTTAGGTCCTATTTTGTGCCAGTATGTGTACATCTCATACCTTTTCCTTAACATCTCCTTAACCATTTTTAACCCACCCATAAAGTGGAATATAGGTAAACAGTATTTTTTAAATTATATTGATACAATTGAAGACCGAGTTGTCACAGGTGGAAAAAAATCCTTTTACATTCATTGGTATCACCAGGCGATTGCTCGGACGCTGGCAAGGCATTTACTTAAGGGAACATGACCACTGCACACAGAGATCTGAGAACATTCAGCACAAGGTTATGGCCGATGATGCAGTGGATAGTTATTCTTCTTTTGGGAATTTGTGGGGAAGGGAATGGGGTGGGGGATCGGATGCTAGCTCTCCAGGATAATAGGAGGTATGGCTCTGTATCACTGCCCAGAGAGTGGGGGGAGGAGGTGGGGTTTAGACCAGTTATGTGTGTTCTGCAAAGGTTTAGGGGCGTTTAGGGCATCCATGTCTGAAGTACAGTCTATTACTGCGAAGCTCCTCTCTATGGAGGGAAGATGGGGACAAAAAGGCAACACCAACCACGAGTTACTGTGATTTCCCCCATGATGAAATTGCTTACCTGGAATTTGCGAGGTATGGCAATGCTCGAATAGCGGAGACAGGTGTTTGTTTACCTAAAAGAATATCGATAGCATGCCTCCAAGAAACTCATGTTTAGGGTGATACCCTGCCTTCTATAATGCACAGATGGCTAGGGCAGATATATGGGTATCCTACATTCAAGACACAACGGACTGTCTGAATAAACTGAATCAAATACAAAGATCTATTGATGAAAACACCTGGCCATTGATGTTGTACTGCTGTACACATCCATTCTGCACTCTGAAGGTATAGAGGCAGTTGAGTGGATGCTGTTGAAGAGTGATTATTAAGAGTCACATCACATTTTCTTACTGGAACTTCTGCAGTTTAGTCTGTATCACAGTTACTTTGCCTGGAAGGAACAGTTCTTTTTGCAATGCACTGGCACTTTGATACGTTTTACAGGGACCCCTATCTATGCAAATATTGTAATGGTAAGATATGAAGATACATATATTCTTCAGAATGAATCTTTGACAGATCATGTACTTGTATATCTTAGATATATTGTTGATATTCTACTACTGTGGCATGGCCCGAAAAAACAATTAGAAGAATGTATTGGCACATTAAATTCACATCAAATTCACCCCTACAATCAGGCAATCATCCGTCAACTATCTGGATATTCTGTTTGAATTACCTCAAGGTCGCTTGCAAACAAAAGTTTACAGAAAGTAAACAGATCGAAATAATTCGCTTCACTTCAAAAGTTTTCACCCTCCCTCTTTGAAGAACCACTTACCACTATCACAATTTATTAGAATTAAGAGGATAACTTGATGGTGACACAAGTGACAGTTACATTGAAGAAATGTCACAACAATATCCGCAACAAGGGTACCCAAAGGAAATTGTAGTGACTGCGAAACAGAAAGTGAGAAACATACAACGTGACCAATCGCTCAGGAAGGTGATGAGACCTAAGACGCAGGGAAATTTGTGTTATCAAATTTTCAACAGATGGGAAATTATTGAACAGGAGACGGACTTTAAAGAAGTTTTTACTTCCAAACCAATGTTTGCTCATTCAAGAACAAAAACCACCTAAGGGAATTATTATAAAAACAACACTCAGACCAAGTGGCGACACAGACTTTGGGGATGCGCAAGTGTTATAACTTGCGTCATTGTGGGAATGTGATTGCAGGGAACACATTTGCACACCCACATACTGGCAAAGCAGTTGAGTGCACGCCTGGGTCAGGGGCAGCACTGGCCGGGGAGGGCCATGGCCGGGGGAGGGGGGCAGGGGGGGGCTGGGCAGGGGTGGAAGGTGAGAAGCACCCGGGGTGGAGGGCTGCCTATTATTAAGCTGCTGGGGTTGGAGTAAATATTCGGTAATTGTGTTAAAGTGTATAGGGACACACGACACGTATGACAGGTGTCATGCACAGAATAACAGAGCAGTATTTAGTCAATTGTTTTGTATAGAGTGGACATCATCCCAAGGCATGTTTAAGTGCTTTACACAGGAAAGCATTTGTATATCTCACGGGTTAGGCGACGAGTATATATAATGCATAGTAACTTAAAAAGGAGAGAAAAATACAATCATCTAAAAATGTCTAATTTGTATGTACAGTCATTTTTTCAGTACCAGCCAGTTAAAGGGTGAGGATGGGGCAGTCAGAGGGGCGTTATTGTTTATTGTTGTCAATATAAACGTGCGTAGCTGTAAGGGAGAGTGAAGGATGGGTTTGGTGGTGGTCTGGGCGGTGTGATTATATAATGTGACTAGACTGTCCACACAGCCTGACACATGATGTGTGGCTGGGGCGTGTTACACAACACAGCACCAGGTGGGCCATGAAGCTCTAAACGCGAAGGCCTGTTTGGTTTCATGCTGCACTGCAATTTCGCGCGTTCACACTGTTGACTCGAGCCAGCTGTGCACGCTTTGTGGCAGGCGCGTCCACAAACCAGAATCGCCGCGCGTGCCCCGGTCTGTCTCCCTTGAGAGGCATCTCGATGACAATAGGTCTCGAGAGCGCGACCTAAAAATGGGAAAGGCGTGCACAGAACAATGTCCCGTCACATTCAGTCCAAGATTGGGGAAATCGGGAGTATTTTATTATATCTGTAAACAATCGCTTCAGTACTCTGGACCTGGTCGACTGACTAGTTCCCTTCTATGAAAATTTGAGCCCGGTCTCGAATACTTATACCGATCTCTGCTATCTAGAAGATCAAAACCCTGGTAAACAAGCCTCACCATCCTCTCTAAAGATAACTCCCCTAACTGAAGCTCGGTCTACTCCTAACTGTGTACAAAGTAACTCTGCCCGACCGACACAGGAGTCACCGGAGCACGAAGATTTGATAATGGCTATCCCTATGAACATACAGCAGAGTGGGGTCTTAGAGCAGAATAATCCTGGTTGCCACATAGTATTAGAGCAGAGTATTAAGATTTTATCTTGGAACCTAGCAGGTCTTGGTTCGAAATTGGACCTTCCAGACTGGGGCGCCTATGTAGATGCCCATGAGATCTGTCTGTTCCAGGAAACTTGGTTAAGGGTTCCCCCTTACAGAGTGGGGTATGTAGCATACTCCATCCCAGCTACACAAGGGCTCAGGGGGAGACCTTCGGGCGGCTTATGCACTTGGGTTGGAACACACTTGGGGTGTAAAACTAAAGTGATAGAAACGCTGTCCCCTGATATCCAGTGTATCCTTTTAAGTTTTAACAATGACATGAAAATAGCGCTCATAAATACCTATTCACGTCCAGTGAAACAGGGGTTGACTTCGCAGGTTTTAGATTGTTGGACACATTTTTTACATACCCTCCCCAAGACCTCGCACATAATAATTGGCAGGGATTTTAATTGCCACTTTGAACTTTTAAACAGCTTAAATATCCCCATCACTAGTGAGGAGGATTCTGTATGGTCAATACCTGACTTCAAGGTATAAATATACCTTCACTTGCTATAGGAAAGCACGGTGTGGTTCGGTGCAGTTCGACTACCTACTTGCACGACGCAGCTCGCTACAGCAAGTGCCGACGGAAGCAAACTCTCCAGCTGATGCACTGATCCGAAGCTGTCATCCTCCTGCCGAGAATCCAGCTCCAGTGTTTCTGACTCCCCTTGCGGAGTGTTGGGAAATCGAGTCCCGAGAAAGAGATACCAACCTCTCTCCTTCTAAGGTATGGAGCTGATTAGAACCTAGAGAAACCTTTGGCAATTCTTGGCAAAACTAAACCTATGCTAAAGACAGCACCTACTTCCCCTGTACTAGACCTAGGTTAGGTACACTGAGGTAGGCGTATTTTAGAAGCACCAGTTGAGTATTTTAGCCTGTGTTATTTATGTATGTCATGGCAACCGACCATTCTATTACAGTATTATTTTATATTACTGTTTACGCTGTACGCGTTATACTTCGCATTCTGTTGATAACCATTGTAGCAGTTCACCTCTCTTGCATGAGGAAGAAGACTGTTCAATAAACCCGTTTTATTGAAACGCCTGTCTCTCTATTTCTGTGCAAACTCTGTAGAAACGAAGCATGCACGATTGACTGAGTGAAATAGTTATCTATATTATTCCGGTTCTAGGGGAAAAAAAGTTGTCATGTTTATGCGGACGTCAGAGACTAACATATGTGAAAAAAACAATTCCTAGGCAATCATAGTAGATACAAATATATAGGCGGAGGGTATCACAGAAACCAATGACAAAAAACAATGTCCATAAAGGTAAGTATCATATTTTTAATACATCATTATTTAATACATCATTAATTAAAACCAATAATCATAATACATTCCAATTATAACTCGAAATCTCAATTCATAAAATCAGGTAAAACTACAGTCAGAAAGAAATAGAATTATACAATCAATAATAAATCAGACAGTAATGATCTAATCGAAAAAAACAATACAGTTATACAATCAAAAATAAATCAGGTAGTAATAATTTGACGCGAGTTTCGGCGTAGTGGACGCCTTCTTCAGGAAATTATTACAACACAACTAATTATTAAGTGGAGTCTGTAAACAAACTTTAAAAAGTCGCTTATTTTCTTAATACGGTTGGCTTATAGTAGATTTTTTAAAAGGTCCCAATTTCATTGATATAGGGATCGATAAAAACGAATATGAAGATCAGAAGTTTTCATTAAAATGTCAAATCCAAGGATATCCTGTATGTAGAGATAGCCTTGTTTAATATAAAAGGTTAAGCATAGAAGCGGCTTGATGGCTTCTCCTTGTCGATATCATTTAAAATTCGGCACGAGTAAATCTTTAATCACAATAAAAAAGGCGCAGCGGAAGCACCAATTGTTTAACTGCCACACCGGATCTGGTCAACAGTAAATCTTATATTTAAGGTTCGTTACGATGTGAGTTGATAATAGAAAATTTTGTTTAGAAGCCTAGGCCGCTGGTGGCGTCTGACGTCACAGGATGAGGAAATCAGAGACTAATCCCTTCTTGTTTATTCGAGAAAGGTTCTAGTGACCTCTGAGTTAGCTGGCGGACACACACAAGTAAGTTTAATATACTCGATAGAGACATACTGACCTCACTCCTATGTCACTCCTATGTCAAATCTATAGTGTAGATTATTCCAATGCGCAGAACCTATTGGGAATATAGGAACTACACTACATGGCGCCCAACAGTTTGGTAAGGCACTAATTTAACGCTAGATACTGGAGTAACTCAGTCGTGCTTTTCTCAGAGACCCCTTTTTCCAGTAATACCCCAATAGACGCCTGGAGTGGGTAAAGTATAATATCCGCCATAGCCGAGTAGGACGAACATTTTTATGTATTAGCTTTTTGGTTTGTTCAACGTTGAAGGATACAGTGTTTCAAAATATAGTGCACCTTATCTTTGTTTCCTTGAAACTTGCTCTGCAATTTTCATTAAACAAAAATGTCACTGAAACCGGTGGAGCTGCGGCTGATTCAGCCGATGCAGCTTTCAACCTAACAGGTTTCCAAGAAACCGATGAGAATGCTATAATCATTCCTCCAAATTTAAGGAAAGCCATCACTATAAAACGTATAAAACATGGCCTAACATCAAGAGGTGGTAGGGTAGGTTTTGGGTTAGAGGCACATGAAGATCACCAGACAGAGGTATTCTATTCATGGATAGTCTTCCCAGAAGGAAATCCCGTAACACATGTTTCACTTCTATAAAGAAAGAAGGAGGAAAATCGCTCGCAGTGATAGGCTCCAAAGCATGGAACTAACTCCTTAACCAGCCCAGTCAGATCCAGTCTGAAACACTGTTCAGGAAAGCCCTAAAAACCTGGATCTTCTCAGCCCCTGACGCCTTATGCAAAACACTTATCTAACTCTTTTCCCACTCCCGCAGCCACCCAGTCTTGTTCCAACTCTGGAATCTGCATAGCGCCATGATGCTCCTTTGAGTGTCTGTTGCGCTCTACAAGTGTCCAATTACATTGCATTACATTACATATAAGAAATCTGTGCCCCACCTAGCTTCTTATGTAGCAAAGGCATCTGCCCTTGCATTCTCTGCTGCAAACAGTCCTTTTTAGGTCGCGCCTGCGATTGCAGGGGCGAAAGCCCCTGCTGTCGCAAAGCGATCTATTGCAATCATTTCAGTCATTTTCCCTGTCAAGGACTAGGCAGAGACAACAGACTGTCACGCGCACGCAGCCGGCCGGAATCGGATCAGGTCACGCGCTCCGATCCCGGCCTGCTGTTCACAACACATGCACAGGCAGGCACACACGCAGGCACAGGCAGGCACACACAGGCACAGGCAGGCACACACGCAGGCACAGGCAGGCACACACGCAGGCACACACAACACACACACACACACACACACACAGACAGACGCACGCACCCCCCCCCCCCAAACTCACCGGGCTCTTTTAGTGTGTTCCGTGTCTCTGTCATCAGCCAGGGGGTCAGTCTCGAACCTCAATCTCCCTCCGCAGCGCTGGTCTTCACCCGGGCCCCCTCCTGGGACACGGGACTTCAGATGCTGCACTCCTCTTTGGTGCCGGGGGCTTGGAGCGCGCATGCGCGGGCAGCTCCCGCCCTCTCGCGCTCAGCCCGGGCTGCTTTCGGATTGTGGCTTTTTGTCAACAGGAAAGCTGTGAGGCTACAACAGAGGCCAGCTAGTTTATATATGTCAAAATAAAATGTACATTTCTGTATGATCATATCATTTTTTGCTCCTTGTGTGTTACATAGTGTTGGTTGTGTATGGAATAATGTGGATCTAGGCTCTGGCTAGCTTATAAGTTCACCCAAAGGGGAAACTTTTCTGACAATTTGATCCCCATGGAACACCAATGACTATTTTCAAACGTTGACCCAAGGCAGTGTTCTAGGCTGGCATTCCATTTGACCTTCTTCTAGACAATGAGGTAAACGCAAGTACGTGGATTTATCAGTTTCCACCAATTATTGAATTCCATTATTGTTGAAGGCAATTAGGTGATTTAAATTACACACCCGGTGCATTTCGGAGAGGATGCCTTCTTCAGTAGGCAATGGTTAAATTGATAAATGCATAATTAAACATGCTCAAAGAAAAATCCGAAGTTTGAATGCAAGACTTGAGATCGTCTGGGAGCCGGGAACCTCGAACACTGTGATCAAAGTTTGAAATATATTGCTGTGCACTGGGAATCATGCAGGATAGTGCACGAAAGCGGTTTGACGCCCCCTGGCTGTTGCGCCATTTCTAGCAGCAGGCACGTGAAGTGACAAGTCAGGGTGTCTGTGACTTAATGTGGGCACGCTCGATGTTTGTAAATCAGTGCTTTAATTGGGCCGGTACGGAGTACTGGAACTTTTTTATTTTGTGAGGGAGAAACCGGTACTTCAAGAGAAATGTAATACTTTTAATTGGAGAGCACCGGCATCTCTCGGAAACAAGCAGGCACTCTGGTACAGAATACATGCACTTCTATTTTTCTATTTCAAGCACTGTTTGTAATTGAGGGGCCTCTTGACAGGCTAGGGTTGTCTGCGAGTGGGCATTTCTGGTAGTTCGGTGGACTCCTGAACCCATCGGAGGCGTCTCTGTTTAACCACGTAATAAAAGGTTTAAATCCTTGGGGGGCTCGGCCAGTCATTCATCCTTCAAGGATCGATGCAAAGTGCACCATTGACAAGGTACTGATAAACACCAGATAACGGCACCAACAATCTCTTTCGTGGTGAATGCGTGCTTCACAAATTGAGTGCTCGATTATGCTGTGTGTGCGGATCCACTCAGCCGCTCATCCTTCTGAGGTCGATAAAATGAGTACCACTGAAATGGGTAACAATACATATCTGTTATTCGGCACCAAGATGCCTCTTTGGGGGTGAATGAGCGCTTTACAATGCATGTTATGTTTTAGGTAATGCCTAAAGATGTACAGTTGGAAAAACACCTCTTTTGATGCAAAACATGCGGCGCACGGGCGCAGCCGGGCCCTTTCCTTGAAGGGAAGCCAATGCAAACGGGAGCAGCACGGTCAGCTCTCCTCATGCTCTAACCTTCGCTAATAAGGGGGCTACGCCCTCCGAGCGGGGGGGCATCGTGGCCGAGGGTCCTATGGGTCAGCACGGAGTGTGCTGATCTCACCTGTGCCAGAGGACAAGAGCAGAGTAGGTCAGGTCTCTGCTGAGGAACAGAGTGTCTGAGACAAGGTTCTGGCCCTCCCACTGCCGGGGGTTTCTAGGAACGGACTGTGAGATCAGCAGGTGTTCTCAACATGACGCCCTACCCCACAGGCTTGGCCACCCAAGCCTCTGGAGGAAGGGGGCCTCGCTTCTCGAGGGATGTTGGTTATTTCAAGGCGCCGGACCCGGATCACAAAGGTTCTGCGGATTTCACTAATCTTTGCTAATTCGCAATACATTTTCTTGAGCTGTGTGCCTAAATTGGTTTTAAATGCTGATGGAAATGTATATGTTTCACAGAAACAAAAAGCCACACCGCAAGTCCGCAACAAGGAATTTGCACATTCCTAGGAAAACCAACATAATTTTATTTATTTGTTTCTTTCTCTGGACACACTTTTTCCACCCATTGAAAAAGTTCACTTTTGCAATAGTAGGGACAGTATTACCTTTTCCCCCTTGTGAAGGACAAACTAAACAAGCATTGAAAATGCAATAGCTCTCACCTTTAATTAAGTTAAACCCATTTGCTTTGCGAACGGTATTGTATAGCACAGCAAATGGCTTTAACTGAATAAAAGGCGAGACCTATTGCATTTTTAATGCTTGTTTGTGATGTGCTTTTATTTTTGTCACATTATTTTGTAAAAGTAGGATGCAGTGCCATGTGCCATTCTCCAGACATTTTCATATTTGGCCGGTCCCCTGTCTGAACCACGGAATACTTGTGTGGCCCAGTCATTGAGGTAGATGGTGCAGCTTTGGAAGGCACGGTTTGAGTCACTGACAATGTTTATCTGTGTTGTGGTCTCTCAAAATTGCTCTTTGGCATGCATAAAAGCTATCATGAGTGCTTCCAATTCTGCATATTGGGTACAACTATTGCTTGTTTTTGATGTCAAAATGCCAGTGACTGGTACCCATTATCATCCATGTAGATGTATATGATTATAGATCCCTATGCCTTCAATATATTTGTTGTCCTCTAAGTGCGAGTTTCTGTCTGCTACATATGTTGTGTACGTGGGCAAAACTTTTCCCTGGGGACATGGATTAATAATTGGACGAGACATGTTAGTAACTTCTACGGTGCATTTGTAATGCGTTCCCTGTGATGAGACAAAAGTTAGGACGGGATCAGAAGGGGTGACTGGAAGACACTTGATGTCTCTGCTCTGCAGAACAACTGTCCATTTGGCTATTCGGCTACTGCTGACATTCCCAAGATGCAAGTTCCCTGATGTTAGAATTTGCAGTATGGTTTCATGGGTCTTAATAACTAAGTGTAGTGAAATGTTTTAAGCTTCTTTCAGAACACTAGAAGATTAGATGGAAGAAGTAGATCAAGAAGGAAAAAGTCCCAAATAATGGGCAGAGGTGAAAAAATGGTCTGCCATCAACCTGAAAAGGATTTGCCCCAGTCATGCATTATTTGTTCAGGAAATTCTTTCCTGATTAACGTGAGCAGCACTGTCTTATGGGAAGTCAACTCTATGCTTTTGAATATTTACCACGAAAATGTTTCCATCACTGGTAACACATTTAAGCAGGGGTTCAGACTTGTTTTTCGTGAGTTTATCACAGTTGGAAAATTTCATCCAAGCTGTTTGTATTATTCTTTCTCTGTCGTTAAAAACTCAAATGTAAAATAAACATATATATATTGCTTAAACAAAAAGATCGTAAATATTATCACAACTTCATACATCCAGATATAATCTCTGGCAACAAAACACATTCAGTGTCTATACTTCACCATTCCAACAACATTACTTCACAGTTAAAGAGTATTTTATACTAGGCTTTTCCACTTTGCACGACCCCACACATCCATCTCACCATTAGCAAGCCTTTCTTTAATATCACTTGCAGTCCTTCAACCCGTTATGTTACAGAAAACATCTAGGGCTAGATGTAGGTGGCTTAATACCGGTCGGTAACGCCGAAATTCGGTAAATTTCAGCGTTACCGACCGGTATTTAGCCATGTGCGATGTAGGTATTACCGAATGCCATTGCTAATAACGAATCAGTAAATTTAAGGGAAACCAGTTACCGATTCCTTATTTACCGATCGGCTGACACCGAAACACCAAAATACTGAATCGGTAAATAAGAAATCGGTAACAAATCACTAATGCGATGTACAAAAAATCTGTGATACCGAATTTGTCAAATCGGTATTTAAGAATCGGTAATTACCACTGACCCAGAGCAGGTGGTAATCAGGTGCAGTGCATAAAAACAGTTCCAAAATGCAAAAGTGTGAACACAATGGCGGCCCTCTACGTCATAGCTAGGTGGCTAAGTTTGCGAGCAGCAGGACTGAGGGTTTGGAGACGGGAACAGCGTGTGTACACACTGCGTGTCACACTGTTCCAATTGACTGAGGCAGAAATCCATGATAGGTACAGGCTACACCCACAAACCATCCTAGACCTGGTACGGGACCTGCACCCATACCTGGAGCAACAGACACCAAGGGCGCATGCCATACCAACACATGTGCAGGTGCTCTGTAGCCTGCACCTACTTGCATCCGGAAGTTACCAGGGTTTGATAGCTGTGGCAGGTGGTGTGCCACAGAGTTGCCTGTCCCGTTTCTTCAACTCCTTTTTGGATGCAATGATGCAGAGAAGGCATCACTACATACACAGGCGGAACTACAGAAGACCAAGCTGGATTTCTACCAAAAGGCACAGTTCCCACATGTAATAGGGTGCATTGATGGGACCCACATACCAATCTGCCCACCTGCAGCTAGAGAATACATATACCGCAACCGCAAATCCACTCATTCCATCAACGTACAGCTGATATGTGATGCAGACTACATCATTACTGACATTTTGGCCAAATTTCCAGGAAGTACCCATGACTCCTACATATTCAGGAACAGTGGGATCTATACACCAGGGCTCGAAAATTCCACTCGACCACTCGCATAGTCGAGCTAAATTTAACAAGGTTGAGCTGTTTTTAGGTCCTACTCGCCCTTTCTGGTGAGTAGGAAAACAAACCAACTTTTGTCCTCTTTGAAAACGGAACAAATGTGACAAGATAACAAGATTTAAAGGCATTTTTATTGCTCACAAAGTTAATGAGCAATAAAGATGCCTTTAAATCTTGTTATCTTGTCACATTTGCTCCACTTTCAGAGACGGAGGTCAAGTAGGTTGCAGTTAGGTCGAGGACATTTTTTAAGGTACTAGTCCTTCAGGACTAGTACCATTTTTTGGATTTTTCGAGCCCTGTACACGTCTGGCTGCTGGTGAATTCGGAGAAGGATACCTGCTAGGTAAATCAATGTAACACACCCTGATGTATAGCTTGGATGAATGTATTGGTGATTCAAATTAATGGCACTTTCTTTCCCATTTAGGTGACCGCGCATATGCCGTGCGGTCATTTATCCTAACTCCATACCTCAACCCATCCACCCAAAGTGAGAGGAGATATAATGTGGCACATAAAAGCACGCGCAACATTGTGGAGCGCACCTTTAGACTACTAAAAAGAAGGTTCTGTTGCCTCCACAAACGTGGAGGTGCACGTCAGTACCGCCCCATCATCTGCTGCAAAATAATAGCAACATGTGCAATGCTGCATAGCCTTGCCACAAAGAAAGGAACAGCAGTGGAACTAACTGACTCTGAGGACGAGGGTGAGGACTGTCTACAGCCAGAGCACAGCGCAGCAGGTGTGGCAGCAGCACCGGATGGGAGACACAGACGGGCCGAGATAACATCCAACTATTTCTGAGTGAGTAAATAGACATAGCCAGTTACTGTATTTGAGTGATGGTGTTTAATGATCAGAGCACACCACCAAGATCAAAAGCAGTGTCCATACAAACATGGGTTACATCACCCATTTCAGTACAACCATATCATGGCTTGCTCTACTTCTTGCGCCCAAGCGCTGCACTGCCACGTTCCTTTGCCCCACTGTCCGCACTGTCTGTCTGTCCAGGGACAGCGCTGTGGCGTTCGCTGCGCCTCCTGGTCTCTGTGGGAGGAGGCATGATGCTACTACGGCTAGTAGCCTCCTCACTTCCCCCCCCCCCCATCAGCTGTAGTGGCCACCTTGTCTGTTTGGAGCACTTCAAGTGCAGTGGTCACTGTGACCAGCCCCCCTAGCCAAATCCCGGCTGCAGTGTGCCATCTCCTCCTGCATGGCTAGCGAGCGTCTGCAGAAGAGAGAGGTTGTAGTGGATAGGCGGTTCACTGCCTTGGTGTAATTATCCAGTTTCTGCCTCTCCCTGCGCCTAGACAGACGGTCCTCCTCTAACTTACTGCTGAGCAGCCCCACAGCCTCCGCCACGTCACTCATGCCCTCCGCCATGGTGGTGTTCATGGCACTGAGGCCCTTCTCTATGCGATGCATGTGGGCATTCATGTGTGTCATCTCCCGCTGCACTGACCTGATTGCTCTCCCTTGAAGGCGCTTGCCCTTCAGCATGTTACCTTCAAGCCCAGCAAACACACTGTCATCTTCGCCCTGGAAGTGAGGACTGGCTGCCCTTGCCCTGTGGCGTCTGGAAGATGTGTGGGCGCGCTCTGTTGGGGACCGTGATCCTGCCCTGTTGCCATCATCAGCCACTGTAGACTGTTGGACCCCTGTACTGTCCTCCTCGGACACTTCCATCTGCTGGAGGGTGGCCACTGCATGCCTCCTGCCTGACGGTGGTGGTGGTGTTGATTGTGGCGTGGTGGCGTTGATGGTAGCTGTGGTGATGGTGGTGGTCGTGGCGTTGATGGTGGTGGTGGTGGTGGGGTGGTGTGACCTGCAGGCGACTGGTCCTCCTCCTTTTGTCTCCTCTCTGGCCTGGGTGCCTTTCCTCTGCTCCCCTCTGCTGCACTGCGAGATGGCTCGCCTGTGAAGACAGAATGTAGATATGCTCACTTATCTGGCAGCATTTGCATAGTAATAAATGTAATGCCTGCCAATCACACTGACTGTCCTATGCTTGCTAATTGGTGTCACATGCCTTTGGGTTTGCTGGTCTGACTGGTGTTAGTTCTGACTACATCTCCCATAATGCATTGCAGGTTATGAGTAAAACATGTACTGGAGTGGGAGTCCCTATGCCTCTCTGGGGATTGCAGGTAGGGAGAGGGGTCTTACCTTGTTTGTTGGCAGCTCTGGCTGAGCTGTCTGCGTCGCCAACCCCACTCATACTCTCCGGCTGGAGAGTGGACTCAACCAGGAGCTCCAAAGCAGTTGGTGCAGGTGCTGTGTTCCTCTCTCCACCAGTTTTGCTGGCCTGCTTCTGCCGCTCTGCCATCCTCGCCTTAGTAGTCTTCCTCAAATCGTACCATCTGTTTTTTAAGATCCTCAATGAAGCGCTGGGTGACTCCGATGGCATTGATTTTGTTCTGAATTGCAAGCCAGATCTGCCTTTTTTGAGACTCTGACACGTGCAGGGAGTGCTTTACAAACAACTTATCATGGTCCTTGGTGACATCTTCAATGAGGACCTCCAGCTCCCTCTCGCTAAATTTTTATTTTATTTTCCTTTCAGCTGCTTCCTTCTCCCTCTCCTGGTTTGCAATTTTGCTTGGTTTTGGTTGCAAAATAAAGCTGTGTTGCTCCTGGCTTCTCTGCTCCCTGCCTCACAGTCAGCTCCAGGTTCAGTGCAGCTGCTTGGGTGTGGCCACTTCCTGTTTGGGAGGTAATGGGGATGCACAGGATCGGCTGATTCCACAATTAGCGAATTTTTAAATTACTGAATTGGTATTTAACGATTTGGTATTAACGATTCGGTAATGGGGTTTCTGTAATTTTTTTTTACCGATCCATTCCAAATCGCTATTTTTTAGCGATTTATACCGATTCTGTAATTTTTACCGATTCTTTTAATAACTAATCGGTAAAATTCGCTATTAAGGACTCTGTATTTCTGGATTACCCACATCTAGCCCCTAGAGGCATATTTATGAATTTTGACACAACACTGCGTTGCGTCAAAAAAGCTTGCGCTTTGTCGCGCCATTTACTTGAAGCATGGATGCATCATATTTAAGGTACGAGCATCATGGTAGAAGCTCCAAAGCTGTGGCAAAACTTCTGATGCATCTTCGGAAAAAAATGACACAACGTGTCATAAAGAAAATGCCACCTACAGGTCACAAAGCTGATTTGCGTGTCACTTGTAAGTGCCGCAAATCTGCATTGCATCACTTAGGAGTGCGTTGTGTGGCGTGAAGCGTAAAAAAAAACACACATTTCAAAAGACAGAACAGCAGACCCGAAATAACTTTAAAAATTGGAGGGAGTACCATCCACCAGTCGGGAGGGCAACAGTCCCAATACCAGATAGGAGACCAGGGGAAGAGGGATTTCACTGAGGAGGAGAATCAAATATTAGTAGCTGAGGTGACAAATAATGAACACCTTCTCTTTGTCACCTCCAAATTGAACAATAGGAAAGAAGTAAGCCATTTGGCAGTCCATAGTTGTTAAGATCAACAGTGTAGGGCAAACAGAAAAGACAATGCCGGAGTGAAAGTAGAGGTGGCATGATTATAGTTGGAGGACCAAAGAGAAACTGGCCAAGAACCGGAGGGCAGGAATGAGGACCGGAGGAGGAACTGATGTCCAGAAGTAGTTAGACCCACTGGAGGAGCAGGTGGAGTCATTCATTCCAACAGAGTTGCTGGCAGGAGTGAAAGGACAGTATAGTGCTGCAGTTGAGGACCAGGAAGAACTACAGGGTAAGTGAAAACAAGGGACCATATTGTCAAAACTGTCATGCAGCAACACACCTTTTGCTGTGTTCCACTACGCTGTGTGCAAGGAAAAGGACAGGAATGGCACACATATTAACTCATCCATCACATAAATATATTTTACTTGGGAAGTGACATTTTTTCGACCTAGTCCAGCCCTGCCAAGTTTCTGACGTCCATGCGTAATGTGCTGCCCAGGTCTAGGTTATAATCTGAATTCTGGGACTTGTAGTGTAATGTACAACATAATTGACCAAGACTACAAGTCCCTCAATACAAAGCAAAACCCCTGGACTGGAGCAGCACATCATACATGTATTTTGGAAACTTTGCAGATATGTCAGTGACAATGCAGGCCCACTTGCACCATGCAGCAAGTGTGCTTGTCTTGGGGCGACGCAGCCAACAGTGGAATGTCAAATAATGGAATGGAATGTGGTTTGCCAGAGGGTAAGCCTCTCACCCGAGCGGGGAGCCATGTGCTGAGTATGTGAAGGCTCCCCAGGTAGTAACACATGAGCCACGTGTGCATTCACTAGCACTAAACCATGTTGCTCGCAGCTATCCTGATGTGCTGGCTGTGATTTTAAGAAGGTGTTGTCTGCCATTTAAGAAACCAATCTACGTCCTGTCTTGCTCAAATGGACATGGGGGGTGGGTGTGAATGAATGTCATGCACAGCAGAGGTTCATGATTTTGTTTTGGAATCGCAGATGGTGTGTGAGCTAGGTGGGCGCCTGGTAGTAATGTGCTTTGGAGGTGTGTCTGAGCACATTGACTAGCAGTATCACTGAATGGGCAGCCATTGTACCTTAGAAGGTGAGGGATGATGTGTGTGCCGCAAGGCAGGCTGAGTAATAGCCAGGCACTGCTTTGTATGATAGTTTGCCACTTGTGTTGCAGCTATGCAGAAATGCTGTGGTAGATGGCATCGATGTACAACTGTCAACATGTGATTAGGGCCTGGGGATTGTCTCGCCAATTGCAGGAGGGACCAGAAGAAGAGAAGTCTGAATATGCAACATGTGAAATAGGGAATTGTGAAGTCTCAGGGTGAGCTATGTGTTCAAGACGATGGGCAGTTTTTTAGGATAATTCAAGGGTGAGGGGTTTGGGCCTAGTAGTGTGGGCAACCACAGTAGGTATATGTTGCAGAATATCCTCACTAACATCTAATGAAGATCAGTATGACCCATTACTCTCACATACAGGTGGGCATGCTGGACAGTAGCATAATGTAACAAATGTTGTGAGTAAGGTGGATTGGGAAGTAGCCAGGATGGGGCGATGTCCTAGACGTTTCTTTTATCATACAAATCTTAATGAAGAATATATATTAAAAAAAATATATATAATGTAACACATGTTGGTGTCTTCAGAGAGTCAATGTATGATCTGAGTGTGTGAGAACAAGGAGACTCCCTAGGTCTGAATGATGATTGCCAGATGAGTCATGTACAAGCACAAGTGAGTGGGGCCGAGGAAAGACATTTGTGGGACTCTGCTGATCACCATCTTGGCTCTGAGGAAATGGAGTGAACTTGAGATTTTGCATATTTTTAATTTTGATGGTGGACTTCCCCTTCAGAGACGGTTAACAGTGTCTACTGTTTTGGACTCCACAGATGAATATGTGCTAGGATAATACTGTATTCCACAAAAATTATAGTATGGTATGTGCATATCCTTACGCATTCCTGCAGTGTAGCAAGGTTGTTTGCTGTGTAGAGTTATGTGGATGTGTGTCTAATATGACTCCTATGCCATATTTTTGGCACAATTGCATGCTAGACCGTATAGCAAGGTAGATTGGTGTGTTTTACTGTGTGAAAGACTAAGTGCAGGACAATTTGTAAGATATTTCAGCATGACTTGGATACTGCTGTGGTGTTAACTGATGGTTAGAGGGAATGCCGGCACCCTGGTGACAAGGTGCAATGGTATCAGCAGTGATGTCAAAAAGCTAATGTAACATCCATATAGGCACAAACCTGAAAAACAATGTTATATGTTATATGCTACTCACTCTTTCAGGCAGTGCAGGCCAGCAAACTGCCGAGCAGCGTAGCATGTGTCATTAAACAAATTGTCCATCTTGTTTATACAGAGGTTTTTTGAAAAATATCAAGGCATTGCTATGTGAAAGGCAACAATAGTCTAACATAGCCTAATCTACTTCTAGTAACATGTCCACATATCCATGTGTACTTGAAAAAGAAGAAATTCTGTCTGAATGTCACCAAAATCACTTATGTTTACATCTATAATGGATAATTATTGACACATTCCTATCTTTTTCCATAGGGACAAACAACACCTCCTGTAGAGCAGCCTTTCCTTGATGACCAACCTGATGAGGACAGCAACCTGCCACCTATGGATGATGAAACCTTCTAACAACTTCTGGACTCTGTAGATTTCCCACCTCAGGTCAAGTGAAGACGTTGCTGCAGGGTCTCCAGAGAAACTGCCATCCACAGCCTATATTCCATCTAGCTTTGCAGTCCCTGCTGAGGACCCCGAGTACTCCCAAGGTGAATTTCAACAGCTTGTGGTAGGAGTCCAGCAGCAAATGGCTGATGAGGTGCAGACGGGGGTGGAGACCACAGCGGGCATCCTAGAAGGAGTCCGTAGGTGTCCAAGCCCTAATAAGAGTATGACTAAGGCTATAACTGCCACCTACACTGACTCCATGGGATTGATGAGTCCCTAACTGACATAGCTGGTGTCCTGGTGCAGAGGGAACACCATTAGCCCTCTACTTAAGACACCAGTGACGTTGCCATGCAGGTGGGGGCCATCCTCAACATCATGGGATCCATGGAGCGGAAGTTGAACACCTACAGAACAACAATCGGAGACCTCAATCGCAACGTCTTGCTTTGTTGGCAAGCCACCTGAACCGTGTGAGGAATTTGGTGGCTGCTTTACTAGCACAGACAAATGCTGGTGGGCACAGGAGAGCCCAATCTTTTGGCTCAGATGTGTGTGTGCCTCAGATGTCTTCCATACAAACACCACCAACTGCAGGGGAGGCACAACACCCATCAGAGGAGGAAGATGTGGAGTTCCCCACTTTCCATCAACCAACTGCCAGATAACATTTACCTGTGTTTAACATCATGCCACATCCTATTCCTCCCAGTACTGTTCTCTTTATTTGTGCACCTGTTGATCTTATCTAGGTTTGAACTTTCCAATAACCTTACCTTCCCTAATGGAACACCTCAAAATGTATCATGACATGTCTTCCAAATAGACTATGTCTGGTCATCTAAGCTATCATTAATCGTTGATGTTTACCACAATGTAACATTTATACTACCACTCCTAATAAACTATGTATGGGACATACAATCTCAGTTAAAAACAACTCTTAAACACCTATTTGGGGGGGCGTGGCCTAGCGGTCCAACATGGCGGACGCGCTTTAGGCGAGCACCCGTACCCCGCGATTAATATCCTATATTAATCCTACCCCATCGGCCTTATTAAGATAGTGTCGCCCTCCTGACAATGCCTTGCAACTACAAGGAAGCGCTGGTGTTCTATCGATATCCGAACCCCATCTTGGTGTGTACCCCCTACGTGTTTCCTTTACTTTGCGCATGCGTGTTTCTATTAGCGCATGCGTGTTTCTGGTGCGCAGGCGCATAATACGCCCCACCATCTGGCCGTGTACCCCCAACGTATTTCATTCCATTAGCGCATGCTCACATCCAACATGACCAATCACAGCTCTCACACCCACTGACATCATGCTCAACCAATCATCGTTCTCCAAAGCATTCATAACCTCCAACTTTCTCGAAGTTTTCCTATTCAGCAGTCACCGCCCTGCCGATAGTATTCATATCTGGATATCTGCAGATAGTGTTCATTTCTTGCATCTCGTCGCTCAACGAGTGCCTTTTGTTTTCCAGTTCTTTGAAGGTGAGCAGTTTTTGTTTAATGTAAATGTAATGTTCTTCGTCGCGTTCGGCATTAGTATCTATTTTTCCAATGTTCCACTGTGGCCTCTTCAGCAACACGGACCGTGCTTCTCCCCGTGTTTGACTCCTAACTGCTGCGTCACGTGCAATGTAAGTTAATGAGATGTATGAAATGTATTATTAAGTAAACTTCAATGGAGTTTAATGTAATGTTCTTCGTCGCGTTTGGCAGCATTAGTACCTATTTTTGCAATGTTTCATCACTGTGGCCCCTTCATCAACGCGTCCTGTGCTTCTCCCTGTGTTTGAATCCTAACTGCTGCGTCGCGTGCAATGTGAATTAATTAGATCTTTCACATCTATTTTTATACAAACATTTCTGTTATTAAAGATTGTGCCCTTTGAGCTGGAAGCTGCTGTTTCTGGGCAAATCACTTAATCTTCCCGCGGCTGAGTATGTAGCCCAGCATCACGTGGCCAATCCCTAACTACTGCGTCACGTGCAATTTAAGTTAATGAGATGTTGCAAATGTATGATAGGTAGACTTTAATGGAGTTTATTATGTTCTTCGTCACGTTTGGCATTAGTACCTATTTTTCCAATGTTCCACTGTGGCCTCTTCAGCAACGCGGCCTGTGTTTCTCCCCGAGTTTGAATCCCAACTGCTGCGTCACGTGCAATGTAAGTTAATGAGATGTGCAAATGTATTATTAAGTAAACTGTGAGGAGGATACCGGAATAGAGGAGGACTGTACCCATGTGATGCCCTCTCGTCTCCCTGCAAGCGGACTCCAACAACCAAGCTCCTTTGCTGTATCTCCTCAGGCACACGGACGCGAGGACGGGAAAGACCCCGAAGTGGTCGTAGAACAACCTGAAAGCAGTACGGAGAGACAAATGAAAGGCAGCTACAAAGAGGCGGGGGTGGAGCAATCAGACACACACGCCGAAGACGGAAGTCGCAGTGTGCGGACGGAGAAAGAAGACGCGGGACCCGTAGGAGAGGCAGGAGCCATAGAGGACCACGTGGACCCTGGGAACGAAGACGCGGGACCCGAGGAGTCGGAGACCGAGACCGCCAATAACCAGGACATCGACGAAGACAGCTGGTGCGAGGACTGGTGGTGTCCGGTGGATGCTGGAGAGCGGCCGTGACTCTAGGAAGAGTTGCGGCGGGGTCGGTGAGTGACATCGGCTCGAGGGAGTTTATTTGGGAAGCGGGTGGGAAGGAGACTGGGAGGGTCTGTTTGAGTAAATATCTGGTGTGTGTATTCGGGACCAGCCACGCGTTGAATGAGGGAAGGGTTGTTGCAAAATACTTGGACCGCCTCAGCATAGTGTTGTGTGGGCTGGGTAACGATTGTATTGACTCCTGATAAGTTGCATGGCACGCTCCTGTTTCTTTCCGTGATATGCGACCTATGAGCACTCTATTTTTCTTCCATCATAGGCACCTTAAACATTGCTACCAAGCCCCTACTTTCCTAGTCTATCTTACCTCGGTATTCACTCGAGTCTGTTCCCCGTCACTCCTCCATTGATGCTTATCACAAAACACCCAAGGTGTGGTGAAGGAAAACTCAGTACATCATATTTGTTGCTGCCATTCTCACGGTTCCCTCCTTTATTCCCCTCCTTCTCTTATGAGCCACCGGGGAGATCAACCACGTCCTGAAGACAAGGAGAAGACCACCAGAAAACCGTCATCACCCTACACCTCATCCCCGGAGACCTCCGAGGAAGAAGAAAATACAGAGGAACCTTCAGCAATCCCTGTCACATCCTCATTAGTTTTCAATAAACCTTCTTCTTTTAAACCACCACTACCGCCTCCACGCCTGTTTATAAAACCCGCCCTCTTACATAAACTTTAATGGAGTTTAATGTAATATTCTTCGTCGCGTTTGGCAGCATTAGTACCTATTTTTCAATATTTCATCACTGTGGCCTCTTCAGCAATGCGGCCTGTGCTTCTCCCCTTGTTTTAATCCTAACTGCTGCGTCACGTGCAATGTGAATTAATTAGATCTTGAAAATCTGTTTTTATGCAAACTTTTCTGTTATTAAAAATTGTGTCCTTTGAGCTGCAAGCTGCTGATTCTGGGCAAATCACTTAATCTTCCCGCAACTGAGTATGTAGCCCAGCTCTACGTGGCCGATCCCTAACTACTTCGTCACGTGCAATATAAGTTAATAAGATGTGACCAATGTATTATTAAGTAAACTTTAATGGAGTTTAATGTAATGTTCCACTGTAGCCCCTTCAGCAACGCAGCCTGACCTCCTATCAATTCATTGCGATGTTGTTTTTTCAAGCGACATCACCAAGCCATTTTCAGTTTTAAGCTGGAGTCGAATGAAGGATGGTCCTTTATACGGGCCGTCAATACCTAGAACTTCTTCTCCTTGGAGAACAGTTCACTTCCTCAACGGACCATTTAATGAAACCGTTAAAGCGAGCTTGGAGAAAGGTTGATCGAAGGGCGCAGCATCAGCGCCTTGAGACTGTTTATGGTAAAGCGTGCTTTACAAATGCACTCTTCAATCACAGTAGATGGTGAAAGCTGACTGGGTTATCCGAGGTGAGTTGGATGTGTGTGGTAAAGACTACCATGCATTGAGCGCGTTTGTGAACGAGTGCACCACTTGTTTTTCCAGTTTTTTACTGGTGAGAAATGTGTTCTTGTTTGTTTTGTGTTTTGTTATTGTAATTGACTGTACTATCAATACAGTACTTCTCTCACAGTGGCAGTTGCCGAATTTTAAGAGGCACCAGTTGGCCTAATGAAAGGCATTATACATTTTGATGTTTTTCGCATTTACACTGTAAGTTTGTGCTACCTAGTGGCCACATTTAATTGTTCATTAACACCATAACTCAACCTTGGTATTTCGTGCTGTCTTTCAGTTCTAATCACGTCATCTGCTCTTGGCTAAATCTTAATTAATTGCCATGTGGTAGTGCCATGAGGAGGCCTTGCAGCTTAATCCAGTACTTCTCCCAGTGGCTGAATGTTTAGAGGCACCTGTTGGTCTGGTGAAAGGCATTACTATTTTAGATGTTTCTCGTCTTTACACTAAGTCTGCGCTGCCTCGTGGCCTCATTTCATTGTTCATTAACACCATAACTCATCAACCTTGCTATTTTGAGCTGCCTTTCAGGGCTAATCACGTTATCTGCTCTTGTCTAAATCTTAATTCTTGTGCCACATTGCTGTTCCATGCGACGCGGCCTGCTTATTGTTCTTTCTCATGGAGATAAGCACACTCCATGCGGTTAGTGCTAATGTTTTCATTTTTTTTGATGGTGAGAAGTGTGCATTGTCTTTGTGTATTGTGTTTGGTATTGAATTTCAGTACTGTTCCCATTAGCTGCGTCGCATTCAATATTATTCTAAGGTGGGCAAATCAGGAATTATTAAGTTCGCAGGCCTCCCTGTTGAAGAGGCCTGTTTTCACCAACGTACCATTTGGCCACTTTACCAGTTTAGCCTGTGCTTGGTGTGCTTCAGTATCACTTTGTGGATGTATTTTAATGTCACTAACTATAGAATAATTTGTTAATGGACAATAATATGTTTTAGGTTTTCAGCATGTTACAGTGCTTTTTATCGAATTGTAACATTGGGATGCCAGTGCTTTATTGATGAATTGTAGTTATTAACGCTCTCATCCTCAGGTGTGTTTATGTTCAGTTATTTATGGCTTTGTAATACATTGTGTCGTTTGTTGAACTGAAATTGAAATAATGGTGTGTGGAAGGGATGGGCGGAAATAAAAGCTAGGAGGCTTTAGTAGTTTGTCAATTGTGGGATTTATTTCAGAACAGCACTATCCAGGGAATGATACAGTTAGACTTTAGAGCCGATGTTATTTTGGTACGTCCTTCAACCCCCAGGATGCTCGGAAGAAAAAAAAACAAAGAGTGTAAGTGTTTTGGTCTCCTGGATAGGTTCGACTCTTTAGAAAGGGGGATCCACCACCACACCCGGTGTAGCAGAACGTCGCCAATTATTAGGGTGAGTTAGGGGAAATAGAAGTTAACCAGACAGTAGTGCTCGGGTTCCTATGAAATAGTCAGATGGTAGTGCTCAGGTTCCTATTCACTATTTTCAAAGGTCGTGCTCAGGTTTCTATTCAATATTTTCAAAGAGCGTTAAAGGATAGTCAGGTGAGGAGAATATGAGTAATGGCAGGTAACAGGGTTCGTACTTCCTGAGGGGATTATCACTGTGTGGTGCTTAGCTCAGTACCTCACTCCCCTCCCGTCCTCCCCGCTCCCACTCGGTCCTCCCGCCTCCCCAGAATGAGCAGTTCTGCCCCGTGTGCAAGGCCACTCACCGTCCGGGCCGTAACTCTCCTGAGTTACGGCGGCAGTTGCGCCCTCCTGGGGGGAGGATGGTATCCACCACTCCTCGGACCACTCCTCGGCTTCTCCGCTGTCGTCCGCGAAGTCCTCTGGTTCTGCGTCTCGCTCTCGTGCTTTCACCACTCACTTCTCCTCGCGTCCTCGTGCTGCTCCGCCTTCCTCTTCTCTTCCGGATCTGACGACGACGCGTTCGATGTCCTGCTCACCCTTTTCCTCTTCCGGGTTGCGTCCGGATTGGTCGCGTTCCTTGGTCCCGCCTCTGGCTTCCTGTAATAGAGACCCGGACCAAGAGTTACCCGGGTTTTTGGATGGTGACTCTCTCTCAGGGGATTCCCTCGGTGTAAGGTAGTAGGGGTCCCGGGTTTGCCTCACGTGCACTTGGACCCTTCCAACATCCCCTTTCCCTTAGTTTCTTGTTTACAAGAAAGTGTTCCATTGGATATCTAGATAAGAAGTCTGCATTGGTTTGGGCCTGGCCCTTCCGATGAAAAGTGTTGAATCTGAAAGGTTGTAAGGCAAGGAACCATCTGAGGATCCGTTTATTGTGTCCCTTATTGCGTGCAAGCCATTCCAGGGGTGCATGATCTGTATAAGTGACGAATTCTCGTCCTTCTAGATAGTATTTTAGGGATTCGATAGCCCACTTGATTGCTAGCGCTCCTTTCTCAATCACAGCATAGTTCCTTTCTCGGGGATACAGTTTTCTGCTTATGTACATGACTGGTCTTTCCTATCCTAATGTGTCTTGTTGGGATAAAACCGCTCCCAGCCCATATTCAGACGCATCCGTCTGTAACACAAAGCGTTTAGTGTAGTCAGGACTGAGCAGTACCGGCTTAGTTATCAGAGCTTGTTTCAAGCTCTGAAATGCGTGTTGCATCTCTATTGAAGGGTTCTGTAGTTCTCTCTCAGTCTTCCTGTCCTTTCTAAGGAGATCAGTGATGGGTGCTGCTGTCTGGGAAAAAGAGGTAATGAACCTTCTGTAATATCCTAGAATACAGAGAAAGGCTCTTAGATCTTTCTTGGTAAGGGGAAAGGACAACTGGGCTATGGCGGCTACCTTTTCTTCTTGTGGTCTGATGTACCCCTCTCCTAGTAGGTACCCTAGATACTTGACTGATCTTCCAGCCAGATGACATTTTGCTGGATTTATAGTCAGCCCTCCCTCTTTTAGGGCCTGTATCACTTTTTGGAGATGGTCCACGTGTTTCTCCCAGGAATTACTGTATATGATGATATCATCAAGATAGGCAGCTGCAAAGTTGCTTCAGGGTCTGAGGACTTGATTCATTATTCTCTGAAATATGGCAGGAGCCCCATGTAAACCAAAAGGCAAAACCAAGAAGTGATCCAAACCACCAGGAGTAGAGAAGGCTGTCTTTTCCCTGTCCTGTTCTCTGAGAGGGACCTGCCAATAACCCTTACACAGATCTAACGTGCTGATATACTGTGCTCTACCCAATTTTTCTACCATCTCATCAACTCTGGGAAGAGGGTATGCATCAAATCTTGATATCTTATTGACCTCGCGGAAGTCGATACAAAAACGGATTGACCCGTCAGGCTTTGGCACTATAACTATTGAAGAGTTCCATTCACTATGAGATGGTTCAATGATCCCCATTCTGAGCATTTGTTGGACTTCTTGTTCTATGGCTTCTCTTCTTGCTTCCGGCAACCGATAAGGACGTACCGGACTTTTTTTCCAGGGACTGTGTGAATTTCATGCTGTACTAAAGAGGTCTTTCCTGCAGTTAGGGAAAACACCTCCTGAAGGTAAGAGAGCTTTTCACAAAGATCCTGTCGTAAGCATGGGGATAGATCACTATCTATGCTCTGATGGAACAAAGGAAGGGACTCCTCTGTTCTAGCTTCTAATGTAGGTATAGGACCTAACCATTTTTTTAAACAAATTTACATGGTATATCTCGGTGTTTCTTTTGTTATTAGGATCTAATTCTAGGCGGTATATGACAGGTGTTACTTTCTCTGCGACTTTGAATGGTCCTTGTCATTGGCCTATTAACTTATGTTCTGAATTGGGCATCATGACCATGTCTCCTATATTCAGTGTTCTTTCAGAAGCTTTTTTATCATACTGTCTTTTTTGACTATCTTGTGCTTTTTCCATATGGCTTCTGACTATGCTTCTGACTTGGGATAAATGAGTCTTTAGACTCCACACATACTCTGTTAGGTCTTCAGCCCCCTTCTCTTCTTCTTCCCAATCTTCTCTGACCATGTCTAGTAAGGTATGGGGTTGTCTACTGTACAGGAGTTCAAAAGGGGAATACCCCGTACTTTTCTGGGGTTGACATCGTATTGCAAAAAGGGCTAAAGGTAACATATCCTCCCATTTCCGATATTCCAGATCTAATAACTTTTTTAAGGTTATTTTGGGTGTGGCGTTATATCTCTCCACGAGTCCATCCGTTTGAGGATGATAAGCTGCGGTTAGGATCTGTTTGATCTGGAGTTGTTGACAGACCTGTCTCATAATTTTGGAGACAAAAGGTGTCCCCTGGTCAGTGATAACTTCCTTGGGAAATCCGACCCTTGAGAATAAGGAAATCATTGCTTTTGCAATTTGGGTGGTATTAGGGTGGCGTAAGGGAAAGGCTTCTGGGAAACTGGTGGCGTAGTCGACCATGAACAACACATATCTGCATCCACTGCGAGAGAGTAATAGGGGACCGATGAGATCCATCCCTACTCGTGAAAAGGGCTCATCAATCACCGGGAGGAGGTGAAGAGGGGCTGGAGGGGGCTTATATCTGCTGTTTTTCTGGCAAATGGGGCATTCCTGACAGTATTTCCTAACTTGATGGTATATTCCTGGCCAGTAGAATTGAGCTAGGATAGTGCTCTCCGTCTTCTCCCCGCCAAAGTGTCCCCCTAAAAGGTGACTGTGGGCTAGAAATAGGACTTTCTCCCTAAAGGGTTGAGGTACTAACAACTGGGGTTTCTGGTCTCTCCCTCCTTTCCTGTATAACAAGCCTTTTATTTTCAAGAATTGGGGACCTACACTTTGGGGGTCCTAGACTTCCACTGCTTTGTTCCACGCTTCTCTTAGTGTGGGGTCTTCTCTTTGGGCTACGTGGAATTGCTGGTCATGTTCCCAAAGACAGTCATCAAGCTTTTTAGTCAATGCTACATGTGTCCAATCACGTTTCTCCTTCTTTTTTTTGGTTTTTGCTTTTCTTCTGTTTGGAAGCTGGCCATTCCTGATCTGTAAGGAAGGAAAAAGGCGCTGTCTCTCCACTCATCTTCGCTGGTTTTTCTCTCTTTCAATATGTCGTCTAAATATGGGTAATCTCTTCCCAAGATGAAGGGTTCTGGTAACTTAGGTATAAGTCCTACATCTATCTGCACAAGGTCTATGTCGGGATTGTGTTGTACTTCGACCTTGGTGGTGGGGTATAGTTTTCGGTCCCCATGTACACAAATAATGTTTACAGTTCCCTGGGTTTCTGTGACACCCCCAGGAAGATTTTGTGGTTGCATTACAGTCTGGAGACATCCTGTATCTATTAGGGCATCTCGGGGTTCTCCATTGACAGACACCTGTCGGTGATAGGGCAGTGGGTTGTTTTCTTCTGTCTGACAGGGATATGATCGGGTTAGCCCTATTTTCATTGGTTCTTCTTTTTGGGGACAATGTCGTGCAATGTGTCCATATGCTCCACAGTGGTAACATTGGGGCCCTTGGGGAATAGGCGGTCTCGGTACAACAGGTAAAGGTCCGGGCACAAGGGTCACGGTTTCCGGTTTCTTGGAGGGTAAAGGTCTAACAGCCCGAGTAGAAGTTCCCCAGTCTGGTTGTTTCCATGAAACATCTTCTCTTCCTTTCTGGCTTTCTTGTGCCCGACTAAATGCGTTAGCTATTTTAACGGCATTTTCCAGGGTCAGTTGTGTATGTTGCCTGACCCATTTCTGGATAGGAGGGTGTAAAGAGGTCAAATATTGTTCAAGATACACTTTCTCCATAATTTCCTCCTTTGTTGCACTTGCTGGCTTTAGCCATCTATCTGCTAAATCTCTTACTCTATAATATAAGGCCCTTGGGGTTTCCTGGGGCCCTTCCCGGATCAGTCTGAATCGGATCCTATAAGTTTCAGTGTCTATTCCCATACGTTCGAGAATACTTCTTTTTATGTCTTCATATGGGGTCAGACCCAGGGGATTCGCTGCCTGGTAAGCTGCTTGTAATTCGCCAGAGAATAACGGGCCCAAGTACTGCCCCCATTTGTCCTGTGGCCATGCTGCCGCCCTGGCCATGCGCTCGAAATTAGAGAAATAGAAGTCTGGGTCTTCCCCAGCAACATATTTTTGCATTACCACTGAAGGTAAGGTGGTTTGCGGTCTAGGTTGGCCAAGGGTCTCAGCTAGTTTGCCTATAACTGTTTCCTGAGCGGTACTCTGTGCAGTGAGGGTGCGATGTAATTTATCGCGATCTTCTTCCGCTACTGCCAGAAATTTTTCCATGATTTTCCCTAATTGTTCCTGATTGTCCGCCATTTTCTTCATAACAGCCTCCATTTCCCCCGATCCCACTTCTGACACCAACTGTGGGAGGGATGGGCGGAAATAGAAGCTAGGAGGCTTTAGTAGTTTGTCAATTGTGGGATTTATTTCAGAACAGCACTATCCAGGGAATGATACAGTTAGACTTCAAAGTTCTTGGCGTCTTCTTTGGAGCCGATGTTATTCTGGTACGTCCTTCAACCCCCAGGATGCTCGGAAGAAAAAAACCCAAAGATGACGGTAAGTGTTTTGGTGTCCTAGATAGGTTCTTATCTTATCTTATCTTAAGTGAAATTTATAAAGCGCACTGACACCATACGTTTTCTGGCGCTAAAAGAGAGAGTGCTGGTATTGCAGGAGGCGGACTAACCAGTTAGAATGAAGAGCCGGGTTTTCAGAAGTTTCCTAAAATTCAATAAGGAGCAGCTTGACTTGACCGACAGGGGGCAAGGGTTCCATAATTTAGGGGCCAGGTGAGCAAACCTACGACCGCCAAACTTTTTGAGTTTTACTGTAGGGGCGACCAGCAGGTGAAGATGAGCCGAACGGAGGTTGTGTGCCGGACGGTACTGCGTGATCAGTGTTTTGAGGAAGGCAGGACTAGTACAGTAAAGAGCCTTAAAAGTCAGGCAGCCAATCTTAAAGGCCGCCCTTTGCTCGACTGGCAACCAGTGTAATTTACGCAATAGCGGTTTCGCTGATTGCCACTTTGGAGTTTTATGGATGAGTCTGGCAGCCTGGTTTTGTACAATTTGGAGGCGGCGAAGCAGTGACTGAGGGAGTCCAAAGTATAGGGAGTTCGAGAAGTCAAGGCGGGATAGTACCAAAGAGATCACCACCTGGACCAGTGCCGCATATGGTAGTAGATGGGCTATTTTGCGGAATTTACGCAATTGAAACATGCTAGAGGAGATCACAGCCCCTACTTGAGCCTTGAGAGAGAGCTCCGCGTCAATGATGACCCCTAAGCTCTTTACCACACTTGCCGGGGTAGGGGGAGAGCCCAACTCCTTTGGCCAGAATTGAGGGCCCCAGTATGCTGGGCTATTTCCAGGAAGGATGAGCTCCGTTTTCCCTGGATTTAATTTCAATTGGTTGTGGTTCATCCACAACTATATATGAGTCATCACTGCTTGAAAATTTTTAGCGGCATCAGGGGAGTCGAGAGGGAAGATGATTTGCAAATTGTCAGCGTAATTGAACACTGATATCCCACCTCTTGAGCGAGTGGATTAATGGACAAATATATAAATTAAATAAAAGGGGGGAAAGAGAGGAGCCCTGAGGGACTCCGAAAGTCGTGGGTACCCTAGCTGCCGTAAAAGAGCCCAAACGAACGGCTTGTGTTCTACCGGCGAGGAAAGACTCTATCCAATTAAGGGCGGGCCCCTGGATGCCGGCCTGTCCGACACGGTGGAGTAGGATGTTATGGTCCACCGTGTTGAAAGCAGCCGACAAATCCAGTAACACCAGGGCCTGAGGTGACCCTTTGTCAGCATTCTCCCTCAAGGCATCCAATACTGCCAAGATGACGGCCTCGGTGGAATGGACCGGCCGGAAGCCGGCTTGATTAGGTTCAAGATAGCCAGAGCTCTCGATGAAATTTGAGAGACAACGAGTAACATGAGTCTTGAGGAGCTTGGACAGGTAGGGCAGGAGGGAGATGGGGCGATAGTTGGAGGGATCGACAGGATCCGCACCTGGTTTCTTCAGCAGGGGCACTAAAGTGGCCTCTTTGAAGCAACTGGGGACCGTGCCGGTGTTGAGAGAGGCATTCAGTAGGGGCAGTATGCAGTCCGGTAAAGTGAGGCAGACGTCCCGAAGGACAGAGGGGGGGCGACAATCATTGGGGGACCCTGATTTAACACGGATCGCAAGCTCAGCCAGGGAGTTGGGGTTAAGAATAGGGAACTGATTGAAGGACAACTGATTGATGGGCGAAGTGTCTGATAGCCCTACAGGAGTGAGAGGAGGGATGGAGTTCTTGATGTTAACTATTTTCTCGATGAAGAATGATTTGTTGGGTAAGATTGAGGCTGGTTAGAGCATCAAACAATTCCGTTGCGTGAGGGCCAGCTTTCTCATCATTGAACCAATAATTAAAATTGCCGAAGAGAGCGATTCTAGCGTGATGTATCATTAAATTAGCCAACTGTTCTGTCAGGGAGATAGGAAACGAGGGCATGGGATGAGGGGGCCGATATAGAAGTATAATTGTAAGGGCACCAACCTCTGTTTCTAGACTAATGACAAGATTGTCCACCTCTGGAAGGAGAAGGGAAGCAGAGGAAATGAATTTAAGTTGTTTCCGTATAATGGCTGCCACCCCACCCCCAGTGCGGCCTGAAAGACGGTCGTGTGGAAGATGTAATAATCTGAGGGAAGGGCCGCAAGAATGTCAGGGTAGGAGTCAGTCGTGAGCCAGGTCTCTGTAATTGGCAATATGTCAGGTTTTTCAGTGGTAAGGAGGATGAAGATGTCTAAGTGGTGTTTTACCAAAGAGCGTGTGTTCAAATACATCACACGAACAGATGTCACCCTCCTTACAGGCCCCGCACCGTACTTGCTGCCCTCCGGAGTACTAGAGGCCCTGCGAGCGATACCAGCGGAATTAATCCGCCTTGCTGCACCAGGGGAGAGCGGCAGATGCGTAGTTTGTAACTGTCTGAGGGTGTTATCTGAGTAGGAAAGGAGTTGGCCAGCGTCCCGGACCCCTGGGCCCGGCCTGGCGCAGACGGGCTTGCCTTTGGCGCACCCGCTGCGCTCCCTGTAGGGAGGCCCATTTTATAGTTACTGGGGCGGGAGGGGCCGAGCACTAGACTACTCGCCCGTTTCACAACCAAGATGGCGGGTGCCAAGAAGTTGAGCCCCAGGCAGCGTTTAATCGGCTGCGGTGGGGCTGAAGATCAGCGAATGGGTAACTGGTCGTATGTGGCAGGTCAGTACTGCTCAAAGGTGACTGACAGTTTTTACAAGTGCCGCGCGTTTAAAACAGATTTATGTGCAAGAACGAAATTAAAGTGCAGTATTTAAAAATATACGATATACAATACAGTGCAGGCATGCAAGTCCCGGCTTCCGCCTCAGGACGGTCACAGCACACTATCAATCGACTCTTTAGAAAGGGAGATCCACCACCACACCCGGTGTAGCAGAACGTCGCCAATTATTAGGGGGAATAGAAGTTAACCAGACAGTAGTGCTCGGGTTCCTATGAAATAGTCAGATGGTAGTGATCAGGTTCCTATTCACTATTTTCAAGGGTCGTGCTCAGGTTCCTATTCACTACTTTCAAAGGTCGTGCTCAGGTTTATATTCAATATTTTCAAAGAGCGTTAAAGGATAGTCAGGTGGGGAGAATATGAGTAATGGCAGGTAACAGGGTTCGTACTTCCTGACAGGGTTATCACTGTGTGGCGCTTAGCTCAGTACCTCACTCCCCTCCCGTCCTCCCCGCTCCCACTCGGTCCTCCCGCCTCCCCAGAATGAGCAGTTCTGCCCCGTGTGCAAGGCCACTCACCGTCCGGGCCGTAACTCTCCTGAGTTACGGCGGCAGTTGCGCCCTCCTGGGGGGAGGATGGTATCCACCACTCCTCGGACCACTCCTCGGCTTCTCCTCTGTCATCCGCAAAGTCCTCTGGTTCTGCGTCTCGCTCTCGTGCTTTCTCCACTTGCGTCTCCTCGCGTCCTCGCGCTGCTCCGCCTTCTCTTCTCTTCCGGATCTGACGATGACACGTTCAACGTCTTGCTCGGCCTTTTCCTCTTCTGGGTTGCGTCCGGATTGGTCGCATTCCTTGGTCCCGCCTCTGGCTTCCTGTAATAGAGACCCGGACCAAGAGTTACCTGGGTTTTTGGATGGTGACTCTCTCTCCCAGGTGATTCCCTCGGAGTAAGGTAGTAGGGGTCCCGGGTTTGCCTCACGTTCACTTGGACCCTTTTGACATGGTGATATTCCTCTGCTTTATGCTTTCAACCATGTAAAAAGAATCATTGTATGGTGGGTATGCATGCTCCCCATTCTAACACAGTATGACATTACTATTCCCTGACGTGGTGAAACCTGCTCTAGTGGTCCTGTTTCCTTGCTGTTAAAGGCTATACAAATATTCTTAATCTGTCCTGTGTGTGCCATGGTAGTTTATTGGTCCTGGGCCAGTTGCATGTTTTTCAGTTTCTGACCGGCTCCCACTCTTTTTCCTTCATTCAAAGGTCATGGTTGAAACTGAAATCCGGAAATGTATGTGTAGTTAAGACCAATGTGAGCACATAAAATTAAGCACTTACATCTATAAAGATATTCTGTTTACTCTTTTTTACAGTTTATCATTTTAAATAGAAATGGATGCCACTAAGTACCAAGAGCTTCTGGATTATGTAAGCCGTAATGTGTATCCTGAAGGTTTCAGTAAAGTCCAGAAGCATGGATTGCGTAGACTGTCTAAAAAATTCACCATTGACGGTACTATGATTTTCTAACTATTGTTTTTTCATTGCAATGTGTTACGGCCGGTTGAGAAAAGGCATGTTCATTTCATGTAATTCTTTTTGACATGCATAGTTACTGAAACACTTTTTTTGCTTTCTCCTTTTTGTTTTGTAAATCGATGGGAGCTTGTTCTACACTGGTAAAGAAAAGAACACAAAAGTTGTCATTGGTGCTGAAGCTGCCCATAATATTTTTGGGGAATTTCATTTGTCTCTTATTGGTGGGCATTCCGGTATCAACAAAACAAAAAAAAGCATTTCATCCCGATTTTATTGGCCAAATATGACAATTGAAATTGAACGATGGGTGTGTTGGAATTTTTCTTGCCTCTAAATAACTTGTTTATTAAAATATAAATCTCCATTGTGATAGTCTTATAAGCCATTTTTAACCCATATATTTTTCATTTAAATATCTCACATTTTAAATGTCATAATATTCTTTTGATCATGGGTCTGTTGTCCCATCCTTTGATCTTATTAATGTTGAATAATTCATACGTTAATAAAGAATTTAGATTTGTAGAGATTTTTTAATGTAGAGAGAGTTTCTTTAATGTATCCATTGTGCCATTGTGTGGATAAACATAAAGACTGTTTTTAACGATATGTTACTTCAGAGGGTATGCTTTTTACATGTACTCCGTGGGCACTTGAGATAGAAAGTGAAAACGTTGTTATGAATTTTTTTTTGGAGGCACGTCTTTAAATTTAAGAGATCTGTATTTCTTTATTTTTAGATCAAAGAGTATGATGTTTGCCAAAAGGAACAACCAGCCCTCCAGATTTCCTCTGAATTAAAACCAATCAAAGTATGATCTAAATTTGTTACGTTTTGCTTTATTAACTTTCAGCTCATTGGGTATGAATCTAATTAATTAATTAAACATGTGTGACACTTGCATAAAATCCATTCCTTTTGCAAAATTATTTTTTGTTTTTTTTTAAAAACATTTTTATTGTGTATATTAACAGGTGGAAGAAGTTTGGGAACTTGTAGGAGTGGATTTGATGGGACCTTTACCTACTACTCCTACAGGATACAAATATATTCTGACTGCAACAGACTATTTTTCTAAATGGTTTGAGGCATTTCCTCTAAAATCAAAGACTGCAGCCGAGGTTGCTTCAAGACTGTTGCAAATGAACTTACGCCATGGAAGTCCGAAAAGGGTTCCATCTGATCAAGGTCGGGAGTTTGAGAATGAAGTGAGTGACCAATCTCGGCCTAACATTTTGATAATGCAGTGATATTTTCTATTTTGCTTGCCAAATATATATATATACATATATTGTATCTTTTTTAATCCGTCACATTTGAAAGGTATATTTCACCAAAATTTCTGAATATTATATATAGATATTTTTTTTTCAGTTTAATTCAGAGTTATCAAAGCTCTTAGAAATGGAACGTTCAGTAAGTGCAGCCTATCATCCACAGACAAATGGTTTAGATGAGCGTACTAATACTAGCATTAAAAGGTAATGCTAATTCTTCTTATTTTTACGTTTGTAAATACTTGAGGGGTTGCTCTCATGGCGGTCTTATCGCATGTAGTTTGAGGCAGCTGGAAAAGGGACAGTTCCACACCCAGTTGGGCTTTTGCATGGTGCATAATTCCTACAATAGGGCAGAGCCAGCTCAGGCAGCTCTGCAGGGATTGCAATGGTTAATTTGGTTGAGGGCAGTGGGTCCGCCAAATGTTTGCTGGGGGGGTCACACTTAAGATACATGGCCGGTCAAATGACAATGTGTCTGGCATCCTAATCATTTCTTTGATGTTCGCTAATATATTAATTGCAACTTGAAACATTTATGTTTAAATTGAATAAATGTACTGTAAATTATTAGAATTGTAAGGTAAAAAAATGTGATTAATATACTGCCAGTAACAATCATGCCACATGTTAATCTTTTGTAATTTTACAGAACGTTGTCTAAGTACGTGAATGAGCATCAGAACGACTGGGATTTATATTTGGACCATGCATTGTTCGCTTTACGATCGAAGCCACATACCACAACAAAAGTTTCCCCTTTCCAACTTATGTACGGCCGAGAAGCAAGATTTCCAAGTGAGGTGGCCGATAATCTGGTATGAAATTATGATTTTGTTTCAAATTTAAAGAACTGTTAAAATGTTGTTTTTTGTTTTCACAGTCGTTACTCCAATGTGTGTTTTAATCTGCAAATTTATGTTATGTAATTATACATACATTTACTTGGTGGATACTTTTTAACTTTTTATAAACATTAAATCTATTTTCGCTGTGCTAATTTTCATGTTTTTTGCCTAACATTTATTTATAAAAATTATAGTTATTTTAATTTTTATAGAATATATATTTTTAAATTATAACAATTAGTGATTCAGTTTTATGTTTCCTTTATTAGCTTGAGTTTGTACTACCAACTGAAAGCGAATATGCAGGCATTATCGCAGAAAAGAAAATTAGAAAAGCAGAGGTGCAGACAAAACAGAATATTGAGGTTGCCCAGGAAATAAGAAATAAAAATTTAAAAAGAGAGTTTCAAAGAAATATAAGCTGTGCACCTTCAGAGAAGGAGAGTTAGTGCTTCTGAAAAATTGCAGGCGAACAAGGAGAAAAGGAGGCATTTTGGAGCATAACTTTACTGGACCGTACAGTATTGCCGAAATGCAAGGAAAGCGTGTAAAATTACTCAATGCTAGCAACCTGCCGTTACGTAGAACTTCTAATCTCGACATGTTGAGGCCTTATAAGTCGGCCGTGAAAGGTAATCTATTGAAGGGTACCTTTTTTTTAGGTAATGGACAAAATTGGATGTGGATTGGAATAATGTTCCATCAGCCTCTGTAAATGTCTACTTAATAGGTGAAAAGGTACTAGGTTGAGCAAGAGAATCTGATTTTGAGTTTATCCACAAGATATGTTTTGGAAAGTAAAGTATTTTACAAAAGGGATTTATGAATACCTATTTTTGTTTGAGTAAGGTTTGTAGTAGGATGTTTGAGTAGTCTGTTTTTTTTCAAAATGTTTTTTTTGTAAACCTTCAAAAATTATTTTGCAGGAAGCATGACCAATCATGAATCTCCAGCATCTCTTCCATCTCCAGCATCTCTTCTATCTAAATCCATGAAAAAAGTTTTGGATGTATGGAAGAAACCAGTGAAAGGACGCTTGGAAGCAATAGTTTTGAGCTTCAAATGGTATGATTCTTTGTTTTGTTCACTAAAAACGAACCAATGGATAGTTGGTGAGGTTGGTTTCTGTAACATCTAAACTCAGTATAGTATGGCTAATGGCGTAGGATGTACATGGTGGTTCCTCTAGTAAAGCTCATGTGATTTCATATTTGTTTATGGGTAATCGATGCGTACCTTAGCAAAATATGTATGTCAAGACCAAATGTACGTATATTTTCATCAATGACACAGACAGACCTAGCCAAAAATAATAATTCTTTATCAATTTGTGTAATGAAATCCTTTTATTTTAACCTTCGTGTTTGGCAGTGTAAAATAGACTTAGAGTAACGTTTTGGAGAGTATTAAAAATTGAACATGTCAGTATGCTATGAATCTGTGTACTTGCCTTCCAAGTTAATATTGTCGACTTTTAATTTTTATTGAATTGACATTCACATCTTTGAATTTTTGTAAGTCTAAACGTATGGATGTTGAAGCAAATTTTATACTCTACAGGTACCTTATGAGAAAATGGAAACTGTTCTTTGTCCGACAAATACTGGTGTTCATTGGATACTTTTGGTAAGTGCAAGTTTTATGAACATTTATTCATCAGTTTTTAAAGTTATTGATGAAAAATATGACTGGTTGTAATAGTTTGAGTGCCGAAATATAAAAAAAATAAAAATATTTTAACTGTCATTTTTTTTAAATGATTTTGTTTTGCAATGTATCAAGAGCAGACATCTCTAGCATAACATTTTAAATTCTCAATATTAAAAATCTAATTTCTTTTATATGACTTTTTCAGATATTGAAACCTTTTTCAAAGAAAATAATAGTTTACGATTCACTGATTGGCAAACTTCGGACCTACCAAGACTTTTTGCGAAATTGGAGGTACCCTTTCCCTAAAAAAAGTTTCCATTATCTATTTAGTACTTTTAATATTGCATAAATATAAAAATGTCAATATGACTTTTCTTTTTCAAATTGATCATTATTACGGACAACACTGTAAAAAATGTATTGTTTTGTTCTCATAGACAAACTCAAATATTTAACATAACCATTCCTATGTCTCTAAAGGGCTTTCCTAAAGGCACTGAAGCGTCCCGACTATGAACTATGGCAGTTAGTGGTAGAATCTAACCAAAAGCAACAGGACAGCTACAATTGTGGTGTTTTTTGAATGCTGCTAATGGTATTATAAACCTTAATTTGTTGAAGATACATTAATTTATGTTAATTAATTGCTTACTTCTATGCAATAATTGCAAATAGTAAAGAGGGCTTTTAGGGATTACACTTGTGAAAGCCAACCATACGAGGCCCTAGTGCACGTCGGAAGCAGATTGGTATTCACCTGTGATTTTGTCTGTGACCACTTGTATGGTGCTAATGCGGTTGGTCCGAGACCTCTGATGATGGCTTTCCAACCCAAATCATATTGAAACAATTGTTTTTATGTTCATTCAAGTTCAGCTTGGTTATTTGCATAACATATACATTCTAAACTCTGTTTTCAGTTTGCAGATTCTTACATAAGTCAGCATCCAGATGCAGAGATTTTAATAAATGCAACATTTCTGGAGGAATATAGATTCAAAATTGCAATGAACCTAATAAAGTCATCAGGTTTGAGTTTAACATTTCATTATTCAAGTTTGAAAGTGTGTCATACCCTAGTGTCATCAGAAAGTTTGGATTATTTGGTAGCTATTTTTTGTTTTCGAAATTTTTTATAAAAAGGCACAGCATTAATTTTGTACATAGTAATAAATATAGTAAGATATGGCAATTATGTTCGTGTATTTTAAAGTCCGTTCGTTGTTTTGCCATTAGAAAGAGTTTTGAAACATTCTTCTCCTCCCAGTTGGTTCAACTATGTCCTTGGGACTTACTGTTGGTGGACAGATATCTCCGTTTGATTTGTGGAGTTACAGTACTAGAACTCTGGATTCGACTCTACGGTGCTGGTCTTGACTTTCTTGAACGTTTTGATTCTCCTGTCAAGATGGTGGTTCGAGCGGAGAGAGCTTGCACGAAAGATCGGAAGGGACAAGGATGAGTTTGATTGTTTGGGCTGGATATATAGGCTTCAGCTGATACGGGACTTGCATCCAATAATTTTGCGGGGGTCGGGCGGTGTTTATAAACTTCCCCGGTTGTTTGACTTGTAATTGCTGCTTCTGCAATGGTTTGATTATATTTGGGGTGGTTTGCTTCTGGCGGGGAGTAGAGGGGCCGGGGGCCTGTATGACATCTCCTCCTCCACTCTTCTTCTTTTAGGACCTAGTTACTGGGCGACAGGCACGCTGCTAGTGGGGTTAGGCCGTAGCCATTGCAGAGGTGTAGGGTGGGGGAAATGGGGGTGTTTTGTTTTGTTTTGTCTTTGTTTAGTTCTATGGCCTTTTTTCTTTCCTTTCCCCCTTTTTATACAAGAGGTGGTTTGTTTATCCTGAGTCGATCTTTTTTGCATATCTGGGTGTCTACTCTTGTTCTAATTATCCTGTTTCATGGGTGGACGGGCTTTGGAGGTATTAGCTTAACGGGGTTGTTGAATGTATCGTCTCTTTTCTCTCATATATCTACGAATGTTGATGCTCCGTACTCCGTGCATAAATCCTACCACATTGACTTATTCGCCTACTCTCCGTTGAAAAGTACTTTATAGTATGATATCCGATATTTGTATTATCCCTCTTGTCTTTCTTCAATTAATAAAAATATATATAAAAAAAAGAAAGTGTTTAGAATAGTTGTGACTGTCCTATGTACTGGATCGGAATACACTTGGAAACATGTACCAAATAGCCCAATTTAAGTTTACACTTTTTACGATTGCAGTTAAGATGCGCTAATGTACATCTATTTTATATTTAGATTCTGTTGATGAGCTCTGCGGTGTCTGCAACCAAAAAACTTCAGACGTTTTTACGGAAACTTTATGGTAAATACCCTCAATATGACTCCAGTTGTCGAAGTAACATATAACTGATATAAGTACTTAAGGGGTTTGCGGCGGCAGTAAATCTCCACTTCACACTTGTGCGGATGGGTCTAATACAGGGTGGATCTCAGGATAACTGAGGGATTCGCAGCGGGGCTGTAGCAAGTTGCGTCCGCCATGTTGGCTCGCTGGCCACGCACCCTTCCTAGTAATGCTCTCATTACCAGTTTGCCACTGACTGGGGACAGTGTGAAAAGTGGAACAAGTATGCATTTACAATGTTACAGAAGAATAGTGGCACTGGGTACCTTGTCAGCATGAACCAAGTACTTTATTGTGAAATTTGCATAAGATATCAGTCAAAAACTGTGGTTGCCCATTTTAAGGCAGTGCAATTTCCAAAAGTTTTTTTCACATACTATGGAAACGTATTTAAGTTAGCACATCAAAAACCTATTGACCTGTATACAATCCAAAGAGAATAACATATTTTTTTTCACTATCTTTACAACAGGCACTATCCCCCAGATTCATCATTGTAATGTTTTGCGAGTCCTTAATAGCGATTATTAAGGAATCGCTATTAAAGACTCGCAAAACGGCATTCATGTAGAAACGCAATATTATTTGAGATTTCGGGTGCCAGGGGTGTCCAAAAGACACCCTGTAGCACCCCATAAATGTAAATGTAGACTGATGTTGCGCACACACATGTCCAGAGGACATGTGTGTGTGTAACATACAACTTAGAAAAATGCACTAAAGTGCATTTTTCTAAGTTTTCGCTATTTACCACGAAGTCAGACTTCGCGGTAAATAGCAGCCAAAAATAGCGATTTCGCAATTCAAAAATGGTTCATGAATTGCATTTAAGGAATCTCAAATAGAGATTCCTTAAATGCAATTCCTCGCAATTTAGCGATTTCGCAATTTGTGATTTTTGCATTTGGGGTGATGAATCCCAAATGCAAAAATTGCGCTGGCAAAGGGACAGATTCTCAGAATCTGGCCCTTTACGAGCCGAATTTACTTTGATGAATCTAGCTGAAAGTGAAGAATGCTGCTGATGGATACACATCGAATGTATTGAAACAAAAGCAACATCCTGGTTACCCAATGAAGGTTTCAAATGTACCAAATGTATTTAATGAGCAAATTACTTTCATTGGTAAAGATGTGTTTGCATGTCAGCTGTAGATTTACATGCTCTGCATACTCCTGCCATCTAGTGTTATGTCCGGAATATAAAAAGTTGTTTTTCTTTGAAGAAGTCTTTCAAGTCGCGAGATAAGGTGACTCCTCCTTTTGTAGTTAGTCCGCATGGGCATCGACTCCATTGTTAGATTGTATTCCCTCAAGAGGTTGAGAATGGAGTAAATAAGTGTAATATAGAGTTGTCCATGCGTATGTAAAGTAAATAATAACATAAAACAACCACAGGTGTCGGGGGAGGCAGGAGGGCACATGTGAACCAACAGCTCAACATTCCAAGAATAGATGCTGCCCCAGATAATGCCCCAGTTTGCAAATTCTTACATAAGTCAACAGCCAGAACCAGATGTTCTACATTTTTGGAGGATTTTAGATTCAAAATTGCAGCCCTTTATTCACCCAGTTCTGCAAACACTGCTACTGAAACAAGTGTGGGACACACTCCCTTCAGCTGTCCCGCCTTGCACAAGCGATTTGGAGGTGAGCCATACATCGTGTAACCTCCATACTTAACCAGCCCTTTGAAATCAAGCAACTTTTCAGCTAAGCTGAAAGTCCATGCCATGCAAGAACATTGTGAGGCATTTCCCAATTAGGTGCCTTTTTGGAAAGCACCGTGACCTTTAGAAGAGGCACAACCATGTACATCCTATGCCATTAGCCATACTATACTGAGTATACATGATATAGAATCCAACCGCATTAACTATCCATTGGTGCGTTTTGAGTGAACAAAAGAAGAATCATACAGTTTTATGCTTGACATTATTGCTTCCAAGCATCCTTTCACTGGTTTCTTCCATACAGCAAAAAGTTTGTTCATGGTTTCAGATGCATAATCGTTAAAATCTGTAGCTACATAAGTGAAAAACATAATTTAAATCCAGTGTACTTTCAATGGTTTCATTTTATCTCTGACACATAAACCTATCAGTCACTCCTATCGAAGGCCTTAACAATCCTGAAGGCAGAGTGCTTGGTTTTGTGTGACAGGGTGCCCATGCATGAGCAGGACCCCTCAGCAGCTTTCGGAATGTATTCTCTGATGCTGTTCTGTGATGCAGCCAGACCATATACTCTTTAAGTGCATTATAACCTCGCGGTTCATGCTAACTTTAGAATGGCTGCATGAAAACATGTCATGTTTGCTGTCAAACACTCTGGAAGCTACCCCTTCCCCCCCCCCCAGTCCTAGCAGCGGGGGTAGAATTCCACCCTTCTACAGAAAGTAGAAATGGATGCCACTAAGTACAAAGAGCTTCTGGATTACGTAAGCCGTAATGTGTATCCTGAAGGATTCAGTAAAGTCCAGAAGCATGGATTGCGTAGACTGTCTAAAAAATTTACCATTGACGGTACTATAATTTTCCAATTATTGTTATTGTATGGTGTCCCTGTGCATACCCCACTTAAAACCGGTTACAGGGGCACTCAGCCCCTGCTCTTGCGCGATGCTAGAGAAAGGGAAAGGGGTGTGAACACCCCTCTCTCAAGACACTCCCATAGGTGGATCTCCAGAGTATGTCAAATCCCCTATCTTAGTACAAGTATGGGACCCCAGTCCTTAGGACTTCAGATTACCCCTAGATGAAGCTCTGCACCATATATCCTGGAATTTCGACATTCTATTTCGACTAGAAGACCGAAGAATCTCCCTTGGGGTCAAGGAGTGACTTCCCTGTTCAAACGGTCACCAAAGAAGCATCTTGCCAGACTGCATTTCCAAAAGCTCCCGCCGGACACCAAAGTATTTGCAACTCAGGACACAGACTTTTCAGAGACCAACACGACATCCCAGCAAAGCTGAAACCCCCAGCCCTCACGAGTGACGTGGAACCGGAAGTCCTGGACACGTGCACATTTGCTAGTGCATCAACTTCCCAAGCTCTGCCGGAATTGTTGCTTGGGCCTACTTGTAGTCCAAGCCCTGAGCACCATCTGCACCAAAGACTGTGGGCCTCACCAGCCAGGTCGCCTCATGCTAAACTTCCACCTCTGGACCCACCAGGAATACCACTGCGGCCACCAAGTCGTCCTCCTCGAGCTACTACTCCACCTCATCTGCTTCCTTCAGCGATTCCTTTTCCGCCTCCTCCTCCTCCAACTAAGCCTGGGCCCGTGTCTCCTCAGCCCACGCACCCTGTGGAACCTCAACATCCAAGAACACGGTTTCGGTCGAGACATCGGTCACATTGACCTCATCGGACATTTGACTCTCCTCAGGACTGTTTGGAGATATTGAAGGAGGCCAAGAGACCATATACACGCACGTCCTATGCGTATAGATGGAAGAGATTTAGCATCTGGTGTGCTTCTAAGGACTTTGATCCTACCTCGTGTAAGGAAGATGTCATCCTTCTATACTTGTACACTTGGTGCAATATGGCCTTCTGTTCCATTCAATCAAAGTATATCTGGCATATTTCAGTGCTTATAAGAAATGTTGTTCACAAACTACCTTTTTCAAAATATTAGTCATCAGATTTCACGAGTAATGATGTAACAGTTTAAAGCTTTTTTTTAATTCTTCTCTTCAGCATCTGACCTACAAGAAGACTTTACTTGTAGCCATTATGTCTGCCCACATGGTTAACAAACTTCAGGTTTCATGTTGTAAAGAACCTTATACAGTCTTTTGTTTCTCTATGGTAGTTATGAGGACGCAACCTAAGTTCCTTCATAAAGTTGTTTCGGAGTTTCATGTAAGCCAGACTATTACTTTGCCTATATTTTTACAAATTCCATACTCTCCTGCGGTGAGGTCACTGCATTCTCTTGACGTTAGGAGAGTCTTGAAATTGTATTTAGACAAGACTAAGGATATCCATCATAAGGACCAGCTATTTGTAAACTAGGGCTCAGGTTGAAGTGGTCTAGCTACCTTTAAACAATCCATTAATACTGTCATGGAGGGATGGAGAGTTTAGACCCGAGAGAATTTTTTAAGTGGGTAAAATGGACATTTCCAACAGAAAACGTATTCACTATTTCAACAAATCCCTGGTTGTCCAGGCCAGTAGGACCAGCATAAGGGATATTTGCACCAGGAAAGCAAAAGGGCTTTCCAGATCATTAGGTATTGCCCTGGTCAATGTGTCCATTCTCCAGAACCACCTAAGTCTAATTCTGCGCTGTCCCCAGACCCCCACCACATGATTGGTGGCCACATATGGTGACCCAGCAAGCCATGCCATTGCAGTTTCCTGCCAGAAAGCAAGGCACCATGTTGGCAACAGATCACTGGCCTCTCCATACTTTAAAATAGTCAGGAAAACCACCACCAGCTTTTTGTCTTGGGCTAGTACTGAAATACCCATCTCTTGGGCTATTCTACGTCCTGAGGAGAAAGAAAACCAACCACCTACAATTTGACTGACTCTTCTATTACATCCTACCTAGGCATCCCACTCATCTAGATTTTTTTTTTTTTTTAAAACCTTTATTGAAATCAAAAAAGGAGAGACAAGTCAAGGCCTACAACCCAGCCGGTCGGCCGCAATGTACAAAACAATCAGGAGTCATCAGGCAAATATCACATAATCAATCAATACAAAGCAGAGGCCGTACAATCCTAAAAGGGGGAGAAAAATTCAGGAACCAAAGGGCTAAAACACAGGAGTAAATAAGGCTTAATTTTATAATATGGGGAGAAGACATATGACAGGCGCACTTTCAATACGGAGGCATCCGATATCCCGTAATCAACTGCAACATTAATAAGGGGGCATGGGGCCAGAAGATCGGGGGGGATAATACAATGCATTCAAGAAATCAGGATATGTGAGACACAATCAGCCCCTGAGCATTCTTCTCGTAACATGCCCGCCACCCAAAACACCACCAAGTCAGAACAGAGGGATCGGAAAGACAATAAACCAAAACCAGCTCATCATAATAACTTCTAGGACACTGAGAGGAAAAAGGGGGGGGGGAACGAGGTAGGGAAGGGGAGGGGGAAGGGAAGGGAAAACGGAGGGAAGACAAAACAAGACTTTAAAAAAGGGAAATAAAGAAATAAGAAAAACGAAAGGAAGAAGACACGCCGACCCAGGCCCCCCGTGGCAGGAAGACAGGAGACAAAAGGAGTAGCTGCCCAAGTGGGGGTATGGCGATCGGGGAGAAAGACAGCCGAAACCTATCAGGAGGATTAACGACGCCACACCCCCCACCCGAAACACACCAGAGGAGGTCAGGACAGACGCGGCCTCACGAAAAAGAGATAGAAAAGGGCCATAGAACCAGAGGACAAGCAAAAAATAGTACCCAACCCACCCGTCCCACCCTGCACCCCTGTAGAAGGCTATGGCCTACCCTTCAGACAGCGTGCCTGTCGCCCTAAACCAGAACCCAAAATATAGCGAGAAGTAAGAAAGAAGAACGAGACAAAAAAAAAAAACACAAAAACGAAGAAAAAAGGACAGGAGGGAGGAGCAGAATAACTATAATCCGAACGGGCGGCCGCAGCCCTCCGCCCAACCAGAAAAGCACAGTCAAAAACAGACCAGGACGACACCCCATCACGCGCTATAAAACATTGAGAGTAGGGGACCGCCCACCTGTCTACGATTAAAAACAATGATGCTACTAAATCGTATACCGGGAATCAAACAGAAGTCGTACATTTCACCCCCAACCCTTTCGAGCGACAAACCCCACCCACCACATGGCAATGTAAAACCACATACTAAATACGAAATCAGCATATAGTCGAGTGGAATGGTGACTAACATAGCTACGTGGGGGGTAGATAGATCCACAAGGGAGCAATAGTCCGAACCGAAAGTGTAGATGCATCAACAATCGCAGCACGATCAGTGTAAAACAGGAGTTCAGTTGCGCCACTGGATCGGGCGAGGTGGCCCCAATCATAGACACAGGCAAAGTCGTCGAAGCAAGCACAGGAGGCAGTCCACCAATAGTTTCAGGCAACAATGTCGAACATGGTCGCAGTACAGCATCCAAGTCCCCGGGGCCCGAACCATGAAAAGCAGGGTGCCCCAAAGTCACCGGCGCACTACACGATCTTCGATCAGTGGCGGAGACACTCAAGTCAATCGAGGGGGGCGAGGCAATGAAGTCATCGAAACAAGAGGCGACAAGAAGAAATGGCCGCCCAAAATGGCGGCAGACCGTGGCGGACCCACCGAGACTCCCAGGGCCAGGGAAGCGTGCAGGGATCTCAGGGCTTCCAGGATATCTCCGACCGTCGGCTCACGTCCACCAGATCCGCTCCCCACACGATTAGGCAACACGGGCCCGCCGCCACAGGGTGACTCTCGTTCCAGAGGGTCGGCCGCCATTTCGCGAATCAGCCCAATCGCCGCCCACCAAGACCCCCGGAAACAACAGTTCGCAAATGTAGGACTTTACAAGCTCCGGGGGTCCCAGCAAGGGCGGCCTCGATGCCAAAAGGATATCCGCCCAAAACGGGTCTCCGCCAGCACCAGCCCCGGTGCCCCAAACAAGCGGAGTCCGGGCCCCGAGGACCAGGGCCGCCGGACCAAGCAGCGGCGGAGGGAGACCCCTTCACAGAATCAGGTCCCGGGGCCCCTCACCCACGTCAGCCGCGCGGCCACCAGGGCAGGCCCGGGTCAGGATCGCCGGGATCTTCGCACATCGGCTCCCAACACTGGTTCTCGCTCTCGGCCGGGGCCGAGAGCCGTCGGATCCCGCCGGCCAGGTCCCGGTCCAAGTCTCGCAGAGGCCCCGATCCATCGGAGGCCACAACTCCGGAGCCACTGCACACCGAGACCCCGGGGTCGGATGGTAAGTACGAACAAGCCGTTATGTTTCAATGCCCCAAAAAATGTGTCGTCCTCGGACAGGATAGAAGACAGGATAGTCAATCAGGACGGAGGGCTGCGGGAGCCGAGCTAAAGGGCGACCATCACGGCCGCGAGCTAGGCTCCTCCCCACTCATCTAGATTTTAAGTTTTGGCTCCCCGCATCTGGAACGCCCTAACCACTGAGGTTAGAGTCGCCCCCAGCTACATGAGGTTCAGGCAACTATTCAAAACATGGCTATTTTAACAAGCATGTGACTAAGTCCTGTTGAGTAGCACGCACTACTTCTGTTACCCTAGCACCAAGAAACAGTTATGGTGTATATGTGCTCTACAAGTATTGGTAACATAACATCCACCCTACTAATCACACAGCCGCTCAGTGAGGGCCAGGCTCTGTCCACTCATGCTACCACCCTGCCTGCTTGTCGGTAGGGGAAACTTGACAGGCTATGATAGCACTGCCTTTTAAGGATACGAAAAAGAGCATGTACGCAGAGTACATCTAACATCCTAATAGTGACATTCACAGCAAACATCATTCACCTGTCCATTCTAGGTAATGACAAGGTTCCTAACACCCCCTTCTCCTAGCATTTATTCAAGTTTTGATTTACCTTTTGTTTACACATGGCTCAGGCCAATTTACTGCAGAGCCCTCTGGTCCTGAGCCTGTTATCAGCACCATATAAAAAGAGTCCGCAAGGAACATGCAGCCAGTATATGAGGTGTGAAGTTCTTTTGATAAAGGGATTGGGTCTCATGAAACCGTGTTCTCACCATCATGAAGCTTGGAGATTTCTCCTAAACGAATAGTATCAGATGCATGCTTTGAAGTGAGTCACCTCTAGCTGTTTATCATGGGCCATGATTGAGAGCTCTGGAGTCCAGGCTGCAGGCAGGGCATGTTCTCAGCGCCTGTCAATGGGTCAAAAAGGTGTTAAGACTACCTGGTCATACAATCCCTGGCCTCTCAGCAAACAGTAGTGGTCACGCTATCTGGGAGCATTCTAAATTCGGACAGACTGAGAAGCAACAAATCCAATGTTTCTGAAAAGTAGTAATTTATCTAAAACATTTATTCTAATTAGGCAACTTGCTTTCTAGATATAAAATATAAGTCAGGAATAAATGACTACATTTCAGAAACATTGATTTCCAGGGGTACGCTCAGGGTCTGCCCTAAATCGGATTGACCTGGGACAGCCTTGGGCGGAAAGAAATGTGGTGTTTGTTGAGGGTGGCGGGAGGGTCAATATGGTGTGACAGCAGGAGGTGTGAGGAAGATGGGAGGAGGGCAGGAAGTTGATTGGGTGCTAAAAATACACTGAAGTACATTAAGGGATGATTAAAAAGTATTTAAAGGGACCCCATTGAGACCAAGTTGGATGGATGAGATGCTGTTTGTATGACATTAAGTCCGGCAGCTCCCTGCTGCGTCCCTCGCAATATTGGTGCCCTGGGCTCGGCCCAGTTCGCCCATGCACAAGACCTGCGCTGTATAATAAACAAGTGTACTAGTTGCATTTACTAATATATATATATATATATATATATATATATATATATATATATACACACACACACGCACTTAGGTACAACTATATTATACTCTTAATAACTCCATTCTCACCATCTGCGTCCAAATATACTAACAATATCATCGAAAGGAGGAGACAGCCTTACCACATGACTGGATCGACTTCTTCAAAGAAAAACAACTTGCAAACATCCCAACACAACACAAGATGGCATGATTATGGAAACCATGTGAATCTACAGCACTACATGCCAAGAAGAAATGCTTACTGTGTCAGTGACATTTTCCATCTGTAAGAGACATATGTTGGTTATACATTCCATACCTTAGAATTACCCACAGGGGGCAGACTGATTATGATAAATCTCCGGATATAGTCTGACCTCTGAGGGTAATTTTAAGGTATGGAATCTTTAACTAATAGCCTCATTGAGATAGTATTTATTTAAGCACTATTGTCAGTAGTAAAGAAACATGTTCTCAGTGAAGTGAAATGAGTTATTCTGATACATTGAAACTATTTTCACAACTTGTTTACTGTTATATCCGTGTTTGTGGTCCTCACATTTAATATTTTGAGTTACACTCGCTATTTTTAAAACTTCTTTCCTGTAATATCGATGTTTATGGTGCTCATATAAAATATTTTATGATACATTCAAACTATTTAAAAAACTTCTTTACTGTAATATAGGTGTTTGAGGTGCTCCCCAAATTTTTTTTTGTGATATATGGAAACTATTTTTACAACTTTACTGTAATATCGGCGTTTGTGGTGCTTATTATAAAATGTATTTAATATTTATTTTTGAAATGCAGGAACAAAGTTTGTACTTGAGTGGAAATTATTTTGAAAACATTCATTAAATACGGTGTCACTATGTATTGTTTCAAGTGCTTTATTTAAAATATGCAGGAAGATGGTCCCTTTCATTGTCATGACGCACACAGCCAGACAAGAATGGACAGTGCAACTCAAGCGCTTTACAGAACGGTAGCAAGCATGTAATTCGATGATTGGGTATTAGGATGGCATACAGAGCTCACATAAAAAGTGGTTTCCCAGCCTTCTTACCTTTTCTCTTGAAGGGTTGGTAAGTTCTTTCTAAGAGGATTTGGATATTTGAAAGGAGAAAGTAGGAGGTGAAGAACAGTGGTTGGAGGTTACATCTGAGGATGCAAGAATCGATGAAAAGGGTGGTGCAAGGTCTGCATGTACAATGGCCAGTGGAGGTGTTTTGGGGCCGGGTACACCCAAGGTGGTGTATAATGTGCAATATCTGGTGGCGGTACCACCATGCGCCAAGTGGGCAAGGGCAGAGGAAATGATGGATTGTATGGACTTTGACCATGAGGAGAATACACTGGAGGAGGACCAAGTGCAGAGATTTGATAGAAAAGGCATAGCAGAGGAGGTGGCAGCAAGGGGCAGGTAGGTCCAGGGGTGGTGGAGGCTGGGTTTGTTAATCAGTGTCCTACCTACTGTGTTGCAAGCTTAAGACACTGTACAGACAAGATCCCCTTACTTTGTCTCCCCCATTATGTTGTCAATTTGGGTGGAGGGAGGGAATGGAAAGGAGTAAACTACATGTCTACAGATGTACTGGTATGTTCAGGACACTGGATCAAGCACGGAAGAACGAAGGTCAGATATAAAAGAAGAAGGTACACAAAAGAAAGCTGCACAAAAAGGACGGCGGATCTTGTACACGAACAGGTAAGTCAGCAAAAGAATAACAAGGGAACAAGGCTAAGAACACTGGAACTGACGCTATGAAACAGGTTGCGATAAGGGGTAAAAAGATACTGTAAAAATAGCAGAGTTCAAATAAAGGAAGAAGTTGAAAAAGATGTCATACATGATGACAAAGACGCTGGGGTAACACTATCTGTTGTCCACCACAGAAAAGATCTTGCAGAAATTATATGTCAGAATGTTTAAGGAGTTGCAAAGGGGGTACACAAACCCCATCACCGCCAACCAAACCCTAGTCTCCGCACACTGCCACCTAGAATAGGCCTGTACAAGCTCCCGTCTGACATAGGGGGTACAGAAAACCACGGAGAGCACAAATACTATCTGCTCCCCATCACCGCCAGCCAAACCCTAGTCTCCGCACACTGCCACCTAGAATAGGCCTGTATAAGCTCCCGTCTGACATAGGGGGTACAGAAAACCACAGAGAGCAGAAATACTATCTGTTCCCCATCACCGCCAGCCAAACCCTAGTCCATGCACACTGCCAACCAAGAATAGGCCTGTATAAGCTAGGGGTTACACAAAACCACGGGGAGCAGAAATACTATCTGCTCCCCATCCCCTCCAGCCAAACCCTAGTCCATGCACACTGCCAACCAAGAATAGGCCTATATAAGCTCCCGTCTGACGTAGGAGGTACACAAAACCACGGGGAGCAGAAATACTATCTGCACCCCATCACTACCAGCCAAACCCTAGTCCACACACACTGCCAACCTAGATTCGGCCTGTATAAGTTACGGTCTGACATGGGTACACAAACCAACGGGGAGCAGAAATATTATCTGCTCATCCCCGCCAGCCCAACCCTAGTCCACACACACTGCCAACCTAGAATCGGCCTGTATAAGCTCCCGTCTGACCTACGGGGTACACAAACCAACGGGGAGCAGAAATACTATCGCACCCCATCACCGCCAGCCAAACCCTAGTCCAGGCACGCTGCCAACCTAGAATCGGCCAATATAAGCTCCCGTCTGACATAGGGGGTACACAGACCAACGGGGAGCAGAAATACTATCTGCTCCCCATCCCCGCCAGCCAAACCCTAGTCCACTGACACTGCCAACCAAGAATAGGCCTGTATAAGCTCCCGTCTGACGTAGGGGTTACACAAAACCACAGAGAGCAGAAATACTATCTGTTCCCCATCACCGCCAGCCAAACCCTAGTCCACGCACACTGCCAACCAAAAATAGGCCTGTATAAGCTAGGGGGTACACAAAACCACGGGGAGCAGAAATACTATCTGCTCCCCATCCCCTCCAGCCAAACCCTAGTCCATGCACACTGCCAACCAAGAATAGGCCTATATAAGCTCCCGTCTGACGTAGGGGGTACACAAAACCACGGGGAGCAGAAATACTATCTGCACCCCATCACTACCAGCCAAACCCTAGTCCACACACACTGCCAACCTAGAATCGGCCTGTATAAGTTCCGGTCTGACATGGGTACACAAACCAACGTTAGCAGAAATATTATCTGCTCCTCATCCCCGCCAGCCCAACCCTAGTCCAGGCACGCTGCCAACCTAGAATCGGCCAGTATAAGCTCCCGTCTGACATAGGGGGTACACAGACCAACGGGGAGCAGAAATACTATCTGCTCCCCATCCCCGCCAGCCAAACCCTAGTCCACTGACACTGCCAACCAAGAATAGGCCTGTATAAGCTCCCGTCTGACGTAGGGGGTACACAAAACCACGGGGAGCAGAAATACTATCTGCTCCCCATCACCGCCAGCCAAACCCTAGTCCTCCCACACTGCCAACCAAGAATAGGCCTGTATAAGCTCCCATCTGACATAGGAGGTACACAAAACCACGGGGAGCAGAAATACTATCTGCACCCCATCACCACCAGCCAAACCCTAGTCCACGCACACTGCCAACCTAGAATCGGCCTGTATAAGCTCCGGTCTGACATGGGTACACAAACCAACGGGGAGCAGAAATACTATCTGCACCCCATCACCGCCAGCCAAACCCTAGTCAACGCACGCTGCCAACCTAGAATCGGCCTGTGTAAGCTCCCGTCTGACATAGGGGGTACACAGACCAACGGGGAGCAGAAATACTATCTGCTCCCCATCACCGCCAGCCAAACCCTAGTCCACGCACACTGTCAACCAAGAATCGGCCTGTATAAGCTGACATAGGGGGTGCACAAACCAACGTGGAGCTGAAATACTATCATCCCCGCCAGCCAAACCCTAGTCCACACACACTGCCAACCAAGAATAGGCCTGTATAAGCTCCCGTCTGACACAGAGGGTGCACAAACCAACGGGGAACATAAATACTATCTGCATCCCATCACCGCCAGCTAAACCCTAGTCCATGCACACTGCCAGCCAAGAATCTGCCTGTATTAACTCCTCTCTTACGTAGGGGTTACACAGACCAACGCGGGACTGGAAAAAGCTAGAACACCTGTATTTAATATATATATAGATATACACAAATAAATCTATTAACACATATGTGTGTATATTTATAAAAAATTATATATTATAAATTAAAAACAAAAAAAAGCTTGTTTTGACCATATTTAAATACTATAAACACAAGGATTATGTGAATATGTGAAAAAAGAAAATATTTTCCTTACAATCGTCCAAATGCCATATTACCAAAATAAATTAAATGTATTGAAAAATATTAGTTCAAATAGTATTCGTGACTCTTCACGCATGCCAGAACAGTTTTCAGTGAGGTGCAGTCAGAAACTGCTGACGCGCTTAAGGGGAGCACAGACAGATATGTGAGCACCAACAGACAGACAGAACCTGTATGTATCAGCTACGTAGGGGGTACACAGATCGACGGGGGCCAGATATAGATAGAACACCGGAGGCGAGCGATCTGGCGAGCCGTACTGAGAGGGGGTGAGAGCGCGGAGACGCGGCCGGGTGCATTCAGACGCGAGCAGCACAGTGGAGGCCCAGCATTTGGGGACGAGCGGAAGAGCGTTGCATCACATCAGCGCAAACTGTAGACGGACCCTCCAGGAGCAGCCCAGCTGCGGCGCCAGCCCAAACACAGTGGCTGAAGCAGCAGAGTAACAGCCAGTAAGAGTTATCCGGCAGAGGGAAGACTGAGGGGGCCTGACCCCGGCGGCTGCCTGCATTGCGGGAACAAGGAGACGGAGCACTGTGAGGCTGCGCCTTATGAGAAGAGAGGCAGGGGATCCTCAGCCTTGGCCCTGAGACCCGGGGACAGACTGCAGGCGGGCCTACGATCCGGTAACCAGACGGAAGGCTGTCTGAAACCGGTGGGCATTGTTTGAGGCATGGCATCCTGTGTGGAGGGCCCAACAGGACGAGAGCAGTGACATCAGTGGCCGTATTGAGTGAGGCGAGCAGCCAGGGCCCAGCAGGCGAACCTCATCCATAGGGTGATCACTGCTCCAGCAGGCAGCGGACTGCAAACTGGATGGGGCCTTTGTGTCGAAGAATCTGGGAGTGAAACACAGCAGTGAGTGGGGTACCCACTGGGGAGGGGGCAGGTGGCAACCGCTTACTGAAGCAGCTGGGCTAGGTCCCAGCGCAGTTTGTGTGCGGGAGCCGCGGCATCCGACCCGAGGCCTCCCACGTTACAACTTTGTAGCCATCGAGGGACCCAAACGTGGAATAAGTAGAGAAGGGGGATCTCTGATGGCCAGAGCCGGGTGCAGCTGCCCACGACAGTATAGCGAAGGTGTCCTAGGGGACCTGCAAACAGAGTACAATGGATTGATACACCGGTGCGGGGACGCCAACGCCGGTTCAGGGCAGTGCATCAGGCGCCATGCCAGACAACGTGCCAATAATGGCGGCCATCACACAAGCCCAAGACACCCTAGATGCGAAGATAGGGGCAGTGGGTGCAGATGTATGCTTATTAGACAGAACCTGCGCAATGCAATGGAGCGTACAACTGAAACTGAGACCAGGATCTCCAAGGTTGAGAATACTGTCAGCACTCTACAAAAGAAAGTGACATCTCTGGAGACCTTGACGAGAGGCCTTGCATTCTGGGTCGAGGAGGCGGAAGGCAGGGTCCGGAGAAACAACCTGTGTTTTGAGGGCTTCCCTGAAGGATGCGAGGGCAATGACATGTTTTTTTTTTTAACCAAGTGGCCAATGGACTGGCTTCCATCAAATGCGCTGACCCGCTGCTTCATAATAGAGAGGGCGTACAGGGCACTAACTCAAAAGCCGCCTCCGGGCGCAAGGCCTAGACCTATTATTGCGAAAACCCTGAACTATCAGGCCCGGAATGTGATATTGAAACAAGCCAGACTCAAGGGGTCCCTCACATATGAGTCCAATAACATACTCATCTTCCCGGACTACACAAGGCTGGTCCAACAAAGGAGACAGTCGTTTACGGCAGCCAAAGCCCGCCTAAGGGATCTGAAGGTCCCCTATGCCCTGCTCTATCCAGCTAGGCTGAGAATAGTGTACCGGTCCCGCACACTATTATTTGAGTCTCCGGAGGAAGTCTTTGCATGAACAGATAAAACAGTCAAAATCCGGCCCAACACACCACCTCGTCAGGAATCGGCTCATCCTCAAGTGACGCAATCAACAAGCAACTAAAGCCCAAAAGAAAAGGAGACAACAGATCGAGATCGTGCCGGCGCTCTAAATCAAACAGCGATGCTAAAAGAGAAGCTTCAGTACCCCTAGTAGAGATGGAAGCTGTGTAGTGACATCCGAAGGGGCCATGGTTTAAGTAAATTCTGACTGTGGGGTCACATGATATGGGGCTAGTACCACAACTGGACTGTATATAGTCAACGGGAACACCTGATGTTTGTGGGAAGGATCTTGGGGATTCATTGGCCGGGAAGGGTAGTGTGCTCCCTTTGGGGCCCGCTCCTTATGCCGACCGCGACAGGTACTTCATCAGGTATGAGGTATAGGGGTGGGGAGAAGGGAGGTTGGGGGGAGTTGGGAAGGGGTTAACTTTTATGTGCTGCTATGATCATTTTCACGGCTATGCATTTAGTGGTTTCTGCCCACCTCCACATATGCCAACAGAGCGCACATGGCGACTCTGGTATCTAGATCACTGGCCTTAGGGGACAGACTCTGAGTGGTCAGCTGGAATGTAAGGGGGGCTTCAGATAAGATAAAACGTGGTGCATTACTCCAACAAGCCAAAAGATACAAGACAGACGTCTTGATGCTGCAGGAGACCCATCTATTGGGTAATAAGGTAAAGTGTCTACTTAGATATGGCTTTGCTCAGGTCTTTCACTCCGGATTTACTAATGGGTCCATGGGGGTTGCCATTTTGGTTCACCGTAGGGTCCCGTACCAGCATGAGAAAACATGGACAGACACACAGGGGAGGTACGTTTTTATCTCGGGGACTCTTTATGGGGAGTGAGTGCTCCTTGGCAGTGTCTATGCCCCCCCGCCTTAACATGGTCATTGGTTGAGCATATAATGTCTCTGTGGTATGACTTGCCAGAAGGGGTAGCGGTAGTGGGCGGAGACTGGAATGATGTTCTGGATCACACCAAAGATAGATGGCGAGCATCGGGGCAACCATATAGTTATCAAGCCTCGAAGTTGAACTCCCTGGTGGAGGGTTTGTCCTGGACAGATACATGGAGGAGATTAAACCCTCGGGCACAAGGCTATACCTATTATTCGGGGACGCATTACTCCTTTTCCCGCCTCGATTATATTTTTGTCCCATCCAGGGCGGCCCACAGAGTGACCAATGTGGAGATTCTCCCAAGGAGTCCATCAGATAACTCTCCGGTGTCGCTGGGATTGCAGATTGGCCCGGAGCGGCAGCCCTTACGTTGGTGCCTTTCCACCTGGCACCTCCAAGATGAACTGTACCAGACCCACATATGCCAAGAAATAGAGCGATGCATGGAGACCAATATAGGATCGGTAGAGGCAGCTGAAACACTTTGGGGGGCCATGAAACCTGTGATTTAAGGAGTTGATATCTCCTATTGTGCGACCTCATGCAAGGTATGTCGAGAGTCACTTTTGAGGTCAGAAGCTCAGTTGATAGAGCTGGAACAGCGCTGTCGAGATGGAGGTGGGAACCGGATGCGCCGCCAACTACTTCACCTGCACCAGTTGCATGCGAGTGAACTACTAGATGAGGCCCTACTAGTATGGTTGGCGACGCGTAGTAGGATCTATCAATGGGGCGATAAGTCCAGTTGTGTACTGCATCGATTATGTCATGGGGCGCAGAAGCCCCATTCCACTCCTGATATAGTTGGCTCAGATGGACAGTTGCTCAGTGATCCAGCGTTGACTGCGAAGAGCTTTGCGGATTATTTTACAGAGCTTTAAGCTCCTAAGGAATATCTGTCAGCAGACACGGTTCAGAGGTTTATAGATGACCTCCCGTCGCGATCCCGGACCTATGACACAAGAGAAATGGTGGACGGACCCCTTGCAGTGATAGAATTATCTTCCGCTCTGGGGGATCTAAACGTGGGCAAGGAGCCTGGTCCAACAGGATTCCAATGTGAATTTGTTAAGAAATATTTTTCGAGGTTAGAACCCCATTTTCTAGCTGTTGTGGAGGAGGCACGGGAGCGAGGCAGCCTCCCAAGAGACTGGCGACATACAGAGGTGGAGGTGTTCCACAAACCAGGGCAGCCTCCGGACCAACATGCTTCATATCACCCTATTTCCCTATCGAATGTAGAGGCCAAAATATTGGCCAAGGGATCAGCTAATCGCCTGCAGCCGCATATAGCAAGACTGGTGCACCCATATTAGGCGGGATTTATGCCCGGGAGATACACTCATCACAATATCCGCCAGGCCCACAATGATATAGCGGCTGTCGCAACATACGAGGGATCAGCTGCTGTGCTATTGCGGACATGGATAGGGCGTTTGATTTCCTGAGGTGAGTGTACTTGTTCACTCTTCTTGGAAGATTAAATCTGGGACCTAGGTTCCTGTCTTATGTGAAACTGCTCTACACAAACCTACGGCCTCGGTGAGGGTGGCGGAAAGTGTGTCGGACATCTTTCCAATCAGTAAGGGAACTATGCAGGGATGCCCCTTATCCCCTTACTTATTTGCTCTGGCAATGGAGCCCCTGGTGGCGTGGGTGAGGATAGAAGCTGAAATATGATGGTTTGAATGGTCCAGTGGGTTGTCAGACCGCATTGCTCTCTACGCGGACGATGTACTGTTTTTCCTGACGGATCCCAATAGGACAGGCCTGAGACTGCTCCGAATCATGCAGGTATTTGGCGAATCATCGTGTCTCTTCATGAATCCCCAAAAATCCACCCTCTGGCCACTGAAATGTGCAGACGAATTAGGCTCCTGGCAGTCAGAGGTGGTGACCGTAATGGAGGGTGTGAAATATCGGGGGGGGGGGGGTCTTTTTGTCGATTTCGCCTGGGGGAAGAATATTGCCCCAGTGTGGGCACTAGTGAAGGAGGAATTGCGGACGTGGTTGCACATGCCCCTGTACATATATGGGAGATCGCCCATATTTAAAGTAGTCTCCCTTCCTCGATTGTTGTATAAGTAACAAAACCATCTGTACCTAATCCCGCAAATATCGTTAAGACAGGTGAATGCAGCAGTGGGACAATTCTTATGGGCGGGGGGTGCGGTCCGGGTGTCCCTGCGGATTTGATACCAATCGGTGTACTGTGGGGGATTGGCCACAGCGGACATTCATTCCTACTATATAGCTTCACACCTTCTGGTACTCAACGAATGGTGGTATGGAGAAAGACGGGGCCCGGCATATGCAGTGGAGCAGTGGCTGATGGGGATTCAACCTTGCACACTATTCTGTATTCAGGCCCAAAGCTCAGAGCTATACCACCCGCATCCAAGGTAGTGTTCAGGCTATGGAAACAATCTCTCCATAAGATAGAATGTTGGGGCAGGCTAACTGGGGAGACCCCGCTGTAGCACAATGGGAGACTGCCACAATTGACTGGACTGGTGAGTGTTCGGGGCTGGGATAACATAAGAATCTCAACTTTGGGTAATGTCATGAGAGGCTCAACACTGAAATCGTTTTAGGACCTCCAAAAATAATTTACTATGCATAGAACCCAGTTCTTTAGATACCTTCAGTTTAGACATGCTATCTGCCCCAGTATCGCCGAGCTAGATGCCCTCCCTGAATACAGTCCAATTGAAGCGATGGTGTTCATGGGGGATCTAGGGGAAAATAAGACAGCCAAAATGTATCCTTCTTGGTGGCGCACAGCCCCACCACGCTGGATACATTGAGAGAGGTGTGGACGCAAGACCTGGGTCAGCTAGATGGGGAGGATTGGACAGAGTCATTGTCCTCCTCGTGCGAGGCGGCGATAGCCACTCGGCTGCACCTGATACAGTTCAAGTACCTGCACCAGGTCTATTATACAAGGCAGAGACTTTGGAAGGCGGTACTGTTGGCGTCACCGTAGTGCCTGTGATGTGGTCACGCGGAGGGCTCCTTAATACACACAATATGGCACTCTCCGGTACTTACTGCCTTTTGGAAGGGGGTCAGGGCGTGCTTAGCGGAGGTGCTGGGCTGGGATATCCCTGTATCACCGAAATTTAAGTATGTTACACATTATGGAGGGAAATGGGGGAAACCTGTGTAAACGTCACCTCTTATTGTTAGCACTCACCTTAGCCAAGAGGGACATTGCAAAAAAATGTGGAAAGCAACGGCTGCACCGAAACTATCTACTTGGAAAAAGGGACTGGACTTTTGTATGGGCATGGAGCAACCAGTGTTCAAGGCTAGCGGGTGCCCACAGAAACATGTGAAAATTTGGAAAAAATGGGCTGAATATCGGGGCTTATGGTTGGAGCCAACGGACCAAGGGGGTAATGGGATATAGGAGGATGCGGGTCATAGAGTTGTGTGGAGACACAATGTGGTTATCATGGGGTGGTTGGGTAGCTTTAGAGATTTGGGGCATGAATTGGTTGAAGCACAATGGGGGGACGTTACAATGGGGAACGGTTATTGCTTTATACTTGTTTCATATACCAATATTGTAAACAAAATGTCAATTTCAATTTATTGTGGCCTGATATATACCGACAGCTTCCTGAGATAGGGAGCATCTCCTTAACTTATGGTGGCTGCGCAATTACAGCCTCACTCCTGGCCCTGAATTCAAAACATTTACCCTCTTTTCCGAATGCGGCAATGGTTTCCCACCCAAACTAATTAACCAAATCTAACACTATCTAATCTATATGCAGAACGTCAGGTTTCTACTCAACATACGTGCTTTTACTCCGCAAGCAAAACTACGTCAAGAATTGAACTTGAAAAAAGACACTAAATTTATTTATTTATTTATTTCAACTTATAAGGCGCGACAGCTACCCGCAGTGGGTTTCCCGGCGCCAAGGGATAGACTGAAGAAGAAAAACTACAAGGCTTTGCAGAGTGGAGCAATAAAGCAGAACTGTTTCTGAAATGTTATTGATGGAAGAGCCAAGTTTTTAGGCCCTTACGGAACCTGACAAAATCAGTTTCCAGCTTCAGCCTGACAGGCAGAGCATTCCAGGATTTAGTGCCCAGATGAGAGAATGAACGACCTCCCATCTTCACCAGCCTAAATCTAGGCACAACAAAATCTCCTTTGCCGGCAGATCTAAGAGTACGGCTGGGTGTATAGACATGGACGAGGTTATGGAGGTACCTAGGGGCAGAGCCTTGCTTTATCTTGAAGATATAGCATAGAGCCTTAAATTTGATTCTGTTCTTGATTTCCAACCAGTGCAAATCTCGAAGGGCTAACGATGCAGATGTTTTCCTTGGAACATTGCGTAATAATCGTGCGGCCGCATTTTGAACAACCTGAAGTTTTTTCACGGTTGTCAAATCGGCACCAAGATATAGGACATTTCCGTAGTCCAGGCGGGATGTTATTAAAGCCTGGACCACCGTCCCTTGGGTGGGGACCGGAAGCATCCACAGGATTTTTGGAGCCATTTTAGTGTGGCAAAACAAATGGCAGCCACTTTTACAGCCTGTTGTCGCATAGTTAGCTTGTCATCGATCAAAATCCCGAGATTGCGAACCTGGGTCACAGGTGTCGGGGTAGGACCCATACTCTCAGGCCAATGTTGGGGGCCCCAGAGATCTTTGTCCTTACCCAGGATCACAATCTCGGTTTTGTCTCCATTTAATTTAAGGAAATTTGCCCGCATCCATCTTGCCACTTGAGACAGACCCAATTTCAGATCAGAGGCATTGTTACCCTCTCTTTTTGATAAAGAGAAGATCATTTGTGTGTCATCGGCGTATGAGAATAAGGTTAAACCTGCTTCTTCCACAATGGTGGCCAGGGGTATGATATAGATATTAAAAAGCAGGGGGCTAAGAATAGACCCCTGGGGAACACCATACGCCGATGCACAAATTTTGGAAGATGCTGTTGACGAAAAAACCTGAAAAGTACGCTCACTCAGGAAAGAGGCTATCCAGGTCAAAGCAGAGCCCCCAACTCCTAAAGATTGTAGGGATGTGAGAAGGATGGAATGAGACACGGTATCGAAAGCTGCGCTTAAATCCAACAGGATAAGCGCCGATGTTTCCCCGCGATCGATACCGTGCCTTAATTGCTCAGTTACCCCCAAAAGAGTAGTTTCAGTTGAGAATTAATGTGTCTCTCCAAGATTTTTGAAAAGATAGGCAGCAGCGAGATGGGCCTGTAATTAGACAGGTTAGAAACATCTGCACCCACTTTTTTCAGCAAGGGAACTACCATCGCGTGTTTCCAGATCTGAGGAACACGTGATTCTATCAGTGAAATATTCAGTAATTTCATCAATACGCGACGGGAGTTAAGATCAAGTTGTTTTAGAATTTTTGCCGGGAGAGGATCGCAGGGAGAACCCGATTTAATGCTCCTCAGACAGTTAGCAAAGGAAACATCATCAAAAAGTAATCACTCTGAAAGTTTGGTTGTCATGGGGATTTGGCCGTCAAAGGTTGGCACAGAAGTAGGGGAAGGGTCAGCACTCAACGGTCGAAGACCCAACGAATCATAGATCCGTTCTACCTTGGTGGTAAAGAACTCCGCAATGGAGTTGCACTGTATCTCGTTCAAAACCGGAGGAGCAAGAATAGAGTCTGCTCCTGTTAGTTTTTTCACCACAGAGAATAAAGTGCGCGGGCAGTTTTGGGCATGTGTGATGGTCTTGGTGATATGAGCAGCTCTAGCGGTCTTGCATTGTTTATGGTAGTCTCTAAGGGCCAAAAATACAAAAATGAAGAGGGTCAAAAAGGCCTATGTTTACCGACCCCGATATTCCAAAGGCCTAAATTTCAACTATATACTACAATGCAGAATATCTGGGTCATAGGATGAGATGTATAGGTATGTCTCAAGACAGAATGGTTGGCAAACTAAGAAATCAAAAAGAGGGCTAACCTAAGAGAATAATCGGTGGGTGAGAGATTCTCATCAGACCACCCAAGATGGCGGAGTGTCCTCATATGAGATGGGATATGGATCCAGGCAACATCCTGACCATCATTTGACGGTATAGTTGCGGATACCAGTAGTTGTCTCCATCCAAAGCTTATTCTCAATAGGTTGCTGATGAGGTGCAGTGTTAGTGAAAGGATGTGAATTAAAATTGATTACCAGAACAAAAAGTTTGTTTAATAAGTATTGATCTGGTATCAACCATAAAAATTACGCCTAGTAGTCTGACAGTATGACTACTGAGTAAGACTGTGCAAGAAGGTCGACATGTTTCAGCCAAAGGAAATGTATCCGGCTTTCTTCAGGACCAAAATGAGATGAAAAAACTACTGCACAGGAAGTTACATGTGAATGTGATTGTATATAACAAGGAAAAAGAACATCCTACCCGGACCTTGGAGCTCCAATGTTTTCAGGGATGTTAGAGTAGTGCGATCCTTACCTATTGAAAAACATAGTAGAGAACCACATACAAATTATAATGAATAAAGATCTCTATGTCTGCCAAACAAAACGTGCCCAGAACACACATAGAGTGATACTAACTCTATAATATACCCCACGGTAAAGCCTCAATTTGAGGTATATATAAGCTTTGCTAGCCCATTAACTTAAATATTGCTAGCAGTCTACAAACGAATTTTTTGAAATTTTTCAAATAAACACATTTTTGGGAAATTTTTAAATAATACTCACCCAACTTTGTGTGGGTGGTTAACCTCACCTCACCCGGCGTCCTGCTCGGGAAAACTGAGGCACCGCTCTATTGTGCAAATCAAAAATACAAAGAAGGGACAATGAGAAACCTCGTCCCCACTTAGTTTACCAGTTTTAGTCTTGCACAATATAAAAACCTGACTGTTTAGGCAGTGGGAAAATATCCGTGTACAAAAATATGGTGCTGACAGTGCAAGGAACTGACTATGAAAACGGGCTAAAACTTTCCATTAGATATCTAAATAGAAGGTGTAAAGGTTATCAAAATACACCATGAAAAGGGTTTCAGAATAGAAAGTCTATCGAAACCTGGTTAAGAACGGGAGCTATAAACCCTGCGACCTACCTCTCCGTCGGTTACCCCTCTCTAGCGTCCGAGAGGAAGTGGAGGTAAGGCGGAGAGCGGCCGCGGGTTATTTATACCCGTGATGATTGGATAATTAGCTGGTTTAGGATTTAATTGGAGCGTATTGCGGTCACGTGGAAAGAAACAGGGCGCGTTAGATGTCCCTCGGACTGTTGTTAGAACGCGCATGTGCATGTTAGAACCGCTGCTTGCCGCCGGCTCGCGTGGAGTGGAGCTATCTACTGCGCATGCTCAATAAATAGCAGCGGCTGCATCGCGCTTTTGTGTGAACATACACGCAAAGTGGTGTTTCTAATGGATTATAATTATGACCTGCTGTCTTATGTGTTTGGCGGGCACACAAAAAAGCGTGATGGTAATGACTGAATATTTTAACTAGACACATTATCTAAGGGAGTATGTAAGACCCTTGATGTCAAATGATAATTATCATGTATTCATATACTGAGTCCTCGAATATAAATATTATAATTAAGGAGCTCTAAGCTACATAATAAATTAATGTGTCAGAATAGTAAACACAATTATAGTGTGTCGTATGGCATTCAGTTGCTATTGCTATTTAATCGCGATAGCGTTACAGGAATATTGCATGATGTTAAATCTATGCTGTATTGAGAGTTACAGGAGCATTAGAGGGATGACCATGGAATGTCATCGTTTAATCCCTGCACATCACTTTTAACTCTGAAAATCCATTTTTGCTCTTTGATAAAGAGAAATCTTGACACATCACTGATATGCGGGGGAATAAATGGATGTTCAAGTATCACCCATCTCAATTCATCAGCTTTGTGTTTAAGATTCAGGAAGTGTGTGGTCAAGCGAGTTGATTGTTTTTGGCACCGAATCGTGCTTTTGTGTTCACTTATTCTTAGTTTGATTTTTCGGGTAGTATGACCAATGTAACGTAGTGAACATGGACAGGTTATCATATAGATAACCTGCTCAGTGTTGCAGTTAGTATGCTTTCTTAAGGCCCATGGTTTGCCTGTGCCTATATCAACACTATTGGTTTTGTAGGTCTGAGGACAGACACTACAAGTGCCACAGGGAAAATGGCCCTGTACTGCTGGTAAATCCCATAGAGTGTTGGTTGTAACTGTTGGTGGTATTTTGGGTCTCGTATGCATGAGACGGTCTCTGATAGATGGTGCCCTCTTGAATGAGAATAGAGGGGGTGGAATAGAGGTTTGTGCAATGTTCAGAATCTTCCAGTGTCTACGCACTATTTTTTGAACTTGGTTAGACAGCACACTAAATGTGCTTACAAACGTGAGTCTGTCTAGGGGTGCCTTGTCTACTCGGGGTTCTAACAGTGCCTCCCGGTTATTATTGGAGGCACGTTTCCAGGCTTTCCTGACCAAATACCCTGGATATTGTCGTTTCTTTAGCTGGGTAGCCAAAATTCTGGCATGTTTGTTAAACATGGGGTTTGATGAACAATTCCTTCGAACTCGAAGGAATTGTCCCACTGGGGGGTTATTGCGTAGGGATCGTGGGTGGTGGCTATTATAGACTAACAGAGAGTTTCTTGACATAGGCTTCTTGTATAATTCACATTCAAGTTTGCCGTCCTTGGGGTAAATAGAAATGTCAAGGAATGAAAGTCGTTCTTTACTTGTTTCCATAGTAAATTTGAGAAACTAATTTTGTAGGTTGAGCCATTCATGAAAGTTTCCTACCTCTGATGGAGTACCTCGCCAGACCATGAAAATATCATCTATGTACCGTTTCCATAGCAACACCTTTCCAAGAAAAGGGTTGCCATGGTCGAGTACACAGTTCTGTTCAAAGAGATGAACATAGAGGTTCGCGAGGCTGGGGGCAAAAACACTCCCCATCGTTGTTACGGAGGTCTGCAGATATACTTGATCTACAAATTTGAAAAAATTCTGCATCATGGCAAGTCTGGCACATTCCATGATGAAATTCACGGGAGTGCAGCTATTTAATTCCCTGCTGGAAAGGAGTAGTCTTATCGCCTCAAGGGTCTCCTCCTGAGGGATACAGGTGTAGAGGGACTCTATATCAAAGCTCACTAGAAGGTCGGTGGAGACATTGAATTTGATTGTAGGTAGCAGTCTAAGTACATCTGCAGTGTCTTTCAAAAATGTGGGCATTTCTTTCACCATTGGGCGTAAGAAGAAATCCACAAAAGTGGATAAAGGTTCAAGTAGTGAGCCTATGCCCGAAATAATGGGTCGTCCTGGGGGTGGCCTTGTTGTCTTGTGGATCTTAGGTAGGCAATAAAATCCGGGCGTCACTGGATTAGTGATGACTAGAAATTTTGCCTCCTCTGCAGTAATCCATGCTTCGGCTAGGCCTAGCGGTCTTGCATTGTTTATGGTAGTCTCTAAGGGCCACCTTATATGCCATCTTGCGTGAGGGAGAGTACGAACGTCTCCATTGTCTCTCGAGTGCCTTGCATTCAGACTTCGCAGTTTTTAAATTCTCCGAGAACGAGGCAGCAGGATGACGATGAGGCAATTTATGCAAGGATGCAAGGGGAACGAGTTTGTTTACAGCAGTAGTCAACCAATCAGAGACTGCTGCTTCCGATGCCTGAAGGGACGAGTTAACATGTGGCAATGTGTTAGATAAATGCATATTAAACTCGATGATGTTAAGTTTACCCCAGCAACGTGATTTTTCACCAGAGATAGCGTTGGATGTTGTATTTGTAATACACGAGAGAGAGAATTTGACTGCCATGTGATCTGACCAATCCAACGGACGGGCTGCCGAATCACAGTCGAACGCAAGATTCGACAAAATAGGGTCCAGTAAATGCCCTGCTGAATGAGTGGGTCCGGAATTGCATAGTGAGATGTTTAGCGCTTCTAAGTCCGCTAAGAAAGTTTTGCTAATTGGGCAAAGGGGATCTTCAAGATGAAGGTTCAAATCCCCCAGAATGGTAAAATTCGCGGCTTTAAGAATCAATGGGGCAATGAATTCCGAGAAGGACGTCGCCCAAGAGTTAGTTTCCAGGGGGACGGTATATCAGTAAACCGGATAAGGTCATCCGGGCACTAATGGCTAATTGAAATGTGGCAGCTTCACAGCCCGATAACAAAAAAGCCTCAAATTTGCATGTATAGTTGGATTTGAATATTATGGCAATACCGCCACCCCTACCGATGTCTCTGTCTCTGTTCACCATGACATAGCCAGAGGGAATCGCAAAGGCAATGTCTGGGCCCGAGCTTGCCTGAAGCAAAGTTTCCGTTAGAAAAATGGCGTCTGGTTTCTCATCCACAAGGAAATCATAGATGTGATTTTGATGTTTAGGAAGGGATCGGCAATTAATGCTCCAAAAGTGCAGATTGGGATAGGTGGGGGAAGGGGAATTCGTAGCAACCATTTTGTCCTGTAAACGTAAATGTTTCCTCCTTTTACATCTGCTCATCCTCCCCAGGGTAAAACCGCAATTATTACAGTGAAACCCCTGCATGGGGAAAGAGCAAGTGGAGCAGTGGTTATTCGGCGCATGTCTGTATGAGAGCAGATCATCAGCCGCATAAGCTATTATCGTACCTGGACAGGCTGGAATAATGACAGCAGAGGCAGAGTCGGGGGCCCCCTGGCCCAGCCTGGCGCGGACGGGCGCAGACGGGCAGGACTTAGGCTCGACTTCGGCGCGACAGAGGCGCGTCCGCTGATCGCGTCCGCTGCGCGGAGGAGCTGCCATCTTGCTTTGTAGTCCCGTGGGCAGCGCAAAAGGCGCTGGGACTTGTAGTTTTAATTAAATGAAAGGGTTGTCGTGCAACAAACAAGACAAGGGGCGTTTCCGGCCACAGCTCCCAATTCGGCTGTGTTACCACGGAGTAATGCGTGCAAGTGGACAGAAGGTTAGTGATAGTATTATTAAAATTCAAACAGGCGCAAAATAAATTCCTACCACAATTAAATTTTTTAAATAGCGATGTCACTATCACCCGGCTTTCCGCCTCAGGTGTACTAATCTAAACAAAGCAAAACAGTCTTCGGGAGCAGCACAAGTAATCTGGGTGCCCCCGGTAGCAAGCCACAAGTTCTTGCGAACCAGCACTCACCCCTCGCTTTGTAGTCCCATGGGCAGCGCAAAAGGCGCTGGGACTTGTAGTTTTAATTAAATGAAAGGGTTGTCGTGCAACAAACAAGACAAGGGGCGTTTCCGGCCACAGCTCCCAATTCGGCTGTGTTACCACGGAGTAATGCGTGCAAGTGGACAGAAGGTTAGTGATAGTATTATTAAAATTCAAACAGGCGCAAAATAAATTGCTACCACAATTAAATTTTTAAAATAGCGATGTCACTATCACCCCGCTTTTCGCCTCAGGTGTACTAATCTAAACAAAGCAAAACAGTCTTCGGGAGCAGCACAAGTAATCTGGGTGCCCCCGGTAGCAAGCCACAAGTTCTATAAAATAATAAATGCTAGCTATGTTTTGCAAGTATGCATGCGATTGTCTGATTGCACAGGAGGGTATATTAAAACACTGATTTACAAGGAGTTATCTTAAAACGACTCCAATGTAGGTTACATTGGGAAACTTCTGACTGATCATAATTTGCCTCCCATGGAGACTTGATCAACCCTCCAACAAGGCTCTGGTAAGAATTTGTTATGATCCACTCTTTTTCGGTCAGGGCGAGAGACTGATCTTAAATTAACTGGTAAACCAAAGCAAGGCCATTTATTCATTGAAAGCCTTCAGGAGGCAAGCATCTTTATCTTGATTTGGATCTGGGGGTGACTCTCAAAATTAAGTATTTAAGCTTTAACCTCCTGTACATTCCAATAACTGATCTAGTGGGCTCTTGGAGTATCTCACTGCAGTCGAATGGTAGTTTCCGCCTATGCGTGTATAGACTAGAAACTTTGAAGCAATATAGTCTAATTTGCCCTAACTTACTGGATTTGGGAAGAAAATATCTTCAGCAAATTTGTATTGGAAACAAAGTAAGGAATCTTCTTGTTATGGACAAACAGCTCCATCAGGAAATTGGTGAACTATCGAGACAGTTCCTATGAGAGACTTGCTTCTGTTAACATGTGCTCTACTTTAACTTGAAACCCAATGATCTTTAAGTCCAGTGTATCGTTTGTGGGTGTTTCTTGCACTTGCTATGCTAGGTTTACCTGATCACTGAGGCATTTTGTTCTTTTATGTGGTATTTTAAACTTACAAAGACTTCTTTTAGAAGTCGTTATCAGAAACACCAGTACGAAAAAAGCATGGCCTTTTAGATGGTGGTGATTGATAAAGAAACTGACAGAAACTACATTTCCATCAGAAAGAATGTGGTAGAATGTAAGCAACTTTGATAGGGCTACTTGTTCCCACAGATTCCTTATGTGAACCATTGCCTAAGCAGTCTCCAAATAGAGGTGGGATTAAGTTGAAGCCATAGTTAGTCTAGAAAGCTCTGAAGAACCACTCTGACAAATTGGAATTCTCATCTTACCTCAGATTCTAAACAACTGTGTATTCTTTTTTCCCAGTAGAGTGAGCTCAGGCATCCTGGGTTGGCCGTCCCAGCTAGTTCATATGTTTCTTTCGATATATGTATTGGAGTAAACGACCCCCAACGGTCTGTTCAGCATGACTTCTACTCTTTTGAGGGGTGAAAGAGATAAACAAATGTTGTTAAATATGTAATTTGATCTAGGTGGCACTCTAAAACGAACATGAGTAAGGAGCTTTTAATTCTCAAAATGTCTGGTGTGGAGGGATGAACGAAAGAGAGGGAAGTTAGTCACGTTGTAAACATGTAGCTTAACATTGTGTCAGATTTCTGCATTCTGCTATGACAGAGTGCTCTCCCTATTGAATCCGCCCCTCCCCCCACACCCCCAATGGTGTATAATTTGGGTTACATGTTTTTGGTCTCCGTTTGTTGTAAAGTCCAGTGTTTTTTAAAAGTGTTCTACAATGATTTTCAAAAAATTGGCAAAATCAGAGTTGATTAGTGTTTGCTTTTTTTGCTCCATAAACTGGACCAGTGTTTTTTCCGTGCCTATAATGAATTTGGCTTTTATGTGCTTCCTTTTCTCCTTTTCTTGTTCATTCCAGCTGCTGAATTTGTCTTCCTTCTATCCTGCTCCCGATTCCCTTATCTGACATTTATTTATTAACCTGCATTAGCTAATTAAAGCCATTGAATGTATAAAACAACATCCGCTACATATTAAAACCCAATGTTGGAGGAGCCACGCGCGGACCGAGATGGCTGCATGAGACCTTAGCTCCGTAGAGCCCGCTCTTCCTTTAAGTCTATCCTGGCATAATCCTGCTACCCGAGAGTGATAATCGACGGCTGAGTCGGAAAGATTTCACCAGACGAAAAAAGGGGCGAATTCTAATATCTCTACCCCTCAGGAGTGACATCGGAAGATTTGGGCCTGACGTCTTCGGAGACCGGGAGCCGAGATATACTACTAAGCCGGACACTAATGCAACAACAGCGGCTGGAATCCACCGGCAGTTCCGGCTGGATTCCGACATCGGCCTCCTTCGCGTCCTTCTGAAGTCGTGGAATTAACAACGACTGGCACCGCATCGCCGTAACGGACTACGACGGGAGCGCACGACAGAGGTGCGACGCACGGCCCGAGGTCTGATATCCGAGTCTGAATCACAAGAGAGGCAGCCGTCACGAGACCACTCATGGCGTCAAAGCCTGACAGCGAAAAGGCCCCGTCTCGGAGTAACAGAGGCTTGAAAAACTTGCAAACTAATAAAATAGACAGATATGCACAGGCCAAAGGCTCGCCGACGGAACGGAGGAAATCCCCCCCGCCCGGAGGATACTCCCCGGGAGGAACGGAGGTGCCAACGCTGGTCGATGTCATGGCGGCCATAAGCAAAGTGCAGACGTCTATGGAGGAAAGAATGGACGCTTTAGATTCTAAATTGGACACTGTGAAAATAGAGATGAATCTTCTGCGAGCAGACCATGCCAAGACGAGTGAAAAGGTTAAATCCTTAGACATCAAGACTTCCAGTCTAGTCGACGACATGGCGGAGATGCAGCGTGAGGTCCGGGCCTTACACGCGGCCCGGGAAGATACACGGCGGAAGTTGGACGAGTATGAGGGACGCAACAGGAGGAACAATACCCGAATTCTTGGAATTCCGGAGAAATCGGAGAATCAGGCTCCAGATTTATTGGTAGAAGACATAATTCTGAATCACCTGAAACCGAAGGGCCTCAGCAAAATCTTTATGATTGAGCGTTCTCACAGAGTACCGGGCGGCCAGCCAAAACCTGGGGCACCTCCACACCCAATGATAGCGAGAGTGCTGAACTATAGGGACAGAGACGCGATCCTGCAGGCGGCACGTACCGCCGACCCGCTCCGGTTTGAAAATACCACCTTGTCCTTCTTCCCTGATTTCACCCAGGCCGTGCAACGGCAGAGACAGAGTTTCCTTCCTGTTAAACGGAGGTTGAGGGACAAGGGACTGCGGTACTCAATGCTTTTTCCAGCAAAGCTCAGAGTGGAGGTGGATGGGAAGGTATGGTTTTTTGATCACCCGGAGGCTGCATCGGACTGGCTGGACAGCACCTCCCAGACGCAATCCGAGAGAAGGGCTGAAGAAGAAGCGGCGGAAGATCTGTGAGACTAGGACTGTCTAATTGTTGATTGTCACTGGGGGGGTTGTGATTTACAAGACATTTATGGGAGACTATACCTCGGTGGATACTTATTGGAGTGGGATGAAGGGGTGGGGTCTGGGTTCCCCCTCGTTCTATTTTTGGTTAAATGGTTAGGGTTGGGCGACAGGCACGCTGCGAGTTGGGGTTAGGCATTGTCCTTATGCAGGGGTGCAGGGGTGCAGGGAGGGGGGTGGTGTGAATGGGGTGGGGTGTTTTATGTTTGTTCGTGGTGGCGTATCTTTGTTTTGGTTTGATTATTGTATGTTTGTGTGTGTTTTTGACTCAGGTGATTCTCCATTACTGATTTTTGTCGCAAATGGGTTCGAAGGCGCATGAGAAACGAGGATCAGGGATGAAAGTTCTGAGCTGGAACGTAAACGGCTTGGGTGATAAGATCAAAAGGGGTATGGTCAACCAACTCATCAGGAGACACTCCCCGGAAGTAGTATTGCTGCAGGAAACTCACTTGATAGGCAACAAATGCATGGCCCTACATCGAGGGGGATTCAAAATGGTGGTACACGCGGGCTTCACATCCGGTTCCAGGGGGGTGGGTATTCTGATTAAGAACTCCTTCCCCTTTTCAGTACAGAAGACCTGGATTGACCAGCGGGGTAGATACGCTGGGGTTACGGGCCAGTTGGGGGGTCAGATACTTACACTATTGTCAGTCTACGTTCCGCCGGCTCTTCAGTCCGAGACCTTTCGAGACTTGAGAAATATAATCCTTGCATTTCCTCTGGGGCGGTTAGTGATCGGCGGGGATTTCAATTCAGTATTAGACGGGGACTTAGATCGTTGGCCTCCCCGGGTATTGCCACAATCCCAGAGGTGGCTTCCTGAGTTCTTGGATACCCTTGGGCTCATTGATTGCTGGCATGCGCGAAACCCGAGATCGGTTCATTACTCTCATGTTTCAGCTGCGCACGGGTCTCTGTCCCGACTAGACTATGTGATTATTCCGGTAACAGCGGCATCTTCGATTTCGGAGGTTAAATATTTGGGGAGAGGTGTATCGGACCACTCCCCGCTATGACTCAGCCTAACGTTCGGACTCCCTGCAGTGGGTAGGGTGGCCCCAATTGGGACTTGGACATTGAGGGACCCGGTGGTAAGGAAGGAGGTTCTTAAGGTGGCGGACAGATACTTTGTAGAGAATGAAGGGTCGGTTTCATCTGCCGGGACGCTCTGGGAGGCATACAAAGCCGTAGTGAGGAGTGAGGTGTTGTCCGTTGTATCGCGACGCAAGAGGGAAGGACTGGCGGAGATAACTAGCAAGGAGGAGGAAGTTCTAGGTTTAGAGCGACGTTGCGCAGAGTCCCCAGAGGCGGCGGACCTCCACCTATTGAAACTCCGGGAGGAGGAATACAGGATCTTGGCTAGGGAGGGCGCTGTGGCGCAGCATAATGTTACACAAAGTCGCATATACGAGCATGGTGATAAGGCTGGGAAACTCATTGCTTGGTTGGAGAGAGGAGAGCGTGCGTCGCGGTTGGTCCCAGAATTGTATAGTCAGGAACGAGGTGTGATAAAGGATCCGCAGGCGGTGGCAGAAGAATTCGGAGAGTATTATCAGGGAGTTTATAAGGCTGGGAACGACTACACTGAACAGGAGAACGGAGACATGATCAAAGATATTGTTATGCCCTGCCTCTCGGAGGAGGATAAAAGTTTTCTGGACTCCGCCGTTACGGTAGATGAAGTTGCCCAGGCCATCAGACAGGTCAACCCCGGAAAAGCCACCGGCCCGAACGGGATACCTATTGAGTTATATAAGCTGAATGCCAATAGAGTAGCACTGTACCTCCATGCCATGTTTCTCGAGAGCTGAGAGAAAGGAGAACTCCCATATGATCAACAACTGGCCAACATAGCTGTTATTCACAAACCGGCTAAGCCTGAGACGAGTTGCTCCTCGTATAGACCCATCTCGCTCCTCAATATAGAACCTAGGGTTTTAGCCAAACTACTTGCTACCACTCAGCTCGCTGCCTCCCTTGAATCCAACAACTCCCTCGACCCCTCACAGTCCGGTTTTCGAGCCAAACACAGCACCGAGACCGCCCTCATCGCAGCTACAGACGACATCCGAACGCTACTGGACAACGGAGAAACAGTTGCCCTCATCCTACTTGACCTCTCCGCCGCCTTCGACACAGTCTGTCATAGCATCCTCATACAACGCCTCAGCAACGTCGGAATACAAGGAAAAGCCCTGGACTGGATCATCTCGTTCCTCGCCGGGAGAACCCAGAGTCCGCCTCCCCCCATTCAAATCTAAGTCCACCGAAGTCATCTGCGGCGTACCACAAGGATCTTCACTCAGTCCCACCCTCTTCAACGTTTACATGAGTCCCCTCGCATCCATCGCTCGACAACACAACCTCAACATCATCTCCTACGCAGACGACACACAGCTGATCCTCTCCCCCACCAAAGACCCTAACACCGCCAAAACCAATCTACACGAAGGAATGAAAGAAGTATCCGAATGGAAGAAGAACAGCCGTTTAAAACTAAACTCGGACAAAACGGAAGTCCTCATCTTAGGATCATCCCCCTCTGCCTGGGACGACTCATGGTGGCCACCGGCCCTGGGTACAGCACCCAGACCTACAGATCACGCACGTAATCTGGGCTTCATCCTAGACTCCTCCCTCTCGATGACCAGACAAGTCAACGCCGTCACAGCCTCATGCTTCAACATCCTTCGCATGTTCAAAAAAATCTTCCGTTGGATCCCCACCGAGACAAGAAAGACAGTCACCCACGCACTGGTCACTAGCCGACTGGATTATGGAAATACACTCTACGCAGGAACCACAGCCAAACTACAGAAAAAACTCCAACGCATCCAAAACGCCTCAGCCAGACTTATACTGGACATCCCCCGTCAAGCCCACATTTCCGGCCACCTGAAAGACCTCCACTGGCTCCCCGTCAACAAGAGAATAACGTTCTGCCTCCTCACCCACGCACACAAGGCCCTCTACGACCTAAGCCCTGAATGCCTCAACACACGCTTGTCCTTCTACTCACCCACCCGCCAACTACGATCATCCAACCAAGCCCTCGCCGCAGTTCCGCGCATCCATAAATCCACCATGGGAGGAAGATCCTTTTCCTACTTAGCGGCCAAAACCTGGAATTCTCTCCCCACTCACCTCCGCCTTACACAGAACCATCTCTCCTTCAGAAAGCAGCTTAAAACCTGGCTATTCGATAAGTAATGCACACACCCTCCCTCAAGCGCCTTGAAACCCTCTGGGTGAGTAGCGCGCTATACAAATTCTCGAACTTGAACTACCAGATTAGTGAAAGTGATCACGCATTGATCCACCAGGACCAATCCGGCTTTATGCCCAATCGCAATACTGCATTAAATTTGCGACGGTTGCATGGTGTGCTTGGCGGGGCGTCGAAGCTTGAGGAGCCAGCGGTCCTCGTATCGTTAGATGCCATGATGGCATTCGATAGAGTGGAATGGCCATATTTATTTGCAGTATTGACTAAGCTGGGTTTCGGTGACGGTTTTGTGAGTTGGGTGCACTTGTTGTACGCGAGGCCGCTGGCGAGAGTGGTTGTAAATAACTGTAAGTCCCGAGATTTTCCCCTTGGGAGAGGCACCAGACAGGGGTGTCCTCTTTCACCGTTGCTTTTTGCATTGGCCATGGAACCGTTAGCGGCTTGGCTACGATGGGACATCGCTATACGTGGATTGCGTTGGACGCCAGGGTGGGAGGAAAAAGTGTCGCTATATGCTGACGATGTTTTGCTCTACCTTACCAGGCCGAAGTCTTCCTTCCGATGCCTCCTAGACGTCCTTGCTATTTTTGGGAAGTACTCCGGCCTAGCTATTAATTTGAGTAAGTCAGTGCTTTATGTCTTAACCGGAGACCCACCGGAGGTCCCACACACCTGTCCTATTTGTATAGAAAAGGATGGCTTTAAATATCTGGGGATTTATGTTTTGCTTGACCCGAAACGACGCTACGATAATAACCTGGCGTTCCCTCTGGCTCGCTGTAGGGGCGACGTGGAACGTTGGAGAATTCTCCCGCTGTCCTTATTGGGCAGGGCAAAACTGTTTAAGATGCTGGCGTTGACTAGATTTTTATACGCACTGCAGAACGCGATGGACCCCGTGCCAGCTGCCTATTTTAGAGAGATAGAAGCCCTCCAGTGACATCTCTTGTGGGACGGAGGGGCGCGTATTGCCTTTGGCAAGCTGACTCGCTCCTGGTATGATGGCGGAATTGGACTCCTAGACCTGAAGAAGTACTACTGGGCAGCCCACTTGGCCGCGCTGAATCATATAGTCTATGGTATTCCAGGAGATCCGGGTTATGCTATGGATCGGGGCCAGGCCCCTGGTGGTAGAATAGAGAGAGCATCATACTCTAGACTGGGCAAGTTTCCTCTTACGGGGCCGACGGCGCACACAGTACGGGTGTGGCATGCTGCCACCAGAAGCCTGGGATGGGAGGGCAGGCTTACATTGGCCACTCCACTGTTGAATTCTGAGAAATTGGGCAGCTTGTGGAAATCAAAAGGGTTAGAAAACTGGGATTTAATAGGAATTACCCAGATTAAGGACGTGTGGGGGAAAGACACAATACACACGTTTGATTCGCTTGCCGGACAATATAGTCTACACCAGAATGAATACTTTCGTTACCTGCAGGTCCATCACTCCTTGTTGACACACATCCCAAAAGGAACGGTACTCCCTGAGGCGTCCCCCCTGGAGGACCGGGTCCTAGACGGACACATCCCAGATAAGACGATCTCACTGATATACCGCAAATTAGTTAACAACGCAGAGGACCCACTGGTTAGACTTAGGGCACAATGGTGTGCAGATGGCCTTGACATGGATGATTCGGATTGGATAGAGGCACTGTCCTCCCCCAAGGTAGTGGCTATTTCAATGAGGCTTCGATTGGTCCAGTTGAAGATACTTCACAGAGTCTATATCACAGGGCCACGACTCGTGCGAATGGGTAGAGCGACTGGAGCGGAATGTAAGCGAGAATGTGGGGAAGAGGGCACATTGATGCATATCCTCTGGCACTGTACGTACATACATGCGTACTGGGTGAGGATCCATGAGAAATTGAGAGCTGTCTTGGGGTTGGAAGTACAAATGGAAGTCCGGAGATGCCTCTTGAACATATGGGAACCAACAGATCTAAATGACTACCAGAAGCAATGGGTAACACTGTCATGTATGGTTGCCAAACGAAATATAGCTCAGTTGTGGGGTGCCCGCCAACCGCCCCAAATACGTAAATGGGAAGAAGATCTAGACTGGTGTATGATGAGAGAGCGGGCGGTCTATGTTGCAAGGGGTTGCCCTCGGAAGTGGACGAAGGTATGGGGGGCCTGGAATCAGTATCGCGGAGACCTCTGTGAAGCCCCTATGGAAGACCCTGATATACTAGTGCAAGATCTTCCTTGATCCAAATGTTTACTTTATTCATGGATTGATCCTACAAAGTGCCAAATGAACCGAAGTGTTGTTATTTATGCTTTCACCTGAGAAGTTATTTAATTTTTTTTTTCTTTTGTATTGTTTCTTAATAATAAAAAGATTTAAAAAAAAAAAAAAATGTTATCAAATACACAGTTTACAACAAACACCTAAACCATGCTAGGTTAAATATAAAAAAGCTACAATGATAATTCAGAATTACACAGAAAACAAATTAAATATCCGCTAAAATTAATTCCCTTCTCCGTACCCTTTTCTTGAATTGGCTGTTTTCATTATTTACCTCAACTCCCCGCCTGACTCATTCCTCAACACTCAACCTTTTTTTCCATCAATTCAGTCCCATCACACGCCAGGATATGCATGGCTAGGGAAATATTTGCACCTCAATAAGATTTGATTGCATTAGGTAAAAGATGAATGGTGAGCATTCAAAACATCTCCCTACTGCTGTTTTCTTCAGCCAAATAGTAAAAATTGACTTAATTATGTTTTTCCACTTAATACATGACATATATCATTGCATGAAACTCTCTCACACTGCCCTGTTCTTTGTCTCCAGATATCAATGTGGCATTTGTATGCGGTCTGGGCCTATTACTACTCTACCTAATCATAGGAGAGAAGACTGCTGAACAATTAATATGCATACTGTTAGCTGTAGTATCATTGCTGACAGCAAACTCTGCAGCTGTATCAAAGAAGGAGCAGAGGTAGTGAAGAAGCTTCATAACTTGCAGGGTAGCATGGGGGAATTTTCCTTGTTGGCGCTATAGCTATATGATTCTGGGTTTGACAGCCAGCGGTAGACCTCTAAGCACTGATTTCTACCAAGCATGTGGGCTTTCACTTATTTGAAAGAAGTGTGTAAACTGTACACCTGCCTGGCATGTGTGAGAGTGGCCAAAAGCACTTTACGATTGTGCTCAGTAAAATGTTCACTGTTCTAGAGAATTTTCTATTGAGTAGAAGGAACACGGGTAGCTCAATAGGTTTCCATTAAACATGGTCACTGTTATTTGTACATGTGATTTTTCCAGGTGTTAGGCCTTGTTTTGGCGTAGATGTCCCAAGCCTCATTTTGACATAGATGCAGAAGTAATGAAAGTTGAACTTCGTGGTCCTAGGGCTGTATCATGAACTCGTTCTACTTTGGTATGCAGGTTCAGAACTAGTCTGTATACCTGTTTTTGACTAAATTGTGCTGTCTGAAGCACATACTAGGAACTCAAGGCAGTGGCTGCCTTTTAATGTTTCTGCAGCTTATACAATTACTCATAGATTTTCCGAGTTTATGTGATGTTAGCATATTTTCTGCAAAACTGGCATATGGAGTCCCACTGAGCATATGTGTGGTTGCCAAAGATGTTTCTAATGTGGTCATTGCCATTCTGTATGAGGCAGTGCGGCTCCAATGACTATGTTTTTCATTCATTTACAATGTAAAACTAACAACAGAAGAATTGTGCACTGTGCTTTGTGGTATGACATTGATTATTAGTGGTGATTGCACAGTGATATTTGCTGTCACAATATTGGTACCTGACCTTTCTCTCTCTGATCTCTGAGATAAATGGCCAGTGTTCCTCTTCAAACGGATCAATCTCTATGAACCCTATTTCTGAAAGAAGGTATTTGCTCTCTTTTGAAGCTGCTCCTGCTATTTAGGTCTAGCCTAAAGACAGCTTTAGCTATCTTGCCAGCCTCATGTTTTCCCAAAAGAATATCATACATATATAAGGGCTCCCAATCAACACTTTTTCACCATTAGTGGGTTGATATGCCAATCAAATTATACTCCCTCCCACACCATCAGAAGGTATTGTACTTTGAGTTGCTTTACTTTGCACACATACACATATAGTTCCCCAATATTAGACATTTTTGGACACTTGTACTTCCGAGTGACTGATAGTCTCTATGTTTAGTAGGGTTACATCAACTATTTTCATAACTCTCAAGACATTTATTGTAAATTACAATGTTCATTCCTCCCTACAAACCAGCTTGATATATTTATTTTTCCTACTGAAAACAAGCACGACATCAGAGTAGCTAAAGTGTATATGCAGATTTTTAGGTTGAAGCCACACCCCCACAGTTTTGTGATTGTTATTTCAACCACTTGCATCCGACTTGAGAGAACCCTCCAGTAATTACTTGTGGGACTGAATCTCCCTTTTGTGGTGTTGTATGAGCACTGTTAGTATACAAAAAACCCTTCGCTCAACTCAAAGACAAAATTTAAACCCACTAAACATGAACAGCCAAAATAAGTTATCTAAGTGTACTTGTAATTACCAACGAATAAATGCTCCTATAAAAAGTAGGGCTTGATCATACACAAAAAAAATCAAGAATTGTATAAAAATCTGTAATTATGACTCATTATTATAAACCATCTTTGACAAATAATGAATCCTGTGGAAAGCAACGAAAAATAATTAAAATAGCTAAAGTATGTATGCAGATTTATATGCAAAAGCCACACCACCTCAGCTGGGTTTAGGTATACACATATACGTATTCACAGAAAATAACAAAAGTTAAAGTTATGTTATAGTCAGATGAATATGTCAGTGACCACATTAACATTTTGAACTAAAAACATCCAAGGAAATTCACCAGTTATAGTTAGCAGATCTAACTATAACTTGCGACCCCGCCATGCACTGCTTATGACCTCACATATTAAATCACTCATGATTTGTTCTGACCTCATTTATGACATCACAGATGAATGAATGAATGGGAATTTGTAAAGCGCGGACTAAGCCCAAGGGCATCAAGGCGCTCTGAACAGAAGAGCCTACAGGCACAACCAGCATGCATACTCAGACTCGTCTCGCCGGAAACAACCAGGTCTTAAGAGTCTTATGGAAGATTGAGTGAACTTGCTGTCCCGAGAGGGAAACAGGGAGAGAGTTCCACGCCTTGGCCGCGGCCTGTGAAAAGGCTCTTCCACCCCATCTCATCTTTTTGAATCTAGGTACCACAAGCAACTTTTTATTAGCTTACCTGAGATTCCTAGAAGGAGCGTACCTATGGAAAATATTCTTTATGCCCACTGAGCCATGTCCATAGTATGCATTGTGAGTGAGGCAAGACTCTTCGGTCCACTGGGAGCCAGTGCAGTGAACAGAGAGCAGAAGAAGCCGAGTGGCGCGTGGGAAGATTCAGTACCAGCCTAGCAGAGGCATTTTGTACCAGTTGAAGGCGGCGCAGCTGACCCTTGTTTATTCTCAGATAAAGGGCATTACAATAGTCCAGCCTGCCCAATATTAGGGCCACGATTACCTTTTTGCGGGCTTCGAGTGACAGAAACTGGGACATTTTTGTTATGACTCAAATGAGTCCAAAACACGTGGCCACTGTTCTGGAGACCTGGCGAGACATGGAAAGGCCGTCATCCACCACCACTCCAAGATTTTTCCCCTGGGAGACAGGAGTGGGACAGGTACCCAGGGAACTAGGCCACCACTCGCTTGACCAGATGTCAGAGTTGTCTCAAATTACATAATTGATTGCATCACTGATGACATCAACCAATGACTGTGTTTGTTGCTTTATAGTTTAGATAGTGGCAGGTAACTGTCATATTACTTCTCTACCTAATTTTGTACCACCTGTGTCCAGCTACTGGCTGTAACTGTATACACAACACATGTACTCCTAATGCATCATAGATGTGTAGAGGTACTGAACACATTATAAGTCTTTGTATTGAAGAGTAACTCTGTGTACAGATGACAGTTGACAACTTGTGTTCAGTATGTCCCACACAATCCTTTTCATTCTGCTGAAAAAGGGCAAAGATTAAACATAGTAGATACAAAGCATTGTTAGCAGGCTAGTGTTTTTAGACAGAATCGTCATATGATAATTTCTACATAACATAGACGACTGTGTGCAACAGGTACTAATCCATGTACATGTGCTTGTTTAGCTTCAAAAGATGGGCTATGTGTAAAGTATTCACTACAGTATGAAGACTGCAGGTAGTATGGTCGTTAGCATCTTCAGACCTTGATTTTTTAATGAATAGAGTCTCTAAGTGGAGAAGTTTTTCATAGAGTGAACACAGTTCTTAGTAGATACTTTTTATTACTATGTGGTATATTTCTCATGCGACTTTAGCTATCTGCTTACTGTGTGTTACAGAGTGAACTCTCTCCAAAAAGTAAAAACTGTTTACAGTAGCCACTTTTCTACTCATATTAACTTTATTTCTTACTGTAGGTTCAGTCACTGTGAGGGGTCTGAAACAGATAAAGGCTGTCCACAGTTTTCTAAATTCAAATCTTCAGTTACAAAAAGAAAAGGGTTCCAGAAGCACAGTGTACAATAATGATGTCAATTAACAATTGCATGTTATTACTTTGCAATAGCAATGTGATAAATTACATTGTTGGCAATATTTAATAGAAGCTGAAAGGACATTGCCACTACGAGTACCTGTGATGTAATGGAAGGAGTCTGACAGGAGACACATATGCAAATCATAAGAAGTGGTACTGAAACTGGTTTTACCTTACATCAAATGAGCGTTTATTGTTCGCAGCAAGCATCAATACACAATGACACAAATAAACAAGAGAGGGTCTCAATCACACAATCCAACAACAATGCAAACGTATGTGGAGAAAGTACCTTAATAGTAACTGTCATGTCAGTTATGCCCCCCCACCAACAAACCCGACCCCGTCTAGTTGCTAAATGAATTACTCATGTCTGTCTCTAGGTATCCCATCAGTGGATAAAGGCTGTCCGTAGTAGGGTGTTAGTTTTGGAGCAGACATCGAGTATCTCAGGAACTTGCTTTTCTCTGAACAGTGGTATGCAGATTGAATATTGTGTGCAGTAAGGGTTTCTGATATATCTGTGGTTGATTGTTAATGTGAACTAGGCTACTCATGAAGTGTATGGTATACGGTTAATATTGCACATCACACAATCTTGCTACACCTAAAGGAGCTGTATCTGTCATGGCATTATTGATACTTCATATTATTTTGAGGTTTTTCAAACTTACTTTCAGACCTCTAATGCAGTACTTGTTCCTAGAGTGATTTGTACAAAAGAAGCTTGAATGATGTCATCAGTGATGTTGTTACAAATGGGATTTTTGGCAGGCTAGGGCATGTGCCAAAGCCAGGCAGAAACCACCACTGTAGTCAGGATAAGGGAGTTACACTCCTAAAATAGCCCCTGCTCACTCCCTTGGTAGCTTCGCACGAGCAGTCAGGCTTATCTTAGAGGCAGTGTGTAAAGCATTTGCACATAATCAACAGTAATACAGTGTAAGCACTACAAAAGGACACCACACCAGTTTAGAAAAATATCCAATATTTTTATATACTTAGGACAAGACCAAAAACGATAAAAATCCACAATACAGTACCTACAAAATCCACAATGATCAAAATACTCTTGAAAAACAGTTCCTTGATGTCGATATGTTATGTTATGTTATGTTAGGTGACACTTATAAAGCGCACTGACACCGGAGGTTTCCTGGCGCTGCGTCCAGGGCTATCACAGCGTCGTGAGCAAACAAATCCAACCAGTTCTGGCTGACCGCAGCTAAAGTGTCGGGAAGACCCGCAAACAGTACCTTTTAGAAACGCAGGGCTTCGGTGACCTCTCGTTGAGCTTCTGAAAGCACGGCGTCTGCAGGCGTTGGTTCCGGAGGTCTGTGCAGGAGTCACTGAGGCCCTCGAAGTCACACGCGTTGCAGGTCGATCTCCTCTCTGTTGGAGTCAGAAGCGCTGTCATCGTGTGCTGCGGTGCTAAGTGCAGTGTGCGGTACCCATAGGTCGCGGTGCGAGGAACGGCTCGGTGGCAGCATCAGATGGCATTGTCAGTGAGGCCAGACTTGCAGTGTGAGATGAAGGCGGTGCTAGTCACGGTGCTGGCAGGTCACGGTGCAAGCAGCAGCGGCATCGTTGCTGAAGTGCTGCCGTCGGCTGACGAACTGGAGTCGATGGTGCCGGCAGGCCAAGGCTACGGTGCGTGATGAAGGTGGTACGTTGTGTAACTTTACGAGCTGTGCCCTCGAACCATGGTGCAAGCAGCGGCGTCGATTTTGGCGTGGAGCGATGTCGTCGGGGAGGCCCAAGCGTCGTTGTGAAGCGAGGCGTTGCGGAGTGCAGTACCCACAGGTCGTGGTGCGAGCAGCGGCTTGGTTTGCGGCATCAGAAGCGTTGCGATGAGACCAGGGTCGCGGTGCGGCATTGCGGCGGTACCCTCTGAGGTGCCAAGGCAGCGTCGTGAAGCGAGGCGGAGCGGAGTGTGGTGCCCACAGGTTGTGGTGCGAGCAGCGGCTCCGTGGCGGCGTCAGCAGGCATCGTCGGTGAGACCAGGGTCGCGGTGTGGCGTTGCAGTGGTGCCCTCTGCGGTGCCTTCAGGACACTGAGTCGGCAGCGGCGTCATAGACGTCATCGGATTGCTTTTCTTCTGTTGCAGCACAAAACAGACAGTCCCCAGTGCTGCGGGCAGAAGAGCTTAAAGTCTTTGCTGTTCCTGAGACTTCTTGAACAAGGGGCAAGCTCAACCTCAAGCCCTTGAAGAAACTCACAACGTAGATTGCAGAAAGTTCAGTCCAGTCCTTTCACTGCCCAAGACAGAAGCAGCCACTGCAGGCCAACAAAGCATAGCACACAGCAAAGTGGTAGTTCCTCCTCACAGCTTCTCCAGCTCTTATTCGTGGCAGTCTTCTTGATCCAAAAGAGTTCTAAAGTTCAGGGGTCTGGGCCCCTGTATTTGTATTCAAAAATCCTTTGATCCTCTAGGCAGAGGGTGTCTGTGCCCAGCCAGAACCAGTTCTGCCTTATCTGGTGTGATTTCCCAGAAGGGGGTGGAGACGGCATTGCCAGAGGCAGACCAGGCCCTTTAAGGGGTGCTAGGTGACGCACACGCAAGATGGCCGCACTGTCGTGAGGCTGCTGCAGCCCTGCGCACATATCCTTCTTTTATCCCGCTCAGAGGTCCTGCTGGCTATTTTTAACTATACCCAGATGGGGATGTAGACTAGAAGGGGACTCGCTGAAAAAATCAGCTACATTGGGCCACTCCTGCTACTGCGGTAACGTTGTAAAGATCGACCTGCGGCACTTCGCAGATCCGCTGCTGTCCACGAGGCGCACAGACCTCGGGACACGGTCTAAGCGGAAAAACTGGAGCCAGAGCCCCGATCCTGGCGCCTGATGACTGTGGCGGGTGGGAGGGGAGTTCCGCCTGCTTGTGGTCTCTGAATTGCTGTGGCTGCCGGAGAGACTTCTGAGGAGGAGGTGAGAGGCGCTGCATGCCCTGTACCCTGAGCGAATTGTACATTCTGGTGATTGGATGCTCGCCACCATAACCTTCCCGTGAATTGCTGCAGAGGTCGGAGACCTCCAGGAGGGGGATTCGCTGCTTACCTGCCGGATGGAGTTACGCATCAGCGCTGAGTAGAAAGCGGTCCCACTTCATTCGCCCCGGTGTGCATTTGGGTGACTAGGCCCGCTGTGAGACCTGCGCTGCTTCCGCTACCCTGCACCATTGAGCGCCAGGCCTGGACCCGCCTTCCCTCGCCGCTGTAGCAGTGGAATAACTTAAGTGCGACCTGAAGGCGTAGTGACACAGGGATCTGCCTCTTTGTCTGGCCCATATTGAAGTTGTTGGGAACAGGGGAGATGGGGCTGTAACTGAGCTAAGGCCCTCATCCTTGAAATTTGGAGATGCGAGCCGCACTTTAGATAGATGCCAAACTGAGGCTGATTGCTCAATTTTATCCTTGCTGTGCATTACTTTGCAACAAGTGTGAAGGTACAGTTCGGGTGGATTGGTGCGGCGGCAGAAATAACCACGCTGACATATTGGGTGGCGCTTGGGCCTCTCCCCCCGCACTGCTGGCCATGCGGGTGGAGGCCACCCGAGAGGCTGTCCTAGCGTCTTGAGGAGATGAGACCCCGAGATATAGGTGCGCTGTAGCCCGCCGCACCCTCTATTTGTTCTTTTGTCTTCTTCTTTTATTATCCTTGACATCGCCAGGCTGTCCTGACTCCCCACGGGAGAGCATGCACAAACCGAGGTGAGTGATCTACCTGATCGGAATTGCCCAATGCTGGGACACTGCGGAAACAGCGAATGACTAATGGACCGAGAGCACCTGGGAAAGGCGCTTTGATACACTCGTTGCATTACTACACTAATTGCTACATGAACCCTCTCCTGCCACTGTGAGGCTCGGGTGGCAACATACAGAATAGGTCAGGGTGTTGGAAACGCAGGGCACCATGGGCAAGCCGGATACCGACAACCCAAACTGAATTTTGAAGCAGGAAAGCTGGGCACTCGGAGCCTACAGGAGAACCAAGACTTGGACTGTAGAGATGGGGCCCAAGGTAGTACAGCCGCCTAGTACACCGATGTGCAGAGTATTCCACAGGAGGTCCGGCAGGGGTTCGCCACCATCGCGGACAAGGTCGATAGGATGTCATCGTGAATGGACGCCATTGCGCACAAATTGGAGGGGCACAAGGACTGCATAAAACAGACAGAGAGGTGCATTTTGGATACTTAGGATGCAACAACTCAGGTCACCACGCAGGTCGCCCGCATGGATAAGCTACTGAAACTTGTCGCCGCAAAGAATGAGGAATTAGAAGCGCGAAGTCGCACAATAATATTCGCATACTAGGCATCCCGGAGTTCACCAACACAGGGAGGATGGAGGAGTACGTGGAAAAATTGTTACTATCCTCTGTCGGAGCGGAAGCTTTCTCCAACCAATTCATAATAGAGCACGCGCGCATCGCACCCTGGGGCCGCGCCCGCCCTCTGGCAGCACACCGAGATCCATCATAGCAAGACTCTTATATTATAGGGATTGTGATGTTGCACTCGTGTAGCAAGGAATAAACAGCATTTGAAGTATAATAGTAATACATTCTCCAAATACCCGGACTTCACACCTACGGTCCAAGAGGAGAGACGCAAGTTCATGGACGTTAAGAATAAATTGAGGTTGGCCCAAATTGATTATGTGCTGCTGTAGGGTCACGCACCAGGGTAAACAGCGTTTTTTTACCAAACCACAACAGGCGGAGGAATTCCTTAAACATTTGAAACGATCGAGTCGCACTACTGGAACTTTGGCATCGTCGCAACAATCCTCCTCAATGGGAGCAGAGGACGACTCACAGTAAATGGTATTCTGTTCAACGTTTGAAAGCTGGTATGAGAAGATTAGAATAGCTGGACAACTGACCTTCTGATATCCATCGCGTAAATTGTTCACCTGACTGGCTACTCTGAGCCCTTTCCTGTACGCGCTGGGCCTCCCCAGAGTTCATCCCTTCCGTCAACGGTGGACTCTGCGAGCGGGGCGTACCTGTGCTGTCACCTAGGGATACCCCCAATGGGCATTACCCTATTGTTGTTCACTGCACGGCTAGTGCAGAATGGAGTTGGTTTCTTCCTTTTTTTTATTTTCACTGGGGGGAGGGGGTGGGTGATTTTTTCTGGCAAGTTGGAGCTGCTTCAGTGGGTGGAGGAAATTGAGGGGAGAATTTTGGAGGTTATACATGTTTGTCATAAAGCAGGATGGTTTTATTCATAGCTTAGCAAGGATGACATGTGACTTAAATGTTGGTCAATTGGCACGAGGTATAGCAATGCAGTACGTACACATCTATGAGCTGACCTACACCCTTTGGGTGTGGGACTCTTTATTGGCAGGCGCACGGGCCCATGGCTGATACAAGTCCAGAGAAGCTGCATGTTGTCACATGGAACATCAGGGGTTTGGGAGACCCACCCAAAAAGCGACACATATTAGCCTATTTGGATTGACATCAAGTGCACATAGCCATGCCACAGGAGACACACTTTAGCCCTCAAAGTGTCAACACTTTTGCTAGTAAGTGGGCTCAACACAGAATCTTTTCCTCTTATTCATCATATGCGAGGGATACGGACATAATCATAAAGAAATGTACACTATTTCTACTGACTGGGGCTACCTGGGACACGCAGGGGAGGTATTACCTAGCATGGGGTAGACTTGGGTCTGACTCAGTCACCCTGGCCTGCTGCTGCGGGCCAAATGTGGATGATCCGGACTTCTATACCGCATTATGGGCTAAAATCTTTGACATAGCCTCCAACCACATAATTTGGGGAGGAGACTTTAATGTTGCGCGCAACCCAAAAATTGACAGGTCTCATCCTGCCCATCACTATACTAAGGCGCACAATGTCCTACATGACACGCTAACTGCGTACCACTTGATTGATGCCTGGAGGCATATGCATCCCCACAAGCTAGAGGGAACACACTGCGCGAGCGGCATCATAGGCACGTCTGGATTATTTTTTTCTGTCCAGGGGACTGGGTCCAACCATTTCCCAAGCACAGCACCTGGTCCGAACTTACTCAGACCACGTCCCTGTCAAGCTTACATTATCCTCAGCAGATTATGGCCCTCCTCGCAGTAGTTGGAGATTGCACACCCCTATCCTATTAGATTCCGTTTTTCAGGAGGAGCTGAGGGAGGAAGTGCATGATTTTTTGTGCGGATAAAGATTCAGTTGAGAGTGTGGAGACCATTTGGGAGGCATTCAAAGGTACACTTAGGGTTTATTGTATATCTAAGGGGGCTGGAGTACTTATAGACATCATGAACACACTGCGCAAGCTAGAAATAGAACTCAAGGCGCTTGAGACGAAACTAGCTGCATACCCGGATAGCTCAACACAATTGAAATTCAGAGAGACACGCAGAGAATCACATGTCAGTGGTAGATACTGGGTGGCTCGACGGTATAGGGAGGGGGAGAGACCGGGCAAGGCCCTGGCAGACACGATTAGAAAACCATGCTATTCCAAATATGTGTTAGAACTTGAGGGCCCAGGTGAAGTGGTATACAGAGACACTGCAAACATGCTTAATGCCTTTAATGTGCACTATGCTAAATTGTACACCATGCACAGGGTAGATGAGTTGGACCTGGATAGTTATTTGGAGGATGTGGCATTGGGGTGGCTGAGCGATGTGCGAAAGTTTCTTTGTGCCCCGTTTGAGCTTGATGAGGTGAGGGAAGCAATCATGCACATGCAGTCCGGGAAAGCCACCGGTACAGATGGCATTCCCATAGAGTTTTACAAAACTTACATTGATCAGATGGCCCCCATACTGCGTGAATTCTACGAAGACTCTTTGGACACAGGCTACCCTACTCCTTCCATGAGAGAGGCCCTCATCATCTCGCTTTTTATCATCATCAGTGCGACTCCTACAGGCCACTGTCTCTCCTTAATTGTGATGTTAAAATACTGACCAAACTCATCGCCACCCGGCTCAGCTTGCTGATGGAGAATCTGATTCTACCCGATCAGTCTGGATTTGTGCCCGGAAGAGCTACTTCCCACAACTTAAGAACACGTTTCACTGTGTTAAATAAGGTCTCCTCTGAACTGCCTTTGGCGGCTGTCTTTTTAGATGCCACAAAGGCTTTTGATTCAATCGAACGGGATTATATCTTTGGGGTGATGTTGCGAATGGGTTTTCCGCCCCTCTTTCTCTCCTGGATCCAGCTACTATACTGCTCGCCAGTCGCTAAGGTGCTTATTATTGGTTGCGTGTCCCAGGCGTTCCCGGTCACAAGGGGCACCCGGCAGGGATGCCCTCTGTCACCCTTACTGTTTGCGCTCGCAGTTGAACCGTTAGTGGCAAAGCTACGGCAACACCATAAGGATAGGGCACTGTGGTGTAATATGAGGCAGATATTAATATCCTTATATGCGGATGACATCACGCTGTGTATTCGAGTTCATCACCACCCCCTTTTCTGTATCGTTTTTGGCCACTAGAGGTGTGGCAGGGTATACTCAGACATGAGTCCCTTTCTCACTGCTCCATCAGGATTCAAGCAAGCCGGGCCGAAGAGGCTGAAATGCCAGAAACCGGTCCCCGGTAGCTTGTCTCCTTTCTGGTGAAGAATTGGCTTGGTAGTTTGGTCTGCCCTGTTCCCATGATGCACTGGGCCAGGGACAGACTAATTTGCATATAGCCAGGTTCTGAGCTGGGATGGGGCAGTGAGATAAATAACGGTGATGGATCAAGCCCTGATCTTTGGACTGGGTAAGAGTGGTCTGCTTAATTCAGACACTCTGTTCATCACCACCCCCTTTTCTGTATCGTTTTTGGCCACTATAGGTGTGGCAGGGTATACTCAGACATGAGTCCCTTTCTCACTGCTCCATCAGGATTCAAGCAAGCCGGGCCGAAGAGGCTGAAATGCCAGAAACCGGTCCCCGGTAGCTTGTCTCCTTTCTGGTGAAGAATTGGCTTGGTAGTTTGGTCTGCCCTGTTCCCATGATGCACTGGGCCAGGGACAGACTAATTTGCATATAGCCAGGTTCTGAGCTGGGATGGGGCAGTGAGATAAATAACGGTGATGGATCAAGCCCTGATCTTTGGACTGGGTAAGAGTGGTCTGCTTAATTCAGACACTCTGTTCATCACCACCCCCTTTTCTGTATCGTTTTTGGCCACTATAGGTGTGGCAGGGTATACTCAGACATGAGTCCCTTTCTCACTGCTCCATCAGGATTCAAGCAAGCCGGGCCGAAGAGGCTGAAATGCCAGAAACCGGTCCCCGGTAGCTTGTCTCCTTTCTGGTGAAGAATTGGCTTGGTAGTTTGGTCTGCCCTGTTCCCATGATGCACTGGGCCAGGGACAGACTAATTTGCATATAGCCAGGTTCTGAGCTGGGATGGGGCAGTGAGATAAATAACGGTGATGGATCAAGCCCTGATCTTTGGACTGGGTAAGAGTGGTCTGCTTAATTCAGACACTCTGTTCATCACCACCCCCTTTTCTGTATCATTTTTGGCCACTATAGGTGTGGCAGGGTATACTCAGACATGAGTCCCTTTCTCACTGCTCCATCAGGATTCAAGCAAGCCGGGCCGAAGAGGCTGAAATGCCAGAAACCGGTCCCCGGTAGCTTGTCTCCTTTCTGGTGAAGAATTGGCTTGGTAGTTTGGTCTGCCCTGTTCCCATGATGCACTGGGCCAGGGACAGACTAATTTGCATATAGCCAAGTTCTGAGCTGGGATGGGGCAGTGAGATAAATAACGGTGATGGATCAAGCCCTGATCTTTGGACTGGGTAAGAGTGGTCTGCTTAATTCAGACACTCTGTTCATCACCACCCCCTTTTCTGTATCGTTTTTGGCCACTATAGGTGTGGCAGGGTATACTCAGACATGAGTCCCTTTCTCACTGCTCCATCAGGATTCAAGCAAGCCGGGCCGAAGAGGCTGAAATGCCAGAAACCGGTCCCCGGTAGCTTGTCTCCTTTCTGGTGAAGAATTGGCTTGGTAGTTTGGTCTGCCCTGTTCCCATGATGCACTGGGCCAGGGACAGACTAATTTGCATATAGCCAGGTTCTGAGCTGGGATGGGGCAGTGAGATAAATAACGGTGATGGATCAAGCCCTGATCTTTGGACTGGGTAAGAGTGGTCTGCTTAATTCAGACACTCTGTTCATCACCACCCCCTTTTCTGTATCGTTTTTGGCCACTATAGGTGTGGCAGGGTATACTCAGACATGAGTCCCTTTCTCACTGCTCCATCAGGATTCAAGCAAGCCGGGCCGAAGAGGCTGAAATGCCAGAAACCGGTCCCCGGTAGCTTGTCTCCTTTCTGGTGAAGAATTGGCTTGGTAGTTTGGTCTGCCCTGTTCCCATGATGCACTGGGCCAGGGACAGACTAATTTGCATATAGCCAGGTTCTGAGCTGGGATGGGGCAGTGAGATAAATAACGGTGATGGATCAAGCCCTGATCTTTGGACTGGGTAAGAGTGGTCTGCTTAATTCAGACACTCTGTTCATCACCACCCCCTTTTCTGTATCGTTTTTGGCCACTATAGGTGTGGCAGGGTATACTCAGACATGAGTCCCTTTCTCACTGCTCCATCAGGATTCAAGCAAGCCGGGCCGAAGAGGCTGAAATGCCAGAAACCGGTCCCCGGTAGCTTGTCTCCTTTCTGGTGAAGAATTGGCTTGGTAGTTTGGTCTGCCCTGTTCCCATGATGCACTGGGCCAGGGACAGACTAATTTGCACATAGCCAGGTTCTGAGCTGGGATGGGGCAGTGAGATAAATAACGGTGATGGATCAAGCCCTGATCTTTGGACTGGGTAAGAGTGGTCTGCTTAATTCAGACACTCTGTTCATCACCACCCCCTTTTCTGTATAGTTTTTGGCCACTATAGGTGTGGCAGGGTATACTCAGACATGAGTCCCTTTCTCACTGCTCCATCAGGATTCAAGCAAGCCGGGCCGAAGAGGCTGAAATGCCAGAAACCGGTCCCCGGTAGCTTGTCTCCTTTCTGGTGAAGAATTGGCTTGGTAGTTTGGTCTGCCCTGTTCCCATGATGCACTGGCCCAGGGACAGACTAATTTGCATATAGCCAGGTTCTGAGCTGGGATGGGGCAGTGAGATAAATAACGGTGATGGATCAAGCCCTGATCTTTGGACTGGGTAAGAGTGGTCTGCTTAATTCAGACACTCTGTTCATCACCACCCCCTTTTCTGTATCGTTTTTGGCCACTATAGGTGTGGCAGGGTATACTCAGACATGAGTCCCTTTCTCACTGCTCCATCAGGATTCAAGCAAGCCGGGCCAAAGAGGCTGAAATGCCAGAAACCGGTCCCCGGTAGCTTGTCTCCTTTCTGGTGAAGAATTGGCTTGGTAGTTTGGTCTGCCCTGTTCCCATGATGCACTGGGCCAGGGACAGACTAATTTGCATATAGCCAGGTTCTGAGCTGGGATGGGGCAGTGAGATAAATAACGGTGATGGATCAAGCCCTGATCTTTGGACTGGGTAAGAGTGGTCTGCTTAATTCAGACACTCTGTTCATCACCACCCCCTTTTCTGTATCGTTTTTGGCCACTATAGGTGTGGCAGGGTATACTCAGACATGAGTCCCTTTCTCACTGCTCCATCAGGATTCAAGCAAGCCGGGCCGAAGAGGCTGAAATGCCAGAAACCGGTCCCCGGTAGCTTGTCTCCTTTCTGGTGAAGAATTGGCTTGGTAGTTTGGTCTGCCCTGTTCCCATGATGCACTGGGCCAGGGACAGACTAATTTGCATATAGCCAGGTTCTGAGCTGGGATGGGGCAGTGAGATAAATAACGGTGATGGATCAAGCCCTGATCTTTGGACTGGGTAAGAGTGGTCTGCTTAATTCAGACACTCTGTTCATCACCACCCCCTTTTCTGTATCGTTTTTGGCCACTATAGGTGTGGCAGGGTATACTCAGACATGAGTCCCTTTCTCACTGCTCCATCAGGATTCAAGCAAGCCGGGCCGAAGAGGCTGAAATGCCAGAAACCGGTCCCCGGTAGCTTGTCTCCTTTCTGGTGAAGAATTGGCTTGGTAGTTTGGTCTGCCCTGTTCCCATGATGCACTGGGCCAGGGACAGACTAATTTGCATATAGCCAGGTTCTGAGCTGGGATGGGGCAGTGAGATAAATAACGGTGATGGATCAAGCCCTGATCTTTGGACTGGGTAAGAGTGGTCTGCTTAATTCAGACACTCTGTTCATCACCACCCCCTTTTCTGTATCATTTTTGGCCACTATAGGTGTGGCAGGGTATACTCAGACATGAGTCCCTTTCTCACTGCTCCATCAGGATTCAAGCAAGCCGGGCCGAAGAGGCTGAAATGCCAGAAACCGGTCCCCGGTAGCTTGTCTCCTTTCTGGTGAAGAATTGGCTTGGTAGTTTGGTCTGCCCTGTTCCCATGATGCACTGGGCCAGGGACAGACTAATTTGCACATAGCCAGGTTCTGAGCTGGGATGGGGCAGTGAGATAAATAACGGTGATGGATCAAGCCCTGATCTTTGGACTGGGTAAGAGTGGTCTGCTTAATTCAGACACTCTGTTCATCACCACCCCCTTTTCTGTATCGTTTTTGGCCACTATAGGTGTGGCAGGGTATACTCAGACATGAGTCCCTTTCTCACTGCTCCATCAGGATTCAAGCAAGCCGGGCCGAAGAGGCTGAAATGCCAGAAACCGGTCCCCGGTAGCTTGTCTCCTTTCTGGTGAAGAATTGGCTTGGTAGTTTGGTCTGCCCTGTTCCCATGATGCACTGGGCCAGGGACAGACTAATTTGCATATAGCCAGGTTCTGAGCTGGGATGGGGCAGTGAGATAAATAACGGTGATGGATCAAGCCCTGATCTTTGGACTGGGTAAGAGTGGTCTGCTTAATTCAGACACTCTGTTCATCACCACCCCCTTTTCTGTATCGTTTTTGGCCACTATAGGTGTGGCAGGGTATACTCAGACATGAGTCCCTTTCTCACTGCTCCATCAGGATTCAAGCAAGCCGGGCCGAAGAGGCTGAAATGCCAGAAACCGGTCCCCGGTAGCTTGTCTCCTTTCTGGTGAAGAATTGGCTTGGTAGTTTGGTCTGCCCTGTTCCCATGATGCACTGGGCCAGGGACAGACTAATTTGCATATAGCCAGGTTCTGAGCTGGGATGGGGCAGTGAGATAAATAACGGTGATGGATCAAGCCCTGATCTTTGGACTGGGTAAGAGTGGTCTGCTTAATTCAGACACTCTGTTCATCACCACCCCCTTTTCTGTATCGTTTTTGGCCACTATAGGTGTGGCAGGGTATACTCAGACATGAGTCCCTTTCTCACTGCTCCATCAGGATTCAAGCAAGCCGGGCCGAAGAGGCTGAAATGCCAGAAACCGGTCCCCGGTAGCTTGTCTCCTTTCTGGTGAAGAATTGGCTTGGTAGTTTGGTCTGCCCTGTTCCCATGATGCACTGGGCCAGGGACAGACTAATTTGCATATAGCCAGGTTCTGAGCTGGGATGGGGCAGTGAGATAAATAACGGTGATGGATCAAGCCCTGATCTTTGGACTGGGTAAGAGTGGTCTGCTTAATTCAGACACTCTGTTCATCACCACCCCCTTTTCTGTATCGTGTATTCGAGTTCTGCGGCACAATCTAAATCCTGTCCTCAGGGAGTTCATTGTATTTGGGAAACTTTCAGGGATTCAAATCAATTGGGGTAAGTCCTGTATTTTTCCCCTGACGGCTGCAACGCTTCGCTTCCCGTTGGATTATCCTTTAGAGTGGTGTGAAGAAGAGCTGAGGTATCTGGGCGTTCGTGTTACGAGAGATACGGGCGAACTGATGCTCCTTAATTATGGTACGGCCCTGACGCGCATAACGGATAATGTCTCTCGCTGGATCACACTCCCACTCTCCATGGCGGGACGGGCATCCCTAATTAAAATGGTGATACTACCCCAACTGCTCTATCTGTTTTTGAATATACCGTTTCACCCGGGGACCTACTTTTTTAAAGCGCTCAAGTCTGAGCTGATGTGCTTGGTATGGGGGGGCAAACACCAGAGACTGCAGTGGAATGTACTCATTAGGCCCTACCCGCAAGGGGGATTTTGGGGTAACCAACTTTGAATTATATTATAACAGCGCGCAGGCCCACTATGCATACTTTTGGGTGCACCAACCAAGATATATGCCACAAGAGGCGGCAGAGCACTGGCTCGCACATCCCTTTCCAATTGAGGGTGCGCTGTATGACACACCTGCTGTAAGGGAAAAGACTCCGACTACTGTCACCTGCACTGTTGCAGCACGGACACGCATAAGTCGGATGTTAGACACCCCCTGCTATATTCTCCGCTACTGCCTCTCGTATATCATCCCACTATGCCCCTTCTCCAAGAAGCGGTCTTTCATAAGTTCATGGAGCGTATGCACAATAAAACTTGGAGGACATGTATCATGAAGGTCAGTTTCGAAAGGTTGAGCAATTTTCCAGGGCATGCAGCAGACACCGCTTGATGTCTCAGACAGGGCGTCCGTTCCCTTACCCCCGACTTCCTGGCTGAGCCCCCAGCCCTTGCACCGCTACAGCTGATTCTTAAAAGCGCGACAGCCAAACGCCTAGTATCACTGATCTACCACACTGTGCATACACAGAGAGAGGAACCCCCTACACTAGCTAGAACACGCTGGGACTCGGAACTGGGGTTTGCAATGACGGACGAACAGTGGGAATACTGCTCTTTGCAGACAGAGCAGGTCTTGGCCAGCAGCAGGCTACGTATAATCCACTACAAATTCCTACATAGATTGTATTACACCCCGGCCCGGATGCATAGGTATAAACTGAGGGATACAGGTAGGTGCGACAGGTGTCGGGCCCCGGGTGCAGCCTGCATCTAGCCTGGGAGTGCCAGGGGGTACATGAATACTGGAAGCTTTTTTTTTTTTTAACAACTCTTTTTATTGACAAATCGCATAGAAGATACAGCTCTCCGTACCCCGGAGGAACTGTGGCAAATACAGAAAAGCATAATCAGCGATTCAGTTTGCAGTAATATATAAAAAAGAAAGGAAACCCCCAACCCCCATCCCCTTACCCCAACTATCCTGACCCACCCCCTCCCTTACCCATGCCCTGCACGGCGTCTCTCTCGTTCTGCAGCTAGTGTACATACATGACAATAAGATACTAAACATCTCCCTCATGTGCCCGTCGCCTCCGCCCTTCAACATCTCTAGTCGGTGCCGAAGGTTCCAGCCACAGGCCTCTGTAGTCCGCCCATCTTTTCCAGATTTTATAATGTTTTGTGGGGCAGCCTCTGGCCTCAAATATCGGCCGCTCAAGACCCATACAGAAGTCCAGGCCCTTTTTCCACACAATCACTTTGGGAGCACTGGGATCCTTCCACGCCTGGGCCACATCCCTTTTCGCCACGGTAAGCCCCAACAGAAGTAGGTGTCTCTTATAGATGTTACCCCCAACTCCTTCGCGGACATGAAGTAGGCCTAGCTTAGGGGTACGGGGGAGGTCCCAGCCCAGCACTTCCGACAAACAGTTCCACACACCCGTCCAAAATCTCACCAGACCAGCACAATCCCACACTGTATGCAAAAAATCCCCTAGTTCGTGATTACATCTCAGACACGTCGGGGACTCAATCAGGCCTGCCCTCCACAGCCTCTCCCTAGTATAATAAGCACGATGGAGATACTTAAATTGTATAAAGCGCAGGCGTATGGCAATAGCCGCTCCCCTGGAGGATTCAAGGGCTTCTCTCCAATGTTCCTCCTCCAGTTCCCCCACATCTCTCACCCAGCGATCACGCAGTGCCTGTAGATCGGAAGAGCAGTGTATAACTAATGTCTGATAGATTCTGGAAATTTTCTTTTCCCCCAGGTCCCCCATGAACAGCTTCGCCTCAATTGGGCTGAATTCGGGCAGGGTGTCTAATCCCTCTAGTGTGGGTGCGATGGCATGCCTAAATTGTAGATATCTGAAGAACTGTGTTCGGGGCATACAAAACTTATCGCTAAGTTCTTGAAATGATTTCAGCGTTGTGCCCCTCAAGACATGCCCCAGTGTGGATATCCCTATCAGGTCGGAAGCTTGTTTTTGAAGCCCCTGAATTTGATGGTAAATGCTCATATTGAGCCCACATCATTGCCTGCCCTGTTGGAATATGTTAAACCGTTGCAAGTGGCCCATCGTAAATACGTGGCCCTCGCGTTACTGATGGCAAACCGGCGGGTGGCATGCCGCTGGGGCAGGGGAATAGAGCCCCAGTTCAAAGTATGGGTTGACGACTTAGTGTATTGTCAGGAACAGCTCACTACATAGGCGGAACTATTCCCAAGAACCTCCAGGCCTAAGGGCATTTGGGCCCCCCTGAAGTGTTATTTGTTAGAGCATCCGCAGGCGAGTCCCGCAACAGAGCAATAAGTGCTGGCATCCTGAGAAGTGCTGCACACACACATCACTAATACATATGTGTTCCCTTGAGGGGTGAGGGGCTATTGAACTGAGTTAATTGCATTGCATTCTGATTCGTTTAGACTGCCAGGATATGCCCGAGATTAGAAACAATTGGGTTTGGCAGCATAGTAACTTATTATTGATGTAACATGTTGAAAGTATTTAGTAATACTTACATATCTGTGGCATGTGAGATGTCTTGATCACTTGTGTGCTAATTCTTGATGTGTAGATAAATGTTCCATTGTACTTTACTGATTACCGATGCGCACTCAAGTGCTCTTAGGCACTATAAGATAACTGTACCTATACTGTACCTATTATTGTAAGTGTAAACGACGTACATATATGACTTGTTTGAAAAACAATAAACAGAAGATTAAAAAAAAAGACCAGGTCCTTTGAGGTGCAAAGAAATCTCCTCCCTCTTCTCCCATCGCAGCCCAGGTCTATTCAGCCCTTTCCTGACCTACCTAGACTATCGGGAGCCACCCTTGCTTCCTAGCCATCTGTCGTCCATAGCCCAGACGGGCTATCCACATTCTAGTAGAGGCACACAGGATAACAGAATAAGAAAATACCTATTTCCTAAAAGTGGTATTTTCAAACACAGAATGTAAAAATTCTGAGTTCAGGCATAATAAATGTTATTTTCCCACCTAGTTCCCAGGGCCAGTTATGTTTATAAGATGTTATAAACAAACTTCCCATTCTGTCCTATGGGGAACAGGTAGCCTTGCAATAGTGAAAAACGAAATGGGCTGTAATCCACTATCAGGATATGCCGCACACACCCGGGCATGTCCTGCCTTTCACATACACTGCACCCTGCCCACAGGGGTACTTTGGGCCTACGTTCGGGGTGCCTGACATGTAAGAAAAGGGAAGGTTAGAGATTGGCAAGTGTGTGCACGGGCCAAGTCAGCATGACAGTTACAAACTGCAATAGAAGGTCTGAGGTACCTTTTTAGGGCTAATCACATGGGTGGCACAATCAGTGCTGCAGGCCCACTAGTAGCATTTGATTTACAGGCCCTGGCACACTCGGTGCACTTTACTAGGGACTAACAAGTAAATCAAATGTCCAATCATGGAAACACCAATCCATAACACAATTTACACAGAGAGCATATGTGCTTCAGCACTGATTAGCAGTGGTAAAGTGCCCAGAGTCCTAAAACCAACACAAACAAGTCAGGAAAAAAGAGGAGGAAGAAGCAAAACGTTTGGGGATAACCCTGCAAAAAGGGCCATTTCCAACAGATGTCATCAATGATGTGATTTGAGATGTCAAGATATCATTAGTGATATCATAGAACATGTCATGAGAGATGTAGTATGTAAGGTCATAAGCAGTGCATGGGGGCACAAGTTATAGTTAGCTTGGCTAGATATAACAGGTGGATTTTTGAGGATTCATTACCTCAAAACGTTAATGTTGTCAGTGACCTATATACCTCACTATAACATCACTTTAACCTTTGTTTTCCTCAGTGAGTTTCTAAGTTTTAAAAAAAAGAATAACAGATCAGATCTTTTTATAACACCTAACTATAACGTTACTTTAACATTTGTTTTTTTCAATGAATTTCTAGGTTTTTTTTTTCAAAGTAATATTTTATTGCCATACACAAACCCACCCAAAGACAGCCAACCCCCACTGCTCACAGTCTTTTATCTTGCACAGAGTGGGGTTCACCACAGGCAACCACTAGCAAACAACCAACCCTACACTGCGCATGGCGTTTGGTTATGTATGGTGTGGGGTTGGTGGCAGGCCTTGGCTTGTAACCATGCCCTGCCTCCAACTCCCTGCAGGCAGCCAACCCCATGCAGCACACTACATTTGACCATGCTCATTGTGGGGTTGGCCACAGGGCTTGACCTGCAGCCAGGCCCTGTGCCCAAACCAAACTCCCAGCAGGCGGCCAATCCCACGCTGTGCACAGCTTATGCATTTTGTGGCATGGAGTTGGCCTTTGAGTCCCAGGGACACCCTCCTAGGGGCCAACACATATATATTAAGGGGAGGGGGGCATGCAGCCCTCTTCCTGATCCTTAATTGGCCTTGGGATCTCATCCTCTGGGGTCAAATTCCATCAAAAAGGGGAAGATGCCATGTGAGCCACTTCCCCAAGCCTTAAAGGCCCCAGGCACTCCATCACCCAGGGCCAAATACAATTAAACGGGGGAGGGGGCGTGTGGTGCATCCCCTGATCCAAGCCTTCTTAGGGGAGGTGCAGCCCCTTTCCTGATCCTTAATGCACCCCATCCCCTGGGACCGCATACATTAAAAAAGGGAGGTTTTCCCCAAGACTTATAAGGCCCCAGGGACCACAAGCCCCCGGGTGGCATGTTACTATAAAGGGGAGGGGGACAGTGCTGCCCACCCTCCTTGAGCCATCTTGGTTCCAAGGACCCATCCCCAGGGCCAAATATAATAAACAAGCATTTACAATGCAATGGTTTCGCCTTTGGAAAAGTTTGAGCTATTGGCATTGTATATGACAAAAATGTTATTTATGTGTTGGTTTTGAAAATAGATAAATAAATGGCATTGTTATTTACATTGCCATTAGCTTAATCTCTTGCAAATGTGAGACTTATTGTACCCTACGGACGAGCTCTGCAGACAGCAATTACAACCACACACACACACCTAGAGCCACACACACCCAGAGCCACACAGACACACACCCAAACACACACCCAGAGCCACATACACACACACCCAGAGCCACACACCCACCCACCCAGAGCCACACACCCACCCACCCAGAGCCACACATACACACCTAGAGCCACACACACACACACCCGCACACCCAGCTGTAAAACAGCACATGGCAAGTATGAAGAGAGTGATACCGACAGGAAATGAATTGTCAAAGTGTGATACGATCTTGGTGCATAAAATTATGCACACATATTATACAATAAAGAGGCTGTACTACTTCTGTCTATAATGCCCTAAAATGTCTGTCAACAACAAACAAGACTTGCCATCCAGTGTGGAGTGGCCTGAAATTGAAGCACTATTGAAACTAGTATTTGCAAAGCCAATAGGGCTGCCTCTTCGTTGAGGGAAGTGTTTTGTAATATTTTGGCGAATGCGTGTGTGACCTCAAGCGGTCTTTAAAATAAAGTACCAGAGCAAAACAACATCTTGGGCTACAACAATATGGAAATAGGAAATCTGGAAGCAGGACCCTTCGCTGATCAGCCTGCATTAGCATAGTTATGCTACACTCTAAAAGAAGAGCGATATGGATCGAGTAAAAAGATGAAATCGGCATTTTAAGTGGTGAACTTAAAAAGGCATACATAGCAAAATATTGCATAGTAGATACTTTTGACAGAGGCGCAGTATTTTTTATTAGATCGTTAAAATAAAAAAAGATTGTGTAAACATGTATCTACTTTGTGAACAACAATAAATGTAGCAACTCTAACAAAGGGGTTGTCGTGGGGGGAGGGAATGTATGGAATTGCAAGTAATTAGATCACTTTTTGAACTGACATTTCAGCTTACCACGGTTTATGAAAGATAGCTTAGTGTAGGGCAGAATGAGCGTGATGCACAGCTCTGACTTCCAGGGTTGGATAAGGTTCTGAAAGCATCTTAGTCAGGGATGGGCGAGCAAGGCCCACACCCAGGGCGCCTACTAGGTCATGGAGCTGCCTGCGTGAGGCTCTTGCTTGCAAAGACACAGTTTAACTCTCCCTCAGACCCCCCCGCCCCATCTCCTTCTCTACGCTTGCTGCACATAAAGACAAATCCTACCCACCCCTCACCGACAACTTGGCACCAGCTTGACCAGCTTGAAGCATCTGCGCTGTGGGTGAATCGGGTGAGGTGGGGAGAGGCAGAGATGCTTATGTTCAGAGGTCAGTCACTGCAGAGATAACCAGCCACGGACTGACCTGGGAACACAAAAGGGCTCCCTCGTGCCCCATTTCACCCACGATCAGCAGTGAGGACGCCAAACTGATTCTGCCCAGGGCGCTCCCAGAGCAAAGGGCAGCGCTGATCTTAGCCATGAATTACCAGGACTGATGTCGTACTGAGCGCTTGTAAAGGAACGGGTTAGGTTCCAGCACCTTTGGAAACTCGTGAATACCAGCGCTCTCTCTTGGTACGGGTTCACGAGGCAGTGCACCTGTGTCGAAAAAGCCAACAGAAAGGTCCTACCCAAGCAGGAACGACTTCTTTGCTACACCCTGGCCTTGAGGGGAGTTTCACACTATGGGAGAAGGGCAAGTGGGAAACATCATGCTCTGAAGCACTTCGGGGGAGAAGCAGGTTTTTGCAACTCACTGAACTTCACGTTATTTACATTTGTCCAGGGCCGGACTGGCCTCCCTCCCTCTTCCCTCCCCCCCTTGCCCCCGGGGAGGGGGGGGCGGGAAAGCACACGGACAGCGGGAGGGGGGGGGGAAATTGCAGAGGCTGGTAAAAACAAGCAGTGACACTACACCTCTGGAGCAGTGCCTGTTGCTGAAAAGCAACATGAACAACAGGCAAGGCAGCACCATGCGAAATCTAATAAGGGTGCTGGCGGGGATGATCTGTGACAGGCAGTTCACTAGTACGGACTCTGAGGCAGAGCTGCACCTCGGGTGACTTCAGTACGCCTACTTGAGGCTTCTGTTGCAGGAACGCCAGTAGGGCGGGCCGGGTGGACAAAGCGCTCTACAAAGGTGTGGCTTACCGGCCCCACATCGGCCACCGCAGTGCGCGTCTGGATGTTGTTGGCAGCCACGGTGGGCCCAGCTGGATCGGGTCAGTCGTGCCGTGGTATTCTATACCGCAGCACCGCAAGCTCATGAGTCATCAGGCAGCAACCACTTTTCTGAATTTAACTGCAGCCCGCACACGTGCCGGGTGGCAGCCTAGGCTATATAACGAGCCACTCGTCCTTTAACTGTGAGTCTGACAGAACTCAAACTGTCTCCTCAATGTCTCTGTAGTAGCCATCAGCAGGCACCACTTGACGTTCGTGAAAGGTATGCCGTGCGGTGATGGAATCCAGTGCTACATAATTACATATAATATACATGCTTACATACATTAAGCATCTCATTTAGCCCCTATGTAGTCTGCACAAAAGTGCGCACCGTGTGCTGCCTGCCTGTACCACTTAACGTTAGTGTAACTATAGCGGGAGGGGGGGGCGGGAAAGCACACGGACAGCGGGAGGGGGCGGGAAAGCACACGGACAGCGGGAGGGGGGCGGGAATTGCAGAGGCTGGTAAAAACAAGCAGCAGAAACGTGGCGGGCAGGCACACGGACAGCGGGAGGGGGGCGGGAAAGGAACGGACAGCAGGAGGGGGGGCGGGAAAGGAACGGACAGCGGGAGGGGTGGGAACGGGCATACGGTCAGCGGGAGGGGGGGCGGTAACGGGCACTCACCTGGACTTCTTCCGGCGGCCGTGGTCGGCATAATGACGAAAAACACCAAAAAAAAAAGAAACAAAACTCCGCCCACCGCCCGATGACGATGCAAAAAGGGTGGAGAGGGAAAAAAATGCAGGAACGCCCACGAATCTGGTCCGGCCATGACGGACAGATCTCTGTTCCAATGGCTAGCCTCCATTTATGGAGCTAGCCAATGGAACAGAGGGCGGGCCTAAGGAGTACACTGTAGAGACATAAGATTTCTCCTGGGCGGAGCTAGTAGCTCCGGCCCCAGGCGAAACCTAAAAAGGGGAGGGGCCACATGCTCCCCAGAGCCAAATATAATAGAAAAGGAAAGGGAACCCCTCTCCGAGCTTTCTCAGGGCCGGGGACCCATCACCTTAGGCCCCATGTTATTTTAAATAGAAGCAACCCTACCCAAACCTTCTTGGCACTGGGAATCCCATTCCCTGGGGTCAAATATAATAAAAAAATGTGAGGGGGGCGCGTGGCCCCTGCCTGAGCCTATTTTGGCCTCAGGTTCTGCATCCTCCAGGGCCTGTATGAATCCCCACTAGGTTGGGGGCGCCAGGGAGAGTTCAGGGCCCCCACGACCCTAGCTGGCTCACTGCATGGTGCAGGAGCTCGCATTGCTCAAGCCCGGAGGGAGCAGCTGTTGTTTGCATGCTCCCTCCGGGCTGGAGCAATATGTTTTGTGTTTCCCTGCCAGAAAACAGACCACAAGTCTGCTTACAGTCAGCGGGAGCATGTGTAAATCTCCGGCTGGCTGGGAACAGAACGTAAATGTTTGCTCCTGTCTGGTAGGAAATGTAAAAAAGCTCTTGCCAGGCAGGAGCAAACACGTTTCCCTGCCCGCACCTCGCAGCCCCCTTCCTTTTTTTTACAATGTTGGCCCTGAGGGATGGATCCCTGGGGCTTAAGAAGGCTCGGGCAGGGGGGCCATGTGCCTCCTTTCCTTAATTGATATACCCAGCTGTAGCAAGGAGATCAGGCAAAGAGAAGGGCTTTCCCCAAATGCAGAATTGTGGATCACTGACTCTACTACCCTCCCCTCTTTCCACTTAAATCAGAGCGAATGGAACACGGACTCACAGCCGCTAAGGAAAGACTGAACAGAAGAAACAACGGAAGGTGCCTTTAATTGGGCGTATCTGGAAGAAGAGACCACGCCCCCGGATGACGCACGCCTTACTAGATTGGACAAAAAGGAGGAAGTAAGAAGAACAGCGTGTGACGACACCTCAGAGGAGTTTTTGGTGTGCTGCGGAGACTGAGTGGAGTACGGAGAAGGAACTAGCGTTGTGAAGAAGACGGGTTGCGGCGCCTGGAGGCCACTGTCACCACGAGTCACCCAGCCACACTCTCGGAGGAGTGTGGCTCAGCCAGGTACAGCACCGTGTGTCGGGATGGGTGGGGAGGCGGAGAGACTCCTCTCAAAGCTAGCTCGTCCGACCGGCTACTGCATGTGGGGCTTGAATTGTATGTACTCTGTTTTCTCCCCCCTCCCTTTACTTTCCCCGTACCCGTAACACCCTTTCCTCACATTCAATCACCAACCTCGTGTATATAGGCATTCTTGTATATACAAACGTACAGCGGTGTCCAATCACTCCCGGATTTCCGTATACTGTGACCAGGATAATTACCTGACGGCCGCATATATTTCTTTTCTGCATGTCCTGCGGTGGAGTAACCGAGGAAGAGCAGACTACGGCGGACCACGCGAGAGCCCTTAAGAATCCGAGAAGGCCACTGAGGTTACCTGCAACAACGGACCCTGCTATATTAGCCTGAGAAAGACTTACTTTAAAAAAAAAGAAAACCTTTATCAAAATAAAACCACATATACCAAGATCCAGTCTCCGAGTCCTTCCTACAACCCCGCCACACCAGCCTAGGGGGATACGGACCACTGGGCCCAAAATGGGCTTGGGGAAGGGAGACCTACTCCTGGCATCATGCTGCCTTTTTCTCTTTTGTTTTTGCAGCGATTCTGTGAAAATGCTGTTAAAATGTTGTTTTTAATTTTACCCCCCCCCCCCAAAGGGATGGGGTCCCCCGGACCTATAAAGGAGCAGGTGGGCATTGTGTGCCGGCTCATCCCCCTCATTTTTTTAAGCACTCAGCACCAGGGGATGGGGTTTCCGAGCCCTTCCTACAACCCCGCCACACCAGCCTAGGGGGATATGGACCACTGGGCCCAAAATGGGCTTGGGGAAGGGAGACCTACTCCTGGCATCATGCTGCCTTTTTCTCTTTTGTTTTTGCAGCGATTCTGTGAAAATGCTGTTAAAATGTTGTTTTTAATTTTGCCCCCTCCCCTCCCCCACAGGACCTAGGGGGCAGAGCATCGCTACCCATCCCCTTAGAATATTTTATTTTTAAATTTAAGGACAGGGGAATAGGTACCTGAGTCCTGTATTGTCTGTCAGCAACATTTTTCACATGCTGCTGGCAGCCAATCAGTGCGCTGCTTCCGCAGGATTCTGATTCCGACAGGAGAGAATTGGCCCAAGGGAAAAAAGCTCAATGGGCCAATCAGAAGGCTCTCTTTTTTTATTGGGTTAGAGGCCCCCACTTGACGGATCACCTCAAAACTTTCCAGGAAGGCGCTGAAGTGAATTTACATTTTTCCTAAGATTTCTTAAGATTTGTCAAATGGCATCAAAGTTATTAGCAAACCAAAAAATGGCTTGTCTATGGAAAAGCAATCCTAACTGTAACTACCCAGTGGTGAGTGTGTGTGTGTGTGTGTGTGTGTGTGTGTGTGTGTATATATATATATATATATATATATATATATATATATATTTTTTTTTTTTTTCCACAAAGGACCAGCACTTCGGAGAGCACACAACTTTCAAACTTCAGTATTGCACAATGGTTCACATTTCCTCGGGTTAATTAACTGTTGCCTTGTGCGTTTCGGAGCCCTTGTCCTCTTTGTTCACAGGCTGTCACAGAGGCACGGAAGTGAGGAAGTCACCCATTTGGCACGTGAATTTATTTGCATCATTAATTGAATCACATAGTGTTGCAGTCTGGTATTGTAAGTTCGTATTCATCCTATAGTAGGCTAGGGCGCCCCCTCTTTTCCAATTATTTTACCTTTGTAGGCTCCGTGTTTCTCTCGTGTCTTTAATTAATTAATGTGTTCTCCGAAGTGCTGGTCCTTTGTGAAAAAATAAATATATATATATATATATATATATATATATATATATATATATTTATATATATATATATATATATATATATATGCAACACACTCCGTCCACACCACTGAACTCCCAGTTGCTCGGAGCCTATCAATGATATAGGAAAGAGGAGCCGACCCAAATTTGCAAGTGAGCAATTAGTGATTTATTGTTCGTGAAGCTCGCCCTGCCAGCATAACGTTTCGGCCTGCCCAGAGGCCTTGATCACATGACGCCAGCCTGGGAGGGGTTACTATTTAAAGTGCCAATGCTGATTTGACATGGTTTACAATTGGTTGATAAAATTAAGGACAAATACCACTGACTATACACACACATAAAGATCGCATTTAGGACTGGAAAGGTTTTTATGTAACATTAATTTCACAATGTACAATGACCATTGATGAAATCATTTCATTATTATTGATACAAAAACGCTCTCAAAAGATATAATAAAAGCATGAACATATCATAAATATATGTGACACAGGTCTTGTGCAAATGTACAAAGACATACCATGATATTCTAAAACCTTCAATCATGTGTATGACGGGCATAACTTACTGCATAATGCAGAGAGACAGCATCAACGTAAAATACGTTTTCAACCACTATCCCCTGTCATGAGCCCTTGCGGTCTACTATTCTGTGTAATCAGACTGTATTAGCTAAACTGAAGTTAGCCAAATACTGCCCAAGTGGGCGTTTTGTTCGATGGACACATCAGTTGTTAAAGACCTATATGTAAACCGTGTTGGTGCAGCTAGTGAAAGATGTGACTGTGGAAATAAAAACGAAAAAAAAAAAAAAATGTTTTATATTGTATTAAACAAATAACTGTGGCAGGGTGACGAGCAGTGGTTAGCACCTTGAATGATTCACCAGAAATCAGCCTTAAACGTAAAAGTTAGTGCCACCTGACTTGACCGCCTTGCAAGAAGGCTCAGACGTGTTACTTACATATAGTCAAGTCAAGCTAAAGCTTGAAGACACTTCTAACAGCTTACAAACACTTGTAAAAATCCTCTGAGGCATTAAGCCCAGCTGGAGTCTTGCTATCCAGTTCAAGGATATATTTAGTTTCTGTCGCTCGCAGGATAGCCTCTCTGTTATCCCCTCTTCTAAGTGGGCCAATAGCATCAATCACGTAATATTGCAACAATTCGCTTCTATTGCCGTGATGTTCTTTAAAATGCCGCGCGACCGGATATGCAGCGTCGCTGGTGTTAATGGCTCTGATGTGCTGGAGTATCCGTTTGTAGACCTGCAGCTTGGTGCTACCAACATAGCGCAGGCCACACGGACACTCCAGCACATATATTGCAAACTCGGTCTTGCATGTGAGCTGCTTGGTTATTTTTAGGAGGGTCTCAGAATATATATATACCTCAATAGATAAAGATATTTGATGAAGGGCTCAGAGAGATATATATATTACTTACTGACGGTCACCAGTAGGTAGTTATAGTTGTAATTGTTTTCTCTTTTGCCAATATCTTTGGCGCCGTTGGACAAATCTTTGTGAAATTTTCTAAACAAATGAGGCGCTTCGGTCAGCTCATGTCTTGAAAGTTTCGGGGTGATTCATCAAGCGGGGGCCGAGACAAAATGGGGTCCCAAAACAAGTTTTCTCCATGTTAATTTCCATATGAAACTTTAGACAAGGCTACAGCCCAAACTGCTGAAGAGAATTACACCAAATGTCCTTGTCTCTACCTGCACCTCTGTTGCTTATATCTGCACTGCTCTTGCTTCTTTCTGCACCCCTATTGCTTTTTTCTGCACCGGTCTTCCCTCTTTTTGAACCTCTCTTGCCTCTTTATGCACCTCTGTTGCTTCTTTCTGCACCTCTCTTGCCTCTTTCCGTGCCTCTTTCTGCACCTCTTTTGGTTCTTTCTGCACTTCCCTTGCTTCTTTCTGTACCTCTCTTGTTTCTTTCTGCACCTTTCTTGCTTCATTGTGTACCCTTCTTGCCTCTTTTCTGTAGCTCTCTTCCTTCTTTCTGCACTCCTCTTTCCTCTTACTGCCCCCCACTTCCCTGTTTCAGCACCTCCTTGTCTCTACCTGCACCTCTGTTGCTTATATCTGTACTGCTCTTGCTTCTTTCTGCACCACTATTGCTTATTTCTGCAGCAGTCTTCCCTCTTTTTTTACCTCTCTTGCCTCTTTCTACAACTCTCTTGCCTCTTTCTGCAGTTGATGCCTCTTTCTGCACCTCTGCTGCTTTTTTCTGCACCCCTCTTGCCTCTTTATGTACCCCTCTTGTCTCTTTCTGCACCTTGTTGGTTCTTTCTGCACTTTTCTTGCTTCTTTCTGCACCTCTCTTGCCTCTTTCTGCAGCTCTCTCACATCTTTCTGCACATCTGTTGCTTCTATCTGTACTTCACTTGCTTTTTTCTGGACCCCTCTTGCTTTTTTCTGCAACCCTCTTACCTCTGCACCTCTTTTTTTGCTTATTTCTGCACTTCTCTTGCTTCTTTCTGCACCCCTCTTGCCTCTTTATACACCTCTGTGGGTTCTTTCTACAACCCTGTAGGTGCTTTCTGCACTGCTCTTGCTTCCTTCTGTACCTGTTTTTACACATTTCTACACTCCTCTTCCCCCCTATCTGCTCCTCTCTTGCCTCTATCTGCACCCCTGTTCCCTCTTTCGTAACCTCTTTTGCCTCTTTCTGCAGTTTTCTTGCATACTTCTGCACTTCTCTTGCTTCTTTCTGTACCTCTCTTCTTTCTGCACCCATCTTGCTGCACCCCTCTTCCTGCTTTCTGTGCCTCTCTTGCCTCTTTGTATACCTCTGTTACCTCTTTCTGCATCTCCGTTGCTTCTTTCTGCACCCTTTATATTTTTTCTGCACCCCTCTTGCCTATTTCTGTACCCCCTCTTCTCTCTTTAGGCACCTCTCTTGCCTCTTTTGCACTTCACTAACCTTTTTCTGCTCCTGTTGCTTCTTTCTGCACTTCTCTTGCTTCTTTTTGCACATCTCTTGCTTTTTTCTGTACCCGTTTCCTCTTTCTGTACTCGTCTTCCCTCTTTGTGCACCTCTCTTGTCTTTGTTCATCTCTTGTCTCTTTGTGCACCTCTCTTGCCTCTTTCTGCACTTCTATTGCCTCTTTCTGCACCTCTGTTGCTTCTTTCTGCACTTCTCTTGCTTCTTCCTGTACCTCTCTTGCTTCTTTCTGCACCAGATACCTCTTTCTACACTCGTCTTCCCTCTTTCTGCACCACTCTTGTCTTTGTGCACCTCTTGTCTCTTTGTGCACCTTTCTTGCCTCTTTCTGCACTTCTGTTGCTTTTTTCTGCACTTCTCTTGCCTCTTTCTGCACCCCTCTTGCCTCTTTCTGTACTTTTCTTGCCTCTTTCTGCACTTCTGTTGCTTTTTTCTGCACTTCTCTTGCCTCTTTCTGTATCCCTCTTGCCTCTTTCTGTATCCCTCTTGCCTCTTTCTGTACCCCTCTTGCCTCTCCGTTGCACCTTACTTGCATCTTTCTGCATTTCTGTTGCTTTTTTCTGCATTTCTCTTGCCTCTTTCTGCACTTCTGAGGTACTGGGTTTTTCAGAACCGGTACTTAACCGGTAACCCAGCGGTGTCAGGGAATACACACCCAAAGACCTCGAGTCCTTTTCCTGATTCAGACCACAGAAACTCAGAGTCTTCTAGGTGAAGTCAAGGATCGATTTATTGGTTGCAACCAAGGTAACAAGTGTCCTAGAAGTACAACACGGGGAAGTATATTCTCAGGAGACTGCTCGAATTTACAAAGTCAGGCTTCTCTCTTTATACAGAATATTCAGCTTCAGGCAAACATTCTTCGAATTTGTGGTATGTCATTTACAGTTATTGGTTTACAAAAGAAAAGCAGAGTCATGATGACATATACATATTTCACGTCGTGCTGCCCATAACAAATCACCCGGCAAGGCCCAACATTTCATCAGATATCAGTGGACCCCCAATAAAACCGGCACCTCCCCATCATAAAGTAAGTGAAGAAAAAGAGTAAAGACAGATGTGAGCAAGATACGGCAGGTGTGTGCGCAATGAGGAGGTTTATGGCCGGCTGAGCCCTGATGCTATCTTGCTTGGCCACTGGAGAGGAACTGACCTAACAGGTCCGGCCTGGGGCAATGGTTCCAACTGGCATAGGTCAAGGAAAAGTCGATCAAGGTGTACGTGTCCTTCTGGGGTCGAATCCAGTTGGTTTATAAGCCTATATAAAGGGCAACTCACAAAATGGCTGCCATACACAAAATGGAAGCCGAGGGTTCTGAACGAGAGTGACGATTTCAAAGTGAAATCGTCACTTGAATATGCTGAAAATACCTGTACAGGACGTACTCGTCATTCTCGGTCTTTTGGTACAAAATTCGCCAATTTACGATGAAGTTTTATTCTCGAGTGCAGACACATTACACGAGTCCAGAATTTTCAGTACTACAATCCCTCCTTTTGCCCTTACATAGGCAATTAATCTATCCTCATGTTAGTCTGAGTCCAGATCTATATCCCTAAAGTCATTGAGATGTTGCTGTAACATCATCCTAGTACTTAGTTCATCTCTTGATACAGGCTTCCTTACACATGATGTAACACAAAGGCCACATATTGCAGGAGCACACTGTACGCATAGACAGAACAGGAAAAGAATGGCTAAGACCATCCCAATGACCATCAGAATTTTCCATCCCCAGGCGGATATCAGTTCCCAGACCCAACCCGTTAACGACCAATCCCCTTTTCCCACATGAATAGATTCGGAAATCTTATGTAGTTTGGAGATGGCCTGGTACACTGTTGGAGCATTATCTGGGATAAAAATGCAACAACTTGATTGGATCAATCTGCATACTCCACCTCGGTCTGCAAGGATGACATCTAAGGTGACCCTGTTCTGAAGGGTCATAAGACGATCCGACTGGAGCTCAGCAGTCAAGTTACTAAGGGCACCAGCAGTTTCAGTCACGGTGGACTCAACTACCCTTGTCAATTGTCTTATGTTCCTACTGTTAGCCATGGATCCCCAGAACGGCAGAAAACCCTTTGCGAAGTCCCCAAATTCTTGACCTGCAGTGTCCTCTTTACTCAAGACACCTCTAACTACCCTTGTCCTGTGGTAATCCGCCGCTGCTGTGTAGGTGGGAGGTATCAGGAATGAAACAAAACATGAGCCCGAAAAGTCAGGGGCAACCATGTGTAGGCTCTATCATGACAGATGAAATAAGTACCCTTAGCTGCTAAAAACGCTGGGAAAGTCTGAGATCCAAAGACATATGTTTCTGTACAGACACTCTTCCCTAACTGAGCTCTGGGATTCCTGCCAATACCTTGCAGACACAGGTGACCCTGATGGGGTACGATCCATATTGGGGATGATCCTTTAGCTTGCTGTCTCTCACTGAGAGTGGCTTCATATCCGGTCACGTTCCAATTTACATATGCAAGTATCTCATCATCAGGAGTATCTTCATAAGAAATTACTTCCTTAATCATGTCAACTATGCCTTTTACTAGGGCGCTAGTCTTGAGGTTGTCTTTTACAGAACGTAGGGGTTGGATTTCACGTGCATATATGAACATCGCCCTGTACGCACATACAGAGCCATTACGACTGAAAGGCAAAACTAGATAAGGGATACCTTTATCCGTAGTGTGAGGCATAAGGCCACAAACCCAACAGTCAGTTGTGTTCATCACTAGCTGGTGCTGGTGCAATAGCTGAATGAAGGAGTTATTAATGAACTCTAATCTTCTATTGTATTCATGGCCAGGAAGGGGGTGGAAAGAATGAGAGGAAACAGTAGTAGGAGGTATGGGTGATGCAGTGGGTGCAAATGTTACACGAAAGGAGAATAAAGCGTAACTTATCAAAAATATCATCATACTGAATAACATACAAATGCACATTATGAAAAAACTTTTCTTTGTCATCGCATTGCATAACATGTTTTTACAGTTCGCTCGTTTGGCAGGTTTCTCCACATCAGGAAACTCCATCCTCTAGATTGCTGCCCGCGGTGATAGGTTGATTCTGCTAAAGGATGCTTCTGTCAGTCCAGGGCAACTCCCTTAGACCAACCAGAACTACCGACCTAACGTCGTTAGCTGAACCCAAAAGACTTTTTAGTCAACCGCGGCCCTAGCAGCGGAACCCGGATGGCGGTTCGAAAAACAAAAATAAGCAAGTTACCTAGATGGGAGATCTGCACTTTCAAAAATAGTACTTGGGGGGAAAAGAAGTATTTTTTTTATTTGTCCATGGATCTTAGTCTCAAATTGCAAAAGGAATGACTTTATTAATTCGTTTTTCTCGGTCTTAAATTATACCGTTGCTTCCCAGATATTGTCTGATCTGGGAACAAAAGGTCAGGCTCTGTAATGTTCACTCGCTTGGATGGTGGCACAGCCTTGTGCAAAATGTCTTCGTTTTCTTGTTCAGAGTCAGTTCCTTTTACATGTGAATCATTAAAAGGGACGGTATTTGGCACGGCATCAGGTTCTTTACTCTGGTCATAGGGCAGAGGTAAGGGTACCCTTTTACAGTGGACCCCGTGGATCCAGGCCTTCTTCCCTTCCACTCGAACTGCCGATCTGGTAGAGAGAAGGACGAGGTATGGTCCCATCCACCTGGGCTGGTCATTTTTAGTCCTTTGGAAATTCTTTATCAACACCCAGGTTCCAGGGTTTATGGGGTGTCCTGGAGTATCAGAGGCCAGAGGCAGGGAGTCATGTACCTGTTGATGCAAAACACGCAATTTAGCCGTCAATTCATACAGGTAATCAAGCAAAACAGGGTGTTCTAGCTCGCTGAACTTCGTGGGCCTAGGCACTCCCCATATGTTGGCTGGCCGGCCAAAGACAATTTCATAAGGGCTGAGTTTCACTCGCGAATGCACAGTCATTCTGGTGGATAGGAGTGCTAAGGGTAGAGCGTCAGGCCATTTGAGACCTGTGCTCGCTTGGATTTTGGCCAATTTAAGTTTAAGCGTGCCGTTGTAGCATTCCACTAATCCAGCGGATTGGGGGTGATTTGCAGCGTGAAACTTCTGCCTAATACCTAGCCCTTCACACACTTTCTTCATCACGCGACCCACAAATTCACTCCCATTATCAGACCAGACCATTCTAGGCATTCCGAATCTAGGGAAGTACTCTTTCACAAGGGCTTTCGCTGTGGACAAGGCAGTATTGTCCTTTAGGGGATAGGCTTCTATCCATCTTGAAAAAGCACAAACAACAACGAGCACGTATTTTAAGTTGTTGCACCTCTCCATGTGTATGAAATCTAGCTGCAAAACCTCGAACGGATACGTAGGAGGTGCAAAATGACCAGCTGGAGTTGGGGTTCCCCTACCAGGATTGTGTTGCAGACACACCATGCAATTCTTGACAACATTCTCTGCACACTTGGGAATTCCTGAATTTTTCCACACTGGGGCTAACAACTCGCAAATCCCTTTCACGCTGATATGAGCCATTCCATGAGCCATTGTGACTACTGCAAGCACATATGCATCGGGTAACAACCACCTCTGATGCTCCGACAATTCAATCTAGCAACCATTCGCATCCATTCTACCCGAACTTTCTCTCCACGTACTCAACTCTTTCTATGTGGCTTCGGCTTGAATGGACTTCACGCTCTCTATCGTGTCTTCACACATTCCTACGTCACCAATCCATCTCGCAGGGCCTGCAACATACATTCGACTCGTTACATTCCTTGCGGTTTCTTTCGCGGTTTCATCAGCAAATGCGTTTCCATGACCAACGTCATCAGTCACCTTCTTGTGAGCACTACATTTTACAATCGCCACTTGTAAAGGCAAAGTCAGTGATTCTAGAAGCTCATTTACCAACTGACCATGCTTAATTTTAGCTCCATGCGAAGTCAGGAACCCACGTTCTCTCCACAATCGTCCAAAACTGTGAGCCACACCAAACGCGTACTGGCTGTCGGTGTAGACAGTCACTTTCATTCCTTTCGACAACACGCATGCTCTCGTGAGTGCAATTAGCTCCGCTGCCTGAGCTGAATTATGTGGGATGCGTGTAGCTTCAACAATCGTGTGCAAAGTCGTGACAGCATATGCTGCAGTCGTATCGCCATTCGGAAGCTTGAAACATGAACCATCCACCCACAATGTACCATCACATTCAGCAAGAGGAGTGTCGAAGAGGTCTACTCTTCCTTTCGTCTCTTCTTCTGTTCTATAGAGACAATCATGCTGTTCTGAAGCATCTGATTCTTCTATGAATGGTAATAATGTGGCTGGGTTAAGGGTGTTGCACTTTTGAATGTGCACATGACTTGCTAGCAAAGTCAGTTCGTACCCTGACAATCGAGCACTGGTTAAGTGCTGTGTCTTGGTTCTATTTAACAATGTATCTACTGCATGTGGGAACATCACGACTAGTGTATTATTCATGACCAGGCCAGCAGACTGTCGAATAGAAACAGCTGCTGCCGCTGTGGCTCTTAGACAACTTGGCAATGCTCTAGCTACCGGGTCCAAAGTCGACGAAAAATACGCGCATGGACGTTGTTTGTCCCCAAATGACTGAGTCAGTACTGATAATGCGCAACCTTCCTTCTCGTGGACGTACAATGTAAAAGGCTTACTGTAGTTGGGGTTACCTAACACCGGAGCCGAACATAATGCTGTGCGTAATTCGAGAAAACTTTTCTGACACTCTTCAGACCAAGGAATGGGATCGGTTGTACCTTTACACGTTAATGCCACCAAGGGTTTGGCCAATAACGAAAAATTTGGAATCCACTGTCTACAGTACGATGTAATGCCCAAGAAAGCACGCACTTCTCTCTGAGTTCTTGGCACACTCAATTTCACTATTGCCTGAATTCTTTCTGGGGTCAGTTTCCTTCCCTCCTTCGATAAGAGGTGACCTAAGTAGGTCACTTCTTGTCGGCAATATTGCAGTTTGGAAAGTGACACCTTGTGATGCAGATCACACAGATGGCGTAACAATGACATTGTTGCTTGCTTGCAAATTTCCTCAGTATCCGCAGCTATAAGCAAATCGTCAACATACTGTACAAGAGTAGCACCTTTTGGCAAAACAATCGTATCAAGCTGTGTTTTTAGAGCTTGACTGTATATTGACGGACTTTCACAGTAGCCCTGAGGAGCGCGTTTAAAACGGAAGCTTCGACCTCCTAAACTGAAGGAAAAAATATCCCTGCTCTCCTCGGCGATCGGGATGCTGAAGAAAGCATTCTTCAGGTCAATCACCGAAAACCAAGTGGCAGAAGCTGGAATCATAGTCAATAATGTGGTAATGTCGGGTACAACTGGAAATTGTGGCACAACAATTTTATTCACTTCTCTAAGGTCAATCACGAATCTGTACACAGGTGGCTTAGAAGGGTCAGTTCGTTTTAAAACAGGCAGAACAGGACTATTGCAAACATTTCCTCGTGTTTCTTCAATCACATCCTTTTCATTTAATTCGTAAACGATCACTAGCAAAGCTTTTTCACCCTCACTCGAGATTTTGTATTGGGGAATTCGTGGCATTTTAACGTTGGCTTTCAATGTTACAACATATGGTGGAATTTCTAAAAGACCCACATCATTTGGACCAGTGGCCCAAAGAATATCTGGGAGAAACGACAATTCTGCAGGAATTTGATCCCTCGACAAATACATGGGAGAAACCACTTTCTTACCTAAAGTAAGTTGTACTCCTGAAGGAGAACAGTACAAAGTCACATACAATCTTTTTAACAAGTCCAATCCTAGCAAGTTTTCACCACAACCTGTTGTCAGAATGAGGGGTGCTTCTAATTCACAGGGACCAACAGAAAGAGTCAAAGGGTCAGAAATTGGATTTCTAACCGGGGCGCCAGAAAAACCTACTGATACATTCGTTTCGCCAAACAAAGGTGCGCCAGGGAGTTTTGAGTGCTTAATGGAACTCTTCGTAGCACCAGTATCCAACAGAAAAGGTTCTGACACACCTGATGTAATCACCTCAAGGTAAGGTTCACTCTGATCTACTGGAACTGAAACAACTCCCTCTCTTTGTCTATGGCTGTCCTAGCAATCATTACTCTCCCAATTCTCACTTTCTGTATAGTAATCATTTGTATAGTACTGAGCTGTCCTACCAGATGTGTTATTCTGCTGATCAAACTTGTTCATGGAATTTTGAGGTGGAAGGGGATGTTCGTTCCGGGGGGCATTCCTGTGTCCTCTTCCTCTAGGCGCTTGCTGAGCACATCGACCTCTTACACCAGAAGCGCCATTCGCGCGCTATAGTAGGATAGGGCAACTATATTTAAAATGACCTTCCTCCTTGCAATACGAACATTGGTTGGGACCTACAGAAACACGTGGTTGACAATACTCGATCCCTTGCGAGTTCCTCTGATATTGTTGAGGCTGCTGCAAATTACTCTGGTAATTATTCTGACCGTTATTATTTTGACCGCCACCACCACGTGGTGGATATGCTTGCTGTAACAAGACCTTCGTTTTCAACTCTTTCGTTTTCTTTTCTACTTTATCTTTCTCGTCTTTGTCTCGATTTTCGTAATACTGTGCTGTAGCTAATATCTGTGCCGAAGACGAGACTGCCCAAGAACTTTCCGAGTCCTTTAACTTTTTGCACAACTCAGGAAGCAAATTGTGCACGAATTTATCGACGAACAGTCTCTGACCACCTTCTGTGCTCATATCTTGACCACTGTGGTCAACAAAAGTTTCTTCAAATCTGGTGAAGAAATCAGACACCGTTTCATCTTTCTTCTGTTTACATGCAGACAGTTTATCCCAATTCACGCGTATTTCAGGCATTATCTTTTTCATATAATCAATTATTTTACCAGGCAGTTCTGCTATCAAAGGTTCAGGCTTAGCGCCACCTACTTGTAGGGCATCTGTCGCAGTAATGTTAGCCCATGAGTCACCTAATTCCTGATCATGATCCGTGTGATGAATCTTTCCCCATAAAGGCTGTGGAACAACGTTCCCAAATAACATATCGATATCGGCTAAATTCATTACACATGACCCAGCAGTCTGCGACAACTCTTTGTAATATCCTGCAGGGTTTTTACGCGGATCAGGTAATGTCTGTTTAAGTGCTAAAACTTCAGCTCGCTTCCATGGGACATGTACCCACACACGCTGAAAGTGTGGCAGAATAGGTGGATTAGCCGTTGCGTCACCCTCTCTCCATTGAGGGGGAACTTCTCTCATGGGATACTGTCCTCGCCTTTTTCCTAGGTGTATCGCGCTCAGATTGCGAACCAGAAGTGTTCCCTTTACTCCGATAAGACAACAATATCTCAACCGCTTTTTGGACATCGGGACCTACGATCATTCCTTCCCCAAACTTGAACCGTACACGACACAACTCCTGCGGGTTGCATTCTAGATCATTGTCTTCCAAATCCTCACAGAGGAAAACACACATTTGTTCGAAAACATATCTCTGTGTCGGTGCTTCCCACTGAAGGAAAACTTTCATGACAGATTCAACGTCATATTTTACAGTATCCATAATCCATTTATGAGCTAAACGATTCAATACATCTCTCTCTTGGTAGTCAGGCAGTTGACTTCGCAACTGTCTTCGTTCCGTGTTAGGGGTCGTAGTAGGCGACCCGAAAAGAGGTGAGAAAATATTAGTTACAGTGCTGGCCATTCTCTGTCGAACGGAAGGAGAAACTGAAGGGAGAACGGGTGGAAAAACAGGGTGAGATAAGGCTGAAGTAGAGGCAATAGCAGAGGGAGCATTATGAGAAATCGAAGGTGCACTAGGCAAAGTCGTAGAAGGCATAAGCGAAGTAGATGTAGTCGGTGTGCCTTGAGGAGGCTGCACCGGAGGAGCGGAAGCCAGCTGAAGAGCAGCTGGTGGGTGCTGTAGAGGAGCAGGCATAACAACCATGGGCGGCGCAACTAAGGGTTGCGGAGGCGCCGTGGCTGTTTGTGCACAGGGGGGTGGTGAACTTAACAAATGGCCCATTAACGGGTCTTCCTTAAGGTCTTTTGCTGCATCCTTCTTGGGACGCGGCAAAACTGGATAGCATTTATCTATCGCCATTTTACGTTGCCTGTGCAACTGCTCACTCATCTGTTCTTCTTCATTGTCCTTAAACTGCATAGCAGCTTTCATTACTGAAATATTCCCTTCTCTCTTATTTTTCTTCTCTAATTTAATTTCTTTTTGTCTGGCCTCCTTACGCCATAGGCGAAAAGAGTCAAACATTGCCGGCCGGGCTTTCTTCTTAAAAAGTTTAACTTCGAGGTTATCTAGAATTTCCGTGTCGAAGCTACCATGTTGGGGCCATTTTAAAACACCATCTTTCCTGGTGTATTTAATCCACACTTCGTTGTAGGTGATGGGGCCTACCCCATGTTTCACATATAACTCGTAGGTTGGAGTTCCAACCGGAGGAACCGGACATGAGTCCTCCAATCGGGAGTCCCTATTATTACTGCCAAGACAAAACAAATTTCCACGTCTAAGACCAGGCATCTTCGCTCTCTAGTCTAGTTCCAAACTTCAAAGGATTATCGATTACGATATTTCTCGTGAATACACGAGTCCTTCGGTTTTGGTGCTTGCAAGTACCAACACAAAACTTTTCATCCCAAGGATACCAAAACTAAGATCAACTAAGGACTGGGAGACGGTCCAAATCAGGGCGATAGCCAGGGCAGCAGTCCTTGTAGCCGTCGGGAAGCGGGGAACCTCGCAGCAAAGACTTTCGGACCACGTCGACATGCAGGGGTCGATGAAGTGGCAGGCCTTCCTCCAGAATTTTCACACGAAGCTCCTCACGAACCTCTGGCTGGACCGGTACCGCTGGAATCGCCCCAAACGTTGGGCGCCAACTGAGGTACTGGGTTTTTCAGAACCGGTACTTAACCGGTAACCCAGCGGTGTCAGGGAATACACACCCAAAGACCTCGAGTCCTATTCCTGATTCAGACCACAGAAACTCAGAGTCTTCTAGGTGAAGTCAAGGATCGATTTATTGGTTGCAACCAAGGTAACAAGTGTCCTAGAAGTACAACACGGGGAAGTATATTCTCAGGAGACTGCTCGAATTTACAAAGTCAGGCTTCTCTCTTTATACAGAATATTCAGCTTCAGGCAAACATTCTTCAAATTTGTGGTATGTCATTTACAGTTATTGGTTTACAAAAGAAAAGCAGAGTCATGATGACATATACATATTTCACGTCGTGCTGCCCATAACAAATCACCCGGCAAGGCCCAACATTTCATCAGATATCAGTGGACCCCCAATAAAACAGGCACCTCCCCATCATAAAGTAAGTGAAGAAAAAGAGTAAAGACAGATGTGAGCAAGATACGGCAGGTGTGTGCGCAATGAGGAGGTTTATGGCCGGCTGAGCCCTGATGCTATCTTGCTTGGCCACTGGAGAGGAACTGACCTAACAGGTCCGGCCTGGGGCAATGGTTCCAACTGGCATAGGTCAAGGAAAAGTCGATCAAGGTGTACGTGTCCTTCTGGGGTCGAATCCAGCTGGTTTATAAGCCTATGTAAAGGGCAACTCACAAAATGGCTGCCATACACAAAATGGAAGCCGAGGGTTCTGAACGAGAGTGACGATTTCAAAGTGAAATCGTCACTTGAATATGCTAAAAATACCTGTACAGGACGTACTCGTCATTCTCTTGGTACTAAATTCGCCAATTTACGATGAAGTTTTCAGTACTACACTTCTCTTGCCTCTTTCTGCACTTTTCTTGGCTCTTTCTGCAATCCTCTTGCCTCTTTCTGTACCCCTCTTGCTTCTCCGTTGCTTCTTTTTGTACTTCCCTTGCTTCTTTCTGCACCGCTCTAGCTTTTTTCTGCAGCCTTCTTGCTTCTTTCTGCACCCCTCTTACCTCTTTTTGCACCTCTCTTGCCTATTTCTGCACCCATGTTCCCCTTTTCTACAACCCTCTTGCCTTTCTGCAGTTCTCTTGTCTACTTCTGCACCTCTGTCGCTTCATTCTGTACTTCTCTTGCCTCTTTCTGCACCCCTCTATCCTCTTTCTGTACCCTCTTGCTTCTTCCTGCACTTCTCTTGCTTCTTTCTGTACCTCTCTTCCTTCTGCACCCCTCTTGCTGCATCCCTCTTCCTTCTTTCTGCACTTCTCTTGCCTCTTTGTGCACCTGTTACCTCTTTCTGCGCCTCCGATGCTTCTTTCTGCACTTTTCACTTTTTTCTGTACCCCTCTTGCCTCTTTCTATACCCCTCTTCGCTCTTTAAGCACCTCTCTTGCCTCTTACTGCACTTCTCTAGCCTCTTTCTGCACCTGTTGCTTCTTTCTGCACCTCTCTTGCTTCTTTTTGCACCTCTCTTGCTTTTTTCTGTACCCGTTGCCTCTTTCAACACTCATCTTCCCTCTTTCTGCACCTCTCTTGTCTTTGTGCATCTCTTGTCTCTTTGTGCACCTCTCTTGCCTCTTACTGCACTTCTATTGCCTTTTTCTGCACCTCTGTTGCTTCTTTCTGCACCTCTCTTGCTTCTTTCTGCACCAGATATCACTTTCTGCACTCATCCTCCCTCTTTCTGCACCACTCTTGTCTTTGTGCACCTCTTGTCTCTTTGTGCACCTCTCTTGTCTCTTTCTGCACTTCTGTTGCCTCTTTCTGCACATTTCTTGCCTCTTTCTGCACTTCTGTTGCTTTTTTCTGCACTTCTCTTGCCTGTTTCTGCATCCCTCTTGCCTCTTTCTGTACATCATTTGCTTCTCCGTTGCTTCTTTCTGTACTTTCCTTGCTTTTTTCTGTACCTCTCTAGCTTCTTTATGCACCCTTCTTGCCTTTCTATACCCCTCTTACCTCTTTTTTCACCTCTTTTGCCTATTTCTGCACCCCTGTTCCCTTTTTCTGCAACCCTCTTGCCTTTCTGCAGTTCTCTTGCCTACTTCTGCACCTCTGTTGCTTTTTATGTAATTCTTTCTGTACCCCTCTTGCTTCTTTCTGCGCTTCACTTGCTTCTTTCTATACCTCTCTTCTTTTTGCACCCCTTTTGCTGCATCCCTCGTCCGTCTTTCTGTACCTCTCTTGCCTCCTTGTGCACTTTTCACTGTTTTCTGCACCCCTCTTGCATCTTTCTGTACCCCTCTTCTCTCTTTAGGCACCTCTCTTGCCTTTTTCTGCACCCGTTTCCTCTTTCTGCACCGCTTTTGCCTGTTTTTACAACTCTCTTGCCTCTTTCGGAGGCTCTCTTCCCTCCTTCCGCACCTCTGTTGCTTCTTTCTGCACTTCTCTTGCTTCTTTCTGTACCTCTCTTGCTTCTTTCGGCACTTCTCTTGCCTGTTTCTGCACCTCACTTTCCTGTTTCTGCACATCACGTGCCTCTTTCTGCGCCTCTTTTGCTTCTTTCGGCACTTCTCTTGCCTGTTTCTGCACCTCACTTGCCCGTTTCTGTACCTCACTTGCCTCTTTCTGCACCTTTTTTGCTTCTTTCTGTACATCTCTTGCCTCGTTCCTCATTGCTGTTGCTTCTTTCTGTACCCCTTCTGCCTTTTTCTGCATCTGTTGCTTCTTTCTGCACTTCTCTTGCTCCTTTATGCACCTGTCTTCCCTCTTTTTGCACCTCTCTCGCCTCTTTCTGCAGTTCTCTCATCTCTTTCTGTACCTCAGTTGCTTCTTTCTGCACTTCTCTTGCCTCTTTCTGCACCTCTGTTGGTTATTTCTGCCCTTCACTTGCTTCTTTCTGTACCTCTCTTGCTTCTTTCTGTAACCCTCTACTGCCGCTCTTCCCTGTTTCTGTACCTCTGTTCTTTCATTCTGCACTTCTCTTGCTTCTTTCTGCACCTTTCAGGCTGTCTTTCTGCACCCTTCTTGCCTCTTTCTGTAGCTCTCTTCCCTCTTTCGGTACCTCTCTTGCTTCTTTCTGCACCTCTCTTGCCTCTTTCTGCACCCCTCTTCCCTCTTTTTGCAGCTTGTTTGCCTCTTTCTGTAGTCCTCTTGCGTATTTATGCACATCTGTTGCATCTTTCTGCACTTCACTTGTTTTTTTCTGCACCTCTCTTGCGATTTACTGCAACCCTCTTGCCCATTTCTACACCTTTTTGTTTCTTTCTGCACTTCTCTAGGACTTCCTTGGGAGCACTCATATCCCCCTGAGGGTAACACATGATACATGTGTTCTGTGACAGTCAGCCTGGCGCACATCTCCAGACCCCTGTCCATCTGACAGAGTGCGAAGATCCCCCAGGACAGAAGTGGTGTCACCATGTTCACTCCTAGGAGGCTCAGCCCTTCTGGCTGGACCTGGATCCACTGGTTCTCCAACTGGGGAACACATCCCACTCTCATCCCTCCATCTGGACTTATGCACCCTCCACTTAGGAGCGGCACCGCCAGACACCAGATCCACTGGAGCTCTGTTTACAAACACTCCACGTTCTCCTGACACTAGGAGATCCCCCCCTCAAAGGGCAGCCTACCAGTACAGCCTAGGCTCCCTACCTGGTGTTCCCTCCTGGAACCACCCAGGATCTGGGACCGGGTTTTGGGCACCTTGGGCCGCAACCCATTTCCACTCCTTCTCCGCGTAGACAGGTCGGGAGTCCCTACAACCTTCACATGACACCGGGACCTATCTGGGCTACCAAAAACCTTTCCAACCACCGTGGGTTGGGAAATACCTAAGCCACTTCCTTCCGGGTCACCCTCAGATGCTTCTCCAGACCCTCTGGAATCCACCAAAAGGTCTGCCTCCAGTGCAAGCTCCCTGGGGTCAGAGAACTCACAATCCATTGGGTGTTGGCATAGCTCTGGAAAACAGGGACTTAAAATATGCTCTCCAATAATTGAATCACACAGCCCCACACAGGTGTCAACCAAACTACCATTCACCCATCCATCCAGTGCCTCAGAAAAGTACCCCACATCATTCTCACAATACTGGTGAGACAGTGTCAGACTGTTGCTGTCCCTCAGCCCATACTCTTCTGCCTGGTCTCTGTACTCACATACTAGGGCTTCCATCCTTGAGGAACCCCTCTCCCTGTACCGCTCATCTAGAGTCAGTAGAGTGTCCCTTCCAGTACCAGGAAAATGATCCCCTGTGCCAGTTCCCCAATCCACCTCAGGGACACTGAGCACCACTGGAGTTACCTCAAAATGCTGAACCCCCTGGTGTATGTCAACGCCCTCCTTGAAGCAAAGTTCCAAATCTGTGTGTGTGTGTCTACCTCATCCTCAGTAATGGATCTAACACTTTTGCTGCCACCATCTGGGCTAGGCCTAGCCCCACTGCCTTCCCAGGCCAGCTCTCTCATTTTAAACTCATGGTTTAACATCATCCTCCTTTCCTCCATGGCTATTCTTTTGTCTTTCCTCTCACTTTCCATCCTGAGTGTCTCCAACTTGAACTTCCTCGCTTCCCGCCTGTCCTCAAGCTGCTCTGGGGACAGACAGCTGCTGCCTGGTTTAGAGGGTGCCCCACCCTCCCAAAAGCACATCCACCTTTGGAATAGGCTCCTCTGCCTCCATGCCAAGATCTCCAGACAGCTGACTAGCATGTCTGGCTGCTACCCAGGCCCTCAGCACCTTTTGTAGCTCCTCTTTTCTGGTGAGGCCCCTGATATGGATTTTGAGATTTTTGCAGATCGCCTTCAATTCCTTCACATTGTAGGTTTCTAACCTCTCCTCCTCAAAGGCCACTTCCAAGGGTGCAATACATGCTGCAATTGATTCAGGCATGATGAAGTAGCAAGTTTAAACTGGTAAAATCAAAAAATAGGCACAAAAAAAAAGAACCAGTATGTGGCACCTAATGGTCTGCAATATGGTAGTAGTGCACATCAATCACTGTAAGTCAGGTACAAACGCAAGTCCAATCCTCACTGCTGACAACCAATGTTAGAAATGGGACTTTTGGCAGGGTAGGGCCATAGCTAGGTAGAAACCACCACTCTAAACAGGATAAGGGAGTTACACTTCTAAAATAACCCCTGCTCACCCCCTTGGTAGCTTGACATGAGCAGTCTGGCTTATCTTTGAGGCAGTGTGTAAAGCATTTGCACATAACCAACAGTAATACAGTGTAAGCACTACAAAAGGACACCACACCAGTTAAAAAAAAATGTCCAATATTTTATATACTTAAGACAAGACCAAAAACGATAAAAATCCACAATACAGTACTTAAAAATCCACAGTTATCAAAATACGCTTTAAAAACAGATCATTGATGTCGATAGCTCTATTCGGGGCTATCACGGCATCGTGAGCAAACAAATCCAAACAGTTCTGGCTGACCGCGGCGTCACGGGCCAGCTACAGAGTCGGGAAGACCTGCAAACAGTACCTTTAGAAATGCAGGGTGTCGGCGACCTCTCGTTGAGCTTCTGAAAACACGGCGTCCGCAGGCATCGGTTCCGGAGGTCGGTGTAGGAGTCGTTGGGGCCCTCAAAGTCTCTGTTGGAGTCAGGAGCGCCTATGTCGGCAGGCGTCGTATGCTACGTTGCAAAGTGCAGCGGTGTGGCGTGCGGTGCCCTCAGGTCGCGGTGCGAGTAATGGCTTGGTGGCGGCATCAGATGGCATCTTCGGTGAGACCAGGGTCGCAGTGCAAGATGAAGGCGGTGCTCTTCATGGTGCAAGCTGCGACAGCGTCGTTGCTGAAGCGCTGTTGTCGGTTGACAAACTGTTCGCTGGCGTCGGTATGCCAAGACTGCGGTGCGGGATGAGGGCTGCGCGTCGTGTGCTGCGGTGCAAAGTGCAGGGGTGTGGCGTGCGGTGCCCTCAGGTCGTGGTGCGAGCAAAGGCTCGGTGGCGGCGTCAGATGGCGGCTTCGGTGAGACCAGGGTCGCAATGTGAGATGAAGGCAGTGCGAGATTAAGGCAGTGCTCGTCATGGTGCTGGCAGGTCACGGTGGTTGAGGGCGGAGCATCATGTAACTTTGCAAGTGGTGCTCTCGAACCACAGTGCAAGCAGCAGCATCAATTTTGGCATGGAGCGGCATTGTCGGGGAGGCCCAGTCATCGCTGTCAAGCCAGGTGGTACGGAGTGTGGTGCCCACAGGTTGCGGTGTGAGCAGCGGCTTGGTGGCGGCATCAGCAGTCGTCTTCGGTAGGACCAAGGACAGTGTTGCGGCAGTGCCTTCTGTGGTGCCTTCAGGACACTGATTCGGCAGCGGCTTCGTAGAAGTCGTCGGGTTGCTTTTCTTCTGTTGCAGCACAAAACACACAGTCCCCAGTGCTGAGGGCAGAAGAGCTTGAAGTCTTTGCTGTTTCTGAGACTTTTTGAACAGGGGTCAAGCTCTACCTCAAGCCCTTGGAGAAACTCATAAAGTAGATTGCAGAAAGTTCAATCCAGTCCTTTCACTGCCCAACAAAGAAGCAGCCACTGCAGACCAACTCAGCAAAGTAGTAGTACCTCCTCAAAGCTTCTCCAGCTCTTCTTCATGGCAGTCTGCTTGATCCAAAAGAGTTTTAAAGTTCAGGGGTCTGGGCCACAGTATTTGTATCCAAAAATTATTTGGTCCTGTAGGCAGAGGGTGTATGTGCCCAGTCAGAACCAGTTCTGCCTTCTATGCTGTGATTTCCTGGCAGGGGGTGGAGACGGCATTGTCAGAGGCAGACCAGGCCCTTTGAGGTGCAAGGAAATCTCCTCCCTCTTCCCCCATTGCAGCCCAGGTCTATTCAGCCCTTTCCTGGCCTACCTATACTATCGGGAGCCACCCTTGCTTCCTAGTCATCTGTCATCCAAAACCCAGACAGGCAATCCACATTCTAGTAGAGGCACACGGGATGACTGAACAAGAAAATACCTACTTCCTAAAAGTGAAATTTTCAAACACAGAATGTAAAAATCACCTTTACTAAAAGATGCATCGTTGGATTCTGAGTTCAGGCATACTAAATTTTATTTTCCCACCTAGTTCCCAGGGCCAGTTATGTTTATAAGATGTTATAAACAAACTTCCCATTCTGTCCTATGGGGAACAGGTAGCCTTGCAATAGTGAAAAATGAAATGGGCTGTAATTCACTATCTGGAAATGCCGCACACACCCGGGAATGTCCTACATTTCACATACACTGCACCCTGCCCACAGGGGTACTTTGGGCCTACCTTCGGGGTGCCTGACATGTAAGAAAGGAGAAGGTTAGAGACTGGCCTGTGTGTGCACAGGCCATGTCGGTATGACAGTTACAAACTGCTTGCAGACTCTGCAATGGCAGGTCTGAGGTACCTTTTTAGGGCTACTCACATGGGTGGCACATTCAGTGCTGCAGGCCCAGTAGTAGCATTTTATTTACAGGCCCTGGCACACTCAGTGCACTTTACTAGGGACCAAAAGTAAATGAAATGTCCAATCATGGAAACACCAGTCCATAACACAATTTACACAGAGAGCATATGCGCTTTAGCACTGGTTAGCAGACTTAAAACCAACACAAACAAGTCAGGAAAAAAGAGGAGGAAGAAGCAAAACATTTGGGATAACCCTGTAAAAAGGGCCATTTCCAACAGATGTCATCAATGATATCATAGAACATGTCTTGAAAGATGTAGTATGTAAGGTCATAAGCAGTGCATGGGGGGCACAAGTTATAGTTAGCTTTGCTAAATGTAACAGGTGGATTTTTGAGGATTCATTACCTCAAAACGTTAATGTTGTCAGTGAACTATTTACCTCATTATAACATCACTTTAACCTTTGTTTTCTTCAGTAAGTTTCTAAGGTTAAAAAAAAAAATAATAATAAATCAGATCTTTTTATCACACCTAACTATACCGTTACTTTAACATTTGGTTTTTTCAATGAATTTCTAGGGTTTTTTTTCAACGTAAAGCAATATTTTATTGCCATGCGCAAACTCACCCAAAGACAGCCAACCCCCACTGCTCACTGTCTTTTATCTTGCACGGAGTGGGGTTGGCCACAGGCCACCACTAGCAAACAACCAACCCTACACTGCGCATGGCATTTGGTTATGTGTGGTGTGGGGTTGGTGGCAGGACTCAGCTTGTACCCATGCCCTGCCTCCAACTCCCTGCAGGCAGCCAACCCCATGCAGCACACTACATTTGACCAGGCGCATTGTGGGGTTGGCCATTTTCAGTTATTGAAATAGGTTAGAGTGGCAAACGGCGCAGGGGTAATCGGGATTGTTGCACTATTTCGGAAATCTTGGGTTTGATTCTGGAGGTCTGGCATGTGTGGTGGGAATGTTAGTTGTTTAGGGGCGTAGTCAGTGAACCGTGGTCACTAGTCTTCTTTCCTGTCACCATGTCCTCCAAGGACATGCCAGGCCTAGGCTCAGACACAGCAGACGAAGCAGTCAGGTCCACCTGTGACGACGCCTCCATCTGCAAAAGGTTCGCTGTAAGTGTATTTTGTAAGACAGGCCAAAGAACGAAAAGCTCCAGAGATCAACCGAGGCTATTATGCTTGCGTGTAAGGAGTCCATCATCTGGTGAGTGCCTTCCTCCGGCATACAAAGGGCAACTGTCAAATCCTCAACCTTGGCTCTGGCTTGGATACCATATTCTGGCGATTAAAGGATAAGAACCTCCTGCCTCTCAAGTACTTTGAAGTGGATTTCCCGATGATTGTTGCACGCAAGTTATACAATATTAAATCAAAACCTCCACTGAGCAAACCCATCAGCTACAATCTGGGGAATCTCTGCTCCTGGACTCCCACTGTATGGACTCAACACGGTATTCCATCATTAGAGCTGACCTCAGAAACTTGCCAGATCTAGAGGAAAGGTTCAAAAAGTTCAAAATTAACCCAGATTTGCCCACTCTCCTGGTTGCAGAATGCGTCCTGGTGTACATGAGTCCACAGCAGTCAGTTGCTCTCCTCTTCTGGGCAGCAAATACCTTCCCAGCAGCCATGTTTATCAACTATGAGCACATAAATATGGGTGATCGCTTTGGTCATATCATGGTCGAGAACATGCAGAGGAGAAAATGTGACTTAGCTGGTGTTGATGCGTGTCAGTCCTTACAAACACAGAAGAACAGGCTATTGTTGAATGGCTGGGAAGATGCCATGGCATTGGACATGCTTCAAGTCTACAGCAGACTTCCGCAGGATGATGTCAGGAGAATCGAGAAGCTTGGGTTCTTGGATGAGAAAGAGCTGTTGGAACAGTTGCTGCTTCACTACTGCATCTGCTGGGCAACTAAAGACAAGCGACAACTGGGGTTGGCAAACATTACGTTTTAGGCCTCACAAAAGAAATGCAGTGAAGAACCTAGAATACTGCTACTGCCTGAACAAGGATTCCTGTTTCCGAAGGACATTTTGGACTATGTGCATGTGCTGTCCTTCCATTATCCCAAAAGGCTAATCATCACTCCCTCATTACATGTGCCATGTTTGGAAGAAACTGTGTTGCCCGCTTCTTCCACGCGGTCTGTTTTGTATGTGTTTAATAAATTCTGATAGACTGTGCCCAAACCCCCAGCAGGTTGCCAATCCCACGCTGTGCACAGCATTTGCATTTTGTGGCATGCAGTTGGCCTTTGGGCTCCGAGCATGGACACCCTCCTCTGGGTCAAAACATATATATTAAGGGGAGGGGGGCATGCAGCCCTCTTCCTGATCCTTAATTGGCCACGGGATCTCATCCTCTGGGGTCAAATTCCATTAAAAAAGGGAGGATGCCATGTGGGCCCCCTCCCCAAGCCTTAAAAGGCCCCAGGGACTCCATCACTCAGGGCCAAATACAATTAAACAGGGGAGGGGGCATGTGGCTCACCCCCTTCTCCAAGCCTTCTTCGGCCCTGGGGATCCCATCCCCTGGAGCCAAATTCTTCGGCGAGGTGCAGCCCCTTTCCTGATCCTAATGCACCCCATCTCCTGGGACGACATACATTAAAAAAGGGATGTTTTCCCCAAGACTTATAAGGCCCCAGGGACACCAACCCCCTGGGTGGCATGTTACTATAAAGGGGAGGCCCTCCTTGAGCTGTCTTGGTTCCAAGGACCTCATCCACCCCGAGCCAAATATAATAGAAAAGGAAAGGGGACCCCCTCTCCGAGCCTTCTCAGCGAGGGGGACCCATCAACTCAGGCCGCATATTATTTTAAAGAGAAGGGTGGGCCACGCAGCTAGCCTACCCAAGCCTTCTTGGCACTGGGGATCCCATTCCCCAGGGCCAAATTTAATAAAAAAATGTGAGGGGGCACTTGGCCCCTCCCTGAACCTATTTTGGTCTCAGGTTCTGCATCCTCCAGGGCCTGTATGAATCACCACTAGGTTGTGGTGCCAGGGAGAGTTCAGGGCCCCCACGACCCTAGCTGGCTCACCGCATGGTGCAGGAGCTCGCATTGCTCAAGCCCGGAGGGAGCAGCTGTTGTTTGCCTGCTCCCTCTGGGGTGGAGCAACATGTGTTGTGTTTCCCTGCCGGAAACCAGACCATAAGTCTGCTTACAGTCGGCGGGAGCATGTGTAAATCTCCAGCCGGCTGGGAACGGAACTTCCATGTTTGCTCCCATCTGGTAGGAAATGTAAAAATGCTCTTACCAGACAGAAGCAAACACGTTTTCCTGCCCGCGCTTGAGCGGGCAGGGAAACTACTGTGTCCTGGGGGTGTGCTCCGCTAGACATAGTTAGTGGGCCGGCCCCAAGGGATGGCGTCCCCCGGACCTATAAAGACGCAGGTGGGCAGGGTGTGCCGCCTCATTCCCCTCTTTTTTTAAGCAGTCTTTCTGCAGTTCATGCCTCTTTCTGCACCTCTGTTGCTTCTTTCTGCACCTCTCCTGCCTCCTTCTGTGCCCCTCTTGCCTCTTTCTGTACCCCTCTTGTCTCTTTCTGCACCTCTGTTGGTTTTTTCTGCACTTCTCTTGTTTCTTTCTGCACCTCTCTTGTCTCTTTCTGTACTTCACTTGCTTTTTTCTGCACCCCTCTTGCTTTTTTCTGCAACCCTCTTACCTCTGCACCTCTTTTGCTTATTTCTGCACTTCTCTTGCTTCTTTCTGCACCCCTCTTGCATCTTTCTACACCTCTTAGGTTCTTTCTACACCTCTGTAGGTTCTTTCTACACTGCTCTTGCTTCCTTCTGTACCTGTTTTACAAAGTTCTATATCCCTCTTCCCATGTTCTGCACCTCACTTGCCTCTGTCTGCACACCTGTTCCTTCTTTCTGAACCTCATTTGCCTTTTTCTGTAATCTCTTGCCTCATTCTGCAGTTCTCTTGCCTACTTCTGCACCATTCTTCCTTCTTTCTGTATCTCTCTTGCCTCTTTGTGCACCTCTGTTACCTCTTTCTGCACCTCCGTTGCTTCTTTCTACACTCTTTAATTTTTTTTCTGTACCCCCCCTTGCCTCTTTCTGTACCCCTCTTCTCTCTTTAGGTACCTCTCTTGCATATTTTGCACTTCACTATCCTCGTTCTGCACCTGTTGCTTCTTTCTGCACTTCTCTTGCTTCTTTTTGCACTTCTCTTGCATTTTTCTGTACCCGTAGCCTCTTTCTGCACTCGTCTTCCCTCTTTATGCACCTCTCTTGTCTTTGTGCATCTCTTGTCTCTTTGTGCACCTCTCTTGCCTCTTTCTGCACTTCTATTGCCTCTTTCTTCACCTCTATTGCTTATTTATGCACTTCTCTTGTTTCTTTCTGTACCTATCTTGTTTCTTTCTGCAGCAGATACCTCTTTCTGCACTTGTCTTCCCTCTTTCTGCACCACTCTTGTCTTTGTGCAACTCTTGTATCTTTCATCGCGTCTCTTTCTGAACTTCTGTTGCCTCTTTCTGCACCTTTCTTGCCTCTTTCTGCACTACTGTTGCTTTTTTCTGCACTTCTCTTGCCTCTTTCTGCACCCTTCTTCCCTCTTTATGTACCCCTCTTGCCTCTCCGTTGCACCTTTCTTGCCTCTTTCCGCACTTCTGTTGCTTTTTTTCCCGCACTTCTCTTGCCTCTTTCTGCACCCTCTTGCCTATTTCTGCACCCCTCAGGCATCTTTCTGTACCCCACTTGCTTCTCCGTTGCTTCTTTCTGTACTTCCCTTGCTTCTTTCTGCACCTCTCTAGCTTCTTTCTGCACCCTTCATGCCTCTTTCTGCACCCCTCTTACCACTTTTTGCACCTCTCTTGCCTACTTCTGCACCTCTGTTGCTTCTTTCTGTACTTCTCTTGCCTTTTTCTGCACCTCTCTAGCCTCTTTCTGTACCCCCTCTTGCTTCTTTCTGCACTTCTCTTGCTTCTTTCTGCACCTCTCTTGCTGCATTCCTCTTCCTTCTTTATGCACTTCTCTTGCTTCTTTGTGCACCTGTTACCTCTTTCTGCGCCTCCGTTGCTTTTTCTGCACTTCTCTTGCCTCTTTCTGCACCCTTCTTCCCTCTTTCTGTACCCCTCTTTCCTCTCCGTTGCACCTTTCTTGCCTCTTTCCGCACTTCTGTTGCTTTTTTTTCTGCACTTCTCTTGCCTCTTTCTGCACCCTCTTGCCTATTTCTACACCCCTCAGGCATCTTTCTGTACCCCTCTTGCTTCTCCGTTGCTTCTTTCTGTACTTCCCTTGCTTCTTTCTGCACCTCTCTAGCTTCTTTCTGCACCCTTCATGCCTCTTTCTGCACCCCTCTTACCACTTTTTTGCACCTCTCTTGCCTACTTCTGCACCTCTGTTGCTTCTTTCTGTACTTCTCTTGCCTTTTTCTGCACCTCTCTAGCCTCTTTCTGTACCCCCTCTTGCTTCTTTCTGCACTTCTCTTGCTTCTTTCTGCACCTCTCTTGCTGCATTCCTCTTCCTTCTTTATGCACTTCTCTTGCCTCTTTGTGCACCTGTTACCTCTTTCTGCGCCTCCGTTGCTTCTTTCTGTACTTTTCACTTTTTTCTGCACCCCTCTCGCCTCTTTCTGTACCCCTCTTCTCTCTTAAGGCACCTCTCTTGCCTCTTTCTGCACCTGTTGCTTCTTTCTGTACTTCTATTGCCTTTTTCTGCACCTCTGCTGCTTCTTTCTGCACTTCTCTTGCTTCTTTCTGCACCTCTCTTGCTTCTTTCTGTACCAGATACCTCTTTCTGCACTCATCTTCCCTATTTCTGCACCACTCTTGTCTTTGTACACTTCTTGTCTCTTTGTGCACCTCTCTTGTCTCTTTCTCCACTTCTGTTGCCGTTCTGCACCTTTCTTGCCTCTTTCTGCACTTTTGTTTTTTTCTGCACTTCTCTTGCCTCTTTCTGTACCCCACTTGCCTCTTTCTGTACCCCTCCTGCTTCTCTGTTGCTTCTTTCTGTACTTCCCTTGCTTCTTTCTGTACCTCTCTTCTTTTTGCACCCCTCTTGCTGCATCCCTCTTCCTTCTTTCTGCACCTCTCTTGCCTCTTTGTGCACCTGGTATCTCTTTCTGCACATCCGTTGCTTCTTTCTGTACGTTTCACTTTTTTCTGCACCCCTCTTGCCTCTTTCTGTACCCCTTTTCTCTCTTTAGGCACCTCTCTTGTCTCTTTCTGCACGTCTCGAGACTCTTTCTGCACCTGTTGCTTCTTTCTGCACGTCTCTTGCTTCTTTTTGCAACTCTCTTGTCTTTTTTCACCTCTTGTCTCTTTGTGCACCTCTCTTGTCTCTTTCTGCACTTCTGTTGCCTCTTTCTGCACATCTCTTTCCTCTTTCTGCAACTCTGTTGCTTTTTTCTGCACCCCTGCCTCTTTCTGCACCCCTCTTGCCTCTTTCTGTCCCGCTCTTGTTTCTCTATTGCTTCTTTCTGTACTTCTTTTGCTTCTTTCTGCACATCTCTTGCTTCTTTTTGCACCCTTCTTGCCTCTTTCTGTACCCCTCTTACCTCTTTTTGCACCTCTCTTGCCTATTTCTGTACCCTTTTCCCTTTTTCTGCAACCCTCTTGCCTCCTTCTGCACCCATGATAATTCTTTTTGCACTTGTCTTGCCTCTTTCTGCATCTCTGTTGGTTCTTTCTGCACTGCTCTTGCTTCTTTCTGCACCTCTCTTACAAATTTCTGTACCCTTCTTTCCTCTTTCTTTACCTTTCTTGCCTCTTTCTATACATTTCGTGCCTCAGTCTGCACCCGTTTCCTCTTTCTGCACCGCTTTTGCCTGTTTCTGCAAGTCTCTTGCATCTTTCAGAGGTTCTCTCGCTCCTTCTGCACCTCTGTTGCTTCTTTATGCACTTCTCTTGCTTCTTTTTGCACCTCTCTTGCTTCTTTCGGCACTTCTCTTGCCTGTTTCTGCACCTCACTTTCCTGTTTCTGCATCTCACTTGCCTGTTTCTGCACCTCATTTGCCTGTTTCTGCACCTCACTTGCCTCTTCATGTACCTCTCTTGCCTCTTGTTGCACCTCTCTTGCTTGCCTCATTCCACATTTTTGTTGCTTCTTTCTGTACCCCTTCTGCCCTTTTCTGCACCTGTTGCTTCTTCCTGCACCTCTGTTACTTCTTTCTGCACTTCTCTTGCTTCTTTCTGCACTTCTCTTGCTTCTTTCTGTACTTGTCTTCTCTCTTTTTGCACCTCTCTCTGCAGTTCTCTCATCTCTTTCTGCACCTCAGTTGCTTCTTTCTGCACTTCTCTTGCCTCTTTCTGCACCTCTGTTGGTTATTTCTGCCCTTATCTTGCTTCTTTCTGTACCCCGCTTGCTTCTTTCTGCAACCCTCTTGCCTCTTATTGCCCCTCTTCCCTGTTTCTGCACCTCTGTTCTTTCATTCTGCACTTCTCTTGCTTCTTTCTGTACCTTTCTGGCTTCTTTCTGTACCCTTCTTGCCCCTTTCTGCAGCCCTCTTACCTCTTTCGGTATCTCTCTTGCTTCTTTCTGCATCTCTCTTGTCTCTTTCTGCACCCCTCTTCCTTCTTTTTGCAGCTTGCTTGCCTCTTTCTGTAGCCCTCTTGCATATTTATGCACATCTGTTGCATCTTTCTGCACTTCACTTGTTTTTTTCTGCACCTCTTGCTTCTTACTTCCACCCTCGACCCTCTTTCTATACCTTTTTTGCTTCTTTCTGCACTTCTCTTGCATCTTTCTGCTCCTCTTTTGCCTCTTTGTGCACTTCTCTTGCCTTTTTCAGCACATTTCTTACTCTTCTTGTACCAAAGGGAAGTGCAAGCTGTCACTTTTAATTGCCCTGCATGCTCTTGTGACTGAGGTATATGTCTACTTGTACATGTATTCTCACGTGTTATGCATCTGAAGATAGTAGCTTTTCCTATAGGTGGTCAAATCTTCTCAGTTCTCATTCAGTTGCACAGGCGATATATTTACTGTATATAGGTGTTATATAGCCCCTCAAATATACTATTGAATACCCATGTGTCCTGTATTATGAGCAGAAAGAAATACATACACCTTTTTGTACACAAATTCCCAGAGTATGCTGTTTGAAACACAGGTATTTGCATGTTTATTTTTATGTACCATGTCACTAGGTAAAAGCAGAGACACATGCATGCATTCCTTCACAAACTGGGTCAGACTTACACCAGTGGTATGGTTAGGATTGCTGTTTCACATTTGGTAGGCCTAACATTCTAAGCAGTCGATGAATAGTGAACCTTCAAGAGAAAAGTGAGGATTAAGACATCTTGGGAGAACGATTAGTGATTAGGCTACTTTGTATGATACTGTGGAAAGGTACAGTCGAAGTAGACCTCTTTCTGCACCTCTATTGCTTCTATCTGCACTTCTCTTACTTCTTTCTTCCTCTTTCTGCAGCTTTCTTCCTCTTTCTGTACCTCTCTTGCATCTTTCTGCACTTCTCTTGATTCTTTCTGTACATTTTTCCCTCTTTCTGTACATGTCCTACCTATATAGGCAGTAAGAATTTTGAATTTAAAATAACATAGAAATTCACTAAAAAAACACAGGTTTCAGGGCCGTTATAGTTAGGAATTAGCATTTACAAAACTTGGATATTCACTGACAAAACCACAGGTTTCAGGGACGTTACAGTTAGGCTGACAGTTCACTTGTAACAAAACCAGAGAAATTCAGACGTTATAGTTAGCTGAGCTAACTATAACTTGCACACTCGCAATGCACTGCTGATGACGTCACATTTCACATCACTCATGACATGGTCAATGACATCACTAATGACATCTCAAACATCACTCAGGACATCAATGATGATATCATCCACTTAATCTACGATGCACCCCCTCACACCCTAATATAACCTTTCATTCACCCATTCTAAAATACAGACTATCATTCTTAATACCATAGACACACCAATACCAGTTAGTACATACCCACTCACTGAATCATAGGTCTACATACACATCTACTCACTCATACAGTCCCTCATGCACAGTCACTCATCAATACAGCCACTGATATATGCGCTCATACACCCATACAGACACTCACACACTGCCACTCACTCATAAAGTTAAAATAATAAAAACAATTAAAAAAAATCAATCACACTGACATTTACTCACCTATACAGTTATACACACACCACGTCACTTATTCATAAAGATACTAACACATACTTACTATCTTCTACAGTCACTGACACAAGCACATACTCATCCATACAGCCACTTGCACAATCACTCACTCTCACATATAGTAACTTATATACTCCAACACTCACATATGCTGCCTTTCACATATGTAGATACTCACACATATACCACTGAGACATCCATTCACTCACCAACACAACCAGAGGCACACTCGCTCAGCCATACAGCCCCTCGCAGATGCACTCATGAACCCATACACCCAGTGAATCACCCACCCTCCCACCTACCCACACAGACACTCAGGCACCCATACAGGTACAACCAATCATTAACCCACATAGACACTCATGTAGCTACTCACCAACCCATGCAACCACTTTCACACCAACTGACAGACTGATACAGACATTGACACAGATTAGTCATTCACCCATGCATTCACTAAGACCCGTTTAATCACTCACTTAGACAGTCAGTCACGTATCTACTAAATCATTCATTCAGACACTCATACACCCACTCATTCTTTAATAGACCTTGGTGTGTGTGTGTGTATATATATATATATATATATATATATATATATATATATTCACTGAAAAAACCATAGGTTATAGACCATATATAGTTAGGAATTAGCATTTAAAAAACCTTATTTTACTCACACAAAACCATTGAAATTCCATATATAGTTAGTTGCACTAACTATATATCGCGCACCCGCAATCCACTGCTGATCATGTCACATATTACATCATTCATGACATGGTCAGTGACATCACTGATGACATCACTGATGACATCTCAAATGACATCACTGATGACATCTCACTTGACATCAATGATCACATCACTGATGATATCATTCATGTGATAATACAATGCATCTCCTCACACTCTAATATAACCTCCGTTACACCCAGTGTTAAATAGAGAGTATCATTTTTGAAACCATTGACACACCAATACTAGTTACTACATACGCACTCACTGATTCCTATGTCTACACACACATTCACTCATACAATCATTCATACATACAATCACTCATCTTTACAACACTATCATATGCACTCATACACCTATACAGACACTCACACTCTGCCACTCATCCATGGAGTTACTCACACACCTAGTCAGTCCTGAAAAGAATCAATCACACTTCCATTTTCTCATCTATACAGTTAAACACAGAACACCTTACATTTTTGAAACATATACTAACACATAGTTACTCTCTTATAGAATCACTGATACAAGTACACATTGATCTGCACAGAGTCACACACCTCCCAGCCAGCCATACACACACTCAGTCTCCCATACAAATACTTGTGCAACCAATCAATAACCCATATAGCTACTTATATAGCTACTGATCAACACATGCAGCAGCTTGCACAACAACAGACATACTGATGCACACTTTTAGACAGTTTAGTCACTAACCCGTGCATTCAGTAAGACGCATTTAATCACTCACTCATACAGTCAATCACGCACCTACTAAAACCTTCATTCAGACACTTATACATCCACTCATTCTTCAATATGTAAAACATATTTAAACTTTACAGAAACACATAATCACTGGATGTTGTCATCAGTGATGTCATCAGTGATGTCACTGACCATGTCATGAATGATGTAATATGTGACATCATCAGCAGTGGATTGCGGGTGCGCGATATATAGTTAGTGCAACTAACTATATATGGAATTTCAATGGTTTTGTGTGAGTAAAATAAGGTTTTTTAAATGCTAATTCCTAACTATATATGGTCTATAACCTATGGTTTTTTCAGTGAATTTTCAAGGTTTTGTAAATGCTAATTCCTAACTATATATGGTCTATAACCTATGGTTTTTTCAGTGAATTTCATTGGTTTTTTAACAGCTAATATCTGTAGCTGTAAAATGTATTCTTCTTTAAATCCAAAAATATATTTTATATGTTTATTAATAACTTTTTTTTTAAATATTTTTTTTTCTTCGTTCCCGCTTCGCGAATCGGGAAGCTTCCCGTTAGCTGACCTTGATGCCGCGAAATAGACCGCGAGCCGGTAAACGTTTCTTTACCGCAAGTGCCGCGTTAGAAAACAACATCGTGACGCCTCCCGTCCGCATGACGTTCCACGTTGTCGCGTGATACGTCATATGACGTGCTACGTTAGCGAACTGGTACGCGAAGCGAGTGCCAAAGCGCAGGTTTCTGGAAGCAAACCGGGAGGCCCTGCAAAGCGCTTAACGTAAACACAGCAAGTCATGTGACTTGGTAATAACACTTTTCATTGGTTCATTTCACTTTTGGTTTCCTAATGATGTAAGACTAGGTCATATAATCTAAAATGAACACTTTTGATTGGTTGAGAACTCTTGTTTTTCCCAAATGATGAAAATCCCTCCTTCTTTCCTCACTCTGACTTTCATCATTGTGAGAGAAAGACCCTTTGTGATCACTGAGCAATGGCTTCTTTAGTAGCTTCAGCTGGTGCTTCCCCACCACCTCCACCACATCCAAGGAAGAGTGGACCACCTGCTCAAGTTGTAATTCAACAAGAAGAAGAAGAAGAGGAACAGGAGGACGAGCACGAAGAGAGGCAGTTTTTGCCTGAGCAGCCCAAGACGTCTCACCGGAAAGAAAACTTCATTTGGCAATTTTTTAAAATTCCCAAAGGTCAGAAAAAAGTAAATGCAAGATACGTTACTTGCCTTATATGTCAAGATAGACTGTCCAGAGGGACCGACAAAAAATACAGTTTCGGAAACTACACAATGCATCGCCATATGACTAGGTGGCATCCTAACAACTACAGTGCTGCACAGTTTCGGAACGACCTAGATAATCTCCCTATTATGGCCAGAAGATCTGTTGTACCGGAAGTAACAGGACCAGAGGGCAGGGAGATGGTGCCAAATATACAAATGAGATTTGGTGAAGTAAAACACACCTGCGTATTTTGCGATGGATTCATTTCCTACGGAGAAAGAAGCATCACTCTGATCAACAGAGCTATTGACTATCATATGCAAGTTTGTCCGAAACGCCCAAAATAATAAATACTTCTTTTTTTTGTTTTGTTGCTCCTGTTGAGCCCTTTACAATGAATCGTTTTCATTGCCCCCTCCAAGAAAAACCCAAAAAAATATAAAACTGTTCCGAAAAATTCAAAAACATTAAAAAAATGTTCAGAAAAATAAAAAAAAAAGTTCTTTTCAGAACTACCTCCCCGTTATTAAAAAATTGGTACAATATTTGGAACTGTGCCAACCTCTCTTTCTCTTAGTTTGCTTCCTAGTTCGCTCGCTGGTACGCGAACTGGAAGCGAACCAAAAACAGTAAGTATAAGGGAAGGAAACACACACTTATGTTAAAAGAAAGACAGCTATAGGGGAGTAAACTAGAGATACTATTACCCATAATCCACTACTGATGATGTCACATATTACATCATTCATGACATGCTCAGTGACATCATCAGCAGAGGATTGCGGGTTTTTTGGCAACATGCCTTATCCACGGTTTAATAACGCTGCCTTTTGCTTTATATAAGTTTTCAAATTGTATGAAATATATACCAATAGGTCTTTATGAACCTTTAGGTAGTGCTTTTGTTCATGAGGTCTGGTCGCTTCCATACACATACAGATGTTTCAAAGATGATCAAGAAGTTTATCTGAATGGAGAGGAATGCACTGAGACGCCAGATCATTCACTAATGTGTAGGCACATACAGTTACACGATTCATGCAACAAACACCGACCAAATATGGCTTGCGTGTTGCAAGGCACGCCAGTTCCTGCTATCATCCCCACGTTCAAGTTGTTGGAAAATGGTAGTTATTTGATGCTCAATAATGAAGATTGTTCTGAGTTAATTAAAAGTATTCCTTTTATCGTAACAGTAAGTGAACGGGTTATTTGCTGCAGAAATGTTCTATTTCCTCCCACACATGAACATAGGGAGTTTTCAATCTGGCCACAAATACCAACCTTGGGACACGTTTCAACGGCATGACAAGAATAAGAGCTCTTTTGTCTCAGAGAGAGGTGGCCTTGAGTTCGGCCCGTGAAACTTTCGTACTTCACATAGCGAACACCCGTACACAGGTTTGCCTTTCAATTTCAGCAACATGTTTCCGACTATCTTTAACGCATCCTCCACAAAATCCCTGGCACACTTTTTTAAAGTTGTTACCAGTGGTCTCGTGACTTCATTTGAGAAAATCTTTGTAGTCATCCCTGCTCCCTTTCATTCCATTTTCTCCACTCTGGTTCGTGGATTGCATTTTTACTTGCATTACCAGCGGACGCTCTTGTGCTTTTTTACATTTTTAAATATGGATGTCCCTCCTATGCAACCTCCGACCCTGCAGCTGCTGACACTGTTCCGCAATCGCATGCTAGAATATTATGGCACAATGCCGTTGGCGATATTAAGCACGGCATATGGATTATCTTTTCGGTTCTCCTACTTCACCTGTGTCCAGCCTGTATTTCACTGCCTGACCTGTGATTTCGATTGGGCCATTGATTTGTGTCTCTGCGGACCGGTTTCTCCTGACGTCGACTTTAATCAGCTGATGACTCCTATCATTACTCACGAGTTGATTTGTCCTGGCGAAAGGATTATGGCTGTGGCATTGATGCATGGACTACTTGGTCCCTGGAATTTACTGGCGGCAGCACAGTCTTTCTTGGAACACAGCTTTCTTGAAAACCCACCGAGCTGTCCTCTGATGGTGATAGAGGATCCGGTGCTGGGAGAGCACGTATGTTCTTTTCCGCTTTTAAATTGGATGGCTGAACTGTTTTCGGATGAAGACGGTGACTTCCTGTTGGAGGCTGTTGCAGCTTATTTTGCATACACAGTTATGTCATAGACCTTTTTCATGTTTCATATGCTGAGTACTAGAATTTCATTGACAATTCATTGACTTAATTGTCAAGTTTTTATTATTTACCTTGCCTATTGGCTTAAGACTCGATAAAGTACTTGGCTGTTTTATTTTTCTTTAGCATTGAATTTTCCTAGTTTTTAATGCTTTACCTTGCGGACCGTCCACATATAAACTTGCAATCTGCTCTCATGAGATGGCACTTCTATTATCTTATTCAGTTCGTTTCCGGATCATGAGGAGGTGTCATCTAGGTCCTGGATATCTTTACACCGTGTTAAGTTAACATGGGCTCATTACCGGTTTAAACGCCATTTTTCCTTTTTTGCAACTTCTGCACACGACATTTAGTTGTTGCTTTAGCTTTCCACCTAGTAGTTCATCGTGGTTTACATGAGAATAATATGTTATTGGTCTACTATCTGCTTTACTTGTTAAACTATATCTGTACAGCGAGTGCTAAAGTTTCAAGAACAACACGATACAGAATTGTTATGAGGTCTGATCTCCACGACTTCATACTCATAACATAAGTGCAACTTCTGCCAATTCTGGGCATGAGGCGGGTTTTATATTGCTTTGCCGAACACACATACACAACAGTTGATGCGGTTCACATGAAGAGAGAGCTGGTGTATGCTGATGTGATTCCTTCAAATCTAAGACACTAAAGTATGGGCACGCCCTAAACCAACACAAAGAGACCTTCTTAGCAAATAATATAATATGTGTATTAGGGAGGGTGAGATATAAGCAGCCGCGGGCCGTGGAGGGAGTTACGGTGAGGCAGGGAGGCGGGGAGGGGGAGAAGCAGGGTGGAGCCCTCTCTACCTTGCCCCTCCCCCTCCCCGCCTCCCTGCCCCACCGTAACTCCCTCCACGGCCCGCGGCTGCTTATAAGTGTTGCTAACTCTTATTCATTTACAGCATGTTAACATACTGTCACCATTCGCTTTTTATGTACTAGTAACTATGCTGGTAATTTTGCTACTGATAATATGTGTACTTGTATTCTCCACCCTGCTTCTCCCCCTCCCCGCCTCCCTGCCTCACCGTAACTCCCTCCACGGCCCGCGGCTGCTTATAAGTGTTGCTAACTCTTATTCATTTACAGCATGTTAACATACTATCACCATTCACTTTTTATGTACTAGTAACTATGCTGGTAATTTTGCTACTGATAATATGTGTACTTTTATTATCTAAGGTACTACGCCTGAGAAGACGGCATTAGTAAATAAACATTTCAAATACACATGTGTTCTTCTTAACTCCATGTTCTGGTTTCTAAGAAATATATAACGACCGACTGTTCATGAGTTCCACGTATCCTGAGGTACTATAAGTTCATATTCTGGATTGTCTAAACATTGAGAGTTTGTTATATCCAATGTGACACTGTACCTAGCTTGCTAAATAGTTTTTGATTACTAACGTGAGTTTTGGGACACCCTAATTCGCCGAGGTTCCAATCCTCTGTCCACAGTTCTGTGTGAGAACAGAAACCCTGCGACAGGGGCACCCCCGACCCTTGCTGGACCTTCATCACACTTGCGATACAACTCCAGCAATGCGCCACCTTTACGGCACAGATACATCACGCATCTGTGCTGTTTTTGCCCCGTGATGCGCCGCATTGTAAATGCAGCACACCATAGGTGACGGAACAGCGGCACAGAATGACTAACACATCCCTGGTGATGCGCCAGTCATCATAAATCTATCCCTATGCTTCTTATCTTGTTAGAGATGAACCGCCATATGTATCATCAAAGTTATTTGCATTTCCTAAATAGCGAACTTTAAGGAATAAATAGCGATTCTTTACCATTCCTAGTTTGCGATGAGCTATTTGCTAATTAGCCGAATGTAGCCCAATGAAGCCCAATGTAGCCCAATGTAGCCCAAAGATGGCCGCCAGACACACAAAAAAACAAATGTAGCCCAAATATCAGCCAGATGTAGCCCAACTATAGCCCAGTGACAGAATGACCAATCAGCTTCGCAAACCTCCGTTATGCGAAGCGGAGCGCTGTTACAGATATATATCTTTTTTTGAACGTTAATTTCTCAAAATCCACTGGAGCACATATATTGAGACCTAGCAAAGGCACATCGGGCTACCAGTCCCTAATATTTTGCCAAGTTTCGTGCAAATCCATTCAGCCGTTCAATTATTATTTTTATTATTTTTTTTTGCCCCGCGGGGCCCTTTTAAAACCTCCACATCAAACCTAGGGGGTCAGCGAGGATCTACTATGCCCCCTTATAGTTATTTCCCCCTTTGTTTTGACCTCCTCTTGTCTCTCGATCCTACCGAGAGACAAGATGGCGGCCGCTACGGACTGTTTGGAATGTTGACAGACGCCGGAGAACCAATCAGCTTCGCTTCACAAAGCTCCGTTGCGCGAAAAGTCCGCGAACCAGAGCGCTAACCGGTCCGCTGTTACAGATATATATCTTTTTTAAAACGTTAATTTCTCAAAATCCACTGGAGCACATATATTGAGACCTACAAAAGGCACATCGGGCTACCAGTCCCTACAATTTTGCCAAGTTTCGTGCAAATCCATTCAGCCGTTCGGGCTAAAAGTGAGGCCAACCGCCCTATGGAAAACTCAATGTTAAAAACACGTTTTGGGACCCCCCTTTTTTCTCGGCCCCCACTGGACGAACCCCCCCCAAATTTTCAAGGGCTGCTCAGAAACAAAATGTGCCATTTTCCTGAAAATTTCAGCCAATTCCGTCCACAAACGCCAAAGTTATTAGACATAGAATTTTCAAAAAACCCATAGAGAAAAAATCCTAACTATATATACCTACTGGCGACCGCCAGTAGGTAATATATATATATATATATATATATATATATATATAACATTCTTAAACGTTTTAGAAACACTTAGCAACTAGATGATGTCATCAGTGATGTCATTTGAGATGTCATCAGTGATGTCACTGACCATGTCATGTGTGATGTAATATGTGACATCATCAGCAGTGGATTGCGTGGGCATTAGTTATAGTTAGCTCAGCTAACTATAATGGCTGAATTTCTCTGGTTTTGTACGAGTGAAATGTTAGCCTAACTATAACGTGACTGAAAACGGTGTCCTTTTAGTGGAAAAAAATACATATATATTTTTATATATCTGAGCCCTTCAAATATTTTATTGGCTTGCTTTTTGCTTCTTCGTACCACAGCCCATAGCATAAGGCAATGGGAATTTTACTGCATCTTACTCAAGAAAGACATTTAGTAAGAATGTCAGTGTAAGAAAGTACCCTCTTTCTGCATGGTTGCTCCCCTTATTGCTGAACTGCTGATGTACTTTGACTAAGTGTGCCCTTGCTTCTGCCAATCCAGTACCCAGGGCCTATGTTCTTTCCCTAAAACTGAATTGAAGACAAAACTCACTTGGCCCTCTCTGGCCACAGGTCACCCCTGGTAAATGGTACCCCAGGTACCCAAGGCACTGTGAAAATGGAAGGCCTCTAAGGGCTGCAGCACTTATTGTGTCACCCTTAGAGACCCTGTACCTTTACACTCACACACTGCCTTTGCAGGTTGTGTGTTTTGGTGCAGAACTAAGTGAAGAGTCGACATGGCACACATCCTTGTGTGCCATGCCTACAACCCACTGCCCTAGCCCTGGCATAGATCAACCACCCCTCTAGCTGGGTACACTATACCAGTGGTGAGGGTACAGATGTATGAGCCCTGTACCCCCTCCGTGTCTAAGCCAATTCTTAGACATTGTAAGTGCAGTAATGCCATTAAGAGTATATGGTGCTGAGAGTTTGTCAGTACGAACTCCACAGTACTATAATGGCTTTACTGAAAACTGAGAAGTTTGATATCAAACTTCTCAGCACATTAATCCTACACTGATTCCAGTGTGGAATTTAATGAAAAATGCACACAGAGGGCATCTTAAAGATGACCCCTGAGAAATGACCTAATAATAGTGTCCAGGCTGAGTGGCTGCTCCCCAGCTGCCACCACCGGACATGTTTCTGGACTTCTGAGTCGAGAACCTGCTGCTCTTGAGGGTCTGAAACAATGCAAATCCTGGGACGAGGTGCCAAGCCTCCTCCCACAAATGGGCAGAGTCCACAAAGTGGAAGCTTCAAAGGTTTGCCGCCTTTGTGAGCTTCCCCAGGCCTTTTGCTGCTTCCAGCAATTGGTCCCCACTGGTTCTGACCCCCACTTTGGGCAGGAGAACCGGCAGGAAAACCAAGTAAGGTGTATCCATCTTTGCCAACCCCACCCCTCAGGTGGGGGAGGCGAGGTGAAGCACCAATCTCAGTCCTCGCCATCTCACAGATGGGGGACCCAGCCAACCAGAGTGAGGCATATGATCCCCTCCCACAGGAGGGTGGCATAATAGGGGGTGTACCCACCCCAAGGAAGGGACCCAATGGTCCCAACCTTTTACTGACCTGTAATACCCCTAAATCTAGTAGCTAGGGGCACCCCTGAACCTTGCCTCCTCAGACAAACAACGGCCAAGAAGAAAAGAAGAAGAACCAAACAGCCGTGCCGAAGCTAAGAAGAGGAAGGACGCCCCCTGACTAGGCCCCATCCCTACCGGCCTGTTCCTACCTTAAACCTGCAGAAGTGAAACTCCGATGTGTCCTGCAGCCAGCAATCTCAAGAGCCCCGAGGACCTGCCCTGCCTTCCAAAGAAAAAAACTTTGCCTCCTGTGAACACCAGATTTGTTCATCCACAGACTCCAGCTCTGGCCAAATCTACGAGTCTGCACCACTCTGCACCCATCGACAACGGCCCGAGTTTGAGTGGCCCAACACCACGAGAAGGTCTCCCCAGTGATTCTGACCCAAGATCTGGTTATCACTGACCTGCCTCGAATCTCCCAGAGAAGCCTGCATCCTCTTTCTGGAGGATCCCCCCTAGTAAGAGAAATCCGACGCCTAAAGACACCCCTTGAAGAAATGTAGTCTTCATTCTCAGGGAATACTTACTAATAGAAAAAAAGAACTTGGCACAGAAGCTGAAAATATGAAAAGACATCTTTATTAAATTTAATAAGTGAGGCCACGTCACACAGAAGCCGTAGCAACTGAATGAGGTAGTCTGAGGAGTACAGAGAACAGAGGCCTTATATATGCTCAGGGTTACAAAACTCAGCATAAAAGTAAGGGGCAGTTCTTGCTTTTGCAAGCATGCAAAAATGCCTAACATGGACATGCAAGGTCTGCCAAACATTAGCCAATAGGACAAACACCCACTATTTACAATAGTCCAATCATAGGTATTATTACGCAAGGTATCGCATGACGACAAACCCATTTTACAGTTGTCCGGTCCATAATCAATCATTGAACAAACCCAACATTCTTCTTTAGACAAGCCGGAAAAACCCATAATAAAAAGGACCACAACCCATATCGTAAATAGACCATAAAAGAAGAAACAGAAACAGATAGAAGTAGGATAAGGCATGTTTGTGTGCAGTAAAACTGTATGATGTCCTGTGCTCTGATCCTTAATCTTGATCAGCTAAAGGGCAGGAACTGGTTTAACAAGGTCAGCTTCAGGCAACAGGGTCAGTTCACTCAGGTCAAACAGGAGTCTGCATGAACTCGAGCTAAGGTGTACATGTCCTTAAAAGACCAGTTCAGCCACAATCATTGGCCTATGTGAGGGCAACCACAAAATGGCTGCCATACACAAAATGGAACCCACGGGTTCAGAATTCACAGAACCTCAGACCCTCCTTTTGCCCTTACATAGGCAATCACTCAGTCTGTATCTGAATCGATGTCAATATTATCCGTTATTCCTTTCACTAAGGCATTATTACTCGAGTTATCTTTCATGGAACGCAAGGGATAGACTTCGTTGGCATAAATAAACATCGTCTGATATGCCCATACAGACCCATTGTAACTAAATGACAGAACCAAATAGGGAACACCTCTATCTGTAGTATGTGGCATAAGACCACACACCCAACAATTAGTGGTGTTCATTACTAACTGGTTTTGATGCAGAAGCTGTACAAAGGAATTATTAGTCAACTCTGACCTCCTAACCAGTTCATGTTCAGGTAAAGTTTGGAAAGAATGCGAAGAAGTAGTATTAGGAAGAGACATAGGTTGGGAGGTGGGTACAGATGTCAATTGGGTAGCAAAAACAATCCAACCCACAAAAGACAACGTCATGCTTAAAAATACTAGAAACATGTTATTAAGAACATATGGACAACAGAAGAAAGTAATGACCACTATTACAAACAAAATTATAATTTTTCACAACTCTAAGCAGAAAGCAAATCCTAAAATTATCTAGTAACATTTTTTATGGCTCCTATGCATTTCAGTAACTTATTATATGTTCAGGTGAAACAGTGGTGATCCTCATCAATGCTCTGAGGTGAAAAAGGGGTTACTCTTCCACAGAGAATGGATTTTATTCTGCTTTTACTAAACGGAATACTACTTTAAAACAATGCCAGCAAAACAATAAGAATCAGTCTCCTAAAACCCATTTTATGCAATCACACGGAAAATACCCAGAGTCCGTCCAAGCCTCTCCGGCAGGCTTCTATTGTTCATCAAATCCTCTTCTGTTGTTTTCTTCCGCATGGGCCTCTTCATTCAGGCCTTTCATGAAAATGGTCCTTCTCAGTATCCGTTGGAGTGCCCTCCTGGCAAACACTCGCAGCTTATTTGAAAGTCTCAATGTCTCAAGGCAGTGCACCAATATCTCTCCTCTGCGGCAGGCACTACAGATAGTGTGCTCTTCATTGAGCAAGGGCACAGATCATCTTATGCAGATCCGAGTCCACATTCTCAGGCTCCAACACTCATTACTCAGTGTCAGAGAACGCTCAGGCTGCTCTTTCATGGGCACCATAATGTAGTACCTTTTTCCAATCCTGGATCCTCCGGTGCACTGCACTTCCGTTGGAGCAAAGAAAAGGGGGGTATGGCCAAAACTCAGGCCAAGGGGCTCAATGGACTGCCTACTGTCAGAGGTTACCAGCACATGACAGGTGAAAAACTAAAACCTCAAAATAACTGGAATCCTTCTCTTTCGCTCTTTTGCACTGAAACTGGTTCTGTGATGTCCAATGTCGTCTGATGGAGCAAGTACGATTCTTTGGAGATACCATGGATGGCGCGCTGGCGATCGCTGTCCAGCCTTGCTGCTTTTCTGGGTGCTGGGACTGTCACTGATGGGAATTAGCTTTTCATCAAAGGTCCGCAGGTTATTATGACTTAATCCTGCAGAACCTAGTGACGTAGGAAATGGGACACATTTATTAGTTACCTTCAATTTAGTACAAAAAACCAGTTTGTCTTTAACAAGATGATTGCAAGCAGGTGGTCTGCAATCTGCGAGGGAGTGGCCATACGCCATGAGACAATTCTGGTCTAGAACACACTGTCATTCTCAAAAGCAATACAAAGACAAAGGCAGTAGACAAAACAGTGCCTCTAGCCTCTTCAATTCATTTCCATGTGAGAGCATATACTCTACAATCTAAAGGTAGATAGCGACATAGGGATTCTATCTGAATGGATGTCCTCACGCATGATGACATCATCTAATGGGGTAAACATATTTTTTTCTCTCAATGATTAAGTCTAGGTGTTCCTAAATTCCTTATCTAGAACATCTCAAAAGAGAAATTGCCTGATACAGATTATCAGGGACATGTAAATACCTCCCTTTTAATAACTGTGCATCATGTGCACTGTGCAATACACAGACTAATGATCAAAATGTGGAAACTCGTCTTATAATAGCATTGAGTCAGTTAACCAGTCCATCACTACCATGACGGTCAGACTGGAAAACATCGAGGTAGGCCCAAAGAAAATTCTTAAAAACCAGTCTTGTTATACAAAAGGGATTTATACATAATATGGGGGTCTCTGGTACATTACTACAATCTGGAAGTGTGAACCTAATACAATATTAATAATAAAAGAAGGCTAACTGGTGAAAGGAATATGGAAAAGGGAAAATGGGACTAGGACACAGCTAAAATCCCCAATTACTAGGCACGATGCAACATCAATCAGGGGAGAAGTGACGAAAGAAAAATCTATAGGAAGAACAAGAAATTACTTGCGTGACAGTCAGGCATGTGACACAACACCAAGAGTGGGGGTGATACATAAAAATCAAAATAGTTCATGATAGTTAGCTCTACCGCTGGCCTCTACACCATATACGGTAATCTCAGCTAATGTTCCAGTTCCCTTTTTCAGGGAAAAAAATTAAACCTTGTTTCCTTTATGGTACAAGGCCATACACTATTTAGGAAGCAGAACACAACTGACTAATGTAATATAAAAATTAGGTCACCATGCACAAAAGTCACAGATCTATAATTTATCCTTACGTCCAATACAGGATACATAAATTTAGGGCTGCCTGTTCCTTACAGGAAAGGGGGCAGCAATGTGACTAACTGTAGGTGAAACCTCGTTTCCTGTATATCTCTTTTATTTTACTTTAATACTATATAGCCAAAATCGACATGCACTGGTGAAATGTTGTCTGTCTCGCTCACAGGATGAAAAAATATAATATCTGTGAAATTTAGCGCAAATTCACCCAGCTGTTGTACAGGATACACATCGTCATGTATATCCCTTCACAACACAGGTAAACTTGTAATAGCATCATAAGCAGCAACATAAAACAAAAAACATGCAAAAAAAACGCACAAAACGGACATGTCAAGCCATCAGATATACTTGCTGTATATCAAGCACAAAAAACCCCATAAGCAAATAATAGCATATGTGAATGAGCGGTGATGCACACACTTCAAGTCCTGCACTTTATGCACTGTGAACCTGCAGCCCAAAACCCACTATTCAGGCCTTCTTAATTTGTCTGGTTTAAAATCAAAATTACACTTTCTTTTACACACTTTCCCTTACTTTCCTCATACTTACTTTTACTTTCCTTACCCTCCTTTTGACAGCTGATCACTAGTCAGTCGTGATCGGCTGGCAAGACAATCCACTGTGTCACTTGAAAACCACTTGAACATTCCTTTCCAAAGGAGTTACGCAAAAACACATCTCTTTTCAACCTACCAAACTTACGTGTCTTGACAGCCTTAAAATCACCCAGAACAATCCATGAATGATCTGCGGGCAGAAGCCCAAAAAAAATACAACACACAAAAGAGAGACATTTCTCATAACAAACAAATATCCTTTATAAATTGTAATCAGAAGACAAAGCATGATACACATTAACAGACACAAAAATAAATTTCCATTACTTAACTGTTACCATCTTGTCGGTCAGCTTGCAACATTAAGCTAAAACTAAAATTCTTTCACTGACACTCCATGTTAACTTTGTGCCACAATTTTCACTTTGAAAAATAATTCTTTAATTGGCAAATCGTTCTCACTTAGGCATGTAGCCTTCAAAATTTGAATAAAGAGCTTCCTCTTATTTTCTGTCTAAAACTTAATGCAATGCCTCATTTTCTGTCAAATAAAAGCAACTAGCGGACATCATTTTTTCAGAGCAGAAATACAAATGTATCATTTCTGCAGAGCATTTAGCATGATGTTAGGACTTTCAAAGAAACCCTTTTTCATATTTTTCCTTTGTAATTAAGTTTTTTAATTTTATTGATGTTCTTATGGAGAAACCAGAAACCCTCCCTTTTTAGAGGCCTGTTTAGCAAGGTCATTCTGCATTTCACAGAGACAAGGCCCTAATTTAAAAGGTACAAATGTCAACATGACAGCCTCCTTCCATTGTTTACAGGGAAACTAAAGATAACACCTCAGCGCGACTTGAGCAAGCCTCTGCAGCTCTACTAGCCCCCACCCTCTGCTCATTCTGAGGCTGTCAAAGGCAAAAGGCCTTCCTAATTCCTCCTAATCTGCAATAATTCACTCTATTTTGAAAAATAATGTCTCCTTTTTAGGCGCTAAAAAATTATCTCTGTTTCCAGATTATTAAACAACATTTACTGTGAATAATTCACAGAACCTAATAACACACATACCAGTTTTCGAACAAGTGCTTGTTGCAATGGTACTTATTTCATCAACCTTAAATGAATCTCACTGGGCCATTTAAAAGCAAACCCAAATGAGGACAGCCTGCAAATTTGTATTATACCTAAATGTATGCATTCACTGAAGCCTAAAATCACTTTAAAGCTATTATAAATGGCAAAAATAACCAAATTCGACTTTGATATTTGGGGCACTTAAAAATAAATATCCTATAAGTATGTTACATATTAATCATCCTCAGAATGTTCTTTACACATTACAGATATTAGACATTAGACATATCTCATGAAAATCCTTAGACAAATGAGTTTTTTACGCCTGCGCTAAGTGAAATGTCATATGCTAATGTCCTCATTATGCAGTGCAACACAACTCAAATTAAATTATAATGCTAGGAGGTCACAGTATGAGCATTACGCTTCATGAATAGTAAAAAACGAATTTTGTAGTACTTATTTTTAATAATTATTTTTCATAATTTAATAATTATTTTTTAATAAACCCAATCATTTTTGATAATACCACATATAAAAGCAAGCTGCATCCATTGCCTATCATTTTTAGACGCATTCATTTATAAGCCTAAGCACAGAAGCCTAACTTAAAACATGACAAAATTTGGCGCCACATTTTTCTTTCTAAAAAGGACAATTTTTATTTAGCAACAGAGCCCAGAATACGCGTACAAAAATGCTTAAAGAGAGGAAACCCTTAATTGAAATGTCTTCCTGTAATACAAAATAATGAAGAAATGCTATAAGTTCGTTTTTCTACAAAAACACACCATTCGTTTTTGGGGGCCTTTTTATTCCTAGTGAATGTGAATTTTAATTTTTTTTTTTTAAGCATTTAGACATTTTGCTTAATAGACTGAAAACATACAAAAAACCACAAACACACATTTGAGCTCATTTCAGACATAAACAGAAAGGGGTGAAACACTCAGGACACACAATACGGCGCGCTTTAGCCATGCATTTCATAAATAGCGCCAACGCTATGTACTTACAGAAGTTGCACTAATGGGAAAACCACATAGACATTTAAACACACATTTAACCCACAAATCAATACTCAGAACAAAAATAAAGGACAGCCCACAGACTGTACTTAAACCGAACCATTTGCAAATACTAGTTGTAAGTCATATTTACAAGAAACGCTTCTCAATAGTGTTCCAAAAGACTGTAAAAACAGACTGCTGCATATCCAAGAAGCCAAAACACACTCAATTCACTAGCTTTGGCTGGCAGAACACAAAAAAATCGCTCTGCATATCTTCATTTATAAAATTGCGCAGAACAAAGGATCCTTGTTTTGTATTATGTCATATTTTAATTCCCTGGGGATACAGAATCACCAAGGAAGAAATATGTTTGTATACCTACCTATTTAGGTATTCCTTCTAGGAGAGCCGGCTAATTAATTTCACATCACAACATGGTACCTTTCAAATAAAGCCACACATTCTTCTATGTGAGCTTTTAAACAGGCATGCCAAAAATATTGCAAAATATACAATATTATAATCAATGTAGTGCTTAATGTACTTTACGTACGTGCACCGTTCAACTAAACCAAATAGAGAAAATTCTACTCATTACCTGTTCTACACAAATTGCAATTCGCATATACAAACCTATACAAATCCAAAGTTGGCCAACACAAATTCCAAAATTCCAAAGTTACAGTCCTAAATTTGCTAAAACCAGGCATCTTATAGCTCACTAATCTAGCTTCAAACTTCAAGGGGTTATCAAAAACGATATACTCGCAAATATACGAGCCCCTCTGCTTTGGTAATTGCAATAACCAAATCAAAACCAGGAAACCAACCCCTCGGCTTTGGTAATTGCAATTACCAAATCAAATCCAAGAAACCAAACAAAGTCGTGGGAGCGACCTACTTGTACTTCTTATTCTTACTAATCAAAAGGTTATCCAAATTCTAACTGTCAAGTTCTACATGACCTAACGGTTCTTTTTTTTTAGAATACTCACGCCAAAAAGGTTCTCAGTCAGGAGTGACATGTGGAGGATCAAAATCAGGAAGATCAGAAATATACTGGGCTGCAGAAACAAAGAATCTCCAGAATCCCTGTGCACAGAGTACCTCCTTAGTAGAATCCTGTTCTGTCCTCCTCAGTAGATTTCAGTCCTCTGACAAGATCACTCCCACAGATAGTCACTTCTCTGATGAAGCCCCACATTGGGCGCCATTTGAAGAAATGTAGTCTTCATTCTCAGGGAATACCTACTAATAGAAAAAAAGAACTTGGCACAGAAGCTGAAAATATGAAAAGACATCTTTATTAAATTTAATAAGTGAGGCCACGTCACACAGAAGCAGTAGCAACTGAATGAGGTAGTCTGAGGAGTACAGAGAACAGAGGCCTTATATATGCTCAGGGTTACAAAACTCAGCATAAAAGTAAGGGGCAGCCCTTGCTTTTGCAAGCATGCAAAAATGCCTAACATGGACATGCAAGGTCTGCCAAACATTAGCCAATAGGACAAACACCCACTATTTACAATTGTCCTATCATAGATATTATTATGCAAGGTATCGCATGACGACAAACCCATTTTACAGTTGTCCGGCCCATAATCAATCATTGAACAAACCCAACATTCTTCTTTAGACAAGCCGGACAAACCCATAATAAAAAGGACCACAACCCATATCGTAAATAGACCATAAAAGAAGAAGCAGAAACAGATAGAAGTAGGATAAGGCATGTTTGTGTGCAGTAAAACTGTATGATGTCCTGTGCTCTGATCCTTAATCTTGATCAGCTAAAGGGCAGGAACTGGTTTAACAAGGTCAGCTTCAGGCAACAGGGTCAGTTCACTCCGGTCAAACAGGAGTCAGCATGAACTCGAGCTAAGGTGTACATGTCCTTAAAAGACTAGTTCAGCCACAATCATCGGCCTATGTGAGGGCAACCACAAAATGGCTGCCATACACAAAATGGAACCCACGGGTTCAGAATTCACAGAACCTCACCCTGCTCCGCCCCACAGCCTTGGGTGGCCGAACCGATGGTGTCCCAGTATCCCCAGGCATCCCAACTTACCTCTCCAACCAGTGGTCACCTCCAGAAGATCTTTGTCCCCGAGCCTGCAGTCTGTGTTAAATACGGAAGAATTCCTTTTGCAATCAACAGAGCACACAACGCCAAACCAGCACCCTGCATCCAGCCGCCCCTGCGCCACTGCGGTGCACTTTTTGTGCTAAACAGGATCTCCTTTGCCCTGGGCCTAACACCAGGAGCTTTGCTCCCAGAACCCAGTGGCCTGCCTGTAAGCAGCCACCAACCGGAGGCCCTCTATCCACAATTGAATTACATTGGGCCTCAGCACTCTGCACTCTGCCGCACTAGTGCCGCTGAGGGTGTAACAATAGTGCATTCTTGACCCTGAGGGAACCCTTGTTCTTACTCCAGAAACTCAACCCCAAAGACCAAGTAATTACCTGGTAACCGCTAACTTTATTTCTATCCGTAGGAACCTATTGACTTCTTTTCTCTGAAAAGTGTTCAAAGTGTGGAGTTGATTTGTATGGAAACCTGAAAAATTACAATTGTGCAAAACTGATTTTACTTACCTTTTCTCTAGGAAATGTCCCAGTGTGATATCTAGGCATATCACACTGAGTGGAAAAGGAACTTAATAAGTAATCAACAAAGTAATGAAAGGGGGAGGAGCTTCGCGATCATCCAAGATGGTCGTGTGAGCACAGAGCTCCCGGGACCCTCGCCGCCCTTCGCAACTATCCTGAAATATGTCCTGATTTCGAAGATGGGCTTTTAAAGACGCGCTTTGGCTGATCTCAACACTTCTTCGAGAATTTCATTTGGACGTCGGGAACCACTGCTACATCGACTTCAACTTTTGCGGCCTGCCCCAGGACGTGGCCGGGGGCTCTCTTAGCCAGCAAGCCGTGGAGTAGTTGAATAACATCGGCCGAAGGGGTTTTCCCCCAGACGACCTCATCTCAACTTTCGGTTTCGCTTTCCTACTCCGGGCCTCGTTCGATTGGAGAACGTCTCAGATCTACCCTTGATCCGGCTTGGCTTCGCCCCTCCGTAACGTGTTCCATCTGTGAGCATTTTGCCTTCAACTTTTCCGGCACTTATCCCATTGTGGCTCACTTTAGCTGACTTTTGGCCTCGCCATAAACGGCCATTTTCACCAGGTCTCGCGGGCCCCTTCGGGGCACCCTTTTCAATATGGCCACCAGACCTGACCCAGAGAAGCGCAAGACTAAGACGCCTCTCCGAGGGGGACAGATTCAAACCAATGTTATGGATCGTAACACCCATCCTAAGGGATCCCCCGGTGGTACCGGCCGTACTCCTGAAGATCCTGGGGCTGAATCTGCCGCTTCTCCTGAACTTTCCCTACAGGATGTCATGAGTGCCATCGCCAGCATGAAGGCTTCGATGGGTCAGCAATACGAGGCCCTTGCCTCGAAGGTCGACACGGTGGCCGTCGACGTCACTTTGATTAGAGCGGACCTGGCGAAAACTAATGAGAGAGTCAAGTCCTTGGATTTGAAGACCTCCAGCCTAACTACCGACGTCTCCGACATACAGACTGAAGTCGGCAACCTACGTTCCTCGAACGACTTGATGGCACACCGGCTTGAGGATTTTGAAAATAGGGCACGGCGTAATAATGTACGCATTATTGGAGTCCCTGAGAACCATAAACATTCTTCGATTGATCTCCTGGTGGAAGATCTTGTTTTAAATCGTCTCGCCCCCTCTGGGCTCAGCAAATTCTTCGCCGTTGAGCGAGCCCATCGAGTTCCGGGTGGAAAACCGAAACTGGGTGCCCCACCGAGACCTATCATTGCAAAACTTTTTTACTTTCGTGATAGAGATGCTTTCCTGCAGGCCTCTCGGTTGGGCGGCCCGGTGAAGTTCGAGAATACGTCCGTTCACTTCTACCCGAATTTTACTCAGTTGGTTCAAAGGCAGAGAATGGGTTTTCAGGGTGTGAAACGGCGGCTACGTGACTTGGGCCTTAAGTACGCCATGCTGTTCCCAACTAGACTTCGGATCGAATATGAGGATCGGACATTTTTCTTTGATCGCCCGGAGAGTGTCGGTGACTGGCTTGACTCTTTGCCTAAAAAGGATGATCGATCCGAACACCCTGGTGGTGCCGAGGGCGGTTTGCCGGAGTAAGAGTGACACTGTGGTTCCCGATGTCTGAACTTTTCATTCGTATTTCAGCTGAGTCTAATATTTGGGTCTTCTATGTCCTGGTCTATATTGGCCCGGGGTGGTGGGGGGGGTAAATCGGGACTCTTTCCTCCTCCTAGGATTCTTTGTTTAGATTAGTTTAATGACTGGGCGACAGGCACACTGCAAGTTGGGGTGGCTATTGAGTCTCATGCAGGGGTACAGGGTGGGGGGAGTTGTAACGGGTTCCAGTTGGGGGGTGGTGGGGGGTATTTGTTCATTTGTTCTTTCTCGCAAGGCATCGTATTGTATTCGTTATTGCTTCGATGGATGTGTTCTTTGTGGGGTGTGCTCTGCAGTCTCTTCGGGAATGGGGGGTAGTGAGTTGAGACTGCTGTCTTGGAATGTCAACGGGTTGGGGGACAGGATAAAACGAGGGATTGTGCTGCAGTTTTTGAGACGTCATTCTCCTGATTTTGTCCTTCTGCAAGAGACACACTTAATTGGTAACGCTTGTCAAGCCATGAATAGACGAGGCTATCGCTTGGTTGCTCATTCCGGATTTACTTCTGGCTCTAGGGGGTGGGTATTCTGGTCCGGTCTTCCCTCCCCTTTGAGATTGATGACGTAATACTTGATGATAGGGGGTGCTACGCCGCGCTCACTGGTAGATGGGAGGGGAAGACGCTCTCCATACTCACGATCTATGTCCCCCCTGGCCTGCAGACTCCCACCTTTGCTGATATTGAACGGGTTGTTCTAGGGCTTCCTGAAGGTCTTTTAATCCTGGGTGGGGACTTTAACTCTGTCGTCTCTGGCTCCTTGGATCGCTACCCTCCCAGAGATTTGGCTAGATCTCAGTTATGGATGAGTGGGTTTTTGGAAACTTTCGGGCTGGTGGATAGTTGGAGGTTGATGCATCCTGTGCAGTTACAATATACCTTCCATTCAGGAGCCCACGGGAGCCTCTCCAGGCTTGATTATCTTCTAATGCCAGTGGCACAATCCTCCTCGATTAGGGAAATCCGACACCTTCCCAGGGGCATTTCAGATCATTCCCCCTTGTGGCTCTGTGTGGAAGCTGGGGTGTGCAGTGAGGGCAGGGTTGCTCCCATCAACCCCTGGTATCTCCAGAATCCTAAGATCCGCTCGGAGCTGATAAAATCTATTGATCATTACTTCCTCGATAATGTGGGATCTGTTTCTTTATCTGTGTCATTGTGGGAGGCTTTCAAGACTGTTATACGTGGACATTCTTTGTCGTTAATTGCTGGCGCCAAGAAGGCCAAATGTGAGGAACTGGTGCGCATTGAAGCTGACATAACTGTCATTGAGAGGGACCTCGAGGCGGGTGTCACCCGTGCTAAACTCCACTCCCTCAGCTTAAAACAATCTGATTATAAAGCCCTGGTGACCGACGCTGCCAAAGTAATGGACAGAGAGCAAAAGGGTAGGCTGTATGATGTGGGTGACAAGGCTGGTAAATTGCTTGCGTGGCTTGATAAGAAGGAATGAGCGAATCGTGTAGTTCCTGTGATTGAAAGGTCGGATGGAGTGTGTGTGACTGACCCGGCTGGGATCATTGACTGTTTTGTGGATCATTTCTGTACTGTGTATTCTTCAGTTTGTGATAGGGACGAGGAGGATTCCCAGTTGTTATTGCGGGACATTGCATTGCCCTGTCTCTCTGATGTTGATAGGGATTTTATGGACGCACCGCTTACGACAGATGAAATAGCGATTGCCATCCGCTCCCTTTGCTCTGGTAAGGCTCTGGGCCCCAATGGCTTGCCTATTGAATTGTACAAACTGCGGCCTGACAAAATGGCGCCCTATCTGAGGGATATGTTCCTTGAGGAGCTGAAATCTGGTTCCCTTCCCGCCGATCAGCGGCTGGCCTCTATCGTGGTAATACACAAGGAGGGTAAGCCGCGCGACCGTTGTGCCTCTTATAGGCCCATCTCCCTTTTAAACGCCGAACCCAACATTTTAGCCAAATTGTTAGCTAACCGCTTGGTTAAGGTGATCTGTGATTTGATCCATCCTTATCAATCCGGTTTTATCCCGCATTGCAATACTGCCCTTAATCTTCGGCGGCTTCATGGAGTTCTCGCGAGAGCCGGGACCCTCTCTGAGCCGGCCATTTTGGCTTCCTTGGATGCCACTATGGCTTTTGATACTATCGAATGGCCTTATCTCTGGGCGGCTCTCGCCAAATTTGGTTTTGGCCCTATATTCATTGCATGGGTGAAACTTCTTTATGAGAAGCCTCTGGCTCAGGTGGTGGTTAATGGGAAGGTATCTGGCATTTTTACTCTTGGACGGGGCACTCGGCAGGGCTGCCCGTTGTCTCCCTTGCTTTTTGCCCTTGCGCTCGAACCGCTGGCCGCATGGCTCCGCTGGGAGCCCTCGATAAGGGGTATTAGGTGGACTCCTGACTTCGAGGATCGTATTTCGCTTTATGCGGATGACATCCTTCTGTACCTTACATCCCCCCAGAAAACCCTGAATGTGCTTTTTGACATTTTAACTTCATTTGGGAAGAACTCAGGTCTTGTTATTAATTGGACCAAATCCTGTGTCTATGTGTTAGCAGGAGGGCTTCCCACGCTGCCTCCCAGATTCCCGATCCAAGTCACCGAGTCAGGGTTCAAGTATTTGGGGATTTATTTCTCCCTGGATCCTGTGGTTTGCTACGAGCGCAACCTGCTTCCCCCACTCCAGCGACTGAAACTTGATGTCTCGCGCTGGCGTCGGTTACCGTTGTCGCCGCTCGGGCGTGCTGCTCTTTTTAAGATGATGTCGCTGCCGAGATTTTTGTACGCACTCCAAAACTCCTTTGACCCTATTCCCTCCGGGTTTTTTCGGGAGGTGGAGAGCCTACAGCGTCGTTTGTTTTGGGACGGACGCGCGCGTATTGCTCTCCCCAAGCTTACGCTCCCTTGGTATGATGGAGGCATTGCTTTCCCAGACATTAAGCGTTACTATTGGGCCTCTCAATTGAGTGCGATTAACCATGCCACCTATGCACCGGGTCCTTCACCGGCTTTCGAGATGGATAACACCTTTTACCGGGCGGGAATTATAGTAGGGCGCTTTACTCCAAAGGGATTTGCAGGACGTTAACTGGGCCCACTAAGATTGCTGTGAGAGTTTGGCGAGATGCGAATGCGGCTTTGGGGTGGGGTGATAGATTGACTCGTGCGGCTCCGTTGTATGACTCTGAACGTTTGGGTCACTTATGGAGAACGAAAGATTTTGAGAAATGGGACATGATTGGTAGAGTAGAGAACCTCTGGTCCAAGGGAAATGTTAAAACCTTTGAGGCGCTGAGGACGGAATATGAGCTCGGAGACAGGAAATTTTTCAGATACATGCAGGTGCGCCATGCCTTGCTGTCGGTTTTTGCTGCAGGCACTGACGTTCCCGAGTCCTCCCCTCTCGAGGACCGTATATTGGACGGTTATGTCCCTGACAACATGATTTCATTGATTTATAAAAAATTGATCAATAATCGGACTGATCTACTTGTGCGTCTCAGAGCGGTATGGACTGAGGATGGATTGGAATTAGATGACGAAGACTGGCAATCCGCGTTGTCGTCACCCAAGGAGGTTGCTATTCTTGCCCGTCTTCGCTTTGTCCAACTTAAGATCCTTCACCGTATATATGTTACCGGTCCGAGTCTGGTGCGAATGGGCTATTCTCTGGATGGGTTGTGTAAACGTGGTTGCGCCATGTCTGGAACCTTCCTTCATATTCTGTGGGAGTGTTCGGCGGTGGCGGGGTTTTGGGCTCGAGTACATGCGGTGATGGAAAGAGTTACCGGAGTGTAGTTGTTGCCCGAAGCTAGGCGCTGCCTGCTGAACGTGTGGGCACCGAATGATTACACTGTTGCTCAGATCCGTTGGGTGACCCTTGGTAACATGATAGCTAAGAGAGACATCGCACAGTTGTGGGGTTCCCAGAGGTCGCCCACGGTCTTGGTGTGGAAGGAGGGCATGGATTGGTGCATGTTTAGGGAGAAAACGGTGTCTCTGGCTAGGGGTAGACCTAGGAAATGGAACAGAGTCTGGTCTCAGTGGAATGCCTATCGTGGGAATATATGTACTCCCCCGCAAGACTTACAAACTGATGTTCCCTTATCCCCCTAAATGACGTTCCATGTACTGTTTAATACTATGAATGCTGCTCTGTTTCCCCACTGCCCCCCCCCCCTCGACGGATTATAAGTGTATGATTTTCCTGAATATTTGAAGTAACACTCTATGCGGACACATGATCGCTAATACTGTATTTAATGCCTTGATTGTTGTTGTTGTATATTATTTATCAATAAAAGTTTTTAAAAAAAACAAAAAAAAAACAAAGTAATGAAAAAGTAATCTGTGCAGTAATTTCAATACCTTGACTTACCTGTATTTCAAACAACTGCATTTGAACTTGTATTCACATGTAAACACTGCATAATATTTTGCAAAGCATTTATTCCATTTACCTGTGCCAGACTTGGCTTGGTTCTAGAAATAAAATAACTTAATAATATTGTTATACAAACAAAATTGGTGTTTGAGTGTGTGACATAATTTGCTGATTGAATGTGTACAACAAATGCTTAACACTACCCTCTTATACAGCCTTACCGCTCGCCCACACTACCACAAATAGAGAATATGATCTATCTACTTTTACCTCTGCCTACCTTTGGGGTTCCACTGGACTCTATGAACACCATACCTCATTTTGGTATAGTATATACAGACCCAGCTTCCTACAGTGAGTCATTGAAGTGTTGTGACAGACTTGTTAAGCATTTGATTCCGAATTGAGATGGACATCTAGTAAAGTTCTGAAGGGCTGCAGTCTTAGTGAAGACTTCAGACTGTGAAATAGAAATCTAGTTTTTACTCGAGGTACTGAAATTATGTGAACGGCGAGACCGTTGGGGCTTTGCCAGAGCTTTTCTTGAATTGCAACAGCCTGCCTGCTCAGCAGGTAGACTATAGCAATTCAGAGTCGACGTTAGATGAACTGTCAATAATCCAAATTCTGTGTCTATGACCACATACCCAAATCCCCCTCTTAGATGATTTCAGAACCCCCATTGTAGATGTGTTGTCTGTCAATATCTTTACTGATCTTCCTTATAAATCTGCATCAAAGGCTTTGAGAGTTTGTTTCATTGCCCACACTTCCAGAATATTTATGTGCAGGTTTTATATTTGAGGAGGACACAATTTGTTGATGTAATTGCACCCTTAGTTTGGTCACCCCAAAATCTAGATGGGATGAGTCAATAACCATGCTAGCACTATCCAACCAAACAGTCTGTATGGCTCCTCACTTAACATGTTTCTAGGATGTTCCACCACTGAAATTAGGCAGTCGTATCTAGTACGATCAAGGTCCTGTCCAAGAGATGATCATAAAATTGGTTACAGTGAAAGATTTAGGGCACAGTTTTTCTAGGAGGTAGACCATCCCATCCCATCTGTGCAGTGTGTTGCAGTTACTTTCGAGATACGCCCACTTGGTGGGGATGGTTTTGGTGAAATTGCGCTTGCCATCAGGCAGAAGCAATTTAATCAAAACACTAATGCCAGACGCCTGCCATGTCCTGGGGGACTACTTGACATTTTCTTTCAGCAGAAACAACCCATTAAACAGGGGATTCACTGCACATTAGGGCCATTGTTTTTCCTTTTTGTTCAGCGGAGAGTTCACTCCACACTGTTGGTTTTTCAGTTTGTGACCTGGGTGGGAAAAATGAAAGACTCCGAGACCAACCGCCCTATGACGGAGGAGCTGCAGTCACAGCCTTCCAACTGCCTGCGATCCTAAACCTGGTGGTTCTCCACCTATAAATGAGGCCAGGAAACTGCAAGTTTGGCGGAGTAGGCTCTCTGATATCTTATTGCGCGGCTCCCACTCGGATACTGCCTAAATGAGACCCCTAGACTTCTCCGTAATGGTCTCATTTTAATTCGTGCAAATAACAAGGACTCCCGGTAGTTAATCTAGAGGACAGGGTATTTTAATAATAGCGGAAAAATTCCTAGGCAGTTCAAAAGTGCAGTTTACATCAGCATATTTTCATCATAACTCAAACAATAGTTTTGAACTCAGTGTAAAGGAAAAACAACTTGTTAGAACATACAAAATTTCATTTTATTCATATTTAGTGTTAAAAAGAAGGATGTATTTTAGGAATGATTTCAGATACAAAGAATATATTACAAATCAAAACTGGTACATTCATTGTCTAGTTATTATGATTTCGTGAACAATTTAATCTAAACAATGGAAAATACAAGAACATCATTGTTAAAACATTTGAACAATATTAACAAACATAAGAAAACGATGACTAATATGGCGTGGCTGTATGATGAGAGTTCTCAACGCGCATTTCGGCACCAGAGGTGCCTTAATCAGGAGTGCCACAAGTTATTATCCTACAGAAATGATCGAAGAAGATACAAATAATATGTCAGCAACATAACTAAGTTCAATTGTGTTAAGTTAAAATTTCAGATAGGTTTGTTCAACAAAGGAAATGGAAGAGATTACTCAAATGTTGCCAAAAAGCCCAGGGGTAATCAGGATCAAGATACCAGTCAGTGATAACCATCACCAAGAGAGAAGATGAACCAGACTATTTGAGATCAGAAAAAAAGAAATCACAATAGGTGTGTCGCGTAAAGGAATGAATGAAGAAGAGATTACTAGGACTTGATGTTGGGTCTAGTCAATATCTTTGATGGTGAAAGAGGCAAAAATTTCAAGAACCAGCCTGTATATATAGAGACTATTATTAGTCAGTTGGACGTTAGAAGAATTTGCAGGACGATATGATCATAATACATTGTTCTGTACATTTAGAATGATTTTAAAAACATTTTTTTTTATTATTAATATTTATCGTCTACACAGATATTCCGAACTGTTATTGTTTATCTGTGTAGTCAAGGGCTTGTAAAAGGTGACTCTAAAGATTCATGGGTTAAGCCTTACTGTTCAATCATGGACTTTAGTTATACCTGTAATAACTGTAATAATCTAGGAGGTGTAACTACACGGAGTAATATAGTAACAGGTATTTTGAAGAAAAATGCCCTGTATTTCTAGGGTTCCAAAAATACACAAACATCTATCAGATCCCCCATATCATCCTATTGTATCTACACTGGGTTCCATCACCGTACCTTTATCCAGATACACAGACCAGTGGCTGAACTCCTTTAGTCCCAATATCCCCTCCTACATCAAGGACACCAGCGACATGATTAGGATGGTAGAAGATCTGCCTTTCAACCCCAATCTTGACACCTTAGTGACTCTACATATAGAGTCACTATATAGTAACATCCCACAGCAAGAAGCGTTATCAGCAGTGTCATGGTTTATTGACAATTACCAAATCCCAAAATATTTGTCTTAGAATGCCTTAAGATTGTGCTGACTGAAAATACATTCGAATTCGGCAGCCATCTATACAAACAAATAAAAGGAGTAAGCATGGGGGCAACAGTAGCACCGTCGGTAGCTAACATATATATGGCAGTATTTGAACATAAATTTATTGAAAATGAAATAGCGCCATTCTCTGAATCAGTTAAAAACTGGTCAAGTTACATCGACGATATATTCTTCATATGGTCAGACACTACAGAAAAGCTTGATGAATTCCTATTGTGGCTTAATGCCATTGACGTTAACTTGAAATTCACTAGTCATACCAGCAAAAACCAAGTTTAATTTCTGGACATTCTAATTAGGCAGAACAACAACCATTTGGATGTGGATTTATTCATAAAACTTACCGCCCGAAATACCATACTGCACCTTGACAGTTACCACCCCAGAACTCAAGCGGAGTATCCCTTTTGGACAGATTTTAAGATTACGAAGCAACTGTACCAATCTTACGGACTATGATATGCAAGCAACCACGATGAAACAGAAATTCCTTGACAGAGGGTACCCGCATAGACTGGTACGTGAAGCCTTCAAACGGGCTAGATTCTACGATAGAGACTGCTTACTGGAACCCAAGATTCCCAACAAAAAAGACCAGTTAGTGTGTATCACCAAATACTCAACCATGAATAACCAAATCAGACAGATAATAAATGCAAATTGGCACATATTGAATAGTGACCTAGAAGAACAACATACATTGAAAACACCTCTGTTTGTGCATAGGCGCAATTAAAACATCAAAGACCTCATTGTACATTCCCGCTTTGATTCTAAAAAACAGCCTATCCAACAAACCATTGATGGAAACGCCCCTATTTTGGGTACTTACAAATGTTTACACCCTCAATGTAAGGCATGCAGGGGCGCCATAGAAGGACACTCATACACATACAATAACCACGTGATTCAATCCCAAAACATGTGTAACTGTAAAACAAGCAATGTCATCTACCTGATAATTTGCCCCTGCAAATTGGGGTATGTGGGCGAAACATCTAGAGCTGTCGCCACCAGACTCACTGAACATAGGTCCGCTATTCGCAATGCCAAATTCAATGCACCCATGGTTAAACACTATCAAGATCAGAAACATTCTCCTGATGACATGAAATGGTATATTCTTGAAAAAGTCCAGTTTGTTACTGCCCCTCAAAGCGAAGAAATAAGGAAATAACGTGAGGTGTATTGGATTTTCTGCCTTGACACGTACAAACTGGGTTTAAATAACGATCTATCCTGGGAAAATGCCATCCTGTACAATCCATGAAAACAGCCTCTCCATTAGAGATCCAGCCCTTTGTTCCACTTGTATTAGTCTTCAGATTGCATGAATACTCAAGTGCAGTATTTTTCTCTTTTAAATGCTCCCGGTCTATTCAAACTACATAGTATTTGATTGCATTGCCTTACCAATATCCCCTCCGTTCGATGTATGTGGTTGTAATACCTGGTCCCCTACATTGGCAGTGCTTCAAATTTATAAATAGAGATCTGCTCCCTTTTAGCTCTTAGAATTACAACATAGAACTACAAACACAGTCTGTCTTCCCTCTCGATTCTGGTGAGTGACACAAAAATATCACATGACCTGGCAGGCGGGACTTTATCTTCAGTCCCGACAGACGCCATTTTTTCCTGATGGAACCTCCAGCATAGAAGTGAATCGCGTCGCCCATAGTAAGTGCCCAACCGCTAGCCAGTACTCCTTTTTATGCTCATCATGTCTAAAAATACTCTAAAGATAGGCGGCACGCTACCAGCGTATCACCATAATTTTAATGCATAACTCCTCGCGAGCATCTTTCCGATGCCGCATTTGTGTAAAAATGACTCTAGGATAGGCGGCATGCATCTAGCACAACATCAGATCTCTAGCTACGGGATAAACATGCCCATATTTTTTTGCGCTTTGTCTCCCCGCATTACTTTTGCAGACCGAGCGTGGGGACAGTCAGCCGGATACCTTGACCTTAAGCCTCCTAGCCTGACTGCTACAGCACTTTCCTTTCATAAACTGGTATGCTGTTGAAATCTGACCTTGACATCGATACAGGAATTTAGGTAAGCCCTCTATCTACTCACGTTTCGTGACACGTAGATACATACCGGCATACCCGAATTCTATCTCCATTTCTTCATACACAGTAATGTTTGCCTCTTCTTTATCCCCTGTGGCATTTTCCTGCAGCGACCAGCAACTCATTATTGGATAAATATTTACGACATACAAACTGGCGTGATCCGGAACCACACACAGAGTTGTGCGCTTTTCTAAATACTCCATTCAGTAAGGCACCTCTTTACTTATTATTCCTTTTCGCCCACCATATAAGAAGTCCGTTATCGTAGTTCATAATCCTCCGCCTTTGTCTGTTGGTTATTGCAGCTTGTATTGGTAATGCTGTACTGGAGATCCTTCCTACTCTGGATGGAGCCTTCGGCTTCGGACGGTTCACATCACGTCCACCACCTTTTTTTTTTAAGTTTAGAAAGCTTTATTGAATCAGATAAACCAAGTAAAACATCAGTACAGAAACACAATCAATAATATAAAGAGGAGGGGGAAAAAAAAAAAAGGAAACATGGAATAATACAATATGAATGTGAAATATAAATCAAGAACCCCAAAAGGGGAAATATAAAGGATACACTGAGGGAAAATGATTTTTTTGTTGTTGAATATTGTATGGGATTGGGAAAGGAGAGAAGGAGAAGAAAAAGAAAATGAAGAAAAAAGGAGTGAAAGAAAGGTAGTAAAAAAGGGGAATAGAAAGCAGGAAATTAGAAAGAAGGAAAGAAAGATAAAAGAAAGATAAAAGAGAAAGATAAGGCATATCAGGGTATACGTCTGGAAAGAAATTTGGTTAGGGGCAACCATAACAAATCTCTTTTAATTAAAAGAGAAGTGGACTTAGCATATGCACGATCAAGTCTGTGATGATGACATAATAAGTTCCACCATGCAGTAGAAGAGATCTTTGAAGTATCTTTCCAGTTTGAGGTAATAATCTGCAAAGAAATGGCTATAAACAAGTCTATAAAATTACGAACATTGCGTGAAACACTCCAAATAGGGGAGGAACCACCTAAAAAAATATGAACAATATCAAAGGTATGATTGGAATTTAGAATCTAATTCAACTTGCACCATATATGTTGCCAGAGGGATACAACCAAGGGACATTGAAAAAACATATGAAACAAGGTACCATCAGGATGAGAACATGACCAACAATGGCTAGAATCTATGGCTTTAAACTTAAAAAGGTCATTTGGGGTAATAAAAAGTCTATTATCGAAGAAGTAAAGAGTCTGAGTGGTGCTAGCTGAACGAGAAACGGTGTGAATCTTAGACCAGATGGATTCCCAAATAGGAAAGGAAAAATCCTGTGCTAGATCCTTTTCCCATGCAAGTTCAGGTTTGGATTTGGGGCGATCAGTAATAGTACGGGAGAGGATCTTATAAATGGTAGCCGCTTTATGTGGGGTGGTAAAGGTTAAGGGAGTGGAATCAGATGGGACAATATCTGATAAAGGTAGTGTGGTGTGAAATGAGAGTAGATATGGCTATTTTGAAATCAGGGAACTGAGGGGAATATGTGTTAGATATTTGAAATGAGGGGCAAATGGTATGGAAATCCAGTAAGGAACCATCAACAAAAAGCTCATTAGCATACATAATGCCTTTGTCAATCCATTCCTTCCAGAAGAGGGCCTTGCTGTTGATCTTCAGAGAGTGATTGTACCATAACGGGATAAGAGACTGCAAATGCGCTTGAGAAAAGGAGGAACGAAACAATGAGAGGGAAAGCGCCCTAGAGAGCTTAAAAGTAGGAGAAAGAAAATGTTTTGGGGGTTGAGATAAATGGATAGCAGCATGAAAAGGGAAAGGCGAAAGCCGAAAGCCGAGCTTGTTCTAAAGCACTCCATGCAGTGGGAGGAGGAGGGGACGAATCTTCAAGAAATGGCCAGATTTGCTTTAAAGTGAAGGAAGAATGAAAACGTACAAGGTTTGAAAAATTCACGCCACCTAAATGCTTTGGTTGTTGAAGACGAGATAAGGATATCCTGGATGTACGGTTATTCCAGAGGAAACGGATGAGAATACGATTAATATGAGTAAAAAAATAGGCAGGAAGAGAAATAGGCAACATAGAAAGATAGAAATTAATGATGGGCAGGAGCATCATCTTAACAGTCGCCAATCGACCCCACCAGGACAGGAATAAAGGAGACCATCGCTCTATAAGGGCAGAAAGCTTGGAAAGAATATCCTTGTGATTAATTTTGACAGTATCTTTAATGGATGGAGAATATAAGATACCCAAACATTTAATGCTGGTAGGATTCCATGCAAAACCAGAACCATGAAACATATGCGCAATACAGTATTTATTAAGAGGTAAGACTTCAGACTTATCGATATTTAACTTATAGCCAGAGACTGAAGAGTATTCGGAAAGTAAAGAAAAAAGTGTCGGTAAGGAGGTAGCAGGGTTGGAAATATAAAGTAAAATGTCATCAGCATAAGCCGTGAATTTGATGTCTAATGATTTATAAACAAAACCGGAATAGGAGGAGGAAAGGCAAATTTTTTCAAGGAAAGGTTCTAATGCTAAAATAAAAAGAAGGGGAGAGAGGGGACAGCCTTCTCTAGTGCCTCTGTGTAAAGAAAAATAAGATGACTGAGCACCATTAACCCAAATAGACGTGGAAGGGGACGAATATAATAATTGAATACGTTTAATGATATGAGGACTAAAACCATGCCAGCGAAGGGCCCCAAACATGAAATCCCAATTAACCCTATCAAAAGCTTTCTCAGCGTCAAGGGTGATAACAGCGAGAGGGGTTGTCATTTTGGAAGCTAGGTGAATAATATTGAGGAGAGCTCTAGAATTACCCGGGACAGATGGAAGGGTAGCCCCGATTAACCCCTGGTATCTCCGGAACCCTAAAACTCGTGCTGACCTGGTAAAATCTCTTGACCACTATTTTCTGGAGAATGAGGGTTCTGTTTCGTCTGCGGTATCGCTTTGGGAGGCATTCAAGGCCGTCCTTAGGGGCCAGGCCTTGTCGTTAATCGCGGGCGTTAAGAAACGGAGGGATGAAGAGGTGGTTAAGATTGAGACGGAGATAGCAGATCTAGAGCTTGGCCTGGAGCAGGAGGTTACCCGCGCTAAGACGCATGTTCTGCCACTAAAACAGTTGGAATATAGGGCGCTTGTTACTGATGCGGCTAAGGCCATGAGTAGAGAACAACAGGGACGTCTATATGATGTGGGAGATAAAGCAGGCAAACTGAAAGCGTGGCTGGATAAGAAAGATAGGGCTAACCGTGTGGTGCCTGTGATTGAGACGGTGAGTGGTGCTCGGGTCACCAACCCTGAAGGGATTGTTCAGTGTTTTGCGGATCACTTCCAGACAGTGTACTCCTCCGTGTCGGATAGGCCGGAGGAGGACTCACATCTATTGTTGCGTGATATCGCTTTACCGCGCCTTTCTAATGTTGATAGGGAACAATTGGACGCTGCAATAACCGCGGATGAGGTTGCTCTTGCGATTCGCTCCCTGCATTCAGGGAAAGCTATGGGTCCCAACGGTCTGCCTATTGAACTCTACAAGTTGCGGCCTGACAAGATGGCTCCCCATTTAAGGGATATGTTTTTGGAGTCTCGCGAGTGTGGTTCTCTCCCCCGCGATCAGCGTCTTGCGACCATTGTGGTGATTCATAAGGAGGGTAAACCAAGGGATAGGTGTGCATCGTACCGACCGATTTCTCTTTTGAATGCCGAACCTAAGATCCTCGCAAAATTACTGGCTAACCGATTAATCACAGTTATTAGCGAGTTGGTACATCTGGATCAATCCGGTTTTATTCCGCAGAGAAACACCACCCTGAATCTTAGGCGTCTGCATGGCGTTCTCGCGAGGGCTGCGACGTTGCGTGAGCCAGCCATCTTGGCGTCGTTGGATGACACGATGGCTTTTGAAACTGTGGAATGGCCATATCTGTGGGCCGCGTTGGCTAAGTTTGGGTTTGGCCCCGGTTTTATTGGATGGGTGCGGCTTCTCTATGAGGGCCCCCTTGCGCAAATTGTTGTGAATGGTCGCGTCTCTATTCCGTTTAGTCTTGGGAGAGGTACTCGTCAGGGTTGTCCCTTGTCGCCGCTTCTGTTTGCCCTAGCCCTCGAACCCCTTGCTGCGTGGATCCGGTGGGAGCCCTCGATAAAGGGTATTCGGTGGTCCTCTGAGTTTGAAGATCGCACCTCGCTTTACCCAGATGACATCTTACTGTACCTGACCTCGCCCCGGAAGTCACTGATGGTTTTGTGCGATGTATTGACCTCTTTTGGTAGAAACTCGGGCCTGATTATTAATTGGACGAAATCCTACTTATACGCTATTTCTGGTGACGTCCCTCTTCTGCCGCATAATTGTCCCATTCAGGTGACACAAACGGGGTTTAAATACCTCGGTATTTATGTATCACTGGACCCTGCAACTCGGTATGAACAGAATCCTTTCCCACCCTTGACTAGATTGAAGCAGGACCGTGGCGTCAATCTCCAACGGGAGAGAATTCTTAATAAGGATACCAGCCCCCCTTGAACCAGAGGAGAACCCAGCATGGGCGACTAAACGATACCCCTTCCTATTCATAGCATGACAAGTATTACCTATCAAGTGCGTCTCCTGAAGAAGGACAACATCAGGGGAGAGACGTTTCAATAATTGCAATACTACCCCACGTTTTATCCTATCCCTCAAGCCATTCACATTCCAGCTCATCAATTTCAACCCCCCATCCCGAAAGAGAAAGAGGATCCCAACCCAGTAAGAATCCAGCACTCTGATCAGAAGGTCTAACAATACATTGCCTTGCAGAAAAACAAAAAACACACCCAACAGAACCCCCCATCCCCTCCACCAACATCCCGTTACAAACCCCCCCACCCTGCACCCTGCGTAAGACTAGAAAGCCACCCCAACTTGCAGTGTGCCTGTCACCCCCACATCTAACTAAGCTACAAAAAGTCAATCAGAGAAGGAAAGAGACCCATCAATAGCCCCGCAACCCCCCCAAATGTCACATCAAGTCACATAACAGGATTAGCGAACCACAGATCGAGGCCCACTGGAGACCCCAGAAACCAGTCAACAAGTGCTTATTCCTGTTCCGTCGGTCCGCCTTCCGCCCCGCCAGACTGCTCCTCCTGTGCACGCTGGTTCGGCAGAGTGTCTAGCCAGTCGGCCACCCCCTCCGGTCGATCGAAAAAATAAGTCCGCTCCGCATGTTCGATCCGCAACTTAGCTGGGAAAAGCATAGCGTACTTAAGGCCCATGTCACGCAGTCTTCTCTTTACCCCTAGGAAACCAAGTCTCTGCTTCTGGACCGATTGGGTAAAGTCCGGGTAGAAGCTGATGGTAGTGTTCTCAAACTTTATAGGTCCACCCATCCGTGAGGCCTGCAGGATAGCGTCTCTATCACGGAAATTAAAAATTCTTGTGATTATAGGCCGCGGTGGGGCACCCAACTTTGGTTTACCGCCGGCAACTCTATGGGCCCGCTCGACCATAAAAAACTTACTCAGTCCCTTGGGCGCAAGGTGGTGAACAATAAGATCCTTGACGAAGAGGTCGGCTGCTGGATCCTCCGCCTTCTCCGGAACCCCGATGATACGGACATTATTTCGCCTAGCCCTTCTCTCAAAATCCTCCAGACGACGAGTAAAGGAGTCATTGGAGGCCCTCAAGTTGCGGACCTCCGTCTGTAGATCAGCGACATCACCCGTCAGACTGGAAGTCTTAATGTCCAACGACTTGACTTTCTCGTTCGTTTTCGTCAAGTCCGTACGGATCAGGTTGACATCTATCGCCACAGTATTGAGCTTGTGGGCGAGGGTCTCCATTTGTTGCCCAAGGGAGGATTTGATCCCATCGATTGGGGCCATAACATCCTGCAGGGGCAGCTCTGTTGCCGAAGTCGGCAAATCTCTCGTATCCTCCAGCGACCTACTCGGACCACCGGGTGATCCCTTAGCCTGGGCATAGCGATCCATGATGTTAGTCTGGGTAAAGCCACCCCGCCGAGTGGTCTTGAGTTTCTGCTTCTCATCCTCCGGTTTACCCGCCATTGCGGGGTGTAGATCGACGTGGAGTGGCTAGGTTAAATGGAAAGATGGCGGCCCCTGGGAACCCGGAGCGGAGGCCCAGCTTCAGCCAGAGGGCACAGGCCAAGTGTCTTCCCAAAATCGGCAAGGCCGTAAAAGAGCACACTCGAGTGCAAGGCAGGATAACAGCCCTCGGGACGGGGGGGGTCTTTCCCAGTCAAAGATCTCTCTGGAAGACAAATCGAAAGTGAAATTCAACCGGACCGGTCGACCATGCCCCCTCAGTCCAATGTTATTCAACTACGACTTGGGCACCATGCCAACTCCACAGCCGTTATGAACATAGGGGTCCCAGACTGGACGAAAGAAATTTGTATGAAATCTACAAATATTTAGGCAAGCGAATAGAAACAACAATTCAAATAAGTACAGTGTTTTTATTTTCACCGTACTTGTATTACCATTCAATGGTTAGAAGATATGTATCAAAAAGGAACATTTGCATTTCAATACTCAATGTGCCCACAAAAGAAAAGGTGTGCAAGGAACAATTTGAGATAGTTGTAGTTCACTAGTCAATAATTCATAACATACATTTAAATTCATGCATATGTTCAATTAGTACTAAACGGTCCCCACGGGGGAGGCCACACATACTTTGCACAAATCCAAACATTATTTTGACAATCAAACTCCTAAACGGCTGTATGAATCATGCTGATGGTAGGAATTGATATTGTAGATAGCAGTCTACGTTTCGACCCTGGGGGTTGTAGGATAGTTGATCCTTACTGCGCGGGTCTACGTCAGGACGTATGGGGAAAGGGTGGGAAGGGGGCGTCTCCTGTAACGTTACAGGAGACGTTACAGGAGACGCGAAGAGTCGCCGCCCTGAGCCCTCGTAACAGTTTCGTAATCTTGATTTATCGGATACGGACAGCTGATTGATCCACATCGAGCCTTGAATGCTCAAGCCTCCCCTCGGCAGCACTTCCTGGCTACAGGGTACGCGATGAGCCGCCGCTCTGATTTTTCATAACAGTTCCGTGATCTTGATTTATCGGATACGGACAGCTGATTGATCAATATCAACAGTTTCTCCACACTAACAGATTGTCCACGGACCTCACTCAGCCGCATCTGACATCTCCCGTCCCGCCAATACGACAGGAAATCAGCCCCCTTCCCACCCTTTCCCCATACGTCCTGACGAAGACCCACGCAGTAAGGATCAACTATCGACAATAGCAGGAGAGAGATGGTCTAAAATGGAAAGGGAAAGAGAAATCTGAAAGGAGAGAGAGAAGCCAAAAAGGAAATAAAAAAAAGAAAACACCATTACCACAGCATACGGAGAGTAAGCGGATAAAAAATATAAGAGAGAAAAAGGAAGCAGAAGTAAATGAAGGATGCCATGAAGAAAGAAAAAGAAAAGCAGATAGAGAGGATAGAGGAAAGAAGGAGTGGGAGATGACAGCTCCCCTGAGCAAGAGAGAAGAGAGGAGGATGGAAAATAACCAAAAAGATTACAGCCATACAGAACAATTAACATAAAGAACAATAAAGTGAGAGCGGGAGCAACTGGAAACGACGACCGCACAATAAAAAAGGATGTCAGATGCATGATCTCAAGAACATGGAGTAAAGGAATAAGGAAAATTAGACAAATGGAATGGGAGACCAAGCACGACAATGTAGAACAAATGAAGGAGACTTACCAAACAATTGTGAAGGGTAAGCAGCAAACTGGGGCGACTAAAACGAACAACAGCACAGTACATTGGGGAGAGCAGTAAAGAAAAAAAACAGTCATTTAAGAGGAGAAAAAAAAAACGGGTGAAAAAACAAAATGGCGGCCATTATCGAGTGGGGGACATTATTGCAAAATTCTGTGTGAAAAAATGCATTTATGGTCCCAAAGAGCATACCCATCTGAGGAAGGGCATTTCCAATGCTAGAATCCGCCGACATTGTGGCCAAGATGCTGGAAGAAAACGGGTCCTTCTTCTAAAGGCGCCGCCGAAATCGCGGAGCTCAGGTGAAGGCGGCCATCTTGACCCGCCGCGTCGCGCGCTCTCCTCACGTCCACCACCTTGATCACTGACTTCCGTCATTGGTAGACCTTTCATCACATTATTTCAGGTTACAAAGTAGGTTTGTTTCCTCATTTCCCCCAGTTTTGATTGGGCTATCCCAGTAGTTTGCCCTTTAGTCTCAATTCTAAACAAATATCCCAATTATATCAGGCAGTATAAAATACCTGTTACTATATTACTCTGTGTAGTTACACCTCCTAGAATAATACAGGGGCATATTACCAACCAATAGAGATAATTTTTGTCTCTAACTTGTTTAGAGACAAAAATTATCGCCGCAAATCGGCGATTTTTATCGCAGATAAACCTTGCTATTAGCAAGGTTTATCGCAAATGCGATAAAAAACGGCCGCAATGCATGAATATCGCTGAAAAGTCAGCGATATTCATGCATTATCGAGCAAATGCTCTTAGCCATGTTATCCACCTCCCATTGGATAACATGGCTAAGAACTGCTCCTGGGCAAGTGTTAGCTTTTGGAGATATTCGCACTTAGCGCGAATATCTCCAAAAGTTGGTAATAGGAGATAGCGATGTTAGCGACTGTTTTCAGTCGCTAACATCTTGGCACGCCCACTTTGCATGTCATTAGTGATAAATATCACTGACATACAAAGCGGGGCCCAAGATGGTCACTATCTCCTATTAGCTGTCGCTAACTGGTGTTAGCGACAGCTTGGTAATAGGGAGATAATTTTATCTCCGCTTTCTTGGCTTTTAAAGCCAAAAAAGCGGAGATAAAGCCCCTTGATAATATGCCCCCCAGTTCTTACAGGTATAACTACAACCATGATTGAGCAGTAAGACTTAACCCATGAATCTTTAGTCACCTTTTACAAGCCATTGACTACACAGATAAACAATAACATTTCGGAATATCTGTGTAGAGGATAAATAATAATAATAAAAAAAAAAAATATATATATATATATATCTTTTTTTTTAATCATTCTAAATGTACAGAACAATGTATCTTGATCATATCGTGCTGCAAATTCTTCTAACGTCCAACTGACTAATAATAGTCTCTATATACACAGGCTGGTTCCTGAACTCCATTTTTGCCTCTTCCACCATCAAAGATATTGACTAGACCCAACATCTTTTTATTGTAAGTCCTAGCAATCTCTTCGTCATTCATTCCTTTACTCGGCACACCTATGGTGATTTCTTTTTTTCTGATCCCAAATAGTCTGTTTCATCTTCTCGCTTGGTGATGGTTATCACTGACTGGTATCTTGATCCTGATTACCCCTGGGCTTTTTGGCAACTTTTGAGTAATCTCTTCCATTTCCTTTGTTGAACAAACTTCTCTGAACTCAGTGTAATTTTAACTTAACACAATTAAACGTAGTTATGTTGCTGACATATTATTTGTATCTTATGTGATCATTTCCGTAGGATAATAACTTGTGGCACTCCTGATGAAGGCACCCCTGGTGCCGAAACACGCATTGAGGACTCTCATCATACAGCCACGCCATATTAGTCCTTGTTTTCTTATGTTTGTTAATATTATTCAAATCTTTTAACAATGATGTTCTTGTATTTTCCATTGTTTAGATTAAATGGTGTACAACCTTTACAACGCAACTTTTACCACGCAGTGCCTTTACGACGCAACTTTTACAACGCAAACCATTACAACGCATTGCGCTGGGGGGTGCTCTAGGATAGGAAATATATTTAATTTACTATCCAACACCTTCCCTACTATCCACGGGGACTGGAGTTGGAATAGTAAATTAAATAAATCACTATCCAGCGCCTAAAAGCACTATGCGTTGTAGTGGTATTCGTTGTAAATACCGCGTTGTAAAGGCATGCGATGTAAAAGTATGCGTTGTAACGTCATACATCCAGATTAAATTGGTCACAAAATAATAACTAGACAATGAATGTACCAGTTTTGATTTGTAATATATTCTTTGTATCTGAAATCATTCCTAAAATGCATCCTTTCTTTTTAACAAAAAATATGAATAAAATGAAATTTTGTATGTTTTAACAAGTTGTTTTTCCTTTACACTGAGTTCAAAACTATCGTTTGAGTTATGATGAAAATATGCTGATGTAAACTGCACTTTTGAACTGCCTAGGATTTTTCCGCTATTATTCTCATTTTAATTCGTACCTGAGACTCGAGATGTGGGAGGTCAATAAACCCGGGATTCAGAGAACAGATCTGCTTGATGTCTGTCGAGTCCTAGAAAAGTGTGACTTCACGGGTGGATCTACCGCTACTGTCTGTGGCACACAAGGAAGGGTCGTTTGTTGTGTGTGTTCAGAGCTGCAGCTGTAAAGTGAAGGCTTTGAATTGGCCGTAAGCAAGATTTCTCTTTGCAGATTGAAAAAGTCAAAAATCATGCAAACAGGTTTCAGCAGACTGTAAAAGCTGACCCAGCAACTTTTGCAAGCTGGCCTTGAGCAGGAAACGCATACACCCTGAAGAGAAATTTCCTGTGCGAAATCTTTGATGAAGATGTAAAATAAAAATACACGCTTTGGCGAGAGATACTAGCCACTCCAGTTCCTGCATTGTCTGATGTGCCACGTTACCTTTTCAAGCATTATGTTCAAGAATCTGAAGAGCGACATTTGCCGATAATTTAGATAATAGCACTTCATCACAGCATACATCGGGAATCGTCTTTTACAGATACTTTTCTAGATCAATATATCCTGAAGATGGTCTGACGGACTGATGCCACCGAGACCAAAACGTCTACTCCATCATCTATTTCTGAGATATTAATTGTTTTGTAGTGACTTTTATTCTCATCTGGGGATATGTCATTATTGATTATGTTGAAATAGATGTTTGTCATGAATTGTTGGATTAATTTATTTTCACCTCTTTTCATGATTTATTGCCGATTAGATTTCTTATTTGTACTCCTGTTTTTATCAATTATCTATATATAAACAAATATATTTTCTCAAACAAAAAAAAAATATTCCCGTGTTTCTGTGCTTTTGAATTCCATTTATTGCTGTTGTCGTAGGACACCTGGGTAGATGTTCCAGTGTGACTCACCCTTAGAATAATTCCAGAACAGCTTTTCAATGATTTTTCTTTAAGCAAATCCCTTGTTGGCACTTTTACCCATCACTATATATATGACAGGTGGCAGAAGCCACCGGCTATAGCAATTGCAACAATATAATGATACCTCAACTCTTCCCACCCACCCAAGCAACCCAGAACTGGTTGCACATACATAGAAGTGAGAAGAAAGAGCCAAGTCCTCCAACCCCCGTCGCAAGTTAATGGTTATGTGTTGGTGCTGTGGCGGACTGTGACAAGGGGAGTAGGCGTAAGTACTTAGGGCAGGTAAGTTCATTAAATTCTGTCGTCAGGAGGGTTAAGAAGGGCTTCCAGAGTTTGGGGAATGATGAGCTTTGGTTCATCAGTATAAGGGTGATTTGCCTCATCCCCATTATATACCAGATTCTAAGTAACCCGCCCTGGTGTGTAGGAATATTTCGGGTGCCCCAGGGCATAAATATGTTCTGAAGGGCTGCCAGTAGCGCTAGACCTATCTGTCTGCCTCTGCCTAGTGAGAAGGTGAGTACTTTGGGAAGGTCAAGGAGGATATATGCCAGGATCTACGGAATTCTGTGTCTGGGTGCATGTCTTTGTCTTTATGGACTTGAGCCCAGTATGTAGCTAATTTCGGGCATTCCCATAGTATGTGTAGTAATGTACCTAAGGAACTGCATTGGCACCAGCAGTCAGGTGATTTAGATGGCAGGCGTTTATGTAATCTACTAGGGGTGAGATACAAGTACGTTGTGATTTTAGTGGCCATTTCAATGCTGAGGATGTTATGAGCTGTGAGCTGGGCGCAGTAGTAGATTTTGTCCCATTCCTTCATAGACCGCTCCCTCCCTATCTCGGACTCCCACCTCCGTTGGCCCGGGAATTTCGCGGTTGGGCATTCAGGGGCCAGTAACCTATACAGATGGGTAATGAGGCATGTATTTGTCATGCTAGAAAGTACCCAGCATTCTTATGGGGTGAGGGGATGTTGTGCCTGGGCGGATTGTGGGTTGCATCACCCAATGGCGAATCTGGGTGTAATGCCACCTCTCTCCCTCGGCAAATTCGTGTTCTTGGTGGAGGGAGTCGAACGGGATGGGACCTTCTGTGTCAAACAGGTGCCCTATCGATCTACATCCTGCTTGGGTCCAGCGGTGGAACCCAGGGTCCGATAGGGCCTGAGTAAAGTCGGGATTCACTACAATAGGTGTTAAGGTAGAGGGAAAGGAGCTGAGATGCGTAAAAGTCACCACCTTGTCCCAGGACGCTAGAGATGGCTTGGTGATAGAAGACAGATATAAGTTAGGGGGATGTGCGCTTTTTGGAAGAAAGGGGATCTTCCATGGGGGCTGTCATGCAAGAGCTTATTCAATAAAAAGTCAGTGTTTTTCCGACTCCGCACGTAAACATTCGACAAAGATTCTTAGCTGTGCAGTCTTCTAGTAGCGTACAAGGTCCGGAACCCCCAAACCGCTCTCCGAAGGAGACCTTATAGTCTAGATCTCTGCGAAGTCTGGAAAGTTTATCCGCCCAGACAAAATGATTCAAATCGTCGTGGAGTGATCAAATGGAGCATGTGGGTGGGTCGAATAGTAATACTTGGAAGAGCTATTGGATCCTGGATGAGATTGCCATTTTCACTGCGGCTATCCTCCTAAGCCACGATAGAGTGTGTTGCCACCAGCAGCGCAGGTTGGATCGTAGTATCTGCTCGGTCAGTGCCTGGTAATTGAGGGTCACAGTCTCGGATGTCGTGGGGGCGATCTGGAGTCCCAGGTACCTGATGTGAGAAGTCGCCCACTGGAGAGGGAAGGTTTTGTTGGGATTCAGGGGTAGCGGGTGCCTTCTGTCTAGTTTCCCGTCCTCCGGTTTCTTTTGTGTACCAAGTGCATGCATGAATTTATGGACGCTCCCTTGGGCTCGCTTTAAAAGGGCCTGCCTCCAGGAAACCGGTGCTTGGTTTCTACTATGGTCCCTTGCCTTGGGATTTCCTGTTCCTGTTTCCTTCCCTTGCTCCTTCTTTAGTGAGGTCTACGGCTGTTGGCCTCTGGAGGGCTGTTTGCTGATATCCCTTTCCCCCCTCCCCTACCAGTTTGTTATCCTGCCCCTTTGGCTTTTCTAGAAGTCAGTTGAGACCTTTTCTGATAACGGGAGACGCCAGGGAACACGCGGCTGCGTGTTCCATCAAGAGCTGGGCGTTTTTGATTTCCTGGTCTTTTGTAGACAAACCGCCTTGTTGTGTATCTTTTGGGCGGTTTCACGAAGGGGCTGAACAACGGCCGTTTTTTATGCTACCTTTGTGTTTTTAGATCACAGTTTTTTTTTGGTGCTTTCCTAGCCTTGTGGACAACTTTTTTCCCCCTTCCTTGCCCCTATTTTGCCTTTATCCTGTTTACGCCACCCCCTTTTGTTACTCTCATTATCCCTCCGAGGGTGTGTGGTTGGTCTGGGTTACCGAGTGGAGCTTTGATACAGGAAGACGTTTTTTCCTGTTTTGTTTGAGCTACTCCTGAGCAGTGACTAGGGTAAGCTGGAAAGTTGGTGGGTTCGTGTGTGTACTTGGTACGCATTTGACGGGTTCGGTGTGTTTAATCTTGTTCCCCTTTTTGTTTTTAAGGTCCCGGCTGGGGTCGAGTAGTCCGCTGCTGGGGGATCCGAAGAGACACGCTGTATTACCCAGGACCTTGTGTTTCCCTGTTTTGTTAACCCACCCTCTCCCTGCGTCGTGGTTTCCCATCACCTGGAGTTATACTTGTGGGTGTTGGGGAGCTACGGTGGGGGTAGGGGATTGGGACATTCTTCACTCCTGTGGTGTTGGGCCAGTTGGCAGGTGTCTTGACCGGGTTTTTCGTCCTATTTTATGAATGGGGGTGTCTTTAGCCTACTATTATCTTAGTATAGTGGTTAGGACTGGAGAATAAGCCTATTTACAAGGCGAATCCATTGACTTATACATAATTCGACACTTTTATCCTTATTTTTAGGACTCATAAGCTTAGGGTAGGGGATAGTCCCATCAATGCAGGTATTATGTTGTCCTTTTAGATAGTTATTATGGAGTTATTCCCCTTTTCTGCTTAGTTCGGGCCCTATAGGCCCGAAATGGGAGAGACTCCATCTTTCTTTTCTGCCTCGGCTGCTCGAGGCGCTTGTAGGTGAGAGGTATTATTTAGCTTTAAGCTCTTTTCCTGCTTGGAGAGAACCGGCTCAGGCTGGCCCTTATCGAAAGAATGTATTTTTCTCTGTGTTGAAGACGCACCATCAGGCTGGCCAGCTGGGAGCGCGTCCTTGGCACGGAGTGGTACAGGAATTTGGTGGGCGGCAGGTTACTGGCTGAACATTTCCATGCAGAAAGAGGGTTATATATTAGCGAAAGTACAGAGAGGAGAGGTAGCCATTTTTTTTCTATTATCCTGCCAGCTAGTCGCAAACATCTTATAATCTGGAGCGGACAATCGCCATTTTGAAGTCTGGACATATTGAAGGCTGACGATCCCTCAAACTGATTGATGATAGCGAGAAAGAGAGAGACGAGGAGTAATACTGATTGCCGAGAGTGAAACAGATAACACGAATAACAGAAGAGAGAGGTTCCGGTAACCTGGAGGAGAGCAGAGAGGAGACAGAGCATAGCGGTGCAGACGTGTATCCGTGACTGCAGGGGTGATCCCAGGGATGGTCCAGGGCACAGACAAGCAGGGAACCGAGATGACGACTGAGTCCAGACCCCATACTCATAAGGTGAAGTCTGCCCTTTCCCAGTAGTGTGCACATACCTGTCCTAATTCTTTTATTTGCTTTTTAGGTTATATGTTTCTCAATGTCGCTACTGTATTTTGTTAGCGTGTAATAAAAGGGACCCCAGGTTCGTAGTGAACCAATGTGTACGAGTTGTTTTATCCACGAAGACTAACCTTTTCTTCTAGCTGGATGCTGCTTTGTGGACGGAGGCCTATCCCGTCCGGGTAAGTGGTGCCCGGACAAATAGGAAGTAGGGAGAGTTTGAGTTGTTTAACAATTCTTATACACCATGATCTTGGCCATCTTTGTGTGAGAGGATTGGATCACCGATCTACTGCATACAGAATTCCAAAACATATGTAATTCCCATTGTAGATACATGTAGTAGTATTTCCCATATAGAGAGAAGGAGGGATGCATAGGAAGTGATCGCCGATGTGTTGCGGCGTTATGTAGCCAACGCCAGATTGTGTTGGTCGTGTTGTGTGCCGGGGGGATACGACACGTGTTTGTGCGTGATACGCTGGGGGGATACAGCGTTTATACCCGACGGAAGACTGCGGCTTGAGTGAGCACCAACCAGGGTTGGTGTGTAATGGTAATTTCATGAGAACTGCCCCTTCACGGGTGAAGGCTGGTAGTATAGCCTGGGTATGACTTACCGCGAGGCTATCAAGTGTGAATGAGTGTGGTTTAGAATAGCAATTTGGTAAGTATTATTATTAGCAATCCCTATAGATATAGAGGTATTATATATATATATATATATATATATATATATATATATTATACGCGTGTATATAGCTAATTCTCCTTCCCAGGAGAGGATCCAGTGCTCCTATAATGAGGTGAGTAAGCTCTGAGGAGGGAGGCGGAACAGAAAACCAAGCCTACGAATTTAAACACTGCTCGAGTGAAGAATGGACGAAGAGGCCGGAGGAGGGGTTCCTTCAGTGCAGGACCTGATGCAGGCCATCGCGTCCTTGCAGGCGGAAGTTCAGTCCCTTAGACAGGAAAACCATGGGTTGCAGGCGGCTTTGAGTAGTGTTAGTGCTAAAGAGAATACTTGGGGGAAAGGGGGGGATCTCTCGGTCAATCCCAAGTTCCCTGTGCTACAGCCTGCTACCTTCCAGTATGAGCGGGGTGCGGGTCAGAGTGGGTCTCATGTGTCGGTTACCGTTAACACTCCTATACCGGTGCCATTGGCAGCTCCTGAGAGGTTTTCTGGGGATAGCAGCAGATATGCCATCTTTATGAATCAGTGCCATCTGCACTTTATATGTCAGCCAGCTGCTTTTCCCGATGACACCTCGAAAGTCGCTTTTGTGATTTCGTATCTCTCGGGTACTGCAGCCGGCTGGGCGGTCCCCTTAGTGGATGGAAATGACCCTGTACTGAGTAGCTTTCCAGCGTTTAAAATCCAGATGCACAGTTTGTTTGCTAAGCATGCATTTATGCAAGCAAGTGATGCAGAGTTATTAAAACTGAGGCAGGGAAAGCAGGAACTCCTTGTGTATGTGGCCACCTTTAACCGCCTAGTAGCGGAAACTCAATGGCCTCCCGCTAAAAGAAAGTCTTTGTTCTATCAGGGCCTGTGCGAGGAACTAAAAGATATCGTCTCGCAGGTGGTGGACCCCCCTGAGGACTGTGTTGAGTTTATCGATTTGGTTGTAAATCTCAACCATAGGTTGTCCGAGAGGAAGGGGGAGAGGACTAGGTTTCACCCATCACGTGTGATTGTGACCAAAAGAGAGATACCTGAGGTTGGGGATTCAAAGTCGGATCCAGAACCGATGCAGCTAGGTGGGGTACGAGGTCCCTTGACTAAGGAGGAAAAGGAGCGGAGGCGGCTACTGCAATTGTGTTTATATTGTGGGAAGAGCGGGCATTATGCCCGAGAGTGTCCAGTGAAGCCGTCTCGGTTGAATTTGAATACGGCTGTGGCCTTTGTAGGAGGGGGGTGTGAGAGGCCTTCTGTCCTGGAGAGTAGCAGCAGCAATCCTTATGACATACAAGGGGCAGTTCAGAGGGTCCCACGCCATTTCACTGTGTCAGCCTGCTTTGCGTTTTCATCTAGCAGTAGAACCACTCTGTCGGTGTTATTGGACTGTGGGGCCACTGGGAACTTTATGGACATCACTTTGGCCGAGAAATTGATGGTTCCGTGTGTTATGAAGAGACAACCCGAACCAGTGAGGGCTATTGACGGGACGGAACTTTCCTCTGGGTCAATCGTTCGGCAGACGGAACCTTTGCTGATGACCTTCGATAATGGGCATTCTGAGACCATTTGTTTCGATCTTATATACGCACCTGCGTTTGGAGTGGTTACAGGCCCATAACCCTAGGATCGATTGGGCACGGAGGTTGGTCACGCTCGATTCGGAACATTGTCTTCTGCACTGTTACTGTGAGGCGACCGATTGGGTGACTCCTTTGTCTTGTGCGGCGAGTGGTAACGTTCAGAATAGTCTGCCTTCTTCCTTTGTTGCGTACAAGGATGTTTTTGATAAGGACCAAGCTTGTATCCTGCCTCCTCACAGGGCTTTTGACTGTCACATCGATTTGGTACCGGGGGCTGTATTGCCCTGCAGTCGGGTATATGTGCTGTCGGAGCCGGAGGAGAAGCACTTACGGCAGTACTTGGATGAAATGTTGGGTTTTGGTTTTATTCGTCCTTCTTCTTCGCCCGTTTCCTCCTCTATCTTTTTCATACCTAAAAAGGAGGGAGATCTCCGCGTGTGCGTGGATTACCGGGCGTTGAATAAGGTAACGATTAAAAACAAGTACCCACTGCCTCTTATACCGGTGTTGTTGGACCAGCTGCGACATGCCAGGGTTTTTACGAAGCTTGACCTAAGAGGTGCTTACCATCTCATTCGCATCCGAGAGGGCGACGAATGGAAAACGGCGTTCCGCACTAAGTTTGGTTTATTTGAGTATTGCGTTATGCCTTTTGGTTTATGTAATGCCCCTGCCGCTTTTCAGTTTTTTATTAATGAGGTTTTACGTGAGTTTTTGGATATTAGTGTGATCGTGTACATTGACGATATTTTGGTTTTTTCCCAGTCCCCTGAGGAACATGATACTCATGTTTCTCAAGTTTTGTCTAAGTTGCAGGAACACCGCTTATTCGTCAAGCTGGACAAGTGCACTTTTGGTGCGGCACACGTGGAGTTTTTGGGTTTCTTGATCTCGGCGGATGGAATAAAGATGGACCCCCGGAAAATAGACGCCATTATCAACTGGCCCATCCCCGCGTGTGCAAAGGATATACAGGTCCTCCTTGGATTTGCCAACTTCTATAGGCGTTTTATCAGCCATTTCTCGGAAATAGTTTCGCCTATGACATCTTTGTTGAAGAAGGGAGTGGCTTTTGTCTGGACATCGGCGGCGCAGTCAGCGTTAGAGCTATTGATCGGGCATTTTACATCTGCCCTGGTGTTGATGCATCCTGATCCAGCTCTCCCGTTTTACGTGGAGGCGGATGCGTCTCAATTAGCAGTAGGGGGTGTATTGTCCCAGCGCGACAGTGTAACAGGGTTTATGCATCCTATCGCGTTCTTCTCGAAGAAGCTGTTATCAGCGGAGCAGAACTACACTGTGGCGGAGAGGTAGTTACTGGCCATAAAGCTATCGTTTGAGGAATGGCACCACTACCTTTGGGGGGCTCGGCACCCCGTTACGATTTACACCGACCATAAGAACTTGGAATTTTTCCGTTCTGCCAGGGCTCTGACACCAAGGCAGATGAGGTTGGTGTTGTTTTTCAACGAATACGATTTTACCATCACGTATAGGCCAGCAGCCCAGCAGGGGAAATCCGATGCCTTGTCCCGGATCTCTGTAAGTCCATCAGAGGGAGGGCGGGTTAGTGAGACCCAATTAATGATACCTCCAGAAAAGATTGTAGGATGTACCTCCATGGATGAATTCTTGGTTAAAGTACAGGATGAAGTGGAACGGTTAGATCTGTCTCCGTGGTTGTCTGACCCAGGGTTTACGTTACGGAACGGGTTGTTGTACCAGGCAGACAAGTTGTTTGTGCCCCCTGAGTTGCGTACACTGGTTCTTACCTATTGTCATTCTTTGTCTCTGGTTGGGCATCCCGGGGTCAATAAGACCAAGGAGATGTGTCAGCGTTGGTTCTGGTGGAAGTCCTTAGCACATGACGTGCAGGTATTTGTGGCCTCTTGTCCGTTGTGTGCTGTTAGTAAGTCCTCGCACATGTCCCAATCTGGGTTGTTGCATCCATTGCCAGTGCCTCCCTCCCCCTGGCATACTATCAGTATGGATTTCGTGACCGATTTACCACCTGATTCGGGGTTTACGACCATATTGGTAGTAGTGGATCTTTTCACTAAGACGCCGCATTTCATCCCCTTACTCAAGTTGCCTACGTCTAGGGAATTGGCTGAAGTTTTCATTGCTCAAGTGTTGAGACTGCATGGGGTGCCTTCTGCTATTGTGTCGGATAGGGGGGCCCAGTTCGTGTCCAACTTTTCGTCTGCCTTATGCCTGTCTCTGCAAATGGAAGTAAGGCTGTCATCGGCCTATCATCCACAAAGTGACGGGCAAACGAACGTACCAACCAAACCATGGAACAGTACCTGCGATGTTTGTTGGCATCGTTGACAGGCAGTTGGATACGTGCTCTCCCTGTGGCTGAGTTTGCCTATAACAACAGTATGCACTCAGCCTTAGGGATGTCACCGTTTTACTGTTCCATGGGGTTCCACCCTAAAACGATTCCCATTCAACCATCTGAGAGGGTGCCTGCTGTGGACACCCTCAGTAGGGAATTGATTACCATTTGGAAGACGGCTCAACTGCATTTGCTTGCCTCCAAGACGAGCATGAAAGTACAGGCAGATAGGCATAGACGTCCAGCTCCCTTATATGCGGTGGGTGACAGGGTTTGGCTTGCAACGAAACATCTGAGATTGCAGGGACCGAGGAAATTACAGCCTCGGTTTGTGGGTCCCTTTGATATCCAGAAGGTGGTGAATCCTGTTGCGATGAGGCTGACTCTACCAGATCATTATGGTATCCATCCAGTGTTTCATACATCCTTGTTGAAGCCGTATGTCACCACTACTCAGGACGTGCCTACTCCTCCTCCTGTCTTGATTGATGATAACGAGGAGTATGAGGTCAATGCAGTTCTGGACTCTAGAAGGAGAGGGGGGAGGTTGTATTATCTTATAGACTGGAAGGGGTATGCCCCTGAGGATCGCTCCTGGGAACCGGCGAGTCAGGTGCATGCTGCCCGGTTGGTACGGTTGTTCCATCGTCAGCACTCTGGGAAGCCTAGGCCAGTGGGAAGGCTTTTGGGGGGGTACTGTTGGGATTCAGGGGCAGCGGGTGCCTTCTGTCTAGTTTCCCGTCCTCCGGTTTCTTTTGTGTACCAAGTGCATGCATGAATTTATGGACGCTCCCTTGGGCTCGCTTTAAAAGGGCCTACCCCAGGAAACCGGTGCTTGGTTTCTACTATGGTCCCTTGCCTTGGGATTTCCTGTTCCTGTTTCCTTCCCTTGCTCCTTCTTTAGTGAGGTCTACGGCTGTTGGCCTCTGGAGGGCTGTTTGCTGATATCCCTTTCCCCCCTCCCCTACCTGTTAGTTATCCTGCCCCTGTGGATTTTCTAGCAGTCAGTTGGGACCTTTCTGATAACGGGAGACGCCAGGGAACACAGCCGCGTGCAAGAGCTGGGCGTTTTTGATTTCCTGGTCTTTTGTAGACAAACCGCCTTGTTGTGTATCTTTTGGGCGGTTTCACGAAGGGGCTGAACAACGGCCATTTTTTGTGCTACCTTCGTGTTTTTAGATCACAGGGGTTTTTTTTGGTGCTTTCCTAGCCTTGTGGACACCTTTTTTTCCCCTTCCTTGCCCCTATTTTGCCTTTATCCTGTTTCCTGTTTACGCCACCCCCTTTTGTTACTCTCATTATCCCTCCGAGGGTGTGTGGTTGGTCTGGGTTACCGAGTGGAGCTTTGATACAGGAAGACGTTTTTTCCTGTTTTGTTTGAGCTACTCCTGAGCAGTGACTAGGGTAAGCTGGAAAGTTGGTGGGTTCGTGTGTGTACTTTTGTACGCATTTCACGGGTTCGGTGTGTTTAATCGTGTTCCCCTTTTTGTTTTTAAGGTCCCGGCTGGGGTCGAGTAGTCCGCTGCTGGGGGATCCGAAGAGACACGCTGTATTACCCAGGACCTTGTGTTTCCCTGTTTTGTTAACCCACCCTCTCCCTGCGTCGTGGTTTCCCATCACCTGGAGTTATACTTGTGGGTGTTGGGGAGCTACGGTGGGGGTAGGGGATTGGGACATTCTTCACTCCTGTGGTGTTGGGCCGGTTGGCAGGCGGAACAGGTTTGTTGAAGTGTAGTTAACGACTGTTGTGACATTGTTAGTTTTAGGGCTTGTGATTTGTGGAGTTAGTCAAGGAAGGCCGGCAAGGATGAGGCTGGGTCCACGAGCATCACCAGAACATCATCGGCGTACAAGCTGTTTGTGTAGAAGTCACCGTCAAACTTAATTAGTTTTATTGCCTGTTAGCGAGGAGATGGCATATTCTGCCCTATCCGTATCGATGTGGTTTAGTTGGGTTCTGGAGGCCTCCAACTGCCTCCACACTCGGGGGGCTACGGTCCATTTGTGAATGCGCTCGAGTCCCGCAACTTGTTGGGAGAGGTTTTCCCTTTTATTCCTGCGCTCTTCATTTTCGTCTGACGATATGGCGATCAGTTCCCCCCTTACCAGAGCCTTTAGTGCGTCCCAATTATTGGAAATAGCAGATTCCGGGGTGTCGTTAATGGGCAGATAGTCTTTGATCGTTCTGCTGATTTGCTCCACATTATCAGGACATTGCAAAAGACTGTCTCGCAGGTGCCATGTCTCGGGATTTCTATGTTGACCACTACAGCCGCATGATCCGACAGAGATCGGGGTTCAATAGTGATGTCTTACACCAGAGAGACCAGATCATGGGTGCCCAGGAAATAGTCTAGCCTGGCTTATATTTTCTGCGCAAATTAATAATATGTGTAGTCTCGGGCCTGCGTATGTGTGTTCCTCCAGATATCGTTGAGGCTCTCCTTATTGACTAAGGCCAACCCCTCCTTGGAAAGTGCACCTGTCTGTCCCAGTCTTTGTGCAGATCTGTCCATGTCGTTATTGAAGACAAGGTTTAGGTCGCCCCCCCCCCACTAGGACCAGGCAGCCTGAGGACCCCATGATCTCTGTCACTGTTTGTTTCAAGAATGCTTCCTGCCCTACATTAAGCGAGTATATAGAGACTATTGTAATTATTTCGGTGACTGTATGTAGTGAGTACGCTAACAGCCTCCCCCGGGAGACTAAAATGGCAACCCCCCTGTTTTGTTCGGGAGGGTAGAGAAATATTTGGATGGGAAGTGTTTGGAGCGGAGCCTGTGCTCATCCCGGGGAAGGAGGTGGGTCTCTTCTAGTAGGCAAACATGGGCCCCTGAGTGTTCGAGGTAAGACAGGAGAGAGCCCCTTTTCAGGGGATTATTGAGGCCTTTGACATTTAGTGTGAGAGTTCTCAGTCGATTTGACATTGGGCACGGGTGTAGAGTGCTATACAGTGGCTACCTGTGAGGGCAGAGGATCTTTCGTGCGGTGCAGGTAGAGCGTGATATAGTAAGGTATTTAGAGATCAAGGGGTCATAACAATAGTTCCCAGGTCCATTGAACAAAAGAAATTCAAAAGTCATACAAAACAATAAAAAAACTAAAAATTTGAACTGATGTAAAGGAAGTTAGAGTCCATTTCTGGGATGTCCATTTAGTCACTACTAGGTCCATGGGGGCGACCCCCTCCTCACCCGGGCCTGGCCAATCACCACCCCAGCATTGTGTCAAGGCGGGGGTAGAAAGGACAGAGATGTGTGCGAAGGAGTAGGAAAAGGAGACTCAAAGGAGAGACTCCCCTTGTCAAGGTGACGCGGATCTTGAGGAGGCTCCGGATAGCGTGTCTATGACTGCCTGCCTCTCTTTGGCTATCGTATCAGGATCCAGTCGTAGACCAACCGGGGAGGAACTGAAGCCCCTTCACACTCTGCTGTTCTTTCCGTCTGTCTTCTCTGCTGTTTTGCATAGATTCAGGGGGTCTCCCTTCAAGTCCAGTATGCGACACGCTTCTTTCAGGTATCGTATTTGATGTAATTTCCCTTCATGAGGGTAGATTATACGGAGGGGTGCCCCCAGGAATAGCGGATTCCTTCTGCACGAACATGTGTAGTGATGGGGAAAAAGTCTTTCCGTTTCTGGAGGGTTGTTGCTGCGAGGTCCTGGTAAAGGACCAGGGGACAGCCTTGATACTGCAGGGGTTGTCTTATTTATAAAGTTTTATATAGCGCGAACTTGACCCAAGAGGGTATCAGAGCGCTTTACATTTAGGATTGTTGCGTTAAAATTTACATCAAATACAAGAGCATAGTAAGATACAGTACACATAAACAATGTTTCAAGACTTCGTAGGAGGGTGCGGAGGAAGGACTAAAAGCGGGGAGACGAGGAGGAACTGTGCCCAAAGTCCGGCTGGGTAGGTGACAGTCAAGGGGGGAAACCAAGGCCAATCTCCTCATTAGCTGTCTAGCATGAGCCATGTTGCTCAGGTCTCAACGTTCAGGAATTTTTTTGGGGGGTTATTTGATTTGCGGAGGTTATATAGCGCTGTCTAGACCCGGAGGTATCAGAGCGCTTAACCAGAGGATTGTTGCCTTACAGAGTACATCAAAAAGGATTATGTAGCGCTGGCTAGACCCGGATGTATCATAGTGCTGTAACAGAGGAACATTGCGTTATCAATTACAACAGTTACAATAGCGTAGTAAGGTACAGTAAATAAACAACAAGGTTGAGAGAATTTGTGGGACAGGAGGGGAAGAAGGAGCCATAACAGGGAGACGAGGAAGAACTGTGTCCAATGTCCAGCTGAGTAAGTGATGGTCGAGGGGGAAAACCAGGGCCAATCTCCTCATTAGTTGTCTAGCAACTCCACCGGGCATCAGCCATGTTGCTCAGGTCTCAACGTTCAGTAAAAACAGATTTTAATAGATACATAGGCTACGAGGGTTGATGGAAAAGAAGTCCCCCTGGGGGTGACATTGTAGGGTAGGGAGCAGCAAGACCTCCAGCTGGAAAGGGGGAGCACAAGAGCAAGCGCAGCTGCACTCACCGGATGAGCCATACTCTGTGCAGTCTCTGGTTCTGTTGCATTCCTAGAGGAGCCGGTGGGGCCCCGCAGGGTGTGAGGCCTCAAGGGTGGCAGACAGTCCAGAGAGGCAGGTCAGGCATAACTAGCACTGCAAGGCATCGATCTCGCCACTCGGAGATTTGGTTCATGCCTGGTGAGGGACCAGTTGGAGGCTGAAGAGCACCCTCGAGCTGCAGCCCTCCTGCCATCTTGCTCGGCTTTGTCTTTGCATCGGGATGAAATGGCAGCCTCACCGAGGCTCCCACCTCCCGATTGCGCTCTGGCTCCTGACTGTCCCCTGTGTTGGAGGCCCCAAAGTAGCTGAACATGTACTTTTTGGGGAGGCATATGGTCAGCTCCCAGCCCCACACTTCCCCCTTTCATGTACATGTCTCCCGCTTTGGAGAGGATGGGCCATATTGTCATATGGATAGCTGTGAGGCCTCCCGGACTCAGACTCCCCCCTATCCTCTGAGTAGGCCCTTTGATGCTCCTTCAAGGGGAAGTCGTGGGCACACATGAGAATGTCCAGTGACGGGGATTTAGGCCATTGTTCGGGTCCCACTCTGTGTGTTCTGTCTAGTTGGATAATTACCTCGGGACCAGCTTCCAGGATGGATCCGAATAGGTCCTGCGCGCAAGAGGTGATGTCCTATCTCTCGGTTCCAGATGGAACCCCGTGAATTCGGATGTTGTTCTGGCGTGATTTATTTTCCAAATCTTCTGTGTGGGCTTTGAGGACCAGGTTCTGATCTCTAAGGCATAGGATTTTCTGTTGGAGTTATTCAATTTCTTCCACCCTGCTCGTTACGTGATCTTCCAGCAGGAGACTCTCTCCCCCAGCCCATCTAGATCACTATGTGTGTCCTTTAACTCTTGTGTGACCTCCTTCCTGAAAGAGTGACGGTCCTCACACAGGGAAGCGAACAGCGAGACCAGGTAGGGGCATGTGATCGCCTTGTCCGAGTCCACAGAGCCCCTCAGACGCCTTCGAGGGCATATCCCCCCTGGTGTTCCTGTGTGCTTTAATAAAATGTCTGAGGTTGTGGTCTTCTTTCCCTCTTGCAGTTGCCATGTTAGGGGAAGAGGAAATGTCAGCAGTTGGGCTACAGAGATGGCACAGGGACTACCGCGGTTCCAGGCAGCTGCCTCGTTGTTTGGATTGTCTTCTAGTGATTGCACTCCTGGCCCCCGGCCGGGAAATACACGCCTCTAGGGTGCGCTACGTAGTATGTGTGGACCAGGTCTGCTGCTGCCCCAGGTCCATGCGCACCCCACCACTCAGGTACCCCTGTTGTGGTCAATGCACATTGGGTGCTCCACTCGGCCACTGGAAGGGGTTTGTGATTACTCGCAGGCATCTTGTTTCGCAATCTCGGGGAGTCAGGGGTCAAGCGTGCAACAAGTAATAGCCCTTTCTAGGCCGTACTGCTCACTTTCGTGTCTTTGCCGTGCTCCAGGCTGTGGGATCCGGCACAGTGGAAATAGCGTGGTGGTGTAGAGGGCCTTGCTGCTGAGCCCACCCCCCCCAGGACAGTCAGTGAACTTTCAGGTGGGCCCAGAGGTTCAGGTATGTGGGGGCACACCTCTGGGCGAGCGGCGATCAACTCAGGTCCAACACCTGCCACTCCCGTTTGAACTAGTGAGGTGTTCGTGCCCCCCCTCTGGTGATGGGTCATCTGCTTCTCCGGTGGCGAGCTGGGCCCCCTATGACTATTGCTACATGTGAGCCTCCTGGAGGGGCTCCTCCTCCCACAGCGTCAATTACAGCTTTGTTGCAGGAGCTCTTCAGGACTGGCCACAGCGCTGGGTCCCGCCCTGAGCTGTGCCAAATGCGGGCCCACTGGAGAGGGAAGGTTTGTTGAAGAGTAGTTAACGACTGTTGTGACATTGTGGAGTGGAGTAGTGTGGCTCACTGGTTAGAGGCGGCAGGCCTGAGAGCAGAAGTCAGCCTGGGACCAGGGTTCAATTCCCGACGCGGCAGGGTTGTGGACCTTGGTCAGCGGACTCGATAATTCTCGCTTCGGTGCTTACTCTAATCAGGGGTTCCACTCGGCAACTCTGGGCATTAGCTTGCCTAATCTCCACAACGGCCCCACCAATTCCGGGGATGCCTGGCTCCACCTTGGGGACTCCCAGCAAGGGACCATCCCACAGGGAAAGCCAGGACGGGTTCCCCAGAGTTATACAGCGCCGGGACGCCCCGTTGCTGGGGCAGCTGTGCGCTTTACAAGTATACTACATTTACTACATTTACATTGTTAGGTTTAGGGCTTGTGATTTGTGGATATTCATTTTGAAACCTGCAACTTGGCCAAAGACAGCGAGTTAGTCAAGGAAGGCCGGCAAGGATTGGGGTTGTTCTGTACTTGTGACTTAAGCTTGCTTTTTAGGTGCGTCATTACCTGTAGACGATGGCAGTGGAAGCACTTACATGAAAAGGGATTAGAAGATTAAGATCCATCGACATGACCATTTCATCTCCAGTCGAAAGTAGGTTGTACTGCAATGGGTATATGTTCAGATTGGTATATATGTTTAATACAACATGGGTTCACCACAATCCCTTCATGTTTGAAGGGGGTGCTTTGCTTTGGGCAGAACAGCAGGCACCGCTCTTCACAGAAGAGTAAAAGCGCATCAGCTGCTGGCACTTGGGTACTTAATCTGCATGGGGAACACTTAACCAGCTGGCCATGAAATGCTGAAACACATTGACGAAGCCAATAGATCTCACATTTCCAAGAGCTATTGGCTTTGCCAATGCTTGTTTCAGTTATCCAATTACCAGATAGCATTACTGAGTAAATCCTGCCTATCATTACTGCAGAAACATAAAGCTTCTGAGCCTTTGCTGTGATGATTTCAAGGATTGATTACGGCAAGACCTTGCTGGTAGATGCTTCAAAATCTGTTCCACAAGCTGTAAACTTTGTAGAACACTGCAGCAAGAGCTGCTTTCAGTTTATCAAGGTGCGCTTATATCTCCCGCACCTTCCCGGAATAACACTGGTTACTAGTTAGTTTTAAACATTTGCCTTTGGTACATAAATCAAACTTGGTGCCACATGTGGATGTTTAAAACAAAGCTTTAATATTCATCATCCATTGAGATCATCAAAATAGGTGGGTAAAAGTTCTCTGATCCCTTGGCAGGGTGTTCAGAAACTAGTTCCTCAGCCACATAATGGCTTCACTGAAACATATGGTGTTTAGTATCATAGACCTCGCATTAATAAACCCACACTGATTCCGGTTATGGATTTATTAATACATGCACCCAGGGGGTACCTTAGAGGTACCCCTGAAATCCACCAACCCTTGAGTGCTCTAGCTGACTGGTTCAGTTCAGCCTGCTGCCACAGACGAGTTTCTAACCCCAGGGGTCGGAGCCTTTGCTTTCAAGAGGCCAGGAACCATGCCTGCTCTGGGGAGAGGCGGTACAAAAGGGGGTGGTGATGGACAGAGCATCTGAACCAATCAAACACTCACACCCAGTCAAAAGATCTGGGTTTGATCCATCACCGTTCTTTAGCCCACTCTGCCACCCCAGTTCAGACATGGCTATATGTAAATCTGTCTGACCCTGTGCCTCATGGGAACAGTCCAGCCCGAACTGCCAAGCCATGCCTTCCCTGGACCGGAAACAAGCTTCCGAGGACCGGTTTCTGGCATTCCAGCCGTCTTCAGCCCGGCTTGCTTGAATCCAGTGGCAAAGGGAGCAAGGGACTCACGTCTGAGCATACCCTGCCACACTTATAGCGGCCAAAGCGGTACAAAAGTGGGTGGTGATGGACGGAGCATCTGAACCAATCACTCACACCCAGTCAAAAAATCTGGGTTTGATCCATCACCGTTCTTTAGCCCACTCTGCCACCCCAGTTCAGACATGGCAATATGCAAATCAGTCTGACCCTGTGCCTCATGGGAACAGTCCAGCCCGAACTGCCAAGCCATGCCTTCCCTGGACCGGAAACAAGCTTCCGAGGACCGGTTTCTGGCATTCCAGCCGTCTTCAGCCCGGCTTGCTTGAATCCAGTGGCAAAGTGAGCAAGGGGCTCACGTCTGAGCATACCCTGCCACACTTATGGCGGCCAAAGCGGTACAAAAGGGGGTGGTGATGGACGGAGCATCTGAACCAATCAAACACTCACACCCAGTCAAAAGATCTGGGTTTGATCCATCACGTTCTTTAGCCGACTCTGCCACCCCAGTTCAGACATGGCTATATGCAAATCAGTCTGACCCTGTGCCTCATGGGAACAGTCCAGCCCGAACTGCCAAGCCATGCCTTCCCTGGACCGGAAACAAGCTTCCGAAGACCGGTTTCTGGCATTCCAGCCGTCTTCAGCCCGGCTTGCTTGAATCCAGTGGCAAAGTGAGCAAGGGTCTCACGTCTGAGCATACCCTGCCACACTTATGGCGGCCAAAGCGGTACAAAAGGGGGTGGTGATGGACGGAGCATCTGAACCAATCAAACACTCACACCCAGTCAAAAGATCTGGGTTTGATCCATCACCGTTCTTTAGCCCACTCTGCCACCCCAGTTCAGACATGACTATATGCAAATCAGTCTGACCCTGTGCCTCATGGGAACAGTCCAGCCCGAACTGCCAAGCCATGCCTTCCCTGGACCGGAAACAAGCTTCCGAAGATAGGTTTCTGGTATTCCAGCCGTCTTCAGCCCGGCTTGCTTGAATCCAGTGGCAAAGTGAGCAAGGGACTCACGTCTGAGCATACCCTGCCGTTATCACCTCCTCACCCAGGAAAGGCTGGTAAATTAGCATTCTAAGGGAGGGGGCTTCAAGGACCCCACCACCTTTGAAATGCAAATCTGGACTTTCTCCCAGGACAGGAAGTCGAGACCTTTTGTTCAGGGCCCTTTGGCACCTGGACAGGCAGGAAAATCAGCTATGCAGGAGGCGTGTTGCACTGCCAGGCTGGGCACACTCTAGGATGACCTGGTCCGACATGAACATGACTTTAGAACTTCCACCATATTGTGTGTTGTGGAATTAGGAATTCCGGCACAGGGTGATGCCCACTCCCCACAGGAAGTGGTAATCTAGGGCATATAGTGACCCCAGGTGTAAGTTTCCCATTGGCTACTACCCTCACTCTCCTTAACGCTCCTAAATTGAGTATTTAGGGGACCCCCTGATACCAAGATTTCAGATTTCAACAGATCAAGAGAAGGGGTGGATAAATAAGAGTCCTGTCATGAGAACTGAGGAGCAACGACTGACTTGGTCCCAACCTTGCCAGCCTCACTGCTGCACCCAAAAGTGTGGAAGAAGCAGACTCGTCCTGCCATTGTGCAGTCTCCAAGAAACTCGGTAGGCTGGCAATGCTTTGCCAATTGCCTCTAGAAACTCCCTTGGGGTAGAGGAGGTACCCCCCTGAAGCCGCAGGCACCAAAGACCCAAGCTGTGGTCCACCGAGTTGCTGCTCCCGGCCAGCCCGATGAAGCAGCCACCCAGGAAGAGGTAGCCGTGCTCCCACAGCTCAGATCCATCCTTCCTCAAAGTGTGGAGTTGCCAGGACCAACTGGAGCCGCACAGTACCAATCCCTGGGCTACTGGACCCCTAATATCTGCCCAAGCATTTTGTGCCCAGATAGTGAGACTCACAGCAAGAGTGGCCCAGCTGTCCCATTTGTTCCTCTGCAGCAGAAACAAAGACCAAGAGTGACTCTGTGACAGATGCCACAAAGTACCTATGCACCTGCTCTCCTGAGTCTAAGGGAGATGATGAGGCTAACGGGGTCCCCAGATCCACAAGAGCCAAGCCCTCGCAGCCTTTCTGCAGGCCCCCTCCAACCACAAGTGACTCCAGCACAGAATCCCGACACCAAAAGACACCATTGGACATGAGCCCGAGAAGAAGTGGACCAAGGGCGCTCCCTGGGTGCCCATGGATCTGAAGGATTGAGGACCTCTCAGGTTTTCCCCGGACTGGTGCATCAGTCCCTGCTTGCAACCAATTTGCCATTTACCATTGAAGTGAACAGGACACCCAACACCAAGACACACCACTGCACCCAGATGCCCCAGAGCCTCCCTAGGAGACCCATTGGTGTGGCTTTAGACCTTGCCCCGTACTCGCCTCAAGTCCAGAAGAACAGTCCCGTAAGTCGCTATGTGCCCAAATGCAATACATGTTTTTCCTCCGTAGGATAACACTGCAGGTCCAGAAACTGCACGTGTCCATTGCTGAAAACAACAAATTCATAACTCAAAAAGTACTTACCTAATTCTGATGAGCTTGGTATCTACATTTATATGAGTGTGTTACTTTTATAAATTGGTATCTAATTTCCTTATAGAGTGTGTGTCTCACTTACTGCCTTCGTGTGTAATAAATAAATGCTTAGCACTACCCTCTGATATGCTTGACCGCTTGCCCACACTACCACAAAGGAGAGCATTTGAGGTGTAATTTGGTCCTCTGTAATTCCTTTGGGGTTTGCCTGGACTCTGCACTGTATACCTCCGTTTGGAATACTATATATAGAGCCAGCTTCCTACACTATTGTACTTCTGGCTTAAACCCAGAGAAAAAGAAGCCAGGCATGCCGGCAGACTGGCGGCAGTGTCTGATGCATCCAAAGCACACCTGATGGCGGTGTTGGAGATGGTCCAGCCCACGGCCAAAAGCTCCTGGTCCCTTTACCTATATTGGTTGAGGAGATGGTGGGTGAGTTCTCTCTTTGTGGGAAAAAGCCTCCTCACTACAAAGTCATGGTATGTAAGTCTACCTTGTGAATAGTGGCCCAAGGTAAGAACATGTGGAGGAGAAGGCTTTACAGGACAGTGGTCAGGGTTATTGTCACCGTTAGGGATGACCCCATAATCATCCAATCGATAATTTAGGGGATCTGGGTTGTATGGGGCATCATTTGCATCTGCAGGCTCTATTGGGCTACCCACCCATTATGTGAAATATGAGGACCCGGCTGGCGGTGGTGGCAACTGTGGAGGAGGTATGGGGCTGGTGCCCCTATCTTGATGTTTTTTTGGGCTAGAGACGAGATGGCGGATCACCAGCAAGTTTCTCTTTGAAGGTGAGCTTCCTTTTCCAAGGAAGAGTGTCCTGCACCTTCAGTGGTTATTTGATAACAATTTTACCTGTTTGAGGGTAAATAAATAGTCTCCTATACCTACTGTCCAAATCCTCCTGGAGGCTCTGTAAGATGGGAGGCTCAAGGTTCTTGGATCCCGATAAAGAAAGTGCCTTGGATGGATGAGTTAAGCAAAGTACACACAATTGATGGACGGAATGCAGAACAAATCAAAACATTCACCCCCAGTCAAGAGATCTGGGTTAAATCCATCATTCTTTTGCTCACAATGCCACCCCAGTTTAGACCTGGCCATATGCAAATCAGTATTGACCCTGTGCCTCATGGGAACAGTCCAACCCTAACTCCCAAGCCAGGTCCTCCATGGACCGGAAACAAGCATCCTAGGACCAGTTTCGGGGTTTTACCCCTCTTCAGCCAGGATAGCTTGATTCCAGTGGCACAGTGAGCCCAGGACTCACGTTTGCGCGTACCTGGCGCACTTAGGACGAGAAAGCAAAGGACACACAATTGATGGACGGAATGCAGAAAAAATCAAAACATTCAACCCAAGTCAAGAGATCTCGGTTAAATCCATCATTCTTTTGCTCACCATGCCACACCAGTTTAGACCTGGCCATATGCAAATCAGTCTTGATCCTGTCCTGTGCTTCATGGGAACAGTCCAGCCCGAACTGCCAAGCTAGGTCCTCCCTGGACCGGAAACAAGCATCCTAGAACCGGCAGTTCGGGCTGGACTGTTCCCATGAGGCACAGGGTCAAGACTGATTTGCATATGGCCAGGTCTAAACTGGGATGGCATGGTGAGCAAAAGAATGATGGATTCAACCCAGATCTCTTGACTGGGGGTGAATGTTTTGATTTGATCTGCATTCCGGCCATCAATTGTGTATCTTTTGCTTTGGATGGATGAGTTGGCACCATTAGATCTTTCGGCTCTGACGACTATTTTAACTCGAAAGTCGGTCTCAGCGTTGAGAGTTGTATTTGCCTCTGAATGGTATGGTTGAACCGGCGACAAGGAACTGGAAGGTGTTGAGGGGGCTGCCGGTGCAGAATAAGGCATGGTCCTATGAGGCGGTTACGGCATTAGAGCTTGCTCCAAGGCCTTGTGTTGGTGCAGGACATTGCTAGGATGCAGTGGCAGCCCAGACAGCTGTTGGGGCAGTTGTGGACTCAATATCCGCCCCCTGAAGGGCAGTAATAAACTGGTGGTTTGATTGATACTGGACACAGCATTCACGGTCGAAGTCTTATGGTGGCCGGTGGGGGCAGCCTGTTGTTACCCTTCGTGTCCGAAGGAGAGCTTGGCTCTGGACTGAAACAGGCTGTTTGCCCCAGCAGATTCAGAGGTACCTGCTTCTTCTTTGACAATGTTTGCACAAAGAGGTCAGGGGTGTCATCGTCTTGCTTGCTTTGAGCACATGGCCATTTGCAGCGGTACCTGAGGGTCTTCTTGGACTAGAACCAGCAGCAAGCGGAGCAGGAGGCTTCATAGTGCTCTAGCGACAAGTAAAGGTGCAGACCGAGTGGTGATCGTGCTACCAGTATTTCAAGTGGCCCTCTTGAGAAAGGCAGATGGATCCAAAGCCCTGAACAAACCGTTGACGAATCTCACGGAATGGACCCGACAAGACAGTGATGGACAAGCTGCAAATGCGATTGTATTGTGCCTATGGGAGTAGAAGCACTGGAAGTCCCCAACGACGAGTCAAATCAGAGCTTCAGCGACACACACCCAAACCCGACGGAGTCAGAAAACAATCTAACAATGGAACCAATGATCATGTGCGATACCAGTGATAGGAGGAGTCACAATTCTATGTGACTCGAAAGACTTCTAAGAAGAAAAACAAATTGGACACGTCCAAGCCCAGCTACTAGTTGCCAGAAGTAGCAGAGCATGTGTATCTACAGCTTCACATGCCACAAACAATATATTTATCTTTTAAGGACTTTTTGGTGGACTCCATCACTCACTAACTTGCATCTGAAGTGAACACACTTCAACACAAAAATAACCGGCCCTGAAAAAATACATTGTCAAAGCACTATTGTAAATGCTATGCTCCCAATGTAAACCTCCATGGTACTTCCAAGTGTACTCAGAGAATAAGCACCCCAAACTTCAAAACAGTGCACTAGGCACACAAACCTCTCATCACCACAGCCAAAGCCACATTCTACATGATGACCATCAACAAAGTCACCAATAAAAGCAAAAACTCTTCAAACCAGATAAGCAGGCGACCCTCTCCAAGATAATACAATTTAACAATCAATAGTCTTATGTAATGCTATAAATCACGTCTTTGCCATAAAGATAATATCAGAACTCACATTGATAATAGCAGACACACTGTCACAATTGATGGAGCAAGGATTCGCACGTAACGCGACCTTAACGTTAATAAATAAATCAACATGTTTGTATTACTAACATTTCATTACATATCAGACGAGGGAAGCTTGCATATGTGCTTTTACTAACCGTAATCCGCTTGCATTAATATGGCCGCTGCTACGCGGGATTTTCTACTGCGCATGCGTCTGCCATACTCACGTGACATGACGTAATCTTTGCTTTGGAGGGAATTTTTCGCTTCTGCGCACTAGAATTAAAATGGCTGCTATGTGCTACAGCATGCATGAAGCTTGCACTGCTGCTTTTGCTAAGCTGTTCGTTTTGCTTAACCTTAACGCAATAGTGAAAAATAAATAAATGAGAATAGAGTAGAGATAAGTGGTATACAGTGCATTCATTTATTCTGTGTTCTAAAATTGTTTCTTTTCTACTTATCATATATTGTAATCTTTGGGCCTGAGAGGTTCTATTACTCCATCTTGAAAAGCCACACTGCGCATGTCAAACTCCAGAAGGAGCTATGTCATTTGTCATTGAAACCCGGCCAAGGCACGACTTGCTAGAAGATGTTCCTGGGAAAGTCAACTCCTGACCTCTGTGAAGGAAAACTGAACTAAAATATGGGCTACATTGTAATCATTATTGATACATTCACTGCCGGGTGGAATAAAACATACGTGAGGAAAATAAATTTGATGGGCGGGAACGTTAAACAGAATATTCAAGTGAAATGTGTCATTTTGGTATGGTGTGATGACCTCTCCTCATCTTTCTGTCCAATCAAATTTGGGGATCCTTACACTTGCAACATTGGGGGGCTGGTACACTGACCTGAAAAATAGTATAACTAGCGTAGGTTTAGCTAGAGAAATTGTCCGACTTGTTCGAATAGCTGACCTGTCACTCAATAGGTGACCAAGAGCAGAGGGCTGCGGAGCACACTGTCAGAAGATTCGATAACCCAATCGGGGTTCTGGGAAGCTGAAGTGCTGACAAAGCAATTTGTCGGGGAAATCAATAACCCAATCGGGGTTCTGGCTGTTAGCTGCAGAGAGGGAGTAGCGCAGGCGTTGCAACTTAACTGCAGGTGCCAGTCTTAACCTTTGGTGGTCCTGTCCTGATCCAATTTGGTTTTACCTGTCCTGATTCTGATCTGCACCTGCTAGCCTACTGGCAACTGCAACTTTCGGGGTTCTGTCCTTCAAACTGACCTATGGCCAGGGTTAGTTCTTCGCACCATTCCTAGGTAAATATAAATTTATGTGAGTTCGTCATTAACTTGTTTCCTTCTCTTCCTTTCCTTTTGTGTTACATATTTGATAATAGTGCTTGCATTTCGATGTTCCTTTTCCTCTTTATCCTTCCTATTGATAAAGGTTTGAAATATGTTCCTTTTTTCCCCTCCCTTTTGTTAAATGCTTAAACGTTTTGATCGTATTTTATGTTCCCTTTCTTTACCCTCCCTATTTGCTAAATGATCGAAATTAGTTTAATACATCTTCTGCATAGTTACATTTTAATTCTGATCTTCATAATTGAAAGTCTTTTGGTGTTTAATCTTTGGATCATGACCATTTAAGAAACTTGGATAAAGAATTTAAAACTTCCCGAGTTTGTGGTTATTAAATGAGTGCAAATGTTATTATTCCTATTATGCTAACACCCTTGATCCCTTAGGACTTTAGGTACCGGTGACGTGGATTGGTAAGTCATGGTATAGATAGGTCAAAAGTCCTAAATGTTTAAAATACACTGATAGTAGAGCGAAGGTTACCTGCATATTTTGTGAGTTTTATTGATTATGGGCCCAGGCGAATATTGATAAAAGACTAGTTGGGTGACTTGCGCGCTCTATCACACAAAGAACTCACAACTTCCTCAATTCCCTCAAAAAAACCTCCTTTGAAGATGCCATTCTTCCATCTCCAACAGTGAAATTCATCCGGGGAAATGCCCTCACACTTGTTCTCCACTCAGGCAAGGAACCTTTCAAGGCAACCTCAAAACATGACAGATCGCCCCTCTCCTGAAAAATACCAATCTGGACAATCTAGCCAACTACTGCCCCATCAACCACCTACATTTCATTGGAAAAATCATTGAGAAAGCAGTTTTGATTCAATTACAGGGTCGATCAGTTTGGCGTCAGGCTGCAAAGCAGAACCACGATGGCCAACAAAGCCCTCCTATTTAATGTCAACAGGCACTGGCAAAACCAATAGGGAACTATTGACTTTGCAAATGGTTTTGAGCATTCCCTATGCTGTGCAGCATGGCTAAAGAAAACAAACCAAAAAATGAGCCATGAGGTAGCTGCTGCACTATTTTGTAGGTGCACACCCTGGGTCGGTAAATGAAAAAAATAGGTAGTGTGAAAGCTTTTTTTGTAACGCTCTGGTAGGGAGCAATATGGAGTGTGCAGGGGGGAGGAAGCTAAGGACGTGAGTGGAGTAAAGAACACAGAGGGTGCAGGTGAGGGAAACAACATGGAGGGCACAGGTGGTGGAAACAACATGGAAGGGATGGGTGTGGGGAAGCAGTACGAAGGACAAGGGGACAAAAGCAAGGCAGAAGGTGGGGGTGTAGCAACGCATGAGAGAGGGCTACGTGCAGTAGAGAGTGAGAAGCACATGGGTGAGAAAGCAATGAGGACAGACAAGTAGAAGAGGGCGAGAGAAGCATGCAAAAGGCGAGGGAGAAGGACACCGCCGACAGAGAGCAACACTGAGTACGGTTGAAGGAGAGAAGCACACAACAGAAAGGGCTGGAAAACACACAACCTCTCATGGAGTGCTTAACCCAAAAGAAAAAAGTAGTGCTTGAAACACAAGTAATACATCCACATACCAGGGGTGGGAGGAATGGAAAATGAAGGAAAACACATAAAAGCCAACAAATTAAAATGAATCAATAGAATAAAAGTGATGCTAAAGCTAACAAATAGTAAGCAATTGGCAGGCTCCAAAGCCACTGTAAGCTGACAACAGATGTTACTGGCAACAGAAAGCTTGCGTTGTTGGTAGACAAGACCTAAAAATTACCCATTCCTCCTGATCTTACTCCAGAGCCTGTGATAAAGTTAAAAACCATGCATTGAGACACAACCTAAAAACAAGTTTGGGCTTCTCTGGTGTGGTCCTAGAAGTCAACCACTACCAACTCATCCATCTTTTTTTTCTCTTCCACCCCCACAGGGGTACCTGTTTTTTTTATATAATTTCTTTATTGTTTTATCACAAACAAACAATAACATAAAACGAGTGCAGATTATAAGTCTGACAGTTATCATCACATTATCCCTAATCATATCATCATGCAGTTATAGAAATCAAAAAACATATTTCAGTGCATCACATCGCTGTTACATTTCTTGTCTACCGAATCATCCGATGGTATACATTCGTCCCTCATTCGGGCATCTCATACCGGGGTATTAAATAACTCCTGATGGCTGCATCTGTACGGTGGTGCCATCCGCCCATATACATAAAACGTAGATCATCTATTCAATAGCACATTGCGAGCAATAAACATCAAGGATTTGCTTTTTTTCATATCCATCCCCTATGACCTCTACACACTACATTCAGAACCGTTTATAGAGGAATTGGTCTCTATGGCGCAGCCAGCTCGGGTGCACGTGGGTGTGCCAACAGGTAACATGTTAGTGGTGCCCAAATATCTCTGGGTCTGGAAGGACTGGGCAAGAGTTCGGCATAGTTGGTAAGCTGTTTCTGACAGTAAATCATGTTGTCAAGCCAGGTCTTGAACTTGGGCGCCCATCCCCTGCCCCACCTACAGGCCACCCGCCTTTTGGCCATGAGCAGCACAAGGGCTACATATTTGCGATGTGTCACCTGCACCTGTTTAACATACCCCAGCAAGGCCATCAAGGGCGTAGGCTCAATGTGCGTATTAATCATCAATGTTAAGGCCACGAAGACATGTCTCCAAAAATCACTCACCCCCGGGCAATCCCAGGCCAGGTGCAGGAAGTCAGCATTCGCAGCATGACACCTGTCACATCTGTCTGTGTCGCGTAGCTTATATCTGTGCAACTTGGCTGGTGTATAATATAATCTATGCAGGTATTTGTAATGAATTATATGCAGCCTACTGCTAGCCGAGACCTGCTCAGTTTGCGAGCAGTAATATTCCCAATGCTCGTCCGTCAGGGAGAAGCCCAGTTCCTCACCCCAGCGTGCGCGGGACGGCGTGGTCAGTACCTCCCTTTGTGTGTGCACTGTTCGATATATGGACGAAACAAGGCGTTTGGCCGTTGCATTTTGGAGGATTAAGTGTAGTGGTGCAAGCGCGGGGGGTTCAGCCAGGAGTCTAAAAACTGTCCATCTCAGTACAAGTCCCGCTAGGTAGTGACTCCCACTCGATCTTTAAATTTATGAAATACTGCTTCCTGGAACAGGGACATTTCTGGGTGATACGCAAGTGGCAACAGCGGGGAGTAAGCCATAGGGGCGTTCAACATTTGTCCAATGCGTCGCCACGCGGTGATCGTGGCATTAACTGTGGTTTGCGTCTTCTCCCGTGTATCTGGAACTGCATACAGTGCACTTTTGATTGGTATCGGGTGCGCAAGCCAATGTTCAGCCGCCACTTGTGGCATATATTTCGGTTGGTTCACTCAGAAGAATACATAATGTCCGTTTTAAGAGCCGCAAAGAAATGTCTCCCCGGATAATATGGAATATTTAAGAAAAGGTAAAGGTAAAGCAGTTGGGGAAGTATCACCATCTTAATCAGGGAAGCACGACCCGCCATAGAAAGCGGCAACGTAATCCAACGGGCAACATAGTCCATTATGTGGTTTAGGGCGATTCCATAATTAAGACGCATCAGCTCATCTTGATCCCTGGTAACCCGGGTACCCAGGTAACGCAATTCCTCATCGCACCACTCCAATGAATAATCTAGAGAGAAGCGCTTGACTGCCGCCGTCAACGGAAAGAAACAGGACTTCCCCCAGTTTATCTGGATCCCAGACAACTTCCCAAAAAACAATGAACTCCCGGAGGAGTTGGTTTATATTATGCTTAGGGTCTCTGACATATAGAGTGATATCATCGGCATATAATGAGATCAATATCTGCCTCATGTTACATCTTAAAGCTTTGTCATTGTGGCGCTGCCGCAGCTTTGCCGCTAGCGGTTCCATTGCTAAGGCGAAAAGTAAGGGAGATAGGGGGCACCCCTGTCGGGTACCTCTGGAAAGCAGGAGATGTGTGTCTGTTCATAAGGACCGTAGCACCTGGTCGGTGATACAACAGTCGGATCCAGGACAGAAAAAGTGGTGGGAACCTCATTCTTAACATGACACCAAAAATATAATCCCACTCAATGGAATCAAAAGCTTTGGTGGGTTCTAGAAAGACCGCCGCCAAAGGTAAATCTGGGGAAACGTTATTTAGAATAGTAAAGAGTGTTCTCAGATTGTGAGAAGAGGCCCTACCAGGGACAAACCCCGACTGATCCGGGAGGATCAAGTGTTCCAGCAGCAAGCGAAGTCTATTAGCGACAAGCTTCGCCAAGATTTTGGCATCACAATTAAGGAATGATAGCGGTCTATAGTACCCACACTGCTGGGGAGGTTTTTCCGGTTTCAAAAGAGAGATAATGAGAGCTTCTCTCATGGACGGCGGAAGGCAGCCCACTTACAGGGATTCTTCGTAGACTTCACGCAGAATAGGAGCCATCAAATCTATGTAGGTTTTGTAAAATTCTATCGGAATGCCATCCGTGCTGGTGGCCTTCCCAGATGACATTTGCATGATGGCTTCCCTAACCTCGTCTAATTCGAAGGGGGCACACAGAAATTCGCGATGCACATCACTCAGCCATCCCAGTAAAACATCCCTCAGGCATGTCTCGATGTCCAGATCATCCTCTCTAGTCGATGTATAGAGCTCGATATAGTGCTGTGTAAACGCCAAAAGGATACTCTCGGTGTCTCGGCAAGTTACCCCATCTGGACCCTCTAGCTCTACTACATAATTTGAGTAACGTGGTTTCCTGATTGTGTCCCCTAGTGCTTTTCCAGGTCTTTCGCTCTCTCCGTATCGACGAGCTACCCAGTGTTTGCCTCTATATCGTGTTTCCCTCTGTGCCACGTCCACGTATTTTGTAAGTGTCTTTCTGAACTTATGTTGTGTATCTGGTCCCAGCGCTAGCGCTTCCTCTAGTGTCTTAAGCTCTGAGTCCAGCCTACGGAGCGTGTTGGTAATGTCTTTGAGAACCCCAGCTCCTTTAGATATAGAAAACCCACGGAGCGTAACTTTGAATGCTTCCCATATGGTCTCTACACTCTTCACCATACCTTTGTTTCGTTCAAAAAAGTCCCGGATCTCCTCCCTCAATTCCTCCTGGAACACCACATCCAACAGTATACGTGCATTCAGTCTCAATGCACACCTTGGAGGACTAAACTCCGCCGATGACAGAGTAAGTTTAACTGGTGCGTGGTCCGAGTATGTCCTAGCTAGGTGTTGCACTTTGTGTATAGCTGGGCCCAGCCCCCTAGCTATAATCCAATAGTCCAACCTCGCCCACGATGCAGCCTGTGCTGTGTAGTGCGTACCTTCATGTTTCTGGGGATTGGCATGCCTCCATGCATCTAGCAACTGGTATTCAGCTAGTGTGTTTTGTATAGAAGTGCGCGCTTTGGTATAATGGGTAGGTGCGGGTGTGATCTATCCATGTCTGGGTTGTATGTAACATTGAAATCCCACCCCAAATGATATGACTGGAGCCTATCGCATTAATCTCAGCCCACAATGAGGTAAATAACTCTGATGTGTCTGTATTGGGTCCATAGCAACATTCCAGAGTCACCAATTCAGATCCCAGTCGTCCCCAAGCTAGGCAGTATCTACCCTGGGCATCACATGAGGTTCCAGTCAATTGGAAGGGCACTTGTTTTTTAATCAGTATCGCCGTACCCCTTGCATAGGACGAGTAGCTGAAGAAGACTCTATGTTCTGCCCACCTACCCGCAAACGTGTAAGTCCTCTGGGGAGTGAAGTGAGTCTCCTGTAGCATGGCTACATGCGTCAGTTGCCTATCTAAGTATGCCAGGATCTGTCTCTTCAGGTCAGTGCTAGCCATTGAACCAGATCCGCAACAACGTTGGGCCTTGCCCTCCAAATGCACTGTCTGTCAACCATATGTGTGCACTCCACTGAAGCAGCCCCAACTTGCCAGAAAAAGCATCCCACCCCCCCTCCCATACTCCATCTCGAACATGAACAACCAACAATCCCCACAAGAATACACAGTGATCAACAGTGGGGGAATACCCATTGGGGCCGAACCATAGGCTACAGCACAATTACCTCCTTCCCCCAGAGCCCCCCACAGATGATATGTCTGGGCCCTATAGGGTAGAGAGTGCCTGGTATTCTGTGATTCAGCTCAACATTGCCTACCAGTTACATAGGGTGCGTGTCTCTCAGGGTAGTTCCAACTGTACCATATCCGTCCCCTCGGGTCGCACGCTTCAAAAACATACTTACGTGATCAGACAAAGAACACAATGATCCATGAGAATGAGAGGGACAACTTAATTGTGAGTTATCTTCTGCTCCCGTCGAGAAGGATTGCTGTGACGCCGCTGCAGGTCCAGAGGCGCGATTAGAACGCTTCACATGTTTGAGAAATTCTTCCACCTGTTGTGGCTTGGTAAAGAACCACTGCTTCCCTTGGTGGGTGACCCTAAGTCTTGCAGGATATAACAACGCATAATCGATCTGAGCCAGTCTCAATTTGTTCTTTACATCTATAAATTTGCGTCTTTCCTCTTGGACAATAGGGGTGAAGTCCGGGTAAATTTAGAACTTGTTACCATCGTAATTCAATTGTTGTTTGCTTCGTGCCACCCGCAATGCCACGTGTCTATCCATATAGTTCAAAAGCCTTGCAATAATAGGTCGTGTGGTTCTACCAGGCGGCGGCCTCGGTCCCAGCTAGCGGTGGGCAAGTTCAACTATGAACTGATTGGATAGGGATTCCACGTCTATCGAAGACAGTAACAACATAATCCTCCATCTTGCCCGTTGTGGTTGATTCTGGAATCCCTACTATGCGAATATTATTGCGCCTGCTACGCGCTTCCAAGTCCTCGTTCTTCGCAGCTATTAGTTTCATGAGCTTATCCATCTGAGCAAGTTATGTCGTGGCCCTGGCTGTCGTGTCTTCGGTGTCCGATATGCGCCTTTCTGCTTCCGTCAGCCTGTCCTCGTGCCCTTCCAGTTTATGAGCGATTACGTCCATCTGCAAGGACATTCTATCTACTTTGTCCACAATGGTGGCAAACCCCTGGCGCACCTCTTGTAAGATACTTTGGACATCCAAAGCCTGCATCATCGCGCTCACCTGTGCTTCCTCTCTCCTGTTGCCATCTTGCTCTTCCTGCGATCCTTTAGTAGTGCGCCTTGTCGCCTCAAAGTACAATTTAGGTTGCCTGGTATCTGGCTTGCCCATGTTGCCTCTGGGCTCCCTTCGGTCCTTCACTGATCGAGTCCGCCCTGCGCTTTGGCACTGGTCCTTCGTTCTTTCGAGGTGTTGGCACGTATCGCAGCAAGAGGGGCAGTATCCTCGTACATTCCACTTACGATGTCAAGGCTGAGGGTCCTGTTGGTCCTCCCGCCTGCTCTGCGCCAAATATCAGAGCCCTTATGTCCCAACGTAGGCACCTTATTTCTAGGTTGGGTTTTGGTCCCCGCACGCTCTTAAACAGGCTTCCAATCCCTCAATTCCTCACGGTTCCAAAGCCTCTTTGCACACCCTTAGGGTATTTGCAGCAGTATTTGTGCAGGTGCACTGGAAGGTCACCGCCGTGTTCCCATTCTACGTCCTTCTGCGCAAACCTCAGTCCTTAATCAGCACCGCTGGCGGCCGGGTGGCCCCCCCTGCACAGGCCTCACACAGTGTCGGGCAGCCTCACAGCCCCTCACCCGCCGTTGCCCAGCTCAGCACAACCGATGCCTCTCGCTCCAGGCCTCAGGGGTGGGGGTCGCTTCCCTCTCATATTCCCTGAGGCACTCAGAGGGGTCCGTCAGAGGGGCCTGAATGCTCGACTCATAGCGCCTCCAGTCAGTCACAAGTCAGTGCCGCCTCAATGATGCAAATAGTGTAATGCAAGCCAGTACTGTCCGCTACGCGTGCCAAGAATGCTTGTCTAGGTGCAGGGTATCAGCGCGCTGGCCTTGTGCGAGGTCAGCCCGCCGCTCACGCTGATTTGGAGCAGCTGCCGGTGGGGTAATCACTATGGCCACCGCCACCTCTCAGGCCTGGGTAGCTGCAGCGCCACTCACCAGTCTCTTTTTCCTCGCGATCCACTGCTGCTCTCACTATCAGGCAGTCTGCGCGGTAAGTAGCCGTCCGTCAGAGCACCCGCACTCCTCCTACAGCTCTGCTCTAGGACGATGTCCTCTGCTCAACAATCCATTTCTGCGTAGCATGCAGGCTCTTCCCCGCGGGGCCTAGGGTCCTCGTGACAGGCCGCGGGCTCGTGTAGGGGTCTGAGCCTGTACCGCGCTCCGCCGAGATCGCTCCTCCTCCCTCGGCAGGTTCTACTCCCCAGCACGACAGCGGCAGCACCGCTCCGATTCACGTGAGTTTTTCACCAGAGCCCCAGCAAGTCCTCCGCTACCGATCCCTACAAGGATTCCACCTTGGGCAAGCTGAAAAGTAGGATAAATACAGGATAAATGTCCCAGGCTGCAGGAGCCTCACGGGTGTGCGGCCATTCTGCTTGTGCACCACCTAGCAACCCCCCGAAAAACTCCCTGTCTTCTGGAAGTATCTAAGGGCTCCATTATTTTGCCCAACATCTTCACTCTCTTTTACTCTTTTGCATGGACCACCTTGATTCCCCACCCACTGACAACAGCATCATGATCCATGAATGAAAGCATGACACACAACTTTACCTGAAAATGTCTAATGTCCACGGCTCTGATTTTCATTGCCTTATATCTGCTTTGATTTAATGCAGAACTGGATATCAAGTGCATTTCTAAAACTCAACTAGACCAAGACAGAAATTCTTGTGCTTGCCAACAGCACTAACAAAGTAATATTAAAGCCTTGCTGCCTGACATGAACCTGAATGTCTACACCCTTTAGCTGATACCAATTTAAAACTGCTCATGATTCACCTTCAAAGAACATAATGACAAGGGGCTCGATTCACAGAACTAACTTAAGACAAAATCCTAAACTTAATACTTTTGGTATTCACAGAAGGCATTTAGTAGTAGTAAAGTTAGGATTTTGTCTTAAGTTTGACTTAAGTTTGACTTAAGACAGACTTAAGACAGACTTAAGTTAGGATTTTGTCTTAAGTTTGTCTCTTAAGTCTGTCTTAAGTTTGTCTTAAGTTTGTCTCAAGTCTGTCTCAAGTCTGTCTCAAGTTTGTCTCAAGTCAAGTCTGTCTTAAGTCTGTCTTAAGTCTGTCTTAAGTCTGTCTTAAGTCTGTCTTAAGTCTGTCTTAAGTCAAAATACTAACTTTACTACTACTAAATGCCTTCTGTGAATACCAAAAGTAGTAAGTTTAGGATTTTGTCTTAAATTAGTTCTGTGAATCGGCCCCAAGAATACCAAAACAACAAGGTACCAGCTCTCAATCTAGAAAAGGTGAAAACCTCTCCCTCCTGAGAAAGTGAAGCCCTCTTAAAAGAGCCCTACTTTGTAGCAGTCCAAGCATTAGTTCTCGCTCATTTGAATGAAGACAATCTTCTGTCGGAGGGACATCCTGACACCATTCTGGCTCCCTAAAAGACATGCCACATTCTGAAGCATGTCTTATTAAAGGTATCAGGGAGTTGCCCTCTTCACGGACTCCTCAATCCAGTTTGCATCATCATCAAAATCATCTTCGTCACATACAAGTCCATCAGAATGGCACCTGCCTGGCCGACATAAAACTACTCCTATCAGACAATGCCACACTAAATGCCAAATTCATACCACAAAAGATGGACGTGGAATGCTCGCAAAATTCTCTGCAACTTGGTAGCGCCCTGGCTGCATTTCAATTATAGTTTATGTCGATTTGGCCACTCCTGGAGAAAAGCAAGCCAGTGATCCACATCAGGGCATACCTAGAATAGGGCCAAGACTGGTTCGCCTATGGCTACCCCCATCTAGAGTTATTAAGCGGGCAAAATACAATGTACTGAAATATAGCCCAGATGACCAGCTGCTGCAACATTTGCAAGCATTCCACCCATCGCCTTTCATTGTTTCAATGTGACACCCTCAGCACAACATGCCCAGTAGTGGTCCTGTCCTTGTTATTCCATAGGATTCAAGCATCACCTCATTGATGAAGAAACACAAGGCTAAATTGTGACTGGGGCTGCCTGAGTTTTCATTCAGAAAGGACATGACCTGGCAGTTTAGGCACGACTACTCCTAATGGAGCAAGGCCAAGGCTGAGCTTGACATCCTAAGTGGTGCAGTGAGCAAAAACCAATTGACTGGAACGCGGCTTGAGCAATCACTGTGGCTGAGATTTTTGCAAGCATTCTACTCATGACCTTTTGTTCTTTTGACGTAAAAGCCAAGTCACTGCTAACCGGGAGTCGAATAAATTCAACAAAAGAAATGTACAAGCTATTTTGATCTATGCACCCAGAATGTAGAACATCCCCTTAATATCAGAACTGCCCCCCCCCCGCACCTGCAATTCATAGGTAGGACGGGAAGACAAGAAGGAAGGCTTCTAGAGCTGATCTGCATCTCCTCGCAGTCTGTCTGGAAACAGTGAGTAGTGGCTGTAGTTTTTTGTCCACATTCCAGTTATATGGGGTCATAAATGTTAGACTGCAATGTAAAACTGAGTCTGCTTGCCATGATTTCTGTAGCAAGCTGGATCAAGGCTGGTCAGTTTGAAGTAGCAAAGCCAGTGTTTTTCGACCAATTGCTTTACTGGTTTAAGACCTCCTGAGCTCGGAAAGACTCTTTCCGGAAGCTATCTAGGCAACTGAGGTTTTGCAGGTTGAGGTACAGGTCTGCATCAGACTACTCCCAGGGAAGCATTCTGTGCTTCAGTTTTGCCATCCTCTCAACTTGGTATGGCTGACAATTCAATGCCATCTTAACAGGAACCTTAAGGATCATAGAAAATAAAAGGCCTTAGGTTTGGTGACATTTTTAAACACCAGGCATTTCTTTTGCTGAAATATAGTATGTTGTACCTGCAATAACTCTGGACCGAAGTCACCGACTATACAAAATCGCATTGAAATGTTCACCATCAGCAAAGCTCATCCTTCTGACCAACATGATCTAGTTTGTCTCCTTTCTTAGACTTGAACTTGGGGAGAGGATTCTGGCTTTCAGTGGAAATCAAAACATATCCAATGGGTACATGATTTATTCAAGGAAAAACAGCAAACATGGCCCACTGGTCATCCAAAGATCTGGCAGAGACGACATTCAAATGGAAGCTGTTCCAGTAAGGAGGTACAAAGCACAATGGAATGAGTTCTGCGTTTTTTCTTGTGCTCATAATGCTCCCTGTGTTTTTCATGGGGATATTTTTTGCTCTAGGGATTGACTTGGAATTAACTTGAAATCAATGTTCTTCAGAAATGCCATGAAATGAATGGCTGTTTCCTCACAAACTCACACATAGGCTTCATACGCCTGCATAGGGACTTCCACAAAGACACCAAAGAATGGAGGTCACTCGCTTTGTTAGGGACATTAACACGCCTGAAGATTTTGTAAGGACACAGTTACCAACTACCCATTTTTTCAAATAAAACATCAAACAAAATACTGGGGAAACTCAGCATCTCCCGATACGGCATCGGTAAGGAGCAGAAAAAGGAAGCATTGGCAACGCCAATTGGTCTCGCCTATGCAAGAGCTACTGGCTATGCCAACGTGTTTTAGCCATGTTGTACACCAGCATGTCTTAAAGTTACTGGCGCAGAGGAGAGTTGAGTGTCGTAGAGTGGAGTGGACTGGCACAATAGTGTTGTAGAGTGGCATGGAGTGCAGTGTTGTAGAGTATAGTGGGGGGGTAGAATAGAGTGGAATGGCAAAGGGTGCAGTAGAGAGGCGTAGAACGGCCAGAGCAGAGTGAATTGGTGTAGAGTAGCATTGAGTGGAGTGGTGTAGTGTGAAGTTGAGCAGAGTGTAGTGGCATGGCATAGAGTGGTCTGGAGTAGAGTGGCATAGAGTGTAGTGGCTTAGAGTGCATACAGTAGAGTGGCATAGAGTGAAGTAGCGTAAAGTGTAGGGGCCTAGGGTAGAGTGGCACTGTATGAAGTGGAGCAGAGTGGCATGCAGTGGAGTGGCCTAGAGTTGAGTCATGTAGCGTGGCGTACAGTGGAGTGGAATGGCGCGGTGTAGAGTAAAATGCACCACTCCACTCTGTGCCAATGCACTCTACGCCAGAGTGGCTTTAAATTTGGCATTAAATGTGACATTAAATGTGGCGTTGAGAAGAGTGGCGCAGAGTTGAGTGGCCTATAGTGCAGTGGAGTAAAGTGGAGTGGCATAAAATGCAGTGACAGAGTGCACTGGCGTAGAGTATAGTGGCATAGAGTACAGTGGTGTACAGTAGAATGGTGCAGGGGAGAGTGGCTTAGAGTGTCGTTGCATTGATTAGAGTAGTGCAGGGCAGAGTAGCATATAGTGGAGTAATGAAGAGTGGCATAGTGTGTAGTGGCGCACAGTGCGTTGGCGTAGAGGGCAGTACAGTGGTGTAGTGTGCCGTTGCATAGGGTAGAGTGAATGAATGAATGAATGAAAGGCAATTTATAATGCGCAGAACAATGACCCGCAGGTATCAAGGCGCCTAGCAAAATAATCAGAAAAGGGAAGAAAAGAACCAGGGAACTTTACATATATGCTTGCCGAAAAAGAAGGGTTTTTAGCGCAGAGCGGAAGTGCTGTAAAGAAGGGAGAGATCTCAGATCTAGGGGAAGTTCATTCCACCACTTGGGAGCAAGAGTGGAGAAAGCTCTACCACCCCATTTGGCTCTTCGTACACGGGGGGTGGTCAGACGCTGTTTTCCAGAGGAACGCAAGTTCCTTCCGGGAGTATAGTGGGAAATAATGGATCCGATTCCTGTGTCGCTGTTTTTGGCAATGGCTCTGTAGGTCATACATAGAACCTTGAACCGAATCCGGTGTTCAACCGGCAGCCAATGCAGTGTTTTCCTGGCTGCGGTGGCCGAGGAGCGTCTGGGAATATCCAAAACAAATCTAGCCGTCGCGTTTTGGACTACCTGCAGGCGCTGCAGCTGGCCTTTGTTAAGCCCAGCATACAGCGCGTTGCAGTAATCAAGGCGAGAGCCGATAAGAGCAACAGCTATTTGTTTTCTTGCCTCGAGGGAGAGATATTTCCTGATCCTACGTAGGGTGTGGATCAGACCCCAGCAGGTGGAGACGGTTCTGCTCACCTGGCTGCCTAGGTCAAGGGCAGGATCTATCAGCACCCCGAGGTTCTTGGCAGACGTTGTAGGGGAAGGGCAGGTTCCTAGAGAGTCAGGCCACCAATTGGCTGACCAGATGTTTTCTTTCCCCCCGAACACCATCACCTCAGTCTTCTCACCATTCAGTTTTAAGGAGTTCTGAATCATCCAATGACCAACCGCCTCCATACAGGATCTGAACTTGGAGGCGATCAGATCATCAGAATTGGGAAGAGAGACGAGGATTTGAGTGTCGTCTGCATAAGAGACTACCTCCATCCCAAAAGATCTTATTAGTTTGGCTAGTGGGGTAACATAGATATTAAAGAGGGTCGGGCTAAGTGCCGACCCTTGGGGGACCCCACATAGCACAGGTTGGGATGGAGATATGAACTCCCCCAGCTTGACTCTCTGCTCCCTCCCTATAAGGAAAGAAGTCAGAAGATCCAGAGCTGCGTTCTTCACCCCCACCTCCCTCAGCCGAGATGTAAGGACTGAGGGGGAGAGGGTATCGAAGGCCGCAGATAGATCGAGCAGGACAAGGAGAGCGGTCTGGCCCTCATCGACTGTCGTGCGGATTTTATCGAGCACGATGGTGAGGGCTGACTCGGTGCTGAATTCTCTCCTAAATCCATGCTGGGAGGGGTCTAGGCATCCTGAGCTTTCCACAAAACCAGCAAGATGCTTGTTAAGATGAGCCTCAAGCATCTTTGCTGGGGCAGGGAGCAGGGAGATGGGCCTGAAGTTCTTTAATACCCCCGGATCCAGAGAGGCCTTCTTCAACAGGGGTTTTACTACCGCCTTCTTCCATTCTGTGGGGAAGATACCATCTCTAATAGCAAGATTCATTACCTCTAGCAGCGGGGGAAGGAGAGTATCCCTGCACTGCTTTATGACTTTCAGAGGGCAGGTATCCAAGGGAGAACCAGACTTGGTCTTAGTTAGTAATAGTTCTAGATCTTGCAGATCTAAGAGTGGCTTAAGTTCAATGGCGTAGAGAGTAGTGGCATAGTGCAGTGATGAAGAGTAGAGTGGTGCATTCTAGAATAGAGTGGCATAAAGTGCAGTGATGTAGAGTGCCATGGTGCAGAGTAGAATGGCATAGAGTGTAGTGGGGTAGAGTGCAATGGAGTCGAGGGTTGTAGAGTGCAATGATTTCAAGTAGAGTGGTGCAGAGTGCATTTGCATAGATTGCAGTGGCGTAGAGTGCAGGGGTTTCGAGTAGAATGGCAGAGTGCAGCGGCATAAAGTGGAGTAGAAAAGGATGGAGTGGCACAAAGTAGAGCTCAGAGGCGTGGAGTACAGTTGTGCAGCTTAAATAAGAGGGATGTAGAGTGTAGTGGCATAGAGTGAGGTGGTACAGAGTAGAGCACAGTGGTGTACAGTAGTGTGTAGTGGCGTGGAGTAGTGCAGAGTAGAGGGTCGTGGTGTGGAGCAGAGTGGAGTTGCGTGAAGTGGGGTATACATGGTGTGTTAGTGCACTGCCATTACAGACAACACATTTTCAGTTGAAATGGCCATTAAATTTGCACAGACATACAGTTTTACTAATAAAACTATACAGCGCACAAAAAATAATGTGTGGAAATGGCATCAGCTAGTGTATTAATTAGTCTTGATCATAATAAAATATGCGCAGCAGACTTATTGAAGAAGAAGGTCCGTACAACAGTGGAGGAGTCTTGAATAGCAGCAAGCCATTAAATAGAAAACAGATTTGTTGTTAATGCGTTTAAAGCAGAGTTTCAAACGATACATGGAACTCCGTCACAACAATGCTTATATAAAGGTTTTTAATACAAACAGTATTTTCCTCACAACTGCAATCGGTCAATTTTATTCATGTGAACTTTTTATCGATGTAAGATATACTGTAAAGGATTTTAAGCAACCGTGCTCTCCCTTTTTCTTTTATACTGATGTAAGATATATTGTAAATGGTTTTAAGTAATTGTGCAAAACAACTTTTTCATTCACATTAAAATATTTGTTTCCCCACACTTCAAAATGACCAGAAAATGTGCCTCATTTGTGCTTTCCTTTTATCAGATATATTCTGGAAATATCTGCAATTAATTTACAGACAACTACATATTATTGTGCCCGTTAAAAAAAAACCAGACCCAACAAGATTGTCACGTAAACCCGCTCACTTTGAAGTCAGAGAAAGAAATGTAAATACCAAGCTCCCTCAGAAAATAGAGCCTGACATTTGACTTCTGTCTTTGAACTTGCAGCAAATGTGGAAAGATAAGAATAAAATGTATATGTCTGTTTACAGAAAGCGAGCACAGGGAAGTTTTTGCAGGTTGAGGTACAGGTCTGCATCAGACTACTCCCAGGGAAGCATTCTGTGCTTCAGTTTTGCCATCCTCTCAACTTGGTATGGCTCAGACAATTCAATGCCATCTTAACAGGAACCTTAAGGATCATAGAAAATAAAAGGCCTTAGGTTAGGTGACATTTTTAAACACCAGGCATTTCTTTTGCTGAAATATAGTATGTTGTACCTGCAATAACTCTGGACCGAAGTCACCGACTATACAAAATCGCATTGAAATGTTCACCACCAGCGATGCTCATCCTTCTGACCAACATGATCTAGTTTGTCTCCTTTCTTAGACTTGAACTTGGGGAGAGGATTCTGGCTTTCAGTGGAAATCAAAACATCTCCAATGGGTACATGATTTAGTCAAGAAAAAACAGCAAACATGGCCTACTGGTCATCCAAAGATCTGGCAGAGACGACATTCAAATGGAAGCTGTTCCAGTAAGGAGGTACAACGCACAATGGAAAGAGTTCTGCGTTTTTTCTTGTGCTCATAATGCTCCCTGTGTTTTTCATGGGGATATTTTTTGCTCTAGGGATTGACTTGGAATTAACTTGAAATCAATGTTCTTCAGAAATGCCATGAAAGGAATGGCTTTTTCCTCACAAACTTACACATAGGCTTCATACGCCTGCATAGGGACTTCCACAAAGACACCAAAGAATGGAGGTCACTCGCTTTGTTAGGGACATTAACAAGCCTGAAGATTTTGTAAGGACACATTTACCAACTACCCATTTTTTCAAATAAAACATCAAACAAAATACTGGGAAAACTCAGCATCTCCCAATACGGCATCGGTAAGGAGCAGAAAAAGCAAGCATTGGCAACGCCAATTGGTCTTGCCTATGCAAGAGCTACTGGCTATGCCAACGTGTTTTAGCCATGTTGTACACCAGCATGTCTTTAAAGTTACTGGCGCAGAGGAGATAATTGCACAGTGTAATTCGTGACCAGAAACGTGCTGTTGTGTTTTCGAATATTCGCTTTACCGCAAACAGGTTTTTGAATGTGATCAGGTCTGCTCTTCAGGTGAAATATCTTGTAATGTCTACCTTACTAAATGGGCAACCACACACACATACAAATAAAACTCAACAAGAGTAAGTGTTGAAATATTTATTTAAAAACTGAAAATACACGTTAAACATATTGTACAAAGGGGTAAAGAAACAGCTTCCCTACAATTAATGACCATTTTTGTTTGGAAAGGACAGCAATGAGCAAATGGGAAGAGGCTGTCATTCATTTCATAAGTCAAAGACATGAAATAACATGTTTGTTAAAAACCCAAAGGCAGTGACAATCCTTAAAATGTCGGGAAAATGTAATTTACAATTTCATTAGAATGAGGCATTTCCAACCCTCTTTTACAGTTTCTATCTTTTTCTATGGTTTTAAGGCCAGGTGTCTATTTCATCTCCCTTTCCTCTTCCGTTTTAAAATTAAGCTAAAATAAATTCTAAAAATAGGTAATTTGCTTCTCCAGTAAGAAATTTAAATCAGGTGGACTGCCTTTTTATCTGAAAAAGAAGGATGATGCCTTGCAAAAGCTAAATAGAACTGTGAACACCAAACTTGGGAGATAAAATTAATTGAGTACTCTTTTCAAGGCTTTCGAAAGGAGTTAAATCTATTAAACACATAAACAGAACAGTAGTTCCCTCAAAGCACCTGAGATCCCTCTTCTTCCTTTCTCCCTCGAATGTCTTCAACACTACTGGAGAGCTATTGTGTCGAAGAACTCTACTATCAATCCCTATTGTAAACTCCTGAGCTCGCAATGTAGCTTGCTAAACCCTCATCGGTATGTCAGAATGCACTCGTCACCAGCTGTTATATGGTCTACATACCGGTGACATGTGGTCTCTTCAATCGCTGAGGAATGATTCACAGTGAAAATAGTGCTGATTTGTAAAACCGGATACAATTTCGGGAAGACGTGACAGTACGGTGGTCTCAGGCTATCTCTCCTTGCGCTCATTTACTTTGGCCGGAGAGGTCTTTTGCTTGGTGTCCTGTAATTTCAACACTTCCAATTTCACTCCCTACAGCACCTGATATTACTCAATAAGGCAGCATGTTGAAAACATAACAATTGTGAGGGGGCAAAGGCGAAGAAAAGTAAACCGAAACATTTGGTATTGCTTACTATCTGCTCTGTGTGAACCTGCATTCATTGGATGGGGGAGAAGACATACCAACCTTGGTCTCTATACAAACCCAGTACCTGGGTGCAGTGTTTGCTTGTGGTCGCTTCTACGCATTTTATGAGATGACAAAAGCAGGGATGTGCAACAGGAAGACACAGGCTTTGTGGCCTCATGTTTGCAAGAGCTTACACCGGGTGAATTGTTAATGCGCATGTTGAACCAACAGAAGCGTGGTCCCGGCAGAGGCCTATCTTTGTGTCGTTGCACAATGAAGCAGTGAGGACATTGTGACACTGAGTGTGAGACGATCTTAAATGCTATTGATTCACAGGTAAACCTTATTGCTCTGGAAGGGGTTGAGTTATGTAACACAGTGTAACTGGTCAGTTAAGGACACAGTGAAGGGACTAGTGTGTGTTGGGTTGGAGAAACCCACAAGCATGAAATGCCTACATCCATTCAAAGACACAATGCAAGTATCACTGCAAACAAGCAAACCTCCTTGCCCTGTGCTGAAAATTAGGTGACTATAGCCATGTCCCAGATTTCGCTTGCCTCCAAAGACGAGGTCCCACTGGGCCACACCGAAGATTTCATATCCACAAAATAAAAAGCAAACAAGATTTAAACAACTGAAATGGACAAAAAGAATGAGCTTCACAGCAACCTACGATGACATCACATCTGAGTGCTCAATAAGCAAACGCTTGCAGTCAGTAAAATGCCATCAGAGACCGTACACTTTACACCTTCAGCCATATGAAAAGGTTGAGATCTTGAGGCTAACTCGGTAGTTTTGAAGTAATCAAATTCTGCAATCCCTCTATTAGATGCCCAGTGCTAAAATCTCAAGCCCATCTTTTCAGGGAGTGGTCTACAAGATTACCAGACAAAAGATCTACAGCGTAAACAATGCTAGAGACAACCATCCATTACTAATGTCATTCCTGAAAAGTAGTAATGTGAACTACAATGGGTACACCTGGTGAAAATATCACCGCTACCCCTTTTTAGAGTGGAGCAGGGGTGTCACCAGCTCCGGTTCTATAACATTAATGCTCATTTCTGCGTTTAGTAATAGATGTGATGTCATCAACATGCTTCTAAATTATAATATCATCACCCCCATATTATAAACACTATAAAGCACATGAAGGAGAGAGATCTGCATGTTCACACTTGGAAGGAATTTAGAACACCATCCACTCAACACATCTCTTCATGCTGGACCCCAGTGAAAGACTGTACAGCTCTGCTTTGTTTTACGAAAATCTTAAATATATGGCATGTATGGATGATGCTTGGATGATGCCAAAAAATAAAATAAATTGTGAAGACTGGATGTTCTACAATCACTTCTGATACTGCAGAGAACAGCTGCCTTGGCCCAGTGACCATCTGAGGACGGCCACTCTCCACAGTTTGTTAATTATTTTTGGGATAGTTTGTGGACTTATCTGTCTGGGTTAAGGTGCACCAGATTCGTATGGGTTCCTATTCATCTGGCGGGAGTGTCCTTGTAAAGAGCTTTGTCCACATTTGCAAGGATATCCAAGTTGCTGCATTTGTGGTCTCTGACACGTTGCTGGGCACTTATTCTCCCCAAAGGGCACTTGTCAGTAACACCACCAAATACTAAGTAGACACTTGTGCAAAAAGGTAAACAAGGCTTTAAAACCAAGCATACCTATCCTCAAAGTAAAGGAGTGCAGCCGGTTTGAAGAGTTTCCTTTTTCATTGTCTGTAAAATAAAAAGTTGCTAGCCTCGCAGTGAAGTGTAGGTAAGTGGACAGCCAGTGAGTAGATTCTGCCTCCTCTGTGGTCGTGGTGTGCACACGTTGAACAGCCACATTTCCCGATTGTGCTCTGGGGAGGTTCCTTGTGAATGTGGAGTACATGTGCTTGAAGTCAGAAGTTGCACCAGGACACTGTTTTCCTTCAGACAGAGCAGCAAAAGACTGGCATCCTTCAGCCAGAGCAGCAGCACTGTTTTTCACCTCGGCCTCTCGACAAAACTAGTCCGCATCTTTAAGGAAGGAAGAGACAGACATGTCTTTGTAAGGTTCTTGCACATCACATCCCTAACATTTGGTGCATAACTGATCGTTAAAAATAAAAATCTTTAGTCGTTAGTAAGAGCACTCTTTCGAGAAGCCTATTTTTTTTTTTTTAGTCTTGCCTGCCACTTTGGCAATTACTCCATAATTTGAAGAAGGGCCAGATTACAGAAGCAACACGAAAACAGCTGTGCAATCCTTTTGCACGTCTCACTAGCCCTCCTATCAATTAGCAGAGCAATTAGACATGGGCACTGCATATTCTATTCGGATATTAAGGTAATTAAAAACAATCACCAAACTTACAAAAACACAACAGTCAATACACCACACTCTACAGCCTAAAATGAAATACAATAGAATTCCATACAATAGAATTCCATACAACAGAATTGGTTAATAAGTTTGCACATAACTCATGTGGGCCACAAGGGAAGCCAGTCTTCTAAGGCTAAAGTTAGGGGATGCACACAAGACTACCAATAATATATGGAGACAGAACAGTTTAACTGCCCCAGACAGTAAATGTTTTAAGCAAGTAAAGATTTCTTTGCGCCCTCAGGGGTGCAGGTAGCAGATGCATATCTCGCACCGCACCCGCAAAATACTACCCGATAGCATTACTGTAAAAATATACCCAATATATATATATATATATTTATATATATATATATATATATATATATACATATATATATACTCATTTGCCTAAAGCACTCTTTCTTTTTACTTTCCCCAAATGTGGAATAATACTGAATCTACTAAACAATTGTCTAGTGCTTTGTCAAGAACACTCACCGTTACCCCAGCCTTCAGAAACCCCAGCGAGTTCATAATGCTGTTTCCGAAGACCTCCCAGCTTTTGACGCTCCTTCTGAAGTTCATTTTCCAGCTCTAACACCCGCACCTGCCAAAAAAGACTCTTGTTATCTTTTGACTGAGTGCATTCAACTGAGAAGCATTTACTACAAATACTGTCTCTCCTCTGGTTTTCCCAAGCCCTCCGTACCCTTAAATCAGGCTGTAAAAAGCTGGAGCGGGTGTGGAGACAAGCTTATCTTCCTGAAGCAAAAAAGGATCTGCGGACTGCGCAAAAAAAGTATTACGCAGCCATCAGATCTGCCAAAAGTAGCTATTTCGCTGGTCGTATTAATAAAGCAAATAACAATAGTAGAGAAGTTTTTGCGATTGTAAAAAGTTTTGTATCTCCATGCGCGTCTCAACCTCTGCTGCGTGCATCAGAGGAATGGTGTGAAGAACTATCTGAATTTTTTGTTGACAAAATTGTTAGAATTCAGGTGGATTTGCAAAATGTTTGCAACGGCCTTTCACCTTCCCTAATAACTCCACTTCCTTTAATGCCCTCCCGCACCGAGAAATTGGCCACCTTCAACCCTCAATCTAATTCTGACATCATTGCTATTGTTGCTGCCTTAAAATCCGGATCTCCTTCTGATCCATGCCCGGCCAGAGTTCTTGCGGGCTTAGCGGAAACAGTGGGAAATGAGGTTACCCAGATTATTAACCTCTCGCTTCTCACGGCTACTGTTCCCGCTTGTTGGAAACAAGCCAAACTGCTCCCATTACTAAAAAAAAGTGGATTAGATCCAGCCACTCCGTCTAATTTTCGCCCAATATCTTTGCTTCCTGCGCTAGCAAAAATATGCGAAAAGACTGTCTTCAATCAGCTGGATAAATTTGTTGAATCCACGGAAGCACTACATCCAGCTCAGTCCAGTTTTAGGGCAGCCTACAGTACCGAGACGGCCTTAGTCGAAATATCGGAGGCTATTCGGGAGTGTTTGGACGAAGGCGGCAGAGCGGCTCTGATTCTACTGGACCTCTCTGCTGCCTTCGATACGGTGCCTCACTCCCTTCTACTCTCCAGACTGGCCGACATAGGCATTGTGGGACCTGCTTTTGATTGGCTGACCTCATTTTTGAGTCATCGCACTCAACAAGTCTGGTTGCCTCCTTTTGCCTCCACCCCCAAATTACTTTCCACTGGTGTTCCGCAGGGGTCTACTTTAAGCCCTCTGCTTTTTAACATTTATCTCACCCCTCTGATTTATCTCGCAGAACAGTTGGGGGCTAAAATTATGGCGTACGCCGACGATACACAACTTTTGTTTACCTGGTCCAAAGATAATTTAGATACGTCGGCGGCCCAACTTTGTCTGTCCTCTATTTTTCAATGGCTTGCAAGTGCCCAGCTAAAATGCAATGAAAGTAAATCCGAGATTTTGTTGTATGGCTCTTTTCCCGAGGATTTTAGTGAACGTCTCTGGCCTGCAGACCTTCCCCCACCAAAAGCCTCATCTGGCCCGGTGAAAAACCTAGGGGTTTGGTTCGGTAAGAACCTTAAGTTTGAAGACCATTTAAAGAAACTCACTGGCGTTTGTTTTTCTACCTTAAAAACCTTACGCAGGTTCTTTCCCCTCCTTCCAAAAGAAGCTAAAGAGACTGTTATCCGTGCCCTAATACTTTCCAGGCTAGACTACGCGAATGGACTATTCTGCGGACTGCCGGCATATCTGATCCATCGCCTTCAGGTTATCCAGAACGCCGCCGCTAGACTTCTGTTCAATGTCCCCAGGCGTTCTAGTGCTCGCCCTCTTCTCCACGCTCTCCACTGGCTCCCAGTTGCTCATAGGATTCTATTTAAAATTTTAGTGCTTGCCTACCGAGCTATTCATCAAACTGGCCCTGTTTACCTGAGAAAAAGATTTTCCTTGCATGTCCCTAACCGCCCACTGCGATCGGCTAATCTATGCCAAATGTCCATCCCCAAATTTAAATACTGTAGACTTGGCGGCCAATCTATTTCAGTAAGAGCAGCTAAGTCTTTACCCCTCCATTTGAAAACTGCATCCACTCTTAGTGCATTTAAGAAAGGTCTAAAAACTCATCTCTTCAATACTATAGTTTAAACCTCCCCCATGCAGTGTCTGCAGGTTTCTGCTCTTTCTCTAACTGCTCTGCTCTCAACGCGACAGGATACTATTTTTTTAGTAATAGAGCGCGCTATAAAAGCCTTTAATAATAATAATAATAATAATAATAAGCAGTGTGTATAACTCCCACATTGGCAACCAGTGTGGGGCAAATCAGCTCACCCAAAACCCATGCTCAGTCACAACTGGCTTCTATATTTCATTGTACTCTTTGATGGTGTATCGCTGAGGAACACGGTGGGTATTAAATCTCATTCCTGCCTATGATCTGTGCCACCACATTGGAACATCAGACCTGGGAATGGTTAGAGTGCCTTCGTTCTTTAAAGTAAATATAACACACCCCCTAACCACTTTCTCTCACCTCTTACTCCACTGAAGCTTCAAAGATCTTTTGCTTTTATTGCTTCAATTGTGGTGGTTAATTAATTTAAACTTGTTGAACTGGGTGCAGTAGAATTCTGCTGGGTACCCACTATCCCTGCTTCTGAGGTTCTTAGACTCTGGTATCATGGACCTAGTTTTTGTGGTCAAGCGGTAAGAAGAAGAGGTGCTGCTTGCTTAGGGTGGATACCTTTGTGGTTCTATCTCTACCTCTTCCCTTAGTAAAGTCCTCTGTGTCTACCATGAAATGAGCTTATATCTGCTAGGCACTGCGCCTGTGCAGAATGCCATTTGCTGGACGGGGAGCCTCAGGAGCCACAGCAGATATTGCACCACACACTTGTGATCATTTTTATTTACTCGTTTAATGTACACATTCTGTTCTGGTGCCTGTACATTTTTTGTCTCAACCTCCTCAAAGCGTTATCTTGCTGCTGCATTGGATGAATGGTTCTTTTTCTAGCAGATGCCTTAGCCTGCCTGGCCTATAGTGTTTGCTATTACCTTTTATGATAGGTGTCTGCTACCCACTCCCAGTGAGCTCTGCTTGCCATCCTTTTCATGCTGGTGTCGTTTATTAACAGTGATAAGCCGTGACCTATTCAGCTACAGGCAAAACAAGCTTCATCAGTTCAAATTGATCTGATAGGCAACTCCCTGATCCACAAACAAGAAACATGACTTACAAGAGAAATGTGCTTCCTCCTGAATAGAGAAATTGTCTCAAAAAAGAGGCACTTTGGTTGGCTTAGGGATCTACTTTGGGCCTCAAGTTTAAAATGTTACCATTGAATCAATGTTTTTTTACCACACTCAGACATAAAGGAAAGTCTTCATATAAATACGAGAAAGTAACTTGCACTCAGTTAGGAGCCAAACCTAAACTTTTGGAGGACACATTGCTTTTGTGACTTGTAAAGAGACGACCGGCTCTTTAAAGAGGGAGTTGAGGTTCTCCCTGAAAACAGAGACACTGTCCTCATCATGGGAAGACCTTTACAAGGAGTAGTGGACTGTAGAATATGTGTGGAATACACCTTATGAAACCAAGGGATGCCGATCGTATTACAAAAAGGGTGCATTTTCCCTGGTTGTTCCACAATTCACTTTTAAACAGGTGTGCCAGGCGCAGAAAGGGGAAATGGGCCCTACTGTGATGAATGCGCCGCCCTTAGGGCAGCTGCAAACTCAAGTTGCCCTGAGGGCAGAGCATTCAGATGAAATACAGAGCAGCTATCTCTGTGTCTCACAGTGCATGTGGCAGCCCCCCTGCAATTCCAAGAGGGATTGGACATCCCCTTGCAAACTAGTGCAGTGAGTGACCACACCCATTTGCAGGGGATGTCTGGGGCGTCCAATGCACCCACTTTCACTCCTCGAGATGGTTGTCCACAAGAGGCACACTGTTGGAGCACCTTCGGAGGGCATGTTTGCCTCTGCGGCTGCAATAAGGCACGGGCGCAGAGTCAAAGTGATTCCCTCATTTGCATGGGGCCACGCCCCCATGCTTATGAGGGAACACCCCACATGTGCGCCAGCGCTATTAGGATTACAAAAGGGGGCGCACAACCGTCTGCAGCCCCTTCCATAATACCAAAAGTTTCCCTGGGGTACACAAAGCGAGCACATGTGCCCATTGTGCCCCAGGGCCCTTTCTCTAATATGACCCTAGGTGTCACAAGATCCCCCTAGACAGGCTGACAGTGAAAATTACAACAAGCGACATCCAGGTTGGGCCGCTACTAAGACACCTTTTTGTTCAAGTAAACTGCGATACTGCATCAAGACTGGCACTCCTCATATCCGGGGGAGCCCTATTCAGCCAGGGCCTGGAGGGCTATTGACTCCCTCCCACCTCAAGTGAACAGTCTAGTTTTACTGGCTGGATTTTTGCTGTCTTAATTCAGCAACTCTTTAAATCCTGGCCCTATATCCCTTACAGTTCCGGAGACAATACCATATCTAATTGTGGTTGGTCTTTGAATCAAAATTTCAGCTCCCAGTGGAAGCCGTGGATTCTAGCAAGTGCCCCATATCCTGTCAGTGGCAACACCAGTGAGATGTCACCATGACCAGTAGATTTAGAGGTAAGCACCTCTACTGATAAGTACACCTTACATGAAAAAACTGTTAGTGGTCTTAACTGGTCTTCGAAACTTGAACTGTTTGCTGATCAGACACCATTTAACATTGGCTATATGGCAATGCAGAACATCTAGCAATGACACATATCACTGTTCTCTTAGGGTATCATGTTTTTAACTGTTCTTTCCACCAAACTACAAATAATTATTCACTCTTCGTAGAAAGATAGCACTGGCTGGAAATTGACATTGTTGTGTGTTATTTAATGTGTGAAGCGGTATCTGAGGTTCGTACTCACACCACCTCCTAGAGTAAGCCTTGACTTCTCCCTTTTTCTACCTGGTTGTTCAGTTCAGCTGGTCTTCCTGGCAAACCAACTGTAAAATGCACTACCCACACATAATACTGCCCAAAAACCACTGTCTGTCCAAGAGCTCCACAAAAAAGTATCACAGCCAATGCAGAAGTTGGGATAGTGCTTAGGCCAGGACTAGACCTTTGTCTAAGTGGACAAGTTTGTCACACTCTGGTATATAGTGATGTTGTGGTCTTGATGTTTCTCTTAAAGGCGGGCATTACTGAGGAGGTCTGACGTGATTTTTAGAACATATGCTCCAGAACATAAGTCAGTATTAAAAAAAGTTGCATAAATGTGGAATGAAAAATGTGTCACACAAGAGGAAACAGAAAAATCCCAACGCAGAACAGCCCCATACACTGCAAGGCTCAATCGCCCAAAGAAAGCCAGGCAGAAATCCCCCATGAAGAAAGTTAGACTTAGGATGAGTCTGTACCTGCGAATCCATTTCCTGTCGCTTGATCTGAGTGAGAGTCATGCTGGAGAAGTCCATTGTGTCTACGAGAAAGACAGAATCGATACAGGACTAAACAAACAGAAGATACAATATGGTACATGCGTCTCATTTCAATATACAAGGGAGGATGAACAGGTGAATCCAAGAATATTCACTTAAACACTGAGCACTCAGCTGGCACTGAAGAGGTACCAAAAAGTACAGTGCTCGGACACCCCTTTAGTTCCGCAGCAGGTGGAGGACTGAGGATGAATGTCCTTTTACCAACAAGTAGTAGATGGGTAGTGAGTGGTTCGTGCCTGGCGAAAGATTTTCTTTTACCTTCTATTTGAGGGTTTCGGAGAGTCTCGAAGACCAGTCGCAGAGGAGGAATAAAACTATACTTTACATCCATGTCTTTCCCAGGTTGAGTCAGGGTGCAGAATGATTTAGTCAAATTGGAAATTACATTCACCCTGTTCTCTTTGTAGGGTGTGGAATGGTGCAGTAATGAAGATAAGGCAATTTGCCATTAACAGCTCTCAGCAGGAGGAGGGATGGTGGAAAGTTCAGGCATGAGCATTTTTTTCAAGCCCCCGTGAGAGAGTAGAAGCACTAAATTATCGAAGTCATCAGAACAAACTGAACCAAGAGAGATCTCTCTAGTATACTTGATGAGGTGCTGCCTAGGTCTTAGAGGGGGAGCTAAGGAGACCTGTTCAGGGCTCAAAGATTAAAATGAGCAAATAAGGTGGGAGGCATTCTGGTTACTTTAGAGAGGGAAGCAACCATCAAGAAAATAGTCACTTACCTGTAGCAGTTGTTTTTCAGATTCACATGCTGCGCATTAGAAAACTATTTAGTTTTTGAGTCAGGCGAAGTCTTCAAAATAAACAAACTTTATTTTTGGGCATTGATCATGGGTAAAGTCAATGAGACTTCCTATGACACTGAGTGGTAAGCCCACAGTGCCACAGCATGCCGTTACCATCATAATATTTATATTTATTTGCTTGTTTACTTCTAGAGCGTGAGTTACAGTGGATTATCCTGGAACTCAGGAAAACCCAGAGCGCCTAAACAGAGAGCTGACAGTTGCAGAACACTATTTAGCAAAACATTAAACCTTCAAACCCTTGAAAAACTGAAGGTTTTCAGAAAGAGGCCCTAAGGCCCAGAAAGCTATGTTCCCACAGTGCGCTCACTGAAATGTGCGGAATGAACACAATTCTCAAATGTTGCGGACATAGGTCGGTGCCAAGATAAAATGGACCACTTGGTTGGTGCAAAACTAGGGTTCAGTCTTGTGGAAGACCCTGTGTACAAAGACAACAGCCTTGAACTGAATATGCTGCGTTGATAGCCAGCATGGAGAATGAAAGCTAAAGATACATGATACAACTATACAACTTGGAGGCAACAAACCAGTCTGACCATGCACAGCATAGCCTTTGAAGCTTGCCAATCAGGGTGGCAGTCAGCCCAAGATGTAAGGCATCCCTATAATCTCGATGCACAAGAATGCAGACACCCACAACCATGGCAAAATTCTAGGCAGGGAGAAAAGCCAGACTTTTACACAAGTACAGGTGCAGGAAGCACTTCACACTTTTATTTGGGAAAAGTGTGTGAATATTCATGCTCCAACTAAAACACGCAAGTGTAATCCAAAGCCTTCAGCACCCTGTCATGCTAAAGACCTTGTTTGCAGACAGGATAGAAAATGGAAATACAATATAGAACTCCTGATATCTTATGATACTCAAGTCCCTCCTTGCAACATGCAGACAGCTCATCACATCAGATAAGGCAAAATACTATACCAACGCAAATCCATACAGCAATCAAAAGAAGCAAAACATTTTTCAAGACAACCAAGCACAGCGTCAACCCCCTAAATTACGCTCCTATCCCACATTCTATTGACAAGTGCAATGCCAAAATCCTATTCTTTAGTGAAAAAATACATAACATTGGACAGAACGAGGGGAGGAGCTTGGCGGGCATCCGAGATGGCCGCTTGAGCACAGCGCTCTCCGGACCCTCGCCGCTCCCGACATTTTATCCTGGCTGAATCCTGATTTCTTGCAAGAATTCGTGTAGGGGACGTTTGGCTGATTACCCTGGCACTTTTCAGAAATCGATTTGGATCTCGTATTCCTGAGATATGGTGCTCTGAACTTTTGGGCTCCGCCCTTGAGGTGCGCCCGGGACAGAGTGCGGTACTGTAGCCGTCCTGCAATTGAACAACAACGGCAGGAGATCTGGCCTTGTGGGTCCCCCCTTCCTAAGTTTCGGTTTCGATTCCGTTCCGACTTGGGCCACGGCTGTGGATGTCGTGTTGCGACTGAGACTTGGAGGCAGATCGGCTGTTGGGCTTTCATGTGACCTATTTACTGGTTTGGCGACCTCTACCCGAGTTGTGCCCCCTTTTTCTGTACTTTTGATCCTGTACTTTGGGTGTCGGGCCCGTCGGACCCGGTGGCTTGTCCTGTGACGCATCTTCAAAATGGCGGGCAGAGGGGACAGAGAGACGCGCAAGACGAAAACACCTCTGCGCGGAGCTCCAGTTCAATCAAATGTCATGGACCGTTATACCCATTCTAAGGGGTCCCCCGGAGCTGCCCTGCCTGGTTCTAGTATTGCGTCTGAACGAATTTTGGAAGAGTCGGCGGAGCCCTCCTTACAGGATATCATGGGCGCCATCTCGGGTGTGAGGGAATCCATCGGCCTACAGTACGAGGCCTTGGCCCACAAACTTGACACCGTGGCTATCGAGGTGAATCTGATTCGTGCTGACCTCGGCAAGACGAATGAGAGGGTGCAATCACTGGATATTAAATCCTCTAGCCTTACGAATGACGTCTCGGAGCTCCAAACAGAGATTGGAAATCTCCGTCGGGGGAACGACTTCATGACCCGTCGCCTGGAGGACTTTGAAAATAGGGCGCGTCGCTGCAATGTTCGCCTGGTTGGTGTACCGGAAAACCCTGAACCCCACTCGGTGGATCTCCTGGTTGAGGATCTGGTCTTGAACCATTTGGCCCCTTCTGGTCTCACAAAATTTTTCACGGTGGAACGTGCACATCGTGTTCCAGGGGGCAAAGTCAAGCCGGGAGCCCCGCCGAGACCCATTGTGGCGAAGCTTTTTCATTATAGAGACCGGGACGCTATCCTGCAGGCCTCGCGGGTGAAGGGCCCGGTGGCCTTTGAGAATGCTACGGTGAACTTTTACCCGGACTTTTCCCAACAGGTTCAGAGACAACGTATGGAGTTTCGTGGTGCCAAGAAACGTCTCCGGGATCGGGGCCTACGTTACGCCATGCTCTTTCCCACTAGACTCCGGGTTGAATACAATGAACGTACCCTTTTCTTTGATCGGCCAGATGCTGTTAATGACTGGCTGGACTCATTGCCTGACTGTCCTCCTGAGACAGACTCCGCCGCTCACCCTGGCGGTGCCGAAGGTGGTGTGGAGATCTAACTGTTCGGCTCTTCTGTCTTATTTTGAATACATTCTCAGGAGTGTTGGCCGGCGTCCCTCTACATTGTGATCATTCTGTCTTTTCGTTTGTTATTTTTGTTCTTGCTGAGGTCGGGGGGTGGATGGAACGGAGACCTTTCCTCCTCCGGGGTCTTTGTGTAGAATAGGGGTTCTTGGGCGACAGGCACACTGCAGGTTGGGGTGGCTCTTTAGCTTTTTGCAGGGGTGCAGGGTGGGGGGTGTTTCTCTTCAGTTTGGGGGAGGGGGGTTGGGAAGTTTTTTCTTTTCTGTGTGTTGTTTTCAAGGCGAGTTGCTCCTGTGTTTGCTGCTGTTTCTGATGTCTAGCTCATGGACGAGGGGTCTTGGCTCGGGTGGTTGGGATGGGGGGTAGAGGGTTGAAATTTCTTTCCTGGAACGTTAATGGCCTGGGAGATCGTATTAAGCGCAGTGTGGTCTTAAAATGTATACGACGTTTGTCACCGGACATTGTTTTCATGCAAGAAACCCATTTGATTGGTAATGTTTGTTATGCGATGAATAGATGGGGCTACCGCCTTGTGGCGCACTCAGGGTTTACCTCCGGATCTAGGGGTGTGGGTATTCTTGTTCGAACCTCCCTCCCCCTGGCTATCGATGAGGTGATTCATGATGACCGTGGGAGATATACTGTCCTGGTGGGTAGATATGAAGGCCGCACCCTATCTCTTTTCAATGTTTATGTTCCCCCGGGTTTGCAGGCCTCTACTTTTACTGACTTGGGCCGTGTTCTGTTGGATCTCCCTGATAGCACTCTCTTTCTTGCCGGTGATTTTAATTCGGTGCTTTCCGGCCTTCACGATCGCCATCCCCCTAGAGATACCCCGCAGGCTCAGCAGTGGTTGGGTGGGTTTTTAGATACCTTTGGCCTTGTGGACTGCTGGCGACTGTTGCATCCTACTCAGCTCCAATACACCTTTCATTCTGGGGCCCATGGCAGTCTGTCCCGGCTGGATTATTTCCTGATGCCCGCAGCCCAATCATCGGCGGTTCGTGAGATTTTACACTTGCCGAGGGGTATTTCTGATCACTCGCCGCTCTGGCTCCGTTTCGAGGTTGGGGTAGAGGCGGCGGGCCGAGTGGCTCCCATTAACCCTTGGTATCTTTCCTCCCCTGAGACTCGTACCCTCTTGCTCAAGTCCATGGATGCATATTTCCTGGAAAATGAGGGGTCGGTCTCTTCGGCTGTGTCCCTGTGGGAAGCTTTTAAAACTGTGATTCGTGGACAGGCCCTTTCCTTGATTGTTGAAGCTAAGAGGGCAGGGAGGAAGGAGGTGGTGGACCTTGAGGGGGAGATCTCTGCTTTGGAGGACGAGTTGGAATCTGGTGTCACGCCTGACAAACTTCATGCCCTGGGTCTAAAACAGTTTGCATATAAATCTCTGGTCACTGACGCTGCAAAGGTGATGTTTCGTGAGCAGCAGGGCAGATTGTACGATGTGGGTGACAAGGCGGGCAAACTCCTAGCATGGTTGGACAAGAAAGAAAGAGTTAATCGTGTGGTGCCCGTGATTCAGTCTGCGAGTGGTGAGAATGTGATTGATCCGACCGCCATTGTTGATCGTTTTGCAGAATATTTCCGTGTGGTATATGCTCCCGTGTCTGTGAGGGATGTTGCCGACTCCCGCCTTCTTCTGCGCGATATCACTTTGCCCTGTGTCACCGACTTGGACCGTATTGCTTTGGACTCCCCTTTTACGAATGATGAGATAGCCAATGCAGTTCGATCGCTCCGTTCGGGCAAAGCACTGGGCCCGAACGGTTTGCCTATTGAGTTGTACAAATTATGCCCCGATAAGGTGGCGCCGTATCTCCGCGCCATGTTTCTAGAATCTCGTGAGCGGAACATGCTTCCCTATGATCAGCGTCTGGCGACAATCGTCGTCATTCCCAAAGAGGGTAAACCGCGTGACCTCTGTTCCTCGTATAGGCCCATATCCCTATTAAATGTTGAACCTAAGGTGTTGGCTAAACTTTTGGCGACCCGTCTCCTTTCGGTTCTTGGGGAGTTGGTCCATCCGGATCAGTCTGGCTTTATCCCGCATCGCAACACTGCTCTGAATTTACGTCGCCTCCACGGCGCGCTGGCGAGGGCGGGGCTTTTGACTGAACCGGCCATTTTGGCGTCCCTGGATGCCTCCATGGCCTTTGATACTGTGGAGTGGCCCTATTTATGGGCGACACTTGAGAAATTTGGATTCGGGTGCGAGTTTATTAGTTGGGTTAGACTGTTGTACGCGGAACCTCTGGCGCAAGTTGTAGTGAACGGTAGAGTGTCGACCCCCTTCTCCTTGGGCAGGGGTACCCGTCAGGGTTGCCCCTTGTCCCCTCTGTTGTTCGCGCTCGCTCTTGAACCGTTGGCGGCCTGGCTCCGTTGGGAACCGTCCCTTAAAGGTATTCGATGGGCCCCGGACTTCGAAGACCGCGTCTCGCTTTATGCGGACGACATCCTCTTGTATCTTACTTCCCCTCGCAAGTCTTTATCTGTTTTATTTGACGTTCTTGCGTCCTTTGGTGCTAACTCAGGCCTCGTCATCAACTGGTCTAAATCCTGTGTATACGTTTTATCTGGTGTCTTGCCTCCGTTGCCGAGTAGACTTCCTCTTCAGGTGGTCCGGGATGGTTTCAAATACTTGGGGGTTTTCGTTACCCTGGATCCGTCCCTTCGTTTTGATCGTAATCTCCTTCCCCCGTTGCTTAGGCTCCGTTTGGACGTTGCCCGCTGGCGCGAGCTTCCCCTGTCTCCACTGGGTCGGGCGGCCCTGTTTAAGATGATGTCACTACCGCGGTTTCTCTACGCTCTCCAGAATTATTATGATCCTGTCCCCAAGACCTATTTTCGGGAGATTGAGAGCCTTCAGAGGCAACTTATTTGGGATGGGCGACCGCGCATTGCTCTCGCGAAACTTTCTATCCCGTGGTACGATGGGGGCATGGCGCTCCCCGATATTAAGAGATACTACTGGGCTTCCCATCTGTCCGCTATTAATCACGCTATGTTCTCTCCGGGTCGTAATCCGGCGTTTGAGATGGATAAACTTCAGCTTCCGGGAGGTGACTTTAATAGAGTACTCTATTCTCGCTCCGCTGGGCGCCATCTTGTGGGACCTACTTTGATTGCTTTGACAGTGTGGCGTGCTGCGAATGTGAGCCTGGGCTGGGAGGATCGCTTGACGTTGGCGACGCCTCTTTATGCTTCGGAACGTCTGGGCGGTCTTTGGTCTTCCAAGGGTTTTGACCGTTGGGACTTGATTGGGATCTCTAAAGTGGGGGATGTATATTCTAAGGGTTCTGTGCGCCCGTTTCAGGCCCTCCAGGCTGACTATGGCCTGTGTAGTCGGGAATTCTTTCGTTATTTACAGATCAGGCACGCTTTGGTTTCGGTGTTTGCTCCTGGTGAGATTCCGCCTGACTCTTCCCCACTTGAAGACCGTATCCTTGACGGACATCTTCCTGATAGCACTATCTCCCTGATCTATAAAAAGTTGATCAACAATCGGACTGACTTATTGGCCCGACTTCGGGAACAGTGGATGGGAGATGGGTTGGAACTTGATGATGAGGATTGGCAATCGGCCCTCTCCTCTCCGAAGGAGGTGGCTATACCGGCTCGACTCCGTCTGGTCCAATTGAAGATCCTTCATCGGGTGTACGTGACGGGACCGCGACTGATGGTGATGGGCTTTTCCTCTGATGGACTGTGTAAGCGTGGATGTGGTTTGCGTGCTACTTTCCTGCATATTCTTTGGGAGTGCCCGATGGTGGCTGCTTATTGGGTGGCCGTGCTTGATCTGATGACTGTGGTGACGGGGATATCCTTGCGACCGGAACCTCGTCGCTGTCTTTTGAATGTTTGGGAGCCCACGGACTATTCGGTGGCACAGACTAGATGGGCCACCCTGGGCTATATGATTGCGAAGCGAGATATTGCGCAACTCTGGGGGGCCTCCAGGCCCCCTGCCCTCGCGCAATGGGAGGATAATATGGACTGGTCCATGTTCCGTGAGAAAACTGTTTATGTGGCCAGGGGTAGACCCAGGGCATGGGTGAAGGTGTGGGGTCAATGGAACGAATACCGTGGCGACATTTGTACTCCTCCCCTTGTGGACACTATCGAGATTACCCTATCTCCCTAGGCTAGCGTTCCCGGAATCTTCGTATAGGGACTGAGCTGGTGTCACCGGCTCTTCCCCCCCTTCTTCTTCCTGATATCTGCCCCCCTCCCCCCCCCCCCCGCTCCATACTCCTTAGTGCTTAGGATATTATTACTGCACCTTCGCTGCTGTCCCCCCCTTGCGTCCCTTGGGCTGACCTTCAGTGATACACTCTCGCCTTTTTGTATGTTTGTTCTCTCATATATATAAAACCTGTTTTGGTCCTGTATTTAATGTGGAGTATTGCATTGTTGATTGACGGTTACCTCTGCGGGCTTATGTGATATGTGTCTACTCCTTTTTAGCGGCTGGCCCGTGTGGTTGTAGGCCCATCCTTGTACGTTTCTGCTTGCTCAAATAAAGGTTTTTAAAAAAAAAAAAAAAAAAAACATTGGACAGAACATCAACAACACCAAGCATGCCTTTCCTCTCAATTGCTTTTGACACAGTTGACAATCCCACCCTCCTCCATACCTAGGAGTCTTGAATGGGATTCACTGGCAAATCCATCACCAGTTCTTATCCTACTTTTCCAATGATCATCAGTTTGTTCACATGAGGACGTCCAGGTCTCAAATGATCCTTATAACCTGCCGAGTCCCCCACGGTTCAATACTGTCCTCTGTCGTCTTTAACATCTACACGGAGGCCCATAACAGATCGTTAAGGTTCATCACTATGCTGAGGACACACAACTCTACTTGAAATTATCCTCTACTCCAAGGTCTCACACACTGCATGGACCTCATCAAGGTCTGGTTCCAGCTCCTACCTAAAGCTCAACCCCACAAAGACAGAATTCCTATAATTTGCCAGGAATAATAAGCAAAACCTAGTATAAACTTGGCTTAAAGACATGAACCGTGACAGCTTTCATCGAATGCCAAGTCACGTGCATTCACCCTGGATATCAACTTCACCCTCAAAGAGCTTGTTGCCAAACACAAACACAGCCTAGGAAACTGAAAGGAATATGCTACTTACCAGTATGCATCTGTTCTTGGCATGTAGGGCTGCTGACATTCATATCTGTGCATAGATCGCTGCCTAGTGTGGGATCTGGATGATTGCGCCTTGTTGTCCTGGAAGAGTCTTCGAAGTATCATGAGATAGGTGACTCCTCCCCTGGACTACAGTGCGCATGGGCATCTTCTCCATCCTCAGATTGGTTTTCGCCATTGTGGCAGAGATGAAGATAGTAAAGTATGAGATGGCCATGCCAGAGATAATGCTGCAGCTGCGACAGGCACCTGGGAGGAGGGCGGGCGATATGAATGTCAGCACCCCTACCTGCCAAGAACAGATGCATACTGGTAAGTAGCATATTCCGTTCGAGGCATGTGGGCTGCTGAATTCATATCTGTGCATAGACTGTATAGCAGTATCTCCTCTAGCGGTGGTTACCTGTGCCAGCTGCAGCAGTTTGAAAAAGAGTTTTGAGGACAGCCTGGCCTACAGCAGCTTGCTGTTTTGCTTGCACGTCTACACAGTAGTGTTTTGTGAAAGTGCGTATGGTGGTCCATGTGGCTGCCTTACAGATGTCTTCAAGAGGAATATTTCCTAGGAAAGCCATGGATGCCCCCATTTTTCTTGTAGAGTGTGCTCTTGGGGGGACGGTTAAAGTACGTTTTGCCTTTTGATAACATATTTGAATGCATTTAACTATCCATCTGGCTATTCCGGACTTTGAAATAGGATTTCCTTTGTGTTGTGGTGCAAAAGCAACAAATAGTTGTTTTGTCTTTCTAAATGATTTAGTTCTGTCCACATAATAAAGTAGAGCTCTTTTTACATCTAATGTGTGTAGAGCTCCCTCAGCTACTGACTGTGGATTGTGAAAGAATACTGGCAGTTCTATTGATTGATTGATATGGAAAATGGATACAACCTTAGGCATGAACTTAGGGTTGGTTCTAAGAACCACCCTGTTGGCATGTACTGCATGAAAGGTTCTTGAATTGTCAGTGTTTGTAATTCGCTCACTCTTCTGAGTGAGGTAATGGCAACTAAGAATGCAACCTTCCACGTTAAGAATTGTAGTTCGCATGAGTGTAGAGGTTCGAAAGGAGGTCCCATAAGTCTGGTAAGCACTATATTTAGTTTCCAGACTAGGGAAGGGGGTGTCTTGGAGGGATCACCCTTTTCAAACCCTCCATGAAGGCTTTGATTGCTGGTACTCTAAACAGTGAAAGGTGTTGCCTGTTTTGAAGGTATGCTGCTATAGCAGCGAGGTGTACTCGTATAGAAGAGTATGCTAAGTTACATCTTTGTAGATGCAGCAAGTAACATATAATGTTTTGTATGGAAGCGTCTAATGGGTTGATTTGGTTATTGTTGCAGTAAATAACAAATCTCTTCCATTTAGCTGCATAGCACGTTCGTGTGGTTGGTCGTCTTGCTTTCCTGATGATGTTCCTGCAGTCTGGGGGCAAGTTAAGGTATCCAAAACTAAGACCTCAGGAGCCAGATCGCTAGGTTCATCTGATTGGGATCTGGGTGTCTGATTTCTCCATGGTTCTGAGTTAGAAGATGGGGTGCAAGGCACAGTCTTTGATGAGGAACTACTGAAAGTTCTAGGAACGTTGTGTACCACGGTTGTTTCGCCCATGTGGGAGCAACTAGGATAAGCGTGAGTGAGTGTTGCCGCAGTTTGCGTGCCACCAGCAGGATCAGTGGTGCTGGGGGAAAAGTGTACGCAAATCTGCCTGACCAGTTCATCCATATCGCATTGCCCTGTGACAACGGATGTGGGAACCTGGCGGCAAAGTACTGGCATTTGGAGTTTTCTTTTGTGGCAAACAGGTCTATCTATGGGTGACCCCACTGTTCGAAGAATGGCTGGAGAACTTGGGGGTGAATCTCCCATTCGTGTAGTTGTTGGCTGTGCCTGCTGAGCAGGTCGGCAATCTGATTGTCCTTCCCTGGAAGGTGTTCTGCTAGGAGAAAAATGTTTTTTGGAATCGCCCACTTCCATATGCTTTGTGCCAGATGGGACAGCTGTGGAGAGTGCGTTCCTCCCTGTTTCTGGATATAGTACATTGCGGTCATGTTGTCCGTCCGGATCAACACTGTCTTGCTGTACAAGTATTTCTGAAATGCTTTCAGGGCTAGGAATATCGCTAGCAACTCTAGTTGGTTGATATGCAGTTTTTTCTGTTTGTTTGTCCAGAGCCCTTGTACTGTGTATTGAAGGAGATGGGCTCCCCAGCCTGTCAGTGATGTGTCCGCTGTTAGTACTAGTTGTGGAACCGGCTCTTGGAACAGTCGCCCCTTGGAAAGGTTTTGTGGGTTCCACCACTGCAGAGAGTTGTGAGCGCGACTGTCTACCAACACTAGGTCTTTTAGTTGTCCTTGAGCCTGGTTCCATTGCCGTGCTAGGCATTCTTGTAATGGGCGCATTTGAAGTCTGGCATGGGGACAATGAATATGCAGGAGGCCATCATGCCTATGAGCTGCATAAAGACTCGAGCTGGCAGAGAGTGTTGTGGCAGGAATTTGCGAATGAGTATCTGCATGCTGGTTATCCTTGCTGAGTTTGGATATGCTTTTGCCACTGAGGTATTTATAGTGGCTCCCAGGTACTGCTGTGCGTGGGATGGTTGCAGATGCGATTTTGGGTAGTTGATGGTAAACCCTAGACTGTGTAGCAACTGAAGTGTTTGAGATGTGTGTGCTGCGCACTGTTGGTACGATTTCACTTGTATTAGCCAATCGTCCAGATAGGGGTACACATGGATGTGTTGCCTTCTGAGATGTGCTGCCACTGTTGCGAAGCATTTTTTAAACACTCTTGGAGCCGTGGTAACCCCGCAGGGCAAAACCTTGAATTGGTAGTGTTGACCTTCTATTGTGAACCTGAGGTATTTTCTGTGGGCTGGATGGATGGGTATGTGAAAATACGCATCTTTGAGGTCCAGTGTTGCTAGGAAATCTCCTTGTTGGAGCAACGGGAGCACTTGCTGTAGTGTGATCATATGGAAGTGTTCCGATAGTATATAATGATTTAGGGGTCTGAGGTCCAATATTGGTCTAAGGGAGCCGTCCTTCTTGGGAATAAGGAAGTATAGGGAGTATACTCCTGTCCCTTGCTGGTGGAAAGGGACTTGCTCTATGGCCCCCTTTTCCAGCATGCATTTCACCTCTTGTTGGAGCAGGGTGATGTGTTCCGTGGACATAGGACAATGTCTGGGTGGTATGTTTGGTGGTGTAGAAGTCAGTTCTAGGCATTAACCAAACTGGATAATTTCTCTCACCCACCTGTCCGTGGTAATTGTGTGCCAGACCGGTAGGAACTGTTGGAGTCTGCCTCCGGCCGGTGTTATGTGGTCTGGAGGCAGCGTAATGAAGTCACTGTTTTGTGGCAGTGGAGGCTCTGGTGTTATTGCCTCCACGTCCTTTTCCCTTATTACTGTTGCCCCTATAACTTCCTCTGTTTGTGTTCTTGTTGAAGGAACCTTGTGTGTTACTTTTGTATGAGGAGCCCCTGTGTTGCTGAAATTGCAATGCCCCCATTGATTTTGCGTTTTCTGTGTCTTTTTTCATTTTATCCAAAAAGGTGTCGACAGCAGGGCCAAATAGAAAATCTTGATGGACAGGTTGGTTAAGAATGGTGGATTGCACCTCATTCTTAAAATCGGAAATACGCAGCCATGCATGTCTGCGTAATAAGACGCTAGTGTTAATAGACCTAGCTGCGGTGTCTGCTGCGTCAAGTGCGCATTTGATGGAGGCATTTGTTATAAATGTTCCCTCTTATATGAGGTCATCAGCTTATGCTTTAAAGGGCTTAGGCAGGTGTTGCATTAGGCTATCGAGTTGATCATAATGCGCCCTGTCGTAACGAGCCAGTAGGGCTTGTGTATTAGCAATTCCACATGAGTTGGAGGCTTGTGCTGCTACCAGTTTGCCTGATGCCTCCAGTATTTTTGACTCTTTATCAGGGGGAGGTGCTTCCCCTGTTGTTTGGGAGTTGGCCCGTTTACGTGCATTAGCCACTACCAGTGAGTCTAGTGGTAACTGTCCCCTGATGTAAGTAGGATCTGTAGGAGCTGACCTGTACTTCTTTTCTATTCCGGGGTTGATTACCCGTGCCCTGGCTGTATCCTTAAATATGTCATGTGTATGTTTCAGAACTCCTTTTAACATGGGAAGTGTTCTAACTCTTTTTTCTGAAGTGGGGAAGGTGTCAAATAAGCAGTCTTCCTCAACAGGGTCATTATGCATATCTACATTGTGGAATTGTGCTGCCCTGTCTATGAGTTGATTGAAGACTATGGTGTCATCTGTAGGTGACGGCTTAGTAGGATTAGAGGGTACATCAGGGATGGGTTGGGTGTTGTAAGGGTATGTTGGCTCCTCCCATGGTTCCTCTTGTGGTTGAGGATCTTGTGGGAAATCATATTGAGGTTGTGGCTCATCCCCCATGTTACCCTCATTATCCCCGTGGTGAGAAGGAGAGTAAGGAATGTAAGGATTAAAGGGTGTAGTAGGCATGATAGGCTGAAAAGGAATGAAGGGTCTAGAGGGAGAAGTCCCAAAGTCCTTTTTCTTTAATGGAATAGGGGAATGTGAGCCAGAGTCCAAAGGCCTCAGATTTCTGTGCAGGATGGTAACTTTACCAGTCTCTGGATTGATGTATATTGCTTGGTCGTCTGATGGATCTGGGTGTAAGAGTTCTTCCTCTACAGTCCTGGGTTGAGTGTTAAGACTTTTTTGGGTCGGTAACACTTTCTTTTTCGACGACTTTTGGTGTTTTCTTGCTTTTTTTCGGCTCGGGCCCTTGTTCGGGGTCGACTGGAACTTTCGGGTGGACACGTTTTTTGTGCTCCATGGGCTTTTTGGGATGAGTGTCCTTTTCTGAGTCGACGTTCTTCTTCGGATCGACTGGAGTCTTCGGAGCACTTATCTTTGGGTCGAAAGGTTTTTCCAGCCGTGCTACGGGCTTCGGTACGGCCCCCTTTTTGTCCGCGACCTTTGGCGGGTCGATGGATTTTGGACCGGTATGCTTATTCGGGTGGGCGACCTTCTTTGGTTCGGTGCCCTTAGATTGCATGCCCCTGTTCGGTTCGACTACCTCATTGGGGTCGACGTTTTTTGGCTGAGCGGCCTTCTTGAGGTCGATAGTCTTTTTTGGCTCGACGCTTTTTGGCTGTACGGCCTTCTTCGGTTCGACGCCCTTCGGGTCGACAACCTTTTTTGGCTCTGGAACCTTCTTAGGGGTGACGTTACTTGGCCCTGGGGTCTCTGAAGGTTTCGGTTACGATTTCGGAGCCGAGCCGGATGGCGGGGCTGGCGAAACTTTTTTATGATCTTGGCTAAGGCCTTTTGGCGATGCCTCGACCGGAGCCTTTGGTAACGGGCTTATTGGTGTTGGGGGGCAGTGTACTCACGATTTGCCCCGGTGGTATCTCGACATCGGAGTCCGAGTAGTCCTCGACGGTGACGATCTCTAGGTCCGAGTCTTGAGCGTCCGGTAGTTCCTGGTCATCATCGAAGATGTTGTCCGGTTCCGGTGCCTGTCGCTGCATTTCTTGCCTAGCGGCCCGTCGGATCCGTATGGTTTTCTTCGACCGAAACTGGGCGCAGGCCGGGCAGGTTTCTTCCCTATGGCCTGGGGAAAGGCACATGTTGCATACTGAGTGTTTGTCAGTATGTGGGAACTTGGAGTGTCATTGTGGGCACCTTTTAAAAGGGCTTCTTTCCATCGACGGTCGGCTCACGTGGTGTCGAAAAGGCCCAACGGCCCGCGTCGACGACCGATGGGAGATGGAAAGCTGGATCGAGTAGAGAGGTGCCGAACGAGAACAATACCGTCGAAGTCGAAGGCCTTTTGGCCTTTAGAAAGTTTTGTTTTCGATTCCGAAATTGGAGTTTTGGAGTTAGCATCCGAACCCAATTGTGGAAAAAAACAATCTGAGGATGGAGAAGATGCCCATGTGCACTGTAGTCCAGGGGAGGAGTCACCTATCTCGTGATACTTCGAAGACTCTTCCAGGACAACAAGGTGCAATCATCCAGACCCAACACTAGGCGGCGATCTATGCACAGATATGAATTCAGCAGCCCACATGCCTCGAACCTGTATCTTTCAGAAAGTGACATCTGGATATTGCTAAGTCAATGCTCTACTACCTTAATGTCCGCATAGCGCCCACCCCATCCCCTCGGTTAAGGGACCCTCACATGTTGCCATCCTGATGGAACTCCATTGGCTCGCCTTGCCAGCATGCAGCATCTCTAAAACCAGCTGAACCATTTACAAAGCCAACTAGGATTGCGCTATAGCAATAGCTCACAAATACATGCAAGCATGTCTCAAAAGACATCGTCAAAGAGAACGCTCAGATTTATCGCAGAGGGCCTAGTTTTTCTAGCCAGCGCCTACCTGTCTAGAAAGAGATGTAGGATGTGTCGTGTCAGAATTTATCTTAAGACAGTTGACAGTCAGGGACAGCTGCCAGACTGTGTTTAGTCAACTGATGGAATCAGCAGACTGATGGTTAAACTTCAGAAGGAGCTGTGGATCATCAGTAGATGAGAATGCCATAAAGATATTAGAGTGGATCAGCATTCCCAGTGGTTACGTTTTAAAAGAGAGAACTCTGAACCATGCAGGACCACACAAATCAAGAGGAATTCTGCATATTCAAAATGGGCAGACATCACATCGGACCGGATATGGGGATAAGAGGATACATATTCCCTAGAAACTACACAATATCCAATAGTCATCCCTCTGTTAGAAGAGACAAAATTCAAGAGGGTGGTTGATACGTGTCACTGGGATAAGGGAAATTAATCCTTTTTTATAGGTAACCCTCACCCACTCTAATAGTGGCATGCTTCATCATCGGTTTCTCGCTGACCCCTAAAAGACAAGGTGCATTTGTCTTCACTAATGCCCTGGCTGGACCACAACAAGCACTCTGCGTGTCAGAGTCTCATCCTCTTCTCCCGGTGCACACGATGACCAAGCGCTCTGCACCAACATCATAGCTGCACCACGACACGCACTGCGCACGTCTAGGACTCACTTCTTCTTTCGGTGCACACGATATCCAGGCGCTCCTCACCAACGCCCTGGCTGCACCATGGCACGCACTCTGCGCGTCCGTCTCACTTTTCTCCCAGTGCACACGATGACCAGACGCTCCTCACCAACGCCCTGGCTGCACCACGACACGCACCCAGCGCGTCTGAGACTCGGCTTACTGCTGCGTGCCCATGATCACAAGGCAAAATTTCTGAGGGTCTCAAGCTGCAAAAGCACTCGCACACCGAGTTGCTTGGAACTTCTCTGGGAACTTTTATGATCCTGTATTTCCAAACAGGGAGCCAGCTCACCTCGGGCCCTTGGGGTTACAAGACACAGCACAAAGCCCAGTCTTCTTCAAGCAGGGGGACCTAGAACCTCCAAGCACAGTCCCAACTGTCTCTCCCTTGGTTCGAACAGCAAACTGCAGACCAGCCCCAGATCACAAAGCAAGGATTGGTCTTTCCACAGCAGTCTCTTCAGTTGCTCCTTCTTTAGCAGAGGTTCCTCTTGACCACAGAATGGATCCAAGTCTTTTCAGTCTCAATCCATTTCTTTTTCATTCCAATGTTCAGGCCTTTCAGCTCTCATAGTTATACCCCTTAATGTCTTTAAAGTTCGTTTGTGCTCATGGGTCCCTGCCCCTCCCTAAATCAGTTCTGGGTGTCTCCCTCCCAGAGTCACCTTTCTCCCTTTGATACTGGGGGTCTGGATCCTTAATCACTCAGCAGCAGATGGGTCAATTGGTTTATAGCTCCAGCCCAGGCCTTTTCACCTCCCGGGCTTCTCCTCCCCCCTACTCTCCAGATGCGGGGCAGCCTGGTGCCATCTCAACCCCTCCCTGGGTCAAGATCTCTCCCAGCTCCTCTCATCTTTCAGATCCAGAGAGACAATCCATATTTCAGCAGAGACACACAGAAATGCTTAGAGCACAAAACTCAGCCACTTTCTAAAAGAGTGGTTTCTGAACACACAGTGAAAAAAACACCTTCACAGAAAGTTGTGTTATGACACTGAGTTCATAAATACTACACTTCACCTCTCCATTATAAACTGACAGGAAACTAGGCTAACATACAACACCCAGCCTCCCCCATTCGGTCCTATGGGCAGGATGTCATTTCAGCAGTGAAAAACGACATGTAGTGTTTTTCACAGTCAGGACATAACACACCTTAGTATATGTCCTAACTTTTACCTACACTGCACCATGACCAGGTATTACCCAGGACCTACCACACAAAGTGTATGTAAAAGGGAAAGTCAGGCCTGACAAGTGGTTGCACTTGTCAGGACAACATGCTAACTTAGCACTCTGCGAGCATGCCCTACACTGCAGGCCTGAGTTCCCTTCTCCGCGCACCTTTGCAGTACTAGCCTTGGCACACACAGTGCACATCACTAGGGAATTTGCCAGTAAGGCAAACATACCAATCATGGCCAACCAATCACCATTAAATGTTACATGGGGAACACTTGTACTTTGACACTGATCAGCAGTGGCAAAGTACTCCAAGCATCCAAAAGCAAAGGAGGCAGAGGCAAAAAGTCAGGGGTAATCACGCCAAGATATGCTAGGTCTAACAATCCCTTTCTCTCTGAATCCAAAGAGGTCAGCTGTGGACTACCCCAAGGATCATCGCTCAGCCCCACACTCTTCAACATCTACATGGCCCTCCTTGCCGCCATCGTCAGACAGCTTAGTCTCAGCATAATATCCTATGACGACAACACCCATCTCATCCTCTCCCTTCATCAAGGACCCCCTCACCATCAGACTCCACTTCCAGGATTGAATGAAGTACGTCACAACCTGGATGAGCAGCAGCTGTCTGAAGCTCAACCCGGAGGAGGCAGAAGTCCTCGTCCTCTCCCCTCCTGCATAAGACAACACCTGGTGGCCCCACGCCCTTGGCAGTCCTCCCACACCCATGGACCACGCCCAGAAGCTCAGCGTCATACTCGACTCCTCCCTCTACATGACCCAACAGATCAATGCTGTTGCATAAACCTGCTTCAACACCCACTGCATCCTTCGCAAAACCTTCAAATGGATACCCCCCGAATCAAGAAAGGCTGTCACCCACGCACTCATACCCAGCAGATTAGACTACGGAAACGTCAACAAAAGCCTCAGAACTCCCACAGCTTCTCTAACAATGATGCGCAAGCTACAGACCACCACAGCCAGACTCGTACTTGGCATCCCACGACACAAACACATCACCCAACACCTGCGAGACCTCCATTGGCTCCCCGCCGAGAAGAGAGTAACTTTCAAGATAGTCACCCACGCATACAAATGCCTCCACAACACCGGACCCTAATATCTCTATGAAAAAAATTGCCTTCCACATCCCCAAGAGAAACCTCCGATCTGCCGACCTCGCCCTTGCCGAACCCTGTGCATCCCCAGACCCAGAACATCTGGAAGAGCCTTCTTCTATGGCACCGAATCAGCACATCTTCAGGAAGATCCTCAAGACCTGGCTCTTCGACTGACCAGAGCTGCTCCCCCTTCACCTTGAGACCCTCACGGGTGAGTAGCACGCTTCACAATTCCCCGATTAATTGATTGACATATTGGCATGCAAGAGCATCGCGGAAAACATTCTCCACATTTAGTCTGTCACCTGAAGGTGTGGAATGTGCGGTTAGAAGTATCGATCAGAACTATTGTTTATGTAGAAACTGCTTGAACACTTATCTTCCTAGAAATGTAACAATCCGGTTAAGCTAATTTCAATAGTTGCACTACTATCCATCGTCCTCTGTCCCATGAATATACCTCCCAAATATTATCATTTCAACAAAGTATTCAGAGTGAAACCTGCATGCTGCATAAGAGGACCTATAATGAACAGCATACAATGGAATATTTACCTTTCTCTTCAATCTGAGATTTTGCTGACTTTGTTGAGGTGACAACACCAGCTGTGGCCTGGTTCACACTTCGAGACGCCTGCCGCAACTTAGCTAAGTTTGCACTGTCCTTATCAGCTTTGACCTAAAAGAGTAGTACAATGGAATGGTTACATGCATAGAATAGTCCAAAATGGATACATTTATAGTGAAGTGTTAAAAAGGAGTAACTGGGTTATCCACCTGCTGGCCCAAAACATCAGTGGTAAATTACTGCACACATAGAGGACACTGGTCATTAACAAGACTACCCCAAGGCTCCATTAAAAAGCCTCACAACTCCCACAGCTTCTCTAACAATGATGCGAATCCTAGACACTCATAAACCCACATCTACGCGTACCACTCACTCCAACTCCAATGTCTTCTATCTCAGCTTATAAATCACACATCCTCTTAAACTCCTAGACAATCCCATCCCATCAGAGCCTGAATGTCTTCCAATAGAGACCTAAGCAGCTGCAATCTTCCCCCATCTACAAGACAAGGGAATTCCACATTCACGTAGTAGTCAATCCTAATTCCATGGGGTTTCTTCCCTCACGTATCTCATAAAAAAAGCTGTATTTATCGTTTTATTCTTGGTTTCATCCCCACATCCAATGGAGGCGCTGGAGGTGGGGTGTGATGTGGGTTCGCAGGGGGAGGTTGATGACGAGTCTGGCTGCGGAGTTCTGTATGGTTTGCAGTCTCTTTAGGAGGTGTGTGGCGGTTCCTAAGTGGAGAGCGTTGCCATAGTCCAGTCGACTGTCACCGTGCGTATAGTGTGCAGGTGAAGAGTCTTGAAGATTTTCCATAGCACGTATAGAGTGAGGAAGCAGGCAGAGGAGACCGCATTAATCTGTGATTTCATGGTGAGCTTGTTATCTATGTTGATTCCAAGGTTTCTATCTTGGTCTCCGGGTACGGGTTCCAGGTCTGAGAGCCACTAGAAGTCATCCGAGGGGTTGCTGTTGGTACAGAATATTAGTACTTTGGTCTTGTCTGTGTCAGCTTCAGGCAATTGTTCTTCATTCAGTCGGGGACGCCTGTCATGTATCTGTGGAATATGATCCTGGTGTTGGGAGGGTTATCGGTGAGGGAGAGGATGTGTTGGGTGTCATCTGCATTGGATATTATGTTGAGATGGTGGGATCTGACGATGTTGGCCAGTGGGGTCAAGTATACGTTGAAGAGTGTAGGGATGAGGGATAAGCCCTGGGGGACACCACAGACGTTGATCTTGGGTTCGGAGGTGAAAGGTGGTAGGCAGACCCTCTGTTTTCTTACATCTGAGTGTGTCCCTTTGGATGCCGATGAGGTGGAGTCTTTCAATCAGCATACGGTGGGTTACTGTGTTGCCTAGAGGTCCCTGAGAATCAGCAGGGCTGGTTCTTCTCGATCGAGGAGGGTCTGGATGTTGTTGGTGGCTGTTCTCAAATGGCGATCTTAGTGCTGTGGAAGCCTGATTGGGAGGAGTAGAGTAGCTGGTTCTGCTCCAGGGGTGTCATGAGCTGTCTGTTGATAGACTTCTCCAGTACCTTGGCCAGGAATGGGAGCAAGGAGATTGGCCTGTAATTCATGGAATCGGAGGCAGTAGACATACCATTCTCAAAAAAACTATGAACCACTCACATCTTGGGGCTCCATGCATACCTGAGGTCCCAAAACAGAGAAACCCACTCATGGTTTAAACACTACTACACCCTTGCCCTCGCAAACAAACACATCTCTCCCACATAGGCACATACGAATTCACACAACTAAAAACATTTAAACAGATGGAGACCATAGGCAGCCTCATGATCTTCACAATGTAGGATGAGGTGCAGGTAAAAAGACCTGAACCCCACAACCATCTGATCTGGTCTTGAGGACAGTAGTCACTCATAATGAAAGGAGAACTGCATTGAGGGGACCCCTACAGCCCACTAATCTATAACTCTGTTGGGAAGCTCCTCTAAAAAAAGGAAGACCATCTGTAAGGAGACCTGTGTCACTCGTCTCTGAATTGGAAAACATACGGAGTAGACATGAATGGTGAAATGGACAGCACAACAATGCATGGAAGTTGTAACCAGCCTTCCTGGCCTTACACGTTTCACTACTACTGCTCATGGTAGAGGTGGTGATGATGAAGAACACAGACAACACCTAACCCCTGTATTATATCATCCAAAATCTTCTTACCTACTATGTTCTACTTCATGTTTTGCTCTCTCCTCCAAAATTCAACTCTATCATCTCACTCTGAAGCCTCATCAGCCACTGTAATAAATTCACTGCTGAATCTATTATTCTAAGATGCTCTTTTTTCATACCCTCAATTAGGCTTACTTTTCTGTGGTTTGCAGGCTTGTGTGGAAAAGACAGACAATAAATACCTTTGAGGCAGCCACCAGCTGTGCAGTGCTTGCCGCAATCTCATGAGAACACACCATCAGCTCTTCAAACTTGCCTTGCCCCTGTACCACGAGGTCTGCAGCGTCCCTATATGAGAGAACAGGATGTGGAGGAGAATGGGAGCAGATAGATGGGACACAATAAACGAAGGAGAGAATAGAGGAGGGATTCAAGAACATAGAGGGGTTCAACAAACAAACAGGATAGAAGGGTAAGAATGAATGTCATAAAAGATCAATTTAGACTTTTAATTGTCTCTGATACATAAAAATAACATTGCTCATAATGATAGATACTTATTAAGACCATCTCACTATTTGGTGAAGCTAGGATACTATTCAATAGGTAATAGCTTGACTGCCCAGCCCCAGAGGTGCTTCTCTGCTTTGGATGTGTAAGCTTTCATCATTGTGGAATAGTCCCACTTCTTTCAGCCAATTATTGCAGGGCCCACCACTCCATTAAAAACCAGACAATCATGTCACTGCAGGAGGTAACTACAAGCAGCCTTTACTCAAGGTGATTTTGAAGTCAGTATCACTTTTAGCTGATTTGCACTTTTCACGTTGAATCCTACATGCACGTAGAACTTACAGCTTTTCCAGGCAAGTCAACCCAACCAAACAAGTCTGCATAACTGAAACAGGCCATTCCTAGAGATATTAGGGCCTATTCACAAACTGCATTTTGTAGTACATTTAGTTGTACTAAAATAGTACTATTACTGCACTATTAAATGTATTCACATAGCTACCTACTGTCTCCGCCTCTCCTTTCTTTTCTTTTATGAGAGAATCTCTCGCCCTGACAGCAGAGATCTCTGCCCATATAAATATACGTTTTGGTAGCAAATGTGAGAGGGACAGAGGGGAGTGGCTGGAAAACAGGGAATACTTACTGCTAAAAGGGACACACTAAGATAGGACTAGGGAGGCATTACAATAGGGGTTTAGGAAGGAACATGCAGCCAACCACAAAATACATTCCTATTACCAAATTTCTCTTCTACAGTTAATTCAGACAAAAAGGACCCAAAACAGTTGTAAATGTCCTTCAGTTCAGAGCTGGATTTAGTCCAGCACCACCCATAGCCCCTTACAGGCACTGCAGCACCCTCCAAAAGAATCTAACGGAGGTAGTGACTTAAAATAAAACCCCATAGGAACTAATGTTACAATTTTTAATATAAAACAATTATTAATTTATTTACACATATTTTCCTAACTTTTTTTAAATATGAAAACTAATGGATCATTAATATTTATTAAGAATGATATTACCGTTAAATAATAATTCTATACATCACTTTTAAGAAAAATTCAATAAATAAATCAAACTTCGGAAAAATTATTTTATTTACAACTGAATTTATTGAAAATATGTTTCTATTTAAAATTAATTTAACAATGCTGAACTATTTGATATTATTCTACATGTAAAATAAATATATATAATATTAATTAAAATTCATATTCAACACCAAAATAGATTACTTTTTCAAAAACTTTAATATACTCTTAAACCTTTCCCTTTTTTACCATAGGGAGATTTTATTTTTGATAAGTAGTATTAAACTGTACCACTAAAAGCACAATGAGAAAGGACCATAGGGAATTTTTTGGGACTGATGTTTTGAAAGAACTTCTCTACAATAAAATCAATGAAAACTGAATAGAATACAAATGCAATCATATATGGTATTGTGTGTCCATTAAGGCACCTTTGGGGAAATGTATGGCAAGTGCTACATTTCTAGGGGCATTTTATGAACAACCAATGCAGTTCGAAACACATTGGCACTGTTATGAGTACACAAACATGGAGCATTCAAAGATATGGTCCTACTGGCAGTCAGCACTGCGCAGACTGTTCCTAGCTCCTGCAGGAGAGACCTCAATGGAACTGTCAGCAGGATAGAAAGACAAGGCAGGCATATATTGTTCTTCAGACAGTAAGTGTGGCAAAGTGCCCACCTCCTCCACTAGTCAAAAGGAGCTTGAACCAGCCAGGCAGCTACTCAGCCATCATTCCTGAGCCTTGGGCAAATGCTTAATTTGAGCCAGAGGGTGGAGGTGGCATGCACCATGGCGCTTTTTCGGGGGCGCTGATTTAATTTTCATCATCGTATTTTGAACCAGGCCAAGAGAGAGAGAAAGGGATACAGAAGGTCAAAGAGAAAAATAGTAAACAGTAACAAAAGGCTATAGCAGCAATGAAAATGAACATACAATAGGTTCATTATATTGTCTTAAGAAAAAAAGATTAGGAAGAATGACTGTGGAGCACTATTTGCAAATTGTATGCCCTCTTGGCGGTAAGGGCTCTCAAAGAACATTTGTGACCATATACTTGTTTGCGCTTATGCCCATGGTCCAAGTCTCAATGGTCTCCTGTTCTATCTCGTCAGCCTAGTCTTTATGCCACGAATTAGGTCTCATGCCAAGTGCCAATGACCTTGTGTATCTTTTAGTGTCCTTCTCAGATACTCATAGTCTGGACTCAGATAAAACTGCAGCATGGAGACCGCTACCTTATGCATCACAGACTACGATCTCCTGATTAAAGATGAATATGATCCCTGTCCACCAAAATTGTTGGGCTTTTCAATTGCATTCAACACAGTTGACAGTCTGACCGGCATAGGCACCCCGGAGTCTCGAATGGGATTCACCAGCAATATCTTTCGCTGGCTATTCTCCTTAATTTTCTACCAACACCACTTTGCTCACAGGGGCACCTACAGGTCCCAAACGATCCCTATCACCTGCGGACTTCCCCAGGGTTTCATCCTGTTACCTGTCATCTTCAACCTCTATATAAATCTTCTTGTTGCTCTACTCACAGATATCTGGATCAAGATTAACCAATATGCTGATGATACACAACTGTACTTGAAACTACTCTGCTTTAGACACCCGATGCATCAAACACTAGCAGCATATCTTCCAGACATATTCGACCATGCCTACTTGAAGCTCAACTCAACTAAGTCAGAATCCCTGTTATTTGCCAAGGCCAAAATAAAAGAAACAGTATAAACCTGGCTTAATGACACAACCCTTGACGGCTTCAAATAACAACTTTCACTGAATGCCATTTACTTTGGACATCATGTTCACCCTCAAAGTACACACTGCCAAAAAAAACTCCACTAAGATGGCCTGGTACCATCTCTCTTTTAAAGAAAATGAAAATGTTTCTTTCAGAGAATGACTTCAGAACTGCCGTTCAAGCCTGAATACTCTTGGATCTGGATGGTTTTAAGGGCACCCCACATCTGTAGCACGTCTCATCAAGGGGCTGAAGGAATATGATCTAATCACCCTCATCCTGATGGAACTATTGGCTCCCCTAGTCATACGGCACATCTGCAAAACCAGCTGCATAGTTTACAAACTTATCATGACCAGCACCCCTGCTTATCTTGCAGACACGCTCACCATCTCTGGAGGTTCTTGGCACACCCGTAGGCAGGACACCATCAGAATGCAGATTAAGAAGTGATTTACAAAAAGGGGTGACCCGGTGTCCCTCAGAACCTGGGTATTCAGTAGTTAAGCAAGAAATTGGTTCTGTTGGGTAAGACAAATTATTTGAACTATGCTCCTAAATGCAAATGAAAATCAGCTCTCTGATACAGGGACTAGTGTTAAATGAGAAATCAATGCTCAAAACACAAAGTCATAGGGTCAAAGGATTGTATTATACACATTAATACATGGTTGCTTATATACACATCTAAATTACTTCATTCATGGATTGCTTTTTGGTACAAAACAAGACTGTCATATAAATTGGTGACTTTGTGTGAAAAAGTGCTCAGTGAGCGTGATAGTATATACAGTGTGAGGACAAGAATCTATACAGGTGTATATACAGATACAGTTCAAGTGTGGTCAGAAGATGGTTTGATCTCAACCAGAGATTCCTATGGTTTCTGTGGGAATCCTGGTGATTCTGAACCTATGAATTCGTCGACGTTTCGACCCTATTGTGCCCCTGTAGGTGGTCACGGCGGGTCTTTCTCAAGACAAGGGGAAAGGACAGTTTTAAGGACAACGTGGGAGTTCCTCAGGTTGATCCTATGTGGCTCAATGGCTTGTCGCATCTATCATGTAGAAACAGCGGCGGAGGCTCTGAATCACTCTCGGCGGCTAAGTCAGATCGACCCTATTGTGCACCTACAGGGGCACAATAGGGTCAAAACGTCGACGAATTCATAGGTTCAGAATCACCAGGATTCCCACAGAAACCATAGGAATCTCTGGTTGAGATCAAACCATCTTCTGACCACACTTGAACTGTATCTGTATATACACCTGTATAGATTCTTGTCCTCACACTGTACATACTATCACGTTCACTGAGCACTTTTTCACACAAAGTCACCAATTTATATGACAGTCTTGTTTTGTACCAAAAGCCAATCCATGAATGAAGTAATTCAGATGTGTATATAAGCAACCATGTATTAATGTGTATAATACAATCCTTTGACCCTATGACTTTGTTTGTTTGTGTTTTGAGCATTGATTTCTCATTTAACACTAGTCCCTGTATCAGAGAGCTGATTTTCATTTGCATTTAGGAGCATAGTTCAAATAATTTGTCTTACCCAACAGAACCAATTTCTTGCTTAACTGCAGATTAAGAAGTGACAAAAAAAGCAGGCCTGTTCCATTTATGCCTAAACTATCTGGAACAACGTCCCCAAATCCTTCACTGCTGCTCCAATTTAGGAAAGAGCTGAAAACGCACATCTTTAAATAACACTATATTACAATGTATGAACAGTCCACAAACCAGCTATCTCTCCTGGCACACATTGATGTTAGTCTTGTCTTTGACCCTGTACAGAGTGCTGCTGTCTCTTGGCTAGAATTACACGATAGAAATACACACATCACTACCAATGGCAGTGTGTCATGTAACTGTAACTGCCCCAGCCTCAATGTCTCACAGGATCGGGGGCTATGTGCCTGTGGCGGCAATGGACTCCTCGGTGCACATGTTCATGCTCCACTGCCAATGTTGATAACCTTGTGTTCCTGTGTCAATGTATCCAATATCAGTGCTCGTGTCAGTATCCTAGTGCCAGTTTTCCCCTCATCAGCATTCATGTGCAAGTGTTGGTGCCCCAATGTGTGTCTCACCTGGTAGTTTCCATGTGTAAGTTTTGTTGCTCTAGCGCCAGAGACCCATTATCAGTGCCTTCCTTCCGGTGCCCACTGTTATGTCACTTCCTAGTGTTAGTATCCATGTGTTGTAATATCCGGCATCAGTCTTCAAGTGCAAGTCCCTTGGTTCAATGGCTCAGTGTTAATGTTTGTGGACTGGTGGGTGTTCTTGGATCTGTGTTCTCATGTCAGTTCCAGTGCATGTTACCTATCGCACCGCAAAGCAATTCCCTTTCCCCAGCTCTGCAGAGGCATAAAGTCTTAGTAAATTAGCCCCAACGTTGTTCCTAGAGTGAAACCCACTTACAAAAAGGGAGAGCTTCTAAGTAAAACATGCATTTTGATAATGCATACTTTACAGTGACTCGTGCAACATTATCATAATCCTCAACATCACATTCATTGTAAATGACCATGCATGGAGAAGATTCACTAATCATTTGAAAGTTAAGGAAAGGGTATGAAGATTACTTCCCATAGCAATGCAGGTATTTAATTTCCACTTGCATGATGAATATATTCATAAGTGATAATATCAGTGTAGCTATTGTTTTGCTAACTATTTCTTGACTATGACCAGTGAGCCCTGCCTGCTGCCTGCTGAATTTGCGGGGCATATTGGGGAGTTGGGTGGTGGGGGTGGTTAGTCCATCCAATCCTCTCTTCTCCATTGTTATGGCCCTATGTCTGCCCAAAGTGTGTACAGTTAGTCTCCTTTCTGTACCAGGAAAATTTTGAATAACTCTGTGAATACAAGAAGGTATTCAGATATTTCTTGCACAAATATAAGTACCTTCTCAAGCCTTCCATTTGGAATTAAAAAGCGTTCTTGTGGCTGTCTTAACATTTGGTAATACAAACAATAGGGACGGGAAGGATCTGCGGAATCAGGTCCAAGACAATGAAAACTGCACTGGGGTTCTCGAAAGAGACAGAACCAATATTAGAACAACTCGCAACATAGAGCAAGCAGGAGACACAGAGGAGAGACTCAGCAAGATTAAGAACATTAAATCTCTTACTTTTTTCTGTTCAGAATTATGGACATGAATTATTTCAGAAGTCATATTGAGTGGACATGGGCAAAAATAGCAACAATCATAATGAGAGGTGGAGTGAGGAGTGGCAACTTAAGTCCAAGAAAACACAAAAGCTACAGATTGGATCCAAATGTCATCAGAATCCACTTTAATGGAGCAGGTCCAACACATAAAGTGACAGAGGTAAACCGAGGGCAGAAGGCATCTGCTAATTCTCGACATTGGAAAGGATCCAACATCACCATGACATGTCCAACGCACAAGGAGGAAAAGTGAGGCAGACCTGAGAGAGAGGAAGGGAGTCGAGCATCACACACACAAAGAACACTAGAGACAAAAGGAGTGACTTAAAGGAAGTGTTGGAATTGGGGGTCTCTGGTTGGCGCAGTGCAGCACTGGCGACAAGCAGGGACCCTCTCTTCCACGTCAGGGCAAAGGATTACTCCCAGAAATAACCCCTGCTCACCCTCTAGGTAGTGTGGCGCAAGCAGTCTAGGCTAAACTCGGGAGTACATAGGGTTAAACACTTGCAGTATCACAACAATCACCACCAACCCACCACACAATGACACCAAACTGTATTTTAGTAAAAATATATCTTTATATGCATATAGATTTAAGCAGGCTTGTAAATACAGTCTTGTGCAGTTCAAAAATGGTTCCAGTTACTCTTCAACATATGCCACAGGTCGTTTTTGTGTTCCTTCTGTATTTTGGAGGGTTTAAAGTGTCTCCAGAATAGCTTCAAGGTATTGCAGGCGAAATCACCACTCAGAAGGGGTTAACCCGGCCTCACCAGGCTTCCCCAGGTCGTAGATACTGTCCCCAGCGTTGGCCCACAGTTCGCGGCTGCCTGGGCGCTTCCTAGCGCCTTTGTACGCTTCGCACGGGTCCCCGTCTGCCCGGCCTGCCAAAGCTCACGCGCCTTGCGTGAGACGCGTATGATGCGGCCGGTTCTATCTCAGAGGTACGAGGCGTACCTAGCAAGCGTACAGGGATCGCGCTTGGGGAGGCAGCGTACAGTTCGGGCAGTTGCAAGCCTGCACTTGAAAAAGAGGGTGACCCAGCGTTGCGCACCCCGGGGGTGAAGCGTACCGGACGAGGTGAGGCCGGTAGTGCGCTGTGTGCAGCTCGAAGCGCACAGCCTTGGGGGCAAAGCAGGGTCGGTGTCGACCGCGCCTGGCGGACTCTGGGTCCGGAGTGCGGCGCACCTTGCAACAAACAGTACCTTGGAGTCCTTGAGAGGGGGGGTCCGGGGCGGACGATGCCGGCGTCGATCCCAGGTCCCACGTCGCGGTGTCTTCCTCAGTAGATTCGAGCTACGGCTCGGCTCAGGAGGGCGGCGTTGCGGTGGGGGGTCAGATCTTCCGGCGAAGTGCTCCCGGTCTGGCAAGAAGGGGCAGGGCCCGGGCAGCAGTGTGAGGCGCGAACACAGCCTCTCTGCGCACAGCGTGGTTTCCTTCTCTCCCCACGCCGCTGCAGCTTACGAACGGCGGCGGCTGGGGCTTCAGGGCAACTTCTTCTTCTGTGGAGCAGGCAGGCACAAGGCAAGGTCCGTTCTTGCGGTGCAGTCCGCAGTTAGGCAGGCGACAGGCACGGTGCTGGGGCCAGCGAGGCTGGTCCTGGCGATGTCAGCTGGGGCCTGCCAGGAAGCAGATGCGTTGCTCGGCGGGACGGGGGTGCCAAGGGCCTCTCAGAGGGCACAGTGATTCTCTCACGGCGCACTCCGCTTCTCCTTAGTAGTGGTGCAGGGCAGATGCATGGCTCACAGCAGCTTTCTCTTTCCAGGGGGATGGGGTAGCGCCCACTGTTCCTGGGGCGCTGGTCAGGGGGCAAGTTCCACAGCAAGCCCTTGGAGATCTTTAGCAGAGTTTGGCACAAAGTTCAATAAAAGCAAAAGTCTCTTGTAGTCTTTTCTCTCCTCTCCTTCTGCAGCAAGGCACCAGACACAGGCCAGAGACAGCACTCCTCCTTGTAGTCTTCTTCCAGGTCTTTCTCTTCGGACAGAGTTTCTTCTGTAGCACAAACAGGATCTAATTTACAAGGAGCAGGGCTCCTACTTTTATACACAGTTTCTTTTGTTCTTCCAGGCCAGGGGGGCCTTTGCATAACTGCTCTCAGCCCCTGAGCACTTGTTGGGGGTACTTCTGGCTTCTGCATTCAGTGTGAGGGCAGGCACATCAGCCGCTCCCCAGGGGGGCGGAGCCAGCATTGTGAGGACAGGGGCAGCCAGGAGTACTTTGTTGACAGGTTTCGCCCTTCCTGGGCCAGGTGCAGGCTGAGTCATCAGTCGCTCCCCAGGGGGGCGGAGCCAGCATTGTGGTGGCAGAGCACAGCCTGATGCATAGTCCAGGGAAACTCCTAACTCCCACTAAGGTGTAATCCTCCCATTCACCAGCTGTCATCCCCCAGCCCTGTCACTCACACAACCCAGACAGTCAGATACACATCCAAGCAGAGGCGGGCTGAAATGGTTAGGCAAGCAAATGCTAGCTTTCTAAAAGCAGCATTTGCAAACACAGGATATTAAAATAAACTTTACTAAAAGAAGTATTTTATTATTCTGAGTTCAGGCATACTAAACATTAATTTCTACCATGTTCCCCGAGCTTGCTGGGATTATAGAGTGTAATAATTCCAGCAGCCCATCTGGCCTAAAGGGAACAGGTAGCCTTACAATAGTGAAAAACGAATTTGGCTGTAATTCACTATTAGGACATGCCACACACATCAGAGCATGTCCTACCTTACACTTACAATGCACCCTGCCCGTGGGCCTACCATAGGGGTGACTAATATGAAGTTAAGGGAAGGTTTAGAGGCTGGCAAGTGGGTGCACTTGCCCAGCCAGCATGACAGTACCAGACTGCACGCAGGTTCTGCAATGGCAGACCCTAGACACATTTTAAAAGGCTGCTTCTGTGGGTGGCGCAACCAGCGCTGCAGGCCCACTAGCAGCATTGGCATTTACAAGCCCTGGCACTCCTGGTGCACTTTACTAAGGACTGACAGTAAATCCAATGAACCAATCATGGACATCAATCATAGATACACTTTACAGTAGGGAGCACTTGTACTGCGGCACGGGTTGGCCGTGGCGCAGTGCCCTGAGCGGCGGACACCAGCAAAAACATCTGAGGCACATCAGCAAAAAGTGGGAGGGAAACTCACGCCAAGGTGCCAGGTCGAACACGTGTCCCCTCCAGCTGAAATGTGGGGGGAACTACCCTTCCCCAGGGAGTTCCACATCACTAAGGCGGAAAAACCTGGACAGACCGTCAGCATTGGCGTGATCTGTGCCAGGGCGATGCTCCACCGTGAAGTCCATTCCCTGTAGGGAGATGGACCACCTCAACAGTTTTGGGTTCTCACCCCTCATTTGCATCAACCATCTGAGGGGCCTGTGGTCTGTCTGAACCCGGAAGTGAGACCCAAACAAGTAGGGTCTTAGCTTCTTCAGCGCCCAGACCACAGCAAATGCTTCTCGCTCTATTGCACTCCACCTACTTTCCCGTGGAAGTAACCTCCTACTGATGAAGGCTACAGGTTGGTCCCAGCCCTCCTCAGTCATCTGTGAGAGAACAGCCCCTACACCATGCTCTGAAACGTCTGTTAGCACTATGAATTCCTTGGAGAAATCAGGAGCCAGGAGCATGGGTGCCGTGCACATGGCAGTCTTCAGGGTGTCAAAAGCCTTCTGACAGGTGTCAGTCCAAATCACATTCCTGGGCTGCTTCTTAGAAGTCAGCTCTGTCAAGGGGGTCACAATAGTGCCATAGCCCTTGACAAACCTCCTGTAATACCCAGTGAGCCCCAGGAAGGCTCTCACTGCAGTCTGGGTCTTGGGGGGCTCCCAAGCCAGGATGGTCTCAATTTTGGGTTGCAAGGGTGCCACCTTGCCACTCCCCACTTGGTGTCCCAAGTACACCACTGAACCCTGCCCAATCTGGCACTTGCTTGCCTTGATTGTGAGGCCTGCCTTGCGCAGGGCCGTCAACACTTCCCAGAGGTGTCGCAGGTGTTCTGGCCAGGTACCACTGAACACGGCGATGTCATCCAGGTAGGCGGCACTGAACTCATCCAGCCCAGCCAACACCTGGTTGACCAACCTCTGAAAGGTGGCAGGGGCATTCTTCATTCCAAATGGCATAACCCGGAACTGGAAATGCCCATCTGGTGTAGAGAATGCGGACCTCTCTTTTGCCCCATCGGTCAAGGCGATCTGCCAGAACCCAGACGTTAAATCAAACGTGATGAGGAACCGGGCAGCCCCTAGCCGATCAATGAGCTCATCAGCTCTGGGGATAGGGTGCGCGTCAGTCTTGGTGACTGAATTGAGTCCTCTGTAGTCCACACAGAACAGGAGTTCAGGTGTGGCTCCCGGCGCAGCAGCCTTTGGGACCAAGACCACGGGGCTGGACCAAGGACTGCTGGAGGACTCAACCACCCTAAGAGCAAGCATCTTGGAGACCTCCTCCTTGATGCAGGCCCTGACCCTGTCAGCCACTCTGTAAGCCTTATGCTTCACAGGTAAGCTGTCTCCTGTGTCCACATCATGGACGCACCAATCTGTGACACCAGGAACCAGGGAGAACAGATCTGGAAACTGCCCCAGCAATTGGCGGCAGTCTTCCTGTTGCTCAGGCGTCAGGGTGGGTGAGAGGTTAACTCCATCCACTGACCCATCTTTCTCAGAGGCCACTAAGAGGTCCGGTAGAGGCTCAGACTCCTCTTCCATTCCATCATCAGTTGCCAACAACATGCCCACTTCGGACCTTCGCAAGTGGGGCTTCAGGCGGTTAACATGTAGGACCCTTAAAGGGTTCCTGGGAGTCTGCATGTCCACCAAGTAGGTTACTGGACTCTTGCGCTCCACAACCTCAAATGGACCTGTCCACTTATCCTGAAGTGCACAGGGCTCCACTGGGGCCAAGACCCACACCTCTTGTCCAGGCTGAAGCTCTACCAGAGTGGCATTCTGGTCGCACCACCGCTTCATTTCTTCCTGGCTAGCTTCTAGATTTGCCTCAGCAAGTTTTCTGAAGCGCCTGGTCTGGTTTCTGAAGGCCAGCATGTAACTGTATACATTCTGGGGAGGTTTCCTGGGAGATTGCTCCCAGCCTTCCTTTACCAAACTCAGAGGTCCTCTCACGGGGTGACCATACAGTAGTTCAAAGGGGCTGAACCCTAGGGACTTCTGTGGCACCTCACGGTATGCAAAGAGCAGGCATGGTAAGAGGACGTCCCACTTACGCCTTATTGGACCTTCCAGGCCCATGATCATGCCCTTCAGGGTTCGGTTGAACCTCTCAACCAACCCATTTCCTTGGGGATGGTAAGGGGTGGTGAACTTGTAGGTTACACCACACTCTTGCCAAAGGGACTTCATATACTTGGATATGAAGTTGGTCCCCCTGTCGCTCACCACCTCTAGAGGGAATCCCACTCGTGAGAAAATTCCCATCAGTGCACGTCCCACCACGGGGGCCGTCACTGTCCTCAGAGGGATGGCTTCAGGGTACCGGGTGGCATGGTCCACCAAGACCAGGATGAACCTGTTGCCCATGGCTGTCTTGGGGTCCAGAGGCCCAACAATGTCAATAGCCACTCGTTGGAATGGAGTACTGACCACAGGGAATGGTTGGAGGGGAGCCTTGTTCTTCCCTCCGCACTTCCCACTTGCCTGGCAAGTTGGACAGGTCCTACAATGAGCATCTGAGCTCTTGTGCATTTGGGGCCAGTAAAAGTGGGTGACAAGCCTGTCATAGGTCTTGTCCATCCCCAAATGTCCTGCTAATGGCACATCATGAGCCAGTCCCAGTAGGAAGGCTCTGAACTTCTGGGGTACCACCAGCACACGGGCTGACCCAGGTTCAGCAGCCTTAGGCTCTGAATACAGGAGGTCATTCTCCCAGTACACATAATGTGTTTTGGCCTGAACACCATTGGCCTGGTCTGCAGCCTGTTGCCGCATACCCACGAGAGAAGGGCATTCTTTCTGCTCCCTGCAGAATTCCTCCCTGGAGGGGCCTCCTTCTTGCTGCCAATGGGTCAGCTCAGGCAGGTCCCCCAGTTCAGCAATCTGTTCCCCTGTAGGCTCCAGGGCATCCCCCTCAAGGTCTGCTTCCTCCTGGACCGTGGGAACTTCAGGGGCCGGTTTCCCGCGCCCCCTGCGCCTTCTCCCTAAGGCCGTTCCTGGGCCTCTCCTTCAGGCCCCAGGACCTCTTGAGCACCCCTACTGGCTGCCATTGACCGGGTGGTCACGCACGCCCAGTCAGGCAGACCCACCATCTTCAGGTGAGTCGTCTTCTCCACCTTTTCCCAAGGGGAGTCTTCCAAGTCATTCCCTAGCAAACAGTCTACAGGCATGGCTTGTCTCACACAGACCTGCAGAGTACCAGAGACCCCCCCCACTCGAAGGGAACTTGAGCCATCGGACACTGACTCTCTGAATTATCAGCATTGATAACCCTACAGTAGGCATGGGGTACAACCTGCTCTTGAGACACCAGGTGATGCCTCACTGCAGTCACACTGGCTCCTGTGTCACTAAGAGCCTCAGCTTTCCTACCATTTATGGTCACCACCTGCCCATATTTCTTAGTGTTAGAGGGCAGGTAGTTTGTAGGGACCAACTCACTGTCTCCTAATGAGACTAGGGTCATCTGAACAGGATCTCCACCCCCTGGGACCATTACTTCTTCTCCTAAGTGAACACTAGTCACTTGCCGGGGTGGAGCACCAGTGGGTGCTGTTTTACCAAACAGGCGACACTTGGGGTCACTGGCAATGTGCCCCGGGTCACCACATCTGTAACAATTGAAGGGCCCCTTTGGAACAGGTTTACCTGTCGGGGCCCCGTTCTGCTTCGGGGCTGGGGGAGGCTGAGAACCTTTCTGCTGGTTCCCTTGGGGATTACTTTGGGGGCCTTTAGGGAACCCTTTCTGTTTACCCCTGTCCCCCCCACTCTTCTGCTGGGGACCCTGCCCACCCTTGGCGGAGTCTCCCACTGGACCCTTGTGGACCCTGGTGCTGAGCCAGCGGTCCGCCTCCTCAGCAAGCTTCCTCGGGTTGGACAGCTTGCTATCAATCAGGTGCTGGCGTAGCTCAGGAAAACAATTTGCAGACAAGTGCTCCTATGCAATTAAATCAAAGAGACCTTGAAAATCATTCACCTTGTTACCCTTCACCCAACCATCCAGGGCTCTGCAAAAAAAAGTCACATACTCCACATATGTACCCCAGGAAGCTTGGCACAACCCCTGAACCTCTGTCTATACATTTCCGGGGTAAGCCCATACCTGGTCATTAAGGCTTCTTTCATGCGGGGGTAGGAACTCTGTTCTTCAAGGGGCAAATCTAGGAGGGTATCCCGCCCTTCGCTAAGGAACTTCCCCCACAACCCCGCTCCCCAATCCTTGTCAGGGACCCGGTGGGAGGACATGGCTACTTCATAAGCCCTAAACCACTGTCCTATGTCATCCCCCCTAAAGAACTCCTTAACTACATCCTTGGGGATGTACACCCTGGACTCTACCTGCACCGGCGTTGTGCTGCCACCAGAGGGAGGATGCTCCAAACTTTTCTCCTTCAGACTCATCTCCCTCAATTTCACTTCATGATCCATTTGGATTCTTCGCTCTTCCAGAGCCATTCTTTTGCTCTCAAGCTCCATTTGGCCCTTCAATTTCAATTCTGCCAGCCTCATTTCATGATCCCTGGTTGCCTGTTTGTCTGCCAGCTCCTCTGGCGACAGGCCTCTGCCAAAGCTATGGTGCTCTCCGCTCTTTCATGATCAACAAGATCCACAGGTGTATCCTGATTCACAGGTGCATTCCTTGATTCAACCCAGGCTTTCAGGGCCTTGTAGAAATCATCCTTGTTCTTGCACCCTGACCGTGGAACCTTGAGTTTTCTGCAAAAGTACGTCAGTTCTTTTTTTGTGTAGTCATCCAACTTTGATGCATCCCATTCTATCTCCAACACATCAGAGGCTACAGACTCTGCCCTCTCTATGCTGTTGGTGCCAGGCATGGCTTCAAACAAAAAGGGATCTTCTTCCAGCAAAAGTGAAAAAAAAATCTGTGGCTAAGTTACTGGACTGTAATCACTGTGCAATGGTCAGTAGTAAATGTAAGGACACTGCAAATGTAAATTCGTGATCCTCACCGCTGCGTCCAATGTTGGAATTGGGGGTCTCTGGTTGGCGCAGTGCAGCACTGGCGACAAGCAGGGACCCTCTCTTCCACGTCAGGGCAAAGGATTACTCCCAGAAATAACCCCTGCTCACCCTCTAGGTAGTGTGGCGCAAGCAGTCTAGGCTAAACTCGGGAGTACATAGGGTTAAACACTTGCAGTATCACAACAATCACCACCAACCCACCACACAATGACACCAAACTGTATTTTAGTAAAAATATATCTTTATATGCATATAGATTTAAGCAGGCTTGTAAATACAGTCTTGTGCAGTTCAAAAATGGTTCCAGTTACTCTTCAACATATGCCACAGGTCGTTTTTGTGTTCCTTCTGTATTTTGGAGGGTTTAAAGTGTCTCCACAATAGCTTCAAGGTATTGCAGGCGAAATCACCACTCAGAAGGGGTTAACCCGGCCTCACCAGGCTTCCCCAGGTCGTAGATACTGTCCCCAGCGTTGGCCCACAGTTCGCGGCTGCCTGGGCGCTTCCTAGCGCCTTTGTACGCTTCGCACGGGTCCCCGTCTGCCCGGCCTGCCAAAGCTCACACGCCTTGCTTGAGACGCGTATGATGCGGCCGGTTCTATCTCAGAGGTACGAGGCGTACCTAGCAAGCGTACAGGGATCGCGCTTGGGGAGGCAGCGTACAGTTCGGGCAGTTGCAAGCCTGCACTTGAAAAAGAGGGTGACCCAGCGTTGCGCACCCCGGGGGTGAAGCGTACCGGACGAGGTGAGGCCGGTAGTGCGCTGTGTGCAGCTCGAAGCGCACAGCCTTGGGGGCAAAGCAGGGTCGGTGTCGAACGCGCCTGGCGGACTCTGGGTCCGGAGTGCGGCGCACCTTGCAACAAACAGTACCTTGGAGTCCTTGAGAGGGGGGGTCCGGGGCGGACGATGCCGGCGTCGATCCCAGGTCCCACGTCGCGGTGTCTTCCTCAGTAGATTCGAGCTACGGCTCGGCTCAGGAGGGCGGCGTTGCGGTGGGGGGTCAGATCTTCCGGCGAAGTGCTCCCGGTCTGGCAAGAGGGGGCAGGGCCCCGGGCAGCAGTGTGAGGCGCGAACACAGCCTCTCTGCGCACAGCGTGGATTCCTTCTCTCCCCACGCCGCTGCAGCTTACGAACGGCGGCGGCTGGGGCTTCAGGGCAACTTCTTCTTCTGTGGAGCAGGCAGGCACAAGGCAAGGTCCGTTCTTGCGGTGCAGTCCGCAGTTAGGCAGGCGACAGGCACGGTGCTGGGGCCAGCGAGGCTGGTCCTGGCGATGTCAGCTGGGGCCTGCCAGGAAGCAGATGCGTTGCTCGGCGGGACGGGGGTGCCAAGGGCCTCTCAGAGGGCACAGTGATTCTCTCACGGCGCACTCCGCTTCTCCTTAGTAGTGGTGCAGGGCAGATGCACGGCTCACAGCAGCTTTCTCTTTCCAGGGGGATGGGGTAGCGCCCACTGTTCCTGGGGCGCTGGTCAGGGGGCAAGTTCCACAGCAAGCCCTTGGAGATCTTTAGCAGAGTTTGGCACAAAGTTCAATAAAAGCAAAAGTCTCTTGTAGTCTTTTCTCTCCTCTCCTTCTGCAGCAAGGCACCAGACACAGGCCAGAGACAGCACTCCTCCTTGTAGTCTTATTCCAGGTCCTTCTCTTCGGGCAGAGTTTCTTCTGTAGCACAAACAGGATCTAATTTACAAGGAGCAGGGCTCCTACTTTTATACACAGTTTCTTTTGTTCTTCCAGGCCAGGGGGGCCTTTGCATAACTGCTCTCAGCCCCTGAGCACTTGTTGGGGGTACTTCTGGCTTCTGCATTCAGTGTGAGGGCAGGCACATCAGCCGCTCCCCAGGGGGGCGGAGCCAGCATTGTGAGGACAGGGGCAGCCAGGAGTACTTTGTTGACAGGTTTCGCCCTTCCTGGGCCAGGTGCAGGCTGAGTCATCAGTCGCTCCCCAGGGGGGCGGAGCCAGCATTGTGGTGGCAGAGCACAGCCTAATGCATAGTCCAGGGAAATTCCTACCTCCCACTAAGGTGTAATCCTCCCATTCACCAGCTGTCATCCCCCAGCCCTGTCACTCACACAACCCAGACAGTCAGATACACATCCAAGCAGAGGCGGGCTGAAATGGTTAGGCAAGCAAATGCTAGCTTTCTAAAAGCAGCATTTGCAAACACAGGATATTAAAATAAACTTTACTAAAAGAAGTATTTTATTATTCTGAGTTCAGGCATACTAAACCATAATTTCTACCATGTTCCCCGAGCTTGCTGGGATTATAGAGTGTAATAATTCCAGCAGCCCATCTGGCCTAAAGGGAACAGGTAGCCTTACAATAGTGAAAAACGAATTTGGCTGTAATTCACTATTAGGACATGCCACACACATCAGAGCATGTCCTACCTTACACTTACAATGCACCCTGCCCTTGGGCCTACCATAGGGGTGACTAATATGAAGTTAAGGGAAGGTTTAGAGGCTGGCAAGTGGGTGCACTTGCCCAGCCAGCATGACAGTACCAGACTGCACGCAGGTTCTGCAATGGCAGACCCTAGACACATTTTGAAAGGCTGCTTCTGTGGGTGGCGCAACCAGCGCTGCAGGCCCACTAGCAGCATTGGCATTTACAAGCCCTGGCACTCCTGGTGCACTTTACTAAGGACTGACAGTAAATCCAATGAACCAATCATGGACATCAATCATAGATACACTTTACAGTAGGGAGCACTTGCACTGCGGCACGGGTTGGCCGTGGCGCAGTGCCCTGAGCGGCGGACACCAGCAAAAATATCTGAGGCACATCAGCAAAAAGTGGGAGGGAAACTCACGCCAAGGTGCCAGGTCTAACAGGAAGTCACACCCACAGACCTCTAACACCGAAAGAGAAACCCCAACAGCGCAGCATTTCCAACAACAGAAAGGAGGCGGAGTGGACACATATGAGCAAAGCATTACAGATTAAAAGGAACTCGACTGTAGGAGTGGTCACACAGCTCACCATGAGGTGTGAGCTTCGAATTAAACTAAATTCTATTTTACTTCAATTGCTTTTGCGTAGTATCATTTGTGTGAACTGCAATATTATGGGCTCCTTCACATGCATCAGCACTTACACCATGACTGTTGCTCCCCAGCCGACTGCCTTTGAGGCAGAGATGAGACCTTCCGTCCACCTTGAGTTCTTGGCGTAGAACTCCTTGGGCGATGCAGCTCCCTTCAGGACAAAAAACATAAACAGTGTCAACCTCCTTGTTCCATTCTTTCTCAATAGTAGAAGCACTAGTTAAGGGGGCCTCCTATTTGACCACAGCACAACATCATATGCCTGGATAAAGACATTTATTACTTGCTAAGGGGGTGCCTCAACAGTTCTTTCATATTACAAATATGCAATACAAAGCAGCTTCTAAAACACAAAAAGCAGTCTACAAAAACACAAATGCAAAAATATTTACAGAAAGCATTTCTATCATCCATAGCTATCTCACAAGAACATTTTTGACATGCATTCACACCCATTTCCAAACACAGATCCTTATTATGTTAGAGCTTAAGTTACTATATTAAATTAAGCCAGTCACACAATAGGTGGGAAATGTGTGTGGCTGAATTTTGTCATTTTGAACGGGCTGGAATTTTTGGAGAATTTTTATGTATGGATTTTATTCCGGCAGTCTATTTTTTTTAATATATGTTTTTGTCGCTTGTGTTTTTGGAGTGCGTCTTTTCACTTGGATGAGCTGCCTCTTAATGAGAAATCATTCTGGCCATCTTGTCTATGAGACAACAGAAAGAGCAACTGGATAAACCGTTTAGATTGGAGCCCTGGTGCGAACACTATATATGAGCTGTGAGATCGTTTCATTCACGAATCTTTAAAAAGAATAAAAAAACAGGAAAGCATTCTGGAAACATCCCTCCCAGACCAGGACTGACTAGAAGATGAATCAACTGAGCAGAAAAGTCCATTGAACTATGAATACGATATTTATTCCAGTGTAACAATAGTAATAATAAACGTCTTTCCTTCATTTCTAATTCAACTCAACTGTGAACATGTATATGCTACTTAGAGGGAGTAACTGAAAAGCAAATAAAGAGAGTTCCTCACAGCGATTACAGAAGTCTCTTTTGCTAGGGTTGGAGAAATTAATAGGTAGCCTCCAGGGTTTGCAGTATGCTGGGGACTGAACCACTCCAGACCAAATAAAACAGACTCATGTTGATATGCAAGAATGACGTGAACTAGCTCCAGGAGGATGAAGGCTGGGACAGGATTTTTATCATTGCACCATTCCTAGAGCAGCCGCATGTGGCTAACAGTCATGGCTTCTTATAAACAGTGTTTATAATAAATCACGACTGGCACCTCTGGCGTGGAGAGTGAGGATGAAAATGAAATAACATTGATAAATTAAAATGCACTTACCTCCGCTGACTCGCCTGTTCCGGTCATTGTGAGACCCTAGTTGGATTTGTGTGGCGAATTTCATTGCTGCAGAATAGCAGCATGAGAGCAGTGGCAGGATTGGTTGAAGCAGGCTGCCTCGACGCGCCTCTACGCTCCTCGAGGCAATGGGGGACTGTGTCTGCTCTCCACCTAGCTTTCTTAAACAGCTGGGTGGAGAGGTTTACACTACGCATGCCAGGCTGGCCGTCGCAAGACAGCCGGCCAAAATGACATGCACATTATAAATAGGTAGAGTGATCACCACTTCCCTGCTGCCAGTCAGCAGCATGACCCCGCCCCCAAACATGGCTCAGCTAGGGAAAAGAGAAAAATAAAATGGTTATAAATGTATTGTATTACCATTTTATTTTTCACCTTTGCGGCAACCCGGGCAGCAGGGGGCGGCGCTCCGCTGCCCTAATAGAGAGGCCGCCGTTGTCCAAGAGAGCCCTGCATTCTACCTATACGTGTACGTAAAGCTGTATTAATTTAATGGACCCCCTGTAGCTTTTGGGTATTTGCTACCATGGGAAATACAGATGCAAATGAGGAATAGTCCAAAAACAGAGGATGACTTTAGAAGTTTACACAGGTACTCCCTGCGATCCACAATTAAAAATACTCGAGGTCCTATCATGTCCATAGATCAAGACCGCCAGGCAGAAGAATCATTGAGGGAGACTGAACAATACTTTTCAATTAAACTAGTGGTGTTTTTTAAATACTGTTCCTGAATTCAGCCACCAGATAGCAGGAGATGCACACGCGTCAATCTCCTAAGGGTTCAATACCCTAGAAACTATGGGCCTTATTAATGGCCAAGTCACGCAGCTCAGCAAGTCACCTTTTTGAGCCGTGTGTCTGGTAAAGGCAGGAATGCGCTGCATTTTAAGTCTGCGTTATACCCTGCGCTGGCGGCGTTTTGGCTGCCTAGCGCCAATGCAGGCACCCTTTTACCATGGTACAAGGGGTGTGGGTTGTAAGGTGAATTGTTCTTGTGCAGGAAGTGCAGCGTTTAGTTTGTAAAAAAAAAAGTGCTAGGGCTTTCGTCAGGAGCCCACTGCAGCTTGCACCGCACATTGCCCGTGCCATGCTGCCAATGACAGTAACACCACAACTACTAACCTTCAAACTCCTATAAGTGTGACAATTCGGACAATTTCAGGTCCCAAAAGCTATAAGAACAGCTTGGGGTGGCATATAATAGTATTTTTTTTAATGTATATTGAATGAATAATTAACTTTTGTTGTGGCCATCTGTAAATTAGCCAGACACCGCCACCTTGTCGCAGAATGTCACAAACGCTGGTGCTGACAATTCAGTGCTGGTGCCAAGCACCGGGAGCCACCGGCTCAAATTAAGCACTGATAAAAGGGGCACCTTCCTGCACAAAAACAATGCCTGGAGGCCTTTTCCTCTTTCTGTGTAGTCTGCAGCACACATAAAAAGAGGATTTTGGCGCATTCCGAGGTCTACCACTTCTGGTGAATCTGGAAATGTTTCAAAATCCATGGATGATGCGTGGAGACACCATCGCGGCGCCCATTGAAACGCCTCCCTGTCGCAAAGTAATGTAACGCTGGCTTCATAAATCAAGTTTTTCATTTGTGTCACTTTTGCTCCACGTTGCGTGGAACAAGAGTGACGCAAAGGGATTCATAAATATGCCCCAATGGTTGATTCTAACATATAAAAATACAGGAGCTTTTTTATGAGACGGTTGAGTCCCGTTTGTACCACGCAATGTGGTATATGCATGACGCAAACCTCAAAGTTTGATTTTTTAAGCCACGCAAAGCCACTTTGCGTGCATCTGAGTGACTTAAAAAATCTGGAGTAATGCAAAGCAGCGCAAATTACTGTGTTGCGTTACTCTGCCCTGGTAAGGCATTCCATGAGCATTGCGTGGGTGTTCCCCACCCAACTCCATGTGTTTTGACGCATCCCCAGATTTACAAGAACTTGTAAACCAATGGATGCGCCAAAATCTTACACCTTTCCAGGGGAGACGTAACAAGGAGAAATAACGATATTACTCCTCGTTTCTGCAGCACACATAGAAAGAGGAAAACGCCTCGTAGGATTGTTTTTGTGCCCCTTCCAACACAAAAAGAATCCTGCATGCAACCCAGGCACCCTCGCACAATGGTGCAAAGGTGCCTGCTTTGGCGCTAGGCAGCCAATATGGCGCCAGCGCAAGGGAAAGGACAGGATTGCTCTGTATTGCCTTAAATACGGAGCATCCCTCCCCTTTTCCTGGCACGCAATGCTGCAAGGTGACTTGCTGCGCTGAGGTGCATCACAAGCTTAAAAATGAGTCCCATAGAGATTTACAGGAAAGGAAGGTGTTGTGTCCTTAGTGGAAAGACAACAGGAGCCAGGTAGTATGTTCAAGACTAGTTTATTCAGTCTTCAGATCAGGTTACATATTAGAAGACTCCAGCCAGCCTAGTGTGGTACCAGCCCCACCATGAGCAGCCTCCCTAGCTGCTCAGCCCATCTCCAACTGCCACATTCACCCACTCAGTCACCCAGGCATTCCACGCATCACAGGCACACCAACATTCTAATACCAAGACACACTCTGGCTGAGCAGCTAGAGGCAGCAGGGCTAGAATACATGTAATATAATTATGTAGGATATAACATTAACTATTTTTCTTTAAACAAAAGAAAACTATTACATCACATTACAATTACATTACAGATCTCAAAGATGGAATCAAAAAGTAATAAAAATCAAAAATAGCTGTTACTCTCTAGGATGCAATAAAAGTAAGCAACAATGAAGATAAAATCATTAAAGAACAAATTTCTAATCTCAAGTATGCAGCTATGATAATAATACATCACAAGAGAACCATATACTGTAAAGGAAGGACGGTTAAGATAAAAACAATTTATTTACAAAATCCCCCATCCCCCTTCATGTGAAGATAATAATAAATATCAGAACGTTGAATTAAGTTCCATAAATACTGAGACATGAAACACAATGACCGAAAGAGTCGAAAGAACACACAACCCATATGCCCAAAAGCATAACCAAAAATAGTGCTAAAGGAAAAATTACCTATGACTCAAACCCAAGAGTAGGGAAAACAAGACAAATGGGTCGTCACCCATATAACCAACCATAAAGGTACAGTGCACAACTGAGACACAGATTAAATCTCACAACCAACCCCGCATAGGAGTTAAATAGATACAACAGATGGGAACTAACCCATGACCCAACCCATTTGTAGAGGTTACTCACCCCGTGTAGGAGTAACTCACTGTCCCAATGAAAACATCCAAAATGGGAACTGACCCAAACCCCCTCGTAGAGGTTACATACCCCAAGTAGGAGTAACACATTTTCCCATAGAACTAATAAACCTGAAGAAAACGGGAACTGACTAAAGATCGACAACATATGACTATCCCTGATGTAAGGGAACTGTGAAAACCACCACTGTTAACCTGTGGCTTCACTACCTAAAAAGGTTGTACAAGTAACACCTTACACTCTGATAAATATTTATACTAGAATATTTGTATGCAGTGGAAAATTTCTTGCTCGGATATTAAATCCAACAAAAATATTAAATAAGACCACAAGATGGCACTGTCGTTAATGAATTCACTCCAAAACTGTATTGAAATACACATTTAAATAAATATTCCTCCATACAGCATGAAACTGACAATACCTAATTTCTCCACGTGTTTATGATTTCCGACACGCATCATACCTAAAAAATACAGCAATCTTTCCGCTTCTCTCACCATCTGAACATCATTCAGTCTGTTTGTGACCGTTTTTTCCTCTGTTGGCGTCACATTGAGAGCATGCTAGACACCAAGATATTGTTGTCAGTTGAAGCAGCACTACACACCGCACCTGGATTGCGTTGCGTTATGTTCCCGAAACCAGTTGCCATGAGAACACAATGCGTGGAGCTACAAAATGGCTGCTTTACGTCGCAAAAAGACGTCACACGCTGCACACAGTACGTGATGATGTACCCAGGCTTCTTCCACAGACTGCAATGACGCTGCACTGACGACCTCTTAGAACAGGCTGGTTCTCCGCTGAGTCCCATGGAGATTCCAACACGTCATCATTAGAGAGGGTGCCATGGTGAAGACCAGATCAGCGTGGAGACAGACACACAGAGCCACAGTCAACCGGTACTCTCAGTCAACAAACATTTAACTTGGTTGTCAAACTCACGGTAAAAGAACTTGAGTGTAGCTTCTTTTCCCTTTCTCCGATTATGTGTATAGTTCACTCGTTTATGGCAGCATGTTTCCGATTTTCAGGCGAATCTCCCTTTTCTTTACAGCAACTGTGGGTTTAGCTTTAAACATACTTCGCTCCAATAAATGCAGTTTCTCGTGTCCAACCCTTCATTTGTAACATAACAGGAAGCATATAAAAAGTACTTTGTGCCTATTTCTTAAAGTTACTGGTTGCGGTTGACAATTTATGTTGTTGTTGATTGACTGCAGATGAATAATAAGTAGTTTTACTGTCTTTAGCTGTCGATTGAGACAGGTTACATAAATTTCCAAAGCAATGCAACTACTTGAAGTTAGTTTTTTCAGTTTTCAGTTTCTCCAATCTTACTTTTTTGCCGCAGTTGAATGGTAAGGAGTCTTAAGTACATGTTGCGCAACGCTGCCAGGGATCAGTAATAGACTCACGCTTGTGAAAGATTTAAATGACACAGAAGGCTCTGAAGAGCGATGTAACTGTGACACAAACCACTGGTGCTTTTAGAAAAGGACATCCCAAAAATTGTGCCATGAACTCTTTTAAGTCACTTTAATTAAAAGGCACTCTTAACACTTTAGCGTGATGTGACTGGTATGCCTACATCTGGTTGTAGAGATGCTACCCATCCAACTCACAGTCAATCTTGTACTTTACCAAGTGGCTGGAACTTCAGATGAGGCTGTAGATGAGCTACTCAACCAACTCACTATTCATCGCTGTGGCTGGACCACCCAAAATCGGTTGTAGTTGCGCTACACCACCAGCTCACAGTTGCAGATGTATTCCGAGGCTAAAGTGTCAGTTGGTGGTGACACATCTCGTTGGGGCTGTCCAAAGGAAGGACACTGGTGGGGCTGGCGCTGGCTTGCCTGGAAATACCTTCTCTTTTTTCTTGAAGTTGCTTGTTGGATCTCTTGGTTACTCTCTTTGTTCCATAGTTTCATAGTTACTTATTTGCTTAGCTGTACCAAGAGTCACTGGGGTTCAAAACTGTCCTCGTCGCCGAATTTATGTTGTGTCCTTAGTGGAAAGACACCAGGAGCCAGGTAGTATGTTCAAGACTAGTTTATTCAGTCTTCAGATCAGGTTACATATTAGATGACTCCAGCCAGCCTAGTGTGGTACCAGCCCCACCAGGAGCAGCCTCCCTAGCTGCTCAGCCCATCTCCAACTGCCACATTCACCCACTCAGTCACCCAGGCATTCCACGCATCACAGGTACACCAACATTCTAATACCAAGACACACTCTGGCTAAGCAGCTAGAGGCAGCAGGGCTAGAATACATGTATATAATTATGTAGGATATAACAGAAGGGTTGAGTCTGAGATGCTACTAGGGCGAATGGGAAGTTTTGAAGCACTGTCCTAGCAAGTGACCTGCACCAGATTAACGGAGATGACGTGGAAGAAAGTAATGTTCCTCTCACGAATGACTACACTCATTAAATTGGGGCTGCAGAGGCCGTACAAATAACAATTATTACTTTTTTAATTCTTTTGCAGCCTATTTTGGCCCCAATTCCTTGCCTATGTGGTGTCTGCACAGGCATGATTTTTTATTGATGTTCAAAGTGAACTAAACTCTGCTACTCTCTGCTCAGCTACTCTGGTAAGTAATCTCTACTGAGATGTTTTGTTCTGACATATATGTCACCTTGCGACCAGCAGAAAGATTTGTTATCTACCAGGCAGACTTGCAGAAATTGAATTTTAATCACTATTCCAGTATGCGGGAACATATCGCTGATGGTTATATTATCAAAAGCGAACAAGGTAGCGGTCAGTGATTGGTGATCTTTTCTCTCTCATGGGCAGGGCTGACGAGGGGAGAGTCGAGGGAAAGATGTGTCTCAATCCAGTCCTCTATGGGGCAGACACTTTGCCTCTTTTCCCCTATGCTTTCAAAATTTCACTTTCTATAAAAACTGGATATTTAGGTTCTTTCCTCAGGTTGCGAGTCGCAATGGCAGATCTCTTTCCTCCTGGCAACGCACCCTTCTCTGTAGAGATCCAGCCAGACTGTCCGCAAAAGTTACTGTTGCCTTCCCATGCCCTGAAAGGGGTGTCAGAGGGCTGCCAAAGGGGTGAGCTCAGGCAATGCAGCTGGCCACGTCGCATGCAAGGCGACAGCGTCTTAGTGTTGTTTCTCTCCTAGGATGTGAGACGAGCACACTGGGACACTGTAAGGGGAGAGGGTCAGTTACCCCTCTATTTTATCAGTCTTCAGATCAGGTTACATATTAGATGACTCCAGCCAGCCTAGTGTGGTACCAGCCCCACCAGGAGCAGCCTCCCTAGCTGCTCAGCCCATCTCCAACTGCCACATTCACCCACTCAGTCACCCAGGCATTCCACGCATCACAGGCACACCAACATTCTAATACCAAGACACACTCTAGCTAAGCAGCTAGAGGCAGCAGGGCTAGAATACATGTATATAATTATGTAGGATATAACAGAAGGGTTGAGTCTGAGATGCTACTAGGGCGAATGGGAAGTTTTGAAGTACTGTCCTAGCAAGTGACCTGCACCAGATTAACGGAGATGACGTGGAAGAAAGTAATGTTCCTCTCACGAAAGACTACACTCATTAAATTGGGGCTGCAGAGGCCGTACAAAGAACAATTATTACTTTTTTAATTGTTTTGCAGCCTATTTTGGTCCCAATTCCTTGCCTATGTGGTGTCTGCACAGGCATGATTTTTTATTGATGTTCAAAGTGAACTAAACTCTGCTACTCTCTGCTCAGCTACTCTGGTAAGTAATCTCTACTGAGATGTTTTGTTCTGACATATATGTCACCTTGCGACCAGCAGAAAGATTTGTTATCTACCAGGCGGACTTGCAGAAATTGAATTTTAATCACTATTCCAGTATGCGGGAACATATCGCTGATGGTTATATTATCAAAAGCGAACAAGGTAGCGGTCAGTGACTGGTGATCTTTTCTCTCTCATGGGCAGGGCTGACGAGGGGAGAGTCGAGGGAAAGATGTGTCTCAATCCAGTCCTCTATGGGGCAGACACTTTGCCTCTCTTCCCCTATGCTTTTAAAATTTCACTTTCTATAAAAACTGGATATTTAGGTTCTTTCCTCTGGTTGCGAGTCGCGATGGCAGATCTCTTTCCTCCTGGCAACGCACCCTTCTCTGTAGAGATCCGGCCAGACTGTCCGCAAAAGTTACTGTTGCCTTCCCATGCCCTGAAAGGGGTGTCAGAGGGCTGCCAAAGGGGTGAGCTCAGGCAATGCAGCTGGCCACGTCGCATGCAAGGCGACAGCGTCTTAGTGTTGTTTCTCTCCTAGGATGTGAGACGAGCACACCGGGACACTGTAAGGGGAGAGGGTCAGTTACCCCTCTATTTTATCACCCTGGGCATCAGAAGGGAAGGAGTATGACCAGGTGGTCTTATAAGCGGTCATCTTCTAGGGCCGGGCCTCTTTGGCAATTGGAGTTAACCACCAACCCTCCCGACAAGTTTCATACAGCAAATATATAAATAAGTAAAGAAGATCTATAAATACAAAGATGTATACATAGATATATATGTGCAGATGTACATACAGGTGTATGTAATACACTTTTGTTTTTCAGAAGTACTAGTATAGTTGCAAGGTGGAGTTACGGGGCGATCTTAAAGCTTTAATTAACTAAAAAGATAGTGGAGCCTGGAGCCAAAAGCAATCCCTCAGGTCACTGGGAGTCATTACAGCAGGGCCTGGGATGACGTGACGGTGGTCCTTAACCCCTCAAGGGACAGTTGAAATCCTGAGCAACTGCGGGGACTGGCTGGGGTCTCGCTCTGACTGACCAGGAGCACGACACAAAAGGAAAGAGTGTGGGGCAACCCACTGTAAATGAATGAGCTGTAAAGAATCTAAGTGCTTTGTTGCTGAAACCACCAATGGCACAGCCCTAGGTTTCTCTGGATGGGTGTCGGCTGTTCAAGGAACTCACCGTCGACACGTGGTTAGCCTGTAAGCTAACCTAACCGGAGTAATCAATAAACTTGCGACATATTTTATCCACAAAGAGTGTCAATGTCTTTATTATGTCACATGGATTGCATTGTTGTAAATTTAAGGGTCTTCACATCCTCAGAAGGCTTGGGGTAGCAATGCTTTGTATGGGACAAGCTGATCTAGCGGAGGTCCGCACCCGTGGTGGGCTAGAGGGGCCGGCGCTGTAAATGGCGCCAAAGGCCCGGGAACAGTGGTCCTGGGATGGGATACAACAAAAAGTAGGAAGTCACCCCCCCTGCCCCCTAAAACCAAATGGTGAGGGGTGGGGGGTTGGCGAGGCAGAAACGCAAAAGGGGAAAGAGTGGCCCGAAACCTGCCGGATAGTAGGGGCAGTGTGCAGGGTTTGAAATGTGGAGCTGCTGAGCTTCAGTCTCATGTACACAGCTAAGATGGCCGCTGCTATAGGCTCTAGTCTTGAATGTAGGTGAGCTTCAACCTGTGTGTTGCTGACCAGCTCGCTCGGGTCCAGCTGGTTGGGCTGTTTTAGGGCTGCCGACTAGGTCCATCTTAGGTGGCACGTGGCTCCTCTGAACTATCTGCGCACACCCCCCTCTGCAGTGAAGAGCTCGGCTGTACTGGAGGAGGAGGAGAGAGGTTGCTCAGCCCAGATCTTTCCTAGTGGCAGACCCTTTAGCAATTGACTGCGCGTGGCAGCTCCTGTCTGGTGCGCCTCAGGACTTGTTCAAACCTTCTTTTACACACTGACCTCTGAAGTCTGTGCTTTCACTTTATCCAAAGGGACCATAGCTTATTTTTCTACACTGCATATAAAAGAACGTTTGCTGTAACGATCTTCTTTGTCTGCTAACTTAGCACTGCCAGATTTCTTTCTTTCCACTGCACTCACCACCTATAAACTTCTCTATTCTTTGAAGACGTGTAGCTTCTATTCTGGTAGGGCTACGTTTCAGTGTTGAGGTAGTAACTAGGCCTGGGCGGTAAAATTTGTTCTGCTCACGGAATTTGGGTAATTTCGCGTTCCGCGGAGAACGCGGAATTGCCAAAAATTCTGTGATACACTGCTTTGCGGAATTTTTTGCTTGTTCGCGCTTTCAAAATGCGTGTTTGCGAGATATTTCTCCCCGAGCACGCAAACATCGTTCGCGAACAGGAAAATAGCATCCCGAACGGACAGAACAAGCAATTCCGCGTGTTCCCGGAGATTTTTTACCGTTTCGCGGAGCTTTGCGTAGCACGACTACGCAAATTCCACCCACCCCTAGTAGTAACCCTTGCTGCTCCTGTGTCTCACATATAGATCCTAGAGTGTTACAGAGGCAAATAATAAAATGCATTAAATAAATAAATGAGAAAAAAACTGAAATGAAAACAGACTCTTCCTTGAGATATAAAAAACCCTCGCTTTCACAATAAAATCATAAACATGTCAAAGTATAATATTAGAGTACAGAACAAAGCATCTCGGATTTTTATACCTACAAGACAACTTATCGAGTTCAAGAAGTAAATCTCGCTTGTGAAACTCACCCTTCCGCTCTCCACTATGTCCCTCTGGAGATCCTTGGACGATCGCACCAGCATCTGTATCGCCTGCATCAGCTCTGTGCACGAGCCAAGGATTCTGGCAGCAACAAAAAGAACAGTGAAGACTGATGAGTATAGAAAGAGCAAAGCCTCTGATGAGAGAAGAGATGCAGGTGCCAGGCCACAGAGGAGAGATGCAGGTGCCAGGCCACAGAGGAGAGATGCAGGTGCCAGGCCACAGAGGATAGATGCAGGTGCCAGGCCACAGAGGAGAGATGCAGGTGCCAGGCCACAGAGGAGAGATGCAGGTACCAGGCCACAGAGGAGAGATGCAGGTGCCAGGGCACAGAGGAGAGATGCAGGGGCCAGGCCACAGAGGAGAGATGTAGGAGCCAGGCCACAGAGGGGAGATGCAAAGGCCAGGCCACAGAGGAGAGATGTAGGGGCCAGGCCACTGAGGAGAGATGGAGAGGCCAGGCCACAGAGGGGAGATGCTGGGGCCAGGCCACAGAGGAGAGATGCAGGTGCCAGGCCACAGAGGAGAGATGCAGGTGCCAGGCCACAGAGTAGAGATGCAGGTGCCAGAGCACAGAGGAGAGATGCAGGGACCAGGCCGCAGAGAGGAGATGCTGGGGCCAGGCCACAGAGGAGAGATGCAGGGGGCAGGCCACAGAGGAGAGATGCAGGGGGCAGGCCACAGAGGAGAGATGCAGGGGGCAGGCCACAGAGGAGAGATGCAGGGGCAGGCCACAGAGGTGAGATGCAAGGGCCAGGGCACAGAGGAGAGATCAGGAACAGGGCACAGAGGAGAGATGCAGGGCACAGAGGAGCGATGCAGGGGCCAGGCCACAGAGCAGAGATGCAGGGGCCAGGCCACATAGCAGAGATGCAGGGGCCAGGCCACAGAGCAGAGATGCAGGGGCCAGGCCACAGAGCAGAGATGCAGGGGCCAGGAAACGGAGGAGAGATGCAGGGGCCAGGCCACAGAGCAGAGATGCAGGGGCTGGGAAATAGAGGAGAGATGCAGGGGCCAGGGCACAGAGGAGAGATGCAGGGGCCAGGGCACAGAGGAGAGATGCAAAGAGTAGGGCATAGAGGAGAGATGCAAAGGGGAGATGCAAAGGGCAGGGCACAGAGGAGAGATGCAAAGGGCAGGGCACATGAGAGAGATCAGGGCCAGGGCACAGGGGCGAGATCATGGCCAGGGCACAGAGGAGAGATGCAGGTCCAGGGCACAGAGGAGAGATGCAGGGCTAGGGCACAGAGGAGAAATGCAGGAGCCAGGCCACAGGGGAGAGCTGCAAAGGGCAGGGCACAGGGGAGAGATGCAGGGCCAGGGCACAGAGGAGAGATGAAGGGATCAGTGCACAGAGGAGAAATGCAAGTGCTGGGAAACAGAAGAGAGATGCAGGGGTCAGGCCACAGAGGAGAGATGCAGGGGCCAGGGCACAGAGGAGAAATGCAGGGGCCAGGGCACAGAGGAGAGATGCAAAGGGTAGGGTACAGAGGAGAAATGCAAAGGGCAGGGCACAGAGGATAGATGCAAGGGCCAGGGCACAAGGGAGAGATCAGGGCCAAGGTACAGGGGAGAGATCAGGGCCAGGGCACAGGGGAGAGATCAGGGCCAGGACACAGAGGAGAAATGCAGGGGCCAGGGCACAGAGGAGAGATGCAAAGGGTAGGGTACAGGGGAGAAATGCAAAGGGCAGGGCACAGAGGATAGATGCAAGGGCCAGGGCACAGAGGAGAGAAGCCGAGACAGGGCACAGAGGAGAGATGACGGGGTCAGTGCACAGAGGAGAGATGCAGAGGCTGGGAAACAGAGGAGAGATTCAGGGGCCAAAGCACAGAGGAGAGTTGAAGGGGCCAGTGTACAGAGGAGAGAGGCAGGGGCTGGGAAACAGATGAGAGATGCAGGGGCCAGGAAACAGAGGAGAGATGCAGGGGCCAGGCAACAGAGGAGAGTTGCAGGGATTAGGGCTACGGTGTAAGTAAAGTGCAGTAAACACAGGTGTGAAGACAATGAGGTGCAGAATTTATAGATGTAGAGAGAAGCAAGATGAATGTGCAGCAACTACAAGTTTAAAGACAATGAGGTGCATGAACCACCGACTTAATGGAAGGCGATGCCGACTACAGAGACTGGCTATGGGAATAGATGAAGATACAGATCCAATTGGACAAAGACCACAAGAATTGAGCAGGAAGCTGCCAGAAAGTATGTGAAGGACAGTCCTTTTGTGAAGATGCAGAGTCAAAGCCCCAAAGACAAACAAGGCACAGAGTTGGAGAATATAAAGGAAAGAGGCAGATCGAGAATGCGGATGGGGACGGAGATGCAGTGGTGTGGCTCAATGACTGCCAGCCATAGATTGAACAGAGTAACTGACTACTTAGTCGGACTGTTTATTGAACTTATTTTGTCTCTTTTGTTTTTTATAGTATTATACAGAGCAAAATCAGCCCAAGGGCACAGGAGTACTTTACCTGCAATCTAGTTAGAACTAGTGGACAGAGATCTTATAGTTTATAGATTATGGTTTAGGAAAATATGGAAAATGAGCACATTTCATGTGAATTGTTTTCTCTGTTAATTACTGTTTTTTATAATGCAAAGATTCGTAACTGATGAACTAATGATATTGCACCTGAAATGAATTACCTAAGCCATTTAGAGGGGTACATAATGAGACAAAAACATATGCCACATTTCCGTGCAGGACATAATTATTTCTAATATGGATGCAGTTCCTGATGTTGTGTTCAACTTTCTTTTGTTCAACCCCCCCTCCTAATCAGTGTCCTACTACAAAGCCATCTCTCCCCTTGCCTCCGCGGAACACCAAGTGAATGACGTAAATGTAATAGCGATGTACTTGGAGTAAATGTAATAGTGATGTACAACGTTATTAGAAAGACTGTAGTGAATAAAGCTCCCACCATGCACTCAAACTATAACTTCAAGGACTTTCACCGGAAGAGTTGGGGTGGACTTATAGATTCTATGAGCCACTGTTAGAGGGATGTTTCATTTTATGTTGGTCATCTCCAAAGGGTGGTTAAGAAGAAGGCAATGGAAGATCTTTTTTTAAAAATATGTTGATGTTTCTGATGCGCCAATGTGACTCTAACCACGATCATACTATGTGGAATTTATAGAATCTATTTTTAGAAAGCGTAATTTGTATATAAAAGTTCTTGGACTTTAGCTTTTCAAGTTTAGTCTTACCTGATCCTTTTGGGGCACTGTAGTATTTTACAGCTATAATTAGGACAGCTGTTACTGGAGATTTATATGTTTCTATGTCTATTTGACTGAGACTCTATAGGATGTGTCTATACTCAGTTTGATACTTACTTGAATTCTGTTGACTAAGGATTAATGCGTTTTATGATTTTTCATTTATTTTGTCATTCTGTATTTTGAGCCATTATGGCATTTAATGCATATTTTTTCTGTACTGCATTTAACTTTTTCTGCATTAAAAATCCGCTTTTGCTTTATTTTTTGCCTAGAACTTAATCCTTTACGCTTCCTTTATTTATTCCTGTTTAGGTCAGCTAAATTGTGCGATTCTGATGACGAGTGCAGTCTGTAACTGCTATATCAACTAGAGACGCTGGAGCCGAACTACTTAAAAAAAAAATTCAGGGTGCTCAAGTATTGAGGGTCAGATGATTATAGGGGTTCGGCTCCCACAGGGGTTTGCCCCTATTGTATCCATTAAGTCATGAAAGATTTACAGGAGAACAGAACCTTCAGCTTCTAAGAAAGCACTTTTCCAAGCCAGAGCCTGGCTCACTCACAAGGTATTAAAAGTGGGCATGGTGCATTCTTTGGCTTTCCAGAGGAGACGCCCAGTGGCCAGGTAACGTGGGATCTGAGGAAGCACCAAGGGCTCTCTAATGAATCTACATTATCAGCGGTCTCCATGGTTGAACCCTTCATATGGTACTGTGACACCTGGTTCCCGGCAGCTAGTCTTCCCTATGATCCATCTTTAATAATTAACTGTTGCCTTGGAAGTGGCCAACAGGCCGACACATGGAAAGCTGTCATGACCAATGGCCCATGTTTGCTTTGAAAAGAGAAGTCATTCAAGTGGTAGGTGCTTGTGACTTCTTGAACAGCCAAAACACCATGTTCAATTATGCACCAGCCAATGGTCTTGAAAACAACACTACTTGCTTTCTAGCATTTTCTGCTTTAAAGATTCCTGGAAGGATCTATTGTAATACCAGTGCGAGAAAACAAATAGATTTACTTGAACTGAGGTTTTGATCTCTCCCAACACTAAGCTGAGGACTTTTTTGTGAGGAATCAAAAATACTCAAAGGACATCACAACCAAACTATGAAATAACGTCCTAAGGAGTTTCCCCTATGGGAATCCATCAAGTTTCCATAACTAGGATGTTAGGAATGATACTGTGTGCCCTGATACAATGACCATGAAAACACAGTAAAGAATTCAGCCGAGCTTGCAGCTCACCAAGCCGGAGACCCATCTAGATTCAAGCCAATGCCCTATGAATGTCTTTTGGAGACCTAAAGTATACTTTCTGACTGTACAGATGATGTTTAAGGTGGCTCATGAAACATTCATCTGCGCAACAGCATTTCATCAAGCGCAAAGTTATAAAACTCTGTACGAGCAGGCCACAATCTTACTCTCTTTCTGGGTCAAGAGATAGAATTCATAGGCTGATCAAGTACAGAAACAACTGGCACCAACACAGGTGTAGAGAAACTCTGACGGCCATTACCAAATCTTTCATCACTGGTTACACTTGCATCGATAATAAACAGATGTGGCAATGTCTGCTTATCTCTGGGTAAGAATGTGCCTCAGTCTGATTAACTGGATCAAGCCCTTGACTTGGTTTAGGTTCTTTTCAAACTACAGATACCTCTCTCTAACAATGCAGTAACTTGGTCAGGTTTGAAGTACGTTATACATATTAGGGGATTTATATGCTTTGACCACCATATTTCGATCAAGTAGCAGATTGCACTCTTTGTAACATGGGAGATTAGATCCTTTCACAGACTTTCAATTCCATTAGACTGAGGCACGACCTATCAACTGGTATTCTAGACCATGGATTACTGTCGTGCTGTTCCTAGTCCTGGATGTCTGTCCAAGCAGTTTGTATAAAAATAACAGTAGCCCATTGGATTGAACTTAACCCCTTGTTGCACAGTTGTCAAAGTGGGCACCATGGGTAGTTCTAACAGAAGAGTAGAAAAAAGCTGACCACAACGCTTTTTCCAATGTCGTCATATCAAGAACATTGTGTGCCTTGGATTATGCATGCAATATCCAAGAAGATGTGTACTTCGAAGAGATAAAATGGCTGAATGGCTGAATGAAGAGCACGTTGGCGGAGTGAGAGGAATCTATCTTAGTCTGGATTGTGGAAAGCGAGGGGAGGAGGTGGGTGCCAATACTAACTTCTCGTTCACCTCCAGTTTGACTCCAGAGTCTCCAGCACGTGACTTGCTCAGCATTTCCTATTACAAAAGAGATAGAAAGCAGGAAGATGAAATAGTGGTAGACAGAGTAATTCCAGAAACATCTGCATGTATGGCCACTAAAGTGGCGCAAACTACCTACTATTTTCAAGGACGTAAAAAACCTTTTGCTAGCAAACAACTTTCATCAATGCAGGACTCTGCTCAGCACATAAGTACCCTCTCTAGAATGGTAAGCACTTCTCTGCTGCGAGGTAATCATTCACTGAAGGTCCTTGGATTGAATACAAAGTAAAGAAAGTCTAATCTGGTCTCTAACACATCATCCTCAGACACTTCTAAGTGGCAAAAGCATTGCTTTGACTTTGCAGTCAGATTGCATGTGTGGCATTCTTACATGTAAACTGCCCTTCACCCAGGTAAACTATTTTTGTTTGAGTATTATTTTTATTGAATCTTTGAAATCAGACAGATCAGCAAATTGCATGAAAGAATACATTGAAAAATAACAAACACTGTATATAATCTTACTAACACCGCTGTGCAATTTGCAACAGTAAGTTGGTGAGTTAGATGAAAGGGTTTTAATGAGAAGAATTATCCCTTTGACGCTCAAAAATGGAAACACAATAATCAGCCGCTATCTAGGCTTCCTTGTGCTGAGATGAGTTTATGGATCATGCTATGCAGTAAGCTGCTCCGTACTAAGGAAAATGCTACGTACCAGTATGCATCTGTTCTTGGCATGTAGAGCTGCAGAGTTGTACACTTTTGCATAGATCGCCATCTGGTGTTGAGCTCGGATGTCTGAATGTTGTTTTTGTCTTCGTAAAAGTCTTGTAGTCATGAGGTTGGTGACTCCTCCTTCGTTCGACAGTGCGCATAGGCATCGGCTCAATCGTTAGATTGTTTTTGCCACTAGGGTTAGATGGAGTAGTGAGAAATAGAAAGATGTCCATGCGTAATGTATCTAAGTAAGATAATACTGAAACAAATAGAGGTATATGGGGAGGCAGATGGGCGTGTACAACTCTGCAGCTCTGTATGCCAAGAACAGATGCATACTGGCAAGTAGAATTTTCCATTCGAGGCATATGAGCTGCATATTGTACACTTTTGCATAGACTATACAGCAGTTACCTCCTTAGCGGTGGCTACCTGTATCTGTTGCAGTAGTTTGAAATAGTTTTTTTAGTACAGCCTGGCCCACACTAGCTTGTTGTTTTGCCTTCACGTCTACACAATAGTGTTTTGTGAAGGTGTGTGGTGTAGCCCAAGTTGCTGTTTTGCATATATAATCTAGGGGAATGTTCCCTAAGAATGCAATGGAAGCCCTACTTTGCGTGTAGAATGAGCCGTAGTGGGAATGATTAATGTGCGTTTAGCTTTGATGTAGCATATTTGTATGCATTTTACAATCCAACTAGCAATTCCTGTTTTGGAAATAGGATTACCTTTATGAGGTGGGGAGAAAGCCACAAAAAGTTGTTTTGTTTATCTAAAGGATATTGTTCTTTCAATGTAGTAGAGTATTGCTCTTTTAACATCTAAGGTGTGTAGAGCCTTTTCTGCCACTGAGTCTGGTTGAGGTAAAAAATACTGGGAGTTCAACAGACTGGTTTAGATGGAAGGCAGATACTACTTTAGGTAAACATTTTAGGTTAGTTCTAAGAACCACTTTGTTGTGATGGATCTGTAAAAATGGTTCTTGTATGGTTAATGCCAGGAGTTCACTTACTCTTCTGAGAGATGTGATAGCAACCAAAACGGCTACTTTCCAAGTGAGAAACCATAGTTCACATTTGTGGAGAGGTTCAAAAGGAGGACCCATTAGTCTGGTAAGGACTACATTTAGGTTCAACAACGGAGAGGGTGGGGCTCTTGGTGGGATTATTCTTTTAAGTCCTTCCATAAAAGCTTTGATAGCGGGGACTCTAAACAAAGACAAGTGTTGTCTATTTTGTAGGTAGGCTGTTATGGTGGCTAGATGTAACCTAATAGATGCATATGCTAATTTACATTGTTGTAGATACAAGAGGTAACAGATGATGTTCTGAATGGAAGCATCTAGTGGGTTGATCTTGTTGTGCATGCAATAAATGGTGAATCACTTCCATTTTGCTGCATAGCATGCCCTTGTTGTAGGGCATCTGGCCTCTTTGATAATGTTCATACAGTCTGGCGGGAGATTAAGGTAGCCAAACTCTAAGATTTCAGGAGCCAGATTGCAAGGTTGAGTTGATTGGGATCTGGGTGTCATATCTCTCCATGGGTATGAGTAAGAAGTCTGGGTGAGAGGTGTAGCTTTTGCTGTGGTACTACTTCTAATAGAGTTGTGAACCATGGTTGTCTTGCCCATGTTGGAGAAACTAGGATCATTGTGAGGGAGTGTTGTTTCAGTTTCTTCACCACTACCAGAATGAGTGGGAGAGGCGGAAAAGTGTAAGCAAATTTGTCTGGACAATTCATCCATAGCACATTGCCTTTGGACAATGGGTGTGGATACCTGGACGTGAAGTTTGGGCATTTTGCGTTTAGGCGTGTGGCAAACAGAAATATTTCTGGGTGTCCCCACATGTGCAAGAATGGAAGAAGAACTTGAGGATGAAGTTCCCACTTGTGGATCTGTTGTGCTTGACGGCTGAGCAGATACGCTATTTGATTACCCCCGGTAGATGTTCTGTCAGGAGGTATATTTTGCGCTGAAAATGGCCCATCTTCATGTGCCCCCCCTTGCTTTTGTATGTAATACATTGCTGTCATGTTGTCTGTACAAATCAGGACAGCTTTGCCTAGAAGGTGCAGTTGAAAAGATTTCAACGCTAGGAAGATTGCTAACAATTCCAGGTAGTTGATGTGAAATTGTTTTTTGTTGGGGAGTCCAAATACCTTGAATGGTGTAGGTTTGAAGATGAGCTCCCCAGCCGGTGACCGATGCATCTGTAGTTAGCACTTTCTGTGGGACTGGCTCGAGGAATGACCGCCCTTTGGAAAGGCTTTGTGTGTTCCACCATTGCAGAGAGTGATGGGTGCGGTCGTCCACCAACACCAGATCTGTTAGCTGACCTTGAGCCTGGTTCCACTGATGTGCTAAGCACTCTTGTAGTGGACACATTTGTAGTCTTGCACGAGGAACGAGAAAGATGCAAGAGGCCATCATCCCTATTAGTTGCATGAACACTTGGGCTGGTAGTGAGTGTTGTGGCTGAAATTTTTGAGTTAGTGTTTGTATAGCTGTTATTCTGACTTGGTTGGGATATGCTATGGCTGTTGAAGTATTTAGTGTGGCTCCTAGATATTGTTGTATTGTGGACGGTTGGAGATGGGGTTAGTCCAGATTTACTGTGAATCCCAGACTGTGAAGGAGTTGTATTGTACTGAGTGTCTGTAGAACACATATGTTGTGGGATTTTGCTTTTCATTAGCCAGTCGTCCAAATAAGGGAAGACATGAATTTGCCGTCTTCTCAAATGTGCTACAACCACTGCGAGGCACTTGGTGAAAAGCCTGGGTACCGTGGTGATCCGGAATGTTAGAACTTTGAACTGGTAGTGTTGCCCATCTACCACAAACCTGAGATATTTCCTGTGAGCGGGATGAATGGGAATGTGGAAGTAGGCGTCCTTTAGATCTAGAGTGGAGAGAAAGTCGCCTTCCTGAAGTAGTGGAAGAACTTGTTGTAAAATGACCATGTGGAAGTGGTCTGGATGTAGAAGTTAAGCGGTCTGAGGTCTAGTATTGGCCTGAGAGAGCCCTTCTTTTTTGGAATTAGAAAATAAAGGGAATAGACTCCTGTTCCTTGATGAGGCAAGGGAACTGGTTCTATTGTATGTTTTTGTAATTGTGCAACAACTTCTTGTTTGAGAAGTGTCAGATGTTCTGATGACATTGGACACTGTATGGGAGGTATGTTGGGAGGAGTAGAACTGAGTTTCAGGTAATAACCATACTGGATAATTTGTCTTATCCACTTGTCTGTTGTGCAGGAATTCCAGACAGGCAGGAACTGTGAGAGGCGTCCTCCGACAGGAGTGGTATGATCTATAAAAGAAACGCCGAAAGGAGCCTCTGTTAGAAGGTGACTGTAAATGATCTCTAAAAGGAACACCGAAAGGAGCCTGTGTTAGAAGGTGACTGTAAAGCTCCCATAGACTTGGCAGTCTCTGTGTCCTTTTTAGGTTTCGCTGGAGGGCGGAGCTCTTAGCTCCGCCTCCAGAGAAATCTCTTGATTTCCAGTAAGGAAAATGGAATACGCCCCCCTGTCCCATTGGCTAGCTCCATAAATGGAGGCTAGCCATTGGAACAGAGATCTGTCCGTCAAGGGCGGACCAGATTCGGGGGCGTTCCCGAGATTTTTTCCCAGGGCGGAGTTACGTTTTTTCCCGTTCCCTCCCCTTTCACTGAAAGTCTGTCCATTCCCGCCCCCTCCGTGTGCCTTTCCGCCCCCCCCCTCGCTGTCCTGTGCACGTTTCCCGCCGTCCGTGTCCTCTCCCGCCGTCCGGGTCCTCTCCCGCCACCTCCCGCCGCCCCTCCCGCCCCCTCCCGCCGTCCGTGTCCACTCCCGCCCCCTCCCGCCCCCTCCCGCCGTCCGTGTCCTCTCCCGCCCCCTCCCGCCGTCCGTGTCCACTCCCGCCCCCTCCCGCCGTCCGTGTCCACTCCCGCCCCCTCCCGCCGTCCGTGTCCACTCCCGCCCCCTCCCGCCCCCTCCCGCCGTCCGTTCCACAGGTTCCGCAGTGGAGAAACTGTCAAAAACGGCAGCTCCCATTAAGAGATATATGTTCTACTTTTATGAACATTTTCATATACTCTTCTTGTTATTATTTGTCTGGTGTCTAACGATGTACACTGCGGCATCATTCGAAGATGGCTGCGCTATTTACCCTCCTTCATTGAAGCCGTCCCTCTTTTCTGTCTATCCTGCTGTGTCACAGCCGCATTGTTGTGGCATGCTGAAGTGACGAACTTCCGGCGCGCAGAGTCACCGGCCATATAGAAGGGAAAAGGCAATGCAGTGCAATGCAGCCACTAGGTTTCACAGAAACTAGAAAAAAACGTGCATCTTATTCTTGACACCCAGTTGCACGAATGCACTATTGCTTGCGCGTGTGCAAATTAAATAGGCAGCCTCTGATTTCCTAACAATGCGCTTTTCCAGGACTGGGTGTTTGCAGCTGCGACCCAGGCTGCCCGCTCGCGAGGGGGAGAAGTGTCACAGCTATCAGGAAGGAATGCAGCCCGGGGCTTGTCCGGAGCTGCCCGAGAGGAGCGTTTATTTGTAAAATAGCAAGGTAATCCGCCGCCTGAGCCAGTGCCATGGTGCCCACGATAGGTGTTGAACTTTACTTTTTTTTTCGCCTGGTAAGTTGTGCGGACCGGCCTTGGTTCCCCTGGCTTGTTTACCTAGCTGGCTTTGGTTTGCCTCCGTGTTTTCACAAGTGGTGAATGGTCTGGAAAGGGGATAGCTGTGGGACGGGGAGTGCGGATGAAAGAAAGAAATGCCTTTTTTCCCCCCTCTTGGACTCTGTACTCAGGTATTTGAATTTCAAGGCAGGAAATGCTGTGGGGGTGGGGGATTGGAATGCGCACATTCTGCAGCGCCATCTCTTCGGGCTAGATTATCCTTTGCCTGGTGTTGTTGTTTGCATGTAAATGAATCCAGGTCACCTCACCTCTGCAGAGAGGTAGCTGAAGGGCGTTTTTGACATGAACCTGTTGCCTCTAGACTCTCTCTCCGTTAATAGCTCTTTTAATTATGGTTTCCCTGTACTTATGCCGAGTTGCTTATACCTGAATCCGCTCTTCTCAGCAGCAGCATCTTTCTGCAGGAGTCCCAGGCTTTATACTTTTTTTCTGCATTTAATGCAGCGTTTAATCACAGTTAACGCTATTGAGGTGTAGTATTTGTTTGTTAATGATGTCTGTATGATCTTAAAGAAGTTCAAATAACATATTGTGCAAAAGCCATGATTATGAACAGATATAACACAAGTCTCGCTCACTTGGGCCAGTTTCCTACTTTAGAATAGTTGTATCGCTTTTCTGCCGTCGCCGTCGCCGTCGCCCTTTGGACTTTGAAGGAGTTTTGCAGTGTTCTGTTAAAATTTGACGTTTGGACTAACAGCCTGTAACCTCCCTCCTGTTCTGAGCATTGAGATCACATTACAGTTCATGGAGCATACAGCTTTCAAAAGTCAGCCTGTGGAAGTGATGATGATGACATTGAAATGTTGTTCCAACTTGAAAATGTCCTCTGAAGTACATTGTACCTCCTGAGTATTATTTAGATTCATAGCTGGAGACAATCAAGTTTAAGTCCGTTTAAAAACGAGGACTGGATCCTTTATAGTGTCTCACTGTACGAATGCACCTATTCTCAGGATCTAGGTTCCAATTTGTAGTCACAGATTCAGTTCTTAGTTGCTCTGCTCATCCTGTCATCTTTCCAATGTTGATAATCTGAGTATTAAAAAGTGGGGGAGGGGCTTGGAGAGCCAAAGCCTCAAGAGGGTCATGAAGTCCCTCCTGTTAGACCTGTCTGGCTTTTTGGCAATGTCCCTCCTAATTTTTATTTATTTTGTTCCCTTTTTGCCCCTCATACCCTTGGTAATTTTTTTTGTCTACTAACTTTTTATAGGTGCTGACCAGGGGGATAGGTGTTCTTTCCCCCCCTTGTAATCTTTTACCTCAGGCCCAGAGGCCTGTGCTGTCAGGAAGCCTCATGTTGTCACAAAATGGAGGGCCCTAACTGTCACCAACTGCCACACCATAGTCAGCCCCATAGGATAACATTAGGTCTTCCAGAACCTTCTGGACCCTACTGGACTCTGTGAGGCTAGGCTATAAAAGGGCAGGGAGCAGGAGGCCATTTTGTGTAGTCCAGTGTGAGAGGAGAGAGGCTGCAGTGTGAGGAGGAGGACGCGCTAGGAGAAGCTAGTTGGTTTCATTAACTGACAGCATCTTTCAGAGGACGTTCCCCCTTGTGCTGCTGACCGAACCCTACCATTGGCCTGAAATCGATCTGGTCCAGTCAAGTAACTAGGGACTTTGGACCTTTCCCCAGACGGCTGTGTCCCACCTTCACCCCTTCGTTCCCTCTTGGGGTTACTAATTGGCTCCCCGCCTTCCTGCTGAAGCCCTTACCTACCCGGTTGAGAGGAGCGGTGCCTGGGTTGTCTGGATATCCTCGGGAGCCTGAGGCGTCGGTGTCCTGAAGGATGTGAGGAACCTGGGAAGGAGTGCAGTCGGCAGGAGAGCGCTGTCGCTCGTTATCCAAACTGCGCGGCGGAAGAGGAAGTAAGCCGCTGTTCCCCCCCCCGCGCAAGAGCAGGAGCGAGTGTCTCCCGACGAAAGGAGGCGGTGCCGGCGGTGCCGCTAATCCCCCTGCAGCTGCGCAGCTAAGGTCTGCCCCCGTGAGGCGCGAGTGCCGATTGGTGAGAGGCGGCGCGCCACAAATCACCTCAGCGGAGCTGGCCTAGAGAGGAGCGGGAACCTTTAGCCTCCGCTGATCGAGCGGATGTCAGCCTGCCCAGCGCTCGATTCAGAAAGTGTGAGGAAGCGAAGGGTCATCACGATTGAACCTCCCCACCCCAGCGCTGAGATCAAAAGGCTGGCTGGGCGGGGATAGGTGGCTGCTTCTGCCACTGGGGTTGTTCGGTGGTGCCGACTGAGAGCCCTACCCCCCGTGGACTGGGGCAGGACCAGAAATTCAAATACAGTAAGGAGGAAAGGGAGGTGTGAGGAAGAATAGGGCTGAGCCCTTGCTGGTGTGGTAAATTCTCCCATGTACTAATGCCTAATTAGGTGCCTTGATCACCAGTCAACTTACATTTAAACTGTGCCAGAGAAGGTGTGAGGGAGGTTAACTTCAGCTCCCCAACTTAACGCTCTACAAAGTCTAGGGAAGCAGATATTAAGCAAGTCATCAGAGGGAAACCTAGGCTGAAGTGAGAAAAGTGCACTGACTGTTCTGATTACAGGGAAACCCCTTCAAATCCTTATAGCCATTGTTGTAGTGAATAGTGAACGTGTGGAATTCCTGCACTAAACTGTGCGTGTGCATTCTAGCCCTGCATTAAGGGGTGGATAAGGGGTGAGAGATCTTAGCCCTGTGGTGAGGGAGTAATCAGTGACCTGGCAGACTAATGTGATGATCTATTGATGACACTGTTTAGTAATGCAAAGTGACACTGCTTAGTGTAATTCTGTTGGGACATCTTTAAATCTCTAAAGGAAGCCATATTGAATCCTTGACATCTGTATGCTTTGAACTGTAATTTTCTCCACAGAAGGAAGAGTACTAATTACTTCTCTAAATCAAAGGTATAATCGCTATTCTGGAGAAGAACTGAAATGTATTACACTGTATAAGTTGAAACTAAAGAGCATATTATTTTTATAAAGCAGCACGTATTTTCACATAATTTTGGTGTAGAGTTTTCTTTTTGAGTGCTATTGCGTGGAGTTACTTTTGGGTGGTCTGCAACCTTTACACTGTGCCTCTGTTATGTTAGTCTTGCCCTAGGCCAGGCTACCTAATTCCAACATTTGGTGCCTAGCGGTGGGATTACTGACTTGGTTGCAGCTACTCACTAGTAATTCAACGCAATACACTAAACCTACACCAGGAGTTTTCTCCTTGCGGCCCTCCTAATTTACATTTTTGTTTTTTCTAAATTTATTTCTGGTGGTGGGTGGAGGTTAACCTCAGATCACTTTGTGGTTTTCTCCTGCGAGTAATTACATTCCATGGCAAAGATGGAGGTGAATCTTAAGGAGCTGGAAGCCAATACTGTGGCCCAACTCAGGGATTGGTGTCAGCAGAAAGGGGTATTTTTTAACAAAGGTGCCAAGAAAGGAGAATTGCTGACAAGCATAAGGGCATGGGTGGAAGCTCGTTTGAGGGAAGAACCAGAAACTGAAGTGGGTGAAGGGGACACTGTTACTGAGGCTGCATCGCTGAACCAAGTGGGGAGAGGGAATCTTCTGACAGGTCCCAGGATACCTTCAAGGGCAAGCAGCAGCGTCTCAGACAGGGGTTTAACCGAAGCCGAGCTAGAAGATAGAAGGGAGGAGAGGAGAATGAGGCTGGAGTTAGCTAGGATGGATATGCAAAGGGAGGAAAGGAGGTTAGCTCATGAGCGAACCCTCAAGGAGATGGACCTACAGGTCCTAATACAAAGGCCTCCCACTCCAGATAATGGTGGCAGCGAAAAGAAAGTAGACACCAGGGAATTTAGACCCTACCTACCCAAAGATGTCATTGCTAGTTACACCCCAGGTGATGACATTGCCAAATGGTTGGCCGCTTATGAGGTTTCTTTAAGGGCTCACGGGATCCTGGAAACTCATTGGGGGGGTGGGCTGTATAAATACATGCCACCTGCTGGCAGAGACACCTTGTTGGCTCTGGAGCAGGATGAGCAAACCCACTACCCTGTCATGAAGGTGGCACTGGTGAAAAAGTTTGGACTTACCCCTGAACGGTACCGACAAAAATTCAGGGGAAGTCACAAAATGAGTAACCAGAATTGGGTAGACTTTCTAGACTACGCCAAGAAAGCTTTAGAGGGTTGGGTCAAGGGCAGCGAGGTAAAAGATTATGAGGGGCTGTACAATCTATTTTTGAAAGAACACCTCCTCGAGAAATGCTTTCCCGAGTTGCGCCAACACCTGGTGGACAGCAAGCTGACCGATCCCCGGAAGCTTGCAGAGGAGGCGGACACTTGGGCAAGTACCCGGGTGTCCTCCAAGGGGACTGGAGGGGATTCTCAAAAAGCCGGACAGGGCGCCCCCCAGAAGAAAGAGGGAGGAGATAAAAAGAAGGAGTTCTCCAAAGGTCCCCAAAATAATTTCCAAGGTAAGGGAGCAGGTTTCACCCCGAGGGCAAACCCGCCCAGAAACCCTAATCCTGGCCAAAGCCAGCAGCCAAGGGTTCTCCACTGTTTTGAATGCGGTGGTGTTGGACATTATAAAGGAGATGTCAAATGCCCAAAGAGACCACCCCCTCCCACCGGAGGAAAGTCACCGGGAGTAGCTAGTGTAGCGCTCGGGGAGGAGTTGCCCTTAGATAAGGGGGGTGAGTGGGCGGGTGTCACCTTAGTGTCCCTGGGAGAGCGGGAGATGGTGCCAAAGATCCAGGTGCCCCCAAATACTATCAAGTATGGGCAATGGGTTACCATCAATGGCCAAAGAGGGGAGGCTCTGAGAGATACAGGAGCCAGTATGACTATGGTGAGAAGTCAACTGGTGTCTCCAGAGCAGGTTGTTCCTAATGTACTCCACCCCGCCGCGATGGCTGACGGCAGAATGGGCCACTATCCAGTGGCTGAGGTTCCCTTTGAGTGGGAAGGGGTTGCAGGTTCACTTCGAGTTGCCGTAAGCCCTGCCGTGCCAGTTGATTGTCTGTTGGGGAATGACATGGAGCACAACACTTGGAGAGAGGTGGAATACCGGACGCATTCTGCGATGCTGGGTACACCTGACTGGGCCTGTGTAAGCACACGGTCTGCGACTGCCCGGAGAGGGAGTTCGCCTGGGTTGGAGCCTGGAACAATGGCCCAACCCGCTGCCAAAAAGGGACAGAAGCGGAGACAGGGACAGCCTGCTTCGGCTTCCACGCCCCATGTGACAGATCGGCCACCTGCGGTGGTAGGCCAGGAGTCCGTGGAGGGGGGAGTAGACTCTCTGGAGGATTTACCCATTCCTGCTGAATGGCATGTGGAGGGAGGTCCTACCAGAGAGGAATTCTGTAGGGGGCAGAGGGAGTGCCCTACCCTTGAGGGACTGAGGCGTCAGGCTGAAGCCCAGGCAGCAGGTGATGTTACGGGACACTACCATCTTTACTGGGAGGATGGACTCCTCTACAGTGAACCCAAGGTACCTCTACCTGGCTCATCAAGGGCCTTGGTGGTCCCGCAGCAGTACCGAGCCTTTCTGCTGGAATTGGCTCATGCGATACCACTGGCAGGACACTTAGGCCAGGACAAGACCTTTGCACGGCTTGTTCTCCACTTTTACTGGCCTCAGATGAAAGCGGCGTCCAACACATACTGTAGGACATGTGTATCCTGCCAGGCCAGTGGGAAGACAGGGGTGAAGCTAAAGGCTCCCCTGGAACCACTTCCTGTCGTTAGCACCCCCTTTGAAAGGGTGGGCATCGACATTGTAGGGCCATTGGATCCACCAACAACAGCTGGTCACAGGTTCATCCTGGTTCTGGTGGATCATGCCACACGGTACCCAGAGGCCATCCCTCTGAGGACTGTTACTGCACCTGTGGTGGCTAGGGCCCTGATGGGAATCTTTACTAGGGTAGGATTCCCGAAGGAGGTTGTGTCTGACAGGGGGACTAACTTCCTGTCTGCTTACATGCGGACCATGTGGAAGGAGTGTGGGGTGACCTACCGGTTCACCACTCCTTATCACCCCCAGTCCAATGGACTGGTTGAGAGGTTCAATAAGACCCTGAAGGGCATGATAAGAAGTCTGCCAGAGAGTTTACGGAGGAAGTGGGACATCCTCCTACCTTGCTTACTGTTCTCCTACAGAGAGGTGCCACAGAAAGGAGTGGGCTTCAGCCCATTCGAATTGTTGTATGGGCACCCGGTGCGTGGGCCTCTCAGCCTGGTGAAGGAAGGATGGGAGAAGTCTCCCAGAAAACCTCCCCAGGATGTGGTGAGCTACATGTTGGCCTTCAGAAGCCAGATGGCCAAGTTGTGGAAGCAGGCTGCTGACAACTTGGAGGCCAGTCAGGCAGTCATGAAGGAATGGTATGATCAGAATGCTCACCCGGTGGAGTTGGAGCCTGGCCAGAAAGTCTGGGTGATGGAACCTGGAGAGCTAAGTGCCCTTCAGGATCGTTGGACAGGCCCCTTTGAGGTGTTGGAGAAAAAGGGTAAGGCCACTTACTTGGTGGATCTTAAGACCCCGAGGCAGCCCCTCCGGGTGCTGCATGCCAATCGCCTCAAACCCCACCATGAGAGGCCAGAGGTCATCCTGATGATGGTGACTGATGGTGCTGAGGAGGCAGAAAGCGAACCTCTCCCAGACCTCTTTTCATGTCAAGAGAAGGATGGGTCGGTGGAGGGAGTGATTCTCTCCCCGTCTCTCACTCCTGAGCAACGAGAGGACTGCCGACAGGTATTGGGGCAGTACTCTTCACTGTTTTCCCTTGTCCCAGGAAGAACCCACCTGTGTACCCATGATGTGGACACAGGAGACAGCCCCCCAGTGAAATCCAAGACCTATAGGCTGTCGGACAAGGTGAAGGCTAGCATCCATGGCGAAGTTGCCAAGATGTTGGAGCTAGGAGTGATAGAACCGTCCAGCAGCCCTTGGTCCAGTCCGGTGGTGCTAGTCCCAAAAGCCGCCCCACCGGGCACCACACCAGAACTGAGGTTCTGTGTGGATTGCCGAGGACTGAACTCAGTTACCAAAACTGATGCTCATCCAATCCCCAGGGCGGATGAGTTAATTGACCGGCTAGGAGCTGCCCAATACCTCAGTACCTTTGACCTCACCTCAGGGTACTGGCAGATCTCCTTGACAGATGGAGCAAGGGAAAGGTCAGCCTTTTCCACGCCCGAGGGACACTTCCAGTTCTGTGTGATGCCCTTTGGTCTCAAGAACGCCCCTGCCACATTTCAGCGACTGGTGAACCAGGTCCTCTCTGGAATGGAGGGTTTCTCGGCTGCTTACCTGGATGACATTGCTGTCTTCAGTAGCAGTTGGGAGGACCACTTGCAACATTTGCAAGCAGTTCTCCAGGCGCTGAAACAAGCTGGATTGACCATCAAAGCCAGCAAATGCCAGATTGGGCAGGGGTCGGTTGTGTACCTTGGACACTTGGTGGGTAGGGGGTCCGTGCAACCCCTACAGGCAAAGATTGAGGCAATCATGGCCTGGGAACCCCCCAAGACACAGACTGAGGTCCAAGCTTTCCTGGGCCTCACAGGTTACTACCGTCGCTTTGTGAAGGGGTTCTATTCTACTATTGTAGCGCCCCTCACAGAGCTCACCTCTAGGAAACAACCTCGACGGGTAGTTTGGACAAAGGCTTGTCAGCAAGCCTTTGAAAAGTTGAAGCAGGCAATGTGCGAAGCACCGGTCCTGAAGGCTCCCAATTTCTCCAAGGAGTTTATTGTGCAAACAGATGCATCCGAACATGGCATTGGGGCAGTGTTATCGCAACTAAATGAAGAGGGCCTGGATCAGCCTGTAGTCTTCTTATCCAGGAGACTGCTTCCCCGGGAACAGAAGTGGAGTGCAATTGAGAGGGAAGCTTTTGCGGTGGTGTGGGCTCTGAAGAAGCTGCGGCCATACCTCTTTGGCTCGCACTTCCTGGTTCAGACTGACCACCGACCCCTTCGTTGGCTAATGCAGATGAAGGGGGAAAATCCCAAGTTGTTGAGGTGGTCCATCTCCCTACAGGGAATGGACTTTCGGGTGGAACATCGGCCTGGAGTGGACCACGCCAATGCAGACGGTCTCTCCAGGTATTTCCGCCTTAGTGATGAGGACTCCCAAGGGGTTGGGTAGTTCTCCCCACTTTCAGCTGGGGGGGACGCGTGTTAGACCTGTCTGGCTTTTTGGCAATGTCCCTCCTAATTTTTATTTATTTTGTCCCCTTTTTGCCCCTCATACCCTTGGTAATTTTTTTTGTCTACTAACTTTTTATAGGTGCTGACCAGGGGGATAGGTGTTCTTTCCCCCCCTTGTAATCTTTTACCTCAGGCCCAGAGGCCTGTGCTGTCAGGAAACCTCATGTTGTCACAAAATGGAGGGCCCTAACTGTCACCAACTGCCACACCATAGTCAGCCCCATAGGATAACATTAGGTCTTCCAGAACCTTCTGGACCCTACTGGACTCTGTGAGGCTAGGCTATAAAAGGGCAGGGAGCAGGAGGCCATTTTGTGTAGTCCAGTGTGAGAGGAGAGAGGCTGCAGTGTGAGGAGGAGGACGCGCTAGGAGAAGCTAGTTGGTTTCATTAACTGACAGCATCTTTCAGAGGACGTTCCCCCTTGTGCTGCTGACCGAACCCTACCATTGGCCTGAAATCGATCTGGTCCAGTCAAGTAACCAGGGACTTTGGACCTTTCCCCAGACGGCTGTGTCCCACCTTCACCCCTTCGTTCCCTCTTGGGGTTACTAATTGGCTCCCCGCCTTCCTGCTGAAGCCCTTACCTACCCGGTTGAGAGGAGCGGTGCCTGGGTTGTCTGGATATCCTCGGGAGCCTGAGGCGTCGGTGTCCTGAAGGATGTGAGGAACCTGGGAAGGAGTGCAGTCGGCAGGAGAGCGCTGTCGCTCGTTATCCAAACTGCGCGGCGGAAGAGGAAGTAAGCCGCTGTTCCCCCCCCGCGCAAGAGCAGGAGCGAGTGTCTCCCGACGAAAGGAGGCGGTGCCGGCGGTGCCGCTAATCCCCCTGCAGCTGCGCAGCTAAGGTCTGCCCCCGTGAGGCGCGAGTGCCGATTGGTGAGAGGCGGCGCGCCACAAATCACCTCAGCGGAGCTGGCCTAGAGAGGAGCGGGAACCTTTAGCCTCCGCTGATCGAGCGGATGTCAGCCTGCCCAGCGCTCGATTCAGAAAGTGTGAGGAAGCGAAGGGTCATCACGATTGAACCTCCCCACCCCAGCGCTGAGATCAAAAGGCTGGCTGGGCGGGGATAGGTGGCTGCTTCTGCCACTGGGGTTGTTCGGTGGTGCCGACTGAGAGCCCTACCCCCCGTGGACTGGGGCAGGACCAGAAATTCAAATACAGTAAGGAGGAAAGGGAGGTGTGAGGAAGAATAGGGCTGAGCCCTTGCTGGTGTGGTAAATTCTCCCATGTACTAATGCCTAATTAGGTGCCTTGATCACCAGTCAACTTACATTTAAACTGTGCCAGAGAAGGTGTGAGGGAGGTTAACTTCAGCTCCCCAACTTAACGCTCTACAAAGTCTAGGGAAGCAGATATTAAGCAAGTCATCAGAGGGAAACCTAGGCTGAAGTGAGAAAAGTGCACTGACTGTTCTGATTACAGGGAAACCCCTTCAAATCCTTATAGCCATTGTTGTAGTGAATAGTGAACGTGTGGAATTCCTGCACTAAACTGTGCGTGTGCATTCTAGCCCTGCATTAAGGGGTGGATAAGGGGTGAGAGATCTTAGCCCTGTGGTGAGGGAGTAATCAGTGACCTGGCAGACTAATGTGATGATCTATTGATGACACTGTTTAGTAATGCAAAGTGACACTGCTTAGTGTAATTCTGTTGGGACATCTTTAAATCTCTAAAGGAAGCCATATTGAATCCTTGACATCTGTATGCTTTGAACTGTAATTTTCTCCACAGAAGGAAGAGTACTAATTACTTCTCTAAATCAAAGGTATAATCGCTATTCTGGAGAAGAACTGAAATGTATTACACTGTATAAGTTGAAACTAAAGAGCATATTATTTTTATAAAGCAGCACGTATTTTCACATAATTTTGGTGTAGAGTTTTCTTTTTGAGTGCTATTGCGTGGAGTTACTTTTGGTGGTCTGCAACCTTTACACTGTGCCTCTGTTATGTTAGTCTTGCCCTAGGCCAGGCTACCTAATTCCAACACCTCCCTTCCCTGAACTGTGGTAGTGAATAGCGCACTACACCTAGTGCCACTGCAAATCTAGTTTTTGCCATGACATTTTTTCATGTGCATTTGGTTTATCAAAAAAACAGCACGCAAAGGATTACATTTATGCAGTAATGTAAAATCATATTGACGAGTGAATATTCGGGATGTTATTTCCTTGTGCAAATCAATGACTATTCACAGTCTGTGAGGCAGTAAACTGTGCTTTGCTCAAGTCAGTTGTGCTCTACTGGGGTAGTAATCTTGATTTTTACTTTTACCTTTTAGTAATAAACTTGTTAATATGTGTCGCTCTAAATAATGTTTTTCCACCACATTTATTGTCACTACCATTTCATAAAAAATCTATATGTATATATTACCTACTCGCAGTCAACAGTAGGTAGTTATAATTTTGACCTAGTTTCCATTAGTAAAATGTTTTTGACTTGCCTATATCTTTGGCGTGGTGGATTTAGTAATTCTTGTTGTGAATGGAAAGTTTTGGGTGATCCGTCAAGGGGGGCAGAGAGAAAGAGGGAGGGGATCAAAAAATGTGCGTTTCTCATGTTAATTCCCATAGGAATTTTTTAACACGACGACAGCCTGAACCGCCTAACCAGATTTAGCAGAGAGGTGGGTGTTGGTCCAGAAAGCCTCCTTTTTTGTGAACTGGTGTAAATTCAAGTAGTAGTTTTGGCGATATTAAGGAAAATCCCAATTTGTATATATAGGAACGCGGATCCTCCAAGAATCCGAACGTCCCTATGCTCAAATATGATTGGCTGCCAACATTTCAAACCAGGAAGTGTTAGCAGCCATCTTGGAACTTGGCTTGAACTGATAAAATAAAGAAGAGGGCAGGATAGGAATACCCTGACCCTCTAGGCCTCTTGGGGGGTGGAGGGAACCCTTCAAGGCCCCAAAAAGTTTTGAGAAAAAAAATGGCGACTGGAGCTGTGGCTCCGGCAAAAAAAAGAGAAGCAGTCTCCCATGCTTGTCTATTATTAAGTCCTCTGGGTGGGCAAGGTCCCGAGGGCATGCATCCATTAATGATCTAAATAATGGGGGGGTGGGGGTCTCATGGACCCTGTGCTTCAAGAACCGCCACCTCCCCAGGACTATTGTAATATAAATTGGGGAGTCTCGCAGACTCCCCATGCTCAGGAGAGTACCACCTCCCCGGGGTTATTTAATTTTGTAATGGGTATGCCTCATGGACCCCCTGGGAGTCGGGAACAACCACATCCCTGGGGCCAAATATAATTTTTTTAAATGGGAGGAGGGCCCTCTCCTGGAGCCATGGATGGCCCTGCGGCCACTACCCCACAGGGCCGGCTCCTGCTATGTCCCGGGGTACCCACCCCGGGACATAGCTGTTCCTGTGGCATGGCGGGAGTTTTTACTGCTCCAGCCAAGCCACAGCAGACACTCCACTTTCAGCAAGCTAAAGCAGTCAAAATCCCCCTTTGGGATAAGTCTGGGGAATGGGGCCCCTGGGCCGAAATCGGCCCGGGGAGGGGGTCATGTGGTCCCCTACCCCCAGTGGATTCTTTCTTGTCATCTGCTGCTGAAACCTGAGATTGTGTTCTAAACTTTAAAAATGATGTAAATTGCCTAGTGTGTGTGTGGCTCTGGGTATGTGTGTGTGTGTGTGTGTGTGTGTGTATGTGTGGCTGGCTCTGGGTGTGTGTGTGTGGCTGGCTCTGGGTGTGTGTGGCTGGCTCTGGGTGTGTGTGTGTGGTAGTAATTGCTGTCTGCTGAGCTCGTCCATAGGGTACAATAGGTCTCACATTTGCGAGAGATTAAGCTATTGGCAATGTAAATGACAATGCCATTTATTTATCTGTTTTCAAAACCAACACATAAATACAAATTTTGTCATTTACAATGCCAATAGCTCTAACTTTTCCAAAGGCGAAACCGTTGCATTGTAAATGCTTGTTTATATTTTCTAAGGATGTGTCCACTGCAGGGCCAGAGAGGTGCTCCTGGTCAAAGGGTTGATTGAGAATGGTATTTTGTACCTCTTGTTTGAACCCAGATACTCTGAGCCAGGTATTTATTGCACGGGACGCAGTGTCTGCTGCGTCTAGCGTGCATTTTATGGATGTATTGGTGATTAGTTTGCCTTCTTGTATAAGGTCATTGGCTTTGTCCTTATATTATTGTGGTAGATGTTGAATGAGGGTTTCTAGCTCGTCATACCTTGCCAGAAGGGCTTGTGTGTTGGCTATCTTCTATGAGTTTGCAGCTTGAGACGCCATAAGTGCATCATCATTATCCTCTGGTTGTGGAGAATGTGGTGGAGAAATGAGTAAATTAGGGTTAATTGGTGGAGGGGGTGAAGGTGGTCGTGAAGTATTAGTAGCCATATGTATCTTCTTTAGAGGAAAGGGTGCCTGTGGTAAATATTCTGGTTTCCTTTTTGTAGGTAGCTTGGTAACTATGTGACCAGTCTTTGGAAGGATTAAAATGGTGGTTTGCTTTGGATCAGGGAGAAAAAGTTCTTCGGCATCGACAGTTTTCTTTGATGTGGATGATTTCTCCTTGAAAACTGGTTTCCCTGGCTCCGAGACCTTCGATGCCGGTTGTCTCTGCTCCGGAGGGGTTTGTTTAGGCGGCTTAGTTGTGGGAAGCTTATCTTTTAATGTTTTCGGCTCTGAGGTCTTATCCTGTTGCTTCGGTGCCGAGGTCTTATCCGGCTGCTTCAAAGTCAAGATCTTCTCCAGCTGCTTCGTTGCCGAGAGCTTCTCCGGGTGCTTCGGTGGTGAGAGCTTGTGAGGCTGCTTCAGTGCAGAGAGCTTTTCCGGCTGCTTCGGTGTCGAAAGCTTTTCCGGCTGCTTCATGCCGAAAGCTTTTCCGGCTGCTTCAGTGCCGAAAGCTTTTCCGGCTGCTTCAGTGCCGAAGATGGTTTTTCAGGACCGGGTGGCTGGCTCGAGCTGGAAGGCTTTTGTTAGTCCTTCGGCGCCTGGCCCTGGAAGATGTCTGGAATGGAACATGTGCGTCAGGACATCTCGTAGCGTCGAGCTCGACAATCACGGGTGGTTTTCTTAGACTTGAAGGATAGACAAGCCTCACAGTCGTCCTCTCGATGTTCTGGAGAGAGGCATAGATTACAAACAGGATGGAGGACCGAGTGTGGGAATTTAGCACCACATTGAGGAACTTTCTTAAAGGGAGTTCATTCCATCGTCGTCCGTCTTTACCGGCGTGGGTATACCCAACCGCCTGCGCTAGTTCGCAGGCGTCAACGTTTTTCGTAGCTGTCGTTGAGGGTGCACGTCAAAAGAAACGCGATCGAGACAATACCGCCGGTTAGCTGTGCTTGCGCGTCGAAAGTGGGTTCGATAACGACACTGACCGGGAGCGCAGCAAGTCAAATCCGAACCCGATGGCGGAAAAAAACAATCGAACGATTGAGCCAAAGCCAATGCGCACTGTTGACCGAAGGAGGAGTAACTAACCTCGTGACTACAAGACTTCTTCGAAGACTAAAACAACATGCAGACATCCGAGCCCAACATCAGACGGTGATATATGCAAAAGTGTACAATCTGCAGCTCATATGCCTCGAACCTTTGATTTCCAACTGGAATATTCAGCATTAGATAAAGGAACATAAGCTTACCTCTATCCTAACAGAAGCTGCTTCAATTGCGGCAGACGTTGCAGCCATCTCCTTGTCTACAAGGTCTCCCAGTTCTTCCTGCTTGATATCCAAGCCCTTGGGCCGCAACTCCTGTACATAAGGCGCAAGAAACAAGCAGAGACAATCACAGACCCTACACACGGACGCAGGAAGATAAATAAAGGTGGCAAGGACAGCTCCTACAGTCAGGGTACAGTTGCAAGAGTCAAGAGTGGCAGCTCCTACAGGGTACAGAAGGCAAGAGATGAAAATTGTAGCTTCTACAGAAAAGGCACACAGCGCAACCCATGAGAAGGAACATTACAACATACACAGGATTAGAGGTGAGAATCATTGCCACTGCAGTCAGGGAACAGAAGATAATGGGTTACAGTCACTTCCCTCCAAGGCACAGAGACTATGATGAGAGAATATGGGGTCCTACCGAGAGGACACAGACATCAAGTGATGGTGTTTACTTTCATTACATGGCATATAAGACACGATGTGGGAAAAACTAGTTACATACTTTTTTAGCAGTTTGAAGCTCAATGCACATAGGGTATATTATTCCATGTTTCATATTGCATTAACCATAGGCAGAGCCAGTATGGCTCAAGATGAAGTCAACTGTAAATCCACAATGCCCAGTACGTAACCACCATCTTTCCCCACCCATATTCTGAAAATGCATTGAGGACATTATCAAACCTTCCTTGTACTATGTACCACTCCCAATCACTCTGAGGGGACATTGTCAATTTAAAACAGTTTCAAGCTCAAGTTGTAGTGTTTCAATAAGCTTATTTTGTTGTGCGAGTCTATTCAGGATTAACATGCTGTGCAAAGATTATGGAACAATATCTCCCCATTACAGTTATTAAGAAACAGCACAAAAAGATAAATGTTGTAACCGTCTACTTTCACTGAGTTTTTATTCTTGACTGAGAATCGATACAATGTTTTCTAAATGTGTGTGCCAAAGACCATGTTGCTGCTGCAAACGTGTCATTAAGCATTTCATTTCCAGTGTAAGCCAAAAAAGCCCTTTTCATTCTCGCTGAAGGCGCTCTAAGACGCTTTACCAGTGTTTTACCTGCTCAAGTTTAACATAATTAAATTGCCTCTACAAGGGATCTTGCAATGGTACTGAATTAAACTCCACATATACTGATTTTAACTCCAATAACCCGATTTGCTTTGTTAACAGTTCTAGATTCCACCCAACCCTGTATGTATATACTGTCTAAATGTGCACCCATCATGTTTCTGCTGTAACCATCAAAGTATGGAATTGTGAACTTATTTTCTTCTCTTTAGAATGGTGTTCCATGACCCACATTTTAAGTTTCTCCACTTTGTGGCTGACAACCACATCGTACAAGTCATATAAGACAGTTCAGTTTGCCTTGTAAGCCATGTATTTTTGGTTCCAAGTGTAAAACAGCAATCCCTTTCAGGTGGATGCATAATGTTCCCATAGTATTGGTAGAACATCTACTCAGGCTGCCTTTAAGCTTAGTAACTTTACCTAACTGTTTTAAATCCCAAAGGAATTCGGGACAGCGTATATCCCCTGATATTCCTCCTTCAGAGGAACTTCCTGTATAACATCCTTGACTATAACATTTTGAACTTCTCCAATAGGAGACAAACATGAAGTGATTTCATACGAATAATTTTGTGTAGAACCATGAAACTAAAAAGTAAATTAATTATTTAAAACTGTATTTATATTTAAGAACACATAACATACTACTCAGGTAGCACAGTAATTGCATATATTGTGTGGATCGAGGCATAGCATTTGAGATTTAGTACCATCAGTTTAGTTCTAACCCTATGTAAAGTGCTCTGGATATATTAACCCAGTTTAAAGCAAAAGACCCTTGCAGCCTTAAGTATTTAACAAAATGCACATACCCACAAAGGCCTGATAGAGCACATACCTAAAATAATTCAAGGACCTGCTCCAGTTGTGTCAACTCTACGCAATAATAGCACTCATTTGCCTGAGGTTATCTATACCCTTTTGTTAGGTAATGTCTCAAACTTCCCCTACCAATCAATGGTTGTGGGGTTCAATCTGCCACTTTCCAGAATTTTCGGAACCTCTTTGGTTTTGGTCTCTGCCACTACCCCTTCAACAAAAGGAAAGTTTATATTTTGTAGAATATTGTCAAGCAATGGTCGACAATTGTCGCCCAATGTTTGTTGCACTCAGTACCTTTTCTACCCATTTTTGCTCTCAGCCCTGAGGTTTTCTTGGAGTTGGCACTCACCTACAGTATGTTTTCCTAATCTGTAATGCTCCCCTGGTTCCAGCCATATTTTTATCTTTATTAGGGATACGCTAACTGGCCAATGGATAGGCTACTATTTTTGATTTAACTTCAGGCTAACAATCTTAACCCTTAAACCACTGATGCTTTCTTTGTACTGAGCCTTTACCCACCAGTCTGCTTGTGGCATCTGCCACATGAGGCAAAAGTTTAAAACAGGTACTGGGGATGGTTTTTACTTTTAAAACAATAACTAACTGTCTTTTTAAGCTTACCGAGAACATGTCGTATTAACTCTTCAATTTCTTTCCTTCTTGGTGTCCTTAACAACTGTGGCAATTGCTGTACAGCATTTAACAGCTGCAGACCTGTCCATTTTTTTACTTCCTGCACCCAGCTTTACTTTTTTATGCAGTGCAGGGATCGCAGTAACTGCAGAATTTTGCAAGATCTTTTTTTTACTGCTGATACTATTAGGAAGTCTGGTTCGACATGTGCCTCGATGTACAGAGTTATCTTGTGGATGTGCCATGCATTTCTGCTGATCTCAACTGCATAGGCTGATGTAGGATGTTTAGAAATGTACTTACCATGTTGTACTATACTTAAATAACGATGGTAAGCATTGGCAATATTTCTGTGTTGGGTTAAGAGCTTGTACAATTGTTTAGCTGTGGTTATCGGGTGTCCTATATTTGCTCCTCCTCCAGATCCTCATGCAAATTATCTTCACTTTCCTTTGTTTGTAATACCATCTCTACTCCCCATCTTTCATCCTTCTCCTCATGCTTGCAACCTGTGGAGATTTTGCAGACTTGGTTGTGTGATCTGTAGTCTCTGGCTCAACTCGCTCTCTTTGCCTTTTTCTTTGGCATCTTATATGCCTTTATAGCATCATCAAAATACTCTTTCTTATGAAGCAAAAATATGTTTTGTCATTTGATTAGCAAATCATTTGGTGACTGCTTTGTCACCGGCATAACATGAAGTCTCCAGGTTCAACATGACAGAGTAATTATTTGGGACCTTTCTACAGCCCAAGATTGTATTTAATCCTTTAAATTAAATTTGTTCTGACTCCAAAACGTGGTAGTCCTACAGAGACTCTGTGTCTTTTCAACCATAATAACAGTTTTTCTTAACTGTTATTATGGTTGTAAATTTACGAAACCATGATTTATTACATTTTCAAACCGGATTATTATTCCCAAATATGTCTCTTTTGCCCCTTTAACATCTGATAGAGCCCTCCCTGTCAGGTAAGATCCATATCCTGTGAACTGTAGCCATAAGAGTGCTGAATCAAATCTGTGTGCATTGGCCTGAATTTGGAATAATGAACACACTCATCTCTCTCGTAATCATGAAAAACAAAACTGCATACTCAATGTTTGTCATTCCTTACAATTTTTCAATAACAACTAGGGTAGAACATATTTTCTCCATCACAAGAGACACCAAAAGTGACTGTAAAAACACAAAGAAAACAAAGCAGCCACATACAGTCACTTTCCATGCCCTGAACCATCTAATAAATGTTGAACGATGATTAGATGCTTCTTACTTCACCAATAGAGATAATCCTGTTGAGGCAATCTCGAACAGCTTCACAATCCCCACTGCCCAACGTGGACTCATGCTTCAGCAAGGAAAGGTAAGACAGCACATCACTGCCACACTGTTTGCAGGTTTCAAACAAAACTGCAAGAAAGCAAAAAAGTCAGTTTAGCCAGACCAGTACGACATAAATTGCCAGAATGGTAACGCCGACATGATCCTCCTCACCATTTTTCCATTAGTACCAAATAAATTGCACAGCACAACATGATTAGTTCCATCTTTCTAAGCTGTAACACACACACCACAGCCCCCCATCCAAGCTGCAGTACACATTTCTTCACCATCATCTCTACCATACAAAAATACAGATAATGCAGATCAGTGAGATGCAGCTCAGATGCAGGAACCTCTGAATCATCCTGCAATCAGCAAAATGTGTACCACTGAAACAGATAGAAATATCCTCAGTGTGTGAGATTAATTTGAAGTGTGGTGTGCACACTAAAAATAGTCACTATTGTAATGGCCCTCACTGCAGTCTCATTTTCTTAACTAAAGCATCATCCACAGCAATAGAATAACACCAATCATTTCCCGTAATCAGTACTAGAGAAAATGTAAAATAAATGTAACACTTCGGGCCACGGTGGACACCGTTTTGTAACACATCAATACATCTACCTTTCATGAACTCAGTCTCACCCTATGCAAGTTAAAACAGCCCCTCCTCGCCCAGGGCCAACCAGAGAGCAGCTCTACCATGATGCAAATGTTTTGCCAGTACAACAACACCACTCACAACTCTTTCTGCTGCTGCAACTAAATGCAGCGCCTTTCCAATCCCCAAGTTCTGCTATGTCTTTCAGCACAGCCACAACACTCCCACCTAGGACGATGACCTGGCCTTGAATGGAGCACCTACAGCCAATCCTGTGGATCCTTCCAATTATTGAGTTCTCATGTCAACCTTGCGCTCAATTGAATTACTCTCATCTAATATCTGTAATTGATTTTCACACAGCTTTCATTTTTTTGTAGCTTACTATGCATTTTTGTCCAACCATCTAATTAATTAATTATAATTCATATTTGGAATTACTGTTAGCATTTTTCAACTGCTTCCCATGTAGATCGATTTATTGAGTGACTGACACTTTTGCAAAGCACAAACTGCTATCCCACGTGGGGAGTCCTGGCGCGGTGTTTTAACTCTCAGACCTATTGATAGAAAAGGAAATTATAAAGCGAACAGTTGAACATTCAGATGTCTCCTAAAAAACACAAATTGGACGGGCAGGTGGGGAGTGAGGTCTGCAGTTTATCCCAGGGTTGCACCTACAAATGATAAGGTTCTACCTCCTTGAGTGGTCTTCCTTATTCAAGGGGCAGTAGATTGCGATAGGGCACGTAGGCGGGGAGCATGTTATTTAGGGAAGAAATATTGCAACCCCTACGCCTCTCAAGCATTATTGCCTTTGCAATGTACATTTAATTATGGGTCCTGTTAGACTCCTTTAAAAAACTTTAGAATTTAGAAACTAATGTATTTATGCAGTAATAATATTCTCTCACACACACATTATTTATGCTCATAAGGGAGAATTTATACGTTGACAGGTTAAATCGTAATTACCCATAGCCGCCTATCACCCAACCTACAGGTGTCTGATGCAGGTCATCATACACATGTATGGTAGTCGCTATACTTACGATCTGCTGGCTCCATCGGCGCCGTGTGAGAGGTGGCACTGCCTTGCAGGATGGTGTCAGACATCAGATGGGCAAAGAGGGTCACAGCTCGCAGTAAGTCATTCACATCTTGGAGCCATTCAGCAAAACAAAGCAGAGAGTTTATTGCACCAGCAAACACGAGCAGCAATCACAGAGATCTACAATTTGCTTCAACAGAAATATCAAAGCATACTAATTAAGAGGCTACCTCGAAGATCGAATGATCTTTTCTAAGCATCTCACAGTTACAACTAAAATCTAACAAGTAGTACAGCATCTGTGCACTACTCTTAAGTCAAACCACTCACCAAATCTCATTATACTGCTGCTCACTGGATTTACAACACAGTGTTCCTCAAAGTAGTTCTCTTGCTGGCAGTACCTTCAGACATATTCTAATTCACATAAACTAATTCATGACACTTTTCTATGCTCGCGGCTTACTACTTTGTTTGGAATTATTCTCGATCTTTAGAGGAGGCTGGTTGGGCTGCATGTGAATCTATAATTATTTAAGTGGCCAAAACGATTGTTGTAGGTAACTAATGTGTTTTTAGGAGTATGAGATTGTTTGTTTTACCTTTGCCTACCATACTTAGAGCAACAAGCAGTGGCCTACGTTGGCCGCAGTATAGAGGTTGACGCAGTCCTGTACAAATCACCAAGCATCACTTTCTCCTTCAAACTCACTTAAACTTCTATACATATAGTGTTGTGATGTGAAATTATGCATTACGGGTCACTCCAGTGCCCCAAATATTCCGAATGGAATGTTTGATAAAGTCAACTGTTGTCTCTCTGCCCTCCGTGGAGTGGGATTTAGGTGTTACAAGCAACTCTTTGCTTGTTATACTATCCATATGGCAATTCCGAACTCTGAAATGGGACGTCCTTTGTGCTTACCTCAGTATGAAACATAAGGTAGATAAATTTGCGTGGGCTTTCATGTATTGTCTACGCTATGAACTAACACCATTTAGACGTTGCGAAGGTTTGGGACCTACCTCTTTGTGAAACGGTACAGATGTTTCCTCGATGTCCCCTTGCTCTACACAAAGAGGAGACAGATAGATGAAATTGTACTTTCTTAGTTGGGCCTCAAACACCCGATTCATGTATTGGTTCCCATCTCATATTCAGATAAGTGCTCTGATATGTGGAGCATTCTCTTACATACCTCTTTCAAATGCCATTCCATTAGGAAGCCATAGTCATCAAAATGACTAATGTTAATGAGTGACCTTCAAGTTCAACAGAGTTTGTGGAATAGCTATGTTTAGATAGACATGTCTTAAGAATACGTTCCTGTAGCCTTGCATGTAGTAGTTGTCTCAGTTTGGTCTAACCAGTTCTAAATGCTGGTGTTAGCAATGGTTTGCCCTTCTTCCACAATTACCCATGCCTTACTCCTGCTTAGTTCCAGAGGATGACACATTTTTTCAGTTTTATTCCAATAACAGCTGTTGTATCTTGCCAACAATGCCATAGAATGAATGTTGTAGACAGCAGAGGTAGTCACCTTCCAGCCTGGGCAGTTAGCTTTTTACCTTCGTCATCAGGTAGAGGTTCCAAGACCACTTTTTGTCTTTGAGGATGTCTCTCTTTCTCTTCATTTTCCATTTGGATATGGAATGTTTCAGTAGTCATTGAGAACATAAGGTCACTGAAAGCCAGTCACCTGCTCTTAAAAAGGGGTCTAAAGTTTTGACAATGATGCCGTTGATATAGCGTGGTCATTTTCTTGCTGATTTTAGTGCTCGGGGAGAGATTTTTTGACTTTGATAAAGGAAGTGATTGCTTTCAAATGGAGAAGACCTCCAAAGGTTCCTGTGCGCCATCTTCAGTATATGAAGCAATGTTTTTAACATGTTCCTATTTCTCTTGATTTCTTAGCACTTGGGATCTTTACTGTGGGTCCCATGCTAAGGGTTTTTGGTGTTTTCGTCACCGAACTGTTCTTCCGCTTTGCAACAAGGGGCTCGTGTGTTAAATTGTTTACTCATTACATTTTTGCACGTGTAATACTTGGACTCCGATATCTCTTCACCCAAGTATGACCACCAAACCACCAACAAGATGCGCAAATCCCAATATTATTACTTTCTAATTATGATCGTTATCAGCTTAAGACATATTGACATGCGTTGCAATACTTATTGAAGTGATCCTGTAGAAGGCCCAAATGAACAAACACAGTGCATACCATTCCAAGGAAATATCTAGTCACTGAGAGGATAAGAAAATAAATGAGGATTGCTCCCCTGTGTCTCAAAGAACCACATAATTTGTATATGATATATCACATGCAAAATTGTTCTTTTCTCAAAGCTAGAAAGTACTTTTGGGCTGAAGAGGTTATCCATTTGCTTTTCTCCTATTGTGTCTCACCGCTCTTCTGACTAAACCACACATCAGGAAAAAACATTTTTATACTCAATTTTATAGGTTTTCAAATCAACAGTAAACACGACTGCTTAGTTTTTTCGACGCACTCCCTATGTTGTCTGATACATCTATTTCGCTGGGCTGACCACCCTTACAAGGTTCACAAACTTTATGTAGTTTTAGAAGCAATAGGAAAAATTAATTTAAGGGTCTCACACACACACATGGAACCTTGTGGAGCCTTTGTCGACGAAATACAGCCACAAATCTTAAAACGATTCAGAGAAAACTACATGTTACCAGGTTCATTTACTAGAAGGATGGTTATATAAAACTACATTTCATGTGGAGGACTGATGGTGAGCACTGTGGGCTGAAAAGTTTGTTCTCTTTTTGGGGACTGGAAAGGGTGTACACCGAAGCACCAGAGGTTAGAGCAGAGCAAGCACTGCTTCTAGACATTTCACCAATGATCAACTAGCAAAACTAGAGCTGAAAGGAAAGACAATAATAAAATTATTCTCTGCTTTGGGCGAATTGCCATGTTAAATTAAGAATCTTCAAAGCATATAGTACCCAAGATGTCCCCGCAAGATGTGATGGGTATATCTTTGAAGCTGGCTTGAGTCTTCTAGGAACCATGACTGACTAAAGACCCCTTTTCCATAGCCTGGCATTACAAAATATAAAAAGCAGACCCACTAACCTTTATAATGAATGGGCAAGTCTGTAACTTATTTATGTGATTGGACTTGGACTATTTTTCTGGAGACAGTGCATGTGATCTGCTGCACCTATCTGAGTAGCAAACTTCGAGTAGATATCTTTTCTCAGAAAGAAAAGAGGATGCTATGAATAGAATCAGGAGAGAACAAATTGAAGGGACCTGAATTTTTTATATTTGAATTTGGCTTGGCCATTGGCCTTTATCATCTTTTGTCCCCTGAGTAGGTTTTATGAACCTTAGAGGGACCTCAGTGTTGAGAGTTGAGGTAACAAGTGTTTGCTCACACTGATAGCAATACTCACACAAAATGTATGTAAATAAAATATTAGCTTTCAGTTTACAAATGTTTGCTTGTTTAACTTCAAATGGATTACAAGCAAACCAGCCTACTACATTCATCTTCAGAAAAGTGTTTCTCGAGTTGGATTTGCCAATTGCAAGTGTTGTGGCTTTGAGTTGCTCTTCAGGATGCTTTTTCACCACTGAAAATGCAGAATGCCGATACGGATTTAGTCTCCATTTATGATATTCTCAGGCATACCGTTGACCAAGGATAATGGTGGAAGAGGAGCAAAGGGGGCTTTGCCTGCATGGAGGCCCTGTGGACACAATATTGGTGTGGTCAGTTAAGAAGATGATGAATGTGGTTCAGCAGGGATTTGCTAAAGTTGAAAATAACTCCTCTGTCTGTGGGCGGTTTTTCAATTAATGACCTCAGAGAGACAAGTGGACCTAAACAAATGGTTTTATTTTGTAGTTCTGACATTTACTATGGTTACAACGTGTACAGCTCACTCGGAGCACACTGTGCATGTGGACTGCATGTGTATATATGTATGGGTGAATGGGCATTTGGTTGGCAGGGGTCATGATAGCATACATACCAACAGCCATTATATTGGTTTGTAAACATGAGCTGTGCATAAAAGCCTTAAATCCTGGGACAACAGTCAGTATAGCCCTTGTATGAAGCAACACTAATGGCACAAGCTCCTTCTCTGCCCACACTCCCTTCCTCACCTGCCCACCATACAGCTCTAAAGCCTCTACTCTTCTCACCTGATGGATCGGATGTATATTTGCTGAGAGCGCTCTGAAGACTTCCCACAGAGTCCAATGCAAGTTGTGTCCTAGATATTAGGTTGTCTGTAGAAGAAAGAGAATGAGGAAAATCAGAAAGGTGTTCAGGTCATAACCATCATGTACTAAAGTGACTCTACTCTGGAAGACAGTTGTAATGGATGCATTATGTTTCCCGGTGACAGACCAATATCAAAAGAGCACGGTCACCTTACCAGCCTAAGCTGACTGCCACCATTCCCACACATGGTGCTTGATGTTCAGGCCCTTGATCCGTGGAGAAAGAGCAACACAATAAAACTGGAGTGTAGGAAGCTGGCTCTGTATATACTATACCAAAGTGAGGTATAGTGTGCACAAAGTCCAGTGCAACCACAAAGGTAGGCAGAGGTAAAAGTAGATAGCACCATACTCTATTTGTGGAAGTGTGGTCAAGCAGTAAGGCTTTATCAGAGGGTAGTGTTAAGCATTTGTTGTATACAATCATTCAGCAAATAATATCACACACTCAAAGACTGAACTTCAGACCAATTTGGTTTTCTATAAAAAATATTCTTTTAGTTATTTTATTTCCTAGAATCAAGCAAGCCTGGCACAGGTATGTGATAAATAATTTGCAGTAATAATGCAGTTTGTAATAAGTTTGAATTGCAATTTATATTTATATATATATACTTTGATTTGATTACAGTAGAGCTACTAGTAATGCAATGCTTTGAAATACAATACTTATACTATGTATCAGCTTTTTAGTAAAATGTCAAGTAGATTACTTTAAAGATTACTTTTCTTACACAGGGCAGTATACCTGGATACTGCACTGGGATATTTCCTGTAAACAGGTAAGTAAAAGAGTTTTTGTTATTTTGTTACAGTTTTAAAGGGTTTCACAGATTTTCCAACTCCACACTTGGAAACCTTTCACACAAAAACAGTCAATGTTATCCTATGGAGGAAAATAGGGTTATCGGTTCAAAGGTAAGTATTCGGTTGTGGGAGTTGGGTTTCTGGGGTTATACTCAGGGGTTCCCCAGGGTCAAGGATGCACTCTGTTACACCCTCAGAGGCACTAGGGCGGCCGGGTGCAGAGTGCTGAGGCCCAATGTTATCCAATGGGGTGTAGGGAGCCTCCGGTTAGTGGCAGCTTAGGAGCAGGCCACAAGGTTGTGGGAGCAAAGCTCCTGGACTTAAGCTCAGGACAAATGGAGGTTCAAGCCAGCACAAAAGGTGCATCCACAGCGGCACTGGGGTGGCCGGGTGCAGAGTGCTGTTTTGGCGTTGGGCGCCCTGTAGCTTTCAATAGGGAGTCTCCGTTTTGCAAACACACTGCAGGCTCGGGGACGAAGGTCTTCTGGGTGCGACCACCACTTGAAGATGTAAGTTGGGATGCTGGGGGTTGGTTAGGCACCATCAGTTGGGCCACCCAAGGCCTTGGGGCATCGGGTACATGGGGGTGCCTTTTAGGGTCGGATCTTCTTACCAGCTGCTAGTCGCGGTTGGGGGAACCTTCTGGATTTAGGCTGTAGGCATCGGCTGGAGGCAGGTCAGGGATCACTGGTTCCAGGGTCTGGATCCCCGGGGAGACCTCCTCGTGGTGTTGGGCCACTCAAACTCAGGCCATGGGCGTTGGGTGCAGAGTGGTGCAGACTCGCAGATTTTGCCGGAGCTGGAGTCTGTTGGTGAACAAATATGGTGTTCACACGAGACAGATTCTTTGCTTTTGACGGCCAGGCAGGTCCTCGGGGATCTTGAGGCTGCAGGTTCGAGGTAGGGACATGCCAGTAGGGCTGGGGCCAAGTCAGTGGGCTTCCTCCTCTTCCTAGCTTCAGCATGGCTGTTCGGTCCTTCTTCTTGTAGGTTCTTGTCTAAGGAGGCAAGGTTCGAAGTACCCCCTAAATTCAAAATTTAGGGGCGCTACAGGTAAGTAAAGGTTGGGACCAATGGGCCCCTTCCTAGGGGTGGGTACACCCCCTATTATGCCACCCCCCAGTGGGAGGTGGGACATATGCCTCACTCTGGTAGGATGGGTCCCCCCAACTTCAAGATGGCAGGGACTGAGGGATGTTCTTCACCTCACCTCTCCCACCTGAGGGGTGGGGTTGGCAGAGGTGGGAACACCTCCCTTCCTCACTTGGTTTTTCCACCGGTTTTCCCGTTAATGTGGGGGTCAGAACCAGTGGGGACTAGTTGCTGGGAGCAGCAAGTGGCCTGCTGAAACTCAAAAAGGCAGCAAACCTTTGCCGTTTACCCTTCGTGGACCCTGCCCATCCTGGGAGAGGAGGCTTAGAACCTCTTCCCAGGATGTGCATTATTTCAGGCCCCCGAGAGCAGCAGGTTCTCGACCCAGGGGTCCAGAAAAATGTCTGGTGGTGGCAGCTGAAAGCAGCCACTCAGCTTGGACACTACTGGTAGGTCGTTTTTCAGGCGGCACCTCTAAGATGCCCTCTGTGTGCATTTTTCATTAAATCTCACACTGGCATCAGTGTGGGTTTAAGGTGCTGAGAAGTTTGATACCAAACTTCCCAGTTTTCAGTGCAGCCATTATGGTACTGTGGAGTTTTTAATGAGAAACTCCCAGCACCTTCTACTCTTAATGGCAGCACTGCACTTACAATGACTAAGAATGGCCTTAGACACTGTAGGGGTACAGGGCTCTTGCACCTGTACCCTCACCACTGGGATAGTGCACCCAGCTAGAGAAGTGACTGATCTATGCCAGGGCAGTGGGTTTTAGGCATGGCACACAGTGATGTGTGCCATGTTGACGCTCACTTTGTTCTGCACCAAAACACGCAGCCTGTAAAGGCAGTGTGTGAGTGTAAAGGTACAGGGCCTCTAAGGGTGGCACAATAAGTGCTGCAGCCCTTAGAGGCCTTCCCTAGGTACCTGTGGTACCATTTACCAGGGACTGACCTGCGGCCAGAGAGTGTCACTTGGGTTTGGTCTTCAATGCAGTTTTAGGGAAAGAACATAGGCAGTGGGCACTTGATTGGCAGGAGCCCAGGGCACACTCATTCGAAGTACATCAGCAGTTCTGCAAAATGTGTGGGCAACCATGCAGAAAGAGGGCACATTTTCACATGGAGAAAATGGCAACCACAAGACAACACAAAAAAGGAGTTGCTTTAAAGAACTGATACACCTGGGAAAGCAGTGAGGGAGAGAGGTAAAATAACATTCACGCTACAGAGAACAGTATTGCCTATAGGTTCTGATACTTGACATGGGACATGATATAGTGCCCAATCTGTCATTTCTAGATTGAAAGAAAAAGCCTTGTAACCGAATCAAACTTGAAGACCATGAGAAGTCTTGTCATTAAAAATGTCAAAATACCGCATATGGAACGGGAACGTATGCAAAGGCATCTCCATTTCATTGAATGTGAACCCCAAAGAGGTAGCTGAATTGGTGTGGTTCGACCGGAGGCCAACATTTCTGGCTGAATTCAAAGAGGATCATAGGGGTGCCTCTATGATCATTACCTTTGAAAGTCTGGCTTTTGTAGTCAAGACTTGGCTGCAAAATAACTACAAAAAATGATGTGAGAAAAAAAGGTTCTACACGTTTAAAAGAACAAGAAAGAATATTATTATTATTATTATATTATTATTATTATTATGACATTTATTAAGCGCACAGCTACCCCCAACGGGGGTGTCCCGGCGCTGAGGAATGCAGATCGAGGGGGGAGACATTAGAAGCCCGAAAATAAGAAAGTTTTCAGTTTGCCCCTGAATTGAGACTCGATGTCAATGAGCCGAAGGCTGATGGGAAGGGAGTTCCACAGTTTTGATACTGCCACTGAGAACGCTCTGCCACCTTTCTCGCTAAGCGGAATCTGGGGGTGAGCAAAAAGCGGAGGTGGTTGGACCTAAGATTAAGAGAGGATTGGACTGGTTTTAGTCTATGTCTCAGGTATTTTGGGCCTTTTCCGTTGAGGGCCCTAAAAGCTAGGACCAGGGCCTTAAACTGGACGCGAGCAGTGATCGTGAGCCAGTGAAGTTTCCTTAAGTGGGGGGAGATCGAATGTCGATAGGGGACTTTGCAGATCAGCCTGGCAGCGGCGTTCTGCACGATCTGTAGCCTGTGGAGAAGGTAGGCAGGAAGTCCCACATATAGACTGTTCGCATAATCCAAATGCGAGGTGATTAAGGCATGCGTCACTGTCTTCAATGCTTCCGTGGGGAGAAAGGGAGAGATTTTTCTTAACATATGGAGTTTCCCAAAACATGGCGAGGTGACTTTCTGGATCTGGGTTTTAAAAGATAAATCCTTATCGAACTGGACTCCAAGATTGCGAGCCACCTTTACCGGAGAAGGAGGTGGGTTGAGTTCCATACGCCACCAAGTGGCGGACGATAAGGGAACAGTTTGATTAAAAAATAACACCTCCGTCTTATCCGTATTAAGTTTTAACGTGTTTGAGGTCATCCAGGCCACAATATTGGAGAGACAGGTTCTAAAGTTTTCAAAACCCGATGGCGAGTGATCTCTAAAGGAAAAAATAAGCTGCGTATCGTCAGCGTAGGTTATCACTCTGACCCCCAAAGACTCAATCACCTTCCCAAGAGGTGCAACGTAAACGTTAAAAAAGAGGGGGCTGAGGGCAGATCCTTGGGGCACCCCGCAGCCAAGAGGTTTCCTATCTTTAGACCAGAATGGTCGGCACCAGAATTGTTGTGTGCGGTCTGTGAGAAAAGAGGTAATCCAGGCTAGAGGGGTGCCACAAATCCCCATCTCTTGGAGTCTGCTCAAGAGGATGGCATGGGAGACCGTGTCGAAGGCTGCGGACAAGTCGAGGAGCACGAGCATGGCTACCTCTCCCCGGTCCACCGTCTCCCGCACGGTCTCCGCCACCTCCAGAAGTGCAGTCTCCGTGCTATAACCGGTCCTAAAGCCGGATTGCGAATCATGTAGCAAATCATTGCTTTCGAAATAGTCCGAAAGTTGTTCTTGGACTATTTTTTCCAAAATTTTGGCAGGTTTCGGTAGCAAAGATATCGGGCGATAGTTACTAAGAACAACAGGGTCTGCCTCAGCCTTTTTTAAAAGAGGGATGAGGATTGCCTGCTTCCAGGTCTCTGGAAACTGGCCTGATACGAGAGAGGAGTTCCATATCGATAGAAGGGGTTGTATAATCGCCGGAGCAACTGTAGAGAAATCTTGAGCAGGCATAGGGTCTAAAGGTGAGCCTGATTTACATAATTGAAGTTTGTTCATTGCCATATTTAGGGTAATGGGTTTGAACGCCCCAAGCCTAGTGACCTTGGGCATGAGATCGACGGGGGGTGGGCCCTCTGTGTCCGGGTGGTTCGCTACATTAAAAGAAGCATAAATGAGAGTAATTTTCTCGTGAAAGAAAATTAGATAATTTATCACAAAATTCTTGACAAGGTTCTGTTTTATGCAGAAGGGCAGCGGGGTTGGTGAAATCTTTCACCACTTGAAAGAGTACCTTGGCCGAATTGTCTGCAGATTTAATTTTACTGGCAAAGTATTCCCTCATGGTAATTTGTTTGAGTTTGTGAACATTTTTTAGTGCCCCTCTGTACGTTATTTTGGCGGCTGGATCATAGGAGCGGCTCCAGAGGCTTTCAAGCCTTTTGCATTTACTTTTTTCATCCCGCAACAGCTGGGAGAACCAGGGAGCAGAAGGCTTGGTTCTGGCTGAGGAGAGGACAGTGAGGAGGGCAATGTTTTCAATGGCCGTAGTGAGGTATTGATTCAAATTAACAACGTCCTCATTAATGTTCGTCGAGGGTTGCCATTTGAGTATGGCTAGAGCAGGCTCAAGCTCCTCCAACGTTACTTTGAACCACTTTCTTCCCGTCCTCTCTATCCTACAGACCGGGGTCGCAGTAGGTGGGAGTTTAAGATTAAAAGGAATAGTGAAGTGGTCAGACCAGGTCACGGGGAGCGGGGCTAAGATGGAAAGGCCAGGTAGATTCGTAAAAATAAGGTCTAACGTGTGACCGGCCGTATGTGTGGGACCCACTACTTTCTGAAGAAGGTTGATGCCTTCCAAATGCTGAAGTACAATGCTTCAATGGGTCCCAATTTGTCCAGTTTTCTGGAAGAGATTTTCCAGTGGGATCTGAGAATAATAGCTATTTGTCCCCCTGTCTTTGATCCAGGTCTATTCAGCCCAACAAATTGATAGTCAGGAGGGACTGCTAGAGCGATATCAGGGTGCGAGGCATCCTTTGTCCAGGTTTCCGTAAGGAACATCAGGTCCCAGGCATTCTCTGTGAGGGAAAGCCAAATGTCGCTAGCATGTTTAGGCAGGGAACGGCAGTTAACTAGGCAGGCCTTTAATTCTCGCGGAGGAATGAGAGAGCAACTCTCTCTGGTGTCCCTGCATGCATGACGTGGCGACAAGCGCAGGGAAAATTGGCATTTTGGGCAAGTATAATGTTGCTGAGCTAGCGCAGGGTTATGCATTGTGTGGTTATCAGTTAGTAGAGGTCTAAGGTCTAGAAGACTTTCTCTGGACCAGCTACGTCGTTCTGCCAGATTAATTTGGGCATAATTACCAGCGCTGGGCGAGGGACAGGCGCGGACGGGCGCAGACGGGCTTGCCTTAGGCGCGCCTCTGGCGCGCCCGCTGCGCGTGCGCTGACACATGGGATATATAGGAAACGGAGCTTGAGATCAGCTCCGCCCCATGTGCTGCCGGAAACGCCCTGCGCGTTCTGGTGCCGGTCTCCACGCCCTCCACTCAAACAGCACACAGCTGCAGTTACCGAGGCGGGAGCAGAGAGGTAAAAATGTATATGTGCAAAATGGCAAGATCAAATGTTATTAAAATCGCTATTCATTTTAAAACATGTCAAACACTGCAAGAGTTAAAAATTATATCCCACACAGCTCAGTATATCGAGTGAACAACAAAGGTGAATCTCAAAGGATGTTGGTGGGTCAGGCAGCCGCCTACTCACCGCAATCCTCAGCGTGCAGTGAGGCCACCTAACTTAAGTAAAGAGCGGAGCTCGAGATCAGCTCCACCCCATGTGCTGCCGGAAACGCCCTGCGCGTTCTGGTGCCGGTCTCCACGCCCTCCACTCAAACAGCACACAGCTGCGGGGACCGAGGCGGGAGCAGAGAGGTAAAAATGTATATGTGCAAAATTGCAAGATCAAATGTTATTAAAATCGCTATTCATTTTAAAACATGTCAAACACTGCAAGAGTTAAAAATTATATCCCACACTGCTCAGTATATCGAGTGAACAACAAAGGTGAATCTCAAAGGATGTTGGTGGGGTCAGGCAGCCGCCTACTCACCGCAATCCTCCGGTGAGTAGGCCATTGTATTAGCATAGTAATTTGGAGACTGCTCAAGAGAAATAAGGACAAAGACACACACAGCCCCACACACACAGTCCCAGGTAGGGCAAGGTAAAGTGTGAGGACAATACATTTTGTCCGCTTGACAATGTTCTATAAAAATGCTAAAGCAGTTTCAGGTTCTGCCACTGAGTGGATCTTGGGTTAGTAAGAGGTAAGGAAAAAGGCCAGCGGTTAGAATAACTACTCCCAGATACAACACTGACGTATAATCTGCATTACCTGCTGAGCTTGTGCAGCTCAGGTGCCCGGGGTCATCAAGTCTATTCAGTGTGTCCTGCACTATGTGCTCGGCCTCCTGTACAGCACTTTGCAAGAGGGCAAACTTTTCTTCCAGGAGTCGTCGCTGTAGAGCTTGTTCTCTGTTCTCCTACAAAAAGAAGAAGCAATTAGAAGTAAAACCAACATATTGCCACATTACCCATAGCTTCTCCCAGATGTGCACAGTTGTTTATAGGCAACAGTTAATACACACATCTCTGACAGGTACACAGCACCTCCACACTTTCTTGGAGGGCTAAAAGACACCTCTAAAAGTGTACTCTCATCCAAATGAAATATGAAAAATACTGTCTATGGGACGTCCCATGTATCCCTATTCTAATGTGAGTACCATTATGCCAAATCCACTGATCAACCAATACAAGACTCATCCCAGCATTATCTCCCATGGGGCATAAATCAGAGCTGAAATCCAGAGTGAGGTCACACACCAGATATCACTCCGCTCACATATACATATCCACCCTAGAGCTTTGACAACAGGTATTAAACATTGGACTTGGAATAACAGCCAGGTAGTGTACATCCAACAGGGAGCACCATTATTAGCACAGAACGAGGGGGGTGTGATATTATCTCATCAAAACAGTGTGCTGTTATCATGGTTGGAAAAATTGCCATTGTCAAGGGGGAGCAAAATGAGATTATAAAGCCACAGAGAGGAAAGGTGCACTTTAAAGTTTAATTTCTTTTGGTTAATGCATTCCATTTCCCTTTAAGGAAAAGGAGCTTCAATCAAAAATACACGATTGCTTTACTTAAAAGCAATCACAGACATGGTAGTCTGCTGACCCCAGCAAACCACCATCTTGTGATGGCAGCGAATCGTACTGGGTCACAAATTGTAACCTACCTCATAAATATTGATGAGGTAGGTCTATTTGTGACCAATAATGAATCGCTAATTAAACTCAAAAGAGTTTCCTACAATAGGAATAGCAATTTCCAAATTGCGGTTCGCAAAAAATCGCAATTAGCAAATCGATATTCCTAACTTTCACACATCTAACCATAGTCTCTATCCATAACGTATAAACAAACATTTAACAAAAAATTTACAAAAACTTCCTTAGGGCAAAGGTGGTTAAACGGAACCAGGAGTGTAGGGATTTCAGGTCACTGCGCTTCGGAGGTATTTCTATGTGTAGGTCATCAGTACTAATGTCTGATACGATACACAACTATGGGTGTTGCTCAACATAGAAAGAAATCGAATTATATACTGAAACTAAAATTAAAGGCAAGTACATCTTGTGACCATTTATCCATTCTGAAGCTCTCCTCATGGGTAGAATAATTCATTTAGTCTAGTAAATAAGGGCCACTTGTACAAATTTTTAGGAATATCAATGACCTAATTGTGATTTTCTGTGAATCGCAATCAGGAAATTACTATTTCTAGTTTATGAAACCCATTGAATTTAATTTGGCAATTCCTAGTGGTGTTACAAATAGACCTACTTCATGAATATTAACCGCATCGATACGGCGGCTTTTCCCGCTGTACGCGGCAATTTTAAAATTACCGCGTTACATGACGAGCTCAGCTCGTCATGAGCGCACGGCAGGTTACGCTCATGACGAGCTGAGCTCGTCATCAGCCTGGAAGGGGTTAATGAGGTAGGTCACAATTTGCGACCCATTAGGAATTGCAGCCATCACAGATATGGTGGCCTGCTGGGTCAGTAGACATTCATGTCTGGGATTGCTTTTCAATAAAGCAATCTTTTTTTTAATGCAGCATGTTTTCCTTAAAGGAAAACGAGATGCGTTTCTAAAGAAAAAATTAAACGTGTAGGTTTCATTTTTGGAGTCCCATGTAGACCACTTCCCATTGGCAAATGGTTGCCACCTCCTCTTAGGTGGCGGTAAAAAGGATGATGTTACTTACCCTGCAAGCATCTGTTCATGTAGTGCTGTAGAGTCACATACTTTGAATAAGTCCGCCATCTAGTGTTGGCTCGGATGATTACAAGTTGTTTTTGTTCCAAGAAGTTTTCTTCGAGTAATGAGGCTGTGTGACTCCATCTTAAGAGCACTGTGCATGGTCTCAACACCATCTTCAGATTGTTTTGCCGTGGGTAGGTAAGAATGTAAGAATGCTGTATATGTAAGCACTGAGTTCTCCATGCGTTAGTACGAAATAAAGTGTATCAACTGCAACCTACACAAGAATTTGGGGGAGGAGGGTTGGCGCATGTGAATCTACAGAACTACATGCCAAGAACAGATGCTTGCAGGGTAAGTAACATGATCCGTTTGAGGCATGTGTGTTGTAGATACACATGCTTTGCATGACTATAAAGCAGTCCCTCTCCCTAGGCAGTGTTTAACTTGTGGGAATTGCAGTTTTTTTATTTATTTATTTATTCAAAGTTTTATATAGCGCGAACAAGATCCTTACAGATATCAGAGCGCTTCACAAAGACAGGGTAGGGGCAGTAGAATGAGCAGAGGTAGTTGGGGCAACGTAGTAGTCACAAACATAATAGGATAATAATAACATATATAAAACATATCAATATACAATCAGTTAGACAAATAATATAAGATGACCATTGATCCCCCTACAGAGGTGTTCAGGTGCGCCTTGGGTGTGTGGAAGGTTTATACCAATGTTTTAGTATAGAGAGAGCATTGAGTGGGGGCATCGGGAGAGTGAATCTGTGGCTCAGCGTGTATCATGTATTGGTCGGTAGTAGGCAAGTAGCGTAGTAGTGTCCCCATCAGGTAGAGGTATAGTGTCACAGGGCAAGGTGTGCATTGACACACGGCAGTGCAGGGTCTCTGATCAGCACCTATACCGTTCCGGAGATCTTGGCCAGAAGGATGTTTTTCACCTCTTTCTTGAAGAGTGCAGTGGAGGAGATACGCCTGGTTTCAGGAGGGAGCGCATTCCAAATCCTGGGTGCCATTCCTGAGAAGGAGCGCTTGTAAGTTTTCTCTTTCCGGAATCTACGCGGTTTCAGGAGTAGATTTTTTGAGCTTCTATTGGTTCTCGAACCTCCTGATATAGACAACTTTTGGGCGAGGTAGTTGGGTGCATTGTGGTGCACGGCCGCGTGTGTCATAACTGCAATTTTTAGCTGTATTCTGGCTTCAAAAGGCAGCCATTTTAGGGACTTTAAGTCTGGGGATATATGCGAATGTTTTCTTGAGCCAGTGATGAGTCTCGCAGCAGCGTTCAGGGAGGCTCTTAAGGGTGCTGTTGTGGATAGCGGGAGTCCGCTGAGGGCCACAATTCCGTAGTCTATTCGAGGGATGACTAACGCTTGTACAGCAATTTGGAAGTCTTCAGCAGGGAGGAAGGGTTTAATTTTCCTCAGTGTGTTGATTTGGAAATTAGCTGCTTTTGTAGCTTTGCTGACGTGCTGCTGCATGTTGAGCTTGGCGTCCAGTGTGATGCCTAGGGATTTCGCTGAGTCCACGATGGTGGGTTGGACATTGAGTGCTGTTAGGTTGTTGAGCCATGTTTGGGTGGTGGAAGTTTTCGCCGGGGGTGAGATGAGTATGAACTCAGTTTTCAGAGCATTTAGTTTGAGGTGGTTATGGGCTAGCCAGGCTTGAGTGTTAATAAGCGTGGAGTTCAGATGTTTTATATCATCCGGGGATTGAAGCTTTAGGTACAGTTGTGTGTCGTCGGCGTACATATGGAATTGGACACTGGAAGCTTGTAGCAAGGTGGTAAGCGGTTCCATGACAAGGTTGAACAATGTAGGGGAGAGGGAGGATCCTTGTGGAACGCCTAGATCTGCAGGCACAGGTGAATATAGCACATTGTCGATCTTGAACTTCTGAGACCGGTTGTGAAGGAAGGACGAGAACCATTTGAGAACTGTTCCCGATAGACCCATTCTAGTGCTTAGCAGCTCCAGCAAGTTCTCGTGTTTGACCGTGTCAAATGCTGACGAGAGGTCGAGAAGGATGAGGAGGCAGGACTCATTGCGATCAAGAATTTGGAGGGCGTCATCAATTATGTGTGTCATAGCTGTTTCTGTGCTATGTTTCGCTCGGAAGCCTGATTGATGAGAGTTGAGGAGGTCAAATTGGTCAATGTGTTTTGTTAGTTGGAGTTGGACACATTTCTCCAGCAGTTTGGCCAGGGTGGGGATGTTGGTGATGGGCCGGTAATTGTTTAGGTCGGACGGATCAGCTGTAGGTTTCTTGAGAATAGGCGTGACTTGCCCCACCTTAAGGGAGTCTGGAATGAGGCCTTGTTGCAGGGAGCTGTTGATGATTTTGGTCCAGAGAGGGAGGAGCAAAGGGATGAAGTCTTTTACAGCATTAGCAGGTAGAGGGTCTGTGAGGTGATTAGAGGGCTTCAAGGTGCAGAGCAGTTTGTATATTGTTTCTTCCGAGTAGGTATCGAAGTACAGCCAAGATGCCTTGTTTTTAGGTTGAGTGTTAGCCATTCTGGTGTGGTTGGGGAAACGGCTTACATCCATGATGAGGTCATTTCTTATGTTGTCAGTCTTTAGCTTAAAGAAAGCAGCGAAGGCTTCACAGTGTGGGGCGTCGCTTGTTGTGCTGTTTGATGGTAGGGGTTGTGTCTTTGTTTGGGTCTTGATTAGTTCGAATAGTTTTCTTGGCCTGTTTTTTGCTTGGTCCAACTGACGGCTGAAGAAGTCCAACTTTGTGCGCTTTATTTTCCTGAAGTAGGCATTTCTCCTATTTTTAAGCCTTTTGAGGTGCAGTGCTGAAGGGTCCGATCTCCAGGTGCGCTCTGCCATTCGCATAGTACGCCTGTCGTCATTGAGGCTATCGTCATACCAGGGGTTAGATGTTTTGGTGGAGACTCTCTTCAGTTGCAGCGGGGCGACTTCATTGACTATTGTATTCATAGATTCAAGGTAGTGGTCAGTCAGTGATTGAACATCCGAGGCACCAGAAGGGGGAAGGAGGAGATTGCCGATGTGGGGAGGCAGGGTAGATGGGTTAAGATTCTTCATGTCCCTCTTCCATGTTTTGGATTTGATTGGTTGAGCCGGGTTGGGTTTAACTTTTTCATTGATAAAGAAGGTGATAATGTGGTGATCTGACCAGTCGCATGGTAGAATCGCCTCCAGTTGTGTAGAATTCTCTTTGGCAATGATGAGGTCAAGTATCGCGCCTTTGTCGTGTGTTGGTTTATCGCATATTTGGGTGAGGTCAAGTGCATTGAGGAAAGTTTTGAGACTATTCACCACTGTGTCTTTCTGATCGTTCCAATGGAGATTGAAGTCACCCAGGTAGATTTGGGTGGTCTGCCGACCGGCATTGGAGGTGATCAAGTCCATGAGTTGTTGGGTGAATATGAGATTGTCACCAGGCGGGTGATGAGATGTAAAGCACAAACTTGTTTGCCCTCACTGGTGATGTCGAGGCAGAGGAGTTCACAGGAGAGGAGGGAAGGGGAGGTGACTTTAGTAACGGAGAGGTTGCTCCTAAAAATGCATGCAATTCCCCCGCCCGTCTTGTCTGAGGACCTGTCTAGCCTAATGATGTGGTAGTTAGGGGGGACTAGTATGTCCATAATCGGGGTAGAGGCTTCAGTAAGCCAGGTTTCTGTTAGAATGGCTAGGTCCAGATCCCTAGCTGAGACGAGGTTGGCGATGTCGGAGGAGTGTTTATGGGCAGATCTGCAGTTGAGTAGGATGCATTTTAGTTTGGGATAGAGAAGGGTGGTCGAGCTTTCTAGAGTGAGGGGAATTTTTGTTATTTGATCCCATCTCACTTCTATCCCTACTATGCACTGATTGATACCTCATATACCTCATTAAGTTGTAAATTACACCCACTCACTTTATACTACTGGATTACATTGATGCTACCCCTACATTTGGGTTAGTTCTGGACACTCTTTAGCATCACGGTTAGTTCCATTTAACTGATTGCTACCTCATATTACCTGTACGTTTTTGTATGCTGCACCTACTCACTGTTTACTCCTGGACGACACCGATCGCTACCTCATATATTGGATATTTGGCCACTCGCTAGTGCCCCATTTATGCTATGCAACCTACGGTTGACGTTTGCTCTTGCACTCGTGTATTACTTTTGTGCCTCCTCGGATTCAGTAATTCATAAGTAACTCAGCCCTTTTCTATATTGTATATGTGGTAAGATACACCTATCTCACCCTCATCCCTATCACTCACCATTCAGTGCTCGCTACCTCTTTTATTTGTTGATTCTTCGATATAAGCTACCTCACGATGCTGCACTGATTATTACTACCTCATTCACTCGTTTAGTCATGTAAACTGCACCCAGCCACTTTCTACACTTGACTACGCTGCTGTTACCTAGGACATTCTGATGTGTAAATTTTGATTCTGCCTAATCGGTTCCACCTCTCATATTTTGTCCATGGTGTAAGCTGACTGCCACCCCGCATATAGGACACAACAGGAAGGCCACACCTGCACTGTCTTGTTTGTTTTTCGATTTACACTGACCTCTATCCTTTAAACAGTTGGCCACTCACTAATGTCATTCCTCTGCCCTGTAACTAGCGGCTGACAGTTTTCTTATTGTCGTCCTATCTCCTACACCCAACATCACTTCACTCCAAAATGGAGCTCAACGGCAAGCACACTTTTAGAATTAACTATCCTTCCACACTCTCCAAAAAAGCCAATAAACGTTTTAAACATAACTTGTTGAGGCTGCACCCGGAAACACCCTTTGCGGACACCTACTTCTCAGCGGGTAAGGGAGCCCTGAATACTGATATCATCTTCCACACGGCACGCAGAGCCCAATGGAGAAAAGCGTCATATCCCTACTCACCGTCTCCACCACCAGGAAAACAACTCATGGCCTAACTCTCTCCATCACACCTTCCCACTTCTTCCCTGGCAGGACTACCATTACTATCTACAATAACGGGATTGTCCTAATTCAATCTACGGACAAGAACCTGGAACTACTAGACAACTTGTTCCCCAAGTTCAAAGAGCACCTTTCCAAACTGAGGACCCCCACCAAAAAACATACCAGCACTATCACCCCTGACGTCGCAGCCCCCACCTACAACACCTCTACCCCCAGCACCCCAGTAAATGTCCCACCTATTGTTAACGCCCCACACTCCCCTAGGACCGTCACAAATATCCCCACCTCATATACTAGCCGCCCCTTTAACTTGACCCCTCGTTTCCCCACTCATACTCCCTCCATTCCCCACCCCCCTGACATAACAACTCCCACCCACTTCATGCCACCATCTGAACACACCACCGATCGGAGTCTATCCACCCATCCCCCACGTGGTAGACCCCGCTCCCTCCCCAGCCCCCTCCCCACTCCCACCCACGAGACTCTCACACCTGACACAACAACTCTCACCCACAACACGCCACCATCTGAACACACCACCAGCCGGAATTTATCCACCCCTCCCTCCCATTCCACCCACGGCGGACATCTCCCCCGCCCTAGCTCCCTCCCCACTCCCACCCTCGACACTCTCACCCTCCCAACAAAAGATACAGAACATACCGTCTCCTCTACCTTAGCATCCCCCCCCCTCCTTCCCCCTATACTCAGCCCGCATTACCCTCCTGTCTCCCCCACTGTCTTCAGCCTCCACTCGCTCTTCTATTCACCGGCTCCGTCTCCCACTGACGCCACTACCTATGCCTCCCACCCACCGCCTATTTCACCTACCTCACCCACACCCCTCGCCCACAAACACGCCCACTCTTTGAAGGCCATCCCACTCATTAGCACCGCAGAACCTTCCATCAACGCGAGTACATCCCCCCCTTCGATACCCTGCCCGCTTTCCAGCTCACTTCACAACCATTCGCCAATGGCTCTCACCACCAACGCCATCCCCAATACACCTCCTGACCTGACTTTATCCACCCTCCAACAACTCAAAGAGGATATTCTACAAATCAAAATAGATGTCCACGCAATCAAAGACCTTCTCTCATCACAGCCCAGTCTACCTCCCATCATCCCTCTACCCGACAAACGACGCACCCGCCCTACATACCCTCGCCTCCAACGACACCAGCGCTGGCCGACTATCCCCGTTCGCAATAACTCCCACCGCCCCCGTCGTGTCCTCAACACATTGTCGGACCGCGACCTATGCTCTCTCCTAGACTCTTATGGCCCAGGTCCGGTAAAACACATATCCAACGCACACATCCCCATACCCACAATTCTTACAAACCCTCTGAGGCTCCCAACACTCAACAACAGAGGTTCCGTCCCTAACAACCTCAGTTGTTTGAAAAAGAGTTTTAAGTACTGCCTGACCAACGAAAAAGAGTTTTAAGTACTGCCTGACCAACACTGGCTTGTTGGCGTACAAGTATATCCGCACAATAATGTTTTGTGAAGGTGTGTGGAGTAGACCATGTTGCTGCTTTGCAAATATCAGCAATAGGAATGGTCCCTAAGAAAGCCATACAAGCTCCGATTTTTCTAGTGGAGTGTGCTTTTGGTGGAACACGTAAAAGTCATTTAGCTTTTGCATAGCATGTCTGGATGCAATCAACTATCCATCTTGAAATGCCTGATTTTGAAATTGCCTTTCCTAAATGACGAGGTGCAAAGGCAACAACCAATTGTTTTGTTTTTTCTAAATGATTTAGTCCTGTGGATGTAATTCATCAAAGCCCTTTTGACATTTAAAGTGTGTAATGCCCTTTCTGCAGCTTTGTCTGGTTGCGGGAAAAAAATAGGTAAATCAATGGAATGATTAATATGGAAATTAGAAACTAATTTTTGGGTTAGTTCTAAGCACTACCCTGCTCTGTAGTTTAAAGAAATGCTCTTCTAGGGTTAATGCTTGAATTTCACTGACTCTTCTAAGAGAAGTAATAGCGATTACAAAGGCTAGTTTCCATGAAAGGTACTGCAATTGACAAGAATGTTATGGTGCAAAAGGAGGACCCATTAATTATGTTAATACAATGTTTAAGTTCCATGATGGGCAGATGGAAGTCTAGGAGGAATCATTCTTTTAAGTCTCTTCATAAAAGCTTTTAGAACAGGAATTTTAAATACCGATATGTGATGTCTATTTGAAGGTATGCTGCAATAGCTGCAAGATGTAATTCTATGGCAGTTTATGCTGATCCTGCAGTTTGGAAATGCAATACGTATCAAATAAGTGTTTGAACCTTTGCCTGAAGAGGGTTAACGTTTTATTTGTGGCAGAACATAACAAAGTGTTTCCATATTGCTGCATAACATTGCCTTGTAGTTGGTTTACGAGCCTCTTCAAGAATGTTCATACATTCTTTTTTTATTTCAAATCATTTTTATTGAGTTTCAATACATGAACAAATAACTAATAGAAAGACAATAAAGAAAACACAAGAATTTTCATACATTCTTGAGGTAAATTTAAGTATTCAAATTCTACAGTCGCCATATTGCAAGATTCTATTCCTTGGGATTGGGATGTCCCAGTGCACCATGGTGCTGCGTGAGAAAGTCTGGGCTCCGGTGAATCTTCTCAAGTAGGACTAAAGACAGTTCCAGGAGTGTTGACAACCATGGTTGTCGAACCCATGTTGGAGCTATTAGTTTCATGGTGAGAGATATCTGTCTGAGTTTCTGAACCACTAATGGAAATAGTGAGAGAGATGGAAAAGCGTAAGCAAATATCCCTGACCAGTTTACCCATAGAGCATTGCCTTTGGATTGATGGTGTGGGTACCTGCTTGCGAAGTGTGGGCATTTAACATTTTCTTTTGTTGCAAACAGGTCTATTTCTAGAACCCCCCACTTGTGAAAGTATGGCTAAAGAACAATGGGGTGAATCTCCCATTTGCGAACTTGTTGTTGTGCTTGTTTAGAAAGTTCGCAATTTGATTGCTTGTCCCTGGGACATGTGCTGCTAGGAGACAAATGTGGGGATGTATTGCTAATCTCCATATTTTCTGTGCTACTTGGGATAATTGGAGATCGTGCCCCCCCCCCACACCCTCACACCCCTGTTTTTGTAAAAAATACTTTGTTGTCATATTGTCTGTACGAATGAGGACAACTTTGTGTTGCAGGTGAGGTAGGAAGGATTTGATTGCTAGATGAACAGCTTGCAGCCCTAGGTGATTGATATGGAGATTCTTGTATTTGGAATCCCATATTCCCTGAATAGTGAGGTTGTGGAGATGTGCACCCCAACCTGTTAGGGAAGCATCTGTTGTGAGTAACATCTGGTTAACAGGGTCCTGAAATGACCGTCCTTTGGATAAATTCTGTGGATTGCACCATTGCAGAGAGTGATTCGTGTGGCTGTCTACACCAGATAGTGAAGATGACCCAGTGATTGAGTCCACTTTTGAGAGCGACATTGTTATAGATTTCTCATATTTAGTATGGCATGTGGTACTATGTGAATATAGGATGCCATCATCCCTAGAAGTCTGAGAAATATTTTTGCAGGAAGTTGATTTCCTGTTTGAAACTGTTGAATTAATGTAACTATGTTGTGTAGTCTGTCTGTGTTTGGGTATGCTGATGCTGAGTGTGTGTTCAGTACAGCCCCTAGGTACCACTGAGTCTTGCCTGGCTGTAGATGAGATTTTTGTAGATTGATGGTAAACCCGAGTTAATGTGGCAAATCTATGGCTTTTTAGAGTGTTTTGGTTGCAAAGGATGTAGTTGTTTGCTGTGATTAAAATGTCATCTAGATATGGAAAAACATTAATATTTTGTCTGTGTAGATGTGCTGCTACTACTGCTAGGCACTTTATGAAGACTCATGGTGTTGTGGTAATTCCAAAGGGAGGAACTTTGAACGGATGATGTTTTCCTTGAAATAGAAATCAGAGGTATTTCCTGCATGCGTGATGAATTGGTATGTGGAAGGAAAATGCTACTTACCCAATATACATCTGTTCTTGGCATATAGAGCTGTAGATTCATCTGAGTGAGCATAGATTGCCATCTGGTGTTGGGCCCGGATGTTTGCACTTTGGTTTTCTTCGAAGAAGTCTTTGTAGTCACAAGGTAGGTGACTCCTCCTTTTGGTGATAGTGCACATCGACTCCATCCTTAGATTGTTTTGCCATAACGGTGGATGATGGAGTTAGTAAGAGTAGTAAAGGGATGTCCATGTAAAATGTATCTAAGTAAGATATGACTGAAAAAGATAGAGGTACCCAGGGAGGCGGGTGGGCGCATATGAATCTACAGCTCTATATGCCAAGAACAGATGCATAGTGGGTAAGTAGCATTTTCTGTTCAAGGCATAGGAGCTGTAGATCATATGCGTTAGCATAGACTATACAGCAGCTAACCCGTATCTGTGGCAGTGGTTTGATATAGTGCCTGGCCCACACTAGCTTGTTGTTTTGCAAACACATCTACACAATAGTGTTTTGTGAATGTGTGTGGTGTAGACCATGTTGCAGCCTTACAGATGTCATCTAAGGGTATGTTCCCTCAGAATGCCAGAGAAGCCCCCAGTTAGCGTGTAGAGTGCACTCTAGGGAGAATTGTTAAGGTGCGTTTAGCTTTAAGGTATCATATTTGGATGCACTTAACTATCCACCGTGCAATACCTACTTTTGAAATGGGATTGCCTTTATGTGGAGGGGAAAAAGCAACAAGTTTTTTAGTTTTCCTGAAAGATTTGGCTCTTTCAATGTAATAAAGTAGTGCTCTTTTTACGTCTAATGTGTGAAGAGCATGTTCTGCTACTGAGTCTGGTTGAGGAAAAAACAGGGGTAACTCAACAGACTGGTTGAGATGAAAAGCACAAACGACTTTGAGTAGACATTTTTGGTTAGTCCACTTTATTGTGGTGAATTTGTTAAAAATGGTTCTTGCATGGTTAGTGCCTGGAGTTCACCAACTCTTTTAAGAGATGTGATGGCTATAAGGAAGGCTACCTTCCAAATCTGAAACTGTAGTTCGCATTTGTGCAATGGCTCAAATTGTGGGCCTATGAGTCTTGAAAGGACTATATTAAGATTCCACACGGGGGGAGGAGCCTAGCTCGCGGCCGTAATGGTCGCCCTTTAGCTCGGCTCCCGCAGCCCTCCGTCCTGATTGCCTATCCTGTCTTCCATCCTGTCCGGGGACGACACATTTTTGGGGCATTGGAAACATAACGGCTTGTTTGTACTTACCATCCGACCCCGGGGTCTCGGTGTGCAGTGGCTCCGGAGTTGTGGCCTCTGAGAGATCGGGGCCTCTGCGAGACTTGGACCGGGACCTGGCCGGTGGGATCCGACGGCTCTCGGCCCCGGCCGAGAGCGAGAACCAGTGTTGGGAGCCGATGTGCGAAGATCCCGGCGATCCTGACCCGGGCCTGCCCTGGTGGCCGCGTGGCCGACGTGGGTGAGAGGGCCGGGGACCTGAGTCTGTGAGGGGGTCTCTCCCCGCCGCTGCTTTGTCCGGCGGCCCTGGTCCTCGGGGCCCGGACTCCGCTTGATCGGGGCACCGGTGCTGGTGCTGGCGGAGACCCGTCTCGGGCAGACATCCATTTGGCATCGAGGCCGCCCTTGCTGGGACCCCCGGAGCTTGTAAAGTCCTACATTTGAGAACTGTTCTTTCCGGGGGTCTTGGTGAGCGGCGATTGGGCTGATTCACGAAATGGCGGCCGACCCTCTGCAACGAGAATCACCCTGTGGCGGCGGGCCCGTGTTGCCTATTGGTGTGGGGAGCGGATCTGGTGGACGTGAGCCGACGGTCAGAGATATCCTGGAAGCCCTGAGATCCCTACACGCTTCCCTGGCCCTGGGCGTCTCGGTGGGTACGCCACGGTCTGCCGCCATTTTGGGCGGCCATTTCTTCTTGTCGCCCTCTTGTTTCGAAGACTTCATTGCCTCACCCCCCTCGATTGACTTGAGTGTCTCCGCCACTGATCGAAGATCGTCTAGTGTGTCGGTGACTTTGGGGCGCCCTGCTTTTCAAGGTTCGGACCCCGGGGACTTGGATGCTGTACTGCGACCCTGTTCGACATTGTTGCCTGAAACTATTGGTGGACTGCCGACTGTGCCTGCTTCGATGACTTTGCCTGTGTCTATACTTGGGGCCACCTCGCCTGCTCCAGTGGCGCAACTGAACTCCTGTTTTTCATTGCTCGTGCTGCGATATTTGATGCATCGATACTTTCTGTTTGGACTATTGCTCCCTTGTGGATCTATCTACCCCCCACGTAACTATGCTAGTCACCATTCCACTCGATTACATGCTGATTTAGTACTTAGTATGTGGTTTTACATTGTCATGTGGTGGGTGGGGTTTGTCGCTCGAAAGGGTTGGGGGTGAAATGTACGACTTCCGTTTGATTCCCGGTATACGATTTAGTAGCATAATTGTTTTTAATCGTGGAAAGATGGGAGGTCCCCTTCTCCTAATGTTTTGTGGCACGTGATGGGGTGTCCTCCTGGTCTGTTTTTGATTGTGCTTGTCTGGTTGGGCGGAGGGCTGCGGCCGCCCGTTCGGATTATGGTTATTCTGCTCCTCCCTCCTGTCTTCTTTTCTCCGCTTTTGTTGCCTTTTTGTCTCTTTCTTCTCTCTTACTTCTCGCTATATTTCGGGTTCTGGTTTAGGGCGACAGGCACGCTGTTTGAAGGGTGGGCCATAGCCTTCTACAGGGGTGCAGGGTGGGATGGGTGGGTTGGGCTCTATTTTTTGTTTGTCTTCTGGTTCTATGGCCCTTTTGTATCTCTTTTTCGTGAGGCCGCGTCTGTCCCGACCTCCTGTGGTGTGTTTCGGGTGGGGGGTGTGGCGTCGTTCATCCTCCTGCTATGTTTCGGCTGTCTTTCTCCCCGATCGCCATACCCCCACTTGGGCCGCTACTCCTTTTGTCTCCTGTCTTCCCGCCACGGGGGGCCTGTGTCGGCGTGTCTTCTTCCTTTCGTTTTTTCATATTTTCTTATTTTCCTTTTATTGTTTTATTTTGTCTTCCCTCCATTTTCCTCTCCCTTCCTCTTCCCCTTCCCCACTTCGTTCCCCCCCCCCTTTTTTCCTTCCTGTGTCCCAGAGGTTATTGTGACGGGCTGGTTTTGATGCATTGTTTTTCCGATCCCGCTGTTCTGGCTTGGTAGTGTCTTGGGTGGCGGGCATGTTACGATGAAAATGCTCAGGGGCTGATTGTGTCTCACGTATCCTGATTTTCTTGAATGCACTGTATTGTCCCCCCGATATTTTGCCCCCATGCCCCCTTATTAATGTTGTGGTTGGTTTGGGATATCGGATGCCTCCATATTGTAAGTGAGCCTGTCATATGTCTTCTCCCCATATTATAAAATTAAGCCTTATTTACTCCTGTGTTTTAGCCCTTGGGTTTCTGTAATTTTCCCCTTCTACGATTGTACGGCCTCTACTTTGTGTTGATTGATTATGTAATATTTGCCTGGTGACTCCTGATTATTTTGCACATTGCGGCCGGCCGGCTTGGTTGTAGGCCTCGACTTGTCTTTCCTTTGATGTCAATAAAGGTTTAAAAAAAAAAAAAAAAAAAAAGATTCCACACGGGACAAGTTGGAAGTCTAGGAGGAATGATTCTTTTGAGTCCTTCCATAAAGGCTTTAATAGCGGGTACACGAAACAAGGACAAGTGTTGTCTGTTTTGTAGGTAAGCTGCTATTGCAGCAAGATGCAGATGCTATGTTAGTCTGTTGTTGGTGTAACAGATAGCAAATGATGTTTTGAATTGAAGCATCAACGGTCCCAAACTTTATTTAGTTTCACAGATGAGGTAAGCAGTAATCATACAGTGTCATACCAATGAAACATTACTACAAACGGTACTTGGCTATCAGCACAAAATGACAATGCAAGTATATACAAGTGAAAATAAACAGTAGCCAGTGGAGAGGCATTAGTTCACAAGTGGCAGTGCTAGGAAATGTCTCGTGTCGCAGTGCTCGCGACTCGTAGCACTGCGCAAAGGCCATGGTGTCCAAGAAGTCCAACAGTCATTGTATGAAGTTGCGTTCCCTGGTTATCAACAATCTCTGCGTCAACCAAAAGATATAACTGGGAAATAAAAGAAGAGGGAAAGGGAAAAATATTTCAACAACTGTTGGACTAGTATATGTGTGTGTGGTAGTGTGTATCTAGGTCCCTAGCTGTGTGTGGTGCACCCTATGTGGGCTGCGCGGGGGCGGGTGTAAATGAGGATGTGGGGTCGCTGCTGCTGCAGGGCGGAGGGAGGGGGGGGGAAGGGCAGCGGCGGGGAGCGGCAGGGGACATCCCACGTTGTGTAAAATCTCAGCAGTCAGGGCAGGCGGCGGGGGGGGGGGAGGAGGGGGGGAGGGGGGGCGCGGCAGCGGGGGGGGGGGGGTAAATTCTGTGCCCTACATGGACAGCAATGAACTGGGTCCTGTCTAGTCTGCGTCGAGGCGGCATTCTATACCGGCCTGGGCGCACGCCCGATGGTACGCGATCAGGGTAGCGTCCCAGTCTTGGGCTATCGGGTATTTCCGTAGGCCAGCGGTCTCCTCCCTGTGTAGTGACACACTCTCCGCACAGGCCCAGTTGCCAAAAGAGCGACGCCAGTCCGCAGGGCGTGGTGGAGTGGCGCTTTTCCACCGTTTCGTTATGAGGCGCTTGGCCGTGATGAGGCCTAAGTCCCAAAAACGTGCCCGCAGCTTGGTCTGCTTGGATCTCTTGTAGAGTCCCAATAGGCATACTTCCCACGTCCTGGGGAGAGTTTCGCCTGTGGCCGCTGACAGCGTGTCAGTGACCGCTGACCAGTACGAGGAGAGGTGGGCACAATTCCAGAGTGCGTGTAGGAAGTCTGAGTCCAGGAGGCCGCATCGGGGACACGCCGACGAAGTGAGTCCAAAATAGCGATTCAGTTTGTCAGGAGACAGATACGCTCGGTGAACGATATAATACTGGATGGTTCGAAATCGCGCGTTGCGGGGAACATTTCTAGCGCCCGCTAGTATCGACCCATTGTTTGTCCGTCCAGCCGGAGCCCCGGTCGGCCGTCCACTTCTCCCTCAATCTTTGGGAGGAGAATTGGGTATGGGTGTGTAGAGCCTGTGCCAGCCAGTGCGCTATGTGAGACCCATTGCCCATCACGTGTAGGTACTGGATGAGCAGATGAGTGGGCGGTTCTTGGCTCATGTCACCCCATGCCTTCGTCAGCTCATTGAGGAGTCTGGCATGTGTCAGGAATTGACCCACCGGTAGCTCGGTATCTGCGGCCAGGGTCTCGAAGGGCAGCAGCTCTCCGTCGCTATACAGGCCGCTCAGGTCGTCTAGGTCTGCCGCAGTCCAGCTGCGTAGCTCAGTCGAGGACAGTATGCCCGTGCCCAAGGGTGCCCAAGGGAGTCCCTAGTAGAGGTAGGTTCGGGGCATAGGGTATGGTACCTTTGGTGAGTCTGAGGGCCCGCGCAAAGCACCGCCTTGCAAGCGCCACATGGACTTGTGTGAGGTGCCGTCCCTGCGTTAGGGGGTGGAAGAGTGTTAGCACCCGCACGGGGGACAGGATGGTGTCGGCCGTGGCCATGTCCATCAGGTTCTTGCCGCTCAGCCAGTAAGCGACCCATTGTAGCTGGGCCGCTAAGTAATATAGCTCTTGATTGGGGACTGCCAAGCCTCCAGCGTCCGTGGCAGCATATAAGGTCCTTAACGCTACCCGGGGCCTCCCTTTGTTCCAAATGAGGCGCCTGGTGAGAGTTTCCAGTCCTCTGAAGATGTGGATTGATTTGATTGTTATAACAAAAATTTACAAATTGTTTCCATTTTGCTGCGCAGCATGCTCTTGTGGTGGGGCGTCTAGCCTCTCTAATGACGTTCATGGAGTCTGGCGGAAGATTGAGATAGCCAAACTCGGATTTCAGGTGCCAGATCCCAAGGTTGAGTTGACTGGGATCTGGACCTTATCTCTCCATGGCTCTGAGTGAGAAGCTTGGGGGAGAGGTGTAGTTTGTTTTTGCAAGAGACAGGACCCCGGCACTCTAAATATTTCGTATATAATTATCAGATAAGTAATTACCTCAATAGAAACACCAAGGTAATGAGAAAAACGTTCTGTCACAGGAATTATGCATACACACCAGTGGTTTATTTCCTCAGAAACACATACATAATTTTTCAAACAGTCTTGGCATTTACAAAGAATAGATTCTATAATCTCAGTAGAAATCTAGTTTCTTGTCTTTGTAGCACGACAATAGTCAACGCTCGTTTCGTCACCACCGTGACTTCCTCAAGGCTTATGCAGTGTCGTCATGGGAGCCAGCAGAATTGCTCTCACTTTGACTTCAGAAATCTCGAACTATTGGTAGTCCTTTGTCGAAACTAATGGTATAAGAAGGATGCGTATTCCTATTATCTCAAATCCTTTCTTGTGACTGGTTCTATTGCATGTTTTTTTAACAGGGAGAGAACCTCTTGTTTTAAGAGTGCTAGGTGTTCTGGTGACATTGCACACTCTTTTGGAAGGAGATTTGGGGGGGTACATGTAAGTTCCAGGCAATTACCATACTGGATAATTTGTAATACCCATTTGTCTGTAAAGATTAAATTCCAGACAGGTAGGAACTGTGAGAGTCTTCCCCCGACAGGTGTAGAATGATGGGGTAGTGGAGGGAAGTCAGTGTTTATGGGAAGTGCGCGTGGAATAACCTCTGCCTCGTCCCTTGTTATTATTTCCTCTGTAGCCTCCTCGAAAATAACCTCTGGAGGATTGGTTGTTCTTATAAGAGGAGGAGGGAGTCTCTGACAACAATGTTTTTGAGCCACCTCTATAAAAGGAGCGGCGAAAAGAAACCCTGCTGGTAGGTAATTGTAAGGCCCCCATGGACTTAGCAGTTTCAGTGTCCTTTTTCATCTTTTCAAGTGAAGCGTCAACTGTTGGCCCAAAAAGATGCTCTTTATCAAAGGGCTGATTGAGTATGGAGAATTGAACCTCCAGCTTTAATCCAGAGATTTGAAGCCAAGCGTGCCTGTGTAGTTGTATGCTGGTGTTGATGGTACGAGATGCTGTGTCTGCTGCATCCAGTGCGCATTTTATGTAAGTATTGTTGATAAGCTTCCCTCCTTGAATGAGGTCGTTAGCCTTTGTTTTGTATTCATCAGGCAAGTGTTGGATGAGTTTTCAAACTCAACATAGTGGGCTCTGTCGTAACTTGCTAACAGGGCCTTAGCATTGGTGATTCGCCAATAGTTAGCAGCCTGTGAGGCCACTCTTTTGCCTGATGCATCTATTAATTTAGACTCCTTATCAGGAGGAGGGGCGTCGCCTGTCGTTTGGGAATTAGCTCTTTTGCGGCCGTTAGATACGACCAGAGAGTCTAAGGGCAACTGTTCCCTAATATATACAGGGTCTGTAGGAGTGGGCTTGAACTTTTTATTCACTCTAGGGGTCAGTATTCTGGCTCTGACTGGGTCCTTAAAAACCTCATCTATGTGTTTTATCATGCCTTTGAGCATGGGCAAAGTATTAGTGGATTTCTGTAAATGTGTGAATGTCTCCACAAGAAAATCCTCCTCTAGAGGGTCTGAGTGTAGCTCCACCCCATGGTATTGAGCAGCCTTGTTAATAAGCTGTGTAAAGCCTATATTATCATCAGGTGAGGAGGGTCTGCAAGGATACAGGTCAGGGTCCTTATTGTAATCTTCCCATGGATCAGTGTCATGTGGAAAGTCTTGTGGTATGTCCTGATCTTCGTCCCCATCCGCATAATCATCATCCTGTGGTTCAGCTGAAAATGGGGGTGGTGGTGAATTTGATGGTGTGATTAGTAAATGTGGGTTAGGTGGAGGAGAAGGAGGTATGTAAGGGGGAGAAGGGTTAGTACCCAGGTCTTTCTTTTTCAGAAAGATAGGACAGTACTCTGAGAGATTTAGCTTCCGTTTTTTTTTGCAAGAGTGACTGTAAGTTGTCCTGTTTTGGGATCGATACGGAGTCTTTTCTGTTTTGGGTCCAAAACTGTATCTTTGGATGGAAGTTCTTTGGAAGGAGTGTCTTTCTCCTTAGGGATGGGTTTCGGCATGGAAGCTTTATGAGGGTTATTGTGCGTAGAATCCGAATGCTTACTTTTGGTGTGTTTAGAACCTGAATCTTTCGGAGCGGGATGTTTCGGTGCGGAGGTTGACGGCTCCGAGCTTTAAGGACGATTTCGGCTCCAAAGCTTTTTTCAGCTCCGAAGGGGTCTTCTGTGCCAGCGATGTAGGGGGTGGCACCAGGGGCGGCTTATGTTTCAGTGCCGAAGGTGGTGTTTCGGTAGCGGAATGGCGCAAGCTCGAACCCGAAGGCTTGTCCTTATTTTTCAGAGCCGGACCCGAGGGCGGGTCATTAGAAACTTTTAGTCGGTGTCGACCTGAGTTCGAGAGCGGGGGTGATACCGAAGCCTTAGTCTTTTTGGGTTGTGTGGTCACATGGGGATTTGTGCTAATGGCACGTTGACCCAGGGTGATGTTCAGATCTTCCTCCATTTCGGAGTCGGCTTCGGAGATGGAGATCAGTTCTTCTTCTTCGGGCTCTATGTCAGTACAGGGAACCTCTGAATCTTCTCCAAAGACGTCGTGGCATCGAGCCCGACGGTCATGAAGAGTCTTTTTTTTTTCAGAACGATCGACACGCTTCAGAATTCTTCTTGTCGTGTTCCGGGGATAAGCACATGTTGCAGACCTGGTGCAGGTTGGTGTGTGGGAACTTAGCACGACACCCGGGAGTGCTGGCGTGGTTGACACGAGTATGCCAAACGGTCCACCTCAAAGATCCTGAGCGAACGTTTTACAAATTCTTCGATGCACATCGAGTGGGAAACCGCAATTGAAAGACAATACCGTCGAGGGTACAGGTTCGAAAACGATACCGAACCAGAGCTCAGCAATACACATCCGTACCAGATGGCGAAAAAAACAATGTAAGGATGGAGGTGATGCCCATGCGCACTATGACCAAAAGGAGGGGTCAACTACCTCGCGACAACAAAGACTTCTTCAAAGTGCAAACATCCGGGCCCAACACCAGATGGCGATCTATGTGAACGCATATGATGTATAGCTCATATGCCTCGAACATAGGCATCCTTTAGATCTAAAACCACAATGAAGTCTCCTTTTTGTAATTTTGTAATTATCTTTTGGAGAGTAACCATATGGAAGTGTTCTCATATGATGTAATCATTTAATGATCTGAGATTGAGAAGGAGTTGTAGGGAACCATCCTTTTTTGTATATTAGGATGTATAGTAAATATACTGATGTTCCTTCCAATTGTGAAGGAACTATTTATAATGCTTCTTTTTGTAATACAGCTGATATCTCTTTTTGCAGAAGGATTTGATGTTGTGCAGATAGTTTGTGTTTAAGAGGTGGAATATGAGCTCCAGACAATAACCATGTTGGATAATGTCCAAGACCCAGTGGTCTGTTGTGATTGATTTCCAAGTGTAAAAAACGGTTGAAGATGACCCCTGACAGGTGTTAGATGGTCAGGGGGAATGGTAAGGAAGTCATTGCTTGTTATTGGCGTTTGAGGAACAGGTGTTGTCTGCCTCTTCCTTTAAAATAGTTTCCTCTAAAAGAGCTTCTGTAGAAAGTTCTAGGAGTAGAGATTTGTCCCTAATTTTTGTACTGTGACCCAGAGGTCTCTGTGGTGGCAGTTTTGGCACCTAGTTTGTAATTGGGCCTACAAAAAGAACCACAGTAGGTATTAGTTTGTAGGGTTCTTATAGATTTTGCTACCTCAGTGTCTATCTTCATCTCCATCTTCTCTGTGTCTACTTTCAGGCCGAAAAGATGTTCTTTATCGAATGGGAGATTTAATTTGGACTGCTGTACTTCAGGTTTGAATCCGGATACCCTTGACCATGCATGTCTAGGTAATAGGATACTGGTGTTGATACCCCTAGCAGCAGTGTCAGCTGCATCTAGTGCACACTTTATAGAATTGTTAGTAATAAGTCTACCTTCATTCACTATTTCTTGACCCCTTTTTTTATGCTCCTCTGCGAGATGTTAGAGGAGCCCCTCCATTTCGTCACAGTGGGCCCTGACATAACTTGCTAATAAGCTTGGCTATTAGCAATAGCCAATGATTAGATGCTTGTACCGCAATATATCAGAGGCATCTATGAGCTTGGATTCTTTTTCTGGAGGTGGTGCTTCTCAAGTTGTTTGGGAGTTTGCTCTTTTCCTGGCATTTGACACTACCAAAGAGTCCGGGGTGAGTTGGCTTTTAATAACAAGCATTTGCAATGCAATAGGTCTTGCAACTGCGAGTTTTGGAGCTATTGGTATTGTAAATGGTATTGTAAATGGCAATGCCTTTTATTTACGTGTTAGTTTTTAAAACATAAATAAAAGGCATTGTCATTTACAATGCCAATAGGTTAAACTCTTGCAAATGCGAGACCTATTGCATTGCAAATGCTTGTTAATTAAAACCTGACGTTTCCTTAGCTCGAGGCCCTTAAAACGAAGAGTGGTGCTCAACCCTTCCGCCCCCAACCTATAAGACTCCTCTGCCTCACCATATTCTCAGACTATCGCTAAAAGAACACGATCCATTGTAACCTCTATACCAGTCACTGACCCCCTTCAACCTCCCAAAAATATGTACTGCTCACCACACCCCAAATACGCTCCCTGAAGTACAGACTCCGTACTCTTCACATTTGCAGTACCCCAACATACAAGGGTGTGTGACCCTCAAAGTAACTCACGGGATCTGTAATGCCCACCACACCCTTCAGTACACGTAATGTACTCCCCCATAAGCTTACACAGAAACGGAAACTTACACAATCTGTTCTGCTCCCCGTGGCAGGCACCAACCACTGAAAGTCCCCCAAAACAAGGGCTCTATGTTTTAGTCACTGACACTCCTAAGCTCTGTATTTCTCACACTTTTTCCACTGCCCGGAATCAACAAGTCTATAAATCCCAGCCCCCCCCCCACCCATTTGTACCCTCTCAATACGATATCACCACTGTTGTATTTCAACATTCGCCCTAACTTCCTCACCCAAATAAATGTCCCCGAAAGAGCCGCTGCCGATCTTCCGACCCAGTCGGTATCTGTCCCGACCCGAAGCTCCATGGCTTCCCATTCTGTTCGGCTCCCGGGGATCCTGGGGCGGCTCCCCGGCCTGTTGGATCTCCCCCGGTCCAGAGACTCCTTGTCACCGCGAATACAGTTTTAATTCTTCTGGCACCTTCCCAAATATGCGGTTTTTAGTCCCCGGTTCCGCCTTTTGGACCCAGCAACAGCTGATTGTCTTCTCCCGGATGGCCTGCCTCCTGTTCCCGAGTTTCAACTCTCGCCTCCTCCGGCTCCCCCCGGGCGTCACTGTCCCCATAGCTCACTCGGCCCCTGGTAGCGGTGGGCTCTCAATGGCCCGATGTATGACTTGCCCGGGCTCCGGGGCTCTTGCTCAGCCACCGCTTGCACTGAGGAGCCCTCAGACAGCCCCGGATTACGTTGGATGCCGGCTGCCCCTGATCAGTTCTTTCTACCCGGAATACGGTTAGCCATACTCTGTGACGTCACTTCCCTTGACAACGGCGGACTAAATATTGGGGGAGTTGGGTTAAAAGGAAAAGCATTTTGTTGCACATTATATGCAGTAAGGAAAACATTCACAGATGGTGTGCTACACCACGTATTTTTAGGAACACCATAATGTTTAAAGGCATCCTGCAACAAACATAACCAGCACCGCCTCTCCCCTACCTCCTCCACCGCCCAGGGACGCACAGGAATGACGGCACAAATAAAACAAAAAAAAAAAAACGGGGCGAAAACAGGATACTGAATCCGGCCCCTCCAGGACTCCCTGACCTGCCTCATGGTTGCCAAGGCAATATTTCTCAAAATATTGTCGTGCTACCGTAAGGCAGGTCATGGAGTCCTCGAGAGGCGGCATCCAGAGCAGACAAATCTGCTAAACAGGAGCTTTTTCCAATGGCAGGCCTCCGTTTCGAGAGGCCTGCCAATGGAAAAAGGGGGCGTGGCTTCACGCAATACTGAAATCCCCTCCTCACAATATCTCTTGCCTGCAGCAGCGCATACACTGCAACGCAGGCTTCAAACTAAAAATGGGGTTTGATGGTGCTGCCTTGTACTTCTTATCAATGCGTAGAGTGATTATCCTTGTTTTGACGGGATCTTTAGATATTTCGTCTGAATGACGTGTCATACCTTCGAGTAAAGGTGAGTATTGTGCCCCTCTCTAAGAAGCAGACAATGTCTTGAATAGAAAATCCTCCTCTATACAATCTTTATATAAAAGAACTTGATGGAACGTTGCTGCACTTGCTATTAGGTCCTGATAAGAAGAGGCATCATCAGGTGGTGATGAGCGAGTGGGATACAAGTCAGGATCAGTGTCTGCTTGAGGCTCAATATCATAAATATCCCAACGATCCCCTGTTTGTGTATCATCTGGGATATCCTGATCCTCCTCTACTGTAGATTGAGGGGATATGTTACCTGCCTCAGGCAAATGTGGTGAGGGAGGTGGTGAAGGAGGTGTTTGTGGTAGTGGTGAGGTGGAAATAGGAATGTGCAATGTACTAGTTGCAGCATACTTCCATTTCTTCTTTACAGATTGAACAGGAATGTCAAATGCCTCTTCAAAACTCAACTGCTTCTTAGAGGTATGTTGTTTTCGGGTTTTATCGTTATTTTCTTAGTTCCAGGCTGAATTTGCAGTGTTTCTGGTTTCGGATTGAGCGTTTGTTGAAATTGCTCGATAACTGGCTTTGGAGGAGGTTTCGGACAGAAAATGAAACATTTTGCTGGTGGGAGCTTCAATTTCAACAAAAGAATGTTTGGTTCTGAAATCTGTAGCCTCTGTTTTGGAGCCGAGACTGAAGATCAAGGTGTTCTGCCCTCCGATATTGAGGAGGCGAAGGCCCCTGCTGTATACCGAACTTTCAGAGCCAAGCTAGATGGCGGGACTTGGGAGTCATATTTTCGGCGCGTGCCTTGGTTTAGGTGCATTGTCGGGCCGTGAGCAGGTTTTTATTTATTTATTTATTTATTTATTCAAAGTTTTATATAGCGCGAACAGGATCCTTACAGATATCAGAGCGCTTCACAAAGACAGGGTAGGGGCAGTAGGAGTCAACAGAGATAATGGGAACAGTATAATAATCAATAACATGGTACTAACAGGGATAATAATAACATACATAAAACCAATCAATATACAATCAGGTAAGGAAGTAATATATATGTGTATCATATCTTGGTCGGTAGTAAGAGAGTAGCGTAGTAGTGTCCCCTACAGGTAGAGTAAAGTGTATAGTGCCAAAGGATAGGGTGAGCAGTGATACAAAGCAATGCAGAGTCTCTGAACCAACATCTATAACGATCAGGAGATCTTGGCCAGAAGGATGGTTTTCACCTCTTTCTTGAAGAGTGCAGTGGAGGAGATCAGCCTGGTTTCCGGAGGGAGCGCATTCCAGATCCTGGGTGCCATTCCTGAGAAGGACCGCTTGTATGTTTTCACTTTCCGGAATCTCCGTGGTTTCAGGAGTAGATTTTTTGTACTCCTATTGGATCTCGCACCTCCTGATATAGACAACTTTTGAGCGAGGTAGTTGGGTGCCTTGTGGTGCACGGCCGCGTGTGTCATAACTGCAATTTTTAGCTGTATTCTGGCTTCAAAAGGCAGCCATTTTAGAGACTTTAAGTCTGGGGATATGTGCGAGTGCTTTCTTGAGCCAGTAATGAGTCTCGCGGCAGCGTTCAGGGAGGCTCTTAGGGGTGCTGTTGTGGATAGCGGGAGACCGCTGAGGGCCGCAATTCCGTAGTCTATTCGAGGGATGACTAAAGCTTGTACAGCAGTTTGGAAGTCTTTGGCCGGTAGGAAGGGTTTAATTTTCCTCAGCGTGTTAATTTGGAAATTAGCTGCTTTTGTGGCTTTGCTGACGTGCTGCTGCATGTTGAGCTTGGCGTCGAGTGTGATGCCTAGGGATTTCGCCTAGGGGTTTTTCAGTGGAAACCAATAGTTTGGGCTTAGGATCAAGGGCAGAGGTAATTACTGTCCGTTGCTTCTGTGCTGACTGCAGAATGGTCGATGTAGGAAGCTGGCTCTGTATATACTATACCAAAGTAATGTATAGTGTGCACAGAGTCCCATGAAACCCCATCGGTAGGCAGAGGTTAAAGTAGATAGCACCTTACTCTCTATTTGTGGTAGTGTGGGCGAGCAGTAAGGTTTTATCAGAGAGTAGTATTAAGCATTTATTGTACAAAACTCAGGCAAGAAATGATGCCACACACTCAAAGACTGACCTCAGATCAATTTTGTATGAATACAAATAATATTTAGCTATTTTTTTCCTTGAACCAAGCGAAGCCTGGTGCAGGTAAGTGAAATAATACTTTGCAAAATCCTATGCAGTGATTTACAGTTGAATGCAGGTTCAAGTGCAGTTGGTTGATTTACAGGTAAGTTCGAAATGACTTTTTAGTTACTTTGAAGATTACAGTACACATTACTTATTGGATTACTTTGATGTTACTTTTGCTAATCAGTGTGGTATGCCTAGATATCACACTGAAACATTTCCTAGACAAAAGGTAAGTAATTCAGTTTTTACAGTTATGCAGTTTTTCAATGTTTCATACAAACCATCCACACTTAAAATACTTTTCATGGAAAAGCAGTCAATGCAATCCTATGGGAGGAAATTAAGTTAACGACTTGCATGTAAGTAATTATTTGTGGGAGTTGGTATTCTGGTGTTAGAACCAGGGTTCCCCCAGGGTTGAGGATGCACTCCCAGAACACCCTCAGCGGCACTAGGGCGGCCGGCTGCATAATGCAGGGTGCTTGTTTGGCATTGGGTGCCCTGTTGTTTTCAAAGGGGATTCTCCGGTTGAAACAAATACTGCAGGCTTGGGGACGAAGATCTTCTGGAGGTGACTACAGGTTGGAGAATAAGTTGGTATGCCTGGGGATGCAAGGACACCGTCGGTTGGGCTACCCAAGGTCGTGGGACGTCGGGTGCAAGGGTGATTTTAGGCATCAAGTTTTATTACCAGCTCCGGTTGCAGTCGGGGGATCCTCCAGAAAGGGGCTGCAGGCATCGCTTGGAGACTCGAGGCAGGTCAGAGATCACCAGATCTCAGGTCAGGATCGCCAGGGAGACCTCTTCGAGCTGTTGGGCCACTCGAACTTGGGTCGTGGGCACCGGATACAGAGTGGTGCAGACTTGTGGATTTGGCCAGAGTCAGAGTTTGTGGGTGATCAAATCCGGTTTCGGGAGGCAAGGCAGGTCCTTTGGGTTCTTGAGTGCTGCTGGCTGCAGGACACACTGGAATTTTGCTGGAGCAGGTTCGAGGTGCGGACAGGCTGGTAGGGCTGGGAACAAATCAGTGGGCGTCCTCCTCTTAGTTCAGCACAGCTTCTGTGGTCCTTCTTCTTCTGGTCGGTTCCTGTCTGAGGAGTCAAGGTTCAGGGTTGCCCCTAAATACTAGATTATGGGGCGTTACAAGTATGTAAAAGTCGGGACCAATGGGTCCCTTCTTTGGGGGTCACCCCCTATTATGCCCCCCTCCACTGGGAGGGGGGCATATGCCTCTCTCTGGTTGGTTGGGTCCCCCTCTATCTGCAAGATGGCGTGGACTGAGAGTTCACCTCACCGCCCCCACCTGAGGGGGTGGGGTTGGCAAAGGTGTGCACACCTCCCTTCCTCACTTGGTTTTCCCGCCGATTTACCCACCCAAAGTGAGGGTCAGAACCGGTGGGGGTCAGTTGCTGGAAGCAGCAAATGGCTGGGTTAGCTAACAAAGGCAGCAAGCCTTTGAAGCTTCCCCTTTTGTGCATCTTGGGGGAGGAGGCTTGGCACCTCGTCCCAGGATGTGCATTGTTTCAGACCTCCAAGAGCAGCAGGTTCTCGACCCAGGGGTCCAGAAACTTGTCTGGTGGAGGCAGCTGGCGAGCAGCCACTCAGCCAGAACACTAGAGTTAGATTGTTTTTCAAGGGGCATCGCCAAGATGCCCTCTGAGTGCATTTTCATTAAATCCCATACTGGCACTAGTGTGGGTTTAATGTGCAGAGATGTTTGATATTAAACTTCCCAGTTTTCAATAAAGCCATTATGGTGCTGTGGAGTTATGGTATTACTGCGCTTACAATAGCTAAGAATTGGTTTAGACATTGTAGGCTACAGGGCTCCTGTAACTGTACCCTTACCACTAATATAGTGCACCCAGCCAGAGGGGTAGCTTACCTATGCCAGGGCAGTGGCTTGTAGGCATGGCACACAGGGATGTGTGCCATGTTGACTCTTCATTTTGTTCTGTGTGTGTGTAAAGGTACAGAGCCTCTAAGGGTGGCACAATAGATGTTGCATCCATTAGAGGCCTTTGCTGGCCACAGTGCCCTTGGTGCCTAGGGTACCGTTTACAAGGGACTTACATGTGGCCAAAGAGTGCCAATTGGGTTTGGCCTCAAAGCAGTTTAGGGAAAGAACATAGATCCTGGGTACCTGGTTGGGAGGAACCCAGGGCACACTCAGTCAAAGTACATCAACAGTTTGGCAATAAGTGGGGGCAATCATGCAAAAAGAGGGCACTTTCTTACAGTCGAGTCATCTTCGGATTGGGACTTGGAAAATTGGATGGATATTGATTCCTCTGTGCCGCTGACACTTCTTCTTCCTCCTCTACTTGTCTACCAAAGATGTCTGGGACATCGACTGCTTGTTTATACTGCATTTCCTGTTATCTGGCACATCGATCCGAAGGGTCTTTTCGGACCGAAAGGATTTGCAAGCCTCACAGGTATCTTCGAAGCTCGGGCAAGAGGCATAAGTCACAATCATCCAAGGATTGGTCGGTGTGAGGGTATTTCGAGTGGCACTTCGGACAGAAATGGAACGGAGTGCATTCCATTAGCACGTCATTCTCTGTGAGTGTGGAAATAGAGACGTTTTTACCCTGCCAGGCGCGGCCAGCGGGCTGAGGAAGTGAGCCGAACACCTGCTTCAGAAAGGCTGTATGAGACACAAAGTAGACCGATCGAGATAATACCGTTGAATGGGAATAAACGGCCCATAGGAGTTTCGAACTGAGCGCAAGATACTACATTTGAACCCATCAGCGGCAAAAACAATCTGAAGATGGCGTCGATGACCATGGGCAGTATTCTCAAGAAGAGGAGTCACACAGCCTTGTGACTCAAAGAAAACTTCTTGGAATAAAAACAACTTGTAATCATCCGAGCCCAACACTAGATGGCGGACTTATTCAAAGTATGTGACTCTACAGCACAACATTGTAAAGAACAGATGCTTACAGGTTAAGTAACATAATCCTTTTTACCACCACCTCAGAGGAGGTGGCAACCATTTTTTTTGCAAAGCATGTGTATCTACATAACACATGCCACAATCTTATTGCAAAACATTCACATATATCACTGCAAATCGGTATTAGGAAGGGATGTCCTAATCACACTCTTTCCAAACACCAATTGACAAACCCAAATTGTGATTCAGTAACGCGTTACTGAATTGCAGTTTGGCTTTTGTACGTTTAAAAAACCCTTTTTTGCCATCGCAAACGGTCAGGTTCTATTAACCCTTTCGCTGCGGCGGCAATTCCGCCGCAGCGCTAAGGGGCGGGGGGGGGGGGGGGGGCGCGCGGCGCTCCGACGCTTACGACGGAACCGCTCCGTCACGCCCCTCGGGTGGGCTGCGCTTGTGACGGAGCGGTTCCGTCACGGCCCCGCCCGCTCAATAGAACACGCCGCGCAGGCGCAAAATCAGCACCGCGCAGGCGCGGCGAGCGGGCCGTGACGGAAACGCTCAGTCACCAGCACAGCCCACCTGAGGGGCGTGATGGAGCGGTTCCGTCATAAGCGTGGGAGGGGTTAATCGGGCTGTTTGTGACCTCAAAAAAGGTTTGTACATATGGCCCCAAATTCGAATATATTGAGTACACTTCAATAAGTAACATTTCAATAAAAATTACAGTGGTCACATGCAGTGAAATAAATTGGAGCAGACCTTTTCATAGTACAGTTTGGTAAAACACATGAAACCACGCTGCGTACGATATTTTAAGATGTCTTTCTATGCTGTAGAGATTTTTTTAACTATAATTATGTGCTGGTATCAGCATGCTAGTAACACTGCATGTAAGCTGCACCCTCGCAGCTTATGGTATGTACCAAACCTGCTCTTGTTTTCAAGAGACACTTCACCATCAAAAGATGGTATTAACTAGAAAATGGTTTTCACAGAACAAATAATCAAAAGGGCCCTGTTAGGGTGAGTACCTTTTCAGTGAGCTCTGCTTGCACTGCCTGTAGAGATGCATCGCTGGCCTCCTTCTCACTGGCTAATCGCTCACTCAGATGTTGGAGCTCTGTTTGTAGGGACGTAACCTGCTGCTCATGCTGGGTCACTGCTGCCTCTAGGCCACTCCGCTCCTGCTCCAAAGATGCGATCCTGGAGCTCTGGTCTGAACCGGTCTGTAGAGAAGAGTAACCAGAAAAGACTAAGACAATCATAGGGTGGGAAGAATGGAGTTTTATTGTAAACTCAGAATGGCTGGTCAATCATGACTCATTCCTAATCACACAAAAAAAGGAAAGAATACAAAGGCTATTCATGTACAATGAAGAAGAGAGAATGACAGACTCTTTCCACTTGGAACAGAGAAGACAGCCATATATAATGTACAATTGAGATACAATGCAATGCCTAGCCACATGTCTGCAGTCGAAGATAAAGTTGCTTACTTTAACTAACAAACTTTCGAATGCATTTTATTCTTGCCATAGTCTCTTCATACTATGAAATAGCTTCAAGGCAGAGAATAGATCCATAATGCGTGGGATTCACTAGAGGAAACAAGAGCTGCTCCAGAGCAACTGGCTCCAAGAAAGAAGCCCAACTGCCAAAGGAAGTAACCTTCTCACTAATATCTAGAGGATACATAAAGGGTAATTGTGCAATACTGCTATCAAGGAGTTCTGGTGACATCATAGGCCACCACGCTGAAGGCAGAGCAGCCTGTAAATGTCACCAGAACACAGAGATGGCATTTTAGGACCACTTTAGACAAGCTACCTATTATGTACATTTTAAATTGAATGTTATTTTTGCAGTTGTTAGCTTGAGGAACATATTACTAACCTTCAAGAACCCTCTTTTTGCTGGATAAACTAACTGCAGATTCCTCAGTCTGCATCCTGAAACTTTCCTGCAATGCTCCTGTGTGGCACTAGGTGGGGCTGTGTGGCTCTGCGCTGGCTACATACTGTCTCGGAAGTGACGGAGCAGAGCGGCATACAAGCGCCACCACAGGTGTCAATTTCTTGCTTATCTCTTTCTGAGCCCTCAAATGCCGAGCATGGCAGATGTCAAAGACAGGGCACTACAGGAGCCAAAGCAGTGGTAGGAGCCTTCGCCCTGGTGGAATGGGCTCGCGGACCTTCCAGCGGCTGCTTCTTGGCTAGTGTGTGGCACATCTGAATACAGAGGGCTAACCACCTCAACAGGCTTCTCTTCTGCACAGCCTTTCATTTCTTTGCACCGCACAACCCCACAAAAGAGAGAGAGACATATATCAATATAAAAGCCTAAAACCCTGGGTTCCAGCCGGTCAAGTCTTTCCTTTTCTTTCAAGGGGTGAGGAGAAGTGGGGGGGGGGGGGGGGGGGGGGGGGGGTGGGGGGGGGGCGGGGAGGAGGATGGAAAGAAGATAGTGGGGACAAAGAATGCAGGCAGCTTGATAGACTGCCCAACGTAGAAAGCTTCACAATTTTTAGGCTACCCGAGTTCTCAACACCATTTTTCTGGCAAAAAGGTGGTGTAGTGCAGTTGTACCAACGGTGTCTGAAGATCACTTATGCTATGAGCTGAAGTAATCGCAATACAGAAGATAATCTGTAAAGGCAATAGATGCAGTGAGCAATTATGCATCAACTTGAAGGGCGTGCAAATGAGAAACATTAATGTCAAGTTAAAGTCTCATAGTGGCATCACAGAAGATTTGGGGGGGGGGGGAACATTGGCCAGGAGATTTAAATAAGGACAGTCGGTCCGGCAAACGTAACAAGGCCAATACATAACCTTCCATAGTGGTCACGGCAAGGCATTGGTGGACCAAAGATAAAACAAACAAAAGAACATACAACAGCTTGGCTTACAAAGGGTCAATCTTATGAATACCACACCGGGCTGCGCCTGACAAGCCTCTGGTGGCGAGGATGATATTCCCCACTTCAGACAGCAGATCAAACGAAGTCAACAGCTGTCGCTCATTCGCCACACATGGAGGTGTAGACTGCACAGGTTCAGGTGCAGAAATCTGCCTTGCAGCTGCAGCAGAAGATTCTCTCTAAGTGCAAGCCTGATTGGAGGACAAATACTTATGTCCAGAAGACCTGGGTACCATAACCTCCAGGCCCAATGTAGAGCCACTAGGATGACTTGGACCCACTTGTTTCTGATGTTTTTCAAAACTCGGTGAAGGAGAGGCAGGAAGGTGTACAGGCATCCCATGTTCTATTCCACCCAGAGTGCATCTTCCATGGAGCGTTCTCAAAGAAACTAGAAAGCACAAAACCTTTGACACTGAGTGTTCCTGATGGTGGGGAGAAGATCTAGCCAGGGTTCTCCCCACTGTTGAAAGATACCCTGCGTGACCTCAGGATGTAGCTGCAATTTGTGATGGCCAGATGTTGCCGGCTTAAATAGTCTGTTCAGGAATTCAAGGATCCCACCAGGTAGTTCGCAATCAGGGAAATGTCCTGATGCTCCAACCAATGCCAGGTGCACACGGCCTCTTGGCTAAAGACCAAGGACCCTACTTTGCCCTGCTTGTTACAATACCAAATTGGGGTGGTGTCATCCCTGAGAACCTGTAGTAGCATCCCCTTTGTGGACCCAATTGGTGTTGCCTGCCAGGCCCACGTCCCCAGCCTCGAAAGGACTTGGGTGACTACTGTAGTGGTTGAGGTGACCGCTGCAGTCTTTACGCCAGTCCCCTGGAGTAGTCTCTGAATTTCCTGATGTGGGAACTTATTTGCAGGCGCCAAGAGATCCAATGAGAGTGCTGTGATTCTACTGTTCTTAAAACACTACAGGGCAGAATAAGCTTGCTCACCAAAAAAATGCAAGTCATCAAAGGACATATCCATGAGACAGGCTAGTAGATCTCCAGACAATTCTGTTGCACACATTCCCGTTTGGCGGTGGAGCACAAGGATTGCGTTATCCGCCCTTCCCTGGCAATCAGTAGAATCAAGGCAAGTGCATTCACGAATTTGTTGCGGTATCAAGATCTCACTGGATGGTAGCACTGAAGATGGTCTTGCCCTGGGACACTTGCTTTCTACCCCAATTTCCTGAATTCTTCATTTCTTCCCACTGGGCTCTATCATAGCATGAGAAGAGTCTCACACCGTTGGCTATGCAAAAGTTGGTAGCCTACAACTAATTCTTGCTCTCCTTGTTGAGCGTCGGTGCATCGCCTGTGGCTTTAGCAGAAGCTCCCTTGCGGGTGGTGTGCACGGCAAGGTAATCGGGTGGGACTTGTTCCCCGATGTACACACGGCCACTAGAGGAGGCTTATACTTCTTTTCCACCCTCAGCGTTACTACTACCTTGTCCTTAACAGGTTCGCTGAATGTCTTCGGGGCTTTAGTACATCCTTTAACATGGGTAAAAAGAGCACTCTGTTGCAATTTGGACATCTTTAATAGCAGAGTGTGCCATGGCTGTTGTCCTCATGTAGGGACAATTGATATCAGTGTATCTGATGCTGGACGCATTTGCCACACCACAATAGGAATGAGTTGGTCTGATGAAAAAGATAATGCAAATATCTACAACCAAGTGGTCTACAGTGCATTACCTAAGGACTGCGGATATGGATACCTGAAGGCAAACTTTTGGCATTTTCAGTCTGGGGCCTGGCCAGGGCCGGACTGGCCGTAGTGGGCACCGGGCATTTCCCCGGTGGGCTGCCACGGTGGGGGGCAAATTTGGGCCCCTGGGGGTGTCATTTATGTTACCGGGTCCATCAATATCGGCCCCCGGTAATAAAATCACCGGAACCGACCCTGGCAAAAAGCTCGCCCGCATGCCCACCCTCCCCCCAGGGGGGCTGGCCGAGCAGTTTGCCAGGGCCAGTTTCAGTTCCCAGTCCAGCCCTGAGCCTGGCAAACAATTCTACAGTTGACGTTCCCCAATGTTGGAAGTACTCGTTGAAGATGTGTGCATTGATCTCCCATTCATGAGTTTCCTAATGCATTCTGCTTATATGATCAGCAAATGTGTTGCCAACCACAAATAGCTGAGCTGCCAAAAAGTGTTATCATGTAATGTTCATTTGTCAATGCCAAATTTCTCTCAAAATGCAGTACTAGCATTTTTCAGTCTCCTTCAATGCATCCCTCAGAATAAAACCTTTCAGAAGTAGTTTCTTTGCGTTACTGATGAGAATCTTGCTTCATCGAGGAGGGATGGAAAAGACAGGAAGAAGCCTGAAGAATCAAAGCAGTAGGCGGAGAAAACTAACACAATGATACACCATAATATGTGATCTGCCTTCTATCATGAAGAAAATCTTCCATCCTATTATGTCTGCCAATCAAGGAGCATCACAGTAGAGGAGTGCTAGGCTGGTGGGTCCAGCAGGTAGGGTTGAAGTAGCTAGTGCAACACCTTGCGGGTTTGCAGTTGCTGATGCTCCTTATGGATGCTGTTAGAAAGGTTGCTTAGAAATCAAAATCTCAATTTGCAAAGAGAAGGGTTGAGCTTGGGTACATAACCCCATGAATCTGGCACAAGTTATGCTATTTTGGAATTGGTCCAAAGACTTCATCTGTATTAATTTCAACAAGATGATCCCACTACAGAGGCTTGTAAAACGGGTTTTCCTTAATGCCATTAGATAATCTGAACTCTCTTCACTAAGAGTGATGCCGAAATGTTTAACCTGAGCAGACTGACCATTCAACCTGGTACTGAGTTATGATAAGCTGCATTAATTCTGCCCTTAATAAATTACAATTACACAGGACAAATCTCAGCTTAAATGTCTTCCTCTTGGCTAAAATCAGAAGGCTATGAAGAATATTCATTTTTCCTATGCTTTACCATTGGAAGACTTCGGAGTTGGTAAGGTATTTGAAAAATTAAGAAAATAATTTAACTCAAAAATAAATATTAAAAATATTCTACATTAAAATATAATATACATTCATTTAAAGTGTGTATTTGAAATACAGAACAAAATATAATGCACTACATCACGATTAACTTAATTTTTATATAAATCTTAATTAATGGAAATAAATTAAATTTTTAAACTTATTTTTCTACAATATAAATAACAAAATACACTCCCACCTAAAGATCTTTTTTTATTTTTATTTTTCTATTATGCATTAATACTTATTAAACGTGAAATACAGTTTAAATTAATGTTATAATTTAATAAAAATGAATGTTATGTATTAAAATATTTATAATTAAATAATACATATAAATGTGTACAATATTATATTGTATTTTTTACATTAAATTATGTTTAATAATTTAATTTTAGATTATTTCCTATGCGGTTTTGTATTAATTCCCTACCTCCATGCTTTTCTATAGAAGGGTGTTCCAGTATCAGTTGTTGGCCATATGTGGTGCTGGGCTTAATACTGCCCCTAAGCTTGGACTTCGTGAATAGCCAAATATTGTAAACTAACTCAAAATTGTAACTTACTAAAATTACCTTTGTGATTCAGGCCTGGCTGTAACAAGTCTAGGTAAACAATAAATAAATGAATAAAAGCCAGCTATCTAATCCTTAACTCTGAATGGGAAACCAATATGATTTTGGGGCTTTTAGACTGACCTGGGTCTATAATTATTTGACTCATATATTCGACATAAGATGAAAACGTAAACCAGTTTCAAAACACACATAATTTACCAGTTTATAATCCATCGGAGAAATAAAAAGCTGATAAACAATCCATTAGATAAGACATGGCTCTGCCATATAATCCAAAGAAGAAGATGGTATCCTTGGTGGAGTGCGAGTCCAAGGCAGATGGGGAACCTCATTCTATGGAGGATGGGGTATTATGTCAGGAATTAATGCAGCAGATTCTGTATTTAGGGCAGAAAATTACATGCATGATTATGGTGAATGAAGGTACTCTACAGCAGATTGTGGAGCGTCTTAGTATGGCTGAGCCTGTGCCTATAGCGGTAGGAGAAGCGATAGCCTACTGGAGAGGATAGGGGTGAACCATTACTCTGGTGTTTCTGGTGGATAATGGTCCTTGTGTTGTTGGTGGAATATGGGTCTAATTTACATAATGGATGGTGAATCTTGTGACTATGGTGGATGGTTAAACGTGTGTATAATGCAGCTAGTGAGAATCTTATTTATGTTGGACACTGGGCCATGTGTCCAAACATTAACAGCAACTTGCAGAACAAGTGTCATCTCAAACAGGGAAGTTAATCTATGAAACATGGAAATCTACTGTGTTCTATAGAATAATGCTAACTGAAATTCTGTCTTTGGTAGATGTTTGACATTGTCTCCAGACGATGGTTAAACACTGTGTTTATGGCACATGGCTGACTTTGTTCACTCATGTCTATGACAGGTGGTTGACCCTCGTATGTCTGTAGGTGAGAGCCCACCTCGTGTTTATGTGGCTAGTGAACATTGATATTATGACTGATGGTGTGCTCTGGCAGATACTGGACTTAACTACCATATGGCCAAATTGTGTCTATTGGGAATGGTGGATCTTGTGCTCAAAGCAGATCTTGCATCTTCAGAGGAAGTAAGATCCCTTGTCTACTGTGGACAATAGGCACTGAAAGTCAATCGAATGGTTGATATCCTACCCATGGCAACAGTTGGCCTCATAACTACAGCAAGAGACATCATATCTGGCTCTGGGTGAAAGTCAAATGGTGGGCTCTGATCAATGGAGAACAGCAGAGTGTATAGAGAGGAGAGGTCCCTGTGACCACTCAAACATAGTGACTGTCATGTCCATGGCGCCTATTAAGATTTGTGTCTATGGATAATAACGGATGTTCCTCTATCCAACAAATAGTTTATATGGAGGAATGCCTATCTTTGAAAGAAGGCATGTGGTAGGTGGCATTTTCACAAGATCTAAAATTCTTAATGCCCTACAAAACTACTGGTCTGTGAGGACATCTCATCCAATGCTACTGCTAAATTAATTTGTTAATACTCTGAAAAAATTAAGTAACTAGCAGAAATTCTGTAGTAACAGCACACTTACAAAATGGGGAGGCATTAAGAGGTTCCTACCTGCTGTGAAGTCTCCAGACTAATCCGTAGAACCTGAAGCTCTTGCTTAGTAGACATAAGCTCTCTCTGCATAGTCTCCATCTCCTCAATCTGTTCCTGGGCCTGTGTGGAAAAGTACAGCTTTAGTAATAGCGTGGCTCATACAGATCACTTTCTCCCTTAAGCTTTACTTGTCCCCCCCTCATGCAGGTCTTGTTAAGAGATTATTTGATTTGCTGCAATTAGAGGATTGCCTGAAAGCATGTTTAACTTCAGTTTGTGCTCTCTTTCAAAACCCCCCACATTAGATTCATTTATTTCTCTCCTCCAGCCAACCTTCCTCTGCGTGTGTTCATTCACTCGCTGGTACGAGTCTTCCAGCTCCTTCTTCGCTCGCTCCACATCCCCCTGGGCTTGCTTTGCTGTTGTCACTTGCTTGGTCACCTCTGCATTCTTGGTCATCGGAAGGGAAGAAGGGAACATGTTATCAGAATTTTTAACTTTGAAACAATACATTGCACAATAAAATGCACTATTTGCCAGTTTGTGAGAATGTTAGAATGGTTCAAAATTGTTTCATGTGAGTTTAATGCATGGCAAAGGTGTAATGTGTAACAGGTGAGTAACTGCTGCTTTATCCTCAAGTTCCCTACATTTAAGGATCATATGCATGATGTGTGTTCTTTGATATGTGGGTATACACAACAGATGTAATTAAAATATCCTGAGAAATGGAGCAGCAGCACCATGTTTGATACAGATTGATCAGTATCAGCTGGAACTGTTCGGATAGCAAACACAATTTCATCTCGGGAATCTAATTATAATGAATTTGTCGGTTTTTGTTTGATAACTGTTAACCAAGTGCCGAAAATAGATTAATGCAGTTTTAAAAGTAATATGAAGTTTATAATGCTAATTTTACAACGTTTATATTTAAACCCTCTCATGATCCAAGATTACATTTCTAAAAGTCACAAACTGTTTTGGTACTGGTTCTTTAAAAGTGCACTTCTAGAACAATATGAATTTGATTTTTAAGGCATGTATGCCATAGAGGAGAAGTACAAAAAAGTTACTTAAATGAAATCCTAGTTTTCTGCCAAGGGTCTTCTCTCTGAATCAATAAGTAGTATAATATCTGTGGCTAAGTGCGGATTCCCTGAAATATTATAGAATTAGTTTCTGTTCTTCCCCACCTTCTATTCCACTGAAGGGGCTGAAACAGCTACACTTGTAGCGCTTCATTTTTTATTTTTTTTTGCAGAGTTTTATATAGCGTGAACTAGAACCGAACCGAATCAGTCATCAGAGCGCTTTACATAGCACCAGTTACGTTACATGAGGACACACTTTCATTTTAGGCACGGGGAGATTAACTGATTTGCCCAGAATCACAAGGGGTTTTGGGCGTCGTTGCCGAGACTCGAACCCAGATCCCCAGGTCCGAGGTCGAGCGCCTTGGCCGTTAGGCCAACCCCTCTCCCCTTAGGCCAACCCCTCTCCCCTCATTGTTCATTGTTGAGGAGAACATTCTTCTGAGCAAAAGAGCTATTGGGAAAGACCCCAAGTTTCAGAAGAACAATGGAATTTTCTCCTGATATTTGTCAGTTCATAAAAAAGCCAAAGACTTGAGTTAGTCTCATCCTGTATCTAAAACATGCCCACAAATGTGTCAAAGGGGGAAACCCTGCATGTTGGCTCTTCATCAAATATTTCCTCATCTTTACCAAAGAAGGTGGATGGCATTAATAGATCTGCAAGATGAATATTTTGACATTTTCATAAGCCAGACATATCGAAGAGTTACACATCCCCATCTCAAAGACACATGAAAACTTTCTGCACATTCAAGGGGAACACACTCATTATCAACACCATGTTCTCTAGTTCAGCCTGACGTTAACTCCGAGGGCATTTTCCAAATGTATGGTGGTGTAAAAATTGCAGCTGTGGAAGAAGGGAGCAATTGTCTACTGACACATGGACAGTAGACTGTTAAAAGCCATAACTCAAAACTTCACGAGGTTATACATGCTCTTCTCTATGGCCTAGGTCTTCTGATCAATGCATCAAAATCAATTCTACACTCAGTGACAAGAATACAGTACTTGGGAGCCAAAACAGGCAAGCTGCAAGCAAAAGTACCTCCTTCTAAGAAAAAAATAATCTATACATTTGAGGATTGTTTCTCTGAAAGCAATAATAGATCCACACGTCAGACAAAAATCATCCCTTTTATGCAGCATGGCTTCATGCTAGTTTACAACGAATATGCAACCAATAAAATAATGCCTGGAGGATCAGTAGTATCAGAAGAAAGTGGACTGACGGTGGATTAACGCACAACGACTTGTCTACTCACAATATTGGAAGGTTGTGCAAGATATTGACCATGCTGTTGTGAATCCTGTTCCATGAACCTCCCCCTCCCCACTCGTCTCAGTTGTCACAGATAAGTTATTGGGAGGCTGTGGAGCCCACATGGTAGATCTATCAGGTATGGATGGACTATTTACAAACCAAGTTGAACTAATTCAACATGCTTGAGTTGATGGTTATTTTTCTGCAGAGCAGTGTCTTTGCTCTGCAACAACAATACTAATACAATACTAATTCAAATAAACAATACAACTACCCTATACTCGATCAATAAGCAATGGGCTACAAGATCCTACAAGGGAAGTTCATTATTCCATGAGGAAGCAACACTTCCAAGAGAGAAACTGCAAAGGGCATGAATGCAGTCGCTCAAAGGATGGCCCATAAGTCTGGTGAGGACAACACTGATATTCCAGACTGGGGCTGCCCTTGTTGGAATGACATGTTTTAGGTAAAACCGTTAATTACAGGAATTCTGAAAAGGGAAGAGTGTTCTCTGTTTTGCATATAACCAGTATTGGCGTCTAAATGTAGACTGATTGACGTGTGGGCTAACCCTTACTCTTGTTAGTGTTTGAGGTATCAAATAATGTCTTACACCATAGGCGTAAGGGTGCCTATGTGCTTTGAAGTACAGTAGTGGACATAATGCTTCCATTTATCAGTAAAGCAGGTGTGTGTGTGTAGTGGTCCTACGGACTTCCCAGATGATGTCCATATACTTTTGAGGTAGCTCAAGGTAACCAAACTGTGGGACCTCAGGAGCCAAATTGTATAGTTGAGTTATTTGGAGTCCTGGTGTCTGCGGTGGTTTCGCATGAGAAGGTCTGGCCTGGTAGGGAGCTTCTCGTTGGGGGAGGAGGGCAGGGGTAAAGGGGCTATGGAGATTTATCGGGGGTCAAGAACTATGGTTGTCTGGCCCAAGCTGGAGCCACCAGGATGAGAGTGAGGGTGTTTCCTTGAGCTTCCTGGCCAAGTAAGGAATCAGTAGGAGAGGAGGAAAAGGCACACAAAGATCCCTGTCCAATTCATTCACAGAGCACTTCCCATGAGGGAGTGCAAACACAGTGGAGTAGTTTGGGCATTTTGTGTTTTCGCATGCAGCTAAAAGGTCTATGTTTAGGGTGCCACATCTGTAAAAGTAAGTACGCAGAACTTAAGGCAGGAGTTCTGACTCATGGAATTGTTGCTGCATCCTGCTCAGCAGGTCATCAAAGTTGTACACTCCCGGAAGATACTCTGCCAGTCGATGAACTTGGTGATAGATGGCCCAGTGCCAGATTAGCTGTGCTAGGGCCAATAGCTGAGGGGAGGGAGTACCTCCTTGCTTTTGTAGGTAGGGCATGGCGGTCATGTTGTCCATGCAGACCAGGACTACCTAGCCTTGAATCTGCTGAAAGAAGGCTTTGTGAGCTGGATGAATGGCTAACAGTTCCATGTGGTTGATGTGGAGCCCCTTTGATGAGGTGGCCACAGACTCAGGATGGTCATGTCATTGAGGTGTGCTTCGCAGCCGACAAGAGCTGCATCTATGCCGATGTTCACTTGCGGAACACGGGTGTACAAAGGACCTGCCGTGCAACAGATTATTGCTGTTTTACCACTGCAGAGCGCAATGTGTGCTGGCCCATACCACAACTGGATCTTCCATCTGACCCTCCACTTGTAACCACTGGCTTGGGGGGCAATCCAGAAGCGGGCACATACGTAGTCTGGCATGGATCACCATGGCAATACATGAAGGCATCATTCCCAGAAGGTGCACTGCTATGTGAACTGGAAGGAGTGGTTAAAAAAGAGGGAGAAGCTGCTCAAATTCTTGTACTATTTGGGAGCGGAGGATAGATTTGCCCACTACAGAGTTGAATACTGACCCTAAGAAGGGCTGAATTTCAAGCTGCTTCAACTGTGACTCAGTGGCATTTACTGTGAACCCCACACAGTCCAGCAGCCTGGATATGGGTTACGCATTCCTGTCTTCTTAAGATCTTGATCAGCCAATTGTCGAGACCGGGGAAGCTGTGAGTTCCTCTACTCCTGAGGTGATCGGCTACCACTGCTAAACACTTGGTAAAGACCCTTGAGGCTGTGGTGATGCCAAAGGGTAGTACCTTGAACTGATAGTGTTGACTGCTTACCATTAAACGGAGGTAGTGTCAATCAGCTGCATTTATTGGGACATGAAAGTAGGCATCCTTTAGGTCTAGTGTGGTCATGAAGTTGTGTTGCTGCAGTAGGGGTGGTGACATCCTTTAATGGTGACCATTTGGAAAAATTCGGACAGGATTTATCTCTGTACAGATGTATAGAATTGGTCCAAGGGATCTGTTCGTCTTGGGAATGAGGAAGTATAGGGAGTAGACATCTTTGTCCTGATGTGGATGGGGCACTGGCTCCTTTGAGCAGTAGGGCCTGATTTGGATTTGGGTGTGCTATAGAATGTTTGGTGAGGCTGACATGAGCTTTAGGCAGTAGTCGTGCTCAATGAGGGATAAGACTCACCAGTATGCGGTGATCTCTTCCTATCAGGGCAAGAATCCTTGAAGTCTTTCCCCCGACAAGTGTTGTCTGATGGGGGAATGCGGGGCAAGACAATTTTTGAAGGAAGAAGCTCCCTTACTAGGGGTGTTTCTGCCACGGCCCTTGGAACAGTTTTTCCTGAAGGAGCCTTGTATAAAACCCCTGCCATTCTGTGGGTGATAATCCTGTTGCTGCCAATGGTAGGGGTTGGGTTTGTTCTGGGGTAATGGCTTTGGAGCTGGCTCTTCGATGCTGCCTATGAAAGGATTCTGTACCCGAAGGAACCCATCAGTTACGGTGCCCGTCTTGATCTTCTCAAGCATGGTGTTAACCTGCAGTCTGAACAGGTGTTCCCTGTCGGAAGACAGGTTGACGAGGTGCTGTTGCATCTCTAACCTGAAGCTAGACACATAGCCAAGTGTGGCACCAAAGGATGACTAAGGTGTTGACCCACTTGGTAGCCACCGCACACCTGATGGTTGCATTGGAAATAGCCTTACCTTTGTTCATTAGCTCTTCCCCTCACTTGTGATACTAATCAGGGAGTTAATGAAGGAGTCCTTAATCTCCTCCCAATGTCTCTATCGTAGAGAGAAAGGAGGCCTACAGAATTGGCGGTGTGCCAGTGTGTGGCCACACCCACTGCAATTCATTTGCCAGCAGCATAGATCCGCTTGCTCTCCTTGTCAGGAGGAGCATTTCTAGTGGCCTGGGCTGCTGCCCTCTTCCTAGGAGTAGTAGACACCAAGGAATGTGGTGGGACATGACCCTGGATATTGAGCGGGTAAGAGGGTGCCGGCTAATGTTTCTTTTCGATGCGTGGTGTCACTACGCAAGCTTTCAACGGCTTCTTGAAGATCTCAGAGGCTGATTTTATAATTCCCCTGAGCATTGGGGGTACTGAACAGAGCGCTTTGTCTTTAAGAGCTTTTCTACAAGGAAGTCATCCTCCATGGGGATGGCGTAAATCTTTACATTATGGTAGGCAGCTGGAGGGAATCTGGACCTACCGGCTGGCAGAGGAGGGTAGGTCTAAGGAGAAACTCCTGCGAGGATCACTTCTTTCCATTGCTAAGTCGCGGACCTCTGCCTTACCTAAGGGATATTTGTCCCTTGAACTTTGGGTGTATCAATGCAGGTGCAGTATTTGTTATTTTAGCAGGCATCAAATACCTAATGGTGGGCCCTAGTACTTTACCATATAGGGTAGGTAATATTCCAGTCCTGATAAAATGCCAATTGACCCTCCTGGCAATCAAGGCATGAAACATGCCGGCTCCACCATTCTTCTCACATGCTAGCTATTAGGGTACATTATTACCTCAATATAGCGTCTTTGTTCTTACTGTGTCAAGGGATCTTTACCCCATGAAAAGCACCCTTACTCCCCTTAAACTTTTATACCACTACCTCACCACCCTATCCTCAACCCATCACTTGCCCCAATCTAACAGCACTTATTCACCAAAAGATCTCCGCTAAAGAGGCCACAGGCCCATCAAGCATTGCAGCACCGGCTTGACAAGGGGCGCCTTATGATGAAGCATGACACCCTACCAGGTATGTGAGGGCACTATGATCTGACCATGCGTATCTCTCTCGATCCATGTGGCTGGACCTTTGATTCCACTAAATAATAGGGTCAAGTTTGTCACTCCTGAGGAAGTAACCCCTGTATGTGTTTCGATACATTAATTCTTGAGGATTGTGGGTCTAGGACCTTGTTAAATATCTCTCCAAGTTCCCCTCTTGATTATTTAGATCTGGAGGAGAGTCCGCTGGAGTGGAGGCCCTGACTGGGACATGCTCTAGGTCAGGGTCTATTTGTGGGCTATATTATAATCCTCCAACAGATCCCCTGAGGCACCTTTGTAGAAGAAAGGGGCAAAGTACTCCACCAGGGAATAAGTGCTGGCACTGCCAGAGTCAGAGTATGATTCTGGGAACCCTGTGGTGAAGGGGAAAGTAGAGGCGGTGATGGAGAAGGTGGAGGAAGAGGCATAGGCGTAGGAGGAGGAGCCGAGGCTTTGTCTTTGGGCCTCCTGGCAGGCCAGAAGGACACAGGAGTGTCCGATGGCAGGGCCTCCTTGAAGGCAAGCCTGCATTCTTTGGCAGGGTCTTCTCCAGGGCAGAGAACTTGCCTGTGTGGGGGTGGACGATGAGCCTCCTCTGCTTTTCAAGCTCCTGCTGCACTCTCTAAAGGAAGGGGCATCCCTAGATATCGAGAGCTGATCTCAGATCTGAAGGTGGTCTTAGCATCAGTGACGTTTTCAGCCTCGCTGATCAAGCCATCTTTGAAGGTTCGCTGACGACTTCTGTCCTTGGATTGTAGGGCGGCCAAGGGTCGAAGCATATGGAAGAGTCTTTTCTCAACTCCAAGGCTTTGATTTGGTATCGGCTAGCTCCTGAGAGCGGTGGTGCATCGGAAGATGGTATCGGCTTCAGCACAGAGCCCGACGTCTGACCCCGGGAGTGGAGGTGCTCGGCTACAACATGTAGGCATTTGTGGGTTTTAAAGGCTTGGGCATCAACAGTACTGAAGCGAGGCCTTGACTTTAAGCATTGCAAGGAGCCAACCTAAGAGGATTGAATGTCCTTGAGATTCTACTTTTCTTCCTCCATGCCTGACTCCGAGACGTCAGAGTTGATGAACTAAGGACTTGGCTATTGCGCTGGGAGATTGGGTGACTCACCTAATGCTGTCTCCTTTTTCTCAGTGTCAATGGGATGGGCCTCACCGAAGTTATCTGGCATCGCTGCAGAGGATTTGGCCATGAGCCCACTGTTGGTCTTGGCGCTGGCGCAAATGCTTTGTCCTGCGAAATGCCGAAAAAGAGTTGAAGTAGCTCTTGACGTGCTCCGACAAGAGGCAAAGTTTAAGACGCCATGGAAGTTGGCCCAGGGGTATTGAGAGTGGTACTGTGGGCATCTCTTGAAGGGGATTAATTATATTTATTAACTAGGGTGTTTATTCTCCATAGGGTAGTCCGGAGTACGGGGTGGTCTGAAGGTCCCTGGGGGCAGAGAGACTTGGTCCCATGATGATGGACTCGAGTAACTGAATCAACACTATTTGGAGAAACGCATTGAAGAGTCTTCTTACACAGGATGGAAGGTAACGGACTCTGATGCTGCAGCGGGAACCAACAAACTTGCCCAGACCAGGAGTATGCTGATTCACATCTGAGCCCGATGGCAGAGCAAAATAATTGAACAGTGGAGTGGGTGCATATGTGCATGTAAGACAGAGGAGGAGTCACCAAGACAGTGTGCCTCAAAAGTCTTCTTCAAAGAAAAACAAGTTGCGATCGTCTGAGCCCAACACTAGATGGCAGGAGTAGGCAGAGCATGTGTATCTACTGCCACACATGCTACAAACATGAAGAAGAGCAAGATGAATGTGGTCCTCGTGGCTTCGGTCTGCATGAGATACTGGTGGTACAAAAAACTGCTTCACATGTTGCCTCAATCTCACAAGAGACTTCCGCACAACTCAAACCTCCTTTCCAGGATTTCAGGCAAGATGTTTAATCTCAACCTCCACTTGCCGAACTTGACTGCCTGGCTCCTGAGTACCACCAATATGACCACTCAAATCACCCTGATGATTGAATGAAAATACCCAAAGAAACGAAAGGATCTTCCACGCATTGTTTAAATGACTTTTAAATGCAAGACGTTCTGCTCATGGAACCTGCAGAAGTAGGTGGACCGGGTTCTTGTATTTTAAAGTGCCTTTGTCTGCTATCATTGCTTACAGGAACCCCCCCTCTCAGCCAACAGCTTTCAACATCCTAGCATTGACAGGCAAGAAAAGTAAAGTATTTCCTCTTTTCAGGAGACCTTACACTCTTTGGAAACTTATGATTATCATTTCCAAGCTCAAGGGTCCTACTTTTGAACCCATGCACAAAGCAAACCTGCAATGCATCTCATGGAAAGTGAAATTGCTTGTGGCTATACACTGGTGAGAAGGGTGAATGAGCTTGAAGCTCTATGTTCGGAGGAACTGTATCTGGTTTTCCACTGTAAGAAAGTTTCCTTAAGAGCCTATGCTTCTTTCAGCCCAAAGAGATTTTGGAATTTCATAAAATTAAACCTTGATCCAGCTATCTTCCCAAAACGTTCCTCTTTGGAAGAAAGATCATTTCATACCATAGATGCTAACAAGGGCTCTGAAGTATTATTTGGGTAAGACCAAACCCATTAGACATTCCACATAGTTATTTGTACATTATTTATGATGCAGTCTGCATAGTATTGACTTTTTTTAAAGCAAGCCATAGTTACAGGCTAGTTTATTGCATGTTCACCTGCTACTAAAAGGCTACCAACCCCCTTCCGGGTAATACCAAGGCTCATTCTACATGTGGCAAAGCAGCTACTACTGTTCTGCTGCAGAATGTGTACATTTCATATATTTCAAAAGCGGAACCTCAGAGATCAGGACACATGCCGAGCATTCCTGCGTACATTTTGAATTCAACAGATACTCTGGAAAGTTAGGCCTTCTTGTGTAACTTATTTGCAAAGTAATCTTGTTACCATCTTCGCCATTGTCCTTGGCACCCTCCTTGGAGTTCATTTATTTATTTATTTATTTTTGATATTTGTAAAGCGCATCGTTTACCCGTGGGCGTATTGGCGCCCACTGAGTTCAGCGTAGGTTAACTATTTTACTGTTTATGGATATCACATAATTTTAAATTATTAACAGTGTATTCAGCTCACAATGCAAATCAAAGCTGCCTTTTACACAAGAATACATATTATACACAGATATAAAGCTAAAACATTTATTTAAAACACTTGAGTTTAAAAGAATTATTGAGTTATGAAATAGGATTTAAAAAACCTCCTTCCTATGCCCGCCTGGTCCCACAGGCTTCGCCAGAATATAAAACAACCACAAGCCAGGACAGTGTGTTTCAAGAGGTGAAGGGGAGGATAACAAAGTTCCTTGTCTGATCCAATTTTGCCCTCAGGTCCCAACTTTTCCTCATAAATATTTCAGTTAGTTTTATTGGTTGCCCAAACAAGTCACTGAGGAGAAAAAAATATGTGTTCATCCTGCTCGTCTAACTGTTCTTTGTGGAGCAGCTTACAAATTCTGCTCGATCCTATAGTGCTGTACATAGAGCACTATAACAAGAAATGTTTCACATCTTCTGTGGCACAACCCAGGCATTTGGCGGAGATTGCAGTGTTTCGTCTGTTCAAGATTTCAATTAGCCGGAGCCAACGTTCTCTCACCAGTGCAAAGAGCCTCTTTCTTCTCTGACTTACAAGTGGAAATAGGTACTGTTGTGCACTTTGCGAGTGGTCGAACATCCCTTATGATAGGTACGAGCTAAATTATCCAGTACACCCATTCACCCTTCTTTTACAAGGTATGTGCATTGTTTTGTTACTATGGAGTTTATGTGCCTCTTAGAGAACAATTTCTAGGAGCTTGCGATAATACCAAGTCAAGTCTCTGACTTTCTGTAAGATAGAGCATCATGCAAGATGGCTGACTGCGAGGGAGCTACATCCGGAGGCTCTCGGGCCAGGAATCGCCATCGGCTTAAATCTCTCTGAAGCCCCTGCCATTGAGTCCCCCCCCCCCTTCTCTGGGAACAAGAGAAAAAACAAAAAAAGTTGCCTGATTTCCCCGGAGACCTAGAAAATGAGAAGCCGCTAGAGAACTTTTTTTGCACTGTGCCCTGATCAATGCGTTCAGCCTGCAGCACGGCGAAAAAACCCATACAAACCCTCCCAGTCCTCCTTAATTGAGCGGCGCCGGCGACACAGTGGCAACCCCTTTGTTGACCCACCTCCTGGGAGACTGCCGCAACTGGGAATTCACCTGAACGATGACCCCCCTTTCTCCCGGCAAGCGCCCCGCCTAAGTTTGTGAAATTAGAAAGTCCCGCATGCCCACCCTCGCCTCCCATTGTAGACTCACTGAGCTCACTGTGAGTTCGGAGCGCATGGTAGGTAAGCCTCTGCTCGCAGGGTCCGCTTGGGCCCTCCAGCTCTCAGCCTGGGATTTGTTGTGCAATATATATATACTCTGCTGTTCAATCCCTATTTGTTGTGCAATATACGTACTCTTGCTGTTCAATACTTTGCTACATTTTCAGCAGCCCACGTTCTACTAGATGTAATCCCTTCAACTGCTGAGGCCGAGCCGTCCATTTTGGTAGTTTGTGAGCAGACATTAAACTCATTCTAACAAAGCCCTAATCGATTGCCACCATTTGGGATTTCACTGCCCCTTCTCCGCAGCGGCCACCATACTGCTATTTTTCAACCTTGGACCTCAGACCAGCCCAGAACTTTGATTCAGAGCAACTAAAATAGCACTATGCCTTTTGCACAGCCCTGGAGCTGCACCTAGTGGCTTAAATATGAATGACAACCTACATTGCTAACCTTGATGAGAATAGCGATTCTCAGATTAACATGCTCAGAGAATCATAATTTCATTAAAGACACGGAGGCTAACATTATGCAATGCTCTTTTATTGGCACTTCAATCAGCAGCACCTTTAAAGAACTTTAGTAAAACAAGAACAATCCAGAATTGGACCTCTAACTACGTAAAAGTCACTGTAACAGAACACTCTTACTCTTTTAAATGCAAAACTGTGAAGAAAATGAACTCCTTCTTTATATCTGAAACTCCCATTTTTCCAACTTCTCACAACTGTAAATCTGAAAGAAAACTACATACATATACGAACAACTTGTCCTTCAAATAATAAAACATTTAAATTATCTACCATTACAAACTTAAACTTTTTTTTCTAAATATATATATTCCTAGTATACTGTATTCCTTATATTACTCATGGGCGAGGCAGGAGGGATAATGTTAGCCTCTGTGTCTTTAATGAAATCCCGATTCTCTTTGAATTTTAATCTGAGAATCGCCATTTCATTACAAGACCAGAGGCTACCATTATGCATGTTGAAAGCCCTTCAACACCACCTCTGAAATGTGATCCATTGGTCTAAAATAACGTTTAGTACACATTACTACATTTGACCAATCTGCTGCTTTCATAATATACTGCATTTTACCACCATACCAACAGGCTTCACTAGCCATGGCACCCCTTACCAAATGGGCTTCATATCGTTCCATGTTAACCCCGCTTGTTCCATTACCATTTTAACCCATCTAGAAATAATTGCACTACCAACTGCCTTAAATGGCTTAAGATATTAATAATTGATGCTCACCATCCCTTTTATTTTCCAACACTAATGACTCATATTCTCTCAAACAGTTAACCACACATAACTTTGGTTTCTCATCCAACCTTGGATAAAAAAATAGACGTAGACATAGTCTTAGTTCTGTTCCAAATTTCAAACACTACTCCCTCAGGGTTAAACATCCTGCTATTGATCTCTAGACATTCATCATCCGACACCCTTCTGCAAGACACTAAACACAAAAGTGTTGCCATTTTAATTGAAAGATGTTCATCCCACAGTACATCATATTTTAACCTAGGAGGCCTCTTCAATCACATGCTTTTCATAATCATACAAACAAAAATGTTACTACCCACAGATTTACCCCCAACCTGTCTCTTGCTCTCCCAAACGAGCACCCCAAACATTCAAACTGGCATCTGTCTCTAGAACAAAGTCTGGTACACAACCAAAAGTTGCTCTTCCATTCCAAGCCTCCAGATTGTGCAACCACCAATCCAGCTCTGTTTTCGCTTCCGGGCTTAAAACACCCCTGTATTCATAACATAACCCTTGCCTCAATGCTTCTACCTTTATCGTATGCGAAGGGCCTGGGAATATAGCTTGGAAACAAACCTAATATTCTTGCCAAATCCCATAGAGTCAACTTGTCTTTCTTTACAACACATAAAAGCTCCTGCTTTTATCATTTTTATGTTCCTCTCTGGTAACAACAATAACTCCCTAATCGTGTCTAACTTTAAACTTAAGAACTCCATATTTTGAGATGGAATCAAAATGGGTTTCTTATCATTTATGATAAACACCAAACTTTCTAAAAGCTGAGACGTAACCTTCAATTGATAAACCAGCACTTCCACATCTTGACACATCAAAAGAATGTAATCTAGATAAACAATCCGTCTGTGGCCCCTTTACACCCTCCCCCCTTAAACTTATCTGCACGTTCTCTCCTACCTCAATTGAACCCCCCCACTCCTCAAACCCCTTGCACCATCAACACCTACCCCGCCACACTCTCCCCGGTCCCTAAACTCCTCAAAACAATGGCCACATTCCATGAAATATCTCCCTCACCACTAAGGCCCTCTTTCTACACGGTTAGACCAAATTACCACACCTCAATCTTCACAGTCACTGAACCTTATCAGATGAGACTCAACCACTGCCCCATGCTAACATACGACGACCACCAGCCTCCCTGACCCTTTGTCACTGATCTAACCCCATCTCAATTGGCCCCCTTAACAAACCATCTTGAACACAAGATCAACACCCTACTGGATGAAATCTCCTCATTACGAAATGACAAAGACTTGTGCCAACTCGCCTCTGAATCACACAACTATGCCAAAATCAGTTCCTGCCACATACATGCACCTTGACTCCCTGCATATTTCCCCCTGGGCAACCATCCTCTACACTCACTACCACCTTAGACCTAAACGCACGAGTACCAGAATGTCACAGCTAGAAGCGGAAACACTGAGCAACTCATACGTCAATGCTCTTACCCTACCATATTACCAGAAGATTCGGGTCATCCTCAGTACCACGAGGACGTCCTCTTCTAATCGCCCTCCCAGGCCTCCTGCCTAAAGTAATGTGTTTGAACTTTAGACACATCAAGCACAAAAAACACGACTCATTTCTACGTAGAGCCATCATGATCCAGCCGCGGGGGATCGGGATGTGCATGGATGTATTCTACTCTTTAGTCAGAATCCCATGACAAAAAGCCCTGCATAAATGATAGGTTATAAAAGTTAACACTGATGTGTCTATAAAAGTGACTCAGTAAGTCCACTGCAGATAACATTAATTTGTAACTGATTGAAATTTGGTAGGTAAATCATAATTGCCTACAATGCCAAATAGTCTGCATGCAGTGCAGATCAGAAAGTGCCTCAGAGAAGACTGCAGTTGCGAAGACAGTCCAGATCGATATGAAGTCCCATGTGGCTCATTTTAACTGGCATAAGTATGTCATTTCCAAGCACGCTGTTCTTACCTTACGAAGAAGCTCGGCATGGTTCTGGACGAGCTCTGTGTACTTCTCCTTCAGCTTGGTATATCGCTGCTCATTGGCAACTGCTTTCCCTGAAACACAAAGTAACACAGCTCAGAAGAAGTCAGCGAACATGGGCATAATTCAGAGTCATTCATTTGGTTCCTAAACACCGCTAAGGAGAGTGGGACAAAAGGGGCAACGCTTAAAACATAGACTGAGTTCACCAAAGGCAAGGCCTTCTTGTATCAGGCAGCTAGCTTCTGGAATACAATGCCTCCAAAACATGGAGCACCTGAGGTTCACTGAAGCTTCCTGGTAACATCACAAGACCTGTCTCTTTCCTCTACAAATAATTATGATATCCTGTCAGTGCCAATATGCCACCTGGGGGGAATGAGCATTTGATACAACTAAACTTAGTAACTTAAAGGGAAAGCGTGCTGTCATAGAGCTATGAGTCAAACTCAAACAAAGATTTCACACACTGCTCTGCAGTGAGGCGGAGACCGATTAACAGTTACTGGGAGGTCTCAACAAGACAAAACATATTAATGACGCCCTGCAGCGAGGCAGACAAATGATGGCAGAAGTTAGGGGCAATATCCTAACACCAGGTTGTTCATTCTACCCCGCACTGAGTCATTAATGGACTGGAGGAGCTGGAGGCTCTCCCTCAGACTGGTGATCATTCGCCTTGGTCAGTCTGGGAACAGGATAGGGATGTTGTAGGCAAACCCCTGTTCAAAAATGTGGCGTGTTCCGGGCTCAGCATCTACAACTTTAAAGATCGTGTAGTCTCTGCTCAGATTGCCAACCTTGATTGCTTTTCCACTTCTATCCTTTCTCATGAGGTGCATTTGTAAAGTTAAAGGCAGTATCCCTGCCTTTAAGAAAAGCATAAGCTTGTGTCACCAACTAGGCCCAATAGGTATCATTTTTCTCATTGGACAGTACCTCTTCCTTGGACATGGTGCCAAATGGATTTGGCTGTAGCAACTACTCTTAGTCTGTGGCTCATCTTCAAGAAAAGAGAAAAACACCTTTCTGGTCACTAAAGCAAATCATCAAAACACCTTGCACATATGATTACAAGAAATACAATATAACAAACCATGCACTCTCCCATGGCATAGAGTCCTATCTATCCACTATAATAAGGAGTGCAACACAACAATAGGCAGCATGGATAACTAAATTATACTGCAAGAAAAGGCAAATTTTGAGTTATAAAGCGCCACCTTTTGTGACAGTATTTACTTTGTTCCTTTGTAATTTTTACACATGGTAACCCTGGTTAGGCAATATTTTCACCTCATTAGTATCAGTCTGACATCCAAATACAGAAATAAGCAACTGAAAGTTGACCAGTCAAACTTTAGAAGGATGGTCCAATGGTAGAAACACAGGTAGACATGTTTTTAGTAACCTTTGATATGTTTGATATAGAAACAAAACTAGAAATATTTGCGTTTTACTTCGCGTGCAAAACGAAAGAGTGCACCAGAATGGACTACAAAGTCAATAGCCATCTTTATTAGCTCTAAAGATTGTAAAAATGCTTTTAGCGTACCATCTAGCAAGTGCCAAGGATCTCTTACAGTGAAGCACTTCAGCTCAGGTATCAAACAAGTATTTTTTATATACGTAGCTGAATCACTGCAAATCCAAACAATACCACTACAATCTTTGATGAACTAAGTAAGAACTTTTTGCAGCAGCAATCCAAGTGACACTGCATTCCATGTTTTCCAAAAGTCTGGTGTCATGTTTTCACCCCTATCCCAGATGCTTTATGAGAGCACTCTTTTCACATATACTTGTCACTGCAACTTGCCTTGAATGTTTAGGGTGTTTGGCAATTCACCAACTATTAATATTGACTCACTAGAAAAGGGGGCTGATGTATCAAAGGGTTTCACCCATTCTCTGTCTGTGGGTACATGCAATGGCACATATTGGGAAAGAGTCTTATGAAACCGGCCATTTTATCTATCAGTGAAAGAATCAAATGTAGCCAAAATATCAAATATGGTTTTGATATTTCTTGACTCTCTACAGTTTGTAAAATAATTAAATAAGACCTAAAACATGCTTCTAACCCCTGCATCGCTAGGCCAACGACCACAAAATTGTCATCCCATAACAACAAAACTCAAGTAGAATAAGGTTAGCCCAGTCTTTCTTGCTGCTACCTTGCATAACAAAGTTACATTGTAGTAGCCCCTTCAGGAAGAAATAAAAACGACTCTTTCACTCTCCTTTTCCTTTCTTTGAATGGAATTTAGTTTGTGGTTTTGCACGTGTTTATCGGTGTTTATACGTTAAACTTGTACAAGCTATTTCCCTTTCGGTGGGGTTTTATCAGCTATTATAGGTTGAAACCTACAACAGGATAGACTAGCTATATAGCATGTTGCCACCAGCATTCCTCCCTATACAGAAGCCCTGAAATCTTCAACAGCTGACCATCGCACATCTGACAATAACAATGGGACTACTTCAGGTAATGACAGCTAGTAACTCTATGCCACACCCTGAAGAATCTATTCCCTACAGCTACTACTTCGATACTGTAGTCAGAGCTACTCAAATCATCCTCCACACCAAATACTTGTACATATTACCATGTGCACCAAATTAAACTCTCCATACCAAGTACTTCTAAACCACTTCATGCCCTGTGGCTCCAACACCAATATTCCACACCAAGTAATTCTACACTACATTGCTGTGTCCAGTTATCTTATGAAAAGTACCCATACCGACCGTTTCTAATCTATACATTGCAACCAGTGCTCCTAAATTAATTATCAGCACCTGGTGTTTCTACACACTATCATGCAGCATGTACTTCTATAGCAATCCTTCACATTTGGTATTTCATTAGAATACACTTCAACCAACACTCTTACATTCATCCTACATAGCTTGAGTTGCTACATCTCACACTGCAACCAGTGCATCTACACAGACCCCCTGACTGTATTCTTTACTAGGGCCACAGCTAGTGGTACCACACCAATCATTCACAGCCAATGCTTTTACAACAGTTTGCAGCCCGTGCTCGCACACTAACTCAAGCTACCAGTACCAACATCAACCTTTACCATTAGTGCTCCTCCACTGTTCTCCTCATAGTTCATACTCATTTGCTAAGCAAAAATACAACATCTCTTTCAGATCTCTTGCACATCTTCCCTGTACCATCTCTGTAGTTGGCCATTTTGAGCAATTCTCAGAAGCCTACAAACACATCTCCTTGCCAGTATCCTTTCTAAATCGTCCAAGACAGTCCATGCCCTTCCACGATCATCCACAGTCAAAGTGTCTATAAATCATCCACCACAGACAGTGCCTCCATGGTCTTCTCCATGCTGAACATCCCTATACAGTCTCCCATAGTTTTAACAGAGTCTCCACTGAGGCCTCTGTTTTTCTTACTCTCGATCTCCGTGAGGCTCCTCTGTGCCTTTTCAGTGTCTTCCCTCTTCTTTTTCAGCTCATCCAGCTCAGTTCGCAGGAACTCATTCTCATCCATTGCTTGATGCTTCAGGTGCTGTTGCTCTGCCAGCTCTGCCTCCAGTTCGCTGATGCGCCCCTGAAGCTGCTCAGTTAGCCGATGGCTCTGTAATAAGACAGGACAATATTGAATATGCAGAACCAAAAAAGGCCAGTGTTGCAAATGCTAGTGCAATCTCAACCAGAAAACAGAATGAAAGAGTACTTAAATTTACTAAATTCAGCCACAAGAAATATCAAACAAAGGCACTGTGATTTTTTATGATAATTTTAATGTTGAGAGCTCGTTCATCTGTAAAGATTGTATGGTGCTTGAGTGAGGAACATACTAAATGCAACGAGTTACAATGCTTGGGAAAATGCATGTTCGACAAAGATTTACAGAAAATAGAACAAGGAGAAAAAGTATGCATGCTCCAATGTAATAAATTAAAAAGAGAAGCATCCAAAGCTAAAAAGATGCAACCTCCTAACCGTTCTCTATTAAATGTGGGTGCAACCAGAAAGTGGGCAGAATATCAACATAGTTAGCAAGGAGAATGAACAAAGAGCGATGTAAGGTAAACAAGACCTAATAGGTAACTTATTTTTTTATAGAGAGTAAATAATGGCACAGAGCCGGGTGGAGCATGGCTGAACCTCTGTGCTCCCATGACGAGGGGGGCATGTGTGGTTTTGAAGCATCAAGTGGGTTCTGAAATAAATATACAACCTAGTTTAACAGGTAGCCAATTACAGCTGCCAAAACAAGACATTTATGACTTTCACTGGGAAATGGAAGATCCTTCTTCAACCATTGTATCCACTCCCATACAGAGTTAGACAGGCCTGCTGACATTCGGACTTCTCCCAGCCCAACATTAAGCTAGGTGTCATAGGTGTATATGTAGACACCAATGCATTTAGAGCAGATGAACGCAGCCAGAGGCTCAAAACAGGTGTGATAAGGCAGACCTCTGAGGAGGCATCAAACTCCTGATGGGTGGGAGAAGCAAAGAATGGAGGCAGCATCATAGAATTGAACTGGTTGGTAAGAAGAGATCTAAAGTAGAAATGTGCTGGGCAGTCCTACAGGATAGAACATTCAACTGTGTTTAATGTAATTGATAAGAATCACCACAGTTTTTACCTCTTACTCTGAATTTGTACAAAAACACAAGGAGTACCTACTTGAAGAAGCCGGCCTAAGAAGCATCCAGAGTACTAGAGGATTCAAGAAAACGGCAAAGACGTTTGACTAGTTGTCCTATATAAAATATCTTGGGGGCCACAAGAAGAAAGAATATTGACCATTAGTTAACAATGAAAGTCGTTCAACTCAGCTTTTTTTTAACATGAGAAGGCTTCACATGGGGACTCAGATTAAAGTTAAGCTATCCCATCCAAAATGAGTCTTCTGATATAATATTAAAGTTAAATAACGGTTTAGAAATTAAATACAGTGACATCTTACAAATGTAATTTTAAAGAGAATTGATGGGTTCACCATTTTAAGCGAACCATCACACAAAAACACTCTGGCCTACATTGCCGGAAGGGGACGGAGGGAGACGGAAGGAAAGCTATTGTTGCAGTGGGGAGTAGAACAAGCACTGGCGTTGCCAATAGGTCTCGCAGTCAGGTGAAAGAGAGGTGAAAAGAACCGGTGAGAAACGTGAGACAGGGGATGACATGTGAGAAAGTACAAGGAGATCAGCGAGAAAGACGGGAGCTGAGATAAAGGAGGAGGTGGACAAAGTTAAAGGATGTACAGAGAGAGGGGGACAGAGAGGAGAAAAGGTGGGAGGGAACATGGCCTGGGGGAAGCTGGCTGGGGAGGGGGAGGAGAAATCCGAGTAAGGCTGTGTGCGGGGAGAGAGAGGGGAGGTGCTGGAGCTGGGGAACAGATGGCCGTGAAAGTTTATGGCCCAAAAGGAAAGGTGGGAGGGAACACGGCCTGGGGGAAGCTGGCTGGGGAGGGGGAGGAGAAATCGGAGTAAGGCTGTGTGCGGGGAGAGAGAGGGGAGGTGCTGGAGCTGGGGAACAGATGGCCGTGAAAGTTTATGGCCCAAAAGCGCGTGCCTGTGGCCACGTGAACTTGAAGAAAACCGCACCGAAAAAGCCTTAGTTTGACGAGTATTTTGACCACTAGAATTCTCCCCATTTTCCATTCCTGTGGAATGGAAAAGGCGAGACCTAAAAAAAAAAAAGAGACCAGAGACAAGAGGAAGTGGCAGCAATGGACAGACCTGGAGACAGGAATCTTTGAGCTAGTCAAACTCGAGCCCAACCCATCTAATAAAAAAGAGCGGGAGCAGGACTGGAAGGAGAAAATGAGGATGGGCCATACTGAAAGATGAACGTCAGGGAGTGAAGGGGTTACAGCTTACTCCCTTAAAAAATAATTAGGAAAAATGGGTTATGGAAAGGGGGTCTACAATTAAGCAGTAAGCAGTTCCCCCAGTAGCACAAAAGACAAAAAAAATAACTTTAGGAGACATTTTTGAAATATTCAATTGAAAAGAAAGTTAAACACAACATGTTTGTTTAGACTTATTTAGGTCTACAATTCGGACCCCCCAAAAAACTTTGAATAGGGGAAATTTACATCAACATGTAACCCATTCCCATCTGTAAGAGATGCCATCAAGTCGCCTGCTTCTCTCTCGTATACAAAACGTAATGTTTCCTATACACAAGAATTGAATTGCATCCTGAAACCTATAGCGGTCATTCTCAGTGCCCAAGGAGACGATGATCAAGCAGGAATGCTGGCTTTTGAAACTGTCTAATGGTTTTATTTCCACCCATCCAGTCATGTAAACAATTCAGGAGCAAGTGATCCAGGTGATTCCTTTCCTGATAGTGAAGAGTAGATACCGTGTGAAGAACCTTCAAAGAAACTTGTATTCTTCTGTTGGCCATTCAAAGAGAAGAACAACTTACTTACTTTTAGTAATGGTCCTACTCGTGGATACTCTAACAGCAGATTCCTCGCCCTATGAAATTTGGCAGGTGCCAGACTGGATACAGACCTTTTCTAGAAACTGCACCCACATGCCAATAGATGGTGCCATCTGACTCGGCGACACCCACAAACCGCTGCATGGAAATGATAGCGAAGAGCCATGTATAGGCGCAGCCACTGCATGCTGGTGCATGCTGGTGCCTTTTTTCCTTTGAAACTCCTCCGTGCCCTCAGACACAGCTCGACTGTGACAGGCTGCAAGAGCCTCAGTGTGCAAAATCTAACTTGGATCCTTTTCAGAAGCCTAAACGTCCACTCTGGGGAACATGGCATGGGGGTTGAGGAATCTGTGGTTAGCTAGAGTATTACTGAAGTGAAGTACCTTGTTCTTCTTATGGATACTTCTTATCATAGATTCCGTATTTTTTGAACACATACTAAAGCAGTATCTCCAAAAAGGAAGATGGTCTGAGGCATGGACTTACACCACAAAGTCCTGCAGGACTGAGCAGCTAACATGGCCCTATAGACTCGATTGTCGAGACAGTAATGACTGTTGATGGTGAGTACAAATGCCCATGTAGCAGCCTGAAAGTTGTTCAACACCAAAAAACCTCTTGCCATTGCTGTTGTGATGGCCTAGGCTTTGGTGGAATGAGCTCAAAGGCAATCAGTATGCTCCTTTTTGGTCAGCAGATGGCATGTTTTTACACACAGGATAACCTGTTTTGGCAAATTACAAATGATTAAAAAGATCTCCCCCTATCTGTCCAGGGATTCGATGAGGACTGTCGTGCACGCCCTCATTACTTCCCACTTGGGCTACTCTAATAGCCTCTATGTAGGGGCTCCTGCATATCTACGCCATCGATGGCAGATTGCCCAGAACGCGGCGGCAAGATTGATATGCCACGTCCCCTATCGCCATTCTATCTCCCCATACTTAAAGAACCTGAACTGGCTTCAGATATCCCACCGTATCTAGTTCAAAGCCCTGGTTCTGACCTTCAGGGCACTGAATGGGAGGGGACCAGGCTATCTCAGAAACAGATTGAAGCAGGTCCATTCAGCTCGTGCACTCAGATCCAACCACCTTCGTCTCTTGCTCCCCCCCCTGTTTCCATCGCTCTAGAAGAGGAGGCTAAGCTTTTGCGGTGGTCACTGCTAAGCTATGGAATTCCCTCCCGTTAAACCTCAGACTGATTGAATCAGAATCTCAATTTAGGTCCAAATTGAAAACATGGCTGTTCTCCAGCTACTAATCTCCATGGTCACTACCGCTGCTGTCCACAGCGACGGGACACCCCCAGTGGGGGTAGCCACGCGCTTAACAAATTCCATAAATAATAATAATAATAACCCACCAACTCAAGGCTTGCAAATGGACTGCGCTTACAGGCACCAAGTCACATGGATAAACATCTGCTCCTTTTGCAGACAAATGAAACCCATTAAGTAGATGCCACTAAATCTCCATGCAAGGATGTGTATTTTGATCAGATGTAGGTGCAGAACCATGCCCTGCTGCTGAGACAGGAAGGCCCCCTAAAGAGGTAGACGCACAGGTGGGCAAATACTCATACTGGACTACATCAGAAATTTAAACTCTAGACATCACAAGCATCTACTTCCTAAAGTCATAGTAAGGTTTGAAACCTGTGGTCTTCAGAGGAAACATTTCTCTAGCACACTGCCTAGATAAACAATTTTGGAACTGGTGAAACACAGACAAAATTTTGGGAGTGGAGCTCCGAGTCTGAGTTAAAGGATGCGGAAAGAAAAGAACTGATGTCAGAGCTCAGGGCTGTCACTTATGTACAGCTTTTGTGGTCACTTCTGGAGGTAGCGTGAGGTCACCGCAGAGTCCAATGGTCATTCACACCAGCACGTACGTGGGAGTAATTGCTAGAAAATATTCAGTTTCAAGTCTGGGGGAATTCTAAAGGTGCGGAATCTGCAGTCAGAAGTGCCCCTTAGAAATAGCAATTCACCAAGGCCCTGAGATTCACTGGCCTAGGACTCCTGAATCCTCTTGTAGTACAGTGTAAAGAAAGAGGAGGTGGACTAATCAGTGCAGAGAGGAGCTGTCTCCCAAGAGGACTTACTCAATTCCCAGCTGACTGAAAAATCTGTGTGGCAAACACCTTAAGGAACTGAAATGACTTAGAAGGTATGAGACTCCTGCATGCCAGTTGGTCGATGGAAAAGTTAGACCTAGACAAGACAACCTGTTTGTCTAAAAGCTTTCCTGCCCAATCACTAAATGAGCACAATCACAGATCCTTTCCACCCTCCATCTACTTTATCTGTTTAGGGAACCAGTATCTGCCTCCAATTCAGCCACAGAAGTACACAGAGGTCTTCATTACACCCCTACCATCATGGACAGGTCTCACTGGCAGACGTGGTCATTTCTCTTCATTGTGATACCGTTAAGAGTCATCATTTTAGTGTGTACCATTACAAGAAAAGCACAGGTTAAAGTTCTGTTTGGTCCCTACTGTTAAACTCCACTGCATGCTGGGCTGGAAACGGTAAAGGCTCGAATCGCATACGTGGCATTGGCATGAGAAAGCAATGACCATGTCCAGCTGTTTGAGACAAAGGCTATTAAAGTTACTTTGCACCGGGAACACTAAAGTCTGTGCTGACCCTCTCCTATTTCTCCCCATTTAAAACCACTGAAACCAGTTTGCTGGTCCTGATAAAAGTAGTGTCTAGACAGGACACAGACTACTGCATTCCCAGTAGCCCTCTCCTACTGGACACCAAGACTCGTCTAAATCACCATATATTTTAACTAGGGTATGACCGTGTTTTAAGTGTTAGATGGATTCTTTGACAGCTTTTTTGACGGAAAATATAGGAGCTGCAGCATTGTATTGCTTTGTTTAGACCTCTGACCTACTGACAGACTATGGGACTGGTTTAGACCTTGGCCAATGGATTGCACTCCGTGTGGCAGACAAAGTAAAGGGCTCTGTGGTCCTGACTAAGTACCCACCTACCAAATTTTGAATGTCCATCAGCTTGTTGGACATTTCGGCTATTGACTAGAACCACCGTCAAGGCAGTTCCTGCCCATGTATTGGAACTTTGCTGTACGGGTCAGTCATACATCCAGAGGGCAGACAATTATATTGGTGGAAAGGATACTCCATTGCCGTGGCAACGGAGAATGCTTACCGTCAAAATCGGGCCCTATATTTACAAACATGGAAGTAAAACTGAAGAGACTTCAAGACAGAGTTCACAAACACTGCATCAGAGCGTAAAACTGATCATAACGCCCATGGAATTTAAAACATAGCGTGTGGTCCATAAGCGCTATAAAATCATTTGGGGCAGTCTCTCAGCCCTAGAAGACGGTAACGCCTTTTACTTTCCACAGTGACTGCTGTTTCTGCTTACCTGTTAATAAAAATCCTATTATTTTTTTAAGCTTCACAATGGCTGGGCATTGAGTGTTATTTAGTCTCTAATTTCTCCACCTCCTCGAGTGAGCACTGACTGCTCAACTTGAAGTGCAAAAGGGTGTGGCATGGTTGTGCGAGCGCCTGGTGAACCCCAGTACCTGCACAAGATACAGACCAGTGTGGAATGACTGCCCTTCACCCTAAGAAAAGGACTGGAACCCTAAAATTACAATGGTGGAAAATCCACCAGGCAGACATCATAAATGTACGTTGTGCTTTAAAATCTCAGGAACTGCAACAGCTTTCTTATACCTCTGAGTTAGGTTTGCAGAAGGCTTTCATATATGAACCAGGTCCCTAGTGCTAAGCAATGCCAACCAAATAGGTTCCAAGTACAAATGCCGACATTTTTATATTCATTTTTATTTTCACTGACTATTTTAGAAGGGGATCCTGTTGGACGGGGGCTTGTTTCCCTACCACGCACCTTCTTTTCAGAGAGGTAGGGGAGAGGCCCACCCCTTCCCATGCTTCCCTATGCACTCTCTTTCTGTGACTCCTACTGTGCTTCTCATATTTGTTTTGCCTCTGGTGACATTTATAAAGGACACAAAAGATTATCTTGAATAGATTCGTGAATGTATACAGAAATGCTCGATAGAGGTTTGCATCTGAGTGTCTGCTTGCAGCAGCTGCTTGAATAAAGATGTGCACGTCGGATGAGTGAGATTAGGGCCCAGAGATACTGCTTATGGAAATCAGGGATCGCTGCTGTCCTCACCTCTGACTTGAAGAGCCCCAGTTCTTCCTTCAGAGCACGGATCTCTCGGTAGAGCTGGTCAATCAACCTGTCCCTGCAAGAGAGGGGGAGACAGAGAATGAGACAGGCAGCCGCAGCGAATGAGACATGCAGCAACCGGAGAAGACAACCTTAGACAGACAGGCAGCCACAGAGAATGACAAATGCAGCTAAAAAGGGAGCCAAGCGGTGACATACAGGTAGCCGTAGATAATGAGACATACAGTAAAAGAGAGAGACAAGCGGTGACAGAGAGGCAGCTGCAGAGAATGAGACATGCAGCAAAAGAGACAGGCTGCCACAGAGAATGCCCCATGCAACAAAAGAATGAGGCAAGCGTGACAGGCAGGAAGGCAGCTGCAGAAAATGAGACCTGCAGCAAAAGAGGGAGAAAAGCGGTGACAGACAGGCAGCCGCACGACTGACACACAGTGAAAACATGAGACGTGTTGCTGCAGTAAACAAGACATTAAGGCAGCAACAAATAAGACAGGCAGTAATGGAGGAGACAAGCAGTGACAGGCAGGCAGCCACGGTGAATGAGACATACAGCAACTGTGAAGAAACATCAAGATAGCAACAAATGAGACAGATAATAAAGGAATTAAACTTGCAATAACAGGGAGCCACAGGAATGACACACAGCTTAGAATGAGACATCCGTCAACCAACAAACAGCCACAAAAAATGAAACAGGCAGCGGTGGACAGTGAGCCACAAAGAATGAGACGTGTAGTGACACACAGCAAGATGGTAACGCAGCAACACAATGAAATCAGACAAGACTGTATGCAACAGGATGCAGCGACAGAGAACAAATAATGTGGCAATAAAATGAGACATGCAGTAAAAGAACAAGACAGACCTCACCGAGAAAAAAACAGAAGAAGAAAGAGATAAGTACAGACAGATAAGGAGACAACCATAGGGAGAGAGACCGCCAGCAAGGAGAACAAAACAAGCAGCGACAGAGAACAAGGCAGACAGAGAAAAAGGCAGGCAGGGACAGGAAATAAGACAGTCGTGGGCAACAACCAAGACCAACACAGTCAAAGGCAGAAAACAAGGCAGGCAGCGATAACAAACAAAACAAACAGCATCAGAGAACAACACATGCAGCAACAGAAAACAAAACCAGACACTGACAGGAAAATATAATCAACGAAGCCAGCTAGACAGACAGCAGCGGAAAACTTGGTAGGTAACAATACAGAAGGAGACAGGCAGCCAAAGGGAACAAGTCAGATAGCAACAGAGAACAAGGCTGGCAACAGAAGAGAACTAAACAGGCAGTGATAGAGAACAAGCACAGAAAACCGAGACAGTGGACGAGGCAGGCAGTGACAGAAAACAAGACAGGCCTGCGAAGATCGATAAGGTAAACAGACGGCACCAAAAAATGAGACAGTCAGTAGGAAACAGACAAGCAAGAAAAAAAAATCAAACGAGGTTGCAAGAGAGACTAAGAAAGGCAGTTAAAAGACAGACTAGCAAAGACAGTAAATACAAGTAACAGATTTGGAGCAGCAGTGTTGGGGAATGAGATCGGCAGAGAAAGGAAACGCAGAAGGGAGACTGAGAAGGCGATAGGCAGCAACAGAAAATGGCAGGGGCAGACAGCAAGAGAGAATAAAACAAGAAATAAGACAGCAACCGAAAGAGAAACGATGCGCCCAAAGAGGCAGGAGACAAAAAAAAGAGACAGACAGGCGTGACCAAGAACGATTGGTAGAGCCATGAGGTCTGGCATTGTTGGCTTGACCATTGCGTGTTTTACTGTGCTTTTTTCTTTTAAAAACGTTATTGTTTTTGGGGTGGGGAGGTAAGGACGTTTATCGAGCGCACTCCACCGCTTGCGGAGCTCTGGGGACTTTTTTTGCACTTCGCGGAGTTTCGCTGAACTCCGCCCAGGCGTACTGAAGACACCACATGCAGAGCAGGAAAAAATCAGCGTACAAGATAGGCAGCAAAGGGGAGGCGCAAAAAAAAAAAAACTAGAGAGAGGATGAGGCAGGCAGTCAGATGGCAGTGAGAGCAAGATGGCAGCACATGCCAAGCTGCAAGAATGCTGAAGTTAGGCAGCAAAGGAGCACACTTGAGGGAACGGAGGAGCTTTTACAAAGCTAGGCAGCGTGAGAGCACGCGCCAGGCAACAGGAGAGCACGCGCCAGGCAACAGGAGAGCACGCGCCAAGCAACAGGAGAGCGTGCCCAGCTTCAAGAATGCGCAGGTGACACAGGAAGTGAGCACAAGACAGGCAACAGGAGAGCACGTCTAGCTTCAAGAATGCACAGGTGGGGCAGGGAGTGAGCACAAGACAGGCTATAGAAGAGCACGTCTAGCTTCAAGAATGCACAGGTGAGGCGGGGAGTGAGCAGAGGTCAGGCAACAGGAGATGCACAGGTGAGGCAGGAAAAGAGCGCACCAGCCATGCAACAGGAGAGCACGTCTATCTTCAAGAATGTACAGGTGAGCCAGGGAGTGAACACAGGTCAGGCAACAGAACAGGACGTCTAGCTTCAAAAATGGCGGTGGGAGAGTATGAGGGGCGGTGGAAGAGAAGGAGAGGGGCGGTGGAAGAGAAGGAGAGGGGCAGTGGCAGAAAATGACAGAGCGGTGGCAGAGTATGAGGGGCAGTGGCAGAATATGGGAGGGGCAGTGATAGAATATGGAAAGGGCAGTGGCAGAGAATGAGAAGGGCAGTGGCAGAGAATGAGAGGGGCGGTGGCAGAGAATGAGAGGGGCGGTGGCAGAGAATGAGAGGGGCGGTGGCAGAGAATGAGAGGGGCGGTGGCAGAGAATGAGAGGGGCGGTGGTAGAGAATATGAGGGGCGGTGGGAGAGTCATGGAAAGAGTGTGAGAGCAGAAAAGAATTAGAGAGGTTAGGCCAGAGTTAAGAGAGGGGCAGTGGCCAAGAACGAGTGGGGCAGGGACAGAGAACAGGACACGGCGCAACTCATGACATGGAGGAGGCAGTGGCAGAAGATGAGCTAGCGAGAGGATGAGACGGGCAGTGGGACAAGATTTCAGTGAGAGAATTACATAGGGATCAAGAGTTAGCAAAACTGAGACCAAAGAAGACCTAGAGAAGTAATATGCTACTTACCAGTATGCATCTGTTCTTGGCCTGTAGGGCTGCTGACATTCATATCTGTGCATAGATCGCCGCCTAGTGTTGGGTCCGGATGATTGCACCTTGTTGTCCTGGAAGAGTCTTCGAAGTATCACGAGATAGGTGACTCCTCCCCTGGACTATAGTGCGCATGAGCATCTTCTCCATCTTCAGATTGTTTTTCGCCATTGTGGCAGAGATGGAGATAATAAAGTAAGAGATGGCCATGCAAAAGATAATGCTGCAGCTGCAACAGGCACCGGGGAGGAGGGCAGGCGATATGAATGTCAGCAGTATCTCCTCTAGCGGTGGTTACCTGTGCCAGCTGCAGCAGTTTGAAAGAGAGTGGCCTACAGCAGCTTGCTGCTTTGGTTGCACGTCTACACAGTAGTGTTTTGTGAAAGTGTGTATGGCAGTCCATGTGGCTGCTCTACATATGTCTTCAAGAGGAATATTGCCATGGATGCCCCCATTTTTCGCGTAGAGTGTGCTCTTGGGGGTACAGTTAAAGTGCGTTTAGCCTTTTGATAACATATTTGAATGCATTTAACTATCCATCTGGCTATTCCTGACTTTGATATGGGATTCCCTTTATGTTGTGGTGAAAAAGCAACAAATAATTGCTCTGTTTTGTCTAAATTATTTCGTTCTGTCCACATAATAAAGCAGAGCTCTCTTTACATTCAGTGTGTGTAGGGCTCTTTCCGCTACTGACTGTGGATTTTGGAAGAACACTGGCAGCTCTATTGATTGATTAATATGGAAAGTGGATACGACCTTTGGCATAAACTTAGGGTTTGTTCTAAGAACTACCCTTTTGGCATGTATTTGCATGAAGGGTTCTTGAATTGTTAGTGCTTGTAGCTCGCTAACTCGCCTGAGTGAGGTAATGGCAATCAAGAATGCCACCTTCCATGTTAGAAATTGCAATTTGCATGAGTGTTGAGGTTCGAAAGAAGGTCCCATAAGTCTGGTAAGTACTATATTTAGGTTCCGACTGGGGAAGGTGGGTGCCTTGGAGGAATTACCCTTTTAAGACCCTCCATAAAAGCCTTGATTGCTGGTACTTTAAACAGTGAAAGGTGTTGCCTGTTTTGAAGGTATACTGCTATAGCAGCAAGGTGTAGTTTTATTGAAGAGTATGCTAGGTTGCATCTTTGAAGATGCAGTAGGTAACATATAATGTTTTGAATGGAAGCATCTAATGGGTTGATTTGGTTATTGTTGCAGTAAATAACAAATCTTTTCCATTTAGCTGCATAGCATGCTCTAGTAGTTGGTCATCTTGCCTCCTTAATGATGTTCATGCAGTCTGGAGGCAAGTTAGGGTATCCAAATTCTAAGATTTCAGGAGCCAGATCGCTAGGTTCATCTGATTGGGATCTGGGTGTCTGATTTCTCCATGGTTCTGGGTTAGAAAATGGGGTGCGAGGTGCAGCCTTTGATGAGGAACTACTGAAAGCTCCAGGAACGTTGTGTACCATGGCTGTCTCGCCCATATGGGAGCAACTAGGATCAGTGTGAGTGACTGTTGCCACATTTTGCGTGCCACCAGCGGAATCAGTGGTGCTGGGGGAAAAGCGTACGCAAATCTGCCTAACCAGTTCATCCATATCGCATTGCCCTGTGACAACGGATGTGGGAACCTGGCGGCAAAGTACCATTTTGAGTTTTTGTTTGTGGCAAACAGGTCTATCTCTGGGTGCCCCAACTGTTCGAAGAATGGCTGGTGAACTTGGGGGTGAATCTCCCATTCGTGTAGTTGTTGGCTGTGTCTGCTGAGCAGATCCGCTATTTGATTGTATTTCCCTGGGAGGTGTTCTGCCAGGAGAAAGATGTGTTTTGGAATTGCCCACTTCCATATGCTCTGTGCCAAGTGGGACAGCTGTGGGGAGTGTGTTCCTCCCTGTTTCTGGATATAGTACATGGCTGTCATGTTGTCCGTCCGGATCAACACAGTCTTGCTGTACAGGTATTTTGGAATGCTTTTAGAGCTAGGAATATTGCTAGCAGGTCTAGCTGGTTGATATGCAGCTTATTTTGTTTGATTGTCCAGAGCCCTTGTACTGTGTATTGAAGTAGGTGGGCTCCCCAATCTGTCAGTGATGCGTCCGCTGTTAGTACTAATTGTGGAACCGGCTCTTGGAACAGTCGCCCCCCATAAAGGTTTTGTGGGTTCCACCACTGCAGAGAGTTGTAAGCGCGACTGTCTACCAACACTAGGTCTTTTAGTTGTCCTTGAGCTTGGTTCCGCTGCCGTGCTAGGCATTCTTGCAATGGACGCATTTGAAGTCGGGCATGGAGGACAATGAATATGCAGGAGGCCATCATGCCTATGAGCTGCATGAAGACTCGAGCTGGCAAGGAGTGTTGTGGCAGAAATTTGCGAATGAGCATCTGCATGTTGGCTATCCTCGCTGAGTTTGGATATGCCTTTGCCACTGAGGTATCTATAGTAGCTCCCAGATATTGTTGTGTGTGGGATGGTTGTAGATGCGATTTTGGGTAGTTTATCGAAAAACCTAGGCTGTGTAGCAGCTGAAGTGTTTGAGAAGTGTCCTCTTGCACACTGTTTGTACGATTTTGCTTGTATTAGCCAATCGTCTAGGTATGGGAACATGTGGATGTGTTGCCTCCTGAGATGTGCAGCTACTGTCGCTAAGCATTTTGTAAACACTCTTGGAGCCGTGGTTACCCCGAAGGGGAGAACCTTGAATTGGTAGTGTTGACCTTCTATTGTGAACCTGAGATATTTTCTGTGAGCTGGATGGATGGGTATGTGAAAATACGCATCCTTGAGGTCCAATGTTGCTAGGAAGTCTCCTTGCTGGAGCAGCGGGAGCACTTGCTGGAGTGTGATCATATGGAAGTGCTCCGACAGTATGTATTGATTTAGGGGTCTGAGGTCCAATATTGGTCTGAGTGAACCGTCCTTCTTGGGAATAAGGAAGTATAGTGAGTATACTCCTGTCCCTTGGTGTTGAAAAGGGACTGGCTCTATGGCCCCCTTTTCCAGCATGCATTTCATCTCTTGTTTTAGCAGGGTGATGTGTTCTTTGGACATAGGGCGGTGTCTGGGTGGTATGTTTGGTGGAGTAGAAGTGAGTTCTAGGCAATAACCATACTGGATAATTTGTCTCACCCACCTCTCTGTGGTAATTGAGTTCCAGACAGGTAGGAATTGTTGAATCCTGCCTCCGACCGATGTTAGATGGTCTGGAGGTAGTGTGATGAAGTCACTGTTTTGCGGCAGTGGAGGCTCTGGTATTATTGCCTTCACGTCCTCTTCCCTTATTATTGTTGCCCCTATAACCTCCTCTGTTGGAGTTCTTGTTAAAGGAACCTTGGGTGTTGCTTTTGTATGTAGAAGAGGTTTGTGAAGTATTGCCTCGTGTAGCTGCTCTGTATGAGGAGCGTCGAAAGGAACCTCTGTGTTGTTGAAACTGCAATGCACCCATTGATTTTGCGGTTTCTGTATCCTTTTTCATTTTGTCTAAAGTGGTGTCGACTGCAGGGCCGAAAAGGAAGTCTTGATTGACAGGTTGGTTAAGAATGGTGGATTGCACCTCGTTCTTAAAGCCAGAAATGCGTAGCCATGCGTGTCTTCGTAATAAGACGCTAGTGTTAATGCACCTGGCTGCAGTCTCAGCTGTGTCAAGCGCACATTTAATGGAGGCGTTTGTAAAAAATTACCCCTCCTCTATGAGGTCGTTAGCTTGTGCTTTGAAAGGCTCAGGCAGGTGTTGCATCAAACTTTCAAGCTGGTCATAGTGTGCTCTGTCGAAACGAGCTAGTAGAGCTTGTGTATTTGTAATTCTCCATGAATTGGAGGCCTGTGATGCTACTCTTTTATCCAAGCCCTCTAGTATTTTGGACTCCTTATCAGGAGGTGGAGCTTCTCCTGTTGTCTGTGAGTTGGCCCGTTTGCGCGCATTAGCCACCACTAGTGAATCTAATGGCAACTGACCTCTGATATAAGTAGGGTCTGTAGGGGCCGCTCTATATTTCTTTTCAATCCTGGGATTGATTACACGTGCCCTGGCTGTATCTTTAAATATATCTGGCGCATGTTTTAGCACCCCTTTCAACATAGGAAGTGTTCTGACATTTTTCTCAGAAGTAGGGAATGTGTCAAATAAAAAGTCTTCTTCTATAGGTTCATTGTGCATGTCTACGCTGTGGTACTGCGCTGCCCTATCTATTAGCTGGTTGAAGACAATGGTGTCGTCAGTAGGTGACGGCTTTGTTGGGTATGAGGAGGTGTCAGGGATGGGATGTGTGTCATATGGATCAGTTGGCTCTACCCATGGTTCATTTTGAGGGTTAGGATCCTCTGGATAGTTAAAATCATATTGAGAATCTTCCCCTGTATCGCCCTCATTGTCCCCAGATGGCGTAGGAGAGTAAGGAGCAAAAGGCGTAGTAGGCATAGTGGGATAGAAAGGAATGAAGGGCCTAGAGGGAGAAGTCCCAAAGTCCTTTTTCTTTAGAGGAATGGGGGAATGAGAGTCCGTGTCCAATGGCCTCTTTTTCCTGTGTAGGATTGTGACTTTACCAGTCTCTGGGTTGATATATATTTTTGCCTGATCCTCTGATGCCTCTGGATGGAAGAGTTCTTCTTCCACTGTCCGTGGCTGTGTCTTTGACTTTTTTGGCTCAGTGTTTTTTGGATCGACCGTTGCCTTTGGGTCGACAACCTTTTTTGGTTCGATGACTTTCGGTGCCTTATTGCTCTTCCTCGGCCCAGTTTGTTTGTCCGGGTCGACGACTGATTGCGGATCGACCGGATCTTTAGGTTCGATGCGCTTTCTGTGCTTGACAGGTTTTTTAGGTTGACTGTCTTTTGTCGAGTCGACGATTTGTCTCGAATCGACCGTTTATTTAGGAGCACGTGTCTTTGGGTCGGTGCCTTTGTTTGGCTCGATAACCTTCTTCGGCTGGGCCACAGGCTTCGGTACGACGCCCTCTGTGCTGGCGACCTTCTTCGGTTCGACGACTTTTGGAGCAGCGGCCTTCTTTGGGTCGAAGGCCTTCTTCGGGTCGGCGCTTTTTGGCTCGACTGCCTTCTTCGGGTCGACGCCTTTAGGCTGTACGGCCTTCTTTGGTTCGACGCCCTTCGGGTCGATGACCTTTTTGGGTTCCGGAACCTTCTTTGGGATAACGTTACTTGGACCTGGGGGGTCTGAAGGCTTAATCTTTGTTTTCGGAGCCGAGCCGGATGGCGGGGCTGCTGAATGATGTTTTGGATCTTGGCTAAGGCCTTTAGGCAATGCCTCGATCGGAGCCTTCTGTAACGGGGTAATTGGTGTCGGGGGCAATGTACTCACGGTTTGCCCCGGTGGGATTTCGTCATCGGAGTCCGAGTGGTCCTCGACGGTGACTATCTCTAGATCCGAATCTTCTCCTTCTGGAAGCTCCTGTTCATCCTCGAAGATGTTGTCTGGTTCCGGTGCCTGTCGCTGCATCTCTTGCCTAGCGGCCCGTCGAGACCGAATGGTTTTCTTCAAAGGGAATTGGGCACAGGCTGGGCAGGTTTCTTCCTTGTGGTCTGGTGATAGGCACTTGTTGCATACTGTGTGTCTGTCAGTATGCGGGAACTTGGAGTGGCATTGTGGGCACCTTTTGAACGGGCTCCTTTCCATCAACAGCAGGCCCACGTGGCGTCGAAAAGGCCCAACGGCCCGCGCCAACGACCGAGTCGAGATTGAAAGCTTGATCAAGTCAAGAAGTACCGAGCGAGAACAATACCGTCGAAGTCGAAGGCCTTTTGGCCTCAGGAAAAGTTTTGATTCCGAAGTTGGCAGAAAAAAACAATCTGAAGATGGAGAAGATGCCCATGCGCACTATAGTCCAGGGGAGGAGTCACCTATCTTGTGATACTTCGAAGACTCTTCCAGGACAACAAGGTGCAATCATCCGGACCCAACACTAGGCGGCGATCTATGCACAGATATGAATTCAGCAGCCCACATGCCTCGAACAGTTAAGTTATGAGAAGTGTAAATAGAAACAAAACAAAGGAAAGTGAGGCGAAACCGTAAGCAACAGAGGACTGAAAGTGAAATGAGGGGAGTGCGTGACTGTCGTGATGGAAGGGCCGTCAAAAAGCTGACAGACAGACAGAAAGGCTGCACTGAAATCTGACGGACGGCCGTCTCAGGAACTCACCTGTCTTCCTTGCTCATGCCGTTCTGGCCGCTGAAGTTGAAGGGGTCGTTACTGAGCGAAGCTCCAAAGATATCATCAAATTTATTCTCACAGAAACTCTGGAGGTCAAAGCACAGATACACACTGTTATCAAACACTGGATGCTGCAGAGGGTTGGAGACTCTCACTTAGTTTATGAAACCTTTCCTTTCATTGGTCCTCACAAGAGAAGTGAGGTGCCATGGATAGCATACGCACAGCAACACCAAGCAGGCCCTGGCCAGACCCAGACACATACTGCCGACCAGACTTACCAGGGGAAAACTGGCAGCAAACCAAGCAAGAAATAATCTAGGGTTGTCCCCTTTCCAATGAAAACATGCTTCCAGAACCAGTATGGAAGTATGAATGGCTGCCTCACGTGACAATCTCCAAAGGGTGAAAATACAAGTTTACTGGAAGAGTTAACACTCTCCATAAAGCATCAGGGCTCCAGAGACCCGGCTTCCGGGAAGGGGATGGAGAGTACAGAAGAATGCTGTCTAACGTGCATACTGTGTGCATCTACAATGCACCTACTTCAAATGTTACGCTGACGCAATTATTCTAAATGGATCCCAAACACAGGCAGTAGTTATCCTATAAATCTAACCTGGATCTGGCACCACTGGTGGTTTGGAACTTTCAGAGGCTCTTCTGCACCTTACTTCAGGCACAGCAGAGAAAGGCACAAACCTGTGAGTGGTCATATCATCTTCCTGTGAACACCGAACTACAGAGCTGCTGAGGTCAACTTTTAAGGTTGAAAGACCATCAATTGACAAATTGACAGCCTTTTCTACTGTGTTTAAATTGCAATCTATTTGTGTCTATGTATATGGCATGTTTAAAGTGTGACAAAATCAAAAGGCAGCAAAGTGCTTTACATTGTCAAAGACAAGCATAAAGTAAACAATGAACAAAAGAGGAAGCCGGGTTGTGTTTGGTTGTTTCATTGCGATTTAATGCTCTTTAAAGAGGGGCGCCTTCATCTCTTTCATAAATTGGAGCAGTGTTGGGCCAGTCCTGATGGATACAGGAATGTTGTTACAGATCCTGGCAGCAGAGGTGGAAAAGGCATGCTCCTTTTTCTATTGATTTTTACCTTTCTAAGTATCCAGTCTGATGGTGTCCTGCCTGCGGGTGTGTAGAGAACCAGCAGAGACGGCATCTGAATGATAATCTGAGGGTGATGGTCGTGAGAGTTTTTAAATGGTGCAGGTGGTGCTGAAGATGGTGTGGGCTAGTAAGTGGATCCAATGGAATTCCACCAGGGTGGAGGTGATGTGATCATATTTCTTCAACTCCTGGATGTGACGTGTGTGTAGGATGCCCCTAAGGCAGTTATTCTCAAAGTACGGCCCGGGGGCCACAAGCAGCCCTTCTAACCTTTACATGCGGCTTCCTGGTCAACAGCAGCAATGGGCTGCTGTTTTCTCAACTCAGCACGAAGGTTAAAAAAATGCTAAATAACCAGGCTAGCATTTAATGCCAGGTTAATTTATGTTAAAGATAGGCTGTAACTAGGTTGTCCTGCACCACTTAACTTTAGGAACAACTTCATTTTTAAAGACATCTTACAGCAAAAGTGTACAAATATGATAATGTCTCTTCAGAATTTAATAAGTATATTTCATTAGTACGCAGAACCGTTTCACCACAGTAAATCAGTATAAGTGCATTATTTTTTTTTTCAATTGATAATTTTCAAACATGACTTTAGAAACAGTCATTCTTGCCCCACCCTAGCAACAATGCCAACATTGAACTAAGAGGCAACTCAGCTCCTATTATACATGAACAACATTATAGTTCATTATATCAAACACAAGAGAACGTTTTGTAAAGCTCGAATCCTGCAGTCCTGGATTTCGAGGTCCTCTTATATGTGATAATGAAGAAAAAGGCGGGAAAGTGGAATAAAACAATTGCCTAGGATCACACAATCTGGGAAAGTGGGGAACGACGGATTATTATTATTTTTTTTTTTTTAATAAAGACCTTTATTATTCGATATACAGTATACACAGCGCTGTAGCTTACAACCCAGCCGGGCCAGCCGCAATGAAAGAACATTATTTTGGGTGGGATAAGGGAACACAGCTTCAAGGCCGACAGCCCTGGGGTCCGGCAGCCTCTTAAACTCCCTTGCCCCCCTCAGAGCCTCTTATTTTCGCATGGTAGCGCTGGGACGCTCACGGGCAGCCATGCGCTTTATAAATCCAATTTCATTTCATTTCATTTCATTTCATATCAGTACATCACATATCACTGTAATCATGCAAGCATTCGATGTCACGTAAGTGTGTGGTCTATGGGTTTTCCTTATTTATTCAGCGGACCAGAGTAGCTGCGTTGAACCAACCCTCATCAACAGCAGTCTTAACTGTCGAACCCGTCATATCTTACATGTGTCATTGGTAAACGTCTCTGTGTGGGTCGACATTCAGACGGGTACGGTTCATATGAACGAGTGTTGTGGGTGTGCAGCGCCTAAGCGTGTTTGGGGCGTATAACCGCCTTGTATGCCCATTCCCGTGGAAATAGCTGCTCTGCATCTCAGCGCCCAGGAGAGGTGTCCAATTCTTAGCTGTCACGTCCGAGGGTGCTATGAGGCTCCGATGGTATGAGATGTGGAATTGTATGCGTACGGATACGGTCTAAGAGGAGATAAAACCAAATCTATAATGAACTACAAAACGGGAACATGAGCTATATAGGAGGCGGGTAGGGGTAAGTGTGGGCAGAATTCACCTTAGTGTCGAGAGGGGGGGATCGGAATCAGCGTGTCAGCCGTGTCTCACGGGGTAGGTAGGCAGGAGATCAGGGGGGGCGGGACATTGCAGGCTGTTTATGAGGTAGTGTTATATTGGGGGGGGGGGGAGGGAGTCCCCAAGTGTTCGTTAGGCGTGGCATTCCGGTGTAGTGTCCGGTCCTCTGTTGCAGCGTCTCTTACGGTGGCGCGTGTTCGGGAGTGGGGCAGGCAGTCGTCAGTGCGAAACAGTAAAACACATGTCAGATGGCGTACCCTGCATACTGATCAGCTGGGTGGTGTGTGGTGCATCGTGCATAAGTCGCAGGAAAGCGCAGTAGGGAGTGCGGGGAGGCGGTACATAATATCTCACATAACTCCCTGCTCCACACATTTCTGTTTGAAAGAATGTAGTATGTCTTCCCACTGTTGTGCGATTGGGAACTTTCTGAGCCCTGCTGTCTCTTCTCGCTTCAGGACGGAGCTCTCAGCCCCTGCCCAGTTAGTCAGCGACAGAACCCAGTGTCGGAGGTGTGGGGGTGTGGCCGCTTTCCACCGCTTGGTAAGCAGTCTTTTAGCCGTAATAAGCCCAAGATCCCAGTACCTAGTCTGGACTTTATTTAGTCTCGTGCGTTTGTACAATCCCAATATACAGGCCTCCCATGTGCGCGGCACTCGCTCCTTGGTACAGTGTCCTAGTAACTCGGTCACTCCGTCCCAGTACTGCTGGAGGGCGGGGCAGAGCTAAAGCATGTGGAGGAGATCTGCGTCTAGAAGGGAGCAGCGGCCGCAAGCAGTGTCTGTGACTGAAAAATACTCATTTATCTTGCCCGGGGTGAGGTACGCGCGGTGCAATATGTAAAACTGTATGATTTTGAAGCGAGGGTTGCGGGGGATGTTCACTGGGCTAGCTAGTATCATTGCCCACTCCTTGTCCGTCCAGTCCCTCCCCCTGTCAGTTGCCCATTTTTCCCTCAGGTGTATGGTTGTCGGGTGTGTGTGTAAAAGGAGTGCTTGCGTTAACCAATGAATAATGTGTGTGCCGTTGCTCATGACATGAAGGTACTGCAGGAAGTGGTGTGTTGGTGGCTCACTCGACATGTCCCCCCAAGCGGTAGTCAATGCATGAACGAGGGACGCGTGAGTCAGGAACTGTCCAGCCGGGAGGGATGTATCTCTCGCGAGAGTTGCAAAGGGGAGGAGGGCGCCATCAGAGTAAAGGTCGCCCAGCGTTTCCACCTCTGCGGTGATCCAGCTATCCAGCCTCACAGTGGTCAGGGTCCCCGCCGCTGTCGGAGTGCCTGATAGTGGCAATATCGGCGCATATGGAGTCGTCGCTCGCGTTAGACGCAAGCAGCGGAGGAAGCATCTGCGCGCCACTGCGAGTAGCAGTTGCGGCGGTCGGGGAGTCCGCGTCAGCGGGTGGAACAGTACTTGAATTTGGAGTAGGGACCAGACAGTGGTGTTCGTGGCCGTGTCACCCAGACTCTTACCGCCCAGCCAGCCTGACACCCATTGCATTTGTGCTGCTAGATAGTAGAGCTCCATGTTGGGAACCGCTAGTCCGCCCTCCTCAGTGGGCATATAGAGTTTCTTCAATGCAACTCGAGGCCGACCCTTGTTCCAAATTAGGTCCCTCTGCAGGATCTCAAGATCTCGGAACACCCGGGTGGGTACATACGTAGGTATATTCGCAAAATAATATAACAGCCGTGGCAGGACTATCATTTTTGCTAAGGCTATGCGACTCGGGACATTCAGCGGTAATGTATTCCAGAACCCCACCTGTGCGCGGGTAGAAGCGATCGCTCTCATCAGGTTCCCCTCCAAGATGTCCAAGGGGTCTCGATAGATGTGTATCCCGAGATATCTGAACGTGTTGGGGTACCACTGCAACCTCTCACCTCCGAAATGTATGTCACATTCGGGAACGTTCGGGCTGAAGGAGTATACCCCCGATTTGGCCCAGTTTACTCGCAATCCCGACATCTCCTCAAAGGTGCCGAAGATGGTAGTGAGGGACTCCGGGACGTCGCTCAGGTCTCTGACGTACAAGAGAAGGTCATCAGCATACAATGACACTACATGCAGTCCGTCACCAATTTTGAAGTCGCCTTCTGGAAGAAATGATCTGATTTTATTTAGAAGTGAAAATTAGTACCAAGTCGCCTTTGTTTTTTGTTTTATTGCACTAAAGGTGCATTTTAAGATGTAAGTAGGCTTGCTCATTCGCAATATGAACTGTGCGATCCAAATGAATTGGAAAAGAAAATGAGCATGTAATGCACTCCCCCACCCCTTTGCGATTCACTTTAGAACCTTTAAATGTTTTGCAACCACAACTGCAGTCGTAAACCAGGTACCAACTCTGATATCCCTTCTAAAACTGGAAACGGTTTCTGTTGAGCTGCTTCCATAAATGTGAGCATCTGGTGTAGGAGAGGAGCACTGAGCAGTCCAGGGGACGGGCAGCAATACCACACAGTGCCTCACATAGAACGCCATCTTTATGTTTGACAGCAGCCCCAGACAGGAGTGACTTTGAAAAACATGTCAGCATTCTGTGAATCTTACTGCAAGCGTGGAGATCTACTCTTGCTCACAGGTCTCCATTCCTTCCGTCGCAATTCGTCGCTAAATGAATCCTGCCTCTTGTACAATAATGGCACAGTAATTTTTGCAACTCTTTGTGAATGGTGGGTTTTTCGTGATAACTGATTTATCGCATCACAAAACTCATGTTGGGTCGCAAAGAAGCCACGGGGAAAAAATACAACTCATTGCTTTATGACCCAACGCTAGGCATGAAGGATTGCGTGCTCCTGCTTTCGTACTTTCAATCAAGTAGGGATTTGTGAAGCACACTACTCACCCACAAGGGTCTCAAGGCGATGGAGGGGAAGGGAGATTTCGAGCAGCTCCGTCCCATCCGAAGAGCCAGATCTTAAGGCTCTTCCTGAATGCTTGCAGTGTGGCAGTTTATCTGATGCTTTGGGGGAGGTCGTTACAGGTCTTGGCCGCCTTGTAGGAGAAGGCTGTTCCACCCGTTCTGGCACTGCGAATGCGTGGGGTTTCGGCCAGGACGAGGTTGGTGGAGCGGAGGTTTCTCTTGCGTGCGTAGAAGGAGATTTTTTTTGTTGCGGTATTGGTGTCCGGTGTTGTGGAGGGATTTGTAGGCCTGAGTGAGCAGCTTGAAGGTCACTCTTTTTTCGACGGGGAGCAAGTGGAGGTCTTGTATGTGCTGGGTGACATTGTCTTGTAGTGGGATGACGAGGACAAGTCTGGCTGTGGCATTCTGGATGGTATGGTGTTTGAGGAGTAGAGATCTGTGGATTCCGGCGTAGAGGGCGTTCCCGTAGTCCAGTTCCTTTACAATAGGTTTGTATGAGCTGTTTTAAAAGGAATGCATTATCTTCATTGATAGCGTTTTAATTAGTTGTTCCATAACATGCCAGTAAACAGAAAGCCACTGGGCGAATGTGTATACCTCCGTTAAGAAGTGACCAACAATCAGCCATGCACTTAAGTATGGGCCAGAGACAAGATTTAGAGGTCTGGGTCCTACTGAACAAATTGCCACAATTCAGTAAGTAGACACTTGGCCAAGCACTCAAACTGGTAATTCCACCATTTATCAATACGTCATTTTATCGCCAATGGGGGAGGAATTAACAACAATACAGCACACAAAATTCACAACAAGCCAGGCAGGAAATACCTGGGGGCATCACATATTGTTTCAACGCCAAAGGAGGAATTTCCTGGTCAGCAAAGATAATAGAGGACCTGTTTGATGTAATGGTGGCTATATATAAATGTCCCCAATAGGCAAGGAGGTGTCATAGCAACCCTTTGATGAGGAAGCTTCACTGGCTTCTAGTGAAACAGCGTTGTGCCTTTAAGATTGGCTGGACTATGTCTAAATTAGTGCATGGCAACTGCCCTGAGTAATCTCCTCATGCGTTCACAGGTACACTCCTAGTAATTTGAGGGCCTTGCATCTCAACCTTCTGGTCATTCCTTCTTTCAGGAAGAAGAGGCAAAGAGATGCTAGATTCTCGGTATTGGCCCCTCGATTCTGGAACTACATACCACCTCATATCAGATCAACATCCTGCTATTCAAGATTTAGGCAACACTTGAACACATGGCTGTTTACACAAGCATAGAAACAAGATTACGAGCTGCAATTTATATTCCTGTAACCAGCTCCAAGAAACTGGTCGGTGTATATCTGGTTTATAAATACTTTTGTTCTATTGGTGGAATACAAGATTTTACATATCCGCCAACTTCCAGAATCCAAAATGATATTCAATAACAAGTTCACTTAAGAGGGAGGAGAACTGTGACTAGGTTACCCCCTTGTACCGCTGCACACGCAAACATTGTGTGAAAGTCAAGCTAGAGGTCCCACTGGAAGTTAACGGGGCTGTGACAGAGCACAAGCTGCTACTGGATGGAAGCATCTGTCAAGTCTGGTTTTCACATTTGTTGTGCCGTTTGTGCAGTGTAAGCCCATCCAGTCAAAGTGCACATCCTTCAGGTGTGCCACAGCATGGTAACCGGGCTCAGGAGAACTGGCTTTCTGCTTTTGTGTACTAGTGTCCTGACGGCCTGTTGTGCAACAGATGCTGTTGCAGGACATTTGCCTCTTCAGGGAAGGACACAGGATGCGGTGGGCGGACAGGTCAGCTTTGATCAAACCATAGGTCATAGTGATACTCAACTGTTGCTAATCACAAGCTACAGCTGAATGACTGGAACTGTCTGGGTCAAAGTCAGGTAAGCAGAAAGGATCCTTCCTGTTTCATTTAGTGGATTTAAATTTAAACCTGTGTATCTGGCTGCAGCAAGTTTCCTAAAGAAATGAGGAAAAACAAGTGCTCAGAGACAGGCAGGGAAAATAGGAGGAAGCAGCACTGACGACACTAAACCCAAAGAAGCACCTTCAAGCATGGTCTTCAGACATATTTAGAGGGGGTTGTTGGTGGGGCGGCAATATGGATACCTAATCTCTTAGATGCACCAGCGTTCTCATGCATGCTACTGACAATCAGTAGGAGTAAACATGGATAAATATGACACACAAGTCAAATTCAAACAGGAAGAGTTGGTAGACAGTCTCACCACGGGGTGCAGGTAATAAGGCACAAATTCTAACCAGCTTCCACCATTACTCTGGTTATGGCTTGGGTTTGTGGACAGTAATCACCACCGTAAAAGGAGTACGACTTTGGTGGACCTCAATCTCCCAAAAGAGTCTGGAACTCTGTTGGTGAGCAACAGATCAAATCACATGGAACACATTTCAGGAGAATGGCCACACTCATCTCATGCACAAGAAACCAAACCGGGTTGCTCAGACCAGGAAATGAGGTGCAGATTGTTAAATGGAGCCTACACCAGGGACTTTCAACCCTACAAAAGATTAACACACGAAAGAAAACATCTTAGTTTTGCAAGTTTAAGGATCAAATCTAATTTCTAAATGCGTATGGCACTCCAATCCCAAGCTCATGCACCATAGACTCGGTTATAAAAGAGTGTGCGATCAGCGTACTTGACAGCAGGTAATGGCTATAAATTCCTTAAGAGAGGCGGGGGAGTCGAGACCTCAACAGTCTCATCAAAAATCTGCAAAAGAATTCCTTTTCAATCGACAACATTTTACATTCTGTTAGCAGTCCAAATCCCGGTATCTTTACTTAATCTTGGCTCGCGTAGAATGGCTACTACCCATGACTGATATGTACTTTTGCCCTATGGATCGCACCAAGGGGCGATTTAAAGCAACCAACATATGGGACAGAGCGTGTTTCTGTACCAAAACTATTACGTGTAACAATAGATCTGCTACTACTGTCTATTAGAGTTTCATATGCTGGGCATGCGAGTGGACAGATAACTCATCCGTCTCGAACTGAAAATGCTAGTTGTAAACCATAGCGGTATCTCGAATAACTCCACATGATATTGACCAGAAGCCAACGATACCAAACACCTCAACGCCATCCCAGGATTGTATTTTCTGCGACATCTCCAGGTGTTTGGTTAAAGTATTAGTGCTCTTCTAATTCAGGAGTGTCGGAGTATCTGGAAAGAATATTGATAACTCTATGGTTTAATACACCAGAAACTGTGCCACTATCCAACAGCAACATTTTTCGCTTGCCACTGGCAAGATTTTATTAACAACATTTCCAGATGAGAAGCAAAAAGTTTGATGGGGAGCTAATAAACCTATGAAATGCTTCCCGATAAATTATAAGAAAAAGCAGAGAGGCTGCAACTTCGTTTTTTTAAGACAACAAAGGGTATTTCCTGCAACACAGCATGGGTTTGGTAGGAGGTGCAGAGGAACCCTGCTGTCCTTGTGAAATATATGAATGTTCTCAGACTCACCTAAGCAACAGATCTCTATCAGATGAGGGCAGACCACTAGGAGGGCACCAGGGTGTCATCAAAATGAGCGAAGACTAAAACCCATGAGCAGACGGTTGGGAAATCATAGTCAGCAGCATCTCAGGGTTCTCCTCGACCCCACACTCCCTTATCCCAATCATACCAGACAATCACGCTGGCTAAGCATCATGTTATTCCGGACACTGATTAAGCATCTTTGCCACTAAACTAGTAGCGATTGTTTTAGCCCCTGCAATGAATGTATTATGGGCAACTGGTGTAATCTGGCTGCTAGAAAGAGCTGTTCCTACCTCTTAATCAACATTAATTAACTTTGCGTGGATCCAAGATGAGGGAGAGGAAGTCTCCAAGGCTTTAACACCACTCGACAAAGGACGAGGAAGCAAAGGTAATCACAACAAATTAAGACAAAGTCCATGTTCACTGGGCACATCAAGATCAAAATCCAGAATCAAGCGGTCATTCGGAGGGTCTAGCCTGATGTAGACTACGAAGACTCATGACAGCACAAGGACTTTGCTTCTCGCCCATACTGCACACAGTCCTACCAACTGTAATAACACCCAGCAGACTGCTTGTGATGTAGTTTTCTGATTGTGGTCATAGTCCACCGAGACATACAAATCCTGGGTGGAAACAACTATTGCGCACAACAGCAGGAAAAGGGGGAGGTAAAAAGTCACAGGATCAGCAGTCGATGGACACAACGAAAGTAGCGTGGTATCTTAACACTGCTCTGAACCATAGCACTAAACGCCAAAAAGTCCTGGCTGTAAGTGACATAGCTCTATGGAAGGGAGTGATGCACACTGTGAGATGCAGTCCCTGAGTGGACTCAACACCCATCCTCTAACAGCACTCACTGGGGCACTCGCAAAAATTGTTGGAGGCACAAGCCACAGAGCAGCTCCGCACGTTTCCACATAGAAATTAGGAAAGCACTTTTTTTAGTCTACTCTTCAAGAAGACATTTGTGCACTGGACCAAATAATGGCCAGATTCCACTCAACACCCCCTGCTGTTTGGGCAAAATGCAAGATCCCAGAACCAACCAGTCATTAGGTCGAGGACCGTAGGCTGCGCTTGCGCAGTTCGGTCTGAAGATTTAATGTTTCTTAGTTAGGGGGCTTGAACCTGTCCCTCTTCTCCATTGGCTGGCCTCGTAAATGCTGGCCAGCCATTGGAGGAGAGGGGCGTCACTCCCTATAAGCCCTGTCTTTTTCGGATTCGGGGGCGTGTTTTTTGCGTTCTTTCTCACCGTGACGTCATCAGTCACTCAACAAAAAACACGCCCCCCAGTCTGAAAAGGACGGGGCTTACATCAAAATCCTGTGGGGCTCTCGTTGCGAGGAGGGAGCCCCGTGTGCCGCCCTAAGTCCTGCCGAGGCCCAGTGATTTGGGCCGATGGGGAGTGCTGGTGCGGGGCTCCCGTGAGCGATGGGAGCCCCGGGATATGCATCGTGAGGAAGAAGGAGCATGGCGGCTGGTCGGCGGCTTACATCAAAATCCTGTGGGGCTCCAGTTGCGAGGAGGGAGCCCCGTGTGCCGCCCGAAGTCCTGCCGAGGCCCAGTGATTGGGGCCAATGGGGAGTGCTGGTGCGGGGCTTCCGTGAGCGATGGGAGCCCCGGGATGTGCATCGTGAGGAAGGAGCATGGCGGCTGGTCGGCAGGGCTCCCTTGAGCTGAGGGAGCCCTGCAGCATCTGGAGGAGAAGCCGGCCGGAGAGAAGCGTCCCAGAGCCATGAGTGCTCCACACTCTGAGTCCCGGTCCCGAGATGGGGGACCGGGAGAAGGAGCGCCTTGTAAGGGCGGGGCTCTCATGAGGAGAGAGCCCAGGGAGTGCCGCCGCATAACTGCCCCCGCCGCGAGTGAAGGAGGAGCGGAGACCGGAAGCGTTCAGAGCCGATGAGTAGGGCTCCATGGGGGTGATGGCTCGTGGGTATTGTAGTGCCCATGAGGCCCAGAGTCAGGGCGGCCCGGTCGCACAGTGGGCCACAGGGGTGCTGATCTCGCCGGCTCACTCGCCCTGCTGACCCCCAGTAGGTACGCAACGCCTGTGTTGGTCCTCTTAGTGCTGCCCGCCTCGGAGGGCGCCCCAGTGGCCTCTTCCTGGAGTCGGGAGGGTCCAGGTCGCTCTCCTGCCCCCTCGCTGTGCTTTCTTCCCTGCCCCCTCGCTGTGCTTACTTCCCTGCCCCCTGGCTGTGCTTGCTTCCCTGCCCCCTGACTGTGCTTGCTCCCCTGGCTGTGCTTGCTCCCCTGCCCCCTGGCTATGCTTGCTTCCCTGCCCCCTGGCTGTGCTTGCTCCCCTGGCTGTGCTTGCTTCCCTGCCCCCTCGCTGTGCTTGCTCCCCTGCCCCCTCGCTGTGCTTGCTCCCCTGCCCCCTCGCTGTGCTTGCTCCCCTGCCCCCTGGCTGTTCTTGCTCCACTGCCCCCTGGCTGTGCTTGCTCCCCCACCCCCTGGTTCTCCTGCCCCCTCGCTGTGCTTGTTCTCCTGCCCCCTGGCTGTGCTTGCTCTCCTGCCCCCTCGCTGTGCTTGCTCTCCTGCCCCCTCGCTGTGCTTGCTCTCCTGTGTGTGTGTGTGGCTCTGTGTGTATGTGGCTGTGGGTGTGTATGTGGCTGTGTATGTGGCTGTGGATGTGTATGTGGCTGTGGGTGTGTGTGTGGCTGTGTACGTGGCTCTGTGTGTGTGTGTGGCTCTGTGTATGTGTGGCTCTGTGTGTGGGGGGGGCTCTGTGTGTGTGTGGGGGGACAATGTGTGTGTGTGGCTCTGTGTGTGTGGGGGGGCTCTGTGTGTGTGTGTGGGGGAGGGCTCTGTGTGTGTGTGGGAGGGCTCTGTGGTGTGTGTGTGGGGGGGCTCTGTGTGTGTGTGTGTGGCTCTGTGTGTGTGTGGCTCTGTGTGTGTGTGGCTCTGTGTGTGGGAGGCTCTGTGTGTGGGAGGCTCTGTGTGTGTGGGGGGCTCTGTGTGTTTGGGGGGCTCTGTGTGTGTGGGGCTCTATGTGTGTGTGGGGCTCTGTGTGTGTGGGTCTCTATGTGTGTGTGGGGCTCTGTGTATGTGTGGGGCTCTGTGTATGTGTGGGGCTCTGTGTGTGTGTGTGGGGCTCTGTGTGTGTGTGTGGGGGGGCTCTGTGTGTGTGGCTCTGTGTGTGTGTGTGGCTCTGTGTGTGTATTGTGTGGCTCTGTGTGTGTGTGTGTTGTGTGGCTCTGTGTGTGTGTGTGTGGCTCTGTGTGTGTGTGTGTGGCTCTGTATGTGTGTGTGTGGCTCTCTGTGTGTGTGTGTGTGGCTCTGTGTGGATAGCTTTTTTTGTAGGTGGCTCTATGTGTGGGTGGCTCTGTCTGTGTGTGTGTGGCTCTGTGTGGGTGGCTCTGTATGTGTGTGTGGGTGGCTTTGTGTGTGTGTGTCTCTGTGTGGGTGTAAATGCAATAGGTCATGCATTTGCGAGCGATTAAGCTATTGGCATTGTAAATGACAAAGCAATTTATATAACGATTAAGCTATTGGCAATGTAAATGACAATGCCATTTATTTATGATTAAAAAAAAAAAGAAGAAAAAAAAAGGTCATGAGCAATGCCAATAGCACTACCTTTAATAATGCCGAGACCATTGCATTGTAAATGCTTGTTTTATATATTCCAATGTAAACTCTGTGACTTATTTCTAACTTAAAAATCTGAAAGTTCAGCATTTCACAGCCCCTACCTAGCTCCCTCTTTGCTAACACACTTAAAGTGGAAGAGAAACACATGCTACTTTGCTATTTTATGCAAGGCTTAAAAACTGAAATAGTGGTATGTTCAGCATGTGCCTCTCAGACCTTTCTGGAAATACTTTCCCCTTGGCCAATCCATCATGCAGGTTAATAGGAATGGCTTCTCTGCACAAGACGACTCGGGACATCCAGAGCTGCCAAACATTGGTTACCCCTGAACGAACAGATTTCATCCCTGATGGTTGCAACTAAGACAGTGAATCTTCTCCACATTCCACATTGTGCAAGAATTTTTTTGTGCATGTGTTTATCAAGTGGGCATACTTTTGGGCTGATGGTTCCTATAATGTCGTCCATTTAAAATGATAGAAAAATAGCAGGAAAGCTTGAAGTGTGGTCATTTAACAAAATAAAATAATATTGTTCAGACATATCTTTTTAGTAGATACTAAGTCTACTAAAATTGTCCAAAGAAAAAATATCAGTTAAAGCGTAGCATTTTAAGCCAAGAAAAAAAACCTGAAATTCAACAATTATAGTTAATTGATGTAACTAACACTCGCACCGCTTTGCCATGCACTGCTTATGACCTCACATGCTACAACACTCATGACATGTTCAATCACATAATTGATAGCATCATTGATGACATCACCATTTAGTCTTTGTCCTGGTGAAAGGATGTAGTCGCAACCAGAGCCGGACTGGGAACCCAAAGCAGCCCTGGCAAATTTTGTCAGACCAGCTCCCGTACGGTGCAAAGCGAACACAGCGAGGGACCTGATCACTGCAAGAGGGCAGGGGGGGTGTTCTCCACCCAAGAAAAGAAGGAGAAAAATTACAAAAATGGTGCACTCTATATCAAAGTTTTCATTATATATTCAACTGTATTTGTTTTTAAAGCATAGTAAATGATGTCCTTACAGTGCACCAGGATAAGGCAATCTTTATTGGGGCTCTTCAATGATTCCCTCACTATCACCCTCCAACACTGCCCCTCGTCGCTCCATGGACCCTCTCTGTATTTCATATGTTTTAAAGCACCTCTCATACCAGTGTAGGGTGTCGAAGCATTTTTCATCACACCCACATACAGAGATAATGAACTATACATGTGTAAATCAGTGTATAATTTCTTTTTTTACATAAGACAAAGGGGACTACAAGATGTAGGATTCACTGGTCATTCACACTGAAAGGCACTTTTTAATAGTGCTTGTTCCGGAAAAGCACAAACTCAAAACTCAAAACGTAACAGTGGCTGCGGTTGGCTTTACTAATAGGAATTTATTTCTACCCTGACAAACCCTTTTTAGCAACATTAAGATAACGAAAGACTGGGTCAAATAAACATAATTTTCTAACCTAGGTTACGACTGTAACTTATAAACTGCACATAATAAAAGGATCTCTATGACAAAAGCGGTGAACCACTGAGCCTTGCACATAAAATACTGTTCTGTGATCTGCGTCGCACATGCTCTTTGCAACAGGCATATTAAGCTTCTGCACTACCTAAGATGAGTCAAGAACGCCACTAGACAAAACCTTGATCTCTCTCCAGCAGGTACATTAATCCTCAGAGTTATCTTGGCACGTTTATTGTTGCCTGCACATGTTCTTTGCAACAGGCATATTAACCTTCTGCACTACCTAAGATGAGTCAAAAACGCCACTAGACAAAACTTTGATCTCTAAACAAGAGGGAACATTAATCGTCAGAGTTATCTTGGCACATTTAATTGTTGCCTGAAAACTGTTGAATATACAAGGAACTCTGCACTGCTTTTCAAACTGCTGCACGACTAGAAAACCGTACCCCTGTAACAAAAGTTGCCCATCACCCTTTCAGCCTCCCGAGGAAACGTCCGATGCGCGGTACGTCCAGTCCGGCCTTGGTCACAACATGTCTCGTGAGTAGAAAACAACTTCAAAGAACAAGCATTAGAAATGCAATCGGGCTCAGATTTATTTGAGTTTGAGCTAATGGCATTGTAAATGGTAATGTATTTTTGCTAAGTGTTATGGAGTGTGTTAATGTGGTGGTGGTGGTAGTGGTAGTACTGGTGGTGGTGGTACTGGTAGTACTGGCGGTGGTGTTAGTACTGTTGGTGGTGGTAGTGGTAGTACTGGTGGCTGTAGTAGTGGTAGTACTGGTGGCTGTAGTAGTGGTAGTACTGGTGGTGGTAGTGCTGGTAGTACTGATAGTGGTAGTACTGGTGATGGTGGTGGTACTGGTAGTGGTAGTACTGGTGGTGGTGGTACTGGTAGTGGTAGTACTGGTGGTAGTGGTACTGGTAGTACTGGTGGTGGTAGTGGTAGTAGTGGTAGTACTGGAGGTGGTGGTACTGGTAATGGTAGTACTGTTGGTGGTAGTACTGGTGGTGGTAGTACTGGTAGTGGTGGTACTGGTGGTGGTGGTACTGGTGGTGGTGGTACTGGTAGCGGGAGTACTGGTGGTGGTAGTACTGGTAGCAGTAGCATTGGTGGTGGTGGTGGTGGTACTGCTGCCCGTAATACTGGTAGTGGTAGTACTGGTGGTGGTGGTACTGGTGGTGGTAGTACTGGTGGTAGTAGTGGTACTGGTTGTGGTAGTACTGCTACTGGTAGTACTGGTGGTGGTGGTAGTACTGTTGGTGGTGGTAGTGGTAGTACTGGTGGCTGTAGTAGTGGTAGTACTGGTGGCTGTAGTAGTGGTAGTACTGGTGGTGGTAGTACTGGTAGTACTGATGGTGGTAGTACTGGTAGTACTGGTGGTGGTACTGGTCGTAGTAGTACTGGTGGTGGTGGTACTGGTAGTACTGGTAGTGGAGGTACTGGTAGTACTGGTGGTGGTGGTACTGGTAGTGGTAGTAGTGGTAGTACTGGAGGTGGTGATACTGGTAGTGGTAGTACTGTTGGTGGTAGTACTGCTGGTGGTAGTACTGGTAGTGGTGGTACTGGTGGTGGTGGTACTGGTAGCGGGAGTACTGGTGGTGGTGGTACTGGTAGCAGTAGCATTGGTGGTAGTGGTACTGCTGCCCGTAATACTTCTACCAATCTGCACTCTGCACTACCAATCTGCACTCTGCACTACCACTCTGCACTCTGCACTACCACTCTGCACTACCACTCTGCACTACCACTCTGCACTCTGCACTACCAATCTGCACTCTGCACTACCAATCTGCACTCTGCACTACCAATCTGCACTCTGCACTACCAATCTGCACTCTGCACTACCAATCTGCACTACCAATCTGCACTCTGCACTACCAATCTGCACTCTGCACTCTCAATCTGCACTCTGCACTACCACTCTGCGCTCTGCACTACCGCTCTGCGCTACCACTCTGCACTACCACTCTGCGCTACCACTCTGCGCTACCACTCTGCGCTCTGCACTACCACTCTGCGCTCTGCACTACCACTCTGCGCTCTGCACTACCACTCTGCGCTCTGCACTCTGCACTACCACTCTGCGCTCTGCACTACCACTCTGCGCTCTGCACTACCACTCTGCGCTCTGCACTACCACTCTGCGCTCTGCACTACCACTCTGCACTCTCAATCTGCACTACCACTCGCACTCTGCACTCTCAATCTGCACTCTGCACTACCACTCTGCACTCTGCACTACCACTCTGCACTCTCAAACTGCACTCTGCACTACCACTCTGCACTCTGCACTACCACTCTGCACTCTGCACTACCACTCTGCACTCTGCACTACCACTCTGCACTACCACTCTGCACTACCACTCTGCATTCTGCACTACCACTCTGCACTCTGCACTACCACTCTGCACTCTGCACTACCACTCTGCACTCTGCACTACCACTATGCACTACCACTCTGCACTCTGCATTACCACTCTGCACTCTGCACTACCACTCTGCACTACCACTCTGCACTACCACTCTGCACTACCACTCTGCACTACCACTCTGCACTACCACTCTGCGCTCTGCACTACCACTCTGCGCTCTGCACTACCACTCTGCACTACCACTCTGCACTACCACTCTGCACTCTGCACTACCACTCTGCACTACCACTCTGCACTACCACTCTGCACTCTGCACTACCACTCTGCACTCTGCACTACCACTCTGCACTACCACTCTGCACTACCACTCTGCACTCTGCACTACCACTCTGCACTACCACTCTGCCCTCTGCACTCTGCACTACCACTCTGCACTCTGCACTACCACTCTGCACTACCACTCTGCACTACCACTCTGCACTCTGCATTACCACTCTGCACTCTGCACTACCACTCTGCACTACCACTCTGCACTACCACTCTGCACTCTGCACTACCACTCTGCACTACCACTCTGCACTACCACTCTGCACTCTGCACTACCACTCGCACTCTCAATCTGCATTCTCACTCTGCACTACCACTCTGCACTACCACTCTGCACTACCACTCTGCACTACCACTCTGCACTACCACTCTGCACTACCACTCTGCACTACCACTCTGCACTACCACTCTGCACTACCACTCTGCACTACCACTCTGCACTCTGCACTACCACTCTGCACTCTGCACTACCACTCTGCACTCTGCACTACCAATCTGCACTACCACTCTGCACTCTGCACTACCACTCTGCACTCTGCACTACCACTCTGCACTCTGCACTACCACTCTGCACTACCACTCTGCACTACCACTCTGCACACTGCACTACCACTCTGCACTACCACTCTGCACTACCACTCTGCACTACCACTCTGCACACTGCACTACCACTCTGCCCTACCACTCTGCACTACCACTCTGCACTCTGCACCACCACTCTGCACTACCACTCTGCACTCTGCACTACCACTCTGCACTCTGCACTACCAATCTGCACTCTGCACTACCAATCTGCACTCTGCACTACCACTCGCACTCTCAATCTGCACTCTCATTCTGCACTACCACTCTGCACTACCACTCTGCACTCTGCACTACCACTCTGCACTCTGCACTACCACTCTGCACTACCACTCTGCACTCTGCACTACCACTCTGCACTACCACTCTGCACTACCAAACTGCACTCTGCACTCTCACTCTGCACTCTCACTCTGCACTACCACTCTGCACTACCACTCTGCACTACCACTCTGTACTCTGCACTACCACTCGCACTCTGCACTACCACTCTGCACTCTGCACTACCTCTCGCACTCTCACTCTGCACTACCACTCTGCACTCTGCACTACCACTCTGCACTACCACTCGCACTCTCACTCTGCACTACCACTATGCACTCTGCACTACCACTCTGCACTACCACTCGCACTCTGCACTACCACTCGCACTCTCACTCTGCACTACCACTATGCACTCTGCACTACCACTCTGCACTCTGCACTACCCTATCCTTCACCACAGCACAGAGCAGAACGGCGCCTTCCCTCATAGACTGACATACAGCATGGTGCCCAGTAGGACTGCGCAAGATTTATATTTAGCTTGTGTCGCAGCCGCCCAAACTCACACTGTGAACCCGAAGTAGGGCATGAAAAGCGCACTTTTTACCTCTTACTGAACTCGCCACCCGTCAGGTGCTCCTGGGAACTCCTGCATAGTCAGACACATATTAACTGACACATCGTTGAGCAAATAACAAACCTTTCTTTTTTTTAAATAAGTAGCTGAACTGTGTCGACAGAGTCCTTCACGCACGGCAGCTTTAGGCGTGAAGAAATATCATGTAGGAAATCGGGTGACCCAGAGAGGCTCAGATTATATTATACAGAATAAAATACCACTACAAAATCTTTTTAAATGCATAATTGTTGAAATGAGTGAATGTTCAATATCATCCGAAATTGCACTCTCCCACTTATTTTTATCGCAGCTAAGAGTGACAGTCAAATATACAGCTGGTACCGTGTTCTTCCCTCGTAATTCCACTTACCATGCATGTCAGCCGCTTAAATAAACAAACTGGCAAGCCAGCCCGAAGCACCCACCACGTCGACCCTAAAGTATCACCTCACAGGGCTATCAGTGCTCTAAAACAAACTCGCTTTACATTCCGTGTTCAAACAAGGAGGTGCAAGCTAGCTGAAAACTGTAAACCTTTTATTCCAAACAAACATTTTAAATTTCGGTAAAAGCATTTCAGCTATTCAAACATTGAAATTAGCCGAGTATACATGAGATGAAAGGAGCAACAAAATAATGCATGGCGCGCGCCCACCAAAACGCACTGCAGAATGGTGAACGCGCATACAGCATCTGGATTCCATTACAGCACCTCCCTGACAGCTCCTAATTGATATTTATGGACGGCCGTGCGCGAAACCGCAGAGAAAATGCCAAACATGGTGGACGTAAATTACATATAGCCTATCGCGTCAAGGCTACTAAAAAGACAGCACAGCGAAGACGAATCACTATGCAGATGCCATAAAAAAGCCCGCGCACTAAGGAATGTGTCTTTCCCGAGCCCTAAAGACACTTTTTTTTTTTCTTTTACAATAGGATCTCGGAGTTCCGCCCCGAGCCCTAAAAACAACTTCCAAACGTTCTTGCCCAACACTAGATGGGAAGAGTATTCAGAGAATGAGAATCTACTGTCACGCGTGCTAAAAACGCACCTTTCTTTCTAAACGGAAGGTGACATTGTTTGAATCTCATATCTTTAAAGGTTCAATTGAGCAAACATGCCTACATTTTAAAGACGTCTGTCGTCTATGGGCCCAATTCACAGAACTAACTTAAGACAAAATCCTAAACCTTACTACTCCTAAACTGAGAAAAATCTCAACTTTAAGACTTTCGGTATTCACAGAAGGCATTTAAGAGTCCTAAAGTTAGGACTCCTAACTTCTGTGAATACCGAAATGAGTAAGTGCCTTCTGAAAATACCAAAATGAGTAAGTGCCTTCTGTGAATACCAAAATGGTAGTAAGTTTAGGATTTTGTCTCACGTTAGTTCTGTGAATCGGGCCCTCTGTTTCTATAAGCCAAAAAGGCTACGGAAAGCATATCAAATCTTTGTCTTCATTTTGAATTGTCACCTTTCTTTTGTATAACACCACCTAAAGGTTGTTTGTCCATTTCAGTGTAACAACCTCTAGGAATGCTTTGGAACATAGCTATTTACTATATAGTGCTAGTAGAGAAAATTTACTTTATGAATTACATAGGAGTTGCAAAGTTTCCATCAAGTTCTCCAACATTTCAAACGGGTTGTAATGCATAAAAAACGTTCTACTTCTTGGACTGCAGGCAATCATGCAGTAGTAATAGTCATGTGGTCCCAGAGATAACCACTTATGTCACTGACCACAACGCAAAATGCACGCATATGCATTATTCTTGTGGGTTAATGTAACATGCAAAAGACAGTTCAAAGAAGCAAATCCCGAAAGCTGTAGAGTTAAAATACTTTTTTTCATGTTCACAACAAAAATTACTAGCTATCTCATGACCTAAATAGCACTGGCTATACCAAAAGGACTGCTTTAAGAATGAAAGGGCCTTTTGTATCATTGATGGACTTATGCACTCAATCAATCAATAAAACAAGACTTCGGGCTTCAGGAAAGGATGCAGCACAGAGACAGAGATCCTGAATGTCAGAGATGATGTCCACAAATCACTAGATAAGGGCCAATGCTGTCTATTCATACTCCTGGACCTGTCGGCAGCCTTCGACACTGTTGACCACAAACTGCTCATCAATGTACTCCGAGAAAGGGTTAGAGCAGAAGAGGTGGTCTTACAGTGGTTTACCTCCTTTCTGCAGAACTGCTCGCAAAGAATACAAATTAAAAACTTCATCTCTGACTTACTCCCCATAAGCAGAGGTGTCCCGCAAGGATCAGTTCTCTCCCCAGCACTGTTCAACATATACATGGAACCCCTAGCCTCCATACTCAAAAAAGCCAACATCCCCTTCCACCTCTATGCGGACGACACCCATATCTACCTAGAAACCTCCTCCTTTGACGATATAGAGAGACCAAATGACACTCTGAGAGAAGTCTAACTCTGGCTATTCCACAACCACCTCAAACTCAACCAAGATAAGACGGAAATCCTTCTCGTATCCAACAAATAGCAGACCCCCTAAGTCACAGAATGGCTAAAAACCATTGATGCTCTCAACTGCAATCTCACACCAGCCGACTCTATAAAATCACTGAGAATCACTTTGGACCCAAACTTAGACATGGACAAGCATATCAAGATCACTGCTAAGAGCGCATTCCTCAACATAAAATTACTCAACAAAATAAAACTCTTCATCCCTTCCAACAACCTGAAACAAGCTACACACTCCCTGGTTTTGTCCAGGCTTGATTATGGGAACGCAATCCTCACAGGCACGGCAATATCTCACCTGGCTCCCCTCAGATCAACTCTAAATGCAGCAGCAAGGATGGTCACTGGAGTAAAGAAATATGAACACATCTCTCCCTCACTCAGAGATCTAAACTCGCTACTAATTGAAATGCGTTCCAACTTCAGAACTGCTGGTCTCACACACAAAGCTCTTCACACTGGCATATCTGCCTACCTGGCCGCCATACTCAGGAAGGCAGGTCAGACAAGGAACCTCAGGAGTATGAACACTCTACTTCTCATTCCTCCGAAAACTCGCAAACAAAAAGCCTTATCATGCTTCTTCTCTGGAAATGCCCCCAAAATGTGGAACTCCATCCCAATATATATCAGGACTAACCCCTCCTTCACAAAATTCAAAAGCCAACTCAAAGACCTCTTCCTCAACCGAACTCTGTTGAATAATTAACTGACGCCTAACTAAAATCTTACGCAAGGCAGTATATAATGACTTTGATAAGAAGGCATCTACAGCACCTACCTCTTGACTCGCTCCTTTGTCCCCCTCCTTGAACTAAATTCGCCACAAATCAATATGTATATTATTGATATACTATATGTTTGATTGCATTTCGATAAATGTTGTAAAGTGCTCAGATACCCTCGGGTCTGCCCAGCGCTATATAAAACTCTTAAAAATAAAATAAACGTGTATAGGACAGCAAATCACTTGTGAGGGTGTCCATGCGCTGAGGATCTTGCAGCGGAGTCTCAGTCGAACAGCCAGGTCCTGAGTCCTTTCCTGAATTCCAGCAGAGAGAGTGAAGTCCAGAGGAGAAGAAGGAGGTCATTCCAAGACCTGGCCACAAGGTAGGAGAAGGAACGACCTCCACTGTAGCTTCAACGTATGTGAGAGGTGTGGGTGAGGTGAAGAGAGGCGTACTATTGACACCCTTGCATCCCTGAAATTGCATTTTCAATTTGCGATACTCTAATTGAGAATCGCAAATTGAGAATGTCTTCCCATTCATTCCTATGGGCCTTCTAGCCCATAGGAATGAATGAGAAGGTATTCCTTATTTGCGAATCTCAATTTGCGATTCGCAAATAAGGAATAAGTGGGATTTGCAAACATTTTTGCTAATCCTACCTACATTGCGTTTTGCGATTCTCTAATTGCGATTCCCTAAAAATCGCAATTTGAGAATCGCAAAACACAAATTACCTACATATGGCCCATAGTCTTTTCAGGAGGTGCAAGGAGATTCCCACGTAGATTGCACTGACTTATTCCAGCCTGCGGGTGACTAGGGCTTTGGTGACGATTCGTCTGGTGTTTGCCAGGAGCCATTTGAAGATCTTGCGGAGGTTGCGAAGAGTGAGGAAGGAGGCGGAAGAGACAGCGTTGATCTGGTTTTTCATGGTGAACTTGCTGTTCAGCATGAAGCCGTAGTTGCGGGCATGGTCTGTCGGCGTGAATGAGGATCCTAGTTTGGAAGGCCACTAGGAGTCGTTCCACGAGGAGGTGTTGTTCCTGAAGATCAGTACTTCTGTTTTCTCTGTGTTGAGTTTCAGGAAGTCGTCTTTCATCCAGTTGGCGATACTCATCATGAACCTATGGAAGTTGGCCCTCATAGTGGAGGGCTCTTCTGAGCTAGTTGCAGTCGACGTAGGAAAGATGTTCTATCCATGGGTTCTGATGATGTTGTCCAAGACGGTCATGCAGGTGTTGAACACGGTGGGGATGAAGGATGAGCCTTGAGGAACGCTGCAGATGATGCTCTTGTATCTGGAGGTGAAGAAAGGAAGGAGGATTCTCTGGTTTCTTCCAGTGAAGAATGAGGCAATCAAATTGAGGGTGTCTTCTTGAATTCCGGTGTGGTGGAGGCTCTTGCTAAGGGTGTGGTGGGATATGGTGTCGAATGCTGCTGAGAGGTCTCCTAAGAGAGCCTAACAAGGATTCTGACAGTGTAAATCTTTGGTACTCACGGTTTGCCAGATGGGGTAACCAGCCCGAAAACCCTTGCCTACTAGTGTAATCTGTAAGATTCCATGTAATAAAGTACCTATCTTTAGGCTTTAACTATACAATAACAACAATCCACCCTTAAATGCATATGGACTTTAAAATATGCTATTCAAAATAAATACATCAGGCCTACAGCCTTTATCATGACATTTCATAATAAAAGGATCAGACCCATAGCCGTGTTTACTGGCTTGTCACAATAAACAACACAGTCCATCTGTCCCGAGTATAAGATGTGCAATAATATAAGAATGCAAAACAAGCAAATTAGCCTGAATAAAACCCTGTACTCAGGAGAACCAACACGTGGATGGAACCTAATCCCCTCTCACTTTTAGTACACCGAAACGTCTTTTTAGTTGATTACATAAGATCCTGCAACAACTGCCCTTCAGACCAGACCTATAAGTACATGTAGATAAGTGTAGCCCTGTGCATCTAATACTGCTCTCAAACATGGAACTGCACTTTGAAGTCTTTATTGAATAAATGGCAGGAGAGGGTGTTGGAATTGGAAAACAGCAACATAATCCTCATCACTGCCAGCCTCCCATCTGCGCTGCTGCCGAAAAAAAACAAATACTAAGACACTTTAATGCCATTTGTGTGCGCCTTCGACCACCTCAAATGTCAAGGAAGCCAAACTGCACAGGCAGCAAACAAAATAATCACAGCTGCTTGGATGGAAATCATTTTTTCGTGGAGGCACACAACCACTGCCCAATCAAAACATGTACTCTTGTCCACCGACGCGTGCACAGGACCAAATCCCCTCTCTGTAGTACTTCTGAAAGCTCATTTTTAGGTGATCACATAAGGTTCAGTGACAGTTATTGTTAGTAGAACAGTCTAAGATGATCCACCAGGATTGCTGCCTATGTGTTCCTTCGTGCTCTTAAATTAGATATTTAACATTAAGGCACTGGGTTCAAATTCAGCACAGGCATACTCTGCTAATACGAAAAAAACAAGATACTAATTAAAAACGGATATACATGTTGAAATCCACAAATATTGGGGTAAAATGCAGCTCGTAAAGTCAAAAGGTGCCTGCAGTAAGAGCAGCAGTATTAAGAAACCCTAGATTCATGGCGCAAAATAGAAACCCCAAGTAGACCCTGCGGGCAACAGGCTATGTATAACATTTGGGAGGAGAGAATTCTTATCCTCAATGAGATGGAGCTGTAATTACATTACATGAGAACAGGGAATGTTTCTTCTAAGCTTGTGAGCTTATGAGTGATGCAATACTGCTGAATACAACATAGGCTTCTTGAGTCACTCCTGTGTGTTGCATCTCACAGACAGATTGGGTGACTTTACGGGAATGATTAAGAACAGAAAGAAGGCTTTTACTGCCATTATCTACATTTAAGTCAACTAACATCTTGTTAATGTTATGTAGATAACTCATTTGAGAATTACCATACTTCTGAGCCTGATTAATGTAGGTACAACTAGACCACAACAGGCGACAGGAACAGCATTATTTTTGGCACAGATGGTCTACGGTTCCTCACCTGTTGGGACACGGAGTCCATATCCACAAGGTCGTCAGTCTCCATGATGGGCTCGCTCTCCGGCGATGACGTCTCCGATGGGATCACCACGACAGGGCTTATATGCTCTTCCAAGGCTGACGCTCGCAGGAAATTGGGGGGATTCTGTTGAAAGACAAATGTGTTGAAGTCCAGCAGGCTTATGGGAGCGGTTTTGGAGACTCTCCACCATCCACGTGACAAATCAAATGAAGAGCGTAGTGGAAAGAAGCAAAAACCCACACACTACATCACTACTACTGTAACAAGGGCAGCACACTAAAGGTGCCGTCTGCTGCACTGCACTAATCTGCTACTACTGCACTGAGGGCTGCAGCCACAGTACCACACTAATTATGACACTAGGGACATCCACATGTTGCACTGCACTGCATGACCTATTTACAACAACCGCTACACTAACTAGAGTGCTTTCTTCACTGCACAGAGTGTAACACCTGCCCAACTGAACAGAGATTGATACATGAATGAAAGCACTAAAGGTACCACAAAACACTGTCAGGATCAAAAGATGCAACCTTGCACTAGGAATGACACTGGCAGCACAAATCTAAGAGCCAAGCCTGTTGAGCCACACTGCGGCTGATACAAGCATCACAGCACTAAGGGTGAAGCGTAAAGCACCGCACTAAGGGCAATAGGTGTATAATTATAATATATAGAAAACTGCAGCACTGCAGTAGGGGTGACACGTCCAGCACTGCACTGAGCGACACTTCCAGCACTTCACACGGAGCAACACCAGGAGCACTGGATGGGAATATCTTCAGAACTGCTTCACTGCTGACAACAATAGCACTGCTCTTAGTCTAATGCACCAGAAAAACCGCTGCACAAGCCTTAAAGGATTCAATTAGATTCTCTATTAAGAAGGCCCACTGCAGTGTATACACCGTATTCTGCACTGCACTAATGATGACACAGGCAAGATTGAACAAAGGTTGACAACAGCACTAAAGCTGACACAGCACTAAAAAACACTCCAAAAGAGTGGCTTTACACAGCTGCAGCACAGCAGGAATGGCGATATCTACAGCACTGCCTTAAGAGCAGCACACAGCAGGCATCAGTAGCACTACCATAGGGGTGACACCTGTAGAACAGCCCTATGGCTGAAAGGAGTAGCACTGCACTAGGAGTGGGGTGTGAAACACTGATACACTGATCCAAAGTGCTGCAGTAAAAGAAACACCGACAACGCTGCACTAAGGGAAACACCTGTTGCCATGCGCTAAAGGCAAAACCTGTTTCACTGCAGCACTGTACTAACCTAAGAACCCTATAGCAAAGCAGTCGCAAGAGGGGCATCTGCTGTGTGTTAACACACTAACACTGTGAGGCACAGCCCTATAGCCTGTATAGTGGTGTGTGAACTATAAGATCATTGTTGGCCAACCCAAGTCACAGGCAGGCAAGAAGAGCAGCTCTAGGCCGACACCCCCGCCAGGAGGGCGCAGGACTCACCTCGGGCAGCTGTGGGATCTGAATGAGGCGCTTGAAGTACTGCAGGTTACTGGACCGATAGAACAGGTCTTTCAATCTGGAAGAGAGAAGGCACAAGAGCATGGTGGGTGCTCATGAGTACAAGGAATCAAGGAGCCTGAGGCCATGTGGCTTAACCCTGCCACCTTCATCAAGAAATGATCTAGTCTGGATGAGAGAGGGACTGGCTTTTTTTAGTGTCGGAGGGCACTTTGATCATGAAAAATAAAGAATAAATAATGTAAATAGTAATACAAGGATAAATTGGCAAACCGCATGTATGTATGTTGCCCACTGTCTTTTCTACTTCCCCACCTCTCATCTCACTCATCATTCTTTTCATGCCTTATCCTGCGAGCTCTTAAGAAACACTATGCATAATACAAACATGGATTAATGACCACAGCTTTCATTTTCTTCTGCCAACCTCCCTCTTTCCATTCCCACCTACCCTTTTCTCTAATCCCCCCTTACCCCCCACTCCTGGGGCACTCACTTCTTGAACTGCTCCTGGAAGCGGTCTCTATGGCCTTGCAGGGTGTCTGCTGGAAGACCTGTCAGAGAGGATAAAGAACAAGCACTTAGTCAGTACTGCAGAGTATTGGGGGCCAGGCATCCGATGCGGAGACAGAAACTCTGGGTACGCCACACTTCGCGTCAGAGCTTATGGAGCTCAGCACATCACAGTGTCATACGCATACTCAATATTTCCATGCTTATGCATTTCATGGATCTATGTCGAACAGCATACTTGCCAATCCTGCTCAAACATGGTGTTTCCCCAAGAACACATAGTTATTACATGGTATTTAGAGGCAGAATTATAAATGCGCACAGTGTTTTCCATCCGCTCAAGAGCTGACGTATGTCGTGGTACTTGGTAGGGCGAACCTAGCCAAAAAGCAGCAGAGTGCTGTACTGGGTCGATAAGGAAACAACGCTTTCCTACAGACCACAGAACTGTGTGCATAGATGGTGTATTCCAGCAGATCAAATAAATGTACTTGTACAGTGCGTCCCTGAATAGCACAGCACTCTGTACATGCATAGTGCTTTCCTGCGGAGCAAGGATGGTTCCGCGTACTGAGCTAAATATAAACATGCTTCTGGCATAGCAAAGAGCTGTATGCACACACAGCACCTCCTTGCACAATGTGAACATATGCACTGACACAATGCCTCCCTGTAACTCATAGAGCTATGAACATACCTATTGCTATTGTGCTTACCGGGAGGGCATGGGCCTATGTACAGATCTAGGCACATACATAAAGCTTCCCTGCAGCCTACATCTTTTTGTGTTTGTTTATTTGCTTCCCAACCACTCAAACCTCTGGTGAGAGTTGTACTTCTCATGAATTCCCATAGGGTCTGGTGGTTGGCAATCATGCATATTGTTCCTGGAACAGCCTAGGGAGCCTTGAACTCCATTGGTTGCTTTCCAACAGACCTTGAACCTCTGGGGAGCACAGTACTTACATGAGTGCAGCTTGAAGAGAAGTTTCACAGTGTAGTCGTACAAGTGACTGGAGTCCAATATAACTTGGATTAAAGGAGCTAACCGGCATTGACCAGCAGCTGTGACGGACACCGAGCGCGACATGTCCAAGGAGCTGAACACTGAAAAGAGAGAGATGTACTCAATCACAGGCGGAAAAGCACAGGATTTCAATGCAATCAGACTTGATCCTTCATCACTGCAGGAGACTCTTTACAAACTATTCAATAAGAGAGCAAAGTGAGCAACAGACAAAGATTGATTCACTTTACGGCACACAATCCACAGCCTCAAAAGACTTGCATGTCCTAAAATTTCATTATTCCACCAAAGTACAATCCTACGAGTGCATGTCTTTTACACCAAGTAGTACGGCCAAAGGGTTCAGTGGTCTCATTTAGGCTGGATAAGTTACTTACCTGTAACACTGGTTCAGCAGCATTGCAGTACTCAGCGACTGGCTCTTAAACACAAGTATACTTTCAGCATTATTACAATGTGCTTTGCAACCCACTACCAAGATCAACCCAAATACTATCACCATATTTACATATCTTGCTGCAATGCCAGATATATCAGATGCACTGTACGACCACCCACCTGATTTAGCAATAAGACCCAGGACGAACATCGGACTGTAAACGAACAAATACAGGATCGAACTAACACTAAACACATAGAAAACGTATTTGCCTTCGATGGAAAGTTATCATCTACACCATCTTTTTTTTTTATTAAAATGTAAATAGGACATCTTAAATTGCTTAATCACTGTGGTACGTTGCTCGTTCATTTACCATTCCGCAGAATTCAAAGCATCAGCTGTCATAATTTCAAAAACCACCCAAACAATGGAGACAGTTTCATCCCCTCTTCCCATTACTTCGATTGAACCACCATTTGTACATATATTTACAAGATTCTGAATGTATTCCAAGGGCTCTATTTTTGTTGATATTTCTTAGTACAACATCTACCGTTGTATTCTAGCAAAGTTGGGCAGTTGTATTCTACTGTTCCAGATTATATGCAGGAGCTTAAATTGTAGAATTCTAAATCCTGTTTTAATGGCAACCTCTCTTGGCCCCTACAATGCCTCATTTCATTCATCTTCTTCCATTTCATCCCAGTCTTGTGACCATCTCTCCCAACATTTAGTTAATGTATGTGACACATTATTAATGATCGTGTTTAAATATTAGAGGTATTACTTTTCTGAAGAATGCTTCGGTCAGAATTTGGTCTTAAGTGGTGCACTCTCTTCCACCTTTACGTTACAACGCAGGTGTACAGTTATGGTTTGTTTACTTTGGATACACCAGGGTATCTCATTACCACTCATTTCATACTCCTCTTTGAGTACTGTGAATGTCTTCATGTTTTTGGTCCTAAACATCCCCCACCTTGCTTACTCCAATTAGGTCCAATTTTTAAACACTTTAAGGTTGCCCAACTCCCGTAGCTGGTCGCCGACCCACTAGGGTGGCTTTTTAGTTAGGACTACACTAGAGTCAAAATGGTTGACTGCAGTCTGCCAAGCCTTAACCACGGTAGTCACGCACTCCGGCAGTTCCTTGGGTGGTCTTTTCCCATAGAGTGCAGCAACTTCACTCAGCTACCTGGGGGCTTCGATGCCTATTCTAAGGACAGGCGTGTTCTGAGGGGTGAAGGGCCATTCATCGATCACTGCCAATTGAGCAGATGAATAATAAACTTCGGAGCCGGGAAGGGAAATGTCTCTATGGTATAAACCTTTGGTGAGCTTCCATATAGATATTGATCCAGGCCATATTAACATATCACTGCAAGTTCAGAAACAATTATTAAACAGGCCACATTTCCAGCCTTATGAGTGTGCTTTTTAAAAACAATATATATATTTTATTGGATTTTCAAATAAAACAAACCTTCAGCAACTTACAGGTTGGTGCACGAACGGTCCCTACAGCAATTGAGGGAATCATCAAAATGTTATTTATTTTTAAGAAAGACTGCCAATTGTATGAAAAGCAACGGGTCACCATCAAACCAGAGGTCCCTTGCATGTGGAGCAGATATAAGCAGTCACAAGCCTTCTCTCCAGGCCAGCAAGTCATCAGTGAAACTGTCCTCCTTCCTGGCTCAAAGAATGTGGGTCTTTTCAGTGTAGGCTTAATTCTACTTGGTCTATTACTCAGACTTGTAAATATCATTGTTTAAAATATGAAGATGTTTGTTTTAAATGTTAAGGCACCAAGGGCCTCATGTAGGTAAATGGTATTTACAGATTCGTAAATACCGAATTTTACCGATTCGGTATTTACAAATTGGTAAATGCTATGTAGGTATATTTACCGAATCGGTAACATTCGGTAATTACGGAATCGGTATTTACCGATTCGGTAATTGCCATTGATTCCTATGGGCCAGGAACCAATGGCAATTACCGAATCAGTAAATACCGATTCGGTAAAATTACCGATTTTACAAGGGGGACAGGGTGTCACTTTGATTCAGGCTTGTGTGCCCTTAGGGCATGTATGTGTGCCACATGGCACAGGTGTACATGCACAGATGTGCATGTACACAGGAATTCGTTATTTACCATCAAATAGCATTTGATGGTAAATAACGAATTCTTAAGGGCCTGTGGCACTGTTTTCAGTGCCACCTACATCCCAGATTACCGATTCTGTAAATTTACCGATTCGGTAATTTACAGAATCGGTAAATTTACCGATTCGGTAAATTTACAGAATCGGTAATATTTTGGCCCCCTACATCTGAAACTCCAAATACCGGTCGGTAACGGCTGAAATCGGCTGTTACCGACCGGTATTTGGCCACCTACATATGGCCCCAAGTAACCTATCAACGTGTACGTCATTGTAGAAGAAACAGTGGGACAGCCACTAACAGGAGAAAACGTATAAATGAACTGCAGGGGAATTCTAGACCAGCGTTGACCAAGATTGTGATTTCACATCAAACAACTTCTAGTGGAAGGCATCTATGCCACATTTAGAACTTGCATACTTGCATGCAATTTGGAAGTAGGGGCAGATACTTGCCCTGGAAAACCTAGGTAAGAGAACTAAAAATCTCACTGATGCTCGAGTAGAATGTAGGACTAATGCTCCATCTGATATAGCAGATCAGATCTGTTGAGGGAAGAAAGGTGGATAATGTCTACTTAAAGCAGTGTTGTCCACTGTAGGTATTAAGGGGCTGCAATCAGGACAGATTTTGTGGATATCCACCTAAAATAAATTAATTCACACATAATCACAATGAAGCTATTTTCATACTGTGAACACTGCAAATCTTGCACGACATAGCTCCCCTGAACATACACTGGACAAATGTAGTCCAGAACTTACTCACCTTATAACTCACCTACAGAAATCGGGGAACAAATGAAAACATGTTTTCTGGCAAGACACAGAATGAGCAGTACTCAAAGTTGCCTTGTAGGAATATTGGTGCATTAGTATGGTGTTGTGCATTCACAACAAAGACAGTGGGGTTCTGCAAAAAAGGAGGATGATCTTTGCGATCCTGTTAAACAGCGCTGAGCATCTCTCTTCAGTGGTCACCTGCTCACAGAGGAGTTCACGGTAGTCAGGACCAGTTACCTGTATGGCTTTGGAGACTGCCCTGTACTTCAGATGCTTGTCTTTATTTACAGTCTAGAGGACCTCACTTCTTCTTGCCACCTTTTGCAGTACGCTCTCAGAATGGTGTTTATGGAGAGCAGGACCGCCTTTTTGTGACAAATCACCAAGGAGCAATAATGTGTGAGAGAACATCATTAGAAGAGGTGCACTGATGTGAAATACAGTTCCTCTGGAGTCCAGCATATTGAGCTGAGAAGACAGGCCATTCTCCAATCACGAGCCTCCCTTTAACACACCGCTGTCTAAAGAAAACCCAATATAAAATTAATATATATTTTTCAACAGCTAACTAAAGGGTAAGTCTTATGTATTAGAGACGTCAATGTGATGAGGTCCCTTCTAGCTCCGCATGAATTCTGAATGCACCGACTATGCCAGCACTCTTGCAAAGGCTTCACTTTGAGTCTGGCTCACTTTGAGAACCTCTCACGCTCCTGCTGCTGCCAGAAAAATTCACCTACGCTGCCCACCAACCCTTCGCTGATCCCCTGATCCAGCGCGGACCCGCCCGCCTGTCTCCCGCTGCCCGGCTGCTCTTTGACATCCAGAGCGAGGCCGCCGAGTGGAGACCAGCGAGGGGCGGACTTCATTGTCCAGAGGCCCTTGCGGTGATCCGCGTCACCGGGGAGCGCCAGGAGGAGCTTAAATTCACCATCAGCCCCATTGAGGGGGTGAACCTCTCACGGTCCTGCTGCTGCCAGAAAAATTCACCTACGCTGCCCACCAACCCTTCGCTGATCCACTGATCCAGCGCGGACCCGCCCGCCTGTCTCCCGCTGCCCGGCTGCTCTTTGACATCCAGAGCGGGGCCGCCGAGTGGAGACCGGCGAGGGGCGGACTTCATTGTCGAGAGGCCCTTGCGGTGATCCGCGTCACCGGGGAGCGCCAGGAGGCGCTTAAATTCACCATCAGCCCCGTCTCGCGGGACGCCGGGCGAAGGCCGGGCCAAGGGCGGGCCCGTTTAAGCCCGTTCAAGACCGGGTAAGACTGGACTGGGCCACCCCATTAACATTTTATTCCCCAAGACTTATAGTTTGCTGTATCAATTCATTGTATGTATCATTTTTATAACTGGTAAACGTGTTCTTGTTGTATTATTATTTTAGCTACACGTATTTTATTATTATCCGATTAGATTTATTATTGACATTTACATTACAATCTCATCATGAGTCCAAGGGGAACCAGGAGCAAAACAGCTCAGGGACTAGCCCAGGTCACAGGACCTATTGATCAATTCATCACGAAGGCTAACGAGGCAATTAATCAGGGTATAATTCTTCTAGATAGAAGAGTTTCACAAGATCTTGCTACAGCGCGTAGGTCCTCAATGGGCCTATTGGCGCTATCTAAAACTCCAACGCAGCCAGAAGGAATGGGCCCACGTCAGTTGGAAATTCCAGTAGACATCCATACCATCCCTAATAATGTAGACTTATCTGCAACTCAATTTTCAATAGACTCAGAAATTAGGGATGACCTAGAGAAAACACCCATTCTGACAATGAGCCCAACCCAGATTGTACCCCCAACTCAATCAGAACCATTAAAAAACCAGGAAATGGGGATAAGGGAGGGAGCTATCCCAAAACAAAACAATACTAAGATGAGACATGTTCGTAAACAACAACCCGTCATACCCCCTGCAAAGAACCAAAGATCTCATAAGCCCACCTCTAAACAAAATGGCCCAAATTCTAAAACTACGTCTATTGTCAACCTTTCTTTAACACCGCTTAATTTAGATGCTACAGATATGGTGGAGGGTGCGAGCAACACAAACGAACCAAATAAGCAGCTGCTAGCCAGCATTGGGGACCTCATTAAGATACATTTGCTTCCAATGGAGCGTACATTGATGAACATTGAAAAACAAATTGCCAAACTGTCTACCCACTTAATCACCTCGACCAATCATAGTACAGTAGGGGTCACTAACTTAGCGGGTCATAAAGGTACCATTGTACAGAAACAGCTAGGGCTACCACAACCTAAAAATTCTAAAACTATCCCCAATCCCCAAGAAAAACCTAAAGTAGTCCAAGTCTCATCACAGTCTAACTCAGACACAGCTGGAGGTCCTATACAAGTCGAAAAACAAAAGCCAATACCATCTAAAACTCCAGTTCCACAATTGGAGGGAGCAAACAAAAAGGGAGGGAAGTTTAGGCGTTCCATCAACCTTCCCCCAGAAGCAAGCCCTTACACTGTGATTTTAACAGGAGTTCCAGAACTATCCGAAAATATGAGAGAATCTACATGGTCCCTAACAAACAAAGTACAGCAATGGCTCAGTATAAATAGACCCTTTCCACCGAATTGTAATTCTAGATTCTCAATGGTGCCTGGATTGGTGAAACAAGGAAAAAAACACAGGGAGCTTGCATCATCATAAATTTTGATGACCCGGGTACGGTTAAGTACATTTGTTCGTGGACTACCTTGGAGAAAAAGGGAGGTATCGACGCGAATCGTCTATCCTTCTTTTACCCTCCAATATATGACTACGACCAAGAACCCCCGTATCACTGGAATCAATGTCCCGATTGGAACTGGACCCAAGTAGAGCCGCGGAATAGGAGGAGGGATTGGGAGCCCTGGTCTTGGAATCCAAGAAGAGAGCAATCATACACGGAAGGATGGAGGGGCATACCAACCAGTAATCGTTTTTCATCTTTAGAAATGGTAGATTGACCACCAGTCCCCCAAAATCCACCTAACGAGTCACAGGGGCCCCTAAATAGCCACCTCAGCAGCAAGGGAGAGAAGTAACTCCCACTCGAAGCTACATGAGATAAACCCCTAGCACAGAGAGACATAGTAGGAATAAATCACAGACTAACTGAGTTAAGAGCGGGATTAAGTCAAAAGGATCAAAGTCAAATGAGACACAACAAAACTCTTGGGGAACGCCTATCCCTTGTAACATGGAACATCGCGGGTCTCTCAAAAAAAGCCACAGACCCATCTTTCCTGATTTTTGTAAACAATTTTGACCTAATATCTCTCCAGGAATGCTGGGACCTGGAGCCTACAAACTTAGATGGCTTCAGTACCCATTTTACCCCGGCCATTCGGCCTAGCATGGGTAGAAACTCAGGCGGTCTCTGCCTTTTTGCCTCAAATAGGGCAAATATAACCATAGAGAGTCTTTATTTTCCCAAGATAATCATATGAATAAAGATAAACATATAAAAATTGGACATTCAATGCAGGCATTTAAAGTAAAAAAGAAAGGGGCTCCCAGCTTTGTCCTGATTAATCTATACAATAACATAGCAAGGGATAACCAGGTAGCCTTTGTAGATGAATTAACAAATGTTTTGAAGAGGAGTTTTGGAAGTGATAAAGCGGAAAATTGCGCCATAGTGATGGGCGACTTTAACTGCCATTTATGCCCTCATAGTGGATCAAGAATCTGTGATATAAGAAGCCTCAATGGCGAATATACCACCCACTTTGAACATACACACTTTGGTAATTTAATGAATAAATGTATACATGAGTGGGATTTAGGCTTTTTTAATGAGCTAACCGAGCCAATGATTGACTTCCAACCCACTTTCCACGGTAGGGGGTCACACTCAACAATAGATTTTGTGCTAATGTCAAACACTCACTACCGGAGTGCTGTGGACTTTAAAAAGGAGGACATAGTCATGAGTGATCATTATCCAATTAGTGCGATATTCGATGTCGGATCTAGCACCAGCCGGACATCGGATGTTACAGAAACCTTACACTGCCATTCAATCTCGCTGGCACGCACTAATGGTTATTCTATAAAATGGTCCAAAGTAAATACCAAAACCTTCTTGAAAGATCTGATCACGGAGGATTTTGAACAATTCATGATTTGCATAGAAGATCCTCCAAACCCTCGTGCAGTAAAATCCGCCTTTGAAGAAATAGCAAGCACAATTAAGAAAAACCTCACCAGGAAACAAAAAGACGCTGCTAGGGATAAGTGTGTAGGCTGGTTTAATTCCGAGTGCTCTAAAGCGCATAATATTCTAAAAGACACATTAAAAAGAGTACCCAAAATTCAATCAGAAATTAGAATAGCACGACTGGCCTACAAACAATCAATTAAGAAAAGAAAAATGGAACTCAAAAATGCCGCCTGGGAGGCATTACTAAAAGCCAGCATTTTAAAGGACAATCCGGCTTTTTGGAGGGAAGTGAACGCACCTTTTTTCAAGGAGAGGACCACGGACCTCTTAGAAATTGCCATTACAGAGGATGTGTGGATCAACCATTTTACAGAGTTATATATAAAATAGATGAGATGGTTGAACCACTTAATGATGATCTTTGGACCCCACAAGAGAAAGACCCGCAGAGATCTATGGAAGATATATTCCCACTACATATCCACTTTACCCCCCTAGAGATAGAAGAGGCCATAGTGGAAAGTGCAAACTCCAAAGCTCCGGGGCCTGATGGAATTCCAACTGACCTATTTAAAGATAATATATCCCTATGGGCCCCCCTTCTCACAAATGTACTTAATTCTTACACTGTAGCAGGTTTCCCCACAACATGGCAAGAAGCTATCATAATCCCAATCTTCAAAAAAGGAGATAGAATGGACCCAAAATGTTATAGGCCAATCACCCTGCTTGATTCAATGATGAAGGTGGCAGGAAGAGTTTTGCTGAACCAATTACAAACCTGGGCCACAGAACATGGAATCCTTTCAAAATTCCAATATGGATTTGTTTCAGGCCTAGGCACAGTAGAACAATGCCTTAACCTGGCCCTGATTACAAACAAATACGTTGCGGTAAAGAAGACAAATCTATACATGACTTTTGTTGACTTAAGCTCAGCATTCGATTGTCTTAACCACAGCGTACTCTGGAACACCCTCAAGGAGATGGGAATAGATGCAAATATTCTTGCATTTATAAAGGAATTATATCGAGGGGCGGGGGCAATGGTACGCTATGACGTTAATGGAAAATGTACTAAAAAATTCCCTATAAAAAAAGGAGTTCGTCAGGGATGTATCCTTGCCCCGTTCCTTTTTAATTTATATATAAATAGTGTTGCAGACTACTTGGCCAAGCTAGAAGTAGATTACCCTAAAATCAATGGTGTGGCAGTTCCACTATTACTATATGCAGACGATGCTGTCATTATGTCTCGAACACAAATAGGTCTGCAAAAAGCACTCACCGGCTTTTCCTCATACATGAGTTCGAGAGGTTTAAGGATAAACGTGGGTAAAACCTTCACAATGTGCTGTAGCTTGAAAAATAAAGTAGATTGTAACACCTTCTTAAATTCTACAAAGATAAGCTTAACTAAATCTTTTACATATTTGGGCATTGTTTTTAATAACAGGGGTCCATGGAAAATGGCCATTAACACACGCAACCTGGCCTTTTGCAGAGAAATAGGCGCTCTAAAGAAATTTGCCAAAAAATTGGGTGGTAAGCCTGTCCAGATCCTGCTCAATATCTATGCAGCGAAATGTGTCTCGACCGCAACTTATGGCACAGGAATCTGGGGCATGGCGGACAGCAGCGAAATCCAAATTACAGAGAATGCTTTTCTGAGATTCCTGTTAGCAGTCCCCAGATCTACTTCCACCACTATATGTCACAACAAACTTGCTCGGGTCCACATCACGGACATAATCAAGATAAGCCCAATACTGCTGTGGCACAAGATATGGACCTCGAATAAAACAGCATTTAGCAAGGACGTGATCAGAGACTGTATGGGCCTAGCCCTCCCGCGGAATATACCTTGGCTTTCTTATATTAGTAAATTTTTGAATTCCATAGGGCATTCTGACCTATATGAAAATCCTACATCGTGCACCCTAATTACAAAGAAGGCACTCAAAGAATGCTGTTTAGGCCTACTACAAGATAGACGCTCCTACTTATTGGATTTTCAAATAAAACAAACCTTCAGCAACTTACAGGTTGGTGCACGAACGGTCCCTACAGCAATTGAGGGAATCATCAAAATGTTATTTATTTTTAAGAAAGACTGCCAATTGTATGAAAAGCAACGGGTCACCATCAAACCAGAGGTCCCTTGCATGTGGAGCAGATATAAGCAGTCACAAGCCTTCTCTCCAGGCCAGCAAGTCATCAGTGAAACTGTCCTCCTTCCTGGCTCAAAGAATGTGGGTCTTTTCAGTGTAGGCTTAATTCTACTTGGTCTATTACTCAGACTTGTAAATATCATTGTTTAAAATATGAAGATGTTTGTTTTAAATGTTAAGGCACCAAGGGCCTCATGTAGGTAAATGGTATTTACCGATTCGTAAATACCGAATTTTACCGATTCGGTATTTACAAATTGGTAAATGCTATGTAGGTATATTTACCGAATCGGTAACATTCGGTAATTACGGAATCGGTATTTACCGATTCGGTAATTGCCATTGATTCCTATGGGCCAGGAACCAATGGCAATTACCGAATCAGTAAATACCGATTCGGTAAAATTACCGATTTTACAAGGGGGACAGGGTGTCACTTTGATTCAGGCTTGTGTGCCCTTAGGGCATGTATGTGTGCCACATGGCACAGGTGTACATGCACAGATGTGCATGTACACAGGAATTCGTTATTTACCATCAAATAGCATTTGATGGTAAATAACGAATTCTTAAGGGCCTGTGGCACTGTTTTCAGTGCCACCTACATCCCAGATTACCGATTCTGTAAATTTACCGATTCGGTAATTTACAGAATCGGTAAATTTACCGATTCGGTAAATTTACAGAATCGGTAATATTTTGGCCCCCTACATCTGAAACTCCAAATACCGGTCGGTAACGGCTGAAATCGGCTGTTACCGACCGGTATTTGGCCACCTACATATGGCCCCAAGTAACCTATCAACGTGTACGTCATTGTAGAAGAAACAGTGGGACAGCCACTAACAGGAGGAAACGTATAAATGAACTGCAGGGGAATTCTAGACCAGCGTTGACCAAGATTGTGATTTCACATCAAACAACTTCTAGTGGAAGGCATCTATGCCACATTTAGAACTTGCATACTTGCATGCAATTTGGAAGTAGGGGCAGATACTTGCCCTGGAAAACCTAGGTAAGAGAACTAAAAATCTCACTGATGCTCGAGTAGAATGTAGGACTAATGCTCCATCTGATATAGCAGATCAGATCTGTTGAGGGAAGAAAGGTGGATAATGTCTACTTAAAGCAGTGTTGTCCACTGTAGGTATTAAGGGGCTGCAATCAGGACAGATTTTGTGGATATCCACCTAAAATAAATTAATTCACACATAATCACAATGAAGCTATTTTCATACTGTGAACACTGCAAATCTTGCACGACATAGCTCCCCTGAACATACACTGGACAAATGTAGTCCAGAACTTACTCACCTTATAACTCACCTACAGAAATCGGGGAACAAATGAAAACATGTTTTCTGGCAAGACACAGAATGAGCAGTACTCAAAGTTGCCTTGTAGGAATATTGGTGCATTAGTATGGTGTTGTGCATTCACAACAAAGACAGTGGGGTTCTGCAAAAAAGGAGGATGATCTTTGCGATCCTGTTAAACAGCGCTGAGCATCTCTCTTCAGTGGTCACCTGCTCACAGAGGAGTTCACGGTAGTCAGGACCAGTTACCTGTATGGCTTTGGAGACTGCCCTGTACTTCAGATGCTTGTCTTTATTTACAGTCTAGAGGACCTCACTTCTTCTTGCCACCTTTTGCAGTACGCTCTCAGAATGGTGTTTATGGAGAGCAGGACCGCCTTTTTGTGACAAATCACCAAGGAGCAATAATGTGTGAGAGAACATCATTAGAAGAGGTGCACTGATGTGAAATACAGTTCCTCTGGAGTCCAGCATATTGAGCTGAGAAGACAGGCCATTCTCCAATCACGAGCCTCCCTTTAACACACCGCTGTCTAAAGAAAACCCAATATAAAATTAATATATATTTTTCAACAGCTAACTAAAGGGTAAGTCTTATGTATTAGAGACGTCAATGTGATGAGGTCCCTTCTAGCTCCGCATGAATTCTGAATGCACCGACTATGCCAGCACTCTTGCAAAGGCTTCACTTTGAGTCTGGCTCACTTTGAGAACCTCTCACGCTCCGGCTGCTGCCAGAAAAATTCACCTACGCTGCCCACCAACCCTTCGCTGATCCCCTGATCCAGCGCGGACCCGCCCGCCTGTCTCCCGCTGCCCAGCTGCTCTTTGACATCCAGAGCGAGGCCGCCGAGTGGAGACCGGCGAGGGGCGGACTTCATTGTCCAGAGGCCCTTGCGGTGATCCGCGTCACCGGGGAGCGCCAGGAGGAGCTTAAATTCACCATCAGCCCCATTGAGGGGGTGAACCTCTCACGGTCCTGCTGCTGCCAGAAAAATTCACCTACGCTGCCCACCAACCCTTCGCTGATCCACTGATCCAGCGCGGACCCGCCCGCCTGTCTCCCGCTGCCCGGCTGCTCTTTGACATCCAGAGCGGGGCCGCCGAGTGGAGACCGGCGAGGGGCGGACTTCATTGTCGAGAGGCCCTTGCGGTGATCCGCGTCACCGGGGAGCGCCAGGAGGCGCTTAAATTCACCATCAGCCCCGTCTCGCGGGACGCCGGGCGAAGGCCGGGCCAAGGGCGGGCCCGTTTAAGCCCGTTCAAGACCGGGTAAGACTGGACTGGGCCACCCCATTAACATTTTATTCCCCAAGACTTATAGTTTGCTGTATCAATTCATTGTATGTATCATTTTTATAACTGGTAAACGTGTTCTTGTTGTATTATTATTTTAGCTACACGTATTTTATTATTATCCGATTAGATTTATTATTGACATTTACATTACAATCTCATCATGAGTCCAAGGGGAACCAGGAGCAAAACAGCTCAGGGACTAGCCCAGGTCACAGGACCTATTGATCAATTCATCACGAAGGCTAACGAGGCAATTAATCAGGGTATAATTCTTCTAGATAGAAGAGTTTCACAAGATCTTGCTACAGCGCGTAGGTCCTCAATGGGCCTATTGGCGCTATCTAAAACTCCAACGCAGCCAGAAGGAATGGGCCCACGTCAGTTGGAAATTCCAGTAGACATCCATACCATCCCTAATAATGTAGACTTATCTGCAACTCAATTTTCAATAGACTCAGAAATTAGGGATGACCTAGAGAAAACACCCATTCTGACAATGAGCCCAACCCAGATTGTACCCCCAACTCAATCAGAACCATTAAAAAACCAGGAAATGGGGATAAGGGAGGGAGCTATCCCAAAACAAAACAATACTAAGATGAGACATGTTCGTAAACAACAACCCGTCATACCCCCTGCAAAGAACCAAAGATCTCATAAGCCCACCTCTAAACAAAATGGCCCAAATTCTAAAACTACGTCTATTGTCAACCTTTCTTTAACACCGCTTAATTTAGATGCTACAGATATGGTGGAGGGTGCGAGCAACACAAACGAACCAAATAAGCAGCTGCTAGCCAGCATTGGGGACCTCATTAAGATACATTTGCTTCCAATGGAGCGTACATTGATGAACATTGAAAAACAAATTGCCAAACTGTCTACCCACTTAATCACCTCGACCAATCATAGTACAGTAGGGGTCACTAACTTAGCGGGTCATAAAGGTACCATTGTACAGAAACAGCTAGGGCTACCACAACCTAAAAATTCTAAAACTATCCCCAATCCCCAAGAAAAACCTAAAGTAGTCCAAGTCTCATCACAGTCTAACTCGGACACAGCTGGAGGTCCTATACAAGTCGAAAAACAAAAGCCAATACCATCTAAAACTCCAGTTCCACAATTGGAGGGAGCAAACAAAAAGGGAGGGAAGTTTAGGCGTTCCATCAACCTTCCCCCAGAAGCAAGCCCTTACACTGTGATTTTAACAGGAGTTCCAGAACTATCCGAAAATATGAGAGAATCTACATGGTCCCTAACAAACAAAGTACAGCAATGGCTCAGTATAAATAGACCCCTTCCACCGAATTGTAATTCTAGATTCTCAATGGTGCCTGGATTGGTGAAACAAGGAAAAAAACACAGGGAGCTTGCATCATCATAAATTTTGATGACCCGGGTACGGTTAAGTACATTTGTTCGTGGACTACCTTGGAGAAAAAGGGAGGTATCGACGCGAATCGTCTATCCTTCTTTTACCCTCCAATATATGACTACGACCAAGAACCCCTGTATCACTGGAATCAATGTCCCGATTGGAACTGGACCCAAGTAGAGCCGCGGAATAGGAGGAGGGATTGGGAGCCCTGGTCTTGGAATCCAAGAAGAGAGCAATCATACACGGAAGGATGGAGGGGCATACCAACCAGTAATCGTTTTTCATCTTTAGAAATGGTAGATTGACCACCAGTCCCCCAAAATCCACCTAACGAGTCACAGGGGCCCCTAAATAGCCACCTCAGCAGCAAGGGAGAGAAGGAACTCCCACTCGAAGCTACATGAGATAAACCCCTAGCACAGAGAGACATAGTAGGAATAAATCACAGACTAACTGAGTTAAGAGCGGGATTAAGTCAAAAGGATCAAAGTCAAATGAGACACAACAAAACTCTTGGGGAACGCCTATCCCTTGTAACATGGAACATCGCGGGTCTCTCAAAAAAAGCCACAGACCCATCTTTCCTGATTTTTGTAAACAATTTTGACCTAATATCTCTCCAGGAATGCTGGGACCTGGAGCCTACAAACTTAGATGGCTTCAGTACCCATTTTACCCCGGCCATTCGGCCTAGCATGGGTAGAAACTCAGGCGGTCTCTGCCTTTTTGCCTCAAATAGGGCAAATATAACCATAGAGAGTCTTTATTTTCCCAAGATAATCATATGAATAAAGATAAACATATAAAAATTGGACATTCAATGCAGGCATTTAAAGTAAAAAAGAAAGGGGCTCCCAGCTTTGTCCTGATTAATCTATACAATAACATAGCAAGGGATAACCAGGTAGCCTTTGTAGATGAATTAACAAATGTTTTGAAGAGGAGTTTTGGAAGTGATAAAGCGGAAAATTGCGCCATAGTGATGGGCGACTTTAACTGCCATTTATGCCCTCATAGTGGATCAAGAATCTGTGATATAAGAAGCCTCAATGGCGAATATACCACCCACTTTGAACATACACACTTTGGTAATTTAATGAATAAATGTATACATGAGTGGGATTTAGGCTTTTTTAATGAGCTAACCGAGCCAATGATTGACTTCCAACCCACTTTCCACGGTAGGGGGTCACACTCAACAATAGATTTTGTGCTAATGTCAAACACTCACTACCGGAGTGCTGTGGACTTTAAAAAGGAGGACATAGTCATGAGTGATCATTATCCAATTAGTGCGATATTCGATGTCGGATCTAGCACCAGCCGGACATCGGATGTTACAGAAACCTTACACTGCCATTCAATCTCGCTGGCACGCACTAATGGTTATTCTATAAAATGGTCCAAAGTAAATACCAAAACCTTCTTGAAAGATCTGATCACGGAGGATTTTGAACAATTCATGATTTGCATAGAAGATCCTCCAAACCCTCGTGCAGTAAAATCCGCCTTTGAAGAAATAGCAAGCACAATTAAGAAAAACCTCACCAGGAAACAAAAAGACGCTGCTAGGGATAAGTGTGTAGGCTGGTTTAATTCCGAGTGCTCTAAAGCGCATAATATTCTAAAAGACACATTAAAAAGAGTACCCAAAATTCAATCAGAAATTAGAATAGCACGACTGGCCTACAAACAATCAATTAAGAAAAGAAAAATGGAACTCAAAAATGCCGCCTGGGAGGCATTACTAAAAGCCAGCATTTTAAAGGACAATCCGGCTTTTTGGAGGGAAGTGAACGCACCTTTTTTCAAGGAGAGGACCACGGACCTCTTAGAAATTGCCATTACACAGGATGTGTGGATCAACCATTTTACAGAGTTATATAAAATAGATGAGATGGTTGAACCACTTAATGATGATCTTTGGACCCCACAAGAGAAAGACCCGCAGAGATCTATGGAAGATATATTCCCACTACATATCCACTTTACCCCCCTAGAGATAGAAGAGTCCATAGTGGAAAGTGCAAACTCCAAAGCTCCGGGGCCTGATGGAATTCCAACTGACCTATTTAAAGATAATATATCCCTATGGGCCCCCTTCTCACAAATGTACTTAATTCTTACACTGTAGCAGGTTTCCCCACAACATGGCAAGAAGCTATCATAATCCCAATCTTTAAAAAAGGAGATAGAATGGACCCAAAATGTTATAGGCCAATCACCCTGCTTGATTCAATGATGAAGGTGGCAGGAAGAGTTTTGCTGAACCAATTACAAACCTGGGCCACAGAACATGGAATCCTTTCAAAATTCCAATATGGATTTGTTTCAGGCCTAGGCACAGTAGAACAATGCCTTAACCTGGCCCTGATTACAAACAAATACGTTGCGGTAAAGAAGACAAATCTATACATGACTTTTGTTGACTTAAGCTCAGCATTCGATTGTCTTAACCACAGCGTACTCTGGAACACCCTCAAGGAGATGGGAATAGATGCAAATATTCTTGCATTTATAAAGGAATTATATCGAGGGGCGGGGGCAATGGTACGCTATGACGTTAATGGAAAATGTACTAAAAAATTCCCTATAAAAAAAGGAGTTCGTCAGGGATGTATCCTTGCCCCGTTCCTTTTTAATTTATATATAAATAGTGTTGCAGACTACTTGGCCAAGCTAGAAGTAGATTACCCTAAAATCAATGGTGTGGCAGTTCCACTATTACTATATGCAGACGATGCTGTCATTATGTCTCGAACACAAATAGGTCTGCAAAAAGCACTCACCGGCTTTTCCTCATACATGGGTTCGAGAGGTTTAAGGATAAACGTGGGTAAAACCTTCACAATGTGCTGTAGCTTGAAAAATAAAGTAGATTGTAACACCTTCTTAAATTCTACAAAGATAAGCTTAACTAAATCTTTTACATATTTGGGCATTGTTTTTAATAACAGGGGTTCATGGAAAATGGCCATTAACACACGCAACCTGGCCTTTTGCAGAGAAATAGGCGCTCTAAAGAAATTTGCCAAAAAATTGGGTGGTAAGCCTGTCCAGATCCTGCTCAATATCTATGCAGCGAAATGTGTCTCGACCGCAACTTATGGCACAGGAATCTGGGGCATGGCGGACAGCAGCGAAATCCAAATTACAGAGAATGCTTTTCTGAGATTCCTGTTAGCAGTCCCCAGATCTACTTCCACCACTATATGTCACAACGAACTTGCTCGGGTCCACATCACGGACATAATCAAGATAAGCCCAATACTGCTGTGGCACAAGATATGGACCTCGAATAAAACAGCATTTAGCAAGGACGTGATCAGAGACTGTATGGGCCTAGCCCTCCCGTGGAATATACCTTGGCTTTCTTATATTAGTAAATTTTTGAATTCCATAGGGCATTCTGACCTATATGAAAATCCTACATCATGCACCCTAATTACAAAGAAGGCACTCAAAGAATGCTGTTTAGGCCTACTACAAGATAGACGCTCCTACTTAGAAGGAAATAAGCCAAATATTGTGCACGGAGCGGGTATTCCACTTTATTTATCCGCCCAATATACCGTCTACATGAATTACTGCTAACAAGAATGAGGATTGGCTGTTTCTATAGACTGATAACATTTCCCACTGCAAATGATTGGTCCGCTAACTTGTTAAGTTGTCCCTGTGATAACACCTCAAAACAATCAAATATCCATTGCATGTTATTTTGCAAATATTATGAATGGGGAAGAAAGAGGCATTTGCTCCCGCTGTTAAAAATATGGGGCCTCAGGCAATGTAGACCAGCACTGATTAAATTATATATGCTTCAGGATGAAATCACAGTGGCTACGGTAGCCAAGTTTTTGAAATATGCAGTGAAATGTAGAGCATCTATGAACTAAATATATCTCGCAAGCTTGTATATACATTTCATGAAGAAATTTTTATTCTTATTTTTTTTACTTTTAACCTGTATAATGTACTTAATTATTGATAATGCTTTTTAAGAAAAAACTTTTTATTGAATGTGCTTTTATGGTTTTTATCTTGAAAAATCGAATAAAGCTATCTTTTAAATTGAATTGAGTCTGGCTCAGGATTTAATATATTGAACCTACTGACATTGTCATGAGGTTTCTTCAAACTTCTGTTCAAATTAAGTCCTGAGCATTCTGAAGCAGAAGGTGAGTCATGATGTGTATATATCAAACACGGATCACTGTTAGCAATTTTTGATATTGAATAGATGCCAATTTGTCAATGGATCATTATTCTACTTCAAAGATGCAATCCACAGGTTTGGTGTAGAATAAAACTGACATCTATCATCACCATGTTTGTAAGGTAAATATAGCCATATAAAGAGATGAATATACACTCCAAGTTCCTCCCTACCAACAAGGATATTGTGCAAAAGTCAAAGAGATGATCTAAGCTTTGAGGGAAGGATTGAAAGTGTTCTCTTTCCTGAGAGACCTAAGGACATTTCATCTCCCTTATAGAATGCAAAAGAGAATAGACCTAAGAGGCAACAATCATAAAATTATTCTCCAATAATGGGCAGACCAAACCTCTGAGCTTTCAACACTTTGGTGTGACATTTTTCCATCGTCTTAAGGGTCTGAAAAAACACAAACATCTCTTTTCTCAGGAGAATATATCTAGCACACATTCCATGAAACACAGCAGATGTAAGAATGGCGCTGGTGTCCTCTCCTTGTATGAATGAATGATAGTCTCACAGTATTCATCTGAAACATACTTGTGCACAGGATCCCGCTGCAAGCCCAAAACTGAGGACGTAATGCTGCTGCGCTACAAGTATGCTGATAAGGCCTAGTCTACAGAAAAGGAGTTAATGACCAGTTATTTTTATCTGTATTAATATCAGTTACTGCCAAGACATGAGCATCAATAGATGTACCAAGAGCTTGATATGGGAGTTATGATACTATACCAAGCAGTTTGAGTGGAAAATGCAAACAATGGCTAGGATCAGGTGCAGTGTTTTCAGATATGAAAAACCAGTTAGAGAACCCTTGGCCAAATGTTACAAATGTTTACAAACTTCAGTTTCACCATCAAGAGGCAGAGAGTAAACGGCATTGGGTTGGCAGGCTTCACATATTTATTACAATTAATAAATCAATGAATGATGGCACTTGACAGCTTTACAAACTAAGATTTCTCTAGGCGAACACATATTCTAAAGTAAGCAGATCAATACCTGGTCACAATGGTACGTGTTTGATGAAGATTAGTTAAGAACATAGTAGTGTACAATGAGGACATTAAGAAAGGAAATACTATTGAGCAAAGCTGAACCGAATACCTGGAAATGTCAGCGGATGATAAAATCATAATAGTAAATGGGCCAAAAATCCTCTAGATGGCTTACTCAAGCCAATCTACCCTCCACAGCACATTTTCTGAGCGCCCGGTGTATTTCCCCAACCAAGGTGAGCTCGAGATTCAGGCAGGCTTACCAATGGTACTCCTGTTTAACGTGTAGAACAACAGAACCAAACTCAAATATAGAGTAGGTACCCAAGTGTACTTCTGTCTCCAAGAGCAACTGCTGTTCCTCCTGCTCAGGCTATGATAAACTGATATGAATGGCATAATAAATCTATTCTAAATGGTATATGAGGTAACATTGTGTGAGTGTGTGTGCGCGCTGCACACAGGCACACAGATGGTAGTCACCTCTGTGCAAGGCTGCCAATGCCCAACATGGACAGTGGAACTTGCAGGTGGGCTCCTATCTGTAATCATTTCACATTTCAGCTGAACAAGCCTAAATTGGTTGTAGGAGGGGTAGCAGGAGAGCCTAACATGAAACCTCAAAGATAGGAGGCGGCACTAGAAGTTCAAAAGAAGCACACAACCTGATTGGCTAGGCTTGGTCATCAGGGGAACATGTCTGGTACCTTGGCAAAACTTTTGACTTTGCCGCTGAGAATGACCTGATCACCACTGCATGAGGTAAGAATGCAAAGCTGGACTATTGCTTCTCTGCTCTTGTCACCTTTACGTGTCTTTCTGCTTCTGTGTGTTGGAGTCTGTGATTGTCTCTGCTTGTTTCTTGCACCTTCTGTATAAGAGTTGTGGCCCAATGGCTCGGATATCAAGCATGAAGAACTGGGAGACCTTGTAGACAAGGAGATAGTTGTAACTTCTGCTGCAATTGAAGCAGCTTCTGTTAGGCTACAGGTAAGCTTATGTCCTTTATTTAATGCTGAATATTCCAGTTGGAAACCAAAGTTACTATGCAGCAGCCTACTGCATAGCATGATCTCTAAACTCATCTCAGCACAAGGAAACATAGATAGTAGCTCATTATTGTGTTTCCATTTTTGAGCGTCAAAGGGATTAAGGTTAAACATATTCCGGAGGATCCCAAAAATAGAACAGCAGTTAAAGTTCAGAAAGGGAAACTTCCTTCCAACATCTGGTTTAATGTTCCAGATGACAAGCTTGATTAGATGGTACTTCTATTTCATGTGGGTATTGGAAATTGGACCGAGGTACAAAGACAGCTCTTCAACATGCCATTTAATGCCAAATATCTGTGCGACCTGGGGATGGGAGTATAGTGATCTACATACTCCCCATATTCCCCCCAATTATACTAAAGAAAGACAACCTGTAGTGCCCCATTCAGACGACGACACTGCACAACGTCATTTCCCTACTTGTATAAGGCAATTATCAAGCAACCATCTACTGAAGGCTCCTTGCACATCTAAAGTAAAGAAAATGTCTCAGTTTGTGGCAAACATTGTCACTTTGTTGTACTACCGAGTTTCATTTGTAGCGGCGCATTTGTGGTACAGAACTATGTACATGTCCCTTGATGGACAGGGCCACTGACTCTCTGTACCGACTGGGCATTAAGGAAAACACTCAAAAGTCATTTCTGCATCCTACTCAGTGTTCAGAGCAGAAGAAGATCATAAGGAGATCATGCATTCACCTGGAATGAGCTCCTCCTATGAGACCATGAGCGGGGCTACAGTCAATGGTATGAGACAGCGGGGCACTGAGAAGATAAAGTAACTGCAATGCAGACAGCACAGCACAGTTGTACATAACTGAACATCTAAGTAACCAAGACTTCGCTACAGCAACCACCTTGACAAACCGTTGTCAGGGCTCCATTAGGAGTTCCCGTCAATAATGATGGGGTCAATAACATGAGTTAGCAGCACCATTGGGACTACAAGTAACACAGGAATGAAACACATTCTAGGTGCTTCAATCAGACTGTTTACCTGCTGAAAGAAAGTACAAACTGGAAAAAAACATGTAGCAAGCTAAGCCTGTATTCCTGATAATCCACCCCACCAGCAACACCCAAAGTCTGCCTCATCTGTAGATCCTATGGAGGGGAGGTAAAAGGGGTTTGTGGATGGGAGAAACTGGTCAACTTGTAGTGGTGGTCCTCATGTTTGGGACACACCAGGGAGATTTCATAGTCAGAGGGACAGGGGCCGCAAGGCACAGCAAGGCACATTCCTCCAACATATACATTATTGACCATGGGCATGGGCCTAATGCTTTTTAAATCCCACATACAAAGGAGTCCAAATCTTGATAGATGCATGCAGAAGAGCTGTGTTCTACGTTAAAAATAGGGGTGGGTCCAATCTAAAAACCTGTATTTTAGTTCCAAACAGAACATTTGGTAAAGGGCAATCGAGAAAGTGGTCAATTTAGGTCCACAGCATGTCTGAGGAGCGCACAACAGCACTGCAGATACTCTCATCAGATGACTAGGAAACATTCATCTGAGGGAGCTAAATCAAGCTAGTCCGTGCATTTTTCAGCATGGGGGTTTTCACACATTGGTGAGCTCACTAAAACCCAAAGGAAACAATATAGGCTATGCCCCCAGGAACCCATAACTGAAATCAAAAGGCAGTGATCATAAGATCAATAGTTAATGGGCATTTGTATACACTTTTCCAAACAACACAATAAATGGTCAGAAAATGCACAATGTTCCACAGGATGCTCTTTCTAATTGCACCAAAGTTAACTACGCAGCCATGGTACTCTCTCACCTGATGAATAAACAATAAAAAGACAATTCTGTAGAAAACGCTGGCTCCACTCTAATCCTGCTTATTAACGCCCCTATTGCTCCACAATGCCAATATAGGGTGGATTTTTAAACTTGTCACTCAACCCTTAAAATACCTTTGCCACTCAAAAATCCCTACCTGCCCTAAACCCTAAAAATACCCTTGTCACCAAAATAACCTTACCCCCAAACCCTAATAACCCTGCCACACAAAAACCCCTACCCACCCTAATCCCTAAAAATACCCTTGCAACCCAAAACCCCTACCCACCCTAAAATCGAAAAATCCCCTTATCACCCAAATATCCCAAAAATACCCCTGCCACCCAAATACCGCCCCCTACCCTAAAAATACCCTAGCCACCCAATATCCTCACGCACCTCTAAACTCTAAAAATTGTAAAACCATATTCAGTGCAACATTTTGCATGGTAAAGGCATATGCGTTGTAATGGGTGCATGGTAATGGTACTGCGAGGTAACGGGTGCGTTGTAAAAGCTGTTTCCCGTGAGAACTACATACACCCTGATAAATTAACGACAACTCATCGTAAATAGAGGCTCAGAGCAAATATCCAGAATTTCCATCACAAATGGTGCTTTGCCTTTGCCTGACCCTGACTCCAGAGCATACAACGGGCCTGCGAGGCAGCATCACGGTTATGTCTCTGCTCAGAAACCGTGAAAAGAGAAGCAGTACTGTAGCCTGGGCGCGAGATCTCGGGACCTTTGTTGCGGATGAACCAAGAGCTTTGGCGTCCACGGCCTAGATGAGGCAAGCCTTTAGAACCCAGAGAATCAGTCCTAATGTATTAAAAACGTTCCTGATATGTGACTTACTTTTAGTGGAAAAAGTAAAATGCCACATATTGACAAAACTCTAAATTAAAAAAGCTCTCTGTGGTTACCGAATAATCCCTGGTCTTACCAACCACCCTATGCCCGCTCCACTCTCTTTGTTAATTTGGGCCCTTTGCCTTTCTTTCTACTATAATTTTGAGGTGAACTGCCAACACTTCATGCACAGACCATAACTTCTCTTTTCTCTGAAAATTGTTAAACGTATGCAAGCAATCTGTCAATATCCTATTCTCCCAAAGCCCGCCTATTCATCCCACCAATTACATGCATGAACTCACGTAGCCTCTGCTAATGACATCTAACTTCCAATAAATCAATTCATTTACCGAGAACAACTGACGTAAATGCACTGAATGATCTCCTTTGAGAGCATCAAACTGAACCCAATAACCACAGAGGTATCTGTTAACCCTTGGGTTCCTGAGTAGCATGGTACTCGCAGTAAAGCACTCCATTGCCTAGCCTCGAGTGGTAAGCACTGTAGAAGAAATAACTTTATTTCGTTTACATGAAAATAACCATAAAAGTACATTTAAAATCAGAAATAACACATATCACAGTAGGATCACAATAAAAATCACATTATTGAAATTGTGTACAGGATAAGCAGCTTGCAATATATGCTGGAAAGGGTAGCCCAAGGTTAAGGGTTTCAAGTGGTTTCCTCACACAATCTGTGCATTTGGGTATTCAGTGCCACCCCACAGAACCTTTACTTACATAAACATTACAGTAAATACTAAATTGACTTCATGCAATTACCATGTAAGGTGTCTCAGGCCAACTAGTAAAAAAAAATACATATTCATATATACACATATATATATATATATATATATATATACATACATATATACACATATATACAAACATATATATATATATACATACACGTGTATATATTATATATATATATATACACACACACACACACACATAAATATTGTATATATATATATTTTTTTTTTTTGTAAGCACTATATACAAACAATTACAATCCAATACATGTAAATTGGGGCATCTAGGTCTCATGGGTTAAATCCATCTTGCCAAAGTGGGGGAGGCAGACACAAAGTAAAATAATCAGAAACATCTCCGAACTAAACAATGCCTTACGCCAGGACGCAGAAGAGAACCAAGGACAGACAGCACATGCTGAATGAAGGTAAGCCAAGAAGCGGTCAGGGCGTATTTTAAGATAATGGGCAGGTCTGTGCCTCTGAATGGAATCTTTTTCTTGTCTAAGAATAGCTGTGGTGCTTGCACATGGAAACGAGATGACATCATGTACCCGGTTTTAGCTACATTCCAACAGTCTGGGACATTTTGAGCTACTGCGTGTTTAGTGAAATAAAATAATACAGGTTACTTTAGTAAAAGCTTTAACTTCCAACTTTCAAAATAAAGTCCTTGTTCTCATGACCTTTCCTGAATACACATTACTCCCTTCCTTTCTGGCCCCCAGAGACAGGCACTCCTCACTGCCCAGGCTTTCCGGGCAGTCAGGTGAATGCTGGGACTGCTCTCCAAACAGTCTGAACCCATCTGTTTAGGTGGTGGCAGCAGAATAGGGGTAGCCATGCCCATCCCGGCAGAGAGGTAAATAACTATACACAGACCCCTGTGCCCATAACGAGGCACTTGAGCCTGCCAGCATAGCCCTGCAGAAGCCAGATGTACTGCCAAGCTCAGCTGAGGGCTTGATGCCCCCAGGCCAATAATAAAAACATTTATTCATGCCAACTGCTCGGTCCAAACGTTCAGGAATTAGACAACGGCCCCTCTGTTATCGGTCTCAGCAGTGTATGGATTTGCCCGTCCAGACCTGACGTGAAAGAGAGGTGAATGCCCGTATCACGACTACCCCAGCAGCGAGGCGAAGGGCTCTCCTCAGCCTGTGGCATGGAGCCGCACTGAAGTCTGGTGGTGAATGCTCTCCCCAGACAACAGGGGCGAGGACCTAAAAGCCACTGTCGATAGTGATGTAAAGTCGGCTCCGAGCGGTGAGGTGTTGCCACTGCCCGCCTGTAACACAGTCCTAGTCTAACATTCTTATAGGCACCAGTGCGCTGAAGGCCCTGGCGAGACAAGAAGAACAGTGGTCTAAAACCCCCTGCCTGGAGTGAACCAGCAGTGATGCATAGCTCCCTGCCAGCAGCAAGGTGAGCGTCACCAAATGGAGGTACATTGACCCCACCAACAACAACACACAAATAGTAGAAGGACAAATGTTTTTTGGAGAAGATTCCGGAGTTAATCACTAGATGGTGGAATAATGCACAGCATGTGAATCCAGAAAAGATTCACGCTGCAAAACTTCAGACGTCTGCTGTTAGATTTAACCCTCCTGGAGCAGATTCAACTTTCAAATGGCCATTCTGTGAAACGGAGCGTGTTAAGCATCAAAAGGAAGTGAATGCTTTTCCTCAATGTAGTACAAAAGGGGTGGTGATAGACGGAGCATCTGAACCAATCAAACACACACACCCAGTCAACAGATCTGGGTTTAATCCATCACCGTTCTTTAGCCCACTCTGCCACCCCAGTTCAGACATGGCCCGATCTTCTCCAATATTACCGATCTTACTGTCCTGGATCCTATCCCGGTACCTTGGACTGACCATTTCTTAGTCCAACTAAATTGGCAGGTGACTCCCACTCCACGCTTCACAACCCTTCCTAACAAGCCCACGCGCTCCTGGTCTAAATTAGATCCAGAAAAATGGAAACTCCATCTAGAGCGATCCCCTCCTAAACTTGACGCCAACCCCATTTACGCGGACGCAGAGTTTTCGACTTGGATAGGAGAGTCACTGGATTAAACGCTTCCAAAAAAAACCTCCGGTAAGCCTCGGGGCAAAGCTACTTCCCCATGGTTCACCCAGGAAACGCGGCTTCTAAAGAAAGCATGCAAGAGATCAGAAAGAGATTGGAGAAAAACTTTCGATCCCACAAAAAAAACTGAATACAAAAAAATCCTTCTTAACTATAAAAAAGCGCTTAAAGCCGCTCAAGCCAACTATTTCGAGGAGAAAATCAGATCATCTACCAACTCTTCCCGGGAAACGTTTCAAATAGCTAAGAAACTTCTCAAAGTGCCGGAGCCTCCCCCCCTAGTAGAGCGGTCAGCTACCCGTCGCAATGAACTTGCAGAATTCTTCAATTTGAAGATAACAAACACCATCAACTCCCTTCCACCGCCAACTCTGGACGCTTCCTCTGTTGCTGACCAGTCCAGTCCTACACACCATGCTACAGCATGTCAACTGTCACACTTCACTCCCCTGACAATAGACACTCTCCTTCCTATACTCAACTCAATCAAAAGTGGTTGCCCCACTGGCCCCGCACCACTCAACATCCTTAAATTAGTAGCGCCCACCATTCTCCCGTACCTGACAAAACTGATTAACATCTCACTCACCCACGGCATCGTTCCCCCTAGCTGGAAAAAAGCAACAGTGAAAGCGCTGATTAAAAAACCGCACCTGGACCCACTGGAACTAGGCAACTACAGGCCGATCTCCCTGCTCCCCGGCATTAGTAAAATAGCTGAGAAGTACGTCAATTACAGCCTATCCCACCATCTTGAAACCAATGGGCTCTTGGAGCCTTCCCAGACTGGATTCAGGCCTGGCCAGAGCACAGAAACTGCGATATTGGCTTTTGTCGAAGAGGCAAGGAAAATCATGGACTCAGGAGGATCAGTGGCAGTGATCCTCCTGGACCTGAGCGCAGCCTTCGACACCGTCAACCACTCGACACTGGTCCACAGGCTCAGTGAGCTTGGAATCGCAGGAACGGCCCTGGCTTGGCTTAAATCCTTTCTGGATAACAGATCCTTCCAGGTAGCAGATGGCAACTTCACGTCCAGGTCCACTGCCATCAGCTGTGGGGTCCCTCAGGGCTCATCCCTGAGCCCGACCCTTTTTAATGTTTATATGTCCCCCCTTGAAAAAATCGTCACCCCTTTTGGGATCAAGCTCCTAACTTACGCTGACGACACCCAATTGGTAGTATCCTTAAGTCAGCAAGACCACTCCCTCTCTAACCTTCAAACCTGTCTAAATGAAATAACTAAATGGATGAACCTCTCCCACCTTAAACTGAACAACGACAAGTCAGAGATAATGATCCTGGGCAATAAATCACTTTACCACTCCAAATCCCTATGGCCACCCTGCATGGGTACCCCACCCGTTCTGAAACAGGAAATCAAGAGCTTAGGAATATGGCTAGATGAAGGCCTCAATTTTTCCGCCCAAGCTAGGAAAACGGCTGGTGTGTGTCACAGCCTCCTACGGTCAGCTAGGAAAATTCTGCCCCTACTCCCAGCACAATCCCAAAAACTCCTAATCCATGGTCTCGTGTTGTCTCGCCTGGACTACGACAATGCCCTCTATTTGGGGGCTCCTAAAAAAGTACTGTCAAAGCTCCAGACAGTACAAAATACCGCCGCCCGCCTCCTCACAGGAACCCATCGCCGCTGCTCAGCCAAACCCGCTTTGAACGCCTTGCACTGGCTGCCCGTCCAGGAGAGAATTCAATTATTCAAAGCACTCTGCACAACACACAAAATCCTACATGGCAAGGCCCCACCTATCCTACAAAACCTCATCACACCTCACACCACCAAAAGAACGCTTCGATCCTCAAACTGCAATTTAGCTTCTGTTCCCAGAATTAAGAAAGCCCGCTCTGGCGGTCGACTGTTCGCATACAATGCCTCCAAACTCTGGAACACTCTTCCCCCAGACATCAGAGCCCAACCCAATCTTCTCTTATTCCGCAGAGCACTTAAAACCTGGCTGTTCCCGTAGGCTCCATCTACATCTGGTTCTTGTCATTTAGCGCTGGGACGCTCACGGGCAGCCATGCGCTCTACAAATCGGTAAATAAATAAATAAATAAATAAATATGCAAATCAGTCTGACCCTGTGCCTAATGGGAACAGTCCAGCCCGAACTGCCAAGCCATGCCTTCCCTGGACCGGAAACAAGCTTCCGAGGACCAATTTCTGGCATTTCAGCCGTCTTCAGCCTGGCCTGCTTGAATCCAGTGGCAAAGTGAGCAAGGGACTCATGTCTGAGCATGCTCCGTCCAGGGAAGGCATGGCTTGGCAGTTCGGGCTCGACTGTTCCCATGAGGCACAGGGTCAGACTGATTTGCATATGGCCATTTCTGAACTGGGGTGGCAGAGTGGGCTAAAGAACGGTGATGGATTAAACCCAGATCTGTTGACTGGGTGAGTGTTTGATTGGTTCAGATGCTCCGTCCATCACCACCCCCTTTTGTACCGCTTTCCTCAATGTAGACCTTAGTTCCAGGAGTGAGGGGCAGCCCACCAACCCAACCCACTGCAGTTGTGAGGTTAAGGCTGTTTCACAGGGTGTGTGCCAGTGAGGTAGTGCTGCTGGCCAGCCTATCTTAGAGCTAACCAAGTGTGGCTGTACAGTCAGTGCCAGCATCAATGGGACTCCTGGTGTCCACAGCACACACTGCACTCACTTGTATCCTTCAATCAAGGTTCTCTTGGACTCTCAGGGATCATTCATATTCGATATCTACACTGTTTGCCTGCAGAGCGGCTGACGTCCAAAACAAAAGAGGGTTGCAAGCCCAAATTCTGATGTATGACCTGTACTGACTGCTTCTTGTGGAGACAAGTACAATCACTTAACCAAAAGATACAACGCTGCATCATGGTCATTCAGGCAGAAAATTCTAAAGATACAATGCTGCATCATGGTCATTCAGGCAGAAGATTCTAAAGATACAACGCTGCATCATGGTCATTCAGGCAGGAGATTCTAAAAATACAAGGCAACATCATGGTCATTCAGGCAGGAGATTCAAAAGATACAATGCCGCATCATGGTCATTCAGGCAGGAGATTCTAAAGATACAACGCAGCATCATGGTCATTCAGGCAGAAGATTCTAAAGATACAACGCCGCATCATGGTCATTCAGGCAGAAGATTCTAAAGACAACGCCGCATCATGGTCATTCAGGCAGAAGATTCTAAAGATACAACGCTGCATCGTGGTCATTCAGGCAGGAGATTCTAAAGATACAACGCTGCATCATGGTCATTCAGGCAGGAGATTCAAAAGATACAACGCCGCATCATGGTCATTCAGGCAAGAGATTCTAAAGATACAACGCCGCATCATGGTCATTCAGGCAGAAGATTCTAAAGATACAACGCCACATCATGGTCATTCAGGCAGAAGATTCTGTCTTGTGCCCCACAGCTGGTAAGTGGACATTCAACTAACACTTTGTATTCTGGGATTCACAATTTTGACTTCACCACTTTAGATACAGGCCAGCAGGCTAAACCGCAAGACCTCACCGAAGGCGTCACACATGTTTTGGAAGCTGTCTCTTCTCTCTTGTGAGTCACTCAAACCTATTATTCGCAAATGCAGGAAAAGACAAATCCAAATACAGGCAAACACCTGAATCGCTATCAGATTCTAGGAGCGCCAATCCCGTTTGGATGTCAACATTCAGACTTCAGTGGATATGTTGATGTCAGGTTTCTTCACATGGTATGGGATTGCCCTAGGCTGACCCCCTTTGGGTGGCGGTATTGGATCATTTGAAACAAGTAACGGAGTGGTCACTTCAACGCTCAAGTAGGCAGGTACTACTTGGACTTATCTCTAGGCCCAAGGGCAAGAAACTTTCAAGACGATTTTTGCAGCTGGGCTTAGTGTTGGCAAAAAGGCGTCTGGCGATTCATTGGATGAGTGCGCAGCCACCTACACTAAAGCAGTGGGCCAGGGACCTGGTTGAGTGGGCAAGGGCAGAGGTAGTTCATATGAGACGAGTCCAAAGAGATGACAAGTTAGAAGATGACGTGGGTGCATGGCAGGGAATGATTCGGGAGGTCTTGCTTCAGGAGGTGGTTGGAGCCTCCCCCTCACGGAATACTGAGGGGACCCTTGGGGTGCACTCTAAAAGCAACGACTCAGTGGGTACATCACTTGGGGTGGCTTAGGGGGCACATGGTGGAATTAAGTTATCGCACTGGTTCCATACCGATTTTCAGGATATATAGGCGACGGGTGGGGTGTATCTGGTTGACCCTGGGGGGTGGGGAGGGAGGGAGTTCTTTGGTTATTTGTATAGGTGTTTGATGCTGTTCTTTTAGATCCTATTATTTAGGGGGATGTACAGTATATGGCATAAGAAATGATATTGTGGGAATTATGATTGTATCATACTGTGTTGCTTTGTGCACAAACGAGTTAAAATAAAAATATTTAAAAAACTAACAAAAAAACAAAAAAAACATTCAGCCTTCAGTGACGCAACTGGCTCAGCCGAAGAAGCAAGGGATCTAGAAACAGTTTAACAACCCAGACTCAGACCTTCCTCTAGAGAGCTAGGAATGTTCAGAATTATACTGCAGGCTTGTGACATATTTAAAAATGCAGCTCTGCGGGACAGTTGAGGCGTATGCCAGACTTTCTGGCCATCTTCTTACAGCCATCATAAAGGTGTGCTTCAAAAGAAACACTATAAATGCATGCATCTTTTTTACCTCTTCGAGCGATCTCTTGTGAACAGAGAGTGTAACGTTACATCGTAGAGCAGATAGTTTAGCTCAATGGTAATAACTAGACTTCCACTTTTGGTTTTTAATTTGGTCAGTTACGTGAGAAGAAAATACCACAGAATGTCTACCTGGGCCAAGAAATGCAACCACCAGAGTTTATTTAATAAACCTGTGGAAACAGACGCAGGATTCCCAGGGAAGGTGTCCGGGCACAAAAGGTTTTGCCTAGGGCTCTCGAAGGTGAAGCCAATGTGCGCAGTGCACAGGGCTCAAACTGTATCAATTCAGAGATCCAGCGTTAAAGGACAGGCAGAATAATGGGAAACATAGGTTAGTTAATCCCATCGTATGCTAGGCTGCTGCACTCTCATTGCCATGACCCAATCACATTGAGAAAGTTGATAAATCCTGTTTGTTGACTGTATCCAACAACAATGGAGGCCATGTGCCTGGCTTGAAGAACATAGTTAATCTTCCTAAAAAGCTTAAAATAGTAAAAAAGCAGAAGAGGGTAGAGACAGCAGCTACCGGGGTCAGTCAATGCCAGTCTGCAGTCAACAATCATGCTTAGATTTTTTTTACTTATGGTACAGAACACCATCCTAAACTGAGTGACCAAGTCTCAGGGGTCCAGCAGTATTACTTTTCAGCCATTTCTGATTCATCCCATATAGCCGACATGTGGTCTGAATGTCATCAACAAAGCAGAAAGAAAACTCAAAAGATGAGACAAAAGCTGCAAATGATTGCGGTCTCGTAGTCGTACTTGATCTGTGATCAGTATTAAACACTGTTGATCATAATTTTCTACTTCATTCATTCTACTTGAGAATGGGGATATATGAATGGTACTGGACTGGTCTTGTCTTTCATTGGGGTGGCAGTCAACTTGTGAAAATAGAATCCTTCAGATCTTCAACATTTCCCGTACATCGAGGTGTCCTGCGGGGCTCAATTCTTGACTTTACCTATTCATCCTATACATGTAACACTATGGCACAATGAAACAAGACGAGCGCATATCCATACATCAATACGCTGATGGTCGTTGGCTATAACTCAAAGTCTGGAAGTATCCCATGAAATGGTAATAAACTGGATGAGTTAATTCATCCTACAAATTCACCCCAAAAAAACAGAAATCCTATTCTTGGACCTCAACTTCAATAGTCTTGATCTGTCACTCCCTATAGGTATCTCTCCATCACTGATCTCTGTAATCAAAGTTTAAATATGACTAAACACAGCAGGAATCTTACTGAGAGGATCATTTAACTACCATCTGCTTAGGAAACTCAAACCCTCCATCTCACTCTTGGACAGCAATGCAAGCACTGGTCCTCAATTATCTTGACGCAAGCAAAGCACTACTTGCTGCCATTCCCAAATCCACAAATGGCCCTCGCAAAACCATCCTCCATGCTGCAGTACAACTGCTGTCTAACAAATCAGACATTTCTCCTATCTTAAACAAACCTCACTGGTGTTGACGATCTACATAAAGGACAAACTGACAGCACAAGAAAAATACAAGGAACAAAACCAGCCAAAAACGTCATATATCAAACCCTTGAAAAAGCAAGGTGCTAAATCAGACGTTTGCCTATGTTTGGATCCCGGCGTACACCAGGCTCCAACCAGATCTTTTATCTTTCAAAGAAGACTTGAAGACTTAACTCTTCAGATTACATCTCCCTACCTAACTGAACATATTCTTTCCACTTCTGATCGAACATACCGGTAGTTATTATTGCACATGCAATGCTGCACAACTGGCTTATATAAGAAAATATTGAGGACAAATAAAGCCTGGGATACTCAAGTAACATTACTGGCTTAAGAGGAACAGTTGATCAATGTTTTGGTGCAGAAAATGCTGTGCAATATGAAACAATTGATCCACATGGGAAGTAACTAATACTACTGACACCTCCAGACAGACGAGCAGAACTGATAATCAACGGTGTTGATTGTAGATGATAGGTAACAACAGTCCTGCTGAGAAGCAGCAGCTACATGGCTAATGTAAACACAATGACACAAATCTAATGAAGCAAAGACACAGAGTGATAATCATGCTCACCTGTCTGGAAGAGATTCAGCTCCCACTCTAAATAGTCAAACATCTCCACTGTCAACTGGAAGCTAAAAGACAAGAAGAGTTAAGGCAAGGTTAGAGTGACGGTGTGAAGAGAAGTGTTAGGACTGGTCAATTTGTCTTATAATGGAATTTGTTTTCCCTGGTGCGTTAATTAACGCGTTGTTTGATCCCTTCTCCATTTTCTATTTATCATGTACTGCCTTATTTTCAGCCTGTATATATTTCACTTGTTTGCTAACTAGTTTATTCATCTTCTCCATCCTGAAGTTATCATAGCCCTGCTCATTTATTTATTTGGTTCTGACAAGGTCAATCCTGGAAATCTGTAATGCGTCCATGAGTCTCATCGCCCCTGCCATCCTCATTTTGGTCCTGGTCTGCCTGCTCAGCTCGGTTTGCTCCATTGTTCCACCGATGCAGACCTGTTGTTCTCCAATCACCCCAATGCACTCTCTTCTCAGCTCACTTGCTTCAGTTCCTGTGCTCTTCACACCCCAGTCTGCTGCTGACATTCCTAGCTCCTGATTCTGCAGCTGGGATTAGTACTATTCTTTCTTCCTCCCTCCCTTCCTCCTACCAAAAGCCTTCTAAAATAGAAGCAGACATTTAATTTGAACCAATGAAATATCTTAACTTGTTGTGATTTTTTTTATTCCCCTGCTTAGTTTGTGTTTTACCTCAACATTAACATGGAACACATGAACACTAACTGTTCTAGATGTGTCAGATGTGCTAAGTTTCTTCTGTGGTGTGCGCACACACAGACACACATACACACACACACACACCCACACACACACCCGCACACACGTGTTCTCCCAGAAGCGCACACAGAATGACTCACATTGTAAATGGATAGAAATGCAAACACTCAAACAATGACACTCAAAGGCATAGACATATATGCTTGCAAACAAGCAGACCTGTATGCAAACACATGAAGAATTGCACAAGTCCAAGGTCACACTGTATACTTCAGGGCTAAATCAAGAAAATACCAATACCAACTCTCAGTTATACCATAGAAGAGGTTCAACAAATGGAAATTCAACACTTGCGGAGGACATGCAGACTCTAAGCGGGGCACGATAGCAGAAATGACAGACCCTAAATAAATAAAATGCAACGAGATAAATATTTTAAACATGTATTTACCTGCTGGAGCTATGCACAGTATGTGAATATAAAATAGATCCACGCATCAAACAAGTGCATTACATAAAAAATAGTACATACAAAGAGGTAAAGATAGGTTTACAAAACTAGGCCATTTCCACAAGCTTCAATGTCGCCTACGTCTTACGTTCAGTGCCTACGAACGGCCAAGACCTTACAATGCTAATGGCCCTGTGAAGTCATATTGTTTGTGCTCCCTTTTCAGGAATCAAGTGTGGACCCTCTAAAACCTCGCTCTCCCTCCAAATCCTTTTACCGAGCAGAGGAGTGAGCATGTGGCCCTCACGGCGCAGTTTGGGGGTCTTCAGGGGACATTGCGTTTTTCTCCTCCCAACGCGTCATCACTGAGCATCCATGGTTTTGTCCAATGATGGACTGTTACTTTCTTAAGGTATATTTGATGTATTTGCTTTTCATCCCTTGAGCCCTGCATACTCCTCATGTACCCATGTGCGATGATGCTGCACGTTGTTCTAATTGAGTTAAGAGACTTATCTGAACATACAAATGTCACTGATGCGTTCCGCTTTCCTTTGCAGCAACAAACCCTCCACTTGTACTTGCATCATGTTTGCATCCCTTATGCGCAGTACTAAGCTGCCTGTTTTGTGCTTTACGAACACTAGTAATGCTAATAACTAAACGAAAGGACAGACATACACAAGAAACTATCAGGAACACAAGTCCAAACTAAAAGGACCACATTCTCAACCACCAGATGCAAACACTCAAGAAAAAGTGGAATCCTGACAGGTTGAAATCCACAACCCTAACACCCTAATTGACACAGACGCAAGCACAAACATACATATAAAAGCAAGTGAAGCAGCACACAGAGTCACATGCATGCCAAAACCAAGACAACCATCATGCAAGGAGGTGTTAAAGAAATATACAAGCATACAGGGCCATGCACAAACATACATAAAGATGCACAGAAGGGCAGGTTCACAAATATGAGAAGAATACATATTCCTCATCCCCAGGCAGAAACACTGATTACATGCACAGACTGTGTCCCATTGTTCCTGTACCTATGAGCCCATCTTTTTCTTGCCTTAGGAAGGAAAAGATGAGACTGAGATACTGTCACATTTATAAAATAGTTGAGGGTTGTCTTGACCTGGTCATTTCCCAAGAAGCTACATAAGTATAATGTATCACCATTAAAGTAGAAAGCAAACTCTTAAACTTACAAATTGTTGACATCGTTCTCGCCCGCTTCATCCAGCTGCCGGTCACTCATCTGTAGGTTTCCGGGGAACCTTGGGTTCTGAAGTGGAAGAAAAGTCAGTAGAGCCCAAACATCATCTACTCTTTCTAGACAAGCTCTAGAAACTCCCTACTTCAAAAGGCTCTTTGGAGTACAGGCTGCACTAAGAGGCCTTAATCAATCTACAGCACTAAGACTGAGAGGAGGGACGTCGGATTTGGGGAAAGTGTTGGAGTATCTGGGTTGGCCATCATACAACTAGAAAATTGGGTGTGGTACTAAGTCAAAATTGACATGCACCAGCAGAACTGTGTCTGAAGCTGCATATTAAACATTTTTATGGATTTTAGAAGTGAAGATTTTGCTGACTTTGTAAACTTGCAAAGCTGCAAGAGCTTTGTCTGCATTAACATAGTGGTTCTAAAAGTAGGGATTCACAGTGCATACGTAGCATGATCTAGAAAGCCTGAAAAATGGAACCCTAGAATGTTTAAATGAGACAACTTAATGTGCTACCTTTAGTTTAAGGATCTTACACAAGGAGTTATTACACTGCAGCAATTAGATCAGGAGATGATATATATATATATATATATATATCTTGATATCTTCAATCCTCTCTGTAGCGCCCAGCCGGACCACCACCAAAGAACGAATAGCAGACTCCAAGTTATGTGGAATAATGCAGGTCTTTTATTAATCAGTTCGTCAGACGCGTTTCGAATACCTCTGTATTCTTTCTCAATTACAAACTTGTAGTCCACCTTTAGTTTTTATACAGTTTTTTCAAATAGTGATGCTTTCACCCCCTCCATGTGATATATAGAAATGAAGGAAACACTTGATAAGTAAGCATGCTGGGACTTGTAGTTTTTACAAACCTCCTTCGATCAATTTGTACTTAATTTGCACAACATAACAGCATAAATGCGAAGATATACCAAAAATATATATATATATATATATATATATATATATATGGCGCGCAATGCACGTTTTATACCAATTATCTTAACTTTGTTGACATAGATGTTCGGATTTTTAAGGTGACCTTTTCAACATATACTTTCCAATGGATATAAATAAATAAATAAATATATACATCGATAAAATATGCAGTACAAAAATATCTTTAAATATATATCTATCATTCTTTATGTAGTGAAGAATAACAAAATAAATAGACATTTTATATATGCAGAATACAATATAAAAATAGTGATAAACCATTTGAAATATTGCCATTTTAAAATTCTGTATAATTATCGCGGATTGAATTCCCGTTTTCTTTATTAGCTAACCTCATCAATTTATGTCAGTCTAGTATATAATGTGCAAAAAATACGCAATGTGCAAAAGTACAAACTGAGTGCAAATTTTACATTTTTATAGCAGCATCAAAGTATTTCCTTAATAAAGTGCAAAAAGTGATATCATAATTATTCTAAAAGTTCACCTAATCTGTGCTACTTTACTGATGTCAATCTTAATTCATATAAGATTGTAGTGTTTTTAAAAATTTATAAGCAAAAATAAATTATGCTTATAATGTGAAAGACTAAAAACAATTTTGAGACAGAAAGGGAAAGCAGGGGCTAAAATAATGTTATCCAGATTTTAACGATATATAAGTTAGGAGACATGCAGGAAACATTAGTAACTGGTGGATAGGACATCAGAGGAAATGGTGCAAATCCTCAGTGTTGTTCAAACCATTTGGCTGTCTACTATCCAACTCTACAATGAATTTCGATTCCAACTGGCGCAGACTTTTTTCCCGGTTTCCACCTCGCGGGTTATCCTTTACTGCAGCGATAACAAAATATTTTATATCCACTAGTTTGTTTTGGTGGATTGCTTTCAAGTGTCTTGCGACAGGGTATGTACTCTCGTTGTTAACAATGGCCCGCAGGTGTTGCAATATCCTGACGTGCACCTGCTGCTTGGTACTTCCCACATACCTAAGCCCACAAGTGCACGTCAGGATATAGACAGCATATTCAGTTTTGCAGTCAAAGCACCCCTGAATCTTGAATTCATTCGGGCTAAATGGTGTAGTATATTTCTTAGTTGTTACACCAAATTTACAAGCCCGACATGAAGAGCATTTGTAAAAGCCCTGTTGTTCAGGTAGCCATGCGATGCTTTTCTTTTGATTGCTGAGATCTGGAATGATTTTGGCTATCTGGCTGTTCATAGAGATACCTCTTCGATATGTTATCGTAGGTTTATCGGGTATCTCAGGTGTCATGACTGCATCCGTCTGTACTATCGCCCAATTTCGATTAATTATGGACCGAATTTGGCGATGCTGGTTGTTGTAAATTAGAATTAATCTGGGTGAATTAGAGGTTTCCTCACTATCCTCTGGTTCATTTCCCTCCATGTTATACAGCAATGATTCCCTCGACCTGCTGTTCCCTTTCTCCAGGGCCCTTTGCAGACTACGTGCCGAATAGCCTCTTCTACGGAATCTCTCAATAGCTTCTCGCATGCATGTGTTTTGTTGTTCCTCACTACTACATATGCGTTTAATTCGGAGAAGCTCCCCGTAGGGAATGCTCTCAATTAAATGTCTTGGATGAGCACTTGAAGCATGCAACATAGAGTTGCCGGCAGTAGATTTTCTATGCAGAGTTGTTCTTAAACCGCCATTCTCTACATATACTCTTGTATCTAGAAAATCTACCTCAGTACTGCTTATGTTTGAAGTAAAATTCAAATTCATCTGATTTACATTGATGTCACATATAAAATCATTAGCACTTTCATTGGTCCCCTTCCACACAACAAAAACATCGTCTATAAAACGTAACCACAATTTTATGTGGTCTCCATGTTTTAAGAACAGTTCCCGTTTCAAAGTCTGCTCCTCCCACCAGCCAACCACCAAACAGGCATAGCTGGGGGAGAAGCAAGACCCCATCGCCACACCTCTGCATTGTCTATATATCTTTTTTGCAAATACAAAATAATTATTGTTTAGGCACCAATCAATACTTTTCAAGATCATTTTGTTGTGTTCATAGTTTTCAATGGATCTTGTTGATAGGAAGTGTTTTATCGCATTCAATCCCACTTGGTGATCTATGCACGTATATAAGGATTCAATGTCCATTGTTATCAATTTCATATCCTCTTCCCATTGAACATTACTGATTTTCGTTAAAAAATCACCAGTGTCTTTTACATATGACGGTAATTCTTTTACCAGATCATGCAAGTAATAATCAATGTATTGTGATAGGTGCTCACTGGCACTTTCAATTGCCGATATTATAGGGCGTCCTGGGACTGGTGTTCTCTCCTTGTGGGTTTTAGGGAGAAAGTATATAGATGGCAGTACTGGTGATTCATTCCATAGAAAACCATATTCCTCTTTTGAAATCATGTTGTCCCTTTTACATTGGAGTAGATATTTCCTTAGTGTTTCCAAAGCTCTCATATATTCTTTGTTGGTTGTTTCCACATAGCACATGATGTCAGATAACTGTCGATTCGCTTCCAACAAATAGTCCTGTTTGGACCACAGGACTATGTTGCCCCCTTTGTCAGAAGCCTTCACAATTATTTCAGTGTTCTTTCCTAATTTAGTCATTAGTCGATTGTATTGCAACTGATTGGAACTCAATTTCTTAGGGTGGTGATTAACACGACGGTGCAGATTTTTTATATCTTCCGTTACCCTGTCATGGAAGATGTCAATTGCATCCTTCGGCATTACTGGTACAAACACTGACTTTTGTTTGAAGGGACTTCTACCAGCCCCAGTTGATTTATTGAAGCCAATTGTAGCTGTTGTTGAGTAGACATGTCATTTTCATCTTCATCATTGGTGTTTCCCTCTAGTGCCTGTGCCGCCAGCACTCCTTCTACATCAGTTGCTGCTAATCTGATGTCACTCGTTGAAGGTGTTTGTCCTGCGGATTCCTTCTTGGCTAATCCGTTCTTTATTTTGAAGAACTTAAGCAATTTTAGTTTCCTGATGTAACTGAACATGTCTATTCGGGTCTGTGCATAGTTAAAATTCCTGGGGGGGCAGTATGATAAGCCCAATTTTAGAATTTGTTCTTCATTTTCATTTAGTTTCAAAGTTGTCAGATTAATGATTGTTTTATCCATTGCGTTAATTATTGTTGATTGCGCCAAAAGTTTCTTTTTCCCCTTCCTCTTGTTTTTGCTACGCCTTTCCCTCCTTTTTGCATTTCGGGTTTTTGCGTTGCTTGGGGTTGAGACTGTTGTTGTTTCCGTGGGCTTAGTGTTTTTAGCCTGTCCTCGACTAAAAAATCCATTTCTTCACCGAGGTTTAAGGCTCTTGATGCAGAGTTTTCATCATCAGTGCTGTTTATACTGCTCACACTGTATACAGAGCTATTGTCGCTCTGTTCGCTCTCTGGGACATTTCCGCCGATATTTTGTTGATTGGAACTTGTAGCTTGCTCCCCTGTTTGCTGCCCGTTTGCTTTTATGGTGCTCGCTTTAAGTTTTTTTGCCATATCAAATTTCCAGGCGAACGTGTAAATTTTATGGCATGACACGGAGGCCAACATTATGCAAATTCTCCTTTATTGCCACAGCTCAGCAGTAACAATGAAGAGAATAGAGAACTTATGAACATTCTAACAAAAGGTATATAGCACGTGAGCACACAGCCATCTTCCTTCTTTGTTGCTGCTGCTCACTCAGATAAGTACTCCCTTTATTCGTGCTTACTGATACCTATATTCTGTTAAGCTGTTGGCATATTTGGGTCCACTTGACCCTACTATGCGCTTGTGAGCTTTTTATTATTGAGTGCCTGAATTGTGAGCTTTTATTATTGAGTGCCTGAATTATACTATGCTCTTGGTCTGTATGTGCCCTTATATCATCTCTTAGGGCTCCGCCTGCCCTACCGAGCCTGTATTTTTCCCTTCCTGACTCGTCACCTTTGGCACTGCCTGCTACCCCCTCCTCGGAGCGTTTCTTTCTCACTGGAGCGTAGACCCTGCTTCAGCGCCTCAGCGCTCGCGTCTTTTGAACACGAACGCTTGCCCGAGTCTCCTCCTGGACCCGGTAACCTGCCCGCCGCCCGACAGGCGCCTCTAACAGCCTTCCCCCTGCCTTACCTGCTCTCTCGGGGCTGGATATTTGGGATTGTGATCCCCGGTCCATTCTTCCCTCCTTTCGGCCTTCTCTCCCCTCCGCGGCGCCGCTCTGACACGCGCCGCGGAGGGGACGTCCATTAGAGGAAAGGACCTTTGCCGACACGACTTTTACGTCGTTGTCACGGCTACCGACAACTTTAGACAGTTGGTTCGCCTCCGTTTTTCGTCGCGACCCTGCTAATCTACACCTGCTTCCCTTATTACGAACCATTATTAACAACAACAAAAAAAAAAAAAAAAAAAAAAAAAAAAAGTGGACAATTAATGAGATACTGAGCTTACTCGACGTAGAACCAAACGCACTAGAGGTAGGACCGTTTGTTAACTGCTCAACCTGCATTAATTAAGGAATGTCTACTAATTCTGATGCCTCAATGGATTCAAAACTAGAATCAATGGTCGCTAAAGCCATGGATAAAGCCATGAGCTCGTTCAATGAGACCATTAACAAAAAGTTTATGGATACAATCAATAAAAATTTTGAAATGCTTACTGAGGCATGGCCCTCTACTAGTGGCGCTCGCTCCTTAGGCGCTAAAGAAGGGGCAGCTAAGGCCCCAAAGAAAAGAGCCGCAGGAGCACAATCTTCCCTGCCGCCTAAGAAACATAAGGCATCATCTAAACCGGCTCAAACTCGCCATCAGGGCGGAGACCAGAACGGTGTCTCGGACACCACAGAAGGACAAGAGATAGGTCCTGACTTCCCTATTCAAATTGATAGCGACGAACACCAGGACGCGGAGATAGAACTCTCCTGCTCTTCTTCCTTTGATTCGGACATTGAGGTCCGGGAAAACGAGTCAATGGGAGACTCGGAGGAGGCAAACAAGGCATCAGGATCTAAGATGGGTATTACTGACCCGTTTGGAGATAATATGTTTGACCCTTTACTAATTAAACATCCACTTTCTCCAGAATGGATACCATCCCAACACGTCGCAGACTATATATCCTTTTGGTTAAGAAGGGAAATCCCAAAAGAAGTCAGAGCAAGACTAAGGTCGGAATGCCCTCGACCCGCACTCCCAGATAAAATCACCTTCACTCCCGAACTAGACCCAAAGGTGGTTGCATTTATAGCGAAAGGGGCAAAAGACCCAAGAAAAGGCCTGGACAAGGGGCTAAGGTCATGCCAAGACCGCCTTCTAGACATTACTGGTCCCTTGACCAAAATATTTGAACTGGCGGAGAATGCTTACGTGGGAGGTATTCCCGTTGACCCCAAAGAATTACGAGAATGGGTCCAAAGGTCAATCTGCCTTTTGGGCAATGCCAATACCGCTATATCTAACGAGCGAAGGAAGAGTATGCTCCTGAAAATTGACCCCAAACTCATTGAGTTAGCTAATAAGGAGGCGGGACCTAGCTCACAAGGACTTCTCTTTGGAGAAGAGTTCATTCGTGACATGGCCAAATACGTGGGAGCCTTTAGTTCAATCCAGAAATCCCAACGCGAGATTAAAAAGGTCTTCCAGGACAGAATTTTTGGACGGGCCGGGAGAATGCGGGGTCGATTCCCCGGCCGTACACAATCATCTTCAAGACCCTTTTTCGGACGAGGAGGAAGATATCAACAATCTTCATTCTATGGGAATCAACCCTTCTACCCGCAGAGACAACGCGGCCGAGGAAGATTTACCCGTGGCGATAGAAGAAACAAGACCTTCTCAACAGGTAACTATAATGCAAGACCATTTAGATACCCCTGTAAAGGTGGGCGGCAGACTAGCCCTTTTCTCTGGCAATTGGAATCTAATTACTCAGGACCCATGGGTTTTACAAACTGTAAGAGGGTACAAAATAGACTTCCAGGGCATTCCCTTTCAGTTAAAACACCCACGACAGATCGTTTTCTCTCAAGATCAGGAGAAACTTGTCTCTCAAGAGGTTCAAGACCTCCTCGAAAAAGGGGCGATAAGAAGAAGCACTCGAAAAGGCTTCATAAGCAATATTTTCCTAGTGGAAAAAAAGGACAAAACCCAGAGACCCGTGATAAATTTAAAAAGCTTAAATGGATGGGTGTCCTACCACCATTTCAAAATGGAGGGAATTCACCTACTCAGAGACATATTAAGGAAGGGCGACTGGCTGACACGCCTGGATCTAAAGGACGCTTACCTGACCATCCCTATTTGGCCCCCTCACAGGAAATTCCTGCAGTTCACTTGGGAGGGAAAACTCTGGGAGTTTTCCAGTCTCCCTTTCGGCCTATCCTCAGCCCCTTGGTGTTTCACCAAAGTATTACGCCCAGTGGTAGCTTGGTTAAGAGAACGGGGTGTGAGGCTCATAATCTACCTAGACGATATCCTCATTATGGCTCAGACCAAGTCGACCATTTCTCGTCACACGGATCTTACCATCCGGCTCCTAGAATATCTGGGATTTGTCATAAATACAAAGAAATCTTGCATTGTTCCTTCTCAGGAGACACAGTTCCTGGGTTTCATGGTGAACACGCTCTCAGGAGAGTTAAAATTACCCAAGGAAAAGATAAAGAAACTCAGGAAAGAGCTAAAAAAGATTCTCTCACTAGATTCATTTCCCTTAAGACTTTTAGCGAGAATCCTAGGTCTCCTTTCTTCGACCATTCAAGCGATCTTCCCCGGCCCTCTTCATTACAGGGCTCTTCAGAGACTCAAAGCGAAGACTCTGAGGGCGTCACAATCCTACACTCAATTAACCACTCTGGACGTAGACTCCAGGGAAGAACTCTCTTGGTGGCTGAAAAATGCGGAAGCATGGAACGGGAAAGCGATCTTCGGCGAATCCCCAGACATGATAATAGAGTCGGATGCGAGCCTAGAAGGTTGGGGGGCAACGTGCGCCAACCTGTCGACAGGGGGGCGCTGGACACACGAGGAGAAGAGCATGCACATCAACTGCCTGGAACTTTTAGCTGGTTCCTTCGCAATTCGAAGCTTTACACAGAGTACTATGAGGTGCTCTATAATGCTTCGCATGGACAATGTCTCTGCAGTGAGGTACGTGAACAAACTAGGGGGACCGCACTCGAAAGGTCTGACAGAAATAGCGACGTTTTTCTGGGATTATTGCCTGAACAAGGGACTGTCAGTCACGGCAGAACACATTCCCGGTTTGAGCAATGGTGTGGCAGACTGGTTCTCCAGGAATTTCAAGGATTCCAGCAATTGGAGACAGAACAGAAAGATTTTCTTGAGCATTCAGGAACAATGGGGTCCCTTCGGGACAGACCTATTTGCAGACAGGCTGAACACCCAGTTAACGAAATATTTCAGCTGGAGGCCGGACCCTCAGGCGTCTGGAGTGGATGCCTTCCTCCAGAATTGGCAGAACTTAAAGCCATATGCCTTCCCGCCATTTGTAATGCTCCCGCGCCTCCTCCTACACGCTCGCAGATACCTTCAGAGTATGATAGTGGTAGCCCCCCTCTGGAGGTCTCAGGCATGGTTTCCCCTCATCTTGGAGATGGCAATAGACTTCCCAATACTGATCCCGTCCTTCAATCGTCTTCTCCTGGGCCCTCAGGACGAACCTCACCCCCTCCTAGAACGAGGCATCTTGGTAATGACGGCCTGGAAGTTTTCAGGCGACAATGGCAGATCCCTGGCCTTTCGCACAATGCTTTCCGACTCATATCCGAATCCTGGGCTCCTGGGACAAGGAAGGCATATCGATTGGCATGGGACAAATGGGTTCGCTGGTGTTTTCAACGACATCACGATCCCGTTTCAGTTGATTTAGTTCAAGTGATTAATTTCCTCTCAGAACTTTTCGCTTCTGGCCTCAGTTATATAACTGTTAACGTTTACAGATCAGCGATTGCTGCAGGTCACTCCTTAGTCGACGGTGTTTCTGTTGGTCAAAATCTCTTGACCAAAAAAATTATGAGAAGCATGCGTGTTCTCAACCCTCCAACTCCTAAGTATTCAGCCTTGTGGGACGTGAGGAACATCTTGTATCTTATCTCTTCATGGGGAGAGAACGATGCCCTTTCTCTCAAACGTATTTCTTATAAAATTACTGTTTTACTTTGTTTAGTTTCCTTCAGACGGACTTCAGACGTTAAAGCCTTAGACATTTCAAACAGAGCCTTTCAACCTGAGGGAGTTTGTTTCTATCTCAAAAAAAGGACTAAAACTATGTCTTCTTCTATCTTCTATCCTTTCTTTCCTGAAAATGAAAGATTGTGTGTTGTTAAATGTCTTAAGGAATATGAGAGAAGGACTGTTAACTTGAGGGGTTCTGAGACACAACTCCTGATCTCCCATAGATCTCCTTACAAACCAGTTTCCTCTCCTACCCTCGCAAGATGGGTGAAAGAAGTGATGAGTGAATGTGGTGTTGACACTTCGATTTTTGGAGCTCACTCTCTCAGAGGTGCTTCAGCTTCTAAAGCTTTTATGCTTGGTGGAGGGCTCCAAGATATTTTAAGAGCCGCAGACTGGTCTAATGAGACTATGTTTAAAAAATGTTATTTTAGACCTATTAATAATGTGATTGATAATGTTCTCAATTCACTTTGAACTTGCATAATGTTGGCCTCCGTGTCATGCCATAAAATTTAGATTTTTCACAGCCTGCTGGGCAGAAAATCTGGATTTTATTAAAGACACAGAGGCTAATATTATCCCTCCTCTTTACGCCCCTCCCATGGGGTTATATTTTAACACCTTTATATTACTTCTTCTTTCAGAATAAGGAATTTCACCTCCTGTTTTTTATGAAGATGAAGATGTTACGTTTGGCGTCTGGAATTCTTCTTGACCTTATCTTTTGTTTCGCAGCATTGGACAAAGAAGGAAGATGGCTGTGTGCTCACGTGCTATATACCTTTTGTTAGAATGTTCATAAGTTCTCTATTCTCTTCATTGTTACTGCTGAGCTGTGGCAATAAAGGAGAATTTGCATAATATTAGCCTCCGTGTCTTTAATAAAATCCAGATTTTCTGCCCAGCAGGCTGTGAAAAATCTAAATTTTGCCTTGTTCATAGTCCGCCAAATCACGAGCGAATTTATATACCTTGCGCTGTTTGATTTTTTCCTCTTGCTTCTGCAGCCTGTCTTTGATTTCTTTACGCGTTTTGGCAATGTAATCATTCGGTTCCAGTTTCGCCAATTCCTCATTGATGACCTTAATTTTTTCTAATAGTTTCATCCTATCAGATTCAGCATATCTGATTAGAAGGAGGACTAGATTCATTGATGCTCCCAAGTTCAATATGCCCCACTCTTTTAGCATCTCAGGATCTGGATCTATATATATTTAGAAATTAGCATTTAAAAAACCTTCGAAATTCACTGAACAAAACACACGTTTTAAGGAACTTTATAGTTAGTTGGTCATTTCACTTGTACAAAACCAGAGAAATTTGGCCGTTCTAGTTAGTGGAGCTAACTATAACTCGCGCCCCAGCAATGCACTGCTGATGACGTCACATATCAGTGAATTTCTAAGGTTTTTTCAATGTTAATTTCTAACTATGAAATAGCAGTCGCATTTTCAAAGTGGTGGGGAAATGTGAGCATGGCCTCCACAGTGCTGTCCTTGCCGAGATGTAAAATGACAAAAGCCATTAAAGACTGATAGAAAAGCAGACAATTGAGGTGAGCAGATCTAGAGTGTCGCTGGTGTTGAGAGTGCTCTATACAGGAGCTGCTTTCCACCTAAACTTGAGAACTACCCAGAGTTCTCTGCTTCTTTTTGCATAATATATATATATATATATATATATATATATATATATATATATATATATATATATATATATATATATGTATATATATTCCCTGAAAAACAACAAAGGTTAGGGTGATGTTATAATTTGTTGTTGATACAAGGTAAAAACGCAATCTTTAAAAAACAAATCTCTCAAATCCACTGGTTAAAATGTACTGAAGTAATTTGTGCACCTGCCATACACTGCACAAGGCCTCGCATATTGCATCGCTCATGACGTTAAATTACTGATGACATCTCAAATTACATTGTTGATAAAATTACTGATGACTTCAGTCAATCATTGTGACACCGTCCTATAGGATTTGTGGGCTTGAAGTAATTCAACACATTACACCTGTGGACAATTTAGTATTCATCTTATTACCCTCTTGAAGACTTTACATGACCTGCAATTTTAAGTCAAGAGGCTAACAGGTATAGATGTACCACTTTAAAGACAGCTTTTGTCAGGGCCTTTGGACACTGCTACGTTGTTTGGTAAAATATGGTAGACACATTCCCAAGATAGGCATTATGGCATACAACATCAGAGCCATGCTTACAAGACCAGTCTGAGATAAACTATCTATAACTGGGACATCCTAACATTTTGGATTATTCATTTTTATGCAATGCCTTTACGTCTTTAGTGAAGTTACAGAAATAAACATGCACAGCTTATAGAATTTGGTCTATATTACAGCTATTTAACATGGGCACGTGTCAAGATATCCACTGGTGGTTAATTTATTGTCAACAGCAGCTTTGACTACATTTTTTTTACAGATTTTTTGAGAACAGACTTTGGCTCAAAGCCACACCCTACTTTCAAACATAACTCTACAGCCCACATCAGGTGCGCTCAGCCTTTACCTTGTAGTTTTTCCTCCACCCACATTGTGTGTGATTTGTAAACTTTGAACCATATAACTTTTAAAATGCACAATTACACTAGTCAGGGCTCACGCTATTTCACACTATCGACCATTGACCCATACTTGTGCACTGTGTATATGACTATGATGTTATCACTCCTGAGATAAATACTACAAATGTAAAGGTACTCCTGATGTAATTGCCTCCAATTAATGATCCCCAAAAACACAAAATAAAGACCGTCAATCTACAATTTAATTACATTCCATGTTAAAAAAAAGCAATTATTATTGCCACAGAGAGATTATGTGGTTTGTAGTACCACAGGTGCAAAGGTCAGTCTGAATGGGAACCTATTGTGGTCCCCTAATTCTTCTGCAGGTATCCAGGAAGATTTGAATAGGTCACCTCACTCACTGATTGTTGCAGGATGCTACATCCTAGATGCAAAAAACCAGAATAGTGGTATGGACTCAGAAAAATTAGGCAAGAAATGGGGGCAGCTCCAAAAATCAGAGAAGGGGTAGAAATATGGAAAGGGGCAAGAGGTGCTGGAATGGGAGCAAAGAATCCAAGAGGAGTGGGGGGGGGGAACAGGTTTCAAAGCGGACAGAGATAAGGCAAAGGTTGTCAAGGAGCGCAGTAAGAAACCCGTGAGAGGGGGTCAGGAATCTGGGCACGGAGGAGAGTAAAGAAGAAGAGAATGGAACAGGTTTCAATAAGCGTTAGGGCATGGTGCCCTGAAAGAAGATATAGGGTTGCAAGGAATCTGAGAAGTGGGCAAGCAATCCTGAAACACAGCAGTTGAAATCTGGAAAGATGAGAAATGAATCAGAAATGTGGGATGAACTACAAAAAGGGGGTAAGGGGGCTGATGAGTCTTGAAATGATGGCAACAAATCTGGGGGGGTGGGCGTGGAGGGTCAGAGTTGAGCAACAAATCCTGAAGAGCTTAACAGAGGGGGGAGACTAAGGAATTTTGGAAAGGAGGGTCATCAGAAAAAGGGGGAAGACAAGACAAAAAGTGAGAAATTAGGAAGAAGCACCACATTACCAAGAGATAGGATTTTAAGAAGGGTACAAGGAATGATTGAGTGGGGATGGAAATAGGAACAAGAGTAAGGATGAGAAGGTTTTTTAATAATTTAGAACAAGGGTGAATAAATAATACAGGAGAGACGGGGTACGGACTCAGAGCATGTGTAGTGGTGCATGATATAGGTAGGAATCTCCAGGAAAGAGGCTAAGGAAACCAAGAAAAGTAAGAGAATCTAGGAGGAAAGTAATCTGGGAAAGAGTAAAGCAAGTGATTATGGACTAGAGAAGGCAGAGAAGGAATAGTAAATGGGGAAAGGATCCAGATAAACACTGGCTATCATTCTATGGACGCTAAAGAAACCAGCAAAAGGAATTAGAGAATGAAAAGGGAATGAGAAAGGTGTGCATGAGATCAGAAAAAGTCAAAGACTCAGTAAGAGGGTAAGAGACAGGATGATATATTAAACAAGGGGCTATAATGGAAGCAGGAAGGCAGCTACAAAAATAAGGAAGAAAATAAGGAATCTAAAAAGTGTCTAAGGTGTTTAATGACCCAGGATGGAAAGAAAAAAAGCACAAAGGGGAAACAAATAATGAAATGTATAAGGAATCCAGGTGTTCAAGGAGGAAGTAGTATGGTACTGGAAAGCAGATAAGAAATTACAAAGGAGTTCTTACTTTGGTATGGAATTCCATTTTTGTTCTTAGTAGTTTCAGGTAGATGCTGCACAGCTGCCCGTATCCCTCACTCAAGTGGCCCTACCAGAAAACAAGAGGACAGAATGAAACATAACAAAAAAAGAAACATTTTACCAGTCTAAAGCAATCTTATGTTAACCCTCTGATCACCCACCTCTAAAGAGAAGACAGCAACACCAAGGTGATCGCCTTTGCGCATTGTGTTTTCTCTACTAACACAAGCCAGGGACATTCATGTAATCACACACACAACACCAAGACAAGTAAGAGGTATGTTCATGGGGGAGGGGGGAAGGAATAGTGGTCTAGTTAGTGTGGAGGCAATTCGTAGCTCTGCCAAGAGTACTACTTTTTGGACTAAATGCTCATTAAAACAGGTGGTGAATCGAAATATGATTAGTCTGATTTGCCAGACAGGAGCTTGTCCATATGTGGGTGTGTTGTGGTAGCAAAAAGAGCTTTACGGAGCACACACCTAATAGAAATAAGTGTCTGTTTGGCGAATGTCTTCTTGGCATTTGGAGAAATCAAGCCTAGGCCAGGGCATGACTCAGCAAAGTGAAAAAAACTCTGCAGAGTTCCGGAATTGGCGGACTGCAGCGCGAACTGCTGTTCACGCTGATCTTCCTGCCGCTCGAGTAGAAATTCTACCCGAGCAGCAGCTCGTGCTCGCCAACTTAATGGTGGAGAGAACAAGCGGGGAAAAAACTCTGCTGCACTACGCAGAGCGGAGTTTTCTGCACTCCGGAAGCTCTTCAAACTCCGTGAACAGAGCGGAGTTCACTGCCCAGGTCTAAAATGCGAGAGACTATTATTGTGAAATTGAAGTATGCATAAAAGTGGTATGGAGCAACAGTACGAAATAGTTAAAACAATGACAGACAAAAACAGTAACATTTGGTGAGTTAAAGTACAATTGGAATCTAAGTGGGGTTACCAGGTGCTACAATAGTTGAAAAAGTGGGCACATTAAATTAACCTTTTTTTTTATATTTGCCACCTGGTAGCATTAATCTTGTTAATCAGGAGTGCATTATGATATCCATTCAGCTCACGGTTCTTCTGACATATCCTGATGTGAATGACTGTATTTCACCAATTCTACAAAAGTTTTCATTATTTGTTTGCTAAGAATCTGAAAGTGATATTAAAGAGCTTAAACACAATGATGAAACTACAGAATATTTAAATGAGCAAATATATCTATATGCAGTGTACATAAATGGGGAACTCCAAGTGGCTGTTTCGATGCTGGGAAAAGTTCCCAATGCAGAGAAAAGGCTACAAGTAAGTGGTGAGAGCCACAGCAGGAATTAAGAAATGTGTTTGCACCTTTGCGATCCACAATTCACCATGCTCATCTTTGCTATTTCTGAAGTGTATTTAACACCTGAACAAAGGGACGAGTGAACAAAATGAATATTTCCACAACTATAAGTACACAAACATCAAGAATGGATCTTTAACCTCTACCCTTGTTAGTGAATAGCCAGACGCAGAGCAATCTGTAAGTGCTGAGAGCAGGAAGGCAATACTCCATCTTGTGAGCTGCAGCCTACCTGAGACGGCCAGCCAAACCCTCATGCGGGGTGAAGGGACTGCCCACTACTCCCCCACCAGCAGTGACATCCCCTGGACCTGCCCCAAAGACTCCTCAGAGCCCTGGGGTCGGGTCCAGGGGATTAAAATACAATGATAATAAAACTGGTTTAAAACCCTTTTTATTTGCTGGTGGTGGCAGGGGGTGCGAAGCTCCTCCGCTCCAATGGAGCGGCCGCCGCTGCACTACTACAAGAGTAGTGATATCACTGGGACCTTCCATACTACTAACCATTCTCCCAGTATTCTTTCTTTCTCTGCCAGAGAAGATGCTGGAGGTCTTCTAAATAGGGGCTCAGGACATGCTGAGGCTCGTGGAAGAACTCACCCACATTCTGCTCATGTCACCCAATTCATTCTTATAGCGCAACGAGTCCTTAAGCACCTGCAAAAGGAAAGAAAAGAAAACCATTAGATTCTGGTGATAGGAAAAGCACTTCTAGCGAATAGAGTCATGAAACGGCGGTCAGTTAACAAATGTTAAGAGATTATCAGAGACCGGAGAAGACAAAGTATAGTATTCGAGACAGCATACCAAGAGAAGGGATGAGGACAACCCTAAGCTGCGAAGATTCAGCACAGGGGTAAAGGAGATCACCAGGCACTAAACTAGCAGAGATAGATCAATTGAGTAGCAGGAAAAATGATGGAGGTTGATCTAGGTTCCCGAAGGGGAAATAATTCCAATGGGGATACATTCATCACGTTGGTAAGCAAGAAGTGACCATTGCATTCAAAGCATTAAGGGGACTAGGCAACTCCCTGCACACGAGGAGGCTAGAGGATAAAATTAGCTCTTAGACTGAAGAGGTGGTATTGGATGAAAAGATAGGACAGAGGGCATTAGAAGTAGAGCATGAGATGACAAAACAGAAGGCAGGCAGGGAAAGAGACAATATAAAAAACAGTGAGGGAAAGAGAGAGAGAGAGAGAGAGAGAGAGAGAGAGAGAGACATTAATGTGTGGGTTTAGGAAGCTGTCAGAAGATGGCAGCATGGGAAAGATCCTCAGACACCCACAGACAGAGCAATCAATGCTGGGAAAAAATGGTTAATGAGTAAAGCAAAGCTGAGCAGAAGACATTGTGGCTCAGAAAATCACAGGTTGACAAAGAGGGTGTGGCAGGTGCATCAGCGCAACCTCTGGGAGGAGGAGACCATAGGCAACAGAAAAGTGCTTACATAGGGATGGCCATCACGTAACAGCTTGTGGAAGACATGACAGAATTTCCAGCAGAGGACAGCATTGCTCGACAAGGGAAGCCTGTTGACGACAATCCAGAATGTATGTGCTCCCTTCTCGTGGTGCGTTCCCAGGATGCATGGTGAAGCTGGAGTCAAGGAAAACCGAGAAAAAGAAACAGAAATACCCTAGGACTCCTGCCAGAGGGAACTTGTCGACTCCCTGGGAGTGTCCAGAAGTAATACACTGGAAGCTCAATAGGCATTATGAGCTAGGTGAGCCCAAAGGCAGAGGCTAATTTAATTCCATAGATGCTAAACCTCTAAAAACCTTTTGTGTAAAAAAAATACATTAAAAAAAAAAAAAAGGATTATTGCTGTAGCATAGATTAGAGGAAACGTACAACCTGCCCAGAGAACAGCAAACTTCAATGCCAACGCAAGCCTCCTTTCTCGGGCCTACATTTTAAAACGGACTTTTTGTACCTTGAACCGGAAATGCTGACACTGTAGGCACTTCTGCTTCTTTCCCAGAGCACTCTCTCTCTTTATAACTGCTTCAGAGTACTTTGTAGCAGAGTCCAAGCCTTGCCTGATTAAGGAAACCACAAATACTAAATACAAATCGGCTACATTTGAAAAGCAACAGAATCTGACCTAATTCCGCCCTCAATTGGACATTAGACTAGTCACAGAACCTTTGACACTGGCCCCTCTGTGAAGGCTACTGAAGTGTGCAGGAAGGCCTGTATCCACACAATAAAGCGCCAGCTCATAGCACTTTGAAGCAATGCCAATGGCAACAAGCATTTGCAATGCAATAGGTCTCGCAGTTGTTAGAGTTTGAGCTATTGGCATTATAAATGGCAATGCTTTTTATTTATGTGTTGGTTTTTAAAACATAAATAAAAGGCATTGTCATTTACAATGCCAATAGGTTAAACTCTCGCAAATGCGAAACATATTGCATTGCAAATGCTTGTTACACATGGAAATACTGTCTGGGCATAAATGTCACCTCATTAGTACCAGTCTAACAACCAAATATATAAATAAGCAACTGAAAGATGACCAGCTAACGTCTTTAAAGGGTCTTCCAAAGCGTGTGAACATATATCACCAAGTTTTCAGTAAGCTTTGAATCTTTTGAGTTAGAAACAATTTATCTACAGATTATGCGCCAGATGAGGGATGCTTATTCAAAATAAAGCAGAAGCAGGAAACACAGGATCGCATAATTCCAGTGACCCTCCCCATAACCTACTATTATATTTGAACTCTAACTTTTTGATGGTCAAACTGGACCCTCTCCATACCTGTCCACTGGGTGCAATGTGATGAATCTATTGTGACCCCCTATCCCCTACCCCCTTGGCTGCCAAAACATACTTTTGGAGACAGTACCATTTAAAGATGCTGGAGGGTTTCTAAGGATGGTGAAGTGGATCTAAGGACGGTGGAGTGGCTCTAAGGGATGCATGATTTGTTTTTGTTTTTTTGGTAGGCACAGGGGGATTAGGTGATTTGCCCAGAATCACAGGATGTGGAGTCAAGGCTCGAACCTTGGTTTCCAGCACCAAAGTCGGCAGTTTTAGCCGTCAGACCACATCCTCTCCCAAGCTTTCTTCTTTTTTACTCCTGACATCGTCTGCGCTCTGTGCAAGTTTTTGCAAAAGTAAATATGAAACAAGCAGTTACAATGCAACGGTCTCGCGTTTGCAAAAGTTAGAGCTATTGGCATTGTAAATGACAAACTTTTTATTTATGTGTTGGTTTTGAAAACAGATCAATAAATGGCATTGTCATTTACAATGTCAATAGCTTAATCTCTCGCAAATGCAAGACCTATTGCAATTGCACACACACACAGACACATACACAGATACACACACACAGAGCCACACACGCACACAGAGTCACACACACACACAGAGCCACACACACAGACTCTGCTCACAACTTACACTCTCCCAAACTAAAAAGTTACATAAAAAGCAACCATTCCATATTTTATAGCTCTGTTCCACTACGCACTGAAGCGCGGGGTAAAAGAACAGCTCTAGTCTTCCTGCAAGACATCAAACACACCCCCACACAGGCCACACGGCAACTCAACATTCAGCAAAACACACTATGGCACAGCATGCTACCCTTTTGCTTAGGTGTCAGGCATGTGAAAAGCTATTTGTATAAACCTGCAATACAAGAAGCTACCACCATAACACCCCGCCACAAGAAGCAGAGTAAACTGAAACAGTAGGCAAACGACGAACTAGCCCGAAGGAAAACTGCTGCTTTAATGTTCATTTTGGTATAATCCTCAGCACTGTGCAGTGTGATTTTTGTTTTTCTCAGTAATCGCACACTAGCACAGAGGAACAAATAACCGAGTGAAAGACAAGTCAGCCTCTGGTACAAGATGACATCTACGTGCCCGTTGTCCCACGTTCAAGCTTTTCAGGCCCCTTTTTTGCCGATGACTAGCTGACCGCTGGGTAGGGGTGAAGGCTGGAGGTCTGTGGTTCGAAAGAGAAGATGACGATAAAGAAGGGGTGGTGGGTTGTTTGAACTGCAGTGTACCCAACAGGAAACATGGCTGCCCCCCTCTTGCACTAAAGGAGGTAAGGTACAGGACGGTCACACCACGCAGCATCCCGACACTGCGGAATCTCTCGTTCTTCTCTCTTATCTCTACTCGTGCATCGCAGTGCGAAAGGCTTCCTCGAATTTCTATTATTTGCCACAGTCTGATTTATACAGCATCAACAGTCTGGGGGGTCCTGCACGAGTGATGCCTTCTGTACTAAACGTCAGTCTTAAAAAAAGCACTTTCGTTTCGACCTCTTTATTGTGTTGTAAATCGTTTTGCCCCCTTCTTCCTGAGGATCTAGTTCATGTTCTGCAAAATCTCAAATGTGTAAAGACAAATCTCGCACCTCACACCCACACTGCCCACGGTCTGCACGCAGCATCGTAAACACATGCCATAGTGTTTACGTCTCTTGTCCAACTGTCACAAGTCAGCAGTCCACGCAGTCAAACGCCATGGGGGTACCCTGCCCACTACTTGATATTATGGAATGTGTAGCTGTCCCAAAGCACTCCACCCTGTTTCAGTCATTTAATAACGGTGCATGCGGCGATTAAGAAGCGAACCACCGGGAGCCACGGGAGTGGGGGGCCATATTTATCCGAACACTTAGTGCAAGTTGTAAACTGCCTTATAGTATGTCTACTCTCAACAAAGTGGCGTCATCACGTTCTTGTGAGGTCTATGCGCGCGTCATATATTTGCGAAGTGGACATATTAAACCCGCATATCACTCATTTATATGACGGTTTCCTTTAGTTTAGATTCTTCTGTGACGCCGCTGTTGATCTATATTATTAGCCCCTACACATGCCAACTATCTCGCATTAGGATTTTTGTTTTTTTCACCTATGAAGTCTCTAAGACTCTAGGGGTTATTAGCACCAAAAACAGCAAGGCGTGGAGTTCCCACGGGAGCGGGAGGGTTATAAACTGATACAGTAAAGGTGGCAGGCGCGCAACACCCATTGGGCTCATGGGGCTTCAGCCCCCCCGTCGTGTGTGTCAGCCCGGGCTGACACAGCTTTGCGGACTGGCGACCAGTGGCGGCTGGTGAGTCTTGAAAGTTGTGGGGCGTAAAAGTTTGTGTGTCCTGTGTGCACGCGCCTGTCTCCCTGCCCCTCTCTTCTTGGGTGGGGGGTGAAGGGGAAAGGTTAACCAGCGGCTTAACCTTCTAAAGTGTGTCTGCCTCGGAGAGAGTAAAAGCACAACGTGCGCCTAGCTTGTACAGTATTATTTTATTAGACGCTGCTTTCAGGAGCACGTTGTGTTAAGCAAAGGTAGGCAAATTGACAATAAACCTATTCCGCCGAGCCATTTGTGAGGGCCCTGAAGACACAAGGGGGGTGGGGGGAAATAATGTGAGGAGGGAGAAAGACTTGCTTATAGAGGAGGGGGCTCTTCTTGATTGTTCCTGTGTTGGGTAAGCGGCGGGCACGAATGAAAAACAATTAACGACGCCATGCACGTGTTGCACGCCGTGAGCGTGCACATCACCCTATCCTGCGACTCGCGCCTGTGACTCGCACCTGTGGTGCAGAGGGAGCCCTAGCGCCAGGGAGGTAGTGTGGCGGATGAAGTCCCGGGTCCCAGGAGGGGGCCTGGGTGAAGAGCAGTGCGGCCAAGAGCAGTGCGGGGCTCCCATGACTGAGGAGAGAGCCCCGCATCGTGCTACGAAAAGTATACAGGAGCTGGAGTGCTCCTGAATCGCGCCGCAGCCAGCTGTCTTTCAGGAGGATTCCCCCACACCGGGTGAATAGGGGGTTCTCCATTTGTTCAGTGGTTGCGCCGATGAAGGCACAGTGTACATGTTTATTTACTGAGCGGATCCCGCCATTGCGGGCCGCTCCAACGATGGGGAAAGTTGATAGGGAAAGTGTATTTAAAAGCATGATGGGGAAAGTGTATTTAAAAGCGCCTTTTGGGGGCCACAATGTTGAACTGAGCACGCGTGCGCATAAAAACAAGAGTGAAACTCACATTGCTGAGGCTTGCGACCACAGAAGGGAGAAGGGGAGATGTGCACACTGCGTGCCTGTACATGCGCGTCCACAAACCAGAAACGCCACGCGTGCCCCGGTCTGTCTCCCTTGAGAGGCATCTCGACGACAATAGGTCTCGAGAGCGAGACCTAAAAAAGGGACAAAAATCCTGTCCTCCTGGTGCAAAGTCGCTATTGTTGGACATTTTTTTTAAAGCTTGCCCAAGTTACACCCGATTTGGAGCAATACACAGATGCACGCATTAGAAACTATTATCATCAAGGAAATGTAAGTAAACAAATAATGTTTCTGTTGATTAGAACGTGAAAAGCAATCTAGCGCATACCAAGCATTCGCCAGCTTTGCAAGGTGCAGCACAGAGCATATGGGCTGACTCCGAGAGGGCACCATAGCAACATTAACAAGCTAACGCTACCACCAAAAAAAACCATAACAACCAGATTCTCAATGTGGCCTCGATTCTCCTAGCCGTCCTCTTTGAATATGGAAACATAGCGGTCTGGGAGTTTCAGCGTCCATTCTGGGGGAAAGAGTCCATCGTTTCCTGCAACACCGTTGAGTCGGGTGTCGCTACCCCAAGCATCTTATCCTGGTGGGAGTATGAACATTCAAACCATAAAACGCGCGGGCTCATAATCTTTCAAGGATGTGATGTCGAGACAACCATGGCGTAATATTTCCTCAAGAGCTTTTAACCCGATCGAGCGCTCATACCTCATAACTCGCACCCCTACACTCACTCCACCCAGTTGGAATTCAGTTCCCCACCACAATACACTATCCCGCCCTAGGTGAAGCATCAATCCGTTTTCTGAGAGCGATCTTCTATCTCTTCTACATTCCTACCTACCCTCTACCATGAATTGCATTACATCTACTCAGTTGACCATACCTACTATCCCCCCAACCCATTCAGATCTGCCAGACACTACAATAGAGGGGTCATCGATAGCAACCTTAGAAGTGTCACTCTCACCCAAGACCCCTCCTTCTCCCTCATCACCCCCCGTCTTAAATGCACACTCCTAAACTATAGATCTGCCTCTAGACATGCTGCCGATATAGCTGACCTCATCATCTCACAGGAACTAGACCTGCTAATGTTAACCGAAACCTGGCTAACGGAATCCTCCACCCCACTTATTGACATTCTAGTGCCCCCAAACTACATCATCAAATTAGACAGAATCGATGAGATAGGGGGAGGTATAGCCTGTGTACTTCGTAGTAACATCACTGTAAATAGAGCCATATCACCGGTATTTCCCTCTTGCGAATACTTCTGCCTAGACATCAGCAGCAACGGCAAACCAGCTTGCTCACTTCACATCATCTATCATCCACCAGGTGACAACCTCATCTTCACCGAACACCTCATGGATATGATTTCAACTAACAACGGACGGCAAAATACCCAAATATTCCTTGGCGATTTCAATCTCCACTGGAATGACAACGACGACGCAGTGGTCAACAGCCTCAAAAACTTCCTTGATGATCTAGCCCTCACCCAAACTTGCAAAAGTCCTACACATAATAAAGGATCAACCTTGGATCTAATAATCTCCAAAAGTGACGTCATTCAGTTGGAGTCGATACAACCCTGCGACTGGTCTGACCACCATATTATCAACTTCTTCATCAAGGAAATAGTCAAATTCAACTCGGTCAGTCCACGAAACCAAAGATTCGGAAAAGAGATCTGAAACGACTCAACCCAAACACACTAATTTCCTCAAGCTACAATCTTCTTCGTCCACTTGCTGGCACCTCAGACGTCCATGATCTCACCAACCACTACCTCAACTCTATGACCTCGATAATTTATGAGGTAGCCCCACGTCAACTAAAGAGAGTTTCCACTAAAGACTCTAAGCCCTGGTACAATGGCCTACTTAACGAGGATAGACGATCTCTCAGAGCTTTTGAACATAACTGGAGATTAGTCCTCTCTACTAATCATCTCAAGTTACTAAGGAAAAAAGAGAAATGCCTATTACAAAAAGATCAAGCGCAGCAAAGCAGATTTCTTCAGCCACCAACTAGACCAAGCTAGAAATCGCCCCAAAAACCTTTTCGAGCTAATCAAAACTCAATCTAAGGACGCACCTAAACGGTTACAAGACGCAGCCCAACTGCAACCCAACTGTGAACAATTCTCTGCCTTCTTTAATCAGAAGACTGACAACATCGAAAAGGATCTCCTAAATGATCTATTATTATACTCTGTGCCGCATTTGCATACCTCCCCTTCACTACCAACTACGCCACACCAAATCCCCTCAAAGCTTGACCTTAAGAACGAAGCAGCCTGGTCATCCTTCGACACCTATACTGAAGAGGCTTTGGGTAAGACTCTCAATGCCCTGAAGCCTTCCAACCACCTCATCGATCCGCTCCCCGCTAACGCTGTTAAAGACTTAACCCCTTGGCTTCTACCGCTATGGACCAAAATCATCAACAGGTCACTGCAACAAGGCTGCATCCCAGACTCCCTCAAGGACGGACAGGTTTCACCCATCCTAAAGAAACCATCAGCTGACCCCAGGAATCTTAACAACTACCGCGCTATAGCCAATATTCCTACCATGGCCATATTACGTGAAAAATGTGTACACCACCAACTGACTAAAAATATTGACCACTTTGACCTTCTTAACAATCACCAATCAGGCTTCAGAGCAGGTCACAGCACTGAATCAGCCATGACACACAGTATTGATGATGCGCTACAAATCCTTGACCAGAACGGATAATGCCTACTCATACTACTAGACCTATCTTCAGCCTTTGATACGGTCAAACACGAGATTCTGCTAGATCTTCTCAAACTTAGAATGGGTCTATCAGGATCAGTGTTAAACTGGTTTACCTCTTTTCTCCATAAATGAACACAAAAAGGTCAATAACACTCTTTCCAAACCAGAACCAGTAAGGCTGGGAGTCCTGCAAGAGTCTTCATTATCCCTGGCACAGGTTTAACCTGTTCATGGAGCCACTCACCGAAATTCTACATGCGTCTAACATGCAATATCATATGTACGCTGGCGATACACAACTTTACCTTAAGATCAACACCTTAGATGACATTAAACGGCTCAACACTACCCTCATGAACACCCAAACATGGTTGGTAGAAAATCATCTCAAACTGAACGCTCTAAGAACCAAATTCCTCCTTATAGCTCCACCCGCTAAAATCCCCTTTATGCAAGACTAGATCTAACATCTTACTGCACTCAACGTTCAACCAACCATTGTGGGCTCAGCAAAATCTTTGGGAATAACTCTGGACAGCAATCTCACTATGCAGAAACACATAAGCAACGCTACAAAGAGAGCTAACTTCCAGATAAACACTTTGAGGAAGTTGAAGCCCTTCCTGCCAATCAATGACTTCAAGCTGGCTGTACAAGCTCCAGTTATCCCTCGTGTGGAATATGGAAGTGCCTCTTTATGTGGCCTTCCAAAAGCGACTACAGCTCCCCCTAGAACCTCAATAAACGCCGCAGCGAGGCTCATCACTGGCTCAAAAAGAAGTTCCCACATCTCCCCTGATTTAAAATCCTTGAATTGGCTCCCTCTTGAAGCAAGAATTAATCTAAGAATAGCCTGCATGGTGTGCAGACAACCTACTACTGAAACCTCAAAGATTCAACAAGAAGAAAACATATAAACAAACTTTCTCTGGGATGGCGCCCAGGATTTGGAATACTCTTCCCCCAGAAATCAGATTGAATGCTTCTACCGTCTCTTTCAAAAAGGAAGTAAAAGCGATTCTCATGGCAAGGTAATCTTGAGATCAATAGTACCCTTACTACTATTCCATTCTTTTGTTAAGGATCCAACTAAACATCCCAGTCACTTTATCCTGCCCTGGACTTGAATGAATAGAGATGTTCCTGATATGAACTTTACGAATATTTCTTTTGTACACGTACTGTTATGCCATGCTCGATCTTTCCTTCACATAATTTCCTGTATAATGTGTCATTCTATTTGTTATGTATAATCAGCTTTGATCACTGGAAAGCGCTCTGATATCCGCAAGGATTTTGTCCGCGCTGTATAAAACCTTTGAAATAAATAAAATAGTGGGAAGTAACAACGGACCAATTAAGATCCTTCACGTCAACCTGGCGCTAGTCAAGGGCTACTTCACGGTGAGGCTTCCCTTGGTCCTGTGGCAAGATGCCGACCAGATGCCAGTGCACTGCATTCAGTGCCTTTCCTTGTACCACCCACACCTAGAATCCAACTGCAGACTTGTGGAGGCTGCACGAGGGACATATGTCTTCTGGTGCCTGCAAGAGGCTCACGTGGCGCGGGACAGATTAGCACCCGCAGTGCCCTCCCTGTGACGCAACGCCAGCGCCAAGCGGAAAAGAAAGTGAAATACCCGCTGCACCATCCTGCTCCCTCTCTCCTCCATAAATTTAGCAGATGCTCTAGTCCTCGGCCCGAAGCATCTGCCCAAAGCAGGCATCAATTATGGATGAGGGGTGTGCGCAGGGAGTGCGCGAGAACCGGCGGGACGAGAGGTGTGTTTAGAGAGCGTAGGTGACTCAAACGATCGGCGCAAGACGCCGTGAGCGTGCAAATGGGCTGTCCAGGTGCCCTCGATCGTGAAAGTGAAAGTGTGAGGGAGCCCAAGAAGAGATGCTGCGAACGCAGCCGTACACGCTCACAGCTCATGTCTCCAAAAGCACCCATTCACAGCTCATGTCTCCAATGTCTTTGCAAGCTTGTGCACCTCTCCTGTCCTGCTTCGCTAAGCATGTAGGCGACACTAGTTCTCGCTCAGCGAGCAGCTTCGCTGGCTGTATCGCTAGGTGAGACCTAAAAATGTTGCATTCAACTATAAATGTGCACCAGTTGTATCTGCGCTCTTTTTAACATAGTTGCAAACTTTTTGAGAAGCCACATCAGCGTCGATACTACATCTGCGGGTAAATGTACAATTTTTTCACTCGAGTATGTGCATGGAGGACCCATTCCTTTCAACAGAGGCTTTTTGGGCTGGAGAGGAGCTGTGTACAATAGACATACTAAAACATACAATAGTTTAAAAGTAGGACTTTGACGCAATTAAAATGTTTGGGCCACTGGTGTTCCAATTGTTGTTTGAAACATGTCAGAGAGTTAGAGGGTTTATTAATTTTTGTTGCGTTTCTAACATTTATCTCTTTTTAAGTAATCTGTTGACCCCATTTATGTCCATGGCAAACGTCTGGATCATTGGGCATTCGTTTATAAAAATGGGCAGCAAAGCAGGCCGAAAGAAATCGTTATGGACAGAACCCTGGCTTTAGCTATGACGATATAAAGATCGATTGGTGGGGCAAAGGCTGTATGAAATGGAGTCTATTGATGCAATTTTTAAGTGAGCTGCGTTTATCTAGAAAATGTCCAAACATTTTACTTATCCATTTGTCCAGCTTTCAGGGCTTGGGCTGCTGATAGCGATTAAATCAGATTTAGAATTAATAATCACATTCTGGCCAAATACGAAGCTGATCCGGACTGCTCTAGTGCCCAGAAGGGTTTGGAGGGGAGCTGAGAAATTCACAGCTGTAGATAGAGCCAGACAGAAAGTAAACAGAGAACGTCATTGTTTTGTAGCCTTAATGGCTCGAATGGATATAACAAAAGATGATTTCCAATTTTTCTGTCCAGGTGGGGTCCATCTTTCATCCATAGCAAATTAATTATATTTGCTCAATATTAAAGAGAGGTTATCTGAGATGCTGGGTTTGAATACTTGGTGTCAAAAAGGTGGCTGTTCAACGGCAGCTCTTCTCAACTCTCTTTTTCAAACCACTTTCTGATAGCTGGTGGTAATGTTTGATTTGACTGTTTAAGCGGCAGAGTGAACAAAAAAATTCTTTATGTTTCTCAAATTAAAACATTTTGTTCCTAAATTGGCTTTTGGGCTTTTGTATCTTATTTGAAATTGAACATTATCTCAATTAAAGGCACTGGGGGGGACAGGAAAAACGCCAGTTTAGGTTTTTTTCCTGGTGGCAGATTTGGATGAGATTGAGGCAGGCAGGAAGGGTTGGGGCAGTCAGAGTAGCTTAGGACAGTGGGAAAAAAGATGACTGAGGAATGAGGCAGGAGATAGGCAGGTGGCGAAACAAAGGGGTTGGGGAGGAGGTTAAATATGGGGAAAAGTTTGAAGGGAATCAATTAGGGGCGGCGGGGGTGTTAGACTTGAATTGTATTAGTTAGGCCTTATCAAATTTATTGTAAAATGGCGTAAGATGCATGACTGTTCAAATAAAGTGAACTTTTACCCCATACGGACTATGATGTACTCATTACCCGATGGGGGCCTCTGGGGTTAGCATTCAAAGAATGTCCACCCCAGGGCAGCTTCGGGCCGATAGTACGGTCCAAGGCAGCAGTGATTGGGCGGGTGAGGTGCCTGCCTTCGAACGAGGCAATTCAAACACCGTGTTCTTCAGTCAAGTTGGAGTACGAGGTAGGGGAAGCATTTTTCATTGTCCCTCCCACCCTCCCTTTAGGTTGGTTAACTTTAGCTTGGCAATTATTTTTTTTGAAATTTTTATTGTTTTTAATTGTCGCTTGGACAGGCAGATTTGGCCAAGATTAAGGCAGGCAGCAAGGGTTGGGGCAGTCAGAGTAGCTTAGGACAGAGGGAAATCAGATGACCGACGAATGAGGCAGGAGGTAGGCAGGTGGCGAAACGAAGGGGTAGGGAAGGAGGTTCAATGTGGGGAAAAGTTTGTGGGGGAAAATTAGGGGCGGCGGGGGTGTCAGCTTTGAATTGTATCAGTTAGGTCTTATCAAATTTATTGTAAAATGACGTAAGATGCATGCCTGTTCAAATACAGCGACCTTTTACCCCATAAGGACTTTGATGTACTCATTGCCCAATGCGTATTTTGAAGTGTTGTGTGCACGCACTAGAGGTCTATTGTCCAGGCATACCCACTTAAGAATCTGAAAACTTATCTCCAGGGTTGGATTGGGATTAGAAATCGGGCCGGGCATGCTAAAAATAAGTGGCCCATATTTTCATATTGCCTTTCCGCAAAACACTGCTTCAGTGAAGTTTTAAAAACATCTTAAAACAAGTGAGGCCACTTCTGCTCAGGCCCCCTGCCCCGCTCAGTATGCACACATTAATTGGCCGGCCCAGCGAGAGAATGGGGGTGACACCCCTACCTGTTGATAAAAGGGAGGTAATGGACGCCCATCTGCCTCCAGAAAGGCCAGTCAGGGCCGTTGGTGACTTCTGAACAAACCAAACACGGCCCACACAGGCCCCGAGGCTGCCATAAAAGTAGCCCACAGCTGGAACTTGTCCATTGCCCGAGTGCCCACCTTACCAATCCGACCCTGCTTATCTTCATAGGTTTACAAGAGCACTGAACACTCACATTTGGTCTTATGTCTCCAAAATGTCTCAACAGTTCTCAATGAACCACGAAAAGCTGCGTGGCATAAAAAATTTATAAAAATACATTCAGCAGTTTTAGAGTTAGGTGTGGAGAGAAGACTCCTATGGGAAATCTGATTTTGAAGGCGAGTTTATACTAATCTATGCCCTAACTTCTGAATTGGTCGACCGATTAGATGTCACCTTACACACTTGATTCTTTAAGTATGGTGCCGATTGGTCGGGGTGGAGGGCGGGGCCCGAGAGAGGTGGCAAAGTTATTAAGGCTACAAACACCTGACTTTTAACAAACGAAAGTGTCGACCTAAACAATAAATGAGCGAGACAGCCTCTGTAATAGGCAAGTTCATACACACACACACACACACCAAACAGTTCCTTAATGAAAATAATACCTCAGAGGTAAAATTATTGGTTTTTGATATATAACTTACAATAAATAAAAAGCATTGGCAAACCCAACAGGTCTCGCATTGTTGACCTATTTTCTTTGCCAATGCTTTTTGCTGATGTTGTGCAGCATCGACAAACAAGTTATATAATAATAAACTGAAAAATACACTGGAAAAAGCACATAGAGATTGATGCAAATAGAATGTTCTTTATTTACTGCTCCAAGATGGCAGATGCCACTTGAATTGGTAACTTAAAAAGTGCACTTTGTAAATTCAGATCGGCCCAGCAGCTTATGGGACGCAAAACAATAAATAAATAAAGGTCAGTGAAGATGGAAGGGGAATGAGTCCTGTGGGGAAAAGCAACAGTTAGTGTGTGTGTGGGGGGGGGGGGGGGGGGCGAGGGAGCAGTTGAGAAGGCAACATTGCTTTTTTTTCAAACCAGCAGCAAATGTCAGCTGCTAGGCCCTCCCCATACAAATAATAAAATGTTTAAAAAAATACAAAGAGGGATAACGCAACGGAGGAGCGGATGGGGTCGGGGTATGAAGGAGAAGCAAAGTGGGGGAAAGCAGGTATTTGAGAGGTGGGGGAAGCGGCACAAATGAGAGATCAAGAAAACACATGAACTTTAATGAGTGCCTAATTAAATAAGAAAGAAACGAGCATTGGCAGAACCAACACGTCTCGTCTTTTGGCTGTCAATGCAGACCTACTGGTTTTGCAATTGCTTTTAGCCAATACTGCTCAGCATCTGCAAAAAAACTAAAGTATCAGAGCTCTGATGTGCACGCGTGTACACGTCATTATGAACTGGGGAGATGGGAGAGGGAGTAACACAGAGTAGAATGTACGAATTTCGGAGCGAATGCAGTACACAAGGGAGAAAGCAGGAAAATACATGCTCCCCTATAGAGTGGTGTTGGTGGTTGTGTTACAAGAGGGAACAGAGTGTTGACATAACCTGAAGGACCTAAGAGGGAGTGATGATGTCATACTAATGGTCTAAGAGCAGTAATGGCACATGGAGGAGCTGACAGAGGTGATGTCACATGGATAATCGGACATCAGTGATAGTACACAAGGAAATTGGCATCAGACGTGCAACAACGCACAAGGGAATGTCGATGTCACTCGAGAAAACCAAATATAAATGCCAATGTCATCAGCGGCAACTAGAAAATTACTGATATCAGGTATGGAAGCTACATCAGGACAGTCCTGTTTAAGTGATTCACCTACTGTGCTAGCTATAGGAAGGACTAGACTTCAGAGCTGAGAAGCCCGTCGGGTAGCCATGCGCTTTATAAATGCATAGCATAGCATAGCCTAACATGAAGGTTGCATGAAAGCACGGAGTTGTGTACTGCAGAGACTCACCTGGCCACACAAAGGTTGCCCTACAGCTGTGGCACAGGGGGAGGCCTGACACCAGACGAGGGTCACGGTGCTCTAGAGCAAAGAGAGAGATGAAGGGAGCAAGAAAATACGTGCTCAAGAAAACGGTGGAGGCAATCCACACCACACACCCTGCTGCAAGGTGAAGCCCTAGTTAGACTGTGCATGGCTTGGGCAAGAGATTACTCACCATTACTGATCCTATTCACAGGGGTCACTACAGTCAAGATACAAGTTTACAAGTTTCTATTCTAGTGTTTAGTCTTTTTAAAACCATTACACTATATGTTAAATATAAAACATATAAGAAACATTCAAAATCTTTTTGTGCACTTATTTTATAAATCATTTTTTTATACAAGTATGAAAGTACGACAAAATTCATAAGGTCATCTCATTAAAATTCATAATATGCTTTACATATCTCTCATGCAACAGAACATTGGCAAACAAAGTTTCTTTACAGTCAGAGTAAGATACAAACCGACTCCTTTTTTCCTTCAGAGTTTTTTAGGTTTCGCCTCTCAATGCGCATGCGCATTGAGCGAGACTATAGGGGCTTAAACAAGGTTTACCTAGACTGGCGATTTGATGCTGTGCCCGTGCGCTTTTAGGTCAATGCGCAAGCGCATTGACCTAAAATGCGCGTGCACATCATCAAATCGCCATCTGTTCCCCAGCAGCACTCCTCCCACTCCTTTGAAGTGAAGCCTAGCTTCACTTCAAAGGCCCCTGCTGCTTCACACTCGCCGCTCTCCCCGCTCCGCCCCGTGTCGCATTTCTCCTCCCCTCTCCCCACAGCAATACCCTCCGTCAAAGGCTTTCACGGCCGGCCGGCCGTGCTTGAGACCCAACGTCTTTTCTTTGATGTATTTACGGTGCAGTAAAGATAACATTTTATTTGCAGATTTATATGCAAGTGTGTGCAGTGTCTATGTTTTTGCCTGCGTTAAAGACTGTTCATTGATCACACGTGGATTAATTTTTTCACTTTGAGCGCAATAGTTATATCAAATGCCGTAGATGAAACTTGTTAGGACAGAGGCTTAAGAGAAACAAAAACACAATCCCTTTGTACAAAGAATTAACTAATATTTTGCAGTGTGTGCTTTTTAAGATCACCAGTTAAAGTACAAACGTTACCTTCTGACTCGATTTTATAATACTACTTTGAGAGTTCTTCTGCCTCTCAGCTTATTTTATGGCACTGTGGTCCAAGATATTTCGTTGTAATCTTCTTTGGGCAGGTTTTGGCAACACATACTGCTGAATAACACGTGCTTCTCTGACACAAAAGCCACTTTGACTTTACCAGTGCTTGTTTGAAATAAATTGCTCAAGAATTTCCTTACTTTACGATCTGCTAGGTACATTTTGGCTTGTTTTCTTAGTGTTCCTGTAGTGCTATGGCCGGGAAGTCATAAGGCATCTGAGCCGGTTTTCTTGCCCTGTTGGGCGAGCGACGGAACTAAACTGACAGCAGGCTGATGCTTGTCTTGGAAATCATGCAAGGTGACATCCGCATCTCCTGGCAACTGCAGCCCTCTCTCCTCGCTGCTGCTTTTCACAACCCTTCCCTCTTCCCCACGCTCCCTGCTTATCAGCACAGACAAGACGCACACCTCGCGCTCATTCCAATACACACCCACCCTCCATTACCAGCATCGTTCCCTGCTGACTGGCCACAAGCATCAGTCCCTGGTGTTTCCTGGAATTTGCACAGATTGTTACCCAGCTGCGGCATGTGTACTGTTCAGTCCTTAGTTTATTATAAATAAATACATGCAGTTTTTCTAGGGTGCCAGTTAAGCCAGAATTACATAATACCAAGGCTGCCTTAACGGTGATTCCACCAGGAGCCTCTTTTTTTCCTCCACTCTACATTTCAAATCTCAGTTTTGAAGGTTCTTTTTCACCCCTAATTTCTCCATTATGCCATTGCCTGTAGTTGATTATAGCATTAGTAAAGTTACATGTTTAGTTTTGTCCTTTTTTACATGTAAAAACTTTTACCATTAAAAATTAAAAACAACATTAGGTCACTATCCTTTATTTATAACATTTTACATAAAATTGTGAGTTTGCACATCAATACATGTAAAAAAGGACAAAACTAAACATGTAACTTTACTAATGCTATAAATGTAACATTTGGTAGATTTATAACTATTCACTTTACAAAAAACAAAATTAATACTTTTATAATTTGAAAAAATATAAACAAAAAAAAAATAATTTACATTTGCAACACCAAAAGGTCAAACTTTTCTATTGCGAGACCTATTGCATTTTCAATGCTTGTGTATAAACTGGGATTATTATTTCCTGTCAAGATCATTGTTTGTGGTTAATTTCAATATTGTCCTTGATCCAGAATTTTTCTTCTTGCTGGGGTACCATCCTTGATCATTTAATTTAGGATTGCTAAACTCTTGGTCGATTTGTAATCCAACTGAACTTTACATGTGTTATTAATCCTTTATTTGGGCTATTTCTTTTAGATTGACTTTTAAAAATGTTACCACCGCAGTCTTCCTGCTGCCTCACACCTGGTCACCGGTTCAATGACAAGGGCTAGTGCTCCCCTAAACAGCCAACCTCTCCATGTGTAGGACACTTGAGCCCGCCCAACGACAGGCCATGGGGAGGTGCAGCAGCTACATACTCGGCCAGGGGCACATACGATCTCCTTGGTTAGCACAAACGGACACGAGCCACAAGGACTGGTGGGTACCAGTTATGCCTGTTAAAGATGTACCAATAGACATCAGTTTCAACTAACAGTTTGTTAAAAGATATTTTGAAGGCAACTTAATAATCCTAGACATGCAACTCTTGCGTAATTAAATCCTTTACCAACCTGGCATTCATACTACTTCCCATGAAAGGTGAATACGCACACTGCATGATCAGTCCTCTTTGCTTCCTGAAACAGGTAGCACAAAGGACACTTTCAGCCAAGAAAAGATAGGTGATGCATCACATTACTTCCTGCTGTGGGGTCCTTTTATAGACTGATGACACACCAGTTTCCTCCAAAAGGTAGTAAAGCACTAATATGACAACATGTCATTGAAATATCATGGGTCAGAGTTCAAAACGGACAGGAAGCGGGCTTCCTAATTCGAGCTCTGATGTGGAAGTCTTTGTACCACTCTGCAGCTTACGACACTTTGCACTGGCACGCTGAGGTTACACCGAGGTCTACAAAGACCAACCCTTCCTAACAAGCTTATCCTTTGGATCTCAAAGTAGGAATATGTACTATTGATGATATGATGAGCTCCGGGGCCCCTTAGTGATAAAAGCATACAGAGAAGGTGGTAGAATGCAGTGTGTATACAGGCTTTAATGCCAGCCCAGTGAAAGTATGTATGATGTAGGAGTGTACTACATACAGGGTTCATAACATAACGTACTGCGTCAACAACAGGAGTAGGCCAGACTGTGAATGTGATAATACGAAACAACAGCTTTTAATAAGGTGCTCTAATTAAAGAGTCAGAGCTAATTAAGACTTTTTAAAGTCTCATTTATATTCATATTAGACCACAAATAACTTTTTTTCTCAATCTTCCTTACTTTTAAACTGAACACGTTCAGGCTCAGTCTATTATGGTCATAAATTCTAGCTGAGACTATTCCCATAGTTTTTGACTCACAAAAGGGCATATTATGTTTTTAAATACAACCGGCCTTAATTTCCCCCCCAACAATGGCAGTCATATAACATCAAATGAAGCCTCTCAGTCAAAGTCAGCTCTTAGGTCAATATTCATTAAAAATATGTTCCATAGTAAGGCATAACCTAACTGGGTGTCACCAACAGTTGCACCTAACTAGTCTATAAATGCTGCAAAACGGATTTGAAAACCAGCAAGATATGCCCATAATAATACACAGGATTTAACCTCGTATGTAGACATTGAGCCTTGCCTGTTCGCTCTTCATCTTGGTGGAAATCCTGAAAGTCTGCAGTTTTCTGGACCCTTGTAGATCCTTTTCTACTCTGGATAAACCCTGTGAGTTTTGTTTTTCTTCAGACTGGAACCTTAGAATTCTGATGATAGACTGCATCGTTCTCACCCCTGGGTTTTGGAACTGCTATACTGAAAGATCTTTTTTTTCAATTGAATGTGAGGCTCACCCCAACTTATCTGAGGACCCGAATACGATTCTGCTGTCACAGAGCACTCACTAGTCAGTGTCTTTCTTTTACACATCAAAGTTGCTAACACTCTAATCTAAGCAGACATGGTTAATGGCAGTGTCAAATTTTCCCGCCGGTCAATTTAGTTTTTAATAAACTACTGAAACATCTATCGAGAGACTTTTCTTCAGCATGTCTACTACCTGATCCTTTTTCTCATTCGTGGTGGCTGCTGGCGATGCTCCTGTCACAGCCCATTAAGTCCTTCGTCTTGACATGATTTGCCATTGACTTTTATATTAGCTTGATCAGATTTAGGTGAAGGATGATGCTTGTTTAAGGTGGTCATTTAGATTTAACAGAGTTAAGAGACTGAAATTCAGGAGGCAATGTTCTTTCGTGGCAGGAGCCTATTAGCGATACTGCCATTCCAGGCCCAGACCCACAGACTATGACACATCCACCTTCCACCACACGCACCCTACAGCCCAGCCAGATCAGGGAGCGAGGGAAAGACACACTGACACGTGGTAAGTGGTCACCAGGCAACTCCCTCCTGTGCAGACAATATTAAGAAGGTGAACAGTGTTAACGGTGATGCAAAAGCGTGGAACACGAGAGACGTAAATTCCAATAGGAAAGGGCATTCAAATCCACCCCTCATCTCCAGACTGTCACAGGGTACTCTGAGCTAAAGAATGATGATGGATTAAACCCAGATCAGTTGACTGGGGGTGAGTGCTTGCAATATTCAACACTACGTTCATCATCACCTTTGGTTTTGCTTTGTTCGCCCTAAGTTGGCAGGGTATGCCCAGAAGTTGGTCCCTTGCTCACATTGCCACTGGATTCAAGCTAGCCTGGCTGATGATGGCTGATTAGTCAGAAACAGGTCCCAGGATGCTTGTTTCCGGTCCAGGGAAGACATGGCTTGGCAGTTCAGGCTGGACTGTTCCATGAGGCACAGGGTCAGGCTGATTTGCATATGGCCATGTCTGAACTGGGGTGGCGAAGTGAGCTAAAGAATGATGATGGATTAAACCCAGACCAGTTGACTGGGGGTGAGTGTTTGCAATGTTCAAAACTCCGTCCATCATTCCCTTTGGTTTCACTTTCCTCTACTACACAGCATTGCGCCTCGCTCTTAGACAGCAAGGGCCAGTGGACACCACAACATACATCAGAGCATTCTCAGAAATTCCACTACACAAAGCTAAATATTTTCATCTCTTGAGATGGCCCAGGAAGGAAATAATGGGATTCTATTAATCCATGTCTGTGAACTAGCAGAGGCAAAAAAGACTATAGAACAACTGAACATGAAAAAAGAATAGCTACTGTAAAAAGTAGTATTTCACCTGAATACTTCAGATCATCTCTTTAGAATTCATATCATGTTGCATTGAACGTCCCTCCAAAGACGCTGCTTTGTCATCTCTCTTGCGCTACATCTAAAATGTTCTTTCTGGTTTGTAAATTTATAACCGGCAGTCCCAGAAACCCAAACAATAACGTACTGTTCCTGCTCTTTTAGAAAGAGATGTTCTAAAAGAGAAGAAAAATGTAGTGGAATAATAATACTCTTGCAAGACTAAGCAACTATCTTTTTATGAATGGTGCTATTTGTGAATAATGTTGTGATTATATCACAATGACCATGAGATAACATATGTCTGGTTCACCAAACTTGTGAATTCACGCCTCATATGAAATAAAAGATTATATACGTAGTTAAATTGTGCATTAATTTCAAGAAATAACTATGCATTACTGAAACGAAATTAAATGAATAATTTATATAGCGCTACATGTACCCGGAGGTGTCTAGGCGCTTTAGCATAAAAAAGTCAGGCAAAGGTGAAGATGGAGTGTTGTTAGTAGAGCCATGTTTTAAGTGCTTTCTAAATTTGAGCACATTGGAATCTTTTTTAGAGAACTCAGCACGGAGTTCCAAAGTTTGGAGGTGGTGTATGCGAAGCGTTTTCCTCCCCATTTAACTTTGTGTGCCTTGGGGACGATCAAGTTGCCACTGTCTGATGATCTCAGTGATCTTGCCGGGATGTAAGGAATGAAAAATTGTGACAATTGCCAAGGGCCCAGCAGAGTACTGTCCTCTGTTCAAGGTGTAACCATAGAGATTTATGACTTCTGGTGAGAGATGTGTTAACAGCTGTTAACTGCCCAAATCTCAATCATGTGCACAAGCCAAAAGGCACATAAAAAGAGAAGGACACTAACAGCTGTGAATATCAGATCACATATGGGCAATAGGACTATTGGCACCTATTGACCTAACCTCACCAAAACAAGTAAAAAACAAACAAACAATTGCCACTGTCCGACTGCCTCATGGCCCTGCCACAGAACTTAGAGTGCAGACAACATTCGAATTTGCTATCCCGCCTCAGTATTAGGGCAGTAATAATATACTCTAGAATAATATAAAATAATTTAGATTGAGACTATGTTTACCCTTAGCCTTTCAAACAGTCTGACAGAATAGTCAGGTACAAGATGGCTCAATGTCGGCTGGAAAGTTATATTTCCTCTGTAGAATTTGACTCTCTTTCAAAGACAATGTTGTCTCGTATTTTGATGCAGTTGTTTAAAATGGAGTGAACCACGAGATCTGAATCCCAAAATTAGCACCTACATGCGTTTAACTCCAGGTACTCCTGTTTAGAAGCTTCCTGGAAGTAATAATATTGTGGAAATGGTACAAAACTGTGCAAAAGTAGAACGGTTTTGTTAAAACACACGTATTTTATAGTAGAATTAAATTAGAAAAATGTATTCCTAGTCATCCAAGGAGGTAAGTTGCGTTCCAACAGATGTTATAGAGACTATTTACTTTCATATTTACATATATTTTCCATACTTTGCATAAGACATATGAGTAAATAGCTACAGCTGTATTTATTAACCTCAAACTATGGCCCACGATAGAGACCCATGGTCCTGTACCCCAAACTTATACGAACTATTAGCTCAAACTCCAAATATACAATAAAGACCCGTGGTGAGCAGACAACCCGAGAAGCCCCAAAACAGCTATGCACGAATAGGAGACACATAACCCCAGGAGCCCCACTCCATCCTGACAACAGAACGCTACAGGGAAAGAGGAGGCTTTGGGACTGACACAACAGTCTGACGACAGAGACCCACAGGTAGGTGGAAAACAGCCTTGAAAGCCTTTATCTTAGCTGGACAATAAAAACCAACGATGAAAGAGGAAACTTCAAGACTGCTACAACAGCCTAACAACAGAGAACCACAGTCATGTTAGAACTAGACTTGGAACAACTGCTACAACCTGACAACAGACCCAAAGACAAGACTTCAGTACCGCTACTATAGCCTGGCAAAGGACCCAGGATGAGATGTAAATCAGCAAGTAAGAGATTCATCTGGCCTGGTGTGCATGTAGATCCACACATTTAAAACCTCTAATGATAATTGAGGGGTGTATATTTTTAACAACCTTAATGTGTTTCAGTTAGAAGTAACAATGCTTGCCTTATATATAGTAACGCAGTTAACAAGAGCTCCCTGTAACACAACCGCCTTGCCATCCACATGCATCCTAATGCCAGAATCTTACAAAAAAAATGTGTTGTTTTTAATAAAAGAGGTCAAACTAGAAGCCAACAAGATGGCTGCTCCCTGTTGAACCTCTGCAAAGGTGCTGGCTTCCCCACCAGCATTTCCGCCATGCTCTGGAGAACTAGGGGCATTACCACAGAACTGGTGCTACACGGGGCACCACAAATGTCTGCCCCAAAGGCCTGGACAAGCCACTTTGGCCCTTGGCTCAGTGGGCCAGGCAGTGTGGCAGTTGAGAGCAAGCAGCCCTGCCCATCGTGGTGACTTGATCCTAGCCAGTAGAGGCACAGAGCAGCTGAGCCCTATAGGAGGAGCCCTGTGAGTGGAGGACTGCCTTTTCCCACCTCCACACTGCAGAGGAGTGGGTATTTACCGACACTGAAGGACCAGGCAGCCTCAGAATGGAGTCAGACATGTAGTGAAATTAACAGGGCCCAGATATGGACAGACATTAGGAAGCTTTGTCCTGCTCTTTCTTGAGAGTTAGAGATTTGAGGGCTCAGTTTGGTTAAATATCATTGCGAGTCTGTGGATCACGCCAGGAAGGCAGCCCAGGCGATCCTGAATTATAAGACTGTTTCCAGAAATGTGTCCATTTAACGCTACAATTGGAGTAGATGTGATAATATGTTTATTCCTTCATAACAAAACTGATTGCTGATATTCCTGGTTGGGTCCCTTCTCAACTTTAGAAGGAGGTTGAAAACATGGCTTTTCAGGAACTCAGATTTTTAAGATAGCTGCCTCCTGTACCGATCAGTAAGCTAGCGCCAGGACACCGAATAGTAACAGAGCGCTTTACAAATATTCTATATTGACACTGACATTGACAAGGGTCCTGAGTCTCTCCCTGGTCATAACCCTGTAGTGACCTAAGCAGTAAAATGGTGCACAAAGTTACTGGCCCCGTCCATGCACTGAAGTATATGTTGGACTGACAGGGAGTATGGGTGTCAATTACAATCGCTAGTACTCAGCTATTTTGACTACAAACCAGCGACGGGACAACATGATTTTCAGTAATAAATCTTCGGGCCTCTAGTTGGTGTGCCTTAAGAAAGCCCCAAGTCAGATACACCGAAACCATCATATTCTACCACAAAATTCTTTCGAGGGCAATATCGGTCATTGGTGCGACTATGTTTACCATGGACACCAACATAACTGACATGATGTCAGAGGTGAAATCATTACACCATGAGATTTCATCTTTCCAAGTCAAGCTGGATAAGGTAGACAGGAGGCTAGATGCAGTGAAATTACAGTACGAGAAGCTTCCTTAATCGTAAACCTACGACTCAAGGTCACTGATCTTGAAGACAGGGCATGAGGGCATAATGTGACAACTTCGGCATTTACGGGGTGCCGAAAAACTCAGAGAAAGATAATATGCTGCTATTTTTTTTTTGCTGAAATGTGAGTGAAAGGTGAGTGAGAAAGTGACAAGTGCATATACAAAAGAAAGATGCATGAGTTCTGGCTCCAAATGTTATTTATTGGAGTGGGGTAAACAGAGTCAATATGACGTTTGTAGACGTCTGTGGTAAGGGCAGTTGAACCTTTCCAACTCCCATTGCACTGTGTGATCACCATATGAGGTTTTGATTTACTTACTTAAATTCTTATATAATTACTCATGTGTTATGCTATGTAGATTTGTACAGCGAACTATGACCGGGGAGGGTATCCTGGCGCTCAGCAGGTGTGTGCCCAGCCAAACCTTAGGCCTAACAGGACTACTCCAAAAGCCAAGTCTTCAGCTTCTTGCAGTATTCTAGGAGTGAGTAGGAGCTCTTAAGTGCCATGGCAGGTTGTTCCACACTTTAGGAGTGATGTAGGAGATGGCTCAACCACCAGATCTGGTTTTCTATTTACGCAGGATGTGTCCGAGTAGAAGTCCAGATGAGCGGAGGTGTCTGGAAAGTTTGTGAAAGCAGATGCGATTGTTGAGGTATGCTGGGCCAGAGTTACATTGTACCTTGAAAGTGTGGGTGAGGAGTTTGAACTCTACTCGTTTGTATATGGGGAGCCAGTGGAGCTCCTTCAGGTGTGGTGTGATGTGAGTGTGGCGCAGGAGGGTGAGAGTGATTCTGGTTGCAGAGTTCTGAATTGGTCTTTAACTTTCTGGTGCGTTTTTTGTTGATCCCAGCTTAGAGGCTGTTCTTGTAGTCTGGCTTGCTTGTGACAAGGACATGGGTGACGGTTGCCCGGGTGCTGACTGGGAGCCATTGGAAAATCTTCATCAGCATCTTTAGGGGTGATGGCCTTGACTTGGGTGGTCATATCGAGTTTGCTGTTGATGACAATCCTGGGTTCTTGGCATGGGTGGTAGGAGTGGCTGTTGGTCCTAGCTCTGTTGGCCACCAGGTGGAGTCCCACTAAGAAATACTCTTACCGAAGATCACGATTTTGCTTTTATCTGTGTTCAGCTAGAGAGTAGGTTAAAGTAGTTTTCCATCCAGTGGCGATTTCAGCAATGCGTCTGGTAGGTTAGGGAGTAAATGAGTTGTGGGTCATTGGTGCATGAGAGGACTTTGACATTGTGACAGCGGATGATGCTAGCTTGAGAAACCATGTATGCATTGAAGATTGTCAGGCTCAGGGAGGATCCTTTTTGCCATTCTCAGTTGAGGGCAAGGGCGTCCGAGGTGCATGGCGCCAGGCTGACTGACTGGGTGCGTCCAATCTGGAAGGAGCAGATCCATAGGAGTGCGTGTCCTTGGATTCCTATGTTGTGTAGGAATTGGATGAATATAGCGTGGGAGATCATGTCAAATGTTGCAGAGAACCCACAAAACATACCAATGTATGGCGAGTTAAGCTAGAAGAAACTCCCGAACTGTCGTAAGATATCCTATCCAATGTGTTTGATGTATGATGAGATTGTGGAATTCTTCATTATACATAACTTCAAACACTTGCAAATGTACGTTATGATATGTTAATGATGCAGTATCAACTTGTAACATGAAATGTAAAATCCCAATAAACAAATTTAAACCCAAAAAAAAAAAAATGTTGCAGAGAGGTCCAGGAGGATAAGGGATGCCGTGCCTCCTCTGTCCAGAGTCAGGCAGATGTCATCCGTGGTAGGGATTAGGGTAGTTTCCGTGCAGTGGTTGGGCATGAACCCAGAATGAGTGGTGTTGAGGAGTTGATGGTCATGGAGATAATTAGTGAGGCGTCTGTTGCTGATTTTCTCAAAGACTTGGCCATGAATGGTAGTAGAGAGATCAGTCTGTGGTTGGCGAGCGTTGGAGAGTCCGGGGAGTGTTTCTTCAATGGAAGAACAGTTGCACAATTCCAAACATCTGGGGAGGAGTTGGCCTAACGGCTAGGGCGGTCGACCTCGAATCTGGGGAACTGGGTTTGAGTCTCGGCAATGACGCTGAACAGCCTGTGATTCTGGGCAAAGCACTTAATCTCCCCGTGCCTAACAAAAATGAATGTGTCCTCATGTAACGCAACTGGTGCTATGTAAAGCGCTCTGATACCCGATTCGGGTTAAGCTTGCGCTATATAAAACTCTGTAAAAAAATGTTTTAAAAAAGGTTGCAGAAGAGGTGGAGGCGTGGTGGAAGCAGGGGTCTGATGGGGCCCCTTAGTGTACTTCATAGTAACGTGAGTTTCTTCTAGGGGATGATGGGCAATGTAGTTGGCATCAGTTGCGGCCCGTGGAGGGAGTTCCGTGGGGTGGAAAGGCAGGGCGGGGCGGGGGAGGGGCAGGGTGGGGGTAGTAAACACCGGAATTTGGATGATTGGAGGTAAGTAAACAATTAAATAAATAAAACTTATTTCGTAGCGAGCACTGCATCGCATTTTGCGATGCAGGGCGCACAACAAAATTCTTTTTATTTATTTAATTGTTTACTTACCACCAATCATCCATATTCTGGTGTTTACTACCCCCAACCTGCCCCTGCCCCGCCCCACGGAACTCCCTTTACGGGCTGCAACTGGTTGGCATTGGATATTTGGGGAGGCCTTTTGCGATGTGTCTGTCTGATTCTGTTGCGGGTGAAATTGCTGTAAATGGTGGTGATTTTGTAGCTGAAGAATCGAGAGAGATTGTTGCAAAGGTCCTGTGAGTGGGTGATCCGAGTTAGAGATGGCCACTGGTGAAGTGAAATCCTTCACAATGGAGAAGATTTCTTTGCTTCTGTTGGTGCTGGCATCAATGCGGTCCAATAGAGCACAGCATTCATTTTGGAGGTACAATCGAAAGGTGAAATAACCGAACTTCAAGGAGTCTTGAGATATGCCTCTGTTTGTCGAGTGCTGTACTGGGGTGTTCTGGGAGCGCAGCTAAGCATGCCTGGCCTCAAGCCACTATTCCACACCTATGCTGTCAGCAAGTTCTTAATAAACCACCCTTGGACCTCTGCACGGGGGTGACAAAAACACAGTGATGAGGTGATAAATATAGCAACTGTATCTCTTCTTCAACCTGAGACCAATGGCACAATCTCAAGACCGTTGAGCCAATTGTAGACTGTCAGTGCAGTGAGATACAAGACCCCAGGACTGCTGGCTTAGCCAGACCACAGGTAACCATGGTGAGATAGGACACAAGACCTCAGGACACTTAGCCCCAACCAAACCACAGAGACTCATAGTGATCTGAGAAACAAGATCTTTGAACCTCTGTACAAGACAGTCCACGGAGAGTCACAGTGAGAAATAAGACCTCTGGGCCTCAGCCCCAGCCTGAGCGCAGAGACTCGTAGCGAGGTGAGGAACAAGACCTCGGGACCTCTGCCCCAGCCAAACCACAGAGACTCATAGTAAGGTGGGAAACAAGAACTCATGGTCGCTGTCCAAGCTGGATCACCAAGGTGAGGTGGAAAACATGACCTCTGTACAAGACAAGCCACAGAGACTCATAGTGAGAAATAAGATATCAGGACCTCTGCTCCTCCCTGACCACAGAGACTCATAGTCAGATGAGAAACAAGAACTGATGATCGCTGCCCAAGCCAAATCACCAAGCCAAGATGAGGTGGGAAACATGGCCTCTGTACAAGACAAGCCACAGAGACTCACAGTGAGAAACAAGACCACAGGTCCTCTACCCCAACCAAACCACAGAGACCCAGACTGAGGTGAATTACAACCTCAGGAGTTCTGGCCCAACTAGATAATAAATGCCAATGGTAAGGTCATATATATGCATCAAAGGTGTATGCCCCAGCCTGACCACACTGACCACTGATGAGGCAACAAACAACCTTACGACCGCATCTAAGCCTGATCATAGAAGCGAATAGTGAGGTCTACCTATACAACACAGCAGAAAAATATGTTTCCAAGGAGGCCAGAAGGACCAAAGTTACTGGATACTGAAGGATGTATATTTACGTGTTACTAAAGCCCTTGCCATATGTGTCAGTCAGTCATATGAAAGTAACTTTCAGCACAAAGATTTGAGATGGCGTGGCTTGCTTATGACTAGAAGGGCACTGAGATTTGTCCAAACATCACTCGCTCTAAATGCATGCCTTCATTTATTTACTGTCCACCTGCTTTTCGAGCCCTTCTAGCCACCCGGCCTTTACCGGTCAGCCAGATGCAGGCGTCCCTTGTGCGCTTCCTCTCATCCATTTCTCTGCTGGAAGAACATCAAAGGATATTGCGTGCATGCTTCTCCTTCACAGCGACTTCCTGCGTGTTAATGGCCTTATTAATGCTGATAGTCTGAAAAAGACAAGAGGGAAGGGGGAGATGAAAAGGGAGCTGTTAATGAAAAGGGATCAACAGTGGCACACAAGGGATCTTTTCCTCACAGATTCATAGCCCTTCCGTCTCACAAACCCACACATCCTCTCTCCCACAAGCGGGCACACACTGGCTCCATTGGCACAAGCTCCGAGCACCTGCAAGGCACTGAAGACATTGGCCCACTTGGAGAAATTTACATCAGAAAGCATTCAGCCCTTGCAACAGTGGATGCTTGGCGCGGGTTATATAGTTGGTTCCACGCAATGTGTGTTACGAAACTCACCGTCAATGCACATGTACAACAAATCTGAAGTCTCAAGACAAGGGTTGCCCAACACCCTGCCAAAAGCAAATGCAAGAAACATTGAAGTCTGGTTTGACCCCCTGTCCCTTCCCCTCCCCACACACATCCACATCCCCCAAAGGGAGGAGGTGGACAAACCTATTGGAAAATGTGAAGATTTTTAAAAGGGCTGCAATGCTACAGGTGGACAGGATCAATCACACGCTACCCCTGATTCTGCCCCAGCCCTACTGTGTTTCCAGAGGTAAAGGCCCATTGGTAAATATCAATCTCACTCTGGACCTCTAGGCTTCGCCATCTCTGGGTCGCGCAGCTATGTGGAGCGCAAACAAAGCCCAGTCTGCCCTCGGCGGCTTCCTGTTGAGTCACTTCCTGGCGCTGTCAAGGGCCAGGACCTTCCGGTTGAGCGGTGAACTGGCATCACTGTACAGCTTCCTGCCCGGGCAGCTGCGAGCCAAGCCAGATCCGAGCACAGGCTCTTTATTATCATCAGTACGTGGTAGAGAAGGAAGCAGGTGGCATACGAGGACAACGGAGCTTCCTGTGCACACTGGGAGAATCATCGGCCAGGATAAGGCTCCACGCCATCAACAGTACCATGTTTCCAGTCCTGGCCTTTCATTGGACAACATAATGCATCCTGGATACTGAAGCCTTAGTTCGCTCCAAATCACTCCATTTTTGGAATGTAAACCACGGGTCTGAAAACACGGGGTCCTGCCAAAAATGAGGAAGGCGGCAACACCACGGGAACGGCCTTCATGAGACAGGAGCGCAGAGAAGAGCACTATCCATCCTGGGGGAGAATGCGCTCTTTTCAACCTCCCAGAGGTGGCCCCTCCAAAAGGAAAGAGTTGACTTAGACTGTTCCTACCGAGAGGCCTGGGACTGAAGGGCCAGAGACTGCAGACACTTCTGACCTCTTCAAGAAACACGTCAAGTGAGAGACAAGGAAGAAACGCTCCGCTTCCACAGAGAGGCCATGTACCTGGCATGGACAATGAGGTCCTCTCTTGCATCGCCATCATCTCCGGTCACCTCACTACCCCCTCCAAAGACGCCCTGCTGGCTGCTGCTCCTAGAGGAGTCCCCCATTCTATCCATTATCCCTCCTTCCTCATCCTTCACAGAGAAGTTTCAATTCCACCCTCTACATACTCTCTTTTTACTAGACCATCCCTCCCATGTCAACCCTCAAGCCCCGTGTTCTCCTGGACTCTTGACTCTATTTCTCCATTGTCTCCAGGTCTGCTGGCATCTCTGCCATGTCATGTCATGTTATGCGTGTTCGTAAAGTGCACTATCACCCGTGAGGGTATCCTGTCGCTGAGCCGGTGTGTGCCTAGCCCTGCCTATGGGAGGTTGGTTCACTGAAAAGAGTCTACAGCTTCTTGCGGCCTTCAAGAGCGGAGGAGGCTCTGGTGTGTAGCGGGAGGTCATTTCATGCTCTTCTCACACTTCTTTTCCGCCTCCAAACATCTAACCTCCCTCACCATCCCTTCCTCTGTCACCGCTCCAGTCACCTAAAGTCACTTTTTCCCTCCCACTCTTTCCTCTCCAAGGCCCGACCCTTCTCCCTTCTGAAAGGTGTTTCCTTCTCAATCTATAATCAGGTCTCCCTCCCGCTGGCTGCTCTTTCCTTCCACTCCCGTCGGGCTTCCGTGTCTAATTATAGCTCCTCGGTGACGGTCCTGGCCTCGCGCGCTCTGGATAGCGCTGCTTCTAGAATGTTTTCCTGGTAAGTGTGGTAATTAAGATTCTTTCCGAGAGTGGCAGCTGCTTTGGTAGATTTCGGCTTAGATCTCAGTTTCTGCCTGGAATACATTTGCTCTCTGGATTTAGGACCAAGACTGCGACCCCAGGGTCTCAAGTCTCCTGCTTGGAGAAGGCAAGTTCCCGGCACGCGGGACTGCATGTGCTGGAGGGAAGCGGGGAGGCCGCTGGCCCGGTGTGCTGCTTAAAACAGGGGTTTGCCATTTATAACTAAGATGTACTTTTTCATTCTTCAACACCCAGTTTACCAATACCACTTCCTTTTCAAATGCGCTTGAAATTAAAGTTCTTTCTTGTTATAGATGCTTCAAAGGAGGCAAAACCACCAACCTTACAGACAAGTCTGTAGGTTTTTCTTTTAAGTTGGGGTAGGCAGGTGCTAAAAGGGGGGGGGGGAGGGAGTTAAAGTAATGAAGAAGCACTGGCAGAGCCAACCAGTTGCCAATCAATGGCATTCGATTTTCAAATAACTGTGACATTTAAAAAGTGCCGATATAACTGCTGTGTTGCATGATGCAGAGTGATTACGCAATGCGGTGGCCAGCTCTTTGGGGAGAATAGGGATAAACATAATGAGAAGTTATATAAAGTGTTTAAGTTTCTGGAAAGCAATGGGTTGACTTAAGTAAGTGCAGATTTGCAGAAGAGACATGTGATATGTGAGGAAAGTGTCAAACCCGAACAGGCCCTGATTAATGCAATTACTGGAGCACCTACCCTACCAATACGGACGAGGTAAGGTCATTTCTGAGCATGGCGGAGTACTGTGCCAAATTTATTCCGAATTTCGCAGCAAGAGTGTTCAATATTCGGCAACTGCTTAAGAAACGCACAACATTTGTTTGGGACCTGTTGTGTGAAGAGGAATTTAGGTATGTCAGGGAATTTTTGGGGACAGTACCAAATTTAAGCAGTTTTGAACCCAAGATGAATAGTTCAATTACTGTGGATGCTAGTAACAAAGGTCTTTGGGCTGTACTCACACAAAAAACTGAAAGTGTTAAAGAGAACACTATTTTGTTTGCCTCCAGGTCATTATCTCCTACTGAAGAGGGGTATCCCATTATAGAGAAGGAAGCTTTAGCATGTGCCTGGGCACTGGATCATTTTAGGGCTTTTGTGTGGGGCAGACCTATAGTGATTAGAAGTGATCATAAGCCACTAGTAAAGTTACTTACCACAGAGGGGAGTAAGTTTGCTTCAGCTAGAATTGCCAGATTGTCCATGAGGATGAAGGACTACATTTGTAGTATTGAGTATGTTCCAGGAAGAGACAATTTGGTGGGGGATTGTTTATCTAGGTTGCCTAATCCTTTAGAAGTATGTGAGGATAACCCCTGCAATGATTTCACGGTGGGTCTGATTCATGACGCTGGGACACCTGTTATCATGCAAAAGAGTGGAAGGACAAACAGAAAGAGGATAGAGTTTTGCATCAAATTTTTAGATGCATGGGTTGGCCAAGGAAAGAATTATTATCCAAGGAATGTAGGCCATTTTGGGAAGTGAGGTCCGAATTCTCTCTTGAAAAAGAAATGGTAATGAGAGGATGCAAAATAATTCCACCAGAGGGTGTGCATAATTTGATTTTTGATTTGTGTCATGAAGGTCACTTGCAGTTGTAAGGACCGAGAGTGTAGTTAAATAGTCATTTTGGTGACCTGGTGTAGACAAAGCAGTAGAGAAATGTGTCCGCAGGTGTGGAGTTTGTACTTCTGCCGATAAAACCCTTAGCACTTTGAGACCTCCTATGAGTAAAGGACTAATCCCTAAGCAACCTTGGGAGATTGTGACACTTGATCTAGTGAGACCTGTTGGGGACAACCAGGAATATGTCATTGTCTTAATAGATTTGTTCACCAAATGCCCAATTGTGGAGGTGGTAGAAAAGGCAGACACGTTTACACTGTTGAAATTTCGAAACAAAGTTTTTGGGGCTGCAAGTATTCTTGCAGTGCTTCTAAGTGACAATGAGTTAAGTTTACATCCAATGCAGCTAGCCAAAGGGTATTTTGAAAGAGTAGGAGTTAGGCACAAACTCCTGCACTTTACAACCCCAGTGGTACTGGCACTGTTGAGAGGTTCAAACAAGGGGTAAAAGGGGTAATTCAAGGTGCCATTAGTAATGGAAACGATTGGAAGAATGCAATATTTAAGGCTGTGTGGGCTTACTGGGTGACCAAAAGTGATATCACAGGCATGTCCCCCTTTGTCATGATGAGAGGGAGGAATCCTGGATTCACGTTTTCTCCTGGTTGGTTGTGTGAATCTGTTGTGCAAAACTAAGGTTGGTGCGCAATCACCACAAAAGTAAAGAGTACTATGATGTTCATAACAGAGCCAAGACCATCAGTATTAAAGTGGGTGATGGGGTAAGAATCAAGAAACCTGTCAAGGTACCTAAAGGAGAGAGTCCATTCTTCCAAACGCAGAGAGTTAGGGAGATTCTTAGGAATGCTGTGAGACTAGAGGATGGTAAAGTGTGGAACCTTAAAAGGGTGTCTGTGTGCAGTATGGATATCTTTTCAGATGTGAATTCTGACTCTAGGAATGGAACAGATTCCCTCTGGGCTACAGACATTTGTGAGTTTGCCAATGATGAAAGGAGGGATGAAGAGCGGGATGGGACTAGTGGTGGTGTACCAAGTACAAGTGGTATTGGAGGTGCATGCAATGAAAGAGTGTGTGAGGATTCCAGAAGTTAATGTAGCAGGAAAAGGGAGTTACCTTTTTGACTGAAGGACGTTGTGGTGGGATGATGCAATTTTTTGTTACATATTTTTTTTCCTAATTGCATTTCTTTTGTGTATGTGTGTTTTTTAATGTGGGGGTTATGGGGGTTCAGTTAGGAAACCATACTGCATTTTATTGTGTTTATGTTTATAAGGAAGGGGATGTGTTGTGATGTGCATATTCTTAGAATTCTAGATATAAGGTTCTAGAGTATAACATGCATTGCTGGGTGTTCAGGTTCCACTGTAGTACGTTTACCGCTGCAGGACAGGGCACACCTGTTTCCTGTAATGTGAAGTTTCATGGAATAAACATCTTTGCAAGATACAAGGACCTCGTGGATTTAATACAACCCACACAACACCTATCAATGCCATTCGATTTGCCAATAACCGGGACGTTTAAAATGTGCCGCGATGGCTGCTGTGTTGCCTGATGCACAGTTTTTACGTAATGCGGAGGCCATCTTGAAATTACTGAAAACACGGTTTTTCATAAACAAAAGTTTTCTATATTTTTAACAGGGCTGATCACTACTACTAGCTTTGCCAACACCAGTGCATTGTAAAAGCATTTGGCACTGGCACTCCCAATAGCGTCTGAAACTATAACACTTTAGCTAGTAAGATGCATGTTTGTAAAGCACAGGTTCATCTAGAAAGGTATCCTGTCGCTGAAATAACAGATGTTTGTTACTCGACTCAAAGGCAGTCGTGATCGACCTCTGAAGCATGAAATGCTGAAGGGACCTGCCAAGATTTGAACCTATGAGGTCAGGCACAGAACCCTGCAATGGATGCATTACTACACTAACACACAAGACCCGGCTGGACCACGGCACACAAGAGGGTCAGCAGAGGAGAGACAGAAAACTTGATATGGGATACAAAGAGGCACATGGAGTGCAAAAGGACAACATCCATGGTATCACTAAGGCCACCATCAGGCACGTGGCAGGCTCTGGAGGAGTACCTGGCGGAAACATGAGAGGAGAGGGACAGAGCGAGTGAGGCAGGAGCAAAAGATAGAACACACTCTAGGAGAAAAGTAAGACGCAAGACATGCACTCCCATGGAGTGCTAAATTCCAAATGAAAGTTTAAAAAAAGTAGTCCATGACGTCAGAAGCGGAAGGATACACCTAAACCAATCAAAACCAGGGATAAATCAAACTATGCTCCAGGGTTGGGATAAACATACAGAAGCAAGAGGAAAACAATGCCATAAAGAGCAGGTAACTATGATAGATAAGAAAGTCATCTAATCATAAACAAGTGCTACCCCAAAGTCCACTCAGTGTAGTACTGTATACAACGCTAACCGTGACAGACCACTCAAGCTGCCTGTAGTACGATCACAAAAACGGTTCCTACCAGGCCCAATCTTCACTTTACTAGCAAAAATATCGATCTCTTTCTCAGCAATATTTACAAGCAAAACCACTAAACGCTTTGACAGTGTATGCAAGAGCACGTAAAGTAATTCAAGTCAGTGATACAGTCTGGGTTACCAGTCACACGTCATGTTGCTGGTACCTCTGTCCCTATTTCCTGGGAGTATTTCACAGATGTGTTTCTGTAGATCTGTTTTTTTCATGCAACAGGAGTCTTGCATAGCACATGCTGCACAATGAGTTGCCTCAGTGTCTAGGTAGTTATGACAGAGCACAACTGTCAGCTCAAGAGTTGAGGCTAGGGGGAGGAGCCAAGCAGCGAACAAAGATGGCCGCATAAGCTCCCGGCTCCGCCGACCTCCGTCTGTTGCTTGATGATCCTGCCAGAAATCCTGATTTCACGCCCGACCCCCGTACGGATCAACTATTACTGAGTCTGGCGGTGTGGTCCCGAGAACTTTACCACCCTGACTGACGGAGTTTTGTCGTGTGGAAGATCTCGGCCTAACTTCTCCTGTGAGCCGGGACCTCGAGTACTGGCCCTGCCGGGTTACAGTTCAACAACAACGGCCGTGGGACCCGGACAGGGTCCGGTCGCTTGACTTGAAGAGTATCCTGTCCCTAGTTTGGTGGAGTGCCTTCGGTTCGGTACACACTGCGGAGGTGTATATATCCTGTAAGTGGCTGTGAGGTCGGGGGTCCCTGTCCCGGCGGCTGGCGCCCACGCTGGGTTGGAGCCCCCGCCCGAGATGCCCTATCACTGCTTGAAAATGCACCTTCAGTCCCCGCCTGCCCTGCTCACGTTTCTGTCCCCGGAGGAACTGTGTACTCCGAGGGACACACAGATGGCTGAAATCGAGCAAGTGGAGGCGGTGCGGGGTAACAGCGAGCCGTCCTTGAGAACCGTAATGGCCGCCTTTGGGGAGCTTCAATCATACACGGATGCCATTTTCTACAATACGATCGCTGGCAACATCGTAACTGAACGATCATGTACGGACCCTGATCTGTCTGGAGACTTTGGGCTAGCAGTTTTTCCCACGCTACCCGCTGAACCGGATGATCGAGACCCCACTTATGACAAAGCCTCGACACCATTGCCCAGACCACAGAGTGCTAGCGGACTTGTTGATCTGGAGAAATGCCCGCCAATATCGACGCAGCCGTCTAATGTGGTGTTCACGGAACTGCCCCTCCCTGGGACCACTGACAACAAGACTCGACGGATGCTGATCTCGTTTTTCGCCCGAGTGGTTCTTTCATGGCGGTGGAGATCGGGATACTCGAACATTTGGCTGACAAAGGCGAGTGTCATGGCGGCGGATGACTGCGGAGGACTGGGGAGTTTGTTCGGACTCATAATACCGGTTCATGAACTGCCTAGGACTTTGGTTTCTCCTGGAGTTGTGATGGTACCGTTTGATAGACTCCGTATGAAAAATCGCAGGGGTCAAGGGTGAGACTGTTGGCCTGGTTTTGATTTAAGGGGTGTGTGAAGGACGAGGGATCCGCCATTTTATTGATAGCGGGAGTTGGGACGGTGTAAGACGTCTTCCCTGTGTGATATTGTTCATAACTTTATTGAGTGTTGGCTGGATTCAAGACTAGGGTTGTGCGTTTCAGACGGGGGGTAGTGAGAACGGGGGCATGTGTGATATTCTTCTCCTCCTCTACTTTTCTTTTCTTTTCCTTTCTTTTATAACTCTATATTCTTACTATATTTCGGGTTTTGGATACTGGGCGACAGGCACGCTGCTAGGGGGGTAGGCCGTAGCCATCTGCAGGGGTGCAGGGTGGGGGGTTGGGGGGAGGGGTTTTATTTTATTTTTTTCCGTTCTTTGTTTCTATGGCCTTTTTTATTCTCGTTTTTCTGGCTTTCCTTTTACTTTCTCTTGTTCTGGGATTGGGATCAGTGAATCTGGTTAATTTTTTGGAATCTCATGGATATGTCGTAACCCGTGCCTCTACATTTACTGTGTCATCGACATCAATGGGCGGGCGCTTGCCTGGTGAACATAGTGACGGTATACATGCTTATATTGATTTGCTCGTTTAATTGAATTTCTTTACAGTGTTGGACTCGCTTACTTGACCCGCTCATTCGATGATTATGTTCTAAATTTGGCGCCTGATCCCTCCCCCTTTCTTTCCTATTTATCTATTTCATATGTGAATTACATTCGTCTTATTCGAACCTATCCTGATTTTAAAACATAAATTAAACCTCATGTATCCGGTACTATGATCCGTGTGTGCCGAAAAGTTTGTGCTTCTATTGTGCTGCCGTGCCTTCGGGATGTTCGGCTGAATAGCTGTGTACACTTTTTGCATAAATAAAGGTTTTCCCAAAAAAAAAAAAAAAGAGTTGAGGCTAAAGGCAGTATGAATTTCTGACCGTGCCCGTCACTGTGTCAAAGTTGTTTTGGCTACATGCTCACTCAGTCGTTGGCCTCTTTGCAGAGAGTACAAGGTTACATGTGTCAATTGGGGCCCATTGGGGAAAGGGAGGGGGGGGAGCAAAGCACCGACCCGAGGCTCAATGTAGGTGTGATAAAGGCCGCTTTATTGGAAGCAGGTGCATCCTACACAATACCATCCTCGGCCTGCGCCGCACAATCTAAACCTCATACATACGTAATTTCCTGACTCACCCCCACCCCCTCCCCTAACTGATTCCCACAATCCACAAACAGTAACAATTAGCATAACATAATAGCATAGCGTAATTAGCATAACAATTAGCATAACGTCAATTTGCCTCTCCACCTGGCTAAATACTTTATTGTGCTTGACCTACCCCCCGATAATCCCAACAGGTTTTCTACTCTTCCCCCATATAATAGGAATAACCGCCCCTACATGCAGAATGCACCCTACACCCGCTCCAGCGACATGAGAAACCCCCCACCCAATCATAAAACCCCCCCTTGCACCAGCCTCCAACAAAACATCGCCCAAAATCCTACGGAACCCCCCCCCAAGCTACCCCGAAAAGAAAACTCCCCCGACAAAGGGGAATGCCTGCCCATGGGCCCCCCCCCCCCACAACATGTCCCAGGGAGGGTGGGAGGGGAAAAAATTGTCCCTCCGCCATCCCCCGCCCGCCGGCCGAGACACCACACTCAAAATGGTGTCTCTGCCGCGTGGCCAGCCGGATACAAACCCCCAGCCCAAAAGGAGCCCAACCAAGACCCGCCCCCAGCCCAAAAACTACCGGAAAACGCCCAACCCGTCCCCGGGCGGCGCCAGCACCAACCCCTCCCCCTCTCCCTGGCCCCCAAATTACCCCGGGCGGGGCAGGCCTCCCTTTGGTCGCCCCCCCCCCCCAGGGCCCCCATTGGGGCCCATTGGGGAAAGGGAGGGGGGGGAGCAAAGCACCGACCCGAGGCTCAATGTAGGTGTGATAAAGGCCGCTTTATTGGAAGCAGGTGCATCCTACACAATACCATCCTCGGCCTGCGCCGCACAATCTAAACCTCATACATACGTAATTTCCTGACTCACCCCCACCCCCTCCCCTAACTGATTCCCACAATCCACAAACAGTAACAATTAGCATAACATAATAGCATAGCGTAATTAGCATAACAATTAGCATAACGTCAATTTGCCTCTCCACCTGGCTAAATACTTTATTGTGCTTGACCTACCCCCCGATAATCCCAACAGGTTTTCTACTCTTCCCCCATATAATAGGAATAACCGCCACTCGAGGGACGTGCTAACGGTCCTCGACCCCCCCCCTAGGACTCCCCAACGCTTAAACCCGGGACGTGCCGCCCGACCCAGCCGGCAGGACCACTCCCCTAACCATATGGCGCGCCGCGGACCCCCCTCAACACCGAGCTGCCATGTCTATGCCTTCGTAACGCCGGCAGGTCCTCCCCCCCAACCATAGGGCCATGCCCTCCGTCCCAACGTATAGGGCCATGCCCTCCGTCACCACGTATAGGGCTATGCCCTCCGTCACCACGTATAGGGCCATGCCCTCCGTCACCACGTATAGGGCCATGCCCTCCGTCACCACGTATAGGGCCATGCCCTCTGTCACCACGTATAGAGCCATGCCCTCCGTCCCCAACGTATAGGGCCATGCCCTCCGTCACCAATATATGGGCCATGCCCCCGTCACCAGCTATAGGGCCATGCCCTCCGTCACCAACTTATAGGGCCATGCCCTCTGTCACCAACGTATAGGGCCATGCCCTCCGTCACCAATGCATAGGGCCATGCCCTCCGTCACCAATGTATAGGGCCATGCCCTCCATCACCAACTGTATAGGGCCATGCCCTCCATCACCAACTGTATAGGGCCATGCCCTCAGTCAACGTCACCCCCCGGGGCGTGCTTCCAGTCCACGGAATCGAGCTCTCTACCAAATGTGACCGCACCGAAAACGGGCCGTACCCTCTCTACACCAGAGAGAAGCCCTCCGGATGGTGCGTCCCACACCGGAGCCCGTCTGCCCGGAAAAAACCCCTGCCGCATCGCCCCCCACCCCCCGTCACCCACCATACCCCGCCGCCCCCGACATGGCCGCGTCACCGTTCCGCGTCAGACCCCGCCATACGTCGCGACCCCCCTGTCCTCCGGCGGGCGTGTTCCCTGACCATGGAGTCGAGCTCACCACGGAGAAATGACCACACCGACACGGGACCGTGCGTCCCCTCTGGCGCCCAGGGAGACGTCCTCCACACAGTGCGTCACCCCCCAGAGCCTCGGCCTAACCAAACCGCTTACCCTGTTCCCGCCTATACGCCAGCACCGTCCGCTCGAGCCTCCCAAAACCTGCACCTAGGCCAACACCCCAAAATGTGTCAGCACCCAAACCCGCCCCACGTGCACCCTGACGGCAAGACAAGGATCCCGTACGCTCCGGCAAACCCCCCCGACCCTGCGGGACGGGTAGACTCCACCCCTTTCAGAAACCCCCAGGTTACCAACCAAGGTGCACCGGAGCCCGAAAGAGGCCCGAACGACCCCCTATCAATGCCCCCCGGTCCCTGCCTACAACTCCAGCCCCCGCCCAGACCTTCACCCAGGCCGCCCCAAGCCCCGTGTAGTCCTCCAAAACGCCATAGACCTCCCAGACGCTCTGTACAATCTACCCCTGCCCTTATTCCCCCTCATAAAACCCCATATGTGCTAAGCTTAACTGGTCTTTTGCCGCTTCTGTCATTGCCTCCGCTCATATCATACAAGTAACCCTACCAGCCACGACTATTGGCTTTGTCAAAAGTTTTCGGTTGGAGAAGATAAATATACTGCATGCATACATAACACCATGTCCTTGTGGTATGTACCAAGGAAAAATGTTGTGGCACCTGTGCGAGTGGTTGTGGCGCAATGGCTAGAGAGCTACTAACTTCGGAGCTCAGGAAGCAGGGTCGAGTCTCAGCATCAGCCCACGGCCCAGTGCCTCTGAGCAAATCAATCAATCGCCTTACCCACACTCCACCCTGCCCAGGGCTTACCCGGGACCAACCATAGGGGTGCCCCCAAAGTGTTATGAAAGAAGGAGGGGCAGGCCTGACAAGTGGTTGCACTTGTCCGGAACACACGCCGAGTTAGCAAACTTTGCCCAGCTCCTACACTGCAGCCTTGAGTTCCCTTTCCTACGCACCCTCGACTTACTAGCCCGGCACCCACCGTGCACCGCACAAGGGACTTTACTATTAAGGCAAACATAGCAAACATGGCCCTCCAATTACCATTACGAATCCTGAATCACCTCAAAGTTATTTCTGTCTAAAGTTGCCTACGCATGATCATTTCCCAGGTTTCTTCCCCCAAAAGGACTAGCTACCCATGAACTCACAGAAATCTTCCCCATAGATTTGATGATTCCTTGTAGGAAACTACCAATTCATGTGTGGTATCCCCCCAGATTGTCGCCGTCCTTTTCTGAACCTGTTTCGTTTGCCCGTGGCAAAATGCCTGTGCTTTCCATTGAAACAATGTAAACTTGTTATTCACTTAATTGGCACCTTTCATTCCCGTTGAAGGTCCCTAGTACATAGACCCACCTGAAACCAGGGCCTGCCAAGGAATGCTGCTAGTGAGCTGCAGTACTCATTGTGCCCCCCACAAAATAGTATGTCTAAAACATGTCTCCAAGGTTACACTGCAGCCTGAGTGAGCCGGTATAATGGTTTTCATACCCGGCAAAAAGAACCCTTGTACCAATCATTAACCTTCCTGTAAAAGACTGTCAAGTCACCCTATAGGTAATCTTTAAAAGCCGTAAAAGACCATAGCGCAAAGTGCATGGTATGTACAATCAAGTATATTTAATAGCTCCAGGGTCTGGCAACAGAGACCAGCCACATTCATTTTTGTACTGTACCCCGACTGGCTCTCCCCTAGATGAACCCTAGTGTACACTACTGCCTTAACTAAGTGCCAAATGCCGTCCGTGTACAGCCATAAAATATTCAAAGGGCACATTTACTAACAATTAAAATTCAGTAACATCTCTACCATGTAAAATGTGCCGACACTGGGCGAGATGGTGCCTTCCTGTACCCGCATCTTACCATTGAAGTTCTTCCAGCACCGAGCTGATTTATCAGGCCAACTACAGTGTAATATGGCTTGCACCAGCAAATGAGGAAGACTAAACGCATACCCCATGAAGTTGCCTTATACCCGCTGAAGCCCAGGGCCGTGCATTGTGCTTGACAACCAATGTCATATTGGAACGCTGGTAGGGGTGTTAATTGAAAAATTTTTGTATTGTGAACAGGGAAAGGCCTGTGACGTCACTGGCCCCGCGTAGTAGTGAGGAAAGCACAAAAAGTGAGGAATGAAATACCCGAATTCACCTCAGCCCCTGTCGATGACGCATGACACCCACGCATCGCAACTGCAAAAGTCACAGGTACAGTAACGCCCATTCCGTCACGCACCCTTCCACTCGGGCCCTGGCAGTGAAAGAAACAGGCTAGCTAGGAAGGACTCACACAGCGTAGATGAAAGAGAAGAGATATTGCCCTGAACGTGAACAGAACGACACAAGCTGCGAAATAGCAGCCGTCTTGTAAAGACGAAACCCACCACCTTGCGCTTGATGTACCAGTGTCCGCTAGCAAGCGCTGTTTACCCAATGAATACTGGACGACTATAATTCTGTACATTACATGTGAACAGTGACAGCAATTAACGGAAGCAAGCAAGTTACACAACCCATATTGCCAATATCCCCAAATTCATGTGGGGCCCATTGCCAATGAGTCCAGCAGTCTTTTTCACCCCCCGCCCCGAAACAACACACCCCGGCGGCCGTAGGGACCCTTCGGGTAGGAGCAGCGGAAACTCACCAAATCCCACGTGGGAACCCGACCGCCCGCACCAAGCAGAGCCGGCCCATCATGTGAAACAGTTATAGTAATTAACGGCAGCAAGCAAGTCACGCCACCACATATTGACAATGTCCTCTAATTGCTGTGGGGCCCAGCGCCCAGGAGTCCAGCAGTCTTTGTCTCCCCTGCCCCGAAACAACACACCCCGGCGGCCGTAGGACCCTTCGGGTAGGAGCAGCGGAGACTCACCAAGTCCCCTGTGGGAGCCGACCGCCCGCACCAAGCAGAGCCGGCCCATCCGCTCGGCCGCGTGGAGCCGCATGCTGCTCACCCAAGCTCCACCAACCTCCAGCGACGTGCCAGCGAAATGTCCAGCCTCTCATTCTTGGTATCGATCAGCCCATTCCTCCGAAAAAATTGTCCCTCCGCCATCCCCCGCCCGCCGGCCGAGACACCACACTCAAAATGGTGTCTCTGCCGCGTGGCCAGCCGGATACAAACCCCCAGCCCAAAAGGAGCCCAACCAAGACCCGCCCCCAGCCCAAAAACTACCGGAAAATGCCCAAACCGTCCCCGGGCGGCGCCAGCTCCACCCCCCCCCTCTCCCCGGCCCCCAAATTACCCCGGGCGGGGCAGGCCTCCCTTTGGTCGGCCGCCCCCCCCAGGGCCCCCATTGTAATTACGATTCTATGGGAAAGTGTGTAAAGAAGGGACCCAGCTATTAAAATATGAACAGAGCCAAAAGAAAATGCATTTTTTGCATGTGGGAAGTGATGTGTGCGTGTGACAGAAGGATGCAGAAACAATGATGGAAAGGAAGAAGTGTAGACTTGCAAAGGGGGAGGGGGGCAAGTCAAAACGAGGTGTGAGGAATAAAAGGCTATAGGTGGCTAACAGAGAAGGGATTGAAGAGGAAAGTAGTGTGAAAGGTAGAATGGGAGTTGTTCAGACACTGAATAAAATACGTGCTTACAAGCATTTGTAAAGCCAATAGGTCTAACTTGTTTTAGGTGTATGCTGCTGTGTGATATAGTTGGATGCACACACAGAAAGCAGAGACAGGGGCACTGAAACACTACTGAGGGGGCACTATGCGTCCAGCGTTGTAAGGCCACGCACTTAATCACATAGGTCCCGCCGCTTGTAAATGATTCCTAGTTTTGCTTCTTTGGCCACCACGCTTTTATACACCCCACACACCTTCTGCTGGTATTAAATTCTATGAGCTGGAATTAGGGTAAAAGATACCTTGAGGGCAAAGAATAAACGAGAGAAGTCACGGAAAGCGAATCTGAGGTTGCAGGGCAGACTGTGCGCGAGAGCACCGTCGCCTGACTGAACCGGCGCGTGCCGGGGAGTCAGCGCCGCACGAGACCCTGCCTGTGTGGTTCACACACTCCCCGTGGGAAGTCTGTCTGTAACTGCAACGGATCGATTTACACTCCTAATAATAACAGTCTGCTGAGCGGAGTAACCTTTCCCGGCTCATCTCCTAGTGACCTTCAAGACCCCTGTCTTGCCTTATAAATACATTCAAGCAAAACATTTCAAGAACCTCTAAAATCAACTAAAACACACCTCCCACAGCACTCTTCCAACTAAAGTGTAATCTACACCCAAACAGCGCCAAGATAGTTCAACAGGTGCCTGCACAGCAGCTCATAAACCAAGATTATGAAATGCGGTCTGCTTCAAAATACACTCTGAAGCTTCAAATGGCTTTCAGAAAGAAACTGAAAAGACAATACTTCTAAAATTAATGCCAACACTTCCTGTGCCAAGTGCCTTACGCTAGAAAGAGGGCAGATGTTTGTTTTTATGGATCCCTCAGGCTCTATTTTAGGAATGTGTCATCGTATACCTTCATAAGGTGCATAGGCAGGACCTGGAGATCATCCTTGTCGGATCGCTTTCAGCTATGGATTGTTTAGATCCAACCAAGGAGTAATGGAGATAGACTCCAAGTTTTCTCAGAGCCTTTACTGGGGAGCGTGGTGACTCCAATGAAAGGGTTGGTGGCTAGAAACATTTGGGTAGACTGACAGAGGTTTCCTGGTCAATGGAGGTAAGACCTATGTGCCATTCGCATTATGCAGGAACCAGTAGAGAATAAAAACGGAGTCCTTGTCGATAGGAACTTCCTTTATTCTCATACTCCCAGTAAGTAACACGCATCTTCACACATATCTATATGGGTAAACAAAGACGCTACTGCAGCTCGCTCTCACCGGTCAGCTCCAGCCCGAATTCCAAATGACATCCTCAAGATTCCACATACCATCTAGTCCCCCGTCATAGAAGTTACTATTTGCTGATGCCACCAACCAGAATGCCACAGGTCTCCCTTGCCTAAAATAACAAAAACTAACCTTACCTAATACTAACTAACAATAATCAAGGTCTATTCTGCCTTCAAATAAGGCAACATTCTAGACTACCTTAACTTGAAAAAGTGAAATAGCATACATTAATACAAACATTAACCCGCCCACAATACAAACTCATCCAGTTTCTTAGCATGATAGTTCCCTCACACACTACATCTCACACCACCACCCCTCAAATCAGATGAAATTTGCTTATTCTCAACAGCAATACCATTCATACAATTCTAAAGTACAGTACAACAATCAAGATTATTCAAGGTTTCCGGCAATCCAACATCTAGAACCATACTGCCAGTACCAAAATTCCGTCCACCTCCCTTCCACTTCACAATCTACAAAAACTACAAGCCCCAATCCACCGTCACCGAAATCCTTCGCCTCATCGCAACTACAGATGCAAAACTCGACCACTTGCTAATGACCTGGGACCAGCTCACCACGCAAAACACCACAGTCATCCTGAACTCAGTCGACTTGGGAATACCTACAGACCCCTGTCCCCACCACATTTTCAACCCGGGAAGCAAGTCTATCAGTAACAAATTGACCACCATCTTCAACGAATCCCTTGACATTGCCACTTTTCCCGATAAATGGAAAACACACTGAAGTCATTCCCCTTCTCAAGAAACTATCTGCCGACCCCAGCTAACCCAAGAACTTCCATCCCATCTCTGTGCTCCCTTTTCCCGCCAAGGTCCTCGAGAAAGCCATCAACCGCCAACTCACGGAACACCTGGAGAACAGCAATCTTCTGGACATCTCCCAGTCTGGTTTCAGCACCAACCACAGTACCGTAACTGCCCCCATCGCTGCCACTGACAACATCAGAGCCCTCCTTGTAGGGAGCTGGCTCTGTATATACTATACCAAAGTAGGGTGTAGTGTCCAGAGAGTCCTGTGGATCCCCAGAGGTTTATAGAGGCTTAAGTGGATAATACTAAAAACTCTATTTGTGGTAGTGTGGGCGAGCAGTTAGTCTTATCAGAGGGTTGTTTTAAGCATTTGTTGTACACACTTAGGCAAGAAATGATTACACACACTCAGACTCAATCCAAGACCAATGGTTTTATATAAAAAGTTATTACTTTGTTATTTTATTTTAGAACCAAGAGAAACTCAGTTGCAGGTAAGTAACAGTTTCAAGAATACAGTAGGAATTGTGTGGTAAAGGCATAAAAGAACCTTACAGGAGTATTAGAAATACTTTGATAGAGTCAATCAAACAGTAGCAACTTAGCAAATGTGAGAATTAGACATTTAGTACAATAGGCAGAAATGCAATGCAATCCTATGGAAGGAAAACAGTTATTTACATTTACCGGTAAGTTCTCTACTTACACATCCAGACTTCGGGGGTTCAGTCCAACACTGGGCAAGGGTTGGATCAAGGAAGGTATTGCACCACCAGGGGCACTGGGGCGGCCGGGTGCAGAGGTCATTGGGCCCAATGTTAGTCAATGGAGACCGGGGGCACCCACAAGAGGTGCAGGTAAGTACCTGTGGTTTCATGGCACAGGCCCCAGGGGTTAAAGCAAGCACAGGAAGGGCCACAAGGCAGCACCAACCATACACCACCAGCGACACAGGGGCGGCCAGGTGCAAATCAGCGGCGGACGCCAAATGCAAGCAAATGGGATCTCGATCGCACCAAGAGGCTGCATACTAGGAGCAGGAGGCTGGAAAAAGGTGATCAAGAACTGAGCAAGTAAGTAGAGGTGTCGGTGGATGCCTGGGCACCGTTAGCAGGGCTCCCCCAAAGTCAGGAGACAGAGGATGCAGGGGTGCCTTTAGGTGTTGGACTTTCTTTACTGGAGCCGGTCGCAGTCAGGGGAACCCTTCATGATGAGGCTGCAGGCATCTTTGTGGAGTCCAGGAGAGGTCAGCCTCCGACAGTGTGGAGGTCAGGATCCCTGAGGTGACTTCACTGGACAGGTGAGCCACTCAGACTCAGGCGGTGTGCATCGGATTAAGGTTCACGAGTACCCCTAAATACAGAATTTGGGGGTGTTACAGGTACTGGCAGATGGTAGCCAATGGGCGACTTTCCTTTAGGGTGACAACACCCTTTATATGTCTCCTAACCATGATTGGATAGAATCCTTCCATTCAAGATGAGGATTCCCTAAGGAGTGCGCCACCTTGGTCCAGAGCACCTTCGGGGTGGCCCTGAAAGAGAGGGGACACATCTCTCCTGGCTACTAATTTTCTTGCCGACCTTGCTGCCAAAAGTGGGTCTGGGTCAGGGGGACGGGCATCTCCACACGCTGGAGAGGCCCTGGTCAGCATAACAAAGGGCAGGAAGCCTTTGAGGCTCACCGTCCTGAATGCAGTTTCAGCTTGGGGGTAGGTAAGAAGCACCTTCACCCCAAGCAGGCTTTGTTTCTGACCCACGAGAGCAAAAAGACTCCCACCTCCAGGGGTCAGAAACATGTCAACATGTCTTGAGTGTGGCAGGCTGGTTCAGACCAGTCGGCTGCACACTAGCGAGTTGGTCATTTTTCAGGGGGCATCCTCTGAGTTCATTTTGCAATACATTCAACACTGGCATCAGTGTGGGTTTTTTATGCTGCGAAGTTTGATACCAAACTTCTTAGCATTCAGTAAAGCCATAAGGGAGCTGTGGAGTTCGGAATGACAAACTCACAGATCACTGCACTTATAATGTCAAAGAATGGACTTAGACACTGTAGGGGCATATTGCTCATGCAGCTATGCCCTAATCTGTGGTATAGTGCACCCTGCCTTATGGCTGTGAGGCCTGCTAGAGGGGCGAATTACCTATGCCACAGGCAGAGGTTTTCCATGTCGACTCTTAGTTTTGTCTGCGCCAAAACACATATTCTGCAATGGTAATGTGTATGTGTTAGGTGAAGAGTCTCTGAGGGTGGCACAATGCATGCTGCAGCCCTTAGAGACCCTCTCTGGTCACAAGGCCCTTGCTACCTGTGGTACCCTGTACAAGATACTTATATGTGGGCCAGAGGTGTGCCAACCGTGGAACCAAAGGTACAGTTTTGGGAAAGAACACAGGCACTGGGAACCTGATTAGCAGGGACCCAGTGCACATTCAATCAAAGTGCATCAGATATCAGGCAAAATGTGGGGTAACCATGCTCAAAAAGGGGCACTTTCCTACACGCCTTGACCGAAGAGCAATAGCGTCCCTGATCCTCCTCTACCTCTCATCAGCTTTCATCACAGTATTCCTCCACACCCTTATCGAGTGGCTCCACTAGTTCGGAATTTGAGGAGATGCCTTCAGATGGACCTTCCTCCCTTCACGTCTAAACACAAGAGAATCATTTGTGGCACCCCTCAAGGCTCATCCCTCAGCCCCACCCTGTTCAACACATACATGACCCCCCCAGGCCAACATCGTCATAACCCGTAGACTAAACATAATTTCCTCATTCTCTCCCTATTAGAATAGCCCTCCACTCCTAGGGCCAACTTCCACAGGTGCATGATGAACATTTTTGACTGGATGAGAGACAACTGCCTGAAACTCAACACAGACAAGACGGAAGTACTGATCTTCTGGAACAACACCTACCTGTGGAACGACTCCTGGTGGCCTTCTGAACTAAGACCCTCATCCAAGCCGAAAGACCATACCTGCAACCACAGCATCATCCTGGACCTCAAGTTCACAATGAAAAACCAGATTAACACGGTCTCCATCGAACTGTGTCCGCAAGATCTTAAAATTGTTCTCAGTCAACAACAGGTGAATTGTCACACATGCCCTAGTCGCCAGCCGGCTCGACTACGGCAATGCACTCTATGCAGGAATCACCTTGCATCTCCTGAAGAGACTGAAGATCATACAGAACTCTGTAGCCCGACTCATCTTTGACCTCCCCAAGGTGACCCACATCAGCCCCAATTTCAGGAAGCTCCACTGGCTCCCTATCCCGAAGAGGTATAATTTCAAGATACTGATCCACACATACAAGGCCCTGCACAATCTAGGACCAACATAAATGAACCAGCGACTGAATTTCCACTAACCCGCCACATACCTGCACTCCGCCTCCCTTCACCTTGCTTTCACACCTCGCATGCGTCGAAGCTACTGCAGAGGTCGGCGCTTCTCCTACCTTGTGGCAGGTCCTGGAACAACCTTCCTTTTCACCTCCGCACCTCAAACTCTCTGCAGGAATTTATGAAAAGACTCGAGACCTGGCTGTTTGACTGATCCTCTGCAGCAAGACCCTCTGCGCTTGGATACCCACACAGGTGATAAGCCGCGCTATACGAGTCCTGTTTGGTTGATTCAGAACAATGTCATAATGAAACTCTGTTCATAGTCCATACTTTTTCCCGTTCCACTCCTCAGCTCCTCTGAAAAACTGAACATCTTTCAAAGAAGGAGACCACTGTGGAAATCCCTTACCTTCACTCCTAGGTTTCTTGATCCTGACTAAATGCCCCACAACTCCTGGCTTGGACAAACAACCCCTACTGACATCCATCCTACTCTTCATCATCTCTTTCACTTTCTACATGTGAGCAAAAATATCTTCCTGGTTTTGAACAATTTCCTTCCCTTTACATTTCCTTACCCGCCAAGGGCACACTCAGGAACTCGCTCTTGTAAAATTTGGAAAGGTGTACACCCAGTTCCGGGTTGAACAGTAGTGCAATATGCCAATAACGTAGATTGCAAACACTTTCTCCAATCAAGACCTGGATTACAAGTCAACTTCTTGGACTCTTTAATAACTCTATTGTATCTCTTGACCTGGCAATTAGACTCGGGATGAGGCACTAAACTTTCATTAAGTGTAATAGTTAAATTCCTAAAAAGTTCTTTAAAGCAACCACCTGAAAATTGACAACAAACAATTCCACCCCCATATTATAAATGACATACTCAAGATTCCACATACTAGCTAATCCCCCCTTTATATAAGGTACCATTTGCTGATGCCACCAACCAGAATGCCACAGAACCAACATCCCACTACCAGGAAGATGGCTGGGAGCGTCCGGTGTGAAAAAGAAAACCAGCATGGGGACAATCTCGAGACCCGGGCAGCTCCTAAGACCAAGGACATCCGAGAGCACACAAGAGACCGCAGGTCACCATAACTATCTATTAACAAAGCAACTGACCATCTGCGATACTTGTACAAGAGAACAGTGTTGGTGCAATTGGTTATAAACAGTTTCAGCGGCAGCATATATCCAAAATGTGAAACTGGTGTTTGGATCATGCTTGCCTTGAGTGGCATGAGGGCCAGTGAAGATATGATTATCAGCTCGACATACCACTAAGATACTGTGAATGGGATGCTTGACTTAAGAGGTTTTTAAGCCCGCCTATGTTAGAGGCAGCTACAAGTCATATCAGGGAAGGCTCGCCCAGCCCAGCCACCTCAAAAACTGCTCTTAAAGCACATAACAGCTGACAAGAATGTCAGCAAGCCACCACGCCCTATCCTTACTCCAACACTAAGTAGATAACTCATTACATGTTTGGGTTCTCTTCTCAATGTTGTTTGATTACCCACTATCCAAGTCTCAAATGCAATCTATATGTTATCAAACAAACTGACAACATCCTACGTATTGTGAAACTGACACTATGTACAGCATTTTTGTCCAAATGCTCGAGCAACACATAAATAAAATTAAAATGTCCGGAGATTCGCTGACCTTGGGATCCGGTCTGTCAAATACTACGTCAACCAGAAGCTGCACTACTGCCCACCAAGTGGTCCACCATACAACATAGGCCTTTCAGCGGGGAGGTGTGTTGTGCTGAGGTCCAAAGACTGACTGGATGGTGTAGGGCAGAGCAGAGATGTCACACATTCAGCAACTATGAGCGGATATCTGTCAATCACTTAGCAACTGGGAGGATGTTTGGGATAGTCCTGCTCTTGGCGAGTTCACGATGTGTAGGCATTTGTTGAGTATGGGGTGAGAGAGCAACGGGTGGAGTTGCCAATGGGTTGAGCTCAGGGGCTATTTATCAGTTAGCAATGAAGAAAAGATACGATGGCAGTGGCAAACGAAACACCTGAAAAGGGGGGGCCCTCGGCCCCCCCGCACGCATGGCGGCGCGGCGACCGCCTCACCTCCTCTCCCCCTCGGGTCCTTCGACGGTGGGGGCGTGCCCTGGGGCGCGGCCCACCGCCGATTGGCCGGCGCCCCTCCTGACCCGGATTCAATGGACTGGTTCCGGGTCGGGGGGGGCGGGCGATAGGAGGGGCCACCCGGCCCCTCGGGAATAAGAGGTGGGGAGCGCCCAGGAGACCCCCTTGTCCCTGGACGCTCCCTCGCTGAACGCTGTGCCCCGCGTTCGGGGCTTCTTTGTTTTATTGATTTGTTTCCCGCTTTTTATTTTTCAGATCGCGTCGAGCCAAGAGCCAGCCGCGTCGTGTGGTGAATCCGGCAGGGAGGTTAGCAGGGTCGCGAGTCGGCAGCGGAGGAAGCGGGAGCCGAGGCGCCTTGTCCAAGCTTGGTGGAGTTTCTGAAGCGGCGCCTACGGGAGGGAGCAGAGCTACTTTGCCCAGAAGCGGTAGTAGTTAAAGCGGCGCGTACGGCGTCCGCATAAGGTATTTTCGAGACGGGCGCAGGGACAAGCGGTGGACCGGCCTTAATAAGGAGAGCGCGGGGTCCAATTTACCGCAATACAGGCCGCATCCGTACGCTCAGGAGACCCGGGGCTAATTGTTGGCTTTAATAAATAGAGCGCGGGTCCAGTTTACCGCCGAAAAGGCTGCATCCGTACTATTGGGAGACCCGGGGCTCCCTGTAAGTTCATTGTTCGCACGACAAGGGCCGCGTGTGCTCGTGGATCTCTTAGGTGTGTTGGTTTCTATTGCAAGCGAAGCAGGGTCGACCAGGGCAGCACCTGGAGGGGAGACCCCATTGAAAGTGTAATCATTTTGTGTTTTCCAGTCGTTAAGGGTATCTAGAGGTAAAAGAATTGCGAATGACCTTATAAATCAGGCCCCAGAATTGTGTATATTTAGGAAAGAAAGTGAATGGATGTTTTCTGATCTTTAAATGTTGCATGAATTTGTACTATTGCAAACTGATTGCAGGAACTGGTTGGGAGACCCATCTAAAGGGTAAATGGGTAGTAAGAAGTGAAAGCATTGCAATTTTGTAACAAAAGTGAATTAGTGCTTATAAATTAGGCAGCTGAATGATTTTACAGTTTTAAGACAGTGGATTAATGTTTATGGCTAGCTAATTATTTTCCAACCTTACACTGCAGTGTTTTTCTTTAAATTCATTGTACACGGTGATAACATAATTGTTTAATTCCAGGCAATTTAACTACGTTATTGGGGCCAATCACTAGCGGACAGGACGGAAGAGCATCCAACACGCAACGTGGTGTGAGCAGGGGCCGCAGATCATTATCGCAGGCGAGGACGAGTGACTGGTCGGTAAGAGGGGTACGGGGGGCTAGCATTCATCGCTCCTGGTGGCCGCCGGGTGGGTCTACATTAGGTTTACTCACCCCCTTACATAAGCGGACAAGCCGCTAGTGTTGCGGTCGCCGTTGCATGGTGCTGAAAGCCCCCTGGTGACCCTCCATCTGAAAGGTACACACAGTTGACCTGTTGGGAACTAAGTAGGCAGCGGGTGTTTTTTGGGGTAGGCGTCATGCCAGGTCCAAGGGGTGGAAAAAGGGGGTCCAACATGGAGGCTATGATGCGGGCTATGACGCGGGAGATGAGCGACATTAAGCAACAGCTAGGACAAATTAAGGAGCGGGAAGCTCGGTTGGAGGATAGAGAGGGCGAGGCACCGGGCCCGTCCGGGAGACCGATCCGCAAGAGGGTGGCACCAGTGCCAAGAGGGGAATTTGTCACCCCGCAAGGGAAACCTAGGTCCAAACGACCCAAGGAGGCGGTCCCCACCCCAGGCCCAGTGGACCCGTTACCGCCCGCGGTGGTCCCACCCCCGCATGTGCCTACACCCATTGCCCCTGTGGTGCCGGTGCCGGCAGGTCAACCAGTAGACGCTGGGTCTGCTCCCGCACCGGTGCCCACAATCCCGGGTACAGGCGGGCCACACCCGGCGCCCGCCCTGCCAGCTGGACCAGGACCACTGGGCATAACCCCAGTGGTACCTGTTGTCCCGGGGGGTAATGTAGATTCAATGCCACCCGAATTGTTGACTCAGTTAACGGCCATGATGCCATGGCTCCAAAAAGGGGGAGCCTTCCCGAATTCTGCAGACCATGCGGCAGAGGCGGCAAGGTTTGTAGAAAAAATCAGATCGGCACCGGTCGCCGACAGTGTTGCATTGCCAATTTCTTCTCCCCTTGCAGGTCCAAGTGTTCCCCAGCTGGACGGAGTAAGAGGGCAGCCGCCCCCGGTGCCCGCACTTGGTAAGGAAGTGGCATTGCCGCTCTTGGGGGACGGTGTGATACCTTCCAGGAGCGAAAATCTAGCTCAGCATGTGTCTTTAGCTGTGAAAGAAATGATTTGGGCTGATAAATACGTGTACATTTACTCTTTATTGTTGGATAATAGGGAAATGGAGCAGGCAAAAGCACTGAAAGAGTGGATGCTCCCAAGTGAATGGAGGGCGCAGTGTACTAGATTCAGGGTTGAGGAAAATCTCAATAATTGGATGCAAGCATGGGCTGTTTTCACTGCAGTTAAGGCTGAGCGTCCTCCAGATCTGCAGGCTGCATTGGCTTGCTACTCGAACAGGATTGTGGGGTGGAGTCAACAGTATTCTGGGGAAGCATGGAAGGGTTATGATGTCAACTTTAGGAAGGCATTGGAATTCAATAGATCATTGCCATGGGACTCGGTAGATTCCATGGCTTGGCACAAACAGTTCTCTGACACTGCACCGCCCCCTCAGTTCGGTGCGGTCAAGGCGTTCACTAGACCGCAGCAGCCCTTTCGGCCCCCCCAAACGAGTGAAATACCTGGGAAATTTAGGGCAGGTGGGCCAGAGAAGAAAGGGGTGTGCTGGGATTTTAATAGGCGTACCTGCGCAAGGGCCGCGTGTAAGTTTAGGCATGCATGTTCCTCCTGTGGGCACCCCTCTCATCCAGAAACTACCTGTAGGTCCAAGCAAGGTAACACAGGACAGAGGGGTAGGGGAAAGCCACTATAAGTCAGACAGGCTACGCCCCCCCACTCCAGTGGATGTGGTGGCAATGATTCCATTGTTGAACAGATACCCTGACCACAAAGCGGCCACCCTACTCCAGGAAGGTTTTTCTAAAGGTTTTAGGATCCCGGCCGGGGGATACACAGGCAGTGCGCACTGTAGAAATCAATTATCAGTCAAACACAATCCGGCTGTTGTGGCCGCCAAAATTGACAAAGAGCTTTCCTTAGGCAGGATAACTGGCCCTTTTCCCGCAGTGCCAGTACCCAATTTTGTGTGTTCCCCACTGGGAGTTGTCCCCAAGAAAGAGAAGGGGCAATTCAGATTGATTCATAACCTGTCAGCGCCAAAGGGGGCGTCACTGAATGATGCCATTGACGAAGGTATCTGTAGTGTTAAGTACGCCTCTTTTGATCAGGCTGTTACCTTATTGCAGGCCACTGGACCCGGGGCGCTGATGGCGAAATCAGACATAGAATCCGCCTTCCGCCTCCTCCCAGTCCACCCGGCGGACCAGCATCTTTTAGGTTTCACCTTTAGGGATAGGTTCTACATGGACAAATGCATGCCTATGGGTTGTTCTATTTCTTGCGCCTACTTTGAGATGTTTAGTTCATTTCTTGAATGGGCCATGAGACAAGTGACGGGCCATCAAAGGGTCATGCATTACTTAGATGATTTCCTCTTCCTCGGTACAGCGGGTTCTCAGGAGTGCGCACTGGCATTGCAGGAATTTTGCGTGCTCATGCGGGCTTTTGGGGTCCCGCTTGCGCCTGGGAAGACGGTGGGCCCGACCACCTGCTTGGAATTTCTGGGCATCGAGATTGACTCAATGGAGAGATGTTGTAGACTACCCAGGGACAAGGTGTGCAAATTCAAGGCATCGCTACAGTTATGCCTCCGGAAGGAGAAGGTCACTTTGCAGCAATTACAGGAGGTGGTAGGGCAATTGAATTTCGCACTAAGAATCATCCCAATGGCTCGCCCCTTCTCTCGCTCCATCGCGCATGCGATGAGGGGGCTGAAGGAAAAGCACCACCGCACGCGCCTATCGTCTGAAATTCGCCAGGATATGCTCATTTGGATGGCATTCCTGGAAGATTTTAACGGTAGGGTGGTCTGGCCCGGCCCGCTCACGACATCGGCGGAGTTGGGATTATGGACTGATGCGGCCGGTAGTGTGGGCTTTGGTGCCATCCTAGGGAATAGGTGGGTCGCTCAACAATGGCCAGAAGAATGGAACACATGGGGCTTGCTCAGCAACATTGGCTTCCTGGAACTTTTTCCAATATGGGTGGCACTGATGGTTTGGCCCGAACACCTATGTAACCAATCAGTGGTGTTTTGGTCAGATAACATGACAGTGGTGGAATGTATCAATCAGCAGGGGGCGCGGTGTCCTTTCATACTTCGTCTGATCAAAGAAATTGTTCTGCGGTGCCTTAAACTGAATGCTAATTTTAGAGCCAAACATGTCCCTGGTGTTTTAAACAATGCTGCTGACTCCCTTTCTCGCTTCAAAATGCAGGTTTTCAGGGAACATCTCCCCACAGCAGACCCCTCGCCAGCACACTTCCCAGCTGTACTTTGGCAGATTGGTGCCCCAGATTACAGGACCTCGTGGTCGCTAGCCTAGCCCCCAGGACCAAGACGGCTTACGAAGGGGCGTTTCTGTCTTATTGTTCTTTCTTGGGGCCACAGTGGGAAGTGCTTTGGGCGAAGGAGGATGGGTTTGCAGCCTATTTAGAATGGATGCACGAAGAGGGGCGCTCAGTGGCAGCGGCGACCAGACATAGGGCAGCAGTGTCATTCTTCGCTCAAGCTAGGGGCTTCAGGGATCCCACTAATACCTTTATGATACGCAAGGCTTTAAGGGGATGGCGCCGTATTCAGGGACACCAGAAGGATAAGAGGAAGCCCATGGGGTTGGCCCGGCTAACAGCCTTACTGGGCACGCTGGAGATTGTTTGTAACTCGGAGTGGGAAGTGCTTCTTTTTAAGGCGGCATTCTCCCTGGCATTTTATGGGGCGCTGAGAATTAGTGAACTTGTGGCAGGATCCAAGTCTGACATATTAGGTGGCTTGCAGAAGGCTGGGGTGACGATAAGGGGTGACACCATGTGGGTGATTATCCAGAAATCAAAGACCGATCAAGAAGCTAGGGGTCACACCATAGTTCTGCAACGGGCACCCGCCAACCCGTGCTGCCCGGTGAGGCACGTAGAAGCACTCATGGGACGGATGGTCGGTTCAGCAGGCAGGGCGTTGCTCTGTCACGCCGACGGGAGCCCCTTGACCAGGTATCAATTCAGGAGAGTGTTCGAAATAGGGGTTACAAAAGCAGGTCTTGACCCTAGAGATTTTGGATCTCATTCCTTCAGGATTGGGGCAGCAACTGAGGCGGTGGCGGGGGGCCTCCCGGTGGAAAGAGTGAAGACAATTGGAAGGTGGTCATCAGACTGCTATAAACGTTATGTTCGGATTGACATGCTATGATTACTTGTCACTCACGCTTGGTCTCTTTCCGCTCTCTTACAGTTTCTCAGACCTGTTACGCAGGGGAGGAATTTGTCGTCGGGCACCGCCAAGATTCATCGGCACGGAGCGGCGAACAGGAAACAACAAAGAACAATGTCTGGATTGTCGGTCATTCATATGTGAAGCGAGCGGAATGTGTATTCCTGTCAGGTGATAAGAAAGAAAGGGCGGCACAACTAGGGTTGAATATCACGTTCTTTGGCAGAGGTGGGTTGTGTCTACACGAGTTTAGGGGTTTCTTCCAAGGGCTGTTAGCACGCCAGCGGTCTCCACCGTCAGTGGTGATACTTCACCTTGGGGAGAACGACTTGGCAACACTGGGCAGGCGCAACTTGATTGAAGAGATTATCTCAACAGCGGGTTGGATAGCTAGGACCTGCCCCGGGTGCACGCTAGTATGGTCACAACTCATACCTCGACTTCAGTCGCGGGGGGGTCATTCGGTCAGGGCGTTGAATCACTCGGTAAAGAGGATCAACACACGGTTGGATAGGTTGTTTCGAACCCCCGTGTTACAGTCAATACCTCATGGGTGCATCTGGGGTCACAAGTATTACTTGAAGGACGGGGTTCATTTGACAGAAGAGGGTAATGTCCTATGGTCTGACAATATCTGGGCTTGGCTAGAGGGCTGGGATAGGAGGAGTGTGTCCTTAGGCAGGGGATAGAGGGGGAGGCCAGATCGTCGGTTAACAATACTGGCCTGTGGCGGTAAGGTCATTATCGGTGAGCACATATTTGAGGTCTGAGGGGGCGGGCATCATCCTATGGAGGTTCCCGCCCGGGGGGAGGGGCCTGCGGGCCACTCCCAGTACTCCAGGGGCAAGGTAATATGCAAAGGAGCGCGGGTAGGAGTAGTTCACGCTTTCCTTAGGCTGGTAGCCACCCCGCGCGCGTGGACTCATGACGCCACCGGCGCAGAGTAAGGGCCCTCCTTTAGTGGGTAAATGGAGTTTGGGGCGTAGACCGGGCAATTCCCGGGGTAACACTGCGCATGCGCACTTCTAGGGGGAAGGCGCAGCTTGTAGGACCTGACACCGGTAGTGACCCTGCCATATGGCCAGAAATTTACAAAAATCAAGGTAGGATGTTTAGTTTAAGCTAGGAACAACTTGTATTAGAGTTTTGTTAAGGTCAGGCTCTCAAACTTGTTGATAACAATTGTATAACTGAATGTCCTGCTGATTTTTGTATTCATTGTTGATTATGCAATTAAAACCTTTTTTAATTTCATACTTTAATAAATACGGCCGGGCGACTAGCGCCCGCCTTCCAAAAAGTAAAACACGTCTCGTGTCCACGTTCCTGGGTGTTGGGTGCCGGATTGGGGGGGAGGCGGCAGCTAGTCGCTGACCATGTGAAAAGGGGGGGCCCTCGGCCCCCCCGCACGCATGGCGGCGCGGCGACCGCCTCACCTCCTCTCCCCCTCGGGTCCTTCGACGGTGGGGGCGTGCCCTGGGGCGCGGCCCACCGCCGATTGGCCGGCGCCCCTCCTGACCCGGATTCAATGGACTGGTTCCGGGTCGGGGGGGGCGGGCGATAGGAGGGGCCACCCGGCCCCTCGGGAATAAGAGGTGGGGAGCGCCCAGGAGACCCCCTTGTCCCTGGACGCTCCCTCGCTGAACGCTGTGCCCCGCGTTCGGGGCTTCTTTGTTTCCCACCCACCATCCCTTGGTACAAAGTTTAAGCAGCATTATGTCCGGTTTAATGGTAAGTTTCAAAGGTATGGACCGCGGTAGAGAGTAGGCTGTTGTTGTATTTTGTGATCTGTTGTTAGGACTTTTTCCCCTTTGTAGAAAAGTGATGTGTGATGTGAACTGTATTTGAAGATATGTGTTTTAGGCCTTTTTTCCCTTTGTAGCTATACGTTGATATTGTAATTTTGAGTAACATGAGTGAACCAAATTGTAATGTTATGCCATGTGTCGTTAGGCCTTTTTTCCCCTTTTAGCTATGCGTGGATACTGTTATTTATTAGCCAGTGTAGTTGTCCTTTAGAATTTCTCCATAGGTCGTCGTATTTATTAGGTATGGGACATGCGGTAAGGTCATTATCGGTGAGCACATATTTGAGGTCTGAGGGGGCGGGCATCATCCTATGGAGGTTCCCGCCCAGGGGGAGGGGCCTGCGGGCCACTCCCAGTACTCCAGGGGCAAGGTAATATGCAAAGGAGCGCGGGTAGGAGTAGTTCACGCTTTCCTTAGGCTGGTAGCCACCCCGCGCGCGTGGACTCATGACGCCACCGGCGCAGAGTAAGGGCCCTCCTTTAGTGGGTAAATGGAGTTTGGGGCGTAGACCGGGCAATTCCCGGGGTAACACTGCGCATGCGCACTTCTAGGGGGAAGGCGCAGCTTGTAGGACCTGACACCGGTAGTGACCCTGCCATATGGCCAGAAATGTACAAAAATCAAGGTAGGATGTTTAGTTTAAGCTAGGAACAACTTGTATTAGAGTTTTGTTAAGGTCAGGCTCTCAAACTTGTTGATAACAATTGTATAACTGAATGTCCTGCTGATTTTTGTATTCATTGTTGATTATGCAATTAAAACCTTTTTTAATTTCATACTTTAATAAATACGGCCGGGCGACTAGCGCCCGCCTTCCAAAAAGTAAAACACGTCTCGTGTCCACGTTCCTGGGTGTTGGGTGCCGGATTGGGGGGGAGGCGGCAGCTAGTCGCTGACCATGCGTCTATTGCACAGTTTGTGTCCCTAATGCGGTCTACAGCTGGTGCCATTTCTTCGAATGTAAATGGTGTGTGGAGGCTGAGCTCAGCTGACAGAGAATATGACTGCCCGGGGGCTAGAGAGGGGGAGGAGTGACTTGCAGAGTTGGATCTGAAGTTCTAAGTGAGCCACCAATGTCATGGATTTTCTGGCGAAGGTTGGTTAACACTCATAGATATTTGGCAGCGGTGCACCCCCGTTCAGCCACCAGCGGTGTGGATGGGTGGGCAATTTGAACGTTGTTCCTAGCAGTGAATGGACAACAAAGAGGCTGCAAAGAATCGTCATGTCTCACAGTGAGCATCTGGGGTTGTTAACCAATTTAATGTGTTTCAGGAAATGTTCTGGAATTTGACCAAAGCCGGGTGTGAAATGAATGTACCTGATATCTTTGTACAAAATTGAGGAGTTACAAGTACAGCAAGCCTCAGGTCTGGCCAAGACTAATATTTATTCACTTGGTGCAGTTCTGTAATTGCACAGACCAGCTACAACGTTAGTGTTTGAAGAGACATTCTAAGATAAACCAGGAACCCATGGACTGCGGGATTGGCGACTCGTTGTAGTGTGGTGTCGGAACTGACATGTAGGTGGCATGGTTCCTGTACATACTCTGTTTGTACAGCAGAGCTTTAAACTATATACGGCAGACATATGGATGGTCTGTTTAATTGGAGATATAGCGCCTTTGTGGAAGATACAAACCTAAGATCTATAGACACTAACAAATAGTGCCAGTGCATATTTAGTGCATATACTTAACACATCCCCTATACGTTTGTTAACTATAGCTTGGCCACGAGACATAAACATGAACAATTTGAGATTTTAAGTGGGAAACACGTATTTGAGGGAGCATCAGAAGCTTCACTAACACACAACTGAGATATTACATGGGTATGAGCAGGGCAATGGTCCCTAACACAGATAACAGATGCAGGGAAGGTGGCAGCAGTAGTTTGTGCATACACACGATCAACAGGTGCAGTGAAGGTGGCAGCAGTAGTGTGTGTGTATATACCATGATCAACAGGTGCAGTGAAGGTGGCAGCAGTAGTGTGTGTGTATATACCATGATCAACAGGTGCAGGGAATGTGGCATCAATAGAGTGTGTGCGTGCATACACACGATCAACAGGTGCAGTGAAGGTGGCAGCAGTAGTGTGTGTGTATATACCATGATCAACAGGTGCAGGGAATGTGGCATCAATAGAGTGTGTGCGTGCATACACACATGATCAACAGGTGCAGTGAAGGTGGCCGCAGTAGTGTGTGTGTGTATACACATGATCAACAGGTGCAGTGAAGGTAGCAGCAGGAGTGTGTGTGCGTATACACATGATCAACAGGTGCAGGGAATGTGGCATCAATAGAGTGTGCGTGCATACACACATGATCAACAGATGCAGGGAAGATGGCAGCAGTAGCGTGTGTGTATGTGTGTGTGCATACTCATGATCAAGAGGTGCAGGGAAGGTGGCAGAAGTAGAGTGTGTGTGTGTGTGCATACACACATGATCAAGATATGGAGGGAAGGTGGCAGCAGTAGTCTGTGTGCGTGTGCATACACACATGATCAACAGATGCAGGGAAGGTGGCAGCAGTAGTGTGTGTGTGGATGTGTGTGTTTGCATACACACATGATCAACAAATGCAGGGAATCTGGTGGTAGCAGAGTGTGTGTGTGCATACACACATGATCAACAGATGTAGCAAGTTTAGAAGCAATGCAATCTTGAGAGAGGGCGAGAGTTGCATTGTTAAAGGAGGCCTAGAGGGTGGGATGGTTTGTTGTGAGGAAGAGTGAGGAGGGCACTTAAGTATAGTTTGAAAGAGTTTGGTGGAAAGAGAGTGAGGTGACAAGACTATTGTAAGGCAGAGAGAGGAGAGTGAGGCAAAGAGCATAGGATGAGCAGGAAAGAAGAGAGGCGGGGTTAGGCAAGATACAGCAATACTAGCCAAAGAAGGAGAAGGTGTAGGCAGTGTGGAAACGAATTCAGAGGCAGAGGAAGAAGGCAGCGGCATCTAAGACCTATACATTAAATGGACCTTGATAACAGTGCTTCTATCACAAACCTCAGAAGTGCTTTAAACACTCCACAGAGTATTAATGTATTACAAAGTACACACATTGTTCCAATGGTACCATCAGTTGACGAGTGGGAAAAGGTTACTCACCTGTAACAATCGGTTTGCTGCTTGTAGTGTTGCAGATTTACAGGCAGTACCCTCTTCTGCCATCTAGTGTTGGGTACGGAATATTATACTTTATTTTCCTTCAAAGTCTTGGTTTTGATTTAGAACTAGTGTCGAAGATTCAAGAATAAAAGCTCCGAAACCCACAATGCGCCAGGACACAGGAAAATTAAATGCGTTTCTGCCTTCAGATTGGGAGAGGTTTCCGTGAGCTCCCCACGAATAAATAAAACACTGGAGAATGCTAGCAAAGTTTGGTCATGTTGAGCAACTTCCTTTCCAGCAACAAGGAGTGACCAAATCAGGCAGGAGGGCACAAATTCGCATAGCACCCACTGGGGAATATTCAGCACAGAGGGCATGCATGAAAACAGTGTAGAGGCTTAACTGGCCGCACAACCAGGCAAGGTCACACGTCTATAGATTAACATTTCTGCTTTCATTCGACACCTTTAACAATCACTAGAGTAAGAATTGGTAACCTGTGCACTCACCACATCACAACTTGCAAATTTGTATCAACGTATGAAGCACAATAGTCATTCTAATTAGAGCAGGGGCACCAAGACAACACTCCTGGGGTGGGTGCCACAAAGGCCTCACCAAGTGTACAAGTCCCAGAGGGCAACCACAAGTTAGAAGACGGGAGAGGGCATGCTGTTTGTTAGGGTGGGTGAAATTAAGGGTTGTGTCCCCAAATTTCTTTTATTCATATACTCAGGGCTTTAAGTGGGCCGGGTCTCACTGGGTCTGAGCACCCGCAGTTTTTTAAAGGGGGGCTCGAGACGGGTCTCTATCGGGCTCTGTTTTGGTTTCATCCATGATGATAACTTCCTATAACTGTCGACATAAGAAGGTACTTTTGGTAAGGCAAACTTGGCAAGTATATATCATGCTTACGGAATCGCAACATGACTGGAGGAAGTGGACATGCAGCTCGAGGGGTGCCCCGCTCATCTCAGACTCACTGGGTCACTTCAGTGGCACAGGAAATGATTTGTAAGTTCATGTCCTCATGCACCAAGTCTCACACTGCTCTTTGGGATAACCGCAAAGCAAAGGTTACAACATCTGTGAACACTCTATGTAAAAATGACCATGCGGAAGGGTGGGATGAAACAGGGGGCGTGGGATAGAATCCGATGCCCTAGGGTGGTGTTTCGGCAGCAGCCTTTCATGCGTTTTTGGGCCTTACAATATGGAGCCTGTCTGCTTGGCAACAGTAGTTCTGTGACAACGAGGAAGAGGAAAGAATGAAATAATGAGGGGGAAGGGAAGAGGAGACAGTGTGGTATGCAGGGTGGTGTATAAGGAAGAAGACAATGACACACAGGCAATGGGAAGATCTGACTCAGGGGAAAGGCTGATGAGGGGGAGATCATGTCAGTAAACATGGAAAGCAAACATCCATGAGCCCTACCTATGCTTCTGAAGTGTGCAAAACTGCGACCATGTGCAGGTGACAAACGGAACACAGGTGGGAGAGAGTGGCTGTGATAGTGTATCACAGGGTGACAGGAAACAGAAACAGGCACAGGATCAGGAGGGATGATGATGGAGACACAGGTAACTGGGCAGGGATAGGCCAATCAGGTGTATGCAATTAGACAGAGAAGTACCAGAGGCACAGCAAGCTCCAACCATCCATGCATGGTGCCAGGTGCTCTGTATGTGGAGACAGTGCGTCTTCCTTGCCCCACCACCTCTACCAAGCGCCCAAACCAAGTACACAGTAGCGCATTGCAATGCCAGCCTACAGACAATGGGAAGGCGCCCAAAAATACACCTTCCTCAAATATTCATGAGCTGGAGTCAGAATAGTACATTAGGATGTTCTCGAATATCCGACACTAGTTCTACATCTCTAATCCAATTTTCAGAGTAAGCTTGGAAAAATGTCCGTGCGTAAGTAGTTGTATAAAGGGGGATGGGTTGGGGGCAAATTGTTAAACAGCAATGATGCTCACAGCATCACTTCCAAACACACCACCATTTCTTGTGTCATTCAATACTCCAGCTACCAACCCCAGATCCAAACACAAAATAAGAAGCAGATTACGCACTTTGCTTCAAAGTTTCCTTCATGGAAAGTACCAACGACAACTCAAAGAGGACCGAAAACCTTCTCTACGGAGCCGCAAGAAAAGTATCTTTCCCTTAACAACGGATTGATGAGGCTTGCACGCATGTATGAGCAGATTAGTGCTTAGAAAGTGGACACAAGCATTTTAGGCCCTTAAGTTTGTCTCTCCGCCTCCTTCTCACTTCCTGACTTAGTCACTTGCCAAATCAATTGGTATTCTTGAGGAGAATGAAAATACTCGACAAAAAAGTAAAACAATGTTCTTCTTAAACCAATCCTATCCCACCATTATTCCAATGTGCCGAACAACTAGTGCAGAGACTAAGAAAGATCCCGAACAAATCCATTCTGTTTGGCCAGTTTACCAATTATTTGAAAAAACAACAGCATTACACCGTCGACAAGCAAGCACAACATAAACCGCTTGTCACTGGTTACCACCGTATTGCTCAGATGCCATTCACCTCAAAAGTGAATGAAAATCAGTCATTTCAATAGCTCATGGACTACCAGCATTGCCTTCACTGCTTCCTGCCTTGCTTTCCTCCAGGTGATGGAACAAAAACAGATTTACTTGCAGGCTCACCTGAAATCCGTGCAGCGCAAAGGGAACCCCTTGTGCTGTATCTTCTGGAACCGTTAGCACCCCTTGAAGTGGTGGATTTCAGAACCATGTTGTCCCATCTGCAGTTTTCCAAAATTCGACTGATTTTGCCACTGAGCAGCTCTGGAACCATGCTCGCCCTATTCTATTAGACCCGTTCACCTCAGTAAAGCCCTGTTCTCCGAGTCTTTTTCTGCATTCCCTTTTTCGGCTCACTAAGCAGACAATTTGTGGTCATTTCTATGCCAACAACAAGCAACTGCATAGCCAACATTCTGGATACTTGGACCAAAGTCAAGTTCAGTCGCCATTGCAGCAACAGACTGAACCCGATGCTAACGAGTGTCCAAACCAGGAGGATGCGATGCAGAATGCGATGCACACTAAAGCAGTTAGTTACTCTGGCAGGACCCCTAGGAAGAACTGCGAGACTAGAGAAGCCAGTTTTACCCTTCTACTTTTCCTTACATTTTGCTGTGCTAGGGGTCACAGGGACATGGTGGGGTACATCGCTCACAGAGTCTACAAATGGAGAAACCAGGTAAAGTGCCAGAGGGAGAGAAGACATGGGGGGGAGACTCCTTTAAGGAGGGGCCTGGTCAGGACAACCAAGCCACCACTTTGCTCAATGGAAACAAACTAGGAAGAGAGGGGCAATACCTCTGGAGTGTACACCAGTAGTATGCAAAGGCAGTTTGCCTGATGGGAGAGGCCCAGGACATAGAGCTACCAAACTCCAGTCTTCCCCTTAATCAGGGAAGTTAGGTTTCCAGTAGTTGCTCTGAGGTGCGAGTGCGTACAAGCAACAAACTTTAAATGCTAAAATATTCATCTGCTTACCAGAGTTTAGCGAAGAGAGCCATTGTGCCCCTGCACTGGGAAAAGCAACCCCACAGAAAGAACCCAGGGTTGGGCTTGTGGAGCTGTCCATACCCGAAACGGCCCACCACCAAATAGGTGGTGGCTCAGAACAAATCCCAAGGTCTCCTAAAAGCAAAGGGATCTCATGGAGACCAAGAGGGAGGTCAAGGTTACACAGGCTGTTCAAGATGACCCAAAGGCCAGCACAAAACAGGGCCTTAGAGCTGGTATGGATGAAGGGATGAAGCAGTTCCTAGCAGACAGCAGACAGTGTCAGAAGGAACTCCACCCTCAGTTTCAGCCAATCTCGTTTTACAATGCTGCCGCCTTCTTGAAACCACCACCGCCATACTGTTGATTACTGGGAACAGATGGGTTGCCTGGATAGAGACATTTGATGATTTCATTGATGTGATTGAGGAATCTTGCTGGTGAAGGTGTAAAAAAAAAGTCAAAGATAAATGCAGTGAGCTGATAAAATTGCATACATTCAAATCAAAGCAGCCTTGAATCTCAAATTCAATCCAATGCCACGTGTAGATTATGAAAGGTACATCGTCAGTCAAGAACGACAGACAGCTGGTGAGACCATCGATGAATTTGCTGAGAGATTGGATATGTTCATCAAACACTGTAAATTCAATGAATTTTTATACATCTCAGAGTGATTAGCGGATGCTTCTCAGATCTTTTCAGATGAAAAATGCTGAAGTCTGGAGTGAGTTCTCATGGCTGCCAGAGCTGAACAGCGTACTGAAGGACAAGATGCTGACAAGGGGGGCAGAGGTGCCCAGAGTGAGTCAGTCATGAATGTGAGAAACAAGCCAAAGCACAAGGCCAAGAGAAACAGAATTCTTCACAGAACAGAGGTTGTGTTTCAGGTGGATTTTCTTTTCCACACGAAGATAAATGTCCCGCCATTGGGCAGATCTGTAAAAGCTGTGGAAAAGGATTTGCAAGGTGAAGGAAAAAGTAAGTGCATCACTCTGTGAAGACAAAATGGCCACCTAAACATTTCAGAAGCGACACTCACCGCACACCCATTAGGCCAAGTGGCCACATCAGCCGAGGCAAATCGACACCAATTGAAGTTAATCAACATCTAAATCTTCGTCAAACAGTTCTTCCGCATCAATATCAAGTGAAAGTGAAGAAGATGGTTGTGCCATGTCGAGGTTTACCTCAGAGAAGCATGCACATCTTGGACTGGCCACCTGTGAGGAAAACACCTGCCCAAGAGAAATCGACATGACCAAGGCACCAGTCATTCAAACATTGTCCGAAGATCACACTAAAAGTAAGTGGTTGTACAGTACCTTTCATAATTGATAGCGGTGCATCCATAAATATTAGGCCTGAGGAGAAATATAATAAACAGTTACTATTGCCTCGACTTACGCCACTGAAAACTAAAGTGTACGTGCGGGTTGCATCAATGCCCTTAAAAGAGTCAAGGTACATCTGTAGAAACTATGAAGATTAAGAAAACAAAAGAAAAATCACCCATTCATGTACTTCAAAGTACGCCATCATGCGCTTGTTTACTCAGCTTTAGCACAGCTGTTGATATGGAACTGATATCCATGAACTACAACTTGAATGCTTATCACTAAATAGTATGTCAAGTCCCTTAATTGTTTCATGGTTTGGGAAAATTCAAGACTAGGAAATTACAATTACATATTAATGAAGACTTACGTCCTATTGCTCAAAGTCACAGACAAACTGCCTTTCACTTGCAGGAAGCTTTTGAAGAAGAACTTGAATCCTTACTCATACACAATATCATTGACCGTTCCACTGGTCCAACTCCATGGGTTTCTCCCATAGTGGTGGTACCCAAAAACGACAGTGAGGGAGCTGTATGCATCTGTGTGGACATGCGCCAAGTCAATAAGGCAATTGAAAGATTACGACATCCAGATCCACATATTGCCAACATGATAACACAATTAAATGGTGCAAAGGTATTCTCTTGCTAGGTTCTGAATAAAGGATATTGTTAGTCGGAACCCTAGGAAATTTGCAGGTAAATTACAACCTTTTCCACACGTGCTGGTCTGTTACCAAAGCGTAGTCTCTTATTGTGAGAAGTTGGCCTGATGTGCAGTGCTCACTATTCTAGTGATCACTATATATCAGTCCAAACAACCCTTATTGATGATTGGTTGTAAGTCAACCTTATAGACCAGCTATCCTAGTAGCATGGATACGAGCAGTCTAAGGCTAAGACTCTAGAGGGCGTGTTAAGCCAGCTGTTTTACCATCACATTACCCCTTGAACACCCAGTGAAAGGACACCACACAAGTGTTATGAAAATAAACAATGTATTTATTAGAATCACAACAACCCTGTACTCTTTATGAGGACAGGGTGCTAAGCACACAACAAAACTCTTACGAAAATACTTTTAAGTTAGCACGTTACACAAATGCCCGAGGGGCACGAAAAACCATATACGCTAAAAGTGGAATGCGAATTACTAGCAGGTAAGTAACAGTTCTAATAGGCTTTGGAATCGCTAGGACTGGACTAGGGAATCGTTAGATTACTACTAGGAGGCCCAGGGGGCTCGGGTGCAGAGTGTGCACTCTCACGCGGGATGCGGGACAAAGTCTATGGAAGCTAGAATTCACAAAGTTAGTGTTCACGGGCGAACCCGACCTGGTAGGGAGAAAATGACAGTGGATCCTGACCCTTGGATAGTGAGGCTATGCTGGGACACCGGAGTGCCGAAGTTACCTAGCCCAGGGGCTGCAGCTGCATAGGTCTGAAAAGACGTCGGGGATCTCGTTGCCGGACCAGGAGCCTGGAAGGAAGAAGTTGCTGGCAGGCGACCAGTGAAGGAAAGTTCGATGGATCCAAGCCTGGATCAAGGAAGAAGAAAACCTGAAAGCAGAGGGGACCAAGTTCTTGAATCACTAGCCAGTGATTAAGTGGGCACCAGGATGGCACCGGGCGAAGTCACCGCAGTCAGGTGAGTGGGCACTGCTGGGCTCTGCAGTCTCTCGGACCAGGAGGCGTTGTCGGCGACCAGGATGGAGGTGCGAGCTGTCCCACGAAGGATGAAGTCGTTGGCGTCGAAGTTACCCAGGATTGGGCAACAAGCCTTGGCTAATTCAAGCCCACGCGGTGGACTCAAAATGGCGTCTTGAGTGGACCAGGAGGGTCCGGGGTGCTCCTCTTCTGGAAGGGAGCAAGGGCCAGTCTGGAGCAACCAGACCAGCAGCAGAAATGTCGTCGGGCGTCGTCAGGAAGGCCACAAGCCAGCGGGCTAGTAGCCAAACAACGCGGTGAGCAGTAAAAAGCAGAAGGGCCCCACGCAGATCGTGGAGATGCTGGGGGGCTGCTCTTCGGTGCGGGAGCTGCTCAGGGTGGGGGCTTCTCGGACCCCAAAGCACTCACCAGGAAATTACTCGGTGGGCTTGCTGTGCAGAAGTCGTGCAGTCTTGGCGATGGCCGGTCCCTCGAGGTCTCGTCGCACCCACGGTTCTCAGCTGGGCTGTAGAGGTGGGTAGAGGTCAGAGGTGCCAGGGAAGCCGGGTCTCGTCGAGCTGGGCAGTCGGATTCCGGAGGAAGGACGTGCAGCAGACCGCAGTGTTCTTAGATGGTGCCTGCGGATGCAGGGTGACTACTCCTTAGTCACAAGGGAGAAATCTTAGGAAGAAGTCTTGAAGTCCTTTCGTGGAAAGTGGTATCTTGATTCCAAAGATGATCTGATTTGGAAGGGGGCCAGTCTCTACCTTTATCCTGTAAAAAGGGGCTGGCACGCGACTAAGTCCTGCCCTATGGGTGGGACTAGGAGGGGGGTGGTTACACCCACTTCCTTGGCGGGCTTTTCCCCAGCACAGGGTCTGGAGGGACCCTGGAACTGGTTCAAGCCGGCCTATGCACAGTGAGCACCGGGGTGCTACTTGCAGTCACCTTCCTCTAAAGCCCTGCCTACCTACAATACACAAAACCCTGTCTGGGACGGTGCTGGCACCGCCCCTGGCAGGAAACCCTTTGTCCTTATCTCCTGCTCTGGGAGGACTCCCAGCAGCAGGAGGGCAGACTTGTGTCTCGGTGGCAGCATCCATTTTGTGGATGCTAAGGCTCTGTCTGACTTTTAACCGGGTTATAGGTTACAGGCATGTCGTGTCCCTCTAGAAGGGTGGAATGCTAACCCCGTCGCCAGAATTGGCGAGGGGTTAGTATTCCAATTCGTATGACACCTTACTCGACATGTTTTGATAAAGCGATACCAGAGTTGGCACATAACCGCGAGGATTATAATGCACTTAAGAGTATATGGTATGCGATATCATGGAAACGGCTAAGGGATGGATCCCGAAAGCCGCAGACAGGCTCAGCTCATGCCAGAGCACCATCTCACACGATTCCAAGCACTCTGCCTTCAGGATTGTTAAGGCCTGCCATAGGAGTGACTGATAGGAGATCTGTGTGTCCATTTTAGGGTTAGATATAGGTATACTATATCTAAAGCAAAGGGTGAGTACACCACCTTGCCCCAGCTGTCGTGCAGCCAGTTGTGTCAGTTTTAGTTAGTCAATCCAGGGGTGGCACAATACGTGCTTCAGCCCCTGGGAGACTTCTGGGTGCACCTCAGCCCTGGGTACAGGGACTTGGAGAGGGCCCAGTGCCAATTCAGTACCTGGGTACAATTTGGATAGAGAGAACAGCTAGGCTGTGGGTCTGATTAGCAGGCCCACAGCCAGGGAAAGTCGTAACCCAGTGCAGCAAAAAGCAAAAATCTGGGTGATCATAGGATTGCAGACCCTACTCTCCTACATGACCCCCCCCCAAACTTTGGGACAATAAGCTAACCTTGACCAGGTGAGTCTTCTTGCTCTAAGTGGAAATACCTGGAGAGCCCATCAGCATTGCTGTGATCAGTCCCAGGTCTATGCTCCACTGTAAAATCCATCCCCTGTAGGGAAATGGACCACCTAAGCAGTTTGGGGTTTTCACCCTTCATCTGATTTAGCCACAAGAGGGGCTTATGGTCTGTCTGAATGGTGAAGTGAGTGCCAAACAAGTAGGCCCTCAGCTTCTTCAGGGCCCAGACCACAGCAAAGGCCTCCCTCTCAATAGCTGACCAATTTTTCTCTCTGGGTGTCAACCTCCTGCTAATGAAAGCAATAGGCTGATCATTACCATCAAAATTCAGTTGAGACAGAACAGCTCCCACACCCAACTCAGAAGCATCTGTTTGGACAATGAATGGCTTGGAGTAATCTGGACTCTTGAGGATAGGTGCTGTGCACATGGCCTGCTTTAGGTCATTGAATGCTTTCTGACAGCTTGCTGTCCACTGAACTTTCTTTGGCATCTTTTTGCTTGTCAGGTCATTAAGGGGGGTCACTATGGACCCATAATTTCTGACAAACTTCCTATAGTACCCAGTCAGGCCCAAGAAAGCTCGAACCTGAGTCTGGGTGATTGGAGGAGTCCAGTCCTTGATGGCCTGTATCTTACTCTCCAGTGGCTGAACCTGGCCTCCACCTACAAGGTGGCCCAGGTAGACAACCTGTGACTGCCCTATCTGGCACTTTGTGGCCTTGATAGTGAGGCCTGCCTTTTGCAGGGCCTCTAACACTTTCCTCAGGTGGACCAGGTGATCCTCCCAGGTGGAGCTAAAGACAGCAATATCGTCAAGATAAGCTGCACAGAAGTCATCCAGCCCAGTGAGGACTTGATTCACCAACCTTTGGAAGGTGGCAGGTGCATTTTTCAGTCCAAAGGGCATTACCACAAATTGATAATGCCCTCCAGGGGTAGAAAATGCTGTCTTAGGTTTGGCTTCCTCAGCTAACCTGATTTGCCAATACCCAGCTGTCAAATCAAATGTGCTTAAGAAGTTGGCAGAAGCCAATCTATCTATAAGCTCATCTGCTCTTGGTATTGGGTGGGCATCAGTCTTAGTGACTGCATTGAGGCCTCTGTAGTCTACGCAAAACCTCATCTCTCTCTTACCACCCTGGGTGTGAGGCTTTGGCACTAGAACTACTGGGCTAGCCCAAGGGCTATCTGAGGGCTCAATGACTCCCAGTTCCAACATTTTCTGCACTTCAGTTTTGATGCAGTCTCTAACATGATCAGGCTGTCTGTAGATTTTACTCTTGACAGGCAGACTGTCTCCAGTGTCAACATCATGGGTACACCAATCAGTTTGGCTGGGTGTCAGAGAGAACATATGTCGAAAGGATTGCAGAACTTGCCTGCAATCCTGTTGCTGATGTTCAGTGAGGCTGCCACAAAAGACAACACCATCAACTGATCCATCATCAGGATTCTGAGTGAGCAGGTCTGGGAGAGGGTCACTCTCTTCCTCCTGTCCCTCATCTGTGGCCATGAGCAAGCTCATGTCCTTCCTGTCAACATATGCTTTGAGCCTGTTAACATGGAGCACTCTGAGAGGGCTCCTGGGAGTTCCAAGGTCCACCAAGTAGGTAACCTCTCCCTTTTGCTCAATGATGGTGTGGGGCCCAGACCATTTGTCTTTCAGAGCTGCTGGGGCCACTGGCTCCAGCACCCACACCTTCTGTCCTGGCTGGTACACAGTCAGTACAGCCTTTTGGTCATGCCAAGCTTTTTGAAGTTCCTGGCTGGCCTCAAGGTTTTTAGATGCCTTTTCCATGTACTCAGCCATCCTGGAGCGGAGACCAAGTACATAGTCCACTATGTTGGTTGCAGGCTTTTTGAGAGGTCTCTCCCATCCTTCCTTCACCAAACACAGGGGTCCCCTTACAGGATGCCCATACAGAAGCTCAAAAGGGCTGTAGCCAACCCCCTTCTGTGGGACCTCTCTGTAAGCAAACAAGAGGCAGGGGATCAGGACATCCCATCTTCTCCTAAGAGGTTCAGGTAGTCCATGAATCATCCCTTTCAGGGTCCTGTTGAATCTCTCAACAAGCCCATTGCATTGTGGATGATAGGGTGTGGTGAACTTGTAGTTCACACCACACTCTTTCCACATGGCAGTCAGATATCCTGACATGAAGTTTGTACCTCTGTCAGAAACGACCTCCTTAGGGAAACCCACTCTGGAGAACACTCCAACTAGGGCTCTTGCCACTACAGGGGCTGTAGTGGTCCTAAGGGGAATAGCCTCAGGATACCTGGTGGCATGGTCCACCACCACCAGTATAAACTTGTGTCCTGATGCTGTCTGGGGTTCCATTGGACCAACAATGTCAATCCCCACTCTTTCAAAGGGAACCCCCACCACAGGTAGTGGTATGAGGGGGGCCTTTGTTGTGCCACCTGACTTACCACTGGCTTGGCAAGTGACACATGAGCGACAAAACTCCTTGGTATTCTCATTCATATGGGGCCAGTGAAAGTGTGAGACAAGCCTGTCCCAAGTCTTTGTCTGACCTAAATGACCTGCAAGGGGAATCTCATGGGCCAAGGTGAGAAGGAAACCTCTCAGAGACAAGGGGATGACCAGCCTCCTGGTTGCACCAGGCTTGGGGTCTCTTGACTCAGAGTACAGGAGTCCATCTTCCCAGTATACCCTGTGGGCACCTGTGGCATTCCCTGCAGCCTCAGCAGCAGCCTGCTGTCTGAGGGGTTCAAGGGAAGGGCAGCTCAACTGTTCCTTCCCCAGGTCTGCTCTGGAGGGTCCCCCTGAGCCCAGAAACTCAACTTGATCAAGTTCAAGCTCTTTAGGCTCAGTTTCCCTCAGCTCTGCTAGATCAGCCTCCTCAGAGACTTGATCCTCAACCTGGGGCAAGGGGGAAGGCAAAGCCTTACCCTTACTGCTCTTCTTCTTGGGAGGTGTCTGGTCCATAATTTCAGGATCCAGCACCTGTTCAGTGGGGCATCTTCTGGCCTGTGACCTAGTCACAGCAAGCACATGTGCTGGCAAGCCTAACATCTCCATGTGAGTCCTCTGCTCCACTTCTGACCATTGTGATGACTCCAAATCATTGCCCAACAAACAATCAACTGGGAGGTCTGAACTGACTACAACTTTCTTTTGTCCCTTCACTCCACCCCAGGAGAAAGCTACAATTGCCACACTATGACTAGTAGTGACATTGCTGGCATTGGTCACCAGGAAATCAGTACCTGGCATGATCTGTCCAGGGTCCACAAAGTTAGGTGTCACCATGGTGACACTGGCACAAGTGTCCCTATAGGCCTGAGCCATTTTGCCATTAATCAAAGGTGTCTGCCTGTATTTGCCCAAGGTATTGGGACTTATTTCAGGGGACATATCCATATCCCCTGTACAGACAAGGACAGCCTGAGTGAGTGTGCCAACTAAGTTGTCAGACCCCTCAGTACCCAAGGTTAACCCAACTAATGCCTTGGGAGTGACACTACCACTACTGACTGTACTAGGGGGTGCAGTTGCTTTAGGAGCTGTAGTGGTAGGAGTTTGTCCTCCTCCTCTTTTGGTGCACTCACTAGACCAGTGAGATTTACTTTTGCAGTACTGGCACCACCTTTTGGACTGGCCTTCTTGAGTCTTCTTCTTCTGGGAAGCCTGACCCCCACCCTCTTTGGTTTGTTGGGGACCTGGTGAAGACTTCTGGTCATTTTGCTCATTCTTGACATTACCCTTCTGGTCTGCTTTCTTCTGACCACCCTGGTTCTGGTTCTGGTTCTGCTTGATCCTTGTCCTGACCCATTTGTCTGCCTTCTTTCCCAATTCTTGGGGAGAGGTCAGATCTGAATCAACAAGGTGCTGGTGCAGCAACTGGTTCTGACAATTGTTCAAAATTTGTTCTCTCATCATTAGATTATACAATCCTGTGTAATCTGTAACCTTGCTACCCAGCAACCAGCCCTCCAAAGCCTTAGTGGCACAATCCACAAAATCAGACCAGTCCTGAGACTGAGTTTTCTGGGTGTCTCTGAACAGCAACCTGTACTGCTCAGTGGTTAAACCAAACCCATCAACCAGTGTATTCTTCAGGACCTGGTAATTGTTAGCATCCTCCACTCTTGTAGTGAGGAGCTTATCTCTACCTTTACCATCAAAGGAGAGCCACAGTATAGCTGCCCACTGACTCTGGGGAATGTTCTGCACAGTGCAGGCCCTCTCCAGAGCAGCCATCCATTTCTGGATGTCATCCCCTTGCTTAAAGGGGGGCACTATTTTAGTCAGGTGTTTAGTATCTAAACCCTTCTCTCTATCTCTTGGGAGATTGCTGCCACCAGTGGGAGCTAGCCCACTCATCTGCTGCTCTCTTGCCAGGGCAAGCTTCTCTTTGGCCAGGGCAATTTCTTCCCTTTCAATCCTCAGTTCAGCTTGTCTCATCCTAGCTTCATGCTCCTTTCTCTGAGGGGAAGTAAATCTCCTCTGTGGAGGATTCCTTCTCCCCTGAGAAGAGGCATTAGAGTGCAGAGATCTATTGGAGTCCCTAGAAAGAGATCTATCTCTCCTAACTCCAAGGTTAGGCCCACTTCGGGTTAGTACTGGGGGGCCCCCAGATCCTAGCCCAAGTAAGTCTAAGTTGGTCCTAGTTAGCCTTCTGACTACCTCAAGACCTTTGTCTACCTCATCCCCAGAGAGTACCTCCTGATCCTCCTCCTCAACTGCTGAATCAGTGTTGGGGAGGTCTGGATCCCCAGAGGTTCCCTCTAAGGCTGGCATGCTCTCATGTAACTGAGAGAGCTTTCTGGCATCATATGTCTCTAAGAGACCTATCAGAAAGGGAATGGTGGGGTTAGACCCCTGCTTCAGTTTCCTGGAGACACAGATTTGTCTCATCTCCTGAAAACTGAGAGCTGCATATCTTGAAGTGACCTGTGGAGGGTCAACACTGACCAGGGGAGTCTCAGTAGAGTCCCCCTGAGTCGACATGCTTTTCTAGTGAGGTGTAAGTGGTGCACTTACCTACACTATATGTTTGCCTACTGATCCCTTGCTAGAGTTGTAGTTTAGGGTGTGCTAGGCCCTAGGAGCTACAACAGCTGGTTCAGTAGAACTCAGAGTATTCTAAGCTAAGTTATATGTACCTTTAGTACTTATGTGATCTTTCACAAGATATTCTTAGGGCATGTGTGGTAAAACAACAGCAAGCTCAAATCCCAACCGCTGCTCACCAATGTGAGAAGTTGGCCTGATGTGCAGTGCTCACTATTCTAGTGATCACTATATATCAGTCCAAACAACCCTTATTGATGATTGGTTGTAAGTCAACCTTATAGACCAGCTATCCTAGTAGCATGGATACGAGCAGTCTAAGGCTAAGACTCTAGAGGGCGTGTTAAGCCAGCTGTTTTACCATCACATTACCCCTTGAACACCCAGTGAAAGGACACCACACAAGTGTTATGAAAATAAACAATGTATTTATTAGAATCACAACAACCCTGTACTCTTTATGAGGACAGGGTGCTAAGCACACAACAAAACTCTTACGAAAATACTTTTAAGTTAGCACGTTACACAAATGCCCGAGGGGCACGAAAAACCATATACGCTAAAAGTGGAATGCGAATTACTAGCAGGTAAGTAACAGTTCTAATAGGCTTTGGAATCGCTAGGACTGGACTAGGGAATCGTTAGATTACTACTAGGAGGCCCAGGGGGCTCGGGTGCAGAGTGTGCACTCTCACGCGGGATGCGGGACAAAGTCTATGGAAGCTAGAATTCACAAAGTTAGTGTTCACGGGCGAACCCGACCTGGTAGGGAGAAAATGACAGTGGATCCTGACCCTTGGATAGTGAGGCTATGCTGGGACACCGGAGTGCCGAAGTTACCTAGCCCAGGGGCTGCAGCTGCATAGGTCTGAAAAGACGTCGGGGATCTCGTTGCCGGACCAGGAGCCTGGAAGGAAGAAGTTGCTGGCAGGTGACCAGTGAAGGAAAGTTCGATGGATCCAAGCCTGGATCAAGGAAGAAGAAAACCTGAAAGCAGAGGGGACCAAGTTCTTGAATCACTAGCCAGTGATTAAGTGGGCACCAGGATGGCACCGGGCGAAGTCACCGCAGTCAGGTGAGTGGGCACTGCTGGGCTCTGCAGTCTCTCGGACCAGGAGGCGTTGTCGGCGACCAGGATGGAGGTGCGAGCTGTCCCACGAAGGATGAAGTCGTTGGCGTCGAAGTTACCCAGGATTGGGCAACAAGCCTTGGCTAATTCAAGCCCACGCGGTGGACTCAAAATGGCGTCTTGAGTGGACCAGGAGGGTCCGGGGTGCTCCTCTTCTGGAAGGGAGCAAGGGCCAGTCTGGAGCAACCAGACCAGCAGCAGAAATGTCGTCGGGCGTCGTCAGGAAGGCCACAAGCCAGCGGGCTAGTAGCCAAACAACGCGGTGAGCAGTAAAAAGCAGAAGGGCCCCACGCAGATCGTGGAGATGCTGGGGGGCTGCTCTTCGGTGCGGGAGCTGCTCAGGGTGGGGGCTTCTCGGACCCCAAAGCACTCACCAGGAAATTACTCGGTGGGCTTGCTGTGCAGAAGTCGTGCAGTCTTGGCGATGGCCGGTCCCTCGAGGTCTCGTCGCACCCACGGTTCTCAGCTGGGCTGTAGAGGTGGGTAGAGGTCAGAGGTGCCAGGGAAGCCGGGTCTCGTCGAGCTGGGCAGTCGGATTCCGGAGGAAGGACGTGCAGCAGACCGCAGTGTTCTTAGATGGTGCCTGCGGATGCAGGGTGACTACTCCTTAGTCACAAGGGAGAAATCTTAGGAAGAAGTCTTGAAGTCCTTTCGTGGAAAGTGGTATCTTGATTCCAAAGATGATCTGATTTGGAAGGGGGCCAGTCTCTACCTTTATCCTGTAAAAAGGGGCTGGCACGCGACTAAGTCCTGCCCTATGGGTGGGACTAGGAGGGGGGTGGTTACACCCACTTCCTTGGCGGGCTTTTCCCCAGCACAGGGTCTGGAGGGACCCTGGAACTGGTTCAAGCCGGCCTATGCACAGTGAGCACCGGGGTGCTACTTGCAGTCACCTTCCTCTAAAGCCCTGCCTACCTACAATACACAAAACCCTGTCTGGGACGGTGCTGGCACCGCCCCTGGCAGGAAACCCTTTGTCCTTATCTCCTGCTCTGGGAGGACTCCCAGCAGCAGGAGGGCAGACTTGTGTCTCGGTGGCAGCATCCATTTTGTGGATGCTAAGGCTCTGTCTGACTTTTAACCGGGTTATAGGTTACAGGCATGTCGTGTCCCTCTAGAAGGGTGGAATGCTAACCCCGTCGCCAGAATTGGCGAGGGGTTAGTATTCCAATTCGTATGACACCTTACTCGACATGTTTTGATAAAGCGATACCAGAGTTGGCACATAACCGCGAGGATTATAATGCACTTAAGAGTATATGGTATGCGATATCATGGAAACGGCTAAGGGATGGATCCCGAAAGCCGCAGACAGGCTCAGCTCATGCCAGAGCACCATCTCACACGATTCCAAGCACTCTGCCTTCAGGATTGTTAAGGCCTGCCATAGGAGTGACTGATAGGAGATCTGTGTGTCCATTTTAGGGTTAGATATAGGTATACTATATCTAAAGCAAAGGGTGAGTACACCACCTTGCCCCAGCTGTCGTGCAGCCAGTTGTGTCAGTTTTAGTTAGTCAATCCAGGGGTGGCACAATACGTGCTTCAGCCCCTGGGAGACTTCTGGGTGCACCTCAGCCCTGGGTACAGGGACTTGGAGAGGGCCCAGTGCCAATTCAGTACCTGGGTACAATTTGGATAGAGAGAACAGCTAGGCTGTGGGTCTGATTAGCAGGCCCACAGCCAGGGAAAGTCGTAACCCAGTGCAGCAAAAAGCAAAAATCTGGGTGATCATAGGATTGCAGACCCTACTCTCCTACACTTATAATGTGTGTCATCAGCTGCAGAGCTATCCCAAGAAGTCACTCGACGTATCATACAGCCTGTAATGACTGCTTTCAATTACAGTGATGACATGCTGGTTTTTGGAGCAACAAAGAGAGGCCATGACAAAGCTCTCATCCAAGTGTGTTAGCTGCTCGCTGATGCCGGTTTAGCTATAAATGACCACAAATGTGTGTTCCATAAGACAAAGTTAAAATTCTTTGCCCATATCTTTTTTGATAGCAAGCGCCATTCCCCCATAAGATGTTTGCATGTTACGTTCATTCCCTGGCATTTCCAGCTATTGCTCTAGATACATACGAGACTTTACCACTGTTAGTGCAGCACTAAGAGACTTGCCAAAAAATGATGTTGCTTTTCTTTGATCACATGATTGCGAGCAAAACTTCCAGAAAATCAAACAAGCTATTGAGAACGCTACTGAAACGGCATTGTTTGATCCATAGCTTCATACCGAGGTTGTTGTTGACGCTAGCCCTGACGGGTTGGGCACCATCTTTGCACAACACAGCATACACACAAATGCTCGAAGATATATTGTGGTGTACGCAAGCTGAAGTGTTCCTCAAACTGAACATGCTCATTCACAACCTGAGAAAGAAGGCTTAGCAGTGGTGTGTGCGTGTGAACATTTCCATGTATACTTGTATGGGAAGCCCTTCACGTTTATGACTGATCATCAAGCATTGTTACCTATCTTTGGCAATCAAAAAGCAAAAATGCCTTCTCATATTGAACACTGGGGTCTGCAATTACAAGAGTACAACTAAACCATAGTGCATAGTCCAGGGAAAGAGCAGAACCCTGCCAACTACTTTTCACAAGTGGCTCTACAATGCCCTGCCACTCCTTCTAAGACAGCTGAAGCTTACATAAATTTCATAGTGAAATCAAGCACTCCAGCTGCCATTCGGCTGGAACAAATTGTCACTGCCACAAGTCAAGATAGTGACATGCTGAAACTGAAAGACATTATTACACATCCGTCTTGGTACAGCACCCTCGACCTCTTACCAGTGACCGTGAATACCAAAAGTATAAGAATAGTAAAGATGAACTGCCCGTTACCCAGTAGGGTATTATTCTAAAAGGTTCAAGAATTGTCATTCCAGAGAGTCTTCAACAACAGATTATTGAAGAGGGCCATGAAGGACATCGTGGAATTGTTACCACTAAACAAGCTCTCAGAGACCAATTCTGGTTTTCACATCTCGACGAGAGTTGAAAGAGAGTTAAAGGCCAGTCATCCATGCAACTGCCTGTTATAGAAAACCTCAGCATCTGTTAAACATGTCAGAGTTACCAATGCATGCATGGGAAAGGACTGTAGTGGACTTCTTTGGGCCTCTTGACAACAGACATAACCCAACAGGGATCGTTGATGAATATTCCTGGTTTCCATTGACCAAAATTCTCTTATCTGTCACTCAAGAACGTGTCATTGAGAGATTAGGCAGCCTCTTCACAACCTGGGGTGTTTCTGCTATCAAAGTCTGACAATGGACCAGCTTTCAACCATTAAGAAGTCAGAGATTTTCTCAATTATTTTAATGTGAGGCATCAGGTGAGCACACCTCTTTGGCCATAGGCCAATTGGCATCATGGCCAAAGGAAGCTGTCCAAGGAGCTGTCCTATAAGAAATCGATTTTCAAGCGGTCTAAATTCTATTCTTCAAGCTTACCGCTAGACCCCTCACTTGTCTACAGGTGAAAACCCTGCAAGTTGATGTTCAGGAGAGTCATTACGACCAATTGACTAACAGAAGACCAAATACTAAAGAAGAAACACCCATGAAGGCCTATGTAGACAAGCATCAACATGCAAAAAATGTCACGTTCCCTAGCAGAGATTGAGTGGTTGTTTGTCAGATAGAAAAAAAAGGCTGATGTTCCTTTCAATGCTGAAACATTTCAAGTTGTCTCCAGCAAAGGGAACAGAAACAAAAGAAACAATTGATGGACGGAATGCTGGACAATGCAAACATTCACCCAGAGTCACAAGGATCTGGGTTTAATCCATCATTCTTTTGCTCACCATACCACCCCAGTTTGGACCCAGCCATATGCAAATCAGTCTTGACCCTGTTCCTTGTGGGAACAGTCAAGCCCGAACTGCCAAGCCAGGTCCTCCTTGGACCGGAAACAAGCATCCTGGGACCGCTTTCTGGGCATCACCCTTCATCAGCCAGGCTAGCTTGAATCCAGTGGTGTAGTGAGTGTGGGACCCACGTCTGGGCATACCCTTCCCACGCATGGTGACTTATGTAAAAGAAATAATTGATGGAAGGAATGCTGGACAATGCAAACATTCATCCCCAGTCACAAGGATCTGGGTTTCATCCATCATTCTTTTGCTCACCACACCACCCCTTTTTGGACCCAGCCATATACAAATCAGTCATGACCCTGTTCCTTGTGAAAACAGTCCAACCCGAACTGTCAAGCCCAGCCCTCCTTGGATCAGAAACAAGCGTCCTGGGACCGGAACTGGCCTGGTAGTTCGGGCTAGACTGTTCCCATTGGGCGCAGGGTCAAGAGTCATTTGCATATGGCTGGGTCCAAACTGGAATGTCATGGTGAGCAAAAAAACTATGGATTTAGGCCCAGATCTCTGTACTGGGGTAAATGTATGACACTGTTCTGAATCTGTCCATCAATTGTTCTTTTTGCATGTCGCCCTGAGTGGGACGGGTATGCCTAGACATGGGTCCCGTGCTCTCCATGCCACTGGAGTCAAGCTATCCTGGCTGATGAGGGCTGAAAGCCCGAAACCGGTCCTAGGATGCTTGTTTCCAGTCGAGGGAGGACCTGGCCAGGCAGTTCGGACTGGACAGTTCCCATTGGGCGCAGGGTCAAGACTGATTTGCATATGGCTGGGTCCAAACAGGAATGGCATGATGAGCAAAAAACGATGGATTTAGGCCCAGATCTCTGAACTAGGGTGAATGTATGACATTGTTCTGCATTCTGTCCATCAATTGTTCTTTTAACATTTGTCTCCAGCAAAGGGGCTGCCCAACGTCCCGGGAAGTCCATTACGCAAGGCTCCTCGCATTTCCGACATGTAGCTCGTCGCTCAGCAGGCACTGCTGTCATTGTAGAGACTGGGTCAGAAAGGACAAATGAAGAACCCCTAACTGCTGCTGTTTCTCGATCACCAATGCCAATCATAGGCATTTATACTGCTTATCCCCAGTTTACAAAGACACGGTCGGACCATGTGATCCAAGCACCACGTAGACTCATAGAGGAGCTCTAATTGTATATATTTGTAAGAAATTGAAATTTTTTTCTTTTAAGGGGGAGATGTAGTGTCATATGAGTTTGTAATTACAGAACAATTGTGGCTCCTGATGGACTCCGCAGAACTGTAACATAAGCATTAGAGCATAGTGAAGTGAAAGCAGGTTTAGAATGTTGAGTTAGAGGTTACACGCAGAAGGATTGAGAAGTGTTATACATAGGGCCAGATTCATCAATGTCCCGATTTGCGAGTCCTTAATAGCGATTATTAAGGAATCTCTATTAAGGACTCGCAAAACGGGATTCATATACAAATCGCACAATTAAATGTGATTTCTACAGCTTCCTTATTTGCGATTCGCAAATTGTTAATCGCAAATAAGGAATGACTCCCTATTTATTCCTATGGGCCTTTGGCCATTCCTTATTTGCGATTAGCAATTTGCGAATCGCAAATAAGTAAGCGATTTCAAGAGTGCCAGGGGTGTCCAAAGGACACCCTGTAGCACCCCTGAAATGCAAATGTACACAGGTGTTGCACACACACATGTCCAAAGGACATGTGTGTGTGTAACATGCAACTTAGAAAAATGCACTAAAGTGCATTTTTCTAAATTTTCGCTATTTACCACGAAGTTACACTTCGCGGTAAATAGCGACCCCATATTGCGAATTCGCAATTTTTAAAAGGTTCATGAATAGCATTTAAGGAATCTCTAATTGAGATTCCTTAAATGAGATTCTTCGCAATTTTGCGCATTCTGTAATAGCGATTTTTGCATTTGGGATGATGAATCCCAAATGCAAAAATAGCGCTCGCAAAGGGCCGGATTCTCAGAATCTGGCCCTTTGCGAGCCGATTTTACAATTATGAATCTGGCTGTAAGTTCCATGTGTGGCATAGTCATTGGAGAGTACCCGGGCTGGAGAGGACACTACACAAACGATATTGCACAACAAGCAAAGCAATTACAGAGGAAGACCATGTGAACATAATCTCTTCCATATCTCAAAGTTTTGTGAGAACTATTCTCAATGCAATCACAAGTAGGCTGCACTACAAACCCAGCACCACAAGTAATTAGGATAATCTCTCAAAATCCCATAAAAGAATCTAACATTAAAAGTGCACGCACAAAAAATAAAATATGGCACCATCCTGCACCTAGAAAGAATTATAAAGCGAGTGACAGCAACAGTAAAAGTGTAAGATTTTGGTTATCACTCTTCTGTTAGCATGTCACATTCCTCTACAAGTTACAAGAAAAGCGGCACACCACACAGAACTGTATACTCTATGCTCTATTTTCTTATGCCAGTGGTTCTTAACCTGTAGTATGTGACCTGAGGGGACCCACCGCGGCCTACTCAAGACGTCCGTAAGTTCTACCAATTTGTTTTGCATATGCATGTTTCTATATTTTTGTGTATTGGTGCGAGGTACACATCTTAAAAATTGCTTACGTCGGGGGTCCCCGGTATTCAATAAGGACTTAGTGGGGGTCCCACGATTCTACTAATGATTGATTAGGGGGTCCACAGAAGTGAAAAGGTTAAGAAATGCTACTTTATGCAGTAAACTGTATGCGGAGAGTGAAACACTTACAATCTTCAAGTCACTGCTCTCATATGTACGCGTAATGGCGCTGTACCCTCAGGGAAAAGTATTGGTCGGTAGTGCTGTGAGCCCTCTGGGTTTATGAACTGATTCCAGTGCGCTCCCACTGTGATGCTGCTCATCAGTATCCACTAATCACAGTGACCTGTATTCTGAATATCTGACCCCATCTGCACAGCTTAAATATCCACACTAGCCACAATAATCAAAAAGTATACATACACTACTTGCTTGCACTGACTCCAACATTATCGACTCAAAATAAAAAGAATCAAAAGATGCCAAAGAGGTGAAGACTGAGCAGAAATATAACAAGAGCCTCTAATCCCGGAATACCAATTAAAGGAAAAATGTACACTGGCTCCTCTATAGATGTAAGACTCAAATGGCTTTTACCGTATATTATTTGATCTAGTTGATGAAAACAAAAACTGACATGATGAACAACGAACGACATTTTAGGTATTAGGAAAAACTTTCACAAAAATATCGGCAAAGTTACAGAGGCTTGAACACATATTGGTTACTTGGAAGATGATAAATTGAAAATCCAAAAAGAAATAGAGGGCTTAATGGAGGGCTTCTCATGTAACATCAAAATATTTGAAACATACATTACAGGTCTAGAGAATCACAATAAGGATCCATGGACTCCCAGAAGTCACAAAAAACAACACAAGATCTTTTGCCCAATTCCTTAAAAACTGTATTCGTCGCACATTGGGCTTCAAATTTGACAGGGAGTCTGAGAAAGAGATGGTCCATAGGGTTTCATCAGCAAATTACAGAGCTTCAACCCAACTCTGAGCCTTTATATCTAAACCCTTGAAAAACAAGAATATGGAAACAATGTTGTCTTACATGGAAAAAACATCAGCACACCATATGGAATGTCTCAACAAGCATTTGCAATGCAGTACGTCTCGCATTCATGCAAGTTTGAGCTATTGGCATTGTAAATGAAAATGTCTTTTATTTATGTTTTGGGTTTTAAAACATAAATAAGAGGCATTGTCATTTAGAATACTAATAGCTTAAACTCTCTTAAATGCAAGACCTATTGCATTGCCATAAACGGCCTTCTCAACAGATTGTTAGATTCTACATATTAGAGGAAGAGACCGGTCTGCAACACCTTCAAAGTAGTGATAAATAGTGTAGCGAAGATGTGTAAGTGTTGTAAATTACACAGACACAAAGTGTGAAGTGAGTTACATATGATCTGAGCTATAAACACTAACAAAGCACTCCAACACCTTTTGATCTGTGATTACACTGTTGCGGCTCAGGAGGATGAGCAGGAGGGGGGCTATTTCCTGCCCTCTCCGTGATTTGAGTGTGCAGTATGGGATTGCGAAATGTGATTGCTACCTTTCGTCTAACAAAAACACTCCAGCTGTAGTAGGGCCCTGGCTTCACCTCCTGGTGCAGGATGGGCTGTGCTTTACGGCATGCATGGAGGGAGGGATGGTCTCGGCTGCAGCCGTACAGTGCCCTGCTATTACTAGTGAGCGAGAGGTGCTGATGTGGTGGTATTGGTGGTGGCATTGGTGGTGGTGGTATTGGTGGTGGCATTGGTGGTGGTGTGGTATTGGTGCTGGTGGTGATGGTGGTGTTGTAAAAAAAACAAGCTTTTGAAAACAACCCCGTCAGGTGGCTTTAGTACAGATGACATGTAACACAGATGTGCTGTTGTCAGCTTCAGCCCATTTGCACAGGATTGTTTGGTACCTGGAATGCACATTATTTAATTTGCTAATCATTACTAAATCCATTTTAATGGGAGGGGGGAGGCTGGGGTTGATTCAGACATGAGATAATGGCGGGTTAAAGTGATTGAACGTAAGTGCCCGTGTTATGGGGCGGCCGAGCTGCTTAAAAAAACACAAGCAGTTTCAGCTGAAGCAGCGCATGTCCAGACTGCAGTAAGAAAAACTCAATAAAGTAAATAATGCTTACAGATTAAATAACAGTTCCTGTGAAACAACCAAAGTAAAGGGGCCAGTAGCCATGGGAGGTTACAAATGAAGACAAAGTAGTACTAAGGAGGGACTAACAAGCCGTTTAACGAATCCAAAGTCAGCATTTACGAAAGACAATGTCACAAGCCAATGAAAAATATGGGCAGAGAGAGGGCGCAGCTTCTCTCGCATACTGTACTAGAGCAGTCTCGCAGAGGGAGGTTTGGCATGCATGTTCCCCAGTCAACATAAAGACAAAACGCTTTCATCACATTGGGCTAAAAAAATAACGAATATCAGGAATAAAAATTCGGACGAAACAAAGAGAGTCTCATCGGGCTGCAAAAGGATGGGAAATGGAAATCAGTTCTATGCCCTGAATATTTATATATCTATGCTCCACCTGCCAACAAGTCGGAGTTCTGGGTATGAATAGGAAACTATCAACATTCCCCAGTGGAGCAGAATCAATCAATCAATCAGGATTTATAAAGCGCGCCTAATCACCCGATAGGGTGTCAAGAATCATAATAGGAGGAGATTTCAACCTACCATGGGACGTATCCTCAACAGAACCTCATTTAAATTCAGGTCAGTAATATCGAACCCACAAATGACCACCAGTGAAAGTCACACAATGTCTGGAGACTTCACAACCCTACTGGAAAGGCCCTTAAATTTTACTCAAATCCCTGTCACTCATTGTACAGAACAGATTACATCGTTGACGATGGCTCACATGTCATACATGTTTCTAAACCCACAACAGAGCATATTCTCATGTCTGGCCATACCTACTTATCAGTAAAATACAGAATAGGGACTGAGAGACTCCACCAAAGAATCTGAAGAATGAATGACTACCTCACGCAAGCCCCTAACTAGAGCAAAAAAAATATAAGAATGCCATTACCACATACTTACACTTTAATTCCCAACACGCAACTCCCAGCAAATCCTTAGGGACCCACTAAAAGGCACTATCGGAGACAAAATTACCAATATTATAAGCAGGAAAAACAAAGATGGCAACACTAGAATTGCCTGGCTGGAAGAGGAGCTTACCAAACTAGAACAAAAGCTGTTTCCCAAGAAAGGGAATAAATCATTAAACTAATCGAACAAATTAAAATATGAACTGAACAAAATATTAAGCTCAAAGGCCCACCTTATTGTCACTGTAACAAAGATCTTAAATTCCGTGGTTGCTACAAAGCTGGTAAGAACCTCGCCTCATAACTAAAGATAATAAGCTTTTGCAATGCAATAGGTCTCGCATTCACAAAACTCTTGTAAATGCGAGACCTATTGCATTGCAAATGCTTGTTTGTCAAGGCGCCCATGCGGCATTTTCACTTTGTCGGCCGCACTCCTTTCTTTAGACAAGCCTGGTCTAAAGAAATTGGCGTGGCTGACATTAAAGTGAAAGCATGGAGCGCTTTTACAAAAAAACATATTTGTTTGTCAAGTTGACAGATTTTTGTAAAGCACCACATGCCTGACTGATATTAAAGTGAAAGCGCTGCATGGAACGCTTTTAAAAAATAAACAAAACATTTAATAGAGAGAGAAAGAAAGCAAACCGCGTTGGAAAAATAAATAAAGACATGCGCGGCTGCTCTATTGAAAGCGGACTGCGCTGGTAAATAAGGAAAGAAAGGCACGCGGCCGTTGCAGGAAAGCACGTTGTGTCTCGTGTTGGACAAAATAGTGAAAGAAAATAGTTCTCATAGACTAAATAAACATGCTGTGTAACCACACAAGTAAAAGGTCCAGTCCATATGGGAGCTTCCAAATGCAGACAAGGCGTTATTAAGCAGGGACTAAGAAGCCTATTAATGAATCAGAAGCAACCATTTAGAAAGGACAGTAACAGGAGACAATTGAAAAGATGGGCGGAGAGTGGGCGGAGCTCCAAGTTCATACCCGAGTACAGCATGCCCCACAGAGCAGTGCATGCGCTGGCCAGGCTCGACCTAAAAACTGTAGGAATACAATCTCAGCGGTCGGAGATGAACAAGAGAAATTGTACAACACAGAATAGGAAATTGTCTCTGTTTTTGAAAACCTCTACAACTAGATTTATTCAGCAAACACACCGATCCCTAATGACTCTAGTGAAGGATTTTTGCTGATTCCTAATATCTCTGCAACTAAACGACCAAACTGAAAAGACCACTGGAAATCTGGCCCTCGTGGCTTTCCTGTGGCTTTCTATCACCCTTGAAATGCTTTTTTGACCATTTTGAGAAGTGTGACTCAATCACTGGCTGAACTTCCTAAACTAACACAGATTAAGCATAATTCTACCACTAACATGGCATAAAAGTTTGGAAATGCTGGCCTCAGGACCAGGACAGCAGATTCTAACGAGGAAACAACCATAGTACGAGGTGTAGCATAAGGCAGGTGAGATGTAAAACAAAATACAAGCAAAATAGCTACTTGGCTGGCCCTTTGTAACATAGAAATATTGGTAGTAAATGAAATACGATGTACCAAAAAACATAGAAACCCCATATGGAAAAAAATACCCTAAAGGTGGCAACAGGCTGATAACCTGCATCTAATCTTCGCTTGCTCTCTTAACGGAAGTTGTGTGATCTTGAACCGTTATTTTGCATTTCTGTTCTCTATCTGTCTAATTCAAAAGCACTTAATGCCGCTCAACTACAACATTGTGCGCTATATAAAATAATAACATATGCAATTTCACCAGGTGCTGGTGAGAGTGCTACGTACCACAATGCACTGCAGGACAGAAGAGAAGAGTCAAAGCACTAGCATGTCTGATCTGATCTTTACAATACTTGGGAGAAGAGGACGGAGTCAAGCCAAGGCACTGGGCCAAGCACAGCAGCGACACCTAGCGGCATGTTGTCATATGATTTTATCTGGCCAGCAGCTTGTACGCTGTTTGCCTTTGTTATTGGGGGCAGATAGGGAAGTACAGGGACAAGGGAATGCCCCTGGACTTGGAGATCCCTGTCAGGATTAAATATGTTGTCCCTGTGTAAAAAAGCTGATGTTAAAGAAGTGTTAAGTGGCTCTAAATGCAGCACATCTTTTGCTTATTTTAGAGGGACAAAACTGGCAATTCTCAAAAAGGGTGCAATAACAGAATTCGGACAGTACCAGCATTAAAAACAAGAGCAGTTAAGGTATCACCGCCGCTGGCCCGAAAACCGGAAGTTCGGGAGCGTCAAGCTTGTTGTGGGGCGGGACTCCCGCCTTCTGCGGGAAGCCCGCGCCCACGGAGTGCCTGGCCGAGAGGAGCAGTGGTGACACGGGGCTCCCATGCCTGAGGGAGAGCCCCGCGGTGGCTGCAGACGTGAGGAGCAGAAGTGGCGGCTGAGGCCGCCGATGCAAGTGCGGGGCTCCCATGAGTGATGGAAGCCCCGCGTGTGCCAGGTGATGCGGCAGAGAGGACACCAGGGGAGTCCTGAGTGTGGTGGAGCCTGTAGCAGCGAGCCTGGTGAGTGGTGCTTAGTTGTACTGTGGGGGCTTATGCGTGTGTTTGTGAGTAGGCATGCACTGGCTGGGGGCGACTGCTACGTGTGTGTGTGTGTGCGTGTGTGTGTGTGCGTGCGATTTGAGGAGGCTGACTTGCCTCGGAAGCGGGACAGGATATGTGCAAGGTGCGTGGATGTACGTGCGCGTACACCTGCTCAAATAGCCAAAAGCTCTGCGGTGCCCATCTCCTGTCCCACTTCCGAGGCAAGTACACAACAATAAGCCTCGCTGGCGACAGCAGCGCTTCGCGCTGCGTACGCCAGGCTAGACCTAATAAAGGGGATAAACACAAAGTGCTACCATTGAACAACACATGTAATCTCTCACTTGTAGAAAACCCAGGCCTAAAACGGGCAATTAGTATAATAAATTATCCTGGTATCTGTAGTGAACTCAACCTGCAAGATAATACAAATATAACTCTAACCAACTATTAAGACTTATGCTCCCCTAAATATGTTACCAGGTGTGGAAAGATCGAAATGATAAAAATGAGGATAGCCCCAAGTGCTAATTTCCAACTTGACATGATCCCAGTTCAACTTTCTGATAGCTTCTTTAAGGAAATAGACAATCTTATCTCAAATGTATATGTAAAACCAAGAAAGCAAGACTCACTCTAAAGAGATGGAGACTACCAAAATATTAGTGGGGGTTTAAACCTTGCCAACTTTCATAAATACCAAATACTCTATCCCTGCAGTGGTATTTAAAAGATAATAACAGTGCCCTCCTACACCCTTCCACCCCGGTCTCACCATCGAGCATGAGCTATCTACCACCTTAGATTAATTTGCACCACCAAAGTGAAGCAAACAGAAGGAACATACTTGTAATCCACAGCACCATTTTGGCTATCTGCCGAAAGGATAAACTTCAACTCAAACTGAAACGATCCTCCTTCTCATCGAGATGGCACAACCAACAAGTTAAAATTTGAGTGAGAACACTCTTCCGGGAGAAATGGCCCATAAAGGAATCAATCAGAGAGCCAAGTACAAAAGATAAATCCTCTTCCTTTCAAACAAAATTCATATTTGAGAACTCAGACTTTTATGACTTTCTCGACTCAAAGCAACATTATCAATATGCTGACTGCCTCATGACCCAGGGTTCCCAAGCCTCGCAATGAAAATGATAAAAAAAGTGGCCGTTGTGAGTCCAAATACATAAATTACTACCCATAGATACTTTGGAAATCCACCATGGACTTGAGAAAAGATGGGAATCCACTGGATTCTGTGTCCCATCGATATCTACTTGGGTGTTAATTAGGAGAAAATCTGGCCTATCCTAACTACCTCAAAAATTGCCCCAGTCCTCTCCCAATGCAGATTCTGGACAGCACACAGAGCTGATTACACCTCGTAAAACTCCACAAAGTAGATCTCTAAGAGACCCAGATATTTGTTAACAATGTCAGGAGGAATCGGGATATTTAAAACACTTGTTGCAAATCTGCCTTCAGGTTAACTTATTTTGACATGAGACGAAAAAGTATAAAGGATAGGATTCTAAGGGTAATCCTTCTTAAGTAAAATATCAAGACATATAGCTAACTTCATATGTATATGTCTAAATATACATATATATATATATATATATATATATATATATATATATATGTATATATATATATATATACTAGCAGCCCGTCCCAACGTTGTCCGGGTATGAAATAGAATGTGTGTAATGTGTGTATTTGGCAAGGGCAATTCATTTTAAAATCTCGCGGTAGACACATTTTTTTGTTTCATTAGAATAGGGAAGGAGAAGGCCCAGCTGCAGCCCTGGTTGATGTTAGCAGGCGCATGTAATGACGTTGAATGAGAGAGTTATCAGCCGCGGGTAAATCCGTTTAATGAGAGAGTTGAGTCACAGCGAGTAGGAGCGGCTGCAGTAATTGTCCCCGATTGTCCCCGCAGACACGCTCATTTGCGTGTTCCTCCGCTTGAGGCCCAGATGCAGGCCTGTTTGATGTTAGCAGGCGCGTGTTCCCCCGCTTGAGGCCCAGCTGCAGCCCTCGTTGATGTTATCAGGCGCGTGTAATTAGTGTACTGATCTGCCGCCTGAGCCCGGCTAGAGCCCTGGTTGATGGTAGCAGGCGCGTGTGATTTTGTTGAATGAGAGAGTTCAGTAACAGCGCGCAGGAGAGGCTGCAGTAACGTTACTTACCAGGCCTCTAGGTCAACGCGTTTGTCACGCCCCCAGCACATGGCCACAGCAGACGATCTTCTAATTAATGTACGACCCTCATGGCATGAAGGGCGGAACGTAGCACACGCCCCCATCGTTTCTCACGTCCCCAGCGTGCCCTTTGATGCGGCGCAATTGCGTTCACATGGCATGAAGGCCGGACACACGCCCCCAGCGTTTCTCACGCCCCCAGCGTGCCCCTTGATGCTGCGCAGCAACGTAATTGGCGCTTGTGTGTACGACTCACATGGCATGAAGGGCGGACACACGCCCCCAGCGTTTGTCACGCCCCCAGCACACGCCCACAGTCCACGATGTGATGGCCGTACCACACGCCCCCAGCGTTAGTCACACCCCCAGCCCACGCCCACAGCACAACGCAGAAACGCCCACAAGGGACTACTTTGCTGGCGAGGTTCTTTTACCTTTTAAATGTATAGAGCAGTTGGCCTAACGGCTAAGGCGCTCGACCTCAGACCTGGGGATCTGGGTTCAAGTCTTGGTAACGACGCCAAACATCCTGTGATACTGGGCAAATCACTTAATCTCCCCGTGCCTTAAAAAAATGAATGTGTGTCCTCATGTAATGTAACTGGTGCTATGTAAAGCGCTCTGATACCTGATTCAGTTCGGGTCAAGTTCGCGCTATATAAAACTCTGAAAACAAAATATATATATATGGTGGCCGTCTGCATAGCCTATGTCCTTCTGCTGCAACTGCCCTTTCCAACGCTGTATTGGGTGTTGTGATTGGTGCTGTGGTTACTGAGATTACCCGCCTCAAAGGTTTGGGCTCTCGTTTTATAATATTTGTATGGATATGGATATATAATATATATATATTCCATATGCTACTACCCAAAATCTTAAGGCACCACACAGCAGCGTTTTAAACACCTTTTATTCTCTTGGATGGCAAAGGGCAAAGCATCCGCAAGCAGCAATGTCCAAACGTTTCGGGTTTCCTCCGCCCTTGCTCACTGAATTCTGCGAGTAGGAGGATTTCACTTCGCGCCATATTCCTAGCGCTTAAATCTGCATTCCCCGTAGTGGGCGTGGTTCTATTGCATTCTGGTTCAAGTAGTTTTATCCTTTAGTAGTGTGCCCCCGTACCTCTTCTCAGTTTAGGATACCTGTAGTAGGTTCGCGAGCATTGAGGAAACAATGTCCCAGCCGATCTCTTCCTCGAGAACGGTAACGCTGTTCCTTATCACAACGCCGTGATCTTGTGCGGCGTGCAGGATCCGCTGGTGTGCGGCGGGGTGCCTAGCGACCCGGGTCGGGCCGCTATATAATCCATATGCTACGACCCAAAACCTTGAGGCACCACACAGCAGCGTTTTAAACACCTTTTATTCTCTTGGGTGGCAAAGGGCAAAAGATCCGCAAGCAGCAATGTCCAAACGTTTCGGGCTTCCTACGCCCTTGCTCACTGGATTCTGCGAGTAGGAGGCTTTCACTTCGCGCCATATTCCTAGCGCTTAAATCTGCATTCCCCTTTGTGGGCGTGGTTCTATTGCGTTCTGGTTCAAGTAGTTTTATCCTTTAGTAGTGTGCCCCAGTACCTCTTCTCAGTTTAAGATACCTGTAGTAGGTATGCTAGCATTGGGGAAACAATGTCCCAGCCGATCTCTTCCTCGAGAACCGTAACGCTGTTCCTTATCAGGCCGCTGTGATCTTGTGCGGCGGGGAGGATCTGCTGGTGTGCAGCGGGGTGCCTTGCAACCCAGGTCAGGCCGCTATATAATCCATATGCTACTACCCAAAACCTTGCGGCACCACACAGCAGCGTTTTAAACACCTTTTATTCTCTTGGGTGGCAAAGGGCAAAGCATCCGCAAGCAGCAATGTCCAAGTCTAAACGTTTCGGGTTTCCTCCGCCCTTGCTCACTGGATTCTGCGAGTAGGAGGCTTTCGCTTCGCGCCATATTCCTAGCGCTTAAATCTGCATTCCGTAGTGGGCGTGGTTCTACTACATTCTGGTTCAAGTAGTTTTATCCTTTAGTAGTGTGCCCCCGTACTTTATATATATATATATATATATATATATATATACACATACATATACACACACACACACGCACACCTCCATAGGATTATCGCATTAATTCAATAATCATCCAGCACTCCAAAAGGTATTGGTCACTCGGTATCTTTATTCGTGACGATCACATCTACGCATTTCGGCAGCCTCGCGCTGACTTGTTCACGTAGCAAAAACGCCATTTCATTAACATTAAAATAATCATTACAACTAAAGACATTGACGAAGGACTACATTTTCCATCGGCACTACACAGTTCTCTTTCGATGTTAAACTGGCTGCTATCTTGGAACATGTCAATTCAGACACAGAAATGGATAAAAAAGCATATTTACTTGATTTAAGAAGACCAGTCATTATCGAATGCTCAGTACATGGGTACTTCTTGCGTTTACGATCAATGAAATCAGGAATTATACAATTCGCAGAAAATTAATTACTTGCGTTTTTTTCTTCTTCCAATGCTTAGTTGATAATTTTTTTAATCGCTTTGTTACCCATTCGTTTATACTAATATCCATTTAAAATATATGTCACAGACAATCAGTTTTTTACATCAAAGTGAAAGTGCAAAATTTCTGACAGTTTCTGATAAAGAGCTAGTACTTATTTCATACAGTACTATCTGTCACAAAGTGCTAGTGCTTTGGTCAACATCAATCAGTTCTTCATCTGACCCATGTCCACTCTTCTACAGTACTAGACTTTTAAAGTGCAAGTGCTTCACAGTATATTGTTCCTATAAAAACCCAGAATGCATTTCATATACTTTAATATACACTCAATAAAAAATATACCAATTAATTTCCTTTATCAGTCGTCATTCTTTTCATAATTATTTTCTCAAAACAAATGGGCTGGTGTTTTGGTGAACAAGAGAGAGCTCCTTTTGATCTAGTCCTTGTACACTATTCTACAATACTAGACTCTTAAAGTGCAAGTGTGGTACAATATATTATTTGCTTTAAAAAAACAAGAAAAAAATGTCTTATACTGTACCATTCACTTAAGAAAGAAGGGGCGACACAATTTCCTTCTTTCGACATTCCACAACCTTCTCACAAATCTAAAGTACAAGTGCTTGTCAGTGTAGTCCTTTCACTCCGACTTCATTCCAGTTCAAAAGAATAACCATTTCAATCCTCACTAATCTGATTCAAAATTTTAAAGTAAAAATGTACTGAATAGTTATATAATAGTCTGTCAATTCAAATTTCATTATTGTCAGGTGCCAGTAATCTTCGTATTCCGTCTTTACAAACATAATTTAGAAAAACAAATGGTTCCATTGTGTGCAGGCTCTCTCTTATTTTTTCAGTTACATCATCTGTTCAATTTAAGCAGGTATACAAGTCCTCATCGATATTTAATCCATGAGGTTCTTTGCTATTGAACTCTAAAATGAAGTATATTTCAAGCTTTCTGAGTTCTTTTTCCCTACCTCCTCATCTACTTTATTTTCTGGGAATTTGCGCGATGCAGCTATACTGCAATCTTGAGGGATTGCTTTGATGATGGGTTTCGAAGTGTCACACAATCGGATAGGTCCTATCCTGATTAATAATTGCTCTACGGTGTTGCAGAATCTTTTATACACAGGTAGAGTAGTACTTCCAATATATATATTTTTGAACAGGGACATTGCAATAAGTATACCACAAAACTCTATCTACACATTAAAAAGCCTTTGATTGTGACAGATTTATTAAAACAATTCTTAAAATGGCATGTCTTACATTCAAAACACTTTTTTAAACTCATTTTTTGTTGCAGCCAAGTGGGGGCTCCCCCCTCCTTTCCTGAAATTCACTTTTTACCAAAAGATCTTTCAATGATTTGGACTTTCTATACATGTTATATCCAGATGTTTATTGACTTTAGAGGCAAAATTGGAACATCTTTTACTGGATGCCAATGCTTATTTAAAATGTATCATCTCTTTATGTTCAGTATTGAAAGTTGTTAAGAATGTATGGTTTTCTAGTCCCTTTTTAACACTCTTCAATTGGGTCTTAGATGGTTCAAATAACACTTTCTGCCGTTCTAACTTGCTAGCTTTGGTGGCTGCTCCATTTATGACATTCGGCGAGTATCCTCTCTGGATGAACATGTTAATCATTTCCTGTTCTATTCTACAGTATTCATCCGGATCGCTGCACGCTCTCCGGGCTCTGTAAAATCCCCAAATGGTGTACTCTGAATTAAAGGTGCGGGGTGGGAGCTATTGGCGTGGGGAATAGTATTGCCAGCTGTCGGTTTTCTGAAGATGGTGGTCTTTAGTTTTTCTCCCATTGGTTTTACTCTGATATCTAAGAAATCTATGGAGGTTCAACTATAGTGTCCCACAAATTTTACATTAAGGGTATTTTGGTTCAGGTCCCTAATAAATAGTTCAATTTCTGTTTCCGTGCCCTGCCACAGCACGTAAACGTCGTCTATGAACCTGCTCCTCCCACCAGCCAAGATGTAGATTAGCATAACTGGGGGCGAAGCAGGTGCACATCGCCGTCCCTTGCTGGAACAATTCCTTACCAAATAAAAAAATATTCCATGTCAAGCACCACTTCATTAACTCTAAAATAATTTGATTCTGTTTTACAAATCTCATGGGTCTTCTGTTAAAAAAATATGCTGTCGCTTTAAGACCATCAGTGTGCCTTATGCTGGTGTATAAAGTGGCAATGTCGAGTCGCCAGTATCATACTTGTCTCATTCCAACGTATATCATATATACATTTAAGTCTGTAGAATCTTTTATAAAAGATGTTAATGTCCTTGCAATGGAGTTTAAAATACAATCAATACATTTTGATGCATTTTCAAACAAGCTATACACTAATAAAGGTTTGCAATCCTTAAGTAAAATTTTAGACATATATAACTAACTCCATATGTAGATGTCTAAATATACATTTTTATAAATACATCTATATATACACACACACACACATATATATATATATATATATATATATATATATATATATATATATATATATATATATATATATATATATATATATATATATATATTATATACACATACACACCAACTCAAAAGGAACGACCTGCACTCACGGGATACTGTTAGGTTCTTTATTCAAGAACACACAAACAATAAAAACAGATGTGTTTCGGCTTTGCGCCTTCCTCAAAGTCGGCACGTTCAATCCCAGGCATCCATTATACACGCCATAAGTGACATTTCATTGGAAAACGTGATTTAGCACAAAATCAGAGATGGATTTCACATTAAGCAAGGCCTTGTTTCCCGTTTCAGCAGCAGCTATCTTAGTACTGTTGAAAATAAATTCATCATTCTATGTATGACATACTGTTTTTTTAGACTATCAAGATACAAATAAAGGAAATATTAAATGGCACATACATACATCGACCCTGCTAACCTAATGACTAAGAGATGCCCATAACCTTTAGAGTTGGCATTGATTCATGGGAGCCCACCCTGACAAGATTGGGCACCTGCCCATGAGTGCAGTCGACTTTTGGTGGCTTGAAGAGCCAATATTATACATATATTTTTCTATAGGAAATGTGTGTTCCTAATAACTTTGAAGCCGTTTGACGAATCACCACAAAACTTTCTAAAACAGTGCTCTTTTTTGACTAGTTTGAGCATGGAAATTTTCGTGGTGATCGGTCCAGTGGGGGCCGAGAAAAAGGGTCCCAAAACGCAAAATCCTCATTGCATTGACGATAGACTTCTTTAGGCAGGGCTACAGCAAAAATTACTGAATGGAACTATACCATATTTGGCAGGAAGCTAGATCTTGGTACGCAGAGTGCACTTGTTGTGATTTGTTGTAAATCGGTTTAGTAGTATTTTGAGAAATTAAGGTTAAAAAGCAATTCTGTATTTAGACGGTTGGGTTTGAAGGACCTAATTTTTAAAAAATATAGTGTTCTGAATGGCCTACAGAGGTTTTTTCCTCCTTTTGCCATCTCGCTTGCCCAGGAGTCTGACTCCCGCTGGAGCAATAGCTCCGATTGGCTTCCAGCAACATGAGAAAATTTTTGCTGGCAGCCATTAAAGGGCTTGGGGACTTAACCTGCATGGAAAAACTAATTTAAGAGGGCAGAGTAGGGATATCTTGCTTCTCAAAGTCCCCCAAAAAAACATTTGCACATATTTGACGCAATCCCTTGAGAACGCAGAAAAGAAAATGGCAGCCAAGGACTGCCTAGTTTAATTAGCTGTTTTTGACGATGGGGACCCCATTCCTCGGGGCTTGATGTATTAATATGGGGATGGTGCTTGGGGCACCGTCAGCCGTATTTCGCCCTGGGAACCCCATTCCTCAGGGCCAAATTAATTTTTTTAACAGGTGGAGCAGACTTGGGATCGGTTTCCCAGCCCCCACTGAGAAACAGAGTAAGATATTGCTCATGTGCGGGCGGGAGCAATCCTGGCTCCCGCAGCATGTGGGGAACCGACTGGAGCTGTGGGGGCCCTGGGGCCGCCATCGTTGTGCACTCACTCATAACAATGCTGGCCCCTGGAATCCCCGGGCTCAAAATTAGCTCGCGTAGACCCCCACCCCTCCCCGTTCGGGCCAAATAAGGGTCATGGAAGTGGCTCATGTGGCCCATCTCCCCTTTAAAAAAAATATTGCCCTGCGAGATGGGTAACCTAGGGCCTAATGAGGCTTGGGGAGGGAGGCCAAGTGTCCCCCTCCCCTTTAAAATACATAAGGCCCTGGGAGATGGGGTCCCCAGGGTCCAATGAGGTTTAGGAAGGAGGGCCATTCGACCCCTCTCCTCTTTTTTATTGGTATGGGCCCTGGGGATGGGATGTCATGAATGATGCAATATGTGACATCATCAGCAGTGGATTGCGGGTGTGCGAAATATAGTTAGTACAACTAACTATATAGGAGCAATTTCAATGGTTTTGTATGAGTGAAATGTCCAGCTAACTATAACACCTCTAAAACTTATAGTTTTTTGAGTGAATTTTAAAGGTTTTTTAAATGCTAATTCCTAACTATATAAGACCTGAAACTTATGGTTTTTTCAGTGAATTTCAAAGGTTTTTTAAAATGCTAATTCCTAACTATATAAGGCCTGAAACCTATGGTTTTTTCAGTGAATTTCAAAGGCTTTTTAAATGCTAATTCTATTAGCGGATAATGTTTAAAGATGTTAATATCCTTGTGGGACCACCTGAGCAGCCCTAGGGGGTCAGGGTGTTTCTACCCTGCCCCCTTTTTGCATTCTACACGTTTGTTTTTCTGCTTCTTTTGTGCCTCGGTCTACCTAGCACAAGATGAATGCCAACACTTCCTGGTTAGAAGTGTTGACAGCCAATGAGCATGCTGCTTTCCTGTGAAAGGCATGCTGATTGGCTGCCACTGTCTGTCAACACTCCAAACCAGGAAGTGTTGGCAGCCATCTTGTGCCTAGGTAGAACCAAGGCACTAGAAAGCAGTGAAACAAAGGTGCAAAATACGCAAAGGGGGCAGGGTAGAAGCACCTTGACCCCCTAGGCCTGCTCAGGGGGTCCCACAAGGCCCCCCCAGGCCACCAATTTTTTTTCAGGAAATCGCGGGGGTACGCGTACCGTACGCATACCGTTGAGAGTACAGTAAGCTTACTGTAAGCTTACTGTACTCTGTACGGTGCGCATACCCCCCACGATTTTCCGGAATTTTTTTTGGGGGGGGCCTTGTGGGACTCCCTGAGCAGGCCTAGGGGGTCAGGGTGCTTCTACCCTGCCCCCTTTTTGAGTTCTACACGTTTGTTTTTCTGCTTTCCTGTGCCTCAGTCTTCCGAGGCACAAGATGGCTGCCAACAATTTATGTTTTGGAGTGTTGACAGACAGTGGCAGCCAATCAGCATGCAGCTCTTACTCGGGAAGGTACAGAGTACAGTAAGCTTACAGTGAACTCACGGTGTGCCACCCATAGATATATATCTTGGGAAAATTCAATTTTCTCAACAACTACTGGAGCGATTTTCACCAAATATAAAAAAGACACTATTGCATACCAGTCCCTACCATTTTGCCAAAGTTTGGTGTAATTCCATTCAGCCGTTCGGGCTGTAGCCGTGTCTAAAGTTTCCTACGGAAATTAACATGGGAAAAACACGTTTTGGGACCCCCCTTTTTTCTCGGCCGCTGCTTGACGAATCCCCCCGAAACTTTCAGGGATGGAGCGGAGCGGAGCGAGGCAATTTTAAGGAAAATTACACACAGATTCCTCAATCGGCGCCAAAGTTATTCCCAATAGAATGTTGGGGATTTCCTATGGTAACTAGGTCCTAACTAAATATACCTACTGGCGACCGCCAGTAGGTAATATACACATACATATATTCATACATGCATATATACATACATATATATGATGGGAGGTGAAGGGGTGTGCTCCCAACCCCTTTCATTTTTAAAAGACACCCTTGAGTCATTGAGCTGACGAGCTTTTGGTGTTGCACCTGTGCGTCAGTGAGAGGTACCAAGACCTGAGAGGATTGTGGCAGCATTCTCAAGCAACCCCTGATTAAATTTGTTTTTATCTCTACAGATAATATCCAGAAACAAGTGTGTAGAGATTTACAGCACTAACCTGCACCAACTTTGCTGAAATACTCCAGTAAATATTCAAGTGAGCATTTACCATGAACTGCATTTATCATAATGCTAAGGGGTGAATTGTGCTGGGAGGTGAAAAGGTGTGCTCCCAAATATATATATACAGTCATACACACACACACACATATATATATATATATATATATGCACACACATATATACACAAATATACATATACACACATATATACACACACATATACACACACATATATACACATACATATATAAACACACACACAAATATATATATATATAGTCATTCAAACAAATCGAGCTCAATAGTGTTATCGCCAACTTTTCCGCGACATATTCATAATCTACTAAAAATGTTTTTGTCTTTGAATACCGAGAATATGTCCTCAGATCATTTGTGACCTGTGACTATATGCTGTTTTACATTTCTGTAAAACATCAAGAAAATCTTACGAAAAAAAAAGAAAATAAAGGGAAGTAAGCAAGACTATACGTATTGTTGGAAAGAGGAAGTAGGCATTTGTTCTTACAGGTACATTAAAAAAGTATGAAAAGGGCATGTAGCAATGAACCTGTATTGCACCAAAACAGAAAACCAAGACCTATGCGAAGTTCAAAGGGCCATTGTTTCTGTGGTTATTCCCAAATTGTGTTAGAAGTCTCGGGGATAAAATTCAAGGATCTCAGCCATTTACATACAAGCTCTCATGGCCCAACACCAACCCCAAGACCTAGTTTCTCTATCACAGTCACACCACAGAACTAGTCTCTAAAGCTCCAAGTGATGCTATTTTGGGTTACTCTCTGAAGAGTATGACATGCCTACTGTTTCAGGAATCACCAGTCTATCACACAAGTCAGGCTTCGTCCACTATGGCTTAAACAGTCAATCCTCATCCACTTCTCACAATATTATTATTCAGTCCAAAGATGCTTAACAACTATCATTCCATCGCTGGTCTCCAGCAACACTACCTGAAAACTAATTCCATCCTCAAACTATGCCAATGAAGTTTTTTTCCAGAAGGGACACCGATGTTGCCAGAAGTAGCATTCTATTGTAAAGAAGCCTCATCCCTCCTACCATCTATGTTCCCAAACCCTGCATGAAAAATTGACTGACGCAAAACAGTTGATTGCCCTCTCTCCTTTCATCCTACGGAATGCCCCCTACTTCCTGCTAGCCTCTAGGTACCTTTACTCATGCATTCGACATCCAGTTGCATGCCTTTGGGCCTTACTCTCCATTATTTTTACTCTGCAAATTGCCCACACCTCACCTATTAGACAACAACTATTACTTATTTGAAACCATATCTCTGTGACCTAATAATAACTAATGTGTTCAGGCGTCTCTACTCACCTCACCGACCATATGCATGAACTCCCACCAATGATTGCACTTAACTCCTATTAATTGAATCTACAACAACTAAACTGGAATAAATGCATGAAAAGGAATCCTTTAGAGCACAAGACTAAGCCAGTAACTAACAGTAATTTATAACACATAATAAGCAATAACCACTGGACAGTCAAAAATTGTTAGTTCCAGAGTAGCATGCTAGCTGTTGTAAAGCACTTGAACCTCTTGCCAGGGTTACTTTGAACTATGTAAATGCAAGTACAGTGAAAAGCAGTTACAGTACATGCTATTGGCAAACCGATACTCCAATTGTGGCTGCACACTGAAGCACTGACCTTATCTATAGAAACAGCAAAAATAAATAAACTCATCTAATAAGCTGACCCTCCCCGGCTACTCAGCAGGCAATACACTCTGCCCAAAGAAATACTGTTATTAATGTTAATCAGGGGCTGCGCACAGTATGCCGCACCACACCCCACCACACACTCAAATGCTGCGAGTTCTTCCACAGTTACTATGCACAGCGAGTGGGACTGGACCCATTTATCTTTGGCTCAGTACCAACATCCTGTTGAGTCTCCCAGGGTATCCCACTCACACATCCTAGTCAACTTACACAGTCCTTCTTATGCTGAGTCGGGGCAATTGAACCTACTATTCCCAACATTCAAGTCTAACTACCACTAGGAGGCACATTTGAAGAGGTAACCAAAGACCCGATTGTCCTAGAGCAGATGGGGCAGAATAAAGCTGAATGACCCCAAAACTTAAACATTCCTACTTGGGCCATACAACATTCTGAAAGAACTTAAACGTTTCCCCTTGCTCCTTCTAACGTAAAGGTCAAGGACATTCTCTCCTCCTTTTTTGAAACATCACAGTCTGCCTATACCCAAGATATTCACATCACCACAGGCCATTCAAGGTCTCCCATACCTTTTTGTGTGCCCTCCTTGGAAGGTCCTCTCTATATCTCCCCCTCTATTACACTACACCTTCCCAACCTCTCCGCCATTGTGTACTGTGCACCTATCCATTAATAATCTTTGCCATGGGTACATGCACCAACCCCAACTGGCCTACATAAAACAGGTAATAATTGAGTGTACTGGAGTACTTGTTAAAGTTACTTGACTTTTTATGCTAATTTGATTTGATTTGGTATGGGGATTTATATAGCGCATGCCTACCCTAAGGCTTCCCCACGGTGATGTTGAGAGCTGTGGTAAGAGATGGGGCCCATTAGTGGTTTAAAGGAAATAGCCTGGTCTTCAGTTTCTTTCTGAAAGCCAGTTTATTTTGCAGCCCTCTTAGGTCCAGAGGTAACTCATTGCACAGTTTTAGAATCAGGTGTGAAAAAGATCTGCCTCCCCATCTGGATTTTTTTTATTCTGGTGGTGCGGAGGAGGTGAAATGGGAAGACCTTAGTGGTCTGATGGGTACATGCGCCGCGAGCAGATGTCTGAGTTTTTCTGGGCCTTTATTACTTACTGCCCTGTGAGCGATGCATAGGGATTTGACCTTATTCTCGCAGCTACTGGTAGCTAGTGAAGCTGTTTTAGGGTTTCTGGTGCTGAGGTGTGCCTGTGGAGATTAAGCAGGAGCCTAGCTGCTGCATTCTGCACAGTCTGGTGCCTCTTAATCACATACTTGGGAGAACCCAAGTAGAGAGAGTTCCCGTAGTCCAGACGTGAAACTATCAAAGACTGCAGGACGGTTTTCCTAAGCTGCTCTGGTATAAGTTCCAGTATCTTTTTGAGCCTTCTCAGCAGTCTGAAGCATATACCAGACAGTTTGTTGGCCTGTTGGCTCATTGAAAGGGAGCTATCCAGCCAGATGCCCATGTTTTTTACCACCGGTTTGGGGGCCGGTGGGTTGCCCATACAAGATGGGCAGTTATTCAGTGGCCTGGGAATGGCCCTGTTGCCTAGAATCATACGTTCAGTATTTTCGCCATTCAATTTTAGGTAACACTTTGACATCCACTGGGACAGTTTGTTTAGGCAGGGCCCCAAATGAATATTGCCTTGGTGGTGGTCTTGGAAAAGAGAGACAATCAACTGGGTGTCGTCAGCCAGCATACGACACTCCTAAAATGCCAAACACCTGCATGATGGTGGCCAGCTCTCTTCCATATATATTAAAAAGAGTGGGGCTCAGGAAGGAGCCCTATGGCACTTCAAATTAGGCATGGTATCCAAAAGATGGTCTTGATCAATTACTTGGGAGGGACCGGTCATCCAGAAAGGAGCTTGGCCACTCCATTGCTTTGTCCCCGACACCTATTTCCCTCAATCTGTTTTTTAGTATGGCGTGATTGACAGTATCAAATGCAGCACTAAGATCAAGCGATATTATGGCGGCTGACACACCGTGGTCTAGTATGGCTTTAAGTTCCTCGGTTACTATCAAGAGCGCTGCTTCTGTGCTATGAAGGGTGCGGAAACCCATCTGCGTGGGGTGGAGTAGCTTGTTCTCCTCCAGATAGTTGACTAAAGTCTGATTGACATGCCTATCCAGGAGTTTGCCAAGGAGGGGGAGAAGCGAAATAGGTCGTAGGTTACTGAGTATGTCTGGATCCAGATGGGATTTTTTTAGAATAGGTCTTATTATGGCATGCTTCCAGGCTCGAGGGACCGACCCTGACTCAAGTGACTTATTAGGAATCTTCACTAGTGGGCGAAGAATCACATCAGTCACCTTGAGAATAGCGTGCGGAGGCGCGGAGTCTAATGGGGAGCCTGATTTGATGGACTTGATGAGAGTAGCTTCATCCTCAAGCCCAGGAAAATGTGTTAGACTAAGGGCAGAGGCTGGCACTCTGTTCACGTGGGCTCTTCTTGAGCGGGCTGAGAGGTGTTCTGAAAGAGACCATAAATATCGGTCACTTTCTTGTGAAAGAAGGAAGCGATTTGGTTGCACTTTTCTATCGTGGCCATTGGAGGACCGTTGGTTTCTTGTGGGGTAGTCAGATTTTTGGGTGGGTGATTTTTTCCTCGTAGGTCTTTATGTTAGCATCTGATAGAAGTTTTGTGATTGTTTTATTTTTTCATGGTTGAAATTCTTTCTCCAGTCCCTTTCTAATCTCTTGCAATGCTTCTTCAATGATAGCAAATGTTCATTGAACCATGGAGCTTTTCTAGTCTGATGGTTTTGTTTGGGCAGTTTTTTTATTGGGGCACACAACTCCAGTGACTGGCTGATCCAGTTTTCCCATTTCTTGAAGTCCTCCTCTGGACTGCCGTCCAGACTGGGCAATGTGTTCTTTAGAGTGTAAATAAGTTAGAATATATCAATAACAGCATCATCTTACGCGTTTCATTTAGTAGAAATATCTATATAAAAGGTGGCTGTTCCTAGCAGAGAATAATCTTTTTAATTATATTATGTAACATAAAAGAGCACATCGTCTCTGCTTACACACTTACAGTAGTAGCTTATCTGACACCCAAGGATAGCATTATGATTACTTTTGAGCTTCTAGTCTGCAAAAAAAAGTTTGTGTATGCAGAAGTTTCTGGGCGCCTGTATACAACTAAGTTGATTAATATCAAGGGCAAAACATCTTTTTCCTAAACTCATTCTTTGCTTAAAAAACATGTTGCGAGTACCAGACTCGCAGTAAGCATTCTGCATCTGATTGCAAACATACACTTTGCAGTATTGTAATTCGATTTTTACATATATATTATGTTTCCTGATGTACCAGACTCTCTGGTAGGAACTTCCCCTCAAGCAAAGGGGCAGTGTGCTGCATCTGATATAGTCTTATAATCAGAAATTAATTAGGAAATGCAAGGACCGATGCAATGCATACATATACCATTGGGCTGTTACAGGCGGAAAAGTGTAACCTATTAGCTGCCACTATATACGTATCTCTCAATATCCCAACTCCAAATCTCTTTATTAATTATAAAATAGTGTTTACATCTTCGCACATCTTTCCAATATTAGCTGCATGTTGTGCATTACAATGCACCCTTCAGCACTCATAATTATAATACTCGCATGCAAAAAGACACTAAGACATCTTCAACTTCTGAATACCCTATTATATTTTACTGGGCAACTCTTTCATAATGCACAATTTGCCACAGTTTTTTAAAAATATTTCATTGCGGGGAGTTGGGGTGAGTGGGTGTTATGTGATTTCCTTTTAAAGTGGTCTTGACAAACATGTTAAAACTCGAGTCGGTCACCCTTGGTTTGGTCATTCCAAACCATCCTCCATCCCCAAATTGAGTCAGTCAGAAATGTGGAGGTTGTAAAAGAGGAAAGGCTATCACTGGTCCACCCCCTGCTTTGCTCTCCGAGGAGCCAGCTAAAAATCCTTCTTTTCTCACTGACAGCAGACATGGCTGTTCAGGCAGTCATGGAAAATGTCGCAGCTCACCTGCTACTGAATTTAACACCTGGCTCGCAGATAAAGCCACATGTTGCTGCGCTGTAATGTAATGTAATGTAATGTAAAGTCACATTTATATAGCGCTACTACCACTCCATGGAGCATCTTGGCGCTCAAGACCAACCCAGCTGGAATAGGTTGGTGGACTGGAGGCAACTCAGAACACATTACACACTTTACACTAGTGCCCTACAGGCAGCGTCAGTGAGGGAGAAAATCCGTGTCTTCAGGGATTTCCTAAAGTGGCTCTCCTTAGACATAAACCGAAGCTGGGGTGGCAGTTTGTTCCAAGCCCTGGAACCTAGGACAAAAAGAGATTTCCCACCTTTAGTGACCAATCTAAATCTGGGGGTTACCAATAGATTTTGATTGGCGGACCTCAGGCAACGTGCTGGCTGATAACGTTTAAAGCCACTGGACAAGTACCTGGGTCCTTGTAGCTGAAAGGCTCTAAAGGTGATAACAAGGACCTTAAATAAAACACGCTTGTGTATGGGTAACCAGTGGAGAGTTTTGAGCAGATGATTTCCTAGGCCAGCGAAGTACTAAACGGGCAGTAGCATGCTGGACTAACTGCAGCCTGTGGAGCACTGCTTTATTAGTTCCTGCATTCAGGCTATTGCAGTAGTCCAGTCTAGACGTTATCAATGCAACAGCCACTGTTTTCCTTGCTGCAAGGGGAAGAAGATCAAAGAACTTCCTAAGCGATCTAATGATATGGAAGCACATGCTAGCCACGCCTACCGCTTGCTGCTTAAATGATAATTGGTCATCAAACTTGATGCCCAGGTTACGAGCAGAAGAGATAGTGTTGGGAGGGGCTTCAGCATCCTCGGGCCTCCATTGTTTGGGGGAAAACAAGTTTTGAGGGCCGAAGGGCAATATTTCCGTCTTCCCGGTGTAACATTTGAGATGATTGTTATTCATCCACTCAAATGTGGCCGTGAGACAGTTTTTCAAATTTTCCTCTGCTCCGGGCAGGTCCCTATCCAACACCAGGATAAGCTGCGTGTCATCAGCATATGATATGGTGCTAATCTGATAGGAGGCGATTAGCTCAATCAGGGAGACCATGTAAAGGTTGAAGAGTACAGGGCTCAAACTAGAGCCCTGAGGGACCCCTGAGCTGATGACTTTTTCTTCAGATTTAAATTCACCCAGTACCATGACTTGACGTCTTTGGGTGAGGAAATTTCTAAACCATGCCAATGCCACTCCTCCTATACCTGTGTTACATAAACGGTCAACCAAGATTATGTGTGAGACCGTATCGAAGGCCGCCGATAGATCGAGTAAAAACAAAACGGCCTTCTTCCCTTGGTCCATAGCCATTCGCAGGGTCTCTGCCGTAAACAAAAGGGCAGATTCAGTAGAATGTTTAGATCTGAACCCTGATTGGTTGGTGTGCAGGATGTTATTCTCCTCCAGAAAATTCTTACGTTGGTTATTAACGAATTTTTCCGTCAGCTTAAACACCACGGGGAGCAGGGAGATAGGACGTAGGTTGGAAAGAGTGGTTGGGTCCGGTAAAGCCTTTTTCTGAAGTGGCTTGACCGCTGCCAGCTTCCATTCGCAGGGGATTTCTGCCGTAGCTAATGATGAATTGATAATGCTGTTGATGGTTGGATTTACCTCCTCAACCAACGCCTGTAAAACCATAGGCGGACAGGGGTCAAATGGGGATCCAGATTTACTTGCTAGAATGGCCTGGTGTGAATCCTCTAGAGAAATGGGCACAAATGAATCAAAACAAGTGGTATTAAATATTTCATAGCCCGACCTCAACTTTTCAAAGTTCATCGAGATAGACGACACAGGAGGAAAATCCTTCACGATGTCCGAGATCTTCTTCTCAAAATAATTAGCGATAACATTACAGAGAGGTAACGAGGGGGAATTTCCTGCGAGAGTGCTGTGGGATTGGTGAAACTGTTGACAATCTTGAAAATCTCCTTCTGTCCATTACCAGAGGAAGAAATAGCCTCTAAATAATGTGCTTTTTTTGCCAACTTGATTGCGGCATGGTACTTCCTTCGAGCAGATTTATATGCGTCACGGGCCACAGCCTCGTAGTTTCTTCGCCACCTCAGCTCTAGTGATCTCACTTCGCCTAACTCCATTTTTAAGGCTAATGAGAACCATGGGGCACTCTTTCTATTTTTGACACAACTTGGATTTTTATTCTTCGTTGAATCCAAGGAGGTACCAAATGTCGCCATCCACTCACAGAATTGCTGGTTATCTATCGAAGTGTGGTCAGTTAGTGCAGGTTTACTCTCTCTTAATTTCTCCAAGAGGTCTGGCCAAGTGAGTGAATTTTTCCAATCCGGTTTACGACTGGCATTAATTAATTTCGTACTTTTCACCGGGACCTTATGTTTTAGGAAAAGGTCAAATGGAATAAGTTTGTGGTCTGACCAGATTTGAGCACACAGGGATTTAACTATGAGACTATCTGATTTAGAACAAATACAACCTAGTAAATGACCTGCTATGTGAGTGGGTTCCAACGTTAGCAGGGTAAGACCGAGAATTTTAATAATGTCCATGAAACAAATTGTTCCTGGCTCCCTAGGGGAGTCTAAGTGGAGATTGAGGTCTCCCAACACCGTACAATGGGCAAACCTAAGCGTAAGATTGCTCAGCACATCTCCAATGCTCTCCAAAAATTCAGTGGGTGGGCCAGGTGGACGATAAATCAGAGCCCCAGGGAACGTAAAGGAGTCATGAATACCAAGGCAAAAGGCCATGGCCTCTGCCCCCTTAAAGTCTGGCAACTCGTACGTAGTACACTTCATTATATTGCGGTGGATAATTGCCAAACCACCTCCCCGTTGCAGAGGCCTATCTAGTCGCTGAATTAAAAAGTTTTGCGGAAGAGCCACTACTATATCCGGGTTACACCAGGAACGAAGCAAGGTTTCCGTAACAAGAAGCCAGTCTAAATTCATCTCTATGATCAGGTCGTTAATATGTTGATCATTTTTGCACATCGACCTGGCATTAATAAGTCCCCCTCGTAAAACAGTAGGAAGAGTGTCCTCTTGAGAAGATGACTCTGGAATGAGCGTCGCCTAACAGTGGATGCAACAAGCTGGGCCGTCCCATGTGTCTGGTAATAGAGTATCGTAACAGTGAGAGGAAGACATATTATGGGAGCATAACCACTCCCTAGGCAAACCTGGACCACTATCACATTGAGCGGAGTACCTTGCCTCTGACGCCTCCTCGACGCTGACGAGCGCAGACGGGCAGGACTCTGGCTCGACTCCGGCGAGAATACGACGCGCCCGCTGCGCGTCCCCATGACAGGTTTAAATAGAGGACTCGCCTGCCCGCCTGAGCACTAGAGCGCTCACCAAGATGGCGCCGCTAGACATCCCTACCTACCCCCAAGATGGCTGCAAGACGTATGAACCTGCAAATGACCCGCTAAAACAGCGGTGGATGTGCAGATTATAGTGCAAGTAGGCGCTATAGGTGCAGTTAAAAACACGGGGCTGAAAAGTAAATTATTTAACAAGAATACACAAAACAGGATTTAAAACGCGCTTACTGCCGCAAATTAGCTAACTAAGAGCGCATAGTGCCTAGAATGCGCCGCGTAACACAGAGAATGCCTTGTCCGAGCTGTCTTGCTCTTACGAATTAGGAAATGCAAGGACTGATGAAATACATAACATATACTTTTTGGGCTGTTACAGGCGGAAAAGTGTAACCCAATAGCCAACTGCCACTAATTTCCCACAATATAATTGAATATTTTCAAATTCTTGTGGATAGATTCCAAGGCTATCGTAGGTCTTGGGTCTTGGATTCATCCTTGACATGGACAACGGTACTCACAAAGTTTATATGGGGCCCAAGAAGCATTCTGGTGTTCGCTCCAAGGGTAGTATGATCCAGGGGCCGTTGGAGCGAACCGGAGGACCGTCATTCTACTTACGCCTACAAGACGAAAAATAAAATAGTAATTTATTACCATTTTATTTCTCATCCCCCGTCCCGAGCGTCAGGACGGGTGCGGGGCCTCTGCTGAGTGACAGCAGCAGTGAGGAGGGTGGGCTGCCTAATGTACTGTTTAAAGTGTGCATGTCTTTTTGGCACTCCATAATGCAATGGCCAGACACACATGTGCACTTTAAACCTCTCTACCCAGCTGGCTTAAGAGACAGTGCAGGGCTCCAGGGCGCTGTGGAGCACGGAGTGAGGCCTCTCCCACCAATCATGGCGCTGCTCGCATGCTGCACGTGAGCAGCAGCCAGGACTGGGCAAGGGAGCTGCAGCATCCAGATCCAGTAAAGGAGAGGTCTGGAGCGAGGACGTCACGTAACATCACGTCAAGCAAGTATTATTACTTTCCCCACGCACACATCCACCTCCCCTCCACCGTAGATGCCTGCCGCCACTCGTTAGATCACGGCCCAATACCGGAGCATTCAATCACACACCATTCAAATACGCTTCCACTAAATCCACATCTGACGTTCACACAAGCAATCAGGATGCAATTAAGTTAGTTGTGTGTTCTTTAATAAAAACGCACTCTGAGTCCCTTTTTTATTTCTAACGCCATATGGCGTATTATGGATCACACCGCAAATCTACTCCTACAGCTGGGCTCAGTGTAGGAGGTGACAGCAGCTGCAAAGTTACAAAGCAGATATGAGGAACGATTGTTCCACCAAATCTTGCAACCACCTCTAACATCGCACACAACAGTGCTTTGTGAATGTGTGCACAGAAGCCCACCTGGCGGCCTTACACATGTCAGCCCCATGAAAATTCATCAAACAGCAGCACTGCTTGTTTTTGTTCTGAAGAAATGAGCCCTCATCCCATCGGGGATAATCTCCTTTGCCTGATCATAACACAAGAAAAGGCAGTGGCTAATCCGAAGGGATATAGATTTCTTAGTGTCAGCTTAGCAAATTGACGTGTATTCAGCGGCACAAACAGTGGTGTGTATTCTCTACAAGTTAGGCTTCGCTTTCAGTGCATGTTGCATTTCTTTCACAGAAACAAACGACTGCTTTGTCCGGCTCTTTTCACCAAAGCTCAGCTGCAACAGAACCCTAGTTAACTCTCACCAAGATGGTACCTGGGATCAGGCTTAAGAACAAAAGTAACAAACACGTTGCTTACCCACAAAGATGGCTCCATCAAACGTCAAGCATAAAGAATCAGAAATGGGGAGGGGGTGCACCCGAAATTTGAAATGCAAGCTTGGGAGGGCAGAATCATCTACTAGCAAATCAATATGTAAATGAACCCGGAGTATTATGACTTCAACAGACATGTTTTTTACTCCGAACTCGAATACGTGAACTCTTGAGAAAAGCTATAATGAGTTATGAACTGTACTTTTAAAAAAGTACTGCCTCAGAACATTAATACCGACTACGTGTCAGTGAGTTTCTCTAATGAAAGGGAAAGAGAGGTGTGTACAGGGAGGTACAACTCTAACTTTAACACAACACTCGTCAGAGCGATGGCAATCGGGGGCCAAGGTAGACCGATAGGCAGGTCTTTCGGAGATGAAACTGCTACTGCGGCCAAAAGGCTCATCTGTGGTGTAACTGAGGGCCGCATAGATGGCAGCATGGCGGCGGTCAGGGCTGGGAGGTGTAAGGTGGGCGTAGGGGGTGGGCGATGAATGTACATCTAGTGTTTGAATTGTACCTGGGATCAATCCCAGCTTCTGCACTTGACCAAACTGTGTGATCATAGGCAATTGTTTTATTTCACATTTCTATTGGATTGCTATCAAGGAAGGAGGTGGGGAGTCATGAATGTGTTTAAATTCATATTTGATAACTGTCACTTAGTAAAAGAAATTGTGATGTACTTTTATAATCTGATGTACTAAGGTGAAACGCTTCTGCAGGTCAAGGAAATACACTTTTTTGAATTTTGAAGGAATGTTATCATATTTTTCCACGTTTGTTGCAAGACGTCTTTCAAAATTAAAGTGCTCTTAAAGTTAAGTGGTGCAGAACAGCTTTTGTGCTTTTTTTTAACTTCAGTTCGACTGTAAATAAATGCTTCCCATTTTAATATCTCTATGAATATTAGTGCTTTGTAAAGTAAACAGTAAACTAGTGCTATTGTTCAATCAGGGGCTGCCTGTAAAGGTCAGGAGGACTGCATGCGGCCCCCGGCCGTAATTTGAGTATCACTATCTTCTAAGTGTAAAGGATGCTGGTACGGTGAACCAACTTGTAGAAAGGGCTCTTTAAACTGCCTGGACATTCTGGAATGGTATTCGGAGAGGACTTTCTCCTTTTCTAGACAATTTGATAATTGTATTCCTCATTCTTTGGATGTATTCCTCTGCTGCCCCCGCCCTCCCCCCCAGAGAGATGCAGCTTCCAGAAAAAAGAAGAACCAGATAATCTTATGTTAGGTTTGAGGCGTATAAAACAGAATCAAGCAGCTCTCGGAGGAGTGTCAATGCCATCAAGGCATGATGTAATGACATAGTTGTAGTCCAGCTGCCCCGTTTTCTTAAGTTTTAGAGATCCTTTTTGTTATAAATTCTCCTATCTTGCCCTAAGGGAAAAACCCTCAACCTTAAAGTGCTCGTCACACATCACTTTCTTTTAAAGCACTCTGTCTTTTTACTGCCCTTTTTTGGAGGGATGGCAGAGGGTGAAACAGAGGAAGATGATCTTTCAGCTAATAAAACAAGGAAACCTGCAAGAGTATGAAGCCTGATGATAAAGGGTCTTGTGTAGTGTCATGCATATTCTTTCCCCTCTGAGTGGACATAGACTTGTGGATGTAGGTTTCAGAGGTGCTTAACTGCTTCAAGAAGGTCTGGGTACAGCTGAACAGGTCTCTTAGAAAGAGAAAGAGAAATAGGGTTTCAACACTGACAGTCTGAACTGGTGCAGTGGAAACAGGGATGTCCAGCGCTTTATTGGATACTTAAATAATAATTGCACACACATCCAAAAAAAATTCGGATGGAGACAGTTGACAGCTTATCGTTCATCATATGGGTAAAGAATTAAATTCTGTCCAACAGACACAAAATATCTCAAAGGCATCAAGCAAGGGTCACAAAGCTTGGACATTATTGGCCCTATTGGTCCTTCAGCAAAGTGGGAAGCTCTTGCCTGCGGAAGCAGAAGGAGATGCGTATTCTTGGGAGGTAGGCAAGGGCTCCTTACTTTTCTGGATAGGTATTGTGGAAAGGGTGAGTTTGTTCTTGGTGTCCGCTAAGATCTCCACATTGAGGGAGCATGAGGCATGCCCTTCTCAACATTGCATGTGGTCTTAGCATGCTTCTGTTCAACGCTGAATTGTCTGAAGGCAGGGGTCAGATATTCAGATGACCAAAGTGCTGACATAGAGGCTATACTTGTATTCAAAAGGGAGCTCAAAAAGGCCATCGTGAGTGGGCCACTGAATTAAGTGTCCTAAGAGATGCATGGTGGTATCAAGTAACTAGTAAGCAGACCCCGATTGGACTGAGATTTCTTCCATGGGCCTTTTTGTTAGAGGATGATTTCTGTGATCATATACTAAATAGTCTCTTTAGAAAGTCATCAAGGGACTGTGAGAAGCCATGGCTTCAGAAGATTATTGGATTGTCTAGCAGTATTAAAATTAATTACTTAACAAATCAACCAACTGAAGTCCCCAACTGGGCTGGAACCGGTATTGGGTTGCTTCTGTTCAGGTCCAGAGAGGATCTGGCTTGGAAGTTTGGACTGGACTGTTCTTAATAGAGGAGGACCAAGGCTGATTTATATATACCTTTTGTCTAATCTGAGGTGGGATGGAAGGCATCAAAACAATGGACTGGGAAGCAGCCCTGAGCAATTACAGTGGCTGAGATTAATTCAAGCATTCTATGCATAACCTTGTTTTTGCATTTGCGCCGTAAGCGCGCTAGGTATGCCCAGACGTGGGCTCACTGTGCCACTGCAACCAAGCTATACCTGGCTGAAGAGCCCTAACTAGGGTGAACCAATCCTAGGTTTCTTGTGCTCCAGTTCAGGGAGGACCAGGCCTGGCAGTTCAGGCTGTACTGTTCCCATGAGGAGCATGGCCATGACTGATTTGCATATCCGAAGAATGACCAACCAAAATACCTGATCCTGTATAAAGAAGCAGGAACCAATTCATCAAGCCCAAGCCTCCCGGGAAGTGGCAAAATTATCAAATCCTTCTCTGTACCAATGAAACTGTCATAGAAATGTATCTAAGTTATCAGGAGGCATTATGTGTCTAGGCTGCTAGACAGCTTGCAGGAAGGGCCTGAATCCACCACTACACTCACAGGAAACTGAGAGAGAGTCAGGGACCTACCGTAATGTAGGCAGAATCTATGGAGCTCCATCGAACTGTCCTGCCCATTCTCTTCGTCAACCAGATCTTGATTCTTACATCAGCCAGTGTTGTAATTGTACGGTTACTCCACTAACAGTGTTAGGGAGATAGTTATATCAAGTGTACTTAATATCTTAACATACCCTCATTGCTAGTGCTCTAGTACCTCCTGTAACTATTGTTTATGCACATTATAACAAGACAATATGGGTATGCTTCTTCATACAAAGACTGATCGGAAGGAAATCGTACTGCCACCAGACTGAAGTTTAGGAGATGTGGGATGCGCTAGAGGTCGGTGGCCCCTCACTATCGGTAACAGCTCACACAAAAATATCCAGGACCACGGAGAATGCACTGAATACCAGCAGAAGAAGTCCTAGTGGAGAGGCCTGATGCTCCACAACATGAGCGACTGATTTGCTGGACAAATCGATCCTGTAGCTGGGTTGTGCTAGCAGTTTACATTTTCTATACACACAGGAGTGGCAGCAAGTTCACAGGAGCTCAAGGGCTTCAGTCCCGCAGGGTATATATTTTGATGAGGTCCCTGACCCCTGGTAGAATACCCTGCCCTCCTCTGCACACAACCGCAGGCTGCTGGAGAGATGGGTCCTCCTACAGGTCTGCAAGAAACGAAAGCACATTCCACTCAGGGATTTTTTTCCATCTTTGTACATTTCTACATCGCACTGACGTGATTGCTGTAGCCTGGAGGAGGTTTCTCATGCCATGGCAATCAACAGATGTGCTTTGCCATTAACAGATGTCTGGCGGCTGTGGCTGTTACCCATGAAAGGCACAGGTAGTTAAAGTTACAATTTGTATAATAAATGCGGATATCCTTTGTTATTATTTCACTTTCATATCTGGAATACCTTGAAGTGCTGCATGCATAATTATATTTTATATGGTGTTTTTTCCACATGCAATGTCATTGGCTGTCAAGTGGGCTCATTTCATGTGGGGCACCTTTAGTCAATTCTGGCGTTTGCGCAAACATCTTGCATGCTGAGTTTTTTTAGCCAATTCTCACAATGATAAAAGCAAAACTACTTGTCCCAGAATGCAGCATGCTTTGTGGAAACAGCCATGAAATTCAAATGAGTTACCTTGCAGTAACTGGTGTTCATAACTCCACAAAAAGAGAATACAAATGGGTTATTAGTGAACACAGTGTACTCGACCCTAACAATAATTTAGATACCTAAACTCGCTCTAAGCAGGTTGGATAACTAAATTGAAGGGGTTCAAATCAGTATAGAGGGATTACAAACAGACAACCGTACGGCCTCTGATTCACCAAATCCATTAATACTTTTCAAAGAAAATAAGCCTGTAGTTTTTGCTTGTTGTAATGGATTGTATTTGTGCCTATTATAATTCCATGTATATTAAACATGGTGCATTCTAAAGATATAAATGTCCACTGGCTTCTCAGTGCCATATATGTGCCTGTGTTTTCTAGCAGTGTCATAAAGGTCTCAGGTCACCCCTTATAGCTCAGGCCCCCATGAGAATATGTTGACGTTTTCTCCCCTCAACATAGAAGAGAAGACTATATATGTCTAGATCAGGCTTCTACAATGAGTAGCTCGTGAGCTGCTGTTATCTCTCCAGCTACCTATAAGTAGCTTTCTGGTGTGCAGACACATACAATATATACTATTACAAAGTGTGTATTTGAGGCAAACATGTGGGTTTTTTCAGAATTCATAAGCAGGTGTTTGGGAAAAAAAGGTTGAATTTCCAAAATATATTTAAAGGATATGTGAGTGATAAATAATGTGCCAATGGGGAGACCCAATACTAACAGTATTACTTTGATGCTCGGGGCATTGCAGATATAAGTGTTACGTAATACCCGTGAAAAGACATTCCAAATTGAGAAAGCCTTTTTTTACATGACTCTTTTCAACCCTACTGATGCACTGAGGTGATCACAGCTGGTAATCTTGCATAGGATGGCCACTAAGGAAATCTTGTCTATGTGGTCACTATTACAACATTAATAATAGTAGCTCAAGATGATTTTTACTGAACAAAAGTAGATCTTATTACAGAAAAGGTTGCAGGCCCCTGGTCTTGATGTATCCAAACTTCTGGAATCGTCTGGCAACTGAGTCTGTGGTTCATTAACCTGCTCTACTGAAACAGGACAGTCTTATATGCAACTTGTAACTGGTCTGGTGTAAAAATTATGAAAACACCCTATGCTGTGAAACGTAAACATTCTTATCTACACACTTGCCTTTGTATAAAGCGATTCCCCATCCATCTGGGCTAGTTTGCGATCAGTAAAACTGCAAAATAAATAAATACATAATAAGCATAGGTCATGCTCTTTTCTGATGAATGTCCTACATAAAAAAAACTGACACAAGACTGGCCCTGTACAGACGAATTAAACTGATTGCCGCCAGAACAATCCCCAACACCAGAACCATGAACACCAGGCATTGCGCCCACCTGTATGTAGAGCACACAAATCACACACTAATCCTGTCTGAATAGAGAAGTCAGAAGCAATCCATCTGGAAGGAAGACGTGCTCAGCACTAAGAAGCCGAAATAAGAAAAATGCCAATATTCAGCTGTGTATGGGAACTAAACAGTGAACTAAGCCCAGATTGTGTTATAAATGATGGAATCGATAAAAAAGTTAGCAGCCCCAGACCAGGAAATGACGTGTGATCTGCAGAGCGAGTGGGAGGCACGCCATACTGATTCTAAAATGGGGCTCCATTATTTAACCGGTGAAGCTCGCTACTTCGTGCTGTTTAATATTGAAAGAAAGCAGCGAGCATTCATTGGAAACACGCCAGGGCCAAACTTTACCCTCCCACACATTCCGGAATATTCAGACTACGCCAACATTCACAAAAAATACTTAGAAAATTATATTGCGCACACCCACCCCTCACACTTAGCACCGCTCGTCGAGTTGTAAAATTCAACTATTTCAAACGAAGTGAAACCGGCCTGGTGTTGTTGCCTAACAACGCACGAGGAGCCACAGTACGGGTCCCGCCTGAGGTCAAGAAGCGCACGGCAGACATGCCAACCCTCCCGATTCAGGCGTGAGACTAACGATTTCAAGGCTAGTCTCCCGCCTCCTGATTCCTGCAAGCAAAACCCCGATTGGTTTCAGCTGACAGGGCTTGATATTTATTGTGTAACGTGCAGGGGGCTCTAGAAGGGGTGAAAAACCAACAACGCGTCATTAGCAAGGGAATTGTCTTTTAAAGACCTGTGAAGAATGGGCGGGGGGGCGGATGGCTGTGTCTGTGCCTGGGAAGTTGTTTCAGCCCAGGCTGCAGTGCCACACAGGGGGCTGGGAGGGCGGGGGTGCATGCAATGCCAGCAACCTGCCAGGCCAGTGCACAACCCTTGCATCACCCTCTCTCTGTCTGCCATTGCGCTCCATGCTTCTGAAAGGTAAGAAAAAAAACGTGCATTTGCGTTTCAAATGTCCGATCCTGCAGCAGCACACTTCCAAAGCCCATACATGTCAGTAACCCGATTCAAGGCCCCATTCTCCCGTTTTTTTTTTTTAAATCTCCCACTTTGCTCTTCTGAAATGTTGGCATGTATGGCACGGTCACTGGCGATTATTCAGCAGCGAGAACGGTAACTGCAGTCTCAAGACACTTCCTTCCCAGGAGGCCCGAGGTCTGTCAGGGCACTGCCAAGGAGCCCTATCGTGGCTGAGTAGTACGTGCGAGGGAGGAAGGAAATGGCTGCCCTTCCTGTGGTCTGGGCAGGGCCTGAGACCCCTCCGCAAGGGCAGTGCTCACACCGGATGGAGCAGGCACGACTCCCGAGGAGGGGCGGCAGCGGTTCAACCAGTGGCTTCAGAGTAGACACTAGCGGTATTACTATTATTTTTTTAATTTGTGTCTTTTCTATATAGCGAACTTTGACCCAAGTGCATTAGAGTGGTTTACAGAGGGTTATGACAAGTGATTCCTGATGTAATAAACACTGCAAAGAGTTAGTCAACGAAACAGTAAACTCGAGTGCAATCAGCTGAAGTTCAGCAGTGGAACTTACATAAGTAGTGATAAGCGGAGTGCAAAGTCTCAACTGAAATGTCTTTGAAACAGAACGAGTTTGTGCTTCTTTTCAAAAGCTGCAAGGCGGGGACTCATGCACATAGATGGTGGAAGTGAAGGACAGATCGTAGTTCCAGTGTCGGAAAAGCACAGCTTCATAAAACACTCTTGTCTAGATGCAGGCGACTCCATGCAGAGGGAGGCTGCATTTCCATACACAGACTGTAATGTAATGTATATACTAGTACTGCGTCATACGCCGCGTGGAACATCTCGTGCATGGAGAGTACCACGCGACGTGTGACGATAGGAATAGATCTCGTGCTCATAACATGTTATTGTATGAATGTATTTACACCCGTGCATGGACGTTGGTTGATCTACGGTTGGCACTGTACAATTGGCTTACCGCTGATCAGACGCTCCGCTGCCGGGTGGAGTTTGACATATGGAATAAATCCTGTTTCTGGATACTTCTCTGCTTCCGCATATTGTTTACCACATTTTGGCGACGCTGGGGATTTAACTCCACCCTTTTTTCCCACGCAAAGAGGAAATTTAATTAATTTATTCGGATACTTCGTCTTCCTATTAGTCACACGAAGGAGCTCTGCAGCATGATAAGCTCTCAACGCGCATAATCCTCCAATAGGGACACTGAGGTTCAAACGACCCCATGGATTCGCTACTTCTGCGTTTTCTTTAAAACGAACCTCACCCATTGGACAAATACGAAAGCGCAATTTGATTGGACAAGCGCTCATCAAAACAAACTAAGAGGTAAACGTATTTACCGTCGGAACAAGGTACTGTTTATCTCTCCTTTGGTGGGGCCTTTTTGTTTAAAAACAACGTTATTTTAAATTTGAGACGCGTGTCCTTTCAGCGATACGCACGCTATTTATATATTTACTACATTACTGTTCAACAGCATCATTCAAACGAGAATAAGTTATTCTCTGCACCCGTTACAATGCGCGCATGGATGCTTTCTGTCATTGCGCATAATTGAACAATTTAACCTGCGTATTCCTGCTGCGATACGCACGCTCATACAACGATACCCATATTTGAATAATTTCATTGCTGCATGTCAGTTCTGGAACACGCACACTGCGTGTCATTACTACAAATTACTACATACTGTTCATTTCAGAATTAATACTACAAACTACTTCATACTGTTCATTTCAGAACTAATACTGTTCATTACAGGATTAATTAGACTTTGTATTTACAAGGTTATAATTTTCTGGTTATTACTGAAATATATACACTGAGATTTAAAGTTATTCGTATTTATACATTCAAGTTAGTAATTGATCTTCAACATGTCTGACACTCAATGGCAGCAAATCACACAACCACCGCCTTTCCTGAGCAAACCAAGCACACCTAACATTAATTGGTCAGAGTGGTTTGACTTGTTTGAGAATCATTTGGTGGCCATTGACGCAAACAGTTATTCTGCGCAACGAAAATTCGCATTACTGTTTGGTTGCTTGGGCCAAGCTGGTCAACGAATTTTTAAAAGTGTGGTTCCTATTGCTCCTCCTGTCTCTCAAGATGAAAGTGGAGATAATATATGGAATGTATATATCGAAGCTATTGCCAGACTTAAAAAACAATTTTGTGATGAACCTAATGTTATGCTTGAGAGACACAATTTTTATTCTAGGAAACAGAAGAAGAATATATTGCTGCGCTCAGGGTTCTAAGCTATTACTTGTGATTTTGAACCTTCTCCGGATAAATTTATAAGAGATCAGTTTGTGTTCAATTGTAATTCTAGAAAAATTAAACAAAGGATCCTTGGATGTAAAAACCCATCCTTGAATGAAGTCATCGACCTGGCTCTCAGCATTGAACGATCTACTTTAACCAGTAAGGTAGTAATGGAACCTTCTAAACAAGGAATTAATGCTTTGGACTACTCAGATTCAGACCAAGAAGGCGCTGTTTGTGCTATTAATACTAAAAACAAGAGTTTTAACAAAAATTTTCAAAAAAAATAAAAAATAAAGTACTTTATGTTACAGATGTGGTTCAAGGGACCATTTAGCAAACGCTACAAATTGTCCGGCTGTTAAAAAACGTTGTTCAATTTGCAAAAAAATAGGACACTTTCAAGGTGTTTGTAGATTTGCAAAGAAAAATCCTAATATTAATTGCATTGAGGTGGATGATTGTGCAAATTCTTTTAGAAATATTATTGTAACTCTTGATGCTAATGGTGATGTGGAATCTATTAAGGGTCCTTTATGTTCAGCCATTATTGATAATGTTCATTTACAGGTGATGGCGGATTCGGGATCACCTTATACCATCCTCAGAGATTCCACTTTTTATGAGAAATGGGACAAAAGAGTTGTATTAGTAGAATCTGATGTTAATCCAAGAGCATTCGGAGAAAAGGATATTAACATGTTAGGTTATTTTGAAGGTTTGATTCAGTGCTTGGGAAGGGAAACAGTTACAAAAATGTATGTAGCTGAGAAAGGTAAAAACATTGTAGGTTGGAAAGATTTAGCCTTGATGGGACTTTATTTAGTTCCTGGTGATGAAAATCCCATCAAAGTGGGGGATTTGCCTAAATTTAAAACTAGTTCTGATAAAGCGACTATAGCAAACATAGACAGTTCTAATGTGAATATTCAGGACATTGTATTGGAATTTAAACCTGTGTTTGAAGAAAAAATTGGAAGCGTGAAAGGATTTGAACATAAAATCAGGTTAATTCCAGGGGCTCAACCAGTCACGCACAAAGTCAGGGCTGTTCCATTAAGTGTTAGAACGGAATTAAAAGCAATGTTAGATGAATTATGTAAACAGGGTGTCATTTCCCCTGTTAATTCTTCACAATGGATTGCGCCCATCGTGGTCATCCGAAAAAAGACAAATAAAATTAGGATGTGTGCGGATTTACGCTCTTTGAATAAGAACATTATTATCGACTGCCATCCTTTACCGAGAATTCACGAATTGCTAGCTAACATTGGTCGAGCAAAATGGTTCTCATTGATAGATTTGAGGTCAGCGTACCACCAGGTGGCTTTGTCAAAGGAGTCACAAGAACTCACCTCTTTTATTACTCCTTTTGGAGCGTTCAAATTTATGCGCCTACCTTTTGGGTTAGCGTCTGCAGGTAGTGTGTTTCTAAAATTGATGGATGAATTATTCCAGGGAATTGAAGGGGTCCAGGCTTACTTGGATGACATTTTAATTTTTGCAGAAACCTTACACGAACATAACAAAATACTTAAAAAAAATTTTTAATCAATTTTAATGTCTAGAAATATGACAGTTAATAAGAAAAAGTGTAAAATTGCAGTAAATGAGATTGAATATTTGGGGCATACTGTCTCAGATAAAGGTATTACTCCCAAAGTTTCTGTGGTTAGGGCTATTGAAGATGCAAAACCTCCCCCAGATAAAGACGCACTGCGATCGTTTCTTGGGCTAGCAGAATATTACGCCAGGTTTGTGCAATCTTATTCGCAGTTGGTAGAGCCACTGAGACAGCTTTTAAGAAAAGGGGTGACTTATTTGGACTGAGGAATTAAATAAAGTTTTTAGTGAGGTTAAGAAAATGATTGTTTCTGCAAAAGCCATTCATGCATTTAGGGAAGATGCTATCTCAACTATTACAGTAGATGCTAGTATATCTGGTTTAGGAGCAATTCTTACCCAGAAAGTGAACGGTCAGGAACAAACCGTCGCATTCGCTTCAAGAGCACTGAAAGAGTTTGAACAAAGATACAGTACGATAGAAAGGGAAGCGTTGGCTTGTTCTTGGGCTGTTCATAAATTTAAAATGTATATTTGGGGAAGGAAATTCGAGCTAGTGACCGATCACAAGCCTTTGATTTATATTTTTACCAAGTCTAGTCCATCTTTATCAGCTCGACTTATGAGATTAGTTTCAAAATTACAAGAGTTCAACTTTACAATCAGGCATATAGTAGGTGGAAAAAATTTCCGTGCTGATTGGACATAGCCATTCTGGATAAACAATGATGATGAAGAGGATTCTGTTGCGGAAGATGTAGAATGTGTTACATTAATAGATGCTGTTAACGAAATTAGTACTATCATTTCAGAAGATGACTGGAGAAATAGTACTAAAGAGGATGGCGTTTTGTTGAAAGTCATAGAATTTTCAACTCAACGTTGGCCTGAACCAAGGAATTTGAGTGGAGAATTACGAAGTTTTGCTCAGGTGGCAGATCAACTTTTTGTGGAGAATGATATTGTTCGCAAAGGTGAGAAATTTGTCCCTCCTTTTAGATTGAGAGAATCAATCATTAATCTAGCACACCAGGGGCATTTAGGGATAACAAAGACAGCTATGCGAATTAAGCAAAACTATTGGTGGCCGTCTCTAGGGATACTCAGGTCAAGAATTTAATTGATTCTTGTCCTGAGTGCTTGTTGTCAGATAAGCATTGGCGTACAATAAAAATGCCATTACATCCCACAGAATTTCCGGATACCCCTTGGGAAAAAGTTGCTGTAGATTTTTCGGGACCATATTCTGTTCTCCAACAAGAGAATAAATATGTGATCCTTTTAGTTGACTATTTTTCGAAATGGTTATACTTTGATTTTGTCAAGTCTCCAGATTCAAATTCCACCATTGCTTTTCTGAAGAAAGTTTTTGATGTGGAAGGAACTCCAAAGTACATAGTTACAGATAACGGTACACATTTTGTGTCTGATAAGATGCATTCATTTTTGGAAAGTTTAGATATCAAACAACTCAAAGTTGCTTTATATTCGCCATCTTCAAATGGTCTAGTGGAGAGGGGAAATAGAGTAATTAAAGAGGGTGTCCAGACTGCAGTCTCTTGTGGTTATAAAGTGGGGGAATTTATTACTCGGAAAGTGTGGCATTACAACACGTCCCCTCACTGCGTAACAGGTGTATCCCCTTTTTCCCTGTTAAGAGGAAGAGAAAATCGTTCTGTTTTGTTTCCATCATGGTTACATAGAGATTCTGTAAAGAAACCATTTGAGTCTCAGTCAATCAAAAATATGGTTCGCGCAAAGCAAGATCAAATGAAATTGAATTTTGACAAGGGCTTAAATAGTAGTTTTGCTGATGTTACTGTGGGTGATTGGGTGTTGATTAAAAGTCCTGGGAAAGTAACGAAAGGTCATTCGAAATTTAGTACACCTGTTCAAGTGTTAAAAGTTAGTAAAGGGTCTGCTTTTCTTAACAAAAGAGGTTGGTGGAATAAGCGCCAATTAGTGAAGATCACGGATCACCAAGCTGAAATTATCAAAGGTAAAGTGAACTCCGACATGTCTGAAAACTTAGACTGGTCCTTTTGGATTAAGGAACCCCAATTATTGGGAAATTCTAATCGTCCTGATGAAGCATGTTCAGTCAGACATGAGTTGGTAGTTTCGATGAACCTCTTTCTAGAGAACGGAATGTAGAGGTTCAAAACTCTATTGATAGTCAAAAATTTTCTTCTTTCGGTAGATGTATTAAAATGCCAGAAAGATATAATGAATTTGTGAAATTCTAGGTATCTACTGAATTAGTTTTGTTTGTTGTTATAAGGGGGAAGGTGGTGTAATGTAATGTATATACTAGTACTGCGTCATACGCCGCGTGGAACATCTCGTGCATGGAGAGTACCACGCGACGTGTGACGATAGGAATAGATCTCGTGCTCATAACATGTTATTGTATGAATGTATTTACACCCGTGCATGGATGTTGGTTGATCTACGGTTGGCACTGTACAATTGGCTTACCGCTGATCAGACGCTCCGCTGCCGGGTGGAGTTTGACATATGGAATAAATCCTGTTTCTGGATACTTCTCTGCTTCCGCATATTGTTTATCACACAGACACATAGGCTGGATGTTTCTGGGGTGACCATTAGAATTCTAGCTTGGCAGTCATATGATAATTTCCCCAGGTTGCTGAAGAACATGAACAGGCTTTTCAGAGATGAAACCCAACGATAGATCTAGGTTGTATCTGCATACTGATGGTAGAGTAAACCAGAGTTTCTAATGACATCTCCCAGTGGATCCAAGTAGTAAAGATTAAATAGTGTTAGAGACAGACTAAAGCCCTGAGCAAAACCCCTACCTGCAGTTAAACTAGTAAGAAGTGGATCAGTTTATCACCTGAATCCCATTTGTACTTTCAGGATGTAAACCAAAGAGAAGTAAGTGTCTGGTTGCAGCCACGAAGGACTAATAGGCATAAATTATCATCATTGCCGACGCAGACTGGCCTGTCAACAACTTTGGTGGTCTGTGCTGCGGCCTTGTCCAAATTGGAAATTGTCAAGAAGGTTGTTTGACTGGAAAGTTGAGAGGCTACAAAGATTTCCATTAACTTCCCAAGAAGGGGTAACGCTGAGATAGGCTGGAAGTTATTGATGTCGTTAGCAACAGCAAAACACTGCTCTGTACTAAGGAGAGTAACGTGGTAAGGAGCAACATAGCACTGCTCTGTAATTAGAAGCCTTACGTAAGTACTAGCCATACACTGCCTTGTAGTAAGGAGTCTGACAAGACAAGAGGCAGCCAGGTACTGTTCTGTACCAAGGAGCTTAACACAGTAAGCAGGTTCTGTACTGCACGGTACAATTAATTGAACCAACATGCTAGTCTTAATGAGGATGCAACACCTAAATAAGAACAGAAAATATATTTTGTACCAAGGAACTAGATGTAGAAAAGAGACAGCAACATCTCTACATGAGACACAATGCACTTATATACTCTGAGGGCCTTGAGAAAGTTAATTACTTCCAGGCCATGCTTTATCCCAAGACTTTGATAGGGTGTCCTGCACAGAGTTTGAAGTGAATAGCAGATACCAGCTCCACTGTCAGAAATTGAATGTTTCGTACACTGCTCTTGTTTAAACATGTGAGGCTCTAGGCAGAGGGAGGCTACATTTCCACAAATGGACAGATAGTCTACATTTACTGGCGATGATTAATAGAATTCTGTTTCGACAATCATTTTGAATGTTTCTCAGGGTGCTGGAAGGCATGAACATGTAATTCAGAGATGATATCTAAGGTAGATCTGGGTATCGTCCGCATACTGATGGTAGAATAACACATGTAAGGAGCTTGCCAAACATCTGTTACCCTATTTGGCCACTTTATTGAATTTGTCACTTATAGAAGGGGTTTCCCTCTACTGTTTGAAATAAGCCAAATGTCACCTCTGTTAAAAAGAAATTTTCAGCTTACGCGATTGACCTGAATAACTCTGACCCAGTCTCAACCCTACCCTTTCTTGGGGTGGTTAATGGAAAGGTTAGTAGCCTCACAACATTCTCTTCACATCCAGCCAAACAACCTTCTTGACAGTTTCCTATTTGAATTAGGACAAGGCTGCAGTTCTTGTGTCTTCATTCTGCCTCAAACACTATTTAGTTTTTACTTGGATCAACTAGGAGTTTATTCGAAACTCTGGGTTTTCCAGCACAGCACTAATGAAGTGATTCAATGGTTTGACCTTGCTATAGTCAAGTAACTCAGACTCTGAAATTACGTTAAAATAAGACCAGGTATTCTTAGCTTTAACACCAGGTATTCTGAGCTTTACAGTTTAACCTGCAGTTGTTTAGTTAGTTAGCAGTTGGACCTAGTGAGAGTTCAGTGAACTTAATTTTCTTGCCAAACATATTCACAAGGTTTTCCCATTTGGTTTTACGTATTCAGAGCATCATGTTGGAGGCTGGGTTACTGAGTTGTTTACCCTTTTTAAAGAGATGTTTTGTGCGATTCTAAAGAGTTATCCGGAAGTGAATGAATGTGAGAGGACTTAGCGATGGAAATGTGAGATTTGTAGAATCTTCGTGCAGTTTTAAGTCTTCTTCTTGCTTTTCAACAGAGTAAGTCCCCAATCTGTTACTTTGTGCAATCACTATTTTCAGCAGTAGTACCACTGATGTCTTGTCAAGAACCATAAATGGAAGGTTCATCTGAGCCCAGCTAGCGGGTGTGTTCATGTCAAGGGGCCTAGTTCCCCAAAACAATATTCTTTCTATTTTCTGTAGATCAGAGGTTTTCTGGTAGATAAAAGCAAGCATGAAAGGAATCTAAAGATGGTCAGACCAATTCACTGGGACAGGGACATATGCGGTTAACGGGATATCGAATCAAGAATGGATTAGATAGATTGAGTGAGTGAGGTTTTTGGTAGTGTGTTGGAAGATGTCACTGCCCTGAGAAACGCAGAGAACACAATCAATTTGTTGTTGACTTAAAATCACCAGTGAAGATACTGGCCTCAGAGATTATCAACTGGGCTGGGATGTACTGCATCCATCCAAGTTAAATATGATATTTATCTTTGATGAACATGCTATTTTCACCAGGGGTGGTGGTGGTAGACGATATTAGGTCTGAGTGTAGATTCTTTGTAGCAGAGATTTTGAGGGATAAACATTGAAAGGAGAGGTAGCAAGCAGTGGGAGGTTTTTTGTAGCCTATCGTATTCATTGGATAGCTGGTACTCTTCAAGCCATATCTGTCTTAATGGTCACATCAGAGAATAGATTAGTGATGTGGTAGAAGAAGATCAAGAATATAAATTCAAGTGTAATTGAGCCAGGTTTCCGCCAGAACCAGGATCTCCAGGTTTAAGTTCTTAATAATGTCAGCGATCTTGAATCATCAATGCCTCTCTGCAGACTGGCAGTTATGCAGCATGCATCGCAGCAAGAAGTGGGTGGGTGATCATAGACTACAGGTTCTTTGCAGATTCAGTGGTTGTTGAAGAAGGTTGACAGGTTCCATCTCTTGGGATGAATGGTATATACGGGGAGTTCTGTGATTCGTGATGGTGGGTTTAAACAATACCGTTGTTGAGCATGAACCCGTTAATAAAAAATATTCGGAAAAAAGGTAGGAGCAGGAAAGATATAAAAGAGGGACAATACAAAATAAACAATGGAAACCAAAAGGACTGATGCACCAAAATTGACACTGAAGCACGCTAATTTTCACAATGATGTGCACATGTCATAAGAGGAAATGATGTTGCTCACAGGGCAATAGAGGCTGAAGTAGGCTGCCCCACAATGTGAATGACACTCTAAAAGCTCAAAGGCTGCGAATATGGCTGCTCTAAAGGCCATCTATGTATGTATATGTAAGTGTGTATTATTTTAAAGAATGTATTTTTTTAAGAGTTTGACAGACATCCAAGTTACATGTCAGTCCCTCCTAACAGAGTCTAGCAAGGATTACTGAATGAAATAAAAATATTTTACCCACAGGGTTTGTCAAAGGGAGTAAGGGGGCACCAGAACCCTAGACAATCTGTGACCAAATAACTGTCTACAACAGTGTTTCTTAAACTATGGATCGGTTGCGAGCCGATTTTTGGTTGGTCGGGAAAGTCCGATCAGTAAATAAATATGCTTTTACATTCTGTGTTTATATTGTCACATTTGCTGTGCTTCAGTGACAGAGGTCCTATGCCAGGCTATGTCTTCTGACAGGTTGCTGCTTATTGTTTTAACAGGATTGGTGTTTACTTTCTTTCTCTGACTGAAAAGTGAGAAGAGTTTTTAAAGTGAGTTATGTGACAATCTTACGACGAAACACAACAAAATGTGCAAACCTGTAAATTAACTGTATGCATTCAGCAGTTAGGAAAGCAGAAATGAAGCATATTTTTTGTAATTGTGCTGGAAACATTTTAATGGGATCAAAACAAATAAACCCACTTTAATTGGTGATGCACAAATGATAAATATCCATGGAAACCCCATTTCCACACATTCTCTTTTGTGTGCTGTATAGTTTTATCAGTAAAACTCAATGGTTGTGCAAAATTAGTGTAATTTTAATGGAAAATGTGGTGTCTGTAATGCTTTAGTTACAGGTTATAGGTAGGTAACAAAAGTATGTTGATCTAAAAAGTGGGTTGTGATTCTAAAACGTTTGTGAACCACTGCTCTACAGGACTTAACATGGGGCAATAACAATCCACAGACTTTACCACTTGCGTTTAATAATACGTGTTAGCATGGACTGGTGTCGCCTTGCGGAGAGGGTGGTTTATGAGAGCAGAGGCTGCCCTAAAAAGTGGGGAAAGATATGGTGCCCCTGGGAGAAATACAGAGTTTAAGAGGATTACGATCGGAGGGAGGAAGAGATGAGTGCACGTAACTAATTTTGAGGATTTATGTTGTCCCACTTGACTTGCTGGTTTGCACACGATGGTGCCCCTCGCATGATGTAATGTGTATATCATATGATGACCTGATGTATGATGTGTATCTGACTGGAACTGCTTGTTGTTTACTAAAAAATACTTTACAAAAAAAAATTATAATAATATGTGTTAAGCCTTTGTTCTAACTTTTCATAATTAGCAGATCAAATCCAGGGCATCAGACATAACTTTACCCAATGAACCAATCAGACATGTAGCCAATCTCACTGGATGTACATAAACTTTCCCACAATTTAACTTAAAGTACACAGTCTAAAAATTACAAATATGTAAAAAGTAAAGTTGGCATGATATTTTACAACCCCTTGTAAGAAAGCATTTCAAGGATTATCACAGTACAAATAATCTACCAACCAACACCAGCTCCCTTGCCCCCTATGGTAAAATACGATAATCCATGTAACTAAATACCTTATAACAATACAGCCTTCAAGGTGTTTAGCTTTTACACGGACTTTTCAAAATAGTTAAGTCTGTTTTACTGCCTTTCTGGTACCTGTTCAGAATAAACAAATTTAGACCTGTGGCCTCTGACATAGCGTTCCTTAATAAAACAATCAGTCGTGGTGCATTTATCATTGACTTGGCACCATAACCTACTGCTTTGAGTAAAAGATTTCAGACATACAGTCATAAAATTGCAAATACATCCAAACTTACAGTTGACAATATAATACCACAATAGGGCCTAAAAAGGAATATTACGCAGAAAAACATATGCCACTAAGGTTTGTCAGTGGAGTAAATCAATACCATAACCCTTGCCTACTACTGTAATCTTTGAAGCTTTATGAAACAAAATACATCAGTTCATATTTCACTCCAGTATAATAATACATCCTTAAATGCCTACTGGCTTTAACATTTGCTTGTCACAATAAACAAGTGAGGGCTCCTGTCTGTGACATATATTTTCATAAAAAAACAGATTGGGCCTACTGCCTTGAATTATTATTATTATACAGAGTTTTATATAGTGCGACCTTGACCCGAATCGGGTATCAGAGCGCTTTACACAGCACCAGTTGCATTACATGAGGACATATTAATTTTTTGTTAGGCATGGGGAGATTAAGTGATATGCCCAGAATCACAGGATGTTCAGCGTCATTGCCGAGACTCGAACCCAGGTCCCCAGATTCGAGGTCGACCGCCCTAGCCGTTAGCCCAACTCCTCTCCCCTATTGGTTTGTCAACGTAAACACCTCAGTCCATCTGAATTCAGCATATAGTTTCCCACCGGGGAAAAATGCAATACATGTACTCTTTTTCAGAGGAAGCACAAAACTATTGCCCTATCAAGTGCTGTACTGAAGTCAATCTACATACGTGTGGAGACAAGCACTTACTTCTCTCTGTAATTTTTCTACTGATCACATACATTACTCAAAAGCTGGAGTTGACTTTTACAACAAGCATTTACAATGCAATAGGTCTGGCATTTATGCGAGTTTGAGCTATTAACATTGCAAATGGCAATGCCTTTCATTTTTGTTTTTAAAACATAAATAAAAGGCATTGTCATTTACAATGCCAATAGCCTAAACTTGTGTAAATGCGAGACCTATTACATTGCAAATGCTTGTTTGCTACTGCTGCCACTAACGCTGTACAATCCACGGATTAGCACCCTGGCACCTGTAAATCCTAACAAAAAAATCCTTCAGCTTCCTTTCGTAAGGAACAGTATAAAAGGAACCCCCCCCTCCTCACCCGACTATTGTCTTGACCTTACCAAACAAGAGAACCATGTCCCCCAATCCCTTTAGAACAGGACTGTGACCAGGAAGAATTGAACTTTGTGAAGAAGATCTCTTGTAAGAAATCGACACATTACCACTTCAGTGTGGTTGCAGTCCTTCTCTGAGGAGTTAACAAGTAATGCAAGGGGCATCAGACCAGACAGACCATGAGTAATGCAGCACATATAAAACCGAATCTAGAGAACTGCATTACAGCAAAATCCCTAAGCAGAGCTGTACCAAAATTAAACTTTTAGACAGAAGCACCTAAATCTTAGTTTGACAAAGGTTTAGGGCCACTTGGCATCCCTGCTGCACATCTAGAAGAGTTTCGCCTGAGCCTCAGCTCAGGATGCCCCATCCTACTGGTGGAGTAGGGTTTTTTAAGTATCTTTAGATTTGCAATAATTTTGCATGATATTAAAAAAAAAAAGCATTAGCAAAACCAGTATTTTTCTGCTCTAAAAGACCAAGTAATTGGATATGCTTTTTTACTTTTTTCCTACCATTTGCATGCAAATGCATGTCATAGCGCATGCTTGACTAGCAGTGTTGCCTTTAGCTTTGTTAAAGAAAATCCATTGCAAGATGGGCTCTAATGCGTGCACATTTGTCTTGATGCAAACATAAATCAGTCATGGGGCATATGAGTGTGGTGATGCATGTGGGTTTAGACGAATAGGTAGAAAAGCCTTGAATCGGAAGCATGGAAGGGAGATGGAAAATAAACCCATCTATCAGAACCCAGTGACAGACCCAAAACCCACTCAAGAATATGAAATGTATTTGAAGAAATGTTTGTCTACGAAAAGTGAGAGCTGTCTGCCGCAGAGGCCTAAGGAGGGCACTGGATTGGAAGATATTGTATTTTGTTGGCCACCTGTCAAGTGCTATATTGCTTGTTATTTAAAACTATAAATCCCAACATGTCAAAATCCGAGCTCTGTGGTTAAAGGATACCACCGGCTCGTGCCTAGAATTACAGAAACTACAAATAAATGGCGGCGATCCTTGCTAGCTCACTTCTTATTTTCATTCTTCTTTTATTTCTATGTGACTGATTAATAAGTCCCCGAGATGTTAAGAAAGCCACCCTCTTCCGAATCTCACTATAACAACATTCTTACGTGTGTATTTTACACCGCGCATGCGCACTGGTGCCCCCGATGCTGACGTATTGACGTCCTGCGTGTGAGTGTGCAGCGATCTTCTCGACCCTCTGGTGGAAAATATTTTAATGTGCGTCTCCTGTTCGAGTCCGGACGCGTGCATCCGGTCGCAGACAAAGAATCCTGCAGGTTGCAAAGTGGAGAAGTGTGGCACGCCCCCAGCCTCCGAAAAGTGTTAGAAGACTTTCCGCAGATGGACAACAGCACCACCATGAAACAAGCCGTGAGTGTTCAGGGGGGGTGGGGGGGGAGTACTGTGTGCGCGCGCACCGTTAGTGCATGTAGCCAAGCGAAAGCAGGGGCTGTGTGTACATGGAAGCACGTTTGCGCAAGCACATCTCTTTAGAAGCGCGTGCACAGACACTAATCTGCGAGTGCCCCTGTCTGAACCACTTGGCAGACAAGAGGACAACAATAGGTCTCGCTGGCGACTGTGTCGCCATGTGCGAGACCTAAAAGTTACCACTTTCTATTTAAGTGCAATGGTGGGAAATTAGATTGAACAGGCAAACAGTTTACCGATAGGAAATGCGTTTACTTTAATTAAAAACATACTTATACTAATACAATTGTATGATTTAACAGTTTAACCATTAGCAAGTGGATGAAATGTTTGCTTTATATAGGTTTTGCCAGATACTATGACCAACTTAACAGCCGGTACTCAGGGTGCGTTTTAGGCTGGTCTGGTCACCTGAACTCACATATGGGCACATTGTAAAATATTCAACCGACTTCCGCGAAATGCACAACAGAGTATATGCAACATGAGTTTATTGAATTTCTCGATCTGCTCAAGAAATTGTATTTCTCTTAATGAAGAATTTGAATGAAGAATGTGTAATTTATAGCAGCAAGAGCGTCTGAGGAGTGAGTAAGAAAGTAAGATCATAAAGGTTCTTCAGGATCGAAGAACTGTGATAATACAACAACACTAAGGGCATAATTACGATGCTTGGCGGAGAGTTGTGGATTGGAACCGCCCGACCAAGGGTCGGCGGTTCCGACCATTCAATTTGGATGTGACTGCCCTATGGCGGAAAAGGCCCGTAGCACATTAGAAAATGGATGTTTGCAAACATTCCTGCAACACAGTGCATTGGTGTACCATGAGATTCAGGCACGTTCAATCTCTACAAACCAAGCTTTGTCATGAATCTATGCATCGAGCAGTCAGACAGACGAGAAACGTGGAGGAGAAATCTGCTCATCAGAAATCAAAATCATGAGTGTTGAGGAATCACCCAAGACTTTGATAGTACTTACGATTCACATTTATATTTTATTTACAAATACTGGCATGTATGTTATTTGATTATGTGGAGTTTTCCTATAGCACCACTGCACCAAGTGGTATTACAACATTATACGCAGAACAAACTGCTGCATAAGCAAGCAAGTCAATGCCGAAAGTGACACACCTGGGACAAGGAACAGGAAGAACAAGGAAAACAAGGTTGGTAATTCGAAGCAGAGAGAAGAAAGCGAGGAAAGGTGAGAGAAAACAAGGAAAATACAACAAAGCATGGATTCACAGTGGTCATAGAATTAACTTGAACTATCCGAGAACTGAGAGAAGAGAAGTAGATGAAACATCAAATCATAGGACCTTATTTAGTGTTTGGCGCATGGGATACTCTGGCAAAAAATGACGGATATCCTGACCACTTTATTACAAGCACCATAGGGTATAATGCACTTGTAGGACGATGGACACGTTTGTGATGGGGTACTCTGCCTGCAAAATTCTAAATAAGACCCTTAGTTGCTGGAGACTAAAACAGCACTTAGTAAAAGTTATCTGCTATCTCATCGTTAGTAAAACAAAAAGGATGCTGATGTTGTACAGCATTTTTTTTATTCTTGCTTCATGTTTTTATATCAAAATTTCTTTTTCTTCAAAATATATAATTGTATTAATTTGCACGCACAATTAAAAAAGTAATTACTAAGAGATTCCAATTCATAGAGTAATAATTAATAACTACGCCACAAACTTTTATTTCTGGTCTGTATGAAATAGCGAGTCAGGCATTAAAAGGAAAGCTTCCTACAGTTTCATGTAACTTTTCCTGGACAGAACAACATTTTCAAACAACTGCCAGTGAACTACTGACGTTATCAATCATCTCAGGTTCCTTCCCTTTCACTTTTATGTAAAAAAAAACGGAAGTCGCCAATTTCAGATTTCCTTTTTTCTCCCTTTCACAGAAACAGTGAGCGACTTTGGTGCACCCCCAAACCCATAAAACACTCTTCTTTACACTAAAGCTAAACCTCCCCATAACCAAACTGAACTAAGTCTGAGATTTATTTCAGTATTTACTACTTGATACTAAATTTGGAGAAGAGATAGTGTGAGAGTGAAGCAATCTGACAGAAAAAGACTCACAATAAACTTGACATTCACGGCATTAGAAAGCAAAATCATGAACCGATCGAGCCCGAATATTGCCAAAGCTGTACATCTATGGATAAACCAGTCCGACTTGTAGAGCTGGGAGTAAAGATAAGTGGTGAATCTACACCAGTTCTGTAACAGACGCAGCATTGGTTCCGAAATTGGGAGCTCTTCTTCAAATTGTTAGACTTATTGTTTTTGCAGGTTTTTTTATAGTGCAAACTTGGCCCAAGAGCATTAGAAAACGTTAACACAGAACCGGACTACGATATACAATTTGCTTTTCTATTTTAGGCACAGGAACATTTAGCGATTTGGCCAGAATCGCAGCTTATTGAGCCGAGGCCAGACAGATTCCGATCCTGGTTCTCCACGTTACAAGATAGGGATCTCTAGCCTGAGCAACATCATTAAAAACCAATAAAGATTATTTAATAAAAGACTGAGCCTTATCTCCTCTCTTGGTCTAAAAGGCAATTATTAAACATTTCTCTTAACACACCATATCCTTTTGGGGCTTTTAACGTGTAAACTGCATTAGGGAAGAGTTGTAGCACTCTACGAATAAAATATTGAACTCAATATTCAATAGCCATATTCTACCTTCCACAAAGCACAAAAAACAGGAGGCATTAAAGCTTGTTTTTACTGCCTATAATATTCTGCATTGAGTACAAAATGATGCAAAAAATACATTTATACAAGTATGGATCTATTTTACATTAAAAAAAACTGGCCTAGTGAGGCACTGCACTGCTGGTTATCAGAATTTACTTGCACAACATAGTCGTAAAGTCCTTGAACAAGAGGTGAAAAGTTTATCGAAAGGCCACTTAATTTTTGGTTGTGCGAGCAGATGTCATTCTGCAAAGATGCATGTCCTGCACATGCACAGAAATGCAGAATTTCATGTGCATGGAATCCTTACATGTTGGCGAATCATTTGCATACAGTTGTTATAGCATATTATGGGAATTCACCTTCGAGTGGTCTAGTTAAAGACGCAACACCCCTAACAATGAAGAAAATATTTGGAAGGAGGAAAAAATGTTAACGAGATGGCAAACTTTGCCTCCATGTTCCCTTGCAATTCCAATCTGTGTCAAGGCACTGTAGGCCTCTGAGAACTGGACTGGTTTGCAGTCTTGGAGTGAGAATGCTGGATGTCTGCTTCTCAGTGTATGTTCTACAGCCCAACCTCACTCATTTTGGAACCCTGGTAATCAGAAAGATCAGCTGCTGGTGCGGTCAACCCTGAGGTCCAGTAAGCGAAGACCCTCTCACCTTCCAGATGCTCAACTTGGCCAACAAGCGTGTCTTGTGGCACAACTCGGTGGAGAGGTGACGAGTCCACACAAATGTGACTTTTCCACTAAATGCAAACCAGCAGTAGCCAGTATGACTGCGGCTACCTGGGTAACAGGTTGTTCTTAATGTGTACATAGACTAAATAGGGCTGTTGGTATACTTGCTTCTTCTAAGTCTCTCCAAAGCATATCAGAATACAATCCACACTTAGCATCCTGGAAATGGGCAATTCATCGAACCTCAAGCGCTCCTGGACCAACTGATGCAGGGAGAGTCTTGCAGCACAACTCCACCCGCCCTTGTTACCCTGCCTCCACGTAGCGAGCTCCATCTCACCTCACCACACTAAACTAAGAGGGAAGATACAAGTATGCCAATGGCATTAATCAATATGTACACAACTGACTGGACAATAACCTCCATATATATGGCTGTAGATGGCCTCCTGAGTACAGGGGGAAAAAATAATCCCTCTAGCTCTAGTCTTGTACCTGAGGCTCTAGCATCGACCATACATAACTCAAAACAAACAAATTCAATAGCAAAGCGAACAAACAAAAAAGAATCATTATTTAAGTAAGTATATGTGCATGTCTATCTCAGGACCTACGTACTACCTCAATGCTGCACAGCACACTTGGACTTCTAAACCAATATGTATACTACTGCTCGATTGTATGACTCTTGCACTAACCTGTTGTAAAGCGCTCCGATACCCCCGTGTCCAGCCAGAACTATTTAAAACTCATTAATAAAAAATAAATAAAAGTATGCATCTATGTATGCATATATATATTTGGTATTTCTAAAGCAGAAACCTAACCAAAAGGCAGCGGAGAATGGGGAATAAAGGAAACAAGCATTGGCTAGGCTGACAAATCTGGGTTTAACATGCTAACCCATGAAGCATTAGCACATTAGAGCAAGTCACAGAGGAGGTAGCCATCAGGAGTGGACAGACAGAGCTGTATCTGTAAAGTAATCTCGATTTGCTGTTCAATGCATGCAATGGAATGAAGGCATAAGGACACACTCAAGCGGTCAATAGCAGTAGATGAGAGATGAATACTCCACTGGGCTTAGCCAAGATGCAAATGACAACTTTTCGAACCAAAGGCTGAAAGAGGATGGTCAAAGAAAGCCACTGGTTGAAATGGGCAGACACAAAACCTATTCTATGTATATTGTTATCAACAGGTCGACTTGACAGCTACAGTGTAAAACCCCATACCTAACAAGCATTGGCAATGCCAACTGGTCTGGCTTTAAAAGAATGTATTATGGTAATGTGAACCATTACAAGTAGACCGCATGGGAATGGATATATATGTGTGGAAGCAAAGAACTGTAGAATGGTGTAGGTTAAAAGGTCAGGTGACAGTTGCACTGTCAAGCTAGACCTAAAAGTCCATGTAATTTAATGATGCCCGCCTCCTGTTTGTACTCATGCCAGAGAAAAACACCATAAATTATCTAGTTATCTTAGACACTTTAATAACATTACAATGTCACTGTGTGCCCCTGAAAGTTACAGCTCAGGCAGCTGGAAAAATAAACAAAATGATAACAGCTGTGTGGAGGGCGAACGCTTATTATGGAAGCACACATCGTTTTCACAATTAAAATATGTACACCTGGCTCACAACATGTGGGCGGAGCCATAGCACTTCTCCTGGTGATTTTCACATAATTGTCTGACGACAGCTGTGCTGCCAAGCCAGACCATAAAACGGACAAAACTACAAGATTTTGCATCACTTGAGCATTGCCAGATGTTAAGTCCCTCACCTCAGGCCTCCTGATCAACCGGGTTAAGAATGAAACTAAAAGGTTCGCTTGAAAGCTGGAACTATGCCACACCAGACAGAGAAGTAAGATCAGTGGGTTGAAGCCTACTCACACTATAAACCGGTCACACCTCATATCACCTTTGGAAAGCAGAAGTAAGGGCAGAAGTCTTAACACTAATTACAACAAAACTTCCTATCCCACCACAGCACACCAGAGAAAATAGAGAAAGCAGTTCTAACTCAAACAACACTTATCCAGCATACCGCCATCCTATCGCACAACACTAGCAGGAAAGAGGGGCGCGCACTGAAGCAGTTTGCCAGTAAAACTCCACCCTTTCTCACCACACTGGACCAGGGAGAGAAAAAAAAACACGGATGCAGTCGTATTCGTAACAATAGCACGACTCCACTCAAAAACACCCAGGACAACAGGAAGAAGAGAGAAGCTTGCTGAGCTAACTCAGACAACACACCTCCAGTATACCTCACTATAGAAGAACAGAGAGAGCAGTGGTGACTACTGCCACCCCTAGAAGCATATCAGAGCTCCATAGAGCCTCTCAGGTCTGTAGGCATTACTGAGACAGCACATCTCCAGCAACCCTCACCACACTCCACCTGAGAAAGCAGCAAGTGCTACAGCCATACCCCTCCTCACAATACAACTACACCCTACATCACCACACAAGGATGTAGTGATGATTGCGGCCCGAACACATCTTACAAAAGAACTACCTATAAACTATTCTAACCTCCTGTGAAGAAAGGATTGGAGGCCTAACTCAAAGGACAACAAACTAATAAAATACTAACTCATCACACCATACCTGGGAAAGAATGGGAAGGGCTGCCATTATTAGCAAAATAACTTCAGCCCTGTGCACCACACGCAGAGGACCACCACCTGCAATGCAACAACCGAAACCCATCCACACCTGAGATAAGAAAGGCGTGTTTACCACTCAGGGGTGGCTGGCTCGACTCGCAGGGGGGGAGGGGGGCGCGGATGGGAGGGAGGATGTGGGCTGCACTGTAAAGAAGTCAAAATAATAACACTTACCATGCCACCGCCAGGACCCGCTTCCTCTCTACTGCTCACCTGTGTCCAACTCCAGGTCGGAACAGGAAGCAGGCAACCAGGCTCCCACCCCTAAGTTAATCACAACGCTGCAATATAGCGTTGTGATTGGTCTGAGCGCCGTGTCGTGCTGTAGTGGGCATGTTCTCCATGCAGGCTGTAATGCAGCCTGCATCAAGAATGGGGAAAGTGCGCATGACTGTTTTGGGCGGCCCGAGAGGGCCGACCAAACAGTCATTGCGCAAAGGAGTGTTCTACCACTCCTCCCCTGCAGCTCTGCCCCGCCCCCTCACGCACTGCTGCAGCCGGCAGACAAAATCAAATGATAATAACATACTGTTATTATAATTGTATTTCTTCCTTTCTTTTGCTGCTTTCTGGCAGTGGGGCAACGCTACTCCTCAGCGGAGGAGCTGCAACTGAGCTGCCAGGCAGTCTTGGGCTAAGAGCAAGACCAGCATCCAACCCCACGCCATACAACCAGTCAAAGCACAACTCTAAAGTGCGGTGATAATCAAAGTACTGCTCTACTGACCTTTACACGCGGCCCCCAGTGAACAGCAGCATGAACTGGTGTTCAGTTGCTGAGCAATAATATTTAGGAACATTTTTTAAATAAACGGGCAAGCATTTATTAACCTGAAAATAAATGCTTGCCCGTTTATTTAACATGTTTGTAGACCTGCTTGTTCTAATTCATCATCACCTTTAAACAAATCTATGGAATCTTGTACTCTGGTTCAGTTTTTATTTATAACATCCTGCGCGTTCAGCTGGCATGGTTTAGATGGTATCTTTTCCCAGAAAACTGTGGCTTTTGCCAAGGACTATTGCAGAATGCTGTGGTCAGAACACTTTTTAATCCCTCATTTTTCCGCACAAAAGGCTACTGTAGAATATAACCAAAACATACGATCATCGTTTCCTTTAGACACTAATAACATGTTTCCTGTATTTCTAAACAGAATACGGAGGATAGTTTGGCTAATTTTGGAAAGACATCTGTGCAAGACTTGCCAAAGACAAAACAGGCCATAAGTGGAATTAGATCAGAGCTGGTAAACAAAAAGGATAAATGCAAGTCCATGTAGATATGATTCACAAACCGATACTACGAAAGAGATAACAGAAAGCACGATAAACTCGAGGGCTCCATCATTACAAAATAAATTAAATCAAAAATTAAAACCTATATGGAAAAAAGTATGCAGAGACTGCATTTATTTGCAGCCCCGTCCCTCAGCATTTCCCTGAATTTGTGCGACAATCCATCTTAACTCAAGTCTGCAACTGAATGCAGAAATCTCAAGCCAGTTTTCTCTCATGTTCGGTGAAGAACCTCCCCGAACGGACCCGGGCTCCTCAGCACAAAAAAAGGACACACTAAGGGATCGTTCAAGAGTGGATATTTTCAAGAGGGAACTACATGCGCCCACCCGCCCAAGAGGTTTACTGGTGAAGCCATCAAAAAACCTACACAAGAGAAGCCCCCTTCGAACCTGAAATTATTCAACCGACTCAATTGTCCAAGCCAAAGTTGACAGCTCGCCCGAATATATACTGCAAAAACCAATCTCTTACCAAACAATAGTTTGAACTAGAAAAATTAAGAGCAAGTCTGCAGCAGAGACCGGTGGATCTCAATAAAAAGCTCTCTTTGAGTTCTAGGTCCTGAGGAGAACCCTATCAAATTATATTCGGGTTTGAAACGTGCTGACCACAATATGACCATACAAGTGTGTGAAAAGACACTATCATGCTAAAACTTTCTCTCATTTGAATTTTTTTTTGTGAGATATTGTTGAAGTTTGTTGGGTACCCTGAATAGTACACTGTCTGGTCACTGCCCATACCAAGGTTGTTTAAAAAACGTGAGTTTAAAAAGCCTCAACCTATTTGGGCTCCATCTTTCTTTTTGTTTCACTTTTTATTTTTTCAATTTTTCAATGTTTTGAAGCACTGAACTTAAGCTTTTTACAATTGAAATGTTGAAAATTGTTGTCTACGTCATGTTTGATGTTGTCCTAGGAGTATGATTTTAAAATATATGTTATAAATGTAAAACGCGTCAAATTTTGTGTGGTCTGTTTAAAAAGTTGTCTGCCATGATGTTTTTTGTGTAAACCATTGAAACGTTCAAACAATTGAGTTTCTACTCGAAATCAAGATTTAAAGAAATGAAATAAAAAACAAACATTTCTCTTCGGTCACATTGAGTGTCACAAGCGATCTTATGGAGTGTTGAAGGATTCAATATCAGTACTGGCATGTGTGTTGTTGTGAGCTTCACATTATTGGCCTAGCCTTAATGATTAAGGGCCAAAACCCTCTCTAGTTAATTGAAATCTGAGCATAAACGCCTCCTTTTCCCCTGGAGTGCACCTCCAAATTTCTAAAAAGTATTCAGGCGGCTTCCTACCTAACAATAATACATTCTAGTTGGCCTGGAGAATGACATGCATAAAGGTTAGTTTCCACTATGTAGGAAAAAGTCACTGAAGGGTTGGGCAGCCAAACATTTGGTGGGACTTGCTGGAGAGCGAACAAGGTTTTAGTACTGGGCGTGGACCAAGCATGACACGTTAGATAGGCACGACAAGGCACTGACAGTCCCATGGTTATCCTGTACCTAGATATCTTTCCAAGTGACCAAAAGTTTATCACAGTAGGTTGTGCAAGGGGTGGAGTATTATTGCAAAGGATTATTTAGATTGTGTTTTCAATAGTGGCAACATTTAGATCAGGAAGGAAGATGCTGCTGGTCAAGCCAAAACGGTGGTCAAACAGAGACCGTAAAGGGGAAGTTGGTGGCTTCAAATATTTGTGTCCCTATCATCAGAACCTTGTAAAACTCCATACACTGCCTGCACTCCTGCCTGCAAACAAAAGGCAAGGGAAAGAGGCAGGGCCGATGATGGGTCTCTGTGGTGCTACCTTCATGAGATCTCTCTCTCAAATGCCCCTACAGTCACCAGGTTCTTACACACCTATAGTGCTCCCCCTTCCTCTAGCCACAGCACCTGCCAGTATAAACACAAAGACATCTAAGTGAATCGAATTTAGGCTCCATTGCAAGATGGGCTCTCCATACTGTCCTCTCTATGGGGAAGACGTCGATAGCAATGAAGTATAGAAAAGGTGCATACATCTGGTTTATACATGAATTATCCATATGAACTTGAGTTAGGCCTGAGGGAGCTCCAGGATGTCCATGGCAGTACATCCACCCCTTAGGAATGATAAAGTAGCCAGAAGCACCCAGGTCCAAGACAGGCCATTTGACATACCTCGTTACTTATGTCCTTCAACTGCTCACTTTTGAAGCACTATTTCTTTTCTTTTTGGTTATGCACTCCACAAGAGCGCATGTGTTTCCCTGGTATGCTGCTCTACACCGTGCTGTGTTGCTCTCTTTCACCTGTGTGCTTCTCCCCAGCCCTTTCCAAGTTGTGCTCACCCTCATGTGCTTCTCCCTACTGCTTTCTCACCCGTGTGCTTCTCCGACAGCTCCATGTTCCTCTCTCTAATCCATATGCTTCTCTTTCCCCCGCACTCCACAATCCACTTTCCAGTCCATATTGCTTTCCCTCACCCTCTGTATTGCTCCTCCCAACTGTAGCTTTTTTTGTTGCCTCCCTCTAGACAGCCCTCCTCCCCCAAAAATCTAAATATATTTAAAACTAAATTTAAAAACAAAATGAAAAACGCTTTCACACTACTTTCATTGTTTTTTTTTTAATTTACAGATCGAGTTTGGATCCGCACATTATAAGAAAATAAGCACCCAGCTGCATTTTGTAGGCACAAGCCTACAAAATGAAGTGGGCGGATGCTTCATAGTGCCTTTTTGTTTGCTCTACAGCCATGCTGCACAGCATCGGGGATTTTGTGCAGCGTTGCTAATAACACGATGGCAAAGCCAATAATAGGTCCCAAAATTGAGACCTGCTGCCTTCGACAATGCTTGTTTTTGAATGCCCTTGGCACCTCCAGTAATCTCTCTGTACAAGTTGTAAGTTCTTCTCTGAGTCCAGGAAGTGAGTGCCAGATCAGAGCACTACAAAGCAAGATAGAGCAAACTATTCTTTGAGAGGTTCAACACTGCTTACGGCCGCCTTATGAAAGTATGCTCCTTCATACTGGAAATGCCGCCTTCGAAGCACTAGCAGTTTGTACACATTGGAAAACTGAGACATAGCCTAGAATCTCCAGAAGTTGTGCCGTGAGCAGCTTTGCCTCTACTGAGGAATAGGACCTCACCAATTGGCGAACACTACACTGGTCAATAAGCACCTTCTACTCATACCCTCCCTCTCTTGTTGCTGATATATTGATTTTAGAGCAGCGTGCAGCTGCGAGAGTAATGAGTTTTTTTGTTTTGTTTATTTGAATTATAGTCGAGTTGAAAATCCGCCTCCTATTATGGAGGATCAGGGCCTTTCCTTCTCAAAGGAAGAAGTGGATGCTATATTGGGAGATGACTCTCTCTTTTCAGACCCTCTGTTAGCACATGCCATCTCACAGACAGGGGATTGGGAAAAACTAGGGGAACTAAAACGTAGCAGAATAAGAGCAATACTGCACGGTACCATGATTAAAGAATACCTAACGAACAATTCCGCTCCTAAAGGACTACTAGTAACTAATGCCCCTAGAATATTCCTGGAAGATGCTGCCTTCCGGAAAGAATGGGCTCAGATTGCTTGGCATTGCACAAGGGATTGGGGCATTCTAATTATAAAAACAGCACTCAGGCTTTCGGAAGCACTTATGGTTGAGATACAGACCACAGAGGCCCATTTCAAAGTGACTATTACTGGGTATAAAAAAAGACTGGAAGAGTTGAACAAAGAACAAAATGAGTTCAGAGAGAACTTAGCCCAGTCCAAATCCCAAAAGTTACAAAAGGATCTGAAGAGATGGTCCTATGCCAAAGCCTATCCCTATTCTACACCTGATTTTGTCCCTTCAACTAATGCTGGATATAATTCAGATTCCTCGGCAGATTCCAACAACAGTGGGTCGAGTTCTGACAGCACTGGGAAAAGGGGAAGAGGAAGGGGCAGGAATAGAGGGAGGGGTCGGGGTTATCAACAATTTACAACAGACTCGCACCCCCCCACTTGGAATGCACCATACAACCAACAGGGGATGGGCCCCTATAACCATAATCCTTTCCAACCTTTCCCACCAATGATGGGTTGGAACCCACATTTCATGCCATATCCTCCAATGAACCAACAAGGCTACCAGCCTCCTTTTCAGGACAGAGGCAGGCGGGGCAACCGGTGGAGGCAAAAGGGAAACAACCAAGTGCACTGGGGACAACCAGAGAGCACAGGAGACCAGTCCAAGACGACTCCGGCAGATCAGAGACCGGGCCCCAGCAACGCGAAAGTTTAGTGGTGAATCTTTCATCTCACGAACTCTCAAGGGCAGAGAGTACCGTTCTGGAGAAAGGGTTAGGGTTCATTCCTACACCCCGACTCGATCGGTTCAAACTCCACTGTGAGCTTAGTCAGTTCTTTAGGAAATTGCGACTGAAGAACTTCTTTGAGTCGGGTGGCACAGATCATACAACCGGAGCAAAAAGTGATACTGATTTCAGGTTGAAATCTAAGTTTGTACCCCCCCCACATACTATCGCTCCCGAGATTCTGGCCTTTGAGCAGGCAGTATTTAAGGAAGTAGAACAGATGCAGGAACCAACACCTTACAAAAACCTAACTGCTGATGAGTTTAAGGCAATCCAAACTCTCAAGAAAAACGATAACATCGTTATCAAAGGAGCAGACAAGGGGGGTGGCATTGTAATTCTTAACAAAGAAGACTATGATGCGGAATGTTTACGCCTGTTGAACAACGCCACCAACTATGTCCCCCTAATGGTGGACCCAACGGATGATCTACGAGATGAGATTTGTGAGTTGGTGTCAACAGCGGAAAGGGATGGCTACATCACCAAAAAAGAGGCAGACTTCCTAACAACTTCAGAAGGCCGGGTACCTTATTTTTATATATTACCCAAAATTCATAAACGGAAGTTACCCCCACCTGGAAGACCGATAGTATCAGGTCTAGGATCACTGCTCGAACCCCTCTCAAAATATTGTGATTTTTTCTTGCGACCCATCATCCAATCCACATGTACCTATCTGAAGGACACGAAAAGTTTCCTGTCTTTACTGAGAACCATTACCCTACCAGATGATCAATGCTTTCTTGTCTCTATGGACATTGAGAGTCTGTATACCTGCATCCCGCAGGATGAGACCATCAAGGTGGTGAAGGAAGCCCTCGAGAGAACACCCTGGGAGTATGCTACATCAAAGGTATTTGTAACGGAATGCGCCACCCTTGCCCTGAAACGTAATTTCTTTGAACATGATGGCAAGATCTATTTACAAGCTACGGGGACATCGATGGGCAGCACCTTTGCCCCGTCGGTGGCGGGTCTCTATGTCTTCGATTTTGAGGCTAAGAATATTCTGAGTGCCCTAAACCCATTCAGTAGTAACATACTTATGTGGCAGCGCTACATAGACGATATTTTCGTGATTTGGCAAGGCGATGAAGCGGTTCTGTTGAATTTTTTTGCATGGCTGAATAGACTTGACGATCATTTGAGATTCACCCATGAATATTCCAGAGATGAGCTGACCTTTTTAGATGTCCAAATCAGGAGAAAGGAGAATCGGCTTGAGACAACGACATTTTATAAGCCTACTGCAAAAAATAATTTATTTCACTTTACCAGCTACCATCCCAGAGCCCTACGGGAAAATCTCCCGTATGGGCAGTATCTAAGGATACGTCGCAACTGCAGTAACCTCACTGATTTCAAATCACAAGCCAATGCTTTGTCTATCAAACTGCAAAACAGAGGATATCCGCAGAGGATAATCAACAAGAGCCATAAGAGGGCGCGGAACCAGCAGAGGGATATTCTGTTGGATGAAAATCCCCCCAAAGTGAAGGAGGAAATTCCTCTAACCTGCGTCACCACTTTTAATTCACTGTCCAACGCAGTGAGTAAAAGTATCATGAAAAACTGGAGGATTATAACCAGTAATAAAGCAGATTGGAAGAAACCTTTATTGTCCTACAAGAGAGCAACTAGCCTGAAGGACTCGCTGGTCCACACAAGACCCAGAACTGAAAGGACAACTGTTCCCACACCAAGCGTCCTCAACGCATGGGGCCTTCCACCGGTTAAAGGCCATTTCTCTTGTGGCAATTGCAACGTGTGCCACCTGACCTCCAATACCAAATATCTAGACTTGACAGATGGCACCCGTTGGGAGCAGCGTGGTCATACGAACTGTAACACCACTAACGTAGTATATCTCATCACGTGCAGTTGTGGCCTCCAATACGTGGGAATGACAACGCGGCGCATAAGAATCAGAATCTGTGAACACAGAAGTAATATACGGTGTAAAAAGATGACCACAAAACTCACCGTACACTTTCTACAGGCGGGACACACCCCCAATGATTTACAGTGGACCATTATAGAACATCAAGAATATGGGTCTGAGGCGTCACTTTTTGAACGTGAACAACGTTGGGTGTATCGTCTTGGGACAAATAGGGTTGGTCTCAACGATGATATTCCATGGGGCAGTGTCCTGCGAAGATAGAGTATTACAGTATTACACTATGTCCGTGGTTTGTCATATCCTGTTCTGTTTCCCCATGTCTTTTAACAGCTGAGAAACTCGCCTTGTTTTAGCATCCCTGAGCAAAAAACCTATGTAGGGAGCTTGATGAGTGTTCAACTAAGGGAGGCATTGGCAGTATTTATAATTGCTCCACTTGTATGAAGAAGCAGGTTGTGTATTTAGCATCATTAATACTCTGCTTCCTTGATATAATATGCATCACCCTTTATATATTCCAAATGAGCCTTTGTTGGAATAATGATAATTAATTATCTGCTGACTTCAGAATATTGATAACACTTACAGGGCAATGTGGTTATTAATGCCATGCGGGGGATCGAACTCGCAATGCTTGGCATTAGAATCTCGCCTTTTGCGCTGTATCCCTTTAAGAATTCCACTGCAGACGACACCACGTGACTATCAGCGTCCCACGTGGTGTACTCTGTTCCGCCCAGGGCGTTTCATAAACACAGGTCGCTTCCCGGTGAAACTATCGCTTCCGGGAGGGTTGGACAGGAAAGCAGGTCACGGGCGGGGAGCCGCGAGTGCAGAAGTAAGTGACACCCGATCTGATAAACAATCACCCGGGGCCCCTGGTTTTCCGTGCTATCATTATTCTCGGCAATGGGGTAATTGATACATACCTACGCCCTTTACTTTCTCCCATTGCAGAAAGCCACCGCGTGAAGTACACCCGCGCCACCCTCACCGAAGGGGCATCTTAATGTCCCGCTTTTTGTGAGTAATTAAGAAATATAGCATTTTCGCTCCTTTTCCGTTTTGGAGAGGTTCACAGCCCTTGATTTTTATATTGTACACACGACGTTAAAACGGAACGTTTAGACCTTCACTCGACTATGAATGATACTATGGGACGAATGAGCCATATGTATAAGGCAAGTCTGACTTGATTTGAAAGCAGAATATACATGCGATTTGCCCCGCATTTTACCGGCAGAACTGGTCGGGCATGTTGGGTGCTGATCTAGAATTTTGAGGCACTCATAGAAATGATATTATACTGCACCGTCACTTTTGGATGGGCTCTGTTTCCAGTATGACACACCCAGTCAGCTCCATTAATGCAGCTTATTCTGAGATATTGGACCACAATTGAGATCTAATTATGTGTCATTGTTTGTCTTTGTCTTTGTCCCTTTTTTTCCCATAGGTTGCTATGATTGTTTCTGCAAATGGCATGAGATGACATGGTCAACTGTTGTGTGATAAAAAAATTTTTTCACACATTCTTTTAAATTTTATTAATTTTTCACATTTAGAGCCTCCCGGGAGGGTACGCCTTAGTGCGCGCACACCACCGGAGGACTATTTATTAGGTCCTGAAGAAAGCTGAGCAAAATGCAATAAAACAGCAGAAACATGTCGACCGATTTTTAGGACTGCGGTTCCGTAACTCAGAACCTGTCTAGTCCACTCACTATTTTTAATCAATGCGGGTTGGCCATCATTAAAAATATTTTTGACCTGGTTACAACCTCTGCATTTTTTAATTTGCACTGACACCACACGTTTAGTCACTTTTTGATTTGGGCACTGTTCCACTCACCACATCCTGCTCCGCTGTAGTCAGGCGTTGTAGCACGCTAGGGTGATACTCGGTCACCCTAGCGGGGACCCGATGATGAAGCATGTCACCAACTAGTGGTGAGTGAGGGTCCTTCTAAATGAATAGAGCTTCACCACTGCAGATTACTAGCTCCAGAGGGTGAGAGGCGTACCAGTTGGTATACTAACGGAACTGACAGCACCATTTTATCTTAGATAAAGACAGAGCACTTTACATGGGGGTTTATTTATTCATTTATTTAACCTTCACCACACGTTAAGAGAACCGTGGTTATTGTTTTTCAAATGCCTGTGCCTAGTCACTCCTTTGTTGTTTGTGTATGAATTAGCCCGGGGTCCAGGAGTGTCTACTCATACCCTCCCTCTCTTGTTGCTGATATATCAATAAGCACCTTCACCTGCTCACAGCCTGCCCGGCAGGCTGGCGTCCTGAGGTGGCTGGAAGATGACATCCAGGAACTACACAAGACATACTAATAATTCAACAACATTTTCCGCCAAGGTTTACATGTGCTGCTTGCTTCTCACTTCGCTACAGAGAAAGAATTAAAATAAATTACCTGTTGCATAACTCAACTATACTGACAGTAACCAGCAGTCACCCCACCACATATGAGAATAGCCAGCATTCACCCCCCTCCCCAACTGATGGAAGTCAGTAGTCACAACTCACGCCAAATGAAAGAGCCTATCAGTCACACGCCTCCTCAGCTTAAAGAAGCAAGCAGCCATGAACCGCGGGTGATGCTTGTAGGTCTAACATTCCTCAGATGATAGAAACCAGCATTCATTTATCATCCCAACTCGACATACCCAGAACCATAACAACGCTGATTAAAAACCTGGAGTTATAATCCCCATAATTCAGAGAACCCAACAATCATACCCCACCCCAGCTTAAAGAAGCCAGCAGCCACACCCCAACCAAGCTGATAGAAGCCAGCAGTCATAACCCACCCCAGACGAGAATAGCCAGCATTCACCCCACTCCCTAACTGATGGACGTCAGTAGTAACAACTCACGCCAGTTGAGAGAACCTATCAGTCACAAGCCACGCCATTGCGCTGGGATGCCCTAGGGTAGCCATGCGCTATATAAATGCGTATTCATTCATTCATTCAGCGTAAAGAAGCCTGCAGGCACAAACCAAGGGGATGCTTGTATGTCTAACATACCTCAGATGATCGAAACCAGCAGTCACATCTCATCCCAGCTTGCTGTACCCAGAAGTCATAACCAAACAAAGCCGATAAAAGTCAGCTGTCATAACCCACCATAATTGAGAGAACCCATCAATCATACTCCAACCCCAAGTCAGCAGCCACACCCCAGCCAAGCTGATAGAAGCCAGAAACCATAACCCATCATAATTGAGGGAACCAATCAATCATACCCCAAGCCCAGCTTAAACAAGCTAGCAGCCACACCCCAACCAAGCTGATAGAAGCCAGAAACCATAACCCACCTTAATTGAGGGAACCAATCAATCATACCCCAAACCCGGCTTAAACAAGCTAGCAGCCACACCCCAACCAAGCTGATAGAAGCCAGAAACCATAACCCACCTTAATTGAGGGAACCAATCAATCATACCCCAAACCCGGCTTAAACAAGCTAGCAGCCACACCCCAACCAAGCTGATAGAAGCCTGCCGTCATAACCCACCCAAGCAGGGAGAACCCATCATTTATACCCTACCCCAGATTAAATAAGCCAGCAGCCATAAGCCATAGGCGATGCTTGTAGTTCTAACATACCGCAGATGATAGAAACCACCAGTCATAACCCACAATAGCTGAGAGAAGCCAGCAGTCATAACCCACCAGGAAAACCCCATCAGGCATACCCCACCATAGTGTTAATAACCCGGGAGCCATACCCCAAACAAGCTGATAGAAGCCTGCAGACATAACACAAACTAAGTGACAGACAGCATCCGTCATCACACACCACTGCTGAGATAAGGCAACGGGTACAGCCAGGATATATGCCTGCAGTCCTAATCTACGACAGATGATGGAAAAAGCAGTCATCCCGCACCCCAGCTGAGAGAAACCAGCAGTCATAACCCACCCAAGCAGGGAGAACCCTTCAATGATACCCCACCCCAGCTTAAAGAAGAAAGCAGTCATAAAACACCTTATCTGATAGAAGCCAGCATTCGCAGCACACCTCTGTGAACCACCAGTAGTCGCACCAAGCCACACTGATGTAAACCAGTCACAGCCCAGCGTACCTGAAAGACGCCAGTGGTCTCAACCCCATCCCACCAGAGGACAGCAGTCTCAACCCCATCCCACCAGAGGACAGCAGTCTCAACCAATCCCACAAGAGGACAGCAGTCTCAACCCCATCCCACCAGAGGACAGCAGTCTCAACCCATCCCACCAGAGGACAGCAGTCTCGACCCCATCCCACCAGAGGAGAGCAGTCTCATTCCAGTATAGCAACGAGCCTTGCAGTCCTAACCCAGACTACTGAGGACAAGGCTGAGCCGTAAACTAGGCTCCCAGGGGAGAGAACTGCAGCACGGAGAAGCCTGGGGCCCTAGGCTAAGGTTCCAGAGGAGAGGCTTGTAATGCAGAGAAGCCTGGGGGCCTAGGCTAAGGTCCCAGAGGAGAGGCCTGCAGTGCAGAGAAGCCTGGGGCCTAGGCTAAGGTCCCAGAGGAGAGGCATGCAATGCAGAGAAGCCTGGGGCCGTAGGCGAAGCTCCCAGAGGGAGGCCTGCAGTGCGGAGAGGCCTGGGGCCATAGGCTAAGATCTCAAAGGAGAAGCCTGGGGCCCAAGGCTAAGCTCCCAAAAGAGAGGCCTGCAGTGCAGTGAAGCCTTGGGTCCAAGGCTAAGCTCCCAGAGGGGGGGCTTGCAATGCAGAGAAGCCTGGGACCCTAGGCTAAGCTCTCAGAGGAGAGGCCTGCAGTGCAGAGTAGCCTGGGGCCCTAGGCCAATCTCCCAGGGGAGAGGCCTGCAGTGCAGTTACGCCTGGGGCCCTAGGTTAAGATCTCAAAGGAGAAGCCTGGGGCCCTAGGCTAAGCTCCCAGAAGAGAGGATTGCAGTGCAGTGAAGCCTTGGGCCCTAGGCTAAGCTCTCAGAGGAGAGGCCTGCAGTGCAGAGAAGCCTGGGACCCTAGGCCAAGCTCCCAGGGGAGAGGCCTGCAGTGCAGGGAAGCCTGGGGCCCTAGGCTAAGCTCCCAGCGGAGAGGACTGCAGTGCAGTGAAGCATGGGGTCCTAGGCTAAGCTCCCTGAGGAGAATCCTGCAGTGCAGAGAAGCCTGGGGCCCTAGGCTAAGCTCCCAGCGGAGAGGCCTGCAGTGCAGTGAAGCCTTGGGTCCAAGGCTAAGCTCCCAGAGGGGGGGCTTGCAATACAGAGAAGCCTGGGACCCTAGGCTAAGCTCTCAGAGGAGAGGCCTGCAGTGCAGAGTAGCCTGGGGCCCTAGGCCAATCTCCCAGGGGAGAGGCCTGCAGTGCAGTTACGCCTGGGGCCCTAGGTTAAGATCTCAAAGGAGAAGCCTGGGGCCCTAGGCTAAGCTCCCAGAAGAGAGGATTGCAGTTCAGTGAAGCCTTGGGCCCTAGGCTAAGCTCTCAGAGGAGAGGCCTGCAGTGCAGAGAAGCCTGGGACCCTAGGCCAAGCTCCCAGGGGAGAGGCCTGCAGTGCAGGGAAGCCTGGGGCCCTAGGCTAAGCTCCCAGCGGAGAGGACTGCAGTGCAGTGAAGCATGGGGTCCTAGGCTAAGCTCCCTGAGGAGAATCCTGCAGTGCAGAGAAGCCTGGGGCCCTAGGCTAAGCTCCCAGCGGAGAGGCCTGCCGTGCAGTGAAGCCTTGGGTCCAAGGCTAAGCTCCCAGAGGGGGGGCTTGCAATACAGAGAAGCCTGGGACCCTAGGCTAAGCTCTCAGAGGAGAGGCCTGCAGTGCAGAGTAGCCGGGGGCCCTAGGCCAATCTCCCAGGGGAGAGGCCTGCAGTGCAGTTACGCCTGGGGCCCTAGGCTAAGATCTCAAAGGAGAAGCCTGGGGCCCTAGGCTAAGCTCCCAGAAGAGAGGATTGCAGTGCAGTGAAGCCTTAGGCCCTAGGCTAAGCTCTCAGAGGAGAGGCCTGCAGTGCAGAGAAGCCTGGGACCCTAGGCCAAGCTCCCAGGGGAGAGGCCTGCAGTGCAGGGAAGCCTGGGGCCCTAGGCTAAGCTCCCAGCGGAGAGGCCTGCAGTGCAGTGAAGCATGGGGTCCTAGGCTAAGCTCCCTGAGGAGAAGCCTGCAGTGCAGAGAAGCCTGGGGCCCTAGGCTAAGCTCCCAGCGGAGAGGCCTGCAGTGCAGTGAAGCCTGGGGTCCTAGGCTAAGCTCCCGGAGGAGAAGCCTGCAGTGCAGAGAAGTCTGGGGACCTAGGATAAGGCCCCAGAGGAGAGGTCTGCAGTGCTAACACATGCCCTCCAGGAGAGGACGTCTTCAGCCTTTCACAACATTACTCCAGAGCTCTAAACTCGGAACCTTGGAATATAAACACAGAAACTCCCGGCCACCGATCTATCCTGAACCATGAGTGCAGCATTGACAGAGCTCCCGGACCACAACAATGGACTGACCAACCGCGGAGCTGCTCCACCACTGCACGAATTTAGTCCGTGGCAGAGCTGCCCAATGACAGCACGACTTCACACCCACAGCAACACTCTCCGGCTGTACACTAACCAGATGACAATATCAGGCTGAAGCATCTGGCACAGCTCATTGGCCACAGCACCGAGCTGGCACCATCACTGGCAGCGCTCCACGACCACAGCATTGAGTTGGCCCCGTCACTGGCAGAGGTCCCATACCACAGCACTGAGCTGCCACTGTCACTGGCAGAGCTCCATGAACACAGCATCAAGCTGGCACATTCACTGGCAGAGCTCCCTTACCACAGCACTGAGCTGGCACCCTCACTGGCAGAGTACCACGACCAAATCATTGAGCTGGCACAGTCACTGGCAGAGCTCCCTTACCACAGCATTGAGCGTGCACCAACATTGTCAGAGCTCCCTTACCAAAGCACGGAGTTTGCACAGTCACTGGCAGAGCTCCACGACCACAGCATTGAGCTGGCACCGTCACTGGCAGAGCTCCATGACCACAGCATTGAGCTGGCAAAGTCACTGGCAGAGCTCCATGACCACAGCATTGAGTTGGCCCCGTCACTGGCAGAGGTCCCATACCACAGCATCAAGCTGGCACATTCACTGGCAGAGCTCCCTTACCACAGCACTGAGCTGGCACAGTCACTGACAGAGCTCCATGACCACAGTTTTGAGCTGGCACAGTCACTGGCAGAGCTCCCTTACCACAGCACTGAGCTGGCACAGTCACTGACAGAGCTCAACGACCACAGCATTGAGCTGGCACAGTCACTGGCAGAGCTCCATCACCACAGCATTGAGCTGGCACAGTCACTGGCAGAAATCCACGACCACAGCATTGAGCTGGCCCCGTCACTGGCAGAGGTCTCATACCACAGCACTGAGCTGGCACAGTCACTGGCAGAGCTTCCTTACCACAGCATTGAGCTGGCACAGTCACTGGCAGAGCTCCCTTACCACAGCATTGAGCTGGCACAGTCACTGGCAGAGCTCCCTTACCACAGCATTGAGTTTGCACAGTCACTGGCAGAGCTCCCTTACCACAGCATTGAGTTTGCACAGTCACTGGAAGAGCTCCATGACCACAGCATTGAGCTGGCACAGTCACTGGCAGAGCATCATGACCACAGCACTGAGCTGGCACGGTCACTGGCAGAGCTCCATGACCACAGCATTGAGCTGGCACAGTCAGAAGCAGAGCTCCAAGACCACAGCAATGAGCTGGCACAGTCACTGGCAGAGCATCATGCCCACAGCACTGAGCTAGCACAGTCACTGGCAGAGTTCGACGACCACTGCACTGAGCTGGCACAGTCACTGGCAGAGCTCCCTTACCACACCACTGAGCTGGCACAGTCACTGGCAGAGCTTCCTTACCACAGCCTTGAGCTGGCACAGTCACTGGCAGAGCTCCCTTACCACAGCACTGAGCTGACACAGTCACTGTCAGAGCTCCCTTACCACAGCACTGAGCTGGCACCGTCACTGGCAGACCTCCCTTGCCACAGCACTGAGCTGGCACAGTCACTGTCAGAGCTCCATGACCCTGGAACACTGGTAGAGCTCCTTGAATACCACTGACTTTAAGCGCTGCAGGGCGCCATGAGCATATCGCTGACTGGAACAGTGGCAGAGCTCCCGTGCACAGCACTGAGCTGGCACAGTCACTGACAGAGCTCCATGACCACAGCATTAAGCTGGCACATTCACTGGCAGAGCTCCCTTACCACAGCACTGAGCTGGCACAGTCACTGGCGGAGCTCCCTTACCACAGGATTGAGCTGGCACAGTCACTGGCGGAGCTCCCTTACCACAGCACTGAGCTGGCACAGTCACTGACAGAGCTCCATGACCACAGCATTAAGCTGGCACATTCACTGGCAGAGCTCCTTTACCACAGCACTGAGCTGGCACAGTCACTGGCAGAGCTCCCTTACCACAGCATTAGGCTGGCCCAGTCACTGTCAGAGCTCCCTTACCACAGCACTGAGCTGGCACCGTCACTGGCAGACATCCCTTGCCACAGCACTGAGCTGGCACAGTCACTGGCAGAGCTCCATGACCCTGGAACACTGGTAGAGCTCCTTGAACACCACTGACTTTAAGCGCTGCAGGGCGCCATGAGCATGTCGCTGACTGGAACAGTGGCAGAGCTCCCGTGCACAGCACTGAGCTGGCACAGTCACTGACAGAGCTCCATGACCACAGCACTGAGCTGGCACCGTCACTGGCAGACCTCCCTTGCCACAGCACTGAGCTGGCACAGTCACTGGCAGAGCTCCATGACCCTGGAACACTGGTAGAGCTCCTTGAACACCACTGACTTTAAGCGCTGCAGGGCGCCATGAGCATGTCGCTGACTGGAACAGTGGCAGAGCACCCGTGCACAGTTTTCACCAGACTGGTAGGACAGCTCCAGTGGCACTGGTCTGCCCCATGGTAGTACCCCTCGACCACAGGACTGACACAAGGCGTAGCCTCCGGACAGCAGCAGTCACTCATGCCAGACCTCCATGACCACTGCCCTGGCCCATCACGGGGTTCACTGTCAACAGCACTGCACTGATCCGTGCACAGCTCTTCCCCACAGCACTGATTCATGATAGAGGTCGCAGACTACAGCTCTTATCCCTGGCCGCAGCAAAGAACCTTTGGCATGTAGAACCCTTGGTAATCAGCAACCCTTGCACAAGCGATCCTAAGAAAATGTCTGGGCCTCTACCCCCTTTTTCAAAAATTAAGTGAGAGAGGGAAGGAGTCGTACCCACCCTAATGTAAAGAACCCAGCAGTCACATACATCCCCAGCTAATAGAAGCCAGCAGTCACAACCCACCCTAGTTTACAGAATCCACCATTCACAACCCACCCTAGCAGACACACTCCACCTTTCACAACCCACCCTAGCTGACAGAAGCCATGATTCACAACCCACCCTAGCTGGCACAAGCCACTATTCACAACCCACCCTAGCTGGCACAAGCCACCATTCACAACCCACCCTAGATGACCCAAGCCACCATTCACAACCCACCCTTGCTGACAGATTCCACTATTCATAACCCACTCTAGCTGGCACAAGCCACCATTCACGACTCACCCTTGATGACCCAAGCCACCATTCGCAACCCACCCTAGCTGACACAAGCCACCATTCACAACCCACCCTAGATGACTCAAGCCACCATTCGCAACCCACCCTAGCTGACACAAGCCACCATTCACGACTCACCCTTGATGACCCAAGCCACCATTCGCAACCCACCCTAGCTGACACAAGCCACCATTCACAACCTGACACACACCACCATTCACAACCCACCCTAGCTGACACACACCACCATTCACAACCCACCCTAGATGACTCAAGCCACCATTCACAACCCAACCTAGCTGACACACTCCACCATTCACAACCAACCCTAGCGACACACTCCACCATTCAGAATCCCCCCCAGTTGACCCAAACCACAATTCACAACCCACCTTAGCTGACATAAGCCAACATTCCACACCCACCCTAGCTGACACACTCCACCATGCACAACCCACCCTAGCTGACCCAAGCCACCATTCACAACCCACCCTAGCTGACACACTCCACCATTCACAACCAACCCTAGATGACACACTCCATTAACAACCAACCCTAGCTGACATACTCCACCATTCACAACCCACACTAGCTGACACACTTCACCATTCACAACCAACCCTAGCTGAAATAAACCACCATTCCAAACCCACCCTAGCTGACACTCCACCATGCACAACCCACCCTAGATGACCCAAGCCACCATTCACAACCAACCAGAGGCGCAACTAGAGCAACACGTCGGGGGTGGGGGGTGGGGGGGGGCTAGAAAAAAATTTGGGGGTGTCTGAAACTTTAAGCAATAGGCTGAGTGAAGCGGCAGGGGCTCTTGGAAGGGGTAAAACAACAACAAAGCCTCATTAACATGCACATGGTCTTTTAACCCCTTCGATGCTCATGACAGAACGGTTCCGTCATGAGCGTCGGTTGGCCTGTGCTCATGACGGAACCGTTCCGTCATGAGCCCGTTGGCTCATTAGAACGTTCAGCACAGCGCAGGAATCTGCACCGCGCTGATGTGGTTAAAGACCTGTTAAGTGCTCGAGTGCGGCTGTGTGGGTGCCTGGGAGCTGTCTGAGCCCGGGCTGCCACTCACGACGGGGGGGGGGGGTATGCTGAAGCCCTTTGATTACAATGGGTGTTGTGCGCCTGCAACCAAACCTAGCTGACATACTCCACCATTCACAACCCACACTAGCTGACACAAGCCACCATTCACAACCAACCCTAGCTGACACACTCCACCATTCACAACCCACCCTAGATGACCCCTCTCTCCCAGCTGAATGAAACTACCATTCATAACCAATTGTAACTGGTGCAAGCCACCAATCATACAGAAGCTAAACTCAGCACCAAATAATGACACACCTGCCTGCCAATTGCACAGACACAATTCACTGCCTGCATCACTGACCCACGAGGCTGCAGCCCTCCCTGATAAAATACAATGCAGTGACAGCGCAGCTATGTGACCTCAGGGTTGACCATCCATCACTGACAGCAGAAGCACCCTTCCTGGACGGGCCCCTCCCCCACTACTTATTTTATTTTAGGAGTTTTATATAGCGCTAGCTGGGCCCGAGGGTATCAGAGCGCTTTACATCAAGTAAATTATGTGCAAATAGGCAGTACATAATATATTCAAACACGGGGGTCGCTACTAAACCAGAGGGCCGTGCCCCCTCTCTACTGCTACAAACCTGTTGAAAACAGACGTTTTTAATTCAGGCTGAGACCCTAACTCACAGCTGGCTATTCCTAGGTAAGTTTACACCGGATGGAAGCCACACTGGAGGCTCGCGCCGGTCACCACGCGCCCCTTGAAGTGGAAAGACAGACACTGCTATGCACAAGTAGCGCCCACGGGCCGGTGCATGCACAAAAGTTGAGCGAACAGCTGCGAGCGCCTTACCATCTTGTTAATATCCATGGTGGGAAAATGCGCCGGAGTGAAGCGCGGTGACTGAAGCTGCACAGATGTGCTGTCCCAGCAGAGCGGCTCCTTCTCCCCAGCAGCCTGGTCTTTATCCCATCTGTTGAGCCCAGAGGCCCCGGAGCGCGCCCCGAAGCATCAGATGCGGGACGAGGGCGCGGGATGCCTGTCCCCTCCTCGCATGGGTACCGACAGGAGGCACCGACTCCCAGAGACAGTGTGGTGTATTCAAGCGCCTCCTGCGAGGGGCTGCAGCTCTAGCCGCTCGGCCCTCTTCTTTCCTCTGGGTGGGCCGGTCCCTATGCCATCTGTGGAGAGGGCAGACCCCAGCGACGGCCAGCAGGCTGCTCCGTGCCAGCCTCAGATGCGGTGCCCCTTAGCACCGCGGCTCCCCTCTCTGCCCACCGAGGGGGACCCAGTTGGCATCACACCCGCTGAACCAAGCGTGGCCCCCTTGCACTGTCCCTCTTCGCTCCCTGAGAGGGACCGCTTCACACGCCCATTGTCATGAACTAGCGGATGAGCCCCGACAGATCCCAAGATGCGGAGCAAGCAGCGATCCCTCCGCTCCTCTGGGCGCCACGGATGACTGGCGCCTGGAAACCGCTCCCGGCGCTGCCGAGGAGCACACGGCGTGTCTGCGCGATGAGCCGCAAGTGTCAGTCGCCTGGCTGCCCGAGCCCTGTCTGAGGGAAGTGGCTAGAAAAGAGGCAGGATGGAGCCGAATTCGTGTATCCCCCCCTTGCCCTTCGGCTACCTTCGGAAAATTAACTCCGCCCCGGCAGGAACAGACAGAAGCAGCAGAGCACTTCTCCAGGCTGCGTTATGGGATGCACGAGTATATGGGATGGCAAAGAGAGTCCAGGCTTTAAATGACCTGATACCACTCGTCGTCTATGCTGAAGGGGGGCCCAGCTGCACAAGAAGAGACAGAAAAGCGAGATGTATACAGATAATTAAATGTTAAAGAAAGGAGAAGTAAATAGAGGCCTCGAGAGTAAGAGTGAAAGGAAGGAAAATACTTCGTGGAAACGACTGGAATCAGATAATAAAATAAACGGGGGCTGAAGAGAATGAAAGGAGGAGAAGGAAAATAATGCCAAGGGAAAAGAGCCTGTCCCAATGCCGGATGAAACCCTATGGAGGCCCTTGGGCAGTCGAAATTTCGCAAGTGATCTCCTAATACGTTTTTAATTTTACCAAACGACAATTTTAATAAACCAATTTTATTACACAAAACTAAACATTAACAATGGTATTAAACAAGAAATATTGTAATTTTTAATAAACCCAAAAAACTTTAAATATTAATTTTCCTCAATTTGTTTGTGGAGCAATATTTCAGGATATCTTGGAAGTCTACCATAATGGCAAGTGAGTTCAGACCAAGATAGATTTGTTCTGTTACGGTAGAAATTAAATGTTTAAGTAAAATCAAACTTCATTATAACTCAGAAAAGCTAGCTTAGTAACGCAGACGTCAGGTATATATACTTGTTGGCGTTCTCGAAGCTTCTACTCGTGAATAATCTACAAGGGACTGGTGTCTGATTCACGACACACTAACTCACAGAAAGCTTTGTTTCTTGAGGTTTCTTCTGTGTGTGCTCAAGTGGGATTACATTGAACTAAGTAGTGTGCACAACAGCCACTACATGGAGTTGACCATCACTAGGGCTTTAAGTAGGATGAAAAAACTGGAGGGTCTCTCAAAGAAGGGGTGGCCAATGTAATTAAGGCTGTGGCTTACACATAAGCTAAAAGTCTGTGCTTAGCATTGTGTGCCGCCCGACTTGTATTTTGCTGTTTCTGTCAGTGCATCTAGATATATGATACAGCAAGTAACATACCTACATGAAGTCAGGACTATTGTCTTTATCAGAGGTTGTTAGTTACATGTGACACCACAACAAAGTTGCTGCTCCTGAGTTTCAAAAAGAGAAGGGAAATCCAAGGAGAAAATGGCTCTCTTTAAAGGATTTCCCTTCCCGTACAACGCTTACCTGGCATGATGTCATGCTGTTACTTCTCCACTAGTGAGAAGTCAGCAGTGTGAGCACGCGCACATCGATGTGCCTGCTGTCATTGCAGTCTGGAAAAAAACGGACCGCCTAAACACTTCTGGTGCTCAGACCCTGTGAGACCCAGCCCACTTAAAGCCCTTACCATCACTACAGTACATTACACGTTCATGGTTTGCACCAGATTTGTTTACAAACTGACAGCTGCCAGGAGATTAATTTTTAAAAGACCAACTGTTATGTTAATCTGATGTCTCTGGTTTATGTACTTTAAGTTGTTAATGGGTACATCACATTAATACAGTATTTTCGTTATAGAGTCTTTAATGTAAAGTTCTAGTTGATCATTTTTTTTTCTATCTTTTGGAAGAAAATTAAGAAAGATTGATTATAACTTTCTTTCAAGATCAAATCGATATAATTTTGAACCATTGTTTCAGGGCCTCTAAAAGAAGCGGGGCCCATAGGCCGGCGCCTACTTTGCCTATTTGGTAATTTGGTACTGGGTATGTTGGTCCTCTCTGGCTCATGGAAGGGAGGAGGAGAGAGATGATATGGAGCTGGCATTGGGTCTGCCACTACAAGTCTTCTCCACCTCTACCCTGTCAAACTTGTACTTCATCCACCTTCTTTTATCCTGCCATTTCTTTTTAATTTCCTCTACAGTTCATACCAGGACCCCCAAAGCATTCATTCTGTTGATGATATCCTGCTTCACGGAGGTTGTGTGGAGACAGATCGCGCAGTTCTCTGTAGTGGTCCACCGCATAGTTCACTCCAATGCCACTGTTCTGCTCAGTAAAGGTCTTCTCTAATGGGATTGCCTGCACAGTGGTGGTTGTAGGTGGCATCTGGCTCTACAACATCTCAGCAGCAGAAGAGAAAGAGGGCAGAGGCTAGTTTTGCCCTGACTCCCAACTCATATATCCCTGTACACAAACAGAAGATATGACACCCTTCACTTGTAGGTTACAGACCACGCGTGCCAGTGCCACACAGTCTGTCTCTTCACACATGTAGAGTTAAGAATAAAATACAATGTTTATGCCCCTTCTACCTTTGCTTTCTATAATCCACATGGCTGTTGAATTGCACCTACTGCAGCACCCGTGGCAAGACTCCAATCAGCAGAAAAGCACCTCCTTGTCACCCAGTCAGGTATGCAGCACTGATATGACTGTCACAACTGTACACCTTTAAATTGTGCAACTTGCTTTACTTAGCTTAACTCTGTCCTACATATACATACTGTGCAAATGTAAAGACAATGGGCCAGATGTAGGTAGCCCAATACCGGTCGGTAATGGCCTAAATTACCGAATTTCAGCCGTTACCGACCGGTATTAGGTTATTGAGTTGTAGGTGACTACATTTCAGATTCGGTAATTTATCGAATCGGTAATTTAAGGAATCGGTAAATTACCGATTTCTTAAAATACCGAATCGGTAAATTACCGAATCTGAAATGTAGGGAGCACTCAAATGAGTGCATTGCATGGTTAAGGATTCGGTATTTACCACCAAATAAAAGTTGATGGTAAATATCGAAAACCTTTAAAAAAGCAAATTTGTGCTTTTTCAAAAGTGCCGTGTGGCAGACATACATGCACTTAGGGCATGTATGTGTGCCACATGTGCACCCATGCACTATTCAGGGGTGCAACAGGGTTTCAATGTGACACCCTGCCACCCTTGAATGTGTTCCCCCATTACCGAATCAGTATTTACCGATTCAGTAATTCCCATTCATTCCTATGGGCCTCCAGGCCCATAGGAATGAATGGGATTTACCAATTCGGTATTTACCGAATCGGTAATTACCGAACATTACCGATTCGGTAAACTTCACCGAATACTTACCTACATACCATTTACCGATTCTGAACCGAATCGGTAAAATTCTGTATTTTAGAATCGGTAAATGGAACTTACCTACATCTGGCCCAATGTCTTCACAACATAGGGGATTTGTCAGTGAATTGGTCTCATCTATACACATCTCATCATGTAATGAACACCTTTGCAGGTTCTATGTTGCCACCGCTATGTTTGCCATCTGTGTTGCCATGCAGACTGCCTTTTACACCAGGCGGATGATAGAGGCTGGCGAGTAAACATCTGTGTCAATCATCATTAGTCTATTCATCTCCTTTCTACTGTTTGAGAACAGTGAAACTGTGAATAATTGACATTCAAGTGAGCCCAAGTTCAGTATCAATCAATCAATCAAAGCATTTGTATAGCGCGCTACTCACCCGGAGGGTCTCAAGGCGCTTGAGGAGGGGGGTCCTCTACTGCTCAAACAGCCAGGTCTTGAGTTGCTTCCTGAAGGAGAGGTGGTCTTGGGTCAGGCGGAGGTGGATGGGGAGGGAGTTCCACGTGTTGGCAGCCAGGTAGGAGAAGGATCTTCCTCCTGTTGTGGCTCTTCGGATGCGGGGAACGGCGGCGAGGGCGTGGCTGGTCGATCGTAGCTGGCGGGTGGGAGTGTAGAAGGTCAGGCGGTCATTGAGGTATCTGGGGCCTTGGTTGTGGAGAGCTTTGTGTGCGTGGGTGAGGAGTCGGAAGGTGATTCTCTTGTTGACGGGGAGCCAGTGCAGGTCTCTCAGGTATCATCAACAGATGTAAAGGGTGCAGTAACAGGTCCGATGTCTGTGTCCCAAGTGCATAACACAGACCCTTGGCTTTTGCAAACATGTTTGGTAAGTACATGTATACAACACCCACTCCATTGTCAGGACTTCAGCCTCTCCCTTGACTGGCCAGTCTCCAGTCATAATGAAATCTCTGCCCCTTACCACAAAGACTCACCTAGCGCCTGGTTCTGGCACAGCAAGGCCGCCGCCTCAGGTCTGTGCTGAACATTCAGTTGATTCTCTGTACTGGGGCCAGGGATTTTGATTAGCAACAATGGTGTTACTGGAGACACTGTGGCCTCATTCACAGGAGTCATGGCTGGAGACACTTCTTCAGCATTTGTCCCGCTGCAGAAATGGGGGTTGCCATTTTTTACCTAGTTTCTCGTGAGATCTCATAGTCTGACCCGACAAAAACGCTAGATAAAGTGGTTCCTCAGAGCAAATAGCAGTATCTACAGCAAGATTGCTGCCTGCTTCAGGAAGAGTTTGCAGTTAGTATTTGGGCATTTCAGAGTACTCAAAGATAAGTCCAGGGTGGAATTTTGAGTCTGAAAGGATTCAGAATGAGACTTGGTTCTGCAAGTGAATGAAGGGTCATGCCTCAAGCGTGGATATCAGGAGAGAGCGAGAGAGTTCGGAACTGTGAGGTCTGATGCACTTTCCAGAAGAAAGGGTGGAGGGTTTCCTTGTTTACAGTTGTTGCAAATATTTATTCATGTGAGACTTGAGCCTTAATGTTTGCTTTGAAGAAAAGAGGCGAATTTAGAACTTCTGAAAAAAAGATACAGCAGCAGCAAGACACCTGTTCGCAAAGTTGTGTGCACCCAAAGGCAACAGAGCTCTATAATTCCTAAAGATTGGTGCTTTCAAAAAGATTTTGACTAATTGTAATTGTATTTATATAGTGCTTACTACCCCTGATGAGGCGTCAAAGTGTTTTTCGGCGAGTGGCACGCTACTCTGGAACCCAAAAAGGATTAGTGGTGAATTAGTACAGAGAAAAATGAAATTAAATTGAGCAATGAACATGTGAGTCCTTTAGTTGTGTTGAAAGGGGTAGTGGTGGAATAGAAGAGTGAAGGGCCTAGAAAGTGTTTATTTGGAGATCATAGCAGCAGGAGGAGGTTTGGGATGAGTTGATGAGAGATGAAGGGGAGAAGAGTCTCTAGAAGTGGATTGGGTAGAAAGATGAGGTATCAGATGAGTTTGGAGGGATATATGAGGAAGGGCTTAGAAGGCTTGTTTGGGAGATCTCAATAGTAAAGGGTTTGAGATGATGTAAGGAGCAGTAGAGGTGTGAGGAGTGAAGAGTCTAAAAAGGGTTATTGTGGGGATCATAATAGTAGAAAAGGGTTTGGGATGAGTCAGAGTGAAGGTAGAGGATATATTGTGAGAGGTATAGGTTCAGAAATAGGATAGTGCATTGGAGATGCTGATGTAGGAGTAAAGCGATAAAGATACATAAGTTCATGGAAGGTAAATATGTAGAGGATATATTGAGACAGGTATAGGGTGAGATATTGGGTAGTTTATTGGAGATTCTGAAGTGGGAGTAAACAAATAAATATAAAGATACATAAGTACATGAAAGGTATATATGTATAAGAAAGATAATATATCTAGATTTAAGTTGTATTTAACCACTTGGATGCTAAGGCTATTTTAGATCTTCAATGTAATTTCCATTGAAATCAATGGAAACTCCATGACGAGCTGGGCTCGTCATGAGCGTCGAAGGGGTTAATATACTCAGACTTTCAAGTGTTGCTGTATGCTTTAGGCAAATTTATTTGTTTTTACAATTTCATTCCTTTTATTAATTCAATAGTGAAATAAATGTAGATAAATAGTTATGATAACATTTACTTATTTATGCAGTGACCTTTATAGAAGTTAAACATAGAAAAATATAACCATAGGCATAATGTATATTTGTTAAGCAGACCTAACGAATATCTACATATTTATAAACATAATTACTATACTCATTTAAACAAAGGAATATACATATCTAGATACATACATATAATCCAAATAATAATAAACACAGCGATATGCTGTACATTTATGTTTGAGTATAGTGGTTATGTGGGAAAGAGCCAACTGTTGAGTATTCTTCTGAAGATAAAATACTTATCTGTAGATCTAATGTTTGGAGATAAAACATTCCATAGTTTGGCTCCTTGAACAGAGAAGGATGTGTCACCTATGTTTTTTTCTTTATGTAAAAATGTAATTTGCTGTACAGTACAAGATTTCCTTCTTATCACCGTTGAACTGTAAGGAATTGTCCCTAAGCCAGCTTGCCGTTTTACGCATACACTCGTGAAATCTTTCAAGTGATATTGATTGAATCCCTTCCAGTGAGAAGATAAGTTGTGTATTGTCTGCATAGTTTACCAATTCAATTCCATAGGACTCGATGATGGAGATTAGTGGGCTCAAGTATATATTAAATAGACTCGGACTGATCGCAGATCCCTGAGGGACACCATGCAGGATGGGATTATATTTCGATAGAGAAGGAGGTAGAGCCACTGCCTGATGTCTATTCATCAATTCCAACATCCATAAGTCTTTTCAGAAGGATGTTATGCTTAACCGTGTCAAATGTGGCAGACATATCCATTTCTGACATTGATGCTTTGGGTGTACTGAAAGGAAGCCCCCAAACTGCTTCTTTGGAAATCTGATGGAAGATTCTCTGGAAAAAAACTGGCGCCATCGCCATCTTCTACAAGATTGTGAACCCTACTTGTAGATAAAGAAATCAAAAGACCTTAGAAGAAAGACAATATTAGACCATAAGGCACGAGTTTCAATAACAGATTATGTTTTGCTGGTTAAGTAAGGATTATATTTTTAAGTACAGTTTCTAATCACGATATCCTGTGTCAGAAACATCTAGCCAGTTCCCAAAGTCAGACCAATCCTTGCTGGTTGAAGGTGGCAACAAGCAGGTGTCTCAGCTGTAAATCAATGCAGTATTGTTCTCACAGGAAGGTCCTTTAATTAAAGTTGTTGACATTTTGAATTGGAGTAAGAGGGAGAACTGAGTGACCATCACCTACTATCAATTGTATCTATTTCCTGGCATCCCCTAACCATCTACCCCACATTTTGAAGCGGCGCATTCTGGAATTTCACATTTGGCCACTGAAACAAGGTGAGGGTGAAGAGTGATTGGATTCTGCTCCCGCATACGCACCTCATGTCTGGCACAAATGTCCCTACTGGAAGCAATAATAGAGTAATATGTATTTTGCCACTATCCCTATCATTTCCTTATGTCACATGAATGTTTGCATCAAACTGCACTCATGCTCCCTGTTGCTGTCACCCAGGACATGTCTGAGGATATTCAATGACTGCAGAGCACAGACATGTTTATTCACCAAAATAGTGTTTGTATTGTGATATCTCCATACCCTCTATGTGTCTTTCTCTACAGCTGTAGGGAATCAAGTTCCAGGGTGAACACACTACAGACAATCCATTGCCCCTCATCAGGGGGCATCCTGCTCGTAGCAATTCTGCCCTCTGCCATTTGTTGCATAGGTACGTCTGTGGTCCTAGCCCATCCACTTCATTGCACATCTATCTGCATCTCAATGACACAATTTGTTATGTCAAACAAATGTCAGTCCGAATATTAAGTTGTCCATTTGTGAGAAATATGTTACAGTCCCATTTCATCCATCAGCTGCATCAACGCAAGTTATCACATCTCTCACAGTGGTCTTTGTTCAAAATGGCATAACTCTGTCTCTCATCACAGGTTCATTCCATCCAGACAGCAAGCTTCTATGGCACTGCCAGGTAAGTCCCCCCAAACTATGTCAAGCTTCTATGGCACTGCTAGGTATATCCCAGACTGATGTCACATCCACGAGGAGCCCTGCCATCAAGCTCCTCCTTACATGTGATGTAGCACAAATTTCAATTTTCATTGTAGGGTTGCACTATAATCACATGTGTAGATTGTATCTGCATATAATTTTTTGCTGTTTTAACTTGAGTGTTAGGATCTTGTAATGTAATAATATGAAAGTGATGTTTGCAGGCCTAAAATACTATATATGAAGAATTTTGTAGAAAATCAAATGTAAACAGCAGACAAGACTAATAGAAAGCACTCGTGTTGTGCAACTGACAATTGTTTCATTATTGAATGTGTTTAATCGTGTCATTTATACGTAGATGAAAATGTTAACTGTATATCTCTTCATTTTTAAGTAACTTCATAAAGCTCATGCTCATTTCTCTTATGTTAGCTGTATATTGTAGACTTGATATGCATTTCCGCTGGATGTTCTCGCTTTAGAAAATAATAGTTGCATTCCATGTGCATGTTAGATTTAGTTTTTTCTCATATTTATGTTGCAGATGGGAGAAGCGCCCTTGTTAGTTAGAATAATGTCTGTGTTTTAGTAGTTAGGCAAGGAGATAAGAGGATACATTGGGAGCTAACGCTGATAAGGAGAACTGTTGTACCTTCTCACCAGAGAGGGCCTGGGAATCAAGGTCGTCATGCTAAGTCGTCGTCTCAAAACTACCTACAAGAATGTGGCTTGATTGGATGGCGTGACCTGAAATGCATCCTGGGACGATACCTGAGATATTGAACATACTGTATGTAGGGAACGAGCCCACTCCTTTTCTGTGCTTTGGAGAGAGAGAATCTTAGAATGAGCTCTGTCTCACTAGCTTTATGCTACTTTACCCAATAGAAGTGGAGAGACTTCCAAGGAAGACTCCTCATGCTGACACCTTAACTGATCCTGCCCTGAAAAATACTTAACTAGGGATGTCCTGTTAGTGCTTGTTTAGGGACAGATTAATGCTTTATTTTCATGAACCTTTGATGCAGGGGAACCTGGATTCTTGTTCTTTGATCTTTAATCTTTTGTGTCCTAATTCTCGAATTATTTGTCTTGTGTATGCTGCACTGCCTTAACTTTATTCGTAGATTTGGCTTTGTATAGTCCCTATGTATTTCTACCCCCTCGTCTTGAGGTGTCTGTAAATCCAGTTGTTTTTGGCTTTGTAATAAATTAACTCACTTTATTTGATAGTCTGTGTTTCTTAATGGTCCTCAAGAATTGCAATAGGATTGATTGACATTATTAATGATTTCTCTCCCCCTACACTTTCCGGCTCCTTCACATGTGGTGTCGAGGATTTGTGCCATTGTTTTTCGCCTGCAATTTCATTTGTGTTTGCCTCGCTTGCCTGTAGCATTTCTGCATTGTAGTTTGCTTTTTGCGCGTTATCCCCCGGCGCCCTGATCTGCTCCCCCCTCCATTTTGTCCCTGTTGTTGTTGTTGTTGTGCTTCCTGAGCCCGCCCCGCCTCCCAGCTGAGCCGCCCTCCCACTAGCTATTTACGGCGCCCTCGGACCTCGTAGCGCTGTGACCCCTCATCGCCTCTGCCCTGAGTGGTTCGCTCCCTTGTCTCTCTGCCGAGACACGGTATCGTAGAAGCTGTGCTCATTTGCATTCAACTGTGCCATTGTTTTTCGCCTGCAATTTCATTTGTGTTTGCCTCGCTTGCCTGTAGCATTTCTGCATTGTAGTTTGCTTTTTGCGCGTTATCCCCCGGCGCCCTGATCTGCTCCCCCCTCCATTTTGTCCCTGTTGTTGTTGTTGTTGTTGTGCTTCCTGAGCCCGCCCCGCCTCCCAGCTGAGCCGCCCTCCCACTAGCTATTTACGGCGCCCTCGGACCTCGTAGCGCTGTGACCCCTCATCGCCTCTGCCCTGAGTGGTTCGCTCCCTTGTCTCTCTGCCGAGACACGGTATCGTAGAAGCTGTGCTCATTTGCATTCAACTGTGCCATTGTTTTTCGCCTGCAATTTCATTTGTGTTTGCCTCGCTTGCCTGTAGCATTTCTGCATTGTAGTTTGCTTTTTGCGCGTTATCCCCCGGCGCCCTGATCTGCTCCCCCCTCCATTTTGTCCCTGTTGTTGTTGTTGTTGTTGTGCTTCCTGAGCCCGCCCCGCCTCCCAGCTGAGCCGCCCTCGCCCCTCCCCCTCCACCTTCCATTTATGACAGTAGCTCCCGCGCGCAGCGTTCACGTGCAGCGACCGCGCCCCACTCGCGCCGAAGGTGCGCCAAAGGTAAGCCCGTCTACGCCCGTCCACGCCTGGACCGCGCCCAGCGCCAGACCCCCTGCCCCTCGCGCTTCCCAGCCCTCTCGCATTACCTACGATGCCGCCACACTACTAGCCCTTAACCCCGGTCGCGCCCCCAACTGCGTCCAAGCCGCTCCTGGACACACCCATGGACCCTTCTCTTGCTACTCCTGCAAATTCATCGGCTCCGACAACATCTCCGCTACGACCACACCACAGATTCCCGACCCAAATTACCTACAATGCATCCTCCTCAACACTCGTTCGGTCCACAGACACGCAATTGACCTATGGAATCTACTAGACACCATCTCTCCAGACGTCGCCTTCCTAACAGAAACATGGATGAACGCTTCCTCCGCCCCAGACATCACCATTGCCATCCCGGAAGATTATAAGATCACACGCAAGGACCGTACCGGCCACACAGGAGGAGGAATCGCTATCGTCCATAAAAATTCAATCCACATCTCTACCAGCTCTGACGCCAACCTCGCCAACTCTGAACACCTTCACTTCCAGATCCACATCGACCCCAAGACCACACTCAGAGGCACCCTCCTCTACAGACCACCAGGACCCCGCGCAAAATTCAGTGAAGACATCACGGACTTCATCACTCCACACGCGCTCCCCTCCAAAGATTACATCCTTCTGGGAGACCTCAACTTTCACCTTGAAAAGAACAACGACCGCAACACCGCCACCCTCTTGGACAACCTCGCAAACCTCGGACTTAAACAACTGGTCACTTCCCCCACCCACATCGCAGGTCACACACTCGACCCCATCTTCACCTCCAGCAATCATGTCTCCTTCAGCCATACAACGGATCTCCTCTGGACTGACCACAGCTGCGTTCACTTCACCTACAACAAGCCTAAACCCATCAACCACCCCCAACCAACTCTACAAAGAAACTGGAACAAAATCACCATCGACCAGATCTCCTCATCGCTCCTTCTAAACACCCCAGCCCACTCCTCTAACCCAGAACAAGCCGCCGCCAACTTCACCCTATGGTTATCCAACACCGCCGACACCTTAGCACCACTGAAAAAACGTCAAAGCAAACCTATCAGCAAGAAGGCCTCATGGTTCAACGATGATCTTAAGAAATCCAAGAAACTCTGCCGCTCCCTTGAAAAGACCTGGAAAAAAGACCCAACCACTAGCACCAAGGACGCCTTCAAAAACGCCACCCGCTCACACCACCAACTAATCCGAAAGGCCAAGAAAACAGCATTCAAGGATCGACTAGACAACAACGCCCACAACAGCAAGGAACTTTTCAACATCGTCAAGGAATTTACCAATCCCTCGGCCAACTCCAACGACATCACCCCCTCCCAAGCCCTCTGCGACTCCCTAGCCTCATTCTTCCACAACAAAATTGCAGACATCCACAACAGCTTCGACAACCAACCCGGAGACCAACCCACCCGACCAACCCACCCAACCATATGATGAACATTCTACCCCCTTGAACACCCTTAACGACTGGAACCCAATCTCCACTGAGGACACCATCCGCCTGATGAACTCCATCCACTCAGGATCCCCCACAGACCCATGTCCTCACCACATCTTCAACAAAGCAGACTCCGTCATAGCACCGCACCTCCGAGACGTCATCAACTGCTCCTTCAACTCCGCCACCTTCCCGGAAAGCTGGAAACACGCTGAACTCACCGCCCTTCTGAAAAAACCCACAGCGGACCCCACCGAACTCAAAAATTACCGCCCAATATCACTCCTTCCTTTCCTGGCCAAAGTCATCGAGAAAGCTGTCAACAACCAGCTCGCCGCTTTCCTCGAAGCCAACAAATCCCTCGACTCCTCACAATCTGGCTTCCGAGCAAAACACAGCACTGAGACCGCCCTCATCGCAGCAACAGACGACATTCGAACTCTACTGGACAATGGAGACACAGTTGCCCTCATCCTCCTCGACCTCTCTGCTGCCTTCGACACAGTCTGCCACAGCACCCTCTTACAACGCCTCAGAAACATCGGAATACAAGGAAAAGCACTTGAATGGATCACCTCGTTCCTCACCGGAAGAACCCAGAGAGTCCGCCTTCCACCATTCAAGTCCGAGGCCACTGAAGTCATCTGTGGCGTACCACAAGGATCCTCACTCAGTCCCACCCTCTTCAACGTATACATGAGCCCCCTCGCGGCCATCGCACGCCAACACAACCTCAACATCATCTCTTACGCGGATGACACTCAACTGATCCTATCTCTCACCAATGACCCCAGCACCGCCAAAACTAACCTACACGAAGGAATGAAAGAAGTTGCCGAATGGATGAAACACAGCCGTCTGAAACTGAACTCAGATAAAACAGAAGTCCTCATCTTAGGTACATCCCCCTCTGCATGGGACGACTCTTGGTGGCCGGAAGCCCTTGGAAAAGCACCCATCCCGACAGACCACGCACGGAACCTAGGCGTTATCCTGGACTCTTCACTTTCAATGAACAGACAAGTCAGCGCCGTATCTTCATCCTGCTTCAACATTCTTCGCATGCTCAAAAAAACATTTCGCTGGATCCCCACCGAAACCAGAAAAACAGTCACCCATGCTCTGGTCACGAGCCGACTGGACTACGGAAACACCCTCTACGCAGGCACTACCGCTAAACTCCAGAAGAAACTCCAACGAATCCAAAACGCCTCTGCCAGAATCATATTAGACATCCCGCGTAACGAACACATCTCTGGTCACCTGAAAGACCTCCACTGGCTACCCGTCAACAAGAGGATCATGTTCCGTCTGCTAACCCATGCTCACAAATCACTCTACGACACCGGACCAGAATGCCTCAACTCACGACTGTCCTTCTACACCCCCTCCCGCCAACTACGTTCTTCCAGCCAAGCCCTCGCCACTGTACCTCGCATCAACAAGACAACCATGGGAGGCAGATCCTTCTCATACCTAGCTGCTAAAACTTGGAACTCACTCCCCACTTACCTTCGCCTTACCCAGAACCACCCAGCATTCAGAAAGCAACTTAAAACGTGGATATTTGACAAGTAATCCTCTCCCCCTCCCTAAGCGCCTTGAGACCCTCTGGGTATGTAGTGCGCTATATAAATTCTTTGACTTGACTTGACTTGACTCTACTGTGGCTGCCAGCTCCACTCAAAGTTTATTGAATTGTCAGTATGTCTGTCTCCAGGTGGGAACACTTGCTTCATTGGTGGAGTCATGCTCCAACGCAAATTGGTTGTATGGTGGTATTGTCCATCTTCGTATACAAGCCCGAAGGCACCTCCCACTCGACCACTGCTAAGTCAAATATGGCTAATGAAAGCTCTATTGATCCATCCCTAGACCCCTAGACACCACAAACATAATACACACGAACATCAATTCATATTGATTCATTTTTATGTCTTTTCAGATAAAAAAGTTTCAATTTTTCAACTGTCTTTTTAAAAAAAAAGTAACTTTTTGAACTCTTCTTTTTTTTATTAGTACAAAAAGTGAAATGAAAAATGTAACATTTTTTATTTATATTTTCCTTATTTAAATGTGAAAGTTGAAACATGATACAATAAATGCATACAGAATTACAAGTATTATACTTGTCCCCAATAAATTTGCCATACACTCACCTCTCATTAATTCGTTGTGTACCAGACATACGCTCACACACTACACAACTCATACAAAGAATTCCAGCTACAAACTGGCTTGCAATTGATACAACTCATGGAGAGATTCCTTCTGTTATTTCCATGGTTGCGCCACCGGCTGAACTAGGATCAAGGCCAAGTGGAAGAATCATAAGTTAATTTGTAAACTACTTTAGTTTCAGTGAGACAGACTCGCATTGCCACCTTCACCACTGCCCTGTTTCATGCGGTTCTCACATGCCCCAATGTCCAGTGGAAGACTTTGGCCAACAAAGAAGATCCTGTGGCACATGTTTTTTCCCATCTAAGATACTTATTTTTAAGAAAGTCACAAATTCCAGGTCATGTTGGCAAATGAGATGGCACAACTTGCTCAAGCCATATAACTCCGACAGATGTATTCTTATGATGGCACCCAGGAATCTAGGCGGCATGCCTAACTGCCTCACATGCAGCAGTTGCTAACTAGAAATAAATAGAGGTATAGATGATTTGAACACAATGATTCCATGGCCTATGTGGTATTTGAATAATTACTTAGGGGAGAAAACGGGTGGGCTTTCCGAAACATGTGCCCTCCCATATATTGCTGTCAAGTTACCAATGAACATTCCAGACATGCAACGTAGACCTACAAGAAGGCAATACCTCTCAAAGGACGGACAAACTCCATAACTTGGGTATTTTTCTAAAGAGGACATAAATCCTGACTTACCAACCTAGTTGGCAGACTTCATAATTGGATTACTCCTCATCAGGCCATTTCTGGAGATGGGGATGGACTCCATTCTCTTAGGAGCATCTGAATTAGGATCTTTTTAGGTTGTAAAGGGATCCACATATAAAAAGGTTACATTTGCCTATAGATACCCAAAGGGATGTTATTATTTAAAATTATTTCAAATGTATATTTCCTATTTTCCTTATTCTCAAAACATGAGCATACGTCTCGAATCATTTCTGCACAATGTACTGGCCGAGGACTGTTATAATAAGGTAGAGTATATAATGACATGGTGCCAATATAACCCGCCTCCTGTGGGACAGCCTGTACTGAGAAGCATGCAAGAGCACATATGAGATGCATGCAGGAATGCATTAAATGTTATTTGGTAACAGCCTGGTTATTTTTGACATGTCTTGCTTTATATGACCTGACAGCGTCACAATACAGATATGATAAACCTAACAACAAATCATGGCATGACAAGTCATGCGATCTACAGGTCTGGGGGTTCAATAACTGAGCACGCTATGTGCTGCTGCTTTTCCATAATAGCAGAGAAAGTATGGACATAAGTGGGTAATTTGAGGGTCCTACTTTGTAGTTGGTTCTGCCAGGGGTGCCTGGTGTGTGCTAAGTGGACTGCCCTAGAATGCCCTGAGCCTTGATTGGGGCTCAGCAGCAGGTGTGGCCAGCTCATGTAAGATCGGTGAAGTGAGGGGCGGAGGGAGTGGACAGACAACAGGATAGGGAAAATTAAACAAAAAAAGTTAAAAAAAAACATTTACCTTGCCCTCACTGCATTACCGAGTCAGTGATGCGGCAAGCGCAAGGTAAGTGATTTTATTTATTTATTTAATTTTACCTATCCCGTCGTCTGTCGACTCCCCCGCCACCACGCCCTGCTCCCGCCCCGCACAACCGCCCACCACTCTTACCTGTGCCTGCCGCACCTGCGCAGCTACCCATGTCCGCACAATAACTGTGCACTCCCATCCGTGCAGGTGGTGACCCACACAGAAATGCAACACCTATAAGTAATCTCTAGAATAGCCAGGTGGGCTTGCTTCACCACCTAGCCATCTACCCCCGCCCTCCACAATAAAGGTCAGATGATTCTTGAAGACCATTTCTTCCATCAGCTCCACTTTGTTTTGAATAACATTAGGAGCCCTCTCACCTCTCTCCTCAGCTGTTTTGGAGGCACTTTGTCTCCTTTCCGCAGGATACCGGAAGTGGATTGAGGAGCATGGCTCTGGAATGGCCATTTCTGCACTTTCTCTATGTTACTTCCTGTTTATCACAGTTAGTTAGCATAGAACTCCATCTATGCTACGTATATTCATTAATTGTAGAAGTAAATACTTGTGAAAAGTGGAAGGGCAAAGAGGGCAACATGTAAGGAGTCATGGCTAGTGTGGTACCCTAGCATTGTCACACATCACTGCGTCATTTCCGGTTTGCAAATGGTATCGGTTACGAGTGTAATTCTAAGGCATGTTGGTGATTTCTGAACAAAAATAATGGGAGTTGGTGTGTATGGTGAAGGAACATGTTTGTAATGGGATCATTGTGGAATTGACTGTCATTTTATATTGGGTAGAGAAAGGAAACTGAATGTTCTTAGGAGATCTGTGTGTGTATGTGTGTGTGTGTTTTGGGGCATGCAACACGTCTTAGTGAATCTTTCTGTATATTTAAGGTTGTGTTTAATGTTAGATGTGTGATGTGTATTTTATAATGCCTTTAAATGGTAGTATTCCTATTTTTATCAATACATGTATTTGTTTTGTTAAAATGTTTGCTTTGTATGGGTGATTTGAGAAGCTATTTCATGATTTTTTTGTTTTGTGCATCTGTTCTGATGGTGTGATTCCTCATAGTCATTCATTTTGATGTGATTCCCTACCTTTGAGTGACCTTGTGTGGTGTGTGCCAAGGCTTGGCTGGAGTAGAGTGGCTCTTGTTTGGACTGCAGTACTACTCGAGCAGTTGCGGTTGTAACTTTAGTGAACTTTAGTGAACTGACAGTGACTTTCCCTTTTCAGGTGTATTTTTTGTATTCACCTTTCGTTCCATGTGCCCCTTCTTGATTTTCCATTTGATCCTCCCATTCTGTAGTGGTTTTGTTTGCAGCTGATATGAGTGGCATGCTTTTAAATGACAGGTTATGAAATAAAGTTTGTCCAAACATAGGTGGGCTGTAGACACCCGCTGTAGGCACATGAAAGCCATAAGTGGGTGTACTTTCGGTGGTTTCTTGACACTAGTGGTATGGTATGGAAAAAAGTTATCACATAACATAAAAACAGTAGAATATTATTGAAAAGGTACAGGCTGCAGCGTTTACGACAGAGGACAATGTCTTATAACCTGGTACACACTTAAAATTCTGTAAAAGCACTTATGAGCATGATGTTATGATTTCTAAGTATCTTTGTAGGGTGGTTATAAATGCACCCCTGACCACCTCATATTCTACAAGCTGGCATTGCCTTTACCTCCTTAATGGAGACAGCAAGATTGTCTCAATTCTAAAAAAAAAGAACATCAGCCCACACCACTTACAGCATCTACACATAGTTTGCACTATCATATCCCTGCTGCACCCTCATCCTGCTCACAATCATTATTTAGTCATAGCTCTCTGCCTCTGAATTTTCATCTGCTTATCAAATCTCCACAATCACTACCACTTCTCCTCATGTACCCAGTGGTGGCTGATATGCAATGGTGGTGGGGGGACAGGGACTGATAGGGGAGGGTGGGGGGAGGATAGTGGTTGCGTAGGAAAAAAAACGAGATAAGAAAAGAAAACTTACCTGGTGGTCGCCGTCGCCCTCTGAGGCCTCCCCTCTGACGCAGGAACCAGAAAGCACCCGGCTCCCCTGAATCACAACGCTGCCTTACAGCAGCATTGCGATTGGTCTGAGTACCGTGGTTCGGCGCTCAGAGAGTGAATGGGAGGCTGGGCATGTTCGCCACCCAGGCTGTGCAATTGCAGCCTGTGGAGAACAAGCAAAGTGCGCATGATGGTTTAGCCAGCCCCAGATGGCCGTTCACACCGTCATACACACTTAAGGTGCAGCCACCACTCCTCCTCCCTCAACGTCACAAGAGCCCCGCTTTGCACGCCCTAACACAGCCTGGCTGCACTGCAAAAGTAAAATGATAATAACGTTCCGTTATCATCATTTTATTTTTACTTTGCTCTGCCTTAAAGTAATAGGGCAACGCTCCTCCGCTTTAACGGAGTAGCCACCGCTGCATGTACCACAATGCTCTTTGCTATTCTCTTGGATCACTCGACCCACTCCTTCACAGTCCTTCACCTTCTGTCCCACAATCACCTTAATCCCTTGCTTATGACCACATGTCCATCCTACACAACTCTTGAACTATTCTGTTTCACACAATCAATCATTTCCCTCTAATGTTTCTCATCTGGCTGATGTGTCTATTTAGTTACTTGTTTTCCTCTCTGAATTATACTTTCCATGTTTCAATACTGCTGACATCCTTACACTGCTAAAGAAACCTAATGTGAATCTTTCCACCCCTTCCAATAACAGCAGGGTCTCTCAGTTACCATCTTTCCAAGTCTTTTATGGGTGTTATATTAAGCCAAATAAAACGTTCTCGCTTGGCACACAATTTACTGAACCACTTCCAGTCTGCTTTGTGGGATCCACACACCACAACAATGGACATTTCCTGTGTTTATGTTCATTTCCGAAGTCAAATTTATCATCTCTACATGTCATAACCACTATTTGTTAGTATTTATCACATACCTAGTTTCTACTGGCCGATTTAGGTTTGTTTCCTTGTAAACTGTAGATGCCTTTTCTTTGGCGCTGCTGTACTCAAGGTGCCAAAGATGCATTTAACAATGCTTGTCGTCAAATAGTAAGGACTAAGCATACTCACTTGCTGCCAAACTCATGGGGTGGTGCGTACTGATCAACTATACCTTCCGCATTCGTTCACATCACTGCCCTAAGCTACGGTCACACTTGGACCTTCAATCCAATTCCTTAGACTTTATTGATCTCAATTCAGTCCTTGTTTTTGGTTGTGACGTGTGAAACTGTATCAATTCACTTTATTTTTTTTACCCCATCCATGATGGCGACATTTCCATCTGGGTGGATTCTTTATTTTCTGTAACACTTGTAGGACAGTAGGATCTGCTTACTATGGTTACCCCCACTTTTTGCTGGTGTTTCACTGTTTTTGGACTTTAGTCTGGCTGGGGTCCTGCTATTCAGGACCCCAGCCTAGCTGCTTCCTCTCTAAATTGATTGTATGTACTTTAGGTATACTCCAGATTGGTTACTGGGTTACCCTTGTGAGTCCATAGTATAGGGCACCTTAGGTACTAAGGGCATAGGTACCCCAGAGGCCTACCAGGGGCTGAAGCATGTATTATGCCACCCCTGGGAAGCCTTCCAAAATAGCACCACAGGTCTGCTACTGCAGCCTGGGTAAGGTGGTGCATGCATCCCTCACTTAGATATAGGTTACCTATATCTACCTTATATCACTGACACATATAAACCTATAAGTCACTCCTATGGCAGGCCATATCAATCATGAAGGCAGAGTGCTTGGTTTTGTGTGAGAGGGTGCCCATGGATGAGCAGGACCCCTCTGCAGCTTTCAGAATCTATTCTCTCAGGCTGTTCTGTGATGCAGTGAGACCATATACTCTTAAGTGCATTATAACCTCGCGGTAAATGCTAACTTTGGAATGGCTGCATGGAAACATGTCGTGTTTGGTGTCAAACACTTTGGAATCCTAACCCCCCGCTAGTCCCTGCGGCGGGGGTAGAATTCCACCCTTCTAGAGGGAGAAGACATGTACACACTAACCTAACCGGTAATAGTTTAAAAGAGCCCCAGCATCACAAAATGGATGCTGCAACCACAGACATGAGTCTGACCTCCTTCTGCTGCACGAAACTCCGACAAGGAAGGCCTGGACAATAGGTTTCCTGATTCCGACGGATTTGTGACTCAGGACATGGACTTCCAGACTTCTCAGAGGCCGACACGAGATCCCAGCAAAGCTGTGACTCGCTGCTCTCACGAGTGACCTGGGACCGGAACTCCTGGACACCGTGCACATTTGCAAGTGCATTGACTTCCCGAGCTTTTCCGAGGTTGTGTGTTGGGCAACTTGTAGTCCAAGCTCCGAGCACTATTTGCACTGAAGATTGTGGGCCTACACTCCACGAGTGCTCCGTGGGCCCGCTTCTAGCATTTCAGCTTGAGGCTCCTTCGCAATCCCTGGTCCGTCGACTGGTGGGTCCCCACCAAGGTGACTCTTCTGTTTCTTGGGCTTTCCTGGTTGCGCCAGACGTGCCCTCACTCCCCTCCAAAGGGTGAGTCCCTCAGACCTTGCTGGTCTGCACCAAAGCCAATCTTTGCTTTCCGCTTGGGTTGCTGTTGCCAAGGCTTGTTGGGTCCATTCCGGAAACCGAGCTGCAGCACTCTACATTCTTCGTGGGACAGCTCGAATCCAGCTCCTGGTCATTCTCGACGCCTCTTGGTCCTCGTGGCTGAAAAGTCAAGCTTCACCTCCTGCACCTGAAATCACCCAACATCGGTTGGCATCTTCTCATCGCCTCCCTGGTCACTGGCTAGTGACCCAGACTCTGTCCCCTCTGCTTTCAGGTTCTTCAAATCTCCGATCCACCCTTGGATCCACCCGGACACTTTCCACTTGGTCGCCTGCAGCACTTTTCAGCAACTCGCCATTGAAATCGACGAAGAAACCCGACAGGAAAAGACACCTATGCTCCCGGCTTCCCTGGGTGAGGTAACTCGAGTACTCCGGTGCACCCGTGGGTGTTGACTCTAGAACCTCCTAGTTCTGAAGGGGTTTGTTCCAAGTCTTCTTATAAGTGTCCTTAATCTATAATTTTCCAACCGCGACTTTCCCCGTAGAAGTTAATGGTGATTCGCGGCTGTGTTAAGACACTGCACGCGTCCCCCGTGGGTCCCCTGTGTCACTACCTTGGGTGGTTTCTGGTGGCCCCAGTAGTTCTAAAGGCTCTAGGCCTTGTATCTATGTCAGTCATGGTTCTTATACCACTTTCTTAGTATATGGTTTGGTACGCCCCTAGGGCTAATCATATATTGTGCTAATTTACTGTGTGCTAAATAAGTTTACTTTATGTATTTTTGCCTCTAGCCTCATAAAGAGACTAGAGGGATGTGTTTAGAATAAATACATATATTTTATATATATACCTTGTGTGGTTCTCCTTTCATTTGGTCATACATGAGATTATAGACTGGTAAAACAAGCTACTTTACATTCCTTCAAGACTTAGCCTGAAGGCTGCTCTCCACAGCCACCACTAGGATAGCTTTCTATATAGTTTGTCTTTAAACCTACCATCAATAAGGGTCGTTTGGACTGGTGCAAGGTGCCCACTAGAATAGTGGGCAGCATATGCTAGGCCAACTTCTCACAACCGTTAACTATATTATCTAGTACTGGTGACTGGATCAGTTCTTTGTAACATTGTATCCTTGTGGCTCACTCTGAACAGTTCCTGTGTAGCTGTTGCCTTCTGCTTCAAATTCTATTTCAGGACCTGAGGCTCCGATTATGGTTCTCTTCCTTTACTACTCCGAAACAGCAACCAATCAAAAAGCACTTTATATTTACCATAAACTACATTTCCGATGATGCTCTGTCCAATAACCACCAACCACGGCCGAGTAGCCCATATAAGTACAGTCAAAACCATTTTGAGAGCCTCTTTCTTTGCTGCTCAGCATTCGAGATAAGTACCTCTGTGTTTGTTACTTTTACGATATTCAGACATTGTGTTGCATTGCATATACTGTTTATTATTAAATGCCTTGGTATGTAGTGTATGCCATATGAGTGTATTCTCATTTGTTATTCACCTTCGACGGACTTTACAGGCCCGCTTTTGCTGCGTGCAGTCACTCCTGTCCTCATTTTTATGTCGGTCCACTCGACCATTCTAAAGTGCCTCAGTTCTGTTTTTTCTCCTCCTGCGATGGTTACACGGCTTCCTCCTTTGTCCTCTTGTAACTCAGTGCCTTCCCTCATCTGGCCCACGATTCAGAGCCTAAGATGCACGCATAGCCCAATTGGGCTAATTGTGGGCTACACACCTTCCTCTTTCGACTCTTCCTCGCCAACACGTTCTTTTAACACTCGGCTCCTTGCTAGCTCCTAATTGCCTTGACAGCATGGAATTGACTGCTGGATCAGGCTGCAATAATTTAGTTTTCCCATAGAAGTCAGTGGAGCGCACGCTCTTTGGAATCATTTCAGGCTTTTGACGCCCGCTGTGAGTTATTCAGGGGCTTTGTAGGGTACAACTAAATTCTTCAGGATGGGGGGGCCCTTATCCTGCAACAGTTTGTGTGCAATACATAGGGATTTGAATTTTACTCTTTCGCAAATCGGAAGCCAGTGCAGCAGCTTAAGTGCAGGTTTGGCTGACATTCTGACTGAGGTGCCCGTGAGAAGCCGAGCTGCAGCGTTCTGGATCTGTTGAAGTTTGTTAAATGTGGTTTCTGGTGCACCGAGGAAGATGGGGTTGCTAAAATCCAATCTGGACAAGATCAGTCCTTGGATAAGCAGCTTCCTAGAGGGCTGTGGAAGAAGTGGCAGAATTTTCCGGGCAGATCGGAGGAGGCCGAAACAGGCTCCCGCCATTTTTTTTGCTTGGGTCTTGAATGATAGATCCTGTTCCATCCAGACCCCCAAGCTTTTGATCTCATTTTTCGGGGAGGGGGGCTCCCCGAGACAGGTGGGCCAGATGTTTGGAGGAAGAGTGGACCCTTTATGCCCTAGTAGCATAATTTCGGTCTTAGACCCATTTAGTTTGAGGGAGGAGTCGCACATCCAGCTATAGATTTTTGAAAGGCAGGAGTGAAGGGTGTCCGGGCAGTGAGCAAGTTGGGATAACGAGACGACCAGTTGAGTATCGTCAGCGTAGCTCACGATTTTGATTCCAAACGGGGCAACCACCTCCTCCCGGGGGACCATGTACACATTAAATAATGTGGGGCTTAAGGAAGAGCCTTGTGGTACCCCACACTGGAGGGGAATTTCTGCCGAACGTGAGTTACTCTCCCAGACCTGGAAGGTGCGGTTGCTAAGGAATGACGTAAGCTAGGACAAAGCTGTCCCTACTACACCTATGTCTGACAGTCGCCGAATGAGGACCTGATGGTTGACAGTGTCAAAAGCTGCGCTTAGATCCAGGAGGATCACTTCCACTGATCCTCCCGAATCCAAGATGCATCTGGCCTCCTCAACGACTGCCAGAAGGGCGGTGTCTGTACCCTGTCCAGGACGAAAGCCTGTTTGCAATTTCCGGAGACGGCCGTTGGACTCCAGGAAATGGGATAGTTTTTGATTGACCAGTCTTTCCGTAACCTTGCTCACTCCGGGGAGTAGTGAGATTGGCCTGTAATTGGTCAATTCCGCCGGGTCTAGGAGAGGCTTTTTAAGAAGGGCTTTAACAATCGCTCTCTTCCAGCCAGGTGAGTTGTTTGCCAAATGGCATTGAAATTATCAGCAGGTTGTCCCAAACCTGCAGAGGGTAATTCTGACTTGCCTCTCAAGGCGAAAGCCAAGTCATCTTATTGGCCTTATGCTGTAGCCTCATCCGCCCTGTCTTAGCTTGCTGTTGGGGATCATCAGTACTGTGTAGTCCATTCCACCTCCAAAGGATCTCAGTCCAAATGCAAGGTGGATACAGACACAGATTCTACACAAACAGATTCTTCGCAATCTGATACTGAGCCACTCCGAATTGCCAACAGCCTAAGAAGGCCTCCTCTGCTAAACCTTCGGTCTCTGCCCCTTCCACTTCCAATCCCTGTAGCTTAAACCCTAAGAACATAGTCCATCCAATATCTTCTAATTGGGCCCATGGTCCGGCATTTCTGAATATTTACATGAAAGATTACGCAAGGGCTCTGACAAGGAAGTCCGTAACAGACTTTGAGTGGAGTGTCCTTGTCCAGATCTTCCTAACAAAGAGGTCGAAACTCCAGAAATGCATTCTAGCATGTTGACCTTTCTAAAGAAATTTACCAAGAAACCCAAAAAGAGAATAAACCACGCATGGCGCACGTGTCAAGACAAAATGCTCAATCTCACAGGTCCTCTGGCAAAAATCCCTAGGGATGGCCCTAACCATGAAGGAGACAGGTGCCCCTTTTGACGCTGACATTTTGATAGACTGGACCCAATGGGCCCTATGCCTGCTCAATAATGCCAACTGTACCATGTCTTCAGAAAGAAGAAAATCTTCCTGATGTGTATGGACACAAACCTGGTCGAGTTAGCTACGGCGGAAGCTGGTCCTTTAGTGCAAGGTCAGCTTTTCATTTTCAGGGACAAATTTGCAAAAGATAAGGTGCAAACAAGCCTAAAAAAAGGTATTTCAAGTGAGCTTTTTTAGAAGGGCCGAGCAAGGCAGGGGCCACTCTCCAAGCCGCCCCTACTATCAAGGCCCTCCCAGGGGTCATGGAGAGTATCATGTCTCCACGCGGGGAGGTACATTCTTCCCGTTCCAACAACGATTTTCCCAACTCTGATTCAACAGAGGCGGATCCAGGGCTGGTTTCCAATCTAGTAATTCCACAGGTAAGATTTTTAGATGTTTCCAAAGTTCATTGGAGGAGTCGAGTACAATTCTTATACCACAACTGCAATCTCTTGACTCAAGATTTCTGGTTACTACAAACCATTTAAGATTTCTTTGAAATTCTATCAGTCACACCGTCAACTGAGGGTACCTACTCAGCTTCATTTTTTCCTACAAGAGTCATCTTTTATAGATGCTGAAAGAGAGTAATTGCTTCAGAAGCACGCAGTAGCTTATTGCGACCCTCACTCTATGGGCTTCTGCACCAACATCTTCTTGGTACAGAGGAGAAGGGAGGACACAGATTGGTCTTGAATCTGCAAGAGTTCAATTACTTCATCACATACAGACATTTCAAGATGGAGGGTATCTATCTATTGACAGACTTGTTGCAGAAAGGGCTGTGGATTGTCCGCCTGGTCCTCAAAGATGCCTACCTATCCATTCCCATCTCCACACAGACTGCTCCTTCAATTCAGGTGGAGAGACAGGTGGCAGGAATATCTGGTTATTCCTTTAAGGTGATGAAGTCGGTAATATCCCACCTCAGGGAGAAGGGAATACACATGATTATTTATCTCAACAATGTCCTGATCATGGTACACTCCAGAGAGCTGGTTTCTCTATACCGGCAAATGACAACATCTCTCTTGCAAGACTTTGGGTTTGTAGACAAGAAGACAAAATCAAGTCTTTGTCCCTCTCTATCTATAGAGCTCCTGGGGTTTGTGATCAACTTAGGATCAGCTCAACTGAAACTTCCCATGGCCTAGCTACGAGATTTCAAAAAGAAGCTGGTCCATTCTTTCTCATCAGATGGTTTCTCTACGGGCAATTGCTCGCTTCCTTTACTATACAGCAATATTTCCGGGCCCTCTTAATTACAGTGTCTTTCAGAGGTTAAACATTCTGCATCTGAGGAAAAGCTTAGCTTACACAGATCAGGTTCCTCTGACAGACGAGGGGAGAGCAGAGCTCCGATAGTGGTTTGGACACGTGGAACAGCAGAACCATCTTCCGCTCTCAACCAGAAGTGGTTATATAGTCAGACGGCAGCCTCTGGGGTTGGGGAGCGCAATGTGGAGATATCTCAACAGGCGGTAGGTGGTCTCTGCAAGAGTTACAACTTTATTTCAATTGCCTGGAGCTTCAGTCAGGGTCCTTTGCCATCCGTACTCTCTCCCCCAAGTAGATATCTTGTTGCATTGCATTCTCTTGAGGATGTACAATATATCTGCGGTGAGATAAATCACTAAGTTAGGGGGAATAAGATCACCCCTGCTGGTAGAGATAGTCAAGGATTTTTGGCACTATTGCCTGAGTCACAGGATATATCCAAAGTGGTGGAATACATTCTGGGACAATCATATGAGGTGGCAGATTGGAACTCCAGATACCTGGTGGATTACAGAGATTGAAAGCTCAATCCTCACCTGTTCAGGTTGACCCAGTATGTTTGGGGTCCTGCAGGTAGGCCTCTAGACTGAACAGTCAAGTGAACAAGTTCTTCAGTTAGAGGCCGGATCCGTGATCGAAGGCAATTGATGCCTTTTCTCAGGATTGGTCCCAGGGCTTGAATTATGCCTTTCCCCCATTCGTAATGATCCCTTGTGTCAGATCATCGACACATAGCAGAGGTAGTGCTTGTCACACCTGTGTGAAAAGCATAACCTTTGTTTCCAGTCCTCTTAGAGATGACGTGCGACTCCCCTCTCCGTCTTCCTTGGTCTTAGATTATGCTTCAGAGCCCTCAAGGTGAACTACATCCAATGGTAATATTGGAGCATCTGTTCCTGATGGCCTGGAGGCTTTCCAGGAACAGTGGAGTTTGCCAGGCATTTCAGATGCGGCTTCAGAGTTCATTAAGTGTGCCTGGGTCCGCTCCACTAGGAAGAGGTATTTTTCTGCATGAAGATTCTGGATGGGTTGGTGTTTGGAACGGGACTTGGATCCAGTGTCAGCAGACATATCTCGCATAGTGAACTTCTTATCTTATCTTACCAGGACTGGGGGCAGAGCCTTCATGGTTAAAACCTCTAAACTTTGGAAGGCCCTACCACTCTCCATCTACTTATCAGAGACAGAACTCACTTTTCGGCATGCCTTGAAAACCTGGTTCTCCACCAGCATCAAGTCCTTTTGCGCCTGTCATCAGCCGACTGCCTCAGCGCCGGGACATCTCCATTGGGGATAGCTATGCGCTCTACAAACACCTTAAATAAAATAATTATCTCAAAAAGCCATTAACGGTTTATCATACAGATCACTGAAAAATGTTCATTCTGCTATTTCAGCTGGACATGTACAGGTGAGTAATAATCCAGTAAGGATGCATCCTGTCATCATTTGTAAACTTCTTAAAGGTATTAGAGTTACTAATCCTCCTAAACCTAAATACTCCATTTTAAGTAATGTGAATTTTGTCTTAAACCTTTTTCAAAGATGGCCAAGTAATGATCTTTTGTCTGGAAAACAGTTATTGGCTAAACTAGTCATGCTGTTACTCCTGAAGTGATCCCCTCACTGCTGCTCGCTGAGAGGTCGCTCCCCTACTCTCCCTTGAGAGACCTGGTATCGTGTGCTGCCTTCATTGAAAATTGCTTTATCGTGTGTTGCCTGCATTCTTTATCGCATTGTAGCGCTTCGCCTCGTGTTGCTTGCTTCTGTTATTGTTTCTCTAGCGCTTTGCATCGCTTCCACTGCATTAATTTTTAATTTACAATTAGAGCGAGTTTACCCCCGGCGCTGTGCTCTGCCCTCCCCTCCGCTGCCATTTTGTTGATTGTTGTTGTCCTCGTAAGCCCGCCCCGCCTCCCAGCTGAGACGCCCTCCCACTAAGCATATACAGCGCTCCCGTACCTGGAAGCGCTGTGATCCCCTCACTGCTGCTCGCTGAGAGGTCGCTCCCCTACTCTCCCTTGAGAGACCTGGTATCGTGTGCTGCCTTCATTGAAAATTGCTTTATCGTGTGTTGCCTGCATTCTTTATCGCATTGTAGCGCTTCGCCTCGTGTTGCTTGCTTCTGTTATTGTTTCTCTAGCGCTTTGCATCGCTTCCACTGCATTAATTTTTAATTTACAATTAGAGCGAGTTTACCCCCGGCGCTGTGCTCTGCCCTCCCCTCCGCTGCCATTTTGTTGATTGTTGTTGTCCTCGTAAGCCCGCCCCGCCTCCCAGCTGAGACGCCCTCCCACTAAGCATATACAGCGCTCCCGTACCTGGAAGCGCTGTGATCCCCTCACTGCTGCTCGCTGAGAGGTCGCTCCCCTACTCTCCCTTGAGAGACCTGGTATCGTGTGCTGCCTTCATTGAAAATTGCTTTATCGTGTGTTGCCTGCATTCTTTATCGCATTGTAGCGCTTCGCCTCGTGTTGCTTGCTTCTGTTATTGTTTCTCTAGCGCTTTGCATCGCTTCCACTGCATTAATTTTTAATTTACAATTAGAGCGAGTTTACCCCCGGCGCTGTGCTCTGCCCTCCCCTCCGCTGCCATTTTGTTGATTGTTGTTGTCCTCGTAAGCCCGCCCCGCCTCCCAGCTGAGACGCCCTCCCACTAAGCATATACAGCGCTCCCGTACCTGGAAGTGCTGTGATCCCCTCACTGCTGCTCGCTGAGAGGTCGCTCCCCTACTCTCCCTTGAGAGACCTGGTATCGTGTGCTGCCTTCATTGAAAATTGCTTTATCGTGTGTTGCCTGCATTCTTTATCGCATTGTAGCGCTTCGCCTCGTGTTGCTTGCTTCTGTTATTGTTTCTCTAGCGCTTTGCATCGCTTCCACTGCATTAATTTTTAATTTACAATTAGAGCGAGTTTACCCCCGGCGCTGTGCTCTGCCCTCCCCTCCGCTTCCATTTTGTTGATTGTTGTTGTCCTCGTAAGCCCGCCCCGCCTCCCAGCTGAGACGCCCTCCCACTAAGCATATACAGCGCTCCCGTACCTGGAAGCGCTGTGATCCCCTCACTGCTGCTCGCTGAGAGGTCGCTCCCCTACTCTCCCTTGAGAGACCTGGTATCGTGTGCTACCTTCATTGAAAATTGCTTTATCGTGTGTTGCCTGCATTCTTTATCGCATTGTAGCGCTTCGCCTCGTGTTGCTTGCTTCTGTTATTGTTTCTCTAGCGCTTTGCATCGCTTCCACTGCATTAATTTTTAATTTACAATTAGAGCGAGTTTACCCCCGGCGCTGTGCTCTGCCCTCCCCTCCGCTGCCATTTTGTTGATTGTTGTTGTCCTCGTAAGCCCGCCCCGCCTCCCAGCTGAGACGCCCTCGCCCCTCCCCTTTCCACTTTCCATTTATGACCTATGACCCAACGCGCAGCGTCTACGCGCAGCGTCCGCGCCCAATCCGCGCCGAAGGTGCGCCAAAGATAAGCCCGTCTACGCCCGTCCGCGCCTGGACCGCGCCCAGCGCCATACCCCCTGCCCCTCGCGCTGCCCAGTCCTCCCGCATTACCTACGATGCCGCCTCCCTCCTAGCCCTTAACCCCGGCCGCGCCCCCACCTGCGTCCAAGCCGCTCCTGGACGCACCCATGGACCTTTCTCCTGCTACTCCTGCATATTCAGCAGCACCATCACCAACTCCGCTACGACCACAACACAGATTCCCGACCCCAACCACCTAGAATGCATCCTTCTCAACACCCGCTCGGTCCACAGGCACGCCATTGACCTTTGGAACCTACTAGACACCATCTCTCCTGACGTCGCCTTCCTAACGGAAACATGGATGAACGCTTCCTCCGCCCCTGACATCGCCATCGCCATCCCTGATGACTATAAGATCACACGCAAGGACCGCACCGACCATACAGGAGGTGGAATCGCTATCGTCCATAAGAAAACAATCCGCATCTCAACCAGCTCTGACGCCAACCTCGCCAACTCCGAACACCTTCACTTCCAGATCCACATCGACCCCAAGACCACACTCAGAGGCACCCTCCTCTACAGACCACCAGGACCACGTGCAAAATTCAGTGAAGACATCACGGACTTCATCACCCCACACGCGCTCCCCTCCAAAGACTACATCCTTCTGGGAGACCTCAACTTTCACCTTGAAAAGATCAACGACCGCAACACCGCCACCCTCTTAGACTACCTCGACAACCTCGGACTTAAACAACTGGTCACTTCCCCCACCCACATCGCAGGTCACACTCTCGACCCCATCTTCACCTCCAGCAACCATGTCTCCTTCAGCCACACTACGGATCTCCTCTGGACTGACCACAGCTGCGTTCACTTCACCTACAACAAGCCGAAACCCATCATCCACCTCCAACCAACTCTACAAAGAAACTGGAACAAAATCACCACAGAACAGATCTCCACATCGCTCCTTCAAACCTCCCCAGCCCTCTCTTCTAACGCCAACGAAGCCGCCTCCAACCTCACCCTTTGGTTATCCAACACCGCCGACACCTTAGCACCACTGAAAAAACGTCAACACAAACTTGGCATCAAGAAGGCCGCATGGTTCAACGACGACCTCAAGAAGTCCAAGAAACTATGCCGCTCCCTTGAAAAGGCCTGGAAAAAAGACCCATCCACCAGCAACAAGGACGCCTTCAAAAGCGCCATCCGTACTCACCACCAACTGATCCGAAAAGCCAAGAAAACAGCATTCAAAGATCGACTTGACAACTACGCCCACAATAGCAAGGAACTTTTCAACATCATCAAGGAATTTTCCAACCCCTCGGCCAACTCCAACGACATCACCCCCTCTCAAACCCTCTGCGATTCCCTAGCCTCTTTTTTCCACAACAAGATTGCTGACATCCACAACAGCTTTGACAACCAACCCGTAAGCCAACCCACCCTACCATCAGCTGACCATCTTCCCCCCGTTAACACCCTTAACGCCTGGAAGCCAATCCCACTGAAGACACCATCCACCTGATGAACTCCATCCACTCTGGATCCCCCACAGACCCATGCCCTCACCACATCTTCAACAAAGCAGACTCCGTCATAGCTCCGCACCTCCGAGACGTCATCAACTGCTCCTTCAACTCCGCTACCTTCCCAGAAGACTGGAAACACGCTGAACTCACCGCCCTTCTGAAAAAACCAACAGCAGACCCCACCGAACTCAAAAACTACCGCCCCATCTCGCTTCTTCCATTCCCGGCCAAAGTCATTGAGAAAGCCGTCAACAACCAACTCGCCGCCTTCCTCGAAGCCAACAAATCCCTCGACCCCTCACAATCTGGCTTCCGAGCAAAACACAGCACTGAGACCGCCCTCATCGCAGCAACAGACGACATTCGAACTCTGCTGGACGATGGAGACACAGTCGCCCTCATCCTCCTCGACCTCTCTGCAGCCTTCGACACAGTCTGCCACAGCACCCTTTTACAACGCCTCAGAAACATCGGAATCCAAGGAAAGGCACTGTAATGGATCACTTCGTTCCTCACCGGAAGAACCCAGAGAGTCCGCCTCCCACCTTTCAAGTCCGAGGCCACCGAAGTCATCTGCGGCGTACCACAAGGATCCTCACTCAGTCCCACCCTCTTCTACGTATACATGAGCCCCCTCGCGGCCATCGCCCGCCAACACAACCTCAACATCATCTCTTACGCGGATGACACTCAACTGATCCTATCTCTCACCAAGGACCCCAGCACCGCCAAAACTAACCTACACGAAGGAATGAAAGAAGTCGCCGAATGGATGAAACAAAGCCGTCTGAAACTGAACTCAGATAAAACAGAAGTCCTCATCTTAGGTAAATCCCCCTCTGCATGGGACGACTCCTGGTGGCCGGAAGCCCTTGGAAATGCACCCATCCCGACAGACCACGCACGGAACCTTGGCGTCATCCTGGATTCTTCACTCTCAATGAACAAACAAGTCAGCGCCGTATCCTCTTCGTGCTTTAACATTCTTCGCATGCTCAGAAAAACATTTAGCTGGATCCCCTCCGAAACAAGGAAAACAGTCACCCACGCTCTAGTCACGAGCCGACTGGACTACGGAAACACCCTCTACGCAGGTACCACCGCTAAACTCCAGAAGAAACTACAACGAATCCAAAACGCCTCAGCCAGGCTCATATTAGACATCCCACGCAACGAACACATCTCTGGTCACCTTAAAGACCTCCACTGGCTACCCGTCAATAAGAGGATTACTTTCCGACTGCTTACCCACGCACACAAATCACTCTACGACATCGGACCAGATTGCCTCAACTCTCGACTGTCCTTTTACACCCCCTCCCGAGAACTTCGCTCTTCCAGCCTAGCCTTCGCCACTGTACCTCGCATCAACAAGTCCACCATGGGAGGCAGATCCTTCTCATACCTGGCTGCCAAAACATGGAACTCACTCCCCGCTTACCTTCGCCTCACCCAGAATCACCTAGCGTTCAGAAAGCAGCTTAAAACGTGGATATTTGACAAATAATCCTCCTCCCCTTCCTAAGCGCCTTGAAACCCTCTGGGTATGTAGTGCGCTATATAAATGTTATGACTTGACTTGACTTGACTGAAGGAGTTTCTTTAACTATTAGTGGTAAAACCAAAACTTTTTCAAAGAGTTTTGGGTATCATGCATTTCCTACTAATGATAACTGTGTGTAGTCAAATTAATAACATTTGACATGTGCAACTGTGTACGTGACACAATTGAACAAGCCATGAATAAGAAAACAAACAACAGGGGCTCAGATGATGAAAGTTGATCTATTTCGGAGGGAGGCTCCGATACTGGGGATAAAAGAGTTAAGAAAAGTAGAAAGACCAAACATATTGAGAAAGGGTCTGTACCCTCAAAGATAATGGGAGATCAAATCATCTCAAAAAGGAAGGGAGGTCTAAGCACCTCAAAAGGGATTGGTGGCCTATGCAGCACAAAAGAGAGAAGTGTCCTATGTGGCACAATAGAAGTGGGTGGCCCTAGTGGCACACAAGTCTTGGACACTCAAGAGATTGAGTTTGTAAAGGAGGACTTCCAGAGTGATGATTAGGAGATGTATGATGAATTTGTACTCGATCTCGATCAAGGAGATATCAACGGGGATGACCTCTTCACCGAGGATGTGACACCTCCAACCTCTAAAGACGTAATTAAGAACCCTCTTGCAGAGGAAATGTTTTTACCCCAAAGTATTAACCATTCCATAAGTGCCCAATGGTGGTCCCTCAAACATGTGGACAATTTTATTAAAAGGTGTATCAGGAATCGTCTGGAGAAATAAGTGAGGAATGTCCTCAAGACAGAATGTTCAAGGCCGGTCTTTCAAGACAAAGAGTGCCTCACTCCAACTTGGATCCAGAACGATTACCTTTCTCTTCAAGATAGGCATAGATCCTAGGAAGGGACTTGAGAGGTCCCTCAAACTATGCCTGGATCAACTCCTCTATGTTGTCGGCCCTCTGGCTAGGATTATTCACATGTCCGAAGAGGCATATATTAAGGGGCTCTCCTTAGACCAGGACCTACTGAGAGGCTGAAGCCAGCATACTATGGTTCTCCTTGGAAACGCGAATGCAGGACTGAATGCTGAAAGACGCAAGGTAGTCCTAATGAAAATCAAACCCAAGATGGGGGTGTAGCAAAGAAGTATGCCAAAGAAAACCCTAAGGGCCTACTCTTTGTCGAAGATATGGTGAAGAGTTTGGGCAAATATGTTGCAACTTTCACTGCCATTGACAAAGCCCAGAACAACATGAGAGGGTTTTCAGCACAGGTGTTGTTGACTGGGCCGGCAGAAGGGGACTTTCTGCCAGCCAGGGTTTCCAAAGTTACCAGTTCAAAATCTATAGACAGAGAGACTATGGCAGAGCCTATCAAGCCAGTGTGGCATCCACATGCTATCCCCAAAGAGGCGGGTATCAATGTGTGAGAGGAAATAAACCTTGAAGATAATGTCCCTCCGGATATCAGGGTGAGTACAATGATTCTCTTTCTTCTTTTTCCCACGGAAGTATGGGGGGCCACTCAAACATTTTACCCACATGTGGAAAACCATTGCTCAGGATCCTTGAGTTTTAGAAATCATCCAGGGTTTCAGAATAGATTTTGTGGAAACGCCCTTTCAAGCTACCACCCCCCAAGGGAGCTGAACTTGAAGGCCGTTCCACAGAAAGTAGTAGACAAAGAGGTCAAATCTATGCAGGTAAACAGGGCTATTGTAAAAGTGAAAATAGAAAGCAGAGTCTTGATTAGTACTCTTTTCCTGGTGGAGAAGAAAGACAAGGGATGGAGACCTGTTATAAACCTAAGGGACTTGAACAGGTTTCTGGTGTACAGACACTTCAAGATGGAAGGGTTCCATCTGTTAAGAGACATGTTGTTAAAGAACGATTAGTTGGTGAAGCTGAATCAAAAAGATGCCTACTTTACAATCCCCATGGCCAAGGAGTGCCAACCTTACCTGCAATTCACTTGGCAGATCGACTTTCCCAATTGTGCTCACTCCCCTTTGGCCTTTTATTCAGCACCATGGTGCTTTACCAAGGTAATGAGGGCTGTAGCTTCCTACCTGGAAGAAAGGGGTGTTTGTGTGATAACTTATTTGGATGATATCCTGATCATGTCCCATAGCTAATCTCAGATTTTAAGAGACTTGGGCGTGGTCATGTCCCGACTGGAAAGTTTGTGTTTCATAATGAACAAGGAATAGTCCATTCTAATCCCTTCTCACTCTCTGGAATTTTTAGGGTTCACAATAGATACAGTCAATGTGTTTCTGCTCCTTCCCTTAAAGAAGATAACCAATGTGGAAAGAAATACGATAAGTAGTCCTCAAACAGGATTCCTTAACTCTGAGGGTGCTGGCAAGACTTTTAGGTTTACTGTACTCTTCAGTTCTAGAAATTTTTCCTGGCCCCTTACACTATCATGCTTTACAATGGTTAAGGGCAGTGCCGCTTTGGATAGGATTATGGTATGGGGACAAGATATTACTAGATCAAGGAGTGAAGATGGAATTGGTTTGGTGGTTGGAGGATGTAGATGCCGGGAATGACTTTATTCTAGAGTCAGATGCGAGTCTGACTCAACGTCTACATGGACCCCTCACACAAGTGGCCCGCCAGCACGACCTCAACATCATCTCCTACGCCGACGACACACAGCTCATCATCTCCCTCACCAAGGACCCGCACACCGCCAAATCCAGCCTCCATTAGGGAATAAAGGCCGTCCCCGGCTGGATGAGTAGCAGCCGCCTGAAGCTGAACTCGGACAAGATGGAGGTCCTCATCCTCGGACCCACCCCCTCAGCCTGGGACGACTCCTGGTGGCCGACCACGCTGTGAGCAGCACCGACACCCACTGACCACGCATGCAACCTTGGATTCATCCTCGACTCCTCCCTCTCCATGTCGAAGCAGGTCAGCGCCGTCTCCTCCTCCTGCTACAACACCCTGTGCATGCTCCTCAGGATCTACAAATGGATCCCGACCGAAACGAGAAGAACGGTGACACAGGCCCTCGTCAGCAGCAGACTGGACTACGGCAACGCACTCTATGCAGGAATCCCAGCCAAGCACCTGCGTCGACTGCAACGCATCCAAAACGCCTCCGCCCGACTGATTCTCAGCATCCCCCACCGCAGCCACATCACTCCCCACCTGAGACCTACACTGGCTCCCCGTAGACAAGAGGATCACCTTCAAGCTCCTCACCCATGCACACAAAGCACTACACAATGCCAGACCAGCCTACCTGAACAGCAGACTCAACTTCTACACCCCCACCCACCAGCTCCGCTCTACCAACCTCGCCCTCGCCGCTGTCCCTCCGCATCCAACGAACAACCTCCGGCGGCAGATCCTTCTCCTACCTTGCCGCCAAGACCTGGAATACCCTCCCTACCCACCTACGGCAGACCCAAGACCTACTCGCCTTCAGAAGACTCCTCAAAACCTGGCTTTTTGAGCAGTAGCAGCTCCCTCCTCCCCCCAGCGCCTTGAGACCCTCACGGGTGAGTAGCACGCTTTACAAATATCTGATTGATTGATTGATTGAGTCTAACTGGTTGGGTTGTGTGCTTGGGTGTAGAGTAAACTGCTGGATTGTAGTCAAACACAAAGAGGTTGAATCACATAAACTATTTGGAATTGACTGCAGGTCTTTATGCTTTCATGAGTTTCAGACATCGTTTACAAGGCAGGGCAGTTTTGTTAAAAATGGACAATGTTTCTGCAGTAGCCTATATAAATCGCTTAGGCAAGACGAAATCCTTGGTTATGTCAGGTTTAGCCAAGAAACTCTGGCTATTCTGCTTAGAACACAAAATCAGCTTGAGGGCAGAGTATTTGCCTGAGAAGTCAAATGTAACTGCGTACTGGAATTCAAGATTTTTAAGGGATTACAGCAATTGTAGGCTGAACGAGGAGGGTTTCAGGAACCTTTTCCAGGTTTGAGGTCTTCTGGAGATAGACTTCTTTGTGAGCAGATTACAGCTGAAGATGTTCTACAGTTGGATGCCGTATCTGGGAGCCTGCGCAGGGGAATGTATTTCTTCACAGATGGAAGGGGACGATCACTTACACGTAACCTCCCTTCGCAATGATTTAGATGGTCCTTCAGAATGTCATTGACAATTCTTTGGAACACAATTTAAAAAAAACATTAAATGGATAAGTTGAATGTCAGCCTCTGCTCGCCATGAATATTTCTCCATTCTGCTGTCACAATTTGACCCCAAATGTAGGAGCCTGGATCCATTTGTTTTCATTTCCACCACTAGTTAAAAAGGAAACCCACAAGCACCATAATGCAACTTGTTACAGACTAAAAAGAAAGCAAGAAGGACAGATTGCCATCAGCCACTTATCCTATGGAAATAATGGAATAGTGTGCTGCTCTTGTCCATGTTGTACATGTGTGCCTTAATGAAGCTTTGAACACGTTTTATTATTGAAAAGCCAAAATGCTGTCTTTCTCTGTTTTCCGCTGGCGCACTGTATTGCATTTTTGTTTTTTATTTGGTAGCCGCTAGTTACCCAGCAGCTGGTAAAATAGTGAATTTTCTCTGCTATTTACGTGGGCGCTGGCTAAATAGTAGAAAATATTTACTACTCAGCCAGCGGCCTTGAAAAGCAGAGAAACTTCACTATTTACCCAGCAGCTGGCTAAATATTAGCAATTTTGCACTGTTTGGCCATCAGACGTGCAAATAGCAGAAAAACGTCCCTATTCACCTGGCAACTGGCTAAATGGCAGAGATTATGTACTGTTTGGCTGACTGCCATACAAATAACAGAAACATGTGTCCATTTAAGTGGCTGCTGGCTAAATAGTAGAGATTCTGCACTGGTTGGCCAGCGGAAGTGCAAATGGCAGAAGAATATCACTTTTTACTCAGCCACAGACAAAACAATAGACATTCTGCACTGTTTGGCCAATGACTGCTCAAACAGTAGAAAAATGTCACTATCTAATTATCAGCTGGCTAAATAGTGGAGATTCTGCACTGCTTGGCCGGCGGCCATGCAAATAGCAGAAAAAACATGACTATTTTTCCGGCTGCTGTCTAAATAGTAGAGATTCTGCACTGTTCGTTTGGCGGCCGTGCAAATAGCAGAAACACGTAACTATTTACCTGCCCGTTGGCTAAATAGTAGAGATTCTGGCTGTTTGGCCGGAAGACATGCAAATAACAAGTAAACCTCACTGTTTACCTGGCCACTGACTAAATAGCAGAGGTTTTGTACTATTTGGCTAGCTGTCAAGCAAACTAAAAACTTCACTCATTACCAAACTGCTGGCAAACATATACGATTAGGGCAGTAGGCATGTAAATAGCAAATACAATTAATTATGTATGCGGCTGCAGGTTAAATAGTAGACATTTCAAATCATCTGACCAGTAGCCTGACAAGTACCCAATACATTTCAATATTTACCCAGCAGCTGGCTAAAGAGCAGAAATGTTGTACTGTTATGTCAGTGGCCTAGCAAATCAGTTGAAAAGAGACTTCATTATTTACCAGTTAGCTGGCTAAATACCAAACAGTGTGCACAACTTCGCAAGTAGCCATGCAAACAGCAGAGGACCTTTCAGCAGGTAGAACTGCAAACATTGAGTGAAAACAATTGGCATCAATCTTCTTATCAAAGTTAGGGTCTTGCTGTATTATTTAATTCGCAGAAACTGGTTAAAACTTCTGCAAATACATTTGGTGAATGGAATAGTATTTTGCAAACCAACATATGCACTGTTCCGTCAGTTCACAAAATACTGAATTGAAGGGGGTATAGAACAACCCACTTAATTAAAATTAATTAGACAGATGACAATTTGAGATTCTCTATAATTGGCTGTAATTGCAGAGATGGTGACTTGCTAGGGACAGCACACCATCATCTCTATGACTACATTCCAAAGTTAAAAAGTTTTTATTTCAAAGCAGCCCTTGTTCCTTAAAGAAACCAGTGCTGAGGCAGCCAACATTATTCCAAAGGGAAAATAATTCTAAAACGTCTTGCAGTAATTAATTATTAATAAATTCCTTTCCGAATTGGAAAGGGGAGGGTGGAAACCTCTTTCATGAACCCTCCTATTTGAAATTAGGAAATAATCCCAAAAGTCCTTTTACTAGCCAAAATAATTTTCCAAATCATAAGAAGAGTTTTGTACATATTAATGGCACTTTTGTGGTCACAAGCCCTGTGTGTTTGTGACATGAACCCATTAGTGCTAAAAATGGCTTAGATGTAGGCACTAACTTATAGATCGATAGGTCAGAACTGTTTGAATGTTTCCAAGGTATTTTGACAGACATGGCACAGAATGCCACTCCATTACACCATGGGCCAAGGCCTAGTGACTTGGGAGGTCCTTTATGGAGCTGTCTCATGCTCCACAAATGCTCCTACTTCTTTAAGTTTACCTGCAGAGGTGACTAATTATAAAGATGATTAGTACAGTTGCAAGACTAGCTAAAGCTAAAGTTATGTACAAGCTCTTACTCACAAAGCCATGGGGATGTACCAGGGCCAGATATATGATTAACTAAAGCCTCCAAGTTATCAGAACACCTCTTTTCATGCAGCCAATCAATGCATTCTGGAATTATTAATTCTGGTTCAGTTCAATTAAACAAATCAAACTAAAAACACCTCAAAACAATGATTTGTGAAAGCAAAAACCACAAGTTGAACTGTTGTACCCCAGTGACATATAGCCATCTAATATTTAGGGTATTTATTTTATCACTATAGAAACAGTTGCATAGGGCCACTTATAAAGTAAACAACACAGCATAATTGGAAGGCTTCATTCCAATCTCATGAGAGAAGGAAGAAAAACCATTGGCCAGGTTTAGAGTTTCGAGCACCAAGTTAACTCCGTCATGATGGAAGAGAGAGGTATGTCTGCCATCTTGAGAGACATCCACCGGCCAAATTTAGAGTTGTCTGCTGGCCCTGTGGACAACCGCTCTACATTGATGGGAACTGCTCTCATGGTGGTTCCTGTCTATGCATGAATCGTTTGAAGGAAGTACTGTCAGACATGATGGTCAGCCAGCAAACCTTTCAAACTTTTGTCATTCCATTACAGACTCATAAAGTGGGAGTTTGTTTTTGAAAAAACAAAAACATGAATGGTCTGGATCTCTTCTCCATCTACTCTCCCATTGGTCCATTCACTCAGAATTTAATCACAGGAGTCTTACTACTATGCATATGGCACATGGTCATTACACATATACGCACATGGAATGCTAGCTTAAAGGGGTCCACACAGAATCCCTCTTTGGGCTATCTGAGATTATCTATCTGTTGCTTCCATTACTCCCGCTTCTGCTCATCAAAGCCTTCTTATGACGCTGAGATTCCCTTTGCTGATTGTCTTAGACTGTTGACCCCTTTGTTAGCCATTAACCATTTGTACTGACTTTAGACATCTGAGTTTCTCAAACCATTTCTGCTATCCCTCATAGACCATACTTATTTTCACCCATCCACCTTTAGCTCTTCTGATTCAGTCCCTGTGCATTCAGATCCACCCTCAGAATACTGTGTCAGCACCAAAGAGTGTTTTCTATCCCTCAGTGGTCAGAGTGCAACAGACCTGTCTTTTATATTCCCTGTGCATGCTCTGAATTCTCAGCAAATACCTACAAGTTCTACACGTGGACTGAAGAGGTGGGGGTTTCTAGGGTTTGCCGCATAAAAAGCATAAATAAGAGCCATTTACAAAAGAGATGGCCTAGACTCGCATAGGTGTCCTCCTGATCCAGTCTTCTTCTTTCTTTCCAGGTCCTTCTGAGCCTTTAAGCGTTGGTCCTCATCTTAGTCGTATTCCAAATCCTCCTTTTCTTGGCTGTTTTGGCCCTCCTGATTCTCATCCTGGTCTAGGTCTAACTAGTTCTTGTCACCCTGGTACTGGTTTCCTGAATCAGGTGCTTCTGGTTGTAGTCCTTCCTTATCTTCCAGGCCCTGCTCCTGGTTCATCTTTGTATTAGCCCTTCCTGGGCCTCTGGATCCTGCTGGTCTGCTTGGTCTCTTTCCACATAGGCCTGTTGTCCTAGGTCTCCTAGGAATAAGCTTGGTCATTTTGGTCCTGGTCTTGTCCCATTAGTCCATGTGGCTCTGGTTCCCCTGATCCCTGCTAGCCTGGTCCCAACACCCCAGTTTCTAGTCCTTCTGCTTCACTTGGAACTTCCGGTCCTGGTCCCCCTGGTTCTGACCGCTCTGGTCCTAAAAGGCCTGTTCCTTGTCCTGCTTATTCTGATCCTTTTAGTCCACCTAATCCTCCTTGACTAATGTCACTATTTTGTGCTGATCCTCCTTGTTCATGTCATTCTCTTCTTAGCCACCTGGCTTGGTCATCATGGCTCCTGTCATCCTGGCCTTCCTTGTCTGCTCCTCCTTTTCCTCCTCATTCTGCTCTTGCTTATCTTGGTATGCCAGTTCTCATATTCCTGGGGCTTTGTGACTTGAGCTTCTTCTTCCCCTTGGATGAGGTCCTACTAGTCCTCCTTGCCTTGGATTTCTTTGCACTTGACATGCTGTTTCTAGTTGCCTGGCCATCTCCTCATTATTCCTCAGGTCCTGTTCTCCTAGTCTTCTTCACTCTCAGTCTGGTTTCCCTAGCAATGGTTTTCCTATTCCTGGTCCACGCAGTCCGTGTTCTCTTCCTGGTTTTGCGCTCACTAGGCTTGATTCTATTCTTTATAGTCCTCTTTGTTCGTGTCTTTGTATGCCTAATCCTCTTGGTTCTGGTCCTTTTGGTCAGCCTGGTCCTTTCAGGCCCCCTTCTCCTAGCTCTTCATTGTCTTTCCTGATCCTTTTGACCCTTGTCTATTTGACCTGCCCTTCTGATCCTTCTCCCCCTGCTCATCTGATTCCTAGTACATAAGTACCTTGTCCCCTTGGTCTACATAGCTTCAGGTGTCCTGACACTCGTAGGCCTTCCCTCTTAGCTCTTATTTTCCTGGTTTGGATCATCCTTATCCTTCTGGAATGGTGTCTTGTTTCATGGTCCTTCTGGCACTGCACCAAATGACCTGGGCCCTTTTGGCCCTGGTTCTCTTTGGGTCCTTCTTAGCCTCATCATTTTTATACTGGTCCTCTTGGTCATCCAGGTCTAGTCCCCTTAGTCTTCCTAGCTCTGGCTGTTCTGGTCCTCTTGATCTTACTTACCGGGTCTTGCTGCCACCAGGCCCTGGTCTTTCTACTCCACGTGTTACTCTGGGCCCTGGTCCTATGGCCATTGTCCTCCTAGCATTGCTAGGTCTGTTCCTGGTCCTCTTAGTGGGTATCCTTCTAATCCCCTTCCTTTGGTCCTTATCCTCCTGGCTCTGTTCCTGCTGGTATTCTTGGTACAGGTCCCCTGGTCCTATTGGCCATAATTCACGTGCTCCTAATATTCCTAATCTTCTATGATCTGGCCCTGAACCTTCTGCTCTTTGTCCTTATGCTTCTAAACCAACTGACCATCGTCCTCCTTCCTCTGGTCATCTTATTACTGGCCATCCTGTTTATCCTCTTACTGGCCATTGTGTTCCTAGCTCTGTGGTGTGGACCTTCAATGTGTGATAATCCAGGTCCTGATCTTACTTTTCCTCTTCACTCTTGTCCTCCTGGTACTCAAGTTCCTGATCCTCCTTGCCCTGGGCTTCCTGCCCACCTATTCCTTTGTTTTCTGGTCCTCTCATAGCTTTACCTTCTGGTTGGCTGTGTCCCTGGTCTCACCTGGCTGGCACTCCTGACCATGGGAAGGCTATTCTTGTTTTTCATACTCCTAGTCCATCTCAATATTTTTTCCCCCATTGGTCTTGCTCTTCTTGGTCCTGGTCTTTTTAGTTTGATTTCATCTGGGCTTGGTTCTCATGGACCTCATGACTCACCAACCACCCTAGCTTTGGTCTCCCTGCTCTTGGTCATTCTGGTCATTCTTGTCGTATTGTGCCTGCAGTTTGGCCATCCTGGTCCTTATATAGTTCCACAGTCTGGCCCATCTAGCTCTGTTCCATTCTGATGCTCTGGCCTTGATCACCTTGTCCTGATTCTTCATATCCTGAACCTCCTAGCCTTGGTACTGCAGTTCCCTGTCCACCTGGCCCCTTGTGTCCTGGCTCTCTTAGTCTATTTCCCCTCCTGGTTTGGGTTGTCTTGGTCCACCTAGACTTTTTCATTGTCCTTTAGTCCTACTGGTTCACAGCCCTTGATCTTGGCTCTCTTGATCCAGGTTCTCCTTGTTTGGGTCCTCCTGAGCATGGTCATTTTTGTCCTGGTCCTCCTGGCCGCCACTGTCCAGTCCCCTTTCTCTGCTGCACTTGGAAATCCGAGACCTGGTCCCCTACGTCCCAACCTTCGTGGCCCTCTTTGGCATGGTCATGTTCCTCATACTTCACCTGTTCCTCCTTGCTCTGGTCTTCTGGGTGGCCTTGGTAATGGTCCCCTTGGTTTTCTCTGTCCCTATCCTTGGTATCCTGGTACTATTGGCCATTGCCATCCAAGCCAAAATCTTTATGGTCCTCTTCAATCTGATCCTCCTGGCCCTAATCCTCCTACAAGCACAACACTAAGGTAAATTAAGGGTCTCAGGGAAAAAGTTTAAAGACCAGCGCAGACAAAATCCCCAATCAATTATATATCAAACAACTAAGTGCGTGGGTCTATCAGACTCTTTAAAGGAGATCAAAAGCAATACAGTACAAGTAAATCACTCCTACTAAGACATGGAGGGAGTCCTATTTAAGATGACGGAATCCCATCACCCACCGAAGTGGCATGCTTCATCATCTGGGATCTCCTCTTGGTGGCAAATCCTAGTGCAACCAACGGCCACAACCCCTCACTGTGAGGGAGGAGCTCAGGGATGTTTTGGTAGATCAGATTGTTGGATCTCCTAAAATCCGTATAGATGTGGAGTAATTGCAGTGCAAAGAATAATGTGAAAAAGTGAAGCTAAAATTGGCTACCAGGAGAAAAAAGAAATTTTAATAATTAACTCTTGGTGTCAATGTTTAAAAACAACAGTGCAAGCGGGGTCTGAAAAAATTATCGAGCGTACAGGTCTAAACAGAGGGTCTACATGTTTCAGCTATGATGACCAATCTTTGATTGCTGCCTTCTTCGGGACCTAGATGACAATTACTACTGCAAAATACTATGTGAAACAATAATAGTGAAATTGGAACAATACAACATACAAACACCTGTGATATCCTTTATACAAAAATCTACAGGATTTGTTGTCATCACCCATAATTTCACGGGTGGATACCTCACATCAGCTCAGGACGTGAGGACCCGCTCTCTCGGTCGGTACCCTGGAGCTTTCTTCTGGTTGCTACCGTGGAATTACGGGTGATGACAACAAGTCTGTAGATTTTTTCAAAAAGGATATCACAGGTGTTTGTATGTTGTAATGTTCCAATTTCACTATTATTTTTTCACATAGTATTTTGCAGTAGCAATTGTCATCTAGGTCCTAAAGAAGGACGTTATCAAAGATTGATCTTCATGCCACAACATGTAGACCCTCTGTTTAGACCTGCGAGTTGATCATTTCAGACCGCGCTTGCACTGTTCTTTTTTAACATTATCACCAAGAGTTCATTATTAAAATGTCCTAATCCTCCTACTCCTTGCTCTCATAATTCTGGAACTACCCTTAGAACATACTGATCATTTGAATTTAATTTGAATTTAAAAACATTTATTCAGCGCTCTTTTACCAAGCGGTTTCATGGCGCTATGTGTGATGCAGTGGGCGGCAGCAGCTGGGAGAGGCTAGGCAGTGTAAGCTCGCAAAAATAGGAAGGTTTTAAGATCCTTCCGGAACTGTAGATAGGAAGGCGATGTGCGAAGGGCAGCAGGGAGAGAGTTCCAGAAGGCTGGAGCAAGAACAGCGAATTTCGCTCCACCAGCCTTCTGTTTTTTAAAACGGGGGGTAGCTAAAAGGGCCCTATGAGTGGAGCGAAGTTCTCTACCCGGAAGGTAGGGCTTGATAGCTGAGCATACGAACTCGGGGGCAGTGCCCGACCTAGCTTGAAAAGTGAGGCAGCCAAGTTTAAAAAGGGCGCGCTCTCTCACCGGCAGCCAGTGTAGTGCTTTAAGCAGTGGAGTAGCCCGATGATATTTAGGTAGGCCATGAATCAGGCGGGCAGCCTGGTTCTGTACCAGCTGCAGGCGGTGAATCGCATAGGCAGGAGCCCCATTATAGATTATGTTGCCATAATCGATGCGTGAGAGTACCATAGCCAGCACAATGATTTTTAAAGCCGAGAGGGAAAAGAAACGGGAAACTTTCCTAATTAGGAGGGGGACCAGGGACTGCAACCACCTCCGGTCAGGACCAGCTCGGTCTTGTACGGATTGAGTTTGAGGTGGTTGCAGTTCATCCAGTCCTGAATGAACGTCATGACTGTCTGGACATTCTGGGCGGATGAAGGTGAGTGGGGGAGGTTGAAGATTAGCTGGAGGTCATCGGCGTAATTAAACACCGTGACCTCCAGCTGCTGTAACATAAAAATAAGGGGGTAAATGTATAAATTAAACAGAAGAGGGGAAAGTGATGAGCCCTGAGGGACCCCGCACTCCACCTTACGGGAGGCCGCGGTGAAGCCAGCCAGATGGACCGCTTGAGCTCTCCCGGCTAGGAAGGACTCGAGCCATGAGAAAGCCAAGCCCTCTATGCCCGCCGCCCTGACACGGTTGAGAAGGATGGAGTGGTCCACCGTGTCAAAAGCGGCGGACAGGTCCAGGAGGATCAGGGCTTGCGGAAGGTTGGTGTCAATACCTTCACGCAGCTCGTCCATCACTGAAATCACCACCTTCTCCGTGGAGTGCAGGGGGCGGAAGCCGGCTTGGCAGGGGGAGAGGCAATGATTTGCCTCTACGTGAGTGCTCAGGGTGGCCGTGACATGGGTTTCGAGAACTTTTGCTAATTAGGGCAGAAGGGAAATAGGGCGGTAATTGGAGGGGGAGGATGGGTCGGCGTCAGGTTTTTTTATGATTGGAATGACAACCGCTGATTTATGTGGACTGGGAACAATGCCATTTCTGAGTGAATCGTTAAGAAGAGTCAGGGGCGGGGTAGGGCAAGCTAGATAGATTTCCCTAAGGATGTGGGCCGGGGCAAAATCCAGGGGGGAACCCGATTTAACCCGGTGAAGCAGCGGGGGAAGTGTGTCATCGGTTAACGGTGGAATAGTGGTCAATTTAAGGGCCGTAGAGGGTGGGGAAGGATTAACAAATGTAGGGGAGGGCGGGGGGATGTTGATTTTGATTTTGGCAACTTTGTCGATGAAAAACTCATTAAGCGAGTTGCAGAGGGACTGGGAAGGGGGGATAGTGGCCGTAGCTCTGCTGGATGATGCCAGTTCATGTACAGTGGCGAAGATTTCCTTCGAGTGGGACTCTGCTACCATTATCCTGCTCGTATAGAACTCTGTTTTGGCCTCAAGAATGCCCTTTTTATAGGCTTGTAGGACGGACAAGTAGATTGTCTTTTGCGCGGGACAATAGGTTCTTCTCCATGCTCGCTCGGCTCTCCTTGCAGCTAATTTCTTTTCTTTTAGGTCTGGGGTAAACCACCGATTGGCTGCGTGGGCTCGCTTGACTGTGAGCCGCCTCAGGGGAGCGTACTCGTCACCCGCCAGGGTCAGCCAGTTGTTAATAGCGGCCAGCTGGGTAGTAGCTGCAAGGCCTGAAAGGTCAGGGCTGGTTTTGGCCAGGGTCGAGCAAAGGGAAGGCATGTCAGTTTTGCCCCATTTCCTGACCCAGGTGTTCTTGGGGAGCTGGGGTTTGGCCACAGGGGCTAGAGCAAGGGAAAAGGTGATAATGGAATGATCTGACCAGGAGCAAGGGGATATTATGGGGGATGTGGACGGGACATTCAGTGCCCAGATCTGGTCTAGCGTGTGGCTGTGTGTGTGGGTGGAACTGTGGGTGACGATAAAAAGTTCAGACTGATCATGAGGTCGGTGAACTCTTTGGATTGAGAGCTCTCAGCAGGGTCATTAGGCCAAAAGTTAAGGTCCCCTAGGACTAGTACAGATGAGTTGTTGATCACCAGGGTAGCCAGGAGGGCCTGAATGCTTGAGAGAAAGGAGGGAGTGGGTTGGGGAGGACGGTAAATTAAAACAATGGTAAGGGGTACCTGGTAGGAAGTCGAACGGGCTACTAGGTAGTCTACGTCAGGGATAGGAAGGGAGGGGAGAATCTGAAAACTGAGATCGGTGAGGGCTATTAGGGCCACTCCTCCGCCCCGCTTGCCCTCCGGACGGTCCGCCCGAATGGCGGAATATGAAGAGGGCAATGCGGCTAGCACATTGGGCAGGGAGTCAGCCTTGAACCAGGTCTCTGTTAGGAATAAGAGATCTGGTTCATAAGTGTCGATGTAATCGAATAGCTCGTACTGGTGATTGACCGCAGACCTGGTATTTAGGAGTGTGGCCGAGGTGTTAAATACCGGAACAAGGGGAACAAATGGTGACAGGGAGGTGGGGGGAGGCATAATAGGCAACGAGGCTAGATGTGACGCGATCCCAGGGGGGAGGTTGGAAAGGGAGGTGAACAGGCCAAGATGCATCAGGTGAGTAGTTACTGAGGGGTCAATGGTCCCTGGAGCCCAATACGAGCGAAGCTGAGATGGCGAGTACGTGATTAGACGGGCAGCATCTCGTGCCCCTAGCCCCGGCCAGCCGCGGACGGGCGCAGACGGGCTTAACTCAGGCACAACTCCGGCGCGCCTTCGTCGCGCCCGCTGCGCTCGTCCGCTGCGCTGACACATACTGCCCGTTTAAATAGGGGCGGAGCGGCGGGGGAGTGGCAGGGCTGGGATAGGGAAGTCAGCCCAACCGAAGATGGCGCCCGCTGCCGCTGGGAGCCCGCAAGCACAATCAGCCCCAGCCGGCAGCTCGTCTCTAGGAATAGAAATCAAGTTAAAACCTGCATAACTTTGAAATAGTTAGTAACAGTATAAAAACACAGTGCGCGGCGTAGTAGCGCCTCCGCTCGCATTCAGCGGGGCGAGATGCAGGGAAATGTTGGCAAAGCTCTCCTAGCGTTCACCGGTCAGCCCACTGCCACCGGGCCACTGGCAAACATGATCATGGAATTCTTGGTCTGCCTGGTCATCATTCCGATGTACTCCTGCACCTAGTCCTAATTATCTGGGGTCTCTTGTTTCACAGGCTCCCGGTCCTGGACCTTTTTACCCCCTCCTCCCTAATTTTCTCCATCAGTCCCACTGGACCAGGGCCGGACTGGCTACCGGGCAGTTTAGAAAGCTGCCAAGCTGGGGGCTGATTTCACTGCGGTGGAGGCTGATTTCGTTCATGGAGACCTGCGTGTGCTTCGAAATAATTAATGCAAAACGAATTTCGTTTAGCACACGCAGGTCTCCATGAACGAAATCACCCCCCAGCTCAGCAGCATTCCAAACTGCCCGGTAGCCAGTCCGGCCCTGCCCTGGACCTGCTTCCCTGGTTTATCTGTTGTCCTTGATTGTCTGTTCCTAGTCCTTCTGTTCCTGATTCTCCTGCTCCATGTAGTCCTGGTCTAAGTCTGGAGCTTCTTTGTTTGGCCCTCATGTAGTGGGTCTTCTGGTGCTGGTTTCCCTAGCCCTCCCTGTCCCCAGGTCATCTTGCCTCATCCTCGTCCTAAAAGATCTCCAGGTTTCCTGGTTTGCCTGTTACACATTATTCTTATCAATCCAACCCTGTTCCTCTCTATTATGGTCCTCCTAGTAAGGATCCTCCTGGGGCTAGACTTCTTCACCCCACCTGCACTGCTCCTCCCCAATCCCATATTACGCGGCACCCTGGTTTATGTAGTCCTTGTCATGCTAGTTTAGGATCCCCGTGAGTCTGACTATCATGGATGTTCTGATCCTAGTCCCACTGGGCCTAGATTTACTGTTCAATTATATCCCTCGTGTTATTTCAATCTAGGATCTCCAGGTCCTGCTAGCGCAGGTCCTTTCTAATTCTGGTCCACTCATTTCTGGCCATTTGGTCTTCCTTGATCTGATCTCTGTGGTCGTGGTCCACCAGTTTCTGGTTCTTCTTTCCATTGGTCTCCTGGTACTGGTCCTCTTTGGTCTGTCTACATGAGTCTGCTACTCCTGGTCCTAGTCGTCCTCGTTCCTCTGGTCCTGGTTGGTGCTCTCAGGCACTCCTTGTTTTATGTTAAAGGGCGTTCTGTTCCTTCTACCCTGGTGCTTCTGTTCCTTAAGACCCTTGTCCACTGGGTCCAGATCCCCCTGTTCCACATCCTCCTGGCCCTCATGGTCCTTCCCAACCTGGTCATGGTACCCTAGTCTTGTTTTTCTTTGTCCTGATCCTCATCATTAATTTATTCCTGGTTCCATCTGGAATTGGTAACACTGTTTACTGGTCTCTGTAGATTAGGTCTTCCTGGGCCTGGTTTTTCTTGTTCTGGCCCTTGTTGCTCTGGTCATTCTAGCCCTCCTTCTGGCACATATTCTCCTGTCCTACATGTCATTATCCTCCACCTACTGGTCTTACTCCTTCCTTCCCCAGACTCCCTCTACAATGACTTCAGTCATGGAAAGCCTCTAATCATGTAACTCAGATTTATTTTTGTGGCTTAAAGATATATTTTGCTGAGAAAGCAATGTCAAGGACAGAAATGAGGGCTCAGTAAAGGCAGGACCTTGCCCACTTACACCACTGCTTAGCATGTTAAAAATCAAAACTACAGTTTTACAGATACAATGTGCAAGTGGCTAAAATGCAAGTGTGGCTGAAGGATCTACTCATGGAATAGGACTAAAAAGCATCTATGCCTGAAACCCACTCTGCTGGGTGAATACTATGAACAAGTGTGTTTATTCTTTGGCAGCTGAGTGAAGTACTCCGAATGAATTAGCCAGATACATTGCTTACCTGTCTTCTGTTTTCACTTTCCCATTACTCAGAAGTGTCATTATTGTGTCTCACTCAATTTACCTCCTGCAGACCTGTTAACTCACACAGTGCCACCGTGTGACACACAATATTGGCTCCCTCGATACGGCCAGCTGATGAGGAGCCGATGTCACACACTGGCGCAAGGAAAACCACTGTATACCGTGGATTTCTAGCTACTCACATCCATTAAACGGTGTGAAAACACCCCAGAACATTGGCAGCAGCCTCACAAGCCTTTTTGTTTTTTGACTTGAAGGAGGGGTCCCGGGGCAGGACTGGGGCAAAAGTGACTCTTATGAAAACTTCTTGCATGAGGCCCCGCCCGTCTAAGTCCCTGCCCCCTCCTCACATGGTAACATTTTAGGTCTCGCGACCTACTGCGCAGCAGTGCACGCGCAGGTCGCGAGACCTCTAGTAGGTGAAAAATAGGGTTTTCAAGCTGACCTGGAATCGCACACGCTCGTGCATGTGCGTTTCCTTTTCAGCTACCCCAGTGGCTTTAGCGTGCGTCTTTTAATGAAAGACTGCACGCTATTGGCCAAAGGCGGGCGCATTGCTCCGCCCACGGCCTATTGGTGTCTATTATGCGCTTGGTGCGCGTAATAGACACCAATAGGCCATCACGTGGTTTCAATTATCTGTGCCCAGACACAGGCGCAATAATTGAAAGCACGTCTCGCTGTAGCACGCGCACAACTCGTGAGCTTCTGTTTGGATCCATTTTACAGTGAGCTCAGCTAATCTGTGCCTGACAGCTGATGCGCGAATGCTGTGGAGTGCTCTGTTGTGATAAGAGGACTGTTGTCAAAGTCTCAGGGTGACGCCATGCCGGTACACAGTGAACTCTGATGCACTGCTGTAATATCGTGCAGTTAGTTGTGCAATGTTGTGACGTCATGCTCATACAGTAAGCTTGCTTGTACACTGCTTCATATCACTACATGCACAAACATACAATAATTGATTCTGCAATGCTGCAATGCCATGTCCGTATAAGGCAACTTTATTTGTGTACTGTTGTGATGTCATGCCACCACCGCTGCACGAGGAGTTTGGTTGCACACTTCGTGACATCGCAGCCTTGCATAATGAATTTGAACACTTCAGTGAGCCACTGTGACGTGTTCCAAATGTATAATAAGTTAGGCTCATTGCAGCTGTCACGTCATGCTAATAACGTTTGCTGCGCATTGCCACTAAATAAAGAGTTAAGCTGGTCACTGCTCGGTCAGGCCAGTGTAAACGAAGAACATGCCCTGCCATTCCAGTGTACAGAGAGTTGCCCTGCCATGTCAGTGTACCGAGAGTGTAGCAGCTCACTGCTGTGACGTCACACCAGCGTACAACAGTCTGGCTCGTCACTGCTCAGTCATGCCAGTGTACACTCAGCTAGGCAACGCGCTGGCTGGTGTGTCGTCATGCACCACGAGTCTGCTCATTGGTGTGACGTCATGTCACTTTACAACGAGTTCTGGTGCCTCCTACCTTTGTACATTGAGTTAGGTCACCTGCGGTGTGATGTCGTGCCAGTGCACCGAGAGTCTGGCTGCTCACTGCTGTGACGTCACACAATGTAAAAGGAGCCTGCCTGCTCACTGCTGTGACGTCACGCAATATAGAAGGACCCTAGCTGCTCTGTGCTGTGACATCACGCAATGTACGATGAGCAAGCTGCGGACAGCGGTGACGTCACACAATGTACAAGGGCCCTGGCTGCTCACTGCTGTGATGTCACGCAACGTACAAGGAGTCTGTCTGCTCATTGTTGTGATGTCACGCAATGTACACGGGCCCTGGCTGCTCACTACGGTGACGTCACTCAGTGTTCAAGGTTCGTGTCAACTGTTGTGAGGAGCCTATCTGTTTTCTACTGTGACGTCACAACGAGGCTCGGCTTCCACATTTCTCCACCGGGAGATAACGGGCTGGGGAGTGTCTAGCAACCAAAAAATGCCCTAGAGTGGATTCCGGACTACGGAGATTGGTATTCCTCACTGTGCCCACGGATGTGTGAGCCACGCTTTGGGCACGAGCAGTTATTATTTTACAAAGAAAGCACTGTAAATGGGAACCCTTTGGATCGATCACATGTGGCCTAACTGCTAGAGAGGCAGGAAACCAGGCTCGAGTCTCGGCAGGGACACTTAATGTCTTGTGATTCTGGGCAAATCACGTAATTTCCCCGCACCTAAAAGGAGCGTGTCCGCCTGTAACGCAACTGGTGCTCATGTAAAGCGCTCCGATACCCTCGGGTCGTGTTCGCGCTAATTAAAACTTCAAAAAGAACTTAAACTTAGATCAAGTATATGACATTTATTTATAACATATATAGAAAGTCAAAACCCTATCTCGTGGCTGTCTCTTTTAATCACAGGTACTATGGATATAGAGAGAGAGTTGTTTAGTTACTAAGGAATCTTCCAGTGTTGCCAAAGATATTAAAAAAACTATCACTTCAATTATTTTCCTAGTGTCACAAAATATTACTGCTACAAGATCCACTGTGTTAAAAAACGGGGTTGATTTTATTAATTTCCTCCCTTTGGGTTACAATCAACCAAAGTATCTTATTACTTGAACAAAAGAATACCACCACCACATCACAAAGACGGTGGTTCCACCATACCGGAGACCCATTATCAGCACTATTAAGAGGTAACAGAGGTAACAGAGTAAATCTTGTATATGCAAGAAAGTCAATTAATAATTAGTCACAAGCTAACCTCCTCCTCTTACCAAATTTGTTTTCTCCTAAAGGCTCAAAATTCATAAGAGTCACGGAATAACGAATACAAACCTGTGGAAAATTGCAATTGATGAAGCAAATTCCAAAAGAAATCCAAATAAGGTACCTAATGGATAAAGAATAATATCAGTATTAGGAGAATTTGTCCTAGGATATGATTTAAGCCCAATGACATCTTAGGTAATAGTGATATTGTACTAAACACGATAGAGCAAGACATGCAGTATTGCTTTGTCTTTAGGAATATAACCATGGATGAAGTTATTTAGAGGAGAGTACAGTTTATTGAATACATAAATAGGTCTTTTTGATTTGTATTTGATAATTAATTGTGTCACAACTGCAGAGATATCTAAAAATATTGTTTTCATTTGTAGAGATGTTATACATACTTGTCCTGATGAAGGTGAACAACTGACAAACACCGAAACGCCGCGTCGACTGTTTTTTTGCATTTTATGTTGTTTTATTAACTTTTATTGTACCTTATGTCATGGTCCAATCAAGATAATGACATATTTTAAAGGATGTGAAATTTGATGTACGTTAGATTGTAACCCAATGGGAGGAAATTAATAAAATCAACCCCGTTTTTTAACACAGTGGATCTTGTAGCAGTAATATTTTGTGACACTAGGAAAATAATTGAAGTGATAGTTTTTTAATATCTTTGGCAACACTGGAAGATTCCTTAGTAACTGAACAACTCTCTCTCTATATCCATAGTACCTGTGATTAAAAGAGACAGCCACGAGATAGGGTTTTGGCTTTCTATATCTATTTACCCCCTCCCTAAAAAATACTCTTAGGGGTATCTTCCTATTTTCTGAAAATTTAATTATAACAGTCAGAGGTGGATGTGACAAACACCTGTCGAATTTTATGCGAATTCATTGTATGCAGGGCTATTAGCAAAACAAAAAGCGCTTTCTGTGTAAATAGTCACTGAACCAAAATCAAAGAGCTACCTCCGAAAAATTTACTTGTACGACTTTTATTTTCAAACAGATCTTCTGTAGCTTGAACAACTTTAAAGGTCAAGGATTTTTTTTAATGAATTAACACTTTAAATACTCTGCAATACAGAGTGAGTTGTATCAAGAGTTCTCGTTTCTTCCACCCCGGAAGTATTATCATATGAGTTGACACTGAAACCTGTGACCTTCGAGTTTGCAACCACTTCCCTGCAGTGGCGGCTGAACCCACTAAGCTTTTCTGCATACACCACTTGCAACTTTCTTCTCCCATTGCTGCTCTCACTTTTCTGTTTTGATGGGCTCAAGACACAGATGAAAAAGCACATGAACGCTAAGAAATTGTTTTCAGATAAATGAAACCAGCTAGCCAATTATTGTATGAAAAATAAAGATATACACACCCACACATTTCGAGCGTGCCTGTGAAAGGAACCTTGCGCAATTCACCAGTCATTTTTGCAAATAAATATGTTCTAAAGAGCAGAAGTTACAAGGAGAAGGTGTCTCAAGGTGTGTCTCTGAACACCAGTGCAGCGGACGTTTTATATCATTTCAGGGTAGTGGCTTTTGGTTTCATATCTCTGTAAATTGTAGATTTAAAAAAAACAAGCATTTGTAATGCAATAGGTCTCGCATTACTGAAAGTTTGAGCTATTGGCTATGCAAATAATAAAGCAACACCAATAACTCAAACTTTTAGTAATGCGAGACCTATTGCATTGCAAATGCTTGTTATTTTAGTTGGCGGGTCTGCTCCGACAACTGTCCCAAAGCAGTGTGCCCGAAGCACTATTTGCCTATTATACTTGTGCCTCCCTCTGAGACCCAGGTACCACCTAGCTGTCTGTATTTCCATGTTTGCTATTGCTTGTCAACTGCTTCTGTGTTGCCAGGTATGAAATACTAGGCAATCACAACCTTCCCCTTAAAAAGGAGCCTAAAGCTAGCACAAGGCTTTCCATAAGAAGCCCAAAAAAGCCCAGCCATTAAAATCATCATAAGGTGAATCATGTACATTAAAAAAACAATGTATTCTCATGCGTGACTAAAACATTAATGTAACATGCCTTAAAACCATACACATTATTCTTTGCGGGTAGCCATACAGTTCTAGACTGCATCATAACATATCTGTCTGCCATATTCTGAAGCTCCTGAAATAGAAGTGTGGAAATCTGGAATAATTTCCATTAGCATAAACTGAAGCCATCTTGTCTGTGGCATCCATTTTGTTAGCTATGAAATTCTTCTGTCTTCACTGCTGCTTGCCATTCCATTCTTTTTGAGTCATCAACTTTAGTTAAGTCCTTCTGTACTGGGCCAAAGCAATGTTTGTGCTGCGCAAGTGCCTGTAGCTGCTGAAATGCACCTGGTTAAAGATGTAACTGTCAGATATTTTGTGCTGCTGTGAGCAGTTCTGTTCCCCTTCCCACTTTGTTGACTAAGTGATTACTCATCTGCCCATGTCTGGTTGTAACTATTCCGGTGTAGGCCTGTACCTTCTATTTGTATCCACATGCTTACCAGTGCAGAAAACACAATATATAAGCACCATGGTCTGTGTATTCAAGCCACTACCACCTGGAACACTTGAGTGTGTTGTATGGATATGGTCTCACTCATGGGAGAATAAACTTGTTATTTTGAATCCAGCTTCAGTTTCAATCTCTACTTTGTTTGTCTAAGGACCCATGGACAGAGGAGGGTGATCCCTGCACCGGTGTGCCCCTTAAAAAGGCACATTTCCACAGTTTGGCGCCCGATGTGGCCCCTCATCGGAGACACAGCCGCCCAAAGGAGTGGTCTTGACAGAAGTTTGGAATTCTACTGAGGAGACGTCCTGCATGAGGAGACCCTTGCTTTGCAGCCGAAGTGATTTTTCCGGTTTTCTTAATCTGACCCTCCAGGTGGTGGCCGGTCCGACTGAGGTTTCCTTTGGCGCAAGTATTTGCAGTGAACATTAGGTCGACCAAGAGATTGACAGTTGGAGGTTGGAGACTTTTGTTTGGTAAGGTCGCTGAAGCAGCACTCTTGATTTGCTTGGCCAAGATTCTGGTTCTGTTTATTTGATTTATCTTTTGCAAAAAAAAAGGTAGGTAATGTGGAGATTTTTCTCTACTTTTGAGTATATTTGATCTGTAATATTTTACACAAAATTGGTAGCATGCCTGTTCCCAGCACACTTCGTAGGCTGTGTTGCTGTCTTGGAGGTAACAAAATGGATTTGGAAAGAAGTCAGCCGGCTTCCCCAGTGGGTACACCTAATAGGCATATGTACATTAAATACGGTATTTCTTCCATAAGGTATAGTACACTGTGGAACAAATATACGAAAAAGGATCCTGATTTACGATGGCCTGTGAATGGGTCATTTGACTCTAAAAAGATTCAGTATGTAGAGCAGTGTTTGTTTAAATGTAAGAGTCGACAAGATATGTTTGATTGTGTCGGAATGTGGGAGAAAGAAGTGCAAGAGAAAGTGAGGAAAGAAGAAGCGATAGCAGAAAAAGAACAGCGTAAATAAATATATCAAAAAGCGTTAGAATTAAAAAATAAAGAGATGAAGGCAATAAAAGAGGAAAGGGCCCGTCATTTAGAGGTAACTGGCCACTACCCTATTAGGCGCCACATTTATCCCATACCTAATAAACCTCAAGATGATTCCATCTTGTTAGATAGACCTCCACCCCCATATAAATTTCCCTCTGTTCCTGAGAATTATCTTTCTGAAGAAGAACATCTTTCTTCAGATGATAAAGACTTAGATAAGCAAGATGGGCGACGGACTCGATCTACTTTGACTGTTGATAAATAAGCCACTATCAGATCCACTGCTCTTAAAGAAGCTCCTTGGACTAATTTTGCCCCAGACCTTGTAGCGATGGTTCAGCAGTGGAAGGATTTAGAGCAGTTATATTTTGCAGAGAAGTTTACCTGGGAGGTAATAGTTGGTTTTAGAAACGTTTCTAAAAACTTAAGAGCCCAATGATATCAATTTTGATTATAAACAATTAAGTGATGGAACTTTCATTTTGTCAAATATATCTGATCTAATTAGGTGAGTAGTTAAATTAAGACATGATACACAACGTTTAAAAGCGGAGCAAAAATCAGCTGGTAAAGTTCAAACAGTTCAGACTCCAGTACAAAAAGAAGACGTTTTGGGGACAGATAATGACCCTAGTGATACTGTAGTTACAGTGAGACTGATGCGTGAAGCTGCGCCTTTGTAGGTTCCTCCGAAGGGTGCGGAAACAAGTGCCGATAAAGATTCAAATTATGCGAAGGGATATTTTGTCTATAATTGGGTCTATACTCCTTGGAGTAGAGCAGGTGTTATGGCTCTTAAAGTTGCTTTGCCTGACCCCGGAAAAATCCGCCCGCTTTCTATGAAGAAGTGGAAGGCGCCATTAGCTCCTGCACTATGACCTTGCCCGATATTGATATGGTTTTGGACTTATTTTGCCCCCTGGTATGTGGAGAACAATTCGGAAAATAGATGATAACGTAGCATATAATGATTCATGGGTGCATTCGGTTATGTTTCTTTCTCCCTTTTTATTCCACATTGACACCCTGGAAAGGGGTATGTTACATGACATGTAAAAGGCAATAAAAAAAAATGATGATACTTGGGTGCATTTAGAAGAAATCGATGCGGCTAGGGAACCTGCTCAGAAACCACAACAGGAGATATTAGATCTTCCCAAAGCTATTGTAACTCAGTTAAAAACTCTCACACCCCCTAAGAAAATAGATTGGACAATGTTAGCATCTTGTAAACAGAAAGCGTAGGAGTTGGTTTCTGATTTCTTTACACGATTTGAAGAGACATTTCATGACTTTAGTGGATAGATGACACGGATAAGTATCTATTCATTGACAAATTTGCTGCTAACATATTGCCAGAAATAGCTAGTCGCCTAAAGGCCAGTGAGAGTGGGGAAGACTTCCCCAGTTCCCCAGTCTCCCTTTTGACTATGGCCCAATATTATGAGCGTCAGGAATTGGAAGCAAAAGGCAAGGAGGATAAGAAGGGATACGGATTTAAAGACGAAGGTTCTGTTCGCTCAAGTCTATGGTCCACCTTTCAGAGGTGGTGGTAGAGGTGGAAGGGCAGTATATACCCCTGGTGTAGCCCCTTTCTCTCAAGAAACATTGTCTTCTGATCAGTGTTCTTATTGTAAAGAGATTGGACATTGGCATTCTGAATGCCCCCTTTTGCGAGGTCAGCAGTATCAACAGGGTAGAGGAGGCATGAGTGGACGCCCAGGGAATTCAGGACAAAGGGGAGGAATAGAAAATCGTACCAGATTTGTGGCAGTTTAACATGGACCAAACTATTCTAATACTTTTGACAGACGGAAACAATATCAAATGACAGATTATTCGACTGATGGTTTAGGGGATTCTAATTATGCATGGGAATGCCTAGGATGGGGTAAGGAACCGGTCGAGGTCCCAGTAGATCAGAAGGGTCCCTATGTTGATGCAAACGTCTTGGGTTCTACTGATCAGTATCTGGTTGATACAGGGGCTACTCGTGGCACTCTGCCTAAAAAATTGTTTCCCCAGGGCTTCTCTGACTGGCGCAATGATAACATTAATAGGATTCGATGGGACACCTACACTTAGCCCACTGTCACAGCTACTTGCATTTAGTCTTAATAAATTCACTGCAGCATGTCTATTTTTGCTTTCCCCTAACACGCCGGATAACATTGTGGGTATCGATATGCTTAAACATTTCCGTGCTACAATACATGCGAGAGGCAAGATGGCGGTCAACTGAGACCGTAGCTGCGCACTATGCTGAGAGCCCGGTGACTTTCTCAACTGCTGTGCTGTGATTTTTTCCGGGCGGAGAGGGGGGAAGGCAGAGAATGGAAACTATGCAGACAGAGTTTATCCGTACTCCTCAAACCCCGCAGGGGCGATCCATCCAGCTTGTGGGGGCCTACATCGGGTTGGCAATACTCAGGTATATCAAATACCTGAAGGGGACATTCTTGGCACCCTTGGCATCCTCGGCATACTCAGCGATCTCGATTGTGCACACGGACTGCGCTGGTGTAGAGGCAGATCGGGTAACGGATTTGGCGTTGGAGTCAGCGGCGGCGGCATCAGTGGAGCCTGCGCCTATCGGGCTTACTCTGGAGACGACAGAACTCGTGGGGGCCGAGGAAGCTGCAGAAATGGGCCCAAAATCGGCAGAGGCGCTGGCGAACGCAAAGGCAAACCTTGGCTTGAAGAATTCTGCGCCCGCGGCAAGCACAGACACGGGGGAAGCTGAGTCATTGGATTTAATGCCCGCGAGGGGTCGCCAAGGTGAAGGAGCCGGTACAGGAGTGGGGACGATATCGTAAAAAAAGAAAGGAGGAGTAGTGACTAAGCCGGCCGGTCCCACAGTGATGGATCTCATGAGGGGCACTGGCGGGAAGGTAACTAACGCACCGGAGTCCAGAGGGGTGAGAATTGTGAAGGAGCCACCAGCCAGCCAGGTACTAAGAGATGCTTCTGAGACAGTCTTGGGGGGTAATCCTTGTCCCCCAGTGAGAACAAGCGGGGTGAAGCTGATATATGACTGAGTGCTATAGAAGTAGGGCATGCCTCCATAGAAGATAATGCTCCTGATGTTAATATCACGGACAAGGCTGATAATGTTGACAAGGCTGATAATGTTGACAATGTTGCCATGGTAGGTCACGCGGTTGGTATATCAGCCCAGCCGGTATTAAGATCAGAAATAGAAACAGAAGAGGAAAGTACGTGTGGGGGTAGAAAGCTTGAAAAGGATTCTGAAACGGAATGGTCAGAGGGACAACAGCAACGCCGACTTTAACAACAGTGACGTTGAGCTCAAACTGTCAGATGGTGGAAGTCCTAGGACGATTCAGAGGAGAAGGAAAACGCGAGAGAGAGACCTTACATGGGACTATACCCCCTCGGTCCAGCTTACGGGGGCCCCAGCTAGGGAAGAAAAAGGGGAGAGGGGGGAGCCTAGTTTGCCGACATTAGAGACTATCTTCCAGGCAATGTCCACCCACCGTGAGGAGATGCTGCAAGACGGGTGTAAGGCTCAGGCTGAGATAAGAAAAGTACAGGGAGTGATGCGAAAATTGACATAAACATGTAGTGCGTTTGGGGAGCGGATGCCGGATTTGGAGGCAAGGATCTGCACTACATAATCAGATCTTGCAACCACTCAGGAGCAGGCTAAATCACAGGAGGCACAGATAGCCGATATCCAGTGGAAATCCAGTGGAAACAGGAAGAACATGAGAACCGCCAACGGCGAAATAACTTGCGCGTTTGGGGGTTCCAGAGGAGGTGGAGGGGGAGGATGCCTGTAGGTATGTCATTGAATTGTTTAGAGAATCACTCCCGGAGCTCACAGACTGGAATTGGTCATTAAAGGTTCAGCGGGCGCAGAGGGTACCCTTTGTACAAAAGCAGCCAGTAAGAGCATGGGCATTGCCATGAGCCATTCTGGTATACTTTGGTAGCTTTCTGTTATGACAAGGCTAGACCTGAGGCAAGGCGATCCAGGAACGGGGTCTCCTATTTTGTTCGCCCAGACTTCTGCCATACCACAGTCGAAAGACGGTGAGGCAGATGATTAAACCCTTCCAGGGTAAAAAGGCTCAGGCTTTTTTTTAATAATCCTGCCCGGTTAAAGGTTATCTGGAGTGGACAAACACGCTTTTTTATGTCCGATATAAAAGCTAAGCAATATTTGGATAGCTTGACAGGGTGAGAAGGATGGAAACATATTAAAGGCAGGGGTCATGACTATTCCTTTCTTCTTGGGGCTTCTTCCTTTTGTCTGTTTCTTCTCCCTTTCTTTTTTTTCTCTTCTTTTTTTTCTTTTCTGGAGGCTAGCACAGCTAAACACTAGAAGGAGGATAGGATATAGTAACAACTACACAGCATATATTAAATAAAGGCACTGTTTGTTTATGGGCTCTCAGCTATGTGCGATGCATCCATCACGCGCAGACACCTGTCTGAGTGTCTCTCGGAGGGGATTGGGGGAGGGTGGGAAAGGGGGCGGAGGGGGGGATAAAATGTGAGAAAAACATACCCAGAGAAGAAGAGGAAATATTTAGACAACTAAAAGACATATGTGTGATTCAGAGTATGATCTGTATGAATTGTATAGCGTTGCAGAGAACGGATGGGAAAAGAGGATTGGTAGAAGTACAAGGAACTGCTAAAATTAAATAAAGATGGGGAAAATAAACATCTGCTCATTCAATGTAGCAGGACTTAATGATGCAGCCAAGAGGGGTAGACTGGGGGAGTTGGTAAAGTTAAATTCATTTGATGTTATCTGCTTGCAAGAGACCCATGTACCGTGGGAAAAAAGACACTGGATGACAATTCAGTAATATAATCTATTGACATCTACATCTCAAACTTCAAAGATCCGATGGGTAGCCATCTTGGCTAAGACATCTTTGGGCCAAGTCAAGCGAAAGGCAGCTGATACTCTAGGAAGATGGGCGATAGTTTAGCTTTGGATGGGTCTCACTATATGCTCAATCTATGGGTCAAATCATGACGATCCCCGGATCGAAGATCTTGAGCTAGAATTGGCAATGTGGCCTACGCCCCTAATTGCATGCGGAGATTTCAACATTGCTCTAGATCCACAGCCTGGTCAAATCAATCGAGGGAATTATCAAGGGCGGAAACCGCGGGTATACAGGGCACTAACCTCACTTAACAAGAGTCACGGATTAGTGGCTATATGGATGGCTAAAAATACCTCCCAAAACAAGTGAAGCACATACTTTTCATACAAAATATGTCAGAATTGATTATTTTATTTATTTTATTTAATAGAGCTAGCGTTAAAATCTTACCTAAGGTCCTATCAGATCACAATCCGTTAGGTCTGGGGGTGGAAATTCCAGGTTTTATAAAAAAAAAGGGGAAAGTGGTCACTTGAAGACGCTATTGGTCAACAGGGATTATATTGAGCATATTAATAAGTGGACAGTTGACTATTTTAACATTAATAGGTATAGTGCTTCTAGAATAGTTGTTTGGGATGCCTTTAAGGCGGGTCTGAGGGGAGAAACTATTAGCTACACTGACTGAGCAAGAGTGCTGTGTATGGAGAAAAATCAAGAGCTAATGTGTAGACTCAAAGTGGCAGAAGAAGAGCATGCTGTCACGATTGCCGATGTAGTTTCCTGGTTCAAGATGGCGTCTCTCTACCGCACATGCGCAAATAAGACAGGCAGGTTGAAAAGCCTGACTTCCTGTCTCATCGAGGCTTCGTGTTCTAGTGTTGCCTTCGTTCCTGTTTTTCGGGCTTCCTGTTTCTGGACTTCCTCTCGTGACTCCCGCGAGCCTGATTCCTTGTTTGCTTGCCCTGGAATTCCTCGTTTACTTTCCTGCACGGTTTTCCCGCTTGCCCGCATTTGCTTTAACGACTACCGTATCTGCCCCTTATCCTCCGTGTAGCCGAACACCTCTGGTGAGTGTGATTGCGCGAGCGGGATTGTTCACCGTTCGGCTCCGCAGACCTGCCGGGTTTTGCTCCGCGGGTCTGCCAGGTCGGTCGGTGGGAGTTTCGTAGGCGGTAGCGCTCACTCAGAGGGGGTTCCGCTGTGCGTTGAGCACTCCCCTTTTTTCATTCCGTTTTTTTCCTTCGTTTGGAACAGTTTTGGTGCCTGGTCAGTCTACATTATGTATCGCTGCTGACAAGAATCATCGTCTGGAAGACCTTGGGTTCATGGTAAACAGCGCGTTGCACTGCTTTAATTACATGTGTACATATATTTAGACTATTGGTTGTTTAAATCGTGTACTTTTACTATTATAGGAAGTGCAAAGAACTATTCAAAGACTCATCTCAATCTGTGAATCAACAGTCTTGGTGAGCTGTATGTTTGATGAAGCGATATGGAAGACACTGTATCTAGAATTTACTCGTTAATGCTTACAATATCTCTTTTCCCTTAGAAAGACTGACACGTTCTTTATGCCTACACTGAGATTTCCTGTCCTAATAGAAAGCCTCATACCTGAGTATTAGGTAAACCTCTGCGATAACAGTACTTTGGGTAATCTGACTCTGTCCTCTTGTGTTTACCACAGTATTCCCTTCCTTTGCAGAAGCCATATTACCTACCTGCCAGCAGTGAGAGGGCTGTAGCACAAAGACTGTCTCCCCCCTTCTTTCCTTGTTTTGTTTCCCTTCTTTCCCTGGCTTACCTTTGCGCCCTAGATTTTGATAGGGACGATTGGTAGTAAGGGTAGGTTGAGGACCTAGCTACAAGTTCCTGGTTTCCTGACGCTCCCTTGGAACTATATTGGTAAGATCATTGCAGAACGCGAAGCCCAAGTGGTGTGTTCTGCCTGAGCGTCATGGAACCAGATCAGGTGACAATGGCAGATTTGGCCAAAATGATGGGCAATCTGCAGTTAGAGACTCAGGCGTTGACAACCAGGTTGGATGCACTACAAAGAGAGAGACAGGGTGGTGCTGGAGGAGGTTCTTCTGTAGTTCCTCTGGTAGTCCATGTGACCACGCCTCAGTCAATCCCCTTAGCTCCCCCTGAGAGGTTCTCTGGTGAAGCAACTCGGTGTGCAGCATTCTTGAGTCAATGCCAGTTACATTTCACATGCAAGGCGGCTTGTTTTCCTACGGACCAGGCAAAGGTGGCTTTTGTAATATCTTATTTAGGTGGATCTGCTGCTAACTGGTCGATACCTTTAGTAGAACGGAATGATCCCTTGTTAAACAATTACGTAGCCTTCAAAAGAGAATTCCAGAAACTATATGATAAACATACGTATACCCACTTGGCAGATACAGAACTGCTTTCCCTGAGACAAGGAACCAAAGACATTACATCCTAATCACTACATTTGAGAGGTTGGTGGTAGAGGCAAGGTGGCCAGAAGAAAAACGCAGGGTATTGTTCTACAGGGGTCTTAGGGATGACCTAAAGGATGCCCTGGCTCAAACTGTAGACCCCCCTGAGGCATGTAATGATCTGATAGATCTAGTGGTAAGAATCGAGCACCGCCTTCTAGAGCGTAAAAGAGAAAGAGGAAAACCAGAGACCCGACTATTAGTATTTAGGGAAAGAAAGACAGAACCTAGCTCGAGTTCGACGGTTGAGGAAGGAGAACCTATGCAGATAGGCATAGTGAGAGGGCCCTTAAGTCCCGAAGAAAGACAACGTCGAAGAGAAAACAAGCTTTGCATGTATTGTGGTAAGGCAGGTCATTTTCTTAAGACTTGCCCTACAAAGCCTCTACAGAACAAAAAGGCGGAAAACTAGCAAGCCCGAGGCCCTGTGAGACGAGGACCCCGGGTAATTCTGGTTTAATTGTCTCTTCTTCTGATCCAGATACTGTTCCATCTAGTCATTTCTATATATCGGCACTTTTAGCTTGGGAAACAGGGAACACTCCTGTTCTAGTAATGATTGACTCAGGGGCGTCGGGTAACTTTATGGATAGTACTTTGGCCCAGAACAACCACATAGAAAGAAGAACAAAGGAGCATAGTGAGAAAGTAACCACCATTGATGGTAGCGAATTAAAGTCTGGGCCTATTTCTCATCAGACTGTATCCATACAGCTTACTATTGAACCTGGACATCATGAAACATTAGCCTTTGATTTGATTCAGTCCCCCCAATTCCCTGTCTTATTAGGCCTACCCTGGCTAAGGTTCCATAACCCCCTTATTGATTGGAAAAAATCTACCCTGCAGTTTAGGCCTGAAAATTGTATGTCACATTTCCTGGCTGCTGTTACAGAAGAGGGGGAGATCATTACTACCCCCTTGACTTCTTCTTCTACTGGAGGGGACCAGCCTAGTGAGGAGGAGATACAGGTTCTTCCTATGGAATATCATGAATTCTAGTCTATCTTTGATGCTGAAAAGGCTACGAGTCTCCCACCTCATAGGCCTTATGATTGCCGCATAGATTTACAATCAGGGGCCAAGATACCCTGTAGTCGGGTATACTCTCTGACGGAGAAGGAAAATCTCTATCTGCGAGAATACCTCGATACCATGCTAGAAAAAGGGTTTATTCGTCCCTCCAGATCTCCCGCTTCTTCCTCGTTATTTTTCATATCAAAGCGGGAGGGCGGTCTTCGATGTTGCATCGACTATAGGTCTCTTAACTACATCACTATTAAGAACAGGTACCCTCTTCCCCTCATTGCTTCCCACCTAGATAGAATCAAGGATGCGCAAGTGTTCACAAAACTTGATTTACGAGGGGCATACCACTTGGTAGTGTCATGGAAGGAGATGAGTGGAAGACTACTTTTTGTACAAAATATGGGTTATTCGAATATCTTGTAATGCCTTTTGGGCTCTGTAATGCCCCCTCGGCATTCCAATATTTTATAAACGAGGTTATCAAAGACTTGCTAGACTAATTCGTCATAGCCTATATAGATGACTTACTGATTTTCTCTCCTTCCCTTCAAGAACATGTACATCATGTCAGCCAGGTTCTAAACGCTTACAAAACAACCAATTGTATTGTAAGTTGGAAAAATGTATGTTCCACGTACAAAAGGTGGCCTTCTTGGGATTTATCATTTCTCCTCAGGGATTAAGTATTGATCCTCAAAGGATGGAGGCTTTTCATAGGTGGCCAGCTCTTCAAAACATCAAGAGTATCCAAAGTTTTCTTGGATTCGCCAACTTTTATAGGCGATGTATTAAGGGGTTCTCAGGATTAGTGGCACCCAACACAAGATTGTTAAAGAAGGGTGTTCCCTTTCTTTGGACACCAGAAGCTGATGAGGCTTTTCATTCCCTGAAGAAGGCCTTTTCACAAGCCCCTTTATTGCGGCATCCTGATCCGGCTCATCCTTTTATAGTTGAAGCGTACGCCTCCCAAGTGGCAGTTGGGGGGTTCTTTCCCAGGCAGACCCAGTAACGGGAGAAGCCCATCCAGTGGCTTTTTTTTCACATAAATTAACACCAGCAGAATTGAACTATCCAGTGGGGGACAAGGAATTATTTGCCATCAAGAAGGCTTTTGAAGAGCGGAGGCAGTATTTATTGGGTGCACACCATGCTGTTACAGTGTTTACAGACCACCGTAATCTACAGTTTTTGAAGTCTGCTAAGGCGTTATCTATGAGGCAATTGAGGGGGACACAATTTTTTAGTGAATACAACTTCACCATTCATTACCGAGTAGGGAGGAGAAATGGTAAAGCGGACGCCTTGTCCTGGCTAGGATTTGATCCCCCAGAGGAGAAGGTTGAACCACCCCACATCATACCTAGTGATAGGTTTGTAGGAGGATCCTTGTCAGAGAAAGAATACATGGAAAAGGTGAAAGAAGACCAAGAATCAAGGGATTTACAGAAAATAACAGGGTCTAACCCGATGATTAATGAATCTGGCTATGTTTACGTACAAGGTGGGCTTCTATTGCCTACACCCGACTTACAGAGACAGGCTTTGGAGTGGTGTCATTCGCACCCTTTAGCAGGACACCCAGGAATCAAGTAAACTACAGAATCTTTACGTAGATGTTTCTGGTGGCCCACCTTGGTGAAGGACGCTGAGCAGTACATTAAAACGTGTCTTACTTGTGCCCAGAGTAAAGTATCACATCAGAAACCGATAGGTTTGCTTCAGCCTTTGCCTACACCTCCTCATTCTTGGCACACGGTATCCCTAGATTTTATAGTGGAGTTACCACCCACCACAAAGGGACACAACACATTACTAGTAGTGGTGGATTTATTCACTAAAACAGAACATTTCATTCCACTTAAGGGTCTCCCTACTGCCAAAGAGCTAGCCTCCACTTTTCTTCAACAAGTGGTTCGTTTACATGGATTCCCCTCTGTACTAATTTCGGATAGGGGTGCACAGTTCATTTCCCGGTTCTGGAGACAACTGTGTTCACTTCTTCAAATAGATGTCAGATTATCTTCCAGTCACCATCTGCAGACAGATGGCCAAACGGAAAGGGTGAACCAGTGCTTTGAACAATTCATCAGGAGTCAGGCCTTACATTCTCTCAAGGAATGGGACTCAATGGTATGGGTGGCGGAGATTGCATATAATAATGGTTACCATTCCTCCATTAAATATACACCCTTTTTCTGTTCTTATGGTTACCATCCTAAGACACTACCATCTCAGACTCTTTCAGATTGCAATTCTCAAGCAGTATCTGACATCGTTCAAAAACGACACCAAATACACACTGCCACTCTAGACAATTTAGAGCAAGCCAAGGCCTATTATAAGAAGGGGGCTGATTCCCATAGGAGGTTAGAGCCTACATTCAAACAGGGAGATGAGGTGTGGTTGTCAACCAAGTATATATCTCTCAGAGGCACATGAAAGACAATTTTCCCTCATTGACCACATTAATTTAGCAACGATATAATTCTCATTAACTCTTTAACAGAACAAGGGTGACAAATACACAATATTCATTTATCCTTTTTATAAAACTTTTATTTATTTATTTATTTACTTTTTATCACAAAGTCTTCTCTTTGATTTCTTTTCATATATATCTTATTTTCTTTCTCTCATAAAGATTTATAGTGCCTTGTGTCTATGTTCCTAAACAATTTATAGATATAGAACAAAGTTTCATTACAATTTCTTACAAAAAGAAATTCCTTTTAACATTTAAATATACACATCGTAAAAAACACCAATATACCCCCCCAAAAATTGTATATTTCAAAATACAGTTGCACCCCCTGGATAACACCAATCTCCATCATTCAGTCTCATACAGTCATGCCCTCACTACACACATTCAAACAAAATCTGTATAAGGGCTGGATCTAGCTGGCAGAGAGATTACTGCCCCTAGATAAATCTCAGATCGCAGTGTGAGATTCTGCCCTCGGTCGACGCACGTTTCGGTGGTACAGAGCCACCTTCCTCAGGACCTTTTCCAGATTACCCAACCAAACTTGTCCAGGGGACCTATAAATACATAAAATATATGTCACCACACATGAGCTCCACAGGTGGAGAAATATACGACATATTAATTAGCATCAACCCGACACAGACCTCCCCATGTGACCAACCAACATAGGTTTCACCTACTTAATAGGAGTTAAAAAAAAACACCATTAGTGAAAAAGAAAGAAGAGGAAGGGGAAACAAGAAAAGAAAAAGCAGGTAGTGGAGTTACAGCAACCACATCTTCTCAACATATCGAGTTCCTATCCTGTTTGACACATTGACTATATACCTTGAGAACACTTCAATACTTACATACAATAAAAAGGCACTGTTCTTGTCCAATATTAGAGAATTCAGCAGTTGGACCCCACTACGATTTACAGTCTATAGATTTATAGAGTGTATAAAAGAGCTACCTAAGAAAATGGGAGACCACAGTGTCAACCATTAGTATCAGGTCTCCTCAAAGATAGGCCAGGAATCGCTTGATAGAGTTAACATATCTTACCCCAAATATCACAGCGTGGCCTACTGTATAGGTCAGCAAATCAGTTCAAGTTCAGGATGAACGCCATCTGTCTCATTAGCTACAGGAGGACAACCACAAGATGGTCAGGACAAAGTGTTCACACGATTAACAAGCGATATGAGTGGTCCAATAGTTATAACAATGAATTGGACCCACCTTTATTTTTCCAATCCGATATTTTATATCCTATCTATTTCCTTATGACTCATTGTTGCATAGATACTCAATGAAGATTTGGCTACCATCTAAACCTTTATGCCACCTGAAGAGGAAGACAATACTACGCGTTATTTGAAGATCAAATATTGATCCTACAAAGAGAGACGGGGGAGAAAAGTGATAAAAGAATCATCTGCCCCATATCGAAACCGATCACAAATGACTAAATACAATTTCTAAGAAAGGCGTGAGACCTCCACGTTGGTAAATCACTGTTATTTGTCTACAATCCGAGATATCACTTCAGTGATCATACATAGATTGCATACTAAAGCCCAATCATTATTATGGCCGTAATCTAGGCTTCGGGCGCGTAAAATGGCGTCGATGTTGAACGCCGTCCCTATCACGGCTGTAGTTTTGAATCCGTGATGTCCTCCGGGAATATTCTTACGGACTACATCCGATAAACAGAATAAAGATAAGCACTAACCCAATTGGCGTGCTTCCCCTAGTGTACAGTCGATAGAACATTCAAAGAAAAGTCCCCCCGCGGTGTACCCGAACGCCCAGTTGGCATGCTTCCCCTAGTATGGCATCGATAGGGCGATCAGAGATAGGTTCCCCCACGGTGTATCCAAACGTCTTAACAAGGCTTACCTGAATCAGAAATAGTAGCGGGCCGTCGTGTCTGTCAACTCCATGACACGTATCGGAGTGTGAGCGCACCCGTGTTCCTACCGCATTTAAGCCTGATACAAAGTGCCAGAGCCATCGCGATATCTTATAACTCCCCATGTAATATCCGTAAGTTGGAAAAAACAAATGAGGGACAAACCCGCAGCCATATTGTGTGAGGAAAACTAGGATTTCAATGATACGGCTATAACGGAAACGACAAAGGACTAAAAACCAACCATAATGAGACAAAACAGAAGAGATTAATTACAGCTATATAACAACAGATATTTACAAATACGGAAACACCTCATATGTAGAGGTAACCAAATTCAACGAGAGTTTATGGTGCAGTTAAGAAGCGCTCTGGGCCACAGTATGAGCATATATTCCGAGGACAATTGAACGAGTGTGAGGTACCACACCCACGCAAAATATTGCCGCATAATGCAGCAAGAAAAAGATCAAGAAGATTTTCCGAGAAAGTAATGCACAGATGTGTACAGTTAGCACTAACCAACAAAGAAAGGGATGAAAAAATGATATGAGAACCCAAATGCGGGGACACAGGTAAGCAAATAAAGATGTAAGAATAGATATGTTAGATTTGCTAGTTAAATGATAAAGACTACAAGGATTTATTAAAATCAAACATGCAAAAGAAACAATCGGGTCAAAACAGTGGGGGAAGAAAAATACGGTGTAAGAATAATTCAGAATTCAAAAGTACTTTATTCAGGTTTTTTTTCATACAAAAACCATAAAAGTGCATAAAACAGAATATATTTCAAGCATTAGGTTAAAAAGAAGAAAAAACATGTTAAATTACAATGGATGAGACAAATATTTCATAGTTTTAAAGTCCATCTGTCACATATTAAAAAGGAACATCTTTCGGGGGTTAACTTATATAACTCTAAGTATCCAAACATTTTCTGTACTACATGGAACTTTTTAAAAAACCGATCACATGGGGTATACATTCCGATTTTAACAGCTGTAAGTATAGTAGGGCGGGGCGGGCTTGTACAAATTGCAATCTTTTTAAAATAGGTTTAAGATAAAAAGCCCTAGGGAATTCATAATATTTACAGAAAAACATGAAGTGTAGCAGATCCTGTGGAGACAGATTGTCGCAGCCACAGGGTGCTAACACAGTCCCTCTGTGGCACCCCTTCGGGACTGCGATTAAAAGATGAAATAAATTAAACCTAAACCTAATTAATAAAAAGCGCTCTTGTGCTGTTAGTGGCCAGAGTAAGTACGGTTCCTCAGCTGGTGAGGTTTTAAGCATCATATGGAGGCACACATTGGGCTTCAAAAGGTCCTTTTGTAAATGTAAATGTATTTGAGCTTATAAAGCGCACTGCTACCCGTCTGTAGGTTTCCTGGCGCTGTATAACTCTGGGGAACCCGTCCTGGCTTTCCCTGTGGGATGGTCCCTGCTGGGAGTCCCCAAGGCGGAGCCAGGCATCCCTGGAATTGATGGGGCCGTTGTGGAGATTAGGCAAGCTAATGCCCAGAGTTGCCGAGTGGAACCCCTGATTAGAGTAAGCACCGAAGCGAGAATTATCGAGTCCGCTGTCCCAAGTCCACGACCCTGCCGCGTCGGGAATTGAACCCTGGTCCCGGGCTGACTTCTGCTCCCGGGTCTGACGCCTCTAACCAGTGAGCCACACTACTACTTTTCCTGCCTGTCCATTAATTTACGTGTAATGGAGGACTGTTTTATGTATGCTACATCGTTCCTGTTAATTCCTTCCGGATTCAAAAACAGGTCCAAGCGTCCTTCCTTCCCAAAACTAGTTTTAAGGTATTTCATCCAGGGAATCTTGGTCATACAATCAAGGCTCAGTGTCTCTTTTAAGAGACTATGGGTTAGACCGAGCTGTTTGTTGAGCCAACATTGTAGCCAGAAGATAAGAGGGCGCATGGACAGGGTGTCACTGATAAAAGGCATACCAGTCTCTTCATGCACGGACATATTCGATGTCCCCTGTGGGACACATAGGAGCTGTTTTAGGAATTTGTTTTCAACCACCTGGAGGCCCTCTAGGTTACAATAGGCCCATAGTTCACTTCCATAGCTGGCTATCGAAACACTCTTTGGCAGGTAAACCTTCAACATCACCCCCACTGGTATGTTGCCCATTCTCGCAGCGAAGTCAAAGAGTGCTGCGTTTGCCCTTATAACCTCCCCCCTTTTTTTTATTTAGGAGAGAGGCCCAGTTCAGCTGATAATCCAGATGGACACCAAGGTAAGAAAAAGAGGTACACAAAGGCACCCTGGTGCCATTTACCATAAAGGGGTACTGTATTTAACTCCTTTCCCCACCTGCATAACGTAAGATTTTGTGTTATTTATGGATAGGTCTCGACTATCCATAAATCCATGAAAGGCGTAGAGTAAAGATTGTATCCCTTTCGGTGTGCGGGCTATAAGGACGGCATCGTCCGCATACAGCCGGACGGGGAATCCCCGACGGCCCACATAGGGGTAATCTGCCCCTGTGTCAACCAATATGTCCTCAAGGTCATTTATGTAAAGATTAAAAAGAAAAGGGGCCAGGATAAACCCCTGCCAGTCCTAAAATTTCTTGATGCCTTCAGATCCATGGAGTATCTTACGTTTGACTTTGTGTCTCTATGTAGATCTTTTAAAAAATGTATCAGGCGGAGAGGTCTCTGGAGCCATTGATATTGGTAGGGGGGTGAGACAGGGGTGCGTTTTAGCACCCCTGTTGTTTATCATCTATATTAATGGCCTATCTGGAACCCTCAAACAAGTCACCAGCGATGTACCGATAATTATGGGGAAACCTCTTTCAGTTTTATTATACGCGGATGACGCAGTGCTTATGGCCCGCACATCAAATGCCCTCCGTCTACTTGTTCAAAGTTTTGTCAAACATATGGAGGGACTGGATCTGCGTGTACATTTTAAAAAGTCTTTTATCATGTCATGTGGCCCTGGGAAGCGGAAGCTCAATACTATACACATAGGGACAGACAAACTCGAATCTGTCCCTACGTTTCCTTATTTAGGGTTGGTTTTCGCTGCGAACGGCTCGTGGCGTGGGCATTTGGCCCACGCCACGAACAAGTTCTCGAAAGCCACCAATTCTATTCTGAGCTTGCCCCGCCCGAAGAAAATAGGTGCCACTAGAGCCATTTTAAAAATATTTAGATTACAGTGCTCACCAGTAGCTTCTTATGGAGCAGAGGTTTGGGGGCTGGGAGATAGCGCATGCATTCAGCGGGAAGAAAGCCGCTTTTGCAGAAAAGTATTGGGCGCCCCAATCTCATCCTCTGATTTTATTTGTCATAATGAACTAAACCTCCCCTATGTATGTGATTTTATTAGAGCTAGACCAGCATTATTTTGGGTTAAGGTCTGGAGGAACAATTCAGCCACTCTCACACAAAATATTATAAAAGATTGCTTAAACTGTGACCGTGGCATGAAGATCCCATGGCTCTTAGGAGTTTTTAAAACACTAAGCGCCGTGGGCAAAGGTGATCTTTTCTCCGACCCCTCAAAGATTGATCCCAATGATAATACAGAGGTTAAAAATGCACTGTATGTACTTTTTAAATCTGAAAGGATGGGAAAAGAATCAATAAAATCAACTGTTGCAAAATATATGGGAAACAAATTGTGCAGATATCCACTCCCGCCCTACCTTACTCTACCCATGACCAACTGAGAGAGATCACTTTTGTTTCGTTTAAGAGCGGGTTCAGTGAAATTTTTGTTGTCCTTCCCTCTGGGCCATCGACATAGCACTGACTTCAACCCATGCCCGTGTGATGTTGTCAGCACACAGAATGATTTACACTTCCTATTCTTCTGTAAATTTTATTTAAGATACATTAATTGGTTTTTAACTCCATACTTTAGGAAACATCGACCCCTCTCGCTGGAAAAGTCTTATTTGATGTTGATTTCCTTGGACTCAGATGAACTAATTTTTCGCACTAGCACTTCACTGAGACTGTTAACGCGAGTGCGTAAAATGATGGAAAATCCTTGAAATTTGCCTCACTAGAACTGTATCGTACTGTATCATATATATTTTAAACTTGATAATTTTGTAATAATGTGTTATGCAAATTAATTGTTTTTTTTATGTGGTACTTTTATGAATTTTATGAAATTCGAATAAAGGTCTTTTGAACTTGAACTCGTATCAGCTGTTGTTCTACCCCCATGGCCTCCATGGATTGCCACAACATTCCCCGGTTGACACAGTCAAAAGCCGAGGAAAGATCCATGAAGGCCATGTAAATTGTGCCAGGGTGTGAGGGAGTGTACTTGCCCAAGATCAAGTAAAGGTTTAGGCATTGCGCCATGGTTGAGTGCCCTGCGCAGAATCCATACTGTATGTCAGAGATTATCGCGTTCTCCTCCGCCCAGATTGTCAGCCTCTTAAGTATGGCGCCCCCCAAAACTTTTATAATGGAGTCAATTAGGGGGATTGGTCTATAATTTAATGTACTATTGCGGTCTCCCTTCTTGAATACGGGTACAATTGTGGATAATCCCCAGGAAGATGGACATCCCTTGGCCGCTGCAGCGTTTCCCACTGCTGTCAGAATTGGGGCCCAAAATGGGGTGCAGGATTTAAATAGATCTGGGGGGATGCCATCTGGGCCGCGGGCCTTCTTGTTTGAGAGGTTATTGATTCCCTCCCTCAATTCCCCAACTTTAAACACCATAGGGGCCAACCACTGCTCCTCTATTGGTTGGACTGGGCAAGAATACATATGTTAGCCTTACTAGTTAGGAATGCATATGTTAACCTTGCTACTTAAATGTTAAAAACTACAAGGATTTATTGAGGTCAAACACGCAAACGAAACAAGTCAGATCAACCCAGTGCGGGAGAAAGAATACTAACCAAATGTCATGTCCCCAGCTTATTTGGTTACATACCAGTACATTTCTTCATTCAAGCCAGGTTTCACACAGTTCAGGTGAAACACCCAGATGGTCTCCCGCTTTTTAGGTGTGACTTCGACTGGTTGACCCAATTTAATTTGGATTTTCTCAAGGATCGACCATTTTAATTCTTTTTCGCAGTGGTTCATATCCAAACAATGTTGGACCAAGGGTGCCGTGAGTCTTTTTGTTCTAATGGCAGATTTATGTTCGCTGAAGCGCAAACGAAAATCCCTGCCAGTCTCCCCCACATAAGCTAGGCCACAGGGCCAGAAAAGAATATACACAACATTACTGCTCCGACAATTAGTGAAGTGACGTAGTTTGATATCCATACTGTTGTAATTAATCATTCACAGGCATGGCAGGAGCCACATCTGTGATTACCTGCTATGACGGGCAGGCCAGTGACTGATTTTTGGCCGTCCAAATCTTTCCTTTTTGGATGTCGAGTGTGGACCAACATATCCTTAAGATTCTTATTTCTTCTTTAGGCCACCAAAGGGAGAGGGATTGGAGGAACGCTTTCATCGGAGTTTAGAATTCTCCAATTTTTGTTTATGACATTCCTAATTTTAAAATTCAAGCTAGAATGATTTGCAGATCTGCAAACAATAGGTTTTTCCGATGAGGACTTTAATTCACTGATGGGCCAGGTTACAGGTAATGGTGGATCAAATTCGTTACATCAAGTAGACAATGGCGAATGGCACAACCTTTTAAATATGAGGAAAAAGTTAAAACTTATTGAATCTCATGCTTATTATATGTTTGAGTATCTTAAAGTAGGTGATATTCCATCGGGGTTGCGAGTACGCAATGCCCCTGCATTATTTGTTGAAATCAGAAAGTTCCTGGAGCGGTGGTCATTGATTTCGAACCGCTGCTCCAGGGACTGGATGATGCTTATTATCGAGACTGCTATGGAGATTGCATCTGCCCTTATGCAGGAAATCTTAGACTTGGAAGAGAAACTTAACGCCTCAACGGCTGTGGAGGATGCAAAAAGTAGACTTGAGAAAATGCACACAGAAATGAAGGACTTTGAAACCTACCTAACTAACAAAAAAACAGAGAAACTACGTAAGGATATAAAATGGTTCACTAAAGAAAAGGCCTACCCCTATCTTAATCCTAATTATTATCAGGATGGGGACAGAATAGCCATAACCCTAACTATAACAGTTATCCCTGTAGAAGATTTACCAATTTCTCTGACACAGGGTCATCAGGCTCTGAGGGTGATAATTATCAAGATCCTGGAAATGGTCAATATAATTCAAGACCATTTAGAGGTAGACCTTCACAACGACCATTCCATGGACGGGGTTTTTTACCCCGGGGCCAATACAGGGGTAGGAATTTCCGGTGGCAAGATCAAGGAGCCCAACAGCAAATGAGCCCTCAACCTCAGCAATATGTCAAAACCCGCAATCAACAGTATTGGTGGTAGATAATGCCCCGATGTTGATTAACAGCACTACAGAGGAGGTTTTACCTATTTACAATCTGTCCACGGTGACACTTAAACCTGAAGACACTCTCATATTAAGTAGGGGGTTGTCATTTGTGCCCAGCACTTGTTTGAATAAATTCAAGCTACATGAAGACCTTTTTGCTTTCTTTAGAATAGTTAGGTTAAATAGATTTTTTGCAGATCGTCCACCCCTTGAGGAGGATAGTAATCTGTCCCATTGCAAGCCACCATCTACGTTCACACCCACACTGCATATGGTAGGGGCAGATGTCCGTATTTTTGAACAAAGTGTCCTACGGGATATTGCTCAGATTACCAAACATCCTTATAAATCTCAGTTTAATCTATCTAAACCAGAGAATATGTCACTGTCGAAAATGAAAAACGATTCAAACTTAGTCATCAAACCTTGCGACAAAGGTGGCGGGATCGCCATCTTTGATAAAAATCAATATGATCAAAAAATGCGTGACATGCTTGCTGTCACTGATCATTATAGACCAGCGCAACGTAGAGAATTAAATAGACTGAACATCCAAATCCAAGAGATGACCCAGGCTGCCCTTATAGAGGGCTACATTTGTGAGGATGAATACGAATTTTTAAACAAATCGTGTCCTGTGACCTCTGCCCTTTACGATCTGCCCAAGACCCATAAATCAGAAATTGATCCACCTATGCGGCCTATCATCTCAACGATCGGGTCCAGCACCGAGCCTTTATCCAAATATGTTGATGTTTTCCTGTGCCCTCTCACACACAAGTATGCCTCCTTCATACGCGACACAGGAGATATTATTAACAAGATAGAGGGGGCACCATTTAATCCAATGACTGACACCTTGGTAACGCTCGACATTGAGGCTTTATATACCAACATTCCTCAATGTCGAGCGTTACGCTCGGTTGCGGCACTCTTGCAAAGATTTCCAGACAACCGTCCGGATAACTTTATCCTACAATGCCTTGAAGTGGTTCTATTGAATAACTTTTTTGAGTATAATGGTGCCCTCTATAAGCAAATTAAGGGTACATCGATGGGGGCATCTTGTGCCCCCAGCCTGGAAAATACCTTAATGGGTGAATGGGAGCTACGACACATCTATAATGAAGCAGCACCGTTTTTTGAAAATGTGTCTATGTGGAGACGCTTCATAGATGATATTTTCTTTATTTGGAGCGGGCCGACTGATACATTACAGGCATTTGTTACTTTGGCTCAATGCGAGTGACACCAATCTTAAGTTTACAGCCAACCAAAGTCAATCCATGGTAGAATTTCTGGACATTAAGATTGATGGTACCAGTGGTCAACTTAAGGTAAGTCTTTTTAGGAAACCAACTGCCAAAAATACGAGTTTACGATTCGACAGCTACCATCCAAATTGTCAAAGGGAATCTATTCCCTTTGGAGAATTTTTACGCATTCGGCGTAATTGCACGGACATAGCATCCTTTCATGTGCATGGAGATGCCTTAAAGGATAGACTATTGAAAAGAGGCTACCCTTATCGTCTTGTACGGCAGGCATACAAGAGAGCCAAGTATTATAATAGAGAGGCACTCTTACAAGGCTCTAAACGTCCAAGCCAAAATCGCATTGTATGCGTTATAAATCATTCTACCTTGAATTTTAAAATTAGGAATGTCATAAACAAAAATTGCAGAAATCTAAACTCCGAGGAAAGCGTTCCTCCAATCCCTCTCCCTTTGGTGGCCTATAGAAGAAATAAGAATCTTAAGGATATGTTGGTCCACACTCGACATCCAAAAAGGAAAGATTTGGACGGCCAAAAGTCAGTCACTGGCCTGCCCGTCATAGCAGGTAATCACAGATGTGGCTCCTGCCACGCCTGCGAATCAGCCCTGGTATCAGATATGATTAATTACAACAGTATGGATATCAAACTACGTCACTTCACTAATTGTCGGAGCAGTAATGTTGTGTATATTCTTTGCTGCCCCTGCGGCCTAGCTTATGTGGGGAAGACTGGCAGGGAATTTCGTTTGCGGTTCAGCGAACATAAATCTGCCATTAGAACAAAAAGACTCACGGCACCCTTGGCCCAACATTGTTTGGATATGAACCACTGCGAAAAGGAATTAAAATGGTTGATCCTTGAGAAAATCCAAATTAAATTGGGTCAACCAGTCGAAGTCACACGTAAAAAGCGGGAGACCTTCTGGGTGTTTCACCTGAACTGTGTGAAACATGGCTTCAATGAAGAAATTTCCTGGTATGTAACCAAATAAGCTGGGGACATGACATTTGGTTAGTATTCTTTCTCCCGCACTGGGTTGATCTGACTTGTTTCATTTGCGTGTTTGACCTCAATAAATCCTTGCAGTTTTTAACATTTAACTAGCAAGGTTAACATATGCATTCCTAACTAGTAAGGCTAACATATGTATTCTTACACCGTGTTTTTCTTCCCCCACTGTTTTGACCCGATTGTTTCTTTGGCATGTTTGATTTTAATAAATCCTTATAGTCTTTATCATTTAACTAGCATATCTAACATATCTATTCTTACATCTTTATTTGCTTACCTGTGTCCCCGCATTTGGGTTCTCATATCATTTTTTCATCCCTTTCTTTGTTGCTTAGTGCTAAATGTACACATGTGTGCATTACTTTCTCGGAAAATCTTCTTGATCTTTTTCTTGCTGCATTATGCGGCAATACTTTGCGTGGGTGTGGTACCTCACACTCGTTCGATTGTCCTCGAAATATATGCTCATACTGTGGCCCAGAGTGCTTCTTAACTGCACCATAATCTCTCGTTGAATTTGGTTACCTCTACATATGAGGTGTTTCCGTATTTGCAAATATCTGTTGTTATATAGCTGTAATTACTCTCTTCTGTTTTGTCTCATTATGGTTGGTTTTTAGACCTTTGTCGTTTCCGTTATAGCCGTATCATTGAAATCCTAGTTTTCCTCACACAATATGGCTGTGGGTTTGTCCCTCATTTGTTTTTCCAACTTACGGATATTACATGGGGAGTTATAAGATATCGCGATGGCTTTGGCACTTTGTATCAGGCTTAAATACGGTAGGAACATGGGTGCGCTCACACTCCGATACGTGTCATGGAGTTGACAGACACGACAGCCCGCTACTATTTCTGATTCAGGTAAGCCTTGTTAAGACGTTTGGATACACCGTGGGGGAACCTATCTCTGATCGCCCTATCGATGTCATACTAGGGGAAGCACGCCAACTGGGCATTTGGGTACACCGCGGGGGGACTTTACTTTGAATGTTCTATCGACTGTACACTAGGGGAAGCACGCCAATTGGGTTAGTGCTTATCTTTATTCTGTTTATCGGATGTAGTTCGTAAGAATATTCCCGGAGGACATCACGGATTCAAAACTACAGCCGTGATAGGAACGGCGTTCAACATCGACGCCATTTTACGCGCCCCAAAGCCTAGATTACGGCCATAATAATGATTGGGCTTTAGTATGCAATCTATGTATGATCACCGAAGTGATATCTCGGATTGTAGACAAATAACTGTGATTTACCAACGTGGAGTTCCCACGCCTTTCTTAGAAATTGTATTTAGTCATTTGTGATCGGTTTCGATATGGGGCAGATGATTCTTTTATCACTTTTCTCCCACCTCTCTCTTTGTAGGATCACTATTTGATCTTCAAATAACGCGTAGTATTGTCTTCCTCTTCAGGTGGCATAAAGGTTGAGATGGTAACCAAATCTTCATTGAGGATCTATGCAACAATGAGTCATAAGGAAATAGATATGATATAAAATATCGGATTGGAAAAATAAAGGTGGGTCCAATTCATTGTTATAACTATTGGACCACTCATATCGCTTGTTAATCGTGTGAACACTTTGTCCTGACCATCTTGTGGTTGTCCCCCTGTAGCTAATGAGACAGATGGCGTTCATCCTGAACTTGAACTGATTTGCTGACCTATACAGTAGGCCACGCTGTGATATTTGGGGTAAGATATGTTAACTCTATCAAGCGATTCCTGGCCTATCTTTGAGGAGACCTGATACTTGGTTGACACTGTGGTCTCCCATTTTCTTAGGTACCTCTTTTTTACACTCTATACATCTATAGACTGTAAATCGTAGTGGGGTCCAACTGCTGAATTCTCTGATATTTGACAAGAACAGTACCTTTTTATTGTATGTAAGTATTGAAGTGTTCTCAAGGTATATAGGCAATGTGTCAAACAGGATAGGAACTCGATATGTTGAGAAGATGTGGTTGCTGTATTAACTTCACTACCTGCTTTTTCTTTTCTTGTTTCCCCTTCCTCTTCTTTCTTTTTCACTAAAGGTGTTTTTTTTAACTCCTATTAAGTAGGTGGTCACATGGGGAGGTCTGTGTTGGGTTGATGCTAATTAATATGTCGTATATTTCTCCACCTGTGGAGCTCATGTGTGGTGACATATATTTTATGTATTTATAGGTCCCCTGGACAAGTATGGTTGGGTAATCTGGAAAAGGTCCTGAGGAAGGTGGCTCTGTGCCACCGAAACGCGCGTCGACCGAGTGCGGAATCTCACACTGCGATCTGAGAATTATCTAGGGGCAGTAATCTCTCTGCCAACTAGATCCAGCCCTTATACAGATTTTGTTTGAATATGTGTAGTGAGGGTATGACTGTATGAGACTAAATGATGGAGATTGGTGTTATCCTGGGGGTTCAACTGTATTTTGAAATATAAAAAAATTGTTTTTGTATATTGGTGTTTTTTATGATGTGTATATTTAAATGTTAAAAGGAATTTCTTTTTGTAAGAACTTGTAATGAGACTTTGTTCTATATCTATGAATTGTTCAGGAACATAGACACAAGGCACTATAAATCTTTATGAGAGAAAGAAAATAATAAGATATATATGAAAAGAAATCAAAGAGAAGACTTTGTGATAAAAAGTAAATAAATAAATAAAAAAAGTTTTATAAAAAGAATAAATGAATATTGTGTATTTGTCACCCTTGTCCTGTTAAAGAGTTAATGTGAATTATATAGTTGCTAAATTACTGTGGTCAATGAGGGAAAATTGTCTTTCATGTGTTTCTTCATTCCCCTCTTTCCCTGACCTGCTGTAGTTTTGAGGGGGTCGGATCAATTGTGCTATTGGCATTCACGGTTATTTAACTGTGGGATTTACGCTGGACTAGGTCCATCTTGGTTGTTTGTATTATTCAGCTTAGGAATACTCGACACATACGCTCTTGTATGACCATTAGACTTGGTGCTTCTATGGCGTTTCTTTGTTTGTTGTCTAAATATCTTTTTTTCTCTTCTTTTTTTGTTTTATTTTCTTTATAGGTGAAACGCTGTGTGTGTAAGTATTTGTAGTATATTTGCCCCTTCCCCCTTTTTTGATCTTTTCCTACCTGGAGTATGGAAGGTCTGCAAACATTTGGTTTTTCCGATGAGGACTTTAATTCACTGATGGGCCAGGTTACAGGTAATGGTGGATCAAATTCGTTACATCAAGTAGACAATGGGGAATGGCAGAACCTTTTAAATATGAGGAAAAATTTAAAACGTATTGAATGTCATGCTTATTATATGTTTGAGTATCTTAAAGTAGGTGTTATTCCATCGGGGTTGCGAGTACGCAATGCCCCTGCACTATTTGTTGAAATCAGAAAGTTCCTGGAGCGGTGGTCATTGATTTCGAACCGCTGCTCCAGGGACTGGATGATGCTTATTATCGAGACTGCTAAGGAGATTGCATCTGCCCTTATGCAGGAAATCTTAGACTTGGAAGAGAAACTTAAGGCCTCCACGGCTGTGGAGGATGCAAAAAGTAGACTTGAGAAAATGCTAACAGAAATGAAGGACTTTGAAATCTACCTAACTAACAAAAAAACAGAGAAACTACGTAAGGATATAAAATGGTTCACTAAAGAAAAGGCCTACCCCTATCTTAATCCTAATTAAAATCAGGATGGGGGACAGAATAGCCATAACCCTAACTATAACAATTATCCCCGTAGAAGATTTACCAATTTCTCTGACACAGGGTCATCAGGCTCTAAGGGTGATAATTATCAAGATCCTGGAAATGGTCAATTTAATTCAAGACCATTTAGAGGTAGACCTTCACAACGACCATTCCATGGACGGGTTTTTACCCCGGGGCCAATACAGGGGCAGGAATGTCCGGTGGCAAGATCAAGGAGCCCAACAGCAAATGAGCCCTCAACCTCAGCAATATGTCAAAACCCACAATCAACAGTATTGGTGGTAGATAATGCCCTGATGTTGATTAACAGCACTACAGAGGAGGTTTTACCTATTTACAATCTGTCCACGGTGACACTTAAACCTGAAGACACTCTCATATTAAGTAGGGGATTGTCATTTGTGCCCAGCACTTGTTTGAATAAATTCAAGCTACATGAAGACCTTTTTGCTTTCTTTAGAAAAGTTAGGTTAAATAGATTTTTTGCAGATCGTCCAGCCCTTGAGGAGGATAGTAATCTGTCCCATTGCAAGCCACCATCTACGTTCACACCCACACTGGATATGGTAGGGGCAGATGTCCGTATTTTTGAACAAAGTGTCCTACGGGATATTGCTCAGATTACCAAACATCCTTATGAATCTCAGTTTAATCTATCTAAACCAGAGAATATGTCACTGTCGAAAATGAAAAATGATTCAAACTTAGTCATCAAACCTTGCGACAAAGGTGGCGGGATCGCCATCTTTGATAAAAATCAATATGATCAAAAAATGCGTGACAAGCTTGCTGTCACTGATCATTATAGACCAGCGCAACGTAGAGAATTAAATAGACTGAACATCCAAATCCAAGAGATGACCCAGGCTGCCCTTATAGAGGGCTACATTTGTTAGGATGAATACGAATTTTTAAACAAATCTGTCCTGTGACCTCTGCCCTTTACGGTCTGCCCAAGACCCATAAATCAGAAATTGATCCACCTATGCGGCCTATCATCTCAACGATCGGGTCCAGCACCGAGCCTTTATCCAAATATGTTGATGTTTTCCTGTGCCCTCTCACACACAAGTATGCCTCCTTCATACGCGACACAGGAGATATTATTAACAACATAGAGGGGGCACCATTTAATCCAATGACTGACACCTTGGTAACGCTCGACATTGAGGCTTTATATACCAAAATTCCTCAATGTCGAGCGTTATGCTCGGTTGCGGCACTCTTGCAAAGATTTCCAGACAACCGTCCGGATAACTTTATCCTACAATGCCTTGAAGTGGTTCTATTGAATAACTTTTTTTAGTATAATGGTGCCCTCTATAAGCAAATTAAGGGTACATCGATGGGGGCATCTTGTGCCCCCAGCCTGGCAAATACCTTAATGGGTGAATGGGAGCTACGACACATCTATAATGAAGCAGCACCTTTTTTTGAAAATGTGTCTATCTGGAGACGCTTCATAGATGATATTTTCTTTATTTGGAGCGGGCCGACTGATACATTACAGGCATTTGTTTCTTTGGCTCAATGCGAGTGACACCAATCTTAAGTTTACAGCCAACCAAAGTCAATCCATGGTAGAATTTCAGGACATTGAGATTGATGGTACCAGTGGTCAACTTAAGGTAAGTCTTTTTAGGAAACCAACTGCCAAAAATACGAGTTTACGATTCGACAGCTACCATCCAAATTGCCAAAGGGAATCTATTCCCTTTGGAGAATTTTTACGCATTCGGCGTAATTGCACGGACATAGCATCCTTTCATGTGCATGGAGATGCCTTAAAGGATAGACTATTGAAAAGAGGCTACTCTTATCGTCTTGTACGCAGGCATACAAGAGAGCCAAGTATTATAATAGAGAGGCACTCTTACAAGGCTCTAAACCTCCAAGCCAAAATCGCATTGTATGCGTTATAAATCATTCTACCTTGAATTTTAAAATTAGGAATGTCATAAACAAAAATTGCAGCATTCTAAACTCCGATGAAAGCGTTCCTCCAATCCCTCTCCCTTTGGTGGCCTATAGAAGAAATAGGAATCTTAAGGATATGTTGGTCCACACTCGACATCCAAAAAAGAAAGATTTGGACGGCCAAAAATCAGTCACTGGCCTGCCCGTCATAGCAGGTAATCACAGATGTGGCTCCTGCCACGCCTGCGAATCAGCCCTGGTATCAGATATGATTAATTACAACAGTATGGATATCAAACTACGTCACTTCACTAATTGTCGGAGCAGTAATGTTGTGTATGTAATGTTGTGTATATTCTTTGCTGCCCCTGCGGCCTAGCTTATGTGGGGGAGACTGGCAGGGAATTTCGCTTGCGGTTCAGCAAACATAAATCTGCCATTAGAACAAAAAGACTCACGGCACCCTTGGCCCAACATTGTTTGGATATGAACCACTGCAAAAAGGAATTAAAATGGTCGAACCTTGAGAAAATCCAAATTAAATTGGGTCAACCAGTCGAAGTCACACGTAAAAACCGGGAGACCTTCTGGGTGTTTCACCTGAACTGTGTGAAACATGGCTTGAATGAAGAAATTTCCTGGTATGTAACCAAATAAGCTGGGGACATGACATTTGGTTAGTATTCTTTCTCCCGCACTGGGTTGATCTGACTTGTTTCGTTTGGGTGTTTGACCTCAATAAATCCTTGCAGTTTTTAACATTTAACTAGCAAGGTTAACATATGCATTCCTAACTAGTAAGGCTAACATATGTATTCTTACACCGTATTTTTCTTCCCCCACTGTTTTGACCCGATTGTTTCTTTTGCATGTTTGATTTTAATAAATCCTTATAGTCTTTATCATTTAACTAGCATATCTAACATATCTATTCTTACATCTTTATTTGCTTACCTGTGTCCCCGCATTTGGGTTCTCATATCATTTTTTCATCCCTTTCTTTGTTGCTTAGTGCTAAATGTACACATGTGTGCATTACTTTCTCGGAAAATCTTCTTGATCTTTTTCTTGCTGCATTATGCGGCAATATTTTGCGTGGGTGTGGTACCTCACACTCGTTCGATTGTCCTCGGAATATATGCTCATACTGTGGCCCAGAGTGCTTCTTAACTGCACCTTAATCTCTCGTTGAATTTGGTTACCTCTACATATGAGGTGTTTCCGTATTTGCAAATATCTGTTGTTATATAGCTGTAATTAATCTCTTCTGTTTTGTCTCATTATGGTTGGTTTTTAGACCTTTGTCGTTTCCGTTATAGCCGTATCATTGAAATCCTAGTTTTCCTCACACAATATGGCTGTGGGTTTGTCCCTCATTTGTTTTTTCCAACTTACGGATATTACATAGGGAGTTATAAGATATCGCGATTGCTTTGGCACTTTGTATCAGGCTTAAATACGGTAGGAACATGGGTGCGCTCACACTCCGATACGTGTCATGGAGTTGACAGACACGACGGCCCGCTACTATTTCTGATTCAGGTAAGCCTTGTTAAGACGTTTGGATACACCGTGGGGGAACCTATCTCTGATCGCCCTATCGATGTCATACTAGGGGAAGCACGCCAACTGGGCGTTTGGGTACACCGCGGGGGGACTTTTCTTTGAATGTTCTATCGACTGTACACTAGGGGAAGCACGCCAATTGGGTTAGTGCTTATCTTTATTCTGTTTATCGGATGTAGTTCGTAAGAATTTTCCCGGAGGACATCACGGATTCAAAACTACAGCCGTGATAGGGACGGCGTTCAACATCGACGCCAATTTACGCGCCCCGAAGCCTAGATTACGGCTATAATAATGATTGGGCTTTAGTATGCAATCTATGTATGATCACTGAAGTGATATCTCGGATTGTAGACAAATGGCAGTGATTTACCAACGTGGAGTTCCCACGCCTTTCTTAGAAATTGTATTTAGTCATTTGTGATCGGTTTCGATATGGGGCAGATGATTCTTTTATCACTTTTCTCCCACCTCTCTCTTTGTATGATCACTATTTGATCTTCAAATAACGCGTAGTATTGTCTTCCTCTTCAGGTGGCATAAAGGTTGAGATGGTAACCAAATCTTCATTGAGGATCTATGCAACAGTGAGTCATAAGGAAATAGGTATGATATAAAATATCGGATTGGAAAAATAAAGGTGGGTCCAATTCATTGTTATAACTATTGGACCACTCATATCGCTTGTTAATCGTGTGAACACGTTGTCCTGACCATCTTGTGGTTGTCCCCCTGTAGCTAATGAGACAGATGGCGTTCATCCTGAACTTGAACTGATTTGCTGACCTATACAGTAGGCCACGCTGTGATATTTGGGGTAAGATATGTTAACTCTATCAAGCGATTCCTGGCCTATCTTTGAGGAGACCTGATACTAATGGTTGACACTGTGGTATCCCATTTTCTTAGGTAGCTCTTTTTTACACTCTATAAATCTATAGACTGTAAATCGTAGTGGGGTCCAACTGCTGAATTCGCTGATATTTGACAAGAACAGGGCCTTTTTATTGTATGTAAGTATTGAAGTGTTCTCAAGGTATATAGGCAATGTGTCAAACAGGATAGGAACTCGATATGTTAAGAAGATGTGGTTTCTGTATTAACTTCACTACCTGCTTTTTCTTTTCTTGTTTCCCCTTCCTCTTCTTTCTTTTTCACTAAAGGTGTTTTTTTTAACTACTATTAAGTAGGTGGTCACATGGGGAGGTCTGTGTCGGGTTGATGCTAATTAATATGTCGTATATTTCTCCACCTGTGGAGCTCATGTGTGGTGACATATATTTTATGTATTTATAGGTCCCCTGGACAAGTTTGGTTGGGTAATCTGGAAAAGGTCCTGAGGAAGGTGGCTCTGTGCCACCGAAACGCGCGTCGACCGAGTGCGGAATCTCACACTGCGATCTGAGAATTATCTAGGGGCAGTAATCTCTCTGCCAACTAGATCCAGCCCTTATACAGATTTTGTTTGAATGTGTGTAGTGAGGGTATGACTGTATGAGACTGAATGATGGAGATTGGTGTTATCCTGGGGGTCAACTGTATTTTGAAATATAAAAAAATTGTTTTTGTATATTGGTGTTTTTTATGATGTGTATATTTAAATGTTAAAAGGAATTTCTTTTTGTAAGAACTTGTAATGAGACTTTGTTCTATATCTATGAATTGTTTAGGAACATAGACACAAGGCACTATAAATCTTTATGAGAGAAAGAAAATAATAAGATATATTTGAAAAGAAATCAAAGAGAAGACTTTGTGATAAAAAGTAAATAAATAAATAAAAAAGTTTTATAAAAAGAATGAATGAATATTGTGTATTTGTCACCCTTGTTCTGTTAAAGAGTTAATGAGAATTATATCGTTGCTAAATTAATGTGGTCAATGAGGGAAAATTGTCTTTCATGAGTTTCTTCCTTCCCCTCTTTCCCTGACCTGCTGTAGTTTTGAGGGGGTCCCATCAATTGTGCTATTGGCATTCACGGTTATTTAACTGTGGGATTTACGCTGGACTAGGTCCATCTTGGTTGTTTGTATTATTCACCTTAGGAATACTCGACACATACGCTCTTGTGTGACCATTAGACTTTGTGCTTCTATGGGGTTTCTTTGTTTGTGGTCTAAATATCTTTTTTCTCTTCTTTTTTTGTTTTCTTTTCTTTATAGGTGAAACGCGGTGTGTGTAAGTATTTGTAGTGTATTTGCCCCTTCCCCCTTTTTTGATCTTTTCCTACCTGGAGTATGGAAGGTCTGCAAACATTTGGTTTTTCCGATGAGGACTTTAATTCACTGATGGGCCAGGTTACAGGTAATGGTGGATCAAATTTGTTACATCAAGTAGACAATGGGGAATGGCAGAACCTTTTAAATATGAGGAAAAATTTAAAACGTATTGAATCTCATGCTTATTATATGTTTGAGTATCTTAAAGTAGGTGTTATTCCATCGGGGTTGCGAGTACGCAATGCCCCTGCACTATTTGTTGAAATCAGAAAGTTCCTGGAGCGGTGGTCATTGATTTCGAACCGCTGCTCCAGGGACTGGATGATGCTTATTATCGAGACTGCTAAGGAGATTGCATCTGCCCTTATGCAGGAAATCTTAGACTTGGAAGAGAAACTTAACGCCTCCACGGCTGTGGAGGATGCAAAAAGTAGACTTGAGAAAATGCAAACAGAAATGAAGGACTTTGAAACCTACCTAATTAACAAAAAGCAGACAAACTACGTAAGGATATAAAATGGTTCACTAAAGAAAAGGCCTACCCCTATCTTAATCCTAATTAATATCAGGATGGGGGACAGAATAGCCATAACCCTAACTATAACAATTATCCCCGTAGAAGATTTACCAATTTCTCTGACACAGGGTCATCAGGCTCTAAGGGTGATAATTATCAAGATCCTGGAAATGGTCAATATAATTCAAGACCATTTAGAGGTAGACCTTCACAACGACCATTCCATGGACGGGTTTTTACCCCGGGGCCAATACAGGGGCAGGAATGTCCGGTGGCAAGATCAAGGAGCCCAACAGCAAATGAGCCCTCAACCTCAGCAATATGTCAAAACCCGCAATCAACAGTATTGGTGGTAGATAATGCCCCGATGTTGATTAACAGCACTACAGAGGAGGTTTTACCTATTTACAATCTGTCCACGGTGACACTTAAACCTCAAGACACTCTCATGTTAAGTAGGGGATTGTCATTTGTGCCCAGCACCTGTTTGAATAAATTCAAGCTACATGAAGACCTTTTTGCTTTCTTTAGGAAAGTTAGGTTAAATAGATTTTTTGCAGATCGTCCACCCCTTGAGGAGGAGAGTAATCTGTCCCATTGCAAGCCACCATCTACGTTCACACCCACACTGGATATGGTAGGGGCAGATGTCCGTATTTTTTAACAAAGTGTCCTACGGGATATTGCTCAGATTACCAAACATCCTTATAAATCTCAGTTTAATCTATCTAAACCAGAGAATATGTCACTGTCGAAAATAAAAAACGATTCAAACTTAGTCATCAAACCTTGCGACAAAGGTGGCGGGATCGCCATCTTTGATAAAAATCAATATGATCAAAAAATGCGTGACATGCTTGCTGTCACTGATCGTTATAGACCAGCGCAACGTAGAGAATTAAATAGACTGAACATCCAAATCCAAGAGATGACCCAGGCTGCCCTTATAGAGGGCTACATTTGTGAGGATGAATACGAGTTTTTAAACAAATCATGTCCTGTGACCTCTGCCCTTTATGGTCTGCCCAAGACCCATAAATCAGAAATTGATCCACCTATGCAGCCTATCATCTCAACGATCGGGTCCAGCACCGAGCCTTTATCCAAATATGTTGATGTTTTCCTGTGCCCTCTCACACACAAGTATGCCTCCTTCATACACAACACAGGAGATATTATTAACAAGATAGAGGGGGCACCATTTAATCCAATGACTGACACCTTGGTAACGCTCGACATTGAGGCTTTATATACCAACATTCCTCAATGTCGAGCGTTACTCTCGGTTGCGGCACTCTTGCAAAGATTTCCAGACAACCGTCCGGATAACTTTATCCTACAATGCCTTGAAGTGGTTCTATTGAATAACTTTTTTGAGTATAATGGTGCCCTCTATAAGCAAATTAATTAATTAATTAATTGTGGGTTTCTAAAGCGCTAGAATCGACTCCCGAAGGAGTATCTCTGCGCTGTAGAAAGCTGGGGAACCCGTCCTGGCTTTCCCTATGAGATGGTCCCTACTGGGTATCTCCAAGGTGAAACCAGGCATCCCCGGCGTATGTGGGGGGCCGTTGTGGAGATGAGGCAAGCTAATGCCCAGAGTTGCCTAGTGTGATCCCTGGTTAGAGTAGGCACCGAGGCGAGAATTATCAAGTCCGCTGACCCTGGTCCTCGACCCTGCCGCGTCGGGAATAGAACCCTGGTCCCGGGCCGTCCTCTGCTTCCGGGTCTGACACCTCTGACCAGTAAGCCACACCACTCCACTAAGGGTACATCGATGGGGGCATCCTGTGCCCCCAGCGTGGCAAATACCTTTATGGGTGAATGGGAGCTACGACACATCTATAATGAAGCAGCACCTTTTTTTGAAAATGTGTCTATGTGGAGACGCTTCATAGATGATATTTTCTTTATTTGAAGCGGGCCGACTGATACATTACAGGCATTTATTCTTTGGCTCAATGCGAGTGACACCAATCTTAAGTTTACAGCCAACCAAAGTCAATCCATGGTAGAATTTCTGGACATTAAGATTGATGGTACCAGCGGTCAACTTAAGGTAATTGTTTTTAGGAAACCAACTGCCAAAAATAAGATTTTACGATTTAACAGCTACCATCCAAATTGCCAAAGGGAATATATTCCCTTTGGAGAATTTGTACGCATTCGGCATAATTGCAAGGACATAGCATCCTTTCATGTGCATGGAGATGCCTTAAAGGATAGACTATTAAGAAGAGGCTACCCTTATCGTCTTGTACGCCAGGGATAGAAGAGAGCCAAGTATTATAATAGAGAGGCACTCTTACAAGGCTCTAAACGTCCAAGCCAAAATCGCATTGTATGCGTTATAAATCATTCTACCTTGAAAAATTAGGAATGTCATAAACAAAAATTGGAGAATTCTAAACTCCGAAGAAAGCGTTCCTCCAATCCCTCTCCCTTTGGTGGCCTATAGAAGAAATAAGAATCTTAAGGATATGTTGGTCCATAGTCGACATCCAAAAAGGAAAGATTTGGACGGCCAAAAATCAGTCACTGGCCTGCCCGTCATAGCAGGTAATCACAGATGTGGCTCCTGCCACGCCTGCGAATCAGCCCTGGTATCAGATATGATTAATTACAACAGTACGGATATCAAACTACGTCACTTCACTAATTTTCGGAGCAGTAATTTTGTGTATATTCTTTTCTGCCCCTGCAGCCTAGCTTATGTGGGGGAGACTGGCAGGGAATTTCGTTTGCGGTTCAGCGAACATAAATCTGCCATTAGAACAAAAAGACTCATGGCACCCTTGGTCCAACATTGTTTGGATATGAACCACTGCGAAAAGGAATTAAAATGGTCATCCTTGAGAAAATCCAAATTAAATTGGGTCAACCAGTCGAAGTCACACGTAAAAAGCGGGACACCTTCTGGGTGTTTCCCTTGAACTGTGTGAAACATGTCTTGAATGAAGAAATTTCCTGGTATGTAACCAAATAAGCTGGGGACATGACATTTGGTTAGTATTCTTTCTCCCGCACTGGGTTGATCTGACTTGTTTCGTTTGCGTGTTTGACCTTAATAAATCCTTGTAGTTTTTAACATTTAACTAGCAAGGTTAACATATGCATTCCTAACTAGTAAGGCTAACATATGTATTCTTACACCGTATTTTTCTTCCCCCACTGTTTTGACCTGATTGTTTCTTTTGCATGTTTGATTTTAATAAATCCTTGTGCTCTTTATCATTTAACTAGCAAATCTAACATATGTATTCTTACATCTTTATTTGCTTACCTGTGTCCCTGCATTTGGGTTCTCATATCATTTTTTCATCCCTTTCTTTGTTGGTTAGTGCTAAATATACACATCTGTGCATTACTTTCTCTGAAAATCTTCTTGATCTTTTTCTTGCTGCATTATGCGGCAATAATTTGCGTGGGTGTGGTACCTCATACTCGTTCAATTGTCCTCGGAATATATGCTCATACTGTTGCCCAGAGCGCTTCTTAACTGCACCATAATCTCTCGTTGAATTTGGTTACCTCTACATATGAGGTATTTCCGTATTTGTAAATATCTGTTGTTATATAGCTGTAATTAATCTCTTCTGTTTTGTCTCATTATGGTTGATTTTTAGTCCTTTGTCGTTTCCGTTATAGCCGTATCATTGAAATCCTAGTTTTCCTCACACAATATGGCTGCGGGTTAATCCCTCATTTGTTTTTTCCAACTTACGGATATTACATGGGGAGTTATAAGATATCGCGATGGCTCTGGCACTTTGTATCAGGCTTAAATACGGTAGGAACACGGGTGCGCTCACACTCCGATACGTGTCATGGAGTTGACAGACACGACAGCCCGCTGCTATTTCTGATTCAGGTAAGCCTTGTTAAGACGTTTGGATGCACCATGGGGGAACCTATCTCTGATCGCCCTATCGATGTCATACTAGGAGAAGCACGCCAACTGGACGTTCAGGTACACTGCGGGGGGACTTTTCTTTGAATGTTCTATTGACTGTACACTAGGGGAAGCACGCCAATTGAGTTAGTGCTTATCTTTATTCTGTTTATCGGATGTAGTCCGTAAGAATATTTCCAGAGGACATCACGAATCCAAAACTACAGCCGTGATAGGGACGGCGTTCAACATCGACGCCACTTTACGCGCCCGGAAGCCTAGATTACGGCCATAATAATGATTGGGCTTTATTATGCTATCTATGTATGATCACTGAAGTGATATCTCGGATTGTAGACAAATAACAGTGATTTAACAACGTGGAGTTCCCACGCCTTTCTTAGAAATTGTATTTAGTCATTTGTGATCGGTTTCGATATGGGGCAGATGATTCTTTTATCACTTTTCTCCCCCCTCTCTCTTTGTAGGATCACTATTTGATCTTCAAATAACACGTAGTATTGTCTTCCTCTTCAGGTGGCATAAAGGTTGAGATGGTAGCCAAATCTTCATTGAGGATCAATGCAACAATGAGTCATAAGGAAATAGATATGATATAAAATATCGGATTGGAAAAATAAAGGTGGGTCCAATTCATTGATATAACTATTGGACCACTCATATCGCTTGTTAATCGTGTGAACACTTTGTCCTGACCATCTTGTGGTTGTCCCCCTGTAGCTAATGAGACAGATGGCTTTCATCCTGAACTTGAACTGATTTGCTGACCTATACAGTAGGCCAAGCTGTGATATTTGGGGTAAGATATGTTAACTCTATCAAGCGATTCCTGGCCTATCTTTGAGGAGACTTGATACTAATGGTTGACACTGTGGTCTCCCATTTTCTTAGGTATCTCTTTTTTACACTCTATAAATCTATAGACTGTAAATCGTAGTGGGGTCCAACTGCTGAATTCTCTGATATTGGAAAAAGAAGAGTGCCTTTTTATTGTATGTAAGTATTGAAGTGTTCTCAAGGTATATAGGCAATGTGTCAAACTGGATAGGAACTCGATATGTTGAGAAGATGTGGTTGCTGTATTAACTCCACTACCTGCTTTTTCTTTTCTTGTTTCCCCTTCCTCTTCTTTCTTTTTCACTAAAGGTGTTTTTTTGAACTCCTATTAAGTAGGTGAAACCTATGTTGGTTGGTCACATGGGGAGGTCTGTGTTGGGTTGATGCTAATTAATATGTCGTATATTTCTCCACCTGTGGAGCTCATGTGTGGTGACATATATTATATGTATTCATAGGTCCCCTGGACAAGTTTGGTTGGGTAATCTGGAAAAGGTCCTGAGGAAGGTGGCTCTGTGTCACCGAAACACGCGTCGACCTAGTGCGGAATCTCACACTGCGATCTGAGATTTATCTAGGGGCAGTAATCTCTCTGCCAACTGGATCCAGCCCTTATACAGATATTATTTGAATGTGTGTAGTGAGGGTATGACTGTATGAGACTGAATGATGGAGATTGGTGTTCACCAGGGGGTGCAACTGTATTTTGAAATATATATATATATTTTTTTGTATATTGGTGTTTTTTATGATGTGTATATTTAAATGTTAAAGGAATTTCTTTTTGTAAGAACTTGTAATGAAACGTTGTTCTATATTTATGAATTGTTTAGGAACATAGACACAAAGCACTATAAATCTTTATGAGAGAAAGAAAATAATAAGATATATATGAAAAGAAATCAAAGAGAAGACTTTGTGATAAAAAGTAAATAAATAAATAAAAAAAGTTTTATAAAAAGGATAAATGAATATTGTGTATTTGTCACCCTTGTTCTGTTAAAGAGTTAATGAAAATGATATTGTTGCTAAATTAATGTGGTCAATGAGGGAAAATTGTCTTTCATGTGTTTCTTCATTCCCCTCTTTCCCTGACCTGCTGTAGTTTTGAGGGGGTCCCATCAATTGTGCTATATATCTCTCAGAGGCCCATGCGAATTCAAGCCCAAGTTCATTGGACCCTACAAGATAGCAAAGCTGATCAACCCTGTGGCCATGAAGTTGGAACTTCCTCTCTCCCTTAAGATACATCCTGTCTTCCATGTCTCTTTGTTGAAACCCGTTGAACCTGGTACCAGGCTTCCACCCCTTCCAACCCCAGTATCCATTGACAACAACGAGGAATATGAAGTGGGAGCCATTATAGATGCCAGGAGAGTCAGACGACGTTTGCCATACTTGATACATTGGAAGGGCTATGGAGTTGAGGAACGTACTTGGGAACCAGCAAGTCAAGTACACGCTCCACGGTTAGTTCGTCTGTTCCATCGAAGACATCCTGAAAAACCCAAACCGGTCGGGAATACTCTTGGGGGGGTGTACTGTCACGATTGCCGATGTAGTTTCCTGGTTCAAGATGGCGGCTCTCTATCGCGCATGCGCAAAGAAGACAGGCAGGTTGAAAAGCCTGACTTCCTGTCTCATCGAAGCTTCGAGTTCTAGTGTTGCCTTCGTTCCTGGTTTTCTGACTTCCTGTTTCTGGACTTCCTCTCGTGACTCCCGCGAGCCTGATTCTTTGTTTGCTTGCCCTGGAATTCCTCGTTTACTTTCCTGCACGGTTTTCCCGCTTGCCCGCATTTGCTTTAGCGGCTACCGTATCTGCCCCTTATCCTCCGTGTAGCCTGACACCTCTGGTGAGTGTGATTGCGCGAGCGGGATTGTTCACCGTTCGGCTCCGCAGACCTGCCGGGTTTTGCTCCGCGGGTCTGCAGGGTCAGTCGGTGGGAGTTTTGTTGGCGGTAGCGCTCACTCAGAGGGGGTTCCGCTGTGCGTTGAGCACTCCCCTTTTTTACATTCCGTTTTTTTCCTTCGTTTGGAACAGTTTTGGTGCCTGGTCAGTCTACATTATGTATCGCTGCTGACAAGAATCATCGTCTGGAAGACCTTGGGTTCATGGTAAACAGCGCGTTGCGCTTCTTTAATTACATGTGTACATATATTTAGAATATTGGTTGTTTAAATTGTGTGCTTTTACTATTATAGGAAGTGCAAAGAACTATTCAAAGACTCATCTCAATCTGTGAATCAACAGTCTGTATGTTTGATGAAGAGCTATGGAAGACACTGTATCTAGTATTTACTCGTTAATGCTTACAATATGTCTTTTCCCTTAGAAAGACTGACACGTTCATTATGCCTACACTGAGATTTCCAGTACTAATAGAAAGCCTCATACCTGAGTATTAGGTAAACCTCTGTGATAACAGTACTTTGGGTAATCTGACACTGCTCTCTTGTGTTTACCACAGTATTCCCTTCCTTTGCAGTTGCCATATTACCTACCTGCCAGTAGTGAGAGGGCTGTAGTACGAAGACTGTCTCCCCCCTTCTTTCCTTGTTTTGTTTCCCTTCTTTCCCTGGCTTACCTTTGCGCCCTAGAGTTTGACAGGGGCAATTGGTAGTAAGGGAAGGTTGAGGACCTAGCTACAAGTTCCTGGTTTCCTGACACTCCCGTGGAACCATATTGGTAAAATCATTACACATGCTCTATTAATCAAACAGGGAAAAGAGATAATGCAAAGCCAGGGGCAAATTGCAGTCCTTAAGGCAGAAATTAGCGGATGGCTTGCTCAAAAATCAGCGGAGGAGTTTCAGTCTCAGCGCAACAACTTATAAGAGAGCGGAGAACTAGTTGGGAAGAGATTAGCTCTTCGTACCAGACAAAAGGCAGCGCAGAATCAAATATCAGCTATCAATGCGGGTGGAGTGATACATACTGATCCGGTTGATATAGTTAAGGTTTTTCAAGATTATGATCAAGCACACGTATTCGGAAGAAGGGGATAGGGAGGAAATCTTGACATCGAATGATATTAGACAGATGATGACAGCGGGTGAGTTGGGAAAGGTTCTAGATGAATCTTGTAAGGAAGAGCCAGAATCAGAGATTTCACAGGAGGAGATTCAGATGGCTTTGCAGAGTTTGGCTTTAGGGAAGACCACGAGCCCTGATGCAATACCCCTTGAGGTATATAAAATCCTGGGTATGACAATAATGACTCTCTTGCTAGATCTCTTTGGAGGTATTCAATACAATAAATAAATGGGAATACTCCAGAGTCGTGGAAAGAAACTAGTATTGTAATCTTTCCGAAAAAGGGGAAACCTCCAGACAATCCAGGGTCCTACTGGCCAATCTCTTTAATTAACACGGACAGAAAAATCTACTCTAAAATCTTAGCCACTCGGTTGGGAGGGGTCATTGGCCGTTTGGTCTCCCCTTGGCAGCATAGTTTCATACCAGGAAGAGGAACAACAGACCATACCCGTAGAGCGATCTCACTATTCGATATTGTGTCTGAAACGGGGGACCAGATGGCCATGATCCTTCTGGATGCAGAGAAGGCATTTGATCGAGTAACTTCGGAATTTTTGTGGGGGATTCTGGAGTTAAAGGGGTTTGGACAGGGATTTATCTGAGCAATTAAAGGAATGTATCGTGACCCAAAAGCTCAGATACAAGTGATGGGCAGAGAGTCGGGGGAGGTTTTTATATCTAGTGGAACCCAGCAGGGGTTTTCCTGCTCACCCATACTATTTGCTCTATATATCAACCCATTAGTGGAGAAGCTTTTACAGACATGCAAAATTAAACCTATATGTACCTAGGGATATCAGACCAAAATATTGGCTTATGCTGACGACGTGGAAATTTTAACTTCAGATCCCAAAGAGGCCACTGATGAAATTAAATGTATAACTGAGAGGTTTGGCCTGATATCAGGATATGCTCTAAATGGAGAGAAAACTATTGTTGTTTGTACAGATAATGTGGATTTTAATGATACTAGGCAAGCGGAGTCCCCAGTTTATCTAGGGGTGCGAATTACAGCAAAAATGGATAATATAATTAAATGGAATTTTGATCCACTGGTTAAAACCGTAGGTGCAGAATTGAAGAGGGTTAATGGGCTGCACCTGTCGATAATTGGGAGGGGAAACTTTCTGAAAATGAGTATTTTGCCCACATTTTTATACCTGTTTAGGTCAATTCCACTTGCTCTGGAGGATCATATACTCAAACATATTAACTCTATGTTATCCAACTTTATGTGGCAAAATGGGAAGGTGAGGAGGGCTGTAAAGTTCCTGACACTACCACAAGACCGAGGAGGGCTTGCAGTTCCAAATATTACATTATATTATTGGGCTGCCCTATTGCACCAAATATCCTTTTTGTTGAAGATAGCTAGTAACGGCAGCGAAGACATGATTGAGAGAATTCCCACAATATTTGAACTTGCAGTAGGAATGATGCCCCTGGGTTGCTCTTAAAACAACTAGAGCAAAGTTACTATAAAAAAGTTCAGTTTCAAATTATACGGAGTGCATGGAAGCTATGGAAGCAGATATCAAAATATATGGAAATCCCCATGGTCACACAATATACCACCCTATGGCATGTATCGATCTTCCCGAGGGATGTTTATGATGCTGTGGGGCAGGAGTGGGAAAATAAAGGGGGTACCACTATTGGAGAGTTTTATGGAGGAAAACAGCAACCCCAATTTCCCGAACTACAACAGGACTTCGGGATACTCCCTAACCAGTTTTTTAAATTTGTACAGATCAAGAGTATCCTTACTGCATATAGACTAAAGGTGAAGATTGAGAAGATTCCTTTGATGGATCAGATTAGAAGTGAGTTTTGCAGAATTAGAAGTATATACAGTCTCTTATTAGCAGCATTGCCGGATGATTTAGAAAAGAATGAGACGTTATGGGCAGTGAAATTGTATAATTAGGACGCAGATATTTACAGGAGCTTAGATTTATCTGCTGAAATTTGTATATCTTCTAATTTAAAAGCACAATTGTACAAGAGCATATTTAATCTTTATTTTACACCGGCGAAGCTATTTGCATGGGGGAAAAGGGTGGATGATAAATGTCCCAGGTGTGGGGTGGGCCCAGCCACACTGATACATATGTTCTATGATTGTGGGGAATTGACCCTCCTAAAATCAGGGATCCTCGGCTTTTGGAAAACCCTATTTGGTATTAACCTCGAGCTGACCTCTACGTTAGCAGTCTTAGGATGTGTCAGCACTCTGGGCTGCAATAAAGAACAAGAATATTGTCTCTTTTTAGGCACAGCTATTCTTAGAATAATGCTAGCAGCCCGCTGGAAAGACAGAGACCCACCTACTTTTCAGATGTGGTTAGCCAGACTTCTTGGAGTTTGGAAACAGGAGGCAGCCTTATATGCATGTAGAGGCAGGAAAGCTAGAACTCGGGGGCTAAAAATATGGGCATGTATAGCAGAATGGAGTGGAGAGGCGGGGGTCTTGAATAGCTGGAATGTACGTAATGATAGCAAAATGCTTATAAAAATAAAAGCTAAGTGCTATATTTAATGAGTGGGAATCTACATGAATTATATATTGACCAATTGCTTTTTATTTGTATATATTACATGTATAATACTCACTAACTTTTGAAGGGGCATATGTGGCTGAACTTTTGATATGCAAATTTTATGTAGTGTGAACAATTGATATTTAGCTGTTTTCCTTTTTACACTGCTTACATTATATGTATCAGATCCATCTTTGTAGGAGGTATTTGTACGGAATCCTTTTAAAGTGGTTTTATGTATTGGTATTTGATATCCTGCTGAATTAATTTTGTATTGACTTTGTATTGTAAAAATTGCACTAATTTGGAGTTCCCAACTACCTCTCTGAAATGTTATGAATTTATGCATTATTTTGTCTGTATTCTTGGAAAATTGTCTACTCTGGATATGAATAAAATAAAATAAAAAATAAATAAAAAACAATACATTGTTCCCCAGATGGTGTGCGTGTTATTTTAAATTATAGTTATCCCATGGTTGAGAGGTCTTGTCTGATTAAAGAGGATGTTGCTCTAGTATCGTTACCTAGTACTTTATGGGCTACATCAGATACCGATGTGGGACAAATGGCTATCCCACCAGTACATATTCAACTGAAGGAAGGTGCTTTATTGCCTCAACTACCCCAATATAAAATATCTCGGGAAGGCTAGGAAGCATTGACGCACATTGTTCAGGATGTGATCAAGGTGGGGTTTGTGGAAGTCCCTGATAACATTTGGAATAGCCCTATTCTTCCTATTTTGAAAAAAGACACTGACACTAAAATTTGCAGATTCATTATTGATTCACGAGAAGCCAATAAAATTGTGGTGCCCCAATAGCCGGTAGTCTCTGACATCATGACACTTCTTACTATAGTTCCTCCTACTGCCACTACATTTAGTGTCATTGATTTGAATAATGCATTTTTCTCATACCTATTCACCCTGACAGCCGCTATTTGTTCGGCTTCACTTTGAATAATTGATCCTTCAGATTCTGTAGAGCTCCACAAGGGTATACAGAGAGTCCTAGCATTTATAGCCAGGCATTGAAAAGGCAGCTTGATTCTTTTCCTGTACCGCAAGGGGTGGCTCTTATTCAATATGTCGATGAGACCTTGCTGGCTGCCGATACCCCTGAACAGTGTGAAGAAGGAACACTGTCCCTATTATCATTCCTTGCCTCTCATCATCACAAAGTCTCTCTGAATAAATTGCAATATTGTAGACAGCAGGTTACCTATTTAGGTCACCTCCTGTCTAAGGAGGGACGTGCACTCACACCAGATCGTATTCAAACTATTTTGAAAACGCCTGTTCCCCGTACTCAGAAGGATGTTTGTGCATTGATTGGCCTTACTTCTTTCTGTAGGCAGTGAATCCCTAGTTTTTCTCACATTATTAAACCTTTGTTGGCCCTTTTGACTAAAGACACTCTGATGCCTCTCCCATGGACCACTGAATGCCAGAATGCTTTTTAACAGTTACTTCACGCTCTTTGTTCTGCACCAGTATTAGGAACTTGAGACTACACTAAGGCCTTCACACTCTATGTACACGAGAGGGACGGTTGCGCTCTCGCAGTTTTAGCACAGACACACAGTGATAAGCAACGTCCTTGTGCATATTTCTCAGCTGTCCTTGAGCCAGTTGCTCGTGTGTTGCCTGGGTATTTTCGAGTGGTGGCAGCGACAGCTGTATCCATACCTCAGAGTGAGGGAATAGTTTTGTCAGATAGATTGCTTGTACTAGTACCCCATTCAGTGGGGAACAACCTTTACAACGCAACTTGTACAACGCTCTACCATTACAACAAAACTTTTACAACGCAACATCCAATACATCGCATGCCATTACAACGCAACAATTACCTCGCATGACACTACAACGCATACCATTACAATGCATGCCATTACAACGCATACCATAACAACGCATACCATTACCCTACTGTTGCACCCCCTGGAGTTAGAATAGTAATTTTTACCCCTACACTATCCAACACTTACCCTACTGTTGCACTCCCTGGAGTTAGAATAGTAATTTTTACCCCTACACTATCCAATACTTACCATGCATGCAATGTAATGTTATGGGTTGTAATGGTATGCGTTGTAAAGGTAGTATGCGTTGTAAAGGTAGTTTTTAAAAATTCGTTGTAATGGCATGCGTTGTAATGGATGTTGCGTTGTAAAAAATGCGTTGTAAAGGTATGCGTTGTAAAAGTATGCGTTGTAACGTCATACAACCCATTCAGTTGATCCTTTGTTAAATCAAACGAAAACACAGCATTTGACTAGTGCCCATTTGACAGGCTCTGAATTGACACTTTTGGTGCCTCATATCACACTCAAAAGATGTTTGAATCCTGCTACATTATTGCCATTTCCAGCTCCTCAGTCTCTGTCACAAGAGTCACATGATTGTATATCCCTCACTGAAGAACAAACAAAGGGTCGTGTTGACCTACAAGATACACCTCTTTCTAGTGTTGATGGGGAACTGTGGCTTGATGGGTCCTGCCTGAAGTTCCCTGATGGTACGACGTCTGCTGCTTATACAATTACAACACTTCAGACAGTAGTTGAGACAGCTCTTATCCCACAAAAGTCGGCTCAAGCAGCCGAGTTGATAGCACTGGCAAGAGTATGTGAGCTTAGTACAGATTTACTTGTTAACATTTACACTGAAAGCCGATACGCCTTTGGAGTGGCTCATGATTTTGGGCCACTCTGGAAGCAAAGAGGCTTTCTTCCTTCACATGGGACACAAATAGTGCATGGGGAATTAGTACATAATCTCCTTACTGCCTTGACATATCCTAAGTGTTGGAAAGTGGGTTATTGGTAGGGGCAAATGTCGGTCTCCCACTGGCAATAAGGCCACTAACACATGGTAGGACTGAGCATAGGTCTTAGAAAATTATTCCTATGCTCAACCCTTGGTAACGTGGCTGCGAGCAGACAGGCTTAACTTCAAAGACAGGTATGTAAAGCATTTAAAAACACCATGTCAGTAAATAGTTAAGACACAACACAAAATAAAAACCCAACACCAATTTATAAAAATAGGTAATATTTTTATCTTTTAAATGAAACCAAATCGAAAATAATCCACTGTAGGGAACCAGAGATATGAATTTTTGAAGATTAGTCACTTTCTAGTGCTTAGAAACCAACAGTCCCCTTTTTAGTCATTTTGTTTTCTCTGACAGGGACACCTTTAAAAATGATTCTGGAGAATCTCACCAAATGTGCCGCCTTCCCCACCAGGCGGGTCCAGTTAGAACTCCTTCCTGAAGTTCTGCTTGCGGGTCCCAAAGTATCCAATACACAGTCCAAGGTTCTGGAATCTCCAAGAGGGTTCTTGAAAGTGTGAAACTTCAATTCCACAATCCACTTGAACAAAACCCTGACAAATCCACTGATGGGTATCCAAGGTGTAGATTTAATTGATGATGTTCCAGTTGAGCTTCTTTTAACCTCTAGCTTTCAGGTAGTCCACTCCTTAGTTATTTTCCAGCAAGATAATCCACAGGGCTGTAGTTTTAGATGGTGCAGTCTTCATAGGTAAGGCCTTAGAGTTCCTTGCACAGCAAAATCTTTTCAGCAAGGCACTTCTTGCTTCATTCAGTTTCAAGCAGCAGATCTAGAGGGCTCTGCCCCTCTCAGATACGTATTCAAAATTCTCTGGGTCAAGCACCAGGTCACTTCTGACCAATGAGAGCAGGGTTACTCATCATAGTTATGACCACATCCTGTAGAGTGTGGCATTATTTTGTCCCAGAGTGCACCAATCTTCCAAATCCATAATGGCTGATTTTCCAGCAAGGAGGTAAGAGCTGGCTAAACACACACCCTGAGATGGCTTATTTCCATGGACTCTCCCCCTACCATCTGCACAAACCTTCCTTAAGCCTAGTCCTGACTCTGGGTCAAGAGTGTAAGAGTGAAACTGAAACTCAGGCCTCCCCTCTGCCTTTGAAGAGCATGGTTTACAACTCCACCCCCTAGCCTGGCATTCCTATAGACCAGCACACTGCCCCTCCCAGCAGAGTTGTTAACCCAAGGGGTTCTTTATCACCTCTTCAAAGCAGCCTGGCTAATCCACTTAACTCTGACCAATCAGGGCAGACCATTGGAAGGCTGAATTTGGACTTACAAACAAGAAAGTCTTATATATTCTTGTATGTACACTTTAGGAGAAATTCAACAATATAATATTGTTGGATTTTTCCCTACCATTCTATTAAAAGTTTCAAAGGTGGCTCTATCTCCTTCCTACCAGGAGTTATTCCTTAGTAACTCCCTGCCATGTTAATCTATGGGCCGTGGGATTTGCAATTGGGAAAATGACTTGGGCCAGTTTTCTAGCACCAGGGCTTTTAAAAAATATTTTATATGTGTTTCCGTAATTTCTACAGGACCCCCACCCCCTGTGCAAATAGGGGAAACTGTAGGGGTTCTGAATCTGCAGAAATATTGCAGATCCTCCTTAACCAGTGCTCCTAGCATCAAAATCGAATTTGAGCAGCACTATAACACAGTGTGGGGAGTGAAATGTGAAATTTCACTTTACCCAGGCTGTAAAAACTCGTTTTATAAGGGTGTACCTTATAGATAACTGACCCCCAGCCCTGGGATACCTAGGGGAGACCCTGGGGTTCCCTAATAAGCCAACATATTGTAGGCTTTCCATTTTAAGTGCCCCTACCACCAAAGTCGAGTTTGGGCATGATTTACTGTTTAAAAGCAGTCCTGTCAACCAGTGCTGCTTTTAAACTGACCTCAGGCTTCAGCACTGCACACATGCTAGTACAGAAAAAGATGCTGGCTTCTAAACTGCCATACCCCAGGGTACTGGGGATTTCTAGGTAGTTTCAATCCCCTGCCCTATTATATAGTAGGAGCCTATGGGGTTGGTCATGCCAATTACAGGAGTACCCCACCATACCATAGTGTACCTTAGTGTATGTTGGGTGTTTTAACTGTATTCTAATAGGTTCCTTTCAGCTCAGCACTGGCCCTGGGCCTGGTTAGGCAGAGCCCAGGGTCAGTCAAAATCAGTTACCACCAGCATCAGTCAGCAAAAAGTTGGGGGGTGCCCAGGTCACAGGACGACTTTGCAACACTAAGAAAGTGGCAATTGTTAAGTGTAGCGCACACAATAAAGTGACTGATAAAATAGGAGCAGGCAATGCCTTTGCAGACTACACAGCTTGTGAGACTGCAATGCAACGAAGTACTACAGCTATGTATGTAGTTAAATCACAGGCTGAATGATGGCATGATGCCAGGCAAGAAGTTCTGGACATGCAACAATCTGCCTCTGTCGATAAATTAGACCAATGGTCCTATGAGGGAGCATTGGACGATGAGGGCTGTTGGAGGAATAAAGAAAAGACAAATGGAAGTAACCCGCAGCCTATTTACATCCTATGATTCACATGGCACATGGGCCGGCACATGTGGGAGCATCCTCAATAGCAAAGCATCTTATGCAAGTTTGGGATCATCCAGAGATTGTCGGTACAATTAAGAAACTATTCCAGTCCTGTCTGATTTGTCTTCAGTATAATCCTGGAAAGGGAACACAAACTCCAACAGGAGGGTTTGCAATACCTATTGCACCTTTTGAGGTTCTGCAAATGGATTATATCCACCTTGAACGCTATAATAATATGAAGTATGTTCTGGTAGTGGTGTGTGCCTTTAGTAAATGGGTGGAGGGATTCGCCACAAAGGATAATACAGCTCTTACTACAGCAAAGGTGCTCCTAAAGGAGTTTTTCCCCAGATTTGGAATTTGTCGAGTTTTGTGGAGTGACAATGGACCCCATTTCATTTATCAAGTTGTTGAGTATCTCTTGCAAGGGCCAGGAATTAAGAAGAAGTTTCATGCTGCTTTTCACCCACAATCAGCAGGACTAGTGGAACGTTACGACTCTACCCTAAAATTAAAATTGGCAAAAATACAGGTTTCCACATCTTTGAAATGGCCTGATGCACTGCCCTTGGCATTGCTATCTATTATATCGATACCACATACACGATCTGGCCTCACACCGTATGAGGTGGTTTTTGGAAAGCCAATGAATATTTAGGGGATTCCTAAGCCACGCCCTATACATGATGTACCCTATGTATTGATGAATGATTATTTTTCTCAGTTGACTGACAGTTTGACTTCTATTTATCAATAGGTTTGGGAGTCTCTTCCAGACAGGTCGCAAGGTGAGGGCCACTGCTTGTGCCCTGGTGACTGTCATCACAAAGTCCTTCCAGAGAGCCAAGTCCCTAGCACACAGATGGTGAGGTCCTGAGCAGGTGCTACTGGCTACCAGGACTGCGGTTCAAGTGAATAACCGGAAAAACTGGGTCCATGAGGCACATTGCTGGAAAGAGTTGCAAGACGTAGTGAGCCTAGCTGCATTGGCAGATCAACGCGACATCCTGGCTACAGAGAAAGGACAAGCTACATCACCTGAAGGACCTGGGGAAGTCTTTCTGGACCACACGATTCCTGGTACATCCCGATATTAGCTATGACCCAGGAAGAAAGATACTTTGTTGCTGAAAAATACTGTTGGAGCTACTGTCCTGGTTGGTTAAAGACTGACTACAAAGGGGGGAAGCCTTTTAGTGACTGCTCGTCTCAACCTCAGTGAAGAAACAAACATCTGCCTAGAATCTTAGGGCACCATCTGTTTTATTGTTCAATGACAAGATGAACATGCCTAAGGAGAAGAAGCAAACTGCAGCAAGAGTCTGTGATCGAAAGAGTATGTTCATTATTGGACTCACTTTGACTGTTGTTATTGTTGCTGCAATAACATGGGTTGTAGAAGGAGTAGCTCCTGCTCAAAATCTGCTGACTGCTACTACTCCTGTCCCCATTGAACACCATTACTTTACTTTTCCTTATCATGAGTAGAAGCATATAATGTCCTACCTTAATAACACTTTCATTCAGATTTTGCACCATACACGCAATGCACAAATGTTACCAACTGCTGGTTATGTGGAATGATGCCAGCACATCAGAAAAAGGGAGGAACGCCTTTTATTCACTTGCTGTTTTCACATAATGGCTCCTACAGAGCCTAGTTTACATTGTTGAGGGCTTCTGAAGTTGCTACATTACACGAAGAGTATGCTGTTCCCCAGGGCGGAGGTAGGGGGAGGAAAATCCTCCTTTTCAGAACTAGAGTCCTCACACACCCAGCAAGCTAGGTGTCATGCTTCATCATATGGACTTGCTCATCGTTGGGTCGGTGTTGCAATACCCGATGGGCACCCATAAAGGGGCTCTTTAGCAGTGATCTTTTGTTCCTGCCATATCGTGCTTGGGTGTGAGGGCCCTAAAAAAAACTGTGTAGATGTGATGTGGGTGGGTGACGTTAAAAAAGGAGTCCATATGATGAAGCATGACACCTAGCTTGCTGGGTGTGTGAGGACTCTAGTTCCGACAAGGAGGATCACCCTTCGCCTACCTCCTTAACACGTTGTCCACCCTGGGGAACAGCATACTCTTCCTGTAATGTATTGACTGGGCACGTATGCTGGACCCCGTCAACAAGCCCTAACAGTCCACCTTCTTTGCTAGAGAGCTTCTGAAGTTGCTAACATTACTTATGCTGATGTAGGAAGACTAAACTTTCAGTTGAATAAAGTGTGTTACTCTGATGAGGAAGGAGATCCACAAGCTAAAGGAACTGTATGAGAAATGGAGGAGTATCGTTGAGGAAATTCCTCTGCGTGCTATGTTTTCCCTAACACTCGAAAAACCAAGAGAAATGGGCCTTCTGTTATCGCTGTTACTAGAGCTCATGCTGATCTCTGTATGAGCAGTATTGGCAGTATTCCTGTAGGAAAAAGTGACGGTACTTTAGTATTGAACATTACTGGAATAAACAATAGTCGTTTTTGGTCCTCACACAACATCTATTTCATTTGTGGAAGTAAAGATTATTACCACTTACCTATTGGGTGGTCTGGAAGCTGTTATGTGTCCTTTTGGCTGCCACCTGTGTTGTTTGTCACCTGTATCCTACCATAAAGACTATAAACTGTATAATGACATTTCTAAGAGCTGATTCAAGAGGACAATAAAAAATGATGCGGTGGATCATACTGATACTGCACTGCAGCAGTATATTGACTTTAACTTTGGACTATTCTTCTTTGTTGGTGCGGCCTTAAACAGCAGGAAGATCACGCGCTTGATATGTGTTGTAGAGGCTGTAACCAATCAGACAGCCATGGCACTTGGAAATATCACAGAAGAACTACAAATTGCGAGAATTGTGGCGCTCCAAAACAGGATGGTCCTCGATGTCATCCTGGCCGACTGTGGTGGAACATGTCGCATCATTGGGAGCAGCTTCTGCATATACATCCCTGACCACGCCCCTTCAGTGTTTGAAGCAATTTCCAAGATGCTCAAAATAGCCACTGAAATCCACCAGGATTCAGGGACATGCACTTTGACTGGATGGCTATGGAACATGTTTACTGTATGGGGCTGGAAATTACTGTCAGCTCTATGTATATTTGCTGTGATTCTTTTCATTTCTTGCCTATGTATTCAATGTGGCCCGATGCTCTGTTCCCTTTGTATTTCTACCTGTACCTCATGTATACCGACTAAACAAAATGTCACAAATGAAAATGCTCGCTTGGCAATGGACCAAGAAATGACTGAATTAATGCAGATAGATGTACACGATGTTTTTCGTATTCCTTCAAAAGTATAAGAAAATGTCTTAAGCATATGCTAAAAGGGCTATCTGTGGAAATCTGGAATAATTTCCGTTAGCATAAGCTGAAGCCATATTGTCTGTGGCATCGGTTTTGTTAGCTATGTAATTCTTCTGTCCTAACTGCTGCTTGCCCTTCCATTCTGCTTGAGTCATCAACTTTAGTTAACTCCTTCTGTACTGGGCCAAAGCAATGTTTGTGCTGAGCAAAGGCCTGTAGCTGCTGAAATGCACCTGGTAAAGATGTAACTGTCAGATATGTTGTGCTGCTGTAAGCAGTTCTGTTCCCCCTCCCACTTTGCTGACTAAGTTATTACTCATCTGCCCATGTCTGGCTGTAACTATTCCTGTGTAGGCCTGTACCTTCTATTTGTATCCACATGCTTACCAGTGCAGAAACCACAGTATATAAGCACCATGGTCTGTGTATTCAAGCCACTACCTCCTGGAAAACTTGAGGGTGTTATATGGACGTGGTCTCACTTATGAGTGAATAAACTTGTTATTTTGAATTTCAGCTATTTCTCTAATGTGTTATTCTAAAGACCTGTGGACAGAGAAGGGTGACCCCTGCACCGGTGTGCCCCTTAACCTGTTTACTGCAGCGGCAGTACTGCCGCGGTGCGGTGGCTTTGATGAGTGGGCGGGGCTGCGTCGGCCAACAGACGTGCGCAGCACTACGGAGGCAGTGCGAGCGATGGCCGTTGGCCGACAGAAGCATGCAGCAGGTTAAAAAGTCACATTTCCACAGACGTTTTATGTCGAAATTTCGTATTGAAATAAAATAAATATTGTTGTTCCAAATTGGTGTGCTGTTTTAGTCATCTGTAAACAACTCAGCTAAATTCATGCACTTGCCTTTGTAGGGACTATTGTATATTTGTATATGCACTTACATTGAAATGCCTCACATATTGCATCTCCATTAAAAGATGGCCACCATTCTGCCATTGCTTTATGTTCCTTTCGACTTCTCGACTGGGTAAATAAAGACCTCCTTCACATTATTTATCCGGCCATCAGTTGACGTGTACATCATTTCTACTATTTAGAATGTGGCTTGCTAAAAAGTAGAGATTATGTACTATTTGGCCAGCAGCTGGGTAGATAGACAATTCCTTTTCATTTCTATGTTGTGATCCCATTTCCTTCTTGTTTTGGTGTTATTCTCTTCTTTTTTCCCATCACTGTAATTGTTTCTTTCCCTCTTTCCATTCTCTTTCCTTATTGTATGCATGCTAACAGACATGATTAAGGGGGAGACTCACGCTTTTTTAAGCTTAAAACAGCTTTATTTTAACTGTCTCACGCCTAAAATTGTCTCCGGTTTAATGTTAGTCAATGGGAAAAATAAAATATTCTCCTTATGTTTTTCAAAATGTCCCTCTTTGCAGGTTAAAAATGTGGGCATGTGTGTTAGTGTTCCTTATTTTTATTTTCTTGCAATCATATTTTACTTTCTTTTCACACTTGAGCATTTATTTCCCTCTCTTATTTTGCCATTAATTATGTTGCGTATGTCACTGTAAGTACGCAGGGCTGACGGCAATGTAAACAAACTGTACCGTTCAGACAGGGGTAGAAGTGCATTGAAAAAACATGGGTACAGCAATGCATCGCACGATGAGGGATGGGTCAAAGGCAGAGCTAAAAACAAAAAATATATTCTATTACTTTTTTAGGTCTTTCACCTTCTAGTAACCATATATATGAAATAATGCACTATGATACATTATGAAACATCTAATAGATAATACCCAGCAAAGATAAGAAAGCCACATAATCAAAACTTGGTTGGTGCAGTAGAGAATAATGACTTGTGTATGTTTAATGCTACAAGGTCATTATCTGACAGCAAGCACTTCTTTATGAAAGTCATTATTTTAAACTTGTATTTCAACTCTCGGAATTACTCGTTATATAAAGGTTTCTTTTCCTCAAAAAGTATGAGAACTGTTTGTTTTTCTAAAAATAAAGAGTATGGCACGATGTGCCCCTCAGATCCCGCCCACTTTGACCACTGTGTTCAGAGTTTTGCAGAGATCCTGCAGAGGGGACCTATCAGGACAGTTATGTGTGTTTTCCGGCAGCAGGTTTGCTCGGAGCTCGGCTGCTTCTGTCTGTGCTGCTCGAGGCGGGGCTGAGGTACCCTCTCTCCTTCGATGGGCGGGGCTAGAGTGTAGCGGTCCGAGCTGCCCAATGGGGCATCGCTCCCGAGGTGGCCGCGAGCAGGGGTGCACGTTATCGGTGGGATACCAAATATTACACAACACCGGTCGTTTACACCGGCGGCTCTCTTAATGGGCACCGACCTCCCTGCACCCCTCCAGGGTGAGGGCGACGGGCGAGGGTGGCACCGAGTGATGCCGATGGAGCAGCGGCACCGCACAGTGTCAGCCTGTGGGAGCTATTGACAAAAGCGGCGTTGCTCGGCTGGGCTGTGGGGACGTGGGACGTACTCTGAGGGGGGAGGGCGCGAGGACTGCTGGGAGGACGGGGGCCTGTCCACAGGAGGAGGAAGGGGAAAAGAGGGATTTGACCCTTGTTCACATAAACACGAAGGTGCTGGGAGGGTGGGCTTCAGAGGAGTTAGCCTGGAGTTGCGAGGGTGGCATTTTTCAAGGGCGGGGGTGCATAGAATTACAAGGGGGTGCGACCTGTTGACAGAAAGAGGAGCTTGTCCCAAGTGCTGGGAACAGGACCTGTTCACAAACTAAGGTGCCTAGAAACGAGCGCTTATTTATGCAGTTTTATATAGCGCGGACTTTACCCGAAGGTGTCAGAGCGCTTCACAAAAGGAACAGAAATGGAACATAATGAGAAACATTACAAAAGCATCCGTTACGTTACAAAAATAATAGTGACATTTGTGATCAAACAATATACATGAGGTATTAAAAATTGTGAGCAACCAAAAATACATGAGGTAGTAAAGATAATAACGACAATTGTGAGCAAACAGAATACATGAGGTAGTAAAAATTGTGAGCAACCAAAAATACATGAGGTAGTAAAGGTAATAGAGACAGTTGTGAGCAAACAGCATACATGAGGTAGTGAAAGTTGTGAGCAGCCAAAAATACATGAGGTAGTAAAAAGTGCACAGGAAGAAAAAAGTGACAAGTGTGCAGTTACAAGAGAGAACAAAGTATCATTTTAGGTGTAATACTGCAAAAGGTGCTAGACACTCAGGCACACGAACAAGCGTTATGTAGGCAAGGTGGCACTTGTGCAAGTATCAAAGATAAAAACATGTGAGAGCGCTGGTGGGTTGGCGCTTGTTCGAAGAGGAGGGTGTGTGGAGTACTGAAGGTGGGAATTTGTTTACTGAGGGAGGAAGCCTACAGTGCCAAGGATGGACTTTTGTCCACTGTGGAGGGCGACGAGAGTGCTCGGAGGGAGAGGATCCGCTCAAGAAAAGAAAAGGGCGCCTAGACAGCTGTCCAGGGACGTGGCAAGAGTAGAAGGGCCCTCTTGCTGCTGGACAGCTAGTAAAATACAGCGATAAACTGGGTTAAAGTGGATACCCAAGGCCTCTGGGACACGGTGCCACTGCACCTGCTGCACATGTGATAGTTAACGTCCTTGCAGCTGCCATCTGGGAACGGGACTGAAGAGACGGAGGAGGGCGCCTTCGGTGCCGAGACTGAACCGTGGGGCCTGCTGACCCACCCAGGGTGCCCTCATCCTCACAGGTGGAACGGCGGGCAGTGCACCGAGGAGTGGAGGGAGGATACAGCCTCCTCCCCCCTCTCCGTCCCCCCACACACAAGAGGGGAGGAAGGCGGGTTACAGTCGGGTGGATGGGGAGATGTAGAGAGACGGAGTCCCTGCTGTGAGCGGGAGGACCGGCCCTGATTCGCACAGGAGGGTGCTGCTGAAGACAGCTGAGGGGATGGGGGCCAGTTCATGTGGAGAGAAGGTTCTGGGTCTGGCACCAAATGAGAGAGCGGTGGACTGGTTTAAGTAGAGAGAATGAAGTTTGAACTACTGACAGCTGGGAGGGTGTGGACCGCTTCAAGTGGAGACTGGTGAGAGCTCTGTGAGGATATGGACCGGTTCAAGAGGGGAGAAGAGTGCTTACACTGGTGAGAGCCTAGTTGACAGGAAGCAGGTGAAGTAGAGAGGAGAGTGCTGACACTGGTGACAGCTGTGAGAGGGCAGGAAGCAAGTAGAAAGGAGAGTGCTGACACTGGTGACAACAGAGAGGGACAGGGCCCAGTTGAGGTATAGAGGAGAGCGCTGACACTGGTGACAGCTGAGGGGGCAGGCGAAGTCGAGAGGAGAGTGCTGACACTGGTGACGGCTGAGAGAGGGCAGGGTCCAGTTGAGGTAGAGCGGACAGTGCTGACACAGGTAACATCTGAGAGAGGACAGGCAGTTGAAGTGAAGGGAGAGTGCTGACAAAGGTGACATCTGAGAGAGGACAGGCAGTTGAAGTGGAGGGAGAGTGCTGACACAGGTGACATCGAAGTGGAAAGAGAGTGCTGACACAGGTGACATCTGAGAGAGGACAGGCAGTTGAAGTGGAAGGATAGTGCTGACACATGTGACATCTGAGAGAGGACAGGCAGTTGAAGTGGAGGGAGAGTTTTGACACTGGTGACGGCTGAGAGAGGACAGGCAGTTGTAGTCGAGGGAGAGTTCTGACACTGGTGACAGCTGAGTGTGGGTATGGGGGCAGGTGAAGTAGAGGGCAGGATGCTGGGATCGCGAGGTCCGGGTGCTTTAGTAATGGTACCAGCTGCGAGGATGGCGATCAGTTCCCTGGGTGGAATGTGCTGGAAAGGACGACACATGACGGGCACGCGTTCCAATAGCAAAGAGGATGCCCAGAGATGAGAGTGTAGGAACCACCGGGAGCTGAGAGTGCTGGGAACTCTGGGAAAACAGCCGAGAGTGCTGGGATCTGTCAGCTGAGAATGCTGGGACCTCTGGGCCCACAGCTGAGGGTACAGGGGCCGCCTTCCTCGAGACGAACGGTTCCCTCGACCTCTCGCAGTCTGGCTTCCGGGCCAACCACAGCACCGAGACCGCCTTGATCGCAGCTACCGATGACATCCGAGCCCTGCTCGACAACGGAGAAACAGCGGCCCTCATCCTCCTGGACCTCTCCGCGGCCTTCGACACTGTCTGCCACCGTACCCTAGTACAGCGCCTCAGCAACGTCGGAATCCAGGAGAAGGCACCTGAGTGGATCATCTCCTTCCTCGCCGGAAGGACACAGAGAGTCCGCCTCCACCCGTTCAGATCGGAGGCCACCAAAGTCATCTGCGGCGTTCCTCAAGGATCCTCGCTCAGCCCAACACTCTTCAACGTCTACATGAGCCCCCTCGCAGCCATCGCACGCCAGCACAACCTCAACATCATCTCCTATGCCAACGACACCCAGCTGATCCTCTCCCTCTCCAACGACCCCGCCACCGCCAGAGCTAACCTGCACGAAGGGATGACAGACGTAGCCAAATGGATGTCGAACAGCCGCCTGAAACTGAACTCGGACAAGACGGAAGTCCTCATCCTGGGATCCTCACCCTCCGCCTGGGACGACTCCTGGTGGCCCCCCGCCCTGGGCAGCGCACCCAAACCAACAGACCACGCACGCAACCTGGGCTTCATCCTGGACTCCTCCCTCTCCATGACCAGACAAGTCAACGCCGTCTCCTCGTCATGCTTCAACATCCTGCGCATGCTTCGTAAGATCTTACGATGGATCCCCACCGAGACCAGGAAGACGGTCACCCAGGCCCTCGTCACCAGCCCTCTGGACTACGGCAACTCCCTCTACGCCGGAACCACCGCCAAACTCCAGAAGAGACTCCAGCGGATCCAGAACACCTCAGCACGACTCATCCTGGACATCCCCCGCCGAAGCCACATCTCCGGACACCTGAGAGACCTGCACTGGCTCCCGGTCAACAAGAGAATCACCTTCCGGCTCCTCACCCACGCACACAAAGCCCTACACAACCAAGGCCCAGGATACCTCAACAGCCGCCTCAACTTCTACGCTCCCAAACGCCAGCTTCGATCGACCAGCCACGCCCTCGCCGCCGTCCCCCGCATCCGAAGAGCCACCACAGGAGGAAGGTCCTTCTCCTACCTGGCCGCCAAGACCTGGAACTCCCTTCCGACCCACCTCCGCCTGACCCAAAACCACCTCGCCTTCAGGAAGCAGCTCAAGACCTGGCTGTTCGAGCAGTAGCGGACCCCCCCCCCCTCCCCCCAGCGCCTTGAGACCCTCCGGGTGAGTAGTGCGCTATATAAATGCTTTGATTGATTGAGCTGAGAGCGCAGGGACCTCTGTTCCCATAGCTGAGAGTGCTGGGACCATGGGCCCAGAGTTGAGAGTACAGGGGGCCCCTGGGCCCACAGCTGAGAGCGCTGGGACCACAACTGAGAGTGCTGGGATCTCTGACAGCTTAGAGTGCTGGGACATCTGGGCCCAGAGCTGAGAGTGCTGGGACCTCTGACGCACAGCTGAGAGTGCGGTGACCCCTTGGCCCACAGCTGAGAGTGCAGGGGCCTCTGGACCCATAGAGGAGAGTGCAGAGTGATGATGGGGACCTGTTCAAGTAGGGGTGGGGGTGTGATGATTGCGACCTGTTCACGGGCAGAGGCCGGTTCTAGGTATGATGGTTGACTGGATCGACAGCGGCTCAAGTACACAGAAGGGACAAGAAAGGCGGCAGCTCAAAACATGTGAGTCGTCTCAAGCAGGGACGGTGCTTGGAAGGATGTCCCTGGACGGGGTGCTCCTGAGTGATGCTGGCTCTGCTGAGAGTGAGGCGACGGGGCCTGTTCAGGGAGGAGGAGAGGGCTGGGAATGAGGAGAGCTGAAAGTATGGGGACCACTGTCTTCAACCAGAGAAAGAGGGGCTTGGAGTGTTGACAGCTGAGGGTGGGGTCCCTGAGAAAGAGAGGACGAAGCTGACACCGAGGCCAGTGGGAGGGTGGGGAGGGGTTAACACAGGAAGGAAGGTTTGGGGGCTGATGCTCGCCGAGAGCACGGAGAGGGCTGTGTTAGGGCTGATGACACATGAGAGGATGACAACCAGTGCCTGTGGACAGAGGGCGTTGAGAGCGATGACAGATGTGAAGATGAAGAGCTGGTCCCAAGGAGGGGGTTCAGGGGCCGGTAGGAGGCGGCGCAGGGAGCCTCATCGTCTCAGCTGGGAGCAGCAGTGCCCGCGCACGGGGTGTGCACTCCGTCATCACCAAGAGGCTGCCAGGGCTTCCCAGCAGCGAGCGTCACAGGCGCTAAAAATACCACAGACTCCAGTGCCGTGTTTAGAGGGAACTCTTATTCACGGGTCTCAGCCACTCAAGGAATACCCCTGATCCTAATCTCCCGGTCTGTGCCTGTTCATTCAGGGACCTGCAGCCGCGGTGTACCACCTCCTCCCGCTGCCAGGCCTGTTGCACTCTGGGGGACGCCGTAGAGACCCTCGAAGCACGCACCTGACGGTCGGAGAATGAGACCGGCGAGACAGAGGATTCAAACAGCTGCTGCGACGGGGATAAGGGGGGAGGGAGGGGAGTAGTACAGGGCCTCAGACTTCAAAGGGCGGCAGGGATGCATGATGTGAACAGCGCAAGGAGGGACACTGAAAATGGGCGGGAGTGGACTTCAGAGCAGGTGCCTGTATGTATACTAGTGGTGCAATATTACCGCACCCGGGAATTCTCGCCGCGGTGCGCAGTCTCTGTACCTACAGCTGTCTATGGACACTGCATACCTCTGTCCTTGATGCTGTTTACCATGTCTATCCCTACAGCTGTTTATGGACTCTATGCATGCCCCTGTACACCTGAACCTTTCACCCTCTGTCCTTGATCCTGTTTGCCACCTCTGTCCCTATAGCTGTTTACCGACTCTATCCATGCCACTGCATAGAAGAACCTTTCACCTACTGTCCTTGATGCTGTTTGTCACGTCTATCCGTCCAGCGGTTTATGGTCTCTATACATGGTGCTGTTTACAATAACCTTTCACCCTCTGTCTTTGATGCTGTTTGCCTTGTCTATCCCTACAGGTGTGTATGGACTCTCTGCATGCCGCTGTACCAGAACCTTTCACTTTCTGTCCTTGAAACTGTTTACCACCTCTGTCTCTATACCTGTTTACAGACTATCTATGCCACAGTTTACAAGCACCTTTGACCCTTTGTCATTGATGCTGTTTACCATGTCTATCCCTACAGCTGTGTAATGACTCTATGCATACCGCGGTACCTGATACTTTCACCCTCTGTCCTTGACCCTGTTTGCCACTCTAACTCTACAGCTGTTTACAGACTCTATAAAAGCTGCTGTTTACAATAACCTTTCACCCTCTGTCCTTGACCCTGTTTGCCACTCTAACTCTACAGCTGTTTACAGACTCTATAAAAGCTGCTGTTTACAATAACCTTTCACCCTCTGTCCTTGATGCTGTTTACCACCTCTGTCCCTACAGCTGTTTATGGACTCTATGCATGCCGTTGTACCTGAACCTTTCACCCTCTGTCCATGACACAGTTTACCACCTCTGACCCTACATCTGTTTACAGACTCTATCCATGCCACTGTTTACAAGCACCCTTGACTCTGTGTCTTTCCCTACAGCCGTGTATGGACTCTACGCAGGCCGCTGCATACCTAAATCTTTCACCCTCTGTCCTTGACACTGTTTACCATCTCTGTCCCTACAGCTGTTTATGGACTCTATGCATGCAGTTGTACCTGAACCTTTCACCTTCTGTCCTTGTCACTGTTTTCCACCTCTGTCCCTACAGCTGTTAACAGACTCTGCATGCCGCTGTATACCTAAACCTTTCACCCTCTGTCCTTGATGCTATTTGCCTTGTCTATCTCTACAGCTGTGTATGGACTCTATGCTTGCCGCTGTATCTGAACCTTTTATCCTTTGTCCTTGACACTGTTTACCACCTCTGACCCTACACCCATTTACAGACTCTATCCATGCCACTGCTTAAAAGTACCTTTGGCCCTCTTGTAGCTGTTTACCATGTCTATCCCTACAGCTTTGTATGGACTCTATCCATGCCGTTGTATACCTGAACCTTTCACCCTCTCTCCTTGATGCTGTTTGTCACGTCTATCCTTACAGCAGTTTACGGACTCTATGCATGCCACCTGCCCGTGACACAGTTTACCACCTCTGTCCCCACACCTGTTTACAGACTCTATCATGCCACTGTTTACAAGCACCTTTGACCCTTTGTCCTTGATTCGGTTTACCATGTCTATCCCTACAGCTGTGAATGGACTCTATGCCATTGTATCCTGAACCTTTCACCCTCTGTCATTGACACTGTTTACCACCTCTGTCCCCACAGCTGTTTATGGACTCTATCCATGCCGTTGTACCTGAACCTTTCACCTTCTGTCCTTATTTATTTATTTATTTTGAAAGTTATATATAGCGCGAACAAGATCTTTACAGATATCAGAGCGCTTTACACCAGAACAAGGGGAGAGAAAAACATGAGAGTGATAATCAGTCTTTAGAGCACAAAGTAAATGTAAATGTAGTTGAGCTTATATAGCGCACAGCTACCCACAGTGGGTTTCCCGGCGCTTGCTTAGGGAACCCTTCCTGATATTCCCCTGTGAAGATAGCAGGGTATCCACAAGGTGAATGTCAGGCATCCCGCCGCGAGGGGCTGTTGTGGAGATTAAGCAAGCTATTGCCCAGAGTCACAGAGTGTGAACCCGTGAGTCGAGGAGGCACCGGGGCGAGAATTATCGAGTCCGTGGAATTTTTAGCCCAAGACCCGCCGAGGCGGGGAATTGAACCCTGGTCCAGGACCGATCTCAGCTTCCGGGTCTGCTGCCTCTAACCCCTGAGCCACACTTCTCCACTAGTAGCTGTAGGGAATAAGTGGGTAGCAAAATAGGGAGGGTACATCAAAGAGTTGTAGGAAATAAGGGGGTAGGTACACCAAAGAGTTGTAGAAAATAAGAGGGTATAATAGGGTAGGAACATCATAGAGCAAAGTCGGTTATACAAAATGAATGGTACAAGTAGGTGCACAGTCTCAAATAAATCCAAAGTAAAAGTTCAGGTGAATTTAGCCATGAGAATAGCTTTCACTTCCTTCTTGAAAAATGCAGAGGAGGAGATAAGTCTGGTTTCTGGAGGGAGTGCGTTCCAGATCCTGGGTGCCATTCCTGAGAAGGAGCGATTATAAGTTTTTTCCTTCCGAAATCTACGAGGTTTCAGGAGAAGATTTTTTGTGCTTCTAGTGGCTCTTGAGCCACCTGAGATAGAGAGCTTCTGAATGAGGTAGCTAGGCGAGTTGTGGTGTACAGCCATGTGCGTCATGCAGGCGATTTTCAGATGGATTCTGGCTTCTAAAGGTAGCCAGTTCAGGGATTTAAAGTCAGGGGAAATGTGCGAGCGTTTTTTTGATCCAGTGATGAGTCTCGCTGCAGCATTCAGGGAGGCTCTTAGGGGTGCGGTTGTTGATAGGGAGAGTCCGCAGAGGGCGACGCTTCCGTAGTCTATCCGAGGAATGACTAGGGCTTGTACTGCAGTTTGGAAGTCCTTAGCTGGGAGGAAGGGTTTAAGTTTCCTCAAAGTATTGATTTGGAGATTAGCTCCCCTAGTTGCTTTGCTGATATGAAGTTGCATATGCAGATTGGTATCACGGGTTATGCCTAAGGATTTCGCAGAGTCTACAATGGTAGGTTGGACATTGAGTGCAGTAAGGTGCTTAAGCCATGTTTGAGTGATGGAGGTCTTCGCGGGGGGTGAAATCAGAAGGAACTCGGTTTTCAATGCATTGAGTTTGAGGTGATTTTCAGCCAGCCATGATTGGGTGTTTCTGAGCGTTGAGTTCAGAAGATCGATGTCTTCGGGGGATTGTAATTTGAGATAGAGTTGGGTGTCGTCAGCGAACATGTGAAATTGTACATTAGATGCCTGTAATAACGTGGTGAGTGGCTCCATGACAAGGTTGAAAAGTGTAGGGGATAGGGAAGATCCTTGTGGGACGCCTAATGTTACAGGCACAGGTGGGGACATCAAATTATTACTCTTGAATTTCTGGGACCGGTTATGTAGAAAGGAAGTAAACCATCTGAGTACAGTCCCTGATAGACCTATTCTGATATTTAACAGCTCGAGTAAGTTCTCGTGTTTGACAGTGTCAAATGCTGAGGAGAGATCAAGTAGGATGAGGAGGCAGCTATCGTTTTGGTCAAGAATTTGGAGGGCGTCGTCAATTATGTGTGTCATGGCTGTTTCCGTACTGTGTCCTGCCCGGAAGCCTGATTGATGAGGGTTGAGGAGGTCAAACTGATCAATGTGTTCTGTTAATTGGAGTTGTACGCATTTTTCCAGCAGTTTGGCCAGGGTGGGGATATTGGTAATAGGACGGTAATTGTTTAGGTCAGTAGGGTCGGCTGTTGGTTTCTTGAGAATAGGTGTGACTTGTCCCACTTTGAGGGAGTCGGGTATGAGTCCTTGTTGAAGTGAACTGTTAATAATTTTGGTCTAAAGTGGGAGGAGCAGTGGGGAGAGGTCCTTTACAGCGTTAGCTGGAAGAGGGTCTGTGAGGTGATTAGAAGGTTTCAATGTGCTGAGCAGTTTGCCGATTGTTTCTTCCGAGTAGGTGTCAAAGGACGACCAAGTGGCATTGTTTTTTGGTTCAGTGGGTATTGTGCTGTGGGGGCTAGAGTAGAGTCTTACGTCATTGAGGAGATCGCTCCTGATGTTATCAGTCTTTAGGTTAAAGAAAGCAGAGAAGTCTTCACTGGATGGTATATCGCCCATTGTGTTATGTGATTGTTGGGGTTGTTCCTTGGATTGTGTATTGATTAACTCAAACAGTTTTCTTGGTCGGTTTTTTGCTTGGGCGAGCTGGAGGCTAAAGAACTCGGTTTTTGAGCGTTTGATTTTCCTGAAGTAGGCATTTCTCTTTTTTTTAAGGATCTTAAGGTGCAATGTCGAGGGGGCTGATCTCCAGGTGCGTTCTGCCAGACGCATGGCATGTCTCTCTTCGTTGAGTCTACCATCATACCAAGGGTTAGAGTTCTTAGTGGAAACTCTCTTCAACTGCAGGGGGGCGGCCTCATCGATTACTGAGGTCATGGAGTTGAGGTAGTGGTCGGTTAGAACTTGAACGTCTGAAGCACCGCTGGGGGGAAGGAGGAGATTGCGGCTGGGCGAAGGTAAAGAGTTGGGGTTGAGTTTCTTCAGGTCCCTTTTCCAGACTTTGGATCTGGAGGGTTGAACCGGGTTAAATTTAACTTTTTCATTGATGAAGAAAGTGACAATGTGGTGGTCTGACCAGTCACAGGGTTGGATTGACTCAAGTTGGGTAGAGTCTTCCTTGGAGATGATATGGTCGAGGATCGAGCCTTTGTCATGGGTGGGGCTATTGCAGATTTGGGTGAGGTTAAGAGCGCCGAGGAAGTTTTTGAGACTATTCACCAACGCGTCATTGTGGTCGTTCCAATGTAGATTAAAATCTCCTAGGTAAATTTGGGTGTTTTGCCGTCCAGAGTTGTTATGTGATCGTGTCCATGAGTTGTTGGGTGAAGATGAGGTTGTCCCCGGGTGGATGGTAAATGATGTGAAGAGAGCATACTTGTTTGCCCTCGCTGATGATATCTAGGCAGATGTATTCACAGGAGGACGGGGGGGGGAGGTGACTCTAGACACCGAGAGATTGCTCCTATAAATGCAAGCGATTCCACCGCCTGTCTTGCCGGTCCTGTCAAGTTTAATGATGTGATAGTTGGGGGGAACTAGAATGTCAATGATTGGCGTAGAGGATTCTGTGAGCCATGTTTCAGTGAGAATGGTCAAGTCAAGGTCTGAGGTTCTGAAAATCTGGATTCGTAATTATTCTGAACTCGAGAATTAAAACTTCGTCGAAACATGACGAATTTGGTATCAAAAGACCGAGAATGGGGGGGGCGTGGCTAGCAGCCAACGATGGCGGCAGCAGCTTAGTGAGGCTCCCGAGCAGCGGTGGCTTCCCGCATTAATCCGTTATAGTTATCCTGTCTATTAAGGTGCCAGAAGGGGTGGACTAGAACCGGAGTCCTTGCAGCATCCAGCGCTGCAATTTTGGGACGGACACGGCGAGTCTGCGGACCCAGAGAGCCTGACGAAGCCTGAGGAGAGGTGGGGCCTACAAACAGCCTGCAAGCAGCGGCGCCGCAGTCACCTTTGTGACCGACCGGAAGTGGACTCTCGACGGCCGCAATTGGCCGGAAGTGCCGGCTCATCGGAAGTATTGCCCAGGCTTCAGTGACCTTCTCCCCGGGAGCCCGGGGGCGCGGGCGGAACTCCGCAACCTCCAGCAGCGGCCGAGGGGGCCGTGAGATCAGACCCAGGGGTGCACCCTACGCCGCAGGTCGCGAAAGCAACGCCGCCATTTTCAGCGCTGGACGCGCGCCATCTCCCTGAAGCGGCGGCCCCCATTTGGCAGTGGTCGGGCCGGGGTCCCGGGTGCTTGCAGGGGACTCTGCGACCTAGACTGACTCACCCTCGACGACGGACGGCCAGCGGCGGCCGCGAACGGCGGGGGCTACGCCACCCCCCCCTTTCCTAATACGACCCGGTCCAGGGCGGAGGGACCTTCAGGGATACACACGCCGGGGGGGCGCCTCATGTCAGTGGCACACGGGGACGCGCCCGGGAGCCTATCCGGACCCGCAGCACCCCGCCAAACATAGGATCTATGAACAGCGTGATCTGCGATAGGGTGAGGAACCGCACCACTTGCAACACGTGTGCGCAGCGCCCTGCATTACCCCGCCCTGCATTACCCCGCGTGGCGATTTTGGACAGATCCAGCAACCACAGGCGCAAGAGGAGTCACTGTCTCCCCTCGCGGCAGACCTTGCAGCCCGGTGGGTGTCCGGCCTGCCCTGACCCGGGCACGCACTGAATCATGGCACACAGAGGCCCCCGACAGTCTGCCACCCAGGCCAAGTTGGACAAATTCGCCTATGAAAGGCACTCTCCACCCCAGGAACAACGCAAGACGGCGGGGAAGACGACGGAGTCAGAGGGGGTCAAAAAGGCCACTATCGAGGACGTCTTGGCAGCGTTGGCGCAGGTGCAAGCGACAGTGGGAGCTACAGCTACCGAGGTCACCTTGATCCGGGCAGACCTCCACAAAATGTCCGAAAGGGTCAAACAGATGGAGGTTGTCACCAAATCCTTGGTCGAAGACGTATCCGAACTGCAGACGGCAATGAAACGACTGCAGACGGACAACAAACTGCTTCATGACAAACTGGATGACCAGGAAGGGCGCTCTCGGCGCAACAACGTCCGCATTTTGGGGGTACCAGAATCGGAAGACACGGGGGCGATGGGCCTCTATGTGGAGGACATGATCAAAACCAGGCTCCAGCCCAAGGGACTGTCGAATTTCTTCTCGGTGGAGCGGGCCCACAGGGTGCCGCGGGGGAAGCCTAAGACAGGAGGACCACCTCGGCCAATACTGGCAAGGCTATTCAATTTCAGGGACCGCGACGCCATCTTGCAGGGCGCACGAGTGGCGCCGGCCATCCAGATCCAAAACTCAAGAATAGCATTCTTCCCGGACTACACGGCGGAGGTCTCCAGGAGGAGGAGGACGTTTTTGGAAGTTAAAAAAACATTGCGGGAAAAGGAACTACAATACTCGATGCAATTTCCGGCCCGCTTGCGAGTTGTAGCGGACAAAAAGGTGTGGTTTTTCGACACCCCGGACGCTGCCCGGGACTGGTTGGAGGGATGGCGTACCGTGGACCGGCAGCGGAAACCACCCAGACAGAATCACGACCGCGGAGGAACCAGCGGGACAGGCTCACAATCATCCGGTCGAGGAGGAGCAGAGGGCTCGCCCTCACATGGATTTGCGGGAACTGGCGGAGAGGAATGACCCCTACTCAGATAATGGCTTCGGTGAAGACTGCTGATCGTCGATACATCCTTTAGAAGCTGCTTTTGGACTCTGGCGAAACTACTCCGGAAGCACGCGGGGATGCCGCCTGCTCGGGGAGACACTCTCCCCCCTACACGCAAGTACTCTGGTTGTGGGATGGGTAAAGCGCTCTGCTCAGTTGGGGAGGCGGGCAGTTGAAAGTCCGTTAGGCAGGGATGCAGGGAGGGGGAGTTGGGGGGGGGATGGTTTTGTTAAAGTTAGGAACACACTTACACGGTCAAAGAAGGAAACTAGACTTCCATATGAATCAAGAAAAGGCGAGAGGAGCGAACGGGGGTGTACCGCTCCCAGCGGAACCTTTGACACTTGCATAACCATCTGCGCACCTGGCGCAGATATCGCACTTGCCCATAGATGCACTATGAACCCCATAATATCTGATGGCTGGCGTTCCAATTCCTGTTGGGAGTGGAGTGGGCGTTGAGACACGGTGCCCCTCATTGCGCCTCATGACCTGGAACGTGAGAGGGCTGGGAGACAAGGTGAAACGGGGGCTGGTACTAACAGCACTCACGAGACTAAAACCCACGATAGCACTACTGCAAGAAACTCACTTAACGGGGGGTGCCACCAAAGCCATGGATAGGCGAGGCTACAAGATGATAGTCCACTCGGGCTTCACGTCTGGCTCCAGAGGGACCGGTATCCTGATACGCAAAAACACACAATTCATCCCCCTACTCACTAAAACCGAAGATCAAGGCTGTTTCGCAGCCCTGCAGGGGCAGTGGGAGGGGAATCTCCTCAACCTAGTTTCGGTATACATTCCACCGGCACTACACTCGGTACACCTCCCAAAACTGGGTGACTTTCTTCTGGCCCTTCCTGAGGGGGAGGTTATTATTGGGGGGGATTTCAACGCTATCTTAGATGCACAACTTGACCGGTTTCCGACGCCGATACCCACAGGGGGGATCCCCCGCCTCCAATGATTCGTGACAGCCATGGGCCTGATTGATATCTGGAGACACCTCCACCCCAGTGCGAAACAATACACCTTCCATTCTGCGGTACATGGGAGTCTATCGAGGATCGACCACTTCCTGACCCTGGGGGAAGGTCTCCGTCACGTAGATAATATGGCGCTTCACCCTCGAGGAATCTCGGACCATTCCCCACTCACCCTCACACTTTCTTCCCAGAAACGTACGCACAATCGCATATATCCCATACAGGCTACTTACCTCAAGATACCCCAGGTCCGCAAGGCTCTTAAACTGGCAACAACACAGTATTTCACTGAAAATGTCCACTCCGTGCGCTCCTCAGAGGTACTCTGGGAGGCGTTTAAAACAGTATTGCGGGGACAAGCCATAAACACCATTACAGGTTACAAACGGACACGTTCTCAGGAACTAGATGATCTGGAATTAACTTTGCAGAAGTTGACGACGGAACACGAAACACACCCCACTTCATCCACCCTACACGCGCTGGCACTACAACAACAGCTATATAACGATCACCTACGCATACACGTAAAAGGGCAACTGACGGACACTCAAAATAGGATCTACGAGGTAGGCGACAAGGCGGGGAAACTCCTGGCCTGGCTTGACAAATGGGAGGGGAACTCGAGGGGAATCCAATGTTTGAGGGACGAAAATGGAGAGCTGCATACTAGCCCGGAACGAATTGTAGGACTGCTCGCGTCCCACTTTGAAAGGGTGTACACCCCTGAGCATGTAATTACTCCTGAAATGGCCAGGGAGATACTAGCGCCGATCGAGGTTCAGACGCTGACATCGGAAGTGTCGTGTGAGTTGGAAGCGGACATCACCGCTGATGAAATACAACTAGCTATTCATGCCTTGCACCCAGGAAAGGCTATGGGGCCTAACGGGATACCGGTGGAGTGGTATCAAACAATGCCTGAAACCCTCAGCTCACATTTGCTGGAGATGTTTCAAGAATGCCTAGAGAAGGGTTCTCTCCCGCCAGACCAGAGAGCAGCGACTATAGTGGCTATCTCCAAACCAGGCAAACCTCCTGACGAATGCTCCTCATATCGCCCCATCTCGCTGCTAAACGCGGAAGCTAAAATATTGGCCAAGCTCTTAGCGATGAGACTCTTGCCCCATTTGTCCTCTCTCATACACCCGGACCAGTCCGGTTTCATGCCACACAGGAATATGGCGTTAAATCTGCGCAGATTGCACGGAGTACTGGCTAAGGCAGACTCGGTCACGTCACAAGCAGTGATTTTGGCCCTCGATGCCAAAATGGCTTTTGACCTTGTGGAATGGTCTTATTAATTTGAGGCGCTGTCCCGCATGGGTTTTGGTCCCCGCTTTGTTGCATGGGTCAAACTGTTATACACTGACCCGGTTGCCCGGGTGGTGGCTAATGGCCATATGTCACGGGAGTTCCCGTTAGGGCGAGGAACGAGACAGGGTTGTCCCCTTTCACCGCTGTTGTTCGCGATCTCCTTGGAACCCCTTGCCACACTTATTAGAACCTCGCCCCTTTTGCGAGGCATCTGCTGGAAAGAGGGTTGGGAGGACCGGGTGTCCCTATATGCGGACGACATGCTGATCTATTTAACTAATCCTGACAGCGGGGTGCCGGCCCTACTACAGCTCTGTGATGCTCACGGCTTGATATCCGGCTATACCCTTAATTGGAGCAAATCGGAACTATATGTATTGAAAGGACGGGTACCAGCCCTAGACGCGGGCTGTCCCCTGAGGATAGCGGGCTCGTCGTTTACATATTTGGGCATCCACGTCACTAGAGACCCCACGGAATTTATAGATAAAAACTTGAAACCCCATTTAGAGAGACTCAAGCGAGACGTTAAATTCTGGTCGGGACTCCCGCTGACGCTCTTGGGGAGAGCTGCACTTTACAAAATGATGGCCCTGCCAAGATTTTTGTATGTTCTAGAGAACACGCCTTACCCAGTAACACCTAAATTCTTTCGAACGGTCGCTGCATTGGTATCTAACCTTTTATGGGGTGCCCTCCCCGCTCGCATCGCCCAATCCAAACTGCACAGGGGCTGGTTTGACGGTGGTATTGCCCTACCCAACCTCAAACAGTATTACTGGGCGGCGCACCTTAAACCCATCAACCAATGGCTTCACGCTTCCCAGGCGGAACCGGCGTTCCAGGCGGACAGGGGGCAGCTGGGCACTGACAGCTTGTTGGCTCCATTATATGACCACCGTAAAATTCGCGCCTTAATAGGACCCACCAGACTAACAGTGACAATCTGGCATAAAGCGACGGCTGCTCTGGGCTGGCAAGGGAAAATCACCAAACTAACTCCACTGTGGAACTCTCGAGTCCTTTGTCACTTGAGAAACAGCAAGGGATTTTCACACTGGGACACTATAGAAATATCTACGGTGGGCGACCTGTGGGACAGGGGGGAGGTGCTGCCCTTCAATAGACTGCGAGAACTGTATGAACTCAGCGAGAGGGAACTCTACAGATATATCCAGATACGGCACGCATTATTAGCAGCTCTGCCCATGGATACAGACTTGCCCGAATCTTCCCCGCTGGAGGATCGCCTCCTTACTGAATTTATGGCGGAGCGTGCCACCTCTCTTGTATACCGCAAATTACTCAACAACATGCTAGACCCAACACTGACCTTGAAGGCAAAATGGGAGGGGGACACTACTGACATGGATGAACATGAATGGAATGGGGCGCTAGCGTCACCCAGGGAAGTAGGCATCTCCGCAAGACTACGGCTAGTACAACTCAAAATACTACACAGGGTATATTACACAAGGACAATGCTACACCGTATTAACAGGATAGAACACCCTTACTGCCTACGAGGCTGCGGGGAGGAGGGCTCATTCTATCACACCATATGGGACTGCCCCCGAATCCACGACTACTGGAAACAGGTACTGCGAACAATCTCACAGACACTAGAAACTACACTATTACCAGAACCGAAGAGGTGCCTTCTAAATGTATGGGAACCTACAGACCTTTCCAGGTATGGGCAACTCTGGGTTACAATAGGACTGATGGTAGCAAAGCGAGATGTCGCACAGCGTTGGGGGGTGCCGGAAGTGCCGACCAACGCACTGTGGTGTTTAAACATGGACAAGGTAATGTTGACAGAGAGGGCAGTGTACTCTAACCGTGCCTGCCCGAGAAAATGGAATAAAATCTGGACCAAATGGAATGAATATAGAGGGGAGATTTGCGACCCCTTACCGGAGGAGGTCCAAGATGAGTCGGATGACGAAGAGCTTGAGGGCTACGGAGGGTGCGCTTCAAGATGGGGGGAAGCTTAGGGGGTGGGAATAGGGCCCCTTTTATGCAATGGTACGCAAGCTTGGGGGGCAGGGATTATGAGGGATACCACATCGAGGGCTTCCGTACAAGCACTTGTATACGACCCTTAGGATAGTTACCGAGTTTGGGGGGGGACTCTACCGTGGGAAATCAGGTGAAGATGTCTAGACTCAATAAGTATTGCTATATAAATGACCACATGATTGTTCCTAACAGGTTTTTTTTTTTTTTTTGTGTAAGACCTTTATTAACACAAAGCAATTTACACAGCATGAGCCTACAACCCTGGGGCCGGCTCGCCACGTTGGTATTATCATCAGGCATAACTTGTATGCGTCATTACTTACAGCACAGTATGTCAAACACGAGCCGCCCTGTAAAATGTCCGTAGGCCTCCTAGCCGTTAACAGATGTGAGCCTTACATTTTTTTATTGTATAGAAAAGTAAAATAGAAACTTAACATACCCCAACTAAGACCTCACAGCTCTACCTTTCACAGCTTAAACATCAAGTGTGAGAATTGCTCCCCTGTCCACCATTCGTCTCCACCTTCAGCCTCGGGCTTGCGCATCATACATCCCTCCTGTTAGAACTACACATGAAAAGAGCTATTCCTCCTCACAGTCCTGCAGTGAGGTAAGGTAGTTTGTTAAGAAACCCCAAATGTCTTTCGGTCTAGATTTTGCTGGTAGTTGCTCTTCATATGTTTGCAGTTTGTCTCGGCAGATGCTCATGTCATGAAGCCACGTTTTCTTCGTCGGCACTTTACGGCTGTGCCAACATTGTGCCACCTGTCTCTTCGCTAACAGCAAAGCTATAGCACAGAACCTGCGCTTTAACGCCCTAAATTGTGGCACTATACCCAGTAGACATATTTTGGGTGTACACTGCACCTCCTCCTCCATCATAACCGCTAGAGTGTCAATGACTTCCTCCCAATACCTCGCCACCCCAGCGCAGTCCCAGGCCAAATGTGCAAAATCCGCACCCTCCCTCCCGCATCTCTTGCATTTGTCTTCCTCTTGCAATCCAAACCTAAGCATTTTTGCCGGTGTGTAGTAGATTTGGTGAAGAAATTTAAAGTGGATAATTCTTAAATTGCCGTTTGGCGTCAGTATCTGTGTCAAAGCACAGGTGCTACTCCATTCCTCGTCTGTCAATGGTGTGTCCATTAATGCATCCCACCGCCCCTTAGCTTTCTGAGTGTGCCCCGCCAGCTCTGATTGCGCAGCTGTATACAGCCTGGACACCAGATGGGAAAGATCATTTGTGGTAATTAGTAGTTGCAGCGGTGCAAAGCATTCTGGCTCTGTTGGGAATGTCGGGTAGTGTTCCCTCAATGCCCTGGTCAATCTGTAGTATGTAAAATGAAACATTGGAGTCTGATTTTGAATATAATGCAATTGGTCTAGCCCTACGAATGTGCCCTCCTGAAACACATCTCCCAACTTGTCAATACCAGCCCTGCTCAGCAAAGACATTCCCACCTTTTCCCTAGTGACGGATAAGGCCTGATGATGCTGCAATGACATGGCCGGTGCATACAGCGGGGTCTTGTGGGCTAACTGCCCGAGCCTATGCCATGCTTTAACCGTGGTGTCTACAGTGTTTATATCCTGTGCATGTAGCGGTGGCCTGGTGTGTGTGATAATTGCAGAGAGGGGGACAGGATAGGCATCTCCCTCTTCAATGGCCGTGTGTGTGAGATATGGGACCGCATGGTACCAATACGCAGCATATTGCGCCTGCGCACAAAGGTAATAGAGGAGGAAATCAGGCACACTGAACCCACCAAGGGCAAATGGTAATGTAAGCGTCTGCAACTCAATACGAGCCTGCTTGCCCGCCCATATCAATGTCCGCACCAGGGAATTTATACGGCGGAATATTGCTTGTGGTGGCGTGATCGGTATGTTATTAAACAGGTATAACAATTTGGGCAACACGTTCATTTTGACGATAGCTATTCTTTCAGCCAGCGATAACGGCAAATGAATCCAGCGCTGAATTTTGTCCTCCAGTTTAGAGAGTACTACACCATAATTCGCTCGTAATACCTCATCCGGATCCCTATGATACATGACCCCTAGGTATCGAACCGGTTCTTGTTGCCATTCCAACGGGAAGTCTACTGCAAAGGACGATGTAGTGTCAGTTAGGGGAATTATAGATGACTTAGCCCAGTTAATCGCTAGCCCCGAATGCCTGCCGAAGCGGATGTATTCCCTAAGCAGTGGGTTCAGGTTGTTTTCCGGGTCTCGGACGTATAGCAACATGTCGTCCGCGTAGAGTGATATGTGAAGAGGTCTGGCCACGAATTTCAGCGCCGAATCCTTATAGTTCTGTCGCACTATGCAGGCCAATGGCTCAAGTGCCAGTGCAAATAGCAGTGGCAATAGTGGGCAGCCCTGCCGTGTACCTCGCTCAATAGCAAACCGATCTGAAACATAGCCATTTATTCTGACCCTTGCATGCGGTTGTGTATAAAGCAAAGAAACCCATTGCACAAACCTTTTAGGAAACCCCATTCTATTTAGGACAGTGATCATGTAGCGCCATTCAATTGAATCGAATGCCTTTGCGGCGTCTAGCATTACCGCCACCGCTTTAACCGAGGACTGCAGGTAATGCGAGAGTGCAAATAGGGACCTAGTATTATGTGCGGTGGATCTGGTGGGTACAAATCCAGATTGATCCGGGAGGACCAATCGGGTCATCAAGGGGGACAGTCGACCTGCCAGTAGTTTAGCGACAATTTTCGAATCCACATTAATCAGGGATAGGGGTCTATAGGAGTCGCAATCCTCTGGGTCTTTGGCCGGTTTTAGAAGTGCAATAATCATCGCTTCTCGTAGTGATGGGGGAAGCAACGCTTTTTCAAAGGAGGCGCCATACATCGCCACTAAATGAGGAGCTAGACTGTCCGCGAACTGTTTATAGAATTCGGTGGTGTATCCGTCAGGACCCGGTGCTTTGCCATTTGGCAAGGATCTGATCACCTCAGTGACCTCCTCCACCGTTATTGGCCTAGCCAAGTACTCCCTATGCGCATCTGACAGCCACCCAATCGCTACATCATGCAGATAGTCATTCGTTTCCTCCGTTGTTGCTGTGGGTTGTGATTGGTATAGGGAGCTAAAGGAGTCTACAAAGCATTGCAGTATGTCCTCAGAGTGTGTTCGCAGCTCACCCTCCCTCGATGCAACTCTGAGTATCGCTGCTCGCCCCCTTCCCTCACAAATTTTCCGAGCCAGCAGTGCCCCCGGCCTTCCCCCTTCTCCAAAGGCTCTAGCCGTTTGTGGGCGATCCAGGTATTTTATTTCAGACGCCAGGAAGTTGGCATGTTCAGTATGCACTTCACGTAACTCAGGCAGTAATGAAACATCCTGAGTCGCCTCATATTGCAACTCCAGATCTCTCATCCGCTGTTCGCAACGGCGGATCTGGCTCCTAATGTCTCTAAGTACCCCTATGGTGATGCCAATGCAGACCCCCTAATTGTAGCTTTGAACGCTTCCCAGAGTAAGCAAGGGTCGTCTGTGGTCTGTGTGTTTATATCAAAATAGTCCTTTATAGCTTTCTTAATGGTGTCTGTATATACTGTGTCTGATAGGGCCCGGGAGTTAAAACGCCATTGGAAGGGGGGAGGGGTGTAATGTGGAATTTCTACTTGTAACAGAACCGGATTGTGGTCCGATAACGCGCGGGGCAACACCTGTATTTGTCGCACCCATAAGGCCCAGTCCCTCGAACCCAACCAGTAATCCAGTCTGGACCAGCTATTGTGAGAAGCTGTTATGTGTGTGGCGCCTGGCGTGTCAGAGTGTTGTAGCCTCCAGAGATCCGCTAATGCTAAGTCTGTCATCATGTGACATACCATTTGTCGCGATTGCTTATGCTGTTCCAGTGAATTAGAAGATCGGTCTATTCCGTCCTGCAGTGTCATATTCCAGTCCCCCCCGCATATTATGTGCGTGTTAGCATGTTTTTGCAAGTGGTCCCAAACCTCCCTGTAGAATTCCGGAGCATCTGTGTTTGGTCCATATACATTAAGAAGCGTTACTCGCTGCCCCCTCAATGTGCCCGTAACCAACACGTACCTACCAGAGGGATCCTGTGTGACCTGCTGTGCCTCAAAGTTGACCCCTTTCCTGATCAATACTATCACCCCACGGGAGTAGGATGAATAAGATGCCCTGTATATAGATCCAGCCCACCTCATTCCCAGGGTTGCGTGAGTGTGTGGTGCAAGGTGTGTTTCCTGCAGAAATGCGATATCTACTTTCCACCTGGTAAGACTGGCAAATATCTGTCTGATTTTCTGAGGCTTCGAGAACCCCCGTATGTTCCAGGTAAGAATGTGCAATCCTCGCCTGTCCGTATTTCTAGAACCCATTGACATCAGTTAATGCAACACATAACATTTTCATACAATTCCATGTTACAATTGATGCGTGCCTTTCCTCTGTATAACGAACAGGTATGCCCATTTTAGGCAGTTCCGGTGGAGAAACTAATAACATATCAATATGCAGAGCTGTCGGTCTATGTAAACATACGAATACCCCCCCTCCCATTTCCCGCCCACTCCAGCAACCCCAATCTGCCGAAGCCATATCCCCTCAGAGCACCAGCCCCCTAAACAAAAAACCATTAACACAGTGCCCATCTTAGGAACTCGTGTTGGGTATTACCCTCACGGAGGTCCGCCAGGAGCACACTTCTACACCCAGAAGATGGGTGCAGGCGACACTACAGAAACTGTGTAAATGCGTAAGATGTGTGATCCTCCACCGCCCACCCCTCCACTTTTCAAGCATATCCTGATATTACATTCCTAACAGTTCTTTTGTTTGTTTTTGTTATAAACACTGGAAAAACCAAAGACCGTTACCTTCTGAGAAAATGCTGCGGGTGCCGCACCTCATTATTGTTGAACCGTATTACAATGTATACTATTGACAATTTCCTCAAAGATTTTATGATGCGGTATTGAGATTGAACACATGATATAGCGGCCAGCCTGTTAGGTTGTTGGCATTATGCTGTGTAACCAATCGACGAAATAAAGATCTTTGAAAAAAAAAAAAAAAAAAAAGACCGAGAATGACGAGTACATCATGTACATATATTTTCAGCATATTCGAGTGACGATTTCACCTCGAAATCGTCATTTACATTCTGAACCCTTGGCTCCCATTTACATGTTGCCCTTTACATAGGCCTTAATCCAGCTGAATTTGATTCCGCAAGGACACATACTCCTTAATCGACTTTTCCATGACCTGTACAAGTTGGAACCATTGCCCCAGGCCGAACTCGTTAGGTCAGTTCCCCTCCCAGTGGCCGAGCAAGATAGCATCTAGGCTCAACAAACCATAAAACCATTTCAGCGCGCACACCTGCCATATCTCGCTCACATCTATCTCCACTCCTTTGCTTCACTTACTTTATGGTGGGGAGGTGCCCGTTTTTATTAGGGGTCCAGTGATATCTGATGAAATGTTGGGCCTTGCCAAATGATTTGTTGTAGGCAGCACGAAGTGAAATATGGACATGTCATCATGACTCTGCTTTCTCTTTGTACTAAAAGTATGTTAACGATTTACTTTACAACCAAGAATGTTTTGCCTAGAGCCTAAAATTGTGTATAAGAAGAGAAGCCTGACTTTGTAAAGGCGTGCAGTCTCCTGAGAATATACCCGTATTGTACTTCTAGGACACTTGTTACCTTGGTTGCAGCCAATAAACTAATCTTTGACTTCACCTAGAAGACTCTGAGTTTCTGTAGGTCTGGATCAGGAAGAACCCGAGGTCTCTGGGTGTTAATTCCCTGGCACTGCTGGGTTACCGGTTCTGTGCCGGTTCTTAAAAACCCAGTACCTCAGTTGGCGCCCAACGTGGGGCGATTCCAGTGGTACCAGTCAGCCAGAAGATCGTGAGGAGCTTCGTGTGGAAATTCCGGAGGACGGCCACCTCATCGACCCCTGCATGTCGACGTGGTCCGAAGGTCTTTGCTGCGAGGTTCCCCGCTTCCCGACGGCTACAAGGACTGCTGCCCTGGCTATCTCCCTGATTTGGACCCTTGAAGTTTGGTAGAGCGAAACACTGAGACGAGTCTTCTGGTGACGTCATCGATATTTCAGTTAAGTATAAGTGGAGCGTCTCCCAGTCCTTAGTTGGACTTAGTTTTGGGTATCTTTTGGGATACAAAGTTTTGTATTGGTACTTGCAAGCACCAAAACCGAAGGACTCGTGTATTCACGAGAAATATCGTAATCGATAATCCTTTGAAGTTTGGAACTAGACTAGAGAGCGAAGATGCCTAGTCTTAGACTTGGGAATTTGTTTTGTCTTGGTGGTAATAATAGGGACTCCCGATTGGAGGACTCATGTCCGGTTCCTCCAGTTGGAACTCCGACTTACGAGCTATATGTAAAACATGGGGTAGGCCCCATCACCTACAACAAAGTATGGATTAAATACACCAGGAAAGATGGTGTTCTAAAATGGCCCCAATATGGTAGCTTTGATTCTGAAATCTTAGACAACCTTGAAGTTAAACTCTTTAAAAAGAAAGCCCGGCCGGCGATGTTTGACTCTTTCCGCTTATGGCGTAAAGAAGCCAAACAAAAAGAAATTAAATTAGCTAAGAAAAATAAGAGAGAAGGGGGACTATCAGTAATGCAAGCTGCTGTGCAGTTTAAAGATAATGAAGAAGAGCAGATGAATGAGCAGTTGCACAGGCAACGTAAACTGGCAATAGATAAGTGTTATCCAGTTTTGCCGTCTCTTCAGCAAGAGGCAGCAAAACAGCGTGAAAAAGACCCATTAATGTCGCATTTACTAAATTCACCACCCCCTATGCGCAGAATGCCACAGCACCCCCGCAACCTTTAGTTGCGCAAACTACGCCTCCTGCTCCTCCAGAGCACTCACCAGCTGTTCTTCAGCTGGCTCCTACTTCTTCTGTGCAGCCTCCTCCAGGCCCACCGACCACCTCTGTTTCACCTGTGTTTTCTACAATTTTGCCTACTGTACTTTTTACGTCTCCTAATGCTCCCTCTACGATTTTGCCTAGTGCCCCCTCTATTTTCCCTGATACCTCTTCTGCTATCTCTGCCCCTGCCTTATCTCACCCCGTTTTTCCATCTGTTTGTCCTTCAGTTTCACCTTCCATTCGGCAGAAAATGGCCAGCACTGTTACTAACCTTCTTTTACCTCTTTTCGGGTCGCCTACTACGACCCCTAACATGGGAAGAAGACAGTTGCGAAGTCAACTACCTGATTACCAAGAGAGAGATTCACTGAATAGTTTAGCACGGAAATGGGTCATGGACACTGTAAAAAATGATGTACAGTCTGTCATGGAAGTCTTCCATCAATGGGAAGCAGCGACACAGAGATATGTTTTTGAACAGATGTGTGTTTTCCTTTGCGAGGATTTAGAAGACAATGATCAGGAAAGCATCCCACGAGAGATGTGTCGTGTACGGTTTAGGTTCGGAGAGGGTATGATTGTAGGTCCAGATGTGGAGAAAGCAGTTGAAATGTTGTTATCATATCGGAGTAAGGGAAGCAGTTCTGGGTCACCATCCGAATGTAATACATCCAGTAGGAAAAAGGCGCGACAATACCCTATGAGAGAAGTTCCCCCACAATGGAGAGAGGGTGACACGACTGCTGTCCCACCTATTTTGCCACACTTTCAGCGTGTATGGGTACATGTCCCATGGAAGCGAGCTGAAGTTTTAGCACTCAAACAAACATTACCAGATCCGCGTAAAAATCCTGCAGGGTACTATAAAGAGTTGTCACAAACTGCTGGGTCATGTATAATGAATTTAGCCGATATCGATATGTTATTTGGAAATGTTGTTCCACAGCCTTTATGGGGTAAAATTCGTCATATAGATCATGACCAGGAATTAGGTGACACATGGGCTAATATTACTGCTGCAGATGCCCGACAAGTTGGTGGTGCCAAGCCTGAGCCTTTGATAGCAGAACTTCCTGGTAAAATAGTAGATTACATGAAAACGATATTGCCTGCAATACGCGTAAATTGGGATAATTTGTCTGCATGCAAGCAAAAGAAATAAGAAACTGTTTCAGATTTCTTCACCAGATTTGAAGAAACATTCGTTGACCACAGCGGTCAAGATATGACCACAGAAGGTGGTCAGAGATTGTTTGTCGATAAATTTGGTGCACAATCTGCTTCCAGAACTGTGTAAATAATTAAAAGATTCAGAAAGTTCTTGGGCAGTCTCATCTTCAGCCCAGATATTGGCTACTGCACAATATTACGAAAATAGAGACAAGGATGAGAAAGATAAAGTAGAAAAGAAAACTAGAGAACTAAAAACAAAGGTTTTGCTACAGCAAGCCTATCCGCCACGTGGTGGTGGTAATCAAAATAATAATGGTCAGAATCACTACCAAAATACTTTTCAGCAGCCTCAACAGTATCAGAGAAACTCGCAAAGATTCGAGTATACTCAACCCCGTGTATCTGTAGGCCCCAACCAGTGTTTATATTGCAAACAAGAGGGTCATTACAAGTATAATTGTCCTATTCTATTACAACGTGCGAATGGAGTTTCTGGTGTTAGAGGTCGTGGCAGTCAGCAAGCACCTAGAGGTAGAGGGCGTGGAAACGCCCCTCAGGACACACGTCCCCTTCCACCACAAAACTCTATGAACAGGTTTGATCAGCAAAATAACGTATCTGATAGGACAGCTCAATACTACGTTGATGATTATTACACAGAAAATGAGCAGTGGGAGAATAACGATTGCTAGGACAGCCATAGACAAAGAGAGGGAGTTGTTTCAGTTACAGTAGATCAGAGTGGACCTTACGTTGAGGTGATTATATCAGGTGTGTCAGAACCTTTTCTGTTGGATACTGGTGCTACAAAGAGTTCTATTATGCAATCCAAACTCCCTGGCGCACCTTTGTCTGGCGAAATGAACGTTTCTGTAGGTTTTTCTGGCGCCCCAGTTAGAAATCCAATTTCTGACCCTTTATCTCTTTCTGTTGGTCCTTGTGAATTCGAAACACCCCTTATTCTGACAACAGGTTGTGGTGAAAATTTGCTAGGATTGGATTTGTTAAAAAGATTGTATGCGACTTTGTACTGTTCTCCTTCAGGAGTACAACTTACTTTAGGTAAGAAAGTGGTTTCTCCCATGTATTTGTCGAGAGATGCACTTCCAGCAGAATTGTCACTTCTCCCAGATATTCTTTGGGCCACTGGTCCTAATGATGTAGGTCTTTTAGAAATTCCACCATATGTTGTAACATTGAAGTCCAATGTCAAAATGCCACGAATTCCCCAATACAAAATATCTAATGAGGGTGAAAAAGCTTTACTAGCGATTGTTTACGAATTGATTGAAAAGGATGTGATTGAAGAAACACGAGGCAATGTTTGCAATAGTCCTGTTCTACCTGTTTTAAAACGAACTGACCCCTCTCAGCCACCTGTGTACAGATTCGTGATTGATCTTCGAGAAGTAAATAAGATAGTTGTGCCACAATATCCAGTTGTCCCCGACATTACCACATTATTGACTATGGTTCCAGCTTCTGCTTTGTGGTTTTCGGTGATTGACCTAAAGAATGCTTTCTTCAGCATCCCAATTGCTGAGGAGAGCTGGGATATCTTTTACTTCAGTTTAGGAGGTCGAAGCTTCCGCTTTAAAGGCGCTCCTCAAGGCTACTGTGAAAGCCCCTCAATATACAGTCAAGCTCTGAAAACACAGCTTGACACGATTATTTTGCCTATAGGTGCTACTCTTGTACAGTATGTGGACGATTTGCTCATTGCTGCAGACACTGAGAAAAATTGTAAAAAGGCCACATTGACATTATTGCGTCATCTGTGTGATCTGCATCACAAGGTGTCACTTTCCAAGCTTCAATATTGCCGACAAGAAGTGACCTACTTAGGTCACCTCTTATCGAAGGAGGGAAGGAAACTGACCCCAGAAAGAATTCAGGCAATAGCGAAATTGAGTGTGCCAAGAACACAGAGAGAAGTGCGTGCTTTCTTGGGCATTACATCGTACTGTAGACAGTGGATTCCAAATTTTTCGTTATTGGCCAAACCCTTGGTGGCATTAACGTGTAAAAATACACCCAATCCCATTCCTTGGTCTGAAGAGTGTCAGAAAAGTTTTCTCGAATTACGCACAGCATTATGTTCGGCCCCTGTGTTAGGTACCCCCAACTACAGTAAGCCTTTCAAATTGTATGTCCACGAGAAGGAGGGCTGTGCATTGTCTGTGCTGACTCAGTTATTCGGAGATAGACAGCGGCCATGCGCCTACTTTTCTTCAACTTTGGATCCGGTAGCACAAGCATTGCCAAGTTGTTTAAGGGCCACAGCAGCAGCAGCTGTTTCTATTCGACAGTCTGCTGGTCTAGTAATGAATAATACACTAATCGTGATGGTCCCGCATGCAGTAGACACATTGTTAAATAGGACCAAGACACAGCACTTAACTAGTGCTCGACTGTCCAGTTACGAATTAACGCTGCTAGCGAGCCATGTGCACATAAAACGATGCAGTACCTTAAATCTAGCCACGTTGTTACCAATTGCAGAGGAATCAGATGCTTTAGAACAGCACGATTGTTTCCTCACAACAGAGGAAGAAACAAAAGGGAGAGTGGATTTATTTGACACTCCTCTTGCTGAATGTGATGGTACATTATGGGTAGATGGTTCATGCTTTAAGCTTCCAAATGGTAACGTGACTGCAGCATATGCTGTCACGACTTTGCACACAGTTGTTGAAACTGCACGAATACCACATGGTTCAGCTCAAGCCGCAGAATTAGTCGCACTGACGAGAGCATGTGTATTGTCTAAAGGAATGAGAGTGACTGTCTACACTGATAGTCAGTATGCGTTTGGAGTGGCTCACAGTTTTGGACGATTGTGGAGAGAACGTGGATTCCTGACTTCGCATGGAGGTAAGATTCAGCATGGTCAGTTGGTGAATGAGCTTCTTGAGTCACTGATCTTGCCTCTGCAGATGGCGATTGTGAAATGTAGTGCTCACAAGAAGGTGACTGATGATGTTGGTCGTGGAAACGCGTTTGCTGATGAGATCGCTAAAGAAACGGCAAAGAATGTGATGAGCCGAATGTATGTTGCAGGCCCTGAAAGATGGACTGGTGAGGTTGGAATATGTGAGGATACGATAGAGAGTGTGAAGTCCATCCAAGCTGAGGCCACAGAGAAAGAGTTGAGCACGTGGAGAGAGAGTACAGGGAGAATGGATGCAAATGGTTGTTGGGTTGAATTGGCAGAGCATCAGAGATGGTTGTTACCCGATGCATATGTGCTTGCAGTGGTTACAATGGCTCATGGAATGGCTCATATCAGCGTGAAAGGGATTTGCGAGTTGTTGGCCCCAGTATGGAAGAACTCAGGGATTCCCAAGTGTGCAGAGAATGTTGTCAAGAATTGCATGGTATGTCTGAAGCACGATCCTGGTAGGGGAACCTCAACTCCAGCTGGTCATTTTGCACCTCCTACGTATCCGTTCGAGGTTTTGCAGCTAGATTTCATACATATGGAGAGGTGCAACAACTTAAAATACGTGCTCGTTGTTGTTTGTGCCTTCTCAAGATGGGTAGAAGCCTATCCCCTAAAAGACAATACTGCCTTGTCCACAGCGAAAGCCCTTGTGAAAGAGTACTTCCCCAGGTTTGGAATGCCTAGAATGGTCTGGTCTGACAACGGAAGTGAATTTGTGGGTCGTGTGATGAAAAAAGTGTGTGAAGGGCTAGGCATTAGGCAGAAGTTCCACGCTGCAAATCACCCCCAATCAGCTGGATTAGTAGAATGTTACAATGGCACTTTAAAACTTAAATTGGCCAAAATCCAAGCGAGCACAGGTCTTAGATGGCCTGACGCTCTACCCTTAGCACTCCTATCCACCAGAATGACTGTGCATTCGCGAGTGAAACTCAGCCCTTACGAAATTGTCTTTGGCCGGCCAGCCAACATATGGGGAGTGCCTAGACCCACGAAGTTCAGCGAGCTGCAACACCCTATTTTGCTTGATTACTTGTATGAATTGACGGCTAAATTGCGTGTTTTGCATCAACAGGTCCACAACACCCTGCCTCCGGTCTCTGAGACTCCAGGTCACTCCATTGTTCCTGGATCCTGGATTCTCGTGAAGAACTTTCAGAGGACAAAGAACGACCAGCCCAGGTGGACCGGGCCGCACCTCGTCCTTCTTTCCACGAGGTCAGCTGTTCGTGTGGAGGGGAAGGCCAACTGGATCCACGGGGTCCACTGCAAAAGAATCCCTTCACCTCCGCCACATGACCAGTGGGTCCAGAAAGGTGTCACTGACTCAGAGCTTACAACTGTGCCACGTATCATACCTGTCAGCGATGACCGTGTAAAAGGAACTAACCCTGAATGTGAAAGCGAGAACATTTTTCAAGAGACTGTGCCACCACCAGAACAATTGAACTCTTTGGAGCCTGAACTCCTGTTTCAGGACCAGACAGTACCAGGAAAAAGACGCTACAATTTGCGACCGAGAAAAACAGACTAATAAAAGTGATTCCTTTTTATGATTTGAGACCAAGACCTATGGACAAATAAAATTATCTTTTTTTCCCCCCAAGTACTATTTTTGAAAGTGCAGATCTCCCATCTAGGTAACTTGCTTATATTTGTTTTTCGAACCGCCATCCGGGTTCCGCTGCTAGGGCCGCGGTTGATTAAAAGTCTTTTGGGTGCAGCTGACGACGTTAGGTCGGTAGTTCTGGTCAGTCCAAGGGAGTTGCCCTAGACTGACGGAAGCATCCTTTAGCAGAATCAACCTCCCACCGCGGGCAGCACGTTAGAGAGGATGGAGTTTCCTGATGTGGAGAGACCTGCCAAACCAATGAACTTTAAGCAGAGACTGTGTAACACGATGACAAAGAAAAGTTTTATAATATTGTGTATTTTTATGCTATCCAGCGTAATGATCTTTTTGATAAGTTATGTTTTATTCTCTTTCCATGTAACATTTGTGCCCACTGCATCACCCATACCTCCTCCTACTGTTTCCTCTCATTCTTTCCACCCTCTGCCTGACCACGAATCGAATAGGAGATTAGAGTTCATTAATAACTCCTTTGTTCAGTTATTACACCAACACCAACTTGTAATGAACACAACTAACTGTTGGGTGTGCGGCCTCATGCCTCACACAACGGATAAAGGTATCCCCTATTTGGTCCTGCCATTTAGTCACAATGGTTCAGTATGGGCATATAGGACAATGTTCATATATGCACGAGAAATCCAACCCCTACGTTCTGTAAAAGACAACCTCAAGACTAGCGCCCTAGTCAAAGGTATAGTTGACATGATCAAGGAAGTAACTTCTTATGAAGATACTCCGGATGATGAGATACTTGCATATGTAGGTTGGAACGTGACCGGATATGGCACTACTTTAAGTGAGAAACAGCAAGCCAAAAGATCCTCCCCTATCTGGATTGTACCCCATCAGGGTCACCTGTGTCTGCAAGGTATTGGCAAGAATCCCAGAGCTCAGCTAGGGAAGAGTATCTGTACAGAAACGTATGTTTTTGGATCTCAGACTTCCCCTGCGTTTTTAGCTGCTAAGGGTACTTATTTCATCTGCCATGACAGAGCCTACACATGGTTGCCCCCTGACTTCTCGGGCTCATGTTTTGTTTCATTCCTGTTGCCTCCCACCTACACAGCAGCGGCGGATTACCACCGGACAAGGGTAGTTAGAGGTGTTTTGAATAAAGAAGACACTGCAGGTCAAGAATTTGGGGACTTTGCAAAGGGTTTTCTGCCGTTCTGGGGATCCATGGCTAACAGTAGAAACATAAGGCAATTAACAAGGGTAGTTGAGTCCACCGTGACTGAAACTGCTGGTGCCCTTAGTAACTTAACTGCTGAGCTCCAGTCGGATCGACTTATGACCCTTCAGAACCGGGTCGCTTTGGATGTTATACTTGCAGACCGAGGTGGGGTATGCAAATTGATCCAATCTAGTTGTTGCATTTTCATCCCAGATAATGCTCCAACCGTGTACAGGGCCATCTCCAAACTACATAAGATTTCTGAATCTATCCATGTGGATAAAGGAGATTGGTCGTTAATGGGATGGTTCTGGGAACTGATATCTGCCTGGGGATAGAAAATTCTGATGGTCATTGGGATGGTCTTAGCCATTCTTTTTCTGTTCTGTCTATGCATACAGTGTGCTCCTGCAATATGTGGCCTCTGTGTTACATCATGTGTAAGGAAGCCTGTGTCAAGAGATGAACTAAGCACTAGAATGATGTTACAGCAACATCTCAATGACTAGGAATATAGATCTGGACTCAGACTAACATGAGGATAGATTAATTGCCTATGTAAGGGCAAAAGGAGGGATTGAGGTTCTGAAAATCTGGATTCGTAATTATTCTGAACTCGAGAATTAAAACTTCGTCGAAACATGACGAATTTGGTATCAAAAGACCGAGAATGAAGAGTACATCATGTACATATATTTTCAGCATATTCGAGTGACGATTTCACCTTGAAATCGTCATTTACATTCTGAACCCTTGGCTCCCATTTATATGTTGCCCTTTACATAGGCCTTAATCCATCTGAATTTGATTCCGCAAGGACACATACTCCTTAATCGACTTTTCCATGACCTGTACAAGTTGGAACCATTGCCCCAGGCCGAACTCGTTAGGTCAGTTCCCCTCCCAGTGGCCGAGCAAGATAGCATCTAGGCTCAACAAACCATAAAACCATTTCAGCGCGCACACCTGCCATATCTCGCTCACATCTATCTCCACTCCTTTGCTTCACTTACTTTATGGTGGGGAGGTGCCCGTTTTTATTAGGGGTCCAGTGATATCTGATGAAATGTTGGGCCTTGCCAAATGATTTGTTGTAGGCAGCACGAAGTGAAATATGGACATGTCATCATGACTCTGCCTTCTCTTTGTACTAAAAGTATGTTAACGATTTACTTTACAACCAAGAATGTTTTGCCTAGAGCCTAAAATTGTGTATAAGAAGAGAAGCCTGACTTTGTAAAGGCGTGCAGTCTCCTGAGAATATACCCGTATTGTACTTCTAGGACACTTGTTACCTTGGTTGCAGCCAATAAACTAATCTTTGACTTCACCTAGAAGACTCTGAGTTTCTGTAGGTCTGGATCAGGAAGAACCCGAGGTCTCTGGGTGTTGATTCCCTGGCACCGCTGGGTTACCGGTTCTGTGCCGGTTCTTAAAAACCCAGTACCTCAGGTCCAGTGTTTTGATGAGATCAGCAATGTCGGAGGAGTGTCTAGTAGCAGATCTGCAGTTGAGTAGAGTGCACTTGAGCCGTGGGATGATGAGGGAGGTAGAGGGTTCTAGAGTGAGGGGGACTTTTTTAAGGTTATTAGGGACGGAGCCTCTGTTGTTGTGTGTTGAGGTCCTAAGGGGGTTTGAGTGAATCGTGGGGATGGAAAGGTGTGAGGTGGATATTTGGTTTTGGGGGACTGGATCATAAGAGCGGAGGAGGGTGCGTATGTCGTATTCCGAATGTGTGTTGATGATACGTCGAGTGCGGTTGGTGGGATTGCGAGCAGGGATTGAGGTCCAGTGTGGGGTATTTTGTGTGAGAGGGTGAGTAGGAAGGGTGGGGGATTTGTTAGAAGAGGAAGTAGTTATGGGTGGGGGGTGTCTGAAGAGTAGCTCTTTGATGTTATGGAGATCTTCTTTTATTTGGAGGAGGGTGGACATAATCTTGTCCAGTGTGGGATTAGAAGGGGAGTTGGGGACGGGCACTGAGGGTGAGTGAGTGTCAAGGGTGCTGACATGCGGGGGGAGGGGTGAGGTGGTGTTAGGGCAGAGGTTGGAGGTATTAGTGAGGGGGTTGTTGAGGGGAGGGATGTTGGGGGAGAGGTGTTGTAGGGTGGCTGTCGGAGGTGTTAGTGAGGAGGTTGGTGTTCGGCGAAGGAGTGTTGTTAGGGGGGAGGGGTGAGGTTGGATTCGTGAGGGGGTTGGTGTAAAAGGGGCAGGGGTTCCTTGAAGGAGGGGGGGCAGTTGGGGGATGAGTGTAGGCTTGGGGTGGCGGGGGTGCTGGAGTGGTGGTGGGGTCTGAGAATGAGGGGGGAAGTTGGATGGGAAATGGTCCTGCTGTGGTGGCGGGGAGTGGAGTTAGAGGTTGGATGTTCTGGGAGTACAGTTGGAAGTGGCAGGGGAGTGTTATGGTGAAGGGCGGAACGAGTGAGGATGTAGGAGGGAGAGTGATCTGCGTCTGGGATTGGGGGGTGTGCGGTTACTGTAGCGGGTGGGTGATTGATTAGAGTACTTATGGGGGGGAGGGGTGTGTCGTTCTGAGGCTGAGCTGGGTTAGAGGGAGGGAAGGTGGGGGAGGATAGTCGATTAGTGAAGTCAAGGGTGCTAGGCTTGGAGGTCTGATCGATTGACGTCGGAGGGCTGGAAATAAATTCTTTGAGAGTTGGGAACAAGTTGTCGAATAGGTCAAGGTTCTTGTCTGAGGATTGGATTAAGATAATACCGTTGTTGTAGATAGTGATGGTTGCTCTCGCTGGGAAGAGTTGGGAAGGTGCGGTGGAAAGTGTAAGGCCATGAGCGGATTTCCTAGTGGCGCAGATAGTTAGTAGCGTGAGGAACGTTTTTCTCCATTGTGCTCTACGTATAGTGTAGAAGATAATATCGGTGTTCTTGGCACCATTATTTGGTGAGAAGTAGGTGTCCACAAAGGGAGTTTCGGGGTGGGACTTCAGGAAGTTGTGTTTAAAACGTTTGGCTGTTTTTTTGGGGAGGTCGGGGGGTAAATAATTTTATATGTGTGTTTGCCCGTGGTTTCCATGTTGGGAGTAGAGGGGAAGGAGGTTGTGTGGGTCGGAATAGATACAAAGCATTAGGAGAGCATGTAAGGAGTAGTTAAATAAACTAAAAAGGGGAATAGAGAGAATGACTAGTTTAAAATGGCCGACTTCTTAGGAATGAGCATGTTGAGAAAAGACTAGTCTAAGATGGCCGAGAGTTTGTGGAGATCAAGAATAGTGTTGTAGTCCTCTGTTGGTTTTTATGCTTTGAGGCCCTAGGGATAGTCCAGTTTCGCTTTCTAGCCCTGGGCAGCTCGAGATAGTCCAGTTTCTATCTTGCTGAGTGAAGAGGCCAAGTCCTATGTCTATTTCGTTGATTCCCGTGCCACAGAAAGAAGTTGCTCAGTCTTGCGAATGTTTAGCAGTAATGGAGGTGATTTATTGCTATAGTTTATGGCCCCGGCCATTTTGGGCCATAGATCTCAGAGGGGTAAATGAACAATAATCGCAAAGTTAAGAATGAAGCAGAAATAGTACCTTGTAAAATTCAGAGTGGCAGGTAAGCTGGTGTCATCGGCAGCTCTGGAAGGCAGTGAGCGCCGGGATCGCCCTGTGCGTCATCATGCAGAGACCGATGGTATTCTCCCGTTGATCCCGGGAACAGCAAGGGGGAGCTGCGAGGCCACCGAGGGGGCCAGGTTGAAGGCGCCGTCGTCAGGAGCTGAATCAAAAAGCCTTTGTTAATGCGGGGAGGAGTGCGAGTGCTGCGGGATCGTCGAAAAGGGCACTGAGGGCATTGGGCAGCCTCCTTTGTAAGGGGAAGCTGCGAGGCGATATTAGCAGCCGGCCGCCAGGAGGGGCAGGTCGAAGGCGCCGTCGTCAGCAGAGTCTTCCGTCGTCAGCAGAGTGCGATGTGAGACGATGTCAGGGGTTAGTGTCGGGTGTCCAGCCTGTCTCGGCAAGAGCTGCCGTGAGCGCCATCAGGCCGCTACATGAGGCTTCGCCCAGTCTGCCCCCTGCGCTCCGCTCTGCACCCTTCGCCTGAGTTTCACAGACAGCACTCCCGGCTTCTGCAGTCTTCCGCAGTCCAGCGATGGCCAGCTCAGCCTCCCAGGCGACCGCCGGGTTCATCCGAACCAATCAAACACTCACACCCAGTCAAAGGATCTGGGTTTAATTCATCACCGTTCTTTAGCCCACTCTGCCACCCCAGTTCAGACATGGCTATATGCAAATCAGTCTGACCCTGTGCCTCATGGGAACAGTCCAGCCCGAACTGCCAAGCCATGCCTTCCCTGGACCGGAAACAAGCTTCCGAGGACCGGTTTCTGGCATTACAGCCGTCCCCCTTTTGTACCGCTTTTGGCCGCCATAAGTGTGGCAGGGTATGCTCAGACGTGAGTCCCTTGTTCACTTTGCCACTGGATTCAAGCAAGCCGGGCTGAAGACGGCTGGAATGCCAGAAATCGGTCCTCGGAAGCTTGTTCCTGGTCCAGGGAAGGCATGGCTTGGCCGTTCGGGCTGGACTGTTCCCATGAGGCACAGGGTCAGACTGATTTGCATATAGCCATGTCTGAACTGGGGTGGCAGAGTGGGCTAAAGAACGGTGATGGATCAAATCCAGATCTTTTGACTGGGTGTGAGTGTTTGATTGGTTCTGATGCTCCGTCCATCACCACCCCCTTTTGTACTGTTTACAAGCACTCTTGACCCTGTGTCCTTGATGCTGTTTGCCACGTCTATCGTTCCAGCTGTTTATGGAATCTTTTCATGCTGCTGTTTACAGTAACCTTTCACCCTCTGTCTTTGATGCTGTTTGCCTTGCCAATCCCTACACATGTTCATGGACTCTGTGCATGCTGCTGTACCGGAACCTTTCACCCTCTGTCCTTGACACTGTCTACCACCTCTGTCCCTACAACTGTTTAAAGACTCTGCATGCCGCTGTTTACAAGCACCTTTCACCCTACTGACTATGCATGTCAATGTTTACATGAACTTCCTCCCCTTGTTCCCGTTGCTGTTTCCCGCGTCTATCCCTACAGCTGTGTAGAGACTCTATCAATGCTGCTGTTTACCAGCATCTTTGACCTTCTGACCCTGACTGTGTTTCCCACTTTTATTAGGTCTCGCGACCTGTCAATGCGCATGCGCATTGAGCGGGAGCGAGACTATAGGGGCTTAAACAGACTTTAACTAACTGGCGATTTGATGCTGTGCCCGTGCGCTTTTAGGTCAATGCGCAAGCGCATTGACCTAAAATGCGCGTGCACAGCATCAAATCGTCATCCATCTGTTGCCCAGCTTGGTGCCGCTCCACCCCCTGCGGCATCAAAGGCTTTCACGGCCGGCCGGCCGTACTTTCAGTTTGCCGCTCCACCCCCTGCGGTATCAAAGGCTTTCACGGCCGGCCGGCCGTGGTTTCAGTTTCAGGAGCGCTTCATTGTTTTCACGGCCGGCCTCCGGCCGTGACTCGCATTTCTCCTTCCTTCCAGCGCTGCCTTGTTAACTTTACTGCGATAACTTGTAGTTCCTGAATAATACCATGTTGAGTGATTTTTTCAAATCATTTTAATCAAAGCAAATTGCAAAATATTATTTGACCCGTAGCTGCTATTGTTACGCATGGCAACATTCAAACGCTGTAAGAGACATTACAGCCAGTTACCCATAATTTTCAAAAACATATTCATCATTTTTAATGTAAGTTGGAGCTTTACATTAAATCATTTTACTAGGCGGGTCAGTAAGTTACTCTAGCGAGTTACTTGTCAGAAGCCCGGCAGTGTCCTTCTTCCATTATCATGATTAAAAACGTTCTACGGGTTCGAGTGAACTTGTCCTTTTCGTCCGCCCCTGCCGCTACTTGTTTCAAAGACATCCCTTAATCCGTTGGTAAATTCACAGTAATGGCAGTAGCCTGCTCTTGGTTGTGAAATGTGTCATCCATGGCTGGTCATGTACTACCTAGTTAATATGCAGTTGAACGACAGAGTGCGCCTTAATCCGAAAAGTACTGTTTTCAAGATTGTTTTTGCCGAAATCGGTGTCAGTGTGAAATAGCTAAGGGCAGACCCGGTCCTTAATTAGCATAGCGCCCTCCACCACCTAAATCGTTTGCTTTTATTGATACAAATAAACACCTCGCGCACCTCCTCGGTAAGTCCACCCTTGCACACTAAAGCATCCGTAAATACTGCCGAAACTCAAAGGAACGCCCGCAAGTTTGGATCTCTAAAGCTCCATACTGCCATCTAGTGGCTTTTACTGAAGGCTACCTGCTGTCTATTTGAAGGGACCGAGAATCAAATAAAACAAGCATTGCATAGCCAATAGGTCTCGCCTTTGGGACCTGCTGCATAACTAAATACTTATAAGGTCCCAAATGCGAGACCTATTGGCTATGCCAATGCTTGTTTCGCTTTGGGGTTTACAGGAACCTTTCCTTGCCGCTCTTTGCAGCCTCTGTCCTTGGTGCAGACGTCGGCGCAGTCAGTAGCACCGTTTTCTGTTTGTCACTCCCACTGAAAAGAGGCCTGCAGGGGATCAACCTGTGATCTCTAAGTAGAACCAATACTGAGTAATACCAATCACCCCTGGTATCAGAACTATCGGTTATTGACAGCCCTGCTACTGGGCCGGCTATAATGAGGCCTATAGAGAGAGCGACTGACCGGGGTGAGGGCTACTACTAACCTGATACTAGTGCTTAAACTGAGCAGCAGGCTAGAGGCTGCAGACAGAGGTAGAGTTAGAGGCCGGACAGGAGAGAGGATGCAGACAGAGGCAGGGTTAGAGGCCGGACGTGGACAGAGGCTGGAGACAGAGGCTGGTTTAGAGGCCGGACAGGAGAGAGGCTGCAGACAGAGACAGGGTTAGAGGCCGGACATGGAGAGAGGCTGCAGACAGAGGCAGGGTTAGAGGCCAGGCAGGAGAGAGGCTGCAGACCGAGGCAGGGTTAGAGGCCGGACGGGGACAGAGGCTGGAGACAGAGGCTGGTTTAGAGGCCGGGCAGGAGAGAGGCTGCAAGCAGAGGCAGGGTTAGAGGCCGGACATGGACAGAGGCTGCAGACAGAGACAGAGGCAGGTTTAGAGGCCGGACAGGAGAGAGGCTGCAGACAGAAGCAGGGTTAGAGGCAGGACAGGAGAGAGGCTGCAGACAGAGACAGGGTTAGAGGCCGGACATGGAGAGAGGCTGCAGACAGAGGCAGGGTTAGAGGCCAGACAGGAGAGAGGCTGCAGACCTAGGCAGGGTTAGAGGCAGGACAGGAGAGAGGCTGCAAGCAGAGGCAGGGTTAGAGGCCGGACATGGACAGAGGCTGCAGACAGAGACAGAGGCAGGTTTAGAGGCCGGACAGGAGAGAGGCTGCAGACAGAGGCAGGGTTAGAAGCAGGATAGGAGAGAGGCTGCAGACAGAGGCAGGGTTAAAGGCCGGACATGGAGAGAGGCTGCAGACAGAGGCAGGGTTAGGGGCCAGACAGGAGAGAGGCTGCAGACCGAGGCAGGGATACCGGCCGGACAGGAGAGAGGCTGCAGACAGAGGCCGGGTTAGAGGCCGGACAGGAGAGATGCTGCAGACAGAGGCAGGGTTAGAGACTGGACATGGAAAGAGGCTGCAGACAATCAGGGTTAGACAGAGGCAGGGTTAGAGGCCGGACATGGACGTAGGCTGCAGACAGAGGCAGGGTTAGAAACTGGCCATAGGCAGAGGCTGCAGACCAGGGCACAGGTCTCTAAAAGTGGGGGGACCCCGACTCGAGCCCTGCTGCAGACAGAGGCAGGAATAAAGGCCGGGCTTGGACAGAAGGTACAGACAGAGGCAGGCTTATAGGCTGAGCATGGCCAAAGGCTACAAAGGACTGCTGGGACAGAGGCTGCTAACAGGAGCGAGAGGCAGGGTTAGAGGCCGGACATAGAGGCTGCAGACAGAGGTAGGGTTAGAGGCCAGGCATGGACAGAGGCTGAAAAGGGGCTTATGGGTAAGAACATGCTAATGGGAGGATGTGACAGGCTGCAGACAGAGGGCCGGTTAAAGGCCGGGCAGGGAGGTAGGCTGCAAAGAACCGCAGAGACAGAGAGAATACTGCCAAAAATCACACAACATAAATATTGTGAATGCGCTGCACTACATTCTAAGGTGAGAATTGCCTATTAACTATGATATAATTGTGACTTACAGTGACAATAATCCTACACTAATGCCTTAGACTTCCCCCTTATTCTCTTTATTAAGAATAACCTATTAGAATGGAAATAGTTAAAAAAAATGTAAATACACCTCATTTCTTACTCTCTCATTTTCTACATTTGAATTTAGTCGTGAACTGTACACCATTGTATGGTGAATTAGGATGTTGTATATAATCTTAATATGTTTATATGAGTTGAAGTATTTTGTATGGCATTTTTAAATTGGGTAGCACTATTGGATTCGTTATGACTCTAATTACAGGTAACTTTTGGTTTGCTTATTGGTAAACGACCTCTAGTGTAATTTAAGTGTGGTGTGTTATGTGCCAATCACTTGTGATTTAGGATTTGATCTCTATAAGATACATAGAGACAAATAAGTGTTGTTTGTCTTTTTATATGTAAGTTTGTAATGTCATTATATATGTTTTTATACGTGGTGATGTTGATTTTGTTTTATGTGATTGCTCCAGCCCCAATGAAGTTCCTAGGCATCCAAGAACAAAACGCGTTGGCTGATTTTTAGAAATTGTTTTTTTTTCTTGTACAAAATTTTATTGGGGATAAATAAGGGAAGATAATGGACTTAAATCTTCTTTTGTTCGAGCAATAACTTACCGGGGGCAGCTGAATCTCTGCAACTGGGGTGAACACTTCCCTCAGCGCTACCAGCGCTTGCTACACCACAGGCTGTTGGTCCCCCCTGCCGCCGCGACAGGAGCACCACGCGGCCGCCGAGCGGGGGGACTACAGCCCCCACAACCCTTTGCGGCTGACTCCGCCCTCTTCCGCCCTCTTCCGCCTGGTGACGCGCCCGGAAGGCGCAGAAAGGAACGGAGCTCCATCAGGGGAGCGGGCGACTTCTTTTGTTCGAGCAATAACTTACCGGGGGCAGCTGAACCTCTGCAACTGGGGTGGACACTTCCCTCAGCGCTACCTGCACTTGCTACACCACAGGCTGTTGGTCCCCCGCGCCGCCGCGACAGGAGCACCACGCGGCCTCCGAGCGGGGGACAACAGCCCCCACAACCCTTTGCGGCTGACTCCACCCTCTTCTGCCTGGTGACGCGCCCGGAAGGCGCAGAAAAGAACCGAGCTCCTTCCGCGTCGCGGGACGAGCGCGGGCGGCGCCGGACGAAGCCCGGACAAAGGGCGGGCCCTCTTAGGCCCTCAGAGGCCTGAAGAGACTGGGCTGGGCCAGAAACCCTGGGTGTTAACATATTTTAGGACTACGGAACTGTAAGCAACCCTCTTCTTCTTAACGTACTTTTATCCTCTGGAGTCCTTGATATTGTTTAAAAGTATATTCGTCACCCCTGAACTGTGGATCCGATTGAGGATCCTTTAGTCTGCACCAGCTAATTACATATATTGGGAGCTTAGGCCCCTTACAATATAGCCCTCTTATACTTTGTGAACCCTGATATCCGCAGCTCATAAAAATGACACGCGAAACTAGAAGTAAGGCTGCAGCAGGAGGGACAAAGTTGACGGGAACATTGGACGACTTCATAGTACGCACAAATTCATTGATAGACCAAGGAATTGTGCTTATGGAGAGAAGGGTATCTCAAGACTTAGCGTTTGCTAAGAGGTCGTCCATGGGCCATATTGCCGCGGCACGAAGCCCTGAAAACACTTTAAATAAATCCACTTCCTTCCAGACACACATGGAGGTCCATAATATTGCCTGTACCCAGCCTGCTCTTCAAGATTTGATCTCTCATGATCCTCAGGCTTTGGTACCCTCAGTAAATATTATGACCACAGTAGAATTAGATACCCAGGCTGAGAGTAGCAATAGTCAAATGAGAGGGAAAGGGGAGGGGGCAATCCCTAAAAATAAGCGCATTTACAAGAATAACCCCACTGCCAAGAAGGCAAAAGCAGCGAACCTAGATGGGATTAGTAATGACAGTAGTAAAGAGACAGCGATGGAAATTCCTGGGGATGAGTCAGGGAAAGAAGAGGCTGGTTCTAAAACCACGCCCATGACCATTTTTGAGGATACTACCCTAGACGATACATTAACTGATATTTTTTCCAATAGTACTACACCTAATAGCACAGGTACAACAGCAGAAAGGGAAGATCCTTTAATACGTACCCTGACAATATTAATTAAATCCTTACTTACTCCCCTAGAAGAGAGGCTTCACGGGATAGAGATCCAACTCCATGAACTGCAGAAGGACATAAAAGCACAGTATACTGGCCAGGCAAAAAGAGTAGCACCTACAACTTTACTAGCTAATAAATCCCAAACACTTAAAAAATGTGCAGCGGAAGGGAAAAAAACAGCATCTAAAACCCCCTCACCAAATCCCACATCTTCTGAAGCAAGTAAAGTTTGTGCCAAATCTACCCCGGCAATCGAGACAACCACAAATAAACCAGCTGGCCCTAATGTACCCACTCATAATCCCGACAAAGCTCAACAAGACAGGACCGAAAAACGCAGAAGCATCAATTTACCACCAGAAGCATGCCCCTATGTGGTGGTCCTGACTGGGGTTCCAGAATTGGCTCCTCAAATTACGGAACCCTTTTGGGCACTTAGAAATAAGGTGTTTCATTGGTTAAATTCCAAGCACCCTTTACCACCAGCAATAACCAGTAACATCTTAATGGTTCAGAGGGTTCCCTGGGTGGGGTACAATAGAAAAAGATCTCAGGGGGATTGTGTGGTTGTAACTTTTGAAGACCCACGAACAGTGGATCATATCTGCTTGGGGGAATCGAGAAATTATGGATCAGCGATTGTGGCCAGACCCCTGTCCTACTTCTATATGCCAGTAGAGCAACTAGACAATAGATGGAGCTGGACTAGGAACTCTAACTATGCCAGGGGAGGGAGGGGGCATGAAATGTACAGGGATTCCAACCAAAATAGTTGGGGAGGGAGTGGAGAAGATGGATGGACCCTAATACAACGAAGGGCTGGGAGAACACCTCATAGTGGGCGTCACCACAGCGTAGAATGGATGGGCCCACAGTTTGCTCCCCCCTTTATCCCCTGCTACAATCGGTTTAGCGAATTGGAGGCTGTCGACTGACGCCCAGAGTGTGAAGTGGCCCTCCAGTGTTCCCCTTCTTTATCTACTCCCCCAAACCCATCTGATAGTAGTTTACTACAGGAAATGTCTGACATGATTGCAAGAAGCTCAAATGATAAGAGGGCCCACCATGGCAATGAAATTATAAATTTGACAAAAATTTTGGTGAGGGAGGCTAATACATGCAAAAAGGGAGTAAGCCTTAAGAGTAAGAGTAATCAGCTCCCTTTGCCCACAAAAACCCATGGTAAAAGTAATTCAGAAATAAATGGGAAGGAAATGGGACATGCCGTCATGGATTTGGAAGCAGTGGCTGAGAATAAAGAAACCTGCAGCCTGATGTTTTGGAACGTGGCAGGCCTAAGACAGAAAATGACCAATCCCTCTTGGGAAACTGTTATAGATAGTCTTGACATCTTGGCCTTGCAAGAAACTTGGACCATTGATCCTATACATTTAAACGGTTATAAAACTTACTGTACGCCGGCAGTGGGGGGAGCACACGGGAGACCTAAGGGCGGTTTAATTACGTACCTCTCAAATCGTCTAACATATGAGAGGGTACGATTCTACTCTAAATGTAGTTTTTATCATAAAATGATGATAGATACTAGGAGGGGAGCTAGTGTCATTATCCAAAATTTTTATAATAATATCCCAAGTAGTGCAATCCAGGATATTTTGAAAATGTTAAGTAACGATTTACATTGTGAAATAGATAGTAAGGAGAAGGAAGTAATGATTTTGTGGGGGGGGGATTTTAATTGTCCACTTTGTAAAAAGGGCCAAAAAGGCATTTGTGGGTTAATGTTAGAGCAGGACATTAATCTCACACATTTTGATCATACTTTAATCGGGGATCTGTTAAATGAGATATTATTTAATTATGATTTGGGATATGCAAATGAAATGGCCCATCGACCAACACCAATTGCCGCGACCTTTATTGGTAGGGGAGCATCGACTACCATTGATTTTAGCATCTGTTCAAATAGTTATGGTCATAGGATAAGTAGCTTTAAGATTCTGGATTCACCAATGAGTGATCATCTCCCACAAATACTTGAGATTGATACCCCATTTGTGGTATGGCAAAATGACCAGCCCCCTAACCAGGCAGCCCCAGACGTAATACTGGGGAGGCAAAATGGGTACACACTCAAGTGGAGTAAGGTGGTCCCGGAGGAATTTCTAGCTAAGTTGGTGAATACCTGTACAGATAGCTTTAGAGTCTGCCTGGATGAAGACTCCAAGAGTGAATACATAATAGAACATTTTTAAATTATAGCCTCTACTATTAAAGAGAGTCTGAGGGTGGAGTCAAAGAATGTGCCCAAGAATAGCAGAAGATGGTTTGATAAGGCATGCACCAAGGCCCTCACTGAGCTTAAACCCGCCATTCACCAGGTGCCCCGGGACCCCTCTTTAATAAGAGACCTAAGGAAACGTTATAACCTGGCATTGATCAATAGGAAAAATGCCATAAAGAGAGTGGCTTGGGAAGAACTATGCGCAGCCTCACAATCTAAAGACACATCTGCTTTTTGGAGGGCGGTAAATGCCCCCTTCCTTTATGATAATACTAATGCTCGCATGGAAATTGCGATTAATGAAGATGACTGGGTTGCACATTTTTCCACTCTCTACATGTCTCTAGAGGAAACTCCCGAAATAGGACTCAACATAATGCATGAGAAAGGGGATGATGCACAAAAACTGGTGGTAACTCTCACCGAAGTTTTAAGGAGTCTGAAAGTCACAAAGGGTGGAAAGGCGGCAGGTCCAGATGGGATCCCAGCTGATCTGTATAAAGCCAACAGTGACATCTGGGGCCCCATTCTGGTACAGCTTTTTAACGCAGCCTTAGTGAGGGGTTTGAGTCCATCATGGTTTACATCGATTATTGGTCCTATCTACAAGAAGGGAGATAGGCAAAACTGTGCATGTTACAGGCCAATATCCCTACTCGACTCATCTATAAAGATTCTTGGTAGAGTTATTCTAGCAAAATTACAAAACTGGGCAGAGGACAATGGGGTAATAAGTGACCTACAATTCGGATTCCAAAAGGGCATAAGAACCATTGAGCAGGGCCTAAATGTATTTATCGTCAGCAGAAATACATAACGATAAAAAGGGAGCGTTTATATTTTACGTTTGTCGATCTTACATCAGCTTTTGATTGTGTGTCTCACAATAAACTATGGGAACTGCTGCTAAGGCTGGGCGTGGAAGAACCGATCATTTGTTTCCTGAGGGAATTGTATTCAGGGGCCACTGCCACTGCTCGCTATGGAAAACGGGGGGAATGTAGTAGATCATTTGGAATAGGGCGTGGAGTACGCCAGGGGTGCGTCCTGGCACCTTTTTTATTCCTGATCTATATAAACGGCCTGGAGCCTCGTCTCCTCCAAGAGTGCAGGGATATGCCCATGGTTGGTAAAAGATCTATCCCTGCACTCTTGTATGCAGACGATGCTGTTTTAATGGCTCGTACCCCCATGGCCCTGCAAAACCTGTTAACTTCTTTCAATAAGTTCATGCTCAGTTTGGATTTAAATATCAACTATAGCATAACTTTTTCCATGAACTGTGGAACACGAACAAAGAAGCAAATGAAAACGATGTTCATAAATAACGCTCCCTTAGAAAATACGTCCACCTTTCCTTATCTAGGCATCCTGTTTCATGAGACTGGTTCCTGGGCAAGTGCGGTAAAGGCCAGAACCCTCTTGTTCTCGAAGACAACAATGGCCTTAAAGAGTTTCATAAAAAAACTGGGAAAGAAACCAATAAGGGAAATTCTAACTATTTATAACGCAACGTGTCTATCGGTGGCTCTGTACGGATCAGGACTCTGGGGATATGCCAACATAAAATCAATTCAACTAGTTGAAAATAAGTTTATGCGGTATATTCTGTCCATACCCGAAAGTATTGCGACCCTTATTTGTCACGCAGAGCTGGGGCAGCCGTATATCTCAGATATAATTAGAACCCAGCCCATCCTTCTGTGACACAGGGTATGGACTGTAAATGAGTGTGTAGTAAATCGTGCCATACTCCAGGATGTGTTAAAACTTGAAAATGTTAATGGTTTTAAGTGGTTAAATTTTGTTAAAACTTTCTTGACAGAAATTGACTGTATACAATATTACGTGGACCCACCAACAATGGTACATATATCCAGAAAATTATTGAAAAAACTGTGTATGGAACACTTGAGGGAAAAAAGAGCATCAGAGGAAACAAAGAAAAAGACGGTTTGCTCACATCAGTTGATTTTAACCGGAGATAAACTACAGCCATACTTAAGCCTTCCTATGTCTAATTACGATAGATTCCTTTTAACACGTTTTAGACCTAATATTGTTTTTAGGTTATTGACTTTCCCAGAAATGAACTCTTGGTCGAATGAATTGTGTATGTGCCCATGTGATGGATTGTCCTTGCAATCGGATATTCATGTTTTATTTTTTTGTAAATTTTATACTTTGCCTTGTAGGAAACTTATTGTCCCTGCCCTTAAAGAGATGAATTTAAATAGATGCCGCCCAGCGTTTCTTGAATTACAAAGAATGGACACTGTTTTTATTGTTGCATTATTATCAGAATTTTTTAAACATGTTTTTAAACTGCGAAAATCGATATGTATGGATGATTTTTAATTGTTCTCTTAGGGAAAAAAAGTGTGTCTCCTCCTCCTTAGATAAAAACTGTTTTTATCACTCACTGTAAATGAAACCGTAACTTGTTGCTTTTATGGTTATTGTCTTTTTAACTGAATAAAGTACTTTTTGAACTTTGAACTTTGAACTTTGACTTAAATCTTGCGATTTTGAAAGACTCTTCTTTTCCTGGTGCACCTTTCCTTTGAAGATGTTACAGTTCTCTGGTCTCCAGTGGCACTGCACGGCGGCAAGTGTTGGAAGCATATGCACAGGACACTCAATTTCACCTACTGATTTGTAGTGCAAAAGTGGTCTGCCGCTGTTGGCTTTGTGTGTAGAGGCAGGGTTAGAGGCTGGACATGAAAGAGGCTGCCGACAGAGGCAGGGATATAGGCCGGGCTTGGACAGAGGGTGCAGACAGAGGGAGGGTTATAGGCCGGGCATGGACAGAGGCTGCACAGGACTGCTGGGACAGAGGATGCTAACAGGAGCGAGTGGCAGAGGCAGGGTTAGAGGCCAGTCATAGACAGAGGTTGCAGAAAGAGGTAATGTTAGAGGCCAAATATGGACAGAGGCTGAAAAAGGGCTTTAGGGTAAGAGCCTGCTAATGGCAGGGAGGGAGGCTGCAAAGAACCGCAGAGACAGAGAGATTAAAGGTAGGGAGTGACAGAGGCTGCCAACAGCAGTAGGGATAAAGATTGCAACCAAGTGTATCGATAGAGGCTGCCATCAGTGAGAGAGTTAGAGAGTGCATTCGTGAGCAGGGATAGAGGTTGCAAACGGGCAGGGATAATGACTACATAAAGTGTCAGAGATGGACGCCGCATGCAGCTGCAGGGATAGAGACAGCAACCAGGAGAGGGGGTAGAGACCTCAAACAGAGGTGCAGACAGTATTAGGAACAGAGACTGTGAGCTGAGGCAGAATGCTGGTTGTGAATAGCAGTAGACGAGAGGCTGGGGAGAAGGTACAACTAGGAGAAACAGCAGCCCCCATCCTCCTCCACCTCTCAGCGGCGTTCGACACAGTCTCTCACCGCACCCTAATACGCAGACTCCACGACGCAGGGATCCAAGGCAAGGCCCTCGACTGGATCCGCTCCTTCCTCTCCGGCAGAATTCAGCGGGCCAGACTTCCCCCTTTCCTCTCGGACCCTACACCTACCACCTGCGGAGTCCCCCAGGGGTTCTCTCTCAGCCCTATGCTCTTCAACGTCTACATGGCTCCTCTCGCCCCCATCGTCAGAACCTACGGACTTTGTGTCATACCCAGACGACACACAACTCATCCTCTCCCTATCCAATGAATCCAACAACGCCAGACACAACTTTCGAGAAGGCATGGAAGCCGTCGCCAAATGGATGAAAAACAGCTCTACAGAGCTACAACTAAACACCAACAAAAAGGCAGTACTCATCATGGGCCCAAACCCAGATGCCTGGAACGACACCTGGTGGCCCCCTGCCCTCGGAAGCCCGCCCACCCCCACAGACCACGCACACAACCTGGGAATCATCCTGGACTCAGAGCTCAAAATGGACCGCAAGATCAACTCTGTCTCGTCCTCCTGCTTCCACACCCTCCGGCTCCTACGTAAGACCTTCAAATGGATCCCCCTCAAGACAGAAAGACCGTCACTCACGCCCAGCAGGCTTGACTACGGCAACGCACTCTATGCCGGAATAAACAAAAACCTCACCCGCAAGCTAAGGAACATCCAAAACGCCGCCGCAAGACTGGTTCTCAACCTGCCAAGACACTGCCACAACTCCCAGCACCTGCGCAAACTCCACTGACTCCCCATCGAATCTAGAGTCACCTTCAAGATGCTAACCCACGCTCACAAGGCCCTCCACGACACCGGACCAGCATACCTGAACAGCCGACTCCAATTTCACGCACCCCAAAGGACCCTACGATCAGCCCAGCTCTCCTATGCCATGGTCCCCCGCACCAGAAAGACCAGATCGGGAGGCCGCTCCTTCTCCTTCCGCGCGGCCAGAGCCTGGAACGACATTTCACTCCACCTCAGACAGATCACATCGCTCCCCATCTTCGCAAGAAACCTCAAAACTTGGCTCTTCGACAGACCCCCTCCTTGATGGACTGGAACCTGCGAACCCCCTCCACCCCCCCAAACCCCGGCGCCTTGAGACCCTTACGGGTGAGTAGTCACGCTTAACAAACACCTGATTTGATTTGATTTGAGAAAGTGATAGAAGCTGGGAACAGCAATACGTTTTCAAAGGTGGATGTGGAGTTCCCTTAACGGAGCAAGAACTTGCACTGTCCCAGGTACAGTTGACTACTTCCTGAAGCAGCGATATAAGTACATAAGTGGAACATGTGATAAACAGGTGCCCACAAGAAGCTGTCACAGTTCCACGATGAAAAAGAAGTATGCATAAAAAAACCTTGCAGGATGAAGAACTTCAGAAAGCTAATGGAGGTTTCCAGCGTGCAGGACAGATTACCAGAAGAGAGACCTCCAAGCACTAGAAACAGGGACCAGCAGGTTGCGAGAGTGAAGAACTGCAGAAGAAACATACCAGCATTGTGACACACCCTCAAATGAGGATTTAATTTAATTAATTTTTAAAGTGCATGGCTGCTCGAGCGGAGCTTCCCAGAGCTGCCACAGCACACTACAAGAGATAAAGCAACAATAGTTTGAAAAAGCCATATTTTCAAGTGTTTCTTGAATTTCTCATATGAAGAACAGAGTCGCAGCTTAAAAGGAAGGGAATTCCAGAGGTGGGGTCCTAGGAAAGCAAAAGAGGGACCACCTTGTCTTGCCCGTTTGTACCGGGGATCACAGCCAGGTTATGGCTTGCCGAGTGCAAGGATAGTTCTGGACAATAGGGGTGCACTACTTGCTAAGATACTGAGGGCCAGATTTTGTCATAGCTTTATACATGTAGCAAAGAGCCTTAAACTTGATTCACTTATCGACCGGGAGCCGGTGAAGCTCCCAGTGATGTAGTGAGACTTATTTCAATTTTGAAATATGTCAGAGCAGGCCCGCTGCCACATTCTGTACCATCTGTAGTCTTTTTACAGCAGTCTTGGTAGATCCTAAATATAAGACATTATTATAGTCATGGTGTGAGATAATTAAGGCTTGCACAATGGTCCTCTGGGAAGCAACTAGCAGTAACCAGAACATCTTCCTTGGACACTTTACTAGTCCAAAGCAACCAACAGCAGCTTTGTTAGTTTTATATTCCATGGTCAGTTTGATGTCAAGCCGGAAGCCTAAAGCTTTAACTTCTTGAGATGAAGAGGGGGAAGCACCAAGATTTGTTTGCCACATGGAGTGGAGTCCTTATGTATGAAATAAGAAGGAACATGAATTAATGAAACACCCTATCTGACAATCCCCAAGATAGATTGCGAAACCTAATAGAAACTAAACAGTCATATTGCAAAGGGAAGAAAAGAACAAAACATATCTTGTCTAACTTTTGAGCCCTTTAAAGGTGATCTGCAAACTTTCAGAAAAGTGATTGCCCCATGGAAGAAAGCTAATGCTAAGGGCCCTGACTGTTTGGTCAGCCCTCTGGGGGCCGACCTAACCAGTCATGCACGCTCTGCATTTTCTCTATTTAGGCTGCATGCTGCCTACATAGAGAAAATGGCCTCCCTACAGGCGCCTGGCTGGGCGCGGTCCACACCAATCACAATGCTGCCATTGCAGCGTTGTGATTGGCGTAGGGTAGGCGAGGGAGGATGTCTGCTTCCTGTTTCTGCCGGAGGCAGGAGAGCAGGAAAGCAGCAGAAAAACGCGAGTGCAGGACCCAGCAAGGTGCAGAGGTGGCGTGGGATCTGGCAAAGTAAGTTTTTTCTTCTTCTTTTTAAATTCCCCTCTACCTGCTCTCCCACCTGACCACCCCCCACCCCTCCCTCTTACCCGTGAGTCATACGAGCCGCGACTGCTTACAGGGTACGACAGAAACCATGAAAGAGGTTGGGAAACAGGAGCACAAGTGTTAACCTAATAGAAAGGGGCACGAGCACCAGTATTGCATATAAAGAGGACAGGCATAAGCGTGGAAACTCCCACGGGGAGAAAAGAGCACAAAAGGGCAAGATGGGAGAGGGTAATGGTAAACTGGCAATTAAGAAGTCTGAAAGAGATGAGGCAGATACCTACAGAAATAAAGGTGGAATTACAGAACAGATAAAAAGTATCAGTGAGGAAAGAAGGTAGGAAGAGCAAGGAGAGAAGATCACAAATGTACCTGTCACTTTCTTTTCCTCTTCGAGGGGAGCTGCCACAGATCAGGTCAGTACTGGAACCCCAGGAAGAGAAAATACACCATTAGTAGTGGCCCGAAGAGGATTGAAAGGAAGCAAGAAAAGAATGCCTCAGAAATAGGGCGGGTAGAAAGAGAAGGGGATCACAAATGGTGGATGTTTTCACCTATCCCGAAATTGACAATAGTTGAATTATAAGTGATAAAGAACTGAAGATCATACCTAATGCAGACTCCTAGCAGCGTACTCGGCCAGAGCCACCACAGGTGTTCATAGGTATCACAGCGTATCATGTTCTAGGAAAATTCTTCCTCTTGATTAGTGGGGGTTCTAGTCCAACTTTGTCAGGTCTAACACTGGGAACTCTCGCCGTAAATAATGTTCTGGCGTCCTAGATCTCAAGATACATCCTGTCATTTCCTACAAGGCTCCAACCAGAGTCCTTATGGACTTCTGTTTTTGTTTAATTATAGTTGGTGAACTTGAAAAGCTTCGAGTTCACGAGTGCCGGAAAAGAAGAAGGGGTCTTTGACTATATTGGTGCAATAATTCTATGATCCTATCTCTTGAAAAAATGCTCCTAATCTGAATCTGGTCCAACAAGATTACTACTTGAGAGATTTATGCTATTTTTACTTATTTTTATCCATTTTATAGCCCAAGTAATCCCCCCTGAGAGTCTCCTGATCCTAAATTCCATGAAGGTCTCATCAGAAGAATTCCGTGGAATTTTCTGTCCAGCAGTGGGAATATGCTGGCGATGCAGAGACTGAAGAAATGGAAAATTACTTTATCAATACTCACTTTTTGACATCTACCTTCAAAAATTAAAATCTAATCAGGGAAGCTTTTATATGTCAACTTTTTACACCACTACCATGCTATTTCAACAGAGACCTGCTTTTAGAAAGAGACGAGATTTCCACTATGGCAATTTGGCCTCATGCTATGTGTGCTGTGGGTTCACAGCACAGCAATACATCACGTCATGGCTTACCAGCATTTCACAAGCAAACTACTTTCCTGTATACATTTAAAAAATAAAACTACACGAACCGTTGAAATGAAGCCTGTCTGCATGAGTGCTTCTCCCCTGGCAACCTGTGGATTCATGTAGTGACGATATGGCTCTGCAATTGAACATGTGAGGATTGGGCATTAATACTGAACAGATATCCAGAAGAGGCTGGCAGGTCAGACAAACAGTCTTAGAAAAGGAGCAGAAAGAAGATGGCTCTCCGACACCAGGTGCATGTACCATTGGTAAGTCTCGGCTTCAAAAAAAGACAACGGAAGAATCAATTCTTTCTATGATTTCAGGAGAGGAAACTTTAGGCTCCCAGGAGGAAGCTGATATTACCACCAATCAGACCTCACTCCAACAGCAAACCTGCTGGCAACTGGTTACTATACATTCTCTTTGACTTAAGATATAACACCACGGTGTATTTATGAGATAGACCCTGAAACAAAAGTGTATTATAAACAGTGAGGGACAGCATTGTGTGCAGGATAGCTATACTTCTGCATTGGTGTTATAGAGGTAACCGCGCTCCCATGGGTTAGTCTTGTAGTCGGCGTGTTCTACGCAGAACTACCCTCATGCACATTTATATACTTAGCGACCACAGCCTTACTAAGAAAGATGAACAATCCATCCCTAGAACTCACAAAGTGGCCAACAATCTCTACACAAGAACAACTCTGGTTTTCTGTGGTGTGTTTAGGTTGAAAGGGTCCCTGCGCCGTTCAGAGGTTGGTAAACCAGGTGAGAGGTGGAGTCTGAAACATTTAGGTGCTGTTGATACAATCTTTGGTAACAGGCCAGATCGTCACTTTGAGGAAGATCTTTAGTTATTCCATGCACCCAAACGACTAATGAATGACACGTTCATCAATTAACTATAACCTACATTATCATTTAAGTGGGCCGAGGGACTATCAGAGCAGACTATAGAGGTCAAAAAGCAGTCCATTATGTAGCAGGAGGGGCAGTGCATTGCCCTACTACTGAGAGCAGAAACCTCATAAGTTACGGAGCCAAAACTTAAACCACCATACCTACCTCCAAAAAACATCTAAAAGTTGCAGCTCGTCCTGAGGAATTCCATGGGCTACAGTGTGCCTTCTGTGCAGCTCCTGATTTCACTTAAGAGCTTGTTTTACAAACAGGACTGTGTGGCTGCATATAACAACAACTGTTATCTGCAGCAGAGGCGCAACTAGGGCCAAATTTCGGGGAGGGGGGGCCTAAGAAAAAATTTCGGGGGGGGGGGGCTGAAACTTTAAGCAATAGGCAGAGTGGCGCTGCAGGGGCTCTTAGAAGGAGTGAAACACCACCAGAGCCTCATTAACATGCAAATAGTATTTTAAAGACCTGTGAAGTGCTCGGGTGTGGCTGTGTGTTTGCCCAGGAAGCTGTCTCATCCCGGGCTGCCACACACAACGGGGGGCTGGGGGCGGGCTGAAGCCCTTTGAGTCCAATGGGTGTGTTGCGCGCCTGATCTGCAGCACTTTGAAACAGCAGTGGTGCAGTATGAAGCACTGTGTAAAATATAAGTTATAATACTTAGCATTATGAATTCAACAGGTGTGTGTGTTAGCTTGACAGAAACAGATTGAAGTCCCAAGAGACAATGGGGTGCCTATAAAAAGATAGAACAGGTGCATAGGGCTGTGAGAGCTCGCTTGATGACCTCATTGCTAGAGGGAAAGGATTCTACGGGTTACATTTTCTAGACCCAGTAGCCGCTATATGAATCTTGCAAGCGTTCTCCAATATATCTGAGTCAGCCATATGTCTGGAAAAATAAATGGCATCATCCACTGAGCAAATAACCAGATTCATCTTCCTCGGCCCAACAATGGAATCTCAGCTGCTGGCTCCTGTATTTTGCTCTTGCGGAAGACATTGGAAGCTGCTGTGACATCCAGGATTAATAGGCTGAGATAAGTCAAGGCGAACTCATCTGGAGCCAAGAAGTGTCGTTGAGTGATTCAGGAAGGGTGTAACACTTTCTTCCTCTCAGTGGACCTGGAGCAGGTGGGCATTTGTTTTTGAGCAAGGAGGTGCTCCGTCTACTCGCTGGATCGATGAGGATGACGCCGCACCTTGGCCTGTTCAAGATCTACAGCAGGCTTTAGGAATCACAAGTAACAGGAAAGGATGTGTATGGGAAGGCTCCTCTGCGTCCAACCATCACACCGCCCCACCCAAGGATCTTGCACCCTGAAGCCTTTTGAGCCGCCAAGTAGAAAGTGTCTCCCTGCTCAGACATCGCCTATGGTTCTAAGTGATGAGAACCCTCTCTGGAGGAGGAACGCCCTTTACAAGACGGGGTCCAGGATAGCTCTGAATAACTGAATCCTTGTTGAGAATCGAGTAATATTTGGGGAATTGCATTGATCACCCAAGATTGAGGGTCCTAGGAGAGACTGGTATACGCCGGTTTTCACCGACAGATGAGTCAGTGCGCCAAGAGGGAGAGAGAGCAGTAGAACCTTCTGAGACCACAGCAACAGAGGCACCGTTGCAGGATCGGCCCTGACAGCCCTCTATGGACTCCAAAAGGACGTAAGGATAATGCTTGATGTTCTTTGCACCATACAGAAGGGGCATTGGAGCAGCGACCCTGGATACCGGTGGATACTGACATCTCACTACGTGCCTAACCCAAACCTGCCCTCAACTTCTGCAAACCTTTATCCCAACAAGCCTGTAGGTGAGACCTGCAAGGAGACAGATCTCAGGGAGTCCAGGGGCCTAGACTGTAGACCTCCCTAAACTCAAGCCTCGAGCAGAACTCAACTACAACCCTTACAGGAAAGGCCCACCAATGTAACTGTCCCAGAGAGCTTTCAAACAACCCCTCTCCCCTATGGGCAAAGTTGGAAGAATATCTGACAGGGGCTGAATCGGCTCAAATTCCCCTTTTCTTTTCTGCATTTCGACTAGCGCTCTGAAGTAACAGGAAGGCGCTGCGTAGCACTATATAAAAACTCTAGGGAGCCACACTGTGAGTGAAGTGTTGTATTGCGATTATATAGCACACGTATCACCCGAAGGCATCAAGGCGCTTGCCTTGGGAACCCGTCCTGGCTTTTCCCTGTGAGATAACCCCTACTGGGTATCCCCAGGGTGAAAGCCAGGCATCCCGCAGTGGGTGGGCCGCCGTAGTGGAGATTAAGCAACTATTGGCCAGAGTTGCAGCGTGGGACCCCATGATTAGAATAGGCACTGAGGCGAGAATTATCGAGTCCATGGACATTTTTGGGCTCAGGACCCTGCCGCGTCGGGAATTGAACCCTGGTCCCGGGCCAGACCTCTGCATCAGGGTCTGCCGCTCTAATCAGTGAGCCACACTCCTCCACTAAGTGTTGTGACCTATGTTGGTATCACTCACTTTCCACAGCAAAGCAGGTGTAACTCCCGAGTGCCTGTAGGGCAGGTCCATGAATGTGGGGGACTTTAAAGTCCACTGGACCCAGCCGGGCGTTTCTCTGGATGTCTGCCTATAATGTATTGTGTATAGATTGTACTGGTGCACCTCAAAGTGTGCATCCGCCCTTACCGTTTTACAGCCTAAGGACCTCATAGTGTGTTTCTCGTTTATAACTTTTTTATTTTGTTGTATTTATGAGCATTATTGTAAAGCACTATGTTTTATATACTTCATGAGTTTTTGCAGTGTGCTTTTAGTTTCAAAATGTATATACTTGTATGCTGGATAGTTCTGTATATATAAACTGGCAAAATTATTCTCAGGAATTTTGTTTCACTTACATCACAAATAAAAATATTTATGTTACCATGGATTTGAGAATCAGTATAAGAGCAGCATTTGCAGCTCTCCCGGGAAGAGAGGAATATTTTGACTCCTGGAGAGCTTGTTGTGGTTCCATCAAGGCTGCAGGCTGAGAACAGACTGACTTATATGGAATGCCCTTGCAGGCAGCTCTGAGATATTTGCCTTCTGCGTTTAGGTTTGTTATGAATAGTATGTACCCTTTACAATGGCAAATCTTACAGGAAATTATTTAAATGTAGTATATTGCCTGTGTTGATAAAATGTACTCTTTGTTTATTCATAATCGCTACATTTATTTTAATATATGCTTTAATAATTTTACATATTCTATGCATTATACTAGTTTCAAATAAAGCCTTATAAAATTGTTTAGACTTCTAGTGTGTGCTCAATTGGGGGAAAGGTTGAAGGGGACCCACCATCTTTACACCCCTGCTTCCTTAAAATCGTATAAAATTAACAGAAAAGACTGGAATGCAAGGTTGTTTGTTTAGATCTCCCATCACACATACAATTCAGCAATTCCTTACACCACTGTTCTCTTTTAGGAAAAGCAACCATGCTGTGTACAGTACCAAGCCGAGGACGAGTCAAAATAAAACAAGGACGTACGTTCAAAATAAGTAACAAATCATTTTGTATATCTAGCTGAGAAACAGATAAATAATTCCTGACAGATGTTTTAATTAATTATTTCAAACTTCTAAGGTTGTCTTTAATACTAGTGAACACCATTTTTTTTGGGGGGGGTAAAAACTGGCTAATTGAATCTGTTTTTTTTAAGTAAATCAGGATCATTAAGAACACTCAAAGCCTACTTGATGTACTGTTATCATGTGATTTTTTTGAGATTTTTTTCAAGGTACAAACAATTCATGATAATTGCTTTGGTGAATGAGGTCTCTGCCTCACTCCAGACAGCATGCCATAAGAGACTAGGGTATAGATGCATCAAGAATGCCATTTGCGATTCCTTATTAGCGAAAAATAAGGATTCGCTAATAAGGAATAGCAAAAGGCTATGCATGTAGAAATCGCAAAAAAATAGCGATTTCTAAACATTCCTTAATTGCGACTCGCAAATTGCGAGTCGCAATTAAGGAATACCTTCCCATTCATTCCTATGGGCCCGGAGGCCCATAGGAATGAATGGGAAGACATTCTCAATTTGCGATTCTCAATTAGAGAATCGCAAATTGAGAATGCAATTTCAAGGATGCCAGGGTGTCAAAAGGACATCCTGTTGCACCCCTGAAATCTGCATATGAGAACATCTTGCACACACACATGCCCCAAGGGCATGTGTGTGTGTAAAATGGAACTTTGAAAAATGCACTTCAGTGCATTTTTCAAAGTCTTTGCAAATTACCATGAAGTTCAACTTCAAGGTAATTTGCTCCCCCTATTAGCGAAATCGCTATTTTTTTTACTTTGATGCATTGCATTTAAGGAATCTCAATTTGAGATTCCTTAAATGCAATTGCAATTTAAGTAATCGCAATTTTTCGATTTCTTAAATTGCGATTTTTGTATTTGGGATGATGCATCCCAAATGCAAAAATACTGGTCGCAAAGGGGCAGATTCTGAGAATCTGCCCCTTTCCTTTGATGCCTCTATACCTAGGCTTCCAATATAAAATATTCGCCTTGGAGGTAATTCCCAATTATTTATGTATAATGTATGTAGATGTAGATTTTGGTACTGTGCGCAACGGCGTATAAAATAATACAGCTGCTGATATGCATTGACTTGTATAAATTGTAAGCAGTTTCGCAATTCTTGATGCAAACCTGAGCACACCCTCAATTAGGCGTGTCATAGTTCTCTTGTGTCAGAAGAAGTGAACATTGACACTCTCTCTAGGGGAGTACCTATATTGTGATGTAAACAGATCCTGGGTGCTCCCTTTACACAAATCATTGTGAAGATTTTTTTTTAATTGACCTTCAAATCTCAATTCTCCATATATGATGTAAAGCCATTGATAAGCTGTTGTAGCCCACTTTCGGTTTGGAAAGCAGGACTGCGTCATCTGCATTTAATAAAACTGGAACACACCTAGTACCTATTCTGGGGGAATCTGTATGTAGTGCCTGAAACTCTCTATCTACTCCATCAATATATACGGAGAAAAGGAACGGGGTGAGTGCACAATCCTGCCATATCCCCCTTGTTACCTTAATTGGGCATGTACATCCTCAATTTGGCCCATAAGATTACTGTACCTTGGGGCTAAAAACAAAACTATGTCCTCGGGTACGCCCATCTCAAAGCATCTTCTGCTACAGTGTCCCATTGTTGACCAAATCAAAAGCACTGGTTAAATCCATAGAATGCAGTCATTTTCTCCCTTTTTTAGGTCTTGTGAGCCAACGCGCATGCATTGTCTGCGAGACTTAAGTAAGGGCTCCCAAAAATGCTCCCAAGTAGGCGGATGGCCTACAGTGCATGTGTGCAGGCTCGTGGCCATCGCATATCATTTGACAGCCTTGCAGCCGGCATCAGACTTCAATGGAATCCGCTCCCCCGCCCCCCGCCGTTCCTGGCTTTGCTCGCTGAAGGCTGTCATGCCCAAGATCACACCGACTGTCACTCAGACCTTGCTTCCCCCACTTTGTCTACGTGAAAACCAATGTTTATATTGGGCGTCCTGGTTTGTACATTCGCAAAATAGTTGAGCGTTGTTGCAGTAAACACTTGAAAAAAGGTTCGGTTTGGGCTCTTAAATAACAAAGCCCACCCTTTACTACATTTTCCAGCACACCTGTGTGGTTTCTGTGAAAGAGTTGTAAATAAAATGTGTTGATCAGGGCACAAGTCCTAAAAAAAGAAGTGGGGGGACGCTGTCACCGTAAGTGACGTCACAACAGGAAGTGATATCACGAAAGGTGGCTTGTAACATCGGGCTCATTGCCTCCCCTCTCAACCAGCGCGTGTGCAGCGTCCTGTGAGCTCCGATCTCGTCCCAGAGAGGGCAAAGAGTGAAGTGCAGCTGTTTGGCTGGGGGGAAGGCGTCCACCTGGTAAAACAAGTGGGGGGACGCCGTCCACCCGCGTGGCACCCCGACTCGAGCCCTGGTGTTGATCATATCACGGGAACAGCCGTGCTCCTTGCATTCCCACCTCCCTTTTAGCCCATCCCTTTCAGCAGCAGCTGGCAGGCACCATAAGGGGCAGAGCGGCGCACACATTTAAATTTTGTTTATTCACTCTCTCTTACCTAACACAGCAGAGCACATCACACTCAGGCCTGACACCACATCACACACCGCAGAGCACATCACACTCATGCCTGACACCACATCACACACAGCAGAGCACATCACACTCATGCCTGACACCACATCACACACAGCAAAGCACAATTCGCTCATGCCTGACACCACATCACGCAAAGCAGAGCACATCACACTCATGCCTGACACCACATCACACACAGCAGAGCACATCACACTCATGCCTGACACCACATCACACACAGCAGAGCACATCACAATCAGGTCTGACACCACATCACACACAGCAGAGCACATCACACTCATGCCCGACACCACATCACGGAAGGCAGAGCACATCACACTCATGCCTGACATCACATCACACACAGCAGAGCACATCACACTCATGCCTGACACCACATCACTCACAGCAGAACACATCACACTCAGGTCTGATACCACATCACACACAGCAGAGCACATCACACTCAGGCCTGACACCACATCACACACAGCAGAGCACATCACACTCAGGTCTGACATGACATCACACCACACACAATACCACACACACAACACCACACACACACACACACACAACTACACCCAACCACACAAGCACACCACACACACAACCGCACACACACACACACACACATACAACCACACACACACACACACACATATACAACCACACACATACAACCACACCACACACACAACCACACCACACAGACAATCTCACACACAACCACACAACCACACACAACCACACACACAACCACACATACAACCACACACACACACACACAACCACAACCACGCACACAACCACACACCTCACCACACACACAACCACACACACACACAACCACAACCACACACACAACCACACATACAACCACACCCCCACACAACCACACACACACAACCACATACACAACCACACACACAACCACATACACAACCACAAACACAACAACACACACACAGCCACACACACACACAACCACACACTCCTACACACAACCACACACACAACCACAAACACACAACCACACACACACACAACCACACACACACACACACACACACAACCACACCCAACCACACACACCCATACACACAACCACACACACAACCACACGCACACACACACAACCACACACACACACACACACAACCACACACACAACCACACACACACAACCACACCCAACCACACCCAACCACACCCAACCACACCCAACCACACACACATACAACCACACACAAACACACACACACACACACACAACCGCACACTCCCACACACAACAACAACCACACACAACCACATACTCCCACTCACAACCACAACACACAACCACACACACAACCACAACCACACACACACACAACCACACACACACACAACCACACACTCATCCACACACACAACCACACATACAATCAAACATACAACCACACACACACACATAACCACACGCACAACCACACACAACCACACACCCAACCACACACACACCCACACCCAACCACACACACCCACACACAAGCACACACACACAACCAAACACACAACCACACACACACAACCACACACAACCACACACACAACCACAACACACACACAACAACACACACAACAACACACACACACACAACCACACACACACACCACACACACAACACACATACACAACACACATACGACCACACACAAACAACCACACACACACACACAACCACACAAACACACACAACCACACACACACACACATCCACACACACACAATCACACACACAACCACACACACACATCCACACACACAACCACAATAACCAGAACACTAAACTGCATTTGTGCCCCACTTAGTTTTAAACAGCAAACAGTTATTCTAATCGGTTTGTTTCACAGAGGTTATGTCTTAGGAAAAGGGGAATGGCACTTGCACGGCACTATACACAAGTGTGTTCCAAAGAGTTGTTTTAAAAAGAATTATGAAAAATGGACTCTTTTACAAATTCTGATTCCACCAGAATCCGAATCCTCCACAACACCCTGTTTTTATGGCTGGCAGCTGTGAAAAGGAGACCAATATTGCCCCCATTTTTATTATTCTGTATCCTCTGTTCAATTCTGGGGTGCTTTTTCAACTTGTTGGTAGTTCATTGCGAATCTTACTATTACTAATTCAAATTGTGTTACCTTTGGCTGATTTGCAATGCAAACTTGATCTCAATAAGTTGCTGTAACAAGCTGCAAGTCCACTACGTAAGCCCATTCATTTGCTCATTATTTTCCACATAAGGTTGCAAGATCATAAAGTGGAGTTTTCAGGATTTTGAATAGTTTCTTGTTTGAAGATGTTACTCTCTCCTGCGCACCCCACTCCTGTACTAAAGTTATGAGTGGCTTGGCACCTGCCTTTCAGAGGTTCTTGCATCCACCCAAGTTCGGCCTGGCACTGGTGCGTCCCAGCCTGGCACACACCGGGTGATGATCTCCGCACCTCCTTCTAGACTCCAGCTCACTACTGTGTGCAGTCTGTCACTCACCCCTCACCTCCATGGCACTCACCCTTCACCCCTAAGGCCTGGCTGTCACTCCTCGCACCTGGCACTCACCCTTCTCCCTCTCTGGCACTCAGCATTGACTCACCGAGACACTCAACTGTCACCTCCCTGACACTCACCCTCGAACCTCCTGGACCTCATACTTCCCCTCCCTGGCACATATCCTTCACCTCCCTGACACTCACCCATGTCCCTCCTGGCATTCACTACTCGCCCCCTTGGCATTCACCCTTCACCTCCATGACACTAGCCCTTTATCCCACTGGCCTGGCAGCTACCCCTCACCCCTAGCACTCATACTTCCCCTTCTCGGAACTCACCCTTCCCCTCCTTGACCCTCCTGACTCTTACGTCTCATCTCCCTGGCACTCACTCCTCACCTCTCTGGCACTCACCCTTCACCCCCATGACCTGACAGTCACCCTTGTCCCTCCTGGCATTCACTTCTCACCTCTCTGCCACTCACCCTTGACCCTACTAGTTTCTGTCTCTCTCCTGTCTCTCTCTTTCGGTCTGCCTCTACGCTCGATTGCCTTTCTTCTCTCTGCTCCTTGCATCTCTCCCATTCTTTTTCTGACTCTGTACCTTTCCTTTGCCTCCCTTATTCTGGGTGTCCCTCTCTGTACATCATTCTGTATCGCTTTCTACCCTTCTTTCAATTATATAGCTCCATGATGACCTATTTATTCAGCCTCCCCAGTGTCTCCAGTGTCTACCCAGGTTCTCCCATTAATGCCCCCTCCCGAACCTGTGAATCTCACCCTCTGCTGCTTCTCTTACTCACACTGCCGTTTCTCCTTCCTACCCAGATGTTTGACTTATTCTTTCATTTTCCCTACTCAAATGTGATCTTATCCCTCCTGTTTCTCTTACTGATCCTGATGTGTCATTTACTTTTTTATTTCCTATGCTCTTTAAAGGGGATCTTCCACCCGCTGGTTTCTCGTGCTCTCTCGCTCGCCCCATATTTCTCTTAGCTCTTCTGTAGCCAGATGGTTTGCTTATTCTCTAATTTTCTTTACTCAAAAGTGATTGTACCCCTACCCCCTGTTGTTTTCCTTATTATTCTTTAATACTTTGCCGCCTCTTGCTGCCCCTCAACCACCATCTTTCTAGTGCCTATTTCGGCCTTTTCGTTATTTTTGTCCCTGTCTCAGTTGGCATTGCTAATAATAATGCAACACTAGTACCTGACTGCCTCAAATTAACTACACAACATAAAACAGACCACAGTTCTTCAAATCGGCCACAATACCTGAAACTGATCACAGTACGTGAAACTAACTGCAGTGCGATATCTGAAACTGACCACAACCCTTGAAACAAGCATATGTGGTACTGAGTGGTATTATGTTGAGTGTAGTTATGTTGTATTGAGTAGAGTGTAAATATGTGTTGTAAATATTTGTTGTGTAATTATGTGGTATTGAGTGTTATGATGTGGAGAGTATTTATGTTGCATTGATTAGTGTGTAAATATGTGGTTTGTAATTGTATGGTACTGAGTGGTATGAGCGGTGTATTTATGTTTCATTGAGTAGAGTACATAACTACACTCAACATAATACCACTCAGTAAAACATAATTACACTGTATTCAATACAACATAAATACTCTCCACATACCACTCAGTGCTACATAATTGCATGTCACATAATTACTCTACTTAATGCAAGATAAATATACTCCACACCTCATAACACAACACATAATTACACTGTTCTCAATGCAACATAAAGACACACCTTTCACTCAAAAAATGCAATACAATAGGTCTCATATTACTAAATCTTTGAGCTGCTAGTGTTGCATTATTATTAGCAATGCCAACAGCTCAAACTTTTATAATGCGAGTCCTATTGCATTGCAAATGCTTGTCTTACAAGAAAGCAGTGGGAATGATCATCATGTCCCTTAACAGGCATGGGCTCTGTAACGCACACAAAACAGATACAAAGTGCCAAGGCTATGAGCAAATTAGGGAATGCCACCCCCAGGATGATAACTAGTTGGCAAAAGGTAATGTAAGTCCTTGGGGCTTCTTCCCCGCTGTTGGGACATTTTGGGACAGACTTGTTCTTCCTTCTGAGGCAACACTTCTTAAACTGCTGTCAGTGCCTAACAAAGACGAGGTGGCTCTCTGAGGCACGGGGAGATGGGGGCTACCACCTCTTGCTTGCATAAAGGCAGACCAATGTGCATGAGCCTTGCAGCAATGTTGCTTTTGTTCTGGTATTATAGAAGTTTCCGCTCAGCTTCCGCTTTGCTGACAATCACACACATATTCTTCCTGGGCATAATCTTAGGAAAGGTGGTGTACCAGTCAAACATGCGCCACATGTGTATCCTTTAGTTTACCATGACGAGTCAATGCAGTGTTTCCAGAGGAAACCCTGGAAGTGTACCTATTTGTCCACAGAATTCAACATAACTGACCTCCTTCCCCATGTGGTAGGAAAAAGGCTTTGCACTTTAGGAAAGACACCATCAGCACAATATGATGCCACGTTGTCAATTAACATAGCTTTCAGAGCCTTTCGAAACACAAAAAACAACCAATAGAGTCACTTAATTGGGCAGACGACTCGTGATTAATGTCATCCGTATAAACATCTGTATCCCGGTCTCTCAAGAAAGCCCTGATGTGGAAGGTGATGGGGGATGGGTCTACAGAAGCCTTGTCCAACCCTGATGGCCCTGCTGTAGCATTCAGGAATGAAGATGGAGCTGGAAGCTGGGGTGGAGCAAGGGATGCCAGAAGTGACAGGACTTATTTGTGTTGGCATTAGATGCCACTTATGTCATATGAGAGCCAGAAGTGGCATTCGAAAGGTGGCCTCTGCGTGGGGGAAGTAGAGAAGGCAGAACTTACTGGCTTTCATATTTACACTCACAGCTACCAGGAAGGAGTTCCAGTAGAGAATAGGAAACAACATAGAGGCCATGCCTCCAATCAGATTCAACAGTTGCCGGGCTGGGCAGGGATGGGTTGGGCAGCTCAAGATCTAGCTGCTCTTAAGTAGACCAGTCGGAAGTGGCAAAGAAAATGGTGGGGTCACTTCCTTGTCTGGTACACATCCAGGGATAGACATAAGGACAAATTGCTGCTGGCGGCTGATCCAAGAAGTGGACACGTGGCTTTGCGTATGTTGAGTCGGTGACCTTCCACTTCTCAACAACCATCTGTTCTGTACTAGAGAAAGGCCCAACAGCAGAGCAGTGGTGTAGGTGGGGGATGGGTGGGCCTTGTCAGTCTTTGAATGTGACAGAGGATGTCACAGACAGAGCTAGCCTGTACTCCCTGAAACTATTTGGATTCTCCAGAGTGAATGGCGCATGGTCCCTTAACTCACGCTCATGAAGGGAGACTTGCCTTACCTCTTTGTGAAATTATTCTGCAGCACCGTACATAGGGGAGACTTGATCAATCCTATGGTATCTGGTTCTTCAATTGGGGCACAACCAACCATTAATCAGCCAGTTACAAAACCTGGCTTTAAGGAACGGAGGGAGGGTTCTAAATCCATAATACAGGACAGGACAAAACAGAATAGCCTGTCTGCATGATGGAAACCACAGAGCAAAGTTCACTCGAATGGAGAGCAAAACCCAGTTAGGCAATCCTCTAATTTGGAAAATAAAATAATCACCAATTACCCTCTATTTGTAGGTCACACCGTGAAACACAGGATGTTGATTGTAAGAATGACAATACAGCTATTGTTAATGAAGATAATTGTTCTTCTGATGACACTGCCTGACTCGAATATTGGAAGGGGAACACTGCAGAGGTAGGAACTGATCTTCTCTCTTCTAATGAACAGTCTAACATCCTGGGGTGGAAGCTCTATTCCAATCTGGTTACTTCCCTGCAATGCACATATGTCCCAGAGTCTTGCGGATACTTTGCCAACTAGCAGAAGTGATTCAGGCCCATGCTTAAGTTCAAATTGAACTGCTCAGTTCTTGGCCATCAATGATAAGCTTTAGGATTTTAGAAACAAATCTGCAGAGACATTTTTTTTTTTTTTTTTTTTAAATATATTTTTATTGCAAAATTAGAAACCACAGGATACAAACAATCAACCAGTGCACTCGTGACATCCCCCCGTCCACTAAGAAGTCCAAACCATACACAGCCATTCAGCCCGCATCCCGGGGGCCGGGCGGCATGTCATTACATTTAATAGGAAAAGCACGGTGCACGTCCCACGGGGACCATGGTCGAAAAGTCGTTGTACGTATCTGCTTTTATCCCCCCCCCCCACAACAACATCTCCGTCAGCCATCCCAGAGGTAAACAGTGACACCGCTCATATCGGGGCCTGCCCTAGGTGCTATCGTTCTTTCCCGCCTGGCTACTCCCTCCAGCCCTTTCATACTCCACCCTGTACCAACCATCCTAGTAGAGTCCAAGCACCCAGGCGGCTACCATCCAGTGGCTTCCGTCCCACCCCGAACCCTCATGAACCAGTCCCCCCCAAGGCCCCTCCCCCTGGCAACTGCTGGGCGTACGCCTCGTCCTGTCAAGTTAGATGGAACCACCACAGTGCGGAAGATAGCACTTCTGTGTTCGCCCCGTGGTGTCCACCGGTTTAGTTCTCCCCATCCTCGTCGTCCACAAAAGAATCACGCAAGGCCTGCACCACTAGCTCCCATGCACGCGCCGCTTCCAAAACTTTCTCATTCCCCATCTTAACAGCCTGCCGCATCCGGAGCACACTCTCACAGGCAGACCACCGCAGCAATTCATTCTTCCATCTACGCAGCGAGGGCCCCCCCCTGGACTTCCAATGCCACGATATCTCCCTCTGCGCCAATATCAGACCCAGATCAAGGAACTTGCTCGTCACCTTGGTGCGTTTAGTGTGCGGGAACCAGAGCAGCAGGCACGCCGCCATGTCGAATTCCACCTCCCTATCTGTCACTGCATTCAGGAGTCCCCCTACCTCCGCCCAATAGGTCCCCAATTGCGGGCACTTCCAAAACAAATGATCCATGTCCGCTCCCAGAGACGAACACCGTGGGCATCGAGCATCCGGCACCTGGAAGTACCGCTGTAATTTCTCTGGAGTTAAATAGGCCCTATGAAGCACATAGAAATGCACTTGCTGAAAGCGCGCATTTCTCGTGCCCTTCCACGTGCGCCGCAGGATGTGTCCCCAAGCCGTATCCGGTATGTGCCGGCCCACACTCTCCTCCCATTTAGCCTTGATCCCCAGGAGTGGCTCCAGTCCCTCATTCAACATCCTATTATGGAGGCATGTCACAGCTTTGACCGTGCCCGCTGCCATCACCACATATTGGCACGCCATAGTCGTCGTGGGTTCTACGAGCCCCCCCTTCCAGTGCTTCTGTATGGCAGCCACCACCGCCGCGTGCAGGAGGAACCCCCCGTCGGGCAGCCCGAACTGGTCCCGGAGCGCCTCGAACGGTGCCAAAGCCCCATCTATGTACAAGTCGCCTACCACCTGTAGTCCCGCCTCCTCCCAATCCAGCAACGGGGACCAATCTCCTCCGTGCGGCAAGGCCGTCAGCATGCCGATCGGGATCTCCGGCGCATAAGGCCGCGAAGCCCTCGCTCTCCGAAGGCTCCTCTGCCAACACAGCCGGAGCGTCCTTTCCTCCATAGTGAGGGCCCGCAGCTCAAGCCTCTGCTGCATGACAATATAGGACAGCACGTGGCGTCGTATCCCTCGGTCCCGGTCCTCCTCTGGACCCCGGAACACCCTAGCCACGTTCTGTGTAAGAACCTGCAGCTGCGCCGCTAGATAATACAGCTCGAAGTCAGGCACAGCCATGCCCCCTTCAACCTTAGGGCGGAGGAGCGTGTTCAGGGCCACTCTACGGCGGCCGTGCCCCCATAAGAAGCCAATAATCATCGATCTCAGGTCTCTGAAGACCCCTTGGGGAATCCAGACAGGCAGCGTTCGGAAATAATAGAGGAAGCGGGGGAGCGCCACCATCTTCAAAAGGGCAATCCTACCCAGAACCGTCAGCGGGAGGGTCGACCAGAAAGACAAGCTGCCCCTCAGTGCCCGAACACAGCGTCCAATGTTGCCCTCCAAGAGGTCCGCAGTCGCGTGGTAGATGCGAACACCCAGATAGGTAAAACAAGATGGCTCCCACACCACGCCCAAGTCGCCGCCAGGAACGGGCGAGTCCGCTCGCAGCGGGAACACACAAGTCTTCGCCCAATTGACCTTAAGGCCCGACAGCCGGCCGAACTCCGACAATAGCTCCATCGCACCTGTCAATGCCCGCGAGGTATCAGCCAGGTATAGGAGCAAGTCATCCGCATACAGCGATATATAATGCCACTGCCCGCCTCTCGCTATCCCCGCGTACCTGACACCCGACCTCGCATGGACCGCCAAAGGTTCCATCGCCAGAGCAAACAACAGGGGGGACAGAGAGCATCCCTGCCGCGTGCCCCTGCCCACCGGGTACGCCGCAGACACCAGGCCGCCCAAACGCACCCTCGCCGCCGCCGAAGCATACAAGACCCTCGTCCACCTGCGGAACCCCTCGCCCATGCCAAACCTCTCCAAAACTCCGTCCAGGAACGGCCATTCCAAGCTATCAAAGGCTTTCTCGATGTCCACGGACAGGACCGCCGGGGCTCCCTCCTCGTCCAAGATGGCGTCCATTATCCCCACCAAGCGGCGAATATTCAGCGCCGTGCTCCTCGTGGGTATGAACCCGGCCTGGTCCCTATGTACCAGGCCCGTCATATACGGGGCCAGTCTGGTGGCCAGTATGCGGCTCAGAATTTTATAATCCACCGTCAGCATGGATAGCGGGCGGTAAGACCTCACATCCGCAGCATCCCGGCCAGGCTTTAGGAGCGGCACTATCAAGGCCTCCCGCATGGACCCAGGCAATACCCCAGCCTCGAAGGCTTCAGCGTACACCACCAACAGCCTGGGCGCCAAACAGTCCGCATACCGCTGATAAAATTCAATCGGTAATCCGTCCACCCCGGGCGTTTTGTTGCGAGCCATATGCTTAATGGCCGCCCGTATTTCTGAGAGCGTGATCGGGCCGCCCAGTTCCTTCGCGTCCTCCTCATCTAGGACCGGAAGCTGCCTTGCCCCCAAGTATTCCGCAATGTCCTGGGCCCCCACACCCAGCTGGCCCTGATACAGTTCCTCATAGTACCCCCTAAAACATTCCAATACCGCTGCTTGGGTGTATACCATCTCTCCCTGCGCAGTACGAATGCCGAGGATCGGGTAGCCCCTAAGTTCCGGATTAGCCAGTCTGGCCAAGAGGGTACCCACCTTGTCTCTTTCCGCATGCGCCCTGATGATATATTGCCTGTGATCATAACTACGTAAACGTTCCGTCTCAGTGGCGACCACTTCTTTCGCTTCTAAGAGCTGGGCCTGTAAGTCCGGCCTAGCTGACCTGCGGCGCTCCAAATCCCTCAACCTTTCTTCCGCTTTCATGAGGTCAGTCAACACAGCCGTGCGAGCATTTGAAAACCTACCCAAACACACTCCTCTCACCACCACTTTCATTGCATCCCATTCAGTGGACCTACTCGTGGCCGAGCCCTCATTCACTCCGAAATAGCTATCAATGCCTTGTCGAACCGCATCAGAGAACACAGGATCTTCAAGCGTTTCCGGCCGAAGCCGCCACGTTGGAATTACTGAGCGCTCTCTCTGCCACTGAATGTGTACCAATAGGGGGTTATGATCCGAGATCGTTCTAGCCAAGTACTCCGCATGGGAGATCAGCGGGGCCAGGGATCCACTGCAGAGCACCGAATCAATCCTGACATGCAGGTCATGAAGAGCAGAGTAAAAGGAATAATCCCTGGTTTCCCTGTGCCGTTCCCTCCAGACATCCAGCAACCCCCACCTATCCTGCCAGTCCTTCCTGTGCGCGGCTAACCTGCGCACCGGGGAGTCCACCAGGGGGGGATGGGACCTATCCAGAACCACATCCGTGATCGAGTTAAAGTCCCCCCCTAGCACTATTGGGGCCGCCAGGAAAGAGGCCAAAGACCCCGAGAGGCTATCAAAATATCGAGCTTGATCAGCGTTCGGCGCATACACACAGCAGAAAACCACATCCCGTCCATATAACCTCCCCTCCACCGCCACAAACCTGCCATCCGGATCCACAGCTTGATTCAGTAATTGAAAGGGTATCCCCGCCCTCACCCAGATCAGCACCCCCCTGGCATACGCTGAGTAAGTGGTGCCAAACACCTGGCCCCTCCATCGTTTCTGCAAGGCAGTACACTCTTTCTTAGTAAGATGAGTCTCCTGGAGCATGGCAATCTGAACCCCCCTGCGTACTAGATATGCATGGACCTTATGACGTTTCACCATAGTTCGCAGCCCCCGGACATTCCACATCAGGCATTTCAGATTAGGTAACGTCCCCATTCCAACTTCGTACAGTCCAAAGCAAATAACGAATGTTCACAGCCCCCCCAATGCAGTTGCCCCCCCCCAAACACCCCCAAAACAGAAAAACTCCCCAAACCCCACTCCCCAGGACAGAGCTCATGAACCCAATGGCCGCCCCCATCCAAACCTTGAACCAACGTCCCACACTCCTACCCTGTGGTCTCCACCACAGTCGGCCTTAAGGGCCCAAGGGGGTTGAGTCGCCGCCGACCCCAGCAAGCGGAGCTCGCACCCCGCGCCTCCATCCCTCCCGAAGCACTCAGCCTCCCCTCCCGGCATCCCGTCCTCCAACAGCAGGATACCACCCTACCATGAAGTCTCAAACTAGCCCAGTCCAAACTCAGCCGCAAAAGATACCATCCGAAGTCTGTGGGGTCACCGTCGGCCCCTTCAAGCTTTCCGCCTCCGAGAGTTCCTCGCCCGTCTTGCTGCCTTCCCCTCCCGAGTCCGTTTCAGCCCGTTCACTGTTCTGTTGCGACCCTGTAATGGCCGCCGTCGCTGCGAGTGCATCCCTCTTCTCCGCCGCCATTTGAGCCTCCCGTTTCTCCCGCTGGCGCCTGTTGCGGGATCTGATTCGTTGCGATTGCCTCACCCGGGGCCGCTTGGGTTCATCTCGCCTGCTTTTATGTGATCTGTCCGTCCCCGCTCTATACGACTCCAGCCAAAGCCAAACCTCATCCGGAGTCTGAAAAAAGTGCGTAGCCCCATCCATGATGATCCGCAACTTAGCCGGGTAGAGCAAGGAATACTGAACGCCTTCTTCCCTGAGTTCTTTCTTCACCGCCAAGAATGATGCCCGGTTTTTCTGGACCGCTTGGGTGTAGTCCGGGAAGATCGTAACCCTACTGTTCTCCACCTCATAAGGGCCCGACATCCTGGCCCGCTGAATGAGGAGATCTCGGTCCTTGTAGTGGAGGAGCCTCACCACCATCGGTCGGGGGGGGCGGCCAATCCCCGGCGGGCGAGCAGGAACCCGGTGGGCCCGCTCCAGCGTGAAAAAAGGAGTGAGCCCCTCCGGCGCCACCACAGTGCGGAACCAGGTCTCCATATAGGCCACCGCATCCTCCCCCTCAATCCGTTCCGGAAGGCCGACGACCCGCACGTTGTCCCGCCTATTGCGGCCTTCGGCATCCTCCGCCCTCCGTTCCAGCGAGTCCAGCCGGGCCAACATGTCCGCAATCCTATGCTCCGCGGCCACCACCGATGGTTTCAGGTCCAGCAGCAGTTGGTCATGGTCCTTAACTCTGTCCGCTAGCTTCGCATGATCCGCGCGGAGCAGCCCTAGGCCCGTGGCCACTTGGGCGATGTCCTGGTGCAACGCGTCCTTAGTCGAGGCGATCGCATCAAGTATGGCATCCAATCGCTGGTTCAGCCGCAGTTCTCGGTCAAGCTCCGGGGAGGGACCCTCGCCCAGCCGAGTCGATGTCGCCGAGCCCTCCTCAGTGCATCTCACGGCCACCGGCCCTCCAGTCGCCGCCATTCCAGGGTGCTGCGTCACAGGTCCTGGAGCCCGCTGTCGTCAGCGCCCGTAGGCTAGTGCCAGGTAGTCGGGCACCGGGCAGAGCAATGTCTCCACAGAAACTCACAGGAGCAACAACCAGCTAGGTACACTCCGCTCCGCCGCCCCCCTCGGGAGCCTGAGGGGGAAAGTATGAGTCTCCAGGCGGCAGCCAGCCAGGGTCCCCAAGCTCCTGGCGAATCAAGGCAGCGTCACTCGACCCCAAGGCACAGCACCGCCGACCCCAGTGCCTCGATCAGCCGAACGCAGGGTCTCCTGCCAGTATCCCTCGCCAGACGGCGACAACTCGGCTCAGAGCTGGAGTTCGGGGCCCGCCGAACTCCACGCCGCCATTTTCTTCGCACCCTCGGCAACACCTCAACCGCCTCTTTGACTCGGTCTCCTCGGGGCCTGCAGTCCCCCAGTGGCTCACCAATAGTGTCCAGCTGTCCCCTCACACTTCAGAGGGCAGGAGCGTCGTCTCCGGGCCGCCTAGGGTTCCGAAAACAGGAGAATTAACGGGATTCTGCGCGGAGCTACGAGCTCACGCCGCCATCCCGATCGGCGTCCAAGCCACGCCCCTCAAATCTGCAGAGACATAACGCATGGATCCTTGGGATCAAAGGTGACAACACTAAGCAGTTCATCATCGGCTGACCATAATGATCCAGCCAACTATAGGCCGATATCTCTCCTTCTGGCTTTTTCAAAAGTTCTGGAAAAACACGTTAATAAAGTAATCTCAAATCATGCGGAGAACCATAATCTATTGCACCCTTCTCAATCTGGCTTTAGGACCAACTTTAGTACTGAGACTGCCCTATTAGAAGTAACTGAGTATATTAGAGGAATACTAGATCAGGGTGGAAGGTCCGTCCTGATATTGCTCGATCTGTCGGCAGCATGTGATACTGTTCTGCACGAGAGACTCATTGACAGATCTGGGAATCGGTGGTACAGTATTGACCTGGTTGGACTCTTTCCTGCAGGGGAGAGCCCAGGTGAAATGTCTTCCCCCCTTTTTAGCCCCCATGCCAGGCATAAAGAGTTGGAGTTCCTCAGCGCTCCATTCTTTGCCCAACTCTTTTTAATCTGTACTTGTTCTCCCTGGCATCCATAGTAAAGGCAAACGGTGCAAAGATCATATCCTACGCGGATGACACGCAACTGATTTTCACCTATGAAAAATGAGCAGATTTTGACGGGGTTAATATCAGACCCTGTCTCTCTAAGGTTTTTCAGTGGCTTAAGGCGAACCAGCTCAAACGCAACTCGGATAAATTAAAAATTGTCTTTTTTGGCCAACCCGCCGTAAATAATTGGAACGGATGGTGGCCTGAAGAATATTTGCCACCGAGTAGTCAGATGTAAGAAACCTCTGAGTTTTTCTGGATAACGCCCTGTCCATGAAGTCTTAGGTCCAAACTCTGTTGGGTACCTGTTTCAGCATTTTGCGTACGTTAAAAAAATTTTCTACCTCTCTTGACAATAGAGTCTAGGAAAATAGTGGTCCAGGCCATGGCGACATCAAGACTGGACTATGTAAATGCCTTTCCTGTTACCTTGTACAGCGCCTGCAAGTAGTACAAAACACTGCAGCTAGGGTGATCCTCCAACGTAAACCAAGGTCTCCGATGTCCCTCCTCCTTAAATCACCTCAATGGTTAAGACTGAAAGAAAGGATTAAATTCAAAGCTCTTGTTGTCTTTTTAAGGCCCCCCATGGGAAAGGAGCTGGCTACCTTAGCAAACGAGTCAGTCGCTACATCCCGGCTCGATCTCTAAGATCCTCCTCCTCCGAGCTTGCTCGTACTTCCAAAGTATACCTGGCTCAGATGGGTGGCCGATCTTTTGGATTTTTAGGGGCTCAGGCTTGGAACAGACTCCCAGCCGCCCTATGTTCCATTTCAGATATCTCAGTCTTCAAGAAACACCTGAAAACGTGATATTTTAAACTTAGCAGTGTACCATTGCTTCTAGCCTAACCGCTTCTGTCAGCGCCTGGACATTCTTCCGAGTAGCTGTTTTGCGCAATAACAAATGCATTTTCATTCATTCATTCATTCATTCATCATGGATCTTTTTACTTAAGCTTTCCTGGACGCCTGATGGTGGGAATTACCAAAGCGGGCACATTTTGTGTATCATTTTCCCTTTCTAGTTCACAAGAGGCCCCCAGGATTCTCCAAACCTAGCACTATCCTCATGGCTTTGGATAACTTTAACGTATGCAAGATGGAATATGATGGCACTCATCCTAGCTCCCAGTGACAACAAGTTTGACGTCTTGCAGAGTTACGATTGATCGATGTTAGCCACTCAACCAGTTGACCGACTCCCTTTAAGGAAATAGGCGATCAGGGATTTCGCCAAGATCCTTACAAGTTAAAGCTCATTTGCCAGAAAAAAAACATTCTATTGCACCTCATTGCTGCAGGTGGAGAAAAAATCCTTCACAGACAGCAGCCGACCAGTGTGGGTAGCCATCTTTCCGACATTGAATCAATCAAGTTAACAATGAGCAATGAGGCCGATATATTACCCATGATGTGGTTTTAATCATATTTGATAGATTTTCCAGGGTTTTATTGCTTTGGGGCTGTGCTTGGCTTCAGTGTAGGTAGGGAGAGGGTTTTAATGGAAGGTTTGTGGTGGGCACATGGATTGGGACAGATAAGGAACGACAATCAAAGACAATAACTGAATTATATTTTTATATTGTTCAGCGAAAAAGATCGATAACTCATCTGATTCCATAGAATGCTGATGGCTTCCTTGGGTTGAAGCTGAGACTGGCTGTGGAAAGGATACAATTCTCAAGGTAAACATTCCAAGATTGAAAGAGATCCACATCTCCTACAAAGATCATTCCCTTATCAAACAGATATGATTCAGCACTGCTCAGGTGATTTCAATGCTGCTGTTGAAGAGCATCCCACAAACTGTACACTGTTACATCCAAGGGGAGATAGATGAGAAACAGTCTCTGGAGTCTACAATTGGTGCTTATACTTTGTACGATTCCTCATTATATGATTCCAGTAGGGAAGATCCTGAAAGCTTTGATTGAGCTAGCTTGTAAACTACCATCAGTGATCTGTGGGGATCTCAATGTTTGCCTTTGTCTCTGCCCAGACACCTTCAGCATGCATAATCTGGCATGTATGAACAAGTGTCAGAGTGCCACTTTGCAATGAATGGATACATTTATGTCTTTATACCAACCTTCCAACTTAAAATAGCGCCACTGCGTGTCACACGAGACCGGTTTTCTTCACGCATTCACCTGCTGTAAAGTGAATATCATGTAATCCGCAACATGTAAGCTGAAAAATCCGTACTGAGCGTGGACTTCCAGCTCGTGCATTGAGGCACTCTGCTTTTAAATCCATTACAGACTTCACAGCCTCCATAGGCCACCCATTGACGTTGGCCTTAGTAACCTTTTGTGTTTGCGTCATTGGAAGGAGTGGCCACCACCCTCTTCAAGCCTCACCACTGCCATTTCCATCCATACAGCTCAGGCACAGATGATCTGAAAGTCCTGCCCCAATTTCACTTGAGTTCAGGTGGAGAGGTGGGGAGCTGCAGCTGAAACTGGTGGTCCCTCAATGGAACCATATTAAAGGTTGTCCAGTCCAAGGAGAGCATGGAGACGCAAATTAAAGAATTCTATAAAATGATAAAGGTGCTGCTTCCTCTCGGATCGTCTGGGGCAACTTGAAAAATTACATTTGAGGTCAAAATCCCTGTTTATGCCTTCTATAAACACTGCCTTCTTCCTGCTGAATATGAGGCAACTGGGAGGGTACAGACTCTCGCAGCCCAGCAGCTGCTCACAATCTGATAGATAAGACAGGAGTATAACCCATAAACCAAGCCAGGACTGGGTAGGTAAGATACAATTATCACACAATGTCCTGAAAGGTAAAAGTCAATAGACAGTTATAACTAGCATGCACATAGCATTGCTTCGGTGGACAAGAAGGAGATTACTCATTTTTTTTAATCCAAAGATAATTATTCATCTTTATATTGTAACATTCATTTCATGGTTGGAAATACACAGTTAGGAACAGCACTGCATAGAATGTACTGACAACCATACGAGACTTGGTGCAACAAACGTGAATAAATAGTGCAAGTGGCGACGCAAGTGAAAGGAGAACAGAGAACAGCGTGGACGGCGCACTATGTTTGAAGTGCAAATTATATACAGTGAGTGGCTAAAAACGGCGCGTGTGACATAGTGATATCACAGAGGGCACAATTAATTTGATAAATTTGGAGCCACTAAGGAGAAGTGCGCCTATTAATTAGGCTGTTGGGTCGACGGCGTTTCGATCCGGACCATTTCGGACCATTTCGGATCATCATCAGGACTGGTTGTCTGAATTGAATAGTGCTTGAAAAATCCTTGCAAATTGGAGTATTTGTAACCCACAGGAAGGTACGACTTGAAAAAACCGGAGGATCACCAAAGGATCGGGTTGCTGGAAGAGGCAGGAGGAGGCTCGCTGTCGATTTCAATGCGTGGAACGTGCCTGTAACTCAGCCGAGTTGGATTGAGTTGTACTGAAAGATCTCAGCGTTCTGGCCGGCCGCGTTAGTCAGCCATGCTTGGTGGGCGCTGCATGAATCAGCGCGTCCGTCTTGCTTTCGGGAAAGATAATTATCTTTCCTTATGGCTTTGGATAACTTTAACGTATGCAAGATGGAATATGATGGCACTCATCCTAGCTCCCAGTGACATTATCTTTCCCGATAGCAAGACGGACGCGCTGATTCATGCAGCACCCACCAAGCATGGCTGACTAACGCGGCCGGCCAGAACGCTGGGATCTTTCAGTACAACTCAATCCAACTCGGCTGAGGTACAGGCACGTTCCACGCATTGAAATCGACAGCGAGCCTCCTCCTGCCTCTTCCAGCAACCCGATCCTTTGGTGATCCTCCGGTTTTTTCAAGTCGTACCTTCCTGTGGGTTACAAATACTCCAATTTGCAAGGATTTTTCAAGCACTATTCAATTCAGACAACCAGTCCTGATGATGATCCGAAATGGTCCGGATCGAAACGCCGTCGACCCAACAGCCTAATTAATAGGCGCACTTCTCCTTAGTGGCTCCAAATTTATCAAATTTATTGCGCCCTCTGTGATATCACTATGTCACACGCGCCGTTTTTAGCCACTCACTGTATATAATTTGCACTTCAAACATAGTGCGCGGTCCACGCTGTTCTCTGTTCTCCTTTCACTTGCGTCGCCACGTGCACTATTTATTCACGTTTGTTGCACCAAGTCTCGTATAGTTGTCAGTACATTCTATTCAGTGCTGTTCCTAACTGTGTATTTCCAACCATGAAATGAATGTTACAATATAAAGATGAATAATTATCTTTGGATTAAAAAAAATGAGTAATCTCCTTCTTGTCCACGGAAGCGAATGCTATGTGCATGCTAGGTATAACTGTCTATTGACTTTTACCTTTCAGGACATTGTGTGATAATTGAATATGAGGCAAGGCATACATTGCTGCCTCAGCCTGATTGTAAGCATGCGGCTCTATTTTAGGTTGACTACGAGCCAGCTAGTCATATCTCTTGAGCTCAGTCATTCCAAGGCTCAGTCACAGGTACGGTCTAGCACAAGCAACAGGCAAAGGTCTGCAGATGGAAATCTATGAATATGTTGAATCTATGGGTCGTACTCTCTCTTTAAGGATACGTGAAAGGACTCGGGGTATATGATGCATCTGAACGTCTTGTGGAATAGCAGATGGAAATCCTACAGGTTTTTGTAAATTTCTATTCCAAATTAAATTAAGAGGAAGATCAACCCAATAAAGGGGAGATCCATCAGCAGCTAAATGATTTCTGCGTCCTGCATTCAATAAAAGCTCAAATTCTCAGTGTCACCAATACGACTGCGGTGAATGAAGTAACAAATGCTATTGATCATTTGTCATAGGGAAACTGCCTAATGATATAATTCTAATAAGCCTTTTCTTCACCCTTGATTTGTAAATGTTGGAGCCGATGGGATTTTGCTACTAAATGTGAAATTCTTCTATCTTGTGATAATAATGATGTACCAGTCTTTCAGAAGAAATAGAATACATCTATCTTGTTGTATCCTGAGTTTTACATGGCTATGTGAATCAGCCTAGGTCTTCCTAGCTGCTCAGCCAGAGCAAGAGATTGTGACGGAATGTTGGTGTGCCTGTGATGAATGGAATGCCTGGGTGCCTGTGTGGATGAGTGTGTGACAGTTGGAGATGGGCTGAGCAGCTAGGCAGGCTGCTCCTGGTGGGGCTGGCAGGGGCTGGCAGGGGCTGGCAGGGGCTGGCACAGGAGTCATAAGAGCTGGATTTAGAGTTGTACCAAGTTGATCCCTGTTTGATATTGCTAGACATAGATTATTAAAGAAGACTTCAAGTAACCTTCAACCTGACTACAAGTGTCTTCTTGTACAGAATACAACATATTTTTGGCGACGAGGACCAATGACCAAGACCCAAGTGTACTTAAGGACTGAACAGTAATCCAGAGACTCCTAAGAAAACTTTGTAACCAGCGTAACTTGAAGGAAACAAAAAGAAATGAAAAGTATGGAGTAAAAGGCAAGTTAGCCCCACCAGTGTCCAGTCATCGGACGGCCCCAACTTGTTGCCTGACTTTACTTCATGGACAAAGACCACAGGTATGGCCTATTTGCAGTTTGGGTATGATTGTTGAGACTTTTACCCTGCAGTATGGATGTATCCACTGCGCAAGAGAACTGTGCCTGACCAAGATTAGAGTTATGGTCTAACTCTGTGAAGTAAGGAGCGCCTGTGGCTGTTCTAGAGATGAGTTATGGACTAACTCAGTGAATATTTTCACTTGTACCACACAGGAGCGGTGTGGTTGTGCCATGTTCGCTGTCTTCATTGCGCATGGAAAGCAGTTACTTCAAGTAACCTGCAACCTCACTACAAGTGTCTTCTTGTACAGAATACAACACATCTGATGGATGTGGCGTGTACCACCCTGTTCTACTTCTCAATTTGGATGTTAAGGTATTCTCTCAACTCTTGTCTTCACATTTGTCCCAAAACATTAATGGTCTATTATTGGTCTGCCAACAGGGCCTGGTGGCTGGGTGGGACACAAACGTTCCTAGTAATCATGCCACAATGCTACTTGTCTAGACTCCATCAAGCACAAAGCAAGGAGCTCACAATGATTCCTTTGTGTTTGAATCATTTTTACTACATTTTCAAAATACAAGAAAAGAAAACGACGAAGGGTATTCCACTGATTCATAAAGGCAACACTCCATAAGCTGATTAGAATTACAATTATAGCCGAAAACAAAAAATCATCTGTTCTCATTAGCCTCATGAATTACATTCCATTCATGGTTAGCAAGAAAAAAGATAAGAGAAAAAATAGCCAAGGAAAGGAAATAAAAAGCAAATGCTGCTATTAGTATACGCATGGCCGGCTTTAGGTCAGCGTGGCCAGTGCAGCCACACCTGGCACTGACCTCTGCAGGTGCTGTGTTTAGAAATAGCTTATGAGTTTAAAAGTGCCTGCTGCCCAGTTCCTTGTGTGTCCAGCAGTTTTCAGGCAACAATAAAAATTTCAAGATAACTCTGGTGATTAATGTTCCTGCTGGAGAGAGTTCGGAGTTTAGTCAAAGCAGTTTTGACTCCTCATAAAGTAGTGCAGAGGTTTAATATGCCTGATGCAAGGAACGTTCATTTCAGTGGGTTTAGAGTAGGACTCTGTTATCAACAGATTGTACCGTCCTGATGCAAGTTTCTTGCAATGGATCCACTTTCTCAAGTAGGCATTTAGTTGGCATAGTTCCAGAACAGAAAGATTAGGTCCAAATTTCTCACCCGGGCAATGGCGAATTTGTAGGTATCTCCGAAATTGTTTGGTACCCAACTTGATTTCTGACTTGAGGTCATCAAAAGACTTCAGCGCATCTTCAGTAAACAGGTGGCCTATCAAGTCCCATGAACTCCAGTGGTAGGAGTTCTTGTCTATATGCAGTTCCCATTGTACCACAAAGGTGCATTCATATGTAGGGCTACATGGCTGCCCATGATACTGTGTACAGCACGCCAAACACCGTACATGATAATCAGGATTGGGTTCTTTGGGTCTACAGAGCAATCTGCGTGTAAATAGAATGTGTGTACAACTGACCTGCCACATGGTCATTCTATGAGTGTCCATTCTGGCTTTTCCAAATGTGCAGTGAGGAGATTTACAATTTGTGACAAGTGATGGGCAAAGTACTATGTTTGGATATGTTGTAACCGTAAACCACCGTTTGTTGTTGCTGCATATAGCTTGGTCATCTTGAGTCTAGTATTAATGGAGCCTCTCTCATATTTCTTAATTAGGGTGTCAATCCTTCTCGCAGGTAGCATGACGGAATATTAAGTGGGAGCACTTAGTCTTGGCGCGTTACCATTTTAACAGTTTGGGATCACCAACATCATAATGGTAATTGTAACTTTACTCATTTAAGAAAATCACACTTCATTTGATCAAAACAGACCTAGTAGATTATCACCAATCACATGAACCAAGTGACTCGAAAATAGTATGCCCATATATTTGAATTTACATGGCAGTCATTTGAAAGGTAGTCCATAAAGCACTGTTGATGACGTGGTGGTGGTCATTGGACTCGTCTCACTTTTGGACCAATTGATTTGAGAACCGACAAAAATTGCGAAAGCAGAGACAATACACAACATGGCTTGTGCTGAGGCATTGGGAATACTAACAATATTATAATATCATCAGCAGATAGCATCAGTTTGGATTCTCCAATTGGTGTAATGATGCCTTGCACTTCTGTAGATAATCGGATTGCCATAGCTAAATGTTCCAGCACCAGGACACATAGGAGAGGTGATAGTGGGCACCCATGCTCGAAGCCCCTGATTACTGTAAATGTTCAAAGATCAATGCATTATGGTAGCGGCTTGCCATTGGACTGGGGTGCAAGGATTGCTCCAATGATGTAAACACATTACACAATACAAATATTTTCATGGTCTAGAATATATAGCCTCACTCCACACGATCAAAGACCTTTTCGCATTGAGGGAGATGGCCAATTTATCGTCTTTGTGATCCCTTGTATACCAAAACAAGTGTAAAAGCATTATCATATGATTCCAGGACGAACGTTTGTGGACAAATCCCAAATGTTTTTTGTGAATGAGTAGGGGAATAACCATGTTAAGTCTAGTGGGGAGTACTTTCACTAATAATTTCATATCACAGTTCAATAAGGAGATTGTCTATAATTGCCACAACAGAGTAGATCTCTCCCAGGCATTTGCAGCAGCGTAATGATGGTTTTTTTGTATTCGGGACGTATTCAATTTTCAGACATTATTTCTTTAAATACCTTTCCTAAAAATTGTACTGTAATGGACAATGTATACTTGTAGAATTCTGACGGTAATCCATCTTCTCCTGGTTATTTTCCCATGGCTTAGACTTTTATGGCGTCAGTCACTTCTTCATTGGCTATTTCTTGATCTGATTCCTCCTAGGGATCAGCTGGCAGGTGTTGATACAAAGTTGGTCCAGAAATGGCTGTTCTTGGTACACCCCCCCTATCTTCTGAGGTATAAGGATTAGAATAATAGGATAGAATTTGTGTACTATGTCGTTTAGGTGAGTTAGTATGCCATCAGATGAGGATCGTTAAGCAGCTATGGGCGGTTTTGCCTCCCTCGGTTTCAGTTTGTGGGCCAACAGTCTACTTGCTTTCTCTCTGTGTTCCAGGGCGGCCAGCATGGATCTGGGGGTGGGGGCGCGGGGCAGGGGGCAAGTGGGGAAGGAGGTATAATTGTTAAAAAAAGAAAATTTCACTTACCTCCTCACCGCTCTGTCCCAGGTTGTTTCTCCTCTGCCGAACAGGAAGCAGCCAGGCTACCCTGATGCAGCATTGTGAATGGCTCTCCTAAACCAATCACAATGCTGCAATGCAGCACTGTGGTTGGTCTGAGAGCAGTGTTTCAGCGCTCAGACGGGGACTGGGGTCCTGGACATGTTCTCCGTGAAGGCTGTAATGCAGCCTGCATGGAGAACATGCTAAAGTGTGCATGACTGTTTGGCTGGTCTGAGAGGGCTGGTCAAAGCATCATGTGCACTTTAGTGTGCCCACCACTCCTCTCTAAAATTCCAATTACGCTTGCCTCCATCTCTAGCGCTTGCCTCCATCTCTAGTGACATCACTCTAAGGCACAGGACGATCATAAATAGCATAATCCCCCTCTCGCATTAGCATGTATTTCTTCCATGGCAGTAGGAGTAGGACCCATGGATTCAAGTATCTTTTCAGTGCATCTAGGTCCTAGGATTTCTTTTTTTGAGCTTCTACAGTATTGAGCATGGTAGCTACATTTAATAGACCATATATAAAGGTTCCTGCTTTAAGGCTTGGCGCAAGTCTAAAAATGTCTTCCTATCACATTTGTTTCCTGATGGAAGTCTGATGCCAACATTACATTATGTGCAGTGCAGTGAGTGTAAGCCATTTTGAAAATCAAACATAAGTGTTGGTGTCTGAGGAGACAGGCAGTGATTGCAAGTAAGTATCTCCCCTCAACCAGATACAGTGTGCCCTCTGAAACTCCAATGGTTGTATAAAGTCTATTTTCAGGAGCATCAGAATAAAAGTTTCTAAAAAATACCACCATTTTCAAGGCTTCTTCATCATTAGGCAGGCCTTAAATCCATATATTATCTCTATGGCTTCTATCTTCAAGATTGGCAAGTCTTTTTGAATGTTCATAATTCATTATTCAAGTCCAGAGAATGTTGAATTGTCTCTTCCAATGCAACTGTTCTATTATTAGTGTCGACAAATCTTATTCTGATAGTGATCACATGCTTTTTTTTAGAGATTCAAGTTCAGACTTTGTTTCCATCACTGCTGCCTCTAATGCTGTCATTGATACCTTCATGTTCTGTTATTATGAATTCCACCATGGCTGTAGTCCGGGTTGTTTCTCCCTCCTGTGAAGGTTTTTTGCTGCATAAGGCCCTAGAACACAGCAGTTGTCTGGAGTACGTGGGTGCAGCCACTGGTAAGTATTAAAAGAGCTTCGAATTCAGTTCTGTAACAATTCGCATGGTGCAGAATTAAAGAACCACAACAAAAAATTGTGGAGTTGTAGCTATAAATATCGAATCTTATAGACTGTGCTAGTGTATTATAGTTTGTGAGGTCTGATGCATTGTGTAAGACTTAGCCAGCAAGTAGCACATGGGACATGGATCATAGCCGTACACTTATAGTTGTGTCTTTCTAAATGAAAAATGCCTGCCATTTAGGGCTTCGGTACCATCTTCCTCACACAGGGCAATGCAGATCGCGAGTGAACACTTCCTACAGCCAATGATCAGCAGACAGCTCCTCTACTGTCCCCCAGGTAAGTTCTTACAGTATTTCTCAGGAAGGGAGGCAGTGGCACTTCTGCACATGGAGCAGCTTGCCAAGATGTGAGCACTAAGCAGCACCAGCACTCTTTATGCCCTGTTGGCCGTTTGCTGGGAGGTCTCCAGGCAGTATTATGCCCAATCACCACGGTAAGGAAGGAGCAGCACCCCATTCCATTTTCTTCTGCTTACCATATTTATGTCCTTTTGACAAGGCCTAAGTCGCCTCTGCTGTGGTGCGCTCACATAACAACCATTACTCCCATATGCATGTCTTTCCGGTCTTCAGATGGAATGGGGCATGCATTCACCAATAGGGAGCCGTTCTGTGCCTCCCAGCATTCGCACACAAAATTAGATGGAGTGAGGCTCTTGGATCTCTTTCAAGAAGCCGACAACTCCTCCGCAGCATGGCTCTGCTCCACTTGATGATTCTTTTGTATGCAGATAAGGCTGTTGAAAGAGTGGCATGACGGAATCTCTGGACTCTTCACTTTGGAAAATCTGACTCCCATATCCAAATGGTTTTAGCTACTCAAGTAGCTCTTTTGGCTTGCCTCTGTTTAGTGGTTTGATCTTGTGCAATCATAAGCAGCAATGGTATCTCCTGTACCATTTGCTCGGTCATCTATATCACACAGATGGAGGAGGACCCTGTTTTCACCTTTTTACAACAGTACAATATTCTAGTGGAACTCTACGACTTAGAAAAGGGGTGTATGAATCTGTTAGGATCTTCTTGGGGGGTATTTGAAACTGATGCTTCTAAGAGATAAGTTGCACACTCAGTATTTTGTATAATTTGATTTGTGCATCTGTTGGGAAGAGATGTCTTGTAGCATTTTTTATATACTTATTTTTACTTTTTAATGTTCCAGTGACACTTGTAGTATCTCCTTCTGTACTGCCAATAAAAAATCAGTGTTAGAAATGGGATCCCTGGCTGGCCAGGGCTTGCGCCAAAGTCAGTCAGAGACCACCACTTCCACGTCAGGGCAAGGGAGTTACACGCCAAGATAACCCCTGCTCACCCCCTTGGTAACGTAGCACGAGCAGTAAGGCTAAACTCAGAGGCAATGTGAGTTAAGTGTTTGCGCACGCACCCCAGCAACAACTCCCAAGGCCCACCACAAAGGAAACTCCACACAAGGTTATGTATAAAAATAGCCTTTGAATTACACCAAAACACATTAGATAAAACACACACTTTACAATGTGCCAACAGGCACGGGCAGAATTTACAGGGGATATGTACAAGACAGGGCCACCTGGACCACTGTCAGGAATCAGCACTTTTAGAACTAGAAATCCTGTTAGAATTAGCCCTTAGAACATAGAGTATAATCACTGTAGCACAAAATAGAACATAACACACACAACCAGTAACCACTGGTAACCGGTAAGTACCACCTACGCAACCCTAACCACCTTAGGAGAATATTACGCAGGGAACTAGGACCTCACTAGCAACACCTGTACCAGGAAAAAAACAACCACCTAAGTATCACCATACATTTAGGGGTATAAGCATAGGAACATTACACATGATGCATAAACATTCAGAGGTGTAGGGAAGGAAAACACATGATGCATAAACAACACATTCAGAGGTGTAGGAACAAGGCACATGACGCATAAAAACATTCAGAGGTGCAGGAAAGAACAGTTACGCAGAAATCACATTAGCCACCACTTGTGACTATCCCCTATGTCAGGGCAGGCTGCAGGCAGCCAAAGAACAAGCCTAAATGTGGCAGCTGCCCACTAAGTGCTGGGTAACTGGGAACTCGAGCCTGGCACCAGCATGCCTCCTGGCTCTCCTGTGGCTCAATCAACAATGTGGGCTAGGAGCCTCGGGGCTCTGAAATAAAGACTGGCACCCAAGAACACATGGGAGTCTGGAGCCTCTCGTGGGCTCTGCAGCAAATGTGGGCCCAGGACGTTGGAGTCCCCCTCTGGGGACTCGACATAAACAAAGTGCCCCCAGAGCCTCTCGTGGCCCTACAACAACAATGGCCGCCATTGGAGTCCCTCCCTGGGGGACTCGAGATCACAGGATGCCCTCGTTGGTGGAGCCTCTCGGGCTCTATGGAAGTATGCCCCATAGCCTCTCTGGGATCAAAAATGAAACAATGCCCCATAGCCTCTCAGGCTCTTAAAACAAATATGACCCCGTCGTTGGAGTCCCTCGTGGGGGAATTCGAAATACACTTATGCCCCAAAAACGAAGGTAGGACTTAGCAGGAGGGGGGCGGGCACCGGCAATGTGCCCCGACGCCCCCTCTAGCAATAATGGCCTCTGGAGCCCCTTGTGGGCTCTGCAGATGAGGGAGCGCTTCACGGAGCTGAGGAGGGACGCCCATACTCACCAGCGGATTAGTAGACGGCGTCTCCTCTCGGCTCCTGGGCTGCGGGGCTCTCCCTCCGTCTCGGGAGCCCCGCTGGGAGATGCCTACTTCTGCGTGGAGCCTCCGAGGCTCCGGACCTCTCCTCCAGCGTGTCCCAGTGCGGAGTAGGCACCCGCCTGGGTCTTCCGGTTTCCAGGGACACCGGCACGGTCCCGCCGGTCTCTTTGGCCCGGGTGCGGGCCTTCCTCGGCTTCCGGGGCCTTCTGGACGCGCTGCAATTGGGCGGTTCACTCCGCTTCCGGGTCTCTGGAGGGGCACTTCCGGGTCGTCACAGGCAGCGCGGCGGCCCGGAAAAAGTGGCTGGTGGCACAATCCGGGGTAAACTCCCGATAATTTAAATAATAAAAACGGGGCAAGCCGAGGGGTAGGCTCCCTCGTTAATTTAAATATCAAGCAGCTGGCCACCCGCTAGGCCACAAATATCGGAACAGCGTCCAGGGACCTCAAAATGCGGCAAATAAGCGGGGAAAATGCCGGGTGGACACCGGCTAAGGCACATGAAGCGCTCCCAAGCGCTAGGGAGGAGAATCACAGCGCTCCCAAGCACTAGGGGCCCAAAGTCAAGCGCTTCCAGGCGCTATAGGACAATCAACAGTGCTCCCAGGCGCTTCAAGCACAATAGAGCTCCAGCAAAGGGAGGGAGTCAGGCAGGGGGGGCAAGGCTGGGCCCAGAGCCAGCTCACTGGGCCGCCAAGCAGGGAGGCAGTCCAAGTGGCGGTCCTCCTGGCGCCCAACAGCAACAGCCCCCCCTCAGCAAAAGGGATCCTGGAGGAGAACAACCTTTCTGGGGACACAGCCCCTTTTTATACAGTTAAACCCTTTGTCTGTAGGTGCAGGGTGGGGGAGAAACCAGTCGCAGCTGGTTTTGGAGCACTCTTGATGTGCTCAGCCCCTCACTCTATTCACTGGCAGGGTTAGGGACATTAGACGCACCACAGGGGGCGGAGCCAGCATTGTGTGGGGAAAGCCCAGCCCTATTCAGGACCCAGGTGCACTCCTCCCCAGCCATCAGCATGCTAATCTCCACAATCACCACCGGGCAGACCCATCATGACTCATGGAGCCTGGCACCCCAGCCAGCTCCAGCCAATCACACGCCAGCATCTTTACAGCACACGCACAGCCATGTCTAGAAGTGGCACTTCCACACTAGGCACATACACGCCGCATACATCATTTCGCAGCATTCAATCACACGAGTCCGCACATACCAGACTCAAGCCTGCACACCCCACGCATCAGGAACTACCAGGGACACATACATTCCCCATGCATTCCTATGGGAGGGCAGGCCTATCTCACCACAGGCACTCAGAGTGCGCACGCACTTTCCACTGGGACACAGTGAAAGTGCACAGAAACCAAAAATCACCATCACCAGGTCACCATTAAAAGCAAAAAGTTTAGGGGTGAACCTGCCAGAAGGGCCAAGTCCAACAATCAGTAATAAGAATCCCACTGTGCAAAAGCAGTTCATGAATTCCAAGCTCAACAGGTGAGATGGACCCAAGATAACTGTGTAAATGAGTCCCTGGGGCTAGAAAGACTTTAGGCGCCTGAAGGCCTATGGCGTCTAATCGTTGGACTCTAACAACCGAATGATAAGGCTGAAACTGTTTGTCAATACTGGGGGAATGCATAAGAAATCTGGCTTCAAGGAAGAAGAGTAAGAAAACAGCAGGATTTAAGAGACCAAAAGAGGACGATTCACACTGAAGAATTTCAGGGAACCAGTCCATTCTCTCGCCCTTCCTCTACTTTTCTCTTCGGAGATAGATCGCCCTGTACTGACCAGTGGGTAGAAAGAAACCGAGACCGCCCTCATCGCCGCCACCGATGACATCCGAACCCTGATGGACAACGGAGAAACAGCGGCCCTCATCCTCCTGGACCTCTCCGCGGCATTCGACACTGTCTGCCACCGCACCCTAGTGCAGCGCCTCAGCAACATCGGAATCCAGGAGAAGGCACTGGAATGGATCACCTCCTTCCTCGACGGAAGAACACAGAGAGTCCGCCTACCACCGTACAAATCAGAGGCCACCGAAGTCATCTGCGGCGTCCCTCAAGGATCCTCGTTGAGTCCCACCCTCTTCAACGTCTACATGAGCCCCCTCGCGGCCATCGCACGCCAACACAACCTCAACATAATCTCCTACGCCGACGACACCCAGCTGATCCTCTCCCTGACCAACGACCCCGCCGCCGCCAGAGCCAACCTGCACGAAGGGATGAGAGATGTAGCCGAGTGGATGACGACCAGCCGCCTGAAACTGAACTCAGACAAGACGGGGGTCCTCATCCTGGGCTCCTTGCCCTCCGCCTGGGACGACTCCTGGTGGCCCCCCGCCCTGGGCACCGCACCCAAACCGACGGACCACGCACGCAACCTGGGCTTCATCCTGGACTCCTCCCTCTCCATGACCAGACAAGTCAACGCCGTCTCCTCGTCATGCTTCAACATCCTACGCATGCTACGGAAGATCTTCTGGTGGATCCCCACCGAGACCAGGAAGACTGTCACCCAGGCCCTCGTCACCAGCCGACTGGACTACGGCAACGCCCTCTACGCCGGAACCACCGCCAAGCTCCAGAAGAGACTCCAGCGGATCCAGAACGCCTCAGCCAGACTCATCCTCGACATCCCACGAAACAGCCACATCTCCGGACATCTGAGAGACCTGCACTGGCTCCCCGTCAACAAAAGAATCACCTTCCGTCTCCTCACCCACACACACAAAGCCCTACACGACCAAGGCCCGAGCTACCTCAACAACCGAATCAACTTCTACGCTCCCAAGCGCCACCTCAGATCATCCAGACACGCCCTCGCCGCCGTCCCACGCATCCGAAGAGCGACAACAGGAGGAAGGTCCTTCTCCTACCTGGCCGCCAAGACCTGGAACTCCCTCCCGACCGACCTGCACCTGACCCAAGACCACCTCTCCTTCAGGAAGAAGCTCAAGACCTGGCTGTTCGAGCAGTAACGGCACCCCCCCCTCCTAGCGCCTTGAGACCCTACGGGTGAGTAGTGCGCTTTATAAATGTATTGATTGATTGATTGATTGATAGGGATGTTATGGACCAGACTGTTATGTCTTTGAGCATTCTAGTAGCTGGGCGTGGGTGGAGTCATGGGGTGGAGGAAGAGGCGGGGCACGAACAGGAAAGGGTCAGTTAGAGTAGGGACAGGGACGAGGAAGGAGTGTGTTAATAAAGCTCCTTGAACATCAAGTAGTGTCTGTCATTATTGCATGCACGACACTACAGCTGGCGACCAGGGTGGGATGAAGTAACCTGCCATCCCCACATTGAGGAAACGAGTGCCCTGTCCCTGGGCAGCACCGAGAAGTAGTCGCCGTCGCAACACGTGTGCCCCCAGAGAAGATCGCCGCCTGAGGACCCAGGCCAGCGACAGCTGTGACAGCTCCACGATCCGTCGATCGTGTGGAGTGCTGCCGAGTGAGTGCTAAAATAAGTTTGCTGCCGAGAAGTCACTTCGCGCCAAAACGGGAGCTCACCCCAGATGCGTGCAACTTGGCAAGGCGTCGGAAGTGACAACGAGCGAAGCGACAGAATCGCGAGCCTACCGTGACCCCTTCGCGAAGAAGTTCCAGAGAAAGCAAGTGGAGCACGGCTGCTACCGTGCTACTGACAAGATCGGCGATCCGGTGAGTCTCAGTAACTGGATCGGAGTGAAGAGAATGAATGAGGTTGAAGTCTCGCGGGAGCCGAGATTTCACTAGCGGTGGCCATTTTGAAGTCAGGCAGCCCGCAGGACAATCCCTATGTGCAAATGGGAAGCGGCCATTTTGAAGTCAGGCGGCTCACGGCTCCAGCAAACAAGCATTGGTAAATAATAATAATAATAATAATAATACAGAGTTTTGTAAAGCGCGAACAGCTACCTCGCAAGGAGGTGTCCCGGCGATAACAAGAACAGGTTTTGACCATGAGGACTAGGGGGTATTAGCGTCTAGCGCGGTTGGGCGAAGAGCCAGGTTTTCAGCATACGCTTGAAGCAGAGCTCGGAGGGGGCCTGCTGAAGAGCTGGGGGCAGGGAGTTCCAAAGTGTTGCCGCATTGGCCGAAAAAGTCCGTCCTCCCAGCCGAGCTCTATTTGCTCGAGGAACTGTGATCTGAACACGGCTGTTGGAGCGGAGGGAACGAGCTTGGGTGTATCTTGGTAACCGAGTTTTCAGATAGTTTGGGCAGGTGCCAAACAGAGATCTGAAGGCCAGTGTAAGTGCCTTGAATTTGATTCGGCTTGCTACTGGTAACCAATGGAGTGAGAGAAAATGCGGAGAGACCGAGTGCTTGAAAGGGATCCGCATTAATAGTCTTGCAGCCGCATTTTGGACCAATTGCAGTCGCTGTATAAGGTACTTAGGTAAGCCCAGATACAAGCCATTAGCGTAATCCAGCCTAGAAGTTACTGTGGCATGGATTACTGTTTTTCGGCAGCTTACTGGTAAGAGTCGCAGAATCTTAGGTAGATTCCTCAATTTACACAGACAGCAGCCAGCTATTTGCTGGATGTGCGATGCAAAGGACAGACTGTCATCCCACCGCACTCCCAGATTTTTTGCCGAGTGGCTAGGCGAGGGAGCCTGTCCCATCTCTGCCGGCCACCATAGAACAGAAGGAGGGGGGGCCTTTGCCAAAAAAGATCACTTCCGTCTTGTTAGCGTTGAGTTTTAATTTATCTGTGTTCATCCAGCAGGCCACATCTTGAAGACATCCCTTGAAGCTCAAAAAGGACGCTTCCAACACCTCAGAAAACGGAAACACCAGTTGGGTGTCGTCGGCATATGAAATTGCCTTGACTCCCCAGTTGGCAATCAGCGTAAAAAGTGGAGCTAGGTAAATATTGAATAATAATGGGCTAAGAGCCGATCCCTGAGGGACGCCGCAGGTGAGGGCCTTAGGTGTTGAGGAAACTGTCCCTAGCGCCACCTTCTGTGTTCTCTGGGTCAGATACGACTGTATCCACCCCAGTGCCTGGTCCTGGATGCCTATCTCAGCCAGTCGCGACAGCAGTCTAACGTGGTCGACTGTATCAAAAGCGGCCGACAGATCCAGGAGCGAAACAAGCACTGGTAAATGCAAAACAAGCACTGGCAGATGCAAACAAGCATTGGTGAATGCGAAACAAGCACTGGTAGATATAAAACAAGCACTGGCAAATGCAGACAAGCATTGGTGAATGCGAAACAAGCACTGGTAGATGCAAAACAAGCCCTGGCAGATGCAAACAAGCATTGGTGACTGCAAACAAACACTGGTAAAGGCAAAGACAAGCACTGGCAAATGCAAAATAAGCTTTGGTAACTGCAAAACAAGCACTGGTAAATGCAAAAGCAAGCATTGGCAAATGAAATAAAATAAGCAGTGGTGAAAGAAAACAAGCACTGGCAAACGCAAACAAGCATTGGTAAATGCGAAGCAAGCAGTTGCACCTTAAAACGGGTTTCGACAAAACGACTGGCACCAGTAAGATAAAAGGTGACGTTGCCAATCGAGCTCAAGGATGTCGAATCCACCGCAAGAGAATGGCCATGCTGCCGTTGCTACCTCGACTGAACCTCGAATATCACACTTGCGTCCCCCTGAACCACTAATATTGGTGGCTGGCGGAAGCATGGGCCCTCGATGGCAGGAGTGGCTAGAAGATTTCGAGGACTATCTTGAAGGTTCAAAGGTCACTGTAGATAGAGAGAAACTCATTGCACTGCGTAATTTAGTTGGCAAAGAAGTCAGCAAAGTGATTAAAGAGCTGCCAGAAGATAACAAAGGGACTTATGTCAAAGCAAAAGAAGCGCTGAATAAGAAATTCATACACAAGAGAAACGTGGACTATGCGAGATATGTTTTTCATCAAGCTCGTCAAGACAAAGAGGAAATGATGAGCACCTTCATCTCCAGGTTACGACGGCTGTCTCAGTACTGCAATTTTGATGCGTTTTCAACGGAAGATGCTATCCGACTGCGAGTGATTGAAGGCTGTCACTCCGAAACACTCCGGAGGAGGTTGCTAAGAAAAAGCCATAACCTTGATGAGATAGAAGAAATGACAAGGGTACATGATCAGGCGGAGGAACACGCCAAGTGCATGGAGACAGGAAGAAGCGAGAGAAAAGAACAAGCCTTCTGGACGCACAGCACCAAGACTCGCAGGAGGTCAGGTGAACAGCAGAGGAGGTCCAGACCGGTCTCTCGTCATCAACACAAAGGACGCAGACGCTATGAGTCTAGCCGGAGAGCCAAGAAGGCTGAACCTGCAAAGAAACTAGACAGGTCTAGATAGTGCTATCGATGTGGATACGATTATCCGCATTCAGGCGTCTGTCCAGCGATGGGTCAACAGTGTCACAAGTGTGGGCGCAAGAACCACTTTGAAGCAATGTGTGGAACATATAACAAAGAAAGGAGAGGTGAAACGAACAGGAGGCAGTCTGACCCCAGAAGACACCACGCCAAAGCGGTGCAAGACCGGGCAATGTCATCCTCTGGATCATCCCGCTCCAGCCGAGACTCTCGTGAATCTCAGTGGACCAGAAGGTCACCAAAACGATCACCGTTGAGAGAGTCCAGATCGACGTCGGCAGAGTCTAATTATACTGATGAATATGTCTGCATGGTATCTGACCCTGATCAACTAAAAAGGTATCCTCCATTGGACATAAAAGTGGGGACTCATGCGACACAGTTCATGCTTGACAGTGGGGCATCCCTGAACTACATGCCCGTGGCAGAATATAACAAGATGAAATCACCACCTCACCTGAGCCCAGCGCACGTAAGAGTTTTCACCTGGATGGCGAAGAAACCACTTCCATGCTTGGGCAAATTCGAAACAATTCTCACACACGAAGACAAATCGGTGACAGCATATATCCATGTCATTGAAGGTCCCGAGGCGGAGTGCCTCCTCAGCCTGCCGACGGCGGAATGTCTCCGCCTGGTAGAGATCCTTTACAGAGTCAGTGATGATCTGGATTTAATCCGCAAGTTCCCCAAATTATTTACTGGGCTAGGCAAAATGAACAAATGCCAGATCCGCCTCCACATCAATGATCAAGTGCGCCCTGTGGCTCAACACCCTCGACGAGTGCCTGTTCATCTTCAGCAAGCGGTGGAGGAGGAAATTCAGGAGCTGTTACAAACTGACATTATCGAAAAGACCGAGGGTCCGACACCATGGGTGTCTCCTGTCGTCATAGTCCCAAAGAAAGGCACTCCAGACAAGGTGCACCTATGTGTAGATATGAGACTTCCCAATACTGCCATAGAGAGAGAGCGTCACCCAGGACCCCACCTGAGTGACATGATAACCGCCTTGAATGGGTCCCGAGTATTTTCCAAACTTGATCTGAACAAGGGCTATCACCAGCTGGAACTCCATGAGAAATCAAGATATATAACGACTTTCGCTACACATCTAGGTTTGTTTAGATACAAGAGATTAAGTTTCGGCATTTCATCAGCAGTAGAAATCTTTCAGGAAATGATTCGGCAGACCATCAGACACATACCCAACTCGCTGAATTACAGTGATGACATCCTGGTATATGGGTCAAACATGCAGGAGCATGATAAGGCGCTGGATCGAGTATGCCATGCTCTTCTGGAGGCCAACTTGACTCTCAATAAAGATAAGTGTGAGTTCCACCAATCCACTCTCAAGTTCTTTGGCCATGTGTTTTCAGGAGCGGCATGAGGCCTGACCCGGAGAAAGTGACTGCACTCAACGCCACCAAGAGGCCCCAAGATGTCAGCGACATTCGTTCCTTTCTGGGCATGGAGAGCTATTGTGCCAGATATATCAAAGACTATGCCACCATCAGTCACCCCCTGAGAGCTCTCACCAAGCAAGGACAACCTTTTGTGTGGAGTTCCCAATGTGAGAGGGCCTTCCTGGAAATCAACAGGCTGTTGAGGCTGCAGACAATCTGGCATACTTTAGCCCCAAGAGAAAGACTGAAATAACAGTGGATGCCAGTCCAGTAGGTCTGGGTGCCATCTTGGCCCAGTATGACAAAGACAATGATCAATGGCACATCGTGGCCTACGCCAGTCGCAGTCTGACTGAAACAGAAAAGGCCTATTCTCAACCAGAGAAGGAGAGTCTCGCAGTTGTCTGGGCTTGTGAGCACTTTCACGTCTTCGTCTATGGCAAGCATTTTACCATGATAACAGATCATCAGGCGTTGGTCACCATATTTGGCAACCCTCATGCCAAAATGCCACCTAGGAAAGATCGGTGGGGCCTGCGCCTACAGGAATACACATACACAATCATACACAAACCGGGGAAAGGGGAGAATCCGGCGGACTACATGTCCCGACACCCTCAGGAATCCCAGGCCTCGCCTTCGTCAATTGCTGAAGAATACATCCATTTTGTAGTAGGATCCGCCCGACCTCCGGCCATTCCCTTAGAAGCAATCCAGGAAGCCACTGCCCAAGATGGCGTTCTTCAGGAAGTCATGCGCCGACTGCGCACCCATCGATGGAGACACGACAGTGAGGAGGAGCAGACCAATCCTCAGGTCCGCCAAGAAATGCAGGCGTTCAGACACATCTATGAAGAGCTATCCGCCACCGAACCAGGTGAGGTCGCCCCCACACACCCCTGCTACTGCCTCCGTCTGCTGTGCCCTTTTGCTGCCCTCGTTTTTTGCTGTGCCCTTGCTGACTGCGTTCTGCTGTGCCCTTGCTACCTTCATTTTGCTCCCTCGTTTTTCTCGTTTTTTTTCCCTGCTGTGCCCTTTTGCTGCCCTCGTTTTTTTGCCCTCCTCACGCTTCTCCACAGGGCGACCCAGCCGCCGCTGAGCCGCCCGCTGCCCTCCTTCCCGCCACTGCCACCCGGCGGCCCCGCCCCCCTCCTTCCCATTCGCCGACCTGCTCCCGCCACCCAGCTGCTCCTCCCTCCCGGTTCCTTCTTATGTCGCCCACTCGTACGCGCAGCGTTGACGCTGCGGGCGCGCCGATTGTGCGCCGAAGGCGCGCCAAAGGCAAGCCCGTCTGCGCCCGTCCGCGCCTGGCCTGCGCCCAGCACCAGGACCCCTGGCCCCCACCGATGCAAGACGACCCGACGGACCTACGACGCCGCACCCCTCAACGCACTCAACACCGGCCGGAACCCCGCCTGCTGCCGAGCCACCCCGAGACGCATCCACGGACCCTTCACCTGCAAAGCCTGCAAATTCACCTGCCTCCGAACCTGCACCGCACCCGCCAAGCCAAGCACCAGCAGCAATCACCTCAAGTGCATCCTGCTCAACACCCGCTCCGTCCACAGACACGCCGTGGAACTCTGGAACCTCCTCGACGCAACATCACCAGACGTCGCCTTCCTCACGGAAACCTGGGTAAACGTCTCCTCAGCCCCCGACATCGCCATCGCCATCCCGGACGGGTACAAGATCATCAGGAGGGACCGCGTCAACCAGACCGGAGGAGGCATCGCCATCGTCCACAGGAACACCATCCGCATCACGACCGACTCCAACGACACCTTCGCTGCAGCCGAGCATCTCCACTTCCAGATTCACACCGACCCAAAGACGACCCTCAGAGGCACCCTCGTCTACAGACCCCCGGGACCACGCACACAATTCAGCGAAGACATCACGGACTTCATCAGCCCGCACGCCCTCCCCTCCGCTGACTACATCCTCCTTGGAGACCTCAACTTCCACCTGGAGAACAACAAGGACCGCAACACCGCCGCCCTACTGGACAATTTTGCCAACCTCGGACTCAAGCAACTGGTCAACACCCCCACCCACTACGCCGGCCACACGCTTGACCCCGTCTTCTCATCCAGCAAGCACATCACCTTCAGCCACTCCACCGGACTCCACTGGACCGACCACAGCTGCGTCCACTTCAGCTTCAGAAGAACCACGACCCACCACCACCCGCTCCAGGTTCCCCACAGAAGCTGGAGTAAGATCACCACCGACCAGCTCACCACCTCCCTCAGCCAGAACCCACCCGCCAGCGCAACGGACCCCAACGAAGCAGCCCGCAACCTCACGCAGTGGCTGGCCGCCTGCGCCGACGACCTTGCACCACTGAAGAACCCTCCCAGCATACCCAGAAGCAAGAAGGCATCCTGGTTCACCGACGAACTCAAGGACTCCAAGAAGACCTGCCGCACCCTCGAGAAAGCCTGGCTCCTCGACCAGACCACCGACAACATGACCGCCCTCAAACACGCCACCCGCAAGCACCACCAGCTTATCCGCACCACCAAGAAGAAATCCCTGAAGGAACGATTGGACAACAATGCCCACGACAGCAAGGAACTCTTCAGCATCGTCAAGGAGTTCTCCAGCCCCAGCACCGGCAACAACGACATCACTCCGTCACAAGACCTCTGCGACTCCCTCGCCTCGTTCTTCCACCACAAGATCACCGGCATCCACGCACCCCACTGTCGAACCAACGCCCCCCACCACCACCCTCCGCACCTGGACCACGGTGACCACCGAGGACACAGCCCGCACGATGAACACCATCCACTCCGGATCACCGACCGACCCCTGCCCACACCACGTCTTCAACAAGGCCGACTCCACCATCGCACCCCAACTCCGGAACATCATCAACACCTCCTTCAACACCGCCACCTTCCCGGAGAGCTGGAAGTACGCCGAGCTCAGCGCCCTACTGAAGAAACCAACAGCGGACCCCACCGACCTCAAAAACTTCCGCCCCATCTCGCTCCTCCCTTTTCCTGCTAAAGTCATCGAGAAGATCGTCAACAGACAGCTGGCCGCCTTCCTCGAGACGAACGGATCCCTCGACCCCTCGCAGTCCGGTTTCAGAGCCAACCACAGCACCGAGACCACCCTCATCGCAGCCACCGACGACATCCGAGCCCTGCTCGACAACGGGGAAACTGCTGCCCTCATCCTCCTGGACCTCTCCGCAGCGTTCGACACTGTCTGCCACCGCACCCTAGTTCAACGCCTCAGCAACATCGGCATCCAAGAGAAGGCACTGGAGTGGATCACCTCGTTCCTCGCCGGAAGAACACAGAGAGTCCGCCTCCCCCCGTTTTGATCCGAGGCTACTGAAGTCATCTGCGGCATTCCGCAAGGATCTTCACTCAGCCCCACCCTCTTCAACGTCTACATGAGACCTCTTGCAGCCATCGCACGCCAACACAACCTCAACATCATCTCCTACGCCGACGACACCCAGCTGATCCTCTCCCTCACCAGAGACCCCGACACCGCCAGAACCTGCCTACACGAAGGGATGAAAGACGTCGCCGAGTGGATGAAGAACAGCCGCCTGAAACTGAACTCAGACAAGACGGAAGTCCTCATCCTGGGACCATCGCCCTCCGCCTGGGACGACTCCTGGTGGCCCCCCGCCCTGGGCACCGCACCCAAGCCAACCGACCATGCACGCAACCTGGGCTTCATCCTGCGCTCTTCCCTCTCGATGACCAGACAAGTCAACGCGGTCTCCTCATCGTGCTTCAACACCCTGCGTATGCTCCAAAAGATCTTCCGATGGATCCCGACCGAAACCAGGAAGACGGTCACCCAGGCCCTCGTCACCAGCCGACTGGACTACGGAAACACCCTCTACGCCGGAACCACAGCCAAGCTACAGAAAAAACTCCAACGCATCCAGAACGCCTCTGCCCGACTCATCCTGGACATCCCCGACGCAGCCACATCTCCGGCCACCTGAAAGACCCTGCACTGGCTCCCATCAACAAGAGGATCACGTTCCGGCTCCTCACCCACGCACACAAGTCTCTCCACGACCTGGGCCCCAAATACCTCATCGACCGCCTGACCTTCTACACGCCCACCCGCCAGCTACGGTCCACCAGCCTCGCCCTCGCCGCCGTACCACGTATCCGAAGAGCCACCGCCGGAGGAAGATCCTTCTCCTACCTGGCTGCCAAGACATGGAACTCCCTCCCCATCCACCTTCGGCTGACCCAGGACCATCTCGCCTTCAGGAAACAACTCAAGACCTGGCTGTTCGAGCAATAGCAACCCCCTTCCCCCAAGCGCCTTGAGACCCTCCCGGGTGAGTAGTGCGCTATACAAGTGTTATGATTGATTGATTGATTGACCTCGGAGGGGCACCTCCTGAGAGACCATCGGATTGTCATCCAGAGGCAGTTACGTCAAGGAGTCATTAACCTGGCTCATGAAGGTCACCGGGGAGTGGTTGCAACCAAAAGAAATCTCCGTGAGCGAGTCTGGTTCCCGCTGCTTGATACCATGGTGGAGGCCACCCTCAAAGACTGCCCCCTGTGTCAACTAGTCAGCCATTGAAACCTCCCCGGCCCGCTTCAAATGACTAAACTACCGAATGGAATCTGGCAAGAACTAGCCATGGACTTTTACGGACCCCTTCAATCTGGCAAGTATGTGGTGGCTATCATGGATGAGTACCAAGGTTTCCGATAGCCCAATTTGTGCCCTCCACTAATGCCTCCTGCGCCATCGCAGTTCCTGATGAGGTGTTTGCCGCCTGGGGTGTCCCAAAGGAACTCAAAACGGACAATGGTCCTCCTTTCAATGGCCAGGAGTTTAGTGAGTTTGCACGACACCTTAACTTTAGACATCGAAAGGTCACGCCTCTCTGGCCACAGGCTAATGGCACTATTGAGAGGTTCATGGCAACTCTGAAGAAAACATTCAAACAAGCCACGCTTGAAAAGAAGGACTTGCAAGTTGCCCTCAACGAAGTCTTGCGAGCTTACCGGACTACCCCACATGCCACCACCGGAAAATGCCCGGCCACTCTCATGCTGGGGCGACCCATCAGAACCAGAATCCCGACATGGGAAGGTGCTCTGCGACCAGTGTCTCCGACACATGTCCACCAAGAGGTGGCTCTGGCTGATCGTACCAAAAAGAACAAGATGAAATCATATGCGGACCATCGACGGCGAGCTAAGTCTCCTTCCTTGCAGACGGGGGACTGTGTGGTGGTCAAACAAGAACAATCCCGCAAGACAGATTGCAGGTTCAAAGACGAACCGTTGGTTATCGCCCAACAAAAGGGCACTGTGAGAAGTTGGCCTGGTAGGGGATGTTTCCAATTCTGGAACCACCTACTACCTGACCAAACAATCCCCTTATGGTGTCTGGTTGTAAGTCAACCTTATTAGACAAGCTATCCTAGGGGTAGCATGGACTAAGCAGCCTAAAGGCTTAACTTAAGAGGTCGTGTTAAGCGAGCTGTTTTACCACATACAATCCTGTAATACCAAATGAAAGGACACCACACAAGTATATATTATAAAAATATATGTGTTTATTATTAAAAACAATCCCCAGTATTCTTTATGAATAAAGGGGCACAAGCGTTAAATCAAAAGCACTGTTTAAACATACAAAGTTGCACAATTATGGATGAGGGCAGGGGGCCACTCAAACCATATACTAAACAAGTGGTATAAGAGAGGCCACTCGAACAGTGGTTAGGCCTAGGGCCTAGGGAATCGCTGGGAGCAGTCAGGACAAGCAATGCTGAAGTCGGGAATGGCCCTCGGGATTCGGGAGATGTGCGGAAAGCGCACGCATGCACCAATGTTAACCAATGGTGCGTAAAAGTCAAATAGTTAAAGTTTAAGGACACTTCCGCTGAACCTAGAGGAACAAAACTTAACACACAGACCCTAGAGGTGTGCACCAGTGTGGGAACACCGGCGGAGCAAAGTTACCTCACCCACAGGAAGTGGGTGCACAGGGTCGAAGTGGCGTCGGGTTTTGACACGCAGGCTCTTGGTGCTTGAAGCTGAAAGGGCTGCAGGCAGGGTGAAGACGAAGTGTCCGGTGGAGTCCAAGGGTGGACTCAAGTTGTAGAGTACCTGAAAGCAGAGGGGACAGAGTCTGGGTCACTCAGCAGTGACCAGGGTGGAACCAGGACGGAACCAGGCAATGTCGGGCGCAATCAGGTGGTCGTCGAGGCGCTTCTCTTCGCTGTCACGTGGGCTCTGGGGCATCTGCGACGTCCAGGAGCAGGTCACGATCTGTCCCACGCAGGCTCTCACCGTCGGTGCAGTCGGCTTCCGGTTTGGAGCAAACAAGCCTTGGTAAGAGCAATCCACGCGGGATTGGAAGATGGCGTCTTACTCGGACCAGGAAGGTCAGAGTCGGGGCTCCCTTTCAGGGGAGCTGGTGTGGATCTGGAGCAACCAGAATCACGAGTCTTCTTTTGTAGTTCGTCGGCACAGGGACCACAAGCCAGCTGGCAAGTGACCGGGCCAACGCGTTGAGCCAAATCGTGCCAAAGGGCCCCACGCAGCACTCGTCGAGTGTGGAGGGCTGAACTTCGGCTCAGGAGTAGCTCAGGGTGGGGGCTTCTCAAACCCCGGTGTACAGCTTCGAGGGTCACTCGTGGGCTGCACGGTCAGCGTCTCGTGGTCACTTCAAGATGGCGTGCCCCACGCTTCCGGTCGCCTCCACGGGTCTCAGCTTTGCAGGGACTGTGGATCGGGCTGTTAGAAGCTGGGCAGGCTTGATCTCGTCGATCTCAGTCGCTCGAGTTCCGGCGGGAACTGCAACTAAGTAGACGTCGAGGGCTGGATGGTGCCTGCTGCTGCAGGGTGGTCACTCCTTGACCACAAGGGAGATTCTTCGGGCTTCCACGTTGAGATGGAGGGCGAAGGGTCCAGAATATCGTTTCAAATGTTTCTTCCAGGAAATCTGATGTGCATTGGCACTGCTCCCACTCTTATTCGAATCTGGTGGGCGTGATTACCTGCTAGGTCCCCTCCTATGGGTGGGACCCAGGAAGTGGGTGGATACACCCCCTTCCTTTGATCCAGGCCGCCCTGGCACGAGGGCTGGAGTGCCCCAGAACCGGTTTGGCCGGATTATGCAAGGGGCAGCCTTGTGCGCCCCAGGCAGTGTCTGGTTTCTTTCAAACCTCCCTGCTACAATACACTATCTCCTGTCTGGAGGGCGGTGACACCCTCCTGTGACAGGAAACCCTTTGTCCAGGACCCCCTTGACTGGGTTTCGGTCAGCTCCAGGGGTCCAGACATTTGTCTGTGGCAGAGGCATCCATTTTGTGGATCTTAAGGCCTTTGGAGAAATCAACCGCATTAAAGTGAAGTAACATGTCTTACCCCTCTAGAGGGGTGGAATGCCATCCCCGTCGCCAGAACTGGCGAGGGGATGGTATTCCAAAGCGTATGACACCTTACACGACATGTTTTGATAAAGCCAAACCAGAGTTGCTAAATAACCGCGAGGATTATAAGGCACTTAATAGTATATGGTATGGCATTATCCTGAAACAGCTTAGGGATTTGTTCCCGACGGCTGCAGACAGGCTCAGCTCATGCTAGAGCTCCATCTCACATAAAAACCAAGCACCCAGCCTCCAGGATTGGTGAGGCCTGTCTATAGGAGTGGCTCACAGGTTTACATGTGTCCAGATATAGGTTTAGACATAGGTATACTATATCTAAGCAAGGGGTGTGTACACCACCTTACCCCAGCTGAGTGATCAGCCAGTTGTGTCAATTTAAGAACCAGCCAGGGGTGGCAAAAGATATGCTGCAGCCCCTGGTAGGCCTTAGTGGCTCCTGTGCCCTGTGCACCTATAGTGCATTCTACAGGGGCTGACAAGGAGTCCATTTCCAATTGGTATGTGCCTATAGCACATGTGTCATTAATTTAGTGAGAGAACAGCAGGCTGGGGGTCTGATCAGCAGGCCCACAGCCTCAGTAGTCGAAAACCAGTGAAGCAAAAAGCAAAAATTTGGGGTGACCATAGGATAGCAGACCCTACTCTCCTACACAACCCCCCCCCAAACGCAGGGACATTAAACTAACCTTGACCAGATAAGTCTTCATGTTCTAAGTGGAAGTACCTGGAGAGACCATCTGCATTACCATGGTCAGTCCCTGGGCGGTGCTCCACTGTAAAGTCCATCCCCTGTAGGGAAATGGACCACCTGAGCAGTTTGGGATTTTCACCCTTCATCTGATTAAGCCATAAGAGGGGCTTATGGTCTGTTTGCACCAGGAAGTGAGTTCCAAACAAGTAGGACCTCAACTTCTTTAATGCCCAAACCACAGCAAAGGCCTCCCTCTCAATGGCTGACCAACGTTTTTCTCTTGGGGTTAGCCTCCTGCTAATGAAAGCAATTGGCTGGTCTTGACCATCTTGATTAAGTTGTGAGAGTACAGCTCCCACCCCCAACTCAGAAGCATCTGTCTGAACAATGAACTGTTTGGAGTAGTCAGGACTCTTTAGGATAGGTGCAGAGCACATGGCCTTCTTCAGGTCTTCAAATGCCTTCTGACAGCTAACTGTCCACTGAACCTTTTTTGGCATCTTCTTGGATGTCAAGTCATTTAATGGTGTCACTATAGACCCATAGTTTTTCACAAACTTTCTGTAATACCCAGTCAGGCCCAAGAAGGCTCTGACTTGTGTCTGGGTAACTGGAGGAGCCCAGTCCTGTATGGCCTGGATTTTGCTTTCCAGTGGCTGAACCTGGCCTCCACCTACTAGGTGGCCCAGGTATACAACCTTACTCTGCCCTATCTGGCACTTTGTGGCCTTGATAGTTAGGCCTGCCTTTTGCAGGGCCTCCAAAACTTTCTTCAGGTGGATCAGGTGATCCTCCCAGGTGGAGCTAAAGACAGCAATATCATCCAGATAAGCTGCACAAAAGTCATCCAACCCAGTAAGGACTTGGTTCACCAACCTTTGGAAAGTGGCAGGTGCATTCTTCAAACCAAAGGGCATTACCACAAACTGATAATGTCCACTAGGGGTAGAGAATGCTGTTTTGGCTTTTGACTCCTCAGCTAGTCTGATTTGCCAGTAGCCAGCTGTCAGATCAAATGTGCTCAGAAACTTGGCAGAAGCCAATCTGTCAATGAGCTCATCTGCTCTTGGAATGGGGTGAGCATCTGTCCTAGTGACAGCATTGAGACCCCTGTAATCCACGCAAAACCTCATTTCTCTCTTACCATCTTGGGTATGAGGTTTTGGCACCAGGACTACTGGGCTGGCCCATGGGCTCTCTGATGGCTCAATCACTCCAAGCTCCAACATCTTTTGCACCTCAGCCTTGATGCAATCCCTGACATGATCAGGTTGCCTGTAGATCTTATTCTTGACAGGCAGACTGTCACCAGTGTCCACAACATGGGTACACCAGTCAGTTTGGCTGGGTGTGAGTGAAAACATTTGCCTGTGAGCCTGCAAAACTTGTCTGCAGTCCCTCTGTTGCTGGTCAGTGAGGCTGCCTGCCAAGGCTACTCCATCAACTGAACCATCATCAGGGTTCTGGGAAAGCAGGTCTGGGAGAGGGTCACTCTCTTCCTCCTGTTCCCCATCTGTGGCCATGAGCAAGCTCATGTCCTCCCTGTCTACAAATGCTTTCAAGCGATTCACATGGATTACCCTGTGAGGGCTCCTGGGTGTTCCAAAGTCTACCAAGTAGGTGACTTCCCCTTTCTTCTCAATAATAGGATAGGGTCCACTCCATTTGTCTTGGAGTGCTGCTGGAGCCACTGGCTCCAGTACCCATACCTTCTGTCCTGGTTGGAACTCTACCAGTACAGCCTTTTGGTCATGCCAAGCTTTCTGCAATTCTTGGCTGGCCTCCAGGTTTTTGGATGCTCTTTCCATGTACTCAGCCATCCTGGAGCGGAGACCAAGTACATAGTCCACTATGTCTAGTTTGGGCTTTTTGAGAGGTAACTCCCATCCTTCCTTCACCAAACACAATGGACCTCTCACAGGGTGGCCAAACAAAAGTTCAAAAGGGCTGTAGCCAACCCCCTTCTGTGGGACCTCTCTGTAAGCAAAGAGCAGGCAGGGTAAAAGAATGTCCCATTTCCGCCTGAGCTTCTCTGGTAATCCTTTTATCATGCCTTTAAGGGTCTTGTTAAATCTCTCCACAAGCCCATTGCATTGTGGATGATATGGGGTGGTAAACTTGTAGTTTACTCCACATTCCTTCCACATTGCTTTTAGATAGCTGGACATAAAATTTGTCCCTCTATCTGATAGTACCTCCTTAGGAAAGCCCACTCTTGAGAAAACTGCAATGAGGGCTTTTGCCACCACAGGTGCTGTGGTGGTCCTTAGGGGAATAGCCTCTGGGTACCTGGTGGCATGATCCACTACCACCAGTATGAATCTGTTCCCAGATGCTGTTTGGGGGTCCATTGGACCCACAATATCAATTCCAACTCTCTCAAAGGGGACCCCCACCACAGGTAGTGGTATTAGGGGGGCCTTTGTTGTGCCACCTGACTTACCACTGGCTTGGCAAGTGACACAGGAGCGACAAAACTCCTTGACATCCTCTGACATGTGAGGCCAGTGAAAGTGTGGAACAAGCCTGTCCCACGTCTTGTTCTGGCCTAAGTGTCCTGCAAGGGGAATATCATGGGCCAAGGTAAGGAGGAATCCCCTAAACTGCAGAGGTATCACCAACCTCCTGGTCATGCCAGGCTTGGGGGTTCTAGCCTCTGAGTAAAGGAGTCCCTCATCCCAATACACAGTATGGGTACCTTGGGCATCCCCAGCAGCCTCAGCAGCAGCCTGCTGTCTGAGGGGTTCAAGGGAAGGGCAATCTAATTGAGCCTGCCTCAGGTCTGCCCTTGAGGGTCCCCCTGTCCCCAGAAACTCAACCTGGTCAGGTTCAAGCTCCTCAGAGACAGTCTCCTCTTGGACTGCAGAATCAGTTTCCTCTGAAACCTGATCCTCAACCTGGGGCAAGGTGGAAGGCGAGGCCTTTCCTCTCTTGCTCCTTCTCTTGGGTTGTGGCTGGTCTATTGTCTCAAGATCCACCACTGGTTCAGGAAGGCACTTCTTAGCCTGAGCCCTTGTCATGGCAAGGACATGCTCTGAAATCCCTAGCATTTCTGCATGAGTCCTGTACTCCACTTCTGACCATGCTGAGCTTTCAAGGTCATTGCCTAACAGACAGTCTACTGGTAGGTCTGCACTCACCACAACTTTCTTTAGGCCATCAACCCCTCCCCAGGAGAAGTTCACAACTGCCACACTATGGGAGGTAGTGGAGTTGCTTGCATTGGTTACTAGGTAGCTCTCTCCTAGTACAATCTGTCCAGGGTCCACAAAGCCAGGGGTCACCATGGTGACACTAGCACATGTGTCCCTGTAAGCTTGAGCCAGTTTCTCATTTATTAAGGGAGTCTGCCTGTATTTGCCCAGGTTAGTGGGGCTTACTGCAGTGGGCAACTCAATGTCCACATCATACAGGAGAACTGCCTGTGTAGGGATTCTGACTAGGCCAGATCCTACTTCAATACCCAGGGTCAACCCAGCTACACCCTTGGACTGTGTTCCACCACTGCTTACTGTACTTGGGGTTGCAGTTGCTTTAGGAGCTGTAGTGGTGGGAACTGGATTTGCCTTGGTGCACTCACTGCCCCAGTGTGAAACTGATTTGCAGGTATTACACCAAGGTGTCTTTGGACCTTTGTTCTTCTTCTTCTTGTTACCATTTTGGGAACCACCCTCCTTACTATTAGTTTGGGGGCCTGAAGACTTCTGGTCTTTTTCTTTATCTTTCTGATTCTGATTACCACCCTTCTGGTCTGTTTTCTTCTGGTCACCACCTTGGTTCTGGGGTTTCTGCTTAATCCTTGTTCTGACCCATTTGTCTGCCTTCTTTCCCAATTCTTGGGGAGAGGTCAGATCAGAGTCAATAAGGTATTGATGCAACAGCTGGTTTGTACAGTTATTAAGGATCTGTTCTCTCATCATAAGATTGTACAATCCTGTATAGTCTGAAACTTTACTTCCCTGTAACCAACCCTCCAAAGCCTTAGTGGCACACTCCACAAAATCAGTCCAGTCTTGAGTCTGTGCTTTCTGGGTGTCTCTGAACAACAACCTGTATTGCTCAGTGGTTAGGCCATACCCTTCAATGAGAGCACTCTTCAAAACAGAGTAGTTTTTGGCATCCTCAGGTCTAACTGTGAGGAGCCTGTCCCTCCCTTTCTCAGAAAAGGAGTACCACAAAATTGCAGCCCACTGATTCTCAGGAACCTGCTGTACCATGCAGGCTCTCTCAAGAGCAGTCATCCATTTGTGGATGTCATCCCCTTCTTTAAAGGGGGGCACAATTTTGGTCAGGTTTCTATTATCATAGGCCCTGTCTTTTTCTCTTGGAAAATTGCTGCCACCAGTGACATCTAAGCCACTTAATTTCTGCTCTCTTGCCAAGGCAAGTTTAGCTTGAGCTAAGGTAAGCTTAGCTTGACTCAGGGCTACCTCCTCTCTCTCTATCTGGAGTCTGACAGCCCTCATTCTAGCCCTATGCTCAGCTTTCTGAGAAGCACTCATGCCTCTCTCTGATTCTCTGGAGGCACTAGAAAGATGAGAGTCCCCTGAGGGAGATCTCACTCTTCTGTTGCCTGGGAGAATCACATGTTGGGTTCTGGGGAGGTGCTGGCCCTCTCCATTCCCCAGTAGGTCCAAGTTGGCCTGGCTAAGCCTACCAACTGGAACCTGGCTACCCTGATCCTGTACTTCTAAGTCCTCAACATCTGAGTCCTCATCCAAGTCATCATCATCCTCCTCTTCAGGGGGATCAACTGCAGGGGGGTTCCCTCCAGTTCCTGTATCTAGGGAAGCTGCTTTTGCCTTCTCTAAGTCATCCTGTTCTAGGAGTTCTACCAGGATTAGGCAGGTGGGGCTTCTGCCCCTTTTTAACCCTCTTGCTTTGCACAAGACAATCAAGTCTCTGCGGGTTAGTTTGTCATATCCAGAAGTTGCCTGGGTAGGGTCAACTGTCACAGGACTAGACCCTGAGGCCTTTCCTGTGTCAGACATGGTTACTAGTGAGGTGTAAGTGGTGCACTTACCTACACTAAGTGTTTTCCTACTGGACCTTGCTAGTGAGTTGTAGTCAGGGGTGTGCTACTCCCTTCAACCTACAACTACTAAGTTCAGTAGAACTTAATATGCTAAGCTTTTGATTTTATATGTACCTAGAGGTACTTGATGTGATCTTTCAATTTGATATAAAGATTGTAATGGTAAAACAACAGCAAGCTCAAATCCGCACCGCTGCTCACCAATGTGAGAAGTTGGCCTGGTAGGGGATGTTTCCAATTCTGGAACCACCTACTACCTGACCAAACAATCCCCTTATGGTGTCTGGTTGTAAGTCAACCTTATTAGACAAGCTATCCTAGGGGTAGCATGGACTAAGCAGCCTAAAGGCTTAACTTAAGAGGTCGTGTTAAGCGAGCTGTTTTACCACATACAATCCTGTAATACCAAATGAAAGGACACCACACAAGTATATATTATAAAAATATATGTGTTTATTATTAAAAACAATCCCCAGTATTCTTTATGAATAAAGGGGCACAAGCGTTAAATCAAAAGCACTGTTTAAACATACAAAGTTGCACAATTATGGATGAGGGCAGGGGGCCACTCAAACCATATACTAAACAAGTGGTATAAGAGAGGCCACTCGAACAGTGGTTAGGCCTAGGGCCTAGGGAATCGCTGGGAGCAGTCAGGACAAGCAATGCTGAAGTCGGGAATGGCCCTCGGGATTCGGGAGATGTGCGGAAAGCGCACGCATGCACCAATGTTAACCAATGGTGCGTAAAAGTCAAATAGTTAAAGTTTAAGGACACTTCCGCTGAACCTAGAGGAACAAAACTTAACACACAGACCCTAGAGGTGTGCACCAGTGTGGGAACACCGGCGGAGCAAAGTTACCTCACCCACAGGAAGTGGGTGCACAGGGTCGAAGTGGCGTCGGGTTTTGACACGCAGGCTCTTGGTGCTTGAAGCTGAAAGGGCTGCAGGCAGGGTGAAGACGAAGTGTCCGGTGGAGTCCAAGGGTGGACTCAAGTTGTAGAGTACCTGAAAGCAGAGGGGACAGAGTCTGGGTCACTCAGCAGTGACCAGGGTGGAACCAGGACGGAACCAGGCAATGTCGGGCGCAATCAGGTGGTCGTCGAGGCGCTTCTCTTCGCTGTCACGTGGGCTCTGGGGCATCTGCGACGTCCAGGAGCAGGTCACGATCTGTCCCACGCAGGCTCTCACCGTCGGTGCAGTCGGCTTCCGGTTTGGAGCAAACAAGCCTTGGTAAGAGCAATCCACGCGGGATTGGAAGATGGCGTCTTACTCGGACCAGGAAGGTCAGAGTCGGGGCTCCCTTTCAGGGGAGCTGGTGTGGATCTGGAGCAACCAGAATCACGAGTCTTCTTTTGTAGTTCGTCGGCACAGGGACCACAAGCCAGCTGGCAAGTGACCGGGCCAACGCGTTGAGCCAAATCGTGCCAAAGGGCCCCACGCAGCACTCGTCGAGTGTGGAGGGCTGAACTTCGGCTCAGGAGTAGCTCAGGGTGGGGGCTTCTCAAACCCCGGTGTACAGCTTCGAGGGTCACTCGTGGGCTGCACGGTCAGCGTCTCGTGGTCACTTCAAGATGGCGTGCCCCACGCTTCCGGTCGCCTCCACGGGTCTCAGCTTTGCAGGGACTGTGGATCGGGCTGTTAGAAGCTGGGCAGGCTTGATCTCGTCGATCTCAGTCGCTCGAGTTCCGGCGGGAACTGCAACTAAGTAGACGTCGAGGGCTGGATGGTGCCTGCTGCTGCAGGGTGGTCACTCCTTGACCACAAGGGAGATTCTTCGGGCTTCCACGTTGAGATGGAGGGCGAAGGGTCCAGAATATCGTTTCAAATGTTTCTTCCAGGAAATCTGATGTGCATTGGCACTGCTCCCACTCTTATTCGAATCTGGTGGGCGTGATTACCTGCTAGGTCCCCTCCTATGGGTGGGACCCAGGAAGTGGGTGGATACACCCCCTTCCTTTGATCCAGGCCGCCCTGGCACGAGGGCTGGAGTGCCCCAGAACCGGTTTGGCCGGATTATGCAAGGGGCAGCCTTGTGCGCCCCAGGCAGTGTCTGGTTTCTTTCAAACCTCCCTGCTACAATACACTATCTCCTGTCTGGAGGGCGGTGACACCCTCCTGTGACAGGAAACCCTTTGTCCAGGACCCCCTTGACTGGGTTTCGGTCAGCTCCAGGGGTCCAGACATTTGTCTGTGGCAGAGGCATCCATTTTGTGGATCTTAAGGCCTTTGGAGAAATCAACCGCATTAAAGTGAAGTAACATGTCTTACCCCTCTAGAGGGGTGGAATGCCATCCCCGTCGCCAGAACTGGCGAGGGGATGGTATTCCAAAGCGTATGACACCTTACACGACATGTTTTGATAAAGCCAAACCAGAGTTGCTAAATAACCGCGAGGATTATAAGGCACTTAATAGTATATGGTATGGCATTATCCTGAAACAGCTTAGGGATTTGTTCCCGACGGCTGCAGACAGGCTCAGCTCATGCTAGAGCTCCATCTCACATAAAAACCAAGCACCCAGCCTCCAGGATTGGTGAGGCCTGTCTATAGGAGTGGCTCACAGGTTTACATGTGTCCAGATATAGGTTTAGACATAGGTATACTATATCTAAGCAAGGGGTGTGTACACCACCTTACCCCAGCTGAGTGATCAGCCAGTTGTGTCAATTTAAGAACCAGCCAGGGGTGGCAAAAGATATGCTGCAGCCCCTGGTAGGCCTTAGTGGCTCCTGTGCCCTGTGCACCTATAGTGCATTCTACAGGGGCTGACAAGGAGTCCATTTCCAATTGGTATGTGCCTATAGCACATGTGTCATTAATTTAGTGAGAGAACAGCAGGCTGGGGGTCTGATCAGCAGGCCCACAGCCTCAGTAGTCGAAAACCAGTGAAGCAAAAAGCAAAAATTTGGGGTGACCATAGGATAGCAGACCCTACTCTCCTACAGGCACCATGGTCACTGCGGCATCTGACAAGAGAAAGATTACCAGAAATGTGTCTCACTTTCAAAAATGCACGCCGGGCCTGAAGGAGGCTCTTGAACAAGATGGAGACATACCGGACACACAAGGACCCAGTCAAGTGGGCACAATCCAAAGACTTGATCAGCAGACTGAGGCTGAATTGGATGCTGGCGGTATGAGTCTGTGACCGAGAAGGAACATTCACAGACCTAACATACTGATTGAAGAACTTGAATAAAGTTAGTTCGTTCTTTTGTTACAACGGGGGAGATGTTATGTCTTTCAGCATTCTAGTAGCTGGGCGTGGGTGGAGTCATGGGGTGGAGGAAGAGGCGGGCACGAATAGGAAAGGGTTAGTTAGAGTAGGGAGAGGGTCGAGGAAGGAGTGTGTTAATAAAGCTCCTTGAACATCAAGTAGTGTCTGTCATTATTGCATGCACGACACTACACAGACCTCTCCCATAGAATCGTCTTAAGGTCCACCCACAGAAGTATTACTCTTTCGCCTCATGCTATTAGAGTTTCCATTGGAATGTATGAAGGACTATTTTACATCTGATAAATACACTCAATGATCACACTACTTGTCACAATCAATTCTTTAACTCCGATTTATACATTCTGTGCAGAAAACAATTATTTATGCTACTTTTGTTCCAGCCTTGGCAAAGCCAGTAGGAAAGGCTTTGATGCAATACACAGCAATTGTGCACACAACGCATGCAGCATTAGTGAATGGGTCCGTTTACATGCATTGGTACATTAAAGCCAAACTACTGGCTTTGTCAGTGCTTGTGCATATATGCCCTGGAGAAAAAAGCTCCCGGAACGAATCGGTAACCCTTAAAGATGGACTAATAACGAGAAGAAATGGTTATCGATATTATGACAGCTGAGAATTTATAAACAGGGAATGCAGAGAACATACTACAGCAAAAACAAGCTCCGTCTATGAACGCTTGCCATACACAGCGGCAAACAAACCATATAATTCGTCTACATGTATGTTGTCAACAACCAGAATCGTTCCCAATGACGTCATGGTGATGTTAAACCTGTAGGTCCGCCTTCAGTTGAAGTGTTAAAGGACACATTTCTCCTTCAGGCCTGACAAGACAACCAGAGTTTATCGGCAGCAAAATCACTTATTGAAATGAGGACAACCACAGGAGCAGATTGAGAAAGAAACAGAGAAATGTCAAATCTCTCGAGCAGTGCGCATCTCACCCACCGCATTATCAGAAGAACCACTACACCACGGGTGTCCAACTTTGGTCCAGGAGGGCTGGATCCATGACAGAATTTCCAACTATTCTAAAGTGTTCAGTTCTGTTCAAGTGTAATGTTCTCCTCATGTATCAGTTCTGTTACTTTTGGGAAGCGCTCCGATGCCTTCGGGTAAGGACCGCGCTATATAAAAACGCATAAATAAATAAATAAATAAGTTTAGATCCATAGTACGCCCATTTATTTTATTTGGATAACCGAAAACTCTGGGACGGATCCAGCCATGGAGGGGCTTATGTTGGACATTCCTGCACTAAATGAAGAATCTTCCAGGTTCCACCTGCGCATCACCAAAAATTAAACTCAACTCGTGAGCCACTTTAACAGGTCCAGATGCTGCTCCGCGGTACAGACCACCTATAGGGCCCCACACCGCTGGGAAGAGGCGCAGATGTGATGGGGCCTACTGACGTAACACCTCAATAGCGTCTCCCTTCCACGAGCTCCTCTTCCGCCTGGTTGTCTTTCCTCCACACTTCGGTTGACCTCTGAGCCCCGTGGCCGCCCCAGAGCATGGGGGCTGGCAAGGAGACGGCCGCAGATGCGTGTGAGCGGGGAAGGGAGAGGGCGGAGGCTCCCCGCAGACAGGAGCGGCTCAGTTCTCGCTCCAGCTGACAATCTTGGCTCCCGCCAGCTCTTCGCAGCAAGCACTGAAACTAGCTGTGCAAACAGCTCTCCCGGATTAGGGCTCAGGCGCAGAAACCGTGGAGGCCAAGGTGCGTGGCATGCGTAAAAACGGCAGAAAATGCACAGGCCACATCCACTACTAAGCACGTGGCCGAAGAGGGTGTCACATAGACATTAAAAGGCCTTCAGTGGTGATATGTCAGCAGGTCTACGTAATATGATTAGAGCAAGACAGCTCGAATGGGTCATCGGTAAACACAGTCACACTATGGGCAAGATGTAGGGGCAGATTTACAAGCCCCCTGGCGCCACTTTTGCGTAATTTTTAACAGGGGACAAGTGACGTCTGGGTGGCGCAAGGGGCTTGTAAATAAGCCCCTTAGAGCTTAGCGGAGAGGTCACTGTCGCAGTGGCAACAGACTACTGGTTCCACCAAACTGAAGGCCCACCCGCCGCGTTTAGAGCCTGGAGGACTTTCGGTCTTCCTCTGTTCACCCTGCATTTCATTATACTCCAGGGTCAGCGGACTTGACAATTCTTGCCTCGGTGCCTACTCTAACCAGGGATCACACTCGGCAACTCTGGGCATTAGCTTGCCTAATCTCCACAACGGCCCCATCAACGCCGGGGATGCCTGGCTCCACCTTGGGAATTCCCAGTAGGGACCATCCCACAGGGAAAGCCAGGACGGGTTCCCCAGCGGTATACAGCGCCGGGACGCCCCTTTGCTGGGGCAGCTGTGCGCTTTACAAGTATACGACATTTAACATTTAACATTTAACATCTTCAGAATGAAATTGTAATTGTAATTATATAGCACTTACTACCCCTGACGAGGCGTTGAAGCGCTTTTTCGGCTACGCCGCAACCCATAAAGGATTAGTGTTGGATTAGTATAGTGAAATATGAAAGTAATTTGAGTGGTGGAAATGTGTAAAGTAATAGAGTAAAGGGTGTGCCTGGCTCAATAGAAGACAACATTCCTCTTCCTCAGGATATCCCTAGTGTGTCTTGATGCAAAATGTGGTTTGATTTTACAGGCTTTAGGACCAGATTTACCAGAGGTCAGGTACAGCTATCAATGGTGCAACAAACGCAGTGGCACCAGGTGCCATTGGTGTGAGTTAACCACTGCACTCAGCAGCAGGTGGACCAATGTTCCTTCTCTGCATTAGGGCAATTGGTGCCTTGCTACTTCACTTAGCTTTACTTTTGGAAGCCAAGGGGCATATTATCAAGTAAGGGCGTTACATTATCGCCGCTTTTATCGGCAGGAAACTGCACATAAAGCGGCGATAATGAGCTTGATAATATGCTCTAAGAATTGCAATCGAAGCCCATGTTAGATGTGAAGACATCTATTAGAAAGGCGGTCCCTGGGGAGGCAGAAGATGTCTGACTGACCACCCGAGGCCCACCTCTCCTTATGGAATTGGCCGAGCGTCGTCGAGAGGCCTCCTGGGTGAGGGCCCTCTCTTAGAATCGTCACAGTAGAGTAATCACGCCACTACAAAGGGACACCACACAAGAGAGTACTTCTTAGAATCTTTATCAACACCAACAATTGGATCTTTCGGCAATATGTACAAGCGAATCGAGGGATCCTTAGAGTCTCGGTAACTGGAGGGAAAGGGGTAGCGGGACAATCTTAATACCAGTCTGGTCCAGAGATACCCTACGCTCAGCTCTCAATCCTCGAGTTGGGGGGGCTCTGCGAGGTTCGGGCCGCGGCAGCGCCAGCAGGCTCCGAAGATGGTTTCAGCGAGGTTGGGCCGTGGCAGCGCCAGCAGGCTCCGAAGATGGTTTCAGCGAGGTTGGGCCGCGGCAGCGCCAGCAGAACTCCAAAGATGGTTTCAGCGAGGTTGGTCCGCTGCAGCGCCAGCAGGACTCCAAAGATGGTTTTAGCGAGGTTGGTCCGCGGCAGCGCCAGCAGGACTCCAAAGATGGTTTCAGCGAGGTTGGTCCGCGGCAGCGCCAGCAGGACTCCAGAGGTTCAGGGTTCAAAGTAGCGAGTTCTTCTCGGGGTCAGCCGCTACAGCGTCGGCAGGGCTCTCGACTCCAGGATACAACTGCCGACCCATCCCAGAGCTGCCCCAGATATAGGTCTGGAGTTCTTTGATGTCCGGTCCCTCGTGCCTGGGGGGTCAGAGGGGCCGGGATGAGAGTGTCCAGACACCCAGCGGGGGGTTGGAGCCAGCGCCCAGGGAGGCCGGAGGGCGATCGAAACCAGGCGTCCGGGGACGGCTGGAGGCCCATCGAAACTCCCCTCCTCCTGGATCTGCCAAGTGGCCGCTTTACCACCTGGTTGGATCTTGGTGCCTCGATGTCGGGGCTTCACTGGGGCTGTGGCCGAGGTCGGGCCGAGGCCCCGTGGTCCGGACGTGGAGGGTCCAAGATGGAGTCGGGGCCTGAAATGGTGGGCCGTAGTTTGGGTCGGATCCGCAGAGTGGGGCGAGCAGGGGTCGCCGGGCTCCCGAGGGGGAGAGCCGGGGGTCGCCAGGGGTGGCGGCTCTCGTGAAGGTTGGAGGGGATAGCATTAGGTCGGAGGACAGGGGTCGATGCTGTCCAGGGCCCGCTATGCGGACGACGTGGGACCACGCCACGAGGCTGGGTCCAACACACGTCCCCCCCAGCTGAAGGCGGGGAGAGTCACCCATCTTCTTGGGGGTTCTCCTCGTCGAGGCGGAAGAAGCGGGACAGGCCGTCGGCGTTGGCGTGGTCGTTGCCGGGGCGATGTTCCACAGTGAAGTCCATCCCTTGGAGGGAGATGGACCATCGCAGCAACTTTGGGTTTTCCCCTCGCATTTGCATCAACCAACGCAAGGGCCGGTGGTCCGTTTGCACCCGGAAGTGGGTGCCGTAGAGGTAGGGTCGGAGTTTCTTGAGGGCCCATACTACGGCGAAGGCCTCTCGTTCAATGGTGCTCCAGCGTTGTTCTCGGGCCAGCAGACGTCAGCTGATGAAGGCCACCGGTTGATCAACTCCTTCGGCGTTGAGTTGGGTAAGGACCGCCCCGACACCGTGCTCCGAGGCATCTGTTTGGACCACGAATTCTCGGCTGTAGTCGGGGGCTTGGAGCACGGGGGCGGTACACATCGCTGTCTTCAGAGTCTCAAAGGCGGCCTGACACTCGGGGGTCCAGTGCACCTTCTGTGGTTGCTTCTTGGAAGTGAGTTCGGTGAGGGGGCCAACAATGCTCCCATAGTCCTTCACGAAGCGCCGGTAATACCCAGTGAGCCCCAGGAAGGCTTTGACTGCTGTTTGGGTGACCGGGGGCTCTCAGGCCATGATGGCGTCGATCTTGGGTTGGAGGGGAGCCACATGGCCGTTCCCCACTTGGTGTCCCAGATAGGTCACGGAACCTTCGCCTATCTGGCACTTGCTGGCTTTGATTGTCAGTCCGGCCCGTTGGAGGGCCGTCAGGACCTCCCAGAGGTGCTTGAGGTGTACACTGCAATTTCGTCCAGGTATGCGGCGCTGAACCCTTCTAGTCCTGCCAATACCTTATTCACCAGCCTCTGGAAGGTTGCGGGGGCGTTCTCCACCCCGAAGGGCATCACTCTGAAGTGGTAGTGGCCATCGGGGGTCGAGAAAGCGGAGCGTTCTTGGGCGCCCGGAGTGAGTCCGATCTGCCAGTAGCCGGAGGTGAGGTCGAAGGTGCTCAGGTAGCGGGCCGCCCCCAGGCGGTCGATCAGTTCATCAGCCCGGGGACTGGGGTGTGCATCGGTCCGGGTGACGGCGTTCAATCCCCGGTAGTCGACACAAAATCGTAGTTCGGGAGTGGCGCCAGGGGCGGTGGCTTTTGGGACCAGGATGATTGGACTGGCCCACGGACTGTCGGAGGGTTCGACTACCCCCAGGGCCAGCATCTTGGAGACCTCCGACTGGATGCAGTTCCGAACTCGGTCGGGATCTCTGTAGGCCCGGTGTCGCACAGGCGGGCTGTCCCCGGTGTCGACATCGAGGACGCACCACTGGGTGACTCCGGGGGTGAGGGAAAACAAGTCTGCGAATTGACCCAACAATTTCCGGCAATCTTGGCGCTGTTCTGGGGTCAGGGCGGAGGAGAGGGGGACCCCCTCGACGGAGCCGTCTTTCTCGGAGGTGCTCAGAAGGTCTGGTAGGGGCTCGGAGTCGTCTTCGGCCCCGCCATCGGTAGCCATCAGCAGGCTAAGCTCCGTTCGGGCAAAGTGCAGTTTGAGCCGGTTGGAGTGGAGGACCCGGAGGGGGTTCCTGGGGGACTCCATGTCCACCAGGTAAGTGACAGGGCTCTTGCGCTCCACCACCTTGAAGGGCCCCGTCCACTTGTCCTGGAGGGCACAGGGTTCGACCGGGGACATGACCCAAACTTGTTGGCCCGGCTCGAACTCAATGGACGAGGCGTATTGGTCGTACCAGCGTTTCATCTCCTCCTGGCTGGCCTCGAGGTTGGCTTCTGCAAGTTCCCGGAACTTCCGAGTCTGATTTCGGAGGGTCAGGAGGTACCGGTAGACATCGGGGGGAGTATCTTGGGCTGCGACCTCCCAGCCTTCTTTGACTAGGCTGAGGGGACCCCGGACGGGGTGTCCGTACAATAGTTCGAAGGGGCTGAATCCCAGGGATTTCTGAGGGACCTCCCGATAGGCGAAGAGGAGGCAGGGCAGCAGCACGTCCCATTGGCGACGCAAGGGCTCCTCCAGGCCCATGATCATCCCTTTGAGAGTTCTATTGAAACGTTCCACCAACCCATTCCCTTGGGGGTGGTAGGGGGTCGTAAACTTATACGTGACCCCGCACTGGTGCCACAGGGATTTCATGTATCGAGAAATGAAGTTCGTACCCCGGTCACTGACGACTTCTCGGGGGAAGCCCACCCGGGAGAAGATCCCCATCAGCGCCCGGCCCACCACGGGGGCTGTCACAGTCTGGAGAGGGATGGCTTCGGGATAGCGGGTGGCATGGTCCACCAGGACGAGAATAAACCGGTGTCCTTGGGAGGTGCGGGGCTCCAGAGGCCCCACAATGTCTATTCCCACCCGCTCGAAGGGGGTGCTGACGACTAGGAAGGGTTGGAGGGGGGCCTTGTGCTTCCCTCCACTCTTCCCGCTGGCTTGGCAGGTGGGGCAAGTCCGGCAGTGATTGTTCACGTCATTTTTCATTTTGGGCCAGTAGAAATGGGTCACCAGGCGGCTGTATGTTTTGTCCTGCCCCAGGTGCCCGGCGAGGGGCACGTCGTGTGCCAGGTTCAGGAGGAAGTCTCTGAATCGGAGGGGGACCACCAGCACCCGGCCGGCCCCCAGTTCGGCAATCTTTTGTTCACTGTAGAGGAGATTGTGGTCCCAATAGACCCAGTGGGACCCCCAGGGGTCTCCGGCGGCTTGAGTGGCGGCTTGCTGTCGGATTCCCTCGAGGGAGGGACAGGTTTTCTGTTATTGCCGGAACTGTTCTCGTGTGGGGCCACCTTCTTGGCGCCACTGGGCTAGTTCCGGGAGGTTGCCAAGCTCAGCAATTTCTTTACTGTTGGGCCCCAGTGGGTCGGACTCTGGGTCGCTGTCTTCGGATACGGCGGGCGGCGGAGGTGCGGGCCACTCTGGGTCTTCAGTCGGGGCGACCTCCGTCGGGGTGGTGACCCGGGCGGCAATGGATCAGGTGGTCGTGCAGGCCCACTCTGGAAGGCCTAGCATCCCCAGATGCTCTCTCCGTTGGACGCCGGCCCAGGGGAAACTTTCTAGGTCGTTCCCGAGGAAGCAGTCCACGGGGGCATCGTCCCGGACGGTCACTTTCAGCATGCCCATCACCCCCCCCCCACTCGAAGGGGATACGGGCCATCTGGCACAGGCTTTCGGAATTGTCCGCCGACCGTACGGGGCACAGCACATTGGGCAGGATCTGGTCAGGGGTCACCAAGTGGCAACGGACCGCCGTCACTCTGGCTCCGGTGTCGCAGAGGGCTTCGGCCTGGCGCCCATTAATGGTGACCCACTGGCGGTACTTCTGAGTGTTGCCCGGGATCGGGGCCCGGGGGATCATGTCTCTTTCGCCTAGACACACCAGGGACATAGCAGCAGGCTCCCACTCGGCCTGATCGTGGTCATAGTCCTCTTCCTCGCCCCTTACCTCTCCCAGGGCGGCGGCGGCGATCTGGCGGTGTGGGGGACCGATGGTGCCGGGTCGTTGGTTCATCGGGCGAAGGGGGTCATTGGCATAGTGACCGGGCCGCTGGCACCTGTGGCAGGTAACGTTCAGGCGGGGCCCCGGCCGTGCTGGGGGGCCCCTCTTCTGGCCAAGGATGGTGAAGTGGAGGTCGGGGGCGGCCCCGCAGGGGAGTCGCGGCTCCTGTTCTGGCCTCCTCCGCCGCCTCGCGGGCGGTGGTTCCCCGGGGAACCTCGGCCGTAGTCTCCCATCGGGCTCCGGGGGACCCGGGTGCTCACCCATCGATTGGCCTCGACGGCTAGTCTACATGGCTCGGTCAGTTTGCTGTCGAGGAGATGCTGCCTGAGTTCGATAAAACAGTTGTTGGAGAGGTGCTCCCATACAATGAGGTTGAACAGTTGCTCGTAGGTGGTGACCTGGCTGCCTTTGATCCACCCCTCTAGGGCTCTGCTATAGAAGTTCACGTACTCCACCCATGTAGTACCGGGGAGTTTTTTACAGTCGCGGAATCGCTGCCGGTACATCTCGGGGGTGAGTCCATAGCGAGTAAGGAGGGCGGCTTTCATGTGTTCATAAGAGGTCATCTCTGCGTCTGGGAGCTCCAGCAGGGCATCTCTCCCTTCGTTGACGAACTTCCCCCACAAGCCGGCACCCCAGTCTTTCTGGGGTACTCGATGAGAGGCCATGACTAGCTCGTAGGCCTTAAACCATTGCTGGATGTCGTCGTTTTTATAATATTCCTTGACGACATCTTTGGGGATGTGGACCTTCGTGTCCGCAGGAGGAGGTGGGCTCCGGTTCCCGGAGGCGCTGGCCTCCCCAGTTTTGGCCTTTATCTCAAGTTCTTTCAAGCCACGCTCATGCTCGAACGTGAGCTTTTTCTCCTCCAAGTCTCTCTGCCTCCGTTTCTCCTCTAGGTTTCCTTGCAGCCGTAGTTGCTCAAGGGCTATCTTTTTCTCGGCCAGTTGTAGTTCTCCGTCCAGACGGAGTCGGGCGAGCTCCAATTCGTGAGCCGGCTTCTTTCTCGCTCTCGGGCGTCTTCGGGGGAGAGGCCCGTGTCTATGTTCGTAGGTCTTTCCCCCTCTGGGGTTGCGTCGGTCTCCGGGTGTATGTTCGGACCTGTGTTGTCTTCGCTCTGGGGTGGCGTTGCTCCTGCCTCCACCCATGTTTGTAGGGCCTGCTTGAAATCCTCCTTGGTGCTTAGTCCAGTGGTAGCGATGCCCAGGTCCTTGCAGAATTGTTTCAGTTCTTTGTGATTATAATCTTCCAGCCGTTCTTTCTGGAACTCTGCGGTTGGTCTGGTTTCTTTGGTCGTCATGGTTGCGGTGTGTTTCTGTGAGTAGTGGGTGAGTCACTCTCTGTACGATTCGCGTCGGCTCAGATCGCACCGCCTGCCACCAATGTTAGAAAGGCGGTCCCTGGGCAGGCAGAAGATGTCTGACTGACCACCCCGAGGCCCACCTCTCCTTATGGAATTGGCCGAGCGTCGTCGAGAGGCCTCCTGGGTGAGGGCCCTCTCCTAGAATCGTCACAGTAGAGTAATCACGCCACTACAAAGGGACACCACACAAGAGAGTACTTCTTAGAATCTTTATCAACACCAACGATTGGTTCTTTCGGCAATATGTACAAGCGGATCGAGGGATCCTTAGAGTCTCGGTAACTGGAGGGAAAGGGGTAGCAGGACAGTCTTAATACCAAGGAAATCAAAAAGAGGGAGTGAAGAGGTGATGCCGATGGGCACCGAGGTGGGCACGTCCTCCTCTTATCAGGGATTCAGGTTAATCAAAAAGGGCCACCTCACAATGGGTGGGTGTATATCCGGATGTCATTGGAATACACCTTCTTTGTTAAAATACCCCTCACACACCAAAAGGGCCCTTGGTGTCATGCTTCATCATCGGGGTCTTCCCGTCCCGCTGCGGGGCGGGGCAGTGCTGCGACAAGCAGATACGCCGGAGCACCTTTAGGTGGAGGTGCTATGTGTTGCGAGTGAGTGTCAGTGGGGTCAGGAGTGATATAAGTGTGAGTCGTTAAAAAATACCTGGCCTAGTGGAAAAAATAAATTTTATTAAACACTGGCTGGTATTATTAAAAGAAAAGTGAAGCGGAGAGATGGAGCAGATTAATGGGCTCTCTCTCCTATGTGGGTCAACATGTTTCGAGGCGGCAGGCCTCTTCGTCAGGACCTAGGGGAAGATCCCCCTGTCACTCACTAGTGTTTCTCCACAGAGGTAGAAAAAAGTGTATATACAAAAAAGTGAAAAAAGGAATTGACTATGTGTGTAACTACAATTAATAATTACAACACATTTATGCTACCACACTAATAATGTAGTATGCCTGCAAGATAAGAAAAACTAATTATAATTGCGCCGATCCCAAAGTGCGCTTAACTCTAAGTCACCTGTAAGGGAAAAAGAGACACACAAACCTATATACCAGTTTGGAGTATGGGATCATGCGTAAGCAGTGAAGGATATTGAAGCATATCCTCAGAAATCACACAGTCACACACAGAATATGTAACACATAGGGGATGTTAATAGCCAGGGGTGGAGGTATTCAAATGCATACTTATCAATGGAGGAGTCAATGCCTCATGAGCCAGCTTAAGACAGAAGGGTATGGTGGGGTCCCAACTGCAGAGGGGAAGAAGAGGGGGTACATTGTAATTCTGTCCCATCAGATGTATTCCAAGTATCACCAGGTAAGGGTATGGCTGGGATACAAGGTTCATCCTATTGAAAACGGCTATGCCGTACTTACTGAGCCCCTCGCACGCTCGTGCTTCCTCCTTCGTCTGCGGCTTCCGTGGATGTGAGGGAGGCTGAGGGCGGCGAGTTTTTATATAGTAGAGTGATTGGATAATTGTTCAATTAAGTGCGGAAAGCCCGCCGAATTAACAGAGGCCCAAAGGTTAGTAAAGCGGGCGGCCATATTTGAGTGGTAGGTGGACCCACCCCCGCTCCCTTTGATGCAGTTCCGGTCTTAGGTTATTAGCTCGGGTGCCCAGATCCTCACAGGCTTAGACTTATCACTTAAGTCCGTTGCAGCTCCTTGCTCGGTAGACTAAGGTACGGATTAAATCTGCCCGCAACCGCGCAGTGAGGCACAGTGCATTCTACTGATGCACGGCGCATGCGCCGGATTGCTCGTTCTGCGCGCATGCGCGCATGCGCGTAGAACCGACGCTGAGGCCGGCGCGCATGCGCACATCTTCCCCGGTGGTAGTGTTCAAGGAGGACACGCGTCTGAGGACTTGGGAACCGGCAATACTACCAAATAAAGTCATATTATGGCCGGAATGATATTAGGATGGTCGGTACAGGTTGCTGATTGCTGAGCCACATCCATACTGTTGTTAATACATAAATATACATTGTCAGTTATTGGAGGCCTGGGAGAGGTAGAACCTAGGATGAATTTATGCTGAGACACAGGAGCCAATTGTTGGCTGTTGTTATCACATAAATATACATTCCAGTTTCAGGGAGGACTGGAAGAGGTAGAACCTAGGGGGAATTATCCTGAAAAGCATTATACTGAAAAAACATTATTTTGAAAAAACAAGTGTCAGTTGCTGTATATCACCCAGCAGGCCCTAGGTATTCAGTTGGGCCCACGGAATGTCATCATTCAGGCCTGTGCGGTGTGTCCCCAAGCGGTACACCCAGCGTTGTTCTTTAGATAGAAGGTCTCTATCGTTGGAAAAAGCCTCGATGACTGTCCATTTCAGGTCATGGACATTGTGTCCTACGGTGGCGAAGTGTGCTGACATTTTTGTTGTTGTCCTATTGCAGCGTACATTGCTGCGGTGTTCACCCATTCGAATCTTCACGGGTCTGCTGGTCATGCCCACATACTCCTTGTTGCAGGGACATGTGATTAGGTACACCACATTGCGGCTATTGCAATTAGTAAAGGCTCGCTGTTCCCATGTTGACTGGTTGGAAAATGTGATACTTCTGCTCTTCTGCGTGTATTGGCAAGATACACATGTACCACATGGGTGGTGTCCACTGACCCCTATGACTCTAGAAGGTTCAATTATACCTGTTGCTTTTGGTCTGGTATGGACCAGAAGATCCTTCAGGTTCATTCCTCTTCTATGTGAAAACATAGGTTTAGGAAAATTCAGTTTGCCACAGGATAACACTCTCCAATGTTTGTTCACGATCTTAGTGATCTGGTTGGAGTTTGTGTTGTAAGTTGTTACGCAGATGGGGCGTGGATCAGGTTCCTTCGCTTCGGTGTCCTCCAAAAGTGCTTCCCTGTTGTTGTTACGTGCACATTTGAGGCCTTTACGAACAATGTTCGTAGGGTACTGCCTGTTCAGGAGTTTGCACTCCAAATCCGCCGCTTGTGTCTTAAAGTCATCAATGTTGCTACAATTACGCCGTAGGCGGAGAAACTGTCCATACGGAAGGTTCTCACGTAAATGGCGTGGGTGGAAGCTACTGTACAGGAGCAGACTGTTCTTGGCTGTGGGTTTAAAGTGAGTGCATGTTGCAAGTTTACCTTCTTTGGGGTAGATGTTTAGATCTAGAAAAACCAGATTTTCGTTGGAAGCCGTGTGAGTGAATTTTAGGAACTGGTCCTGTTGGTTCAGCCAGTTCATGAACAAGGGTAACGGAGTCTCGGTCGCCCCGCCAGATGACAAATATGTCATCTATGTACCTTTTCCATGTAAGTACATGATGCCTGTAGGGATTGCTCTGATCCAGAATTTTTGTGGATTCCAGGTGGTGCACGTATAGACCTGCCAGACTGGGGGCACAAGTGCTCCCCATGCTAGTTCCGTGTCTTTGGAGGTAGTAAGTGTCCTCATATTGAAAGAAGTTTTTTGTGAGGCACAGAGAGATGCATTCAAGGACCACTTGTCTGGGGGTGTGGTAATTCCATGGTGTGGAGAATAGTACTTCCTCTATTATTTCCAAGGTTTCTCTATGTGGAAGACTTGTATAAAGGCTCTCCACGTCAAGACCCACCAGGAGATCATGTTCCGGGTCAAAGGAAACTTCTCTGATCACTTGGAGGACTGCCTTGGTGTCCCTAAGATAGGTATCCGTGGTTTGAACAATTGGCCGGAGGAATGCGTCAGCAAACTTAGATAGTGGTTCCAAGATTGAGTTTATGCCAGACACTATAGGACGCCCAGGTGGGTAAGGGGCGTCCTTGTGAATCTTGGGTATAGTGTAGAAGTACGGTACTTTCGGTTTGTCTTGGATTAGAAATTCACTCTCTTTTCTAGTCAGCCAATCATGAGCTCTGGCTTCCTCGATCATTATCAGGATCGAGATCCTCACTTCCTCAGTTGGATCTTCTCTTAGCACCTGATAATTACGTCCATCATTCAACAGTTTCCTGCATTCCCTGTCATAGTTACTGTAGGCCTGTACAACTGTGGCCCCACCCTTGTCGGCTGGTTTGATCACGATAGTCTAGTTATTCGCAAGTTCCTGCAGTGCAGCCTGTTCCTGCCTAGAAGTATTCCGAAAGGAGATCTTGTCACCGATGGGTAACTTCTCAAGATCTTCCATCACTGCTTTCTCGAAGGTCAACAGTTCTACAGGAATGGTGGAGTCTAACGGGGTGAAAGTCGACTTTTTCTTTAACCCTGTATCTGACTGCTCGGTGCCCTCCTTGGTAGAGTCCTGAAAGAACGCTCGGAGTTTGAGTTTCCGCATGAACTATTTCATCTCCTGACAGATTTTAAATTTGTCCATTTTGTTCGTAGGGACAAAGCCTAGACCTTTAGACAGAACGTTCTCTTGGGCCTCCGTTAACTCTTGATCCGACAAGTTCACTACTAGGTTCCCCGACTGGTGGAGGCTGTTTGGCTCCGGGTTGATACACCTGGTGCGGTCTCCGGTGGTTGGTTCCAATGAACCTGGGTTCCTTTTCGATTTCTTCCCCTTCTGGGGCCTCGGCGCTGGCCTAAAAAAGGCTGCTGCCCATAATAGTTAAACTGGGGAACCTGTGGGTCCCAAGGCTGGAAGGGGTGACCCATAAAGGGTGGTGCCGGTTGGTATTGCATGTACCCTGGGGGTGCCTGGTATGGTATCCACCCTCTTCCACTCCTTGGGAATTGCCCTCTAAAGGAGGGTTTCCCTCTGTTTGCACCTTGATTGCTATTTCTGCTCGAGTTAGAACTATTCGAGCTGGTATCAGAAAAGTTGGTGTCTTGATCGCTATTTTGACTTTTTGACACATAGTCTTTCTTGATATACGGGTAAATCCGCTCATGTGTGAACTCCTCTGTATCTTTTTTATGTTTTTTAGATTTACTTTTTTTCAGAGTGAGTTCGAACTCAGTCATTTCTTGGTTCAGTTCCTCGAGTCGTTTTTTCAGGGCAGTAGGGGATAGGTAACTCTTGATTTTTACTTCCAATTTTGAAATTTCGATTTTGAGTTCTTGTGTTAACTTTGTCGCTGTCTTTACAATGAGAACCAACCAATCCCTGGTGCATCGCCAGCTAATCAGGGACCAGTCTCTTTTAAATTCGAGGTCGTGGGTAAAGATGAAAGGTTCATTTTTAACTATTAACCCAGACGGGGCTGTCTTGGATTTCAGATATTCCGACATGAATAGACCGTGTAGGGCCGTTTTGATCTGTGTTCTTCTTAGCACAGCCAATTCATCCCAGTCACTATCATTCATGCATGGTTCGGTGTTACTTAGTCCTTCAAAAGGGCGAAGCGTGGCTAGGATTCTATCGACTTCCTCATCGTCAAAGGTGAGGCCTCCTGCATCCTCCATGATGGATGGCTACGTAGAACGAGTGTGTGGTGACTATGTGTGAGTGTTAGCTGTGATGTGCGTGAAGAATAAACAAATAAACACAAGGCAGCCTAATGGGGTGCTATGTGTAGGTCCAGAACTACTGGTGTCTCGATATGCTCGAGAGAAAAAAGACTCCCACAGCTGCACGCTGTCTAAAGACTAAGGAAATCAAAAAGAGGGAGTGAAGAGGTGATGCCGATGGGCACCGAGGTGGGCACGTCCTCCTCTTATCAGGGATTCAGGTTAATCAAAAAGGGCCACCTCACAATGGGTGGGTGTATATCCGGATGTCATTGGAATACACCTTCTTTGTTAAAATACCCCTCATACACCAAAAGGGCCCTTGGTGTCATGCTTCATCATCGGGGTCTTCCCGTCCCGCTGCGGGGCGGGGCAGTGCTGCGACAAGCGGATACGCCGGAGCACCTTTAGGTGGAGGTGCTATGTGTTGGGAGTGAGTGTCAGTGGGGTCAGGAGTGATATAAGTGTGAGTCGTTAAAAAATACCTGGCCTATGTGGGTCAACATGTTTCGAGGCGCGGGGCCTCTTCGTCAACATCCCCTATGTGTTACATATTCTGTGTGTGACTGTGTGATTTCTGAGGATATGCTTCAATATCCTTCACTGCTTACGCATGATCCCATACTCCAAACTGGTATATATGTTTGTGTGTCTCTTTTTCCCTTACAGGTGACTTAGAGTTAAGCGCACTTTGGGATCGGCGCAATTATAATTAGTTTTTCTTATCTTGCAGGCATACTACATTATTAGTGTGGTAGCATAAATGTGTTGTAATTATTAATTGTAGTTACACACATAGTCAATTCCTTTTTTCACTTTTTTGTATATACACTTTTTTCTACCTCTGTGGAGAAACACTAGTGAGTGACAGGGGGATCTTCCCCTAGGTCCTGACGAAGAGGCCCCGCGCCTCGAAACATGTTGACCCACATAGGAGAGAGAGCCCATTAATCTGCTCCATCTCTCCGCTTCACTTTTCTTTTAATAATACCAGCCAGTGTTTAATAAAATTTCTTTTTTCCACTAGGCCAGGTATTTTTTAACGACTCACACTTATATCACTCCTGACCCCACTGACACTCACTCCCAACACATAGCACCTCCACCTAAAGGTGCTCCGGCGTATCCGCTTGTCGCAGCACTGCCCCGCCCCGCAGCGGGACGGGAAGACCCCGATGATGAAGCATGACACCAAGGGCCCTTTTGGTGTGTGAGGGGTATTTTAACAAAGAAGGTGTATTACAATGACATCCGGATATACACCCACCCATTGTGAGGTGGCCCAGTCTTAATACCAGTCTGGTCCAGAGATACCCTACGCTCAGCTCTCAATCCTCGAGCTGGGGGGGCTCTGCGAGGTTCGGGCCGCGGCAGCGCCAGCAGGCTCCGAAGATGGTTTCAGCGAGGTTGGGCCGCGGCAGCGCCAGCAGGCTCCGAAGATGGTTTCAGCGAGGTTGGGCCGCGGCAGTGCCAGCAGGCTCCGAAGATGGTTTCAGCGAGGTTGGGCCGCGGCAGCGCCAGCAGGCTCCGAAGATGGTTTCAGCGAGGTTGGGCCGCGGCAGCGCCAGCAGGACTCCAAAGATGGTTTCAGCGAGGTTGGTCCGCGGCAGCGCCAGCAGGACTCCAAAGATGGTTTCAGCGAGGTTGGTCCGCGGCAGCGCCAGCAGGACTCCAAAGATGGTTTCAGCGAGGTTGGTCCGCGGCAGCGCCAGCAGGACTCCAGAGGTTCAGGCTTCAAAGTAGCGAGTTCTTCTCGGGATCAGCCGCAACAGCGTCGGCAGGGCTCTCGACTCCAGGATACAACTGCCGACCCATCCCAGAACTGCCCCAGATATAGGTTTGGAGTTCTTTGATGTCCGGACCCTCGCGCCTGGGGGGTCAGAGGGGCCGGGATGAGAGTGTCCAGACACCCAGCGGGGGGTTGGAGCCAGCGCCCAGGGAGGCCGGAGGGCGATCGAAACCAGGCGTCCGGGGACGGCTGGAGGCCCATCGAAACTCCCCTCCTCCTGGATCTGCCAAGTGGCCGCTTTACCACCTGGTTGGATCTTGGTGCCTCGATGTCGGGGCTTCACTGGGGCTGTGGCCGAGGTCGAGCCGAGGCTGCGTGGTCCGGACGTGGAGGGTCCAAGATGGAGTCGGGGCCTGAAATGGTGGGCCGTAGTTGGGGTCGGATCCGCAGAGTGGGGCGAGCAGGGGTCGCCGGGCTCCCGAGGGGGAGAGCCGGGGGTCGCCAGGGGTGGCGGCTCTCGTGAAGGTTGGAGGGGGATAGCTTTAGGTCGGAGGACAGGGGTCGATGCTGTCCAGGGCCCGCTATGCGGACGACGTGGGACCACGCCACGAGGCCGGGTCCAACAACATCTAACATGGGCAGCGATTGGAATTCATAGAGCATATTATCAAGCCCATTATCGCCGCTTTATCGGCAGTTTCCTGCTGATAAAAGCGGCGATAATGTAACGCCCTTACTTGATAATATGCCCCAAGGGTCACATGTCTGACTATGTAGTACTGTGAGGAGCTAAACTGGAGATGCTGTAAAGAATTTCAGTTTTGTAAACATTTTACACTGGGGCAAATAGAATAAATGTCCCTATCCAAGCACAGATCTCCTCTTAAGCTATGATGTACTATCTCCATCTAGTTACTCCAAGTCATGTTTTTTCCATACTACATGCTATAGTTATAATTTTTTAAAAATTTATATTGCAGAACTATAACAACCAAAATGTGAAAAATACAAATAAAACATGGTGCAACTCGACATTCATGTATCAGTCTTGCTTCTAACAAGGTACGAAAAGGAGCAACCATAGTTTGCAGCAACTTTCTTATAATCAAGTTGTAAACCTTAGCAGATATCTGATAGCTGTAATGCTGTTAGACTGAGCTAAATCGCTGATAAAGCAAGCACTACCGTAGCTAATAGATCTCAGCTTTAAAAGGCTCTATCTAACTTTTGGCTTTGCCAGTGCTTTTTGCTGATGCTGATAAGCATCGTAAAAAAGAAATAAATGGTAGTTGTTGATGTTGGAAAACAGCCCCAGCACAAAGATGTATATGCATTCATGCATCACCACACACAAGTATGCATCATACCACAGCCCCTTTGCATGATGACATATGTGCACATACATCACCATGTATGCGTCATAATGTTGCAGTGGCCACTTTTTTTAATTTACTGTCCCAAAATGCTGTGGCCCCATCTTGCAATGGCAAATTTAAAAAATATATATAATTTTAATATAATTTTAGAGAATGAAGAGAGGGGTGGAGGCGCAACGGGTATAGGTAAAATCTGTGGAGGATGAGAAGGGTTGGCCGAAGCAAGGACGAGCTGGGTGGTGGTGGAGGAGCAACACTAAGAACGCGGGGGCAGGGATGGGAAGATGCAGTGGAAGAATACAAGTAAATCTGAAAGATATTAAAGAAGGTATGCTTCCGGGTAAGAGCAAATGCAAGAAAAGGGAGGACGCCCTTTGATTAAGAAGCAGGCAAATGAGACAAAAAAAATAATAATGGGCTGGCTCAAAGTCCACAGTGGTACAAAAGGGGGTGGTGATGGACAGAGCATCTGAACCAGTCAAACACTCACACCCAGTCAACAGATCTGGGGTTAATCCATCACCATTCTTTAGCCCACTCTGCCACCCCAGTTCAGACATGGCCATATGCAAATAAGTCTGACCCTGTGCCTCATGGGAACAGTCCAGCCCGAACTGCCAAGCCATGCCTTCCCTGGACCGGAAACAAGCTTTCTAGGACCGGTTTCTGGCATTCCAGCCGTCTTCAGCCCGGCTTGATTGAATCCAGTGGCAAAGTGAGCAAGGGACTCATGTCTGAGCATACCCTGCCACACTTATGGCGGCCAAAAGCGGTACAAAAGGGGGTGGTGATGGACGGAGCATCTGAATCAATCAAACACTCACACCCAGTCAAAAGATCTGGGTTTAATCCATCACCGTTCTTTAGCCCACTCTGCCACCCCAGTTCAGACATGGCTATATGCAAATAAGTCTGACCCTGTGCCTCATGGGAACAGTCCAGCCCGAACTGCCAAGCCATGCCTTCCCTGGACCGGAAACAAGCTTACAAGGACCGGTTTCTGGCATTTCAGCCGTCTTCAGCCCGGCTTGCTTGAATCCAGTGCCAAGTGAGCAAAGTCCACTGCAAGTATTTATGCTGTATACAAGAGGTCTTTCAAGAACAGACATCAAAAGGTGTGTTTTGGCGAGACCTAAACATTTGCTCAATTTATTAAGAAATTGCATTAGTATGTAGTTAGGTCATTAAACTTTAAAACAGCTATGCTTCCAAAATGTAATAATAAAAACTGTGACTCTAACTCAAACACTGGTCTTGTTTTTCCATGATTGGGACACATCTCTAAAGGCGAGACCTCGTTTGTCGCCTCAGCACGGTGCAATATTTCACATGAAGCCCCAAAAATATATATTGTGCCATCACCTAATGCCAAATCAAATTCACAGAATTTTTAAAATATGCATTGTTATTAGACCTGAATCGCTGACACAGTAGAGTTATCCTGGCTGGACATAACTTCAGGTTTCACCACTTTTCCATCATCTGCCCACTGATGGCGGCTCCCCTGCACAGATGTGCACTCAAATCCCTTTATATAAACCAGACAGGTATAATTGCTCATTTAAACACTCATGTATTTTCAGCAGCCAGAGAGGACGATTCTGGTAGTTTTTTTTAATGATTCTTTTTATTGAATAAATAAGAATCGAAATCAGAAGGTACATCACAGTGCAGACAATTACGTAGTACATTACTGTTAACATTCAGATCAGTGCATGAGTACTCACTTATTAGTTGCTACATCATTTATGGCAACAGTGGGTCATCCTGAGTGGGAATGTTCGGGGGCGGGACAGATATCACCTTGATATACATTCCAGTCGTTCCATATATGGTACTGTTTTTGGGGGCACCCCCGTGCTATGTATACCGTCTTTTCCTTGAACATGCACCAATCCATGTCTCTTTTCCAGGCACCTATCATTGATGTGTGTACGACCCCCCATAGCTGTGCGATATTTCTCTTTGCTACCATAAGACACAGTGTTAACCATATGTGCACTTGCTATTCAGATCCGTGGGCTCCCACACATTCAGGAGACACCTCTTGGCTTCTGGGCAGATAGTGAGTGAGAGTACTTCACTGATGATATAGTGTATTTTACGCCAGTACTGTTGAATGTGCTCGTACTCCCACAATATATGCATGAAGGTTCCTACACTACTGCAGTGCTTCCTACAGTTTCCGTCATCCGCCGCCCCCATTTTCACTAGACATGGTCCTGTTATGTATACTCTGTCTAGTATCTTTAGTTGGACAAGCCGCAGCCTAGCTGATATAGCCACCTCCCATGGGGACACCGTCGCCACTACCCAGTCTTCATCATCTATGACTATACTGTCTCTTTTCCATTTCTCTCGTGTGCATCAGAGTGGGTCACTGGAGGTATTGATCAGTTTTTTGTGGGTCAATGAAATGGCCTTTGACGGCAGATGGCCGTCCAACAACCTATCCTCGAGAGGCGAGGATTCCAGAGGAGTGACCCCCTTCTGTAGTAGCGCCCGCAGTGCGTGGTGAACCTGCATGTACCTGAAATGTTCTGTGGTGGCCAAGTCATATTCTTGCTGTAGGGAGGGAAACAATTTGATTTCCCCCTTCACCCAGAGATTTCCTATCCTAGAGATACCTATGAGGTCCCATTTATCGAAGCCCTTTGACCTCCACAGGTTCCCAAGCACTTTCCGGGTTCTATAGTGGGGTTGCCAGCGTTACCTTGTGCTCCCATCCCAAGCTTCTATTGGTGGCGTGCCAGACTTGCACCGAGTGCTTGGCCTGCCCCGTCAGATGAGGTTGCCCACATTTTGAATACTGTTTCTGCAACAAATGATGGACGGAATGCTGAGTGATTCAGACATTCTCCCCCAGTCAAGTGATCTGGGTTAAATCCATCGTTCTATTGCCCACTACGCCACCCCAGTTTGGACCCAGCCATATGCAAATCAGTCATGACCCTGTGCCTCATGGGAACAGTCCAGATCGACCTGCTAAGCCAGGTCCTCCCTAGACCAGAAACAAGCATCCTGGGGCCCGTTTAAGGGTATGTCACCCTTTATCAGCCTGGCTAGCTTGAATCCAGTGGCACAGTGAGCAAGGGACCCACGTCTGGGCATACCCATCCCACTTAGGGCGAAAAGTGTCTGCAACAAATGATGCACAGAATGCTGAATGATTCAGACATTCTCCCCCAGTCAAGAGATCTGGGTTAATTCCATCGTTCTTTTGCCCACTATGCCACCCCAATTTTGACCCAGCCATTTGCAAATCAGTCTTGACCCTGTGCCTCATGGGAACAGTCCAGTCCAAACTGCCAAGCCAAGTCCTTCCTGGACCGGAAACAAGCATCCTGAGACCGGTTTCAGGGTATGTCACCCTTCATCAGCCAGGCTAGCTTGAATCCAGTGGCACAGTGAGTAAGGGTCCTACACTGTGCATACCCATCCCACTTAGGGCGAAAAGTGTTTCTGCAACAAATGATGGACGGAATGCTGAATGATTCAGACATTCTCCCCCAGTCAAGAGATCTGGGTTAAATCCATCCTTGTTTTGCCCATTACGCTACCCCAGCTTGGACCCAGCCATATGCAAATCACTCTTGACCCTGTGCCTCATGGAAACTGTCCAGACCGAACTGCCAAGCCAGTTCCTCCCTGGAATGGAAACAAGCATCCTGGGACCGGTTTCAGGGTATATCACCCTTTTTTTAATACAACGCTCTGATGTAATTCCCTCCCGGTAGCAACCACCGATCCATGGCATAGCCCAGGCCATCTTTCCGGCGGTACGTACCATGATTGATGGCGGCCAAGTGCGCTGCCCAGTAATATTTTTTAAGGTCGGGAGGCCAATTCCCCCATCATACCAGCTGATGTTGAGTTTGGAGAGAGCAATGCCGGGTTTTCCATTCCACAATAGATTTCTCTGCAAGCTTTCAATTTCCATAAAAGAGCTGGCGGTAACTAGATCAGGAGAGTTTTGCAACAACCATAAAAAGCGGAGCAGGGACATCATTTTAAAAAGCGACGCCTTGCCTAGCAACGAAAGCGGGAGTAGATTCTGGTAGTTTTTGATTTGTTTCCGTCGGAGGTAAAATAATTGGACTCCCTTTCTTTCTTCATAGAGGATTTTAAATGTGCCCTTGACATTTCCATGTTATGTTTTCTGCTGAATAATTCTACTGGGATTTTGATTTGTTACTTTGGTTTGATGCTTGGTAGCTTTTCCTTTGTGTTGGCTCCCATACTGCTGGTCTTTTGGTCACAATCTTCTCCAGTCCACCTGCCCCAAAGCCTTGCTCCTGACTGTGTTTTGACTGCTGTCTTATTTACAAAGCTAAATTCCCTTAGAAATGGATGCCATCTGCCATCTTAGCTGTTTAAATGGACCGTTTCTTTGAAATTCTACCATATTGTATACATCAAACTGTTTCCCTTATTTTTACTTTGAAATTCTACCATATTGTATACATCAAACTGTTTCCCTTATTTTTACTTTCGGCCATTGGAAAGGCGAATAGACCATGAGTGGTCAGAAGGTGAGGCCAGAAGTGGATAAAGCATCCTTCCCACATCAGCATAGAGACTAGGGGCCATATGTATCAAGGCCAAATGGGTTCACAAACGCCGAAATTCGCAGAATTTCGGCGTTTGCGAACCCATTTTCGCTAAATGGTATGTATGAAACAATTTGGGTGCAAAATAAGGAATCGCAAAATTTGCCATTCCTTATTTTGCGATTGCATTTAAGAAATTGCAAATTTTGTGATTCCTTAAATGCAATGTATCAAGGAAAAATAAATTCCAAAATGCCCATAAGGAATCGCAAATTACCACCAACTACTAGTTGGTGGTAAGTTGAGAATTCTTTTACAAAAGCATTTTTTTAAACATCCAAAGGTGCCATGTGACGCTCATACATGCCCAAAGGGCATGTATGTGCGCCATATGCCCACACATGGTCATTTTCAGGGGTGCAGCAGGGTGTTCTTGAGACACCCCTGCACCCTTGAAATTATTCTCAATTTGCGATTAGCAAATTGCGAATCGCAAATTGAGAATAATTTCCCATTCATTCCTATGGGCCTCCTGGCTCATAGAAAAGAATGGGAAATTATTCCTTAATTGCGATTAGCAATTTACTAATCGCAATTAAGGAATTTTAAGGAATCGCTAAAAAATAGCCAATTTCTTCATACATACCATTTTGCGATTTCTAAATAGCGATTCCTTAAAAATTGCTATTTAGGAATCGCAAAAGGGTATGTTGATACATATGGCCCTAGGTCGTTTAATAAAGTTAAATGGCAAACCTGATTGCAAACAATAAATTTGCGACAAAAAATGAATTTGATGCAATGAGTGCAGTTGGCTTAGCGAGAAGTGAGAGGAGATTAAAGATGGACAGCAAAGGATTAGGGAGAGCAAGAGATGAGATGCCGAGAAGAAATTTGGGGAGCAAGGAGACAAAAGCACTGATAATGTCAACGATTGGAGGAGACCCGAGAGAGCAAGAGGCGCCGAGGAGAGCGATGAGTGAGGAAGGCCGAGCCTCACCCGCCGGAGGACGCAGACCAGGGTATGTGGTTGAGTAGATGGCGGGGTTGGCAATCGAGCTGATGGACCCTCTCTCTCTTTCCCAGCTTTCCAGCAGAGGGCCAAGCTTTCGGGAGAGGGTGGCGTCACATGGGGCGAGGAACCCTAGGCACCAGAATGCCCACCAGAGCGGGCTGCAGGCTGCGAAGCAGCATCCACCCACAATGCCGGCAACATTTCAAGTGGCCATTGAGGAAATGGGTCCAGGCTGGCCAGGAGCTCAAAAGGCTAAGTAATAGAAGTTCAGACACTGAATGGAAGGGTTATCGGAGTTGCCAGGAGCCAGCAAGGCATCAGATGGGAAGGGGCTTGTAGTGGAGTGAGCAGCAATAAGTTCCATAAGGCATCACCCGTAGGTGCTGGGAAGCCTTAGGAGGGGTGAAGGTTGTCACACCGGTGGACATTGGGATGCCTAACGGCAGGGACACTGGGAGTGACAAAGGATGGTGGTGATAGCCACAAAGTGGACACAGCACTTGCAGCCCAAACGCGGCCTACAAGGCCATGAAAGAACAGTCTAATGGTGGCATGGGAAGCCTACAATCTGCAAGGCTTACCCCTGGACAGCAACGTGTTGCGATGTAACCTGTAACTATGATCTGATGCTCATGTAAAGCGCTCTGATAATTTCGGTTCTAGCCAGCGCTATATAAAACCTTTAAAATAAAATAAAATAAATAAATAAAATGATAACTGATCTCTATCACCTGCGAGTGGTAGCCATGATTTATTGTGTTAAATTGTCATAGTATTCATTTGAATAAACAGAGGCCTGCTATCTCCGAGCAATGACTCCTGTGTGAGGCTGAGTGTCGAATTAGGACAGGAAGCCTTTTTAAGTTTGTTTTGCAAAGTGTGTTTTGGCTGAGTGTCGAATTTGGACAGGAAGCCTTTTAAATATTGCTCATTTAGTTCACCTGTGCACGACGTAATTCCCGGTGCCCACAGACCTCAGCTGGTCCCCCGCAGCCGAATCACGGGCTGACACGGGCCGATATCCAACGAACACACGCCATCTTGGGGGTGGTAGAAGGGGAGCGTTCCAGCTGCCTGGCCCCTCCCTCCTACACTCACGCTATAAATGCATGACTTCCATCGGAGGCGCAGCGGACGGGCGCAGCGGGCGCGCCAAAGGCAAGCCCGTCTGTGCCCGTCCGTGACCGACCGGGACCAGGGGCAGGGACCTCTGGGGGTATTAAGTTTCGAAAGAGCTACAGCTCCCTCGAACTTAGGAACCTTTGTCCTCCAACCGACAGCATTTGCCAACACAGTATTATTATTAGGAACGGAAACAAAAAGTGCGCACACTGCCCCTACATGGTCACCCGACATCTGGGGTCTCGACATAAGGGTAAAATATTAAACCTGGCCCTGATAAACTGCCGGTCCCTGGGGAAGCATAAGATGGAAATACACGAATACCTGACGGACTATCAGGTGGACGCCCTTTTCCTTACGGAAACGTGGCTTAACTCCACGTCAGCACCAGATGTTCTGGCGGCTCTTCCACCGGGATATGACATTAAGAGAGTCGATAGGAAGACTCCTCCTCCTAGGGGATTTAAACTACCATTTTGATGACCCCTTGAATACCGAAGCGCAGGAAGTCAGACAGGAGTTAGCAGGCATACAGATGTTGCTAAAATCAGAAAAGCCTACTCACTGCCAGGGTCATCTCTTGGACCCTATCTACGCTAATTGGGACACTTTGACTGTAGCATCCCCAACTCCTATCATTTGGTCGGACCATTTTCTAGTCGCATTTCGGGTAGCGGTCCCGGATAGTGGACTTCAGAATGGGAAAACCATTTCCAATAAACGCAGGAAATGGGCTAAGTTCTGCCCAGAGGAATTTAACAAACTAATAGAATATGAAGGTCCTCTTGAGGACGAGGAAATTGAATCCGCCTGCGAAACACTTAACCTTCGAATACAAAAGGCATTAGATCACACAGCCCCATGGACTCAGAATGCGCCAGTCAGGAAATCTAAATCTGCCCCTTGGTTCGACACTGAATTACGAGGACAAAAAGCCACATGTAAAAACTTAGAGAGGAAATGGAGGAGGTTCTATTCGGAGACAGATAGAGCCGAATATAAGAAAGGCTTAAAAGAATATCACACCCTAATCCGAAGAACGAAAAAAACATACTATTGCACCAGAATTAAGAAAGCGAACAACTCCATGAAGGAAATGTTCCTAGTATATAGGGAACTGTCGGACCTTACCCCACTGGCAGCCCCGATAGCTGGATCAGTGAGAGTTTGTAACCAAATAGCAGAGTTTTTTGCCAGTAAAGTGGATAAAATCTATACGGCATTTCCCGAGGCAGCTAGAGTGGGAGATGGGAGAGGGGGAACTCCCCTAATTGCACAGAATAGCAACTGTCTCTCGGAATTCCTAGTGCCCGCACGGGAAGCAATATGCCAACTAGCAGGTAGCAATAAATCAGGATCACCGAATGACCCAGCCCCCCCAAAAAAACTCTATGGCAGCCTAACCACTCTGGAGCCATATATTAGTCACCTACTCGCTCTCTCATTCGCATCAGGACAAGTACCCGCTGCATTTAAGAAAGCAATAGTTCTCCCTTTAAGGAAAAAGCCGAACATTAGCTCTGCTAACTTGGAAAACTTGTGACCTATCTCCCTTCTCCCCTATTTTGCCAAAATCGCGGAGAAAGCTGTTAATAAACAGCTCTCTGCATTCGCGGAGACCAACGGACTGCTCCACCCCTCTCAGTCGGGATTCCGGGTGTTACACTCCACGGAGTCAGCCCTGCTGGCCTCAATGGAAGCCCTGCGAAGACATGCGGACGAAGGCCAGACAGCGGCACTGATCCTATTAGACCTCAGTGCCGCTTTCGACACTGTAGCACATCACACACTGCTACAGTGTCTTAAAAAGGGAGGAGTGAGAGGCAAGGCACGGGAGTGGCTGAAATCATTCCTCACTGGCCACAGTTTCCAGGTGGCTCAAGGACAGCTCAGGTCAAATGAAATAAAACTCAAGCAGGGAGTCCCACAAGGCTCCAGTCTCAGCCCCACTTTATTTAACCTGTATGTGGCTCCGGTTGGAGCAATCACAGACAAATTTGGGGTTGAGACAATAGCGTACGCTGACGACACACAATTAATTGTGTCGCTGACGCAACCAGAAGAGCAATGTGCGGCCAATTTCAAGAGCTGCATGCAGGAACTCGCCAAGTGGATGGCAGAAAACTGCCTCCGTCTTAACGGAAACAAGACGGAGGTACTGATCATAGGCAAATCCCCGTCAGTGTGGACCTCAGCGTGGTGGCCGGACGAGCTGGGTGAACTGCCCACTCCCAGCAATCTAGTGAAAAATCTAGGGGTCTGGTTGGATAAAAATTTAACCTTCGACCACCAGACCAAACTAGTGGCAGGCACCTGTTTTCACACACTTCGGGTCCTTAGGAAAACATTGGATCTTATGCCCACGCCGGTGCGCCAGACCCTAGTCCATGCACTGATAACATCCAGGCTGGACTACGGAAACGTTCTGTACTTAGGAGCCAGCGAAAAATGCGTTTCTAGACTGCAACGCATACAAAACGCGGCGGCCCGCTTGGTTCTTCAACTACCCAGAATGGCAGCATCACAAAAAGCCCTGAGAACACTCCACTGGCTCCCTGTTAGGGAACGGGTGAAGTTTAAAGCCCTCTGTATAGGACACAGGATCCTTCAGGTGAAAGGTCCCAGGTACCTGAGTAAGTATCTCAAGCGGTATGAACCAACACGCCAACTAAGATCCACTGGAGTGGGGCTGGTACAGGTCCCAACGGTAAAAGGAGCAAGAATGGGGGGAAAATCCTTCAGAGCCTTGACTGCTAGGCTGTGGAATAAGCTGCCAGAAAAGCTGCGCTTGGAAAACGCGGAGCTCACATTCCGCAAAGAACTGAAAACATTTCTATTTCCCCAAGCTCCAGTGCATTAAATAGGCCCTCCCTCCACAATCAGCTCCAAAGGCGCAATGGGAAACAACAGCACTTAATAGCGTGGGGACACACCTGTTGGTGTAACCAAGCGCTGTATAAAATTTATAATATAATATATATATAAACAGAGGCCTGCTATCTCCGAGCAATGACTCCGTCTATGTTTGGGAGAGGGGTCAGTTGCTTGGTGGCGTTGGGTGGGCGGGTTGCTGGATTGAACAGGTTGAGATCAGAAGTGCTTTGAAGTGAGTTGTAGCAGGGGCAGCGTTATGGGCAGAGAAGCGTTTAGGGTGACTGATCAGGAAGCAAGGGAACACAGGGCTGGGGACTGGGACAGGCAAGAAGAACAAAAGATGACAACTGGATGAAAAGGACGGAGCGCAAGCAATGCTGAAATACAAAAAGACCAAGCAAGGAGCACTGAGGAACAAAGAGGATGAGGTGAAGAATGAGAGATCAAAAGATGCTGGAGGTTACAAGGAGTGAGAGAGGTTACAAGGAGTGCAGCAGGCAGACCCAGGAAAGAGAAGGCCGTGCAGGGACAGCATTGGTAGGTCGAGTGGTGCTCATGAAAAGGTAGCAGCAGTCGGTTCCCACGGTTTCAGGTATGTGGGTCAGGTGCTTTGAGGGTGTTATGGCCGTGGATAAGGAGTGTGAGGAATGGTCTGTGCTGACACCAGGCGAAGGCCATTTAAAAGTAAGGCTATGTTTTCCGATGGCCTCTAATAGCACTTTGAAAGGTTCTCTTAGGACAGTAGATGGAGTCCAAGGTTATTGAACCTTTCGTGAATTATTCAAGCCAATAATCCAATTAGTGATGTCCCTGAATACGGCAGGAACGCAGCGAGGCAGCAGTGAGGGAGCCATTGATTTTTGACGGAAGCCCCTGGGACCCACAGTCTCATGATTAAAGCCCTCACTGAGATAGATGGAAACAGGGAACAGCAGTCTGGGAAGGCAGCCACGCAGCTCGGTCATGCCTCCGCCATCCTCTCTTGTGGTTACCCCGACTTGGCATACAATTGCATAGCTCTGCCAAGGTACGTCCATGCTGCCCTTCTACATACAAGTGATGTCATGACGCATGCCATCACAGCGCATGATGTCACGGCGCGTGACATTGCACGTGACATCACAGGAAGTGACCTTAATGGAAGTGACCTTAATGGAAGTGACATCAGATATTAAGACCTCACACATATGTTTATCAGGCATATCATGAGTACATTTGAAGAGCAATATGAGATTTAACAAATAAGATTTGGCGGTGGGGTTGTGCCAAAAACGTTGCACAATCCTGATGCAAAATCTGGGCCTCAACTAATACATTTTTTTTTAAAACACTGCCACAAAGAGAAGCATGGTACTAGATCTGTTATGGTTAATTGGTTGCAAAGTCTACATTTAAAAAACATTTTTGGGGTTAAGGCATCTGCTGTGAAGGTGGCCAGCAGGGCAGGACTGACTACCGGGCGTTTTGGAATGCTGCTGAGCTGGGGGCTGATTTCACTGTGGTGGGGGCTGATTTCGTTGATGAAGACCTGCATGTGCTTTGAAATAAACAAAGCAAAACGAATTTTGTTCAGCACACGCAGGTCCCCATCAACGAAATCAGCCCCCAGCTCAGCAGCATTCCAAACGCCCGGGAGCCGTCTGCCCCTGGTGGACAGCAAATCTCAGGGACTAGTAATAATGGTGAGATATAACCCTGGTGGTTAATACACTTGCTGGAGGGATCTGTGTTTTGTAAAGTCCAAGATTTGAATCAAAGTGGTAGAGAAGGTAAATGTCGCTCCTGCAAAGCACATCATCTAACATGCAGATGTCAGATTTTTATTTTATGTAGGCAGTAAAGTGGGTTACTGCTTTTAACACAGAGATCCTTTTGTTACATGCAGTTCATAAGTTGTAATCCTTCTAAAAGACCACAGTGAGGTATGAAGGACATGTGGCTCCTACACCTTGTAACCCTCACTGTCTCATGTAACTCATCTTGAACATTGATTTACACATGTACATGATTTATTGTCAATGTATAATGTGTATGTTACGTAAAGAGCTCTGACACCCTGCATTGGGTTGCATAGCGCTAAAAAATAAATAAAATAGTGCTATTGAAATTGTTATTTGTATAAATACTTGTACAGATCAACACACCTGACATTCTTACAGTGCAGGCATCTATTACACACAGGGACTGAACAAAGGCAAAAGCTGCCTCTCCTAAGTACTTGTGAAGAGACAACAAGCTGTGTGCCTTTGTTTCCACTCAGTGGCATTTACATCTAAGTGTGAGGTTCCAGGCCCTCCGGATATTCAAACAAAAGGAGGCCTGATGGCCCCTTAACTTCGGCACAGCTGGAGGTGACAAAAAAGCCCCCTCGTGGCCTGCACGGTGCTGTTGAGAACCTGTCCTGTTGTCTGAAACCTACACCGGGACAAGTTGAGCATACTTCTGTGGGACCCAAAACTTGGCAGGGGGACCGCCTCCACCCTGTGAAAAGAGTGGGTGGACGCCGTGTACCTGAGTGTACCCCCGACTTATGCCCTGCCTATTCAGAACCCTGCAGTGCAGGCCCGGTTCTAGCGGGTGGGCCGGGTGGGCCCGGCCCACCCAAACATGAGCCTGGCCCACCCAAACAGGAGCCTTGGCCCTCGCAGTGAGGGCTTGAAGGCAGGTGTGCAAGGCCATTGACCTCAAAGGGTGTCTGTGTGTGTGCGCCCGGGCTGAGACAGCTTCCCGCGGCGCACACACATACAATTTTTGAGATTATCGCAGCCGCCCGAGTACTTCACAGGTCTTTAAGACCATTTACATTTGAACTGAGGCTTTGTTTATTTTAACACCCCTTCAAAAGGCGACAAATCCTTTCTTTGACATGGGCAACCTTTGCCTCTTGTTCTGCTGTGTGGATATTTCCTTTTCTCTGCAGCAGAGGAGAAAAGAAGTTTGTTTATTCCTATTCACCTTTCCTGACCCCTGCAGCTGATTATCACATCAGGCTGCCTGTGACATAAAGTTTGACTAATGGAGTAGGTAAGAGAATGTGTTACTATTTGTTTTTCTTTTAAAAATCTGCACAGTCCCAGCACCACACATACTTCATGTGTGCTTCATTTAAACAGTTTTTATCATTATCATGGCTGATGCAGGATGCCCAGATAACACTGGTGATTAATGATCCTGCTGGAGAGCAATCATGTGTCTGTTAGTTTTTAAATGCAGATGAACTGTATTTTATGTGGAAGCTCAGTGGATTACTGCCTCTGTCACAGAGATCCTTGTGTTACTTGCAGTTCAGAAGTTACAATCCTAACATAGGACAGTGACCAATGAATTGTCACTAAAGAGCTGCATACAAACATGAATGGTATAGTTAGAACTTCGCTTTTTTGTTTTGTGATATAGTTAGAACTTTCTCAGTCTTTCATTATTCTAATGTTGCTAAACTGAGTATGTTTGGGCAGATATACATTTTTATCAGTAAAGCTGACCCCCATGGAATACTTTTTAAATCCTAAGGTTGTGTTTCCCCAGACCAAACCCTTTTAAGATATCCTGCCCACCAGTATGGATGACGTGATTCATACACCTTGTAATACTCATTGGCTAATGAGACATTCCCTGTAGACTGATTTACATACTTGTATGATTCATTGTCTCTGTTTAATGTGTGCGTGGTGTAAAGTACTGACACACACTACACTGATATTAGTAGCGCTATACAATAAGTGAAATGCATATGAGAGAGTGGCTACGTAGAGATGAGGGCACTGGAGGAGGGTGGCAGTGAGGGAATCTGAGGAGGAGGTCCACGGGGGGCTACGGAGAGATGAGGGGCGCTGGTAGAGGGTGGCAGTGAGGGATTCCGAGTAGGAGGTAGTGGGAGGAGCTATGGAGCGATGAGGGGCACTGTTGGAGGGTGGCAGTGAGAGAATCCGAGAAAGAGGTCATGAGGGGGAGGGGCTACAGAGAGATGAGGGGCACATGTGAAGGGTGGTAGTGAGGGAGTCTGAGGAGGAAGTCATGAGGGGGAGGGGCTACAGAGAGATGAGGGGTACTGGTGGAGGGTGGCAGTGAGGGAATCCAAGGAGGAGGTCATAAGGGGGAGGGGCTATGGGGAGATGAGGGGCACTTGTGGCATGTGGCGTGGCAGTGAAGGAATCCTAGGATGAGGTCAATAGTGGGGGGCATGGAGGGATGAGGAGCACTGTTGGAGGGTGGCAGTGAGGAAATCCGAGGAAGAGGTCATAGGGTGGAGGGGGAAGCTAGGGCGAGATGAGGGGCACTGGTGGAGGGTGGTAGTGAGGGAGTCTGGGGAGGAGGTTATGAGGGGGAGGGGCTACAGAGAGATGAGGGGCACCTGTGGAGGGTGGTAGTGAGGGAGTCTGAGGAGGAAGTCATGAGGGGGAGGGGCTACAGAGAGATGAGGGGCACTGGTGGAGGGTGGTAGTGAAGGAATGCGAGGAAAAGGTCATGGGATGGAGGGGGAGCTAGGGAGAGATAAGGGGTACTGGTGGAGGGTGGCAGTGAGGGATTACGAGGAGGAGGTCATAAGGGGGAGGGGTTATGGGGAGATGAGGGGCACTTGTGGCGTGGCAGTGAGGAAATCCGAGGAGGAGGTCAATAGGGGGGCCATGGAGGAATGAGGGGCACTGTTGGAAGGTGGTAGTAAAGGTATTTACGGAGAAAGAGGTCCGTGGTGGGGCGCCAGAAAAGACTTTCGCATCAGCGCTGAAGCTGGCCCTGTCATGGCCTTTCTGTTTTTATTTATTTAATGAGCAGGTGGGGTCATAAGGGCTACTGTGGAACATATTTTAAAGTGCGTGCTAATTATATTTACTGCTATAGTCAATGTTTTAAGTTTGAAGGTGATTTTAATAATGTTTTTACGGGGAAAAATTAAAGTGGAGCCCAATGGTGCCCGATATGGGGCTGGGGCCCAAGGTCAGCTGTGAGATAAGGTGCATTGGGGAGGAGTGGGTATAATCAAGCCTATAAGGGAGTGCGTTGCAGAGTCCAGGGTCAGGTGGAAGTAGGTATGAAGAGGGATTCTCCCTGAAGGCTCCCACAGAGGAAGCCGGTGAAGTGTCACTTGCCTGATACTCCCACCTCAGACACCTCCTCTTCCCATCAAAGGAACATTACATGGAAAAAACACTTTTGAGAGTGATAATATATGGAAAGAGATTTGGAAAAGAGTGCGTTTTACTGGGCAGTGTAAGATTAAGAAGAGATAAAGGAGGGCCCTGAAGCAGGTCTGCCTAGACATATATGCGACAAATCGAGCCTGCAGTGGCCCACCCAAATGCACCCTTGGCCCACCCAAATAAAAATTCCTGGAGCCGGGCCTGCTGCAGTGCACTTTCAGCAAGTTGTGCTGCACGTGTTGCTAGGGCGGTCATTTCCTGTGCTCCACGAGCTCTGCAGTCCAACTCTGCCGCCCGACACTTTCAGGCCTTCCCAATCAACCCCAAGCTCTTTTACAGCAACCTGTGCTCAGAGACCTCCGCAGCCCTCACGGTGCAGGAGACCCCAACCCCCAACCAACCAGGGGGCCCACATTCAGCCCAAGGTCTTTGAATATCTATAAAGTATGGCAGGGCTTTAAGTGGGATGAAAAAACTGGGGGGTCTCCCAAGGGGGTGTGGCCAATGTAATTAAGGGTGTGGCTTAGAAACACGTAAACTAAAAGTTTGTGCTTAGCATAGTGTGCCGCCCGACTGGTATTTTGTTGTTCGTCATTGCATCCAGATATATGATACAACAAGTAACATCATACTTACAACAAGTCAGGACTATTGGCTTTGTCAATGGTTGTTAGTTGCATACGATAAATACGCAGCAACTGTGGCTTGTATATAATATTGAAAAAGCTTACACTTAAAGCCCTGGTGACACCACGACAATGTTGCTGCTCCTGAGTTCCGAGAGGATAAATCCAGAGAGAAAAGGTCTCTCTTTAAAGGATTTCCCTTCCCCTATAACGCTCGAAAAAAAGGGACCTCCTGTGTCCTGGCACAAATCAGAGCCCGATAGAGACCTGTTTCGAGGCCTCCTTAAAAAAACTGCCCACTTAAAGCCCTGACGTATGGGAGAGTCTGGGGCTCCTCATTACATTCAGCAGGGAGCGGGGGATCATTTGCCAAGTGGTAAGAGTTCTGATACATGAGAAAACTTCACAGCCTCTGTTACCTCAGAGGCGGGGCCGGATTTTGGCATGGACGAGCTGGTTGGTCCCAGGCCTACGGCCCCGAATCGTTTTCAATGTGCTGCAGCCAGTTTTAGCACGCTATAGCTCCTACCTTCCCTCCCATTTACTTCTCACCCCCTGCCACCTCATCTCACCGCCGTCTCCCTCCCCAAGAAACAACTTTCAATTAGTCTGAGGCAGCCATGTTGTGGTTAATTCAGGTGAGTTGGGGGGATTTGTATTCAGGAGCAAGTCGCTGCCTTGATGTAGCCAGCGAAGGACTTACCCGTGAAAAGTGGCAGCTGCCTCATTTTATTCACCAGCAGCAGCGAGGGCGGCACATTTATCCCTGCCCAGGGCGCTGACTCAGGCATTAAAAGGTTTCACTTAGAGACAGATTTGTGAACAAAGTGCATACACGTGGAGTTCTCTCAAGAGCACTGCATGTGCATAAGGTCATTTTATGACGAAGAAAACTCATCCTGGCAAAAAGTAACTATAGGTAGTGTGTAGATGCATCATACTCATTGTGAGCCCTTCAGTGCCTCCAGGAGCAGGCCAAGGCGTCAGAAGATGTATTGTACTGTATTGTAATTGCATTTAAATAGCGCTTACTACCCCTGACAAGGCGTCAAATCACTTTTTCGGCGAGTAGCACGCTACTTTGGGACCCATAGAGGATTAGTGATGAATTAGTATAGTGAAACATGCAAGTACATTTTAAGTGGTGGATAGGTTAGTCAGTTAATTGGATTTGGAATGATAGCAGAAAGAAAGAGTTGGACAAAGGTTTGTATTTATATAGCGCTTGTTGACGCACGCTATTCAGGAAGCCTACAAAGGATTAGTGGTGAATTAATATGGTGAAATATGAAGTAATTTCAGTGGTGGATATTAGTCAGTTACTTGGGGTGAGAAGGTTAGCGGAGGGATAAAAGGGGAAGAAAGATTTGCATTCATATAGCACTTGTTACCCCTGATGGTTGTTGAAGCGCTTTTCTGGCGAGTAGCACGCCACTCCGGAACCCATAAAGGATTACTGTTGAAAATTAGTATACCAAAAAAATATGAAGTAATTTGAGTAGTGGATATGGTATTCAGTTATTTGGGTAGTATATTAGTATAGTTTAATATGAAATTTGAGAAGTGAACATGTTAGTCTGTTAATTTCGATTGAAAAGGACAGTGGAGGGATAAAAGAGTAAAGGATTTAAGGTTTGTTTTAGGGGATCGGTATAGTAAAAGAGGTGTCAGATGATGCAAGGAGGGGTAGAGTAGGAGAGCGTCTAGAAAGGGTTATTTTGGCAATCATAGTAGTGGTATGGGGTTTGGGATAAATGAGAGAGTGGATGTAGAGGATATATTGATAATGTATAGGATGAGAGATAGGGTAGTGCATTGGAAGGAGTAGTAGAAGAAGTTCTACTACTCAGAAGGTTGGGCTAGAAGGTTGGGCTAGAAGATATATTGAGCGAAGTATAGGCTGAGAAATAGGGTAGGGCATTGGAAATGCTAAATTAGAAGAAAGTGATAAATATATAGATCCATAATTACATTGAAAGTATATAGATACATAAAGGAGGTTAGCATATGTAGATTAAAGATATTGATAGAGGCACAGGATGAGAAATAGGGTAGTGCAATGGATATGCTTTTTCAGGAGAAAAGTAACAGACACATAGATCCAAGTACGTGGAAGGTACATAGATGCACAATGGAAGTATGTACACGTAGACCAAAGATGATTTTTATTTATTTATTATTATTATTTTCTCTCAACAACATCATTATTTTACATGTTTATACAAAGTAATACACAAAGATAGGTACATATCTATAGTGAAAAAAAATGCTTGTATACAGAGGGATATGCTGTAAATTTCTGTTTGCGTATGGTGCTTATGTGGGGAAGAGCCAAATCTTGAGTAGTTTTCTGAAGATAAGGTGGTTGTCGGTAGACCTTATGTTGGGGGGTAAAGAGTTCCATAGTTTGGCTGCTTGAACAGAGAAGGGTGTGCTCCCCATGGTTTTTTTCTTGTATGGTGGGATTTTGAGGCGAGATGCTCCTTTAGAGCGGAGGTTCCCTTGTTGAATGTGTTTGGGGATTTTATTCCTGATGAAGAGTGGTCCCATTCCATGTATTGCTTTGTTGGTGATACAAAGCAGCTTGAACATGGATCTTCTGGGAACCGGTAACCAATGCAGGGCTTTTAAGGCAGGGGAGATGTGGTCTCGCGGTTTGATATGCAAGAGTAGTCTGGCAGCCGAGTTCTGAATCCGTTGTAGTCTTTTCATGGTCGTTAAAGGTGATCCATGGTAGAGGCTATTGGTGTAATCGAGTTTGGACAGAACAAGGGAGATGGTAGCTTGGACCTTGTGTGGAAATCCCAAATGAGGGAAAAATTTGTCGCAGCATTTTTATAGTAGCAAAGGTTCATCTTGCTAGTTTATCCACTTGGGCATTCATCGACAGCTTGGAGTACATTGTCATTCCGAGGTTTCTTACTTCCTTCGATACTTTAGGCAGTGATCCCAGTTCATCAGGCCATGCGGCAAGCGGGTTGTAATGTTTCCAATTACCACACGTGAGTATTTCAGTTTTTGAAGCATTCAATTTGAGATGGCTCCAGGTCATCCACTGATCCACGGCTCTGAGACAGCTGAAAATTGGTGATTTTCCAATGTCTTTGAGGCATTCCAGTTGAAGGAGTATTTGCGAGTCATCTGCATAGTTATAGCACGTAAGGTGAAATTTATTGATCAGTACTGGTAATGACTTCATGTAGATGTTGAAAAGCATGGGCAAGATGATAGAACTTTGAGGGACCCCTGCTTTTGGGGAGTACGGTTTGGACGAGAAAGGTGGGGTATGGATGACATTAGTTCTGTTTCGAAAGTAGGACGCGATCCAGTCTAGACCAGTTCCCTCTATGCCGGCTTCGTAGAGTCTTTGTTTCAGAGTGTCATGGTCAACCGTGTCAAAGGCAGCTGAGAGTTCCAAGAGTAGTAGCGCAGCAACCCCGTTGCGGTCAACTGTATTCTTTAGGTCATCCCAGATGGCAAGGAGGGCAGATTCAGTGCCTCTTCCCAGACTGAATCCTGTTTGGAAGTCTGAAAGTATGTCATTCTCTTCAATGAATTGGGACATCTGGGCGAACGCTGCTCTTTCTATCAGTTTGCCCAGGAACGGTCCATTTGTAATGGGTCTGTAGTTGTCAGGGTTCAGCGGGTTCAAGTTTGTTTTCTTCAGTAAAGGGCTTTTGTATGACTTTTTGAGTTCTTCTGGAAATATTCCAGTAGTTAAGGAATCATTGATGCTTCTTCTTACTGGAGTGGCAGCAGAGGTTGTTAAAAGAATTGTCTTGAAAGTTTGTGGCGGACAGGGGTCAGAAGGGCTGCCGGCAGGCCTGCTTGCTTTGATCAGGTCCATAAATTCATTGTATGAGATGTGTTGGAAAGAACGGAGAGGCTTGATTAGAACATTCTTGGATTGTTGTTTTGTACAAGGGTTAGTGATGGTGCTTTGTTTCTGTTTTAAGTACGATTCCAACGTGTCTGCTTTGTCCGTGTAATGATTTGCCAGTTTGTCTGTGAAATCTTGAGTAACAGGATGAGTTCCTTCTAGGCAATTTGGTTTGCGAAATTCATTGAGTATTTTATAGAATTCTTTATTTGCACATTTAGCGTTTTGAATTCTGTCTGAATAGTACCTTTCCTTAGCTTTTTTGATAGCAGACTTGTATAATCTGTTAATTTTCTGTAGGTGAAGTTTGTCTTGTTTGGCGTTTGTTTTGAGCCTGTTACGTTGCAGCTTTCTAATTTGTTGTTTTATGTCTTTTATTTCTATGTTTCTCCAAGGCGCGTTTTTTTCTTTTGTTCTGTTGTGTGGTTTTGAGTGGTATCAGGATGTCAAAAGCTTCCTGTAGCCACTCATATAGATTTTGAACAGAAATTATGGTTTCCAGATTTGTACTGGATGTTAGTTGTGTTCCCAAGTGTTCCAATTTGAGTTTGTTCCACGTCCGATAGGTGGATGGATGTAAGGTAGTTTTAGGTGAGTCGCTTAGCGTTGTTTTAAGTTGGAAGGCAAGCAAGTGGTGGTCTAACCATTTGACTGGAGTTATAGTTTGAAAGGTAACTTGTACAGTATTAGCAAAAATGACATCTAAGATATGTCCAGTGATGTGTGTCGGATTGTGGACAATCTGATGCAGGTTCAATGTGTCTAGGCCGGTGATTATGGTTTTTGGATGGGTCATATTGAGTTTATCAAACCAAATGTTAAGGTCACCCAGAAGGCATAGGTTGGAGTGTATTGTTATTAGGTTTGAAACAGTGTCTAGAAGTGCATCTGGGGAATGTTGCCTTGCTAGGTGGAGGTCTGTAAAAGAGCAGGAAGTTACAGGAGGAAGACGCTGTAGGATTGCATCTTGTTAGAAGAGCCTCACAATTCTTTATGGAGATGTTGTCAATTTTAGTGATATGTATTGTTTGCCTGAATACAACAGTTAGACCACCTCCTTTTTTAGTTATACGATTTTGGGTGATTATTTGATAGCCTAGAGGAATGGCTTCATGCAGGACTGCATATCTTCGCCCAATCATGATTCGGTTATGAATAGTATGTCTGGTTTTGCATCGGTGAGACCTAGGTGCACCCAGACTCTGATCTGCGGAAACGTCATCAGGGCGCGCCAGTCACATGCTGGTGCCCATTTGAGAGAAATGTTTGCTATGGTGAGTTTGAACGTGAAAGACACCACTTGTGACTAGTGAAAGCTGTCATTCAAGCTTTCTCATTGGTCCACAGTGATGCCCATTTTGTAGTGCCAACTATATATGGTCTACTTCTAAACAAAAACGAGGCCTACTCTGCGAGGGTGAACGATGGGCACACACAGGTAGGTGCAGTGAGGGACCATCTCTATTCAGTCCAGTTCCGGAAAGCTCCTTCCAATCACTAAAATGGCAGACCATGGTCCTTCAAAAATGGGTGGAGGTACTGTGAGCATTCACGGCTCATGCCTTCCTTTGCTCAGCCAAACAAACAAAGTTTAGCATATCTACTTCCTTTCATAGGAAATAAGAGGAAATAGCAGCCAAAGAAAAAGATTATGTCACTTTACGAAAATAACATGGACATGAGACAGTCAAAAACAGTATAAATACAAAACAGAATGAGCAATAATAATAATTCATGGAAGTGAAGGAATGGTGATAGCGTAAAATACACAAGTTATAAAACGTGCATGAAACTTCAGCTTAAAAGAGACACAAATATGATGAATATGAAGTAAATTAATGGTCTAATGACAAGTGTATTCCTTCAAGCAATATGGTTGCTTGCACACTCCATCCCTTAACCTGGTCTTCATTATACTAGCCTTTGAAGAACTCTCTATAGCTTAGAAGACACCTCTATTGTGAGGCTTTACGTTGACTCTGTAGGATTAAAGTAAGGGGCATATGTACATGCTCCTATCGCCACCACAACGTCACCTATATTGATGTTGTGGTGGTGATAGGGCCTGTGCCTTATGTACAAGGCAGCATTAAGCCACTTCATGTGGCTTAACGCTGCCTTGTACATAAGGCTCCCTTTCACACTATGGTTAGCGTGAAAGGGGTGGGCAGTGGGTGTTGCGTTGGGCATTCCACCGCAACACCCATTCATTTTGATGCTGCCCCTATGTACAAGGGTGGCGTACATAGGAGGCAGTGCCAAAATTAAGACCAGGTAAAAAGTGGTCTTAAGATGGCAAAACGAAAAGAAATGATTTATTTCTCCTTGTTTTTGCTTTTTCCATGGTTTATTTATGTGCAGGAAGGTGTCTCTTCCTGTATGTGCATAAACAAACTTAAAAACAAAATCAATGTTGTCACTTTCATGTGTGCTGCATAATACATCATCCCACACCTTCTATTATAGTCTACAATCCATAGATATGGAACAGCCCAACCAGAACACTACCAGGTAAGTTATGATGAGCTCACACATGTCTAGCCTGGGTTATGTCATGAACTTAGACCAAACATCAACACTTTGTGCCATCAATATCACTTGCATTTCACCACAATGATTTACAATAGCACCACTAACAGCAGAGTTAATCATACTACATCCTCCAGAGAGAATGGTCCTAAACACTTAGCTTTACTGTTAGAAGTAAAAAAGAATGTCTTCCTGCAAGAGATAAGCAGTGAGTAAGGGAAGCAGGTGGTGACTGGATGACTAGGTAATATATTCTTCTTGAAATGTCAATGTTTTACCCATGGTTGCTTCTGGGGAATGTGGTTTGATCAGCCAGTTACATGACAGTTGTTTAAAGATGACTTCTGTAGAGACGTGTAGCTCGTGAGCTCCCGGCGGCAGATATCTAATCCGTCAAAAAACTTATCTACGAGGCGCTAAAACATACAAAAAGTGCAGAGGACTACCTGGAGGCTGTCTGGTGTGGTGGACTGAGGCCCCGACGTCCGCAGGGCCAGAGAAACGGAGGCTGGGCCGGCGGCGGTGGAGAACCCCGAGGAGGCAAAAGGGCGGCCCCGCTTTGAAACGGGAGTCCGAGTAGCGAGGCCCAGCAGGACGAGGCACTGACCCCCACACCTGGCCAGGAACCAGCCGGAGCCGCAGTGGGATCGCCGCACTGTGGGACGACTCGGAAGCTCGTGGACCCGTGGCCGGGTGCGGCGCCAGAGCCCGGTGTCAACTGCCCCAACATGGCGGACGAGCCAGGCACTCAGCACCGACATCCCTGACGGTATGGGAGGTGTTCGGCCGGGGCCGTAGCGACAGATTGAGGCGGGAGAAGTGAGCTGGGGCCCACCGGAGGTGAAATCTGTGCGGCGGTGTGAGACGCTGACCCCCTCGGCAGTCACCGGCATCTGGGCCACCTTTACCAAGATGGCGGCGGGACCCGGACCTGACTCACCAGACGGCGAGGCTTTGCAGTGAGCCCGCGACAGGCAAGGAAACACCACGACGACGGGAGAGGTCGGCGGCTCTACACAGGACCCCCACGGCAGGGGTGAGGCAATTCCGCCGATCGTGCCCGCCGCACCACTGGGGCGGTAAGCGGAGCTCCGCAACTGAGGAGGTGCACAGCGAGGGAGGGCGGACCAGCTGCCCCATAATCCACTTTAGGGAGAAGTAGCCTGTGGAGACCGGAGCGGAGGCGAGGCACCGCCATCCCGTGCCTCATTGCCCACCACGGCGGCTCGCCAGTGGTGCGGAGCACAGCGCACTGCGGTGACAGTGAACCAACGTCCCCCGCATGCGTGGCGGCTGTGGTGGAGGGGCGGCCGGTCCTGCGGCTGAAAAAGGACGGTGCGACACGCACACCGCCGGCGGGAGGCACCCGGATGAGCCACGGATACCGCACTGTAAGTGGACATAGACGTCCCCCCCCCCCCCGGGCGGAGCAGGGGGCGGACCTGAGGCTCCTGTGCCGGGGGCGGCAGCGGTGGTGGGGTGGACGGCCCGGTGGAGGCGCATCAACGAAGGGGGAAAGTGGCTGGACATTACGCGGGGAAATAGACCTCACATGAACTAGGCCAATGAAATAATCGCACACGTGGCGCTCCCCCCATACTCAGACCACACATACTAAGCTGCAGTAGTGACTCATTGACAACTGGAGACACGTAGAGGGGGAATACAGCCGGGCGAGTAGTTGCACACCGGTGGCAGGCAGAGCGGAGGCACCTATCCACGACACGCACCGCATTCTTGAGAGAGGAGTGAGGGGTGCATGTTGGAACTGGATCCTAGTGGACATACCTAGTGAACGGTCAGACCAGGCAGAGGACCTCCACGACTGCGCGGCCAGGAAGGGGCACGCACGACCAAGGTCAACCATACGCTCACGTCGACCGCCATGGGCAAGAAGGACCCGCCACCCAGGCCACTGCCAAAAGGCCCTATGGACAACTTTGCAGCTCCACGACAGGCCGGGGGGAACCAGGACACGTCAGCGACTGGCCACATAGACACGGGGGCGCTGCTGGCAGCAATCCAGGCTTCCAGAACAGATATTCAAGAATCACGGGCGGCGCTGGAAGTGAAAATCGGCGAGGTGGGATCTGAGGTCACCCTCCTGCGACAGGACTTCAGGAACCTCTCAGCCAGAGTCACGGAGACAGAATCACGAATCGGGGAAGTGGAAGACTCGATCACAACGATCCGGAAAGACATGGCGGAACTCCAAGCGTCGCATAGGCAGCTGTTGTGGAAGGTCGATGATGCCGAAAATAGGGCGCGTCGCAACAACCTGCGCTTCGTAGGATTTCGTGAAGGGATTGAAGGGAATAACATGGCGGCGTTCCTACACACGTGGCTAAAAGAGACTTTCCCGGAGGCACACTTCTCAGCATGCTTTGTAATAGAAAGAGCTCACAGAGCACTGCTGGCGAAACCCCCGGAGGGTGCGAGACCTAGGCCTGTGATAGCACGTTTCCTCAACTTCGCTGACAGGGACTTGATTCTACGCGAAGCACGGAAACTCAGAGTCATAAGGTTGGAGACTACACACATCATGATCTTCCCAGATTATAGCCAGGAGGTGCAGAAGCAGAGACGGTCCTTTGACTCAGTGAAAACCAAGCTCCGATCGATGAACATTACCTACATGCTGCTCTTCCCGGCGAAACTTAAAGTTATATACCAGGAGAAGGCTCTTTTCTTCAACCACCCGGAGGAGGCATGGCAATGGCTCAAAGAGAGACCGATACTCAACGGCAGGGAAGCTGCGAGGCGGGAGGAAATGGACAGAACTGTGCAAGAAAAGACTCAATGGAGTCTCCCGAAACCACAAAGGCAAAAATCTAGGAGGATGCGCTCTCGTGCCTCGGGTACACCCTACCGAGCACGCACAGCGGCCGGAAGTAAGAGGGGGAGGTCGGAGTCACCGGGAGCCTCCGGTGCGACGGATCCGCTACTACAAGGTGCACACAAACAGGTCTGTTCGGAGGGAGACGGTGAGGATGAGGCCGAACCTAGAGACTCGGAAGCGGAGAACGATGTAAGAGACACTCGTCGGAGCTCCGTACACCCATTAGTGGCGGTGATACGGGACATGGAGCAAGATACCTCGGACAAATGTAGTGGGTCAGACACGGCCACACAAGACTCCCACTCTTGAAAGATGCTGAAGTAGACTGGATCAGACGTCGGCCGGAGCACACGTTGGCACACAAGTGGTCACTATCCCCTGTTTTTTTGTTTTTCTTTACCACAGTCTTCCTATTTTTGTTTGGGAAGTTGTTCTCAGTTTAAAATTCCTTTCAAGTTTCAATATAACTAAATAGGGGGCGGGTGTGGGCAAGCGACAGACCGACTCCTACTGAAAGCTCGGTCCTCAGAGGGGATGAGTCTGGATGGGGAAGGAGGTGGGGAGGGGGGAGGATCGCTGGGGGGGAACAGTTACACAAGTTGGGGTGGGGGGGAGGCGGGGGGGAAGACAGCCACAATCGGAGGGATTGCAGTACAGATGCCGGCGTCCAGCACAGACTCGAACAGAACATGAATACCGCACCACAACATGGCAGGTACATTGACGACACCACTACAAGATGGTAGGGGGATATCGATCCTCTCATGGAATGTGAATGGCCTGGGTTCAAAGATAAAGAGGGGCCTAGTACATGTGTATATTAAGAGAGTGGCGCCGGATTTGGCCCTCCTGCAGGAGACACACCTTAGGGGCGAAAAATGTAACTTCATAGCTAGAGGGAGGTATGCGGTCCTAGCCCACGCGGGATACACCCAAGACTCCAGAGGAACGGTTATTCTGGTGAATAAAGCCTTCCCCTTCAAAATAACACGTACATGGAGCGATCCACAAGGGACATATGTGGGGGTACAGGGAGTATGGAGGGGACAAAGATGCACAATCCTCTCAGTCTACGCCCCACCGAAATTGCAGGCACGCACATACAAGGCGATAGCTATGATCCTCATGAACACTGCAGACACACTACAAATAGTGGGAGGCGACTTTAATGACGTTATGTCGGAGGAACTGGACCGCACGGGGCCAACACGCAGGGGGGGGGGCGGAGACGACACTTTCACGACACATAACCAATCTGGGTCTCACAGACGTGTGGAGATGGCGACACCCCACGCTTAAGGATTACTCCTTGGACTCTGGGGCACATAGAGTGTTCTCCAGACTGGACTATATTTTCATGGCCAGGCAATATCTCACCGCGGGCGATGAGGCGGGGTATAAGGCACGGGGCATCTCGGACCACTCTCCATTATACGCTAAGGTGGGGGCAAACAGAGGTAGGACAGGCTCAGAATGGCGACTGGCAGCTTGGGATCTCCAGAAGCCAGAAATTATAAGAGGACTCAGGGCAGATGTCAAAGTGTACATTGCAGAAAATGAAGGCTCAGTTGCTTCTGGAGTGACCTTTTGGGAGGCCATGAAAACGGTTCTGAGAGACAGGGCGCAGAGTCGGCTGAGGGAGGACCGTAGGAAACAGCAGGCAGTGATAGTGGGACTGGAGGCCGAAATTCTACATCTAGAGGGAGAATACCAGACACATACAGACAACGGTACTTTGCGGCTTCTGCTGGATAAGCAACGGGAGTATAGAGACATAGCCTCGAATGAGGCGCGGACGCAGTCGCTAGCCACCCTGCATCGGCTCTATGACGTGGGCGACAAATCAGGCAAGCTCCTAGCGTGGCTAAGTAGGAAGGAGAGGGCAGCCAGATGGGTGGAACAGATTAGACGGACAGATGGCGTCATGGTGTGTACCGAACATGAGATAGCTGATTCCTTTGCGTCGCACTATGTAGGATTTTATGCTGCGAGAGACCTCGGGACGGTTGAGGTCGCACTGCACTATATGGAGGGAATTGATCTGCCTGCTCTAGCCTCCGAATCCAGCGCGGCGTTGGAAACAGATATCTCACTAGACGAGATCTCCGAGGCCATAAATAAGCTCAAAACAGGGAAAACGCCGGGTCCCAATGGATTCCCCGCGGAATTTTTTAAACGTACAGCAGATCTGCTGGTGCGACACTTGAAGGCCCTCTACACTGAATCATATCAGGAGGGACGTCTCCCACCCGACATCGCTCTGGCCACCATAGTACCGATCCACAAACAGGGCAAGCCCCCTGAAGACTGTGCTTCATACCGCCCCATTTCCCTCCTCAACATTGAGGTGAAGATCCTGGCTACCATATTGGCGACGCGCCTGAAGTCGGTGATCCCAGATCTCATTCACGCAGACCAGTCAGGTTTCCTTCCAGACAGAGCAACTAAACTAAATTTGAGACGCACACACAATTGGGTGCAGGAAGTCAGAGACAGAAGGGTACCCCACTGGTTTCTGTCCCTGGACGCAGAAAAAGCGTTCGATGCGGTACATTGGCCGTTCCTTTTGGCAACACTGCAGCGGTTCGGTCTTGGCCCAAAATTCCAGGGATGGATAGAGTTAATGTATGCAGCTCCGACAGCGCGGGTTCGTGTCAATGGCAGACTGTCCAAAGAATTTCGGGTCTCCAGAGGCACGAGACAGGGATGCCCATTGTCCCCCTTACTGTTCACGCTCACGATCGAGGTGCTAGCCGCCAAGATTAGACAAAATCCCGAAATACACGGCTTCTCTGGGGAAACAGCCGGGGTACCACAGGAAAAAATATCGTTGTATGCAGACGACGTGCTGCTATACATAACGAACCCAGAGGTTTCGATCCCGGAGTTATTTGGGGAACTGGAGGGCTTTGGCGCAAGAGCGGGACATACTATCAACTGGAACAAATCTATCCTCTATGACCCACGTGGCTTGGATAGGTGGGGGAACCTACCTGACCAACTGCTCACCACAGCTGAGGGGTTTCAATACCTGGGAGTATATATTACATTAGACAAGGCGCTCTCATTTCACAGAAATGTGGAGCGAGTCATGACTGAGGCGGTAGAGGACATGAACAGATGGAGACAACTGCCGCTCACCCTGTTAGGAATGGCCGCAATGTACAAAATGATTACCCTCCCTAAGTTCCTCTATGCCCTCCAAAACGAATATTACCCGCTCCCAGCCGCCACGCTATCCAAAGCCCATGCAGACCTACGTTCCTTTCTATGGCTGGGGAAACAACCGCGTATAGCACTTCAGACGCTCCAACGACACCAATATAGTGGTGGGATTTCCCTGCCTAATCTGGAAGCATACTACTTGGCGGAGCACCTGACGCCAATCAATGAGTGGATCCGTGCCCCGGCCGACCACCCGACCTATGCACTGGAACGGCAGAAGCTGTCACCACATAGTGTATACCACTATCTATACGGGGGTAAGACGCGAAAATCGCTTCTACCGGCAACACTGCTCACACTTCGGGCCTGGACACGAGCGACAAAATGTATGGGATGGGATAAGAGGCCGACTAGACAGACGCCGTTATGGCAATGCCATTGGCTGACGGAATTTAAAAGGCTGAAAGGTTTCCAAAGATGGGATGATATAGGTATTTCACATATTGGCGATGTCATATATAGGGGGGAACTGAAGTCGTTCGACAGGTTACAACTGGAATACGGACTACACCGATCACAACTCTTCAAACATACACAATTGGCCCATGCATGGAGAGCCCAAAACATCATCCCCACAGATCTGCCTGAATACGCGCCACTGGAGGGCAGGCTCCTGCAGGAACAGATAACACATCAGGCGGTCTCACTCACATACAAGACACTCACTAACAATATGCTAGGGGACTTAACGAAACTTAGAGGGGTTTGGCGAGATGGAGGACTTGGATTGGGAGATGGTCTTGATGCACCCTAGAGAGGTGGCCATAAAGTCACGGTTGAGGCTCATCCAGATGAACGTGCTACACAGGACTTACTTTGATAGAGTACGTCTCCTAAAAACCGGGAAAATAACAGACCCCCGGTGTCTCAGATGTCTACAACACCCAGGTGACTTTTACCACACAATATGGTCATGCGACACTATACGCACATACTGGACACACATTTTCGCGGAGTTGGGGGAGGTCCTGGGGATTGAATTGGAGTGCGAACCGAAATTGGCGTTGTTGGGCATGACTAACGAAATAGATCTACCACGCAACCACCTTATATTTCTAGTCCTGGCGCTAGTGGTGGCCAAGAGGGACATCGCCAAACATTGGGGAGCCGCGGAGCCACCAGACATAGAGGAATGGAGAAGGGGCCTAGATCTGTACATGGAGGCAGAAAGGGTGACATATAAGGCGAGGGGGTGCCCCAAAAAGTTTCAGAGGGTCTGGGCAAAATGGAGACAATACCATGGTTTAGAGGGAGGGCAATGAGGTATACTAGGTCGGTCGTGGTAGGCCTACAACGGCAGTGGGCTTGATTTCACAACGGCAAGGACATGAATGGGGAGGTGTGCAACATCTAGAAGACATCTTAAAAGCAAAGTCGGAAAAGGTTCTGTTTATTGGGGGGGAAGTGCGGGGACGGGGGGGTTGGTAGAGGGTGAAATTGTGGCTGTGGGGAAGTTACACCGAGGACTATGCGGCAAAAGGAAATGAGGTGGAAACGAACTTGTTGAGGGTGTGTTATGCAGTTACACTGAACATAGTTGAGGGGGGGGTATTACATGAAAAATGCAGGGTATCGACTCGACATCGATGACACGCACTGTTGCGGGCTATATAATGTTTGATTGACTGATTACAGCTGCGCCGCCCGGCCTCCGGGTTGTGGGCTGATGGGCCGTGTCTATAACTATCGCCTAGATCAGTGCACAATTGTTGGTTTGAAAATGCAGCCCACGGGCGAAGGATATATGTGTGTGTACCTGCAACACAATTAAAGTTTACGAAAAAAAAAAAAGATGACTTCTGTAAGAAAGAATAAAGAATAAGGTCTGTATTTGGTCCTAACAAGAATTAGCAAACATTTTATCAATACTGACTCTCTTCTAAGAGTTGTCTATAAGGGAGCTAGTAAATATCAATACTCAAATCATAGGACATTCAATGGCTGTGGAAAAGTACATCTTTTTAGAAGACATGTTGGAAGTTGTTGCGTTCACCCCAGGCTGGGTATTCGCCAATGACTACGCAGCACACGGAGCTTAGTTTGACATGGCTTCATTCATCTGGATGTAACTGCGAACTCAGCATTCTAATACAAGGTTTAATTGTGTGCCACTCTGACACCTATGTTACAGCTTCTACGGAGTCTGTTCGGACCCAAAAGGGTTCCGTTATAAAACTCGCAAGACACTACATCTCCCCCGCTGGTAAATAAAAATGACATGTTTTTACAAATCAATATATATGTTACAGTCAAAGTGTGAAATCCTGCATTCTATAGAATGCCTAGGTAATATATAGAATGCCTGAAAATCAAATGCCAAAGTATGAAATGATTGATATTTTATACATTGCCTAGGCATTGTATACTTTGCCGGATTGTCTGACGGCAAAGTATTTAATACGCCTAATCCCGCCATTTTATTAACGCCGGGCAATGTGTGAAATCCGGCATTCTATAGAATGGCTAGGTAATGTATAGAATGCCTGACAATCGAACGTCAAAGTATGAAATGATTGATATTTTATACATTGCCTAGGCATTGTATACTTTGCCGGATTGTCTGCCGGCAAAGTATATAATACACCTAATCCTAGAGACAGCACAAGTTATCAGTAAGCGAGGGGCAGAGACAGCACAGGATATCAGCAAGCGAGGGGCAGAGACAGCACAAGTTGCCAGCAAGCGAGGGGCAGAGACAGCACAAGTGACCAGGTAAAGAGCAGGTGGCAGCCGTGCGGTGGTGTGGGGAGCGACCTGCCTGCAAGCAGGGTCAGGGGTCATGTATGGCATCCAGCTGAGGTTCCACAGACGCTCTGCCTTCATCCTTTCCCGTGGTTCTTGTATCACCATGTCGGAAGGGAGTGTAGTGTCAAGACAGGAATCACGCCATGCTGACATGCAACGACGGTTCTGCGATGAATTATCTCAAGTAAGAGCCAATGCTGCTAAAAACGGTGCTTTCCTAACCAAAACCAGTTACCAAAAGTTAGTGGACGATGTAAAAAAGGCTAAGACGACCATTAAGAAGGAACCACAGGACTATTGGCTTGTGAAACACTATGACGTAATGATGGTCGAGAATACGACTACGTTGATCTATCCTGTTAAAGAAGGTACGAGTGCTATTCAGTTTTACGTCACGGACTCCGAGTTATTTGACGTACTCCATAAGGCCCATTTGGCTATTGGTCATGGAGGACCGGACAGGATGTTGAAAGAACTTTCACCCAAGTACAAGAACATTATCCGTCATGATATTGAGCTGTACAATCACCTTTGTGAGCCTTGCCAGAAGAAGCAAAAAGGTGTTAAAAAGGTGTTGTGGTCAAGCCAATGTTTTTTTCTGAATTCAACTCCTGTTGTCAAGTCGATCTCATCGATTTTCAGTCCCATACTGACAGAGAGTACACGTTTATAATGGTGTACCAAGATCATCTCACTAAGTTTGTAGTTCTCAGGGCTCTGAAATCAAAGAGAGCAGAAGAAGTAGCCTACAAGCTCGTCGACATATTTACGTTGCTTGGTGCTCCAACAATTCTACAGTCCGATAACCGCAGGGAATTTGAAAACAATGTGGTAAGCAGCCTAAAGGAGTATTGGCCCACCTTGAAGATCGTCCATGGTAAGCCGTGCCACTCACAAAGTCAGGGGAGTGTCGAAAGAGCTAATCAGGACATTGAAAATATGCTGTGTGCTTGGATGCAAGATGAAAAAACTAGCTGCTGGAGTGAGGGGTTGTGGTTCGTCCAACTTATGAAGAACAGAGCTTTTCATTCTGGGATTAAGAGGTCCTCATATGAAGCTCTGTTCGGCTGCAAAGCTAGAGTAGTTCTCTCGACGTCATCCCTGCCTGACGACGTTTTACAAGATGTAGAGACTGAGGAAGAGCTCGAAAAAATATTACAGAGCGTACAAACAACACAACAGCAGGAAGAAAGACGAGATGAATCAATGCAAGAGGCACAGCTCCCTGAAGAAGATACAGCTAGAATGCAATCCATGATGGAGGAAACCAAAACAGTGATGAAGCCATGGTTATCGAAGAGCCTTCCAGTTCCGTGGTTACCGAAAATCCTTCTTCTTCCGCTATCTGTTGCATCTGCTTAAAAGAAACCAGTGGTGCTCATACATGTCGAAAGTGTGGCCGAAACGTTCATGCTATCTGTGGAAATTCTCCTAAAGACGATGATGGTGACGAAGTAGAAGGTTATGGGGTTAGCATTTTGTGCAATTTTTGCTTCAATATTGAGAAACCTATCCAAAGTAAAATGGAATCGAAATCTAACCTTGGGATTCAGGCCCAAAAAATGAAAAGGGATTCTGACAAAAAAATTCTTCCTGTGCCTTTGGGTGCCTCTGTGCGAGTTCCGATTCCCAACGTCGACAAAGGGCGGGGTGACTCACGCAATCTCTTGGCAGTTGTTATGAACGTGACGGAAGATGGCTTTTACCGACTTGGAACTGCACAAGTAATCTTGAAGCAACTCTACGCCAGATCACAATTCACCGTATGTCCAAACAACTTAATGAGAATTGAAGACGTTCCTGACCACGAAATACCGCTCCGATCTGCAGCTACTTCTCAGTCCACAGGAAGCGGCCAGTGATTCGCCAGGTGTATGTGCAAGACGAAATGCCAAAATATGAGGTGCCTTTGTGTGAAAAGGAAAATTAAGTGCAATTCAAAATGTCACTCTAGCCTTGCCTGCTGCAACAAGTAGGTCATGCCAGTTCTGCTTTGTGTTTCACCGGTAACAATATTGTGTTCGCATTCTTCTTTAAGTCGTGAAATGTATGTACAAGATCAAAGTGCCAAAATAGAAGGTGTTTTTGTGCTGCAACAAGTAGGTCATGCCAGTTCTACTTTGTGTTTTACCGGTAACAATATTCTGTTCGCATTCTTCTTTCAGTTGTGAAATGTATGTACAAGATCAAAGTGCCAAAATAGAAGATGTTTTTGTGCTGCAACAAGTAGGTCATGCCAGTTCTGCTTTGTGTTTTACCGGTAAGAATATTCTGTTTGCATTCTGAAGGTCATGCCAGTTTTGCTTTGTGTTTTACCGGTAACAATATTCTGTTCGCATTGTTCTTTAAGTCGTGAAATGTATGTACAAGATCAAAGTGCCAAAATATAAGGTGTTTTTGTGTGAAGAATAAAAGTGAGTACAATTCCACGTGTTACTCCGGTCTTGTAACAAGTACTTCAATCTCAGTTCTGCTTTCATTGTTTTCCGGTAAGAATATCCAGTGCTTTATTTCGTAGTTTTGTTCTTTCAGTTTCAAATGCGTATTAATTAATAAAGGCTTCTCATCTTGTGCCCTTTTAACACTTTGCGTAAAGGGTACTGGTCATTCTGTATAATGCCTAGGAATTGTATAGAATGCCTAGGAAAAGTAAGTAACATTTTCACAAAAAACGTATATTTCATAGTTTGCCGAAAACCATCAGGCATTCTATACATTACCTAGGCATTCTATACAATACCGGGATTTCACACTTTGACTGTAACATATATATATCTCTTCATCATCTTCAAAATTCTCTGATACTTAATGTGACAGCCCCCAGCTTTCAGTAACCAGTTGTGGTCGAATTAAAGTGCCACGAAGGATGACTGAAGAGATGTAATTATTCATACACATACACATATATATATATATGTGTGTGTGAATATATGAAAATTTACATGTTCAGCATCAGATTTCCCTCTTGTCATTTGTTGAGCGATCACCAGATCTCCTCTCTTAATCTGGGTCTGCTTTGCATGTCACCTCTTGTCTGCATAGGCATTACTTTTCTGCTTGTTAACCTTGTCCTTTGTGCGAGTGATGTTCTCACTTCCTTCTCTTTCGTTGGTCCATTGATGTAACTTGGTTGTCATTGCTGTTCCGAACATCAAAGACTCAGGACTTTCACCTGTGGTCGAATGAGGTGTTAAGCGATAGGCTTGTAGGGTAGAATTCAATACAGTTTTCAAGCAGAGCTTCCTAAGAGTTGAATGCTGTACTGCTTTCTTCAACGTACTCATAAAACAATCAACAAGTCTGTTGGCTTGCAGCCATAGAGGTGTACTCTTTTGAAGCTTTATGTTTGGATGCTCTTTGGAATCCTTGAATTCTCGACTTTTAACAGGTGGGCCATTATCAGACTTCAAAATGGCTGGAACGCCTATGTTGCAAAGATGCCACCTAGTTTCTCAATTAGTTGATCATGAGTTGTGGATTAGAGATCCTTTACTAGTGGAAAACGTGAGTACTCGTCCACAAATACCATTAGATGATGTCCTTTTTATCGAGTGGACTAAAGAAGTCGATGTCAATTCTCTCCCATGCATGGTTGGGGAGTTCTGACAGGTTAAAGAGTATGTAGAGTAACATATGAAGACAGGCAGGTGCATAGATGACAGGCCTTGAGTTCCTTTTCAACCCTCTCATCTAAATATGGAATCCAAACTCTATCTCGGAGAGCTATTTTGGTGACAACAATACCACATTGTCCTTTGTGACCTACTTCAATTATTTTCTATCGCAGACTCTCTGGAATCAGGATTTGTAGCCCTCTCAGTCTAACTCCTTACTGACATATGGACAGTTCATCTTTAAAGTTTTTGTATTTTTGATATTCACCATAACTGGTGAGAGATCGAGTGTGTCAGTTTCATGACTGATGTGTAATTATATCTTTCACCTCTCAGCATGTCACTGTCATGGCAGTGATGACCTCGGCTAACAATATAGCAGCTGGTGTATTTGATTTTACAATAATATTGATGTAGGCTTCAGCCGCCTTGGCACTCAGGAAAAGTAGTCAGCAGGGTTTTGATCCTTCCCTGGATGATGCACAGTGACATAATTGTACTTTTGTAATCGTAGTCCTCACCGTTAAATGTGACTCGGCATCTTGGCTTTTGGATTTCTAAAGATAGTCAGTAGAGCTTGATGATCAGTTACCAGTGTAAAAGGGTTTCCGTACAGAAATATATTGAAATGTTCATAAGCCCATTCCACTGCCAAACCTACTTTCTCAGGATGTGAGTAAGCACATTTTGTCTGGAACAAACTTCTACTGGCATACTCCACAATATGGCTGAGCATTTGGGTGTCCACTGTGCTGTGCAAAGATAGCGCCTAACTTGACTGGTCTGGCAGCAACAACATCCTCTGTATGAACCTTTTTTCTTGAAACTTCTCTCACATTCTTGTGACCACTTGAATGAAACATTTTTATTTGTTAACTCTAGTAACGGAGCACTAATAGTACCAAAGTCCTGTATATATCTTGAACAGTAACTGGCCATTCAAATAAATGAATGTATCGTAGAACCATCTTATGGGGGGATCAGCATTTGACAGTGCTTGTACTTTTGCAGGATCAGGTGTCATACCCCCATCTTAAAGATATGGGCAAAGAACTTTAACTTTGTCTGGTGGAACTCACACTTGTCTGCATTCAAAGTCAAACCTGCATCAGTGAGTAAACAGCATACTTGGGTGAAAGCTTTGTCAAGCTCCTTTTGTGTATCTCTGAAAATCAATGTCACCAGGATAATGAAATGGACGACAGGCTGGACGACACGTCGAATGACATCTTGGAGACGTTTGGCAGGTGAGGACCCACCAAAACTGACTCTCTTGTATCGAAACAGACCAACATTTGTAGTAAAGGTTGTAATGCACCTGCAATCTTTATTGTAGGTAAAGGTTAACTGATGATAACCTTTATTTAAATCAAGGTGAGGGAAGTTCTCTGCACCACTTAATTCCGTTATCATGTCAGCAATGTTTGAACTAGGATGTCGTTCTTATTCATTTGCTTTGTTTGGTTGACACATGTCAATGCGTATGCGTGCAGCTCCTTTACTGTCCTTTTTTGGCACTACTACTAAGAAAGAAACTTGGACCAGTTGAACGCTCAATTATGTGCGGGAGAATTAAAGAGTGGCGGGGCTACGTCGGCCAACGGACGTGCGAAGCACCAGCGAGGTAGTGCTTGCGTCGGCAGTTGGCCGACGCAAGCACGGAACGGGTTAAGTAATGATTCAAGTTCTTTTTCAGCAGCTTCTAGTAAATGAAAAGCAATTTGTCTATGTCTCTGAACAACAGGAAGTACATTTTCATTAATAACCAACTTTTACTTTCATAGTCTTATGCTTTTTTATAAACAATGAAACAACAAAGGGAATTGACTTACTATTTTGTTAGAAATATTCATGTTGTAATTCACAGAAATTAGTCTCATATCAGCAGCTGTACTGGAACTGAGCAGACAGGAACTTGAGGCAGTACCTTGAAAACATGGAGGGGTGCTTGCATCTTTTTTTTCTTGTGTTTCATTGTTGCTACAAATGCATCTTGATTTTTTATGGGCGTTGATGCAGCTCATGTAAACACTTTGGTTTTCAATGGCATTAATCAAAGCAATGGAGATTATTCATTATATTTCTCTTCAGCATTTATGTTTATCGATGCACGAGAGATGTAGTGAAATGGGGCAGGGCAGAGAGTGTCGCCCTTAGAAAGGAGGAGGAAAAGGGGAAACGGAAACATCCAATGGCACTGGATTGGGAGGTTCTGGTATTGGAACTGGATGGGCTGGATCTGTTGCCATCCCAGGACGATAGACCACAGGGAACACGTTGAGTATGAAACTTGAAAAGTGGATGACACTAGGGTAAGATTTGGTGTCCATGATCAATCTTCAATCCCGTAGTATTGTAGTCTGTACTGAGGGCCAGGAGAAATGTATAGATGAGTAACCACAGCGACCAGGAGAGGGAGGGTGGAGGGGGGGGGAATGTTGGGGTGGGGGATGAAATGCCGTTTCAGTTATTTGCGGAGACAATAGAGGTTTAATGCATTCTCACCGTGTGGGGATACTACACTTCGTACATCAGGGAGTACGGGCTGCTTTTATATTGAAAAGGTCACCTGATGTAGCAATGATGGAAAAGATATTGTCATTGACAACTGTTGGGGTGAAAAAGGAAAAACCGTGATCGACGAATGTAGGAGATGTTTCACTAATGCCATGATCCGTGTGTACAGTCACGAATAAAGAGTTTAAAAAAAATGTTTATCGATGCACCACTGTCGATGATAAAAGGTATCGAGCAGCCATTTATTTTCAATCTAATCTTTGGACAATGTTTGTATAACTTTGGTGCTTTGGTATGTCGACTTTTCTTTGACTGACATTTTTCCTCACATGAGGCTGAAGAACTGTTTGATGATGTTTTAGATGACGATAGACCCTGTTAAGTGTCAATTTGCCTCAATTGATGTCGCTGCTTGGCCTTGTGGGTGTGTATTAAATGTTGCTTCTGGAATGTCCTGGTGGCCATTTTGTCTTTTCGCCGTGAGGCACTTAGTTTTTCCTTCACTTTTAACCGGCATAAAATGGTTCTCTTTCCCACAGCCTTGCATATTTGTCCAAAAGCGGGCCAGTTACCTTTGTGTGGAAATGAAAATCCACATCTAAAACATAGCTTTTTACGTGTAGACATCACTTTGTGTACTTCAATCTTTTGCTTTAGCTTACTTTTTATACTCATGACTGATTTATTCTGGGCACCTCCAGCTCCATGTCTACAGCTTATCTTTCAGCACACTACTCAGCTCTGACAATCAGCAACACTCGCGCCAGACTAAGAGTTTCTCTTAGTATACGTCGTTTGAATTAATCTGACAAGCATCCATCAATAACTCTAAGACCATAGCTTCTTCGTCATTAAATTAATTAAACTTTCAGTGTTTGATGAGTATATTGAGTCTCTTCACAAATTAATCAAAGGTTTTACCAACACTTGGTGTTCTTGACTGAAAATGAATCTTTTGTCATCAATGTTTGGTATTGGATTGAATTTGAGATCTAGCGTGTCCTTAATCTGACAATATGTGATTTCTTCATCAGTTCACAGCATTTTTTTAATGACATCTTTCACACCAGCAAGATTTTTTAGATAACATTTTTTGTTATCAGTCCTTCTAATGCAATAATGAAATCATCAAATATCTCTATCCAGGTAGTCCATCTAGCACCAATATTTTGATTTTTGGCTGTATCGAAAGGTAGTGATGGTTTCAGGAAGGTGGCAGCAAGATAAGTAGTTATGGGAGTGGATGACATGGAGGGTGAAGCTCTTTCTGCTACTGTCAGGTGGCCATTTGAGTCTGCATAGCTCGCTCTATTTCTGAGGCCTTTCAATAAACCGGCCTCAGTGTCGTCATGAAGAATTGGGAAGACGGGGACCTCTTCCTTGGTCTCCAGTGGAGACCCTTCACTTGTTGAAGACCTTTGGAGTTGTTCTGAGTCGTCACCTGGCAGCTTTGGTGGTGTGCCATTTCAAGTATTGGCCAGCTCAGTAAGCACATCCTTGTGCTTCTTCTTTGGTTTCCTCGCCCAGTGCTGGGATCGTAAAGCTAAGCTTATCAAGGCTCTGGTAAGTGCAATGATAATATACTTCTTTCTTGCTTATTCTGTCAGCCAGCGCTTCCATGTTTTTTGTTAGTATTTGACTACTGCACTTTTTAGCGCTTTTTCTTGAATCGATACGTATCAGCCTTTTGCAGTAATGCTCTGTATAATGGGCAACGTTATCTTGCGTAGTGGAGAGGTACCTTTATGTATGACCTGACAAGCAGGTTTTCGCCCATCGGCGTATAGATTCTTTGCAACACTTCCACTGTCTTCACCTACTTTACAGCGGCTGGAGTTGCTCTTTCACTTCACATGCCTGAAGCATCAATTCCGTACTTCAACAGCGACATATGTGGCATTCACGAGCAATTTCCTTGGATCACAACAAACTCTCTGGGAGAGCACAGTTGTTCTTCAGGTTACTTATCCCATATCTCGTCGCCAGTTGTGTTGTTCACCCCAGCCTGGGTACCCGCCAATGACTACGCCACACACAGAGCTTAGTTTCTCTCGTCTTTATTCGTCTGCATGTAACTGCGAAACTCAACATTCAATCAGTAGGTGGTGAAGTCCTCTTTAATCCGCTTCCTGTGGAGTCATCTCCCAAAGGTCTATGTCTGCCTACTATCATCTTGTACTGCAAAAACCTCCAGAATCAGCTACTCTGGTTCTGGTCTCCAAGTCATATCTACCTTCTATTGTGCTTCTGGATGTTCGTATGAAAGTCTAGGATGTCTGAAGTATTTTAACCTCTCAACATTCCATCCAGGTCTAGGTTTCTTGAAGCTTTGTGAAAAAAACACATCCAGATGTAACTTGACACAAGGTGAAACTGGTGATGCATGACTGCATTAAAGGTTCTTGTCATTTATGCATGACTGACAAGTAATCTATGAAAAGAAGTATTGTCCCTAATACACGCTGTAACTAACCCTAACTGCTGGCTCCTAATCAGATTATATTTCTTTATTTTAGCATCTTGGTCCTCACACCCACTGAAGCATCCCTATAAATAAGACTGGGTGTTGGAGCCCTACATCCCCTCTCAACCATTATGAAATTAAAAAGGCCTTTAGGTTATAGGGTTTCTAGAATCCATTTCTCCAATTTCATATTCGAACCTTCAGGAAGCCCCACCATCCAAACACTACAGTGGTGGAAAAGGCATTGTCATTCTGAGAATTAAGCTCCACTTCACGGATCTCCGTCTGTTTAACTCTGTGAGCCTGTTATTGATGCACTAAACCTTACTTTCAGCCTCTGTAGTATTTCTTTGTGTAGATCTAACCAGATGACATTTATGCCAACTCAGGCTGCACCAATCCAGTCTGCCATTGATGACCTCATGTTGTCGAATGTTTTTTAGGCTGTCCACTCCGGTGGATGCAGCTTCCATTGAAGCTCTGCTCCAGCCTTGTGCTCGGTTGCCAGGTCTGTGCCTACTGGCTGATGCTTTGTCTGATGTAAAAGAAATTGTCTCCTTCTACTGTGCTGAGCTTGCTTACCTACATTATCTATTGTCATTTTGAGTGCCATTAGCATTCATTACAGCAGCTATTTATTGGACCTGTGACTATTTCTAATGTCTTTGCTTTACATAAGAAAGCAATCAGCATCAGTCAAGTGACAGATGCCTCTGGAGTCGAGCAAGCACAGCAGTAGTATTCCTTATAATTACCACTTTATCTATGATGATGGCCTGCTCACTTTACCCAGCTTGTAAAGGTTCCAATATGGCTGCCAGCCTGTCTTCCTTCCCAACACAGCGACAGAAACAGGCCAATGTACTTTCTCCATATGGTTGGAGGTATACTAAACATCTCTCCATTCCTTCCTGTGATGATATCTCACACATTTAGAATGTCTTGACATTTGTATTTATATAGCGCAAACTTACCAATAACATAACAGAGTGCTGTACATTAAGGGAGGGGTTAGGAGAGGAGAGGGGTTAGTAGACGATCTACAAGATCATGTATATTTGGTGGAGATTACACAAATACATATTACACACATACTTTTCACCTTTTAGGCACAGGGAGATTAAGTCATTTGCACAGAATCACACAATGTTGAGTCAAGAGCCAAGGCCGGGATTCAAACATGGTTACTTTTCGCTTTCACATGTATTCCCTTACGTGCTGGTGTAAATATGTCTTCTGTGTACTGCGTTTCAAATGTTTTTGATGGTATTGTTTAAATCTCATCAACAAAAGGCATGCACCTTCAACTCATCTACATGTAACTAAATATTGTTCTAATACCGCTATTTTACTAACTTAGTATAATATACTAGAGAGAGGTGGGTGAGACACTGAGGGCTCGAAGCCCAATGCCTGTCTCTGGCTCAGCTTGATGTCCTCTGGCACCCTGGAGCTGAAAATGAGTCAAACTTCCATATGGCTTCTGCCTGCCACCCACGCTCTAACCTCGTGTGCCAAGAGTTAAAGACACAGCATTAACCTTTGATGTAAAACAGTAGCGAGAAATGCATCCATGTGATGGCTGAATTGCATAATGTGAAACCTGAAAATCTGGGCTCAATCCTGGCTTCCCCACTTGCCCACATTGTGTGATCCGAGGCAAATATTTTATTTTACCATGCCGCCTTCTTCTTCATTATTACATTTGAGAGCACCTTGAAATACCTCAGTGCAGGATGTTAGCTGTACAACAACATCGCTTGTTTGATTTAATAAGCTCCATGTATAAGATCACTTTTAATAAATACCTCTGGGTGCAGTGATACAGTAATAAATATAAGGTAAAACGATTCCTCACGTCAGAGAAATAACATTTTGGGTATTTTGAAAAGACGTTATCTTATCTTTATTGAATGTGTGTTGCATAATTTACATCCTAAATATTTTCATTTCTCGATTCGCCAATGGGTTCTTAGAGCCAAGGTAAACCCTCGGCTCTGACTCGGTTCTCCCTGTTAATTGAGTGGCTTGCCCACTTCTAGTATTCACTGGCCAGGACCATCTACTGCTAGCACTGGGACTGTTGCCAGGTTGAGGGGAGAAGCTGCAGAGAGCCAGAGGCTTGAGCAGGGTAGTTATTCTGTATGTGACCTGCTCTAAGCTGCTGAAGAGGAGATGCATTCCTGGAAAGCCAGATTTCTTCTGTAAATGTGGAATTCTTCACAATTTTAAAGGGTGCGGCAAGCGAACAGGGAATGGCTGTCATGGTTTTCTAACACACCGGGGCTTTGCCAGCGTATTTTTATTTTGCTGATCGAAGTAATGTCGGGGCATATTATCAAGGGCCTTAATTCATGTGTTAGCGACCTTTTCCGGTTGCTAACGCATGAATTAATTTTCGCCCTATTATCAATGCATCGCTAATTCCGGTTAGCGACACATTTCATGCGTTATTCATCGCCCCCACGCTGGGGGCAATGAATAACGCTAATGAGATGCAGGGTGGGCGTTCCCACGTCCAACCACATGTAAAATGTGGTTGGAGGTGGGATTGCCTTATTCACAACACATGCTTTTAGTACGTGTTAGGCATTGCTAACATTAGGGGGTGGATCATAAAGCTGAATCCACCCCCCCATATTATCAAGGCACACATTAGCGTGTGAAAATAGCGCTTGTTTTCACGCGCTAATGCGACCTATCGACGATTTCACATCGCCTGTTGGCTTTAGCGTTGAGAATACGCTGCGAACAGGCGATGTGAAATCGGCGATAGAATTTTCCACGTTATCAACGCTATGCGATATTTTTTGCACAGCGTTGATAATATGCCCCCTTGTCTCTTAAAATGCAAAGTATCAGCTGTCATACATCCAGTTTGGCGAGCCTTTAAAAGATGTGTGTGTGTGTGTGTGTGTAACAATATTCTGGGGTGAGTCCGTGTACTAAAGAGCACCAAGATGTAGGAGAAACTCAAGATCCTACTTCCGGGTGGGGGCTGGGAGGAAGGAATATTTCCTTTTAAGCATGGTTTATCCTCTTTGGAATATGTTCTTTAATAAAATAAGTTACAGCTTTCAATTTACTAAGCCTTTACCAACCCCACGCAGTCCACTCATTGACTAACACAACAGTTCTGAGGTCCATCGTCAGAGGGAAATATGCTTAGTAAATGACATCACACAGTGCAACATTCGTAAAGGGACTTCATGTGCAAATCTGGTAAAAAATATCAGATAGTACATTCCACATACAAAGGTTTCCCCTTTACTTTTCTAATACTTATTTGAGACTAATTATCTCTCTGAAGTACTGTCCGCTACTGGTGCAGCATTATGTTGTGCACGTCCTTTTAGCGTTTCTCCAGGACATATAATTTCTCTATTCACCTGCTCTCTCTTCTAAACAAATTCAAACTGCTTCTTCTAGAAAGTGATTTCAGAACTGCTGTTTAAGCCCTCCTTCGCTGGCATCTGGACCCTAGTATTGCCTTACTGCATGGGCCTTCTCGACTCCACAATGGCACCACTTAGAGGCATCCTGCACTCCAGGGTCTGAAGAAATATGGTTCCATCACTCCCATCCTGATGGTTATTGGCCCCCTTGACAGCCTGCCCTATCTCCAGAACCAGCTGTATCATTTACAAACTCAACAGGAACAGCAACCCCGCTTATTTTGCAGACAAGCTCAACATCTCTGGTGGCTCTCGAGACCCCCAGACCCAGGACACCATCAGGCTGCGGATTGGGAGTGTAAATAAAAAAAAAGAAAAGGAGCAGGCCTTTTTAAGCCATTCCCCCAAGATCTGGAACAATATCTCTGTATCCATCAGGACCACCCCAACCCTGCTCCAATTTAGGAAAGAGTTGAAGACCCACCTATTTAAAGAACACTACAGCACAGTGCATTAACAGTCCACAAACCAGCTACCTCTCTTATCACTCATTGACTCTATGCTTGTATTTGATCCTGTCCAGTTCCCAGCTGTCTTTTGGCTAGATTTGTGCTGTAATACTATATACATACATAAATGCATACCAGCTCAGTAACATAAAGTGTGATACATTCTCTGAAGTAAAACTCTGAGCTTCTACAGACACCCTGAGAGTGATCTATTTAAGTCTCCTGTTCTAGATGCAAACTCCTGCCTCAATCTAGCAGGTTCCCATCAAAAGCTGTTTCTCCTGGATGAGTGGCGATTTAGTGTTATAAAGTAGGGTTAGGGTCCTCACACTCTGGTCACATCCGCTGAGGGAAGAAGGCTTCTACCAAAGTTCAATTTCTTAGCTGATCATAACTGTGACCCATCCAAAACAAATGTTATGCAAGCAAATGATAGGTGGAGAAATCACAAAAGCTGAAAGCAAAGCTTATAATGTCAACTGCATGGCAGATTACCATCTCAGTGACACACACAGCACTTGTCACCAGGGACGGCAGGCAGTAACATATGTTGGTGGGGCAGGCAAATGGGTGATGGGTGGGTGCATGCATGCAGGCTGGGTGAGTGGCTACAATGCTTGCTGTACGTCAGACCTCCACCTCGCTCCAGTCCCTCGGCTCAGAGGGCTCATGCTCCAGCCAATTCCATTAACCAATCCTGGTGCTACTCTCATGCTGGTCACCAGCATGACAGATTGACCAGGATTGGATGGAGCAGGCTGGCTGGATGCGTCTTCAGGTCCTGGAGACCTGTGCTTGAGCTCCACCCAGCTGTGGAGAGCTGCAAAGTGCGCATGTCACTTTGGCCGGCACAAGTAAACCGCCCATTTGGCCAAATTGACATGCGGACTTTGGAGCATCAAGCTAGCGCCTCTAGTTCTCTATGCTGCCAATTGGCAGCAGAGGAGGACACCCCCCCATTTCTTCCAGCTGGGGGCAGGCTGGCGGCTGTGACACGTCACGTTAAAAATAAAATGGCAATGAAATATTTTCATTGACATTTTATTTTTCACGTTTAGCGTAGCTACAGCTGGCGGGGGGCGACGCTCTCCCACCCTCGTACAGAAACTGCCACTGCTTGCCACACAGTTTTGCATTAGTCCCTTTGACGCCAATGTTCATAATGATGGTACAGCACTGCACTACAAGTGTAAACTGACCACGTATCTCTATATTTTGCTCTCCATCAGATTATTAGGAAACACATTTAGAACATGTGTTCCCATAATAATCTGCTGGAAGACCATTTTGTCTTTGCATTATGATATTAAGTAATTTGTACGTTTTTTGGTACTTAAGTGTTATCCAATGGATATATTTTTTTTCTGTTCACTGTCTGAATGAGTAACAAACCAAAAATAAAGGTGAAGGTAATCTAAGTAGCCGGACAGGAGACCACACCAGTGCAAACGCATAATCTTGCCAAATGTATCTTTGAAGCTGTTTCAAAAAGACAGCATTTGCTTAATGAAAGTCAATAAGTCAAGTTACAAAAAATAAAAGTAATTCTTTGTTCCTTCGTCTGTGGTTATTCTTCAGATGTTGAAGTGTTTCACAAGCATGTGCTTGTGAAACACTTTCAACATCTGAAGAAAAAACACGGACTAATCAAAAACAACCGGATATTGACTTACTGATGTGAGGTAAGACTGTGCAACTGGTCTGCTTATAAAATTGTTGGTAAACCCATAATTGTTGGGTTTCTGTTCTCACACCTGGTAGTGACAGGATGAGCATTGAGGCTGCACCTACGCATGTGACCTATTGTATTGACTTTCGTCCGGTTTTCTAATATAGCTTTTTTATTTAAAATTATTTTATTTTTCTATCCAACCAGTAGTTACAAAGCATGAATAAACATTGTAAATGCCATACAGTAGCTTTACATATCACATGGGAGTACATTCTGTATCCTATACAAGTAATTTATCACTATTTCAGCTCTCTATTACGGCAGTCAATAACCTGATGTACGAGTTTCCGCACTCCCGCTAGGATCGCCGATTCACACCGTATGTTGTGTCTGTTACATGTGAGTTACGTTTTTTATGTTTGTACGGTAGGGTGTGATCTTATAGGTCAGTCTGCGTCTTCGGTCTCTGAGATCGCCTGTAAGTATTGAACAATTGGTTCCCAGAAGTCTCTGGGCCTTGAGGCTTGTGGAATGTCTTCTGCGTACGTCTCTAGCGTTGCCTTACAGTAAGTCATATCTGTAATCCAGTCTTTTAGTCTAGGGCACGGGTACTCATAGTACGGACCGCGGGCCGCCAGCAGCCCGGCAAGTCTTACTTGGTGGCCCGCGGACCTTGCAGACATCGTACCCGTGTTTTACTTTTTTTTTTTAAAGAGTGACTGCAAACACTGCCGGTTGCAGCGCGAACTCAGAGACTCTGCTGCTCTGTGGGGGCCGGGCGATTACAGTGATAGTCAGAGTGGAGCTGCAGGGGCGCTAAGAAGAGCTGAAATCCAACAGAGCCTCATTAACATACAAATGGTCTTTTAAAGACCTGTGAAGTGCTCGGGTGCGGCTGTGTGTGTGTGTGTGCCCTGGAAGCGGTCTCAGCCCGGGCACACACAGGCAGGGTGACATGATAGAGGGTGACAGAGGGAGGTAGAGGGAGGGAGACAGAGGGAGAGGGGAGCAGGGGGAGGGAAATGGAGGGATACAGAGAGAGGGAGAGGGAGGGAGGGAAAGGGAGGGAGACAGAGGGAGAGGGAGGGAGTGAAAGGGAGGGAGGGAGGGAAAGGGAGGTGGAGGGAGACAGAGAGAGGGAGACAGAGAAAGGGAGACAGAGAAAGGGAGAGGGAGGGAGACAGAGGGACGGAGACAGAGGGAGACAGAGGGTGACAGACAGAGGGAGACAGACAGAGGAAGGGAGACCGACAGAGGGATACAGAGGGAGACAGACAGAGGTAGGGAGACAGACAGAGGGAGGAGGGAGACAGAGGGAGGGAGACAGAGGTAGGGAGAGGGTGACAGACAGAGGGAGACAGAGGGAGGGAGACAGACAGATGGAGACAGAGGGAGGGAGACAGAGGGAGATGGAGTGAGAGGGAGGGAGGGAGGGAGAGGGAGACAGAGGGAGGGAGAGGGAGACAGAGGGAGGGAGACTGACAGAGGGAGACAGCCAAAGGTAGACAGCCAAAGGTAGACAGACAGAGGGAGACAGACAGAGGGAGGGAGACAGACAGAGGGAGACAGACAGACAGAGGGAGACAGACAGAGGGAGGGAGACAGACAGAGGGAGGGAGACAGAGGGAGGGAGACAGAGGGAGGAGGGAGACAGATAGAGGGAGACAGAGGGAGGAGAGAGACAGAGGGAGGAGAGAGACAGAGGGAGGAGGGAGACAGAGAGAGGGAGACAGAGAGAGGGAGACAGAGAGAGGGAGACAGACAGAGGGAGGCAGACAGAGGGAGGCAGACAGAGGGAGACAGATGGAGGGAAACAGACGGAGGGAGACGACAGACAGAGGGAGGGTGACAGAGGGAGGTGAAGGGCGACAGAGAGAGAGAGACAGAGGGAGGGAGACAGAGGGAGGATGTCAGAGAGAGGGAGGGAGAGAGAGGGACGGAGACAGAGGGAGACTGAAGGAGACAGACAGAGGGAGGGAGACAGACAGAGGGAGGGAGACAGACAGAGGGAGGAGGGCGACAGAGGGAGGAGGGCGACAGAGGGGGGAGGGAGACAGAGAGAGGGAGAGGGAAGGAGAGAGAGGGAGACAGAGAGAGAGGGAGTGAGACAGTCAGAGTGAGTGATACAGAGGGAGACAGGGAGAGTAAGAGGGAGTGAGACAGGCTGAGGGAGACAGAGGGAGACAGAGGGAGACAGGGAGAGAGGGAGAAAGAGGGAGAGAGGGAGATAGAGAGAGGGAGGGAGACAGAGAGAGCGATAGAGAGAGATAGAGAGAGAAAGACAGAGAGAGATGTATATATGCCGGGTCTGGTGGCTCAGTGGACGAAGGCGTCCGCTGCAGGAACCTCTGTTCAGTCTCATGGTCACAGTTTTTTTAATTGCACTAGCCCCGCCCCACACTGACCCCTCTCCCACTGACCCGGCCCCCACCGGTGCGGCCCTCGGACACAAACAACACTGTAAATTTGGCCCCGAGAGAAAGTTTGTGAGTACACATGGTCTAGGGGGTCTCTTACTTCCCCATCTCATCGCCATGCGTCTCTTAGCAAGTAATAGCGCAACCGCCAAGAATGTTCTGCTTCTGGCATATTTAAGCTTCCTGACTTCTAGAATGCACACCAAGGGAGTATTAGGGATCTGTTCCGATAACATCTCAGTGAGTGCGTCAGGGACTTCACTCCAGTATATCTGCAACTGAGGACATGCCCATGACATTTGCAAGAAGTCAGCGCTCGGTGTATTACACCTTTGACAGTTATCCGTCTCCTTAAGGCCTAGTATGGGTCGTTTAGCCGGCTTGTAATATAGTTGATGAAGAAATCTGAAGTGAATAATGCGCAAGTTACAGTTCGATGTGAGTAACGTGAGTTGTGTGCAACTGTATTGCGAGTCATGTTCGTCTATTGTCTTGCCCAACGTTGTTTCCCACCTATGTATCGCCGTATTAGGTTTTTCAGCTTGTTCCTCTTGGGCCGCATTATACAGGTGTGTCACTAAGTTTCTCCCGGTAGGGGCTATTAACAGTATTTGTAATGTGTTTCATTGCGTGGGTTTGTCTGGAAATGTGTTGTATAATGTCCTAATTGCCGTGCTTAACCGTAGGTATGCAAATTTCTTCAATGGGGTTTGATGGGCGCAAAGTGAGGGGTCTGTCAAGTTAATAAATTTATTGTGTGGGAATAGAGTACCCATAGTGGTCAACCCCATCTCTACCAACAAAGGGTGCATTTTCTTTTCTTGTGTTACAGTAAGCTCAGGGTGTCTCGCCATAGGCAGCTCTCTCGCGTAGACTGGGAGTTTGTGTGCTCTTTTTGCCAGCGCGTGCCATGCCCTAGAGATGCATTGAGCTGTTTGTATCTTGTCTCGTGGTGTGTGTTTCGTCGGATCTGATAGTAGAGCAGTCACTCAGTGACTTGAGATGTACACTGTCCTTTTCCACCGCTATGTGTGGGATATATGTCTGAGGTTTCGTCCAAAAGTGTAAATGTTGTGCCTGTGCACAGAGGAAGTGTAGTTGAAAGTCTGGTGCCCCAAAGCCCCCTAGGTGGTATGGTTTGGTTAGTGTCTTCCAATCTGTTCTGGCTTATTTGCCAGCCCATCTCAGTCGTTGCAAGATAGAGCGTAGTCGGAAAAAGAAGGCCTTGGTCAGCCATATTGGTATGTTCCAGAAAAGATATAGGAATCTGGGTAGTATGATCATTTTTTGTAGGGCTATTCTGCCCGCCATGGAGAGAGGCATTTTAATCCATTTATCCACCTGCTCTTCCAGTCTCACCAGCCCTCTACCATAGTTCTCTATGATAACCAGGTCTGGATCGCGATGGATCCAGACTCCCAAATATTTACCTGGGTATGTTCGCCAGCTTAGAGGGGACTCCAGAACAGGTTCCTGGGTGTCGGCAGTGAGGGGTATCACTACCAATTTATCCCAGTTTATTCGAAGACCTGCATATTGTTAATATCTGACATATTCGCTACTGAGTGAGTTTAGGTTCCTGTCAGGGCGCGTGGAATATAGGACCATGTCGTCAGCGTATAATGCAATTCCAATGGGCCGAAGGTCAAATTGCAAGGCTGCCTCAGAGTGTTTCTGCCTAATTTTACAGGCCAGTGGTTCCAGGATTAATGCAAATAGCATTGGTGACAAGGGGCAGCCTTGCCTGGTGCCGCGTGTAATCTCTATTGGGTTGGATGTGTTCCCGTTTATTCTTACCCGTGCTCTAGGCGTGGTATATAACAATGATATCCATTTGAGGAATGGTTCCGGGAACCCCATTTTACTAAGGGTGACAAACATGAAGCTCCATTCCACCGAGTCAAATACTTTAGCAGCATCCAAGAGGCCGTGGCCGCTGGAGTGTCCGGATCAATGTGATGGTATAGCGCAAAGATGGTGCGTATGTTGTGAGTGGTGGATCGCGTTTGCATAAAGCCTGCCTGGTCTGGCAATACTAGATTGCATAGTAGCGGTTGTATTTTGTTCACTATTATTTTCGTCAGAATCTTGGCATCTATATTTATGAAGGATAAAGTAGGAGCCTTACCCGGTTTTGGGAGTGCTATCAGGAGCGCTTTGCTTAGTGAGGGCGGAAGTGTGCCCTCTTCGTATGCTTCCTCAAGCATTTCAGCCAAATGTGGGATCAGTAGACCATGAAATTCTTTATAAAATTCCCCTGGGAGCCCATCTAGCCCCGGTGCTTTATTGTTAGGGAGGGAGTTAATGGCATCTACAATTTTGTCTTTAGTAATATTGTGACAGAAGTACTTCCGGTGTGTGTCGGATAGCCATGCTAATGCTATGTCTCCCAAATATTCCTGTATGTCCGATGTAGAGTCCATCGTCTGAGCAGTGTATAGTTGAGTGTAGTAATTGGTGAAGCATTCTAGAACAGCTGGGGTGTCCTATACCGTTTGGCGCTGGTTGGATCTGGGTAATGTACGCTGTGGTGTGGGTAGGTTTAATTTCATATGATAGCACCCTTCCAGGTCTTCCACCCTCCCCGTAGTTCCTAGCCGTGTATTTGCGTGAAATGTGTTTTACCTCGTTCTCTGCAAACTCGTTATATTTATCAATCTGTGTCCTAATGTCGGCTAGTAATGAGTTGTCGTGGGTGTCCTCGAACTCTCGTTCCAATCTGTTAATGTCGGCTCGGCTTCTACTCTTTCTAGTTGTCTTTGGATATCCCTAAGAATGCCTGCCTGTTTACTAATGCAATGGCTCCTAATGGTGACTTTGAAAGCCTCCCAAAGTGTTTTTGTGCTCTTTACCGATCCAGAGTTGTCTTTGAAATAATCTATTATCGCCTGATGTAGTTCTTCCCGGAACACCTGGTCCTGAAGCGCTGTTTGTCTCAATTTCCACGTGAATTGTCGTGGGGTGTGTGTCGGGAGTTCCAATTTGATTCGCACTGGAGCATGATCCGAGAGTGTTTTGGGTAAGTGGTCAATAGCAGTGGCCCATGTGCATACGTCTTGGGATACTAACCAGTAATCCAGCCTGGACCATGTGCGGAGCGTTAGTGAGAAACATGTACCTTCTTTTCTTTCTGGGTGTCTTTGCCTCCATATATCTACTATGTCCCAGTCTTCCATTCCTTCCCTCAGTACCTTAGCCGATTGTTTACCATATCTGTCATTCCCAGTCAATCTGTCCAGTGTGGGGTCTAAACAGGTATTAAAGCCTCCGCCCCATAGTATGGCTGTGGGATGGAGATCCTGCAGCTGTGTCCATATTTGTGCATAGAAAGAGAGGTCATCGTTGTTCGGACCATATACATTGACTATTGTTAATAATGTGCCGCCAAAAGAGCCATTCACTATAACGTATTGCCCCTGGTTGTCCTTTACGGTTTTAATAAAGTTGTGTTGTGTTTCACTAAGAGTACGGCCCCCCCAAGCATATGAGGAGTAGGACGATGCCAGCCTGAATGCTGCCCATCTGGCACCTACTCGTTTCTCCCTTAGGTCAGTCAGATGTGTCTCTTGTAGGCAAGCCACGTCCACCTTTTGCCTATCTAGATATGCCAGAACGTTACGTATTTTCTGTGGGTTGTGAAGGCCTCTGACGATCCATGACAGGAACGTCAGCATTCTGTGTTGTTCCATAGTATCATTCCTCTGTCGTGTCTCTGCCAATTAAATGGTTGAGGTGTCTAAGGTGTATCCTAGTGTCCCCCATAAGAACGTCCACTGTTTCACTACTGGTCAGCGTTTTCTGTTTAACCCCTGCGCCCACCCCCTCCCACTCCACTTTCCCTTACTATTGGAGACAATACCAACAGTAAAATACAACATTGCCCCGCAAAAATATAAAAGAGAAAAACAGTATGAACATTTCTGTGGTTCACACGTAGCGGTCGGAGCTACCATCCCATTGCTTGTGGCAAAGGCCACATGGGTAAACACCCTAGCTTCGTATATACAAGAACTAAACACTTTACAACAATTCTGGATAATATTATTAAAGAACCTCCTCGCACCAGGTGCCAATAGACTAAGCATTGCAGGGATATCTATGGGTTAGAGCCACTCAGTTAGATCATAAACCACAAAAATTGTCTGCCGACTTATCTGATCTTGCATAGTATAGTCCGCCCTGTAGTTGAACGTCCCTTGAGGTCTTGCCGTTGATAGCCTCCAAGACGAGAGCCCGTCTTCTTCAGTGCACAAATAGTTTGTTGTAGTGTCTGTGGTTCATTGTAGATCCGCGTTTTCCCGTCGTCTGTGATTTTAAGTCTAGCCGGGTATAGCATAGCATACGGAACCTTTAGATCTCTTAATTTCTGTTTCGCTGTATTGAACATTTTCCTCGCTTCTTGCACTGATGCCGTGCAGTCTAGGTAGAGGGGAATGTCCATTCCTTCATGAGACAATTTGCCCAGCTCTCTGGCCTTTCGAAGCGCTGCATCGCTGTCCCTATAATTTAAGATTTTTGCTATGATCGGCCGTGGTCAGGAGCTAGTTGGTGGTTTTGGCGCCAATGATCTGTGGGCTGTCTCGACTATGAAGATGTCGGAGAAAGTGTCCCTCCCCAGCATGGAGATGAGTAGCTGTTCTACATAACATTCCATTTGGCCCGTGTTTGTCATATCTGAAACTCCCTTTATGCGAATGTTGTTTCTTTGGGACCTTGCTTCTAAGTCCTCTGTCTTTGCGTTGTCTCCAGTTGCTTCTCCTTCTTGGTCTGTTTCGCTTCTATCTGTACTTATCCATCTTCAGCTTCAGAGATCCTGCGCTCCGCCATGTCTATTCTTTCTGTGTGTCTGTCTAGACGTTCGGACATTCTGTCAACTCTATACGTTAAGGAATCAATTTTCTCATCTATGTTTGACAGTGTGACTTAGATCGTGGAAAACATGGATTGTAATCATTTGTCACTCCTCCTGTGGCTTCCACCGTTGACTGCTCCGTTGGCTGCTCTTCGGGGCTTTTCTCTTGGTGCTTCTTCGCCTGTTCAAAATGTATTTTTGGTTGGGTGCGATCTGTCTTGCTCATGATTGAGGTGCGTTTCTGGCCATCCCGCGGGTTCGCCCGCTATAACAGCGCTGGAGTGGGTCAATGCCAAATAGTTTGGTCCGGTCTCCCCTATAGTGCAGGGGGTATCTATACTGTGCAGGGTGCCCGGTTCACTAAAAGTTACCTGCGTCAGGGGCAGTTCCGTTTTAGGGCATAGGGCTCTGGTGTAGGTGTGGGCTCCGTTTTCTAGTAGAGATGCAGGTGAGGAGTCTTACTGTATGTTCTGGAATTGTGTGGTTATTCCAGTCTTAGCCTCTCTATGGATTTCACTGCCACAGCAGTAGATCATAAAAAGGGGGGGGGTTGGCCCATGGAGACCCGGATCCCAATGGTGATGCAGCCGTGCATGCAGACAGAGTTCCTCTGGTGACCTCTTGTCCTGTCTATGGGGCCTCCCGTGTTTCACCACCTCATTTCGGTCCCCTACCGGTCAGGGGTGCTTGCGCTTGTGAATCTCACTTTTTACCCTTGCCCAGGCTGATTTCTGCCTCGCTCCCAGCACCGCATTCGCATTTTCTGTTCCTCTGAACCGTTGCTTCAATTATATTGGGCCACGCACCTTATTGTATGTCCTTTCCCTCACAGCCGATGGAGCACGTCGCGTTCAGTTCCTCGCCTCTTATTTGCTGTATTTGGGGCCACCGGCAATGCTCTCATTTCATCCCCATACCTCCAAAGGGTGACCACAGAGTCTGTCTTGTGGAGCGCCGCAGGCCCCTGTTTGATGCGGCCCCGGGGTGCAGCTCACGGCGTGTGTAGCGCAGCTCGCAATGTCTCCCGTGCTTCCCTCTGTCTCATCGTTTTTTTTTGGCACACTTCTGTAGTTAGACACTCATTTACTCCACCCTCGGATAATTCGCTTGCTGTAACGGACGTGTGGCCCCTGGGCGTACCTATTAGAGGGTGTGCAGGGCATACAGCTTAATGCTTCATGTTAAAACAGGCTTCTGCAGTAGCATCTGTGTGATACATTGAGTAATATCTGTGGTGCATTTTATTTATTTATTGCATGGGTGAAATAGGGAAAGAAGTGTTTGATGGGTCAAGGACAGGAGGTTTGTTGGAGTGTCGGTCAAATACTGCTCCGAGAGCCACCTGGCCACCCACTGCAGTTGGGCTGCCAGGTAGTACTGTTCTAGGTTAGGAAGTGCGAGCCCGCCTTGGTTTGTCGGCAGGTAAAGATTCCGGAGTGCGACTCTGTTACGGGAGGTTCCCCAGATGAGTTCTGTCATCGCTCTTTCCAGGGTACTGAAAAAAGCTGGTGGGATATATATAAGAAGATTGGCAAAGAAGTATAATAGTCGCTGCAAGACTATCATTTGGACTAATGCTACGCGGCCCATAGATGCCAGAGGGAGTGCTCCCCAGAATGTAATTTACGAGCGGATAGGGGCTATTGCCATCCCTAGATTACCTTCAAGCAAGTCCTTTTGGCAGTGCTATATCCGGATCCTCAAATATCAGAAAGTGTGTGTTTGCCACTTGATGCTCGTGCTATTGAGTGTGTCATGGGGATTGGGACATGAGCCATCAAATGGATAAAGACAGGACTTGCATGTGCTTATTACTAGTCCAGACAGGGCACTGAATTCCCCCAGGATATGTTCTACCTCTCCCGGGATTGAGTGCACGTCTTTCAGGTATATGAGGGGGTCATCTGCACATAATGAGATAATGTGCATGCCATCTCCCAGAGGGATCCCCCAGCCCGTGCCCCTTGCTTGAAACATTGCTGCCAGTGTCTCCACAGTGAGCGAAAACAGCAGTGGGGATAATGGACACCCCTGTCTGGTGCCCAGCCGCACCTTGACCGGAGCCAAGATATATGGGCCTGTCTGTAACCTCATCACTGGGTCCTTGTACAGGAGCCTCACCATTCCAATGAATGTTCCCCAAGCCCATACAATGGTAGCACCGCAAAAAGGATGTCCCACTCCAGGGTATCGAAAGCCTTCTCTAGGTCTAAGATCAGGCAACCTGCGTGAGGCCATTGGTTTGGTGCGTATTTAGTGACTCTGAAAAACTGTCGGAGGTTCAAAGAGGTGCTTTGTGTTAGAACAAATCCATTCTTGTCCTCATGCACTAGTGATTGGGCTAGTGGTGCCAGCCTGTCTGCTAGGAGCTTCGCCAGGATTTTATAGTTGGTGTTTAATAGAGCCAGAGGCCTATATGAGCTCAGGTCTGTAGGGTGTCTGTCTGGCTTAGGGAGTGAAACCAGTCGTGCTTCATTCAGTGTTTGTGGGAGGGCGGCATCGTCTATTGCAGTGGCATAGATTGCCTGGAGGTGTGGCACCAGTGTTGCCGCATACACTTAGTAAAATTATTTCAGGAGTCCATCCAGGCCAGGGGCTTTCCCTGTTGCCAGCGCCGGTATAACCCCTTTAATCTCCTCTTGCTGAATCGGAGCGCATAGTGCCTCGCTCTGCTCTAGTGTTATGGTGGGTAAATGCATCGTGGATAGGAACGCTCTTGTTCTTTCCTGATCTAGTGGAGTGGTGGCTTTGTAGAGGGTCATGTAGTGTTTTGTCATCTCAGCATGTATTTCATGTTGAGTGTACACTGTGGGGCTGACTGCAGGACACATAGTGTGTATGGGGTTTTGAGGTTGCTCCTGATGCAGCAGCCAAGCAGCGCAATCTTCCAGGCCTATCTGACGTCGCGTGTGTGCGTGCCGAATGTGCTGTGTAGTTTAGACATCGCAGTCACTCTAATAAGTCTATATGCTTGCTTTACTTCTTGTGCAACTGTTGCGAGTCTCCTGCGTAAAATTTCCTGTTCTATTTTCCCTATCTACCGGGCTCGCTGTCTGACATGTTCCAGATTAGTCCCATGCTGTGACCCCTGATGACCACTTTAAATGCTTCCCATTGAGATGATATGTTATGTGCAGTGCCGGTGTTGTTCTCAAAATATTCTGTTGCAGCTGCTCCCAGTGAGGCTCGGAATGCGGGGTCATCTAACACCGTTGGCTGGAGACGCCAAGTGGGGACTGGGGGCAGGCCAGCCTCCTAGGTCAGTTGTAGCAATTGGGGATTGTGATCGGAGTGCGTGCTACTTAGGTAGTCGACATGTTTAATGAGTGACAGCAGTGAGGGAGAGCTCACGATCCGGTCCTGCCGCACATGTAGATCGTGTACATGAGAGTAAAAAGAATACATGCTGGTGTCCGAGTTACGGGCAAAACAAATATCTGTCAGAGACCAGTGCGCCAGCCAAGCGTTTAGGGTCGATGCATTTGAGGAGATTGTTGTGCGTGTCATTAGAGGAAAGGATCGGTCTAAGGAAGTGTCAAGCACTGAGTTGAAATCCATTCCCAGCAGCCATGGGATACCAAACCAAGATGCAAGCGTGTTTGTGAGATGACACAGAAAGGCAGGCTGTTTTACATTTGGAGCATATATGGGCCCTATCAGGTTGGACTGGCTGTTTAGTCGGCCTTTCACGAGGACATACCTGCCATCTGGGTCGGTCTTTACCTCTTCTGTCGTGAAAGGGGTTCCCGCTCTGACCCATATTAGTGTTCCCCTGGCTTGAGGGGAGAAGTTGGTGCTGAACACCTGCCCTCACCAGCACCGGCGGAGTATGGAAGCTTCCAGCTGTGTAAAATGTGTCTCTTGCAATTGCGCTATGTTAGAGACCCTACCCTGTAAATATGATTGTATGGAACAATGCCTGGCTGGGGAATGGATGCCTCTCACATTCCATGTAATAACATTGCTTTGTGTAATTTGAATCGATTATGTATCTGAGCACTGTGTTTGGATGTAGGTAGCCTGTTGACCTTTTAGTGATGAGGATGCTTGAATGTGCCAGTTCCAGGTGGTATGTGCTTTGGTGTGAGATGCATAAAGAAAAGTACAAGGGATAAAACAGAACAACTTGTAAAACATTATCAGAGCTGGTCCCAAACGAGGACCCTCCCAAACCATATCGAAGTCCCATACTGCTTCCAACAACGTTAGTTCGATATAGGGCTGGGTCGTGCAGTGGCGGTAGTCTCTTTGTGTCCTTGTGATGTGACATCTGCGGAATCCCTCGTACAGGCCATAGGGCCTCGGTTAATCTTTTAATGTGTTCATGGTGCTGCATCATGGCATTATGACATGGTTATCCCTGAATGCTGCGCAATACCTCCTGGTCTGATTGTGGCCTCTAGAAGGATAGTACTGATCTTGGCTATCTCACCAGCCCGCCCCGGGAGGAAGCAGAATGTATTAGATTGGAGTGGGGATCTACTCGGGCTAGATGATGTTGTCGGAAGTCTGCGGTGTCACCTCAGGGAGGTGTGGCAAATCTAGCCCTGTGGGCCATGGATGAGCAGGATTTTCTTCATTCATGGGTTGAATGGGTTCTGTGTCTGGGTCTGAATTATGGGGTTGGTCCCCCTGACTGTAGGAAGACGTGGGATCTCACGAACAGTGAGCCTAAAACACACCCGGTACTGCACACGATCTTAAATATGGGAGTAGGGAAACACCTCATCACCTGGATATACAAATCGGACCGAGGGAGGAGCGGGGTAGGCCTTGTACATAGTGCCAATATCGGCCCATACCCCGGACCGCTCCTCCTCCAACTTTCCCAAATAACAGACACCACACTATGATTTGTTGGAGAAAGTTGTTGCAGCTTTATTAGTATGTACATTATGCCAACATGTTGGATTATCTTACGGGCGATCCAGGGTCAGGCCGCCTCTCGCGACCCGTCCACCTGATGAGCCATTCCCCCCGTCCGGTGCTCCTGTAGAGGGTACCCTTCTGTACCTTCCTGCATTGGATCGCCCTGTAACTCCGCCTGCAACACAAAAGACAGTAATATTAGTAGCAACAAGCCCCCCCTTACTGCCCGAAAGCAGGGTAAGCGGAAGGGCGGGCAAAAAGCGCACGGGCAGCCACCGCCCGAAGTCCACGACGAAAGGGGGGAGAGGATCAGCTCGCCACCGCGTCCAGGAACAAAGAGGGTGCTTGACCCTCGCCCCCTGGAACATATAGCCTATCTTGCCCCTCCCCCTGGATGAAGGAAGTGACATCACAGGGGGACCCTCTGGTCCCCCAACACTAGACCGCTCATGGGTCTGTGCCATCCTCTGGCACTAAGGGTGGCTGCCCTCGTAGGTGGCCACCTTTGGTGGCCCGGGGCAGCCAGTCATAGTGCCAATATCGGCCCATACCTCGGACCGCTCCTCCTCCAACTTTCCCAAATAACAGACACCACACTATGATTTGTTGGAGAAAGTTGTTGCAGCTTTATTAGCATGTACATTATGCCAACATGTTGGGTTATCTTACGGTCGATCCAGGGTCAGGCTGCCTCTCGCGACCCGCCCACCTGATGAGCCATAACCCCCCGTGGTGTTAACCGCGGAGCGTTGTCAGTTTTGGGGGAAGGTCTAACCCCTCCCCTCGGCGGACCTCTATTCCGCCCCTCCCTCTCCGGGGGGCTGAGCGTTGTAGGCAACCCCCAGTTGCTCAGGTCTACAACCGCCCGAAAGACTAACGGGGTGCCGTCACTCCTCCAGGATCCACCCCAGCGTGGATCTCCCTGGGGATAATTTGCTCTCGCACCCTTCCGGTGCTCCTGTAGAGGGTACCCTTCTGTACCTTCCTGCATTGGATGGCCCTGTAACTCCGCCATGGCTCTGGGTGCGGCAGCCGCCGTCCCAGAGTCCCCCCACATACTAGCTACCTCTTAGTTAAAACCCGCTGCTACCAGCGCTTCCGCTATATCAGGCAGAAAGCTCGCCATCCCTACTTCGGATAAATGCACACCGCCTTCATCAAAGCACCCAGTGCATGTAGCAAACCATGTCTTATGAAACCAAATCCCCTTTGCTACAAGGTACTCCAATGTATGTCGGGCGACACTATCCACCATATCCTCGTTGCCTATAGACCTAGTGACCTACAGCCTGTGAATTCCCAGGCCTCCCTCGGCTCAAGCAAGGACATGTCCTCTCATCCTCTGGACAGCAAAGCTGTCCAGCAACCAAACTTCCTTATCAGTTCTGCCGCTCCTCCGGGCTGAGAACTGTAACAGTAATGTCCCTGAACTTCTCAACCAACTGCAAACTGTGCTCTGGAGATGACCTTCTTAGTGCTCCATCCCCCCCAGTCCTTTCCACTCTGAACAGCTGTGCTGATCAGCAACCAAAAGCCCCTATCCAGTCTGCCGTTCTACTGCCTGTGAAACAAAGAGGGCGCTTGACCCTCGCCCCCTGGAACATATAGCCTATCTTACCCCTCCCCCTGGATGAAGGAAGTGACATCACAGGGGGACCATATGGTCCCCCCAACACTAGACCGCTCATGGGTCTGTGCCATCCTCTGGCACTAAGGGTGGCCGCCCTCGTAGGTGGTCACCTTTGGTGGCCCGGGGCAGCCAGTCATATGCTCACACTCTTTCAGGCCTGGGCCCGACACCATCCCCAGCCGCTTTCGGCACTCTTCCCGCCTCCCCGCTCCATACCTCAGATCCTACAGCCGGGGCTTCCTCATTAAGCCACGGGACGGCTGCAATATCTTTGGCCTCGGCCTGCCTCTTTGTGGTATGTAGTTCATGTTCATGTACTTCTCCTTTATGATTCCACTTCAGAATCTGATGCATGTCATCTTATCAGATTGTTCTAGTGTCCGTTATCTTTGCCCTTGTACTTGAGTGCTGCTCTTCTCATGAGCTCTTTCTCCATATTTATTGCTTATTTAATATTCCAATAAATCTTGGATTTGACCATCAGCTTGTTTCCTGGAATACATTTATATGATATCCCTTACTTCACTCTTGGAAGGCTCCTCTGCAGATCAAGGCCTGTCACTCCCCCAGGCCGCCGCCATGCCCCAGCCTGGCTCAGTGCCGACTCATACATCCCCCGTCACTTCAGGCAGCTCCCTTGTGTTGGGTCTCACCCCGATTCTCACTGCCCCGGTGCCGTTTGTTGAATATGCATCAGCAGTAGTGCGAGGTGACTGCCTCCATGCAACCCTCGGTTTCTCCTCCACTCTCGGTCCGTCACAGCCTCCCTAATGCTCTATTCTCAGCGCCAGCTGAGCCCATTGCGAACAGGAGTTATATCGTTCTCCGACTCAGAATTTAAAATGTACCACAATGGCTGGGGGTTGTCTTTATTAATAAGAATTGATTTCTACCTAAATGAACCCTTTTTGCAACATTAGGATAAAGAAAGACTGGGGGAGAAATCAATGCTTTAACATACACATTGCAGTTTCCACACAACTTATTGATGACAGTTAATAGCTCACTGTTCATTAGGATTTTAACTTAGAAATTGCAAGTAATAAAACAGGTCCATTAATCACCAGAGTTTTTTTGACATTTTCATTCATGCCTGAAACTTGCTGGAGGCAAGGAACGGTGCAGCAAGTGCTTTTAAATCCACTATATATGTGACAACACAGCGCCCCCCTGAAGACAGCGCTCGGTGCGGTGGCACTGATCGCTCCACTCTAGAGTCAGCTTTGGTGCTAGATACAATAATCTTATTCACAGGCCTTTGCTTGACACATCGGGCCAGTGGCGTAGCATGGGGGGGACAGAGGGGCAGTTGACCCAGGTGCAAAATTCTTAGGGGCATTCTTAGGGGCGCAAACTTATAAAAGAAAAGTGAAAGGATACTTGCCACGGGCGCTGGCAACCCACGCTACGCCGTTGCAATCGTTCATACTCTTATGGTGGACCACTTTATTTTTGAACCAAGTTCAAACATCATAGCCAACAAGCATGGGCATAGCCAATAGGTCTCGCCTTTGGGACGTGTTTAGTTATCCAGCACAATACGAGAACTACATTGCATTCTGAAAACTGAAATTTTGAGCCAATTTTTTACGTGCTAGAATGAACAGTGCACAAGAAATAAATAAATAATAAAGAATAAAAGTGCACCATTCCTTTCAATTATAAGCACACAGGCACGGAGCAGGATTGCCTTTCAGTCATGCTTCTCAAGAGCTACTTTCAAATGTGATGGCCACATGGGGTAACGTCACTCAGACAAGGGACAACAGGTTTAAGAGTCAGAGTTCTTTATTTAGTACTGACCTCCACTACTGAAAGAAAATGTCCACGCAGGGAGCTTTTGGATCATTTTTTTAAATCCAAAGTTAGCCACTGTGACAGTCCTTAATTTAAACACGTTTTGTTAGCAGATCACTGATAAATTGTCTTTAGCTAAACGATTTCAGAGAGTTACATGCACATACTCTCTAGTGCAAGCTAGAATATTTGTAGAAATAAAATAAGTCAGAACTTTTAAAGTATCTTAAAAAAAGTGGGTGTGATTTCAACTTACTTTCAGAAGCCTACATTACACTATGAAAGCATTACTACATTTCCTGATGTAAACATGTACATTTACAATTGTGTAAATACAAGTTGTACATTTAGTCTATACTGCTTGTGGTAGTCAGACAAAATATCGAAAACAAAATATCGATATACAATAATATCGATGTTTTAATATCGATGGTATAGTATATCGATGTGCCATAATATCGACAGACAGAATATCGAGATTAAGGTATGTATGTTAGTAATATCGAAATTTTGTTGTTTAGTGTTATGTATTTTATTATGTTGTTTATATGTTTGCTAAATATGTTTAGAAATGTATGTTTGAAAATTAGTAATTATGTTAACATTTTGCGTTTTAGTATTAGAGCGGGTTGTGGGTTTATAGGGGAATAGGGTGGGAAGTAATTTAATAATAATTAAATAATTAATATATATTTTTAAATATTTTTTAATTATTAATTAATTTGTAATTAATTGAAACTAATTAGTTAATTACATTAATTAGATTTAATGTGGTAATATATTTAATTTAGTGTTATTGTTAATTAATAATTAATTGGTAATTAATTAATATTAATTAGTTAATTAAATTAATTAGATTTAATGTGTTAAGATATATAATTTATTGTTATTGTTAATTAAAAATTAATTGGTAATTAATTAATGTTAATTAGTTAATTACATTAATTAGATTTATTGTGCTAATATATTTAATTTAGTGTTATTGTTAATTAATAATTAATTTGTAATGAAATAATATTAAGTAGTAATTTAAATTAATTAGAGTTAATGTGTTAATATTTTTAATTTATTATTTTTTGATATTGTTATTTAATAATTAATTGGTAATTAATACTTATTAAGTCATTAAATGATTTCATTTATTTATGTGTAGTGGGTTGTGTGTTTATAGGGAAACAACCATTACAATGCAACTTTTACAACGCACTACCATTACAATGAAACTTTTACAACGCAAAAACTATTACAACGCATGCATTTACAACGCATGTTTTTACAACGCAGATACCTTTACAATGCATACCATTACAACGTAAGTATTGGTAAGTATATAATTATATTTAAAAATTTATAGTTTTGGGTTTTTGGGTCAAGGGGTATTTTTAGGGTTCAGGGTCAGTTTTTAGTTTTTGGGTAAAGGGGTATTTTTAGGGTTCAGGGTCAGTTTTAGTTTTTGGGTAAAGGGGTATTTTTAGGGTTCAGGGTCAGTTTTCAGTTTTTGGGTAAAGGGGTATTTTTAGGGTTCAGGGTCAGTTTTTAGTTTTTGGGTAAAGGGGTATTTTTAGGGTTCAGGGTCAGTTTTTAGTTTTTGGGTAAAGGGGTATTTTTAGGGTTCAGGGTCAGTTTTTAGTTTTTGGGTAAGGGGTATTTTTAAGGCACAGGGTCAGTTTTTTGTTTTTGGGTAAAGGGGTATTTTTAGGGTTCAGGGTCAGTTTTGGGTTTTTGGGTAAAGGGGTATTTTTAGGGTTCAGGGTCAGTTTTTAGTTTTTGGGTAAAGGGGTATTTTTAGTGTTCAGGGTCAGTTTTTAGTGTTTTGGGTAAAGGGGTATTTTTAGGGCACAGGGTCAGTTTTTAGTTTTTGGGTAAAGGGGTATTTTTAGGGTTCAGGGTCAGTTTTGGGTTTTTGGGTAAAGGGGTATTTTTAGGGTTCAGGGTCAGTTTTTAGTTTTTGGGTAAAGGGGTATTTTTAGGGTTCAGGGTCAGTTTTGGGTTTTTGGGTAAAGGGGTATTTTTGGGGTTCAGGGTCAGTTTTTAGTTTTTGGGTGAAGGGGTATTTTTAGGGTTCAGGGTCAGTTTTTAGTTTTTGGGTAAAGGGGTATTTTTAGGGTTCAGGGTCAGTTTTTAGTTTTTTGGTAAAGGGGTATTTTTAGGGTTCAGGGTCAGTTTTGGGTTTTTGGGGTACAGGGGTACAGTGTAAAAATTAGAGTAAAATTAAATTTAAATTAAATTAATTAAATTAAATTAAATTAAATTAAATTATATTATATTAATTGTAATTAATTTACATAAAAAATTATTATATACTTACCAATACTTACGTTGTAATGTTATGCGTTGTAAAAGTATCTGCGTTGTAAAAACATGCGTTAATATTTGTAAAATTATATGTATTTTTAAATTAATTTTACATTATTATTAATACATTTAAAAATACGATATTTTTACTTTCGATATTTTTGTACAACGATATTATTTTTTCGATATTTTTGTACTTACCATTATGTAGATATACCTTCGATATTTTTGATTTCGATATTTTTGTGTCGATATTTTTGTATCTCGATAATGTGTCTTTCGATAATATGTCAGTGATCCACTGCTTGTCATGTTGAAGAGTAGTCGATACAATGTAATTCTTTTGTATTAATTAAATTTCCTGATTCTAACATTGTAGGATAAAACACCACATGTAATTTACAAATAAGCTCACAGCATTAAAAAAAATTGCTCATTTATGAGAATGTTAAAATAAACTTGGCTCTGATGATGTCTGAGGCTATCATGTGCCTAGGAAAGTTAGGGTCAAATTAATGCTCAATTCATGTTAATAATAAATGGAATTTACTCACAAGTACCTAAGGATAAGTTAGAACAGGGCACTCACTGCTTGCAGCTTCAGTAAGGATTTTCTGTTGTACGCACCCCCTGTAGAGCGCATGTGGATGTGTTGAGAGATGATGAATGATGCTGTTAGACTACAGTTTGTTACATATGAAAAGGAAATGGATGGATGTACACATAACTATCAATAAGGTTATAGATCTAGGGAACGGAGAGGTTTGGAAAAATACCCTCACCATAAAGTGATATTTAAAATAGATCAAATTAAAAAAAATGGTAAAGAAGAGAGGGTGGTGGAAACATGCTGTCCCCCAAGATCTCCGTGGCACCTCTTGAAGCCTGCCTCAATGCGGCGGCCAGACTACTCACCGGCATGAGGAAATACGACCATATTTCCCCGCACTTGATAGCTCTCAACTGGCTTCACCTGGAGGCAAGAATACAGCTCAAAGTAGCATGCATCACGCACAAGGCCTTATATTCTAACTCCCCTGCATATCAGAGGCAGAAACTTGTGATTTGCAGAGGAATCAGAAACTCCCGTTCTGCCAGAGACCTCCTGCTCCAACCTGCACGCTTTCGTAAAAATAAAAACTACAACCGGGCTTCCTCCAGGGCTGCTCCAAGAATATGGAACTCTCTCCCTCCGGAGATCAGAAGGATACCCTCTCTGACTCGCTTCAAAAAGGATGCCAAAACATTCCTTATGAGCAAATATCTTGTTTAAACTTTGGTCTACCACCACTACGGCATTGATCTATAGCCATCTATTGCCTCCCTTCAGATTAGCTAGCTCACCCCATCAGAAACCTGGGGCCTTCTTGCGTACGTTGGTTAACGTAATCTGTAAATATGTTATCTCATCTTGAGTATTTGGATATTTATTCTGTAAATACGTGCCCTTTCTCCCTCATGTACCCTGCACCCTGCCCTCCTTCATTCGATCCATAACTGGATGATGCTATGCCTACTCTGTACTATGCTTTCCTGTAAAGTTCTCTGATACCCTAACGGGTCAAGTTTGTGCTCTATAAAACACATGAATAGATAAATAAAAAAAGTGATTACCTTATGAACTTGTGGTTCCCTTAGAGCCTGTTGTGCCTGACACCAGTACTATATTATTATTTATACCTGTAGAGGCAGAGTATTTTTCTCTCCTCGGTGGGTTTTAGCATTAAAGTCCATCTACAGAGTGAAAGCCTCTTTGCCGTCGTGCTGGGATACATAGTACACTTCGTTCAATGTGAGTCCCAATGTCAATGTGCAGGCAGTAAAGAGAGACTTGGGCCACCTATGCCTGGAATGTGGTAGCATCATCTTGCAGTAGGCTGATGACCTCCTTGTGACATTTCCATCACTTGAGACCTTTGAAAGCCTGTGAAAAAGACACTGTAGCTCTGCTGAACTACCTCCAGGAGAGAAGAAAAGCCTCATTGTCAAAATGCCAGTGCTGCCAAAAAGAGGTGACTTACCTGGGTTCTGAGATATTCCAAGGTACACACCGTATGCCACCTGACAGAATAAAATTGTTTCAGGGCATTCAACTCCTGCCCATCAAGAAAGGAATGATGTCGTTCCTGGGGATAATGAACTGCTGCCACCACTGGGTCCATGAATGCAGATACTATGACTAATGAACTTGGAAACTGTTTCAAGAAATTGAAAGAGACATTGTGTACTGCGCCATCATGGGGACTGCCTGACTACAAACTGCCTTTCCGTCTCTGTTTCAGAGCAAAATAACATTGCAAATGAAGTGGTGTTGCACATGGTGTGATGAGAAAGCTGGAAAAGAAAGGCCTCTGGGACACAACTATGTAACTTTGCTTTCTGCAGTAATCAGGGGTCAGCAGCTGTGATGGTGGAGAGGACGGCTCTCATTGTGTTGGACTATACTTTTATTGTCTAGGTACCACATTTGGTGCAGATGCATTTGGTAGGGTTGTTGCTGTCTGGATCAACACAATATTTTCAGCTGGCAGGCACACAGGTTATAATGGCACCATGTTATCTTATTGTAATGTCATAATTAGAGACCCACCTGTTAATTTGGCAAAAATATTACCTGCAATATGTTATTCTGATGAGATCCATTCTCTTAGAAACAGATGAGGCCCTGAGTAAGTTGGTGTTGAGATTGTAGAAAACGGCACCACGCCAAGATTATGCACTATTAGTAAAGACAGACTATGAGTGGTACACTGATGGTTTCATCAGCAGACTGATAGACACTAATTACAGAGGAGCAGGGTATTCCATAGCAAAAGCAGACAACAAAGTTGAAAGTGCAGCTCTGCCACTTGAAACATCTACCCAGTAAGATAAGCTGTATGCTGTAACAAAAGCATGAATACTAGTCATGGGTAAAACTGTTAACATTTACACTGACTCACATTATGCTTTGCAGTTCTTATTCGTGGCCAGCTGTGGAAGTATTACGGATTCATAACAGAAGCAGGGTGCCATATTAAAAATGGTCCTTTAGTAAGGATCTTGTTAAAAGCAATACTATTATACATCAGGATAACGGTAAAAAAAATGTGAAGCCTACACAGGAGCTAATACTAAGTTAGCCAAAGGAGATGCCATCGATGACACCGCATTAAATGAAAGCATGTTACAGCCAGTGCAGATGGGACTAATGAACAAAGCATTCCAATAGTACAGCTCATTCAGAGACAATTGTTGCAAGCTAATGTAAAGGAAGCACAATGGTCTGCAACACCAGATGAACAAAGAGGGAGGATTGATGATGGATGAGAGCCGGATAATGAAGAGAGTATGGCCCTACCAGGATGAGATGCCTGTGTCCCCACGCAGTATGTTCCTTTCCTTACAAGACTGGAGCAGGGACCATCCAATATTGCACAAGGGAGGATGAATGTGCAGATGCATGTTGCTTTCCAAAGAATGGATTGAATTATTTGAAGGCACAGGTGGATATGTTTTCAAAATGGATGGAGGTGTGTCTAACAGGCAAGAATGATGAAGCAACTGGGGCGCAGTGCTTCAGGAGAGCCAGCTCTCCAAGGTTAGGGGTCCACCAGGGCATGAATAGCGATAAAAGGAGATCCCTTAGTGACTACATTTATGTTAAAGAGGTTGTTTTGGGGAATAAAGTATAGCATGCATACCCCATACCACTCTCCAACTTGAGACCAGGAGGAGTAAATGAGCTCCAACATAAAAAATAAATAAAAAATAAAAAGATTATTAGTAAAGGCAACTAATGGAACAGGCCTGAAATGGCCTGATGCTCTGACCTTAGTACTGCCTGCAATGTGGCAAAGACTTCTAAAGCAATTATGAAGACATGTTCATGGTGAGAAAAATAAAAGCTGTTTCTTTTAGTTCTAGGTGGACTGGACCACAGACGGTGAACCAACGCCATGAATGGATTGAGGGGAGTAGATGCAAGGCAGGGCCCCAACGCCTGAGAGGACGGTACCAGAAAGTGATGACCATCTGTGACAAGAGGACCTGCGCAACACAGCAGTCAAGAAGAGGACAGACCAGACCATTTCTATGACCCATGAGGGCCCATCATAAAGTGTCAGAGGGACGCTACATCTATTGATGCTGCTGAGTGAAGTACACAACACAGTCTCGAAGAAAGGTGATGGTCTGCACCTGCAGAAAAATAGACTGAAGAGGACAATGCAGGGCAGGTCCGTGAAACCGCCCCTGAACAAGACGACTGCGAACCAAGAGGAGAAGGAGATGACCACTCACTGCGTGGCTTTAAATTACTGACACTTGCAGAAAGTGCCCGGGAAATGAGTGACTAAGTGACACTGTAGCACTATGCATTATTTGTTGGACACTTAATTAGTATGCTGCCGGTATCACAAGAGCCTGCTGATATAATAATGATCTAATCAGGATGTATCAATATGACAATATATGCATTTTATGCAAACACTGTGTAATGCCATCCAAGGATCTGTAACTAATGTTTCCTTCACATATACATATACATATTTTGGTTTTACACTAATGTTGGATAGGTCTATCCAAAAGGGAGGATTGTTGCAAAATATATATGTATATCCATTTAAATTCATATGTATTCACTCACACTAACATGAGGCCCAGAGCTCCAAAGGGCTTCCTATTTGACCTTGTCTGGACAAGCTTCCAGCAGCTATTCTGAATCAGCCTTAGAGGTCACTTTCCTTGTCCTGACGTCATTATAAGTTTCCTTTTCCAGTTGTGCAAGTTGCTTACACAGTGCCGAGCTAACCTTTTTCGTCTGCCCCTATCTAGCCATTTATGATTGCCATGTTACACATCCCTATTAGCCATATTTGACTTGGTGCCTTATTCTAGTTCCGCTGACATGGCATTACACAATGTATATAGCCCCTAGAAAACTGTCACTCTGGGAAGAAGCAGTCCAGGGGCCAGATGTAGGTAAATCTCATTTACCAATTCATAAATACCGAATTTTACCGATTCGGTATTTATGAATCGGTAAATAAGATGTAGGTAATAATTCGGTATTTTTTACCGAATCGGTAAGATTCGGTATTTACCGATTCGGTAAATACCGAATCGGTATTTGCTATTGAATCCTATGGGCCTTGAAGCCCATAGGATTCAATAGCAAATACCGAATTGCAAAGGGGGACAGGGTGTCACTTTGACACCCTGTTGCACCCCTGTAACTGGCTTGTGCGCCATGTGGCATGTCTGTGTGCCACATGGCACAGGTGTACATGCACAGATGTGCATGTACACAGGGATTCGGTATTTACCATGCAATTGTATTACATGGTAAATACCGAATCCTGAAAGGCCTGAAGCACTGTTCAAAGTGCTACCTACATCTGAAAATACAGATTCGGTAATTTTACCGATTGGTAAATTTATCGAATCGGTAAAATTACTGATTCTGTAATTTTACGGATTCGGTAAAATTACCGATTCGGTAAAATTACAGAATCTGTATGTTTTTTGAGCCCCTACATCTCCATAGCCCAATACCGGTCGGAAACGGCCGAAAATCGGTAGTTTCGGCCGTTTCCGACCGGTATTGGGCTACCTAAATCTGGCCCTAGGAGCCCCTAAGGCTGGAGACCTGACTTCTTCCTTGCTAATTAGCAATGATGCATGTATTTGGTACCAATAAATACATTTCACTCTGTTTCTGGGCAATCCTGTTATGTCTGGTGAGTTTCATTGATTTGCTCCTGGAAGGGTACCAGTATTTCTCCATTAATGACACCTGCATGGTGAGTGCTACAGCGCTGCTGTCGACCCCACATTCATCCCCATACTATTTTGAGATCTTACTGTCAAGCAAGTCTTCCAGTTCCTTGTCCTCTGCCCCGGCACCCGCCATCTTTGCTACCCCTGGAAAGCCGGTGAGACGCGAGGATGGGGCTTCTACTACAGTGCCATGACAAGACCAGGCTGACAGCCAATTGTACAAAATACAACCCTTTGGCCAAATAAAAAAAAAACTTGGCATAACATGACTTAACTCCACCTCACATTGTGACATTTCCAAAGTGGCGATGTCATAGACATAAAAAACAGACTACAGCAACAAGAAATGAAAACAAGACCTCTAAACCTCACCATGCTCCAGCACAAGCCCCGGCCACACAGACCGCCTTGCTTCACTTCTGCTTCACGCCGCCATGCACGCGCATGTGCACATTCTGTCCACATAAACGCAGCAAGCTGCCAAGCCAAAGCACGCACACAATGGAAGAAGGGGGGAGGGAGGGAAATCGAAAGCATGCCACCATGCGCGCGCGTGTGCACATTTTGTACACCCATAAGCGGCAAGCTGCGTGTGAGAAGCAACATTTTCGTTGCTATGACAACAAAAGCTTCGCAAAATGGAAAGAGGAATATTAAGTTATTTTGAGATCATACTAAAAAAGCTATATTATAAGTCCAATAAAATTCGACTGAGACATTAACAAAGAGACTATCCGCTCAGCCACCCTGATGAGACTTGTACCTTCGGCTTTGGAGGGCTGTCATGGTGCCTCCCAGATCAACACATCGAAAGATTTTTTTAGATCTATTTTACGTTTTCTTCTGCATGAACAGAACACAAATGCAGCCAAGACCAGTTACAAGTATTTGTCATGACCAACAATACAAAGGGTCACAGGCAGGATCAGACTGTGACAGAAAGTAAAAGTAGGCCCATTAGTGAATTAGATTTTTAATAATTACTAGGCAATAAAGACATCCTGCTCAGCCCAGCCAATGACCCACCCATCATATGAGCCCTGGCTTATATGAAATAGGTCCTTGCATGTAGTCCGGTATATTAACAAGGAATACACTTTAATATGTTATGTTATGTGTAAGGGTATCCTGGAGCTGAGCAGGTGTGTATGCCTAGCCCTGCTAGGTTGGGTAATTGAAAAGCCAGGTCCTCAGTTGCTAGCGAAATTGAAGAAGAGAGGAGGAGTTGTGTAGCATTTTAGGATCCAAGCGGAATTTACCGATTCTTGCCCTTATATAAGTATAATTCGCATTACCCTTATTTAGGCATAGAAATTATACCCATATTTAGACATAACCCATCCAGTCCAAATACAGGCATGGCTACGTCCACTTGTTCCAAAAAGCCACAACAATTTCTTGAAAAACTCGACTTCAGCAGTCAGGGACATCCCCTTGCTTAAATATTGATTTGTCCTAGAAATCATGGAGTTTTCAAAGAACTACCATTCCCTTGAGGTTCTTTGATGACGTTATTATGTCCGACTTTACGTAAAACTAGGCACCTTCAAGGTATAAATATGCCCACACTTGCCCTAGCCAACACACGGTGGTTCGGAGCAGCTTGACTATCTACTTGCCCGACACAGCTCGCTACAGCAAGTGCCGAAGGAAGCCGACCCTCCAGCTGACGCACTGATCGAGAAGCTGTCCTTTCTCTCGCTGAGAATCCAGCTCCAGTGTTTCCAAGCTCCCCTTGCGGGGTGTTGGGAAATCGAGTACCGAGACAAAGATACCAGACCTCCTTCATTCTAAAACCAAGGTACGGAGCTAATTAGACCCTAAGAGAAATCTTGGTTAGATTCTTGGCAAAGAAAACTAAACCTATTCTACACCTAACCTACTATCTTCCCACGTACTTGACTTAGGTTAGGTACATTGGGGTAGATGTATTTTAGAAGCACCAGTTGAGTACTTTTAGCCTTCGTTATTTATGTATGTATTTATCTATGGTTTAGAAACCATACAATGCTTTTACAGTATTATTTTATAATACTCTTCTTACTATACGCATTATACTTTGCTACCAGTATTACGATTGTAGCAGTTCACTTTACTTGCTTGAGAAAGAAGACTGTTCAATAAACCCTATTACTGAAAACGCCCGTATCTCTATTTCTCTGCACCTCTGATAAAACGATTCAAAAAGGGGGGTGGTGATGGGCAGAGTATCTGAATTAAGCAGAACACTCCTACCCAGTCAAAAGATCAGGGCTTGATCCATCACCGTTTTTTTAGCTCACTGCACCATCCCAGTTCAGAACCTGGCTACATGCAAATTAGTCTGTCCCTGGCCCAGTGCATCATGGGAACAGGGCAGACCACACTACCAAGCCAATTCTTTACTGGAAAGGAAACAAGCTTCCGGGGACCGGTTTCTGGCATTACAGCCGTCTTCGGCCCGGCTTGCTTGAATCCTGATGGTGCAGTGAGCAAGGGACTCACATCTGAGCATACCCTTCCACACTTGTGGTGGCCAAAACGATTCAAAAAGGGGGGTGGTGATGGACAGAGTATCTGAATTAAGCAGAACACTCCTACCCAGTCAAAAGATCAGGGCTTGATCCATCACCATTTTTTAGCTCACTGCACCATCCCAGTTCAGAACGTGGCTACATGCAAATTAGTCTGTCCCTGGCCCAGTGCATCATGGGAACAGGGCAGACCAAACTACCAAGCCAATTCTTTACTGGAAAGGAAACAAGCTTCCGGGGACCGGTTTCTGGCATTACAGCCGTCTTCGGCCCGGCTTGCTTGAATCCTGATGGTGCAGTGAGCAAGGGACTCACATCTGAGCATACCCTTCCACACTTGTGGTGGCCAAAACGATTCAAAAAGGGGGGTGGTGCTGGACAGAGTATCTGAATTAAGCAGAACACTCCTACCCAGTCAAAAGATCAGGGCTTGATCCATCACCGTTTTTTAGCTCACTGCACCACCCCAGTTCAGAACCTGGCTACATGCAAATTAGTCTGTCCCTGGCCCAGTGCATCATGGGAACAGGGCAGACCAAACTACCAAGCCAATTCTTTACTGGAAAGGAAACAAGCTTCCGGGGACCGGTTTCTGGCATTACAGCCGTCTTCGGCCCGGCTTGCTTGAATCCTGATGGTGCAGTGAGCAAGGGACTCACATCTGAGCATACCCTTCCACACTTGTGGTGGCCAAAACGATTCAAAAAGGGGGGTGGTGATGGACAGAGTATCTGAATTAAGCAGAACACTCCTACCCAGTCAAAAGATCAGGGCTTGATCCATCACCATTTTTTAGCTCACTGCACCATCCCAGTTCAGAACGTGGCTACATGCAAATTAGTCTGTCCCTGGCCCAGTGCATCATGGGAACAGGGCAGACCAAACTACCAAGCCAATTCTTTACTGGAAAGGAAACAAGCTTCCGGGGACCGGTTTCTGGCATTACAGCCGTCTTCGGCCCGGCTTGCTTGAATCCTGATGGTGCAGTGAGCAAGGGACTCACATCTGAGCATACCCTTCCACACTTGTGGTGGCCAAAACGATTCAAAAAGGGGGGTGGTGATGGACAGAGTATCTGAATTAAGCAGAACACTCCTACCCAGTCAAAAGATCAGGGCTTGATCCATCACCGTTTTTTAGCTCACTGCACCACCCCAGTTCAGAACCTGGCTACATGCAAATTAGTCTGTCCCTGGCCCAGTGCATCATGGGAACAGGGCAGACCAAACTACCAAGCCAATTCTTTACTGGAAAGGAAACAAGCTTCCGGGGACCGGTTTCTGGCATTACAGCCGTCTTCGGCCCGGCTTGCTTGAATCCTGATGGTGCAGTGAGCAAGGGACTCACATCTGAGCATACCCTTCCACACTTGTGGTGGCCAAAACGATTCAAAAAGGGGGGTGGTGATGGACAGAGTATCTGAATTAAGCAGAACACTCCTACCCAGTCAAAAGATCAGGGCTTGATCCATCACCGTTTTTTAGCTCACTGCACCATCCCAGTTCAGAACCTGGCTACATCCAAATTAGTCTGTCCCTGGCCCAGTGCATCATGGGAACAGGGCAGACCAAACTACCAAGCCAATTCTTTACTGGAAAGGAAACAAGCTTCCGGGGACCGGTTTCTGGCATTACAGCCGTCGTCCGCCCGGCTTGCTTGAATCCTGATGGTGCAGTGAGCAAGGGACTCACATCTGAGCATACCCTTCCACACTTGTGGTGGCTAAAACGATTCAAAAAGGGGGGTGGTGATGGACAGAGTATCTGAATTAAGCAGAACACTCCTACCCAGTCAAAAGATCAGGGCTTGATCCATCACCGTTTTTTTAGCTCACTGCACCATCCCAGTTCAGAACCTGGCTACATGCAAATTAGTCTGTCCCTGGCCCAGTGCATCATGGGAACAGGGCAGACCAAACTACCAAGCCAATTCTTTACTGGAAAGGAAACAAGCTTCCGGGGACCGGTTTCTGGCATTACAGCCATCTTCGGCCCGGCTTGCTTGAATCCTGATGGTGCAGTGAGCAAGGGACTCACATCTGAGCATACCCTTCCACACTTGTGGTGGCCAAAACGATTCAAAAAGGGGGGTGGTGATGGACAGAGTATCTGAATTAAGCAGAACACTCCTACCCAGTCAAAAGATCAGGGCTTGATCCATCACCGTTTTTTAGCTCACTGCACCATCACAGTTCAGAACCTGGCTACATGCAAATTAGTCTGTCCCTGGCCCAGTGCATCATGGGAACAGGGTTGACCAAACTACCAAGCCAATTCTTTATTGGAAAGGAAACAAGCTTCCGGGGACCGGTTTCTGGCATTACAGCCATCTTCGGCCCGGCTTGCTTGAATCCTGATGGTGCAGTGAGCAAGGGACTCACATCTGAGCATACCCTTCCACACTTGTGGTGGCCAAAACGATTCAAAAAGGGGGGTGGTGATGGACAGAGTATCTGAATTAAGCAGAACACTCCTACCCAGTCAAAAGATCAGGGCTTGATCCATCACCGTTTTTTAGCTCACTGCACCATCCCAGTTCAGAACCTGGCTACATGCAAATTAGTCTGTCCCTGGCCCAGTGCATCATGGGAACAGGGCAGACCAAACTACCAAGCCAATTCTTTACTGGAAAGGAAACAAGCTTCCGGGGACCGGTTTCTGGCATTACAGCCGTCTTCGGCCCGGCTTGCTTGAATCCTGATGGTGCAGTGAGCAAGGGACTCACATCTGAGCATACCCTTCCACACTTGTGGTGGCCAAAACGATTCAAAAAGGGGGGTGGTGATGGACAGAGTATCTGAATTAAGCAGAAAACTCCTACCCAGTCAAAAGATCAGGGCTTGATCCATCACCGTTTTTTAGCTCACTGCACCATCCCAGTTCAGAACCTGGCTACATGCAAATTAGTCTGTCCCTGGCCCAGTGCATCATGGGAACAGGGCAGACCAAACTACCAAGCCAATTCTTTACTGGAAAGGAAACAGGCTTCCGGGGACCGCTTTCTGGCATTACAGCCGTCTTCGGCCCGGCTTGCTTGAATCCTGATGGTGCAGTGAGCAAGGGACTCACATCTGAGCATACCCTTCCACACTTGTGGTGGCCAAAACGATTCAAAAAGGGGGGTGGTGATGGACAGAGTATCTGAATTAAGCAGAAAACTCCTACCCAGTCAAAAGATCAGGGCTTGATCCATCACCGTTTTTTAGCTCACTGCACCATCCCAGTTCAGAACCTGGCTACATGCAAATTAGTCTGTCCCTGGCCCAGTGCATCATGGGAACAGGGCAGACCAAACTACCAAGCCAATTCTTTACTGGAAAGGAAACAAGCTTCCGGGGACAGGTTTCTGGCATTACAGCCGTCTTCGGCCCGGCTTGCTTGAATCCTGATGGTGCAGTGAGCAAGGGACTCACATCTGAGCATACCCTTCCACACTAGTGGTAGCCAACACGATTCAAAAAGGGGGGTGGTGATGGACAGAGTATCTGAATTAAGCAGAACACTCCTACCCAGTCAAAAGATCAGGGCTTGATCCATCAGCGTTTTTTAGCTCACTGCACCATCCCATTTCAGAACCTGGCTACATGCAAATTAGTCTGTCCCTGGCCCAGTGCATCATGGGAACAGGGCAGACCAAACTACCAAGCCAATTCTTTACTGGAAAGGAAACAGGCTTCCGGGGACCGGTTTCTGGCATTACAGCCGTCTTCGGCCCGGCTTGCTTGAATCCTGATGGTGCAGTGAGCAAGGGACTCACATCTGAGCATACCCTTCCACACTTGTGGTGGCCAAAACGATTCAAAAAGGGGGGTGGTGATGGACAGAGTATCTGAATTAAGCAGAACACTCCTACCCAGTCAAAAGATCAGGGCTTGATCCATCACCGTTTTTTAGCTCACTGCACCATCCCAGTTCAGAACCTGGCTACATGAAAATTAGTCTGTCCCTGGCCCAGTGCATCATGGGAACAGGGCAGACCAAACTACCAAGCCAATTCTTTACTGGAAAGGAAACAAGCTTCCGGGGACCGGTTTCTGGCATTACAGCCGTCTTCAGCCCGGCTTGCTTGAATCCTGATGGTGCAGTGAGCAAGGGACTCATGTCTGAGCATACCCTTCCACTCCTATAGTGGCCAAAACGATTCAGAAAAGGGGGTGGTGATGGACAGAGCATCTGAATCAACAGTGGCAATGTGTAAAGTATTTGTGCAATACACACACAGTAACACAATGAGTACACCACAAAGAGACACCATGCAGGCTTATAAAAATAGTTATTTGTATTATAAAGAACACGATATCACAACAATAAAAATACACAGCATATTTTCAAGATATGCCCCCTAAATGCATACAAGAAATACAGTGCTCATAGATGCGTTTGCTACTATAGTAGTCCTTACGGCACTAGTAGTGCAATTGTGGCTTGCACTGTTAGGGATCCATGTGGTTGATCACTAGAGGTTATGAGCATTCATCAGGCCCAATGCAGCACTCGTTTTACGAGCTGCACTAGTCCCTGGGACCAGTGCATGCAACCAAGGAAAAGTTGCCTGCGAACGTGCCGGCAGGTACATGGTCCTCACGGGTCCAAAGGCTGGATCACCGTACCTTTGCCTGGTCGGCCTTGGGGTTTGGGGATGTGCTGGCTCACCTTAGTCAATCGGGGCAGACTAAGTGGTCCCCCAGGAGTAGGGATGCAGTGATCTCTAGCCCGGTCGGGCTTCATCCTCCGGGCTGCTGAGGAGCAACAGATGATGTTCCGTCCCCTGGTGGTGGGTTGCGGTGGCACTGACATCGGCAGGAGACTCCACATTGTCTCAGCAATGCTTCTTGTAAATAATGCGGCTTGCCAGATTGGAACTAACAGGCATGCACTGTCTGTGCTATGGAAATCCGGGAAGAGATGCACTGATCCCTGCTGAAGCGCTGTGAGATCGGCATGTACTGCCGGTGTGGCGGACAGTCCGGGGTGTCACAGAAGGATCTTGGAATCCACGGTCTTACTCTCCCGGCCAGGTCCCTCGCTCGGGGTTGTGGCAGAAGTGCTGATTTGGCTTCTGCTGTCCTCAAGGTGGGGCTGACATTGTTGAGGGACTCCCTGCTGCCTAGGCAACGCATCTCTTCAGGAATGTCACTCTTTGGCTCGGCGGCACAGTCTGCACAGCACAAGTTTGAAAGGGAACATGCCTGTCTTTGGTGCAGCACTTAGCTTTCTAGAGCGCTCTGGGGCTCGGTGCGGTCAGTGCGAGTCAGCCAGGACAGTGCTGGTCCTTGGTGAGGCGCTTGCCCTATGATGTAGTCATCACTCAGTCCTCAACAAAAACATGGAGGATCAGCTACACGCTGATTGTGCCAACTCCCCGCTCCAGTTGCAGAATCACACAGCAGGGATCGGCAGGGAGTTTGATGGCCCTGAGATCCCAAAAGACAGGGGCAAGCTAACAAGCCCTTGGAGAACACTTGTGGTGGCACAAAAAAAGGAAGCAGGTAGCAGACCAGCACATCTAAGTAAGCTGCAAAGTGGTAGTACCTCCAGTAGCCCAGCAGTAAGCAGGCCAACACAGAAAAGGAGTTAGGAAAATGGCTGTCCCTCTTGGCAATGTGCAGATGTAGAGCGAGCAGCATCTGGTTACAAGTCCCACGCAGAGTCTGATTAGATTGGGTCAGATTCCCAGTACTTATACCCAAAAATGCCTTTGATGTAGGGGTGAATTCAAAGGAACTCTTTGAACTACACAAGGATGCTGTTCAACCCAGAACTGGCTCCAGACTACCAGTAAGGGGTGAATCAGCCCTTTGTAAGAGGGGTAGGACACCACCTAATCAAACGTAAGTGTGAGCCACCTCCCCAACTTCCTGCCCAGAAAAGCTATCAGTATGCAGATGAATGCAGATGCAGGGCTCTAAAAATCATTAAAATGTTACTGGACCTGCAGATCTAGCAACTTGAAAAATCTACTCGACCTAACTGTAATGGACTTGACCCAAGAACTAGTCTCAACGCGATTGTCACACAGTTTACTTTACAAAATCGTTTAACTTCAGTCACAGAAAGAAAAGTAAAAAAAGTAAATGTAGGACAAACTGACTTATGACTTCTTTCTCTGAAAGCGGAGCAAATGTGACACGATAACAAGATTTAAAGGCATCTTTATTTCTCATTCAGTTTGTGAGCTAGCAAAACACCTGTTGTCAGCTCACCTGAAAGGGTGAGTAGGCCCTAAAAATAGCTTGTCCTGATTAAATCTGGGCATAGCGAGTGGGCAAGTGGATTTTTCGATCCCTGAGATGTATTCCATCACACCCAGCCCTTCCTCTGTTGTGGCTGTCTAGAGGGAATACACAAAGTGTAGCTGTCACCCAGCCTAGACGTGTATTGGAGCTAGGATGAAAGGCACCAACAGTCATAAGCACAGAGTAATGCCCACTAAAAGTGGCATTTCTAAAATAGTAATGTGAAATTCCACTTCACCAGTAAGGCGGATTTATCATTTTCATTCTAAACATACTAAACATAAAAAGTGTTGGACCCGGTCCTTTGGGCAGGTTTACCCCGTGACTTTTTGCTTTTTCCTAGCCTGTTTTTGGAACCTGGATTGGTGATTGTAGGCCTCTGCGCACTTTCTCACTGTGGTACAGTGTAAAGTGCGTGTGCTTTCTGTGTATGGATGGTGAGCGCCCTGCCCTCCCATAGGAATGAATGGGGAATATGTATGCCCATGGTAGATTCCTGATGCATGGGGAGTGCAGGGGCGAGTTTGATATGTATGAACTCGTGAGAATGAATGCTGCAGAATGGTGTATGCGGCATGGCTGTATCTAGTCCAGAAGCGCCACTTTTAGAAGTTGGCATAATTGTGTAGTGAGTCTGCTAGCACGTGATTGGCTGATGGGCCTGGCCCAGGCATGCCTGGGCCTGTTGGTAGATGGACTGTCTGGAGGAGGGGGTCTGAGTCAAGCCGTAGATGAAAAGCCCCCCATCTGCTGTTAGGAAGGAGTGGAAAGAGCTCTGGTGGTGCCGTGCCGTGCCTGGCAGCCCACCCCTGATGGCTCTCCCTCCGGATGGCCCCCTGTCACCTCTGACCTGAGGCTGACAGGAGAGGGAAACCAGATACACCCAGAGCTTAGGGCTCGCTTACACAACGACTTCAAAGGGCGTCAAAGCTTTTTCTGTGTATAAGAAGGGGCTCTGCCCCTTCCAAAATGTTCTTCTTTTTCTGGACTTGAGTCGACCAGGGGTGGGTGCTGCCCAGCTCCTGGATGCCTGGACTCCTGGGGGGACCCCTCTGCCCTGCCTGGGCTGAGGGGGGGACTTGGCTTTACCCCTGGGAGGCTCTGGGACCCTTGGCAGCATGGAGAAGCTGCATTTTCCTGGGAGAGCACTGGAGCTGTATTTCTAGCGCCTGGAGGCGCTGCGCTTCCCCCTGAGCGCCTGGGAGCGTTCTGCCTGTTGTTCTAGCGCTGGGAGCGCTGTGGATGGTGCTCCAGCGCTAAAGAGCGCTTCATGTTGGGTCTAGCGCTATAGTGGGACTCTGAGCGCTGATAGCGCTTTGTTTGTGCTTTTGGGCGCGTGGTTTTGCCCTTTAGCGCATGGAGCGCTTTGGATCTCCTTCGGCGCCGGGGAGCGCTCTAGCTGGGTGCTGGGCGCTTTGGCGCGCTTTTCTGCCCCCCAGCGCTTAAGAGCGCTGTTTACTTGTGGCCGTAAAAGGAATCACCCCCCGCCTGCCTGCCTAAGGAGAAGGGACCCGGAAGCGGTTGGCCGGCCGGCCAATGCTGTCGCGGCCGGCCGGAAGTCCCGCCCCCGGAGTCCGGGGAAGAAGAAGGATGGCGCGGGAGATGGCGGCGGTGGACGGGGCTCCTCTCGGCTGAGGGAGCCCCAGAGAGACGAGGCGGCCGGCTGGCAGGGCTCCCGTGTGCCGAGGGAGCCCTGCAGAGGAGAAGACTCGTGGTCGGCTACCCGGGACTCCCGTGCGCGGAGGGAGCCCCGGCGAGGAAGAAGGAAGGTCGGCGCGAGGCTCCCCGCATGGAGGGAGAGCCTCGAGGCAGCAGAGACGTGTCCCCGCCCGCGATGGGCTGCCGGTGAGTCTGGGCAGAGGGGGACAGAGGACAGGAGGGGCGCCGGGGCACGGTGACGGTGTCCGCGCCCCCCTCCCCCCAGTGGTGCGAGCTCGCGCCTGTGGCCAGTGCGACGCCACGGGGGCTTCAAGGGCGGCCCCAGATGGCAGTGGGTCGCCCCAACGTTTTGGGAGCCCAGAGAAGCTCGTAGGGGCATACTGGACATTGGCGCATCTAGGGCGGCCCCAGTTGGCAGTGGGTCGCCCCAGCGTGTGTGAGCCCAGAGAGGCTCGTAGAGGCATAATTTACCTTGGTGCATCTAGGGCGGCCCCGGTTGGCAGCGGGTCGCCCCAACGTGGTCTCGAGCCCAGAGAGGCTCCACCGAGGGCCCGTAGCTGTCTAAGAAGTCCCTGTGAGGGGCTTGGGGCACCATTGTCTTTTAGAGCCTGTGTGGCTCCAACGTGTGCCCATTGTTTTTAGAGCCTGTGTGGTTCCAACGATTGTCCATTGTTTTTAGAGCCTGTGTGGTTCCCACGATTGTCCAGTGTTTTAGAGCCTGGGTGGCTCCAACGTTTGACCAGTGTTTTCAGAGCCTGTGTGGCTCCAAGCTTCGGCGCAGTTGGCACCTGAGGGCCAGTGAGGGCCCTGGCGCAGTTTTGATGATTCTCCAGCTGTCCAGCAATTAGTGGGCAGCTGCACCGTTTAGGCGCAAGTTGGAGAGAGAGTCCCTGTGTGGGACAGCGAGGGCACCGTGGTGCCAGGCCTACCCAGCTGCGCAGCACTTAGTGCCAGCTGCTATGTTTAGGCCCTTGTGAGTGTTCCCAGGGGCCCAGCAAGTAGTGGGCCCCTGCATCGTTTAGGCCCCCTGACATTGAGACTCAGGGCGTTCTAGCCCCAACAAGGCCAGTTGGCCTAGGGACTGCCACAGGTGGTGGCTTATGTAGGTTTTGCGCAATTGTATGGTTATTGCACCTCTGAATGTATTTCCTTGCATCATGTTTTATTCCTGCACCTCTGAATGTTTTAGACATCATGTGACTTTTGCGCTACTGTATTATTCTGGTACCTCTGAATGTAATTTTATTGCATCATGTGCTTTATTCTTAACACCGCTGAATGTGTAGGTTTATACACTATGTGTTTCTCTTTATTACTCCTCTGAATGTATCTTTATGCATCATGGGTACTGTGTTCTTTCTTAGACCCCTAGACGCTGTGTGCAACTTAGGTGGTTTTCCTTTACTACTCCTCTGAATGTGTTTCATACATCATGGGTAATGTGTTCTTTCTTAGACCCCTAAATGCTGTGTGATACTTAGGTGGTTGTTCTCTTTAGTACAGGTGGTCCTAGTGAGGTCCTGGTCCCCTGCGTGACAGTCTCCCAAGGAGTTCAGGGTTGCGTAGGTGGTACTTACCTGTTCCCAGTAGTTACTGGATGTGATCTATAACTGTTACTTTGTTTTACAGTGAAGTTTATATACTTTTATTCTAATTTCTGACAAGTATTTCTATATCTGCAAAGTGTTGATTCAGACAGGGCCCCATGTGGCCCTGTCTTGTAAATAATCCCTTGTGAATATTGCCGTGCCAGTTGGCACAATGTACATGTGTAATTTCTATCTGATATGTTTTGACAATACAAAAGTTATTTTAATATAACCTTGTGTGGAGTCTCTTTTGTGGTGTACCTAGTATGTTGTTGCTGTTGTGCGCTGACGCAAATGCTTTACACATCGCCTCCGAGTTTAGCCTAGACTGCCCGCGCCATGCTACCTAGAGGGCGAGCAGGGGTTATCTTGGCGTGTGACTTCCTTGCCCTGACTGGAATGGTGGTTTCTGCCTGGCTTTGGCATCAGCCTTAGCCTACCAGAAATAGCCGGTTTCCAACATTGGTGGGTCAGCGGTGCGGATTTGGACTTGCGTTTGCCCAGTGCCATAGCGACAACTGGCTACATTACAAAAACTCTGCGTTTTTCAGATAGTCACATATTTGGGATTATTGTTTTTGATTTTATTTTTCCTCAAAAGTGTCATTTTCAGATGGTGTTCCTGCGCTTTATGTTTAGTGGCAGATGAGAGAAAATGACAGGGTGGGACGCCAGTAGATAGGGGAGGTTCCCATAGGTTAGGAATCCCTTGCTGGGTCCAGTGTCCAATCCCTATTCCTGTCCCTGTGAGGGTAAATGGAAGAGAGGGAGGGTGGAGGAGAAATTGCTTGCTCAGAGGGGTGGTTATTCCCTGAGTGTAGTGTGTGTGTCTGGATTCCCCAGTATGGTAGGATCCAGTGGTGGCAGCTTAAATGTGTCCAGTGCGTGAAGTCCCATTCCCAGTTCCCAGAGTATGGTGCTTGGTGCTCAGTAAGAGAGTGACAGGTTGAGAGTCAGAGGCAGGGAGGAACTGTCTCACCAGTCTGGAGGGGGAGTGTGTGGATGAGTGGTGTCTTGAACTGGAGGAGTTGGTGTGAGTTTTTTTTTAAGGAGCTTGCACGTGAGGTGTACCTCTGGTGGTGTGCAGGAGATCCTGCAGAGGCATTGGACAAGAAGGTGGATGTCTGGCGGTGTGCTGGATGTCGTGCAGAGACATTAGAAAGTGATTCTAAAAGTAGTGGCTTGTGTATCTGATGATCCTGTGTAGGTGAAGAGGTTCATGTGTAGCCCAGCTATGTCCCATTAGGATGATAGGGGTGTAGGGGCTCACGTCCTGTCTCAGTGGAGGCGGAGTGAGTGTGGGACGGTGTGTCCCACGTTAGCCCGAAACCTTGTCTCAGGGCCTGGAGGGTTCCCTAAGGGAGCGCCAGGTCAGGGGCCTAGGCTGTACTTATAAGTCATTTGAGGAGGATCTTCCTGTGTCAAGAGGACGGGGAGTTTCTGTAACCAGAACTCCGGCGGTCCTAGTGTTGGGCAGTACCGCTCCTAAGTGGAGGGTGCAGAAGTCCTGGTTCGCTGGGCATTTGACCATCTAGAGTGCTCGACCATTTTTGGGGCCTCTGGAGGTCATTCCCCGAGGAGGGGGGAGGCCAGGTTCAGGTTCAGCCTGACCTGGAAGGAAGGGCATCTGTAGTCAGCGTCCTGACCGGTTGTTGGCTTCCAGGGGTACCGCTCCAAGGTGGGAGGGTGCAGAACTCTGGAGGGGGGTGCAGAGGGAGGGTGTCCTTACTTCTGACCCCGGTGGGAGGAGAGTGTGTCGCTGCTACGCCGCTGGCGTGTGCTCTGTCTAGCCTGAGACATACTGTGCCTGTGATAGTGGAACTGGAAGGGGGTGCAGAAGGACGGTGTACTTCTGACCCCGGTGCAACTTAAGGGTGTAAATGCTAGGTTGGGAGATTAGGAAACTTCTAGGTCAAGAGGAGTCTCTACTAAGGTGGATCAACTGAAGAGACTGAGGAGGCGGCCCTTGCTGTGTGTTCTGGGGCCCACCTGCAGTTTGTTGTTTCCACTAAGGTAGAGGAAAGGGGGCTTTGCTGTGTGCTGTGTCCCCCCACCTGCTTGAAGAGGGACTGTGCTGTGTGCTTTGTACCTCAGAAGTGGAATCGTTTCCAGGTGGTAGACCAGTGACGGAGTGAGGTCCTGATCTGGTAGGAGAGTTGTGTTCTGGTGAGTGCTTCCCTGTGAGGGTTATTCCTTCACCCTGACTGGAAGCAAGGGTCCCTACTTGGTCTAAGGTACTTACCTCTGCCAACTAGAGACCCCCAGTTCTAACATTGGTGGATTAGAGGTCGGATCGGGCATTCTTGCTGTGACCTCTAATCAGCCTGAGTGTGTTGTCCCTAGGGTGTAGGATCAGTGGTAGTGTAGCTACCCTGAGAGAGAGAGAGTGGAGATTGGCTATTGTGTGCCAGGGGCTTCTGCCCCCACTCTGTGGATTGGTTAGGACCTGTGATCTTTGGATGGCCTAGGGCCTGGTCCTGGCTGTGGATGACTAGTGTGTACCAGTGGGGTATCCTAGTTGTGTCAGAGAGCTTTTGTTGAGGGAAATCCCTGTGGGTTCAGAGTGGCGACAAACTGTAAGGTGGCCCTGCCCTGCAGGCCCGTCTCCGTGGTTTTGTCGCCCAAAGCATTGAAGACCATCAGTGTAGTGATTGGTCTACCCTGCGTTTTGGCTGGAAGGGGGATGTGTTGGACCCGGTCCTTTGGGCAGGTTTACCCCGTGACTTTTTGCTTTTTCCTAGCCTGTTTTTGGAACCTGGATTGGTGATTGTAGGCCTCTGCGCACTTTCTCACTGTGGTACAGTGTAAAGTGCGTGTGCTTTCTGTGTATGGATGGTGAGCGCCCTGCCCTCCCATAGGAATGAATGGGGAATATGTATGCCCATGGTAGATTCCTGATGCATGGGGAGTGCAGGGGCGAGTTTGATATGTATGAACTCGTGAGAATGAATGCTGCAGAATGGTGTATGCGGCATGGCTGTATCTAGTCCAGAAGCGCCACTTTTAGAAGTTGGCATAATTGTGTAGTGAGTCTGCTAGCACGTGATTGGCTGATGGGCCTGGCCCAGGCATGCCTGGGCCTGTTGGTAGATGGACTGTCTGGAGGAGGGGGTCTGAGTCAAGCCGTAGATGAAAGGCCCCCCATCTGCTGTTAGGGAGGAGTGGAAAGAGCTCTGGTGGTGCCGTGCCGTGCCTGGCAGCCCACCCCTGATGGCTCTCCCTCCGGATGGCCCCCTGTCACCTCTGACCTGAGGCTGACAGGAGAAGGAAACCAGAGACACCCAGAGCTTAGGGCTCGCTTACACAACGACTTCAAAGGGCTTCAAAGCTTTTTCTGTGTATAAGAAGGGGCTCTGCCCCTTCCAAAATGTTCTTCTTTTTCTGGACTTGAGTCGACCAGGGGTGGGTGCTGCCCAGCTCCTGGATGCCTGGACTCCTGGGGGGACCCCTCTGCCCTGCCTGGGCTGAGGGGGGGACTTGGCTTTACCCCTGGGAGGCTCTGGGACCCTTGGCAGCATGGAGAAGCTGCATTTTCCTGGGGAGAGCGCTGGAGCTGTATTTCTAGCGCCTGGCGGCGCTGCGCTTCCCCCTGAGCGCCTGGGAGCGTTCTGCCTGTTGTTCTAGCGACGGGAGCGCTGTGGATGGTGCTCCAGCGCTAAAGAGCGCTTCATTTTGGTTCTAGCGCTATAGTGGGACTCTGAGCGCTGATAGCGCTTTGTTTGTGCTTTTGGGCGCGTGGTTTTGCCCTTTAGCGCATGGAGCGCTTTGGATCTCCTTCGGCGCCGGGGAGCGCTCTAGCTGGGTGCTGGGCGCTTTGGCGCGCTTTTCTGCCCCCCAGCGCTTAAGAGCGCTGTTTACTTGTGGCGTAAAAGGAATCACCCCCCGCCTGCCTGCCTAAGGCGAAGGGACCCGGAAGCGGTTGGCCGGCCGGCCAATGCTGTCGCGGCCGGCCGGAAGTCCCGCCCCCGGAGTCCGGGGAAGAAGAAGGATGGCGCGGGAGATGGCGGCGGTGGACGGGGCTCCTCTCGGCTGAGGGAGCCCCAGAGAGACGAGGCGGCCGGCTGGCAGGGCTCCCGTGTGCCGAGGGAGCCCTGCAGAGGAGAAGACTCGTGGTCGGCTACCCGGGACTCCCGTGCGCGGAGGGAGCCCCGGCGAGGAAGAAGGAAGGTCGGCGCGAGGCTCCCCGCATGGAGGGAGAGCCTCGAGGCAGCAGAGACGTGTCCCCGCCCGCGATGCGCTGCCGGTGAGTCTGGGCAGATAGGGACAGAGGACAGGAGGGGCGCCGGGGCACGGTGACGGTGTCCGCGCCCCCCCCCAGTGGTGCGAGCTCGCGCCTGTGGCCGGTGCGACGCCACTGGGGCTTCAAGGGCGGCCCCAGATGGCAGTGGGTCGCCCCAACGTTTTGGGAGCCCAGAGAAGCTCGTAGGGGCATACTGGACATTGGCGCATCTAGGGCGGCCCCAGTTGGCAGTGGGTCGCCCCAGCGTGTGTGAGCCCAGAGAGGCTCGTAGAGGCATAATTTACCTTGGTGCATCTAGGGCGGCCCCGGTTGGCAGCGGGTCGCCCCAACGTGATCTCGAGCCCAGAGAGGCTCCACCGAGGGAGTGTGGTATATAAATAAATAATACCGGATCTAGGTTTGTCTGGACTTAGCAATAACAGATAGCTCAATAAAATAAGAGTCAAGATTCGAGGTAGTAGGAGTTTGCAGGTTTATTACAGCATAAAGGACAGGAACAGGACAACCTGCACAGGAATAGGATGGCAGCGCTGCCGGGGGCAGAATCGGGACAAGGACCAGGATAACTTTTTAATAACAGTACATGAGCATATATATATAACGCAAACACATAGCATTACATTGCAATAGGCGTAGCAGTGGGTGGAGTAATAGGCGTGACGCGTAGCAGTTGCGAAAGATAAGGGTGAAAGTAGGTGTAACAGAGGCGTATACATAGACATGTGATGCAAACGTAACAGAATATGTCATAAATGGGGCGGAAACATGGAGGGGGCTACCTAAGGAGCCGGGACCTCTGACCTAATGGTGCGCGCAAACTGGCAATGACGTGTTACTAGGAGAAGCTGGGGGCTACGAACTCTGTGCTAGGAGCAGAGACTGAAGTCTGGAGAGTCAGGGCGACATGTACCTAAGCAGTATCTAGTATCTGATGTTTAGAGAACATGTTGATAGAATCCAAAAGTTATCGGGGTAAAGGCTAACAGACTCTAAGAATGGTGCATGCATTATTCTACATGTAGTGCGTGATGAAGAATATTAAATGACCGTTAAATGCAGTATTTCTCTTACATGGAGACGTAAAGGCTAGATAATGACGGAAACTATTGATGCGGTTCAGTAGCTTAGGAATGCAGGGAAGGAGGGCTGGACTGATAACTAGAATCATAACATACTCTTGGCAGACTCAGAGGCAGAGCCAGGCTGAACCGGGCACTGTGAGGCAGGAAGTAAGTGAAGGGTCAGGGATACAGGTGGGGGCTGTATCGCTCCTCAGCAAGGGCTTCAGGAGACAGGAGCTGAATCTGGTGTCCGGGCCCTTTTGAGGCCTAGAAACAGGGACTTTACAATGGAATAACGTGCGCACTGAGAAACGTGGCAACGTAACTTTACATAGGCCTGATATTCGTAGTATTCACGAGAACTGGAAACTGGCATACTAGAGGTGGACACAACTGTAATTGCGTCTTTAATCGAACATGGGGAATACATATGCATATTAATCATGCGCAGATAACATATGATGGAGGACGCGTAGGGACACAGAACATGGCAAAATTTATTTTTCCACATTCCCTCCTTGTCACTACGTTTCCATCAGGAAACATCAATATTCATGATACCATCTATCATTTCATACAGTATCATTTGCTCGTCTCGAATTTTCTTGGAACGGGATTTAGAACGGGGCTTGGGACTAGGAATACAAGAGGTAGCACAAATGCCGCAAATCGCAGGGCCACATTGTATACAGAGGCAGCAACTGAATATGATCGCTACTGCAATACCTAGAAAGGACAAGACTTTCCATCCCCATGCGGAAATTATATTCCAGAACCAACCGGACCATGTCCAGGTGCCTGGGTCTTGGTGTAACAGATGGGCAATTTTATGGAGTCTGGTTATAGCTGAATAAACAGACGGTGCGTTATTTGGAATGAAAATGCAGCAACTAGATCCGATGACTCTACAGGCCCCGCCCCTATCGGCCAATATGACGTCAAGGACGAGACGATTCTGTAAAACGACAAATCTCATAGCAGATTGCTCTTCAGTTAAGTTACCTAGAGCAGAGGCAGTCTCATTGACTACTGCTTCAAGGGTTCTGGTTAACCTACGAATTAGCTTACTATTCTGGATAGGTCCTATAAAGAAGAAGAAACCTCTATTGAAATCTGTATACTGTTCTAGAGCAGTTTCAGTATAATCGACAATGGGGGACTCCCTTCTATGTCTAATGTGTACTAGATGTGTGTTTCTATGATAATCAGATGGGGCTAGGAAAACTGGTGCAGTAGGAAGGCAATGTAACAGGTTCCCTCCCAATCGAGGGGCAGACGAACATATGCGGTCTGACCACAAACAAAATAAGAATGACGTGAAGCTTTGAAAATAGATTTCCCACTGTCACTATATTTGACAATAGTAGTACAATCACTATGTCCTACATGTACGGAACCATTATTTCTAACACATAATTCGCCTTTGACTGGTAGTACTGAAATAGCAGGTAAGTCTGAAGTGGAATCAGACTGAACATTCAGGACCATGAAATTCGAAGAATAATTACCTAAGTTGTAAACTTCGTTTTCTAGATCTAACCCTGTTCTGTGGGGAAGACCTTGCTTGTCTGGGAAACATGTACTGTTAAGAAAAGACATATCTGTTGAGGATGACGTTAACGTGGACCATGCTCCACACGAACCATTATGTGAAAATGGATAAGGAAAGAGTGGCAGAACTCCCTTCGGGGTCTGGAAAGGGGGGAGTCGACCACACACCCAACAATTAGTGGCATTGCTGGTCTGGTGTGAATAATGTAACATGCGGATGAAGGAATTGTTACGCATAGCAAGGCGGTAAGAGAGTTCATGAGGAGGTAGATCACTAAACGTGTGCTCTACTGTAGCATTGGAAGACTTATTTACATGAGAAACTGGAAAATACAGGTAAAATGCATAACTGGTGCAGGAAATCATAATACTGAGAAATAATATGAAACATAGAAAAACGATACATCGGATTGAGTTTTGACTAACTCTCTCACTATGGGGGTCTATTTTATACATGTCAGAAACCGGTCTAACCGTTTCACCTAGGGGAGGACTTAGACAATCAAACTGGCTGACTTATTTTACTAGACCTTAACTTGAGTTTATACTCCTGTTGCGGAGTTTTCTCTAACAGGGAAGGGTTCGTAGCAATGTCTTTTGCGGGACAGTCCTTAAGAATAGTACTTTGGCAGTCCTTTGAATCCTGGGAAATGTTCTTTGAGACTGGCTTCAATCCATAAAATTTCTTGATATGCGAAAGATGCACCCAGCCTTTGCGTCCCTCCAACTTCACGGCTGTACGGGTGGCCAGGAGGACCTGTCGGGGCTCCTTCCAGCGAGGCTCCAGCGGACTTGAACGGTCGAAATTTCGCACTAGGACCATGGATCCGGGAACGATCTCATGCGGTGCCACCTCGGTATTGTCTGGAAATGCGGCAGCAACCTGTGAACGACAAGAGTTGAGGGCAGACATCAAGGAAGCTAGGTAATCTGTCAGCATATTACTTGAAACATCGGTAATACTTCGGGGTCTAGGTGTACCCCACATGTTAGGGGGGCGGCCGAAAACGACCTCATACGGGGACAGACCTGATCTGGAATGTGCGACCATGCGCATATAGAACAGGGCGACTGGCAGAGCTACGAGCCAGTCCACACCTTTCTCTTGACAAACTTTTGCAATTCGGATTTTCAGGGTCTGATTATGTCTCTCTACGAGACCGGCTGCTTCAGGATGGCGTACACAATGGAACTTCCACTGGTACCCTAACAAAAGGGACACATGTTTCATGAGTTCAGATGAGAATGGCTGGCCGTTGTCAGAATATACGACTCTAGGGAGTCCATAACGGGGGAAGAACTCACGAACCAACTGCTTGGCAGTGGTCGCGGCTGTGTAATCTGGAACTGGATATGCCTCCGTCCACCTGGACAAAGCGCATACAACTACAAGGACATACTTGAAACCTCGACATCGCTCCATCTGAATATAATCCATCTGGAGGACTTCAAAAGGGTGGTCAGGGGGCTGGAAACCACCTTGTTCCACCGGGACACTTTTACCTGGATTAAACTGACAACATATCATACAGGTACGGACTTTCTGCTTGGCTGCGGCTCGTAAATGCTTGTTGAACCAAATATTCTGGATACTGTCTAACATAGCTTTTTCTCCTAAATGTGCTGGACTATGTGCGGTATTAATAATGACTTGAACCATGGAGTCGGGGAGAAACCATGTGGCTTTACCTTTTGTTAACCATCCCTGATCTGTCTGGACCCCTCCTTGTTCGGACCATTTCTTGATTTCATCGGGAGTAGCATGTAACTGGATATCTATGACATCTTGAGTAGGGTCCTTAACTGTCATACATGTAGTCGGATCTGGAGTGTGTGTCGGTGTCTTATTAACTGGAATGTCTGGAGTCTGAGCTGTAAGCTTGGCTGTGCGATCTGCTAGATCATTACCCTGGGAAATAATGTCAGTAACTTTCGTATGTGCTTTGCATTTCATGATAGCAATGGATGTCGGTAAATGTATTGCATCTAACAGAGCTTGAATAAGGAGACCATGCTGAATCTTGGTTCCATGAGAAGTCATGAAACCTCTCTCCTGCCAGAGTACTCCGAAGTCGTGTACGACTCCAAATGCGTAGCGTGAATCTGTGTAAACATTAACTTTCAGGTTCTTGGCGTGTATGCAGGCTTGTGTCAGAGCAACTAGCTCTGCTGCTTGAGCAGACAGGGTGTCAATACGGTGTGTCTCAATAACTTCGGTGTCAGTAGTCACTGCATACGCGGCTACTAGTTCTCCTGTACTTGTTCTCATACATGAACCATCCACATAAAGTGTCAGGTCGGGATCCGGTAATGGAATATCTGTCAGATCTTGTCTTGGCTTTGTCATGATGTTAACTACTTCCACACAGTCGTGTGTGGCAGAATTCGAAGTAACTGATGGTAACAATGTAGCAGGATTTAAAACGTTGCAGCGTCTGATTTCTATGTGTGGCTGGAACAGTGTCAATTCATAACCTGTTAAACGTGCAATTGTCAAGTGCTGAGTTTGTGTTCGGTTTAAAAGAACTTCCACGGAGTGTGGAACTTGTACTGTCAAGGAATGTCCTAATACTATGGAATCACTTTGTCTGATAGCAAGTGCTGTGGCTGCAACTGACTTAAGGCACGCAGGCAGAGCCTGGGCTACAGGATCTAATGTGCTCGAAAAATAAGCACAGGGCTTGTATTGTCCTGCTTGATCTTGTGTGAGAACAGATAATGCTGTACCTTCACGTTCAGTGACGAAAAGTGTAAAAGGCTTACTGTAGTTCGGTGTTGCTAGAACTGGAGCTTGACATAGGGCTTTCTTTAACTCATTGAAACTAAGTGTATGTTCAGATGTCCAAGGGAGGACAGTCGATACGGCTGCCTCCTGTGTCGTTAACTGTATCAGTGGTTTAGCTAGAAATGCATACTGAGGAATCCATTGTCTGCAGTAAGAAGTAAGGCCGATAAAAGCACGTACCTCCTTCTGGGTCTTGGGCTGAGGAAGACTCGCTATTAACTGGATACGGTCTGGTGTCAACTGCCTACCCCTCTTGGACAGTAAGTGTCCTAAGTAGACCACTTGCTGGACACAGAATTGAAGCTTCGAAGGGGACACCTTGTGTCCCATCTCGGCTAGGAAATACAAGACTGTAAGGGATGCTCGCTCGCAAGCACGTTCAGAACGGGCTGTGATCAGTAGCTCATCGACATACTGGAGCAGGGCAGTGTCAGTTGGCATGTGAATGTTGTCTAGTTGTCTCTTGAGTGCTTGACTGTAAATACTAGGACTTTCTGTGAAACCTTGAGGAGCGCGTGTGAACATATAGCTCCTTCCATTTAAACAAAATCCGAAAAGAAACTGGCTGTCTGGATGAATGGGAACACTGAAAAACGCGTTCTTGAGGTCTATGACTGAAAAAAATGAGGCTTCAGAATCAATGGCTGTCAACAGGGAAGAGATATCTGGGACAACTGGATACTGGGGAATAATACATTTATTAAGCTCTCGGAGATCAATCACTAAACGATATACTGGAGGTGCATTTGGATCAGTACGTTTCATGACTGGAATGATCGGAGAATTACATACATTGGAGTCAGTTTCTACAACTACTCCTTGAGCGATGAGCTCGTCAATAATTTTGGATAAGGCTGCTACAGCCTCAGATGGCAATCTGTACTGCCTGATTCGTGGTAACACTACACCTGGCTTGAGAGTCACACGATGGGGTGTGATTTGCATATAACCAACATCAGTTGGACCTTGCGCCCATAGATGCTGCGGAACATTAGACAATCTGGGATCAAAATCTCGTAATACATAGTGACCCTTGAAGTCACGTAGGAACAATCGTATTCCCTCTGGGGAACAGCATATAACTGCACCTAATTCTTTCAGTGTCTTAATGCCTAATAGATTCTCTGGACATGACTTAGTAAGTAACAGATCAGTAGTGCGGGACAATGGACCTACTTCTAGAGTAACTGGCTTTGATATTTCATTTACAATAGGTTTTCCTGAAAATCCAAGGGAAACATTTCTAGAGCCTGAGAGCGGAGCCCCTGGAACTTCGGCGTGACTTATGGTGGTCCTACTTGCCCCTGTATCAATCAGAAACTTTCTGTCTTTCCCTAGTACTTGACTATGAACATAGGGACCTTCTTGATCTACAGGTATCTCGATGAGAGGCAAGCCTACCTCCCTCTCTAGGCTGTTTCATGAATACGGTTGATACTCTGGATACTCAGACTGTGCATACTGGTACATCTGCTGTGTAACATGCTGTGTTGCAGCGATAGGCTGCGGTGCTGTAACTGTCTGTGGTGCATTCTGTGACTGAGAAGTCTGTGTAACTTGTTCTTGTCTCGGCGGACGTGGTCTTTCTTTAGTCTTACCGGTAGCTATATTGTGTTTCAGAACTGCACACTCGTTTATAAAATGACCTGGCTGTTTACAATAATTGCAGTTCCCTTTAACGGGAGCTGCAGGATGACTGGCTTGATTCGGACCCCTCTTCTGACTGTCTTGAGGAACAGATTGTGCAACTAGTACTTTCATTTTCGTGTCTTTCATACGTTTTCTCTCGTGATCTTGCTCTTCTCTGATTCTATTCTGGTGATATTGAAGCATCTGTAACATTTGGGACGGGGTATTAGCTTGCCAGGTACTTTCGACTTTCAAAACTCGATTCTTAATTTGTGGACTTGAATTCTCGACTAGTTTAGTAACAAAAAGATGAGGGTATGACTCGCTACTTGTCTTGAGGCCACTGTTTATGGTAAAACATTTCTCAAACCTGGAATAGTAATCACTAATATCTTCGTCTTGTTTCTGTTTACAGGCTGAGATTGCATCCCAGTCTTCCTTTCTAGTTGTCAATAATCTGGGTAAAACTTGTATTAATAATTCTGGTAATTCTTTACATTTATCTCCAAGACCGGTACCTGGTACTCGTGCCTTATCTTCAGCTTCTAGAACTGCCCAATCGATCTTTTTCTCTCCCACCTCCCATTCTTTTTCTTTGAGTTTCTCATATACCCCTGCGGGCAACAAGACTTTTAACATTTTAATGATATCTGGATACGTGTATTCTCCCATACGGAGCATGTCTTTTAATTCTCGGTGGAACCCTGCTGGATCTTTATCATGACAGGGAATTAACTTTTTCATCTCTAAGAGTTCCATCTTTGTGATAGGGGTGTAAACAAACACTCGTTGCATTTCACCACCGTCTGTCTTAACTGGATGTACTTCTCGTAACGGATTCTGTCTGTCTATGTAAAAGGGTTTACTTTCTGGGGGTGAGACATGAACAAAATGTGGGTTCAGAAACGTTCTGTATTTGTGGCGCTGTTCTAAAATGACACTAATTAAATCGGTACCTAAACCTTTCCATCTATACTGGAGTAACTCGTTCAGGACATCATGTAACGGACCTGGATCAGAATGTTGACCCTCATACAATGTAATGAGGTGCTGGATCATATACATACCCACCAGTCGCTGCTCGGCTGGGGGCAATTTCAGAAACATTTGTGCCACTATTTCGTCTGGAAAAGTGGTAGAATCAGTAGTCCATCGGACTGCTGATCGGGCTAGTTCTTGTTCATGCATAGTACTTAACTCGCTATAACCGATTCGTAATTTCAGAATGTGATCGGTAGCTTGGAATACTTGTTCTAGAGAACCTTGTTCTGGTGCTGGATGGTGAAAAACTGGCTTGTGTTCTAGGCGCAAATGGCGATCTGGAAATCTAGATTTTCCTACATACGCTATTCTGTCGGGATTCTCGTCCTCTACCTCTTCTGTAGAAGAGTCATTTTCTTTCTCGCTTACTTGTGCTTCTTTACGTTGTTCGTGTACCCTTATTATTTCTTTACGGATTTTCTTGTACATACTCTCTATACTACTGATGGTTCTATGCTTACCCTCGGCTATATTATCACTCCACCTTGTCAGGACTTTCATTTCGGCTCGATCTTTGGTCGGATAATCTTGTTCCCTTATTAGACAATTAATCAGAAACTTTAATAGCATGAGCTGGACTTCAACTTTTCTTTGGCACATGACGTCACTAATACTTTCTGGATCATTCCCTGTACGGATGAAACGATATATTCTGTCTAGATCTTCTTTCATATCTGGTAGGGTGACTAGATACTCGGTCACCTTTCTTACGCGTAATGAATATAAAACCATATTATCCTCGCCTGGGACTGGATCATAGCCACATTCGGTAAGGACTTTTCTTATTTCTGCAACAGACTGATACCTGGGCGTACGCTGTGACGCTTGTGCATGTAATTCGGCTAACGTTAAACGCTTGTGTGGCGGCGGGGTTCCTGGAGGACCTCCCCCTGCGGCCCCTAAACTAGAGTCGTCTACTGATGCTCTTCGTCCTGACAGAGTGGGAAATGGAAATGCAGGCTGGACTTGTATGGCGGGCTGGACCAGGGGTACCGTAACAGGTACTCCGGTGTCTGGAGGAGCGGGAATTGCCTGATTTACAGGGACTGGCGGAGCAGGAACAGGATTTGCATATTCCGGGACTGTGTCGTCCAAATAGGACGAGATGAAAATATCAGCTGCGGTCGGTTTGTGACGTAGCTTAGTCGGAACTAATGGTGGCGGGAAATTACTGGATGCCTCCGGGGTTGCTTTTGGCAAGCCCTCGGCAAGAAGAGGATACATACCCTTGATGAGGGCATGCCTCTGTCTGTCTGACTGTTCTGTTTTAACTCGTTCACCAATCTCGATTAATTCCCTTTCTTGGGCTCGTTCCAAGGATTCTCTACTTAATTCTGACTTTCTGATTTCTTTTTCGGTTCTTTTATGAGATTCTTTGCGCCATAACTCGATGGCATCTTTCTGTGACTGTCTGGCTTTCTTTTTCCATAATGCTTCTTCTACTCGCATGATGCACTCGGCATCCCATGTACCCGATACGGGCCATCTATACTTTTCCTCTAACTGTTTGGTATACTCTACCCATAAATCTAGATACAATATGGCGCTTATGCCATGCTTCTGATACATGAAATGACCTGGACTGTCCCTAGGCGGGACAGGAACTGCTGCTTCTAGCAGACCTTTTCTGGTTTTTAACTGACGCAGTTTTGAAAAGAGTGGCATGACTGAACTATAATCTGGACACAATACAATACACAATAAACACGAGAATCACTTCGCACTCATACCACGACATTAAAATACATGAAGAACATTATAAATAACAGTTCGAACAGAATACTACCTGGAATACGGGAAACAGAATACATGAATTTTCTCGAGAAATCAGAACTGACTAGAACAGAAACTAGATGCACTGCTGAAACAGTACGAAACTTACCGGTCTCATACAGAGACACGTCAGGACCCGCATCCACCGAAGTGGACACTTCGTTTGTGGGTCTGTGTACCACCAACCCACGGACCAGAGTCAATTAGATTGACCCTGTCTAGATACTACCCCAGCATCGGTACTCACCGGGCAGCAAGAACGGAAGGCCTCGGACGGGACTGGACTGCTTCGACGCCGGACGAACGAACTTCGGACTTCTGTTACAGGTGGGCCTCCGGATACCTCGGACCTTGGACTCTCGGCTTGGGCTCTGGTCGGGACTCGCCGCGTTCCTCCACCGCCTCGTCTGGATGCTGGACCGCCACCTCCGTCTCCTCCGTGGGCCTGAGGGATACTTGAAGCAGAAATATCTGCACGTGCACGGTATGGTTCCGTCACGGCTGCAGAGGGTCAGGGGGCCGGCGTGGCTTCACCGGCGCGTGGGGAAAGGGCAAGTCCCTATTCGGGCGCCATTATGTGGTATATAAATAAATAATACCGGATCTAGGTTTGTCTGGACTTAGCAATAACAGATAGCTCAATAAAATAAGAGTCAAGATTCGAGGTAGTAGGAGTTTGCAGGTTTATTACAGCATAAAGGACAGGAACAGGACAACCTGCACAGGAATAGGATGGCAGCGCTGCCGGGGGCAGAATCGGGACAAGGACCAGGATAACTTTTTAATAACAGTACATGAGCATATATATATAACGCAAACACATAGCATTACATTGCAATAGGCGTAGCAGTGGGTGGAGTAATAGGCGTGACGCGTAGCAGTCGCGAAAGATAAGGGTGAAAGTAGGTGTAACAGAGGCGTATACATAGACATGTGATGCAAACGTAACAGAATATGTCATAAATGGGGCGGAAACATGGAGGGGGCTACCTAAGGAGCCGGGACCTCTGACCTAATGGTGCGCGCAAACTGGCAATGACGTGTTACTAGGAGAAGCTGGGGGCTACGAACTCTGTGCTAGGAGCAGAGACTGAAGTCTGGAGAGTCAGGGCGACATGTACCTAAGCAGTATCTAGTATCTGATGTTTAGAGAACATGTTGATAGAATCCAAAAGTTATCGGGGTAAAGGCTAACAGACTCTAAGAATGGTGCATGCATTATTCTACATGTAGTGCGTGATGAAGAATATTAAATGACCGTTAAATGCAGTATTTCTCTTACATGGAGACGTAAAGGCTAGATAATGACGGAAACTATTGATGCGGTTCAGTAGCTTAGGAATGCAGGGAAGGAGGGCTGGACTGATAACTAGAATCATAACATACTCTTGGCAGACTCAGAGGCAGAGCCAGGCTGAACCGGGCACTGTGAGGCAGGAAGTAAGTGAAGGGTCAGGGATACAGGTGGGGGCTGTATCGCTCCTCAGCAAGGGCTTCAGGAGACAGGAGCTGAATCTGGTGTCCGGGCCCTTTTGAGGCCTAGAAACAGGGACTTTACAATGGAATAACGTGCGCACTGAGAAACGTGGCAACGTAACTTTACATAGGCCTGATATTCGTAGTATTCACGAGAACTGGAAACTGGCATACTAGAGGTGGACACAACTGTAATTGCGTCTTTAATCGAACATGGGGAATACATATGCATATTAATCATGCGCAGATAACATATGATGGAGGATGCGTAGGGACACAGAACATGGCAAAATTTATTTTTCCACAGAGGGCCCGTAGCTGTCTAAGAAGTCCCTGTGAGGGGCTTGGGGCACCATTGTCTTTTAGAGCCTGTGTGGCTCCAACGTGTGCCCATTGTTTTTAGAGCCTGTGTGGTTCCAACGATTGTCCATTGTTTTTAGAGCCTGTGTGGTTCCCACGATTGTCCAGTGTTTTAGAGCCTGGGTGGCTCCAACGTTTGACCAGTGTTTTCAGAGCCTGTGTGGCTCCAAGCTTCGGCGCAGTTGGCACCTGAGGGCCAGTGAGGGCCCTGGCGCAGTTTTGATGATTCTCCAGCTGTCCAGCAATTAGTGGGCAGCTGCACCGTTTAGGCGCAAGTTGGAGAGAGAGTCCCTGTGTGGGACAGCGAGGGCACCGTGGTGCCAGGCCTACCCAGCTGCGCAGCACTTAGTGCCAGCTGCTACGTTTAGGCCCTTGTGAGTGTTCCCAGGGGCCCAGCAAGTAGTGGGCCCCTGCATCGTTTAGGCCCCCTGAAATTGAGACTCAGGGCGTTCTAGCCCCAACAAGGCCAGTTGGCCTAGGGACTGCCACAGGTGGTGGCTTATGTAGGTTTTGCGCAATTGTATGGTTATTGCACCTCTGAATGTATTTCCTTGCATCATGTTTTATTCCTGCACCTCTGAATGTTTTAGACATCATGTGACTTTTGCGCTACTGTATTATTCTGGTACCTCTGAATGTAATTTTATTGCATCATGTGCTTTATTCTTAACACCGCTGAATGTGTAGGTTTATACACTATGTGTTTCTCTTTATTACTCCTCTGAATGTATCTTTATGCATCATGGGTACTGTGTTCTTTCTTAGACCCCTAGACGCTGTGTGCAACTTAGGTGGTTTTCCTTTACTACTCCTCTGAATGTGTTTCATACATCATGGGTAATGTGTTCTTTCTTAGACCCCTAAATGCTGTGTGATACTTAGGTGGTTGTTCTCTTTAGTACAGGTGGTCCTAGTGAGGTCCTGGTCCCCTGCGTGACAGTCTCCCAAGGAGTTCAGGGTTGCGTAGGTGGTACTTACCTGTTCCCAGTAGTTACTGGATGTGATCTATAACTGTTACTTTGTTTTACAGTGAAGTTTATATACTTTTATTCTAATTTCTGACAAGTATTTCTATATCTGCAAAGTGTTGATTCAGACAGGGGCCCATGTGGCCCTGTCTTGTAAATAATCCCTTGTGAATATTGCCGTGCCAGTTGGCACAATGTACATGTGTAATTTCTATCTGATATGTTTTGACAATACAAAAGTTATTTTAATATAACCTTGTGTGGAGTCTCTTTTGTGGTGTACCTAGTATGTTGTTGCTGTTGTGCGCTGACGCAAATGCTTTACACATCGCCTCCGAGTTTAGCCTAGACTGCCCGCGCCATGCTACCTAGAGGGCGAGCAGGGGTTATCTTGGCGTGTGACTTCCTTGCCCTGACTGGAATGGTGGTTTCTGCCTGGCTTTGGCATCAGCCTTAGCCTACCAGAAATAGCCGGTTTCCAACAAAAAGCTACTCCTTTCTGATCAGGAATTACCACTTAAAAGAATATAGGGGAATTCCCAATGCTAGCCTATGAGAAGAGTAGACCTCACAGTAGTGAAAAATTAAATAGACACTACCACAACATGTCAAACATAAAGAGAACATATCTTACCTTTTACTTACATAGCACCCTGCCCATAGGGATACCAAGGGCCTAACTTAGGGGTGACCTATGTGTAATAAAAGTGGAGCTTAAGGCTTGGCAAGTAGTTCTACATGTCAAGTTGAAGTGGCAGTAAACTGCCGACACATATCCTGCAGTGGCAGGGCTGATAAGAGGTTTAAAAGTCTACTTCTGTGGGTGGCACAATCAGTACTGCAGGCCCACCAGTAGCATTAAATTCACTGGCCCTGGGTTGTTGGTATACCACTTTACAAAGGAATTACAAGTAAATCAAATATGCCAAACAGGTGTAAACCAATTACACCATGTTTAGATGAGAGAACACATGCACTTTAGCACTCGTTAGCAGTGGTATGGTGCCCAGAGTCCTACAGCCTACAAAAATAAGATCAGAAAATTAGGAGGAGGAACGCAAAAGTTTGGGGTAACCCTGCAAAAAGGGCCATTTCCAGCAGAGACCCTATCAAATACTGCAGAGAGATCCAGGAGAATTAGGGCTGCTGTGTCTCCTATGTCAAGGATCATGCAGATGTCATTTGTAGCGGTGATGAGTGCTGTTTCTGTAATGTGGATGGGCCTGAATCCGGACTGCGTGGCATCTTGTAGCTGGTTGTTCCAGATTCCAACAAGAACGACAGAACACCACACATCCCCCTTCATTAGCACAGATTTATCAAAGTATTAATAAGCAACTCAACAAGAACAAAAGTAACAATATTCATTTATAAAAGTGCAAACCTTTGCTTGGTCAAAATGCACCTAAAAATATACCGACCCATGTGGTAGTCATTGCACCATGCCGGTCTCTGTTCCTGTCTCACAATGTTGTGTCTTTGCATATTTCTTGCTTGATACTGTGACACTTTCCGCCAATTCCTTTTGTCACGCTCAAACTTGGAATCAGAGTTGACATTGTCTGGCCATAACCACCGAGGTACTTTCACAACTTTGGACAAACTCCAGACATTACCAACAGCTAGCTCCACCACCTGTTTGCTGACTCTGACCACTTTCATAGGAGCCGAAAACCTAGACTCACCAGACTTCACCAATCTCCCCTTCCTCACACGCACCCAATCATTGACTTTCAAAGGAGACAATGAAGGCTTAGGCTTACTCGGATAATCCTTACCAGCTTTACATTTGTCTTTCTCTCTACACACTCAGGGGCCGATTATGATGGAGGATTTTCCGCATCCTCCGGGCCGGCGGAAGCCACCGCCGGCCCGGAGGATGCGGAAAATCCTCTGCGGACCCACCAAAGACCCATCGCCACATTAGGATGGCTGGTGGGTCCTGGTTTCCGTCCGCAGCTTTTCCGCCGCGGTTGGCTTACAACCGCGGCGGAAAAGCTCTAATATGGTGACGGTGTCTCTGAGACACCGTCAACCATATTAGGATGGGCTGTGCAAAATGCTTTTCCGCGGCGGGTTTTCCGCCGTGAAAAAGCCTGTGTAACTTCACTGCGGGGGCCCGTTGCGGGCCCCCTGGGTGAAGGGTGGGTGGGGGTGCACATGGGGGGTACCTATGGTACCCCCCTGCATTTGTATGCAGAAATCGGCAGGCACCGCATGGTGCCTGCCGCTTTCTGCATACAAATGCAATGTATGCATTTTTACCATTGCGGCGGATGCAGCTTGAAGCTGCACCCGCCGCAATGGTAAAAATAGAGGATGTGACCGCCAGGGTGGCAGTCACATCCTAATTGCACAGGAGGGAACTCCGCAGGGCATGCGGAGGTATCCTCCTACTCTATGGTGGCGGACGGACTCAGGTCCGTCCACCATCATAATCGGCCCCTCAATCTCTCATCTATCTCTGACCAGATTACACACACTCTTCCTACCCCTCATTTTTTCAAAAGGAGACAAATCACAATCACCCCTGCAAAAAGGGCCATTTCCAGCAGAGACCCTGTAAAATGCTGCAGAGAGATTCAGGAGAATTAGGGCTGCTGTGTCTCCTATGTCAAGGATCATGCGGATGTCATTTGTAGCGGTGATGAGTGCTGTTTCTGTAATGTGGATGGGCCTGAATCCGGACTGCGTGGCATCTTGTAGCTGGTTGTTGATGAAGTGGTTGGTAGGACAATTAAATAATTAAAACACCTAGAGATATTTGCTTATCTAGTATACATTTTCTTCTGCATGAACAGGATACGAGACCAGTTACAAGTACTTGTCATGACATACAACACAAATGGTCACATGCGCGGTCGGACTAATTTTCTTTATGACCTTTGCCGGATATGGTAGCCGGGAGATATGTCTGTATTTGGAAAGTGAGGCTGGGTCAGTGGATTGTTTCATTAGGAATGTTTCCAGGTGTCAGAGAATGTGGCTGAGTTGATGGAGGCATTGAGCATGGCTGTTAGTGCTGTGCAGATCAGTAGGAGTTCTTTGGTAAAGGCATGGTGAAGGCGAGGGTAAGGTGGGGCCCCCTAGAAGATTGTCTTCATAGTAGTAGCGATTTTGAAGGTGGTGACAGCGGGCCACGAGGTCAGGGTTCATTCTTGGCGTAGCTAGAGCTTCTGGCGCCCGGGGCTATCCCTCCGATTGCCGCCCCTGGCTGATAGCGGGAGGGGGAGGAGTAGGGGAGAGGGCTGCAGAAAAATAGGACGTATTTGCTCCGGAGCCCCCAATGAAGTCAACCATGTAGCTTGGCTTTGTCGCGCCAAAAACCTCTAGCTTGTTATTGATATATAGAAGTTCATTTCACACAAGGCCTAGTGACTTAGAGAAATTGCACACTGCTTTTGTGTACTGACATTCTTGGCATGCTTTACATCATAACGTTAGACATACTACATTATTCCATCCCATTATCATGTATTTTTAACCTTATTCCTCATCACCACATTCAGTACCTTCCAGCCTGGGTTGTGACCCCCTAGCTACGTGCGTGCCCATCCATTTCTGGAACTTTCCAGCCGTTTTAAGATCTTCTTATAGTTACTCGTTGTTCAAATGGGTGTAATTTATAATATTTATATGTTTCCCTCCTCTTCATTGCTTAATTTTGCTCACGCGGAAGTATCACTCATTGTTGTTGGAGTCTGGCCCTAACGCTACATCCTCTCAATGGGACACCATGTTCGGGTCTCTTGCTTTTTATGTCTCAAGTTATTGAATGCTGGGAGTCGCAGTCGTGATTCACTTCAATTGAGCCTACTGGACTACAGTACAAAATGGCAAAGATTTCTAAAAGGAAAGCTCAGGACTGGAACGAGATGTTTCTGGTGGCACGTGCTCCTCTGATAAACCACAGACCTCTCAGGTTCTCCATTTCCGAGCTTGAGTAGCTCATCCCATCCATATGTTTTCATTGTACTCAGGGGTTTCCAGTCCTGTTCATTCCATCATAAACCCAACGCTACAAGTTCCAGAATGGAAAGGAAAAAACATTCACTGAGGGAGCTCCTCACGCTTGGATCTGGAAAACTCGAGAGAAGCCTAAATCTACAACAGTGCAAGGAATCGTTTTCCAGCAGCTGCCCTCCCAACCCCCTCACATACACACTACTCTGACAGGCATTATAGATCAAGACACTTAAAGAGAGGAAGACGTTAAATCAATTGTTAAGTGACCTCAAAGCAGGCTAAACTGCCTGCGATTGGCTCGCTGTTTGCAGTAGAAATACAAAAATACAAAAAAAGAGTTAAAAAAAACATAGGTTTTAAATATGAAAAGAGGCCCAATGACTTCCTCTTGTCCAACTCCACATATCCCCCACTATTCCTTTTCAGTGCAAATAATATTCTAACATGTCCACGCTCAAATTACTTTCATATTTCATTACACCAAATCAACTAATCATGGTGTTTAAGTTCCAGAGTAGCGCGCTACTCACCGAAAAGAGCTTTGACGCCTTCAGGGGAAGTAAGCGCTATATAAATGCAATTACAATACAATACGTGCCATTAAGCAAATTGAGAAAAGGCAACCTGGAAATCATTAATATTATTCAAATCTGGCTGAGCCAGTGGCGTAACAAAGGCCCCTGCAACACCAACAAACACAAATGTTTTTCAATAAAGCCGGATCAAACCGGCTGCACGTCATTTGGGATATGTTCATTACCACCACAAAGCGCTTTTTTTTATTGTAAATAAACTCACTCGGTGTCAACCGTGCCTCGTTGCTTGACTGCACGTTCCACCCTCTGCCGCTGTGACCTCCCTGACATCATCAAGCCGGCCTCGATAATCATACACCACACACAGACCACCCATCGACTTGTCAGAGCAAAGCAACCTTCCTCCTCTGACACGGGTAGAAGCGCATTATAGGGTTTGTGCAGTCTAATAGTTGCAGAAAGTCACTTAAATAAAAAATGTTAAGGACAGAGCACACCCCTTAACTGGTTCTAGGAACAAACCTAAAGAACACTCAAACCATGAGACGAAACACAATATGGCATGCAGTAAATGAAAAAAAGACCTTTTGATGGATACGTGACAAATGGAACAACACTAGGAAAGCTTCTTGGTGGGGACCTACGAGGACGGTGAATGTGAGAAATGAACGTAAAACTCTGAGACACAACTCGAAGGGAACAGGTTACAGGAGTACATATGAGAAGGAAAGAAACTATATTTGGCGAGGTACAAACATTAAGAAATAAAATGAAAACATTTTTGTAAGAGAGAGGGGCACAAAGGGCACCCGAAGTTAGGAGGCTATATACCCATATTTAATGGACCTACTGAGTCTGTCTTGGTGCACTAAATAAATCCAAAAACATAAGGAAATGGATACAGTGTCTTTAAAACAAAACGTTGCATCAATTACCTAGGTATCCTAGTAAAAAGGAAGCGTACACGTACATCCTTTATGGTTCCAACAGTAACATCTCAGCTGTAGGGGTTTACTCAAAGATCCAAATATTTGAATGATAACCATGTATTCTACCTATCTTAACATTGGTGGGTTGATTTAAATAGAACAATGTTAAAGCACCATTCTATGCAACATCCAGCATTAAAGCATATAGAAATATCATAGGTCCATCACATACCCCCACAGAAGGTAAGCTTAAGAGTCCAGATCGTAATCAGGTAATGCAGTCATGTAGCCAGTTAAACAGGATAATGAGACCGCTGAAAATCCCAGTTAATGAGAGCTGTTCAGCAGGAACAAAAAACGCACTGGTTCCAATGTTCTTAAAACACTCTTTTAACAACTTTTTGTTGTGTTCTTTAAAACAAGATCAGCTAGCTGGTACAAATCTCCCTGCACTCTCAAGACTCGAGAGCGCGCGGTGGTGGAGCACGTGATGTGATGTGTGCTCCTTCCAACTAAAATACTCCACTGAAATAAGAACGGCAGAGAGAATGTGAAGCCAGGAGTGCAGCCGGGGACGCACATGGGCACAGAATGCTTCACAGACCCCCCAAAGGCAGCTACAATCCAACGGAGGCTCTCCAGTTAAACGTGCCAAAGATATGCAGGCGTCTCTCATACAACACCCAGGGCACTATCAGAGAGTCACCCTCCACGCCGCCGGATGCGCAGTACTGATTGCCCATGGGGGGCTTGGGGGAGGGAGCTGACCGAAGGGAGGTCTCCTCCCCCGGGCGGTTTGGGAGGGTCACGAGGGGTTTTGTATGGCGTAGGTGCCAGAATGTTCTAGATTTGGGCTGGCCTAGTAGGACTGGCCAGCCCAATTATAAATTCCCCCTTTCCCCGCCCCCTAGCCACCATTTTAGGTTTGGTGACCTGGTGGCTAGGAGGGCTGTTAGCGTTTTTGTATCTGGTGATTAATTGTTGACTTTAAGGCAGCTTTGTTCGTTTTATTGTCGATACATTTCTTTATGATGGAAGATTATAGAGTGCTCGAAGCCATGCGCCTGTTAGCTGAGGCAGGTCGCATGGATTTGTTGGTGGGAGGGGGGCCGGCGCGCCCCCAGCGCCAGGCCTCTGCTGGCGTGTCTGCTGCGGTGCTGGCGTGCTCATCGCCGAAGAAGAGACGAGCGGGTCAGGTAAGCGAAAGGGGCCGGTCCCGTACGAGGAAACCGGCCCCTCCTGGGCATGCGCGTTTGATGGTTGCTGAGGGGGAGGCTCAGACGGGGCCCGGCGCTTTAGGTAAGGACGGGAGGGCGTCGCGTGTGGCTCCTGCGCTTTCTTTGGGAGCTTCGGTGGGGGCGGTGGGAGCTCCGGGCACGGCTGGCGCTCCTGAAAGGCAAGCGCTCGAGCCGGTAGGCGCGTTAGGTATTCCCCCGGCGGTGCGCTCCGGCAGTGCGGCTCGCATAGAAGCGTTGCCCTCCGTCTCTGTGGTAGTGGGAAGGCGGGGGAGGGGGGGCCGGGGAGGGAGCAAGAGACGCTCCGCGTCTGACCCGCTGCTCGAGCGGCAGCAGCAACCGGTTGAAGTGCTTTCTGCGCGAGGAGCGCGCAGAGGCTCTGTACAGTTCTCTTTGCAGGGGGCATACAGGGAGCAGGTGGAACCTTGTCTACCGACTAATGAGATGGTTATACCGGAGTCTCATATTGCTCTTGAGGCAGGTTCACGTGGTATGTTGTCCCCAACTGGGCCTTTCCTGCCAGTGCCTCATGCTGTTGGGAGGAGGGGATCAAGCAGTTTGGTGTCAGGTGCGGTGGAAGGCTCTGGGGGCTTGGTATTTAGCGGTGTGCAGGTGGTTTCTTCACATGCTGCTGGTCCTGATATGGTGGATGTGGAGGGAAATGTGGGCAGCCCTTTATTGTTTTCAACTCCTGGTTCTTCAGTGGGTGCTGCTTTGTCTGTAGGGGGGGGTTCCAAGGGAGAGGGGGAGCGGGCACAAGTGGGGGAGGGATGTTCAGTTTCTGGCGCTGCTATGGATCTGGAGGGCTCTCGGCATGAGGCTTCTGGGGCTTTTGGGTTTGTTGATGATGACCGTTTTCAGAGGGGAGATGGGGGACTGTCACAGGTGAGGCGTGGAACCTTTTCTTGTTCTGTGGCTGGCACAGGTCACGTGGTCGGGGCACTGAGGTCGGAGCTTGAAGGGGCAGTAGGGGGTGATGCTGTGGGTGTGTCACATCCTGTTGTCAGGAATTTGGAGGGTGTTGTGTTGCCTGATACGGTGTCTCAGCCGGACAGGGGTTTGAGGCAATTTAGTGGCTGGCCGGTACAGGGACCTATGGCGGCTGTTCCTTATGGGCAGGTGGGTGCAGGTGGCCCCTACTTGATGTTTGGTTCCCCGGGGTGGGAACATTTTGGGACTGCAGGTTTGGCGCAGCGTGGTCTTCGGAAGGATGGTGTTGGGCAAGTTTGGGGTTCAAGGGCTCCTGCTCCTGTTTCTTCAGCGGTGGCGGTTGATAATTTGGATTGCAGTGACGATGATGAGATGATTGGCGACTCTCCGGTCAGGGAGGTTCCTGCGAGGAGGGTCCGGGGTCGTTCCTTGGATAGGGGGCAGGGCACGTTTGTGGGTGCTACTAGGCAGGAGATGAGGGCTGTGTCAGGTGTGGTAGCAGTAGATCCTAGTACACCAGTCCAAACTTTTTCTTTTCAGGACAGGGATAGGTGCGTCGGTCCAGACTTGGCAGGGCGCGGTCCAGTCCACTTTCGCCAAGGTGAAGCGAGGAGAATGCCTAGCGCGGCCCTCTCTGTTCCACCGAGGGAGCCCGCCGCGGCCAGCACACGAGGGTCCGGCGTGACCCCGCTGGCCCCATCGAGTAGCAGGTATAGGTGTCCTACCTTACCGGCGGCTATGGAGCCGCAGAGTCAGCGCCAGGGGAGGTACGGGCGTGTACAGTCTGCTCCCCCTCATGGAATCTCTACACAAAATGTATCATGTAATATGGCTGATGTTGGGTTCGGTAAGACCCGTGGTGTGATGTTTCCTGATGAACCTGATTCAGTGGTTCTGGATTACGATGAAGATAGTCCCGAAGAGGGAGAGTTGAGGGACGTTGAAAGGGGGGTGCCCTCTCATGTTGTTGAAAGTGTTTTTCAGGCTCCAGTGGTGCAAAAGCAAGTCAAGGAGAGACGAGAATGCGGCCCGTCAGTCAGGGCGCCTCCAAGACGTGACACAGTGGTTTCAGCATCACAGGCGGAGCCGGGGAGAGTGGTCTCTTTGTTGCCAGGTGAGCAGATAGCTACACAGGCCAAACCACGTATGGTGTCTGTGGGCACAGGTGGGACTGAGACTGTTGGGGTGGGTGAGGGGCGGTTGGTAAAGGGACGTTATGTGAAAGACACCGCTGTGGGCACGGATGAAGTGCTGGACACTGCAGGTAAAGTTGACAATAGTACTGGTACAGAGGCCTCAGGTATTGCTAAAGAGCCAGTGGCAAGTAAAGAATTGAAAATCAAAAAATTGCCCTATATGGGAGTCACAAAGCCTTTGGGGGCACATTTGATGTTGAGTACAAAGGAAAGAATTTGGAAGGGTGAATATGTGGAAATACTTAAGTTACTACACAGAGAAGTACGGTCCAAAGAAGGGTCCAAGGAGGAAGAATTTGAGTTGGCAAAACGACCTAGAGTTCCCCTAACCATTGAGAATTGGACAGCTGCCTTCCTAATATATGCAAGTGTATATTGTGAGAAATTCCCAGAGCGCAGCGTGTCCCTTTTTAAATACATGGATGTAATTCGCAAGGCGCAGCTTACTGGGGGGGGGTTTGCTTGGTCTCAATATGATGAGGACTTCAGGGCTAGAATGGCTTGGGATCCGGAGGCTAAGTGGGGGGAACTGGACACTGATTTATGGCAACATACTATGGGGTCGGCTTCGGGAGGTAAGACGATTTTTACTGCAAGTGGTCTCCCCATAATATACCGGCCCTTTCAGGGCAAGCCCACCAGGGGAGGGGTGGGAAGTAGCTCAACCACACAGCCTGCAGTCGGCACATGCTGGGAGTTTAATAAAGGCTTCTGTACTAGGGAATATTGTAAATTCCGGCATGAGTGCTCAGGTTGTGGTAAGCGACCCTCCTTGTCTAAATGCTGGGAGAACAAACCAACGGGGGATCATCAGGGGTTTCAGTCAGGTGCAGGGGGTTCGGGGACGTCCCAACATTCTACTGGAGGAAGGGGATTCAGAGGTAATCGGGGTTCTGGGTCCAAGGGCTCGTACACCGGTTAGGTTGGAAAAGTTGCGCCTTGCACTTCATGACTATGATAATGCAGCTGGGAAACAGACATTGTTGGATGGTTTTGAATTTGGTTTCAAGTTAGGTTACACAGGTCCTAGACAGAGAAGATGGTCTGCTAATTTAAAATCTGCATCTGAGCATGGCACAGTAGAACAAGACAAGTTGAATAAGGAAGTACACGAAGGGAGGATGGCTGGCCCTTTTCACGATTGGCCGATCCTTAATTTAATAGTATCACCTATTGGAGTAGTCCCAAAGAAAGATCCGGGACAATTCAGACTTATACAACACTTATCATGGCCGGAAGGGTCGTCGGTCAATGATTTTATTGATCCAGATGCTGTTTCAGTCTCTTATTCATCAGTTGACGTGGCCATGTCACTTGTTGTGACCGCGGGCGCAGCTGCTGAGATGGCCAAGTGTGATATAAAGTCTGCTTTCCGGCTGCTGCCTGTCCATCCGGAAGACTGGTGTCTTCTGGGTATACAATTTTCAGGAAAGTGGTATGTGGACAAGGCTTTGCCGATGGGTTGCTCTATATCCTGTTCTCTTTTCGAGTGCTTCAGTACTTTTCTACAATGGTACTTTACTCAGCAGTCTGGTCACTCACTGGTAACGCACTACCTGGATGACTTTTTCTTTGTCGGGTCCCCGGGCTCCGCGGAGTGCCAGTCTGCTCTGGACACTTTCCAAGGGCTCATGGAGGATCTGGGAGTTCCTTTGGCTCCCGAGAAAACTATGGGTCCTGACACAGTCTTGTCCTTTTTGGGGATTGAACTTGATTCAGTGGCAATGCGGGCTCGCTTGCCTGAGGATAAGAAGGTGAAGATGCTGGATTTGCTGGACAATATGTTAGCAAAACGGAAAGTGTTGGTGAAAGATGTTCAGGTGTTACTAGGCCATCTCAACTTTGCTTGTAGGGTCGTGAGAGCAGGAAGGACTTTTTGTCGTAGATTAGGCAGGGCTCTTGCTGGTCAACATTTGCCTCACCATAGGGTTCGATTGTCTGCTGGAGTCAAGGAGGATTTGAGAATGTGGAAATTTTTTCTCTCTTCCTTTAATGGTGTTCCTTTGCTCAGGGACGTTGACTTTCAATGGGATGTGCAAATGTTTTCGGATGCAGCTGGCAGTGATGGTTTTGGTCTGTACTGGAATGGAAGATGGTGTGCGGAACGTTGGCCAGATGAGTGGTTGAATGGTGGTCGCAGCATTACCTTTTTAGAGCTTTTTCCTTTGCTGGTGGCTTTGACACTGTGGGGGGAGGTCTTGGCACATAAGAAAGTGCTTTTTCGTGTGGACAACATGGCTGTGGTGCAAATTGTTAATCGACAGTCTGCCAGGGACGAACAGGTCTTGAAGCTCATGAGAGTGTTTGTGCTGGGTTGTTTGAAACACGACATTCACTTTCGTGCTTTGCACATTCCTGGGGTGGACAATGACATTGCGGATGCTCTGTCTCGTTCACAGTGGGGCAGATTCCGTGGACTGGCGAGGGAGGCAGACCCAGCACCGACCCCGATGCCGATTCATCTGTGGCACGTAGGCAACGTCGGGTCTTACAACTGGTGGTAGGTTCTTTGTCTGTGTCTACGCGTTCTGCTTATTCTCTGGCCTGGAGGGAATTTCTGGAGTCTGGCGCTTGTAGGCGCGAGGAGGTTTGGCGTCGTTCAGAGGATGTAGTGAATTTCATTTTGGACCTCATGGACAAAGGGCTTACTAAGGTGACTATCGCCGGTAAATTAGCGGGGATAGCATTTATGGGCAAGTTGTTATGGGGTTATCCTCCGTCGGCAGGGGAGATTGGCAGGAGAATGCTTGAGGGTTGGGCCAGAGAACAGGGGCACACCAGTAGACTTAGGGCTCCGTTATCTTGGCAGATACTGGCTCGATTAATAACTGTTCTCCCTGAGGTTTGTTCAGATGACTTTGAGTCATGCTTATTTTCCATGTTAATGGCCTTCATGTTTTTTGGAGCTTTTAGGGTTTCAGAGTTGTTGGGTTCGAAATGCAAGTGTGGCCTATTTTGGCGGGATGTTTTCTGTTCTGATGAGGGGGTGCACATCTGGTTAGCCAGCTCTAAAACTGATCAGACTAAGAAGGGAAAGGGTGTGTGGTTGCAAGCGCGTGCTCCTAGGATTACTTGCCCTTTGCTGCTGGCGCGGCGCTGGCGTTCTTTGTGCGGGGGTGGTGATGATGCACTTGTCTTTCAGCATATTGATGGCACCCTGGTTACAGCATACCAATTACGCATGGTTCTGCGCAAAGCTTTGGAACGCCTGGGTTTAGATGGGAGCTTATATGGGACACATTCCTTCCGGATTGGGGCTGCAACTGAAGCCTTTAACAGAGGTTGGACTCAAAGGGATATCATGAGGCTGGGGCGTTGGTCTTCAAACTGCTTTCAGCGCTACGTGAGAAGTCAGGCGGAGGAGGCGCATGCGTCATCTTCCTTCCCATGAGCTCTAACTCTGTTTTCTTTTATAGGTTCTGTTGCTGGGCCTCGTTCTCCGGTGGTGACGGTCTGGATAGTTGGGCATTCCTTCGTGAAGTGGGCCCGAGTCCAGGCAGCACAGAGTTATTTTGGAGAACTTCTAGGTTTTAACGCTAGTATGTTCAATGTGGTTTGGAAGGGGAAAGGTGGGATGCTCTGGAGAGAGTTAATCCCTTGTCTTAACAACAATATGGTGGGTGGGCTGTGTCCTGATATTCTGGTCATCCATCTGGGGGAAAATTATCTTTGTGCTACCAAAGGTGTGGTGTTACTCCGAGCTATTAAGAAGGATTTGGGCCTTATCAAAGAGCTTTGGGCTGGGTGCCATGTCTATTGGACTGAATTAATACCGCGTAGGATCTGGAGAGGAGCGGTGAACCCCAAGGCGGTTGACAGGGCTAGGAAGAAAGTAAATTCAGAGGTTTCGCGCTGCTGCCGTGGTCTTGGTTTTAGTAGGATTTCACATAGGGAAATTAAGTTTGAGACTGTGGAATTCTTTAGAGATGATGGTGTTCACCTGTCCAGAGTGGGTATGGATCTATACTTGTTGGAATTACGTGAGGTTTTGGCGCGTTCGCTAGCTATGCACCGTTAAGGTTGGTTCGGTTCTGTTTTCATTTTCCGGTGGGGGGGCAGAAAGGGAGGTGGTGTAGTTTCCCTCCCCCTCCTACCTTTCTGGGTGGCGGGGTTTTTGGTTGCCCCGGTGCTGTTTATGGTAGATTGTTTGATGAGTATTGGATTGATGCTTTGATTGACAGGTTCAGGGGAAGTTGGTCTTTGTTTGACCGTTCAGGTTTTGGGGGGTATTGGCAGGAGTGAAGGGTCAGGCAGGGTTTATGGTTAAAGAGGGCCTGGCTTGCAATATGTGATTGGGGTTTTGATGAATAAAGGGGTTAAATGATGACGTAATGATTGAATTAATGACGTAATGTTTATTGATGATATGTTTATATTGTTGTTGTAATGTTGTAATGCTGTATTGTTGGGTGGGGGAGGGGTCAAAGAATTTTAGGGGAGGGGGTGGGGGGAGGGGTTTGTAGTTAATTATTTATTTAGTGAGGGATAGTTTTGTAAGGCGTTGCCAAGGTTTTATAATTGTAATGTGCACCTGTTTCCTAATAAAGCGGCCTTTTTCACACTCAAAAACAATTCTGGTCTACGTTTCTCCCACCCCTCGCCCTCCCTCCCAAGGGGGGCTTGGGGGAGGGAGCTGACCAAAGGGAGGTCTCCTCCCCCGGGCGGTTTGGGAGGGTCACGAGGGGTTTTGCATGGCGTAGGTGCCAGAATGTTCTAGATTTGGGCTGGCCTAGTAGGACTGGCCAGCCCAATTATAAATTCCCCCTTTCCCCGCCCCCTAGCCACCATTTTAGGTTTGGTGACCTGGTGGCTAGGAGGGCTGTTAGCGTTTTTGTCCCTCCCTCCCTCCCATTTTATTATTATTATCCTGCTTTTCCTGGGTTTTTTCTTACTCCGAATTTTTTGACTCGTTAGAATTTTTTATTCCCTTTTTGAAAATTTTTAAGGCTGTTTTCTTAGATACAGGTGTGCAGGGGGTTTTTTCTTGTGATTTGTATTGTCGCTAGGAACAGGTGCTGGCGGGGTTTTTGGTTGCCCCGGTGCTGTTTATGGTAGATTGTTTGATGAGTATTGGATTGATGCTTTGATTGACAGGTTCAGGGGAAGTTGGTCTTTGTTTGACCGTTCAGGTTTTGGGGGGTATTGGCAGGAGTGAAGGGTCAGGCAGGGTTTATGGTTAAAGAGGGCCTGGCTTGCAATATGTGATTGGGGTTTTGATGAATAAAGGGGTTAAATGATGACGTAATGATTGAATTAATGACGTAATGTTTATTGATGATATGTTTATATTGTTGTTGTAATGTTGTAATGCTGTATTGTTGGGTGGGGGAGGGGTCAAAGAATTTTAGGGGAGGGGGTGGGGGGAGGGGTTTGTAGTTAATTATTTATTTAGTGAGGGATAGTTTTGTAAGGCGTTGCCAAGGTTTTATAATTGTAATGTGCACCTGTTTCCTAATAAAGCGGCCTTTTTCACACTCAAAAACAATTCTGGTCTATGTTTCTCCCACCCCTCGCCCTCCCTCCCAAGGCGGCGTTATTTGCGGACAATAAATTATAAAGCCCGCCGCCCCCAAAATAGTGCCGGCTGGGGCGGACCGCCCCCCTCGCCCCCCCCTAGCTACGCGGGTGCGTGAAGTTGAGTTGCGACGGTGACGGGCTCTGGATAATGGTTGAAAATGCTTTATATGGAGGAGGTTTTGTTACAGAACAATTCCGAGAGTTTGTTGTAAAGTCTTGTCAAAGGGTAATATTGCTGGAGGTGCAGTGAAATCTTGATGATGGTGAAGATTTTCTTGCTGCTGTTACTGCCATTGTCAATGCGATCTTCAAGAGCTGTGCTCTTGGTGTTTAGTATTTCATGGTGGCAAGGTCTTAGAAATAATTTGCAGATGTCTTTATCTGTGGTGTCTTAACTTGTTTGCCATTTGTATTCCAGTTGCTTGACTCAGCAAACAAGCCCGCTGCGGATCGCAGAAATCTTATGGACTTACTGCGTATGAGATATTGCTGTATAGTTTGCAACCATTTTGTTGCAGTATATTAAGTAGTTCAGTCACAAATTGCAACTATGTGGGACAGTACTCATCCAGTAAATGGTGGTGCACCTTTTTGTGATCAACAGTGCTATGGATGTAAATGTATGTATATTTTTAGGTACCTCCTCTGTGTAACCCAGTTAATAGGGGGGACGCTTCTATGTGTGTATCAGTCATCAGGCATATGGCGTCAAACACCTTGCAACAGTTACTCTGTACAGCTGTGCAGTGACAGGCAAGATACAGGAACCCCCTCATTTACCTTTATACATTTCTTGCACATAGTTGGTCCAGAATTATTTAGTGTAGCCATTTATTCTGGTGTAATGTAAGGGTAATATGAACAGTTAAAATGTATGAATTGAGTCTATACTTAAACAGCATTTCACAGCAATATTTACAACATCTGTCAGACAGATTGTTGATTGTGTCAATACTTAAATAACAAGCATTTGTTATGCATTAGGTCTCGCATTTGTAGGAGTTAGAGCAATTGGCATGGTAAATTACAACGTTTTTTACCTATGTGTTTTGGTTTGGATTGTAGTAGGGGTGTGTTGTGTGGAGTGGATTTATGTGGTTGTGTTGGAATTGGTAGTTCTGGAATTGTGTGTTGTGAAGTGTATTTGTGTAGCAGAATTATGTGGCATGGTGAATAGATGAGGGTGAGAGCTGCAAAGAATAGATAGAAAGGAATATGGATATGTAGTTTGTGCATGAAGTGGTGAATGAACTCCGGACAGAGGAGCAGAAAGTGTGTGAGAAAGAGAGAAAGAAGGGGACAGCAGGTTACAGATTTATAAAGAGGGAGCACCTGGGTACGCAGAAGACACTCTAAGAAGAGGAGGATCGCATGGGTTTGAGGTTTGGAAACTTTGAAAAGGTACAGGAAAGAAACTGTGCTTGAAGACCTGAAGTCAACCATATGAGAGAGGGTTATTGTTTGTTGTAGAATTGTGTCGTGTGGAGTGGATATATGTAGTGCACAGCTTTCCAAACTTTTCATGTTGGTGACACACCTTTTTGTGAAAAAAATTTCAGGGACACGGTAACGCGAGGAAGCGCAGCCAGCGAGCCCGAACCACCTATGGTGGGTTCGGACCTCTCACACAACCCCACACACACCACCCCACAGACACACCACCCCATAGACACACCACCCCACAGACACCCCACCCCACACACACACATCCCACACACACACACCCACCCCACATGCACACACAACCCCCTCACACACCCCCCCCCACACACACACACATCCCACACACACACCCTAGCACTCGGATTACTATATTCCCTATGGCCGTTATGCTCCAGGTGAAATATATTCCCCTTTTAGGGCTGCCAGAGTCTACTAATATGTGGGAGGTTGAAACGTGTTGAAATTCTCCTACTGGACTTGTTTGGAAGGAATTTATCCGTTATTTTCATTACTGAAAAAGTCCACAGAATGTTAATACAAACTCCTGTGCCAAGGTAAAGCAACAACCAATACTTGCAGACTGCCGCCTGAGTTAAAGAGATAAAGATGTCACCCTGCATATGACCAGAGAAAATGGAGCACTGACGCCTCAAGATCTGAACATCTCCATGTAACCAGATTTTACATTGGTAATCCAGGAGGTTAAGAAAATATTTGCACCTGTCAAAAAGAAACTACAATAGCAGGTAAAATATGCTAAGCCTAGCGTCGCTGCAGTGGAGAAAGCTTTTCGCTGCTCTTTTTTGGCACTGTTCGATCTTAATTCAGCAATTAGTAAAGCCATGATTTTCCTTGTACATCATTGGAGTAGCTCATAAGAGACAAGGGTGCAGCTCTATTCACTCATTTGTAGGCCCAAAAGCTATTGCATAGAACTATTCATTCACCGTCATTCATCTTGTGCTGTTCATGCAAATCTGGATTTTGTGAGAAGAGTGCTCCCTTAATCCAGCCCTCATCTGGATTTGTATGGCACCTTTGTCAAGCAGCAGTGCATCCTCTGTCTAGCACACCGTGCCTCTGTTTCATTTTTCAGTAGCTATCTCTAAGTATCATGGGATGTCGGGGTGTGAACATTACAGTAAAAAACACCCTTCAGATCCAGAACTATTTGGCAGGATCCTGGACAGTTCAGCTGTCAAAGAAACAAGTCTTGGATTTCTCAATTGCCAGTTAGCCTTATGCTACCTGTTTGAAGAATGCAGCCTGAAATGTCTGTCCTGATAGGTCATACTAGTGGCCTGCCTCCCCAAAAATAGCTTTTTGTGGTCCAGCGTTGCAGGAAATCAACAATATGAGTAATGCATGTATGCACATATTATCTTATATACATAAATGCTCCTCACTGACTACTTTCACGTAAAGGTACTCTCTAACAATTTCTTCAGTTTCACGTATGATATGAAGGGCTCCATCATTACTGTTGCAAATGTGATAAAGTTTACATCAGTGATTCTCTCCAGATAGAATCACCAATGTAAATAGGGAGGCACCTGCATGCATTTGCGTTTTTTGACTATAGTGCCTTGTCCTTTAAAGCTGTGCCCTTTAGAGCTGCCACCCCCGCCTCCCCCGCCCCACCCTGTCGTGTGTGGCATCCCGGGACCGCTCACAGCCGCACCTGAGCACTTCACACGTCTTTAAAGACCTTGTGCGTATTAATAGGGCTTTGTTGTTGTTTCACCCCTTCTAAGAGGCCCTGCAGCTCGACTCTGCCGATTGCCGGCAGACGTCAGATAATCACATCGCGCGACACACCTGCATATGGGGCGCGACACAGTAATGTGTCGCGCCACACAGTTTGAAAAGCTGTGATGTAGTGGAATTATGTGGCATGGTGTGCAGTGGAATTATGTGGAAAGTAATGTGGATAGTAATTATGTGGCTTTGAGTATAGTTGAAATTATATGGAGTGGGATTGTGTTTTATGGAGTGTCAATATGTGAAATGGTATTTTGTATTGTGTAGTGGTACGTTGTGGATTTTAAATATGTGATGTGTTGTTGAATTTTGTGGTAGGGTGTGGTATTTTGTAGTGTGGATTGGATGTATGTGGTATGTTGGATAAAAGTGTTGTTGAGTAGCATTATGTAATAATTTGCCGAATTATCTGGTGTGAAATGGTACTGTGTGGAGTGGAACTGTGTGGTGTTCAGTTAAATAATGCTGATTGGAATTTTGTGGCATTATGTGGAGTGTATTTGTGTGGAGTTTTGCTATTTGGCAGTTGCCAGAGTCCTAGAGTGGAGTGAGAGACGTAGAGTGTTATCGACAGAATTCGGTGGAGTAGACTGTTGTAGAGTGGAGTAGGGTGGGAGCTACAGAGTGCAGTTGAGCTGAGTAGAGTTCAGTGGCAGAGAGTGTTGTAGAGTGCAGTGTCAGAGTAAAGTGTCGTAGAGTGGTGTAGCGTGGAATAGGGTGGAGTGGGTTTGAGTGGATTGAGGTAGTGGGTGAAATGGAGGCAGACCAAGTTCTGATACTGTTTTGTTACATATTTAGGAAGCATTTTACCAAGTACTCTTACTGTTCTATTTAAACTATAACAGAACTTGTAGTAAAGCGCCACTAAAACACAAGTAACAATGCTTAGTTGTTTTAAAACACTCTCTTTATAGAATGGCATTGCCTGCTGAGAAGAGCTGCAACTGCCCCACTGAAAGTACAGCGATCCTATTGAGGAGTGCAGATTAAACCCATTAAATGCACAATAGCCATGCTGACAAGTGCTCTTACAGAAACATTTACAACACAACACTGTAAAAAGTGTCTGTGGAACAGACCCCTCCCCTACCTCTTTCGGGCGGTGGCTCAGTACCGTTGTTATTCCGGTCCGCCCATACACAAAGCCCACAGTGTCCCATTATCCCAAGTAAAATATGACTGCCCAGCTAAGAAGTGGAAATACTTCCCATTAGGCCACCAGCAGTTCTGCTGAGATGAGCTAGTTCTGTCCGATATAAAGAGTGGCACTCCTGCTTCAGTGTGCCTACTAGAAATTCACACCTGCTCTTGAGATACTTATGATTTGATTATGCCGGTGGCACATACCATTAAATGCTCTGTAAAGAAAAACAGAGTTTAACATTTCACTGCGCCACATAACAGACAATAAGGTGGCTACTGAACTCCTGCACTGTTAAACAGCATTTAATTAATAATTCAGATGGTGGCGCTTAAGCATTGGAAACTGTCAGTGAAGATAATAGCAAATTTATTTCCAAAGCTAGTGGGTGCCCTTTCAATTCACTGTCATTTAAACTTAATATTTATTCCGAAATATAACTCTGTCACATAATTGTGATGCAAGCAGTTTACCTTGCTGGTCTTTCTATGAAAATGGAAATATGACCTTTACTAAGTGCAGCTTGTTCTGAAACTGATGATCTGGACTGATTGTGAACAGTTTTAGGGCTGTTTGTCCCACAGTGCAGTGATATAGGACACATGTTTATGGCTGAGCCGGCGGTAAACTACAGCTATAAAAGTAACACCTGTAATGTATCCCAGTTTTATCTACGGGCAAAATGAATGTAATTAACGTTATCAGCTCTCCCAGGATCATTTTCTAATGGCCTATTAGGAAAGTGTTGAAGACAGGACGCAGATGATATTTCCGGTACGTTTATTTGTCGGAGGAGTTGAGCTTTGAAGTTACATCTCCAAGCCTGTGTCAACCGTCCTCTTATGGAATCTGGACCACACACACTGTGTTCCAGATCCAACAAGAACGACAGAACACCACACATCCCCCTTCGTTAGCACAGATTTATCAAAGTATTAATAAGAAACTCAACAAGAACAAAAGTAACAATATAACCAGCTTCTCCGCACCCTGACCAGGTGCCGTGAGCGTGAGGGGTAGGTGTCCCGCCGATCCAGCGCCTGAACAAAGGTTCATCTAACCTAACAGCGCTGGCCTCACGGGAGTATGCTGCGAGGCCCTTATCACTTCTCTTAGGGTCGCCTAAATAGAGCAGGACCCCCTGGCCCTCTATACCCCCGACCCAGAGAGGTTGTATCTGCCTTTTTCAAAGTGAATGAGCATCTAATTATTATGTTTTTCTGTGTGTAGTACTCTGTTGAGGTCCTGACGAATCGCCGGTTGGCGAGAAACATGTTGACCACACCAGGGGGTTGAGCTAGTTTTCTGTATACCCACGGTCTCTAGCTCCCCTCTCACCCCTTTTAATCTGGGAATCAGCCACGATAATAAAAGTCAGTGTGGACTGATTACCCTTTTTAACTTTCACTCACTTTCGCACCGACTACACTTTCTTCTATCCTCACTCACACCCACCATCGGCAAGGAACAAAAGAACCCCGCCAAAAGAGTGCCTTTGGGTACTCCGTCAGACATTGCAGCGCCGGTCTGTCGAGGGGCAGTGAGTCGATGATGACACTGGACACCCTTCAGTCAGGGTGTGTTTCACACCTAATACTCTGGGTGTGTGAGGCTCTCTAAGTTCCGACAAGGGAACCCTCCCAGTCCCTTTATCTGTGACATCTACTCCTTTCTCCACTCTGTAACACTTTCCCCGGGGAACTTTGTATTCTGCTGTATACACCTGTAATGTATCCCAGTTTTATCTACGGGCATAATGAATGTAATTAATGTTATCAGCTCTCCCAGGATCATTTTCTAATGGCCTATTAGGAAAGTGTTGAAGACAGGACGCAGATGATATTTCCGGTACGTTTATTTGTCGGAGGATTTGAGCTGTGAAGTTACATCTCCAAGCCTGTGCCAACCGTCCTCTTATGGAATCTGGACCACACACACTGTGTTCCAGATCCAACAAGAACGACAGAACACCACACATCCCCCTTCGTTAGCACAGATTTATCAAAGTATTAATAAGAAACTCAACAAGAACAAAAGTAACAATATAACCAGCTTCTCCGCACCCTGACCAGGTGCCGTGAGCGTGAGGGGTAGGTGTCCCGCCGATCCAGCGCCTGAACAAAGGTTCATCTAACCTAACAGCGCTGGCCTCACGGGAGTATGCTGCGAGGCCCTTATCACTTCTCTTAGGGTCGCCTAAATAGAGCAGGACCCCCTGGCCCTCTATACCCCCGACCCAGAGAGGTTGTATCTGCCTTTTTCAAAGTGAATGAGCATCTAATTATTATGTTTTTCTGTGTGTAGTACTCTGTTGAGGTCCTGACGAATCGCCGGTTGGCGAGAAACATGTTGACCACACCAGGGGGTTGAGCTAGTTTTCTGTATACCCACGGTCTCTAGCTCCCCTCTCACCCCTTTTAATCTGGGAATCAGCCACGATAATAAAAGTCAGTGTGGACTGATTACCCTTTTTAACTTTCACTCACTTTCGCACCGACTACACTTTCTTCTATCCTCACTCACACCCACCATCGGCAAGGAACAAAAGAACCCCGCCAAAAGAGTGCCTTTGGGTACTCCGTCAGACATTGCAGCGCCGGTCTGTCGAGGGGCAGTGAGTCGATGATGACACTGGACACCCTTCAGTCAGGGTGTGTTTCACACCTAATACTCTGGGTGTGTGAGGCTCTCTAAGTTCCGACAAGGGAACCCTCCCAGTCCCTTTATCTGTGACATCTACTCCTTTCTCCACTCTGTAACACTTTCCCCGGGGAACTTTGTATTCTGCTGTATACACCTGTAATGTATCCCAGTTTTATCTACGGGCATAATGAATGTAATTAATGTTATCAGCTCTCCCAGGATCATTTTCTAATGGCCTATTAGGAAAGTGTTGAAGACAGGACGCAGATGATATTTCCGGTACGTTTATTTGTCGGAGGATTTGAGCTGTGAAGTTACATCTCCAAGCCTGTGCCAACCGTCCTCTTATGGAATCTGGACCACACACACTGTGTTCCAGATCCAACAAGAACGACAGAACACCACACATCCCCCTTCGTTAGCACAGATTTATCAAAGTATTAATAAGAAACTCAACAAGAACAAAAGTAACAATATAACCAGCTTCTCCGCACCCTGACCAGGTGCCGTGAGCGTGAGGGGTAGGTGTCCCGCCGATCCAGCGCCTGAACAAAGGTTCATCTAACCTAACAGCGCTGGCCTCACGGGAGTATGCTGCGAGGCCCTTATCACTTCTCTTAGGGTCGCCTAAATAGAGCAGGACCCCCTGGCCCTCTATACCCCCGACCCAGAGAGGTTGTATCTGCCTTTTTCAAAGTGAATGAGCATCTAATTATTATGTTTTTCTGTGTGTAGTACTCTGTTGAGGTCCTGACGAATCGCCGGTTGGCGAGAAACATGTTGACCACACCAGGGGGTTGAGCTAGTTTTCTGTATACCCACGGTCTCTAGCTCCCCTCTCACCCCTTTTAATCTGGGAATCAGCCACGATAATAAAAGTCAGTGTGGACTGATTACCCTTTTTAACTTTCACTCACTTTCGCACCGACTACACTTTCTTCTATCCTCACTCACACCCACCATCGGCAAGGAACAAAAGAACCCCGCCAAAAGAGTGCCTTTGGGTACTCCGTCAGACATTGCAGCGCCGGTCTGTCGAGGGGCAGTGAGTCGATGATGACACTGGACACCCTTCAGTCAGGGTGTGTTTCACACCTAATACTCTGGGTGTGTGAGGCTCTCTAAGTTCCGACAAGGGAACCCTCCCAGTCCCTTTATCTGTGACATCTACTCCTTTCTCCACTCTGTAACACTTTCCCCGGGGAACTTTGTATTCTGCTGTATACACCTGTAATGTATCCCAGTTTTATCTACGGGCATAATGAATGTAATTAATGTTATCAGCTCTCCCAGGATCATTTTCTAATGGCCTATTAGGAAAGTGTTGAAGACAGGACGCAGATGATATTTCCGGTACGTTTATTTGTCGGAGGATTTGAGCTGTGAAGTTACATCTCCAAGCCTGTGCCAACCGTCCTCTTATGGAATCTGGACCACACACACTGTGTTCCAGATCCAACAAGAACGACAGAACACCACACATCCCCCTTCGTTAGCACAGATTTATCAAAGTATTAATAAGAAACTCAACAAGAACAAAAGTAACAATATAACCAGCTTCTCCGCACCCTGACCAGGTGTCGTGAGCGTGAGGGGTAGGTGTCCCGCCGATCCAGCGCCTGAACAAAGGTTCATCTAACCTAACAGCGCTGGCCTCACGGGAGTATGCTGCGAGGCCCTTATCACTTCTCTTAGGGTCGCCTAAATAGAGCAGGACCCCCTGGCCCTCTATACCCCCGACCCAGAGAGGTTGTATCTGCCTTTTTCAAAGTGAATGAGCATCTAATTATTATGTTTTTCTGTGTGTAGTACTCTGTTGAGGTCCTGACGAATCGCCGGTTGGCGAGAAACATGTTGACCACACCAGGGGGTTGAGCTAGTTTTCTGTATACCCACGGTCTCTAGCTCCCCTCTCACCCCTTTTAATCTGGGAATCAGCCACGATAATAAAAGTCAGTGTGGACTGATTACCCTTTTTAACTTTCACTCACTTTCGCACCGACTACACTTTCTTCCATCCTCACTCACACCCACCATCAGCAAGGAACAAAAGAACCCCACCAAAAGAGTGCCTTTGGGTACTCCGTCAGACATTGCAGCGCCGGTCTGTCGAGGGGCAGTGAGTCGATGATGACACTGGACACCCTTCAGTCAGGGTGTGTTTCACACCTAATACTCTGGGTGTGTGAGGCTCTCTAAGTTCCGACAAGGGAACCCTCCCAGTCCCTTTATCTGTGACATCTACTCCTTTCTCCACTCTGTAACACTTTCCCCGGGGAACTTTGTATTCTGCTGTATACACCTGTAATGTATCCCAGTTTTATCTACGGGCATAATGAATGTAATTAGTGTTATCAGCTCTCCCAGGATCATTTTCTAATGGCCTATTAGGAAAGTGTTGAAGACAGGACGCAGATGATATTTCCGGTACGTTTATTTGTCGGAGGAGTTGAGCTGTGAAGTTACATCTCCAAGCCTGTGCCAACCGTCCTCTTATGGAATCTGGACCACACACACTGTGTTCCAGATCCAACAAGAACGACAGAACACCACACATCCCCCTTCGTTAGCACAGATTTATCAAAGTATTAATAAGAAACTCAACAAGAACAAAAGTAACAATATTCATTAATAAAAGTGCAAACCTTTGCTTGGTAAAAATGCACCTAAAAATGTACAGACCCATGTGGTAATCATTGCCCCATGCCGGTCTCTGTTCCTGTCTCACAATGTTGTGTCTTTGCATATTTCTTGCTTGACACTGTGACAATTTCCGCCAATTCCTTTTGTCACGCTCAAACTTGGAATCAGAGTTGACATTGTCTGGCCATAACCACCGAGGTACTTTCACAACTTTGGACAAACTCCAGACATTACCATCCGTTAGCGCCACCACCTGTTTGCCGACTCTGACCACTTTCATAGGAGCCGAAAACCTAGACTCACCAGACTTCACCAATCTCCCCTTTCTCACACGCACCCAATCACTGACTTTCAAAGGAGACAATGAAGGCTTAGGCTTACTCGGATAATCCTCACCAGCTTTTCATTTGTCTTCCTCTCTACACACTAGATCTCTCATCTATCTCTGACTCAGATTACACACACTCTTCCTACCCCTCATTTTTTCAAAAGGAGACAAATCACAATCACTCCTGGGAGTGTTTCTGTAACTCCAAAGTAACTCCTTAATGGCTTGATGACAATTCTTCCCATTACTAATCGCCAGCTGTGAACCATCGTTTAACACTCTAATCCAACTTTCCACAATACCATTGCTCTGGGGGTAATAGACAGAAGAGTGCTTATGTGTAATACCATGACACTCGAGAAATTCCTTCATTTCAAACTGATGTCAAACGCACACCCTTGTCAGTGAGCAACAACTCAGGTAAACCTTCCCTTTCAAAAAACCTAATTTAAAAACTGAATAACAACCCTCAAAGTAATATGAGAAATCAGCTTCACATCAGGCTACTGGGATAACTGGTCACTAAGGACAATGGCATACAAAGGATTGTGACCAAAACACATAAGACCAGCAATATCAAGAGACACGCAATCCCAGACACGAGATGGCCTTGAAACAGGAAGACAATCATACGTAACAGTTTTTTGTGATTTGTCAATGACACAACATTCAACACAACATCTGACCTTGTGTTCAATACATCGATCCATAGCAGGCCACCAGAATTCACTCCTGATTCTCCTCTTCATACTGGTCATACCAGGGTGACCTTCGTGACTCATGTCCAAAACAATTTGCTTAAGATCATTGTGCTGACCCCTCATTAAAACCTCATCATGAAGAGACAATTCCTTAGCCACTTGAAAGAAAGGACGAAGATTTTGTGGAACGTCAGCTTTCCTGGGCCATGAAGATTTCACAAAACTCGCAACCTCTTTGAGGTTCACATCCTTATCACCCGCTAACCTCCATTGATCTTCCTTGATGCAAACTTTGGATACTTCACAGATAAAAATGAAATGAATGAAATGAAATGAAAAGAATCTTGTAGCGTGCAACTAAGCCCGAAGGCATCAAGGCGCCTAACAGCAAATCCATGAAAACAAATTAACAGTAACTACGGGTACGCCCTTGCAAACAGCCATGTTTTCAGTGCTTTCCGAAACAGCAAAACGGAAGACTGAGATTTAATTTCGCAAGGAAGGGTATTCCATAACTTAGGGGCAATTGTAGAGAAAGCCCTACCGCCCCATTTACTCCTACGGAAGCGAGGTACCACCAGCAGGCTCCTTGAGGAGGAGCGTAAGTCTCTGCCAGGTACATAGGGTAGCAGCAGTTTCTTGACACCCCCGCACCCTTACCGGAGAGTGCACCGTAAGTCAGGCAGAGCGTTTTAAAGATGATCCTCGATTCAATAGGAAGCCAGTGTAAGGCCTTCCTGGCTGCCGTTGCTGACGCTAATCTAGGAGCGTCCAGAACAAATTTGGCTGCCGCATTTTGGGCAGTCTGAAGACGCTGTATCAGGCTCTTATTCATGCCGGTGTACAAGGCGTTACAGTAATCAAGTCGCAAAGCGACAAGTGCTACCACCACTTGCTTCCGCGCCTGAGGAGACAAATAATGTTTTATTTTTCGATGTATTTTAATGATACCCCAGCAGGTAGCAACTGTTCTGTTCACCTGCAAAGTCATGGAGAGGGCGGGGTCAATCAATACTCCCAAGTTCCGTGCCGACTCCGTAGGAGTAGGACAGGTCCCCAACGTAGGCGGCCACCATTCAGGTGACCAGATGTTATTGTTTGGGCCAAACACCAAGATCTCACTCTTCTCACCGTTCAACTTTAGTGAATTATAGATCATCCACTGGGACACTGCTTCCATGCAGTTCCTAAAGTTGAACGGTGACGAGTTACCCAAATGGGAGAGGGACACCAAGATCTGTGTGTCATCAGCATAGGAGACTACCTCCATCCCAAAAGATCTAACCAGCCTGGCAAGTTGGGTCACGTAGATGTTGAACAGGGTCGGGCTTAATGCCGACCCCTGTGGAACCCCACATTGCACAGGCAGGGATGGAGATAGGAACTCTCCCAGCTTAACCCTCTGTTCCCTCTGGTCCAAAAAGGAGGCCAGCAGACTCAAAGCCGCCCCTTCCACCCCTATCTCCCTCAGGCGAGATGTTAAAACCGAAAGGGATAGGGTATCGAAGGCGGCTGTCAAGTCCAAAAGGACCAGGACGGTGGTATGTCCCAGGTCTACCTCCATGCGTGTGTTGTTCAGTACGACCGTAAGGGCTGACTCGGTACTATGGTGCCTGCTGAAGCCGTGTTGGGATTGATCTAAGAGCCCCGAGGAGTCAAGAAATGCCGCCAGATGTTGATTAAGATGGGTCTCCAGCATCTTCGCTGGAGCTGTAAGCAGAGAGATGGGGCGAAAATTCTTAAGCACCTCGGGAACTATTGTAGGCTTCTTTAGGAGGGGTTTGACCACCACACTCTTCCATTGAGATGGAAAAATGCCCTCTCTCATAGCCCTATTCATGATGTCCAACAGTAAGGGCAGTAAGGAGTCTCTGCACTCCTTCAGGACTCTAAGGGGGCATGGGTCCAATGGGGACCCCGACCTTGTCTTATTTAAAAGCAGGTCAAGCTCCTGATAGGATAGAGGCGGAAACTCGGACAAACTCATAGAGATGGTAGGAAAAACCTTCTCCGAAGGCGGAAAAGAGGGGACGGCGGAGGAGGGGTAACGGACCTTTGTAATTCAAGATTCGAATAAATGTCCGCAATCTTCGAATGGAAGAATCCTGCGATTTTATCACAGAGTTCGTGGGAGCTTACTATAGGGTCCAGCATCTGTAACGTGCAGAGCGAGTCCACTATTTTAAAAAGATCCCTGGGGGAGGAAAGAGCCATTGTCAAGTTAGCAAAGTATTCTTGCTTCACTCTAATGACCTCCACCTTGTATTCCTTCAGGAGTTTCTTGTGTTTATCCCTCTCCTTAAAGTTCCAACTCACCCACCAAAGCCTTTCTTGCTTCCTGCACCCCTGCCTCATGAGCCTAAGAGGCTCCAAAAACCAGGGTGCAGAAGGTTTCTTTCTCGCAGAATATCAAGAAGAAAGGGGAGCCAGCACATCTACTGCTGCCCTAATGGCTTTGGACAATTCAGAAGCGGCTAGATTGACATCCTCAAAAAGATCCTCTTTATGATTTTGCATCAGAGGGGCCAACGAGGCGCTCGCAATCTTCCTGAGGTTCCTCCTGGATTTGGTTTGGCTAGGGACACCAGTCTTCGCAAGGATGTTTGACCAGTTGCAAGAGATCACATGCAGACAGTGAGTCCAGAAGGGCCAAGGAATCTTTAGATTCAGGATTATCCAAGTGAAAATTTAGGTCACCCAGAACTGTCAGATTTGCAGATCCGAAATAGAGCTCTAGAATGTTAAGAAGAGACTGACTGAAGTCTGTCCTGGGCCCGGGTGGTCTGTACACCAGGATACCCACAAAAGGGGCGGCATAGGGAGATTTTATGAGAAAATAAAGGGCTTGGAAAAGGTCGGAGGGCCTTGAGAGTTGAATGGTATGACAGGTATGGGAGGTCCTATAAAGGATTCCAAGGCCACCTCCTCTACGCCCCACTCTATCCAGTCTAGCTAAAGAGTACCCATCCGGCACAGCCTCTACCAAGTCAGGTCCCGAAGACTCAGTGGCCCAGGTTTCGGTAAGGAACACCCATGTGGGCTTTCTTGCTGTGACGAACTCACTAAAGGCGATGTTATTTTTCACTAGAGATCTAGTGTTAATAAGAAATCCCGTTTCCTTCAAGGGAGGAAGCATAGGGGAGGTGACAAAGAGGGGGGGGGGCCTAAAAGTACGAGCTGCCGGTAGCTTACCACAAGTGGTAAAGCAGTTACAGTAAAAGGCGTTTCGTAAGGTCTCCGGAGAACAAGAAAAATGGCATGGTAGCCATGCAGGTCTCAAACGGTTGAGATCCTGGTAGGAATACAAAGGACCTGCCAGAGATGACATATCGAGTCCACCCAGGGTCTGTAGTCTACCGCCCTTTTTAGCCCGTCCTTAGCGCGGACAGGCGCAGACGGGATGGACTCTGGCGTGCCTCCGGCGTCACTACGGCTCAAACGCTGCGCGCAAAAGCTGCGCGTAAGAAGGGCAGCTTTATATGCAGGTCAGCGTGTCCTTGTGACAGCTGGTCTGCTAACAAAAATGGCGCCGCCAGGCGTCCAAGTCTCCCCCCAAGATGGCCGCAAAAAGCGTGAGGAGAATCAAGGGACCTGCCAAAAGCGCGGTGCTGTTAACAATTATAGTGCAGGTAGAGGGACTGAGCAGAGCCTATTAAAAACAGGGTAGAGTAAAATAAAATTTAAACAATATAACAAAAAGGTATTATTTTAAAAACGCTATCGCGTTGGCAAATAGTCCGCCCTGTAGCGCGCTGTCTGCTGTCTGCCCAAGTGTACGAGGAGATACCTAACAAGAGCACCCGCCTAGAATGCCCACGTTATATGCAGGTCAGCGTGTCCTTGTGACAGCTGGTCTGCTAACAAAAATGGCGCCGCCAGGCGTCCAAGTCTCCCCCCAAGATGGCCGCAAAAAGCGTGAGGTGAATCAAGGGACCTGCCAAAAGCGCGGTGCTGTTAACAATTATAGTGCATGTAGAGGGACTGAGCAGAGCCTATTAAAACAGGGTAGAGTAAAATTAAATTTAAACAATATAACAAAAAGGTATTATTTTAAAAACGCTATCGCGTTGGCAAATAGTCCGCCCTGTAGCGCGCTGTCTGCTGTCTGCCCAAGCGTACGAGGAGATATCAAACAACTCTCTCCGGATCTACATCATCCTCAACAACGTTATCATCTTTCACAGGTAACCTTGATAAACAGTCAGCGCGACTGTTCTTTACACCAGGAATTTATTCAACCTTGAATTGAAAAACTTGTATTGCCATCTGCTAATCCTGGGAGTTGCCTTACCACAACCTGTGGTTGTAAATAAATCTACAAGAGGACGATGACCTGTCCTTACCCTAAAAACAGTGCCATAAACATATTTCTGAAAATATTCAATGCCCCACCAACTTGTAAGGGTTTCTTTTTCCAAGGTGGAATATTTGTACTCAGCATCTCTTAATGGCCTGGATGCAAAAGCAATTGTGCCAACGTTGTTGGCGTCGGAAACAATAATAGAATCACGAGCAGTGTATACATTTTTTAAAATGTTTGAATTCACCAGCACAATTCTCATCCCATAAAAGCAATTGTTTTTTTTCAACAAATTGCTCATGTGGACTGTTTTGTCGGAAAATACAGGGATACATTTAGCATAGTACTCCGCGAGACCTAGAAAAGATCTAAGTTGGTCTCTGTTTTTATGGCTCAGGAGCCTCCTCAATGGCTTTGATCAAATTTTATTTTGGAGAAATATCATTTTTGCTAATGGAATGACCCAAGTAATCCACCGAACATACACCAAATTAGCATTTTTCCTTCGTTGAGGTCAAACCATTATCCTGAAGAATACACCGAGCTTTGTGTAAAATTTTAGTATGCTTTTGTGAATTGGACCCAAAGACCAGGATATCGTTTTGAAAGTACAACACATTCTTTACGTCTTTAAATAATCTGTGCATAACCCTTTGAAAGACAGAAGATGTAGAAATTAAACCAAATTGCATCCTTATGTACTTGAAAACACCTTCAGAAGTAATGAAAGAGGTATATTGTTTGCTATCTTCATGTAAGGCAATTTGATGATAGGTATTGACAGATCTAAATTCGAAAATAGGTGTCCAAGATGGCGGCAGATTAGGACGTGCTTCCCTGTCCGTCCGGCACCGCCTGACATTTTGCTTTGTAAATCGCCCTGCCTGGTGCCCATCCACGCTGCAGACGGTGTGCTCCTGTGTCCCCACGTCGTCCTGAGTCGGGACACGGTGCACTTATTTCCGAGCTTCGTGGGGGAACCTCAATGTTCTGTGCAGTGCAGCCCTGACACTGCTTGGGCCCGGCAGGCCTCGTGGTAGGGGTAGCGGAGGCCTGTGCGGCGCGGAGTGACGCCTCGCCCGCTGTGAGTTGCCGCCCCACCTCGTGGTGTTGGTGAGGAGTGTGGCGCTGTACCTGGGGCAGCGGATGAGACGGGCTGCTGCTGTTGAGCCCGGAGTCGCTGCGGCGCTGAGGCCTGCTCGGGAGGAGTTGGTGTGCCCGGAGGCTGCTCGGGCGCCTGCTGAGGCGGCGGCGGTCGAGACCCCCGCTGGGCGGGCGTGTGCTCCCGCATTGTTGCGACCCGGGCGGAAGTTGCCCGCTCCTGAAGGTACGCTTTGGCAAGAGGTGAGGAGTGGAGAGACGGCTGCCTGGGGGCCCGGAGCTATGTCCGCGGTCCGGTGGATGGTGTGGGGCCCTCGCAAGTGGTGCTGGTGCCCCGACTCTGGTGGTGTGCGTGGCATCTCCCCCGGATTTTGGCTGCTCTCGGGGCTGGGTGGCTCCAGACTTTGCTGGCTGGCTGGGGCCTAATATCCTAGGAGCCCTGCGGTGCCTGGCAACGGCCCGTGTATCAACGGGCGGCGCAGAGGGGGGCCCCTTCTCTCCCATTGACTGGTGTGCTCCTTGGGGCCTGGGAGTGAACTTGTGCCAGTTGCCTTGGGCACGGTGATCGTGGGGCTGGTGTGGGCCCCCCTGTCGGCCCATATTGCGGCAGGCGGTGCTTTCCTGCTTTTGCTTTTCCCCGCCTGCCGGGGGCCAGCAGAATCTGCGGTGTTTGGGGGATTGCAGCGGTGCCCTACTGGAGCTTTGAATGCGGCGGAGGGGGGGCATTGCTAGGCAACTTCCAGAGGCGCCCGTAAGGAGATCCGTGGGCGGTGTGGAGGAGTGGTCGGGGTCCTGGTGGGCACCTGGCTGTGAGGCTCGTGGGGCCTAGAATCGGCCTGGGAACTGGTGTGAGGAGCCTCGCCGTCCTGCTTATTTACCTGTTGGGGGGTGCTGCCTGTGGATGCCCTGGGTTGGGGAGTGACGTTGCCTCCTGGGCAGAAAAAAAGGGAACTGGGCCCTTTTTTTGTGCATCGTGTTGGTCTGCCGAGAGGTGCCAAAGCTCTCCCGCCGGACATCTTGGTATGCGTGCATGATTTCCAGCTCAAGGAACGGATTCTCCGTAAAGCACGAAACCTCAATCCAGTGCAGTTCCGGGGGCACTAACCCACTCTCTTTCAAGATTTGGCAGCCTCCACTCTTGTCAAACGCCGGAGCTTCCGACCTATTACGGCCCATTTGCAAGAGCAGGGCATCCCCTACTCATGGGGGTACCTGTTTCGCATCATCTTTAAGTTCAAGGGCAAGCTTTTGAGATCTGATCGCTGTAGGCAGCTTATGAGGTGCTAGGATTGGAGAGGTCTGCTGCCCAGGCCGAATCAGGCGGGTCACCTTCTTGGCGGCACAGACGCTCCACGGGGTGGCAAAGAGTTGGAAGATCACCTCCTTCGATGAAGCCTCACCTATCTGCAAACCTATTGGAGAGGGAGACAGCGGTCTCTTCAGTGGCGTTGGTGACCGACAATGAGAATGACCCTTGAGGATTGCTTGCCTGGCACAGGTTGGACTCTACTGCGGCGCCGGAGGGGGGACATGGGGGGTGAGAATGGGTTTTCCGCTCTTCTTTTTTTTTTATTTCAAAGTTTTTTTATCGAAAAGTTTACAAATATAATACAAATACAGTACAGTAGCGATGCGGGGGCACATACAGATGGGTTACTGGAGTATCGTGTTTGACTGGCGTCGATTGGGTTTATTCCTGATGCTGGTGAGCGTATACCTGTAGGCCCCAAGAGTGAAGACAAAGAGAGATTTTGGTCCGTGTGTGGTGGAGGTGGAGGTGCCCTGTATCAGGGCTGGGTGTGGTTCTGGGATGGCGCCACGTTTTCCCTACAGATTGATTCCTCTGCCGGACTTTGGTCGACTTGAAAGACTTTTGCCATTTTTCTTGGTTCCTATGGTTCAGTATTTTTGTGGGGGTTTAGGGGCTCCGCATCAGTTCTCAGGGTAGTTCACTGTAGGCCGGCCTGCTGCTTGCTTCCTGTGCTTCCTTTAGTGCTCCGGTCCTAGGATGTTGCATTGGCACTTCCCTCCCTCTTAGGGGTTATGGGTAGAGATCTGAAAGTTGCAAGCCTGAATGTTAGGGGCCTGAATAACCCTGTCAAGCTTGCGGCCATCCTTTCCTTGTTGGAGAATGCTGACGGGGATGTGTGCCTGTTGCAGGAGACTCATCTCCTATCTAGGGATATTAGGAGGATGAAGGACAGGCGGTTTCCTGTGCAAATTTGGTCTGCGGGTCCAGGGAAGAAACATGGGGTAGCTATTCTCTTTAGTGCACGGGCGCATTGTAAGATCCTATCCCAGGTAGTTGACATCAGAGGGTGGTTTGTGGCTGTCCGGGTGCAATGGGTGGACATAACCTTGACAGTGGGGTCACTGTATGCACCAAACGACCACCAAGAGTGCTTCCTGAAGGGAGCTCTATCCGAGGTGTTAGCTTCTCCAGACGCGCATGTGCTGGTGGGGGGGATCTGAATATAGTAATGGATGAGGGTCTGGATAGGTCTAAGTTGAGGTCGCATCAGACGGGGGCCCTGTTGCAGGGGGGGAGGCAACTGTTGCTGGAAGGTGGGCTGCATGATGTGTGGAGGGTTCAACACCACCTCGATCGGGATTACACTTATTACTCCGCTGCCCATAAAATCTATGCGTGTTTACACCATTTCTTGGCTACATCCTCTCTTTTGCCCCATCTGTCAGCAGCAACTATCACCCCGCGCTCCCTGTCGGATCATGCACTTATCTCGGTCATGCTTACCGGTTGTGGTCAGCGCCCACCGTCGTTTGGCTGGCATTTCCGAGATTCTCTTTTGCATTCGGAGTCGGTAGTCACTCGAATACGGGATGCTATCACCCAGTATTTAGCTAGCAATGATCAGGATGGCATATCCTTAGCGTCAGTGTGGGAGGCCCTCAAGCTGGTGGTCAGGGGGGGTTTATTGTGCTGGCTGCGACATATGCCCGGGTGCGCAGGGAGAAGCGCGCGGAATTGGAGAAGGAGGAAGGCGATCTGGAAGCGATACATAAGAGGACAGGGGCCCGTGCGTATGGAGGGAACTGGAGACGAAGAGACACATGCTGAAGCACCTTGATTTGGATAGAGCGTAGCACGCCCTTTTGCGCCTGCGGCACAAATTCTACCTTAGCGGGTACAAGGGGGGCCGGATGTTGCCGCAGAGGTTGAGGGCGTGAGCGCAGCCCAGCAATCGGCCATTCACTCCATTAGAGACTCTCAAGCAGTGGAGCACACCACTGACTCCATTATCGTAGAATCCGTCCGGCAGTTCTATCAGACCTTGTATCAGGGGGAGGCATCGGACTCTGAGCGGGTGGCAGCTTATCTGGCATCCTGCGATGTTACACCTTTTATTAGGACCTCGGCGGATGCTCTGGATGCTGCGATACGTATTGAGGAGGTCATATCCGCGATTGCGTGCCTGAAACTGGCCAAATCCCCGGGGCCGGATGGCTTCTCGCCCATTTTTTACAAAACCTTTTGTGTGGAGCTGGCTCCTTTTTTAACGCACCTTTTCAACTCCTTTTTAGAGGTGGGGGAGGTGACCCCTTCCATGTTGGAGGTGGCCATTACGGTCATCCCCAAGCCCAGGAAGGATCCTGCGGAGGGTGGATCGTGTAGCTCAACATTGATGCTAAGCTATTTGCCAGTATCCTGGCGGCGCGACTTAGCCCGTTGATGGATGGCGTCGTAGACCCTGACCAGGTGGGCTTTATTCCAATGTGGCAAGGGGGGGATAACACTAAACGGCTCCTGCACCTCATGGACCTGGTCCACCGTTCCTGCACACAGGCCTTCTTCTTATCTATAGACGTGGAGAAGGTCTTTGACCGCGTAGACTGGAAGTATCTGTTTGTTGAAGACCTTTGGTCTGGGGGATAACTTTGTGCGGTGGGTCAGCTGCCTGTATGCGGCTCCGAAGGTGGCGGTGAGGGTAAACGGGTACCGATCTGCCCTTTTCCCTATTACCAGAGGGACACGGCAGGGATGCCCCCTGTCCCCGTTGCTTTTTGCTCTCTATATGGAGCCTTTTGCTCAGCGGGTAAGGTCTAACGGGGGTATTGCGGGGATCCGGTTCAGCGCGGACACACACAAAATGAGCTTGTATGCTGATGACGTGATCCTCTCGTTCACGCAGCCCCACTCTTCGCTGAGGCACTTGTCGGCGGAGCTTCTCGAATTCGGCAGTGTAGCGGGGTTCAAAGTTAACTTCTCCAAATCACAGATCCTTAATATATCCGTCCCTGCCGCTGAGGTGCAGGATTTGCAGCAGGACTTTGCCTATCAGTGGATACATTCCGATGTTACGTATCTGGGAATCCGTGTCACCCCAACTATAGCAAAGACTGCTTCTCTTAATTACAAGCTGATGGTGGACCAGGTGGCCAAATCAGTGTCCGACTGGTTCCGCCTTAATTTGTCCTGGTCTGGTAGGCTGGCGGCAATCAAAATGACGGTGCTACCCCGTATTCTGTATCTTTTCCAGATGCTCCCATTGACCCCTCCGCCGGGTGCCCTTCAGAAGCTACAGGGATTCCTTAATAAGTTTCTAAGGAGCAATAAGAGACCACAGCTTGCCCTATCACTCATCACGGCTCCTAAGTCCAGCGGTGGGATGGGCGTCACCCTGATGAAGGCATACTTTCAAGCGAAATGCTTGCCATTTGTCCTGGAATGGAATAGGCCTTGTTCCAGTAAAAATTGGAATTTCATGGCTCAAACGGTAGCGGGATGCAATATTTGGAGTGAGTTGTGGCTTCCCCGTAAATACAGGGCTTGGGGTCTATACTACTCCCCGGTGACATCACCGAACCTGAAGGCCTGGGACCAATTGGTGCGATGCAAGGGTCGGACTACTTTCCCGTCCCCTATGACGCCTATTGTGGATAATCCAGATCTCCGCCCGGGCTGTGCGTCCCTGATCTTCCAGTGCTGGAGGGAAGAGGGTTGTAAGAGAGTGGGCTCCCTCTTTGACCTTGATGGCTTAATCCCGTTTCCCCGGCTTTGTCGGGACTATTTCTCCCTCGCGGAGTCCGATGCCTTTCCTTATTCGCAAGTGGCACATTGGGTTACTCGGCCTTCTAACATTGCGTCTATGTACCGTCCTTTGACAGCTTTTGAAAAATGAATAGTATGCAAAAAAGATGATCGCAAGCTCATATCTGATCTGTATGCAATGATTAAGACGTGTCCCAAAGCCCCACATACGAAAGCGCAGTTTAGCTGGGAGACGGAGCTGGGGCGCCCACTTTCGCGTAAGGAATGGGACCAGGGGGGAGGTGGGCGGCAGAGGGGTGGTGTGGGAGGTGGGGGAAGGGAGGTTTCCTTTGTCTTTGTTTGTTCTTTTTCTTGTACTTAAAAGCGGTAGCTTTGCACCTGCCCTGGCTGCTCATGAAGGCATACTATCTTACTTCGCGGGGTCACCCTCCGAGGTGTAGGCCCGAACGCTGTGTCCAATGCCTCTGGACTTTGCTCTGCCGGCCAGCAGATGTAGGCAGCTGAGCTGTGTTTTGAATTGTTGTGCTGCACAATAAAAATGATTGATTCTAAAGTCGAAAATACCGAAGCCCCTTGAAGTTTGACAAATATCTCCCCCGATAATTGGCAGGGGATATCTGTCCACCCACACATTGTCATTGAGATCTCTCAAGTCGACACATGATCTAACCTTTCCGTTGGGTTTGTGTGCGACAACAATGGGCGATAACCATTCAGAGGATTCAATTTCCTCGATCACCTCAAGCTGACATAATCTCTCTAACTCTTGTTAACAGCATCCCTTAGGAGTAAAGTAACATTCCTGACTTTATGTACCCTGGGTATGGCATTATTTTTCAGAATAATCTTGTGAACAAAATCTTTAAGCAATCATTATCCACATGCAGAATAAGATCTGAGTAACCTAGCACCTGATTGGGATGGTTGGGATCAAGAGTGATCATCAGGTTCCTTTGCTGAGGCCAACGCAAAAGACAAGAACCATCTTTGGCAACATACATGCAGTACCAGCTTTTGGGCGGTGCGAGCGGTACCACCACACCGGGTGCCAAGGTCAGGGGGCGCCATTTGGGCTCTGAAATCGGCACCAGTTGCATTGCCCAAAAGCCTGCGCTGTTGTTCCTCTTTCTTTAACAGGACGTTAATCTTCCTAGAAACATAGGACAGAGTTAAATAGATCACTAAGCACACTTTTATTCCCACCCATGAGCTGCAGTAAAAGTAAACATTTGATTTGCATATGAGTCATAAAATAAAATAAAAGGTTTTGCGTTAACATTTTGGAATTTAATTTAATTGATCTAGGCACATATAGCCGAGCTCCGATCTCTACTTGCACCATCAGTATGTCTTCTTGCCGCAGTGATTGCTAGAGATAGTCTAGTCAGCTCAATTTTGTGTAATTCACTTTCAGTCATGAATTGAAACAAATTACGTTGTAAGCAGGTCGGGCTCTGTGGCGGTGCAACATATTTTATGGTTTTAAATGCACCTGCTGCGGAGCTTTCACCTGTGGGAGATTTGATTAATCGTAAGGTAGCACAGAAGGTTAATGTGCCTGCTGGAAAGAACGTGTACAGTGTACATCACAAAGAGCATTTAATGTAAATAAGTCTACTGCTTTTGTCAGAGATCCTATTCTTACTTGCAGTTTTTAGCTATTAACTGTCATCAAAGAGCTACATGAACACTGCATGGTATAGGTTAGAGCATTACGAATTTATCTCCAGTCTTTTATTATACTAATGTTACAAAATGGGTTAATTGAGGTAGAAATCAATTCTTATTATTAAAGAGATCCCCCAACCACAGTGTTAAGTTTTATTTTCTAAGGTTGTGCTTCTCTAGACCAAGCAGTCTTAAACTATACTGCCTATAAGTATGGATGACATGACTCCTATTGTAGTTCTCTGTCTTATGTAACGTTTTCAATATTGATTTACACATGTTTAATTGATTCAGTGGCGTAGCAAGAGGGGGGGTTGGGGTTTTGCTCCAACTGGCATGAGTTTTGGCGGTGGCAGCAGCCTCTCCCTCTCTTACCTGCCGTCTAGGGGTGGAAATCCCCCCCTCTCTTAAATCGACTGCAGCGGGCAGAAAACGCAGTGACCTCCACGGGTGGCCAAAAGGCTAGCTACGCCACTGGATTGATTGCAATATGTGTGATGTAAAAAGCTCAGACACCCTACACTGGTATGAGTGGTGCTATAAAACTAATTTAATGAATCTGTGGGAAAGTAGTTACGGAGACTTTAGGTGCACTGTTGAAGGGTGGTAGTGAGGGAATCTGTGATGGAGATGGTCATTGGGAGGCGCCAACAAACATTGCTGCACAGGGCGCCACCAGCCCTAAAGCCGGCCCTGCATACACTTTTGCAGAAATGGACTTGCCTTTAAAACTAAGATTAGTGGTGAATAATTCTAAATCTTCGAAGGGCTTCTTCCCATATCCTGTTAGGATTCCAATGAGCGCCTCAGACCGTAATGATCCTGCCGAGTGTCAATACGGATGGAAACAACTACATGTCCCAAGATGCTTAGTGCCTGTCGAGGGGCGGTTCTATATAGGAGGAAACTTCCTGTTCCTCTTGTCGGATATTTTGGTTTCAGTCGACCTGATCATAGCTCTCCTGGTGTCCGTGTCGGACCTTTCTTGTCCATTCCTATATTCAAGGAAAAGCTTTCTTTCTTAATCAGAGCAAGCGTAACCGCAATCGGCCGGTTGTAAAGAGCCTCAGCGGCTCCTCCGTTGGCGAGCCGTTTACCCTGGCTCATGCGGAGGAATACAGGCTTCCTTGAATAGGGAGGAGCTGTTTACCAGTTGTTCTTTGCCCTCCGTTGGTGAGCCTACTTGCATCGGCTCGTGCGGAGGACGGAGTTTGATTTGTGTGGAGTTGTTCTCCACGATCGTGTTTATGTGCCACATTGCCCTCCGTTGGTGAGCCTTTTTGCATCGGCTCGTGCGGAGGACGAAATCTCGTCTTTCAAATCCTTATTTTTACCGTGCATGGTAAGACGGTCCTCTGTTGGCTGAGCCTGCGTCTTTGCAGCTCGTGCAGAGGATCAGTTGGAACTGGCTTACATATAGGCAGTGCTCTTCGGGACCAATTAATCTTTGGCGAAGAGTATTTGGTGTGACAAGTACAGCCCAACGTTACCAAGAGGAACTTACCGTGGGACAACTCAGGTACTGTACTGCTCATATCTACTGGGTGACGTAACCCGTTTATGTACCTTATTATGTCTATCATGTTCAATGAACCCAGGGGTCGTAAGGATACAGCTCAAGATTCTCCTTCATTTTCCCTCATTATGAAGAGTTATGGGGTATGTGCCATTGCATAGTAAATCATCCTTCCACTAAATAATTGCAGAATTGTAGAGTAAGGCTGTTCTTCTTGTGTATTGCAGGGGAGGGGAAGTAGCACCGTTCGTATCCTTCCAGGGCTCCGATTATGGTGTAGAGGTGTATCTTCTATGTTACAGATCGTTTAATTTCCTTTACAGGTAGATGGGAACAGCATTTGTTTGTTGAGTTTGAGTGAGACAGAAGTTATAGCAACTGGTACCAACGTTATTGTCATTTGTCTTTCAGATCTCCCTCCCTGCTGTTCCCTTCCTCCCTGCCCCTTTTTCTGCCCTCACCTGATCCTTCCTTAACCCACGGCTAATACAGCATTCTGGGTTTGGTTAGATCTGGAGGTGGCCTTGTTTTAACATCACGCTGATCCCGAGGATTGAGAGGATAACATATCCCACAAATTTAATATCAGGAGAAGATAAGTGTACATCTGCAAACTCTCTTAACCACACTTCACCAATATGGGTATGCCTGGCACCAGAATCTGCCATAACTCTAACTTCTTAATCACCAATTAAGATTGTACAAAAAGGGGCATCCTTCCCATTTCCATTGACCTCACAAACAGTTAAAAGAAATTCTTCCTCTTCGAGGTCGCAACTAACCTCCTTAATCTGATCTGTGTTTCGGTTTCTGGTATCTATACTTTTGCTTCTAAACCTGTTTTTGTTCTTACACATCCTAGTCCCTTTATTTTACAATATCTGCACACTTGACCAATAGCAGGACACTTTTTGTCATTGGCCAGATGACTTGGAATGCCACATTTGAAACATACCTATTCTTTTCTTTCCTAATTAGGATAAAAAGTAGGTAACCTACTCTTAAATGTGCTATTAATAATTTCATCAGGGTTATTCTTTTTAACTAAATGAACGTCAGCAGCATTCTTCTCTGACAATTTTTTTCATGCCTACATTTCATGTCTTCAAAACGATGAGTAATATCAATGGCTTTGTTAAGAGTCAAATCCTCAGCAGATAATTTCTCTTGTAACTTGACATGAGCTACCTTATGCACCATTTGATCAAGTACCATTTTATCATGAAATGAGGAATAATTACATTTGGCTGCCAAGATTCTCAAATCGTTGACAAAGACATCGATAGATTCATTTACCAATTGACATCTGCTTAGGAATTTGTGACGTGCAACCACTTCATTAACTTTTTAGTTTGAGTCTTGCTCGACTATAGTAAGTGAGTTTTCAAAATGCTACCCACAGGGTTTTGCTGGCTTAATACCTGCGTTCACGAGAATGTGCGCATGCGCAGGTGCCATCTGGCTCCTTTGCTTGCACTCCCTCTCCCTTCTCGTCAGCTTTAATCGATCAGGCGCCATGCACCATCTTTCTTTCCTCTAGTTCCTCCGCCACTCCCCCGCTGCGACACAGCCGCCCAACTTTTATTTTAACAGCACAGCGCCCATTTAAGGGACGCTGCGCTTCAGTTCGTCATCTTCTTTCCTCACCCGCATGGCTATGTGCGTGCCTTTATCTTGTTTGGTCATGCCATAAGCATGCGCTGTGTAGGCCAGTGTTTATGTAGGATGCCGATTTTCAAAGGATTTCAAACAAATGTTTTGTGTACTGTGCCCGGCCGCTTGCGGGGTCTCTCAAAGTGGCACTGTTCTCGGCTAATTCTGCTTAGAAAGAAAGTGCCCTTTGAACTTCCATGAGCGGGCGCGGCTCTCAGATTTCACTACAAACTAAACTGAGTGACAACACATTTTAATTAAACCTCATCACAAAGTAAATCTGGTCATATATATAGAAATCACGTGCCACTGTAACCGATGTATCCAGAATACCACCACCAACTTCTGCTAAAATCAAATCTCCTTCCTCCTCCTCTTTGACCCCATCCAACACCCCCTGTCAAGGTGAGTTGTGTCTTTTCATCTCTTTTATCCTCGCCTGCTTGTGTGCGCTCTTGCCTGTGTGTTTCAGTTACACATATTTCTTTCTTTCTTTCCCCTTTCCTCTGTTCTGTGAATTTTTTTTTTTTATTTCAGTAGAATTTTATTGAAAATTATATTTACATGGTACAGAGGATATACAGGATCTACATGGGAGATAACTGAGACAAGGGAGAGGGGGCCCCCGGGGCGGGGGGGTGTGGGGCGGGGGCGTTAGGTAGTGATTTGCCGCCGTTTGTGCACTTTATTCTCACTTCTTCTTCAGTTCCTTTTGGCATACCTCCTTCCTCCTTGCTGAATTGTCCAATTGTCTTCCGTTCCCCCGGTGGCGTAGAGAGAGAGGTATAGAGAAAGAGAGTAGTGAGAGTAGAGAGTAGAGAGTAGAGAGGCCCGGCTAGTTAGCAGAGTAGGCGATCATAGTAGTCTATTCAGTGTCGTCTCATCTTGCTTGGGGCTTGTTTCCCTGTTGTCTGTCTGGCGTTCAGTTTGGCTTATGTGAGGACAGGTAGTTGTCCAGCGAGAGCCACATTTCACTTTTCTTCCCTGCGCTTGGTACATTGTTGGATGTCATGTTGTCAGCCCCCCGCAGGAAGATGACCCAGTTAAACCATGCTTTGAAGGTGGTTTTCGCTGTGTCTTTCCAGTTTGTTAAGACCGTCTTGACCGCGGCTGTGAGCAGGAGGTCAGTCAGGTCTCTGTCCGTATCGGATCTTATGGAAGGGTCGGTGTATCCCAGTGCTAGATGGTGGAAGTCAAGTGCTAGGGTGGCCCCTGTGACATCGTTTACCAGTGTGTTAACCGAGTCCCAAAATTTCCTGACCTTGATGCAGTGGAAAAGGAGGTGTGCCAGGTCCCCTTTCTGATTGTTGCAGTTCCAGCAGGAGTCGTTTTCTCTAATACCCATGGCCGCTAGTCTGGCTGGGGTCCAGTAGGCCTTGTGTAACAGCCAGAATTTTGTCTGATCTAGTGTTGTTGTCACCTTCCTTCTTGATGTGGATGACCAGAGGTCTGCGTTCTCCTTGTCAGTTAGTTCCCTCCCTGCCACTGTTCCCCAATGGGCTGTGATTTTTTTGTTAAGTTTAGAGGTAGTGGGGCACAGGGCTTTGTACATGTGTGCAACTTGGTGTCCTGTAATGTTTAGGCTCGTGGCATATTGCAGTATTGAGGGTGTGTGAACAGTTATGTTTGCTTTGGTGATTGCTACTCTTATCTTTAGGAAGTTATAAAGCTCTGCGCTTTCAAACTTGTGTTGTTCCTTGAGTGTGTCGAAGGTGGCTTGGGTTCCCTTATGCTGTAGCTGGCTTACCGTGGTTATGCCGTGTCTGTACCAAGTGGGCATGTCTAGTGTGTTGTTCCTGTATTTTATTTTAGGGTTGTGCCAGAGGGATTCTAGTTGCGTCTGCCTGATGCTGGTGTCTAGTAGCTTATCTATTCTTAGTAGGGCTCGCCTTGTGTTCCTTAGTATTGGGTTTTGTTCTATTGCGGGGTGTTTCGTTGCTGTGAGTAAGGCCACGGGTTCCATCCCTCCCAGAATTCTCTTTTCCAGAGAGAGCCAGGCAGGGGTGTAGTCCTTCTTTGGCGTTAGCCAGTCCAGGCCCTGTTTTGCTATGCATGCTGTTTGGAAAAGCTGAAAAATTGTCAGGTTGAGGCCTCCTAGTGTCTTGGGCAGTCTGAGTTTTTGAAGGCTGATTCTGGGCTTCTTCCCTCTCCAGAGGAATGTGTTGATCAGCTTGTCTAATTTTTTGAGGAAGTCTGTTGTACTGGTCAGTGGTAACATGCTGAGCAAGTAGTTGACAATTGGGGTTACCATCATTTTGATTGTTTCTATCCTCCCCCACCATGTAGTAAATTTTGGAGACCACCCCTCTAGTTTCTCCTTGATTTTGTTTAGGATGGCTTGTTCGTTCTGGTTTAATGTGGTGTGCAGGTCTCTCTCGAAGAGCAGGCCCAAGTATTTGATGGCTTTCCTTTGCCAGGTCAGTCCAGAGGACCCCAGCATCGTCTTGTTGGTGTGGATATTTAGTGGTTTGCACTCCGATTTTTCCCTGTTCAGTTTATATCCTGATACCTGGGCGTATTGATCTATAGTGTCCATTAGGGCCGCAATGGATCTTTCTGGGTCCTCTGTTACAATGAGGACGTCGTCAGCGTATGCTGCTAATTTGAAGGTCTCTCCTTCTATGGGTATCCCTTTTATGTCTGGGTTAGCCCGTATCATGCTCAGAAGGGGCTCTATGGCCAGTAGGAAGAGGGCTGGTGAGAGCGGGCATCCCTGCCTCGTTCCTCGTTCAAGATTTAAGAGTTCTGACGTGCCTCCGTTCACTACTACGCGCGCTTTGGGTTTGTTGTATAGGGCCATTACCATCCTCCTAAAGTTGTGGCCTAAGCCAAATTTTTTCATGCATTCGTCTAGGTACAGCCATGATACCCTGTCGAAAGCCTTTTCAGCGTCCAGGGCGATCATGACCGCCGCGTTGTTGCTTTTGCTGCGTGGTTGATTATGTGGCAGAGTAGTCTTGTGTTATCGTGTGCCATCCTGTTCTTCAGATACCCCACTTGAGCGCAATGTATGAGGGATGGTAGGTATGAGTTGAGTCTGGTTGCTAGTATCTTGGCGTATATCTTACAATCCACGTTTATGAGTGAGATTGGCCTGTAATTTTTGGGGTGTTGTGTGTCCTTGCCTTCTTTAGGGATTACAATGATGTTGGCCTCTGCCATCGACTGAGTCATCCTCCCCTTGAGTACGCAGCTTGTGAATACCGAAGTCATTGTTGGCCTGAGTGTGGTGATAAAGTGTTTGTAGAACTTGGCTGTGAAGCCGTCAGGGCCTGGGGCCTTGTTGTCCTTTAAGCTTTTGGCTGCTTTTTCTATCTCCTCGCTTGTTATTTCAGTTTCTAGCCTCTCTCTTTGCGTTTCCGTCAGCTCTAGTGTCGTGATGCGATCTAGCAGGTCCTTGCCCCCATCTGCACTTAGTGTTTCGTCCTCCCTGTATAGCTGCGCATAGAAGTCTTTGAAAGTGTCAAGTATTCCTTTATTCGTCGTATGTGATTTGTTTGCCCTGTCTCTGACCGCTGCTATAGTGTGTTGTCTTTGCTTACCTTTGAGGTATGACGCTAGAGCCTTCCCTGCCCTATTGGCTGAGCATAGGTTTATTGCTTTGTATTTGTTGACCCAGGTCCCTGCCCTCTCACTCAGGATCTTGTTCAGTTCGTATTTTTTCTTTGTTAGGGTCGTGAGGGTGTTCCTGTCCTCTAGGTTAGCTATGTGTCCTGATTCTAGTGTCTTGATTTCTCTCTCCAGTTCTGTTATCTTCCTGCCTCTTTCCCTGTTTTGTCTACCTTTGATGCTCATTATCGTGCCTCGCACCGTGGCTTTTAGCGCGTCCCATAGGGTCTCCCTATCTATGTCTGGCTTGTCATTGTTTGAGAGGTATTCCTTTATGGCTAGTTCTATTTCAGTGCTGCTGTTTGTGTTTTTCAGTAGGCCATCATCAAATCTCCATCTCCTCGTTGGCCGCTCGTTGTGTTTGCCTGCCAGTGTTAGGCAGATGTGTGAATGATCTGAGATGGCCCTTGGGCCTATCTCCGTATGGTCTATGAGGTGCGTATGCGTGTCTGATATGAGGATGTAGTCAATTCTGCTGTAGGAGTTGTGTGGGGTTGAGTAGAAGGTGTATTCTCTCTGGTCTGGGTTTTGCAGCCTCCATGGGTCCCCGAGCCTTAGTTTTGTGCATAGGTTCCGCAGTGTGTAGCCTTTCTGTGCGCCCTGGCTGTGTCTCTGTGGGTGTCTGTCTATGGCTGGGTCTAGGACCTGGTTCATGTCCCCGGCTACTATTAGCAGCTCTCCTAGTGGCAGTGTCTCTAGTTCCTTGCTCGTCCGTTCCCAGAATGCCTTCTCCTCTGTGTTGGGGCGTAGATGTTTGACACATGTATGGGTTCCTCTCCTCTGAGCAGGCTGGTGACTAGTAGTCTCCCTTCTGTGTCACCTTTTGAATTAGCTAGTGTGAGTTTCGATTTTTTGCTTAGTATTGTTATCACCCCGTTTTTCTTGTTCTTTGCAGGTGACCCTATTACCTGACCTATCCAGCTGGCCTTCAGGTGGTCTATGTCTCCCTCCTCTAGTCTTGTCTCCTGCAGGACATAGATGTCGCTCTTGAGCTTGGCCAGGTGGTCTAGGACCTTCCTTCTCTTTACTGGGTGGTTAAGCCCCTTCACGTTCATCGACACTATCTTGATGTCGGTCGTGAGGTTATGGTCTGAGTTGTGTGTTATCTTTTGTTTTGCCTGTGTTGGCTGTTAGTCTGGTTAGCTTCTGATCGTGTGCCTACCCTGGTTCCGTGTCTAGTCTTCCGTTGTGCGCTCTCTAGGGATAGGTGATAGATGTGATAAGATAGAAAAAGAGAAAAGAGTAGTATCAGCCCATGTGTGCTCTCCTCGCACCCCCCCCCCCTCCATGCCCTCCTCCCTGCCCTCCCCCCACCCCCCCTTACTTGCATATTGGGTGTGCAACAACAAAGTTCCTTTGCTCCGCATCTTCCCTGAGGTAGATTGCTGGTTTCTTATTCCTTCCGTGCTCCTTGATCAGCGTTCGTCTGTTTGTCTGTCTGTCTGTTCTATAGTCTTTAGCCTTTGGTCTTTAAGTCTCTTTGTCTCTTAAAGTCTGTGTAGCTTCTTGAGGTAGGCATTAGTTGTTAGGGTGTGACCTGGTGCTTCTGAGGTAGTTGGTGATGTGTTTCTTCATTAGCTAAGGATGGTTAAAGCCACGCTCTTTAGTTGTGTGCCTCTCTTCGGGCTTGCTCTGCAGAGTTCTCCTGCAGGAGCTGTGAGGTTTCCTCAGTCTGTTTTACCCTCATTGCTTGGTGAGGCACTTCTTTTTGGGGCGCTCTGGCCCTGGCCTTGGTCTCTCGCCTCCATCTCCTCGGTCGGCGGTCCTCTTATGTATCGTCTCAGCTCCTCTGGGTCCTCGAACACAATTGATCTAAAATTGTCCGTGACTTTAAAGCGAGTCGGACCAGTGAAAGAGTAGTTTAGGTTCCTTTTTCGCAGAGCGTCTCGCATGGCTAGGAAGCCTTTCCTTGCCACTACTGTAGTTTTCGAATAGTCCTGTGTGAGTGCAATCTTGCTGCTTGCCCATGTGAGGTGCTGATTTTTCCTGGCAAAGGCGAAGATCGCATCGGTGTGGTCTGCTCTTAGTGGGGTGCAGATTATCGCTCTTGGAGGTTTCCCCGTGGCTGGTTTCCCTGCCGGCACTCTGTATGCCTCGGATGCCTTTAGTTTCCGCCACCTTTGTTCTCCCTGTGCTGTTTCGGGCGATGACCTCCCCTAGCTTGGTGTTTCTCGCTAGAGCGTGTGGGGGATTGCTTCCTCTTCGTGCCTACCTCCGGGAGCGGGCGGGGCTCTGTCGTCTGCCTCTGAGCCTCTCACTCGCTCGCTCGCTAGCACGGCCCCGGCAACTGCTCTGGTCGCATGTGCCGAGTGTCCCGGCAGGGGAGCAGACCGACCTGGCTGATCGTGTCTCGTCTGCTGCGTCTCCTTCCTCTCTGCGCCTGACTCTGCTCCTCCGCTTTGCTTCCCGGTCACCGGGTCGCGCAGGTCATTTCCGCTTCCTCTCTCATTGGCTTCCGGTTCAGCTTGCTCCTTCTTCTTCCGCCTCCTCCCGTCCAATGATGGCCGCCTCGTCCGGTACTTCCGGTTTCGGATCCGATCGAGTCTCACCGTTCTTGATCAGCGGTGTATTCCTTCGGTAGGTAGTTGCGGTGTGTTGTTAAAGTTGTCCCCCCCGCTCCAGCTCCCGACTTCAGCTTCTTTTTTTTTTTCCCTGCTGTTTTCCGCCGTCTTCTCCGTTTCTTCGCTCCTGCCCTTCGACTGAGCCCCGGTTTCCCTGGTCTGCCAAGAGTGCTCGCTGTGCCTCCCGCTCGGTTGGTGTTCTGCCTGAGCTTCGTTGGGCGCTTGACTCCAGGCTTAGCTTGACCTCGGCTCGGCTTCTCTTTCTGTCAGCGTCGCCCTTTCGCCATCTTGCTTCTCAGCTCACCGAAAAGTTCGTTCTGGCTATTTGGGCTTCTGGGCTTGCTCCAGGGCTGTTTTGTTCTTATTTCCTTGCAGTCCTGCTATTCATGCTTCGCAGTCTCATTTTACAAGGCAAACCCTTGTGTTTGGCTTTCTGTAATTCGCTTTTGGTTCCTCAGGGGTTGCGGAGCTTCGGACCTAGATGACCATCTTCTTTGTCGTCCAAGCCACGCCCCCCTGTTCTGTGAATTTTTGGGCTCAGAAAACGCAGCTTTGATTCATGCGCGTGCTTTACAGTTTCCACCTACATCCGATCCCTTCTGCTGCCTCGGTACCCTCTCCACCCGCTCCGAGTCCAGCATCCCCGGGATGCACCTAGGGGTGGCAGCAGCTGGTGCGTGTGATCTCTCTTCGCACTCACGCGCCGGGCAAATCTGGAAACATAAACATGTTTACGCCCAGACCCTACATCTATAGGGCACTGTTTAAAGTCAGCAGGAGGCTGGATTCAACGGGGAATGATAGTGCAGCCAGGTGGGGTACGGGGGAGACTGTTTCCCTTTGTGATTCGTCTCTGGTTGTAGTCCATGTGGTGCGCAGCGTGTAAATGAAACACATCACTAAAAGTGACTTACAGCAGTGGTCGTTATGAGGAAAGGGTCATGAACAAAGAGAGGTGCTGAAATCTGGAGTCGCTTTCAATTATTTCAGACCTTGTCAGCGCTGTTTCTGATAATGGGAGAGGCACTTTTTTACACAGCTGTCCCTGCTGGTTTGCTCCTTTGCCTGGTGTCTTCGACGGTTTCAATTAGGAGGGAGGGTGAAACTTTGACCCAATTATCTAGACATTGGCACCTTTTCTCCTATTCCAGCAAGCAGCAGCAAGCAGCAGAGAGTGTGGGCACATAGAAGGGCACACGAGGCTCAGCTGCTTTGAAAATGCTACCCTAAGGAGGTGATCCATGAAACCACTTTATAAGCATATTTTTGTTACTTACAAAATGTGCATATTTCATTGCAGGGTTCTTCATTTAACTGGCCAGATGTACGATCTATCTATATATCTATCTATCTATCTATCTATCTATCTATCTATCTATCTATCTATCTATCTATCTATCTATCTATCTATCTATTGAATCAATCTATTGAATCTATCTATCTAATCTATCTATTGAATCTAGCTATCTAATCTATCTATCTATCTAATCTATCTATCTAATCTATCTTTTAATTGTACTTTTAGTCTTGGGCCAATAACACACACAAACACACACAACCACACACACAAACACAGACACATACAACCACACACACACACAAACACACAACCACACACCCACAACCACACACACAACCACACCCAACCACACACAACTACACACACAAACACACAACCACACACAGAACCACACACAACCACACACACACACAACCACAACCACACACACAACCAAACACACAACCACACACACACAACCACACATACACACAACCACAACCACACACACAACCACAGCCACACACACACAACCACACATACACACAACCACAACCACACACAACTTCACACACACCCACAACCACACACACAACCACACACAACCTCAACAACGCACAACTACACACACACACAACCACACACACACAACCCCACACACAACCCCACACGCAACCCCACACACAACCACAACCACCCACACACACAACCACAGACACAGCCACACACACAACCACACACAACCACACACACAACCACACACACAACCACACACACAACCACACACACACAACCACACCCACAACCACACACCCACAACCACACACAACCACACACACAACCACACACACAACATCACACACACAACCACACACAACCACAGACACAACCACACACAACACGCACAACCACATACAAAACCACACACACAACCACACACACACAAACACACATACACACAACCACAACCAACCACACAACCACACACACAACCACACAATCAATCAATCAATCAATCAATCAGAACACTTGTAAAGCGCACTACTTACCCGTGAGGGTCTCAAGGTGCTGGGGGGTGGGGGAACTGCTAGTGTTCGAAGAGCAAGGTCTTGAGGAGTCTTCTGAATGCGAGTAGGTCTTGGATCTGTCGTATGTTCGTAGGGATGGTGTTCCAGGTCTTTGCGGCGAGATAGGAGAAGGATCTGCCACCGGAGGTAGTGCGATGGATGCGGGGTATGGCAGCGAGGGCGAGGCTGGAGGATAGCAGGTGGCTATGTGGGGGTGTGGAAGCTGAGTCTGCTGTTCAGGTAGGCTGGCATTGTGGAGTGCTTTGTGTGCGTGTGTGAGGAGCTTGAAGGTGATCCTCTTGTCGATGGGGAGCCAGTGTAGGTTTCTCAGGTGGGGGGGTGATGTGGTTGCAGCGGGGGACGTTGACGATCAGTCGGGCGGAGGCGTTTTGGATGCGTTGTAGCCAGCGTAGATGTTTGGCTGGGATTCCCGCGTAGAGTGCGTTGCCGTAGTCCAGTCTGCTGCTGACGAGGGCATGTGTAACCGTTCTTCTTGTTTCGGTCGGGATCCACTTGTAGATCCTGCGGAGGGTGTTGTAGCAGGAGGAGGAGACGGCGTTGACCTGTTTCGACATGGAGAGGGAGGAGTCGAGGATGAAGCCTAGGTTGCGTGCATGGTCGGTGGGTGTTGGTGCTGTTCCCATTGTGGTCGGCCACCAGGTGTCGTCCCAGGCTGAGGGGGTGGTTCCGAGGATGAACACCTCCGTCTTGTCCGAGTTCAGCTTCAGCCGGCTGTTCCTCATCCAGTCGGCGACGGCCTTTATTCCGTGGTGGAGGTTGGTTTTGGCAGTGAGTGGGTCCTTGGTGAGGGAGAGAATGAGTTGGGTGTCGTCGGCGTAGGAGATGATGTTGAAGTTGTGATGGCAGGCCACTTGTGCAAGGGGGGCCATGTTAATGTTGAACAGCTTCGAGCTGAGGGATGAGCCCTGGGGGACGCCGCAGATGATGTTGGTGGCTTCAGAATGGAAGGGTGGGAGGTGGACGCTTTGGGTTCTGCCGGAGAGGAAGGACGTGGTCCATTCCAGGGCTTTCTCTTGGATTACGGCTTCTAGGAGGCATGTTTTGAGAGTGCGATGGCAGACCATGTCGAAGGCGGCCGACAGGTCCAGGAGGATAAGGGCTGATGTATCGCCGTTGTCTAGTTGGCGTCTGATGTCGTCTGTGGCGGCAATGAGTGCTCGGTGCTGTGGTTGCGTCTGAATGCGGATTGGGATGGGTCTAAGATGTTGTTGTCTTCCAGGTGGCGGGTCAGTTGCATGTTGACAATTTTCTCGACGACCTTTGCCGGGAACGGGAGCAGGGAGATGGCCCGGAAGTTCTTGAGGTCCTTGGGGTCCGCTTTGGGCTTCTTGAGGAGGGCGTTGATTTCGGGGTGCTTCCAGCTTTCCGGGAATGTCGCTGTTTCGAAGGAGATGTTGATGACCTTCCGTATTTGGGGCGCGATGGCTGCGTCTGCTTTGTTGAATACGTGGTTAGGGCAAGGGTCTGATGGGGATCCTGAGTGGATGGAGTTCATGAGCTTGCGTGTCTTGTCCTCATTGACGTTGGCCCAGGAGGTTAGGTGGTTGGCGCTGGTGGTGTTCGCAGGGGAAGTAGCGACTGGCGTGGTGGGGCGGTCGTAGTGTTGAAGCTGTCGTTGATGTCAGCGATCACACACACAACCACACACACACACACAACCACACACATAAACACACACAACCACACACAACCTCACCCACAACCACACTTACACACAACCACACCCAACCACACAAACAAACACATAACCACACAACCACAACCACACACACAACCACACACACACACAAACATACACACAACCACACACACACCCACACACAACCACACACACAAACACACACAACCACACACACAAACACACAACCACACACACAACCACACACAACCACACACAAACACACACACAACCACACACACAACCACACCCACAACCACACACAACCACACAGACAACCACACACACAACCACACACACAACCACACACACAACCACACGCACAACCACACACACACACAACACACACACACACACAACCAAACACACACACAACCACACACACAACAACACATACACAACCACACACACACAACCGCACACAAAAACACACACAACCACACACACACAACTACACACACAACCAAACACACAACCACACACACACAACCACGCACAACCACACCCACACACAACCACACACACACACCCACAACCACACACACAACCACACCCACAACCACACACACAACCACAACCACACCCATCCACACACACAAACACACACACACAACCACCCACAACCACATACACAAAACCACACACACAACCACAACCACACAAACAACCAATCACACACACAACCACACACACAGCCACACACACCACACACACACAACCACACATACACACAACCACACCCAATCACACCACACACACAACCACACAACAACAACCACAACCACACACACAACCACATACACACACACAAACACACACACAACCACACACACACACAACCACACACACACAATCACACACAACCACACAACCACACACACAACACCACAACCACAAACACAACCACACACACAACCACAACATCAGTGCACACTTTCACCAGGCACAGACACCATCAGTCGTCAGTGCACGCTTTCACCGGGCACAAACACCACCAGCCGTCAGTGCATGCTTTCACTGGGCACAAACAACACACATACACACAACCACACCCAACCACACAAACAAACACACAACCACACACACAACCACAACCACACACAACCACACACACCAACACACTCAACCACAACCACACACAAATACACACAACCACACACACAACCACACACAACCACACACACAACCACACACACACAACCACACACTCACAGCCACACACACAACGACACATACACAACCACACACACCACACACAACCACAACCACACACACAACCACACACAACTACACAAACCACACACGCACAACCACACAAACACAACCACTTATACACACACACACTGCCACACACACAACCACACACAACCATACACACACAAACACACACAACCACACACAAACACACACAATCACACACACAACCACACACACACACACAACCACACACACACACACAACCACACACAGAACCACACCCACAACCATACAATCACACACACAACTATACACACAACCACACACACAGCCACTCACACAACCACAACCAAACACACAACCACACACACAACTACACCCATCCACACACACAACCACACACACAACCACACACACACACACACAACCACACACACAACCACACACACACAACCACACACACAACCACACACACAAACACACACAAGCACACACACACAACCACACCCACAACCATTTTATTTATTTATTTATTTAGTGTCTCTTGTATAGCGCACAGCTACCCAAACGGGGTGTCCCGGCGCTCCAGTGGGTGAGATGACTCTTACTCCATAAGTATTAGCAGAAAAGGTATGTTTTTAATGCCTTATGAAAAGGGAGTTCTTCCTGGATTGAACGGATGGCTTGCGGAAGTTTATTCCAGTGGGATGCGGCGCATGTTTGGAAGGTTTTTCCTCCTGATCGCATCTTTTTGAATCTCGGGGTGGTGAGGAGATTTTTAGAACTGGATCGCAGGGGTCTGATGTTTTTGTAGGGGCGCAGACAAGAAGAAAGATAAGCAGAGCCCTTCCCCTTGATTGCCCTGTGAGCCAGTGTAAGGGCTTTGAATTCAGCCCTTTTCTGTATTGGTAAACAATGGAGCGAACGGCGATGTGGAGAGATATGCTCTCGGAGGGAAATGCCACATACTAGTCGGACTGCCGCATTCTGTACTGTTTGAAGCCGGTGGCAGAGGCCTGCGGCAAGTCCGATATACAGGCCGTTAGCATAGTCCAGGTGAGATGTAATTAATGCTTGGACAATGGTTTTCCTGGTATTACTGGGTAGGAAATTAATACGTTTTTTGACCATCCTTATTTTTGAGAAACGGGCGGCAGAAATCGTTTGAACTTGGGTATGGAAGTAGAGATTGGAGTCCCATCTGACTCCAAGGTTTTTTACAGATTCTTTAGGGGTGGGGGGCATGCTTAAATCGTGCGGCCACCACAGATTAGAGTCCAGGGGGGATGATTGGTGGAAGAAAAGGACCTCAGTCTTTCCAGCATTGAGTCGGAGACAGTTGTTGTCCATCCATCGTGCGACTTTGCGCAGGCAGTCTTTAGTGGGTCAAATGTAGACTGAGTGAGACTGTCATAAGAAAATAATAGTTGGATATTATCCGCGTATGAGGTGGCTTTAATTCCAGACTGAGCAATCAGCTCGGCCAGAGGGGAGAAATAAACATTGAAAAGATGGGACTCAAGGAGGAGCCCTGAGGGACTCCCCACTTGAGTGGTTGGCTTTCTGAGGTAAAAGGGGGAGTGAAAACCGCCTGTGTACGGTTAGACAAAAAAGAGGACACCCACTTCAAGGCCTGGCCTTGTATGCCTTTGGAATAGAGACGATCGAGGAGAACAGAATGAGAGACGGTGTCGAAAGCTGCCGACAAATCTAGCAGAACCAACATCGCCCTCAATCCTGCGTCAAGTTTCCATCGAACAGCGTCGGCCATCTCAATCAGGGCCGATTCCGTGCTGTAGCCTCGTCTAAAACCGTGTTGCGAGTTGTGGAATGACCCATGAGCTTCAAAGAAGTTCGCCAGCTGTTGTTGTGCTAGTTTTTCAAGTACTTTGGCTGGGGCTGATAACAGGGAAATGGGCCTGTAATTGGCTGGATCGTTAGGGTCCGCGTTTGCCTTTTTAAGGATGGGGACAATACGTGCGTGTTTCCACGAGTCTGGGAAAATACCAGTACTTAGAGAGTCATTCCAGATACTATTCAATACAGGATTAAGGAGTGGGGCCAGGGCTTTGTATTGTTTGGCCGGCCAAGGGTCGGTTGGCGAGCCAGATCTGCACTTTGATAGTTCTGCCAGAGAACGGTCAAGGGAAATTGCTTCAAAGTCTGAATAGACCTGAGAAGGATCTAGGCAGAGTTTTGGATGAACTGTGGGATTATCAGTAAGGTCAGTGCTGTTTTTGCAAGGAAAGGATTCGTAAATGGTGGCAATTTTTTCCTCAAAGAAGTCTGAGAGGCGGTTGCAGAGGGATTGTGATACTGGGGACTGTCGTTTGAGGGCCAAAGGGTCGGTGAAAGATCTCACAGTGTTAAAAATTCCTCTCGGGGAACCTTGGGCTCTGTTGATTTTTTCCTCTAGATAGATTCTTTTGTGATCAATAATCTTTTTTCTATAATTTTTAAGGGCTAATTTGTATTTAAATTTGCTATCTGGGGAATATGATAGTCTCCAACGTCTCTCCAAAAGTTCACAGGCAGACTTATACTTTCGGAGTTCATCCGAGTACCAGGGTGAAGAGGGGGCAGAACGAAATGTTTTAATGGGCCTAATGGGAGCAATCAAATCTATAGCGGAGGAGATCCAGCAGTTGAAATTGTTAAGCCTGGAGTCTAAATCAATAGCCTCCCAGGGGGCGGTGGAGGCCAACAACTTGCGCCTGCACCCTCTTCTACTGTTAAGCAGCATATGTATACCTGATATATGTAGCAAAAATAAAACTACTGCAAGGCCTGTTCATATAATCCCTGCACACAAGGAGGCCGGTCTTTCTCTGTGCAGGCTCCTGTACTGTGGAATTCCTTTCCCCCAGACATAAAGTTCTCAACCACACTCTAAGGTTCAGGAAAAAGCTGAAGTCTTATCTGCTTGGCTATGCCATGTTGAGATCAATGCCAAGAGACTCCACTAAGGTGGTGGTTCCTACAAAGATGTAGGTCAGTCAGAATGCAGAGGCCTCCCTCTGGCCCCCAGCTTTGATTGTGATTCATTTCTATCTCCAAATGTCATAGTCCTGTGACGTGCGGACTCAATGGGCTAGAAGGACGTTTGTCGGTGTTAATTTAAATGAAATAATGAGGGGGAAACTAGAATGAAGAATAAGCAAATTCTCTGCTTTGTGTCATATCGCGGGAGGGGACGAAGACAGAAGAGCCGTGAAGTAACTCCACTCAGAAACTGTCAAAGGGGTGTGAGGGGGGGCTCGACAGGCAAGCTGCTGCAGCAAGCGATTTAGCTGCTTTCTGTGAACGACGTGACTATGCAAACGGGTACTGGTAACACCTGATGCTTTAGTGCACTATGAACCAGCATAACTGCAGTATGCATTAAAAAAACAAGTTATTTCAACTGGCTGTTTAGTCATGAGTTAAAGGTTATCAATGAGGCAGGCAGCCAGTCTGGCTGCATCACATCACCTTGAAGGCAGCAGCGTCTGACGTCAATCCGGCGAAACGGAAGAGTTGGCGGTGTGAAGTTTGAATTGTGGCTGTAAATGCAGTATTTTGCTCAAGAGGAGGAAAGCGCTTTAAGATTAAGCTAGGGGTCGCGTGGAAGGCACGGGCTCGTGAAGGAAAGCTGAAAGTGAGAAACTGGGTGCGGGGCTCCAGCATCTTCCATTGTTTGGCGTGACTTGCCGCCTCGTTTCAGAGTGGTAAATATTTAATCTCACCTTCTGGTGTGGTGACGCCGACTGCAGCAGACACCAGCTGCTCGAATAATAGAGTCACGGGCTGGGCTGGCGGCGTCCGCCGGGAGGGGCGGCGCTGCCCATGAAAGGGGCACTGTGCAGAGGGGCCAGGCGGGGAGGGGGCGAGCCGGAGTGGAGATAGGAGCAGCCGATACCGAGCAAGGGGAGGGGGCGAGGGTAGAAGGAGAGATACTCTCATGAGAGAGAAGAGTGAAAGAGGCGGCGCAGATAACAGAGCCAGGCTCGGCGCAGGGGACGGGCAGGAGAGAACATAAAACAGAGGAAACAGCAGGAATACCGGAGTGAGGTGGAATGTAATTTATTCTGATGCGCATGTAGTCTTCCAATGCCCCTGGGCCGTGTTGGGGGAATATACTGCTGAAAATAAAATAAATACAGATAAATAAGGACATGACAAGAGGGGAGCTTCAAAGGTCAAGAAGCACAGACATAAGAAAGGAAAACAGCCTGGCTCCAGGCGGAACCGTAAGAAGGCAGGTCATATTCTACCTACTTAAAACAATTAGGGTCAGGGACAAGAAGCCATGAAGTGGCCACTAAACCAGAATCCTGATTCAGGGCAGCCATAGCAGCATTCAAACTGGGACTGTCAATCAAACTTGCCCAAACACTTGAAGTGGTCGAGGTGGGGGGGGGGGAGTAGGGGAACTGTGGGTGGAGAATCAGAGGGCGGGATTAACCTGTGGATTGGGTCAGTGGGCGGAGTCAGAGGTGTGGCAGAAAGAGCAAAATATCCCAATTTTTAGTATTTCCCATTTCACTAACCAGTTACAGCGTATTACGTTATTTAATTTAAACAATGCATACACATGTTTATTTAAGGTGTAATATGAGTTATTGACATTAAAATACATTCACAAAGTGGGATTAGTTTCCAATCACAGAATGTCCCAAATATCCTTAAAATTGGAATGGCATGCTATTGTCTCCCAGCCATGGAGTTTCTGTCATCAGCACTTCTCCTACCCTTTTCCACAAGAGCATTTCATACATGAAAGGCAAAATATCCTAGTTTGCAAATGTTTTCCACATAATTATGGCTCTGCCATATTTGCCACATAACACATCATCTGCTGCATAATCTGACGATTTTAACTAATAAATTGTTTATAGCTCAAACGAATCAAAAGTTACGAAAAAATGTGACTTGTGCTGCTGTGAAGTGGAGGGTCCTTTGCAAAGGTTGACTGGTCACGTTTCTCACTGCTGCGGTTGTATGTTCCACTGGTACTAATGAGGAAACATCTTTGCAGAGACTGTTATGTTAGCATGTGCAAGAATGTCAAAATAATAAAGTATCAGAAAATGTACAGCACCACTAATACCAGCGTAGGGTGTCAGAGCACTTTACATCACACATATTACACAGAGACAATCAATCATACGTGTGTAAATCACTGTATAGGAAATGTTACATAAGGAAAAGGACTTCATGGTGTAAGGGTCACATGACAACCATACTAGTATGCAGCATAGTTTAATAGTGATTGGTCTGGCGAAACACAAACTCAGAATTTAACCCCTTGTGCGCTGCCGTGATTCTGCGCCTGTGCGGCACATTCCCATCGCAGGTGCGGTCATGACGGCCGGAAGCCGTCATCAGCACACGAGCACTGTGTGCCATGACGGCTCCCGGCCGTCACCAGCATGGAATGGGTTAAAACGTAATACCATGGTTGGGGGTTCTCTTTAATAATCAGAATTGAATTCTATTCAAATTAACCCTTTTTGCGACATTAGGATAATCAAAGATTGGGGAAAAAACCATAACGCTCTAATTTATACCTTGCAGTTTGCATGCAGCTCTTAGATGACAGTTAATAGCTCACTGTTCTATGTTAGGATTTTAACTTATTAACTGCAAGTAACAATAGGGCCTCTCTGACAAAAGCAGTAACACACTGCCATATTTACATTATGTGCACTTTGTGATCTGCATGGCACATGGTCTTAGCACCAGGCAGTCAAAACTGCCACTGGAATTTTTATTGTGCCAAAAAGTGTTGGAGGCCAAGAAGGAGGCAGCAAGTGCTTTTAAAACCATATTATACTTGCAAACACGACGCCCCCACCTGAAGTCAGCGCCAGCCACGGTCCGTGCAGGTAACAGTGGTGGGGCTGTGGGGGGATTTCGAGGTTCGATGCAGAGGGAAAATAAATGATTAATTTTATTTTCACCTCGGCATCATACATCAAAATCCCCCCTTACCTGGCCCCTCTGCCCCACCGCTGTTACCTGCACGGACCGCGTCTAGTCAGTGCCTGGTGCAGTCGCACTGCCCTAGAGCCACCCTGCTCAAGGGTCCTGTGACCTCAGTGACAGAGTCACTGTCACTTTATGGTGTGCTGCTTCATAGGCCTGCCTGCAAGACTGAAGGTGAACTTCAGAATGAACTGTGGCAGACAGGCCTTCAAGGTTAACTCACATATGCCACTGCTAGGGTCCACCTGCTGGTGCTTAGACACCAGGACTTTTAAGATCTTGCAGGGCCTTCTAAGGTCTAGTATGGGAATGTGCTCCATCAGGGGGAGTGGTCTGGTGGACTGGTCATGAAGGCTGAACCTGGTTCCTCAGTTCCAAATTCAGCAGCTCTGACCATAGTGCCACATCCTCTTCCCCACTGAACACCATACTGCCCCACTGAGAGAAACTTGCACTGCACTGACCCGCTATAGACACCTGGATATGACGCAATTCAAATTACGCACTAGACAAGAGCAATATGCTGCCTAAAAAAGAAATAAACAACATCCTAGAAAAAGCAAACACTCATAGGAAATGCAAGATTAAGTAAAACATGTGAAATGGAAAGCAGGAACAACATGGTTACCTTTTTCCTTTTAAACTCATTATTCAGAAATCAGTGAGTGCTATTGCCTGAAAAGTTAAGGCATGACTACAGGGCCCAGAAGGGACCCGTTTCAATGTCCATTGCTTATATCCTTACAAAACGTAGGAAATATGGTTTAAAAAGACCACATTAGTGAACGCACAGCCGCTGTACACATTTTGTTTTCCAATTCACCCATCAAGCAGGTGTTTCAGTACCTCCAGGAATAGTGCACTTTCCCACCCAGGGAAAACAATGTTGTTCAAAGAGAGACGTGAAAACAAAAGTAGCGCTTCACTAATGTGTTTAGGTGTGAATAAATCAATCTGGCCACCTTGCGACCACTCTGTCTTGCTTTAGTTAGTTAGTTATTTCTTTTTCTTATTTTGAATGTTTTATTTCTCTCCCCGAGGCTGCACTTAGTACCTGAAAAATGTCAGAAAAAGACATTTCCAACAAATGTGTTTTGTCTTTTTTGGATTCATTTCACAGGGGAGCAAATAAACAAAAGAGAGGAGAGAATCGTTTCTTGAAGTCTCCGTTTTCACTAAATGAGGAGGAGCAGGACAGAATGAGAGGGAAGAGGGGGAACAAAGAGGGGGGGGCAGCTACCAGCAGCAGGAGAACTGGGCACTGTAATTGTCTTCTCTGGGCACGAAGGAAAAGACAGAGTCACTTTCCTTCTCTGCCCGTTCCGCCCGTCCCCAAAAGCCGAGTGTTAACTGTCGGCCTTGGCGATTGCTGCAGTCGGGACACATGTTTAAAAGAAGAAAGTATGGAAACGGAATCTATAAAATTCAAGAAGTAGGGCCACGCCATGCCCTGCCGATCCCGCCCACTTCGACCACTGCTTGAAGGGCCTTTGGTCTGGACCGTGGCCAACCCGTGTGTCGACACCCCCCAACAAGCCCTGTCTGATTAATTCAAAAGAACCACAAATTAATGTGCCCATCAGGGCTTTAAGTGGGTCGGGTCTCACCGATGCTGAGCACCGGCAGTTTTTTAAAGGGGGTTTCGAAACGGGTCTTTAACGGGCTCTGTTTTGTGCCCTGGCACAGACGGTCCGTTTTTTCCGGACCGCAGTGACAGCAGGCACGCCGTGCGCGTGCTCACACTGCTCACTTCTCACTAGTGGAGAAGTTACGGAATGATGTCATGCCAAGTGAGCGTTGTAGGGGAAGGGAAATCCTTTAAAGAGAGTCATTTTCTCTCTTGATTTCCCTTCTCTTTTTGAAACTCAGGAGCAGCAACATTGTCCTGGTGTCACCAGGGCTTTAAGTGGAAGCTTTTTCAATATTATATACAACAAAGCCATAGTTGCTGCTTATTTATCTTATGCAACTAACAACCATTGACAAAGCCAATAGTCCTGGGTTGTTGTAGTATGATGTTACTTGTTGTATCATATATCTGGATGCAATGATAGAAACAGAAAAAAACCAGATGAGCAGCACACTATGCTAAGCACAGATATTTAAACATAAGTGTATTTAAGCCACACCCTTAATTACATTAGCCACGCCCCTTTGAGAGACCCTCCACTTTTTCCATCCCACTTAAAGCCCTGGTGCTCATCATCAATGGGCATTAATTCATCAAAATCCCAGGTGTAGCAGAAGTGACATCACATGTGATCACTGCTTGATATCACAAGAAGTGACATCACGCAAACTTTGACCTGGTGACATCACAGGAAGTGAAGTCCCCTGCCCTTTGACCGCCCAATGATATCACTGGAAGTGAAAGTGATGTTGAAAGCATTGTGACACAATAACATCACAGGAAGTGACATCACGTGACCTTTGGACCCCATGAAATCAAAGGAAGCAACATTGTATGACCTTTGGCTTTGTGTTATCATAGGAAGTGATAATAGTCCATATTTGTAAAGCGCACAATCACCCGTTAGGGTCTCTAGGCGCTGGGGGCCGTCGGGAAGATTAAGCAAGCTATTGCCCAGAGTCACATGGTGCTGGGCTAACCTGCCGCCGGGATCGAACCGTGATCCCCAGATTCCAGCGTCAGTCGCCCTGGCCGCGGCGCCACACCTCTCCCCCTTGAGCTCGTCATGAGTTACGCCGCTCGCACGCTGATGACGAGCTGAGCTCGCCATATAACGCGGCTTTTTTTAAAACGCAGCGCGCAGCGGGAAAACCTCTAGCGCGCATGCGGTTAACAGTAATTTTTGAAGTTTTGCTGGGAATTTCAAAATCTTGTGTCAATTCCAAAAACAGATAATCTTATTTTGCTTTACTTGTTGCTTCTGTTAGAGGTTTGCCCAGGGTTCGCAGCTAACAGAAGTCACAATGACTGGCACCACCACAAGGGGAGTCGAGTTGATGTGACGACTCAGTCAGTCCCACTCACACACGATCGCACCTGCATGCTTGAGGTCTGACCGCCTGACTCAGTCAGAGAATGACAATTAAGTGAAGCAACTAACTTACAGCACGTCCTGATTTTGCATTGATTCTAGTCAGTCACTCTAGAGTCTTGAAACACAGCATCCATGCAGCAGGCATGAGTCCGACTCGACTGAAGGGGGCCATGTCAGCGCAGCTTTTAAAACCCCGCATTTTTGCCAGGGCCCTTTTTGCTCCCTACCCTATTGACGGCCCTGGCGGTTCCAAACACTGAGGTACACATACCGCACCAGGCACCACATCCTCTGCTAGGGTAGAGTGTAGCAGATGCACCTCTGCCCTTACACATACTTGCTGCTAGCTGCAGCACGTGTAGTTAGTCACTGTCCAATCATTCCCAGCCGTGCTGTTCGCGGTTTGCACTCATTCACTTAGCTTCCTGGCCAAGGCCCGCAGCAGAAACACTTATATCCCAGGGTCAGGATAGCAACAAGTGAGCCAAGTTCCTAACCCCACCTAGGTCCAGCTTGCAGGCCATCATGATATCTCTGAGGCAGAGCTTCAGCACAGCAGTACAATCAAGTGCTGCTCACACTGCGGCTGATTTTATGACCCCAGAGCGCTTGTCAAGGCTGACAGACAGCCAGGGGTCGCAACATGTGGCTTAGGAGTTGTAGTTGCGACCCATAATTGACATCCATTCCATCATTCCTGATGAGCATGGAGCTATACCCACACATTTCCTTCAAGCTTATGGCTCATTTTCCCCATTCCTTCCTTCTTCTTTTATTTGTATTCCCATGTTTGTCTGCCAAGGACACAGCCCACCCAAAAGCTAATAGATATTAAAAGTTGAATTGAGTGCACCAGCGCTCGTACAAGCAGAGCCTAACGTGTGCTGCTCACCACAGAAAGCATCACGTAAAACTATGACTAGTGTGGAACCTGTCCAAGACCCTGGACACATGGCTATGTGCTGTGTAATGGAATCCATGAGGTCACAGTGGCACCCAAAGCACTTAACTATGCACAGTGAAATGTGGCACTGGCCTTGTGCGGACACTGCTGCATACTGCAACCTGGACGTAAGTCATGGTTAAAGCGGTGCATACAAAGGGCTGTACCACATTGATGGGGGCTCTTCCAAACACTACATACTGAGAAATTCAACAGGGCCAGGTGCACACCATGACGTCTGTAAAACGTGGCATGATATTGTACAGTGGAAGGAGATATGAACTTTTTATAGAGATCTCTAAGTTCCGTTGGCCCTATGAGGGCAAAAAACGTTGAGGAAGAAGCAACATTTTGTAGGGTGGGTTATTGATAAAAGTTGATTCCACAGTCTGGGGCCAAGTCAGGAAAAATAAAATTCTACCACCCATGGCTGTCTTCTTGTATTTAGATGGAATCTAAGGAAAATGAGCAACAAGTCCTACCCGGGAAATAAGATGTCAGTTTTGTAGTGTGTTTATCTAGGGACCTGTATCGATACTCCAATTTCTGACCGTTGTCCGGTTATAAATCACTAATATCCATACAACGGCACAGAAACCAGTTTCATAAATTAGTCATAGCGCATGCTGTCACATTAAGCAAGCACTATTCCTCCAGCCCCCTAGAAAGCACACCGAGTTCTCTAAACAAACCAAGCCTCCAGCAAACCTGGGATATCCCCGCTGCTATTGTTTTGATTTCGTTCTAGAACTCCTGTAAAGAATGTAAGAACGACCAGTTCTTAATTGACGTCTTATGTCCATCCTTACGTCAGGTATAAATATACCGGCACTGCCCTAAGTAAAGACACGGTGGTGATGAGCTTGGAGCAGCGACTACTTGCCGGAGAGCCCAGCTGATGCGAGAGCCCACGGACGCTGCCCCTCCCCTTTTGACGCGCTGAGGAAAAATGCTGCCTTTCCTTTTGCCGAGGAATCCAGCCTCCAGCGTTTCCAGCTTGCCCTCGCGGGTAACTGGGATACCGAGTCCTGAGAAAGAGATACCAGCCCTCCTGCCTTCTAAATCCCAGGTACTGAACTGACTAACCCCTTACAGAGAATTCTTGAGTCAGACTCTTGGCAAAACAAACTTAACTTAAACTGCTACTTACTTACTCCCTCCCATGTATTAGGCTTAGGTCAGGTACACCGGGGTAGGCGTAGTTAGAAGCACCAGTTGAGTATGATTAGTCAATGTATATATGTATGTATATCTTTTATCCATTTTAAAGTATCATATGGCTAAGAAACCATATCAATGCTTTTACAGTATTATTTCATGATCCTGCTTTTACTGTATGCACTTTACTTAACTATCAGTATTACAATGATACAATAATCAATAAATAACACCTTTTATTGAAAACGCCCGTCTCTTCTTTTCTCTACAATCTGGTGAAACTAAGTATGTACGTATTGACTGAGTAAAATAGCTGTCTTTTGTTTTCACACGACTCTAGAGATATACTCTTGATCAGGGAGAGCAAAGTTGTCATGTTCTATGTTTGTCAGAAACTAAATCCCTTCTTGTCTATCCAGGAAGGTTAAACTCCTCCTCGCCTATTCGAGAAAGTTTCTAGTGAACTCTGAGCTAGCTGGCACACAAAACTTAAGTCTAATATCGTCAGTAGAAGACCTAGTTAACCTCTGTCCTACGTCTATACTATTGAAGATATTATTCCAATGCGCAGAGCCTATTGGGAATATAGGAACTACACTACAGTTTATTCTGCACAATAGGCGGGAATCATTATGTGAACCTTTAGGAGTAAAGTAGAAGAAAGCAATGTGATCATCTACTTCAAAGCATTGCAGGGAATGTCTGACTGAAGAGACACAGCACCACTTTCTCATTGTTTCAATAAGCCTTGCACTTCTGACCAACACACCTTCTTTGAGTTTCCGTGTAACAAATTCTTTGCATATACCGACCTAGTGTTGATCACTGCAAAGACAACATTAGACCACATTCACTAAGAATTTTGTGTGTGGGTGGGACTTATGCCTCATTTACTCCAGAAGTAAGTCATAAGTTCTCAGGGAAAATAGGCCAATATGTTTAAACTTTGTTCGTTAATAATACAAAATTATTCCTAACTTATGCATGGTGAAAGAAAGTGAATACCAGAATGATGTGCCGCTTTAGTATCAAATACCAATCAAAAGCTCCTTCCAGATTTGTGACATTATGAACTTGGAAAGAGGCCGGGCATTTAAACGAGGTTTAAGCCCTCTCATGTTGTGGTTATCAAGCCATTTCCTGAAGGCAAGTAGGGTCATTTCTGGGTTTGTTCAGTTTACCAGGCGCCAATTATCTTGCTTCTAGAGTCTGCATTTCTGGATGCCATATATTTACAAGCCCTGGGTAGGCTAGCAATCCAGACATAGGAAATCAAGAGCCTGTCACCGGAAGTACAGTCAGCAGCTCCAGTTCTGGTTGACCGCACTTTGTTATGGATTCTTGTCTTTGGAACTGAGCTGGGCATGTGATGTGGACTGTGTAAATATGGGAAGTTACCAACTTCCGTTTTCTTCCATTTCATGGTCAAGAAGTTCAAGCAGTATTTGGGTCTGATTGCAGGACTGCACGCATTGCACGTTATTCATTCCTATGGCCACAGAAGGATGGCGAGCAGGAATATTAATTTAAACACAAACACACATAAACCGTTGGAACGTATGTGTATGCACAAAGTGTAATACACTCTACATTTGTGGTTCATACCAAAAGAGCTTGCTTGTTTAATTATTATCATATATGTCTTTTTTGAAAGATGAAAACAATGTTCCTTGGTAGCGAGATATTGGCTTATTTTTCCGTGAGAACTTATGACTTACTCCTCGGACTTCTGAAGTTAAGAAAGTAAGTGTTTATGCTAAAATTAATTTCTGAAAGAGTTACAAGACATCTTTGCTATTCAGCCGTTAATGAGTTTCATTAAAATTAAATTTGGTTGAGACACAAATATCGTGATATGGGGATGTAGATTGGGACGTGTGCTTTGTGTTCAAATAACTGGAGGAGCTGCTAACAGTAGGTATGAGCACGAGCGTGCGCATATACCAAAGACTTTCATGCACATTCTGCATTGCATAAATAAACACTGATGCCAGTGTGGGATTTATTGAAACATGTACCAAGAGGGCACCTCAGAGGGGGCCCCTGAAAACCTACCAACCCTGGGGTGGTCTCTGACTGGCATTAGGCAACCAGTCACCAGCAGACATGTTGATGGGCCTCTTGGTCGAGGGCAAAGGTCGAGGCAAAAAATAAAGACCATCCTGGGCGAAAGTGTCCCACCTACTCCCCCAGGATGAGCACAGTGCTAGAGAGAGAAGCTTCAAAGGCCTGCTGCCTTTGCAATGCAACCCCAGCCTTTTCTACTAGCAGCAGATGGCAGCCCCCGGTTCAACCGTTGGGAAAACCTAAGTGAGAACAAGAGGTATGCCCCCTTATGCCAACTTCACCCCTCATGTGCTGGAGATGAAGTGAAGCACATTTGTCAGTGCCCACCATTTTGAAGATGGTGGGACTTATCCATTCAGGACTAGAGCTATGCCCCCCTTCCATAGGAAGGTGGCATAATAGAGGATGTACACAGCCCGGGTAAGGAACTCATTGGTCCCTTCCTGTCACTCCCCTCTAATGCCCCTAAATCCAGTATTTAGGTGGCACCCCAGACCCTGAAATCAGGTTCCTGATGACCTAAGAAGAGCCAGACACTACAACGTCGCACCAGCAGAGAAGACTGCAGACACCATCTGACTTGGTCCCCAGCCCTACCGGCCTGTCTGCAGCCCTCGACGGTCCTACGCCAAAAGATGACCAGTCCTGCAGCCCAGCAACCTCAAAAGCCTGGGGAGGACTGCTTGCGTTCCACAAGAAAGAAGATCTGTGGACAGCAGACCTGTACAGAACAAAGACCTCTGCCCTGAGGAAATGCGAAACCACACCCGGACCCACCTTTGCACCTGACGCCCACAACCGAGTCAAAGTGGCCTACGGGTCCTGTGAAGGTTCCCCAGTGCTTCTGAGCAAGAGTCCCTCATGGGCTAACCCCTCCCGGACTCCACCTTGACGTCTGCAGTCTCAACTCAAAGACTCCCCCTGACTGTGAGACTTTTCCGAAGATTAAGGACACCCCTGCACCCAAAGCCCCTGGGCCTTGGGTAGCACATCCAACTGTGTCCCTACATCTGCTAGCATCTCAAATTACCTGGGCAGCTGTGCGATTTCCTGCAGCCTTTCTTCAAAACCGTTCTCTCCCATTGGTTTGCATTGGGCGCTCAGTGATGTGTTGGCACTCTGCACCCGGCTGCCCCTCTGCCGCTGAGGGTGTGAGTTTGGTGCTGCCTTGTGGCTCTGCCTGTGCTTACCTTAACCCCGGGAGACTAGGTTAGAAAACCATGTTACTCACCTGGGGCAGCATGTCTTCAATAATCCCCTTTCTCCATTGGATAACGTTGGTGCCAGATTCTGCATTTGAACCCTGCACTCAGCTGCCTCTGTGCCGCTAGAGGTGCAAGTTTGCTATTTACCTGAAGCTTGCCTGTTGCTGATTCTTCATCCTGAAAATCCAGACTGTACATTTTATACTTACCTGCAAAACCGACTCTTGTTTTTCTCCCATAGGTCAACATTGCTAAACTGAAAATTGCACAAAGTGTCCACTTATTAAAGTGAAAAGTATTTCTTAAGAAAAACATACTTACCTTTTTACGTATATCTTGGTCTTAAAATAAAGCTTCAAAGAAGCTTATTTTTATAAAATTGGTGTGGATCTCTTTTTTGAGTCGTGTTGTTTTTTTTAAAGTTTCTTTTTACAACACACACATTTTACATTTTTTTTTACACATTTTTTACATTTTTTACATTTTTTTTTTTACATTTTTTTTTTTATTAACCAACAACAAAGTAGACATTACAGACATATATGCTTCGAGTCTTAGAGCATTCACGAGTACAAAAGCACAATATTCATTTTACTGCTACATAGGTTATGGCGTAAGTTGGTCATCTGAAGTATTGTCCAGGTGGGGAGCACAGATACATCCTCGATAGTTATTCCATTTGTCCCAGATGGAGTAAATTGTAAATGTAAATTGATGCTTGTATAGCGCACTACTCACCCGCAAGGGTCTCAAGGCGCTTCTATGAATACCGCTGCGGAACCCATCCTGGCTTTCCCTATGAGGTGTCCACTCCTGGGCACCCCCAAGGTGGAGGCCAGGCATCCTTGGCGTTGTGGGGGCCGTTGTGGAGATTAAGCAAGCTATTGCCCAGAGTTGCAGAGTGGGACTCCATGATTGGAATAGGCACAGAGGCAAGAATTATCAGGTCCGTGGAATTTTGAGCTCAAGACCTGCCGAGGCGGGGAATTGAACCCTGGTCCCGGGCTAGACCTCTGCATCAGGGTCTGCCGCTCTAACCATTGAGCCACACTGGAGGACCACTTCCTGGACACCCACGGGAGACGTACACAGTCTTTTTCCCTGAACATGCATCAGTCCATGTAGTTTTTCCATGATTTTACACCCGGTGGTTCCCTCGCCCCCCATGACTGTGCTATGTTCCGTTTGGCTATCATCTGACCCAGAGTGATTCCTAATATATCTCTACTGATAAGGAATGTGGGTTCCAGATATTCTAGAGGCACCTCTTTGCTTCCGGTCCTGTGGTTACCCCTATCACCGGACTCATTCACTCAAGCACTCCTGACCAGTAGGTGTGAACGAAGGGGAATTCCCAAATTATGTGCATAAAGGATCCAGTCTGCCCACACCCGTGCCTACAATAACCCTCATCTATCCTACCCATTTTAACCAGTGTTGGACCAGAGATGTAGATTCGGTGGAGGATCTTTCATTGCACCAGATGTAATCTGGATGAGATGGCAACCTCCTTAGGGGAGGCCAGAGCCTCCTGCCATTCCTCATCATCTATCTCAAGCCCATCACCCTCCCAGTGCTGCCTCAGAAGTATTAGGAGGCCAGGTGTATTATTGACCAGCTTTTTGTACATCATTGAAATTATTCCATCTGGCAAGTAGCCATCCAATAGTCTGTCCTATAGCGGCGAGGCGCCCGGCAGGGAGGTATTCCTAGGTATGTTCGACTGTGATGCATGCCTGACTTGCAGATAGCGGAAGCACTCTGAGTCTGCGAGGTCCTGGCTTTGCTGTAAGTCTGCGAACTGCACCAACCCCCTCCCTTCCACAAGTCACCGATTGTTGAGATCCCTATCAGATCCCACTTGTCAAATCCTTTGGTGGTGCCCAGTGTGTCCAACTTTTCCAAATCCCAGACGGGGGTTGCCAGAGAAAGCTTCCCATCACACCCCAGACTTTTACTCAGTGTGTGCCACACAGCCACCAAATGTTTAGTCAGGCCCATGAGATGATATTGGTGGGGACTGGAATACAAGGTTCTATGGTATGTGCCCCCAGGAAGTAGCCATTTGTCCATCCTGTAGGCTGGATCATCTTCAGGTTTGTATACACAGTGATTTATGGCCACCAGATATGCAGCCCAGTAACATCTCCTTATGTCCCGTAGACCAATACCCCCATCGTACCAGCCCAGGACCAGCTTCTGGAGTGCTATCCAAGGCCTACCCTCCCACAACAGGTTTCTCTCCAGGGCTTCTATTTCTCTAAAATAACTTGTTGGGACAAGGTTAAGGGAATTCTGCAGGGCATATAAAGAGCGTGGTAATGACATCATTTTGAATAATGCCTCCTTCCCAGGAGCGAGAGCGGGAGTTGCTTCCACACCTCAACATCTCGCTTAAGCCATATCAGAGGGGGAGCAAATTACGCTCATGGCGAAGCTTGGGGTCGGCTGCGATAAATATGACCAAGTATCGGAAACCCTCCCCTGCCACTTGTAACGGGCAGTCGCTGGGCAGGGGTGGGAGATCCCCACTAAGGAAGTATAGTAAGGACTTGTTCCAGTTTATGGTGTAACCCCAGTACCTCCTAAAAACTGTGAAAATGTTGAGGACAACTCGTAGGGAGGACTCTGGGAGGCGAAAAAGAGAAGGATGTCGCCTGCATAAAGGGAAATGCGATCCTCCCATCCCGCCGTCCACTTAAGCCCTCAAGTTCAGGGACTCCAACGGAGCCATGCCGCCAGAGGTTCCAAGGACAGGGCGAATAAGAGAGGCGAAATAAGACACCCTTGGCGGGTCCCCCGGCTCAAGCCAAAATCCGCAGACTGTTTGTTGTTAACTACCACCTGCGCCAGGGGTTTGGAATACAAGAGCTGCACCCAGCCAATGAAACCCGGGCCGAAGCCCAATTTAGTGAGGACTGCAAAGAGATAAGACCATTCTAGCGTATCGAACGCCATTGTGGCGTCCAGCAAGACCACCACCTCCCGGATAGTGTTGAGTCTGCCCAGAACGCCATGGATGCAGCGTAAATTTAGCACAGTGTTGCGGTGGGGCATGCAACCAGACTGGTCAGGGTGGATGAGCCAGCACCTTGGCAAGGATTTTGGGTTTGGCATTTAACAGCGAGATTGCCATATAGGAAGAGGTTTGGGTTTTGGGCTTACTGTCCTTATGTATCGTCACTAGCGAGGCTATGCGCTGGTCGTAGGGGAGACCTTTTTCGCGGCTCTCATTGAACATGTTGCGCATGTGGGGTGTAATAGCATCTGGTTTCAATTTGTACAGCTCAATCGGCAGTCCATTAGGTCCATATGCTTTGCCAGTGTGAAGGCCCTGGATCGCTTGCACCAGTTCATCGCCCATGAGTGCGCTATCAAGCGCATCTCTTACGTCAGCTGATAGGGTCGGCATTTGGATATCCCGGAGGAGCTGCTCCGATTCCGCAAACAGAGAAGCTAGAGGTCGATCACTACACGGAGCAGTAGTAGTCTGCAAACGTATTTGCGATTGCTTGTGGATCAGTTATCATGTGTCCCCCGTCGTCTGTCAACTCCGGGACCAGCCTGCTAGCCAGTTCCTTCCGGTCCAGCCAGGCCAACAGTTTCCCTGCCTTATCCCCCAGGTCATACAATCTACCAGCTTTTTCTCTCCCCAGTGTTTTGGCCATGTCCGTGGCAATACTCCCGTACTCGTCCTGCCTGAGTTGTAGGGTATGGAGCGTATCTGGCGAGGGAGCATCTGCCTCCGATTCTTTGAGTTGATGGATCTAATCCTCCACCAGGACCAGTTCTTGGACCTTATCCTTCTGAATCCCGGCGATCGAGTACCACCGTCTTATACGCTTGCACAGGACCTGGGCTGACTGGACCGTACCCTCATTGTAACTGAAGTAGTTTGTGATTGTCTGAAGGAGTGTCTTCCTGACAGCGGGGTTGCAAAGGTACCAAGGGTTAATCGGAGCAACACTTCTGGCCTGTCCATCTCCCAAGGCCAGATGCACCCAGAGCGAGGAGTGGTCAGAGATGCCCCTTGCCATGTGCCTAACCTCCTGTGTCTCTCTGAGCAGGGCTGCGGGGGCTAGCAAGAAGTCTATCCAGGAGGAACTGCCATGGGTGCCTGAGTAAAACATGTATTGGGTAGTGTCAGGGTGTAATGTGCGCCACAAGTCCACCAGCCCCATGGCTTCAAGAAAGTCAGGGAGCCATCTCTGAAACTGCGCCATGTCCCGTGGGGGTTGCCGGTCTAAGTGACGTGATACCACTGAGTTGAAAACGCCACCCAGTACTAACCGACACTCTGGAAGGTAGAGAAAATGAGTGCCAAGATCCCTGAATGTCAGGCTCGGTGGGACATATACTGTCACTAGGTTAAGGGTTGCGCCCTCCAATAAGCCGGATACTGCCACATATCTCCCCATGTCATCCACCCAAGTGCGCTGCAGAGAAAACGGAAAGCATTTCTTAAGCAGGATTCCATCACCCCGGGACCCGGTGGTAAACCCAGAGTGAGCCAACAATTTGTATCCTCAACTGGTGAGCGCCCTACATGTGTTACCGACTAGGTGCATCTCCTGGAGTAGTACCACCTCAGGGGAGTGTCGTTTAATATGCTGTAAGACTATGCTGCGTTTAAGTTTATCCCCGAGGCCATTGACATTCCAATTTAACAATCTAATCTGCCTGTCTCGGCCATTCCCCATTACATCTGACACAGTACACTCCCAGGTGCCCCAGCTAGAAGAAGAATACAGCCGATATAAATTTACAAATAACAAAACAATAGAATGAAACTATGTGAGAAGTTGGCCTGATAGGTGATGTTTCCAATTCTGGAACCACCGATTATCAGACCAAATAATCCCTTATGGTGTCTGGTTGTAAGTCAACCTTATTAGACAAGCTATCCTAGGGGTAGCATGGACTAAGCAGCCTAAAGGCTTAACTTAAGAGGTCGTGTTAAGCGAGCTGTTTTACCACATACAATCCTGTAATATCAAATGAAAGGACACCACACAAGTATATATTATAAAAATATATGTGTTTATTACTAAAAACAATCCCCAGTATTCTTTATGAATAAAGGGGCACAAGCGTTAAATCAAAAGCACAGTTTAAACATACAAAGTTGCACAATTATGGATGAGGGCGGGGGGCCACTCAAACCATATACTAAACAAGTGGTATAAGGGATACCAATCGAACAGTGGTTAGGCCTAGGGCCTAGGGAATCGCTGGGAGCAGTCAGGACAAGCAGTGCTGAAGTCGGGAAAAGCCCACGGGATTCGGGAGCAGTGCGGGAAGCGCACGCATGCACCAATGTTAACCAATGGTGCGTAAAAGTTGTAAAGTTAAAGTTTAAGGACACTTCCGCTGAACCTAGAGGAACAAAACTTAAGACACAGACCCTAGAGATGTGTACCAGTGTGGGAACACCGGCGGAGCAAAGTTACCTCACCCACAGGAAGCGGGTGCACAGGGTCGAAGTGGCGTCGGGTTTTGACACGCAGGTTCTTGGCGCTTGAAGCTGAAGATGCTGCAGGCGATGTGAAGGAGAAGTGTCCGGTGGATCCAAGGGTGGATCTGAAGTGGTGAAGACCTGAAAGCAGAGGGGACAGTGTTCAAAGTCACTGACCAGTGACCACCGTGGAACCAGATTGGAACCAGGCAAAGTCGGGTGCAAACAGGTGATGAGGTGTTGCTTCTCTCTGCAGCCACGTGGACACAAAGAGGTCAAGGACGTCCAGAAGTCGATCACGAGCTGTCCCTCAAAGGCTCTAGCTGATGGCGGTGTCGGCAACTCGATTGAAGCAAACAAGCCTTGGCTAATGCAAGCCACGGGGAAAGTGAAAAAGGCTTATTACTCGGACCAGCAAGGTCAGAGCGGGTACTCCTTTCTACAGGAGCGAGGGCAGGTCTGGAGCAACCAGACCCACAGTGTAAATTGTAGGTTTCGTCGCCAAGATGGCCGCTGACCACGTGACAAGCGGCCGGGATGGCGAGTCGAGTGGCACAAAGCAAAAGGGCCCCACGCAGATCGTGGAGATGCTGGAGGGCTGATCTTTGGTGCAAATGCTGCTCGATTGTGGGGCTTCTCAAACCCCAAAGCACAGAGTCGAGGGTGCCTCGGGTGCTGCGCAGTCAGTGTCTCGGGGGTCTTTCAAGATGTCCGCTCCCACGTCTCTCGGTGCCTCCACGGGTCCCTTCTTTGCAGGGACTGTGGATCGGGCTGGGAGAAGTCTGGGAAGCTGGGTCTTGTCAGGCTCTGCACTCGGGCTCCGGCGGGAGGCGGCGGCAAAGCAGACGTCGAGGTGCTGGGTAGTGCCTGTGTTCACAGGGTGGCCCCTCCTAGGCCACAAGGGAGATGCTCTTCAGTCTTCTGTTCATCAGAATGTCGAAGTCCAGTCGTCTTCTTAGTTTAAAGGTGATTTCAGGATGATCTGAAGTGTCTTGGCACTGCTCCCACTCTTATTCGAATCTGGGGGCTGGATTACCTGCTAGGTCCCCTCCTATGGGTGGGACCCAGGAAGTGGGTGGATACACCCCCTTCCTTTGATCCAGGCCGCCCTGGCACGAGGGCTGGAGTGCCCCAGAACCGGTTTGGCCGGATTATGCAAGGGGCAGCCTTGTGCTCCCCATGCAGTGTCTGGTTTCTTTCAAACCTCCCTGCTACAATCCACTATCTCCTGTCTGAGGGGGTGTAACACCTCCCTGCAACAGGAAACCCTTTGTCCAGGCCCCATTTGGCTGAGTTTCGGTCAGCTTCAGGGGGCCAGACTCTTGTCTGTGGCAGAGGCATCCATTTTGTGGATCCAAGGTCCTTTTAGAAATTAACCGCATTTAAGTAAAGTAACATGTCTTACCCCTCTAGAGGGGTGGAATGCTATCCCCGTCGCCAGAACTGGCGAGGGGATAGTATTCCAAATCGTATGACACCTTACACGACATGTTTTGATAAAGCCAAACCAGAGTTGCTATATAACCGCGAGGATTATAAGGCACTTAAGAGTATATGGTATGGCGTTATCCTGAAACAGCTTAGGGAGTTGTTCCCGACAGCTGCAGACAGGCTCAGCTCATGCTAGAGCTCCATCTCACATTAAACCACGCACTCTGCCTCCAGGATTGATGAGGCCTTCCATAGGAGTGGCTCACAGGTTTATATGTGTCCAGATATAGGTTTAGATATAGGTATACTATACCTAAGTAAGGGGTGATTACACCACCTTACCCCAGCTGAGTGATCAGCCAGTTGTGTCAATTTAAGAACCAGCCAGGGGTGGCAAAAGATATGCTGCAGCCCCTGGTAGGCCTTGGTGGCCCCTATGCCCTGGGCACCTATAGTGCATTATACAGGGGCTGACAAGGAGTCCATTTCCAATTGTGGTATGCACCTAGGGTACATGGAATCCATTTTACAGAGAGAGCAGATGGCCTGGGGCCCTGATTAGCAGGGAACCAGGTCAACTAAGTAAAAAAAACAGCTAAACACAGGCAAAAAATCTGGGGTAACCATAGTCAGGTAGCCACCTTCCTAAACAACCCCCCCCCAAACGAAAGGAGATAAGGCTATCCTTGGCCAGGTAAGCCTATATTGCCTGAGTGGCCATATAAGGAAGTACCTGCACTAGCATGGGTACCCCCTGTTTCATGGTCCACTAAGCAGTCCCTCACCCTTGGGGTATTAGAGGGTCTCCACCATAGGGAATCACTACCTTGGGTGTGTTTATGCAAAGTTAAAGGCTGATTTGGATATGGAGTACTGAAGTGAGGCTCTACTAATTTAGGGCTCAGCTTCCTCCAATTATCTTCCACCATGTGTGCCTTTCTTTCTTTAACTGAGTTGCACTGTGCTCTCAGGGTCAACCTCTGGCTACCTAAAGCTGGAGGCTGGGTCCCTCTGTTTGGCTTGCTGGGGGGACAGTTCAGGTTTGGGCCCTTTGGGTCCCAGGTTTGGCTGTGCCCAACAGACTCGTTCTGTGGGAGGTCCCTAACTGTTTTTAAGGGGGGCTCCCTCAGGAGTTTTTAAAGTTTTCACCTCACTAGGGCTACTAGTTTTGGTGCCCCTAATCTGTTGATGGGGGTGCTTTATTTGACAGGGGGCCCTCTGGGTCTCACTGTCCTTCTTGTCCTCTGCAGCCCTGGGCTGGCTAAGGCAAGGCAGAGAGGGGCAGGTTACCTGCTCCAGACTGGGTCCCACCTGAGAAGGGTCCACCGCCATCAGAGGCTCTGTCAGGCCAGGCCTAACAACCTCTGGGGCAGTTCCTTCATCAGGGGTAAGATCAGTTCCCTGAGGAGGCTGATCCTGTCCTAAAGTCTGGTGAGGGGGAGATTTCTCTTCCTCCTCCATGCTCTCAGTTTGTGTGGAGTTATCCATCATTTCAGGCTTCACAACGCACATATCAGTTTGAGTTGGGGCTGTGGCCATCACAGCCCCACCAACCTTTTCAGGAGGAGACTCAGTTTGGGTTTCTGCTGTTATCATAACAGCTTTGCTATTCTGTTCAGGAAGAGCTTTTGCTAAAGATGGGGCAGAGAGTTTCTCAGCCCTACCAACCTTTTCAGGAAGGACATCTTGGATTGGGGCTGTAGCCATTACAGCCCCACTAACCTTTCCATTGGAATTTACCATTCTAGAATGGATTTCCTGTTCAACCTCAGCCCAGGCTGATATTTCCAAATCATTACCAAGTAGGCAGTCTACAGGCAAATTTGATGACACTGCCACTCTCTTTGGGCCAATGACACCTCCCCAGCTGAGACTTACTACTGCCATGGGATGATTTGTTTTGATGCCATCAATGTTTGTTACCTGGTTTGTGGCACCAGGTAAAAGTTGCTTAGAGGGGACTATACCATCAGCCACCATGGTGATGCTAGCCCCTGTGTCTCTAAAAGCTTCAACTTTCAAACCATTGATGATGGGCTCTTGTCTATACTTGCTCAAGGTATTTGGGCAATCAGAGAAGTTGGCAAACCCCATGCCAGTCTCATAAACAAGATCATTGGGTGATGGGGACCTGGATAGGCCAGGGTCCACCTGAGCTCCAAAAGTAAACCCACCCAGATTCCTGGGTGTGCTCCCACTTCCTGGGGGATTACTGCTGACAGTAACAGGAGGTGTTGGAGCTGGCTTTGGAGGTATATTCTCTTTATTGTTATTCTTGGGACAACAGTTGTCTGTTTTGTAATGCCCAACCTGTTTACAGGCATAACAATAAGGCTTTTTCTCAGTTGAAGAAGTGTCTTGGGACCCACCCCCATTCTTGGAGTTTTGGGGCCCTGGGGAAGTCTTTTCTTTATTTTTATCCCCACCCTTATCTTGAGGCTTGGTAGACTCCTTCTTCTGGTTACTGTCCTGATTCTTAGGCCTAATCCTGGTTCTGACCCACTTGTCTGCCTTCTTTCCCAATTCTTGGGGAGAGGTCAGATCAGAGTCCACCAGGTGCTGGTGTAAGAGCTGGTTCTGACAATTACTTAGGATCTGCTCCCTCATAATCAAATTATACAATCCTGTAAAGTCATGTACTTTGCTGCCATGTAGCCAACCCTCCAGAGCCTTACTAGCACAATCTACAAAATCAGTCCAGTCCTGTGTCTGTGTCTTCTGGGTGTCTCTGAACTTCAACCTGTACTGTTCAGTGGTTAAGCCAAACCCATCTATTAGGACACTCTTCAGGACTTTGTAATTGTTTGCATCCTCATGTCTGACAGTGAGGAGCTTAGCTCTCCCTTTCTCTGAAAAGGAGTACCATAAGATTGCTGCCCACTGTTCCTCAGGAACCTGCTGTACCATGCAGGCTCTCTCAAGGGCAGTTATCCACTTGTGGATGTCATCCCCTTCCTTGTAGGGGGGCACAATCTTTGTCAGGTTTCTACTATCATAGGACCTGGGTTTCTCTTTAGGAATATTGCTGCCACCAGTGGCATCTAAGCCACACAATTTTTGCTCTCTTGCCAAGGCAAGTCTAGCTTGAGCCAAGGCTACCTCCTCCCTCTCTATTTGGAGTTTGACAGCCCTCATTCTGGCCCTATGCTCTAGCTTTTGAGAAGCAGGCATGCCTCTCTGAGATTCTCTTGAGGCACTAGAAATATGAGAGTCCCCTGAGGGAGATCTCACTCTTCTGTTGCCTGGGAGAATGTTATAGGGTCTGGGGAGGTGCTGGCCCTCTCCATTCCCAAGTAGGTTTAAGTTGGCCTGGCTAAGCCTGGCAACTCCAACCTGGCTACCCCTCTGATCCTGATCTTCTGGGTCCTCTACATCTGAGTCCTCCTCCCCCTCTTCTCCTTCTTCTCCTTCTTCCTCCTGAGGGTTATCAGTTACAGTGGGGTTCACTCCATCTCCTGACTCTAAGGTAACTTCATTCACCTTTTCTAAGTCATCCTGCTCTAGAATGGCTATCAGGATAGGACAGGTGGGACTTCTGCCCCTTTTTAACCCTCTTGATATGCACACGGCAATCAAGTCCTTTCGGGTTAGTTTGTCATAGCTGGAAGTTGCCTTGGTAAGGTCAACTGTCACAGGAGCAGACCCTGAGGCTTTTCCTGTGTCAGACATGACTGCTAGTGAGGTGTAAGTGGTGCACTTACCTACACTAAGTGTTTTCCTACTGTACCTTGCTAGTGAGTTGTAGTCAGGGTGTGCTAATCCCTTTTATCTACAACTACTAAGTTCAGTAGAACTTAATATGCTAAGCTTTTGATTTTATATGTACCTAGAGGTACTTGATGTGATCTTTCAATTTGATAAAAGATTGCAATGGTAAAACAACAGCAAGCTCAAATCCGCACCGCTGCTCACCAATGTGAGAAGTTGGCCTGATAGGTGATGTTTCCAATTCTGGAACCACCGATTATCAGACCAAACAATCCCTTATGGTGTCTGGTTGTAAGTCAACCTTATTAGACAAGCTATCCTAGGGGTAGCATGGACTAAGCAGCCTAAAGGATTAACTTAAGAGGTCGTGTTAAGCGAGCTGTTTTACCACATACAATCCTGTAATATCAAATGAAAGGACACCACACAAGTATATATTATAAAAATATATGTGTTTATTACTAAAAACAATCCCCAGTATTCTTTATGAATAAAGGGGCACAAGCGTTAAATCAAAAGCACAGTTTAAACATACAAAGTTGCACAATTATGGATGAGGGCGGGGGGCCACTCAAACCATATACTAAACAAGTGGTATAAGGGATACCAATCGAACAGTGGTTAGGCCTAGGGCCTAGGGAATCGCTGGGAGCAGTCAGGACAAGCAGTGCTGAAGTCGGGAAAAGCCCACGGGATTCGGGAGCAGTGCGGGAAGCGCACGCATGCACCAATGTTAACCAATGGTGCGTAAAAGTTGTAAAGTTAAAGTTTAAGGACACTTCTGCTGAACCTAGAGGAACAAAACTTAAGACACAGACCCTAGAGATGTGTACCAGTGTGGGAACACCGGCGGAGCAAAGTTACCTCACCCACAGGAAGCGGGTGCACAGGGTCGAAGTGGCGTCGGGTTTTGACACGCAGGTTCTTGGCGCTTGAAGCTGAAGATGCTGCAGGCGATGTGAAGGAGAAGTGTCCGGTGGATCCAAGGGTGGATCTGAAGTGGTGAAGACCTGAAAGCAGAGGGGACAGTGTTCAAAGTCACTGACCAGTGACCACCGTGGAACCAGATTGGAACCAGGCAAAGTTGGGTGCAAACAGGTGATGAGGTGTTGCTTCTCTCTGCAGCCACGTGGACACGAAGAGGTCAAGGACGTCCAGAAGTCGATCACGAGCTGTCCCTCAAAGGCTCTAGCTGATGGCGGTGTCGGCAACTCGATTGAAGCAAACAAGCCTTGGCTAATGCAAGCCACGGGGAAAGTGAAAAAGGCTTATTACTCGGACCAGCAAGGTCAGAGCGGGTACTCCTTTCTACAGGAGCGAGGGCAGGTCTGGAGCAACCAGACCCAAAGTGTAAATCGTAGGTTTCGTCGCCAAGATGGCCGCTGACCACGTGACAAGCGGCCGGGATGGCGAGTCGAGTGGCACAAAGCAAAAGGGCCCCACGCAGATCGTGGAGATGCTGGAGGGCTGATCTTTGGTGCAAATGCTGCTCGGTTGTGGGGCTTCTCAAACCCCAAAGCACAGAGGCGAGGGTGCCTCGGGTGCTGCGCAGTCAGCGTCTCGGGGGTCTTTCAAGATGTCCGCTCCCACGTCTCTCGGTGCCTCCACGGGTCCCTTCTTTGCAGGGACTGTGGATCGGGCTGGGAGAAGTCTGGGAAGCTGGGTCTTGTCAGGCTCTGCGCTCGGGCTCCGGCGGGAGGCGGCGGCAAAGCAGACGTCGAGGTGCTGGGTAGTGCCTGTGTTCACAGGGTGGCCCCTCCTAGGCCACAAGGGAGATGCTCTTCAGTCTTCTGTTCATCAGAATGTCGAAGTCCAGTCGTCTTCTTAGTTTAAAGGTGATTTCAGGATGATCTGAAGTGTCTTGGCACTGCTCCCACTCTTATTCGAATCTGGGGGGCTGGATTACCTGCTAGGTCCCCTCCTATGGGTGGGACCCAGGAAGTGGGTGGATACACCCCCTTCCTTTGATCCAGGCCGCCCTGGCACGAGGGCTGGAGTGCCCCAGAACCAGTTTGGCCGGATTATGCAAGGGGCAGCCTTGTGCTCCCCATGCAGTGTCTGGTTTCTTTCAAACCTCCCTGCTACAATCCACTATCTCCTGTCTGAGGGGGTGTAACACCTCCCTGCAACAGGAAACCCTTTGTCCAGGCCCCATTTGGCTGAGTTTCGGTCAGCTTCAGGGGGCCAGACTCTTGTCTGTGGCAGAGGCTTCCATTTTGTGGATCTAAGGTCCTTTTAGAAATTAACCGCATTTAAGTAAAGTAACATGTCTTACCCCTCTAGAGGGGTGGAATGCTATCCCCGTCACCAGAACTGGCGAGGGGATAGTATTCCAAATCGTATGACACCTTACACGACATGTTTTGATAAAGCCAAACCAGAGTTGCTATATAACCGCGAGGATTATAAGGCACTTAAGAGTATATGGTATGGCGTTATCCTGAAACAGCTTAGGGAGTTGTTCCCGACAGCTGCAGACAGGCTCAGCTCATGCTAGAGCTCCATCTCACATTAAACCACGCACTCTGCCTCCAGGATTGATGAGGCCTTCCATAGGAGTGGCTCACAGGTTTATATGTGTCCAGATATAGGTTTAGATATAGGTATACTATACCTAAGTAAGGGGTGATTACACCACCTTACCCCAGCTGAGTGATCAGCCAGTTGTGTCAATTTAAGAACCAGCCAGGGGTGGCAAAAGATATGCTGCAGCCCCTGGTAGGCCTTGGTGGCCCCTATGCCCTGGGCACCTATAGTGCATTATACAGGGGCTGACAAGGAGTCCATTTCCAATTGTGGTATGCACCTAGGGTACATGGAATCCATTTTACAGAGAGAGCAGATGGCCTGGGGCCCTGATTAGCAGGGAACCAGGTCAACTAAGTCAAAAAAACAGCTAAACACAGGCAAAAAATCTGGGGTAACCATAGTCAGGTAGCCACCTTCCTACACAACCCCCCCCCCAAACGAAAGGAGATAAGGCTATCCTTGGCCAGGTAAGCCTATATTGCCTGAGTGGCCATATAAGGAAGTACCTGCACTAGCATGGGTACCCCCTGTCTCATGGTCCACTAAGCAGTCCCTCACCCTTGGGGTATTAGAGGGTCTCCACCATAGGGAATCACTACCTTGGGTGTGTTTATGCAAAGTTAAAGGCTGGTTTGGATATGGAGTACTGAAGTGAGGCTCTACTAATTTAGGGCTCAGCTTCCTCCAATTATCTTCCACCATGTGTGCCTTTCTTTCTTTAACTGAGTTGCACTGTGCTCTCAGGGTCAACCTCTGGCTACCTAAAGCTGGAGGCTGGGTCCCTCTGTTTGGCTTGCTGGGGGGACAGTTCAGGTTTGGGCCCTTTGGGTCCCAGGTTTGGCTGTGCCCAACAGACTCGTTCTGTGGGAGGTCCCTAACTGTTTTTAAGGGGGCTCCCTCTGGAGTTTTTAAAGTTTTCACCTCACTAGGGCTACTAGTTTTGGTGCCCCTAATCTGTTGATGGGGGTGCTTTATTTGACAGGGGGCCCTCTGGGTCTCACTGTCCTTCTTGTCCTCTGCAGCCCTGGGCTGGCTAAGGCAAGGGAGAGAGGGGCAGGTTACCTGCTCCAGACTGGGTCCCACCTGAGAAGGGTCCACCGCCATCAGAGGCTCTGTCAGGCCAGGCCTAACAACCTCTGGGGCAGTTCCTTCATCAGGGGTAAGATCAGTTCCCTGAGGAGGCTGATCCTGTCCTAAAGTCTGGTGAGGGGGAGATTTCTCTTCCTCCTCCATGCTCTCAGTTTGTGTGGAGTTATCCATCATTTCAGGCTTCACAACGCACATATCAGTTTGAGTTGGGGCTGTGGCCATCACAGCCCCACCAACCTTTTCAGGAGGAGACTCAGTTTGGGTTTCTGCTGTTATCATAACAGCTTTGCTATTCTGTTCAGGAAGAGCTTTTGCTAAAGATGGGGCAGAGAGTTTCTCAGCCCTACCAACCTTTTCAGGAAGGACATCTTGGATTGGGGCTGTAGCCATTACAGCCCCACTAACCTTTCCATTGGAATTTACCATTCTAGAATGGATTTCCTGTTCAACCTCAGCCCAGGCTGAGATTTCCAAATCATTACCAAGTAGGCAGTCTACAGGCAAATTTGATGACACTGCCACTCTCTTTGGGCCAGTGACACCTCCCCAGCTGAGACTTACTACTGCCATGGGATGATTTGTTTTGATGCCATCAATGTTTGTTACCTGGTATGTGGCATCAGGTAAAAGTTGCTTAGAGGGGACTATACCATCAGCCACCATGGTGATGCTAGCCCCTGTGTCTCTAAAAGCTTCAACTTTCAAACCATTGATGATGGGCTCTTGTCTATACTTGCTCAAGGTATTTGGGCAATCAGAGAAGTTGGCAAACCCCATGCCAGTCTCATAAACAAGATCATTGGGTGATGGGGACCTGGATAGGCCAGGGTCCACCTGAGCTCCAAAAGTAAACCCACCCAGATTCCTGGGTGTGCTCCCACTTCCTGGGGGATTACTGCTGACAGTAACAGGAGGTGTTGGAGCTGGCTTTGGAGGTATATTCTCTTTATTGTTATTCTTGGGACAACAGTTGTCTGTTTTGTAATGCCCAACCTGTTTACAGGCATAACAATAAGGCTTTTTCTTAGTTGAAGAAGTGTCTTGGGACCCACCCCCATTCTTGGAGTTTTGGGGCCCTGGGGAAGTCTTTTCTTTATTTTTATCCCCACCCTTATCTTGAGGCTTGGTAGACTCCTTCTTCTGGTTACTGTCCTGATTCTTAGGCCTAATCCTGGTTCTGACCCACTTGTCTGCCTTCTTTCCCAATTCTTGGGGAGAGGTCAGATCAGAGTCCACCAGGTGCTGGTGTAAGAGCTGGTTCTGACACTTACTTAGGATCTGCTCCCTCATAATCAAATTATACAATCCTGTAAAGTCATGTACTTTGCTGCCATGTAGCCAACCCTCCAGAGCCTTAGTAGCACAATCTACAAAATCAGTCCAGTCCTGTGTCTGTGTCTTCTGGGTGTCTCTGAACTTCAACCTGTACTGTTCAGTGGTTAAGCCAAACCCATCTATTAGGACACTCTTCAGGACTTTGTAATTGTTTGCATCCTCATGTCTGACAGTGAGGAGCTTATCTCTCCCTTTCTCTGAAAAGGAGTACCATAAGATTGCTGCCCACTGTTCCTCAGGAACCTGCTGTACCATGCAGGCTCTCTCAAGAGCAGTTATCCACTTGTGGATGTCATCCCCTTCCTTGTAGGGGGGCACAATCTTTGTCAGGTTTCTACTATCATAGGACCTGGGTTTCTCTTTAGGAATATTGCTGCCACCAGTGGCATCTAAGCCACACAATTTTTGCTCTCTTGCCAAGGCAAGTCTAGCTTGAGCCAAGGCTACCTCCTCCCTCTCTATTTGGAGTTTGACAGCCCTCATTCTGGCCCTATGCTCTAGCTTTTGAGAAGCAGTCATGCCTCTCTGAGATTCTCTTGAGGCACTAGAAATATGAGAGTCCCCTGAGGGAGATCTCACTCTTCTGTTGCCTGGGAGAATGTTATAGGGTCTGGGGAGGTGCTGGCCCTCTCCATTCCCAAGTAGGTTTAAGTTGGCCTGGCTAAGCCTGGCAACTCCAACCTGGCTACCCCTCTGATCCTGATCTTCTGGGTCCTCTACATCTGAGTCCTCCTCCCCCTCTTCTCCTTCTTCTCCTTCTTCCTCCTGAGGGTTATCAGTTACAGTGGGGTTCACTCCATCTCCTGACTCTAAGGTAACTTCATTCACCTTTTCTAAGTCATCCTGCTCTAGAATGGCTATCAGGATAGGACAGGTGGGACTTCTGCCCCTTTTTAACCCTCTTGATATGCACAAGGCAATCAAGTCCTTTCGGGTTAGTTTGTCATAGCTGGAAGTTGCCTTGGTAAGGTCAACTGTCACAGGAGCAGACCCTGAGGCTTTTCCTGTGTCAGACATGACTGCTAGTGAGGTGTAAGTGGTGCACTTACCTACACTAAGTGTTTTCCTACTGTACCTTGCTAGTGAGTTGTAGTCAGGGTGTGCTAATCCCTTTTATCTACAAGTACTAAGTTCAGTAGAACTTAATATGCTAAGCTTTTGATTTTATATGTACCTAGAGGTACTTGATGTGATCTTTCAATTTGATAAAAGATTGAAATGGTAAAACAACAGCAAGCTCAAATCCGCACCGCTGCTCACCAATGTGAGAAGTTGGCCTGATAGGTGATGTTTCCAATTCTGGAACCACCGATTATCAGACCAAACAATCCCTTATGGTGTCTGGTTGTAAGTCAACCTTATTAGACAAGCTATCCTAGGGGTAGCATGGACTAAGCAGCCTAAAGGCTTAACTTAAGAGGTCGTGTTAAGCGAGCTGTTTTACCACATACAATCCTGTAATATCAAATGAAAGGACACCACACAAGTATATATTATAAAAATATATGTGTTTATTACTAAAAACAATCCCCAGTATTCTTTATGAATAAAGGGGCACAAGCGTTAAATCAAAAGCACAGTTTAAACATACAAAGTTGCACAATTATGGATGAGGGCGGGGGGCCACTCAAACCATATACTAAACAAGTGGTATAAGGGATACCAATCGAACAGTGGTTAGGCCTAGGGAATTGCTGGGAGCAGTCAGGACAAGCAGTGCTGAAGTCGGGAAAAGCCCACGGGATTCGGGAGCAGTGCGGGAAGCGCACACATGCACCAATGTTAACCAAAGGTGCGTAAAAGTTGTAAAGTTAAAGTTTAAGGACACTTCCGCTGAACCTAGAGGAACAAAACTTAAGACACAGACCCTAGAGATGTGTACCAGTGTGGGAACACCGGCGGAGCAAAGTTACCTCACCCACAGGAAGCGGGTGCACAGGGTCGAAGTGGCGTCGGGTTTTGACACGCAGGTTCTTGGCGCTTGAAGCTGAAGATGCTGCAGGCGATGTGAAGGAGAAGTGTCCGGTGGATCCAAGGGTGGATCTGAAGTGGTGAAGACCTGAAAGCAGAGGGGACAGTGTTCAAAGTCACTGACCAGTGACCACCGTGGAACCAGATTGGAACCAGGCAAAGTCGGGTGCAAACAGGTGATGAGGTGTTGCTTCTCTCTGCAGCCACGTGGACACGAAGAGGTCAAGGACGTCCAGAAGTCGATCACGAGCTGTCCCTCGAAGGCTCTAGCTGATGGCGGTGTCGGCAACTCGATTGAAGCAAACAAGCCTTGGCTAATGCAAGCCACGGGGAAAATGAAAAAGGCTTATTACTCGGACCAGCAAGGTCAGAGCGGGTACTCCTTTCTACAGGAGCGAGGGCAGGTCTGGATCAACCAGACCCACAGTGTAAATCGTAGGTTTCGTCGCCAAGATGGCCACTGACCACGTGACAAGCGGCCGGGATGGCGAGTCGAGTGGCACAAAGCAAAAGGGCCCCACGCAGATCGTGGAGATGCTGGAGGGCTGATCTTTGGTGCAAATGCTGCTCGATTGTGGGGCTTCTCAAACCCCAAAGCACAGAGTCGAGGGTGCCTCGGGTGCTGCGCAGTCAGCGTCTCGGGGGTCTTTCAAGATGTCCGCTCCCACGTCTCTCGGTGCCTCCACGGGTCCCTTCTTTGCAGGGACTGTGGATCGGGCTGGGCGAAGTCTGGGAAGCTGGGTCTTGTCAGGCTCTGCACTCGGGCTCCGGCGGGAGGCGGCGGCAAAGCAGACGTCGAGGTGCTGGGTAGTGCCTGTGTTCACAGGGTGGCCCCTCCTAGGCCACAAGGGAGATGCTCTTCAGTCTTCTGTTCATCAGAATGTCGAAGTCCAGTCGTCTTCTTAGTTTAAAGGTGATTTCAGGATGATCTGAAGTGTCTTGGCACTGCTCCCACTCTTATTCGAATCTGGGGGGCTGGATTACCTGCTAGGTCCCCTCCTATGGGTGGGACCCAGGAAGTGGGTGGATACACCCCCTTCCTTTGATCCAGGCCGCCCTGGCACGAGGGCTGGAGTGCCCCAGAACCGGTTTGGCCGGATTATGCAAGGGGCAGCCTTGTGCTCCCCATGCAGTGTCTGGTTTCTTTCAAACCTCCCTGCTACAATCCACTATCTCCTGTCTGAGGGGGTGTAACACCTCCCTGCAACAGGAAACCCTTTGTCCAGGCCCCATTTGGCTGAGTTTCGGTCAGCTTCAGGGGGCCAGACTCTTGTCTGTGGCAGAGGCATCCATTTTGTGGATCTAAGGTCCTTTTAGAAATTAACCGCATTTAAGTAAAGTAACATGTCTTACCCCTCTAGAGGGGTGGAATGCTATCCCCGTCGCCAGAACTGGCGAGGGGATAGTATTCCAAATCGTATGACACCTTACACGACATGTTTTGATAAAGCCAAACCAGAGTTGCTATATAACCGCGAGGATTATAAGGCACTTAAGAGTATATGGTATGGCGTTATCCTGAAACAGCTTAGGGAGTTGTTCCCGACAGCTGCAGACAGGCTCAGCTCATGCTAGAGCTCCATCTCACATTAAACCACGCACTCTGCCTCCAGGATTGATGAGGCCTTCCATAGGAGTGGCTCACAGGTTTATATGTGTCCAGATATAGGTTTAGATATAGGTATACTATACCTAAGTAAGGGGTGATTACACCACCTTACCCCAGCTGAGTGATCAGCCAGTTGTGTCAATTTAAGAACCAGCCAGGGGTGGCAAAAGATATGCTGCAGCCCCTGGTAGGCCTTGGTGGCCCCTATGCCCTGGGCACCTATAGTGCATTATACAGGGGCTGACAAGGAGTCCATTTCCAATTGTGGTATGCACCTAGGGTACATGGAATCCATTTTACAGAGAGAGCAGATGGCCTGGGGCCCTGATTAGCAGGGAACCAGGTCAACTAAGTCAAAAAACCAGCTAAACACAGGCAAAAAATCTGGGGTAACCATAGTCAGGTAGCCACCTTCCTACACACTACGTTCCCGAAACCCACCCAACAGCCCCCCACCCTGCTCCCCTGCACTCTGGGCCTAGAACTGCCCATCAAAAAGTCTGCAGAGTGCCTGTCCCCCAAACTGATCTAACGGTAGCTGAACTAGGGGGTGTACTGCCACTCCCCCGTGAAATCCTTCCCTCGGTGGACATCAGTAAGGCTCCAGAGAACGAGACTGTAGATTGCAAACTTACCAATAAGCCACACCGTTCCCACCCTTTATAATAACTAGCCCCCACTGGAATGGCAGTGAAACAAATAAAACCCCATGCGGACCCGACCACCCTCCCCCGAGTCTCAAGTTCACATCTTACAGTTCTGTAGTGTCCAGTGCCCCAGGCAACCCATGTGGGGTGATCTACGATTGCCCTGGTCCTCCGTCCTTCTCCTGCTCTCAAGCCAGTCCGCGGCGTCCTCCGGTCGACCAGAGAACCAGGCTCTACCATCCGTTTCCACCAGGAGCCGGGCCGGGAACAACATTGCATATTTCACCGCCATGTCCCGTAGCCTCTTTTTGACTGCCAAGAAAGATCTCCTCTGCTTCAGCACAGCCAGGGTGAAATCTGGAAAAGTGGAGATCTCTGCGTTTTCATAGCGAAGTAGCGGGGCATTCCGGGCAAACTGGAGGATGACATCCCGATCCCGGTAGTTGAGCAGTTGGGCCAGGATCGGCCTGGGTGGCGCCCCAGGCTTTGGGGTCCCTGTGCACCCTTTCGATGACAAAGAATTTTGATAGTCCGTTGGGCTGGAGGTGGGTTAAAATAAGGTCTCCCACGAACAGGTCCGTAGCTTGCCCTTCTGCTTTTTTGGGACCCCAATTATGCGCACATTGATGCGGCTGGTTCGACCTTCATAAATGTCCAGCTTCTCCTCCATGTGCTTCCGAAAGACCTGAAGGTCTTCAACCTCTCGCTGTAGCTGGGACGTGTCATTGACCAAGCTGGATGCGGTTATCTCCAGTTGCTTGACCTTCTCCCCAGTTTTTGTGAGGTCTGCCTAGAGGAGTGTCACCTCCGTTGCAATGCGTCCATCTTCTGTTCCAGTGACACCCGTAAACCGGAGATGGCATCCATGACATCCTGTAACATTAGCTCTGCAGCTGCCCCCTCCGCGCCCTTCGCCGTGCCTGCCGCGTGGTGGGGATCCAGAGGAGTCATCTTCGAATAAGCGTATTTGTCGAGCTTATTAGTTTGCACCGTCTTTGGGCCTCTGGTCCCTGATATCTTCACTGTGGAACCCCGGCCCTTGGCGACACTAACACCACCGCTGACCCCAACGCTTCTTCGGCTTAAGCAACACTCCCACCAGGGCACAAGTACCCGTGCGTAGCAGGGAAGGGGCCACTCTGCAGCAATCCAAATAACTGGGCCACCACCCTAGACGTAAACCATACGTCGGGTACTGGAGACAGCCCAGGCTGAGTGCAGAGGACCTCAGGGCTCTGGCAAGGTGAACTCCGACAGTCTCTGGTGTTGAGGGCCCAGTTGTGACAGGCAATGCCTGGATCGCTCCCCCGGCTCCCGTTCAACACAGCGACAGGCGAATGGAAGGCGAGGCACTTTCCATGGCTCTGCCGGCGCTGTGACCCAGAGAGGCTTTGGCAGGCGTCTCCTGGTTCCAGATAGTTACGATGCCTCCATGCGCTAGGACGAGAAAGGGCCGTTTCCTTCTCTCACGGTGGAAAGCGCGCTGTGTCTATCACTACAGCTGATAGGGGCAAATAGGGAGACAGAGTCAAAACAGTGCCCCAGGGGGTCCGCTCCAGGAATAAGCAAGCTGCCCCCCACTAGCAGCCGGGCCCCAGCGTCGCAACCTCTGGTCCTGCCAGGAGCTCTCATCTCCCTCTCCTCCGCTGCAGTTGAGGTCCCAGGATCTCTCCACCGCTCTGGGCCGCAGCCAGAAGGTGCGATCTGCTCCCTGCCTGCCGCGGGCTTCTTTTGGTGCCAAGCGATCAGTAGGCCTTGACCACAGCCTCTCGTAGCGGGTAGCTTGCTGGCACAGGAAGCCCCGCCCAGAGCTCTACATCTCAATCTCCTGTCGTCAGGGAGGACGGACAGGCCTCAATCCCCTGTCCTCAACGTGTCGCCGACACCGCTCCCCAAGCCCTCGCTCCGATCTAGAGCCGTGTTGGCGGGTCTTTGCGCATGTTTTGGAGTGCCTCTGGAGCCAGATATATGTAGCGGATTTTCAAGTAGGGTTCACGGGTGCCGGAGCTCTATGGAGTGGTGGCCATTTCGTTTAGCGGCCAAGCTACGCCCCCCCATGTGTCATTTAATAATTACTGTGTTAAGCCTAAGGCTCTTCGACCACACTACCACAAATAGAGCACTTTGGGTTTATATTGAGCCCTATACACTTCTGGGGGAATCTCTGGACTCTTTTGCATGATTTAACCACTCAGTGGTATATCATATAAAGAGCCAGCTTCCTACAGCAGGATAGACTCATAGTTGGCAGAGTCCATGTGCATATGCTTCAATTTTGGTGGCCGTAGGACTCTGCACAGTTTACCACTGCTAACCAGTGGTAAAGTGCTGGTGATCTCTCCTTAAAACATGTTAGATTGGCTTATACCCAACTGGCATATTTAATTTACTTGAAAGTCCCATGTAAAGTGGCACTACCTATGTCCAGCGCCAGTAAATTAAATGCTACTGGTGGGCCTGCAGCACTGATTGTGCCACGTGCCTCATTAGAGTTTTAAACACGTCTCCAACCTGCCAATATAGCCGGCGTATGTGCAGTTTTAAACTGCCATTTCTACCTGGTAAAGTAACCTTCTGCCAGGCCCAATCCTTCCTTTTTAATACATATAAGCCAACCCTAGGGTAGGCCCTGGACTGCCCGGAGTAGAGGGTGCAATGTATTTAAAAACCTGGACACGTAATTTACATGTACTGGTAGTGAAAAACTCTTACATTTGTTTTTCACTACTGCAAGGCCTACCTCTCCCATCGGATAACATTGGAGTTACCTTATTACATTATTATAAGTGTAATTTCCAAATGGGAACAGCTAACTAGTACATGTGAGGTGTCTCTAGAATTTTAATGAACATGGCATACTTTTGGTGAAGTCAGATTTTAAATTACAATTTTGAAAATGCCACTTTTAGAACATTGGCATTTTCTTGCCTTAGCCATTTTATGCCTGTATCCTGTCTTTGGGCCACATGACTGGGTGTAGTTGATAGCTGGGCTTTGTGTATTCCTCATATGACACATGATGGGGAGCTTAGGTGTGACTGTGTGAGCCCTCTCTGGCAGGATGGGAGGCAGGAGCTAGGCCCAGCTCCACTTACACTTGAATAGGCGGTGTCCTGTCTCCACACAGAGGGCTGCATACCCCCTGTTGATTAGGCGGTGTCCTGTCTCCACACAGAGGGCTGCATACCCCCTGTTGAATAGACGGTGTCCTGTCTCCACACAGAGGGCTGCATACTCCCTCTTATTAGTCTGAAGCCACTGCCAAGAGGGCAGGGCACCTGTGCAGTTCAAAGGCATGCCTCTACAAGGTTCTCACCACTTCATAGGCACAACTGATTATAACTACTGGACCACAGACACCACCTCTTCAGTGCACTTCTGGACCTGTGGAGTCTCTGTCAGGAAGGACTGTTGTGCTGCTGAAAGGACTGCTACTCTTCTGGACTGAAACTCTGAAGTATTGCTAACCTTTTGTATTAATCTGCTGCCTGTTGTCCTCTTGCCTGGGTGAGAAGGACTGGACTTGCATCTGTTGAACCCAGAGTGACTCCAAAGGATAGTTGGCTGGCCTCCAGATCTGAAGCCTCAGGGACACAACAGGCTTCCAACAACCTTTCACCTGCACCTGGACTCTGCCATCTGTGAGTCTACACTAGCAAGTGGTGCCATCCCATTCCTGAACCATTGAAAGTAAGCGTAAGGTGCTATGTCAGTCTGTGGACCTGACACATCTCCTCTGCGCAGTGCAAATCTGAGCAGAATTGACACATCTCCCCTGCTGCATGTGCTACAGTGGAACTCCAGAAATCAATTTTAATCGACATCACCTTTTCCCTGAAACCTCCTAACACCTATTCATACGTCAGTGGGGCCCATAACACTGCACATTCGTTCAATTCACTTAATTCGGCTTCAAGGTTTGGTGAAACACAAAGGAGTAATGCTGTAACATTTGGCAGAGTGTATAAACCTATTTAACCAATTATTATTTACACCTACAGTTTTATATAATTTACCATGATTTAATCAAACATGAATTTTATTCAGACACACCACCATAGTGGCAATGGATCTGCTAGAAAGAAAATTAGGTGTAGGAAAATCACAAGACCAGCTTTAATATTCCATTTTCCCAATTTTATTAAAAGCAAACTTTAATATGTCTGACTTAGGCATTAATTAATTCTTTATTCGTTAAAATCATAAACTTTATTTCAGAAATGATCATTTTATTTAGAGCTCAGAAAACAGTCGTTTATTTAAAAGTCAGTTAAAAGTTTAGCAAAGAATAGATAGTTCCAAACTCATTCTCTCCTAACATCCCTAACTAACGCCCTCATCTTATCCTTCAGTCCTGCAAAACAAAACAAGAAATAAATCAAAGTGTCTTACATCCAGGAATCGATCTGCAATCCGACAGCACTTCGAGAGGAAATCGAAAGAGCAACCCTCTCTAAGCAAAATCAGGGTTTTTTTATACACTGATTTCCTATCTTAATCTATCTAAAAAGTATCTAACATCACCAATTCGGGTTCTGATTGGACAAGTTTGGGATGGGTGGGCATCTCCTCACCATTACAACATCATATTCACGGTGAATCAGCAGTTTAATAAAGGGGTATTGCTTAGGACAGTCTTTGGCCTGGTCACTTCCTTGACTTGCAACTTCGCATTATATTCCCACGTTCAGAACACTCGACTGTCCATGTTTTGGCAATCATCCTGACTTCCAGGGCATAGTAGCCTTGAACTTCCCATCCGAGCACAGGCCGTTCATTCTTGCTTGCAGACTTTGGGCGCGCATGCGCAGTCCAGCACTTGCTCGCGGTTTACCAGAGCAGCCATGTTTTCACTATGCCTCAGAGGCCACTTTTGGAACTATCATAGAAATAAACACAAATTCATGTTAAATATGGAACTAAAGCCCTTCTGTTTACCTCCCACCATACTAATGTTTCCCTATTAGTTGTTACCTAGCAAGTAAGCCACATAAATGCGTTTCATACTTACATATCCGACGACTTTCTAGCACACTAACGTGTACAATAAGCACATTCATATTGCATTTATTTATATTTAAGCTGTGCATTAATTCACAACACAATAACAATACAAATTAGTTAATTATATTGCTTCATGCAGGCAAAATTAGTATTCCCACGTGTGCATGTGTGTGCATCTTATACTATTGTTGATTAATTCACCACAATACTCCATTAGTAAATGTTAACGTTATGGAACATTGATTTTGCGAGGGGTACACAAAATTTTGTTTTGCCACCTTGCTCCATCAATTCCCTCATCTGGTGATTTTATCACCAAACATCTCCCAAATTTTGAAAAAATTAGTAGAACATGTTTCGAATTCTTCATATTAGTTCCATCTACACTCTAGTATCTTTCTCCTTTGAATCTTTAAAATTTTTCTCTCTGATTTCTTCCATTTCTATTTCATTCTTTTCTCTTTCCCTTGCATTTCGTTCTTGAATTGTCTTCTTTATTGCCTTTCTAAAATATCTCCTTCCTTTGCATATACAGGATAATCTTATCAGGAAAATCACTATCACTAAAATTGTTATTGGAATTAGTATTTTACCTCTAATTGAACTACCTATTTCTTGGAACCAATGCTTAATTGCTGAAAAACGTTTGCCCAACTTGTCAAGAACACCTTCAACCTCCAGTAGTTCAATTTCTTTATGTAAATCTGTAATATTTATAATATACTTTTCAAGATTCTGACTTTTATCTGGGATATAAGTACAACAATGTTGCACCTTTAAAATCTCATAGACTCCTCCCTCTTTTGCTAAAATTATATCAATGGCAAGTCGATTTTGCATTACCATAGCTCTCATAGCAACCATTTCAGTATTAACCATCAGGAATCCTCCTGCAGTAACTGTTGACAATCGATCAACTATTGTGGACAATTTTCTTATTCTATTTGCACTAAACGAAATTCCCACTGCTGGTATCAGTGCTCCAAAGACATCACCTATTATTTCCAATACACTCTCTCTTCTTTTTCGACTTAAGACTTTACCTATCTCATGCTTTCCATTAGTACCTCTATCTACATGAAAAATGTTAGGAAAGACAAAGCCCACATAACAGGTCCCATACCAGTGGCTAGGCAACCTATAGTAAGCTCTATTCCCACAAATAAAATATATTCCCGGAAAAACAGGATCATCTCCTCCTTTAAATCCCCAACTCCCTATAATTCTATAGGTGTCTTTGCATTGACTTGTACCCACAAAATAATTGGCATACATCGAATTATCTCTTCTAATACAAAATTTCCCTAACATTGGAGTATCTATATTTATAGCCACATTCACATTTTTATCATCAAGATTCTCATCATCAAATGTCCAGTATTTAGATTTCGCATGTTATACTTTCTCATTTCGTTTGTAAGCAACCCTTCTTTCCTCAACCATATTCAGAAATGCTTTCTCTTCAATTCTTATTGTACATGTCAAATTATTGTTAAAAGCATATTCATGTGTCAGCTCATCTAATTCCAAGAAAAATTCTTCCATCTCTTTGGCAGGTTTCCTTTTGTTCAATGCACTATCAATTTTTAATTTTGCAAATATTTTATCTACATTGGAATAATGATATTCCAATTTCCCAGTCTGATAAAACAAGTTTGCAATTACACTACAAGTTACTCCATATGTGAGAGGAAGGTGGTGATAGGTCACCCCTTCTGACACTGATGCTGGCAATTTTGCACAAACATAACAATCATCAACATTCATAGTTTTAATATATTCAAGTAATAACTTTGAAAATGTATTCTTTGTGTAGTCACTAATTGACCTATCTTGATGCAACTCTGGTTTGTACACATGAACCTCATGAACTTTTTCTTTCTCACTTGGTTTATTCAAACTCACATTTGGTTTCAATTTCGTTAAACTATCTTGAAAAGGAATAACAATAGCTAAAATTACCCATAATATTATCAACAATCCCATACATATTGAGCAGCATCTACACCATTTTCTAAAAATAGAACATTTTATTTTGTGATTACTGACTGCTATATTTCTCTAACACAATTTCTTCAACCTTGCTTCACCTCAATTCACTAACAAATAGTCTTCTACCTTTTGTCAATCCTATTCTAAATTATACTATAGTTACATTTTTCTAACAAGTTTTCTTCGACCTTATGTCAACTCCGACCTCTTCTATATTTACAATATTAGTTTCACAGGACTTCAGAATTTTAACTTAATATCATATACTTTGAGCACCTATCTCTTTTCTCTTAGTTGACTTCTTTACTCACTTTTCCCAATCTTCTTTGGGTAGAACAGGTTTTCTTGACTGCTATTAACTCCAACAATGGGTGGTAGGACAATATATGTCCACTCAGGTGATTTATACCTCTGGTTTGGTCGTCTTACTCTTTTTGGTCTTTGGACAATTTCTATTTTCTTTCCCAGGGTTTCTTTCTGGCTAGTGATCTCATTCACTTGCTCTTTTGGCTCTTTTGTTCACTAGTTTAAATCTCAATCCTCCAGTTTATTTAGGCCAATTGTCTCCTTTACAGAATTTCTTAGTCTTTGGCTCTACTGTATTATGATCCACTCTCCAGGCTCTTTTTCTTGGGCTTTTTCTTAATGGAGTTTCATCTGTACTGTCATCAGTTTCACTTTCAGTATCTTCAACTGTATCATTGATTATGATTTTCACAATGTCTTTGTCTTCATCAAACTCAGCTTTCTCTTCTGTTACTCTGTTAGGAACACCTTCATAAATGGTACTTGGAATCTCATCCTTATCGTGAGTTACTTCCTCTTCCCCAGACTCAGGATTTCCGTTCCTGCTTTCAGAGTTTTCAGCTTGCTCTTCAGTTTTCTCCTCTTCAACCACTTTGTCTTCACTTTCATTTGCGTCTTTACTGGTGTCTGTCTTTACCAATTCTCGACCTTCAGATTGATTTCCAGAATCTGGTATCTCCACAATCTCCCTTTCACCTTTCATCTTCAGATGCAGAACTGGCTTCTGATACTTCCAGATGTTGACGTTACTGTCGATCTTCAATATCTGGAGTTTTTTCTGGTTCAGCTCCAGAATCAGAGTCAGTTGTACTTTCACCGTCGTACTGGTATTCAGGTGCAGGCCCACGAATGGTGTGGCTTGCATGCACCCACCTCTTCAATCCAGCACACTGGACTGCAGTAGTACTGACCAAGATAACCTGTTGTGGTTTCTGCCACCGAGGTACCAAGCAATTTCTCCTGCGATGCACTTTCACTCAAACGCAGTCTCCAGGGACTAGATCATGAGCTGGATTTTTCTCTTTGGAATTTGACTCAGTTCCCACCTGGTGAAGCACAGAAGTTACCACATCAGACAGATTTTTGCAATAATCCAGTATGATGTCATCATTAATTGTTAACAACTTATCAACAGGTACATAGGCCTGCCTCATCACCCTGCCCATCAGAGTCTCATGTGGACTTAGTCCAGTCTTCCTGTCAGGTATGCTTCTTATTGTCATTAAGACAGGCGGCAAGGCATCAGGCCACTTAAGTCCTGTTGCCAGACACATTTTTGCAATTCTGTTCTTAATTGTTCCATTCACCTGTTCCACTACTCCTGAAGCCATAATGCAGCTTCTGGAGAATGTCCAGCGCTTCACAGATCATCTGCATAAGCTCATTTTGAAAATGAGGTCCTCGGTCTGACTCAATCGTCACCGGAAACCCGAAACGTGGTATTATCTCACGTAAAAACAGTTTAGCAACAGTCAACCCATCGTTCCTTCTCGTGGGGAAAGCTTCCACCCATCGGGAGAACAAACAGATTATTACAAGAATGTACCTAAGCCTGTTGCATGGAGGCAACTCCACAAAATCCATCTGAACTCTTGTAAATGGACCACCCTCCCGTCCTATGGTTCCCAAACTTACAATGGTTCTCCTGTTTGGATTGAATTGTTGCCATACTAAACACCTTTGGCACAAGCTTTCAGCAATCATCCTAAACTTGAGATTATACCAAGTCTGCCTAAAGAAACGAATCATGGTATCTCTACCAATGTGGGCCTGACCATGGTACATTCGGGCCATGTCTGAAATCATTCTATCGGGCATTACGGGTCTTTCATCTTTGTAAACCCAAATTTCATCTTCCTCTCTTTGTCTGCATCCTGCTTTTAACCAAATATCTTTTTCCTCTGCGTCTGCATCTTCCTGTATCTGTTTCACTTCCTGCCAAGTCTCAACTACAGTGGTTAGCATTGAAGGACTCAGAACATGTTCTTTTAACTTTTCTCGATTGATTGAAATTTGATTTTTCGCACAATGCTTTGCAATTGCATCTACATAATTGTTTCCACAGGTAATGTAATCCTCACTCTTTTTGTGGGCTGAACATTTTACAACGGCTATTTTCTCAGGTAGATGGATCACATCTATTAGCGTTCTCACAAATTCAGCATTCCGGATAGGTGTTCCTGCAGAAGTCAAATAACCTCTTTGGGACCAAAGCTGTCCATAATCATGAACAACTCCATAGCCATATTGACTATCAGTTACTATGGTTACTTTCACCTCTTTTGCTAATTCACATGCTCGTATCAAAGCAATTACCTCCTCTACTTGAGCAGAATGAATTCCTTTCAGACAAGATGCTTCCAACACTTCTGCCACCGTACAAACGGCATATGCAGCACTTAAAACACCACTCTCCATTCTCAGGCATGATCCATCCACAAACATCACAACATCTGATTTAGGTAAAGGTTCATCTCTTATATATGGTCTGGATTTTGTGCAATATTCCAGAACATCCAAACATTTGTGATCAAGCTCACCTTTCACTTCCTCTTCAATGGTGTCAGGTAACAATGTAGAAGGATTAACGTTTACACATCTGGTAACGGTCACATTCTCAGCTCCCAAAATTATTTTCTCATATTGGGTCCTTCTACTGTTGGTCATACACTGTGTTTTAGCTCTAGTGAGGAGATTCTCCACAGAATGAGGTACATACACCCTCACAGGAAATCCCATCACTATTCCTTCACTTTGCTCCAAACTTACACTAGTAGCTGCTACTGCTTTCAGACAACTTGGCAAAGCTTTTGCTACAGGATCCAAAACAGCTGAGAAATATGCAATTGGTTATCTCAGTCGTCCATGTCTCTAAACCAACACTGACAATGCACATCCTACTCGCTCACTGCTGTACAGTTCAAATTCCCTCTCATAATCAGGCATTCCTAAAGCTGGTGCTTCGCACAGTTTCGTTTTCGTTACTCAAGAACTCGTGGCATTCAAACACGTCCAAGAAGAACTATCAATCAGCACGGATGGTTTATTGCTGAGAGGAGGGAGGATAGTCATTCCTTAGCGACTGCGACAAGGGGTCATCAACCTAGCTCACAAAGGACACAGAGGAGTAGTAGCCACCAAGAAAGCACTCCGGGAAAGCGTCTGGTTCCCCTCACTTGATCAAATGGTGGAGGTCACACTTAAGGACTGCGCCTCATGTCAGCTCGTGAGACGAGACGAACCGCCAGCCCCTCTGTAGATGTCTGAACTACCAGATGGGGTGTGGCAACAAGTGGCTATTAATTTTTTGGTCCGGTGAAATCAGGCAGATATATCATCGTCATTATGGATGAATACTCTCATTTTCCTATTGCGCATCAAGTCATTCCCGTCATCGATGAAACGTTTGCGGCATGGGGAATCCCCACGGGAGTAAAAGCAGATAATGGACCACCGTTCAACAGTCATGAATTTGCCGAATTTGCAAAACATCTCAACTTTAAACATCGGAAGATTACTCCCTTATGGCCTCAATCCAACGTCATGGTTGAACGATTCATGGGGACCCACAAGAAGACAGTTCAGCAAGCAGAACTCGCTCACCGCGACATCCAGCAAGCGTTGAATGAAGTATTGAGGGCATATCGGGCCACGCTGCACAGTACCACGAACCAATGCCCTGCCACTCTGATGCTTGGGCGAGTCCCCCGCACGCCGCTGCCCGCTTCAAACACCGTCATGCAATCTAGAACTGTGACCACTGATCAATGTACCCTGGTGAAGATGGACCAGGAAAAGAAATCAAAGAGGAAAGACTATGCTGGTCAACGCAGGCATGCGAGACAGACAGACATTCACGAAGGAGACTGGGTGCTAGTGAAACCCGACCATAGAACAAAGGCAGACAGTTGATACCTAGCACACCCCCTGCGCGTCTCCAATCGGAAAGGAACTATGATCACATCTGAGTCTGAAGGCAAACGGATAACCCGAAACGTATCCTATTTCAAAAGATGCAATCCTTCTACTCACACTCGAGTCCAGGACTGTGGCTCCAGCACGTACTCGTCGAGCCAAGGAGGATACAGTGATGGAATACGTCCCAGCTCAGTGAGGTGTGAAGATGCCAGGGATTGCCATACTTCTGAACAGGCGCAAATCAGCCATCCACGACGAACAACCAAGCGACCTGTTCGACTCATTGAAGAACTCTGAGAGACAGTAAGCATCATTGAACAAAAGGGGGAGGTGTCATGTTGCCTTTGCCTGACCCTAATGTTAGTACAGGGCAGGCGGAGGCGGAAGGGGAGGGGCCGGAAGTATGGAGGGAAAAGTAGTATGGGGATTGCAGAGGGAGAATAAAGAAGCTGCAAGAAAAGCTCCGAGGTGCGATTCTTCCTTGGGGGGGCCAGAGTACATTACACCCAGGCTCTGGAATGCCCTTCTGCTTGACCTCAGAAACCGTCAATCCTTAGTGGCCTTCCATAAGAATTTAAAGATGCTGTTGTTTAGTCATTCTGTTTGATCTCCTTGTTTTTTCTTTTTCTCCTCTGTAGTTCTTTCTTCATTTCTGTTCAGCTGTTGCAATGCAAAACAAAAAGAGGGTCCCTGAATCATGACATGTAAGGAGAGGAAAGCAGGGTACAATAGAACAACAACAGGAAACCTCTCCTAAACATTTAATTAATAATCGGATAATAATAATAATAATAATAATAATAATAATCCACATTTGTAAAGCGCACAATCACCCGTAAGGGTCTCTAGGCGCTGGGGGCCGTCGGGAAGATTAAGCAAGCTTTTGCCCAGAGTCACATGGTGCAGGGCTAACCTGCCGCCGGAGCCGGGGATCGAACCCTGATCCCCAGATTACAGCGTCAGTCGCCCTGGCGCGGCGCCACACCTCTCCCAGTACCTCAATACTTCAAAAGTACATTGTCCCACAACACGTTCTTTTATAATATTACCTTTTGAAATAAGGTGCAGGCCACTGTTATATAGAGCCTGCTTTGCACCTCGTATAAGAAAGCAACTGGATGTCTATGAATGACCAGTAACCACCTAATGTGTAATTGACCAGCTGCGCCCTGACAAAGGAATTGTGGGTTTTGGACTCCCATCTGAAACGCGCGTCAGCACTTTTCTTCTTCCCCTGTTGTATTTTATGTGTTTATGAAATGTATTATGATATGTATTGATTGGTTGAGCTATGTCTAGGAGTATGATAGTGTATTGTATGATTGTGAGTTGTGTGTTTGGTGATATGTGAGTGCATTGTTTGAGATATTTATTGTATCTGTTCATTGGGCTCCTATATTGTTTAGACTATTTATACCACTTGAAAAAGGAATATATAAAAATATTTTTGATAAATAAAAAAGAATAATAACTAATGAATTGTGGGACAATGTACTTTTGATGTATTGAGGTACCACCCGTTTGTTAATTAAATATTTAGGAGAGGTTTCCTGTTGTTGTTCTGTTCAGCTGTTGCAGCCTCCACACGTCCAGCGCCGGGAGACCCTGTTGGGTAGCTGAGCGCTTTATAAATGTAAAATACAAAGGGAAATGGTTAATGGAGATGAGGGTGAAAATCCCAAAGTGCTGAGGTGGTCCATCTCCCTACAGGGAATGGGATTTACAGTGGAACACAGTCCTGGAACAGACCACCCCAATGCTGATGGTCTCTCAAGGTTATCCCTCCTCAGTGAAGAGAACTCCCAAGGGTTTTGGCAGCTCTCCTCACTTTCAGCCATGTGACACATGTTAGACCCGGCATCCATGGCATGGTTTTCCCCTGAACTTTTTGCCTTTAAACCCTCTTTTTTTGCTGTCTTTGTTGGCATTAGGACTCTACACACTTTACCACTCCTAACCAGTGCTAAAAACTGCTTGTGCTTTCTCCTTAAAACATGTTGGATTGGCTTATTTATTTTCCTTGTAAGTTGAAAGAAATGTGGCCCTACCTGTGCCCAGGGCCTGCAAATTGAATGTTACTAGTGTGCTTACAGCACTGATTGTGCCACGTGCTTAAGTAGCACTTCACACCTGTCTTGGGCCTGCCATTGCAGCCTGTGTGTGTGCAGTTATAAACTGATATTTCGACTTGGCGAAGTAATCCTTTTGCCAAGTCAAACACTTCCTTTTCAACACATATAAGCCATCCCTAGGATAAGCCTGGACAGCCCTGAGGGCAGGTTGCAATTGTTTAAAAAGCTGGACATGCACTTTTAAGTTTTATATGTTCTGGTAGTGAAAACCTCTTACGTTTGTTTTTCACTACAGCAAGGCCTACCTCTCCCATAGCATAACACTGGATTTAACTTATTAGATTTTCTAAGAGTATTTTACAAATGGGAGCAGGTAACTAGATCATGTTTGGTGTCTTTGGAATTATAATGAAAAATCCTAACTTACGATGGAGTTGAGTTTTAAATTAAAATTTTGAAAAAGCCCCTTTTAAAAAGTTGGCATTTTCTTGACTATTCGGTGCCAGCAGCCTATCTCTAGGTCACATGGCTGGGTGTAGCTGACAGTTGGGCTTTGTGTATTCCTCATAGCATAGACAGCCACACACAATGGGGAGCTTAGAAGTGATTGATGGGCCATCACTGGCAGGATGGGAGCGAGGAGCTGAGCCCAGCCCACTTAAACTTGAATAGGCAGTGATCTGTCGCCACACAAAGGGCTGCATACCCCTTTTAGTTAGATTTGAACCAGGGCCAGAAGGCAGGGCACATGTGCACTTCAAAAGCATGCCTATAGAAGCTTCCCCTCACTTCAGAGGCACAACTGGGTATAAATGACTTCAGACACCACCTATTCAGTACACCAGTGGCCCTGTGGATATTCTGTCAAAATGAGTGACTGCTGTGCTCCTGGAAGGACTGCCACTCTGCTGGAGTGCTGCTCTGAAGGACTGCTGCCCTACCGTGCTGACCTGCTGCCATCTTGCCTGGGTAAAAAGTACTGGACCCGCATCTCTTGAGTCCAGAACCCAGAGTGACGCCAGGGGCAAGTTGGCTGGCTTCCACCCCAGTCCTTAACCCTTGGAAGTGGGCTTAAAGTGTTCTGCCAGTCTTTAGATCCAGCAGAACAGATGCTTCTCCTCTGCTGTGAGGAGCAATCCTGAGCAGAACTGACTCATTGCCACTGCTGCAAGGATTGGAAATGTCGCAAAGACCCACAGTGCAGCGCATCGGAACCGCATCTGTATGATGCATCCTCGGCGCAGGCCTTCGTACCTCTTGTCGATGGCAGACTCGTTGACTATGCCAGACTGCATATCACAGCTTCTCTACTCCTCAGAACCAAGACATCGCCCTGACTGTGTGCTGCATACTCAACGCAGGACCTAGCCCCGTTGATAAGGGCCTCGTCAATGGTGCAGGTTCTAGCATCATAGACCTGCTGCATCTCAGAACAAATGCATAGCTTCGCCTGCGTGACACCTTCGATGCAGATCTTCGCAACGCTTTGCAAACCAGGATTTAAAGTAGTCTTTTCAGCAGTCCGAACTGCGTCCTTGTAGCCAGACCGTGCTCTAATGCGATCAGCCATAACATGTGACTTTGTCCCGGTACAGTGTGATCAGATATCTAACGTTGGTGTTTTGTGCTTTTTGGCGCTATTTTCCCTAAAATCTTTAAAATTGCACATCTCCAGTTTACTGAGAGGATTTTTTTCATTTTGGTCTTATTTTATTTATTAAAGAAAGTTATATTATTCTAACTTGATGTGGGATCCTTTTTGTGTGATGCCTTAACTTTATTACTGTTTGAAGTGTTGCACAAATACTTTACACACTCCCTCTAAGTTAAGCCTGACTGCTCTGTGCCAAGCTAGCAGAGTGTTGAGAACAGCTTAACCAGCAACCCAATTTCTCAGACACTGCAATGCAACAAACCAGGAGGGTGGAGCAGGGGAAGTTGCGTTGTGTACATCTTGCAAGCTCAGATCCTGTCCTGAATCAGATACATAAAGACAATGCAATGCAACAAACCAGAAGGGTGCAGGAAAGGAAGTGTTGCGAAATGTATTTGAATCGGGCAGACAAGACATGATTTTTGAGTTAGGCATAGCTTTCTAGTTCTGACTGTTGTATTACTTTATTATTCCTGTTTACTTTCGCTGCTTACGTGCTGGACCGATTAAACGCACTGATCTGATTACTTGAGGACTACTGTTCAGTTAATGGACAATCACACGCAACAAGCATCCCTGTGCAATGAGGGACCAACTGACACCCTGCGATTTCAGGCAACTCCCTGTCTGTGTTACAATCAGGTGGCAGTATTTTTACTGCAAAATTGCAGTACCTCAACTTTGTTGCAGAAAAACAGCCAAGCTATGCCCATTTGTTCAAGATCCCGTTAACAGTCTCCGTTTCCGTACCACACACTCAAGTGCCAGCGTACTACTACATATTTTAGCCAGCAGGTGAGTGGTAGGTGAACTAGGCCTAGATAAAGGCTTGCTCGTCCAGCAGGAAACACGTCATTGCCTTCTCTAAAGTAGGTGGTGCACGCGGAAAGGGAGGCTTCCAAATGAAAAACAAATTCAGTGGGAATGTCAGGCTGGGTGGGAATCTAGCTGATCTGGCTCTGCTAAGTCCAGTGAAAGGTTGAGAACTCTTCTATGCACCAGGGGCGTAACACAGGCCCCCGCATCCCTCGCGGTGCGGGGGGGGGGGGCTCTAGCTCCAAGGGGCCCCCGGCACTGCACTCTGGCCGGAGAGCTCTTGATTGAGCCCGGAGGGGGCCCTTCTAAGTACCGTGCAGGGAGGACCCCTCACTTTTCGTTACGCCAGTGCTATGCACTACAATGGAGAGAGAACATCCTTCCGTGCTCTCATGCGGAGCGGGGTGGGGATCAAGGCTTTCTGTACTTCGAGGCAGGCTCAGCTCTGGCTGAGGCACCTGTTGTGTTAGGCCCTGGACATTACGGGCTCCCTGGTCCTCAGCAGGCCTCGAGCTAACTGCATCTATTCGTTCCACAACAATTCATACCGCTATGGTTTACCAAGCCTAATGTATACCCTACCTCCTCAGCACTTCCATGCTTACTCTGTTACCCTCGTCACCATTTTCAACAGCTCTCCATGTTTCCCACAATGGGACCGGACTGGCTCAAATCCGTTAACTTCTGCCAAGTCTTGTGTCCCGTCTGGTTCCCAACCAGTGTGCACCCTGCCACCTAGTGGATGCAATGAAAACTGCTTAATTAAGCTGCCAAGCCATGTGCAGAGTGCCACGTGCTTTCGGCAGCAACTAATTTGCATTCCTTCTGTGTATCTCGCTGGGGAAATATTTGGTGCGTGTTCGTCACACGGTGTCTGTAAATGCCAAGGGGCGTCGATTACATTTTTAAGAGGTCCTGAGCTGCCCGAACAGGGGTTCTTAAACCTTACACGTGACCAAGCTCGTAAGTGAAAGCATCAGGTGGCTAGCACACCCATCACTTCTCTGGTATTAGACGGAAGTTGTGAAGATCCAGTAAAGGGGCACTCACTGCCAGGCGGCCACAAACCCCTTAACCTTCATATGTCCCCCAGACTCCACCATACCTATAGTTCGAATCTGAACCCATGTCTAGGCTCATGCATTCCAATGTTCAGCAACACCACGGGAGAGGTAGTGTTTTCCAGTGGAGCAAATGGGCGACACTAGCTGTAGAGGGGAAAAAGTAGGTAGACCCCTTGTATCGGACACAGATGTATGTGTCATGGGGTTGCCTGTTCCCAGGGCAATAAAGAGCAGAACGCGCGGCTGGGCAGGGTCACTCTCGCGCACTGCCTTAACCAACAAGTGTTGGCTCCAAGTAATGTATACAGCACACTCTATTTACACCCTGCAGGAGAGAGGCTGAGCGAACTGCCTGCGTGCACAAGCCGGGCCATTACACTGGTGATGAGGAGGGCGTGGCCAACTACAAAGTGACTCTTCACACCAGGCCAACAGCTGGAGCAGCTGAATTGACGGAGAGTTCATCCATTGTTGCACAACGGGCACAGTGGCGACTCGGCTCAAAGTAGAGTCAGTGCTGCACATCAACGAAGAGAAGAAGCACTTAAGAGCGCACAGCCTGAGCAGCCACTCAACAACAACAACACTGTGTAGTGATAAGAAACACAAACACTGCCAAGCAAGGAAGGCCACCAAAGACACTGCACTAAATGCTGATTTTGAACCAATGGCCAATCAAGACTAAGAGAGCTTCATATTCAGGCAGGCCAGGCAAAGGCCAGAGGAGTCACTAGATACCTCTTACCCAAGACTCAAGAAATTGGGTGGGGCCACTGTGTACTGTGCACAGTGCACTGTGCACTGCTGTAACTAACAATTTGGCTCTGAGTAATTTATACAGTGCACCTCGCTTACACCAGTGCACTGCCTGTGCATACTGGCCCGTGGCGATTACAGGAGAGCGTATCCTTTCCCTTCTGGGTTAAGGAGTAGAGAGTAAAGAGGGCACCTCACAAAAAACAAGAACCTACATTCTTCCAAGGTTCCTACACAGGTGCACAAGCGTCAAAGGAAAAAGCACAAGAATGTGGCTTCAACACAACTTACTGCACCAATCCTCCATATTGGCCATTCTTATGGGGATGGCACACTTGTCTATGCCAATAGGACTGAAGAGCACATACTTCATGATCCAGTCTTTTTGTCACTGGCACCACATTCTGTCAGGGTAGTGGGTTTGTCAACTTCCCACCAGGGTAAGGTTAAGGAATTAAAAGCAGGCCTGACAGAAATGCTCAATTCAGCTCTGCTTCCTTCCATTCCTCGCTCTATCTTCTTCTTTCCACCCATCTATTCTCTTTCTCTCTCCTGTCTGCACATTCTTCTTCCTGCTCTGATGGCTTTCTCTCCACCTCCCTCCCCCTTTGGAAACACCACTGTGCTTTCTGCAGGTAACCTGGGGAGCAAGGCGGTGCTTTAAATGGGAAAATATAAGTGTAGGTACTCTTAAAATGAGCTATAAGTGTACCAAGTGGGAGAGGCTAGGTTCGGGGCTAAGGCAAGATATATAAGACACTTCTACTTTGTGGCCAAATACATATATATTCTTGAGTGAGCACTCACAGAAACAAGCAGCAATGCTCACACAAAACATTCCAAGAATGTCCTTTAAAATACCTCCCTAGTGTATTGATTCTCTCCCTCTTTCACTCGCTTTTCTCTCTCTCTCACACACACACACACACACATGCACACACAAGCAGGCAAACACACAGACACAAGCAGACAGACACTCACACAAAAGACTCAGGTGGAATAAAGGCCATTTTACACCCCTTATCTCCTGTGACTTTCTTAATTGCTGCTATTGCTGCTGTCAGCAGGATGCCTGGATTCGAGTGTGTGCACAAATGCACACCATGGTGTGAAGGTGATTGACAGAACAGGGCCTGAATGGACCCTACTCTGTCAAACACAGCGTGGTGGTGAACACTGGACATTATGCAGATGAGCCCTGCTGAATTGTTTAGAGGTGTCTCAGCATGGGCTAAAGGTGCTTTGGCTGTCAGACAGCCTTGTTCGTGCGTGTGAGCCAAAGCAACAATGAGCTTGCCTCTGATGAGTACTGGTACTCCCCTTTGCAGCAGAGAAGTGCCGGTACTCAGAGCAGTAAAAATGAGAAGTGGGCTGGTACTCAGTACCGATGAGTACCGGCCCATTTAAAGCACTGTAGCTAGGGAAAGTGACAAGGGCACCAGGAGTGGCCCTGGACTATAAAAAATAGCCCCTAAGGGCTCCATGCCACCAGGGAAATGCCAGATGGAGTAACAGGCCAGTTCTGCACTGCTTCCTATTATTCTTGGTATCAGACTCCTTGCTGGAAACAACTATATGCCATCCCAAGAAGCTTGGATTCAGCTTTGTCTCGCAATGCTACTTTTCAGATTGATTCAACACCAATGTAGTCCTGGCACAGATGGCTGTGGTACAAGATGTGCCCTGCCTAGTTACCAATGCTTGGTCTAAGGAGTACTACTGCTCCTGGCCCCAGCCCCAAATTGGCCCATGAGCGGTTATTGAGCTCCAGTAGGTGTGACCAGGCCATAGCCCTACCTCCACCAAGAAGCCGATGTTGACATCACTGAAACAAAAGCCGAGGCCTTGCACCATAATATGAGGTACTTCAGAAGGAACCCAAATCAGAGTAATTTTCTCAAGTTTTTCAACAATTAATGCAAGGCTCACATGATAAATGGCACAGAGAATCCCTGTGGTGGTTCTGATGGTCTCCCTGAATGATAATCCATGTCTCACAGACCACCGGAAGACAATTTACCAATTCAAGCAGGGTAACGCCAATGTGTCCACAGCAAGCTACAGCTTAAAGACGTAGCACAAATTTCTTAAAACACTTTTCAGAAAGAGAATACATTTACACTGAAATTGAGAGGAGGCAGCTGTTCTGGAATTTTATGGATGCAGTCCATTGACATTTCATTCATGTGATGAAAAGTATGACCTAAATCTTCCAACTTAACGCAGGAGGCCAAGCACAAGTTTTATTGAATTGCCTTCACATAAGACAATAGATGAACTGCTGCAGACGAACAGAAAAGGCACTGTCACAGCCAAATCTCCAACTTCTGTCCAGTGTTATGACCTACTATGCAAACAACCTACCAATTAGCCACATATTTCCAGCCTTTCATGCCATGAGCTACTTTTCACTGCATGCTTGCACCTGAAGAAATCAATCTTCCTTCACAGGGGTCTCACTAATACAAAGAAGAAGTTGACACAGAAGCTGAAATATAAAATAACATCTTTATTAAACTCAAATGAGTGAGACTACGTCACACAGAAGCCTTAGCAACTGAATGAGGCAGTCTAAAGAGTACATAACACTGGGGCCTTATATATGTGAGGGTTACATACTCGGCATAAAAGTAAGGGACAGTCCTAGCTCATGCAAGCATGCAAAAATGCCTAATATGGACATGCAAGATCTGCCAAATATTAGCCAATAGGAAAACATTCAAAACAAGGCATCATGGAACCAGAACATCCCCCTTGAGTCATATTTTTGCCCAACCCCATAAGTCAATCAATGACAGCACCTATAGGTCAATCAGTAATGGCAGGACATGTTTGTGTGCTTCAAAGGACAACTTGCAAAATAGGATAATGCGGGGAAGGAATACCGAAGGCCAATAGATAAGATAAGGCAGGGAAAGAATACTGAAGGCCAACAAATATTTGGGACAAGGATTAGTCAGTCTAGACAAGGTTTAGTCAGTATGGCTAGTTCCTGGAATTGGCTTCACAACAAGGAAGGGGAGGTTATTTAACACATGGCAGTACAAATGGCAAAAACACTCGGTTGACCAAGCTGCCTGAGTAAGGGCAACACAAAATGACGACGGAATACAAAATGGAGTTGAAAATGAATTACCTCACACCTTCATGTACTCCGTCTCATTCACTGAGTCCAAGAAGAAAACCACTGGGGGAACCAATGCTCCTCGCATGTTTTTGATCAAGGGTTAGAAGTCCCAATGACATTCTTTGAGTCCTGGTCTTTAATAATATTGGAGAAGCAATCCACGCGAGTGAGGGAAAAGCTTTTACTGCAAGGTCATCGGACTCACATCACCAATCATGATTTCTATCGTGACCCCATCTACATTTTCCATAGCAACCACCATCAAGGCTACCTCTCAGTCAGTCTGTGGCTCAAGACGTGAGGACGTGGAGAGATTCATGCTCTTAGGACCCATAAACCTGTTTTACCCCGCAACTCTGGACAGGAGTACCACTCACACTACATCCAAGTGAAAATAAAAGAGGTGAGTTCAAATATCCTTGCTAGATTTACCTGATTTAAACCAGTTCCTCCTTCTAGATGGCCCAAATATCCTGAATCTGATGCAGCTCTGTGTGGTCCAGAATGAATTATTATTCTCGTCAAAATATATAATTTCATATGCCCGTTATTCAAGAATTTAGAAAGTTCCTTTGGTTTCATATACAACAGGGGAATGAATGCAGGCAACTGTTGCCAGCTCAGAACCCCACAGTCTTTCCCAAAAGCTGGGCAAACAGTTACAAATATTCAAGCTATATTTGTGGTGTTTCTGTGGCTGGAGGAGGTTCACAGTTACTCCTACCTGGTAAAGTGTATGGTGCAAGAAGCGTACCAAACACTTGTACATGTAGGAGTAACTGGCAGGAGCTGACTAGTCACCTTTCTTCAGATACTCTTCATTCTTGGGCTAAAAGTTGAAGTTTATGCCATTCTAAAGAAATCAAAAACAACAATTGATGGACAGAATGCAGAACAATGTCATACATTCACCCCAGTACAGAGATCTGGGCTTAAATCCATTGCTTTTTTGCTCACCATGCTATTCCAGTTTTAACCCAGCCATATCACTGGTTAGAGGCGGCAGACCCGTAAGCAGAGAACGGCCCGGGACAAGGGTTCAATTCCCGACGCGGCAGGGTCGTGGACCAGGGTCAAAACGGACTTGATAATTCTCGCCTCGGTGCCTACTCTAACCAGGGAACACACTCGGCAACTCTGGGCATTAAGCTTGCCTCATCTCTACAACGGCCCCCCACAGACGCCGGGGATGCCTGGTTTCACCATGGAGATACCCAAAAAGGGGCCATCTCACAGGGAAAACCAGGACGGGTTCCCCAGCGGTCTTCAGCGGCAGGATACTCCATGGAGTCGCAGTGCGCTTTACAAGTACACCCACATTAACATTTACATTTACATTAACATATGCAGATCAGTCTTGACCCTCTGCCCAATGGGAACAGTCCAGCCCGAACTGCCAGGCCAGGACCTCTCTGGACTGAAAACAAGCATCCTAGGATCGGCTTTGGGGTTTCACCCCTCATCAGCCAGGATAGCTTGACTCCAGTGGAATGGACAGCACAGACCCACGTCTGGGCATACCCCTCCCACTCGGGTTGACAATGCAAGACCAAAAATTGATGGACGGAGTGCAGAACAATGTCATACATTCACCCCAGTACAGAGATCTGGGCCTAAATCCATCGTTGTTTTGCTCACCATACTATTTCAGTTTGAACCCAGCCATATGCAAATCAGTCTTGATCCTGTTCCCAATGGAATCAGTCCAGCCCGAACTGCCAGGCCAGATCCTCTCTGGACTAGAAACAAGCATCCTAGGACCGGTTTCAGGGTTTGACCCCTCATCAGCTAGTATAGCTTGACTCAAGTAGAATGGAGAGCACGGGACCCACGTCTGGGCATACCCATCCCACTCGGGGTGACAAATTCAAAAACAACAATTGATGGACAGAATGCAGAACAATGTCATACATTCACCCCAGTACAGAGATCTGGGCCTAAATCCATTGTTGTTTTGCTCACCACGCCATTCCAGTTTGAATCCAGCCATATGCAAATCAGTCTTGATCCTGTGCCCAATGGGAACAGTCCAGCCTGAACTGTCAGGCCAGGTCCTCTCTGAACTGGAAGTAAGCATCTTAGGATCGGTTTTAGGGTTTCACCCCTCATCGGCCAGGGTAGTTTGACTCCAGTGGCATGGAGAGCACGGGACCCATGTCTGGGCATACCCGTCCCACTTGGGGTGACAAATGGAAAAATAACAATTGATGGACAGAGTGCAGAACAATGTCATATATTCATCACAGTACAGAGATCTGAGCCTAAATCCATTGTTTTTTTGCTCACCATGCCTTTCCAGTTTTAACCCAGCCATATGCAAATCAGTCTTGACCCTGTGCCCAATGGGAAAAGTCCAGCCCGAACTGCCAGACCAGGTCAGGTCCTCTCTGGACTGGAAACAAGCATCCTAGGACCGGTTTCGGGGTTTCACCCGTTATCAGCCAGAATAGCTTGACTCCAGTGGCATGGAGAGCATGGGACCCACATCTGGGCATATCTGTCCCACTCGGGTTGACAAATGCAAAAACAACAATTGATGGACAGAATGCAGAACAATGTCATACATTGCTTTGTTTGCCCTAAGTTGGCAGGGGATGCCCAGACATGGGTCCCTTGCTCACTTTGCCACTGGATTCAAGCTAGCCTGGCTCATGAGGGGTGTTACCCAAAAATGGTCCCAGGATGCTTGTTTTTGGTTCAGGAAAGACCTGGCTTGGCAGTTTGGGCTGTACTGTTCCCATGAGGCACAGGGTCAAGACTGATTTGCATGTAGCTGGGTCTGAACTAAGGTGGCGAAGCGAGCTAAAGAACGATGATGGATTCAACCCAGATCTGTGACTGGGGGTGAGTGTCTGAAAAGCTTCAGCGCTCCGTCAATCATCTCCTTGTGTTTGCTTTCTAAAGAAATCTGTCCATATTAAAGTTAAAAGACTTTATTACTCATCAATTGTGGAACCAGCATGCAAGACCTCTCACTTGTGACAGTGAGTATTTGAAGTTCAAATATGTAAGAGATAAACTTGACTAAAGATGGCCTCGTTGTGTGAGGTACATAAATTGATATTCCCAAGATGTGATTTAGAAATTCTTCACTATTAAAAGGAGGGCTGTTGTCAGATTTCATGATTGCAGATACACCCGATGTTGCAAAGATGCCATATAATTTTTCAATAAACTTTTCATGTGTAGTGGATGAAAGTTCTTCTACCAAATGCAAAATGTGAGGATTCATCAACAATGACTAGAAGATGATGCCCATTCTCAAAAGGACTAAAGAAATCAACAGCAATTCTGTCCAAGCATGATCTGTCAATTCTGACATGTTTAAAGAGTGCTGAATAAGTTGAGATGAAAGGCAGTTGCATATATCAAAGTAGGCCATTTCAGTGGCACTCTCAATAGCTTGCTTGTTTTTTTGGAAGTTCTTCTTACATGGCCAATGAAAAGGCACGTTCTTTTCCCTCAGTTCTCGTAAAGGTGCACTGACCATACAAAAAACCCGTATGTATCTAGAACGGTAACTGGTAATTCCAAGAAATGATCGTAACATACAAATGTTCTTGTAACCTTGCACTGACCATAGCAAAAACTTGTATGTATCTAGAACAGTAACAGGCCATTCCAAGAAGTGATCTTAATTTAGAAATGTCTTGTGGAGGATTTGCAGTAGATAGCGCGTGCACTTTAGCTGGGTCAGGTTTCCTACCCACACCAGAAAAGACATGGGCAAAGAATTTCAAGCTTTTCTTGTGGAATTCACATCTATCAGCATTCAGAGTTAAGCTTGCATCATTCAGAAAACTGCATACTTGCTTAAGATCTTTGTTATACTCTTTCTGTGTGGTTTTAAAACATGTCATCCTATAGTTAAATATATTTACTACAGGTTGTCTGAGATGTCGAATGACATCTTACAAAGGTTCTGCAGCAGTGGATACACCAAAACTCAATCAATTATAGCGATACAGATTAATATGCTTACGGAAGCTTGTTTCTTCAAATTCCAATTGATAATATCCATTATTTAAGTCGAGTTGAAAGAAGAACTTTGCACCATTCATTTGAGTCATCACATCAGCAATGTGCGGACCTGAATGTTTTTCTCAATCAACTGCCTTGTTGCCTGACGCATGTCAACACATATGCGTACAGCACCATCACTGTCTCTTTTAGGCTCTACTATAATGGGAGAAACCCATGATGTTGGACCAGCAGAGCGTTCAATTATATCATGTTTAAGCAACAAATTAGGTTGCTTTTCAACAGCTTCTTGCAATGAAACACAATTGGTCTGTGTCTTTGAGCAACAGGACGAACATCCTCATTCATATTTAACCTAACTTTCATTGTTTTGAGTTTTCCTAGCCCATAAACTAATGAAGAAAATTGACTTACAATTCTAGGATGAGCATTTATATTGTAGTTCACTGATATCATTCCCATATCAACAGTAGCGTTGAAACTCAGCAAATGGGCACTTAAAGCTGTTCCTTGAAGTACATGAATGGGTGCTTGTACCACAGTCTTCTTATGTTTCATCATGGCTACAAACAAACCTTGCATTTTTAAAGGCGTATAGGCAGCCCATGTATATATTTTAGTCTTTGACTTCGGAAGTTGTGGTAACAGAGATAATTCTTGATACTTCTCCTCAGGCATGATATTTATTGACGCACCACTGTCAATTATGAATGGTATTGAACACCCATTTACCTTTCCAATGATTTGCGAACAATATTTAAATTCTTTTGGTGCTTTTTCATGTCGATTTTTCTTCACTTTGAGTTTTTTCGAACATTTGACTGGTTCAACATGTGCCTGCCTTTCTAAAGTAAACATCGACATCTCACAATTGTCATTGTGACTTTTACTGGAAACTGATACTGGAGAACTCTTTGTCGATGATTTAGAAAATGATCGACTTCGTTTGGTGTCAAGTCAAGTCAAGTCAAAAGTTATGTTTATTATGACCGTAGTCTTTAAACAAACGAGCAGTGAGCATAACACACTAAGAGGAGTTTATACCGTAAAACCTATGCTTATTTCTTAAAAAATTATTCTTTAAAACAATTCTACATTTCAAGTCCAAAAATACATAGTCGAGTTATAAAATCCTAGTCCCTCTAAAAATTACAAATGCCTTAAAACATGTTATAAAAAGTTTAAAATCCTAATCACTTTTCTCACCATCTTAACAGATTCGGTCAATAAAACTTCCTGCAAAACTACATTTCCCTAGGTTCACAGTACCTCTGGGTCACCTTTAGAAATTTCCCTAGGGCGATTGCAATATCAATGGAGGGTACTTCTGTTAGGAGGCTGGCTGCCTGCGTCCTTGTTTTAATTCCGTATTTTTGGAAAACCGGGCGCAGCCATAGTTTTCTCTGTTCCAGGAGAAACAGGCAATCCAACAAGATGTGCAGCCAGTCACACTTAGTTCTCAGGTTACACTTGCATCGGCCTTCTTGATCTATGCATGTGACTTTGAGCTCTTTGTTTATTATCCACGGGTTAATCCCAATTCGACACCTCAGGATCTCTTGCCTAAGCCCACGGTTAGGTAGTCTGTCAAGGTAGGGGAACCAATTTCCGTTGGTCCAAGCCTTTATCATATGTGCCACTGATTTTTTGTTTGTTAAATAGCTTAGATCAATTGCTTTAGAAACTTCCCTCCCCCTTTGTTTCAGCTCCCCTTTGGTACTTATTACCTGCAACGTTTCCTGGTCCCAATCAATCTCTAGTGAGTTGCAGATTCCTTTCAATTTGTCCCTGCAGATTTTTGCCCATTTTAACTCACTTCTCAGTATTTCATTGCGGCACCAATATGCGACTTTTTGGCTCTCGGGGTCTTCCAATCTCTTCCAAAATCTAATCACGGCCATCTGGGATTGTATTTTCCAGGATTTTGAGGCTATTTCTAGCCTGATGGCTTGTGTCATCGAGGATCGAGGAAGAGATAGGAGTCTTTTTAAGCAATTTCCCTCTATCACGTCCCAGGACCCTTTACCGCTCAAATAAAGGATCTCTGCTCCATATAAAATTTGAGAGGGTATCATTGCTTCGAAGGCTCTCAACATAGGTCGGTGTGACATCTCTCCATACACCCCATTAAACCTTTTTAACCCACAAATGGAGGAAAGTGCCTTCGCTTTTTGGGTATCCAGATGGGGGTTCCAATTTAAATCTCTATCGAACCACAAACCCAGATATCGATATTCATTAACCGCCTCCAGTTTGAGGTCGCCTATATACCAGGAAAATTTACTTTTCTTTTTCCCGAAGCACAGGGTTTTAGTTTTATCTAAATTGATTGTTAGGAATTTTCTGTCACAATATGTTTTGAAGGCGTTAAGCTTCCTTTGTAGGCCCCTCTCAGTCTGGTCTACTATCACCAGATCATCTGCGTACAATAGGCAGGGTATTTTATTGCCATCCATTTTAGGGCTGGCGCTACCCTCCACCTCTAGAAGTGCCGGGAGATCTGACAGGAAGATTGAGAAGAGCTGTGGGGCCAGCACACAGCCCTGTCTCAATCCATTCTCTATGGGTATTTTTGGTGTTAAGGATCCAACCTTATCCTTAATTACTTGCCCCCAGTTTTCCCTGTGGAGCTCTTTTATTATAGTGAGTAGATCATTGGGGATCTTCAACCTCTCTAATAACACCCATAGGCAGGCCCGGTCCACTGAGTCAAATGCAGCTCTGAAGTCGACGAAACAGCAGCATAGTTTGCCGTTCTGTTCCGTCGACTTCTTCGCCATCGCCCATAGTGCAAATCCGTGGTCTATTGTCGAATGGCCTGCTCTAAATCCCCCCTGTTCCGTGGGTATTATTTGAAACTCATCTACCCATACATTCAGTTGTTTCAACAAAATTTTAGAGAACACCTTCTCGCCTATATCTAGCAGATTGATTAGCCGATAGTTTTGTGGCTCTTCCTTGCTCCCTTTCTTATGAATTGGCCTAATTATTGCCCCCTTCCAGGTTGGTGGCATTACCCCTTCTTTTAGGACTACCTGGAACATCTTGGCAAGAAATCTTGCCCACCAATTTACCTCGGATTTCAAAATTATAGCAGGAAGATTGTCCGGACCTGCTGCCCGAGTTAGCTTAAGTTCCCTTATTGTGCGCTCGACATTGTCTTCATTAAATTGTAATTGTAGGTCATCTGAGATTTCATGCCATACTTTATGCTCCACCTCCTCTCTAGAAGCCCTTGCCCCATACAGTTCCCCTATGTACCCTTCCCATGTAGCCTCACTCACCACACAGTTCAAGTCTCCAGCTGGTGTTCCCGCTACCGACTTTACTAATCTCCAAAATTCCCTTAAGTTTTTATCCTCTATGGCTTCTAGTAGTTCTAGCCAACACTTCTCTTTATAAACCCTTTTTGCATTAGTTACCATTATCTTAAATTCTTTTTTTAGTTTGGCTAATTGTGCCTGTCTCTCGGATGTAAAGTTCTTTTTTTGTCTTCTTTGTGTTGCACGTATCTCCTTTTTCTTATTTTGGCACTCCACTGAGAACCCTTTACATTGGTTTATTTGTTTAGTCATTATACGATGGTTCCCTTTTAGCTTTATCTTTAGGCATTGGACCACCTCTTCAAGTTTCACTAAGAACCATTCCAATTTCTTATTCTCACAGTTTTCCGGTGGTAAGTTAATTTGCAGGGCCTTCAATTTTTCCATATATTTTTCAGTTAGGCGTGTCGTCACCCGTTTAGGGTATTCAACCTCCTGGGTGATTACCCTTTCTCTCTGTACTTCGCTTCCCCCTATCATTGATATATACAGGAGTTTGTGATCACTCACCTCTTTTTGTTCTAACCTAAACTCCCTGATCTGGGTGAAATTCCAGGCCTGTAGAAATATATAATCTATTGGGCATATCTGTTGCCCTGGGATGAATGTCTTTCCTGCAGGGGAGTCTGACTCCGTTCTCCCATTTACGCAATGAAAGCCTCTCCCTCCCAGGGTGTGAACTAGGTCGAGATCTTGTTTCGAAATTTCCCCATCTGGGAACTTAGCCGGGTTTATTCCATACACCTCTAGCTGTTCCCTATTCCAATGGTCTGCTTTTTTCGGATTTAGTTTATGGTTAAAATCCCCCATTATCATTATTGATTCTGCAGGATATTTTTCTAAAAAATTATCTACATCCTCTTTGAAGTTCTTCATTTCCCTTTCATATTCCTCCCCGTTATCCCACTGCATGTATACATTAATTAAAATCAACATTTTATATTTCTGCTCCACCTTCATGAGTTCAATTCTGCAAGCTTGTGCCCATTTGCATTTTGTATTCAACAATTTAAAGTCCCTCCTTGCTTTTGTTGATATCAATGTCAGCAGCCCCCCCGAGGGCCGTCCATGGTTTTTCTTTATGGCTGACAGCTGTATCTGAGCGTATCCGTCGAATGTAGGGGTGTTATCGCATACCCAGGTCTCTTGCAGGCAGGCAATGTCCACTTTATTTATGACTTCCTTTATATACTCACGTTTTTGCTCATTGCCTATCCCATTTATATTCCAGGTTAAGAGACCTAGATCTTGCGATCCCCCTCCATCCTATTCGACGTCACTCAAACCGCCTTCTTCCTCCATATCCAAAAGATTACTTGGGTTGTCTTCTTCCATTGGATTACTATGGATCGACCAATTGCCCCATGAGGAGTCATTCCTCGTGTTATTTATTACGACATTCAGGCGGCTTAGATCCTTCTCCGTTTCTCTACTGAGGATTACTTGCCTCTTCTGGAGCCCGGCATGATGGTTTAGGAAGTTTTTATCATTGGAGGTTTTTATTTCTCTCTCTGGGATAATCCTTATTCCCTGTTGAGTTATCTCACTTGATGCATTCAGGATTGCCCTTTTTACTAGTCCTGAGTGGAGGGTAATTTTTGTTATCTCCTTTCTATACCTGTTTTCTACAAAACCAACCTGCTGTAGATCTTTAGTACCAATCCCTCTCAAGCTGTCGCATTTTTGAAATGCGGACAGAATCCGTGCCCTATTTAGGTGACCTGGATTTCCTGTCGGCTTCTCTTTCCTCCCGGGAGGTATTGTATCCAGAAGTAACCAATTGTTCTTATCCCTCTCTGATAGATACATGTTTGGTACCAGCGCCTGTTGGGCGTCGATTGGTCTCCCCGTTTGCCGTCCGTTCCTTCTCTCATTGGGGTCTTCATGTACCTGGGGTCTTACTGTCCTTTGAACTATAACTTGTTCATCCCCATGGCTTACTTTCTGGTTCGTCGTACGGAAGTAAGGGATGGTCTCAGTTGCCTTCTTGCATCTCAGCGATTTCCTTTGTACCCTCTGGGTCCTAGGGGACTTTAGGTCTTTTGACTCTGCTTGCGTGGGTCTTATTGTTGTAAAAGTTGGTGCTGATGCATTCAGGCCTGACTGTATCACTCCCGGCCCTGTTTCCTTCCCTTTTTTCTTCCCTACTTGGTTCAGTTTCCTGTTTTTTCCAGATCTGGTCGTGGTCCCACGTGTGACATACCCCCCGCGCCTTTTTATCAACATGGGTCTTCTTGATATGTATACGTTGTCTGCCGACACGTCTGCCTCCTTTGCTGAGTGTTGTGCGGGTTGGGGGTCCCTTCCCAGGGATACACTGCTCTCTTCTTCTATTATTACCATGTCACTTTTCTCCCTTAACAGGGTTAAATTCATAGACATTTCCTTAAATGGCATTTTGCTCTTTATTTCTCCTAGTTCTTCTTCTATTTTCATTAGGTGTTGTTTTTGAGCTTTCATCAACCCATTATTTGAGAGACTCACTTCCAGAATTCCTTGTAATGCCTTCTGGAGTAACAAAATTACCTCTATCAGCGAGGCTGTAGGTGTTTCCGAGATCGCTGAATCCTGTATTGTGTTTCTGGCAGGGTTTACTGGGTTACCAGACCTTTTGCTCTCATGCTGCATTGAAGATTTTTGCAATTGGTAGAGCTGCTGGATTTGATCTGGCGCACCTCCCCAGATTGCGCTCTGGTTCTGCTCTTCATTTCCTCTAGGGTGTTCATTTCTTAGTGACAGCTGAGAGAACAGTTTGGGAGAAGATGATAGTCGAGGCGCCGAGATTTGGTCATTTAAGCTTTGAAGAGTTAGATTTATAGTAATGTGGTTCTCCCCCTCCTCTTTGCTGTCCGGGCTCGCCTCTTCGTGGATTCCTCCCTTTTCTAGCTGTCTTCGACTTTCGTCTGGTTTGCCGGGGTTTCCATCAATTTCCCCGACGATTTCCACTATTTCTTCCTCTATTTCTGATGTAATCGCTGGGTTCAATGATTTATAGTGTTTCCCCACGAACTCCTTTATGGACTTTGTCACTCCCGTGTTCTCTTTCAGTTTGTCATTCGTTTGCTTGCCACCTCTTTTTGTCTTCTGTGCATTCTTCGCTACTTTTTTAACTTTTCTTTTCTTTCTTTTACCCTTACTGTTGTCCGGGGATGATGCTTGACTTTCTTGGCTCTCTTCCAGAGATTTTGAGCCCTCCGTTATTTTACTCCTCCCTTGCTCGTCCCCTGTACGTAAGTTCGTCCCTCTTTTGGGGACCATTGCTGGGTACAAAAGCTGTTGTGTAAGTGAAGGTGTTTACACTTGATTATTAAATTTCTCTGTTTCACGTTAATCACTTACCTCTGTTCTGCCTAGTTGCCTTCCGCCTGCTCTCCTTCCACTGTTCTTGCCACTCTTGCCCTTTCTGTCGTTTTTTTAATGGACCTCCTGCTTCACAGTAGCTCCCGGCTTCTTTGAACCTATATTCTTAATTAATTTATTCTTCCCAGCTGCCTTACTGCCTTTAGGATTCCTTTAGGATTCCTGCTTTGCAGAGTTGTGGACTCCTGTTTCCCGGTTTCACTGCTTGCTCCGCTGGCTCTGCTGGTTACTACTCCTGCCCCAGCTACATGGGTCAGCCTTGGACAGAGTGGGACTATGGAGCACTGGCGCTGTCTGGGAGTTTAGCGCTGCGGTGTGCACTAACTTAAAGCTGCCGCTTCACTAGCGTCCCTCTTCCGTGCCTCTTGCCTTGACTCTTGGCGGCTCACCGGCTCGCGTCTCCTCCCCCCCCGCGGGCTCCGTAATGCACCCAGGCGGGGGACGGAGTTACTTACAGTGCGGTTTTCTTGCTTCCCCGCACTTAGGGCGCTTGCCGCTTACCGCTTACCGCCTGTGAGATGTGCGCGGTCGTCCAGCGGTGGTTGTACTGCTGAGAGTGCGAGAGTGCGGGCGCTGTCTCCGTCCTCTCTCCTTGGCTCCAATGCTCCAATGCTCCAATACTCCGACGCTCTCTGCTCTCCGTGAATCCGTGAATCGCAAGCTCCCGCTTGGCTTCCGCTCGACTGCTTTGGACTGACGAGGGCGTGGCGTGGCTCAGGCTAGGCTAGGCGAACAGAGGATCTTGCCTCTCAGCTCACCTCTCACCTCACCCAGCCCATAAACTAATGAAGAAAATTGACTTACAATTCTAGGATGAGCATTTATATTGTAGTTCACTGATATCATTCCCATATCAACAGTAGCGTTGAAACTCAGCAAATGGGCACTTAAAGCTGTTCCTTGAAGTACATGAATGGGTGCTTGTACCACAGTCTTCTTATGTTTCATCATGGCTACAAACAAACCTTGCATTTTTAAAGGCGTATAGGCAGCCCATGTATATATTTTAGTCTTTGACTTCGGAAGTTGTGGTAACAGAGATAATTCTTGATACTTCTCCTCAGGCATGATATTTATTGACGCACCACTGTCAATTATGAATGGTATTGAACACCCATTTACCTTTCCAATGATTTGCGAACAATATTTAAATTCTTTTGGTGCTTTTTCATGTCGATTTTTCTTCACTTTGAGTTTTTTCGAACATTTGACTGGTTCAACATGTGCCTGCCTTTCTAAAGTAAACATCGACATCTCACAATTGTCATTGTGACTTTTACTGGAAACTGATACTGGAGAACTCTTTGTCGATGATTTAGAAAATGATCGACTTCGTTTGGTGTCGAATTGCCTCAGTTGATATGACTGCTTGACCTTGTGGGGGTGCATCGAACGTTGTTGCTGAGGTAGCATTCGGTTGACCATTTTGTCTTCATGCTGTGACTCACACACTTTTCTTCTCACCTTGCAAATCATCATAATGGTTCGCTTTACCACAGCCGATGCATATATGTCAAGTGACTGGACATTTACCTTCGTGTGGAAACGATAGTCCACATCTGTAACACGTTTTCTTTTTCTGTGGGAACATCTTCTTGTGTCCCTCGGCCTTGAACTTTGGCATACTTTTCATGCTCATGTCTGACGCACTTTGGGCTCCTCCATGTCAGTCGCTTGACGATCAACACACTCTTCAGCGAAAGCTGCCTTGAGGACACTTATTCTAAACTAAGCGTTTTCTTCAACATTCCTTGTCGAAGGGATTTTGATAACATCTGTCGATTACTCTGAGGCGTGTCGCTTCCTCACCATTGAATTCATTACATTTACAGTGCTTCACCAGAACATCAAGGGGCGGATTTACAAGCCCCTTGCATCATTTTTGCGCTGCCGTTGAGTCACTTTCTGTGACGCAGCAGTAGCACATGCGGTCCATTTACAACGTGATGCATCTAGGGAGATGTATCACGTTGTAAAGCCCTGCGTCACATTATACCTGCGTCAGGTATAATATATGCATGGTGGGCGTTCCCACGCAGGAAAGCCTCGTAAAAGTGATGCAGTGAAATCTACAAGATTTCACTGTGCCACTTCATGGACACCACTGCGGAAAAACCTTAGGTCTGCTTTAAGCAGGCTTAAGGAGTGACGAGCACAATGGGGATAGGCCTCAACATGCATTGTTGGAGTTGCGTCGTGCTCGTGACACCACACCAGCAATGCATGACGTATGTGTCAACAGATGCAGCAGAATTTCTGACGCATCTGGCAGTTCTTGCGCCATGGTGCACCGTATTGTAAACATGGTGCATCCATGGTGGCGCAAGGGTTACTCAGGGTGGCGCAGGCAAAGTGACGCATCTCTACAGATGCGTCACTTTCTTGTAAATCAGCCACTAAGTCTCTAAACAAACTCATCAATGGTTTCACCTGGTCTCTTACGTTCATGACTGAATATGTATCTTTCATAATTTACAATTTCCGTTCAGTGGTGCCAAGCCAGATGAGTAGTAGCAACCAATTCATACAGGCACAATGGCACCGAGGGTTTATCTCTAAATGTGTTACTTCAAAAATAGGCGATCAGTGGTTTGCATTGTACTCAGTACACATGAAGACCAAAAGCAGACCTCGGTTTTAGGTGCAGTAATGTGTTCAGAGATTTCAGAAACCACCACAAGATCAAAACCTACAAAGATCCTGCCAGCTTCTGGGGCGGCTCCTCCTCAAGCGCAGAGGAGCGTCACCCCACTTGCTGCGAGCACAGCAGGCAAACACAAATAAATAAAATGGCATGTAAATGCCATTTTATTTTGCCACCGCTCGCGCTGTGTGCAGTGTGCTGGTGTGGGTGCGGCGGAATCCTGCAAATACGGAATTTCTGCACTGGTCTACAGTGCACATGTCTATTTGGCCAGCTGTCTATAGCCACCCTATCTGACATGCACACTGTACACCTAGCAATCTAAGGGCTGTAAAACAGCCTGGCAATTGGTGGCACTGGCCTCCAGCCTCAAAATGAGCACGGGGTTAGCCTGCTCCATCCAACCAATCCTGGAGCTGCTCTCATGCTGAAAACAGTATGAGAGCAGATCCAGGATTGATTGGATTTGCATTCCACAAGCAGGAAGGAAGCCCTTCCATTTCCTGCTCGTGGACACCAAGATACTGCAGAGGAGAGACACACTGGACGGGATGGAGGCCAGCAAGTGCAACATATATCGTGAGTTTTTGGGACATCGCGCCCCATCATAGTTTAATGTTGCCAGCCGCGACTGTACTGCTACTTAATCCTCTCTGTGAATTGGTTAAATTAACACAATTAGGAATTCTGTTCTGTTCTATTGCTTTATAGAGTGTGGACTGTCACCCAGAAGGGTTTCCTGGTACTGGAGATGCTAGGTAAGACCTGAGATTCAAATGCTAAACTAAGAACTAACCTAACTTAGAAATCATGGTTTCAGTCTATCCTGGAACAAAAGGTGTTGCCCCAATGAATTAAGTCTGAGAGGAAGCTAGGAATTAGAAGGAACATCCTCTGCCCTGCGTATGACACATTTTAGGAAGAATAGGCTAAGTAATGTGGATCAAAGATTTTTGGTGGGCCAGTACTTGAGAAATTTTGAGGACATATAAAGTGGGACTAGGTTGTAGTAGGCTTGGTGAACACAGCGGAGAGATTTGAACAGATTCGGTTTGGATATAGAAAGCCAGTGCAGTAATGCCACACGAGAAGATAGGTGGACATGGCGAGGAGGCTGAAAAATAATGGCACGGGCACTGTAGCATATGCTGAATTTTCTGCAGTCCTGTCAGAAGGTAGACAGGAAGTCCAAAAGTACTAGAGTCATTTGCCGTAGTCTAACCTGCAAAGAATTATAGCTTGCACCACCACTTTTCATTAAAAAAAAAACGGGGTCATGGACTGTTGGGTGAGGAGGGGTGCCAAGTATGTTGGGGCACACAATAGATAACCAGAGAAAGCACGCTTTGCCAACCACCGGAGCTTCAGTATATCTGAGTTAATTTTAGACAAATTGTGGTTCATCCATGACTCAATTCCACTGAAATATTTTTGGATGTTCAAGCGGGTGTCCAGATTAGGCTCACTCAGACCACAGAATGTATGTTGCATTTGTTGGAAAGACTAATTGATGATGTTTCGACACGGTGGCGGTAGTCCTTGGGACATTATAAGGATGGGGAAATGTAGTTAAAAGCACCCTCCCTCTCCACATGGCTGAAAGATCCCAAGAGTCCTTGGACACTACTATTCATCCATGGTGAGGTTGAGGTGCGTGGACCATCGGTTTCAAACGTGATTTTGCCAATGTTCAAGATCAGGTCCCTGTGTAGCTATTGAGGCTCGCTGCCGCTATCTTTAGTTTTTTATAATTCTTTTTATTGAAACAACAACTTTGCCCTTCATGATGAGATATTTAATATCACCATAATACGATGACACATCAGTACAATGACGGATAATACACATTTATCGCTCACTGCCACTATCAGCCATCCAATGGTAACTGTAGAAGCCCAGCCAATCTTTAACACTGATACATCACCTTTATTTATTTATTGAATGTACTAATGTGCTGCTATCCAAAAACCTTTCAAACAACTAATGAAATGACACAGTAAATACTTGTAAAAAATGACAGAAGACAGAAGACACAGTAAGAACCATTAGAAATACCAAGGCAAAAAATGGCAGAAGTTCAACTCATATTACAAAACAAGAAACAGATGAAAACAATAAATACATACATACAAAGTCAAAGAAAAAAAATACCTCTTTCTATTGAAGAGGATACTAGCCACAGTGGGAAATGAAAACACAGCTGCCAACTCTGAGTCCTCTGCATGGCCATCACACGCCGTGGGGGGCTCATAGGCATGTAATCATTGGGCCCCGTGAGCACGACATTGAAGCTCATGAGCATGTAGCCGTCACCCTGCAGCTACTCCTTTGTGCAGCAGTGCAAGGGCAAGAAGGCATGCAAGCAGCAACCAAAGGCATGGCAGTGCTTGGAGAAGGCTTCACATGAATAATTCCTATTCAAGAATGAAATCACAAGAAGCCATTGTTTCTCGATAAATCATTTAATCATGGTTCCCTGTAGGAATATAGGATGCCCCCTGGTTGTTGTGAAAAGTGTAGTGTCCAACAGCAATTGGTCTGTAGTTCTGTTCTAGCTGTATTGAACAAGTTATTTCTGGATATTTGTAATACAAATTCCCAGCCAAATTGTCTGGTAAAATGCTTTTTCTGGAAAAAGGATGAACTGAATAAGGAAAGCAGGGCCTGCTTTAGCACGGGTGGCGCCCTGTGCGACAATGTTTGTTGGCGCCCCCATGGGCACCCCCTACAGACTCCATCACTACTACCCTTTAACAGTGCCTCCTCAAGTCTCCATAACCACTCTCTCTCAGATGTATTTAATTAGTTATATAGTGCCACCTATACCAATGTAGAGTGTCAAAGCACTTTACATCTCAAACACACACACATTACACAATAAATCACATGTGTGTAAATTAGTGTATAGCAAATGTTACATACGCCAGAAGACTACAAGGTGAGTCACATCTCATCCATACTGGCAGACAGTATAGTTTAAGAGAGCATAGTCTGGAGAAGCACAGACTCAGAATTTAAAACATAACCCCATGGTTGGGAGTTACATTTAATAGCAAGGAGTTTTTGTTTACTGAAATGAACCCTTTTGAAACATTAGAATAAAGAAAGACGGAGGAAAACATCATAATGCTCCAATCTATACTTACAGTTTGCATGCAGCTCTTTGATGACAGTTATTAGTTCACTGTTCCATCTTAGGATTTTAACATCTACACAGCTAGTAAGAGAAGGATCGCTCTGACAAAAGCACTGATCTATTTAAACTATATGCACTTTGTGATCTGCATGGTACACATTCTTTGCAGCAGGCACATTATCTCTCTGTGCTACCATAAAATGAGTTAAAACTTCCACTGGACAAAACTCCTTCTCTCTCCAGGAAGAACATTAATCACTGTGTTATCTTGACATTTTTATTTTTGTATGAAAATGGCCGAGGCCAGCAATGCAGCAGCAGGTGCTTTTAAATCCATAAAATACTTCCAAACGTGGCACCCCCTGGAGGAGTCAGCACCCGGTGCGTGGCACCGGTCACACCGCCCTAGAGTCGGCCCTGAAGGAAAGCAAACATGAGGCCAGTCGCATTGATAACATCGGGGGCTTAAAATGATTCTGTTATCCCACTGCTATCAGAAATTTGTGATGCTACGGCTCAAGAATATAATATAATAAAGAATAAAATTGCCCAAAAGAGTGGACTCATTTGATGCCGCATTTGTACATATAAGGAATGATTAGGGCCTGCTTTGAGCCCTTGTTCGTTCCCACACGCATTGGTTCTCTATGTATACATTGGACTAAGATTGCTTTGTCTTACCCTTGTGACTTTTACATGGATTCGGAAAAATTGGTTTATAAAACAGAAATGATGATATTGTTTTATATTGATTTTATGTATTTATGGTGTGCTACAGCACATTTTTTAATGGTTTTTTTTGGATGAAATTATTTTCTGTACTTTTACGGTTTGTAACCAAAATAAAGTATTGAGTGCAATAAGGAAAGTTATTCGCACCTTTCATCAACACACGTAGAGTGGTACTAGACTGCCTTTTTAAAAATCCAAACAGGCAGGTTTCACTTCTTACACCGACACACAACTGTACCTTGAAATAACAGGCCAACCACATCCCCCAATAAAGCTTCACATTTTGACAGTCTGACACTGAATGAGATGGAATTGGTTAATTATCAACAGCTCCTGGAGCTGATAATCAGCCCAGGCAGCAGTGGAGAACACAAATCCCTCTCATAAGACTTAATATCAACCGTGGACATTCCTGCCAGGGCCAAAGTCAAAACATCAGACAAGGTATTTGACTCCTCGCTATCAAGGGGGAGTCAGATTTACGGAAGCGTCATATAAACAACGTTTCCACGTCATTCTTTTTCAAATCAGATATTATTGCATTTCCCATCGGCAACCAGACAGGAGTAACATATTGCAACATCATGCACATTCAGCTATCAAAAACTTCTGGCTCCTGCAGATTTACCTAGAAGGTAAAAATCAACATGAATTTAATTTGTAACGTATAACCTTCCCTTAATTCAACGATTCCCCAAGTCTTTTTTTTATATCATCAGCACTGGTAGTAGATAAGCACCTTTGAATGCCCTCGTATCACAGAGCTGGATTGTGCAAAGTCCAGGCTGGTGATGGACTTCCGAAGGTGACTCAATTTCAATTTATAATCTTTATTCGGTTCTTAAAAAGACACCATAAAAGCACATCTACAATATACACACAAAATATTATAAAATACAATTCTGTTAAAAAAGATAAATTAGCTAAAATCATAATTCATCATACCAAGGGCCAGTAGTGGAGAGGAAGTCATATTTCTTGGGGTCAGGCGATTTTACAGTCATAATTCTCTGGTATTCCGTAACCTTAGTGCTAACCGGATAAAGTTTATAGTGCAAAATAAAGTGTGGGCATCTTCAGCTTCCTGGAGGAACTTCAGGGCCTGTTTCGCTTGTCTAAACTTTAGTTCTTTCAAAATCCCCACCAGGAACTTACGTCTTGGCATTGTGTAGAATGGGCATAATAAGACGAAATGAAGGGTATCCTGCGGAGACCTGTTGTCGCAGCCGCAGGTACCCTTCTCTTCCACTGTATGAGTGAACCCAGCAGGGACCGCAAATGAGTGGTGAAGCATGTTAAGTCTAAAACGGGTCATGAGATAGCGATCCTGGGAATTATACATTACCCTCAAATATGGCTCCATTCCTTGCTTTGGTGAAAGTTTACAGTACAATAAAACAGTGGGTTTAAGAGTTTCATTCTTCGCTCTAGTTATCCGTAGCCGTTCTAGAAAAAGTTTTTTTATCATAGTTTTGCTCTCACCAGGTAGGGATTCTGGGGAATTGAAGAAATTTACACAGTCAATCTCTGCAAATGATTTCTTAATATAGTTCAACCAGGGTATATTGTGTCCATTATCTCGTTTGAGGCAATCCAGAATAATTAGTCTTGTTAGGGTCGCCTCTGGGTTGGCCCATATCTTGACCCATGCCAGGAGTGGTTTAAGTTTAATCCGATCTTCTATAAAGGGTTCACCTACTTCCTCATGGGTAATATAGGCGGGGACACTCTGGGGCACTTTCAGGATTCTTCTCAGGAATTTATTTTCTTCTATCTGTATTTGCTGTGCCTTATTGTCTATGAAGCCCCACACTTCTGCGCCATAAGTTACCTTCGCACAGCAAATTGACCTGTATAGAGTTAGTATTTGTTCTGGGGACCACCTTCCCAGCCTTTGACCATACCCCATAATTGCTCCTGCTGACGCCGCTAATTTTGTAGCGTGTTTCTCTGCCAGGGGTTTAAAATTAAGGTGGCTGTCGAACAGTACCCCCAGGTATGAAAAAGTGTTAACCTGATTGATTTTATGTGTCCCGATGTAATAAGCAAGATTCCCTTTTTTCCTTTGCCCTAGAGACATGGTGTAGGATTTTTCCAGATTTGTTGTTAAATCCAGCTTGCCCATAAACTCTACGAAACCATCAATCAGCTTTTGTAGGCCTAGAGGGGTTCTAGCTAGTAAAACCGCGTCATCGGCGTAGAGTAGTACCGGCACTGCACGATGACCGATTTGTGGTGAATCCACCTTTAGTTTCAGTAGGTCTTTTTCCAGGGAGTTGATATATATGGAGAAAAGAAAAGGAGCAAGGATGCAACCCTGCCTTACTCCACTGGTGCAAGCAAAGGGGTCGGTCGTGTTTCCCTCTTGGTTAAATCTTACGCATGCAGTTGTGTTCCAGTGTAGCGATTGCAAAATGTCCACAAGGGATTGTTCCACACCTAGTTCTTTCAACAGGGACCAAAGCTTCCTTCTGTTTACGCGGTCAAAGGCCGCAGAGAGGTCCATAAACCCCATGTAGACAGACCCCTTCCCAGCGATGGTGTATTTTGCTGTCAGGAGATATAAATTCAAGCATTGGTCAGTGGTGGATCTTCCCTCCCTGAAACCATATTGGATGTCCGAAAATACCTGATGCTCCTCCACCCAGTCTTGTAAGCGGTGTAAAATGACCCGCCCCAGTACTTTCGCAGTCACATCAATGAGTGAAATGGGGCGGTAACATTGGGGGTCATTGCGATTTCCTTTTTTGTAGATCGGGACTATGGTCGCCGTCGACCAGGAGCGAGGCAATCCTGCCACCATTGCCTCGTTCAAGACCCTAGTAAGCAGCGGCGCCCATAGCTCGGGTCTACTCAGGAATAAATCTGGTGGAATTCCATCTGGACCGGGTGCTTTGTTTTTGCTTAACCCTGCTATTCCTGTTTCCACTTCTTCCAGGGAAAAGACCAGTTTGATTGGATGTAACTTCCTTGGATCATCCCCCTGAGTAGAATGTTTTGTGTGATTATAAAGACTCTGAAAATGAGTCTGCCATTGTTCTGGCAGAATGATGTTTGTTATTTTAGGTGCACCTAGGTCCTGAAAACATGGGGAGTTGATAACTTTCCAGAAACTTGAGGTATCTTTCCTTTCTGCGGCGTCCCTTAGATCCTCCCAGGCTTGGGTTTGCAAACTTTGTTTACGCTTTTTCAAAGCTTTTTTATATTCAAGTCTGTTCTGAGCTACCATGAGGTTATTCCTTGGTTTTGCATGAAGGCTGAGTTTCAATTTTTTGTGCGCCTTAGTACAAACAGAGTCAAACCAACGTGGCGTCAGGGGTGCCTTACTGTTACTCGGGGTCTTTAAGAGATTGTTAACATAGGACGCAATCTCTTCAAAAGCCCTGACCACCAGGGCTCCCTCTACCCTCGGATCAAGGCAAATGTTGATTGCGTTTTTGCCCTCAGTTATCAGTTTTTTATAAAAACTGTCCCCATCAATCCTGGCCCATCTGATTCTCCTTCCTTGGTCCACTGCCTTTTCTGTTATGTCATTTCTTTTTGAACCTGATTTAAAAACAAACCCTTTAGTTACAAGTATCACCGGATTGTGATCACTATAAATGCTTGTATCTATTGTGATTTTATTGATATTCCTTTTCAGAATGGGTGAGACAAGGATGTAGTCAATATAGGAATGGCAACCTCTGCCTCTAAAAGTTGGGTTTAGTTCTCCTTTTTCACCCAACTCTGCGAGATCTAGGGTTTGGGTGAGATTGTGCCTTTTCACTAGTTTCTCCAGGTCCCATCCTTCTTTAGTGTGAATAAAGTGTGGCCCTTTCGCTATGGTGCATCTTGACCAGTCTTTGGTAAAGGGTTTTAGTTTTTCGCAAAGATGACAATTAAAATCCCCCAACAGTATAAAACTCGGGGGGTTTGGTGTCTTATTTAGGGAATTCAAGTTTTCTAGACAGGAGTCCAATTCCCTTACAGCTTTTCCCTTTTCTGTTATACCAACAGCGTTATACCAGTTGATCAAAAAAAGGTGTTGTGTTTTGGAATGGTACCTTACTACTTGGAGGTTGTGTGAGCCTTGAGTGAGATTTGTCCAAGTGCCCTGGATAAGTAAATTAACGTATATCACTAATCCCCCACTTGCTCTCCCTGAGGGTGCTTTTATGGCTGGGACAAAGAAACTTTTGTAGCCCTCTAGACTGTGGTCATTTGGCTCAACAGCCCATGTTTCCTGTAGGCAGATTATTTGGAATTTATTTATGTAACTGACCCATTCTCTGGACTCCAATTTGGCTGCTAGTCCTGCTATATTCCAGGATACAATATGTAAATTTTCACAAGAGTTCTCCTTAGGGCGTCCTGTTTGGTCTCCTAGTGAGTGCATTGCGTGCTCGCCAAGTTTGGTTAATGTGGTGAATCTGGGTTGTGGTCTACAGTGAGTGACTGTTCTGCATTGTTCAGAGGTAGTCGTATATTCTGTGACTTTTGTCAGGTCACCTCTGCCTCTACTTATTTTGGGAGATCTATTGCCATCTCTCTTATGAAGGACAGGTGATAACCTGTTCACTTCTCCCCTTCTTGTTCCTATATCCAACAGTTCTGCCTCCCTTGGCCTTGTATGTTTCTTATTTTGCTTTCCCTTTTCGTGTCAATCCACCTGTTCAAGGACACTAAACCTATTCCAGTGTGCGTACTGTGTTTCAAAGGGGTCATAATTTGTAGTTGCAAAAAATGGTCTTTGCCACTGGTTTGGTCTATATTGGGTATCTATTTGAGGGTTTCTAGGCATCGGGGGTCTGTTAGTGTGCATAGGTCTCTGAAGTGCGTGAGGATAGAAGTAGGATAAATGTAGGGGATGGATTTGTGAATGGATATCACTAGAGGGCGCATTGCAAATATAGTTAACTGCTGCAATGTCTCTAAAGTTCACCGTGATTATATCCCCTGCTATTGTCTTGATGCCTTTGCCGATCCAATCACCCCTTCTTGCAGAGAGGATCTGGCCATGAATGTTGGGGGGTAGTGGTCTGTGTATTTGCAGCCACTGGGCGCATTTATTTTTTAGCTCTATAGCCGTTTCCCTTTTACCTTCTCTTAGAGGTGGAACTCCTGTTAATACCACTACGAAGGGTAAAGCTTCCGGTGGCAGATTGATTATCCTGAAGCGGGAGGCTGTTTTATTATCTTTAGTATTTACTGGAGGGATAGGGTTTGCCTTAGAGTTCAATTTCGGTGTTTGGGTATTGAATGGTTTTTGAGCAGACCCGGAAAGTGGTTTAGATGTTTTGGGGTTTGTTTGTTTATTAATCTTGTCTATGTTCGGTGTATTGCTACCTGTCTGAGTGACTTTTGTGCTTATTTGTGGGTCTCTGGGGGGATTGTTTGTGACCACATCCTGGGTTGGATTTGCCTGATCTTTCATTAGTGTATTGGATGAGACCCCATCCAGATTTGCTGTTAATGTGGCACCCCCTTGTGTTGGTTGGAATTTCATTCCAACGCCTTTGTTGTTTACAAGGGATGTCAACCTATCGATTTTAGATATGAGGGGTTTTAACAACACTGTGATGGAATGTTCTAAGTCCGTTTTGAGGTCAGTCACCATGTTGGTAATCCAGCAAGGTATTCCTGTAGTGGGAGGGTTTATGGGTGTCACCAGGTTATGGTTTCTAGTTTGGCCTTTTTTCCCCTCCCTTTTTGAACCTTCCTTGGGGTAGTTATTTTCTGTGGTGTTTAATTTCCTCTTGCTATTTTTTGTTTGTGAAGCAAATTGCTCTCTGTTCCTCTCTGTTGGAACCTGGGCGCACGGAAGATCGACAGGTGAGGAGGGGGAAATAGCCAGGCTAATGACAGGATCATCTGCGAGATCTAGAGAAGCTGCAGAGACGTTGTTTATAGTTTCCTGTGTGTCCTGGACGGTGATCACGGGTGGTAAAGACAGCCTCCTCTCCGTGTTAGCAATAGCATTGGAAACTGTCCCTATGGTTTGCTTGAGCATCTTATCTATGGCAGTTAATGTTGGTAATGTTTGTTGGGGATCCGGTTTTGATCTGGTGCTAGATCTCAATGTGGGCATTTTAGACTTTCTTACAGGTTTCTTCATAATGTGCTTAGCGGGGGTGCAATAAGAATGGGTGGGTATCGCTGAGTGTTATGCAGGAAAATTAGTTACCTTGTTCGTAGCCTGCAGTGATGGGATTTTCGGGGGGGTGGCCCAGCCCAGCCTCCTCTGGCCGATGAGGGCCGTAGAGGGCCCGCCCTTAGCCCTGGCTTCGCCCCGGGCGTCCCGCGACGCTGAGGGCTTTCTCCTTATGAAGCCCCTCCTGGTGCCTTGATCGTGCGTCAGGGAACGCGCCGTCGCCGCAAGGGCTGCCGGGGTTTGTAGTCCCGGAGCGGCGGTGGCGTACCTGGTGCTGGCGGTCGTTTGCTGCTGGTAGAATATGGCGTGTCAGTGGTCCGCAGGTCTCCTCCTGCCGCTTGTCTCGTCTTTCACAAGGACTCCGCCGAGTGCAAGGTATGTTAGATTCCCCCCGCTCCACCGAGGGCTTTCTCCTTATGAAGCCCCTCCTGGCGCCTTGATCGTGCGTCAGGGAACGCGCCGCCGCCGCAAAGGCTGCCGGGGTTTGTAGTCCCGGAGCGGCGGTGGCGTGCCTGGTGCTGGCGGTCGTTTGCTGCTGGTAGAATATGGCGTGTCAGTGGTCCGCAGGTCTCCTCCTGCCGCTTGTCTCGTCTTTCACAAGGACTCCGCCGAGTGCAAGGTATGTTAGATTCCCCCCGCTCCACCGAGGGCTTTCTCCTTATGAAGCCCCTCCTGGCGCCTTGATCGTGCGTCAGGGAACGTGCCGCCGCCGCAAGGGCTGCCGGGGTTTGTAGTCCCGGAGCGGCGGTGGCGTGCCTGGTGCTGGCGGTCGTTTGCTGCTGGTAGAATATGGCGTGTCAGTGGTCCGCAGGTCTCCTCCTGCCGCTTGTCTCGTCTTTCACAAGGACTCCGCCGAGTGCAAGGTATGTTAGATTCCCCCCGCTCCACCGAGGGCTTTCTCCTTATGAAGCCCCTCCTGGCGCCTTGATCGTGCGTCAGGGAACGCGCCGCCGCCGCAAGGGCTGCCGGGGTTTGTAGTCCCGGAGCGGCGGTGGCGTGCCTGGTGCTGGCGGTCGTTTGCTGCTGGTAGAATATGGCGTGTCAGTGGTCCGCAGGTCTCCTCCTGCCGCTTGTCTCGTCTTTCACAAGGACTCCGCCGAGTGCAAGGTATGTTAGATTCCCCCCGAAGGTGACTCATCAGGGCAGGTTGCCCTTAATCTGCCCGCTCCTGTTAGAGATAGTGAGTGTGCCAGGCGTGTGGGCGTTGTTGGAAAGAAGCAACGGAGAAGCTTGGAGACAGTCAGAGGTGGCAGGAAATAAAATGCAAAAAACGTAAAGGGCTGAAAGTAATGCATGAGCTGTGGGGGGTGGGCGACTTGGAGCCCTTTGGAGTGGGTATTTTGGTGGGGAGGAGCATAGGAGAGGCACAGCCAAAAAACACATGCACTCTCATGAAGTACTGAAAGAAATAAGTAGTTCCCTGAATGTGAGTAGTGGAAGGATACAAGTCATCCTTTCAAAAGGATTGTAAAGAAGCTATTCTCCAGGGCAGGGTCAAACACAAAGTGCCTTATTACGACGTCGGGCGGAAGGCCCTACGACAGCTTGTCAGTGGTGGTCCGCCCAACATCTGAGGCATCAGTCTAACCGCCATATTATGATACCGGCGGTCCAACCGATGCCTGCAGGGGGAATATGCTCCACCTCCAGCAGGCTCAAGGACCCTGTCGCGGAATCAGGCTGTACAATCTCCAAAATGGAGGCAGTATCTGCTCAGTCACCGCCTTGGGGATTATGAAGCACGTTTCCTGCAGCCTTTTCATGTTGGTTCTTCGTCATGAAAAGGCTGGCAGACTGGGCTGGACTGGCCATAGCGGGCTCCGGGCAATCCCCCGGTGCGCCGCACAGTTGGGGGGCGGTTCTGGGCCCCTTGGGGCCGTTTTTGTTACAGGGCCGTTTTTGCAGCGTAGCTGCAAAATTCGGCCCTGTACCAAAATCGGCCGAAAACTGGCCCTGGCAAAGAGCTCGGCGGCACCTCCAACCCCCCCGAGTGGGAAGGGGGGGGGGAGGGGGGCGGCCGAGCACTTTGCCAGGGCCGGTTGTGGTTCCCAGTCCAGCCCTGCTGGTAGAAAGGGTCTTTTGGGGCCCTTAGCAGGATCTATGTCCCCCGAGGCCCTCAGCTATGGGCCCCGGGGAGCCCAGGTGCCCTCCTAGACATCCAAGCATCATGTGGCAGGCACCGCAGGGTGCTTGCCTTGCGCTGCATGAATGTTTTAAAAGTGTATTTTTCCTATTGTGATGTGCTGCTGCACGCAGCAGAAGCTGCAATAGGAAAAATATACTTTCCAACCGCCGTGAAGGCAGTCACATTGTAATTTGGGAAGTGGGACCACCGACTCCATGTTGGGCAGTCCCGTTTCTGACACAATGCCGGTCGGACGCTCGTCCAACCGGCATCAGAATGAGGCCCAAAGAGAGGAATGAAAGCCGTTGAATAAAAAGCAAGCAAATGACAACAACAAGAAAGCCAACCAAAAGTAATTGTAAGAAATCGGCTAGTCTAAATTCCACTGTAAGTTTTGAAATCGTCTACAATAGGCCTTTTCGATGACATATTGCCGGAAGGTGATACCTAAAAAGAAAAAGGCAAGGAAAACAGTCTAGGGGAATTTTCAGAAATGTCTTTGTAACCAAATATGGAGCATAGGTGTGCAAACAAATATTCTGAAAAAGCAAATGCCTTGTGCTGGGTTCAAAGAACCAGGATTAGCCAACATGTAAATGTAATATTGCAGAAAACACTTTGATTGTCTGCATTACTAAATATAGGGATAGAGGAGAAATAAGGCTTTCAATGACGTACGACTTGGGGAGTATTCAGGCAAAATTGTAGAGAACACTATTAAATTTGTATGCAGCTTTCTAGTGTAAAAATGCATATAAAATTAATTCTGCAAAATATAAAAGTGCTTTTATTGTGCTGGCTGTGCTGTGCTGTGCTGTGACACGGCTCTCTTATGCTTAGGGATGAGGATTGAGGGGCTTAAATTTTTCGGAACAAGGAAAATATTGTACACGCAGGCAAATAAAATTGCAGTTTGACCAGGTTTCTGTGCATGCTCAAGGTGATCTTTCTGAATCCCAACAAAAATCAGAAAATTGTGGAAATATCAGACGCAAATCAAGGATGGAGATATTATAGACTTAAAAAAATGGCAATCACATGAGTCGGTGTAGCCTCACAGGAAAATTCAGAAACCACCCATGTGTTCTTCTTTGATCATATACGGTGTATTAAAATACCAGATGATCACAGGGGTCTAGTCCACTGAAAGAAGGTGTGGTCCGGTGGGAGCACAGTCAAGGTGTACTTTACCAGTAACTGTGCAAAGTGCTATCTGTCCCATCCTCAGGGCTCACTTTAAATTGCAATGAAGAAAAGTTTTGTATAACATTATTAACTACATTTAAATCTTTGAATGTTGTAATGCCTCGTGTCCTCAGTTTCAAGCAAATCCGGTTAATGACCCTCTCATAATCCATTCACTTTAGTTTTTTAAAATATTTTTTAATGTATTTCACGGGGGTACCTGTAGCCATTTAACCTGTACTGAAGAGTAGAGAGGCTCCGATTGGGAAACATGCATCACATCAGAAGATTAGCTATCCCACCATTACCATAGACCTTCATATCCTGCACAAAATGCAAAACTCTCCCAGAACTGTGTTAACCACTAGAGTTACCTTACCGCTAATACAATCCCTTCAGAATTGGTGGGCACACAATGATGTCTGTAGCGAGTGTCTTAACCCTGTAAGATATTTTAAAATTCAGCCTCTCCGTTATCAATTAAGTAGCCTAGAACAGATTGACAGTCAATTATGTTCTTGTTTCCAATTTCTTTGCAGCAGATTTTTTACAAAGGTGTATGTTGACTGTCAAACTGCGTTTCAAGTTCTGCCCATCATAACTTTCCTCTGCCACACCTTGGCCACCTGTCTGGGATAGATCTACATAGGAATGATAGTATGATCATTCAGTGCCTAGAGGTCAGCACAAGGCTGATTCCCAGCACCACCCTGGCATCATCTGATTTCGGTGTAATGGGGACCCCGGTTCCACTGGCCTTGTGAGGAGCAACAAGTAGGCGATGCCCTTGTGGTCATCTCTTTAGGGTTAACAAGTCAGTGAGTGTGAAGGACTTAGCTGTGCTTGCTCCAATCCCAGGTGGAGAATCCTGCATAAAACCTTGCAAAAAGCAAGTAGGCTCAAGCAGAGATCCGGTTTAGCAAGTTGGGATAGGCCCTGCCTTGCATTGCATTGTCGGTTCCTCCAAGTATCTTCCAAGCCCCTTCAATATGTCTCCCTGCTTGGAATCTTACTGCCGAGGGCCAGGTGATAAGAGACCTCTGAGGCATTCTTATTTTGAGGGTAAAGGTCATATGATCATCAGCATTAGATTAAATAAGATCGTGCTTATGCAGACAGTACCTCTGCTGGAATGGGCGAGGGCTACACCATCAGATGTGTGGAACTCCCTTCCCCATCTATAGTGGCTCTTTGTCTCAGTAGACATTATGAGCATTGCAGAGAACCTTAAATTGAATGCTGGTCTTCTGCTGCAAGCTATCGGAGAGATTTTCAGGGTGGTTTTGGTGTTGTTGCATTTGCAGAGGTTTTGGACAGATTCTAGCTGTGTGGTCTTGTAGCCTGGCCATTAGTTTCTGAAGGAGATTGGTGCCTTGCCAATGCCAAAGTGCTGCCTGCATGGCTGCGTTTGATCTCGTCAAACAGAATAATACAGCACTGAAGGTAAACACCAAGGGTCTACTTTCCGAAACTCTGATAAAGCGAAGGTTTGTGGGAACAGCCTTTCGGATTACAAACCATGCATTAGAAAGCACCGGTTGCACGGCTCGCGCTGGGGCCGAGCAGCGCGCGCGCCAGCAGCTCACTTTGGACACACGCCAGGGAGGCGCTCGATGGCAGATCGTCTGCAGGGAACTGGAGCCGGATGGGCGACATGAAAGTCTGCCCTTAAAGGGTTTCAGGCAGTGTGCCTGAAGGTCAGACCTCAGAGCAGCAGCCAGCATTCACTTTTGTCGTTTTCATCTGTAATGTTAAACATTGTGGGGCTGGAAATTAACTAGTCACAGAGAACAACCCACAACAACATGCACCAGGAATGGTGTCCACGGTGTGACTTGTCAGCAGTTCAGGTTTTTTGCTGCTCGTTTTGCGCCTCATGGTATATGATGATCCATGGGGTGAGTCTTTACTGGATCATGTTACTTCCCACCTCGTGCCAGGTAGACATGGATAGGATAAGAATTAAGAAGGGACCACCTTAGTGGCCACCCACCTGGAGAAGTAGCCACATCAACAAGGACTGAAGAGGACTTCATGTGATACCCCTCATATAAGCAAGGCCAGCTTATGGCATGGGCAAGTTGGGCCGGGGCACCTAGCGTCAGAGAAGCGCCCTGAATTTACTTAGCAGCCGGCTTATCATTCTTTTTTTATTTTTAGTCCAGGCTGTCCGCGCTCACAGGCTCTCATACCCTTCCTGTAGTTTGCCTTTCTTGTCCCCACTTCATTCGTCTCACTGAGCTAATGCTTGCAAATTGAGCATGGAAATGAGCTCCGGTGTGGTTGTGGCACTAGTGATTCAAGCAGGAGGGAAGATGGGGGGAGGTGTTTGGTAGGGAAATGTGTGCCCAAGTCAGTAACTGCTCTGAAGGAATCAGCATGACCTGACCCATGAACACAAAAGTGCCCCCAGAAGCAAGGTGAAAGAGGTCAGAGATAAGGTAAGTGGCAGTGAAGGTTGACGAAAGTAGACCTTCACTAATTCTCTGTCACGCACAGCGGCATCGCCCCTTATATATCACCAGGTGCTCTCCACTGGAGGGCAGCGGCTACTTCTGTAACAGCATCACTGTATCCAATAGGACCGTCCCAATACTGCTTCACTTTCGGAAGGAGCTGAAGATCCACCTCTTTAAAGAATACTACATCACAATGCATTAACCGTCGACATCCCAGCTTCCACTCCTATCACTCGTTGACTATGTGTTTGTCTTTGAGCCTGTGCAGTGCCCCACTGCCTTTTGGCTACGTTTGCCCTATAAAAGTACCCTGTCATACATTCATAGCTGGCGGGCTTATTTAAGAGTCTCGGTGCTCCTGTAGCACTGAGCATTCTCGCTGGCCTCCTGGAGGACTGGGAGAATGCCTAGCTAGTGTTAGTCACACCTCTATCTATGGCACTTCGCCCGTAAAACCTAGAGTACGCTGGCACCTCTCCTGTGGGTCAAGGTTTGTGTGGAGAGGCGGAAGCTTTCCATTGGTGTATGAGTAAGAGGTGGTGGGAGTTCAGTCTTTTGTTCTCGGACCCTGGACGTGCATGAGGGCAGGGTCATCTGTTGTGAGTCCAGCATGGCCAGCTAACCTACACCAGTTGGGGAAATGCTTTACCTACACTTTGTCATGCACTAAATGTGCTCTTCATCTTTTCCACTTTGCTTTCCCCCAAACAACCACAACTCTGGGTGGGATAGAGGTTAACCAAGAGATAGACACATTTGAGACTAGCACAATGTCATCCGCTTTGCTACTGTTTTCTCAAGGCTTCAACCTGGAGCTCCTTCTCTTCTCTGCATACACCTGTTCAGCCCCTAGAACTATTCTCTTCTTGGTCTATCTGTTCGCTTTCTACTGATTTTCACAATACTTTGAAGCTCACGTCCGGCATCAGAGCTCCACTGCTTTATAGCTAGGTTTGCACTATACAAATCTACACACATTCATAGTCAAAGATTCCACTAAAGTTGTGTGCTAAGATGAAGTGAATTTTAGGGAAGGAAGGAGGAGAATGGCTTTCTTGTGGTTGAATGGAGGGGTCTACAATTCATGATAGTTTACAATGAAGCAGAATAATCATGGATGGTGAAGATACATTGTTTGGAAATGTAGTGTTCTCTGAAAAGGTTAGACTTCAGATCTTTTCTGGATTGCAGGGAGGTTGCATCTGTTCTGATGTTGATGGCGATGTGATTCTTGATCCTAGGAGATTCACTCATTTTCTTCTGTGTATTTTATGTGTCTTGCAACCATTAACCCAATGTGATATATCATATCATGCATGAATGTAACTGATTGTATTATATCTATAGGGGTCTTTCCTCATATGCAATAACCATTGTCCTGAAGATGGTCTGACAGACTGACGCCATCCAAGATCGAAACATCAACTACATCATCTACTTCCAAAATATTGATTTATCCAAGTGATTATTATTCTCATTAGGAGATATGTCATTGATATTTTGATTGGAATAGAATTTTTTTCATGAACTGTAGAACAAATTCGATTTCACCCTTTTCATGATTTTTTGCTGAATTCATTTTTCATGTGTACTCCTTTTTAACTTAATCTATATATATATATATATAAATATTTATGTATTTTCAAAAGATATCCTCATGTTTTGTGCTTTATATATTCATTTACTGACTTTGTCGAATGACATATTGGGTGTCTGCTCTGATTAGACTCACCCCCAGAGTAGTTCCAATATAAATAACTACATACCTTTTTCTAAAACAAAGTTTCGTGTAGGCATCTTTACCTGTCATTATCTTTCTAAAAGTGAAATTTCAAAAATAGTGATGATAAATTCAACTTTGTCAGCAAAGAGGATTTATCATTTCTATTCCAATAAGATGAAACGTGATAGAGCTACTCCTTCTCAATTAGGAATTACAGCTTATACGTGTACTAAGCAATTCCCAATGTTAACCTACGAGATGGGTAGGCCTCACAGTAGTAAAAGTCACATGTGGGTGTTTTTCACTAACAGGACATGCAAAACTTAACAATACGTTTCTTAACTTTTAAGTACACAGCATCCTATGGGTTGCCTAGGGCCTACCTTAGGGGTGATTTATATGCAATAACAGGGGAATTTAAGGATTGGAAAGGGATTTTAAATGGCAAGTCAACATGGCAGTAAAACTGCACACGGATGCTCTACAGTGGCAGTGCCTGAGATGTTTAAAGTGCTACTTGTGTTGGTGGCACAGTCAGTGTTGCAGGCCCACTAGTAGCATTTAATTTACAAGCCCTGGGCACATGTACTGCACTCTACTAGAGATTTGTAGATACATTAAATATGTCAATTGTGTATAAGTCACCCAAACCATATTTAGGGGAGAAGCACATGCACTTTAGCACTGGTTGGCAGTAGTAAAGTACTCAGAGTTACTAAGGTCAACAAAAAGAATACCACAAAAGAGTGAGGCAAACAGGCAAAAAGTTAGGGAAGGCCATCCTAAGGGTGACTGGTGTAATAATTGAGCAGAAAATGCACCATTTACCTCTTTGGGGTTTGCCTAATTTTGTCCCTCAAGCCACCCATATTTTATCAGCAGCTGCGGTTTCTTTATGGGGGGCGTGAGAGCGTTGCCCCCCCTGTCTGTTTTTGTTGCCTCCAGGCAGCCCCATAAACTTTTACTTGATTCAATTTAGCATATTGGCATCGGCATAGCCCCGCAATTTGCCTTCCAGAGTGAATGAAGGGCGGGGGTGGAGCATGAATCATGATTGATTGACAGGTGGTGCAGCTAGACCTGGGGGTTGAAGTGCTCATGTCCAGTTGGGCAGGTGCCTTGCTCTGCCCAACCCGACAATGCGCACTTGAACCCTCGCCAAGCTTCATGATGTTAGAAGCCTGGTGGTTTACCGTCACTGTTTTCGCTTAGACGCTCAGTTCTCTGGATTAATTTCAACAAGAGGGCGCAGGCATTTCCCAGATTGTGTGGAATTGCGATTTCTTAGATCTCGTCCGTTTTTCAACTGTAACAGGCTCTTAGTTTGAAATAAAACAGCAGAGCACATGCCCTGACGAAGTTACAACAAGTAACAAAACGCGTTGGCTGTGTATGTGCTTTGGGTAAAATTACCTAAATAAAGAAGAAAAAACTCTTGGACTATAAGAATTTGTGTAATTCCTTACTGGGTGCGCCTCCCATCTTTTGTTCACAATTCGCATGTAAAGTGCCGTGCTCAGATGACATGCCCTTACGTGAATGTCAGCTGTGCTGTGGGCTTTTGAGGAAGCAGACACCGGTAAATTAAACAGCTACATGCTCTCCCGAAAATGCCACATTTTTTCATTACAATCGCTGTCTCTTAGAGTTGGTGTCTGCAATCACGATATTCTGTAGATTTGATTGCCCGGATGAATGCCTATTGTCCCTTGTCGGCCTCCCTCACTGCATTGGGAACCATTGTCAAGGATTTACAGAAGGCATTTTTATTAATCAGAGGGGTTGTTCCTATAATCCTTGCTAATGTCCTTTTTGCACGATGTTGGGTTAGTTTTTCCAGTGCAGCACAAACAAGCATTTACAATGCAATGGTTTAGCCTTCGGAAAAGTTAGAGCTATTGGCATTGTAAATGACAATTTTTTTTATTTATGTGTTGGTTTTGAAAACAGATAAATAAATGGCATTGTCATTTACAATGCCAATAGCTTCATGCAGCAGCAGGTAGTCAGGGGCAGTAGGATAAAGTGGATTAGCATTAAAGATTTTGAAAGGCCACCGTGACTAAACCTAGCATCAGAATCAACAAAACACTTTGATATGTACCAGGTATACATGCAGATATGTTGGATGCAGACAATGCAAGAAGTTCGTCCTCAAGTGCCACAAAATGTCCTCAATCGTTTAAGAACATGTTTTAAGGCACCTCCTAACATTCATCCAAGTGGAATTGAAAATATTAAAGCAAAAGATGTTGCATAATCTGGGATAACAATTACACAACCCCCCCCCCCCCCAAATATACTTAGATTTCACACATCTGGTTTATGGAACAACCACAAAGACATTTTAGAAAAAATCTGAAGTTTAAGTCCGTCACAAACCTTCATGGCAAATAAACGAGTTCCCATCAACACAAAACAGCATGATTTTTCTGTGGCTTTCTCGTCATAGCAGAGACGAGAGGAGCATATTGGGCAAGTATATTGAAGCCTCCAGTAACTGAGGAAGGGATAAACATAGCAAGTGTTGCGGAAAATGCCATCTTGTACTGTAAGACCCCACAGTAGTATCACACTTCTGGTGTTTGGGATACAATCAGTATTCAGCCCAGAGAACTGTCTAAGACCGGTTTAGCTGCTTGAAGAGCGTGTCTCTGTATCAACCAGCAACATCTCAGCCCCATTTGGGATTCTAGAGGATAATTTTCCTGTACAAATCCCATTGACCATTTGTTGTTTCCACCTCTTTTCTCTCTGGGATTCCGCTGCCTGCAACATGGTTCTCTGATTTGTTTGGCTGGGATTATGAATTTTAAAAGCAACACATATTGCCCAATGTATCCGGTCAGTTGGACCCCGTACCTTGTGTTTCCTTTGAAGGTCAGCAGAACCAGCTGGCAGTATATGATGTCAGGACCAATGAAGGTCTTGTAAGCAAACAACTGTCTGGCAATCTGAACTTTCTGCATAGCAGGGAATTTGAGCAAAGATTGAGAAACTAAACAAATGGCTTAGGCAGGTATGCAGGGATGAAAGAGCTGCCATAAGCAGAGAGGTGTTTTGGTTGGACAGTGCTTTGGACCAGGTAAAGAGCCTTATGGAAAATGCAGTGGGCAATCGTGAGCCAATGAGGTAAAGACATAATGGACAGATGCAGACCAAATGGCCTTTGCATGGTGAACTTGTGACCACCCCAGCCCTGAGTACACTAATCCAGTGTTGACAATGTGAGGCGCCGGACCAGTCTTGTGACCTAGAGAGGCGCAACAATTGTGCCCTCAAGATGAACTACAGGCCCTGTCATAGGTGCATCACGTATAACTGTGATGGCAGAGTGCTGTGTTTTAGGATTATAGTCTGGCCAGATATTTTTCTCTGTCTCACCGAGAACGTAATCTACTGACCCCTCTAGGGGGTGGTGTGGTATGTGTGTGTGATAACTGTATGGTAACAAAGCTCTATATCTGTGTGTAAGTATAAATAATGAAGCCAGTGGAATCCATTTTGGATGCTCCTGGACAATATGAGTTGAAAGTTAAAATAAATACACTTTCAAAAATTCGTTTTGCAAAATAAAAAATAGCTATTGAATAGCATTTCCCAATTTTGATCAGGAGTCTTCTTTTGGTTGAGAATTGAGTGTCTTAGAACAGAGTATCAGTATTGGCATTTTCGTTCTGCTGTCCTGGTTAAGCAAGGCACATTTCTCAAATGCAGTCTGCTTTTTGTGGGTACTGCTCACGTTGGAGACAATCTGGTCTTCTTCCCTGGACAGTCTATTCACCTGCAGGGGCAGTAACACCCCTTCTATCTCTCACCAGTCGGGCTTCTTGACATCAGGCAGACCCTCAGCTCTTTCACCAAAATGTGAAGACTTCAGGTGATGTCCAGGGCTTTGAAAGGGGTGTGGCCTAAGAAGCAGAACTAGAACTCTGTCCAAGAAGCATAGCCAACATATATAAGGGCATGGCTTAAAACAGGTGAACTAAAATCATATCTCACATCAACAGGTACTGTGAGAAACCTTCACTACCTTCATCCTCCTCTCATCGTTGCCCATTATAACCACCCACTCACAACCTGAGCTCACACATACACCTAGAGGTAGCGTAATTCACAGTACACACTATATAAGAGCAATAAGCTGCATGAGAAAAATAACAGAAACATATTCTGGATACAGCAAACACTTTTAAAAGGATGCAGGATTAAATACAATATATGAAATGTTCAAATGAACTGCATCTCTTGAATGAATTACCTTAACAGGATTTACACTCATTGTTCAGAAATTGATCAGTGTTTTCCCCTGTAAACTAGAGGCATGAATATAGGGTCGGCTAGGGGTCCATTTCAGGGTCAAGTTTGTAATTACTGCCAGGTCTGAGACATTTGGGTCCTCAACCCATTTAAAGCCCCGACTTTACCTCATTCTGTACCAGAGTTCTTGCATCTCTAAAGCATTCCTTGACTGTACAGCCACTCTAATCTTCGACAGTAAAGCACTTTATGATATTACATTCCAGCCAATGAGCACTGCAGCTGTGTACAAGAAGGCCGTTAGACCTCAATGTTAAACTCTGGTTAAACATAAGAGAATTGTCCGAGGTGGGTGTTGTAAAAAAAGACAAATTGCAACGTAATTTATTGTAACACGGCCAGAATTATTCCATGTGACCAATAGATGACAACTGGTGCCTTAAAATGATGCACATCAGTGGAATGGTGATCGCGCGTCAAGAAAATAATATGTATTACGTAATGTGGAAACTTAGATGGAGATAAGCAGCGGCCGTTCAACATTGACTGCGCGCAGCTAGTAATTCCACTACTCCGAGCACCAGGTAAACCACTCCGTTTCTCTCTCGAAAAAACAAGAGAGGGCCAGTGAGCTTCTGGAAACAATTGGGATAGGCAGTGTGCGCTTTACAAACAAAATAGCAAAAAACACAGTTGATGGACAGAATGTAGAACAATGTCATACATTCACCCCAGTACAAGGATCTGGGCCTAAATCCATCGTTTTTTTGCACTCCACACCACCCTGGGTTAGACACTGGCTATATCCAAATCAGCTCTGACCCTGTGCCTCATGGGAACAGTCCAGTCCGAACTACCAAGCCATGTCTTTCCCAGACCGGAATCAAGCATCCAAGGACCGGTTTCTAGCTATCAGCCTTCATTAGCCTGGATAGCTTGACTCCAGTGGTGTGGAGAGCCTGGGACTCACGTCTGAGCATACCCAGCCCACTCGGGGTGAAAATTGCAAAAAACACAGGTGATGGACAGAATGTAGAACAATGTCATACATTCACCCCAGTACAAGGATCTGGGCCTAAATCCATCGTTTTTTTGCACTCCACACCACCCTGGGTTAGACACTGGCTATATCCAAATCAGCTCTGACCCTGTGCCTCATGGGAACAGTCCAGTCCGAACTACCAAGCCATGTCTTTCCCAGACCGGAATCAAGCATCCAAGGACCGGTTTCTAGCTATCAGCCTTCATCAGCCTGGATAGCTTGACTCCAGTGGTGTGGAGAGCCTGGGACTCACGTCTGAGCATACCCAGCCCACTCGGGGTGAAAATTGCAAAAAACACAGTTGATGGACAGAATGTAGAACAATGTCATACATTCACCCCAGTACAAGGATCTGGGCCTAAATCCATCGTTTTTTTGCACTCCACACCACCCTGGGTTAGACACTGGCTATATGCAAATCAGCTCTGACCCTGTGCCTCATGGGAACAGTCCAGAAACCGGTCCTTGGATGCTTGATTCCGGTCTGGGAAAGACATGGCTTGGTAGTTCGGACTGGACTGTTCCCATGAGGCACAGGGTCAGAGCTGATTTGCATATAGCCAGTGTCTAACCCAGGGTGGTGTGGAGTGCAAAAAAATGATGGATTTAGGCCCAGATCCTTGTACTGGGGTGAATGTATGACATTGTTCTACATTCTGTCCATAAACTGTGTTTTTTGCAATTTTCACCCCGAGTGGGCTGGGTATGCTCAGACGTGAGTCCCAGGCTCTCCACACCACTGCAGTCAAGCTATCCAGGCTGATGAAGGCTGATAGCCAGAAACCGGTCCTTGGATGCTTGATTCCGGTCTGGGAAAGACATGGCTTGGTAGTTCGGACTGGACTGTTCCCATGAGGCACAGGGTCAGAGCTGATTTGCATATAGCCAGTGTCTAACCCAGGGTGGTGTGGAGTGCAAAAAAACGATGGATTTAGGCCCAGATCCTTGTACTGGGGTGAATGTATGACATTGTTCTACATTCTGTCCATCAACTGTGTTTTTTGCAATTTTCTCCCCGAGTGGGCTGGGTATGCTCAGACGTGAGTCCCAGGCTCTCCACACCACTGGAGTCAAGCTATCTAGGCTGATGAAGGCTGATAGCCAGAAACCGGTCCTTGGATGCTTGATTCCGGTCTGGGAAAGACATGGCTTGGTAGTTCGGACTGGACTGTTCCCATGAGGCACAGGGTCAGAGCTGATTTGCATATAGCCAGTGTCTAACCCAGGGTGGTGTGGAGTGCAAAAAAACGATGGATTTAGGCCCAGATCCTTGTACTGGGGTGAATGTATGACATTGTTCTACATTCTGTCCATCAACTGTGTTTTTTGCAATTTTCACCCCGAGTGGGCTGGGTATGCTCAGACGTGAGTCCCAGGCTCTCCACACCACTGGAGTCAAGCTATCCAGGCTGATGAAGGTTGATAGCCAGAAACCGGTCCTTGGATGCTTGATTCCGGTCTGGGAAAGACATGGCTTGGTAGTTCGGACTGGACTGTTCCCATGAGGCACAGGGTCAGAGCTGATTTGCATATAGCCAGTGTCTAACCCAGGGGGGTGTGGAGTGCAAAAAAACGATGGATTTAGGCCCAGATCCTTGTACTGGGGTGAATGTATGACATTGTTCTACATTCTGTCCATCAACTGTGTTTTTTGCAATTTACAAACAAAATAGGCATGAACAAACATAAAAGGGTCCCCTCTGCGCAGCCTTCAGGGCCCACTTTTGCCCTTGTCCGTTTGGAAGGTTATAAATATATAATCTGGTTTTTTTGGGAAGGCGGGGGTTTTGTGTACTGTTTGTTCTGTTCTCAGTAAATCACCTCAGTTGCGAGGCTTTTCACAACCCAGACACAAATGCTGGATTGTGATGGTTACCGTCCACTCACACAATCAAACACACCATGACTGCCCCCGGGCCTGCAGGCACACTGGCCCCTCATAAATACCGCGAGAGGTGAGGGCGAGAAGGTTACAGTAAAGACCGCAGACACATGGGCTGTCCGGCCACATGCAAATTCATTTATGAGCCCAAAGAAGTACATGGAAGACAGGTTTCGACTTTTCACGAGCATCCGAATTCCCTCAGGGGATGGCTTTGTGCGACACAATCTCCGCGGCCGCACGAACCTCCTCACGGAAGAGTACTAGTATGACCCATTAAAATGTACGTCTCTAGTTGAAAACATCGATGGATATTAAAGTGCGGCCACATGCGTACTTATATATAAGTCTATAAAGTTTGTTCTTGGGAGGCCAAAAAGAAGTCAGTGCTAAGCCGCATCCTTAGCAACAAGCTCCGCGTGGCCAAACACACGCCGGCACCCAGAGATTCTCACGGACAGCGGGATGGGGAGGCCGGGCGGGCACACAGACAGCGGGAGGGGGGGTGGGCAGGCAACATAAGACGAGACGAGTAAAAGACGAGCGGGAAAGGCACGGACAGTGGGAGGGGGGGCGGGAAATGCACGGACAGCGGGAGGGGGGGCGGGAACGACTAAAGCACTCACCTGGACCTGGACTTCCTCTGGAGGCGGTCGGCCGCAGAATGGCCAAACGAAACATGGACGACAAAAAAAATAAACCCCGCCCACGGCCGCATGACGTTGTCAAAGGGGCCGGATGAGTAAAAATGGCCGGAACGCCCAAAAATCTGCTCCGCAATTGACGGACAGATCTCTGTTCCAATGGCTAGCCTCCATTTATGGAGCTAGCCAATGGAACAGAGGGGCGGGACTAGACTCACATACTCTAAACAAAAGATTTCGCCTGTGCAAAACGCTGCTTACGCAGCTTTTCGCCAGGTCGAAACCTAAAAAAGCAATACTGGCAACTCACGGTAAGGATTTACGGTGTGTGGGCCTACCTCGCCATTCTAACTTTCTCAACTCGGAATGGCTACTGATGAGTTAATACCATGTTGTCCTCCATTCAGAGCTTCAAAACGTGGAATGTGACATAATTTCCCTGCACAAATTCTGCCAGAAATGTGTGTGAGAACAAAGTTTGTTTTTTAAACATGCAGTCTGTAACCACCCGATTAGGTGCAAATTTCCATTTCCACCTAAATCTGGATTACCAGCCCCGTGGCCTCGTGCTTTTATTCTCAGAGAAGTGTGTTTAGGTTTTTGCCTCACATTTTAGTTGTGACTCAAGAACCAATCTCGCAGACCATTTCCGCTGTCATGACAAGAGATTGCTTTGAATGAACCTTTGACCTGTTCTGAAAACAGGTGTCCTATGTCCAGTTTTGCTCGGTGAACATTACAGTGCTTTACTGCAGCAGGAAATGTGTTCAGATTACAAGGTTACATATCTGTTTTCGATGGCCAGGCACGTTAGAAGCTGCGCGCTAAACTGTTTTAAACGCACAGAGGTGAGAGACAGCAAAAATTTAGATTGAAATTTTATTTATATAGCGCTTACTACCTCTGACGAGGCATCGAAGCGCCTATATGTTTTAGAGCGTTTGTGTGAATTCTGGGGGAGATTGGGCCTGCTGGACGTTCCTTCTGCAGGTTCGGCCTGGCCTAACGCTAAGAGGAATCTGGCAGTGCCCTTTGGGCTGGTCCGCGACAGGTCAGCGTGTGAGCCTTTTTTGTGTGGCTGTATGTTGGCCTGTTTGTGTTCTGCTAAAAAACCCTCATTCACGTACCAAGGCATCAAATGGCGGTGTATCTTGATTGTCCACCTTTTTTTTGGCAACGTGACAGCATCATCATAGGGTTTGATTGTATGCTTCCTCCACCCGGAGGTAGACCACTGATTAGTACAGTAGTGATTAGTGATTAAAAAAGATGGTGTGTTCAGTTAAAAAAGGGCTTTCTTAATCAGTTCAGACAAATTTTAATTAGTACTGGAAAGTAAGCCTAGTTAAAAAGGTTTGGCGTGCGCAGGACGCTAGAGTTAGGGGGCTTCCGCACTGTCTAATGTCCATAAAAATGTTGACATGTTTCAGCCATCAATAGCCCATAAGGGGTCAGGTTGGCTTTTTTCAGGACCTAGTATCTATAGTGAAATAAAGAAAAGTGAAGTAACCTTGTGTTGTAGGTTGATTCTTGGAATAATTTTCCGAATCTGGGAAGGCCTGTAAGTACCTTCGAGTGTTCGTTAAAAAACCTCCTCGAGCGTGCTGAGGCTGTGCCTCCTAAGCAGTTTTCGTCACGACTTGTGCGGTCTCTGCCTGCAGACCCCGGAAGCCAGAAACGAATAGATTACAAAACCCTGGTTACTCAGGACAAGTCCCCCATTGATTTTTTGATATTGAAGCTAAGGAAATTGAAAGGATCACAAACTTTTCCTTCTCCCTCTGATTGATAAAGATTGTGTTCTGCTGCTGCCTGGGCTCAGGTTTACTATTGTTTTCCCTGATCATATTGCCGCAAACATTCATTACAGCAAAAACACAAATACATGCCAGTCCACTGTACCACAAGATAACTATACACCATGCACCATGTCTTTACAAGTTGAAATCTGTCCCAATTTGCAAATATCATCATGTGGGCCATTTTTTAGCTTGCTAGGGTCCGCTTTTATTTTGGTGCCCTTGCTGGAGCTTATTTCTGTTCCAGGCAGTCTGAGGCACACCCTGATGTTCTGCTTGTGTTTCTGAAAATAATCTTTGGTTGCCAGAATGCAAAGTGTTTACTTAAGTGAAACTGCCTAATAATGGTAATAAAATTGCACAAGATCACAGAAGCCGCTGCAGTGCTGACAAATGATGGCTGCACTGCACAGCTGGACATAGTAATGATTGTTTCCTGAAACAAGTGATATGAGATCTTTGCATTGGTGGTTGGAGGAATCAGAGAGGGGTGTAGAGTCAAAACCTTTCTCTTTAACTGTCCAACAGCACCAACTAATTTTATGCTGGTGTGAGCTGTAATAAGCAGGGCTCAGTGTGTCAAGACATACGCACCGTAACGCTGTGTTTTAAATGCCATATCCTCCAGTGCAATCTACTTTCCAGGATCGAAGGCTCTTTTAAAGAACAAGCAGCCCTGATCTGAAAGAGTCAAAATACAACTGGAACTGACAACTGAATTGTTATAAAATGAGCATCCAATTCCAGGATCTTGTATGCATTTTTTTGTGTAGCGTATTACAGAACATACTTTGAACTGAGTCACCTTTGGGCATTTTTAATGGGCCACCATTGAGATCTGTAGAGGCTGAAGGTACTGCAAATTTCTTACAGTGCCAGTCAGTGGGTGGTGTTCAGAATACTTGGTCATCCAATCCTTGGCCTTTCTGCTGAACTAACAGGGCAATGGTCACTCATTTGAGATTCAATTGTGATTCTGTGCAACTGTGCATGAAGGAGAAAGGAAAAGTAAATGAAATCACAGTGCTTACTGGTGAGCCGGAGCGTTGTGTGTTTGGGGGTTGTGAAGTTCTCTGGCCATACTGGATAAGGAAGCTACCTAGGTCATTATCCTATGAAATCTCTTTATTGATGTCATAACTACACTTTCACAATTGCTTCATTAACTCTCTTGCTTTCTCAAATAAGTTTGAAAATGCCCCCCCCCCCTCCCAATATGAGGATTGGCCTCACTCCTTACGCTCATTCACCATAGGGCACTTATCACATGTTTATGCCACACCACTTTCAAATGCCACCAGCCGCAACTGTTTACAGTGAGTTCTGTTTGTCTTCCTTGGTCCTCTGAGCGTGGCTGCTGTTTCTTCTGATCGGCTATGCCGACTCCAGGGCTCAGCAAACAGATAATGTGTAATTCAATCAATATTAAGCATTTCTTCTTAATCTGATTGTGGCGCCATTAAGCGTCTGTCTGCGCCAACCCATAATGGGGAAACGTTACCCCTTTCAATCGTCGGCTGATGATCAAACGGCTCTCCGAGTCCAGACGACCCCTCGCGCCGTAGGATCCAGTCTCGCGTTTGCAGACTCCCTAACTGCACACTTCATTATGTGTTTTTTGACCGTGGTGTTTATGCGCTTCCAAACCGCACGGCTGCTCTGCCGGCGGATGCGCCGCGCGAGCCTCTGCCAGGAAAGTGGAGCGCGTGCTCCCCAGAATAAACACCGCATTGAAAATTCATGATCTTTAATGAGCAAACTCCGAAGGAAACGTGAAGCCTCGAGGCCTGCCCCTCCACCGGGGAGGGCGGGGGACAGGGAGAGCTGGAGAGGCACTGCTCGAGCTCCAGAGCAGGAAAACGCTGTCCCCAGGAAAGGGAGCCTCGGCCGGCGCTTCAGCGGGGAGCGGGAGGCAGGGGGCATGTGCAGATTTGGAGACCCCACTGCTCGCTCGGTCGTTAGAGCTAGAAAGCCCCAGCCCCGCGGAACCGGAGCAAGAGGCGCAGGTGTCGAATCCCCAGAGCCTGTAAGGCTTGGAAAGTAGGGCCACAAAGGCTGGCCTGGGCCCTTTACAGGGTGAAGGGTGTTGCCAATGAATCTAAGGCTCCCGGCTTAAGGCAGTATTTTGTTAACAATTTTCATACAATTCACTATTTAAAACCTGTTAAATGCAAAAGGAAAATGTTAAAATAACTTTACTGTAATTTCTTTTTTATATGTTATTTATCTCCTAACTGTACACGTCACTGTTGACTGGCAAGTTTGGCTAGCATCAGATCCCTTTGGGAGTGAATGAGTGGCATCTTTCTATAATCCCACAGTCGATGCAAGATCCTATTCCGCTATATGCATAAGAAATGAGACAAGTGCCATGTTTTGCACAAGAGGTCAGGGCAGCACACATCTGCGGCGTAATCTGCCTCCCACAAATAATTGAGGAGCCCTCTGTCATCGTTTCATGCTTTGGTACTAGGGCGTCATCGGTCAGACACATTAGAACTGCTTGTTTCATTGCTCCTTTTTATGTACAGAATATGTTATTGGGGACCGTTTGTGGGTAACCACCGTATCATCGTTAAAATAGCTTATCATCAATATGTGCAACAAAATGATGATCAATTTGTATTATCAGACAGATAACCTCCACTATTTTGACAATGCGTTGTCCCATTAGGGTTTTTGTTCTTTGTTAATCGATACATTTGGACAGAGTAAGATAAGAAAAGTCTGGTGTAAGAGAAAACAGTGAGGAAACAGGAGCACACAGCAGAGAAGTGTATATATATCTTTACAACTACATAGGCCTCAATCCATCACTGACCTCAAATAATTGCTCTGGGTGACAGGTAAGGCCTACCTTTCGGGAATGCTCACGAGGGAATCTTGTGCTGCAAGGTCTGCTGCTGAGAATAAGAAACTGGCTCTGGAACCAGATGTGAAGTTCCTGCAGGCCAAATATTGATAGTCTCGCACCCAGGAAGGCTTGCGATCCTTAACAGCGAATTTATTTTTACTTAACTGCCTCTATACTTTCCTTCCGAAACGGCTCTCTCACATCTAAAGTAGATGAACTCTGAATACGGTGAGAAAGCTGACAGACTGCTAGAGTTCCATATGAAGCAGAGGCAAGCCCAAGCCGCAATGCCACAGGGAGATCCTTACATATAATTCCACCACTGTAGAATGTGAATTTGCCTCCTTCTATTCTGCACTCTGCACATCCGACTACCCAGCAGATATGACTTATGAGTAAATAATCATGTCACGGGTACGCTTACCCACCCTTCCTGTGAAATTCCGTGCAGCGCTGAAGAAAGAAATGTCGAAGGACAAAATGTCAGAGGCCATTATGACCATTACGATGGGGAAAGCCCAAGGGGAAGACAGCGTTCCTCTTGAATTCTACAAAGCCATTCAACCGTAGTAGTCCTGCTTCTTACTGCTATGTTTTGGGAAGCTATGTCCACTGGAAGTCTATACCCGGAATTCAATAGAGCACATATCTCCCTAATCCTCAAGCCAGATAGGGATGCTCTATCTTGTCAACTCATTAAAAAAGAAGCATAAGCGGGATACAAAAACCAGGTCGCTCTCCACTCACACAGTTACTCAATACAAAGGCCTGATTTTGATGCATACACAGCAACCTATTGTATTCTTAATTCACTGGTTGTCAGCTATCCCTCCTAGGTAGGATATGCTTATACTATTTCAGCCATACGCCCTATATGTGTATTATTATTCAAATAGATAAAACATTCAACCACAGTCATGTCCCAGTATTCTTAAAGACTTTACGGATAAAACTGGTGCACTAATCATAAACAGTTTGAAATTATTTTGAAAAAATTATGAAAAAAATGTGCGGTGGGTCAGAAAGTGCCTCACGTAAGTAACCACCATGGTGCTGCTGGTAGGTACTCACCAGTGTGCTCACTTTATCATCATCAAAACTTTCATGACAAAAAATAAGTGACCTAACTCAACTGAATGTGAATATTGAGAAAAGTGTAAAATATATATATAATGGTGCTAATTACCATTACGCCCCAGTAATATGTGATAAAGAGTCACCTGAACACCCCATTAAAATAGGTTGTTAACACCTATCGTGTGTATTTAGTATTTCTCTAGTGTTCACACATAATTAAAGCAACAGCATTTTTAGACCATTTTAAGTTGAACGGACAACATGTTCCATTGCCTTACAAATTTGTCTGGGGGCAGACCCCACGTAGACTCTCCTCCAACAAGCTCTATGCAGCTATGATGTCACGGCGGTTTTGACTACTGCACTTCCAGACCTACTATAGAGGGAAACACCTCTCTCAAATAGCCTACCACTTGAATCCGTACAAGGAAACTCGCTTCTGAGTCCCGATAGAGAGGCACTTGCATAAAGCTACACAGGGTCCCCCGGTCTTATATGAAAGCCCCAAAGCTCCCCAAGACCCTCTAATCCGATCCTGAACCAAAGACATAGCTTCTGGAAAGTCGAACACCTATCGCTCCAGGAAGATGCCTTCTTGCTGACGCACCAATGTCCTCGCCATTGATGGAATGCCATTTCTCGTCCCAGATTGTAAAGCGAAAGGTATTTTGTCCAGTCAGCAATGCCTCTAAGTCGTTGCCAAAATTGTCGTAGAGGGAACGTTCAGCACGAAAGCTTCTTTAGGTAAGATATCAAGATTTATTGAGGACAGCAGCTATGCGCACACCACTACTAGCTGACCAGACAAGCAACTGACAAGGGTAGAATCCCGCAAGCAACATACTAGAATACACTCAGGTATTCTGGAAGGTACAGGGAAGAGGGAACACAAAGAAAGGCTTTATTCAAACCTGGAGCCATGTTGGGTAAAGTGATGATGTACAACACATCTTCCTACTTTACACATATCAAATACAACAGTGAAAACAAGTATATAAAAATATTCAACAACAGTAATCATTTAAATAAGCAGGAGGTCTGCGACATCTTACGCTTCTGGTCACACTGGGTGTATTTTGAGAATTGAAACTGGGTGTTGTAGGAGAGTGGGGTCTGCAATCCTATGGTCACCCCAGATTTTTGCTTTTTGCTTCACTGGTTTACGACTTTCCCTGGCTGTGGGCCTGCTAATCAGACCCACAGCCTAGCTGTTCTCTCTCTAAATTGACAACCATGTACTTTAGGTGCATTTACCAATTGGTACTGGGCCACCTTATCAGTCCCTGTACAGTGTACCTTAGGTATACAGGGCATAGGTGTACCCAGGGCCTACCAGGGGCTGCAGCATGTATGATGCCACCCCTGGCTGGCCATCTAAAACTGACACAACTGGCTGCATGACAGCTGGGGCAAGGTGGTGTAATCACCCTTTGCTATAGATATAGTATACCTATATCTAACCCTAAAAATGGACACATATCCTCCTATCAGTCGCTCCTATGGCAGGCCTTATCAATCCTGAAGGCAGAGTGCTTGGAATTATGTGAGATGGTGCTCCAGCAGGAGCTGAGCCTGTCTACAGCTTTTGGAACCAAGTCCTTTAGCTGTTTCCATGATAACGCTATACCATATACTCTTAAGTGCATTATCAACCTCGCGGTTAAATGCTAACTCTGGTATAACATTATCAAAACATGTCAAGTAAGGTGTCATACGAATTGGAATACTACCCCCTCGCCAACACTGGTGACGGGGGTAGCATTCCACCCTTCTAGAGGGGCACGACATGTATGTAATTGTGAACCCCGGTTAAAGTTAACTCGATCCTTGGCATCACAAAATGGATGCTGCCACCACAGACACAAGTCTGACCTCCTGCTGCTGGGAGTCCTTCCAGCGAGGGAGGCTTGGACAAAGGGTTTCCTGCCTTGCGAGGTGCTAGTACCACCCCAGACAGGATTTTGTGTATTGGGTAGGACAGGCCTGACAGGAATGAGACATGCCTGGGGCACACAAGGTGCCCTGTGCATACACCGGTTCAAACCAGTTGCTGGGGCACTCCAGCCCCAGCTCTGGCGGGAAACCGGACAAAGGATAGGGGGTGTAACCACCCTCCTTCCTGGTCCCACCCAGGGGAGGGACCTAGTCAGTAGTGCAACCCCCTTTAGTAGGATAAAGGTAGGAGCTAGTCCCATTCCAAATTAGATTATCATGAACAATTCTACAAGAATAAACTCCGGACTTCGACGTTCTGCTCCACAGAAGACTGAAGAATCTCCCTTGTGGGCAAGGAGTGTCCACCCTGCAACTGCAGGCACCATCAAGCATCCAGCAGCTTCACTTTGTCATCTTCCCTCAAGGATCCAGACTTCAGAGCCCAACGAGACCCGAATTCCCAGACCTCTCCGACCTCAACTCACATCTGCAGCAAAGCTGAGACCCGTGGGTGCGACGAGACACGTGGGACTGGCCATCTTGAACGAACCTGCACTTTGCTTCCAGCACGACCCTCGAGGTAAACTCGACCAAGTGCTTTGGGGATTGAGAAGCCCCAGTCCCGAGCAGCCCCTGCACCGAAGATCAGCCCTCCAGCCTCCACGAGATCTGCGTGGGGCCCTTCTGCTTGTTTGCTGCTCGACGCGTTGTCTGGTCTCTTGCCGGCTGGCTAGTGGCCTCCTAGACGACAAACCTTTGAATTTTTGCTGCTGGTCTGGTTGCTCCAGACTGGCCCTTGCTCCCTTCCAAAAGAGGGGCACCCCGGACTCTCCTAGTCCACACCAGACGCCTTTTCCACTCACCGCGTGGGTTGCCTTTGCCAAGGCCTGTTGACTCCAATTCCAGATCCGACACCGCCGACAGCGAGAGCCTGCGTGGGACAGCTCGTGCCTCTATCCTGGTTGTCAAAGACACCTCCTGGTCCACGTGGCTGCAGAGTCAAGCATCCACTCTTCACCTGATCGCGACGACAGCATCTGGTTAACTCCTGGTTCCACACCGGTCACTGGCTAGTGACTTTGATCACTGTCCCCTCTGCTTTCAGGTCCTCTTCTTCGCCAATCCACCCTTGGATCGCACCGGACATCTTCCTCCTGGTCGCCTGCAGCATCTTTTCTTTCAGGCTCCATTGACTTCAACGCGAGAACCCGACACACTTTGGCACCTATGCACCCGTAGCCAGTGGGTGAGGTAACGAGAGCATTTCGGTGCTCAAGGGTAGTTTAACTGTCCTAGTGTCCAGTTCCACAGTCGTTTTAGTCCTAACTAGTCAGGATTGTCCGTACTCACCGTTTACTTGAACTGTACTGTCCATAGACGTTGTTACGCATCTCGCGTGTGAGTTCACACTCTGCACACGCGTCCCGTGGGCCTCCTATTACTTACCTAGAGTTAGGGTAGCGTAGTCCCATCGATCCTACAGCCTCTGGACAGCTCCATTCCTTTTATCGACTTTCACATTCCACTTACTTAGTATATGGTTTGTCGTGCCCCTAGGGCACCATTGTAATTTTGTGCAACTTGTCGTATTTTTCTTAAGAGATTGTCATGTGCTTAGCCCTTTGACCTCATAAAGAGTTCAGAGGTGTTGTTATTAAAAAATATACTGTTTATTTTCATAACAACCTGTGTGGTGTCCTTTTATCTGGTATTCAAGGGGTTATATTGTGGTAAAACAGCTGGCTTCACATGCCAAAAGAGTTTAGCCTAAGACTGCTTTGTCCATGCTACCATTAGGATAGCTGGTCTATAAGGTTGACTTACAACCAATCACCATAAGGGTTGTTTGGACTGATACAAGGTGATCACTAGAACTAGTGAGCATCATATATCAGGCCAACTTCTCAGATTGGTGTGCAGCTGGTGGGATTTGAGCTTGCTGTTGTTTTTACCACGTATAATCTTGAAATATCATTTGAAAGATCACATAAGGTACTCTAGGTATATATAACAAGCTTAGAAATACTCTGAGTTCTACTGAACCAGCTGTTGTAGTAGAAAGGGCCTAGCACACCCTGACTACAAACCTTAGCAAGGGATCAGTAGGAAAACCCATAGTGTAGGTAGGTGCATCACTTACACCTCACTAGAAAGCATGTCTACCCATGGAGAGACTTCAGAGACTCCCCTAGTGGTTAGTGACCCTCCACAGGTCCTTTCCAGATATGCAGCTCTCAGTTTCCAGGAGATGAGACAATTGTGTACCTCCAGGAAATTGAAACAGGGTTCCAACCCTACCACTCCTTTTCTGTTAGGTCTCTTAGAGACATATGATGCCAGAAGGGCTGCTAACACAGACCCCTCTAATCCAGATAAGAGCATGCCCCCCTTTGAAGGTACTCTTGGTGATCCTGACCTCCCTGAAACAGAGAATGTAGATGAGGAGGAGGAGGAAGAAGAAGAACCATCTGGGGATGAGGCAGACAAAGGCCCTGTGATAGTCAGCAGACTCACAAGGGCCAACTTAGACCTACATAGGGAAGGAACTGGGGGACCCCCAGTGCTGAACCTAAGCAGGCCTAACTATGGAGTTAGAAGAGATAGATCTCATTCTAGGGACTCCAATAGATCTGTGCACTCTCGTGCCTCTCATGCATCTGCTCAGAGGAGGATGACTTCCCCTCAGAGGAGAGAGCATGAGGCCAAGATGAAGGAAGCCAATCTGAGGATCCAAAGGGAAGAACTTGCCCTTGCCAAGGAGAAGCTTGCCTTTGCTAGAGAGCAACAGTTGAGTGGGGTAGTCCCCACTGGTGGCAGCACTATCCCTAGGGATAGGGAAAGGGGTTTTGATACTAGAAACCTGAGTAAAATAGTGCCCTCCTATAAGACAGGAGATGATATCCACAAATGGATAACTGCTTTGGAGAGAGCCTGCAAAGTACCACAGGTACCCCAGAGTCAGTGGGCAGCTATATTGTGGCTCTCCTTTGAAGGTAAAGGTAGAGATAAGCTCCTCACTGTTAGAGATGAGGATGCTAATGATTACCAAGTCTTGAAAAATGCACTGATTGATGGGTTTGGCTTAACCACTGAACAGTACAGGTTAATGTTCAGGGACATCCAGAAAACTCAGGCTCAAGATTGGACTGACTTTGTTGATTGTGCCACTAAGGCTTTGGAAGGCTGGTTACTGGGAAGTAAAGTTACTGATTACACAGGATTGTATAATCTAATTATGAGAGAGCAAATCTTAAATAATTGTCAGAACCAGTTGTTGCATCAGCACTTGATTGGCTCAGATCTGACCTCTCCCCAAGAATTGGGAAAGAAGGCAGACAGATGGGTCAGGACAAGGGTCAAGCAGCAGAACCAGAACCAGGGTGGTGGCCAGAAGAAAGCAGACCAGAAGGGTAATGAGAATAAGCAAAATGACCATAAGTCTTCAACAGGGCCCCAACAACCTAAGGAGGGTGGGTCCCAGAATTCCCAGAAAAAGAAGAATGATGGTCCTAGGAAACCATGGTGCCAATACTGTAAAAGTAAGACTCACTGGTTTAGTGAGTGCACCAAGAAAGGCCAAACTCCTACCACTACTGTCCCTAAGACACCTGCACCCCCTAGTACAGTTAGTAGTGGTAGTGTACCTCCCAAGACTATAGTTGGGTTAACCCTGGGAACTGAGGTGGGTTCTGACATAGTCAGAATTCCTACTCAGGCAGTTCTTGTTTGTACTGGGGACATGGATATGACCCCTACTGTAAGTCCTAGTACTATGGGCAAATACAGACAAACGCCTTTAATCAATGGAAAAATGGCTCAGGCCTACAGGGACACATGTGCCAGTGTCACTATTGTAACACCAACATTTGTGGACCCTGACCAGATCATGCTAGGTTCAGATTACCTAGTGACCAATGCTAGCAATGTCATTACCAATCACAGTATGGCAATTGTTAATTTCTCCTGGGGAGGGGTAACTGGCCTCAAAAGGGTTTAGTTAGTTCAGACCTCCCAGTAGATTGTCTTTTGGGCAATGATTTGGAATCCTCACTGTGGTCAGATGTGGAGTACAGGACTCATGTAGACATGCTAGGTCTCTCCTCACATGTCCTTGCTGTGACTAGGTCACATGCCAAGAAATGCCCAGCTGAACAAGTGCTGGATCCTGGAAGAATGGACCAGACACTACCCAAGAGAAGGAATGGTAGGGTTAAGGCAGAGCCTTCCCCCCTGCCTCAGGTTGAGGATCAGCCCTCTCAGGAGGCTGACCCAGAGACCCCAGAAGGAACTGTCCTAGAAGAGCTTGAACCTGATCAGGTTAAGTTTCTTGGAACAGGGGGACCTTCCAGGGCAGACTTGAGGCAGGCCCAATTAGACTGTTCCTCTCTTGAACCCCTCAGACAGCAGGCTGCTGCTGAGGCTGCAGGGAATGCTACAGGTGCCCACCAGGTATATTGGGAAGATGGACTCCTATACTCTGAGGCAAGAGACCCCAAGCCTGGTGCTACCAGGAGGCTGGTCATCCCCTTGTCTCTTAGAGGTTTCCTTCTCACCTTAGCCCATGAGATTCCCCTTGCAGGTCACTTAGGCCAGAACAAGACTTGGGACAGGCTTGCCCCACACTTTCACTGGCCTCATATGTCTGAAGACACTAAAGAGTTTTGTCACTCATGTGTCACCTGCCAAGCCAGTGGCAAATCAGGTGGCACAACAAAGGCCCCACTTATACCACTACCTGTGGTGGGGGTACCCTTTGAAAGAGTGGGGATAGACATTGTTGGACCAATGGACCCCCCAACAGCATCTGGGCACAGATTTATACTGGTGGTAGTGGATCACGCCACCAGGTATCCAGAAGCTATTCCCCTTAGGACCACTACAGCTCTTGTTGTGGCCAGGGCCCTACTCGGAGTTTTCTCCAGAGTGGGGTTCCCTAAGGAGGTTGTCTCTGACAGAGGTGCAAACTTCATGTCAGGATACTTGACTGCAATGTGGAAGGAGTGTGGTGTAAATTACAAATTCACCACACCCTATCACCCACAGTGCAATGGGCTTGTTGAGAGATTCAACAAGACCCTCAAAGGGATGATAAAAGGGTTACCTGAAAAGCTTAGGCGAAGTTGGGACATCCTTTTACCCTGCCTCCTGTTTGCTTACAGAGAGGTCCCACAGAAGGGGGTTGGCTACAGTCCCTTTGAGCTTCTGTTTGGACATCCTGTAAGAGGACCCCTATGTCTGGTGAAGGAAGGATGGGAGTTACCTCTCAAAAAGCCTAAACTTGACATAGTGGACTATGTACTTGGTCTCCGCTCCAGGATGGCAGAGTACATGGAGAAGGCATCCAAAAACCTTGAGGCCAGCCAAGAACTTCAAAACGCTTGGCATGACCAAAAGGCTGTCCTAACTGTTTACCATGCAGGACAGAAGGTGTGGGTGTTGGAGCCAGTGGCCCCAGCAGCTCTCCAAGACAAATGGTCTGGACCCCATACCATCATTGAGCAAAAGGGAGAGGTCACCTACTTGGTGGACATGGGAACTCCCAGGAGCCCCCACAGGGTGCTTCATGTAAACAGGCTCAAAGCATTTGTCAACAGGGAGGACATGGGCTTGCTCAGGGCCACAGATGAGGGACAGGAGGAAGAGAATGACCCTCTCCCAGACCTGCTCACTCAGAACCCTGATGATGGGTCAGTAGATGGTGTAGTCTTTTCTGACAGCCTCCCTGAGCATCAACAAGAGGATTGTAAACAGGTTCTTCAATCCTTTAGACAAATGTTCTCACTGACCCCCAGTCAGACAAACTGGTGCACCCATGAGGTGGACACTGGTGACAGTCTGCCTGTCAAAAGTAAAATCTACAGGCAACCTGACCACGTCAGGGACTGCATAAAGAAAGAAGTTCAAAAGATGTTGGAATTGCGAGTCATTGAACCCTCAGAGAGCCCTTGGGCTAGTCCTGTAGTTCTAGTGCCAAAACGTCACACACAGGATGGTAAGAGAGAGATGAGGTTTTGTGTAGACTACAGGGGTCTCAATGCTGTCACTAAGACAGATGCCCATCCAATACCTAGGGCAGATGAACTGATAGACAAGTTGACTTCTGCAACTTTCTTAAGTACATTTGACCTAACAGCTGGTTATTGGCAGATCAGGTTAGCTGAGGATGCCAAGGCCAAAACAGCATTTTCTACCCCAGGAGGTCATTACCAATTTGTGGTGATGCCCTTTGGTTTGAAAAATGCACCTGCCACTTTTCAAAGGTTGGTGAACCAAGTTCTCACTGGGTTGGATGACTTTTGTGCAGCATATCTAGATGATATTGCTGTCTTTAGCTCCACCTGGGAGGATCACCTGATCCACCTGAGGAACGTTTTGGAGGCCCTGCAAAAGGCAGGCCTCACTATCAAGGCTACTAAGTGCCAGATAGGGCAGAGTCAGGTTGTATACCTGGGCCACCTTGTGGGTGGGGGCCAGGTTCAACCCTTGGAGAGCAAGATACAGGCCATAAAGGACTGGGCTCCTCCAACCACCCACACACAGGTCAGAGCTTTCTTTGGCCTGTCTGGTTACTATAGGAAGTTTGTCAAAAATTATGGGTCCATTGTGACACCACTTAATAATGACCTGACAAGCAAGAAAATGGCAAAGAAAGTTCAGTGGACAGTTAGCTGTCAAAAGGCATTTGATGACCTAAAGCAGGCCATGTGTACTGCACCTATTCTCAAGAGTCCTGACTACTCCAAAACCTTCATTGTCCAAACAGATGCATCTGAGTTGGGTGTGGGAGCTGTTCTATCTCAACTGAATATTGATGGTCATGACCAGCCCATTGCTTTTATAAGCAGAAGGCTGACCCCTAGAGAGAAACGTTGGTCATCTATTGAGAGGGAGGCCTTTGCTGTGGTTTGGGCCCTGAAGAAGTTGAGGCCATACTTGTTTGGAACTCACTTTAAGATTCAGACCGACCATAAGCCCCTCTTATGGCTAAATCAGATGAAGGGTGAAAACCCCAAACTTCTTAGGTGGTCCATTTCCCTACAGGGGATGGACTTTACAGTGGAGCACAGACCAGGGACTGACCATGGCAATGCAGATGGTCTCTCCAGGTATTTCCACTTAGAACAGGAAGACTCACCTGGTCAAGGTTAGTTTAATGTCCCTAAGTTTGGGGGGGGTTTATGTAGGAGAGTGGGGTCTGCAATCCTATGGTCACCCCAGATTTTTGCTTTTTGCTTCACTGGTTTACGACTTTCCCTGGCTGTGGGCCTGCTAATCAGACCCACAGCCTAGCTGTTCTCTCTCTAAATTGACAACCATGCACTTTAGGTGCATTTACCAATTGGTACTGGGCCACCTTATCAGTCCCTGTACAGTGTACCTTAGCTATCCAGGGCATAGGTGTACCCAGGGCCTACTAGGGGCTGCAGCATGTATTATGCCACCCCTGGCTGGCCATCTAAAACTGACACAACTGGCTGCATGACAGCTGGGGCAAGGTGGTGTAATCACCCTTTGCTATAGATATAGTATACCTATATCTACCCCTAAAAATGGACACATATCCTCCTATCAGTCGCTCCTATGGCAGGCCTTATCAATCCTGAAGGCAGAGTGCTTGGAATTATGTGAGATAGTGCTCTAGCATGAGCTAAGCCTGTCTACAGCTTTCGGAACCAAGTCCTTTAGCTGTTTCCATGATAACGCTATACCATATACTCTTAAGTGCATTATCAACCTCGCGGTTAAATGCTAACTCTGGTATAACATTATCAAAACATGTCGAGTAAGGTGTCATACGAATTGGAATATTACCACCTCGCCAATTCTGGTGACGGGGGTAGCATTCTACCCTTCTAGAGGGGCACGACATGTATGTAACTGTGAACCCTGGTTAAAGTTAACTCGAGTCTTGGCATCACAAAATGGATGCTGCCACCACAGACACAAGTCTGACCTCCTGCTGCTGGGAGTCCTTCCAGCGAGGGAGGCTTGGACAAAGGGTTTCCTGCCTTGGGAGGGGCTAGCACCACCCCAGACAGGATTTTGTGTACTGGGTAGGACAGGCCTGAAAGGAATGAGACATGCCTGGGGCACACAAGGTGCCCTGTGCATACACCGGTTCAAACCAGTTGCAACCACCCCCTTCCTGGTTCCACCCAGGGGAGGGACCTAGTCAGTAGTGCAGCCCCCTTTAGTAGGATAAAGGTAGGAGCTGGTCCCATTCCAAATTAGAGTATCCTGAACAATTCTACAAGAAGAAACTCCAGACTTCGACGTTCTGTTCCACAGAAGACTGAAGAATTTCCCTTGTGGGCAAGGAGTGTCCACCCTGCAACTGCAGGCACCATCAAGCGTCCAGCGGCTTCACTCTGTCGTCTTCCCTCGAGGATCCAGACTTCAGAGACCGACGAGACCCGGATTTCCAGACCTCTCCGACGTCAACTCACATCTGCAGCAAAGCTGAGACCCGTGGGTGCGACGAAACACGTGGGACCGGCCATCTTGAATGAACCTGCACTTCGCTTCCAGCACAACCCCCGAGGTAAACTCGACCAAGTGATTTGGGGATTGAGAAGCCATAGTCCCGAGCAGCCCCTGCACCGAAGATCAGCCCTCCAGCATCCACGAGATCTGCGTGGGGCCCTTCTGCTTGTTTGCTGCTCGACGCATTGTCTGGTCACTTGCCGGCTGGCTAGTGGCCTCCTAGACGACGAACCTTTGAATCTTTGCTGCTGGTCTGGTTGCTCCAGACTGGTCCTTGCTCCCTTCCAAAAGAGGGGCACCCCGGACTCTCCTAGTCCGCACCAGATGCCTTTTCCACTCCCCGCATGGGTTGCCTTTGCCAAGGCCTGTTGACTCCAATTCCGGTTCCGACACCGCCGACAGCGAGAGCCTGCGTGGGACAGCTCGTGCCTCCATCCTGGTTGTCGAAGACACCTCCTGGTCCACGTGGCTGCAGAGTCAAGCGTCCACTCTTCACCTGATCGCGATGACAGCATCTGGTTCCTTCCTGGTTCCACACTGGTCACTGGCTAGTGACTTTGAACACTGTCCCCTCTGCTTTCAGGTCCTCTTCTTCACCGATCCACCCTTGGATCGCACCGGACATCTTCCTCCTGGTCGCCTGCAGCATCTTTTCTTTCAGGCGCCATTGACTTCAACGCGAGAACCCGACACACTTTGGCACCTATGCACCCGCAGCCCGTGGGTGAGGTAACGAGAACATTTCGGTGCTCAAGGGTAGTTTTCCTGTCCTAGTGTCCAGTTCCACAGTCGTTTTAGTCCTAACTAGTCAGGATTGTCCGTACTCCCCGTTTACTTGAACTGTACTGTCCATAGACGTTGTTACGTATCTCGCGTGTGAGTTCACACTCTGCACACACGTCCTGTGGGCCTCCTATTACTTACCTAGAGTTAGGGTAGCATGGTCCCATCGAACCTACAGCCTCTGGACAGCTCCATTCCTTTTATCGACTTTCACATTCCACTTTCTTAGTATATGGTTTGTCGTGCCCCTAGGGCACCATTGTAATTTTGTGCAACTTGTCGTATTTTTCTTAAGAGATTGTCATGTGCTTAGCCCTCTGACCTCATAAAGAGTTCAGAGGTGTTGTTATTAATAGATATACTGTTTATTTTCATAACAACCTGTGTGGTGTCCTTTCATCTGGTATTCAAGGGGTTATATTGTGGTAAAACAGCTGGCTTCACATGCCAAAAGAGTTTAGCCTAAGACTGCTTTGTCCATGCTACCATTAGGATAGCTGGTCTATAAGGTTGACTTACAACCAATCACCATAAGGGTTGTTTGGCCTGATACAAGGTGATCACTAGAACAAGTGAGCATCATATTTCAGGCCAACTTCTCACAGGTGTATTTTAAGAATTGAAACCAAAAACACAGGCATCACCACCACGCACTTCCCTTCGACTGCTGTCCTACGAATAAGGAGCAATATCTTCCATTTCGGACAGCATGTAACCAGAACTTCACTGTAAGTTGTCCAAAATGGAGTCAGCAATGTCAAGAGAATGTGAGGCCTTGTTACTGTGATATAAGGCCACCCGCTGTAGGTTCAGGTTTTTGCCACTTGACAACACAACGTAGTGTGGAAAAACATCCTTAACTGTAAAAGGTCCTCTAAATTTAGAGAGACCCCTTGATGACCTGCCAAGTTTGACTTTAACCAAATCACCTTTGGAGATATGAACTCTTCTGCTTAGTGGAACAATGACAGAGGAAGAACCTAAGTGACCACCATTGACAACCCACTCTCTAATCCAAGGAGTGAGTTTGGTACCAGAAAGTCTACCACGCATAAGTTCAAAAGGGGTCTTATCAGCCTGATTGTGTTTAGTAGTGAGATAAGCCCAAACCATTTCATGTACCATATTGTGTGCAAACCTTCCACTAGCACATGCCATCTGAATAATTCCCTTAACAACACGGTTTGTTCTCTCGCATAAAATGTTCCCCTGCGGGTTATATAAGGAAGTGCGCTGGTGCACAACCCTGCGCTCCTTAAGAAAAGTTCACATGTTACGAGATACAAACTGGGTGCCATTATCCATAATTAACACAGAAGGAAACCCTTCCTCCTGAAATGAATTATTCAAACAAACAATAGTGCTCTTTGTGGTAATATCTTTAACAAATCTCACTCATACCCAATTTAAAACAAGCATTTACAATGCAACGGTCTCGGCATTGCAAAAGTTAGAGCTATTAGCATTGTACATGAACGCGAGTTTAAGGTCTTGACATTGTAAATGACAAGGTCTTTTATTTATGTTTTAAAAACCAAAACATAAATAAAAGTCATTGTCATTTACAATGCCAATCCTGGGTGTTCGAATATTGGGCCTTTATGACTTCCCCTTCAGCACAGTCAACAAACATACCCGTTTTCTGGGTTCTTCCAAGTAGATCCCCTCACCCTTGTGGATGTTCACTCACAAAACCAATTAGTCTTGGGGAAAAGTTTGGAAAACTTGAAATCTCGCACTTGTTGTTACCTCCGTTTTCACAGCCAATATGTAATGACTCCCTCAGTGTGAAAACATAGCCCTATATAGAGTAATGTGGCATCGACTTCAATAATCTCACGGTCCCAGTTCGGGTATGATGTACTTCAAAAAGGTTTGTGATGGAGTCCTGCTTACTTTGGCCAATCCCATACCACCGTTGTTAATGCCTGCAGCACTACCGCCAAGATAGGGACAAAGGAGAATCACACACAGCACCGGGTATGACATGAACACCATCACCCGCTCCATGACACCCATCCACCCGCTTGATGGCTTCCCACACTGTGCAAAGGCAAACTCTGAGCCGTCTGTTCGGGACCTCACTGGTTCGTGGTCACCATCCTCGGCTTAATTACATGTCAGATTGGGCAAGCGGATCAGTCCATATCGATTCACTAACAGGTTTCCGCATCTCTAAATCATCTCTGCAGGATGCTTCAGTTCCCTGACCAAGGGACCTGATCTGCATCTCCTCCGCGCCCTAAGTGACCACAGTAATCGAGCTGGCAGACGGAGTTCAGACGAGAGTGGCAACCTTCAAGTGTAGCTTTCAATTCACTTTAAAGAGGTTCGGGTCAGAATTAGCTGCCTTGTATTATATTTCTAATTTATCTTGTCTAGATAAGCAGAGTATTGTGTAAGGATGATATTTGGGTTTCTCTTGGTTGGATGCACAAAGGAGAACTTAGCAATGGACGAGCTTTCAACATGGAGAGCGCTGGGGAGGGGGAAGAGTGAGGAAAAACAAGGAAGTCACTGTTACTCACGAGCCCAGCAGCCTCACCGGAAGTCAGGCAAAGTCGCCTGTGACGGGGGCGGGGCTGCGTCCGGACCGGAAGAGAAGGCGGAGTGAAAGCGTCTCGCGACGCCAGAAGGAGAGCAGCGGAGTCCCTCAGAATTCACCTGGTAAGTTGAAAAGGGCTGGGGGGGGGGGCTCGGTTCCCTCGTTGTGTGTGTGTGTGTGTGCGCTTGTGTGTGTATGCATGTGTGCGACGGCGGGGGAGAGGGGGGTGCACTCGTGTGTGTGTGCGCGCGTGTGTGTATGTGTGGGGGGGGTGGGTGGGTGTCTCTGTATGTATGTGCGTGCGTGGGCGCTTGTGTGTGTGTATGCGCATGCGTGTGTGCTTCCCAGGAGACAGCGCCTGGCCACAGTGCTCGTTCGCATGCGCGTGTCAGTTTGAAATCGCCTCCAAGGCGATGCGCGCGGCCAGGATTGTCTCCTGGGAAGCACACATGCCGACAAAAGGTTCTCGGCGGAGACGCGCTTCGCGCGGCTAGCCGAGACCTAAAAACATCAATGACCACAATAGCAAAGCGTTAACTAAGAGGTAGTTCATCCATGGGACCTATGTAATCCAGACACACACTATGTCAAGCTCTACCTGGATTTGTAATCTGACCCATGACTGATTTGGACCCAACCTTAAGTCTTTTCTCCCCCTCTTTGCAAACAGAACATTTCTCAATCCAAGATGAAACCTGCTCATCCATACCTGGCCACCAAAAATCAGTTTTTAATCTGCGCTGGGTAAATGTTTGTCCCAAATGCCCCTCATGAGCCCAATTGAGAAGTTTGGACCTCAAACCAGAGGGAGGAATACATCTGTCACCTCTCATGAGAACATTCAAACCACATATTCATCTAAGATCTTAAGAAAAGGACGTACAGAAACATGAATGCATATCTCACGTCTGGAACCTAACTTAACCAGATCCATGACTGCTTTAAGTACAAGATCATCGTCCATAGCTTTGCACCATTCATCATAAGAGAAGGTTCCCTCACCGACAACAACCACATCCTGGACGGAAGCAACAGCTCCCTCCTCGTTGACTGCAACAAAGGACGAATCATCCAAATTCTCCCATTTAATCGATAATCGATAGCCTAAAAAGACAATCAGCCTGGAGATTTTTCAACCCTGAATGTGAGAAATCTCATATTGATATTCTTGTAATTTGGCTGCTAGTCTTGCCAACCTGGCTGAAGCTTTTCTTGCACTGCCAGGTGACAGGATCTTAACTAAGGGTTTGTGGTCTGTTTTAAGTATAAATCTTGTACCCCACAAATAAGTGCGGAAATATTGGACGCCCCATGCATCCGCAAGTGCCTCCCTTTCGATAACAGAATAGTTCTGTTCTGATGATGTAGGTGTACGAGAAGCAAATGCAACCATTTTCTCACACTCAGGATACTTTTGTAGTAACACAACACCCAAACCTGTTGCACTGGCATCAACCATGAGAATAGAAGTGCGTTTGATGTCAAAAGCTGCCAACAGATTGGCTTCACATATTTCCTTTTTTAATGAGAGTAAAACAAGTGATCTATTGTTCACCCCAAACAAATGTTACACCTTTTTTAAGTAATTGTCTCAAGAACATAGTTTTATCAGAAAAATGTTTAACACATTTTGAGTAATATCCTATCAGGCCCATGAAAGACCTTAATTGATCTTTGTCAGAAGGTCTTGGGGCTGATTGAATGGCTGCCAACAGGTTCTTCTCGGGTTTTATACCAGAAGCTGAAATTGCATACCCTAGATACTCAATTTGTTCAACGAGAAAGGAACATTTTTCCTTACGAAGTGTGAGACCCACAGCCGCAATTCTTTGTAAAACTGATCTCAGAACTTTGTTGTGATCGTTGATGGATTCTCCAAAGACGAGAATGTCATCCTGAAAAAATATAGCCTTGTCAATGCCTTTAAAAATGTCAGTGACCATGCGCTGAAATACACTGGCTGCCAAAAGTGGAGGGCGAGGCGCCATCTTGGGCTGTGTTGTTCCTGAAGCCTGTCCGGAGTTAGCGGTCTAGCGCTTTTGGGGAGGCAGGGCATACAAAGACAAGCAGAGCAGGGCTCACTGTGAATTTCCAGGTCGGTGGCAGCGCCTGAGATTTGCTGGGGGGATCCTGTGTTAGTGTGAGCTGACCCTTCATCTACGAGCTCGCTATTTACATTCAAACGCTTGTCAGGCTACTCAGTGAGCGCAGGCATGATTTAGATGCTGGCGCCAAACACCTTTTTAAAAATTGTCACTTACCATGTTTGAGCACTGATTTTTCATACTGGTATCTTTAACTGCATTTCTTGCACATTCTCGCTCCTTCTGCGGCCTCCCTCGCCCCGTTCCACCGCAGCTGACTGTGCTGTTTGAGTGGAGGGCGAGGCGCCATCTTGGGCTGTGTTGTTCCTGAAGCCTGTCCGGAGTTAGCGGTCTAGCGCTTTTGGGGAGGCAGGGCATAAAAAGCATACGTGTTTCCGGGAGCCCAGTTACGTGGTCGGACCATTTTTTTGGTGGGCTTCTCTTGGGAGATGGACAGTGCCGGTGCCTTAGCTAAAGAGCATCATGTCCCCCTTCCACAAAAAATTAGTATTCCAGCTTTAGCAGTAGCCCTAACCCATTCTCTCCCGGCCAAGTCTGATAATCTAGAAGAAGCCGTTGAAAATTTCTCGACATGGATTAGCGCCTCGGTTAGCCTGCCACTACAGCTCAAAGGCACAAAGCGGCCTAGAGCCTCCCCTTCCTCTCCTTGGTATACGGAACACCGTAAAAACTTAAAAATTGGCTGCAAGGAGCGGGAAAAAATTTGGAGGCAAGAGTACTGTCCAGTGGCTAAGGCAGAACTCCGAGCAGTGCAAAAAGACTACTATGCTGCAATTAAGAAGGCAAAGGGAGACCACTTTGCAGACAGGATTCGTAGGGCCAAAAACAACAGCAGAGAAATTTTCTCCATTGTCAAAAGTTTTACGTCTCCAGTAGCAGAAACTTCGTCAGCCCCTATATCTGAGGGCTGGTGTGAGAAATTATCCAACTACTTTATAGAAAAAAAAAATAAAAAAAATTCAAGAGAGTCTTACTCCTTCTGACTCAGGCTCTTCCCTATCTGCTCCGGGGGCCGGAGACCACGATGACTCTCCCCAACTGATGGTCTCTTTTAACTGCATAGAGGCAACAGACATGCTGTGCTCTTTTAAAAAAGCTGAAGAGAAGGACGTTTTGGCCATCCTAAAAAGCTCTGAAGTCCGGGTCTCCAGTTGACCCCTGCCCTGCCAGAGTTTTGAGTGGTGTGGCTGAGGTTATTGCTCCTGTAGTAACTGACTTGGTTAATGAATCTTTACAAACAGGTGTGGTACCCCCTCAGTGGAAACAAGCAAAACTTCTCCCACTGATCAAAAAATCTTCAGCGGACCCCCTGATCGTTTCTAACTATAGACCTATTTCCTTGCTCCCAGCTTCAGCCAAGGTCTGTGAAAAGGCTGCCCTTCGGCAGCTGGAGAAGTTAGTAGAATCATCGGGGGCTCTACATCCTGCCCAGTCCGGGTTCCGCACCTCCTTTAGCACTGAGACCGCGCTCGTGGAGGTCACTGAGGCCATTAGAGATTGTCTGGACGGGGGTGGCAGAGCGGCTCTAATTTTATTGGACCTCTCTGCCGCGTTTGATACGGTCCTCCACGTCCAGCTTCTCTCTAGGCTGGAGGATATCGGCATCACGGGCGTGGTTCTAAGCTGGGTTAAATCTTTTCTCACAGACAGGTTTCAACAAGTATGGCTGCCCCCATACCACTCATCGAACAGCAGGGTCGATACAGGAGTTCCACAAGGGTCGACACTGAGTCCCCTGCTTTTTAATGTTTATTTGACTCCCCTTGTTTACTTGGCTGAGAGCTTGGGTACGAAAATAATGGCCTATGCCGACGACACCCAACTTCTCTTTACTTGGGACAAGAATAATCTTTGTACTGATGGTGTCCAGCAGTGCTTGTCCTCAGTATTCACCTGGCTTGCCCGGGCCTGCCTCAAGTGCAATGAGGACAAGTCAGAGATTCTTCTGTACGGTCACTTCCCGGTGGCTTTTAAGGAATCCATCTGGCCTAGTGGATTGCCTTGCCCCGTTGGGGACTGTGGGGTTGCAAGAAACTTGGGGATTTGGTTCGGAGCGGATTTATGCTTCCGGGAACAAATCACGCGACTGGCGGGTACTTGTTTTGGAACCCTAACCACTCTCCGGAAGTTTTTTCTTCTCCTTCCCCAAGAGGCAAAAGAAACAGTGGCCAGAGCACTTATACTCTTGCGTCTGGATTATGCCAACTCAGCGTTCGTAAGCAGCTCTCACAGCTACATTGCCAGTTGCTCTTAGAGTACGCTTTAAGATCTTGGTTCTGGCCTTCAAAGCCTTACATGGCCCATGTCCTTCCTACCTAAGGGACAGATTTGCTTTCTACCTTCCTCCTCGTCAATTGCGATCTGCCACCCTTAGATATCTGATTATTCCCAGATTCAAGAGAGCTCGACTAGGGGGACAATCTTTGACGGTTAGTGCTGCTCAGCTGTGGAACAACCTTCCCGACGTCCTCAGGCATACGACAAACCTCGCATATTTTAAAAAACATTTGAAAACTCACTTATTCAGGCAAGCCTTGTAGACTATCTGCTTTTATTACTGCTGACACCTTGATCCTCTCCCGTGCCAGGACAGTTTCGACTAATAGTGCGCGTTATAAGTAACTATATAACATAACATAACAAAGATAGTCCAAAAGGCAGTGTAAATTGAAAAGTTCCGTCGTTTGTAATAAAAGCTGTGAGATGTTTCGAGCTATCATGTCATTTTATCTGGTGGTATGCGCTTTTGATGTCAAGCTTTGAAAAACACTTGGCATTTTTCAACTTGGACACTGACTCACCAATATTAGGTAAAGGAAAAATGTCTGCAACAATGTGTAGTGTCGTTCCTATAGTCCCAATAGGCTCTGCGCATTGGAATAATATCTTCAGTAGTTTAGACGTAGGACTGAGGTTAACTAGGTCTCTACTGACTATATTAGACTTAAGTTTTTTGCCAGCTAGCTCAGAGTTCACTAGAAACTTTCTCGAATAAGCTAGGAGGAGTTTAACCTCCCTGGATAGACAAGAAGGGATTTAGTTTCTGACAACCATAAAACATGACAACTTTGCTCTCCCTGAATAAGCGTATATCTCTAGAGTCGTGTGAAAACAAAAGACAGCTATTTCACTCAGTCAAAGGTGCGTACTTAGTTTCACCAGATTGCAGAGAAAAAGAGAGACGGGCGTTTTCAATAAAATATGTTATTTATTGAGCAGTCTCTTTCCTCATACAAGAGAAATGAATTGCTACAATTGCAATACTTATAGTTAAGTAAAGTGCATACAGTAAAAGCAGGATTATAAAATAATACTGTAAAAGCATTGATATGGTTTCTTAGCCATATGATACTTTAAAATGGATAAAATAGATACATACATATATACATTGACTAATCGTACTCAACTGGTGCTTCTAACTACGCCTACCCCGGTGTACCTGACCTAAGCCTAATACATGGGAAGGAGTAAGTAAGTAGCAGTTTAAGTTAAGTTTGTTTTGCCAAGAATCTGACTCAAGAATTCTCTGTAAGGGTTTAGTCAGTTTAGTACCTGGGTATTAGAAGGCAGGAGGGCTGGTATCTCTCTCTCAGGACTCGGTATCCCAGTCACCCGCAAGGGTAGGCTGGAAACACCGGAGGCTGGATTTCTCGGCAAGAGAAAAGACAGCGTCTTTCTCAGCGCGTCAAAAGGGAGGGGCAGCGTCCGTGGGCTCTCGCATCAGCTGGGCTTTTCGGAAGTAGATAGCTGCACTGCTCCAGGATTACCACTGTGTGTTTGCTTAAGGAAACTTTGGTATATTTATACCTGAAAGGGTTTGACGTAAGGCTGGACATAAGACGTCAATAAAGATGTCACTAAGAACTGGTCGTTCTTACAGTGCTTTACAGGAGTTCTTCGGACGAAATCAAAACAAAGCAGCGGGGATTTCCCAGGTTGCTGGAGGCTTGGATTTGTTTAAGAACTCTGTGTGCTTTCTAGGGGGCTGGAGGAATAGGCTTGCTTAATGTGATAGCATGCGCTATGACTGAATTATGAAAAAGGGTTTCTATGCTGTTGCAGGGATATTATTGATTTATAACCGGACAAGGGCAAAGAATAGGATATTGATTCAGGTACCTAGATAAAACACACTACACCCACTCCACGAATTCATGTCCATAATTACTAAAGTAAGCAATAGTAAACATATCTAACGGTGCATGTGTATACCGATCCACCCCAAAATACATTATTTTGCATCTGAAATGGTATATGCGAAATACATGAAAAATGAGTATAGGTACTGTATGCTTTCAAGCAGTGTAATCATTCATTAAAAAGGATGCACATATATATCAGCATGAATGATTTGCGAAAATTACACATGAAATGGCTCTTAATACAGAAAAAAGTGCGAGACCATTCCATCACATATAAATACAGTTATTTGTAAATATGCTAGAGGCTGAGGTAATATATTGTCTCTAGAGTTCCTAAAAATAGAAGCTCTGTTCTCTAAGAATAGTTCTACTTTAAGCAGAGGATGAGTGCCAATAAAAAAGGTAAATATCTTGGAATCGGGAAAAAAATAATTTCCTTTTTCAGGGGAAGAAGTCAAAACAGTTTCCAAATATTTGCGGAAGCTTTTGTTTTTCAAAGCTGAAGGCCAAATTCAGAGTTCAGGGAACGCTGAGTGCTCGTTTGCTTAAGAGTTTATTCTTTCTGTTCAGGGGAGAACATCATTTCAGACAGACTTTCAAAAAAGCAGTTTACCGCTTCAGGTGAAAGATCGACCAAGTTGGAAAATGCCGCAACTATGCAGTCGTGAGAATGATTGCTATCATCGATGACAGGATCAGCAGTGCTCACAGAAGGTCGTACCTGGTTGATGCTGCTCTCATCTTGCACTTCACTACCCTTCAATCGCAGTGGTGAAGTCTCAACGAATGCCGTCATCAGGATGGGTAACCTCTGGGGACTACACGATGCATGAGCTTTTACTGGGCTTAGCAAAGTATCTGTATCCAATGGTACTTCTGATTGTAGTGTAAGACAGACGTCTAACACGCATTCTTCTCCGCACAGCATACATCTTAACACAGGTAAGATACAGTTCTGCCAGATGGGTCTGAATGAAAGAAACCAGGTCATATTCAGATCTCTTAGCCGGGCTAATCCAAGGACTTTAGTTATGCGGTCCCGATAGCGTATAGCTAGGATCGTTTCTTCCATTGTTGCTGGAGTTTTGTCTGTGACGTGGCTTGCCATAACGAAGCAGCAGTATCAAAAATAAAATGCCTGCTACGAATCCCAACAGGAGTGGAAGGCCACCAAAGACTGAATAGACAAAATTAGGAAAGATGGCCAGGACTGCTTTGAAAGGTGTCAACAGTCCCGAAAAAATTGTCTTAAATACACTCACGATACCATTCGTATCAGAAATGTTTAAGATTTCGTTTAGCATTTCTGCGAAGTGTAGAGGGCAATTTGTTGATAAAAGGTTATGTATCTCTGCCGTTGTCCTTGCAACTTGGAGATCATACGTTTCTTTTGATGACGTCAAGTGCACTGGCGTCTGTAGAAGAACAGACTTCATTCTGCTTAAAGTATCAATTCGAATAGAAGAGATTATCAAACTGGGCCAAATTTTTCCCTCCCTGTCTGGAGTGTCGTTGGGATACAATACTTGCATACAGCAAGTGACCCTGGACGTTACGCTTACGAGATAAGCTTTTCCTGGCACCAAGCCACAACATCTGTGGTCCACTATTAGAATGTAGCACCCGTTTGAAAGCCGTCTAAAGAATGGCTCTATTCGAGTTGCAGGTGTGCCAAGCTGGTGACATGAAAGGTTATTTGAAGTCCCCTCACAGGCCCCATGTAGATTTATACCCTTACACAGAAGTGTACCACTCAGTGATTTTTCACAATTATCACCACTGAGAAATACATTCTGTCCTTTTTCACTATAACATGTGTGAGTGTAAGGCAATTTCCATGATGACTTGATGTATCCTTTACCCAACCTTTCATACTGGCCTGCCTGTATATACTGTTGGCAGTATCGAAATTGGAAAGTTGTTATCGGAATAGTTATTATCCCGTGTATTATCCATTCAATGACAGGTCGTTCTGACATTGTTAATGGTAATCTCTCAAGTTTTTCAATGCTCAGAATTGTATATTCTGCTCCCTTTTGTGCCAAGCTGATTTGTATATCAGTAAGGTTAAAGATAGAGAACAGTGACGATGTGTTGATTAGACGCTAAGGCACGTAGCCTGAACGCAGATTTTGTAACGTCCAGCCAAGCTGTACAATAGAACGCAATTGGGACTGACCATGTTGTAACATTAGCATGTCCTGTTCTATTATATCGATTGCAGATGATACAATCCTGTCCAGTGAGTATATTCTGGATGACAGAGTCATTAACCCATTGTCCACAACCGAAAGTGATTTTTCCAAATTAATACGGTCAATTTCCCGTATTTTCTCTGCTGTTTTAATTTGAGTTTCTTTCCAAACTTCATTATAAGCTGCATATATAGAGGCCGCTATGAAACGTTTTTGACGCTGTTTGCAGGGTCCCATAATGAAATCACGCAAGTCAGCACCTTCTTTAAGTAAAGTCAAGTGTTGCTTAATTTCTGCCAGTGTGGATGTATGTAGCCATTCAAGGCAGAGTTTTCCTACACTGTATGTTGTTACAATCCCTGGATGATGTCGCTGGGAGTATCTAGGGTCTGGCCTGGTCAATTTGAACCCCTGTATTTTGTTCAGGAATCTATCTTGACAGTTATTTGTGTCTGTGGGCCAGATCAACCATTTCTTCCAATCAGGATGTGTTCTGTTTTGGTTAAAAATATGGGATACGTCTATATCAACATCTGTAGTGCTATTACAGTCAGGTGTTGGCTTTGGAATAGACGGTTTGTTTAAGTCTTTAATTTTGGCTAGGCCAAGACAGGTTGTTTGTTGAATTGTGTCATTCAAAAATATAATTTGTTCTGGGATCATGCAGGCTCTGAATAATGATTCTATACCTTGGACTTGCCAGTCTTTAGTACCCCAGATTGTTTTCGTTTCAATGTTATTTTTCCAAAAATCAAAACCAAATGTATTCATTTTTTCATAAAATGATTCTGAATAGATTAATTTTGCATTTGTTAGCATGGTTTTCATTCCTGTCTTATTTAACAGTTTGAAATAAAATGTTTCTGCTTCACTTGTGTTAAACCCTGAGAAGTATGGGAATTTCTCATAGAATGTTTTTGAACTACCTTTTGGTGGAGTTGCACAATGTTCCCATTGATTATAATTTAAAACATTTCTAGGTTGAGAAGATTTATGCAAATAATGGTTACCATAGTGGTTGTAGCAGTACATCTGTTCATAATTTGATGAACCCTGTAAATAATCATGTTCTGTAAATTTTGCTGACATAACTAGGTCTGACATCATATCATTAATACTTTTAAAGTCCCAATCATCAGGGAATGTACTCGGTTTTACAAAGTCACTTAATTAAACCTTAAATTGATGAGGATACTTCAAGAGCTCGACCGGGCCATATATATCGTAATCTGTTTTGTCCCATGCTACCCCACCGGGTAATGGATTGGCTGTAAAGTTTACTGAAGAAAGTTCTCTTTTCTCGATGTGTGAAGACTTGTGTGGCTTTAGGACCAGGTTGATGTTCTGGCTTGCTGTGTCCATTGTAACATATTTTCCCTCAATGAAGTGTCCCAAGCATAGCACCATGATGAGCCAAAGCAGGAGGAAAAGTACACCTAGCACCACCCAAAATTCAATCCAAGGGGAAATTAGATAGGTTTCTTTTAATCGATGAAAGAGTTTTTTAGTCTTGTCTTTAAAAGTTGTTGTTGATGTTGGCTGTTCCTCAGGTTTGCTAGGATCCTCGGAAAAGTCATCAAAGTTGATGAAGTAGCCTGATGCAGTTCTGTCAATTATTGGCATTGCTTCTGGATTTTTCTTTGTTCTATTAGCACAGTCTGTGGCTACATCGTTGTAGACAGGTGTTTCTTGACGAATTGTTACAATTTGGGTTTCAAGAGGCATAAGTTCCATGGCTCTGTTGCATAGTCCTATTGATTCACTGTAGGTTTATCAAATGTGATTAGTCTCTCAGTTTGAACCTCTTGATTTGTAGCAAACTTTGGTGTTCTGCTACTTCTTGGGAGTCCACTTGGCCTACTACTTATTATTGGCCACATGATTGTGGTTTAACCAGGTCGATGGATACAACTCGGTTCTCCTTTTTACCAGCAAGTGGCGGTAGTACAACTGATCTTGTTCCGTTGACAGCTAAGACCGGTACTGCTTTTCTGTAAGAAGGCCCAAATTCCTTCTTCACCGCGATTTTCTCTCTGACCAGATCCCCAATCTTTGGAATCCAGACAGACCTTGCTGGGACAGGTGGTTTCTCTTTAGTGGTTGTTGGCTGTTGTTTCAACTTTATGTTGCTCAGGTCTTTTCTTGTTTCATTTAAGTCCTGTAAAATAGCCAAACGATCTTTGATATCAAAGCATTTTCTTTCTACCACTGAAGTTTGACTATCAAGGTCCTGGATATGCATTCTAGTCCCGAACAATAGTTCGTACGGACAGAAACCTTTTAGAGAATTTCTTGGCAGATTGTTAAGACTACGTTGGACACTTATTAAATGTTTGACCCACCCAACACCCGAACCTAATACCTTTGCCGTTATAGATTGCTTTATGTCTCGGTTTTTTCTTTCCACCATCCCATTTCCCTCAGGAAGGAAGTGATAAGATTCCCGCAATGCAATGCCCATTCTGGTCATGGCCTCCTTATAAGCTCGAGAGCTAAAAGCAGGACCCTGATCAGAATGTAGCATGCCAATTGCGTCTATGCCGCTATAGACTCGCAAATCTTTTTATAACAGTTCAGACGTCAGCCGAGAGTTGGGGTCTACATTTTAAGTGAAACTAGTCTTAAATAAAATACATTGGGACACATGTTTCCTGTTTAATCATGCGTATAGATCGCCTTATGCTTTCTATTAGGTGTTCTGGGACTATGTAGGCCGGTTCGCCACTGCGATCTCTGTTGCAGTTTTCAAAATTTTTTGCAAATTTGTGATTATCCACGCTCATTTCCGGCCACCAGTATTCTGATTTTAATTCTGTCAGAGATTCCTTGATCATCTGATGTCTTAGACCTAATCCCATATGTGCTTCTTGTATTAAGAAGCCTCTCCTGTTCGTGTTTGGAATTACTCTATCCCCCACTCCAGGGATTTGAGCAAAAGGAACGGAGTTTGCATCGATTACGTATGTATAATTGAGTGGATAGTTGACAGGTAGCGCCAAACAGACGCCTTTTGATGACGTTTTTACCGCCAGCATTGTTTCCCCGTCTACGTATTTTCCTGAACGCTTTTTTGTAGCTACGGAAGCCGGTTTAGTTGCTTCCGCTGTGGCTGTCTTAGCCAATGAATTCCCTAAAACGTGAACGCCATCACGTTCATGACTCAATGAATGTATCACGTGAGTCTTTGGTAGTTCTTTCTGTAAAAGAACTACTTGTTCCCAAAGCGATTTTTGCTTTATTGTGGCACCTGTGTCATCTTTGTAACCGTTTTGAACCCATTTCTGCAAGTCGTTATTGTATGATTTGACGCAGTAATATGAATCACACACTATTAGTGTCGGGAATTCGCGATCGGCATTATCTAGCGCCATTTTTAACGCCATCACTTCAGTTTGTTTTTCTGAATTATTTTCTACAGAGTGTGATTTTGTTACCAGAGGTCTCAATTTACCTCCGCGCCACACGTATTTAACAATCTCGCATGTGGCGTTATAGGCTTGTTTTCCCCAAACTGAGGGTTGTGCATGTCTGTCTGTATATATTACACAGGCGTAATGTTGTATGGGCAGAATGTCGATTGGCAGAGGATATTCTCTTTCATATTCTAGATTTTTTAATTTTTTCATTTCCGGGTCAAAATAGTATTTCACTTTGCCTGTAGCAAGAGAATTTTCTCATTGAATCCATTTTGGATTTAACGCCACAGTAGGTAAATTACATGGGCTTGTTAATGCCTCAAAGGCTGATTCTACTGTTCTAACAGTAATCTGTCTGCCGTCAGCTAGGTCTTTTTCTTTTGCTACAGCTGTTTGAACCGCATGAACAATATTTTCCTTAATGCTGAATGTTTTTTCAGCTTCTGTGTACAAATGTGATCTGTATGCTATTGGTACCTTTTCTCCCTCATTAGAGGTCAGGTATGTGAATCCGCATCTTCCTGGGATGACTCGGTTTACAAGGTTGCGAGTGTTATCGCGTGTTTGCAATTTTGTTTTAGCTAACATGTCTGTTTGCAATGATCTCAAAATTTCTGTGTGTTTTTGAGTCCAATTGATTGTTTTAAAATCTGGTTTTATTAGTTCATAGAGAGGTTTAACGCTCTCTGCATAATTTTGAATGTATGTTCTTCCGAAATTCAGGAAACCTAGAATTGATTGTAAGTTTTTCAGCGTTCCTGGTGCTTGGATTACAGCACATTTCTCTAAGAAATTGTCTGCCAGGCTTTTGCCTTCACTTGATAATTCATATCCTAAAAACAGGACAGTTAGATGGGCAATTCGTGACTTTTTAAAGTTGAATTTGTAACCCTCTGCTGCGAACCCAAGTATTATGGTGTTCACTCTTTTCAAGTGAGTATCCAAGTCATCATCTGTTAGATAGATGTCATCGACATAAGATAATGCCTCATCATCATACATTTGTAGTAACTCTGTTACTCTTGCTGAGAATAATCCTGGGCTGTTCTTGAACCCCTGTGGGAGTCGACAGAATTTTACCGTGAGCCCATTATTGAGAAAGCGGTCAAATACCTGCTTTCATGTGCTATATTTTGACAAAAGAATCCATTAGAGATGTCTAATGTTGTTTTGTACTTTTTGTGCACGATGTTATTCATTAGTGCTGCACTATGTGAGTTTTGTACTGCAAAAGTTTTGCAACATGAGTTAAGGTGTCTGTAGTCCAAAACTAGACGATATGAATCGTCTGGCTTGGAGACAGGAAACAAAGGGTTGTTCATTTGAGAGGTGCATGTTTCAATCACCCCCTGGTATTCAAGTTGATCTAAGATCTCCCTGGCCTGTTTTTTAGCTTCTTGCTGTATTGGATACTGCCTCTGTGCAGTTGGTTGACATTTTAACTGGATTTTGTGAGGAGGAGAGTCCTCATCCCATCCAACATGGTTTTTATATAATGCAGGAGCTTGGGCTACTGCCCACTTTCTTGCAAGTGTATATTTTGTATGTATTGGAATGTGATTTGAGAAGGCATGCATAATCATTTCTTCGCCATGAGGGCACTCCCTGACAAACTCCGGTGGCCAGTCTTTTTCAGCTAAAAGGATGTCATAGCCTTTGGAGAGGTTATCCCAAAATAGACCCCTTATTTTCCTAGTCTTATCTCCTTCTATACGTAATGTTATTTCGTATATTTTATGAGGTTTGCTAACTCTGGTGTCTGCTGTTTCCACCTGAATGTATTCATTCGTGTCCACTGTCTCCAGATGATTCATCAGGATCTTGCGAGCTATGCTCACTTCTGCTGCGCTGTCTAGCATTGTCTGAGCCCACTCTCCGTTTTTCAGCTGTGTCCTCAGGATCCTTGGCATGTTTGATTATTTTAATACTGGCTACCTTCTTTTTTGGAAATTGTAGTTTTTTACTTTGATGAGCAGGTTACTTGTCTTTGGACTTGACGTGCTCTTCCCTGTGTTCTGACCGTCCTCTTCTTTCCGATTTCTGCGAGGAAGTCTGAAAAGATCCAGAGGGACGTGTATCAATATCTTGATATCTATCAGGTTTTTTCAAATTATCCCTATTTCTAAGGTTGTATCTTTTCTCAGAGGACTCCCTCTGGGGAGACTTGTGTCCTTGGTCCGGAGATCTTTCTCTTCGCCGAGGAGACTTTCCTCTGGATTGGAATCTTTTTTCTTTGGGACTGGATTGTTTATTTCCATCCCAGCTCTTTTTTGGAGTGTTGAGATTATTTTGAATAAATATCTTTTCAGGATTTTCAGTTAGTTGGGGTTTTACTGGTTTCCCACCCAAACTATCTCTTCCTAGCTCTTCATAGGATTTTTCTATGATTCTGGCAAGTTCAAATGGTTGTTCTGCTATATCTGTTTCTTTCAATTTCTGACGGATCGCCACAGATGCTGCTTCTCCTTTTATGTTAGATAATAATAAAGCTGAGACCTGCTTGAAGTCTTTCAGTAATTTCATACCCAGAGTTAAAGCAGGTTCTGGACCGTATTCGTTTTGAATCTGTCTTAGCACATCGGGTATTACCGCCATGGACGGAACACCATGTGTTTTTGTGTAAATAGAAGCAAAGACTGTGCCCCAAGTGTCACAGTCCTGCACATGTGGTGCGATCCCCATTGGAAGACAGATAGTCAGAATTCTGTGTTTTTCAGTAGGGGTAGTATCCGGAAATACTGCCTCTATTTGAGTGATTTTTTGTGCTAACCAGAATGGAATTTGTTCCTGTTTTATGGGTACTTTACCCAGACATGACTGTATGTTCTGTGGTGTTATTTTATTTGTATTCCCCTGATGAGGGGTCAGCTGTGGAATGTTAATAGATGGTTGGACTGTTGAAGTCCGCATTACATATTGGACTAATTGTCTATGAATTTTAATCAGTTGCTTTAGCTGTGCTAAAAGTTCTGGTACTGACATTTTTTCGATGTCGGGATGTGGTGTGTAGCTGGCTAGAACCGGCCATGTTGCTCCTGGTCTACCTAGTGGACGAGCCTGGTGATGTGATTATTATGTTTTAGGGCGCCATTTTAATGGGATTTCCACCTCCTCGAAAGGAGTGTAGTTATCCGGTGGTGCCTCTATTTTGTAATAGTGGAACTCATGTGTGACAGCGTTTGCTGCTGGAAAGTTTATCCATGAATAGAATACCTCTGTCTGCTGATATTCATGTGCCTCAATTACGAATATGACTGTACCACCTCTCGATGTTAGTCCATTTTCTATAAGTTTAATAGTTATAGTTTTTCTTATGTTGACCGGAATGAGTATTGTATCCGGGTCGGATTGCAGGAGACTATTGTCATCCTCTAGGAGCCGAGCTGCTATTCTAGCTGTCTCCATATCTCCTTCACCGTCTGACATTTTACTGACAGGAAGGTTTTTGTTGCAGATCAAGTTTTCAAGGAAACAAAGATTAGGTGCACAATATTTTGGAACAGTGTATCCTTCAACGTTGAATAAACCAAAAACTATACATAGAAATCTCTTTCTAATAAGTTCTGGTGGATTTTAACCTTTGACCCACTCCAGACGTCTTTGGAGTATTTACGGGCGAAAGGGTCTGTGTGAAAAAGCACGACTGAGTTACTATAACGTCTTGCGCTAGATTTATCGCCTTACCAAACGTTGGGCGCCATGTAGTGTAGTTCCTATAGTCCCAATAGGCTCTGCGCATTGGAATAATATCTTCAGTAGTTTAGACGTAGGACTGAGGTTAACTAGGTCTCTACTGACTATATTAGACTTAAGTTTTTTGCCAGCTAGCTCAGAGTTCACTACAAACTTTCTCGAATAAGGAGGAGTTTAACCTCCCTGGATAGACAAGAAGGGATTTAGTTTCTGACAACCATAAAACATGACAACTTTGCTCTCCCTGAATAAGAGTATATCTCTAGAGTCGTGTGAAAACAAAAGACAGCTATTTCACTCAGTCAAAGGTGCGTACTTAGTTTCACCAGATTGCAGAGAAAAAGAGAGACGGGCGTTTTCAATAAAAGATGTTATTTATTGAGCAGTCTCTTTCCTCATACAAGAGAAATGAATTGCTACAATTGCAATACTTATAGTTAAGTAAAGTGCATACAGTAAAAGCAGGATTATAAAATAATACTGTAAAAGCATTGATATGGTTTCTTAGCCATATGATACTTTAAAATGGATAAAATAGATACATACATATATACATTGACTAATCGTACTCAACTGGTGCTTCTAACTACGCCTACCCCGGTGTACCTGACCTAAGCCTAATACATGGGAAGGAGTAAGTAAGTAGCAGTTTAAGCTAAGTTTGTTTTGCCAAGAATCTGACTCAAGAATTCTCTGTAAGGGTTTAGTCAGTTCAGTACCTGGGTATTAGAAGGCAGGAGGGCTGGTATCTCTCTCTCAGGACTCGGTATCCCAGTCACCCGCAAGGGTAGGCTGGATTTCTCGGCAAGAGAAAAGACAGCGTCTTTCTCAGCGCGTCAAAAGGGAGGGGCAGCGTCCGTGGGCTCTCGCATCAGCTGGGCTCTTCGGAAGTAGACAGCTGCACTGCCCCAGGATTACCACCGTGTGTTTGCTTAAGGCAACGTTGGTATATTTATACCTGAAAGGTGCCGGGTTTGACGTAAGGCTGGACATAAGACGTCAACAAAGATGTCACTAAGAACTGGTCGTTCTTACAGTGCTTTACAGGAGTTCTTCGGACGAAATCAAAACAAAGCAGCAGGGATTTCCCAGGTTGCTGGAGGCTTGGATTTGTTTAAGAACTCGGTGTGCTTTCTAGGGGGCTGGAGGAATAGGCTTGCTTAATGTGACAGCATGCGTTATGACTGAATTATGAAAAAGGGTTTCTATGCCGTTGCAGGGATATTATTGATTTATAACCGGACAAGGGCAAAGAATAGGATATTGATCAGGTACCTAGATAAAACACACTACAAACGCACTTGTTAAAGATCTTAAGTCCACTCAGAACCTAATCTTGCCAACAGCTTTTTTAGTAATAATGACTGGAGACACCCAACTAGACGCCTCAACAGGTTTGATTATACCACCTGCAACATTTCATCTATGAGGGACATAACTCCATCTCTAGCCACTAAGGCAACTCTACTAAGATTATGTTGAACAGGTAGTACATCTTTCTTTAACATCATTTTGTGAACATAACCTTTGAGTTCACCTAACTTATTTCTAAATACTATGTTAGCTTCCTGAAGTATATCCTCAAGGGTAACATCATCAACAACCATAACCTGTGAAGGAGCTCTGGGGTTTACTATAATGTGGAGATCGTATTGATGGATCCACCCTAAAATGGGAGGTCCATCAATAGCAACATAGATTTTACCTTTGGTGGATCAATTTGCGAAAGTAATTTGTGCTACATAAAACAAAGAACCCTAACAAATCTAAATTCTCACCTTGATATCCGGTTGGAGAAATGTCACTGTGCTGTAAGGTTTTCCCACCCCACTTCCATTGATCTTGGAATTATGGTATAGCTAGACCCCGTATCTTCTATAAGAGATACTTCTTGACCATCAACTAAAAATAATGCTTTGGGTCAACGTTCTTGCTTTTGGTTTTCTACATCACAATCACCATCAAGAACAACCAAGAGTCTATCTTTCACAATCTTGGAATCAAACGTAGATTCTTGAATCGTTGCCACTTTGGAACAAATTTTAGTTTTACACATTTTAGAAAAATGGCCTAAACTACCACATTTTAAACATTCTTTGTTAGATGCAAAACACAATTTTGAATCAGATATATGTCCGTTGCTACGATATCTCAAACAAAATTTGTTCTGACTTCTTGTAAAATTGCTTTTTTTAATAAAAGCCCTATTTTTACTTCTAAGTAAAGCCACAAATCATCTTCAGACTGGTCACTAACTTCCCCCACATTTTTTTCCGAAACTTCAGATACCTCTTTGCAAACACTGTATTTCTGTAGTTCTTTCATACAACACTCAGATTGTTCTTTTTCTTTTGCTAAGTCAATGGCTACTTTTAATGTGGGATTCTTTCCTGCCCACAACCTCTCTTGAATTTTCCTATTGTTGCATCGAACAATTAGCTGGTATCTTAATAGTTGATCCGTCATTGCTCCAAACTTGCCTTTGACAGAGAGTTCTCTAAGTCTTGCGACAAACTCATCAATAGACTCTTCAGTACGTTGGCGGTGAGTATAACATTTAAAGCGATTCATTATCTTCCTTTGCATATCTTACTTCAAGTCTACATATTGCCTCCTTATATTCATCTGGCATAGGTTGGCCATTTGCTTGTAAGGCTTGTGGTAAGAATCTGAATACCTGTTGGCCTTCTTTACCCAATGAGCTGAGTGACAATGTTTTTCTGTGTTTCCCTGAAAATTCTTGCCCATCTAAAGCATCTAAATAGTTGTCAAAAATCACTATTCAATCTTCCCACAGTATGGAAGGTGTGCCAGGTTCATTTAAAAATTGAGGAGGTAAAGCAATAGCAATTTGTTGTGTAGACATGTTTGGAAATGCTTTCTAAAGTGAGAAACAAATATAGAACAATGAATAAAACTGAGAGAAATGTATATGTTCAAGTATGGTTGAATTAGCCTGTAGGTGTGCACCTCATCGTGGAACATGCACAGACGAGGATTATTAAATACCTGTAATACGTGAGTCTTAATAGTGATTTACTGCGATTGAGTCAACTGATGTGAGGAGAATGAAGCAAAGCGATGACTTTTGCTTCTAGAACACGAGTGGACACGCTTGAGGTGTGCTTGTCAATGTAGCGCACCAACAATGTGTGTGTCACTGACGTACAAGCGAAGTGGTTAATGACAGTGAGGCAAACATGAATGCGTTTGTACTTCTCCCTCGATAAACACGACATCTGGAGGAGCTTTGCCACTTCAAAATGGCCGATGCACGATGCATGGTGACGTACGTCCCAGAATACTGAAGCGCTGACTTTTAAGTACAAATTTAACACTTAAAGATGGCCGTCGTACATAACGTAATGACGTAGCACTACGTGGTTGCAATGCTGAAATGCTCAAAATCTTCTCTCAAGATGGTTGCTGTGCATGCTAAACTAGAATACTGACTTTCGCGCAACTTGCTCATTCAAAATGGATGCTGCGCATGTCATGATGACATATACAGTAACTGACAAACAAAGTTAACCAGGTGACTCACGGTTCCCCTTGATGATGTCACTTGAGTAGGAGTCTCGTCTTCCTCCAATGCCAGAAAATGTTCTGAGCAGCACTGTTCGATGTCAGCGTACATCAAATTTGTGGACACCGTATACGATGTGGTCTATGACAAGCTGGAATCAGGATGAATGTCATCAGCATGTCTTTGGCTCGTCCGGTCAGCAATGCCTCTAAGCCATCGCCAAAATTGTCGTAGAGGAAACATTCACAATGAAAGCTTCTTTGGGTAAGATATCAAGATTTATTGAGGACAGCAGCTAAGCGAACACCTCTGCTAGCTGACCAGACAAGCAACTGACAAGGGTAGAATCCTGCAAGCAACATACTAGAATACATGCAGGTATTCTGGAAGGGTTAGGGAAGAGAGAACAGAAACAAAGGCGTTATTCACACCTGGATCCATGTTGGGTAAAGTGATAATGTACAACATATTTTCTGAAATGAAACACCTACTGAAAGATGACTCCAATATGTCCTACGAAGATCATGCCAAGTATTTCCATGCTCCAAAATCACATCTTTGTCTCCAGCCAAACTACATCTAGTGAAGCTAGCCTACTCCTCCAATTGACAATGATGCCATCAACTTAGCGGTGATATTCTGAACGTCCTTTCGTCCTGTCATGCTCTATAAAAATTTTTATCACAAATCTTGCGAGGTATGGAGGAGAACGATGGCCTCCCCAACCGTAAGTCTGAAGCCCTAGCTGTCCTGCATGATACTCGTGAGGCATTGGGATTAGACAATGCAGTGTGTGTTGTTACTGGTCTGCCTGAGTGCTGTGATTCGGCGCTCAGATGGGGAATGGGAGTCTGGGCATGCCCTGGCTGTAATGCAGCCTGGGTCGAGAACATTCGGAGGGTGCCCCCACTTCTCCCCCCTGTGCTGCACAGATCAGCCCCGCCCCATAAAACTACCTCAGCACTGAAAAATAAAATGATAATAACATTGCGCTATTATCATTTAATGTTTCCTTTTTTGCTGTGCTGAAAGGCAGTGGGGCGACGCTCCTCCGCCTTAGCGGAGGAGCTGCCACTGGGTACACCTCACTCTTAGTGTGACCTCTTTCACTATTCCAAATCCACAACTGTATACCAAGCACGCCTTTCTGTCTCCTGCTTCAGGGTCTTTGAAGGACATGACAAGAAGGCAAAGTCTTACTTGGGCACCTGTAAGGCATAAAGTGACTGCAACAATGTCATTAGAGGATGCACGACACTGAAGTGTAGTGAGGGCGATGACCAGGACTTAGACACCATTAAATATCCTGCTGGGGGACTATCCCAAGGGCAACTACAGGAAGAGTGTAACATAAGGGGAGAATGGGGCACGAAAGGATAAACAATGGCATAGATTGTGTGCAGGCATGCCAAAGAAGAGGAGGGAGACCCATGGGTAAAGTTCCACCATGTGGGATGAAACTGTGTTTTACATATCCACCCTGAGGTGGATGCTGACTTTAGGCTAGTACACAAGCTAGTACAGGCTCAACACAGGGGATCTACACAGTATTGGAAGCACTTTGCCAGGATACAGAATACAAAGCAAACAGCTGAATATGCAGAAATAAGGGGTAAAAAGGGAAATAAAACAATTCTTAAAAGAGGCAACATAGTGAATAAATGCAAATATATTCAGAAATTAAATAGCTAGTTTTTCTGATGCATCATTTTATTGGTATTCACATGCCAGATGTATCAAAAATCTGAAGCAAAGGCGAACCACTTTAGTCCTGTCAGTGTGGCCACATTCTGAGCACTCAAGCACAGTGACCGTCTCACACGTGGCAGTCTCCTCCCCAAGGTCATCTCATAAAGCACCCTCTGCTCCCATGTGCTAAAGTGGACAGATTCCTCTGCCTCACCCACAGGAGTGTTATTTCACTTATCTTTATAGCTTGTCTGGTGTGTAGAACAGATACTACATGTCACAATAATTGTGCCAGTGCTTAATTTGTAAAAGAAATTAAGTGCCAGGGCCCTCATCAGTTGGCCACTGCAGATTGCACCACACATTGCCACTTCTATGCTGCTAATGATAGTAACAATGCAACTACTAACCATCACACTCCTACAAGTGTAACATTTCAGACTATTCCAGGCCCACACAGCTACAAGATTAGCATGGGCGGCAGGTATTAGTCATTTTTAACATATATTGAATTAGTAAACAACTGTTGTTGTGTTCACTCTATATCAGACAAACAGCTCACCATGTGGCAATCTGTCATAAGTGCTGGTGCTGCCAATTGAGGACCATTGTCGAGCATTGGAAATCACCGGCTCAAATTAAGCACTGAATTGTGTCCACCGAAGCCTTGAGCCTTTTATGGCAGATTGTAGATATTATACAGACCTTTTCACGTTGATTCCGGATTTCTTTTTCCAAACTTTAATTCTTCCCTCAATTCCTAGTGGCTTAGAGGAGCTACTACGATTATAGAACATGGATATTTTGTTTCTATGATCCCAGGAATTCCAACATGGATATTGGTAGACAGTTTAGCAGTGGTACCCCGGGTCTGTCGTGTGGAGGAGAAATGGCACGTGGAGTCCTAGGGTTGTCACCATATTCTCTGGACACCGGTGGTGATGGTACAGGTGCTCCTCAATCTGTATGCAGTTCTGTCCTGTCCCGCTCAGGGTACCTCAGAAATACCACTCCTCTGAGCATGTCTTGTGATGACAATGCCTACTTTTGCTGTTGGAGGTCGTGGACACAGTCCTGTAGCAATGTACTAAGTCCAAGTCCTGGTGCACCTTCCATCCTTATGTCTCTTGCAGTTAGTGGAATGGATCTAATGACATGCTTGTGGAGGCCAGGGTCCAACAGAAAGTATGGAGCATGGCTGGTACTGGTAGTTAGTAAACTTGTTGGCGGCCCCAATACACTAACTTCTCCCTTAGGCATTCTTAGGGGCATGTGCACTCTTACGTGTTTCAGAGTAACAGGCTCATCCCAAAGGCAAGTGTGGCTAGCGTTGCAAGTGGCTGGCCAGGGAGATGTTTGTTGATGGCCATGTTATATTGCATAAGGGAGACCTGCAAAAGGGCACTTGTCTTCATTTGGTAGAGTTGACGCCAGGAGATTGCTGTATACAGGTACGTTAAGTGCATCATGTTCTGATGTGTGTCCGGTTTTATCTGTGCTATTTCTTCTTGGCCTGTAGTAGGACATCATCACTTATGTTGTTAGTAGATACCTGACCTCATATATGTAAGGGAGTAATGAGTGGTTGGGGGCCGGGGAGCAGTGTGACACACCTAGTAAACACAGTTCTTTTATCTTTGGCTTTGCATCCATCCAGAGGCCACACCAATCCCCTCTTGCATAGCTATTCACTCCACTATCCAGTTGCATGACCTACATAGCCCCCACTATTGACCCACCTAACTCATATTAATTTAATATACCACAACAAGAGAGGAATGAATGCATGTAATGTTTTTATGAGAGCATATGATTAATCCCAATAACGAATAACAACACTACCGGCTAAGCTTGGGTCCCAGAGTAGCATGCTACCCACTGTAAAGTGTTTCACGACCTCTTCATGGGTAGTAATTGCTATATAAATGCAATTACAATACAGTACCGTACAAGAGCAAAGTGTGCATTGTAACATCTAGACATTGAGCTTGGTGTTTCCCTTGCAGATGGAGTCACCCTAAAGGTGATACAACTTTATAGTTGAGCTGGTACAAGCAAAGGCCCTTAAGACAAGGTGGGAGGCATGAATGCCACAGAAGTTCCTTTTTGATCGCTTGATCTCCTGTGATGTCTAGAGAAAACGTATATAATAGATGTTAGTAAGATAATTAGTGTAGCTAAGGAGAGAAGACAGGTGGCATAGGATTGTAGTACACATTTAGCTTTTTCTCTGCTGAAGAGTTGTGCAGGCTTTCTTGGATGAGAGTTGGCTGTAAACACCTGTGATACCTGTTGATGATGCCTTTAGAGGCATTGTAGATATTGGCAGTCTGTGAAGTCACAGGGTGTTTTCCTTTGTTGGAATGTATACATTGATATTTACAGAGAGCAGACCTAGCAAGAGATCAACAGAATTGTCTATGACGAGGAAAAGAGAGGCTATGAGTTTTGAACCCACGCTTCACAGCAGAGAGGGAGTCTCCTTTACTGGTGTGCTTTCATTAACTCTGAACAACAAATTTACTTAGCAGTGTTAGTACTTTTTTTTTCATCTGACCTGAAGCAACCCATTGTAATTTGCTTCAGCAAATCTATCTCTCAATCCACCCAAGCTCTCCCATCAAACACCTGCTACTATTATTACAGGCAGATGTGCCACAGCCTGCCCTGCAGCACCCACTGCTATTTCACTACTAAGATCCACCCGCTGGTCTGGTAGATTGTGGGCCATTTCTTCTCAATGGGGTGGTTTCAGCAGGATGGGGCCAAGTCCAGAGGAATCATCAGGGCTAGACCGAGATATTGCCACCAGCTTTAATGTGGTAGGGCCCGATTCACAGAACTAACTTAAGACAAAATTCTAAACGTACTACCTTTTTGGTATTCACAGAAGGCACTTTACTACTCCTAAACTGAGAAAATCCTAACTTTAAGACCTTCGGTATTCACAGAAGGCATTTAGGAGTCCTAAAGTTAGGAGTCCTAACTTTACTACTCCTAAACTGAGAAAATCCTAACTTTAAGACCTTCGGTATTCACAGAAGGCATTTAGGAGTCCTAAAGTTAGGAGTCCTAACTTTACTACTCCTAAACTGAGAAACATCCTAACTTTAAGACTTTCGCTATTCACAGAAGGCATTTAGTAGTCCTAAAGTTAGGACTCCTAACGTCTGTGAATACCAAAATTTGTTAGTGCATTCTGTGAATACCAAAATGAGTAAGTGCCTTCTGTGAATACCAACAGGGTAGTAAGTTTAGGATTTTGTCTTGTTAGTTCTGGGAATCGGGCCGGTAGTGGGTAGTTAGATTTTGCCTGGATGAGAGGGCTCTGAGTACTTTCATCTTCTAAGTCCAGTGTACTTACAGCTCCTAATGCTGATAAAGGCAGATTGTGTTTCATATCTTCTCAATCAAAGTGTCAGCAGGACATACCGAATGCCAAGGAATTAGAGAGGTTACCCCTGGATATAGCAACTAGCCTTAAAGTAGTAAGGAGTAGTTTAGTTGTTTCCTACAATGCCCCTGCATGGCCAAAGAGCAGAGTTCTTGGATGAACAAGGTAGGCAAATGCTCTGCTCTCCCAGAGCAACCCTTAGCTGCAGTGTCCAGTAGGCTCAATCAACATCCTCTGCTGGCTGGAGTCAGAGGGGTTGAATTCGGAGATGTCCAGGGCAGAAAATAACACCTTTTGGCTACTATTGTGCTCATAGGCCTCTGTATACAGGTGAAAGGAGAGCTAATTGGGGAAGGAGTTAAAGTCCGAAGGGAACAGATAAAGAAGCTCAGGATAGAAGTTATCTTGTTGACACATATATAAAAAGTGCTTTTCAAAAGGCTCACATGTCAGCGAAGTGTTAGGGTGAGATTAAACAAATTGAAATCTACCGAATCGGTGCCATGAAAAGGTTTTAGCTGAAATAATGGCAGCAGGGTAAGTCCCTTTTCACCAAATTATCTCTCTTTGATCCTGAAATGTCATTCACTACTAATGATGAAAGTGGAATTTATTCGGGGAGGAACATTTAGAAGGGCAGGAGGATGCCTCCATATGTAATTTAGAAGGGCAAGGGGCATCTGGGAGTACGGAAAAATATTGTAATATTGGGCTCACATAAAGGGCAAGGACAGCAGGCTAAAACAAGGAAGTCCGATTCTGTCTTGTGCTGTCAGGGCACTGACCCGCCAAGCTCTTTGGTTCTCACCTTCACATATGCAGGGTGCCAGTCTGAGTTAGGTCTGAGCTACAACCCATAGCCTCAATCTACTGGGACTTATCTGCCTTTGAGAGCCTTCGAGAGCTTGAGGGACACTTGGGGTGTGACCCACTGCTCAAACGTTTGCCTTCCTTCAGCCTAGAAGGAGTGGGTCAAATCTGGACCTTTTGAAGCATGCATAGTTTCTGCACAGGTTGCCTGCCTTGATTGCTCTTCCACTTCCTTCCTCCTTCATGGAGTGCATTTAGTCAGCAGCCTTTAATAAATAAATAAATAATAAACTGATGTATTTCTGCTGCTCATGTCACCAAGTCTCATCCTTGCCCTCTTGTTATCCTTTTACACATTGAGCGGCACCTCTGCCTGCAGAATGCCGCTGAATTGATTACTGGAAGGGCCAGACAGGCCGTAGCGGGCACCGGGCATTTCCCAGCTGGGCCACCAGGATGAGGGCTGGATTTGGGTCCCTGGGGGCCATTTTTGTGACAGGGCCGTTTTTGCAGCATAGCTGCAATTTCTCCCCCTGTAACAATATTGGCCGAAACTAGCTCTGGCAAATAGCTCCCGCACACCAAACTCTCCGGGGGGGGGGAAGGGGGGGGCTGGGGGGGAGGGTTGGGAGGGGGCGGGGCTAGCAAAAAAGCAAGAAACTGGAAGAACCAGCTCGGGGATCCTAAACATTCTAAGAAGAATGAAGGAGTAAAAAACAAAGGGAAATCATATCTCTCAAAAGAGATGGGTCTTCAAGCAAACCTTAAAATTGATTTTGAAGACATACTTCGAAGATGGTCAGGAAGAGAGTTTCATAACTTATGAGCCAGGAAAGAGAAAGTCCCGCCTCCAGCTCTTGATTTGTGTACCCTAGGGATGCACAACAGAATTTGATGAGCCGAACAAAGGTTTTTGAAGGCTGATAACTTTTTAATCTTGTTTTGTATATAATTTGGGCCAGTCTGTTGCAATGCCCTGAACATAAATGCGAAGGCTTTGTATTTTATTATTTGGCTATTAGGTGGCCATTGTAAGGTCTTAAGACCCTTCCAGTTTGAGTGAAGTTGTGGAATGTTTAGCACCTGACGGGCAGCAGCGTTCTGAACCTACTGCAGTCTGTTTATCAGCTCTTGAAGGGACCCAAGAAGCAAGATGACACTTTGGTGGTCATCATGTCCAACATGAAAGCACTTCCCATATAGGCTCCAAACAAAGCCAGTACTCTCCCAACCACACACCCTACACAATGTTGCTTGCTATCCATGTGGGTAAGTGCTTCAGGGCCCCACTTGAGTGTAGTAAATGCTATATAAATGCTACAATTCAATATGATACAATAAAAAAATAATGTCTTTTAATATTGACTTTATTCTTCTACAGAAGGTCCCAGAGAGCTGCACAAATCCACCTCAGGCCACTACCGCCAGGGTGTATTGTCAGCTGCCTACTTTTCAAAGTACGCACAACGCAATGGGGAAGTGTGGCTCAAATGGTTAGAGCGGCAAACCCTGAGGCAGAGGTCTGGTCTGGGACCAGGGTTCAATACCTGCCTTGGCAGGTCTTGGGCTCAATTTCCTCAGACCTGATACTTCTCACCTCGGTGACTATTCTAATCATGGGTCCCACTCTGCAACTCTGGGCAATAGCTTGCTTAATCTCCACAACAGCCCCAAAAGCACTGGGATGCCTGGCTTCACCTTGGGGATGCCCAGGAGTGAACATTTCACAGGGAAAAGGCAGTAAGGGTTCCTAAGCGGTATACGGACAGCGCCGGGACACTTCCGTTGGAGGTAGCTGTGTGCTCTACAAATGCTGGCATTTACATTTACATTTTATTTTACTCTCCAGCAGTAACCTCATGCATGCCTTCTGCTCCTTACTAATATCACATGTGATTTCCTGCTTTGGTGCACACATGAACAAGAAATGCTACACTGCATGCCATCCAAGCTCCCAATGCACACTCATATCTACCAGGAACCCCCAAAACTCACAATCGCAAACTAACTGTAACCAAAGACTTGAGTAGGAAATTCAAAATGCTTGTGTAGTATTTTCACACGCACATCAGTGGCACCTGGAAAATATGGTTTTAAGAGCCCCTCAGTAATAGACACATTGCAAGTAGTATTCACATCAAGACATCCATTAGAGGAACACATAGGTATAGGTAAGTGACATTTATTGATCAAATTCCACGTTGACAGTCCTTACCATCATACATCCTTGTCAAATTAACCCATCTTCCTGCAACTTTGCGCTCATATTTCTTACGCTGGGAGGACCTAGGTCAGACTTAACACCAATTGTTGATATACCCGGCTACTTGTGCTGCATTCCCCTCAGTCCACTCTCCAGGCTCCTCCCTCCACTTATCCTCCACCTCTGATAATATTCAATATCTCCTGGCGTCTGCTGGCTTTTCTATTTCATTTGTGTGCATTTTTTGTGGGTGCCATTTGGTCTCTTAGAATTTGATACTTATATTCTTTACTTCTGGCCATCCATTGGTTTCTCATTGCCGGTTATCTCTGGATAACTGCTAGTGTCTGACAGTGTTTATTACTTCTGAATGTCTTTTCGTCTCTTCATCTCTGGTAGTGTCCATTATCTCTGGGAATCTGCTGTTTTCTGATTGTGTAATAGTTTTCATTATCTCTGGATCTCTGGGTCTCTGATGGTCATTACATCTGGAAGTCTGTTGTTTTTTGGACACATACTAGTATTCATTATTATTAAATGTTTGCTGGTCTGTGACCATATGGCGTTCTGTACCTCTAGGTGTTTGCTGGTGTGGGTTAATGATGGTAGCTATGCTCTCTAGATGTCCATCTGGCCTTTAGGCGCCTGATGCTGCTCATTATCTGCAGGTGTTCTGAGACCTCTGGTGGTGTATACTGTCTTTGGGTGTACGTTTCTGAATGTCTGATGGTGTTCATTTTCAATCGGTGCCTGTTGATCTCTGGGTATGTGTAAGTGTTTTTTCATTGCTGTGTGTCCAGTGGTGTTTGTATTATGTGATTTATATAGTGCAAACCTAGCTATCAAGTAACCACGTGATGCACAAGAGAAGGGTTTAACTAGGAGGAGCTTAATCAGAAGAGGGAGTAAGTTATGGCTCGGGTAGCGGTAACAATATTTATATTAACAGGTGGGCAATAGAAGGAAAGTGGCTGTGGAGCTTCAGTGGCTGGGATGAGGGCGAGCGGGATAGATCAACTACTCTCCTCAGGGGATTCGGTGAGTAGGTGATCACATTGTACTTAAAGGTTGCCTCAAGATGTGGGTCTTCACCTCGATAAGGAAGTGGAGAGGGATGGATTCAAGTGTCAATTTGCATGCCCACCAATTAATCTTAGATGCCCCTCTAAGGGATGTGCTTGCTGCCCCTCGCCCCTATATCGCCAATCTTCTTTTGCCAGTGCAAACAAAATCTGGCCATAGGTTATACAATTTATTGCAAATTGGGAGAGTACACCTAAGAGGCAGTGGATTCATCCTTGGATCCTCTATTGTCTACTCACAGTTATAGGACTTCAGGGGAGCTCCCATTCCTGCTCCAGGAGCAATGATTAATATATATATTTTTTATTGTTTACTGAAGTCTTGACGAAACTAATTGTGGTAGTATCAGTTGTGTATCGCACAATTATGAAATTAATGGTTAATAAATACCTTTGATCTGAGAAATATGTCCACACATCAGTATTTCCAAATAACGTATAATCTATGGCTGATTGGGCCACTCACAGATTTGTTTTGTAACTTGCTCCAGCCTCCTTCACATGCACTCTAGCTAGACTCCTTGATCATGGAAAGTTTGTTTAAGGGAAACTTATCAGCCCAGTCAAGATTCCTGCCTTCCTCCCCCAAGCATGCTCCACAATATCCCAGCAGTGGCATCTGTCATCCCACTACTGGGCAGGCCCTCCCCTGCTTCTATGGGCCCAGAGATTGAAGTACAACCCCCGACAAGCCCCCCCCCCCTGCCACGATCCCACCACCCACTCTTTTCTGCCATCTTGGTTGCTCAGCTGTCTCTAACTCTGATTCAAAAGCACAAACTCATGGTGTCCAATAGTTTAATACGGAGCTGAAAAATATTAAACCGCATGAAATGTGAGGTAAAATGGGAATCCGAACCTAACTCCAGTGAAATTCCATTTGACTGGAACAGGAAACCTATCACTCCCTTCTCAACTAAAATCTGTCCAATATTATCCCAAACTAAGCTTATGCTAATAAACAGGACATACTGAACCCCCAAAGGGATCTTCAAGCTCAATCTCAGCCAGAGCCCTAAATGCTGGAATTGTAATACGTTGGTAACCTTGCCCACATGCTCTTCCAATGCCACACCCTATAAACATTTAGGGACAAAATTTACGAATCTATAAGTAAAACATTCAATATTGACCCCCCAAGTGAATTTTCCTATATCCTGTTAGGCTTTCCGGACCCAAGACTTCCAGATGAGAATCATAGTTATTTGCTAGACCTTATGCTCACTCTCTGTTCACTTGGTCTGTAAAATAATACTCATCACGTGGAAAAATTCCAAAGAAGTCTCCTTTAGGAAGTGGCAAGACTGGTTGTCCTTCCTCAGAGGGCTTACAACATCTCTTCACTCCTCTCCATGGCGTAAAACACATAGGAAACTATGGAGGTCCCTCGATGCCTTTTCCTTCTCAACTACTACATACACACCTTCACAGTTCCCAGGGATCTCGTCCTTTAAAATATTGGCTTATAATACATTGTTTATAAAGCGCTATGTCCTCTGTGATACGCCTGTATTGTATTTTTCTTATAGCACATGTGAAGATTGTGGTTGATAGACCACCTGTATTTCTTTCTAGCTTCACTGCAACTCCTACTGTAACACACTTGAGTAACCTTCTTCTTTTTTTCTACTTCTGTTGTAATTTTTCATGGTTTCTTTATTATTTGTCAGCATTCTTGTGATCATTAATATTTTATCACTGTATTTATTATTTATTTGTTCTTTTCTGGAAAATTCAATAAAAACGATTTGAGATAAAACAAATGTAAAACTACAACTTGCAGGGCTGATAAAAATCGACATGCAAGTCATCAACCACAAGATAAGATAACTTACAGAAGGCTCTTATGTAATTACAAGGCTGCCTTTGTGAACATCAAAAGGGGGAAGTGGGATTTCACAATCAACAAAGCCAGCGATTAAGCAAGAGTTATGTGCAAATGAATGCCAACTGCTTGTAAGCCTCGCCCCTGTCTTCCAGGGGTTGTCCCTTCACACTAAGCGGACGTCCTTGCCAAACCTATGTGCTCCAAACGTCTCCCAGAGTTGTCTTGCTAGCAGTGGCCCAGTCAGTGGTGCTGTTAAGAGCGCATCTCCTGCCTGGGCCACAGATAGCGCTAAATTTGTGGCGGTGGTTGCAGGTGGTATGTACCAGCACACATGTTTTGGACTGAGCAATATTTTTCTTCGTCACACTTTGACCCACAGCAAGCGAGAGAAAGGCTGAGAAGGGAGTAACAGAAAGAGAGAGGTAGGCAACAGTGAAAAGGGAAAACGCAACAATGAAAAAGAACCTGCAGGAGTGAGACAAAAAGGAACAAGTGCAGAGTAGCAAAAAGCACAGAGGAATGAGGTGTAATCACGTCTGGGCATCCTTGGTAGCCAGCAACCCCTGTATACAGCAGTGCTGGTGATGGGCTTCTAAGAAAAACTTTGCGCTCAGGTATTTATAGTTTTTATTTTACCAGTTGAGGCACTGTGCCCACCGCATCTGAGATCTCTAATAACAGCCCTATTTTCCTGAAGTGACCTAGTATCAGTGGGATCAGTACAGTGCATGCTCAACCCTACCAGTACTCCCATAGACCCCATTCTTGCCTGGAGCAAGTTGGCATCTTTGCCCTTTTAGTTGACACACTGATTAGCAAACCACCTCTTTTGTATAATTTCCCCTAATCAGTAGGAACTGCACGTTTGTGGACGACATAAACTTAGGATGGTGCCAGACTGATTCCATGCACCCCATGTGATATGTTGTCCCCTGGGCCAGCTAGCGCACAGTGTCACCATTATCCCCCCTTACATCTAGCCAGGGAGCGAACAGTTCTGGCAACTAATGAACATGACAACTCTGTTCCCTCAGGAACTGTGGTGACAGACCTAGAAGTTTTCGCTTAGTCACTCGTGCTCTCTTTCGCTCAGAGAAATATACAAAGAATACCTGAAGGGACGTTTCTTAATATTTATTGAACTGTAGTGATTCTTGTATAGAAGATATATGCTGCAATGATTACTAGACAGATGCCAACAAAAGTTATAATGAGTGTCAAAACAGTGAATAAAACGTAAAGTTCCACCATTTTGTTGAGACAACTTATATATGCCTAAATACTGTATTCTAACAATCTAGCGTCCTACAATGCAAACCTTAACCTATGTGTCTGGGGTGTGAAAGTATGGTCGGCCAAGAAATCCACTTCTGGATGATCTAATCCCTTTACTGTGTGGGTAAGAGTGTGGGACTGTGTCTTGGTCACGAACTGGACACCCCTTACGGAGATGTCCGTCAACTGCTATGCAAAATCATCAGCTTGCAGGGACCCCTCAAAGTCAGCAGATGTATCTCCTCTGATTATATTTGGAAACAATAGGCTAAATATAGAAAAGGGTATCCTTTCCCTGAGCCAAGATTGTGATCAAGCTGCCATTGTTTGTGTTCGACAGATAGCGGTGTCGCCAAATGGATGTAATAACAAACACATTTTTATCATTCACTTGAGGACCTTGCTCCCAATGTCAAGGCAGTGGGATAAAGTTCTTTGAGCCAGCGAGGTTGGTGTTTCTTAGAAAAAGTCTGTGTGACAAAGTGAAGACAACTCTAGGAAAAGACAGTGTGCATGTAAAATGGCAGTATTTCCTACCAGGCTTACTCAGGCAAAATAAATCTCATGAGGACCACACCTAGAGATGATTCAGTTAACAGTGTGCATTTTACAAGCAAACAGCAAAATAAAATACCATTAGACATAGTCTATGCAGTGCCAGACTTTATACAGATCTTCTAATGCTCTGTGAAGGGGCAGTGCTAGCCCTGGAACTTCACCCCTTTTACACAGCCTCCTAGATACACTAACTTTCCATACATCCCCAAGCTACAATGTCTATTAAGAAAGCCTTAACAGACCTTATAGAGTACACAAGAGACCTTTACATTTCCCTAGCGGATCCCTGGATAGCCTTCAACAGAACATCATACAGACCCCAATAGACATTGCATAACCCCCATTAGATTTTCATTTAGCCCCGACAAATGGGGAGACCCCCAACAATAGACCATTGTTCAACTCTTGCCCACCTGTTCATACCCAGTGTCCATATTGGAGCTTTTAATACCAATAACACAGCTTTAGAATGCCAGGAGAAACAGCAGACCCTACCATGAAAATCCTGCCTCGTTTTATTGAGACAATTTTTATTATAAATGCATTAATTTTCACATTTACCTGAATGCCTTACATATATTCTCGTTTAAAACGTGAACAGTTTACAGACATTTTAAATATGTGCCGCAGTATCCCATCTTGTAGGCAGGTAAGTGCAGTTAGATCACAAACAAATAGCTGTTATTTGTGAAAATCTACATAACAAATATTATACATCAAGATAAATGTTCTCTCCAGTTCTTTCCGGACACCTAAGGGTGCCTGAAGTTTCTCATCCATTCTGGTTAGTTTCAGTGTAATTTCTTCTGGTAGTGTCTATTCTCACACATATTTACACCAATCTTCTAGTTTAGGACCTCTGTGGCTTAACCAGCTTATTGTTATACGTCTTCGTTGTAACAAAAGTGCAAACAGTGCACATTTTCTTTCAATTTCACTTTTAGATCTGCTGGCTTCTACGGCCAATAAACTTCTCTGCGGTTGCATTCTGACTGTGGATTGTATATGTGCTGTGTATCTATCAACAGCTTTTTGCCAATAGCTTCAGGCAGTCCAACACTACATGGAAAGAGGTAGCTTCAGGTAATCTGCATTTAGGACAGTTAATATTCTATGTAAGGTTCAATCTGTGCAACGTTCATGGAGTAATATGTGAAAGAGCCTCCAATCCTATTTTTTCTAAGAGCTCTATCCCACAGTTGGTTTCCCATCTGTAGCATGTTTCAATTAATATCTGGTTGTATCCATTCCAACAACAGTGTAGAGTCTGGTAAATAATCCTCTTCCTTGATCTACTTTGATTATCAGCACTAGGTTGATTGATGTGATGGGATTCTTGTGCAACAGCGGTACGCCCGTACGAACTGAGGGGCCACGCCTCCACCTTTTTTCAAGCAAGAAGAGTGTCTGTCAGGCTGGACAGAGGTCAGCCTGAAAGACTCTCTTCTTGTTCAGGCATGCTCCTAGTTGCCTGAGCTGAACTTTGCCAAGTGGAGGATTTCACAGTCCAGTAGGTGTGACCTGTTCAGCCAGGCAAAAGTGCCTTGAGGCCCTCCCCCTCAAGACGAAGGGTAGCATCACCGATTGCCTCGGATATGGTCGCTTCAGTTATAGCCCTGAAGTGCCTAGGGATGAGTGTTAATCAGTGACACTTTGTCACAGAGTGGGATGGGTCCAGCAATGTCACTGACCCCATCCCACTCTGTGATGAGGTTGGGTCTGCTGCCTTCCCTCATTGGTTGACCTTAGGTCAACCTCCTGGGACCTCTGTGGCTTTACTCTCAGAAAGCTGCAGTTAAGGTACGTTTTATGTGTCTTTTTTATGTTTGGTGCATGTATATATGAATGCATGTGTATTTGCTAGTGAATGTGTGTGAATGCATGGTGTGAGTGAGGTGTATGTGTGCATGTGTGCCACCCCACTGTAGTAAGGATGTTATGTTATGTTACGTTATTTATTACTTATTAAGCGCGCGTACGCCCAAGAGCTTCTTGGCGCTGAGGAGAGAATCAAAACATAACAAAGCATAAAAGAAAATCGCTATTTCAAATAGGCCTGTGTAAAAAGGAAAGTTTTAAGTGCCTTTCTAAAGGCGAGAAGATCCCTGCTATGTCGCAGAGTCAAAGGAAGGGAGTTCCACAAGGAAGCGGCTAAAAAATGAAAACTGCTACCTCCCTGTCGTTTCTTTTTAAAACGGGGGACCGCAAGTAGGTCTTTGTGAGCTGATCTCAAACTTCGTGAGGGACTATATCTCCCTATCAGTTGTCTGATAAACATTGGGCCCTTGCCCTCCAAGGCCTTGAAAACAATGCAGACTACCTTGAATGTGGCTCTCTGTGCCACGGGCAACCAGTGCAAGTTCTCAAGTCCAGATCGAATTGATTCCCATTTAGGTACCTTGCAGATTAGTCTGGCAGCTTGATTCTGCAGGTATTGCAATCTTCTGAGTTGACCAATGGGTGCGCCCAGATAGAGGCCATTTGAGAAATCAATATGAGAGAGAACTAAAGCACTGACTACCTGAATTAAAGCCAAGTCAGTGAGGAGGTGTGCTATCTTCCTAATCTTCCTCAGTTGGAAAAAGCCAGAGGAAACCACCGTTCCAATATGAGATTTCAGGGTAAGGTCCTCGTTGAGAGTCACTCCCAGGCTTTTTACTGTTTGGGATTTTTTTGGAGGGGAACCCATGTCAGGCGGCCAGAAGCGTGGGCTCCAACTGATCTCGCTCTTCCCAGGCAGGATCAGTTCGGTTTTCCCCGGGTTTAATTTGAGATGATTTAGAGACATCCACCTTTGAATAAGAGACATGGTTGCCTGAAAATCCTCGGCCGCATTTAATGAGTTTAATACAAAAACCAACTGCAGGTCGTCTGCATAGTTATATACAGTAACCTTGTGCTCTCTTAGGGAGAACAGAAGAGGCCGCATATATAAATTAAATAATAAAGGGGATAGGGAAGATCCTTGAGGAACCCCACACAGGGAACTGTTTTTTGGGGCTGTGAAAGATCCCAGCCGAACAGACTGGGTACGTTCTGATATAAAGGACTTGAGCCAGGCCAAGGCCGAGTCTCTGAGTCCGGCCTGTTCGACACGGTTGACCAGAATGGTATAGTCAACCGTGTCGAATGCGGCAGACAGATCCAGAAGCACCAAGGCCTGGTGCAAGTCCCTGTCAGCATTAGACCTTAGAGTATTCTGAACGGCCAGTATGACTGCCTCGGTGGAATGGCCAGGCCGAAAGCCTGCCTGGTTAGGTTGTAAGTAACCGGAGTCTTCCACAAAATTTGAAAGGCTGTTGGTGACATGAGCCTCCAATATCTTAGATAAGTAGGGCAGAAGTGATATTGGCCGATAGTTAGAAAGGTCTAAAGAGTCAATACCTGATTTCTTTTTTAAGGGAATCAGTAAGGCCTGTTTGAAACTGTTAGGGACTATCCCCGACATAAGGATGGACACCGTGGTTAAGTGTTAGGTTCTTTATTGTATAAGTAAACACTCAGAATGCCGTCAGCTGTCAACCTAGGAGCCGCGCCGCTGTGTCAACATTCCACTGCGAGCGCCGGCTGTCAAGTGGACTGTACCATGCACAGTCAAAAGGGGAGGGGGAAACAGGGGATAGGAAGCGTGCAAAACAAAGTAAGATACAACACATCATCCTCCCTATGGAAACAGAAAACAACTGGGGTAGGCTGCAGGTGGGGTGGTGCATGCTCCTCCCCCGGGTTAGGGAGTGGGGCTGCCACTGGCCGGTCCTGACTCTGAGACAACCCTTGGGGAACCTGCTTTGCTATATTGTCCTACCGGAAACTATCTCATTAGGAAGTGTTTGTGCCACTGGGGGGCGTTCCTAGGTCTGTCACTCCTCCTGTCTAGTCTGGTATCTCCACTGATGTCCCCACCCTCAGACCTTGTCGTGTGTGTCCTGGATTCTCCCCCCCCAGCCGGAACAACCCTGTCATGACTCCACAATCTACCATCCTCCATGACCACCGAATTCTTGTTTAGTGTTTTGATTGTATTGGGGGCATAAAACTTGTCACCCCCTTTTCTCAATCTATCCGGTTTCTTCACATAGACACTTTGTCCTTGCTGGAATTCTCTCTTCCTGACTCCCCACTTGTTATCGTACCATTCCTTGTATTTTCGCTGATTGGCTTCAATCCTCCTCTTGATCTCTTGGGGGTCGGCCTCCTCTATTTGTTTTCTCCCCATGCAACTGGGTGTGAGTTTGGTGCCAGCTTTCCTCCCCCTCAGTAACTCGAAAGGCGTGCAACCGGTGGTAGACTTTGGGGTGGTATGGTATGCCCACAACATGTCTCTTATAGCTTCCTCGACATTCTGTCCCGCTCTGTTGGCCAACTGTATGCACTCTTTCAGCATTCGGTTTACTCTCTCCACCTTGCCGTTTGCTTTGGGGCAATACAGGGGTGTGCGGACATGAACTATGGAGCAATCTTTGAGAAACTCCTTCATTTCTTCTGAGATCAGCTGCACGCCATTATCTGTCAACAGTGTCGCAGGCACTCCCTCTCTTGAGAACACCTCTTTCATGAACTCTATGATTGTTCTAGTGTTCACGTTGTGGACAATCTTGCAGGTTATCCAGCTTGAGAAGTAGTCCACCATGACCAGTATATACCAGTCTTGGGACCCTTTGCCATGTATCGGTCCGGCTATGTCGAAGCCTAACTTGTTCCACGGAGCCTCGGGTACTTCTACCGGTGACAAAGGTGCCCTTCTCGTGGTCTTGGATTTGTCGCTTAATCCACACGCGTAGCAATCGCGCACCTTGTCTTCCATTTCGCTGTCCATCGTTGGAAACCAGTAGTCTGTACGAAGTCTAGTTTTGCTCAGACTTCGGCCCAAATGTCCTTCATGTGCCAGTTCAACTATTTGGTTTCTTAAAGCTTCTGGAGGGACTAGTTTCCCAGATTTCAGTATAAAGTCTCCCTCTACCGATAGATCCTCCCTCACATTCCAATACGGTTGGATCTCCGTTTCCGTGTCCTTGCATTTCTCTGGCCATCCCGTGAGAATGTGTCTCTTCACTCTCTTCAGTATTTCATCTTGTTCCATCTGGGTTTTCCATGTATTCTTTTCTACCGCTGCTAAACGCAACTCCAGAATTGAGTCACCTCTCGACTCTTCTACCACTTCTCCCTCTGCCGGTGCTCTCGACAGGAAACCCGCAACCTTATTTTGTTGTCCGGGAATGTAGGATACCTTGAAGTTGTAGGCTTGCAGACCCACAGCCCACTTGGCTATGCGAGGCGTCATGCTCTCCATGTCCTTCTTCGTAAATAGTGAGACCAACGGCTTATGGTCGGTTTGTACTTCAAAAGGAATTCCCCAGATGAAAAACTTAAAGTGACAAATAGCCCAATAGACCGCTAGAGCTTCTTTCTCTATTGTTGAGTAATTATTCTCTGATGACGTGAGGGTTCTTGATGCAAAAGCCACTACGTTGGTTTTGTTCCCGCTTCTTTGCGCCAGTGTGGCCCCGATACCTCTGTTGCTGGCGTCCGTCGAGATGATGGTTGCACCATTTGGGTCAAATTTCCCAATAAACGGGGCCTCGATGATGGCCTTCTTTATGTCCCTCATTGACATTTCTTGCTCTTTTCCCCAATTGAAGACACTGTCTTTTTTAATCAAGTCTCTTAACGGCTGTGACACCATTGCAAAATCCTTAATGAACTTGGCCATGTATTCAGCAAGCCCTAGGAACGATAGTATGTCCTCTTTGCTCTTCGGAGTGGGAGCGTCTCTCACTGCTCTGACCAAGTCGTGCTTTGGCTTGATGCCCTCTTCCGACAAAGTGTGACCAAGGTAGTCCACTGAACATACACCTAGTTTGCATTTGGATGGTTTGGTGGTGAACCCTACCTCTCTCAATTTTTTCAACACCTCCTTTGCCATTTCGTTGTGTTCACCTTCACAACCTCCATGGATCAGTATATCATCCTGGAAACATAGGGTGTTCCTGCAGTCCTTTAACACATGTTGCATTACCCTTTGGAAGGCCGCAGCCGCTGACGCCAAACCAAAAGGCATTCGCAGGAACTTAAAATTACCAAACGGGGTTGGGAATGCCGTAAGTATCTGAGAATCCGGGTGAAGTTTGATTTGGTAATAGGCAGAGGACAAGTCCAGCACGCTGAAATACCTTGCCCCCCTGATCATGCTCAACATTTCACCAATCCTGGGAAGTGGGAACCTGTCCACCATGATGTTCGCGTTGAGGTCCCTCAGGTCCACACAGAGTCTTATACTGTTCCCTCCATCTTTAGCTGTGATCACAATCGGGGCCAACCAGGCTGAACTCTCAATCTCCGTGATGACACCCTGACTGACCAATCTCTGCAGTTCCTGCTGGAGGGGCTCTCTCATGCGCAACGGTATAGATCTTGTCTTGTGCACTACAGGTTCAGCCCCCTCCTTCAGTATTATCTTGTGCATATAATTCTTAAGAACTCCCAATTTGTCACTGAAAACCTCTTTAAACTCTTCCCTGAGATTTCCCGCTATACCTACTGGGTCAATTAATAGCACCTGTTCTTTATTATTCGGGTCTAGAGTGATACCCAACTGCTTCTGGTGTTTCCAGCCCAAAAGGGTCGAGCCACTAGAGGATACATACACCTTTCCCACCGTGTGTCTATCCTTAAAGGAGATTCTCATTGTCAGCATGCCCTCTAGGGGGATTTTTCCTTTGTTATACCCCTTGGGACTGATGTCTGGTTGCATCAATTTAACAGGATGGTTAGCAAATTTTTCATCAAAAACATTTTTATCTACCAGAGTGTAAGGGGAGCATGAATCTGCGTACATACTAAACTTCACCCCATCCAATAAAACATCACACTTGGGATACATGTCCTCCTTATCTTCCTCCTCCTCACCCACTTGAAAAATGTATGATCTCTTCCCTTCCTCCCCTTGTGGAGACTCTTCAATAACATGCACTGCTTTGCCAGCAGCTTTGCACACCTTGGAATAGTGTCCCCACCTGTTGCACTTTCTACACTGCACATTCCTTGCGGGGCACTTCCAGTTACTGGCCAAATGATTGGGACTTCCACATTTAAAACACACCAGAGGACTAGACTTGCTGCGATTAACCTCTTTGCTTTTGTCCCCTACTTTACAGACTGTATCTCCCTCTGTGCTAGACTTGTCCTCTTTGTTTGTCCCCTCCTGCGATTTCATCTCTCTGATACACCTCGCTGTGTGTTCTAGGCCCTTAGCTATGTTTATGGCTTCCTCTAAGTTGGGATTCTTGGTAAGTAATTCCTCTTGAGTCTTGGTGTCATTGGTGCACCTCACCAATTGGTCTCTAATCAACGAGATGCTGTCAAAAGTCAAAAGGGGAGGGGGAAACAGGGGATAGGAAGCGTGCAAAACAAAGTAAGATACAACACCCGCACAATCCTTTGTAAAAAACTGGCCGCTACTGTTCTCGTCGTTCCCTCATACTCATGGCATGGATGTCAGTGAGGGGTTTCCAAGGGTCGCAACTCCGACCCCCTGAGTTTCCCTTTGCTACCCCTGGCAATGCCCATGCAAAACCCTGCATTAGAGATCAACCAGGGATATAGAACAAACACAGCCCTTAAAGAACTGAGCTTAGTGTCTGCAGTTCATGCTTCTCTCCTCTATACCATGCCTCTCAGGAAGCCTTGTTTTCATGCAGCGGGCCCAACGAGACAAGGAAGAAACTCTGTATGCATCACATGAAGCAAAGGGAGGAACAAACAGGGGAATTATAAACCCTCATGGAAGCTCAAGTATTTTCAGCAGTTTAAACAAATATAAATTATTTTTTTTATAAAAGAAAGAGAGCTCCAGCAGCAGCTATCGGGATTAGAGAAACTGGTCTTGGGCACCCCTTCAGCTGGATCTGGACTCTGAGCTGTAGGTGTTGGGCCATTTAAGCAGCTGACACAGTATGAAATAGCAGTGCACAGTTCCAGGCGGAGCACCACCTAAAACATGGGTACCCGCAAACATTTTCCCAGTGTCCACAAAGTTTGGTCTGTGATGTGACTGAGGGCCGCATTGGTGCCAGCCATGGGTAGATATCACTGTAAACAAAAATGCTTCCCAATGCACTGATATAATCTGATGAACTAAGGTGAACTGGTTCTGGATGTTAATGAAATGTTTCTAAAGTTAAGCAATGCAGGACACTCTAGTTACTTCCTTTCTTTAAGTTCAATTAACCTTGCCCGTTTTTTAAACTTTTTTTAATGTTAGTGCTCAGTCGAGTAAACAGCAGCTCAGTGCTGCTGTTGATCAGGGGGCGGCATGTACAGGTCAGGAGGGTAGCATGCGGCCCCCGGGCCTTATTTTGAAAATCATTGACCTAAAGGAACAATCCATCAACAGAAGGAGAGTGTTGGGATATTCTTCTGGCTCGTGCATTAGCTTGTGCTGGTTGTGGGGTTATACTGTGGATTCCAGCGTGGAATGTGTGGTCCTTGGCCGGCAGTTGCTGTCGGGACCTGGACGACGTTCGACTCAATAAACACAACTCCTACCTTACACTGTTGTGTCTTCCTTTCACTGGCGACGAGGTACTCCGACACCCCCAGTTTCCCTCCTGTGGTGCTCCTCCGGTGTGTCAAGCCGTTTCCTGCGTCCTGGAGTCTGGTGATTGTTCATCGAACCTAACTCCGTGATCCACCTGCCTCCTTTTGACCTTGGTCCCTGGTGCACCGTATCTGAAGTTGTTCTCGGCTACCTGGAGGTAGTCGTTTGATTTCTGGCTGAGATTGAGGGAAATCAAGAAACCGAAGCGGAGTCTACGTCCTCACAACCTTGAGTCAGTTGCTCGATGTGCGCGCTCCTTTTCCTGCTTGTGCCATTTCCATGCACGTTGGTGTTGCCTAGCAATGGACCTCCTTGGCAACAGCTTGTCCACACTTTGCTTGTGTTCCCCGCTGAATGGCCATGCAACGTGATCACGCTGCGACATCAACGTAGTGGCCATCTTGGATCCCCATTTTTTGCATCTTGTTCCCGTGGCAATGCGCATTCCTGACTCAGTAATGCGCACACCCTTAATTTAGTTGCAGCTTTGTCAGTGCTTGTCAAATGGTGACACGCACACCCTTTATTCTATTTGCAATTTCATCCCTGCTTGTCAGACGGTGACACGCACACCAGCATTATGTGATTGAGATCGGTGATGTAAACACCCTATATTATTTCATGTTACTTACTTTAGAGCATCCAATGTTGCGCACTCACCATTTGTCTAGTTATTCTTCATTCTTTTCTTCTCAGGTCATTGTCTGAAAGTACTCTACGATATAACACGTATCAGTGTGGGGCAGCAACTCACCTACGTTTGGACATGGATCGTGTTTCCACACCTCCTCCCTTTTTACAGTCTGCTGGCACGCCACCTGTCCAATGGGAGCAGTGGAGAGAAAGTTTTGATGCGTATTTAGAAGCCATCGATGGTGAGACATTTACATCCCAAAAAAAGAAAGCCCTCTTAATTAATAATCTTGGTTTCGAAGGTAAGAACATTTTGAAAACTTTATCGCTTGAGGTAGTAAGTACTTTAGTGAGTGGCGGTGACAATGGAGATTCACTATTGGTAGACAAATACACCTCTCTTGTAAAAACTTTAGATATGAGATTCAGTCCTAAGAGAAATGCCATACTGGAACGTCATAAATTCCTTCAACGTGCCCAAACTCCGGCAGAGTCTATTGATGACTTTGTTGCTGCTCCTAGGATTCTGGCTGTGACCTGCAACTACAGGGAGTTTAGGGATGAGATCATACGAGATCAATTAATCGAGAGAACTTGCAACAAAAAAATTCAAGAAAAATTACTGTCCTCTGCAGATCCCGATTTAGAGACTGCACTCACGTTGGCTAGAAGCATAGAGCATTCTCAATTTTGTGTGAAAGAGATGAGCTGTACTTCTACTGGCGAGGTAAAACTGTTGAACTCTAAACCGGTTCCCAAACCGAAAGTACCTGATGCTAGCGTTTACCGCCCCTCTACGTCTTTCCCTACCAAAACTGGGCCCAAATAAAATGATCTCATGTGCTTTCGCTGTGGGAGCAAGTTGCATTTGGATAATGCCAAATTCTGTTTCGCTCTTAATCAAACTTGTTACAATTGTGGGAAGAAGGGCCACTGTTCTGGGATGTGCAAAGCTGCTTCCGTAAAGAGAAATCCAACCCATGCAGTTAAGGCCTTTGCTGAGGATTCTGACGAGGAGAGTTATGAACTATTAATGCTGTCTCCTTCATCGTCTCACACTGAAGGAGTAGTTGAACTATCTTCTTTGGGAGGATTCCACAAGAGAAAATCTCCCTCATGCTGCATATCTGTCAATGGTATAAACCTAAAATTTCTCGCTGATTCAGGTTCTCCTTATACCCTTGTCAATCAACGCTGTGGACTTTGGTAAAATTGTCAGCGCACATTTAGAACAGTCTAACATCAACATTTTTGCATATGGGTCAAAAGAGTAGAAGTGCTGGGAAAATTCACAGCAAATTTTGTTTTTAATACTGATCAGCTCTCTGGGACTGTATTTGTGGTCAAGGAAGGTGAAAATGTGTTAGGATGGGATGAGCAGGGAGCTCTGAACATTATTCTGGACCCTAACCATCCTGACATGGTTATGTCCTGCAGTGTCATAAGCCAATTTTACAAATCCACCCTTCCTGACACATCTTCCACTCATATCATTACTCAGATTTCCAATGTCAAGTGAGCCCGAATGTTTCCTGAACTGTTGAACGGTGATCTTGGAAAGCTCAAAGGTTTCCAGCATCACATTATACTCAAGGACAGTGAAAAAGCTGTGGCTCACAAAGCACATAGGGTACCCTTGAGTCTGGGCCCTGAACTCAAGAAAGAATTAGAACGTTTATGCGCTGCAGGGTTTATCGAACCCATTGAGGGTCCCGAATAGCTCGCCCCCATCGTTTTAGCACGAAAATCTGAAAAATACCTCAGGATGTGTGTTAACTTGAGGGATCTCAATGCTAACATCTTGATTGATCGCAACCACTTCCTAACATCAACGAGCTGCTGGCCACTCTAGAGGGTGCCACATTTTTTACTTCCCCCAATTTCTCATCAGCTTACCATCAGATTGAGCTGTGTAAGGAGTCCAGACACCTAACATCTTTCGTCACTCTGGAGGGCGCCTATCCATATATTTGCATGCCCTTCGGCCTTGCCTCGGCTTCAGCTGTATTTTAAAGATTAATGACAGTCTATTCAAGGACATTCAAGGGGTCGAGTTCTTCCAGGACGATATTTTTATTCATGGGAAGACCGAATCTGAGCATAATGAGAGAGTCAAGCTTATCTTGAGCACCATTAGAGCCAGCGGTCTAACATTAAGGGCTGCTAAATGCAAATTTCTCCAGGAAGGAGTTGATTACCTAGGCCATCACATCTCCCACAAGGGAGTTGAGCCCAAATTCAAAATCATTGAAGCTATCCAGAATGCACCCACACCCTCGAACAAGGACCAACTTCGTTCTTATCTAGGGTTGATGGAGTATTACTCCAAGTTCATTAGTCATTTTTCCACCAAAACAGCTGCTATGCGAAATTTACTTAAAAAGAATGTCAAATTTGTATGGGACGGTGACTGTCATAGCAGTTTTGAAACCATCAAACAAGAAATTGTACATGCTCGCCCCCTTAAACTCTTCAATATCAACGATTTGTGTATTGTATCCACTGACGCCAGTAATGTGGGTTTGGGGGCTGTCCTTCTTTAGAGGAGGAGTGATGGTCGGGAAGAAACCAGAGCTTTCGCGTCAAGAACTTTGAGGGATGCGGAGAGCACTTACTCAACCATAGAAAAAGAAGCCCTGGGCATGTGGTGGGGTGTCCAACATTTCAAAAATGTTCTGTGGGGGAACGAGTTCATTTTAAGGACTGACCTCAAACCTTTAGTCGATTTGTTCACTACCAAAGGTGGCGGGAGAGCCACCCCACGGATTTCGAAATGGCAATTTAGGCTGCAGGAATTTCGCTATCGGCTTGAGTACGTAGCTGGTGCGAAAAACCTTTTAGCCGATTGCTTGTCCAGACTGCCTCTCTCTGATGAGGATGACGTTTCCGAGTGTGATGATTTGGAGGTTGTCTATGCGGTATGCTCTTTGGAAGAAACTGTGGGTTGTGCACTTTCCGAATGAGAATGGTTGGAGGGTGTTTCTCAGGATACAGATGTCGTGAGGGTCATCGACGTTTTGGCTAGTGTGTGGTCCGGTGATAAAGATTGCCCTTCCGAGCTTATACCTTATTAGAGAGTTAAGGATGAGTTATCTGTGGTGGATGGGGTGCTAAGAAATGTAAATGTAAATGTAAATGTAGGTGTACTTATATAGCGCAAACCTGTCACCCAAAGGGCATCCTGGCGCTTGCTTAGGGAACCCGTCCTGGTATTCCCCTGTGAGAAACCCCGGCAGGGTGTCCACAAGGTGAAAGCCAGGCATCCCGCCGCGAGGGGCCGTAGGGGTGGCTTGTTAGTAGTTCTCTTTCCTATTCGCAAAAGGATTTTGAATATGGCTCACGAAGGCCATCCTGGTATCCGAGCCATGAAGTACAGGATGAGACAGGATTTTTGGTGGCCAGCCCTAGATAAGGATGTTGAACATTTTGTCTGCGAATGTTGTGAGTGTTTCATCAGCAACGAATCTCAAGTGACTAATCCCTCTACTGTTGAACCTGTCGTAGTAAAGAATACTCCTTGGACCTAATTAGTGTTTGACATTGCTGGTCCGTTTGGCCTCATTGGTAGTTCCCCAAAGTATGCTCTTGTCTTAATATATTTCTAAATGGCCGGAAGTTAGGTTTGTTGACAATGTAAACTCCTCTTCTGTCATCAATTTTCTGCAAGATATTTTTCTCAGGGAAGGTTTCCCGGAGGAGTTGGTGTCTCACAACGGAACCCAGTTAGTTTCCTCCGAGATGGAGAAATTCCTCAAGGATGCTGGCATAAAACATATCCTTACGTCCCTTTATCACCCTCGCAGCAACGGTTTGGTTGAACGCTTCAATGTGTTATTAAGAAGCAATGGGTTGCAAAAATGGGTTGCATTGACGGCGGGCAGTCAGTGACATGTTGTGGGCGGTAAGAACCACTCCCCATATTTCCACTGGAGTTGCTCCCTTTACTTTGTTGCGGGGAAGGGTGGCCGGTTCTAAACTGAACAAGGAATGGATGTCCAGGAGAATTTGTCTGTTGTGACTGATGTCAGTGCTGCCGTCCAGGCCAAGTATGACACTAGGCCCCCCCATCCACTGTTCGCTCAAGGTCAAGGTGGGAGATTGGGTGAGGATCAAAAAACCTGGATTTCTTCGCAAGGTGGAGTCTCGGTTCTCATTGCCTAAGAGAGTGTCTGTTGTAAGAGATCATGTTGTAGTGTTGGAAGACGGGAGAGTTTGGAATAAAAGATCCATTTCCATTGTGCCCAAGCCTATGCCTGATTGTGTCAACAAGAAATTAGGTATTCATTCCCTACCGGTTGTTGTACCCACCAATGTTCACGGGAAGGGGGTTGTTCACACTGACCATATTCCTCTGCGGGATGCTTCCCCAGATTGAAGTTTGATCCAGTCAACTTTCAAGATTATAAAATGCTGTAATTTGTTTTTCCTTACATGCTGCCTTGGTTGTTTTTCTGTTTTATTTTCTTATTTCCTTTTCTATTTTATTTTCTTCTTTCTCTTTACCACTGGTTTTCTTGTTATTAATTATGAAGGAAGGGGGGTGTGTTGGGATCTTCCTCTGGCTCGTGCATTTGCTCGTGCTGGTTGTGGGGTACTACTGTGGGCTCCAGCATGGAATGTGAGGTTCTTGGCCGGCAGTTGCTGCCGGGACCTGGAGGACATTGGACTCAATGAACACAACTCCTACCTTACAGTGTTGTGTCTTCCTTTCAGAGAGTTAGTTTCACTTTATCTGTTTTTGTGAATAGCCCATGCTTCTGTGGGCTCAAAGTGAAGAAAATCTGCTTCAGGTCTAGGAAGTGCCAGTGGCGAAGATTGTCAGTGTTGCAGGTGCAGCAGGGTGCTTTAGCTTGGGAATTAGGCAGTAGGTGCTGCGGGCGGTGATGCGGGGTGGGGAGGGGCAGAGTGGGGGGTAGTAAACCCACGCATACGGCCGAACAGAGTTAAGTACATAAATAAATAAATGAAACAAATTACATTGCGCGTGCTGTAAAGCCATTTGCGTTGCACCGTGTGCAATCTAATTCGTTTTATTGATTTATTTATGTACTTATCTCCGGTCGGCCGTATGCCAGAGTTTACTAACCCCCACCGTGCCCCGCCCCTGCCCCGCCCCACCGCAGCACTCCCTCGAGGAGCTGCGACTGGTATTAGGTGAGTAAACGGTGTCCCTTATGTTAAGGACTTTACAGGAAATACAGCTGGAGCATCTCCCCGGTTCCCTTGTGAATCTGGTAACAATGACTTGCACTGTAAAACATAACTGTATTTAATATGCATGTTTTAAATCGGCAGCAGAGCACTGCACGAAATGCACTGCTGCTCAAATCACAGCGTACATTTGAAATACAAATGCAGAGGTATGGTCCATGCTGAGTTTTCGTGAGGTCATCTCTTCCCCCAAGTGACACACTGCTCCCACTGAAACCCCTTCTGCTCCCCTGTTGCTTTCCCCACTTCCTTTGTGTATATAACAGGCAATTTCAGTCAATGGTTTTCCTCTTCTTATTTTCCAATCCCCACCCACATTCCCTCCCGTTGTTAGTCCCTCCTTGGCGTCACTTGTGCCTCGGGCCAAAACAAAAACACAAGGTAAATTAAAATGTGTCACCTTGTCCCTCGTTTGAATTTTAACAACAGCCATTGTTGGGGTTCAGTTCAATGGCCAAATGGGCACCTGGTTCCAGGTGCTATTGAACCTGCTGCAATTACTATAGCTATGTGTTGTCAGCCATTTACATGTCTCATTTTGTAGCCAACCAGGTTTTTGGAGTATGAGTGGTGATTGGCAGGATTTTGTTTTAAAATGATAAGAATATACTAGAAATCCATAAATATTGTTGTGCGGTTATTTTTCAGAGGGAGGGTAACACAGACAATATTTGTATTTTGTATTTGTATTTTTGACATTTATAGAGCGCATGGCTACCCGAGGGCGTCCAAGCGCCGAGGAAGTACGAAGGGAAGAACGGAGGAGGGAGTCTATATAAACAGACAGGTCCTCAATTGTTTATGGAATTTCAGATGGTCAGGTTCACTCTGCGGATGAAGTGGGAGGGCGTTCCATAGCTTGGAGACATTGAGTGAGAAGAGCCTGCCTCTGCTTCTGGCCTTTTTTATCCTGGGAATAGTTGCAAGGTGGAGTTTGTTAGAGCAAAGTGACCTGTTAGCTCTGTATTAGCTAATCATCTCTCTGTTGATTGGTGGTCCGTGGTTGTTTAGAGATTTGTGTGTTATGCAAAGGGCTTTGAAGTTTACTCTCTGCTGTACAGGGAGCCAATGAAGAAAGTGTAGAGCTGGTTTTGCTGAGCAGCGAGCGGGGGTATCAGTGAGCAGCCTTGCGGCACAGTTCTGTATGACCTGTAGCTTGGAGATGACTTCTTTGGGAGCACCTAAGTAGAGGGCATTGCCATAGTCCAATCTAGACAGGATGAGGGCCTGGGTAACTAGTCTTTTTGCGAGCGGGGGAAGGAGGGGAAGGATTTTACGAATAATTCTAAGCAGGCCATAAGATGGAGGATGCTGTCTTTCTTGCCTGAGTTTTGAAGGTGAGGTTCTTGTCTAGCCATATTCCTAAGCTTTTTATTTCTGTTTTGGGGGTGGGCAGAGGTCTCATTGAGAGTGTGTAGCCGGGGCTCGAATTGTCGCCCAGTATCATGAGTTCTGTCTGCTCACCGTTGATTTTCAGATGGGAGATACTCATCCATTTTACTACTTACAAGAGTACACAGTGTAGCCTTTCCAAATCTTGTGCATGAGTAGCTCATCCAATCCTGCCCCCGAGAATTTTTCTTGGACGTTTCCTTTTTCTGTTGGATGTTGCATTTCGTTTCATCTGTGTCCTGTGTTCAAATTCCCGGCATGTTTACTGCTGGGCATTAAAAACTTGCTCAACTTCTCCTCATTTGAGGCACTCTTACGGGCTTTCATCTGAAAAGAAATACAGTGCTGTCAATACCTAAGCACCCGACTTGGCCAAATGGAAGAACAATTGAATTTTCAGGACTGAAATAAGTGTAACTGTTCATATGAGTATTCATTCTCGGCCATTTGTTTCTTTGTGGCGCTCTCCATACTGGAACTAAATACTTTACATTTGGGGGCTTATTAACAAGATCCGTGCACCGCTGGTGTGCAGTGTGCTGGCCCATGTTTACAAGGCTACGCAAAGCCACCCTGCGTGGGTTTTCATGGCCTTGTAAATACAGCCCCTTTTCACGCAGCACTTTGCTATGGGTGTTGCTGTGGGTGTTCCCATGCAACACCCATGGATGCTGCTGCATTCCCCGATTTACATTTTTAAAACCTGGGGATGCGTTAGAATCCTAGTCCTCCCCAGGGTAGGCGCAAGAAGGTGCAACAGGGAGACATACTTTTATTTCTCCTTGTTTTTTCCTCTTTCTATGTGTGCTGCATTCTGCATTCTGCATAGAAACACCATGATTGTTGTTGTGCAGGAAGGGGTTCCTTCCTGCACAACAACAATCATTCCCACAATGCAGGCCTTCTTGCAACATGACGCAAGGGTGTCTGTATTGACGCATAACAGCCAATGGTGCGCAAGAGCAGGCAAAAGCATATGGTTGCGCAGTACCGTATTGTTAATACCACGCAATACATGCATCCTTGTGATTTTTTAAATGAGACAGCTCGGTGCAGCAAACATGGCTTGCAGCGCTGCATCATTTTGTTGTAAATGAGGCCCTTGATTTCTAACAAGGAAAATGGCGAACTTTATTTGGAAGATTACTGTCCCAAGAGGAGTTGGATGTTGTCCTTTTGAAGCCTAGAGGATGTTGAGGGGGCAGAAAGGACAGAATATAGTTAAATATGCCCTTGCCTCTCAATTTTTGATATCAGATGAATGGAAAAGCAAAAAATCCAATACTTGCATAGGTGTAATGCCTGGTAGACCATTGCATAATGTTCTCCCACCCACAGAACATCACCGTAAAGATCTGTACAGAGGTCATAACCAGAAGAGCCTTAAAGAATGAAATCTAGGGCCCATATGTAGTTCTTTAATTTATGTCCCTTTCTCTCTGGCGCCTTCCTTTCGTCCAATGAAAGTGCCCTGTCATCAGTTCTAGACAAGCAGTCAGAAATCAGAAACAAAAGAGTTACATTCAGCCTCAGACCTACTCTGCAAGAGTGCAATCAAGTTGTCTGAGCAGCGTCAAGAGCCTTGCAGCTAGGGTATACGAGCGCTTTCATCTTTATTGCGAATACACCGCTTAGCTGAATCAACATCTTACACATTACCCATAAAATGTTGTGACAAGGACCCAGCTCTGCAAATAGTAGATATTGCCAAGGGAAGTACATGGGTAAGCTGTGCGCCCCGAACTTCATTTAACTTGTGAAATGTAGACTGTAAAATTCTATGCCTAAAACTTTGGACCTCGATGGACTTTTTTTGGAGCGGTGAGAAAAAGAGATCTCATTGCCCTACATTCTGCATAGTCAGCGCATCTCTACTCTGTGAGAAGTTGGCCTGGCATATGATGTCCACTATTCTAGTGGACACCTTGCACTAGTCCAAACGACCCTTATTGATGTTAGGTTTAAGACAACCTTTAGAGAAAGCTATCCTAGTGGTAGCTGTGGACAGCAGATTTCAGGCTGAGTCTTGAAGGAATGTAAAGCAGCTTGTTTTACCAGTTATATTCCCTTGAATAATAAAATTAAAGGATAGACACACCAGGTATATATCAAATATATATGTATTTATTCTAAACACAACCCCTCTAGTCTCTTTATGAGGCAAGAGGCAAAAGTACAATACAAGAACTTAAATAGCACACAGTAAATTAGCGCCGTATACGTTTTGCACTAGGGGCCTCACAAACCATATACTAAGAAAGTGGTATAAGAACCACGTGAGGGACAGAAGTTAGGCCTAGGGCTTGTAGAACCACTGGGCCAACCAGGAACCACCCAAGGTAGGGACGCAGGAGACCCACGGGGGACGCGTGCAGTGTCTAAACACAGCCGCGGATCACCAGTGACTTCTATGGTGAAAGTATAAGTTACAATTTTAAAGAATAAGGACACTTAGGAGTGGAATACTATGGAACCCTTTCAGAACTAGACACTTTGAGAGTCAAGGCCCATGGGAGCACCGAAGTACCCGTGTTACCTCACCCAGGGAAGCCGGGTGCATATGTGCCTTTTTGTGTCGGGTTTCGTCGTCGATTCCAATGGAGAGCTGCGAAGAAGTGCTGCTGGCGACCAGAGGAAAAGTAACACAATACCAGTGCACACTTTATAGTGAGTTAGTCATATAGGTTTTCTTTCTTTGTACAACCAACAAAAAGCACAAGTCCTGAGTAATAAGACTAGGTGGACACAATTAGGTCAAATCTTTCAAAATGTATTAAGCCCTCCTGTTCTGGAAGGGTGACATCAAGACAAAATAACACATAACCAGCCGACACGTGTTTCGTCAAGCGAGCCAGTTAGCTTGTGACTCTTCAGGGCTGTAGTCGGTTTACGTATAACTGTTTCGGTTAGCCGGTGATAATTCCAACCCGGCGTTGTCGGGTGAGTGTACTAGGTGAATGGTGAGGATCACATGAAAACAAACAACGGGCGGGTACATTCGTCGTTATTATGGCACTCTAGAATGCAGATGCCACACGTCTACTGTCAAACGGAGAACGTTACTCTGGAGGAACCGTTTGACAGTAGACGTGTGGCATCTGCATTCTAGAGTGCCATAATAACGACGGATGTACCCGCCCGTTGTTTGTTTTCATGTTTTTACCTTCCTGTGATCCTCACCATTTACCTAGTACACTCACCCGACAGCGCCAGGTTGGAATGATCACCAGCTAACCGAATAAGTTATACATAAACCGACTACAGCCCTGAAGAGTCACAAGCTAACTGGCTCGCTTGACGGAACACATGTCGGAGGGTTATGTGTTTTTTTGTCTCGATGTCACCTTTCCAGAACAGGAGGGCCTAATACATCTTGAAAGATTTGACCTAATTGTGTCCACCTTGTCTTGTTACTCAGGACGTGCGCTTTTTGTTCGTTGTACAAAGGAAGAAAACCTATATGACTAACTCACTATAACGTGTGCACTGGTATTGTGTTGTATTCATTTGGTTGGGCCCTTGCCAACTGTTTCAGAGGTTCTTGGGGTCTCCTCTGTCCGTGTTGCACCGTTCATATTATTTTTCATTTGCTATTGTCTTTACCCACATTAACCGCTACCAGCATAGGCGCCACTTTTTCTTGTTCACTTCAAAACCCTACACGGATTTGCGACCAGAGGAAAAGTGTCCGGAGGGTTCCAAGGGTGGATCAGAGATTTGAATAACCTGAAAGCAGAGAGGACAGAGTCTGGGTCACTAGCCAGTGACCAGGATGGCGACAAGAAGATGCCAGCCGATGTCGGGTGCTTTCAAGTGAAGTAGATGAAGCTTGACTCTTCAGCCACGAAGACCAGGAGGCGGTGATGATGACCAGACGCTGGAATCGAGCTATCCCACAAAGGATGTCGAGTGCTGCAGTGTCAGAATCTGGATTGGACCCAACAAACCTTGGCAACAGTAACACATGCAAGATTGGCTTCGGTGCAGACCAGCAAGGTCTGAGGGGCTCACCCTTTGGAGGGGAGTCAGGGCACGTCTGGAGCAACCTGAGAAACCCAAGAAACAAAGGATTGTCCTTCGTGGGGACCAACTAGCCAATGGACTAGAGATCACAAAGGAGCCTCAAGCGGAAATGCTGAAAGCAGGCCCACGGAACTCTCGTTGAGTGTAGGCCCACAATCTTCAATGCAAAAGGTGCTCAGGGCTTGGACTACAAGTAGCCTAATGCACAACTTCGGGAAAGCTTGGGAAGTTGATGCAACAGCAAAGGTGCAGGATATCCAGGAGTTCCTGTACCACGTCTCTCATGATAGCTACAGGTCTCAGCTTCACTGGGGACTCGTGTCAGCCTTGGAGATGTCTGGAAGCCTGTGTCCTGTGTTGCAGATTCTTTGGGATCCGGCGGGAGCCTCGAAAATGCAGACCAGCAAGATGCTTCTTTGGTGCCTGTTTGAACAGGGGAGTCAATCCCCCAAGGGAGATTTCTTCCATCTTCCAGTCGATATGGAATGTCGATGGTCCAAGATTTCTTCTACAGAGGTTCATCCAGGGTAATCTAAAGTCCTAGGGACTGGGTTCCTATACTTATACTAAGTTTAGGGGTTGGACTAACTCTAGGGTCCCACCTATGGGAGGACCTGGGGAGGGGGTGATTACACCCCTTCCCCTTCCCTTTGTCCAGTTTCACGCTAGAGCTGGGTCTGAGTGCCCCAGCAACCGGTTTGAAATGGGAAATGCATGGAACACCTTGTGTGCCCCAGGCAGTGTCTGAAAAGCATTCACTGAATGCAACCCACCCTGCCCCAATACACTAAAGCCTGTCTGGGGAGGTGCTGGCACCTCCTTGGACAGTAAACCTATTGTCCAGGCCTCCCCTGCCGGAGTTTCGTCCAGCAGCAGGAGGTCAGACTCGTGTCTGTGGCAGCAACATCCATTTTGTGATGCTGGGGCTCTTTTAAACTATTACTGGGAAAGTAAGTGTGTACATGTCTTCTCCCTCTAGAAGGGTGGAATGCTACCCCCGCCGCCAGAACTGGCGGGGGAGTAGTATTCCAAAGTGTTTGACACCAAACACGACATGTTTTGATAAAGCCAAACCAAAGTTAGCATTAACCGTGAGGATTATAATGCACTTAAGAGTATATGGTATGGCCATATCACAGAACAGCTATAAGGAAGGGTTTCCGTAAGCTTCAAAGGGGCTCAGCTCATGCTAGGGCACCCTCTCACACAACACCAAGCACTCTGCCTTCAGGATTGTCAAGGCCTGCCATGGGAGTGACTTATAGGTTAATATGTGTCTGTTTTAAATGGTGGATATAGGTATACTATATCCCAGTAAGGGGTGCTTACTCCACCTTACCCAGGCTGCAAGTGCAGACCTGTGGTGCCATTTTGGAAGGCTTCCCAGGGGTGGCATAACACATGCTTCAGCCCCTGGTAGGCCTCTGGGGTACCTATGTCCTTGGTACCTAAGGTACCATATACTAGGGACTCACAAGGGTAACCTAGTAACCAATCTGGTGTGTACCTAATGTACAGGATATCAATCTAGAGAAAGAACAGCTAGGCTGATTTGCAGGGTCACAGCCAGACTAAAGTCGATAAACCAGTGAAACACAGCAAAAAGTGGGGGTAACCATAGTAAGCAGATCCTAATCTCCTACATACGCATAATTGAATGTTGGCTCATTTCCATGGGTGTTGATGCATCAAAATACCAGGGTAGCGGAAGTGACAGCCTACACACTTTGACCCCCCCCATAACATTCCATGGTTGACCCCTTGCCCTATGCTTTGACCCTCATCAGTCTTCTGTTTTCTGCTGGGGGATATGTAATGGGGAGCAGTGGAATCTACACTATAGTAATGTCTTCCTTCACTTTTTGGGGGGACCTGGACTCATTTTTAGGGCTGATCTCTGGACAGGGTTTGCTGTCTCCCCAGACTATTGATTTCAAATATATATATATACATGATACATACATGCAGGGGATTTTGGTCAGTGGTCCTCATCCATTGGTCTTTTAAATTGTCATTCACACTTTGCTTCCACCTATCACAGCATAAAGCATAGATTAATAGAACAGCCTACTTTTGTCACAGGGTTCCCTCTGTGTCAGTGACAGCATTTTCTTTTGCACAATGTGTTGAGTACTTCTGGGTTGGAAGGAGAATATGTGCTTTGTATTAGAAATCGTTTTAAACAGCTATTTGCTGAATACTGTAGGCACTTATTTCAGTCAGTGGGGTCACAATTTACCAATGACTGTGTGTCAAGTCCTTGCACCATCGCTTGACATGGGAGCTAGTCCAACAAGGTTAATAAAAACAGAGCACATACATATAATTACAAAGAAACTATCAAATGCAGTGTACATAGCTTTCACTTTCAGTGTCCCATCTGTGTCTTTGAAGCAAAAGAAGAAACAAACGCAGAGCCGATCCACTGCTGCTCCAGGAACTTAAAGGTTAAAGGTTTTTCCTCACATTTCACATTTAAAGCAGGAAAGGAGTTAAAAGGCTTTCCGGAGGATTTGCACAGTTAATCTGTCAACTCTCTATTGCACATTCCTGTTTATGATTTTGCAATTTATTGCAATAAATAAAGGCGGCGCAGCAAGAGAGCACAAGACAATGTGTTACGAGCTGATAAAACTGCAGTGCTCGTTTGGCTGCACAGGGTTTTAATGTCTACCCTCCCTCTTGCATTACTTGCCAGAAGCACAGTGGGTGATTAAACTCTTGGAAGGCATTGTTCTTTCTTCTGTCCTGTATTACAAACGACCTGGAGAACGGGCACTTTCCTTTATCTACATCTTGCATTCCAAACAAAAGGCAACCAGCTTCTCAATGTTTAAACAATGCTTGAGATAAAATTAGTAAACACTGCTGTACCAAGCACAATCTGGATAGTGTAAGGAAAAACATTAAAGAACCACAGAAATATCAAGCTCAGTAAAGAAATTTTGCATCTTAAAAAAAAATTATTTTATGGTTGGGGTGACTACCCATCTCAAGGATTACTCACAACCAGTGTCAGGGTGAACCCTCAAAGTCACTAAACATTATGACATAGGGCAGACACACTTAACTTGAGTCAATGTGTAAACTATTTATGCAGTATTAAAACAATAAGAAAGTTGAAATGTAAAACAATAAAAAAAAAAAACCCAACCCAAATTAGAAAAATAGAGTAAAATGTAATAAACAAAATAAAAAAAGACAAAAATCCAAGAAGCAAATCAGAGATATGAATTTTTAACGTTTTTAGTAGGAATAGTGCCTAGAAGCACAAACTTCCAATATAGTTAATGATCGCGTCAGACTGGGAGGTAGGTGCAATTTGAGGCTGGCTGTGTTGGGTAGTGGATCAGATACACCAACCAGGTTCGTCCTGGTCAAAGATTTTACCTTCTGAAGTAGTCCTTTAAGTAATACTCCACCACAAGAGTACACTTCTAAAGACTTCCCTGGTCAGTTAGGCATTTGCCGGAAAGGCCTCTTTACCTTGTGCATCCCTGTAGCTTGAATAGGTGGTCAGCCTTATGACCCTTGGAGTCCACTTCTTTGTCCTGGATACCAGAGAAAGCAATCGCAGGATCTGTCCCTCATGACTCGCCCCAGGTTCCAGACAGCAGGTTTAGTCCTCTTCTGATCTTCCTCAGGCTCAGGGGTGTTCTTAAGTGGCTGCCTGGGGCTGCCTGTGAGTATCCTTTTTTACATTACAGTGTCAAATCCTGCTTGAGGTATCTGCTGAGTTTATATATAACTCTTTGGGGCACACTTGAAAGGCAGAGAACATGAAGGAAAGATAGTTCTTGTGTGTCCACTGTCTAGTTGCTGATGAACCCCCTTTGTCCTGCCAGACTTCTGTCTCTGGGCTCCTACATTTAACACTAGGAAAGCACTTGAAAGGAAGAAAACAGGATGGCAAGGCACATCTTGTGTATCCACTGTATGGTTGCTGGAAAACCCTGCGTTGTTCTACTAGACTTCTGTCTCTAGGTTTATTATGGGTACTGTTGCTACCCCAAACTGAATTGTACTGTTAGATGTTGAATGACACTAGGATGACCATAATACACTCCCTCCACACACACACACCCAACCGTCAGAGCCCAAGTTGAGTGTGGCTGATGACTTTCACCGTCTTGAAAATGCCCAGATTGTAGGGTTTGCTCTGGTAACTTTTAACCCCTTGTTAGGGTGTGCCAGGAGCCCTGCCCACCAACTAGCTAGTGTCAGGCATAAATGTGACACCTTGAGGCACCCACATCAAAATGCTCCTGGGCCTGTGGAAATCTGAAGAGAACTGGACCTGCTATTAATTGAAAAGAACCCTAAAGGACTGAACGTGCTCCCTCTTGTACACAGGACAAAGAAGTGGACTCCAAGGGTTCTAAAGCTGACCTCCTGTTCAAGCTTTATGGATATAACAAGCTGCAAGAGGCCTTTTCCTGGACGTACCCAGCTGATCAGTGGAAACTGGACCTCGACTGAATCCTGTTGATGGCTTCTGCTTGATACCCTGTGAGTTTCTAAGTGTCTGAGTTGAGGTCCTGGGGGGGCTTTATAAGTGCTCTCCTGTGGTAGATTGGGGCTAAATGGATTAAGGGCCTGATATAGAGTTCAGATGGGCTACTCTGTCACAAATGTGACGATATGTGTGACAGAGTAACCCGTCTGCGAAACTCTAAATCAGGCCCTAAGCCAGAAGGTAAAATCTTTGACCAGGACAGACCTGGTTGGTGTATCCAACCCGCGCTCCATCGTGGTCAGCCTCAAATTACGTATATAATTGGCAGTTTGTGCTTTTTAGATGCTATTTCTACTTAACACTTTTAAAATTCATATCTCCAATTTGGTTCTTTTATTATTTTGGTGTCAGTTTGTTTATTACATTTTGCATATTTTTTTAATTTAGTTTGGATTTTCGTAATATTTTACATTTTAACATGATAACTGTCTTTAAACTGCATAAATACTTTACACATAACCCTAAGTTAAGACTGTCTCCTCTGTGACATAGCTATGAGGGTGTTTAGCTCAGGTTAATTTTGTGACTTTGAGGGTTCACTCCGTTAAGGGTTGTGATTATTTATCAACGTCACCCACCACAAATAAAAATCCAATTTCCCAAGTTGGTGTTCAGTGGTAGGACACAGGGCTTGTGTTTTACATTACTATTCATGTATTTAAGTTCAAATTGACAACCCCATTTTAGATTGAAAGTATGAAGTTACTTTTCCTAAATGTATTCTTGCCATCAATAGTTGCACCTTAAGTTTCTGGCAACTTGGAGGTGGATCTTGCTAACATACGGAACCTTACCATTGCAGAGGTGGGAAGCATAAACAATGAAAGGGGACTGAAGCTGAACAAGCGGTCCAATAAGGGGGATTATCACATCACCTGCAGAGGTTGGGAGGAAGCTCATTAGCTACAGTGTACCTCATAGGAGAATGAGGATGAGCATGAAGAGGGAAATGAGGAGCACATTGAGGATGCCACAGTCCCAAGGGGCAGCACCACATTAATTGCTTAGCACAAGGAGCAGTGTGTCCTATCACAGCTTGTCCTCATCAGAGCTGGAGGCCAGCCAGCCAGAGAGGGCCTTGAAGTTGCAGCTGGACACGCGTGCCCTTGAGGAGGCAAAGTTGGCTGCTGGGGAGAAAAAGGCAGCCCTGACTGCTAAACAGAAGAAGACAGTCCGAATTGTTGAAGAACAAAAGCAGCAGCAGCAACCTTTGCACTGGAGGAGAAAATGTTGGTCTTGGTACTAAAGGAAAAGAAGGTCAAGAAGAAGTAAAGTAGTCCACATCCCCTAAGACTACATACCTGATGAGTGGTATGCAGCACATAAGATGGCCCTATGTATACACAGAGTCAAGAGGAGGATTGGGGGGCCTGGGGGGGCGGGGGCAGTCCGCGGAAGCGCATCGGCATTGCTGGGAATGCTATCCTATTGGTTCTAGAAGTAGATGACCAGATTAAGTATTGCTCGATGAAGTACTTCTCTTGCCTTCCACCACAAGAAATAGAAGGCCTACCCAATTCAGAGAAGTTGCAAAAAGGACTCCAAAAGAGTTTTGAGTGTAAGGATTCCCAGACCTTTTCAGAGCAAGGGATCGCAGGATTCCACAGGTGGAAGCCCAGTGTGCCCTTTTACCCGTCTCCAGCCAGGACACCCCCTGGAATCCCTCCCACAGTTTAATACTCTACAGATGTAACTAATGTAGCCTAGGGGTGGTTATTCCCTGGAGGAGAGGGTAGAGCATGCCCTAGTATCTTTTCGTTGGGAGGTGTGCCCAGAAGGTAAGCTGGTGATCCTGAGGCTAGTAGATATCACTTTCAGGAGAGCAGAGTGAATGAATCCTTGTCAGGGTCGAACTGGTCTATAGGGCAATCAAACAGTGCCCTATGGGCTAGCATAACAGATCAGTGTGTGGGCTGTTACATTAAAAGGAGAGTATAGGCATTTTTTATGGCCAAGTAGGCTGGTTTTAACTGTTTATTTCTCTGATATTAAAACAAACCTTCCCTGCAGCAAACACAAATGCATGCAGCCTCCGATAGCTTAAAAAATACTCATACAACATGTCCTTATAAGTTAAAAAAAAACTGCCTATATGGTTAGCTAATGCGGCCTACCTTTATTTTAGTGCCGGGGCCTATTTTATTTCCCCAGTCTGACCCTGGTCCCTGTCACTGGTCTGAAGTATACCTGTGTGAGCTTGATCATGGTTGTAGCATGGCTGGTTTGCCTAGAACAGTATGCACCATGACAGGTCTGTAGGGTAACCCAGGCCCTTGGTATTGCCCTAGTATCCCTGGATAACGAGGGGATACTTGCCCAGAGGAAGGTTATTGTCATTCCCCAGATTCCCATTGACTGCATCCTTGGCAATGTAATCCCACCTGTAAGAAAAGAGCCAGGAGGGGCACCCTGAAAGCACATATTTCTTTGGGTACCTTCCCTAAACAGGGGGGATGGATGCCTAAGGGAAAAGTAAGTAGTAGTAGGGAGAGCACCCCAAAACTGATCCTGATGAGGCCACTTCTGACCTGGAGGTGCTTGCTGCACCATCACAGAGGACAGGAGACCTACACCAGGTTGACTCCTACATGCCACCACCAGGGCATGCCACCCTTGAGGGGGACTGCATGCCTGCCCTGGAAGTCCTAGGCAGCCAGGAACCTGTGCAGTCTGAGGGTAGAAACCTGGAGCACATGAGGCAGTTTCAGGCTGTTACTCCTGAGATGGTGGAAGTAAGAGTGGGAGAATGGTGTCTGCAACCGAATGTTGTGGTTTATAAGCCCCACTCTGAGAAACCTAAAAGACCAACGAGACCTCAGAAGCAAGTGGGAGACTTCTTATCAGCCCCACAGCAGGAAGTAAGGCCTACCTATGGCACCAGATTGGAGCCTCCACCAGGCAGTGGTTGGTCAGGGGACTAGTTTCTGACACTAACAGACGGTAGTGGCCTCTGTTGGATATTAGCCTTTTAGGCAGAGCTTGCCCTGGGTTGGGGGCAGAAGTCTGATATATGATGCAAAATGAATACATTACCTTGTTGGCCATGGTGGGACTGTCTGCCTACTGGGATGCATGTGTGAGCAAGCTAGGGTTAGACGCTTGTACAACAGAATAGATATGCAGGTTAGGAGAAATGTTTCCCATTGACAGGATTAGTGGCTAAGACAGATGTTGACAGAGGAGTATAGCTGGTTTTAGAAGGGCATAGAGCACACAGTGGGCCTGCAGGAGCAGCAAATTGTTCATATTCTATCATCCGAGCAATAAAGCCCATCAAGGTATTAATTAGTCTACCATAGCTCTTGGCTGGGGGGAGGCCTATGTATGAAATCTGTATTTTGTGCAAGGTCACAGAGGTCTTTTAGCCTTTTGCTGGTCCCTATATTTTTTATGACTTTAGAACTATGTACACTTTACCCCTGCTATTCAGTAGTAAAGTGCCCATGCGCCCCAGTTTAAGTTGGTTGAATTGGGATACTTCTAATTTAACTTGCCTATAAGTCCCTTTTATATGATACAAAGTGTGCCAAGGGCCTAGAAGATAAATGCTACTAGTGGAATGCTGCACATAAGGAGCGCCATCCACTACTGTGGCAGTGGAAAAATAGTTTCAGGCCTACCATTGTAGCCTGACTGTAGCCTTATAAAAACTTAAATTCAAACTTTCACAATAAACCCCTTTGACAGGTCAAAACTTCCCTTTTAAATGTAGGCCTTGTAATACACACGTCAGGGTGCATGGCATTTAAAAGTAGGACATGCATACATTTAATGTTAAAATGCTCATTCAGTGACCAGCATCCAAAATATATTTTACTACTTTTAGAACGTTAGCATTTCCTCCCCTGAGGTTCCTGAAGGCAAATTTGAGTTGGCCCTCTCACCTCTCCCAGCCAGTAATTGTCATTGAATAGGTATGGATAGGTGTGAGATGCCTCCTAGGGGCAGACAAATGGCTGACCTGAATAGATTGAGATAGCTCCTCTGAGCATCCCTACATATGCATGGTGGGGGCTATGGTCATCCTTTTTGACTTTATAGTGTCAAATCTAGCTAGGCTGGTCGACTGGGTTCACATATAACACTTGGGGCATACTTGTAAGGGGCGAGAAAAGGATGCAAAGACAATTCTTCGAGATCCACTGTCTGGCTGTTGAAGGGCTCTGCTTTATTCTTACCAGAAATCTGTCTCTGGGTTTACATATAATCCTTGGGACACACTTGAAAGAGGAGAGAAGAGGATGCCAAGACAAATCTTGTGGATTCATTGACTGGTTGCCGAAGGACTATTCCTGTGGCCTACCAGACCTCTATCTCTTGGTTTGTTGGGTGTACAGTACCTGATGCAACCTGGATTTTAGTGTTAGATATGGGAGGACACTATGACTACCATAGTACATTCCCTACAGCCCTCAGAACCCAAGTTAATTGAAGGCGAAGACTTTTGCCATCTTGAAAATGCCAAAAGTGGGTGGGGCTAGTCTCAGGAACTGTTAAGCCATTGGTTAGGATGTGCCAGGCATCATTTACACCCACTAGCTAGCACCAGGCTTAAATGTGGTACCAACAGGCACCCATGTCTGAACATTTCCTGGACCTGCGAAAGATCAGAAGAAGACTGGGCCTGCTGTCTGACCTGAGGGGAGCCCTGAAATCAGAGGTCACGGTCTATCAAGAGATTTTACTGTCTTGGCACTCTGTGCTTTTGTTGCGGGGATTCTGCACATATACAGAACTATGGCCAGGAAAACAGGACCTTGGTGTATGGGGTTGTACCTTCCTACTAACTTAGTACCCAAAATCCTAAAACTGACTAGCTATAGTGTCTCCGTCGTTCTCCTACATAAACATGGAGCTACAAAAGGTTAGACAACCCAGAACACAACACTCCCAACTGTCTCAGGAATCGCCGTAGAAAGAGGTACGTACCCTTCACTCCCTCACTCATACTTGTCCACAATAAGGATTGTCAGAGTCACTGTATAGGTCAAAATGTAACTATTGTGCTCTATAATGCAGTATGCGAGCCACTACTAGCAGCAAAATGCATAAACCTATAACAGTTAGCATTGTTACAATACCATAGAATATAAAGGGGGTTGTCATCATATACAGACAGTGGTAAAAGGACTATAAGGCCTAACCACCCTCCGCTTAGTAAGTTGAGGTTTATTATATAAAGGAAGATCTCTGGGCTTTATCAGCAGACCACATACCTTAGAGCCTAGATGGAAGGTTTACATCATAGAAACAACATAGCTCTTCTCCAAGGAAAGATCTCTCTCCAAGGGTCTGTGAACAACATGCATCACCTGTAATATCAAAGCATGAATATCCAGCAGTGCAGCTGTGTTTAGCATGTTTTGTCTAAATGCTAGGGACTGACCAGAACAGATTAACAAGGGGCATGTTTATCGACCTTTCACATCATGTTCAGACTAAACTCTAGGAACAAGCAGAGAACGCAGAGAGCAGACAGTTCTCATCTGAAAGGCACAAACAGAGTTTTGCAAAATAAAGTCATGTAATGACGTGCGCAAATGCAGCATCATAGCAGCAGAGCTCATGCTAACTTAGCAATGTCGAGAATGACCCTAACTGTCATATAACACTTTTGGGTGCTAATTCTATATAAAACTTATATCTGCAGTTGTCCCTATTGGACTTTTGTAATTTTGTGTATTAAAGTGAACCCTATTGTTTTAATTGGTTTGGGATTTTTATTGTTTTGCATTTTGATTTTATTTCTGTTATGGTACAGCATAAATAATGTACACAAGTTAAGTCTTTCTGCTCTGTGCCATAGCTACTATGGGGTTGAGCTGAGGTTAATTTACTGGTTTGAGGGTTCACCTTGATGAGGGTTTGTGATTTGTTCTTGAGGTGCCTAGTCATCTGCCCCTAATAACAATCCAAGTTCTTACAGTTATAAAATGTGTTCATCATCCAGACTTTGGTGGGATCACATGCTAAAGATATCCAACTCCAGCCTACCTAAAGGAGCGAGGCAGTAGAGGGTGTATTGTATTCTATGTGTATATGTTGCATGTCTGTAGGTTTCCCTGCCCAGTGTTGGAAAGATGTGATACAGTACACGTTGATTGCTAATTGAACGGTTGAATGAACATGGAGAGCATCACATTACGTGTCTATATTTAAAGCAAAAGTAGCTGGATTAAAGGAAATGTTAATGCACCTGATCTTGTAGAGTAAGTTGTGAAAAGCGGAAGCATTGGCCATTCTGTCCTCTCCCCTCCCATTCTGTCCTTATTTGCTCGTTCTCCCTTTCTGTCCTTGATGCTCCATCTTTGTCGTTTTACTAGCTCTTTAAGTTCGTGTAATGTCAACGTCCACTCTATCCTTTGTTACTGATGTTATTCCATTCTTTCTTCTATGCCCTAATCTATCTTTTTCATAGTTCTGTATATCTTGAGACCATATCTATGGCCCATTCTCTTATTGTGTTCTTTTCCTTTTCACTCCTCTTAGTCTGCTATATCTTCAATTCTCTGCTTTCTCCACACTGTACCTTCTTTTTCCAGGTTTGCCTTCTTTGTGCACTTTTAATTTTGAACTATAATGTACATGTTCTTTTCTACAGCTGTTCTTCCTACTCCATTGTATCAGGCTCTAGCCTTTATCATTTTCCTCATCTCCATACCAATCCTCTATACTTGTTCTCTCCGCCCCCCCCCATTATGAACTCTGGTGCCTTGTTCTATTCCTCTACTCATTCTCATCCCCATTTGCTCTGCTGTTGTTTTCTCTTTTGTTTTTCCCCTCTTCTCTGTTCTTTCCACTCATTATTACTTTTCTCTTTACATTCTCCTTTTTCCATCTTCCATTTCCTGCTGTCTTCTGTTTCCTCGGTTCTTGCTCTCTTTCTCACCTAGTCTCATCTTCGTGTTCACTCTTCTTTCTCCAACTTCTTTCCATATTTCCCTATTTTACTGTATTTTTCTCATTTTCTTAACTCTCCTGGTTTTATCTTTCCACTACTCCTCACATGTGTCCTGCTTCTCAACAGCTTTTTAATGCACTCATTCACATCTACTAGTTGTTTCTGTCTCCTTGCCTTCTGGTCTCCTAGTTTTCCTCTTCTCTATTCATTCTCTTTCATTCTGAATTCTTCCCTTTTCATCAATGTGCAATCTCTTAAGTCTCTCCTCACTTTCTTCGCTCATGTTATTTCTTGTCTTTCTCCATCCACACCTTTTTTCTCGTTTCCCATACATTCCTCATTCCAATGTTTGTCCTTTTTACCAGTTTTATTCTCTCTCTCTCTAGTTTATTGCCCCTCACTGTTCCGTCTTCTGTTTCCATTCCATTATCTCTCTCTTTGTATACCTTTATCTCTGTTACTTTACTTTGTGCCTATTCCTAACCTCTCCACTTTTTCTAAACTCTTTTCTCTTCCAGTTTCCAAATCCTTCCCACTTTTTCTCTCTCCCCCAATTCCTCTTTCTGTAATAAAGTCTTCTCTTTCTCTTCATCTATCTTCATTTTCCCCACTACCCTCTCTTTCCCCACCTGGCCTGTTTTTAAAAGCATCCCATCCCTTCTACTTTTATTTCTTCTGCCCCCCACCTCCCCCTCGCTCTCATTTTTAGGTCGAGGACCGAAAGGCTGCGCTTGCGCAGTCTCCGGGGGGAAGATTTTATGTCTTTTAGTAAGGGGGCTTGAACCCGCCTCTCTCCTCCATTGGCTGGCTTCCTAAACGGAGGCCAGCCATTGGAGGAGAAGGGCGTCACTCAGTTCAAGCCCCGTCTCTTTCGGATTCGGGGGCGTTTTTTTTGCTGTTCTTTCGATGGTGATGTCATCTGTGGTATATAAATAAATAATACCCTATTTTTGACTAGACTTATAGCATAACAGATAGCTCAATAAAATAAGAGTCAAGATTCGAGGTAGTAGGAGTTTCTGCAGGTTTATTACAGCATAAGGACAGGATCAGGACAACCTGCATAGGAACAGAATGACAGGGCCCAGCAGGACAACTGGGGCCCAGCAGGGGAAAAGAGGCCCAGCAGCTGCTGGGGCTAGGTCTGGGATGAGCGCGCTAACATTCAATAACAAAACACAGGCATATATACATAGCGCGAACACATAGCATTACATTGCAGTAGGCGTAGCAGTGGGTGGAGCAGAAGGCATGACGCGTAGCAGTCGCGAAAGATAACAGTAAAAAGAGGTGTAACTGGGCGTATACATAGACATGTGGTGCAAACGTAACAGAATATGTCATGAATGGGCGGAAACATAGGAGGGGGCTACCTAAGGAGCCGGGACCTCTAACCTAATGGTGCGCGAAAACTAGCAATGACGTGTTACTAGGAGAAGCTGGGGGCTATGAACTCTGTGTTAGGAGCAGAGACTAGAGTCTGGAGGGTCGGAGCGACATGTACCTAAACCCTATCTGGTATCTGGTGTTTAGGGAACATGTTGATATAAACTAGAAGTCATGAGAGGAAAAGCTAACTTGATTCTAAGACTGGACCATGCATTATTCTACATGTAGTGCGTGATGAAGAATACTAAATGACCATTAAATACAGTATTTCTCTAACGTGGAGCCGAGTAGGCTAGACAATGACGGGAACTATTGATGCAGTTCAGTAGCTTAGGAATGCAGAGGAGGAAGACTGAACTGATAACTGGAACTATAACATACTTTTGGCAGACTCAGAGGCAGAGCCAAGCTGCACCGGGCACTGCGAGGCAGGAAGTAAGTGAAGGGTCGAGGATACAGGTGGGGGCTGTATCGCTCCTCAGCGAGGCTTTCAGGAGACAGAAGCTGAATCTGATGTCCGGGCCCTGTTGAGGCCTGGAAACGGGGACTTTATAATGGAATAACGTGCACACTGAGAAACGTGGCAACATTACTTTACATAGGCCTGATATTCGTAGTATTCACGAGGACTGGAAACTAACATACCAGAGGTGGACACAACTGTAATTGCGTCATTAATCGGACATGGGGAATAACATATGCATATTGGTCATGCACACATAACATATGATGGATGAGGCGTAGGGACACAGAACATGGCAAAATTTACTTTTCCACATTCCCTCCTTGTCACTACGTTTCCATCAGGAAACATCAATTTTCATGATACCATCTATCATTTCATACAGTACCATTTGCTCGTCTCGAATTGTCTTGGAACGGGATTTAGAACGGGGCTTGGGACTAGGAATACAAGAGGTAGCACACATGCTGCAAATCGCAGGGCCACATTGTATACAGAGGCAGCAGCTAAATATGATCGCTACTGCAATACCTAGAAAGGACAGGACTTTCCATCCCCATGCGGAAATTATATTCCAGAACCAACCGGACCATGTCCAGGTGCCTGGATCTTGGTGTAACAGATGGGCAATTTTATGGAGTCTGGTTATAGCTGAATAAACAGACGGCGCGTTATTTGGAATGAAAATGCAGCAACTAGATCCGATGACTCTACAGGCCCCGCCCCTATCGGCCAGTATGACGTCAAGGACGAGACGATTTTGCAAAACGACAAATCTCATAGCAGATTGTTCTTCGGTTAGGTTACCTAGAGCAGAGGCAGTCTCATTAACTACAGCTTCAAGGGTTCTTGTTAACCTACGGATCAGTTTACTATTCTGGACAGGTCCTACAAAGAAGAAGAAACCTTTATTGAAATCTGTATACTGTTCTAGAGTAGTTTCAGTATAATCGACAATTGGGGACTCCCTTCTATGTCTAATGTGTACTAGATGTGTGTTTCTGTGATAATCAGATGGGGCTAGAAAAACAGGTGGCAGTAGGAAAGCAATGTAACAGGTTCCCTCCCAATTGAGGGGCAGACGGACATATGCAGTTTGACCACAAATAAAATAAGAATGACGTGAAGCTTTGAAAATAGATTTTCCACTGTCACTATACTTGATAACAGTAGTACATTCACTATGACCTATGTGTACAGAACCATAACTACGGACACATAATTCGCCTTTGACAGGTAGTACTGAAATAGCAGGTAAGTCTGGAGTAGTATCAGACTGAACATTCAGGACCATGAAATTCGACGAATAATTACCTAAATTATATACTTCATTTTCTAGATCTAAACCTGTTCTGTGGGGGAAACCTTGCTTGTCTGGAAAACATGTACTGTTAAGAAAAGACATATCTGTTGAGGATGACGTTAACGTGGACCATGCTCCACACGAACCATTGTGTGAGAATGGATAAGGAAAAAGTGGCAGAACTCCCTTCGGTGTCTGGAAAGGGGGGAGCCGACCACACACCCAACAATTAGTGGCATTGCTGGTCTGGTGTGAATAATGTAACATACGGATAAATGTGTTGTTACGCATAGCAAGGCGGTAAGAATATTCGTGAGGAGGCAGATCACTAAACGTGTGCTCTACTGTAGCATTAGCAGACATATTTACATGAGGAACTGGAAAACACAGGAAAAGTGCGTAACTAGTGCAGGAAATCATTATGCTGAGAAATAATATGAAACTCAGAAAAACGATACATTGAAGTGAACTTCGACTGACTCTCTCACTATGGGGGTCTATTTTATACATGTCAGAAACAATCTAACCGTTTCACCTAGGGGAGGACTTATACAATCAAACTGACTGACTTATTTTACTAGACCTGAGCTTTAACTTATACTCCTGTTGCGGAGTTTTCTCTAACAAGGGAGGGGTTGTAATAATGTCTTGTGCGGGACAGTCCTTTAAAACAATGTTCTGGCAATCTTTCGAATCCTGGAAATCCTTGGAAATGTTCTTGGAGACTGATTTCAATCCATTGAAAAGTTTTACATGAGAAAGGTGGACCCACCCCTTCCTGCCTTCCAACTTGACGGCAGTTCGGGTGGTCAAGAGGACCTGACGTGGCTCCTTCCAACGTGGTTCCAGCGGACTTGATCTGTCGAAATTCCGGACCATCACAAGGGAGCCTGGAACGATCTCGTGCGGTGCCACCTCGGTATTGTCTGGAAATGCGGCGGCAACCTGTGAACGACATGAGTTGAGGGCAGACATCAAGGAAGCTAGGTAATCTGTCAGCATATTACATGAAACATCGGTAATACTTCGGGGTCTAGGAGTACCCCACATGTTAGGGGGGCGGCCGAATACGACCTCATACGGGGACAGACCTGATCTGGAATGTGCGACCATGCGCATATAAAATAAAGCGACTGGCAGAGCTATTAACCAGTCCACACCTTTGTCCTTACAGACTTTTGCAATGCGGATTTTCAGAGTCTGATTATGTCTCTCTACGAGACCGGCTGCTTCAGGATGGCGTACACAATGGAACTTCCACTGGTACCCTAACAAAAGGGAAACGTGCTTCATTAGTTCGGATGAGAATGGCTGACCGTTATCAGAATATACGACTCTAGGGAGTCCGTATCTAGGGAAAAATTCACGAACCAACTGCTGGCAGTGGTCGCGGCTGTGTAATCTGGGACTGGATATGCTTCTGTCCACCTGGACAAAGCGCATACAACTACAAGGACATACTTGAAACCTCGACATCGCTCCATCTGAATATAATCCATCTGGAGGACCTCAAAAGGGTGGTCAGGGGGCTGGAAACCACCTTGTTCCACCGGGACACTTTTACCTGGGTTAAACTGACAACATATCATACAGGTGCGGACTTTCTGCTTGGCTGCAGCTCGTAAATGCTTGTTGAACCAAATGTTCTGGATACTGTCTAACATAGCTTTTTCTCCTAAATGTGCTGGACTATGTGCGGTATTGATAATGACTTGAACCATAGAATCAGGGAGAAACCATGTGGCTCTACCCTTCGTTAACCATCCTTGATCTGTCTGGACCCCTCCTTGTTCAGACCATTTCTTGATTTCATCGGGAGTAGCATGTAACTGGATATCTATGACATCTTGTGTAGGGTCCTTAACTGTCATGCATATAATCGGATCTGAAGTATGTGTCATGTTAACTGGAATGTCTGGAGTCTGTGCTGTAAGCTTGGCTGTGCGGTCTGCTAGATCATTACCTTGGGAAATAATGTCAGTAACTTTCGTATGTGCTTTGCATTTCATGATAGCAATGGATGTCGGTAAATGTATGGCATCTAACAGGGCTTGAATAAGGAGACCATGCTGAATCTTGGTTCCATGAGAAGTCATGAAACCTCTCTCCTGCCAGAGCACTCCGAAGTCGTGTACAACTCCGAATGCGTAACGTGAATCTGTGTAAACATTAACCTTCAGGTTCTTGGCATGTATACAGGCTTGTGTCAGAGCGACTAGCTCTGCTGCTTGAGCGGACAAAGTATCAATACGGTGTGTTTCAATAACTTCAGTGTCAGTAGTCACTGCATACGCGGCGACTAGTTCTCCTGTATTAGTTCTCATACATGAACCATCCACATAAAGTGTCAGGTCAGGATCTGGTAACGGAATGTCTGTCAGGTCTTGTCTTGGCTTCGTCGTAATGTTAACTACTTCCACACAGTCATGTGGGTCTGGATTTGGATTAACTGATGGTAACAGTGTAGCAGGATTCAGGACGTTGCAGCGTCTAATTTCTATGTGTGGCTGGAACAGTGTCAATTCATAACCTGTTAAACGTGCAATTGTCAAGTGCTGAGTTTGTGTTCGGTTTAAAAGAACTTCTACTGAATGTGGGACTTGTACTGTCAGGGAATGTCCTAAAACTATGGAATCACTTTGTCTGATAGCTAGTGCTGTGGCTGCAACTGACTTGAGGCACGCAGGCAACGCCTGGGCGACTGGATCTAGTGTGCTCGAAAAATAAGCACAGGGCTTGTATTGTCCTGCTTGATCTTGTGTGAGAACAGATAATGCTGTACCTTCCCGTTCAGTAACGAAAAGTGTAAAAGGCTTACTGTAGTTCGGTGTAGCTAGAACTGGAGCTTGACATAGGGCTTTCTTTAACTCGTTGAAACTAAGTGTATGTTCAGATGTCCAAGGGAGGACAGTCGATACGGCTGCCTCCTGTGTCGTTAACTGTATCAGTGGCTTGGCTAGAAATGCTTACTGGGGAATCCATTGTCTACAATAAGAAGTAAGGCCGATAAAGGCACGTACCTCCTTCTGGGTTCTGGGCTGGGGAAGACTCGCTATTAACTGGATACGGTCGGGTGTCAACTGCCTACCCCTCTTGGACAGCAAGTGTCCTAAGTATACCACTTGCTGGACACAGAATTGAAGCTTCGAAGGTGACACCTTGTGCCCCATCTCGGCTAGAAAATACAAAACTGTAAGGGATGCTCGCTCGCAAGCACGTTCAGAACGGGCTGTGATCAGTAGATCATCGACATACTGGAGCAGGGCAGTGTCAGTTGGCATGTGAATGTTGTCTAGTTGTCTCTTAAGTGCTTGACTATAAATACTAGGACTTTCTGTGAAACCTTGAGGAGCGCGTGTAAACATATAGCTCCTTCCATTTAAACAAAATCCGAAAAGAAACTGGCTGTCTGGATGAATAGGAACACTGAAAAATGCATTCTTGAGGTCGATAACAGTGAAAAACGTGGCTTCGGAATCAATGGCTGTTAACAGGGAAGAAATATCTGGGACAACTGGGTACTGAGGAATAATACATTTATTAAGCTCTCGTAAATCAATCACTAATCGATATACTGGGGGTGCATTTGGATCAGTACGTTTCATGACTGGAATGATCGGAGAATTACATACATTGGAGTCAGTTTCTACAACTACTCCTTGAGCCATGAGCTCGTCAATAATTTTGGATAAGGCTGCTACAGCCTCGGGTGGCAATCTGTACTGTCTGATTCGTGGTAACACTACACCTGGCTTGAGAGTCACACGATGGGGTGTGATTTGCATGTAACCTACATCAGTTGGACCTTGCGCCCATAAATGCTGCGGAACATTAGACAATCTTGAATCAAAATCTCGTAATACATAGTGACCCTTAAAGTCACGTAGGAACAGACGTATTCCCTCTGGGGAACAGCAAATAACTGCACCTAACTCTTTCAGTGTCTTAATGCCTAATAGATTTTCTGGACATGACTTAGTAAGTAACAGATCAGTAGTACGGGACAATGGACCTACTTCTAGAGTGACTGGCTTTGATATCTCGTTAACTATTGGTTTTCCTGAAAATCCAAGGGAAACATTTCTTGAGCCTGAGAGCGGAGCCCCTGGAACTTCGGCATGACTAATTGTGGTCCTACTTGCCCCTGTATCGATCAAAAACTTTCTGTCTTTCCCTAATACTTGACTGTGAACATAGGGACCTTCTTGATCTACAGGTATCTCGATGAGAGGCAAGCCTACCTCCCTCTCTAGGCTGTTTCATGAATATGACTGGTACTCTGGATACTCAGACTGTGCATACTGGTACATCTGTGATGTAACGTGCTGTGTTGCAGCAATAGGCTGCGGTACTGTAACTGTCTGTTGTGCATTCTGTGACTGAGGAATCTGTGAAACTTGTTCTTGTCTTGGCGGACGTGGTCTTTCTTTAGTCTTACCAGTAGCTATGTTGTGTTTCAGAACTGCACACTCGTTTATAAAATGACCTGGCTGTTTACAATAATTGCAGTTCCCTCTAACGGGAGCTGCAGGATGACTGGCTTGATTCGGACCCCTCTTCTGACTGTCTTGAGGAACAGATTGTGCAACTAGCACTTTCATTTTCGTGTCTTTCATACGTTTTCTTTCGTGTTCTTGCTCTTCTCTAATTCTATTCTGGTGATACTGGAGCATCTGGAGCATCTGGGACGGAGTATTTGCTTGCCAGGTGCTTTCAACTTTCAAAACTCGATTTTTAATTTGCGGACTTGAATTCTCGACTAATTTGGTGACGAAAAGATGAGGGTATGACTCACTACTTGTCTTGAGACCACTATTAATACTGAAACATTTTTCAAATCTAGAATAAAAATCACTAATATCTTCATCTTGTTTCTGTTTACAGGCTGAGATTGCATCCCAGTCTTCTTTCCTCGTTGTCAATAATCTGGGTAAAACTTGAATCAATAATTCTGGTAATTCTTTACATTTATCTCCAAGACCGGTACCTGGTACTCGTGCCTTGTCTTCAGCTTCTAGAGCTGCCCAATCGATCTTTTTCTCTCCCACCTCCCATTCTTTTTCCTTTAACTTTTCATACACCCCTGCGGGTAACAGGACCTTTAACATTTTAATGATGTCTGGGTAAGTGTATTCTCCCATACGGAGCATGTCTTTTAATTCTCTATGGAACCCTGCTGGATCTTTGTCATGACAGGGAATTAATTTCTTCATTTCAAGAAGTTCCATCTTTGAAATCGGAGTGTATACGAACACTCGTTGCATTACGCCACCCGCCCCTTGGACTGGGTGGACTTCTCGTAACGGATTCTGTCTGTCTATGTAAAACGATTTACTTTCTGGGGGTGAGACATGAACAAAATGCGGGTTCAGGAACGTTCTATATTTGTGGCGCTGTTCTAGAATGACACTAATTAAATCAGTACCTAGACCTCTCCATCTATACTGGAGTAACTCGTTCAGGATATCGTGCAACGGACCTGGATCAGAATGTTGACCCTCATACAGAGTGATGAGGTGCTGGATCATATACATACCCACCAGTCGTTGCTCGGCTGGGGGCAATTTCAGAAACATTTGTGCCACTATTTCGTCTGGAAAAGTGGTAGAATCAGTAATCCATCGGACTGCTGATCGGGCTAGTTCTTGTTCATGCATAGTACTTAATTCACTGTAACCGACTCGTGATTTCAGAATGTGGTCGGTAGCTTGAAATACTTGTTCTAGAGAACCTTGTTCTGGTGCTAGATGAAAAATAGACTTGGGTTCTAGACGTAAATGGCGATCTGGAAATCTAGATTTTCCTACATACGCTATTCTGGCGGGATTCTCGTTCTCTTCCTCTTCAGGATCAGAGATACTTTCTTTCTCACTTACTTGTGCTGCTTTACGCTGGTCGTGTAACCTTATTATTTCTTTACGAATTTTCTTGTACATACTCTCCATGGCACTGACGGTCTTGTGCTTACCCTCGGCTATATTATCACTCCACCTTGTCAGGATTCTCATTTCGGCGGGATCTTTAGACGGGTAATCTTGTTCTCTTATTAGACAATTGATCAGGAACTTTAATATCATGAGCTGAATCTCGGCTTTCCTTTGAGACATAATCTCGCCAATACTTTCTGGATCATCCCCTGTACGGATGAAACGATATATTCTGTCTAGATCTTCTTTCATATTCGGTAAGGTGACTAGATACTCGGTCACTCTCCTTATACGTAAGGAATATAAAACCATAGTATATTCGCCTGGAACTGGATCGTAGACACATTCGTTAAGGGCTTGCCTGATTTCTGTGACAGACTTATTACTTTTAGGAGTACGCTGTGATGCTTGAGCATGTAATTCGAGTGCTGATAAACGTTTGTGTGGCGGCGGGGTTTGAGGAGTAGCTCCTCCTGCGGCCCCTAAACTGGAGTCGTCTACTGAGGCTCTACGTCCTGGCAGAGTGGGAAATGGAACTGTAGGCTGGACCGGGGGTACCGTAACAGGTACTCCGGTGTCTGGAGGAGCGGGAAGTGCCTGATTTACAGGGACTAGCGGAGCGCGAACAGGATTTGCATATTCTGGGACTGTGTCGTCCAGATAGGACGAAATAAAAATATCAGCTGCGGTCGGTTTGTGACGTAGCTTGGTCGGAATTAATGGTGGCGGGAAATTACTGGGTGCCTCTGGGGTCGCTTTTGGCAAGCCTTCGGCAAGGAGAGGATACATACCCTTAATAAGGGCATGCCTCTGTCTGTCTGACTGTTCGGCTTTGACTTGTTCACCTATCTCGATTAATTCTCTTTCTTGAGCTCGTTCTTGGGATTCTCTACTTAACTCTGACTTTCTGACTTCTTTTTCCGTTCTTCTATGCGCCTCTTTACGCCATAACTCGATGGCATCTTTCTGTGACTGTCTGGCTTTCTTTTTCCATAATGCTTCTTCTACTCGCATGATACATTCAGCATCCCATGTACCCGATACGGGCCATCTATACTTTTCTTCTAACTGTTTGGTATACTCTACCCATAAATCTAGATACATTATGGCGCTTATGCCATGTTTCTGATACATAAAATGACCTGGACTGTCCCTAGGCGGGACAGGAACTGCTTCCTCTAACAGACCCTTTCTAGTTTTTATCTGACGTAACTTGGAAAAGAGCGGCATGACTGAACTGTAATCTGGACACAATACAATACACAATAAAAACACGAAATCACATCGCACTCATACCACAACAGTAAATTACATGAAGAACATTATAAATAACAGTTCGAACAGAATATTACCTGGAATACTGAGAACAGAAACAGAACAGAATTTCTCGAGAACGGAACAGACTAGAATTACTGGATGCACTGCTGTAACAGTACGGAACATACCGGTCCCATAAAGGGACGCATCAGGACCCGTATCCACCTAGGTGAACACTTCGTTTGTGAGTCTGGGCACCACCAACCCACGGACCAGGAGTCAATTTAGATTGGTCCTGTCTAGATACTACCCCAGCAATGGTACTCACCGGGCAGCACGGAACGGAAGGCCTCGGACTGGACTGGACGACGGACGACGAACTTCGGACTTCGGACTTCAGTTACAGGTGGGCCTCCGGATACCTCGGACCTTGGACTCTCGGCTTGGGCTCTGGTCGGGACTCGCCGCGTTCCTCCACCGTCTCGTTCGGATGCTGGACCGCCTCCTCCGTCTCCTCCGTGGGCCTGAGGGATATTTGAGCAGAAATATCTGCCACTGCGCAGAAGAGTTCCGTCACGACTGCAGAGGGTCAGGGGGTCGGCGTGGCTTCACCGACGCGTGGGGAAAGGGCAAGTCCCTGTTCGGGCGCCATTATGTGGTATATAAATAAATAATACCCTATTTTTGACTAGACTTATAGCATAACAGATAGCTCAATAAAATAAGAGTCAAGATTCGAGGTAGTAGGAGTTTCTGCAGGTTTATTACAGCATAAGGACAGGATCAGGACAACCTGCATAGGAACAGAATGACAGGGCCCAGCAGGACAACTGGGGCCCAGCAGGGGAAAAGAGGCCCAGCAGCTGCTGGGGCTAGGTCTGGGATGAGCGCGCTAACATTCAATAACAAAACACAGGCATATATACATAGCGCGAACACATAGCATTACATTGCAGTAGGCGTAGCAGTGGGTGGAGCAGAAGGCATGACGCGTAGCAGTCGCGAAAGATAACAGTAAAAAGAGGTGTAACTGGGCGTATACATAGACATGTGGTGCAAACGTAACAGAATATGTCATGAATGGGCGGAAACATAGGAGGGGGCTACCTAAGGAGCCGGGACCTCTAACCTAATGGTGCGCGAAAACTAGCAATGACGTGTTACTAGGAGAAGCTGGGGGCTATGAACTCTGTGTTAGGAGCAGAGACTAGAGTCTGGAGGGTCGGAGCGACATGTACCTAAACCCTATCTGGTATCTGGTGTTTAGGGAACATGTTGATATAAACTAGAAGTCATGAGAGGAAAAGCTAACTTGATTCTAAGACTGGACCATGCATTATTCTACATGTAGTGCGTGATGAAGAATACTAAATGACCATTAAATACAGTATTTCTCTAACGTGGAGCCGAGTAGGCTAGACAATGACGGGAACTATTGATGCAGTTCAGTAGCTTAGGAATGCAGAGGAGGAAGACTGAACTGATAACTGGAACTATAACATACTTTTGGCAGACTCAGAGGCAGAGCCAAGCTGCACCGGGCACTGCGAGGCAGGAAGTAAGTGAAGGGTCGAGGATACAGGTGGGGGCTGTATCGCTCCTCAGCGAGGCTTTCAGGAGACAGAAGCTGAATCTGATGTCCGGGCCCTGTTGAGGCCTGGAAACGGGGACTTTATAATGGAATAACGTGCACACTGAGAAACGTGGCAACATTACTTTACATAGGCCTGATATTCGTAGTATTCACGAGGACTGGAAACTAACATACCAGAGGTGGACACAACTGTAATTGCGTCATTAATCGGACATGGGGAATAACATATGCATATTGGTCATGCACACATAACATATGATGGATGAGGCGTAGGGACACAGAACATGGCAAAATTTACTTTTCCACACATCCGTCACTCAGAACAACAAAACACGCCCCCGAATCCGAAAATCTTCGCCACTTTGCGGCCGCCAATTTTTTGGGGGGGGAGCTCCATGTTCACTTTTCTTTAGTGCTTGTGCGTGTCTTCAATATTTTCATTGTGGCTTTTTATTCTTTTTGCACTTTATCTGCCGTCTGCCCTCACAGCAAGACTGAGTCCAAAGCTGCCAAAGAGCCCCAGGAGGAAGAGAAGGAAAGGTAACCGTGCAGATTTATTTAATCCCATCCCCTCTTTTGACCACACCAGTGCCGTTGCTATCGGAAAGAGCCTGCAGTGAATCCCCTATGCCACGAGGAAGCTCCAGTTACATGTCCTGCGTATTTAAGACACGTTAAGCCTGCACCCACGGGGATCATCGGGCTCAGCCTTTAAACAGAATGCTTCCTTTGCTGCTAGGAGCAGCTTTATGCCTTCTGGCACAAAGCTCCGTTAAAAACACCTTTTGTTCACCGGTGCTTTTAAGACACAACACACTTATACCTCTTGTATCATTAAGAACTGTTATCCTTCTGTGTCCCACATCGGCACAAGGGGCACGCTGCGAAGAAGCCTTGTGGATTTCTGTGCTTTGACACAGTGCCCCACTGTAACCTTAGTGCCCTTTGCACATAACTCTATCAGTGGTCTAATCTACACCTCTTGGTGCCTTTGCTACTCTTTTAACTGTGTGCTATGGATAAAATTGACCTCTCTTCCTGCCCTTGTTGAGGGCAGAGTGTTGAGGGCAGAGTGTTTAGGGCAGAGGGCAGAGTGTTGAGGGCAGAGGGCAGAGTGTTGAGGGCAGAGGGCAGAAGGCAGAGTGTTGAGGGCAGAGGGCAGAGTGTTGAGGGCAGAGGGCAGAGTGTTGAGGGAGAGTGTTGAGGGCAGAGGGCAGAGTGTTGAGGGCAGAGGGCAGAGTGTTGAGGGCAGAGTGTTGAGGTACTCTTTTGACTGAGTGCTATGGATAAAATTGACCTCTCCTCCTGCCCTTGTTGAGGGCAGAGTGTTGAGGGCATAGTGTTGAGGGCAGAGGGCATAGTGTTGAGGGCAGAGGGCATAGTGTTGAGGGCAGAGGGCAGAGTGTTAAGGGCAGAGGGCAGATGGCAGAGTGTTGAGGGCAGAGGTCAGAGTGTTGAGGGCAGAGGGCAGAGTGTTGAGGGCAGAGTGTTGAGGGCAGAGTGTTGAGGGCAGAGTGTAGAGGGCAGAGTGTAGAGGGCAGAGTGTTGGGGGGAGAGTGTTGAGGGCAGCGTGTTGAGTGCAGAGGGCAGAGTGTAGAGGGCAGAGGGCAGAGTGTTGAGGGCAGGCAGAGTGTTGAGGTCAGAGTGTTAAGGACAGAGTGTTGATGGCAGAGTGTTGAGGGCAGAGTGTTGAGGGCAGAGTGTTGAGGGCAGAGTGTTGAGGGCAGAGGGCTGAGTGATGAGGGCAGAGTGTTGAGGGCAGAGGGCTGAGTGTTGAGGGCATATGGCAGAGTGTTGAGGGCAGAGTGTTGAGGGTAGAGGGCAGAGTGTTGAGGGCAGAGTGTTGAGGGCAGGGCAGAGTGCTGAGGGCAGAGTGTTGAGGGCAGAGTGTTGAGGGCAGAGTGTTGAGGGCAGAGGGCAGAGTGTTGAGGGCAGAGTGTTGAGGGCAGAGGGCAGAGTGTTGAGGGCAGTGTGTTGAGGGCAGAGGGCAGAGTGTTGAGGGCAGAGTGTTGAGGGCAGGGCAGAGTGTTGAAGGCAGAGTGTTGAGGGCAGAGTGTTGAGGGCAGAGTGTTGAGGGCAGAGTGTTGAGGGCAGAGGGCAGAGTGTTGAGGGCAGAGTGTTGAGGGCAGAGTGCAGAGTGTTGAGGGCAGAGTGTTGAGGGCAGAGTGCAGAGTGTTGAGGGCAAAGTGTTGAGGGCAGAGTGCAGAGTGTTGAGGGCAAAGTGTTGAGGGCAGAGTGTTGAGGGCAAAGTGTTGAGGGCAGAGTGTTGAGGGCAGAGCGCAGAGTGTTGAGGGCAGAATGTTGAGGGCAGAGTGTAGAGGGCAGAGTGTAGAGGGCAGAGTATAGAGGGCAGAGTGTTGAGGGCAGAGTGTAGAGGGCAGAGTGTTGAGTGCAGAGGGCAGAGTGTAGAGGGCAGAGGGCAGAGTGTTGAGGGCAGAGTGTTGAGGGTAGAGTGTTGAGGGCAGAGTATTGAGGGCAGAGTGTTGAGGGCAGAGGGCAGAGTGTTGAGGGCAGAGGGTAGATGGCAGAGTGTTGAGGGCAGAGGGCAGAGTGTTGAGGACAGAGGGCAGAGTGTTGAGGGCATAGTGTTGATGGCAGAGGGCAGAGTGTTGAGGGCAGAGGGCAGAGTGTTGAGGGCAGAGTGTTGAGGCAGAGTGTTGAGGGCAGAGTGTTGAGGGCAGAGGGCAGAGTGCTGAGGGCCGAGGGCAGAGTGTTGAGGGCAGAGTGTTGAGGGCAGAGGGCAGAGTGTTGAGGGCAGAGTGTTGAGGGCAGAGGGCAGAGTGTTGAGGGCAGAGTGTTGAGGGCAAAGTGTTTAGGGCAGAGGGCAGAGTGTTGAGGGCAGAGGGCAGAGTGTTGAGGGCAGAGGGCAGAAGGCAGAGTGTTGAGGGCAGAGGGCAGAGTGTTGAGGGCAGAGGGCAGTGTTGAGGGAGAGTGTTGAGGGCAGAGTGTTGAGGGCAGAGGGCAGAGTGTTGAGGGCAGAGTGTTGAGGGCAGAGTGTTGAGGTACTCTTTTGACTGTGTGCTATGGATAAAATTGACCTCTCCTCCTGCCCTTGTTGAGGGCAGAGTGTTGAGGGCAGAGTGTTGAGGGCAGAGGGCATAGTGTTGAGGGCAGAGGGCAGAGTGTTAAGGGCAGAGGGCAGATGGCAGAGTGTTGAGGGCAGAGGTCAGAGTGTTGAGGGCAGAGGGCAGAGTGTTGAGGGCAGAGTGTTGAGTGCAGAGTGTTGAGGGCAGAGTGTTGAGGGCAGAGTGTAGAGGGCAGAGTGTTGAGGGCAGAGTGTTGAGGGCAGAGTGTTGAGTGCAGAGGGCAGAGTGTAGAGGGCAGAGGGCAGAGTGTTGAGGGCAGAGTGTTGAGGGCAGGCAGAGTGTTGAGGTCAGAGTGTTAAGGACAGAGTGTTGATGGCAGAGTGTTGAGGGCAGAGTGTTGAGGGCAGAGTGTTGATGGCAGAGGGCTGAGTGATGAGGGCAGAGTGTTGAGGGCAGAGGGCAGAGTGTTGAGGGCATATGGCAGAGTGTTGAGGGCAGAGTGTTGAGGGCAGAGGGCAGAGTGTTGAGGGCAGAGTGTTGAGGGCAGGGCAGAGTGCTGAGGGCAGAGTGTTGAGGGCAGAGTGTTGAGGGCAGAGTGTTGAGGGCAGAGGGCAGAGTGTTGAGGGCAGAGTGTTGAGGGCAGAGGGCAGAGTGTTGAGGGCAGAGTGTTGAGGGCAGAGTGTTGAGGGCAGAGGGCAGAGTGTTGAGGGCAGAGTGTTGAGGGCAGGGCAGAGTGTTGAAGGCAGAGTGTTGAGGGCAGAGTGTTGAGGGCAGAGTGTTGAGGGCAGAGTGTTGAGGGCAGAGGGCAGAGTGTTGAGGGCAGAGTGTTGAGGGCAGAGTGCAGAGTGTTGAGGGCAGAGTGTTGAGGGCAGAGTGCAGAGTGTTGAGGGCAAAGTGTTGAGGGCAGAGTGCAGAGTGTTGAGGGCAAAGTGTTGAGGGCAGAGTGTTGAGGGCAAACTGTTGAGGGCAGAGTGTTGAGAGCAGAGCGCAGAGTGTTGAGGGCAGAATGTTGAGGGCAGAGTGTAGAGGGCAGAGTGTAGAGGGCAGAGTGTAGAGGGCAGAGTGTTGAGGGCAGAGTGTAGAGGGCAGAGTGTTGAGTGCAGAGGGCAGAGTGTAGAGGGCAGAGGGCAGAGTGTTGAGGGTAGAGTGTTGAGGGCAGAGTGTTGAGGGTAGAGTGTTGAGGGCAGAGTATTGAGGGCAGAGTGTTGAGGGCAGAGGGCAGAGTGTTGAGGGCAGAGGGTAGATGGCAGAGTGTTGAGGGCAGAGGGCAGAGTGTTGAGGGCATAGTGTTGACGGCAGAGGGCAGAGTGTTGAGGGCAGAGTGTTGAGGGCAGAGGGCAGAGTGTTGAGGGCAGAGTGTTGAGGCAGAGTGTTGAGGGCAGAGTGTTGAGGGCAGAGGGCAGAGTGCTGAGGGCCGAGGGCAGAGTGTTGAGGGCAGAGTGTTGAGGGCAGAGGGCAGAGTGTTGAGGGCAGAGTGTTGAGGGCAGAGGGCAGAGTGTTGAGGGCAGAGTGTTGAGGGCAGAGTGTTAAGGGCAGAGGGCAGAGTTTTGAGGGCAGAGGGCAGAGTGTTGAGGGCAGAGTGTTGAGGTCAGAGGGCAGAGTGTTGAGGGCAGAGTGTTGAGGGCAGAGTGTTGAGGGCAGAGGGCAGAGTGTTGAGGGCAGAGTGTTGAGGGCAGAGGGCAGAGTGTTGAGGGCAGAGGGCATAGTGTTGAGGGCAGAGTGTTGAGGGCAGAGTGTAAAGGGCAGAGTGTTGAGGGAAGAGTGTTGAGGGCTGAGGGCTGAGGGCAGAGGGCTGAGGGCAGAGGGCAGAGGGCAGATTGTTGAGGGCAGTAAGTGCGTTGGTTTCTGAACATATATATTTTGAATATTTTACAGTATCCCGTTTCCACCAAATTTGTCAGGGCCAAAGTGCAGGATTAAACAAATCTGTACATTTCCATTCAGGTGATCGTTTGCTAATGCCTGTTACTCATTTTAGGTTTTACCTGTATAGCACTTGCACTGTGCTTGAGAAAACGATTGTGTTTAATATAAACCTACAATGGACTTATATCCTGCCTCACTCTCTCACTATGTAATACTCACTCTTTCACTTTTTACTACTCGCTCTCTAATACTCTTTACTAATAACTCTCTCCTACTCACTATCAACTTCTCACTCTACTACTTACTCTGTGTGTGGGTGCTAATTCAATAGGTCTCGCATATCCAAGCGATGAAGCTATTGGCAATATAAATGACAATGCCATTTATTTATGATTTAAAAAAAAAAATCATGAGCAATGCCAATAGCTCTACCTTTAATGCTGCCGAGACCATTGCATTGTAAATGCTTGTTCTTTTCTCTGTCCAACTATCTCTTTCATTAGCCACTTAACTGCCTCTCCATATTTGTTTTTCTTTCCTCCTCTTCTGCCTAATAGTCTTCCGCTCCCACCCTAATTGTCTTACTGGATGATCCCTTCCACTTCCTCTGTTAATGTTTTGTCACAAAAGTTTCGGACTTTATTATGGGGTGCACCAGATGAAAAGTGTTTGCCCTGTTTGCATTGTTTCACTATGCTCAACTCTAAAAAGTTCTTTGCTGCACTCAATGTAAGTGTTCCATGATAAAAGATGCTACTATTGTACATCAGACCTTACAACCCTCCCGGGCTATTCTCTATCAATCACATCCCAAAAGCATGTGGCAGGTTGTATGGCACTATATCAAAGTTTACAATATCAGCAAACCATAATAATGCATTCACCACATTGACTTAACCACTACATTGTAGACTACGTATGTATTTACTATTCTTATTCCACAACTGCTTACGTAAACATACACTGCAATGTAGTTTTAAGGCTGATTTAGGGGATGCAGTAGTATTGTTGTGCCTTTCTACTTGGTGCACCACCATGATGTGATGTCTTCCATTCTTTCTTCAAATCGTATTCACCCATCTACAGAGCCACACAAAACTGCTTGTTAATATAGACTATATAGCCTTGGTTTTCGGCAACCCCAGTGGCACGATCGGCCTTCTTAAAATATGTTGGCCTTTGCACTTTTTTTCACAAATGAAGCATTCGATGTACAGAAAGGGAACACATCTGTTATAGCCATGTCTACCACCTCTTCTTTTTTTTTTTTTTAAAACCTTTATTTTTAGATTTTATACGAGATACAAAAAACAGAAATCCCCCCATCCCCCACATAGGCATCATTAAAAAACACAGTATTACATCAATCGATGGACTCATTATGGCATTCTGCGGAAAAAGACCACATCTGTAATCAAGGAAGTCCGTGTGACACCGATGCGTCACCAACAGTACAGTACAGAAAAAACGTGAAACTTTATGGCCAGGTGCCATGACTCGCCCTCCACATATCGATGTTCATAGACTCACTTCCCTCTCCCCCTCCAGTTCCGAGTCAGGAGCAGAGAACAGCTCGTCACTGGTCCCCTCCAAGTCGGACTGGGATTCCCGACCAAAGCCCGCCATAGACAGGGTACGCCAAACCAACAGATCTTCCTGCAACTTATCATCTCTCCTGGAGCATTGCATATGCGCTTCCTCAGCTAACACCCATTCCCTTACATCCTTGAGCCAGATGTCTACCTCCGGTGCCCTCTGTCCCATCCATGTAATAGCGACCCTACGCCTAGCTAAAACTAACATCAATTGTAACAGCCTATACTGAAGTTTCCGTTTTCTGGGTTGAGGTACCAGGCCCAACAGGCAGTGCAAGGGGGACAAGTCAATTCGGAGTCCGGTAGCGGCCGCTATACGACCCACCGCTCCCGCCCAGAAGCTCCCAAGCTCAACAAGGTGATCAATTTACGACCCCTGCCACAGGACAAAATGATGTGATGAGTGTGGGTCATCTGGGGGATCTCTGGACATTGCGGCCAGATCATACGGACAATGGAGCGTAAGCTCCGGTAGTGAAGAAATTGCCCTCCGCCGAGGCCAAACGTTTCCTCCGCCTGCTCATAAGTCAGGAAGCTATCCGAGGGGTACAAGTCCGTCAACAACTCACAACCCCCCTCCCTCCACGCGCGGAAGGACATCTGGGCCTCCACCTTCACCATGGGGGCCAAGATCCAAATTGGCAACTCCCTATGAAAAGGCGCCGAGCGCAGGACCCTTTCCAGGAAGCACTGCCACGCGTTAGCCGTGTCCCGCACGACATATGGCAGCTCCGAGGGAGCCCCCGAACCCCGCATTAGTGCCTGCTGAAGCTCCTGCGTCGTGGCCCGCCCAAGCAGTAGTCGCGACTCCCACGTTGATGTGGTGGGCCTCAGCAAGGCCTACCAGTGCTAGGGGTTCTCCCTTCTCTGCTCAGAGTCCTCAGACCAATAGGAAGAAGTTGGCACAGAAACTGGAATAGAAAAGACAGAGTGGAACTACAATCACACAACACCCTTCGGTATAGTATGAGGTAGCACACTGACTAGAAGAAGCTTGGTCCTTTCATACCCACACAGGGGCTGAAATGAAGGCGTTACAGAGCACAGAATGTAGGTTTCAATACATACAAGGTCATACAGAAAGTGTGCTTTCAGCAAGTGGGAAGGGCTAACAGTCAGCTATTCTGGTGGACACATCTTGACAGTTACAATTCAGAGACAGCTGCATGCTCTTCTGAGCATGTGCAAAGAAGAGGAGACTAAACATATCTTGTCTCTAGGCAGATTTCAAGAGCAGTTGACAGGGAGGTAGGATAGAGCACACGGCATACAAAATGGCCGAAAGAAATACAAAATGGATTCAGTAAAACGGCCAAGATAGGCTCTAAATACGACATGTCTTCTGCTAATGCTTAATCCAATTATTTCTACACTACCACAACGTGTCAGCGTCTGCAAACCATCTAGCTGCCGGGAGGAGTTGTGTTGCATAATAGTAAAGGTCAAAACGCGGGGCCTCCAATCCACCCTCCTCAAAGGAGTGCACCACGGTGCTCAGGGCCACCCTACTGCGCCGCCCCGCCCATAGTAAGGACGTGAGCAGTGAATTGAGGGATCGAAACACCCTCGGAGGGAGGGGGCACATCGAATTCTGTAGGACATACAACATTCATGGTAGCATCACCATCTTGGCAATGGCGAGCCGGCCATGAGGGATAATGGCAGGGCATTCCAAAACTTGACCGATTGACGCAGCGAGGCCATTACCCTGTCTGCATTGCGGGCGAGGGACTGATCCTCCGTTGAAGTGACGTGTATACCTAGATATCTAAAGCTAGACAGTTCCCACCGTAACCCCAGCTCCGGCAGGTCCTCCGTTCGCATATAGTCAGATCCCGAAAGCGGGAAAATCAGAGATTTATTACGATTGAGCCGCAAGCCGGACGCCTCCCAGAAGGAGTCCAGCAGGCGTAGCAACCGCGGGAGGGCCTCCCTAGGGGCGGACAGATAGAACAATGCGTCATCCGTGTATAGCGACAACACATTGCAGGTGTCGCCCACCGTGATGCCCCATTGATGAAGTTCAGTGCGAACACGAACCGCGAAAGGTTCTATAGCCAAGGCGAAAAGCAGCGGCGAGAAGGGACAACCCTATCGCGTTCCCCGCCCCAGCCGCCACTCCTCCAATCTTGCTCCTCCGAGGCGGACCCAGGCACGGGGAGAGCTCTACCAAATCTCAACCCAGCGAGCAAAATTGTGTCCGAAACCCATCTTCCGGAGCACCTCCTGAAGATAACCCCAGTCGACCGTATCGAAGGCCTTGGCCAGATCAATAGAGACCAATACCGTTTGCTCATCTCTACCGCTCACCTCGTGCTGTATGTGATTTAACCGTCTCAGTTTCATCGCCGTATTACGGCCCGATATAAATCTGCACTGGTCTTGGTGCACCAAATGTTCCATGTGAGGCGCCAGCCGGGTAGCCAGCAACTTGGTCAATATTTTAACATCTGTGTTAATCATAGTGATGGGGCGGTACAAGGAAGGGTAATGCTTGCCCCCCCTCCCTCTGGGCCATGGTGCCCGGGAGAACTCCCCCCTCAAAAGCCTCCAAGTAGACCTGCAACAGGAGGGGTGCCAATCTGTCCCTAAATTCGTAATAGAACTCCGGGGGGAAGCCATCGCTCCCAGGAGATTTGGCGCGTGGCAAACGAGCCAACACCCCCTGTATCTCCAAAAGAGTCAGGCCCGAGTCCAGGTCATTACGGTCCGAGTCCGAAAGAGTTGGCATTGGTAACTCCTGCAAATAAGGGAAATAGGTGGCCCCCGAAATGGCCGAGTCCGCCTTATATACTAGCTGTAGATGGGCCTGAAGGACCTGAAGGAGGGCCTGTTCGGAATGCACAATCGTACCCGTTGAGTCACGGAGAGCCACTATCTCGGTAAAGGCGCTGCCTATATTGGCCCAGTGTATAACTGTCCAGTCGATCCAGGACATCGTCTACCCGGGCACGAGCTGCCTGTTCCTCCCGCCGCTGGGGAGCACTAGGGTCAACCACCAGTTGAGCGTGCAGGAGTGCGTCCTCCCCACTCTGAAGATCGTGGAGGAGCTGCTTACGGACTCCGTAGCTGAGCCCCATACAAGCACCACACACAACTGCCTTAAGGGCCTCCCACCTCGTGGCCAGGGAAAGCGATCCATCAGGCCAGTTGATATCCGTATAGTCCTCTATCGCCTTTTCCACGTGCGCCCTACCCACTTGATCACGAAGGATGTCCACCGGAAGCCGCCAGGTACGAGGCCGGGGCACCGGGGACCCCCACCGGACCTCACAGGTCATCGGGGAGTGGTCAGACAGAAAGCGGGCCTGGTGCGTTACCTCTATCGCCAAGTTAGTCCCAGCGTCCGCCACCAAAATCCTGTCAAGACGGCTATGTGTATTGTGCGTGGATGAAAAACAGGTATAAAGTCTCTGGGACGGGTGTTTCAGGCGCCAGGTGTCTACTGCACCCACATTATGCATGACCTCCCTAAGCTGGGCAGTCTTGCGGGGTTTAGTACCCTCCCGAGGCGGAGACCTATCTAGGACCGGATCAAGGATGCAGTTAAAATCCCCGAACCAAAGCAATGGGCTCTCCAAATCCTGGATGAAAGTGTCTTGCACTTCCCCAAAGAATGTCGCGTCGTCAGTGTTGGGTGCATAGGAATTCAAGATTACCAAATCCTTTCCATCTAACGTCGCTCTAAGGAGCAGGTACTGCCCTTGGACGTCCGCCTCCATGTATTGCATTGCGAGTGGCACCCCTGGCACCACCCAGACTAGAACCCCCCTAGCATAAGAGGAGAAGGATGCATGAAACAACTGCCCTCGCCACTTTTTCCCTAGCTTCTGTGCCCCGTCGTCAACTAGGTGGGTCTCCTGCAGGCAAACTATAGATATTTTGTGTCTCCGGAGGTAGGAGAGTACCCTGTATCGCTTGGCGCATGTACCCAGCCCCCTCACGTTCCAACTCATAAACTTATACCCCATGGGTTCCGAAAACTGTCATTCCATCGTACCCTCCCCGACACAGAGTAAGTCCTCCACAGTGCCCGACCTGTAATACAAATGATGCCGTAAACATTTCCCCACAACTCCCCAATTAAACATACCCCCTCCCCCCACCCACGAGCAAAATGTCAGCAACAACCACACGCGCCACACTGCCCTTACCCTGCCGGTGCCAGGACGTGCACAGCCACCCCATACGCCTAAGAAGGCCAACTCCCCATAATCAACAAAGAAAACTCCCCCCCACCCCGACTCCCCATCAAACCCATTGTTTGTATCAAAAGTCCAGGCTCAACATCGCGACACAAAGCATTCACACACATCGTGAGAAACCGGGACAGGTTCCCGCCCTCCCACATGGGAAATCCCTTAACTAAGGGAGACTCTCCCCCCGCCCACCCCCAGCAAATCTCTTCACTCCGGAGCGCCCACACCCAACTAACTAGCCCCCCACGGCCACCCGGCTGACCCACCCTTCAGACATACAGCTCACTTCCATAGCCAAGTCTCTCAGGAAGGGGCTCCAGCCCCCTGGAATCCACTCGCCGCCGTCTCCGGGATCGTCGTGGCCGTAAGCGGCGCATCCTCTGCCGCCACCAGTTGCATGTCTGGGACCAGGATGTCCTCCTGATCAGTAGGGAGCGGAGCCCCCAGATCCTCAGCCACGTACTCCGACCCCAAGCGCAGGGCTCCATCCTCGCCGACCATGACTCTGCCACGCACCTGACTTCCTGCCGCCCCGGATTGGCGGTGTCGCCTACTGTTTCGTCTCCTGGTCGTTCGGGAGCCCCATCGACCATGGGGGACCCCACGCTCCCCCGGGGGAAGATCATCGCCCCGGATCTCCAGCCACTCCCCGACCTCGGCCGGGGCCTCAAATAAGTGCGCCTTTCCTTGCGACAGGACCTTGAGTTTGGCGGGGTATAGGAGCATGTATTGCAAGTTCATCTCCCTGAGCTTCTGCTTAACCCCCAAGAAGGACTTCCGTTGCTCCTGAACCTGCTGGGTATAGTCTGGATAGATGGAGATCTTGCTATTCTCAAACGCAAGGTTTGCCGACTCCTGTGCAGCCCGCAGGATACAATCCCTGTCCCTATAGTTCAAGATTTTAGCAATAATGGCCCTGGGGGGGGGGGGCACCCGGCTTCGGTGGGGGAACCAGCACACGGTGGGCCCTTTCAATTACAAAGACCTCCGAGAGCCCCCTCGAGCACAGGTGCGTTCGGATCCTGTCCTCTAAAAAGCGCTCCGCATTCCCCGCTTTCTCCCGCTCCAACACTCCAAGGACTCGGACATTACTGCGACGTGCCTTCCTTCCGCGTCCTCGGCTCTCCGCTCCCGGGCCCCCGTCGTGGCAGTCAGCTGTGAGACCATCTTCTTGGGAGTGGCCACCACGCTCTGCAGCTGTTCGATATTACCCTCCGCCTCAGTGACCTTGTCCGCCACCTTCCGCAGGTCCGCCCGCAACAGATTCACATCTATTGACCCTGTTTCTATTTGGCATTCCAACGCGGAATGGGAGCCTTGAATCGCCTTCAGGAGTTCCGCCCTGGAGGGCTCCCCAGGAGCGTTCGCGCCCTCATCTTAGCCCGACTGCCTCGTGAGCCACTGGGATGAGAGCTGCGGGGTGGTATATTGCGTGATGGTGTTTGGCTGCGAGGCCCGAGTCGACTTGTCCTTGCGCATCTTATAGGTCCCATTGTGGGGAGCACCAAACCCCCCAAATCCAGGCAGAAAAGAATGGATCCCCACAAGGGGAAGAAGAAGCCCCCCCCGCAGGCCGCCGATCCAGAGGGCAACCACCACGTGGCCCAAGGCAGCGCAGGTCTGACTCAACTAGGCCGGTCCCTGCCCACACCACAGTCCGAGATGCCACCGCAATGAGGCACCCCCCGACCCGGGGGGCGAGCGAGGGAGGTACGGGGGCCAGGCGCCCCACCGGATCTTGGCGGTCAGTTATGACCCAAGCGGCTTCCCAATGCGGCCACTTGTATTGCGGGTGGGGCCCACTGCAGCGCGGTGCTGTGTCCACAAAATGGCGCCGGAGATTGCTCAGGGGCCCCACTTAGCTTCTTTCTGCAACCATGCGCCGCCACCACTGCCTGCAAGCAGCGTCCCACGACAGGGCTTGCTCGGGCCCCCCGCGGACGTCTAGATGCCCCCGGGGCACAAGGGGGAACATATACAAATATCAAGCCGGGGGCCAGGCCCAGGACGCCCGTCTCCGGCGGAGCTCCAGCTCCGTTCCTCGCCCTTAGGCGGCACCCGCAGACCGCACCCGGCCTCCACTTGGCCGGAGCCCCAGATGGCAGCGGGCTCCGGTCCACGATCCACTTCCACCGGGAAGACCACCAGTCCGGGCCCGCGTCAGCCCACAGTCGCAGGGCTACGCCCCCACTCTGCCACCGGCCGCAATCCCCGGCCTCGAGTTGCAAGAGGCCCGGGGCGCCGCAAGAGCAGGATCGTCTGTGTCACCAGACGGGAGGCTTCGCTGTCCCCCAGCGCCTTCTCACCTCAGGGCCTGCCCGGGCCGGCCGCGGCCGCCGAGATGCCCCCGGGGCACAAGGGGGAACTTCCTTCAAGGATCAAGCCGGAGGCCGGACTCAGCACACCCGCCTCAGGCAGAGCTCCGACTCCGTTCCTAGCCGCTTCACGACAGGAGCCCCAGACGGCAGCGGGCTCCGGTCCACGATCCGCGCCCACTGTGGAAAAATACAAACTGGGGGGGCACTACCAACCAGAATATAAGATCCTTAATTATTGCCCGGCGATGTCGCCTCTTGAACCCACAAAGAAGTTAAACTATTGGAGAGGCAGGCGCTGGAGACAGGAAGGCAGGAAACAAGGTTTTTATTCTCTCCGGAGGAGAACACAACGAAACGGACAGAAGGTATCGTTCTGAGGTGCTCTAACTGCATCCCGGAGGCCTGGCCTCTTATACACGAGTTTATCTCTTTATTACATGTAACACATTCTCGTCGATACTTTGATGTACGGAAAGACATCCTCAGAATCCCCCCTTCCCAGCCCGTTCCCATGCAAGGCTACAGTGGAAGTCCCCGCCCCGTTCACAACAGGTGATGATCATTGCGCAGCTGGGTATTCCGCCGATTCACGGAGTGTGCGGGTTTCGATCGGATCTCGTGGGATGGGGGGGGCTTTGATCATCTCGGGGGTCCTTTGAGGAGGTAAGCTTCCTATTGTATGGGGAGGGGCAAGAGAATGGTATCGGCAGAGCTAGGTGTCGGCCTGGGAACGGGGAAGACAGACGGGCACACGGGGAAAAGGGGTTTGCATCAAAAGGGCCGGAGGTCATGACGGGGAAGCAGGGAGATGTCGCGCTGGGAACAGGATGAGGGCCTGGGGCAGAGCAGCGCCGAAGAGGGGTTTATGACTCAAGGCAGGTGCAGGCAGGGGGGGGGGGGTTTGCCAGCGAAGTTAGGAGAGAGAGAGAGAGAGACGCGCTGGCTCTCGGCGAGAGCAGGGAAGCCATGGTGTCCAAAATGGCGGCTGTTTTACGCGCACAAAAGGTTTAAGGAGAGCAAGAGGGCGCCGATAATGTTGACGGTTTTCAGCCTAACTTTTAACAGTCCTCCCTTTTCAACATATCTAGCCAACTTGCTTACTCAATGTCAATTTTCATCAAATTCCTAACTTCGGTATCATATAATGCCCTCATATGTTCGCTTCCAATGTCCACAGTTTTGGGAAAAATACAACTCGCACATAAAGAACACATAGGTGGCAAACATTGAATTCCTAAGCATAGGCCACATATTACAACTACGGGAATCAGGATAATGGTGAGCAGTCTCCAGCCCCAGCTTTTGACGGTGTCCCAGAACCAACCACCAAGCGACCATTCTTCTTGCTCTTGGTGGACTTCCGAAGAGAGTCTGTGAAGATGTTCGATGGCTTTGTACACTGAGGGTGAGTTGTCCGGTATGTATGTACAACAGCTGGCCCCAATAATGCGGCATGCTCCTCCACGGTCCGCCAGAACTACATCTAGAACGAGGCGGTTCTGAAGAGCCACCAAACGGACCGCTTGGAGCTCGGCAGTGTTGTTGGCAAAGATGCCCGCTGTGATGTTCATGGTTGTCTCGACTGCCTGAGTCAAATGTCGGATGGCACGGCTGTTTGCCATCGGGCCCCAGAGGGGGACGAGTCCTTTCATAGCATCGAGGAACTGTGCTCCTGTTGAGTCGGCTTGCTCAACGTCTTTTGCTCGTTTTTGCCTGTGGTGATTTGCTGGGGCCACATAAGTTGGAGGAAGGACGAAGGAGATGTAGCAAGTGCCCCCCCAGCCTTTGGGGAGCCAGGTGTAGGCCTTCGTGCCACAGATGAAATACATGTTTGGGGATGACACAAAGGAAGGTGGATCCGTGGAGTCCAAAGTTCTGGTAAAGCGGCAAGCGCTGTGACCCACCAGCTGTGTCCCAAGTCCTTCTACACACATGTGGCCTGTGACGTTGATGACCGTCAGGGCTACAGTCAGAGTGGCAGCCGTTCGTTTCCGCAGATAGGAGAAGGTGGGTCTGGTTGGATTGTGGAACACCTGCATTTCGATTCGTTCTTTGGCCGGAATGTCCATTTGGATTGAGTCGCTGGGGGTCAGCGGGCAGAAGTGTGTCTTTGTCTTGTTTCGCCCGGCCCCATGAGAAGAATGTGCTGCAGCTCTGCTGGTGGTGGCATTTTCCGTATAGCTCTCTTGCAGGAGGATCAGCCAGGCAAGGCAGGAGCCGTGGACGGAGAAGGGTGAAGGGATGAATGGTATTGAATGTCCAGTGGCATGGGGTAGCAACCCACAGATCCAGCAGTTGGTGGCGTTGGTGGCAAGATTGTGCTGGTGAAGTAGCTGCACGAAAGAGTTGTTCCAAAACTCCTTTCGCCTCTCTCTTAGTTGAGGAGAGAGCGAAATTAGATAATGTTCCTTCATGGTGGTGGGCTGAGCAGTGGTTAGGAATGTTTCGTGAGCAGGTGCGTGTTCTTCCATAATCCAGAGCGTAGTCATGAGGAGAAAACAGAGGAGGATTACGATGAAGAGTGCAATTGTCTTTGAGCTATGGAGTCTGTCTGTTCTCGGATTTCTGTAGTGGGTATTTCCTGTTGTCTCAGTCGGCTTCTTGTTTGGCGCTTCCATCATCTTCTTATCTGGCGCTTCCATCATCTTCGTCTTCAAGGTGCTCGGTAGTGGGCAGGACCACAGACTCAGTTTTAGCTTCTCTCCAGGTAACCCTTGGTAGTTTGGGTCACCGTTCTGAGATTCTTTAACCTAGTCCGTGGCCTACTTAGCCGAAGCTCCCTCCTTTCGACGCAGGAAATACCCTTCTCGAGATGGCACAGTGGGGTCAGGATGTTTTGAAAGTTCAAGTGTCTCTGTATCAGGGTAGCAGCTCAACGATGGTCGGTCCCGGTTCAGGAGCTCTTCTTGGGTGTTGACGGTGTCTGTCGTGGCCAGGGCTGGAGAGACCTTTTTGCAGTGATGAGCGTGCAGCCAGTGTTTCTTCCCCTCCACTCGAAGTGCGGTCCGAGTGGTGATCAGCACTTGCCAGGGGCCCGTCCACCGGGGTTCCAAACTCTTTGATCGCTGAAAGTTTCGGATCAGCACGAAGTCCCCCGGCTGGATGGCGTGACCCGGACCCCTGGAAGCATCGGGGATGGCCTGCCGCACCTGCTGATGAAGGACAGACAAAGTTTCAGTCAATTTGTACAGATAATCAGACATTAGGACATCCGGAACGTCATGAATGGACGTTGGTTTCGGGGCAGACCAGACGCTCATGGGTCGACCGAAGACAACTTCATAAGGGGTTAGGTGATGTCGGGTGGGGGTAGAGCGCATCGATAGCAATGCCAATGGGAGGGCGTCTGGCCATTTCAGGCCCGTCGTAGCCACTATTTTGGCCAGTTTAAGCTTTAGTGTGGCGTTGTGTCGTTCGACCAGCCCAGCAGATTGAGGGTGGAAGACTGCGTGGAATTTCTGTTTGATACCCAGCCCATTTAGGATGAGCTGGATAACGTTGGCTACAAAGTGGGGGCCATTATCACTCCATAAAACACGACAGAGGCCATAACGGGGGAAAAACTCTTTTAACAGGACCTTTGCAGTGGCCATAGCGGTGTTGTCACGGGTCGGATATGCTTCCACCCATTTGCTAAATGCGCACACCACGACAAGTACATATTTCAGGCCTTGGCATCTGTCTAGCTGGATGTAGTCCATCTGCAGGACTTCAAATGGGTGGTTTGGGACCCCAAATCCCCCCCGGGGTACTACAGTTCCCTTCCCGGGGTTGTGTTGCAGGCATATTAAGCATTGTTGGACCAGGCGTTTGGCGGAATCTGGGATCTTGTCATTGTGCCAAACCCTGGAAACAAGTTCGATCATGGGGGCTGATCCTATGTGGGCTGGGGAGTGTGCCATGGATAATATGGGAATCAAGTATGAATCAGGTAGCAACCATCTGTTCGTGTCTTTTGTCCGCCAGCAGCCTTCATCGTCTTTCAATCCCACCCGTGCCCATTCAGTCAATTCGTGTTGTGTACTAGCCATTTGTATGTCTCTAATTGTGTCCTTGGCGTCAGTCCAGTTTTCTGCTTGTGACCTGGTCACGTACATACGTGTTGTCGTTCTATTTTCAGCTGTCGTTCGGGCGGTGATGTCGGCTAGTGCATTTCCCTGTCCAATAATGTCTGTCACCTTCTTGTGTGCCTGGCATTTGATAACGGCAAGTTTGTTGGGGAGGAGGACAGCTTCGATTAAGGCGGAGACTAGATCCCCGTGCAGGATGGGTGTGCCGTGTGAGGTCAAGTATCCTCTCTCCCTCCAGAGGAGCCCAAAATGGTGAACCACCCCGAAGGCATACTGGCTGTCGGTGTAAATGTTCGCCGTGGTTCCTGTTGCCAGGATGCAGGCTCTCGTCAAAGCAATCAGTTCCGCTGCCTGGGCAGATCGCTGGGTGATGCGGGCTGTTTCTACTACAGTTCGAGCCGTGGTGACTGCATAGGCAGCGGAAGTGGTACCATCGGAGAGTTTGATGCAAGAACCGTCCACCCACAACTCCCCGTCGGGGTCAGGGAAAGCTGTGTCTCTGAGATCGACCCTACTCCTGGTCTGTTCGTCCGTAAGAGTCACGCAGTCATGTACGGGGTGCACATTGGGGTCGTTCTCTGGCAAGGGTAACAGAGTTGCTGGGTTCAGTGTGGTGCATCTTTTCAGGGTGATATGGGGGGCAAGCAAGGTTAGTTCGTATCCAGTCAGTCGTGCACTCGTCAGATGTTGCGTCTTGGTTTGGTTCAGGAGGGTGTCGACTGCATGGGGTACCAGTACCGTGAGGGAATTCGAGAGTACAATCCCCTCACTCTGTCGGATAGAGACTGCAGCAGCAGCTACAGCTCGAAGGCAGGCAGGCAAGGCTCTGGCGACAGGGTCAAGAGTGGCAGAGAAGTAAGCGCACGGTCGTTGCTTAGGACCGATGGCCTGGGTCAGGACAGATAAAGCGCACCCCTCCCTTTCGTGAGTGTAAAGGGAGAAGGGCTTTCTGTAATCAGGGGTACCCAGGACAGGGGCTGAGCAAAGGGCATCTCGTAGTTCTGTGAAGGAGGTTTGACACTCAGGAGTCCAAGGGAGTGGGAAAGGGACGTCTTTGTTTAGGAGAGAGAGCAGTGGTTTTACAACGAGGCTGAAGTTTGGCAACCATTGTCGGCAGAAGGAGGTGAGGCCTAATAGGGAGCGAACCTGCTTCTGGGTTTTAGGGACAGGGGTGTCTAGAATGGTCTGGATTCGATCAGGGGTGAGTTTCCTTCCATCTTTGGACAGAAGGTGGCCTAGGTAAGTGACCTGGGGTAGGCAGAATTGCAACTTCTTCTTGGAGACCTTGTGGCCATTTTCCGCAAGGAAGTGCAAGAGTTGAATGGTGGCGGTAACCGCTAGAGGGGTGGTGTCGGCTGCCAAAAGGATGTCATCGACATATTGTACCAACACCACCCCGTCGGGTAACCGGACTTGGTCTAGTTGCCTTTTGAGGGCCTGGCTGTAGATGCTAGGGCTCTCCGTGTAGCCTTGAGGGGCTCGGCAAAACCTATATGAGCGGGATTTTAGGGTAAAGCCGAAGAGATATCGGCTGTCTGGGTGGATGGGGATGGAGAAGAAAGCGTTCTTGAGGTCGATGACGGAAAAGGTGGTGGCAGTGGATGGAATCAAGGTCAGGATGGTGGTGATGTCTGAGACCACAGGGTACTGGGGTACCACCACTTTGTTGATCTCTCGGAGGTCGATGATGAAACGGTATGCTTTCTCATCTCCCTCTCCCTGCTTCTTGATAATGGGCAAGATAGGGCTGTTGCAAACGTTGCTAACCACTTCCTCTACCACTCCTGCGTCTATCAGTGACTGGATAATCATTATCAATGCCTTCTCGCCCTCTGGCGATATCCGATATTGTGGGAGTTTTGGGAGTGTAGCGTCTGGTCGGACAGTAATGTGCACTGGGTCAATTAACATACGCCCTACGTCCGAATCCGCTTTGGCCCACAGATACGGAGGCAGGGTGTCAAGCAGGGACGCGTCGACGTCGGTGATGGAAAACATGTGTCGGGGGGAACAATGTTTAAGCAGAACGGGGTTGTCGTAAAGAAACACTCGAACTCCATCTTGAGAACACCTAATCGTCGCTCGGAAGTGTTTCAGTAAGTCAAGTCCCATAATGGCGTCAGGGCTATTGGAGGAAAGCAAGAACGTGGTGTCGGTGGTGTTGTTTTCTACGTCGAAGAGAATCGGGGCAGACAAAGGGTTGGTGGAGGGCGTTCCATCGAAACCTGTCGATGTTATGAGTGAGCCAGACAAGGGTGCCCTTGGAATCAGTCGTTTAGATAACGCACTACGTGTTGCGCCAGTGTCTACCAGAAATGGAGACTTGGTACCCAGGACCTTAGCAGTGACATAAGGGCCCTGCTGGTCAACATAGAGCTCGACTGGATCCCTCCCTCGCCCTTGGCTGTCCTATGCAAAGGTGTGAGTGTCGTCATAGTCAGATTGTTGATATTGGTTCTGTCTGGGTCGATCGAACGTATTCGGTCTGCTTGATCTGTCATTAGTCGCGTCATTTGGGGGCCCTCGTTGTGTTCCCTTAGGTCTCGGTCCGTTTGCTACATCCCTGGGGTCTCTGTTCCTGATCATTTCCAGGAGAACTGGGCACTGGGATTTCCAATGGCCAGTCCCTTTGCAGAAAGCGCACTGGTCATCTCTAAGGTCTGTGCGTCCACTGTAGGGAGTCAGAGTGCGGTCCTGGGGAAATGCAGTCTTAGGGACGTTTGTCTGGTAGTTTCCCCGGTATTGGTCTCGTCCTATAGTCACCCCTTGCAGTTTGGCAATCATCACCCTCTCTTTTAAGTCTTTCTTCTTTTTCTCTGTCGCCCTATCGTTTTCATTTTTCTGATGCTCATAATATTGGGCCATTTGAAGAATCGCTGTAGGTTTGGAGGCTGCCCAACTACTCTCGCTGGCCTGTAGTTTCTGGGAGATGTCCAATGATAGGCCCTTAACATAATTCTGGACAAACAGATGGTGTCCGGTTGCAGTGGTCATGTCCTGGCCGCTGTAATCGGAGAACACCGTTTCAAACCGGGAGAAGTATTCCGATACATCCTCCTGGGGTTTTTGGCGACAGGCTGTTACTATCGACCAGTCCACTTTCTTTTCTGGGATCAGGGTTTTTAATTTCTCTACAATTTTATCTGGGAGGTCTAGAATGGATTTCAATGGCTTTTGTCCTGGTCCCCGTTGTTTGTCCAAGTCATCGAGTTGTGGCCAGGTATGTCCGAACAGCTCAAGGTGGTCGACTTTCCGGATTTGCTTCCACACATCAGCTGGTAGACATAACCCGAAGAACAAATCGATGTCAGCCAGGGTCATGATAGTTGAACCCAGGGCTGTACCCAATTCAGTATAGAAGGCAGTGGGGTTTTTACGTAGGTCGGGTAGAGATTTCCGGAATGTCAGTATCTCTTGCCGGTCCCATGGCTGGTAGACCCAGTTGTATACTACCCTTCCCTTCGCATCTTGGTTGTTTGCATCATCGTGAGTCCCTGTACCCCGAGGAGGAACCCAGTAAGGGGCAGCCTCACGTATCGGCATCATGGTGTTAGATTGCTCGGTTGGTGGTTCGGTCACTACGGGGGCCGCGGATTTAGCTCCCGGCTTTCGTTCAGTGAGGTGGCGGAAAACCTCAAGCGTACGCGTAATGAGGTCCGACACATCACACTCGCCCTCATCCCCGATATCGACCTTCCGGTACAGAGTCCTTAGGCTCTCGGGACCTTTGTCTCGATATCGGTCCTCGTATGCATTCAAGACATGATAACACAGTCGTACGGTAAAATGTCGTCTGTGACTCCCTGTATACGAGCTGAACATATCTGTGATGTACTCTTCATCATCCTTCCTTTCTACCAGTGTCTTTGCTATTTTGTCGATCCCCGCTCGCTCATCTTTGTCTAGCCTGTTTGTTCTTGCAAGGCCAGCCCCTCGAGTCTCATGCTCGTCTAACGTTGTCGTTGATGCGGGTTTTAATACAAGGGGTTCGGCTGGCACAGAGGCCATTGGGGCCGACGCTGCGGCGGTACCTTCGTTTGTACCTGGGGGTGGCGCGTGCTGCGCCAAGGGCCGAGAAGGGGCGTATGGAGGGGGCATGTAGATGATAGGAGGACCTAACAGCAGATCCTCATTGGCTTGTCGTTTCGAGGGTAAATCAGGGTAGAGCACGGAGGGGGTTCTAACCGGACACTGGCTTGGCGTTTCCCTTCCTAGTTTCTGTTTAGCTTTCTCTCTTTCCTCTATCTCCCTTTTTAGTTTCTGAGCAGCTAGGTGGGCTGCTTTTTGCAGCTCTTTTTCCAACCTACTCTCAGTTTTCTTTTTACGCTGTTCAGTTTCTTTTCGCCACATGCCGAAGCTATCAAGCATAGTGGGTGTTGTCTTGTTTTTACCTAGGGCAGTTTCTAGCATTTTTATTTTATCATCATCGAAGGATCCTGTCAGGGGCCATTGACTTTCTTGACCCTGTTTTGTATATTTGTGCCATAGTTTACTATAGGCAATAGCGGTCAATCCATGCTTCATGAACATGTCCTTATTAGGGGTGCCCTCCAGTGGGGCTGGATGGTCCATCTCTAATAAGCGGTCCGGGCTAAACAGGCTACCAATCAGTGGGGAGAAGACAGACATGACGGCTCGTAACGAGGGACTAAAAAGTCAGCACTGCCTATCTTATCACTAGGTGCAAAGACTAGACAGAATATTTCTATTCTACGTTGTTTGCAGGCAGTGAATACCTCATGGATCACAATAACCAAAGACCAACAAATAACAATGGGGAGAATGAGTAGGTCCTTTTTCACTATCTGCAAAAAGGGTGGTCTCTTCCCTGTTTGCAGACAGGGAATCTCCAGGGAACAATAATTTTGCGAACAACAGTTCAGTTTCAAGCAATTATAGGGTGAGGGAGAAAAAAATAAGCACGGCTGCTACCCTACCTATCCTCCACTGCTTGCAAAGAGAGAGACCTTTGTTCCTCCGTTTGCAGACAGTGAATCCCTCATGGATCAAGATAACAAAAGACCGACAAATAGCAATGGGGAGAGTGAGTAGGTCCGCAAAGATTTGCGTTACCTACCTTTTTCACTATCTGCAAAAAGGGTGGTCTCTTCCCTGTTTGCAGACAGGGAATCTCCAGGAAACAATAGTTTGTGAACAACAGCTCAGTTTCAGGTGACTATTGAGTGGGGGAGAAAAATAAGCACGGTTGTCTGCCCTACCTATCCTCCACTGCTTGCAAAGAGAGAGCCTGTTGTTTCTCCGTTTGCAGACAGTGAATCTCCAAATAAACGAAAAAGAGCAATAGTAGTATTTAACAATCAAGCAATTTTTTTTTTTCGCAATTTGTCGTGGTAACACGACCTTACCCGGACCGCATGGACAGTTTCCTGACTTCCGAATCCAGCGCCCGATCGTCCTCTCTTCTTCGTTATCCTCGCGGCACTCCTGATGGTTCCCAGTCAGGACCGTAGATCACTCGAGAGAGGTCTGTTCGGAACCAGTGAAGTTCGGATGATCGGCTGTCAGACGAGGGTCTATCGGACAGACGCGTTCCCGATCGTTGCAGTCGTTCACTTTGTCGTCAGGACCTCTCCCACTGGATCCATGGGTCGCTGATGGGCCCCACGCTTGGGACGCCAATTGTGGAAAAATACAAACTGGGGGGGCACTACCAACCAGAATATAAGATCCTTAATTATTGCCCGGCGATGTCGCCTCTTGAACCCACAAAGAAGTTAAACTATTGGAGAGGCAGGCGCTGGAGACTGGAAGGCAGGAAACAAGGTTTTTATTCTCTCCGGAGGAGAACACAACGAAACGGACAGAAGGTATCGTTCTGAGGTGCTCTAACTGCATCCCGGAGGCCTGGCCTCTTATACACGAGTTTATCTCTTTATTACATGTAACACATTCTCGTCGATACTTTGATGTACGGAAAGACATCCTCAGAATCCCCCCTTCCCAGCCCGTTCCCATGCAAGGCTACAGTGGAAGTCCCCGCCCCGTTCACAACAGGTGATGATCATTGCGCAGCTGGGTATTCCGCCGATTCACGGAGTGTGCGGGTTTCGATCGGATCTCGTGGGATGGGGGGGGCTTTGATCATCTCGGGGGTCCTTTGAGGAGGGAAGCTTCCTATTGTATGGGGAGGGGCAAGAGAATGGTATCGGCAGAGCTAGGTGTCGGCCTGGGAACGGGGAAGACAGACGGGCACACGGGGAAAAGGGGTTTGCATCAAAAGGGCCGGAGGTCATGACGGGGAAGCAGGGAGATGTCGCGCTGGGAACAGGATGAGGGCCTGGGGCAGAGCAGCGCCGAAGAGGGGTTTATGACTCAAGGCAGGTGCAGGCAGGGGGGGGGGGGTTTGCCAGCGAAGTTAGGAGAGAGAGAGAGAGAGACGCGCTGGCTCTCGGCGAGAGCAGGGAAGCCATGGTGTCCAAAATGGCGGCTGTTTTACGCGCACAAAAGGTTTAAGGAGAGCAAGAGGGCGCCGATAATGTTGACGGTTTTCAGCCTAACTTTTAACACCACCAGGGGGACCACCAGTCTGGGCCGTCGTCAGCCCGTGGACACAGAGCTCCGCCCCCACTCTGCTGCCGCCGGCAATCCCCGGCCTCGAGTCACGAGAGGCCCGGGGTGCCGCGAGGCCAGGATCTTCAGCGTCCCCACTCGGGAGGCCCGCCCAGGGACTCCACCGCCGGCTCCCCCAAACAATAGGGGTCCGGCTCCGATGCCCAAATCTAGCCGTCGGGAGCCCGAAAAGGATAAAATACAGGATTTCCAGGGTACGATGGACGGAGCCGGCGGAGCTCACGTCCTGTCGACAATGCTGCTTGGCCACGCCCCCTACCATCTCTTCTTACCATTAAGCATGGTTCTAAAGGGGGGCAGGTGGGGGCCCCCAAAAGAAACATTTGGCCCACCCAAACCCTTTTACAAGTGGAAAGAGCTCGGGGGCTTATTTATTAGATGCTTGAGCAGCTGGAAAGTCACTTTTTTTGACGCTACAGCAGCGCAATCCTTTCAATCATGTCTACGAGGTGACGCAAAGTCACTTTGCATGGCTTTGCATGGCCTCATAGGTTTGGAGTAAGACAAAGCAGCACAAGGTAGCACCTTGCCTTACTGAGTGCCAAGGAGGCGTTCCATTGGCATTGTACGAGTTTTCCCATGCAACACCCACAGATTTTGACGCTGCCCTAGTTTTACTTAATCACGTAAACCTGGGGCAGTACCAAAACCATACACCTCCCCAGAGCAGGTGTTATGAGTAGAAATATGAATGTACTGTATTTCATAAATAGAGTCCATCCTTTCACATTAGCCTAGGACAGCGCAGCAGGAAGTCTTGCGGCGCTGTCCTAAGTCAATTCCTCATAAGTGATACCCTCCTGTTTGCTTGTTTTTTTGTAAACACTTCACGTGGCCCTCTCAGCTTAACTTGCAATATAACAAAGAGATTCTTGTGGTCATGTAAGTGTCCTGAGACACTCCCTGTATAAAAAAAGAGCAGCAGTCTCACAGTACGAGGTAATTGAGTGGTATGTCAGAAAGAATCTGAAAAGGTTGGCCAAGAAAAGTAAATAAAATGAGCATACATTTAGAACACATGTCCTGATAGCATTTGTATTCCTAACTTGTGGCAGTGTATGAAGAATCAATGAAAAGTGAACAAACTAAATGTTGCACCCTGATATCGAGTTAACTAAAAAACATTCTAATTTTGAGGCAGAAAATGGGGGAGAAAAATTGTGACAAGGTCTTTAATTAACTCTACTTCACTGGCTGGTAACCCATTGAGGCATCCTTAGGATAGGAGGAATATTGTCTTTAGGTTAGGTATGGCACCAGTCAGTGCCTGGGGAATTACGTTTTAATTGAGCTGAAGTCTTCTAAAAACGCTTTTCAGACAGCCTTAGGTCGGTGGCATTTCCACAGTGGAACCTTGGCTGTAACTACAGGGTTGTGGTACCAAAGGAAAACGAGATGCTTTACAAAAAGTAAAATGAAAAGTTTTCTTTCTATTTTTTTAAGACCAGGCAGTGGTCCATGGGACCACTGCCTGCTCCTAAAAATGCTTTAACAATCATTCACAAATGGGAAGGGGCCCCTAGGGGGACCCCTTTTCATTTGCGAATGGGTTATCACCTACTTGAAGTAGGTGGTAATAGGCAAATGTTTTGCGACCGCATTCACGGTCACAAAACATTGATGCATACCATTAGGATTTGTTATTTGGAGGGGACTCCCTAAACACGCCCCTTCCAAATACCGAATTGCAAACTCCTTTTGCGATTCAGTAAAAGGTTACCGAATCGCAAATTAGGGTTTGCTGCATCTAAAAAAAGCATTTTTTGCATTCGCACACGGGCCAATTCGCAGAATCGGCCCGTTTGCGAAGGCAATAATGCTTGATGCATGTGCCCCTTGGTTCCATATCAATATTTATAAATAATGATTTCTTTCCCTCTGGCTTTATTAGTTTTGAGCAACGTTCAAGATCCAATAGTTAGTTGGTAATAGTTCATGCAGTGTGTGAACTGAATTTCTCTCTACACAAGTCTTAGTTACATAAGCAGAGGTCAAGATTTTGAGATTCACATAGATCAGCAATCTGGCAATCTGCAGGTGATGTTTTGCTGTTATTCTCACATTTCACAACAAAGTCTACAGATTGTATGTGGAAGATGAGACACAAGATGGTGTGAAAGAATTAGGTGGTCAATAGGATGAGACTTTTTACAGAGAAATATTGTGGTATGAATTATTGTGTTGTAAATTCCCAGATTTTAGAGAACTACTGGTAGCATTAAAAAGAATGAAATGTGGAAAAACAACATGTGTAATTCATTGACCCTATCTTTGCCAACTGGGACGCGCTGGAAGTGGAGCCTCCGCTTCCGGTGCTGTGGTCGGATCACTTTTTGATCTCTTTTATGATAAAGTTACCGGTGCCTAAGACACAGGAGAAAGTTAAGATTGGTATAAAAAGTAGGAAGTGGGCTTGCTTCTCTCAGGGGGCTTTTAATCAGGCCCGTTTAAGGGACAGACCATCTTCCGGCCTGAATGTTAACCTGGCTTGTAAAGCCCTTGGGAGACGTATTCATGATGCCCTTGATTGCACAGCACCTTAGTCTCATAAAATGTTCACTAAAAGATGCAAATCAGCTCGCTGGTTCGGTGAAGAACTCTGAACTGCTAAATCAGCTTGTAAACACCTAGAAAGGCGGTGGAGGAAAGATTTCTCAGTCCACCTGGAAGAGGAATATAAAATCTGCCTTAAGACCTACCTTTCGCTTATTAGAAAGGCGAAGACAGCCTATTTTAAAAAAAAGGATCCAAACAGCGGAGAATTCTACCAAAGAGCTGTTCTAGGTTTTTAAAGAAATATCCTCTCTGGCATCTATTGCAGCGCCTATTACTGGATCTGAGGAATCCTACAATCGGGTTGCTGAATACTTTGCGGCAAAGGTGGAGAAGATTTACTCCTCCTTTCCTGACTCTGCTAGTGATGGCAAGGGAGTAGAGGGGGAACTTGTGGATGCTCTGAAAATACAGTGTCTACACGAATTTACCATGCCTTCCCGGACACTCTTAAACAGATAGCCACCAGTATTAAACCAGGTTCACCAAGGGATCCAGCTACCCCTAGGGTGCTTAGAGGGAGTATGGACACACTAGAGCCTTTTATAAAACATCTTATAGAGCTGTCTTTTAGTTCAGGAGTGGTCCCTAATATGTGGAAGGAGGCAGTGGTGCTTCCTTTACAAAAGAAACCTCATATCAGTGCTGATCAACTTGACAACTTGCGCCCCATCTCCCTGCTCCCTTATTTTTGCTAAGGTAGTGGAGAAGATTGCGAATACACAGCTTACAGCACATATCTGTGAAAACAACCTTCTCCATCCTTCTCAGTCTGGCTATCGAGCCCTTCATTCCACCGAATCTGCTCTGCTGTACTCCACAGAGACCATTCGGAAGTATGTGGACGAAGGGCAAACAGCGGCCTTACTTCTTTTAGACCTAAGTGCCGCTTTCGACACTGTTGCCCATCATACCCTACTGCAGGACCTAGAGAGAGGTGGTGTAGTCAGCGGGGCCTTGAAGTGGATGGAATGCTTTCTATCTGAGCGCAGTTTCCAAGTCATGCAGGGTACCCATTACTCCAGGAACCTCAAGCTGACTCAGGGGGTGCCTCAGGGCTCTACCCTGAGCCCGACATTGTTCAATCTTTACGTCGCCCCCCTGGCTAAAATCTGGGATACATTTGGGATCAATGCCCTGTCCTACGCTGATGACACCCAGCTAGCGGTCTCTTTGACTCAAGCTCGGGCTGGCGCTGCCTCCAACTTTGTGTCCTGCCTTCAAGAACTGGCTGTGTGGATGGAAACTTACTGCCTGAAGCTGAACGGTAGCAAGACCGAGGTGTTGGTGATAGGGAAGGCTACAACAGTTTGGTCATCAACATGGTGGCCCCAGACCTTGGGCCCTACTCCCTCACCTTGCGAACAAGCGAAGGTATGGGGGTATGGGTGGACAACAAGTCTTTTGATTACCATACCAGGCAGGTGGCAGGTGCCTGCTTTGGTATCCTACGGGGATTACAGAAAACCTTAGACACCCTCCCCACTGCATCTAGGAAGATCATGGTGCACGCTTTGGTGACCTCTCGCCTGGATTACAGCAATCTCCTGTATCTGGGTGCAACTGCTAAATGCATACAGAGATTGCAGTGCATCCAGAACGCAGCAGTGAGACTGGTTCTGTGACCGTCTGGACTTGCTCCATAGCGGTCGCTCCCCCAGCTCACTGCTTGCTTAGAGACGCTTTTCCCCGCGTGCTGACCACTCCGCCTGCCTGACCGAGATCCCGAACACCCCCTACAGCGCCTAGAACTCAGAGCGCTTCGACTTCATAGCGCCTGGTATCGTTGCGATTTAACTTTTTATTTTGTTTGAATCCTGCACGTTGGCCCTGCATTGCGTTATTCACTAAGCACAGGAATTGTGTTAACTTTGGTTTGGTGCGCTAATTGAGCTCCGCTCTCAGCCCGAAGGTGCCCCTGCTCCGATCACGCTACCTCTCTGCCATTTTGTTTGTGTTTACTTGTTGCCCATTGTCTCGTCCCCGCTCCCGCCTCCCAGCGGCCCCTCCCACGCTCCGCCCCCCCTCCACTATCCATTTATGACAGATGCATTCACGCGCAGCGTTCGCGCCTCATGCGCGCCGAAGGTGCGCCAAAGGTAAGCCCGTCTATGCCCGTCCGCGCCTGGACCGCGCCCAGCGCCGGTCCCCCTGGTCCCCGCCACTCCCAACCCACTAGAGTCACATATGATGCCGCAACTCTCCTCGCCCTCAACCCCGGACGCACACCTCATTGCTGCTCTGCCACCCCTGGACGTACCCACGGCCCTTTCGCCTGCCTCTCCTGCAAGTTCAATTGCTCCAGGGCCATCATCAAATCCACTCCCTCCGTACAAAGCACCGACTCAGACCGCCTGAAATGCATCCTGCTTAACACCCGCTCAGTCCACAGACACGCAACTGAACTCTGGGACCTACTAGACACTGTATCACCGGACATCGCCTTCCTCACAGAAACATGGATGAATACATCTTCAGCACCCAACATCGCCATAGCCATACCGGACGCTTACAAGATTATCCGTAAAGACCGCACCATTCAGACAGGCGGAGGCATCGCCATCATTCACAGGAACACCATCAAAATCACGACTAGCTCCGACGATAATCTCACAACCGCCGAACACCTCCACTTTCAGATCCACACCGACCCTAGGACTACACTTAGAGGCACCCTCATCTATAGGCCTCCAGGTACCCGCACTCAATTCAGCGACTACATCACAGAATTCATCACCCCACATGCCCTCGCCTCCGAGAACTACATTCTTTTAGGAGACCTCAACTACCACCTTGAAAACAAACACGACAGCAACACCACCACCCTTCTGGACAACCTGAACAACCTCGGACTCAAACAACTTGTTGATACCCCCACCCATATAGCCGGACACACGCTCGACCCTATCTTCACCTCCAGCAAACACATCTCCTTCGACCGCACCACAGCTCTCCATTGGACGGACCACAGCTGTGTACACTTCAGCTACAAAACCACCCTGACCCACAACCGCCCACAACCTATCCCTCGGAAAAACTGGAACAAAATCACCTCCGACCAACTCCTCGCCTCACTCAACCAAAACCCTCCCACCCTCTCACTGGACCCTAACCAAGCGGCCACCATTCTCAAGCAATGAATCACCCACAGTGCGGACGAACTAGCACCCGTGAAAAAGCACCAGATCAAATCAGCCAGCAAAAAGGCCCCCTGGTTCAATGATGACCTAAAAAAATCCAAGAAGCTTCGCCGCACCCTGGAGAAAACATGGAGAAAAAACCCTACCAATGACAACTTGGCCACCCTCAAGGCTGCCACCCGCATACACCACCAACTGATTCGCTCAACCAAGAAATCAGCATTCAAGGAGCGTCCCGACAACAACTCTCACAATAGCAAGGAACTTTTCAACATCGTCAAAGAATTCACCAACCCCACCGCAGCATCTAACGACATCACTCCCTCCCAAGACCTCTGCGATGCGTTATCCTCCTTCTTCTATAACAAAATTGCCGACATCCACAACAGCTTCGAGAATACTTCCAGCGATCAACACTCCCCACCCCCCTCAGATCCTACTCCACCAACTAACATCCTTAACGCCTGGAACGCAATCACCACTGAAGACACCATCCGCCTAATGAACTCAATCCACTCTGGCTCGCCAACTGACCCCTGCCCCCACCACATCTTCAACAAAGCCGACTCCATCATCGCACCCCATCTCCGTGATGTAATCAACTGCTCGCTCAACTCTGCCACCTTCCCAGAAAGCTGGAAACATGCCGAACTCAGCGCCCTTTTGAAGAAATCCACAGCAGACCCCTCTAAACATAAAAACTACCGACCCATATCCCTCCTCCCATTCCCGGCCAAAGTCATTGAGAAAGCCGTCAACAGCCAGCTCGCCGCCTTCCTTGAATCCAACAACTCCCTCGACCCCTCTCAGTCCGGATTCCGGGCCAAACACAGCACCGAAACCGCCCTCATCGCAGCAACTGACGACATCAGAACCCTACTGGACAACGGAGAAACAGTGGCCCTCATTCTTCTAGACCTCTCAGCCGCTTTCGACACAGTCTGCCACAGCACCCTCATACAACGCCTCAACAACATCGGCATTCAAGGCAAAGCCCTGGACTGGATCATCTCATTCCTCGCTGGGAGAACTCAGAGAGTCTGACTTCCCCCATTCAACTCAGAGGCCACCAAAGTCATCTGCGGAGTCCCACAAGGATCCTCACTCAGTCCCACCCTCTTCAACGTCTACATGAGCCCACTCGCATCCATCGCGCGCCAACACAACCTTAATATCATCTCCTACACCGACGACACCCAGCTGATCCTTTCCCTCACCAAAGACCCCAACACCGCCAAAACCAATCTGCACGAAGGCATGAAAGAAGTAGCCGAATGGATGAAACACAGCCGCCTAAAACTCAAGTCAGACAAAACGGAGGTGCTCATACTAGTATCTTCCCCCTCTGCCTGGGACGAATCTTGGTGGCCTTCCGCTCTGGGCACAGCACCCACACCCACAGACCATGCACGTAACCTTGGCTTCATCCTAGACTCCTCTCTCTCGATGTCCAGACAAGTCAACGCAGTCTCTTCCTCCTGCTTCAACGTACTTCGCATTCTCAAAAAGATCTTCCGCTGGATCCCCTTCGAGACAAGAAAGACCGTCACCCACGCACTGGTCACAAGTCGACTGGATTATGGTAATATATTATACGCCGGAATCACAGCAAAATTACAGAAAAAACTCCAACGCATCCAAAACGCATCAGCGAGACTCATATTAGACATCCCTCGCCAAGATCACATCACCGGACACCTAAAAGACCTCCACTGGCTTCCCGTCAACAAAAGAATTACATTCCGTCTTCTCACCCACGCACACAAGGCCCTCTACAATTTAGGACCCGAATGCCTCAACACTCGACTGTCCTTCTACAAACCCACCCGCCAACTTAGATCGTCCAATCAAGCCCTCGCCGCAGTCCCGCGCATCCGGCAATCCACCATGGGAGGAAGATCCTTCTCCTTCCTGGCAGCCAAGACCTGGAACTCACTCCCCACTCACCTCCGCCTTACCCAAAACCACATCTCCTTCAGAAAAGAACTTAAAACCTGGCTATTCGACAAATAATTTTCACATTCCCAAGCGCCTTGAGACCCTCTGGGTGAGTAGTGCGCTCTATAAATGCTCGAACTTGAACTTGAACTTGTTCTTATGCTACCCAAGAGAGCCTCAGCCACAAGAGCGTTGGCCTCCCTACTCTGGCTTCCCATTAGGGAGAGAGTAAAGTTTAAGGCCCTGTGTTTGAGTCATAGGGTTTTACAGAGGAAGGGGCCCTCGTATTTGCATGACTTTCTAACTCCCTACGTACCAACCAGACTGCTAAGATCTAGTGGGAAAGGAAAGGTGCACGTTCCCAAAATTAAGAGAACCATGATGGGTGGCCGCTCTTTTCGACATCTGGCGGCTCAGCTGTGGAATACTCTTCCTCAGAGTCTCCGGCTGGAGTGCTCTGAATCCATCTTTCGGAAAGGTTTGAAGACCCATTTGTTCCCTGCGGTATAACTCGATCTGGTACTAGGCCCCTGTGAATGTTGTTTTTTTAGCTGTTACCTTAGTGCGGGGGGACACTGGTCCCAGTGTAACCAGGCGCTCTACAAATGCAATTATTATTATATTATTATTATTATTATTATTATTGGTGCTATAGATAAGAGGGTGAACTACATCACCATTTAGATTCCTGATCCTTGGTAAAACTTAGTTAATTGGGTTGCATCTTCGAAGGTGGATGGAAGAGAACAGTAAGATTCTGTACGGCTCAGAGAAACAAGGTGAAAAGAGTTTGCACTGATTGAGCTTTTCACAAAAGTGTAAGTCCCTATGGAAAAAATCTGAGTTAACACCATATTACTTTTATTTATTTCTAGGATCTATGGAGCAGGCGTCTACTCAGAGACGGTCCCAGCGCTGAGCAGACTAGAAGTTCGACCCAGACAGAAGCTGACCTACTGATAGGTGGATTGAAACAGCCAAGTTTTAAGATTACATTTGTTTCTTCCTTCATGGTGCAAAGGTAGAGCATTCCAGGCTCTGGCAGTAAATAATGCAAAGGAGGTAGCCCCTCATGTTTTCTTCTTGAAACAAGGGACCACCGCCAGCAGAGCATCCGCAGAGCAGCCGTAGAGAACAGAGGGATCTGGCAGAGTGATAGGGAGTAAGACTCTTGGACAAATATACTGGATCAACCCGGTTAAAGGCCCAATGTGCCAGAGTCAAACATTTAAATTTTGATATTTTTTTTAATGGGCAGTCAAGGCAGCTCCTTCAGGTTATGATGGGCATGGGCCTCTTTAGAGACACCCAAGTGCTAAAGCTTCTGTAGCTGGTAGGCCAGAATACCCGCGTACAGAGAATTTGTATAATCAAACTGACGTGATGAGAGCATGAATGCCCGTCTTCTGGGCCAGAACAGGAAGTAGGTATAAAAATGTCTTCAAGGTTTTCAGTAGTCCGAAACATGTCCCAACTACAGCTGACACCTGAGGCCCAAAAGAGATGTGTTTGTCAAATTTGATTCACAGATTGTGCACAGACATAGCTGGGGGTGGGGGAGGGAGGAATGAGATCGAGCCAGCAGTATCCATCCCAGATGGGAAGAGGGGACCCAAATAGCTAGATTTTTGTTTTGCTGGAGTAACACTGTATATTGCTGTGTGGTAGCCAACAGAAACATGCTTCAAAGCAGGACTTAAATTTACTGTAGGCATTGGACATGTTCTTATCCAATGTTAGCAATAACTGTGTATCGTCAGCATAAGACATGATCTGGACACCGAAAGATTCCACCAGTGATGCTGAGGGGGGGGTGGTGGGGGTCATATAACCATTAAAAGGCATCAGACTCCCAAATTTTAAGGCCTTAGAGCGTGAAGCAAAAGGTGGCTTTCAGACAGATTGACTTCCGTTCGATAGGAAAGAGCAGAACCAGGCTAAGCTGAGCCACCAATGCCAATGTTTTTCAGACTCTGGAGGATGATTGCATGAGAGGCAGTGTCAAAGGCCAAGGATAAATCTAACAATATCAAGGCGACCTGTTTTCCTTGGTCCACCACCATCTTGATGTAATCAGTAACCTCAACCAAAGTAGTTTCTGTACTAAAATGCAGATGGAAATCCAATTGGGTTGGGTGCAAAACGGCAAGCCCTCCTCTAGGAAATTGGGAAACTGCCTATTTACACATTTCTACAGTATTTTAGAAAAAACAGGCAGTAAGGAGATCAGTTTCTCAAAATAAATCTATCAGATGAAGGGTTTTTCAATGAAGGTCAACTGATCTTGTTTCCAACAGCTAGAACAGTTGCAGATTGAATAGAACTATTCCAGAGATGATCTAAAACAGGATTGATGGTATTCCGACAGGCAGAAAAAATTCGAGGAGGAAAAGGGTCAATGGGAGGAACCAACTTAAATGATTTCAAGACCTGTCCAGACTCCTCCAAAGAAATGGAGGAAAAGTTGCAAAGGGCGCTAGTGGAGATCTTAAGTGGGCATCAGGGCTGGCTGTAACACTGGTGGCACCCGGGCGACAATGTTTGTTGGTGCCCTCCAATGACCACTTCCATCATGGATTGCCTCACCACCACCCTTTAACTGTGTCCCTCCCGTTTCCATAACCACTCTCTCTCAGATGCATTTAATTAGTTATATAGTGCAACTCATACCAGTGTTGGGTCTCAGAGAACTTTGCATCACACACACATTACATAGAGACAATCAATCATATGTGTGTAAATCAGTGTATATGAAATGTTACATAAGCCAGAGGACTAGAAGGTGTAGAAGTGACATGTCATCCGTACTGGTAGGCAGTATAGTTTAAAAATGCTTGTTCTGGAGCAGCACAAACTCAGAATTTTAAATGGAACACCATCCTTGGGGTTCTTTTCAGTAATATGAATTGATTTCTACCCAAATTAACCATTTTGCAACATTAATCTATGCTTTAATCTATACTTTGTAGTGTGCATGCAGTTCTTTGATGATACTTAATATCTCACTGTTCTATATTAGGGTTTTAACGTATATACTTTAAGTAACAAAAGGATGTCTCTTTCAAAAGCAGTAACCCACTGACCTATTTACATTATATGCACTTTTATGATTTGCATGGTACATCTTCTTTGCAGCAGGCATATTAATCCTCTGTGCTATTTTGCCATGAGTCAAAACCTCAACTAGACAAAACTCCAATCTCTCTCCAGGAAGAACATTAATCACCAGAGTTTTCAAGACATTTTTATTGTTGCCTTGAAATTGCTGGAGGCAACGAATGCAGCAGCAGGTACTTTTAAAACTATAACAAACTTGCAAAAATGCGCCCCCTGTGAAGTCAGCGCCCAGTGCAGTGGCACCAGTCACAGTGCCCTAGAGTTGGCCCTACTGGGCAAGAGGGTGAATCATCTATTCAACCCTCCTCTAAGGAGTTCTCTGAGCCCAAGGAATTAAGAGCTATGACGAGCCCAGTGATCTTATTGTTAAAAACAAACAAAAAAAACGTTGCTCACACAGATTGGTTAGAGACAATTAAAGGCAGTGAAAGTGCATCCGAATGAGAGAATTTCTGGGCTGTCTTAAAGATCTCTCTAGATCTCTCTAGATCTGTTACCAGGCTCATCAATTTGTTTTGCAAAAAAGGTTGCTTGAGTTTTTTAATAGTTAAACAATCGATCTTTAGAGCCAACTTATAGAGTTATTTATCTCTCGGACAATAATTCTTCCTCCAAGATCGTTCCCATTTCTTACAGTGCTCTGATATTCTCATTAAACCAACCAAAGGCAGATAGAAGTCTGCCGAAAGCATTAGCAGGGTCTTGCTTTTTCAAGGGGGCAAGAGTGCTGGCCATGTATGACAACCAAGCATTAATGACCTCGGTGTCAGACTCAATATCCCCACTCAACCAGGAGTGGATTCCTCCAAAAATAGAGAAATATCACTTCACTTTTGACCACTTTCTACATGGCACAGCTGATTCACGTCTGCTGCCAGCAGACACCGGGTCCAGATTTCAGGCAAAATTAATGATAGCGTGGTCAGACCACTCAACAGGTTAGATATTGATATAATTCACAAAACAATTAGAGAATATGCGGTCAAGAATGTGGCCAGCTGAGTGCTTTAGTTGAATATCGAATTGACTCAGGTTCCAGGCCGGCATTGTTTTTTTAGTAAAAGCTCAACTTGAGGGTCAAAAGCAGTATCCAAATGTACATTCAGGTCCCCTAAGACTGTCAAATTGGAGTATTGGAGAAGACATTTAGATAAGCTCTCATCCAGAGAAGAGAGGAAATCTCCTGCTGGTCCCAGAGACCATTAGATCAAAGCACCGGGTAAGATTCATAGGCACATAAGGACAGACAAAACCCCAAGGATTCAGCCCCATGCAAATCCATAGGCTGAAACAAGATTCACTTAAAGCATTTATTAAAAACAATAGCAACACCTCATCCTCTTTTACCTACTCTATCACGGTGAAGCATATTGTGCCCTCCAAAAATTGCAAGCGCAACTTCCTACAGGAGGAGGTTGACAACCAAGTCGCAATGAGGAAAAAGAATATCAAGCTTCTCCTCCAAGAGAAGGTCAAAGATGTGTAAGGTGTTCTTGTGGAGAGAGCGTGCATTAATTAAGGCAGCACCAATGCTAGTAGACCCCCCTGTACTTTTTGGGACCACAAGCAGGTGATGGACACATCATTCACCTAAGTTGTTCGATCCTTTGCCAATTTGATTTCACAACATGTAGGTGTCAAAACAGATTGTGGCACCACAGGCACCACTAAACAGTGACCGCTCACTCAAATATTGGGGGGCTAGAGCCTGACACAATGACTGCTGAAGCATGCACCCAATATGACTCGTGCAAAGAATGGGAAGGGTCCTGTGCAGCTCGGGGAAACAAGACCCTAAATGGCAACTGGCAAATAGAAAGAGTTTCCCTTGGTTAGGGTTTTCACACACTCATTTACAAAATAAATTGTAAGAACTAATAGCAAAAAGTTAGAAGCAGCATGAAAGCGGCATCAGGATTGCCTGCTGTGCACTCTGGGACCCTGTGTCTGCAGAAGAGAGGGCAGAGTTGCTGCAGGTGTTTTAATAAAAAATAAAAAAAAATTGTCTTGACACTCTGTCTTTCTCCCCCGCTTTCCACCCACGCCCTGCCACACCACTCTGTAAACACACCGGTTGCTACTGGTTCCAATGGGCTGCTTCCCCTGGTGATCTGTTGGGGAAGCTGGGATTTTCATCTAGATTTTCTTACCCATCTCTAGAATCCCAAACCAGGTCGACTGAACCCTTTTCACTGTTCTAGAAGTAAAAGGGAAGATTTTACAATGATAACTTTAACCAGCTTTGCAATCAAATCCAATTTAACTCAAAAGACCACTGACGACGAACTGGAATTTTAAAGGTTTATTACAAAGCCAAAAGTAGTTGAACATATAAACTTCTCAGCAAGAGGTCCAGAAAATAAACTGGTACTAATACAAACATAATCCTACGCAAGTTTCTCAAACGACTCAAAATAAAAAGCGAAGTCAATTCGAGTAACATTAGGCAACCGAGTACAGTCCCTGCTTGAAGTTTGGACTGCATTTACAAAAGGAAAGAAAAATGATTAGTCTATCCCTACACTAATCTAAAGTGACATCCCTACTTAACATTCCCTTCAGACACGAGTAGAGGTGTCAGCAGTGAAGACTTCCAAAGAAGTACATTCACATTCTTTAGGCAGATAGTCTAACTATTGAGCTTGTTCTAAGATACTCCTTCTTACACCCCACTCTGTCCTAAGTTCCCCCGAACTTCTTGTCTCGACTGCCTACATCCTGCTCTGTCAATCTCCTAAGAAAATCTGCTCTCCACCCTCGGGTGAAGTCCCTAATACAAAATCCCCAAAACAGTCGACACGCCCAGAGGTACGCCCCTCTGGCAGGTGAAGATCTTTGGACTTTTCCAGAATGGCACTTCTCCAACAAGCGTCCGTTGGTGTGTCCTTGGCTCCTAGGCACCTTCCTCGCTAAATGTTGCACTCCCAAATTCTTTGGCAGCTCCTCTGCTCTCTCTCCTACTATCCTAACTCTTAAACAATGGACTCTTCTACCTAACGAGCCTTGTGGCCTTGCACCTGCAAGCTAAATTACATGGGAACATCTCTGCAAACATTAAAAGTTACAATTTAGAATTTGCTGAGGACAGCTCCTTCCCCAAAGAGAGAAAATCATTTGTTCTCGACTAAAGCTAACACAAGAAAATACAGTTAGGCCTCTACTGGCTTCAGCATGTCTCGGGCCTTTGCACATTTAAACGCAATTCTAATATAACATGACATTACATTTCACCACTATAAAGCATTAATTCTACTTTCAATGTGAGCACTACCTTTCATATAAAAATCCTATGTTAATTCACTCATTAATAAACATGTGTATACTTCAAAGCATTTCATTAGTAATATGACATTTCACATGTGACTGTATTTCTATATTAGGCAACACTATATTTTGATTAAAACATTACATTAGTCCCTAATTAGTAAACACATCACTACATATGATGCTGATTCTCAGCCTAACGTTACATTTCTAAACTATTTTAGTAAATCCTCTACAATTTTCAAAAATGACATGGCGCTCTCTCACTGTAATTGATGTCGATGGTCGTTGCCTACCTACAAAGGCTTAATAAAAAAATCAGAGTGAGAGGATCCTCACACTGCTTGATGAATTCACAAGATTGTCATTGGAACTGTGGACTCATGTTTTTGGGGTTGTTACTGCTGCACCCAAGAGTACTGGTCAACCCAGTGGCGCCCACAAAATGTTGGGACGCGCTGCAGAATGTGACGTGGGGCCTCCGTTTTTCCCATATCTCACAGATATTCATTGGCCCGGGACTGATTAGGGGCCCTTTGAGGGGTTTGGCCCCCCTTCAGCTAAAGGCTGCTGGGGTCTGTGTTACGCCCCCGGGTCAAACTGTATTTGTATGACTGACCAAATACACACTTTTGAGGAGTGTAATCTTCTGGAGGATAAAAAAGCGTTTTGTTCTTCTGTGTCAGTAAATTTTGCTGAACAAGTATTTCAGTTTAAATGCATAATGCAATACAAGAATTTACTGCACTCATTAGTTTTCCCAGACAAATATTCTTGCCAAAATCCACTTTTAGCTTCTTTGGAGATCAGTAATGACTCAGAACAACGCCAGGAGACAATTGTTAGTCCACAATAACTGAACAAATATGAAAAGGAAAATTGCGTGTGCCAGAATGCAGCAGTGTCTCTTGAGCTGTAACTCCCGGGATACTGCACTCCCTTCTCCCAGTACTGCAGGCCGACCGACACGTCCCCGCAGGGGACACAGATAAGAGGGCGGCCACCGTAGTGCCACAGGAAGGCACACGGGGCAGCCCAGCTCTTTCGGACCCAGGGGGGTCCCGCGCATCACTTCCTTCCTGTGGTGGGCGGGGGAGAGTATATAATCCTCCCCCGCCCACCGAGCGGCCTCTTTGTCCGCTGTCCCCTCACCCTGACGCCGTTTTATTAGCTTGTTTTCCTCGTAGTGAGCCATGGGGCTGCCGGAGTGTTTCTTCGCACTCTCATCTTTTTGGATGGCCCGGGAAGGTGGGGATGTTTCTCTCAGCGTGGTCACGGTATTCCCGTTGTGTTGTTTTGTTCGGGAGCTTGCAGTAGGGGCTCGGCGAGTCTCACGCGATGGAGCGCGGCGGAGCAGGCTATCAGGGTCGCTCGCACTTTGCCCCTGCTTCGATGTCCCACGCCAGCGGCCCCGGGTATGAGTTGGTAGAAAAAGGGAGAGCGAGCTTTTTTAGGCACTAAGATTCCGAAAAGTGGGAGAGGCAATAGAAGAAGGAATTGCCGCTGCCACTATGTTCACAGCCAAACAATCGATCCATTTCTCAGACAAGCAACTCAGGGTGGCGTTTGACGGGGATGCCGTCCTCTGCTCCGATGAGTCTGAGCAAATTGTGAAAGCGCATGGTTTAGATGCATTCTTTGAAAATGAACAAGAGTTCGAGAACAAACCTCTTGCTCAGGGTCCTTTAAAAGGCTTGCTCGAAGCACTTGGCAAGCTCCAGAGGAAGTTTTATGCCAAAGGTGCCCGCTTAGACTGCCCTATCATGACATACCTCGTCACGGCCAGAAGCGCAGCAAGCTCTGGTGCCCGCGCGCTGAAGACGCTGCGCGGCTGGGGGTTGGAGATCGATGAAGCACTTTTCCTCGCAGGTGCCTGTCATGAAAACATAAACATAACCTTGATGACTCCTTTTCTCTGATTGTCAATGCATTAGTTGCACATTGGGTTTAGCAAAGCTTGTTGGGTTTAATTTGCTCAATAGTTCTGTTGTATAGGTTGTATTTGGTTTGAGCAATGCTTGATGCCTAAGTACTATCGAACTTTCAAGAATATTCCTGAAATTTCACGTGGAACATGTGCGCTTAACTGACTGAAATTGCACGTGCTATTGTTAAATCCAAAAGCCTATAAAAGGCTTGCCGACGCCCAGAAAGACGCTTCGCTTCTCAGCAAGACGTCGCTTCAGAGCTCCAGGACCCTCGCGTCTGATTCCAGCGCCCAGCCCCCGCTTGTTCCCCTTCACTCCCTTTACCTTGCCTTCCCTCGACGAGCCAGCAGCTGCAGGATTTCCTTCGCTTTGGCCATCGGAAGAATTCCTCGAACTCCGTCTTCCTCGTGTGTTCAAACTTCCGGGTTTCAGCATCGGAACACATTTCAGGTCGGACCCGTCCCTTCCTTTCTGGTCCCTGTCACTCAAGCTTCCGGTGACCTGCAAAAGAAGTAAGACTATTTAATTTAATCAAACCAACAAACCTTGGCAAAAACAATACCTTTTTTGGGTGCAGAGGATTATTTCAGTGACTTGTAAGGCAGAAGAACTTTGATTCAAGGACAATTTGAATGTATTCTGACTTCAGTATTGTATTCTAAAAGTGCATAGCTAAGAAGCAGTGACTTTTAACTGCTGGACTAAAACTTTTAGAATTTATTCGTAATTACTGTAAAGCGCTTCTCTTTGGGGCTTGTATCTCTTGTCTATTTTATTTTACAGAACCCCCTTTAAAGATCAGTGCATTTGAAATATAAGGTAAGAGAAGACCTTGGCATGCATTAAAGTTTTGGTTATTGTTAACTAACAAGTTGATCAGTTAGTTCTGCATCGCCCTCAAGAAAACGCAATCCTGACTTAATGTGTGTTTATATTTCAAGGTGTCATAATAATGTAAGAAGCTCCAAAAACCTAGCACTGATTGAAGTATTGGAATGGGCTTTTCCTAATGTTGGTATGTACGCCACAGTTTCTGGGAGTCATATTTTCAAACTAATATAGGGGAACTGTATACAATTATGCTGATCTGAGTTGGGTTGTTACTAATGTTACAGCATTTGAAGAATCGCAGTTGATTGGAGAAAGCCCAGAGTACTTCAGGAGAAACACAGACAGACTACTCTCGAAGAGATCCTGTGTTTGTTTGTTTCTCTTTCTCTTCCACTTCCCCTTCCCTTTTGGGGCCAACAGGTTGCGTCAAGTGTTGAACTCCTTGGCGCGCTTGTTGGTTCTTGAAGGTATTGGGACTAGTCATCTTCAAGACGGAAAAATCTGGACTCTCGAGGCGGCATCTCTGACAGAAAGCGAAGCCTACCCTCATTTCCTCTTGAAGCTGACTAATCCCATGGATCTGGTAAACATGAATGTAACTCAGCTGGCAGAGTTAGTCCGTAAAATGAATGATGAGGTCCAAGAGTTACGTTTAGAAAATCAATCTCTTAGGCAGGAATTAGATCTAACCAGAGAGGAACTAGATAATACTAGAGCTGGGTTTACATCTTGGAGAGATAAAGGGGAACCTAAAAAACCAGTCTTGTCTCCACCTAAATTCGGGCTCCCATTTCAAAACCAAGCTCAAGCGCCAAGTTTCGGTCAAAGTCAGCCAGCCCAAATTACTGTAGTATCACCACAACCAGTGCCTTTAGCTAATCCTGAACGTTTTACCGGAGACAGTGCACATTTTAACACTTTCATGAGTCAGTGTCAGTTACATTTTTTATGCAAACCCCTCATTTTTACTTCAGACACCTCTAAGGTAGCCTTTATTATTTCTTATTTAGGAGGAGTGGCGGCAAATTGGGCCATGCCTCTAGTCGATAATGATGATCCATTATTGCATAATTTAACACAGTTTAGGACAGCAATGTCCAGTCTTTTTGCTAAGCATGTCTTTCTGCAAGCATCTGATAACGAGCTATTAAACTTACGTCAAGGCTCACGAGACTTGATTTCTTACGTGACTACCTTTAATCGTTTGTTAGCAGAAACACAATGGCCAGAAGACAAAAGAATTTCTTTATTTTATCGTGGCCTTAGAGAGGAGCTGAAAGATTCTTTGGCTCATATTGTAAACTTACCTAACGACTTCACTGAATTCCAAGATCTTGTGGTCAAGTTGGACCATAGATTAGGTGAAAGAAGGACAGAAAGACCCAAATCGGATTTCAGAACTTTACACTTTAAAACAGAAAAGAAAAATAGTGAAGATAGAAATGCTCAAGTAGAACCAATGCAGATAGGAGGTATTAAAGGGCCTTTAACTCAAGATGAAAAAGATAGAAGAAGAAAAGCCAACCTATGCCTGTATTGTGGAAAGGCTGGTCATTTTGCCAAAGAGTGCCCAGTTAGACCAGTTAAGAAGAAACTTCTGGCCACTCTTCAAAATCCCCCTCAGGAATCGGAAAACTAAGTGTCTCGAGGGAAGGAGAGGTCGATTCCTCGAGAAAGAAAGGTTTTGAGATCTCACAATATTTAACTAGTATTTCTAATCATGTACCTCGACATTTCACCATAAGAGTGATCTTAATTCTAGCTAACCAACAAAAACACAGTATTCCTGTATTAATCGACTCTGGTGCTACTGGGAACTTTTTTGACTTAGGATTTGCGAGAAAATTAAATCTGACTCAAATTCCAAAGAAAGAACCAGAGCCTGTGCGGGCTGTAGACGGTTCAGCACTTTCGTCTGGTCTAATCAGGTTCCATACACCACCTTTGCTTCTTGTATCTGATAATGGGCATACAGAACTGACAGTTTTTGATCTCATCGACACACCTGCTTTTGGGGTCATTTTAGGCATTCCATGGCTAGAGTTCCACAATCCTAAGATTGACTGGGTAAAACGTACTGTAACGTTGGATTCTCCTCACTGTAAAACACATTGTTACCAAGAACATAGGGATCCAGATCAACCACTTACCTGTGCTGTCACTCATCCTGGCCTGGTAGAACTTCCATCAGAATTTCAGGACTTTTCTGATGTGTTTGACCCTGTAAAGGCAACCAAGTTACCTCCTCACAGGATTTATGACTGCAGAATAGATTTAGTTCCAGGAGCGGTCCTACCCTGCAGTCGAATATACGCACTTACAGAACCTGAGAATCAGTACTTACGAACATATCTTGACGAACTTTTGGAACTAGGTTTTATTCGTCACTCCACCTCCCCAGTCTCGTCTCCATTATTTTTTGTAGCAAAAAAGACAGGAGACTTGAGGGCCTGCATAGATTATCGTGCAGTTAATAAGGCCACTATTAAAAACCGATATCCACTACCGTTGATACCAGTACTGTTAAATCAGGTAAAAGGGTCGACTATCTACACAAAATTGGATCTTCGCGGGGCATACCACTTGATTCGTGTAAAAGAAGGTGACGAGTGGAAAACTGCCTTTCGCACCAAATTCGGGCTCTTTGAATATACAGTGATGCCCTTTGGTCTTTGTAATGCTCCAGCAGCATTTCAATACTTTATTAATGAAGTATTACATGACCTCTTGGACATCTGTGTAATTGTATATATCGATGATATTCTGATTTTTTCCAAAACTCCTGAGGAACATGTGGAACATGTGAGATCAGTTCTACAAAAACTGCGAGATAACTCCTTATTCGCCAAACTCGAAAAATGTGTTTTTAACACTTCCAGAGTTGAGTTTCTTGGTTACTGGTTGTCTCCTGAAGGCATTGTTATGGATCCAAAAAAGGTTAAAGCAATTCTAGATTGGCCTGCCCCTACCTCTGTCAAGGAGGTACAAAGAATTTTAGGGGTTGCAAATTTTTATAGGAGGTTTATCTCTAAATTCTCTGACATCGTAGTACCAATTACTAGCTTGTTGCAGAAAGGAAAGAAATTTCAGTGGAACGCTGAAGCAGAACTAGCTTTTAATACTCTGAAAAAAGCGTTCACTTCTGCTCCTATTTTAAAGCATCCAGACCCTGACAGACCATTTTTTGTTGAAGCAGATGCTTCACAAACAGCAATAGGAGGAGTTCTTTTACAAAAAGATTTAAACTCAGGAAATTTTCATCCTTTGGCCTTTTACTCCAGGAAATTATTGCCAGCAGAACAGAACTACAGTATTGCTGAGCGTGAACTTCTGGCCATTAAGGCAGTCTTTCTTGAATGGAGACATCATCTCCTGGGAGCCAAGCATACAATAACAATATTCTCTGATCATAAGAATTTACAGTTTTACTCCACTGTAAAGGCATTCACACCACGACAGATGCGGTGGCTACAATTTTTTAGCGAATTTGACTTCATTATTACTTATCGACCAGGGGTCAAACAATTATTGTCTGATACCCTTTCACGATTGGTTTGCGATAAAAACAAAGAGCCCGTAAAAGAACAACAGAGTATTATTCCTGTAGAAAAGATTTGTGCAGAAATCTCACAAGTGGATTTTTTATCCATGCTCAGAAATCAGACTCAGGATTTAAATCAAGAGGACTGGCTAGCACAAAAAGAGACTTCAATTTCTGATGGTTTATTTTATCTTAAAGGTAAAATTTACATTCCTAAAGAAGATTTGAGAGATCAAGTCATAAAATGGAACCATGATTTAGCTATGGTTGCTCATCCTGGAATAAACAAAACTGTCGAATTATGTCAAAGGTATTTTTGGTGGAAAGACATGAAATCTGACATACAGCGATATATTCAAACTTGTCCTGTATGTGCTCGACAGAAGTCATCTCACTCTCTTCCAATGGGTTTATTGCAACCAATGGAAATTCCTCCAACACCCTGGCATACCATTAGTTTAGATTTCATAACTGATTTACCGAAGTCGTCTGGAATGACTACTATTTTGGTAGTAGTAGATCTGCTATCCAAGATGGGGCATTTCATTCCCCTACCAAAACTCCCTTCAGCAGTTGAATTCAGTAATGTGTTTTTAGCTAATGTTGTGAAATTACATGGTTTGCCACAAAAGATTATTAGTGATAGGGGGGCCACAATTCCTGTCAACATTTTGGAAAGAGTTAAGCGACCAGTTAGGTATTGACTTAGCGTTATCATCAGCCTTTCACCCCCAAACAGATGGTCAAACAGAAAAAGTTAACCAATATTTAGAGCAGAGTTTGCGTTGCTTGACCACTACTTTATCTTCAGAATGGTTAGAAGCTCTGCCTTTAGCAGAATTCACATATAATAACACAGTACACTCTGCTCTAGGTTGTTCTCCGTTTTACTTCCTCACTGGCCAACATCCCAGAACCTTGCCAATAATATTTCCAGAAAAAAGAACTGATCTGCCAGCAGTTTCAGATAGACTAGCCAGTTTGCGAACATTTCAAGAAACCGTAAAACAAACACTGTTAAAGCAGAAACTCAAGATGAAGTTTTTTGCTGATCAACATAGGACACCAGCACCAGTTTACAAACCTGGAGATCAGGTTTGGTTGTCAACCAAGAACATACAGATTGAGGGACCCAGGAAGCTCAAACCCCGATTCATTGGTCCATTTTCCATTGCAAAAATTTTAAACCCAGTCTCCGTAAAATTAGATCTTCCCCAGGATTACAAGATCCATCCAGTATTCCATGTATCCCTGCTAAAACCAGTACACCCTAACACCCGCCCTGATGCACCACCTCCCCCAACCATAGTAGGGGATCATATTGAGTATGAAGTCAAGAAAATCCTGGACTCAAAACGTGTTAGAGGTCGTTTGTTTTACTTAATTGATTGGAAAGGCTATGATAAATCAGAAAGATCCTGGGAACCAGAAAATAATGTACATGCTCCCCGTTTGATTCGCGCTTTTCATGCATTGTATCCTGGCAAACCACGACCCTTGAGAAGACCTTTGGGGGGGGAACTGTCATGAAAACATAAACATAACCTTGATGACTCCTTTTCTCTGATTGTCAATGCATTAGTTGCACATTGGGTTTAGCAATGCTTGTTGGGTTTAATTTGCTCAATAGTTCTGTTGTATAGGTTGTATTTGGTTTGAGCAATGCTTGATGCCTAAGTACTATCGAACTTTCAAGAATATTCCTGAAATTTCACGTGGAACATGTGCGCTTAACTGACTGAAATTGCACGTGCTATTGTTAAATCCAAAAGCCTATAAAAGGCTTGCCGACGCCCAGAAAGACGCTTCGCTTCTCAGCAAGACGTCGCTTCAGAGCTCCAGGACCCTCGCGTCTGATTCCAGCGCCCAGCCCCCGCTTGTTCCCCTTCACTCCCTTTACCTTGCCTTCCCTCGACGAGCCAGCAGCTGCAGGATTTCCTTCGCTTTGGCCATCGGAAGAATTCCTCGAACTCCGTCTTCCTCGTGTGTTCAAACTTCCGGGTTTCAGCATCGGAACACATTTCAGGTCGGACCCGTCCCTTCCTTTCTGGTCCCTGTCACTCAAGCTTCCGGTGACCTGCAAAAGAAGTAAGACTATTTAATTTAATCAAACCAACAAACCTTGGCAAAAACAATACCTTTTTTGGGTGCAGAGGATTATTTCAGAGACTTGTAAGGCAGAAGAACTTTGATTCAAGGACAATTTGAATGTATTCTGACTTCAGTATTGTATTCTAAAAGTGCATAGCTAAGAAGCAGTGACTTTTAACTGCTGGACTAAAACTTTTAGAATTTATTCGTAATTACTGTAAAGCGCTTCTCTTTGGGGCTTGTATCTCTTGTCTATTTTATTTTACAGAACCCCCTTTAAAGATCAGTGCATTTGAAATATAAGGTAAGAGAAGACCTTGGCATGCATTAAAGTTTTGGTTATTGTTAACTAACAAGTTGATCAGTTAGTTCTGCGTCGCCCTCAAGAAAACGCAATCCTGACTTAATGTGTGTTTATATTTCAAGGTGTCATAATAATGTAAGAAGCTCCAAAAACCTAGCACTGATTGAAGTATTGGAATGGGCTTTTCCTAATGTTGGTATGTACGCCACAGTTTCTGGGAGTCATATTTTCAAACTAATATAGGGGAACTGTATACAATTATGCTGATCTGAGTTGGGTTGTTACTAATGTTACAGCATTTGAAGAATCGCAGTTGATTGGAGAAAGCCCAGAGTACTTCAGGAGAAACACAGACAGACTACTCTCGAAGAGATCCTGTGTTTGTTTGTTTCTCTTTCTCTTCCACTTCCCCTTCCCTTTTGGGGCCAACAGGTTGCGTCAAGTGTTGAACTCCTTGGCGCGCTTGTTGGTTCTTGAAGGTATTGGGACTAGTCATCTTCAAGACGGAAAAATCTGGACTCTCGAGGCGGCATCTCTGACAGTGCCCCAAAAGGGCCAGTTCTGGAGAAAATTCGTCCCCATATTACTATGGCTATTACCTGGCTACTAAGATCGGGGAAGGGGGGCTGCCGCGGACCGGCTGCCATTGACTCTGCCTCGCGTGGGAGTGGAACAGAGGCGGTCTGCTCGGTGGTTATTTAGGGGAATTGTGGCGCTTTCTGTTTTGCATCCTTTTACTGCGTTGTGGGCAGGGTAGATTTTGATTGAGAGGATATGGCGCAGCGGTCTAAGCTACCACTCTGGAGCTGGGGACTAGTGTTCGAGCCTCTGCTTCGGCTCGATATTATATACCTTTATTTATCTATATGTACATTTTACAGCGATCGGTGCATTAAGGTGTTTCTGAGCTGTAGAACGGCGCTCTCTGAGCCCAGTTTCTGCCGCAGTCTAGTTGTTTTGCGGTAGGTCGAGATTGCCATCTTCGACCCGTGTCTCTGCGGGGTCGAGTGTGTTGGCCCGGAGTTGGGGCGGCACGTGTGGCGGGACACATAGGGGTCCAGGAGACCGTTGCACTTTATAGAGGTCTAAGCAGCCTCTGGCTGACGAGTTGTTTGGTGTGCTTTTCCTCTAGGTCCTACGCCGGTCCCCCGTCCTCAAACTAAGACCCGCGGTGGGACGGTCGGAGGGGAGAATTTTTACACATGAGGTGGCCGACTGGGGAGTCTCCAGTCACGTTGGATTATATTGGAGGCCCCCTCCTCTCTTTCCCTGGGGGAATGAGGGCGGTATTGCTGCGTCTCCTTTAGCGGTCACAGTGTTTCTTGCGGCCTGGATGATTGGGGTATCAAGTAGATATTTTAGGGGCCTTACTTCATAGAACCACGCAGTTAACAGCGCCAGGTAGAGGCCATTTTGGCAACTAGCGTAGCGTCGGGTCACTGCTTACGAAGCATGTGGGCATGGCAGCGGCCATTTTAGTGACCAGGGCAGCGTTGGGTTACTGCTCTCGTGGGCAAGTGCGGCAGGTAGCGGCCATCTTGGCGACCCTAGCAGCCTCTCGACTACTGGGGCATGGGCACAAGGGTCCGGCCCCTTTGGCCTCCTCGGCGAGCGATAGTTCCCGGGCGCATCCCAGACACTTAGGGGTGTTTTCTCTTTTGGGAGGTTTTTCCCTATCGCCCGCATCCACCTCTCGCGGTTTCGGGGCAATTCCGGCCGTTTCGTGACGCCTTGGTGACGCTTGGTGGTGGCTACTCAATTGGTGGTGGGTGTGGCAGAGGGGCGCGCGCACGTATTTCCCTCGGGGGAGCCAGGTCGGAGCGCAGTGGTGAGCTCTTCGTGTGGCAGAGGAAAGCGTTTGGTGGCGCATTCAGCCAGTTTGTGTTTCTACTTTCCTGTCAAGAGGACGTTCTTGGTCCCTGTCGGCGCTCTGAGCAAGGGGTGTGGCGAAGTGGCGAGCCCGCAGTGTCCGTGATTCGAGTGTATGCATGATGCTATCTCGTGGCAAGCGTGCCCGGCCTCAATTTTATTTCTATCCAACCCTGCCTGCCAGCCGCGTGGGAAGGGTCTAGGAGGTCACTTGGGCGCGTTTGAAAGGGGATGCAGACATATTTTATTCATAGCACGGAGACGGCAAGTTTGATTGTCGGCTGTTTTATCAGGCTCTGTTGCTACTTGGTCCATCTTTATTGAGAATCAGTGCTCTGCAATGTTGTAGTACCTTGTGTGGGTGAGCGCTGAGGGATGTTGTCCTCGGGGAGTGGTGTCTTTCTTTATGACATCGGCCTATGCAGGCTCTCCCGCTGATACATTTTCCTGGACATGTCTCCCGTTGGTGGCTGGTACGGAGCAGTATTGTCAGCGCGCTTCTTCGACCCGATTCTGGGGGTTTGCCCATGGTTCCCGCTTCGCATTCGAACGTGAGACACCGCCTACCGCTCACAATTTATTTACTTGGGATTACGTTTCAAGGTTCGCAAGCTGAAGGTATAGTGGCTTCCAGGGTGCAGGTTTTTGCGTTCCTGGGCGTTTCTCTCCTCTCGGTAAGGTAGGGGGGGTTATATGCGCATTACACCTAGGTGCGTGCACACGTGCGCTGCGGCAAGTGTGTTCAGGGTTTTAGTTAGATGTAGCAATAGGTACATTACATGCGTAATATGGCATGAATTCAAGTTCAGAAGCGTTCTTTTTTCTGGTAGAGATTATTTCTGGATTGCTTATAGGCAGTCAATTTCTTGTTCATAGGGTTCGGTAGAACAGGGTGACACGTGGGCTGACACTGGAAGCTAGGCACGTTAAGAGGGGGCTCCATGTATGTTACTAAGATTTGTCATGTGCAGGTTTCAGATAGTACCATTCCCCAGGTAAACGTTATTGCTGCATTATATGGCAGACTCCCAGGTGAATGAACACACGAGTAAGACTCTTACTTAGCTATGGGGATTTTTGCTAGCTTTATGTATTGTTCCCCTTCTTTGACCACGTTATGGCAGACTGCCAGGCAAATGAACATACGGGCAAGACCCTAACTTAGGCAGGGGGTTTATCGCTAGTTTTTTTTGTAGTGTTCCCCTTCTTTTATCAGAGGACATATTTGTATTGGGTTGAGGTCATCTGTAGGCCTGGGATGAGATGTTCTGGGAAGAATGGTAAGGGGACAAGTTAGGGGTGAATTTCTTCACTCACTCCTATGTGCACCTGTCATCTTTCGACTGCACATTCATTAGTTATCCTGCATGTCCTTCCCTTTTCTATATGCAATAATTGGCGGTTCGCCGGTTACTACTGTTGTGCCTGGGCAATTGGTTGATTTTCCGTCTGATTGCTCGGGTCTCTCGGTAAGCGTTGGCAGTTTTGGCCAGTGCTTGCATCCCCTGTGCCTAAGCTTAGCATGTGAAATATGGTACTAGTAACATGCCGCTTCCCGGCACTTCTGCCGGTGATGCTGCAGCTTCTCTTTGGTTTGCCCCGCTCAACTCCTCTTCAATATAATCGTTGCCTGTTAGGAATGGGGGCCGTTGCCCAGTCGCATTGTACGATTTCCTATGGTGACAGGAAGGGGGCGGGGCATCTAATCGTTGTTTTATGTCTCATCTGCAGGACCCGCGCTGGAGAACCGCCCTCTCCCCTGGGGGCCGCCCAATCTGTTACAGGTAGTAGGGTCTTAGCTCACTGCGGCCAGTGAGTTAAGGTAAGAGACACCCAGGTTCTCACCAGGAGTCATTACGGCCCGATATGTATTATGCCCATTTTACAGTCCACATCTCTCATGCCCTCTGACATCATCCGAGGATGGTTACTGGTTTGCATTTCCTTTTCGCAGCATCTTTCTACTAGTGATGGAAATATGGGGTAACTCTTCCAACTTGCTTTGGAGGTTTAGTTTCTTTTAGAAACCTTTATCATTGTTTGGAGAGGAATACTCCTTGCCCTGGTGGCGCAGCGTACAGCTCTGCAGGGAGACATTCTAGCTCGGTCACCTTCACGCTGTGGGGCGGTAGTGCGACCATGGTGTTGGGTTTCGCGCTCACTGGTTGAGGAGAATATTTAGAGACTTGGACGCAGTCGTCGTCATTCGGTGAATAGACTGGGTGGGCATGCTCAGGTTGAGGCGAAGGCTGGGCACACCTTCTTCCCCTGCTGCTCTAGGTGAATCTTCATGTCAAGACATAGTGTCGCGATTGCAAGCGGCGCCAATACCTTCGCGCACCACTAACCTGAGCAATCCGGTCAGCAGGGACGATGGGAAGAATGTCCTTCCGACTTACCTAAACACCACACCCAGGGGCGTCGTAGAGATCGCCGTCTGAATGGGTATCGCAGAAAGCCGGAGGGATAAGGTGAAGGAAAGAACGGAGTGCGGGATGAGGCCCTCTGAATCTGGTTCCGGGGAAAACCTCCTTGGATGAATGTGCTGCAGCAGGGGAAGACAGCGGACAGGTATAAGTATCTTGTTCCTTTCTTTCCCCTGTTCTCCCCTGGCCCTGAGTAATCACACTTACCAGAGTTACTATCACTCGCACTGTAAATGGAGCCGACCTGCTCCTCCTATTCCGATAGACTGAAGGGTAAAGTTGGAATTCACTTTCCCGCTCAGTGCAGTACTCCTGAGAACGAATATTGGAATCTAGTGCTTTGAGAGTTGTTCTCCGTTCAATGGTATCCTCAATGATGCTTGAGCATACAGTAAATGAAATAACCCCCGACCTTGGAATAGTACGAACTTGTGCAAACAAAAACAAGAATAACTGGAACTTCCGTAAAACAATAACAAATTCTCCGGTCTGACGGAAGAACGAGCCCGTTCTTCCGGGATGATACTTGCGGTTCTCTGGAAGTTGCTCCACTCCACTGACCGCTATAGTTCCTGCTCGGAACTTGGCTTGAAGCTTTCTGACCGCGCTGGCACTTGATCGGCGCTGGCGATCTCCACTGGCCGCGCAGGCTCTTGATCGGCTTAGACAAACTCCTCTGGCCGCGCAGGCTCTTGATCGGCGTAGACAAACTCCTCTGGCCGCGCAGGCTCTTGATCGGCGTCGGTAATCTCTCCAGGATCACTCAGGCGGGGAACACCATCCGCCCGTCCATGACTCCACAAGAACAATTGTCAAGCACTGATCCTCATCAGAGGCGGAGCTATATAGAAAAGACCCTCCTTCCCGTTTTCCCGGCTCGCTTGGCATTCTGGGACTTGTAGTGCAGAAGGAGGGAACGCGCACTTTGTCCTTTCTTAAGTCCTCTCGTTGTGTCTGCGAGGGCGATCATGACAGAACCCCCTCTCGAGGACTGCCGACTCGGCGGTCGACCCGGTTTGCCAGGGAATCGCTCATGGAACTCCGCAACCAGATCAGGACAATGCAAATGGTCCCCAGGTTCCCATGTTCTGTCCTCGGGCCCGTATCCCTGCCAGTCGACCAGATACTGAACCTTGCCACGAAACAACCGGGAGTCCAGGATCCGTTGCACTTCGTATTCCTCCTGACCTTCCACATCCACTGCAGGGGGACGTTCCGGCAAGCGCATACTCAACGGACAAGGCCGGAGGAGAGACACATGGAACACTGGATGAATGGACCATGACACTGGCAGGGACAATTTCATGGCAACAGGGTTCACCACTTCACTGATACCGTAGGGACCAATAAATTTAGGCTTAAACTTATTGACACCCTTCAAGTGGATATTGCGTGTGGATAGCCACACCTTGTCCCCCACCTTGTACTCGGGCTCCTCCGACCTCCGCCGGTCTGCAAACAGTTTGTGCGCCGCTTGCGCCGACTGTAAACAATGTCTCGCATCGATCAGAATGGCTCTCAAATGCGCATGATGTTCATGGATGGAAGGAACCATGGATTCCGCTGGCCAGTCGAAGGGAAGCATATTCGGATGGAAACCGTAAAGGCAGAAAAAGGGGGAACACCCCAAGGTGGAGTGTACAGCATTGTTATAGGCGAATTCCGCCAACCACAGCAGTGTGGTCCATTCCAAGGCGTTTTGCATGGTGAAGCATCGAAGATATTGCTCTAATGTTTGGTTAAGCCTCTCGGTCTTACCATCGGTCTGAGGATGATAGCTGGTTGACAACTTGGCTTCAATTTGTAAGATGGCACAGAGCGCTTTCCAAAAATGAGAAGTAAATTGTGTGCCTCGATCAGTTATAAGCACACTAGGTACTCCATGCGCCCGTACAACGTGTTGCAGGAACACTTTGGCCAATTCCATCGATGTAGGCAACCCCGGTAAAGCAATGAAATGGCCCATTTTTGTCAGATGGTCTACTATCACCAGAACCACTGTTTGATTGCCGCAGGGAGGCATCTCCACTATGAAATCCATGGAGATGGTATGCCATGGTTTCGGAGGAATGGGCAATGGGCGTAGTAGACCTGAGGGTTTCGTATGTACCGATTTGCCCTGGGCACAAACAGCACATGTTTTTACGTATTCTGTAACGTCCTTGCGAACTTCCTTCCACCAAAAGGAACGTTCCACATTAGCTGTGGTCTTATAGATGCCCATGTGTCCTCCTAACACTGAGTCATGCGCCCATTTGAGCACCTGTTGCTGTAACTGTAGTTGGGGGACGTACAACGCTTGGTAATGGTAGGCCAGTTCGTTTTCTATACGTCGATTTCTTGGCTCTTCCTGTATCCAAGTATCGATGTCCAGATCCGCTATCGCCACCTTCAAATCATCCAGAAAGTCCTCGGAGGACACCAGGGCTATCGAAACTTCAGAGCAGTCTGTGTCTTGAAGGATATATGGTGACTCTACTGGTTCCACCGTATCCTCTGTACCTAGTCGGGACAAGGCGTCTGCCTTTCCATTACGGGATCCAGGTCGATACTTGATTATAAAATCAAAATCGGAGAAAAACAATGTCCATCGGAGCTGCCTTGGGGTAAGAGCCTTGGCTGTTTTGAGAAACAAAAGGTTGCGGTGATCCGTGATAATTTCCACGGTGTGCAGTGCTCCTAGAAGATAGTGTCGCCATTCCTCACAGGCTCGTTTAATAGCGAGGAGTTCCTTATCCGTGATGGAGTAATTTATTTCACATGGTGTAAGTTTTTTGGAGTAGTATGCCACTGGGTGTAACTGCCCCGTTTTCGGATGTCTTTGGGACAGGATTCCCCCAAGAGCGTATTGGGACGCGTCGGTCTCGAGGATATAGGGCAATTGCGGATCAGGATGTCTCAGAATAGGGGCCTGGGTGAACCTATTTTTGAGAACTTGAAAGGCCTGTGCTGCTTCAGGTCCCCATACAAAAGGAGCGTTCTTTCTCAGGAGGGAGGTGATGGGATGTATGACCTTCGAAAAGTCCTGGATAAAACGTCTGTAGTAGTTGGCGAAGCCAAGAAAACTCTGTACCGCCTTAACATTCTGTGGAGTTTTCCAGGTCAAGATCACTTCGACCTTGCGTGTGTCCATTCGGAACCCTTGAGCATCAATGATGTATCCCAAGAAGGCGACTTCCTGGACATGAAAGAGACATTTTTCCAACTTGGCGTACAATGAGTTTTGCAGAAGCTTCTGCAACACAGTTTTCACATGGACGACGTGTTCTGCCAATGTCGTAGAGTATATCAGAATGTCGTCGATATAGACCACGCAATATGTTTCCAAGCATCCCCGAAGCACCTCATCCATGAAGAATTGGAAGGCCGCAGGGGCGTTGCAGAGTCCGAAGGGCATCACCCGATATTCAAATAGCCCGAATTTGGTTCTGAACGCGGTCTTCCACTCGTCGCCCTTTTGTACTCGGACAAGGTGGTATGCCCCCCGAAGATCGAGCTTTGTGAAGTATTTCGCCCCCTTCAATTGGTCCATCAAGACCGGGATGAGGGGCAGCGGATAACGGTTTTTTATCGTCACTTTGTTGATTGCACGGTAGTCTATGCAGGGACGCAACTCGTCACAGTCCTTTTTTGCGATAAAGAACATCGGTGAAGACGCCGGGGAGGTAGAGTGTCTAATGAATCCGGAAGCGAGATTGTCGTCAATATATGTTTTCAAATATTGGGTCTCCTTCTCCGTCAATGCATAAACCCTGCTACAAGGGATATCCGCCCCCGGTATGAGGTCAACTCGACAGTCATAAACCCTATGGGGGGGTAACCGGGCTGCCTCTTGTTTGTCAAACAACGCCTGATACTCCAGATATTCCACGGGAAGCACTGTGGCACAACAGAACAGTTCCATGCCACAGGCGCTCGCCAAGCAGGCCGCTGGCGAGGGTATCAGAACAGGAGGACGCATTTCATGATTCATGCAATGTTCCTTACAATAAGGAGAGGTCATGCTGACTGTTCTGGACGACCAACTTACAAAGGGATCATGCAACGTAAGCCATGGCATACCCAAGATGAGCCGAAACTGCGGGGCATCAATCAGATCAAATTGGATGTGTTCTTGGTGGTTCTCACCGAATTCCATCAAAAGGGACAAGGTGTTATAGACCACAGGACCAGACGACAGAATAGTTCCGTCCACTGCCTTCACCGTCTCGGGACGCAGCTTCTTTTCGCAAGGGATGCCCATCCGTAACGCATAGTCCTGGTCAATATAGTTACCAGTGGCCCCAGAGTCGAGAAGGGCATCAATCTGTAATCTGTTGTGCGAGGCAATCCAAAGGGATACACGTACATTCATGTGAGCCACAGCAGGATGAAGGGTGTTGGCCAATACGGGGGAGATCATAGGTTGCTGGCATCTTAAGTCGGAGATCTCCGTCTGACTTAAGATCTGAAGTTTTCCGTCGGTACGCTGTCTTTCTGGGTAGCCTGAATCCGAGGAAGAGTAGAGCGTCCAGGAACGTAATTACGGGCTCTACATTCCTTGATGAAATGTCCTCCTTTTCCACAATAAAGGCATAGTTTCAGACGTCGCCTTTTGTCTTTTTCTTCGGACGAAAGAGGTCCCCTGACCCCTCCGATCTGCATGGGTTCGGGCTCCTCGACCCCTTTGATCCTTTCCTCTCCTCCGGTTTTGGGACGGGAAGGGGGATAGAAGAAACGATTATCTCCTCTCGGCCTTTCCCCTTTACGTTCCAGTAATCTATGATCTAACTGTACGGTGAGATCTATAAATTCAGACACCGTGGCGGGAAGTTGTACAACCTGGGCCAACACATCCTTTAATTCTCCTCTCAACCCTTGATAGAAGAGGGAAATTCGCTTCTCCACCGGCCAATCTGTTTCCACGAGCAGGCGATTAAAGGTAGTTATGTAAGATAATAAGTCTTGCGACCCCTGCCTAAGCGTCATAAGTTCTCTATCAAGGGTGAGCATATGAGATTTCCTATCGAATAGTTTGCGTAGTTCAAGGCAAAACTCCGAAAAATTATGTAACACCGGGTCGTTACGTTCCAATAAGGGAATGGTCCAGCTTGACGCATTCCCTCCCATGTAAGACATCATAAATGCCGTTTTAACCGCCTCCTCCTGGAAGACCACAGGTTTACAAAGGAAATGAAGACGGCATTGATTTAGGAATGTCTCGAATGTACGGGGATCCCCATAAAACCTCTCCGGAGGGGCCAACGGGATTCCTTGGTTCTGAATCACCTGTACCGTCGGTACCGCATCCGTGACTGCTGTGGGATTTGTTAAAGGCAAGAAAAAACCCCCGGTTCGGGAAGCCGAAGGGGGAGGCAAGGTGGCTGGTTTAAGTATAGGGCGTACCGCTGGTTCTTTCAACGATAAGTCGGACATCTCTTTTCGCATGAGCGTGACTTCCTGGTACAATGCCTGATTTTCGGCACGAGAGGTAAGTACCTCCTGACGAAGTTCCGTAAAGCTGTCCATCAGGGTAGCAAAGGTAGCCTCGGCATCCATCGTCCGGGCTGAAGAGTATTCGTGGGCTTGACAATCTGTCGCGATTGCAAGCGGCGCCAATACCTTCGCGCACCACTAACCTGAGCAATCCGGTCAGCAGGGACGATGGGAAGAATGTCCTTCCGACTTACCTAAACACCACACCCAGGGGCGTCGTAGAGATCGCCGTCTGAATGGGTATCGCAGAAAGCCGGAGGGATAAGGTGAAGGAAAGAACGGAGTGCGGGATGAGGCCCTCTGAATCTGGTTCCGGGGAAAACCTCCTTGGATGAATGTGCTGCAGCAGGGGAAGACAGCGGACAGGTATAAGTATCTTGTTCCTTTCTTTCCCCTGTTCTCCCCTGGCCCTGAGTAATCACACTTACCAGAGTTACTATCACTCGCACTGTAAATGGAGCCGACCTGCTCCTCCTATTCCGATAGACTGAAGGGTAAAGTTGGAATTCACTTTCCCGCTCAGTGCAGTACTCCTGAGAACGAATATTGGAATCTAGTGCTTTGAGAGTTGTTCTCCGTTCAATGGTATCCTCAATGATGCTTGAGCATACAGTAAATGAAATAACCCCCGACCTTGGAATAGTACGAACTTGTGCAAACAAAAACAAGAATAACTGGAACTTCCGTAAAACAATAACAAATTCTCCGGTCTGACGGAAGAACGAGCCCGTTCTTCCGGGATGATACTTGCGGTTCTCTGGAAGTTGCTCCACTCCACTGACCGCTATAGTTCCTGCTCGGAACTTGGCTTGAAGCTTTCTGACCGCGCTGGCACTTGATCGGCGCTGGCGATCTCCACTGGCCGCGCAGGCTCTTGATCGGCTTAGACAAACTCCTCTGGCCGCGCAGGCTCTTGATCGGCGTAGACAAACTCCTCTGGCCGCGCAGGCTCTTGATCGGCGTCGGTAATCTCTCCAGGATCACTCAGGCGGGGAACACCATCCGCCCGTCCATGACTCCACAAGAACAATTGTCAAGCACTGATCCTCATCAGAGGCGGAGCTATATAGAAAAGACCCTCCTTCCCGTTTTCCCGGCTCGCTTGGCATTCTGGGACTTGTAGTGCAGAAGGAGGGAACGCGCACTTTGTCCTTTCTTAAGTCCTCTCGTTGTGTCTGCGAGGGCGATCATGACACATAGTTGCTTTCGCCCTTCTCCTGCACCAAGATGCCAGGCATTGCAGACCGGCTGTATGTGGTCTGACTCCCTAAGTAGCGTATCTATGTTAGTGTTTTCCCAGGCACACTTTAGCCTGGATTATCAGGTCCTTTTATGTCACACAGAGGGCTCTGTATCGAGGTACATGTCACATAGCAGTTGACACCTTGGCAGCCACGGATGGGGGCGGCTATTCTTGGGTGCCTGCACGAAAGATTCGTTGTGGCTTAGTTAGCTTATGGAATTGTAGCATTGAACAAGTCTTGAGATGGGCTTGTGGTATGGTAGCGCTCACATTATGACTGTTGGGCTGGGTCACGCGCATAAGGAGGGGACACAGTGCCACTACTATCCTTGTGACGGTTCGTTGCTCCAGTCTAGGTTTCTCAGCCTGTCTTCCTTCCGAGGTCGGTTAAATGATTACCAATCACATGGGTAAGAACGGCTGTGCCTACGGGTGTGGTCCAGGGGACCTAGCAGGTTCGTAGCGCTGCGTTAATGCGAAAGGCAACAGGGCAGTTATTATGATACTTCGTTCTATTGCTGGCAAGAAAGTGTTTCTCAGGTCCTTTTATGTCACCCATAGTGCACTGTGACACAGAGACAGTATCTATATGGTGGTTCAGGTGGAACCCGTGTAGCCTTGGAAAAGGGTGGCCAGTTCATAAGGGACTATGCGAGAAAGGTTTATTGTGGCCTCTTAAGCTTGTGCAACCATGCAGCATTGACCATGTTAACAGATGGGCCATTGGAAACGAGTGCTCCTTTGGTATACGCATGTTGGAGAAGCTTGCCGCAACGAAGTGAGTTGTCCAACTGCTGCTTTGGGCACCAGGCACCATAAGGTGGCACTTCATATTGTGATGGATTTTGTATTTTGAAGTACGTGTAGGGCCCAGAGGGGCAGGCTGTATCAGTATGTATTTGAACTGCGGGAGAACAATATATGTCAATGTTTGTGCACTGAACTAAAGGGAATGTCACAGATAGCAGTTTTAACACGTGTAGCCCTGTTAAAGGGTGGCTAGTTCGTGGTCGGCTAGGCAAGAAAGCTTTAGGGTGACATTCATTAAGGGCAACTAAGCAGCTTTGACTATGTCAACAGATGGGCTGATGGAAGGGCAGGCATGCACCACGAGATGGCACGTGGACAGTCTAAAGTCCTGCCCTGTTGGCGATGTAAGATAGCTATTAATGTGGAGTAATTATCTCATGCACTATGAAGCATGGACGATACAATGAGTTGGGCTTGTGGCATGGTAGCGCTCCTTTCTGAGTATGGATAGGGAGGCTTTGTCTTATTGGCCTATCACCAAGCACTTCTCAGCAACTTTGCATGTGTAAGTTGGGTAGCCCAGGTAGGCAATCGCTTTGGCGGTCTTTTGGGTAGGGTCCGCATGGGACACGAATTTCCTCAGTCTCGTCCCTCATCGGGGTTGACTCGCAGTGGAGGGACCTCGACGAGGAGCTTGGATAGGCTTTTCACCCAGACAATTTCAATTTAGTTGTTTTCAGGTAAGATAGGCTGGATTCCTTTGGCAGTGTTCACCGACCAGGTAGGAGGATGAGGAAGTTTAGTTCCCTCAGTGCCACAGGATGCACATACAGTTGTATAGGCTGCTTGTTAGCTTCCTAGGGTACAACGCAGGCCAGGCACAGGGACGCCGTACACAAGTGTCTAACATGAGGAGATCCCTACACAGTGTTATAAGGGATGTTGCCTGTGCGAATCTCTCAATTGGCCTCATCCGCTTGATGGAGAAGCTTGCGACCAGCGGTGGGCTGCCCAACTAATGTATTTGTGACGGGGGCAGGCATGAACAAGGAGTTTTGCCTCGAGATCTGCCAAGTCAGTCAATTTTACTCGATGGCTTTCCCACTGCAGAAGTTGGGTCAAGTTGCATTCTGGTTAGTACCCCCTCCTACCGGGCTGGTACCTGGGACACCCGTGCTCAGGTCACTCTTCTCATGGCACGACAGTCTCTTCTAGGTGGGAACCGCCAGTTACAGGCCTTAACAGGACAGGACCAGCCACTCTCCTTTTCTGGTCACCTGCAAGTGATGTAGGTCACACACTTTGACTGGGGGTGCAAGGCCCTACGCCATTAACGTAAGCTGATAGGGGGCATCGGGCTCGCAAATGTCCTCGTAGGACGGAGTTGGGCATTAGGGGCCTAGTGCAGGACGCAGTATTTGCAGGGACACATATGGGTCCCAGCGGATCCCCCAAAGGGATCTCAGCGAAGCAGGTGACACTAATCATGATAGCCCGACACCGTCCTGGTGGAGGCATCTAGGCTCACACGGGTGGTTAGCAGGGACCGGGTTTCTGGGTCCGGTCATATGGCCAGCAGGCAGGGTAAACTGCACTAGTTGGCCCTTCGTGGAGGTTTTCAGTACTCTTTCCCTCCACCTTGTTGTGACACCAGGCGGTGTCGCTGTGGAGCCTGGGAGAAGTATTGTTAATTTGTCTGGGCTCTGGGGCTAGCAGGCACTTTAGAGGAAGAACACTAGGGGAATTGCCCACACGGTAGGGACAGATGAGCTCTGTGGTCTGATTTCTTATCCCGAGCTCCAGTGGCATGATGCCCTGTATGGAACAGTAAGGCAGCTGGCTCGCACGAGGTGTGCGGCGCCATGCGTAAATATCTTGGGCAGAGATTTGGCCTTTTACAAGTGGGCTATAAGCCAAACTCCCTTGGTGTTACTGGACTTTTGGGTCAGCGGTCCACGTGGGTATGGACCTGTTTTCGGAATAGAGAAGAGACCCTAGTAAGAGCAAGTAAGGAACAGCTAGGAGGAATGCCGGCCTTGGTGGGGGGCCCTGGCTGCGACGGTCGCCACACCCAGGGCTGTGGAGGAGTTACAGGGCGATCCAGAGGCGGAAAGGTGCCCGGGAGTACCCTCTTCAGGAGCACAAAGGATGCTGAGGCCTAATATCCCCAGGAAGTCTGTGCGGTGGACCCTGGGGGTACGACGGCGCCCCGCTATCCTACGGGCGGTTGGAAACCTGTACAACCGGGGGTCGCTTGAACGATCCGCCCCTCGTAGGGGGGGGCGTGAGCAAGAGGGTGGACCAATGGTTCACCGGAATTGGGAGGGGCTATCTCCTCCCATAACCGCTAAGCAACGATTGGCTAAGGCCACATTGCAAATTGGCCCATCAGGTGGTAGGTCGCGAGGGGCGGCTTGCCTTTTGGATCGCCTGTAAGATAACCCACCTTGTTGGCATTGTGTATATGCTAATAAACCTGCAGCTACTTTTCTCCAACAAAAAAGTTGTCTTGTCTGCTTATTTCTGCGAAATGTATGTTACTGCGAGCGGGCTGGTGAGTGGCGCCGATATTGGCACTATGTGACTAGACCTCTGATGCTGAACCAGGCAGGCTGGTGCAGACTATGATTGAGGTGCATTGGCAGAGCTGTGACTAGACTTCTGGCACTGGAGCAGGCAGGGCATTGCAGATTAGGTCTGGGTGCATAGGTAGATCTGCAGGCACAAGCAGGGTTGGATTGGGGTGACAGTTCGGCCAGGGCATAAAAATAAAAAATTGGCCCACATTTGCCGATCACAACCTTTTGCAATACAGAACTTAGTTAGATAATGGAGCTAAAGGATGACAAACATTTGCAGCATTAAAAGTATCTTAAAGCTTACAGGCCCAATACTTAAATAGAAAGTTAATGTTCCAATGTAAAAAAGTATTCTTTAGAAGCACAGAATGATCAAAAATACCAGGATTCAGTTTTAATTGTGTTTTTTGTCCATATGTTTGCTGTGGATGTTTTGATTAACGTTCACTGGGAGGACATGATATGGCACAGACCTACACTGCCTTTTCACACTTACTTTTTTATGATATTCATTTGACTTTTTGCAGTACCTAAGGGAGGCCCTCCATTGTGCAGGGACTGTTAACGCCTTGTGTGCTCAGGACGCCCCCCAGCCGTCCTATGTCATGCTGGGCGTGTGCTCAGGACGGCTGGGGGCCTCCCGAACGCCGCCGATTCCCCAGCACGGCGCAAATTCAGGGCCTGCGCTGGAGAATTAATTAGTGGGTGAAGTTCGGACGGCCCCCGGCCATCCTGAGCACATGCCCAGCGTGACGTAGGATGGCTGGGGGCAGTCCTGAGCATGCAAGGGGTTACACCCCCTAATTATATCCCAGAACCGCTGCGAATTCTGTCTTTTTTGTTTTACTAGCAGCTAACATCATGTGTACGTGCTGAGAAAGGGAATGATGCTCGTGTGTCAATGCAAAACAAACAAAAAATAATGTCACTCTCCTTACATGCAGCTTTATATAGCATGAACTAGGCCCAGAGGCATTGGAGCGCTTTACGTGAGCACCAGATACCATTGCAGAGGGCCATATTCTTTTTTAGGTTCATGTAGATTAAGTGATTTGCCCAGAATCACAAGATGTCGAACTAACGTTGGGACTTGAACCTGGTTTCCCAGTTTCAAAGTCAACTAAGGCCACAACCTGTCCCTGTTGACTGCAGTAATTGTTTCTTTGGCAGACAAAGCAGAAGAGCAGAGACTTATTTATGTCCACGTGTTTCATGGAGTGGAAGAGGATACATTAAATTGAGGAGCTCCCTCACCGGCCATCACCAACATCCACAACCCAATTCTCCAGTCCTCTGCCCTGCTGCAGTCCCCTGCAAAGTAAGTGTTAATAGCTTCCCATCAGAAGCTCTTTGCAGACCCTGTCACACCAGGAGGGAGGCAGAGGTCAGGTACACCTCATGCTGTGACAGTCGAAGCAGCCCATTGTCATTCTGTCTCTGACACTATGTCGCTGGCCTGACTTCATGTGCATGTTAAGTCTGTACCAGCAGCCTTTCAGGCAATGCATCAGGGGTGGGGTCCTTAGTAGAGCAAAAAAAAGTCCCACCAACCAATGCCCGATTGTCCGCCTTGCCAATGCGAGGCTGGATACAAGAGCAGGCAGGGTGCTGCAGCTTATAATTGAAGCGCATTGGTAGAGCTGTGAGTGAGTATAGAATTCTGGTACTGGAACAAGCAGGGTGATGCAGCTATGGTTGGAGCGCATTGGTAGAGCTGTGAGTGTGTAGACATCCGGTACTGGAGCAGGCAGGGTGCTGCAACTTATGATTATAGTGCACTGACAGAGCTGTGAGTGAGTAGGCTTCTGGAACTGGAGCAGGCAGGGTGATGCTGCTTATGATCAGTGCGAATTGGTAGAGCTGTGAGTGAGTAGACTTTTGGTACTGAAGCAGACAGGTTGCTGCAGCTTATGATTGTAGTGGACTGACAGCGTTGTGAGTGAGTAGACTTCCGGTACTGGAGCTCGCAGGGTGATGCAGCTTATGATTGGGGTGCATTGGTAGAGCTGTGAGTGAGTATAGCCTTCCGGTACTGGAGCAGGCAGGGTGCTCCCTCTTATGATTTGAGCGAATTGGTAGAGCTGTGAGTGAGTAGACTTTTGGTACTGGAGCAGACAGGGTGCTGCAGCTTATGACTGTAGTGCACTGACAGCGCTACTCACTGTAGGCTTCCGGTACTGGAGCTGGCACTGTGCTGCAGCTTATGATTGGAGTGCACTGATAGAGCTGTGAGTGAGAAGATTTCCGGTACCAGAGCTGGCAGGGTGCGGCAGATATGACTTAGGTGCATTGATAGAGCTTTGAGTGAATAGACTTCTGGAACTGGAGCAAGCAGGGTGATGCAGCTTATGATTGGGGTGCATCGGTAGAACTGTGAGTAGGTAGACTTCTAGTACTGGAGCAGGGAGGGTACTCCAGATTATGATTGGGGTGCATTGGTAGAGCTGTGAGTGAGTAGACTTCCGGTACTAGAGCAGGCAGGACCTGCAGGTTTTTATCGGGTGCCTTAGTAGAACTGTGACTAGCCTCCTGATACTGGACCTGGCACGCTCTGAGTGAGGGGTATTTGTAGAGCTCTGTGCTTGCTCCTGGCATTGGTAGGTGTCAAGTAGCCCAGTATCATGTGCGAAACATCCGACTGCCCTCACTGTGTACAGCCATTGGATGGCTGACAGACGCTGGACCGCACACGTGGGCCTGGCTGAAGGATGAGGAGGAGTGACCACTAGCTGAGGAAAGGCGTATGAGGGAAGTGCACACAGATGAGAAATAAGGGGACGATTGTATGGTAGGGGTGAAACCTTTACGTCAATTGATGACCCCTACACTAGTGGAGTCATCCCTTGAGTAGATAGAAGTGTATCCGAACTCCATTGAAGTACTTACTCCCACCATGAAAATGCAGGGGTACACAGTAAAGAATTGAAATATCTCAATACTTCAAACATCTTTATATTTCCCAATTGAAAAATGAGTTAGTTTAATGGAAAAACAAGTTACTTGACCTCTCTGCAGCCTTCAACACCTTCTCCCACCACACTCTCACCACCAGACTCCATGACACCAGCATACAGGGAACTACCCTCAACTGGATTTGCTCTTTCCTAACCGGCCGAAACCAAAGGATCAGACTCCCCCTTTTCCTCTCCTAACCCACTGAGATCACCTGGGATCGCTGCTCAGCCCCACAATCTTCAACATCTACATGCCCCCCCTCGCCACCATTGTCAGAAAACATGGGCTTAGCATAGTATCCTCCGCCAACAACATCCAGCTCATCTTCTCCCACATGAGGCAGCCCGACACCACCAGACTCAGAATGAAAGACGACGCATCCTGGATGAGCAGCAGCTGTCTGAAGCTCAACTCGGAGAAGCAGAAGTCCTCATCCTCAACCCACCCCCTCATTGTGGGACAACACCTGGTGGTCCTCAGCCCTGGGCAGCCCCCTACTCCCACAGACCATGCCCGCAAACTCAGCATCATACTCAACTCCTGCCTCACCATGACCCGACAGATCAATGCCGCCTGCTATTCATGCTACACCCCCATCCAGATCCTTCGCAAGACTTTCAAGTGGATCCCTGCCTAAATCCAAAAAGACCGTCACCCATGTACTCATAACCAGCAGACTGGACTGCGGAAAAGCCCTCTATGCCGAAATGAACAAATCCCTGCTCCGGAAACTCCAGATGATCCAAAACAGCGCCGCCAGCCTCAATCTTGAAATCCCTCGATATGAACACATCACCCAGTACCTACGACACCTGTACTGGCTCCCTGTCGAGAAGAAGGTAACCTTCAAGCTACTCACTCATGCCTACAAATCCCTCCACAACAACGTACCCCAATTCCTCAACAAAAGAGTCTCCTTCCACGCACCCAAGAGAAACCTCCGCTCCACCGACCTCGCCCTCACTGAAACCCTACGCATACGCAGAGCCAGAACAGGTGGAAGAGCCTACCCCTACATCACAGCAAAGACCGGGAACGAACTCCTGCTCAACATCAGATGTTCCCCCACTCTGCACACTTGCAGGAAGAACCTCAAGACCTCGCTCTTCAGCTGAATCGGAGCTGCACGCCCCCCCGCCAGCACCTTGAGACCCTCACCGGTGAGTAGTGCCCTTCACAAATCCCTGATTGATTGATTAAGTTATCAGGCGCCGGTCATCTCTCCATGGAATGTTCATGATTGGGGGTGCACAAGGTTCTGAGACTGGTCAGTTGGATCCAGCGGCTGTGGTCCGCCGGGGTGAGCTCATTAAAGCTTAATCTACTTACTTTCAACACTACTGTCTCTTGTAGTTTGTTCCTCGTTATATATCTGCATATATAAATGGGCCTAACATTTTTCTTCAATAAGGATCTGTGTAGACATGTGCAGGACAACAGGTGCTCTCTGTCGGAAAAATATATTCACTATTGTATGTGTACAGAAAATCTTAATATTCTCAGAAGTGATGCCGTGCCTGCTTGCAACCCAGCTTGTTACGCACACATACACGCATGCAAGCACCCATGCATGCATGTGTGTAACAAGCAGGGTTGGAAGCGCACATAGCATCACGTCTGAGAGCATTAACATAAATATATCTGGCAGCCGTCGCTGTGCAACCACCACCAGCCCTTGGAAATTTATAGTTTATGTTTCAATACTGTAAGCATGCACTCACAAATGTGAACATGCAAAGTGCTGTTGGTTAAAAGGTCAGGCTTCAGGCTGAAACTGACATCACACATGATATGGAGTTCCTTGACAGTAGCAATACTAGGATGCTGCAGCACACGACTTAATTAACAACAAGGGGTGGTGATGGACAGAGTCTCTGAATTAAGCAGAAAACTCTCACCCAGTCAAGAGATCAGGGCTAGATCCAACACCGTTTTTTAGCTCACTGCATCATCCCAGTTTCAGAACCTGGCTGTATGCAAATTAGTCTGTTCCTGTCCCAGTGCATGATGGGAACAGGGCAAACCAAACTACAAAGCCAATTCTTACACTGGAAAGGAAACAAGCTACCGGGGACCGGTTTCTGGCATTTCAGCCTCTTCGGCCCGGCTTGCTTGAATCCTGATGGTGCAGTGAGCAAGGGACTCATGTCTGAGCATACCCTTCCACGCTTAGGGTGGACAAAATAATTAACAACAAGGGGTGGTGATGGACAGAGTCTCTGAATTAAGCAGAAAACTCTCACCCAGTCAAGAGATCAGGGCTAGATCCAACACCGTTTTTTAGCTACTGCATCATCCCAGTTTCAGAACCTGGCTGTATGCAAATTAGTCTGTTCCTGTCCCAGGGCATGATGGGAACAGGGCAAACCAAACTACAAAGCCAATTCTTACACTGGAAAGGAAACAAGCTACCGGGGACCGGTTTCTGGCATTTCAGCCTCTTCGGCCCGGCTTGCTTGAATCCTGATGGTGCAGTGAGCAAGGGACTCATGTCTGAGCATACCCTTCCACGCTTAGGGTGGACAAAATAATTAACAACAAGGGGTGGTGATGGACAGAGTCTCTGAATTAAGCAGAAACTCTCACCCAGTCAAGAGATCAGGGCTAGATCCAACACCGTTTTTTAGCTCACTGCATCATCCCAGTTTCAGAACCTGGCTGTATGCAAATTAGTCTGTTCCTGTCCCAGTGCATGATGGGAACAGGGCAAACCAAACTACAAAGCCAATTCTTACACTGGAAAGGAAACAAGCTACCGGGGACCGGTTTCTGGCATTTCAGCCTCTTCGGCCCGGCTTGCTTGAATCCTGATGGTGCAGTGAGCAAGGGACTCATGTCTGAGCATACCCTTCCACGCTTAGGGTAGACAAAATAATTAACAACAAGGGGTGGTGATGGACAGAGTCTCTGAATTAAGCAGAAAACTCTCACCCAGTCAAGAGATCAGGGCTAGATCCAACACCGTTTTTTAGCTCACTGCATCATCCCAGTTTCAGAACCTGGCTGTATGCAAATTAGTCTGTTCCTGTCCCAGTGCATGATGGGAACAGGGCAAACCAAACTACAAAGCCAATTCTTACACTGGAAAGGAAACAAGCTACCGGGGACCGGTTTCTGGCATTTCAGCCTCTTCGGCCCGGCTTGCTTGAATCCTGATGGTGCAGTGAGCAAGGGACTCATGTCTGAGCATACCCTTCCACGCTTAGGGTGGACAAAATAATTAACAACAAGGGGTGGTGATGGACAGAGTCTCTGAATTAAGCAGAAAACTCTCACCCAGTCAAGAGATCAGGGCTAGATCCAACACCGTTTTTTAGCTCACTGCATCATCCCAGTTTCAGAACCTGGCTGTATGCAAATTAGTCTGTTCCTGTCCCAGTGCATGATGGGAACAGGGCAAACCAAACTACAAAGCCAATTCTTACACTGGAAAGGAAACAAGCTACCGGGGACCGGTTTCTGGCATTTCAGCCTCTTCGGCCCGGCTTGCTTGAATCCTGATGGTGCAGTGAGCAAGGGACTCATGTCTGAGCATACCCTTCCACGCTTAGGGTGGACAAAATAATTAACAACAAGGGGTGGTGATGGACAGAGTCTCTGAATTAAGCAGAAAACTCTCACCCAGTCAAGAGATCAGGGCTAGATCCAACACCGTTTTTTAGCTCACTGCATCATCCCAGTTTCAGAACCTGGCTGTATGCAAATTAGTCTGTTCCTGTCCCAGTGCATGATGGGAACAGGGCAAACCAAACTACAAAGCCAATTCTTACACTGGAAAGGAAACAAGCTACCGGGGACCGGTTTCTGGCATTTCAGCCTCTTCGGCCCGGCTTGCTTGAATCCTGATGGTGCAGTGAGCAAGGGACTCATGTCTGAGCATACCCTTCCACGCTTAGGGTGGACAAAATAATTAACAACAAGGGGTGGTGATGGACAGAGTCTCTGAATTAAGCAGAAAACTCTCACCCAGTCAAGAGATCAGGGCTAGATCCAACACCGTCTGGCATGTATCACTGTCCCAGAGATCTCAGTGGACATGCCTGGTGGGTGTGAAAGAGATCTTGGTGGACTACTGTTCCTTAGTTGTTAGGAGCCAAAGCTGAAGATTGGAGTGCATCAGCAGAGCTGTGTTTTCAATCAATGAATCCGAGGTTTGTAAAGGGGTGTGTGTCAAGCTCCATTGGGGTCATCTGTAGAGCCAGGTCTTGAGGTCTTTCCTGAATTGGAACAGTGTAGGGCTTTGTCGGAGGTGGAGGGGGAGGCCGTTCCAGGTCTTGGCTGTGAGGTACGTGAAGGACTTTCCACCCGCTCTGTTCCTGTAGAAGCCTGGGACGGTGGCCAGGGAGAGGTCGGCTGTACTGAGGTTTCTCGTGGGGACAAGGAAGAAGAGACGGCTGTTGAGGTATTGTGGTCCGATGTTGTGGAGGGCCCTGTAAGCGTGGGTAAGCAGCTTGAAAGTTAACCTTCTTTCGATGGGGAGCCAGTGGTGGTCGCAGAGGTGCTGGGAAATGTCAAGGATTAGTCAGGCTGCGGCGTTCAGGACAGTCTGGAGCTTGCGGAGGAGTTTTTTGTTGATTCTGGGTAGAGGGTATTGCCATAGCCCAGTCTGCTGGTGATGAGGGCGTCTTTGACCGTATTTCTGGATTCTGAGGGCATCCATTTGAATGTTTTGCATAGTATGCCGAGGGTGTTGAATCAGGCTGAGGAGACAGTGTTGGCTGTTAATAGTGAGCGGTGAGTCCAGTATGATGGCGGCTTGCGTGCAAGGTCTATCAGGGTAGGTGAGTTTCTGAGGGCGGGGGGCCACCAGGTGTCGTCCCAAGCTGAGGGGATGGTGCCGAAGATGAGTACTTCTGTTTTCTCCAAGTAGAGTTTCAGGCAGCTGTTCTTAATCCAGGTGGTGACAGCTTTAATCCTTTCTTGGAATCTTGGAAGGTGTGCCTTGTGATGTTGAGTTCCTTGGTGAGGGAGAGGATGAGCTGTGTGTCATCGGTGTAGGAGACAATGTTGAGTCCGTGGTTTCTGACGATGGTTGCGAGGGGGGGCCAAGTAGATGTTGAAGATGGTTAGGCTGAGGGAGGATCCCTGGGGTGCTCCGCATCTGTTCTCAGTCGGTTCTTAAAGGTAGGGTGGGAGTCTGACACTCTGTGTTCTGACTGTGAGGAAGGAGCGTATCCAGTCTAGAGCCTTTCCTTGGATGCAGGCGTCTTGGAGGCTGGTGGCCAGTGTGAGGTGGGAGAAGTTGTCGAAGGCTGCAGATAGGTCCAGGAGGTTGAGGGCTGCATTTGGCCATTGTCGAAGGGGGTGCAGATGCCGTCAGTGGTGGCAAGGCGGGAAGCCTCAGTGCTGTGGTTACTGCGAAATCCAGATTGGAGATGTCTAGGATGTTGTTGGCTTCGATGAAGTATGCTAGCTGGGTGTTGACGGCCTTTTCGATGACCTTTGCTGCGAATGGAATGAGATGGGCCTGAAGTTCTTGAGGTCCGTCGGGTCTGCGGAGGGTTTCTTCAGGAGGGGGTTGACTTTGGCATGCTTCCAGTCATTGGGGAATGTGGCGGTCTTGAGTGAGCAGTTGATCATTTGACAGAGCTTGGGTGTATTAGCTGTGGTAGCCCTGTGGAAGATGTGGGGCTGATAGGGGTCTGAAGGTGCTCCGGAGTGGATGCTCTTCATGGTCTTTAAGGTGTCTTCTGTCGTGAGTGGGGTCCAGGTGAGTAGGGTCTGTTGGAGGGCATCACTGGGGGTGGGAATTGAGGCAGTGCAGAGGTCTTGGTCGTCAAAGTTGTCATAAAGTGTCTTGATTTTGAGGTGAAAGAAGTCTTGGGAGGGTGGGACGTCATTTGTTTCGCTGTTGGGTTTGGCATATTCCTGTATGATGGAAAAGAGTTCTGTGGAGTTGTGGGTGTTGGAAAGTGATCGGTCTTGGAGGGAGTTCTTCTTTGTTGATTTGATGAGTTGGTGGTTTGCCATGGTGGCTGTTCTGTAGGTGGTGCGTTTTTCCTGGCTTTGCTGTTACTCCATGTCTTTTCAAGTCATCAGCAGTGCTCCCAGTGCTTGAATAGGTGGGTGATTTCATATTAGGAACTGATGCGCCTAAGTCAAGCCCATCTGCACCAACGTGACTATCTGCACCAAGGTGACCATCTGGCAACAGGGCAAATTATGGACAGAGACAGTAAAAATACAGGACAAAGGGTCAAAGTTCAGCACAAAAAATTATTTTAGGGACACATCTGAAGACATTGTGCAATCACAAAATAGACAGCTGACAGAAGTACAAGCCAAAATAGGTTTCTGTTCTTTAGTTTGTATTACACTTTAGAGTTTTAGAGCAAACATTCACAAATAGCTGGACAGATTTAAAGTGGACAAAACAAATAAACATTTGCTCTCCAAGCAGAAATTGACTGCTGGTATAATAGGCAAATTCCACAATTCTACACCTGTACCATGAATGATAGTGCCAGAAGCATCACTGTGTTGCTGAACATAGACTTAGAGTTCACAGACAGTAGCACTACTAGAGACTGTGAAAAAGTGATGGTGGGACAGGAAAGAGAGCTATATGCTGAGAGGGACAGGAAGAAGGTTTGAACAGTGAGAGTGAACAGTGAGAGAAGAAGAAAGCAAGCAAGGGTCAGTCAGCTGAGAGAAAGAACAGATGGTGAAAATAGAAAAGAAAACAACAGAAGAACATGGAGCCGAGAAAAGAGAAAAAAATAGATACAGAAAGATGGTGGGAGTGACAGGGAGAAGGTTAAAAAGAGATAAAAAGATAAGAGGGGCAAATAAAAGGCAAGGTTGTTCAAAATACGGCAGCCAGGCTTGTCCTTAACTGCCCTTCTGGCACTTCCTCAGCGCCTCTGTTGAAAGAACTACACTGGTTGCCAGTGAAGAAACGCACTTATTTCAAAATCTGCTGTCTTACATATAATGCCTTAAAGGTGAAGGCCCACTTTTTCTGCGGACAAGAATAAAAGCTTATGCTCCCTGCCGTAATCTAAGATCGTGCTCTAAAGCCCTGTTGTGGGTCCCCCGCATTCGTCTAACACTTAGCAGTGGAAAGGTATTTTCCTATCTCACCCCTGTGTACTGGAACAAGCTTCCTCTTCACGTTCGTTCCTGTCCAAATTACTGTGAATTCAGGAAACAACTCAAAGTCTACTTATTTAATCACCCTCTCTGTTTCTTGATTTTGTTCCGCAACAGCACTGAGATACCCTTGGGTGGTTTGTGCTCTATATCAAGTCAAATTAACATAACGGAAATCATGCTACTTGGACATGCAGCCCCCCCTAACTTGGACCCGTGGTGGCCTAGTTGTCTCGACTCACCCCCTCTGTTCAAGAAACAAATTAAGAGCCTGGGGTATGGCTGGACTCCAGCCTTAGTCTTTCTGTGCAATCTTGCAAAGTGGCCGCTATTTGTTATGGCTTAATTAGACCTATGAGGAAGATTTTGCCACTCCTTCCTTTTGACGCTAGGCGGCTGCTGGTGCAAGCCCTTATTTTATCAAGGCTCGACTACGCCAATGCAGTCTACTTGGGTGCCCCTAAGGGGACTATCAATATTCTACAAGTAGTGCAGAACTGTGCCGCTCGACTTTTGCTTAATGTTCAAAGGCGGGCCTCCGCCCGGTCAGCCCTTGTTCAATTACACTGGCTGCCAGTGCAACAAAGAATCTGGTTTAAGGCCATGTGTACTGTGCATAAGTCGATCACCGGGAATGGCCCTCGGTGATCATGCCTATGCTTAATCCCTACCAAGCGCCTAGGACATTGAGATCAAACAATAAAAACCTTCTGACGGTTCCTAGGACCCGGCGATCACGCATGGGTGGCCGACACTTTGCGCTTCACGCCTCTAATCTGTGGAATGGGCTCCCCAATTCCATCCACCTGGAACCAAACCATCTCCTCTTTAGGAAGATGCTGAAGACCTTCTTCTTTCTCTCTCCGTGAGTAGTGGTATTGTTTTCCAGTTCCTAAAGCGCCGGGATGCCCTAGGGTAGCCATGCGCTATAGAAATCCGTATTCATTCATTCATAACATAACAAGGTAGGGAGACCCAGAGAGAAAGCCCGTTGGGAGACAAATGACTAGGTAGGGGAGAGGAGGGAACAGACCGAGAAAAGGAAAGAGAGAAGGGAAGAGTTGAAGAGGTTGAATGGGGAGTGAACACAGATATTGTGTGGATGTTCACTTTGTAACTTGCATGTCAGATGATTCAATCCCAATGTACCATATCTATGATAAAAGGGTGCTACTCGACTCTTTCCGTTTCATCCAGCCAGCACAACAGCTTCACTTACTGCGCTGTGCTGTGTGAAATGTTAGCAAATATATCCCTCAATGATTTGGCATTGGTGTCCATTTTGTACTTGAACCAAGTTCAGTGATCTGCTGCCTTTTGGCTAGGGTCCCGCTACAGAAATGACATATACATACACACAGACAGACAGAAAATCACTGTTTGTTTTTCAAAGAATGGGGATGAATCCATCCAAGGTTCCAGCTTGGAGCATTTGCCTGACAGGTTAGTGTGGCACTGGGAGATTCTGGGATTAGAGGACATTGGTTATGCTATGTTAAATATTTCTACTCGAGCTCTTCATTCTCCATCAACTGCAAATGTTGAAATAAAAACTTTATATAAACACTGATTATAATAAAATTAAATCCCTTGGTTCATAGGCTATGCCTTCCTGCCAGTCTGTCCCACAACCAGCGGCTGAGGTGCTTTTACCTCAGGGCCTGGGGCATTGCACAGGCTGTAGGAATAATAGCTGCGCCCCTGACAGGGCCCACTCTCGTGCTGGTGCCAGATGGTGTGATAATATTTGTTGTGCCCCTCCCCACCCCCCCGGACCTCCTTCTCTAAGGATTTAATCAGTACCACCGTCAAATGTTGCCACTCATCTCTACGTAGACCTGCTCTCATGTGTAGTTCATTTCTTTTACACTGCTACTCATTCCAAGTAAGTAGGGTAGAGTAGGGAGTTGGAGTGTGTTATCTCACACATATATTATACAGACAAAATGGTGTGTATAAGTGTGTAAGACAATTTATAGGACATACTACTTGAGACCAGGGCCACTGAAATTATTCAATTGTCTGACCGCTGCTATTTTTCCATAATTATAGATTTGCTGCATTTGCGACATAAACTGTGATCTGCTGCATATTCTGCAGATTTTAGCTCAAATATTTTAAAAGTTACTCAAAACGCAGAAACACGTTTCCACGCAGTGGAAATACCTCTGCAAAGGGTGACTGGTCACCTTTCTGCTGCTTATTGCCATATTTTAGTGCTATATTGTACTAATGACATTACCCAGACATTGTTATTATGTTGAATAATGACAGCATAATTAAGTAATACTATTACAAAATGTGCAGCATTATGCCACATATTTAATTTCTTGCTGCATAATTTAGAGTAACCCACTGAGCTGTCTACCAAAAAATACTATTTTTTGATCCCCATGTTACACATTGCGTTTCGCTGTAGGCACACTGTCCCTCTGCACGGCTTTATGATGAGTCAAAACTCAGACAAGATAAAATTAATCTCTCAAACAGGGTTTTCCCTCTTAAACAGAGTTGAACTGGCGTTTTTAGCCTTCAAATTGCTGCCACTCAAGGGATATAAATGCTATGCTTTTAACCCTGTGAGAAGTTTCAAAATTCAACCTTCACCTCCTCAGAGCTTCCCCTTGGTAAGGTGAGTGTAGCCCCTTAATAAAAGCAGAATGCCATGCTCTAGGGTGGGGCAGGAGGAGTGTTTCAGCAAATGCCGAACTGCACATAGAGGCCTATTAACATTCTGTATGTGATACTCAGCCGGCAATCAGAATGATAATGGGTTGATAGCAGTCTATGACAGGTCAGGAGGGGCTGCTGCAGGCTCTTGAGTTCAGAGCAGGAGTGAGAGCTAGTGAGAGTTATAGAACTCTGAGGCTGCTTGCAGGTGGACAGCGCAGCTCGCTCCAATGTTTATTATTACGGACAAAAGGTGCCGTGAAATAAATCATAATTGAAAATGGACAATAACAGACGGTCTGTGGAATTCATGGAAGGTTGGTCACCCTAGACTCTACGCCCATCCACGTGTGGATGGCGCCCAGTGCTAGGGCGCTGTGGGTAAGCCTTGTTACAATGCCCCCTTACTGGCATGTACAAGGGCTGGGCTGCTAAAACTCCATACGGCCCTCTGCAACCATGTTTTTGAGGGAGGCGGAAACACTTGTCCTATCTGTGAGTTTTCCCTAGGCCCAGAAGGTCCACTGGTAGGGAGGGTGTCCTAATCCCTTGTAATGGGCCAGATGCTAGCGCTTCACCACTCCAGGCCCACTTTTCTCTGCCTGTTTCATTAACTGTTGATCTCTTCCCAGACATGCTCTAGATATCTTTAACTTACTTGCTGAAAATCATTGGGACCTGATGTTTCTAACAGAAACTTGGCTTAAGGATTGGTCGGCTGCTGACATAGCCATGACTATTCCACTGACTTTTCTATCAAACACATTGACCAATAGCAGAAAACAGGGGTGGGGTGGTAATTATGTGGTACCTGGGGATTACAATCTACGTGTCAGAATGACATACTTGCCCAGCAAATGCTTACCTTACTGGAAGGTTTCAGTTTGGCACAACTTGTAATGGAGCCCAATCATAAGGCAGGTCACACCCTTGATTTTGTTTTCTCAAACCTCTCTACAGTTCTGGTTAAGGACGTGCAAAAGCTCTCTTGGTCGGACCAATTTTTTGCCCCTTTCGATGTTCTTTCAACCACCCCTTGTTGGGCGTAAAGGCTGGTTAGGAAAATATTCAAACCCTGGCATCAAATCTCTGAATCCCTACTTGAAGAGACACTTCAAGTAGGGATTCCACCTCCTTTAATTAAAGTGGAGATTTGGAATCGGACAACAGATGGCTGGTCATTGTATTAGACAACATTGCTTCTCTAAAATTCTCCACTTCTAAAAGATCAATACCCTCCGCACTGTGGTTTTCAGATGCGCTTATAGTGGAAAAATCTCTATGCAAAAGGCTAGAGTGGAGACAGGGGATGACTTATGATACAGAGGCTAAAGTAACCTACCAGGCTGCGCTAAAAAGCTATCATACCACCATCCGAAAAGTTCAAAAATCTTTCATTGCTTCCGCTTCCTCCATTTGTGAAGCAGCTAAAAAACCCAGTGAGCTGCTTAAAATTGTGAATTTCTTCGTCTCTCCCAATGCTAACAAAAATGTACTTTCTCCCTTGTTGTGGTTATGTCAAGGTCCTTCCGTTTTCTTTTTTTTTTTTTAGATCCAAAACATTTATGAGCAATTCATTGTGCAGGTAACTTCTGGTCAGGTGACCTCAGCCCTCATACAAAACACTGAGTAGCTGGTGGTCTAAACCTAAATAGTGAAGGAGAGTCTGACCACTGACCTAGTCTAGAGTGAAAAAGTGGTGAGAGGAGTTGATACCTCTAGTGCAAGGTACTTCTTAAGATGAAAACGTACCCATCATTCATCTCTCGGTTCCGCCCTTGTCATCATTTGGGAATCCTTTCGCCAAGGAGAGAACACTTGCATTAGTTGTAATTGCACAGTGTATAAATGAATATCCCAATGTAACTAAGAGTATGGGTGATGTAACCTGTTGGAGGTGGTTGAAAAGCAGTGCGTGAAAAAGTGAGTGAGAGCATGAAATGTGTGGAAAAATATAAAAATTGGATAATAGAGAGCTAAACAACTTTATTAGGTGTCTCTCATATTTCCAAATCTAAAAACCAGTGCGGAATCATAGCAGTTTTGAACAAATATCTGCTATATTGATGTAGAAGGTCAACATTGGGGAAAGAATGAAAACTCGTGGAACAAAACCTAAAACCACCCGAGGGAAAAAATCCGCCCCCTGGTACACAAGCTCTCTAAAAGGAACATTGAGAGAAGTGAGAGTATTAGAGCGTAAGTGGCGTCGCCACTATAAGAGTGACGACCGGGAAAGTTACAAAAAGGCCAGGAGAAATTACCATATTTCAATGAAACTTGCCAAAACAAGCCACTACACAAAACTGATTGAGTCTACGAATAATAAGCAAAAAGAGATATTCCAAATTGTCAACAGCTTTAGGAAACCTAAAATACTTTCCCAAGAAACCCCGCCATCCCAGTCTCTTTGCAATGAAATCGCAGCCTATTTTGAACATAAAATTACCAATTTCACAAAAGATTTCCCACAGGTTAATCAGGAAGAGCTAGATGAAGATCTTAAATCTCTAAAGGAAAGATCAGCTACCACAATCTGGGAAAGCTTTGCAATGATTAGCCCTGCGGAATCTTCTCAGGCTATCTCTAGACTGAATTCAGGTTCCCCTTTTGACCCTTGCCCTCCGATGCTACTAAAGGCTATAAAAGATGAAGTTAACCCATTGATTAACTCCATACTCAACTCCTCACTCCAAACAGGAGATATTCAAACATGCTGGAAGGTCGCAGCAGTTAGACCTCTCCAGAAAAAAGCCATCCAAGACCCTACAGTATTATCAAATCTGCGGCCTATTTCGCTGCTTCCAGCAGTATGTAAACTCGCAGAGACCTGTATTAATAAACAGCTCACAACATACCTGGAGAGTAATAATCTTCTGCATCCAAATCAGGCTGGCTTCAGGTCCCAGCATTCGACTGAATCTGCTCTCTTATTCTCCACTGAAACAATTAGAGCTGCTTTGGATCAGGGAAAAAGAGCAGTCCTGATCCTGCTAGATCTATCTGCAGCCTTCGACACGGTGTCCCACAATATCTTGATACATCGCCTTAGGACTGTGGGCATAGTGGGCACCGTGTTGAAATGGTTTAACAACTTTTTGAGACAAAGAAAGCAGATTACTATGCTGGGGCAGTACTGTTCAGAAGAAAGGGTAGTCCAGTCTGGGGTACCTCAGGGCTCTAGTCTGAGCCCTATTTTGTTTAATCTTTACATGGTCCCACTGATGGAGCTCATGTCTTCCTTTGCCATCAGCTCCATAGCATACGCCGATGACACCCAACTTGTCCTAATCTTTGATGAGGACGCGGCGATTGCTGAATGTTCTCTAAGAAACTGTTTGAAGGCCACCTTCGAGTGGATGAACAGGAATCATCTGAGATGTAACACCGCAAAGACCGAAATTCTACCCTTTGGTAAAAACAACCTATTCTCCCCCCAAACTTGTTGGCCGATAGAAGCTGAGGCGCCGCCTAGCACCATCATGGCGGCTCAAAATCTAGGAATCAAATTTGATGAGACATTAACCTTCAAACAACAGGCTAATGAAGTAGCAGGATCGTGTTTCAATATAATAAAGGGTCTCAAAAAATTCTTTGCCTTTCTTCCCTTGGCCGCCAGAAGAACGGTAGCAGTAGCATTAATCATATCCAGGTTGGATTATTGTAACAGTTTATATGCTGGGGCAAATAAAGCAGCTCTACATAAACTACAAATGGTCCAACATGCTGCAGCAAGATTGGTGCTGAAAATACCTAGGAAAACTTCAGCCTCTGCAGCACTCGATACGCTACACTGGCTCCCCATCCAAAAGCGGATCCTATTTAAGGTCCTAATAATAACTTTTAGGGCCTTTCACAAACAAGGACCACAATATCTGTCTAAGAACTTCAGCCGCTATCACCCCAGCAGAGAATTAAGATCGGCAACAGCCAATTTGATGGTGGTCCCAAAATTCCGGCTTGCTACGAGAGGAGGAAAATCTCTAGCAGTTAGAGGAGCCAAAGCCTGGAATAAACTCCCTCACCAAATGCGGGAAATTACCTGCGAAAGTAAATTTAGGAAATTTCTTAAAACCTGGATCTATAGCTTGGCTGACACAACCTGTAAAACCCTGGTTTAGGAGCTAACGCCAACATGAGTATTACATCCCTCATTATCTGGAATACACAAGTCGTAAGCGCCAAGATGCTCTCCGGAGTGATAGTGCGCTATAAAAAGTTCCCTATCACATCACATCACACATCACAACATGTTTCTGCAGTTAATGGACCTCAGAAGGTGTCCACTGCTTTCTTCAGGACCATAGTTTCGCTACTGCATAGTGTTAAAAATAATGTGTTAAGATAATTAGATAAACTTAAAGATATCACCTGGACGTCTCTGTAGAATAATAGTACTTTCTGAAGGAGATGGCGTCCAGGTAGAGCAAGTCAGTGCATCAGACAAACACAACACATAAAAAGGAGAAACAAAAACACATTGGTAATTGTAGAATCACTTCACGTTTAGTGGTAGGTACATGCATTCCTCATTTGGTACCTACAGTACCAAACAATAGTGTACTCAGCCTTTTTATTAGGCCGTCGTCCACTTACCTAATTGGTAGGACATGAAGGTTGTGCCTCACCTGGCTGCGGCTCAGGTAGCAAGAGCACCGCTCTATTAGAAATAAGCAACAATGATCAAGACTAGTTATTTAATAAACTAAGGCCTCTAAACGCCGTTTTTTTACAACTTGAGTGCGTGAGGAGGAATCATGCCAGGGAGTTCTGTATATCGTATCAGTAGGGTATGTAACTGGTTTTGGTCTATAAATATTTTCCCTAGGACCCTCCATTTACCGGTTTGTTTTAGACTTCAGCCCTTACCCAGTCAGATCCACTCCTCATTATGTTTGGCCTTATTTCCCTAAAAGGTTCAGAGGCGGAACTTGCAATATGTTAATTCGGTTCCCCTCTGGACCCTTGCCCTCCTGCCATTTTAAATCTTCCTACCTCATGGTTAAACCCGTCCTCAACAAGCTGATGAATAATTTTCTTGAGTTTGTATTAGTTCCTGAAGGTTGGAAGCAAGCATTATTGCTCCCTCTGTCAAAAAAAAGCCAGCTGACTCAAAATTCCTAAGCAATTTCAGACCAATCTCCCTTCTCCCCACAGTTACTAAACTTTTGTAGGAAAAGTTCAACAGACAGTTATCACACTTCCTAGAGTCTAACCTCCTTCTGCACTACTCCCAATCGGGTTTTCGTGTGGGTTACAGTATCAAGTCCGCACTACTCGAGGTATCAGAATTCATAAAGGAAAATCATGACCGGAGTTTGCCAGTAATGGTCATACTTTTGGATCTGTCCTCAGCATTCGATATTGTTTCCCACGCCATTCTCTAAGACAGACTCGAGAGGATTGGAATCAAAGACCAGGCCCTGCTTTGGCTCAAATCCTTCCTGAAAGATTGCTCTCATGCAGCCTTCCTACCTCCTTTCACTTCCTCATCCAAGCTATTTGAGTATAGTGTGCCCCAGGGCTTGGTGCTCAGTCCCTCCCTTTTTAATATCTACCTTGAACCATTTGCTAAACTTGTTGATTCCTGGAGAGTGCAAGTGCTCTTTTATGCGAATGACACCCAGCTCCTCCTGACTTTTCATGAAAATATGGCAGCCACCCTGAGTATTTTGAAGTCCTGATTAAAGGCAGTGATGGAATGGATGAACGGTAGATGCCTAAAGCTCAATTCAGATCAAGATTTAAACGAGATCCTCTTCTTTGGCACAAGGTCACTATGAAAACTAGCATATGGTAGCTGTTTGATTTGGATGCTCCCCACTCCCCCCATGGCACTGGTGGCTAGGAACCTAGGGGTAAAATTTGCTTCTAATCTCACTTTTAAGCCCCAAATCAAGTCTTTACCTGTCACTTGCTTTGCTACCCTTAGGTCACTCAGAAGGATGATTTACCTTATTCCAGAGGACTATCCGAAAATGATTGTCCACGCAATAGTCTCAAACTGTTACAAGTTCCTCGCAACCCCAAAGCTTTACGAGGCGGGAGATCTTTTACTTATCTGGCTTCCAAACTGCGGAATGCACTGCAGTTTAGCCTGCATTTCAGTCCCTCTGAATCTGTTTTTAGACGTAATCTCAAAACCTTGCTTTTCGACTCCGGTCTAGTGAACACTTAGGCCTGTGCTTTTGAGGTTTTCTTTCTCTAGAGCTCTCTGCCAGCCAGTGGTTCATTTGGGGCTCGCATCAGGACTCGGCTTGCACCAGCCCATTTCTCCTGTTAACTCAGCCTAAGGTAAAATCAACTACTGACCATGAAAGTCGGGAGAGGATGTGGCGTAATGACCAGAGCTGTAGACTTCAGAGCTGAGGAAGTAGGTTTGAGTCTTGGCGTCAGCTCAATATCCTGTGTTTCTGGGCAAATCACTTAATCTGCCCATGAATAAATGTGCCCTTAACTGATGCTCTTGAAAAGAGCTGGTGTTGTTGATTAAGTGCTGGTGCTAAGCTCCGGAAGTCACCGGCTCAACTTAAGCACTGCCACTAGCACCGGGACTCCTCTTCGGAGGCAGCTGCGTGGGTGCTCTACAAGTGCCATGAATTGCAGTGAGTTGAATTGAATGCATCAGCTGGTCTGTGTACAGATTCTCAGCTCTATTGTGCTGCAGGTTAGAACCGAGGTGCTTTGGTAGAGCCGCGTGTGGACGGCCAGTGCTGGGATAAGTGGGGGCTATAGATTAGGACTGGGGCAGTGGTCGAGCTGTGCATTGACTCCTGATACTGGACAGATGGGAGGTTGCAGGCCAGGCCTGGGTGCAGTAACAGACTTCTCTAGGGAGGGCTCAGTGCCAGCTCGCGCCCATCACTCTCCTGTCACTGCTCTCCTCGTCTCTTCGTCTCTCCTTTACCCTTCATCTGATGCTCTTCCCGAAAATCCCCCCACAGTACTCTCCGAGGAACACAAAGAGGGTTTTAATGGAGTTTAATCTACCCACAGCTGCATCAGAAAGAAGCTGATTAATAATTAACGGGGTGATGGCGAAGGAGAAGTGGGGACAGCTGCCAGATGATTCAATCACTGGCAGAGAGAGAGGCAGGTCAGGGATAAATGTGGTGCCATTAGAGCAGGCAGAAATAACTCTCGACAGGTACACAGGGAGGCTGGGGGGCAGGGGAGGGACATAACTATATATAGAGGGGGAAGACATGAGACTGCAAAACAAGGAGGGACAACGCGACTATAGAAAGAAAGGGAGAGAAAAATTAGACTACAATAAAGGGAGGGATAGATAACACGACTATACACAGAAAGGAGTAGAGACGTAGAGAGGGGTATAGACATATAGAGGGGGACAGACAGAGAGAGGGGGGGAGACATAAGACTCCAAAACAAGGAGGGATGACATGCCAATATAAAGAGAGATGACGAAGAATGAGACTGTAAAAGAATATAGACAATATAGAGGAAAGGTCTAGAAATGAGGCTGTAAAATAGAGAGGGCTAACTTGTCTCTTTAGGGTCAGGGGTGGCATGACCATAGAGGGGGAGAGGCAGACGAATGAGGTTGGGAGGAATAGGACACTTTACCCCCACACTTTTACTCCACATGCCATTACCCCGCAGGTTTTACACTGCAAAATCTTTTACAACGCAGGGCTTTACACCGCGAAAACTATTACAACGCACTGCCCATTACAACGCAATTTACTGTTCTAACTCCACGGTGGCGATATTTTGGGGAATGCGTTGTAATAGTTTGAAAACTGCGGGGTAATGGCACTGCGGAGTAACGCATGCGGGGTATGGGATGTTTCCCAGTTGGGAGACAAGGGGGGGTATCATGATGATATGGAATGGAAGGGGTCGAGGACTAAGGGTGTGCGACCAGGGGATAACATGTTCATATGTAGAGGGAGGGGCAGAGAAGACTGTAAAGCATGAGTGGTAACATGAGCTTAATTAGTTAATTATTTATTTCTAAAGTTTTATATAGCATGAACAAGATCCCGAAGGATATCAGAGTGCTTTACAATAGGATGGACGGTAGGTAATAAATGCAATATCGACATAGAGTAAGAATAACAAACAAGCATAATTAAAAAATTACAGGATAATGGGTCAGGGGAGAGTAATATAATAACATGTACATAGCGGGCTAAGAGAAAGGCACACAGTGAGGTTAAGAAGAGTAGCATCCACTGAAGGTCTAACTGTTGATGGAACAGTGACTTAGAGCTGCTGATCCTAACCCTATTAACCCCTTCCATGCTGATGACGGCCGTGAGCCGTCATGGCACACAGTGCTCGTGTGCTGATGACGGCTCCCGGCCCTCATGACCGCACCCGCGATCGGAATGTGCCACACAGGCGCAGAATTGACGCCGCGCCCAAGGGGTTAAGGTAAGAACTTGTTCATTAGGAATCTTTTGGCTTCTAGTTTGAAAGCAATCATGGAGGAGATTCTGCGTACTTCCGGTGGAAGAGAGTTCCATATCTTCGGGGCAGTGCCGGAGAAGGCTCGGTGGCAGGTTATCTTTTGGCTGAAGATGTGTGGTTTATGGGAAGATGGGTAGAGAAACAAGACTGACAGACAAGGGGGACTGATATACCTATTGGGGAAAAGGGGCAAGGAGAGCAGAGTGAGGGTTCACAGGAGAATAACAACTGTATATGAAGAGAGAGAAAGATGGGCACATAAGGGTGAAAATTGCTACATTTAGAGGGATGGGTACAGAAAAGAGAGGAGCAAGCAAGGTGCTGACTGTACCACGAGAGGGGCAGAGAAATGGGATTTACTTGAAAAGGGGAATAACATTTTTATAACTAGAGGGAGTGGTTGAAAATTAAACTGAAATCCAAGACGTGCTTAGATACCTATATATAGGGAGCAGTGCTTAATTTGTAAAATATGAAGTCCAGGCGCTCAAGTGTTTGTCGGAGGACACACCTACTTTTTCCTAGCTCCACCCACTCCTCCACTGGCTCAACCCACATCCTCAACTGGCACTGCTAAAAGTCAGATGTACTTTACACAGTACTTACCAAAAGTAAAATAAAACTATATAGGCAAACCCACAAACAAGAAGAAAATTAATAAGAAGTTAATATAAAACAAGCAAAAACACAGTATTACCAGCATAAGTCAACATCTAGACAAAGTATCTTCCTCACTGAAGCGAAGCCATAATATCATAAATGGGCGAGAGCATAAGGTAAAAGTGAGCAGTGCCCTGCAATATATGAGCTGCTTCCTGACATATTCGAGAGACAACTTTACATAAAGAGCAGAAACCGGCGCTGGCCTTATCATGAACTCCAAGTTTGCTGGGCAGACTGCAGTTTCCCAGATCCAGGTACAGTTTAAAGGCACAGCTTCTTGAAACTATACAAGCTAAAGTATGCTCAGGACTTTGACAGAAATATACCCTTCCCAGCATTTGGGAGGATGAAATCAAAGCCTGAGCTCCCAATTTGTTGGAGACTAGGCCACGCAGCTGTGCTGCTAAAGTCCGGTTTTAATCGCATGCGCGCTAGCGGTTTTCCCGCTGCGCTCTGCGATTTTAAAAAACCCGCGTTACGTGACGAGCTCAGCTCGTCATCAGCGTAGGACAGGTTACGCCCATGACGAGCTGAGCTCGTCATCAGCCCCGAAGGGGTTAAGTATAGTTAAAGGCTCTGCATGGCCCCTGCCCTTTTTCCAGCCTTCTCCTCCTGGCCTGGCCCGGGCAGGGCAGTGCCATTGTACTTGCACATGCAATACATAACTCTTTATTTACTCCGTGAGCATCCTGTTCGTGTAGGAGGCCCAATTTTAGCACTGTGGACTTTATGGGGGTACTAGACGAAGCTTTAATGTCCTGCATGGAACAAATCACCCTCAACCTCAGCACTTTAAGTATCTAGAGTCTCGCAGAGCCTCATCAACACTTCACCAGCCATCCACTTCAACAACTAAGTAAAGAGAAGTAAAAAGACAAAGATTCAATGCACATATGAATGTGGAGATCATCTAAGAATTTGAATTACTCAAGCCGACTACAACAAAATGTCAAATTGAAAATTATATTTTTCTATACATCTTGAAATAAATTATATTCAGTTACCATTTTATCACTTTACAAGCATACAAACCGTCAATTCTAGGGAAAAGGTTAACAAAGTTTGAAACTTTTCTAAAAATCTGGGGCCTTCTTGTTCAACAGTTGACCTGATAACTTATGCTTCACAGTAGTTTTACAGAGGAAACCACACCTCGTCTACTTTAGAAATAGTCAATTCAAGTTGGTCATCATAATGGCAGGACAGATGGCAGCCGGACGTTTTCAGTCCCTCTTCTGATTCTACAGGGCTGACAACAAATAGTGGCTGCACGATTACAAATGTATACGTGTGAAGGCCCCAAAAAAACCACCGCTTGTGAAACTGCAAGGTGGCACAAGGTTCGCACAATCAGCCTTTTAATGCTATTTCCCCGTATGGGAGGGGGGTGGAGGAAGAGGACAACATGGCCAAGGAAAAACATACAAAATAGTAACAGGCACGAGTTTTTCACACACTCTATAAAACATAATTCACATAAAAATGTTTGTTTTAAACTCACAAAGATGATAAAAATATGTTTTCCTGTTGAAAGATTTCTGTCCATACATCTTGGTGTGACACAGAAAACAAATGTCAAAAAAGGGCTGGAAAAGGGTGGCTTATCACAAAAGAAAACTAAAATGGATATGACATATGTCATGCCCAAGGGCAGAATGGATCCCGCCATTCCCTGCATCGAGGACCACATGTTCCAAACACATTGTAGTAGCCCCACAGTGTCCTGAGATGGTTTTCTGTTTGGAAGACACCTCCCCCTCAACTCGAGGTGTTCCACAATGCTCAGTACTCTCCCCCACACTCTTCAACATTTACATGGAACCACTAACTGCCATTCTAAAACAAGCAAGCATCGACTAGCATCTCTATGCTGACGACACCCAGCTGTACCTCGAAGTCTCTTCCATCAATGACATCCTCCGCCTAAACTCCATTCTTTCAAAAGTAGAACATTGGCTAACTCTCAACCACCTCAAACTCAACCAAGAAAAAACCGAAATCCTTTTCTTCTCAAAGCACGAGCAACCCGCTCAGATCCAAGAACAACAAAACAACCTTACCTCTCTAAACTGCAAACTCACTCCAGCAAACTCAGTCAAATCACTAGGGATCTCTCTAGACCCAAGCCTCAACATGAGTTCCCACATCAAATCCACAGCAAAAGGCGCCCTCTACAACCTAAAACTCCTCAATAAAATCAAACCTTTCTTACCCCCCAATGACCTAAAAACTGCAACCCAATCTCTAGTTCTATCCAGATTTGACTATGGTAATGCCACTCTAACCGGGACAGCAAGAACACACACAGCCCCCTTGAGAGCCACCCTAAGCGCAGCAGCAAGAATGGTCTCAGGGACCAGGAAATTTGACCACATCACCCCTACTTTACAGGCCCTAAAATGGCTACCCATCGAAGCACGCTGCGCCTTCAAAACGGCCTGCCTCACACATAAAGCCTTGCACACAGGCAAACCGGATTACCTCGCTGCTAAACTCACAAAAGCTGGTCAAACAAGAAACCTAAGAAGCTCCAACTCACTCCTCTTAATCCCCCCAAAAAGACTTAAACAAAAAGCCCTCTCCTGCTCTTTCTCTGGGAATGCCCCAAAAATCTGGAACTCTCTCCCTACTCACATCAGGACGAATCCCTCTTTCACGATCTTCAAGAGACAACTAAAATAATTTCTCCTCAACCGCCATCTCTATGCATCCGGACAATGACCTCGTTCCTCTTGGTCCCCAATATCCTAGTTGATTTCTCACTGTACTTTATTGCTTATGTTTTCACTTTTATGTATGCTGTAAAGCGCTCTGATACCCCAGGGTCTTGTAAGCGCTATATAAAATTCCGAAAATAAAAAATTAAATAAAAAAAAAAAAAAATAATGAGTGGGACGGTCTGAACAACTAATGTGATGCTCTAAGTCAGTGAGGTAATTTAATTTTATGTACTGTCATTTACATTGCCATATGACGTGCAGAGTTGCAGACGTATGGTAAATAAGTGCCGGTGCTAAGAACCGGAAAGCACCGGCACAAATTAAGCACTAATAGGGAGAACCCTATGGAAGTTCAACTTTTGGAATAAAGAGCATAAGAGGCCCAAAATCGGTCCCATCTGGTTGTCACATATAATCCACAGTTACAAATGCTATGCAAGATTACCATAAAATTACACCCACTTGGAAGAAAGATGCATGACTGTGAGAGAGCTCTACAGAGAGCACCTTTCTTGTTTTTGATAACTACCAAATCACCAAGGAATCATTGAAGCAAATGACCTTCCCGTAGTACAGGGAGGGGATCTATGTAATGCAAAAAGATGGATCCACTGACCTTTGCATACGATGACGACACAGCACACAGGGCAGGACTGTACAATATACTGTAAATTCGCCTATGCCTGTAACACTGTAGCATGCTTGATAATGTGTGTAAAGTGCTTTTGTAGGAACTATTATGTTGGGGAAACCAGTCATTCATTCAAATAACTTTATTTCGATTCCACGAAGGAGTCATAAAATTATACACCAATATAAAATACATGAATTGTAGTGATAGAAAGCATACATTTAAAAAATAAACACATTATGACAAAAATTACCTACAGAAAGCACAGAATGACAAGAGGATAAAACATTTGTGTATGCTGCATCAATAAATTCCATTCTTTCATAGTAGCAATCATGAATTCCCATACCCTTGACCAAAGTACATTGTTTCGGGGTGGTTGAAGGTGGAAAAGCCATGGCCACAGAGTACACTGGTTATTCTGCCCTTCGAGTGAGCTGACTCTGCCCTTGGTTTTAGGCGAGTGGTATATGCCATACTTGGGTAAAAGTCACGAAGATCCCAGACGGATATAGGGCCAACACCTTCACGGGGGTACAAAGTTCGCATGTAGGGAACGACTAAACTGCTTCTAAATTTTATTAAAACAAGATCACCATCATTGTCTTTTTTAAGGGGACCTAGCCAGCCCACCCTTCTAACAGCCATGATGGTACCGTCCAAACCTAGGGGCAGGGGCCTGTTTTTAGTTAACCAGTCCGTAGTTTTGTTACGTAAGTCTTCGTCCCGCTCAATGTTCCCACGTTTGAGTGCTGGAACTCCCGCAAGAACACACACAAAGGGTGCAGCCTCCGGGGGTAACTGTATGTGTGCTGTATTGTTAAGCTCTACTCTTGTAGCAGTATGTTGTATAGGACCGGATTTGGGGTTAGCTTTAGGGACATTGGAGGGTGAAAGGATGGGGACTACATGGTGAGTTTGATTGTTACTGCTTGTACCAGGTGGATTGGGACAGGTTGATGTTAAAGGTTTATCGGTACATATTTGGTTGGACTTGATACATTTCTCTATTCCCAACAACCTATCCTCTAGGGTGGAAATTTTAGCAATCAGTGGAGAAATGAGTGAGCCGACCATTTGTTCAATCTGGGACAGAAGATTTGAATTAAAGGTTATTACCAATTGGTCCATTTTTTCTTCTAGTTTTAGAAAGGGGTTAGTTGGAATCAGTGGGGAGCTAAAACACGGTTTTTGTTGTTTTGATTTTTTCCCTGTGAAGTTAGCCCCATCCCACTTCCTTTTGCTAGTTGCGGACTGGGGATTGACTATGGTAGGTGTAGTAACATTATTGGATTTGGGAAGATGTACCAGAGGACTAGCAATTGGGGTTGACATAACAGGGCAAGGTGAGAGAATTTTAGTTTCGTTTCTCGGTTCTACAGTGACATAACTTGTTTTACAAAGGAAATTTAGCTCGTCCAACAACGAGAGTTGTTGCACTATACCATTAATTGGATCGAGCGGTTGGTTGGTGAATATGCTAGTCTTTACAGAATCATTTGTTAGGGTGGTAGGCGGGGATGGCGTACAAAATACTTGTGACCCTGTGTGCAGACCTCTATGGCTGATGGATTTGTTGGTCATTCCCTTGTGAGTCATAGTACAATATGCAAAGTTCGGCTCTAGCGAGACTGCAGAAGAATCAGAAAAGGAACAAATAGCAACTTAAGCCTAATGGCTATTCCCTTGCCGGAGTGTCAGGAAGAGCAACAAGTTATTACCTTGGCAGTATAATGGAGTCAAGGGGGATGGCCCCGTCCCGTCCTCCTCGTGCCTCTGACGGCCTCAGACGGCCCGCCCTCTGCCCGGGCTCAGCCCGGCGCCGCCCGCACGCGTCCCGCGGGGCGGGAGGCTCTCGGTGCTCTTGTGGTGCCTCCGGGCGTGGGGAGAAGTGTCACGCCCTCTCCGGGGCTAATGGAAGCAGAAGTCCGCAGGTGGACACACAGGACACACAGGTGAGTTTGCCTGGAGCCGTTTCCCTCACGGCGGCGTCAGGCTCTGAAAATGCCCCCCAGGAGCGCTCGGCGCTCGGTGCTCTTGTGGCGCCTCCGGGCGTGGGGAGAAGTGTCACGCCCTCTCCGGGGCTGCTGGGAGCGGAAGTCCGCGGGTGGACACACAGGACACACAGGTGAGTTTGCCTGGAGCCGTTTCCCTCACGGCGGCGTCAGGCTCTGAAAATGCCCCCCAGGAGCGCTCGGCGCTCGGTGCTCTTGTGGAGCCTCCGGGCGAGGGGAGAAGTGTCACGCCCTCTCCGGGGCTGCTGGGAGCGGAAGTCCGCAGGTGGACACACAGGACACACAGGTGAGTTTTGAGGAAAATTGAATTTTGCCCTGTCATGTGTCCCTACGTGTTCCCCATTATATGTTATATGTGCATGATCGATATGCATATGTTCCCCCTTGACCGAATAAAGACGCAATTATGGTTGTGTCCAACGTTAGTATGCCAGTTTCCAGTCCTCCTGAAAGCAACGAGTATTAGGCCTATGTTGCCAACGTTTTACATTATGCACGTTAGTTCCTCGAGTTGTCCCCGTTTCTAGGCCTCATAAGGGCCCGGACACCAGATTCAAGCTCCAGTCTCCTGAAATCACTCCGAGGAGCGATGCAGCCCCTCCCGCATCCCTGACCCTTCGCTTACTTTCTGCCAAGCAGCGCGGTGCCCGGCCTGGCCTGCCTGCCTGTCTGCCAAGAATATGTTATGCCTCTAGTTATCAGTTCAGCTCCCCGGCTTCACATTCCTAAGCTAACGATCCGCATAAACATCTTCAGCTATAGTCTAGTCTTCCTGTCTCCATGCAAGAGAATTACTGAATTAATATCCATAGAAGATTCATAGCACACGCAATACATGTAGAATATATGCATGCACCAGCCTTAGTGTCAAGTAGCCTCTGCCCTGATGACATTTAGATTCTATCAACATGTTCTCCAAACACCAGATACCAGATATGCTATAGGCACATGTCGTCCTGACGTCCCAGACTTTAGTCTCCTCTTCTAGTGTAGAAGTCAGAGCCCCCAGTTCTCCCTAGTTATACGTCATGGCCCGTTTGCGCGCACCAGTAGGTTAAAGGTTCCAGCTGCCCAGGTAGCCCCCTCCATGTATCCACCCATTTATGACACTTCTGTGACGTTTTCATCACATGTCTACGTGCACGCCCTGTGCACGCCTTCTTTGCACGCCCATGTGTTCTTATCTTACGTTTGTCACTTGTTACGCCTACTGTATTCAATGCAATTGTAATGTTTTCCTATATATACTATGTAATGTTGATGAGACATTGCAGCTGCCATTCCATTCTGTTACAGGCTGTTCCGATCCTGTCCCTTCCCTTGTGCCAAATTAAAGCCTGTTCAACTCAGATACCCCGGATCCTGCCTCTTATTTATTGAGCTATCTGTTTTAGTTCATGTAGAGAAAAATAGTACCGGTAATTAATTATTTATTTACCACATAAATGGCGCCCGAACAGGTACGAGCCCCTTCCCCACGCGCCGGCGATGTAACACAGGCCCCCTCACCCTTCTACAGCCGTGACGGACCTCTACTGCGCACCTGCAGATATTTCTGCTCAAGTCTCCCTCAGGCCCACGGAGGAGACGGAGACTGCGGTCCGGCATCCAGACGAGGCGGTGAGGAAGGCGGGTCGTTCCGACCAGAGCCCAAGCCGAGAGAGTAAGGTCCGAGATATCCGGAGGCCCACCTGTAACCGAAGCCCGAAGCGCATGCGTAGTGCGTAGCAGTAACCAGACGTCGTCCAGTCCAGTCCAGTCCAGTCCGAGGCCTTCAAGTTTTGCTTCCCGGTGAGTACCGTTGCTGGGGGTATCTAGACGGGTGTTCATTAATTTGTGCCCGGTCCGACGGGTTTGGGTACACAGATCCGGTCCGACGTGTTCACCTAGGTGGATACGGTATGACGTGTCTCTTTAGGAGACCGGTATGTTCTGTACTGTTTTAGCAGTGCATCCAGTAATTCTAGTAAGTCCGTTCTCGAGAAGTTCAAGTGTTATGTTTTCAATGTATCAGGTAGTATTCTGTTCAAACTGTTATTAATGTGTTCTGAAATGTCGTGGTATGAATGATTGTTTTGCTATTCATTACCGTGTTCATTGTGTATTGTGTTCAAGTTCAAGTACGGTTCAAATATGCCGCTGTTTTCGAAACTACGTCAGATAAAAACCAGAAAAGGGTTACTCGAAGAATCAGTTCCTGTCCCTCCTAGGGACAGTCCTGGACATTTCATGTATCATAAGCATGGCTTAGATGCCATATTGTATCAAGATTTATGGGTTGATTATACCAAGCATCTTGAAGAGAAATATAGATGGCCTGTATCAGGTACATGGGATGCCGAGTGCATCATGCGAGTAGAAGAAGCATTATGGAAAAAGAAAGCCAGACAGTCCCAGAAAGATGCCATAGAATTATGGCGCAAAGAATCTCATAAAAGAACCGAGAAAGAATTCAGAAAAGCAGAATTAAGTAGAGAATCCTCAGAAAAAGCCCAAGAAAGGGAATTAATCGAAGAAGGTGAACGAGTTAGAGCAGAACAGTCAGACAGACAGAGAAATGCCCTTATTAAAGGTATGTATCCTCTTCTCGCCGAGGGTTTGCCGAAGGCGACCCCGGAAACACTCCATAATTTACCGCCACCTTTGGTTCAGACTAAGCTGCGTCATAAACCGACTGCAGCCGAAATTTTTCTTTCTTCCTATTTAGATGACACTGTCCCAGAATATGCTAATACAGATCCTACTCCGCCAGTCCAAGTTCAAGTCCAGCCTCCTGTTAATGTAATTCCTGTGCCTCCAGTCATTGGTCCTGTCCATGCGCCAGTTCCCCAGGATCAACCCACATTACGTACTACTACTGTACCAGTCACGTTACCAGCACCCGCACATCCAGTATTAATTGACGATTCCAGTTCACGAGGGGCAGGGGGAGGTGCTCCTACCACCCCGCCTCAAACAAAGTGCCTGACGCTGAGAGATGCAGCATTACAGCGTACGCCAAAAGTGGCTACGTATGAAGCCCTCAAGAAGTTCCTCACTGATTGTAGATATGACCCAGTGCCAGGCGAAGATCACATGATATTATACTCCGTACGTTTACGACGAGTTGCAAACTTCTTGATCACCATATCAGATATGAAAGAACATTTAGACAGAATATATCATTTTATCCGAACAGGGGAGAACCCAGGAAGTATTCACGAAGCTATGGCACACAGGAAAGTCGAGACTCAAGGCATGATTTTGCAATTTCTGATAAATGGTTTAATAAGAGAACAGGATCGTCCTGATAAAAGTCCAGAAGAGATGAAAGTCCTGACAAAATGGAGTGACAATATAGCAGACGGAAAACACAAGACACAAAATAGTATAGAAACCATGTACAGAAAGATCCGGAAAGAAATTATAGGTATACACGAGAGAGAAAAAGCAAGAATAGTAGCAGACAAAGAGAATGATTCTTTAGACGAAGATGTAGACACCGAGAATCCCAGCAGAATAGCGTATGTAGGTAGAACGAGACCGTCCGATAGACACACACGCCTAGATTACAAGAAAGTTTTTCCTCCTCCCGTACCAGAACAGTGTTCTCTTGAACAAGTATTCCAGGCTACTGATAAAGTTCTGAAACTACGAATAGGTTACCATGAACTTAGTACCATGCATGAACAAGAACTAGCCCGATCAGCAGTTCGATGGGTTAGTGATTCTGCCACGTTTCCAGACGAAGTAGTGGCCCAAATGTTTCTGAAACTGCCCCCAGCCGAGCAGCGACTGGTGGGTATGTACATGATCCAGCACCTCATCACACTGTACGAGAGTCAGCATTCTGATCCAGGTCCCTTATATAATGTATTGAACGAGTTACTCCTAAACAGATGGAAAGGTCTAGGTACCGATTTAATTAGTGTCATTTTAGAACAACGCCACAAATGCAGAACGTTCCTGACTCCGCATTTTGTTCCAATTTCGCCTCCGTTCTACATAGACAGACAGAATCCGTTACGAGAAGTGCATCCAGTTAAGGGAGAGGGAGGTAATCTCGAACGAGTATTTGTTTACACCCCTATCACGAAAATAGAACTACTAGAAATGAAAAAGTTAGTGCCCTGTCACGATAAAGATCCAGCAGGGTTCCATCGAGAATTAAAAGACATGCTCCGTATGGGAGAATATACGTATCCTGATATCATCAAAATGTTAAAGGTCCTGTTGCCTGCGGGCATATATGAAAAACTTAAAGAAAAAGAATGGGAGGTGGGAGAGAAAAAGATAGATTGGACCGCGTTAGAGACCGAAGATAATGCACGAGTCCCAGGTACTGGTCTTGGGGATAAAGCCAGAGAGTTGCCCGAACTGTTAATACAAGTCTTGCCAAGATTACTAGCCACGAAAAAGGAAGATTGGGATGCCATCTCAGCCTGTAAACAGAAACAAGACGAAGACACTAGTGATTTTTATTCCAGATTTGAGAAATGTTTCATTATAAATAGCGGTCTGAAAACGAGTAGTGAGTCGTATCCACATCTTTTTGTTACCAAACTAGTTGAGAATTCTTTACCGCAAGTTAAAAATAGAGTATTGAAAGTCGAGAGTACTTGGCAAGCTAATACCCCATCTCAAATGCTCCAGATGTTGCAATTTCACCAGAACAGAATCAGGGAAGAGCAAGAACGCGAAAGGAGACGTATGAAAGACACGAAAATGAAAGTACTAGTTGCACAGTCTGTTCAACCAGATAGTCAGAAGAGGGGTCCGAATCAGACTAGTCATTCTGCAGCTCCTGTTAAAGGGACATGCAATTACTGTAAACAGCCAGGTCATTATATAAACGAATGTGCAGTTCTGAAACACAACATAGCTACAGGTAAGACGAAAGAGAGACCACGTCCTCCTAGACAAGAACAAGTCCCGCAGAATGCCCAGCCACCGCAGAACGCACAACAGACAGTTACAGTACCGCAGCCTATAGCTGCCACACAACACGTTACACAGCAGATGTACCAGTACGCACAGTCAGATTATCCAGAATATCAGCAGTATTCATGAAACAGCCTAGAGAGGGAGGTTGGCTTGCCTCTCATCGAGGTTCCTGTAGATCAAGAGGGTCCCTATGTACACAGTCAAGTATTAGGGAAAGACAGAAAGTTTCTGATTGATACAGGGGCAAGTAGGACTACCATCAGTCATGACGAGGTTCCAGGGGCTCCACTCTCAGGCTCAAGAAACGTTTCCCTGGGATTTTCAGGAAAGCCTATTGTTAATGAAATATCAAAACCAGTTTCCCTAGAAGTTGGTCCATTGTCCCGAACTACAGACTTGTTACTTACGAAATCCTGTCCCGAAAATTTACTAGGTATTAAGACATTGAAAGAATTAGGAGCAGTCATATGCTGCTCTCCCGAAGGTGTGAGATTGTTTTTACGTGATTTTAAAGGTCATTATGTGTTACGTGATTTTGATCCAAGATTACTGAATGTACCACAGCATTTTTGGGCGCAAGGTCCAACTGATGTAGGTTGTATGCACATTACACCATATCGTGTCACTCTGAAACAAGGTGTTGTATTACCACGAATCCGACAGTACAAATTGCCACCGGAGGCTGTCGCAGCTTTATCGAAAATTATTGACGAGCTCATTGCTCAAGGAGTGGTTGTAGAAACTGACTCCAATGTATGTAATTCCCCTATCATTCCAATTCTTAAACGTACTGATCCAAATGCACCTCCAGTATATCGATTAGTGATTGATCTTCGAGAACTTAATAAATGTATCATACCCCAGTACCCTGTGGTTCCAGATATCTCTTCCCTACTGACTGCCATTGATTCTGAAGCTACGTTCTTTACTGTTATTGATCTCAAGAACGCATTCTTTAGTGTCCCCATTCATCCAGACAGCCAGTTCCTTTTCGGTTTCTGTTTAAATGGAAGAAGCTATAAATTCACACGAGCTCCTCAAGGTTTTACAGAAAGTCCTAGTATTTACAGTCAAGCACTTAAAAGACAACTAGACAGTATTCACATGCCAACTGACACTGCCCTGCTCCAGTATGTCGATGATCTATTAATAACAGCCCGTACAGAACGTGACTGCGAACGTGCGTCACTTACAGTCTTGTATTTTCTGGCCGAGATGGGGCACAAGGTGTCCCCTTCGAAGCTACAATTCTGTGTCCAGCAAGTGGTATACCTTGGACACTTACTGTCCAAGAGGGGTAGACAGTTGACACCAGACCGTATCCAGTTAATAGCACATCTTCCACAGCCCAAGACACAGAAGGAGGTACGAGCTTTTATCGGCCTCACTTCTTACTGCAGACAATGGATTCCTCAGTATGCATATCTAGCCAAACCACTGATACAGTTAACGACACAGGAGGCAGCCATATCGACTGTCCTCCCTTGGACCCAGGAACATACACTTGTTTTTAATGAATTAAAGAAAGCTTTATGTAATGCACCTGTGTTAGCGACACCGAACTACAGTAAGCCTTTTACACTTTTTGTTACTGAACGTGATGGTACAGCATTATCTGTCCTCACGCAAGATCAAGCAGGACAACACAAGCCTTGTGCTTATTTTTCTAGCACATTAGATCCAGTAGCCCAGGCTCTGCCTGCGTGCCTCAAGTCAGTTGCAGCCACAGCTCTAGCTATCAGACAAAGTGATTCCATAGTGTTAGGACACTCCCTGACAGTACAAGTTCCACACTCCGTGGAAGTTCTTTTAAACCGAACACAGACTCAGCACTTGACAATTGCACGATTAACAGGGTATGAACTGACACTGTTTCAGCCACACATAGAAATCAGACGCTGCAACGTTTTAAATCCTGCTACACTGTTACCCTCGACTGTTCCAAATCCTGCCACACATGACTGTGTGGAAGTTATTGACATCATGACAAAGCCAAGACAAGACTTGACAGACATTGCATTACCTGACACAGACCTGACACTTTATGTGGATGCTTCATGTATGAGAACAAGTACAGGAGAGTTAGTAGCCGCGTATGCAGTGACTACTGAAACCGAAGTTATAGAAACACACCGTATTGACACCCTGTCTGCTCAAGCAGCAGAGCTCATCGCTCTGACTCAAGCCTGCATACGAGCCAAGAACCTGAAAGTAAACATATATACAGATTCACGTTATGCATTCGGAGTCGTACACGACTTTGGAGTGCTCTGGCAAGAAAGAGGTTTCATGACCTCTCATGGAGCCAAGATTCAGCATGGCCCTCTCATTCAAGCTCTGTTAGAAGCAATACATTTACCGAAAGCCATTGCCGTTATGAAGTGCAAAGCACATACAAAAGCTACTGACACCATTTCCCAAGGTAACGATCTAGCAGATCGAACAGCCAAACTTACTGCTCAGACTCCAGACATTCCAGTTAACACGACAAAGACAGATCTTCCAGACCAGACTACTTGTATGACCGTTAAAGATCCTACACGAGATGTACTAGACATACAGTCACATGCTACTCCCGATGAAATAAAGAAATGGTCTGAACAAGGAGGGGTCCAGACAGATCAGGGATGGTTGACGAAGGGAAAAGCCACATGGTTTCTCCCCGACTCTATGGTTCAAGTTATTGTTAATACCGCACATAGTCCAGCACATTTAGGAGAAAAAGCCATGATAGACAGTATCCAGAATATTTGGTTTAACAAGCATTTACGAGCAGCAGCCAAACAGAAAGTACGTACCTGTATGATATGTTGTCAGTTCAATCCAGGTGAAGGTGTTCCGGTGGAACAAGGTGGATTCCATCCTCCTGACCACCCTTTTGAAGTCCTCCAGATGGATTATATTCAGATGGATCGATGTCGAGGTTTCAAGTATGTCCTCGTAGTAGTATGCGCTTTGTCCAGATGGACAGAAGCATATCCAGTCCCAGATTACACTGCCGCGACCACTGCCAGGCAGTTGGTTCGTGAGTTTTTTCCCCGCTATGGTTTGCCCAGGGTCGTGTATTCAGATAAAGGCCAGCCATTCTCATCCGAACTCATGAAACAAGTATCTGTTCTGTTAGGGTACCAGTGGAAGTTCCATTGTGTACGACACCCCGAGGCAGCTGGCCTCGTCGAGAGACATAATCAGACTCTGAAAATCCGCATTGCCAAGGTTTGCGCAGAAAAAGGCGTAGATTGGATGGTAGCTCTGCCAGTCGCCCTTTTTTATATGAGAATGGTCGCTCATTCCCGTTCAGGTCTGTCCCCTTTCGAGGTTATTTTTGGTCGTCCCCCGAACATGTGGGGTACACCAATGCCCCGTAAAATTACAGATGTTGACAGTAATATGCTGACAGATTACCTGGCTTCCTTGATGTCTGCACTACTCTCTTGTCGTTCACAGGTCGCTGCTGCCTTTCCAGACAACACGCAAGTGAAACCGCACGAGGTCGTTCCTGGCGATTTAGTGTTGATCCGAAATTTCGATCGTTCAAGCCCGCTGGAGCCCCGCTGGAAAGAACCGAAGCTCGTTCTGATGACCACAAGGACTGCAATCAAGGTGGAGGGCCGCAAAGGCTGGATTCATTCCAGTCACGTTAAACGATTTCATGGACTCCGTCCAAAGACTTTTTTCAAAGACTGCCCCGTTCTCAAGGACTGCCCAGATACTGACTCTAAACTTCCCCTGTTAGAGAAAACTCCGCAGCAGGAGTATAAAATGAAACTGAGGTCTAGTAAGTCAGACAGTTTAATTGTTTAAGTCCCTCTCGGGTGAAGCGGTTAGACAGGTTCCTGACATGTATGAGATAGACCCCCCTAGTGAGAGAGCTAGTCGAAACTCCAAGAAAATACGTTATTGTAAGAATTTACGCAGTCGATGCGTGATCACGTTACTGTTTATGTTATTTCTGAGTCTTACGGTTACAAGCATAAGTTATGTTTTACATGTATATTTTCCTCCTATTGATTCACATGTACATTTGTCTTCTAATAATACAGTAGAGCACACCTTTAGTGAACTACCTCCTCACGAGTTATCCTACAGACTTGCCATGCGCAACAATACTTTTATCCGAATGTTACACTATTCACACCAGACTAGCAATGCCACTAATTGTTGGGTGTGTGGTCGACTCCCCCCTTTTCAGACACCGAAGGGAGTTCCGCCACTTTTTCCCTATCCGTTTTCACACAATGGTTCGTGTGGAGCATGGTTTTCGATAACGTCATCCTCAAACGACAAATCCCTTTTGAATAGAACATGTTTCCCAGACAAGGAAGGACTTTCCCATAGAACAGGGTTAGATCTAGAAAATGAAGTATATGATCTAGGTAATTATTCCTCGAATTTTATGATTTTGAATGTTCAGTCCAAGACTACTCCAGACTTGCCTGCTATTACAGTCCTACCAGTGAAAGGCGAATTATGTGTCAGAAAGAATGGTTCAGTACATCTAGGACACAGTGATTGTACTATTGTGGTCGAGTATAGTGACAGTGGGAAATCTAATTTCAGAGCCTCACGTCATTCGTATTTTGTGTGTGGTCAGACCGCATATGTACGTCTGCCCCTAGATTGGGATGGAACATGTTACATTGCCTTCCTACTGCCACCCGTTTTCCTAGCCCCATCCGATTATCACAGAAATACACATCTAGTACACGTTAGACATAGAAGGGAGATCGAGTCCCCAATTGTCGATCAAACTGAAACTGCATTAGAACAATATCAAGACTTCAATAAAGGTTTCTTTTTCTTCATAGGACCTATCCAGAATAGTAAGCTAATACGTTGGTTAACCAGAACCCTTGAAGCAGTAGTGAATGAGACTACTTCCGCTCTAGGTAACTTAACTGAAGAACAATCTGCTATGAGATTTGTCGTGCTTCAAAATCGTCTCGTCCTTGACGTCATACTGGCCGATAGGGGCGGAGCTTGTAGAGTCATCGGATCTAGTTGTTGCATTTTCATTCCTAATAACGCACCGTCTGGTTATTCAGCTATAACCAGACTTCACAAAATAGCCCATCAGTTACACCAGAATCCAGGCACCTGGACATGGTCCGGTTGGCTCTGGAGTATAATATCTGCCTGGGGATGGAAAGTATTGTCATTCCTAGGAATAGTAGTAATGGTCATATTCAGTTGTTGTCTATGTTTGCAATGTGGCCCTGCGATTTGCGGCTTGTGCGCTACCTCTTGTATTCCAAGTCCTAAGTCCTGTTCCAAGAAAATTCGAGACGAGCAAATGATGCTATATGAACAGATAGATGGTATCATGAATATTGATGTTTCCTGAAGGAAACGTAGGGCACAAGGAGGGAATGAGGAAAATTGAATTTTGCCCTGTCATGTGTCCCTACGTGTTCCCCATTATATGTTATATGTGCATGATCGATATGCATATGTTCCCCCTTGACCGAATAAAGACGCAATTATGGTTGTGTCCAACGTTAGTATGCCAGTTTCCAGTCCTCCTGAAAGCAACGAGTATTAGGCCTATGTTGCCAACGTTTTACATTATGCACGTTAGTTCCTCGAGTTGTCCCCGTTTCTAGGCCTCATAAGGGCCCGGACACCAGATTCAAGCTCCAGTCTCCTGAAATCACTCCGAGGAGCGATGCAGCCCCTCCCGCATCCCTGACCCTTCGCTTACTTTCTGCCAAGCAGCGCGGTGCCCGGCCTGGCCTGCCTGCCTGTCTGCCAAGAATATGTTATGCCTCTAGTTATCAGTTCAGCTCCCCGGCTTCACATTCCTAAGCTAACGATCCGCATAAACATCTTCAGCTATAGTCTAGTCTTCCTGTCTCCATGCAAGAGAATTACTGAATTAATATCCATAGAAGATTCATAGCACACGCAATACATGTAGAATATATGCATGCACCAGCCTTAGTGTCAAGTAGCCTCTGCCCTGATGACATTTAGATTCTATCAACATGTTCTCCAAACACCAGATACCAGATATGCTATAGGCACATGTCGTCCTGACGTCCCAGACTTTAGTCTCCTCTTCTAGTGTAGAAGTCAGAGCCCCCAGTTCTCCCTAGTTATACGTCATGGCCCGTTTGCTCACACCAGTAGGTTAAAGGTTCCAGCTGCCCAGGTAGCCCCCTCCATGTATCCACCCATTTATGACACTTCTGTGACGTTTTCATCACATGTCTACGTGCACGCCCTGTGCACGCCTTCTTTGTATGCCCATGTGTTCTTATCTTACGTTTGTCACTTGTTACGCCTACTGTATTCAATGCAATTGTAATGTTTTCCTGTTCTCCATTTGAAACTGAATGACAACATCCTCAGTTTTAGACATTCCTTGAAAACCTGGCTCTTCACTCAGGCGCACGGTTGAGCTGCTCCCCCTCCCCTGTGACCCTGCGCTTGCTCCTTCCTACAGCGCCATGAAGCCCCCAGGCGTACGAGCGCTTACAAATACCTATTAACATTAACATTAACATTAACTATATATACTATGTAATGTTGATGAGACGTTGCAGCTGCCATTCCATTCTGTTACAGGCTGTTCCGATCCTGTCCCTTCCCTTGTGCCAAATTAAAGCCTGTTCAACTCAGATACCCCGGATCCTGCCTCTTATTTATTGAGCTATCTGTTTTAGTTCATGTATAGAAAAATAGTACCGGTAATTAATTATTTATTTACCACAGTTTGCCTGGAGCCGTTTCCCTCACGGCGGCGTCAGGCTCTGAAAATGCCCCCCAGGAGCGCTCGGCGCTCGGTGCTCTTGTGGCGCCTCCGGACGCGGGGAGAAGTGTCACGCCCTCTCCGGGGCTGCTGGGAGCGGAAGTCCGCAGGTGGACACACAGGACACACAGGTGAGTTTGCCTGGAGCCGTTTCCCTCACGGCGGCGTCAGGCTCTGAAAATGCCCCCCAGGAGCGCTCGGCGCTCGGTGCTCTTGTGGCGCCTCCGGGCGCGGGGAGAAGTGTCACGCCCTCTCCGGGGCTGCTGGGAGCGGAAGTCCGCAGGTGGACACACAGGACACACAGGTGAGTTTGCCTGGAGCCGTTTCCCTCACAGCGGCGTCAGGCTCTGAAAATGCCCCCCAGGAGCGCTCAGCGCTCGGTGCTCTTGTGGCGCCTCCGGGCACGGGGAGAAGTGTCACGCCCTCTCCGGGGCTGCTGGGAGCGGAAGTCCGCAGGTGGACACACAGGACACACAGGTGAGTTTGCCTGGAGCCGTTTCCCTCACGGCGGCGTCAGGCTCTGAAAATGCCCCCGTCATAAATACAATACCAAATACATTTCCACTAGAAGAACCTCAGGCAACATGACAAGGACAGCTTTGCAAGTGTAAGCTTTTGGACGCATCCACATCAACAATGATCAAAATACTGCTGATACTGCTGAACTGAAAGGTAGCTTCAAGACAGCAAGACAAAGAGAGACATATGTAAGGATGTGCTTCTACAAGCTCAGTGTACTGATAGTTAGTTTCAGCAAACACTTCAACTTCATGAGCCACCATTTTGACAGATACATTTCCAAGTCTGCCCACTTGTACATCAGCAGAGATGCAGATGTTGCAAAATGCTGGTCTTGTACCTCCCACTCTCCACTCCGAGGCACATGTTGGGCATCCGACTGACTTGGACCCAGCCACACTAATGATCTGACATGTTGCTGACTCCACTCAAGCTCTGCTGGACTTTCAGAGGCACTAGCTTTACACAATACTCACTATATCAGCTTCACAGAGGCACTAGCTTGACAATCAGAGTAATTCTGCAAAGTATCCTCCCCTCATCTTCAGAAACACTGACTGTTATTGCACAGACCTGACCTCAGCACCAAGAAAGGCCAGACAAGTGACAGTCTGAGCTCATGCCTTCTAGACTAATTAGATGCACCAGCCCAACATATTATCTGTTCTGACCCTGCCTGACCAACCTTTCATTGAAGCATCACGGAGCAGTTGCTGACAGCATTCCAGGGCTTCTGCCATTCCAAAATCACAGATCACAGGCCTAATGTGCAGTTGACTGTCTCACAGCCCCATCTTGCTCCCCAATGGAATTTGCATGGCAAGTGGTAACTTCTACCTGGTCACACCAGCCTTCCATAGACACTGTTTAATATGCAATTGACTCTGTCCCAGGTCCTTCATCTCTAAGAGCCAGAGCTTTGCTGTGAATCTAATTGAGCTGCAAAGCAACTATTTACAGATAGAGGGCATAATCAGTGCTTATGTTAAACTGGTGGTTGCACGTGGGGCCCACTCATGTTTGTGGACCAGGACTAATTTTCTATCATCAGACTTTGACCCATAACAAGATAGAGAGAAAAGCAGAAAACAGGGAAATAAGGAGGAAGAGAGAGATGGAAAAGCAGTGAAAATGGGAGAAAGCAGAAATGAAAATAGCCTGCAAGCATTAAATAAAGAGGCAAGGAGTGTAGGTTTGGTGGATGAAACAGGATATGAGGTAGAATCAATACTAGTTAGTCTTGGTATTAGAACCATTCCAAATATTTGACAATGCTGGCAGCTGGCTTCTGAGGAAATGTTTGGGCCTGTTACTTATTATTTTACCAGTTAAGCAGTGGGACCCCCAGCCTATATGTTGCTCATACCCTCTCCTGGTATGGAACACTTAGGCCATGATGCGGCACTGATCTGAACGTGATTGATTCCGCTCCATCCTTACAGGCCTTCCAAAAGTGCGTCAGCAGGATCTCTGCTTTCTTCTCTTTCTCTCTTCTCGCCCCAGCCCTCTCCCTCCAGGACCAAGTGCATTCCATACAAAGCTGATTAGTGAAAAGACTGAAGAATCAAAAGAGTTTACTGCAGCTTCTGCATGGGGACAAAAGTGATATGAAGATAAATGCTTTTTAACATCTAACCAGGGGCATGGACCACATTTTCCAGGGTAACACACTGGCTTATGTGGGCGACACTGAAAATGAAATAGATGCCGTCATTTGTGGCACATTCATCACAAATGGTCCTCAGGTGACAAAAAGTGAGTCAACCTCAGAGAAAGCTTTCTTGGGAAGGCAAGGTATGAACCTTGACCAGCTCACCGAAAATAATAACCCCACAGACCGTGGCCCTAACTCCATCCCACAATCCTATTTTTATAACCTGACTCATTATATCACATTAGCAGTGCCCTATCACACCATCTATACTAGTATAACATGTTCTAATATCTCTAGAAATGTATATAGGCCCATTTACAAATATATGCGAATAGAACAACAGGATATAATCATACCGTATTATATTTGGACTAATTAATACTGACTTTTTATGAAAAAAATGACGATATAGCTGGAATTTTATATTTGTTTTAGATTGTTTTGCGTTTTTTTGATGTATTTTATTTTATCTTGTGAGGCTGTTAATCTTTTTATGTATCTTGCAACCGAAAGAAAGTTATTTTGACTTGATTTGACTAATTAATCAAAGAGGGTGACATGTCTTCAGCATACCAATAAAATACACTTTGAATAAATAATAAGACATTCCTAGAGCAAAACAAAATTCTGCAATTATTTACCTTTAATACTTTGATTCAGAAACTTCAATCCCTTCTCCTATGGTCCCCACTTTTTCTTTCCTGGTGGGGCAGATTGGACACTATCAAAATTATGATTACTCCCCATGTGTTGTATACTGTTTCTATGCTTCCCATTAAAATTCCCAATGTGTATTTTCCTGAATAAACTCTATATGTACAAAATTCCTTTGGAATAATAAACATCCTCGCATTGTTTTGCTTATACTTACTCGTCCTAACACTGAAGGTGGTGTCCGATTCCCTAATTTTAAAGCTTATCATTCAGCTTTTCTGATTAAACAATCGTTTTCACTCCGTATGATTTTCTAAACATGATGGTCCCTAAATGGGTTCTCTTTGAACGCTCACTTTTAAAGGATTTTCCTTTCAAACATGTTGGTTTTATGTCAAATTGTTCCTTTTTATCCCAATGCCCCATTTTGAAATATTCACAGACTCTCATCTCAAATACCTTCTCTAAAGATGTAAACCCCTTGCAATGTTTGTTATCCTCCATTATTTGGTATAATAAATTTCTCAAATATAAGGGTACATCTTTTTATTACAAATACTGGAAGGAGAAGAATGTATCCTTTGTTTATCAATTCCTCCACAATTTCACTATTATTCCCTTCCAAGATTTGCAACTCCGTTATCAAATACCTGACACTCTTTTTGGTGAATACACTATTATTGCTACAGCTATCCAATCTTATTTAGCTACCTTCTCACTTCCAACTGACTTTCCCTCCATAACACCTTTGACTCCTTTATATCCTTTATTCTCCACCCACAGACCTAAGGCTGCTCTTGTTTATACCATATTGTTATCTAATGCTCATATCCGTACCAAATCTAATATTGAAGTTACTTGGGAAAATGATGTATCTGTTTCTTTTTTTATTACTATGTGGGAAAAACTTTGGTCTAAGTTATTTAAAGTTTCTGCAGCTGCACGTATAACTCAATCTTTATATTTTGTCTATCATAGAGCGATTGTAAACTCCTGTTAGCATTTGTAAATTTTCTCCTAATTCCTCTCCCCTATGTTGGTCTTGTTCTAATGCTACAGGAACATTAATTTATTTATTGTATGAATGTGCTGCTGTTTCTTCCTTTTGGAATTCAGTTTGGAAGGTTTGCATGTATCATTTATACATGTTTTTCTAGGTTCCTTATCGCCTGATATAGATATAGCTTCATCTGAATCCAGACTGTTTGACCTTTTTATTGCTCTAGCTTTTAATGTCATTTTATTGTCATGGAAAGATAATTCCAAATTATCATTACCCATGTGGTGGAACTTTATTTGTGATGAACATAGGATTGCTACTGTATCCTCTTCCTCTATCCCTCAAAAAATAAAATCTGATCTTCTATGGCTCCCTTTTGCTTCTTATCTTTCCTCTACTACCCCCGCTAGATGAGTCCTATCCGCTTTTTTTTCTTCTCTTCTCTCTTCTTCCTTTTTTCTCCTTTTTCTTCTTTCTTTCTTTTCTTTCTTCCTTTCTGCTATCTTTCTTTTCTGCTACCCCATCCCCTGCCTATCCCTTTTGATATAATTGATCGTATGATACTATGCCTGATTGTATTTTCCTATTCATGTTTCTACTGTGTTCAATTATGGCATGTATTCTGTTTTTTGCAAAAATCTTCAATAAAACTTTATTGAACAAAAAAAAAGAAACCTCAACAGAAGTGGTTCCGGTGACCTTCAAAGTTTTTTGAGTTCCAAACCCAATGTCATTACACCAGTACAACCAGACCTTATTGGTGAAGGATGTCAACCTGCAGAAATGAGCCCTGACAGCCTGATCATCATCATCAGTTATTGGTAATGTGTACATAAACAAGGTCTTCCAGCCGCTGGCGGAGGGAGACGGGAGAAGGCAGTACTGAGGAGAAAACCTAAAAGAGATATGTCTTGAGGGCTCTGTTGAATGTGGTCTGTACACAGCTGTATCCTCAGTGGGATACTATTCCTAATGCAGTAGGTTTAGATTGAAAGCTTCTATCTCTAGCCGTTCTAACTCTTAAGATGTCTCAAGAGCATTTTTCCCTTAGATCGCAAACTTTGGGGGGATAATACACCTGATGTCATCTCTTCACGGAAATTAGGCACCAATTCTAAAAAAGCATAAGACCATAGTAAGACAATAATTTACACTGATACGAAATCAACTACATATATCCAACATACTCAACACCAACAACATTTTATCCAGGTTTAGCTGGCCAATGTTTCAACGACATGTCAACCCTAAACTGCTTATAGGGTTGTCATCAGAACAAAGAGGATTACAAGCATAGGCTTGGAGTTTAAGGAAGAGAATGGAAGAATGGGTTCCATAAACAAATGAGCAAATTACCAGGGCCAGAGGGGTTGATAGTTACATGCGGCATTCAGTTGATTGGACAGTGGGCAGGAACATTGCTACACAGCATCACATCAGTCCGGAATCCTGGAGTTAGTGCTCTCTAGGGATTGCGGCTAGTGTTGCAGGGATACAGTCACATTTCTCACACTCTATGATACAAGCTTGCTAAGGGCCGGCCTTGAAAACTGTGGCAGAGTGCCCAGTGGTGACTAGGGAGTCAAAGGAGGGTGAAGTCACGAAGTAGCACAGATCAGTACCTAAGGAAAGAGCCAGAACATTCCGGAGGAGCCAGAACATTCTGGAAAAGCCAAAATCTTCTGGAAGGAGCTGAAGATTCCGGACACATCTGGGGCAGTAAGAGCATTAAACTTGGCCTGGCAGCAGCGGTCAATGGGGTCTCTATTCAGGGAGCGCAGTTCGCCTTGTTTGCATTTCCTGCATTTTTTTTATTCTCTTTACTTCACTTGCCTTGGTTAACTAGTCCTTCCACAGATACTGAGCTGTCCTTGCTACCGTTCCGGAATTCTTGCCCCTGCTTCCAACACTACCAGTCATCCTGGCTCTCAGCATCTCTACTATTAGAGGTTGACCTTCATATTCGGTTCTTGAACTGTAGCGTGGTAGTAAGGGGGTTGGTCACAGCCTCTCAGCTTTCGTACCCTGTTAAGTCATTCTACCCTTAAGATGTATTTTGTTGTATGCAAGTATATTTAGATGAATAGTACCTTGTCTTATATGATTAAGGGGGGTTTCCATTCAGTACATTGCAGACCGAGAGTCCTTGCCGCTTGTCTTTCACGAGCCTGTGCTCCTTATGTCAGTGAGCTGAGAGGCTTATGGACTGTTTCTTTCTATCTTCTTTTCCCTTTTTCCCCTTGTACAGTCACTTCAGATTCTGGAGTTCATTACAGACCTTATTGACTAAAGGCGAAAGAGTAGGATTAACATCGGAGTCCCTGGCCTCAATTCCAGTGAAATCCTCACGCCATGAAAATTAACTATTTATAATATTTGCCTCTATTATTTATTTTCGTTTAATCATTCTTTATTAGTATTTTGTTTTATTTTCAAATATGGGGATGAACAAAAAGTATCCATTGGTACATCATTAAGCTTGTTTCAGACAGTATAAGTATGGATATAGCATACCAATTTAGCATGAATGACTCAGAAAACATAAAAGCACAGAAGCACTGAAGCAACAAGTATTCTAAATCAAGTTGTGCACTAACACATTTCAAGCACGGGCAAATCCCAACAATCATTCACTGCACTGTGGTTGGAAAAAGGAGCGTAGGTAGATAAAACTGGTTTAAAGAGCATACATATTCTCTACGGAGTTCTCTTATTTTCTCATGTGTCTAAATGTATTAAAACAAGGTTCTATATAAATATTAACTGAAAAAACAAATGTTAAAGTAACATTATAGTTAGGTGAATATGTCAGTGACAATATTAACTTTAATGTATAGTAACAATGGGGTAACCCTGTGTCCCTTAGAACCTGGGTATCTATATAGAAAGGTACAGTTGGTTCTGGCGGGTGAGAACAATTGCTTCGGATTCCCTGCTCAGGAGAGTATGGGCATACTCCACCTGCACTCTTCCATGCAGGGAACAGAACTTTGTTGCCGCCTGGGTGGTAGAAGTTAAAAAATGCTGCTCCCACCTGGTTGGTAGCAAAGTAATGGAGCTGACTCCCCGCAGCACCCTGTATGGTGCTGGCCTGGGGCAGCACGGGCTGCGGGGGCCTTGGAAAGTCCACCATAATCCCCAATGTGTTACTCATCATTGGTGCCCTGAGTGGGCACATGCTGCACACACCAATAATGAAAGAGTTCGGCTCCTGCCAGGGTAGCTGGCAGGGGCTCCCCCAAGGCCTTAAAAAAAATAATGGTGTGGGTGTCCCGGATGGGCACCGCCAAAAAAACAGAAAAGTGATAAATGTGTGGCAGGAGCTATCACACATGCCCTAAGTAACTAGAACTCGAACCACGCCATGCGCATTGTGTTCATCAGTTATTTAATTACAGATGTCGCAGTGATGTTATCAATAATGTCATGGAACATGTCATAAGTGATGTAATTTGTGAGGTATGTAGCAGTGCTTGGCTAGAGTGCGAGTTATAGATACTTTAAGGCATGAGTTATAGTTACTTGAGATGATTATAACTGATAGATTTCAGTGGTTTTGTTTGTTTAAAATAGTATGTTTCAACTTACATTTTTACTTAAATATAACGTTCTTTTAAACATAGTTTTTTCATTGAATTAAAGTTTGTTTTATTTAAAGTAACATATTACAATTGCTAACTATAATGTCACTTTAACCGTTGTCCTTTTCAGCACACACACACACACATATATATATATATGTATATATATATATACTGTAAAATGTAAAAAAAAATGTAAATTGATACTTGTATAGCACACTACTCACCCGCAAGGGTCTCAAGGCACTTATACGAATACCGCTGTGGAACCCATCCTGGCTTTCCCTGTGAGGTGTCCACTCATGGGCACCCCCAAGGTGGAGGGCAGGCATCCTTAGCGTTGTGGAGATTAAGCAAGCTATTGCCCAGAGTTGCAGAGTGGGACTCCATGATTGGAATTGGCACCGAGATGAGAATTGTCAGGTCCGTGGAATTTTGAGCCCAAGACCCGCCGAGGCGGGGAATTGAACCCTGGTCCCGGGATAGACCTTTGCATCAGAGTCTGCCGCTCTAACCATTGAGCCACACTTCTCCACTGTAACTACCTACTGGTGCAGTAGGTAACACATATATATATAGATATCTATAAATATATATATACATCACAACAACCCTCTCTACTCGAGAGAGGAATGAGTCGCCTCTCTATCCGGTTGTTTTGAATATTTATTTGGCAATTCAGCACGTTCTTATTCTTTTTTCTAATGCATTTCGGTCACTTCTGTGACCTTCGTCAGAGATGAGAAGAGACTCCGTAGCTTGAGGTAACAAACAGCTTCTCCACACGGCCAAATTGTTTTTATTTCATCCGTTTTATGCCCCCTACTGGGCGCCACGTTTTAGGCTCAGTTCCTGTTTGTGGGACATGTAGTTCGCTGTTGCCTCGTGATTCTTTACCTCCAGTGGGTGCTGCGTCTTTGAAGTCTCCCCTTGCAGTGCTCTCCCGGAAACCCGTCGTACTGTCCTTTTCAACATAGATGGGACCCTGCCACAGTCCAGTCCGTGGCGGCACCTTACACCCTTCGTGTCTCCACTTCCAACCGTATGGTCCGTTTTTCGGGTGCAGTTAGGCGCTCTTAATGGGCGGGGCGTGTCTCTTGGGCCAGACCAGGCCACATGTAAATCACAACAACCCTGTCTACACGAGAGAGGAATGTGTCGCCACTCTATCCCGTTGTTTTGAATATTTATTTGGCAATTCAGCACCTTCTTATTCTTTTTTCTAATGCTTTTCGGTCACTTCTGTGACCTTTGTCAGAGATGAGAAGAGACTCCGTAGCTTGAGGTAACAAACAGCTTCTCCACACGGCCAAATTGTTTTTATTTCATCCGTTTTATGCCCCCTACTGGGCGCCACGTTTTAGGCTCAGTTCGTGTTTGTGGGACATGTAGTTCACTGTTGCCTCGTGATTCTTTCCCTGCAGTGGGTGCTGCGTCTTTGAAGTCTCCCCTTGCAGTGCTCTCCCGGAAACCCGTCGTACTGTCCTTTTCAACATAGATAGGACCCTGCCACAGTCCAGTCCGTGGCGGCACCTTACAGCCTTCGTGTCTCCACTTCCAACCGTATGGTCCGTTTTTCGGGTGCAGTTAGGCGCTCTTAATGGGCGGGGCGTGTCTCTTGGGCCGGACAAGGCCACATGTAAATCACACCAACCCTCTCTACACGAGAGAGGAATGAGTCGCCACTCTATCCGGTTGTTTTGAATATTTATTTGGCAATTCAGAACGTTCTTATTCTTTTTTCTAATGCATTTCGGTCACTTCTGTGACCTTCGTCAGAGATGAGAAGAGACTCCATAGCTTGAGGTAACAAACAGCTTCGCAACACGGCCAAATTGTTTTTATTTCATCCGTTTTATGCCCCCTACTGGGCGCCACGTTTTAGGCTCAGTTCGTGTTATACAGAGTTCAAATAAAAGAACTCTGTCAAGTATGCTGGTGTGGTCCATGTGGCTTGGCAAATGGCGCATGTCTTTTTGTTTGGATATATATATATATATATATATATGTATATACCAGACACACACGTTCACGGTTCCCAAGAACGGAGTCCAGGCCAGCATTAGTTTTCAAAACCGGATTTATTTCAAAGCTTTCACTCGACGCGTTTCGGGAATAGCCTTCCCTTTCTCACGAGTACAAGAGTTTGTTTGCATCCGTTTTTTAAGTAAATCACGTGACTGTGTTGCGACAAAATTATAATGAACATAGTTAACAGACTACCAGAGTTTCTTATGTCTGGAGCTACGTTGTACACTCATCTTCGCAGAATTTGCGGCAATACTGTAATATCAACTTAAATTTATATTTCACACATTTACGTTTTGGTTAATGCACATTATGCGTCATTGCAGTCAATTTAACACCCCATCCGAGGCATTGGCTTTCTTTCATACTAAATGCTACTGGTGCAAGCGGACTCATGGCTTCACATATTTGAATTGTTTACCAATGCGGAAAGCAATAAAGTTATAAATAATGATACCAACATAAATAAAACATGAAAAGTAAAGGCATCGTGCAAAATGTTTTCACAACCTGACACGGGGCTCGAACTCACAACCATCGGGTTCGCGCCTTAGATCATCAGTCTATTAGATCTATCCCGCAGCATGAACTTCAGCCGCTTATATTCTGCTTAGTGGCCTCCCCGTCCTGTGCTCGATCACTGTTAAGTTTCACGGACCAGATGCACACATTCTTTTAACTTTGGCCCAGCCACTTTAAATGGATAATGCCCCAGTGGGCAATTTCAGCTCTATTTGCAAAGTCTCCGCATGGTTTAATAGGTCACTTTTACATGAAAAGTCAATCAGTCCCATTAGGTATTGCCATTTCAGTACGTACCGCCCCAGTGGGCTATATGTTTTATGTCCGCTCATTGACCATGCCACACCATTCGGGTTATACTAGAGAACAGAGTCTCATGTGCCAATTCTCTCGTGTTTTACTGCAAGTTGATACATACTGCCATACATGTTCTGATTGTGTTGTACTTTCATACTCTCCCACATTCAATGGTACCTGTGATAAATGATAAAATAAAAGTGATTTAGTAACCTTAAATTTTTGTGCCTTCATTTCATTCATTCACTATTAAAAACAAGGTTAGAGGACAGCCAAACAAATAAAATATATATCTTTGCACACAAATCATATTTATCCGAGGTGCACGCCTAGGGCTTCATCACAGTTGTGCCCTTGGGGCTGAAGAGTATGGTATTTGATTATAAATCTTGACTCCAGTCGTCTAAGCTCCTGAAGTCTATTTCCGCCTCTTTCTCTTATGGGCACTTGATCAAGTACCACAAAAGAGAGGAGACTGCTGTTGCTTTTATGGTGAGACGCAAAGTGTCTTGCCATCGGGTACTGTTTATCCTGATTTTTTATGGCTCTAAGGTGTTGTAGAATCCTTTCTTTTGCCGGTTTGATTGTACTGCCCACATAGAATTTGTCGCATGGACATTTAAGGGCATATACTACAAACTCTGTGTGGCAATTCAGATGTTTGGTAATTCTGAACGGGGGACATGATTGTGATAGTTTCACCTCTTTAGTATTGTAACTAAATTTACATGCCTTGCACCTGCCACAGACATAAAATCCTTGGATTGGATTTGTTCTCTTTTTGTTGGCTATCAGGGTTTGGCACACTTTGTCTTTCAGGCATGGGGGTTTTCTGTAGGTGATTTGGGGGTGGTCTCTGAGGCTCGGTAGGATATCTTTGTCAGTTTTGAGGGCATTCCAATATTTGTTAATTGCCTCTCTTACTTCTTTAGTTTGGCAGTGATAATCAGTGATGAATCTCACTCCTTCCTTTTCACTCTCTGTTCCACTAGCTGAGGATTGGTTCTTGTCTTTCTCCGCTACTTTTCTTACCGCCTCCGCGATACATTTTTTGCTGTATCCCCTTACTTTAAACCTGTCACACATGATGTCCCTCTCTTTCTCATAATCTTTCTGTTTGGTACAGTTCCTTCTGGCTCTTAATAATTCCCCATAGGGGATTGAATTAATCAGATTACGGGGGTGACAGCTTTGTGCATGGAGGAGACTATTTCCAGCAGTCTCCTTTCTGTACAATACTGTCACTAAACTTGAATCTTCAATGGTGATTTTAAGGTCTAAGAAATCCACTGTTTTCATGTCAATGTGACTTGTAAATGACAGATTAAAATAATTGACATTCAAGATGGCCACAAACTCTTCAGCCTCCTCTTTAGTGCCCTCCCAGATTATAAAAATGTCATCTATGTACCGGAGCCAGGTGCGGACTCCGGTACGGTATTGGTCTAACTTCCTGACAATGAGTTCCTCCCACCATCCTAGGTAAATCCCAGCAAAGCTTGGAGCAAAGCAAGTGCCCATCGATGTGCCAAGCAATTGGTGGTAGATGGCACCATTGAACAGGAAGTAATTCTGGGTAAGGCAAGTAAAGATCATTTCTAGCAACATTTCAGTATGCAGTGTATATGAGATTGATCTTGTTCTCAAGAAGTGTTTACAGGCTTTGATTCCCATCTCGTGGGGGATATTGGTGTACAGACTGTTGACATCCATTGTCATGAGGAGACAGCCTGGGCCAATCATGGTATTAGATATCTTTTCCAAGAAATCTCCTGAGTCTCTCAGATATGATGGGAGACCTTGTACGATTGGCTGTAGGAAGTGGTCTACATATCTTGATGTATTTTCAAGATTACTATTTCTGGAAGACACTATCGGCCTGCCTGGCGGGTTGATAGGGTCTTTGTGCAGCTTTGGGAGTAGGTACAATGCTGGCAATTTCGGGAATTTACAGTTTAAAAAATTAAATTCCTCTGTTTCTAACAGTTTTAGATTCCTCCATTCACACAATTTGTCATGATACGCCTGATTTTTACTCTCATATACCTTTCTGTTACTCTTCTCATATTTCGTAATATCACTGAGCTGTTTCAAACCTTCTTGTACATACATTTCTTTTGACATTACAACAATGTTTCCCCCTTTGTCCGATTTTTTTATCACAATGGTATGGTCATTACTTAAATCATCTATAGCCTGTCTTTGCTCTGAATTCAGATTGTTTTTTCCATAATTACTGACATTCGCTAGTTTTTTCAATTCTGTGATAACTCCCTTCTCAAACACATCAATTGCTTCATTGTTAATCATTGGTAAAAAAATGGATTTTGGTTTAAATCCACTTTTGCTGCTCAAATCCAGCATGATGTTATCATTGATGAGGTTGATAGTGGAGTTTTCCATTGTATCTACATTTCCCTCCAATTCATGCATTACTTGTACTATGTCCGCATCTCCGATTTGTAATATACTTGGATTCTCAGAGTTTGTACCTGGATCGCTATTCATTCTGGTGGCGAACCATTTCCTCAGTCTGAGTTTCCTAGTAAATTGGAAAAGATCAATGCGGCTCTGTGTATAGTTAAAGGTAGAGGTAGGGCAAAAAGATAATCCAAAGGATAATACCTCTTTTTCGGTGGTGGTCAGATTCCTGCTGGAGAGGTTGATTATAGTTTTGGTGTCCTTCATTTTAGCTTTTTCTGGCCCCTCGTTCTCTTTCCCACAGGGCTTGATGTGCTGGCATCCGTTAAGTTTAATCTTTTTCCTCCTCTCCCTCCTCTTCCTCGTCCTCTTGCTCCTCCGACAAATGCTTTGCTCTGGGATTCTTGTCTCCCTTTGGCCATAAGCGAGAACTCGATTAAAATTTTGTCTTTTGGGCTTAAAAAGCCCGGCCTTGCCTCACTTGGCTGGTTGGTATCATGACCATTCTCTCCTGTTTCGTCTCCCTCATTCACTGTTGGTGTTTCTAAGGAAGTTGATACACCACCCAGTGCAGTTGCTTTCTGTGATTCGGCTCGCAAATGATCATATTTTTTAGAAAACGTAAGTACTTGTCCTCTTTCATAGTCCAAGTGGTCCCTAAGGAACTTCCTTTGTTTTTTCTCCTTGATTTCTTTCTCAAGAGTTTCCAATTTCTTCTCCATTTTCCCCATTTCAGTATCAAATTCATCTTTGGTACACAGTTCCAGCAGTTCATCAGTTATTTTAGCAATTTCCAGCGCACATTTATCACACTCTTTGTTTGCAAATTCAACTAGTAATTTCAACATGATTATAGAACATTCGTGGCTGTTGTTCGCCCACTTCTCCAAGAGCTCAGGGTCCGGGTCATTAAATGTTGGGGTTGTATATATTCTGAGTCCCCTTGGGATTCGACCCACTTCTATGTACTTGGCCAATGTTGTGGCCTCCCACCACTTGGTTTGTTCTATTTTAAGTAGTTTCCATAGCTTTGCCCATAAGTCTTGCTTAGATTTACTTTGCATCCCAGTCCCCAGATTTGGCGGTGTGCTGGCCTTTCCTTCCCCCGGTTCGAGGTCAAAAATCTGTTTGGCTGCCTCCTTCCTTTTGTTGATCCTGGATGCTGCCATGGATGATAGTTTTTAAATCAAATGCGCATCGGGTAAAGATTGAAGATGCGCCCCGGTTTTGATACTATCAGTGCGTGTAATCTATTCTTACACTGCAACTGACTTCCGCTTGCCTTTCTCCTGTTAAATAACAATATATTACCTACTGGTGGTCGCCAGTAAGTAGTCAAATGTAGGAACTAGTTTCCATTGGAAAAGCATTTTTTGTTTTGCCAATAACTTTGGCGCTGTTTGACGAATCTTCACGAATCTTCACGAATCTTCACCAAATTTTCTAAATTAGTATGATCGTCAGTTCAGCTGCTGTGTTGAAAGTTTCTGGGTAATTCGTCAAGCGGGGGCAGTGAAAAAGGGGGTCCCAAAATACTTTTTCCCTATGCAATTTCCTGTAGGAAATTGCATGGGGGAAAAGTGTTGTAATTTCATCTAGCCTGACCCCCTGGATAAAATTACACCAATTTTGGCAGAAAGGTAGGTCTTTGTTCTGAAAGCAAAATGTTTGCTGTTTGGTGTAAATCCATCCAAGTAATAAAAGGAAAATGCAATATAGATATTTAGGGATGTGGATCCCCTGCAGATTCAACAGTCCCCGTGCTGATATCTGATTGGCTGACAACACTTCAACCAGGAAGTGTTTGCAGCCATTTTGGGACTCAGACTCATCGGAGTCCCCAAAAAAAAAAAACTAAGAAGAGGGGGCAGGATATGAATACTCTGACCATCCAGGCCTGGTGCTGGGGTCTACCAGGGAGCCCTTCTGGGCCCAAAATCATTTTTGTCTCATATTTGGCACAAGATTGCAGGTGGATCTGTGAATATGTGGAAAAATTTAAAGAAAAATAAGCGTGGTCTTCCACGTTTGTTTAAAGAATAGGCCTGAGTGGGCCAGGTCACGGGATCATACTTCATAATAAAAAATTGTGAGGGGGCGCATTCAGGCCCCCTCTTGTGGCTCTGAAGAGCCCCAGGGATGCCACCTCCCTGGGGATTTACAATTAAATTAAAGGGGACCCCCCTTCTTAGCCCTGTAGTACCCCAGGTGACCACCACTACCCAGGAGCAACAAATCCAAATGGGTGGGGGATGCACAACCCTATCTCAGGTCCTATTTGGACCCTGGGACCACCACCTCCCCGGGTCCGGCCTTACAATCTGAAAGGAGTACTTCTCTTGTCTCTTTTTGTACTCAAATAGGAAGGGCAAGCTGTCAAGTTTAAAGGTTTGCATGCTCTTGTGACTGAAGTATAGGTCTACTTTTACATGTATTCTCACATGTGTTATGCATTTGAAGTTGGTAACTTAAAAAGCGGGTAGCTTCTCCTATAGTTGGTCAAAACTTCTCAGTTCTGCTCTGTCATTCGTTTGCACAGGCAGACATGTCTTATGTATATAGGTGTTATAGAGCCCCTCAAGCATACTATTGAATTCCCATGTGCCCTGTATTGTGAACTGAAAAAAATACATACACCTTTTTGTACACAAATATACAGAGTATGCTGTTTGAAACACTGGTATACAAGTATTAGTATGTTTATTTTTAAGTAACATATCACTAGGTAAAAGCAGAGACACATGCATGCATACCTTCACAAACTTTGTGAGACTTAAAACAGTGATATGGTTAGGATTGCTGTTCTACATTTAATAGGCCTAACATTCTGAGCAGTCAATGAATAGTGAACCTTCAAGCGAAAAGTGAGGTTTAAGACATGTTGGGAGAAGGATTAGTGATTAGGCTACTTTGTATGAGTCTGTGGAAAGGTACAGTCGAAGTAGGCCTCTTTCTGCACCTCTGTTGCTCTTTCTTCACTTCTCTTGCTTCTTTCTGCATCTTTCTTCCTCTTTCTGGATGTCTGTTTCTCTTCCTGCACTTCTCTTGCTTCTTTTGCGCCTTTCTTCCTCTTTCTGTACCTGTCCTAACTATGTAGTAATAGTTAGAAATTAGCATTCAAGCAACCTTAGAAATTCACTGAAAAACCACAGGTTTCAGGGATATTATAGTTGGTATTAGCATTTAAAAAACCTTAGAAATTCACTGAAAAAAACGCAGGTATCAGGGACGTTATAGTTAGGAATTAGCATTTAAAAAACCTTAGATATTCACTGAAAAAAACACAGGTTTCAGGGACGTTATTGTTAGGCTGATATTTTACTCCTACAAAACCAGAGAAATTCAGCTGTTATAGTCAGCCCAGCTAACTATAACTCGCGCCCCCGTAATGCACTGCGGATGACTTCACATATTACTTCACTCATGACGTGGTCAGTGACATCACTGATGACATCTCAAATGACATCACTGATGATATCATTCACTTAATCTCTGATGTACCCCCTCACACCCCAATATGACCTTTCATACACCCACTCTAAAATACAGACCACCATTCTCGAAAGCATAAACACACCAATACCAGTTAGTACATACCCACTCACTGTTCTACAGCAGTGATACTCAAAGTACAGCCCTGGGGCCGCGTAAGGCCCTCTTGACCTTCACATGCATCCCCCCTTGTGAACAGCAGCACGTGCTACTGTTTAGTTGCTGAACACTAATATTCAGAAAACATGTGTTAAATAAACAGGTAAGCATTTATTAACCTGCAAATAAATGCTTGCCCATTTATTTAAATTTTTTTTTAGCCCTCCTTACACAATACTCGACCCGCCCAGACTCCCTATTGCCACTCTGCTGGCATCAGTTCAGCCCTCAAACACACCATAGACCATACTTTGTGGCCCCTGGGCAAATGTTTGCGAGTACCCATGGTCTACACACACATCCACTCACTCACCCATAGAGTCACTAATACATGCAGTCACTCATCAATACAGCCACTGATATATGCACTCATACACCCATACAGACACTCACACACTGCCACTCACACATAAAGTAAAAATGAGAATAAAAACAATTTAAAAAAAGAATCAATCACACTGCCATTTACTCACCTATACAGTTATACACATACCACCTCACTTATTCATATAGATACTAACAAATACTTACTTTCTTCTACAATTACTGACACAAGCACCCACTCATCCATACAGACACTCTCAGAATCACTCACTCTCACATATAGTAATTTATATACCTAATACTCACATATACTGCCTTTCACATATGTAGCTACTCATATATATATATACCTCTCAGATATTCATTCAGTCACCAACACAGCCATAGCCACACTCACTCACCCATAAAGCCTATTGCAGATGCACTCATGAACCCATACACCCAGTGAATCACCCACTCACACATCCATGCAGGTAGTCACAAACACAGATACTCAAGCACCCATACAGGTACTCAGACAACCAATCATTTACTCATATAGACACTCAAGTAGCTACTCACCAACCCATGCAGCCACTTACACACCAACTGACAGACTGATACAGACATTCACACAGATTAGTCATTCACCCATGCATTCACTAAGACACGTTTAATCACTCACTTATACAGTCAGTCACGCATCCACTAAATCATCCATTTAGATACTCATACACCCACTCAATCTTCAATACACCTTGGTATATATATATATATATATATATGTATATATATATTTGGTGTAAATCCATTCAGCCGTTCAGGCTAAAAGTGAAGCCAACCGCCCTATGGAAAATTGCATGGGAAAAACACGTTTTGGGACCCCCCTTTTTTCTCGGCCCCCCCTTGACGAAACTCCCCCAAATTTTCGGGGGCTGCTCAGAAACAATATGTTCCATATTCCTGAAAATTTCACCCAATTCTGTCCTCAAACGCCAAAGTTATTCGACATAGAATTTTCAAAAAGCCCATAGGAAAAAAATCCTAACTATATATATCTACTGGCGATCGCCAGTAGGTAATATATATATATATATATATATATATATATATATATATATATATATATATATATATATATATATATATATATATATATATATATATATATATATATATATATATTACCTACTGGCGGTCGCCAGTAGGTATATATAGTTAGGATTTTTTCTCTATGGGTTTTTTGAAAATTCTATGTCTAATAACTTTGGCGTTTGTGGACGGAATCGGCTGAAATTTTCAGGAAAATGGCACATTTTGTTTCTGAGCAGCCCTTGAAAATTTGGGGGGGGTTCGTCCAGTGGGGGCCGAGAAAAAAGGGGGGTCCCAAAACGTGTTTTTAACATTGAGTTTTCCATAGGGCGGTTGGCCTCACTTTTAGCCCGAACGGCTGAATGGATTTGCACGAAACTTGGCAAAATTGTAGGGACTGGTAGCCCGATGTGCCTTTTGTAGGTCTCAATATATGTGCTCCAGTGGATTTTGAGAAATTAACGTTTAAAAAAAGATATATATCTGTAACAGCGGACCGGTTAGCGCTCTGGTTCGCGGACTTTTCGCGCAACGGAGCTTTGTGAAGCGAAGCTGATTGGTTCTCCGGCGTCTGTCAACATTCCAAACAGTCCGTAGCGGCCGCCATCTTGTCTCTCGGTAGGATCGAGAGACAAGAGGAGGTCAAAACAAAGGGGGAAATAACTATAAGGGGGCATAGTAGATCCTCGCTGACCCCCTAGGTTTGATGTGGAGGTTTTAAAAGGGCCCCGCGGGGCAAAAAAAAATAATAATAATAATAATCGAACGGCTGAATGGATTTGCACGAAACTTGGCAAAATTGTAGGGACTGGTAGCCCGATGTGCCTTTGCTAGGTCTCAATATATGTGCTTCAGTGGATTTTGAGAAATTAACGTTCAAAAAAAGATATATATCTGTAACAGCGCACCGCTTCGCGTACTTTTCGCGTTACGGAGCTTTGCGAAGCGAAGCTGATTGGCTCTCCGGTGTCTGTAAACATTCCAAACAGTACGTAGCGGCCGCCATCTTGTCTCTCGGTAGGATCGAGAGACAAGAGGAGGCCAAAGCGAAGGGGCAAATGACCATAAGGGGGCATAGTAGATCCTCGCTGACCCCCTAGGTTTGATGTGGAGGTTTTAAAAGGGCCCCGCGGGGCAAAAAAAAAAAATAATAATAATAATCGAACGGCTGATGACCATAAGGGGGCATAGTAGATCCTCGCTGACCCCCTAGGTTTGATGTGGAGGTTTTAAAAGGGCCCCGCGGGGCAAAAAAAAAAAATAATAATAATAATCGAACGGCTGAATGGATTTGCACGAAACTTGGTAAAATATTAGGGACTGGTAGCCCGATGTGCCTTTGCTATGTCTCAATATATGTGCTTCAGTGCATTTTGAGAAATTAACGTTCAAAAACAAGATATATATCTGTAACAGCGCTCCGCTTCGCGGAGATAAAATTATATCTGTATTACCTAGCTGTTGCTAACACCAGTTAGCGACGGCTAGTAGGAGATAGCGACCATCTTGGGTCCCACTTTGCATGTGAGTGATATTTATCACTAATGACATGCAAAGTGGGCATGCCAAGATGTTAGCGACTGGAAACAGTCGCTAACATCGCTATCTCCTATTATCAACTTTTGGAAATATTCGAGATAAGCGCGAATATCTCCAAAAAGTAACAGCTGCCCTGAGCAGTTCTTAGCCATGTTATCCAATGGGAGGTGGATAACATGGCTAAGAGCATTAGCTCGGTAATGCATGAATATCGCGGAGTTTTCAGCGATATTAATGCATTGCGCTCGTTTTTTATCGTATTTGCGATAAACCTTGATAATAGCAAGGTTTATCTGCGATAATTTCTGACGGTAAAAAAATCTTTGCAATGCATCGTTAGGGATAAATATCGCTTAACTTTGGTAATATGCCCCAACGTCTGTTAACGTTCGATTCGAAGGAAATCAGGAATTGTTGAAAAACATTGTGTGCGCCATCTTGTCTTTTTTCAAATGCCACACTTTTGTCGTGCACGGCAGCCATTTTAGATGCCTTGACCAGATCCACTCTGTGCACGCTGTCGATCCTTAGCATGGCTCCCCACCCTCGCAAGCATCTCCCCCAGGCAGTGGTCACCCCCGCTCTCTGTTTTATGCATGGGTAATAAACCTCCCCCCATCTGCGCTGTTCTTCCCTGAGAATCACACCCTGTGCCCGCCCGACACCTCCCTTTCGCCCTATTCACTACCGCACCCTCTGACACTCCTTTTCCTCTGTGTCCGATTGTCCAGGCCGGTCCTAGGCTATCAGCTAGCCCTGCAGATGTAGTTTATGGCCACAGCTGTAAAGAATCACCCGTCTTCAAAGGAGTTATAGTAGATCAAGGCCCACACTCGATGAGATCCGTCACAGCAGAAGCGTTGCTATTATCTGAAAACCATCCTGTATTGTGATTGGGGAGGGGACCGAGCGTGAAGCGGAAGATTCCAGGGATGACTCGTTGTACATCAAAGTTTTTACAATTATGTGTCACATTAAAAATATATAGCACTCCGACAAAGTAGTAAGATTATAAAACTTTCATAATTTATAAATATATACAAGAAAACAAAAATAGTAATAACATATAAACATTTTTAGAGAAAAACAACGAAGTAGCGGTCGGCTGTGCGAATAGTCCCAACGCAGCACAACGTCCAGATTTCCGGCGTGGGGCGTCGCGGGGGGTGGGTCATCAGTAGCAAACTGTTGTGCGAATAGTTCCAAGGCAGCAGAACGCGCCGAAATCTAGATGACACGAAAGTGATGTCTAGTAAGTTGCCACCCAGCAAATAACGGCGTGGGGCGTCGCGGGGGGTGGGTCATCAGTAGCAAACTGTTGTGCGAATAGTTCCAAGGCAGCAGAACGATGGCACCAAGGTGATGTCCAGTAAGTTGCCGCACTGGTTTTGGTATCCTACAATGCTGCTCCGAATAACGGCGTGGAGCGCCCCGGGGGAGGCGGCGTGAACGGGCCTCTCCAGGTGGAGTCTCATCTGTTTTAGTGGGGCGCCCCTTTACCGTTTCAGTTGCCATTCCGTCCGCTTTTGGTCCACTGTGTCAAAATCCGCCATTCAGCTGAGTTGCGCCCACTCTTGCGGTGCAGCGATAGGCGGCTGTCACAGGACTCTCAAAATGGCGGCAGGCTGTTTCCTTTTTGGGCCTGGTCCACTGAAATGGCCCTGGGACACCTTGGAAATCGGACGCTTGTCTGCTAGGTCTTGGACCCCATTCTCGAAAGCGTCCCCTCCGCCTTGAGAATTCATCAAAAGTTTTGGGGGCTCCGACTCCTGCAGGCTTCTGGTGGGGAGCGGCTGCCATGATTGCTCGCGGAATGACCACGACTGAGCTACGAGATGGTGGTGCTTTCATGCTGACGCCAGCTTCAGTCTGAAACATCCAGAAACAAGGTGGGGCTTTCATCGTTTGGGGGAAAAAAAAAGTTTTCATCCAATGAAAAGTGTTGTTTTTAGGTCATATGATCAAGCCTTCCATCATTAGGAAACCAAAAGTAAAATGAACCAATGAAAAGTTTTATAAACAAGTCACATGACCTGTTATGCGGCATAGGGTATAAAATGCGGAGAAAATACGTTGGCACGTGAGTCGGCGTCAGTAGCGGACCGATGTGCGAATAGGCCGAAGGCAATACAACGCGCCAAGATCCGGATGGCACCGAGGTGGTGTCATAGTTGAGAGTTCTGAGCAGCGGTTGTAACACTGTCTGAAGCTTATTTGCAGCTGCTGCAGCTTCACTACGCGCCAAGATCCGGATGGCACCGAGGTGGTGTGTAGGAAGTTGCCGCACTGGTGTGGCCATCCTACAATGCTGAAAGTCGGCGTGGGGCGCCCCGTTGGCCTGTGAGTTTGCGTCAGTAGCGGACCGATGTGCGAATAGGCCGAAGGCAGCACAACGCGCCAAGATCCGGATGGCACCGAGGTGGTGTCTAGTAAGTTGTCGCACTTCTGTGGCCATCCTACAATGTTGAAAGTCGGCGTGGGGCGCCCCGTTGGCCTGTGAGATGGTGTCAGTAGCGGACTGATGTGTGAATGGGGCCAAAGGCAGCGCAACAATATTTTCTACTATATTTCCGGTGTAGAAGACACCACAAGGCGCTGAGATGCCAAGATCCGGATGGCACCGAGGTGGTGTGTAGCAAGTTGCCGCACTGGTGTGGCCATCCTACAATGCTGAAAGTCGGCGTGGGGCGCCCCGTTGGCCTGTGAGATGGCGTCAGTAGCGGACCGATGTGCGAATAGGCCGAAGGCAGCACAACAATATTTTCTGACTGACACCACAAGGCGCTGAGATGCCAAGATCCGGATGGCACCGAGGTGATGTCTAAGTTGCGGACTGATGTGCGAATGGGGCCAAAGGCAGCGTAACAATATTTTTTGTATGGAAGATACCACTAGGCGTTGAGATGCCAAGATTCGGATGGCACTGAGGTGATGTCTAGCAAGTTGGTGTGGTCATCCTACAATGCTGAAACTCGGCGTGGGTCACCCCATTAGCCTGTGAGATGGCGTCAGTAGCGGACCGATGTGCGAATAGGCCGAAGGCAGCACAACGCGCCAAGATCCGGATGTCACCGTGGTGGTTTCATAGTTGAGAGGCACTTCATCTGCAGTGGGGCGCCGAGATCCGGATGGCACCGAGGTGATGTCTAGCAAGTTGCTGTACTGGTGTGGTCATCCTACAATGCTGAAACTCGGCGTGGGTCGCCCCATTAGCCTGTGAGATGGCGTCAGTAGCGGACCGATGTGCGAATAGGCCGAAGGCAGCACAACGCGCCAAGATCCGGATGTCACCGTGGTGGTTTCATAGTTGAGAGGCACTTCATCTGCAGTGGGGCGCCGAGATCCGGATGGCACCGAGGTGATGTCTAGCAAGTTGCTGTACTGGTGTGGTCATCCTACAATGCTGAAACTCGGCGTGGGTCGCCCCATTAGCCTGTGAGATGGCGTCAGTAGCGGACCGATGTGCGAATAGGCCGAAGGCAGCACAACGCGCCAAGATCCGGATGTCACCGTGGTGGTTTCATAGTTGAGAGGCACTTCATCTGCAGTGGGGCGCCGAGATCCGGATGGCACCGAGGTGATGTCTAGCAAGTTGCTGTACTTGTGTGGTCATCCTACAATGCTGAAACTCGGCGTGGGTCGCCCCATTAGCCTGTGAGATAGCTGTTCTTTGGATTTGGGCCTGGTCCACCAAAATGGCCCTGGGACACCTTAGAACTCGGACGCTCGATTTTTTTTTCCTTTCCTGTACATGCAAAAAAAGGTAAATGCCCGGTACGTTACACGCTTCATCTGCCACGATGAACTCTCCAGAGGAACCGAAAAAAAATATAGTTGTGGTAACTATACCATGCATCGTCATATGGAGAGGTGGCACCAATTAATTATAGTGCTGCATAAAAGAGAGATTTGGAGGAGAACCCCTGACCTGCTAGTACATTCATCAAAGAAGTGGCACTGAGAGCTTCAGAGGCAAGGGAAACGGTCCCACATATTTAGAAGAACTTTGGAAAGATTAAAATGACATGTTTAGATTGTGGCAAATTAATTTCATGTGGACAGATGAGTGTTACTCTAATAAATACAGCATATGAACATCATCATAGTCGATGGTTGGTAGAGACATTTTGACTATATCCTGGACCTGCCCGTCCTCGCCCAAAATGGCGCCAGAATAAATGGGACTCGTAACTCCTTGTTGTGTACTGGTTGCAGAACCTTGAAATCACGAGATACGTATGCAGTTTTGAAGCACATGGCGGGCGGGGACGAGAATTGATTGAATATTTCGACATCCCTATTGATATTAAGTTCTGATGTGTTATTGATTACTGTACTGTTGAAAGTTCGAATTAACGTCACCCATGGTACTTGCCCGCAAATGTATATCTAGATAATTTTATTGTAACTGGCCCTGTCGTATTTTAATTATAAAATGTACGTCCACCGATTCCGTAACTGTTAGACACCTTAGTTCTTGCAACCTAATGGCCCGCCCGTTACGTTCCTCTACAGTGTACTTTACTTTACTTTGTGTAAATGTCTATTCATCATATACGATTACAGTTTGCTCCGTGGCCGGCCCACGTGGTTATAGGCTCGTATTTGTATAATGAAATTTTCACAATAAAGGTTTTTAAAAGAAAACATGGTAGTAGTATATACATTGGTAAAGTTTTTAATAATAGTCACTGTTTTAGAATCATTAAAAGGCAAGTGAAATAAAGCAGACCAATTACATGAAGGGTAAAAGGTATAATACGAAGGAACGCAGTAAAGATAAATGGTCAAGGGCTGTTGTGTTTTCTATTCCTGCAACATAAAGTGATCGATAAGAATCTCATATTCAGGCGTATCGGCGACTAAGACAGCAGGTCGACCCTCTTTTGCTCAACGGCTCCGTCATGGGACGAAGAAACGCTCTTTTTCTCGAAAAAAGAATATATTTTACTTGCAGGACAGTTGTAAAATTTCCGGGAAAGTACATTAGCCTGGAACATTATAACATATATTTAAGAAAAAATAATGTTCGGAAGTAATGAAAAGCGTAATTTTTAGGTCATATGACCAAGCCTTTCATCATTACAATAAGAAAAGTAAAATGAACCAATGAAAAGTTTTATTAACAAGTCACATGACTTGTTATGCTTATGTTACGCGCTGCGCGCCCCGGATGACTTCCGGATGCGCTAACGCGGCGCGTCATATGACGCATTACGCGACAACGCAGGTACAGAATATAGTCAAAATGTCTCCACCAACCAGCGGTCGGAACACAACCCCTTTCAGCAGGCTAAATAGTTCTGTTAAATGACAACAGAAGGGACAGGCAACAAGAACCATCAGTCAAAGAGGGGAGGGCTAGTTCTTCTCTACCGGGTTACATTGGGGCGCTACCGGAACTGATCGAATTGGTAGTCTACAGTGTTTCTGGATGTTTCAGACTGAAGCTGGGGTTAGCATGAGAGCAGCACCATTTCGTAGCTCCGTCGTGGTAATTCCGCAACCAATCATGGCAGCCGTTCTTTATCGTTATTTTGGGCGGGGTGGGTGGCGGAGCCGAGCTGTTTTGCAGCCATCATTGTGTGGAGTTCAGTTCATCTCACTAGTTTTGTATTTGTCATGAGGGGTTGTTCCTAATGTTTCTATTTTAGCGAGGTCAAAAAGAGATCCCATTAGTGGCCTACTGATTTTGCTCGATTCCTTTTCTTTTTTTTTACACGATTTTTCGTTATCTGCAAAGACTAAACAGAGTATTGCGACTCTGTGTTTGTTTGTAAATAGAGAATGAACCAAAGAGAACTAATTCTAAAACAGTAAATACTTGGATAACAATGAATCAAATGGAGAGAGAAGCAGGCACGACGGATTACAATGGGGGCAAAGACCTGCGTTAACTACCTTTCACTATCTGCAAAGAGAGAGTACTCCTAATAGAAATGAGGGGGGGGGGGGGGCACCATTCAAAGCAGATCAGTGTGCATAAACACGAAAATGTTTTCACTTACCACGTACTTGACATTCGACAGCTTATGATATTTGCTATTAAAAAACCATTGAAATTCACTGAAAAAACCATAGGTTATAGACCATATATAGTTAGGAATTAGCATTTACAAAACCTTGAAAATTCACTGAAAAAACCATAGGTTATAGACCATATATAGTTAGGAATTAGCATTTAAAAAACCTTATTTTACTCACACAAAACCATTGAAATTCCATATATAGTTAGTTGCACTAACTATATATCGCGCACCTGCAATCCACTGCTGATGATGTCACATATTACATCATTCATGACATGGTCAGTGACATCACTGATGACATCACTGATGACATCTCAAATGACATCACTGATGACATCACTGATGACAACATCCAGTGACTGTATGTTTCTGTAAAGTTAAAATATATCTTACATATTGAAGAATGAGTGGATGTATAAGTGTCTGGATGAAGGATTTAGTAGGTGCGTGACTGACTGTATGAGTGAGTGATTAAATGTGTCTCACTGAATGCATGGGTTAGTGACTAAACTGTCTTAATTTGTGCATCATTATGTCTGTTGTTCTGTAAACTGCTGCATGTGTTGATCATTAGCTATACGAGAGGCTATATGTGTTATTAATTGCTTGCCCAAGTATTTCTATGGGAGATTGAGTTTGTGTGGGGGTGGCTGAAAGGTGTGTGACTCTATGCATAGATGTGTGAACAGTTTATTCACTAGGTGTATGAGTTCAAGAGTGCATGTGGAAACAGCTACATGGGCAGTTGACTGTGTGCATGAGTGTATTGATGAGTAAATGGATATCTCAATGCTACATGTCATAGTAAGTACATATGTAAAACACAGTACATGTGAGAGTTGGCATATATAAATAACTGTGCATGAGAGCCACCGAATGAGTGAGTGGTTGTATCGATCATTGTGAACTTGTATCAGGGATTGTATAAGAGAGTAAATATGTGTTAGTATATGTTTCAATAAGTAAGGTGTGTTTAACTGTATAGTTGAAGAAATGGAGATGAGATTGTTTCTTTGCATGACTGACTGGGTGTGTGAGTAACTCCATGGATGAGTGGAAGTGTGTGAGTGTCTGTATACACTGAGTGTATCTAAGATTATATTAGAGTCTGAAGAGGTTTATCGTATTAGCACAAGAATGATGTCAAATGAGATGTCATTAGTGATGTCATCAGTGATGTCATTTGAGATGTCATCAGTGATGTCATCAGTGATGTCACTGACCATGTCATGAATGATGTAATATGTGACATCATCAGCAGTGGATTGCAGGTGCGCGATATATAGTTAGTGCAACTAACTATATATGGAATTTCAATGGTTTTGTGTGAGTAAAATAAGTTTTTTTAAATGCTAATTCCTAACTATATATGGTCTATAACCTATGGTTTTTTCAGTGAATTTTCAAGGTTTTGTAAATGCTAATTCCTAACTATATATGGTCTATAACCTATGGTTTTTTCAGTGAATATATATATATATATATATTTATATATATATACCATTCTTAAACTTTTTAGAAACACTCAGTCACTGGATGATGTCATTTGAGATGTCATCAATGATGTCACTGACCATGTCATGAGTGATGTAATATGTGACGTCAACAGCAGTGCATTGCGGGGGCCCAAGTTATAACAGCTGAATTGGATGTATGACGTTACAATGCATAGTTTTTACCACGCATACCTTTACAACGTGTTTTTTACATCGCATACCATTACAACGCATAGCGCTTTTGGGTGTTGGATAGTGAATAGTTTAATTTCCTAGTCCAACTCCAGTCCCCGTGGACACTAGGGAAGGTTATTGGATAGTAAATTAACCTATTCCCTATCCTAGAGCGCCCCCCAGCGCAATGTGTTGTAATAGTTTGCGTTGTAATGACCGCGATGTAATGGTAGTGCGTTGTAAAAGTTTCGTTGTAAAGGTTGTGTACCGCAAAAAACTGTTAAAAAAGGGTGTTGCATGAATCAATTACAATCTCGATTAGATTTGGAATATTTTTAAAAACAGCATTGAGTGCAATTGACACATATGTGATAATGAAAACATTCTACACATCATAAAAAAGCCTACACATCAGACTAAGTTTTGACGTGGGAGAATATAAAAAGTAAAACTCACATAGGGTGATTCATGGCAGACCACATTATTTCATACACGGAAAGTGCAGAGTGCAAATAAATAAATAAATTACCTAAAAACGTATAACTATCAAGTTTTTTTAAAAAGGATGACCTAATACAACAATTATTATATTCCTTATTCTCTGTGAAGCGGGTATAAAGTGATCTAATTTCAGAACTAGCGTAAATAGCAATAATAGACATTTTCCACAATATAAATTGGTAGAAACAATTATTTCTTTTAACCATCTGGAAAGCCATATGAGACCTTTCATCGTACTTTTGTGTATGTCCTGCGTGTGCACCACATTGAGAATAGGAAACCTGCGACAGAGTAAACAATCGGGATGCTAGTATCATGCTTCAATATCCTAAAGGCATCGCAGCACCATCTGGTTCCAAGATTCCTGCACATCTGCACCAGCCATCGTTTCCTTGCCTTGTGATAGCCAGGGCAGCTAAACATCACATGAAGTACTGACTCATCAGGGCAGTCACATGCCGGGCAATTGGAAGCTTGAGTATCCCCCACTTATGCGTGAAGCTGCGAAGAGGGAGTGTCCCATACCTGAACTGGAGGTAAAGCTTTTTGGCCACTATCGGTTTGATTATATCTAAGACCGGCTCAAACTTATACCTATCTTTAAGTTCTACAAAGGCCATAGTTAGTCTACCATTACGAGAACAACTATAAAGCTGTGTCTGGTTGTATTCCTCAAAAAGGGCCTTCAGTGATCTACTTGATATAGACAGACACACGGTCTCTGGATGGGCCCAAAGCTCGCCCAACCCCAGTGTAACTAGCCAATGTTTAATATAGGTGAGCCAAGGGAGTTTAACAGCCCCTCTTAGATTCAATATTTCCAAAAGTTCCTCCCTATAAGATAAAAGTTCAGGGGTAACCCCCAAACATCACCAATACAATAAAGGTTTCAGATTTACTACATCCGCAATTGGCATAAGGCCCAAGTCTAATCGTGGTGGAATGAGTGGAGTACTCCGTAGGAGTTTAAGTAGCTATCTAAGGAAATTATTCTCTACCTGAGTGAGATTTTCTTGGCTAACGTGTCCCCAGAGTTCTGCACTGTATAGCGCCCCTCCCCGGGCTTGAACTTTGTAAATTTCGATCGCCGGGCTCAATGGCTTCTGACTAGTCTTACAATAAAACTTCATGATCCCACCCGATGATTGTGCTAATTTTAATTTTTATATCTGGAATATATATATATATATTGCCACTAGATAGTGACATTTAGGTCTCTTTTTCCATAGACAGCGCATTTTTTGTAAATGCTAATAACTTTGGCTCCATTTGACGAATCCTTACAACACTTTCCCCAAAAAAGCTTCATCCCTGTGCACACTGTACTACAACTCATTGTCCCCATGGGGAGAGGTCTGAGGGAGAGGTGAGTGTGTCCCCACATTCAAGTATGCACACCAACACACCAAGACACTGTTCCTAACAGAGAGGATACTCAATTTCTATACCCTACTACCCACAGCCTACTTTGCACATATGTTACTATGTGGATATGTCTCGGCTGACTGGGTAGTGTGTTTAATCATCATAGTGTCTATACTTTCTACACAAGACAGACTTCTCAGAATAGAGGTAAATTCCTTCTCATAGCGATACAAAAGGGGATGATGGACGGAGCGTTTGAGCAAATCAAACACTCACCCCCAGTCAACTGATCTGGGTTTAATCCATCACCATTCTTTAGCTCACTCAGCCACCCCTGTTCAGACATGGCCATATGCAAATCAGTCTGACCATGTGCCTCATGGGAAGAGTCCAGCCCGAACTGCCAAGCCATGTCTTCCCTGGACCGAAAACAAGCATCCTGGGACTGGTTTCGGATTCATAATCCTCATCAGCCAGGTTATCTTGAATTCAGTGGCCAAGTGAGCAAGGGACTCACGTCTGAGCATACCCTGCCACACTTAGGGCGAACAAAGCGATACAAAAGGGGATGATGGACGGAGCGTTTGAGCAAATCAAACACTCACCCCCTGTCAACTGATCTGGGTTTAATCCATTACCATTCTTTAGCTCACTCAGCCACCCCAGTTCAGACATGGCCATATGCAAATCAGTCTGACCCTGTGCCTCATGGGAACAGTCCAGCCCAACTGCCAAGCCATGTCTTCCCTGGACATGAATTCCTATGGAGTAGTGTGCTGCTCATCTGTAAAGCACTTCAGTGCCTAAATCAAGGGTAGTAAGCACAAAAGTGGATTATTAATATTCTAAGGATCTCAGAAGTTTGTGATCATGTTCTGTTTATAAGAGGAGTGTGCAAAGTGTGCTTAATTATTTTATGTAATTTCGCTAAATTTTTGAAAAATTCAACACATTTTTGCATAATTACACAAAATGAGAATATGCACTTAGCACTATATTTTAGTGTGAACTGCGTTCTCAAATCCATTTTGGAATGTGAGGGTGCATTTTGAACTAAAATGAATGTGCCAAAAGCACAAGTACTACAAGCAACAGCAGCTTGAGTTCTGGTCATTTGCATTACACACGAGCTATAATTTTGCATCAAAAGCATTGTAATTACAAGGCTATTGTGATTGCGTAATCTTGAGAATGTCACATAACAAGCAAAATGTGAAATTCCTGAAATTATAGCAGAATTTCAATGTCACCAAGACCTCCTTGTTAATAGTGTACTGAAGTGCTCTTTTGCAAGCGATATACAAAAACACCACGGGCCTTATTTATGAAGGTCTTGCGCCGCCGATGCGTCACTTTTAAAATGGGAAAAAGTGACGTACCAGTGGCGCAAGGCCTTCATAAATGAGGCCCCACATACATATTATCACACAGACAAATGTAAGGATAAAACTAAGTTTACCTATTGTAAAGTTATAACAGATCTCTTTCACAGATTGTAGAGATCCAGATATTAAGTTTCAGAGTGACGTACTAAAATGGAAGTGGGGGTAAATCAGGTTTGGTACAACCAAAAGGGTATGCTTCCACAAAAGACATGGCTGCATTTGTTTGAAGTGAAAGTACAAATAAGATGGCTTTTAATTGCAGCCATATCTTTGTCTCTCCGTAGCCTTTTGACATGCTAATGCACCCAACACATTTTCAAGCCTTTTCAAGCAACAAGTAGCACCTGGCAATAGTGAGAGGAGCTGGAAGTGAAAGGGATTGCAAAGGAGTTAAGTGCATTAGCATATCGAAACTAAGCACTTAACTACATCAGGGGAGCAGGTGGCAGGCACTGCAAATGATGCCCCCTGGAGTGACACCATCGGTGTAGGTGGGAAGCAGGCAAGCCAGTCCCATCTGCTCTGATTCTTCAACAGCTGAATATCTTCTCTTGCTGGACTGCCCGCACCCAGTGAAAGCTTCCTTTCGTGCTCCTGCTTGTTTGCCTTGTTTGTCTTTAATGAGCAGTGAGGAAGTCTTTCCCTTGATGCGCTCTCTTAGAGAGATCATGGGCGCTGGGAAAAAGTAGGGTGTGTGCATGCACATTTGCACACTTTATAGGGAACATAGATTACAACAATATTTTAATTAATCTCTTATTACCGATTAATATTAAATAATAACTGAACATGTGAAAAAGAACTCTAAACAGTAGATTACAACACAATATAGACCTCTGGTGGGTAATCACAGACTTAATATAGTTATATAATAACATGTAATACTATATGGTTTCTAAAAACTGATTACTCTCTTTCTGAATTATGATTACGAATTCAGTGTAAAAACAAATCAAAGGCTATGAAAAGTATGCTATTACAAAATTAATAAACTTGCTCAGAAAATGTCTCAAGATGAGAGTCAGAGGAACTGAGGAGATAGACAATCTCAACACAAACATTGTTGATTACTCTGTTTTTTACTCAAATATCATTCTTTAGAAATATTTTACTGTTAAGTTACAATCCAGAATACTGTCCTCACGCCGGATATATTTTTCAGTTATTCTACCATACATACACTTGAAAAAAAAATCCTTCAGAAAAGCCTAGAAATTCCCTAAAAAAACAAAGGTTAAAGTAACATTATAGTTGGTGAATTTATCAGTCACAACATTAACATGTTGATCAAAAAAAAAACACAGAAATTAACCAGCTATGGTTTTCAGCGCTAACTATAACTTGTGTTTCTGCCATGCACTGCTTATGATCTCACATATGACATCACTCATGACATGTTCCAGGACATCATTTATGAAATCACTGCTGACGTCTCAAATGACATTATTGATGACATCACTGATAATATCATCCAACGAGTGTGCAAGTTTGTTTTACAGGTCACATAGTGGCGAGTACCTTCCATATTACTTTTCTATATAATTTTGGACAGCTTGAATACAGCTAATGAGTATACGTTTTTACACAATGCATGTGCTCCTGATGCACAATAGCTGTGCTGAGATATTTAAAAAAGAGTTATAAATGTTTGTATTCAAGAGTAACTCTGAGTGCAAGCAACCATTTTCTTGTAGTCATTATGCCCCACACAACGTTTTGGTTCTACATGAAATGTTTCCAACAGGAGAAAGATTCCACATAGTAGATACAAACTTTTATAAGCATCATTAAGTTATTAGAGAGAATTGTGTCACCAAGATAATTTATACTTAACATGAAGGAGTATGTGCACCTGGTACTAACCTATGCATGCATGCTTGTTTTAGTTTAGAAGAAGGGCTATCTGGAAAGTTTGGACCACAGTATGAAGGGTGCAGGTAGTATGATCTTTAGCACCTTCAGATACAACTGCTGCATAGAATGTACACTTTACTAGATTCTTTTGAATATTCTGTAGTGTATTTCTCTTGAGAGTTTCAGTGTTTGCAAACAGTGTGGTATATAAGAAACTCTACAAACACAAAGAGATGATGGACGGAGTGCTGAAACTTTTCAGACACTCACCCCCAGTCACAGATCTGGGTTGAATCCATCATTGTTATTTAGCTCACTTCGCCACCCCAGTTCATACCCAGCCAAATGCAAAGCAGTCTTGACCCTGTTTTTCATGGGAACAGTCCAGCCCGAACTGCCAGGTCAGGTCTACCCTGGACCGGAAAAAATCAGCCTGGGACCGTTATGGGGGTAACACCCCTCATCAGCCAGGCTAGCTCGACTCCAGTGGCAAAGTGAGCAAGGGACCCATGCCTGGGCATACCCTGCCAACTTAGGGCAAACAAACCAAACACAAGGAGATGAGGGACTATCTCCATAGTGTAAACCCTGTTCACACTATTCAGTCCTCTACAGATATGAACTTCATTTCTTAATGTAGGTTCAGAGTGTGATAGGGTTTTGCATTTGTTTTGGAATTGGCATTCACTAATTTGGATTTCTCAGAATAGTTGTATACAGATTGAACACTGTACCCACTTGTGGGACACCCCCGCGCCGCACGGCCACCAGCTGCTGCGTGTGCCCCATTGCCTGCCTTCTGCCTCGCCGACGGCCTCGCTGCCGCCTTGGTCGCTCCCCTTTGGTTTTCGCCAGTTGTTTTGCCCTAAATTTGTGCTTGTTTCTGTTGTGCCGTGTGATCGTTTCTTTTGCTGTTTTCACCATTGTTTTGCCCGCCATTTGTGCCTGTATTTCTGTGCCGTGACATCGTTTTCCTTCCTGTTTTTGCCTTTTATTTTGTCCTCCACTTGTGCCTGTTTCACTTAAAGTAACCTCTGTGCCGTGTTTCAGGTTCCTTCCTGTTTGGCCGCCTACCTCGCCGCCCTCCGCTCTCCCTTCCCGCTTCCCGCTTCCCGCCACCGCCATTTGCCCCGCCCCTTTTCTCTTCTGTTCCCTCCCCGCTCCCGCCTCCCAGCTGCTCCGCCCACCCGCGCACTTCGCCTTAAATGGCGACCGTGCGAACGCGCAGCGGTCACGCGCAGCGGGCGCGCCGATTGTGCGCCGAAGGCGCGCCAAAGGTAAGCCCGTCTGCGCCCGTCCGCGCCTGGACCGCGTCCAGGGCCAGGACCCCTGGCCCCCACCGACGGAAGACGACCCGCCGAACCTACACCACCGCCGATCTCATCGCACTCAACACAGGCCGCATCCCAGGATGTCATCGAGCCGCCCCGAAGCACACCCACGGACCCTTCAGCTGCCAAACCTGCAAGTTCACCTGCATCCGGACCTCCCCTGCACCCGCCAAGCCGAACACCAGCAGCAACCACCTCAAGTGCATCCTGCTCAACACCCGCTCCGTCCACAGACACGCCGTAGAACTCTGGAACCTCCTCGACACCACCGCCCCTGACGTTGCCTTCCTCACCGAGACCTGGATGAACGCCTCCTCAGCCCCAGACATCGCCATCCCAGAGGGCTACAAGATCATCCGGAAGGACCGCACCGCCAACCAGACGGGAGGAGGCATCGCCATCATCCACAGAGACACCATCCGCATCACGACCAACACCGACGACACCCTAACCACCGCTGAACACCTGCACTTCCAGATCCACACCAACCCGAACACCACCCTCAGAGGCACCCTGATATACCGACCCCCGGGGCCACGCACACGATTCAGCGAGGACATCGCCGACTTCATCAGCCCGCATGCCCTCCCCTCCGCGGACTACATCCTCCTCGGGGACCTCAACTTCCACCTGGAGAACAACAGCGACCGCAACACCATCAGCCTGCTCGACAACCTCGCCAACCTCGGACTCAAGCACCTGGTGTCCACCCCCACCCACCTCGCCGGACACACACTCGACGCCGTCTTCTCTTCCAGCAAAGACGTCACCTTCAGCCACGCCACAGGACTCCACTGGACGGACCACAGCTGCGTCCACTTCACCTTCAGAAGAACGACGACCCACCACCACCAGCAACAGGTTGCCCGAAGAAGCTGGAACAAGATCACAGCCGACCAGCTCACCGCCTCCCTGAGCCAGCACCCTCCTGCCGGCTCAGCGAACCCCAGCCAGGCCGCCGACAACCTCACGAAGTGGATCAACAACTGCGCAGACGAACTCGCCCCTCTGAGAACACCACCCAGCAGACCCTGCAGCAGAAAAACACCATGGTTCACCGACGAACTCAAGAGCTCCAAGAAGAACTGTCGAGCCCTCGAGAAAGTCTGGAGAAGGGAACCTACTACGGACAACATGTCCACCCTCAAGCTCGCCACCCGGAAACACCACCAACTGATCCGCGCCACCAAGAAAAATACATACAAGGACCGGCTGGACAACAACGCACACAACTGCAAGGAACTCTTCAACATCGTGAAAGAGCTCTCCAACCCCAACGCCGGAAACAATGACATCACCCCGTCGCAAGACCTCTGCAACTCCCTCGCATCCTACTTCCACAACAAGATCGCGGACATACACAACAGCTTCAGCAACCAACCAACGCAAGCCACAACCGCAACAACGCCACCCACCACCACCCTCCGCACCTGGACTCCGATCAGCACCGAAGACACCATCCGCACAATGAACTCCATCCATTCCGGATCTCCGACTGACCCCTGCCCTCACCACGTCTTCAACAAGGCCGACGCTGTCATTGCACCCCACCTGCGGGACATCATCAACACCTCCTTCGACACCGCCACCTTCCCTGAGAGCTGGAAGCACGCCGAACTCAGCGCTCTCCTCAAGAAACCCACAGCAGACCCCACCGACCTCAAGAACTACCGTCCCATCTCGCTCCTCCCGTTCCCGGCCAAAGTCATCGAGAAGACCGTCAACAAACAGCTGGCCGCCTTCCTCGAGACGAACGGATACCTCGACCCCTCACAGTCTGGCTTCCGAGCGAACCACAGCACCGAGACCGCCCTCATCGCTGCCACCGATGACATACGAACTCTGATGGACAACGGAGAAACAGCGGCCCTCATCCTCCTGGACCTCTCCGCGGCTTTCGACACTGTCTGCCACCGCACCCTAGTACAGCGCCTCGGCAACATCGGAATACAGGACAAGGCACTGGAATGGATCACCTCCTTCCTCGACGGAAGAACACAGAGAGTCCGCCTACCACCGTACAAGTCAGAGGCCACCAAAGTCATCTGCGGCGTCCCTCAAGGATCCTCACTGAGCCCCACCCTCTTCAACGTCTACATGAGCCCCCTCGCGGCCATCGCACGCCAACACAACCTCAACATAATCTCCTACGCCGACGACACCCAGCTGATCCTCTCCCTGACCAACGACCCCGCCACCGCCAGAGCCAACCTGCACGAAGGGATGAGAGAGGTAGCCGAATGGATGACGACCAGCCGCCTGAAACTGAACTCGGACAAGACGGAGGTCCTCATCCTGGGCTCCTAGCCCTCCGCCTGGGACGACTCCTGGTGGCCCCCCGCCCTGGGCACCGCACCCAAACCGACGGACCACGCACGCAACCTGGGCTTCATCCTGGACTCCTCCCTCTCCATGACCAGACAAGTAAATGCCGTCTCCTCATCTTGCTTCAACATCCTGCGCATGCTACGCAAGATCTTCCGGTGGATCCCCACCGAGACGAGGAAGACGGTCACCCAGGCACTCGTCACCAGCCGACTGGACTACGGCAACGCCCTCTACGCCGGAACCACCGCCAAGCTCCAGAAGAGACTCCAGCGGATCCAGAACGCCTCAGCCAGACTCGTCCTCGACATCCCCCGACGCAGCCACATCTCCGGACACCTGAGAGATCTGCACTGGCTCCCGGTCAACAAGAGAATCACCTTCCGTCTCCTCACCCACGCACACAAAGCCCTACACGACCAAGGCCCGAGCTACCTCAACAACCGGATCAACTTCTACACCCCCAAACGCCTCCTCAGATCAACCAGCCACGCCCTCGCCGCCGTCCCCCGCATCCGAAGAGCGACAACAGGAGGAAGGTCCTTCTCCTACCTGGCCGCCAAGACCTGGAACTCACTCCCAACCGAACTGCGCCTGACCCAAGACCACCTCTCCTTCAGGAAGAAGCTCAAGACCTGGCTGTTCGAGCAGTAACGGCACCCCCCCCCCCAAACCAGCGCCTTGAGACCCTACGGGTGAGTAGTGCGCTCTATAAATGACCTGATTGATTGATTGATTGATTGTACCCAATGAGGGGTTCCCATATATCTCTGCTTGATAGTTTAAAAAAACAACAACTTTATTTATACATTTTCCACAGAACTTGAACAGTCATATACAGAATCCTTCAAGACAATATCCCATGACTTGTGTTCGGTTCAAGCATATGAGTCCCAAGCACTTAGCACAATTAATTATACTTCACACTTTGCATGGCCTAACAGCAGAGACAGCAACGTATACAACATATAGGGTTAGGGTCGACCCAAGCTCCAACTACATACTACTATCCCTATTGGACTCACTAGACTGTTCACAGCCTAAACCCGTTGAAATCAACAGTGCCCTACATGGCTCTCTCCAATTTGCTATGTCTTCTTCCAGCTTTTCGTCTCTACGGCATGCCTTAATATACAATTCCTCAGCCAGTGACCACTCTCCTACATATCTCAGCCAATTCAAAAAAGAGGGGGCACGGACACCCATTCAGCAAATGGCAACCCTACGATTAGCCAATACCACTGGAAGCTGTATCAACTTATTGGCCATTTTTCTTTTTTTGCGCTGCGGTACCAACCCCAGCTGCTCAGGCATAGCCTCGAGTGCAACTCCAACCCTTCTACGGAGTCGCACCACTACCTCAAGCCAGTACTGATGAACTTCTGGGGACGTCAAGGCCAGATGCATGAACCACGTATGGCCTCCATGACATCTAGGACATTCATGTGTGTGGGTAGCATCAATACGATGGAGCCTTGCCTGTGTCATGTACACCCTTTTCAGAAAATTATAGTGCCGAAACTTCAACCGGGCATTGCAGGACACCTTAGGCGTTAGCGCGCACACTCTCACCCACTCTTTCTCCTGCAATGGCTCCTGCAAATCTACAGTCCATGCATCCCATGGCCTAAGGGCCAATGATCCTGAATCAACCCTCATAGACTTGTACAACAAAGACACCAATCTGCGCCTAGCTCGTCATGTTAACAATATATCAAAGGTTTCCGTGGTCCGTGGAATATCCGGATACACAGGCCATGTTACCTTAGGCACTTCCATCAGTCCAGCATATTGAAGATATTACCCTTGACCCAGGCCAAATCCCTCACACGTAAGGTAGGTCTCATTAATATACAATTCTGCCAACATCATACAGCCACCCTCTCTCCATGCCTGGAAAGACATGTTTTCCATCATTCTGCGTACCGGAACTAACTGTCAGATGGACAATTCTGGATGGAAGGGAGCCCACCCTAGCACTCATTCCACAAATCTCTGCTTGATTGTTAATGTAAACTATGCTACGTGTAAACCCATAGCAATTTATACAGCAATATGTAGAAAAATGCACCTTGGATGATGTCATCAGTGATGGTATCAATGATGTCATGTGAAATGTCATCAGTAATGTCATAAATGAAGTCAGAACATATCATGATTGATGTCATGTGAGGTCATAAGCAGTACATGGCGATTACACAAGTTATAATTAGTGTTGCTAACTATAACTGGTGAATTTCTGTGATTTTAGTTTTTATTCAAAAGGTAATATAGGTCACTGAGAAATGCACCTAACAATAACAATAGTTTATCTTTTGTTTTTTCAGTGAATATATATATATATATATATATATATATATATATATATATATATATATATATATATGTATGTATATAAATTATATATCAATTATTTGCATCATGCAACAGAGACATATGTGTGTATATATATATATATATATATATATATATATATATATATATATTACCTACTGGCGGTCGCCAGTAGGTATATATAGTTAGGATTTTTTCTCTATGGGATTTTTGAAAATTCTATGTCTAATAACTTTGGCGTTTGTGGATGGAATTGGCTGAAATTTTCAGGAAAATGGAACATTTTATTTCTGAGCAGCCCCTGAAAATTTGGGGGGGGTCGTCAAGAGGGGGCCGAGAAAAAAGGGGGGTCCCAAAACGTGTTTTTGCCATGCAATTTTCCATAGGGCGGTTGGCCTCACTTTTAGCTCGAACGGCTGAATGGATTTCCACGAAACTTGGCAAAATTGTAGATATTGTTTGCCCGATGTGCCTTTGCTAGGTCTCAAGATATGTGGTCCTGTGAATTTTGAGTAAATTAGGTTTAAAAAAAGATATATATCTAGAGCCGCGCCCGGTACGCGTACCGGGGAGCGCTCCAGGCGCGCCACGCGACTTGCGCACGGCAAGCTGATTGGTTCTCGGGTGTCTGTAAACATTCGAAACAGTCCGCAGCGGCCGCCATCTTGTGTCTCGGTAGGATTGAGACACAAGAGGTGGCAAGAATCAAAGGGGGAAAATGAGCAAAAGGGGGCAGGGTACACCCCCCTGACCCCCTACTTTTGATGTGGGGGCCATAAAAGGCTCCCGCGGGTGAAAAAACAAAAATAAATCGATTTTCGCGGGGGGAGCGCCTGGTACGCGCACCGGGGAGCGTACGGGGGAGCGTACCATGGAGATTAAAAATGACAGACTTTAAAAAAAAAAAAAAAAGCTTCTTTTTATAAATTGGAGGTAGTTCTGAAAAGAACTTTTTTTTTATTTTGTTGTTTTATATATATTTTTTTGTTTTTGTTGTTTTATATATTTTTTAGACTTTTTAAAACAATTTTATATTTTTTGGGGATTTTTGTCAAGGGAAAAACAAAAACAAGGATTCCAAAACTGCTCAACAGGAGCAAAAAAAATTGAAAATTTAGGGACTGGAAGAGCAGCGGTGTTGCTGTTTCTTTAGGGCAATGAGTTCAACACTCTGCTCCCCATAGCAGAGCAGTTCGTCACACTCATTGATGCCTGCAAACACCGGCTGAATGTTAGGGACCATTCTTCCACGGGGTGGTCCCGAAGGTGTTGCTCCACCAGTGGAGGTGCTGCCGCCATCTGTGGGTACATTCCGTGCCAGCTCTCTGACACTCTCCCTGGCAAAGTTGTTAGGGTGTCTTCTTTTCACATGCCTGATCAAATTAGCATTCCCAAAACTATATTTTTTCAGAGGATTGCCTCTGGTTAAACTACTCCCACATATTTTGCAGGTTACTTTGGGAGCGTTGACTTTTTTCTGTCCTTCAGGGATGTCGTAAAATTTCCAGATGAAATGGGTTTTTTTCTTTTGCTGAGGAGAGTCTTCATCTAAAAATCCATCTGAATCACTGCTGGATGACTCTCTTGCAGCCATTGCTGGAGATCAGAAAAGTAGGAGATAGAGTAGACAGAACAGCTCTTGCTCTCTCCAAGTACAAAGCAATAGTGAGAGAAATGGGTGGGTTTCACACAATTTGGAAAAAAAAAAGTTCTGAACCAATGAAAAGTGTTATTTTAAAGTCACAAGGTTTGACGCGCTTACGCTACGCGCCCCGGGGCGCGTCCCAGGCGTGTATCGTACGCGCATCGGGGCACTTACGTTGCGCGATCGTATGCGCTTCCGGGTGCGCTTACGCGGTGCGTCATAAGACGCATCTCGCGGCTACGCGATACGTGTCTTATGACGCAAGGCGTGGCGGCTACGCGATACGTCACGATGTTGTTTTCGTTCGCGGCAATAGCGCTTCCGGGACGCGCATCAGTACGCGCCCCGGGGCGCGCCGCAAGATTGCGCTTACCCGTGCGTTCACCTGTCCGCGCCCCGGGAGCGCACCAAAAATAATATTAAAAAAAATAAAAAAATTATAAAATATAAAATTCGATTTAAAATGTATTATTTTTATAAAGATTTGCTATTAAAAAACCTATGAAATTCACTGAAAAAACCATAGGTTATAGACCATATATAGTTAGGAATTAGCATTTACAAAACCTTGAAAATTCACTGAAAAAACCATAGGTTATAGACCATATATAGTTAGGAATTAGCATTTAAAAAACCTTATTTTACTCACACAAAACCATTGAAATTCCATATATAGTTAGTTGTACTAACTATATATCGCGCACCCGCAATCCACTGCTGATGATGTCACATATTACATCATTCATGACATGGTCAGTGACATCACTGATGACATCACTGATGACATCTCAAATGACATCACTGATGACATCACTGATGACATCTCATTTGACATTACTCATGACATCATTCATGTGATGATACGATGAACCTCTTCAGACTCTAATATAACCTTAGATACACTCAGTCTAAACAGACACTCACAGACTGTCACTCATCCATGGAGTTACTCACACACCTAATCAGTCTTGCAAAGAATCAATCACACCTCCATTTCCTCAACTATATAGTTAAACACACCTTACTTATTGAAACATATAATAACACATATTTACTCTGTTATACAATCCCTGATACAAGTTCACAATAATCCATACAGCCACTCACACATTCACTGGCTCTTATGCACAGTTATTTATATATGTCAACTACCACATGTACTGTGTTTTACATATGTACTTACTTTGACATGTAGCACTGAGATATCCATTCACTCACCAATACACTCATGCACACAGTAAACCGCCCATACAGCTGTTTCCACATGCACTTTTGAACCCATACATCTAGTGAATCAACTGCTCACACATCTATGCACAGAGTCATACACCTCCCAGACACCCACACACACACTCAGTCTCCCATACAAATAATTTGCCAACTAATCAATAACCCATATAGTTAGTCATATAGCTAATGATCAACACATGCATCAGATTACAAAACAACAGACACAATGGTGCACAATTTAAAACAGTTTAGTCACTAACCCATGCACTCAGTTTGACACATTTAATCACTCACTTATACAGTCAGTCATGCACCTACTAAATACATCATCCAGACACTTATACATCCACTCATTCTTCAATATATAAGACATATTTTAACTTTACAGAAACATACAGTCACTGGATATTGTCATCAGTGATGTCATCAGTGATGTCATTTGAGATGTCATCAGTGATGTCATCAGTGATGTCACTGACCATGTCATGAATGATGTAATATGTGACATCATCAGCAGTGGATTGCGGGTGCGCGATATATAGTTAGTACAACTAACTATATATGGAATTTCAATGGTTTTGTGTGAGTAAAATAAGGTTTTTTAAATGCTAATTCCTAACTATATATGGTCTATAACCTATGGTTTTTTCAGTGAATATATATATATATATATATAAAATCACCACAAATGCTCCTGCTGGCAACCCCTCGACTTTGACTGGGGTGGCTCAATCCGGCGGAGCAGCCGGAAGTAATATCCTTAGCAAACGGCGTTCCTTAACGAGCACTCGGGCATCGGCAGTACAAACCACAATCCACATGTAAGTCCAATAAAGTTGAATTTATTTACTCCATAAATCCACGTGACGCGTTTCGCACTCCATAGAGTGCTTGATCACAGCACTCTATGGATTGTGGTTTGTACCGCCGATGCCCGAGTGCTCGTTAAGGAACGCCGTTTGCTAAGGATATATATATATATATATATATATATATATATATATATATATATATATACACACACACATATGTCTCTGTTGCATGATGCAAATAATTGATTTTGTACCAACAGAAATTCTTACTATAGTCTTGCTTTTTGTACATACACGTTTCAATTATGCCACTTGCACTATGTGCACACACGAGCTCTAAGCACCATTTTATGTAAGCTGTTTTGAAACATTCAGAGCTAATTACAGCTATTGATGTCGTTTGTACAGGTCTCTGCATGGCACAATGTTCTAAGAGCAGATAAATCATTTACTGTATATCTTTAAAATAAACAGCCTTGTGTACTTGGAAACAAATGAAATTCAAGTAACTGTTCTGCTGCGATTCTTTGTTGTTTATAGGCATCAATGGAGCCAGGCACTAATGAGTACCAATAGTTCCATGCGGCACTGAAAGTTAATGGCCCCTACAGTGTTGGCCTATGGGGACTTGACATCACTTGCAGACAGTATACGAAACAAAGGCCCCACTGTTCCACTGCATTCACTGCAGAGAATCAGTAGCTTGCACATAAGGAGTGGCGACAGAGCCTTCTGTAAAACTGCTCCAGAGGTTTGGAATGCCCTCCCGCTCTGTCTTAGTACCGAACTCAACCATTTGAGATTCCGGCAAAAATTGAAAACCTGACTGTAATAATCTCTGCTTGCCGCCTCTGTCATGGGACCTGCTAGCGCTCTGAGACCTTCGGGTGATTTATGCGCTATATAAGTTTTAATTTACATTACATTACATTACATTACATTACATTTACATTACATGTAAGAGTTTAAAAAAAATCTCTCTATGTGTTCGCAAATCCCCCCATACTCTGGGACAGGAAACATCCTAAACAACGAATTTGAAACAACGACTTACATGAATAACGAAGTCAGAACAACGAAGTCCTACACCACGACTTTGAAGAACAAGGAAGACGTAAACCACGACTTTTCTGAACAGCAGTCTGCTTCCCCGGCCCTTCTTGCCGCACATCAATTAGTCCATGAAGGTTGATCGCTCCTGAGTCCACCTACGGTTCATCCAGTGAGTCCTATGCTAGGAAACGTGATTTACTTCTCGAATAGGGCCCTGTGCACCCACAAGCCAGGATTGCATAGCTACATCCCCTGTCTCACCCTCTAGGAATTGGCAGCCATATCAGTGGTGACTAACATGGTGCTGTCCATTGCTCCCTGCAGAGTAATGGTTGACAAGCAGGCACAGCTGTCTCTTCCCCCTAGCATGATCATAGCTATGAAATTAAGGTCAACGTCTTGCTTGTGAGAGATCTGCGCACAGTGTGTGAGTATCTCTTGAATTGGGTTTTACCTTGACCTGTCTCCATGTCATCCACACCCAGGGCTGGCTTTAGCACTGGTGGCGCCCCGTGCGACAATCATTTTTGGCGCCCCCACACCCTTTGACTGCCTTCTTGAAATCTTACACTACCACTGGGCATAAGTGCCTCTGATCTCTCCAATCCTAAATTATTGCTAAAGCCAGCGCCCTCCCCTGGAGTCAGCACTCCCTCCACAGGTCAGCGCCCAGTGCGGCTGCACCCTTTGCTCTGCTCTAAAGCTGGCCCTGTCCACACCTCAACATAGCTGATGCCGACAGGAGCCTCCAGCCTACCTCCTGGCTGGAAAGAGACGCTTTTACTGCTTATAAAGGATCGCTGATAGAATATCGGCAACAAAAATATTTTGTGGACAGAATATCGCATCAACAATATCGAGGACCCAAATATCAAGAAGGTAAGTGCAAATATGTATGTATAGATTTACTATTCTTAACTCCACATTCATGTACCTTGAAGATATATGTATCTCTAAGTATGGCAAAACATTACTTTCTCATAGAAACGTTCCTCAATATTCTTGACACAATATTTTGTCCCATGGTATTTTTGCTTCCAATAGTCTGTCTAAACACCTCTGGGAATAACACACTTGCAGCAAGCAGCCTTTGATCTTCCCTCATAGGAACCCACTCACATCTCAGTGAAGGCACATCAATCCTGCCCTTCAGGACCTTCAGGACCTCTTGCTATTCTAACCCTGGGGCCTGCACAGAACTTTGACTTTGAACGTCAGTCCTGATCTGTAGCACCTCCTCCTGTTCAGGCACTAGGAACAATGCCCAGCTTTCCCAATGCTCATCCATGTCTTATCACCCACACCTCTCTGCCAGTCCATCCCAAACTTCGTCATGCTTATTTTAATGGATCACAATATGTATAATCATTCCTGATTGGAACTATGACCGTTTACAAAATGATCTACTAAAAGACACTTTGGGGCATATTTACAAGCCCCTAGCGCCACCGGAGCATCACTTTTTTGTTGAGGCACTGTTGTGCTATCCGATATTTACAAGGCCATTCACAGCCATTTTGCGTGGCTTGACACTGCTTTGTAAATATGGCCCTCTTTCATGCAGTACTCTGCGTCAACGAGGCGTGTCATGGGTGTTGCTTTGGGTGTTCCCAAGCAACACCCACAGCTTTCTGACACTTCTCCAGATTTACAAGGATTCGTAAATCTGAGGCAGCGCCAAAAACTAACACCTTTCCAGGGGAGGCGTGAAGGTGGTGTAACGAGGAGAAATACTTTAATTTCTCCTCATTTTTTGCTTTTACTATGTGTGCTGCATTTTTCAGCACACATAGAAAGAGCAAAACACCATTAATTATTGTTTTTGTGCAGGAAGGTGTCCCTTCTTGCACAAACACAATCCTCCCTGCAAGGCAGGTACCCTTGCACGATGGTGCAAGGGTGCGTGTGTTGGCGCACGGCTGCTATTTGTGCACAGGTGCAGGGTAGAGCGCAGGGGAGAGCACAGGGGTGCGCCGTATTCTTGTAAATACGGCGCATCCCATTTTTTTCTGCATGACGCAGCTCGGCGCAGGAAAATTGCTTGCAGCGCCGCACTGTGCCATTTCACTGTGAACATGCCCCAATGTGTTAATTAAGTCTTTACAGCCTTTTCTTCAGTACCTGTTAGGTTTTATAAATACCACCAAACTGGGGACTTTCTGTGTGCTTTACCTTAGATTTTCCAATGTCTGTTGATTGCCTACCACTCTATTAAGCATTCATCTCGCATTGAAAATCTGCTTGAAATAGAATCATCTTTTTTTTTAAATTATTATCGCAGGGAACTCGTTCGACTTGTGGTTTGTGCAATTGTACGAGAACATGCATACCAATAGAGAAAGAACTCAAAATAGGGAATGTGATATTCTGGCAAAACAATAAGCTTTTGATGCCATCTAGTGGTATGTCAGGGAATTTTACAGAGCACAAAAGTTACCATGGTGTGGATTTACGAGTAATCTCATGTTATGCGGATAGCAAGTTAAACGGTGTAGCATATTATGGGTCTAAGTAACAATTCGCATTTAAGGAGAAGGACACTAATACTTTGTTAATAATTCCCCTTTAATATGTTTCCTCCGTAGCAGTGATACTACCGCATGTCTTGTTATGTACAGAGAAAAATCTACCAGCAGTCAATGGTCGTGGAATTTTAAAACCCCTTGTAGTCTTCTCCGACCCACATCAAACCAGCAAAGCATAATGGTTTCTTGATCACCCTAAGATTACCCACCATGTTGGCATATTTGTTATGCAAATAAACCTGCAGCAATTTTCTCCACAAAGAATGTGTCTTGTCTGATTATTTCTCCAGGATATTGCTGTGGGAGGGGTGGGGAGTGTTATCGAAATTGGCACTAAGTATGTTCGATCAATCAATCAAGCATTTGTAGAGCGCACTACATACCCATAATGGTCTCAAGGCTAACTTCTCAAGGCTAACTATCAGAAGCAACTTTTCCCTCCTGAGGCGGAAGCCGGGAGGTCTCTCTCTTTACTTTGGCACATTTGAATTATTCCTTGTAAATTTTACTCATGTGTTGATCGCGTTTGATTAAGTAGCGTTTTAATTATTTTCTATCAATTTTACTTGTGTGTTTGACTGCGCTTGATTAAGAAGCGCTAGAGATTAGAGTCTCCCTTAGCGCTCCTAAGCGCTTTGTGCTCCTTCCCCCCTCTCCTACCTCTGGACCGCCCTCGGCCGAGCATTGACGCCGAGGGCTGGGATCTCGATCTTGGCGGCCATATTGGGTGTGGGTCAGGCGGATCGCGCGCTCTAGCAGCACTATAAAAAGGAAAGAGGGAACTTTCCAGGGATAACTATCAGAAGCAACTTTTCCCTCCTGAGGCGGAAGCCGGGAGGTCTCTCTCTTTACTTTGGCACATTTGAATTATTCCTTGTAAATTTTACTCGTGTGTTGATCGCGCTTGATTAAGTAGCGTTTTAATTATTTTCTATGCAATTTAACTTGTGTGTTTGACTGCGCTTGATTAAGAAGCGCTAGAGATTAGAGTCTCCCTTAGCGCTCCTAAGCGCTTTGTGCTCCTTCCCCCCTCCCCTACCTCTGGACCGCCCTCGGCCGAGCATTGACGCCGAGGGCTGGGATCTCGATCTAGGTGGCCATATTGGGTGTGGGTCAGGCGGATCGCGTGCTCTAGCAGCGCTATAAAAAGAACGGTCATGACTCCGCGCAGCGGACGCGCCGGATCTGCGCCGGAGTCATGCCAGAGTCCTGCCCGTCTGCGCCCGTCCGCGACAGGACGGGGCAAGGGGCCAGGCATCCTGGCCGACGACAGGTCTTTACATCTAAGGACTTGCATGACATGGATACGGGCAGGCATCTTTTGGATCCCATTATTGTGACTAGACTACATGAGCTTAATATTCTCCTACCGGACAAGAGTCCATCTGAATCAGTTCCACCCCCTCTGCAATTAACCTGTCTAAATACTAGGTCCCTTCAGAAACACCACCTGGAGGTTTTTACCCTTCTCCAAGATGATGTCATTGACATTTTAACACTCACGGAGACTTGGCTGGGGGAAAACTCCCTGCCAGATATCATAGCTGCTCTTCCTAGCAACTATGACGCGGTGTGGCACAATCGCGCCGAAAATGCTCGAGGCGGGGGAGTAGCAATTTTGCTTAAGAAAAACTTAAAAGCCGTCAAAATAATTGCTGAAACTATAGAACTAGTTGATACATTGGGAGTAAAGTTCATGCTGAATAATGCATGTTCAGTGATCTTAACCGTGTATCGTCCCCCAAGTTCTACGCTAGTCTTTAATGATTTGTTTGCCCCAATCCTGTCTGATTTAGGCACTAGATATCAAAAAATGTGGTGGCAGGAGATTTTAACCTGCACTGGGATAAAGTGGATAAAGATCCACTATCCAGACATCTAGAAACCACCATGTCCTCTCTGGGGATCAGACAGTTGGTGGATGCCCCTACTCATATTAAGGGGCATACGCTAGACCTCATCTGGACATCAGACCCAAGGGTAAGCCTTGTGGACATTACTCCCTGTATTTGGTCAGACCATTATCTTGTGAACTGTGAGATCCCAGTTGAAAGTTTCGGTTCTCAAAAACCCCCAAAATCTAAAAAAGTCCGACAGTGGTCAAAAGTTGACTTACAAGCTTTGACCGGTAGGCTTCCAGACTGCATCCAAACACTAGCTTTAAAAGGAGACCTGGAGCAGGACTATAAAGATCTTATGCAGAATCTGAGTCAAGTGATTGACCAGATAGCTCCGGAGAAACTACAAAAGGTAAAAGGTTTAGGAAAAGGTGCCCCATGGTTTACCCCGCTCTTGAGGGACCATAAAAAGAAACTCCGGTGCTCAGAAAGAACATGGAGGAGAACTAAGGATGGGATTGATAGGGAGCACTATAGAATTGCACTTAAACTATATAAGAAATTGATCATCACAGCTAAAGCAGATTTCTACGAAAACCGTACAAGTCAAGCAGATAATGTACAGAAGGAAACTTTTAAAATCCTAACTGAGTTAAGTAAAAAATCAGACGCATCGGAAACAACAATATCGGCCGATAGCTTTCAAAGTTTCTTTCTTGAGAAGGTGGATACCATCCTTTCTGAAATCAAGAGCAGTACTCTGAAGGGCCTTTGCCCTTCACAGGAGGCTCAATCCTCCCCTGAAGTATATATTTCTAAATTTCCTGTACTGGATCCGCTAAGTCTTGAACAGATTATGAATAACATTAAATCAGGTTCTCCAGCAGATCCATGCCCCCCCAAGGTATTTCGTTTAGCACGCCCTATGCTGGAAAAACACATTATCTCCATTCTTAACAACTCAATGGAGACTGGCCAACTACCATCAAGCCTCAAGGAGGCACGGGCGAGGCCCCTGTTAAAGAAACCTGGAGCTGATCCGGCCAATTTAAAGAACTATAGGCCGATTTCCCAACTCACCATCTTCTCCAGGAGCGGCAGGCGGGTTTTCGGGCACATCACAGCACCGAGTTGGTGATGCTCTCGGTGCTGGATGAACTAAGAGGAATGGCTGACAGGAAGAAACCGAGCGCCCTGATACTTTTAGATCTGTCAGCGGCGTTCGATACTGTCAGCCACTCCCTGCTATTAGACAGATTGGCTGCATTTGGGATAAGGGGTCAAGCCCATCAATGGCTCCAATCCTTCCTGACGGGTAGGACCCAGAGAATACAATTGGGGGAGGCTACATCCAGAGGGGGCTTTTTGGAGGGCGGAGTCCCGCAGGGTTCTGCATTATCCCCACTCCTTTTTAACTTGTACCTTCAGCCATTGATTGACTCGTTGGTTAAAATGGGTTGCCGTGTATTTAACTACGCGGACGATACCCAGCTATTGCTGAGTATTGATAATACAAGCGTTGCACAAATTAGCGCCCAGAACATACTCAGACATACGGCTGGCTGGATGACGGCCAATCTGCTAAAAATAAACCCAGAAAAAACTGAGGTACTAGTGATCTCTACATTAGTTTTGCCGTGGAGCGACCTCTATTGGCCCCAGGAACTAGGCCCCTTACCGATACCAAGTGACAATGTAAAAAGTCTTGGAATCAAGATTGACAACGAATTGTCTATGATCAGTCAGATTTCATCAGTGGTAGGGACGTGTACTGGCTTGATCCGACAGCTGCGGAAGCTGGCCCCTCTGCTTTCCTTTTCTGCACTCCGTATGGTAGCCTCTGCCACTATTGTGTCGAGACTAGATTACGGGAATGCTTTGTACCTTGGCCTACCTAAATTTCTGATTAATCGATTACAGGTGGTCCTGAATGACGCGGCCCGTTTGATCTTCAAGCTACCTAGAAGATCTCATGCCTCTGCCCTACTACTCAAACTACATTGGCTTCCCATTGAGCGGAGAGTGGAGTTTAAGAGCTTGTGTACTGCCCATAAGGCCATCTATGGGCAAGCTCCGGCGTACATCAAAGAACGCTTGGAGTTATACACTCCCAAACGAGCTCTACGGTCCGCAGAAGCCCAACTTTTGGTATGCCCCCGCTATAAGTTAAAAACTAAAGGCGGCAGATCCTTTTCGGTTCTGGTTCCACAGATTTGGAATAATCTCCCAGAGTCACTTCGGAAAGAAGCAAATCTTTTGAGGTTCAGGAAGCAGCTAAAAACTCTGTTATTTAAGAAAGCACTAGATCTAGTTGAATACATTTCAGTATTATAATTTTGTGGATCAGTTTAGTGTCACGTATTTGTTGCTCTGTTTGTTTAAAGCGCCTAGAGACCTGGTGGCGAGTTGGCGCTATAAAAGACTAAGTTAACAATAACAATAACAATAACAAGGCGCTTTGGGGAAGGGGCCGCTACTGATCGAACAGCTAGGTCTTGAGAAGCCTCCTGAAGGTCAGCAGATCTTGGGTCTGTCGTAGGCTCAGTGGGAAGGTGCTCCGCGTCTTGGCGGCGAGGTGGGAGAAGGATCTCCCGCCAGTGGTTGTTCTTTGGATGCGTGGAACTGTGGCGAGATACAAGATAGTGCAGTTGTATGAGTGGTGCTCTTTCTCGCACAGGGAGGTGGTGACTTGGTAGTTCTTGAAAGGATTATTGAGTGATTTACCCACCACTGAGTTAAAACCAACGTTTTGACAGTAGTGCTTCATCCTGGACAAACTTGCCAGGATCCTCTGTTGCCATTCAATGGGGTTCTTATGTGCACACTGTTGGGCACCTGGGCATAATCATGATCTTACCCATCAGTCAACGCACTGATTGGAAGGAGGCACAGGCCTGCACCAAGGGACTCTGTCATCCTTCTCCAACATCCATCACCAGAATGTCTGCACTTTTGATTTCATCTTTTTAAAAATGTTCTCAGGGCAGGAGAAGCTCCTATCAAAACCCTACTTGAGCTAGGATCTATTGCTGAAATTCAGATTGGGTATTCCATCTAGCTTTCAGCAGTGCCAGTTGAGTATGTGGATAGAGCCAATAAAATAAGTGGGTGGGGCCAGTGGAGGAAGTGGGTGGACTTCATATTTTACAAATTATGCACTGCTGCCGGTGCGTGTATGTCTCATGATAATAAGGTGGGCCGGTGGCATGGAATTTTAAAAAGGTTACGTATGCACGCTGCAACCGCGCCTGCCACAGCCATACACCACCAAATCCAGCCCAATCAGTGGCCTGCCCATCGGCAACACTGACTGAAGGCATGTATTCATTATTGGCTCAGCTCTTCACCGGGAGACAGAGTGAGAGTGCCGTACTTGTGAATAGTCACTTTATAAATTTTTTGCTACATGTTGTGCATTGTTGATGTGAGTTGGTAGTGGCACTCAGGTCTAGTCCGGCCCTAATGAATAAGTGCCGGTGCTAAGCACCAGAAAGCACCCGCACATATTAAGCACTGCTTTCAGCCATCCTACAGTTACCTGATCATCCATCCCTTTAAAAAGATTGTGATGCAATTCTTCAAGGGGTTGATCAGCACGTTTCTGCCAACACCATTTGTAATGCTGCAATGGGGCTTCAGTTTGGTTCTGAGCAACTTGTTGTGCACTCCTTTTGAATCAATGCTCCCCTATTTTAGGTACCTTTTGACCATGAAGAGAGTGTTCCTGATCACCATCACCTCTGCATGACGAGTGAGTGGACTTCAGGCCTTGTCCGTCCAGCAGCCTTACACATCTATCTTTCTGGACAAATTGGTGCGTCTTTCTTACTACAGGTAGTCATGCCTTCCACACAGTGCTTAATTTGTGCCGGTGGTTTCCGCACCACTTCATTGTCAACACCGGCACTTGTGACAGTCTGCCATAAGGTGGTGCTGTATGGCTAATTTAGAAGTGACCAAATGAACAGTTAATTTTTTGTTTAATATTCATTGCAAATTACTATTACGTGCCGCGCAAGCCACTCTTATAGCGTTGGCGACCTGAAATAGTCAAAATTGTCACACTTTTAGAAGTTTGATGGTTAGTAGTTGTTACTATCATTAGCAGCATGGTAGGGGCAATGTGTGGTGCTAGCTTCAGTGGCCTCTTGGCGAGAGCCCTGGCGCTTATTCTTTTTAACAAATTAAGCACTGCTTCTACATAGGGCAATCTATTAATTTGTCATCTTTAAATACTCCACCTGATCCATCCAAAGAAGAGGAGTGGCTCTACTATGATCCATAGAGGTTCTCAGTTTTTAAATTGATCGCAGCATTGACTATCGATTAGACAGTTAACTTTTTGTGGACTTCTCTGGAGCAAAAATGAGAAAGCGGAAAAGGAAAAAGATGAAAGGGAAAAGAGAACCATCTCACTATGGATTGTATTATACCTAAAGATGTGCTATGGGTTAGCTGAGAAACAGCCTTCAGCAGGCTTGCACGCTCATTCCACCAGAGGAAAGGCTGCTACCACTGTGCTCGTGCACCTGAAGTATATAAAAAGTGATGGCTGGAATTCTCAAATTAATCTCATCCACTAGAAATTACTCGGGCCGCATCCAAGTTCATCGTTATTTTGCACACTATGCCACCTCAGTTTGGGTCAAGCCAAATTAACTTGACCCTGCTCTAATGGGGACAGTCCAGTCCGAACTGCCAGGCCGGGTCCTCTCTAAACTGAAACACAAGCAAGCTAAGTCTGATTTAATCCTGTTTAGGTCTCATCAGCCAGGTATAGCTTTGTTCAAGTGACACAGTGTGTACATGGCCTACTTCTGAGCATACTCGTCCCACTTAGGCCAGTATATTGAAGTATACAAAAAGTGATGGACAGAATGGTTGACTTAATCAAAACCACTGGTAATTACTCGGTCTGCATCTCAATCCATCGTTATTTTGCACACCATGCCACCTCAGTTTGGATCTAGCCATATGAAAATCAGTCTGGACCCATCTTCAATGGTGTTCGAAATGACAGATCTTCCATGAATTGGAACACAAGCAACCTAGTACTGTTTTTGACAGGATTAGGGCCCACTAGCCAGGTGTAGCTTGGTTCCAGTGACACAGTGTGCACAGGACCCATGTCTGGGCATACCTTTCTCCTTTGGGTGACACACTGAAGTATACAAAAGGTGATGGATGGTATGCTTGAAATTATCTCAGCCACTGGCAATTACTCAGGCCACATCCCAGTCCATTGTTGTTTTTCACGCCATGCCACCTCAGTTTGTACCCAGCTATATGCATATCCGTCTTGACTCTGCTGCAATGGAAACACTCCAGCCCAAACTGCCACGCCAGATCCTCCCTGTACTGGAAAACAAGCAGCCTAGGACTGGTTTCACCTTGATTGGGGCTCCTCTGCCAGATATAGCTTGGTTCCAGTGACACAGTTATCATGGGATATCTGCTAATCTGCTAAGCGGGTGTCGCTACACACCTATATTGCCTGGACAGCAAGGTCCGGCGGAATTGGTACTTCTCCCGATCTGTTCTGCAGGATTTCCTAGTTTGAGTAACTCCTGAGACCCATCACCTGGCTGGGTTGGGGGTACTGCTTTGTTATATATTCACAAAGTGAGAAATCTGTGATTAGAAGGCTTCATCGGCAGAAAAAGTTACCTAGGTCTGGTAACATCTTTTCTGGTAGAGACATTATCTAACCACAGATTCCTCATCAGCTAACTCTCCTTCCTGTTTTGTGGAATGGACTTATACATCTCATTCAATCAATCAATCATGGGTTTGTTCAGCGCGAATACTCACCCGTAAGGGTCTCAAGCTGCTGGGGAGGAGGGGAGGTGCAGGATCCAGTCCAACAAGGAGGAGGTCTATCGAAGAGCCATTTTTTGAGGTGTCTCCTGAAGATGGGGAGTGATGTTGTCTGTCTGAGGTGGAGCGGTAGGGCGTTTCAGGCTCTGGCCACGAGGAAGGAGAAGGAGCTGCCTCCCGATCTAGACTTCCTGGTGCGGGGGACCACATCCCATTAATACTCGGCCTGAGATTGCTAACGGGTTCATGTGAGGTCCCCACAAGTTGGATCTTGCCTTTAGAAAGCCCAAGGCCTTAGCACTGGAGGGATCGAAACACGCGTTAGCTGTCTTCACTTAACCTGTTACCCTGATCGTCAGGGTTTTTTCATATCAATCTGTGTTAAAAAAACAAGTGATTCTGAATGCAAGAACCACTCTCAAGTGCAGGTTTTTAATGCTGGAAATAAAAAAACTTGCAAAGTAAAACTAAAAGACAGCGGACCTACTTTATTGGAATACAACATATATTTATGCAACATCTCAGCTCTGGCCTTACTTTAGTGTAAAGCATGCACTTTTCTCAAAGGGTTAGGGGTCTTTAATTAAACAAAGGACATCTGAGAAAACCTAATATTCCCATTACAAAAGGACAGGCTCACCAGGAATATTCACCCCTTTCGGTATCTGTCTCCATATAGACTTAGTCATAGGGCATTGGTTCCTGCAATGGGCAGTGGTTTCCATGTCTTGGAGAATGAGAAATTCTGAGTGACTACTTTGTGCCATCATCATGCTACCATTCATCTTGCTACCTGTCCAGTGTTCATCCTTTAATGGCATCTTAAATTTTCATCCTGCTTGATGGTTGTAGAGTTGGACCTTATCTCCTAGCTGGATGTTGTTACACTTTAGCCCTTCTTTCCCAGCTGGTTGTGTCATTGTTCTCTCTAGTCTTTTTTAGCTAAGGTCTATCTGAGTGATATTGGGGACCAGGGTGGTGCATTAGGAATAAAGGCCTTCACGAGCAGCTGAAACATAAGGGCAGCCATTGGCCGCTTGATGGTGCATGGAGATGTACTATGAAACTTGTGGAAGAACTGATGGATTGCTGTGCCTGCATCCTCATTCAATTCCAGACAAATACAGAATGTTTTATTGAGAATTCTCATTTTGCGCTCTACCTCATCATTGGTTTTGGGGCATCTAGGGGCTATTTTCCTGTGATTAATTCCAAGTGACTGGTGTATTGCCTGAATTCCAGTCCCAAGAATGGAGGGCCAATTTCTGTATTTATGAATTTTGGTAGGCTCAAAGATGCTCAAGGTCTACTCCATCTTTTCAAAGATCGTCGATGTCAATATCTCTTCAATAGAGAATTCTCTAGCGGCATTTGTGACAAGGAGTATCTGTGTCCTGTCAGGAATTGATCCAAAAACAAGGGCCATAGGGCAGTGCTCCCTCCATCAGTGAAGATGGGAGCAGGGTGGTCAGGCGTGCTGGAGACCTGGCACCATCGGCACTTTCCTATTACTAGATCTCCCCTTGTGCCCATTCCTGGAATCCACACTTTTTCTCGATGACTTGGGTACGCCACTCCCTGCTGCCCTTGGTGTGTGAGATGTGTCACTTCTAGGGCGAGTTTTTGAGGAATGTCTGTTGCCCCTCAGTAATGTTTCACTGCCTTTGCTGCTGAGCTCATTTCTTACTATCCAAAGAGTTAAGGTACAGCTTGGTCACCTCCTCTCTCGAAGGTTTTCCAGGAATGTTGTCCATTTTTGGGTTTCATCTGCTGCAATGGCCTTTTGTAGACCCTCATCCTCATTATCACTATGTTTAGCAGCAACAGAGAGGCAGGCGATGGTGTCCACCCAGTCTGCTTATTTGTCAGCATCTGTGCTTAGATCAGTCTAATTTGTGATCTCTGTGGGCCAGGGGTGTTGCGATAGATATTCGGCTGGGTGGCTCCCCCCAAGTTAGTACAATGGGGAGATCTGGCACTTCTGCAGCAGTAAAGGCCGCTTTGTATGTGAGTTTGAATATTTGTGGCTGTCCCGGTGAACACAGGCAGAACTGATTCGTGATCTGTCGCAATTCTGAAGCAATGGTCAAAGGGTACAAATGGAAGTGCGCACATCCCCACTTGATGGTCAGAACTTCGTTTTCAGTCTGTGAGTCCAGCTGTTCACTACTTGGAAGAGCTTTGTGGTAAAAGCTATTGTCTTCCACATGTCTCTTCCTTGATTTGGCAACAGTGTGGTTGCCAGACTTAGAGGTCTAGTGTCTATGATTAGGTCTGATTCTCATGGGTGTCAAAATAGCCCATTGGCGTGTCCTAGTATAACATGCTTCCTTAACACACTGAAAAGATGATTATCACAGGCTGAGGTTAGACTTAGGGTAGAATCAGGGGTAAAAGAAAGATTATTATTATGGAGTCTAGAACATCCTCTTGGGGCGCAGGAGACATTCCAAGCACACACCTGCATGACCTCACAGATGTCAGCAGCAAAAGTAGCGAGAGCCTACCAGAGACAGGTGAGCCAGCATACACCTATGCCGATGTAAAAACGAGAAGGGTGTGGGATAATAAAATCACTTTGTACTAATTAAACTGTCCCGGAGTGAATAAGGAATCAACCCATGCAGCTATGGAGGAGTCTGGGCCCTTTGCCCGTCACCTACCCAGCCGGACATCGGACATTGCTAGTTTTCACGGTTCTTCTTGGTTTATCTGTCTTTCACACTGACTGTTTGGTTCCCCCTGATGGACTTTCCCCTCCTACCTGCCTTAACTCTATCAGCATTCCCCTCCCCTGTTTTCCTTTCCCTCTCCCTGTTCCACCACTCACTAGTAATGCATACTACTGTGCTATTGTAGCTTCATCATGTGTCCTTATGTGTTTTTCGATAGGAACTCTTGTTGTTACTTTGTAATCACTGTATAACTTATGTAAAACTTTTGTAACCTGCAACTCGCTGTTCCTTATGTAAAGCGCTCTGATACCTTCGAGTCTAGCCAGCGCTATATAAAACTCAAATAAATAAATACATAAATAAAAAACCGGCAAAAGGAGCATCAATATTCGCCTGTGGTCAGAAGTACCCATTATCAAAGAAACACACATGGAGGTCTGCATAAGGAAACCTAGAGAGTGGAGTGAGCGGGGATCTAAGGATGATCTGCAAGGATATCTGGCAGACTTACAAAGAGACTTTGACAACTCATTAGCAGAATTTCTTGGCAGGCTGCGATCAGACTTGGGTATGAAGTGTGTCCTTTGAGCTTCCTCCTATGTATTTCATACGTTCATATATTTGAGTGCACATACTTCATTTATGAATGTGTGCCTCCTTTGGTATTATTTGCACATGTACAAAATATAACCTTAGCTTTATTTTAGGCTGATAGTGCATCAACTATTCAAACATGCAGATTCTCAATGCCTCTTGCCTTGTGTGCAAGAATGCCAGTCTAGCGGCTTTGCATAATATGCCGCCTGTGGACACGCGATGATGAATTGCAAATAGGCTTATTTGAATGCATTTCACATTCTAAGCACCATTTTAATGCAATACTTCAGGAAGATTGATAGTAGCCTGCAAGAAGTCCCGGAAATGGCACAAAAGACTGTCATATTTGCCGAATATGATGTTTCTTTACCATTAAAAAGATAGTGAAATACATTCTGGCATACGAACGACCAATTGAATTGCACATTACAGTAATTGGGTATTGCTTTACTATTGTGCTTAAGATGTAAGTAACAGTGTACTAATCGAGTGCCTCTCATATTTTGGAAACAGTTATTCAGTTGTATATGTATTAATGTGATTTATAATGTGTAGAGTATTATTCTAAATGTTTAACAGAATTAATGTGCTAATTCTTGGATTTTACCTCAATCATCACAACGTCTGGTCTTTTCATAATAACCAACATTTTTTATTTATATCTTCAGCAGAGCGGCATTTGCAGCTTTTCCTGGGAACTCTGTGCAAGCTGCGCTTCAAACGTCCTTAGCAAAGGCCACCAGCTCCTTAAAGCCAATCAGAGAAAGTATGCGGACTAGAGGCCACCTTAGAAATTCATATGTCCAAGTCGATGTTAAGACAGTCTTGTGAGGTGCTAGAAAGAAGGGGTTGGTTTGCAAAGACTGGTTTCATGTAATAAGGCTCGAATTAACTTAATACCATTAACAGTGGTGCAATTCTTTTTAATATATTTTTTATTATTGCTATCATTGCCACTGTTTTTTTTGTTTTTATAGGTACATCTATTGATTTAATCTGCAATAGTATAAGGCATTCATTTTTAATAAAGTATTTAAAATATGTGTTTTAATAGTGTTAATGTATATGTGTGTATGTATATGATATTTCTAGCCGTGCGCTTTACAAGCTTCTTAAATAAATAAATAAATTTCTATAGCGCCAAGATGGCAAAATGGCAGCCAAGCACTGTACATGGGCAAAAGCAAGCTTATAGTCAGCAAGTAATAAGGGGAGGAAGCCGCGTTGTGGATGGTTAATGCAAAGTGAAGTTGTGTTCTTTAAAGTGGTCAGGAGGTGAGTCTTCAAGCAGCTATGGGATGGCTTTGGTGTATACAGTTCTTGGAAGCCGTAGTCCCGGTCCTGCATGACTGTCACCAAATGCGAGAACCGGGACTCTTCACTCAACGTTAGGCCAAGTAAGGACACTGTTTGAGATAACCCTACTCACCCCCTTAGTAGCTTGGCATGAGCAGCCAGGCCTATCTCCAAGGTACGAGTGTTCAGTATTTGCAACCATGCCCACATCAACCCCCTGGTGACACCACAAATGGACTTCACAAGAGTTTGATAAAACAAGTATAAACTATATATAGAAAGATATATGATCAGACCACAGGATACAAAAGCCAACATATAACAAAGGTAATATTCGTTCCGGCTGGCTGGTAGGTTAAAATCCCAACCACCGCTTTCCACATGCTATGCTTGTCGTAATGCTAGAATCGTACATGTTGCAATGGACAAACAATAGTGCACTCCGTAACGATACTATCCTGTGCTTGGCAAAGGAGAAGTAATACAATGCGTAACGATACACCCCGGTACCTTGCAATGGGAGAAATAATACAATGCGTACCGCTACAATCATGTACTGCGCAATGAAGGAATAATGCAATGCGTCACACCCCAATCATATACTTTGCAATGAAGAAATAATGCAATGCGCACACTACAATCATGTACTTTGCAATTAAGGAACAATGCAATGCATAGCTAAAATCATGTACTTTGCAATGAAGGAATTATGCAATGCGGGCCGCTACAATCCTGTACTTTGTAATAGAGAAATAATGCAATGCGTAGCACTACAATCGTGTACTTCGTTATGCAGAAATAATGTCAGGCATCATAAGGCAGTCCAGCAGTTCATTAGCAGCAATATTGGCAAGGTGTATTACGACAAACAGTTGCCCCCACACGTATCAATGATGACATAAAGTACAGCTTCTCACTCTGGTCCTAGTACTGCCACTCCTTGGGTCAGTACGGGCCCCAATCTGAGCCAACTGGGGTGGTGTAGTGGGCAAAAGAACGATGGATTTAACCCAGATCTGTTGACTGGGGGAGAATGTTTGCATTGTCAGCATTCCATCCATCATTTGTTTGCTGTAACACTTTTCGTCCTAAGTGGGATGGGTATGCCCAGACGTGGGTCCCTTACTCACTGTGCCACTGGATTCAAGCTAGTCTGGCCAAAGAAGGGTGACATACCCTGAAACTGGACCAAGGATGCTTGTTTCCAGTCCAGGGATGACCTGGCCTGGCAGTTCGGTCTGGACTGTTCCCTTGGGGCACAGGATCAAGACTGATTTGCAAACGGGTGGGTCCAAACTGGGGTGGCGTAGTGGGCAAAAGAACGATGGATTTAACCCAGATCTTTTGACTGGGGGAGATTGTTTGCATTGTCAGCATTCCGTCCATCATTTATTTGCTGTAACACCACTCTGAGCCAAAGCAAAGGCTCACGTCGCCAGAAGGACTGAGAGGCCGAGAGAGTGTCCCTCGGAGCCCGCATACCGCCCAGGTAGTGAACCACGTTACCTGGGCGATTCAAAAGGGGGTGGTGATGGACAGAGTATCTCAATTAAGCAGAACACTCCTACCCAGTCAAAAGATCAGGGCTTGATTCATCACCGTTTTTTAGCTCACTGCACCATCCCAGTTCAGAACCCGGCTACATGCAAATTAGTCTGACCCTGGCCCAGTGCATCATGGGAACCGGGCAGACCAAACTACCAAGCCAATTCTTTACTGGGGGCGTGACTCTACTCTCCTCTCCTCCTTTAGCGAACTGGGCCTTCCGTGCCGAACTTTGTCAATGGGCCTTCAAGGCTCGGCATGGCAGCTCAGCTCCTCCGGGGCTGCTGGTCTGGCCCGCGACTGTTAGGAAGGTCTCAGGCAGCCGCAGGACACACGTACCCCACGCCTCTGAGATTACGTTACTGCGGGTGCACGTTCACCACAGCACCCTCCAGGTCTCCTCTGGCACAAAGCCACACACACAACTCTGATGAGAATTCACATCGACTCCGAGTGCACGTTCACCAGGCACTCTTTCTTGCGGTCTCAGTTGGCACCAAGACATGCACACCGCGCTGCAGAAACTCACTTTCTTCCGGTGCACACGATCATCAGCCGATCACCTCCACAGTCCCAGGTTGCACCAAAGCATGCACACTGCTTCACTGAGACTTACTCCAACTCCGGTGCCCCGATATCCAGGCACTCTTCACCAATGTCCGAGCCCCACTTTTCCTCCGGTGCACTCGATGACCAGGCGCTCTACACCAGCGCCTCCGGTGCATCCTGACATGCTCCCTGCATGTCCGAGACTCACTCCACTTCCGATGCATACGTTGACCAGGCGCTCCTCACCAACGCCTCCTGTGCACCATGACACGCACCCTGCGCATCCAAGACTCCCTTCACCTCCGATGCACACGCTGACCAGGCGCTCTTCACCAACGCCTGCGGTGCACCACGACACGCACCCTGCGCGTCTGACTCTCACTTCACCTTCGATGCACACGCTGACCAGGTGCTCTTCACCAACGCCTCCAGTGCACCACGACACGCACCCAGCGCGTCCGAGACTCCCTTCACCTCCGATGCACACGCTGACCAGGTGCTCTTCACCAACGCCTGCGGTGCACCACGACACGCACCCTGTGCGTCTGACTCTCACTTCACCTTCGATGCACACGCTGACCAGGCGCTCTTCACCAACGCCTCCTGTGCACCACAACACGCACCCAGCACGTCCGAGTCTCACTTCTCCTCCGTGTGTCCAAGATCACGGGGCACAACTTCCGAGGGTCTCAAGCTGAAACAACATGAGCCCACCGCGTTGCATGAAACTTCTCTGGAAACTTATATGTTCCTCTGTTTCCAAACAGGGAGCCAGCTCACCTTGGGCCCTTGGGGTAACAAGACACAGCACAAAGCACAGTCTTCTTCAAGCAGGGGGACCCAGTGCACACAGTACAGTCTCAACCGCCTCTTCCTTGGTTAAAACAGCAAACTGCAGACCAGCTCCAGATCATGAAGCAAGGGTTGGTCCTTCCCAGCAGTCTCTTCAGTTGTTCCTTCCTTAGCAGAGGTTCCTCTTGACCATGAAATGGGTCCAAGCCTTTTCAGTCTCAATCCATTTCTATTCCAACGTTCAGGGGTCTCAGCTCTCATAGTTATACCCCTAAATGTCTTTGAAGGTCATTGTGCTCAGGGGTCCCTGAACCCAGCCTAAATCAGTTCTGGGAGTCACCCTCCCAGTGTCACATTTCTCCCTTTGATACTGGTTGTCTGGATCCTTAATCACTCAGCAGGAGATGGGTCAATTGGTTTATAGCAGCAGCCCGGGCCTTTTCACCTCCCGGGCTTCTCCTCCCCCTACTCTCCAGATGCAGGGCACCCTGGTGCCATCTCAACGCCGCCCTGGGTCAAGACCCCTCCCAGCTCCTCACACAGTGACAAAACCACTTCCATAGAAAGATGTGTTATGACACTGTGGGTTCATACTAAACTTCACCTCTCTATTTTAAATCTATGGGAAACTAGGGTAACAAACACAATACTCAGCCTCCCCCAGTCTGTCCGATGGGCAGGATGGACTTTCACCAGTGAAAGATGAAATGGAGTGTTTTTCACTGTCAGTACATAGCACACACCTCAGTATCTGTCCTGCCTTTTACTTACACTGCACCCTGCCCATGGGTTACCCGGACCTACCACAGGGGTGCCCACTGTGTACGCAAAAGGGCAAGTAAGGCCTGACAGGTGATTGCACTTGTCAGGACAACATGCCAAATTAGCAAACTGCGCGCAGGCCCTAAACTTCAAGCCTGAATTCCCTTCTCCGCGTACCTGTGCATTACTAGCCCTGGCACACACAGTGCACACCACTAGGGACTTTACTAGTAAGACAAACATACCAATCATGGCCAACCAATTACCATTACACTTTACACATGGAACACTTGTACTTTGACACTGATCAGCAGTACCCAAAGCATCTAAAAGGAAAGGACGTAGAGGAAAAAAGTCAGGGGTGATCACTCCAAGATATGCCAGGTCTAACAACAGTGAATGCTGTTGCAGAGTCTGGGTGCCTAGTTGGAAAAAGTATGTTGTCTTTTTTAAATTATTTACACTTATTAGTCTGCAGTCTGATGGTGTACTGACTGAGGGTGTGTCTAGAACCACCAGAGATGGTGAGCTTGTCTGCAATATAAGCAGGGATGCTGGTTGCGATTCTATGTAAATGGTACAGTTGGTTTTGAAGATTTTGCGAGCTGGTAAGGTTAGCCCACGCAGTTCCATCAGTTTGGGTGTGACGTGATAATATTTTTTCAGGCCATTAATGCAAAATGCTAGGGCATATAGTATCCCCCTAAGGGATGTCAGTGTGACATCTGGGCATTACCACCATCCAGATGCAAGAGTACAAGGGCTTGAACAGCAATTCTGAAGTCACTTTATGGAAGAAATGGTTTGACTTTCTTTAGAATTGTCTTTGTTTTTTGCAATGTGTTTCTCAATGGAGAGGGTCTCCAGGGTGAATCCAAGTGATCTGGCATTTGGTGGCAGCCATGTTTAAGTAGTTAAGGTTATTGTAATTGACCCTGTGTTGGTGGGTTGAGCCTCAGGTAGGCGCTAGGCATCCAGGTCTGGATGTTGTGCAAGCACTATTTGAGTTGGATGTCTGAAGACTTTGAAGTAGAGTTGTGTATGTATAAGTATATTGGTGAATCCTGCTGCTGTTACTTGTGAGTAGAGCCCAATAAGCTCAAAATAAAGGTTGAAGATGTAAGGAGATTTATGGAACACTGGGGGACTCCATCTGTGATAGGGATCTTTTATGAACTGGAGGTGCCAATGTGAATAAACTGGTGTCGGTTTGTAAGGTAGGAGAGCCAGTGAAGAACATTGCGGGTAAATCCCATTTGTGACTTGAGGGTGCGTATGAGGGTGGGATAGTCGACTGTTTTGAAGGCAGCTGAGAGGTCCAGCAATATCAGGCGGCGGGGGGCATCTTCATCTGTGGTCAAGAAGGCAATGTCTACCATGTGTCAGGTGGCAGTTTCAGAGAGCAGCGTGAGTTGAAGCTAAACTGTTAGTCTTTCAGGGGTGGTTATAATTGATGTGATCTTGGAGTTAAACATAGACTCTTTTTTCAATGATCTTGCTGATGAACAGTAGGTGAGTGTTGGGCCAGTAGTTGGCGAGGTCATCAGAGCCTAATTCCTCTAGAGTGGGAGGATCTAGCCGGTTTTCAGAGCTTTTGGGAAGATGCTTTGAATTAAGGAGACATTGACAATGGTAAGCAGGGGTAAGAGGACATCCCAAGAGAGAGCTTTGATGAAGAACGATGGAAAGACATCATCTACATAAGAAGTGGGTTTGAGGGACTTGAGTATGTTAGAGAAATCTCAGAGAAATAGGACTTTAAAGGCTGACTGTTGCAGGATTCTATGGGATAGGGTGAGTGTGAGAGATGAAGTAGGCTTCTTATCGTCAATGGGCTGTCAGATCTTCTATATTTTTTTAACTGAAGAAAAGGTTGATGGCATTACACTTTTCTGTGGAGTGAGAAATAAGTAGGTCTGGAAGGGGATTGATGCAGTACTTGATTGCATTGAACAGAGTCCTGCTTCTGTTGGTGACTTCATTGATGGTAATGCTATAGAACTTTGCTTAGGCTGATGTGATGAGCTGTTTCCATGTTGCACATAGAGCATTCAATATCAAGAGGTCCTCAAGAGTTCTGTGTTTCTTTCATTTTATTTCCTGGTTGCAAATGGATTGTTTATCGTCAGCAAGGTCTTCAGAATACCAGGGTGCGGAAATCTTTGGTTTCCACTTATATGTTGTAATTGAGTATTTGAGGGGTGGATGTTCATGTAGTTTCCTAGAAGGGTGTTGGTTTCAGACATGAAGTTGATGAGATGACAGATGAGTTCAAGCAATACAGTGTCTATAGAGAAGTCTTTGAAGGATCTGAAGATTTACTTTTCTCTTTTGTTTTGACCTTTGTTTGTTGGTAGTACGCTGAGCAGAGAGATAGGGATGGTAAATGAGTCCACTTGATAGGCCTCCCCACTGGATCTTGCTCCCTTCAACACTCTCCTCTTCCTTACAGGACACACTGGTCTTGACAAGCAGGCAGGTGCTGATGTTCCAGGCTCTAGGACAGGTGATCTTCGTTTCCCTGTATGATGTCCCCTCACCCAACAGGGGAGACTAGCAGGCCCTGGCCCCTACTCCTGGGCCACAAGCAGAAGCCTTGCATATCTTCTCCTTATACAATCTGACTGGCTGCTTGACAGATGACAATTGTTGGGGTCTCAAACTCCCTTTCTTATAGTTAATTTCCAGACACTAATATGTATTACGGTCTAATGAAGTTTTATGTTGAAGTTCTGCTTCTTTTGAAATGTCCACTCCTCTGCTCCCTCTTCCTGTTGTAAAGCAGTCTGTCAAAGCAAGTGAGACTCCGAAGCTGATGGTCCCACAACATAGACCATGGAAGAAACTAGAGTTCACACCTGGATGTCAGCCACAGTTATTTGTGCATCAAAAGGTTAGTCCAGGACGTCAAGCCCTGCTCCTTGTGAGTCAGTCAAAAAGCCTTCTTGAGATTTGCCCAGGCCACTTCCCTGTGACCTCTCACTGTATCAAAGAGCACCCTTTGAAGTGTAAGGGGTGATCCTGGCTTTTGCCTCCCCAGAGTGGCGCCCACTCAGAGTCCTCCATTCTATGTACCATTCACAGGCACACTTACACCCAGAGCATGTATACGGCATACACACACTTCCCAGCCCTGTATCCTTCATGTACTATCCCACTTATAGGCACACGTACACCCAGCGAATACATATACCATGCATGCACTGCTCAGCACTGTCCTTCATGTACTGTGACACTCATAGGACCACATACACCCGACATACAGTCAACTTGCACACACTGCCCAGTATGTGCATTCAACATGTGCACACAGCACAGTGCTACATCCTTCATGTGTTGTACCCTTCACAACCACACACATACCCAGTGTATGCATTCATCATACTGCACAGCACTAAAATTTTCATGTGTTGTACCATTCTCAGGTACACACACACCCAGCATATGCATTATGCACATTCTGTATAGTACTGCATGACCTTTGTAGTATACCCTTCCCATGCAGACATACACACAGTGCATAGGCACAACTTCTGCTCTGTGCAGCACTCCACATCAACCTGATGTAGGCCAAGGGCTGAATTAAACACTCAGCAGTGGCACTTTAAAGTGAATGAGCCTGCAGGCCCTGCTCCAGTGCCACAGGTAAAAATGACTCATTCACTAGAGCTGATCACTATTCGGTATGCTGCCACCACTGCGCTCTGACTGGTTAACTCCAGGTGAAGGCGATAGCCTTCCACCACTATGAGGGTAGCGCTTTGAACACCCCTCCCGGTCCAACAAGACCATAAGCTGTGAGGCAGGCCTATGTAAGGGTAAACATGCATGATCCATGTTTGCCTATGACAACAAAATCAGCATTACAGATCCAGACATTAGTACAGGTGGGAGCTCAGGGCAGGGGTGGACGTTCATTACCATGCAGAGGACTTTTCTGTCCCAACAGTGGCAAAACTCTCCTGCTACTCCATGAAAGAAACTATCCTCAGAGTAAGCAGGACACAGACACACATACAATTTGATGATAGCCAAGTGATATTATATCAGGCCTTAGCAGTGGCAACCTGTTATGTTTATATTTGGCCTCTGTCTGTTTTCCTTGGCCTGCTCAGCTCGTGGTGCCATCTGGGCTCGTGGACATGCTTGGGGTTCTTTGTCCTGAGCCCAGGGTTCTGTGACTCAACGGTTAAGGAGAGGCAGTTTCCTCGGCTGAGGTGGTTGGATTTTGTTCGCCTCTACTTGAGAAATAAATATCCTCCTTTCACCACGGAGCCTCGTCTTTTCATTTATAAAATTTTTGGCGACTATTGGAGAGAGAAGTATACAACGGAAGGAATGCAACACAGAGCGAACAACCCGCCACTAACTGAACTCGCACAACGATTGACCCCACTGCATAACTGAACACTTGAACGGATGTACAATGAGTTACTGCGCATTAAGGTATGTCACGAGACTCTTTACTCATTGCATATTCGCCTAGACTTTGGCCACGCTTCTACAAGGAGCCTATTCTTCCTTGGGCAGCGTTGTCTCGAGGTACGCTGTGGGCAGTGAGTCGTGGAGGCTTATAAATAAAATCGGCAAGGGCACACCTGGCAGCATTAAAGCAGCTAAGGAAATCGGCAAGTCTACTGACAGCTCACGATTTGGGGGCTTTGTTACCACCACAGCACTGGTCAAAGCACCTTATTAAGCCGGTAATCCTATAACACTTCCGGTTAAACTGGCAACTCCAAGTCTGGGTCCCACTGTCCTCTAGCAGTTGGTAAGTTTAATCAGCTGGGAAGTTGTATGATCGTTTCTGTGACACACACACCCTATTTCCTCGTCGTGTATCAAGTCTGGGTCCTACTTTGCTGAGACAGCTACCTGGCCCACATGGAATTTTGTGACACTCACACATTTCTTAGTTTCTTCGTGTGTCACTGTGCTAATTGAATCAAAGTTACAATCAGTGATACACACACCTTACAAGCTACCATGTTGTTGAATTTGGTGATACACACACCTCGTCATCTCTATTGTGTATTACGGTACCACGTCATTATTGGTGATACACATACCTTACAACTTATCACCTGCAAGTGTGTTCTGTTATTCTTGTAGTGTAATTTTACAGTTCATATTACCAAAATTATTTATTGTCAAAATGAATATTGCTAATTCCATATCTGCACCACCCCCTTTTCTTATTTCTGCCGGGGAACTATCCATGGAGTGGGAGGATTGGGGCGACTGTTTTGAAAATTATCTGGTGGCACTGGATGGCTCTAAGTTGTCTGCCGTTCGTAAAAAGGCTTTACTGTTAGGTGCTTTGGCAAAGGAGGTTCAACATACTTTTAAATATCTCCTAACTTCCGGAGAAGAGGTTGATGATGTTTATAAGGATGCTATGGTTAGACTACGATTTGCTAAACAAGAGAATGTTGTCATGCGTAGACAAACATTTTATACTCAACCCCAAAAGTCTAATGAAACCATTGATGAATTTGTGTCAAGGTTAAAAAAGTTATCTACTAAATGCCAAATTGGTCCTATGCAGGATGACATGATTAGGGATCAGCTAATAGTACAATGTTTCAGCAAGAAAGTTCAAGAAAGGTTATGGGCGGCTAACCCCACTTTAAAGGATGCCATTACCATTGCTAAAGTGGTGGAAGAGTCTGAGAAATGTATGAGGGAGTTGAAAACAATTCAACAAGATAAGGGCTCGGTAGTTGCTGTGTTACATTCTAGCTTTGAGGATGTGAATGCCATACGTGGAAAACAAGTTAAGGGTATAGCCTCTGATGGGAAAACAAATCTATCTAAGGCCCCTACTCTGGGGAGTGACCTTTGACCCTGCTCGCAGGCAGGTCGCTCCCCACACCGCTGTAACGCCTCGGCTGCACTGGTGTTTCCTCTTGTTTCATTGTTGCTGCACTGCTTGATCGTACTTGTCTGTTTGATTTATTGCTTTCTGCCTGAGCGTACTTGTCTGTTTGTTCAATTGCTTTTTGCCTACATTTCCTTTTTTCCTCCTATTAGTCCTGCTTGTGCCCTGCTTGCCTTCTGTTCCGTCTCCCATTTCCTGCTCTTCCCGCCACTGCGTCCCTTCAGCCCGACCCCTAACCACTCATTCGCCGCCCCGCTCCCGCCTCCCAGCTGCTCCTCCCTCCCAACTTCCCTCATATGGAGGCCGCCTAGTGGGGAAAGGAGCGACCTTTGACCCTGCTCGCAGGCAGGTCGTTCCCCACACCACTGTACCGCCTCAGCTGCACTGGTGTTTCCTCTTGTTCCATTTTAGCTGCACTGCTTGATTGTCCTTGTCTGTTTGATTTATTGCCAGACGTCGTATTCCTGACGGAGAACTGGCTGAACCCCGCCTCGGCACCCGACATCGCCATAGCCATCCCGGACGGCTAGAAGATCACCCGCAAGGATCGCACCAACGGAGTAGGAGGAGGAATCGCCATTGTCCACAGGAACACTCTCAGAGTCTCGACCAACACCAACGACACCCCAGCACCGCTGAACACCTACACTTCCAGATCCACACCGACCCCAAAGCCACCCTCAGAGGAACCCTCGTTTACAGACCCCCCGGACCCGACCACAGTTCAGCAACTCCATCGCCGATTTCGTCAGCACACATGCCCTCGCCTCCACAGACTACATCCTTCTGGGGGACATGAACTTCCACCTCGAGAAAAACAACAACCGCAATACCACCACTCTGATCAACAACCTCGCCAATCTCGGACTCAGACAACTCGTCACTACACCCACCCACTCCGCCGTCCACACGCTCTACCCCATCTTCTCCGCAAGCCCCCATGTCACCTTCAGCCACAACGCAAAACTCCACTGGACCCTCACTGCATCCACTTCACATTCAAGAAGCCCACCACGCACCACCGCACCCAACAGATGCTTCGCCGCTGCTGGAGCAAAGTCACGGAAGACCAGCTAACCACCAACCTCGCCCAGCGCCCTCCCGCCGACCCCTCTGACCCTGACACCGCCGCCCGCAACCTCAGACAGTGGTTTGATGAATTGCGCAAACACCCTCGCCTCGGTCAAGAAACTTTCCAACATCCACAATATCAAGAAGGCCAGCTGGTTCACTGAATAGCTCCAGGCCTCCAAGCAAACTTGCAGAAAACTGAAGAAGAACTGGCTCTGTGAACGAACACCGGACAGCTATGCAGCCCACAAGAACACCACCTGCAGACACCATCACCTCATCAAATCCGCTAAAAAGGCCTCCTTCAAAGACCGCCTAGACAATAACTCACACAACAGCAAGGAGCTCTTCAACATTGTGCAGGAACTCTCCAACCCCAGCTCCAACACCAACGACGTCCCACCTTCACAAGTCCTGTGCAACTCGCTAGCCACCTTTTTCCACCACAAGATCACTGACATCCATGACAGCTTCAAAGCCACTACCGCCCTGGCAACCACCAAGACCTCTTCCACCACGACCACCATTCACACCAACCGCCTGCTCTCCTGGACCAACATCACCGACGACGACACCACCAAGATCATGAACACCATCCTCTCTGGAGCTCCGTCAGACGCATGTCCACACCACATCTTCAACAAAGCCAGCACAGCCAACGCACCCCATCTCCGGAAAGTCATCAACATCTCCTTCAAGTCAGCAACCTTCTCGGAGAGCTGGAAGCATGCAGAGATCAACGCCTTACTCAAGAAACCCAAGGCAGACCCCAAGGACCTCAAGAACTTCCGGCCCATCTCCCTGCTCCCTTTCCTGGCGAAGGTCATCGAGAAGACCGTCAACAAACAACTGACCCACTACCTCGAGGAGAACAGCATCCTGGACCCTTCCCAGTCCGGGTTCCACAGCAACCACAGCACCGAAACTGCCCTCATCGCCACCACCGATGACATCAGGACCCTGCTAGACAACGGAGAAACAGTGGCACTCATACTTCTGACCTGTCAGCCGCCTTCGACACAGTCTGCCACGGCACACTTCGAACACGCCTCCATGACGCCGGGATCCAATAGAAGGCCCTAGACTGGACCACCACCTTCCTCTCCGGCAGAACGCAGAGCGACCGCCTTCCCCCCTTCTGCTCCGTAGACACCGAGATCATCTGTGGCGTACCCCAGGACTCATCCTCAGCCCGATGCTGTTCAACATCTGCATGGCACCACTCGCCCATGTCACCCGACAGCACAACCTCAACATCATCTCATATGCGGATGACACCCAGCTGATCCTCTCCCTCACCAAAGAACCCCACACAGACAAAACCAACCACCACGAAGGAATGAAGGCCGTCGCCGAATGGATGAAGTACAGCCGATTGAAGCTGAATTCGGACAAGACGGAAGTCCTCATCCTCGGATCTACCCCTTCGGCCTGGGACTACTCCTTGTGGCCGATCGCACTGGGAACAGCGCCAGCACCCACCGACCACCCACGCAACCTAGGAGTCATCCTCGACTCCACCCTCTCCATGACTAAGCAGGTCAACACCGTCTCTTCCTCCTGCTTTAACACCCTCTGCATGCTCAGCAGGATCCACAAGTGGATCCCCACCGAAACAAGAAGAACAGTCACCCAGGCCCTCGTCAGTAGCAGGATGGACTACGGAAACGCCCTCTACGCAGGAGCCTCGGCCAATCTCCTGAGACGGCTGCAACATATCCAGAACGCCTCTGCATGCCTGATCCTCGACATCCCTTGACGCAGCCACATCACACCCCACCTGAGAGACCTTCACTGGCTCCCCCTCAACAAGAGGATAACCTTCAAGCTCGTCACCCACGCACACAAGGCACTCCACAACACCAGACCAGCTCATCTCAACAGACGACTCAGCTTCTATGCCCCCACCCGCCATGCTCCGCTCCACTGACCTCGCCCTCGCCACAGTCCCCCACATCCGAAGAGTGACCTCCGACGGCAGATCGTTCTCCCACATCACCGCCAAGACCTGGAACACCCTCCCCACCCACCTACGGCAGACCCAATAACTGCTGACCTTCATAAGACTCCTCAAAACCTGGCTTTTCAGGCAGTAGCAGCATTCCCCACCCCCCAGGGCCTTGAGACCCTCACGGGTATGTAGTGCGCTTTACAAATGACATAATTGATTGATTGATTGTCCTGGCAGAAAGGAAACAGTCGTACATGTCATAGGTGCTGTAGCACATTTCATCTAGCTGACTCCAAGAATTGTTTTGCCAAGAGTATCTCAAGTGCGGTAAAAAGGGGCATTTGCACGGATGTGTAACACCACTAGCAAGAAGGTAGCAGTGATAGACGATGAGGAAGACAATGATATCACAGATTTGGTGGTCAAGGGTGATGAGGCTGGTTCTACTGATATGGGAAGGGGAATGACTCGTCCCAAGGCTGATTTCACTATTAATGGGCAACTGTTGTTGTTAATGGTGGATACTGGTTCATTGTAAACCATAATTGGATGGGGAGAGGCAAGATGGCGGCGGCTCCCTAGACCGCTGTGAGACGCCCTCTGACCAGTGCCTCATTCTATGGGCTAGGAGGTGTTCAGCAGAAATGGGACCGGCATAGCGGAAAGAGACGCTATACAGAGCAAGCTTGAAAATCGCATGGTGAATACTAAGAAATACTAAAGAAACACGAAGATATCATTACATGTGGGGCAGTGGATACAAATAATGCATGAAACCTACCCGGCAGGAATAGCTGATCCATCATCGGTAACAGGGAGGTCCCGCTCACATCTGCATCTGGTGGCCTCGGTTCTCGGTTTTGCGGTGCTGAGACTTTTTTTGCGGCTCCAAACATGCAAGGAACTTGCCAGTGACCAGGGCGAAGGCAGTAAAATACAGAAGCAATTTACCATCGCCTCAGGGACGGACTCTGTTGGCCTCACTGAACAGATGGCCCCGAAAAATGCAGCGGCGATCGCAGCCGCTTCCAAAACTCAAGCGGCTAAACAGGTTCTCCGTGATCTCAAGCTGGCAGCAAGACGCGCTGGGGGCTCTTTGACAGATGAAGCTACCGATGGTGCACAGTTGCAGATACACCAGAAACATTCTAAGGCGGCAAAAACACCTACCACACCGGGACCGGGCCCCTCGGTGGTAGATTTACTTCGAAAAACGCCTGCCGGTCCCGCTCCTGCAGTGGTTGCTCCCTCCCCTTTCGCTCACCACGCAACAAGCGGGACGCTGATTGCAGCGGCTCCCGAAGCTCCCGCAGCTCTCACCAGTGTGGATTCGCCGTCGGTTCCTCCTGCAGCCTCGGCCTCTGGACCGGGAGCCTCAACAGAAGCTGACCCAGCCGCGCTGACACAGGGGACTGCAAACACCCGGAAGGATGGGGCGCCAAAGGACATACCGGGAGTGCTTGGTACAGTATCATTTCCAGCAAAGCCAATAACGCAAGCAACGCCAGCAGATGGGCATGGGCCAGCTCAGGGAGGTAAGGAACCGATCCAGAAGGAAGGTAGGCCTGCAGTTGAATCGCACCAAGCACAGGTTACTGCTACACCCACCCTCCCTAATACCATATCTTCCTTGAGCCTCAACACCACAGCACTAAGTCCAATGCAGCCCCAAACGAGTATTTCGCCTCCTGAAGAAACTTTCTCTCCTAGCCTGATTAATGAGGATGCCAACTCTCTGCAGCATCTAGCAACCCTCATCCAGACCCAGTCTTCTAAAGATCCAATAACGGCACTAGACAAAGAGCAGGTTTTAGCGGCCCCTCCGTTCGATCTTAAGGGGGGGACGGGCATAGCTTCGGATACAGACAAGGAACCGTCTGAGTTTTTTACCATCTCTGAGGGGCTTGAGGATCCCAGATGGCCTCATGACCTGGATATAGACTCAGACTCCTACTCTGATCCTCATACTGGCTCTAACATTAGCTCACAGGACAGCGACCCTGACGCTGCCTTAGGCGAATCCAGAGATGGGAGGCATACAGTGTTAAGAAAGAAAAGGAGCCATCATGGCGCCGCTGGATCACTTTGGGACTACTCTCCAGCAATAGCTTCTAGCTCGCAGGATCTCCCCTCTAGAGTCCATATCGAAGGTACTCCCTCTCTTGAGCAGCAAAATGCCACTCTAACATCTGTTATGGACACGGTGCTTCAAGCGATAGCTTCTCATAGAGAACAGACTTCAAAGGATGGGCGTAGGGCTCAACAAGCACTACACAAGGTTCAAGGCGTAGTGCGCAAACTCTCCAAGTCAGTTGCAGCCTCTAACACAAGATTGATCGATATGGATGATCGTATAGTAATTAATGAAGCCGAAGCCACTGTTGTTAAGGAGCAAGTAGATGCTCGTGATGCAGAACTTAAGGACGTTAAATGGAAACTGGAGGAAATGGAAAATCGTATGCGACGCAATAACCTCCGAATACTGGGTATTCCAGAAAAAATCGAGGGTGACAATATACGTGTATTTGTGATCCAGTTATTCAAGGATACATTTCCCGAGTTGGCCACATGGAACTGGGAGCTAGAAGTCCAACGAGTCCACAGAACACCATTTACATTAAGGACGTCAATCTCGCAGGGCAAATATCCTAGGGCGATCTTAGTATATTTTGGAAATTTTCTTCTCCGCCAAGCTATCGCTGAGAAAGCAAGACCGTATGCCCATCGGACTAGAGGTGATATCTCATACTTTGTTAGGCCTGGTTTCTGCCACACTACAGTGGAGCGGAGGTGGCGACTCCGTCAACTGATCAAGCCCTTTCTGGAGAAAAAAACTCAGGTTTATCTGAACAATCCAGCCACACTAAAAGTTATCTTTAAGGGCCAGGCCAAGTTTTTCACCTCGGAAATCAAAGCAAAGGAGTTCCTAGACAGTTTGACCTAAAGCCGCATCTAATCATCTCTCTATGTCACTGGGTCCTACTGTGCAAAACTTGGTGGAAATTAACCCAACCGTCTGATATACAAGTCTAGGATCTAGAAATCCATTTGATTGCGGGAACAGCTGCAAAAGTATCTATAGTGGTAGTACATATATGATATTTCCTAATTGGTTTGGGGACTAATTTGTCTCTTAGATTCAGAGGTAGTTGGCGCCTCATCTGTTCTGATTGTTTCTGGTAGGGTCTTTAATGCTCTCTATAAGGTCCTATATAAGGTTCCATTGTCTATTTTTTTTTCTTATTTGTTTTCATTTGTTTTGCACCTCTTTCTTAGCCCAGCTAAGCGTTCTTAGAAGATATAAGATTTATATGTGTGGCACTGGATAGGGGTGTCTCTCCATCACAACAGACTCTTGTTAGAGTCTAAATGCCTCATTGGGTGGCATGTGGGGGGAGGGGACTGAGGAGGGGGGCGGTGGGAAAGGGGGGGAAGGGGGGGGGATTTATAAAACTGAGCAAATTCATTCGAAAGTTAAAAAATGTGCAAAGATTCTACTTTGATTGGTGCCAGTGTGGCAGAAAGCAAAGAACCAGTATAAAATACAAGGCTAGCTGCTGCTTATGTGATCAGTGTATTAAAACTGGGATAGGCTTTCATCATGTTAAATGGGGAGAGTGAGCCTTTGTACGTGGAATGTGGCAGGCCTCAATGATAGAAGCAAAAGGGCCCAGTTATTTCAACTAACACGTCAGAACCCAGTAGATATACTGTGCCTGCAAGAAACACACATCGCAGATGCTGACAGAGAATTACTTAAATTACCTGGGTATAACCTTATGGTAACCACATCCCAATCATCTAAAACTAGAGGAATAGCTATTTTAGCTAAACCTATAATGGGTCACCCGACTCGTAGATTGGCTGATAAATATGGTAGATGGGCCATAGTTCAGTTAAAACTCGGCCTCACGATATGTGCAATATATGGCTCAAACCTCGATGATCCTACTATTTTTCAGGAGTTAGAAATTGAACTGGCCTCCTGACCAGGCCCTCTTATTTTTTGTGGGGATTTTAATATTGATGTAGGATTGCTTGTTGATAACCGCTTGTCTTTAAGCTATAAAGGGCGCAAACCAAAGGTATTTAATGCACTAAGGCAGCTGATGGAAAGTCATAACTTATTGGATGTGTGTGATCTGTCCGGAAAAAATGTTGATGGCTACACATATTTTTCTCATCCCCACAACAAATATGTCCGAATTGACTACGTTATGTCATCTTTAGAGGGTTTGGCTATCATTGATATAATTAAATCCCCCAAAACAATCTCGGACCATAATGCACTTACCTTCATCTTTGACACTACTAAAATGGTAAAATCAAAGACCCAATGGACCTTTGATAGAAGACTTTTGGTCAACCAGGAATACATAACACACATTAAATTATGGGCTCAGGATTTTTTTGATTGCAATCGGTTTAGTGCGTCAAGAACAACTGTCTGGGACTGTTTTAATGCGGCATTAAGGGGAGAAACTATCTCATTTGTAGCTAATAAAAGGAAGAAGGAGGATAATATCAATGTACAGCTCATGCAAGAACTCTCCGATCTTGAGACCCATCATGCCACTCAGATAGGTCAGGGTGAGTCAACCTCAGAAACCCTCAAAAAAATACTGATTCTAAAGAATGAAATTAATAATTCTTTAATCCAGAAAGCCGCCGAAATCTATCAGGCAAATAAAGCCAGGCTATACGAATCAGGGGAAAATGTGGGTAGGCAGCTAGCACTACGAACACGCCAAAAACAATCATACAGTAACATAAAGATGATTGAATTTGAGGGTAAGGAATACTCATCCACGCAGGATATTGTAAATGTATTCCAAAAATACTATCAGAAACTTTATCACAGTGATGGTTCATACTCTGATGCTGATATTACAACATTCTTGAACAGCTGGCTCCCAGATCAAGACTCAAACACTATGATTGATGATAGGGTCAAAGCAAATCTGGACAGAGAAATCACGGTCACGGAGGTAGAGATTGCCTTATTCGAACTCGCCAATGGTAAAGCGGCAGGCCCAGACAAAATTCCTCTGGATTTATATGAAATCCTAGGTAATCAAATAATTCCCTTTCTACTGGATTTGTTTCTCGGAGTACAGTACCACTCAACTCCACCGGACTCCTGGAAACAAACGAACATAGTAATTTTCCACAAAAAGGGAAAACCATCTCATCTCCCCTCATCATATAGGCCGATATCCTTGATAAACTCTGACTCAAAGCTTTACGCCAAAATACTAGCTAATCGGCTGAGTGGGGTCATCGAACATCTCGTATCCCCTTGGCAACACAGCTTTATTCCCGGGAAGGGCACTACAGATCATACCCGGAGAGCCATTACCCTTTTTGATATCATGGGCGCCACGGGGGGCGAGATGTCGATGATCCTCCTCGATGCCGAAAAGGCTTTCGATCGAGTATCATGGCAGTTTCTTTGGAACATCTTGGAACGTAAGAATTTTGGAAGCAACTTTATCAAAGCCATTAAAGCCATATATACCAACCATATATACCAACCCCAGGGCAAAAATCTCTATATGCAGTGCTGAGTCAGAGTTCATTGAGGTACAAAGAGGCACAAGACAGGGGTGTCCATGCTCCCCGATATTATTTGCCTTGTATATAGACCCCCTTATTCAGAAGCTTTTTTTGACACCCTCAATTCAACCAGTTATTGTTGGCTCATATTCCACCAAAGTCATGGCATATGCCGATGATGTTGCCGTCATAACCACCAATCCTGCCGATGCAATTCTGGAAATCGAAATTCCCTAAATAGGGATAAAACTATGGTACTTGCTACTAAAAATATTCAATATGAAAGCCCCCTTAAGGCTAAAGAGGCTACATATTTAGGTGTATGCCTCTCTGTTGAGGTGGATAAAATTAGTCATCTGAATTACACCCCCCTTATTGATAAAATTAAAAATGACCTCAAAAGAATAGATAACCTACACCTATCTATAATCGGAAGGGCAAACTACATAAAAATTAATATTTTTCCACGGATTCTCTACCTTTTTAGAGCAATTCCGTTGCTGGCTGGAGTAAACTTTATTAAGACTATCGATTCTACCATTTCTAAATTTATGTGGAGCTATGGTAAGATAAGAAGAGCCCTCCCTCTGATGTCGTTACCTCAAGACAGAGGAGGACTAGCTATTCCTAACCTAAAACTATATCTATGGGCAACATTAATTCAATCTATGGATCCCCTACTGACTGGTAAAAAAATTACCTCATTACCCCCAGATCCATACATTCCTTCGATTTACGAACTCAGCCTTGGTGATAAGTGTAAAGGGTTATTTTTAAGGCAGGTAGAGTCCTCGTATTATAAAAAAATTAAACTGAAGACAGTTCTAGATGCATGGGCTGTGTGGAAAGCTATTTCTAAATATCTATCTATTCCCACTTTTACAAATTATACCCCTTTGTGGCACAGCAAGATTATCTCCCCCTCTCTTAATGATACTACCTCGCAAAGGTCGGAGCGTCTAGGTATCAACACAGTCGGCGACTTTTTAGGACATAATATTCCCACCTCTTTTGAATCTTTCCAAGAAAAATATTCTATTCCCGCCTGTGACTTTCTCAAATATTATCAAATATTGTCGAGTATCCGTAACGCTATACCAACAACTTTATTGGATAATTTGCTGCTTTTTGAGGTTATAGGTAAAAAATCTACAAGAATAGGGGCTTTTTATCAGATGTTGATGGTAAAAACCCCTGACGATCTTGAGCGAACCGAACAATCTTGGGCCGTAAAACTAGCAAACCCCAATGTTGATATTGATCTTTCAATTGCTCTTTCGGCAAAATACTTTATAGCCTCCAACTTAAAAGCACAATACTACAGAGTTATATACAACTTGTACTAAACACCGGCAAAATTATTTGCTTGGGGTCTCCGGGCCGACGATAACTGCCCAAGATGCAAACAACCATTGGCCAATTTATTACATATGTTTACTGAATGCTCGGAACTGGCAATGTTAAAGGCCATGATACTGGAGTTTTGGGCCCAAGTCTTGGGACATCAGATAAGAGACTCATTAACTCTGTATATATTAGGCCACGATGACTCTTTGGGTCATAATAGTGAGGAACAAGCGGTTGTTTTTGTGGGGTATGCCGTTTTTCGTATCATTCTGGCTGCTCGATGGAAAGATCCGGAACCCCCTACTTTTCGGATGTGGCTAAGTCGATTCCTCGCAATTTATAAACAAGAAATTGCTATATATGCTACAAGAGGTAGAAAAGCAAGAGCAGTTGGAGCACTGATTTGGGATCCTATCTCTAGGTGGTATACTAATGAGAGGGGACATTCAGATTCTGTCATTGACTAAATAATTTGATACTGTTTTTTTTTTTTTTTTTTTTTTGCTTACTTGTTTTTGTATTATTCATTCCTGTTACTCAGGTTATGATATGAAATGATACATTTTGTATTTTGTCTAAATTTGCCAAATAAAAGAAAAAAAAAAAAGTAAACCATAATTCCTAAAGCTTTATATGATTCAAGTTTGAAAGATGTCAAATTGATACCCTCAGATGTCATCGTGAAGGGTTACCATTGTGCCAATATTGGTATTTTGGGCTATTTGGAGGCACATATTGCTTTTCTGAACAGGTCAACAGAAGGCAAAGTTCATATTGCTCCTGAGGGTCCAGCCATTTTAGGGTGCCTTCGCCAATATGACCTTAACATTAGAGTGGATCCCAGGGCTGACCAACCAGTATTGTGCATTAATGATGGTAATATTCAAAGTATTTTTCAAGTTTATGCTAAAGTTTTTGACACTGTTTGGGGGTGTCTGTGGGTTTTCAACATGAAATAAAACTGAGAAAGGATGCAGTGCCTGTCAAGCATGTTGCAAGAAGGATACCTTTAGCCGCAAGGGCTCAGGTCAAAGACATTATCAAACAAATGCTTGATGAAAACATCATTGAGACTGTGGAGGCTGCGGAGTGGAATCTCTCGTGGTTATTACGCAAAAACAAGATGGCTCTCTTCGTTTTTGTGTGGACTTGAGGAGTCTAAACAAAGGTGTCATCATGGATAGTTTTCCGCTCCCAAACATCAATGAGAACATTTTGAGTCTGGCTGAAGGTAAAATGTTCTCTAAACTGGATTTGTGCAGTGCGTACCATCAAATTAAACTTCATACTGAATCAAAAAAGTACACTTCTTTCATAACAACAGAAGGGACAAATCAATTTAACAGACTTCCATTTGGTCTGTGTTCTGCTGCGAGTGCCTTCCAATGGATTATTACAGAGATCTTGAAGGATAATATTGGCGTAGTTTTTTTTCAGGATGATATTTTGATTTATGGTCTGAGCGCCAAGGATCATAATTCCATCTTGGATCAAGTTTTGTCCCGTTTGTCTGCTGCTGGTTTGACGCTGCATAAAGACAAATGTGTTTTTACTGTCGAGAAGGTTGAAAAACTTGGGTATCATGTCACCAAAGAAGGCATTCAACCTAAACATAATCTGGTCAGAGCCATAGTAAATGCGAAGGTACCAGGTGATAGGGACACATTAAGATCTTTCATGGGTATGGTGGAATACTATGCCAAATGAGTAAAACATTTTGTAGATAATTTGGAACCTTCAACGGAACTGTTGAGGAAGGGCAAGACATTTTCATGTGGAGGCTGATCAGCATAAAGCCTTTAATTTGGTTAAGGAGAACATTGTTAATGCTGACATTTTAGCAGGTTTTCTTCCACTTTTACCCACCATTGTGACTGTGGATGCCAGTGCTGTGGGCATTGGGGCTGTATTAAAACAGAAACATGCAGGACAAGAAAAGACAGTCGCTTTTGCATCTCGCTCGCTAACTGATACTGAATGAAATTATTCAGTTATCGAGCGTGAGGCATTGGCTGCTTCTCGGGCCACAAGGCACTTTAGGGTCTTCCTGTGGGGTGTTGTGTTCACTCTGAGGATGGATTGTTAGAAATGGGATTAATCTCACGAGTTCGCACATACCAAACTCGCCCCTGCACTCCCCACACATCAGGAACTACCATGGACACACACATTCCCCAAACATTCCTATGGGAGGCAGGCCAACCTCACAACATGCACTCAGAGTGTGCACGCACTTTACACTGGGACACAGTGTTAAAGTGCGCAGAAGCCAAAAACAACTAACATTAGGTCACAATTGAAAGCAAAATGTTTAGGAGTGAACCTGCCAAAAGGGCCAAGTCCAACACGGATCATAAGCCGTAGTTAAAAGTTTTGGGTCCTGATGGCATTAAGAACTGTTGCGGCAGACTTGCTCAATTAGCCGTCAGTGTGCAAGATTTTTTTGGCAAAGTTGAATAGGTACCTTGTTGGCGCAACAGTGTTGTGGATTGTTTGTCCAGGCTGACTCTTACTAAAGCTGTCTCTACTGATTTGATCACGGAAAGTGTTGTTGCTAGTCTGGAAGATCTCACTGAGGATCTAGGTAGGGCCATTTTGAGAGAGGATTGGTTGGAAGGTATGCGGAGTGATAAGATTCTGGCTGGTGTGGTCAGAATGGTCAGAGAGGGAGTATTCAGGAAAAGTACTGTGTCACCTGGTCTTAGACCCTATGTGCAGTTCCAAGCTCAAATCTCCACACAGGGTGAATATGTTGTGTTGATGGGTGAGAGATATATACCACCTGAATCAACTGGAAGATGATTGAAAGAAAGATTTTTGTGGCCAGGGATGGATAGTCATGTGAAGGAGTGGGTGGAGAAATGTAAGAGTTGTAAAGAGTCGGAAAAGAGGTTGCGTGTGGGCTAGGAGAAACCAACTTCCTCTCAACATGTTGTAGGTGTGGAGGGTGCTTGGCACAAAGTTTGTATGGACTTTATTGGTCCTTTCAATAAGGTGCATGACAATGAGACGTTTGCTTTGGTGTTGGTGGATTCGGCGTCTAGGTGGGTGGAAGTTGCCTTTATAAGAAATATTAATACGGAATCTACCATTAAAGTCCTCAGTGAGGTGTTTAGTAGGGAAGGCATACCAGCTTTGCTTCTTACTGATAATGGCACGCAACTCACCTCCAAGGAAATGGAGCATTCATTTGAGAATGTTGGTTTGAAGCACTAGCGTACATCTTTGTACAATCCACAAGGGAATGGTTTGCGTGAAAGAGTTAATAGACTTGTGAAGGGCATGGTGCAAGTGGCTTTAGCAGCAAATTCCTCTGTACAACATGAAATTAAAGAAATGTTGTAGGCTTACCGCACCACGGTGCATCAAGGAAGGGTAAAATCCACTTTTGAATTAATGAGGGGTATACAAGCTGGCACAAAGATGGTTCCCACTTGGTTGCTTAAGCATCAGCTAGATGGTTCTCCGGGTCTTGGTCATTAAGACACGGTCAAGGGCAATAGAAGTTTGTGTCCTGATGATGTACACAAAGGTTTTAAGAAATTCAAAGGACCCTTTCTTGTGAAATCTGTGGGGGAAAGTTGGGTTAAATTGCACAATGGCCAAACTTGGAACCTTAGAAGGGTAGCCTTGCATCAAAAACATGGTAAACTCTTGCCTAATCCTACTTTGTTGCAGGTGGCGCATCCCTCTTCTGTTGCTGCTCACTGTCTTAATAACAGGAGGTCTGTTCGACAACGCAGATTGCCTGAATATTTAAAAGATCATGGGTAAGTTTTGGCTGAGCAGGAAGGGAGTGGGGTTCATGGCTTGTTTTTATGTTTATTCTTCTGATTCACATGTTACTTATTGTTTAGGTTTTCTTTTGTTTCTTATCTTTCCTTTCCTTCCTATTGGGTTTTGGAAGGAGAGGAGATGTGTTATGTTTATATTTGACCTCGGTCTGTTTTCCTTGGCCTTCTTAGCTCACGGTGCCATCTGGGCTTGTGGACATGCTTGGGGTTCTTCGTCTCGAGCCCAGGGTTCCGTGATTTGGCAGATTCCCCAGCTGAGGTGGTCGGAGCCTCATCCTTTCATTTATAATACAACCTTTGCGAAAAGACGGCAATGCCATGAAGAAGTGACGATGCTCAACATTAAACACATCATGTATCACTGGAACTTTCCCATTCACCTGGAACAATAGAGAAATTATAGTTAAACCCATTGAAAAGGTGAAGGAGGTGCAGGACATACTTGATGGTGAGGGCGGGAAGCATTGTGAAAATGGAGAACAATCCAAAGTATGAAAACAGCAAAAAAGCGTCCACAATTCACAGAATACAAGAGATTTAGATTTGAGTTGGGACTATTCTGTGTCCTGGGACTTCATACACCAACTCAGAAGAGACTCTAAGAATTTTAGCTGAGGAGTCACATAATAGATCAACATGTTGAAGGTAATAATAGCTTCTACTATATGAAACAAATGCTTAGATATGTCAGTGGCAACAGCCTGTAATTGAATTAGTTTATTCATCACTTGCTTTCATGGTATATTCCAGAAGGGTACCTGAGGTGCAGGTTACTGTTTGTAGCACACGATGGCTCTCCAAAGAGTCCTTCTTACCCTTGGAAAAAAGGGGCACATTGGTGGATTATAATGCTGCATTATTTAACTGGTTTGTGGGTTCAGGGTGTTAACTGCTGCCTCGGTTTATAGGAATGGAGGGGGGCACGTAGCACCCACCCTGAGAAGAATGGTACAGTTTGGTTTATTGAGGATGCTTAAGGTACCCTGTTGATCATGGTACGTTCAAACCTTTATTAATAAATGTGATTGGTCTCAGTCCACCAAAGAAACGTCAAGGAGTCTCGAATTACTTCATTTTTCTGTAGGAAATTAATCTTTCAGATGTAGGCCGGAAGAGAATGTACCATAAAGATTACCTTTATCAATACTATTTCTCCTGCACATACAAAACAATGGGAGAGGCTATACTGGTCAATTGTGCTCATTCTTGGCACCATATATTCACTAAAATGCTCCCACAGGGCAGATAAGTACTTTTTCAGTTGAAACACTAGGAGACAAGGCTGATACTGCTTAAAATATTTGCCACCAATTCTGGCCAGAATCTCCACCTAAATTACACTATATACTGGATAAACCATCTTTTGGAAGGAGTGGTTATAATTGGAGGGGATTTTAATCTGGATTGTGAAAGGGAAGCAGACCAGCCATCCGCCATTAGTCATTTTACAAAGATGGTGAGTAAATTGGTGAGGAAAATGATGGGGGACCTGAGACTTGTGGCTGCACAAAGAGCCATGCATATGGAGGAAAAATACTACTCCTACTACTCGTTTGTTGATTGGACATATGTCAGGATAGGTTCCTTATCTATAAGTAACAGAATACTAGGGAGGATTCAGGGATAACACTTTCTGACCACACTCACATTTCCCTGGAGTGGAGTGGAAGGACGGGGCCTACCAGAAGCTGGAAAGACTCAATGAATGCTTCTCAGAGATCCAGGGCATGTGTGGGATACCAGGGAGCATATAAAATAATTCCTATACAAAGGAGACAGCACTGCTCTAGGCCAATAAAGGGGGAACTGTATTAGTGTTGGGCTCTTGCAGCAATAGAGAGTGTAAAGTAGAAACTTAGAAATCCTTAAAAAACTGAGATAATTATAAAATGTATTTAAAGCTTGCTTCTTGATGGGAAAAATATGGAGAATAAACTGGCTAAAAGGACACTGGTTCCTTCTGCACACCAACAAGGCTGGGTGAACACTCTTAGATCTACAATCAAATTTTTACAGTAAAAGCTGTAGGGTAGGCAAAATACTTGCTTGGCAAATATGATGTGAGAAATAACAGTTCATACATCTGGGATCAGGTTATAACGCAGGAGGGCATGGCAACTAACAAGGAGCTGTGGGCAATTGAGGCAGTTGATGACTTCTACCCAGCACTCTATAGTACAGGGACAGTGAGTGAGCTGGATTGAGGAAGATTTTTCAAAATCCTGCCAGAAGGACACAGAGAATTTCTTGATAGACCTTTTGAACAGGCAGGGGTGAGAGAAGCTATAAAAAATACCTTAAGCTGGGACAATCCCCAGGTTCAGATGGTTTTCCAGTGATTTTCCATGCTAGTATTCAGGAAAACATTGATAGCATCTTTAACAGAGCTATTTAATGCCTTCATTGAGGAGCAAGGTGCCACACCCTACTTAGCACTGTAAGTCTTATAGACCGATTGCCCTGATCAACATTCATACTCAACTTTTAAACTATAGTTTGGTCTCCCGGTCTGATGGTTGTCTCCCAGTACTGACCGATGTAGACCAGTCAGACAATGTCATTCGCAGAACAACTCATTTGATAGAGAAATAATATCTCAGAGAACCTAGTAGCGTTAAGCACAGAGAAGGCATTTGACTATTTAATCTAGCGTTTCTTGAGAAAAATACTCCAAATACTGGGATTTGGGGCACATTGCATTTTTGGCTAGGTGTTCATTAGTTATAGAGACCCAACAGCATGGACCTTGGTGAATGGTAACAGAGTGAGGAGCTTTCCCCTGGCTAGGAGTATGCGTTACTGCTGCCTCCGTCCACAGTGTTATTTTCCCCATCCCTAGAACCCCTAGCGGAGCATATAAAGCAAGATGTGGAAATGCAGGGAACCATTTAAGAGAGAGGAAAAATGTTTGGCTTATTTTTCGAAGATGTGCTCTTAACATTAACTAATTCTGAGACTTCATTGGAGACACTTCTTACTCAAATAGACACATCTGAGTGAGTAGTGGATTCGGACTTTTAAATTAATAAAGAGAAATATTAAACTCAACTCTGCCAAGAAAACAGGCCTCAGACTGCAGGGAAGGTATTCCTTCGACTGGGTGAACTGATCTATAGGAAACCTGGCAATTCGCCTCCCCGCCCCTCTTGCTCACTTTTTACAACAAACTAGCCTCCACCGCACTTGGCCAGGACATAATACTCAAAAGTTGTATCTGGGTCTGCTGGATCCAGGAGAGTTGTCAGAGTGCAGTTAAGTCACTCTAAAGGAGCGTCATCACCCAAAAAAAAAACCGTGGACTTTGTTGTGTCTGGTGACCAGTAGTCCAGCGGCAACTTGACTATTGCTGGACCTGACACCTGTGGCCCAAGTCACCTCACCAGGATTGTGGACTAAGGAGTGGCCCCAGGAAGACCCCTATCAATCGTACAGCCTTCTCAACAACTTTGCACATCTTCAGCATCCAGTATCCCTTGTATCAGGATCACGCCACTTTTCTATTGTTTTGGGAGACAATCACAAAAATTACATCACAAGCTTATGCCTCTAGCCACAAAAAATAGGCAAGTATATATAAGTATTAGTATAATTATAGGCATAGCCATTTCACCGACTAACTAGTGTGAGATTGATCCAATGACGGATCAATCAAGTAGGGATGGTGTAGGGGAGAATACAGTCAATGGGGCATGTGAATACCGGCATACTAGAGCAGTATTTGCAAATGCAAACAATACATTTACAAAGAAGAAAAGCATCCATTGAAAAAAAAAAGAAAAAGGCAGTCTAGAACCTGCTGGGGTGAGGTCAAAGCTACTACATTTATTTTCTTCAAAGGAGATAGCATCTGTCGGAATTGTGCTTGGGTATCTAGCTCAGCCCCTGGATACAGGATCAGGAAGCCAGCACTCAGACAGGTGGATTATGAACTAATTCCCACCCCGAAGGGATCCCATTTCATCTTCCCTATCCCACTCTCTCCCTGGGGGAGAAATGTTACTACCCATTCAATTGTAGGCCAATCCTGTAATATTGAACTCCATGGTGGCTGTGCATGCTCTATGAGCCTCATGCTACACAGCGCCTCTCCACGTAGGGCCGATTCCTCACAGTCCCTCAATTCAATACTTCATCGCTCAAGCACTGAAGGGCAGGGCTCCTGGGATCCGTCCAGGAGATCGCAGTATGGCAGAGAGCAAGTATTAATACCAAGTCAATAACTTTAGATGATATTGCTTTCATTTTGGGCCTACGGAAAAGCCTCAGCAAACAACAGGCCAGTGTTTTAAGAATAAGACAGCCCATGGCTGACGCGATGTATCAAACAATTGATTCCCAGTAATGGAATAGGGCAGGGCACTTCCAGACTATATGATCAAAATCAGCATCCATCACTTTATATCTCGGGCATGCTGTTCATGCGGTAGGAAGCACCAAATGTATTCATTTAGGTGTGAGGTGTACTCTGTGTAAGAAATAATATTGGATGAGCTTAATCTAGCGTTCCTTGATTTTCATAGGGTGCGTTTCACAATAGTGGTCCAATTTCTATCTGAGATCGGGAGGTTGACGTCAGTTGCCCACCTATCTCATAGGCAACCTAGGTTCCGCTTGGCCCATCAAAGAACCGATTACCCAACTAAGATGTTGGCTTTGATTGTACCAGACGTGGTGCATATGATCTGTAGGGCATCCTGGGTCAGCGACTCATCTGCCCCCCATTCCAATATGCCTGAATCGCAGTCCTAATTTCCCCATATGTTAAGAAATTATGGGTGGAGGGTTCAAAAACTCGAGTAAATTCTAAGGGTCTTCTATGTGTGTCATTCTCAAAGAGATCTTCTAAGGTTCAGAAAGGGGGCCTCGCCCAAGCCTGCAGTCCCCTCCAGTTCCGCTTGGGATTTAGGACTAACACGGTCATTAGTGGGAGGTCCCTGGAGTAGGGGCATTGAAAGTGTGCTCTCTGTAACACCCTGGGCCAAACATACTTAAGAGTGTCAGATTGGGACCCCTCCACGGAAGTCAAGGGCAAGAGGTCACTGGCACTGGCATTGGACTGAAGACTGCTTTTCTTGTTGAAGTAACTGTTTCTTCTGACCTTGCTGGCCTCTTGACTGACCCCCTGTCAGATGCTCACCCAAAGTAACTTTAAGTAACTGCAATACACTTTGATCGACGTTTTCTTGAAAAAGTTAATCTGACCAAAGTTTTCTTGAAAAGGTTTCTGTGAAAAATGTGTTGAATTCATCAATGCTTGTTTGATGTTGAGTGAAAAATCTTCATTTATTCTTCCTCATAGAATCTATATGTCTGGAGTCCTTTGATTTTATTTTCATTTTGGTGTCTATATATTCATAAACGTATAACCTATTTTTATAAATTGGTGTCTGATTACTTTCTGGTCTTGTGTCTTTTAGGAAGCTGGCTCTAGTTTTACTATACCACAGAGTTCAGTGGATCCCCAAAGACTTACAGAGATTAAAGTAGATAATACCTTACTCTCTATTTGTGGTAGTGTGGGCGAGCAGTAAGACTTTATCAGAGGATAGTGTTAAGCATTTAGTGCAGACAGTCAGGCAAGAAAAGATTTCACACACTCAAAGACAAATTGGTTTTGTATAAAACTATTATTTAGTTGTATTTTATTTCTAGAGCCAAGCAGGGCAGGAACAGGTAAGTGTAATAGTACATTGCAAGAATAATGTGGTTGAATACAGTTGAATGCAATTAGTTTGGTTACAGGTAAGTCAAAAGTTCATAAACAGTTGAATTTACTCTACAGTTAATTTATAATTACTTTGTGAGTAACATTCCCCCTTCTTGGGGCCAATCGGTTATCATCCCCTTATTTAAAAAAGGAAGTAAATCCGAGGCCTCCAATTACCGACCCATTTCTTTATTGGACGCCTCAGTAAAGGTTATGAGCAGAATTCTGCTCATAAGGCTAGAAACTTGGGCTGAAGACATGAATATTTTAACTAAGGTGCAATATGGCTTTAGGAAAGGCATGGGCACTTTAGAGCAATGTGTAAATTTGGACCTTTTAATCAACAAATATACAGTAGCTAAAAAAGGCAACTTATTTTTATGTTTTGCTGATTTGAGCAGCGCGTTTGATTTAGTTGATCACGGTATTCTTTGGCAGGTTTTATTGGAGCTAGGGGCACCGAAAGAAATAGTCCACTTTTTGGCAAGGCTCTACGAGAAACTTTCTTGTAAAGTCCGATACGGTACCCTAGGTGAATGCACACCATTTTTTAAAGTGTCAAGGGGCATCCGGCAAGGATGCGTGTTAGCCCCTCTTTTATTTTCCCTTTTTATTAATTGTGTTGATCGCACTTTAGCTACTATACCGGCAGACGCTCCGCTGATTGGCGGCAAACCTGTCACAATCTTATTATATGCGGATGACGCTGTCCTTTTATCCCGCACTCAGATAGGTTTACAGCGTCTCATTAACAGTTTTATGCTGTTTATCCAAAACAGGAGACTGTGTAAATAAATCTAAGACCTATGTCATGCTGTGTGGTCAGTCAGCTAATAAACTGAAGTCCAGTCTTTATCTAGATAATGACAAAATGCTTCAAGTCAAATCATTTTGTTACTTAGGAATCACCTATGCCAACGACGGGTCTTGGAAACCCGAGCTTGATAATATCAGGATGAAAATGTTGCGAACTACCAGCAGCGTATTTCGCTTTGCCTCCAAGCTCGGATCAAGAAGTATCCGAGATATGATCAATATATACAATATACGCTGTGTTCCCTCTGCATTGTACGGGGCGGGTGTATGGGGCCACATAGATGGCACTCTCCTACAAAAAGATGAAAACAAGTTTTTAAAAAGAGTGTTATGTGTCCCCCATTCTGCTTCTGTTCAACTAATCCATGATGAGGTTGGGGTCGAGTTTATTTCTGACTTAGCAGCCGTCCGCCCACTTTTATTGTGGCACTCTATTTGGGCTAAGTCAGAGACTCGATTCACTCAAGAAATTATTCTTGATTGTATAGGTTTGGACTTCTCATCATGCATCCTTTGGCTGAAATATATCCATTTTTGATACAAAACTTTGTTTGACATCGATGTTTTCCTTGACCCTGAATTGGCGGTTGAAATACCCAAAAAAGAAATTAAACAAACTTTTTTAAAGTATAAAAAGAAAGGGCGAGCTGAGGTGTTCGGCAAGTTGGCTACTGTGAAGTTTTATAAGGAACTTAGTTTACCATCGGGGTTCCAAGTCTATCTTTCAATAGTCAACCGTCCATCTCATCAATTTGTCCTAACTCGCGTTAGGTTGGGTATCGTACACCATCTTGTTGCGTTTCCAGTACAGAAACTCAAATCAGAAACTCCCTGCCCATGTGACAACATTTCACGCCAGAGCTGCTGCCATTTTTTACTTTTTTGTAAATTTTATCACTTTTTAAGAATAAGGTACCTAAAACCCATTTTCATCAAATACAATATACGGTCTTTTAAGAATGCCCTTGTTTTATTATCAGCCCTAGAGAATGTGGATATTTGTTTTTTTGTTGCCACTTTTATTCTGAAATGTACAGCTGCCAGGAAATGTATTGTATTGCCATAATTTTATATGCTCCTGTCTGTACTCATTTGTTTTTATTTATTTGTGGCAAATCATTATGTAAAATGTCTTTTTACTCTGGGTTTGATTTAAACTGTACAGCTGCTAGGAAGAGTACTTTCTGCGATAACTACTTTTAGCCTTGTTTGCACAGGTATGCTCCCCTGCCTTCTAGCCTTTAATGTTTAATTATCATCTAACGTATATATTGCACCTGAAGTCAACTTTATTCGAAAAGTACAGCTGCCAGGAAGTGTCTAGAGTTGCCATATTTTTACACTGTCCTGTCTGTACTTATCTGTCTTTTAAGTTTACTTTGTAATTTATAAATGTCCCATGTCCTTGGCTTGGGGTTTGTTCAAAACATACAGCTGCCAGGATACGCACTCCATGTGATAATTACTTATTCCTGTTTGCACGCGTATCCCCGCATTTTCTAGTTTACTACCATATCTCCAAATACGAACTGATGTCTAGTGTTGCCATTATTTGTTCTCTCCTCATATGAAATTTCCCGGTGTTCTCTTGTATAACTTTGCCTTCTTATAATAATTTTAATGTAATGAATTGTATTATAAGTTTTGCTTGTATGATTTGTACTCACAAATCGAATAAAAGCTTTGAAATTGAAATTGAATTGAAATTGAATTGAATTGAAATTGAGTAGTTGTTGAATTACTTTTCAAATTACTTTTCTTACTCAGTGTGGTACACCTGGAAACCACACTGTCACATTTCCTTGATAAAGATAAGTAATGCAATTTGTTATGAAAACACACTTGTATGACTTTTCATAGAATTTCCAACTCCACTCTTGCAATGCAATCCTATGGGTAGAAATTAAATTATCGGTTAACAGATAAGTACTTGGTTTTCGGAGTTGGGTTTCTTCGGTTAGAACCAGGATTTCCCCAGAGTCAAGGATGCTTTCAAAAAGTACCCTCAGTGGCACTAGGGCTGACGGGTGCAGAGTGCTGAACCCCAATGTGATCCAATGGGGGCAGGTGGCCTTCGGTTGGTGACTACTAAAAGGCAGGCCACAAGGTTGAGGGAGAAAAGCTCCTAGGGTTAAGCTCAGGGCAAAGGGGGATCTAAGCTAGCACCCAAGGTGCATCCACATCGGCACAGGGGCTGCCGGGTGCAGTGTGCTGTTTTGGCATTGGGTGCCCTGTTGTTTTCAATAAGAGTTGCCGGTTTTGGATTTTGGCTGCAGACTAGGTCCAGGAAGTCTTTCGGGAGTAACCAACAGCTGGGCAGGTAAGTTGGAGGACTCAGTGACGTAGGTCTTCTTCATAGGTTGCACAAATCAGGGCTGCCCCCTAAATACTGTATTTTGGGGGCGTTTTAGGGTTCCCTTGTTGTGCTCACCCCAGGTGGGGGAGTGGGCACAATCCCTAACACTGATTGGAGAGTGTCTGCCATCTGCAAGATGGCGGGCACTGAAGAGTTGGTTTCACCTTGCCTCCCCACCTGAGGGGAGGGGTTGGTAGAGGTGGGCACACATTCTGGGCTGTTCTAATTTCTTCTGCCTATCTTCTTGCCAAAAAGGGGTGAGACAGAAAGGGGCCTGCTCCTGATATCAGGAGAGACTGAGGGGCGCGTACAAAGGCGGCTAGGCCTTTGTAGCTCCTGTGCCACAGATGGGTCTTCCTGACCTGGGGGAGGTGTGAACAGCTCCACCCAGGAAAAGCATTGTTTCTGGGCCAAGGGAGAGAAGACTTCGACCCAAGGGGTCCAGAAACATGTCTCGTGGTGGCAGGCTAGTGTGTAATAGTCAGGGAACCCACCTGAGCCTGGTAATTTTTTAGGGGGTATCTCTAAGATGCCCTCTGAGTGCGTTATATAATAAATCCCACTCTGGCATTAGTGTGGGTTTAATATGCTGAGACGTTTGATACCAAACTTCCCAGAATTCAGTAAAGCTGTTATGGTGCTGTGGAGTTCGTAATGACAAACTCCCAGACCATATACTCTTCATGGCTTTACTGCACTTACATTGTCTAAGAATGGACTTAGACACTGTAGGGGTACAGTGCTCCTGCAGCTGTACCCTCACCAGTGGTGTGGTGCACCCAGCTAGATGGGTATCTTACTTATACCATAGGCATGGTATGTGTGCCATGTTGTGTGCCATGTTGACTCTTCACTTATCTCTGCACCAAACAAACAGCAAATTACATCAATACAGATACATTCTTTTTGAAAAGGGGGAAAAAGAAAATAGAAAGTAAATCAAATATTAAATACTAAAATATCAGAGAATTTGTCAGTCAATCTTGGCTCATTCGGTGCCAAACGGCATAAAATCTTCGCATTGATTTTAAACCTCTGGGCTTAGCTAAGGCCTTCTCTTGTGCAAACTCCTCCATAACAATAGCCCACCACACTCTACTGCATTACAAGGTCTAGGGGAAATCCATGCCCTAGAGATAGCCAATCTACCATTAATTAAAATTATAGCTGTTGGTGCATAGCGTGCCGTATTAGCATACCTCTTGTAGCCCATCATAAGCTCTTGATTAGAAAATGTCATATCTAATCTAAGGTGATTTTTACAGACTGGTAAGGCCTCATGCCAAAAAGCGCTTAGCTGTGGGCATGTGATGAACATGTGAATGATATTAGCCCGATACTCTCCACACTTAGGACAATTAACCCCGCTACTTAAATCATGAGTTCCTGTATGCCTCCACCTAGCTATCTTATTGGGCATGTAATATAGCATGCATACTGTCCTAAATTGTAGAAGCCTCAAATGTATATACAAAACGGCATCTTTTAGCATTGAAAGTGCCTCCTCCAACATTGTAGAAGTTACCTCTGTCGCAAGAGTTGAGCTCCATTTTGTCGCTAACTGTAAGCAAGGATCCTGACAAAAAAAGCCTATAGGCCGCACATATTGTCTTCTTCTGGGAAGGTTCATGTAAAAATATCAATATTTGATGAGTCTCTACTGAATTAAGACACTGTGATCTCACCACAAAATCTCTAACTTGTAAATATTTGTAATAATATTTTCATGGTATCAGAAAAGTATCCTGCAGGTTTTGAAAGGTTCGAAAGCCATCACAATCATAAAGGTCTTCCAACTTATCCACTCCAAGTCTAGCCCATTGTTTCATAACTCCATCATGGAAGATATCCGGAAGAAGTGAATTATCCCACAAAGGAAATTTATAAAAATATATCGCTAAGGAATACCTGATAGCTATTTCTCGCCATATACAAACGAAATCCCTAAGGGTCTTAAAGCGCACCCTTTTAAAGTAATTTGCGTCATGCATCCGGTAGACAAACCTACAGCTATTCCGGCTTAACAAGAGATTATGATTGAAATCCTGAGCTCTATTAGATAGAAGGCTAGATAACATATTCACAAAAGATGCCCAATAGTAAAATGTAAAATCAGGGAGAGAAAGGCTGCCATAGTTAAATGGATATTTTAGAGACTTAATTGCATGGCGAGCACGGTTATGCCCCCATATAAAACTGCTCATTGCCCCGTCCAGTTTTTCGAAAAACAAATGAGTAATTCTCAAAAGAATAGAATGAAATAGGTACAAAAAGTTTGGGAGTATTGTCATTTTTATTATATCACATCTACCGATTATACTAATAGGTAATTTATTCCAGTTCTTAAGTTTTTGATAACATTTCCCAATAAAACGTCATAATTTAGTTTAGTTATAGATTCTATCTGAGGCGTAAAACAAACACCGAGATAAGTAGCGTCAGAGCATGTTCCCTTAATAGGGGTACCCGGTGTGAAATTCAGTAGGACCTGAGTTTTACTAGTGTTAAATTTATATCAGGAGAAAGACCCGAATTTTCCTGCTTCCTGGTTAATTAACTTCAAGGATTGAGCCCGGTCCGTCGTATAGATAGCGATGTTGTATATGCATTGACTTTTACTTCATTAGGCCCTGGAGATAATGGTAAAATATTTCGGTTCGCAAGCTAAACCCGGATAAAAGGTTCCAAATATAATGCAAATAATAGTGGGCAGAGGGGACATCCCTGGCGTGTACCCCTATTTACAATAAAGAGCCTAGACTGTGAGCCAGCATAACTTAATTTGGCCCGTGGTAAGTGGTACAGTGCTTTTACCCATTCCAAGAATCGGCCATAAATTCCAAAGGCAGTAAGAGTAGACCAAAGGAAGCCGCATGCCACCCGATCAAAGGCTTTCTCCGCGTCCAATAGTCATGCCCAGGTTGACATCAGTTTGATTAGCTAAGTCAAATGCCATTTTAGCAGTATTAACATGAGTAGATGTATCTTGACCTGCTATAAAACCATGCTGTTGGTTAGAAACCAATTTTGGCATCAATGAAGCAAAGAAGCAAGGCGGGTAGCTAAGATTTTACCATATATTTTAGCGTCAGCATCGATAAGTTATATCGGATGGTAGGATCCGCAGTCTTCTGGAGGCCTTTTCTTCTTCATAAAGAAAACTATATTAGTAGTATCCCATGACAATGGCACACTGTTTCACCTATATCTATGATGACCTTAATGAAAAGCGGGGTTAAAATATTCTTGAAAATTTTGTAAAATTCAACAGGTATTTGATCTTCACCCGAGGCTTTCCCCAAGGGAAGCGAAGAGATATCTTTTGACGATATCTCTGAACTAAGTTGAGTAGCATCCCCCGCTGATAAAGAAAGGAGTCGTGCATTGACTAGGTAGATAGAGACCTTCATAAAACAATGCGAACTGTGCAAGTATTGTATGAGTTTCCGTATGAACAGCATTATCCGCACTTTGATTGCCACAATTAGACTCTTAGCCTTGTTATCGGCAACTTTATAAGCTAGTAACTTGCCTACCTGTTCACTATATTCATACGGCATAGAGTTAGATCTATTATAGACAATAGCCACTTTTTCCTTAATCCCTGCCACCGATTCTCTAGCTTCAAAGAACTTATTGTAAGCCAGGGGCTGATCTTCATCTTGTTGCCTAATAGCCTTCGTGTGTGAGATTTCCAAGTTAGTTAACGCTATGGAGGCGGCTTTAATGGAAGCATCCCAAGTTTTATTTTTCGCCAATATAAATTCTTGTGTAATACCCCTTATAGATGCCTTCATAGAATCCCAAACCACGTAGGGCGAAGCAGTATCAGTATTAAAATATAGACATTCCGCCAGCAATTTACCCATATATGAAATATAATCATCGCCTACCAACAGGTGGCATGGAAAAGAGAAAGAGTGCCTTAAGTTATTAACCAGTAGCCTTTAATTTGATAACAAAATAGGATTGTGATGTGACATAATCTTAGGTCAGACCTCCAACTTAGCTGCAGATAGTGCTATCTCACTAACCCAGGCCATTTCTATCCTCGAATATTGTCTATGCGGATATGAATAATATGTAAACCCCGGGAGATCTGGGTATAGCGCCCTCCATGCATCCCGGATATTATATATACGTTCTAAGATTGCTGCTCATACTTTCTGTATTCTTAAAGTTAACAGTTAGGCGGTGGAGGCCCTTTTGCACTTCTCAAACACACCCTGTCACTGCCCATTCAGTCTACAAGAGACCCCCTACAGAGAATTGGACCGATTTTTAAAGGTTTGTGAGAAAAGGATTTATGGCAGAGGTTCCTCTTACCTCCAGACAAGCTTTTACAAATATACTGCTAGTAGAACCCTTCCTTTTGTCAAAGAAAATCTCCTGACATGTCAATTGTAGTCTAAAAGTGTACATTAACATAAGTAAAAATAATAGTCTGTTAATCACAGAGTTAGCCAGTGAATATCTCACCCAAACATCTGTGTGGAGAAAACTAATAGAATAAGAACAAAGAGGCATATTTATCATAGGGTTGCATTACTTTTGAGCCATGGAACAGGGCGCAAAAGCGACACAACCCTTAAGTGTGATTTAAGAAGCCACTTAAGGTCACCTTGCATAGCCTTGAGTGGCTTGATAAATTTACAGTAATGCAACACCTCACAAATCGCTGCATTGCTTTACTCTGCCCCAGAGAGGCGTTCCATGGGTGGTGTGTGGGTGTTCCCACGCTACGCCTATGAATTTTGGCCCATTCCCAGATTTACACCTAGTGGTAGACCTGGTATTGCGTCAAAACCGCTGCTGTAATGAAGAGAAATATCCCTTCCTGTACAAAAACAATCCTGCTGGCAATGCAGACACCATAGTGGTAGGGTGCTTGTGTTGCCGCTACGCCGCACGTTGTGCGCCAGTGCTGGGAAATGACCGTAATGCACCAGCCCTTAACCTGTCGAGCAGCACAGCAAGTTGACTGCCTGACTTACTGCGCTGCCTGACTTGCTGCGCTGCGCTGTGTGACTTGTTGGTTAATATGCCCCAAAACAGTTACTTATACTCTAGTATTCATAAGTTTCACACAAAGGCATGGGACTGCTTCTTCAGAAGAACAAGTGAAGTACGTAAACATTTTGGTCGAGTAAGCTTGTCTTCATTTTCTGGCTTCAGTAGCCAAGAAGTGGGCATGTCTCTTAGTCAGAGACCCCATAACTTCCTGTGGACATCGTTATCGTGAGTAGGGAAGCATAACTGAAGCAGGTTATAGTTATGCTAATGTAAGGCTATTTATTTCATGCTTTCTTCCTCCTCTCCTTTGCTGCTTGTTCGGCAAAGCTCTTCTTAGAGGCGACTTGTTTACTTACCTAATGCCTCTCAGTATTGAACACGGGTATTATTTACAGCTACCCTTTAACCGCCTCTCAGCTTGTCTAGCTCTTTTCTGGGACCTCCTTTTGGGTAATCACTTCCTTTGGAAGAATATTAGAAACAAAAAAAATGTAAAAAGTCCATGGCTCCTAAGTTAGGGAGGTCCCAGGTGTGGTTTATAACTGACCATCCCCAAGACATTTAAACCACTATTCAAGACAAATAAGAAATAAAAACGAAAATCAAAGAAATGAACAATTGCTGTAAAAACAACTCAAAATTAAACTTAAGTGTCTACACAGACGCAAGAGTTGAAACAGATGCACAGGAACAGTGCGTCAATGTTTGGCAAATGTACTTCTGTTGTCACAGCGAAAGCACTTTCGACAAAAAAGTTCATAACAAAGAAATGTCCATGGTGTACCAGGAGTTTCCTCTCAGAACGTTGGCCTTCTTATTGTTTTTTTCTGGTTTGCTAAAAACATATTGGATATATTTGGAAAGCTTCCATGGGAATGCATTCCGCTCATTGCTTACCATTGCCTTTGTAGTTCGTAATTCACATTTGCTTGCTTTCTATTTGCTGGCTTTATTTATTTTAGTCTGTCCAGATTGAGTTCCTCCTTTCTGTGGCACATAGCCTGTTTACAAGGGCACCTTGTATTCTTCCACTAGTACTCCTTTCTATAAACAGGCCTTTAAATCTTGTCACATCTGCTGTGCATTCAGAGACAGAGGTCAAATGTCAGTCTCTGTCTTCCAAAGGAGTTTGTTGTTCCCTTTTTTTTTTCTCTGACTTTAAAGTGAGATGATTTATGTGAAAATCATGCTGGATACTGGGGGTGTGCTAAAGGAAAGCTGTGCAATGTCATTTTATTTTTAGCAGACAGCAACATTTAAATGTCTGTAAATTAACTGTGCAGATATTTCAGACTATATCTGAATTAGGAGAGCAAATGAAGCATATTTTTTGGCAATTCTGAAGTGTGGTGGAAAGAAATATTTTAATAAGATCAAAAAAATCAATACACTAGGTAATGACATTTCCACATATTATCATTTGTGCGTTGTATGTATTTACAATGCATACTTTTACAACATGGTTTTTACAGTGCATCTTCCATTACAACGCATGCTATTACAATGCAAGTCATTACAACACATGTACCATTACAACGTCATTTCCTATTCTAACACTGCTGGGTGCCTACCTCAGACAAGGTGCTGGTCAGTGAGGCATATGCGTAGGAATGGCATGAGTTGTAGTAGCATGCATTGTAATGGAACTTGCATTCTATTGGCTGCATTGTAAAGGCATTGCGTTGTAATGCCCGCGTTGTAAAGGATGTTTCCCGCACAGTATAGTTTTACTAATAAAACTGTGTGTTTGTGGAAATGTAATGGGCATTTCAATAAAAAATATGGTGTCTGTAATGTCAGTGTGCTACTAGACCTTGCATATTCCACTTTGCAACACTCCACTCTAAGCTGCACCACACCACCCCACTGTACTGTACTCTGCACCGCTCCACTTCTATTTCACTCCACGTCACTGCACTCTACTCTGCATCACTGCACTTCAAGCCCCTGTACTCTGCACCATGGTACTCTATGCCAATGCAGTATATGCCACTATACTCTACTCTATACCAATGCACTCTTCACCACTGCAATCTACACCACTCCAGTCTAGGCCACTCCACTCTACTCTGCACTACTCCATTCCATGCCACTCCACTCTATGCCACCCTACTCTGCAATAGTGCACTCTATGCCACCGCAGTCTATGTCAATGCACTCTGCTCTGTACCACCCACTTTACACCAATGCACTCTATGCCACTCTAATCTACTCAGTATCACTGCACTCTATGCCATTGCATTGTATGCCACTACACTCTATGCATCGGCAGCACTCCACTCAACCCTGACCGACTCTACTGTACACCATTTAATTCTACTCTGAAGCAATCTACTCTGCGCTACTGCACTCTACGCCACTTTGTGCCACTCCACTCTACACCACTCTACTCTACCCAATGCACATTATGCCACTGCAATATATAGTGCACTACTCCAGTTTATGTCAATCTACTCTATTCTGCACCACTCTACACCACTGCACTCTATGCCACTCTGACCACTGCACTCTGTACCACTGCACTCTACGCCAATGCACTCTACTCCAATTTACTCAGAATCAGTGCACTCTATGCCATTGCACACTAGGCCAATTTACTCAACCCCACTGCACTCTACGCCACTATAGTCTGCAACACTCCACTCTATGCCACTGCACTCTATGTAACTGCATTCTATGCCACTCTATTACACCACAGTACTCTACGCCACTGCTCTCTATGCCACTCTACTCTCTTCTGCACCACGGTAATCAATGCCACTGAACTCTACACCAGTGCACCCTATGCCACTCTACTCTACACCTCTCCACTCTACAACACTCTACTCGGCAACACTGCACTCTACACCACTGCATTCTACTCTGCACCACTGTACTCATTGCCACTCTACTGCACTCTATGCCAATGCACTGTACGTCACTACACTCTATGCCACTGTACACTGCATCACTTCACTCTGTGCATTGCACTCTACGGCACTTCACTCTAGGCCAATCCACTGTAAGAAGCTACTCTAATCTACTCTGTACCACTGCATCCTAAAACACTTCACTCTATGCCACTCTATTCTACACCACACTATGCCACTGCACTCTACTCTGCATCACTCCATTCTACCCAGCACCACTCTACGCCACTCCACTCTGCTTTCAAAAAATCTACTCTATGCCACTGTCTTAATGATACTGCACTCTATGCCACTATACTCCACTCTACACCACTCCACTCCATGCCACTCCACTCTACACCACTCTACTCTGCACTGCTCTAATCTATGCCACTGCACTCTACTCTCAACTACTGCACTCTATACCACTGTACTCTTCGCCAGTGCACTCTACACCACTTTAATCAAAACCAATGCACTCTATGCCACGGCACTCTATGCCAGTCAACTTTGTTCCACTGCACTCAGCACCACTATACTTCTCTGCTTCATGCTGCTCTACTCCACTGCACTCTGCAGTACTCTAGTCTACACTATTGCACTCTATATCACGGCATCCTACCATGCTGTACTCTATGCCACTGTACTCTACACCACTGGACTCTACACCACATTATGTAGAAAAGTGAGCCCCGATCGCACCCGATGCCCAGGCTGCTGGCGCAGGGCGACTCTTCGTTTCCATCTTGAATAATTACCAAACAAAGAGACGGGCACTGGAAGCAGGAAGACAAGGAAACAAGGTTTATTTCTAATGAGGAGAGCCTGTCATTTGGGACACTCGCATAGTGTCTTCGGGAGGTGCTCTAACAAGTTTCTCTGAGGCTTCGTCTTTTATACACAGGTTTATGGCACACACACATCCTTCATTACAATCAAGACATTGTAAAGTACGAAGATATTCCAACACGTGGCTACAGTAGGGGCCTTTATCCTCCATGCAATAGGAGGAGCTGTCACGCAGCTGAGTGTTCTGCTGATTCCATTGAAATGTGTGTGCCTGATCGAATCTCAGGGGGTGGGGTGGTCATGATCAATAGAGGCTTCTTCCAAGAGAGACGAGTGCATACAGTACTGGGCAATAAACTGTATCCTCAGGCTAAGGGATGACCAGTGGTCCGTGCAAACATTCAGGCTCAGAGGTCGGGGTCATCAAAGGAGGGGTATTCATGGAAGGAAAGGAGGTGTTGGTCAGGCGCGGGGTGCGATTCTAAGAGACAGAGTCATGCGGGAAGGGAGGGCTCATGACTTGTACATGTGAGAGCGGGGGCGGTCAGGGTGCATGGGGGAGCTTGCAGGGTCAGGGAAGGGGTGCTGGTGATCGACCGCAAACTGAGAGACCATGGTACCTAAAATGGCTGTTATGTACGCGTGGGCATGGGTCTATGCTAGCGGGATAACACGGTCAGTGTTTTAGCGATATCCGTTCTGCTTACAACAAGGGGTACAGTGAACACAAATGAACGCCGCGATGTGTATATACATTGCCAATTTCAACAGTCGCCGCTTTTAAACATAGCTAGTACATTTGTGTTTACCCCAACTGATGGAGTGTACATATTGTCATGTGTGGCCAATGAAATAACGTTCGTCAAATGCTAACGAATTGCGTGTAGTTATATGCAGTCGATACAATTGGCGGAATACGGTACATATGAATTTACATTCGCTGCGTTCTTCATATAAATCTAGGGATCGGCATAACACGTAGTCGAGGGCAATCAGGAAAAACGTTCCGACATATTATAGACTCAGGTTCTGACTTTCTTTTCAATGACATCAACATATAGTAAAAAGTGCTATATGAGACCTTTGGACTTAAGTGACCGAGAACATTTTTGAAAGCAACAAGAATTGAGGGAGAAAGTTCAGGAAGGGGGGTCTTAGGGAAAATGTCTTTTTCAACGACGAGCCACCACTGGTAGACTCTGTTAGTCCGTTTTTCTTTTCGTTGGCGCTTTTGAGCACCGGCGGTGGAGCTATAAGTCCAGCTCGGAATCATCCTTACGCGTTGCAGGGTGCGATCAGTCCTCTGCTGTTAGATCACAGTCCTGTTTCCTAACTCATTTGTCTTAGAGGTGCCTCATGCTGGGCACCTGCGTGTCTTTCTTGTTCTGTGGCAAAATCCCAGTCCATAGTCAAAGTTTATATGAAAATAGTTTGTTGAATAACCGAGGGAAGAGAGAGCGGAGTGGGGCCAGATCTTTGAACACATCAAGAGACCAAGGGAGCAAAGGAAAATGAGCAGGCAGGCCCATTAGTCGGACTCAAAAGGGGGCGGGGGACTTCAGGCACGAGTGGGTCAGCGAGTCGAGGGCTTCAAGGCAGCCCTTCATTCCTCCATCTGCTGAGTTGAAAGTTATGCCTCGTCCCGCGTCTCATTGCTCTGCGGCTCCACCTTTGGTTGCGGTCACACGTGTTCCATGATCTGTGGCCAGGCTGTGCGTCACGTCCAGCTCCTCTCCTCCGGTCATTGGATCTTTGGATGGGTAGAAAACAAGTTTTAGAAAAATTGGCAGGGGAAGACATTTATACGTCTCAATTTCGTCCCCAATCCTATGTAGGTGGGGAATAAGTTCATTGGTCACAGTCAGAAGTCGTCATGTAGGAGTGCATTACTATGGAATTCATAACTCTGTTCGGTGCTCATTCGTGACGTACGTGGAGAGAAATTGGACCTTTATACACAGTGTATTATATCAAACTCAAAATCGAGTCCTTATGTAGAGACTCGCCCTTCCCTTTAACCCAAGTATCGACAATCTTACATTTCCCTTCGGGGTCGGCTAACTCTTGTAAGTGGGGCGTTATCGTCATGAAGAAGGGGGAGGGGGTGGACGTAAAACATGCTCTTCTTGGGGAGTGAACGTTAATCAAAGTCATCAATTTCGCTTTCGAGGGTGGATGACATGAAGCTGGGGTTAATCGGGGGAAAAGGGGGCGCTTTGGACAGGGAGCTGGGGTCGATCGGGAAAAGTGGGGTACACTGGACATCCGCACTTAGGTGCAGGGGGGTGGGACAATCGGGGCATTGGGGATCGTATTTCTAACGAGCTGAGAAACAGAAGGCCATTGACGTTATAGTCCCCCCATAGAGGGCCAGATTAGGGGACATCCGTCGTCTTACCTGTCCTTTCCTTCATTACCAATTTGGGTTCTATCGTTTTGCAGAAAGGAGAGGTAGTAATATGGCAAGTCACAATCGTTTTGGGTTTGGTCAATTTTGCTGAACACCTTTGCGTTCGAGGAAAATCCAATTAGGTTCGTGCCGGTGGGGCACAAAGTTCTTGCATAAGGGAGGAGGGCCCTGAGAGAGAGAGAGAGAGAGAGAGAGAGAGAGAGAGAGAGAGAGAGAGAGAGAGAGAGAGAGAGAGAGAGAGAGAGAGAGAGAGAGAGAGACTCGCACTCTAAACGAACCATTCGGTACACATACGTCGTGGAGAGAGAGAGAGAGAGAAAGAGAGAGAGAGACGTGTACAATAATGGTCCATTCAGTGCGCACACAACATAGAACAGCAGGGATTAAGTACTACAGAAATACAGACAGAGGGATGACGTAGATCCATGCATCACGTATACACAAACTCAGGCGGAGAAGACAGTACATGTATTATGTACGAAAATTCGAGACAAAACATAAAACAGTTATTGGCCAAAATTATCCCTTTTCTGTATGCTGTGCATTTTTGGCATCCTAAGCTCTTTTTACCTTTTTCTCCTCTTTTAACCATCGGCTGCCCTCACTGGTGGCTTTGATTGTACACACTTACGCCTTTGGCAATTGGTCATGAACTAACCTGGTCGGGCTAATGCTCACGGTGGTTTATTCGAGTCATTTTCAGTAAATGCGTTTCCAGGCCGAGACAACGGTTGGTGTCAGTTGGAGAACAATGGGGCAGCTTGAAGTTACATGTCTAGGAGGGTGCGAAGAAGGATGCAGTAGATTTTAAATGTACGCTTTACCTCAAAATATTCCTTAAACTTTCCCTATTTAGTTAATTGTAGGATGCTTGTTCATTCGCGCACGTCATTTTAGTTGTACTATTCGGGGTGCCAAGCGAAGCTATATTTTGCGGTTTTCCCTTCAGGCTGCCCTCCCAGGCGCTAAGTTCAGAGAGAGAAAATAGACATGGTTTGCTAGTTGCGGTTAGGTACCATAATCAAACCCTTTTTCCCGTCTCTTGTCCGCCAGATCACCGTTTTTCATACATTGATCGATATTCCGATGTGACCTGCAGAGAGAGAGGAAAAAGAAGGGGCAGGGGCTACATTGATAGACACATTAGCGTGCATAAACCCAGAAAAGCTTTTACTTACTGCATACTCGGCCTATCTCCACAGGATGCAGTCCCTGCCAACTGGGCGTTCAAGCCCGGGTGGACCGTTAGTGCGACTCTTTTTTATACAGGTAGCACATAAATTATAGGCTAAACACCAGGATCTTTAGCGGTTGCTTTTTGGCTGTACAAAAAGGAAAAACGCACACAACGAAAACTTGGACCCTTCATTTTTGCAATATTTCTACGTACTATACTTTTTAATCCTTTAAACAGTGGTCATTTATTTAAAAATTACCAATTCACACGTGACAACTACGTTTGCTTTTTCCAAAAATCTTTAATAAGAATGTCGGTGCATAAATATGGGCCTACAACCCCGTGGGCCGGCCACGGAGCAGGCTGGAACTGTAGATGCGGGGATATTTTATTAGTAAAAACTTTTAGTGGAGTCAGTGGTCGTTTATTTCATAAAAAGTGCGAAAAGCGCAATAAAATCATGTCGAGACTTCAGTGTGAGCGAGTGTCATAAGTGTTGGGCTTCCAACTTTCAATAATCATGATGTGCAAAACTTAAACAACAATTCATTGTCCGAATGTTCAATTAATACCCATCTGATGTCAATTTACCGTCTGAACACATAATCAGTACCCATCCAATATCAATTCATTGTCCGAACCTATACCCAGTACCCATCCCATATCAATTAATTTCCTGAACTGACAATACACATCCTGAATCCATTAATTGTCCGAACATGTAATCAGTACACATCCTATATCAATTCATGCGGTTAAAAACCCTTCATACATATCTCATGACACCAGGGCTGAACAATCGGGGTACAACAAGGAGTTGAAAGTTTCATTCGCCTCGGCGCCATTTTGGTGCAGTCAGGCAGATCAGGCATAGTCTAAATCTCTACTAACTCGTGGTTGGCCCAGAGCTTCCTTTGGCAGTCCAAAGTTCCGTTAAAGGGCAAAAGGAGGGATCGGTGGTCCGAACCATCAATCAAAAAGGGGAGGGGTGCAACAATGTTCCTACCGGGTCATACTGTGCTTTCACCGGAACTGATCCGAACTGTGGTCTGCAGGATTCTAGTCATTCAAACAGAGGCTGGCGCCAGCATGGGAGCGCCGACGTCCTGCGGCCACATTTCCATCGTTCCGAGGGCGATCATGGCAGTCATTCCCTATCGGGGGTATTTGCGGGAGTCGGGGACTCCCCCGGCTCCTCTAGAATCTTCAAGGTTGTGGAGAACTATGGTGGTGGAGTCAACTGGTGACCGGGCCATCATGCTGGGCCCGCTCTTGTCAGGTCGATCGCCATCTTGAAAGTTCGGCAGCTACCGGCGATCGCGGGGTCAAATGAGCGGACGGGCTCCAACCTGCCGGACGAGGCGTTGCAGTATCGCCACAGTGGAAGAACCCTTTTCCGGGCGCCTGGAGCGCTGAGGGTGCAGCTGGGAAGCCTCCACCTGGGGAGGCGGGAGAGGCTTGTTCGCACCGTCTCTCCCTCCCAGTGCACCCCACGGCGTCTCGCTTGACATTTGTTATGGCCGGACCAGGCGATGAGGACGAGGGGGGGGGGGTTGAAGGCATGTGCAAGACATCCCCCCCCCCAGTGTTGTCGCAGCCATTATAAAAGAAAGAAGAAATGTCCCGTCTGTCTTTGGGCCGGGCCTCCGGTGGATGGCGGCCCGACACCCTTTGCTCTGGCCCAATGAACGGGTTCCTTGGCTCATCCGGTGGGGCAGGCCTTGGCATGTGGTGCCTCTCCTGGGCCTTTCGTGCAGTGGCCTCTCCACTCCCAGGCCCTCCATGGATGCTGGCCCAGACTGGGAGAGAGAGAGCGGGTCGAACCTGCAATTCGCCAGGGTTACCGCCACCGCGGCCGGATCCCGTCGGCCTCGGCCTCTGGTTGATGGTGGCCGGACTGGGAGAGAGAGGGGAGGGTCGAGGACACAGACATTCCCCCCCCTTGCAACTCTCCAGGGTTGTCATAGCAGTCCCCTTGGCCGGGTCCCTTCGGCCTCGGCCTCTCCTCCGGCTACACCCTTCGTGATGATTTCCTGGCCGACGGTTTGGCAGCAGGACCCGCCCTATATGTGTTGCTTCCGGCTGGGGGTAGCCGTAAACCTGTTGCACTTTGGAAGTTTCCAGAAAGGGGCGGATGTCTGCTGACTTGTATCTTTCCTAGTTTGCCGTTATTTGGGCGTGGCAGGCGGTGGGACAGACACGTTTGGGGCAGTGAGGGGCGATGAAGCCTCGTTGCCTTGTGGTCGTTGCAATGTCACGCTTGGTTTCTCTTACTATTTTCAGGTTTCTCATTACGGGTTTATTTCTAACATTTCTTGTTTCTAGGACAACAATAGGTTTTATCATTACGCATTTGTTATCGTTTCTTTGTTCGTTATTTAATAAAAAGTTCATCAGTGGCCTACTGATTTCGTTTTCCTATTCCTTTCTTTCCAGGTCGTTTCATGCTAAAGTTTCTGTTAACAGGATACAGTGATCACTTCGTTATTATTGTATATGTCCTTTTCACTAGGGGTGCTCTCTGGTCGGGCCAGATGACCTACCTCTAGTGAATGGTCCGGGTGAGGCTGGCGTATCAGTCAGTGGGGAGTAGATAGGCATGACAGATTACAACGGGGGACAAAGGTCCGTATTACCTACCCTTCACTATTTGCAAAGACTAGACAGAGCATGGCGACTCTGTGCTTGTTTGCAAATAGAGAATACCTCCAAAAAGAACCAATTCCAAACAGTCAATGTTCGGACAATCAATCAATCAATGAGGAATGAAATAGGTACGACGTGTTAAAGGTTTGCGTTACCTACCCTTCACTATCTGCAAAGGGAGAGAGAATATTCCTATTCTTCCCCGTTTGCAGGCAGAGAAGATCCTAAAGAGAACCAACTTCGAACAATTCAATGCTCGATTCAATCAATCAATCAATGGGGAGAAAAATAGGTATGACGGATTACCATGGGGACAAAAGTCTGCATTACCTATCCTTCAATATCTGCAAAGACTAAACAGAGTATGGTGACTCTGTGCTTGTTTGCAAATAGAGAATCTCTCAGAAACAATCAATAAGTAATACTAGTATTTTCAAACAATCAATCAATCAATTTCGCAATTTGTCGTGTGTCACGACCTTACCCGGACCGGACCATGTGGACAGTTCTTCGCCTTCCTTCCTCCAGCGCCCAATCGGTCTCTTTCTCCATGTTTTTACCGCAGCAGTCCTGTGGGATTCCAGTCAGGACAACAGGTCACTTGAGAGAGGTCCGTTCGGAATCGGTGAAGTTCATTCAATCGGCAGCCGGACGAGGGCCCTCTCAAGGCAGGTATACTCCAATCATTTAGATGTTCACGCCATCGTCTGGACCTCTCTTACCGGACCTTATGTCGCTGATGGACCCCGCGTTGGGACGCCAATTGTAGAAAAGTCAGCCCCGATCGCACCCGATGCCCAGGCTGCTGGCGCAGGGCGACTCTTCGTTTCCATCTTGAATAATTACCAAACAAAGAGACGGGCACTGGAAGCAGGAAGACAAGGAAACAAGGTTTATTTCTAATGAGGAGAGCCTGTCATTTGGGACACTCGCATAGTGTCTTCGGGAGGTGCTCTAACAAGTTTCTCTGAGGCTTCGTCTTTTATACACAGGTTTATGGCACACACACATCCTTCATTACAATCAAGACATTGTAAAGTACGAAGATATTCCAACACGTGGCTACAGTAGGGGCCTTTATCCTCCATGCAATAGGAGGGGCTGTCACGCAGCTGAGTGTTCTGCTGATTCCATTGGAATGTGTGTGCCTGATCGAATCTCAGGGGGTGGGGTGGTCATGATCAATAGAGGCTTCTTCCAAGAGAGACGAGTGCATACAGTAGTGGGCAATAAACTGTATCCTCAGGCTAAGGGATGACCAGTGGTCCGTGCAAACATTCAGGCTCAGAGGTCGGGGTCATCAAAGGAGGGGTATTCATGGAAGGAAAGGAGGTGTTGGTCAGGCGCGGTGGGGGGTTTCTAAGAGACAGAGTCATGCGGGAAGGGAGGGCTCATGACTTGTACATGTGAGAGCGGGGGCGGTCAGGGTGCATGGGGGAAGCTTGCAGGGTCAGGGAAGGGGCGCTGGTGATCGTCAGCAAACTGAGAGACCATGGTACCTAAAATGGCTGTTATGTACGAGTGGGCATGGGTCTATGCTAGCGGGATAACACGGTCAGTGTTTTAGCGATATCCGTTCTGCTTACAACAAGGGGTACAGTGAACACAAATGAACGCCGCGTATGTGTATATACATTGCCAATTTCAACAATTATGCCACTGCACTCTACCCTGAACCACTCAACGCCACTCCACTCTTCTTTCAAACTATCTACTCTATGCCACTGCCTCTACGACGCTGCACTCTATGCCACCCTCCTCCATTCGACACCACTTCACTCTATGCCACTCCACTCTACGCCTCTACAATCTACGCTGCACCACTTCACTCCCCTCTAGACCACTCTACTCTGCACAACTCCACACTACGCTACTGCACTCTACGCCACTTTGCTCAAAACCTAAGCATTCTACGCCACTGCAATCTGCGCCAATCTGCTCTACCACACTGCACTCTAGGCTACCATACTCTACTATGCAACAATCTACGCCACTGCACTCCATGCCACTTCACTCTAGGTCACTCTGCTCCACTCCATACCACTCCACTCTATAACACACCACTCCACAGCACTCCACTCTGATACTCTACTCCATTAAACGTGACTCCATTGTATGCCACTGAGGAAAATTGAATTTTGCCCTGTCATGTGTCCCTACGTGTTCCCCATCGTATGTTATATGTGCATGATTAATATGCATATTTACCCCCTTGACCGAATAAAGACGCATTTATAGTTGTGTCCAACGTCAGTATGTCAGTTATCCAGTCCCCCGTGAAAGCAACGTGAATTAGGCTTTTAGGCCTATGTTGCCAACGTCTTTACATTGTGCCCGTTAAATCATTGAGTTGTCCCCGTTTTCTAGGCATCACAGGGCCAGGACACCAGATCCGAGTCTCAAGTCTCCTGAACCACTCCGAGGAGAGATGTAGCCCCTCCCGCATCCCTGACCCTTCACTTACTTCCTGCCAAGCAGCGCGGTGCCCGGCCTGGCCTGCCTGCCTGTCTGCCAAGAATATGTTATGCTTACAGTTATCAGTTCAGCTCCCCGGCTTCACATTCCTAGTTAACGAACCGCATAAACATCTTCATCTATAGTCTAGTCTTCCTGTCTCCAGGCAAGAGAATTACTGAATTAATATCCATAGAAGATTCATAGCACACGCAATACATAAAGAAATATATGCATGCACTCGCGTAAGTGACAAGTAGCCTGCCCTGATGACTTTTAGATTCAAGCAACATGTACTCCAAACACAAGATATCAGATATGCTATAGGTACAGGTCGTTCTGACATCCCAGACTTTAGTCTCCTCTTCTAGTGCTAGAAGTCAGAGCCCCCAGCTCTCCCCAGTTACACGTCATGACCCGTTTGCGCGCACCAGTAGGTTAAAGGTTCCAGCTGCCCAGGTAGCCCCCTCCATGTATCCACCCATTTATGACACTTCTGTGACGTTTACATCACATGTCTCCGTGCACGCCCTGTGCACGCCTTCTTTTTACGCCCATATGTTCTTATCTTCCGTTTGTCACTTGTTGCGCCTACTGTATTCAATGCAATTGTACTGTTTTACTATATATACTGTATGATGTTAATATGACATTAGGCTTTTTTCCCTTTGTCCTGTGTCTGTCCCTTCCTGAACCTTTGCAGGTGATGGAACCCGACGGTCCATTGGCTCGAGCCATCTGATTAAAGCCCGTATGACTCAGATACCACGGATTCTGCCTCTTATTTATTGAGCTATCCTTTTCAGTTAATGCATAGAAAAATAGTACCGGTAATTATTTATTTATTTACCACATAATGGCGCCCGAATAGGGACGAGCCCCTTCCCCACGCGCCGGCGATGTAACGCAGGCCCCCTGACCCTTCTACAGCCGTGACGGACCCCTACTGTGCACGTGCAGATATTTCTGCTTCAAGTCTCCCTCAGGCCCACGGAGGAGACGGAGACTGCGGTCCGGCATCCAGACGAGGCGGTGAGGAAGGCGGATCGTCCCGACCAGAGCCCAAGCCGAGAGAGCAAGGTCCGAGGTATCCGGAGGCCCACCTGTTTCCGAAGCCCGAGGCGCATGCGTAGTGCGTGGCAGTAACCAGACGTCGTAGCAGTCCAGTCCAGTCCGAGGCCTTCAGTTTTGCTTCCCGGTGAGTACCGTTGCTGGGAACGTATCTAGACGGGTTCATTAATTGGTGCCCGGTCCGACGGGTTTGGGTACACAGATCCGGTCCGACGTGTTCACCTAGGTGGATACGGTATGACGTGTCTCTTTAGGAGACCGGTATGTTCTGTACTGTTTTAGCAGTGCATCCAGTAATCCTAGTAAGTCTGTTCTCGAGAAGTTCAAGTATTATGTTTTCAATATATTAGGTATTCTGTTCGAACTGTTATTAATGTGTTTTTAATGTCGTGGTATGAGTGATTGTTTTGCTATTCATTACTGTGTCCATTGTGTATTGTGTTCAAGTTCAAGTACGGTTCAAAGATGCCTTTGTTTTCGAAGTTACGTCAGATAAAAACCAGAAAAGGGTTACTCGAAGAATCAGTTCCTGTCCCTCCCAGGGACAGTCCTGGACATTTCATGTATCATAAACATGGCTTAGATGCCATACTGTATCTAGATTTATGGGTGGACTACACCAAGGATCTTGAAGAGAAATATAGATGGCCTGTTTCAGGAACATGGGATGCCGAGTGCATCATGAGAGTAGAAGAAGCATTATGGAAAAAGAAAGCCAGACAATCCCAGAAAGATGCCATTGAATTGTGGCGTAAAGAATCACATAAAAGAACAGAAAAGGAATTCAGAAAAGCAGAACTAAGTAGGGAATCCTCAGAAAAAGCCCAAGAAAGGGAATTACTAGAAGAAGGTGAACGAGTTAGAGCAGAACAGTCAGACAGACAAAGAAATGCCCTTATTAAAGGTATGTATCCCCTTCTTGCCGAGGGTTTGCCTAAAGCGACCCCGGAAACACTCTGTAATTTACCGCCACCATTGGTCCCGATTAAGCTACGTCATAAACCGACTGCAGCTGAAATTTTTCTTTCTTCCTATTTAGACGACACTGTCCCAGAATATGCTAATACGAATCCTACTCCGCCAGTTCAACTTCAACACCCTGTTAATAACGTAATTACTGTTCCTCCAGTCGTTGGTCCCGGGAATCCTGTTAATGTGCCAGTACCCCAGGACCAACCCACATTACGTACACCTACTTTACCAGTCACGTTACCAGCAGCCGCACATTCAGTATTAATTGATGATTCAAGTTCAGGAGGAGCAGGGGGAGGTATTCCTATCACCCCGCCTCAAACAAAACGACTGACACTGAGAGACGCAGCATTACAGCGCACGCCAAAAGTGGCTACGTATGAAGCCCTCAAAAAGTACCTTACTGATTGTAGATATGACCCAGTGCCAGGTGAAGATCACATGATATTGCATTCTGTACGTTTACGACGAGTTGCAAACTTTTTGATTACCATATCAGATATGAAAGAATACTTAGACAGAATATATCATTTCATCCGAACAGGGGAGAAACCAGAAAGTATTCACGAAGCTATGGCACACAGGAAAGTCGAGATTCAAGGCATGATTTTGCAATTTTTAATAAATTGTTTAATAAGAGAACAGGATCATCCTGATAAAGACAAAGAAGAGATGAAAGTCCTGACAAGATGGAGTGACAATATAGCAGACGGAAAACACAAGACACAAAATAGTATAGAAACCATGTACAGAAAGATTCGTAAAGAAATTATAGGCATACACGAGAGGGAGAAAGCAAGGATAATAGCAGAGAAAGAGAATGACTCTTCAGACGAAGACGTAGACAACGAGAATCCCACCAGAATAGCGTATGTAGGTAGGACGAGACCTTTTGACAGACACACACGCCTAGACTACAAGAAAGCTTTTCCTCCTCCCGTACCAGAACAGTGTTCTCTTGAACAATTATTCCAGGCTACCGATAAAGTTCTGAAACTACGAATAGGTTACAGTAAGCTTAGTACCATGCATGAACAAGAACTAGCCCGATCAGCAGTTCGATGGACTAGTGATTCTACCACGTATTCAGACGAAGTACTGGCTCAAATGTTTCTGAAACTGCCCCCAGCCGAGCAGCGACTGGTGGGTATGTACATGATCCAGCACCTCATTACACTGTATGAGGATCAGCATTCTGATCCAGGTCCTTTATATAATGTATTGAACGAGTTACTCCTAAACAGATGGAAAGGTCTAGGTACCGATTTGATTAGTGTCATTTTAGAACAACGCCACAAATACAGAACATTCCTGACTCCACATTTTGTTCCTGTTCCACCCCCATTCTACATAGATAGACAGAATCCATTGCGAGAAGTGCATCCTGTTAAGGGAACGGGGGGTGACCTCGAACGAGTATTTGTTTACACCCCTATAACGAAAATAGAACTACTAGAAATGAAAAAGTTAGTGCCCTGTCACGATAAAGATCCAGCAGGGTTCCACCGAGAATTAAAAGACATGCTCCGTATGGGAGAATACACGTATCCCGATATCATCAAAATGTTAAAGGTCCTGTTGCCTGCGGGCATATATGAAAAACTTAAAGAAAAAGAATGGGAGGTGGGAGAGAAAAAGATTGACTGGACAGCGTTAGAGAACGAAGATAACACACGAGTTCCAGGTACTGGTCTCGGGGAAAAAGCCAAAGAATTGCCCGAGTTGTTAATACAAGTCTTGCCAAGATTACTAGCCACGAAAAGGGAAGACTGGGATGCCATCTCAGCCTGTAAACAGAAACAAGACGAAGACACTAGTGATTTTTATTCCAGATTTGAGAAATGTTTCATTATTAATAGTGGTTTGAAAACAAGTAGTGAGTCGTATCCACATCTTTTTGTTACCAAACTAGTTAAGAATTCTTTACCACAAGTTAAAAATCGAGTATTAAAAGTCGACAGTACATGGCAAGCTAATACTCCGTCCCAAATGCTACAGATGTTACAGTATCACCAGAACCGAATCAGGGAAGAGCAAGAACACGAAAGGAGACGTATGAAAGACACGAAAATGAAAGTACTAGTTGCACAGTCTGTTCCAGCAGATAGTCAGAAGAGGGGTACGAATCAGACTACTCTTTCTGCAGCTCCCGTCAAAGGGACATGCAATTACTGTAAACAGCCAGGTCATTACATAAACGAATGTGCAGTTCTGAAACACAACATAGCTACAGGTAAAACGAAAGAGAGACCGCGTCCTCCTAGACAGGAACAGGTTCCACTAAATTCGCAACCACCGCAGAACGCACAACAGACAGTTACAGTACCGCAGCCTATAGCTGCCACACAACACGTTACACAACAGATGTACCAGTACGCACAATCAGATTATCCAGAATATCAGCAGTATTCATGAAACAGCCTAGAGAGGGAGGTTGGCTTGCCTCTCATCGAGGTTCCTGTAGATCAAGAGGGTCCCTATGTACACAGTCAAGTATTAGGGAAAGACAGAAAGTTTCTGATTGATACAGGGGCAAGTAGGACTACCATCAGTCATGACGAGGTTCCAGGGGCTCCACTCTCAGGCTTAAGAAATGTTTCCCTGGGATTTTCAGGAAAGCCTATTGTTAATGAAATATCGAAACCAGTTTCCCTAGAAGTTGGTCCATTGTCCCGAACTACAGACTTGTTACTTACAAAATCATGTCCTGAAAATTTACTTGGTATTAAAACATTGAAAGAGTTAGGTGCTGTGATATGCTGTTCTCCGGAAGGAGTGAGATTGTTTTTACGTGATTTTAAAGGACATTATGTGTTACGTGATTTTGATCCAAGATTACTGAATGTACCACAGCATTTATGGGCGCAAGGTCCAACTGATGTAGGTTGTATGCACATTACACCATATCGTGTCACTCTGAAACAAGGTGTTGTATTACCACGAATCCGACAGTACAAATTGCCACCTGAGGCTGTAGCAGCCTTATCGAAAATTATTGACGAGCTCATTGCTCAAGGAGTAGTTGTAGAAACTGACTCCAATGTATGTAATTCTCCTATCATTCCGATTCTTAAACGTACTGACCCAAATGCACCTCCAGTTTACCGATTAGTGATTGACCTTCGAGAACTTAATAAATGTATCATACCCCAGTACCCAGTGGTTCCAGATATCTCTTCCCTATTGACTGCCATTGATTCAGAAGCTACGTTCTTTACTGTTATTGATCTCAAGAACGCATTTTTTAGTGTCCCCATTCATCCAGACAGCCAGTTCCTTTTCGGATTCTGTTTAAATGGAAGAAGCTATAAATTCACTCGTGCACCTCAAGGTTTCACAGAAAGTCCTAGTATTTACAGTCAAGCACTTAAAAGACAACTAGACAGTATTCACATGCCAACTGACACTGCCCTGCTCCAGTATGTCGATGATCTATTGATCACAGCCCGTACAGAACGTGACTGCGAACGTGCGTCACTGACAGTCGTGTATTTTCTGGCGGAAATGGGGCACAAGGTGTCCCCTTCGAAACTGCAATTCTGTGTCCAGCAAGTGGTATACCTTGGACACTTGCTGTCCAAGAGGGGTAGACAGTTGACACCTGACCGTATACAGTTAATAGCACATCTTCCACAGCCCAAGACACAGAAGGAGGTACGAGCTTTTATCGGCCTCACGTCTTACTGCAGACAATGGATTCCTCAGTATGCATATCTAGCCAAACCACTGATACAGTTGACAACACAGGAGGCAGCCACATCGACTGTCCTCCCTTGGACCCATGAACATACACTTGTTTTCAATGAGTTAAAGAAAGCTTTATGTAATGCACCTGTGTTAGCGACACCAAACTACAGTAAACCTTTTACACTTTTTGTCACTGAACGTGATGGTACAGCATTATCTGTTCTCACACAAGATCAAGCGGGACAACACAAGCCTTGTGCTTATTTTTCAAGCACATTAGATCCAGTAGCCCAGGCTCTGCCTGCGTGCCTCAAATCAGTTGCAGCCACAGCTCTAGCTATCAGACAAAGTGATTCCATAGTGTTAGGACACTCCCTGACAGTACAAGTTCCACACTCCGTGGAAGTTCTTTTAAACCGAACACAGACTCAGCACTTGACAATTGCACGTTTAACAGGATATGAACTGACACTATTTCAGCCACACATAGAAATCAGACGCTGCAACATATTAAATCCTGCTACACTGTTACCCTCGATTACATCAAATCCTGCCGCACATGACTGCGTGGAGGTTGTTAACACCATGACAAAGCCAAGACAAGACTTGACGGACATTGCATTACCTGACCCAGACCTGACACTTTACGTGGATGGTTCATGTATGAGAACAAGTACAGGAGAGTTAGTAGCCGCGTATGCAGTGACTACTGAAACTGAAGTTATAGAAACACATCGTATTGATACCCTGTCAGCTCAAGCAGCAGAGCTCATCGCTCTGACCCAAGCCTGCATACGAGCTAAGAACCTGAAAGTAAACATATACACAGATTCACGTTATGCATTCGGAGTTGTTCACGACTTTGGAGTCCTCTGGCAAGAAAGAGGTTTCATGACCTCTCATGGAGCCAAGATTCAGCATGGCCCCCTCATTCAAGCTCTGTTAGAAGCAATACATTTGCCGACAGCCATTGCCATTATGAAGTGCAAAGCACATACGAAAGCCACTGACACCATTTCCCAAGGTAACGATCTAGCAGATCAAACAGCCAAGCTTACAGCTCAGACTCCAGACATTCCAGTTAACATGACAAAGACAGACGTTCCAGTCCAGACGACTTGTATGACAGTTAAGGACCCTACACAAGACGTACTAGACATACAGACACATGCTACCCCAGACGAAATCAAGAAATGGTCTGAACAAGGAGGGGTCCAGACAGATCAGGGATGGTTGACGAAAGGAAAAGCCACATGGTTTCTCCCCGACTCTATGGTTCAAGTCATTATTAATACAGCACATAGTCCAGCACACTTAGGAGAAAAAGCCATGTTAGACAGTATTCAGAACCTCTGGTTTAACAAGCATTTACGAGCAGCAGCAAAGCAGAAAGTGCGTACCTGCATGATCTGTTGTCAGTTCAATCCAGGTAAAGGTGTTCCGGTGGAACAAGGTGGATTCCATCCTCCTGACCACCCTTTTGAAGTCCTCCAGATGGATTATATCCAGATGGATCGATGTCGAGGTTTCAAGTATGTCCTCGTAGTTGTATGCGCTTTGTCCAGATGGACAGAAGCATATCCAGTCCCAGATTACACTGCCGCGACCACTGCCAGGCAGTTGGTTCGTGAGTTCTTCCCACGCTATGGTTTGCCCAGGGTCGTGTATTCAGACAACGGACAGCCATTCTCATCCGAACTCATGAAACAAGTATCACTTTTGTTAGGGTACCAGTGGAAGTTCCACTGTGTACGACACCCCGAGGCAGCTGGCCTCGTCGAGAGACACAATCAAACTCTGAAAATACGTATAGCGAAGGTATGTGCAGAGAAAGGTGTAGATTGGATGGTAGCCCTGCCGTTTGCCCTTTTCTATATGAGAATGGTCGCTCACTCCCGATCTGGTCTGTCACCGTTTGAAGTTGTGTTTGGTCGTCCCCCAAACATGTGGGGTACACCTATGCCACGTAAAATCACCGATGTTGACAGTAATATGCTGACAGATTACCTAGCTTCCTTGATGTCTGCACTACTCTCTTGTCGTTCACAGGTCGCGGCTGCCTTTCCAGACAACACCCAGGTGAAACCGCACGAGGTCGTTCCAGGCGACCTAGTCCTTGTTAGGAATTTTGATCGTTCAAGTCCGCTGGAACCCCGCTGGAAGGAGCCGAAACTTGTTCTGATGACCACAAGGACTGCCGTGAAGCTGGAAGGCAGGAAGGGCTGGCTACACTCCAGCCACATCAAGCGTTTTCATGGACTCCGTCCAAAGACTTTTCTCAAGGACTGCCCCGATACTGACTCTAAACTCCCCCTGTTAGAGAAACCTCCGCAGCAGGAGTATAAACTCAAGTTAAGGTCTAGCAAGTCAGACAGTTTAATTGTTTAAGTCCCTCTCGGGTGAAGCGGTTAGACAGGTTCCTGACATGTATGAGATAGACCCCCATAGTGAGAGAGTTAGACGAAACTCCAAGAAAATACGTTATTGTAAGAGTCTGCGAAGCAGATGTGTTGTTACATTATTGTTTATGTTATTTCTGAGTCTTACGATCACGTGTATAAGTTATGTTTTACATGTATTTTTTCCTCCTCTTGGTTCGCATGTACATCTTTCCTCTAATGATACAGTAGAGCACACATTTAGTGAATTACCTCCTCACGAGTTATCCTATCGACTTGCAATGCGCAACAATACTTTTATTCGTATGTTACACTATTCACACCAGACCAGCAATGCCACTAATTGTTGGGTGTGTGGTCGACTCCCCCCTTACCAGACACCGAAGGGAGTTCTGCCATTTTTTCCCTATCCATTTTCACACAATGGTTCGTGTGGAGCATGGTTTACGATAACATCATCCTTAGACGATAAGTCCCTTTTGAATAGAACATGTTTCCCAGACAAGGAAGGTCTTTCCCATAGGACAGGGTTAGATCTAGAAAATGAAGTATATGATCTAGGTAATTTCTCCACTAACCTCATGGTTTTGAATGTTCAGTCCGAGACTACTCCAGACTTGCCTGCTATAACAGTTCTACCAGTGAAAGGCGAATTATGTGTTAGAAAGAATGGTTCAGTACATCTAGGACACAGTGATTGTAATACTGTGGTCGAGTATAGTGACAGTGGGAAATCTACTTTCAAAGCCTCACGTCATTCTTATTTTGTATGTGGTCAGATCGCATATGTACGTCTGCCCCTAGATTGGGATGGAACATGTTACATTGCCTTCCTACTGCCACCAGTTTTCCTAGCCCCATCCGATTACCACCGAAATACACATCTAGTACATGTCAGACATAGAAGGGAGATCGAGTCCCCAATTGTCGATCAGACTGAAACTGCATTAGAACAGTATACAGATTTCAATAAAGGTTTCTTTTTTTTTATAGGACCTATCCAGAATAGTAAATTAATACGCAGGTTAACCAGAACCCTTGAAGCAGTAGTGAATGAGACTACTTCTGCCCTAGGTAACTTAACAGAAGAACAATCTGCTATGAGATTTGTTGTTCTTCAGAACCGCCTTGTTCTTGACGTCATACTGGCCGATAGGGGCGGAGCTTGTAGAGTCATCGGATCTAGTTGTTGCGTTTTCATTCCTAATAACGCACCTTCTGTGTATTCAGCAATAACAAGACTTCATAAAATAGCCCATCAGCTACACCAGAATCCAGGCACCTGGACATGGTCCGGTTGGCTCTGGAGTATAATATCTGCCTGGGAATGGAAAGTACTGTAATTCCTAGGAATAGTAGTAATGATCATATTCAGTTGTTGTCTCTGTTTACAATGTGGCCCTGCGATTTGCGGCTTGTGCGCTACCTCTTGTATTCCACGTCCGAAGTCCTATTCCCAAAAGATAAAAGATGAGCAAATGATGCTGTATGAACAGATAGATGGTATCATGAATATTGATGTTTCCTGAAGGAAACGTAGGGAACAAGGAGGGAATGAGGAAAATTGAATTTTGCCCTGTCATGTGTCCCTACGTGTTCCCCATCGTATGTTATATGTGCATGATTAATATGCATATTTACCCCCTTGACCGAATGAAGACGCATTTATAGTTGTGTCCAACGTCAGTATGTCAGTTATCCAGTCCCCCGTGAAAGCAACGTGAATTAGGCTTTTAGGCCTATGTTGCCAACGTCTTTACATTGTGCCCGTTAAATCATCGAGTTGTCCCCGTTTTCTAGGCATCACAGGGCCAGGACACCAGATTCGAGTCTCAAGTCTCCTGAACCACTCCGAGGAGAGATGTAGCCCCTCCCGCATCCCTGACCCTTCACTTACTTCCTGCCAAGCAGCGCGGTGCCCGGCCTGGCCTGCCTGCCTGTCTGCCAAGAATATGTTATGCTTACAGTTATCAGTTCAGCTCCCCGGCTTCACATTCCTAGTTAACGAACCGCATAAACATCTTCATCTATAGTCTAGTCTTCCTGTCTCCAGGCAAGAGCATTACTGAATTAATATCCATAGAAGATTCATAGCACACGCAATACATAAAGAAATATATGCATGCACTAGCCTAAGTGACAAGTAGCCTTTGCCCTGATGACTTTTAGATTCAAGCAACATGTACTCCAAACACAAGATATCAGATATGCTATAGGTACAGGTCGTTCTGACATCCCAGACTTTAGTCTCCTCTTCTAGTGCTAGAAGTCAGAGCCCCCAGCTCTCCCCAGTTACACGTCATGACCCGTTTGCGCGCACCAGTAGGTTAAAGGTTCCAGCTGCCCAGGTAGCCCCCTCCATGTATCCACCCATTTATGACACTTCTGTGACGTTTACATCACATGTCTCCGTGCACGCCCTGTGCACGCCTTCTTTTTACGCCCATATGTTCTTATCTTCCGTTTGTCACTTGTTACGCCTACTGTATTCAATGCAATTGTACTGTTTTACTATATATACTGTATGATGTTAATATGACATTAGGCTTTTTTCCCTTTGTCCTGTGTCTGTCCCTTCCTGAACCTTTGCAGGTGATGGAACCCGACGGTCCATTGGCTCGAGCCATCTGATTAAAGCCCGTATGACTCAGATACCACGGATTCTGCCTCTTATTTATTGAGCTATCCTTTTCAGTTAATGCATAGAAAAATACTACCGGTAATTATTTATTTATTTACCACACCACTCTACTCCACTCCAGTCTATGTCCCTCCACTATATGCCCATTCCTTTGTACTCCTCCACTCCACTTTGCGCCACTCCACTCTATGACACTTTACTCTAGGCCTTTCTACTCTACTCTACGCCACTCCACTCTGTTCCACTCCATGTCACTCCACTCTGCCACTTTACTCCACTATATGTCGATTTATGACACTCTACACTCCCTCTTTGCCAATTCACTACTCCACTCAACGCCATTTCATTCTATGCCACTCTATGACTCTACTCCACTCTACGCTACTACCTTCTATAACACTCTACAACACTCTAGTTTACTCTATGCCATTCCACTACAATACTGCACTACTCTACACCACTCCACTCTACGACAATCTACTTCTCTCTACACCACTCTACTCTACGACGTTCTACTCAGCTCCCTGTACACCAATCTACGTTACCTTAATCCACTTTATGCCACTCCACTCTGTTCTACGCCACTCTATCACACTCTACACCACTCAACTCCACAACACTCTGCTCCACTCCATGCCCTCCCACTCTATAACATTCAACTCCCTCCATGTCACTCTACAACACTCTGTGTCACTCCACTTCACTCCACGCCAATCTACTCCACTCAATAACACTCTACGCCATGCCACTCTACTCTACTCCACTCTGCTCCACGCCACTCTCCTTTATGCCACTAAATTGATGATGCTGAACAGTATCCACGCTAAAGTATAATATGCATAAAACACATTGGCAAAGCCAATAGCTCTTGCTTATGCGAGACCCATTGGCTTTGCCAATGCTTGCTCTTGTTTGCGATCACCTTATCTTTCAAAGAGGTCATGAACAGCAAAAAGTTGTAAGTCTTCTCAAAATAGGGTTATTAGGCTTCTGATGTCTTTGAGTCTGCGCCTTGTAGTAGATAGACTGCTGGCAAGATGTTTCTGATAGCAGTACCAACTGAGACAGTGTTACGGAAAGTCACCTATAAATGAGCTGCAGAATGTTTCAACAAAGATTACATTACTTTCAAGATGGCCGACAGCTGTATTCTTCATCTCAACCTCCACTTAGCGTGCGTATGTGGTGTAGGATGCTGTAGGTCTCTTCGCTTCTTATTCTTATTCCCATCTCATGAATGGGATGTGACTCTTAACTGATAAAGCAACACAAACTTTCCCTTGAGCCTTGAATATAAAAAGCTATCAGGAGAAAAATAACCAGTAGGCAGTAAGCATTAAAATTATTCATGCATTTTTTATTAAAAATTCTAAAAGTCATGCACTTGTGGGAGAATGCCACAGGCAGAGATAGCGGTAGTGGGGGATGTGAGACACAGGATAGCGCGTATTTGCTGCCAATAAACCACATGTGCCTGCAGCCTCAGAACACCCACCTGCAGATGTTGAAGATTACTTTTTCTTCCAAGAAAGCTGCAGAAAATCAACACTAGCTTAGAAAACAAATATTTCTTCAAGGGATTGTATTGTTTAAGCATTTTTGAAACATTATTTTATGTTTTAAGCTTTTGAGCCTGATATTGTCAATCTGTGGAATGTAGTTTCTGAAAAGGAAATACGTTCATATGTGTAATGTAAATGATATAGAAATATTGTGATTATATTGTCCCATTTACCACCATCACCCCTCCTTTTCCAGTGAAGATTGAATTGGTATTCAGACAGAATATCCTAAGTGGGGCAAAATATTGTGTCAACAATATCGAGGACAAAAATATGGTGAAGGTAAGTTTCTATAGGTAAGTGAAGTTTTGCAATATATTACCGCACTTATATGTACTTTGACGATGTATCTCTTCCAGGTACATAGATGTGTAGGCAGGAATAGTAAATCTATACTTACCCATTTGCACATAACTTCTCAATACTTTGGTGCTTGATATTTTTGACACAATATTGTTTGGAGTTTTCTATATCGTTAACTCAACCAAAAGGTATTGGAGCGCATTACATGAGCACCTGTTACATTACACAAGGTCACATTGATCTTTTAAAAAAAAAAAAATGTAAGCTCTCTCCCTCCTAGTTCACTGAAGACCTTGAACACTCCATTGCTTTTCAGGGTGAAAGGTTCTGGGAGAGAACTGTTGGCGGGTTAGGGCAGAGAAGGTGGTCAAGGACAGTCAATACTTCCCTCCCACCTCCAATGCAATGACATGTTCACCCTCCACATACCATACTGGCTGTAGGAAAGTGAACAGCACAAAGTGGGGTCTACCCTCTATGCAGTGCTTAACATGGCGTTTTCCGGTGCTCGCCACTTAATTGTTAACACCGGCACTCAGGACAGCTGCCACATGGTGGCGCTGTGTGTTCAATTTAGAGACAAGCAGAAAACAGTTGTTTATGAAATTAATATACATTAGAACAACTAAAACCTGCTGCCCAAGCCATTCTTACAGCTTTGAGTGCCTACAACCGTCTGAATTGTCACACGTGTAGCAGTGGGATGGTTAGTGGTTGTGTCGGTACTGTCATTGGCAGGGAATGGGTGGAGCAAACTGTGGTGGTCTCCTGACGAGGGCCCTGGCACTTATTTTTTTACAACTTTAGCACTACCTCTATGGCATTGTAAACTCAAGAGTTTTTCCAGTGGCGAGAACTGCAATGAAGTAATTGCCACAAAGAAAAGTGCACTGCAGTACTCACACCAATGAAATTAGAAGTCTCCTATGCCACGCAAACAGGCTTTCTCCACACCCAACACATCCCAGACTTCAGCTGGTTGTCCCTTTCACCCACAGAGAGTGCTGGCAGATCGCGCTGGACTGTTCCCATGAGGCACAGGGTCAGACTGATTTGCATATAGCCATGTCTGAACTGGGGTGGCAGAGTGGGCTAAAGAACGGTGATGGATTAAACCCAGATCTTTTGACTGGGTGTGAGTGTTTGATTGGTTCAGATGCTCCGTCCATCACCACCCCCTTTTGTACCGCTTTTGGCCGCCATAAGTGTGGCAGGGTATGCTCAGACGTGAGTCCCTTGCTCACTTTGCCACTGGATTTAAGCAAGCCGGGCTGAAGACGGCTGTAATGCCAGAAACCGGTCCTCGGAAGCTTGTTTCCGGTCCAGGGAAGGCATGGCTTGGCAGTTCGGGCTGGACTGTTCCCATGAGGCACAGGGTCAGACTGATTTGCATATAGCCATGTCTGAACTGGGGTGGCAGAGTGGGCTAAAGAACGGTGATGGATTAAACCCAAATCTTTTGACTGGGTGTGAGTGTTTGATTGGTTCAGATGCTCCGTCCCCAGAAAACGGTCCTCGGAAGCTTGTTTCCGGCCCAGGGAAGGCATGGCTTGGCAGTTCGGGCTGGACTGTTCCCATGAGGCACAGGGTCAGACTGATTTGCATATGGCCATGTCTGAACTGGGGTGGCAGAGTGGGCTAAAGAACGGTGATGGATTACACCCAGATCTTTAGACTGGATGTGAGTGTTTGATTGGTTCAGATGCTCCGTCCATCACCACCCCCTTTTGTACCGCTTTTGGCCGCCATAAGTGTGGCAGGGTATGCTCAGACGTGAGTCCCTTGCTCACTTTGCCACTGGATTCAAGCAAGCCGGGCTGAAGACGGCTGGAATGCCAGAAACCAGTCCTCGGAAGCTTATTTCCGGTCCAGGGAAGACATGGCTTGGCAGTTCGGGCTGGACTGTTCCCATGAGGCACAGGGTCAGACAGATTTGCATATGGCCATCTCTGAACTGGGGTGGCAGAGTGGGCTAAAGAACGGTGATGGATTAAACCCAGATCTTTTGACTGGGTGTGAGTGTTTGATTGGTTCAGATGCTCCGTCCATCACCACCCCCTTTTGTATCGCTTTTGGCCGCCATAAGTGTGGCAGGGTATGCTCAGACGTGAGTCCCTTGCTCACTTTGCCACTGGATTCAAGCAAACCGGGCTGAAGACGGCTGTAATGCCAGAAACCGGTCCTCGGAAGCTTATTTCCGGTCCAGGGAAGGCATGGCTTGGCAGTTCGGGCTGGACTGTTCCCATGAGGCACAGGGTCAGACTGATTTGCATATAGCCATGTCTGAACTGGGGTGGCAGAGTGGGCTAAAGAACGGTGATGGATTAAACCCAGATCTTTTGACTGTGTGTGAGTGTTTGATTGGTTCAGATGCTCCGTCCAGCACCACCCCCTTTTTTACCGCTTTTGGCCGCCATAAGTGTGGCAGGGTATGCTCAGACGTGAGTCCCTTGCTCACTTTGCCACTGGATTCAAGCAAGACGGCTGTGATGCCAGAAACTGGTCCTCGGAAGCTTGTTTCCGGTCCAGGGAAGGCATGGCTTGGCAGTTCGGGCTGGACTGTTCCCATGAGGCACAGGGTCAGACAGATTTGCATATGGCCATCTCTGAACTGGGGTGGCAGAGTGGGCTAAAGAACGGTGATGGATTAAACCCAGATCTTTTGACTGGGTGTGAGTGTTTGATTGGTTCAGATGCTCCGTCCATCACCACCCCCTTTTGTATCGCTTTTGGCCGCCATAAGTGTGGCAGGGTATGCTCAGACGTGAGTCCCTTGCTCACTTTGCCACTGGATTCAAGCAAACCGGGCTGAAGACGGCTGTGATGCCAGAAACTGGTCCTCGGAAGCTTAATTGTTAACACCGGCACTCAGGACAGCTGCCACATGGTGGCGCTGTGTGTTCAATTTAGAGACAAGCAGAAAACAGTTGTTTATGAAATTAATATACATTAGAACAACTAAAACCTGCTGCCCAAGCCATTCTTACAGCTTTGAGTGCCTACAACCGTCTGAATTGTCACACGTGTAGCAGTGGGATGGTTAGTGGTTGTGTCGGTACTGTCATTGGCAGGGAATGGGTGGAGCAAACTGTGGTGGTCTCCTGACGAGGGCCCTGGCACTTATTTTTTTACAACTTTAGCACTACCTCTATGGCATTGTAAACTCAAGAGTTTTTCCAGTGGCGAGAACTGCAATGAAGTAATTGCCACAAAGAAAAGTGCACTGCAGTACTCACACCAATGAAATTAGAAGTCTCCTATGCCACGCAAACAGGCTTTCTCCACACCCAACACATCCCAGACTTCAGCTGGTTGTCCCTTTCACCCACAGAGAGTGCTGGCAGATCGCGCTGGACTGTTCCCATGAGGCACAGGGTCAGACTGATTTGCATATAGCCATGTCTGAACTGGGGTGGCAGAGTGGGCTAAAGAACGGTGATGGATTAAACCCAGATCTTTTGACTGGGTGTGAGTGTTTGATTGGTTCAGATGCTCCGTCCATCACCACCCCCTTTTGTACCGCTTTTGGCCGCCATAAGTGTGGCAGGGTATGCTCAGACGTGAGTCCCTTGCTCACTTTGCCACTGGATTCAAGCAAGCCGGGCTGAAGACGGCTGGAATGCCAGAAACCAGTCCTCGGAAGCTTATTTCCGGTCCAGGGAAGACATGGCTTGGCAGTTCGGGCTGGACTGTTCCCATGAGGCACAGGGTCAGACTGATTTGCATATATCCATGTCTGAACTGGGGTGGCAGAGTGGGCTAAAGAACGGTGATGGATTAAACCCAGATCTTTTGACTGGGTGTGATTGTTTGATTGGTTCAGCTGCTCCGTCCATCACCTCCCCCTTTTGTACCGCTTTTGGCCGCCATAAGTGTGGCAGGGTATGCTCAGACGTGAGTCCCTTGCTCACTTTGCCACTGGATTTAAGCAAGCCGGGCTGAAGACGGCTGTAATGCCAGAAACCGGTCCTCGGAAGCTTGTTTCCGGTCCAGGGAAGGCATGGCTTTGCAGTTCGGGCTGGACTGTTCCCATGAGGCACAGGGTCAGACTGATTTGCTTATAGCCATGTCAGAACTGGGGTGGCAGAGTGGGCTAAAGAACGGTGATGGATTAAACCCAGATCTTTTGACTGGGTGTGAGTGTTTGATTGGTTCAGATGGTCCGTCCATCACCACCCCCTTTTGTACCGCAGAATTCCAGGCATAGAGGGTCCTAGAGAATTCTGATTCCACCTACAGACCCACATCCGGCACAGTCTTTCTCCCAAAAAGATTTTCCCTCTCAGCCGAAAAAAACTTTTCTTCAGACACACATACCATACGAACACATACCTAACCGTGGAAGAAAGGAGGTTTTGCTGGAAGCGCCCTTACCCGTGACTTTTTGGCGGTGTTTATCCGAGGAAGGGAGAAGTAACCTGCACCTTGCCGCACCTGCTCCGCGGGTGCCGCTGCCTCGTCGAGGGCCAGTGGAGTGTATCTTTGGGGTCCAGCCTGAGGGAAGGGCTGCCTGTGTGCCGACCAGAACGCCGCCGGGACTCCAACTCCCAGGAGCCCCTGCGGGACACTGCACACCTGGTCCGCGTTCTGGCCTGAGCCCCGCCCGTGACCACCGCACTGCTGATAACGGCGGAAAGACCAGAGACTATTGGGAACACATACCTAACCGTGGAAGAAAGGAGGTTTTGCTGGAAGCGCCCTTACCCGTGACTTTTTGGCGGTGTTTATCCGAGGAAGGGAGAAGTAACCTGCACCTTGTGCGTCGTCGAGGGCCAGTGGAGTGTATCTTTGGGGTCCAGCCTGAGGGAAGGGCTGCTTGTGTGCCGACCAGAACGCCGCCGGGACTCCAACTCCCAGGAGCCCCTGCGGGACACTGCACACCTGGTCCGCGTTCTGGCCTGAGCCCCGCCCGTGACCACTGCGGCACTGCTTATAACGGATTGCTATACCCGCCTAGCGGGAGCAGGCGGGAGCAGGTCGGGTGAAGCCCGGGCAAAGGGCGGGCCCTCTACGGCCCTCAGCGGCAGGAAGCGACAGGGCCAGAAACGCTGTTGGTCTCTCGAGGTAAACCGGAATAACCAAGTAAGGCATTGTTGTGTTGTCACGCACACATAAGATCGTGGAGACTGTTCCCTGGCCTAGTGGCAGAATGCCAAAAAAGAGGCGCGGTCACTGCTACAAACACTATGGAAAATTATTTGGTTCAAACAGTGCAAAAAATAAACACACAGAGAAGAGAATCTTTGGGGTTGAGCCAGTCACCAGACCTACAATGCTTGACCCCTAGTATACTTCTTCCCACTGACGATATTATATCCCTGGAAACTGATCCGGAGGCTTGTCCAGTTCCTTCTATTAACCAGGGTAGCTGCAATCAAACTGAGAATATAGTGCCAGCCCCTGAGGTACTTATTGCGGACCCAGTGAACAACATAGACAGTGACTCGGAACAGGAGGTTCAGTCTTGTCCCTCAGATGAGGATCAGTCTCCATCCGACCATGCCCCCCGGAAAGAACGTTCTGGTCTCAAAACTCAGCCAAAATGAACAGGGCTAAGGTCGGGGTCAAGGAGGAAGAGGGCAAATACTCCAAAGGATAAAATAAAGGAAAATGGAGAGGGGAGAGTAAAACTTAATGTTGAAGATGATTTGTTTGCAAAAATTGCTGAGCTGATTGAAAGTAAAATTAAAGCTATTATTAAACCTCTAGTAGCTAAGATAGATAAACTACAAACTGAGGTTAAAAAGCTAGGAGGGCAGTAGTATAAGTTAGTTGAGGGAGTTGAAAATATTACCACGCTGGTTGTAAACATGGGCAACAATATTGGAGAGCATGCAGATGATGACGGTAAAGGAATAGAGGATCTGCTGCTTAATAATCCCCCAATACAGTCATCACTACCAAATGCCAACGAATCAGGTGGTAATGGGGATGGTTCCTTAACAGTTGATATCCCCTTAGTGCAAGCCCAGACAACTGACCCTTTACAATTTATAGTTGAAGCCTCACCTGTTGTTCTAGTATTAGCAAATGTTCCCCCCTTACAATCAGGCATAGTAGAATCTTCCACTTCCTTGTCAAACAAGGCATTGCAATGGTTCTCAAATAATGTGAGATTAGCCCGGGAGGGGGTCAGCAATTGGCTCAAGAGATTAAGACTGCAAAAAGGGTATCTTGGCTGGGTAATCGCCCCAAAAAATTTAAAGGGGATTGCGTGGCAGTGAGTTTTTCACATGCAGGCGTCCTACCCAACATCCTCACTAACCTACTCCCGCCCCAGCGCAGGCAGGGTACTGTTGTCCCATTAACTTTAAAATTCTTTTATGGAGAACAACAGAATATCACCTACCCTAGGACCCCTGCATTTGGGTGGGATAATAATAGGGACACAAATAACAGATGGGGCCAATATCAACATCGAAATACCGAATACCACCCACCTCATCCAGTTCATCATAATCCTTTTGTACAACCCTTATTGCTGTCTAACCGCTATGCTCCTCTATCCTTTTTGGACCAAAATGATTGACTTTCGCCTGCACATATAAGCCATGATGAGAAACAAGTAGAAGTATTTAGTATGCTTACCTGGAATATTGCAGGAATTAAGTCTAAAGTAGGAAATGTGGCATGGGTAGATCTGATGACAAGGTATGATATAATTGCCTTGCAGGAAACCTGGGATACAAATAATAGTTTTTCTCTAGATGGCTATAGTCATTTCTGTATCCCTGCAGTAGCTAGCGTTGCTGGAAGAGCCAAGGGAGGCCTGTTAAGCCTCTTTAAAACAGACATTAATGGTCGACTAAAGAAATGTGATTCGGGCTCCGAACAATGTCTAATAGTTGAACTTTCGTCGGCAGAATCTCCCAATATTTTATTTATACATTTTTATAATTCCAATGCATCTGTCTGTACTTTATATAGCCTAGATAGATTGGATCAGTTCTTGTCAGTCTATAGTAAAAATGTTAACTCTTTTGAAATCATTTTCTTGGGTGATTTTAACATACACCCGTGTTCATCAATGTGTGTTTGCGATGAAGCAGAATCCCCCCCGAACTGTACACCTATCCATCTTGAACATAACAAACAGGGGGAGTGTTTAGAGAATTTCTTAGCAAGATGGAATTCATATGAGTCTGGGTGCGGGGAATGGGGGGGCTAGACTACCGACATTTAAAGGAAAAGACAATGGCTTTATTATTGATTATATATTTATCTCATTGTGTTTTTTAGATAAGGTTTTAATGTATAAAACTGTGGTTTCTGTCTTCAGTGATCACAATCCTGTCTCCTTGGATATAGTAACCACTGGTTTCATAAGGCGTAAATGTGGTCCCTGTATTAGTACACAAGCATTCAAACTTAAAGACCAGGGACGTAGATTAAAATGGGATAACATCATCCCTGGACCCTTTGTACAAGAGGTACTCGCTGATGCTGAGGACGAAGTTGGTGTGTGCCTATCTAGTGAGGCTGAGAATAGGGAAGTGATACTTGCCTTTGGTAGCATTTGTAGCAAGATTAACCACCGACTGTCTATTGGCTCTAAACCTAAGACAGTGCCCATTAGAAGATGGTTTGATCATAAATGCTCAAAACACATTCTGCACTACTAAATGCTTTAAACGCTGTCCCAAAAGACCGAGTACTTATCACTATCTGCAGAGCTCAGTACAAAAAAGCTATAGCAGACAGGAAAAAAGAGATTAAAGATATAGCCTGGATCCAGCTCCTAGATCCAGCAATATTGAAAAACACTGGAGAATTCTGGAAGATTGTCAACCAACCCCTTTTTACAGGGGAGGAGAATTCCCCCCTTGAAACAAACATATCTGACGATGGTTGGATTAAACATTTTAGTGACATATATTCCAGTCATACCAGCGGAGATCCTGGGGCTCAGGAGGATGATATTAAAGCTATTGGGACTCAATTGCACTTTGAGACATCGGAAGTTTTACATGCAATAGACTGTACCATAAAGAAAAAGGCGCCAGGACCCGATGGGGTACCTGCGGACGCCTTTAAATGCTTCCCTAATTTTTGGTCTAGATTACTTTGCAGGGTTTTTAATGCATTAAGCCATGATAATATACCTAAATCATGGAAAACATCCATAATTATCCCTGTGTTTAAAAAGGGAAATAGGCAGGACCCTGCATGCTATAGACCAATCTCACTGATTGACTCATCAGTTAAGATCCTAGGGAGAGTCATCTTAGTGAAACTAAATGAGTGGGTTACCGAGAACAGTATCCTCACAAACGTGCAATATGGGTTCAGACCAAAAAGAAGCACCCAGGACCAATGCCTTAATCTCCACTTGTTGATAGAGAAATATACCAGGGCTAAGGAGGGGTCCATGTACCTTGGGTTCATGGACCTCTCCTCTGCCTTTGACCTGGTCAATAGATCGAAGCTCTGGGTAAAATTGCTGGAAATGGGTCTGGATAGGACTATAGTTAACCTTTTGGCTGATTTGCACTCGGGCCTTACTGCTAAAATTAGAGTTACCACGAGAGGTAGGTGCACTGACGCCTTTGCTTCTGAAAAAGGTGTTAGACAGGGGTGCATCTTGGCACCCCTGTTGTTCACTCTATATGTGAATGCTTTGGTGCCGGCTCTTAGGGACGTGACCCCTGATATCCCGCGTGCAGGGGAATAGATTACATTAAGGTAATAAGTATTGAAATACAAATTATATGAGACTGAATACGTATGTACTAACTCTTTCAGATACGTTAATATTAAAGACTGCATTATACTTAAGAAGTGGATTAATTGATGCTACCAATGAGGGAAGGCATAGGTATGTAGCCTCGCGGTTTAGCCATGACGCCAAACTGGAATTGTCACTACAATTTCATGTTCTCTTTCTTTTACTCTTCATTCTGAATTAATAAACTAAGAACCCTCCATTTATTTATTTAAAATTATACACACGTGGTGCTTTCAGCTTATAAACTTGGTGGTGAGCAAATAATTCTATATAATAACTTTATTCTAGACACAACTACAACAGTTATTCAACCCTTTTGAAAATGAATGTGAAAATGTCATATTTAGACATAAATTGGTTTACTTATTATTATTATAATTTGTTTGGGTTGCAGCCCTGAGGAAGTTGTAGGTCTGATCAGACCAGACGAAACGTACGTTGGCTGCTGTATTGTTGAAAATAATACGAGGACTGTTTCAATGAAGATTTAATTGTGACAAGAATCAAGAAACTAATAAATGGAACACTAATACTGGACTTTTTTGAGTGCTCGATGATTATAGTATCTATGTTGAACCTTTCTGAGCTTATTGATCTAGTCGTGGTAACCGATTAGCCATCATTTGGAGCACCATTGTTACTTTGCACTATTACCCTTTACTTAGCTGTGCACTCAATGGTAAACAGTTACCTATTAGTCATATAATCAGGGGAACAGGGGATTCCTGTCCTCCTCTACGCGGATGACGCGGTCCTCCCTGCGCGTACTGGGGTGGGTCTCCAGCGCCTTTTGGATGCCTTTGAAATTTTTATGGCCTCACTAGATTTGAAAATAAATACAAAGAAATCTCAAGTTATGCTCATGGGAAGAGTAGCAAGAAAAAATTGTCATAAAACCTTCCTTTGTGGACAGGAGAAGCTTGCTCGAGTAACCGCCTTTCCTTACTTGGGAATCACATTTGATGAGAAGGGAAATTGGGGTCCCCAGGTCAAGAACAGAGTAACTGCCCTAGCAAGCACTTCTGCAGCCCTTCAGGGGTTCTCCAAAAAACTTGGGGCTAGGCCAATCATAGCTATACTGAAAATCTATAAGGCCAAATGCATCTCGGTGGCAACCTATGGAAGTTCTATTTGGGGATATAGGGGGCTGGATTCCCTACAAATCATGGAAAACAAATTTTTTAGATCTCTCCTTGGTGTTCCACAATCAACCCCGTCCTACACTGTTCATATGGAATTAGGGGAAGGCTACATCATAGATCTGATAAAAACAGCACCTCTAGTAGCATGGCTGAGGTTGTGGCTTAATAAAGAAATCCCCTTAAACCATATCATTATGAAAGATTATTTGTGTTTGGACAAAGCCAACAACATTAAGTGGCTGACTTACATCAAGGAAATTTTTTCCAGGTTGGGGAGGCCAGAGCTTTATTCTGAAATAGATTCTATAACATCTAAAGATATCGCACTTACAAAATGTGCGATGAGAGAGCTTTTATCTCTGGAGAGAGAAGTGTGTGAGCTAAAAAAATCTAGTGTTAGGGCTAGTCTAATATTATCCATACCTGACGGCCCAGAAAACTATTTGAATGTGGTGACTTACCCCTACCACAGGTTTATTTTAACTCGCTTTCGTTTGAACTTGATTCATTTTAATCTTGGTTTTTATCCAGTTTGGAGCACCCCAGAAAAGGCGTTACCATGTTCTTGTGACCATTTCTCCGAACAAAATACAATGCACTTTGTAATGTTTTGTAGTCACTACATTGATGCTAGGAGAAAGTTTATAGTACCAATTCTCAATAAGAAGGGTTTTATTCAAGTTAAACCTGCTCTTATTTTTCTACAGCTTCTACAGACTCCCAGGATTATGTTTTATGTGGCTAGTTTCCTGGTGAGTGCTATTAGGAGCAGGAACATTAGACTAAAAAAAGTGTCTACCCCCTTAAGTAACACAGACCATGTACTATAAAAAGGCACTCTGTAACTATACCATGGTTTATAATCAGGGCACATCTGGTCCTTGTTATGTTCGTCCTGCTGGGGGTTTCCTTTTTTGTAGTTGTTCTTAGCTTTTAGCACTTTGCACTTTGTACTTCATACTGATACGAATTGTAATATGTAGTGTGGTTTCTCTTTTTATTGTATTTTAACCGTTTTTAAGCATGAATTTCTCGTATATGTATTTTGTGTAATTTGTACTTTGCCATTGTCTTTATATGATATTAAGTTATCGCAATAAAGTATTTTGACTGACTGACTGACATACGGGCATCTATAGGGGCTGCGTTCCCTCTCAATATAACAAACCTTTCTACATACTCAGGGGGTTATGTACAAGAGATGTGGCGGAGCGAGGCACTAGCCATCATGCCTCACTCTGCCACTTCAGAAACGCAACGCTGCACCATATTTACAAGGATATGGTGCAGCCTTGCTTTTCCCCCTTCGCTGGCGCTACACTCAGCAGTGTAGCGCTAATGCAGGCACCCTTGCACTTTAGTGCAAGGGTGTCTGTGTGCAAGGGAGGATTGTTTATGTCTAGGAAGGTGTCCCTTCCTGCACGTAAACAATCCTGAAATGCCATTTTGTCGCTTCTATCTATGCTGCTTAATGCAGCAGACATGGAAGTAACAAAATGTAATTTTATTTAAGGATTTTTTATGTGCAGGAAGGGTCATCTTCCTACACATAAACAATCCAAGGCGTTTTGCTTTACCACGTGTGCTTCACAAGGCTGCACACATGGAAAAAGCAATAATTTGGAGAAATAAAGCATTTCTCCTTGTTTTACCAAGTTAAGACCAGGTTTTCCCTGGTCCTAATTTTGGCGCTGCCTCCCATTTACGCTGCCTTTGTAAATAGGGGACAGCGTCAAAATTAAGGGGTGTTGCAGTGGAATGCCCACCGCAACACCCACTGCCCACCGCTTTCAAGCTAAGCATAGCGTGAAAGGGGGGCTTATTTATAAGGCAGCATTAAGCCACATTAAGTGGCTTAATGCTGCCTTGTAAATAAGGTGAAGCCCCTATCGCCACGGCAACGTCACAAAAAGCAACGTTCCCGTGGCGATAGGGGCTTTTACATATGTCCCTCAGATGCAATATTAGCCCGTGTGGGGCAGGTGTCACCTTTACTCCAGTAAGCTGAAGTCCCTGCCTTTTCTTCAGAAAGAATGCAGCCCCTGATGGTATTTCCTCTCACCCAAACAACAAGCAAAACCTTCCCTAGACCCAAGCAGAACAGCGACCATAACAAGGCAAGTATTCCATCCACTCTGACGCAAACAAAGGCTTTGACAGCTGGCAAGCCAACAAATGCCCCGATGTGGTCACCATGCACCATTTTCTATAGTATTCTGCTGTGGAGGACATCCCTCTTCTACCCAGATAGGCAGCAATCACTCAACTAGTGAAGCATTAGCTTTGAAGACCTCACAATGTAGTGACAGCACTGCTTGACCTTAGCTAATGATAGGGCCTGCCAATCAGAGTGATTGGCCCATCAAGGTAGACTCTGTTAGTAAATGGCGACAAAAAGGGTTATGACACAAGACTCAGCTGTGCCATGTCGGAGGCACCTCTCTTTATTCCTGAGATATTCTGCTGTGCAGCCAATGCAAAGCCCACACGATAAGCTAACTGGAGAGTTTGCAAATCTGCATCAAAGCTTCCTCTCAAGAAGGCTGAACAAGGAAATGAAAAGAAACTGGTGACCCCATGCAGGAGGTTGATCTCCAGTGGATCCTTGGCTCAGTCCATGCTGTGTGATGTGTAGATCCCATCCTCAGCATGGCAAGTGCTCCAGATCCTCTTAGTTCATTTCCAGGTAGTTGACGTAGTCCTTCACCCACTGTATCTCGGGGTCACTGCAAATTTGTCGATTCTTCCTGGTGATAAAACTGTTAAGAACGAGAGAGAAAGAAAAAGGAGGTAGAGAATGAGTGTCTGTTGATAAGGGGCATCATCTTGCAGGATTTTATCATCATATGTTGCAATTCTAGATTACGCACACCCTTACTGAGGTTTAAACCTCTGAGATACGGGGGGAGCACATGCAGCTCTGGGGCAGGAATGGTCTGTGACTCCGAGATCCTCCCTCCCGCTAAGTAATGCAGACACCCTGTATTGGGCTCCTGGTGGATGGGGACACTGGTCAGATGGATGACTTCAATAGCTCTAAATTGTTCAGACACAAAAAGGGCACAAGGGGGCAGGGTAGGAATACCCTGAACTCCTAGGCCTGGGGTCAAATACTCCCTCCCCCCAAAAAATATTGGTGGGAATTTGTGGCCAAATACATTTAAAAAAAAAGAAGTGTGGTATCCCGCTCTTGTTTTTTTTAGCCCCCTGGGTGAGCCAGGTTCCGGGGTGAACAGATGTTTATATATTTGGAGAGAAGGGGTGTGGGTGCCCCCCCTTCCCCAGGCCAATTTTTGTCTCGGGGATCCCATCCAACCGGGCCCAGCACTATTTTTTGTGTGAGGGACACACGCGGCAAAAATCAGCCAATCCCCGTGGGCCCAGCCGCATGCGGAAAGGGTGATGGGGCACGTAGCCCCACTGCCCAGGCAAATGTAAGGCCCAGGAGCCCTATTCTCCAGGGCCTGGCCACATGTTTTATAGGGACGGGGATCCCAGGGAGCCCACCCCTGGGTCTGGCTCAGCAGCTATGTCCCGTGGTTCCTACCTCAGGACATAGCAGTTTTCCTGCCCGCACTGGCGTGTCCAGGGAAACCTGTGGTTGGTCTCACTTGGGGTTGGTCTCACCGGGGGGGGAAACATTTTCAAATTTCCCACCAAGTGGGAGCACATACCAACTCCCCTCTCAGTGGGTAGGAGCTTGAAAAATGCTCCCGCCCACTGTGAGCGAACTTGAGATCTGCTTCCCTGCCTGCAGTGAAATGAGCAGGCAAACAGATCTAAAAATTACTCCTGCCCAGAGGGAGAAGCATTATTGGCTGATTTCTCTGGGTGAGAGCAATGGCAGCTCCAGCTGGATGTGGGGAGCGGGCTTGGTCAGCAGGGGGCGTATGGGCTTCCCCACCGGCCTGCAATGTTACTATGCTGGACCCCGGGGATGGGGTCCCTCTGGTCGAAATGGCTTTGGGATGGGGGGCTGCATGTCTTCCTCCAACTAATTTGAACCCAGGGGTTGGGGTACCCAGGGTTAAAATTGATCAACTCCAGGAGGGAGCTGTGTGCCCCCCTCCCGATAATTTCAATACTGGGCACATGGAGATAGGATCCCTGGTGCTAGAATCAGCCCGGAGAGGGGGTCACAGTTCCCTGCCCCCAAATATTAAAGTTGGGCACTGGGAGATGGGACCCAAGACCAAAATCGACCCGGGGATGGGGGCTGCGTGCCCCCTCCTGCTAATGATAAAGTCAAACCCGAGGGATGAAGTCCCTGTGGCCACAATTGGCAGTGGAAGGAGGGGAGTGTCCACCCCCCTTATAATCATGCTCGGTCCCGCTGGGGCCACTGGGGAGGGGGGTTAAAAGGCTCCTTCCCCAACAATAACACCGCCCATGGAGGATGGGGTCCCTGGGGCAGAAATTGACCCCAGAGGCAGGTCACATGCATACCTCCCTCTGAATATATGCCCCTGGGTCCCAGGGGATGGGGTCTCTGAGGCTGAAATCAGCCCATGGAGGGGAGTGCTTTCCCTCCTCCCCTGGGTCACCAGGGTCAAGGCCTGAGGCCAACCCATCACAGTGCACGTCTGAAGGTTGTGTGCAGTGAGGGGTTGGCTGTCTGGGGGATGAAACTGTGCATATATATACATATATTACCTATTGGAACGTTGTTTGACCAATCTTCATGAAATTTCCCCAAAAAGTGTCAACGTGGGTTCTATTCTTATGGAAAGTTTGGGGGTGATCCGTGCAGTGGGGACCGAGAATTTGGGTGCGAGATAAGGTTGCGTTTGTAATGTTAATCGCCATAGGAACCTTTCGCCACACCTACAGCCTGAACCACTGAACGGACTTACATCAAATTCGGCAGGGAGGTAGATGTTGGTGCAAGGGGGTACCTTTTGCTTATTTGGTGTAAATCTGTTCTGTAGTTGTTGGGAAATGTAATTTTTAAATTGTAGTGATATCTCTGGCTGTGGATATATCGCAGTGGTTTCACGATGAATTGCAAATGCACGTGCCAACAGGAATGCTCTGATTGGCTGGACACGACCTGCACAGAAAGTTGCGACCACCATTTATCTATCGGGAACAATTCCCTGGGCTGAAAAGTTCTGAAAAAGCTAACATAAGGGGTCAGAATAGAGATACTCTGACTGTTGAAAATTAGTACGTTTTGGTGAACATTATCTGCGCCATCTTGCCTCTTCCCCTGATGCCACACTTTTGTCGTGCGCGCCCGCCATTTTGTTAGATACCCCGATCAGAACGAACCCTTTTGCATGCCGCTGGCCCCTGACATAGCCTTTCGCCTTCACTAAGCCTGCACGCTGACCACCCCCTGCTTGCACCTGCCTTGAGTCATAAACCCCTCTTCGGCGCTGCTCTGCCCCAGGCCCTCATCCTGTTCCCAGCGCGACACCTCCCTGCTTCCCTTTCATGATCTCCGGCCCTTAGATGCAAACCCCCTTTTTCCCCGTGTGCCCGTTTTGTCTTCCCCGTTCCCAGGCCGACACCCAGCTCTGCCGATACCATCCCTTGCCCCTCCCCGTACAATAGAAAGCTTCCCCCATCAAAGGATCCCCGGGTTGATCAAAGCCCCCACTCCATGAGATCCGATCAAACCCCCACATTCCGTGAATCGGCGGAATATCCAGCTGCGTGATACTCATCACCTGTTGTGACTAGGGTGGGGACTTCGACTGTAAATGTGTGTGGGAACGGGCTCAAAGGGAGTTCCGGGAATGTCTTTTTCATACATCAAAGCTTTAACATGAATGTGTAATGTACAATAAAGTCATAAACTTGTGTATAAGAGGCCAGGCCTCAGGGATGCAGTTAGAGCACCTCAGAACGATACCTTCTGTCCGTTTCGTTGTGTTCTCCTCCGGAGAGAATAAAAACCTTGTTTCCTGCTTTCCAGTCTCCAGCGCCTGCCTCTTCATTGATTAAATAACTAGAGGGTCACAGAGGCAATACCGCCGGGCAAATATCGATTGCCCCCGACCCGCATCAGGTTTTTACAATTGGCGTCCCAAGCGTGGGGCCCATCAGCGACTCGTGGATCCAGTGGGAGAGGTCCCGACGACAGAGTGAACGACTGCAACGATCGGGAGAGCTCTTGCCCAATAGACCCTCGTCTGGCAGCCGATCATCCGAACTTCACTAGTTCCGAACAGACCTCTCTCGAGTGATCTACGGTCCTGACTGGGGACCATCAGGAGTGCCGTGAGAAATACGAGAAAAAGAGGACGATCGGGCGCTGGATTCGGAAGACAAGAAACTGTCCACATGGTCCGGGTAAGGTCGTGTAATCACGACAAGTTGCGAAATAATTGCTTGTTTGCTTGATTGTTTAGAAATACTAGTATTGCTCTTTTTATTTTATTTGGAGATTCACTGTCTACAAACGGAGAAACAACGGGCTCTCTCTTTGCAAGCAGTGGAGGATAGGTAGGGCAGCAGCTGTGCTTATTTTTTCTCCCCCACTCAATAATTACTTGAAACTGAACTGTTGTTCGCAAACTATTGTTTCCTGGAGATTCCCTGTCTGCAAACAGGGAAGAGACCACCCTTTTTGCAGATAGTGAAAAGGGTAGGTAACGCATATCTTTGCGGACCTACTCATTCTCCCCATTGTTATTTATTGGTCTTTTTTTTTTATTATTTTTGATCCATGAGGTATTCACTGCCTGCAAACAACGTTGAATAGAAATATTCTGTCCGGTCTTTGCACCTAGTGATAAGATAGGCAGTGCTGACTTTTTAGTCCCTCGTTACGAGCCGTCATGTCTGTCTTCTCCCCACTGATTAATAGCCTGTTTAGCCCGGACCGAGTATTAGAGGTGGACCATATAGCTCCACTAGAAGGCACCCCTAATAAGGACATGTTCATAAACTATGGATTAGTCACCATAGCCTATAATAAATTGTGGCACAGGTATACCGAAGATAGTCAAGACAAACAGTGGCCACTGGCAGGATCCTTTGACCTTGATAAAATAGAAACGTTAGAAATAGCCCTTCGAAATAATAAGACAACGCCAATTATGCTCGACAGTCTCGGTATGTGGCGCAGAGAGGCTATGCAACGACAGAGAAAAGACGAGGACAAACCAAATAGAGAAATATACCGACAGGACAACCCCAGGACATCGCTACCCACAACTTATCCCCCGACACTATGCAAAAGACGACCAGACTTAGGGCCAGCCCAATGCGCTTTTTGTAGGTATGTCGGACACTGGAAAGCCCAATGCCCGACTCTACTGAGCGTGAGTAAAGGCAAAGGGCCGACAGGAACGACAGACCGGCAGTACAAGAAAAAGCGCGAGACAAAGAAGAACCCGACTTACATAGACAGACCAGACAGAACCACCACGTTTGATTATGCCCGATGGCACAGATTTCGCCAGGACAATTTCAGCGGCATGCTCAAGTTTTCCTAGGTCGGGCAACGTCAAGACGGGAACCCAGCCTTGTTTCAAATTCACTGACGGAAAGAGATAATTATGACCAATAACTGTTTTATATTCGTCTTGGGTCTTTGTATGTCGTACTTGTACTGTCCCCCCGTCTAAGTTTGTGTGTATGTAATGTACAAATCTGCGTCATCCCTCTACACGTGTTTCCGTGTTACTCAACCTCTGTTAGCAGAAACTTAGCATAAAAACAACCTGAAAAGAAAGAAATGGTAAAACAAAATCCGTAGACCATTAATGAACTTGAACTTTTAATTTAACACAACAAACAAGGAATAATAACGGTAAACTGTAGAAAATGAAAGTCAAACAGAACATTCGCCCCCCCCCCCTCATTCTGGAACCTTCCAAAGTAGGGCAGGGTTACGGCTACGCCCAACCAACGGCAACCCATATAAGGCGGGCCCGGCCGCCAACTCTTGGTCAGGAAATCTTAACGTATGGGGGAGCCGGAGGAGAGGCAGGAGCCAGCAGCCTGGGCAGTTGTAGGTAGTTCCGCCACATGTCTCCTCGGCCAGCCGCAACGGGCCTGGATAGACTTAAGCAGTCCCGCCACATGTCCAGAGAAGAACGAGGCACCTCTTCCTTTTCTCTTCCGTCACAGCCGCAGCAGCCCTGGACGGCGGGATGTCCTGCACGTACCTCCACAACAATTTGTCCAAGTTGGGCTGGGAGGGAGAGGCGACGCGGACGAGCCTCTCCCACCTCCACCGATAGGAGGTTTCCCAGCCCCCGGCCCGACGCCGAACACCCCCAGTCAGGCGATGGTGCCAATACTTCCACAGCACCGAACACACCATGGTGGCACCCCAGTACTTGCGCAGCACCGAACGTGCAATGGTGGCCATACTCCCACAGCACCGAGCACAGGTCTTGGGGAACACCGGATGTGGAGAAACCTTCATGCGGGGCGATGAAAAGGAGCGGCCTGGAGTGCACCGGGAGAAGGAGACGATGCGAACCAGTCTCCCTCGCCCCCCAGGTGGGGGCATCACAGCTGCACCCCAGCCGAACGTCCCGCTCTCACAAAACAGAGACCTCTTCCTTTCACTCCGAAGGATCTCTCCCACTCTTGCAAACTCGACGAGAGTGGCCCCTGTAGGGCCTCAAAATGGCGTCTGGGTCCGCTGGAAGGCGGGCCCCGGCCACTAGAGTAACTTTGACCAGCAACATAACTCGAACATTTGCCCCTTGGAGCACGAGCCCCCATCTCCGACAGCATCTCCGCAGCCTTGAAGATCCTACAAAGGTCCCCGGCGGAACCTTCGGCCTTTGCAGGCTTCCGGTAAGGGACGGCTGCCTTGATCGCCAACGAAACAAACATGACATTGCCACTCCTTCTGTTAGCATGAATTCTAGAACTGCCGAAAAGGACTCTGGTCCAAACTGCCAGTAATGGGAAACATTTCCCCCTGATGCTGCTTCCGGACTGAGCCGGCCCCGCCCAAATTGGCGCTGGTATCAATCGGAACTTACGAACACCTCGTGGTGTTCCTTCGCACTAATATAAACTTGATGTTCTAAGATTTTATATGATCCTTTGTACACTTGGCTAGAAAAGACAAGGAGAACTCACTCGACGAACAGTACGAAAGGATCCCCGTTACAAATGTTGATTACAAATGTACAATGTATTATATTTTTTTATAACTGATGTAAACCTCATTTACGACGCTCACGTACGGTATGCATATAGGAAATCTGATTACCACTATTATGCTTATGCTTCTAAATTATGAAAATAAATGCCCCCGAACCCCCAGCCAATTAATAGACGCTTTTAGTCTCTTACAAATGAATGAGTAAAACTTTCCGATGTTTTTTTGCTGCAAACGACACCCCCCACTGTACGCACTTTAGCCATTGCCACGACCGGCCAAATACGACCGCACCCTCATAATCCTCATGCTGAAATGATTTTGCAAAATAAAGTTTTTGAAACTTTGGACGGGTATTGCATGCTTTATTTTAAAAATGTGGGATCGGTGGGAAAGTTCTTTTCTGTGCACCCTACTCTGCTCTCTCTTTAAGGTTAAAAGAAGATGGTTGCCCAGCCCTGGAGGACGGATCGGATCGACAACACGACACTCCGCCTTCAAAGTACGCGACTGGCTCATGAACTCTCGCGTAGAGGAAGACCTTGACTTCCAAGGATGGGTAAAACGAACGGTGTAAATGAGGGAATGTAAAAGGAGGGTGAAATGAAATAATGTAAATGTGATAAAGTACAACGTTCCAAAGTATCAGGGAACGGAGCTGACCCAAGAACCAAAGAACCTTAGAACGCCACAGCGTTGAAAGAGGTTTAAGGATCCCGATAGTGAGATACATCCTTTTGACTAGATACCTCGCACTAAGCACCTCCGGTTACCTTTTTACGTTTCCCCGCACACGACCTATATGGACACACTACCCCCCTCGACTCCAGAAACCATATCCCCAGGGACCCTGCCCCGAGGAGGAAAGACGAGTAAGAGGTAAGTAAAGGACTTATGAACCCATGTGTTTGAATATGCGCGAATGCTGTCTCCCCCACCCCCTTTTTCCTCCCTCTGCAGGTTACATCAGAGATTACAGCCAAGGTGTGGCGAAGATCTGAAGCCTTGCCATGTCTAATACACGAAGCGGACTAGCACCGCAAGGTGGTGTCTAAGCGCGCCTGCAAACTACTCACGTATCGAACAAACCCGAAAAAAAATTAGCACAACCTGATAAAAAGTGATCACCCTTAAACCAGACTGGACGAATGAACCCATGTCACGTATGATGCGAAACTATGAGGGAATGTGTGTGCGTGACTGAGGCGTCGACCCAACTGGTCGAAGGACCGAGAATGCGAGAAGTGCGACAAAATGGTACCTCCTTTCTTCTTTCCTTTTTCTCAAGGCACGTCCCCTCTACCCTGTCTAATGCTCAAACTGCATGATTACAAGATTCTAACGCAGACCCGTGAATGCCCTTTACTGTGTAATGCACTAAATAGCCTTTCTTGAATACACCGCCACCCTCTCTGTCGCACGTATACTATTTAACCGGCCGTTGCACTCTCTCTCTCTCTCTCTCTCTCTCTCTCTCTCTCTCTCTCTCTCTCTCTCTCTCTCTCTCTCTCTCTCTCTCTCTCTCTCCTCTCTCCCTCTATTTTTGCACTCCCACTCTTCCGAGTGATTAGCCCCGAAATTGGCAGATTGCCACCCCTAGCACACCACCTAATTGGCTTCAAATACCGTCAGTATTTGCACAAAAACTTGTCTTTAATACAATCACCCTGAGACCACGTCATTACCTCTCCTTTTCCGCTAGAAGTCAATGAACCGAGGTTGGGCCGTAAGGGAAAGGACAGGTAAGACGACAGAGGTTCCCTAATCTGGCCCGAAATAAGGGGACTACATGTCGACGGCTCCTATGGTATAAAACAAGGACCTCAGAATACGCGACCCTCCCCTCCCCGAATTGTCGCAATACCCAGACCGGAAAAATGATCACCCCTGTTACCTCCCCTGTATCAGCCGCCCAAAAACTGGAATTATGAAACTACCCCTCATTTCCGGTTGTGAGAGATGGGTCGATTTATGCCCTTACCACAAGTTTCCTATGCCCCTGGTTGTCCCCCATAAAACCCCTGTCCTTCCTAATTAAGTAATCGGGCTGTAAAAGGTTACGTAGGATCCAGAGTGATGTTTTACAAGGTTAACAGACTAGTCCAAGGTAAAGAAATCATCGACATGAACCCCGTAGTAGTTAAAAGGCAGGATGCATCGATAGAAAGGAAATGTTTAGCCATGATCGTCTCTCAGCAAAATACCTGTGTAGTACCATGTTAACGTCTCACGAAGGTGGGTCACCATCAGATGAACTGTCGTGACTGTGATAAATAATTTTAAAGGAAAGTCATAGTAAATCCAACAGGCCCGTCACCGGTCATTCATATGCCAGTTGTGAACACTAATATGACGGGCATTTTTCATTCTTTGCCTGGAGCTGGGAGAGAAATAGACTTTTTGATTATCTTCATCTGCAAATTCTCTAAAGACTGTCTTTTCAAACTTGTTTAAGGGTACTGCTGTTGGAGGAGAGAAGGACCGGATGTGGGAGCACGAGGCCTGACTGCAGACTAGGGAACACCTGCGACATTAGCCAAGGCGAGACCACGACAGAAAAGAGCTGCAGGACGAGGCACTGTTTTCGACAACATGAGAAGAAAGGGTCGACCTGATGCCCCTGCTCGATGTCCAGTGTCTGTCGACAAGTCCCCGCTCTCTGAATTCAGTCACACGCCCGCCTATTTGAAGTCTCTCGTTCCCCTAGTTTGTTCCTAATTTGGCCTTGCTCCATCCCCCTTTTCCTCTGACCTACCCTATGGACTGTTTTGTACGCTCTTCTTCCATCTGAACTTTCTGACAAACACCTCAAAGGACACAGGGCGAAAGGGACCTTTCCGACCAGGAACGCGAGGAAAGGGTCGTGCCCTGCAACGCAGAACTTAGAACCGAGCTGGACTCGTAGCTCCACCGCCGGTGCTCAACAGCACCAACGAAAGGCAGCAAAGAACATTTGACATCCCCAATCGCCGTTTCTACTAGACCTCATTTCTCTCCCAGCCGCCATTGTATTGATCATGCTCCAATCCGAACCTGATATATATGTAATCACCTGCCTGTATGAAATACTTGCTCTCGCTACAGAATCGTTTTTGTATTGCATTTCTATGACTTTCCTGCTAGACAAATTGATCAAAGTTTATCAAATAGGCCCACCTCCTAAAAACTAGAAATGTTAAAATGTATTGTTTACGACTCTTTTCATCTAGGGTTCCTACCGTTTTCTTTCTCGTGCCCACCACAATAGAACCGAGTAGAAAATGAACCAGCAAGATGTCTTGAATATGTTAAAGGGAGGACTGTTGAAAATTAGTACGTTTTGGTGAACATTATCTGCGCCATCTTGCCTCTTCCCCTGATGCCACACTTTTGTCGTGCGCGCCCGCCATTTTGTTAGATACCCCGATCAGAACGAACCCTTTTGCATGCCGCTGGCCCCTGACATAGCCTTTCGCCTTCACTAAGCCTGCACGCTGACCACCCCCTGCTTGCACCTGCCTTGAGTCATAAACCCCTCTTCGGCGCTGCTCTGCCCCAGGCCCTCATCCTGTTCCCAGCGCGACACCTCCCTGCTTCCCTTTCATGATCTCCGGCCCTTAGATGCAAACCCCCTTTTTCCCCGTGTGCCCGTTTTGTCTTCCCCGTTCCCAGGCCGACACCCAGCTCTGCCGATACCATCCCTTGCCCCTCCCCGTACAATAGAAAGCTTCCCCCATCAAAGGATCCCCGGGTTGATCAAAGCCCCCACTCCATGAGATCCGATCAAACCCCCACATTCCGTGAATCGGCGGAATATCCAGCTGCGTGATACTCATCACCTGTTGTGACTAGGGTGGGGACTTCGACTGTAAATGTGTGTGGGAACGGGCTCAAAGGGAGTTCCGGGAATGTCTTTTTCATACATCAAAGCTTTAACATGAATGTGTAATGTACAATAAAGTCATAAACTTGTGTATAAGAGGCCAGGCCTCAGGGATGCAGTTAGAGCACCTCAGAACGATACCTTCTGTCCGTTTCGTTGTGTTCTCCTCCGGAGAGAATAAAAACCTTGTTTCCTGCTTTCCAGTCTCCAGCGCCTGCCTCTTCATTGATTAAATAACTAGAGGGTCACATAGGCAATACCGCCGGGCAAATATCGATTGCCCCCGACCCGCATCAGGTTTTTACACTGACTCCATGTCTGAGAAATGGGGGTGTTAGTGACACAAGTTATGTGTCCAAAATAGATTTTTTTAATCGTGTGTAATATTCACTGTGATGCTGCAACAGTCAGTATGGCCCCCGTGTATCATCACAGGGCCATTGCGACTATCAATGTTATTGCGAATATTGGGGAAAATATAAAAAATATATCAGTGAATCATTAGTATACATTGTTATAGAGATATTGAGATTTTGATAAATGTTTTTATAGTTATTTATAAAGTGAGTTATCTACTGTGATGGTTAGTATTAATCATATAGTTATAATTTTTGAATGTGGTGATGGCTATTGAATTCCTGCTTTTGCTTTCCTCTTTCGTGATGTAACCGCGGAGTTCGTAATGACCAACGTCATCGCGTTCCCTGGTCTCATCGCAAAAATGGAAAATAGGTTTTAGAGATGGTTGTTCTAGAAATACACTAGAAAAACATGAGTTTGAAGTGTAGTAATAAACCCCTATTGTGTAAAATACTGTAATATGTGTGCATATATGTGTTTTCAATTTATGGAAAATGGTTAACGACGTCATCACGATGTCCCGAATAACCACGATAACGGAAAATAGGTCTGCAAGATGGGATTTTAAAGAAACTAAGTACAAAAATATGAAATTAAACATGCTTTGAGAGAAGTATGTATAAGTTAATATGTGTAGGGCAATGTTCAGAATGGATTTTTTTACATATTCCTTTTGGATGTGTTGGTGGTTATTGAATGTCTGCTTTTTTTTCCAATTCTCACGAAGTATCAGTGGGGATCGCAATTACCAATGTCATTGCGGTCTCTAGGGTCACTGCGAAAAGATAAAATAGGTTTTAGGGATGTTTTTATAGACACTCTCTGCTAAAACATGACTGTGGAAGGGTAGCGCCACTCACCTCGGCTGGGCGGCGCTCTAGCAGGGACACGATACACGCTAACCCTCCTGCGTCGCTGACGACCAGGACATCTCCTTTCTTGTTCCCCCTGCAGGAAGCCGACGGACCGGCAGGGTCGTGCACTGACCCGGAAACGGATCCCTACGACCCCAGAGGACCCGGAAGGTCGGAACCGGAAGTGACCTCCCGTGTACTCGGAAGTCCCGCCCCCAAGGATAGCCCGAGACACAGAAAAGCCGGCACCAACAGGAGAAGAGTCTCTCAAGCAGCGGACTCGTGGCAGGAGACGGAGCATGGAGACCCGGAGGCGGAAAGCGGAAGGAGCGTGAGAAGCGAAGAAGAGGAAGCTGAGGACGTGTGGACCGAGGAGTGGTGGAGTCCTCAGGAGGTGGCTGGAGAGCGGCCGTGACTCACTGGAGAGTTGCGGCGGGGCACGTGAGTACCCTATCACCTTTTCTCCGTGCCCTCTGTAGATAGTTGTAAATATATGTAAAGAAGTAGAGTCGCACTGAGAGAGCACTGAGTCACTGTATTATAGTTCTGATAGTCATTGCACATCACGTTGTACCATAGAACCCCACCACCCCTCCCTCACCTGGACACGGTCTTTCCCCCCCCCCCCCCTTGTGTATGGGCTTTTTCCACTCCTCTGCTTCCTCCCTTCCTCCCTTACCGTCCCCGTCCTCACAGTCTGCTCTGTCCCCTCACGACCCGGGTGTCGGTGTCGGTACTCAGAAATTCCATACCTAAGGACTAACTGCCCTGTCTCTCTATTCCCTCCGAGGCTACACCCGGATCCCCTGGTGACCAGAGGAACCCCGAAGACCTCCTACCAGCTGACGTTACCGAGAAGATCAGCAACGCCGGACCTCGTCACCCTTCCGTTGTTACCCGGATCACTAACTTTAAATAAAACCAGCTACCATAGCGAACTACATACGGCCTCCCCGCCTGTTATTCCAGTCCGCGCTTAACCCCAGCCAACACTTGGTGGCAGAAGTGGGATCAACCGGAGGCATGGAGGCCGCAGTGAAACAGCTAGCAGAAAGCCAGGAGCTGCTAGGAAAGATGATGGAGCGCTTCCTGAAAACGGCCGAGGACGACCGGGGCCAGCTCCACGATGACCAGGGCTCCGTGCAGGACCAGGCCCTTGGGAGGCTAGCAGACGTCATGGGACAGCAGAGGCCGATGACCTCTTTGCCCTCGGTGGTCCTACAAAAGTATGTCCCGGGAGAGGACCCCGATTATTTCTTTGCAAACTTCGAGCGTCTGGCCCAAGCTGCTGCGTGGCCAGCCGATCGCTGGGGACACTATTTGGGACCACTACTGACGGAGGAACTACAAGCAGCCTACCAACAGGCCAACATACAGGGACAAACCCCGTACCTAGACATAAAGACTAGTATCCTAGAGAGGCTCGGGATAGATGACGAAACCTATCGAGTACGCCTACGACAAGCCCGAGAAGGACCTCAGGAAACCCCCCGGGCTTTGTCTTTCCGCATACGGATTAGAGGCAGTCGCACGCTGGATGTCACACAACTGCCTCCAGCTGAACGCTGGTAAAACAGAGGTGTTGCTCCTAGGCAAAAATCCCGACTATTGGACTGAGCACTGGTGGCCGTCCGCATTAGGCCCCATCCCCCCCCCAAAAACGTGGTGAAAAACCTAGGTGTCTGGGTGGACGCCTCTCTTAACTTCCAGACCCACACTAAGAAACTGGCTGCTACCTGTGTGGGCCTGTTGAGGAGCCTTCATCCGATTCTTGGCTTTTTTGACCACTGCACGCGCCAACTGATAGTCCAGTCTACCATTTTGGCTCGACTGGACTACGCCAATGTCCTATTCTTAGGCATTAACAAAACTGAGATGGCGCGGCTACAACGGATTCAAAACTCTGCTGCCAGGGTCGTTGTAGGCCTCCCCCGCAGATGCTCGGCAAGAAATACTATCCAGAAACTACACTGGCTGCGTATGGAAGCCCGAGTTCAATTTAAGGCTCTCACTACTGTTTTTAAAATTCTTAAAACTGACTGTCCCGGACTTTTACGTCCACTCCTAGAGCCTTACATCCCCCAGCGTGCCCTACGCTCCTCGGGTCAACATTTGGTTGTAACCCCCCGCATAAGACTAAGCAGAATAGGTGGCCGTTCTTTCAGAGTTTTGGGGGCAAAGCTCTGGAATTCCTTGCCTCCCCACATTCGCTCCATGACCAACCTGCTGGCCTTTCGCAAAGTGATTAAAACTCTTCTATTCTCCCCATCATAATCTTCACTAGTCCTTCCTCTTCCTCCCCCTCCCCTCAGGTTACTGTTATGGTTCAGCGCCGGGACGCCTCGTTGCTGGGGCAGCTGTTCGCGCTCAATAAAATATAATAACATAACATAACATACAGGACCTCACCAACCGCTGGCTGAAACCCGCCACGGCCTCGAAGGAGGAGATCCTTTCCAAGATCTACTTAGAACAATTTCTGGCCTCCCTACACCCTGCCACCCAGAAATGGGTACGACAACATGCCCGGCTAACCCTAGACAGCGCGGTGGAGATTGCAAGCGCCTACAGCCGAGCCCATGACTTCCAGAAAAAAGACGAACAACCCCCTCGAACGCCCCATGGAAGTCACATACGACCCCAAAGGCCGGTCATGCCACGAAAACCGGAACCTGCCCCCTTGTTTCAGTTCCCTGTATCCCCGCGACCCCATCCGCCTGGCCCTCAATGCTACCACTGTGGGGGACATGGACATATTGCCCGGTTCTGTCCGCAGAAGGAGGAGCCTATGGAGGTGGGGCTTGCAAGGAACTATGTGTGTCTTACCGCGAATGACAGCCCTCCTCCTTTCCGATGTCCGGTGAAGATCGACGGCCACCCCATGGTGGCTCTCGCCGATTCCGGATGCAGACAAAGAGTTCTTAGACCCCAGGAGATGCCCACCCCTATCGGGCCTGTGACCGGCATAGTGGATATACAGTGTGTGCACGGGGATACAAAGCGGTATCCCACTACCTGCGTCCATGTACAAACCGCCTTGGAGAAAGGGAGCCCCCTTACTGTTGGACTGGTGCCGAATCTTCCAGAGCAAGTGATCCTTGGTAGTGACTATAGCGGTCTCCCCGTCTACTACATAATGCCACGAACTCCCTAGAAAGGTGCTGGACAGAGGCACCTTTCTCTCGTAACCCTCCCCCTTTGGAACCAACCACCAAAGTACAGAAGTCTAGAGGACAAAGAAAGAAGGCGAAAAGGGCTCACACCACAGCCTATCCTGTCCAAGTGGACAACCATCCCTGGGAAACCGATTGTGAATTCCGAGCCGCCCAACAGGAGGACCCGGTCCTACAGGACGCTTGGGGGCGTGCCCTAGAAAACGAGGACCCACTCCACGTATGTCCTTACTTTTTCAAAAAGAACGGTCTGTTGTACAGGAAGGGTGGCCCCCAACAAGAACCGCAGTTACTCGTTCCCAGACCCTTTCACGATAAGGTACTGTTCCTGGCTCATAGCCATCTGCTAGGGGGCCATTTTGGGATGAAAAGACCGGACAGACCATCTTGGAAAAATTCTATTGGCTGGGGGTGTACAAGCAAGTGGGCCAATACTGCCGCGAGTGTCCGGTATGCCAAAAAAACAGTCGATACCGGCCCCCGAAAGTACCCCTACGACCCCTCCCTCTCATAGACGTCCCGTTCAGTAGGATCGGGATGGACCTCATAGGCCCCATGTTGCCCTCACGTAGCGGGTGTGGATACGCTCTTGTCCTCGTGGATTACGCCACCCGCTTCCCTGAGGCCATTCCGTTACGCCACCCAACCACCCAGAACATAGCAAAAGCTCTCATCACCGTCTTCACTCGGGTGGGTTTTCCCCGTGAGATCTTAACGGACCAAGGCACACCATTTGTCTCTTCCCTTATGCGCCAAGTATGTTCACAATTGGGCATTAAACAGATAAGGACCGCTGCTTACCACCCCCAGACCGACGGGTTGGTGGAGCGGTATAATGCCACACTGAAAACCACCCTCAAGAAACTGTTAGGATTAGAGAGCCGTCGCTGGGAGGAGATGTTGCCCTTGGCCTTATTCGCGATTCGATGCAAAGTCCAGAGTAGCACGGGTTATTCCCCCTACGAACTCCTGTACGGGAGGGCTCCCCGGACCCTCTTGGATATGGCTAGGGAAGCGTGGGAGGCAGAGCCCGATCGCACCCGACCCCTGCCAGAATATGTCACCAATCTCAAAACCCACCTGGGGCAGATCCGAGAAATAGTGAGACAGAACATGATGACCTCCCAAGCCTCCCAGAAACGCCAGTACGACCGCGGAGCCAAGGCGAGATCCTTTGTTCCCGGTGACCTGGTACTCCTCCTCATTCCCTCCTCCGACCACAAGTTGCTTGGCCAGTGGCAAGGACCATTTCCGATAACGAGACAAGTAACCCCTGTCACCTACGAGATAGAACTGGATCACACTCGCAACCAGAAACAGATCTATCACGTAAACCTTCTAAAAAAATGGGAAGGACCACAGCCGGTATTAGCCAGTATACCATGCCAAGAAGTCCCACCATTTGAGTGTTGTTTGGACCCTGATCTATCCATAGACCAGCGACAAGACTTAAGAGACTCTCTAGCACCCATACAGGCGGTGTTTTCCTCTCAACCCGGACACACAAGGGTTATCGAACATGCCATACATACCGAACCCGGGAAGACCGTGAGACAACGTCCCTATCGAGTCCCGGAAGCACGCCGAAAAGTAATCAGAGAAGAGACCAAACAAATGATACAAATGGGCATCATAGAGCCGTCGATCAGCAGCTGGAACTCTCCTATTGTTCTCGTCCCTAAACCTGATGGCTCCACGAGATTTTGCATCGATTTTAGGGAGGTCAATAAAGTGTCAACTTTTGATACGTATCCACTACCGAGAGTAGACGAGATGATCGAACGGATAGGCAGGGCCCGATACATCAGCACGTTCGATCTCTGCAAGGGATACTGGCAGATCCCCCTGAAGAGCGAAGACAAGAAAAAAACAGCATTTTCCACGCCGGATGGCCTGTTCCAATTTCGAGTTATGCCCTTTGGGCTTCATGGGGCTCCTGCAACTTTCCAACGGGCTATGAACATAGTCCTACAACCCCACGCCCTATACGCAGGAGCCTACCTAGACGACATCGTTATCCATAGCGATACCTGGCAAGAGCACTTGTACCACCTGAAACGAGTTATCACCTCCCTGGGGGAATACGGGTTCACAATCAATCCCGCCAAAACCACGTTGGCTGCCCAATCTGTAAAATACCTAGGGTACCTACTGGGGGAGGGCGTTATAAGGCCCCAGGACAACAAGATAAAAGCCATCCAGAACATCCCTTTCCCCCAAACCAAAAAGGACCTCCGTGCCTTTCTAGGGCTCTTAGGGTACTATCGGAGGTTCATCCCCAACTTTTCCCAAATCGCAGTCCCCTTGACAGATATGCTGAAGAAAGACACCCGAACCGAAGCCATGTTGCAACAACCCACTCCCCGGATGAAACAGGCCTTTCACGACCTTAAGCAATCCCTAGTGACAGAGCCAGTCTTGGTCAGCCCCGACTACACACAACCCTTCATCCTACAAACAGACGCCTCAGATCAGGGTTTGGGAGCAGTTCTGTCCCAAAGAGACGAGACAGGGGTGGAGAGGCCTATCCTCTACATTAGTAGAAAATTGTACCCCCAAGAACAGAATTACGCAGTGGTAGAAAAGGAAGCCCTGGCCATTAAGTGGGCAGTAGAGAGCCTTCGATACTATCTAGACGGGAGGGAGTTTCTGCTATATACTGACCACGCTCCCCTCGAGTGGATGGCAAGAAACCGGGGACACAATGACCGGGTACTCCGGTGGTTCCTGTCCCTCCAACCATACCGCTTCAAAACACTACACCGAAAGGGAGTAGAACAAGGCAATGCAGACTATCTTTCTCGGTATCCTCTACCTGTCCCCCCCACAAGAAAGACAGCTAGGGGAAGGGGATGTGGAAGGGTAGCGCCACTCACCTCGGCTGGGCGGCGCTCTAGCAGGGACACGATACACGCTAACCCTCCTGCGTCGCTGACGACCAGGACATCTCCTTTCTTGTTCCCCCTGCAGGAAGCCGACGGACCGGCAGGGTCGTGCACTGACCCGGAAACGGATCCCTACGACCCCAGAGGACCCGGAAGGTCGGAACCGGAAGTGACCTCCCGTGTACCCGGAAGTCCCGCCCCCAAGGATAGCCCGAGACACAGAAAAGCCGGCACCAACAGGAGAAGAGTCTCTCAAGCAGCGGACTCGTGGCAGGAGACGGAGCGTGGAGACCCGGAGGCGGAAAGCGGAAGGAGCGTGAGAAGCGAAGAAGAGGAAGCTGAGGACGTCTGGACCGAGGAGTGGTGGAGTCCTCAGGAGGTGGCTGGAGAGCGGCCGTGACTCACTGGAGAGTTGCGGCGGGGCACGTGAGTACCCTATCACCTTTTCTCCGTGCCCTCTGTAGATAGTTGTAAATATATGTAAAGAAGTAGAGTCGCACTGAGAGAGCACGGAGTCACTGTATTATAGTTCTGATAGTCATTGCACATCACGTTGTACCATAGAACCCCACCACCCCTCCCTCACCTAGACACGGTCTTTCCCCCCCCCTTGTGTATGGGCTTTTTCCACTCCTCTGCTTCCTCCCTTACCGTCCCCGTCCTCACAGTCTGCTCTGTCCCCTCAAGACCCGGGTGTCGGTGTCGGTACTCAGAAAGTCCATACCTAAGAACTAACTGCCCTGTCTCTCTATTCCCTCCGAGGCTACACCCGGATCCCCTGGTGACCAGAGGAACCCCGAAGACCTCCTACCAGCTGACGTTACCGAGAAGATCAGCAACGACGGACCTCGTCACCCTTCCGTTGTTACCCGGATCACTAACTTTAAATAAAACCAGCTACCATAGCGAACTACATACGGCCTCCCCGCCTGTTATTCCGGTCCGCGCTTAACCCCAGCCAACAATGACTTTAGAGAATACCGTAAGAAACCCCTAGTGTGTAAAATACTGTAGTATGTGTGGATATATTTGTGTTTTACACTTTATGGAAAAGGCGCGATCGTCGCAAAAATGGAAAATAGTTCTGAAAGATGGATTTTAAAGAAACTTAGTACAAAACCATGAGTTTAAACATGTTTTGAAGGAAGTATGTATATAGTAATATGTGTAGGGTAATGCTCAGATGGATTTTTTTACATATTATTTTTTGATGTGTTAGTGGACATTGAATGTCTGCTTTTGTATTCGATTTTTGCGACGTCACCACGGGTATTGTGACGTCATGAATATAGAAAATGTAAATTTAAAAAACAAAGCTTTTTAATCCACTGAAGAAAATACAGGCTTATTAAAATTCCTTTTATAGAGCCATTTTAGATAGAAAATACAATTTAAAAACCTTAAAAGTTCTATGAAAAAATCATAGGTTACATGGATGTTATAGTTGGGAAATAGAATTTGAAAAACCTTACAACTTTACTGTAAAAGCCAAAGTTTACAGGGATGTTATAGTGAGGATTTAGCATTTAAAAAACCTTAGAAATTCACTGATAAAAACAAAGGTTATAGGGACAATATAGTTAGGAAATAGAATTTAAAAAAATCTTAGAAATTCAGTGAAAAAACCAAAGGTTACAGGGACATTATAGTTAGGCTGGCATTTCATTCATACAAAACCAGAGAAATTCAGCCATTATAGCCAGCTGAGCTAGCTATAACTCGCGCCCCCGCAATGCACTGGTTATGGCTTCACATATTACATCACTCATGACATGGTCAGTGACATCACTGATGACATCTCAAGCGACATCACTGATGACATCATCCATAGAATCTCGGATGCACCCACTCACACCCCCATGTAACCTTCAATACACCCAATCCAACCTCCACACTACCATTCTTGAAATCATTGAAATGAAACGAAATGAAAGGAAATTAAACATGATTTATAAAGCGCATGGCTGCCCGGGAGCCCATATAAGTACTTACAAGCCCAGTTACTGATTCATAGGTCTACACACACACCAACTCAGTCAGCCATACAGACACTCATACACCAACTTGCTCACTAATACAGCCACTGATATATCCACTCATACACCCAAACAGCCACTCAGAAACTGTCAGTCACTCATAGAGCTACTCAGACACCTACTCACTCACCTAGAAAGTCACTCACACAGCCTTTTACTCACCTTTACAGTTATACACACTAAGGGCCATATGTAGGTGGCCAAATACCGGTCGGTTACGGACGATTTCAGCCGTTACCGACCGGTATTTTGATTTTCAGATGTAGGTGGCCAAAATATTACCGATTCTGTATATTTACCGAATCGGTAAATTTACCGAATCTGTAAATTACCGATTCGGTAAATGTACAGAATCGGTAATATGGGATGTAGGTGGCACTGGAAACAGTGCCACAGGCCCTTAGGAATTCGTTATTTACCATGAAATATTATGGCATGGTAAATAACGAATTCCTGTGTACATGCACATCTGTGCATGTACACCTGTGCCATGTGGCACACAGACATGCCCTAAGGGCATGTATGTGTGTCACATGGCATACAAGCCAGAAACAGGGGTGCAACAGGGTGTCAAAGTGACACCCTGTCCCCCTTTTAAAATCGGTAATTTTACCGATTCGGTAATTACCGAATCGGTATTTGCTATTGAATCCTATGGGCTTCAAGGCCCATAGGAATCAATGGCAAATACCGAATCGATAAGTACCGATTCTTACCGATTCGGTAATTGTTACAGAATAATTACCTACATGGCATTTACCGATTTGTAAATACCGAATCGGTAAAATTCGGTATTTACGATTCGGTAACTGCCATTTACCTACATATGGCCCTAAGTCACTTATTCATACAGATACTAACACATACTCACTCACCTATACAGTCACTGATGCAAGTGCACAATCACCCATACAGCCACTATCACAATCCCTCACTCACGCATACAGTCACTCTTATACTCCAACACTCACCTATACTGCCTTTCACATGTCCAGTTACTCACCCATATACCACTTACACATTCATTCACTCACTGACACACCTATACACACACTCATTCATTCACCTATACAGCCCCTCACTTACACACTCACTAACCCATACAGCCACGGGCTCACCCACTCGCTCATCCATGCAAGCAGTCACACACCCTCTCACCTAGCCATACAGACACTCATGTACCCATACAGATACTCAGATACCCAGTCAATCGCCGATTAAGCCACTCACATACCCACTCAGCAACCCAGACAGCCACTCAGACATCATCTGACAGACTGATACAGACATTTTCAAAACCTAGTCACTCACCCATACATTCACAGAGACACCTAATCACTTACTTTTACAGTCAGTCATGCAACCACTGAATCATCCATAGAGGCACTCATACAGCCACTGATTCATCAATACACCTTGTTATATATATTTAACACTCATAAACATTTTAAAAACACTCAAGTCACTGGATGATGTTATCAGTGATGTCATTTGAGATATCATCAGTGATGTCACTGACCATGTCATGAGTGACGTAATATGTGAGGTCAAAAGCAGTGCATTGCGGGCCGCAATTTATAGTTAGCTCAGCTAACATTAACTACTAAATTTCTCTGGTTATGTACGAGTGAAATGTCAGCCTAACGATAATATCCCTGCAACCTTTGTATTTTTCACTGAAGGAAAAAAAAGAATATATATATAAATATTTATATATATATATATATATATATTCACTGAAAAAAACATAGGTTTCACACCAGTTATAGTTAGCTGGAAATTTTACTGGCATAAAACCAATGAAATTCCCACGTTATAGTTAGTTGGACTCACTATAACTTGCGCGTGCAATGCACTGCTGATGACGTCACATATTAAATCACTCATGACATGGTCAGTGACATCACTCAGCGTAAGCACGTCGGGTCATGTGACCTGAAAATAAAACTTTTTATTGGTTCATTTCACTTTTGGTTTCCTAATGATGTAAGGCCAGGTCATGTGACCTAAAAATAACACTTTTCATTGGTTCAGAACAGTTTTCTTTTCCAAATGATAAAAGACCCCACCTTTTTTCCTCATTCTACCTTTGTGCTTTGAGAGAGGAAGACCTGCAGTTATTTCAGTCGAAAATGGCTACATTAGCTGCAGCTGCTGGAGCTTCTGGTCCACCACCACCACCACCACCACAAGGACCACCACAACTTCACAGTGGTGGAGATCAAGGAGAAGAGGAGGATGAGGAGGAGGAGGAGAGGAGATTCGTTCCAGAGGACAATATTACATACAAACCTAAAGAGCACATCATCTGGCAGTTTTTTTCAATCCACAATGACAAGAAAAAAGTAAATGGGCCTAAGGCAACCTGCTTAATATGTCATCAGGAGCTGTCAAGGGGGAATCCCAACAAAAAGTACTCCTTTGGCAACCACACCATGATCAGGCATATGCTACGAAGGCATCCAAATAACTATGCTAGGGCAGAGGTCAGGGAACTGGCCAGAAACCCTGTCCAATCTTTTGCCAGCACCTCCCAAACTAATGATCCCACCCCATCGGGACCGGAAGTTAGGGAAATGTGCTCCACCATACAAAGAAAGTTTCACAATTTAAAAATGGTTTGTATTTTTTGTGGCAAAACAATATGCTATGGACAGCAAAGCATCCCACTTATTAACCTTGCTTGGGATAACCACAAGTGCCCAAAGAAACATTGATTTTTTCCGCCTTTTTTTATTGCTCCTGTTGAGCCCTTTAGAATTCCCTATTTTTTGTTTCTCCCCTTAAAAAATACAAAAAAATATAAAACTTTAGAAAAGCCCAAAAAAATAAAAAAAATTCCAAAAAACAATAAAAAAAATATAAAACAACAAAAAGAATAAAAAAACAGTTCTTTTTAGAACTACCTTTAATTTATAAAAATAAACCTATAGTTTTAATAAATCTCTGTCAATCTTTTTTCTGCCGGGTACACGTACCGGTACGCTCCCCGGGGCGCGTACCGGGCGTTCCCCCCGTGAAAATCGAAAAAAAAAAGGAAATTTTTTTTTTGTCCCGCGGTCCCTTTTATGGCCCCCACATCAAACCTAGGGAGTCAGGGGGGTGTACCCTGCCCCCTTTTGGTCATTTCCCCCTTTTGTTTTTAGCCACCTCTTGTATCTCGGTCCTACCGAGACACAAGATGGTGGCCGCTGCGGACTGTTTCGAATGTTTACAGACACCCGAGAGCCAATCAGCTTCCCGTGCGCAAGTCGCGTGGCGCGTACCGGGGCGCGGCTATAGATATATAAATTTTTGGGAACCCAAAATACTCAAAATCCTCTGGAGCACATATCTTGAGACATAGCAAAGGCACATCGGGCTACCAGTCCCTACAATTTTGCCAAGTTTGGTGAAAATCCATTCAGCCTTTCGAGCTAAAAGTGAAACCGACCGCCCTATGGAAATTAACATGGGGAAAACACGTTTTGGGACCCCCCTTTTATCTCGGCCCCCGCTTCACGGATCCCCCCCAAACTTTCAGGGAAGGACCGGAGCGCCGCGAGGCAAAGTTTCTGAAAAATTGAGGCAGATTCCTCAACCGGCGCCAAAGTTATTCCCAATAGAATGTTGCGATTTCCCTATGGAAATCAATCCTAACTATAACTACCTACTGGCGACCGCCAGTAGGTAATATATATATATATATATATATATATATATATATATATAATATATATATATATATATATATAATATATATATATATATATTTATATAATGTATTTATCAGGTGTTTGCATTAGTGCAAACCTATTGAAAATGGAGAAGCGTGCTGTATAGGAATGATACTGTCAATGAGTGATTGGGGGGAATTTGAGATCTGAAAGAGAAAGACTGATGCATCTACATAAAGTAGTGTTCTTAAATAGATCTGTCTTCAGCTCTTTTCTGAATTGGAGCAGGGTTGGGGCAAACCTGATGGATACAGGGATAGCGTTCCAGATGCTGGATGCAGAAATGGAGATGGCATGTTGCCATGTTTTTTCTGTTGTTTTTTACTTCCTTAACACTAATCCGCTAGTGTTCTGGCTGCAGAGTGCTGCGAGCCAGACAGATAGGCGTGGGTACCAGTCGTGAAGGCTTTGGAGATGATGGAACTGGTTTGGAAGATGGTGCGAGCTGAAAAGGGGAGTCAGTGGAGTTCCATCAGGGAGGGAGTGATGTGTTAATATTTTTTTAAGGCCCCTGATGAGGCATGGTACGGCATGTAGAATGACGTTGAGCTGTGGCAATTGTGCAGTCTAAAAAACTGTGAACCAGAGTGTGAGATGCAAGATTATAAGGGCGTAATCTGAACTAATTAAGTCACTTTCAGGAGGATAGCTTTCACCTTCGTCAGTAGAGTAAGCTGGTAACAGGCTGTCATGGTTTTCTTGGTGATGTGTTCTTTGTGGGTGACATCAGAATCCAGGGTAAACCCAAGTGACTTGAAACTGGTTGAAAGTTGGGTAAGAATCTGCCCATGTTCATGTTGTTGAGCCAGGTTTGGACTAGTTGTTGCTTGTTGTTTATGCCAAATGGTAGAAATCTTTGTCTTTGTAGCATAAACCCAAATTATGTGCTGAACGTACAGGTCTGGGTGAGGTGCAGACAGTGTTTGATGCTTTGAATGTTTGAAGCAAATGAGACTTGCAATCTGAGTTTTGTGTAATCAGTGTATGGGTTAATACTGATACAGTTATCATCGAGTAGAGTCCAAATGGACTCCATGTGAAGGTTGAAGACGATGGGATGGGTGTCAGAAATAGGGACATCACAGCTGTGCTTAATTTGAGCCAGTGGTTTCCGATGCTTAGCACTGGCACTTAATTGTCAACACTGCATTTGTGACAGTCTGCCATAAGGTGGGCTGTCCGGATAATTAAGAAATGACACAACAACAGTTAATCATTGATTAAATATCGATTTAAAATGACTATTGTCTGTCATCCAGGCTATTCTTATAGCTTTGGGGGCCTGTAATAGCCCAAATTGTCACACCTGTAGGAGTGTGATGGTTAGAAGTTGTGTGGTTACTATAATTGGCAGCACAACAGGGGCAATGTGTGGTGCAAGCTGCAGTGGCCTCCTGATGAGAGCCCTGGCACTTATTTTTTTACAAATTAAGCACTGAATCACAGTGCCGTGCAGATGTAAGCTAACTGCCTCTGATGTGTGAAGTCACGCTCATTTACGCTGTTATTCTAGAATAATTTGAAAGTGGGCACTGCTCACTATCTCTGAGGTATGCAGACACATTTTAACAAGGCTCTTTTGCTGTGGATGAATTATTGGTGATACATTTGCTTCCCATCTCTTTGGCTTGAGTTTGTTTGATGCACTGCCTTAATCACTAGTGCTGGGATGGTTTCTTAGCGATAGATTCCTCTTCACTCTGAAGTTTGCCGACCCTGAATTAGGTTTTATTTGGGTACGACACAATAACATCAATGCCCATTACAGAAAGTCTCTTTCATCCATGTGCTGTAAGCACGCACAGACACAATTTCTTTGTCCCAAGGAGTCTCGTAGTGTAGCCAAAATCAAAATTTTATTTCTTTTAAAACACGGTTCTTGACAGCTGACGCGCGTTTCGCCCGCTATGGGCTTTCTCAAGGCAGATCTCCAATTTGTACAGTTATTTATCTCCCGATACTTTTATGCTTCACACTCCCTTGGAGCGAAGTACACCCAATATATATTCCAATTCTAGTAGCACACTATCAACAGTTGCGTTGTCCTCATTAATTGTCACTGTGGAGCCATGATAAGTTCCAGCATGTAATCCAAAGACTGTCTCCGACCGAAATCAACAACGCAACTGTTGATAGTGTGCTACTAGAATTGGAATATATATTGGGTGTACTTCGCTCCAAGGGAGTGTGAAGCATAAAAGTATCGGGAGATAAAAAACTGTACAAATTGGAGATCTGCCTTGAAAAAGCCCATAGCGGGCGAAACGCGCGTTGGATGTGAAGAACCGTATTTTAAAAGAAATAAAATTTGGATTTTGGCTACACTACGAGACTCCTTGGGGCAAAGAAATTGTGTCTGTGCATGCTTACAGCACATGGATGAAAGAGACTTCCTGTGATGTGCATTGATGTTATTGTGTCGTACATGGATGTGACAATCTGCAACACTTTGTGGGGCGGTTTGTACATGATTAATTCTTAAGGAGGAAAAGCATTTTACATCAAGGTTGCACTCAAAAAATAATATATACTTACAAATTACTTTCTTGGATTACAAAGGGACAAGTGGTGATGTGCAGATCGAATGTAGCAAATCCCTCCTTCTTTTTCTAAAGGTTTTATTTGGGGTTTGGTTAGTGGTGAATCTCCCTGGCTCTGAGATGTGGTGTCACACTGCATTTATTTGTATTTGGAGTGGTTGGTAGTGGGGGGTGTACAGAAACACTGCAGTTGATTATGTTCTTGGATATGGTTTATCAGTGAAAGAAGCTTCCTCGCTCAGGGGGCTCTGATGCTCTGTTGTAGTTTTAGGGACTTTTTGTCTTGGTGGACCTTTGAGGGTAGCAGGAACACTACATTACACTTTGACCCCAAAGTGCTTTGTTGGTAGTATTGTGAAAGGTGCTCCTTTGCTCATAGGAAGGCAGACAGGCTGCATAAAGGTGCTTAATAGGAACTTTTTGACTCTCTGGTGTGGACATTCATCATGCCCAAATAATGAGGACCATGGGGAACAATGAGGAATGCATGATTCAGATGAATGCCGACACACTGCAAAAGGACCTGGTCTGGAAGGGATTAATCGAGGGGAGAAAATCTCTGCTTCTAGATTGTGCAGAGAAATTGCATAGTTGTTTCTGGAAAGAGGTTTGTCTTTGAGAAAAGCTCATTGGGTATAACAGAGAGTGACAAGCAATGTAGGGCTCAAGTGCTGAGAATGTATTTCAGTTAAATAGTATCCAAACAGTGTGCTCTGCCACTGCAGTGTGCACCCGACCTGCAACTTCAACAACCGTTCTAGTGCTTGGTGATCCCATCACTCAGCAAATGAACCTCTACTCTGACCACAACATAGGCCTCTGTTATTCCAGTGCTGGACCCCCATGACCCCTACCAGATGCATGCATCTCACCCAGTTCCACATTGATGTATAACCACATAGTTCATTGTGCTAATGTTTTCACACTATCTAGTGATCCAGATTCACTGCACGCATGCACTCATACAGCAAACTTTGGGTTCCTGTACAGACACTGGTGCCAAGGGTGGTGAAATTGCACCCTTTCATTCCTGTATATTATGTACTCTTTCATTCCTGCATAATATGTACCCTTTCATTCCTGCATAATATGTACCCTTTCATTCCTGATGACATCACAGGGTTGACCACTTGTCCTGCCTTTAATTGCTTAAAAGACTCTTATTTGCTTCTGAGCGGACAGAGGAAGGCCAAGGGATGAAAATTTGAGAAAGTAAAGAATGCTTACTATCCTGCTCGTGCCTTCATAACTCCAAGGCCTAGTGGTAGCACAGGCATTGTCAACAGTACCAAATTGCTAGCAAGTAATAGCAGTCTCTGCCCATGGTTACCCCTTGCTACCCTTAAATGATGTTCATAGGTACAGGTGTTAACAGCTGTGCCCATGAGACATGCACCCAAACACTTGAGTGTAACGAGATACTTACACGATGGCAGGTTGGGAGCAGCGGCTGCTAGTGTAGAAGTACTCTCTCACATGGGTCCGAGGAATCTGGTTCTTGGCATAGGAAAAGCAACATGGCGTTGTGTCAGATCCCACTACAAGAAAAAAGGAGACAGCATCACTACCTGGAGGTGGAAGTGCTGAGCTCATCCCAGGTGCATGTAGGATGAGTCTACAGGGAACTCTCTCTAACCAAGTGATCAGACTTAGACCTGCAGACATCTCCATGTTGTAGAACCCTACCTATGAGCTAAATGAGTTTTGCCTCTTTTTATGTCTGGGGCAATCAAACACCTTATTGCATGCACAATAAACATGTATAGCCTTTTGGTAGGCAGGGGCATTCTATGGTTGCTTTGGGTCAGTTCCCTTCAGCCATTGCTTTAAAACAGTGTCATTCTGTTATAAGGAGAGATGACAATGGACAGGTGCGAGAAGAATCATTATTTCATCTCTCCACCACCACATGTTCCAGTCAGCCTTTGTAGCCTGTGGAATGTTAACACTACAAAGACATGGTACATACCAACTGGGATAGGACAAGAGGGGAGATGGAATGTGCCAATACATTAATTATAACACACCTCCTTCGTATGGGATGATCATTAAGCAGTGAAGAAAAACAGGAAGGGAAATAGGGAAGAACAGTGAGGAAGGGGAGGGAGAAAAGGCAAATAGCAATGAGACTAAAAAAAATCACATCACACTTAAAACCTATGCCACACAGGAAGAGAAATACTCTGGCACAAAAATCACTTTACGCTATAATGGTTATGCCACACTGGAGAGGATTTAGTTCTCTGAGATCTCCTAGAACCACAAGGCATGGAGTCCACCAAAACATTTTCTGGAACAGGGCGCACACCGGGAACACGAGCGGGCCTTTGTGAAACAATTATGTCCCTACCCCAGGATTGACCATTTTCGAGATGAACAATGTTATTCCTACCCTGGCTATTCTACGGACCCATTCCCATGCATAAAATTCAATGGGTTTCACATGCTTGGTCTAGTCGTACCTGCTTTTGTACTTATCCTGGTGTTCAGAAACCCTCCTGGAGATTTCACTTCGGTCAACCAAGCACACATTCCTTTTCATCAACTAAGAAGCATAGAACTTGGACTTAGCAGCACTGCCCTTCAATGATGTGAAAGGAGAGATCCCAGTAACACAATTTGGGGTGGAGTGATATGCCCACAAGGTGCCTTGTAGGGTAGTCACGACAGCAGTACCCAGCGATCCAGCCCTTTGTAAATGCTCTTTAATCATATGGTTCCTTCTTTCCACTAAACCATTTACATGAGGACAATACAATGCAGTCTTGTGATGTACAATTTGAAGATCAGACAAAAACTCTTTCATAGATTCAGATGTGAACTGCACCCCATTATCTGTCACCAAGATTTCAGGAATTCCATCTTCAAAGAATGCCCCTTCTAGGAACTGGATGAGAGTATTGGTATTGAGTTGATGTACACATTTGAAAAGCACCCAACAAGTGTGATAATCCACGAATACCAGAATGAACTGCTCGTTCAACACTTTAAGATTGCGGGGGCCAATTATATCAAGTGCTTATTTGGACCAAGAGCTATCCGGGACCTCCACAGGTGCCAACTCTACTCTCACCTGCCAGTATTTAGACATTAGCGCTGGGACATCGCTTTTGTTATCTGGCCAACAATGTCTTATGTATTCCTTCAATGAAACCATTTCCATGTCAGATGTTACACATTCATCCCATTCTTCCTTATTCAAACTCATCAATTTAAGTCTGACATCCTTTTCTTCCTCAATGTTGGTATCCTCGCCAACTTTTGTAGGCGAGCGGGCCAAAAGACCTGCCACCACGTTCTGTGCTCCAGGTAAGTATTTTACCATGAAATTGTACCCTTCTAGCCCCAAAATCCATCACACAATCCTGGGTGTGGTTCTGTCAGAACCCTTTTTATTGAAGGCATACATTAAGGGCTTGTAGTCAGTTTTTACAGTAAACGGTATACCCCACATTAAAACTCTGAAATGCCTTACTGCCCAGAAACAAGCAAGGGCCTCTTTTTCAACAACAGAATAGTTCTTCTCAGCCCCTTTTAGTGCACTAGAGGCAAAAGCAACAATTTGTGTATTACCATCCACCCATTGTGTCTGACTAGCACCTAATCCCTTGTTGCTTGCATCTGTGCTCAAAACCATGGGCTTAGTAGGGTCAAGTCTATCCAGGGAAGGGGCTGCTACTATACTGACCTTCACAGACATAAAGACATCATGACACTCTTTACTCCAAATGAAAGGGACCATGGATTTTAGTAACATCTGTAATGGTTTCAAGAATGCTGGCATAATTCAGTACACATTTAGAATAGTATTCCGACAGTCCCAAATGAATTTAGGGTCTTCAACACTGGTTGGGGCTATCATATTTTGAATGGGTTCCACTAAATTCAAGTTGGGTTTTATGCCGTCTTGTGATATGGCGTGTCCTAGGTACTCTACGGACCCTACCCGATTGCAAAACATTTCCTTCATCAAGGTGAGCCCTGTCTTCTCTAGATTAGTCAACACCGTTCTAAGCATCACATTGCACTCCTCCACATCCTTGCCATAAAGGAGAATGTCATCCTGAAAACATAGTGTCCCAGGAATGTCTCTTAACACATGCTGCTTGATCCTCTGAAAAGCGGCCATAGCAGATGCCAACCCAAAAGGCATACAAAAACTGAAACGCCCCTATTGGAGTCTCAAAGGAGGTATGGTGGCATGAGTTAGGATGTAGCTTAACCTAGTTAGTAAACGATGTGGTGAGATCCACTAAAACAACTTGCACCCTTAATTAAAGTAAGTACTTCATGGATGCATGGCAAGGGATGTCTGCCTACCCATATGTTTGCATTGAGGTGTCTTAGATTAATACAACGTCTAATGTCCTTGCTGGATGATTTAGCTGCAAGAACTATTGGAGCCAACCACTGTGAGCTTTCAATCAGTTCAATTTCACCTGAAGCTAACAATCTGTCTAATTCAACTTTTAAAAGGGCATGCATCATATGAGGAGTAGGCCTTACTTTATGTGCTATGGGTTTAGTGACTAATTTGCTTCCAAGTTCCTATTGATGTCTCCAACCCACAGTTAGATCCCCTCTGTATGACATAGATTTTACCCACGCTATTGCTTCCCATGAAACCAATTTCCATGGTTGTCATACCTAACAATGGTATAGGGCCTCCTGGTTTGAATTATGGTGTTTGTAAATCCTTATGCAAGTCAGAGAAAAATTTAGAAAAAGGACTTACATCCACCAAGGTGTATGGGAAGCATATGTCTGCTAACACAGTAACAGGTTTATTGTCTAATGTGATTCTACAGGATGGGAAACCCTATACCTCATTACCACTCTGTAACTGGAAAACTAACTAGTTTGGTTTCAGGAAACTTGTCTTGTTCAGTAGCTTAAACAGGTTTAGGATGTTGCTCCCTGCAAGCCCTTACCAAATGACCCCTTTCACTTCATTTGTGGCATACAACTGTTCTGGCTTGTCAGGAAATATTATGGGCTAAATGATGAGGACTTCCACATCTATAACATTTGAACTTAATATCATATGTTATTTGGTAGAGATTTTTGTTCTTGGTATCTTTCCCTGCATCTTGTTTACTTATGACATTAATCTTCGTATGACTGTCACATCCTTCTTTCATTTCTTCTTGCAATCAGCAGTATGTTGTGCACTAAATAAGTGTCAAATAACAATAAAGATATAATGGGACATGTCTGTCGTGCAGCTTAAATACTGCTGATGGACACAGGCTTTTGTTCAGGTGTCTTACACATGCCAGGTATGCCTGCTGATGGAGGTAAGCACATCCTGAGACAGCCGAACCATCCACTCAAGGTGGATGCCCATTTAGGCGGCCCAGCTAATTCTGGCAATGTGTCCACCAGAGTACAGAAATGGTGCCTGTCAGTGTACACAAAAGGTGTCCGTCAAGGTATAGAAAAGATGTCCATCAAGGTACAGAAAAGGTCTTCATCAAGGTATAGAAAAGGTCTTCATCAAGGTACAGAAAAGGTCTCAGTCAATGTATAGAAAAGGTCTCCGTCACGGTACAGAAAAGGCCTTCATCAAGGTATAGAAAAGGTCTATATCAATGTATAAAAAAGGTCTTCATCAAGGTACAGAAAAGGTCTCCAAGGCAGAGAGATATTTTAGATAGATCTTTCTGCAGCACAGCTATCCCAGACAGGCAGGGAATTTATGCGAATACTTTAGACACCAAAATTACTACACATTCTTTTTTTGATTTGGATAAACTCTAGAAGCTATAGAAACCTCCCTCTCTACCCACGGAGGATATGCGACTTCGAACTTACCTGGGGCTGCCAGGACCTCGGAGCAGATGCCAACCAGGAGTAGAGCGGCGAGGGTGGCCAGGGAGGCCTTCATGGTGGGTCTGGGTGCAGGCGGTGGTCTCTGATAGCACCAGGGCAACAGCTCTCTGGGTCACCTTACGCTCAGTGGGGCAGTGTCCAACTCCTACCTTGCCTCTATGTATCAGTGTCCCTTGTGTAGGTGGCAGACGTTGAGGAGAAGTGACACGTACTTTCCGGAGCAAATTACTTCTGTCGTTAGGAAATAGGTACAGAGCAATAGACCAAGCACAGGAAGTGGTGAATTTGCAAAACACACTCTAGCTATTCGTTTGAGTTCCATTTGTGGTTCTCAAGGGGGCTGGGTGGAAGTAACAAATGCAGACAGGATGTCAACAGCCCCACGGCTTCTTTGAGTGATTGGTGGGTGGCCAGTCTATGCACACGAAGGGCGCAGAATGCACCATGGAGATATCACAAGTCACTTAATTTATCTGAAGACCTATTAGGAGAACTACTCCTAGGTTACTGTCATCTGGATCAATACAAACAGATCACCTACACCCAAACACTCTAAGAAGGTCAAGCCAGTAGTCACAGATAGATCATTTACTGTATTGAATAATATCTCCGTCAACCTACAAAAACAATACACGTCAGTCTAAAGTGTAATATTGCCCTTCAGTGCTATTGACGGAGTCCAGAGGTTTAATAATCTTCAAGAAGATCAAAGGCTCAGTGGTTTAGAAGAGTCAAAATATCTCCGAAATGTAACATAGACTATAGACGATAGACTATACCAGTGGTGTGCTTTAACAATTAATATCTTTTAATTTAAAAAGCACGAAAATAAAGCATGTTTATTAAAGGCAGTCAGTTGAACACGGCAGTATTCTGTCTGGGCGCCACCATAGAAGAGAACAGATAAGATATGCGTCATTAGGTGGGGTTTCCGTGGGGGCTTTTGTGTGGGTGGTGTAAAGGCATGTTTTGTCTGCAGGAGTGAGAGGTTTGTTAGGTTCGGTTTGAAATGTACAGTGGACAGTGGACGGTTCCGGCATGAAGTGGTTATTTATCCTGGGTACATTGTTAGTAGAATAATGAGGATTAATTGAGTTTCAGAGAATTTTGATAATTCAAATGTATTTTTCTTCTGAGAGAACAACGAGGGTAGTTGACAGAGAAGGTGATGACACACAGAGGAAATCATTTTCTATACATCCTATTAGTTACATTCACTGGGATGGTAGTCGTCTCCAAAGTTATAACAACAAATTCACAAGTATACAATAATTCCAAAATGTTACATCAATTAGCAAGCATGCAATTTCCTGCACTTAAGATGCAAAAAGGGAAATTGTACTATTTGGATGAACACGAACGTAAAACAGAACACCCCCCAATGGATTACTGTTTTGTTGGCATCTCTAATTAATAATCAGGAGCGTGCATCACTGAAAAAGAAGATCGCAAAGACTGTATTATCCACAGCTTCAATCAGTGATTGTGCTCAGTTAAGAGGAAAAAAAACAAAATTGCGTCATTGAAATGATCACAAACAAACTCTGCCAGCTTCATAATAAGGGTTGTGGTACTTGTAAAAAGGTGTTTGCTGATAGTACTGCCTTGGATTACGCAAAAATCGTGCTTAAACCCATGGGGCCTCATTTATGAGGTCTTGCGTCAGTTTTGCGCTGCCGATGTGTCGCTTTTTGTAACGCATCGGTGGCGTAAAACATGCCTCCTGTTGCGCACTATTTACAAAGTGATGCATCTGAGCAGATGCGTCACTTTGTAAACCCCTGCGCTACATTATACCTGCGTCAGGTATAATGTATGCAGAGGGGGTGTTCCCCCGCAAAAAGCCTCGTAATAGTGACGCAGTGAAATCTATGAGATTTCACTGCGTCACTTTTAGGACACTGTTGCGTCAAAATCTTATGCCTGCCTCACAGCAGGCGTAAGACTGACGCAAGCCCTTTCACATGGGGCTTTCCCCATGTGAAAGGACGCATTGCTGGAGTTGCGTCACTTTTGTGACACATTCCAACAATGCGTGACTTTTGCGCTTACAGATACGTCAGAAATACTGACGTATCTGTAACTCCTTGCGCCATGATGCGTCATAGTGTAAATATGACGCATCATTGGTCTCACAAGGAGGGCGCAGTGAAAAGTGACGCATCGCTGTTTTCATGCAGCGATGCGTCACTTTTCATAAATGAGGCCCATGGGGCCTTATTTACTCAAGTAACTCTGCGTGGTGCTGCAAGCCATTTCGCTGCAGAGCACTGAGTCACTTTCAAAGCACAGGGATGCGTCCTATCTACAATGATACGACGATCCCTGTGCTCTTCCCTGCGCTGCCGGCCTAAGGCATGTGCAAGCTGTGCACCTGCACAGGGCCGCCAAACCCCAGGGGCCGCCACGCCAATATATATCCTTAGATACATATTTGCGTGGCGGCCCCTGGCAGGGATTTGGCGGCCTCGGGCCCCCTACCTACACTCCCTGCTCAGGGCCTCCGTGAGCCTAGAGCCGGCCCTGGTGCACAACTGACTGCAATTCTTCGACGCAGGCACCCTTGCACAATGGTGCAAGGGTGCCTGCTATGAAGGTGAGATTGTTTTTCTGCAGGAAGGGACACCTTCCTGCACAAAAACAATCATGAGCTGTGATTTCCTCTTTCTATGTGTGCTGCAGAATGTAGCATGCATAGAAAAAGAAAAAAACGAGGAGAAATTAAAGCATTTCTCCTCCTTGCACCTGACACATTCCCAGGTTTACAAAATGTTGTAAACCTGGGAATACGGCAGAAGCCATGGGTGTGTTGTGGGAACACCCACAGCAACACCAATGGCAAGCTCCTTTCATGCAAAGTGCTGCGTGAAAAGGGCCGTATTTACAAGGACACAAAAAGCCACAAAGGGTGGCTTTACGTGTCCTTTTAAATATGGGGCTGCAAAATGCACCGCTGGTGCATCGCAAAAAGTGCCGTTCCGCCGGCTCCAGGGGATTGTAAATAAGCACCTTGATTTTTGCCTATGCAGTTTCCTCCAGTAACATATTTGGAGGAAAGTGCATGGGTAAAACAGTGGGTTAATGGAGACAGTGTAGAACAAGCATTAGCAAAGCCTCTGCAAACTATTAGCTTTGTCAATGGTGTTTACCCATGCTGTATAGCATCCCAGAATTTGTATTCCAGAATTTGTGTTTCCTTTCTGGCTGACAGCATCTGCATTGACTGGGGTCTTTAAGCAAAGCAGTTACAGCCATTTGTTTTAGCTTGACCAGAAAGTCAATTTGTGGATTAGTTTTCCCAATGATTGACTTTTCCTAGTGCGAAGGGTCTTTTTTTATCAACAGAAGCAAAGTCCTGAGGATAGTCTAACGGACAAAGACAACATTAGACCGAAATGTCGACTTTTACACCTATTCCTTATTTTATTGAACTACAGGCAATTTTGGTATTGTGAAAACTCTTCAGATTGCTTATAAATACTTTGTGAAAAGGTGTTCACAACTGTAACTATGAAGATTATTTAACCCTATGTATTGTTTTACGTCTGGCTACATTGTGTTGATTTCTTGATTTTGTACCCTTTACAACTAATGATTTTTTATCAATATAAAACTCATTTTCAGAATACCTACACCCGTTTTGTTCTCAACTCTGTATTTCTATAATAATGTTTGATTAATTGATAAATTAACAAAATTGTTTTCGGAGTAATCCAACTGGAAGCAACTTTAACAGAGCTTACCTGATTGTAATTTGTCAATTGCTATAAATATATATTTGAACTAATCCCTTGTAGGCACAGCTAACTACTCATTTAATTGTTCAAGCCTCCAAGGGTCTATTGGTTTTCCCATATTTTTAGATATGGTTTAAAAATACAGCAGCTGTAATGAAAGGGAGATGGACTACTAGTGGACAAGCGCAGTTGTTTTCTAAACACACAACCCCTGATCTCCTCTTCACACGCCCGCAGCCAGACTGAAAGGCGCCACTTTCCTCCAGACAGGAAGGTGACCCGGCGACACTAGTCCCCTGCCACAAAATTAGAGCATGAATGTGAAAGTGAAAATGTACTTCTGGTCACCTGTGCCGACCTGGGCCAGAGGCACGGTTTGGCATGTGAGCGACAGATGTCGCATGACGGCAGCAGCCGGCGGGCATTAAGTCCAGGCAGCATGGAGGTGTGGAACGCAGGTGTGCGGAGCGAGGCACGAAGCCCAACCGTCAGACCAGCAAATTAAATTAACACTCTGCACACCACTTATAAGCATCCAATCGACCACGTGCATCACTGTAATATTTGTAAACCTTAAAATGGAGCGATAACTCTGTAAACCGATTACAACTCTGAAACGTCATGCTTTAGGACTCAAAACACAATATTTTAACTCAGTGATATTGATAGTCCCCAGTCGCACTTCTTGGGACGTCAGAATTAACTAGACAATCCAAGAAGCATGCCCACACAAGATAAAACAAGCACAGCCAGGGGGCAGGGAAGCAAGCACAGCCAGGGGGCAGGGGAGCAAGCACAGCCAGGGGGCAGGGGAGCAAGCACAGCCAGGGGGCAGGGGAGCAAGCACAGCCAGGGGGCAGGGAAGCAAGCACAGGGCTGCAAAGGGGTGGTGCTGTATAAAAACACACACAAGTTAGCCCTTTGCATTAAAGGAACAGATTAGTAAAATCACATTTTTGCACAAAAATTAGGTAGTCGAGGTTGCATTGTACCGGTGTTATCAGGGCTCAGAGGGGGGCCCTTCAGCATGTTTGCAGATTCTGTTCAGTGCAGCCTTAGGCAGGCCAGCAGTGATGTTAAAACCAAGAATATGAGTGCCTGGTAGGTAGTACTCCCCATTAGTGCTTATACTGCTGAGGTCACGTGAAAGCAAGTTGAGAGTGGACTTGCTTCCACTTGAATTATGCAATTAATGAATGTGCACACATCTTCAACCACAGATAAAAAAAAAAAATTAAAAAAAGGGGGGTCTCTACCTAGGAGCAAGTTGACAATTTGAAAATGTAATTAATTTGCACAGGGATGATCTGGGAATCTGACGCAGTCACGACATGTGTGGTCTATGCAACCAGGATTCACGACTCCACGAAAGCGCCCCATCTGCCGAAGGAGCCTCACGTTCCTATTAAACATTTATGCCAGCACTGTGAACACTTATCGGGGGCGACTTTGTAGCCTTGCCCAGTCTTGGAAATATGCATGAAGGTGCCCACAGCTGGGTTTAGAGTAAGGCTGGAAAACATCAAACCGCCATGACCCTAAACGTGTCCGCACAGAGACTCGGAATGGCTGCCCGGAGCCAGCAGTTTGAAACACTGGACATCAAGGCCAATGGGGGTTTAAAGGAGTGACGGGAGAGGGAACGGATTTGCGGACGGAGCAAGCATAGACAGGAGGGAGGAGGTGGGGGAAAAGGTTTTAAACGCGCACATGCGCTATCATGCTCTTTTCCGATGTAAATTAATATTTAAATATAAAGGAGAAGCACAATGTCTTTTGGCTGCCACAAAAGCATAAGGGGAAACATGATGGCGTTCAAAAGTAACAAAACCACGAAGTACCACCCCCCCCACTAAAAAAAGTGAAGCTTTTACAAACAGTAGCAGGAAAGAAAGAAAATAGTGTTCCCCAAATGAACAGATAAGCACGGGAGGGGGGACTGGCTCACGGACAGCGGGAGGGGGGACGGGCACACGGATAGCGGGAGGGGGGACGGGCACACGGACAGCGGGAGGGGGGACGGGCACACGGACAGCGGGAGGGGGGACGGGGGTCTCTACCTAGGAGCAAGTTGACAATTTGAAAATATAATTAATTTGCACAGGGATGATCTGGGAATCTGACGCAGTCACGACATGTGTGGTCTATGCAACGAGGATTCACGACTCCACGAAAGGGCCCCATCTGCCGAAGGAGCCTCACGTTCCTATTAAACATTTATGCCAGCACTGTGAACACTTATCGGGGACGACTTCGTAGCCTTGCCCACTCTTGGAAATAGGCACTGTTAGGATCTTCAGCATGAAGGTGCCCACAGCTGGGTCTAGAGTAAGGCTGGAAAACATCCAACCGCTATGACCCTAAATGTTTCCGCACAGAGACTCGGAATGGCTGCCCGGAGCCAGCAGTTTGAAACACTGGACATCAAGGGCCAATGGGGGTTTAAAGGAGTGACGGGAGAGGGAACGGATTTGCGGACGGAGCAAGCATAGACAGGAGGGAGGAGGTGGGGGAAAAGGTTTTAAACGCGCACGTGCGCTATCATGCTGCTGCTTACCTGATCGCAAATATAAACTCCTTTCTGGCAACTTCAATTTCGCAGCCCACTCCTGGAGAATACTTTTGGTAACTGACCAAAACAAGGCGACCCAAAAAAAAAATAGGAACCGCCCACCACCGCAATGACGTTGTCAAAGGGGCAGGATGAGAAAAAATCGCCGGAACGCCCACGAATCGCCTCGGTGAATGACAGATATCTCTTCCAATGGGTAGCCTCCATTTATGGAGCTAGCCAATGGAAGAGAGAGGCGGAACTAAGGCCATACTGTTCTAACATAAGATTTCGCCTGCGCGAAACGCTGCTGCGCAGCTGTTCCCAAGGCGAAACCTAAACAAGCCTTCTGCTCGGTCTGCCGTCCCCTTCCCGATCCCCGGCGAAAGAAATAAAATAAAGGCGCGGATCACCAAACTCTTTTTTTCAATATTTGATGCTTTTAGTAAGCAGCGCAGCATGCTGCACTGCTTACTAAAAGCATAAAATATTGAAAAATATTGTTTGGCGAGCCGCGCCTTTCATTGGAGTCGGGCGACGCGGGTCTTGCAGAATGCCCAACAGAGTTTGTCGAGCGGCGCCGAGTAAAAGAACGGTGCGTGCTGCCCGACAAACAATTTTTTCAATATTTTATGCTTTTAGTAAGCAGCTTAGAATGCCGCCTGTGGTGCAGCTTATTAAAAGCTTGTTTATATTTGCATTACACTTCCTGGCCAATGAAACAAGGGCCGCCATTGCAGAAGCTGGTCTTTAATTTGGCGCTCCCCGTCAGTTAAGCCAGCGGGAGGCCCGTTTCAGCAAGGGCAGCCGCTCATTTGTGTTTGTAGCGGGCCATGCTTGTTCTTTGTTAAAATACAGCCGCCATTGTCAATACACAAAATAGTGCTCACCCACCAGATAAAGCCCACCAAGTCCGGATGGGAGATCCCAAGAGGAGATAGGGCGGTAACAAAAAAGCCTAATTTTCAATCACAAGCCAGCGTTTACCATAAATGATGACGCCAGCCAATAACAAGCATTTGCAATGCAATAGGTCTCGCAATAACGCGAGTCTGAACTATTAGCATTGTAAATGATAATGCCCTTTATTTTTGCGTTCTGGTTTTTGGAACATAAATAAAAGGCTTTGTCATTTACAAGGCCTATAGCTTAAATTTGCGTTAAAACGAGACCTATTGCATTGCAATGGTGGTGGTGCTGCTGCGTTTTCTCTGAATCTGCACTCTGAATCTGCACCCACAATCTGCACCCACAATCTGCACCCACAATCTGCACCCACAATCTGCACTCTGAATCTGCACCCACAATCTGCACTCTGAATCTGCACCCACAATCTGCACTCTGAATCTGCACCCACAATCTGCACCCACAATCTGCACCCACAATCTGCACCCTGAATCTGCACCCTGAATCTGCACTCTGAATCTGCACTCTGAATCTGCACCCACAATCTGCACCCACAATCTGCACCCACAATCTGCACCCACAATCTGCACCCACAATCTGCACTCTGAATCTGCACTCTGAATCTGCACTCTGAATCTGCACCCACAATCTGCACCCACAATCTGCACCCACAATCTGCACCCACAATCTGCACCCTGAATCTGCACTCTGAATCTGCACTCTGAATCTGCACCCACAATCTGCACCCACAATCTGCACCCACAATCTGCACCCACAATCTGCACTCTGAATCTGCACCCACAATCTGCACCCACAATCTGCACCCACAATGTGTGAGTGGCGTTGCGTGTGTGAGTGGCGTTGCGTGTGTGAGTGGCGTTGCGTGTGTGAGTGGCATTGCGTGTGTGAGTGGCGTTGCGTGGGTGAGTGGGGTTGCGTGTGTGAGTGGGGTTGCGTGTGTGAGTGGCGTTGCGTGTGTGAGTGGCGTTGCGTGTGTGAGTGGCGTTGCGTGTGTGAGTGGCGTTGCGTGTGTGAGTGGCGTTGCGTGTGTGAGTGGCGTTGCATGTGTGAGAGGCGTTGCATGTGTGAGTGGCGCTTGCATGCTTGATAAACAACTTACACGTCTTCTAATGGACTGAAAGGGCTGCAAGGAGGTATAATAATAATAAAAAGAGCCAGAATGGATCAAGGGAGCAGCAGGGCAGGGGGAGAAAGGAGGGGTTATTTTGCAAGGCTTCTGGCGGGGGGGGGGTTCGGGGGGGGAGAAAGGAGGGGCAGCGGAATGCGTACGAGGGGAGGAGAAGTGTGGCAGGCAGATGTGCGGCCTGGTGAGGGGGCGGGAATGTGAGCCTGGTGGGGGCAGGCGGATTACGGAGATGCTCGTGCTTGTGTGGTACTGACTGTGCAGTGCACTATGAAAAAACAAGCGTGGTATCCCTATCGGCGCTCTCTTGCGAGCACCATCTGGGCTCGCTCGGTGCAACATGGGGCTAGCAGAACCTTTTCCAGATCTCCATTTCACTTCCAGTGCAGCTCCACCGCCACTTTATAAGTTAACTTTCCAGACACCTTTTGTTCCCCTGAAGTAGGCAGCAGTTTTCTAGATTTATCCTGGATTTCAAGCAGTTTCCCAACAAACTGCAACGATTTAAAAAATGTTTTTTTTAAAAAGTCGGGTAAAGTGTTCAGTGGTGAGTAAGGCATCTCATTTGCACCTAAGGAGAGCGATAACTACAAAAAACCTACCACGAACAGCTGCAAATTGTCCGGCTTCATGATTGTTTTCTAAATAGCACTCTACGAGCTTGCACACTAAAACTAATTCCAAACTGGCTTGTGGTGGCGCTTGAGGCAAGGCGGGTGCGGCGGTGTGTGGAGAGCTAGCAGGCTGCCTTTTAATTTATTTGGTTAAATTCCGAGCCTAGCTGACGGACGGGCAGGAAGAGACGCTGCAGGGACGGCTGACTCGGCCCAAGCAAGAGACCAGCGAGGTGGTGCCAGTAGAAGAGCTTCTGACAAGAGATTCAAAATGAATTAAAGTGAAAGATTACATGCTCAATGACGTATCACGTGTAAACAAATGAGTATATAACGGAAAGTATGCCAATCGTTTTTTAAATGTATATATTTATTTATGAGTTTTGTGCAGTGAGAACATGGGCAAAAGGTGTGAGCGTGTTTAAAAAAGAAGAAACAATTTCAAGAGAAAATTAAGAGACACCAACAATAGCAAGAACATTGTTAAACAAACCTTGCCAATACACGTTGCAGCCGGCCACATAATTAGGGGAGGAGAAGCCGCACAGCACACGCTGGGAGAAGCCCTTTGATGTGCTGTGCGGCCGCGATGCGCGCTCTGTGCTGGGGGAGGGCCATTAGGAACAGGAACAGATGGCCAAATGCGCGTGCCTGTACGTGCACTCGAAGAAAACGCCGCGGAGAAAAGCGGTGGTTTGACTATCCGATGGAGCACATGAATTCTCCCCCATTTCCCATTGCTTCCCAATGGAAAAGGACGAGACCTAAAAAAGATGGGCATGGCTTCAACTCCACTTCTGAAGTCTCCTTTAAGACAATATGCCTTAAAGAGCGAGTAGCGCATGCGAGCTGTAACTAGGGGAGACCTAAAAAGTAGTGATTGAAAAGCAAGAAATGAAAGCATAGAAGTCTGTCAGTCAAAATGATGGTAAAGAGGCTATGACCCATGGGAGGGACAAACACAAGATTTACAAGCTGTGACACGATTAAGAAGCAGGCAAACGAGAATGACAAGAAAGCCAATCAATCTTAAGCGATGGGTGGGCCCCAAGGCCCTGTATGTTCTTGGGAAGCGAACAATAAGTCTTTTGCTACCAGTCAGCTATGCTGTCTGGTAGGCTCAACCTAATGAAAGCCACTAAGACCGTTTCTTCAAGTTATGCTCCACTACACTTTGGAAAACATGTAATCATGACGTGATACCGTGTGTGAATAATATTTACTGGGGAATTTTTTCCACTCAACACAGCACAGGATGAGGCTACGCGGATCTTAAAAAAAAACACTGCTAGGGGATTGGGAAATCATATGCAGCCCTGTGGATAAAAGCTATATAATAAATCAAATTAAATAAATAACTAACTGAAAAAAAAAACTCCAAATTAATTTAAGAAACCCTAGTTAAGGTTTATGAGAGTACTGTTTTTGGGTTATACAAAGAAAGTCACTGCACTTATGTTGCCCAACTATCTCAGCTGCAAACCTTAAATGAACGTTTACAAAAGGGTTTTGACTGAAATTAATATATATATATATATATATATATATATATATATATATATATATATATATATATATATATATATATATATATATATATATATATACACATAGATCAGCCGCGGCAGGTAGTGGGAGTACCGGCCGGGCGGTGACGTGGGGAGGGGCGGGGTGGGGTGTAGTAATGTATGGATTCCGAACATATAAATAAATAAAACGAAGTTCGTTGCGCGCACTGCATCGCATTTATTCGTACTCCCACTACCGTCCGCGGCTGATATATATATATTCTTTTGGTATGAAAAAGTCCTCTACATGGTACAGATGTGCATCCCTACCCTGAGTGCCCCAGCTGCATGGATATCTTGATCCCCGGTACTAAGTTCCGGTTATGGATGAACATGGAGCATGCGTGCTCAATGGCCTAGGCCTGTCTCATGGGAAGAGCCTTTTTAGGACTCACAGGGCATTACAGGAACTTTGTGGCGGACTATGGGAGTATAGTTGCCCCATTGACTACACTGACCTCCAAGACGCAGCGTAGGACAGTGATCTGAACTGAGTAGTGTCAACCAGCGTTTAAAGAAATGAAAAAGGCACTATGCAATGCACCTGTAGTGAAAGCACCTGACAGCAGTAACCTTATATTGTACAGACGGATGGCTCTGACCAGTAAGTTGCAACTGTGTTAGCTCAGCTGGAGGGCATAGGTGGAAAGCGTTCTGTGGCCTTTATTAGCATGAGATTACAACCCAGGGAGAGGAATTGGGTGGCTATTGAGAAAGAGCTCTTTGTGACAATGTGGGCCTTGCGGAATTTGTGCACAAACGTGTTTCACACTAGCCTTGTAGTCTAAATGGATCATATACCACTGAAGTGGTTAATGGCCATGAAGGGAGAGGATCCTAAGTGGTTAAGTTATTCAATATCAATGCAAAGATTAGATTTTGGGGTGAAACACAAGACCAGCTTAAACCAATGGAATGCAGATGGACGTGCCCATAGGTTTTGCCAATACAAACATCCATCCTCTCCAGGTTAGGAGTTAATCTGGGGTAGTCTGATCTGGGAGGGGCATCTGTTGGAATGGAAAACTTCCCTGCATAGTGGCAGATGTGCACTCCTACTCTGAGTACCCCAGCTGCATTGATATCTGAATCCCTGGTATCGTTTTTGGGTATGGACGAGCACGGATCATGCACATACGCCAGTGTCTAGGCCTTTGTCATATTAATGCGGTCTGCTTAGACCGAGATGGGAGCACCAAACGCTAGTTTCGTGAAGGTAGAAGGTTACCGCCCTTACCTGGAGTTAAGTGACAGGAGAACAGTGGCGGCTGCATACCTGTTTTGTCTTTAGTAGATTCAGCACTGTGAACAGGTCTTTTTACGTGTCTCACTAGAGTGGTGTCACTAGGGTGGGGGCTACTGGTCCAGTCATGTAAAGTTCAATGGCTGTGTACTAAACTCATCCATGGCCTGCTTGTAGCGCTAGAACAGGGGTCTACAACCTTTTCGGTAGCTACTTCTAATCAGTGAAAATCCTTTTGAGCTACTAAAGGCCAAGCAACTAGTGCATTGTTCCCAGAGATCCCCAGCTCCATTGACTTGCACAGTGTACACTTACTGTTAAGTATACAACACGCACCCCTGGTTTAAAATATTCTTGTTTCAGATAATGATGTATAATGTAGAGTGTCCTGGAGATCTACAGGAATAGGTTTGAATTTCAACAGAGCCTACTTTGCCGGTCATCCACACTAGGTCCATAACCAGGGGCGTAACACAGGCCCCCACAGCCCCTGCCGTGTGGGGGGGCCCCAAGCTCCAGGGGGCCCCCTCAACACTGCACTCTGGCTGGAGAGCTCCTGCTTGAGCCCGGATGTACCGTGCAGTGAGGCCCCCTCAATTTTTGTTATGCAAGTGTCCATAACATCCTGTAACTATTTCACCTGTCATTCAAGCACCTAGATGCAGTCTGCTTCTTGAGTTGACCAAATGCATTTGCTACTTTTCACGTTGGCACATGCTACAGGCAATATAAAAAGGAGGGATCACTCCCACATTTTGTGAGAGTCAAGTAAAACCATCAACTGCTCCAGGTGCACTGGTTTTGAAAAACTTGTAAGGTGTGATCTTGGTGGGACGGGGTTTTTTAAGGCGGCCCCTCTCTGTAAATTGCGAGGCATCTCTTTAAAAAGCAGTCTGCCGCCTGGACCAGTGCACATTATACTGCAGAGTTACAACTCCTCCAAGCGGACTGCAGCCCACATCATACTGTAGGCCATTTCTCCAGCCCCCTAATGTCTCAGTTTTTAGAGATGAAATGCTAGTGTCCCTGGTTTGCTTTCAAGAAACATCTGGGGTCGTTAAAGAGACCGTTGCCTAAATTAAAAAACAAGATATAGGTATGCCACACATCGAGCTTCCCCTCAGATAGCACTTCGTAACCTGAGAACAGAATGATAAACTTTACCAGCAACTTGTGTGTAAGATTCCCATTTTTATTGCAGGGCTAAAAAATTATGGGGCATGTTCTCAAGGAATTATTGCCGCTTTATCGGCACTTTATCGCAGCCAAAGTTGCAATAAATTCATCTCCCCATTCACAAGCTGGTGCTAACAGCCCATAGCACCAGTTTACCTGCGATAGCAGCAGCAAAATACATCGCCACCGATGACCCCGGCAACTATCGCTAATGAGATGCAGAGTAGGTATTCCCGTACAAAAAGCTGTGACAACACCACTCCGCAACATTCTCAACGACCAGCCAGATCGGCGATAAGATCACAAAGCATGCGATAAGGCACGATAGCAGCAGGAAAGTAACACCTGCTCTGACCTGGTGCAAAGTCGGACAACAGCCTGCACCAGAAAAGGGAGCCCAGCCCAGAGCCACACCTGTAGGGCAACAGATGTCATGGAGCCACTGATCATGCGGGCCGGACACCCAAGAGGGTCATAATACCCACCACCACCACCCCGACTCCCACCCCCGAGCCCTACCCCAGGCACGCCCCACTTCCCCCGGGCCAAGATACTGCACATCAACGGCACGAAATCATGAACAAAAGCACCCACCTGATGTCACACAATTACAATAATCAACATACAAGTGAGTACAGAAATCCTGATTCATTCATTCACCATTGAAAGGACAAACAAAATATCACATTCCAATTGGTCTCCAAACATGGCGGGGCATCCCTGGACAATCTGTGAGTCACAGCCTGCAAGACAATATCCAAGATAAGAAGGTGTGTCAGGCCCTCATCAAAGGACAGAGAGAGAGAGAGAGAGAGAGAGAGAGAGAGAGAGAAAGAAAGAGAGAGAAAGAGAGAGAGACAGAACAAGGAGCGCAAGGCCAATCGGGCCCGTGGCTCATTCGAACATGCCAAATGCTGCGTGTGTCTCATAATTGGCGCAGCCCAAATCACAGGCCTGGCATCCAAGTCAGCACGAAGGCCACATCACAATTAAGAAATGCAAGCAGTAGTCAGAGACTAAAATTAGCCATGAAAGCTCCTTTGTCTCAATAAACGAGGCGGAGGGACAACCGAATTCCAGACCTTGGTCCTGAATGCGGCTGGCATCCCCTGCGTGAGATAACATACGAGCCTCCGACGACTCCCACACCACGAACTGCGCTAATGAAAGACCAACGTGTCCACACCCCACACACACTTGTGACACTAATATGTGTCACCACTTACAATTCGTCATTCAATGCCATAAAGAAAAGAATTAATAAAAAATGGCATATACTCACATCAAACTAACTGACATTTGAAAAACCCATGTTTTATTTTAGATGCAACAAAAGCATTAGGAACACTCTAATTCACACTGACAGTTGGAAACAAAAATAAAACACCCAACCTACTCTGTGGAGCCAACCACAGGTAAAGGGCCATTACCCTTGTAGCTCGTGTGTGGTCTGCCGGTTCACCACTCACACCACTAGTGTAGATTTGGGTCAGGCACGCCATGGGAACAAAGGGACCATTCAAATTGTAATCCAGAGAACCCGGTATATATGATCACATGCCCCTGCAAGGCCAAATACATTGGCATGACCACTAGGAAGGTGAAGGTATGAATAAGTGAGCATTGGAGTACAACTAGACAAGCAATCATGGCTACCAAACGTACTTCCCATTATGTTGAGAAGGGACATCACTGACAACGATCTAGAATGGACCATCATTGAGAAGGTAAAAGGTGGTATGAACGTATCAAAAAGACTACTAGAGAAGGAAAAGCAGTGGGTCTATTGGCTGCAGATGCACATCCAGGGACTTAAACCCTTCGCTGCTAGGCCTACCCCCTGCCCCCCCCCCCCCGTGCTAAGCCTTTTTTGGGCTATTTGTGGTAGTTTGCGCTTACATCCCTGTAACTTCTTGACCACATAAAGTATCCACGCCAAATGTACGTCCTTTTCTTCCAACATCATGGGGATTCTGAAGGTACCCAGGGTTTGTGGATACCCCTAGCCAAAATACAGCAACATTTTAGTTTTTTGGGGAAAAATGGGAAAAAAGTGCTGTAAATGAAAGTGTCTGGGTTTTTCCCTGCAAATGGTATCAAAAAAAGGTTTGTGGGGCGGAAATCAGCATTTTCCCTGCTTTTAGGGAATGACAGACTTTTGTCAGAAAACCAACATTTTTTACACAGTTTTATCATTTTTCTGGGACATAGCCTATTTTTGCTATTTTTTGTGCTTTCAACCTTCTTACAGTTAATGGTAGAAATGGGTATGAAAGCAATAATGGATCCTAGAAAGCTATACATATTTGTAAAGTAGACACAATTCTGAATTCAGCAAGGGGTCATTTGTGTAGATCCTTCAAGGTTTCTTATAGAAATTAACAGTTAAATATAGGAACAATTGAAAATTAGTTGAAACGTTTTCACCTGTAACTTCTTATAATTATGACAGCTCTTACTGGCTGTGCAGCTATATACGACTTGTAGGTTCACCAATAACCGGACGAACCAAGAGCCAAAAACTGAGCAGCGACTTGTAATGGTTTTTTATTATGTAGAGGGTATATAGCAATTAATCTGGGAAAATGTATACATGGAAACATCGATATGAAAGACACCTATGTATTTCTGAAATGGGAACAAAATATAGAGTTTAGAAATAGTAGATATATGCATATTTCCGAAATTGGGAACACTCATACTAGCATGAGAATTATCGGTCATTTTTCAAAATGACTTCTTTTTTACACATTGTCTTTCATTTGGAAGGCAGAAATGAATTGAAAGTCAATGGGTAATAACAGTTGCTTTACAAATCTGAAATACCCTAAGTCTCCCGATAACAAATGGTACCTCACTTGTGTGGGTAGGCTTAGTCCCCACGACAGCAAACGGCTCAAAACGCAACGTGAACACACCATATTTTTACAATGAAAAATTACCCTTTTTTTGAAAAGTGCCTAGCTGTAGTTTGTGAATCCTAGCTTTGCCGGCACCTAGGGAAACCTAGCAAACCTATACAATTTTGAAAACTAGACACCCAGTGGAACACAGGATGGTGTGACGTGACTGGCTTTCATCAGGTTCGGTTACCCAGAATCCCTTGCAAACCTAAAAATATGTCCAAAAAAACACATTTTCCTCACATTTCTGTGGTGGAAAGTTCTGATCTGCGTGGATACACAAATGTCCACCCACCCCACGTTCCCCAAAGTCTTCCGAGAAAAATGGTACCTCACTTGTGTGGGTAGGCCTAGTGTCCGCGACAGGAAACGGCGCAAAATGCAACGTGGACACAACACAATTTTACAGTAAAAAACTGACCCTTTTTTGGCAAAGTGCCTAGCTATTGTTTGTGAACCCTAACTCTGCCGGCACCTAGAGAAACCTAGCAAACCTATACATTTTTGAAAAATAGACACCCAGGGGAATCCAGGATGGGATGACTTGACTGCCTCTCACCAGGTTTTGTTTCCCAGAATCCCTTGCAAAGCCACATTTTTTAAAAAACAAAAACAAATTTTCCTCACATTTATGTAGTGGAATGTTCTAGAATCTGCGTGGATCCACACATTTCCACGCACCCCACGTTCCCCAAACTCTTTCGAGACAAATGGTACCTCACTTGTCTAGGTAGGCCTAGTGCCTGTGATAAGAAACGGCGCAAAATGCAACGTGGACACACCTCAATTTCACAGCAAAAAATGACCCTTTTTTTGGCACACTGCCTAGCTCTAGTTTTTCAACCTTAGCTTTTAACCTTAGCTCTTCCGGCATCTAGGGAAACCTAGCAAACCTATACATTTTTTAAAACTAGACACCCAGGGAAATCTAGGATGGGGTGACTAGACTGCCTTTCCCCAGGTTCTGTTACCCAGAATCCCTTGCAAACCTAAAAAAGTGCCAAAAAGAACACATTTTCCTCACATTTCTGTGGTGGAAAATTCTAGAATCTGCACGGATCCACAAATTTCCACCCACGACGCGTTTCCCAAAGTCTTCTGAGAAAAATGGTACTTCACTTGTGTGGGTATGCCTAGTGCCGGCGACAGGAAACGGCGCGAAACGCAACGTGGATATACCACAATTTCACAGTGAAAAATGACCCTTTTTTGGCAAACTGCCTAGCTGTAGTTTTTTAACCCGAGATCTGCCGGCACCTAGAGAAACCTAGCAAACCTATACATTTTTTAAAACTAGATGCCCCGGGAAATCCAGGATGGGATGACTCGACTGCCTTTCCCCAGGTTCTGTTAGAGGTGTGGCGCCGCGGCCAGGGCGACTGACGCTGGAATCTGGGGACCACGGTTCGATCCCCGGCTCCGGCGGCAGGTTAGCCCAGCACCATGTGACTCTGGGCAATAGCTCGCTTAATCTTCCCGATGGCCCCCAGCGCCTAGAGACCCTTACGGGTGATTGTGCGCTTTACAAATGTGGACTTTACTTTACCCAGAATCCCTTGCAAACCTAAAAAATTGCCAAAAAGAACACATTTTCCTCACATTTCTGTGGTGGAAAGTTCTAGAATCTGCACGGATCCACAAATTTCCACCCACCACGCGTTTCCCAAAGTCTTCTGAGAAAAATGGTACTTCACTTGTGTGGGTATGCCTAGTGCCAGCGACAGGAAACGGCGCGAAACGCAACGTGGATATACCACAATTTCACAGTGAAAAATGACCCTTTTTTGGCAAACTGCCTAGCTGTAGTTTTTTAACCCGAGATCTGCCGGCACCTAGAGAAACCTAGCAAACCTATACATTTTTTAAAACTAGATGCCCCAGGAAATCCAGGATGGGGTGACTCGACTGCCTCTCACCAGGTTCTGTTACCCATAATCCCTTGCACACCTAAAAAATTGCCTAAAAAACACATTTTCCTCCCATTTCTGTGGTGGAAAGTTCTGGAATCTGAGTGGATCCACAAATTTCCACCCACGCAGGATTCCCCCGAGTCTTTTGAGAAAAATGGTACCTCACTTGTGTGGGTAGGCCTAGTGCCCGCGACAGGAAACTGCGCAAAAAGCAACATGGATACACCACAATTTCACAGTGAAAAATGACCCTTTTTTGGCAAAGTGCCTAGCTGTAGTTTTTTAACCCTAGCTCTGCCGGCACCTAAGGAAACCTAGCAAACCTATATATTTCTGAAAACTAGACACCTGGGGGATTCCCGGGAGGTATGGCTTGTGTGGATCCCCCAACGTTTCCTTACCGAGAATCCCCTGTAAACCTCAAATTTAGCTGAAAAAAATATGTTTTCACACATTTATGTGTGGGAAAGTTGTGGCATCACCGGGCTGACACAAATTTCCAACCACCCAGCATTTCCCAGGGTCTCCCACTATAAATGGTGCCTCACTCGTGTGGGAGGCCCAAGTACCCGCGACAGGCAAGGGCCCAAAACGTAGTGAGGCGACATCAAAATTGCCTATCACAAAACAACCTGATTTTGCAAGGGGCGTCACCTGGATTTTTGGTCCCGTGCTCGCCGGACATCTAGCGAAACCTACCAAACCCAATTATTTCAGAAAACTAGACACCCATGGTATTCCAGGGAGGTATAGCTTGCCTGGATTCCCCAACGTTTCCTTACCCAGAATCCCCTGCAAACCTTAATTTTAGCTGAAAAAAATCACTTTTTTCACACATTTTCGTGTGGGAAAGTTGTGGCATCACCGGGCTGACACACATTTCCTACCACCCAGCTTTCCCCAGGGTCTCCTGATAAAAATGGTGCCTCACTCTTGTGGGTGTACCAAGTACCCGCAACAGGCAAGGGCCCAAAATGTAGTGAGGCAACATCAAAATTGCCTATCACAGAACAACCTCGTTTTCGAAGGGGGTCACCTGGGTTTTTGGCGCCGTGCTCGGCGGACATCTAGGGAAACCTACCAAACCCACAGATTTCTGAAAACTAGACACCAGGGGGATTCCAGGGAGGTATGGCTTGCATGGATCCCCCAAAGTTTCCTCCCAGAATCCCCGGCAAACCTTAATTTTAGCTGAAAAAATCACTTTTTTTCCACACACTTTTGTGTGGGAAAGTTGTGGCATCACCGGGCTGACAGAAATTTCCTACCACCCAGCTTTCCCCAGGGTCTCCCGATAAAAATGGTGCCTCACTCGTGTGGGAGGCCCAAGTACCCATGACAGGCAAAACGTAGTGTGGCGACATCAAAATTGCCTATCACAAAACAACCTGGTTTTGCAAGGGGGGTCACCTGGGTTTTTGGCCCCGTGCTCGGCAGCCATCGGCAGCCATCTTCGGAAACCTAAAAAAGGACAAGGTACTACCTGCTTGAGAAAGACAGAAAAGACAAATATTTCTGCACAGCCACCTATTCTTCAAGCACACTTACATACTGGTTGGATTTGGCATGAGAGTGAGTGATGGTTCAGTATATACAGTTGTATTAACCAGAGATTTCACAAAAATGAAATGCACTGTTAATAATTGAAAGGACGAGAAACTGAACCATTGACTCACAACTTTACAGGCCATTCATACACCTTTCATACGTGTGACACATACACAACCCTTCACACCGCCAGCACAATACAACACTCACACCAGCAGACAGCACCATTCAAGGGCCCATCACTTTCACACGCCCACATTCCTGACACAGCAACCACTCCAGCTCAAGGATTGCATGGAGTGGCGTTTAGCTCGCAGTGTGTGTAGTGACTAGCAGCAAGTCACAACTCACACACCACCAGCCGAGTGCTAGTCCACGTACACAACCAGTCACACAACAGTCCACGCACACCGCCAGCCAAGCGCCAGTCCACGCACACCGCCAGCCAAGCGCCAGTCCAGGCACACCGCCAGCCAGGTGCCAGTCCACGCAACACCGCCAGCCAAGAGCCAGTCCACGCACACCACCAGCCAAGCTCCAGTCCACGCACACCGCCAGCCAAGCTCCAGTCCACGCACACCGCCAGCCAAGCGCCAGTTCACACACACCGCCAGCCAAGCGCCAGTCCACGCACACCACCAGCCAAGCGCCAGCCTACACACACCGCCATCACATTTAGGATTTTTTCATACAAAAAAGAAAACACAAACAAATTGCAAATAGATACAAATCTACTAACACAAAACCTGAAACTAAATACATTGCACTAATGCCAAACTTGAAACAGAACAAAATTGTTTGAACAATACAGACCAGGCAGTTCACTTTACCACTCATGGATGCTCCCAATAATTATTTTGCGTGTGGTACGTTCTAAAACAAGCAGGCACACACAGCCCAGGGTTAGAAGGACACTCGGGGCAGTACATAAGAGTCTCCTTCCTCATACCTCTTCGCCAACAGACTCTACAGCTCCTAGTGGGAAAGTCTTTTGAGGGTGTGGGAGGAATGTGATCAGGAAAGTGGCGATCTTTCAATCGAGCCACATCCTCCACCACTCCAACTCTAGGAACACTTGCCTGTTCCACAACAACAAGGCTGCCTATCACAGACTGCTGAAACTGAAGAAAAGAAAACTTTGATGCAGGAGAACACTCCTTGAACACAACAAAAGCATTGAAATTTGCTAAATTGAAGAGATGGATGGCCATCTTCTTATACCAAACGTAAGCCTTAAGCAGTGTAAGGTTCCAACCTCTGCTCTACTCTATCAACACCACCCATGTGCTTTTTGTAATCTAAAATGCACACAGGTTTGCGCACTTCAGCAATCTGACCCCAAACAGCCACAGGTGAAGTACTCTCATCATGGATGGTAGTCAGCATGTACACATCCCTCCTGTCCACAAATTTCACAGCTAGTAGGTCATCACTAGGCAAGGAACTGCACTGTCCCCTCTGAAGTTTTTTGCAAACAAGCTCTTTTGGATAACCTTTGTGGTTAGAGCGGATTGTGGCTCTGGGGCTCAGCTGAGAGCTAATACTATAGTATTCACTAAACTCGAGCCCCATAATGCTTTTCTGGGCATTTGGTTGGCATTGTATTTTTGTCCATAACTTTGCTTGGGTTGGTCCTAGGAGGATGGGGCCACCACAGAATCATTCAGCATGATATGCTCTTTGTGTTCAAGGCATCTGTCTGCCCTCCCACTGTGTTAGGGGTGACCCCAAACTCATCACCTCTCTCATTGCCTGGTATTTTTCAAAGTTCACTTTTGTGAATGGTTATATGCTTTTTAGCATGTAAAGGTAAAGTTGTGTTATCAAAGGGTTGTAGGTACAGTAGCTAACTCCACTATGTAGCAGAGTAGGAATTATTGTATGAATTCCCTGTTTTCAATGAAATTCGTTGTTCCCAAATCTCTGCTAGCGGAGCGGAGTTTATTGACCACGGTTATTCATAAGCTGCGTCCCTGGCAGATGGAACTGCAAGTGCTGGGGTACGCAGGAACTAAGTAGGTGTGACGGAGGGTCAGGACCTTTGCGGAAGTAAGTAGGGATACGGGGCTTACTCTTTGAGGCTGGGGTCTTTTCCTACCATTCTACTTCGAACCTGCAATTTTACAGAGTTTGACTACAAGGCTATCCCCACTAACCGCAGTCCCCTGAGACACATAAAATCCTCCTGAATAGGGTAAGATGTTCGGCATGTAAGAACAATCAAGAGTGAAAAAAGGATTAAGTTATTCAGGTATGAATGTGAGATTGAAGTTGCGGGATGTTTTGTGATGCAACAGTGAAAGTATTACCATGGAGTTTTTAACAGTATGGTGTTCATGAACTTGCATATATACAGATGCGATTAAACGTCGCTAAATTCAACGATATGGGACAACACGATCCCAAGAAAGCTAGTTTGATCACAGATCACAACAAGTTAATGGAATGAGAGCACATTACAGCACCCAGTATGCAAGAATTACATGGGTGTATTGTGTGCAAGGCAAAACGTACAAATATGATTATCCTCACTACTTTTCTCTTTCAGGCGGACATAAAACAGTACAGAACTGGATGGGAGATAAGTATACCTTCTACCTTTTCACAACTGTCCAGCTTTCTGCACCCTCAATTGAGAACAAGATAGGGACGCCAAGTAATAACTCCTGAGGTTTGGTACCGCCAATCTACCCTCAGAAACTCCCCGTTGCAGCTTACGCAGTGCAATGCGGGGCTGGCCCCCACAATAGGGTGTGTATTTGCCCATCAATTGTTCGAAAAACTGCGTTCGGGACCTGTTGCAGGGTGTTCTGGAGTACTGTGGGAGGGCCATCATTTTGAACAGGACAGCCCTTCCCTAAAGAGAGACAGGTAACTTTCGCCAGGTCACCACGTCGCTGCGCAATATCTCCAACTGAGGATACAAGTTCAGTTCTAGAAACCTCTCTGCCGACTTGGTGGCACAAATCCCCAAATTCCTCCTGTTGTGCCAGAGCCGCACAAACAGAAGTAAGGTGTAGAGTTTTGGCCGCTAAGGGAAAGACTAATGACTAATCCCAATTTATTTGATAGCCGGAATAATTACTGAAGGTTCTAAAGATATGCATGAGTCCGTGGATTGTGTGGCGTGGCGTATGAGCATAAGCAGGATGTCGTCCACATATAGGGAGATTTATTCCTCCCAACCACCGCCAGCATTTATCCCACACACCTAAGGAACCCTACGCACCCATGCCACTAGCGGGTCCAAAGCCATTGCGAAGAACATCGGGGAGACCGGACATTCCTGGTGTGTGCCTCTTTGGAGAGCGAATGGTCTAGATTTCGCCACATTGACCCGAACTCTCCCCAACAGGTCGGAGTACAGAAGACGGACACAGGCACAAAAATTTGGTCCAAAGCCCAGCTTAGACAGAACCATGAATAAGAATAGCCACTCGATGCTGTTAAATGCAATACGGGCATCCAGCGACAGCACTGCTGCAGCCTCTGTCGGGCACGATACCACCTCGTACATTACCCCATATAGGTGACCGAGGTTCAGTTTAGTGCTTCTCTGTGGTATAAACACTGATTGGTACGGGTGAATTATTGTGGAAATGATGAGACGGATTATATTGGCCAACACCTTTGCCAGCACTTTGCCTTCAAAGTTGAGCAGGGAGATGGGTCTATATGAGCCACATAGTTCCGGTGGTTTGCCAGGTTTCCTAAGGGCCACTGGTAGCCATCCTTCCTCCCGTACCATGCAAAACATGTTAAGCATGAGCTATACTACTGTTTCTGCTATACATTTATACATTTCTGAGGGCAGCCCGTTGCTTTCCCTGATTGCAGCTCCCTTATGGCACTGTCAGCCTTTTCTGTTGTCAAGTCTTGATCAATTGCCGTGGTATCTACCACTGTCAGTGACAGCAGGGAGATATCTTTAAGGAATTCGGTGCATTCCTCTTCCGTTGTGGCTGAGGCAGACTGATATAACATTTTCATAATACTGTGCAAAACACTCTGCTATTTCTGATCCTGCCCTACATCGCGTACCCTCTAAATCCCATATTTCAGCCGCCCAGTTTCGGTCTCAGTCCCTCTTCTCCAACCAGGCAATTAGCTTATTGGCATTGTCACCCACATAATATATCTTCCTTTGTTTTGCCACTGCATGTGAGTGGGCTGCATCTTCTTCCAGGTCCCTGAGCTCCTTCAGTTTGAGGAGTAGAATATGGCTGAGTGTCAAGTCAGTCCCCCGCTGCTGTCCCCAGTGCTCCTCAAGTGCTGCGATCTCCTGTTCTATTTTTGCGCTCTGAGAGCGGCGCTCCTTTTTCCTGCCACCTATCAGCACCTGGACATTGCCCTGTGCAACCACTTTGCATGCCTGTCCACAACACACACTGTGAATTAACTGAACCTGTGTTGTCTATGAAGTATTGTTCTGTGGTTTCTCTAAACTTGTCCTGAAATTCATGATTCCTAAAGAGCCAGGAATACATACGTGGTGGAAGAACTTGGTGTTGGGCTGGGCCTCGCAGGGACACCTCCACTGGGGAGTGGTGCGATATACCTCTAGCTTTATGCTGCATGTCCCCGAACTGTCGGACATGCACATGTTGCGTAAAAAGGAAATCTAATCTTGACCCACTACCATGTGCTGCTGATATATGCGTTTATTGCCTAATGGATGTGTTATGCTCTCACCACAGATCTATAAGCCCCAGTGCTTCCACGAATGTCCACAACCACAATGGCTCGGGCCCCCACCTGGGAAGATGGATAGGCTCTATCCAGGTCTTAGGACATCATACCATTCATATCTCCCCCCAGCAGGAGGATCCCTGGGGGTAGGTCCAGCATTAGTTTGCTTATCAGCGGAAGCGTCTCTGCGTGAAGCTTTGCAGGTAGATAGGTGGAGCATAAATTGAGAGTGCATCCTTCCCAAGTCCCTGTCGGCGCCACATATCTGCCCAGAGAATCATGCCATATACGTCCCAATATAAAGGATACTGCTTTCCTGATTAGTATTGCTACCCCTCTAGAGCCAGAGGTAAATCCCCTGTGTGCCAGGAGGGTGTATCCAAACCTGTTGAGTTCCAAGTAGCAATTGCCCTTCAAATGTGTCTCCTGCAGTAAGACCAGATCAGGAGAATGTCTATGTAGGTATTGTAATTCCATAGTCTGTTTAATTCTATCATTTAGCCCATTAACATTCCACGACAGGACCCTAAGTGCAGACCTAACCTGATTAGCCATATCCTAGTTGGGGATAATGAAGCCCACCCTCTTCCCCCCACCCCACCCTGAATTTTCATCCTGTTGCCCGTATATCAGTGTCTCCAATAGTAGCAACATCACAACATTAAACTTAAACAACCCGCTAATGGCAAGTTCGCCCCACTCTAGCAAACCCCCCCCATGCTGCCCTGCTGCCGGACTTTGAACTACATGCCCCCCCATAACTTAGAAGAGTGCCTATTGCCCTCCCAGAAAAAAGAAAAGAGGTCCTTGGCCAGGCCGTGCCATCCCTAATCCCACCCAAACCCTTCTCAATACCATAGTACTGACTAGTACTGTGCATCAGCTTCTCAGCGGCTGCCAACTACAGCCAGCGCAAACCTTCCCCTCGCGATGAAGTGTCCTGGGAAAAGCGGAATCCAAACCCGTCTAACCCCAACACTGCAGAGTAAGTCCGATCAGAGCTGGATGGTGCTCCGGGGTAGTCTTGTTATTTGATTAGTTGGTGTTTGACTGTTCACAGCCGGACAGTTCTCATTTTTTCCCTGCTGATTCTGCAATGTCTTGCTCTGTGTCCTTTGAACATACTAGGGTTGCCTGTTACGGTTCCATTTCTGTCTTTGCCTGAGTTCCCAACTTGTCGCCAGCCATCAAGGCAGTCCCATGCCTCCTCTGGTGAGGAGAGGAAGAACGTTTTTCTATCTGCTTCAATTCGTAGTTTCGCCGGAAAGAGCATTGCATATTTGATGCCTTTATCCCTGAGTGCCTTGTTGACTTCTAGGAAACTTTGGTGCTGTTTTTGCACTCTAATCGTGAAATCTGGGAAGAAGGGGATCGTACTGTTTTCAATTTCGTGGGTGGGGCAATGCGCGCCTTTTGCAAGCGTCTCTGTCTTGAAAGTTGAAGACCCTTGCAACTATTGACCTTCAAGGGGCCCCCGGACTTAGCCTTCCGTCTGGGACTTGATGAGGTCTTTCAATCTAGAAATAGTTTGGAAGACCTTTTGGTTGCAGGTGTTTAGTAAATAGATCTTCGACAAATAGCTCTGTTGCTGGCCCTTCTGTACTTTCTGGCATGCCAAAAATGCGTATATTGTTCCGGTGCGCCCCCCTTGAATTTCATCCAGCTGGGCCCCCATCCTGTCTTGCTTGGATTGAAGCATCAGCACTTCTTGTTTAAGGCTAGCTGTGCCGGTGGCTAGTGTTGTGGTGGTTTCTTCCACTTCCTTGACCCTGGTGTCCATGTTTCGTAGATCGGCTCGAACCAGGGAGATTTGTATGTTTACTGTGTCCAGTCTCGATTCTAGGGAGGTGCGGACATTGGTGATGGCGGCCATAATATCTTGAAGGGTAAGTTTGGGCTGTCCGACGTGGGCGCAGGCCTGTACTTGTGTGCTCGCTTTAACGGTTTCCTGTACCTCTCCTAATTTATTCAAGCATATTTATCAAATTTCGTTTGCAGAGCTGCCTTGCCACCCTTGCCCCAAGCCATTCTGTTTTGTGTGGTTTGAGCCCCGTGGGCTTAGTTCGTAGGTGATGCATGGTACTCCCCGCCGCCTGCCTTGGAGAGGAGTGCCCTCTGCGTCCTGTTGCGTTTCCCTTCCTTAAGGAACACATTTTTATTATGAGTAGGAAAATAGAACAGTGAAAGTAGAATACCCTGGTAAAAATCTGAAAAGCCAAAAAACTGTTTTCATTTATGTCCTCAACCATGTCGCAATGTTGCGGCTAGCAATGTGTTTATATTTTAAGGTTACTGTCAATGAAAATGTACACAGAAACAAGAGGGTTTTGCCTACTCTAGCATAACAGTTGCTTTACCAGTTGGCTAGGTGAATTTGGCTATCAGCACAGAGGGGAAAAGGATGAGTTAATAAATCACTCCCTTCTCCTTCCAGCGCGGAAATTCTAGGTTGGGACAGAAAATAACACTTTGTTACAGAGTTTTTCAAGACATTCAAGGCATTTACTGGGGCCCTGCAACACAACATAAATGGTAGGGTACAATGGATAGACTTTAATGTCTAGGATATGGAAAATGGCTGGATACTGGATGTCTTTTTTTACCTACCACAAACATCCTGGGGTCCTGATAGAAATGTTGGTGATGATAAAGTGGCTGTGAGTTCTACTAGGCAAGCTTCAATTGCTTGTATCTTGGAAATCACTGGTTGCAAAATTATTTCACTGGTAGATGCCTATAAGAATGGGCTTTTTCTGGGACAGGTCTCAGGGGCAAAGGAGTCAAGAGCTCTCAACTTCAGGGTCTGGTGTGGTCACTTGGCAGAGCGTGGAGAGAAAAACAGTGGTATATGGACACCTTGTTACCCCACCAGAAGGATATCAGTCCTAGGCTGTTATCAAGGAAGAACAGAGGCATCTTCTGCTGAAAGATATGAGTCTCTCCAGAGTAATTAAGTAAGTAAGTAAGTATTTTTATTTGCATAATTAATTAAAATCATTGCAATTTGTACAGACAATAGTTGCGATTAAAAGAAAAGAGAAAACTGTAAGCATATAAAGGAAGGGGGTGATAATTTTGGGGATTAAAGTTCATTCTAGGGATAATAAATGTTTGATTCCTAACATAAATTTTACAAAACGAGTGGCCATCTGAGGGGAGTCGCCCCTTAAACACAGTTCTAGTGCTTCATGACATGTCCTAATGTTGAAAGAAAGCCAAATCAGACGGAGCCAGAAGACTCGTAGGGCAATCAAAGGTCTACAAATGCACAGCATGTGGATTACACTTTCTTCCTCTAGATTGCAAAAACGGTATTTTGTAGAAATTCCTTTTTTATATCCTTGTCCATATTTGTACGCCGTTAGCGGAATTAGGGCAAACAGGAACATCATTAATTGGTGCTTGATGTATGGTTTCATTGATGATGAAAGGTAGAGCGGTAGTGTTTTGGGAGCGTAGAATTTAGAGGCCCAACTGCCGTGGAAGAGCTTTGATACTGATTTGGCGTCATTTTCGTAAGAGAGAGTTTTTGCTTGTTTAGTCAAGAGTTTTGATGTCATCTCTATTGGTAGCGAGGCTGACCATATGTCTTGGGCTTTTAGCGAGTCCAAGCAATATGACAGATGTATGTTCCAAGATGTATGATTGCTGAATAATACCATATAGTGCTCTTTAAAGTATGGGGACGAGCTAATTTTGCCTTGAGACTATAAGCAATAAACCTTGCACTCATGACCCAGTGTTGCGAGGACAGAGAAAATTCCATTCGGATTTGTGCACGAGGGGTCGAGTTTGGTAGAATAAACACTCTGCGAAAGCATGCTGACTGAGCTCTATCTAGCCAGCATGACATTTTGTCTTTGTAGGTTATCGCACCGAAAGCTATTGTCGGCAGAAGTTTTGTGCCTATCAATCTTATTAGTGGGGCGAGATTAGGAGAGTGGAGGGCGCTCTTCGTTCTAATGAATGCTCCATTCAAACTTCGGGCGACACTCTGCATTGCAGTAATGTTCGTGGTCGATCTCCCCTTATGGTCTATCCAAACACCCAAATATTTGTATGTAGAGACTGATTCCAGTGCCTTGCCCTCGATAAACCATGTGCTTTTTCTTGTTTTCAAGGATGAGACTGTCATAACTTTCGTTTTGGCGATGTTGATCTCCAGTATATTGATGTTACAATACTGCACGAGGGAGTTGAATAATCTTTGGAGGCCCACCTGGGTCTGATCGAGTAAGATGGTATCGTCAGCATACTGCAAGGTTTGGATCTTTGTTAGTTCGATTCGCGGGGGGAATGCTCGACATCCGGCTAGGAATTTAGGGAGGTCTGCAAGATACAGGTTGAAAAGTAGGGGTGCAAGAATACATCCTTGTTTTCGGCCTCTGTTGGTAAAGATTTTGTTGGTAGTAGTCCATCTCGAGGTGACTCTTAGTTATTTTCACCCAGGTATCTGTATGTAGCGCAATGAGAGCTTTCAATAGGGGCTGAGGAATGCCCCATTTTGCCAATTTTCCCCACAATTTGGGGCGAATGACACTGTCAAAAGCCTTTCGAAAGTCAATAAAGCCCAGGTATAATGATTTGCCTTTCGTGCTTAGTGTGGATTCGATCATATGAGATAGACAGATTAAATTGTCTTCAATATGACAGCCCTTTTGGAAGCCTGTTTGTGTAGAGGGAATTAAATTGCGATTTTCAACCCAGGTTGTCAGTTCTGATAAAAGAACACTCGCATACGACTTTCCATCTACATCGAGAAGAGCTATCATCCGATAGTTGTCGGGGCTAGAGCGAGAGCCTTTTTTATGGATGGGAACAAGCAACGATCCTCACCAGGAAGCCGGGATGGACCCGCCCAGTATTGCTGTTTCGAAAAGAGGAGCCAGCAGATTGGCCCATTTCTGAGCGGAGGCTTTATATACTTGGGTGGGAATGCCATTTGGTCCTGGGGCACCCCCTGAACTAATTTTCTTTATTATGAGTGCAACTTGATTTGGGGTTACCTTGGTAGCTGGCGTCTTATAGTCGTGGATGCTGAAGTAGGGGAGGATGGAGAGACTATTACAAGTTATATTGCTTGGTTCTTTATAAAGTGCTTTGATATAAACCTCCCAATCGGCTGGAGAGATGTTTGTTGCACTTGGTGGTTTAATAACTTTAGCAGCCTTGTTTATCCAACTCCAGAACTTTCTTTGATCTTTTGTTTTTATAATCTCATGGGCAGCCACCCAATGATGTTCTTCCAGTCTCTTTAGATTGAACCTGGCCTTTCTGTATTACTTTCGGGCGACTGTTATTTCGCCCCGGAGAGATTTTTGTGCACTTTCGTTGCTGACGTTGTTACGCTGTAGCCTGTTTAGTTTATGTTTGGTGGTAATTATAAAGCGTTTTTGCTCGGATATAGAAGATGAAGCCGGAAGGTCTTTACCTTGAGTTTTTGTCAACTTTAAGGCTAATTGGTCTCTAAACTCCGGCACGAAGGTTTCCCATGATGGAACTGTCAGACGACAATTGGAGTCTGGTACCCATTTGCTCAATAGATCATCCACCTTTGCTTCCATTGTTTCCCGGTCGTCCTCAGACCATCTTAGTTTTTTGATGATCTCTAAGTTGGATTCTTTTCCAATGAAGGCAGTTTTTGGGCGATGGGAGGGCATAATGTCAATTTTACACGTAAGGCTTGCGTGATCGCTTTCGAATGAGGGGGTTACCAAAACTGCTGTACTAACTGGAAGTGAGTAACAGAGATCCATATGTAGTCTAAGGTGGCCATTCGAAAGGAAGATGAGTGGGTGTAAGCCGCCGGCTGGTCTGACTCGATTCTTCCGTTTAAAATGCGACGGCCTAGTTGGTTTAGATGCGTTGAGAGTTTTATCCCTTTTTCTTCCTTCCTTTGGAACTGGGATTTTATCTTCGGAATAGACCACATTTCCTCGGTTAAGGATATTTGAGAAGAGAGAATGGGTGCTACCTCCATTAGATTGGTGTTAAAGTCACCCTTTATCAGCTATATGTCGTTTGGGTGCTGAGCCTCTAAGTTGATTATATCAGGGAGCATTTTACTCAGTGTCACCTCTCGTTTTGCTTTGGACGGATGCAGGTAGACGCTGCCGAGGATGATTTTTCGCCGTCTCCGCTTTTCTTTTTCGTGGCACTGAATCTCGATGCTGATAAAAATGTAGTCACCCTGGCCCTTAGAGATCAGTGCTACCTTTGCGACTAATGTGTTCTTCACGTCGATCAACACACCTCCGGAGGCATGGCCACCTACGGCTGAGGGGATAGCATGGGATTCAATAACAGTAAAATCTTCCCAGATGGTGTTTTCCAGGGCCCAGGTTTCTTGGAGAGCAATTATGTCCTGAGTCATCAGGAGACTTTTGGTTAGCTGTCCGTTTTTCTCTTTTGTTAGACCTCGAATATTCCAGGAACAGATGTTAAGGTATTGCATTTTATCATAGTTGGTTCTTTCATCGTTCCTTATTTGCTGTGATTTACCCTAAGGCCTGAGAGAGCCAAGACCAATCTTGGATTTTATGTGGCATGAGGACACATTTGTGTGGGCCACCCTCTTTTGACGTTATTATTTGGAGCGGATTCTCAATCCAGGGCACTGATTTCATTCCTGGTCTTGGGGCACATGATGTCAAAAAAGGCTGTTGGATCTGCTTGCCCTGATTTAACAATAATTTGTTATTGTCAGCCATTGGGGAATTCCGTATGTTATCTTTTAAGAAGGCTGGGTATTTAATGCTGGTAGGAAAGATGACCTGGATGCCCCAGTTACTCAGTTGAGCTTTGCTGTTCATTAAGATTGTGGCCTGACGTTTGTTGGAGAAGATTACCAGAGTCGATTCATTTTTCTGGCCCTGTTCTGGCTCCAAGAAGGCCACAGTTTCAATATCCATTGATTGTGTATTTTCTAATCCTGGAAGATGCGAGCATAATTTTAGGATGTTTCCTCTATTTAAAATGTCCCATTTTCCTTGGGATACATATTCTGGGTAAAGCAATATTTTATTGTATTCTTGGGAGAGATGATACGGCTCTCGAGGGTTTCGGTTTGGATTTATCATGTTTTGTTGTTTGGTGGGAGCCACTAATTTCTCTGTGTATTGCTTCCCAGTGATTAAGAGCTCTGAATCGTCTAGACTATTTAAATTAGGGATTGGAGGGCCGGTGACCTTGAGGTGGGGACTTTCTCTCGATTTTTGAGGGACCGGAGTCGGGGGATCATCTATTTTCATTGAAGTCCGGAAAGTGTCTGTTTGCTTTTTGTTTCCCTTCTCATCTCTTATTTTAAGTAGAATTGATGGGACTTCTGCAGTTTTTTCTGTGTTTGTTACTTCATCATTTATTTTAGAGAAGGAGGAGTCATCGTGTTGAGTTATTGTTTTGAGTTTTAAGTTCTGAACATTAAGTTTTTGTGCTCGCTCAGTGGACGTAGTGCTTTTATTGGAAGAGTTAACAAAGTTTTCCATGGCCTTGATGGAAGTAGTGTGCGTTTTTTTGTTTTTATTGTTCTCTGCGATTTCTTTTTTATTCATCGAATTCGTCGAGTTCTTGGCTTTGTCTAACGGATGATTATAGTTGTTGGTAGCTTTGATTGGAGTTGCGACAGAAGTATCTGTAAGCTCTTCATTGTGATGAGCAGATGATTCCGTTAACGGTGGTAGGCTGGTTTTTAGTTTGCTCTTGTCTGTTCCTAACCACTGTAGTAATGCATTACCATTTTTTTTCGCTTTATTTAATTTGTTTAGTTTTTTCTTGTTCTTCCTAGATATAGGGTCACCTTCCTTCGTGGTTTGAAGGGTCGTGTTTGGGGGCACGGCATGATTCTAAGAGTTGGCTAAGACAGATTCGATGTTAGTTAGAGTTATTTTTTCTTGGGCCTTCGATGCTGGCAAATTTGAAGCGGATAGATGGATAGATTGACCAACACTTTCCTGGGTGCCTAGTACCTGCTCTTGAGCGGCAGCGAGGAGGTAGTTTTGTTGACTGCTTGGTTTAGCGCCATGAGGTGAATTTTGTATTCTGTTATACCGCTGCTCGGTTGCTCGACGTTAGATGAAACGGCTTTTGTTACGGGCGACTTATTGTGAGCTTGAGGGTGCAAGGAGATAGTAGTTCTCTGCGTTGTAGTCAGGGCCGCATTCTTCAAATCTTCAATCAGGGTAGACATTATTTCCGGAAGTGATTCTAATTTTTTCAAGAGTGGGTTACAATTGCAGTCATTATGAGTCTGTGTTAGGGGTACAGATTCATTTGCGTTCAAGATTCGATTTGGACTTAGCATTTGGTTTTGGTCCACATTGTTTTGGGCTCTCAGTATCAGAGAGTTTAATTTCTTGAGCTTTGAGTCTATTCCCATTATTGAGTCAGCTACTAAATGTAAGATATTAATCTGCGCATCTAGTTTGTCAGCATGCAATGAGCGGCATTAGCCATTGAGTTCAGGGCTTGATTGGTGACTGAGAGAAGGGCCTCAACTTTCAGCATGGCTGGGATATCAGACAGGTCCACTTGGCTAAGTTCTAGTGGAGAGAACTTTTTTCCAGGCGAGTAATGATGGGACTTGTTGGTGTCTGATTTGCTTGACACAAGTTTATTCATTTGGGGGCTATTGTTTAGATCTTGGTAAGATTTTTTTTTTTTTTTAAACCTTTTTATTGGAAGACAAGCAAGATACAACAGCGCAGCATACATCAAGCATATGAAGATTCAGAGAACAGTGCAATGCAGTAGCGTACATGGGTAGTACATATGCCAAGTCCAAATGGGGAATAGGGTAGGCAGAAGTGAGGTCACGATAACAGCAAATACAGGAGGTGTAATACATCTGTACAAAGCATATAAGTACACCAATACCGTGGATATCAATCATACACCCCTACAGGAATAACAGCATCAGTACATTAGGTGCAAACCCATAGGCCATCAGTCCCTGAGTTGAGGCAGTCCAAGCATCACTACAGAAGAGCAGGCAATGAGGCCCCGCCCCCCTTACAATGATTTTACATTAAAACCCATACAAGTAAAGAAGCAGCAGCACAGAGAGAACTACCCGGCTACCGCGTCACCTGGCGTGCCGTAGACAGAAGCGTAGTCCCATCAAGCGAAACTCCGTCAACCCACCCCAACCCGATCCTCACTGTCCGAATCAGAATCCCGCACAGCCCTGGTAAGTAGGTACACCTGCAGTGGGCTCCAAAAGTCTCTAGGCCTACAGCGAGCCGGCATCATTTCTGCGTATACATTAAATTGATCTTGACAATAGAGGACATCCTTCAACCAGTCCCCGAACTGCGGTACCCTGCCCCGCCCCCAACAACAGGCCACTCGCCGTTTCGCCAACAATAAAGTCACATCCACAAATCTACGATAGGGCGCCGGCACCTCTTTGGTATAACCTAGCAATAGGACCATAGGGTCGAACAGCACCCCATCCTCAGTCATGACCCGAAGGGCGTCATGAACCTGGACCCAGTACTCTGAAATGGCCCCACACGCCCAGGCCAAGTGCAGGAAGTCGGCACCCCCCACATGACACCGAGCACAGCGATCGTCTTCCGCCAACCGGAACCTGAGCTTCCTAGCTGGAGTGTAATAGAATCGTTGTATGAATTTATAGTGTATGATTTTTAAACGGCAACTAGAGGAGATATTGGCAGTCACACCACAACAATATGCCCATTGATCATCAGTAATAGAAATTCCGAGCTCAACATTCCACCGTTCACGTACCCGACAAGGTGACGCAACCCGCTGTTTCCTGATGGCACCATACAACTTAGACACCAAATGACGCCCATCGGAGAGTAACATCACGTGAAGTGGCAAAGCTACGCCCGGCTCCTCGGAGAACTCAGGCAGCAGCGACCGCAGACCCTGCCGTAGTCGGACATAATAGAACAGTTCTAGCGGGGAGTATTCTCCACTCCCAAAAAATTGCTCAAGGGTACGGAAGGTGCCCTCACGAAAAAGGTCCCCCCAGGTAAGTATCCCAAGACGTTTGCACAGGCGTTGGAATCCCGTCTCCTGCAACAAGGACAAGGCAGGGTGATACACCAGAGGCAATGCAGGTGAGTAGAGAAACGCAAGATCCAGCGCCCTCGTAACCCGCTTCCAGGCATCTATCGTACACGTCACTGTCGTTTGGTGAGTGTCTATGTCCCCGACATTCCCCAGCACCATGCCCTCCAATGGGAGAGGATGAGCAACCCACTGTTCAGCAGCTACCTGAGGCATAAACGGCGTGGGACGAATCCAGTGATACGCATAGTGTGCCTGGGCGCTAACATAATAAAGTTCAAAATCAGGTACGTCAAAGCCCCCATCGACATAAGGCAGCGTCAACGTAGACCACGCCACTCGAGGCTGCTTGCCCCCCCAAAACAACCGAAGCAGCTCCGAACGGAGACGCGTGAAAAAAAACGCCCCAGGGTGATATGGAATATTTTGAAACAAATATAGAAAGCGGGGCAACACCACCATTTTTATCAGAGATGCTCTACCCGCCATGGAAAGAGGCAAAGACATCCATCTCGTGATGTTATCTGCTAGTTTGGTTATAGCGACGCCATAATTAAGCCTGATCGTCTCTTCTTTGTGCAAGGCCACAACAATACCAAGATACCTTAGCTCCGAATCACACCATTCCATGGGGTAGTCAAGTGGGAAGTGATGAATCGCTGCAGTGAGCGGAAAGAATTGGGATTTCTGCCAGTTGATATGCACTCCCGAAATACCGCCGAAGGCAATAAACTCACGCAATAGCGCGTTAAGGTTCACCTGTGGGTCCTTCACATAAAGGGTAACATCATCCGCATATAGGGATATCCCAATTTGACGCTGGAAACAATTAAACACACTCTGTTGGTGTAATTGGCGAACCCTACACGCAAGAGGCTCTATTGCGATGGCAAACAGGAGGGGAGAAAGGGGGCACCCCTGCCTGGTCCCCCTCGTGATAGGAAAAGGGGAGGACAGCACACCATTCACAACTACCCTCGCCACCGGATCGGTGTACAGCAATTTGACCCATGAGATAAAAATCAGAGGAAATCCCATTCTGCACAGCACATCCACCAAGTAATCCCATTCAACAGAGTCAAACGCCTTCGAAGCGTCTAAAAAAACAGCAGCCACCGGGAGCTCAGGCGCAATTGTCGGAATCAAGGAGAACAATGTTCGAAGATTATGAGATGTCGCCCGGCCAGGCACAAATCCCGACTGGTCAGGTAAGACTATAACGGGCATAAGCTCAGAGAGCCGTGTCGCCAACACTTTTGCCAGTATTTTAACATCGCAGTTGAGCAATGATAGAGGCCTATAGGACCCCACATCCAGGGGATCCTTCCCAGGTTTGAGCAACGAGGTGATAGCAACTTCCCTCATAGACCCCGGAAGCCTCCCCACCTCAAGTGATTCCTCGAACACCTCCCGGAGCACCGGAGCCATAACATCCACGTAACATTTATAAAATTCGGCGGGTAAACCATCCAATCCGGTAGCCTTACCATTATTAAGGGACATAATGGCACTTCTGATTTCATCCACCTCAAGGGGTCTACCCAGAAACGCCCTGTGATCGTCTGATAGCCAGCAGAGCGACAAATCGTCCAGAAACCCCCCATACCTCACGTCTCCAGATTGCTGCGAAGTGTATAAGCGTGTGTAATGACGTATAAACGTGTTTTGAATTTCTGTCGTGTCGCTACAGCGTGTGCCATCAGGTAAGACCAATTCCAACACATCTGAACTATGTCTCTGATGTCTCGTAAGTGCGGCAAGCACCTTCCCCGGCCTCTCACCCTCACAGTACCTTCTCGCCGTCCAATATTTCCCCCTATGTTTTGCTTCCCTTGCTGCCTCCTCCTCGTACTCTGAGAGTTTACTCCGAAACTGATGCATGATGTCAGGATCAGGGCCATCCAGCAACCCACGCTCTAGCTGTCGTAAATCAGCCTCTAAGCTCGCAAGCGCACGAACAATAGTTCTGAGTACCCCACAGCTCTTGGAAATCGTGACCCCCCGGATTGTAACTTTAAATGCCTCCCAGATCACTTCCACACTGGCTACAGAACCCCTATTTCTCGGGAAAAAGGCTTCCACCTCCTCACCTAGCTCCGCCTTAAAGACGGGATCCAACAGGGCAGAAGGAAAAAGTCTCCAAGGCGGCCGCGGCCTGTGCAGTCCAGGCACCGATAACATGACCCTAACTGGACAGTGGTCCGAGTACGTCCTGGGGAGGTGCGTCACACTTTGCAATCCCGTTACAAGTCTCCTGGAGAGGAAGACATAGTCTAATCTCGCCCAGGTACGGGCCTGCGCTGTGAAATGCGTGCCCTCCCTCCCCGTGGGGTGCATATATCGCCAACTATCGATCAGGCCTGCCTCGTCCACAACGCCCAGCAAGACATCCCTGGCCTGGACATTGTACTGAGAGCTCCCCTCCAACCTGTCCTCAGGGGCCCGCAATGCCAAATTGAAATCCCCCCCCCATACAATGTGTGAGGCGTCAACCGCAAGAATATGGCTCCATAGTGTAAGAAAGAAAGCAGGTGTATCAACATTCGGTGCATAGCAATTCACAAAAAGCACAGTGATCTGCCCAATCCTCCCCCACAACAACACATATCTCCCGTCTGAGTCAATATGCGATCCTAGCTCCTGGAATGTAAGCGATTTCCTGATCAATATAACAACCCCACGTGCATAAGAGGAGTAGGACGAAAAAGTCCTCACTGAAGCCCACCTCCCACCGAACGCATGGGCAGGTGCTTGGCGCAAATGCGTTTCCTGCAGTAATGCCACCTGTACAGCGTGCCGATCAAGATATTGCAGTACATTACGACATTTCCTGGCATCATTAAGTCCACGCACATTCCAAGACAAAATCGAAATCCTATCTAACAGTTCGACCGACATCACCCATAAGGAACGTGCAACACAAAATGCTGAAACACTGCACCAGACACAGTTCCCGACTCGAGGTTGCAGGCTGTAACCGCTGCATACACCGTACACCACACGCACCGCATACCACAGTCATCCATGTCGTCTTCCATCTGCAGAAACAAACCACCCCCTCCCCAACACAAAAAAGAACAACCGTGCAACAGGCACGCGGTACATTCAAAGAACAACGGGCACCTAGTACAATCACCAGGTGAAAGAAGACCCACCAGTGCATTCCCTCCACCCCCCACCCACCTGACCAACCCCGACCTGTCAGGACCCCCTGCCACCCCCCCTCCCCACACTCCATTCCTCCATCCAACCATCCAGAAAGTCAGTCGCACAAAAAAAAAAAACTTAACAATGGTGGGGTATTCCCGTTGGGGTGTCCACCAGAGGTGCACATTACCACCCTTTCACACTATGTCGTTCCCTCAGCCGCAAGGTGAACATACGACTCAGGCACAGTGTGGGGGTGGGTGCCCGGAGGAAAGTATTATCATCAACCATCGCCACAACTACAGTCTCAAAAAGCGGAATTCCGGATCACCCCGGTGACCCACACAGCCGCTCCCAACAGTTATGCCTGCGAAGCCCTAGATCCCAAGGGCAACCATAGAAGCAGCAGTGCAAAGTGTGTAGCCCAGCCCATAGGCCGCTAGAAACCTGGTCAGGCGTCCTCCTCCTCTCCCGCCGAGCGGTGGCCTCCCTGTCCCGCCTCGTCTTGCCGGCCAGCAGCAGCACGCTCCCTCTTGAGACGCTTCACAAAGTCTTCCGCCTGCTGTGGATTCGTGAAAAAAGTCTGCCTCGCCTGATCAGTCACCCTCAGCTTCGCAGGGTACAGCAAGGCGTAGTCCACCTGCAGGTCCCTAAGCTTTTTCTTGACCGCCAGGAATTTGCGTCGTTGCTCCTGCACCATCGGGGTGAAGTCCGGATATATGGTGAAATTGACCCCCTCAAAGGAAAGTGAGCGGGTAGTGCGAGCCGCACGAAGAGCCGCATCTCGATCCCGATAGTTCAAGAGGCGCGCAATGATAGGGCGCGGCGCCGCGCCCGTGGCCGGACGGGGCCCAAGGGATCTGTGTGCCCGCTCCACAATAAACTGCGTGGAAAAAGCTTCCGCTCCAATCGCACCAACCAGCAGTCTTTCCACATACGTCTCCATTTTCCCCACATTTGTCGTCTCCGGCACACCTACAACGCGTATGTTGTTGCGCCGACTCCTCGCCTCCAACTCCTCATTCTTAGCGGCAATTACCCTCAGGATACCGTCCATCCTCGCCAACTGAGAGGTATAGCCAGTATAGCACTCAGCCGTGAAATCCAGCAAGGTACGCTCCGCAATGCAGCAACTGCTGTGTCGATAATGGCGCCAAAAGGGAGAAAAGACGGCACCCCTGCAGAGCGACCAGCCAGTACCACTATAAGCTGTATCACCAGCCACAGTCCACCTCCGTTCGTACCTTGCGGAGTCCAGGCGTCCAGGAGATCACCACAGACGGGGGCACGAGCAGGCAGGCATGCCCCGCCACTCCCTTCCGTGTAACTGCCGCTTCCCAAAGTCGGGGGTGGATCGGTGCCCCCGCCGCAGCTCCTCCACTGCAGTCCGGGGTGACACCTACGATGACGCTGCACACCCCTCGCCACCGGACACGAGCCCCATTTACAGTCGCCGGCCACGTCCAGGTGGGCAGTCTCGGAGAGTCCCTGAGGGGGGAGGGGATCAGGCCTCCACCCCACGTGTGAGGCAGCGGTCTAAAGTGGACCGAGACGCCGGGTCGCAGAGCGCCTGACTTCCAGGGCGCCCAGCGGTAAATCTTCCGGACCCTCCAACTCCGGCCAAAAACCTCCGATCAGCTCGGGAATCGGACCGAGTGCAGTCCACAGCCTGCCAGTGGATAAACCAGGGTCAGAGTAGCGAGTGGCGATAGTTAGAAGGAGAAATGACCGGATAAAAGCTCCGGGCTGCAGGAGCCTCACGGCAGTGGGGCCATGCTGCAGTGCGCCCTCTAGCGCCCCCCCAGATCTTGGTAAGATTTGCAAGTTTTTATCTCTGCCTTGCAGCTATTGACATTTGTTAAAGAGACGTTAGGAGCACTAACCTTAATCTCATATTGGTTTAGGTCGTTAGCCCCAATAGAGGGTGAGTGCTGTCCAGTAGCTGGCAACGGGGTAGAAGTTAGTGAGGGAAGGTCAAAACTCAGTTTTTGGATATGATCTTGCAATGATTCGTTGGATTGAATTGGTTTTTTGCCAATAGACGATAGGTTTTGGAGGGCCAAAAGCTGTAGAGCTTGTGTGGGAGAATGCGTCGACGAAATCCATATTATTGATTCTGGTGATTTACGAGGTGGTTCTTGCAATCGGGTTTTAGTTTGACCTTTTTAGGGGTCGCGATTTCTGGGTCAGGTTTTGAATCGTTATCGGCTCTGTGGGAGGTCAGTGTAACTGGTGATGGTGGCAGAGCAGAGGTAGACTTTGTTTTTTGTAGATCGTCTAACCTTTGGTGTGATCGTTGCTGGTTTGGAAAAAGGAAGGGAAAATGGAAGATAGGGGGAGCTGCAGTAGCTGAGACCCTATCACGAACAATTATTTCAGGAGAAAGAGGTACCATATGAGGAGAAATAGAGACTGTTGCAGTTTGGTTGTGAGAACTTGAAGTATTAGTTAACAACTGGTGGGGAGCACTTTTATTCAGCTGATCCATCCGCGTAAAGTGACTCCTGATGTCACTTGAATGAGTGCTTTTCCGTTTAAGTGGCTGTGCGGGAAAGTTAATTTGCATGTTATTCCCCTCAGAACAAGGTCCACCTGCCCCGACTGCACCAAGGGATTGCGGAGGATACGGAGGGGAGTGACACCCACGGCATCCCACGTCGGAGTAGAGCAGTTTGGTCTTCAATCGTTTAGCGCTCTTGTGGGGGCGGTGAGTGCTTTGTGATTGGGTGCAACTCCTTGTTCGCATGGTTGGTCAAGAAGGGCTTGTCCTTCACTTCACTTATCCTTCATTGTTTTTTCGATGACTTGTATTTCGATGACTTATATGTCCTGTGCGTTTTCTGGCGTGATCTTGAACTTAACTTTAACTGTACTTTAGTTGAGCTTTATCTCTTGATTGCTTATCAGTTAGTGATGGAAGGGAGCCTAGGGGCTCACCAAGGGCTCACAGTGGTTGTGGTAGTGGTTGTGGTGGCGAGCGGAGCTCACAGGGAGGACCGCGGGCTAGTCGGACCTAGTCTGGCCGCCTCCCAGTCGACCCCCCGGGCTCTTACTCTGTGGCAGCCTCTAACGGCAGCCATGCTCGCAAGTTACCTTGAGCCCCACTCCCTTTCCCTTTCTCTTATGTCGGTGGTTCCTCAGCTCAGCCGGTCACCACCTCTGCCGCCGGTCAGACAAGCTGTGCAGAAGGGGAGGAATGTTGGCCCGCTTTTAGGAGTGGCGTGGAGAAAGCGTGGAAAAAACGGTTTGCCTGTGAGATACCAGTTCAATAGTATTATCGTGGTAGCGTTTAAGAAACGTTAAAAAAGGTGAAAAAGGTAGTAATAAATAAATAAATAAAAGTTTAGCAATTGTTTACCTTTCACCTCTCCACTCCACGCTCCGGAGGTCGCTGGGGGCGTAGGTTAGAGGTGAGGCTGTGATCGGCAGCTCGGCAGCGGCTCAGAGATCATGAGGCAGCATTAAGCAGGGCACCAGTAAAGAGCTACGAAGAGCCATGAGGAGCAGTGCAGAGCCGAGCTGAGACGGGGCAAGGATGCTCAATGCTCCGCTTAACCGCCCCGCAGTCGGACGGTACTTCAGTACTTTAAGGCCAAGGTCCACGGGAGCTGGGAGCCGGGATCCGGGAGCCGTGAAGCCGTGAGGCCGTAAGCTTAACCGCGGGAGCGGCACCATACTCGTGCTCGGCGTCTCCGTGTCTCGGCGTCTCGTCCTCGGCGTCTCGCTGCAGCTGGCGGTCAAAGCAAAGACGAGGCTACTGGATTGCGGAGTCAAAGGGACACAGGGGATTCAAGGCAGAGAAGCAATCTGAGGCTGTAACCTGAGTCTCTCCAGAGGATTGGGCAATTCATTCTTCTCTGTGGATTGGAATAAGCCCAGCAGTCATGCTCACATCTCTGGAGCTACTAAGCTTCATGCTTGTAAACTGAGTTCTATGTTTGTCTGGATCTTCTTCATCCATGATTGCATATCCTTCACTCAGCCAGTTCCCATGCTCACTGGAGGATTGCCAGACTCTGCTCTGGCTCTTTATGCTGGTGGTGCTTGCTTATGCTGGCAGTTCTTGAGCAGAGCGGTAGGCAGTTCATCAGGTAGAACAGCATCTCAGCTCACCTCCGTCTTGATGGAGACAGGCCACATGCAATTGTTTATCCTGAGCAGTAATGGCAGATATCCCTTAGAGTTTCAGTTCACGTACATCTTTCTGTAGAGGATACATTTGTCCTGATTCTATATATCCAGATTTGTGAGTAGCTATTTAGGGGCCCAGCTCCAATCAGAGACTGTGTTTGCCTTGAATTTTCTGATGACAACAAGTCAGGAATAAAAATGGATTCTCTATCTTTTCCTGAGGCTGTAATGTCAGATCCAGGTATAGAATGCCAGGGCGTCTTTTCCGGTATTAGGCCAGACAGTCGAACTACAGCGACTCCCTGAGACGGAATACAGGGATAATGGCCCATCAACCCAAGGAACAATAGAGTCATTCCCGGGATGTAAGGAAGAACAATTTTTGCAGTGACACTCCCAAGAGGACCCATGGGGACCTAGTCATAATTGTAATTTCATTTATATAGCGCTTCCTACACCAGAGGGGGTGTTTGAAGCACTTTTCGCCGAGTAGCATGCTACACCTGAAACCAAAGAGATTTAGCAGTGAATTCGTATAGGAAGATATGAAATTAATTTGAGTGGTGGACATGTGGGTTTGTTATTTGGATAGAAAGAGGTTAGTGGAGGGATATATTGAGAGAGGTATAGGGTAAGATATAGGGTAGTGCATTAGAGATGACTGAACTAGAAGCAAAGCAATAAATGCAAAGATACATAAGTACATGGAAGGTATATATGTACAAGAAAAGCAATATATGTAGACCCATACTGTATTCAATAAACTCAGACTTTCAAGCATTCATGCAGGGACACACACAAAAGGGAGGGATGGTTCTGTAGTGGATGTAACATGATCTTGTTCACTGAGCACTTCTAGCAGGGAATTCAGATGTGAAGAGACCACATTTCACCATGTTACTTGCACAAATGAGACAGGGGAAAAGGCCAGGTTAGATTTACCAAAAAAGGGTTGGTAGACCTCACCCCAATAGATACATAATCAGGTTTTAGTAACAGTATTTTATCCTCACTGCCACCAACTAAGCAGTCATCACATCACCAAGAGGCTACTTTTATGTGGGTTGAAAAGAGGAGAACTGTTTATTTCTCTAGCTGGCAGAACTTATCTTTGATTGCAAATTAGAGCCAAGAGTTGAAAAACACTCCAGGGGATAAAGCAAAAGGTCAAAGGATGATGCCAGTTTGGGAGTTCTCAACCATATAGTGTCATTATTTTCCCGAACATGATAGCACATGCTCCAAAGGAACCCTCGTGAAGGGGTTATATATACACATCTAACCAAATTAACACATTCAAATGCTTTAAAGGTTTGTGATCGCAACAATAATTTTCCTCCAACTGTTTGTTTACATGGCTTAGCATTTAACCTCAATAGTGAAACAAAAGATCCTGTTCGCAAGGTTGTTGCTGCAAACTGTAAGGATACACTTTTGCCCTAGCCACAGGAATACCAGGGCATGGGCTGCACTTGTCTTAATGTTTGGGAAACTGCAGTGAAAGGTTAAAGTAATATGTCTGAGTCCATCATTCTGTTGACTTATCATGGCCTCAGTCCTTCTCTCTGCAGCATTGCTCTGGTGTGTGAGCCTCGGTCAGCCCAGCAAGCTGTGCATAGCTGGGTTTCCTTCCTGTGTAGGTATGTCGTAGACCCAGACCACAGCATGAGTAGAGAAAAGCACGCGAGGAAGTGGTGGTCGCAGCAGGCTGCAACAACTGAAGATGTTAATATAACCTGAGCAGTTATGTGTGGTTTGTCTTCTCATGTAAAGGCATCTATCCATCCTATGTTCAAGTTGTTTCACACTAATTATTGCTGGAAGTCTAAGATGGGGCTGGTCCAGGGCTTCTGTTCTGAACCTTTATCAGCTTAGTTCTTCTATAGACGTTTGTGCATGTCCTTGACATCCACTAAACACACCAGGCGGGGGTAATAATCAAGGCCATTTTCATGTCTCTTCTAAGGCAATGAAGAAGGGCAGATTGTTCATGTGTTTTCAATGGGGATTAATGAGCTATCACCTGGACGTCTTATGGGTACCTGCCTTGAGGGCATGAAGATGGTTTCCTCTCTACCAAATCCAACCGTGCCACTCTATGTTTGTGGTGAAGTTCTACTCTCCTGCAGCTGCAGCAAGCGGCTAAACTGCTCCTTCGTTTACTGATAAAAGCCTTTCTAACATATGGAAGTTCTCCCCTGTTTATATGAGCAGAGATTAATGTCTGAAGTAAGCGTAAAAGGAGTCATTACTAAACCTCCTGAAAAAAATGGGTTGTCGTATTAGCTGCCTTCCTTCATGCAATTTTTTACAGACCAGAATTCATGTTGTGAGTGGGTTGTGTGTAGAGAGCTGTAGAAAGGTAGGATCCTTCTGCATGGTTACCCCCACTTTTTTGCCTGGTGCTATGCTGTTTTTGTCTAGTCTGACTGGGATCCTAGTAATCAGGACCCCAGTCTTTCTGTTTTCCCCCTTTAATTGTTGTAGTTAGTACTTAGGTACATCCCAGATTGGATACTGGGGTACCCTTATCAGTCCCTAGTATATGGTACTAAGGGTACCCCAGATGTATTATGCCACCCATTGGAGACCATTCAAACTGAAACTACAGACCTGAAATTGCATCCTGTGTAAGCTGGTGCTAGTACCACCTACAACAGATATAGGTTTCCTATATCTAGGGTTACTGCACTTAAACCCTATAAGTCACCCCTATAGCAGGCCTTATCAATTCTGAAGGCAGGGTGCTTGGTTCTAAGTGTGAGGGTGGCCCTGCATGAGCAGGACACCCCTACAGCCTACAGAGTCCATTCTCCTGAGTTGTAAGTGAAACATCCTTATACTACATAGAGGGCCACTGCGCAATTACGCAATGACCATCTTGAAATTGGCTGTAGCGAATTGTATCATGTTTGGAATCAAACATGTTGGAATCCTACCGCCTCACCATAAACGGTGTGGAAGGTATGATTCCATGCACTGGAAGAGTCCCCCGTTAGGCTCTCAGTGCTCCCGGTGCCAGTCTACTAGACCCGGACAGCACAACATGCCTGCTGCGGACCAGAGACACGATTCTGCCCTCCTGCTGCTGAGCCAAGCTCGAGCAGGTGAAGGCAGAACAATAGGTATACTGTAACGCGAGGTGTGACCACCTCCCAGACAGGATTTAGTGTATTGGAGCTGGGTGGGTGCACTTGCCAGCGCCACTCAGACTGCATGAGGGGCACATTTGGTGTCCTCATGCATAGTCCAGTTCAAACCAGCTCTGGGAGACGTTGGCTTCTGCTCTGGCGTGAAAATGGACAAAGGACATGGGAGTAACCTCCCCTCTGTTGAAACTCTCCCCTGGGAGGGTCCCCTGAATCGTTCCAACGCTTTCCTATGGGTACTTAAGGGCTTACCTGGGTGTGGGACCCTAGATTCGTTGTGGGGCAAGATTCAATTCAGACACCACGTCTACTTCTATCGTCTAGGGCACACTGGACTTCGCTGGACATTGTTTGGGCTCGACTTCGTCCCCCTTTCAGTCTGCAGCATCGTCTGTGCCTGTGCACCATACAAGAACCTTCCAAGGCCTGTGGGCATCCAAGACACCTAAAGGAATCTCCCTGGAAGTGAACGAGTCACTTCGCTGCATTCACAGGCACCACAACTAAGCTGACCAGTCTGCTGATCCTAAGCTCCTACGGACTTCGAAAGGTTCTGCAACACAGATGGTGGTTCTCCACAGCTCTCAAGGCCTGCCCTCTCACCAAGTTTGAGGCCAGTATCCCTCTTGGGAGCTGCAGGAACTGAACCCCTGTGTACCACATCAACTTGAAGTTGCAAAGGCTTGTTGATTCCCTTCTATCAAGATCTTTAGGCTCCAAGTAGCCCCAGCCTCAAGCATCTCCAGTGACCAAAGGCTTTGAACACATCACATTGATTGCACTGTGGCCTGCATCTTTTGGTGAGCTGCTCAAAGTCCTCTTGCTACTCTAGTGCCTCCCGCCTGTGGGTCCTAGTGAGGGTCACCTATATTTTCTTTTGGGTTCCCCTGATTGCTCGGGCCTACTCTGACACCCCTGCTTGTGGTGAGTCCCCTGGACATTGCTGGTCCCAACATTGCACACTCTTCGACTTCTATGTTGTTTGCAGATGCCAAGGCTTGCTGGTGCCCCGTGAGACACCGACCCCGCAATTCTAGACATCCGATGTGGGACATCTCGTGCATGGCTCCTGGTCTTCATCAGCATCACCTAGTCCTCACAGCTGCAGAGTCAAGGTCACTGTCAACGCTCCTGCAACACCCAACATCGGTGGGCATTCATCTTCCAGACTTCCTGGACATTCCTGAGTGACATAGACTCTGTGCCCTCTGCTTGCAGGTTCTTCTCACCCTGAATCCACCTTCAGATTCAAATGGACACTTTCTCCTTCTCCAGCAGCGGTACTTTCCTGAAGTCCTCCATTGGGTTGGACGGCGGTTTCCAACACCACTACACACCTATGCATTCGGCTTCCCTGTTGTAGGTAATGTGGGCACTAGGGTATCCACGGGTGGGGTGGCTCTCCAACCTTTTGTCTTCCATAGGGTTTCTTCAGGGTCCACTGGGAAGGGTCCTTAATCTTTAAAATTCCAACTGCGACTTACATGTTGATTTATACGGAGAATGCAGTTGTGTTCCCACACTGCACACACTCTCCGTGGGGTCCCTATTTACTCACCTTAGGTGGTTCCTTGGGTCCCAAGTACTCCTACGTCCTCCCAACACTGTCTTGACCCGACTCGTGGTTCTTATACCACTTTCTCTGTATATGGTTTGGTCCCCCCGGATCCACTGTGTATTTTGTGCTATTTACGTCATTTCTATGCAAAGTATTGTGTGCATTGTTTGTATCTCCAGGTAAGAGATGTTGTATGTGCTAGAGAGTATTATATAATAAATACATATTTTTTATAAATACCTTGTGTGGTTCTTTTTTACTTAATCTATACATATAAGATTGCATTTTGGTAAACAAGCTGCTGTACACTCCTTCTGGACCAAATCTGCCCAAAAATAATCCTACATTTAGAAATGTGGCTTTTCTTGTTGGAATCTTGTGCTTAAATAATATTGGGCCATATGTACAACACCTTTTTTAGGTTGCTAATGGTTTGCGACCGCAAGAAAGGTTTTTGATATGTACAAAACACAAATTGCAATTAGGTAACATGTTACCAAAGCACAAATTGGGTTTAGCGGTTCAGTATTTGGAAGGGGCGTGTTTAGGGCATCCCTTCCAAATAGCGATTCGCAGTGGTATGAGTGAATGCTTTGCGGCGAGCAAATTACAGTCAGTAAATATTCAGGGGCATATTTATGTAGGGGTTTGCATCACGCCTGCACCACATAATGTGGTACATACACAACGCAAACTCAAAATGCAATTTATGAAGCCATGCAAGGCCACTTTGTGTGGCCCTGAGTGGCGTCATACATCTGGAGTAATGCAATGCAGTGCAAAGAGCTGCGCCACTCTGCCCTGGGAAGGTGTTCCCACACAACTCCCTTGCTTTTTGATGCATTCTCAGATTTACCAAAAGCGGTAGACTTGGGAATGCGGCAAAAAGATACGCCTTCCCAGGAAAGGCGTAAAAAGGAGAAATATCTTTATTTCTCCTCGTTACTTCCTCTCTGTTTTTTTTATGCAGGAAGTTGCCCCTTCCTGCAGAAAAACAATCCTGTATGCAACACAATCAATCTTGCACCATGGTGAAAGGTTGCCTCTGTTGGCGCTAGGCAGCCAAAACAGCGCCAGCACAAGGACAAAGGCAGGAATGCACCATAGTCTTTTAAATACTGTGCATTCCTGTCCTTTCTTTGTAATGAAGCGCAGCAAGGTGACTTGCTTTGCTGCGCTGTGTTACTTTGCCATAAATATGGCACTCATTTTTTACACACACCTAAACAGTGGTGGTAACCATTTGCAAATGGGTTCCCCTTTGTCAATTTTGAAACAAATATTTTTTTAAGAGCAGACCAACCTACTCTTGGAAAATGAAACTTTAAAGTTTCATGTTCATATTTTAAATGCATCCCATTTTTCTTTTAGGAAAACAGGTTGCATTTAAAAAAAACGAAACCATCTTTATTAAACAGCAATCACAGACATTGTGGTCTGCTGACCTCAGCAGGCCACCATCCCTGTGATGGCTTGATTCCTAATAGGTAGCAAATTGCCGCCTACCTCATTAATATTCATGAGGTAGGTCAATTGCGTACCCATAAGGAATTGCTGAATGAAACTTAAAGTGTTTCATATAGTAGGGATAGCGATTTCCTAATTGCGATTGACAGAGAATCGCAATTAGGAAATCACTATACCTAAAATCTGTACATATGACCCATTGTTTTTTTTCTCTCCCTTTTTCTGCTCCTTTTTGTTATTTCCTGTATTGATCAGGCTGGTTTTGCACATCTGAATTTCAAATTTTTTTGATAAACAAATTTTTATTGATTTTATAGAAAATACCAGCATATCACCACTATACCACAATAACAAAGAATTACTTGCATTACTCTGGACGACCCAAAGGCCGTAGACATAGAAATTCAGAAGGCCGGATAAGGGAGCATCCCCACTAAAATCAGGCCATACCTCCCAACCACTTCCCCCAGACCCTGCGATACTTCTTGGGGCAGCCACGTGCCTTGTACAATGTCTTCTCTTGTGTGGCGCACCAGTCTACTCTGGCCCGCCACTTTCCCATGGAGGGAGGGTCAGGGCACTTCCAAGCGGAAGCTATGTCCCTTTTGGCCACTACCGTTACCGTAGTGTAAAAAAGTTTTTTGTTTCTGGTCCCGTCAAACCCGTCAGTGATGCCCAGCAGTGCTTGTCTGGGGCGTGTGGGACCTCCCACCCCAATTACTCAGTGAGTTCATCCTCAATGTCACCCCAGAAACGTGCCAGACGTGGGCAAGTCCATACCATGTGAAAGAAGTCAGCTGGCTCATAACGGCACCTGTCACAGGAAGAGGTCGGCCAGAGCCCCGCGCGGTGTAAGCGTGCCGGCGTAAGGTAGGCAGCGTGCAGAAAGTAGAGTTGTGTCAAGCGCAATCTAATAATAATAATAATAATAATGAGTTTTATATAGCGCCTGGTTACACTGAGATCAGTGTGTCCCCGCGCTTGTTGTGGCTCGCCCCAGGTAGTCAGTCTGCGGAAGTGGTGACTGTTCTGGGGGCCATAAGGGCATCACACCAGTCTTCCTCTTCCAAGGAACCCACCCATTCCTCCCATAGGGCCCGTAGTTGGTCAAGAGATGTTGAAGTGTTATTAATGAGCGACCGATAATTTCGGGAGACACCCCCTCTACCCAGGTCCCCCAGCATAATTTGTGTCTCGGGAGTGCTATGATCCGGGAGTCGTGTGCCAGTCGTTAAATGTACTTGGAGGGCATGGCAAAGCTGCAAGTACCTGTAAAACTGCGAGCGATGCAAGGAATGCCTAGCCCGGAGGTGTTGGAAGGAGTGCATGTGGTCACCCACCCAAATGTCGCCTAGTTGGTGTCACGATTCGCTCCCTGTGTTCTCGTGTCCACTACCAGGGGGCTGAACTGTGGCACTCTCCATTGTCCTAATATGCTTCCATACACTCCCCTGCATGCATATCTTGACTTCCAGCCATTTGGACACTATTTGGGAATCGACATCCATTCCCAATTCATACCGGGTTTTGCTTAAAACTCCTTTACCCAGAATTCCCTGCTCACTGCTTTGTCTCCACCCCTGCAGGCCAAGGATGGGTGGAGGAATTCAGCTCACCCGTGGCTGACTGCTGCTAGCCTGCTCACACCTGCTGCATGTGACTACTGAGAGCTCTTATAGGCCCCAGCTCCCTTCAGGCCAAGGTTGGTCATTGTAGCTGTTTACCGGTGAGACCAATCCTTGTTTCCAGTGCGCCTGAGCTTTTGCTATTCTTATTTCCTGAGCTTTAGTTATGCCTTGTTCCTGACCTGCTGCTGTTTTCCTGTTCCTTGTTCCTGAATGAGCACTGCCTGCAGTGCTACTCTCAACCCTGAGCCTTAGTATTCTTTGTTCCTGAACGGAGGCAGTTTCCCTTCTCCTGAATTAGCACTGCTTGAAGTGCTACCTTGTTTCCTGAGTTCCTGAGCTATAGCTATTCCTTGTGCCTGAATTAGCACTGCCTGCAGTGCTCTCTTGACTCCTTGACTACTGAGCTGTAGCTATGTCCTGTTTCTTGAACTAGCACTGCCTGTAGTGCTACCTTGACTCCTGAGCTAAAGTAATTTCCATGTTTCCTGAACTAGCATTGCCTGCAGTGCTACCTTGACTCCTGAAGCTTTGGTATTCCCTGTACCTGAACCGGCACTATCTGCAGTGCTGCCTTGACTCCTGAGCCTTAGCTCACTTCTTGTTCCTGCCCCAGCACGGCCTTCTCTGTTACTTTGTTTTCTTGATTCCTTAACCTGCACTATTCTAGTATACCCTTGTAGGCTCCCCTTCTGTATATCCCTTTCCAGTACCTGCCTTTCTTCCCATTTCCGTGGTTCCAGTTCTAGTTTGCTGTCTTTCTATTCTGCTGTCTTACTTCTGTAACCTTGTATGTTTGTTACCTGCTTTCTGCCAAGTGTGCCCTGTAATTTCCTTCCTTTCCTTTTAAGCACTCCTCCTTGCCAGCGCTTTGTCTATTGTGCTTTTGTTTAGTTCCACCCCCTTGCTGTTACTGCATTGCGTGTTACTGTTTGATCGCCAGGATCTGTCGGCACAGCTGACTACCTAGGTGGCGTTTCTTGTTCACTGTGAGTATTGTCTTTGAGTTACATTTATAATATCACCATAGGTATAAGCTCCACAGACTCTGCCTTTTCATGCATATCCTACATGTGAGTATTTGCAGTCAGTATCTGTAACAGCAATTGTGAGTGAGAAACTTACTTAGCTTCAGTCTTACCGTGTGGAGCTTCTGAGTGCTTTACCCCACAACCCCCTTTATTGTTAATGTTGTTTCATATATATGTCTTGCACATTCGTCCTTGGTGTAGTTATTCTGAATGCTAAATTGCCTTGTGAGTGCCCTTTCTTTCTGAGTCTTACCCATCTTGTTCACTTGTACAGGATTCCCCTTTGGATCCCTTTTTCGCCTCTGACTCCCTGTATGATCCTCGGCAGCGTTGTACTCCTCTTCCTGTGTACGTTTTCTACCCAGTTCCCAGTCCCTGCCCAAGTCCCAGACTGTGTTCCCCACATAGTCCCGGACAGTCCCTGACAGTTGCGAAATACCTATAAGGTCCCAGGACCGAAAACCCTGCAGCTCATTGACTTCTCTAATCCAGGTACCCTGCCACAGGGGTGTGCACTGAGTCATCGTGCAGGTCCACCAGGTATGGCGCAGCATGGCCCGCCAGGCCAGGAACACTGAACGCGTCACCTCCGGTAAGCGAGATGGAACAGGCCCCCCATACATCATCGACTGGAGGTTGGACAAGACCAGTTCACTAAGTTCTAATCTGTAGGCTGGATCTGACCATCCTCCGTGGAGCCAGTCGTGCAGGGAGAGCAGGCGTGTGGCTAGGTAGTAGAGGTATAGATGGGTCATCCCCAAGCCCCCATCAAAGGAGGGGATCTGACAAACACCCAGGGCCAGTCGGGACCTGCCCTTCCCCCAGTGGAATTTTGAAGCCAAGCTATCGAGTTCCCGGAACCATGCTCTTGAAAAGTTGGTGGGGGTGTTTTGGAGCATGTACAGGAACCTGGGAAGAATCATCATCTTAAACAGAGCAACTCTTCCCATGGGATTCAGCGGCAATGACTGCCATTTCGACAAATCCGCCTTGGTCCTTTTCACCAGGGGGGTAACGTTGAGGGCCCAGCTGAGTTCAGGGAGCAAAGTCACCCATATCGCAAGATACTTAAAGGATTGGCAACGGAGTGGTATATTCGATTGCCAATCAAAACACTCCTTGGACATATGGAGGGGAACCAGGAACGATTTCTCGGGATTGAGCTGGAGGCACGATGCCTGTTCAAGGGACCAGAGGCTCTGGAGGCATTGAGGGCCCGAGTTTGCGGGATCCGCCAATTAGATTTATTATTTATTTATTTAGCGATTTATAAAGCGCCTGGTGACCCGGAGGCATCCCCGCGCTAATGATACAAGTGGAGACCAGAGCGGGAAGGGGAGCTTATTGGGGGAAAAGGCAGAGTTTTCAGTTTTTTACGGAAGAGGAAGTGGCAGGGTTCCAGTCGCAGGAAGCGGGGGAGTGAGTTCCATCCTGCAGACGCTTTTACTGCGAACCGTCTACCGCCAGTGCGTGCCTTCCTGAATCTCGGGACGGTGGCCAGGCGTTCGTTGTCAGAGCGTAGGAGTCTAGGGGCCTTGTAGGGGGTGACCATGTCTCTCAGGATAGAAGGGCCAAGACCATTGAGGAGTTTGTGGGCAGTGCACATCGCCTTGAATTCTACCCTCTGCCGCACTGGAAGCCAATGTAGGGCCTTCAGCGCTGGTCTAGCAGAGGTTCTGGAAGGGAGGCCCATAAGGAGCCGGGCTGCCGCGTTTTGAGTTCGCTGGAGTTTGGCCAGGGTAGATTCAGGGGCTCCCAGATAGACAGCATTGCTATAGTCTAGCCGGGCAAGGATCAAACCTTGAATCAAGAGTTTCCTAGATAGGGGCGGGAGTAGTGGGAGGATTTTACGGATGGAACGCATAAGTCCGAAGCAGGTGCCTGCTGTTTTGGCTGCCTGGGTCTTCATGGACAACTCCGTTTCAAGCCAGACTCCCAAGGTCTTGATTTCTGGTTTCGGGGAGGGCACCTCACCGAAAGCGTCTGGCCAGACCGAAGGTGGGATGGTGGACCATTTCTTGCCCATGGGCATGACTTCGGTTTTCGATCCGTTGAGCTTCAATGATGACTCGCACATCCAGTGGTGGATTTCCTGGAGGCAGTTCAGCAGATTGTCCGGGTGATTGTCAAGATGAGAGAGTGAGACGACCAGTTGCGTGTCGGCCGCATAGCTCACTATCTTGATTCCGAAAGGGGAGACGACATCCTCAAGGGGGGCCATATAAGCGTTGAACAAAGTAGGGCTTAATGACGACCCCTGGGGAACTCCACTAGTGAGGGGGAAAGGGGCTGAGCGGGAATTGCCGTCCCATACCTGGAAAGAGCGGCCTGATAGGAGAGATTCTATCCACGCAAGCGCCGTGTCCGCGAGTCCCGCCACGGCCAGCCGGTGGAGTAGGACACGGTGATTCACCGTGTCAAAGGCTGCACTGAGGTCCAGGAGGATCACTGCCACTGACCCTCCTGAATCCAGAATGCACCTAGCCTCCTCGATGACAGCGAGGAGGGCGGTGTCTGTACCGTGGCCAGGGCGGAACCCAGTTTGGGACCGACGTAGAAGGTTGTTTGATTCAAGGAACTGGGACAGTTGGACGTTTACCAGTTTCTCGGCTATTTTGCTGATACTGGGGAGGAGCGAGATTGGCCGATAATTGGCCAAGTCGGAGGGGTCTAGTTGGGGCTTTTTGAGAAGAGCCTTAACTGCAGCGCTCTTCCAGCTCGGTGGAACAGAGCCCTGGGATAGCGAGATGTTGATGAGTTCCGTGATGGTGGGGATGATAGTGGGAACGACTGCTTTCAGGAATCTGATAGGTACGGGGTCAAGGGGGGAGCCGCTATTCAGTTTGGCCAGGGCTGATCCTACTTCGTCCAATGATACTGCCCTAAAGGCAGTGAGTTGTGGGGGCAGTATATTTCCTGTCTGATTGGTGAGTGCGTCAGAGTCCATGTGATTAGGTAGACTAGGAGGCGGGAGGGAGACTAGGATACGGGTGATTTTAGAGTCGAAGTAGGTTGCCAGTTCATCGCTTCTGTCCGGCGAAGATGAATTGTAAGAAGGGGGCGCCGGTATTTTCAGCAGTTCTTTGGCGATGAGGTAAGATTCTCTCGCTGAGTTGGTGGCATTCCTTATTCTGGTGTCATAATATGCGGCTTTGGTGCACCTCAAGGCGGCTTTGTAAGATCTCACCGACCTACGGTAGGCGTCCTTGTTAGTATGGAGCCAGTCCCTTCTCCATAGTCGCTCCGTTTTTTTACACTCAATGCGGAGAGTTCTTAGTTCCGGGCTGTACCATGGAGCTGACCCAGTTTTCCCGTTTTTATCCTCACAGGTTTTTATGGGGAGGATGGAGTCGAGGGAGGTGGAGATCCACTCCCTGAACTTTCTGTCCGCGGTGGCTGGGTCCTCCGATGGACTAGGGGGTTGCCTGGTCCAGGGCTTTGGCCCAATCCTCAGCCGAAAGTCTGGACCATGCTCTATCCCTAGTATAGGTGGCGGGTTTATGGGGTTTCCTAAAATCCCCTGGTAAGCGGAAGGGGACCAAGAAATGGTCCGTCCACGGGAGGGGGAGGGACTCTTTGGTTTGTAGGGTGTGGAGGTTAGTAAACACAGGGTCTAGGAAATGACCCTTAGTGGGTGTGGCTCCGGAGTTGGTAAGTATGAGGCCATAGGCCGCCAGGTCAGTGATCAAATCGGCTGCCCCAATGTCAAGGGGGTCGTCGAAATGGATGTTTAGGTCTCCTAGTATAGTGAAATTGGAGGTGGAATGGGCCAAAGAAGCTATTGACTCTAAGAGGGCGCTAGCAAACGGGCCATAGTGGCCAGGGGAGCGATAAACTAGGAGGCCTGACAGCGTGCTAGTCGGTGCTAGCTGGATGGTGAAATGAAGGCTTTCAGAGTCCAAGATGTGGGCATCGTAGGTTCTACAGGAAAAATGATTCCTGTAGAGGATGGCCAGTCCGCCTCCTCTGCCAGATGGACGTTGTTGGGACCGGATATTATAGTCCGGGGGAAGGGCTAAGACCACGTCCGAGTCCGAGTGGTCGGTGATCCACGTTTCCGTGAGGAATAGAATGTCTAGTTCGTGGTCTTCTATTAGGTGGTTAATGAGCAGGGCATGCATGGGGAGTGACCTGCAGTTCAATGAGGCAAGTTTAAGGCCCGGGTGAGAGACGCGTGGAATGGATAGTTGTAGCTGGGCTGGGTGGCAAATTGTGCAGCTAGTGAATTGACCGTCTAGGTCATGAACATAGTTGCAGGTGCTGTTGTTGGTGGGTCTGAGACTGAGAAGGTCTGGGCGCGAGTATATTACCCTAGTGGGAGCTTGTTCCGGCAGGGATTGTAGCCCTGAGCCCGTTCGAGCGCGGACGGGCGCAGACGGGTTTGCCTTAAGCGCGCCTTTGGCGCGCAAACGGCGCTCCCGCTGCGCTCGTCCGCTGCGCTTGCGTGGCTGGCACATTTGAAGGGAGGGGAGAGGGCGTGGTCTCACGTGTGGGCGTGTCTCCGCCTTCGAGCCGCGATGGCGGTAGAGGGAAATCCCTGGTGCAGCGATAGGATCCGCTGTGTCAGGGGGTATGCGGGAGATTGCTCGGCGCGGTGGAGAGTGCTAGTGAGAGTGAGTATTTTGGTTTTAAAAAGACAGAAAATACAATTTTAAAAAGGAACAAGTCCTCCGGCTTCCGCCTCAGAGGTCAACACACATTCAAATGGCGCGCTCGTAGTCAGCGCTCGTAGTCAGCGCATAAGAATGCCTGCGGGTGGGCGTGGTCTCACGTGTGGGCGTGTCTCCACCTTCGTCAAGAGAATATGAGTTAAGTAAGATACGAAGGGAGTGAGCAGAACAAAGTCCAGCGAAACAGACAAATCACATCACCGTTGCATATGGTGGAAGCAATATTAAGGCAATGTTGAAATATCCCCAAAAACAGCAAACAATCAATCCCCGCAAAGCTATACAGGGTGAGGATCGCTGGGATTTAGGACCAAGAGTACTGGGTCATTAGACTGCACATATTCACAAGTTGGGTGCATTGGTAAAACAGTCCAGCGAATCAAAACAATCATATCACAGATACATAAAAGAAGGTTATGGGCCATAGAGCAGTGGAAGATAATTAAGACATATAATATCTGGCGCTAGTTAGAAACATCAAAAGTCAAAACCATAAAAAAGCATATGAGGGGCAGATCGAGAAAAGAAAAAAATAAAATAAAAAAATTAACAGGACATGTAGGATACGTCAACATAGGGGGACGAAGTTCAGGATAAGGCCACAAGGTAGAGCCCCAGGCTAAGGAAGGGAGCAATTTAAAATTCCAAGGAAAAATAAGTCAGGAGTGTTTCAGTTGAAAAAGTGGCTCTTTTGTTCTAGTGGCAACACGTCCATCTTGAGGGGCCTCGAAGTCGTCAGATCTTGGCTTGGCACCATTTTGTAAGGCTAGATTAGATCACGCAATATTGTTTCAGCTGTTATTACTCCATTGATGTCAGCGCTGCTTAGCTCCTGAATTTCACTCTGCTCTGCCACTATAAATATGAAACCCTAAATGTATAATCAGCGCTCCCAGAAGGTGTCTTTTCTCAAGTTAAAACAATTTATAATCGGCGCTCCCTGGAGGTGGCTTTTCTCAAGTTACGCAATTTATAATCAGCGTTTCCAGGAGGTGTCTTTTCTCAAGTTAAACCAGCAATTACCTAAAGAATTAGGGTATTTCAGGCATTGGCGAGGAAGGCCTCACTTGGTGCCGATATTGAATTCCAAATTATCCTGCAATCTCTGTTCAGAATCCAATCAGCTGAACTTTCGAGTCTTATCTCACAAGGTTAAGTGAGATGAGGCGTGTTAGGGAGAAGCGTGAGCAATGTCGGATTCTGAAGCGCTGAGCAGGGACAAGGCAGCGCAAGGGGCAGGTCTCACCTTGTGTTTGTGTGGGATCACCACACCAGCAGCAATTTTATCCGGTGGAGGGACGACGCACAATCAAGAGTTGGTTGGGCAGTCGGGTCATCCAGCATCGAGGCTGTGAAATGGGCATGAAGAGCTGGGCGGCAGACTGTGCAAGCCGCGGAAGGAGTGTGAGCGCTGAAACGTTCCAAGGCGCCTGGCAGATCACAGGCACTCTGAGGAAGCAGGGAAGGAGCCGTGTACTCCCAGGCGCACGGCGGCGATGAAAGGAAGATGCTGCCCAGCACATGCAGCCTCTGAGCAGAAAGCACAGACCCGATGTTAAGGTTTCTGTGGCAATCCAGGCCGGACCCCTGCAGGCGGGTTAATCGTTGGGCGGTCGGGGGCCAGGAGGAGCGTCGGGTCTCCAGCGCGAACGGCGAGACGTCCTCGAGGTGCCCAGGCAGGAGGGGATCGATGAGGCAGGAAGGTCCCGGTCGTATCAGTGTAGAGCGTCGTCCAGGTAAGTGGGAAATATTTTTTAGATTTTTTAGATTAGGAAGTCGTCCGCATAAAGGGCGATTTTATCTGCCTCCGTGTTGGGCCACTCCCAGCCCTGCACCGGCCCGCTGGAAAGTATCAGAGCTGCAAGGGGTTCCATCACCAGGGCAAAGAGCAGGGGAGAGAGGAGGCATCCCTGCCTCGTTCCCCTGTGGATCGGAAAAGGGTCAGACAGAACGCCATTCACAAGGACCCGCGCCCTCGGTCGAGCGTATAGTAGTCGTACGTAACCTCGGAAGCAGGGACCGAATCCCATCATCTCCAGAACGTCGTCCAAGAACCCCCAGTCCACGAGTCGAAGACTTTCCTAAAGTCTACCAAGAGGAGAGCGAGGTAAGGGGTGAGCAAGTTGCGGTACGCCAAAGCTGTATGGAGCCTCCGCAAACAATGACGGGTGCCACACACCAGCATGAACACACATTGGTCCGGGTAGACCAACGTGTGTAAAAGGGGCTTAAGACACTGGGCGAGTATTGTAGCGTATAGCTTCAGCTCTGTGTTAATGAGGGAGATGGGACGATAGTCCACGCATCGAGGCGAGGGTGATTAGGACTTGGGAAGGACCACAATGGTGGCCATATTAGTTTCGAAGGGAAAGGAACCTTTCTCTGTCGCCTCCCTGAATAATTGGGCGAGATATGAAGTCAATGTCTCTCTATACAGGGCGTAGAATTCCTGGGGAGGCTGTCCCGTCCCGGCGTCTTGCTGGACGAGACAAGGGTAATCACATCACCAATTTCTGCAGGGGTGAAAGGACGGTCAAGATCGCCCCGGGCATCGGAGTCCGGTTGAGGGAGGCGACAGGCTCCAGCCTGCAACAGATCTGTGAGGGTAAGCGAGGGAGTCCTGGCCGTATAGAGCTGGGGGTAGTACATTAAAAAGGCCTGGTGCCATGTCGGCAAGGGAATGACACACCGAGCCATCCTGATCTGCTATTTCTGGAATTATTCAATTCTCTCTGGGGTAGGTGACTAGTCTGTGGAGGAGAGAACCGTTCTTGTCTCCCCATCCGTACACCCTGGCGACAGACGAGCGCCATAGAAGCTTGGCTGCATCCAGCGACAATTGGCGAATCTCCTCCCTAGTGTGGGCAAGGAGCCTCACGTCGGAGGCGTCTGGGTTCAGGGCGGTGGATCGCTCGAGGTGCAGGACCTGTGCTTCACGTGAGGTGAGCTGTTCCAGCTGTGCCCACCGCTGGGTTTTGAGTTGCCCCATGGCAACCCCGAGTATCGTTGTGTTGCCGGCCTTCCACAAGACGCTCGGAGACGTTACCGACCCTTCATTTACCGGGAAGTATTGTTTTAGCTCCCGCCCCACCACCTCGCGGAAGTCTTTATCCAGGAGAAACAATGTGTTCATTCTCCATGTCTGACGCATGGAGGCGGGGGAGGGGTAAAGTGAGTAAATAAGAAAGGGACCCCCTGCGACTAGTAACAAGTTCCTAGGTCAGGGCACAATATTCATCAAAATAACAATACCTAGGCAACTTCGGGGTCCTGCTAAGATATCAGGCACATAAACACATTGATAATAAAGACACAATTTTGTTGTGCAATGGAGCAGTGCACAGGATAGATGAACTAATAAAACAATTTCATATAAATCTGATTTATTTGAACAATATCATGAAAAGATTTTAAAAAAAATTAAAAAGTGAAAAGAACATATACATAATCAATCAATTCAAGCATTAATACATAAGGTTTCTAAATATATATTACAGTTAAAAACAGTTTACACAAATATATTTATACATTTATAAAAAACAACAACAATCAAGTGGATAAATGAGGAATCTCAAGCGGGGGGAGGGGTACCCACAGTGAAATGTAGAAGGTGTCAATACGCGCGTGCATGTGGTATGCGGCCAAGGTGTGGGTGAACTGTCTAGTCCGCGGGTGCCACACACGCCAGGCATCGCAGAGACCCAGGGATTCGTCCCAGTTCGTTAGGTGTTTCGCATGCGCCAGTCTGCCATGGGAAGGGGGCCCAGTCGTGTCGAGCACAGGAGAGGGGACCGCGTTGAATTCACCCCCAGGAAGATGGGGCACGTGGGCAAGGAAGCCAGGAGTCCCGCGGAGGCGGCCAGGGTTGCAGTCAGCCGTAATGGAGGGGAGTACAATGACACCAAGTTAAGGGGTGCCCAATTCAGGGTACCGGACAGTGCCACAAAGGTGCCCTGGTCGTCGTGAACCAATTGTGTCGCCACAAATGGAAGGGAGCCCTGTACCGGAATCGCAACCCTGCGGGACCCGCATACGAAGCCCGAGTGCCAGAGCCTTTCGTACCCATACCTCATTAGGAAGGGACAGTGGTTACCAAATAGGTGAGTTTCTTGCAGCATTAGGACCTCCACCACCTGTCACTGCGCATATCGAAGAACCGCCGATCGCTTGAGACGGTCAAGGAGACCATTGACATTCCAGGACAGGAGGAGCGAGGAAACACCCTGCTGTAACATTACTGTCATCCTAGTGGTTTGTCTCAGAGTGGGGGGCGGCCCTCGAGGGGAGCTCTGTCCAGGACACTGACGCCGGGATGCGAGAATGGGGCCCAGATACTATGAATCATGCCTCTCAGTGCCAGGGACGAGCGTCCCGTGAGTGTTGATGTGGTGAAACAAATGGACAACAAAAACCCAAAAACGTCCGCCCCCCATCGCCCTACCCCAACCCCATGCTTCAGGAACAGAAGCATCTGTCTAACAGTAACAATAGCACAAAACCAAACTACAATGCTTGGGATCGAACAATGCGTGGAGGACCCCTCCTTGTGATAGGATGTCCTTAAACCAGTCCAAGAAGAGGGAGAACAGGGTAAGTCAGCCCATGTCTCCGGCCACGGAGCCAGGCCCGGCGGGCAGAGACGGACTCAGGCAGGGCCACTGAGAAGCGTTGGGCTACGTGAGAGGTCAGTGTCCAGGAGATCGAGCACAGAGGAGGCTGCGAGGACCCCCATGGCCCAGGCGGCCTGATGAGCCAGACCGCCCCCGAGACTGGAGGCCCCCGGGGCAGCCCGGACACCCGGGAGGGACTCCCAGGAGAGTCAGAGCGGGCCCTCCTATGCCCACGGTGCCAACGTGAGCGGTTGCATTGGGGCCTTGGGTCAGGCAGACCATGGCGATCGGGTAGATCCGCCCCACCGTTCTGGAGAGGAATCTGAGCATTGGGTCAGATGGGACACTCCTCTGTGGCCCAAGACTATGCTTCCGCAAGGTTTTGTTGGCAAACACCACCCGCAGGCGCACCGGGAAGAGGAGGCGGTACTGGACATTGAGGGCTCTGAGCTTCTGTTTGACCTCTCCAAATGAAAGGCGCTGGCCCTGGACTTCCCAAGTATAGTCTGGAAAGATCAGGATTGAGTGATTTTCATAGGGGAGGCGTCGATGCTTGCGGGCCTCTGCCAAGATGGAGTCACGGTCTCTATAATTGAGGATTTTCATTATGATCGGGCCTGGCCGCGCCCCCGCCGGGGGCCTCGGAGCAAGGGATTTGTGGGCTCTCTCTATGACTAACCAAGGAGAAAGAGAACCCTCCGGGAGCCAGGATCTCAGCCATTTCTCGATGAATTTAGCGGGGCGACCCTGCTCCGCCCCCTCTGGAAACCCCACCAGGCGTAGGTTGTTGCAGCGTGATCTATTTTCAGCATCTTCGGCCCTCCTGTGCAGCTCCTTGGAGGCGCGCCACCTGCCCCTTGAGTTGTTGAAAGTCGTCTTCCACTGATGATATACGGGATTCTGTTTCCGTGATCCGGGCCGTAGCATTCCGAAGGTCCTGCCGGAGGAGGGTCATGTCCACCCGGACCTCCGCAATCTTCCCCTTCACCGAGGACTGCGAGGTATGGATGGCCTGCAGGACGGTGGTGAGGTCTGAAGCCGCGTCGTTTTCGGTGGCACCCCCGTAGCCCCGGTATCCGTGGTTGTGAAGCGGTCCATTTTGGTCTGGGTAGCCAGGGTTCTAGCTGGTCCGTTCCGGCCCATGGTTGCGTCCTGCGGGGCCTGGAGGGGGACCCGTACAACAGACTTGGGGCACGGATGTCACAGGGGGCCACCGGACTGTCCAGGAGATCAGGGCTGGTGGTGATGGGCGACCCAAGGTGGAGGCAACCGCCCCCAGAAACCAATCACGGCCTGGCGAAGGCAGGTGATGTGGAAATGCCCTGTGTGGTGATGCAGATGAGGCCAAAAGGTAAGGACAGGACGCCGGTGGACCACCAGGTGCAGTTCACCAAGTGGGGGAGGAGGGGACTCACCGGGAGGACCTCACGCCGCTCGACAGACGCAGTTGAACACCCCCCGTCTTTGCCGCCCCACCCAGAGGGGAAGGCGCGGATTCCAGTATCCAGGTGTCCAAGGAAGTTATATGCCCGGTGGGTCCAGGGCCCCATCCCCCGGAGGGTGCACCCACCGCGGGAACACCGCTGCCGACCGATGCAGCAGCTGACACCACCCGGTCTCCCGAGCCCCAGCGCCCACTAAGGGCCCCAAACCACCGAGTCTTAAGGAGGATCGCACAAGACAAGACCAGGCCCCGTCCCCCAGGGTGGGATCCATGCGGGCTGCCAAGAAAGACACCAAGTGTGGGTAGTCTGCTCACAGGCTAGAGTCCACGGTGGAGGAGGGCCGAGGGGGCCTCTCCCCGCCGCCTGACGCACGCAGCGGATCACCCCCAGCCCCAAGGCACCACCCAGAAGGGCGAGCTGGTAGGCACAGTGGCACTGGTGAAGTAGGATGAGGTTAGGCCTGGGGAACCCCCACTGCTGCTCGATGAAGCAGCCGACATCGCCGCGTAGCCCCCCGGTCCCGGGGCCAGGTGGGCCAGGTGGGCCCGCCACAGAGACGGAGCTGCGTCAAAGTCAGGGCTAGGGGGGGGGGAAGGGAAGCAGGAGCTTGCATCTCCCCCCCGCACCCAGCCACCCGCACCCGCAGAGGGGGGCCCTTTCCCAACAACCACGGGATAGATAGATAGATAGATAGATAGATAGATAGATAGATAGATAGATAGATAGATAGCGCACCATCGGACCTCCTCAGCAAAGGAGGGCGCCTACCAGTGCCGGATTGGACACCACGGGGCACACTACAACTAGGAGCCGCCGAGCCCGCCAGTCACAGAGGGTGGCCTGCCATTTTAGGGCCGAGGCCCATCCGCCATCTGGTCCGCCTCTGAAGCCTTCCCTCTGTAGAGTTCCGCAGCAAGGGTTGCAGCCAGGCCCGTGGCGGGCAACCAGTCTGCAAGGGAAGGCTAGATGGCTCTCTCCTTGGGCGGATGGCGAGCAGATGGTGAAGGGGTCTGGGAGCGCACTCAAGGTGTGACCGCCATCTTCGCTCGGCAAGCCACGCCCCTGAATTTGATATTTTAATATCATTTGATGTTTTATATTTTTTCTAGATCTTTTGAATATATAGTGGATTCTATCACATTTCTGATCAGGTGTTCAGTGCTTTTTTAAATAAAATTGTAATAAAAGATGAGAACTTTTAAAGTCATTTTGTTTGCGATTTGATGCATAGATAACCCTCTCTGTCAGGAGCATAGCAAGCATGCCATTGGCCCTGGTTCAAGCAAGGAAAATGGCTTCTTTGACTGCAGTTCTTTTAGTAAAATGCAGCAATTATCAGGGTTCAATGGCTCCTCAGGTCTCTGGCCCACTGTGCCACTGCAGCACCTATTGTAGATACGGTCCCTGCTCTATTTTAGAATTCTAGGCTTTTACACTTCTTCTTTTTCGGTTGAAGCCAACCCGACAGCACAGCTGTCTGGTTTGCTACCAACAATCGGAAAGCTTCCCTGGGAATGCCATCCGCCCATTGCTTACCATTGGCTTTGTAGTTTGTAACTCACATTTGCTTGCTTTCTATTTGTTGGCTTCACTAGTTTTAGGCTGCCCAGCTTGAGTTTGCCCGTTCCCTTCCCCAAACCCTATTGACTGTATTCTTCCACCACTTTTGAATTTCTATGCACAGGTCTTTAAATCTTGTTCTTATCTTGTCACATTTGCTGAGCATTCATAGAGAGAGGTTACATGTCAGACTCTGTCTTTCATGGAGCTTGGTGTTTACTTTTCTTTCTCTGACTTCAAAGAAAGAAGATTTATGTGACAATCATGCTTGCTACTTGGGTGTGCTGCACAAAGGTTATGTTCTTTTTCTAGCCAAATCAAAATGTAAATATCTGTAAATGAATTGTGCAGATAATTAAGAATATAGAAAGCAAAAATGAAACACATATTTTGGTGATTCTGAAGTGCTCTGGAAACAAATATTTTAATACAATCAAAACAAATCAATACACTAGGTGATGACAATTCCACACATTATCGTTTGTGCGCTGTATACTTTTATCAGTATGTGTGTGCAAATGCAATGGTTATTTCAAATGAATATGTGTTGTCTGTAATGACAGTGCGCTACCACACTATGCATGCTTAATTTACCAAACTCGACTCGACTGCACCTCTCCACAACACTGCACTCTACTATGCACCACTCCATACTATGCCACTCCACTTCACACTGCGTCACTGCATTATGCTCTGCACCACTCCACATCTCTACCACTCCACTCCATACTGAGTCACTGCAATCTCCTCTGCACCACTCCATTCTATGTCAGGTTATTAGATGCTTCTCTACTCTACACCACTCGGTTCTATGCCAATGCACTCTACCCCATCCTACTCTACTCTACTATGCACCACTGCACTCTTCACCACTGCACTCTTTGACTATCCACTCTAAGCAATTCTAATCTACTCTGCACCGCTGCACTCTACTCTGAAACAATCGACTCTAAGCCACTATATGCCATTCTACGCCATTCCACTCTGCGTAATTCCACACTATGCCACTCCATGCCACTGCAATCTACCCTGCACTACTCCACCCCACTGCACTCTACGCCATTCTACTCTACACCTCTGCCACTGCACTCTACGCCAATGCACTCTACACCACTTTAATCAAAACCAATACACTCTATGCTGTTGTAAACGTATCTAGGACCATATTTAAATATTCCCGATTTATGCCCTTATGTGGTTATATCAAATCATATCCTTATAAAGGCATAAGAATCATACCCATATTAAGTCATAGCCAATGCAGTCCAAATACGGCAAGGCTACTCCCATAGACTCCTAGAAAGTACAACGTGTTCTTAAACAAACCAAGCCTCCAGCAGCCCGGGAATCCCCCCTGCTTCTGTATTTGATTTGTCCTAGAACTCCTGGAGTCCTGAAAGAACTGCGAGTTCTTAGTGACGTCTTATGTCCAACCTTACGTCAAACTCGGCACCTTCCAGGTATAAATATACCAGCATCTGCCCTAGCAACACATGGTGGTTTGGAGCAGATCGGCTATCTACTTGCCTGACACCCTGCTGAAGCGAGTGCCGAAGGAAGCCGACCCTACCATTGACGCACTGAGAGAGACGCTGTCTTTTCTCCTGCCGAGAAATCCAGCTCCAGTGTTTCCCTGTCACCCTCGCGGGTTGCTGGGAGATCGAGTCCTGAGAAAGAGATACAAGACCTCCTTCATTCTATAACCAAGGTATGGAGCTGATTAGACCATTAGAGAATTCTTGATTCAGATTCTTGGCAAAACTATCTTAACTCAAAACTACATCTCACTTACTCCTTCCAACGTACTAGGCTTAGGTTAAGTACACCGGGGTAGGCGTATTTTAGTAGCACCAGTTGAGTACGTTTAGTTAACTTTTATCATTGTATGTATTTTATCCGTTTTAAGTATCTTATGGCTTAGAAACCATATAAATGCTTTTACAGAATTATTTCATAATACTCCTTTTACTGTGCGCACTTTACTTCATGACAAGTATAGCAATTGTGGCAATTCACTTCTCTTGCATGAGAAAGAAGACTGCTCAATAAATAACCACTTTTATTGAAAATGCCCTTCTCTCTATTTCTCTGCACTCCTGGTGAAACTAAACATGCACGATTGACTGAGTGAAATAGTTATCTATTGTTTCCGCGACTCTGGAGATATACTCCTTGTGCTAGGGGAGCAAAGTTGTCATGTTTATGCGGTTGTCAGAAACTAATCCCTTCTTGTGAATTCGAGAAAGCTTCTAGTGACCTCTGAGCTAGCTGGCATTCATAATTAAGTCTAACATATTCAATAGAGACCTAGTCGACCTCAGTCCTACGTCTAAACTATCGTTTATGTTATTCCAATGCGCAGAGCCTATTGGGAATATAGGAACTACACTACAATGCCACTCACTCTACGCCAATTTACTCTGCACCACTGCTCTGTATGCCACCATACTCTACTCTGCAACACTCTACTCTATACCACTTCATTCTACACTACCCTACTCTACACCATTGCGTTCTATGACACTCTGCTCTGCAACATTGCATTATGCCACAGAACTCTATGCCACTCTAATCTGCGCTACGCCAGTGCCTTCTACGCCACTCTACTATTCATCACTGCACCACTGTATGCTGCAGCACTCTACTCTGAATCACTGCACTCTTCACCAATGGACTCTACACCCCTTAACTCAAAACCAATGCACTCTACACCAATCTACTCCGCACCACTGTACTTTACGCCACTTCACTCAATTCAAGTCTACAACACTCCACTCTACGACACTCCACTACACGATACTCCACTCTATGACTCTCTACTCCATTCTTTGACAGCCCCACTCCATGCCACTATACTCCTCTCTGTTTTATGACACACTACTCCAATCTACTCCACTTTACTCCACTCCTCCACTGTATGACACTCCACTCTATGCTGCTTCACTGTATGTTGCTCCAGTCTGACACTCTATGGTACTCCATTCTACTCTATGCCACTCAGCTCTACAACACTCTCCTCCACTCTATGCCATTTCTCTCTCCTAAATTACTCCACTCTATGCCACTCCACTCTAGAACAATCCACTCTGCTCTACATCACTCTACTCTACAAAACTCTATGCAACACCCGCTACGCCACCCCACTGTGCTCTACACCACTCTACAACACTCTATCCCACTCCACTCTACAACACCCTACTCCACTCTGACACTCTACTCCACTCTACGCCACTCAACTCTACTTCACTTTAAGCGGTTCCACTCTGACACTCTTCTCCCTCCACGACACTCCACAGCACTCTACTCCACTCTATGACACTCCATGACACTCCACTTCGCTCTACTGCAGGCCACTCAACTCTAATCTACACCACTCTACACCACTCCATGCCATTCCACGACTCTCCACACCACTCCATAACACTCCACTCTACGACACCATTCCACACCACTCTCCTTTACCCCACTAAGTTTTAGCCATGCTGAACAGCAGCCTCACTGGTGTACAACATGGCTAAAACATATTGGCAATGCCAATAGCTCTTGCATAGGCGGGACCTATTGGCTTTGACAATGCTTGTTTAGCATTCTTTTTGTGTTTTTTAATTAGTAGAAAGGCCTTTAGATGTAAGACACATTTTCCGCCGCACTCAGGTTGTCCCAGCCATTCAGAGGTAGGTGAACTGCTGCTGTCTCTGACAATTCAAAGCCTTGACCACGTTGCGACTGACTGTCACTGGGCTGCCGGTGACCGCCGCTAGACTGTACAGCCTAGATAACCACCATTAGAGGCATGGCAGTCACAGCAGGGAGATCACTCAATGTCCCCCATGTGCAGGGGAATGCTCCTTGCGCATCAGATTCAATTATATTTTTTTTCTCAAGACCAAACTCTAGCCATGGGAATTTATTATTAAATAACAAAAACATTTGCCAAATGGGCTTAATAGGGATTGTGCCTACTCAAAAAACTCTTTAGCCTTCCGAGAAACCACAGAAGTTGTTCAGAGGGATTATAAGTCCCAGCAAAGCAGACAGGATGTGTTAACTTGGGGGTTGGCCCTAGGGCAAGGGAACCTAGACCATTGGCCATTGTCTCTACCAATCAGAAGGGTGGCACTCTGTAAATTGAGATCTCCTATATTACATTCTTGTTTTTTGTCATCGCATTCGCATTTTGTCCTCTTACGCTGAAAGTTCACCAGTTTTTGGAATAAGAAAGAGGAAAGGAGATGACCTGAGTGCCATTGCGCTGAAAGGTGTGACCTAAAGTGCTTTCAGGGGTGTTTGCAGAGAGTCCCCAAACCTAATGTGTGCAAGTAAGCCATCATATGTGTTTGGGGCCGTGCATGCCACTGTAAGTAGAGAGAAAACAATCTAATTGGCTGCCAGGAGCTGAGCATCAGTGCTGGCAACAGGGCATTAAGAGGGCCTCACCTCCATGAACCAGGGTAGTGGCAGTGAATGTACCAATAGCTTTCAGTGTCCTCCATCCTCTGGTGTTGGCTTTATCTGGGACTGGCTAAGGGTACCACAGGGTACTGGAGGGCTGGTTTGAGGATGGATGATGAGAAGCACTCTGTTCATTGTGCTTTGTCTGCGCTCTTTAGTAAAGGAGATGTCACGTATTGTGGCTCACTAACAACTGCATTTTAAAGAAAAGCACCTCTTTCTACTAAAATTGATTGTTTATTTTATGTAACTCTTCATACAGCTCACATGTGACTTTTATCCTGTTTAATGGTACTCAGTTTACAAATGGAAGGCTGAGTCGGGTTCTCTGTAGTTGAATGTGTGACCTGTCAACCACTGCTTGTCAAAAGTGACCGTTTTACTTACTCAGCCATCCTGCTTGATGATGCAATAACAAGCCTCCTGTGATTGCCCACAAAGAACAACAAACTCTAGCAAAACCACCTGTGTTTCTTCAACGTTGTCTCACATCTCAGTGTGGTTATTTTTAATGTTGCTCAAGCACTCGTGTCTGTGGTTAGTATCAGCACGCAGATTATCTTTACATCTTCCAGAAACAACTTCATATCTTCTTTGATGGATCACAACTCACTGTCAACTGCAGAAGACCTTCACACCTTAGCAGAGATCTGAAGTTGCCATATGTCAGCATTGAGTTTTTGTCTTCACTTTCTGGTAAGGGGACTGATGCCAACGAATCCTTTGTCAAATCTCACACAATATTGTCTAATTTGGGCAAAGATTCCCTGGCATAAAAAAAATCTTTAATGTCAATTTTTTCAATTTTCTCCCTCCTGAAACGGCCTGCTAACAAGAAGCGATGGGCAAGAGAAAAACTTTCTCCCCTAAAAGGTTGGAGGATCTATTAACTGAACAGATTAGTTTTACCCCATTTCTGTATAAAAAAACTTTTTTCTTGAAAAATTGAAGCCTACCTCCTCATGACTTTCTTCCTCTTTAGCCCTCTTCCTACATCATGTAGGATAGGGTCCTCCCTCAGGGAAGCCTGGCTTCCCACATACCTTTACCGACTAAGAGGCCGATTATGATGTCTGTCGGAAAGGCTTCGAACAGTATTCGGTTAGTCCGAATCCGATTCAGGAGCCTTGTTTCCGACCGAATCGGAAACATTTCCGAACTACCGATTATGACGTTTGGAAACCGTTTGGACTGTCCTACTCTGTTCTGAATGGGATTCGGAGTAACTGAGTCAGTCGGAGCCGACTAGTACAGCTCTACGAACCGCGTTCCCGACTGAGCGATTAGGACCGTCCTGACTCCATCAGAAGCGGTCGCTCCACACGCACCCTGGTCTCTCCTGCGTATCGTTGTGCTTTGCTCACATTGCTTTGCCTTTAATAGAACTGGTGCCTGCTTGTGTTCCGTAGCGTTCTACCGCTCATTTGTGCATTGCTCGCATTGCCTCTTGGGATAATTTTGCCATTCTCTAAATTGCTCGCATTGCCTTAAAGAGTGTCTGGGCCAATTTGTATCGTAGTGCTCGCATTGCATGATAGAATTTAATTAATACTGCCTGATTGTGCCAGCGACACTGCCCACAGCGTAATTCCTATTTGTGCCCCAACCTGTTCCGGTTTCGCTTTTACTGCCATTTTGTTGTTGTGCCTCGGAGCCCGTCCTCTCCACCCCGCTCCCGCCTCCCAGCTGCTCCTCCCTCCCACTGACTGCTAAGGCTCCCTCCGTCTTCTGAAGCGCTGTGACCGTCCTGACTCCATCAGAAGCGGTCGCTCCACACGCCCCCTGGTCTCTCCTGGGTATCGTTGTGCTTTGCTCACATTGCTTTGCTGCCTTTAATAGAACTGGTGCCTGCTTGTGTTCCGTAGCGTTCTACCGCTCATTTGTGCATTGCTCGCATTGCCTCTTGGGATAATTTTGCCATTCTGTAAATTGCTCGCATTGCCTTAAAGAGTGTCTGGGCCAATTTGTATCGTAGCGCTCGCATTGCATGATAGAATTTAATTAATACTGCCTGATTGTGCCAGCGCCACTGCCCACAGCGTAATTCCTATTTGTGCCCCAACCTGTTCCGGTTTCGCTTTTACTGCCATTTTGTTGTTGTTGTGCCTCGGAGCCCGTCCTCTCCACCCTGCTCCCGCCTCCCAGCTGCTCCTCCCTCGCTCCGCCCCCCCTCCACTCTCCACTTATGACAGATACTCTTACGCGCAGCGTTCACGCGCAGCGATCGCGCGCCGAAGGTGCGCCAAAGGTAAGCCCGTCTACGCCCGTCCACGACTGGACCGCGCCCAGCACCAGACCCCCTGGCCCCCGCAAAATCCCCTCCACCCGCATAACGTACGATTCCGCTACCCTCTCAGCACTCAATTCCGGCCGTCTCCCAGACTGCTACCTAGCCGCCCCAGGACACACCCATGGACCCTTCACCTGCCACTCCTGCAAGTTTGACTGCATCAGGACCCACACCAAATCCACAGACTCCAAACAGAGCTCCGACACTAACCACCTGAAGTGCATCCTAGTCAACACCTGCTCGGTCCACAGACACGCCATTGAACTTTGGAACCTACTCGACACCACATCGCCGGACGTCGCCTTTCTTACAGAAACCTGGATGAACGCCTCATCAGCGCCCGACATCGCCATAGCCATCCCGGACGGCTACAAGATCATCCGAAAGGACCGCATCAACCAAACTGGAGGAGGAATCGCCATCGTTCATAAGAACACCATCCGCATCACGACCAGTTCCGATGACAACCTCACAACCGCCGAACACCTTCACTTCCAGATTTACACCGACCCTAAGACCACACTCAGAGGCACCCTCATCTACAGACCACCCGGACCCCGCACACAATTCAGCGAAGACATCACTGACTTTATCAGCCCTCATGCCCTCCCCTCTGAGGACTACATCCTACTGGGAGACCTCAACTTCCACCTGGAAAAGAACAACGACCGCAACACCACCACCCTTTAGGACAACCTCGCCAATCTCGGACTCAAACAACTCGTTGACACCCCCACCCACTATGCCGGGCACACGCTCGACCCAATATTCACCTCCAGCAAGCACATCTCCTTTAATCACACCACAGCCCTCCATTGGACGGACCACAGCTGCGTTCACTTAAACTACAAAAAGACTACAACCCACAACCACCCACAACCAATTCCCCGGAGAAACTGGAATAAAATTACCACCGACCAGCTCTTCACATCGCTTCACCAAAATCCTCCTGCAAAATCATCGGACCCAAACCAAGCAGACACCAACCTCACACAATGGATCACCCACAGCGCTGACGAATTAGCACCCTTGAAAAACCATCAAATCAAGCAAGGCAGCAAAAAATCCCCCTGGTTTAATGATGACCTTAAGAAATCCAAGAAGATCTGTCGCACCCTCGAGAAAGCCTGGCGAAAAAACCCAACCACCGACAACCTGACCACCTTCAAGAACGCCACCCGCAAACACCACCAACTGATCCGATCCACCAAGAAATCAGCATTCAAGGATCGACTCGACAACAACGCCCACAACAGCAAAGAACTATTCAACATCGTCAAAGAGTTTACCGACCCCACCGCAGGCACCAACGACATCACTCCATCCCAAGACCTCTGCGACTCTCTAGCCTCGTTCTTCCACAACAAAATCGCTGACATACATAACAGCTTTGGAGACCAGCCCACCCCACCTACCTCCGAACTAAAACCCCCCTCCAACAACCTTTACGCCTGGAACCCAATCACCACTGAAGACACCATCCGCCTGATGAACACCATTCACTCAGGATCACCAACAGACCCATGTCCCCACCACATTTTCAACAAAGCAGACTCCATTATCGCACCCCATCTTCGAGACGTCATCAACTGCTCCCACAACTCCGCCACCTTCCCGGAAAGCTGGAAACACGCCTAACTCAGCGCCCTCTTGAAGAAAACTACAGCAGACCCCACTGAACTTAAGAACTACCACCCCATTTCGCTCCTCCCATTCCCTGCCAAAGTCATTGAGAAAGCCGTCAACAGTCAACTCGCCGCCTTCCTCGAATCCAACAAATCCCTCGACCCTTCACAGTCCGGCTTCCGAGCCAAACACAGCACAGAGACCGCCCTCATCGCAGCAACAGACGACATTCGAACTCTACTGGACAACGGAGAAACTGCTGCCCTCATCCTACTCGACCTCTCCGCAGCCTTCGAAACAGTCTGTCATAACACCCTTATACAACGTCTCAGCAACGTCGGAATACAAGGAAAAGCATTGGACTGGATAATCTCGTTCCTCACCGGAAGAACACAGAGAGTCCGCTTCCCCCCTTTTAGATCAGAGGCCACCGAAGTCATCTGCGGCGTACCCCAAGGATCTTCACTCAGTCCCACCCTCTTCAACGTATACATGAGTCCCCTCGCATCCATAGCACGCCAACACAACCTCAACATCATCTCCTATGCAGACGACACCCAGCTGATCCTCTCCCTCACCAAAGACCCAAACACCGCCAAAACCAACCTACACGAAGGGATGAAAGAAGTAGCCGAGTGGATGAAGAACAGCCGTCTAAAACTTAACTCGGACAAAATGGAAGTCCTCATCTTAGGATCATCCCCCTCCGCCTGGGACGACTCTTGGTGGCCATCAGCCCTGGGAACCGCACCCATACCAACGGACCACGCACGTAACCTGGGCTTCATCCTGGACTCCTCCCTCTTGATGACCAGACATGTCAACGCTGTCTCATCATCATGCTTCAACATCCTACGTATGCTCAACAAAATCTTCCGTTGGATCCCCACCAAAACAAGAAAGACGGTCACCCATGCACTGGTCACAAGCCGACTAGACTACGGAAACACCCTTTACGCCGGAACCACAGCCAAACTACAGAAAAAACTCCAACGCATCCAAAACGCCTCAGCCAGGCTAATCCTAGACATCCCCCGCCAAGCTCACATTTCCGGTCACCTGAAAGACCTCCACTGGCTCCCCGTCAACAAGAGAATAACGTTCCGCCTCCTCACCCACGCACACAAAGCCCTCTACAACCTAGGACCCGAATACCTCAACACGCGCCTGTCCTTCTACACCCCCACCCGCCAACTTCGATCGTCCAATCAAGCCCTCGCCGAAATTCCACGCATCCAAAGATCCACCATAGGAGGAAGATCCTTTTCCTACTTAGCAGCCAAGACCTGGAATTCCCTCCCCACCCACCTCCGCCTCACACAGAACCACCTCTCCTTCAGAAAACAACTAAAAAACTTGGATATTTGATAAGTAAAGCTCCCCCTCTCCTTCAAGCGCCTTGAGACCCTCTGGGTGAGTAGTGCGCTATACAAATTTAAACTTGACTTGACTTGATGTGGGATTCGGACAGCCTTTCTGAATTGGTTGTTCTGACATGGATCTGCTGCCGGAATCTGACTTTGGGGTACCTCAGTAGGCCCCCCTTCACCTGGGGGCCTCCGAATCAGGCCCGTGGGGAAAATTATGGTCCCCCTTTCCAACAATGCAAAGTGTGGCAGTCACTTTGGGATGCCTGCCACAGGGTGCACGATTTTCGGCAATCACCCCTTTCTTCAAGGAGAGCCTTTGTAGTCTGTTGGAACGCCAGGTCCCATTGAGGTCAATGGGAGCCAGACCGAACGGTGTTCACAGCCATTGTAATTGGTCGGTCGGATTCCCCAAATCCGATTTGTCGGAAACCATTTCGAAACGATTTGGTCGGAATGCTTTCAGACCGACATCATAATCGACCCCTAAAACAGGAGTGGGTGGGACTCCATGTGATATAGCCGTATTTTTTTTCTTGCCTAGATTTCTTCTGCGTTGTAGATGGAATCTCTAATTCTTCTATAACAGAGTGACCCCGTCAGCTGCTTTGTTGCTTTCCCTAGACTGTCTTGTAGGAGGGTTGCACATTTTGAATAATCAGTTCTTTAAATAAGATACTCAGGACGTTTCCACAACTGTCATTGGAGTAGGCTGTTACACTTTCCTTTAAATATCTGGTTTAACTAAAGAGTACTATTTCTGTTCACCGCCTTCACATCCTATTTTGACAGTTCCTTTTAAAGGGGCAGTACTCATTCCTGTAGTCTGAGAAGCTTTCATAGGCTGCCTAGAGCGTTTGCCAAGTAATGCCTCTACGGACTTGCCAGTCACCTTAAATGGGTATTGAAACCACAATGTTTCCTGTCTTCCCACACACATAACCATTTTAGTGATCCTGATTTCCATGGACTCCTCAGCTTTCTTTTAGTGGCAAAGCCTTGTGATGTAACCCCAATTTCCACATTGGAAATATTGGGGTCCTGTGGGTGGTAAAAGTATGCCTCTATTCACAGGTGTAATTATTGGGTCAGATTTTCTTATCAATTGTGTTTTTTCTACTTTCCCTAGATGGGTTATTTTCCCTATAGTATTTCTTTCTTTCTTCACAAAACTGGTTTCATAGGCTCTATTCAAATCTGAAAGCTGAAGCAATGACTACCACAGTAGTCAAAGTCACATAACTGTGCTGTTTTAACTATCCCTAGACGGGCATATGCAAGAAATTAAAAAACTGCATCAGGTAGATTTTCACTAGCATTTCTTCTTTTGTCGCTGTTTCGCATTTTAACCACGTTTCTGCAAGGTCTTTGACCCTATAAAAGAAGGCTTGTGGTGTATCTCCACATGTCTCTTTTAGTTGTCTCAATCTAATTCCATAGGCCTCCTCATTTCCTCCTCATCCTTCAATCATACTCCGTTTTATGTCAGCGTATGGAGTAAGTTTGCTAGTATTAGCTTCCTGGTAAGCCGTTTGTAGATCGTCATTAACTAGTGGCCCCAGATATTGCCACCCCCCCATCCCCTCCTCAGCCACAACTTCCGCAGAGTGAGTAATTCTCAAAAATATTTTTTTAAAAGAAACCAGGTTCTCTTCCCAGGCTATATTTCTGCACGACCACTGAAAGAGGGACGATACAACCACTTTGCTGGTCCAAAACATCAGTAATTCTTCCAATGGCAGAATCCTGACTTGGAGCTAATTATTCAGACTAAGTTTGAAGGGCTTTCTGAAATGTCTCTCTTTGGTGCTGTTGGGAATGAACCTTTCCATTGCCATGTCCAGTTTTTGCTGCTCAGCAGCTTAATTGAGGACAAAAGTTTCAATTTCCTCTTACACCACTTTTCGGATGGTGGGTTGAAAATAAGACTTCAGAAGCTTATTTATGTATGTTGAAATGGTGATTTATTAGTTTGTGTTCATGTAAGGAAGGATAGATAGATTGGTAGGTAGGTAGCTAGGTAGATAGATAGATAGATAGATAGATAGATAGATAGATAGATAGATAGATAGATAGATAGATAGATAGATAGATAGATAGATAGAAAGCGCACCATCGGACCTCCTCTGCAAAGGAGGGCGCCTCCCAGTGCCGGATCGGACACCACGGGGCACACCACAACTAGGAGCCGCCGAGCCCGCCAGTCACAGAGGGTGGGCTGCCATTTTAGGGCCGAGGCCCATCCGCCGTCTGGTCCGCCTCTGAAGCCTTCCCTCTGTAGAATTCCGCAGCAAGGGTTGCGGCCAGGCCCGTGGCGGGCAACCAGTCTGCAAGGGAAGGCTGGATGGCTCTCTCCTTGGGCGGATGGCGAGCAGATGGTGGAGGGGTCCGGGAGCGCACTCAAGGTGTGACCGTCATCTTCGCTCGGCAAGCCACACCCCAGAATTTCTCATTTTAAGATCATTTTATGTTTTATGTTTTTTCTAGATCTTTTGAATATATAGTGGATTCTATCACGTTACTGATCAGGTGTTCAGTGCTTTTTTAAATAAAATTGTAATATAAGATGAGAACTTTTAAAGTCATTTTGTTTGCGATTTGATGCATAGATAACCCTCTCTGTCATGAGCATAGAAGCATGCCATTGGCCCTGGTTCAAGCAAGGAAAATGGCTTCTTTGACGGCAGTTCTTTTAGTAAAATACAGCAATTATCAGGGTTTAAGGGGCTCCTCAGGTCTCTGGCCCACTGTGCCACTGCAGCACCTATTGTAGATACGGTCCCTGCTCTATTTTAGAATTCTAGGCTTTTACACTTCTTCTTTTTCGGTTGAAGCCAACCCGACAGCACAGCTGTCTGGTTTGCTACCAACAATCGGAAAGCTTCCCTGGGAATGCCATCCGCCCATTGCTTACCATTGGCTTTGTAGTTTGTAACTCACATTTGCTTGCTTTCTATTTGTTGGCTTCACTAGTTTTAGGCTGCCCAGCTTGAGTTTGCCCGTTCCTTTGCCCAAACCCTATTGACTGTATTCTTCCACCACTATTGAATTTCTATGCACAGTTCATTAAATCTTGTTCTTATCTTGTCACATTTGCTGAGCATTCATAGAGAGAGGTTACATGTCAGACTCTGTCTTTCATGAAGCTTGGTGTTTACTTTTCTTTATATATTAACAACAAGAGCGTAAGGATCATAGGTCACCCCTGTATCCCCAAGTAAATGTATAACAACAACAAAGGAGTGACACGTAGGTGCTATGGTCAAAAACTTGAAACCCAAGCTCCCAGCCGTTCCGACTCACACCAATAGTGATGAGACTTTGTTAAAGAAAATCATAAGTGAGACACACACAATGGGAAAAATAACTTATTGATAAGAATAACCCTCACTCACCCTAATGGTGACATGCTTCATCATAGGGTTCCCACTGGAGGAACCAAATGTCCCTCCAGTGTGCTTCAACGCCTGATTTACAGCGGAGCAGGTTGTTGTGAAAAAAGTGTTTTCAATATGTGTTATGTGAAAGTGATAGTGAGATTAAAAAATACCAGCTGTACCAGAACTAATTTTATTCAGTGGTCAGTTGATATCGTTAAAAACTGTGAATGGGATACCTTAGAGGTAATATTTTTGCCCCTTGTATCCTATCAAAATACGGTCGACATGTTTCAGCTGTCCCAATATTTTATGCAGCTTTCTTCAGGACCAAGAATATCCCCGGTGGTCCACGCTCGCTAAGGCACGTCCAAACCGAGTGGATATAATGTGTGAAAAATTAAAAATACCGGAATTCTCTGTATCGGCACTCCTACAATTATCAGGGGCCGTAACAGCACTCTCTTATTGTACTGTCATCATGGGCTTAGCGGTGGGGGTGTTCTTCACTCTACTGTTTTCTCAAGTAGCGACTCCCCGCCCGTAACCTGCTACAATCACTGCGGCCGCCCGGATCGACAGTGATTGTAGCAGGTTACGGGCGGGGAGTCGCTACTTGAGAAAACAGTAGCGTGAAGAACACCCCCACCGCTAAGCCCATGATGACAGTACAATAAGAGAGTGCTGTTACGGCCCCTGATAATTCTAGGAATGCCGATACGGAGAATTCTGGTATTTTTAATATTTTTAAATATTTTTCACACATTATATCCACTCGGTTTGGACGCGCCTTAGCGAGCCTGGACCACCGGGGATATTCTTGGTCCTGAAGAAAGCTGCATAAAAAATTGGGACAGCTGAAACATGTCGACCTTATTTTGATAGGATACAAGGGGCAATAATATTACCTCTAAGGTATCCCATTCACAGTTTTTAACGATATCAACTGACCACTGAATAAAATTGGTTCTGGTACAGCTGGTATTTTTTAATCTCACTATCACTTTCACATAACACATATTGAAAACACTTTTTTCACAACAACCTTCTCCGCTGTAAATCAGGCGTTGTAGCACACTGGAGGGACATTCGGTTCCTCCAGTGGGAACCCTATGATGAAGCATGTCACCACTAGGGTGAGTGAGGGTTCTTCTTATAAATAAGTTATTTTTCCCATTGTGTGTGTCTCACTTATGATTTTCTTTAACAAAGTCTCATCACTATTGGTGTGAGTCGGAACGGCTGGGAGCTTGGGTTTCAAGTTTTTGACCATAGCACCTACGTGTCACTCCTTTGTTGTTGTTTACTTTTCTTTCTCTGACTTCAAAGAAAGAAGATTTATAAGACAATCATGCTTGCTACTTGGGTGTGCTACACAAGGTTATGTTCTTTTTCTAGCCAAATCAAAATGTAAATATTTGTGAATGGATTGTGCAGATATTTAAGAATATAGAAAGCAAAAATTAAACACATATTTTGGTAACTCTGAAGTGCTCTGGAAACAAATATTTTAATACGATCAAAACAAATCAATACACTAGGTGATGACAATTCCACACATTATCGTTTGTGCGCTGTATACTTTTATCAGTATGTGTATGCAAATGCAATGGTTATTTCAAATGAATATGTGTTGTCTGTAATGACAGTGCGCTACCACACTATGCATGCTTAATTTACCAAATTCGACTCGACTGCACCTCTCCACAACACTGCACTCTACTTTGCACCACTCCATACTATGCCACTCCACTCCACACAGCGTCACTGCATTATGCTCTGCACCACTCCACATCTTTACCACTCCACTCCATACTGAGTCACTGCAATCTCCTCTGCACCACTCCATTCTATGTCAGGTCATTAAACGCTTCTCTACTCTTCATCACTCGGTTCTCTGCCAATGCACTCTACCCCATCCTACTCTACTCTCTACTATGCACCACTGCACTCTTCACCACTGCACTCTTTGTCTATCCACTCTAAGCAATTCTAATCTACTCTGCACCGCTGCACTCTACGACACTCTACTGTATGCCACTGCACTCTGACACTTCACTCTACTCTGAAACAATCAACTCTAAGCCACTCTATGCCACTCTAAGCCATTCCACTCTGCGTCATTCCACACTATGCCACTCCATGCCACTGCAATCTACCCTGCACTACTCCACCCCACTGCACTCTACACCATTCTACTCAACACCTCTGCCATTGCACTCTACGCCAATGCACTCTACACCACTTTACTCAAAACCAATACACTTTATGCCACTGCACTGTACGCCAATTTACTCTGCACCACTGCTCTGTATGCCACTATACTCTACTCTGCAACACTCTACTCTATACCACTTCATTCTACACTACCCTACTCTACACCATTGCGTTCTATGACACTCTGCTCTGCAACATTGCATTATGCCACTGAACTCTATGCCACTCTAATCTGCACTACGCCAGTGCCCTCTAGACCACTCTACTATTCACCACTGCACCACTCTATGCAGCAGCACTCTACTCTGAATCACTGCACTCTTCCCCAATGGACTCTACACCACTTAACTCAAAACCAATGCACTCTACACAAATCTACTCTGCACCACTGTACTTTACGCCACTTCACTCAAGTCAAGTCTACAACACTCCACTCTACGACACTCCACTACACGATACTCCACTCTATGACTCTCTATTCCATTCTTTGACACCCCCACTCCATGCCACTATACTCCTCTCTGTTTTATGACACACTACTCCAATCTACTCCACTTTACTCCACTCCTCCACTGTATGCCACTCCACTCTATGCTGCTCCAGTCTGACACTCTATGCTACTCCATTCTACTCTATACCACTCAACTCTACAACACTCTATGCCATTTCACTCTCCTACATTACCCCACTCTATGCCACTCCACTCTAGAACAATCCACTCTGCTCTACACCACTCTACTCTACAACACTCTATGCAACACCCTCTATGCCACCCCACTGTGCTCTACACCACTCTACAACACTCTATCCCACTCCACTCTACAACACCCTACTCCACTCTGACACTCTACTCCACTCAACGCCACTCAACTCTACTTCACTTTAAGCGGTCCCACTCTGACACTCTTCTCCCTCCACGGCACTCCACAACACTCTACTCCACTCTATGACACTCCATGACTCTCCACTTCGCTCTACTGCATGCCACTCAACTCTAATCTTCACCACTCTACACCACTCCATGCCATTTCACGACTCTCCACACAACTCCATAACACTCCACTCTACTCCACTTTACGACACCATTCCACACCACTCTCCTTTACCCCGCTAAGTTTTAGCCATGCTGAACAGCAGCCTCACTGGTGTACAACATGGCTAAAACATATTGGCAATGCCAATAGCTCTTGCATAGGCGGGACCTAATGGCTTTGATAATGCTTGGTTAGCATTCATTTTGTGTTTTTTTAATTAGTAGAAACGCCTTTAGATGTAAGACACATTTCCCGCCGCACTCAGTTTGTCCCTGCCATTCAGAGGTAGGTGAACTGCTGCTGTCTCTGACAATTCAAAGCCTTGACCACGTTGCGACTGACTGTCACTGGGCTGCCGGTGACCGTCGCTAGACTGTGCAGCCTAGATAACCACCATTAGAGGCGTGGCAGTCACAGCAGGGAGATCACTCAATGGCCCCCATGTGCAGGGGAATGCTCCTTGCACATCAGATTCAATTATATTTTGTTTCTCAAGACCAAACTCTAGCCTTGGGAATTTATTATTAAATAACAAAAGCATTTGCCAAATGGGCTTAATAGGGATTGTGCCTACTCAAAAAACTCTTTAGCCTTCCGAGAAACCACAGAAGTTGTTCAGAGGGATTATAGGTCCCAGCAAAGCAGACAGGATGTGTTAATTTGGGGGTTGGCCCTAGGCCAAGGAACCTAGACCATTGGCCATTGTCTCCACTAATCAGAAGGGTTGCAACTCTCTAAATTGAGATCCCCTATATTATATTCTTGTTTTTTGTCATCCCATTCGCATTTTGTCCTCTTGCGCTGAAAGTTCACCAGTTTTTGGAATAAGAAAGAGGAAAGGAGATGACCTGAGTGCCATTGCGCTGAAAGGTGTGACCTAAAGTGCTTTCAGGGGTGTTTGCAGAGAGAGAATCCCCAAACCTAATGTGTGTAAGTAAGCCAACATATGTGTTTGGGGCCGTGCATGCCACTGTAAGTAGAGAGAAAACAATCTGATTGACTGCCAGGAGCTGAGCATCTATGCTGGCAACGGGGCATTAAGAGGGCCTCACCTCCATGAACCAGGGTAGTTGGCAGTGAATGTACCAATAGCTTTCAGTGTCCTCCATCCTCTGGTGTTGGCTTTATCTGGGACTGGCTAAGGGTACCACAGGGTACTGGAGGGCAGGTTTGAGGATGGATGATGAGAAACACTCTGTTCATTGTGCTTTGTCTGTGCTCTTTAGTAAAGGAGATGTCACGTATTGTGACTCACTAACAACTGCATTTTAAAGAAAAGCACCTCTTTCTACTAAAATTGATTGTTTATTTTATGTAACTCTTCATACAGCTCACGTGTTACTTTTATCCTGTTTAATGGTACTCAGTTTACAAATGGAAGGCTGAGTCGGGTTCTCTGTAGTTGAATGTGTGACCTGTCAACCACTGCTTGTCAAAAGTGACCGTTTAACTTACTCAGCCATTCTGCTTGCAGATGCAAGAACAAGCCTCTTGTGATTGCCCACAAAGAACAACAAACTCTAGCAAAACCACCTGTGTTTCTTCAACGTTGTCTCACATCTCAGTGTGGTTATTTTTAATGTTGCTCAAGCACTCGTGTCTGTGGTTAGTATCAGCACGCAGATTATCTTTACATCTTCCAGAAAAAACTTCATATCTTCTTTGATGGATCATAACTCACTGTCAACTGCAGAAGACCTTCACACCTTAGCAGAGATCTGAAGTTGCCATATGTCAGCATTGAGTTTTTGTCTTCACTTTCTGGTACAGGGGGCTGATGCCAACGAATCCTTTGTCAAATCTCACACAATATTGTCTAATTTGGGCAAAGATTCCTGGGCATAAAAATAATCTTTAAAGTCATTTTTTCCATTTTCTCCCTCCTGAAACGGCCTGCTAACAAAAAGCGATGGGCAAGAGAAAAACTTTCTCCCCTAAAAGGTTGGAGGATCTATTAACTGAACAGATTGGTTTTACCCCATTTCTGTATAAAAAAAAATGTTTCTTGAAAAATTGAAGCCTACCTTCCCATGACTTTCTTCCTCTTTAGCCCTCTTCCTACATCATGTAGGATAGGGTCCTCCCTCGGGGCAGCCCGGCTTCCCACATACCTTTACCGACTAAGAGGTCGATTATGATGTCTGTCGGAAAGGCTTTGAACAGTATTCGGTTAGTCCGAATCCGATTCAGGAGCCTTGTTCCGACCGAATCGGAAACATTTCCGAACTACCGATTATGATGTTTGGAAACCGTTTGGACTGTCCGACTCTGTTCCGAATGGGGTTCGGAGTAACTGAGTCAGTCGGAGCCGACTAGTACAGCTCTATGAACCGCGTTCCCGACCGAGCGATTAGGATGTGGGATTCGGACAGCCTTTCTGAATTGGTTGTTCTGACATGGAACTACTGCCGGAATCTGACTTTGGGGTACCTTAGCAGGCCCCCCTTCACCTGGGGGCCTCCGAATCAGGCCCGTGGTTATAATTATGGTCCCCCTTTCCAACAATGCAAAGTGTGGCAGTCACTTTGGGATGCCTGCCACAGGGTGCACGATTTTCGGCAATCACCCCTTTCTTCAAGGAGAGCCTTTGTAGTCGGTTGGAACGCCGGCTCCCATTGAGGTCAATGGGAGCCAGACCGAACGGTGTTCACAGCCATTGCAATTGGTCGGTCGGATTCCCCAAATCCGATTTGGTCGGAAACTATTCCGAAACGATTAGGTCGGAATGCTTTCAGACCGACATCATAATCGACCCCTAAAACAGGAGTGGATGGGACTCCATGTGATATAGCCGTAATTTTGTTCTTGCCTAGATTTCTTCTACTTTGTAGATGGAATCTCTAATTCTTCTGTAACAGAGTGACCCCGTCAGCTGCTTTGTTGCTTTCCCTAGACTGTCTTGTAGGAGGGTTGCACATTTTGAATAATCAGTTCTTAAAATAAGATACTCAGGACGTTTCCACAACTGTCATTGGAGTAGGCTGTTACACTTTCCTTTAAATATCTGGTTTAACTAAAGGGTACTATTTCTGTTCACCGCCTTCACATCCTATTTTAACAGTTCCTTTTAAAGGGGCAGTACTCATTCCTGTAGTCTGAGAAGCTTTCATAGGCTGCCTAGAGCGTTTGCCAAGTATTGCCTCTACGGACTCTCCAGTCAACTTAAATGGGTATTGAAACCACAATGTTTCCTGTCTTCCCACACACATAACCCTTTTAGTGATCCTGATTTCCATGGGCTCCTCAGCTTTCTTTTAGTGGCAAAACCTTGTGATGTAACCCCAATTTCCACATTGGAAATATTGGGGTCCTGTGGGTGGTAAAAGTATGCCTCTATTCACAGGTGTAATTATTGGGTCAGATTTTCTTATCAATTGTGTTTTTTCTACTTTGCCTAGATGGGTCATTTTCCCTATAGTATTTCTTTCTTTCTTCACAAAACTGGTTTCATAGGCTCTATTCAAATCTGAAAGCTGAAGCAATGACTACCACAGTAGACAAAGTCACATAACTGTGCTGTTTTAACTATCCTTAGACGGGCATATGCAAGAAATTAAAAAACTGCATCAGGTAGATTTTCACTAGCATTTCTTCTTTTGTCGCTGTTTCGCATTTTAACCACGTTTCTGCAAGGTCTTTGACCCTATAAAAGAAGGCTTGTGGTGTATCTCCACATGTCTCTTTTAGTTGTCTCAATCTAATTCCATAGGCCTCCTCATTTCCTCCTCATCCTTCAATCATACTCCGTTTTATGTCAGCGTATGGAGTAAGTTTGCTAGTATTAGCTTCCTGGTAAGCCGTTTGTAGATCGTCATTAACTAGTGGCCCCAGATATTGCCACCCCCCCATCCCCTCCTCAGCCACAACTTCTGCAGAGTGAGTAATTCTCAAAAATATTTTTTTAAAAGAAACCAGGATCTCTTCCCAGGCTATATTTCTGCACGACCACGGAAAGAGGGACGATACAACCACTTTGCTGGTCCAAAACATCAGTAATTCTTCCAATGGCAGCATCCTGACTTGGAGCCAATTGTTCAGACTAAGTTTGAAGGGCTTTCTGAAATGTCTCTCTTTGGTGCTGTTGGGAATGAACCTTTCCATTGCCATGTCCAGTTTTTGCTGCTCAGCAGCTTAATTGAGGACAAAAGTTTCAATTTCCTCTTACACCACTTTTCGGATGGTGGGTTGGAAATAAGACTTCAGAAGCTTATTTATGTATGTTGAAATGGTGATTTATTAGTTTGTGTTCATGTAAGGAAGGATAGATAGATTGGTAGGTAGGTAGCTAGGTAGATAGATAGATAGATAGATAGATAGATAGATAGATAGATAGATAGCGCACCATCGGACCTCCTCTGCAAAGGAGGGCGCCTCCCAGTGCCGGATGGGACACCCGGGGCACACAACAACTAGGAGCCGCCAAGCCCGCCAGTCACAGAGGGTGGGCTGCCATTTTAGGGCCGAGGCCCATCCGCCGTCTGGTCCGCCTCTGAAGCCTTCCCTCTGTAGAATTCCGCAGCAAGGGTTGCGGCCAGGCCCGTGGCGGGCAACCAGTCTGCAAGGGAAGGCTGGATGGCTCTCTCCTTGGGCGGATGGCGAGCAGATGGTGGAGGGGTCCGGGAGCGCACTCAAGGTGTGACCGTCATCTTCGCTCGGCAAGCCACACCCCAGAATTTCTCATTTTAAGATCATTTTATGTGTTATGTTTTTTCTAGATCTTTTGAATATATAGTGGATTCTATCACGTTTCTGATCAGGTGTTCAGTGCTTTTTTAAATAAAATTATAATATAAGATGAGAACTTTTAAAGTCATTTTGTTTGCGATTTGATGCATAGATAACCCTCTCTGTCATGAGCATAGCAAGCATGCCATTGGCCCTGGTTCAAGCAAGGAAAATGGCTTCTTTGACGGCAGTTCTTTTAGTAAAATACAGCAATTATCAGGGTTCAAGGGGCTCCTCAGGTCTCTGGCCCACTGTTCCACTGCAGCACCTATGGTAGATACGGTCCCTGCTCTATTTTAGAATTCTAGGCTTTTACACTTCTTCTTTTTCGGTTGAAGCCAACCCGACAGCACAGCTGTCTGGTTTGCTACCAACATTCAGAAAGTTTCCCTGGGAATGCCATCCGCCCATTGCTTACCATTGGCTTTGTAGTTTGTAACTCACATTTGCTTGCTTTCTATTTGTTGGCTTCACTAGTTTTAGGCTGCCCAGCTTGAGTTTGCCCGTTCCCTTGCCCAAACCCTATTGACTGTATTCTTCCACCACTATTGAATTTCTATGCACAGTTCTTTAAATCTTGTTCTTATCTTGTCACATTTGCTGAGCATTCATAGAGAGAGGTTACATGTCAGACTCTGTCTTTCATGGAGCTTGGTGTTTACTTTTCTTTATATATTAACAACAAGAGAGTAAGGATCATAGGTCACCCCTGTATCCCCAAGTAAATGTATAACAACAACAAAGGAGTGACACGTAGGTGCTATGGTCAAAAACTTGAAACCCAAGCTCCCAGTCGTTCCGACTCACACCAATAGTGATGAGACTTTGTTAAAGAAAATCATAAGTGAGACACACACAATGGGAAAAATAACTTATTGATAAGAAGAACCCTCACTCACCCTAGTGGTGACATGCTTCATCATAGGGTTCCCACTGGAGGAACTGAATGTCCCTCCAGTGTGCTTCAACGCCTGCTTTACAGCGGAGCAGGTTGTTGTGAAAAAAGTGTTTTCAATATGTGTTATGTGAAAGTGATAGTGAGATTAAAAAATACCAGCTGTACCAGAACCAATTTTATTCAGTGGTCAGTTGATATCGTTAAAAACTGTGAATGGGATACCTTAGAGGTAATATTTTTGCCCCTTGTATCCTATCAAAATACGGTCGACATGTTTCAGCTGTCCCAATATTTTATGCAGCTTTCTTCAGGACCAAGAATATCCCCGGTGGTCCACGCTCGCTAAGGCACGTCCAAACCGAGTGGATATAATGTGTGAAAAATATTAAAAAATATTAAAAATACCGGAATTCTCTGTATCGGCACTCCTAGAATTATCAGGGGCCGTAAAAGCACTCTCTTATTGTACTGTCATCATGGGCTTAGCGGTGGGGGTGTTCTTCACTCTACTGTTTTCTCAAGTAGCGACTCCCCGCCCGTAACCTGCTACAATCACTGCGGCCGCCCGGAAGAAACCACCGAAGTTGTTCAGAGGGATTATAGGTCCCAGCAAAGCAGACAGGATGTGTTAATTTAGGGGTTGGCCCTTTGTCAGGGGAACCTAGACCATTGGCCATTGTCTCCACTAATCAGAAGGGTGGCACTCTCTAAATTGAGATCCCCTATATTATATTCTTGTTTTTTGTCATCCCATTCGCATTTTGTCCTCTTGCGCTGAAAGTTCACCAGATTTTGGAATAAGAAAGAGGAAAGGAGATGACCTGAGTGCCATTGCGCTGAAAGGTGTGACCTAAAGTGCTTTCAGGGGTGTTTGCAGAGAGAGAATCCCCAAACCTAATGTGTGTAAGTAAGCCAACATATGTGTTTGGGGCCGTGCATGCCACTGTAAGTAGAGAGAAAACAATCTGATTGACTGCCAGGAGCTGAGCATCTGTGCTGGCAACAGGGCATTAAGAGGGCCTCACCTCCATGAACCAGGGTAGTTGGCAGTGAATGTACCAATAGCTTTCAGTGTCCTCCATCCTCTGGTGTTGGATTTATCTGGGACTGGCTAAGGGTACCACAGGGTACTGGAGGGCTGGTTTGAGGATGGATGATGAGAAGCACTCTGTTCATTGTGCTTTGTCTGCGCTCTTTAGTAAAGGAGATGTCACGTATTGTGGCTCACTAACAACTGCATTTTAAAGAAAAGCACCTCTTTCTACTAAAATTGATCGTTTATTTTATGTAACTCTTCATTCAGCTCACGTGTTACTTTTATCCTGTTTAATGGTACTCAGTTTACAAATGGAAGGCTGAGTCGGGTTCTCTGTAGTTGAATGTGTGACCTGTCAACCACTGCTTGTCAAAAGTGACCGTTTAACTTACTCAGCCATTCTGCTTGCAGATGCAAGAACAAGCCTCTTGTGATTGCCCACAAAGAACAACAAACTCTAGCAAAACCACCTGTGTTTCTTCAACGTTGTCTCACATCTCAGTGTGGTTATTTTTAATGTTGCTCAAGCACTCGTGTCTGTGGTTAGTATCAGCACGCAGATTATCTTTACATCTTCCAGAAAAGACTTCATATCTTCTTTGATGGATCATAACTCACTGTCAACTGCAGAAGACCTTCACACCTTAGCAGAGATCTGAAGTTGCCATATGTCAGCATTGAGTTTTTGTCTTCACTTTCTGGTACAGGGGGCTGATGCCAACGAATCCTTTGTCAAATCTCACACAATATTGTCTAATTTGGGCAAAGATTCCTTTGCATAAAAAAATCTTTAATGTCATTTTTTCCATTTTCTCCCTCCTGAAACGGCATGCTAACAAAAAGCGATGGGCAAGAGAAAAACTTTCTCCCCTAAAAGGTTGGAGGATCTATTAACTGAACAGATTGGTTTTACCCCATTTCTGTATAAAACAAAATGTTTCTTGAAAAATTGAAGCCTACCTTCTCATGACTTTCTTCCTCTTTAGCCCTCTTCCTACATCATGTAGGATAGGGTCCTCCCTCGGGGCAGCCCGGCTTCCCACATACCTTTACCGACTAAGAGGTCGATTATGATGTCTGTCGGAAAGGCTTTGAACAGTATTCGGTTAGTCCGAATCCGATTCAGGAGCCTTGTTCCGACCGAATCGGAAACATTTCCGACCTACCGATTATGATGTTTGGAAACTGTTTGGACTGTCCGACTCTGTTCCGAATGGGATTCGGAGTAACTGAGTCAGTCGGAGCCGACTAGTACAGCTCTACGAACCGCGTTCCTGACCGAACGATTAGGATGTGGGATTCGGACAGCCTTTCTGAATTGGTTGTTCTGACATGGAACTGCTGCCAGAATCTGACTTTGGGGTACCTTAGCAGGCCCCCCTTCACCTGGGGGCCTCCGAATCAGGCCCGTGGGGATAATTATGGTCCCCCTTTCCAACAATGCAAAGTGTGGCAGTCACTTTGGGATGCCTGCCACAGGGTGCATGATTTTCGGCAATCACCCCTTTCTTCAAGGAGAGCCTTTGTAGTCGGTTGGAACGCCGGCTCCCATTGAGGTCAATGGGAGCCAGACCGAACGGTGTTCACAGCCATTGTAATTGGTCGGTCGGATTCCCCAAATCCGATTTGGTCGGAAACCATTCCGAAACGATTTGGTCGGAATGCTTTCAGACCGACATCATAATCGACCCCTAAAACAGGAGTGGATGGGACTCCATGTGATATAGCCGTATTTTTTTTCTTGCCTAGATTTCTTCTACTTTGTAGATGGAATCTCTCATTCTTCTGTAACAGAGTGACCCCGTCAGCTGCTTTGTTGCTTTCCCTAGACTGTCTTGTAGGAGGGTTGCACATTTTGAATAATCAGTTCTTAAAATAAGATTCTTAGGACGTTTCCACAACTTTCGTTGGAGTAGGCTGTTACACTTTCCTTTAAATATCTTGTTTAACTAAATGGTACTATTTCTGTTCACTGCCTTCACATCCTATTTTAACAGTTCCTTTTATAGGGGCAGTACTCATTCCTGTAGTCTGAGAAGCTTTCATAGCCTGCCTAGAGCGTTTGCCAAGTATTGCCTCTACGGACTCTCCAGTCAACTTAAATGGGTATTGAAACCACAATGTTTCCTGTCTTCCCACACACATAACCCTTTTAGTGATCCTGATTTCCATGGGCTCCTCAGCTTTCTTTTAGTGGCAAAGCCTTGTGATGTAACCCCAATTTCCACATTGGAAATATTGGGGTCCTGTGGGTGGTAAAAGTATGCCTCTATTCACAGGTGTAATTATTGGGTCAGATTTTCTTATCAATTGTGTTTTTTCTACTTTCCCTAGATGGGTCATTTTCCCTATAGTATTTCTTTCTTTCTTCACAAAACTGGTTTCATAGGCTCTATTCAAATCTGAAAGCTGAAGCAATGTCTACCACAGTAACTGTTTTAACTATCCCTAGACGGGCATATGCAAGAAATTAAAAAACTGCATCAGGTAGATTTTCACTAGCATTTCTTCTTTTGTCGCTGTTTCACATTTTAACCACGTTTCTGCAAGGTCTTTGACCCTATAAAAGCTTGTGGTGTATCTCCACATGTATCCTTTAATTGTCTCAATCGAATTCCATAGACCTCCTCATTGCCTCCTCATCCTTCAAGCATACTCCGTTTTATGTCAGTGTATGGAGTAAGTTTCCTAGTATTAGCTGCCTGGTAAGCCGTTTGTAGATCGTCATTAACTAGTGGCCCCAGATATTGCCACCCCCCCATCCCCTCCTCCGCCACAACTTCTGCAGAGTGAGTAATTCTCAAAAATATTTTTTAAAAAGAAACCAGGATCTCTTCCCAGGCTATATTTCTGCACGACCACTGAAAGAGGGACGATACAACCACTTTGCTGGTCCAAAACATCAGTAATTCTTTCAATGGCAGAATCCTGACTTGGAGCCAATTGTTCAGACTAAGTTTGAAGGGCTTTCTGAAATGTCTCTCTTTGGTGCTGTTGGGAATGAACCTTTCCATTGCCATGTCCAGTATTTGCTGCTCAGCAGCTTAATTGAGGACTAAAGTTTCAATTTCCTCTTACACCACTTTTGGGATGGTGGGTTGGAAATAAGACTTCAGAAGCTTATTTATGTATGTTGAAATGGTGATTTATTAGTTTGTGTTCATGTAAGGAAGGATAGATAGATTGGTAGGTAGGTAGATAGATAAGATAGATAGATAGATAGATAGCGCACCATCGGACCTCCTCTGCAAAGGAGGGCGCCTCCCAGTGCCGGATCGGACACCACGGGGCACACCACAACTAGGAGCCGCCGAGCCCGCCAGCCACAGAGGTTGGCCTGCCATTTTAGGGCCGAGGCCCATCCGCCGTCTGGTCCGCCTCTGAAGCCTTCCCTCTGTAGAATTCTGCAGCAAGGGTTGCGGCCAGGCCCGTGGCGGGCAACCAGTCTGCAAGGGAAGGCTGGATGGCTCTCTCCTTGGGCGGATGGCGAGCAGATGGTGGAGGGGTCCGGGAGCGCACTCAAGGTGTGACCGTCATCTTCGCTCGGCAAGCCACACCCCAGAATTTCTTATTTTAAGATCATTTTATGTTTTATGTTTTTTCTAGATCTTTTGAATATATAGTGGATTCTATCACGTTTCTGATCAGGTGTTCAGTGCTTTTTTAAATGAAACTGTAATATAAGATGAGAACTTTTAAAGTCATTTTGTTTGCGATTTGATGCATAGATAACCCTCTCTGTCATGAGCATAGCAAGCATGTCATTGGCCCTGGTTAAAGCAAGGAAAATGGCTTCTTTGACTGCAGTTCTTTAGTAAAATGCAGCAAGTATCAGGGTTCAAGGGGCTCCACAGGTCTCTGGCCCACTGTGCCACTGCAGCAGCAATTGTAGATACGGTCCCTGCTCTATTTTAGAATTCTAGGCTTTTACACTTCTTCTTTTTTGGTTGAAGCCAACCCTACAGCACAGCTGTCTGGTTTGCTACCAACAATCGGAAAGCTTCCCTGGGAATGCCATCCGCCCATTGCTTACCATTGGCTTTGTAGTTTGTAACTCACATTTGCTTGCTTTCTATTTGTTGGCTTCACTAGTTTTAGGCTGCCCAGCTTGAGTTTGCCCGTTCCCTTCCCCAAACCCTATTGACTGTATTCTTCCACCACTTTTGAATTTCTATGCACAGGTCTTTAAATCTTGTTCTTATCTTGTCACATTTGCTGAGCATTCATAGAGAGAGGTTACATGTCAGACTCTGTCTTTCATGGAGCTTGGTGTTTACTTTTCTTTCTCTGACTTCAAAGAAAGAAGATTTATGTGACAATCATGCTTGCTACTTGGGTGTGCTGCACAAGGTTATGTTCTTTTTCTAGCCAAATCAAAATGTAAATATTTGTGAATGAATTGTGCAGATATTTAAGAATATACAGCCTGATTCATGTAGGTAAATTGCACTCGCAAAGGGCCAGATTCTGAGAATCTGGCCCTTTGCGAGTGCGATTTTTGCATTTGGTATTCATGATACCAAATGCAAAAATCGCTATGTAAGAATTCGCATATTTGCGTGGAATGGCATTTAAGGAATCTCTAATAGAGATTCCTCAAATGCTATTCATGACACAAAACAAAATAGCGATTTTGGACTTTTGGGGCCGCTATTTACCGACAGGTCAGACCTGTCGGTAAATAGCAAAAACTCAGAAAAATGCTTTTAAAAGCATTTTTCAAAGTTGCATGTAGCACACACACATGTCCTTTGGACATGTGTGTGCGCAACACCTGTCCAAAAGAGCATTTTAGGGGTGCTACAGGGCGTCCTTTGGACACCCCTGGCACCCTTAAAATCGCTATCTCAGTTGCGAGTAGCAAATTGCTACTCGCAAATCCCCAATCATTCCTATGGGCCTCTTGGCCCATAGGAATGAATGGGGAGTATTTGCGAGTAGCAAATTGCTACTCGCAAATAAAGAACATGTAGGAATCGCTATTTAAGTAGCAATTCCTACATGAATGCCGTTTTGCGTGTCCTCAATAGCGAATCGCTATGATTCGCTATTAGGGACACGCAAAACGGCATGTACATGAATCAGGCTGATAGAAAGCAAAAATGAAACACATATTTTGGTAATTCTGAAGTGCTCTGGAAAGAAATATTTTAATACGATCAAAACAAATCAATACAGTAGGTGATGACAATTCCACACATTATCGTTTGTGCGCTGTATACTTTTATCAGTATGTGTGTGCAAATGCAATGGTTATTTCAAATGAATATGTGTTGTCTGTAATGACAGTGCGCTACCACCCTAGGCATGCTTAATTTACCAAACTCGACTCGACTGCACCTCTCCACAACACTGCACTCTACTTTGCACCACTCCATACTATACCACTCCACTCCACACTGCGTCACTGCATTATGCTCTGCACCACTCCACATCTTTACCACTCCACTCCATACTGAGTCACTGCAATCTCCTCTGCACCACTCCATTCTCTGTCAGGTCATTAGACGCTTCTCTACTCTTCACCACTCGGTTCTCTGCCAATGCACTCTACCCCATCCTACTCTACTCTCTACTATGCACCACTGCACTCTTCACCACTGCACTCTTTGTCTATCCACTCTAAGCAATTCTAATCTACTCTCAACCGCTGCACTCTACGACACTCTACTGTATGCCACTGCACTCTGACACTTCACTCTACTCTGAAACAATCGACTCTAAGCCACTCTATGCCACTCTAAGCCATTACCCTCTGCGTCATTCCACACTATGACACTCCATGTCACTGCAATCTACCCTGCATTACTCCACCCCACTGCACTCTACACCATTCTACTCTACACCTCTGCCACTGCACTCTACGCCAATGCACTCTACACCATTTTACTCAAAACCAATACACTCTATGCCATGCACTCTACGCCAATTTACTCTGCACCACTGCTCTGTGTGCCACTATACTCTACTCTGCAACACTCTACTCTATACCACTTCATTCTACACTACCCGACTTTACACCATTGCGTTCTATGACACTCTGCTCTGCAACATTGCATTATGCCACTGAACTCTATGCCACTCTAATCTGCGCTATGCCAGTGCCCTTTACACCACTCTACTATTCACCACTGCACCACTGTATGCAGCAGCACTCTACTCTGAATCACTGCACTCTTCCCCAATGGACTCTACACCACTTAACTCAAAACCAATGCACTCTACACCAATCTACTCTGCACCACTGTACTTTACGCCACTTCACTCAAGTCAAGTCTACAACACTTCACTCTACGACACTCCACTACACGACACTCCACTCTATGACTCTCTACTCCATTCTTTGACACCCCCACTCCATGCCACTATACTCCTCTCTGTTTTATGACACACTACTCCAATCTACTCCACTTTACTCCACTCCTCCACTGTATGACACTCCACTCTATGCTGCTCCAGTTTGACATTCTATGGTACTCCATTCTACTCTATGCCACTCAGCTCTACAACACTCTATGCCATTTCACTCTCCTACATTACCCCACTCTATGCCACTCCACTCTAGAACAATCCACTCTGCTCTACACCACTCTACTCTACAACACTCTATGCAACACCCTCTATGCCACCCCACTGTGCTCTACACCACTCTACAACACTCTATCCCACTCCACTCTACAACACCCTACTCCACTCTGACACTCTACTCCACTCAACGCCACTCAACTCTACTTCACTTTAAGCGGTTCGACTCTGACACTCTTCTCCCTCCACGGCACTCCACAGCACTCTACTCCACTCTATGACACTCCATGACTCTCCACTTCGCTCTACTGCATGCCACTCAACTCTAATCTTCACCACTCTACACCACTCCATGCCATTCCACGACTCTCCACACCGTCCATAACACTCCACTCTACTCCACTCTACGACACCATTCCACGCCACTCTCCTTTACCCCGCTAAGTTTTAGCCATACTGAACAGCAGCCTCACTGGTGTACAACATGACTAAAACATATTGGCAATGCCAATAGCTCTTGCATAGGCGGGACCTAATGGCTTTGACAATGCTTGGTTAGCATTCATTTTGTGTTTTTTTAATTAGTAGAAACGCCTTTAGATGTAAGACACATTTCCCGCCGCACTCAGTTTGTCCCAGCCATTCAGAGGTAGGTGAACTGCTGCTGTCTCTGACAATTCAAAGCCTTGACCACGTTGCGACTGACTGTCACTGAGCTGCCGGTGACCGTCGCTAGACTGTGCAGCCTAGATAACCACCATTAGAGGCGTGGCAGTCACAGCAGGGAGATCACTCAATGGCCCCCATGTGCAGGGGAATGCTCCTTGCACATCAGATTCAATTATATTTTGTTTCTCAAGACCAAACTCTAGCCTTGGGAATTTATTATTAAATAACAAAAACATTTGCCAAATGGGCTTAATAGGGTTTGTGCCTACTCAAAAAACTCTTTAGCCTTCCGAGAAACCACAGAAGTTGTTCAGAGGGATTATAGGTCCCAGCAAAGCAGACAGGATGTGTTAATTTGGGGGTTGGCCCTAGGCCAAGGGAACCTAGACCATTGGCCATTGTCTCTACCAATCAGAAGGGTTGGCACTCTCTAAATTGAGATCCCCTATATTATATTCTTGTTTTTTGTCACCCCATTCGCATTTTGTCCTCTTGCGCTGAAAGTTCACCAGTTTTTGGAATAAGAAAGAGGAAAGGAGATGACCTGAGTGCCATTGCGCTGAAAGGTGTGACCTAAAGTGCTTTCAGGGGTGTTTGCAGAGAGTCCCCAAACCTAATGTGTGCAAGTAAGCAAACATATGTGTTTGGGGCCGTGCATGCCACTGTAAGTAGAGAGAAAACAATCTGATTGACTGCCAGGAGCTGAGCATCTATGCTGGCAACAGGGCATTAAGAGGGCCTCACCTCCATGAACCAGGGTAGTTGGTAGTGAATGTACCAATAGCTCTCAGTGTCCTCCATCCTCTGGTGTTGGCTTTATCTGGGACTGGCTAAGGGTACCACAGGGTACTGGAGGGCAGGTTTGAGGATGGATGATGAGAAGCACTCCGTTCATTGTGCTTTGTCTGCGCTCTTCACTAAAGGAGATGTCACGTATTGTGGCTCACTAACAACTGCATTTTAAAGAAAAGCACCTCTTTCTACTAAAATTGATTGTTTATTTTTTGTAACTCTTTTTTTTAAGTTTGAAGTTTATTGAAATAAGAACAGACAAAGGCAGAAAGTGAAGAGACAATCATAAGTTAAGAAAACTAAAACTCTCTTACAAATTATGGCAACGTGGTAAAATTATGTCATACAGAAAGATAAAAATCGTAATAAATATCTGGAACACAAAGGAATAGGGGGATCATCTGGAATAAGAAAAAGCATATAAAGAAAATGCTAAACATTAGATGGAATGAAAAAACATTACAAGCGAATAAGAAAAATGCATCTATGGTGGTTTACGAACTTCAACATTACGTATTGGAGAGTTGGGAGGAGGTCTGGTAATCTCAGATAGATATTCTGTGATGGGGATCCATAGAAGGTCACGTTTAATTGCTAAGGAAATGGGGGTAACAAAATTAGAGTCTAGACGGTGGTTAAAACAAACTGCATTCCACCAAGCAGTAAAGGAAACTTCATTGGCCTGTTTCCAGTGTGATGTAATATGATGAAAAGCAATGGCTATTAAGAGATCGAGCAATTTATGTTTGTGATGGGAGCCGGTAAATGCAGGAGAGAGAGATCCTAGGAAAATGTGAATGATGGAAAAAGAAAAAGTAAAGTGGAAAATCTTTTGCATTTGGGACCAAACCAAGTGCCAAAAACGCAAAATGTGAGGACAATCAAATAACATATGTTTCAAATCAGCTAAGGGACAAGGACAGGACCAACATGTGGAGGGAGTATCTGGGGAAAACGATGATAGAGTTGATGGAGTAAAAAGTGTACGGTTATATATAAAAAATAAAGTTTGTGTAGTGTTTGCAGCTCTGGAAGTATTGTGAATTTTGGACCAGATTTTATCCCATAAAGTGAATGACCAAATTTGAGACAAATCTTTTTCCCAAGCCAACTCAACCTTAGATTTAGTACGGTCTGTATAGGACTGCAAAGATTTATATATAAATGAAGCAGATCGGGGTTGATCGAGAGCATTAGAAATTGAAAGATGTGTGTCAGGAATAGAGTTGGTAATTGGAAGTGAAGCAAGATATTGGGTAAGGGAAGGAATCAATAGTAAGTACTGTTTATGGGAAGAGGATGGCAGTGAAAATTGTGTTTGAAGATGCTGAAAGGGAAGCGGTTGATTATTAGAAAGGAGTTGGGAAATCCATTTTAAACCACAAGAATGCCAAGTTTTCCAATATAAGGAGCGATTACGAATTTTAAAGAATTTATTATGCCAGGTTGAGCATGAGTAGAGGAAGTCGAAGGATAAGTGGATAGTACGTAGGGACAAGGAAGAGAACAGGAATGAGAAAAAATGGGGGAACGAAGAGATGATACATTAGAGGAAAAGGAGAGAACTTCTGTGAAATCATAAGGATGGAGTAAAGAAGATTCTAACGTAAGCCATAAAGGAGGAATATGAGGAAGATCTGAGGAGAGCCAACGTATGGCTTGCTTTAAGGAGAAAGCATTATGATATGACTTAAAGTTAGGGAACTTGATTCCGCCTGTGGACTTGTCTTTTTTCAAAAGAGAAAGAGCAATTCTAGATTTTTTACCCTTCCATAGAAATTTTGTTAGAAGAGAATCTATCGACTTGAAATAATGGTCAGGAATGCGAATTGGAATCATGGAGATAGTGTACAGAACCAAAGGTGCGAGCATCATTTTGATGGAGTCCAAACGTCCCCACCAAGAAAGGAAGAGAGGGTTCCATCGAGCAATGGATGTGTTGATTTTAGTATATAGAGATTCAAAATTAAACTTAAGTGTGTCAGGGAGGCGGGGAGCAAACCAAACACCTAGATATTTAATCTTAGAGGGTTGCCAAGAAAATCCCGAGGAGTCAAAGAGATGTTTTTGACATAAGAGATTTAAGGGCAAAATTTCACATTTGTCAGTATTGAGACGATAACCTGAAACAGCGGAAAATGAAGAAACTTGATTGAGGAAGGAAGGAAGAGTCTTTTGGGGGTTTGAACAATAAAATAAAATATCATCCGCGTATACTGATAATTTAACTTGTTTTTGAGAACCATATTGAAAGCCAGTAATATTATCATCAAGACGAATTTTAGTTAAAAAGGGCTCTAGGGCTAAAATAAACAAGAGAGGTGAAAGAGGACAACCTTGACGTACCCCTCTTTGTAGAGGAAAGTAATCTGAAGTTATACCATTTGCAAAAATTGAAGCGTGGGGACTAGAATAAAGTAAGGAAATAAGAGAAATAAATTTAGAAGGAAAACCAAACCAACGAAGTGCTTGAAACATAAAATCCCAACCTATCCGATCAAATGCTTTCTCGGCGTCCAGAGAGATAGCAGCAAGGGGAGTAGGTAGGGAGGGGGCTTTGCTCAGAATGTTAAAGAAAACACGGGAATTGTCCGATGATAAACGACCTTTAACGAATCCGGACTGTTCAGGGCCAATGATTTCTGGTAGTAGAGGATCTAATCTAAGAGCTACAATTTTGGCAAAAATTTTATAATCAGTGTTTACTAGGGAGATAGGACGATAATGTTTACAAAGGGTGTGATCTTTATCTGGTTTGGGGATCAGACAGATTAATGCTTCTTGGAAAGTTCCCTGAGAGGATCCGGAATTCGAGAACGATTGAAATAACAAAAGGAGCTTAGGGAGAAGAAGGGAAGAGAAATGTTGGTAGAATTCAATGGTAAAACCATCGGGTCCAGGTGCTTTACCGTGACGAAGAACAGAGACTGCACGTGAAATTTCAGAGATGGTGATGTCCAAATCCAACGGTTGGAAGTCAATGTGAGAAGAGTCCGGGGAAGGAATATCTTGAAAATATGTGAGAAGATCATTAGGGTTAGGAGTAGATTCGGGAGTATAAAGAGTTTTGTAAAATGAAACAAATTGAGCCAATATTTCCTTGTCTTTAAACAGAGAAACACCAGCTGAGCCTTGTAGGGATTCAATTTTAGTTCTTTCAGTACGTATTTTGAGATAGTTTGCCAGAAGTTTGCCCATTTTGTTTTGTCCGCCATAATAGCGGGAGTTGCATTTAAGGAGAGAATTCGAGGCAGTATTGGTGGTATGTTTATTAAATTCAATTTTGGCAGATATAAGTTCACGAAGGGAAGATTCAGAGGTAGAGTTATAATAGATATATTCTAGCTTTTTAATTTTATCTAAAATTTGAGTTGACTTGGAGATAGATTGCTTTTTCTTTTGGGAAACAAAATTAATTATGAAACCCCTTGCAGCCGCTTTGAATGAGTCCCATATCATGTGAAAGGAGGATTCCGGGAGATGGTTGAGTGTAAAAAACTCGGTGATAAAGGAAGTAAAACGAGTGCAAAAATTGGAATCAAGGAGTAAGGAATTATTAAAGCGCCAACGACCTGAGTGAGGGGAGAATGGGATAAGGTCCACATCTACAAAAACAGGAGCGTGATCCGAAATTAAAATGGAACCTATATCTGAATGAGTAGCAAGTTGTGCTAGGGGTTTGCTTAGAAAAAGGTAATCAATACGGGATTGGGAGTGATGGGTGGGGGAGTAAAAGGTATACTCTCTAAGGGCAGGGTTACATAGCCTCCAAATGTCAACTAAAGCGTTATTACGTATAGATGTGACAAATTGGGAATGCATTTTGGAGGGAACAAATTTAACTTTTGAATTTTTATCTAGGAAGGGATCAAAAACTTGGTTGCAATCACCACCAAAAATAACATATTTTTCATTAAGAGTTACAAGCTTATCAGAAATAGCAGGCCAAAACATTTTATCAACACCTGTAGGAGCATAAACATTAAAAATAACTAAAGGGATGTTATCAATAAGAAAATTTACGAGAACCCAACGACCATTAACATCGCATTCTTGTGAAGTAACTGAAACAGCTAACTTTTTATGGCATAATATAATTGTACCATTTTTCTTACCTAAAGCGGGAGAGTAAAAAACATGACCCACCCAAGAACGTTTAAGTTTGGTAGCCTCCGTGTCTGTAAGGTGGGATTCTTGGAGGAGGGCTACATCTGCTTTAAGTCTAGTCAAATGTGTTAAAACTCTTTGACGTTTAATAGGGTTATTTAAACCCTTAACATTCCAAGTAACTACTCGGAATTTAATATATTAAGAAAAAATGATAACAAGAGATGCAGAAGGAAAAGAAAAGAAATTGAATGGAGAGGAATGGGATGAAGTAATGAGACTGCGAAAGAGAATCTGTAAGAGAAATATATAAAGAGAGAAAATCAAGAGTAAGGTAGTTGGAAAGACGAGAAAAGAGCAGAGAGAGAAGATAGAGAGAAAGGACACTAGAGAGAATAGAAAAAAGGTGGAAAGAAGTAGAAACATAACAACAAATACAGATGAGAATTGAGGGGTGACGACGCCAGAAGAGGACGACATCAACAACAGAAACTCACGCCATCGAACACCTGAGGGATCAGCTTAGGGTCAGTTGAAGGGAGCAAAAATACACCGGGATGAAGAACATGAGGAGAGGATCTGGAAAAAGACAAAAATGGAGAAGGAGAAGTTATGAGTACATGAGAAAACCAAACATAGAGACTGCGCAGTACTAGGACAATATATATAAGGAAAAGGTGTATACATTAGGATGGAGGGAATCGAACTAGGTACACTAGGGTAACTAAAGGGTGAACATTTTAGTCAGACAGGAGAACACATGGATAATTAAACAGGTCTTGCAGTGTCCATGTTGGTGGTTTCATGGTGACGGAGAAACTCTTCAAGGACATGTGGATCTTCGAAAGTTGTTGTCTTGTCCTTGTAAGTGACCTTGAAGAGGCAAGGGTGGAGGAGACCAAATCTGGCTCCAAGATCTCGTAGTCGTGGTCGCAGGTCAAGGAACTGTTTCCGTCGGTCCGCTGTTACTTTAGCTACATCCTGAGAAAGATACAAGCGATGACCTTCCCACATAACTTGTTTCTTAGCTTTTGCTGCTGATAGAACTTGAAGAAGGTCAGTATATTGCAGAAACAGCATGATGACTCCGCGGGGTTTGGTGGAAACTTTTGGACCAAGTCTATGAGCACGCTGAATATTAAGTGAAGAAGAAGAGGGAAGGTCCAAAATTTTTGGCAAGAAGGTTTGGAAGAAGGCCGTTGGATTGGACCCTTCTGTAAGTTCCGGAAGATTGTAAAGGCGTAAATTATTTCTTCGATTTCTATTTTCCAACTCCTCAGTTTGCCTTCTTAAGAGAGAGACATCCTTCTCCAACATTGAAATTTTTGAACATGAAGTTTGAAGAGTCTCCGTGGATTGTTCCACCAAAAGAACCCGCGATTCAAGAGAAGACCATTTGTCATGAAGAAATTGCAGGGTTTTTGTTGTTTCAGCCATGAAGGGTTTAAGCGCACGGAGTTCTTCAAGGATTAGATCCATGGATGCTGAGTGCGATGTGGATTCTGGAGAGGGAGGACCTTTTTTCTGACATTTTGTAGAGCCAGGTTGCAAAAGCTTACTGGAGGTATTAGATTTAGGAATTGCCCCACGGGTAACATCCTGTTTAGTGGAAACAAGGTCCTCCATGTTTTGTGTCGTGGAATCAGAGTCTGAGGAAGGAGGCAGTTTGGTTTTAGAAGCAGTAAGCTTGAGGGTGCGCAGTTTCCCCATATAAGGCAAGGGAGCAAAATAGCAGCGCTACTCCAGATGCAAGGATAAAGGCACTATTTGTTGTGATAGTATAAAGTACTGAATAATGCGTGAAGGAAGGATCCAAAGTTAGTGATATCACACACAGCCTCTCCGCATGAGTTCCACCAGAAGATTATAAAACTGTGCCAGAAATTATTTACCACATGATAGTAAAAACCCAAGCACAAGGACTAGCTTAGTAATGGGGAGAAAGTCTGAGTAGAAAGTCATTGGCCAAAATGAAAATAACTGTTTTCATTCCATTCATGAATAAACAGTGTTGCAGGCATGTCATTAGCCTGTGAAGTAAAATTGCTGTGAGAAGCGTTTCTTTGTAGAAAAAATGCAGCGTGGAAATGCCAAGTATTGTGAAGAAAACAGGCACTTGATGTGAAGAAACGTAGAAGAAATGGTGCCGGTGGAGAGCTATGGGGTAAATGCGCGTTTATATATATTCATACCTCGCAGTGTTCTGAGGAGGCGCTGTGGCGTGCAAAACAAAACATTCACCAGCTGAGGAGAAACGCGGTAGTTGCGAAAATGGCGGCCGCCGAAATAGCGAGCCGCGTCATGAAGAAAAAATGCGCAATGGAACGGAGTTGAGGGACGCAGTTGGTATTATTCTGCTCACCTCATGCTCCGGCGCTGGAAAAGTGTCACGGCATCTGCGAGAATCCGGGATATACAGCAGAAATCGCTGATATCGGCGCTCGAACAGCGGAGCTCCGCAGTTAAGCCGCCATCTTGTGCGGCGCTCAAGCCACGCCCCCATTTTTTGTAACTCTTCATACAGCTCACATGTTACTTTTATCCTGTTTAATGGTACTCCGTTTACAAATGGAAGGCTGAGTCGGGTTCTCTGTAGTTGAATGTGTGACCTGTCAACCACTGCTTGTCAAAAGTGACCGTTTAACTTACTCAGCCATTCTGCTTGCAGATGCAATAACAAGCCTCCTGTGATTGCCCACAAAGAACAACAAACTCTAGCAAAACGACCCGTGTTTCTTCAATGTTGTCTCACATCTCAGTGTGGTTATTTTTAATGTTGCTCAAGCACTTGTGTCTGTGGTTAGTATCAGCACGCAGATTATCTTTACATCTTCCAGAAAAAACTTCATATCTTCTTTGATGGATCATAACTCACTGTCAACTGCAGAAGACCTTCACACCTTAGCAGAGATCTGAAGTTGCCGTATGGCAGCATTGAGTTTTTGTCTTCACTTTCGGTTACAGGGGGCTGATGCCAACGAATCCTTTGTCAAATCTCACACCATATTGTCAAATTTGGGCAAAGATTCCTGGCCATAAAAAAATCTTTAATATCATTTTTTCCATTTTCTCCCTCCTGAAACGGCCTGCTAACAAAAAGCGATGGGCAAGAGAAAAACTTTCTCCCCTAAAAGGTTGGAGGATCTATTAACTGAACAGATTCGCTTTACCCCATTTCTGTATAAAAAACTTTTTTCTTGAAAAATTGAAGCCTACCTCCTCATGACTTTCTTCCTCATTAGCCCTCTTCCTACATCATGTAGGATAGGGTCCTCCCTCGGGGGCAGCCCGGCTTCCCACTTACCTTTACCGACTAAGAGGTCGATTATGATGTCTGTCGGAAAGGCTTCGAACAGTATTCGGTTAGTCCGAATCCGATTCAGGAGCCTTGTTTCCGACCGAATCGGAAACATTTCCGAACTACCGATTATGATGTTTGGAAACCGTTTGGACTGTCCGACTCTGTTCCGAATGGGATTCGGAGTAACTGAGTCAGTCGGAGCCGACTAGTACAGCTCTACGAACCGCGTTCCCGACTGAGGGATTTGGATGTGGGATTCGGACAGCCTTTCTGAATTGGTTGTTCTGACATGGATCTGCTGCCGGAATCTGACTTTGGGGTACCTTAGCAGGCCCCCCTTCACCTGGGGGCCTCCGAATCAGGCCCGTGGGGATAATTATGGTCACCCTTTCCAACAATGCAAAGCGTGGCAGTCACTTTGGGATGCCTGCCACAGGGTGCACGATTTTCGGCAATCACCCCTTTCTTCAAGGAGAGCCTTTGTAGTCGGTTGGAACGCCGGCTCCCATTGAGGTCAATGGGAGCCAGACCGGGCGGTGTTCACAGCCATTCTAATTGGTCGGTCGGATGCCCCAAATCCGATTTGGTCGGAAACCATTCCGAAACGATTTGGTCGGAATGCTTTCAGACCGACATCATAATCGACCCCTAAAACAGGAGTGGAAGGGACTCCATGTGATATAGCCGTATTTTTTTTCTTGCCTAGATTTCTTCTGCTTTGTAGATGGAATCTCTCATTCTTCTGTAACAGAGTGACCCCTTCAGCTGCTTTGCTGCTTTCTCTAGACTGTCTTGTAGGAGCGTTGCACATTTTGAATAATCAGTTCTTAAAATAAGATAATGAGGACGTTTCCACAACTTTCATTGGAGTAGGCTGTTACACTTTCCTTTAAATATTTGGTTTAACTAAAGGGTACTATTTCTGTTAACCGCCTTCACATCCTATTTTAACAGTTCCTTTTATAGGGGCAGTACTCATTTCTGTAGTCTGAGAAGCTTTCATAGGCTGCCTAAGGGGGTTTGCCACGTAATGCCTCTACGGACTGGCCAGTCACCTTAAATGGGTATTGAAACCACAATGTTTCCTATCTTCCCACACACATAACCCTTTTAGTGATCCTGATTTCCATGGGCTCCTCAGCTTTCTTTTAGTTGCAAAGCCTTGTGATGTAACCCCAATTTCCACATTGGAAATATTGGGGTCCTGTGGGTGGTAAAAGTATGCCTCTATTCACAGGTGTAATTATTGGGTCGCATTTTCTTATCAATTGTGTTTTTTCTACTTTCCCTAGAGGGGTCATTTTCCCTATAGTATTTCTTTCTTTCTTCACAATACTGGTTTCATAGGCTCTATTCAAATCTGAAAGCTGAAGCAATGTCTACCACAGTAGACAAAGTCACATAACTGTGCTGTTTTAACTATCCCTAGACGGGCATATGCAAGAAATTAAAAAACTGCATCAGGTAGAGCTTCACTAGCATTTCTTCTTTTGTCGCTGTTTCACATTTTAACCCCGTTTCTGCAAGGTCTTTGACCCTATAAAAGAAGGCTTGTGGTGTATCTCCAGATGTATCTTTTAGTTGTTTCAATCTAATTCCATAGGTCTCCTTGTCTCCTCATCCTTCAAGCATATTCCGTTTTATGTCAGCGTATGGAGTAAGTTTCCTAGTATTAGCTGCCTGGTAAGCCGTTTGTAGATCGTCATTAACTAGTGGCCCCAGATATTGCCACCCCCATCCCCTCCTCAGCCACAACTTCTGCAGAGTGAGTAATTCTCAAAAATATTTTTTAAAAAGAAACCAGGATCTCTTCCCAGGCTATATTTCTGCACGACCACGGAAAGAGTGACGATACAACCACTTTGCTGGTCCAAAACATCAGTAATTCTTCCAATGGCAGAATCCTGACTTGGAGCCAATTGTTCAGACTAAGTTTGAAGGGCTTTCTGAAATGTCTCTCTTTGATGCTGTTGGGAATGAACCTTTCCATTGCCATGTCCAGTTTTTCCTGCTCAGCAGCTTAATTGAGGACAAAAGTTTCAATTTCCTCTTACACCACTTTTCGGATGGTGGGTTGAAAATAAGACTTCAGAAGCTTATTTATGTATGTTGAAATGGTGATTTATTAGTGTGTGTTCATGTAAGGAAGGAGAGATAGATTGGTAGGCAGGTAGGTAGGTAGATAGATAGATAGATAGATAGATAGATAGATAGATAGATAGATAGATAGTCTTTGGGCTGACGGGTGATATTCTCTGGTAGGTGGACGGGTCCACTTCTTGTTTCTAAGAACTTCTTCTCTTCTTCTTGTAGGCAGGGGCAGTGCAGTGGCCACCAACAGCCCCTTGGAGAACAAAAAATCATAACCACAGGTTATTTAAAACAAAATGACTAATACTCCCTTAAACGAAAACTCGTTTTTTCTCAGTGAGATTATTTCAACTGTAGGATGAGGCCTCCATCTTTTCCTGTCACTTATTCAGTAGTTGGTGGGAGGTTGTTTAATATCAGGGAAAGGGATTCTTCAGGGCGGTCCCTAGGATAGTATTCCTTGATCAGTTACCTATCTTGGAGTAAATCTGACAAGCAAGGGGAGATTTGCATTTCTGACACTTACTATTGGCGTCTACCTGTTTGTGAAAATATAGTTAGTGTAGAGGCAGTCTCAAGTCACCTGTTACTCGCAAGCATAGGGTAATTAATATCTTTCCTAATACTATTTGAGGCTATTGTGTTACCTGCTTTATGTAAACAAATAAAAAAAGTTAACAGAAGCCCATTGATGCAAGTCCCTCTACTGCCTTTTCCACCCCAGCACCTATTACGACTTCCACTCACTTGGGTTACCGCAGCCTTCCAGCACTGAGGTGCATTGAGCTCATTGTTGGCAGTGCTCATCTCTCCACTCTCATCCTTCTGACTATTGGTGCTCACTCCCTCATTGCCTCGAGGTGACCTCTTGGGTTTCCGGCCCTCCTGAGTGCTCTCCCCATTCAGCTGCTTGGCATCCACAGCCTCCTCTCCTGATTCTTCAGTGTTTTCTGCTCACTTTAACCAGTAGTCCATTGTTACTTTCCAACGAAAGAAGCCTTCAATCAATAAAAGGTTTCACTAAGAAGCTATGAGCGAGTCCCGTGGGTACAATTAAAAACATATACCAAGCTAAAACAAAGGCGGCCGTAACCTACGGGGCTGGCGTTTGGGGGATGGCCCAAATTGAACAACTGCAAAAAAGGAAGACATCTTTTTCAAGTCCATGGTCTCATTACCATCCTCAGCCTCCAACTTTAATTTACATCTGGAATTAGGGCTCCCCTACCTCTCTGACTCTATCAGAATGGCGCCGATCCTGCTGGGGCACTCCATCTGGCGAAGGTCAACGGTCAACTTAACCCAACGAATAATCGGGGATTGTATGAGGCTGGATGCGTGTAGCAGGATCGGATGGCTCCGATATTTGGAAGCAGAACTCTCCGCTATCGGGCAGGTAGATCTTTATAGAGATCCCGCTAATTGCAGAAAGTTCCCTAAACAGAAAATAATCAAGCTACTCACACCGAGGGCTAGTTTTGCTCGTAAGGAAAAGAACAGGCAGATGAAATCATTTAGAGCCTATGCCCTCATTCCGTCTAGCCCAGGGGAAGCTTATAGTGCCCACACCGTCACCCGCTCCTCCCCGCACTTGAAAACATTTTTACCCATGAATGATACACCAGACACTTTGTTTATGGGTAAAGAACTGCTGCAGGTTTATTATCATACAACCATAGTATGACATTAGTGGGTCATCTTACGGGCGATCCAGGGCAGGCAGCCCCTCGCTGCCCCGCCGAGGCTGACTACTGGGCAGAGGCAGGAAGAAGAGGTCGCAGCAAGGACGGACCAGGCCCTTTATACCAGGCACGCCCACCCCGGGAAGGCCCTCCCCCGGCTGGAGTGGCATGCAGGTACCTGGGAGGGGCCTGGGGGCTTCCTGGATCCCCTCCCAACCCAAGCGCGCAAGGAGAAAACAAGGGGGAGGGGCTGGGCTAGTGGCCACTAAAGGGCTGCCCTGCCAATGTCCCCCTGCGTGGGACGCGGGCAGCGGCATTCTTACCTTTCACGTTTTACACTAGTCCACCATAGATTTATTTTGTTACGCTTTCGCTTGAACTTCATTTCATTGATGCTTGGGTTTCCAGAGAGGAAGTTCAAGCATGCCGATTTAAGTCTTTGCCCCTGTGACAATGCCTCTTCTCAGACAGATTTACATTTGGTACTTTTCTCCAAACGTTATCAAAGAGAAAGAGAAGCGGATTTTCTCCCTATTTTAAGATGCCATAATTTTAAACAATGTAAGCACCCGCCGCACCCGCCTTGCCTCAAGCGCCACCACAAGCCAGTTTGGAATTAGTTTTAGTGTGCAAGCTCGTAGAGTGCTATTTAGAAAACAATCATGAAGCCGGCCAATTTGCAGCTGTTCGTGGTAGGTTTTTTGTAGTTATCGCTCTCCTTAGGTGCAAATGAGATGCCTTACTCACCACTGAACACTTTACCCGACTTTTTAAAAAAAACATTTTTTAAATCGTTGCAGTTTGTTGCCGTCCCTGCAGCGTCTCTTCCTGCCCGTCCGTCAGCTAGGCTCGGAATTTAACCAAATAAATTAAAAGGCAGCCTGCTAGCTCTCCACACACCGCCGCACCCGCCTTGCCTCAAGCGCCACCACAAGCCAGTTTGGAATTACTTTTAGTGTGCAAGCTCGTAGAGTGCTATTTAGAAAACAATCATGAATCCGGCCAATATGCAGCTGTTCGTGGTAGGTTTTTTGTAGTTATCGCTCTCCTTAGGTGCAAATGAGATGCCTTACTCACCACTGAACACTTTACCCGACTTTTTAAAAAAAACATTTTTTAAATCGTTGCAGTTTGTTGGGAAACTGCTTGAAATCCAGGATAAATCTAGAAAACTGCTGCCTACTTCAGGGGAACAAAAGGTGTCTGGAAAGTTAACTTATAAAGTGGCGGTGGAGCTGCACTGGAAGTGAAATGGAGATCTGGAAAAGGTTCTGCTAGCCCCATGTTGCACCGAGCGAGCCCAGATGGTGCTCGCAAGAGAGCGCCGATAGGGATACCACGCTTGTTTTTTCATAGTGCACTGCACAGTCAGTACCACACAAGCACGAGCATCTCCGTAATCCGCCTGCCCCCACCAGGCTCGCATTCCCGCCCCCTCACCAGGCCGCACATCTGCCTGCCACACTTCTCCTCCCCTCGCACGCATTCCGCTGCCCCTCCTTTCAATCCCCCCCGCCCCACCCCCCGCCAGAAGCCTCGCAAAATAACCCCTCCTTTCTCCCCCTGCCCTGCTGCTCCCTTGATCCATTCTGGCTCTTTTTATTATTATTATACCTCCTTGCAGCCCTTTCAGTCCATTAGAAGACGTGTAAGTTGTTTATCAAGCATGCAAGCGCCACTCACACATGCAGCGCCACTCACACACGCAACGCCACTCACACACGCAACGCCACTCACACACGCAACGCCACTCCCACACGCAACGCCACTCACACACGCAACGCCACTCACACACGCAACGCCACTCACACACGCAACGCCACTCACACACGCAACCCCACTCACACACGCAACCCCACTCACCCACGCAACGCCACTCACACACGCAAAGCCACTCACACACGCAACGCCACTCACACACGCAACGCCACTCACACACGCAACGCCACTCACACATTGTGGGTGCAGATTGTGGGTGCAGATTGTGGGTGCAGATTGTGGGTGCAGATTCAGAGTGCAGATTGTGGGTGCAGATTGTGGGTGCAGATTGTGGGTGCAGATTCAGAGTGCAGATTCAGGGTGCAGATTGTGGGTGCAGATTGTGGGTGCAGATTGTGGGTGCAGATTCAGAGTGCAGATTCAGAGTGCAGATTCAGGGTGCAGATTCATTGTGCAGATTCAGGGTGCAGATTCAGGGTGCAGATTGTGGGTGCAGATTCAGGGTGCAGATTGTGGGTGCAGATTGTGGGTGCAGATTGTGGGTGAAGATTGTGGGTGCAGATTGTGGGTGCAGATTGTGGGTGCAGATTGTGGGTGCAGATTGTGGGTGCAGATTCAGGGTGCAGATTGTGGGTGCAGATTGTGGGTGCAGATTGTGGGTGCAGATTCAGAGTGCAGATTCAGAGTGCAGATTCAGAGTGCAGATTCAGGGTGCAGATTGTGGGTGCAGATTGTGGGTGCAGATTGTGGGTGCAGATTCAGAGTGCAGATTGTGGGTGCAGATTCAGAGTGCAGATTGTGGGTGCAGATTCAGAGTGCAGATTCAGAGTGCAGATTGTGGGTGCAGATTCAGAGTGCAGATTCAGAGAAAACGCAGCAGCACCACCACCATTGCAATGCAATAGGTCTCGTTTTAACGCAAATTTAAGCTATAGGCCTTGTAAATGACAAAGCCTTTTATTTATGTTCCAAAAACCAGAACGCAAAAATAAAGGGCATTATCATTTACAATGCTAATAGTTCAGACTCGCGTTATTGCGAGACCTATTGCATTGCAAATGCTTGTTAAAATCCCTACCTAACCCCTATGTATGTTTTTCGGTCGCATCATTCTTGTGGGCATGCATAAGGATCAGAAAGTCGTGGGGTTCGTTATCTTAATGAGCTACGAGGGGCACCTCATTTTAAGAATGTTTCTTAATTGTTTTCTACGGTTTTTATGAGATCAGTATGTCATGATGAAATTCTGCTTTTAAGATCTATTTGTAAACAGATCGAATAAAGATTTTAAAGAAAAACTGAAAATAAAAGCAGCCTAGTCTCCCTGCCCATTTTCAGGTGCCTAATGCAACTTGTGCCTGCACACTGTGAAAGCCACATCTTACAGGCCTTGAGGAGGCATCTTTGTCTCAAGCTCTTATCAATCTGCTCCACAGTGGCCCACAGTAATACATAGATCCCGGCTCCCCTATATGTCTTTCCCCCTTTGCTCAGGCAAGAAGCTACCAGGGTTCGCCTGCCTTCCCAACATATTTATTATTTCACTTCTAAGGGAGGTTTTTTACCGACAGAGAAAGGAAGTCAGAGTTGGAAGTCATTTGGACAATGCCCTCAAAATCTATATTTTTCATATATCTATTTGTTTTATGTTTTTTCTAGATCTTTTGAATATATAGTGGATTCTATCACGTTTCTGATCAGGTGTTCAGTGCTTTTTTAAATAAAATTGTAATATAAAATGAGAACTTTTAAAGTCATTTTGTTTGCGATTTGATGCATAGATAACCCTCTCTGTCAGGAGCGTAGCAAGCATGCCATTGGCCCTGGTTCAAGCAAGGAAAATGGCTTCTTTGACTGCAGTTCTTTTAGTAAAATGCAGCAATTATCAGGGTTCAAGGGGCTCCACAGGTCTCTGGCCCACTGTGCCACTGCAGCAGCAATTGTAGATACGGTCCCTGCTCTATTTTAGAATTCTAGGCTTTTACACTTCTTCTTTTTCGGTTGAAGCCAACCCGACAGCACAGCTGTCTGGTTTGCTACCAACATTCGGAAAGCTTCCCTGGGAATGCCATCCGCCCATTGCTTACCATTGGCTTTGTAGTTTGTAACTCACATTTGCTTGCTTTCTATTTGTTGGCTTCACTTGTTTTAGACTGCCCAGCTTGAGTTTGCCCGTTCCCTTGCCCAAACCCTATTTACTGTATTCTTCCACCACTATTGAATTTCTATGCACAGGTCTTTAAATCTTGTTCTTATCTTGTCACTTTTGCTGAGCATTCATAGAGAGAGGTTACATGTCAGACTGTCTTTCATGGAGCTTGGTGTTTACTTTTTTTCTCTCACTTCAAAGAAAGAAGATTTATGTGACAATTATGCTTGCTACTCGGGTGTGCTGCACAAGGTTACGTTCTTTTTGTAGCCAAATCAAAATGTAAATATCTGTAAATGAATTGTGCAGATATTTAAGAATATAGAAAGCAAAAATTAAACACATATTTTGGTCATTCTGAAGTGTGGTGGAAACAAATATTTTAATACAATCAAAACAAATCAATACACTAGGTGATGACAAATCCACACATTATCGTTTGTGCGCTGTATACTTTTATCAGTATGTGTGTGCAAATGAAATGGTTATTTCAAATGAATATGTGTTGTCTGTAATGGCAGTGCGCTACCACAATATGTATGCTTAATTTACCAAACTACACTCGGCTGCACCTCTCCACAACACTGCACTCTACTTTGCACCACTCCATACTATGCCACTCCACTACACACTGCGTCACTGCACTATGCTCTGCACCACTCCACATCTCTACTACTCCACTCCATACTGAGTCACTGCACGCTCCTCTGCACCACTCCATTCTATGTCAGGTCATTCGACGCTTCTCTACTCTACACCACTCGGTTCTATGCCAATGCACTCTACCCCATCCTACTCTACTCTCTACTATGCACCACTGTACTCTTCACCACTGAACTCTTTGTCTATCCATTCTAAGCCATTCTAATCTACTCTGCACCGCTGCACTCTACGACACTCTACTGCATAGGTCTTCAAACTGTGGGGCGCGCACTTCACCCCACCACTTCACCTTCGCGCGTGTGTCTCAGCCGGGGCTGCTGCAGCTCCAGCTGCTGGGGGCTCGGCTGAGAGTGTCTGGAGTCACAGGTCAGAGGACTGAGGCGCAACATGGGGCTAATTCTTCCAGCAATATGAAGAGTAGACATTCAGGGTCTCAAGAAGGGGTGAAAAAAACAAAGCCTTGTTAATGCGAAATCGACTTTTAAAGACCTGTGAAGTACTCTGGTGCGGCTGTTTTAAAGTGCTAAATTCAATTGAACAGATGTAAATTGCAATTTACGACTGTGTTAAATTATTACAGTAACTTGATCCTGGTGTATTTGGAAGCAAGTGCTTCATGGTGAAGTAGGTTGTAGTTGATATTTGTGTAGGTGGAATTGTAGTAAGGTCGAAACTTGGGTATCATATTTCGGAGTTTATTTTTCGTGAATAATGCTTTTGCCGTTTATGCTACGAAGACCACCCCTCTCTGATTAGGCCATGCAGCAATCTAGGTTCTGGCCCACCTTTGGATCATGACTTTAAGTCCCAGTCACAAAGGTAGAGCAGAATTTAATAGCAGAGTAAAACTTTGCTGTTATGCTTTTAACAGACTGTCTCAAGATGAGGGGCACCATGACGGATAAGGATGGGAGAAGACCGGAATAATTAGCACAGGTAGATGTTGGGTACAGAATTTATTGAAATGGAGACTTTTAAATTATTTGCTTAGCTTGAGTAGATGCTTTCTGTCGGACCTTAGGTCAGTCTTACTATAGGACCCTGTTCTTCACAAAGTGTGTGATAACAGTACATGCATGTGCCTTAGCAGGGTACAGCAAGATCTAAACAGCCTGTTCAAAATTTGTATAAACGCCGCTGTAATTTTATGCAACTTGAGTTATCAAGTGCATATTATCTAATTTCTGTTTTTCCTAAGCTTACACTGATCTCGCAATTTACAATGGTAGGATACTTGTTTTGAGCAGAAAATGTCTTGCGAGAAGTGTGCAGATGCATGTCTGCTGCGTACGCATGTTCTGTGCTGGTAATGTTCACAATGTGAATTTAAAATCTATATGGCAAAATACATTAAGCAGGTTTCTCAGATGACTTCTTTACCAAATTACATACCTCTGGGCTTATTTATGAAATTAGTGGGAACACTCACCGCAATGCCTATAGAATATAGGTCTTCAAACTGTGGGGCGCCCCCCCTGGGGGGGGGGGGGTAGCATCCCTTCTGGGGGGCGCGCACTTCACCCCTCCACTTCACCTTCGCGAGCTGAGCTCGGCTGAGAGTGTCTGGAGTCACAGTTCAGAGGCCAGAGGGGCAACAGTTAGGGAGGGGGGCTAATTCGTCCAGCAATAGGAAGAGTAGACATTCAGGGGCTCTAAGAAGGGTTACAAAAAGCAAAGCCTTGTTAACGCGAAATGGTCTTTTAAAGACCTGTGAAGTACTCAGGTGTGGCTGAAAGCTCCAAAACTGTCTGTGTGTGTGCCCGGGGAAGCTGTCTCATACCTGAAGGACTGGACTTTTAACAGAACCAGCGGTGCCAGGGAACAACACCTATAACCTTCATGGGATACCTGTTCGGCGCACAAGTGACAGAGACACGGGACACTTCCTTCGGCGTCAAAGATCAGCGTTTATTACTGCAGGGAGGCAAAAGTCACAAGAAGTACAATGAATTGTAAGTTCTGAGAGTCTGCTTCAAATTGCATATGTGGGTCGCTCCTTTTATACTAGTTTTCGACATAGACTAACATTACGAACAAAAGGTTACAACACAGTTCCCACAGTAAACTTCAAAGGCTTCATTCATGGCATCGGAAACCCGGAACACACTGATAATAACGTTTGCCGGTTCCCAACTGTAAATGCACATCTTCTCACCATTAGGCACATTCCACTCTAGCTGTAAAAGGATGAGGGTAGAGACAAGAACAGCTGCAAGGAAGTTAGACAACAGTAGAGGAGAGAGTGTGAGGGTAATATCGGAAGGCATAATCACAGGATCAAAGGGTTCAAGCCGAGCGCATGCAAGGCTGAAATAATAGGCCTCCGTGGGAGGATTACCCTCAAGCGGAGCCATCTGCCTTCGCAGTGTCATTCCCCCGGTCATAGAAGATGCATGAAAGGAATATGCATCTTCCGTAAGGCTTGGGACCTAAAGGGTCACGAGGCGGACAGTTTCCTGCTCGCTGACTACGTGAGGGCAAGAAACAAAATGGATGCCGTATCTAAAATGGAACCCAAAGGTTCGGATGCAGAAACACGTAAATAAGGCGAACCCCGCCAAGTAGTGTAGCGAAAACGCGTACACTTACTGAACTCGTCATATACGGTTCATAGATACCTTACTTGCCCATTTTCGTTTATGTTCGAAACATCGTAATGATTCTCACGGAACCTCAGACGCTCCTTTTGCCCTCATGTAGGCAAGAACTAATTGAAGTCAGAGTCGATCTCGATATTCATCAGGTCATTCAGATGTTGTTGTAACATTATTTTATCCATCAATGCCCCTTTGGTAACAGATGGCCTTCTTATACACGTAGTAGCACAGAGGCCACATAAGGCAGGACCACACTGCACACAAAGACAACATGTGAATAGGAACGCCACAACAACCCCTATGACCATCAGAATTTTCCAACCCCAAGTCGACATTAGACCCCAAAACCATCCTAGTAGCGTCCAATCTCCCTCGTCCACGTGTATGGACTCTGAGATCTTATGCAACTTCGTGATGGCTTGATAGACAGTTGGAGCATTATCTGGTATGAATATGCAACAACTAGAATGGATGACCTTACAGACTCCTCCCCTATCTGCTAGTACTACGTCTAGAACCATACGGTTCTGCAACGTCATAAGCCTATCCGCTTGAAGCTCTGCTGTCAGGTTACCAAGGGCACTTGCAGTTATGTTGGCAGTCGACTCTACCACGCGAGTTAACTGTCTCAGATTCCTGCTATTAACCATAGGGCCCCAGAACGGAAGGAAACCCTTAAAGAAGTCTCCTGCTTCTTGACCGGAAGTATCTTCTTTACTAATGACGCCTCTTACAGTTCTCTTGTGGTAATCTGAGGCAACAGTGAAAGTCGGTGGCAAAAGATTTGCGATATAACACGTACCCGAAAAGTCATGGGGCAACCATGTATATGCGCGATCATAACATACAAAATAGGTGCCCTTGGCAGTTAGGAAGACAGGGGAAGAGAGCATTGGTAAAACATAAGTATCTACACAAGCACTCTTCCCAAGCTGAGCTCTCGGATTTCGGCCCTGACCCTGCAGACAGAATCGGCCTAGGTGAGGCACAATCCAGATCGGGGATGAGCTTTTGAGCTGTCTATCACCCACTGATATGCTGTACTCAGCTTCGCTAAGGAATTTATAGGCCTGTACTTCCTCCTCTGGGATGAGTGATACGTCAAAGATGTCTCTTTCTAGATCAGCGATCGCTGTCGCCAGAGGCTTGTGGTACGGACCAGGACCAAAACTTGCTGAGCGCGGCTCTCGATTGGGGTAGGAATCTAATGCACTACGGATCATAATTTGAAATGCTCGTGCTGACCCTTGGGAACTATATGGAAGAACCAAATACGGAATACCCCTATCCATGGTATGTGGCATTAACCCACACACCCAACAATTAGTTGTATTAACCACCAACTGATGCTGGTGCAGGAGTTGAACGAAGGAATTGTTCCTAAACTCAGCACGTCTGACTTGTTCATGTTGGGGCAGAAGGTGAAAGGAATGTGGAGAAACAGTGGAAGCAAAATTCAGATTATAGGAAGGAGGGGTAGGTGAAATGGAAGGCAATAATAATTGAATCCCAAAATATACTCCACCCACCAGAAGCATTGAAACAGTTAGGAACAACATATAGATCTGAAATAGAAAACATTTTGTGCAAAACACTTTTGATCTTTGCGCCGACATTTTCTCTCTTTGCGACAGCTTCGAGAAGTCCATCCTCTAAAGACCGTCCGTGACGTTCTTGACGCACTTCGTTCTGAGTAGCGATTGCCAATTCCCAGGAATTCCCAGAAATCGACAAGAGAAACCGACCTAGTGTCGATAGCTGCTGAACAGAAGGAAGTACCCGCACGGCCCTACGGCCAACCCAGATGATAGGTGAAATTGAATTATTTTAATTCAATAATAGTCTCTTAGCTGCATGAAGAGAAAAGATAAACACAATATAAAATGTCCACAATGTTCATAGCAACAGTAAGTGGTACTGTAAAATCACGAAGGGGAGTAAAAATAGAACTCTTTTATTAGTCTTTATCGCGCGGTCGAAGAAAATATCGACTTTTCCCAGGTTGAGTCTGCTCTTCAAACAATTGTTCTGATGATGAAACAGTATTCAAATGTTCAGGTAACGGATCAGAGCTTGAATTCTCCAATGCTGATGACGAAGTCAAAGTTTCTGATGATTTAGCGTGATTGTCTGATTGCACTGAGTTGTTCTTTATTAACTGAGCATCACCAAATGGCACATATTGCAGTGGAACGTCAGTCTGAGACGATGAAATGCCCTTCTTCACCCATGTATCGGCTGGTAAAGGAAGCGGTATCTTCTTGGTGTGGGTTGCATGAACCCAGTTCTTTCTCCCCTCCAGCCGGACTGCTGTCCTCGTTGCAAGTAGCACTTGATGGGGACCCACGAATCTCGGCTCTAGATTCCGTTTTCGGCCGAAATTCCTGGTAAGTACCCAGTCACCGGGTTGGAGCCGGTGACCAGGACCCTCTGTCTGTGCCGGTAGTGCCTCAAAGACCTGTTGATGAATCAAACTCAATTTAGCAGTCAGATCATAAAGATAGTCAATCAACATTGGATATTCAATCCTATCAAACTCTTTAGGCCTCGGAACCCCCCAAACATTAGCAGGACGGCCGAACACAATTTCATATGGGCTAAGCCCTAGTCGAGAGTGCACGGTCGCCCTTGTCGATAACAGAGCTAGGGGCAGAGCGTCAGGCCATGATAAACCAGTAGTTGCTTGAATTTTTGCAAGTTTCAGTTTCAGGGTACCATTGTATCCTTCTACCAAACCCGCTGATTGTGGATGATTGGCACTGTGAAATTTCTGATTGATACCGAGACCACGACACACACTCTTCATCACACTTCCCACAAACTCACTTCCGTTGTCCGACCATACAACCCGAGGCATTCCATACCTAGTAAAATACTCTTTGAGCAGAACTTTTGCTGTGGACAGGGCAGTATTATCCTTAAGGGGGTACGCTTCAATCCATCTGGAGAATGCACAAACCACAACTAAGACATATTTCAAATTATGGCATCTCTCCATGTGGATGAAATCTAACTGAATGACCTCAAATGGGTACGTGGGGGGAGCGAAATGACCAGGTGGAGTGGGAGTGCCCTTACCAGGGTTATACATCAGACCTACCATACTATTCTTGACCACTCTCTCCGCACACTTACTGATCCCATCATTCTTCCATACAGGAGACAACAACTTACATATGCCTTTCGAGCTAATATGTGCTGTGCCATGAGCCATCGTAACAACGGCAAGTACATACGCATCCGGTAACATCCATCTCTGCTTTTCCGACAAATCAGTCCAACATCCATTCTCGTCTAACTTCCCAGTGCTTTCTTTCCACCGAGTCTTTTCCATTTCAGTAGCCTCATTCTGTATCTCCTTCACACTCTCAATTGTGTCCTCACGAACACTGAATTCTGCCGGCCATCTCACTGGACTTGCAACATACATTCGATTTGTCAAATCTCTAGCAGTCTTCTTGGCAGTCTCGTCCGCAAACGCATTACCACGGCCAACATCATCCGTCACCTTCCGATGCGCACTACATTTAACTATCGCCACTTCTGTTGGCAAAGTAAGTGCTTCCAAAAGATCATTCACAAGTTGTCCATGCTGGATCTTCGTGCCATGTGACGTAAAGAATCCACGTTCTCTCCACAAACGCCCAAAACTATGCGCCACACCAAATGCATACTGGCTGTCGGTAAACACATTCACCCGTTTTCCCCTAGACAGCACACACGCTCTCGTCAAGGCAATTAACTCGGCCGCTTGGGCCGAATTCTGACTCAATCTCGCAGTTTCCACAACCGTACTCAACGTCACTACAGCATACGCAGTCGTTACATCACCATTTGGCAACTTAAAACACGAACCATCCACATACAAAGTACCATTGGGATTTACCAACGGAGTGTTTTTCAGGTCGACACGACCTTTTGTCTCCTCCTCGGTTCTTAAATAACAGTCATGCGGTGCTACATCATCTGATTCCATGCTAATCGGTAACAGCGTTGCTGGATTTAACACATTACAACGTTTTATCCGTATATGACTTGCCAAGAGCGTTAGCTCGTAGCCAGACAACCTTGCACTCGTCGAGTGCTGAGTTTTCGTCCGGTTCAAGAGAGTATCGACTGCGTGTGGAACCATTACCGTAAGCATGTTATTCATGACCAAACCAGCAGACTGTCGAATGGATACCGCAGCTGCTGCTGTCGCTCTTAAGCAACTCGGCAATGCTCTAGCCACTGGATCTAAGGTCGAAGAAAAATATGCACATGGTCGTTGCTTATCGCCAAAGTGTTGCGTCAAAACACTCAACGCGCAACCATCCCTTTCGTGAACGTATAGTGTAAACGGCTTACTGTAGTCAGGAGTCCCTAACACAGGAGCCGAACACAACGCATCACGTAACTCAGAAAACCCTTTCTGACACTCTTCAGTCCAAGGCAAAGGAGTCGGGACATCCTTGCACGTGAGAGCTAACAATGGTTTCGCCAATAATGAAAAATTTGGAATCCATTGTCTGCAGTATGACGTAATACCTAAAAAGGCACGTACATCTCTCTGAGTTCTTGGCACAGTCATTCGAGCAATCGCTGCAATTCTCTCTGGGGTCAACCTTCTCCCTTCTCTTGACAATAAGTGACCTAAGTAGGTTACTTCTTGACAACAATATTGCAGCTTGGAAGGTGACACCTTATGATGTAAGTCACACAAATGGTGTAACAACGACACGGTAGCAGTTCTGCAAATAATCTCAGTATCTGCAGCTACTAATAGGTCATCAACATACTGAATCAAAGCCGCACCTGCCGGTAACACAAAGGCATCAAGCTGACTTTTAAGTGCTTGACTGTAGATTGACGGACTCTCACAGTAGCCCTGTGGAGCGCGTTTTAGCCTAAAACTGCGACCACCTAATGTGAATCCGAATAGGTCTCTGCTTTCCTCAGCGATTGGGATGCTAAAGAAAGCATTCTTTAGATCGATCACCGTGAACCAGGAGGCAGAGGCTGGAATCAGGGTCAACAAAGCCGTGATATCAGGTACCACGGGAAACTGCGGAATCACAATTTTATTCACTTCTCTTAGATCGATTATGAAGCGATACACAGGAGGTTTAGATGGATCAGTTCATTTTAAAATAGGTAGCACAGGACTGTTACACACATTTCCCCGAGTTTCTTCAATGACATCCTTTTGGATCAAGTCGTGAACAATCGCCAATAGCGCTCGCTCACCATCAAGAGAAATACGATATTGAGGTATACGTGGCAATCGTACATTCGGTTTTAATTGGATCACATAAGGAGGGATGTCCAATAGGCCCACATCATTGGGACCCGTGGCCCATAGAGACGCAGGAAGGGAGCTCAATTCCGGTGGGAATTTATCGATCGATAAGTACATAGGAGAAATTACTCTCCGACCTAATGTAAGCTCCACTCCCTCAGGAGAGCAATACAAAGTCGCATATAACCGTTTTAACAAATCCAGTCCCAAGAGATTCTCACCACAACCAGTAGATAGAATCAATGGAGCCTCCAGCTCACGAGGACCAATAGTAAGGGGCAAAGGGCTGGAGACAGGATTGCTAACCGGGGCGCCAGAGAATCCAATGGAAACATTTGTTAAGCCGGACAAAGGTGCGCCAGGGAGTTTTGAATGCATGATGGAACTTTTCATTGCACCAGTGTCTAACAGAAAAGGCTCAACGACGCCAGATGTGGCAACTGCAACGTAAGGCCCTCTCTGATCAACCGGAACTGATACTACTCCCTCTCTTTGTCGATGGCTGTCCTAGTAACGGTCGTCTGACACAATCTCATGTTCCGTGTAAAAATCGTCCACATTGTACTGTGCCGATCTATCGGACTTCATATTGCGCTGATCAAAACAATTATTTGCGTCCGATGAATTAAGAGGGCGCTCGTTCTGACTTTGGGCGTTACCACGACCTCTACCTCTAGAGGGCTGTTGGGGGCCACCACGACCCCCCCTAGTCGACACACCATTGAGGCGATCACGTAGAGCAGGACAATCATACTTGATATGGCCCTCTCGCCTACAATATGCACACTGGTTATACCCAAGTGAAGATCTATAGTCAGAGTTTGTCAGAACGTGGCTGCATTCTATTGGGCTGTGCTCGTGGTCGATACTGCTGTTGCAAATCATTTTGATTTGATCGCGGAGGATACGCTTGCTGCAACAAAACCTTTGTTTTGAGCTCCTTCGTTTTCTTATCTGCACGATCACTGTCTTCCTTTTCCCTATTCTCGTAGTATTGAGCCGTCGCTAATATCTGTGCGGTGGTTGAAACGGCCCATGCACTTTCTGAATTCTTCAATTTGTTGCATAGCTCAGGCAACAAATTCGACACAAACTTGTCGACAAATAACCGCTGACCTCCCTCAGAGCCCATGTCCTGACCGCTGTGGTCGACAAACGCTTCCTCAAACCTTGTAAAGAAATCCGAGACACTCTCGTCTTTCTTTTGCTTACAAGCTGATAATTTATCCCAGTTCACCCTCATCGCTGGCATGAGAGTTTTCATAAGTGTAATGATTTTCTGAGGTAAATCTAAAATCAACTGCTCAGGCTTAGCCCCACCGACTTGTAATGCATCAGCCGCTATTAGTGCAGCCCAATCACCACCTAACTCATTTGCGTGATTTGCTTGGCGAATTTTCGCCCAAACTGGTTGCGGTACGACATTGCCAAACAACATGTCGATGTCGGCAAGGTTCATAACAGAAGCTTCCACCAATTGGGATAGTTCCTTATAATAACCAGCCGGATTCTTACGTGGCTCAGGTAAAGATTGCTTCACTTGCAAATCTTCTGATCGTTTCCATGGGAGGTGTATCCACACTCTTTGAAAGTGCGGTAAGACCGGAGGGTGAGCTTGTGGATCACCAGGCACCCAAAGTGGCGGAACCTCTCTCATAGGATACTGACCAGGAGCCGCTTTCCAATTCTCAGAGTCGTCATCAAATGACACTCGAGAAGGTACTGTCGACCTATGGGCTAACAATCGCTCTAAGGCACGTCGTACATCTCCACCTACAATCATACCATTCAAAAATTGACTCTGAAGCTCAGTTATATCGGGCGGTACAATGTCTACATCATTATTGTACCATTCTTCTCTCAAAAAGTTACACATTTCTTCAAACACGAATCTCTGCGTAGGCTCATTAAACTGAGAAAACGTGTCGAAGACCATGCGTGGAGTGTAGTTAGCAGGGTGTCTTATCCATCTATGTGCCATAGTCACTAATGTCTCTTTTTCCCTTCCACTAGGGATCTGGCTCCGTCTCTGGGGAGTTTCGGAAAGATCAGACGGGAATAACTGACCAGTAAGGGGTGAATAAAGGGTAGCAACAGCGTTAGGGATTCGATTACGAACAGAAGGAGAAGAAGAAAGAAGAGCAGGAGCAACAACATTAGAAGCGAAGGAAAGCATAGTGGGAGCAGGCAAGGTAGTCGGGGTGACAGTGATATGAGGCTGAGGAGGTACAGGCACGGGAGCAGTAGGAGGGACGACTGTAGGACCGGCAACGGGCTGACCAGCAGCCGCCGGAACAACAGGAGGGACTACTGGAGGAACTACAGGAGGAACAACAGGAGCCGTAGCACCCTGTGCATATGGAGGTGGCGAGTTCATGAAATACGGTAACAGGGGATCCTCCTTAGGGTCCTCCTCTTTCTTATCAGAACTGGCTGGTAAAGCCGGATAACATTTGTCTATCCTCATGTGGTGTAATCTAGTAGAGACTTCAATTTCTGATTCTTATCTATCTCGCTGACATTGTCGCACAAGTTGCATTATCGGAGCCATACCATCTTTTTTATTCCTTTTAGACTGTTTGATTTCTTTCTGCTTGGCCTCTTTACGCCACAACCGGAAGGAATCAAACATAGCTGGCCTAGCTTTCTTTTTAAACAATTTAGCTTCAAAATTATCTAAGATCGTGAGATCAAAACTTCCATGTGGCGGCCAACTAAGGACACCATCCTTTTTCGTGTAACGGACCCAGTATTTATTATATATAATAGGGCCCACACCGTGTCGACTATAGAGCTCATATATCGGAGTTCCAACTGGAGGTATCGGACACGAGTCCTCCAACCGGGAATCCATTGCGCAACATTTGAAGAAACCAAGAAAACCACTATGGCTAGGCATCGTGCACACTAACCTAGTATCAAACTTCAAGGGTTACCGAAGCGCTAAATCTTCGTGAAACACAAAACCCTCGGTTTTTGGCAATTGCAACTGTCAAATAACCACTAAGAACCACAACTAAGAACCACAAATGCAATGGAACCATGCATACAACAAAGCTTAATGAGCTCGACAACAACTAAGGACTGGGAGCGACCCACCAAAATACTTAACTGAGAGCACAATGGCGTCACCTGGAAGGCCCGTCTATCGTCTCGCTTATACGAAAGGTCTACGCCGGGCACCGAAACAGGTCGACAGTCAGGGCATCGGTCCGTCGCAGCCGTCAGGAGGCGGGAATCTTCGCGGGAAAGATCTCCGGACCACTTATTTCGACAACCGGATCGATGAAGCGGGGTGCACCTTTTCCTCAGAAATTTCACACGAAGTTCCTCACGATCGTCAGGCTTTGGACCGGTACCACTGATGTCGCCCCACGTTGGGCGCCAACTGAAGGACTGGACTTTTAACAGAACCAGCAGTGCCAGGGAACAACACCTATAACCTTCATGGGATACCTGTTCGGCGCACAAGTGACAGAGACACGGGACACTTCCTTCGGCGTCAAAGATCAGCGTTTATTACTGCAGGGAGGCAAAAGTCACAAGAAGTACAACGAATTGTAAGTTCTGAGAGTCTGCTTCAAATTGCATATGTGGGTCGCTCCTTTTATACTAGTTTTCGACATAGACTAACATTACGAACAAAAGGTTACAACACAGTTCCCACAGTAAACTTCAAAGTCTTCATTCATGGCATCGGAAACCCGGAACACACTGATAATAACGTTTGCCGGTTCCCAACTGTAAATGCACATCTTCTCACCATTAGGCACATTCCACTCTAGCTGTAAAAGGATGAGGGTAGAGACAAGAACAGCTGCAAGGAAGTTAGACAACAGTAGAGGAGAGAGTGTGAGGGTAATATCGGGAGGCATAATCACAGGATCAAAGGATTCAAGCCGAGCGCATGCAAGGCTGAAACAATAGGCCTCCGTGGGAGGATTACCCTCAAGCGGAGCCATCTGCCTTCGCAGTGTCATTCCCCCGGTCATAGAAGATGCATGAAAGGAATATGCATCTTCCGTAAGGCTTGGGACCTAAAGGGTCACGAGGCGGACAGTTTCCTGCTCGCTGACTACGTGAGGGCAAGAAACAAAATGGATGCCGTATCTAAAACGGAACCCAAAGGTTTGGATGCAGAAACACGTAAATAAGGCGAACCCCGCCAAGTAGTGTAGCGAAAACGCGTACACTTACTGAACTCGTCATATACGGTTCATAGATACCTTACTTGCCCATTTTCGTTTATGTTCGAAACATCGTAATGATTCTCACGGAACCTCATACCGGGCTGACACACATGACAATGCCCTTTGAGCCCTTTGGGCTTTGCACACCTGATGTGAAGGCATTTGTATCCCCCAGGTTTTAGTCAGAAGCCCCTTTATGGGCGGCACCCTTATGTGGTCAATATTAACCACTGGGCCCAGCAGCAACCTCATCCCTCTGGTCTTCACAACTGAAACTTGTCAAAAGAGTATGCCTTTGTTCCGGATTTCTCTTATCTCTGATACACACTTTGGGGACCCTACTGCACCCACAGGGTGTGTCCGAACTGCGACCCTTTGCAAGTCGAAACTGGTCAGACAGGAGGTCCAGTATGTTTTTTAAGGCCTTTGACATGGCTGCCACCACCGATTCAGATACTGTCAATTCTCTGATAAAATCTGTGTCCATAACATATCTCACTGTTGTGACCTGCCTCATGTACCCATGCTCTTCAGCCATGTCTGCGTGGAGGTGAGTGACAAAGGGGTACTACGGATTATCAGTGTTTAGCAATGCAATCAGACCCCACGGCCCTAGCTGCTGTTGGAACTTGCAGGGAGGGCAGAGATTGAAGTGGGACAGCTCACAGGGGAGACTGCCCACTGGAGCTCTCCTCAAGTCATGTGACGTCTAAAACCGGAAGCATGGCAACACCTTGCCTTACACCACATAATCAATTTTTCAATTGTGTCAGAAAGCATGTTATGTGGAATTTTTTTTATATAGAATAAAACTATAACTATTCTTTATTGTTTGGTTAAAACCATTACAAATTAAAACTTGATCAGTTCATTGTAAAAAGGACCACTGAGTAGAAACCCACTAGAGCATTGTCAATAAATGATAGTCAGCATATAAATTATTATTATTTTTTTCTAAAATAGAATGCAGAAGTTATAAGTTATTTAAAATGTTTGAATGCATTGTGGGCAGATTGTCTTCGCCTGGAGGACCGGGAACAGTACAGCTGATGTTAGCAATTTGATGTTTTGTTGTTAATCCGGAGGCTAACTCCCGGATTTGGCAGCGCTAATTTCTTCCAGCTGCTTTGACGCTTTGTGGAGTAATTTAGTGAGCCCAATGTTCAGCTTGGAGTTTTCAGGATTGAGGGCTGCTATTATGGCCTGACGGCAGGTTTGAACTCCTAGCCTGATCCATTCGCCTCGCAGTATTAGCTGTCTGTCTGTGAGCATAGCGGGGTATGCAAAAATTATGTGTTCCAGTGTCTCAGAGTGATAGCCACACAACCTGCATTCGATGTTGTAATCTGATATCTTGTTTAGGGGCAAGGATGTGGCACAGCAGCCAGAGCTGATAACTGTAGAGCTGGGAAAGCAGGTTCAATTCTTGATGTCTGCTCAACATCCTGTGATTCTGGGCAAATCACTTAATTTCCCTGTGCTTACAAAAAATGAATGTGTGCTTGTGTAATGTAAAAGATGCGACTGTAAAGCGCTCCAATACCTCTGGGTCATGTTTGCACTATATAAAACTGCAAAAAATATATTACAAAATGTTGTGAGCACTCCTGTTTCAAGGCACTGCTCAAGAGTGGAGCTCAACCAAAGTATGGCAGAAGCAAGAATCCATCAACACATTGTCTCTGTGGAGAAAAACATGCACTCTCACACCTGTGTTTTGGGAGTGTTTTTGCTAATCTATCCTAAATTTTGTGTTTTATGTGAAAAATAAAGCACCAATGTAATTTTTTGTGCACATTTTTTTCTTGGAGTCTTTTCATTTGAACTTTAGAATAAGCACATGGACTACTAAAACTTCACACTCTACCTTTATTTAATATTATTTGCTCAATACGACCTGGGATCTGCAGGAGGGAATGGCCATCAATGATGCAGAGTGCAGAACTTTTTGTCACATGGTGGAAGCGGTGGGGGGGCTCGACGTGTAAAAAGGTTTAGATGGGGTGGCTCGGCCGACAAAAGTTTGAAGACCTCTGCTCTACTGTATGCCACTGCACTCTGACACTTCACTCTACTCTGAAACAATCAACTCTAATCCACTCTGTGCCACTCTAAGCCATTCCACTCTGCGTCATTCCACACTATGCCACTCCATGCCACTGCAATCTACCCTGCGCTACTCCACCCCACTGCACTCTATGCCATTCTACTCTACACCTCTGCCACTGCACTCTACGCCAATGCACTCTATACCATTTTACTCAAAACCAATACACTCTATGCCACTGCACTGTACGCCAATTTACTCTGCACCACTGCTCTGTATGCCACTATGCTCTACTCTGCAACACTCTACTCTATACCACTTCATTCTACACTAGCCTACTCTACACCATTGCATTCTATGACACTCTGCTCTGAAACATTGCATTATGCCACTGAACTCTATGCCACTCTAATCTGCGCTGTGCCAGTGCCCTCTACGCCACTCTACTATTCACCACTGCACCACTGTATGCTGCAGCACTCTACTCTGAATCACTGCACTCTTCACCAATGGACTCTACACCACTTAACTCAAAACCAATGCACTCTACACCAATCTACTCTGCACCACTGTACTTTACGACACTTCACTCTAGTCAAGTCTACAACACTCCACTCTACAACACTCCACTACACGATACTCCACTCCATGACTCTCTACTCCATTCTTTGACACCCCCACTACATGCCACTATACTCCTCTCTGTTTTATGTCACACTACTCCAATCTACTCCCCTCTACTCCACTCCTCCACTCTATGCCACTCCACTCTATGCTGCTCCAGTCTGACACTCTATGCTACTCCATTCTACTCTATGCTATGCTCTACACTCCTCCACTCTATGCTATTTCACTCTCCTACATTACTCCACTCTATGCCACTCCACTCTAGAACAATCTACTCTGCTCTACATCACTCTACAAGCCTCTACGCAACACCGTCTACGCCACTCCACTGTGCTCTACACCACTCAACAACACTCTATCCCACTCCACTCTACAACACCCTACTCTACTCTGACACTCTACTCCACTCTACACCACTCAACTCTACTTCACTTTAAGCGGTTCCACTCTGACACTCTTCTCCCTCCACGACACTCCACAACACTCTACTCCACTCTATGACACTCCATGACACTCCACTTCACTCTACTGCACGTCACTCAACTCTAATCTACACCACTCTATACCACTCCATGCCATTCCACGACTCTCCACGCCGTCCATAACACTCCACTCTACTCCACTCTACGACACCATTCCACGCCACTCTCCTTTACCCCACTAAGTTTTAGCCATGCTGAACAGCCGCCTCATTGGTATATAACATGGCTAAAACATATTGCCAATGCCAATAGTTCTTGCATAGGCGGGACCTATTGGCTTTGAGAATGCTTGTTTAGCAATCTTTTTCTGTTTTCTTTAATTAGTAGAAAGGCCTTTAGATGTAAGACACATTTTCCGCCACACTCAGATTGTCCCACCCATTCAGAGGTAGGTGAACTGATGCTGTCTCTGACAATTCAAAGCCTTGACCACGTTGCGACTGACTTTCACTGGGCTGCCGGTGACTGTCGCTAGACTGTGCAGCCTAGATAACCTCGAAAATAGGGGAATTAATTAAATTTCAAATAATTTATAGGACTCAAGTATGTTTTGTCACGGGTTGGTGGCACCTGGTAGGTGTGCTCATGAAGCCCTCACCCACCAACCTAGTTGGTGGCATGCTTCATCATCGGGCCCACCCAGTGACACCTAGCGTGTCCCGGGTGTGCTTCGACGCCTGATTACAGCGGAGCAGGTATGTCGCTGAGTGTGCGGTGAAGAGTGTTAAGGGAGGTGAGTTTTAAAACGGTGAGTTTTAAAACGGCTTGGCGGGGATCCCAGTGCCCGAAGGCCAATTATACTTTAATAGCTGGGTCACCGTCAGCGGTTAAAAATAAGGCTATTGGATGTTAGAGGCGAGTTACGACCTCCCACATCCTGGGGTATGTCACCCCGCCAAGCCGTTTTAAAACTCACCTCCCTTAACACTCTTCACCGCACACTCAGCGACAGTGTGGTTATTTTTAATGTTACTCAAGCACTCGTGTCTGTGGTTAGTGTCAGTACGCAGATTATCTTTACATCTTCCAGAACAAGCTTCATATCTTCTTTGATGGCTCATGACTCACTGTCCAACTGCGGAAGACCTTCACACCTTAGTAGAGATCTGAAGTTGCCATTGAGTTTTTGTCTTCACTTTCTGGTACACGGGCTGATGCAAACGAATCCTTTGTCAAATCTCTCACAATATTGTCTAATTTGGGGAAAGTTTCCTGGGCAATTTTTTTTTTCATTTCATTTTTTCAATTTTCTCCCTCTTGAAACAGACTGCTTACAAAAAAAGCTATGGGCTAGAGAAAGACTTTCCCCCTAAAAGGTTAGGGGATCTAGTAACTGAACGGATTGGTTTTACCCCATTTCTGTATACAAAAACTTATTTCTTGAAAACTCGAGAGCCTACCGCCTCATGATTTTCTTCATCTTTAGCCCTCTTCCTTCGTCATGTAGGATAGGGTTCTCCCTCTGAGCTGCCCAGCTTCAAACATATCTTTACCAACTAAGGGGTTGATTACAATGTCGGTCGGAAAGGTTCTGAACGGCATTCGGTATGCACTTTGGAGTGCCCGCCATAGGGTGCACTATTTTCCGCACCCACCCCTTTCTCCAATTGAAGCCTCTGCAGTCTACGGAACACCGGCTCCCATCGAGGTTAATAGGTGTCCGACCGCATGGTATTCAGAGCCATCATAATCGGTTAGTCTGTCTCACCAAATCCGATTCGGTCAGTAACGATTCCGAAACCAATTTGGTCAGAATGCTTTCCGACCGACATCGTAAGCGACCCCTAAAACGGGAGTGGATGGGGCCCGATGTTATATAGCCTTTTTTTTCTTGCCTAGATTTCTTCTGCTTTGTAGATAGAATCTCTCATTCTTCTGTAGCAGAGTGACCCCCCCAGCTGCCCGGTTGCTTTCCCTAGACTGTCTTGTAGGAGGTTTGCAAATTTTGAGTAATCAGTTCTTAAAATAAGATACTCAGGAAGTTGCCCAGACTTTCATTGGCGTAGGCTGTTCCCCTTTTTCTTTGAATATTCACTTTAACTAAAGGGTACTCTTTCTGTTCACCACCTTCACATCATATTTTAATAGTTTCTTTTTTAGGGGCAGCACTCACTCCTGTAGTCCGGACTGGCCAATGGCCATTCACCTTAAATGGGTAATGAAACCACAATGTTTCCTGTCTTCCCACAATTAACCCTTTTAGTGAACTCTATTTCGATGGGCTCCTCAGCTTTCTTTTAATGGCAAAGCCTTGTGATGCAACTCCAATTTCCACATTGGAAACATTGGGGTCCTTCGGGTTGTAAAAGTATGCCTCTATTCACAGGCATCATTATTGGGTCAGATTTTCTTATCAATTATGTTTTTTCTCCTTTCCCGCGATGGGTCACTTTCCCCATAGTATTTCTTTCTTTCTTCACAAAACTGGTTTCGTGGGTTCGATTGAAACCTGAAAGCTGAAGCAATTTCTACTGCAGTAGACAAAGTCACATAACTGTGCTGTTTTAACTATCCCCAGACGGGCATATACAAGGAATTAAAAACTGCTTAAGGTTGATTTTCTCTAGCATTTCTTCTTTTGTTGCCGTTTCACATTTTACCTCTTATTTGCAAGGTCTTTAACCCTATAGAAGAAGGCTTGTGGTGTATCCCCACTTGTTTATTTTAGTTGTCTCAATCTAATTCTATAGGCTTCCTAATCGACTCCTAATCCTTCAAGCATACTCCTTTTTATGTCAGTTTATGGAGTAAGTTCTCTAGTATTAGCTGCCTGGTAAGCCGTTTGCAGATCGTCAGTAACTAGTGGCTCCATATGTTGCCCCCCCTGAGCTGGCCATGCTGCGGCATGAGCAATCCTGAAAACCATTATTAAAGAAGAAATCAGGATCTCTTCCCAGGCTATATTTCTACATGACCACTGAAAGGCGGTATGACCCCTTTGCTGGCCCAAAACATCAATAAGTCTTCCAATGGCAGCATACTAACTTTGAGACAATTGTTCAGACGAGTTATAAGAGCTTTCTGAAATGTCTCTCTTTGGTGCTGTTCGGGCATGAACGTTTCCATTGCCCTATCCAGTCTTTGCTGCCAGGCAGCTTAATTAAGGACAATTTTCTCTGAACCCACTTCTGACACCACCTTTCGAATGGTTGGTTGTCAATAAGACTTCAGAAGCTTATTTATGTATGTTGAAATGGTGATTTATTAGTTTGTGTTCATGTAAGGAAGGATACATATATATTTAGATAGATAGATAGATAGATAGATAGATAGATAGATAGATAGATAGATAGATAGATAGATAGATAGATAGATAGATAGATAGATAGATAGATAGATAGGCAGATAGGCAGATAGATAGAAAGACATTTAGGGGTCGATTAGGATTGCGGAGTTTGTAGTGTAGAGGCAGTCTCAAGTCTATGTTACTCGCAAGCATAGGGTAATCAATTTCTTTCCTGATACTATTTGGGCCTATTGTGTTACCTGCTTTATGTAAACAAATTAAAAAAAATAACAGAAGCCCATTGATGCAAGTCCCTCTACTGCTCTCTCCACCCCAGCACCTATTCCGACAATCACTCACTTGGGTTGTGCCAGTCCTCCAGCACTGACGTGCATTGAGCTCTTTGTTGGCAGCATCCACCAGTGACATCTTTCCACTCTAATCGTCCTGACTGTTGGTGCTCATTAATGTGAATAGTGTTGAGGTGACCTCTTGGTTTTCCAGTCCTCCCAAATGCTCTCCCCTTTCAGCTGCTTGGCGTTCACCGCCCCTTCTCATGATTCTTCTGTGTTTTCTGCTCACTTTAACCAGTAGTCCATTGTTACTTTCCCTGTTCGTGACCCTTTTCTTTATTTTCCCTGCCCCATTCTGACTGAGTCCTTTTTCTCTGTCCTTTTTCCTCCTTTCGACTCTGCCATCTTTTTATTTGTAAGGCTGCCGGGAACCACACTGCTAATCAGCAGGGAGCAACACGTCCATGTAAGTGAGTCTCCTTATTTGTATTCTGTATTTTTTCACAGACCTTCAACCACAGCTTATTTCCTCCCCACATCTTAATCTAAGGAAATATTCAAAACTTGTTGGTAAATGCCTTATTTTCACTTACAGGAGAGCCCTATAATAAAGGAGACACCAAAAGATTGCCTGAATGGAGAATGAGAAAAGGTCCACCATCGCCAATTGTTGGTGAGATATCTTCTTTTGGGCTCATGTTAACCTTATCTCTTTTTTGATTAAATTTAGCTTTTAGTTTGGAAGTGTTAGACCTGGCATCCTTGGTGTGTTTTTCCCCAGTCTTTTTGGCTTCTGACCTCCTGTTTTTGACTGTGTGCTGCATTTCGTTTCTGCTGGTTTTGGAACTCTGGGCACTTTGCCACTGCTGATCAATGCTAAAGTGCAAGTGCTCCCTATGTAAATACATTTTGATTATGATTGGTGATCTATGATTGCAAAAAACACAGTTGATGGACAGAATGCAGAACAATGTCATACATTCACCCCAGTACAAAGATCTGGGCCTAAATCCATCGTTTTTTTGCACTCCACACCACCCTGGGTTAGACACTGGCTATTTGCAATTTTCACCCCGAGTGGGCTGGGTATGCTCAGACGTGAGTCCCAGGCTCTCCACACCACTGGAGTCAAGCTATCCAGGCTGAATGGAGGCTGATAGCCAGAAACCGGTCCTTGGATGCTTGATTCCGGTCTGGGAAAGACATGGCTTGGTAGTTCGGACTGGACTGTTCCCATGAGGCACAGGGTCAGAGCTGATTTGCATATAGACAGTGTCTAACCCAGGGTGGTGTGGAGTGCAAAATAACGATGGATTTAGGCCCAGATCCTTGTACTGGGGTGAATGTATGACATTGTTCGACATTCTGTCCATCAACTGTGTTTTTTGCAATTTTCACCCCGAGTGGGCTGGGTATGCTCAGACGTGAGTCCCAGGCTCTCCACACCACTGGAGTCAAGCTATCCAGGCTGAATGAAGGCTGATAGCCAGAAACCGGTCCTTGGATGCTTGATTCCGGTCTGGGAAAGACAAGGCTTGGTAGTTCGGACTGGACTGTTCCCATGAGGCACAGGGTCAGAGCTGATTTGCATATAGCCAGTGTCTAACACAGGGTGGTGTGGAGTGCAAAAAAACGATGGATTTAGGCCCAGATCCTTGTACTGGGGTGAATGTATGACATTGTTCTACATTCTGTCCATCAACTGTGTTTTTTGCAATTTTCACCCCGAATGGGCTGGGTATGCTCAGACGTGAGTCCCAGGCTCTCCACACCACTGGAGTCAAGCTATCCAGGCTGAATGAAGGCTGATAGCCAGAAACCGGTCCTTGGATGCTTGATTCCGGTCTGGGAAAGACATGGCTTGGTAGTTCGGACTGGACTGTTCCCATGAGGCACAGGGTCAGAGCTGATTTGTATATAGTCAGTGTCTAACCCAGGGTGGTGTGGAGTGCAAAAAAACGATGGATTTAGGCCCAGATCCTTGTACTGGGGTGAATGTATGACATTGTTCTACATTCTGTCCATCAACTGTGTTTTTTGCAATTTTCACCCCGAGTGGGCTGGGTATGCTCAGACGTGAGTCCCAGGCTCTCCACACCACTGGAGTCAAGCTATCCAGGCTGAATGAAGGCTGATAGCCAGAAACCGGTCCTTGGATGCTTGATTCCGGTCTGGGAAAGACATGGCTTGGTAGTTCGGACTGGACTGTTCCCATGAGGCACAGGGTCAGAGCTGATTTGCATATAGCCAGTGTCTAACCCAGGGTGGTGTGGAGTGCAAAAAAACGATGGATTTAGGCCCAGATCCTTGTACTGGGGTGAATGTATGACATTGTTCTACATTCTGTCCATCAACTGTGTTTTTTGCAATTTTCACCCCGAGTGGGCTGGGTATGCTCAGAGGTGAGTCCTAGGCTCTCCACACCACTGGAGTCAAGCTATCCAGGCTGAATGAAGGCTGATAGCCAGAAACCGGTCCTTGGATGCTTGATTCCGGTCTGGGAAAGACAAGGCTTGGTAGTTCGGACTGGACTGTTCCCATGAGGCACAGGGTCAGAGCTGATTTGCATATAGCCAGTGTCTAACCCAGGGTGGTGTGGAGTGCAAAAAAAGAATGGATTTAGGCCCAGATCCTTGTACTGGGGTGAATGTATGACATTGTTCTTCATTCTGTCCATCAACTGTGTTTTTTGCAATTTTCACCCCGAGTGGGCTGGGTATGCTCAGACGTGAGTCCCAGGCTCTCCACACCACTGCAGTCAAGTTATCCAGGCTGAATGAAGGCTGATAGCCAGAAACCGGTCCTTGGATGCTTGATTCCGGTCTGGGAAAGACATGGCTTGGTAGTTCGGACTGGACTGTTCCCATGAGGCACAGGGTCAGAGCTGATTTGCATATAGCCAGTGTCTAACCCAGGGTGGTGTGGAGTGCAAAAAAACGATGGATTTAGGCCCAGATCCTTGTACTGGGGTGAATGTATGACATTGTTCCACATTCTGTCCATCAACAATTTTGGTGATCTATGATTGGCATGTTTGATTCACTAGTAAGTCCCTAGTAAACTGCACTGTGTGTGCCCAGGTCCTGTAATTCGAATGCTACTAGTTGGCCTCCAGCACTGAATGTGACACCTACATTAGTAGCCCTGCAAATATGTCTCAGGCCTGTCACAGCAGTGTCCGTGAGTGCAATTTTAAACTGCCATGTCGACCTGGCAAATGCACACACTTGCCCGGCCCAAACCTTCATCCTTCTGCAGGCAATGCATCCCTAAGGTAGGCCCAAGGTATGCCCATGGGCCGAGTGCAGTGTATGTGAAAGGTAAGACATGTACTGGTGTGTTTTACATGTGCTGATAGTGAAATACTGCCAAGTTAGTGTTTCACTATTGCTAGGAATATCTCTCCCATAGGCTATCATTTGGAAGTTGCCTTGTAACATCTTACAAGTGTAACTTCCAATTGGGAACAGATTGAGAATTGGAGTTTGGAATCCCTGAACTCACAATTTAAAAAAATACATCTTTAGGGAAGTTGGTTTTTAAATTGTGTGAAAATGCGACTTTTAGAATATGGGTATTCTCTTGCTTTACAATTCTCTGTCTCTGCCTGCCTGTAGAATCCACGTCTGGTTTAGACTGACATTTGGGCTGCTTGTGCATTCACTCTAGATAGTCACACAGAAGGAGATGAGGTATGCCCTGCATCTCCCATGACCCATAACCAGGCTGATGGGTCTTCCAGAACTAGAGTGGTGAGAGGAATTGTCGCTGGCACCTGACTAGGGCTCTGTGCCATTCTTCACACAAAGCTGTCTCTATCTCCCTGTAGTGTGTCTGGAGCCAGGTAAGGAAAAGGCAGTGTCTTGTGCACTACAAAGACTAATCTTTGAAGTTTGTCTACTTCAAAGGCAGAAACTGGTATCAGTACTGGAGCTGTGACCCCACATTTTCAGAACACTTCTGGACTAAGAGGAGATTCTGCCAAGAAGAAGAGCTGGAGAAGCTGAAGGAGGGGGACCACCACTCTTATTGTTGCTGTGGTGTGCTGGCATGCTGCTTGCTGCTTCTGTCTTGGAGAGTGAAAGGACTGGACTTTGCTTTCTAATATCATGCCTACCAAGGTTCTCAAATGGCTTGTGTGTGCTTGCCTCCTGTTGAGAAGTCTCAAGGCCATCAAATACTTCACCTACAGCCCCTGAACTCTTCCTCTAGAGTCCTGACCTGCCAAGTGGTGCCAATCCCAGTGCTGGGCATTTAGAGGTGACTTTGTTGCAAAGAAGATAAGAAAGTCCATGCATTGTCCTTCAGCACCTGTTTTTCAAGATGCAGGACCACCATGTGGCTGAAAAATCAATGTATCGTCCCATGCACTGTGTCTCCGACGTCTGAGATACCTGTTCTGACTACTATGCAGGCCCTGCTGTGCATTTGAAGACATCAATGCTTCACCTGCTCGTGGCTGGAAAATCGATTCAGCGCCTGTTTTGCCACCGCCGCATTGACCCAGCGCGTCTGGATTTTCTACGCATCGCACCTGTATGCCAAGCTCTTCATCGACGTTGCCCTGCAGTAAAGAACAGAGGCTGTGTATCCACATTTCAACGCATTGCCTTTGCTGACAGTAGGGAATCGATGCATCACCTCCCTGAGCTGCAGTAAGGAACCCTGCCAGTAAAGAACCAGTGCACCACCTTCCCTGGGAGTAAGGAACTGACACATCGCTTTGCTTTTCCATCGTCTCACCTCTCCTGGGTCTGTTTTCGTCCTTGATTTTGTGTTAAAGTTATGCATCCATAGTTTCCTATGAACTGAACTATTGTAAACCTTTTAAAAGTAATATCTTTGCTTGTGTATGTTGGATTTTTGTCATTGTGGTCTTGTTTTGTTTGGATAAAAAAATGTATATTTTTCTAAAATAATGTGTGTACATTTGTAGTATTTTCACTTTTTTACTGTGTGCCTATGTACAAATGCTTTACACATTACCTTAGAGATAAGCCTGACTGCACGAGTCCCATGGTGGCCTGCTGGGGTCAGTAGACCACCATGTCTGTGATCTGTGCTGGCTTTAGGGTAGTGCGACTGGTGCCACAACACCGGGTGCCAAACTCTGTGGGCACTGCATTTTGAAATATCTTATGGGATTAAAGGCACAGACAACACAGTTCCTTGTGTGTCAGCAATTTTCAAACACTAATAAAAATGTCATTTTAAATCTGGTGATTAATGTATCCTTTGGAGAGATATGAGTTTAGTCTAGGCCCTATTTTGACTCATCAGAAAGTAGCGCAGAGAATTAATGTGCCTTCCGCACAGCATAATGTGTAACATGCAGATCAGAGAATATTATTTTTGTAGACAGAACCTTTTAATACGTGTATTTCATATGAAGTTACAATCCTTGCATTGCACAGGGAGCTAAGAACCAGAATCAAATAGCAGCATGAAAAGTGAATGGCTTGGGTTTAGAACCTTAATGTTTTCCCCAATCCTTTGTTAATTTAATGTTGCTAATAATAACTACGTATTCATAAAGACAACCCAAACAACTATGTTATGTTTTAAAACCTGAGTTTTTATCTCTCCAGACCAATCACCAGTGGCGGCTCCTCCGCTAAGGTGGAGGAGCGTTGCCCCACTGAGCAATTAGTAATGGGGAAAAAAATGATAATAACTTAACGTTATTATCATTTTATTTAGGCGTACTGGCTCAGTTGGTAGGGGGGCTGGGTGGGCTGGGCTGTTTCAAGGCTGGAGGAGGAGTGGTAGGCACTTTCTAAGTGCACATGACATTTTGGCCTGCCGTCTCGGGCCGGCCAAAATGTCATGCACACTTTGCATTTTCTCCACCCAGGCTGCTTTACAGCCTGGAGGAGACATGCCCAGTCTCCCAGCCCCTGTCTGAGCGCCAAACCCTCTTCCCTCTCCCCTCTCCCCTCTTCTCCCCCCAAATGATAATGACAGTCACTCTTAACATATACAGCCTACCAGTATGGATGACATTCGACTCCTACACCAGGTAGTCCTCATTGCTGTATGTAACATTTCCTATAGCTTGACTTACACACTTATGTGAGTTATTGTCTCTGTATAATATGTGTGTGATGTGATGCACTTGACATCCTAAACAGGGATGAGTAGCTCTAAGGAAGAAATTAAATACACATATGAAAGGGTCTATGGAGAGATGAAGGACGCCATCGGACAGTGGTAGTGAAGGAATCTGTGGAGAAAGAAGTATTTGCGGGGGGCGAGGTGTCAACAAAGATTGTCGCACTGGGTGCCACCAGCACAAAAGCTGGCCCGGGCTACGATTGCTTTAAAATAAAGCAATCTTTAAAAAAAAAATGAATACAGCTCATTTTTACGAAAGGCAAATGGGATATGCTTGAAAAAGAAACTGAAAAGTCTAATACACTTTTTTTAAACAAGGCACCTGTCTCAGGAACGACTACCCACTCTTAAAAAAAGTTGTAATATTTGCAAAGGGTCCCTTAGCTACTCGTTCTTGTTTGCCAAAGGGCTTACCAACTTCTCTGAGTAGGTGGTAAAATATTAATGTTTTGCGAATGTATTTCAGTCCAAAACATTAATGCATCCCGTAAGGAATTGGTATTTGGAAAAGCGCCTTTAACTCGCTCCTTCCAGTATCCATTCGTAATGGTTTCCTAAATCTGTTTAACTAGTCGGAAAACCATTTCCGAGTTGTTAAATGGTCGTAATATATTTCGAAAAGGCCTTTAGCATTCACAAACCCTCTGATTTACTGAATATGTGGCTTTATGAACTCTAAAACCCTAACTTAATGAGATGCAAGTGCATTTTCTCCCTGGAGTTGCCTTTGGCCGACAGTGAGCGTCTATCCCTGTAGTCATTTTGTCTTTACCATAACCAGAAAGATAAGATGTAATATGAAACTACATTTCATAACTACAAAATATGTGTGTTCCCTCTAATATTTATTCACATTGTCTAATATAAATAATACATGCATCATTATGCTTTAGAACAATAAGTTATGAACCCTGTGGAAAATGTAGATAACCTCGTTACTTATTGATTTCAGAGGAAAAAGAGGCATATGCAAAATAAAAGAAAAGTATAGAAGTAATACACACTGTAGCTGACTCAAATAACTATTAGAATGAATGAATATATGAGCAAACATTCATACCTCAGCTTTTCATTAGATATCTGTGGGGTGCAATGTTGCCTGTGTAGAGTAAGAAAGAGTAAACTGAATTTAAGCAAACAATTGAGCCAACGAATGAGGTTTCTTTCGCATAAAAGGTGATAATTGCTTTAAAAGAATCTTTTCCAGCCTAGACATGATTAAAAAAGTTTACCGGACTTGCCAGGTCGACCAGTGACTACATGAACTCACACATCAGTGTTAAATTCAAGTGTTAAATTCAAGACTATGCTTTTCACAAAGATGAGCCTAGGACTTGGTTTGGTTGAACTACACCAAAACTACAGCCAGGGAAATGTATCCTGAAGAAACTGAAGGGTCTGTCCCAGCACACATTAGTGCCACTAGCCAGAGACATCGCATGCACATTTCACAGTACTTTCCACAAGTAGTTCATCCACTCCATGTGCCCTCTTCGCATTATATATGTTCCTTGTCAATGGCCTCTCGCTGCTGCCTTGCAATCACTATAGCAGAATTCTAATGTCGTCTGTCCCATTCATTGTGTGATCTTGGACAAATCAATGAATCTTCCTTATGTGTCAAAATTAGGCGAAACTGTCTGAGCATCAGTATGAAGTGATGTGGAAAAGGAACCATGATTTTAGACTTGGAAGCATCTCAAGTGATGCAGTTTAGTTTGTTGCACTGTATGCATCTCCTCACACCCTCACTCTTTCCTACTGACAGTTTACACTCTGGTCATTGCCTCTGTGTCGAGGCCATACTCTCCGTCTGTCCTCTTGCTGTCTCTTACCACAAATCGGGTTTCATGTATGCAGCACCAAGTCTGCAATGCTTCCGATTGGAGACAATATACTCCTTTGTAGCCTTCAGGGGGCTCGAGTACCTGTCGAAAGCCTGTCTCGCCCATCAAGTAGAAGGCCCCAGAAATGCCTCTGCTAGCTTACTGGACCCCATCTTCCCCAGCTTCAGCAACATCACAGTAGACAAGCCAACACTGATAGCCTTGTCCGACCACATCATCATCAACTTCAAAATGTCCATCCTACTACACCATCGCAGAAACGCCATCACCAATTTCCGAATTCCTACTCCACAGGCCTTGACACAACAACAACCTCCCCAAATCCAGCTCCAAATTCAGCACCTGAATCACCACCTGCACAGATTCTCTGTCTCCTCTCAAAGCCAACAAAAACACGAGAACCAAGCAGGCTGGTGCAAGGAAGAGATAAGGCTCACCAAGTGCCACTAAAAGCAACTTGAATGCAGTTAGAGACAAATGCAGAATGACACCAACAGGAGCACCTACAATTATGCTAACATCAGCGAGTTAGAGCCACCAAATGCTCCACACTCAAAGAACGCATCAAAAGAAGCACCAACAGCACTGAGGAAATCTTTACCATATTGAAATACTTTCATTTTCTGACAGTAAGCTTTACCAGTATAACCTCTTCTCAGAACCTCTGCACCCATCTGTCCCTATTCTTCAGCAATAACCTCACCAGCAGACATAAAAAAACGAGCCCCAACCGTACCCTCCCACCCTTGCAGCCTCCTGCCCATCTCTATCAGCACCCAGAGCATCATCCTGATCACCTGGCCCACTTTCACCTCTTAGGAAATTCCCACTAACATTTACACTACCTTTACAACACAGCTGTTACAACACGACTGCATTTACTTTGCATGCCATTACAATGCAGTCATTACAACATGTCACTACAACGCATTCCATTATAACGCATACCGTTACAACGCATGCCATTCCAACGCATTATAAGGTAAGTAATGGAGTTTTCTTTCGTTTTAGGGTGGGTATGGAGTTGGGGGTACATGGGAATAGTAATTTGTACCCCTACACTATCCAATACTTACCCTACTGTTGCACTCACTGGAGTGGGAATAGTACTTTTTAGCTGCAATGTAAAACCTGCGTTGTAAAGGCATGTGTTGTAATTGTTTGCATTGTAACGTCATATATTCCTTCAAACTCATCATGCACACATATAAGGCTTTACACAAAAGTTGTCCATAAACCTATCAGACACCGTTGCTCAGCCAGACTCTTACTTGTACACACCCTGACATCCTCAGAACCAGATCCAGCAGTCGTGTCTTTTACCTCGCTCCTGAGCCTGGAACTACCTGCCCCTGCACTCCAGAGCCACCTTATCAGTTCTTGAATTCTGACTCTTCATCTAGCCTGACCCTGGCTCAGCCCATACATGTCTTGCTTCAGTGCCAGGGTGCCCTCCTGGGTGAGTTGCACACTTTACAAAAAAACATAGCATAAGATAACATACAGGGAATCAGCTGGCGGAGTAAAAAAACACCCTGTTAATGAAGTTACAAGGTTGTGGCCATGATATTCAGAAACAGATTATTCAGAGAATGGTGGTGGAAAGATGTGGAGTTGCAGGAGAATGGAGGCACTGAAATAATACAATCCTTGACCCCTACCACAACTGGTGGTATTGGTGTGGAGAAAAGGGCTGAGATAGCTTATGGAGAGGGTCAGCGGTGATGAGAAACAGACGACAAGAGGACGTATGATGAATTAGCAGGAAGCAACCCAACTCTCCTCTACTGACACAACATGTTGTCCCTGGCATTAACCACAAAGAGGAGAAGGAAGTAGACAACAGCTGTGGTGATAATACAGCTTCAGGCTGCAACAACCTAACAGAAGTCTGGATTGCACTTTGAGCATGCAGTTCTTCAGGCTGTAGGCGAGCAGTTGTAGCCAGATGAGTGGATGGTCTCTGAGCTAGCATCACCTATTAATAATATTATTGTTACTAACATTATTATAATCACTTTTTTATTGCTATCACTAATTTTTTTTGCTATTGATAGTGTTACTACAATCATCGTCTTAGCAGCTCTCTCTGCCAAAGAACTGTAATGGCTCTTTGGAAATACACATTTTCTCTTCCTTGGGCTCGTTGAAGAAGCTCTTGAGTAGGAGGACTGCACAATGCTGCCTCTAAAACACTGGAACCGATTGTGCTAAGTGCACCAGTACTGTAAAAGGAAGAAAAAAGTGTCCGGACAGCAGGGAAAGACCCTGTTATGAGATAATTAACATCTCTTGAACTTGGGGAAATCCGCCTTTCCTTGACCCCAGACCATCTGTTGACTTCTCTGTTCCTCTAATAAGTTTAGACACACAAGAGGCCAGGAATCTCTGACTGGCAGGAATCCACTTCTTCTTCAGAGGAAAGAGAAACTCCCCACGATAAATGTGCTACCTCATCACTTCCTGTTCTTCTTGGCTCGTGTCGTTGGGGACTGAGACACCCAGGGTTTGCAGCTCGAGCTCTTCTCACCTCCCCCCAGATTTCCTGCGTTGCTCAAGCTGCCAGATTTAGCTCTCTCTATTCTGCTCTTTCTACCATCACATCATCTCTTTTCCACTCTCAAGCCTCCCGTGTTATTTCCACAGAAAGTGTCACTCCCTCCAGTAACACCCCTACCCCCACCAATGTTTCTTCCATAAATACATGAGGGTCCTTCGAGAGATCAGTCAGCCCCAGCTCACCCACTGACCCAGTTCTGCTCAGAGCTCAGTCCCAGACCCAAAGCTGACATGAAGCTCTCCCTGGCTGCTGCCTCTGTTCTCCTCCTGGCTGCCTTCTGCTCGGAGGTCCTGGCTGCCCCTGGTGAGTGCTGATGCTTTCACTCTGCTCTAGGAGGTCCACCTGATGGAAAATTAATAAATATCCATACTTGTCCTACAGGTTCTCATGCCTTCTATTGTGTGACCGTGGAGACTAGGCTGTTCCTTGTTTTGTAGTGGTTCTCATGGTTGTCGGTGCTTTGTCATGCATTGTCACTAATACAAGATCTAAATAATCTGATCATATATAAAAATAACAAAATATGCATTGGTGTTTAGTGGTCAGTATTTTGCTGGCACGTTCCATAAAATGTAGCAGAGCAGAAGTAGTTGGATTATCATCCATACTCATTCACATCACGCTGTTTGCATCATCTTAGTGTAGTCCATATGTGTCTCTAAAGAGAGCAGTGTATCTCTCATATGAAGAAGGGTTACACAAGTGCCTATGCTGTTTCAGTATTTTATTGTGCCAGACCCACAGTTATAGGAAGACTTGAAGGCAGAATGTATATTTTTATCCTGGTATCTCATATACTTTTAAAAATTATGTTGACTAAATCCTAGTTGAATCCACAATCAGGAGGATTTTTGAAGCAGGTAAAATAGGCCGTTCAGGTTTTTCTTTCAACCACCCTGACATGGGATAACCATTTCATAGTGCTACTATTATCTACGGAAATAATTTAACTAATAACTCGCAGTGATTCACTCATCAGGGTGTTTAGGCAAAATATTGGGGAAAAAATACTGTGTGGACAAAAATATTGTGAAGGTAAGTTTCTAAGCATAGGCAAAGTTTTACTATATATAACTTCACAAATATATTTTTATATTTGAGGTGCGTAGATGTGGAGTTAAGAATAGTAAATCTATACTTACCTATTTGCACTTACTTTCCCAATTTTGGTCACAATATTCTGCCCACACGATATTTTTGTTACTGGTATTTTGTTAGTGATTTCCTGTCAGACCACCTAAGCACTTCAAACCCTTAGTCCATTTACCACAGCTGTTATTTCTATTTGTGTCAAACCAATGTTCATCAGAAGCCAAAAATATATGATATAAGTTAACTGGAAGAAGAACTGTCTGTAATGTCTCCGATAATTTCAACATTTCATGCCACAGATGTGTTTTTGACTCTTCAAAAAAATCAGATAATTACTGTTCTTCAGTTTTGCACCATCTAGTACAATCAATACACTGGGAAATCCTGTGAAAGTAGCACAGTTTGTAATAAGGATGTCCTCAATAGACTGTCAAGACCAAAATTGGAACTTGACATTGTCTTTGGAGCAAAAAATCAAAATTGGAATGGAGTTTAATTCTGGCAATTTTGGAACAATGACACTTTTTTAAATAATGGCATTACTATGCGTATATAAATAATGATAAAGTGAAGATTAAGGAAGATATTAAAAGAAGCAAGAATTCAAATCCACTAATTTAGTAGAATGTTCCATCAATACTGGATTAAAGTTTCATTTTTTTAAGTAAAAGAGATAATTGACCTAGTGATGCAAGATGTATGTGCATTTTGGATATGGGAGAAGGCTATTCTTTTGTAATGTCCTTATGTTTACTTTTTAAGGTACTGTTTTTAAGAACGTCATTAAAAAAATTAGGATCTTTATTAAAAAAAATACAACAACTGAATACTTGCACCGCAGTGCTAAGATATATAGGTGCTTAATATAAAGCAATTATTTAAAACCATTGTAATATTTTGAAGTATTCTTAACTGGGCAATTTATAGGATTGTTGATATTACTTTTTCTGATGTGGATCATATATTTTTTTTTAACAAATTGGTTCCCATACTATGTATTTTAAATCCCGTTTATAGAATGTACATTAAAATTGGAAATGGTTGTGTTTTTGTTTTCTTTACTATAGTGAGCAGCACGCTATTTCAGATCTAAATGCATTCTGCATTAGTACTAGCTCTTGTGCAGTGGCTCTAGGTATACTTGCTTGCAAAGAAATGGAGCATGTAGCGTTAGTCAATGTATGAAGTACCATATTTAAAATCCGCATTCCTAGAATTGGTAACGGCTTTTTCCATTAGGTATTTTGGAAGAAACCTCCTGATGCCACAATAAAGAATTAAACAATACTTACTGGGGTCACGGTTGGACTGGTGTATTTGCCTACTGGGTATGTGAGTGCGCATGCGTGCCTACTTCTGCTCTGGTGCAAGGGAATCGAACATCACAGGGTCATTGAAAGGGGAGTGTGGGAAGCCTCTGGTCACCTACTTGACTATGAGACAGATGAATGGGGTTCAGGGATGAATGAACGGATATAGAAAGGGGATTATGTAGGGGTGAGAGGGTAAATCAAGGTCCGATCCTGCATGATAGTGCTTGTGAAGGTGTGATAGGGCTCAGATTTGGGGGTATTGTCTTTGTCTAGAGAAGGGCTGTGTGACCTTTAGTTTTTCATCCCATTCAGCTCTGGTTTCTTCTCCCTTTAGGTGGTGTATCAGTCCCAACCTCCTGCTGCTTCTCCTACGCCTCACGGAAGCTGCCACAAAACCACATCCAGAGTTACTTCTTCACCAGTAGCCAGTGCTCCAATCCGGCCGTGGTGTAAGCTTTTCATATTTCTTTATTCACAGTGAGCAAAGAATGAGCTGAAGCAATGAATAAGATGGATTGAGGTCATAGTGTATTATCCCATGAGACCAGATGTCACAGCGTTTCTTCCTTTAGAAAGCAGTTGTCCTGTGAAGGACTGATGTATCTATTGAGGTAAATGTGTGGCAATTGAAATCTCTGTTGTTACACTGGAACCACAATGAACTTAAATGTGATATATTCGAGCTGACTACACAATGAAGCTATAGTGAGTCACGCTGTGTGATCATATGAACTCTGATGTCACAATGTGACTAGTCAGATAAAATGTGTTATAATAGTAGATCTGATGTAACAATGGAGCTGTAGTGAAGTTAAATATATTATCATATGAACTCTGATGTCACAATGGAGCTATAGAGAGGTTACATTTGGTACTTTAAAACTGAGATGTTACAATGGAGCTGCAGTGAGGTTGAGTGGCATTTATTATGACCCCCAATTGCACAAGGACGCTAACTTGAGGTACACAGGTGTATTCCTCTGTGCCTTGAAGATTCATTAGAGCTGCGATGAGGTACACAGGTGTTAAAGTGAAGTAGAATTGTGGTTAATGGTGCTATCAAATGCATATGCTTTCACACGTGTGTGGCATCTTTTGACCTATGGTATGATAGTGGAGCCGTAGTGAGGTATGCGCTCTTTATGTCACAGCAGAGCTGCAGTCAGGATTACATCTAGAACACTGTGAGCTGCGATGCCTTGGAGGCACCACAGTGAGTTTGAAATGTGTCCTCCTAGAACCAGCAGAGTCACAGCAGGGCTGCACCCAGGATTACATATATTATTCTGTGAGCTATAATGCATCAGAGGCACCACAGTGAGTTTGAAATGTGTCATCCTAGAACCAGTAGAGTCACAGCAGGGCTGCACCCAGGATTACATATATTATTCTGTGAGCTATAATGCACCAGAGGCACCACAGTGAGTTAGAAATGTGTTAGTTGTGTCACAGTACCATGGGAGGAAGGATATCACAGAGTTGTACTGGGGATAAAGCTGTGTCTGTAGTGCATTTTAAAACAACCCATTAAAGATGAGAGATATACATCTTAATTTCTTAAATTATGTGGTTGTTAAAATATTTTCATTTAGTTCATTCTAGCCCAGTCTTTACTTCAAAATAATAGTTCAAAATATTTTAACATTTCCAAATAATTATAACATTACCAATTCCGCAGTGTATTAATTTTATGAGCGGCTGACACGTTTCGACTCACAGTGTTTTCGGTACTAGCACCACTTATATAAGATTTAGTCACAATTGTGCCTCATGTCTCTATTTTATTCAAGCATTATCGAACTGTTAAGAGTTGAATCTTTTTTCCCTGGCACGTGAAATACATTTTGGGAATTCCCTCTGTAATACGGTATTCTTAAAAAAAATACCAGAGTAGCACCAGTGCTCCTTCACTGGAGTTTCTCAAATGCAAGGTCAAAAGGCTGTGCTTTGAAAGTCAGAAGTGCAGAATACAATACTTTTTGCATTTTTTTTGTTTTCCAGTCCTCCAAGCCTATAGTCTAGAAAGGGAAAATACCCTGGGCAAATAGCCTGATATTCACTGGCAGAATATTAAAAAATATATATATACTCACTGTCCCGCCATGTTTACAACAACATCACAATACAGAGTGAAAAAACAAAAAGTTTTGTAGGTCCCAAAATCAAGTGAACACTAAATTCCTACCAGTTCGAATAATTGAACATACGGAGCATTTGACTAGAAAATAGCAAAAAACTGTGAAAGTAGATTGGGAGGAGCAAAACTTGTGTCAGGTGTCAATCAATTAATGTACAATGGAACCGATGATGTAATATGTACTTAGGTCCAGGTAACAGTAAAAAATATAGTATATATATATATATATATATATATATATATATATATATATATATATATATATATATATATTCACGAAAAGGACCTCATTTTCACATATGCACTTGCTTCTGCAATTATATGGCATGCAAAACGCATTTTGAAGGGCATTTATGTGCCAATAAATGTATTAGCCAAATGATAAAAGTCTCAAAATGTTTCTTTAAACATGCACGATCCTTGTTGCATTCTCTGATGTTACAAGTCTGATAATGAGCATATGGTTGTATTTCCTAATATAGTAGCAGAGTTACGGGGAATTCAGTAATGCTGGTAGTTTTTTTTTTTTTTTTTTTTTGTGTTGAAATTTTTTATTAAGTTTTAGATGAAAATACAGAAACATGTACATATGTAAATGGATAATAAAATAAGATATTGATAAATGAATCATAATAAAGATATGGAAATAATATGATTATACATAGGATATAATGGATGTGGAGAGGTAGAAATAGCAAATATTCTGTAAATGATAAAGTAAAAGATAATAGAAAAGAAGATAGCTAAAGAATGAAAGGAAAAGAGAAAAAAAAAAAAAAAAAAAAAAAGGAAAAGATAAAGAAGAAAGAACAAAAAAGAAAATAAGAGAAAAAGAAAAGAAAGACCCAGAGTAACATGGAAAGGAGAAAATGAGATGAGGCCGGGGCACATGAAAAGAATTAATAAACAGAAAAAATCTCAGGAAGGGTACACAAATACAAAAGAAAAGTAATTAAGAAGGGATAACAGACGTTGGAGAGGAAGGAGTGGAGACAGGGTCACTATCCACCGTGGCTTCTAGGAATGGGGACCATGTTTGAAGAAAAACAGTAGCCTGATCTTGCAAGTTATAAATTACACGTTCATAAGAGGCTGTTTGTACCATAGCCACCAGCCACTCTTCCTGAGAAGGAGATAAAGAGGACTTCCAATGACGCAATATACAGATTTTGGCCGTAGCCAAAGCAGTATGAAGAAGACGAATCTGTGGTTTAGATAATGTCGGGAGACCTCGAAAATCATGTAAGATAATATTTGCAGAAGTAAAGGGTAATGGTAATGACACAGTAGATGCCAAAGTCTTTCTTATAAAAAGCCAAAATGATCTAGTACGGGGGCATTCACAAATAATGTGTGTAATATCACAACCAGAAGCAGAACATCTCCAGCACGAAGAGTGTGTTAACAATTTAGCATGATGTAATTTATATGGAGACCAGTGCCATTCATGAATGATTTTGAAAATGCAGAATTTGAGACGAGCCTCTCGGACACCCTTATGTAAACCTTCTAGGATTTGATCCCATTGAGCAATGGAATATGTAACTGATAAGCGAGATTGCCATTTTAATTGAAGAGCTTTCGAAAGAGGTTGCGAAAAAAGAGGATGCAGGAAAGTTTTATAAAGACCAGAAGTCACACCTTTAAGATTACCCCACAAATGTAAATAAGACAGAATAGGAGACGTGTCCAGCAATTCAGGTGGAGAACCTAAATGTTTTGTGATGGCTTGTTGAAGTTGAGTATATTGATTGGATAGTGTGGATGGCAATTGGAATTCGTCATATGCTGGTAGTTTTAAAGAGATTTTGGAAATTCAAACATTAGCTTATCAGTTCTGAAAATACATTTGCACATTTGGTATACATATATTCAGTCAAACAAAAGCTTCTAATTTAATAGGCTGCACTGGACACAGGAGAGCTACTGTTAGGTAGCTGGCGAGCTACAAGTAGCTCACGAGCTATTTGTTGGAGAAGACTCCTTTTTTTTAAGTTCAAAAGTGATTTTATTGAGGTAAAGGAATACATTAACGCAAAAGGTATGACAACAATGACAAGAAAAGAATGACAAGAAAAGAATTACATACAATATATCAATTTAGAATTAATAAAGAAGAAATATTTGAATGAAATACAGTCATATCATGTATAAGTAAAAGAACAATATTATATGGAACATCGGTATGGAAAGGAAACTTATATGATATACAAACATTTGCATTAGAAAATATAGTATAGGTTAAACTATATGATATCAACATGAAGGAAGTCATGGAGGTTTAGTTACTTCCTGTTGTTGAGGAGTATGAAACAGAGAACGCCTGGCGCTTGTGTCAATGAATACCGTAACAGGTAACTACAATTCCACACACTTTGCTGCCATGTGTAATGGGTATACAAATGTCGTATCCAGTCTGTGGTTGTAACAGACAGCATACCAACATGCTTGGTAAGATAATTTAGTGAAGTCTTTCCAGTTTTTAGCTACTTGTTGTAAGGCCACTGCTAATAACAAATCTATTATCTTGACGTTAGAGTACCAACTTTCCCAAATAGGGGACAAGCTGCCTAAAAAGGTATGTGAGGGAGAAAAAGAGTGACTGGAATTAAAGATGGAATTAATTTGAGACCACACCTTTTCCCAAAAATTTGGAACAAATTTGCATGTGAAAAGCAAATGATAAAGGTCAGCGCGAGGTGACGAGCAGGACCAACAGGTATCCGGAAGATGAGAGTGTCGTGCATTGAGAATTAATGGAGAGAGTAAGAGCCTATTATATATAAAGAAGAGTCTCTGTGTGGTATTTGCAGCCCTAAAGGATTTCCTGATTTTGAGTGATATACTATCCCAAAATTCTACAGACTAGGAAGCTTCTAAATCTCTTTTCCACAATGTTTCTACCTTGGTTTTTTCTCTCAAACTAGATGAATTATGCAAAAGTTTATATATACTGGATGCCGTAGATTCATTGATAATAAGGGCCCTTAATTTATCTTTATGACAAAGTTTAGGGGAAGTGCTTGGTGGAGATGGTATATATTGTGTGTGAGCAGTTTGAACAGCTTTCAGCAAAAGACAGTATTTAGAACTAAGAGTAGAAGGCAAGGCAAACAAAGTGCGGGCTTGTGCAAACGACAAAGGTTGGTCGTTATCATATAAGTGATGTACCCAAATTAGACCCCCTTGTCTCCAGGACTTCCAAAATAAAGGTTTATTATTAATCAAAATATATTTGTTATGCCATATAGGAAGATTAAGAAAGGGAGTTAGGGAAGCAAGCGGTATTATCTTGGAAGAATACTTGATTACAGGGGTGGATACAGACTGCGTTTTACTTGTAAAGGAGAGATACTCCTGAAATGAGAATGATGAAAGAAAGGATAGTCCAAAGAGGACGGCTAATGGAGGGTACAGAAAGCCATTTTGACGCCTGATGTAGTAAGAAGGATTTGTGATAAGCAGGAAAGTCAGGAAAGTTTGTCCCATCTTCTGACTTCAGTTTTGATATGGACATACGCGATTTCTTGTTACCCCATAAAAAAGAAGATAAAATGGAATTAAGCTTTTTAAAATATTTTAAAGGAATAGACAATGGAATGTTAGAAATTGTATATAAAACTATGGGGGAGAGCATAATTTTTATGGTGTCTAAACAACCCCACCAAGACAAATATAAGGGATGCCATTTCGTTGCTAAAGATGACAGCCTTTGTATGCAATTCTCCAAACAATGAGATATCGTTCCTGATATAGAGGGAGTAAAATGTAAACCTAAGTACTTGATATACTGGGTACTCCAAGTGAAACCCGAAGTAGCAAAGTCAGCTTTGAAAGTATATTTGGTTAGGGGTAAGGAGAAGACTCCTCTAAATCCCTTTCTTAACTGTCCACTTTCAACAGATTCATCACTAGAAGAGGCCGCGAGCTGTGTGCTGACCCGAAACAGACCTGGGTTCAGGACTATGTCAAACATTTGCAATTAGCGTCTACCTCAGCCCCGTCCTAAGCGGTGTAACCAGAAGCTGTTTCGCTGACACGTGATTGGAATCTAGAAAATGGAGCTTTGACATCACTTCCAACCAGAAACAGGAAGCTTCATCCTAGACTACTGCACCTCCATCGTCACACATGTTGCAAAATTCACTGAAAAGTATTTATTAATTCAAATAACTTAAATATTTTTGCATGTATAACACAGACCTATTTTGTTTAATTTATAACTATTTATTAGATGTTTGTAATTGTTCCTTGTTTAGCGGGTCTCGGATCTTGTACAAAGTTATCTACCAAAGTGGTAATTCCCCCAGAAATTGTGAAAATTCCCATAAACCTCCATGGTCCTCTAAATCACATCTTACAACAATTTATCAGGACCGAAGCCAAGAAATTGCTTTAATCTTTTGTTACTTTTATGGTATTTATCTAAAAAAATAAAGATTTTTTCACATACCGACTGTGGTATTTTTTGCGCTGAAACAATATAAACTGAAATCAGTGGTCTGCACTGACCTCCTGTCTGGTATTCCGTCATGAAAGAGAGTATGTGTGCTAGAGGCCAGTGTGAGTGTAAACATAAATATACAGAGATTAGAAAAGGAAGGTGGGTCTTTAGTACGACTCTCGGAGAGCAGTGTCATTTAGGTGTGACTTGCATAGATGGTAACCCTAGCATTTGAATGATTCTGAGATTGTTGACAAGTGAGGACTTATATAGCTATCAAGGGATTCAGTCTGTGCTTGTGGGTGCGAAATATTATGTAATATAGCCCTCCACTCCCCCTAAAAACAAATGTTAAACTACACTACAAATTATGCTGTGTAGTCCAACATATTCAACAAAATTGCATAAGTGAAATTGTTCTAAAAACATACAACAGTGGGGTTCCCGAGTTCAAAGATCATGGATGCCACTGTCTGTGATGTTGGTAGTGAGAGGTGTGGTGCAGTGGCCAGGGCAGCTGTCTTTGGAGCACAGGGTACACGGTTCGATCCCTGGTTCTGGCAGCAGCTCAGCTCAGCACCATGTGATTCTGGGCAATAGCTCGCTTAATTTCCATGACGTCCCCCAGAGCCTTGAGACCCGTAAGGGTGAGTAGTTTGCGCTTTACAAATATGGCTTTACATTTACTTCATGGGATGGCCCTAGACTCAGGGAAGGGGGTAAGGCAGTTCCAACCTTCACACAGGCATATTAGCAAAGGAGATCTACGTTTGTGAGAGTAATAATAAATGTTGTGTAGAGTTTATCTCATAGAGAAATGTTAAGGACACAATCCATAGGGACTGTCCACCCAACAACTGCTGGAGGTTGCACTATGATGAAATAGGGAGGCTGCTTCTGTCAGCAACATCATTTATCAAATAAGTTGCACTTGGCTGTGTCTCCAAAAACAAGAACAACATCACATCATCAACTTTGTAGGTCACAGTATAAGCTCTTTGTCCCAGAGGACCTAACAAGAAGTTATATCACATGATCTTTTTGACCCAATTACCTTTTATAACCAATCTCTGTTCACATTTCGAGATTGTGCTGTTAATAAACAGCTGTGGACATCAGTGGCAAGCAAAGTTTAGAAACCTGGGGGCATATTTACAAGATAATGACGCAGCGAGGAGCTGCAAGCCATCTTGCTGCGCCGAGCTGCATCATGAGAAAAGTGAAGGGATGCAATGTATTTACAACAATATGACGCATCCCGTGCTATCCTCTGCGCTGGTGCACAGGCGGCTGCCTAACGCGAATGCAGGCACCCTTCCACCGTGGTGCAAGGGTGCCTGCTTTGCAGGGATTATTGTTTTTGTGCAGGAAAGAGACCTTCCCTTACAAAAACAATCATTGATTCCTCCTTCAAGAACGCAGCACACATAACAAAGTACGTCTTCTCGCTGCACCACTTTAATGCCTCTCCTGTGGAGGCATTAGAATATGACGCATTTACAGGTTTATGAAACCTTGTAAATTTAGGAATGCATCAGAATCCATGGGTGTTGCGTGGGAGCACCCATGGAATGCCCCTTTCATGCAGAGTAATGCTTGAAAGGGGGCCATAGTTACAAGGCCATGAAAAGACACACACAGGGTGACTTTACGTGGCCTTGTAAATATGGGCCGGCACACTGCACCACCAGAGCGCCCAAAAAACTGATGCTCCGATGGAACAAGGGGCTTGTAAATATGATATATAACCACAAGAACCAGATAAATCTGGGCTGAGGGAACCAGAGGCACGGGGTACTGGTAGGCGGCAGCCTCCAACATAAACTGTGTACCACAATGAGCCGCTCCCAGTCTTAGTGTTACTAGTGTTAGTATAGTGTTAGCTTGTGAGTGCAGGCATCTCACAAAAAGTGAAGGACTGGTCTCACACACCACCTGGTGTCACGCTTCATCATTGACCAGTCCTCACCCTCTAAAAACTTGGCTTGATAGAGGGCGGGCATACACCGGACGACAGGGATGCACTTCTAAACTAAGTGGGGGCCCAAACAAAATATATAGAAAGTGAATTAAAAGGCCATTATGGGTGTCAGCTTATATTTTAATAGTGCCGGCATCCATATGGTAGTTAAAATAAGGTTACCGGTGCCATGGGGATATTAGTGTCCCCCCACCGCTGAAAGTGAGGTCAACATGTTTCTGCCCGTTGACCCATCTGGGTCCGCAGCATTCATCAGGACCTTGATTTAGCGGGCTTCGCTCTTACCACACTCTATTGAGAGGGTTCCACTTGGTGGGGTGAAAATAATCACACTGCACTCCTGGTCTGGCTAAGTCTTGTAAACCCTGAGATGAGGTCAAACTGGCCCCATATAGGGGGGAGGTGGCAGATGGACCCTTTAGGTCCTGGAATGTCCAGTTACGTGCTCTCCGCCTTAAAGCCTAGGACTGCATGCCTCCGCTCCTCGCTTGTAAATATGACCCATACCTTTTAAAGACAATGTGGTGAAATCACATGGTTTCCAAAGCAGGACATATAATTGTAACAATTACTACTCCTACCAAATGCTAAATGTTTGCTCTTGGGAAAATACGTGGGAATAACAAAGGTAGAATATTACACTGTTTTATGCGAAGAAACATTTACAACACTGGGTCATTTAGTGAATGCATTCTGGCACAAACTACATTTTTGCTGGGTGCTCTCAATGTTTTGCGTCTTATTGAAAGATCAGGGAAACAAATGGGAAATAAACTTGATATTTTATTTACATGCATAGAACACATTGCATAACCTAATGCTTATAGGTGCTTAAGAGATCTGCCTTTCACGGCCAGAGGGTCGTGGGTACAGAGAATTTATCAGGCCTTGGAGTGACAAAGGAAACAAAGGTTACATTTGCATCAACAACATGTTGAAATTATGGTGGAGACAATGCTATGAATCAGGAGGTGCAATTGCCTTAGCTGGCAAAGATATTTGCCAATGTGCTTGCATGTACTCACATCACAACACTTATAATGAAAACTACTACTGAAGAGCATAATGTCACGGGGAGAAATAAAGCAAGAGATGGGGGAATGGAGTGAACATCTCAGTCAATTATAAAATCATTTATATTCCTAGGTAAAGAAATGTTACCAACACAATGTGTAACACAGTGTTAGCAATTGGGTTTCTGGTTTACCGAGGTATGCACCCTGTCGAAGCAGGAGCCACAATCCTAGTAAGGGTAAGTGTGGTACACACTAAAAATGTACCTGAGCAACTCTGAAAGTAAGCGTAAGCGTACTGTATTTACCAGGATGCAATGAGGGGAACTGTGCTGGATGAGAGGTGGTGTGCTCCCTCCCCTCTTGTGTTTGAAATGCTCCCTTGAGCCAATTTGCTGACAAGCTCACTTGGGATGCACCTGTGTGCCTGTGGAGTGGTACTGTGACCTGTGAAGACTTGGTCATTTCAGCAACCCCTGATGACTTTTCTCCATTCAATACTACTTTTGCACACTTTTGATGATGGGCTAATCACTGAAACACGTGTCTAGAGATAATAGCAAACAGCACTGAGCTGGATAAGAGGTGGTGGGCCCCCTTCCCCCCTGTGCCAAGAATGCATCAGGGTCTGGGACGGTGCATCTTGACGTTGACGATGTGGTGTCCGAGACTAACGTACCAGCGGTGATTCAGAGGTGCTGCGTCTGCAAAGTCAGGGCTGAGTTGTAAGTCAAGGTTGTTGTGTCACGCAGTCACTGAGCAGTGTCCATGGCTACAGTGCAGGCAGGGACGATGCATCGATACCATATGCAAATGTTCCAGTTCTGAGCATGGCGTCAGTATCGATGCATTGGTTTCTTGGGTTGCAGCACCAAACGCTCACTTCCAAAGGCCCAGGGCTTGATTTTGTACCACTTGGCAGAGCAGGACTCACATCAGAGGGGCCCAGGTGCTGGTGGCAAGATGGAGGTGAAGGTTTTGATATCCCGGAGACTTCAGAAACCGGAAGCAGCACCACAAGCACTTGAAGAACCTTTATAAATGCAGGATGTAGAAAGTCAAGTCCAATCCTCTCATTCCAAGGCAAAGGGCAGTAGGCTAACACAGCAAAGGAAGCAGCAAAATGGCAGTCCCTCCTGGCAGCACAACAGCTTTCCTTCCTGATAGAATGTCATCAGTTCCAGAAGTGTTCTGAGCATATGTTGTCAGAGGTCCAGTACTTATACCCATTTTAGCCTTTGAAGTAGGGACACTACAAATAAAGGTATGTGTAGTGCACAAGACCCTGTCTGTTCTTGCCCTGTCTACAGACACACTACAGAGGGGTATGCAGCTTTTGTGTGGGGACAGCCACAGCCCTATTCAGGTACAAGTATCAGCTCCTCCCTCTCACTCAACCCAGGAAGACCTCTCAGCCTGGTGATGGGACATCAGGATATGCAGAGCACACCTCAGGTCCCTTACTGTGTGACAGTCTAGAGGAAATGCACAAAACCCAGATGTCCCCTAACCCATAAGTGCATTCCAGAGACAAGCAGAGTCACAGAATGGTTAAAGTAAGAAAATGCAAACTTTCTAAAAGTGGCATTTTTTGACTACAATTTAAAAACAAACTCACTGAAAGATGTGTTTTTGAATTGTGAGTCCAGAGACACCATACGTAATCTTCCTATCTTTTCCCAACTGGGAGGTTACACTTGTAACGTGTTACAAGGTAGTTTCATTGATAACCTATGGGAGAGATAGGCCTTGCTGTAGTGAAAAACTAATTTAGAGGTTTTTCTCTACAACAACATGTAAAACAACTCCAAAGAACATGTCCTGTCTTTTAAATACATATCACCCTGCCCCTGGGGCTATCTGGGGCCTACATTAGGGGTGACATATATGTAACAAAGGGAAAGATTTGGGCCTGGTAAGTAGGTGAACTTGCCAGGTCGAAATGGCAGGTTAAAACTGCACACACAGGCTCTGTAGTGGCAGGCCTGAGACATGTTTTGAATGGCTGCTTATGTGTGTGGCACAAACAGTGCGGCAGGCCCACTAATAGCATTTAATGTATATGCCCTGGGCACATATAGTGCACTGCACCAGGGGCTTATTAGTAAATCAAATATACCAATCAGAGAGAAACCGAATGCCATTATATTTTAGACACAGAGCATATGCACTTTGTGCCCTTTTTCACTGCTGCTAGAATCCTAAAGCCATGCTGGAATGGTTGCATCAAACTCGGGCAGCCCTATTACCAGAACATGGGACAAATTGACAACTATAAAACTAACAAAGGTTCAAGCATATAATTTCATAATTAAATGATGTATATAACTTTTAAGTTTTACTGTAAAAGTTATATATGTATTGTTTAATTGTGTATGGATATCAGCAATTTCTTATTTCAACTTTTCATGATTTGTCTTTGGTGATAGTATTTTTCTTTTAGTGCATTTAATTTTTTAATTGGATTCTTTATCTTCGCTATTTTATGTTTTGTATAATTATGTGCTTGAACCTTTGTTAGTATTATAGAATCCTAAAGCTAGCAAAACGAAGTCCAGCATACAGTCAAAACAGGAGGTCAGAAGGCAAAAAGTCACGGCAAACCAAGCCAAAAGGTGCCAGGTATAATGCATGTCCCCCCAGTGGAAAGTGGGAAGAACTACCCAACCTCTTGGAAGTACTCTTCACTAAGGCGGAAGAACCTGGAAAGACAGTCAGCGTGTTCTGTTCCAGGATAGTGTTCCACCACAAAGTCCATTCCCTGTAGGGAGATGGACCACCTCAACAGTTTATGATTCTAACCCCTCATCTACATTAAACATCTGAGGAGCCTGCGGTCGGTCTGAACCTGGAAGGGAGTCCCAAACAAGTTGGATCTTCGCTTTTTCAGTGCCCAGACCACAGGCACAGCTTCCCTTTCTATTGTGCTCCTACTCTGTTCCCTGGGAAGTTGCCTTCTACTAGTGAAGACTACTGGTTGATCTAAGCCCCCTTCATTTGCATTTCAAAGCACAACCCCATGCCATGCTCTAAGGCATCAGTCTACACCAAGGATTCTAGGGAGGAGTCAGGAGCCTTGAGCATCCGTGCAGTACACATATCCTCCTACAGGGTTTCAGAAGTGGTCTGGCATGCCTCTTTCCAGATCACCTGACATGGCTGCTTCTTGGAAGTCAGCTCTGTCAATGGGACAACAAATGAGCAGTTTCCCTTGACAAATCTCCTGTAATAGCCAGTCAGGTCTAAAAAGGATTTAAATTCTGTCTGGGTCTTGGGGGGGGGGGGGGGGGGGGGGGGGTCCAAGCCAGAATGGTGTCAATCTTTGGTTGAAGGGGTTACACCTTGCTGGTCCCTACTTGGTGTCCCAGGTAAACCAAAGAACTCTGTCCTATCTGGTTCTTACTGGCCTTGTTAGTAAGGCATGCACTTTGCAGGGCCCACAGCACTTACTCAAGGTGGTGCAAATGGTTCTCCCAGCTGAAGCTGAAGAGTGCAATGTCGTCAAGGTATGCACCACTGAAGTTCTCCAACCCAGCCAGGACCTAGTTGAACAACCTCTGGAAGGTGGCAGGAGCATTCTTCAACCTCAAAGGCATGACGTAGAACTGGTAGTGCCTTTCTGGCATTCAGAACGCTGACCTTCTTTGTGCCCCCTCGGTCAAGGCAATCTGCCAGTACCCAGACATTAATTCAAACCTACTGAAGAACTGAGGAGCACCACGCCGACCAATGAGCTTATCAGTTCTGGGGATGGGTGATAATCAGTCTTGGTGACCACACTGTGCCCACAGTAGTCCACACAGAACCGGGATTCAAGTGTGACACCGGGCAGAACAGTATTGGGGACCAAGACCACTGGGCTGGACCAAGAACTGTAGGAGGGCTCAACAACTCCTACCTCCAGCATCTTAGAGACTTCCTCTTTGAAGCTGACCTTCACTCTGTCTGACAACTTGCAAGTTTTGTGCTTAAAAGGCAGGCTGTTCCCAGTGTCAATGGCATTAGTGCACCAATGGTTGACTCCTGGGTTGAGTGGGAACAGAGATGCAAACTGTCCCAGCAACTGGTGGCAGTCTCTCTCCTGCTTCAGAGTCAAAGTAGGGGAGAGGCCCACACCCTCTATTGACTCTTCCTGCTCTTTGGAAGATAGGAGGTCGGTGCAAGATTCACTCACCTCTTCCACTCCATCATCTGTGACCAAGAGCATAGTCAACTCAGACCTCTCAAAGTGTGGCTTGAGGCTGTTCACGTGCAGGACCCTCAAAAGGTTCCCAGGACTCTGAAAGTCCACCAGGTAGGTGAAGTCACTCTTGCGCTCATTTGCCTCAAATGGGCCAGACCAGCAGTCTTGCAGAGCATAGGGCTCCACGGGCATCATTACCCACACTCTATGACCAGGCTGAAACTCATGCCAGCTTTTCATGTCCTCCTGGCCAGCTTCCAGATTCTCCTGGGTGAGTTTACGGAAGTGAGCTGTCTGGTTGCGGAAGGTCGGCCTGTAGCTGAATACATTCTAGGGTGGCTTCCTGGGAGCTTCTCCCAGCCTTCTTCCACCAAACTGAGAGGCCCTCTCACAGGGTGCCCAAACAGTAGTTCAAAACGGCTAATGCCAACCCCCTTCTTCGGTACCTCCCTATAGGCAATAAATGACATGGCAGGAGGACGTCCCACTTACGCCTCATGGGTTCGGGTAGACCCATTATCATGCCTTTTAGGGTACAGCTGAATCTCTCAACCTACCCATTGGCTTGGGGGTGGTAAGGAGTGGAGAATTCGTAGGTTACCCACACTCTTTCCACATGGCCTTCATGTACAAGGGCATTAAGGTGGCACCACTGTCAGAGACGACCCCCTTGGGAAACCCACTTGGGTACAGATCACCTGGCCACAGTGGTTGCAGTCACTATCCTCAGAGCATTGGCTTCCGGGTACCAGGTGGCATGGTCCACCAAGACTAGGAAAAACCTCTTGCCCACAATGTCAATACCCACCCTCTCATAAGGGGTGCTCAGAACAAGGAAAGGATGCAGGGGGGCTTTGTTTCCCCCCTGTCTTGCCACTTACCTGACAGGTAGGACAGGACCTGCAGAATGCATATGAAGCCATTCTCATTGTAGGCCAATAAAAGTGGGTGACAAGCCTGCCAAATGTCATGTCTTGCCCCAAATGACCTGCTGGTGGCACATCATGAGCCAGACCCAGTAGGAAGGTTCTGAAGTGCTGGGGTACTAACAGCACATGGGCTACACAATGCTGAGGAATCTTAGGCTCACTATACAGGAGACCATTCTCCCAATAAATCAGGTATCAACCAGAGGCGTCACAAGCTGCCTAGGCCTGCCACTGAAGACCCACAAGAGTAGGGCACTCCATCTGTGCTGCATAAAACTTCTTCCTGGAGGGACCTCCATCCTGCTGCCAATGGGTCAGCTCAGGCAGGTTCCCCATTTCGCCCCTTTCTTCCTCTAAATGTTCTGTGGAGTACACCTCAGGGTCAGCCTCCTATTGGACCGCATACAGTTCAGGAGCGGTTTCCAGCGCTCTCTGCTCTTCCTCTTCTTGGCAGGCACCTGGGCCACTGTTTGAGGCTCCAGGTCCTTTTGACCACCCTTATCTGCTACTATGGACCATGTGGCCAGGCACAACCACTCAGGTTACCCCAACATCTCAAAGTGTGACCTGAGTTCAACCTCCTTCCAGGTGGTGTGCTCCAGGTGATTGCCCAGCAGACAACTCACAGCTTCCCTCAAGGAACTTGTGAGCCCCCCATTCAAAGAAAACCTGAGCTGCTAAACATTGACTCTATCGGTTGTGTGCAGAACCATCTTGGTGGACCATATTAGAGACTACCTGCTTTGAAGACACATGATGACCCCGAAGGTTTTTCATGCTCGCTCATATTTCTTTCAGACCCTACACCCTTTGACAAATAATGGTAACCCACTGCCTATACTTCCTAGTATTATCAGGCATGAGGGTTCTCTATACCATTGCACTGTTACCCAGGGACATTAGGGTAACTGCAGCTGTATCTTCACCACTAGCTGGGACCAACCCCTCCCCAGGCGCTACACTAGCCATCCCCAGTGACTGCTCATCAGTGGGGGGCTGTGCCTGCTTAGGACACTTGGAATCCCCCTTGAAGTGCCCTTCCGGATACCATTCAAAACACATCAGGGAACCACTTCTTTTCAAGAGGGGGTAGGGAAACCTGACCCTGGGAACTAGTTTGAGACTCTTTAGAGAACTCCTTAGTTTTGTTTGTGTCCCCTCCCCCTCCTTATTATGCTGGGGGCTCTGTCCACCCTTGGCTGGATCTCCTCCAGATACTTTCTTGAGGATCCTGGTACTGACCCAGTGGTCCGCCTCACTAGCAAGCTCACTGAGGGTCAGTGAACTTACTATCAATCTAGTGCTGAGGCAGCTCTGTAAAACAAAGACTAAAGATGTGCTCTTGTGCAATCAAATTGTACAGCCCCTGAAAATCTATCACATCACTGTCCTTCACCCAACCATCTAGTGCTTTGCAAAAAAAATTAACACAATCTACCCAGGTCTGTGGGGAAAGCTTCACACTGTCCCTAATCTTCTGCCTGCATTTCTCTGTGGTCATACCATATTTCCTGGTAAGGTCCTCCTTTGGATACCTCATCCTGCCACCCTCCTCTAGGGTCAGTAAGGTGTCCCTTCCGTCAATTGGGATATGCTTCCACAAACCTGCCCCCCCATAAGCTCAAAGGGATCTTGTACATTTGCAAAGCTAAGGCCTCAAACCACCGATCTATGTCGTCCCCCACTCCATCTCCATCTCCCTCTCCATAATCAGACACCAGACCCATGGGTATGTGTAGTTTCTTCTCCGAGGGCACTGAAAATATGATGCCTCCTTCTAGGCTGAACTCAGCCCTCTTGGCTTTCAGATCTAGGTCTCTCAAGCTTGGCTCCTGAGCTTAAATCATTTTCTTCTCTGCCATGGCCAATTTCTTTTTCTCCATATCCAAGTTGAGTTTTTCAAGTTCTAAAGCCCGACCGAATGGTCCAATAGATAAGCTGTGAAGGGTGCCCAGAAGTCGTTTGGCCTCGACCTGACAGGCAGCTCCTACTTGTAGGTCTTTAAGGTGTCTCTGCAATATACCCGATCTGTAATACATTTCTTGATCGTTGGACTGATCTTACTATCCCAGCGCATTTGCCATGAGCAGTACAATTGCCAGCAGTTTCCTCTTCGCTGTTGGAACCCCCCGAAGGAGACTCAGAATACACACTTGTATAGAGCACTCTATTTCCCACTGTGTAACCTCTTGCAGGACATTCACTACTATAGTGTCACTGTAAATAGGGTCTATTAAGGAGTTTGCATTAAATTTCCAACTAAATGGTGGCGTATATGTGGGTATGTCCACTGTTAGTAGTACGGGTTTGTGATCGGATAGTGTCCTGGGGAGATGTTGGGCGTCCACCACCCATCCATGAAGACAAGAGGTGACCAGCCAGTAGTCCAGTCTGGACCAACAGGCGTGCACGGTAGAAGTGTATGTGCCTTCTCTGGTGTCTGAATGTCGAAGCCTCCATTCGTTGACCAAGTCTAGCTCGTCCATGCATGCCCGCATCTCCCTGGCGGCTTGTTTGTGATACTCTGTTGCGTCACTCGACCTATCCAGTTCTGCGTCCAGTGTGAGGTTGAGGTCACCCCCCATATAAGGTCAGTGTAATGCAGGTCCCTTAGCCGATTACGTATGTACGTATAAAAGTTGGAATCATCTGTATTTGGCACATATGTGTTTATCAGACCCACACGTGTGCCACGGAGTGTACCCATTAGAATCACCCAACAACATTGTTCAACTCGTAGTACTTGATCTAGGTGGAATTGCACTCCTTTTTTAACCAGAGTGATAACCCCGTGAGTATTTTGAGTAGGAGGAGGCTGCAGTCAGTTCCGCCCAGCCACTGCCCAGTGCCTTGTCAGTATGGACGGTGAGGTGCGTTTCCTGTAACATTGCTATCTCTATGTGATGTCTGTTGAGATTGGCCATCACCTGACGTACTTTCCTAGGATTATTTAACCCCCGGACATTCCATGTTAAACATCTTAGTGATCTATTACCAGCCTGTTCCTGCAACTCAGTGTGTTACTTGTGGGTGTAAATAATATTAAAACAGCCGCTTCCACAATACAGTTCCAACATGACATGGTTCCATAAAAGAAAGAACATAAACTTACAAACCTATTAGTTCCCCCCCACCCACTCCTGCATCCCAACCATGCCGGAGAATGTTCCCAATAGATTTGAAACCTGAACACCCCGATAAGTGCCTACTGCACTCACGGAAGAACTCTCAACTTTGTATGCAAGAGTTCGAGGCTTACCCATCGAGGGGGTGCACCTGAGACCCAACATGCTCCCCTGTTGGTACCGGGGAGGGCCGTGAGAACTGCAGTCAGTTTTGCGCCAGACCTGCTCTGTTCCCATGTAGGGATCTCATCTGTTGTGCAAAGGAGCGATTTTTACAGTACCTATGGCAGCGGAGGGGCCCTTTTCTCTTGCCAGCCTGAGAATCACATCGCTATCTCTGTAATTTAGAAGCCTGGCCACTATCGGACGTGGTGGTGATCCTGCGGGGGTCGTGGTGCTAGTAATCGGTGCGCTCTCTCGACTATGAGCATGTTAGACAGTTCTGCCATCCCAAAGATTTCTTTCAAAAGATTTTCAACGTATTGCTCCATGCGCCCGGTGTTTGTCAACTCCGGCACTCCTGTAATGCGGACGTTATTCCGTCTGGAGCGCACCTCAAGCTCCTCGTTCTTGGCCTCGATGACAGCCATAACTTTTTCCATGTTGAGGCTTTTGGTCTGCAATTTGTGCACTGTGTCTTCTGTCGTGGATACGTGGGCTTTCACGTCAGTAATCCAAGTTGCCTGCTGGTCTAGTGGATATGTGGTTGATGCAGAGATTGATGTGGTCTATTTTCCTGTCTATGGTAGCCAGACTCTGCTGCACCGCCGCCAACATGGCCGCAAGCGCATCAAGACTCATGCCCTGATTATCCATGTTGAACACGGCATCACTGGTTGCGCTAGTAACTTTTTTAGTTCCAAAGGACACCTTTGTTTTTGCCTTGTCTGGCGTACCCATCGGGACTTGTTTGTGAGCGAGATGGGACATCTGGGAGACAAGCAAATGACCTGGGGACCGGGCCTACACATGGGGAGACCGTCCACTCCGCGCCACAAATCTATACGCCCCAGAGAGCCTGCGTTGTTATGACCCCTCGGCGCTGTAGTTTTGTAATCGTCGCAGCACTATGCAGACCTCGCTGTCAGCGCGCCCCACCCCAGAGGCACGCAGTCATCTACCTCTGTTCATGCAGTGTGGAGTAAGTTTCAGTGTTCTCCCTCTCCACCAGCTATTTGCCAATGTGTGGGTCCAGGATGTGGTATTAATAATACTACCAGCGCTGGGGAGGGCCGCGCCAGCTGGGCCAGGTTCCACAACTCGATAGGCCTACTGCGTGTGTATCCTCACAGAGGTAGGCCGACGAGGCGCTCCCTCTGCACCTCACCCGTCCCGCGTTTCAACCACCATGCATTATAGAGTCCTTTCACATAAGACAGGGCCAGCAGCTGCTCCACAGTTCACTCACAGGGAGTCTCTCTGTCGCCGGCACTCCCACACCCACCGTGTTTCTAGGCCTCACTCGCATAGCTAGAGTTGAGCCTCGGTGCCAGCATGTCAGTCCAGGCCAGACTGCAGGGGCCTCATTTATGAAAAGTGACGCATCGCTGCTTGAAAACAGCGATGCGTCACTTTTCATTGCGCCCTCCTTTCGACATGCTAGATGCGTCATATTTGCAATATGACGCATCATGTCGCAAGGAGTTACAGATACGTCAGTATTTCTGACGTATCTGTAGGCGCAAAAATGACGCATTGGTGGAGTGTGCCACAAAAATGACGCAACTTCAGCAATGGGCCATTTAACATGTGCAAGTCCTATTTCAATGTGCCTACGTCAGTCTTACCCCTGCTGTGAGGTAGGCGTAAGATGATGACGCATTTGCGTCCTAGAAGTGATGCAGTGAAATCTCATAGATTTCACTGCATCATTTCTACGTGGCTTACTTGCGTCAAAACGCCCACCCTGCATACATTATACCTGGTGCAGGTATGATGTGGCGCAGGAGTTTACAAAGTGACGCATCTACCTAGATGCGTCACTTTGTAAATATGACGCAACATGGCGCATTTTTTACCCTTGTGGTGCGTCACAAAAAGTGACGCACCAGCAGGGCAAAAGTGACGCAAGGGCTCATAAATAAGCCCCTGGGTATCTCCGCTTGTGTGACTGCTTCTCACAGGAGCCAGGCCCCCAGCCGTTCTCCCACCAGTCGCCGCAGCATCTCCCGTACGTCAGGGCTGCAGACAGGAATCCGGATCCCCAGCACAGCAGCCGGGCAGTGCCGCTGAATCGGGACAGCGCAGCTCACTACTCACCGGCACAGTCTCTCTCCATCTGGCGGGGCCACAATTTCAGCAATCACGGGGGTTGTCCTACACCGCAGCCCGGGGCCGGATTTCTCAGGGCGTCAGCAGTAGGGTGATCGCTGTGGGGCCCACTCCTATCCCCACAAGTGGCGACCGCGCCGCCATTCCACTGTGAGCACGAACGCTACAAGGGGGCCGTCATTACTCAGTCTCCTTTGGACCGGCCCGCTGCAGCATCACTCCGCATCAGCTCCGGTGAGTCTTCTTTGTGTCCTCTGGTGCCCTCAATCTTCACGAGGATATGCCCCATGACATGTCGCTCATTTCCTGGCGTGAAGGCAGGATTATGAAGCTTTGTTGTCTCACGGCCAGCCGAGCTGCACTATAGTGCGGCCATCTTGCCCTGGGCTCTCTAGCGCCCCCCAGCACATGCACTTTAGCACTGGTCAGCAGTTAAAAACTGAGCAGAGTCCTAGAGTCCCTAAATTAAGTTAGGCACACAGTCAAAACAGGAGGTCAGAAGGCAAAAAGTCAGGGGAAACCAAGCCAAAAGAGGCAAGGTCTAACACAAATGAAGGTTTGTGTGCATTTTTAACACTCATGTGCTAAATTCTTGAGTTTGACAAGTAGAGTTGTTGCAGAACCTGTTACAGAGTGAGATTTCTTATCATTTCAACCATTAGTTCCACTTTTAAAGCCAATCCTACTAAACTTACCATAGATTTCTTCTTACTGTTTTTTATCCATCTGCATGCTTCAAAATATTTTGTTACTCCTTTTCTTTCCTTGAAAGTTTTTTTATCTTTATTAACCACCCACACTCAATTAATTTTCTTTACAAATTCTTCATTTTGTCATAATATGCTTTGTTTTATTGTGTTGCATGTTCCTTATTGTGGCTATTGTTCATGCGCTTGTGTAGAGTAAACATGCTGGACTCAATGAAGATGATGCTTGTCATCCTCTAAGCAAATATATTTCTTTAATTAAACTATGTAGATTTGTTCTATGAGTTTATGTCATACCTTGTAAGGCATCTATTATGTCATTGTTCTTGAAAGTGGTCCCCTAAATTCAATGTTTTGTTAAGCAATTTGTTCTTCCTGCAAAACTACTGGCTGCAGCTTGTATAAAGATGTGCATTTGTGTTGTATTCACGAGGTGAACAACAAACATTTTGTCTTTGCTGATGTGAATTTCACATTCTTTTTGCTCATTATACTTGCTAGTAAGCCTTTTATATGGGAAACTATTTTTAAAACCTGATCACATTAGTTGCATTGGATTCCTTAACAAATGTACACTCAAACCACTTTGAATAATAGCAATAATGTATATGTGGACCCAGGAAGTCTATACTCAGGGTGAGCCATACCTATGGTGGAAGGGGTTTTATTGAAGAGTCACAAGTGTACATTGTTACACACAGTACAATTTTGAATGTAATTCTCTAAACAATTGTTCATCATTGATCACCAAAATATTTTGTTAGGCATCTGCTGAGGTGCACTCAGTCTGAGGCAAAGCCTACCCTCTCATACAATCTGAGACCACACCACATTTGGTCAACAGGGTTAACTCAGAACCAAGGGTAAGAGAGCAGGACAAAGAGAGAGACACACTGGTCCAGTGTTGGAAGATAGTTGCAGGAATCATGGGTTATTCTTTCTGAAAGGTACAGCAGAGCCTGTATGGGAAGAGATGAACACAGAGTGAGTGTGATAATGAAATATCAGGAGTATAAAGTACAAGAGTTGCAGCAAATCACATACTGAATAAATCACCCACATCCCTGATCCCAAATGCTTTAATGAACCCAAGGAAGAAGCAATCTTACTTTTGTAGAGCCAATCTTGATCCCGAGGAGTGACTATAACAAGGCACAGTGTGGGCAGGCAAAGAAAACAGCATTTAATAACCAAGGAAATGTCCTGGGGGGATCAGAAAGGTAAAACAACATCAAAGTGAGAAGAGTGTAAACAAATAAAGCAAGAAAAAAGACGTTGCCAGGCACAGACCAAAGGGGATTGTTCCTTTTTATACAGTCTCTGTCCTTCATAACCCAGATGTGACTTAGCAAAGTAAAAATGAATGTAATAGAATGCATCTTTGTATGTCACATTTGAATGATTCATTTCTCCAAACATATGTAATTCTATACTGATCTGCCTGTTACCATAGGGTGATTATGTGAAACCGCTTTCCTAAGGCATATGTTGCAGGGGGAACCATTTATTATTAATATAGGGAGGAACACGTATCTATACGAGTAGATGGACCCACAGTGTTGACCCTGACAACTTTGTCTCTGTTTTCTTTGTGTTTTTGTTCTCTCATGGTGACCAACATGTGACATGTGATGTCTGAGATTGGTTAAGAGACAAACCGCTATATGTATCAACAAACCATTTTGCATTTCCTAAATAGCGAATTTTAAGGAATCGCTATTTAGGAAATGCAAAACGGTATGTATGTACAAAATCGCTTTCCAATAGCGATTCCTTAGCATTCCTTAATTTGAGATTAGCAAATTGTCAATCGCAAATTACCCCTTCATTTCCATGGGCCAGGAGGCCCATAGGAATGAAAGTGCAATTTGCAATTAGCACTTTGCTGATCGCAAATTAGGGATGTTTCCAAGGGTGCAGGGGTGTCTCAAGAACACCCTGCTGCACCCCTGAAAAAGACATTTGGGGGCATATGGCGCACATACATGCCCTAAGGGCATGTATGGGCGTCATATGGCACCTTTGGTTTTTATCAAAAAAGATTTTTGATAAGAATTCGCAAATTACCACCAACTAGAAGTTGGTGGTAATTTGCTACTCCTTAATGGCATTTTTTGCATTTTATTTGTTTGATACATTGCATTTAAGGAATCGCAAAATTTGCAATTCCTTAAGTGCAATCGCAAAATAAGGATTAGCAAATTTTGCTAATCCTTATTTTGCATCAAACTTGTTTGATACATTCCATTTGTCTATTTAGCATTCGCAAAGGCCGAAATTCGCAGAATTTCGGCCTTTGCGAATGCTAAATAGCTTGATACATATAGCGGTAAGTCTATAGTCATGCACAACAGCTCATCTTCCACTGAAAGTTTATCTTTTACTAGTAAAAGTTATAATTTTTCCATGGTCACTGTCATGGGCCAATTTGCGTCACTTTTGTGACACAAAAACAATATAAAATCTTAGTAATCCCCCCCTTCCTTTCTTCTACCTTTGGACATACTATTAATGTTTTTGTTCCTTACTTTTCACAAAATGACATTCAGAAAAATTTCACACCAATTTAGAAAAATAGAGAATACATGTTTGAATAATTTGACACCAGAAGGACAAAATCCCAATCTGTATAACAGAAGTTGTGAATTATTTTAGTGAAAAATAACTCCTAAACATTTAGAAAGCACCAACCTCAGTGAAATCAGAAGTTATGGCCGACAGCGATTAAGGGATGTTTGGATCCACAAAGTAGATAGGGCCCAGTCTTGGCTTACCTTTGGACTTAGAAGAAATTTTGAAGGAAAATGTCTCCAAACAATGTCTGAGAAGGTGAAGTTCAAGGCAGCCCGCGTTGTCCGAGCAGGAGACGTTGTCATTCAATCCACCGACCAACCCCTCCAACCCCGACGAGGGTGCACGCACCCTCAGACGTTAGATGGACGACTGCGCCAACACCTTAGCCCCGCTGAATAAACCAACCCTCAAAGACACCAACAAGAGAGCCAACTGGTTCACCCCGGAACTCCTAGCGTCAAAGCGCACCTGTCGGAAGTTGGAGAACATATGGCTCAGCGAGAAGTCGCCGCACAGCCAACAAATACGCCATCCGCAACCACCACCACCTCATCAGGACCACCAAGAGAACCTCCTTCAAAGACCGCCTCAACAACAATGCACACAACAGCAATGAGCTCTTCAACGTCGCGAAGGAACTCTCCAACCCCAGATCCAACGCCAACGACATCCCACCGTCGCAAGCCCTAAGCAACTCCCTCGCCTCCTTCTTCTACCTCAAGATCACCGACATCCACGCTAGCTTCAACCCCGGGATGTCCCTAACAGGCCCGAACACGCCGGAACAACCTCACCCCACCGACAACGACCCCCTGACAACCTGGGCCAACGTGGGCATCTAAGACACAATCAAGACCATGGGCACAATCCACTCCGTATAGCCGTCTGACCCTTTCACACACCACATCTTCAACAAAGCCGCCAGCTCCATCGCACCCCACCTACGCAACAGCATCAACCTCTCCATCGAGACCGCGACCTTCCCTGAAAGCTGGAAACACGCCAAGATCAACGCTCTATTGAAGAAACCCATGGCGGACCCGAGTGAACTGAAAAACTTCCGGCCCATCTCCCTGCTTCCGTTCCCAGCTAAGGTCATCGAGAAGATAGTCAACATCCAACTCACCCACTACATCGAAGACCCCTCCCAGTCAGGTTTCCGCAGCAACCACAGCACCGAGACCGCCCTCATCGCCACCACAGACGACATCAGGATACTACTGGACAACGGCGAGACAGCGGCCCTTGTCCTCCTGGACCTCTCAACCACCTTCAATACCATCTGCCATTGCACACTATACACACGACTCCATGACGCAGGGATCCGAGACAAGGCCCTGGACTGGACCTCCTCCTTCCTCTCTGGCAGAACCCAGAGAGTCCGCCTCCCCCGTTCCAATCCGAAGCCTCCAAGATCATCTGCGGTGTCCCACAGGGATCCTCCCTCAGCCCGACCCTGTTCAAGTCGCCTCTCGCATGCATCGCCTGACATCACGACCTCAACATAATCTCCTATGCCGACGACACGCAACTGATCCTCTCCCTCACCAAGGACACCCTCACTGCCAATTCCAACCTACACCAGGGAATGAAGGCCATCGCCGACTGGATGGAGGATAACCACCTTAAACTGAACACAGACAAGACGGAGATCCTCATCCTCGGGCCCAACCTTCCATCCTCGACTCGAAACTCACCATGACCAAACAAGTCAACGCTGTCTCCTCCTCCTGCTTCAACACCCTCCGGATGCTCCGCAAAATCTACAGATGGATCCCGACAGACACAAGGAAAGCAGTCACCAAGGCCCTAGTCAGCAGCAGACTCGACTACGGAAACGCCCTCTACTCCGGAGCCCCAACCAAGCTCATCAACAGACTGCAAAAAATCCAGAATGCCTCTGCACGCCTGATCCTCGACGTTCCGTGCCGCGACCACATCACCCCCCACCTGAGGAACCTGCACGGGCTCCCTGTCGACAGAAGAATCTCCTTCAAGCTCCTGATCCACGCACCCAAGGCACTCCTTAAGACCGGCCCAGCATATCTCAACAGGAATCTCCGCTCCGCAGACCTCTCCCTGGCTACCATCCCACGCATCCGCAGAACCACTGCCGGAGGCAAATCCTTCTCCCACTGCGCCGCCAAGACCTGGAACACCCTCCCTCTCATCCTATGACAAACCGAAGATCTTCTGACCTTCAGGAGACAACTCAAGACCTGGTTGTTCGACCAGTAGTAACAGCACCCCCTTCCTCCCCACCTCCCAGTGCCTTGAAACCCTTGTGGGTATGTAGTGCGCTTTACAAATTATATGATTAATTGATTGATTGATTGGGGAGCTGCTGCATGAAGTTGTGGTAAAGATTTCTATTTTCAAACTTTGTCTTTCTTTTGGAAGTAAAAACTTTCCAATGGGATGAAGTAGCAGGCTGTAGCCGACGAGGGCTCAGTGAGGCCATATCCTCCCAGAGCCAAAAGTCCATTCCTCCCTCCATAGGGAATGTGCCTCCACAGATTGGCTCGCCCAATCCTTCTCAATGACCCTGTGCATCTCTAGGGTAACCTCATAGGCCTCAAACCACTTGTCTATATTATCCCCATAACATAACAAAGTTAGGCACCAGATCCTTGGGGATATGGGTCCTCCTATGTCTAGTGGGTACTGGGATATTGTTGCCGCGATTCCTGTTGGACTCTGAGGCTTATCTTGCTTTGAGGTCCAGCTTCTTAAGAATCACCTGATGAGCCAGGATAGTTTCCTTTCAGTCAAGGTCCTGTCAGTCTAAACCTTCTCCTTCTCAAGGACTAGCTTTTTTTCTTCCAGCGCCTTCTTAGAAGCAGCCTACTCTGTGGCTGCTTCCAGTTTAATTTCACCATCTGCAGCCTGAACATCTGCCGACCAGTTCCTCAGGGAGCAGGCCTTGGGTGAATACACTGCTCCTTGTCCTGGCAGGGGACTCCATTCCTGTGGATAGGTTGTCCCCCTCCTCCTCAGGTTGTTGCAGCTCAGAGTCTGTAGCCAGGACCGCCTCCTCCTCCTCTTCCTCTTCCTCCAAGTCTATCTCCTCAGGAACATGCTTTTCCTGCTCCTCTGGGATGGGCTACATCCTTTTGACATCCCGAAATGTTCTGAGGGCTAGCTAGAGATCCACTGTTGTGGCCTTCTTCCCCACATTCAGCTCCCTCTCCTAGTAAAGCCTCTGCAGCTCTGTCTTGCTGAGGTTATTCAAGTTGAGGTCCATCTCCACTCATCCAGGCTCAGCAATTAATTGTGAAACTCAAAAAATGTTGGTGGTAGCGTTTTAACTTCAATAATTCATAATCCAGAGAAAAAGTATGGGACTTTCCTCAAACAATTTTCACATTTCATTGATGAAGGCAGAACATCTATACACTAATAAATCACTTCTATCAACAGAGGGAACACTCTGTGTAGCAGCATTTAAGCTAAGTATGACATAACAAAGGTTACTTTGGGGTGGTACTTAGGAAATGTCATAGGTTCGCAAAGGAAATGCAATTGACATTGATTAAAGAATTGTGTGAACTTTTTTGGATATCCTCGATAAATCTTTCACGGTGTGCTAGGGGAGTATTATTAGTTAATATTGGATAGGCATGCAAATAAGGGTTGGAAGTTCATAAAGAAAGAGGTAAAGGTCAAGAATCAGAGGGGCATATGTACAAGAAAATGTCGAAGTGTGGAGCTGTGCCAAATTTGGCAGCGCCGCGCTCCGACATTTTCAAAATACAGTATTGAATATGGTACATCCCTGTGTTTTCCCTAGCGCTAAATTTAGCTACCTAGCACCAACACAGGCACCCTTGCACTATACAAGGGTGCCTGCATTGCAGGTAATGATTGTTATGTGCAGAAAGGATACCCTTTATTGCACATAAACAAACACTTCTATGTGTGCTGCAGAATGCAGAACACATAGAAGTAGCAAATGGTCATTATTTAATGATTATTAATGTGCAACAAGGGACACCTTCCAGCACATAAACAATGATTGATGGCGTTTTGCTATTTCTATGTGTGCTGCAGAATGCAGCACACATAGAAAAAGCAAGATCGAGGAGAAATAAAAGTATTTCTCCTCATATCGCCATTCTAATGCTGGTTCTTGCATGGCGTTAGTTTTTGGCGCTGCCTCAGATTTACACCACCCTGTAAATCTAGGGCAGCATCATAAGCAATGGATGTTGCAGTGGCAACGCGCACAGCAACACCCACTGCATGCACCTTTCACACTAAGTGATGCATGTAAAGGGCCCCTATTTATAAGGCAGCGTTAAGCCACCAAACGTGGCTTAACATCGTTTTGTAAATATGGAGAAGGGCATATCGCTCCCAGCACATCGCTAAAAGTGACGTTCTGGTGGCAATATCCCCTTGTGAATATGCCCCAGAGTGTTTAGATTCTGAAGGTAATGGTACTTGACAGGCTTCCATTTTATTGCATGATACCTATTTTTTCATTAACTGGAATTAATTCTACCTGAAATACTTATTGTAAGACCTCACGGAATAAACCTTCTTTGGTAATTTGGTTACTAAATCTAATATCTAAGACAGTGTAGTGTTGGAATCCATTGCTAAAGTAAGAAGATAGGGGCATATTACCAAGGAATGGCGTTAAAATTATTGCCGCTTTAGCTGTAGGAAACTGCCTTTAAAGCGGGGATAATGGGCTTGATAATATGCCCTTGTGAATTCCCATAGAAGCCCATGTTCTGGTGTTAACATAGACTTCTATTGGAATTCTCTACGGCATATTATCAAGCCCATTATCGCAGTTTTAGCAGCAGTTTCCTGCCGCTGAAGCGGCAATAATTTTAACGCCGTTCCTTGATAATATGCCCCACAATCTCTCAGATAGCATAAACCTACCCGATCCAACAGGAGAAATGAAAGTTTCCGCACTTTATGGTATCCGTAGTCGCCCACACACATAGGTGCAATATGTAGGCTAACCATAGACACAAGGCTTGGGGGGTGAGAAAAGAGTGAAAATGGAGACACTGGGTATCATCATTTTAACTCCTCACCTTTGTTGGGCATTAGATTCTATGGGTTACAATAGATATCTATAGACAAGACAAGTGTTTTAGTATCGGACCTTCATAGCACATCATCTATCTCTTCCCATAGAACTAATGTACCTTCAGAATGTCTGATATTCCCTGACACTCTGTGTTGATGTGAGATACTAGCAACCCTAAAGAAACAGCAACACAAATAATTCCTCGTAAACAATGGAATATAACCTTCAGCATAAACTCACTCTACTTATCTATAGTACGCATAACTTCTAATACTTGTATTCTGTGTTTGTAACATATATTTGTGATAGCCTTTGGCAAACGGTAATGCAATAAACATTCATCAGTATTTTGTAGTTCACACAGTAAATACCAATTAATACTTCCCTAACACCACCACTACCTTAAATACATTGACAGCGATCCTCAAATGAATATTTGCATATGAGGAAATTAACATGTGTAAATTTACTCTTACACTTAACAAAATTGGTCTTCCACTTTACCTTTAAACAAAATTTACAACTTTTTGTTCTTCATTATTTCCAAATTTAAATTTATCACAAAGTGTAGACATACGTCTCCAAACCCTGAAACATGGGGTGGAGCCAAATTTACGAGCTACTAGAGCCAAAATGGACCCAAAGCCATGGTAAATTTACTGCAGCTCCGTTCTGGCGTAAGTCCAGCACCACACTTGTCCAACCACTGGTACTGCAACATTATTACTTAGTACTATACTTAGTATTGGTACTTATTTTGTTTCAATCTCGCTCTACACCAATCTACTCACTTTATCACACTTCACACTGCACCTCACTCTTGACATTGGCAAAAACGAAAGAACTCCAGCAACGAGTCCCCTTGCGGGACCTGCTGGGCATTACAGTGCTAGCCCAATGAGGAGCTCCCTGATGATGAAGCATGACACACATCTGGGTGTACGGGCTCTTGCTCCTGAGGGATCATATCCCAAATCTAGCACCTCAAGTACCCCCGACCGCTTCTTCTCTTGTTACACCCTTGTTCTATCTGCATACCCTGTGATTGTCTCAGATGCAAAAGGACCTGCCATCCTTCCTTTTGCTACTTTCTTGTTCAGTTTTTGCCTATCTATATGATGATGTTCTTTCGCTGACTTTAAATTCTCTGCAAACCTGCATGTCCTAGGGCCCTGATAACCAAGTCTGAAACCTTCTCTGAAACCCCATTCTAAGCGTGTTGCCTAATCTCTGTTAGGGTCAATTTTCAACCAATAACTCAAACATTCCACCTAAATTGGTGTAAAAGCCTTTGTAACCAGGCTGGAAGGATCCTCCCCTGCCTTGCCTGCTGCCTGAAACTTGCCTGCTCCCCAAAACACTGGAGGACTGCATTGTTATCCCAGCATTTAGAACACTTGCACTTATGCTTACAAGGGTTTCTCAGGCAATAAACTCTGTTGAAACTCCAGCAGGCACCTGAATTAGGAGTTTGGCCTCAATCCCATGTCTCCCCCCCTGCGATAGGTTTCCTGAGAAAAGGCCAGACCACCAAGCCACTTGCAGTTGCATTGTTGAGGAGGTCTCTGTGGGTACATCCATTGGACCCATTGCGAGTTGTCCACTTTCCCCCATGGTGTATCAGGTATAAGCACCATAAGGGCCCTAAACTCCTCGTCGTAGTGCAACAATGCAAAACTCCATATGGGCCTTATGAATGGTATCCATATACTTTAAATGTACAAAGCCCTCTCTGGAATTTTTTTACAGTAGACGCTAATTTAAAAAAATGCCGATGTCCATGTGTCTATTATGTTGGACACTCTAGGTCTTTTTGCCAGTTCCCAAGCTTCTTCTCTAGAACCCTCCTTGATTGTATCTCTCTATGTGATAGTTTGTATACATCATCATATTCACCCCTCCAAATCTTCTCTTTCGTCGCATTGCTTAAATGCACCCACAAAGGCATAGATATCCCTATGTAAGGCAGTCTTTTCAAACCTTCTGTTTTACTCTTTACCCTATCTTCTTTTGATTGATTTTTTTTAATCACCAACTTAGATGTGCCATCAGTGTTACCCCTTACCTTAGTGTCCTCTACTGCACCAGCCCCTGTATCTTTCTTACCTGTATTATCTGCCTCATCAGCAGTAGAGTATGTGCCCACACCTTTATCCAAAGATTTTGACCGTTTCCTTGTGTAACTTATTGCCCTGTTCTTTCATATTACTCCTCTCCCCGCTCCACCACCATTGAGTCTCATCTGTTCTCAGTCTGCTCACCGATTCTGAGGATGTTCGCCTTTGTCTGCCTTTTTCTTCTGGTCTCTTATCACCCTGTCTTCTATCCAGTGACTCCCTGCCTGTACGATATGACTTTTAGGATGAACTTTAGCATCCCCACTTTTTTGTCCCCTCTGCTTTTTTGATCTATTTATGCTCTTGCCCACATGGTATTTCCCCCTCATCCAGTTCATCTTCACCCTCGTCATAGTCCAACTCACACTCCATATGCCACTCCACATGTGCATAACTCACACCAGGAAATTCCCCATCACCCACACCTCCATCAAAATGTTGCCAATCCACTTTTTTGGAGCCTTGAAGTGGCGCAGATGAAGTCTTCTTCTCCCACGCAGTTAGGATGGTTGCCCCAACCATCTCTCTGTCCTCTGGCTGGTCATCCCAGGTCTCTGCCAACCCAGCCAACTGGATCTCACTGCATCTGTTGGTGCAATGCAGCATTCTCCCTGCGATGCCATGCAAGCCGCCACAACCTGCAGGGACTGTGGTCCTGCACTCTGCCTGACCTGTACTACTAAGTCAGCCTCATCAGAGACCCAAACCTATCTACCGACAGGTAAAACTCCTTGGGGCTCACTATGACCCTGAAAAAACTCACTGCCTATCTCTTTGTGACCCATACCAAAGCCATTAACCTGACTACTAATTGAGCATAGAGCCTGAATATGAAATGTAGCCTAACGTTAGCCCTGGATAAGGTTGACTAAACGAGAAGTCAACAGATTTAAACAGCAGAGACAATCACACCTTAGTTTGTTTCTTTTTTTAACTTCACATCTTGAAACAGCGTGCCTTCTTGAAAATCACGGGCAAACCTGCATGCCTGAGGAAAAGCAGTGGGTGTTCTTTAAACTGAGATGTGCTGGGAGACCCCAAGCCGATTATGTGTTCTATACAACCTCATCACAACTATTTCTCAGGGTATTAGACATCATAACATTGGATTGTGTTTGTGTTACACTGGCAATCAAAAGACAGTGCTTTAATAGACCAGGTACTGTCCGGTACTGATTACTTGCAATTCTTCCTTTAAAAAGCAGAGTGCCTGTACTTCTCAGCACTCCTAACATGTATTAATAGGAGAGTACCCACACTTCTCAGCACTCTTACCATGCATTTGATGAGCGAGTACCTGCACTTTTCTGCACTCCAACCATATTAACCGGAAAGTACCCCCACTTCTCAGCACTCTTACCATGCATTTATTGAGAGAGTACCTGCACTTCTCCACAATTCTACCATACATTAACGGGTGAGTACACGCACTTCTCCGCACTCTCACCATACATTTCATGAACGAGTACCTGCACTCCTCTGCACTCCTACCATACATTAACAGGAGAGTACCCGCACTTCTCAGCATTCTTACCATGCATTTAATTAGAGAGTACCTGCACTTCTCCCCACTCTAACCATACATTAACGGGAGAGTACCCGCACTTCTCAGCACTCTTACCATGCATTTAATGAGAGAGTACCTGCACTTCTCCGCACTCCTACCATGCATTAATGGGAGAGTACCCACCGTACTCAGCACTCTTACCATGCATTTAATGAGAGAGTACCTGCACTTCTCCACACTCCTACAATACATTAATGGGAGGGAAGCTGCACTTCTCAGCACTCTTACCACGCATTTAATGGAGAGTATCTGCACTTCTCCGCACTCCTACCATACATTAACGGGCGAGTACCCACACTTCTCAGCACTTTTACCATGTATTTAATGGAAGAGTACCTGCACTCTTCCACACTCCTACCATACATTAATAGAAAAGTACCTGCACTTCTCTGCACTCTTACCACATATTATTGGGAGAGTACTCGCACTTTTCAGCAATCTTACAATGCATTTAATAAGAGAGTACCTGCACTTCTCCCCACTCTAACCATACATTAACGGGAGAGTACCCGCACTTCTCAGCACTCTTACCATGCATTTAATGAGAGAGTACCTGCACTTCTCCGCACTCCTACCATGCATTAATGGGAGAGTACCCACCGTACTCAGCACTCTTACCATGCATTTAATGAGAGAGTACCTCTATATCTGATTTCCATACCTTACTGGCTTCCTCCGTTCCAACACCTACGAGCTCGGTCGTCGACCAGGCCGCTCACCTTGAAGAATGGCTGTTATCTGCCTGTGACAAAGTCGCTCCCTATAAAACCATTAAAGCTAAGCGTCCTCACGACGCTCAACGGTGGTTTTCCGAGCAGCTTAAGGCTGATAAACTTGCTCTCCGGCAGGCTGAGCGCCGTTGGAGACGCAATTATGATCCTCAGCTTAAATTGGTCTATGTAGATACCCTGAACACCTACAAAAAAGCTATTCTATCTACCAAAACAGCCTAAATTTCCCAAAAAATCTTGGACTCCAATACCAAAGGCAAAGACATTTTTTCTATTGTCAATGAGCTTTCCCTACCCGATAGGATCACTCCCCAACCCCAACCGACTCAAATCCTGTGCGATTCTTTGAATTCTTACTTTATAGACAAAATTATCACTATTAAAGACAACATTTCCTCCCCCTCATTACCTCTCCCGTCACCTCCCCCCATTAATCCTTGCCGGTTGACTCACTTTCCACCAATTTCCCAAAATGATTTTGCTTCGCTTCTTCACAAGGTTAGCTCAGGTTCCCCTAATGACTGCTGCCCCCCACAGATCCTTAGAGAGGCCTTCCTGGCTTGTCCTGGCCCTCCACTAGCCTTGCTTAACAACTCTCTTGCTTCTGGGGAGGTCCCTCGTTCTTTTAAACAGGCAGCTGTCATACCCATTCTAAAAAAAACTAATGCTGATCCCACCATTCTGAGTAACTATCGCCCCATCTCCCTCCTTCCCTATCTGGGTAAAATTCTGGAGACTTACGTCACCCGCTGCCTGAGTACCTTTATCGAGAACTCCTCCTTCCTGGATGCCCAACAAGCTGGCTTCAGACCCCTCCATTCCACCGAGGCGGTCATAGTGGCCGTCATGGATGCCTTGAGGAAGGGTGCCGATAATAACATCCCTCAGGCCCTTGTCCTCTTGGACCTGTCGGCTGCCTTTGACACGGTCGATCACTCTCTCTTGATCGACCGTGTCAACAATGCCGGCATCCAGGGGGTGGCTCTCGACTGGCTCAGATCCTTTCTGAGCCACCGGACTCAGGCAGTACACTTATCTACCTTTTCTGTGCCCTATCTACCTCTCACCTGCGGGGTCCCTCAGGGCTCCGCGCTCTCTCCCTTACTGTTTAATTTGTACCTACAGCCCCTTCTTGCTTCCCTCCGTAATTCCCCGGTCAATATTTTTAATTACGCTGACGATCTTCAGTTAATCTTTCCCATTGACTCCCTCCCTTCCTCCCGTCTCAATTTTCAAACCACTCTGCTCAACATCGCAGAGTGGATGCTCCATAGTCAGCTACAACTGAACCCCACAAAAACGGAGCTGGTACTTGTAGGGGGCTCCTCTAACCCGTGGAATTCCACCTTCTGGCCCCCCTCCCTGGGGCCTCCACCTAGTCCGGTTAGCAGTGTGAAGAGTCTGGGGGTGGTCATCTCTGAGGACCTCTCTATGAGACCTCAAATAAATGCAGTCTCCTCATCCTGTTTTTTTCATCTTAGGCGGATTCATAAAATCAGTAGGTTCCTCACTAGAGATGCCCTAACTCTAGTCATCCTAGCGATGATCACTTCCAGACTCGACTATGCTAACACGTTGTACGCCGGAATTCCATTAATCCATCTCCACCGGTTACAACTTATTCAGAATCAGGCAGCCCGTTTGATCTTCTGCCAGCCAAAATATCAACATGTCACCCCTCTTCTGCGTAGCCTCCACTGGCTCCCTATCATTAAACGTTGCACCTTCAAACTGGGCTGTATCACCTTTAAAGCCTTGTCTGACTTAGCCCCTGCATTCATTACTTCCTGCTTGACACGGTATGTCCCTCACAGAGACCTTCGCTCTGCAACTCTCAATCTTCTTGTTATCCCCAAAACCATACGCATGAAGCACGGTGGTCTGAGTTTTTCTGCTATGGCCCCCGTTACTTGGAACTCTTTTCCAACTGCACTCCGCCTCTGCTCTAACTACGATCACTTCCACAGACTTTTAAAAACCTACCTATTTCAGTCAGCATTTCAGTAAATTCCTCCACCTTAGCTGCCGTTATGTCAAGAGCGCCATGAAACCGTTGGTGAACGTGCGCGGTATAAATACTTTTAACGTAACGTAACGTAACGTAACGTACCTGCACTTCTCCTCACTCATACCATAAATGTATGAGAGAGTACCCGCACTTCTCAGCACTCTTATCATGCATTTAATTGGAGAGTACCTACACTTCTCCACACTCCTACCATACATTAACAGAAGTGTACCCTCACTTCTTATCACTCCTACCATACATTACATGATAGAGTACCCGCACTTCTCAGCACTTTTGCCACGCATTTATTGAGAGAGTACCCGCAATTTTCCGCACTCCTTCCGTAGATTAACAGATGTGTACCCGCAATTCTCAGCACTCTTACCACACAGTTCATGAGAGAGTACCTGCACTATTCTGCACTCCTACCATACATTAACGGGAGACTACCCGCACTTCTCAGTACTCTTATCATGCATTTATTGAGAGAGTGCCTGCACTTTTCCACACTCCTACCATACATTAATGCGAGGGCAGCTGCACATCTCAGCATCCTTACCATGCATTTAATGAGAGAATACCTGCTCTTTTCCTCACTCATACCATACATTAACGGGAGAGTACCTGAAATTCCCTCAGCACTTTTACCATACATTTAATGAGAGAGCACCTGCACTACTCCACATTTCTACCATACATTAACGGGAGAGTACCTGCACTTCTCAGCATTCTTACCGTGCATTTAATGGGAGTACCTGCACTTCTCTGCACTCCTACCATACATTAATAGAAGAGTACCCACACTTCTCTGCATTCCTACCATACATTAAAAGAAGAGTACCTGCACTTCTCATAACTCCTACCATTCATTAATAAAAGAAAAGAGTTCCTGCACTTCTCAGCAGTCCTACCATGCATTTAATGAGAGAGTACCTGCACTTCTCCCCACTCTAACCATACATTAACGGGAGAGTACCCACACTTCTCTGCATTCCTACCATACATTAAAAGAAGAGTACCTGCACTTCTCAGAACTCCTACCATTCATTAATAAAAGAAAAGAGTTCCTGCACTTCTCAGCAGTCCTACCATGCATTTAATGAGAGAGTACCTGCACTACTCCACATTTCTACCACACATTAACGGGAGACTACCCACACTTCTCAGCATTCTGACTATGCATTTAATGAGAGTACCTGCACTCCTCTGCCCTCCTACCATACATTAATAGAAGAGTACCTGCACTCCTCTGCCCTCCTACCATACATTAATAGGAGAGTACCTGCACTTCTCCACACTCCTACCATACATTAATAGAAGAGTACCCGCACTTCTCCGCACTCCTACCATACATTAATAGAAGAGTACCTGCACTTCTCTGCACTCTTACCACACATTAATTGGAGAGTACTCGCACTTTTCAGAAATCTTACAATGCATTTAATAAGAGAGTACCTACACTTTTCCTCACTCATACCATAAATTTATGAGAGAGTACCCGCACTTCTCAGCACTCTTATCATGCATTTAATTGGAGAGTACCTACACTTCTCCACACTCCTACCATACATTAACAGGAGCGTAGCCTCACTTCTTATCACTCCCATCATACATTACATGAGAGAGTACCCGCACTTCTCAGCACTTTTGCCACGCATTTATTGAGAGAGTACCCGCAATTTTCCGCACTCCTTCCGTAGATTAACAGATGTGTACCCGCAATTCTCAGCACTCTTACCACACATTTCATGAGAGAGTACCTGCACTATTCTGCACTCCTCCCATACATTAACGGGAGACTACTCGCACTTCTCAGTACTCTTATCATGCATTTAATGAGAGAGTGCCTGCAGTTTTCCACACTCCTACCATAAATTAATGCGAGGGCAGCTGCACATCTTAGCATCCTTACCATGCATTTAATGAGAGAATACCTGCTCTTCTCCTCACTCATACCATACTTTCACGGGAGAGTACCTGCACTTCTCAGCATTCTTACCGTGCATTTAATGGGAGTAACTGCACTTCTCTGCACTCCTACCATACATTAATAGAAGAGTACCCACACTTCTCTGCATTTCTACCATACATTAAAAGAAGAGTACCTGCACTTCTCAGAACTCCTACCATTCATTAATAAAAGAAAAGAGTTCCTGCACTTCTCAGCAGTCCTACCATGCATTTAATGAGAGAGTACCTGCACTACTCCCCACTCTAACCATACATTAACGGGAGAGTACCCACACTTCTCTGCATTCCTACCATACATTAAAAGAAGAGTACCTGCACTTCTCAGAACTCCTACCATTCATTAATAAAAGAAAAGAGTTCCTACACTTCTCAGCAGTCCTACCATGCATTTAATGAGAGAGTACCTGCACTACTCCACATTTCTACCACACATTAACGGGAGCCTACCCACACTTCTCAGCATTCTGACTATGCATTTAATGAGAGTACCTGCACTCCTCTGCCCTCCTACCATACATTAATAGAAGAGTACCTGCACTCCTCTGCCCTCCTACCATACATTAATAGGAGAGTACCTGCACTTCTCCACACTCCTACCATACATTAATAGAAGAGTACCCGCATTTCTCCGCACTCCTACCATACATTAATAGAAGAGTACCTGCACTTCTCTGCACTCTTACCACACATTAATGGGAGAGTACTCGCACTTTTCAGAAATCTTACAATGCATTTAATAAGAGAGTACCTGCACTTCTCCTCACTCATACCATAAATTTATGAGAGAGTACCCGCACTTCTCAGCACTCTTATCGTGCATTTAAATGGAGAGTACCTACTCTTCTCCACACTCCTACCATACATTAACAGGAGCGTAGCCTCACTTCTTATCACTCCCATCATACATTACATGAGAGAGTACCCGCACTTCTCAGCACTTTTGCCACGCATTTATTGAGAGAGTACCCGCAATTTTCCGCACTCCTTCCGTAGATTAACAGATGTGTACCCGCAATTCTCAGCACTCTTACCACACATTTCATGAGAGAGTACCTGCACTATTCTGCACTCCTACCATACATTAACGGGAGACTACTCGCACTTCTCAGTACTCTTATCATGCATTTAATGAGAGAGTGCCTGCACTTTTCCACACTCCTACCATAAATTAATGCGAGGGCAGCTGCACATCTTAGCATCCTTACCATGCATTTAATGAGAGAATACCTGCTCTTCTCCTCACTCATACCATACTTTCACGGGAGAGTACCTGCACTTCTCAGCATTCTTACCGTGCATTTAATGGGAGTAACTGCACTTCTCTGCACTCCTACCATACATTAATAGAAGAGTACCCACACTTCTCTGCATTTCTACCATACATTAAAAGAAGAGTACCTGCACTTCTCAGAACTCCTACCATTCATTAATAAAAGAAAAGAGTTCCTGCACTTCTCAGCAGTCCTACCATGCATTTAATGAGAGAGTACCTGCACTTCTCCCCACACTAACCATACATTAACGGGAGAGTACCCACACTTCTCTGCATTCCTACCATACATTAAAAGAAGAGTACCTGCACTTCTCAGAACTCCTACCATTCATTAATAAAAGAAAAGAGTTCCTACACTTCTCAGCAGTCCTACCATGCATTTAATGAGAGAGTACCTGCACTACTCCACATTTCTACCACACATTAACGGGAGCCTACCCACACTTCTCAGCATTCTGACTATGCATTTAATGAGAGTACCTGCACTCCTCTGCCCTCCTACCATACATTAATAGAAGAGTACCCGCTTTTCTCCGCACTCCTACCATACATTAATAGAAGAGTACCCGCACTTCTCAGCACTCCTACCATACATTAATAGAAGAGTACCCGCACTTCTCAGCACTCCTACCATACATTAATAGAAGAGTACCCGCTTTTCTCCGCACTCCTACTATACATTAATAGAAGAGTACCCGCTTTTCTCCGCACTCCTACCATACATTAATAGAAGAGTACCCGCACTTCTCAGCACTCCTACCATACATTAATAGAAGAGTACCCGCTTTTCTCCGCACTCCTACCATACATTAATAGAAGAGTACCCGCACTTCTCAGCACTCCTACCATACATTAATAGAAGAGTACCCGCTTTTCTCCGCACTCCTACCATACATTATTGGAAGAGTACCCGCACTTCTCAGCACTCCTACCATACATTAATAGAAGAGTACCCGCTTTTCTCCGCACTCCTACCATACATTAATAGAAGAGTAGCCGCATTTCTCAGCACTCTTACCATGCATTTAATGAGAGAGTACCTTTACTTCTCCGCCCTCCTACCATACATTAATAGAAGAGTACCCGCACTTCTCAGCACTCCTACCATACATTAATAGAAGAGTACCCGCACTTCTCAGAACTCCTACCATACATTAATAGAAGAGTACCCGCACTTCTCAGCACTCCTACCATACATTAATAGAAGAGTACCCGCTTTTCTCCGCACTCCTACCATACATTAATAGAAGAGTACCCGCTTTTCTCCGCACTCCTACCATACATTAATAGAAGAGTACCCGCACTTCTCAGCACTCCTACCATACATTAATAGAAGAGTACCCGCTTTTCTCTGCACTCCTACCATACATTAATAGAAGAGTACCCGCACTTCTCAGCACTCCTACCATACATTAATAGAAGAGTACCCGCTTTTCTCCGCACTCCTACCATACATTAATAGAAGAGTACCCGCACTTCTCAGCACTCCTACCATACATTAATAGAAGAGTACCCGCTTTTCTCCGCACTCCTACCATACATTAATAGAAGAGTACCCGCTTTTCTTCGCACTCCTACCATACATTAATAGAAGAGTAGCCGCACTTCTCAGCACTCTTACCATGCATATAATGAGAGAGTACCTTTACTTCTCCGCCCTCCTACCATACATTAATAGAAGAGTACCCGCACTTCTCAGCACTCCTACCATACATTAATAGAAGAGTACTCAGCACTCTTACCATGCATTTAATGAGAGAGTACCTTCACGTCTCCGCCCTCCTACCATACATTTAATGAACGAGCACCAGCACTTTTCATAAGCGAACAGGTACCCTGGACATTGAGTACCAGGCCAGCATATCTATATTTCCATTTAAAGCGCTGTCAAAAAGGGAAGCATTTTACGGGGATATCAATACGATATCAATACTTTATTTTAATAACTCTTCAGGAGCCTGTGTGCGAATCAATCACCTGATAAAATTGCGTTTATTTTTTAATGCCATAAATAGCACTTTCTTCCCTGTTTTGCAGAAAGAGAGCTGCATGGCACCATCTGTCTCGATTTTTGCCGGGTGCTGTGATGGCTCAGTTTGTTCACACACTTCGGATCCTCAGGTAATACGTTCAAATACCGGTACTGCAGTTCAAAAAAAACAAAAAACACACTCCGGGCATTTAAAAATAAATAGCGCTATTGTACGGGTCAAACCCTCCCCTTCTGCACTTAGGCTTGGAGAATGTTGAAGAACCACAACTCGGCTTGGCTCGGTTTTGGCTCGGGGGTCCGTGAGGACCACGAGCAGAGCCAGAACCAGGCATCCAGCTTTGAGCTTTTACTGGCGTGTCCAGCTCTGACATGCAGAAGTGTCGCAGCTTTTTTACACACATTTCTAACAAGGAAACTAACCGAAAATGTTGCAAAACCACAAAGGGCTGTGAGAGCGGGCGGTCGTTCAGTAAGCTTGACATTTCTAAGAATTGTTTTTGTTTGGTTTTGACACAGACATGGACTTCAGCTACTATTAATGCAAGTCTATTCAGGGCTACAGAGAAGTCCAAAAGCAGGCCTGGCAATCTGTTAGGGGAGGAGGAGATTAAATTAGGGGTGGGCGGAATATATGGAGTTTCCTAAAAACTCCATGAGATTTTGTGGAGTTCTGCAAACGGGTGGAACCAAGCAAACACAAGGAGATGTTGGACTGAGCGCGGAAACTTTTCAGACACTCACCCCCAGTCACAGATCTGCGTTGAATCCATCATTGTTCTTTAGCTCACTTCGCCAGCTCAGTTCAGACATAACCATATGCAATCAGTCTTGACCCTGTGCCTCATGGGTGGAACCAGGCACACCAGCTGCTCACAGTGTGATTTAGCGCTCATAGCGTGTTCTGCACTGAAAAATCAAGCGGAGCTATTCAAGACGATTTGCTGCCGCTTGAACAGATTTTCTACTCGAGTGAGACTCCCTGGGTTAGAAAAGTCTCACGAGTCACATCCTAGTGACCGGAAATCATAACAGGGAATGCAAAATCATCCTTGCACTTGCCAATTAATAATTCTGGAGCCTCGCACGAGAAAGAATTCTGCCATGTGGCAGTTGGCGGAATTTGCGTTATAAGACAAACTGCACGGTGGCATGGTCTTACTCCTTTATGTAAGAGAAACAAGAGAAAATTCATCAGCAGGAGGCTTTGAGGGGCGATTCTCAGATTCGGGCTAAGGATGTTGTTTAGTCTGTGGTGGACGCTGCTATGAAAATCATGCATGACACTATATGCTCTTCTGTAGCTTTCTAATTTCATAAATTAATTTCACAGTTAACCCAAAGTCCTCAGATGTGGATCACACTCATGATTTTCTTGACACAATCTCTTTTATGGTTAGGCAAGGAGTAGTCATTATCCTGCAAGTTCTACGCTATCAATTTCCAGAGAGGCGGCATGCTCAATGGACTTTTAGTTGAAGATTCTGAAAGAGGCAGCATTGGATCAGTAGGCCATTTTTGGCTGCATTTGTCAGCTTTGTTCGTTTGCTTCCTCAGATGAAGTACATTTGAGGAACCACATGGGCAATGCTCATGACATGCCCTTTTGTTGCACCACGTGTACATTTTATTTTCAAGCTTCGGACACACACTAACAACAACAGAGCCAATACAAGTCATTGCACCTCGAGGGGAGTGAGCACCAAACTGTAAGGCATTAAGTTTGACCTCTGCTAGGAGGGGAAATACCATGAACTAGCTTTCAGAAAAAGATACGGAGAGCAAAGAGAAACAATGCAGCTCATATTCCTTGAAGCAACCGGTCATGCATAACTTGGGAGAGCCAAGGAAAATAAGGACATGAGACAGGCAAGCAGCTAGTCCTGGTCCTCTCTGAGATGTAAAAGACACACACGCAGATTCCGGGTGGAAGGGTCTGTCTGTGATGGGAAGGGCTTGAATGTCCAAATCCTTTTTAATGGAGATGAGGCAGAGAAGAGTGGCAAGTTTGGTGGAAAGTTCCTTCAGTAAGAGGTTGGGGTGATAAGGCCTGTGGGAACGGTAAAGAACTAGGGGGATGTCCCATGTCAAAGAGTACCTAGGATAGGGATGGCTGGAGAGACAGATTCCTCTCATGAATCTTCCAACTAAGGGATCTTTTAAAGCAATGATAGAGTGATCTGAGCAAACAGTTGAACACTATTCAATAATGGTACCATAGGAAAGATCAATGGCGCGAGGAGAACCTAAAATACTGGCCACTTGTGGAGCCAAATTAATTCACACATCATTCCACCAACTGGCCAGATCAGTTTGTAGACTTTTCTAGTGCTCAGTGCCAATGAAGCAAAAACAAGTCTGAAAGCCTCTGGTGATAGGCTCTGGAATCAGTCTTGACTCTTGAGACAGAGCAGGCCAGAAGGAGAAGGTGGCCCAGTAACTCTAGAGTGTGTAGGTTCCCCAATGGATCCTGCAGAATATTTGGGTGGTTGGGTAGCAGACAAGGGAGATTTATTGCACACTATGATGCCATACCTCAGAATGCCAAAAGGGCATCACTGGGACCCTGTGAGTCAGACAACTGTGAATATAGACCATCATTTGGGGAATCATAGCAAACCGAAGAAATGCATAGATCTGATAGAAGCTCCATCTTGGAAAAAGGTGCCTGTTGCCTGGTCTTGGCGCCGGCTTATAAAGTGGTGCAGTTTGAAGCTCAGCTGGGATGCAAAAAGGTCCACCTCTAGGTATCCTCGGAGGTGCGTGATTGCTTCAAAGACCCAAAGAATACAGCATCCAGTCAATGGCTTCCGTAGGTCCTTTGAATACCAGTCGGTGACAGAGTTGGAGAGTCCTGGAAGGTACTCCCCTTGGAGAGTGAGCTGTCTTGCCAAGCAGTAAAATCAGAAATCATTTGCAGGGACAGTCAGATTATTTGGCATAGTTCCTCTCAGCTTGTTTTTATAGTGCACATTCGATATGTTGTCTATCTATCTGGAGTAATGTAGCTGCGCAAAAGCACATTTGGGTTATTAAATTTCTCATTCACACAATCTGGATTAATGGATTTTTATAACTGTGAAGTGCACATACTGTGTTGACAAATCTTCCTGTAAGTATTCACAAACATTCTCCAAGGCAATTACCACTCTAAAAACATTCCTACAGTTGCTCCTTTATGGTAAGGGACAAATGTAAGGTGGCAAGGATAGCAAATGTGTATTTACGCAAGTAGTGCAGCAGGTCCAACAGGCTCCCCCGCGAGGTAGAGGTAGCCAGAGAATTGGGATCAGCACAACATTGCTCAGGACCTCGCGGCCAATACCACCTAGAAGCTCCACATCGAAGATCTTCAACCACACAGAAGGAAAAAAACAACACTCCTAAAAAAAGGTTGAGAGGTAATCGAAGTAGTCATATTTAATGGGGAATGCACTTCTCAACAGGAACATATATTTTCACCATGAAGAAGAAAAAAAGATAATTAAGTGTGTGAATATAGATTTGTACTTCACTTATTGAGGTGGGAGGAATCCACACGTCTACATTTTGTTCAACAGGAACACTCTTAGTAATCTACGACTGCCATAGATTACCAGGACTACTTTCAACGAATACTCCTGAGAATGTTGTGAATCCGTAAAAAGAAATTTAGTCCAAACACAGGAGAAAAGATAAAAGGCTTTGTGAATCATATCCAAGATATATACTTTAGTAAGAGAATGGGGGCTTTAATGATGATTATTCAAATAAAAATATTGGAAAAGTTCTCCCTATTTTCTAGAGATTGACTGGAACCAAACTTTGGCTGCGCCTGGCATAAATTAGACTATTTTTTCAACTGTACATGGATTATAACTCAGGAGAATTTATTGAGATGAAAACCTATGTTGGTGCCACCAATTGTGGCTTCTAGTTCTAGATTATTTTCCATCTGACACATGGAGACTTTAGGCAAACTATACCACGTGGCCAATGCATGGTATTCACAAAGGCAGCGAAACGTCTCTGCCTTACAGAGTACTCTGTTCATCTAGGCAGTTCTCTTGGCAGTACAAGAGCCGGTTAGGACATTGACAAGTCTAGGACAGCCCAATTAGTTATATGTGGTCTAGGAAAATAATAGTGTATTGGGAAGTAGCTTTCACTGGACAGGTTTTAGAACTTTGTAGGATGATGTCTTGGACCTTGAGTCAGACATCTGGAGATCATGGGAAACGAAAAAAAAGTGTAAAGACGACCTCCGACCAATCGTGCCTAAATGAACCTGTTGCCAGAGTGGCAAATTCTCAAGCAACAACAAACGTATCGAGTGGGAGTTGAGATGCTAATTGATCCATGATGATGGGCTTCAAATTAAACTTGAGCCATAAAAAACACAAGGTTGAAGAAGAAAATTGGGGAAATCTCTTAAGTGTCTGGAATACGACTCGGAGGAACACGCCGTACTCACGGCGGAGGCCAAGACGGAATATCAAACCGCCTGCGCTGACCTCCGTAAATATAATTTCAGGGCTTACGCCTCTCGGGTACACAAAGACAGAGACAAAACCGGGGCGCTTTTGGCCTGGATGGCGAAGCAGGACACCGAAATCAAGCCGATCACGGACATTCTCAACCCGGAGGGTGTACTGGTGCAATCACAAGATGAGATTCTCCTAGCGTTCCGACGCCATTATGCACGAGTGTACGAAGCCCCGGCATGCTGTACCCTGTTTACCGCGGATCAGTTTTTAGACCCTCTGACGTTGCCCGCAATATCGGATTCCGACAAGCGCACATTAGACGCCAAGATAATTCCTTCTGACATCACCCAGGCGATGCGCGCCATGTCCCGAAATAAAGCGCCGGGATTGGATGGCTTCCCACTAGAATACTACGCCACATTCTCTCCCCTGGTGGTTCCCCGTCTGTCACGGATGTTCGGGGCGTCACTACACCTGGGGAAACTACCCCAGTCGCTACGGGAATCCGTGATTGTCACCTTCCTTAAGCCCCACAGAGACCCGCTTCACATGGGGTCATACCGGCCTATCACCCTCCTGTCAGCTGATTGTAAGATACTGGGGAAGATCCTAGCTGAGCGTTATGCGCAGATCATACGCCCGCTGGTCCATCCCGACCAATGCGGCTTCGTCCCCGGGAGGAATACCTCCCAGAACCTTCGCCGAGTCTTCCATATCCAAGATCAGGTACGCGACAGATTTCCCCGTGCTGCCTGCCTCATTATGGACCTGGAGAAGGCGTTTGACACCCTCACCTGGCCCTACCTGTTTTCGGTCCTGCGTCGCCTTAATCTCGGCCCGACGCTCATGGCATATACCCGCCTCTTATACACCGACCTCACTACTCGAGTTCGTATCGGGAAACGTATCTCACCGGCGTTTGCAGTCCGACGAGGCACAAGGCAGGGTTGCCCCTTGTCGCCCCTCTTGTTCGCGCTAGCGGTCGAGCCGCTGGCGGTTCGACTGCGTCGGGAGGGCGTGAACTGGGGAGTACCGCTTGCAGATGGGACCCATTGTGTGTCCATGTACGCGGATGATCTCCTCATATATGTCCGGGACATTGCAATGGACCTAACCCCCATAGGGACCACATTGGCTGACTTTGCGACTGCCTCGGGTCTGCAAGTCAACTGGGACAAGTCCGTGGTTTACCCCCTACACCCGGACCTACCCCCCCGAGACATCGACCTCGGACCACATAGTCTTTCATGGTCCACGGAAGCTCCCCGATACCTTGGCGTCCGCCTATACCATTCTCCGACGGACATCCTTGAAGGCAATCACCGCGCGGTACTCGAGAGTCTGCGCCCGACGGTCGCCTTCTGGAATAATTTACCACTGGCCCCGATTGGACGGATAGCCCTTGCTAAAATGGTGATGCTCCCCCGGCTCCTCTACCATTTCACAAACCTGCCGGTGATACCACCCAGGTCCTTCTTTCGCGACGTTGATTCCCTCTTGGGAACTCTCATTTGGGGAGCCGGCCGCCACAGAGTCGCCCTGAAAACTCTTCAACTCCCCACAACACAGGGGGGACTCGGAGCTCCATCCTTCGAGGCATATTTCCTCGCAGCACAGCTCCAGTGGCTGTCCTACTGGACAGCGGACCGTTACCCTCAGGAAACGGTTACTCCTACTGGTAGAATCACGACCCCGGAACTCACCCGTCTGCTCCTTCCGGGCACCAAGCCACGGCGCACTTACCCCCTTCAGGTGACGATCGCGCGCCGATGTATGCTGCGGATACACCGGCTATCCCCCGCTAGGCCCCCATACTCCCCGCTGCTGCCGTTAATAGGCGGCCCCAAGCAGGAGTCCTACTTTGCGGCCCCACTACTCGCCGACTGGTCCCGCTGTGGTATCACAGACCTGGAATCACTCTTCGAGGAGGGTCAACTGAAACCGCTGGACCGCCTGATCGCAGAGTACGGGCTCTCCCCAGGCCAATTCCTTAGGTATAGACAATTACTCGACGGATACCGACCCCATTTCAATCTTCAGAATGGCGAGCCAGACACGCATCCAGTAATACATACTATTCTACATATGGGGGTGGGTCGCCACCTGGTCACATGGCTCTACAAATCCATCCGGGAACTCTCATACACCCCCCTGGCGACCCTACGAGCCACTTGGGAGGAGGATATAGGCCGTATTTTGCACGACTCAGAGTGGACTAAAGCTCTCGAGGCCCCTAAACGCGTCTCTAGGAACGCCCGCTTCAAAAATATTCAATATTATATATTACACAGGGCATATCTCACCCCAGCGCGATTACAGAAGTTCTACCCCTCCACGCCCTTCCTGTGCCCCAGATGCTGCATCCCAGCTGCGAACTTCCGTCACATGTTCTGGGACTGTCCCAATCTTCAGCCATTCTGGCAGGGGGTACACGACACACTACGGGCACTCACGGGACTCACTACACTAGCCACCTGGGAGACTAGTGCATTAGGCATCCTCCACATCTCTAAGCGTGAACCGGTGCGACGGCGCTTCGTGTCCTTAGCGCTCCTACTAGCCAATAGATGTATAACCATGCGCTGGCGATCCCCAGAGGGTCCCCCCATAGCACAATGGAAAGGGGCGGTTAGCAAATGGGCGGCAGCGGAGGAAGACGCTTTAAGGGAGGAAGAAGCCAAGGGCGCGCGCAAACTTCCCATCTCCATGGAATGGGCCATGCTCCTTCACAGCTTCCGCCAGTCCACGCAGGCTGGTGACCCGCCTGACCCTTCCCCTCCCCCCACCCAAGGAGACCAGTAGCCTTTACCTGAAGTGAGTCACCCCAGAGTCGGACCCCGTTAACCCCCTACGTCATGGGCAACCTCCTGCATGTCCGGCCATCTGTGGGCTTCTCCCCCCCCCCCACCCCCCCCCGCCTCAACATCCGCTGCCGTCCTCCCTCTACCTAGACCCTGCTAACGCCTTCATGCTTACCTCCCACAGTTCTGTTACCCCCCTGTTTACTGGTAACACTATTATGTGCACGGTACAGATCCAGATCCAGCGCTGTTATGGCATGAGAGTGCCCATTTGATCTTCTTCATCGCCCCTATGGCGATACCGTCCCATCACCGCTCAGCCTGCAGGAGCCTTTACGTGATTATAATGCACAGACTCGTCGAAGTCATGTTTATGTGTACCAGTTCTATATAGCAAGAAAATGTTGCACACATAGCTGATCGTGGCTGAATGTTGAGGCCACGTCGGCGGACTGTTTATGCTGTACTGAGATACTTTACTGCAACAATAAAAACAAATTTAAATAAAAAAAAAAAAGTGTCTGGAATACAATATCCTACTGTTTGTGAGTGTCAGGGTGTCGTAGAATACTTTATTTGATTTGTTAAAATCATAAAAGGGTGGGACTTACCACCATATAATACATTAGCATCTTTGAATCAGAATAAAACAACATAAAACAGCATCTTTAAATCAGCATAGAACAACATAAAACAACACTAGCCCCCATGTCCTGAGCGATTTTGCACAAATATAACAATAAGTAAAAACGGGGAGAGAGTTTTTAAATGTTCAAAAGTAAAAAGAAACAGGGGTAGGACTTTTGTAAGGCAGTCGCCCTCTCGTTGAGGTGTAGGGGCCTACAAGTGACTGTTATAACAGGGGGTGCTGCACAAATAGGGGCTTATATTTGATTAGATGTAACTGAGTGTCAGGGAGACCTTCCACCTAGCAAGATACTATGTGCAGGGAAAGCTGATGCTGTTTACATAGTAGCAAGGCCCCACAATTTTGCAGCAAAAGCAATTACATTTAACTAACCTAATATATCTCAAAGTACATTGGCACCATATCAGTATGTCCTTGATAAAGTCTGCAGAACAGGATAATTAATTTTTTTATGGTGACCAGAAAACAGAAAGGATGTCACGAATAGAGGGCAGGGGTCTTAAAACGTATAGGCTGTGAGGTTCTGTACAAAGCTCTGATCCTTGTAGACTTTCCCCAATACCTGATGGGAAGTGCAGCGTTTATTCTTTGGCAGCTATTAAGAGTGCCAATATTGGGTGAATACTGAGGGCCTCTGGTCTTACCATCATTCTTTGCACTCAGCATGCCTATGGGCATATTAAAATAGGCGCATCTTGGCAATGGAAATGCTTCAGGCAGATAACGTGGCATAGGCAGTGACAATGGAATAGACAAGATGGCACATAAAAGCAGGATTGGTGGGAGCATCCAGGGTAGCAGTGGAATATGCAGGAAGTGATGGCAGAGCTAAGGCTGGTATTAATGGGATGTATCTAGTGTAATAGGTCTAACCACAAACTGCAAAAAGCAGTCACCATAGAGTACCTTTCAGGATGCAACATCTGCTGAGACTCGCACCACTATGTGAGGCAGGAGGATAACTTCATGTGAGGTCAATGCCTGGCTTGCTCCATCCCACCTGGGCCTTGAGACTCTCACTGCAGAGCAGAAAAGGTGATAAGAAAGCAACAGTGACACTCATGCAGTGAATTCACCAAGAGCCCACAGGAGTGAGGTTTGTTACCTAATGCAGCACAGAGTGTATGTACAGTGGCACACACAAGCTATAAATCTGTGCTTCCTTCTGTTGTAAAAGAAGATAACGCATAACTACAGATCATTTCTCAGCCATCCCTCAGGGATCTATACTGTCCACGATCATCTTTCACCTCTACATAGAATGCTTGGTGTTCTATTCACCTATACAGCATCAAGATTCACCAGTGTGCCAATGATACACAGTTCTTCTTGAAGATTGTCTCCTCGGCTTCAGATATTCCAGGTGCCTCCAACAAGGCCCGTATATCGTCTAGACTGGGATGTCCAGCACCTACTCAAAACTCATTCCCACCATGACAGAATTCCTGATATTTGATAAGAACAACAAACAAGAAGAAGTTTAAACCTGGCTCAATGATGTGAAACTTGATGGCTTCGAACCCCAACTTTTACCGAATGCCAAGTCACTTTGAGTCACCCTGGACACCAGCCTCACCCTGAAGGAACGCATTGGCAAGAAACAAACACGGCCTGGTACCAGCTCTCTCTACCAAAGAAAGTGAAACCTTTTCTTCCAGAAGAAAGAGACTCCGGAGCTGCTGTGCTGAGCATGTGGATGGTGGTAATGCATTCCTCCATGACCTCCCAGAGTTCACACCATAAACCCTTATGGACATTATACATGCCTCAGCACGTCTCATTCATCCTGATGTAACCTCGTAGCCTCCCCTTACTGCATCATCCAGCATAACCAGCACCCCGCTTTGCTTGCTGACAAGCTCATCCTCTCTTATACTTCTGAACACACCTGCAGCCAGGATTTCATAAGACCTCAGACTAAGAAGAGTAAAAAAGATAAAACAGGCAGCAGGACTTTTTCCATCTATGCATCTTATCCGACCTCCAGAGCGTTCCAGTGGGATGAACCAAGGATCCAGGCTGACATGTGGTTGAATATAAAAACAGAGTGGTCCTTGATATAACTTGAGACGCAATTAATGTAGCTCTTATTGTTAACATAAACAGATAAAATCTGTGCCTGAGGAGATGTATAATTTGCAAATGACAATGTTAATTGCAACAAACCCAACACATATAGATCAAAAGCCAAACGTACTTGATCTCACTTTATATCACGATTTTATTTACATAATCCTAAAATAAGTAATCAAAAGAAACTGCAAGATGCAGTGGACAGAAGAAGGAAATTAAGTGGGTGCTCAAGTGAATTGAAAGAAAATTAAGCTCAAGGGGCAGAATTAAAAAGATTCAGTACAACTAAAAACCACAATTTTTCAGTTGAACAAACAAAGGCCTACCCATACATTTGTATATACATCAATTGTAACAACCAAACAAATTGGGGGGGGGGGCAGGGAAATAAGATAAGGTGTAGGCCTTGGGTTGGGGGGATAGCCGTCGACGTTTCGACCCTGGCGCAAGAAGCGGCAGTTTCCAGGCCTCTGCTGCGGGTCTTCTTCTGTGGTTGAAGGCAGGCGGCTTGGCATTTGCAGTTGCTCCTGGTCACCTTTTCTTCGTTTTGACTTAGAAACTTTTACGGATTTTTCTCTCTCAGGGTCCCTCAATGCTCGTCACCAGGCCGGATTCGGTGAGGGTTTGCCGGCCACGAATTTCGCCTACTCCCGGTCAAACTCTGGAAGTAGGACCTACAGAGCTTTTCAGCGGGGGGACACACCTGGATGGCAGGCCAGCTCATGGTTGACGGCAGGCGGCTTGGCTGGCCAGGTTGATTTGGTCCCCTTATGGAGTTTTTTTGCCAAAGCTGCTCCAAAGTTCTCCAAACTTCTGGATCTTCTTCCTGAAGTTCCCCAAAGAGTCCCAAAGTGTCTCAAACTCACTCCAAGGTTCAGGAAGATCCAAGATGCTTCTTGAAAGTTGAGGACTTCACTTCCCACAATCCACTTGGACAAAACCCCTACAAATCCACTGGTCGTGCTACAGGTTAAGGATTCTTGGTCGTGATGTTCCAGGTGAGCTCTGTTAACCTGTAGTGTGCAGGGAGTCCACTCTTTAGTCCTTTTATAGCAAGGTAGTCCACAGGGCTATAGTTCCAGATGGTGCAGAAGGTGCAATCTTCAGAGTGCAGGCCTCAGGAAATGCACATCAAAGTTCTCAGCATGGCTCTTCTTGCTTTCTTAGGTTTCAAGCAGCAGATCTTAGAGGCTCTGCCCCTCTCAGATACTTATTCCAAGTTCTCTGGATCAAGAAGGAGGTCACTCATGTTCAATGGGAGTAGGGTGCCGCCACAAGGTATGACCACTTCCTGCAGGCTATTTTGTCCCAGAGTGCACCAATTCTTCCAAGTTCATAATGACTGATTTCCCAACAGGGAGAGAAGAACTGGTTAAACACACTCCTAGGATGGCTAATATCCACAGTCTCTCCCCCTTGCATCTGCTCAGTCCTTCCTTAAGCCTAGCATCTTGGGTGTGGGGCCAGGGATCGGCCTCGCAGGAATCCCGCGCTTAACGGTCATTTAAGATGTGCCACTCCCAAGCGCGCAGCATTGACGCGCAGCGGGCGCGCCGTAGGCGTGCTGGAGGTGCGCCAGAGGTAAGCCCGTTTGCGCCCGTTCGCGCACCGGTCGTGCCCAGTGCCAGTCACGCTGCCCCCACTTCTTCATCTCCCGTTACTTACTCTAGGACTGAGCTTATACAGTTACGTCCCCAGGCTAGTCAAGTGCTGAGCACCAACTCCGGTAAGTCAGAAGTACTGTCCTGCGGTCTGCTTAACGTCCGCTCACTTTGAAAACATCATGTTGAAATAGCACTCCTCATAGATTCCTATGATTTGGATGTCCTTTTTCTAACTGAGACATGGACCCGAGCAGACAGCAATGTAGAACTTGGACTTGCCTGTCCATCGGGCTATAAAATCATGCATTGCCCGAGGGTGGGGAATAGAGGTGGAGGAATAGGGCCCATCTTTAGAGATTCCTTGGCCCTCTCCCTACTCGAGGTCAAAACGGTCCAAGGGTTTGAACTCACGGGCTTCTCGCTCAAAGGACATAAAGGGGTTTTACAATCTGGGCTGCTCTGCTACAGACCGCCAGGCTCCGCTTTATCCAAGTTACCAGATCTGGTGGATTTAATTTATGACCTTTCGAACTCGCATGCTAGATTACTTATCCTGGGGGACTTCAATCTGTGGCCTGATGGGCCTCTGGATGCAGCCTATAGAGAACTATGCCAGGGCTGTGGCAACCTTCAGATGCAACAGCTGGTACTTTCTCAGACCCACACGAAGGGTCATGCTCTAGATCTGGTCTTTTCAGAGGCCTCTTTAGTAGTAATTAGGGAAATAGCCTTTCAATGTTGGACAGACCATGCACTAGTTCACTTTTCCCTCTACCTCCCTGCAGAATCTTTCAGGAGGAATGGGGTGAATACCATCACAGCGAACAGGCAGTGGTCTAAACTCCCGCTTCACCCTGACCACCCTCTCCTGCTCCCTGGGGGTTTTAACTTGAAGGAGAATGTTGAAGCGAGCTAATCTAGCTTGTGCCAGCAAATTACCAACTCGCTGGACTCACTGGCTCCTTTACGGAAACCTAAAGTTAAACGCAGACCTGCCATGCCATGGTATTCATCCAATCTATTCCAACTGAAACATCGGTGTAAACAGGCAGAAAGGGTTTGGAGGAAGTCCTACTCTGAGACTGCTAAATCTCTATATAAATCAGCACTGCTGGAATACAAAGCCCAGATTAAATGTGCCAAAGCGAAATATTTCGAGGTCATGCTGACACAAGCAACTAATAAAGCACAGACTTTGTTTAAAATAGTAAACGACCTCGTCAGGGCGACAAATAATATCCCAGCTTCACAATCCCTCTGCGACTCGCTAGCAAAAGCATTTGAAGATAAAATTGCAAATATCCTAAGTGCCCTTACTACTTCAGACACGCCTGGCCCTCAACCTTTGGATACCTCTGTATCCTCCCTTGCTCCTGCTGAACTGGAAGAACAGACATCTCACCATCGGTTAGAGTGCTTTACTCTTCCCTCATTCGATGAGTTCTGTACATTAGCAGGTGGGGTGTCTTCGGGCTCTCCTCTGGATCCACTTCCCCACAAATATTGGAAACTCTTCAAGGAGGAACGTATCCAACCTTTATATTCCATCTGTCACCAGTCCTTTAGTACGGCTATGGTCCCTGATAGTTGGAAGCTAGCGGTGGTCTCCCCTCTCCTAAAGAAGCCCACACTTGACCCCACCTGTTTGTCTAACTATCGGCCAATCTCATTGCTCCCTTTTCCAGTTAAGATCATGGAAAAACTTGTGACCCGGTCTCTCTCCAGCTTCTTGGAAAGTAACATCTGTCTGAGATGGCCCAGTTCGGCTTCCGGCCAGCCCATGGTACGGAGTCGGCACTGGTGGTCGTGTTGGACAACCATCGATCGCGGGTCGACAATGGTCGAGCAGCCTTTTTAGTGCTGCTCGACTTGTCGGCCGCGTTCGACACGGTCAGCCACCCCATTCTCATCAACAGGCTGGAGGAGGCCGGGGTAGCAGGTTTGGCAAGGGACTGGCTGATCTCGTACCTTCAGAATAGGCATCAGGTGGTGGCATTACCACCTTTTCGCTCAGGCATTAGGATAGTGGGACAGGGCGTTCCGCAGGGGGTCTGCGATCAGCCCCTTCTTGTTCAATCTGTATCTGTGCCCTCTGATAAAATTGATCAAATCTTTTGGCATCTCAGTGATCAATTATGCCGATGACACCCAGCTCATCTTCTCCCTTGAAGGAGAAGATGCGGTGTCTACAGAAACCTTTCATCGCTGCATGGCTGCCACGGCCGACTGGTTGAGAAACAACTCCCTCCAATTTAATAGTTCCAAGACCGAGGTACTCCATTGCTCTTCGGATCATGTTCCGCGTGCTCTGCCGACCGATCTTTGGCCTTCTTCCTCCTTGGGTGATGTGGTGGCGGTGGATTCCGCCCGTAACCTTGGAGTTATGTTTAACTCTAACCTTCGGTTGGACGGCTTTGTTAACAAAATCATTTCTACATGTATGATGCTACTCCGCAACTTACGGAAAATTCTTCCCCTGTTGCCTCTCCAGGCTAGACCAGAGGTTGTGCGTGGCATTATCCTTAGTAGGATAGATTATTGTAATGCAATGCTCCTGGGGGCCCCTGGTAATTTGATTATTAAGCTGCAGCGCATTCAAAATATGGCTGCAAAGCTAGCTCTTTCCAGGCCGCGCGCTGCCTCCTCGTCCCTTGCACTTAAAGATCTTCACTGTCTGCCAGTCCAACAGCGAATTCTTTTTAAATCATCCTGCCTGGTCTTTAAGGCTCTACATGACCAGGGTCCAGCCATGCTACGGAACCTCTTCTCTTGGTACCACGCAGTAATACCTTTACGCTCCTCTGCATTACATCTGGCCGTGGTTCCGAGGATCCATAGGCTACGGATGGGGGGTCGGTCTTTTGGCTATGCAGCCGCCAAGCTTTGGAATTCCCTCCCTCTGTTCTTGAGGAGCTTGGAGGATCTTCCTTCCTTCAAGAAAAGCTTGAAAACTCTTCTCTTCCCGAGAACAGCCTAAATAGCGTGTCTGTGTAGATGGTTCAGTGGAGTCTAAAGCGCCAGGATACCCTTTTGGGTGGCAGCTCGCGCTATATAAGTGCACAATACATACATACATACATAGCATCTGGCTGGGTTCAAAAGAGTAGAGTTGTAAATTACACTGGTGTCTTCCCCTTCCCTTGAAGTCCATTGTTTACGACTTCCCCCTGCTCTGGCATTCCTGTGTAACAGAACACTGACCTCCCAGCAGAGCAGCCAACACCAGGGGCTCTTTATCACCTCTTCAAAGAAGCCTGGCTAATCAACTTAACTCTGACCAATCAGGACAGACAACTAGAAGGCTAAATCTGGGCTTACAGACAGGAAAGTCTTCTTACTTCTTGTCTGTACATTTTAGGAGAAATCCAACAATATCAGATTGTTGAGTTTATTAATACCATTCTGGGAAGTCTTTGAATTGTATTTTTAGCCTTCTCCTATGAAGAGTGAGTAGTTAATAACTTCTTACCATGTTAATCTGTTTGGCAGGGGATTTGCAATGTGCAAAATGACTTGGGCCATTTTTCCAGCACCAGGGCCTACAAAAACATATGTTATAAGGACTTTGCCTATATCTTCCGGACCCCCCACCCCTGGAACACCTAGGAGAGACTTTAGGGTTTCTGAATATGTAGAAATATTGCAGATCTTCCCTCTACAGTTCTTAGCACCAACGTCGATTTTGTGCAGCACTTTATCACAATGTGGGGAGTGAAATGTGCAATTTCACTTCACCCAGGGCACATAAAACTCATTTTATAGGGTCTGCATTATAAATACCTGCCCCTCACCCCTGTGACACATGGGGGAGACCCTGGGGTAGCTAATATGCCCAAACATTGTGGGTTATCCATTTTAAGTCCCTGAAATACCAAAGTCGAATTTGGGCATAATTTACTTTTTAAAAGCAGTCCTGCAAAACTTAGCTACTTTTAAACTGACCTCAGGCTCAGCAGTGCACACATGCAAGTGCAGACAGGGCTGCTGGTCTCTAAGCTGCCATTCCCTAATATATGCTAGGAACTTAGAGGTAGTTTCAATCCCCCTGCCCTATTATGTACTAGGGCCTTATAGGTTAGGTCAGGCCAGTCACAGTGGTACCCCAATCCATATGTACCCTAGCGTATGTGGGTGTTTTCACTGTATTCAAAGCATCTTTCGGCATAGCAGTGGCCCTAGGCCTGGTTGGGCAGAGCCCATGGTCATTCAGAATCAGTTACCACCAGTACCAGTCAGCAAAAAGTTGGGGGGTGCCCAAGGAACAGGATGACTTTGCAACAAGCAGCAGATACGGATCTTTGGGAACAAACAACTTGCCCATTCTGCTGTGTTCTCTAGACACCAAACACCCTCGATGATCCTCTGCCATAAATTCTTCTCTAACTATTTCTTCACTGTGATTATAGACTGTAGAGACAAAGAAGCATCCCAAATACATAGAGTGATGCGCCTACATCCGCAGTACTAAAGGGCACATCTTGCCTCTGGCCTATGCCACACTTCGTCCACATGAGGCCAACACATCCTGCAGGGACTGTGCTCCTTCCCTCCACTCTTAGGTTTCACATCACTAATGTTTGCCCCGGAAATGTACCTCTGATGAGGATGATGAAACGTGATCCTTGTTAAAGAGAGAGGGACTCATAGTTGTGGTGAGCCACATTTTGTTGGAGAGTTTCAGTTCTCATTTCCTTTTCTGAATGTGGTTTTGAGTTGCTGTGAAAGAGAAACCTCTTCATAGGCTAGTTTGCTAGTTTCACTGACTGTGGTACTGACCACAGGAGACTTCTCGGAATGGGAAACTCATTCAAGGAAGTGAAAGCCTGTCTGATCCACTACGTATCCATGGTTGACTTGTCAAAGTATGGCACCCTGTGAAACTGACAGCAGCAAAGCTCAAAACCACCTCACCAAGCACCCACATGTCAGTGATCAAAGCTGGGTAACCACTACTACTGCTGGCAAAGGATACACAACTTAAACAGGGACAAATAATGTGTACCTAATACCATCAATGGATAAAGTATGTGCACCAAAGATCACATTAATGAACAACAGGGACAAATCACCAAATTACAAATAATCACAACCAGTGCTTAAGTTGGACAAAAAAAAAAATAATTTCCAGGACCCTTGTCAGGACGCAGCTGCAGCTTGCACTAAACATTGCCCCTGCCAGTGCAGCTAATGACAGTAGAAACACAACTATTAACCATCACACTCCTACAGGAGTGACAACTCAGACCATTCCAGGCCCCAAAGATATATGAATGGCGACACGTACACTTGAGAAGGCAGTAGCACACGGGAAGAGGCACACCGGTAGTTGGGGGGGGGGGAGGGACGTTATGGGCAAGTTGGGTTAGGGAAGTTTGACACCGACCAAGTAGCTGAGAGCATGCACTGAAAGAGACTACCAATGCAGCATTAGAGAAAACGGAAGCTGGCCCCCTACAGTGCTGGAGGGTGTTGATATGGGACACTAGCATCACTGCACTAACCTGTTGACCTGGATCTGCACCCCAGGTACCTGGAATGGGTGTCGCCGGTACCACTATTAGCATAATTTCTGGAACATTGGTACAGAAAATGATATAGACGTGATGCTAGATTGCTGCCGGCCCCAGGGTTGTAGGCGAAAGCTGTGTGCATGTATGGAAAGTGAATAAAGTTTTTTTTTTTAAACTCAAAAAAAAAAAAAAAAGATATATGAATGGCTTGGGTGGTAGGTATTATTCATTTTTAATTTATATTGAATTAATAAAAACATTATGTTGTGGTCCTCTTTAAATTAGGCAAACAGCTCCACCATGTGGCAGATAGTCATAAGGGCCACTGTTGCCAGAGAGTAGTAACGGAAACCACCGGCTCAAATTACTCACTCATTTCAAGCCAGCAGAAGCAATTGCCTTCTCTGCACAATCACTACCACCAATGGGAGAGGTTGGGCCATCAATCTCAGCTGACAGACACACATAAACAATGAAAAAATGTGGGTAACCCGCCACAATCAGTGAACAAAAGCGGGCACTTTATGCTACCATTTTCAAAGGCTGGGCTTTGATGGCAAAGGGAAAGTGCCAATTGCCTCAATAGATATACAATGGGCTCGAAATGCCACCAATGGCAAAGGCTGGGCACACATATAAGGACCAATGCTCCTCAGTTCTGGCTATAACAGATTAGTAACACTGCAGATGTCTGGTTAGGCACTGTTGACCTATTCCCTATTGTTATATTTTTTTACGCTAATACCTCAAGTACTAGTTGAAATTCAAATGAGAATTAATATGAAACTGTTTTTATGACCACATTTCTATTAAAGTGGTAAAGATATGTAGGTGAACGCTGAACAGATAATCCGGAACTTACAATGGTAATAGGCACCTACTACAATAAACTGGACTATTTTATTTTTTTAGAATTTTTTTTATTTTTCACAATTCATCGACTTGCTCTAAGAGCATTATACAGGGTTTACATAAAACTGTTCCCTTTCTTTTATCAGTATAAACAATAGAGTGGAAATAATACTGTCCATTTCATTAACCAAATTAATTCATTACTGCACCTACATGGTTTAAAACATGTGTAATCAAACATGCCCACAATTTTAGAGCACACTTCATATAAACCTTCTTCATGACAAGCTATAACTCACAGCAGTAGAGTATATTATATTTAGATGACACTAGTCTAGACCACGTGTATTGATGTTCCCCAAAATAATGGTTCTGCAGGACTTCTTAAAGAGTGTGCCCGCAGAGTGGGAGGAGTGCATCTTATTATCACTCTTGGGCAAAGATTCATCAGTGACCATTGTTTAAACTGAGTCCGTCCTCTTCGATGCTATAAATAACAATACTTCATGTTAACTACTCATCCATGCTTTCTCTTCTTCTTAAACACAGAGAAAGTCCTGCTCTCCGAAAGGAATCGGGGTCCTTCTAAGGGCCTCTTGAGAGTTCTGATCTTGCAGATATGTTACCCAAAATTCATCTGTGCCTTGATCATCTGTACTTCAAACACCCCATCTCTGAGCATGCGCAGCCACGACCTTTAGAACCACAGACTTTGTAGTGCGTCATCGAGGAAATGCATGGGTAAAGACTGACGACACATGCACTGCGCCCTCTAGAGACAGATGCAAGGTGAGAAACATAGGGCCTGATTATGATGGTGGTGAACCCAACCCCGGTAGGCTGTCGATGGCAAGTTCACCGCCATCATAAGGCCAATTTCTGCCTGCCACATTGTGATGGCGGGCGGTGTGCGTTGCGGACAGAAAGCCCATCCGCCACGGGTTCGACAGAGTCAACTGTTACGATTGCCTGTCGGACCCGCAGCATCCACTGAATGCTGGTAGTGCCTAGAAGGCACCGTCCGCCAGATTAGGATGCTGCATCCCCACCAGCCTTTCCATGACGGTTCAACCGCCATGGAAAGGCTTGCGGGGATGTACTTTGGGGGTCCGTTACACGCTCCCCTTGTGCAGGAGCTAGATGTTTGTGGACTTGGGGGCATTTCCCTGCACCATGCGGCATGCACCGTATGGTGCCTGTCACGTAGTGCAGGGAAATGCAAACAGTGCATTTTTAACATCGCGGCGGGTGCAACAGCCAGCAGCACCCGCCGCAATGTTAAAAGTGCCATCTGCAGCCGCCTGGGTGGCGGTGGCAGCGTAATATCCTTTGCAGGATTGCAGCCTTATAGGTGGCCGGTCCCATAACCGAGACTAGCGGAAGTCCGTCCGCCATCGTAATGTTCCCATAATTACAAATATCAGCACTCCCCTTCTATAGGCCTCTGTGCCTCGTGCAAACTGTACGTCAGTCATTGCAGAAGTTTCCAACTCTGACTGCAGGACAGTCTGCCAGTGTAGATTAAACTCCTTCTAACAGAGGGTTACTCTCTCCTTACATCAGCCTCTTCACCACAGGGGGAACTTCCCAGGGTGGAGCCAAGGCTTAGTTTCACAATTCCTTTTACAGCATTTTCCCCAACAATCGGTAACTAATAAGAGGTAGGCTTTTCAGGTGTGAAAATTGCTAATTAGCATACTAATGACATCTCCGGAAATTACATCACAACTCACAAGCACAGCATAATATCCTAATTGTAATATGGCATGAAAGAAAACTACTTGAAATTACACCTGCATGTGTTTCTGCTGAAAGAAGGTCACAGCACAGGCTTGGAAGAAAATCGCTGGCTGGAAGCAGTCCTTAAAAAGATGTGTGAATGTGTTGTAAATCGGTATACAACAGAAAACGTTAAAAAAAATTGTAACCTACTGCCTAAATGGGTAGGGTTGGCAAGAATGATAAGTCTGGGCATTCAAAGTTGCCAGAAGCAATAGCTTAGCACCAAGTATACAACTTTTATTTCTGGGCACCCAGCTTTGCCAATGCCAAAGCTAAACACTCTACATCACAAACATCAGCGGCTGCTTCAAAGGTACATTTCAAAACACACTGACTGGCTATGGCTATGTCAGTGCTGAGGCCTTGTTTTGACTGTTGCATAGTCCACCATTTTCAATGGCGCTTTTTGTGCATTAACATAGTGTTGCAGTGGTGTCCACCTTGCATTAATCTAACAATCATCGAGACATTCCTAAACAATGATGCAGATCTGCTGCACCTGTTGACTTTAATGGTCTGTGACCTTTTAGTGCTTCAGATGTGCGCCTCCGCAGTAGCCTGGTCTGTGACCCTGCAATCAAGTGGCCTCTTACCTGAAACTTGTGTAGCCAAAGTACAACCACTGCTGTGGAAGGTGTGGAGTTCCTCACAGTGCTGCTATCTGTGCCCTTTCAGAGCCTCAGGCATGTGCGCCTGCATTAGATTGATCGATTTCCTCTGTGTACTTGTGTTTACTGTAATGTATTCTTTAGTCTGATTCAAGGGCTGTGCTCTTGTAGGGTAGTTTGTGCCTGTTGAGACGGAAAAGTCCTCTGCATAGTAAAGACGTGTACCCCTGCCCTCAGTGCCCAACTGTATAGGTGCCTGGATTCCAAATGCAGATTTTTTGTCATAGACAAACATGGATCATGCGTGTGCGTCATGACATAGGCCTGTCTCATGGACTGCAGGCTTGTTGGACCGGGAGGGGTGCCCAGAGCGCTATCCTCAAATTGATGGAAGGCTACTGCCTTCACCAGGAGTTAAACTGCACAAGCGCATTGGTGGCGGCATACCTTGTGATGATTTACCTTGTGTCATCGGAGTGAGACCTACTGGCTCACTCACCTTTTTAAGAGTTCCGCTGCTGTTTGTTTAACACTCCCTTGGCCTACAACGAGTTAATGTAGAAGTGCGTGAAAACTTGTGCTGAATGCCTGTGAGTATGCAGGAAACGGACTTTAAAGGGAGTGCATGTGGAACAGTGGGCACATGGTAAGTGTGTGTGCGCAGACAGAAGGTGTTTAAAGTGATGCAATACAGAGAGATAGTAGTATTAGACAGAGTGTGCAGACTGAGTGAGTGTGCTGCATGTGGAAATGCTGCTGATAGAATAGGACCTGGGCACAACAGTGGAGTGTGCTATGAACGTATGCTGAGTGCAGAAGTGCCTGCACTAGTACATTGCAAGGAGAACCATTTTGGGTAGCCCAGGTCTGCCTGGTGGAAACATGAGGAGTAGAGGCATGTCCCCCAGTCAGAGTTGTATATTGCTGCATTCCTGTAAGCTGGGTGAGACAAACACTGGGTGAGGGGTAGCTAAGCTCTCTCTCTGTGCATTTTAAAGTGCTCTTTGATTCAGTGGCAGATCACAAGGCAAGGGCCAGGACACATCTTAGGAAAAGATAGATGAGGCTGATAAGGGAATCATTAAGGGTAGAACTGAATGCAGCACACATGGAAAGAGGAAAAAAACTAGGAGAAATAAATATATTTCTCCTCGTTACGCCTCAACTCGGGAGATGTGCTTACTTGGTGCTTTCCCAGGTTTACATCACTTTGTAAATCTGGGCAAGTGTCAAATTACATGGGTGGTGCATGGGAAAACCCACTGCTACGTTCATGGATTGCCTCCCGGGAGCAGAACAAGGTGACTCAGCGGTTTGCCCTGAAATGCCTTACTCATGATTTATGGGAACACTCAAAGCCACACAAGGTGGCTTTGCATGGCTTCATAAATTGGAATGAGAGCCAACATTATGTGGTGCAAAATTGACTCAAGGCTCTCATAAATAAGCCCCTAAGTGACTACAACTTATTGACTGAGTCCAAGGGGAGTGCCCTGCAAACAGGGCTCAGTAGTTTACATTTCCTGGATGTTGTCACATGTGAGCGGGATTTATAAGACCATTTACATGGGAACTTAGTAACCCAGGGGTGTGGGCTGATAACTACTAGGGTGTCTACTTCAGAGAGGACTGTTTTATTGCTATTGAATGTTTTTTAACTTTGAATGTGTAGAATTAGAAATAAAATACTCCTTTTAAGCAAAATAAGCATTGGACGGGACATTGATTTATTGTGGGCGCTGCATGCACATTGAGTTATGAGTCGTGTACACTAATCTGTATCTACAATTCCCTCAGAGGGAGCTTTGACTGCTCGCACTATGCTACCGATTGAGCGTCAGAGGCAGAAGGAGGTGCTTCACCCAATTGAGTGGATCCATAGTAGGGTGGGCCTCAGGACATATGGGGTAAATGGCCGCAATCACCTTGGTTGGGCCCAGTAACCCCTGCTGGCCCTGTGAATGGGGTTCTGACAGTGGCCATCATGGTGATGCAGTTTCTAACCCGGCAGAGAAGCCGTTTGTTTCTATCAGGTGTGTGTTGTGGGCCTGTGCAATGGGGATGACCTGTCATTTCAGTGTTCTGATCTGTAGCCCTATGTTGGTTCACAGGCCCCTGCAGTGTTGCGGTTGGTGAATTTTCAGTGGTGATCTCTTTTATTAGTTTATTTATCGAATTGTTCAAAGAGCACATTATTTCCCATTAAGGCTTCCTAGCAGAGGCACGAGGGGCCCCTGAATCGCATAAGATATATCTCATGACAAAATTGTTGTATCTCCTACATTGACTATCACTAAATCATCAATGTAAGTAGATGTGGAGTTAAGAATAGTGGATATGTATTCTTACGTTGATAATGATATGGTAGGCGATGTAGTGGATAAGATTTGTTGTAGGTTGATATTGTTGATATTATGACTGTCAGAAGCTTTTGGGGGCCACAACCTAAGAAGGGATTATTGGGCCACAGCTATGGTGGGTGGGCCTTTTACCACTGGTGTGCTGTGATCTGTCCTAATATGGGCCAAGTGCACCCCACCACATCAAGGCATCTCAGAGAAGTAGTGTGCAAGGTAGAGACTCAGAGTTCAACAATCAAATAGTGAATATACATCCCACTGCTTCTCTTTCACGAAAAGCAAAGTTTTTTAATCACATCAAATGTAACATGGTACCTAGAAAAAGGATGGCACTACTGGGTGCACACTACTGCGTTTTCAAGAATCCACTTTATAAGGAAATAGACGGTCCTAGAATTAAGTGCCGGTGCAGGCTTACTATGATGAAGTGAGATATATTTCCTGTATGTTGTGACCTGTCAGTTAGTTCGAAATCTTTGACGATGCAATTCTTCTATGCAGGTTGAAGTTATCTTTACCAGTCCTACCAAACTCTGTTTAGCCATCTTAAAGGTGTTTGTTTCTGAGGCATTGGCTTTTAACTGATGTGGCACTCACTTGGAATTTCCAAGTCTGGGTGTGCCGCTTTTGTCAGCAGGGGGCTGGCAGTCATGTCTGCGGCCATCAGAGTTTGTTCGGTCAGCACTGCCTCCTCGAAGTGTATCAGTGAAGGCACTTATGACGACGGTTCCAACACTTGCAGTGGGGCGATACTTCCCCTTGTCTGAGGGACTGAATGAAGGTTCTCAGCAAAGGCAGAAACACCACAGGTCCTCTGTCTCCCTCTATGGCAGGTACTCTGGTGGCTTTTCAAGGATACGAACAGGGGGCCCGATGTAGGTAGAACTTATTTACCGATTCTTAATTACCGAATTTTACCGATTCGGTAATTAAGAATCGGTAAATATGAAGGGGGGGTATGTAGGAACATCCAGATGTTCCATTTACCGAATCGGTAAATATCTATATTTACCGATTCGGTAAATACAGACCGGTAATACTCCATTCATTCCTATGGGCTTTGAAGCCCATAGGAATGAATGGGGCATTACCGGTCGGTATTTACCGAATCGGTAAATACCGATTTTGACAAGGGTGCAGGGGGTGTCACTTTGACACCCTCTAGCACCCCCAAAGAAGGTTCGGGGGCCATGTGGCAGGCATACCTGCCCTTCTGCCTGTCATATGGCACAGGTGTGCATGCACACATGTGCATGCACACCGGAATCAGTATTTTACCATCAAATAGAATTGATGGTAAAATACCGATTCTGTAAGGCTTGTGGGACTCTGAAGAGTCCCACCTACATCTCATAATTACCAAATCGGTAAATATACCGATTCGGTATTTTACAGATTCTGTAAATTTACCGATCGGTAAATTTACCGAATCCGTAAAATATGTGGCCCTACATACCAATTCTGATTTACCGGTCGGTAACGGCCGAAAATACCGATTTTCGGCCGTTACCGACCGACCTACATCGGGCCCAGGGTCTTTTATGAGGCATGAAAGGTGAAAGACTCGGATTCACTCAGGTTGGCTACAGAAACACTTCCTTGGCAGTCTGCTTCTTCTGGGCCTTTCTGCTCTTTGACTCAGCAGCTGCACCTCCTGATGTATGTAAATTAATGGAAAAACAAAAACTGAGAAACCACACTGGAGAAAAGTAAATCATTAAAAAATTTTTTTAAGGAAAGATAACTTTAAGGAAACACATGTAAATTGAAATTTAAAGCAAACATTTTAAAAGGAAAGATACTTTTAAGGAAATATCCAAGAGCTGTATGATATTTAGGGGCAATGAGGGTAATTTGGCATTCAGGGATAGGTGCAGTGATAGGTGGAGTTTAGGGGTGGTAACATTTTTTAGGGAACATATATTGGTGAAGTTTAGGGTGTGAGGGTTTTTTAGCGTTCATGGATGAGTGGAGTATATGGGTGGTGAGGGTTTTTAAGGTTCAGGAATGGGTGGCATGTAAGAGTTTTGAGTTTTTTGGAATGGTTGGACGTTAGGTTTGGTGTGTTTTTAAGGTTTAGTGACAGGTAGAGTTTTGGGGTAGTGAAGGGTTTTTTGTGTTTGAGAATGGGTGCTTACCATAGCTCTGGTTGAACTGTTCAAAAAACCTACTAAAAGATGCACAAGGTAATGGAGCCCTGTACAAGATGAACCCATTAGAAGAGTATTTTTAAAGTGAAATAGTGATGGCCTACTGCGCTTGTTGACCATGTACGACGCTGTTGCCTATCTGTGTGGGCTCAGGGCAGTCGTCATTCAATTGCACTCCACTGGAACCAGTGCTTAATATGTGCAGTGGTTGCAGTTGGGGGCTGACTGGCACTCATTTTATGGGACTAGGACTTATCTTTGACCCAGAGCAAGCGACAAAGACAGAGAAAGTAGAAAGGAGGGAGGTGGAAAAAGAGACTGATAGGAAACTAGTGTCAAAGAGAGAAATCAGGTATGAAAGAGTACATGCAAAGGTGAGATAGAGATGAGAACTGTAGGTGGTGGGAAAAAGTGCACGAGATGTAATAATGCATATTCAGCAACCCCAGCATTAAGCATCACATCAAAACTTTACACCACTGAACTAATTTTTACTTTTCAAATGGAGCACTGGCTGTGGCCATACGGCTGAGTGCTTATGCCACCTGGGCACTAACTCCCACAGAACAGAGATGCATCCACTTGAACATGAGTCCATAGCTATACTGATGGGGGTTGCAGAGATTCATCTTTACATATAGAGCCAGAATTTTGAAGTGTTCACTGCCTCAAACCACCAACACTCCTATCCTTGAGTCTGTAACTCTCCTACCCACTCGCATACCAAACGAAGTGAGCCGTCACGTATCCACTGAGAACTTCTGTTTTGATTATTTTGTGGTCATCAGCCCAATGATGCTAAGTGATACCATGATGTCAATATTTGTCCTGTCCAGAATTATTGCTCCCTCATAGACCAGGAAGCATCAAGGTTTGATGCAACTAAACCACAACATAAAACATCAAGAATGCTGCTTCATTCATACCGTTCCACAGCTAAACCTCTGTTTCAGTGGGTGGAAAAGTAGTTGGAGTGGATACCACACTACTCAAATACCCTATATTGTAACTTGAGATACGTAGAGGCTACTGTGAGACAAGTACCAATGCTAAGGCATTCTTCAGACAGTAAATCACTGAAGTTAGTACATGGACCCCCCGTATTTGGTATGAGGTGCAGCCACCTCACTCATCTCAATAAACTTTGTTTCTTACACTACCTGTTGAAGGAGGCTTCAAACCCCCCAGCGAAGCCACAGACATCACACTGTCCCAGGACCTCTGCAACAAGCTCGGCTCCTACTTCCACCTGAAAATCAAGGCACTCTACGACAACTTCAGCGAACAGACTCCAGTAACCACCCTCCCCACCAGCGATGACAGCCAGCCCACCATCCCCACCTGGACACCGGTCACCACCGAAGACACTACCACAACCATGTTGAGCACCCACTCAGGAGCCCCCATGGACCCCTGCCTGTCTCACATCTTCCACAAAGCAGCCGCCTCCATTGCACCCAAACTATGCCGCACCGTCAACCCCACCTTCGAATCCGGCACCTTCCCCGACGACTGTAAGTGGGCAGAGGTCAAGCCCCACCTCAAGAATCCCTCGGCTGACCCGAAGGACCTGAAAAACTATTGGCCGATCTCTCTCCTTCCCTTCACAGCCAAAGTCGCAGAGAAATTCATCGAAGAGAACGCCATACTCGACTCCTCCCAGACCGGATTCCGCAGCAACCACAGCACCGAGACCACCCTCCTCGCCGCCACTCAAGACATCCGCGTGCTACTCGACCAGGGCCACACCACGGCCCTCATCCTGCTAGACCTCTCCACAGCCTTCAACACCATCTCCCACCACACTCTTGCAGCCAGACTCCACGATGCCGGCATACGGAGAACCGCCCTCGACTGGATCTGCTCCTTTCTTGCCAGCAGAACCCGGAGGATCAGACTCCCACCCTTCCTCTCTGAACCCACTGAGATCAACTGCGGAGTACCCCAAGAATCATCGCTCAGCCCCACACTCTTCAACATCTACATGTCCCCCCTCACCGCCATCGTCCAACAGCATGAGCTCAGCATAATATCCTATGCCGACGACACCCAGCTCATTCTTTTCCTCACAAAGAACCCCGAAGACACCAGATTCAGCTTCCAGGAAGGAAAGAAAGATGTCACAGCCTGGACGAGCAACAGCTGCCTAAAGCTTAACTGGGAAAAGACAGAGGTCCTCGTCCTTGGACCCACCCCCACCGCTTGGGACAACACCTGGTGGCCCTCCATCCTCAGAAACCCACCCATCCTGACAGCCCATGCCCAGAACTTTGGCATCATTCTAGAATCCTCCCTCACCATGACTCGACAGATCAACGCCCTTGCCTCCACCCATTTCAACTCCTTCAGCATCCTCCGCAAGACCTTCAAGTGGATCCCCCCAAAAGCCAGAAAGACTGTCACCCACACACTCATAACTAGCAGACTAGACTACGGAAACGCCCTCTACGCTGTAATCAACAAATCCCTGCTACGCAAATTACAGACCATACAGACACTGCAGGTAAACTCCTCCTCGACACCCCACAACATGAGCACAGGACCCAACACCTTCGAGACATCCACTGGCTCCCCCTACCTACAAGCTACTCACCCGCACCTACAAATTTCTCCACAACATCGGACCCAAATACTTCAAAGAAAGAATCTCTTTCCACGTACCCAAAAGGAACCTCAGCTCGCCGACCTCAAACCTAGCAGATTCCCTGTGCATACTCAGAACCAGAGCAGGTGGAAGAGCCTTCTCCTACGTCGCAGCCAAGGCCTGGAACGAGCTCCCAGTCAACATCAGACGCTCCCCTGCCCTGCACACCTTCAGGAAGAGCCTCAAGACTTGGCTTTTCGGCTGAACTGGAGCTGCACCCCCCACCCAGCCCCACAGGTGAGTAGCGCACTTTAAAAGCCCCTGATTGATTGATTGTTGTTCAGACCATTAAACCAGTCTCAGTCCCAGAAACAATCATTGGTGCATGAAAGGGTACCTACAAGAACAAATTAGGGTCAAGGACAAGTGTGCACAGTTCCAACAAAAACAAAGAGGTTACAACAGGGTGATGATGTCAGTGGCGAAAGCAGTGATTGGAGAAAGCCGTATCCTGGATGAGTACGCTGCCCACGACCAGGCAGTAATAACATAGCCCATATACCTTACCATTTAATTCTTAATCTAAGAAATGAAACAAACTTGTAACCTATTTCATTGGTGAAACCCAATTACCCAATTACAGTTTGACGCAAATTTAATGTGGCGGTGCAGAATAGTAGATAGGGCGGGGTGCCACCATTTCTTTGTACTAAAAAGCAAGACCTGACTGACGGTGTCCCATTTCAGTGCAGATTGGTTTTGTATTCTAAATAACAATCAGCATTTTGCAAGTGTTCTTCTACAGTTTGCCCATAGAGGAAGCCCTCCAATTGGTGGGACTACCTTAAAGTAAAGAAACCTCACGTCTCTTTCACTCGGTGCACTCTCCCACATTCCCTTTCACTCTTCTACTTACCGTTGTCTACCCTCATTCCTGTCCTTTTTCCTCCGAAGCCCACGCCTGTGTTTCTATGCACCCTCTGCTATTAACTTTACAAACAGTATTATGCAATCTTCATTTTCGTGGTGGCAACACGTGCCTGAACCCTGTGTTACACGACACGACTGCCACGGCTGGGGCACGATCAGAGATTCCTTATTAAAAGTGCAGGAGTCGACTCGTCACTTGTCCGGTACAATGTATTAATGCAGATGTGTGTGGCATGGTAGAAACTGTTGACCAGCAAAAATTCAGAGGTCAGATAGACTGTGAAAGCTGCTTTTGCATATTTGTTTTTTGGAAGAGGAAAGGTTCACGTTGGAGCAGTCTAGGGCCAGATCACGCGCTATACAAGCGCTCTTACAGTACAAGGATATGGAAGAACAGCCATTGGAGGGCTGGTCCTTTCTTTTTTTTATTTCTGTAATTTTTTATTGTAGAAAAAATATATATATACATGGATCATTACATATACATGGGTTGAAAGAGGAAAGAAGAAGAGGAAAGAGAGGAAGAGAAAGAAAATGAAAAGAGGAAGCGGGGGGGACTGATTCAGTTGTTCAAATCCAGCTTTCAGTCTTATTGTAGTAAGTCCGATTTCCTGTCGTACGAGCGCTGTTTGACGGTTAGTCCTCCTGCCCCATGTTGCATTGATTGTCATTCTTGGTCACGTGCCCCGGCCACGAGCTGAAGAGATAGAGAGAGGAGAGAGGGAAGAGGAGAGCAGTACTCGTTTCTGGAGTGTGCACTATTCGGAGGTCTGCTGCTCGGCTGTTGCTAGTCGGTGTCTGACCATGCTACCTATGGTGGTTTGTGCGACGAGAGGTAGTTGTCCAGGGCCTCCCACATACTTGACTGCCTGTGTGTTTTGGGTGAATGTTTCGCTGTGATGGTGTCCGCCCCCCGCAGGAAAGTGACCCAGTTGAGCCATGTCTTAGGCGTGGCTTTCCCTGTGTCCTTCCAGTTGTACAGGACCGTTTTGACTGCTGCTGTCAGCAGAAGATCGATGAGGTCCCGGTTTTCTTTGGTTGTTACTGTGGGAGATGCGAAACCCAGTGCCAGGCTGTGGAAGTCCAGCTGCATGGTGTCCCCTGTGATCTCGTTTATTAGTGATTCTATTGTGTTCCAGAAAATTCTGACTTTGGAGCAGTGGAAGAGTAGGTGTGCAAGGTCCCCCTTTTCTTTGTTGCAATTCCAGCAGGAATCATTGTCGCGGATACCCATAGATGACAAGCGGGCAGGGGTCCAGTATGCCTCATGTATGAGCCAGAATTTGGTCTGGTTTAAAGTAGCGGTAATCTTTTTCCTGGTTGTTGACCTCCATAGCTCTGCCCTCTCCTTCTCGCTCAGCGCGCTCCCCCTTAGTGTTCCCCAGTAGCTGCTGACCTTGTCGTTAAGTTTGGTGGTCTTAGGGCTTAGGGCTTTGTATAGGTATGCAACCTGGTGTCCTAGTTTGTTGAGGTTGGCGGCATATTGTATGATGGACGGTGTTAGTCCATTCAGGTTCGCCTTCCTTACTGCTACCTTAATCTTCAGGAAGTTGTACAGTTCTACGCTCTCTAGGTCGTGTTCCTCCTTGAGTGTGTCGAAGGTTATGTTTGTGCCTTGTTTCAGTAGGTCCCTGGCTGTTGTGATGCCATGCTTGTACCATGAGTGCATGTTCAGAGTCTTGTCGCTGTATTTTATTGTGGGGTTGTGCCATATTGATTCTAGCTGAGTTTTCTTTATGCTTGTCCCCATTAGTTTGTCAATACTTTGTAGAGCTGTCTTTGTGCTGCTTAGGATGGGGTTTTCTTTGATTGCTGGGTGTCGTGTGGCTGTTAGTAGGGCGATGGGTTCCATCCCTTTCAGCAGTCCTCGCTCCAGTGTCAGCTACGCTGGGGTATATTCTGCGTTCTGGGTGAGCCAGTATAGACCCTGTCTTGCTATGCACGCTTTTTGGAATGTCCTGAAGTTCCTTATATTCAGGCCACCTAGGTCCTTAGTCAGTCTGAGCTTTTTTAGGCTTATTCTGGGCTTTTTCCCCCTCCACAGGAAGGTATTCAGCATTTTGTCTAGCCTCTTGTGGAAGTCTTCTGTGTTTATCAGTGGTAGCATGTTCAGCATGTAGTTCACCATTGGTGTGAGCATCATTTTAATCGTCTCCACTCTACCCCACCACGTGGTGAATTTGGGAGACCAGCCCTCCACTCTTTCCTTTATTTTGTTTAGTGTGGCTTGTTCATTGTGTTCTAGTGTAGATCTAAGGTCTCTCTCGAAGAGGAGGCCAAGGTATTTGATGGGTTTCTGTTGCCACGTCAGACCGGACAAGCCTAGAACTGTCTTGGTAGTATGGACGTTCAGAGGCTTGCACTCGGATTTGCCCCTGTTTAATTTGTACCCCGAGACCTGGGCGTATTGTTCTATCGTTCCCATCAGTGCCTTGATCGATTTTTCTGGGTCCTCAGTGATTATTAGCACATCGTCTGCGTATGCCGCTAGTTTGAAGGTTTCTCCCTCTACCGGTATCCCTGCTATGTCTGCATTGGCTCTGATCATGTTTAGGAGAGGTTCTATCGCTAGCAGGACCAGGGCTGGTGAGAGTGGGCACCCTTGTCTGGTCCCCCGGCTAAGGTGGAGTAGTTGTGAAGTACCTCCGTTTACCACCACTCGTGCTTTGGGGTCATTGTAGAGGGCCAGCACCATCTTCCTATAGTTGGGTCCAAAACCGAACTTCAGCATGCACTGGTCTAGGAAGGGCCAGGACACTCTGTCGAAAGCTTTCTCAGCGTCTAGGGCTATCATGACCGCTGCGTTGCTGCTCTTGGAGGAATGATTTATTATGTGGCATAGCAGCCTTGTGTTGTCATGAGACATTCTGTTCCTCAGGTAGCCTACTTGTGAGCAATGTATGAGCTTGGGGAGGTGGGCATTGAGTCTGGTTGCTAGTATCTTTGCGTAAATTTTGCAATCTACGTTAATAAGTGAGATTGGTCTGAAGTTCTTTGCTTCGTTTGTGTCTTTGCCTTCCTTCGGTATTACTATTATGTTGGCTTCCGCCATGGTTGGTGTCATGCGTCCTTGCTGGACACACTTTGTTAAGACCTCCTTCATTGTGGGTCTAAGGGTGTATAGGTACTGCTTGTAGAAGCCTGCCGTGAACCCGTCTGGTCCTGGTGCCTTGCTGTCTTTAAGACTCACTGTGGCTCTCCCTATTTCGTCTTCTGTTATGTCTAGGTCAAGGACTTCTCGTTCCCTGTCTGATAGCGTTGGTGTGGATATGCGTGCTAGGAGTTCTTTCCCCCCATCCTCCCGTAGGGTTTCATCCCTTGTGTAGAGTTCCTTATAGAAGTCTCTGAAGACCTCCAGGATCTCCTTATTTGCAGTCTGGGATTTTCCGTTCCTGTCTTTAATGGCCTCTATTGAGTGTTGTTTCTGTTTCCCCTTGAGGTAGGATGCAAGATTTTTCCCTGCTTTGTTTGTTGAGCACAGGTTGATAGCTTTGTATTTATTTATCCAGGTGCCTGCCCTTTCACTTAGGATTTTGTTTAGTTCGTATTTACGTTTAGTTCGGTTTGTGAGGGTATTCCTATCTTCCAGGTTAGCTATGTGACCGTTCTCTAGGTTTTTGATTTCTTTTTCCAGTTCGGCAATTTTTTTGTTCCTTACTTTATTAATCCTCCCTTTAATGGCCATGACTGTCCCTCTTATGGTGGCCTTTAAGGCATCCCATAGGAGGTGTCTGTCTGTCTCGGGGGTGTCGTTAATCGATAGATACTCTTTTATTGCTGTCTCTATCTCCGCCCTAGTTGCGGTGTCGGTAAGCAGGTTGTCATCGAACCGCCATCTGCGGGTTGGTTCCTCATTGTGTTTCCTTGATAGGGTTAGGCTGATGTGTGAATGATCTGAGATGCTCCGGGGTTCGATTTCCGTGTGATCTGTGAGATGGGTGTGTGTGTCTGATATGAGGATGTGATCTATTCTGCTGTAGGAGTTGTGTGGGTTCGAGTAGAAAGTGTACTCTCTGGCATCCGGATTTTGGAGACGCCATGGGTCCCTTAGGTTAAGTTTGGAGCAGAGGTTTTTCAGGATGTTGCCCTTGTGTGTTGCATGGCTTTGTCTGTGTGGGTGCTTATCAATGGCTGGGTCTAGGACCTGGTTCATGTCTCCTGCAACCACCAGGAGCTCGCCCAGTGGCAGGTTGTGTAGTTGTGCTTCTACTCTGTCCCAGAAGGCCTTGCCATGTTATAGGTTTTTATGTTATGTTATAGGTTTTTATTATGCGCACAGCTACTCCAGCTAAGGAGCGTCCTGGCGCATTGACAAGGAAACAGCATAAGATACATAACACAGCTAAAAGAACCAAAGAGGACCACTCTAAATACATAGCACAGACTGGGGGTAAAAAACTAAAACAGGAATGTTTTCAGGGCTCGCTATTGGGGCCGTATACATTGGCCATGTGTATAGTCTCCCCGGCTCTCCTTAGGCTGGTTACCAGAACCCTTCCCTCTGTATCTGTCTGCGTGTTCACCAGTGTTAGCGTTGACTTTTTGCTTGTGAAAGTCACCACCCTGTTCTTTTTGTTCTGTGCTGCAGACCCCCATACTTCGCCTATCCATCTAGTCCTGATGCGTGCTATGTCGTTTGACTCTAACCTTGTCTCCTGCAGTACATAGATGTCGCCTTTCAGTTTCCTCAGGTGTTCTAGTACTTTCCTTCTTTTCACCGGGCTATTGAGTCCTTTGACGTTTAGGGACACTATCTTGATATCAGATGATAGATTGGTGTGGTTGTTGTGCGTCATTTGTGGTGCAGTGCATTTGGCGATCTGTGTGGCTTTGCGATCTGTGGAACCCTGTGGCTTCCCTTCCCTAAACCTTGGCTGGCTAGTGCGTTGTTGTGCTTATACCTGTGCTTGCTGCTCCTCGTTGAAGGTGTGGAAAATTGAAAGATAGAGTAGTAGAGAAGATAGAGAAGAGTGACCCCATGTGTGTGCTCCACGACACCTCCCGCCCTCCCTGAGACCCCCTCCCCCCCTTACTTGCTGAGTGGGAGTGCGACGACAAAGTTCCTTTGCTCCGCATCCTCCCTGAGGTAGAGTTTGTGCGTTGTCCATGGTATAGTTCTGAGGTGGCTTCTTCCAGTCCTGTCCTTCTCTTTGTGGTAAAAAGGCGAGGACTCTGCTATGCCGGTGTTCCCTTGTCCGTATGGCTGATTGCCGCTCGGTAGAGTCTGCTTGCCTGAGGTAGCCGTGTTGTCCTGTAGTTCCGGGTGATCCTCACTCCGATTGGGCGGTCACATCCGGTGAGGCGCATCTCTTGGCTGCGCCTGGGGGTTTTGTGTCCATCTCTTCTGTCGGTGGTTTTTGCATGTAGCGTCTCAGGTCCTCGGGGTTCTCAAATGTCATTGTTCTCATTTTGTCTGTGATCTTGAAGCGGGCTGGGCCCGCGAAACTGAAGCTAATGCCTCTTTTGCGTAGGGCATCCCTGAGAGCGGGGAACCCCTTCCGGGTCTCAACCGTTGGCTTTGAGTAGTCCTGGGTTAGTACGATCTTGCAGCTCGCCCATGTGAGATTTTGGTTCTTCCTGACAAATGCGAAAATGGCATCAGTGTGGGTTGTTCGCAGTGGGTTGCATATTATAGGTCTCAGCCCCTTTCCCGTTGCCAGTTTTCCTGCCGGCACTCTATATGCCTTTTGCACTTTGAACCTTCTGTCGAAATTGATGCCTGTGAGCTCGGGGATCATGTCTTCGAGCAATTTTGCGCATGAGCCCGCTTTATCCTCTGCTCCTTCCGGCACTCCTAGGATCCTCACGTTGCCTCTTCTGGCTCTGTCGTCCTGCTCCGCTAGCTGTCTTTGTATGGCTTTCGTGGCTTTTTGGCATTCCGCTATTATTTTGGAGTTCTCCGCAGTTACATCCTCCACGGAGCTTATGCGGCCTTCTGCTGCTTCCATTCTGATGTTGGTGCTGTGCAGGTCGGCCCTAATTGCCGCAAGTTCTAGTTGCATGTTGTCTATCTTTAGCTTTGTTTCCTTAGCCACTGCGTTCTCTTCATTGATCTTTCTTAGGATAGTCTCTAGGGTTGCTGTTTCTCCTTTTAGCTTCAACGGAGAATCGGGGGTCTCTTTTTTGGCCTTTTTCGGGTCTCCTGCTGTTTTGCCATCATTGTTTGCCATTGTTCTGATCCCCCTTCTAGATAGGATGCTGCCTAGGCGCCCCGTTTTTGAGCGGAGGTTGGGTTGTTGGTTGGGATTGGCTTGGGGGCCTGGGCTGTTGTGTAGGTTCTGTACCTGCTCGGTTCTCTGATGTGCCTTGTTCTGGTCTTGGCTTTTGGTCCTGCCAGCGTGTGCTTTGTCTCGTACGCAGCCTGGACCGGCTGCTTTTTGCTGGGTGGCTGGTGAGTTTATCGTTTACTCGGGAGGTGCCGATTGAGGCTCTGTTTGGGTCCTGGCTCTCCGGCTCTTTGATCAGTTGTCCTGGTGCCGGTTGTGGCGGTTCGATAAACCCCCTGCTTGGGGGCTTTTGGGCTTTGTATGCGGGCGAGCTGAGGGCCAGGCTTAGGAGTCAGCCCTAGAACCCGTGCGCGCGTTCCTGCCCTGAGCTCCTACACGCCTTTGCCGGCAGGTGCGCTTCCATCTCATGTACCCACGTGTGTGCCTCTCTCCCCCGCTCCTTTTTTGTCTCCTTCACCAGGCTGCCAGGGGCTTACTTTACCCCCCCCCCCCCGGTCGGGCACCTTAGTGGGTTCGTGCTGCAGTCCTTCTCCGTTTCATCACCTCCGCCTCTCCCAGTTTGCATCACGCTTGTTGTGTGGGGCTGCGCTGTCGAGAGTGGCGATGATGTAGAGAGTTCCCCTCTGCGCTACCTCTCGGGGGTTCACCACTTCCGGTTTTCCGGCGCTTGTTGTTTACTGTTCCTGGCTTCCAGTAATGGCGGCGCCCATGTGTAGGGTTCGCTTTCGTTTTCGCCAGACACTGTTCCGAAAGGCGCCCTTAAGCAGTGGCTTCCTCGCTGCCTAGCGTCTCTCACTGCGAGCCGCTCGGTGACTCCTCTGCCTCTCCGCCTGCCTTGATCTCCCTCCTTTCTCCGTCTTCCCCCTCCGCCTTGCCTCTCTGCTTTCGCCCCGGTCGTCTGATGCGCTTGGGGTACTGACAGGGGTAGTAGGTGATGGTGCTTGGCTCGCCTCCACTCTTTGTTTCTTTTGCCTCACTCGGCTCGGTGTCCGTGGTGTCCGCGGTGGGCTCCCCTCCTTTACTCACTGGGCGCCATTTTGTCGTCTCTCTGTTGTTAGGTCTCAGGGGCTTCGTGGTCCGATATTGCTGATCGTGCTGTTCCTGTCATGCGATCCTTCTTTCCGATTGTAGCCTCTCTCTTCCCATGCTTGAAAGTTGCTCTCTTAATCAGAACAAACTTGTTTGGCGGGTAGTTATGGCCTTAGTTAACCTCAAGGGTGCGGAGCGAGTGGACTCAGGCGACCATCCACATTGCCGTCCAAGCCACGCCCCTCGGAGGGCTGGTCCTTTCCTATACATCGTGAGGAAACAATAATGAGCATTTGAAATGCGCGCGCGGCAGGCGCGTCTGAACCAAGCACGCCGACTCTCAGGAGCACGCGCACAACGGCCCGCAGTTCAGATGGGTATGTAAATATACCTATAAATTTATTGACATACATATCTACATAAAAACGACTTTATTTTCTTGAGCTCTGACATGTCATGTGACTTCAAACAGCTCAAAATCTCCCTGAAATGGAGAATGGCGTGCAACGTCCTAGCTTTGGAACCCCCTCCCCCAATTTACTCCATTATTTTTCAATTATATTCTATCTCTCTTTGACCCAGGCGTGCCCGAGGTGAGCCGGAGAATCAGGAGTAGGTTAGGAGCTGTGCAACAGGGAAAATGAAGCTTTTTTCTTTGTGCTTGTTTATTATATTTATTATATTTTATGACAGAGACATTTCATAATTGTTATGGACATCTTCCTGCACAAAAAAAGTCCTAGAAAGAGTTTTCCTCTTTTTATAGAAAGAGGAAAAACAAGGAGAGGCAGAGATATTTCTCCTCATTACACCTCACCTCTAACGCTTCCCCAGGGCCGGACTGGCCATAGCGGGCCCCGGTGGGGGCCGTTTTTGTTACAGGGCCGTTTTTGCAGTATAGCTGCAAAATCGGCCCTGTACCAAAATCGGCCGAAAACCGGCACCAGCAAGAGCTCGGCGGCACCTACAACCCCTCGCCGCGAGTGGGGAGAGGTGGGCCTGGCTGAGCACTTTGCCAGGGCCAGTTGTGGTTCCCAGTCCGGCCCTGCGCTTCCCCCAGTTAATTCTGGGTCAGCTGCAAAATCCATGGGTTTTGCATGGGAAAACCTATGCAACACTCACAACTCAAGTGGAACCCACTTGACCTTATGCGCACTGTTGCTTTCCCTGCTGGGAGGCTAAATATAAAACCGGTTAACATAAATGTAATCATTCATTTTACCAACGGCAACTTAACACCATTACTTAAAGCATTGATTTATTCATCATTACTTTACTTTGTTTCCTTTTTAAAGTTAAGGTTCAAGTTTCAACCAATTACATATTCATTGATTTACATTTTCACAAATTATTCACATGTACAGTTACTATTCATTCAATGCCCTATGCATTTCGAGCCTCTTGGCTCTTCATCGGGGGCTGAATCTGCAAATAAACAAACAAAATACATACTATTCATTGTGTTCCTTCAGCGTATACAAAAATGCAGTTCATGCCTATTTACACATTGTGACTTGGTACTGTGTGAAAATGATCACATGCTGTTCAACTGTGACTTCAATAATATCGGATGTAATAAAAAGGGGTTTTAAGAAACGTGGTGGGAGTGCTGTGTTTTAAACATGCAAAAAGTGTGGAGAATTCTACATGCGCTGATTATTACCCCTTGAGTAACTTTCTCCGGTCATGCGATTAATCAAATGCCGCTGGGGACGCTGAAATTAAAGTATCACCCAAAACTTTCTAGGGCTCCGTGAGTACTGACCTTCACAACGCTAACTATATTATCTCGCGTTTCCATTAACTTGTGCCGTTTCCTGTCCAACCTGAAACCACAAGAAGATTCAACTGTGTTACAGCTGAATCCCGTCAAAGCTATTTGTTCGTTTAAAGTCCAAGAGACCCAACAAAACACACTAAAGACCAATCCTACCTTCTCAATACGCTTGTATTCGTGGCGGAAGGAGCTTCGAAATGCTACTGTTGTTTAAACACCATGCTGTGAAAAAATACACAGAATACGATCACCAACCTCGCTCTTAGTTGAACGGGGGACCAGGCTTATTGCCAACAGTACTCTGCGCATTTACCTTAACGCGGGTGTCTCGGCTGCTTGGGGGCTTTTGGGCTTTGTATGCGGGCGAGCTGAGGGCCAGGCTTAGGAGTCAGCCCTAGAACCCGTGCGCGCGTTCCTGCCCTGAGCTCCTACACGCCTTTGCCGGCAGGTGCGCTTCCATCTCATGTACCCACGTGTGTGCCTCTCTCCCCCGCTCCTTTTTTGTCTCCTTCACCAGGCTGCCAGGGGCTTACTTTACCCCCCCCCCCGGTCGGGCACCTTAGTGGGTTCGTGCTGCAGTCCTTCTCCGTTTCATCACCTCCGCCTCTCCCAGTTTGCATCACGCTTGTTGTGTGGGGCTGCGCTGTCGAGAGTGGCGATGATGTAGAGAGTTCCCCTCTGCGCTACCTCTCGGGGGTTCACCACTTCCGGTTTTCCGGCGCTTGTTGTTTACTGTTCCTGGCTTCCGGTAATGGCGGCGCCCATGTGTAGGGTTCGCTTTCGTTTTCGCCAGACACTGTTCCGAAAGGCGCCCTTAAGCAGTGGCTTCCTCGCTGCCTAGCGTCTCTCACTGCGAGCCGCTCGGTGACTCCTCTGCCTCTCCGCCTGCCTTGATCTCCCTCCTTTCTCCGTCTTCCCCCTCCGCCTTGCCTCTCTGCTTTCGCCCCGGTCGTCTGATGCGCTTGGGGTACTGACAGGGGTAGTAGGTGATGGTGCTTGGCTCGCCTCCACTCTTTGTTTCTTTTGCCTCACTCGGCTCGGTGTCCGTGGTGTCCGCGGTGGGCTCCCCTCCTTTACTCACTGGGCGCCATTTTGTCGTCTCTCTGTTGTTAGGTCTCAGGGGCTTCGTGGTCCGATATTGCTGATCGTGCTGTTCCTGTCATGCGATCCTTCTTTCCGATTGTAGCCTCTCTCTTCCCATGCTTGAAAGTTGCTCTCTTAATCAGAACAAACTTGTTTGGCGGGTAGTTATGGCCTTAGTTAACCTCAAGGGTGCGGAGCGAGTGGACTCAGGCGACCATCCACATTGCCGTCCAAGCCACGCCCCTCGGAGGGCTGGTCCTTTCCTATACATCGTGAGGAAACAATAATGAGCATTTGAAATGCGCGCGCGGCAGGCGCGTCTGAACCAAGCACGCCGACTCTCAGGAGCACGCGCACAACGGCCCGCAGTTCAGATGGGTATGTAAATATACCTATAAATTTATTGACATACATATCTACATAAAAACGACTTTATTTTCTTGAGCTCTGACATGTCATGTGACTTCAAACAGCTCAAAATCTCCCTGAAATGGAGAATGGCGTGCAACGTCCTAGCTTTGGAACCCCCTCCCCCAATTTACTCCATTATTTTTCAATTATATTCTATCTCTCTTTGACCCAGGCGTGCCCGAGGTGAGCCGGAGAATCAGGAGTAGGTTAGGAGCTGTGCAACAGGGAAAATGAAGCTTTTTTCTTTGTGCTTGTTTATTATATTTATTATATTTTATGACAGAGACATTTCATAATTGTTATGGACATCTTCCTGCACAAAAAAAGTCCTAGAAAGAGTTTTCCTCTTTTTATAGAAAGAGGAAAAACAAGGAGAGGCAGAGATATTTCTCCTCATTACACCTCACCTCTAACGCTTCCCCAGGGCCGGACTGGCCATAGCGGGCCCCGGTGGGGGCCGTTTTTGTTACAGGGCCGTTTTTGCAGTACAGCTGCAAAATCGGCCCTGTACCAAAATCGGCCGAAAACCGGCACCAGCAAGAGCTCGGCGGCACCTACAACCCCTCGCCGCGAGTGGGGAGAGGTGGGCCTGGCTGAGCACTTTGCCAGGGCCAGTTGTGGTTCCCAGTCCGGCCCTGCGCTTCCCCCAGTTAATTCTGGGTCAGCTGCAAAATCCATGGGTTTTGCATGGGAAAACCTATGCAACACCCATGGGATACCTCCTGGGCTCAGAGTAAGGCGACTCAGCGATTTGTGGTTTGTTCTGCATTGCTTTACTCAAGATTTATGAGGCCACTCAGCTTCACAAATCAGATTCAGAGCTCTGCGTCAAGCATGCACCACTTTACATGGTGCAAAAGTGACGCAGAGCTCTCATAAATAAGCCCCAAAGTTGGTATCCTCAGATTAATTTGTGGGAGCTGTGCACCAAACACAATATACGATGGACGATGGGAGGCCTCATTTGAATTTAGAAATACTTCATGTTTCCCATTAAAAAACATTTATTATATTTGTTTGTGAATTAGATGCAGTATTTCATCATTTGTGTACTTGTATAATGGATGCTTGTTTCTGAATTTTTTTAGTGATATTTTGGGGTTCAAATAAGAGAAATTGCTTAGGCTAGAGACCTCTACATACAGTTATGTCTCAGGGGGGGGGGTGAGGGGGGCAGATTCCAGTAATGAAATAATGGGGGTCCCCGGATTCCAGTAATAATAAAGTGAGGGTCCACAAAAGTCAAAAGGTTAGGCTGGTTTAGCTGATATATTTATGTATTTCGTGATTGTATGAAAATAGGCAACAACAATGGGAACACTTAAAATAGTTTTTTGTTTTAGAAAGTTTTGAACTTTAGTAAAAAAAATCCTATTCAGCTCCGGCCAAATAATTCACCACCCATTCAGTGCTCAACCAACCACGATATTCGGTACAGTTCCAAATATCTTATTACCAAATAAGAAAACATCACATCATTCTTCGTATAAAATATATTTATTATCTGTAACATAAATAAGAAAAAGAATTTCCATTTGGCTTCCATCCTGCAGAGGCGTCCTAACGTGCTATTACAGTTGATATTTCACAGCTTTCAGCATATACTTTATATAGGAACTACAGAAGCAAACACATAGCTGGAGACTAGAAGGGATCAACCACACATATTTAATAAATAATTATAACTTAAAGTTAATGTTATTGTGTCAGCCCTAAAAATAAAATATATAAATTATGCCTATCAATGAAGCTTATTTTTGATGGCCATGGAAGTGGGTCTGAGGCATGGTGTTTTCAGCAGGAAGTGATGTCATGGCAGTCTCTGACACGCTGGAGGATTCCATCTCAGCTTCTGCCATTGGGCCAGCTCCGGACTTTCAGTTCAGCTCCAAGTGATTGACGTAGTCCTGGACCCAGGTGATTTCTGGATCAGCACAGAGCTGACGCCCTCTTCTGGTGATGAATCTGTGGGGCAAAGAGAGGTGGGAATTAGAACATTAAAGTGTGCACCATCGGTTACAGGAGAAAAAAAACAGCTCAGACAATAATCTCGATATTCCGAATACCCATTTACACCCGGTAATATACCAATTCCCTCAGTGCAAAACTTTCCGTGCATCGAGTAATATCCCTGTGATGTACAACAGAGAATAGCACATAAAGTGCAAACCTATTATGGCATCACGAAATCTCACTGCGTTCTACCTGGAACTGCACTGTATGCCGTAAATCACTATCACCGCCTCCTAACTGTAACTACACTATATGAGTCAATATAGCTGCATCCTAACTGCACTATAGGACATATCTGTACCACCGCGTCCTAACTGTAACTGCACTACATATCATGTCAATATCACTGCATCCAAACTGTAACTACACTAATAAATGACATGTCAAATTCACTCCGTCCTAACTCCAGCTGCACTATATGTTATATCAGCGGTATCACTGCATTCAAACAATGACTGCACTATATGACAAAAATCACCTTACTCCGTCCTAACTGTAACTGCATTATATGACATAAACCAATATCTCTGCACTGTATCTGCTCTATAAAACATATACCATCGTACTGCATCTAACTGAAATTACAGTATATGATAAAACATTCTCCCTGTCCCCACACTGCAACCTTACTATGATATCAAAGAATTTCCCTTTTGCCTAATAGCCATTCAGCTGTGCCATAAAATAGCATCACTACGTTGTCACTGCCACGTCACTCTGACATCTGTGAGCACCCTGAAGCCTAAGTAGCTTTCCACTATGACATCATGGACTATCGCTGTGTTCTCAAAGTAACTCCTGAATGGCATCAGATACTATACAGTGCCCTTAATGCTACTCAAATAAAACATGAGAGATGTCAAGGTACCCTCAGCACCACTCCACTATGACATCATGGACTGTCCCTTTACCCTCTGCACCACTCCAGTATGACATCATGGACTGTCACTTTACCCTCTGCACCACTCCAGTATGACATCATAGGTTGTCACTTTACCCTCTGCACCACTCCACTATGATATCATGGACTATCACTTTATCCTCGGCACCCCTCCACTATGACATCATGGACTGTCATAGTACCTTGGGCACCACACCACTATGACATCATGGAGTGTCACTTTACCCCCAGCACCACTCCACTATGATATCATGGACTGTCAATTTACCCTCAGGACTAATCTACTATGACATCATGGACTGTCACTTTACCCTCAGGACCACACCACTATGACATTGTGGGCTGTCTACTTTAACCCCAGCACTACTCCACTATGACATCATGTACTGTGACTTTACCCTCAACACCACTCCACTATGACATCATGGACTGTCAATTTACCCTTAGGACTAATCCACTGTGACACCATGGACTGTCACTTTACCCTCAGGACCACACCACTATAACACCATGGACTGCCACTTTACCCTCAGAACCACACCACTATAACGCCATGGACTGTCACTTTAACTTCGGGACCACACCATTATGCCATCATGGGCTGTCTACTTTACCCTCAACACCACTCCACTATGACATCATGGCTGTCACTTTACCCTCGGGACCACACCATTACGACATCTACTTTACCCTCAACACCACTGCACTATGACATCATGGGCTGTCACTTTACCCTCAGGACCACACCACTGTGACACCATGGACTGTCACTTTACCCTCAGGACCACACCACTGTGACACCATGGACTGTCACTTTACCCTCAGGACCACACTACTATGACACCATGGACTGTCACTTTACCCTCAGGACCACACCACTCTGACATACTGGGCTATCACTTTACGTTGGACACCACTCTACTGTGATGGCATAGACTATCACTTTACCTTTGGTAGCACTACATTATGACATCATCAATTGTCACTTTATCATCAGCACCAATCCACGTTGAAATTATGAACTGTCACTTTACACTCAGCACTACCCTAGTATATTATGGGCTGTTACTTTACCCTCAGCATCACTCAGCTAGGCCTTCATGGACTGTCACTTCACCCTGAGACTGCTCCACTATGGCTTCAGAAAGTATCCACAGTACCACTACTGTGATAGCAGAGGATGTTGTGCTATTAATGTTTTAAACCTAACACTACTAGGGAGCTCTTGCATAACACCGTATATGTTATTGGGATTGCAATGTGCTTTGATATTAGTGTTCCCAGGTTTTGCCTTGATAAAGGGGAAGGGATTTGAGGTGGTGGGTCCCTAATATGGAGTATGAATTTCCATGCTATGAGGAAGCAGGAGTCTGGCTGAAGTGGGAATAGTGAGGCCATGTCTGATACTCAACTCAGCGTGTTAAATGTCCGATGTAATGCACAATGAAAATGTGCCGTCCCTTAGACTTGTCATTGACTGTTGATGTGATTGCAATCAGCCAGAAAATAATTCCTATTCACTCTGCCCAGGCTAAGTGGGCATACAGTTTTTGGGCTTGCTATGGAGCTGGTTGAAGAATTGGGGGTGATGGAAGAGGTGTGCATGTCTAGCCCCTAAAGGGGTGAGGAGGCCCTCTGTCACCTTAAGAACAATGTGGGTGGGTGTGAAGGTCTGCAACCTCAGCAATATGTACAGGTCAGGGTTAGGGGCTTTGTGGTGATAAATCCATGTTGTGCTTTTCCAGAGCGGTTCTCGGAATCCCATTTGCTTCCTCGAGGGGGGTGGACCAGGAAACCCGCGGTAAAGATCTCCCAGATATGGAATTCTCCTTTATCTGCTCACATGCAGCCACCATAAACACTTGTACATTAGGCAACGAGTGCTTTAGTGAAACACCTCCCATGTGACAAATTCATCTACAAGGCTGTGGTCAGTTCCTCCTCATAGTGGAAGAGAGGCCCTATCACAGTAGCAGCACATCTGAGTCATATGCAGTCAACCACAACTATAAACAAATCACTTTGGATGCTGATGACTCAGATGAAGAAATACAACTGCACCAGAAAAAGGATTAGTTGTCTTTGGCCTGAAGAATCCAGGCACCATAAGGAAATAAGACAAATGCAATAGTACTTTGAGTTTGGAAGACTTGCTGAGTGGGTCCATCATACCTTCATTAACTTATACCAACTAAATACTACTGCTGGCCCACCACCGCGCAGGATTAACCCCATTACCCCTTTCAGGAAAGTAGCAAGTGGAGTGACTGAGGTACACCTATACTGTGGTAAACTACATCTGAGTTGCAGATCTACAACTTCGAATTTCAAAATCAAGAATTTAGGTCCTTTAAACGCAGTCTTACAAGATGAAGAGGACTTAGTGTGAGTTCTATTGTTGTTGAACTAACTAGAGAGACATCTGCAGGGGAGTCACTGTACTCCTGTACAGGGAACTGCAAGGCAGGAAGACACAACTCAAGAAACTAGGAACTTACATCACAGCTGGCATGGAGCACTGGCTGCTGGTGAAGAAATAATCCTGGACGTGGCTCTGTGGGATCTTCCGGGAGGCGTAGGAGAAGCAGCAGGAGGTGGGAGCATCTGCACCGGCTGCAAAAGAACAACAAAGGGGTGTAAAAGCTGGAGAAAGTCCAATCATTTCTGAACCAGAATAGAAGCGGAGAAGGCCACGCCATTATCATGTCAAAGATCATCCTCCCCCTCTGTCCATGAGCAGGAGCAGACCCCCCTCCCCCCTCACACTTATGAACATTCCCATACAGCAGGGCCCCCTCCACCTCTTGGGTTTCCTTTTTCTTAACCCTGAACTGTAGGTCACTCATCCTATGGTCATTTAGGACCCACTGTTCTCCCCAGACTTGCACCACAACAGAAGCTGATGCTTACCTTTACTCGTTTTTTACATGAGTATGTTTTTATTGAAGAGTTTTTCAAACAAATGAGTAGAGTGGAGTAAATCAGCAATGGGAAAACAGCCTAATGCAAAGGTATTGCCACTAAATCCACATGAATATACCAAAGGAGTACATACATACGAAAAAACTGAGGCTACAGTAAGTATACATTGCAGTATTAGAACAGGCAAGTGAAAAAGGAGTCACCGGGTGTCAATCCTGTAGGAGGAGGGCTAAATTGTCGATGGATTAAATCACGAAGAAACCAACCTGTGATCAGTTTTCTTTGTCCAAACTACCCATAAACTCACTGTGTGTACAGACTCACTCACGCTGATTCCTCCCTCAAATCAAATCAAAGCTGATCGGCAGGTGCGCCCTAACCAGGTGAAAGAGGCCCTCGGGCCATTCTGTGACACCCTGAGCCTGTGCTGCATCTGCAGATCGAGGACTGGGCCAAGAGACTGAGGGTGCACAGTGGTTCCATCACCTGGACCTCATGGTATAGAGTGAAAGAATCAGCACTCACCAGGGGCAGCCAGGCCCTCAGAGCAGAAGGCAGCCAGGAGGAGAACAGAGGCAGCAGCCAGGGAGAGCTTCATGTCTGCTTTGGGTCTGGGACTGAACTCTCTGCAGATCTGGCCGAGGTGTGAGCTGCGGCTGACTGATCTCCCCGTCGGACACCCCAGTATTTATGGACAGAAACGTGGGGTTTTCGACAATGCGGGGGCAGGGGAGGGTAGGGGGATGTGGAGTACGGGGAAGTTAGAGGGAAGATGTGAGAGTGGAAATGCACAAATGATGCGATGGTAGAAACCCTGCAGAGTGGAGGGAGCTAAAAATGGCACTTTGAGCAACACAGGAAACTTAAGGGGAGGCGAGAAGAGCTCGCGCTGCAAACCCTGGGGCTCAGTCTGCACACTCCACGATGAGCCCAGAAGGACAGGAAGTGATGAAACAAGACACTTGTAGCAGGGAATCTTTATTTTTCTCTCGCCTCTGAAGTGAGCTCATGGCAGTTAGAGGTTCCTGTTCCTGTCGGGGGTGTCTAAGTTTACTTTTAGAACAGAGACATGTAGGGTGGATTTCCCCAAGCCCAAGGGCGTTGACTTATCTCATACCCTGCTCTTTCCATGCCTGAGCATCTGTTGCCTTGATACTTTTGAACTTTAATCTTTAGAGGACCTGGAGCAATCAGTGACCCGTTTCAATGGTTTAAACTTTATTTATACACAGCACTGCCGAGGCCTGATCCTCCGCATCAGTTTTCTTCATGGCGCTCAACAACTAGATATTTAGCCATTTTGTAAAGTGTTCCTCATCGCTTCACTAATACGGCAGAGCACAGTGGATTAAGACAAAAAGTCAGGTTATCTCATAAGGATCGCAGTGCTGTCTCTAGAAGGGGGGAAGATAGGGCCCATGGCCAGTGCTTAATTTGTAAAATGAAAAAAATAAAAAGTGTCTGGGCTCTCGTCAGGAGGCCACTGCTGATTGCACCACAGATTGCCCCTGCCATGGTGCCAATGATAGTAACAACACACTTACTAACCATCAGACTTCTACAAGTGTGACAATTTGGACTATTCCAGGACCCCAAAGCTATAGGAATGGCTTGGGTGGCAGGTAATAATCCTTTTTAATGTATATTGAGTTAATATTTGACTGTTGTTGTGGTCATCTCTAAATTATATAGACAGCGCCACCTTGTGGCAGACTGTCATGAGCCCTGGTGTTGACAATTAAGTGCCAGTACTGAGCACCGGAAACCACAGGCTCAAATTAAGCACTGACCATGCCCCACTCTGCATGTCCAGTATGCCTGGGCGGTGAAATCCGATTTGTTTGCAGAGTTTGCAGAGTTTTCTGTATTCCACTCTCCGCAGAGCACACAGATTTCTGAAAAACTCTGCAGAGCGGAGTTTTTTCCTTGCTTGAGCTCGCCAGGCGAGTGCGAGTGAGGAAAATCCAATGCTAAACCACCTCCCAGGGAAATTTCTCAACGCGGGCAGTTGCAAATGGTCACGATCGCTCGTGCTGAGAAACCATCCATTCGCGTTGAGGATGCTGCAGCTCCAAAAGAAAATGTACTTTTGAGTGGCAGAACAAAGCAGCGCCCTCTTGCGCTCCCCAGGGTGCCCTTTGACCTGATTTTTCAATGCAAGACAAACACTCAACGCTAAAAATCAGTGAAAACGGTGTGACCTAATGCGCCGCAGAGTTTTTGGGTCACTTCGTGGAGTTCAGCTAACTCCACCCAGGCCTAGTGTCCTGCCCCTCCATCCCTGAATGGATGCCGAACTAGAGCGGGTTTGGAACAGAGAATACGAGTAAATAATATGGTTCTCTTCTCCCAGAGGACTACTCTTAACTGGACCCAGGAAACACCTTGGTTAAATGATCCTGATTAGGCAGTAACAATTGAAATAAACCCACACTTCCATACCAAAACAACTAACACTGGCATACATCTCCCATAAGTAACTCTTTCCAAACACACAGGTCAATATAAGGATTGACCAATGGTGGGTAAAAGGGATCCTACTCCAAGTTAGGATTTGGGCCCTGAGGAAGATCTCCAAGATGGAGTCCCACTACGGCAACAATGAGGAGCTATAGGGGGCCACAGTGACGTACGAATCGTGAGGGGCCCCCCTGAAAGATATGCCGAAGGGGTACCTCTCACTCACATTTGTAGGGACCGATGGGGCCCCTCCAGTATGGGTAAGCCTGGGAGGCACGCTCCGCACCGCGGGGGATGCGGGGGCCTTTGTTATGGCCCTGGGGGGCCATATGAACTCTCATTAGGGGGTTAGATAAAAGCCTTACTAGCGCTATTTTCCCAAACATATCCAGGCATTAGAGGTCGCTATCATTTGGGACTTCATTGAATGAAGCAACAAGTAATGTACTGCAGTGTCCTGAAAGCATTTTGTAAAACCAGACCTAAAAGGACTGGAACACTTTTGATTAGGGCCAAATCAAATGACGTTTATGATCAAGGCTCCCAGTTTTCCATTTGTAATGATTTTAACGGATAAATACAGACAGAAACCTGAGAGAGCACAAATCTGAAAAATGTAGAAGTGCACCATATTTACAAGCACGTTGTATTAGTTTAGAATAGAATACACAAGAGTGTCAAACCTATAGGGTGAAGAGATATATAAGTGTTTAATTAGAGTAGGGATACATATATCAGTGTGAAAAACTAATGTAGAGATTTGTAGAAATGTTAGAATGATGTTGGAGTCTCACGTTATGGGGCTGTGTTTAAAAAGAAATGTAATTCTGCAAACCATGGAAATGTGTAGGCCACATGGCATTTCACAAGAAACGAAAGATGCTGCTACACTTTTAAGTAACTTGGATTCTAATGTCATTTTAATGCAAAGTATTATTAATCATAGAATTGAAGAATGTTTTAAATAGATGTGTTTCATTATAGTAATGTGTGTTTGTTAGAATACTGTTTAAACAAAGAAATTAAATGTGCATATTGCAGAGGCCCGTTTCATGTAATTTTAGTAGGCCTGAATAGATAAAGTTGCTTCTTTGATCTGTATGTGCTCGTTAGAGAAATGTCGTGCTAGACACTAACTGTAAATCCTGTTACATAGTTTACAACTTCAAGATATGGTGGAGGCCGGAATTTGGGGCCTATATAGAAAAAGTGTCTTTTTGCAGGTGCGAGGGGACTTAATCAGAAAATGATGAATAGGCTTTGTTCAAGAGACGCCAGGCACCGGCCTGTAGGAGTCTTCAGGAATTTCTAGGGGGTACCGTCTTGCCGGAGAGAAGCCTGGGAAGCAAGGTCAACTTTAACGAAGGGTCCCGAGGAGTACCAGCATGGAATTTGCCGCCAGAATCTACACCACGTGAGAGGCGTCTCCAGGGGCGTTCCTATTGGAAACGTGATTTTGTATTAGGGACAGCACCCCGGGGTGGAGTTAGAGCAGATGATCTGAGGAACCTAAGAGAGCGGATGGGTAGGCAGATAGGGAACTGCAAGACCTCGACTTTGAGACAAAGACTAAGGGAAGTGTGTGATCTTCTTTGGAAGTCACCACGGCTGACACCTTTTTAGGAAAAGATCTTGTTAAGTAGGGATGTCACTTAGTCTAGTGTAGGGACAGTCTAACCTGAACTTTTCCTTTCTGTAAATGACGCACAAGCTACAGCTTGTGTCCATGTTGGCAACTTTAATGCTTTTTTAATTTGTTTTAGTGATATCCTTCTGCCGACTAAGAGCATTTAGAGAATTCTTGTTTGTATTGATTCCTGTATACCTTTTGAATCTCATTTTGAGGTGCTTGTACCTCCAGATAGCTTTGGCTTTATAATAAACTTTTAAACCTTTTCCAGTGGTAAGTGGTTCTTTAGAGTGGCATAAGTTCTTTCTTGATTAACCTAATAGTGGATTGCCTTTTACTCAATGACAGGTACCAACGATTTAGTCGGCCTGAGTTGGGATCTGGATTAACAACAATAGACCAGAAATCCCGCGTTAGCAGTTGGTAGCAGAGGATGGTTACCTTCTTGAGGAGGGTGATCTAGACTAGGTTAGTTTACCCCAAGGTCCCTAGAGATCGAGAGGTGGCCTGCCGAAGAAGGTGCTGACGGAGAGAGAAAAGCAGCAGTATCGGACGAGAGTGAGTATAAAAAGGGTCATGCGTGGACAGATTGCGGTGTTTTGTGTTGTATTTGTATTGTAATGTCATGCGGAGTTGAATGCCTGTAGTGTGATTGTGAGAAGGTTGTGAGCGCGCGCAACCTGGTAAAATCTTAAGTTCGGGGTAGAGCTTAAGTGGTTCGGGTGTATCGAACATCCAGAGTAATTGTCGACCAGAGTAAGGAGGTCATGAGGTACCATTGACCGCCGCAGGACCGAGATAGGGGGAGTGTAAGAGTGAGTGTGTGAGTAACGGACGCTGGTCGAAAGTTACTGTGTGTAAGTAACCTATCAGAGAAGGCGATTGTCTGGACGTACACGGAAAGACATTTCGTTGGTTAAGGTGACAATTACAGTTAGGCTGTGGACGTACAGTCAAAGAAAAGTGATCGCTTGGACGGAAGTAATAATTTTTCGGAGTATGAATGGGACGCTTGCATGACCGCGGAGACGAGCTGAGTAAGGAGGGGAACTGCTGCGAAGGGGGACGAGTGACGTCAGCAAGAGCCGCGCTGAGATAGGCCGGTTAGTGAGAAGCCGTGCTGTGATAGGGCGGTTGGTGTGACGTCAGTAAAAAGCCGCGTTGTGATAGGGCAGTTAGCGAGAACCGTGCTGAGATTGGTGGATTGTCATTAGGAAGTAAACAAACGCGGAGAAAATAGAAATTCTGTAGGTTTTTGAACATGAAGTGTTTTAAATGTTTGAGAGGAATTTTTAAGAGAAAAAGAAGGGACTCTTATTACGGGGAAGAGGCACCGCCAGAGGGTACACCAGCTTACTATATGGCAACGAATGTTGGCTTGCATACTATACTATGGATTAGTGAATGGAGCAAAATTTCAGAAGGGAATGAGGAGCTGACGTTTCCTAAGTATGGAACGTTTAGGTTAGAGGCTTTACATCGGCTGAAAGCAATTATGTCCTCATTGAATCCTTCGCCTAGACCAACACAGTTTGAGGCCCTTAATGCGTGGATTAGGGCGGCACACGATAGGAATTTGAACAGGCGCCAAGAAAGGTTGAAGCGATCAGTAAGGGCAGTGCGAGATGCCCAATGGGATGCGGACGCCAAGAGATGGAGGGTACAGGCTATTGAGGTGGATAAGTTGTACCCAGTGAGAGAGGTGGCAGGAGAAAAGAGGCTCATGGAAGAGGATGAGGAGAGCGAGTCGGAGGACAACTTGATAAACAGACTGCTAATAGATAGACCGCCTCCGAACGTTGGGGAGACAGAAAGTAACGAACTCCCAAGGGGAGGTGGGGCCGCCATAGAGGGGTATAGACCGCTCCCTATATCGGAGTGGACACCTACCAAAGGTGAGGAAACACCTCAACCTAGTACCGTACAGAGTATAGTCGGAAGATTTGTGGTACAGAAGACGCCGATCACTGAGAAGGTTGAGTCTTACGGGTTGCTAGACGCTCTACAAGTACCCGTTACCATAGGTCCTATAGTATCGATTTACAACCCCGAGAGAGACAGAGAGGAAGAACAGATACGGTTAGACAGAGAAAGAGTTGAAATGGAAAGGAGAAATAACATGACAAATGCCTGGAGGCAATTGCCAGGACCAGTGACGTGGAGCACCCCATTTGATTCAGCAGTGGGTCCCGCAGTAGAACAGGGGGGTCAGAGAGGACCGATGGACCTGAGGGGACCGCGGCCAAAATCCTTTAAGGAGCTGAGAGCTGACTTGAGAGAATGGGATGGGTCCACAGAAGCACCAGCCCACAGGTCAAGAACAGGGGCTGAGTGGGGAAGTCGAGGCAACGGAACATTGTCTCACTGCGGGGCTAGCGCAAGCAGTCAGGAGTGGGATGGTATCAGTCCGGAGAGTAGAGGAGTTATACGTCATATTGACGGTGGAAATGGGCAGGAGAGAAGTGAGAGAAGTACAGAATGTGGAGAGACGTCCCGTCTCATTACAAGTGAGGGAGACCGAAGGACACAAGAATACAGGGATAGGTTTAGATGTACTCACCATGCACCTAATGATAATGTACAGCACTGGAGTCGTGGGAGCATGGGGAACAGTGAAGGATCTTGCCATGGGTCGAGAGATCAGAGACCACCGGCAAATGACGAAGAAAGGGGGAATAACGGAATGTCTTACCATGTATCTAGGGAAACCATGCAGGATGGGACTTGTGGGATTATGAGAAATGGGAAAGTGTTTCACCATACACCCAGAGAGGATGGAACTGCATGGGACCTGGAGAGATGGGAACATGGGAGGACTCCCCATAACTCGCCTGAGCCTAGACGTAGGACTCGGAGCTGGGATGGGAGAGATGTGAATGGACCCCCTTGAGCTAGCATACTGAAAGCTGCAGTAAAGGCCAGAAGACTTGATGTCACTAGTTTAAAAAATGATCTGGACGAGATAATAGATGGGACGTTGGCCTTAGAAAGGATTGACCTGAACGAACAAGATGAGTTACTGTTTATAGCAAAGGATATTACCCGAAAGGCAAGGGCAATTCATGAGAAACTGTCTGAACTGGCAGAGAAGTATATGGTAGACTTGTCCAGAACAAGGAAATTACAGAGTAACCATAGGTTGCAGTATTCAGACCAAGACTTAGATGAGAAGAGAACTACAGGATTAAAAACACACATAAGGGAGCTGATAACAGGAATAAGAGCGTGGAGAGATCTGGACAAATGGGAAGAGAGGTGGTCCAAAAGGGGTACTGTCAGACGGAGCACGAGTGTGATGTCTCCGGAAGGAAGGGTAATGCAGATGGAGGCATATCCTTTGAGAGAAATATCGAATGGAACTATGTACATGTGCCCTGTAGTAGAGGAGATTTAGCTGCATTTACCAACTCATTTCCGAAGTTAAGGGACAATCCGGTTGAGTGGTACAAGCAGGTAGAAAGGTTTGTGAAGATCTCGAAGGTATTGTGGATTGATTTGAACACCTTGTTTGACATTGTGGTGCCAGGAGATTTGTGGACTTGCAAAAACAACAAGTGATGGACTGAATGTGGATCAATGTCACACACTCCCCCAGTCAAAAGATCTGGGCCCAAATCCATCGTTTTTTTGCACTCCACACCACCCTGGGTTAGACAATGGCGATATGCAAATCAGCTCTGACCCTGTTGCCCCATGGGAACAGTCCAGTCCGAACTACAAAAGCCATGTCCTTCCCAGAACGGAATCAAGCATCCGAGGACCGGACCGGTTTCGAGGTAACACCTCTCTTCAGCCCGGCTAGCTTGACTCCAAGTGGTGTGGAGTGCCTGGGACCCACGTCTGGGCATCCCCAGCGCACTTAGGGCGGCAATTGCAAATACAACAAGTGATGGACTGAATGTGGATCAATGTCACACACCCCCCAGTCAAAAGATCTGGGCCCAAATCCATCGTTTTTTTGCACTCCACACCACCCTGGGTTAGACAATGGCGATATGCAAATCAGCTCTGACCCTGTTGCCCCATGGGAACAGTCCAGTCCGAACTACAAAAGCCATGTCCTTCCCAGAACGGAATCAAGCATCCGAGGACCGGACCGGTTTAGAGGTAACACCTCTCTTCAGCCCGGCTAGCTTGACTCCAAGTGGTGTGGAGTGCCTGGGACCCACGTCTGGGCATCCCCAGCGCACTTAGGGCGGCAATTGCAAAAACAACAAGTGATGGACTGAATGTGGATCAATGTCACACACTCCCCCAGTCAAAAGATCTGGGCCCAAATCCATCCAGGAGATTTGTGGACAGCATGCAAGACTAGTGTCGAGTGGCCAACGGTAGAACCAGAAAGGAATGCTGCTACAAATGGACCGTCTGAAATTGTAATGTTGAAATACGATAGGGTAATGACATGGCTGAAGGAAAAGGTGCCACCACAAGACATAGATTGGGTAAAAATAGACCGAACAAGACAAGAACCAAAGGAGACAGTCCATGAGTACTATGAGCGATTGCTTAAAGCATTCAAACAATACAGTGGACTGGATGTAATGGATCCTAAGGATATAGGACAATTTGTATCAAAGTTTGTTTTGGGGTTGAGACCTGATATTTGTCTGATGATTCAGCAGCATTTAATTTGTTGGCAAAACAAACCATTGGATGAGATTTTGAGATACGCAAGATACTGTAGTGATGAGATAGAGTCGAAAGCAAAAAAATTAAAGGAAAAATTGATGGTAGTGCAGATGCAGTCAGCTGGAAAGGGTGGACAGCGCCAACTGGGAACAGGGATAATGGGACGAAAACCAAACGGACAGAATAGAGACAGCGAGGAAAACCCGAGACCTAGGATAGATCTTGCTACATTGAAGAAAACGACGAAGTGCCACCAGTGTCACCAGGTGGGACATTGGAGACGCGAGTGTCCCTATAACCCTGAAAATGGAGAAATAGAGGTAGAGGAGGAAGTTCAGGAAGTTCCAGTTCAAAGGGTGACAGTGTCAAGAGGTAATGCGGCCAAAGGGGGGACTTCGGCTCCACGAGCCCAGTTCCCTCAGCCACCAAAGATTACGGCTGGAGCGAAGGTCTATAGACAAATGCCTTTGTTCACAGGTAAAGAAGAGTGTTACTACGTTGATCCCTTGACGGGACAACGTGTAAGCAAAGAAGAGGACTGTACCCTCGGGGCAGTTCTGGAAGTGGATCAAAGAGGACCATTTGTTGAGGCTGAAGTGGCAGGATGTCCCACAACATTCTTGGTGGATACCGGAGCTACCCGATCAACTTTGAGATCAGTAGTGGTTCCGGATCTACCAATGTCGGGGGAAACAATTCAGGTGGTAGGAGTCGCAAACAAGAGAATGACTAGCCCTTTGACGGAACCAGTGTCAGTGAAAATCGGAAACTACATGAATGAACACCAGTTTGTGGTGTGTGATTCTAGTCCTGTGTGTCTGTTAGGAAGGGACTTATTGTGCAAATTGAACTTTACCATATACTGCACACCTCAGGGAGTAGAGGTAGAGACGACAGATGATGACGCTACCTTCAAAATTGTGAACTCAAGAACATGCATAGAACTGTATCCTACTCTGACTGTGGAGGACCTTCCTTGGGACTTACGCGAGGCAGTATCATCCAAAGTATGGGATTTTACAGGAGAAGAGATAGGATAGGTCAAAGGGGTAGAGCCAGTAAAGATCATAGTGAAACCAAATGTTGATTATCCAAGAACGCCACAATACAAGCTGTCCCAAGAGACGATTGCAGGAATAAAACCTGTGATCGACTCTATGATTCAACAGGGAATACTGAAGGAAATCGTGGGAAGTCCATGCAACTCCCCGATTATGGGTTTGCAGAAACCTAGTGGGAAATTTAGAATAGTACAGGATCTTCGAAAAATTAATAACATTGTTGTTTCATGTTGTCCAGTGGTACCGAATCCATCAGTGATACTGTTTCAGATACCATTCCAAGCCGAGTGGTTCACAGTGATAGATCTTTGTCAGGCTTTCTTTTCAATCCCATTAGATGAAGAAAGCCAGTATCTTTTTGCTTTTAAAATGGAGAATCGTGTCTTAACATGGTGTAGAATCCCACAAGGGTTCACAGATAGCCCTTCAATTTTCAATCAGCTGTTGAAAAAGAACCTTGAAAGTCTAGTGCTGCCACAGAACTCGGTTCTGGTCCAGTACATAGACGACCTACTTGTTGCGTCAGGGACAGAAGAAGCTTGCAAGGAAGATACCATCGCCTTGCTGAATCATTTAGCTGAAAATGGACACAAGGTGTCCCCGAGCAAATTGCAGTACTGTCTGACGGAAGTACAGTACTTGGGTCACCGGATAGAAAAAGGAAAGCGCAAGGTGTCACCAGATAGAATAGAAGCAATCATGAAGATGAACTCGCCTACAACACAGAGAGAAGTCAGGATGTTTCTAGGAATGGTTGGTTATTGCCGACAGTGGATAGCTAACTTTTCACAGAAAGCAAAACCCTTACAGAAACTGACGCACAAGGAGGTGAGCGATCCGGTACCATGGGACAATGAGTGCTTGTTGGCGTTCCTACAGCTGAGAGATGACTTGTGGCTCCGATTATGAAAAGCCATTTTCCCTCTATTGCTGCGAAAGGGAGGGCTGTGCTTTGTCAGTTTTAGTGCAAGTCCATGGAAATGCCCGTAGACCAGTTGCTTACTTTTCGGCTACCTTAGATCCAGTAGCCGCAGCGTTGCCCGGATGTCTCAAATCCGTTGCTGCAACAGGTGTCAGCATTGAGCGTTGTGAAAGCATTGTGATGGGACACCAGTTAGTGGTGTATGTACCTCATTCTGTGGAACTGTTAATGACCAGGACCAAGACCCAGCACTTGACTAACAGTAGGCTCACGCGCTATGAGCAAGTTATTCTTGCTGCAGAGAACGTGACCCTTAAGAGGTGCTCTGTCTTGAATCCTGCTACACTGATGCCACTTCCTAATGACATTGAAAGCGAAGACTGTGAAGATCACGATTGCCTTGATGTGACTGAACTATGTACGAAGCCCAGACCAGATATTGTGGAGGAACCATTGATCGACCCCGATGAAATTTACTTTGTCGATGGTTCATGTTTAAGAGATGATACTGGTCGGTTGAGAGCAGCTTATGCTGTTTGCACCATTACTGGAGTTGTGGAAGCCGCTTGCCTGGAAGGAGTACACTCCGCTCAGGTAGCAGAAATCATTGCATTGACCCGTGCCTGTATAGCAGGTAGCAAAATTAGAGTCACCATATATACTGATAGCCAATATGTTTTCGGTGTAGTTCATGATTTCGGGCAATTGTGGTCGCAGAGGGGTTACATGACCTCCTCTGGTTCGCCAATCAGAAACGGAGAATTTGTACGACTGCTGTTAGAAGCATTACAGGGTCCTGCCGCAATTGCGGTTGTGAAATGTGTAGCTCATACGAAAAATACAGATTTTGTGTCACAGGGAAATAGATATGCAGACGAAGTTGCCCGCTATTGTGCGGAGCATGGTTATACTTTCACGGAGGTGGAAGTAGGTGGGGCTCAGGAAAAGACAGAACTAAGCATGATGTTAGAAACTGTTGATACTTGGGAAGATTTGAAACAAATGCAAGACAATGCACCTGATTTGGAGAAAAAGACATGGGAAGCAGCAGGTTGTGTGAGAAGCGAAATGGACTTTTGGGTTTCAGCAGATGGAAGGGCAGTGTTACCCGAGGAGTTAGCGAGTCCAATGGCACGACAGATACATGGTCCAGTGCATTTGGGAAGAGATGCCATGTTGAGGGTGTTCAGGCAGACTTGGTATTGCCCAAAATTTAGGATTGCAGCAGAAGCAGTGTGTAAGCGATGCGTCACTTGTCAGCAGTTGAATATAGGGAAAAGAACACCAGTTACACTGAGTCACATTGGGAGGTCTGGGGGCCCTTCAACAGAATGCAATTGGATTTTATTGAAATGCCAAAAGTCAACCGCCTTAGGTATGTTCTGGTGGTAGTATGCATATTTTCTAGATGGGTTGAAGCATACCCTACACGCAGGTGCGATACACTCACAGTAGCAAAGTTGTTGCTTAGAGAGTTGATACCGCGCTTCGGGGTGCCTGCCTCTCTGGAATCGGACAGAGGAACACATTTTAACAGCGAAGTTGTGAAGATGCTTTGCTCTGCATTGAACATTGATCAGAAATTGCATTGTAGCTATCGACCGGAGGCTTCAGGTATCGTGGAGCAGATAAATGGGACGTTGAAATGTCGAATTGCTAAAGTATGTTCATCAACTTCCTTAAGTTGGCCTGATGCTCTTCCTTTGGTCCTTATGAGCATGCGTAGCACACCCGACAGGAGGACAGGTCTCTCTCCACACGAGGCGCTGATGGGGAGGGCAATGAGACTTCCAACTGTCCCAACAACCGCATTGTTGAACATTACAGATGACCTGATCCTGGATTATTGCAAGGGGTTGTCTGACGCCATTCATTCTGTGTCTCTTCAGGTACAGGCCGCAGAAGTTCCATCTTCAAGAGATCAATGCCACGACCTATGTCCAGGTGACTGGATAGTGGTGAAGAAGCACGTCCGGAAGAACTGCTTAGACGTGCGCTGGAAAGGACCTTACCAGATCATCTTAACGACGAACACTGCCGTGAAGTGCGGAGGGCTGCCAAATTGGATCCACGCTTCCCATACTCGAAGAGTTCCAGCACCTCTTGAAGAAACAGCTCCTCTCACAGACGAAAATCCAGTTGTGGAGGAAGAATCGCAAGAGGGGATCAGTCAAGCTGTGGGGGTGTCTGAAGAAGTGGGGAGTGTCACAGATCCAGAGGAAGAAGAAAGACAGAACGGCAGTGAAACTGAAGTTGCCACAGAAGGAGAAAGCTGCTGTGAAAACAACTCAGAGACAGAACAAGTCCAGAGTGATCAAGAACCAAGTGAATGGACAAAAATTAGGAAAGCAAGACGTGGAGCAGCTACCTGGCCTGAAAGAAAAAGGAGGCCAAGCTTGAAGCCAGCTCGAGGGGAAACTCTTGCTCCTATATCCGAGGACTCAGATCCAGAAGAAAGTGCACAAGGACAAGAACAGGAAGGTCCGAGAAGATCAAGGAGGGTGCGAGTGCCTTGCAGAAGATACGCTACTCCTGAGTGGACCTACCTCGCTACAGATGTCCGAAGGACGCAGAACTGGGAGGGTGAGGAAAGTGACCCTGACCAGAACTGACCCAATTATAACTGTGGAAGTAGAGTTGCTGATACCAGGAGTGGAGGTCGAAGGGCTGCTGACACTCAACATCGTTTATCCTCCTCTTCTGAACGGAATAAGAAAATTGATCCTAGAGACAGTTGAATTTCCGTGTTGTTGTTCCAGGTGTCCAATACTTGAGGGAATTCTTCTTCGTTTGGAAATATTCGAACAAGTGGTGGGAGTTCTTGGAACACGCATAATTTCGGATTACTAAAGACTTTGCAAAGAACTTTGTAAATACAGATTGAGAGATAACCTAGCGTCAAGAAGAAGACAACGAAATTAGGGATTTCAAGTTAGAGGATGGAGAAGGGCTAAGGTTGTCTATTGCTACAGAACTCAGAGACTGTTCTGGCGGAGGGGATTTTCAGCTTCCAGGTGTGGTTCGAAAGATTGGAGAAGCAAAGAAAAGAGACTTTGTACTGTGAAAGAGAACCAGAGCTACACTGTCTTGAGATCATGGAGGCTGGCAACCCGAACCGCAGGGCAAAATGCATAGTAGGCACACTTTTAGTGGTAGTGATTTCTCTTATAGTTTTAGTGGTTACTGTATCATATGTAGTGGGACATGAAAATGATGTGAAAGCAGAAAAAGAAGCAAAAAGTGTATCAACACAGAAGCCTCCTACGGCTGGCAAACAGGGGGAAAACACAGCGAAAGAGAAAGCTTTGTTAGATGCTGAGATTAAGAGATTACATGCAGACGAATCACAGGGAAATTTTAAATCAAATGCTTATGCCAAATTGCTTTATGAATACATTGATGTCGTGGAGGCGAAGAACTGCTATGTCTGTATGCAGTTGCCAGCCTCTGTAGATGAAGGCATCAGGTATCATCATCTTCCATTGACCTATGGAATCACGTGTAGTTTGTTGCTGAGCATATTTTATGAAAGGGATGGGTTCGAGTATTACTTCTCGAACTTTGACTCGATATTGCCGGAGGTGCCAAATTATAAACACCTCAATAAATGGGATTATTACAAGAGTGAAGACAGGTTACAGAAATGTTTCCTTCCATGGAAAACATTAGATACTTCACATGCCCGAAGAAATAATTTGACTTGTAAAGTGTCAGAAATTGAGAAAAAGTTTATAGGGCAGGTGGATGATCGATACAGGAGACAAAAGATTTTAAAATCTTCAGGAAAGTGGAAAACAGATTGGACCGAGGAAGAAAGGGCACATCAAAGAAAAGGTAGCAATGGTCCAATAGCTTTAGACCAAGAGAAAAGGGGAAAGCTGTGTATACACAGAAGTCAAACATATTATGAGAATGTGTTTGTGGGAGAAGTCAGTTGTGAACATGCTTTCCAACTGGAGTATTACTCCAAAGATTTCCTAAAGGGAATGCAGGTGATTCCGAATGTGTATTTTGTTTGTGGAAGAAATGCATACGTGAAACTACCAGATAATTGGTATGGATCATGTTACTTAGCAATTATCTTCCCCAAAATATACCATGCTGAGGACTTAGAAACCAAAAAGAGAGGGAAACAAACTAGAAGGAGAAGGGATGTAAGCGCTGAGGAGGTAGTTGGAGATGTGTTTGGTGCTATGTTTCCTATTTTGGGGATAGCACTAAATGATGTTAAGATAAGAAGATTGGCAACAGTTGTAGATAGACTATCTGCCAGTACTGCTAGATCTTTAATGCTGGTGGAGGGAGAGATGCAATCGATAAGGGCAATGGTTCTTCAGAACCGACTTGCTCTAGACGTTCTGTTGGCCAAAGAGGGAGGAGTCTGTAAGGCTTTGAAGGTCCAGGAATGTTGCACTTACATTCCAGACAATTCAAAACCTCTAGAAAAGTACATTCGAAACATTACTGAAATACAACATGAAATAGAGGATTTGACAAAGGTAACAGTGTGGGAAAAAGTAGGACAAGGAATGGGTAAAGTTGGAGGTTGGTTTGCCAACCTGGGAAAGAATATAATTTGGTACATATTGAAACCTATCATCATAATAGTGATTTGTGTAATCGCTTTGTGGGGGTTGGTGAGACTGTACAAATGGTATAGAGCAAACAGGTTGCAGAGATCCATGCGAGAGCAGGGGAGGAGATTAGCTGCGATGCAGGAGAATCAGTACAGGAGTCTGAGGGCTCTAGAAGAGATGAAACGAGGGAATATTGCAACGACTTCAGTTTGATAATCTATACCTTAGAGAGGGTGTTGTGATGATGATGACTACTGGAAGTCATCAAAGGGGGGATTGAGAGAGCACAAATCTGAAAAATGTAGAAGTGCACCATATTTACAAGCACGTTGTATTAGTTTAGAATAGAATACACAAGAGTGTCAAACCTATAGGGTGAAGAGATATATAAGTGTTTAATTAGAGTAGGGATACATATATCAGTGTGAAAAACTAATGTAGAGATTTGTAGAAATGTTAGAATGATGTTGGAGTCTCACGTTATGGGGCTGTGTTTAAAAAGAAATGTAATTCTGCAAACCATAGAAATGTGTAGGCCACATGGCATTTCACAAGAAACGAAAGATGCTGCTACACTTTTAAGTAACTTGGATTCTAATGTCATTTTAATGCAAAGTATTATTAATCATAGAATTGAAGAATGTTTTAAATAGATGTGTTTCATTATAGTAATGTGTGTTAGTTAGAATACTGTTTAAACAAAGAAATTAAATGTGCATATTGCAGAGGCCCGTTTCATGTAATTTTAGTAGGCCTGAATAGATAAAGTTGCTTCTTTGATCTGTATGTGCTCGTTAGAGAAAAGTCGTGCTAGACACTAACTGTAAATCCTGTTACATAGTTTACGACTTCAAGATATGGTGGAGGCCGGAATTTGGGGCCTATATAGAAAAAGTGTCTTTTTGCAGGTGCGAGGGGACTTAATCAGAAAATGATGAATAGGCTTTGTTCAAGAGACGCCAGGCACCGGCCTGTAGGAGTCTTCAGGAATTTCTAGGGGGTACCGTCTTGCCGGAGAGAAGCCTGGGAAGCAAGGTCAACTTTAACGAAGGGTCCCGAGGAGTACCAGCATGGAATTTGCCGCCAGAATCTACACCACGTGAGAGGCGTCTCCAGGGGCGTTCCTATTGGAAACGTGATTTTGTATTAGGGACAGCACCCCGGGGTGGAGTTAGAGCAGATGATCTGAGGAACCTAAGAGAGCGGATGGGTAGGCAGATAGGGAACTGCAAGACTTCGACTTTGAGACAAAGACTAAGGGAAGTGTGTGATCTTCTTTGGAAGTCACCACGGCTGACACCTTTTTAGGAAAAGATCTTGTTAAGTAGGTATGTCACTTAGTCTAGTGTAGGGACAGTCTAACCTGAACTTTTCCTTTCTGTAAATGACGCACAAGCTACAGCTTGTGTCCATGTTGGCAACTTTAATGCTTTTTGAATTTGTTTTAGTGATATCCTTCTGCCGACTAAGAGCATTTAGAGAATTCTTGTTTGTATTGATTCCTGTATACCTTTTGAATCTCATTTTGAGGTGCTTGTACCTCCAGATAGCTTCGGCTTTATAATAAACTTTTAAACCTTTTCCAGTGGTAAGTGGTTCTTTAGAGTGGCATAAGTTCTTTCTTGATTAACCTAATAGTGGATTGCCTTTTACTCAATGACAGGTACCAACGATTTAGTCGACCTGAGTTGGGATCTGGATTAACAACAATAGACCAGAAATCCCGCGTTAGCAAACCTATCTATTTTCCTTTGTGTATTTATTTTTAAATACGGATGGAAATGGAAATTCGATTGTTTTTAATATGATTCTAAATTCTGTCTGTCGTGACTGCCAGGCTACTGTGTGTGCTGAATTGCCAGGTAATAAATTAAAAAATAAGAGAAAGTTTTTTAATGAAGCTGAAACAGCTGAAGATGTGTATGACTGAAATGTGTACCTGTTTTCACACTAATTAATTGATTTATAATTTATGGATATTCATGCCATTAAGAACTGTCAGGCGTTCGAATATGAGTGTACATTTACTAATGACAACGCTGCCTTATAGGAGCGTTGTGATTTGTCTGGGTGCCGTGGTTCAGCGCTCAGACAGGGGCAGGGAAGCTGTGCCTGTTCTTCACCCAGGCTGTAGTGCAACCTGGGTGGAGAACATGCAAAGTGTACAAGACTGTTTGGCCGGCCAAGAGGGCAGGCGAAAATGACATGCGCACTTAAGAAGTGCCTACCACTAAATCCCCCAGCTCTAAGTAGCCTTCCTTGCCCCCCCACCCAACTGAGCAATTTATAGTTAAATAAAATGATAATAACGTTGCATTTTCATCATTTTATTTTTCTATTATGATTTGCTCAGTGGGGTGACGCTTCTCCGCCTTAGCGTAGGAGCCGCCACTGGCAAATGTGCATTAATTGTACAGGAATGTGTCTCGATAATTGTAGGATGATTGCACGTGGACACCACTGCAACACTATGTTAATGCACAAATAGCACTCTTGAACTATGCAACAGTAGAAACAAGGCCTCACACTGACATAGCCATTGCCAGTCAGTGTATTTTGAAATCTAACTTTGGAGCAGCCGGTGATATTTGTGATGTTGAGTACTTCTTAGTTTTGGCATCGACAGAGCTGTGTGCCCAGAAATAAAAGTTGTATAACTTGGTGCCAGCTTTTTTTTTGGTAGCTTTGAATGCCCAGCCTTCTCATACTTGCCAACAGGGTCGCCCTGTGCAACAATGTCTGTTGACGCCCCCCCAAATGACCACCTCTGCCATGGATTCATATCACTAGCACCCATTCACAGTGCCCCTCAAGTCTCCATAACCACTGTCTCTTAGATTCATTTACTTTTATAGCGCCACTCATACCAGTGTCAGAGCACTTTACACCACAAACACATTACAAAGAGACAATCAATCATGTGTGTGTAAAACAGTGTATAGGAAATATTGCATCAGACAGAACTACAAGGTGTAGTGTAGGAGTGACATGTCATAGATACTGGTAGGCAACATAGTTTAAGAGTCCTTATTCTGGAAAAGCACACATTCAGAATTTCTCTTTAATGATAGGAATTGTTTTCTACACAAAGGAACCATTTTCACAAGATTAGGATGATTAAAGACTTGGCAAAAAAACATATAGCTCTACATATACCTTGCAGTATGCACGGCTCTTTGATGACAGTTAATAACTCAATGTACTATAGTAGGATTTTGATTTATAAAGGACAAGTTACAAAAGGACCTCTCTTACAGAGGCAGTACCCTTCCGACCTATTTACATTGCATGCACTTTGTTATTTGCATAGTTCACGTTCTTAGCAGCAGGCATTTTAGCCCTCTGCACTACCTTAGGATGAGTTAAAACTTATACTAGACAAAACTCCAGTCTCTTCCCAGGAAGATGATTAATCACCAGAGTTATCTTGATATTTTATTGATGCCTGGAAATTGCTGGAGGCCAGGAACATGGCAGCAGGTGCTTCTAAAATGATAATATACTAGCAAAAATGACGCTCCGGCCCAAGATAGCGCCCGGTGCGATGCCACCGATCGCACCGGGCGTGGCAATTATTTATTTATTTCATTTATTTATTTTTTACAGATTATGCACTGGTTGTGATTATTTGCTATTTGGTGTATTGGTTCCTGGTATTCATTAAGGTGATCTTTGGAGCACAGACTTTATCCATTGATGGTGTTAGGTACCCATTATTTGTCCACTGTTGTAGTTGTGCAGCCTTTGCCATAAGTAGTATTTTTTACCCAGCTTTCATCACCGACATGCGGATCCTTGCTGAGGTGGTTCTGAGCTGTGTTGCCAGTTCTTTCACTGGGTGCCATACTCTGACAAGTCACCCATGGAACCACAGTGTCTCAGACAGGCTTTCACTTCCTTGATTGAGTTTCCCATTCCCAAAGGGACTCCTGTGGTCAGAGTCACTGTCACTGAAACTAACAAACTGGCCTATGCAGAGGTTTCTCTTTCACAGCAGCTCAAAACCACGTCCAGAAAAGGAAATGAGAACTGAAACTCTGCAACAAAAGGTGAAACAGCACAACTATGAGTCCCTTGTAAAGAGCGGAGGAGGCAGTATTAGTTTAAAATAGGATTTATTTAAGTTAAATCCAAGGACCCACTGGAGCACAAACCAAAGCGTCTAGATCAGATCAGCTCCAACCGCTTCTCTGATCTAGAACTCAGGTCCACTACAACATTCTCCATTACATGTGTAACATTCTACAATACATATGACAATTCCATATATGACATCAATGGCAATGCTAGAAAGAAAAGAAGGATATTACCACATGTATCTTTTCCACAAAAACAAAATAAAATAAAAATAGAACAAAATAAAAGAAAAGTAAATCAAAACAAAGAAAAATTAATCCAGAATATAATCATCAAATCTCTTTGGCAACTTAACACATGTTTTAAGAGAAACATGTGATCCAAGAACAGACGGACTAGTTCCAGCATCACAATCAGAAACAGTAGAACCCAAAATAGGATCAGACTCTGAACGAAGAGTAGAACCCAGACCATCACTGGAACAAGCAAACTGTTCCTTCTGTAATGGACCAGAACTGGAATTGTCAAACCAAACGTCTTCACCATCTTCCCTTTTATCAAAAAAAAATTCTTGGCCAGGTTTAAGAACAACCACAGAACTTTTACTCCACCACCCTCTGCCCTTGAGAAAAACAGTGGATTCTGAAACTTGTTCCACTTCAAAGGGCCTGCTGAGCTTGGACATACCTTTGGGTGTATGAGAGGGACTAACAATCCTAACCCAATCACCAACATTTACAACTTTGTTCTTACAATGATGAAAATCATCATGATAGGACTTTCCTGACATTCGTGCAGAAGTGATATTATCTTTAGCTTTAGAGATAGAAGACTCAAAACTTTCTGTCAAATTACTCTTGTTCTTAAGTTGAGGCAAAAACAAAGATCTAGCATGTCTGCCTCTCATTAGACAAAAAGGAGAAACTCCTGTACAAGAGTTAGGAGTCAGATGATAACTCCAAATTCTGTCTTTCAAAAAGTCAAAAACATCAAAATGACTCTCCAAAACAGCTTGGATCCCCTCTTTAAAAAATCTGTTGGCCCTTTCGACCTAACCATTGGAACGGGGACTATAAAGAGGAGCCCTCTTAGCAGACACTCCAAACTTTTTAAGAAACATTTCCATTTTGTTTGAAACGAACTGAACACCATTGTCAGATCTAATGGAAATGGGTGCCCCTTCAATCCTGAAAACATTGTCCAGGAAACTAATAACCACATCAGTACTAGGATGCTCCACAAAAGAATAATGTAACCATTTAGAAAAATCATCAATGAGAACAATTAAAAATCTATTTTCTCTGCCAAGACAATCATAAGATCCTGAAAAGTCAATAGAGAGCTTTTCCCACGGACCTGTAGGAGCTTCGCAAAGTGACAATGGTTCAGTTGAAACCTTCCAGTGCTTGTCAGACCTAACACACACCGCACAGTTATTGATAAACTTCTCAACAGAGGCATCCAAACCAGGCCACCAATAATGACACTTAAGCAACCTCTTTGTACCTGAAACACCAGGATGCCCTGAATGTGCTAATTTGATGATCTTCTGCCTGAGACTTCCTGGTGGAACAAACAAATCGTTCCTCAACAAAATTCCATTTTCAATAGATAACTCATTCGCCACTTGTGCAAAACTTCTCAATGAAGATTCAAGATTTTTAACAGAGGGCCATCCATTAACAACATAAGATTTGACCTTAACTCATAAATTATCTTTACCAACATGATCATTCCATTCATCCTCATCAATGCCAAAATTGCTGGACTCTACAGCATCCAAAGCAGCCACTACACACTCTTGCTGATCAGTGACCTCATCACAAGAATCACTAGGTGGAGGTAACCTAGATAAGCAGTCTGCAGCAAAATTCTTTCCACCTGGAATATGCTGAATCTCAAAGTTAAACTCCTGCAGTCTCGCTATTAACCGAACCAACCTAGAAGATGCTCTACCACTCCTCACGCCATCCATCATATAAACCAAAGGCTTATGGTCCGTCACCAAAACAAAAGGCCTACCCCACAAAAAATTCTTTAACTTCTCAACAGCCCACACACAGGCTAAAGCCTCCTTCTCGATGGTACTATAATGAACTTCAGCACCCCTAATCGCTCTTGAGATGAACAAAATAACTCTCTCCTTGCCATTAACCATCTGCGTGAAAACAGCCCCCAATCCAACCGTGCTTGCATCCACAGTTACAAAAGACTTCCCTTCAGGATCAAAAGTTTTAAGACCCGGAGCACTAGCGATAAGCTTAATCACACCCTGAAAAGCTGAATCATGGACATCAGTCCAAACAAACCTCGAACCTTTTTTTAGTAGTTGTCTGAGTGGTTCAACAACCAAAGCATACCCTTCCACAAATTTCGCATAATATTCACTTAACCCAAGAAAAGAGCATAAAGCATCCTTGTCCTGAGGCTTGCTAGCATTTTCAAGGTTGCTAATGATATCTCTTTTTGGAAAAATCCCTTCCTGAGTAATTTTATGGCCCAAATAGTTAATTTCTTTAACTAAGAATTTATATTTTTCCTTGCTGACCGTCATGCCTTTGCTGCTTAGGATCTTCAAAACTTTCTCCAGAGTGACATTATGCTCATCAATTGACTTAGCAAAGATTAAAATGTCGTCTTGAAAAGACTGGACACCTTTAACTCCACTAAACAAATTTTCAATTAACTTTTGGAAAACACCGGCAGCAGATGCCAGGCCAAAAGGCATCCTCAAGAATCTAAATAACCCAAACGGAGTTATAAACACCGTCAGATCTTTAGAATCCTGATCCAGAGTAACCTGATGGTATGCTGCCTTCAAGTCAATAATGACCTCCAAAGTACTGTCTTTTCCATAATTGTTACAGATTTAGAGTCGCTGTCATTGAAGCGTCTCTACGGCAGTTGGTCTGCTCGCGCTCCTGTGCACTTCCAGTGTGATGATGTCTGTGATTAGCAACGGACTCCTGGAACACATTGCTTGTATGGAACGCAGCGCTTGGTAGCACGCAACGTCATGGTCATTTTGGGAGTGATTTTCATACTCCTGAAACGCATTGCTCATCTGGAACGCAGCGTAGCACGCAACGTCGCGGCCATTTTAGGAGTGATTTTCAGATGGTCAGCTGTTCAGTGATAACAGCATCGGCGTTTATCGATTACAACGTCTCTCAAGCTGCAAATTGTCATTTAATGTCATTTTCACAGAGTGCTACTGGCGAATTCAGTGATTCGCTCACTTTTATTTAAAATAAATATTTCGTAAATAATAAACATTTCAGGAAGTGAAGGTGTGGTAAGCTGGAGATCTTCTTCAATCCTCTAATTACTTCAGTGATGTGCACACTTTAATTTTTTTAGAAGTGCATGTTGCAGTCTTATTACTGCTGTGATCTGCACACAGTTTGAAGTTTATTTTCTTCTTTGATTTTCACTTCTGTTTTAACTATATTCTGCACTCGTTTTAAAAAAAGTATTAGAATTTCATTGTTTTAATTTTTGATATGGCTGCATCTCAGATATGTAATCAACCCTCCATCTTTTTAGAGATTCCAGGAAAACCGAAGTTAAGGTGGAAGAAATGGATTGAAACTTTTGATAATTACATTGTTGCCATTGATGGTACAGGGTTTTCTGCTGCAAGGAAAAAAGCTATTCTTTTCAGTTATTTAGGCACAGCTGCTATTGAAATTTTCAAGAACCTTATACCCATTGCGCCACCAATTGAGGGAGGTGATGGATGGAATGTTTTTGTTGAAGCTGTTGCTAGACTTGAGAAACAGTTTGAAGAAGAGCCTAATGTCATGATTGAAAGGCATTCTTTTCATAAGAGGTAACAGTCCGCTGATGAATCTGTTGAAGATTATGTAGCAGCCCTGAGGGTTTTAGCTGCAAACTGCGATTTTGGTGCCTATGTTGATACAGCGTTGAGGGATCAATTTGTGTTTAATTGTGCAGCTAAAAAAGTGCAAGAACGACTCTTAGCTTGTCGTAATCCTACTCTGGTAGAAGTAATTGATTTGGCCAAAGGGATTGAAAGATCTATTGAGTCATCTAAGGTCATTACTGCTAATGAAAACAAGAACAGACGGACTAGTTCCAGCATCATAATCCTCGTCGCCATTGTAAAGAGCGGAGGAGGCAGTATTAGTTTAAAATAGGATTTATTTAAGTTAAATCCAAGGACCCACTGGAGCACAAACCAAAGCGTCTAGATCAGATCAGCTCCAACCGCTTCTCTGATCTAGAACTCAGGTCCACTACAACATTCTCCATTACATGTGTAACATTCTACAATACATATGACAATTCCATATATGACATCAATGACAATGCTAGAAAGAAAAGAAGGATATTACCACACCCCTCTCTCTATAACAAGGATCACATTTCACCACCCTCATCAGAAATAAATTTCCGGGGCAAATGTTTGTAATGTGAAACCTAAGACTGGAGGGAAGGAGCTCAGTCCCTGCAGGATGGGTTGGACACGTGTGGGTGAAGTGTGGATAGCTCAGAAGCAAGATGCGCCCTTTAGTGCTGCTGGATGTAGGCGTATCACTCTCTGTGTTTGGGATGCTTCTTCGTCTCAACATTCTATAAACACACTGAATAAATAGTTGAGAAAAATGTAGGGCAGAGGATCATCGAGGGAGTTTGGTGTCTAGAGAACAGAGAAGAATGGGCAGACTGGTTGTGTCCGGAGGTTCTTATCTGCTGTTATATTCTACAGACATCAGACTCCTCTTATCCAACTGTGCACTTAGTGATTGTGCCTTTTTTTTAGAAGATTATCCCACGCCAGCAAGGTGCAAATTCTCCTCTTTTTATGGTGAATCCAGACCATTAACTTTTAGGAATGACAAAATGAATCATAAAATCTTGCAGGGTTTGGACCCCAATATAAATTGAGAGAAAGAGACAGTGGTCTCAATACACAGCTGATTCTAACAAAGCAAATAAACTGTTTCTACAGCCCAGTCTTTCACGGGCCAAAGGGTTAGCCAATTGCCCTTAACAGGATATCTGTACTATGGTGCAAGCCACTTCTTCATAAATATACCCCTCAGAGTGTTTTGATGTAACAGTCCTGAAAACTTCCTCCAAGTCGGCGCTGCACTAGTACTTCCTAACTATATACCCTTTGCAGCTCCCTTCACTTCTTCCTTGGTACGAGAATCAGAGCCCTTGTTAAAGGTGTAATGATCCAAGTTGCTGAGACATTCTCATAACCATGAAATGGCCAGGTAGGAGGTCTGAAATGTGAACAGTGGGACCTGTTTTAAGACTCAATGTGTTGAATGCATGTTGTAAATGTAAAAGAAGGCCATGCTATTGTTGAGTAGTTCCTAACAATCCATAGGATCTGCACATTGTTTGGACAACATAAACTAAGGGTTTGGTGTCAAGACTTATTCCGGACACACCTTCAGGATATGTTGACCTATAGAACAGCTAGCTCACAGTGCCACCGGAAGCCCTCCTAACCTACCAGGGAGCAAATAGTTTCTGGCAACCACTGAACATGACAACCCTGATTCCTCAGAATCGTGGCAACAGTACAGAACCTTTCGCTCAGTCACTTGTGCTCCCTTATTCTCAGAGATGTATACGGAATACACAGTGGAAGGTTTTCAATATATTTATTGAACCAACGTTATGCTTGTATAAAATACATGTGCTGCAATGATTAGGACACAGGAGCAAATAAAGGAGATTACAAGCACCAAAAGAGGGAACAATAGATACATTTCTACCATGGTGCTAAAGCAATGAATATATGCAAAATACGGTAATCTAACATACTCCTATGATGCAGACCCTACTCTGAGTGTACCTAGAGTGTGTACGGGTGTAGAGCCAATAATGCCCCCAAGGGACGATCCAACCCCATTACCTGATCGGATTGATTAACGTAGTCCTGGATCCAGGTGATTTCTGGATCAGCAAAGAGCTGACGCCCTCTTCTAGTGATGAATCTGTGGGCAAAGAGAGGTGGGGGAATTAGAACATTAAAGTGTGCACAATCAGTTATAAGAGAAAAATAAAACAGCTGAGACAATAACATGTTTTCTCGATATTCCGAATACCCATTTACACCTCTAAATATACCAATGCCCTCAGTGCTACTCTTCATTGTATCGAATAATATCTCTGTGATTTACAACAGAGAATATCACCTCGGTTCAAGCCTATTATGGCATCACGAAATCTCACTGCGTTCAACCTGGAAAAGGCACAGTATGCCATAAATCACTACCACCGCCTCCTAACTGTGACTGCACTATATAAGTTAATATTGCTGCATCCTAACTGCGCTATAGGACATATCTGTATCACTGCATCTTAACTGTAACTGCACTATATAGTATTTCAATAATACTAAATCCAAACTGTAACTGCACTAAATGACATGTCATTTAGTGCACAAACACACACACACACACACACACACACACGCATACACACACACACACACACACACACACCAGACACACAGACACACACACCTGCATTATAGCCTGGTGCACTATAGATGTTCTGTAATACTTTCTGCATTCAATGTACCAGCAGATTTAAAAAAAACTGTCTATGTAGGAGAGTAGGGTCTGCTTTCCTATGGTCACCCCGTTTTTTGCTTTTTGCTTCACTGGTTTTCGACTTAATGTGGCTGTGGGCCTGCTAACCAGACCTCTCTCTAAATTCACACTATGTACTTTAGGTACATCACCAATTGGGATTTGGGTCACTCTTATGAGTCCCTGTACAGTGTACTGTAGGTAACCAGGACATAGGTGCACCCAAGGCCTACCAGGGGCTGCAGCATATCTTTTGCCACCCCTGGCTGGCAATCCAAACTGACACAACTGGCTGATCACTCAGCTGGGGCAAGGTTGTGTAATCACCCCTTGCTTAGATATAGTATTCCTATGTCTAACCTTAAATCTGGACACATATACACCTATAAGTCACTCCTATGGCAGGCCTTAACAATCCTGAAGGCAGAGTGCTTGGTTTTATGTGAGATGGTGCTCTAGCATGAGCTGAGCCTGTCTGCAGCTTTCGGAACCATGTCCTTATAGCTGTTCTAGGATAATGCCATACCATATACTCTCAAGTGCATTATGAACCTCGCAGTTAAATGCTTTCTTTGGTTTGGCTTTATCAAAACATGTCGTGTAAGGTGTCATATGCTTTGGAATACTACCCCCTCGCCAGTTCTTGCGACGGGGGTAGCATTCCACCCTTCTAGAGGGAGAAGACATGTTACTTCCATTAATCCCGGTTAAAGTTAACCAGAGCCTCAGCATCACAAAATGGATGCTGCTGCCACAGACACAAGTCTGACCTCCTGCTGCTGGGAGTCCTTCCAGCGAAGGAGGCTTGGGCAATAGGTTTCCGGTCACAGGGAGGTGCTAGCACCACCCCAGACAGGCTATAGTGTATTGGGGCAGGGAGGACTGAATGAAAGGAGACACTGCATGGGGCACACAAGGTGTCCCATGCATAGTCCAGTTCAAACCGGTGCTGGGGCTCTCTAGCCCCAGCTCTGGCACGAAACTGGACAAAGGGAAAGGGGTGTAACCACCCCCTTCCTGGGTCCCACCCATAGGAGGGACCTAGCAGGTAATCCAGCCCCTAGATTTGATATATAGGTAGGAGCTGAGTCCCAAGACTTTAGATTTATCCTGACTGAAACTCTGATACGAAACTCTGGACCTTCGACATCCTACTCGACGTAGAAGACTGAAGAATCTCCCTTGTGGTCAAGGAGTGACCACCCTGTGCAAGCAGGCACCATCAAGCGTTCAACGGTTTGCTTTGTTGTTGCTCCCACCGGAGCTTGAACAAAGAGCCTGACAAGACCTGGACTTCCAGACTTCCTTCAGCCTGATCCACAGCCACAGCAAAGCTGAGACCCGTGGAGGCGACGCGAGACGGGGGACCAGCCATCTTGGAAAGCCAGCGAATTGATTTCCGTGCAACTTCTGAGGGACCCTCGAAGTTGTGCATTGGGAATTGAGAAGCCCCAGCCGCAAGCACCAACTGCACCGAAGTTCACTTCTCCACACTCACCGAGTGCTGCGTGGGGCCCTTTTGCATTTTCCTGCTCGATGCATCTGTCCGGTCACTTGCCCATTGGCTAGTGGCCTCTGTGACAACGAAACCCAAAATCTTCACTGCTGGTCTGGTTGCTCCAGACTGGCTCTTGCTCCCCTGAAAAGGAGCAGCCCATCAGACCTTGCTGGTCTGACCCAGAAGCCATCTTCGATTCCTGCGTGGGTTGCATTTGCCAAGGCCTGTTGACTCCAAATCGAGAACCGACACAGCCAACAGCGAGAGCCTTTGTGGGACAGTCCGTGCCCAGCTCCTGGTTGTTGTTGACACCTCCTGGTCTACGTGGCAGCAGAGACAAGCTCCTCAACATTACCTGATTGCTTCGCGACATCGCCTGGTTCCTTCCTGGTTCCTTCCTGGTCACTGGCTAGTGACCCAGACTCTGTCCCCTCTGCTTTCAGGTACTCTTCATCCTCGATCCACCCTTGGATCCAACCAGACTCTTCTCTCCTGGTCGCCTGCAGCATCTTTTCTCCAAGGCTCCATAGAACTCCACGACGAAACCCGACACACTTTGGGACCTATGCACCCGCTTCCTGTGGGTGAGGTAACGCGAGTACTGCAGTGCTCCTGTGAAGATTAACTCTCCTAGTGTCCTAGTTTCAAGTGGTTAGCTTCTAGTCCAGTTGGAAGACTCTAAATTCTTTAACTTTATAACTTTACGCACCCATTGACTTCTATGTGTGCACGTGTGTGCATTTAGACTCTGCACCCGCATCCCGTGGGCCTCCTGCTTCCTAACTACTGTTAGTCCAGTGTAGTCCCAGCGATTCCCAAGGCCCTAGGCCTTTCCATTGTTCGTGACATGGTTCTTATACCATTATTTTAGTATATGGTTTAGCGGGCCACCAGGGCCTATGTGGTGTCCTTTCATTTGGTATTAAAAGGATTGCATATGGTAAAACAGCGGGCTTCACATGCCCTGTTGAGTTTAGCCTAAGACTGCTTTTGTCCATGCTATCCTAGGATAGCTGGTCTATAAGGTGACTTTACAACCATCACCAGAAGGGTTGTTTGGACTGGTACAAGGTGCTCACTAGAATAGTGAACATCATATACCAGGCGAACTTCTCACAGTCTAGGCCCTTGATTCTCCATAAAAGAGCCTGAAGGTTGAGTGCAGATAACGCTTTATGTCCCAGCACATGGAACTCACAATTGAGAGTGAAAGAATTGTATGGAATACCATTACTCAGAAACCATTATACCTAAACTGTTTAATGGATATTTGCAGGATGAATTGCATTTTCCATTTCATAGAAACCAATCCATAGAATGTATATATTTTTTTAAAAATGTTTTTATTATATTCAGTCAGCATATAGGCAATAGTGACAGTAAGCAGAAAATCATATAGTACGGTTAGGTTACATAGTTCTGAATACAGTGCCGTTATGAAATCAATAGTGATCTGTACAGTCTGTAGTAGTCCCTTCGGCAGATATAGAATGTATTTTTATTCGAAATTGGCTTTGCATGCCTATTTTTTAAGGTGTAAATACAACTGTTGCAGGTCTTATTTCAGAAACTGTTTGCAGTATTTATTACAGTGCATGGCTTAGGGGACAGTATTTTAGACTGACATATTTTACATTTTAAATTACTTAGGATACTTTTATTTCACTGAACCGTCACCATGCAAAAACACTATCCATTCCTGACCACTCACGACCCCCCAACCATCATTTATTCCTGCCCCCTAAAAGCCCCTCACCTTACCTAAACCACACCTATTTTTGAACCCGAAAAGCCCTTTCTGCTCCTTAATTCCACCATAACAGAAACCAAAAAACCAATCCCTACACCTAAACAACACCCAACCCTGAAACTTATAAGTCCTTTTCACTCCTACAATCTACCCATCCCTGAACCGTAAAACTCCCCACTACTCCTAAACTCCACCCATTACTTACCCTTAACCCTTTCTTAAACCCCACACATCCCTGACCCCTTAAAGCCCGACACCACACCCACACCCCACCCATCCCTGATCCCTAAAAACTCATCACCCCTAAACTGTACCCATCACTGAACCCTAAAAATCCTTTTTTACATTTAAATTCCATCCACCCTTGAATCTTTAAAGCCCCTCACCACACTAATCTCCATGAAATCATGAAGCCTAAACACTTTTCATCAGCCCTATTCTCTACACATCACTGAACCCTAAAATCCCTCAACACCCCTACAGTCCACGCATCCTTCAACCCAAAAAAACCCTCACACCTCTAATCTCCACTCGTCTCTGAACCCTAAAAACCCCTCACCTCCCCTAAACTGCACCCATTCATGATATCAAAAACACTCAGCACTACACCTAAACTCTAACTATTCCTGCATCCTAACAACCCATTTCTGTCTCTGAACTCCACCCATTCCTGACGGGAAACTTCCTTTGCATCGCGGCGAGTACACTGCGATGCAGTTGCAATGCAGCCGTTACAGTGCAAGTCATTACTTCGTCTTGCGCCGGAATGGCGCTATAACCTAAAGAATAGTAAGATTTACTATCCAACACCTTCCCTACTGTACGTAGACTGGTGTTAGAATGGTAAATCTTACTGTTCCTAAGTCCAGCGCCCTACAGCGCAAGTCGTAACGACTTGCGTTGTAAAAACTGCAATGTAACAAACCGCGATCATTTTGATTGCGTTGTTACATCACATATTCATTCCTGACACATAAAGATTCATCATCACCGCTAAATGTTACCCATTCACTTAACCTAAAACCCCCTCACTAGTACTAAACACCACCCCAGTTTAATATCATTTTGGATTTTCCTTAAATTTATCTATGCTTTAAAATGTTTTCTTCAATTTTCAGTTTATTTGTATTTCCTTAAAAGTTTATTTTTTTTAAATGGTTTTTCCATGCTTTGATTTCCTCCAGTGTAGTTTCTTGTTTTTATTTTTCCATTAATTCACATACATCAGAGTAAACGTATCAGCACTCACCAGGAGCAGCTAGGATCTCAGAGCCAAAGGCTGCCAGTAGGAAAACAGAGAAAGCAGCCAGGAATATCTACATGTCAGCTCTGGATCTGAGACTAAGCTTTGTGTAAAACGGGGTTAGTTTGTGAGCTGCGGCTAACTGATCTCTCTGCTTGTCCCCTCCTAATATTATGGACAGAAAACCAGAGGTTCTTAAGGATGAGAGGATCAATAATTTACAGTAATGTTAGATGGAGTTTTGACAGTAGAAATGCACAAATGACGTGAAGGTAGAAACTCTGCAGAATAGAGAGAGCTAAATCTGGCAGCTTGAGTAATGCAGGAAATCTGAGGGGAGGTGAGAAGGGCTCGCGCTTCAAACACTCGCTGGTTCATTCTTTAAACTACAGAAGAAGCCCAAAAGGATAGGAACTGATGAAACCAGATGCTTATTGTAGGGAGATTCTCTTCCTTCAGATGCAGAGGTTTACCAGTGAAATTTTCACAGCTCTTGCATGTGCTTGCAATAATTTAAGAACTAAAGGTGTCTGGTGGACTTTCCTGCAATCTAAAGTTGAGTGAATTACCTATCATTCTGCACAGAAGACTCTGCTTACACCTTTGTCCTTCATTTTTAATATTAGATCATTTGGTGCTACCAACAACAAACTCTGATGATTTGGAAACAACATCTGCATGGGTTATCGTTAACGTCATCAAGGACCAGAAATGTATATAATCATTTTCTAAAGTGCTACTGTTGGAAAATGGCCCTTTCTGCAGGGTCTCCCCCAAACCTTTTGCCTTCCTCCTATTAATTTTTGCTGAATTCGTTTTAACTGACATTAGGACTCTGCCACTGATAGCCAGTGCTAAAGTGCATGTGCTCCTGCCTTTGAACATGGTAACATTGGCTCATAGCCAATTGGCATTCATAATTGTTTTGCAAGACCCTAGTAAGTGCATTACACAATTAAATGCTACTAGTGGGCCTGCAGATCTGGTTGTGTCACCCACTTAAGGAGCCCTTTGAGCACGTCTCAGGCCTGCCATTGCCGAATCTGTGTGTGCAGTTTACTCTGCCATGTTGTCCTGGCAAAATAAACCTTTTGCCAAGTCCAAACATTCACTTTTTATACATATAAGTCAACCCTATAGTAGGCCCCGGACAACCCAGAGGGCAGAGCGCCATGTATTTGAAAAGGCAGGAAATGTACTTGTAAGTTTTACATGTCCTGGTAGTGAAAACTCTTAAATTAGTTCTCACTGCTGCAGGGCCTATATCTCCCATAGGATGACATTGGGAGTGCATTATTACATTTTATAAGTGCAATTTCCAAATGAAAAGATATGACTGATTCAAGTTTGGTGTCTCTGGAATCTGAATTTAAAATCCTAACTGATAGAGAAGTCGGATTTTGAATTACAATTCTGGAAATGCCAGTTTTAGAAAGTTACAGAAAATACAACAGGTGGAAACCCATAGGCCCAGTTGAGACCCGGGTATATGTGGTAACAGACAACAATGTTTTGTCAATGGCTTTTCGACCTCCGTTGTTTCAGGTCATCATCGGGACGGGATTACTCATATTAGTTTAGCGTAAGCTGTATAAAAAAGGGGGGAGACAAAGAGAGGGGGTAAAAGAGCAGTGTGTACAGGGGGAAGAGTGGGGAACAAACATTTGAAGGGTAGCTACCTAGTATGTAGTATTGAGGCCTGTAAGGGGGGAAGGAAACAAGAGGGGTATTAAGGAAGAGCTACAGAAACCCAGGCATCCCTACAGGACTCCGGCACAGCTGGAAGTGAGCCATCAACTTACATGGTAGTGGCATAGATTTGGAAGTGTCAAGGCTCTTCTAGGAACATCAATCAATAACCGGAGTCAGGAGGAAGGGTAGCGTCAGGTGGTGCAATGGCTGCACCAGGACAAGTGGAAGTGAGTGCAAGAGATAACCTGGCAGGGTGGGTTTTCTGCAACAGAAATGTGAAGTAAATTGAGTGGTATGATTGGAGGGGGGCCATTTGGTGCCTGTAGCCTGTCTCTGATCACATGACTAGGTGTAGTTTGCAGTTGGGCCTTGTGTGTTCCTCCTAGGCAGCCACACACAATGGGTGCCTCAAATAGGCCATCTCTGGCAGGATGGAAGTGATGAGTTGGGCACAGCCTCACCTACATCTAAATAGGCTGTGTCCTGTCCACACACAAAGGGCTGCATACTCCCCTGCAGTGATTCTGGAATCAGGGCAGGCAATGAGGACATTTGTACACTTCAAAGGCATGTCTTTGAAGTCTCACACATTTCAAAGGCACCACTGGGTGTAAGTACTATACCTCGGACACCACTACTTTGGTACACTTCCTGTAGATACTTTGCCAGGAAGAAGGACTACTGTGCTGCTAAAGGACTGACACTTTGCTGGAGTGCTCTCTGTTGAAGTCCTACTTTGCTGTTCTGACCTGCTACCCTCTGCCTTGGTGAGGAGGACTGGACCTACATCACTTGACCCCAGAACCCAAAGAGACTCCAATGGCTTGTGAATTATACCCATCGCAAATGACTCGCTTTGCTGCCACCTCCTGCATCTTGTGACTGATGCATTGCCTTCAGAACTGCCTCTGCGTGATGATTTTCCGAGCGCAATCTCCTCGCATCCTTCGCCGATGTCAGCCCCGATGACAAACTCCCCATTGCAGCTTCACTGCTTATTGGAACCAAAGCACCTCGCTTCCTCAGCACCGTACTTTGCATTGCAAGAACCGTCAACAGGGTCCTCGAGGTTGACCCAATCAGACCCTGCACTGCAGCCTTTGTGCATTTTGGAACTGACACACTGTCTCTGCTGCGCAATGCATCTTCGACACAGATACACACCACACTCCACAACCAGGATTTAAAGTACGCTGTTCAACGGGCCTAACTGGGCCCCTGTAGCTGGCCTGCACTCCATCGTGAGTGGCTTAAACTTGTGCCTTTGTCTTGGTACGGCAAGACCAGATATCCCCAATAGCGCATTTTTGCTTCTTGGCGATATTTTACTTCAAAACTTTGAAATTCAATATCTCCAGTTCTACTAGTTGGAGTTTTGCCATTTTGGTCTTGTTTTATTTATTAAAATCTACTCTACGTGTCTAAACCTGCTGTGAGATCTTTGTGCGTGGTGTTTTCACTGTTTTTACAGTATTGAAGTGTTGCATAAATACTTTACACATTGCCTTCAAGTTAAACCTGACCGATCTGTGCCACGATACGAGAGGATAAGCACAGGTTAATTTTGGGTTTGCTTGTGCCTTACCCTGACTAGGATTGTGGTTGATGCTTGACTAGGGCTTACACCCCAGTCAAGCAGCAACCCAATTTCTAACAGCTACACATCGCCCTACTGGAACTTAAGAGCGCTGTGGATTCTGATAAAAGTCTGCTTTGGCCTTTTGCTGCCAGGCACAAGTCAGGGGCATATGGAGGTGTATGGCACGCCTTAACTAGTTTTAGAGGGCAGACTCCATCCCCCTTAGACGGAAGTCAAGTGAGTCTGAAGTTTGTTGGGCCACCTTGTGCCCCACCACCATGTATGCTGTGATTTTCTTTTCAATTAGTGTGATAGAGCAAGATTTCGCATATTACGCGACTTGCTTGAGTCATGAACCTCGAATTATGTATAACTCTGTAATCCAATTTGTATGTCTTACTAATTTCCTTTATTTTGGATGTACGTGTATTTTAGTGACGCTTGCCTATGTGTTTTACTAATACGAATAACCCTTGTCCTTAAAATGGCCGTAGCTTGGGAATTTTCTACTGCGCACGTGACGTGACGTAGTTGTAGTTCTGGTGGGAAAATGTGCGCATGCGTATTTGCCTCTAATATGGCTGTCTGAATACTCACATGGTGAAGCTTGCGCAGATGCTTTCGTGTTATTGTCTGTTGCACTAATTCATAATGGCATAGTATATTTTTATGGTAAGAAATATAAAGTAGCTACTCATGATATGTAGTAAAATCATTTATTTCTATGTTTTAATTTGTTTTCGCTTATTTTTAATGTACCGCGGTATGGAGGGTTGATGGGATGTACAAGAGTCCATACTGGAGTACCGTACCACGCATGTCAGAAACCCGGCCAGTGGCATTGAATGACTGCCAACCAGAAGTGGCAGCCAAGACGTGCCTGGGAAGATGCACCTTCACCCAGCCGGAGAAACTAAAATGTTCTGTGTTGGATACATTTGTATAATTTCTTATTGTATTCTGCAGAATAGGTCATGGGAACCCCAAATCTGCTAGGCGGTTCCATGACATGCAAATACGAGCTTGTAGAAGTTTGTTCTGATTGGTGTGTTGACCTTTCCTACTTGGGGACCAATCGAAATTGGGGATTCTGACACTTTGCAACATTTGGGGGGTGGTACACTGACGCGAAAACAGTATAACTAGCCTAGGTTTAGCTAGAGAATTTGTCCGACTTGTCTGAATAGCTGACCTGTCACTGACCCAACGCACTCAATAGGTGACTGAATACAGAGCACTGCGGAGCACTCTGTCCGAATTTGACCATAGACTCTAAGGTTTTACTAAACCTTAAGTGCTGGCGGAACACTTTGCTGGGGAGTTCGCTAACCCAATCGGGGTTCTGACTGATAGCTGCAGAGAGGGTGGAGCGCAGGCGTTGCTTCCAAACTGCGGGTGCTGGTCGTGCCTTGGTGGTCCCGTCTTGATCCTAATCTGGTTTTCCTGTCCTGTCCTGGGGTGTCCAATCTGCACCTGCTGTCCCATAGATGACTGTCCTTCCTTGGGGTATTTCCTGTCCTTGACTGATCCGTGGCCAGGGTTGGTCTGCACACCTTTCTAGGTAAATATAGTGCGAAAACTCTATACTGCACCTTCTATTTCCTGTCGTCTTTGCTTTAATAAAGACATTTCTTTGCATATGTTAATTTTCCATGCTTTCCGCAACCTATTATAAAGTCATACAGTATATTTTCCTTAGCATGTTCCTATGTTTCCCGACCTTTTAGGATAAATTCTCTCCATGCTGTTTATGAAACATAACTGTGGTATATAAATTTCTCCTGAAATCTGATTTACGTAATGATGCTAGAACTATAGCGTGTTCCATTTTTTTCCCCACCCATAGATTGTATAGGATTTCCAATCCTTACCTTGCAGTATTTTTCCAAACCAGTAAAGTCTAGTTCATGATCCAAATTTCTAAAATCCACTTAGTAGATCGCATTGTTATAATTTTCTTATAGACTCATAAATGATTTCCCTGACACTATTCCTCTATGGTTATGTTCTTTTCGTTATCTAGATTATTGACTGCCTTTTAACTGTAAACTTGATGATTTCCGAATCTGATTCTTAGATAAACTTTTAAAACTTCCCAGTTGTCTGTGATCATTTAATGCAAATTAGAAACAAGTTGGGTTGGGTATTTTGCCTGCTTTTCTTTTACAGCTAGCTCCCTGATCCATTGTGGATCTTAGGTACCCGTAACGGTGGATTGGTAAGTCGGGTACAATAGAAATAAATAGGAAGGACCCAGGGTTACTGGTAGTAGAGTTGTTAGGTCACCCCATTAATGTATATGATAAATTGGAAAAATATGGGCCTGGTACGTGTATGGTGAAAATTAGTGGCCGGGTGACCTGCGATCTCTATCAGTAATTTTCTGGTAGCAGAGGTATGGTTAGGGACTAGTTAAAGTTAGGTAGGACTAGATAAGCTAGATAAGTTGGATGCTGCTAAAATTTTATGATAATAGTTTATTTCTGCTACAAGGGTAAAACAGTTTGTGTGAATGGATCACTCACGTGAAATGTTTTCTTTGAAAAATTATGAAATGTTTTAAAATTGATTTTCTTATTATTATACTGATATATGTATTAACCCACTCGTTAGTAAAGTGTTTATATGTTTGTTGGGAATCCCCGGGGAATTGAATCGCGAGTGGTGAAGAGAATCCACTTCGCGTTGAGGTCACTGGCCTAAGGAAGGTTAGTGCAGGTTAGGCAGAACTGGAAGCACTAACTAGGGTTTTCTGAATGTATGTTTGAATAAATGATAGCGACGAGATCACTGGCAAAACTTCTATTGTGAGAAAAAACTAGTAAGGATCACACCGGAAGGAGTAGCAGGTTCATCGGAGCTTGGGTGATAGCAAAGGGGTTCGCTGGTGAAACTTTAGACTTAGTATATATCCCGGAAAGAAGTGGATAAGTCAAAAGAAGTAGTAGGTTCCCTAATGCTTGCGTGAAGGGTAGGCAGAAGAGATCTATCCGTAGTGTATGAAAAGTAAATGGAAGTAGTTTACTTGCAGTGAAACAAATCTTTGCTGTCTAGACACTTGGGTACAGTGGTGAATGTGTATTCGTTGTTAAATAACAAAGCACTTGCACTTTTAGAGAGAAATTAAGTTTCCGTTACCTTGTGAGGGAGGGAGTCAGTTGCGGAGCTGCTCTGACGTCACTCTGTGCTGCGCTGGGATTGGTAGACGCAGCGGGTGTGTAGCGGAGCTGGAATTGTAAAGGAGGGGTGAGTGCCAAATCGTGGGAACCTGTCTCGCGAAAGGCCGCGCACCCATTGGTCGAGATTATTTGAAACCGTGCACTTCATTGGTTGCACGAAAATAAAAAACGCACTTGGATTGGAAGTAATTTGTAAACAGAGTCACTAGCAGAAATCGTATGTGGCACTCGTATAGACCGCATACTAGACCTGATCCACGATATTTAGGGTTTGAGAACGATCAGCGGAAAGGGCATAAAACCGACATTATGTACGGAAATAAGAGAAAATTATCCCTTGTAAATAAGGTGAAGAATTATTTCAAAAAGGACAAACCGATTAAAACCAGAGAAGGTGTTGTCATTCCGCCACCTAATACTCCCGCATCTTTCATGATGTTTGATAAAGGGTATCACTCGTGTGTATGGTTGGAAAACTGGGCGGAATACACCAAGGATGACGGAATTTTGGCTTTTCCGTTAGAGGGTACATTCAATGGCAGAATTCTATTTAATTTAAGAACCCGAATGAATGACTTACATCCCAGACCTAGATTAACGCAGTACGAAGCTTTAGAGGAATGGGAGATCAAAGCTTTTGAGAGAGACAAGCCCCGAATGGATAAAGGGTTGACAACATTTTATCCAAAATTAAAACAAGAGACCCGTGATAAAAAAATGAAACAGTGGAGACAGAATATGATCGTAGAAGGGTTGTTTCCAATGATGCCAATGGGTGGTCCTCCTGCAGGAGAGAAGAGAACCGAAAAATGCAAACATTGGGTGCCCATGGGGGAATCGGATGATGAATTATTAGATGACATGTTTATGAGAAGTCCGCCTCCTTATAATGAAGGACACCGACCCTCTAGTGAAGGGGATAATTCACGGAGACCTCCTCCTCAGGAAGTGTAGGAGAGAGTCGTCAAATACCTCCGTATAATGAGGGTTTGGGACCTCTAGGTGCTAGAGATAGCTGTCAAAGAGCACCATTTTGTGGAGAGTCAAGATATTCGAGAGAAAGAGACTTCTGCTCAAGACCTCCCTACGAGGATGAGGCAAGGCCTTCCACGTCAGGAATTCCATTCTCAAGACCCCCGTCTGAGGAAGAACCAAGATCCCTAGGCACAGGAAGTCTGTTCCCAAAACCTAATTACGGTGAAGGACCAAGTGAGACACATCCCACTGCCCAGAGTTATGCCCCAACTTTGACCCCGCAGGTATTACATGACAATTCTTTAGAAAGGATACTGGAGGACAGGGAACGAGAGGCATTAGCTAAGCAGAGAGCCGAGATAATTCAGAAGATTTCCCAGTTAAATACAACTCCTGAGGCCTTAACAATCCCAGTAACTATTGGACCAGTGGTTCCGCTGTATGGGGATAGGCAGGGAAGTCCGAAGACTCCAGTTATTACTCCAGTTGTAGCACAGCCAAGACAGGAGCCCTTAATTGTGGATGACCAGACCAGTGAATGCGAGTCCGAGGTCTCGCTAATGGATCTGCCCATTAGGGGTGCAGGGAAAAGGTTACAGAAAAGACACAATCCTTTTAACACGAGGGAGATTCAAATGGAATCGACTTCGGGTACCAAGAGTGTTACATTGGTGACTCATGAAGAAATTGAAAGGTGGAGTCGAGAGTTAGAGAAACAAACTCCTCAGTCGAAACCTTTAGATATTTTCAAACTCAGAATAGAAATGGAAGAGCTAATGGCCGGAAATGTAGGGTTAGACAGATTAAATACCTATTCTGAAGACGAGTTGCTGTTTATTGGCAAAAGTTTTACCCGAAACACCAGAGTGCTCCATGAAAAATTAACAGACACTGCAGCTAGTATGGGAATCGATATTTCAAAATCAAAGCCACTGCAGAAACCCTATAGAGCTGATTTTTCAGACAAAGATCTGGAAAATATGAATGTGTCAGGAAAAAAGGCGCAGGTTAAAGAATTATTGACAGTGTTGCAAAAATGGGGAGACGTAGAAAAGTGGAAAGCCAGGTGGGCAAAGAAGAAAGATGAGGCCAGATCTAAACAGACGACTTCCGAGTTCGTTCTAAAGGAAGCTGACAAACCTGAGCAGTTATACCCTATGCGTGAAGTGCCAGGTGGAAAATACGTGCACGTTCCATGGTCCAGACAGGATATTGTGTCCTTTACCAATGATTTTCCAAACTTACGGGAAAAGCCTGTGGACTGGTACAGGCAAGTGAAAAGGTTTGTAATGGTGCAAAAGTGCTTGTGGAAAGACCTGAATGGGTTTTTCTACATTGTGGTTCCTGTGGATTTATGGACCGAATGCAAGGTTGCCATTGATTGGCCCAACCAAGAGTATGATAGGGACCCTGTAACAAGTGCTCCCTCTGATGAGGTAATGAGAAAATATGACCAGGTCATGTTACATCTGAAAATGAAGGTGCCTGCAAAGGAAACTGATTGGACCAAAATAGATAGAACCACGCAGAAAAGGGATGAGTCTGTGCACTCCTTTTATGAGAAACTGTTGCAGGTGTTCAAAACTTACAGTGGAATAGATAACATCGAGATGAAGGACATGACCCACTTCATTTACAGGTTTGTAAACGGTTTAAGACCCGAAATTTGCCAGTGGATCAAAGATAATAAGATTTGTTGGCAGTCTAAGAAAATGGATGAGGTCCTACGGTATGCAAAGTACTGTGAGAACGAGATGGCAGATAAGAAAAAGGCACTCAAGGAGAAGGTCATGTGGGCACAAGTGAAGCTAGCAGAACAACAGGAAAAGCAGTTGAATAAGATGAATAAGAATACCCAAAATCAAGGCTCTGGGGGTGGAGGGAAGCCCAAGGTAAAAATGAGCTGAGAAGAAGCTAAAAAGAAATTTCCCTGCCACCAGTGCGGAGAAATCGGGCACTGGAGAGACGAGTGTCCATATTTACAGCATGATAATACCCAAACCCCTGATTTAACTCCACAGACGCAGAATGAAAAACCAAGAAAGACTCAGCATCAGGTAAAGGCAAGTCAATTGCCCCGAGCGCCAAAACCAAATTATAAGGGAAAATCACCACAGGGTGATGACATAGAGATCTGGGGAGGCGATGAGAATAGAAATGCAGCAACTTCGCAGTTTTTGTTGAATGATACCTTTCTCTGTGACGACCAGTACTGACGGGGCCTGAGAGGGGAGGACGAGGAGTGTGTACTTGGCGCCTCCTTGCCGGTAGACCAGTCAGGGCCATACATTGAAGGAAAGGTTGATGGAAATGATGTCACCTTTCTATTGGACACTGGTGCTACCCTTTCTACTGTGAGAACAGTGGACGTTCCAAACCTACCCCTCTCGGGAGAAGCAATCCAAGTAGTGGGCGTATCTAATCAATTGATTAGTACCCCAGTTACTGAGCCCATGGAGATCACAATAGGGAACTTTAAAGAAATGCACAGATTTGTCGTTTGTGCTACCAGTCCAGTAAATTTACTGGGACGTGATTTGTTGTGCAAAATGAACTGTACCATCTTTTGCACACCAAAAGGCGTTGAAATTCAAACTCCAGACGAGGATGGCATATACAAATTAATGTTAATTAGACCAGACTCAGAAATTAAACAAATGACTATACAGGACTTACCTGAAGAACTCCAAAAGACAGTGAAACCAGGAGTATGGGACTTTACAGGAAAGGATGTAGGATTAATGGCAAATGTAGACCCAATACAAATAGCCATGAAAGAAAATGTAGTTCATCCTAATACCAAGCCATACAAAATGAGTGCAGAAGTGAGAGCAGGAGTTGCCATTGAAATAAAAAGACTGCTAGAAGCGAACATCATACAAGAAGTGATGAGTAGCCCATGTAACTCACCCATAATTGGAATTAAGAAACCTAGTGGCAAGTACAGGGTAGTGCAGGACCTGAGAAAGGTAAACAAGATAGTGGTTCCTTGTTGTCTGTCCTATTGTTCCAAACCCAGCAGTGATCCTATATCAGATTCCCTGGGATGCTGAGTGGTTTACCGTGATAGACCTATGTCATGCATTCTTTTCGATCCCATTGCATCCAGATAGCAAATTTATTTTCTCATTTGCTTTCGACAGTCACGTGTATGTTTGGAATCGTGTCCCCCAGGGGTACACAGAAAGCCCCTCTATCTTTAATCAGATTCTAAAAAAGTGCCTTGAATCTTTAGTGTTACCTGGAAATTCTGTCTTGGTGCAATATATAGATGACCTTTTGGTGGCATCTAAAAGTCATAGAGATTGTGTTGTTGACACCATGGCTTTACTGAATCACTTAGGTGAAAAAGGACATAAAGTGTCCCCTGACAAATTGCAGTTCTGTACAAAATCAGTGAAATATCTGGGGCACCAGATAGAAAAAGGCATCAGAAAAGTCACTTCTGAGAGAGTCAGAATAATTCGGAACATGCAGCTACCACATACTCAGAAAGAAATCAGAATGTTCCTTGGAGTGGTAGGTTACTGCAGGCAATGGATAGTGGGATTTGCAGTCCTGGCAAAACCTTTGATAAAAATGACAAAGAAAGGAGCAAAGGACCCAGTGGAATGGGATGATGAGGGCATGACAGCATTCACTAAATTACGAGAATGTCTGTGTACAGCACCTGCTTTAGGGATGCCTGACTATTCTAAAGAATTTGCACTATTTTGTGACACCAGAGATAATTGTGCACTGTCAGTCTTAACACAGGAGCATGGTCTGACTAGACGTCCAGTGGCCTATTTTTCTGCCACTTTGGATCCAGTGGCTGCTGGATTACCCGGATGTCTGAAAGCAGTAGCTGCAACTTGCACGAGTCTAGAACAGAGTGAATCTATTGTCATGGGACATCCTGTGACTGTGTATGTTCCACATGCAGTTGTAATTTTACTGACCCGAACTAAGACCCAGTATCTCACCCCTAGTCGGCTGACTAAATACGAGAGGATTCTCGTGGGTGCTGCAAATGTGGTTATTACTCGGTGTAATATCCTGAACCCAGCTACCCTGCTCCCTGACTCAATGATTATGGAAGCCGAGGGAGAGGATGAACATGACTGCATAGATCTGACAGAATTCAGTACTAAACCACGCCCAGACATTAGAGAAGTACCTTTGCCTGTAGAAGATGAGGAGCTGTTCGTGGATGGCTCATGTATGAGACACGAACTTGTAGGCCTAAGCGCTGCTTATGCTGCAGTCACTATAGACGCCATTAAAGAAGCTTCCTGTTTATATGGAGTAAAGTCTGCACAAGTAGCCGAATTGATTGCATTGATAAGAGCCTGTAAAATTGGGAAAAACAAAAGAATAACAGTATATACTGACAGTCAGTACTGTTACGGAGTTGTGCATGACTTCGGCCAATTGTGGCTACAGAGGGAGTTTCTGACTTCTTCAGGTACTCCCATTAGAAATGGGAAAGTTGTACAAGATTTACTGGAAGCAATCCAATTACCAAAAGAATTGGCAGTGGTCAAATGCGCTGCTCATAAATCTGGCATTGACCATGTAACTTTGGGAAATAATTTTGCTGATGAAGTGGCCAAACATTGTGCCAGATATCGCATGTCTGTAAATGTTAAACTGGGGGGACTTGGAAACAGCTGCCACCTTATGGTGTTTGAAGAGGTGCCTACCTGGGAAGAGGTGAGAGATTGGCAGCATGCTGTGCCATCGAAAGAAAAGGAAAAGTGGAAGAAACTTGGTTGTCGACCGAGAAGTGAGGATGGTGTCATTGTGGGCCCAAATGCTATGCCTGTGTTGCCTAGACATCTGCTTGCTTCTATGGCCAGACTGATACATGGAAATTCACACACTGGTAGGGATGCCATGTTTCTGGTTTTCCAACAAACATGGTACAATCCGAAGTTCAGGAAGGTAGCAGAGTCACTCTGCCAGAGGTGCTTGACATGTCAGCAGTTCAACGCTGGCAAAAGAACAGTAGTTGAATTAGGGAAGATTGGGAAATCAGGGGGTCCTTTTGTGAGAGTACAGATTGACTTCATCACCATGCCTCGTTGTGAGGGAAAAAGATATGTCCTTGTCATTGTCTGCCTGTTTTCAAAATGGGTGGAAGCCTACCCTGCCAAGAAGAGTGACGCCATAACAGTAGCGAAATTGTTTCTACGAGAATTGATACCTAGGTTCGGGGTTCCCGTCACAATTGAATCAGATAGAGGCAAACATTTTCAGAATGAGGTAATCGATCAGCTCTGTAAAGCATTCAAAATCACACAAAAGCTGCACTGTGCATATCGTCCAGAGGCTTCTGGAGTAGTAGAGCAAATAAATGGCACTATAAAATCGAGATTAGCAAAAATGTGTGATTCTACTGGCATGAACTGGATAAATGCCTTGCCTCTTGTTCTGATGGGACTCAGAAGTATTCCAGACCGAAAGACAGGCCTGAGCCCTCATGAAATCCTGATGGGAAGAGTGATGAGACAAGCATGGGTACCAGGATACAAATTGTTAAACATTTCTGATGATTTGGTACTTGAGTACTGCAAGCAACTGGGTGACCAAGTGCGTTCTATCTCTCGCCAGATTGGGGAAGACGCCGTCGCCAATCCAACAACCCCAGTCCACAAATTGGTTCCTGGCGACTGGGTTAGAATCAAGAAACATACTCGTTCGAGTTGCCTTGCACCGAGGTGGGGAGAAAAACGCCAAATAATACTGGTGACCACGACAGCGGTGAAGTGTGCCGGCGTTACAAAGTGGATCCATGCCAGCCATACACAAAAGGTGATTCCAGACGCGAAGACTGACGCTGAAGGTTGTCCAGCTGAGGGGTCTGCAGAAGTTGGTCCTGAAGTAGCTGATTACGAACAACCGAGCACCAGTCAAGAGGATTGGATACCCATAATCGATCTGACTGAAGACCCAATCAGAACAAGAAGTCAAATATATGAAGATAGAGAGTGGAATAGAGAGGAAGAGATAGGCACAGGCGAAGACCCTCAGATTATTGAGATTCACGTCAAATCTGAGGAAGAAGAGGAAGGTCAGACAACGACAGAGCAAGTGATCGATACACCTCCACAAACTCCTGAAATCGAAAAGGGACAGATTAGAACTAGTGAAAAAGTTCGAGCAGAAGAAAATCAAGAGATCAAAGTGCTTGAACAGGATCAGATAGAACTAGAAGAACGTGTTCAGGACACAGAAACAGAAAAGCTCGAAAGTCAAAATAAGAATACACCTGAACCAGGCCAGCTTAGTACCCAGGCAGAAGAAATAGAGACAAGACCTGGAACTAGTCAGACAGGAAGGGAAGAATCAGAAGTGCCACAAACAAATGAAAATAAAAGAGCATTAGAAGAAAGCCAAATCACAGTGCCAACTAAAAGACTAAAGAAAAAGAAACATATTGAACCAAGATATATTAGGAGACTGAGACTGAGAATAAAAACAGTAGAGGAAAAACTTGCAGAAAGAAGGAAAAGTCCTCGTATTGCAGAGCAAGTTGGAGAAAGTTCACAAAGAAGGAGTGATCGAATAAAAAGACTGAACGAAAAATACCAAGATCCTGAATGGACATATTTAGTGTTGGAGGAATTTGAAGATCTTGATATTACTGATGAAAGTGACGAAGAACAGACAGCTGATTATTCTGCCGAGGAAGACGAACTAACCTGAAGTTGTGCAGGGTAAGCTACCTGTGCAAAGTTACAAAGAGGGGTTGAGAAATCTTCTTCTGAACGAAAATGTCTGATTCAAATGTGAATGGAAGGCCTAGACGCAGTTGTTGCAAAACATGCTGCAAAGCATGTATATGTAGCATAGCTATAGTATTGATAATTTGGATAGGACTAACAGTTTTCATTCCTTATATGGTGAGCAAAAATACTAAAATTGACCCTACTCAGACTGTGACCACTGACACTGAAGAACTGACAACACGAAGTGTAGAAAGACGTGAAAAAGCACTCAGACAAACAAAACGAGACTTAGAAGCATCAGATGAGGAAGGACTACATTATCATGGAGTTAAAAACCAGACACAGTTAAATGTTTTCGCTAATCTTTTAGTGCACTATGTAGAAACTATGGAAATAGAAGACTGCTATGTCTGCATGAAGCTACCTACTTCTGTAGCTGAAGGCGTGACGTATCATCACCTACCTTTGACCTATGGAATTTCCTGTAGCATTTTAGCTAGTTTATTTTACAAAAGAGGACCGTTACAGTACTACTATTCTAACTCAGACGTGATATTTTCTGAACTTCCCATACGTGGAAATCTGAATCCTGTACATACTAAAAGTGACGTTACACGTTATATGGGAGAATACTTTCTGACTATAGGTACCATAGACTTAAATGAAGCACACAGAGATAACTTGACCTGTTCATTACATGAACAAGAAAAAATGTTTTTAAACATGGCAGAGAAAAGAAGAGAGAGTTTCCAAAGAAAGGCAAATGATAAAAGACAGAAAACTCCTAAATGGGGTGAAAACATGGAAAGCACCTCAAATGGTGGGAGTGGTCCTGCTTTGTTGCTGGATTTCGAAAGGAAAGGGAAACTCTGTCTTCACCGTGAGAAGACTAGTTATTATAATAACATTTTCATTGGTTCCAGTCAATGTGAGCACAATTACAAGGTAATTGGAGGATGGGGTTTCAAAAATGGGTCAGAACCTGTGTTTCCCGGAATTTATTATATATGTGGAAACAAGGCTTATTTCAAATTGCCGGATCACTGGTATGGAAGCTGCTACTTTGGCATTGTGTTCCCGAAAATATACCATGTGAAGGAAATTGCTGGAAGCAATGAAAACACTAATGTCTTAGTGCGTAGTAAAAGAGAAAGCGTAGGTGAAATAATGGGTAGTATTTTTAGTGCACTGATACCTGGAGTGGGAGTGGTTCTGAATACACACAGAATTTGCAAATTATCCACAATAGTGGATGTGCTGTCTACTGACACAGCTCATGGAGTTCTATTGGTCAATACCGAAATGGTTGCGATCAGATCAATGGTTTTGCAGAACAGACTTGCGCTTGATACCTTATTAGCAAAAGAGGGCGGAGTCTGCCGGATGCTGAAGGCGCAACATTGTTGCACTTACATACCGGATAAAAGTGTACAGATCAAAAGATATGTGAAAAACATTACTAATTTGGAAAAGGAACTCAAACCACTGGAGGTTGATAGTGCCTGGAAGAGACTTGTTGGTGGTCTCTCCAATGTAGGTCATTGGTTTGCTAATTTAGGTAAAAATTTATTGTTTAAGGTACTGATGCCAATTCGAGTGATAGGTTTCATCATTTTCCTCATATTTGTCTGCTGCAAATGTCGCAAACACACAAAGAAATACACTGTGAATCAAAGAGGCGTGAAACGGAGTGTGGATGAGCTTGAATTGGAAGAAATGAATAATCAAATTTACAAAAAGGTGAAAAATTCTCACCCTAACAAAGATGTGAAAGAGAAATTGAATCGTCTGTTGGAAGAGATTGAGATGCACAAAGTTTGAGAAAAGTTGGCATCTGGTTCCATATGTTTGTGATGATAGTAAATATCATCAAAGAGGGGATTGATAAAGCAAGATTTCGCATATTACGCGACTTGCTTGAGTCATGAACCTCAAATTATGTATAACTCTGTAATCCAATTTGTATGTCTTACTAATTTCCTTTATTTTGGATGTACGTGTATATTAGTGACGCTTGCCTATGTGTTTTACTAATACGAATAACCCTTGTCCTTAAAATGGCCGTCGCTTGGGACTTTTCTACTGCGCATGCGTTAGTCACACTCACGTGACGTGACGTAGTTGTAGTTCTGGTGGGAAAATGTGCGCATGCGTATTTGCCTCTAATATGGCTGTCTGAATACTCACATGGTGAAGCTTGCGCAGATGCTCTCGTGTTATTATCTGTTGCACTAATTCATAACGGCATAGTATATTTTTATGGTAAGAAATATAAAGTAGCTACTCATGATATGTAGTAAAATCATTTATTTCTATGTTTTAATTTGTTTTCGATTATTTTTCATGTACCGCGGTATGGAGGGTTGATGGGATGTACAAGAGTCCATACTGGAGTACCGTACCACGCATGTCAGAAACCCGGCCAGTGGCATTGAATGACTGCCAACCAGAAGTGGCAGCCAAGACGTGCCTGGGAAGATGCACCTTCACCCAGCCGGAGAAACTAAAATGTTCTGTGTTAGATACATTTGTATAATTTCTTATTGTATTCTGCAGAATAGGTCATGGGAACCCCAAATCTGCTAGGCGGTTCCATAACACGCAAATACAAGCTTGTAGAAGTTTGTTCTGATTGGTGTGTTGACCTTTCCTACTTGGGGACCAATCGAAATTGCAGATTCTGACACTTTGCAACATTTGGGGGGTGGTACACTGACCCGAAAACAGTATAACTAGCCTAGGTTTAGCTAGAGAATTTGTCCGACTTGTCTGAATAGCTGACCTGTCACTGACCCAACGCACTCAATAGGTGACTGAATACAGAGCGCTGCGGAGCACTCTGTCAGAATTTGACCATAGACTCTAAGGTTTTACTAAACCTTAAGTGCTGGCGGAGCACTTTGCTGGGGAGTTCGCTAACCCAATCGGGGTTCTGACTGATAGCTGCAGAGAGGGTGGAGCGCAGGCGTTGCTTCCAAACTGCGGGTGCTGGTCGTGCCTTGGTGGTCCCGTCTTGATCCTAATCTGGTTTTCCTGTCCTGTCCTGGGGTGTCCAATCTGCACCTGCTGTCCCATAGATGACTGTCCTTCCTTGGGGTATTTCCTGGCCTTGACTGATCCGTGGCCAGGGTTGGTCTGCACACCTTTCTAGGTAAATATAGTGCGAAAACTCTATACTGCACCTTCTATTTCCTGTCTTTGCTTTAATAAAGACATTTCTTTGCATATGTTAATTTTCCATGCTTTCCGCAACCTATTATAAAGTCATACAGTATATTTTCCTTAGTATGTTCCTATGTTTCCCTACCTTTTAGGATACATTCTCTCCATGCTGTTTATGAAACATAACTGTGGTATATAAATTTCTCCTGAAATCTGATTTACGTAATGATGCTAGAACTATAGCGTGTTCCATTTTTTTCCCCCACCCATAGATTGTATAGGATTTCAAATCCTTACCTTGCAGTATTTTTCCAAACCAGTAAAGTCTAGTTCGTGATCCAAATTTCTAAAATCCACTTAGTAGATCGCATTGTTATAATTTTCTTATAGACTCATAAATGATTTCTCTGACACTGTTCCTCTATGGTTATGTTCTTTTTGTTATCTTGATTATTGACTGCCTTTTAACTGTAAACTTGATGATTTCCGAATCTGATTCTTAGATAAACTTTTAAAACTTCCCAGTTGTCTGTGATCATTTAATGCAAATTAGAAACAAGTTGGGTTGGGTATTTTGCCTGCTTTTCTTTTACAGCTAGCTCCCTGATCCATTGTGGATCTTAGGTACCCGTAACGGTGGATTGGTATGTCGGGTACAATAGAAATAATTAGGAAGGACCCAGGGTTACTGGTAGTAGAGTTGTTAGGTCACCCCATTAATGTATGTGATAAATTGGAAAAATATGGGCCTGGTACGTGTATGGTGAAAATTAGTGGCCGGGTGACCTGCGATCTCTATCAAGTGTATTCCATAAGCCTGGGAGGTGAACCCCGCTCCCCTCGTGGAGTTTGCAGAGTTTTCCACACTCTGCATTATGCGGAGCTCGCTGAGTTCTGAAAAAGCTTTTTTCTTTGCTCGCAAGTTGGGGAGCGTGAGCGAGGAAAATCCACCCCCGACGAGATTTTTCCTCATTTGCGCTCGGCAATGTCAAGTTGGCAAGCGAGCGAGTGAAATCAACCTCCCGGCAAGATTTCTCAACACAGGCGGTTGTATTTTTCATTTATTCGCATTGAGAAAGCAGCTTCCACTTGTGCTGCGAATGGTGCAGTTCGTGATAATTTCACAGCATGGATAAACACCCGGTGCTGAAAATTACAGCGAACTCCATTTTTTCCAACTCACTGAGCCACTAGCGGAGCTCCGCATTGTGCGACTGAGTTATTTTTGCACTTTTCGTAGTTCTGCATATCGGAACTCCGTGAACTTCGCCCAGGTTTAGTATTGCATCACTTAATGTCATGTGACCTTCAGATTTTTATCCCAGTGTCAGCTTTTATCTGTGCTAATCTTTGGATATCTTAAATGCATGCCATTAATTCTTCCCAGACTTAAAGAGGTGCAAATCTAGGAAAGAAACATCATAGACTCAGCACATGTCATTCTGTGAAGCCCATTTGCAAAGTAACTTCCAAGTCACAGAACTCTGTCAGTTTAAGCAGTTTGTAAGCTCAGTTATACATTCAAATGTGGGAATGATATGTGACTTATAAAAAGTAAAACTGTCTTCAATCATGTTATTTTTTACGTGTATTGCTTGTTACCAGACATATTTTAGGTGTGTGTTTGCAAAAGACCTCTTGTGGACCATACCAAAAATGAACATTTGACTTAAATCCCATCCACTGCTTATCATTGGTTGCCTTTCTTGTTACTCTCTTTGCTTGCTACTTAATGGTCCTTTTGATTGGATAACTTGTATTCTTCTACTGCTCAAATTAAGGGAACTACATTTGTTATCATTCTTTCTTGAGAGTTCATGTGTTTTCTTGCTCTCCCTCTCGTGTCCATACAGAGGACATGCACTTTAGCACTGATCAGCAGTGATAAAGTGCCCAGAGTCCTAAAACCACCAACAACTGGTCAGAAAAAATGCAGGAGGAAGGCAAAAGGTTCTGCGATGACCCTGCAAAAAGGGCCAAGTCCGACAACTGTATACTCTGAAAGTACAGTAGTATTATGTGCCACAAACGTGCTAAACGATACATTGGTGGGAAAACCTGTTTTGGACCCCTCTTTTTTCTTTGCACTCCCCTTAAATATTCACCACAAAACTTCTCATTGTCAGCCAATGTAGAACAAAAGAATAGGTCTGAAAACATAAGATTCATTGCAACATACTCTAATCAATCACACATAGTGAGCTGAACTTTCAATAAATATTCGCCTGTACTAAACACAGATGAGATTCTCAACAAATATGATGGAGCCTTTCCTCAAATCACATTTAGCAGGACAGTCTTACTCAGAACATGATCACTGCAAATAATCCTGAGAGGCGCCTGCTAACTGAATGTGGTTTCTTTTGTTGCAGAAAATGCAAAACATGTCAAAATAGCTGCAATGTTTTTGATTCCTAATACTTCTAGGAAGTTCCAAATTAGGAAAGTCTTACCTTTTAACACTGAGTCCAGCTTATATAGTTTAATTTGTCTTTGTGGCAAATTATATACAGGGAGTATGCGCCACAAAGCAAACAAATGTTGCCTTAAACACCTGAGGGCAATACGTCATACAAATCAACACTACCCATTTGCCAGACATTTTGCAAAAGCACAGTACCAAAAGTGTGACTTATTAGAGGTCTGATCAATTGAGATTGAGATCAGAGGGGGCAATAGGGAGAAAAACATTATTGAGACTAGAATCAAGGTATATCATTGATTTTGATAATTTAGCTCCAAGGGGTCTTAACTTTGTGGAGGAATCAACAGTATATTTGGGAGATTGATTTTCTTGACTTTCTTGATTTTCATGATTCAGACAACTGCTTCTTTCTCTAGTTGCTTCTTGAGTGTGTAGTTTTTAACCCATGGTTTTAACAGTGTTTCTTTTGCTTTCATTCAGGTCATTCACATTAAACCAGAATGCGGAACATGCGAGTCAAGTAGAATGTATCCCCAGCATAGTATTGTGGATACTTCAGTTATTGCCCACTGGGCCAAATAGGTTTTTTGAGGCATCTGAAGATTAAATATCATTAGTCTTAGTTTTTTTATTGGGATGGTTTTCCAATCGTTTTTTATCCGTTATGAGGCTTGTATCAATTAAGCAAGCTTTACCTACATGAGACATGTTCAGTTATAGATTGTGTACGAAACTGAGGGCCATTTACATCGAGGAGCGCTACATGAGCAACAGTATTAAATATTAATTTACACAGCAAATATTCAGAAATAAACATGTGTTGAATGTACTACTTACTAATAGTTGCTCCTTTTAAGAACATGTTGATATTTCAAAATGGCGGCCTCATTCATGCCGAGTATCGCTGGGTATCAACCGAGCCATGTGAGTTTTGTTTTTGTTGTTTTACAACAGTTATGTTGATTGGCCTCGGTGTTTTCGCTTAGTTTCAATGAATGACATTTAATCAGTGTTAATTCACTGACATACATAACAAACTTCTTATAATATACTGTGTCAGATTTACGGCTTAAATTTGTGACAAAGATACCTATCTCACTTTAAAAAGTGTAAATGCAAATCTGCATATAATGTTCTAGACTACTCATCATGAATATGATTGTTTACATGTATCTTGAAGGTATTGAACACTTTGCCTCTGTGCTAGTGCTGTATTATACACATGGGTGAAGAGGAAAAGAAGCCATATGGGTGACGCAAAGAGGTAGTGCACAGTTAGTGTTCCTCCCAAAGGCGCCCATTGAAATGGAAAAAAGAGGGTCCCATGAACACTATGATATCCCTCTGCAGACGGGTTCACTAATGCGTTGCCACCAGGCAGCAGCAGGGCCAGTGCATCATCTGTAGGAGTGCCCAGAGACAGTGAGACTTATCTAAATGACATCCCTAAAGTCTTATTGTCAGGGTAATGGGCAGTCAGGGTGAATGCAGGAGAAGAGGACATGTTATGTGAAAAACATTATTTCATGAACCGAAACACAAAAGTCTGTGCATAAAAACATTTATTATCTCCAAGGTACAAAAATGAGAAAAGTGAAAATTCTTTGAATTTGAGCCCTCCAAAAATATTCCTGAAATGTAATTCACAGTGGGATTTGGCAGTTTATTGGAATACCCACTACAGTATTCACATATAAATAGAGGTCAGCTCATCATTAAAATATATTAAGGATTGCCACAAATAATCTATAAATACTTATATCTTAAATATAATTACAATTTTGTTCTACCACAAATACAGCATTAACTTTACACATATTAACATTTACCGCTGTTGAAAGTGCAGACATATTCACAAACGTTGTATACATATTTAAAACTCAAATATTCTCCGTTCCTAACACAATATATACAAATGTGCATATTATTAATGGGTAATTGTGAAATAATATTTCAGCAGGCAAGCTGGATCTTGGTGTTCTCAGCAGAAAGTAACGTCATGGAGGTTTTTTTCCCCAGCATGAAGTGATGTCATCACATGGTTAAATATATCATAGTACGGTACACCCTAAGCTGCTCCTGGTAAATGATCACTGACAAAGGCTGTCACAGAATCTCAGTTCAGTTCCAAGTGATTGACGTAGTCCTGGACCCAAGTATTTTCTGGGTCGGCACACACCTGCCGGCCTCTTCTTGTGATGAATCTGTAGGGGTAAGAACAAGAGTTATGTGAAATGGCCGCACAAAATAAAAAAACAAAAATATGTCAGGAGTTCAGACAATAGCCTTAATCTGACCATCATATAATCTCTGAGAATACTACTTAATTCTCAGTACTAGCCCACTATGACATCACATAATATCACTGTACTCAGAGTACTACTCCACTATTGCATCAGGGAATATCGCAGAACCCCAACTACCACTCCACTATGACATTAGGTATCATTGTATCCTCAGCAACACTCCACAATAATACCAGATAATATGACTGTATCCTCTGTATCACTCCATTATTGCAGCAAGTTATCTCATAGTATATTCAGCATCACACCACTAGGACATCAGAAAATACCATTGTATACTGAGTACCATTGCACTATAGCCTCAGATAAAATCATAATACCCCCATTACCACACTGCGACATAAGATATAAGGAATAACATACCCACTGCTGTACATTATAAGGATTTTGCAAGTTACAAGGAATTCCATAAACATACATTGGAACAAGGCCAAAGGCTTACTTGCTTTATAAGGTTATGGAACGCCGAGATGTCTTGCAATATTCTTGTAATGAATGCCAGGGTGTACTTTATTCCATATAATACATGTACTACCCATCACCTTTCCCACAAACAACTTAAATCCTTTGTGTGTAGCTCTTTCATATGAAAGTGAGTTCTGTTTTCAGACATGAAGAATACAACTAAAACCTCAAGTGCAAAATTAAACATATCAAAAACCTGTTAGATATTTGTTGCAAACAGATGTTAGAAAAAGTTCAGTACAGGTCAATTTAAAAAAAAAAAAGCTGTAGTAGCTCGGAATGTGTGGAAATATAAAGAAAGATTCAACCTTTTCTCCATCTAAAGACTACAAAAATAAACATGTTCTCTTTGCTTGCCATTGTAAGGTAGAAAAATAGAGCGGAAGAAAAAAAGCAACGTTCCGTTTTCATTGCCTTAAACATGCTTCAGTTATGCTCTGTGACACGACCAGCCTTTCACCTGGGCTGCTGACTGGCAAGAGGGATTGGATCTCAGAGCTCAACTGTAATAATTTAAAATAGTCGAGTTCGGAGTCTTTTCTTGAGAAACGGAGACTGGGTGTTTCACAAGTCGCCGATTATAACAAAATTAGAGACTGGGGTTTATATAGGGATTACAGAATACCCTGAATCATAAAATATTATTATTGTAACCCCAGTAATGTATCTCTATTATATGAGATAATGTCTCTGTATTCTCTGTACCACTCCATTATTGCATTAGATTATATCGTGTACTGAGTACCACGCCGACACTCAGTATCACTCCACTATGACATCAGAGGATATCATTTAATCCTCCACACTGCCGAACCATGACATCAGAGGATATCACTGCATTCTCAGTACCACTCGCTACTGCCTCAAAGTGTATCATTGTATACTCAGTGTCACTCTCCATGACGTCAGAGAATATCATTATATACAAAGTGCCACACCTCTACGACATCAGATATTATCACTTAACACTACACTATGACACCGCTCTACCCCTCAAAGAACATCAGCGCATACTCAGGCACTTCCTTTTGATATCATAGAATATAATTTTGAACTCAGTACCGCTCCATTATGACATCAGATAATACCACAGTATCCTCGGTGCCAGCTCGCGGAGGCATCGTAGATTACTGCATCAGTAACTTGTTTCTCGCTGCTGTGACAACAGAGGACATTGCTGAGTCTTCGGTCCCACCTCATTATTCATATCAGGATCCCCCTCTGTGACTAAATAATGTCACAGGACTGTCCTGTCGAGCATTGCCCTCTTCTATGGAGGGGTCCTGGTGCCCTACAGAGGCCTCCGCTCCCTGCATAGTCGCAAATATGCGTTAGAACGTTTTCTTTTCGCCTAGGAGAGACTTGAGAGACCACAGCTCCTCTCTACTAACCCAGTGAGAGTGGGTCAGCTGCTCCGACAGGTTGCAGGGAAGGTTCAGTCTTAAGGGTGAGTCTTTCTGGGAAGAAGCAAGGCATGGTGGGATCTTTCAAATCTGATGTGAAGGCCCGACAGGCCCTAGAAGGCGCCTGTCACACATTTGCTAAGGCCTATCCACCATGATATCAAAGCTCACAAGGTAACACATATTATCCCTCACGATTGTATGATGTTACAACGCGTGCTGTTACAACGCGTGCTGTTATATCGCAGTGGTTACAATGACTGCATGTTACCACGCTATGCCTTTACAACGCAAGTCTTTACATCGACTTGCGCTAGGTGGCGTGCTAACATTAGAAAAGTGTAATTTACTATTCCAACTCCAGTCCATTTATCAGTAGGAAAGGTGTTGGGATAGTAAACGACACTATTTTTAATGTTAGCACGCCATCTAGCGCAAGTCGATGTAAAGACTTGCCTTGTAATGGCATATCGTGGTAACATCGTGGTCGTGTAACGACCGCGATGTAACAGCATTGCGGTGTATTTTCCGCGTTGTTAATGATGTTTCCCTCCCTCACTAGATCTGTACAGTGACGTCATAGCCCACAGATTTGATAACATTGTACAACAGTTTATTTTCTGTATCCTGTTCTTGCAGGTTTGCACAAGTCCAGGGACTCTGTGGAGTCTCCAATGCGCAGTGGAAGGGCCTCATTTATGAAAAGTGATGCATCGCTGCTCGAAAACAGCGGGGTGTCACTTTCCATTGCGCCTTCCTTGCGACACCAATGATGCGTCATATTTACAGTATGATGCATCATGTTGCAAGGAGTTATAGATACGTCAGTATTTCTGAAGTATCCGTAGGCGCAAAAATGATGCATTGCTGGAGTGTGTCACAAAAGTGATGCAACTCCAGCAATGGGTCATTCAACATGGGCAAGTCCTATGTTAAATGTGCCTGCGTCAGTCTTACGCCTGCCATGAGGCAGGCGTAAGTTATTGACGCATTTGCGTCCTAGAAGTGGCATCACTTCTACGACCCTTTCTTGTGTCGGAACGCCCCCCCTGCATACGTTGTACCTGGCGCAGGTCTAATGTGGAGCAGCGGTGTACAATTTGATGCATCTACCTAGATGCGTCACTTTGTAAATATGGCGCAACAAGGTGCTTTTTTCACTCTGCTGGTGCGTCACAGAAAGTGACGCACTGGCTGTGCAAAAGTGACGCAAGGGCTCATAAATAAGCCCCGAAATGTTTAAGATTAGAGAGGAGTGTGTCTGAAGTATGACTGATGAGCACTGGTTTGTAAGTGACTTTGTGGTGAGTATCTGCTTTAGGGTAATATGAGCGCCTGCAGCTCTTTATTCTGGCCACCTGGTGGCAGCAGACGGATGTTTACTATAGAAATGGAGGCCTGTTGAGATAGGATGATACTTCATCTGGCCTCGGCCGTGAACTCTCTGAGGCACCAGCTCAAGGGGCCCCAGGCTTCCTGCAAGCAGGGGACAGAGTGAAAGGCGATCCTCTTGTCTGAAGTGAGCGAACAGAGGCATGTTGGTGCAAAATAAAATAACGAAACAAACAAAAATGACTGTGCAAATATACAAAATATTATTTTAAAAGAGGCATCTAGTATTAGTAATCTCACCAAACATGAGCCCTGATACCCAAGTAAAAACCAATCTAATCTGGATAAAGGGCTGTAAATGCACCAGGTAAGGATCATGTAATCCTGAGATTTGATGAGCTCGCGGAGGTTTGCATTTGTAACTCTGTCCTGAGTTAGGGGGGGTTTGTGGAGTGTAATTCACTGATCTTGAAAAGTGTAATATACCATAAAAACATTGAATTGCTGGTTCACCTCAGGAAAAGTGAAGTGTTTGGTTAGTATGGTTGCCTGGTTATCCCTTAATTCAAAAGTGATGGTGAAAGCAGTAAACTGTTTGGAAGCATATAATTCATACCACACAGGTATTTCCAGGGCTTTCCATTTCTAAAGGAAAATGTCAGGGCATCTAAACCATGTCTCACCGGGAGGTTCAGGTAAAATACATTGTGGCAACTTTGGCTCTAACTAGAGAGAGCGGAGCAGAGCGAGAGAAAAAAATATGATGCACAAAAACCTAGAGAACTTACATCACTGCTGGCATGGAGCACTGGCTGCTGGTGAAGAAATAATCCTGGACATGGCTCTGTGGGATCTTCCGGGAGGCGTAGGAGAAGCAGCAGGAGGTCGGGACATCTGCACCAGCTAAAGAAAAGGGAAAGGGATGTGAGCCTTGGAAGACATTTGACCACTTGTTGCAAGACCAGGATATAGGCAGAGACCCTTTCATCTCAAGCTTTCTCTGCAGCATAAAAGCAAGCACCTTTCTCACCCTTAGGATCTCCTCGTACAGGCAGAGGTAGAGCAGGGAGTACTTTTGACCGCTTGGGATATTTTTTTTCGGTTCTCTTGGTTTAGCTTTGAACCCCACTTCACCCACGGTCCAGAAGTGGACCCATGAATTCCTACTCTCTTATTTTAATAGCTTTTTGCATGGGCACAGGACAAGGCTCTTCAATCTCACACCTTGCGGCACACTCAGCACAGTCATGTTCTTCTTTGCTCCAGGGTTACTGATAACCAAGTAAACAGGTTCATCCTTGTATGTGTTCTAACATCGTATGCATCCGAGCAGTGCTTGATTTGAGCCAGTGGTTTCAGGTGCTGGACACTGGCACTTAATTGTCAACACCACCGGCTCTTGTGACAGTCTGCCATCATTGTGGCACTGTCTGGATTATTTAGAGATGACCACAACAGCAGGTTATTATTAATTCAATCTATATTAAAAATGACTATTACCTGCTGCCCAAACCTTTATAGCTTTAGAGGACTGAAATAGTATTAATTGTCACACTTGTATGAGTGTAATGGTTAGTAGGGGTGTTGTTACTATAATAGGCAGCATGGTAGGGGAAATGTGTGGTGCAATCTACAGTGGCCTCCTGAGGAGAGCCCTGGCACTTTTTTCTTTTACAAATTAAGCAGTGCATTAGGGCTACCTTCTGATGCAGGAGCATCCTCACTTCTTCTCAGGAGGCAGGGAAGATGGAAGGGTGAGCAGGATTGTTGCTCGACCACTATGAGCTTAGTCAAGGAAAACCTCTAAATCTTTCCGCAGCTTTCGCCACATTAGATCACCAGCTTCAGCTAAATAGACTAAACGTTTGTAAACTTGGAACTGGCTGTCATCTGACATGAGTTGTTCTTCACCCACAGATCGCAACAAAAAATAGTTCACTCTTTCTCTGCTCCATCTTCCTCCCACTGCACTATCTTTTGCCAACATGATGTGAGGCAGAAATGCACGAGAACATTATTTATTTAAAAATAATCAGTAAACAAATAAATAAATAAATATGGCAGGAACAGGACTCACTTGGAGCAGTCAGGACCTCAGAGCAGAAGGCAGCCAGGAGGAGAAGAGAGGCAGCAGCCAGGGAGAGGTTCATGTCTGCTTTAGGTCTGGGATGGATCACTGTGCAGAACTAGGTCAGGTAGTGAGCGTTGGGCTGACTGATCTCCCTGTTCAATCCTCCCATATTTATGGACAGAAAACTGGAGTTCCCTGATGCGGTGGAATTTACGGGGGATGAAATGGAAGATTCAAGAGTGGAAACACACACATGATGTGATGGTACAAACTCAGCAGAGCGGAGAGAGCTAAAACTGGCACCTTGAGCAATGCAGGAAATCCGATTTCAGCGGCTCTCGGTCTGCAAACCCCTGTCACTGGCTCAATTTGCAAACCCAATCGAAGAGCCAGAGGAGGAAAGGAAGTGGTGAGACAATGCACTTATTCGTGGAGTTTCTTAGTCTCCAGATGCGGAAGTGGTGATATCTGGGTCTTTCCCTGCCAAAGAATCGGTGGTCCTAAGACCGCTCTGCTCCATGTCATGGGTGGATTTCTTGATCCCACCAGATCCACTGGTTCGGAGACAGCTTTGGGGCATATTACCAAGCAATAGTGATAATTATCGCTATTGCTTGGTTAGAGACAAAAATTTACCGCTGGGCTGTGGCGATTTTCATCGCAGATTACCAAGGTTTATCGCAAATGCGATAAAAAACGGCCGCAATGCATGAATATCGCTGAAAAGTCAGCGATATTCATGCATTACCGAGCTAATGCTCTTAGCCATGTTATCCACTTCCCATTGGATAACATGGCTAAGAACTGCTCAGGGCAGGTGTTAGCTTTTGAAGATATTCGCGCTTAGCGCGAATATCTCCAAAAGTTGGTAATAGGAGATAGCGATGTTAGCGACTGTTTCCAGTCGCTAACAGCTTGGCACGCCCACTTTGCATGTCATTAGTGATAAATATCACTGACATGCAAAGTGGGGCCCAAGATGGTCGCTATCTCCTACTAGCTGTCGCTAACTGGTGTTAGGGAGATCATTTTATCTCCGCTTTCTTGGCTTTTAAAGCCAAAAAAGCGGAGATAAACCCCTTGATAATATGCCCCTTTGTTCCTTAGAATGTGTTTGCTTCATAATGTGCAAGGTCCAAGTACACAGAGCACATGGGTTTCACCAGAGTACAGTAAAAAGTAAAAATATTAATAATAATAAAAGTATCAGCTAACTAGTGGTAATACTCATAACACTTCCTTACTGCTCTAAAATCCTGCAGGATTGCCAAGTGTTGATGTCACTTACCTCAGTGTAGCTCACTCTGCGTTGCATTGATAATGTCAACACAGGCATTCTTTGGACACATCCATTATTGTTTTGTAAATGTAGCCTGCTATTATAGTTGAGCCATGCACCACCCTCAATAGTAAAGCCTCGTGCGGCGCTGCACAGATCAGTCCAATTCTCATCCTGCACAGAATCTCCACCTGAGCACAAGGCAAACTCATCACAACTCTGGAACAGATGACACACACAATAAGCTCCTGAGCCACCAGCGGTATTAGTCATAACCATATCAGCTTAGAAATTGTTACAAACCCCAGTGATTCTTGAGTCAATCAGCCATTGTCAATTGTATGGACATCTATGGCAGTGTCTTTGAACAAATTGCACACGTACAACGTTAAGGATAGAGGGGCTTATTTACAAGCCCCTGCCCCACTTTTGCGTCATTTCTAAATATGCCCCAGTGAATTTTTCGCAATTTGTTACAAAAAACTTTTAAAAAATGTGAAGGTTACAAAATTCTGCACATTCGGTCTTTTGAGTGAAAATCGCGATTTTCACATTTATTTGAGCAGTGTTACCTCTCCATCAGGTGTTTAATTTGTAAAAAAATTAATAAAAAGAGCTGGGGTTGAAAGGTTTTCATAGAAGCACACCACGAGGGCTGTTGAGAACCAAGGCTGCCTAGCCGCCTCTGCTGTGTAACACCAAGGTAGCACATTCTTGATTTTGCCTCATGCAGCTTTTTAGGTTGAGGCTACCGTCGCACTGCGTAAGCAGTGGGCAGAGCCGAAATCTTATGTGTGTAGTATGGGGTCCTGAACACGCCCCTCTTCTCCAGTGGCTGGCCTCGTAAATGCTGGCCAGCCATTGGAGGAGAGGAGCGTCACTCAGTTCAGGGCCCGCCTTGACGCGATTCGGGGGCGTTTCTGTGTGTTTTTTTAAGTCCCGCCCCCCACACCCTCCCTCTCGCCGTCCCATTGTCCGTGCCTTCTCCCTCCCGCCCGCCCACTCTCCGTGCCTCCTCCCTCCCGCCCGCCCACTGTCCGTGGCCCTTTTTCACCCTCGCACCTGCCCTATCACAACCCCAGCCAGAGCACCTTCACATCAAACGCTGCCTTATCTGGGTTTAAAATGCGGCAGGACAGCGGCCGGCGGCCTTTGTCACGGAAATCAGCGGTAATGTTAACAAATGTAAAAGCGGTTACACCAGACCCGGTAGATGGAGGGAACAGCAATATATTGAACGCTCCTTTCTGGATTAAATCTACATCAGAACACAGAATAATCCTGTGAAATCCTCCCCCTTGTTACCCAATGAAATTCGATTCAGTAAAATATCTGGAACTGCGGAACAGCGGAAGTGACATCCAGTGTTATGTTCCATTGTAAGAGTATTATTTATTTAATATAGGCACGGACTCGTCCTACTCTATTAATGTTCTAGAGTCCCGAGTCCGTGCCGTATAGTTCTGGGGTAGTTGGGAAGCAGTCTTTGTTACTGGCAGATGTCCTTTCGTGATAATAAAGCGATTTATTACTACATTCCTGACTCACTTAACATCCAGCTTGCTTTTGAGTCCCCTGAAGACATCGCAGGATTGCCTTTGTACCAACCTTTTCTCTTCACCTGTCCCCTTATCACGGTCGAGAAGATGGGGAGAGAGCGAGGAATGTAAATTATAGACAATAAGGCGATCTCTTTAAACCCGGTTTACTTTCTGTTCCTTTCACTGTTCGGTTAGTGCCAATAGTAGATAATTGTAAGCTTGAGTAAGTCGCTGGTACCCCTTAGTAATGCCCCTCCTCATCCGCTCCACAACCAGAACCCTAGTAGCAACATATGTATTGCCAGAATGCACACAGTCAGAGAAATGCCTAATTTTATTTTAATTCCAACCAAAATCCCAGCCCATTTTCATAATCTGCGGACGCAGGGTTCAGTTTGCCAGTCTCAGTTGAACGTCAGTGAAAGACGTTCCCGAGTCCATGTGAGTCTTGCCAGTTCATCCGATAAACAGTAGCAGTTACCGGGGCTTGAGGGCATAGCTGTACTATGGGAAAACGAGTGGAACTTGAAGGGGGAGGGGCCTATCTTTAAAGTGCCCTCGCTTAGGTCTCTGGCATGAGCAATTCAAACTGCCAAATGCAACAGTCAATGTTTCTAGGGAGTGTAGGCTATATTAAAAGTGGTGCTTTGTAAAGAAAACTGTCTTTAAATGGTGATTGCTTAAAACCCATTAAAAGTGTTCATTTCTTTAACAAAATGTTTTTAAATTGCTGATTTTACATGTTTGATAGTTTGGAAATCCCAGGTTCATATAACGTGCCCCGATTTAGGTTTGTTGAGGTACTTCCAGCTAAATGCTGCCTCCAAGGCCCAGTCGGGCATAGTGGGCGGATCCATCAGCAATGTGGAGTGCGTAGGAGTGGTGTTGTGTATTTCCTTAGGCTTTTTGCAAGCACAAGCTTGTGGCAGATTCGAGCACTTTTGAACTGACCTGCTACTACCTGGCATCCTAGTTCATGGGGAGAGCCACAGGGGACAAGGTGGGCCATGGCACTCCAGTCTTGCCTGCCTACCTGCTAGGGTTTCATACAGGAGTAAGGAGCTGCTCTGCTAAAGCTTGCGCCAATGTGAACACTGCTATGGATGCCCTAGTGGAGAGGGTAAAAATCTGGGTTTCGTGAAAAGCTTGTGCATGGTCCCTATGGTTGTGAAGGATGAATTTGGAATCTAGGTTGCTAAAAAAAATGGGAGTTTGCCTCGTATAAGGAACACTTTTTAAGATGTACCAAGAAGTTTTCTTTTATCTTAGATTGACAACGATTAAACTAAAAAATAAGAGACTTTTTAACATTATTAATATTGAGTTCACTTATTTATACAAGAGGAGAGGGAGTGAGACCTTTATTTTAAATGTATTATAGTCAACTGCATTTTTGTTCACCTCTTTTCTAGTAACAACGTTTATATTGGGATAATTCATTTAAATAAAATTGGACTGCATGTAGGATCATTATTTCAAGAGTGGCATTAATAAAGCATTGTTTTTTATAAACTGTTATGTCGTCTAGCATATTTTTGAATAGAAATAAAAAATGAGTGTGGTGGTCAAAAGGCTCACTGTGCAGCGGAGTCAGAACTCTCCTGTGCCATTTGTGTATGCAATTCTTTGACCAGATGTATTTTAATTTATTATGAAAATGACTCTATATATTTTGAAAATCATATTTTCGTAGTGAATGTGCCACTGATAGCGTGTATAGGCACGGAGTTCCAGGGAGTCCTCAGCCCCACATTTCAAGAAATTGCTTCTAACCTTAATAGCCTAATGTTCTCTTCCAAAAGTAGTTTTCTAATCCCCAAAGCTACCTGAAAGCAGAGCGCTGCCAAGACAACAGTAAGAGATGATAGCGGAGCTTATCACATGCCTTACGGCCTCCTTGGAAGGTATTAAATGCAGAGAATCCACGCACTTGTGTGGTCCTGAGTCAGTTGCCTTTTTTCTCCTCCTGCCACGTGGTACCAATGCGTGCATTATATCCCTGGAAGATTCCGAAGAGATTTTCCTGGAAACTGCCTACTGTCAGAGCATGTCTTCCTGAGGTTTGGGTTTCTTATGTTTAGATTTTTCAGAAAGTTCAGAAAAATTGTTACTAAAGCTCCTTGAAGCGCTTTCTTCCCAGTGGGCGAATACCACGCAGCTCCTTCAAGCCGGTGCTGCAGAAATAGCCCAGGCCACTGAGGCTCCTCGAAGATCGTGCACAGGCCGTTCAGCTCGTTCACGCCTATGCTGACCCAGGGCACAGACAGTACAGCGCCTTGAAGCCAGACAGAGAACACAGGCAGCTGCTACTCATTGAATCCATTACTGCTTAGAAATCAAATCACCTGCCGCCGCCGGGCAGCTCAGGTCGCTGAAGCCCCCTGAAGCCCTTGCGACCAGGAGAGCACAAACCACTACAGCTTATTGAAGCCCTTGCTGTCTAAAGTGCTTTACCGCCTAGAAATCGCCCGCCCCGGGCGGACAGCGCAGGCCATGCAGCTCCTTGAAGCCTACCAGGAGGGCACACACGATAACAGCTCCTTGTAGCCCTGCCTGCCTAGATAACTTTTGGTCTGAACCCCCTTCTAGCCCTTAAGCCAGAAACAGCACAGGCCTCTGTGACACTTTAAAGCCGCGCTGCAAAGGAAGCAAAGGTGGCCCAAAGCGTACATGATGCTGCAGCTCCTTGAAGGCAGAATGCCTAGAGAACATAGCGCTGCTGGACAACGAGTAGCTTAGAGCACACAGGCCATCTGCTGTCTTTGAAGGCCCAGCGGCCTAGTGAGCACCGGCTGCAGCAGCTCTTGATCCCTGTACTGCTCATTGACACCCGTTGCCGCCTTCTAAACTCAGGCCCCGTAGCTCATTGAACCCCCTGCTGCCTAGAGCGCTTCAGGCCGCTGCATCTCATTGAAGCTGCTGCCACACAATGAAGGTAGGCCGATCCAGCTCTTCCACTCCTCCCGAGGCCCTGTGAATAAATGCAGGCTGCGGCAGCACTTTGTAGCAGACACTGCCTGCCTACAGAACACAAGGCGCTTGCTGCAGCGCCTTGAAGTCCCCGCTGGCCAAATAGAACTTCTGTAGCTCTTCCGCTCTCGGATGGCTCAACAGCGCAGACGGCTAAGACCGGTCCTTCCCGCGGTGAACCGGAGCAAAAGCGCTATGCTTTAGCACCTTGAAGCCTGTTGCTCGTGGTGCTCCTCCCACTGTGTATCTGGATTCTGGGACCAGCCTTCAGTTTTTGGCTCGGGAACAGCCCGAACCTGCACCGCCTGCCGCCCCGCAGCCTCGCACGGCTATAATTATGCCGGTAATTACAGGGGCGAATTAAACCTTCACTTCTGTTCTTTCATATGATAGGTCTGAGAGCGGAAACTTATCTGGTGGGGGGGGCTTGCAGTGTGTCGGGGGGCTCTTTGTGGGGGGGCTCGCAGTGTGTGGGGGGGCTCTGTGTGGCAGAGGGGCTCTGTGTGGGTGTGTGGGGGAGGCTCTGTGTGGGTGTGTGGGGGGGCTCTCTGTGGGTGTGTGGGAGGGGCTCGCAGTGTGTGGGGGCTCTGTGTGGGTGTGTGGGCGGGCTCTGTGTGGGTGTGTGGGGGGGCTCTGTGTGGGTGTGTGGGAGGGGCTCGCAGTGTGTGGGGGGCTCTGTGTGGGTGTGTGGGGGGATCAGTGGGGGGGCTCTGTGTGGGTGTGTGTGGGGGCTCTCTGTGGGTGTGTGTGTGGCATTTGCCAGAGATTAAGCTATTGGCATTGTAAATGACAATGCCATTTATTTATCTGTTTTCAAAACCAACACATAAATAAAAATGTTGTCATTTACAATGCCAATAGCTCTAACTTTTGCAAAGGCAAAACCGTTGCATTGTAAATGCTTGTTTTCCACGATACTAATCTTCCTATCTCTATCTCACTGTTGATTTTTCATTTTCGTCACCGTTTCCTCCCTTTGACTTTATTTTCTTATCTCATCTTCCTCCGTATTTCTCCCGTATCTGCCTGCTCTATTTTGCTCTGCCTCAAGATAAATTAAGCACTGGCAAATTAAATGTAATTTAAAGTTATAATTTGAACAACTGTTTTTCTCCCTCACCTAATGCTCCCATCCCCTTTTGACAAGAACTCCTTTTCTGTGACTGTGGACTGTAACATGCACCAGTATTTTTATAGGTGTAGAGTAGAACTGTATAAAAAACATAAAATTATTAACACCAAAAAATCTTTCTCATTTTTGAAAAATGTCACCTGTCAGCCCGTTTTGTTTGCTTCTTTTCATTTGCGAGCATCATAGCTGTGCATCTTTTCTGAAATTAGACGTTTTAAAGTAAACTCGAGAAAAAGTGGCAAATCTACATTTAGAGCATACTAACACTAAATATTGCACCATACCACTAAGTGTGAGAAAAATTGCATGTGCTAAGTAAAAAAAAAGGAGGAAATTCCGAAACCCACAAGAAGCAAAAATCAGGAACCTCATAACCTATCACTTGTGTAATAAAAAAAACTCTTTGCACACCCTTAAAAAGGCCAGCCTCCATTCCGTACAGTACGTTTTCTCATTTCTACAACTTGCTTCCAAAGACCTTTTTCAGTTGGTTGGGCAAGACATACAAGTCCACTTGTTACAACCAACAAGTGGGTCACCGGCTCACTCTTATAGCTGCAGGCATGTTTCACAACCTAACCAGACCTACTAAAACACAAGGGCAGTTAAGAATGCTTATTCTTGATAACTGTTAATGAAAATTGAATAAATACCATATCCTCACCAGATGTTTGGCTACAATCTTCTCACAGATTGGTCTTTGTCATTCTGTGGGTAAGCCTTTTTTATGTCTCCCTTGCAGCCAACTTCTAGATGTCTATTGTCAAAGACATTGTGGATAGCGACAATATTTACAGTGGGCTTATGTTCAGCCCATTGGTTATCATTGGTTGGCTTTTTTATCAATCTTCATTTCCTAGCATCATACTGATGGCGTCCCTTCCTTTTCTTGTCTTAGTGTCTTCCATGGAGCATAGCTTCGTTACCATCCTTTTGATTGGCTGACTTGTATCTTTTCATGGCTCAATCCCAGGGGACTACTTCTCCCTTTTTTCAGCACTTTCATCGGAGTGCATGTGTTTTCTTGCTGTCTCCTGTGTGCCTCTTTTCCTTTCACATCTCTGTCCCTCAATCCTCTCCATGTTCCACCCACTTCAAGGGGCTTACCCCTCCCTGTCCCACTCAGCTTTTTAATCTTTTTAGGTTTTGCCTGCAAGTGCGCACGTAGTGCGCATGCGCTAAACAAGCATTTACAATGCAACGGTTTCGCCTTTGGAAAATTTAGAGCTATTGGCAATGTAAATGACAATGCCATTTATTTATCTGTTTTCAAAACCAACACATAAATACAAATTTTGTCATTTACAATGCCAATAGCTCAAACTTTTCCAAAGGCGAAACCGTTGCATTGTAAATGCTTGTTTTAATACTGTGTGCAATAGAATTTAAAAAATAATGACTGTCACATGCACAATGCTTTCAGTCACTAGCTGGGACCTCGAGGCACTTTAAGCGGTCACCACTATTCTACGAGTGCCCCAATCAGGATTCAGTTGGTTGACTGCCTAGTGACACACACACACTTTATTTTTCAATTAAGGTATTTATTTATTTATTTATTCAAAGTTTTATATAGCGCGAACAAGATCCTTACAGATATCAGAGCGCTTCACAAAGACAGGGCAGGGGCAGTAGGAGTGAACAGAGATAGTGGGAGCAGTATAATAGTCACTAGCATGGTAGGATAATAATAACATACATAAGACATATCAATATACAATCAGGTAAACAAGTAATATAAGACGGCACAAGTCATTGATCCCACTACAGAGGTGTTCAGGTACACCTTGGGTGTGTGGATGGCTGATACCAATGTCCTAGTATAGAGAGAACACTGAGTGAGGGCATCGGGAGAGTGACTGAGTAAGCCAAAGTGTATCATATATTGGTCGGTAGTGTTCCCACCAGGTAGAAGTATAGTGCCAAAGGACAGGGTGAGCAGTGATACAAAGCAATCTTATCTGTAATTACCTCAAGGTGAAGGGGAACAAAATTGTTGCAGAACATTTGGTTTTAGTTTTTTAAGCCACGTCACCAACTTTGTTTTCAGCATCAAAGTTCACGTAGTTGTTTCTATGCACCTCAACCTCTGGATGACCTAGGAAATACCCTGTACGAGGCTGGAACTGGAGCCCATCAGCAGCGCAGCCCAGCACACACCAGCCAAAGAACTCTGTGTGTCCTGAAGCTGCAGCAGCCCTAGCTGACACAACATGGGTGGTGGTGAGCGGTGGTGGTGGTGAGGTGGGGGGGGAGGGAATGGCGACTGCCACGATCGAGGATTTACAGAAACAGCAAAGTCTGAGGCTTGCTCACCCAACCAAAAAAACGGGAAGTCTCTCTAATCGTGTGCATGATAGGGCCATTCAAGAGGATAATATTATAAAGATGTGGCGAATAGGACAGGTGGCAGCAGCCAAGATGTGCCTAAGAGCACACATGGTGGTAGCACAGAGGAGGCTCTGGGGCAGTAAACTGGACAAGGGGAGGGTAGAGGTGGGTGAGCCCATAAAAGCTCGAGCCAGATGCCATGCTCTGCCCAGGGTACTCTTGGAGACTCGAGCCCAAACGAGCCGAGCTTACATGTGACGTCTGTCTGCCACCCACACTATTCGCAGGCGCCAAGAATTAAAGACAAGGCCTTTCGTGTAAGCAGGCAGAGGAAATCAAACGCCTATGTAGTGGTGGGATCCCTCAAAGTAAAACCACAACATTTCGGATCAAGCTCGCTTCTCTGCATAACCAAATCGTGGGATTCTAGGCGATGGGTTGTTTCTCGCAGCTTCCTCTTCACTGAGACATATGGGAGAAGCTTCAGATGCATGCTTTCAAGAATAGGTGTTCTGTGCCAGAGCCTCTGGCACTGAATATAAACTATGAGGCTGCAGCATGTACAGCAAGAATCCAGGTCACAAAAAGGATGCAGGACAACGGATAACCTCGCGCTGAATAACAGGTGTTTATTGTTACCAAATTAACGGAACACATTTTATCGACCTCAGAAGGATGAAGGGCTGAGCGGACCCGCCAGGATTCGAAACCCGGACCATGGGATCAAACACAGGGGGTGCTAGTCCACTGAGACACCAGACCCACATTTTAGTTCACTATTGGCATTTCTGGGGAAGGCACGTATGTTTTTTTTAAACTATTACCTTCATTGCAGCAAAGGATATATCTTGATGCGAAAACGCTATGAGTGCTTATTTTGTAAAAATATTGAGCGCAGCCCAAAACACCGCGCAGAAGCCCGTGGCCAGCTGCTTAAATGTCCACCCGCCGAAAAGTAAGGATGCTTTTTCAGCGCCTCTTTACTCCACTATCATCACTCCCTCCCCTTTTAACTCACTCTTCCCAGTACCTACAGTCTCCCTTTTGATGTATTTCCGCATATATCTCCCACCCCATCCCCATCGTTCTCCTTTTGTACGTTTTCCTCCCTGCTTGCTCGCCATAAATGTGAGATGAGGAAAAAGAAGTGCCGGTCCACAAAATGAGGGTGGGCCCCCATGAACAACCACCGGCTCAAATTAAGCACTGACCACATGTCAAAGCAATACAATTAAAAAATGAAGAGGCCATCATATTTTACATGGTATGTGTTGCATGATTTACAGCACCAAATATTTTTCAAGGCACGGCTCGTGCGCATGATTTTAGAGCCAGGCCATTGGCTCGGCTTTCTTGATTTTTTTGGGGCTCGCCCACCTCGTGTGAAAGTAAAGCGGTGTGTAGAGCTCACAGGGCGGGAGTAAAGTACCACAGAAGATGCGATGGGTGAATACTTCCTCGGAGCAGGAGCCTCTGCCCACGGGCCGGCAGAGGAGACGCAGACGAGGAATTAAAGTTACAGCATAGTATTAGAGTGTGCCTTCACACTTAAAAACAAAAATATGACATTTGGAAAGTAAAAATGCAAATAGCACGTTCGAAAGAAAGATCTGTACTCGAGAAACTACTCACACGTGGTGCAGGCAGCTTGAGACCTCGGAGAAGGCACCACTGCAAGTTCGGAAGTGTGGGATCCCCCAAGTGCTCACATTAAGCGCCACGAAACAACCCTGGGCACAACTAGGCGCTATCAACTCCATACCCATGTGCACCATATACCCGTAAAGAACATTACCTGGCTCCAGCACGCACGTCACCGAGCAGCCCGACGAGGTGTAGGAGCAAGTCCTGGCTTTGGCGTCCCGCTCAGGCGCCTCGAAGTCCACGTTGGCGCACCAGCTGCGCTCCACAGTCGGCGGGAGCAGCGGCTCGGTCTCCATTGCGGCTGGGGACCGACTCAGCCAAGCAGTTCCAACCTCAACCCCCCGGGAGTCCTCTTCAACAGGGTCGCAGTACTGTCAATTATGTCTTTAAAAATATTGTGCTTCTTAATCTTCACACTGGAAAAGTATGCGGTGAAAAAATGTAATTTAAAAAATCGACTTCAAGTCTTTCTGGTCTGTTTTTGCTCAGCCTGCAAAGATGAAAGTAGTGATGCAACATCTAACTTTCTGATAGCATGTCGCACGAAAAAGCCCATGGAAACTAAAATGGTAGCCGGTCAGACTGGACCAGTCTTTCCTTTGCCCTGTGGGGCTCGTGGAGTGCGGGCTGACTCCGGGCAGGCAGGGAAGAACTTTACCCCAGGTTCAGCAAAGCCAGCACTTTCTCCCACGGTTTCTTGGACCTCACAGCGCCTGCCAGCACCGGCTGCCTTTATTTTGCAACCTCTTCCTGGACAGGGGCCGCTGGGAGTTGTAGTCTTGTTTGTTCTTTCCTTTCTTGGCACTATACCGTGCGCGGGACATATGTAGATGAAACGGGAACCCAATCCCATAGCATGGTTGACTATGATACTTGTAGTTTAGCGTTAAGTATTATAATCCTTAACAAGTTGTATGTCTGCACCCTGGCACGCAGCATTCTGGCCTGCCACGCTGGGTAGCGCCTGCAGCTCGCTTTTAGCGTGTTCAGCTGGGAGGGAAGGCAGGCAGAGGGCCGGGGGCCAGAGTGGTAGAGGGGGTGCCATAGATGCGGCAGGCTTTTTTTTTGGTGCTCTTATCTGGCACGAGGGCAGACTTTGTCGCGCAATATTTTGATAGTCATAATGCCTTGCACGCAGCCTTGAAAACAACGACCATAACGGAAGGAAACTCTGTCCAAGCCGGCACTGCGTCTCTGGCTTCACCTTTCTGCCAGCAGGACTTGCGCAACGTAAAATACACAGCGTAGGTGTTTCAAGGGAGAGAGGGAGGGCGAGGACAGGGGAATGAATGGACGGGGGTGGGATGGGAGTGCGTGTAGGGATTCGGGGGCGTGCTCTCCCCTTCCCATTGGCTGGAAGGTAAAATTCCAGCCAATGGGAAGAGGAGAGGGCGTGACTTAAAAAAAGACACGGAAACGCCCCCGAATCGCGTCAAGGCGGGCCCTGAACTCAGTGACGCTCCTCTCCTCCAATGGCTGGCCAGCATTTACGAGGCCAGCCAATGGAGAAGAAGGCGTGTTCAGGCCCCCATACTACAAACAAAAGATTTCGGCTCCGCCCACCCACTGCTTACGCAGTGGGACGGTAGCCGAAACCTAAAAACCTCTTGAGTTCTATGTCGGATGATGACCCGCCTCTGTCTCTCATTGGCTAGCTCCATAAATGGAGGCTAGCCATTGGGAGACAGAGGCTGTCAATCGCGCTTTCTCTTGCCCCGCCCCTTTGTCCTGGGCCGCGCTGCGATTGGCTGCCGGCCCGGGACACCCCCGTGACGTCATTCCCGGGCCGCGCTGTGATTGGCTGCCGGCCCGGGACCTGACTTGTTTGTTTGTTCTCTCCTTTATGAGGTAAGTTGTGCCCCCTCCTGCCTGCTGTCCGTGTCTTTTTCACCCTCCTCCCGCCCGCTGTCCGTGTCTTTTTCACCCCCCTCACGCCGTCCGTGTCTTTTTCACCCCCCTCCCGCCCGCTGTCCGTGTGTTTGCCCCCCTCCCTCCTTTATATGCAAGCATGCATAATCCCGTACTTTTGGGGTGCTACTGTGGGTCTCTAATGGATTTGTGGTTTGCGGTTTTAATGCAGTATATCATATATTTATTTAATTGTGTTTTGCAGGTTTACTGTATTTGATGTTAGACGTCGGCGCGTGCGGTTGCTCATGCAGTGGTAAGGGTGAAGGGGTGACAGTTCAGTGGGGCTGGGGGTTGCATTTACCCTCCTTATTCTCCCTCCTCTTGCCCCTCACGCCCCACACATCCCGGACGCATTCCATGGGCCCTGGGGTCTGGGAGTCGCGACTCGCGCGGCCACTCGTTGCGCATGCGCAGTACGGCCCCCCTCGCGCCGGCGCCATAGAGTTTGCGCCCACCGCGGGCAGAGCGGCCCCGGCGCGCAGTGCTCTCTGGGATACGGGGTGTCTGTCTGGGGCAGTTCCGGATTCCCCTCTGTGGCCCGAGCGTTGGTCCCGAGAGGTGAGGGGGGCAGCGGGGCGTGGGGCTGGCAGAGTGGGGGGCGCACAGCGGGGGGGGGAGGCCTTGGAGGGGCCGTGGGTGCTGCCACGCTCCGGTGCCGCGTGGACAGCGGTTTATGAGCGCATTCCGTGCATACCGAGCCCTGCGGCTCCCACGGCCACGTCTCACACTCTGGGGCGGGTGTGGCCCGCCGCCGGGGGGCCCACTGGCGCTGGGTGGGCATGGGACCCTCCAGACCCCCGTCACCCCGTCCCACAGAGGGAACCGAGCCCCTGTCACCCCCGGGACCCCCTAGTCTCATGGCTGTGGCAGCATCCTTCAAGATGAGGAAGAGAGGGCGGAGTGGAGGAAGGGCGTGGAACTGAGGGGGTGCTGGGAAGGGGGTGACAGAAACCTGGGGGTGAGCAGATCTAGAGAAACTGGGGTGGGGCAGGAGCTTGGAGTGTATAACTAAGTCTGGGTTGGTGGGTGGGTGGGGTATGAACTTAGTGTGGAACTGAATGAAGGTTGAGGTGGGCGTGGAACTGGAGGTGGAGGCTAGGGAGGGAAGGAGGGGGGGGCAGAAGCCTGGGGGTGAGCAGATCTAGAGACCGGAAGCTTGGTTGGGACAAGAGCTTGGATGTATAACTGTGTCTGGGTGGGTGTGGCAGAAGGCTGTGGTGCACGTAGAACTGAAAGTGGGGGCTGTGTGCATGTAGATCTGAAGGTGGGGGCTGTGGTGCATGTGGAACTGAAGGTGGGGGCTGTGGTGCATGTGGAACTGAAGGTGGGGGCTGTGGTGCATGTGGAACTGAAGGTGGGGGCTGTGGTGCATGTATAGCTGAAGGTGGCGGCTGTGGTGCATGTAGAACTGAAGGTGGGGGCTTTGGTGAATGTAGAACTGAAGGTGCGGGCTGTGTTTGGTGCATGTAGAACTGAAGGTGCGGGCTGTGTTTGGTGCACGTAGAACTGAAGGTGCGGGCTGTGTTTGGTGCACGTAGAACTGAAGGTGCAGGCTGTGTTTGGTGCACGTAGAACTGAAGGTGGGGGCTGTGTTTGGTGCACGTAGAACTGAAGGTGGGGGCTGTGGTGCATGTATAGCTGAAGGTGGCGGCTGTGGTGCATGTAGAACTGAAGGTGGGGGCTGTGGTGCATGTAGAACTGAAGGTGCGGGCTGTGTTTGGTGCATGTAGAACTGAAGGTGCGGGCTGTGTTTGGTGCATGTAGAACTGAAGGTGCGGGCTGTGTTTGGTGCACGTAGAACTGAAGGTGGGGGCTGTGTTTGGTGCACGTAGAACTGAAGGTGGGGGCTTTGGTGCATGTAGAACTGAAGGTGGGGGCTGTGGCGCATGTAGAACAAGGTGGGGGCTGTGGTGCATGCATTATTGAAGGTGGGGGCTGTGGTGCATGCATAACTGAAGGTGGGGGCTGTGGTGCATGCATAACTGAAGGTGGGGGCTGTGGTGCATGCATAACTGAAGGTGGGGGCTGTGGTGCATGCATAACTGAAGGTGGGGTCTGTGGTGCATGCATTATTGAAGGTGGGGGCTGTGGTGCATGCATAACTGAAGGTGGGGGCTGTGGTGCATGCATGACTGAAGGTGGGGGCTGTGGTGCATGCATAACTGAAGGTGGGCGCTGTGGTTCTTGTAGAACTGAAGGTGGGGACTCGGGTAGGGGTAGAAGTGTGGGAGGTGGCTCGGGTGGGGGTAGCACTCAAGGGGGGTCTGAGAAGGGTGGGACATAATTCTGGGAGGTGAGCAGAGCCAGGTGCTTGGAGCTGGGTGGTCCTGGCAAGAGTGAGAAAGTAGTGCTGAATGTAGGGACCTGTAGGAGCAGAAATGAAGGTGGCGAGTGTGCGACACAAACCTTTATCTAAGCAGAGATGGAACTCTGGCTCTGGGGCCAGAGCATGGAAGTGTGTAACTACTTCTGTGGATGTAGGTTAGGAGCTTAGGGTGTAGCACTAAGGATGGAGGCCGAGGAGCGCGTGACAGAGAAACTTTGGGTGTGAGTAGGGATGAAGATGGTGATTTGGGCGTGCGGGCAGGAGGAATGGTGCACAACTGAAGGTGGAAGTTGGGACAGAAACTTGGGTGGAGAGAAGAACTGAAGATGGAAAGTTGGAATTTGGGATTGGTACAATAGCTTGGGTGGGAGTAGATCTGGAGAAGGAAACTGGTCTGGGTGAGCCGAGAACAGGGCAAAAGATGGGGGATTGAGAGCTATGGTGTGAGAAGCCGATGGTGTATAATTGAAAATGGGGAAGATAATTGAGAAATTTGAAGTGTGAGGAAGGTGAAATGAGGATCAGGGAGCTTACGTGGGTGATGCATCAGTTGGGGTGACACTAGTGTTGAAAATGGAGAGCTGAGGTGGGTGGGACAGGTTTGGGGTGAAGGGGAGAGCTGAAAATTGGGATTTGGGATCTGGTCAGTGTAGAACTGGAGCGGACAGCAAAAGTCTCCCTTTTTTTTTTGCACAGATTGAACGTAGTACTTAAAACAACATTAAAAGCGGACTACAGGATGCCACATGGAATATGGACAGATGTGGGAATACTTTAAAAAAAAGTTAATATTCTGTTTTGTTTTCTAAATATAAAATGTGTTAGAAGTATTTAGCTAAGTATTACTAATTCTAGACCGGTTTTGGCTTATCAGGGGCTTCATCAGCGAAAAGCAGCTGGATATCTTTACTGGTATACACGGCCCGCTGAGGAAAACAGAAAAGGCGGGGGGTAGAATACTTGAATTAAACTCGGCACTGGAAATTACTTGGGGCTGTATCCCACTCTATGCAGAGCCCAGCCTTATGCAGATTAGCCTTGCTTCTGCTCCATTAGCAACAGTTCAGTCCAAATGCACTGGCTAAATTCCCTCTACAATGGAAAGCAAGAAACTCCAGAAGGGCCTTGACCGAATTCTGTCTTCAAGGATGAGGGACAATTTAATTCCTATATTTTTGTAATTAAGTATGCCCACGCATACGTCCTGCGCTGTAAAGGTCCCACCTAAGATGTCGAAATACCTCTTGTGGACCATACACAAAGTATTTCAGTTGCCTTGGGGCAAGCCCATTGCTTACGATGAATAGACTTTCTTGTCACTCATTTGTTTGCGTCTTATTTGAATGCTTTCCTCCTTGTATTTGGCCCACCCGTGAACATATCTTCTTTCCAATCCTTAGGACTGGAAGACTTGCAGCCTTCCACTGCTCCCAATCAGGGACAAACGTTTCTTTTTCTTTGAGCACTCAATGAGAGTGCATGTAATTTCTTGCCCTCTCCTTTTTAGGTCTCGCCTGTCGATGCGCATGCGCATCGAGCAAGCGAGACTATTGCGGCTTATCCACTCTTTATCTACACTGCAAGGAATCGTGGCGATTCCTTGCAGTGCCCGTGACTTTTAAGGTCAATGCGCATGCGCATTGAGCTTATGCGCATGCGCATTGACCTTAAAAGCGCGTGCGCGTGCACGTCCGTCTTTGTTTACCCGCTCCGCCCCCTCCCGCCGTGTCGCATTTCTCCTCCCCCTCCCCTCTCTTCCTTCCGTCTAACGCCGTCTAACTTCCTTCCGCGTAACACCGCCGCAACGGTCACATCCTGCCGTGTCGCACCTCTCCCCTCTCCGCCCCCTCCCCTGCCCGCCCCCTCCCCTGCCCGCCGTGTTACGGTGAAAGGCTTGTTTTTGGTTTGTATAATTTAACCCGCTCCGCCCCCTCCCCTTTCCTCCGTGTCGCATTTCTCCTCCCCCCTCCCCTCTCTTCCGTCCGTCCGTCTTGTTTTCTTTCTCTCCTGCCTCTCCTCGCCAATGTCTTTCTACTTGTAACCCCATTCCATCACTCGCCTCACTCTTCCCTTGTCACCCCACTCTCTCCCTTGTTATCCTTTGGGCTTAACTCAAGGCTTTTCTTTCGTGTCGCACCTCTCCCCTCTCCGCCCCCTCCCCTGCCCGCCCCCTCCCCTGCCCGCCGTGTTACGGTGAAAGGCTTGTTTTTGGTTTGTATAATTTAACCCGCTCCGCCCCCTCCCCTTTCCTCCGTGTCGCATTTCTCCTCCCCCCTCCCCTCTCTTCCGTCCGTCCGTCTTGTTTTCTTTCTCTCCTGCCTCTCCTCGCCAATGTCTTTCTACTTGTAACCCCATTCCATCACTCGCCTCACTCTTCCCTTGTCACCCCACTCTCTCCCTTGTTTTAACTCCAGTCATTGGAAGAGTCTTCGTTCAGAAACTCAATGGAACACACAACACACTGCCAGAGCCCTCGTTCATACCCACCACATTGCTACTTACACCAAACCGCTAAATCTAACACACTTGCCACTTTCCCATCACAAGGTGCGTTTCTTTCTGCTCCCAGAGTGTACAGAGATGTTAAACAAAGCGCATGCTTTATGGTTACAATTATAAACATTGCTGCATCCGACAGCGGTCAGTCAGTAAAGTATCTGCACTCCACTGAAGCGACACTCTGATGCGCACTCGAAATTCCAAACATTGCGTTACAGTAAGTGGTGACAATTAAACTCGACAATATCGCAAAACCATATACGGGCCTCACGATTCAACAGAACGTTTCAAGTACATGTGGGAGGAGAAATAACCTTAACTGTAATAATCTAGACAGCTCTAAACACTGAATCTGACATGTCCTGGAGTGGTTTAGTAACTAAGACCAAAAAATCCCAATGTAATATTAAAGGGAAGTCCCCAAATCACAGACTTTGTGCAGCTTGTAGCGTCACGCTCAGGAAGAGGAATGACAGTTATACATGGGCCTTCCAAGCTGAGGTTTCTTGCTTTGTAGGACACATCAGTGCTACAGATGACACAGACTACTACTCCCCTGTACTGCCAAACCACATGAGCACCCCCTCTTTATTCCACACCCCCTCCCTGAGAGAAATATGCCATTATGATCCTTCCCACAGGACTGTCCCTCTCCGCCAAAGACTGGAGAGGTTCTACCAGGCCAGCCCATAATCTCTCTTCACTAATGTCCCCAATTGAGCCCCTCCTCATCGGCCCCTCCCTAAAGTACCTCCACCCCCGCGCCCCTCCCTAGTAACTCTCCCACCTTACTCTCCACATCAGGCAATGGAGAATAAGCATAGGCAGTCCATGACTATGGTGAAGAATTCCCGCACCTGTCCGTCAGTATCGTGGCTCCTGTTGGATGCACTGCCCCAGGTCACAGCTTGGACTGCCTCTGTACGGGGTATTCAGCGCCTTACGGCCACCATCTTACATTACAAGATCCTACCCGGGTTCGTACTGATGCGCGTGCGCAATACCACCCCTCTACGTACCGCGCTTGCGCAGCATCCACATTGCGCGTGTGCATCACTACGTATTCATTTAGTTACCCCGTAGAGGCTCACAGGAACTGTAGTTTCTAAGATGGACAGAAGCCTCTCATAACGGACAAGCAATAATTCACTGTCCGCTCACCTAATTGTGGCCTGTTTCCACGACGTCTGTCCTTAAAGTATACCAAGTACAAAGAGACACTATTGGCACTAATCTGTCTCCGCACTGTTGTCGGTCAACCAAGTGCTCCCTCACCACAAGTGCCACTAATTGAAATGGTTGCTGGGACTTGTAGTCCACATAAGAAGACTCGGCGGGAAGACGAGCAGAAGAATGCACTACAAGTTTAGGTAAGCACAGCTTTGCTTTTCGTTCCTTCTGGGGTCCCTAAAGATAAACTTCCGCCTAGCTGTAACTATCGTTAAACAATCACAAATAACGTCGTTTTGTTCAAATTGAACTTGAAAGGTTTTACCTTCTACCAAGCACAACAACTGGCAAGAGGAAATTGTTCAAATGAATGGACAGATGTGTTTATCCAATAAAATAAATTGCGTTTATTCAGGCTATGATACGAACACCCACAGGGCGAATAGACAGAGGAGACAGACTTAAGTATGCCGTGGTAACTGTTAACGCTGGGACGTACATGTTGTTAGCTATAACTGAAACTGGTTTTAAAATTACAATTTGTTGAAATTCAACAGATTATAAAGCAGTTTAAAATACACCGATCATAATATTTTATTGTATCATGTACAATTTTAATAACTAACTACATAACAACCATTATCGTTTTAGTGTACCTGGGAAATAGAATGTTGTGTATAAAAAGAGTTCTAGTTTGTATGGTCAAATTTGAAAGATGCCGTAAGAAGAAATGCACTCAGGCCCTCGGCTGCGTCTTGTGGTCTCCGCATCAATTTGTGCTACTTGCTGGTCTTGCTCATGTTATGTGATCCACGGCATGTCCTGATTGCACGAGCGGGACCCGAGGGCTCAGGAAGAGCTCGGCTGACTTCATCCAGAGCGCGCGCATCCCACCCCCGCCCCCTCTGACATCTGCCCGCGAGCGGGACTCTGCTTGAATAATCCCCGCCGCACGAGGCATGGATCCCATTACCGTTTTATGGGTAGTTTAGTAAATTGAGATTTTTTGTCTAGTTGGCAGACTCAGCTGAGAGGCCAACAACTGAATGGGTGCGTCCGAAGAGTCCGGTAGCCTGTACTTCTGCCACGCACTTTTGTTTCTAATGCTTACAGAGCAGGCAGCGCTAGTATCTCACTCGCCTCTCGGCATTCATGCTTAGCTCCCTTTGTTAGTTTTTGGAGGGCAGTGTGATGACCCACTTTGTGGGATAGTTCAGAGTCAGGTAGCCTGCACTTCTGCCACGGTCTCACTAATTCAGAACGCATTTTTTTTTACTGCCTCATTAGTTAACCGCCCCACCTCCACTCTGTTGTCTAGTTGGCAGACTCAGCTGAGAGGCCAACAACTGAATGGGTGCATGCAATAGGTCTCGGAGCATTTGAGTTAGAGCTTTTAGATTTGTTTATGGCTTTTTTTCTTTGTAATTCTTTAGCATTGCCTACAGGAAACAAAAATGCTAAAGATTTAAAAAAACAACCCATAAACAATTCTAAAAGCACAAACTCTAATGCTGCGAGACCTATTGCATTTCCAATGCTTGTTGTGCTTCTTTCCCCTTGAAATATGGCTCTCCCACCCATGCATGTGGCATAACAGGTAGAGCTGCTGACTGTGGAGCTGGGGGACCAGTTTCGAATCTCAGCGTCAGTTCAACATCCTGTGATTCAGGGCAAATCACTTTGGGGGTGATTACGCGTTCGTAATCGCTGAACCCATGATGTGAGTCCCTGGACCGCCAGATTCGCGATCCACCAGTTGTATTACAATTACGCTGGTGGAACTGCCACAGGCCCGCCAGAGATCATGGACCTCCCGGAGACCCTATTAAGCTGACTGTGCCACTGCAGCACCGCCTGAGCATATTAGATTTATTCGCACTATCACGGCTTTCATGGCTCTAAGGAAACAAGGGGGGCCCTCCAGGGCCCCCTGTTTCCTCAGGGCCATGGGGTACCTGCAACATGTGCCCCTGTGTGCATTCACCCCCTATCCTGCACAGTATTGACTGCAGAGTCCATGGCGTGAGTAGGAGAACGGCCTTTGGTGCTCCTATTGCAGTGCCTTTTTAATGGGCAACCCCCACCGCCCACCAGAGGTAGCATTGCGACTTTGGCAGTGTAGCTGCCTGCTTCCACATCTCCACAGTCGCCATTAGGCTCTTAATCTCCCCGTGCCCACCAAAAATGAATATGTTCTTGTGTAATATAACTGGTGCTCTTGTAAAGCGCTCCAATACCTTCAGGTCGAGTTCACGCTATACAAAACTGCAACAACAAAAACATGTATGCTGCTTGTGACTCCGTGTTGCCCAACCGACAAATTGCAATCCCCCCCCCTCACCCGTGCCAGGGGTTGAACAGCTGCACATTTGTCATTGAGCGCCTTTGCTCTGTTTGCCTCACCATCCACGACTCCGCGCCTTGTAGAGCAGGCCTCTAGCGCCTAAAAGTGTTTTCTTTAATGTTGCTTCTGTGAAGGTATGGTGAAGGTCACATCCTGCTCTCCTATGAGGTCACTTCCTCTTTGTTGGGTTGGTTGGCAGTTCACACAATGGCAGCCCGTCTGAAGTAGAGAGATTCTAGCAAAGCCCGTTTTAAACATTAAATGCTGTGCGAAGGTTTTTTTATGGTTAAACCCGGCAGAAGTTAACGGTTGGTGAGAAGTAACTTTGTGCTGCTTAGAATTAAAAGCGCGTGTGGCTGGGCCTTTGTCTAGAGTGCAGAAGTAGTGTGAAATAGTGCACGTGAAAGTGATGGTAATTTAAGGCTTGTGATGAAGAAGTTAATGAAGTGCCTATAGAATGCAGAAAGTGCACTCCCCAATCCAGCTCTTATCTTGTTGGAGTGCACGCCTCGCTCCATGTTTGGATGTTTCTGCTGCGCATTCCTCGGTAATCGCAGCGTGAATCCCAGGCCCCGGCTGACCCGTCCGCATCCACCGAAGCCCGGCTGCCCTGACAGCTGGGGGAGTGGAGGCGGCTGCAATCTCACAGCTGCACGGACACAATGTGCCATCAGCCTGAACAGGAAATGAAGGGAAGAGGGCTCTCTTTGTGCCTGCCTAAGCGCCTTCTCTCCTTGCTCACTGCACCCACACTTATATGTGGATGTCTGAGTTAAGTGTTGGTCCTCCCCTGCCTCTCCAGTACATGGTGGCATAGGTCTAAGAGCCGCGACCCTTGCATGGGCCTTCCCAGATACTTCACAAGTAGCCTGGACATGCTGTGCCTTTCATCTTCTGCGCCATGTGCCTGTCCACTTTCAGCAGGGCCTCTCTCGTGGGTTTTAATATGGCGTTGGCTTTAAGTGGATGCCGGTTCGCTGTTAGGAGTGCTATCGGCTTGAGCCCTCCCAGGATGTCTTGTTCGACCTCTAGCCATACTGGTATGTACGTTTGTGTGGCATCTATCCAGGCGATACCCTGTCTCGCCAGACATGCCGTTTGGTATGTCTTGAAGTTCGCCAGATTAAGGCCTCCGAGGTCTCTTGACAGTCTTAGTTTTTGTAGGCTTATCCTTGGCTTTTTGTTTTTCCATAGAAAGATGTTTATAAGTTGGTCCAGTTTTTTGTGGAATATCTCTGTCATCGGGAGAGGTAGCATTGTTAGCGTGTAGTTTATTGCCGGTGTTATCATCATTTTGATGGTTTCAATTCGCCCCCACCAGCTGATGTACTTGGGTGACCATAACTCCAGCCTTTCTTTTATCTTTTTCAGCGTGAGATCCTCGTTGTGTTGTAGCGTTGATGTGAGGTCTCTCCCAAAGTGGAGCCCTAGATATTTCAGTGGTTTCGTCTGCCATGCCAGTCCGGATTCGCCTAGGACCTCTCTTGTGGTGTGGACATTCATTGGCTTGCACTCCGATTTCTCCTTATTGAGTTTGTAGCCTGAGGCTTCAGCGTATTCACCTATTGTGGCCATCAGTGCTTTTATTGACGTGGAGGGGTTTGTTGTTGTAATGAGGATGTCGTCGGCGTACGCCGCTAGTTTTACGGTCTTCTTCTTGAGCTTGACGCCTGTTATCTCTGTGTTGTCCCTGATTCTGGCTAGCAGGGGTTCTAGGGCGAGCAGGAAAAGTCCGGGGGAGAGAGGACATCCTTGTCTGGTGCCTCTTCCCAGCGTGAGCGTTTCGGATGCGCTCCCGTTCACGACTATCTTTGCTTTCGGTTTGTTGTAAAGGGCCATGACCATTTCCGTGTATTTCCCGCCTAGGCCAAAAGCTCCCATGCAGTTCCTCAGGAAAGGCCATGAGACTCTGTCGAAAGCTTTCTCTGCATCCAGCGCTATCATGACCGCCTGTTCGTTGCTACTTGCTGTGTGGTTGATCAGGTGGCACAATAGTCTTGTATTGTCCTGCGATAGTCTGTTTTTTATGTATCCCACTTGTGAGGTGTGGATGATGTTTGGCAGGACCCTGTTTAGTCTGTTGGCTAAGACCTTTGCGTAAATCTTGCAGTCGACGTTTGTTAGTGATATTGGTCTGTAGTTCTGGGGATATTGTGGGTCTTTCCCCTCCTTGGGAATTATGGTGATGTTTGCTTCGCACATGGACTCCGTCATCCTCCCGTTCTGGATGCTTGTGGAATACGTTTGTGCCATTAGCGTTTTAATGTGGTCGCTGAATGTTTTGTAGAATGTTGCTGAGTAACCATCCGGTCCTGGCGCTTTGTTCCGTTTCAGTTGGCATATGGCTGCTTCAATCTCTTCTTCCGAGATGTCGGCATCGAGCGACTTCCTTTCTGCTTCCATGAGTTTCGGCAGATTGATTTTGCTGAGTAGATCTCGTCCTGCGTCTTTGCTCAGGGTCTGATCTTCAGTGTACAGTTCTTGGTAGAATCGTCGGAAGACCTCCAGTATCCCCTTGTTAGTTGTTTGAGATGTGTTCGTGCGATCGGTTATTGCTGCTATCGTGTGTTGCCTCTGTTTCGCCTTCAGGTAGGACGCCAGCTGCTTCCCTGCTTTGTTAGCTGCGCACAGGTTGACTGACTTGAACTTCGTCAGCCATGATCCCGCTCTTTCACTTAGGATCCTGTTCAGCTCGTATTTCTTTTTTGTGAGCAGGGTGAGCGTGTTCTTGTCCGTTAAATTTGCACAGTGGCCTCTCTCCAGTGCTGTTATTTCCTCCTCGAGCTCAAGGATTTTCTTGTTTCTTCCTCTGTTCATCCTGGCTTTGATGTTTATCAGTTTCCCCCTTAGTGTAGCTTTGAGGGCGTCCCATACGTGTCTTTCCCTACTTCGCCATTGTCGTTGTGCTCGAGGTATTCTTTGATTGCGGCTTCAATTTCTTTAACGTTCTCTCTGTTCTGTAGGATGTCATCATTCAACCTCCACCTCCTCGTTGGGGTTTCGTTGTGTTTCCCACTTAGAGTGAGTGTTATGTGCGCGTGGTCCGAGATGGTGATTGGCGCTATTTCCGTTTCCTCTATGAGGTGCGTGTGCGTGTTGGACATCAGTATGTAGTCGATCCTGCTATAGGAGTTGTGTGGGTGTGAGTAGAAGGTGTACTCTCGGGCTGTCGGGTGTTGGAGCCTCCACGGGTCTGCCAGATGTTGTTTAGTGCATAGGTCTTTCAGGGTGTTGTTGTTGTTGTTGGAGTTATGGCTTGGTCTATTCGGGTGTCTGTCTGTTGCCTGGTCCATTGTCTTGTTCATGTCCCCCGCTGTGATCAGGAGGTCTTCCTGGGGTAGGTCGGATATTTTGCTATCCACTCCTTGCCAGAATTGTTTGTCTTCTGAGTTGGGGCCGTAGATATTGATCATGTGGATTCTGTCGCTTCCTCTCTGGACGCTTGCTATGAGCATGCGGCCGTCTTCGTCAGCGTCCACTGCTTGTGTCGTTAGATTGGCCCTTTTGCTCAGGATAGTTATAACTCCTCTTTTCTTTCCTTTAGCCGGCGAGCAGAGTACTTCCCCTATCCATCTAGCTTTGAGTAGTCTCGCCTCTTCTTTTGAGAGTTTGGTTTCTTGGAGCATGTATACATCTCCCTTCAGTTTGGCCAGGTAGTCCAGGATTTTCCTTCGTTTGACCGGGTGGTTCAGTCCTTTAACATTCATGGACACTATCTTCAGGTCAGAGGACAGGCCAGCTCTTTTTGGGTCAGTCATGGTGGTCTGATTTCGTCGCTTGTGCTTTGCGTTCTGCAGCCCCCCCCCGGGGTGTAGGATGGGAATGGAGAGATAGAAAAAGTATAGGGTGCCTGTGGAGAGAGGCAAGGTTCTAGGTCTTTTGTTCATAACACAAATGGTGGCTCTGCCATGTACTGTCTTTTCCGCCAGCTTCACACCCCCCCCCTGCCCGACCACCTCCCCCCCTCCCTCCTCCCCCCTCCCCCCCATCCATAGTAAACCGGGTGTGCGACAGCAAAGGTCCTCACACTCCCCCCCCCCCAAGTTCTTCCTGAGTCTTGGTGTTGCTAAAAAAAGGATATGTTAGTCGGTGTCTTGCCCATTCTTCCCGTGGCCATGGTGGCCTTGTTGAGGTAGGTATGGTTTGGACTTGCTGTGCGATTGCTCGTGGCAATCTGCTCGTGTCTCTGTGGCTGCGAACACTTGTTGTGTGATTGTCTGAGGTAGGTTGTTGCTGTTGTTGAGATCAGGGTCTCGGTGCGTGGTTGCGCCTGCGTGCTACCCCAAGCATACTGTTTCGTTGTTGTATATTCTTCGTGTCTCAGTGCTCCGTGGCTGCGGTCGTTCGCGTTGTTTGACTGCCAGAGTCTCGGTGCCTGGCTGCTCCAAGCGTATTGTTCGTTATGATCGGCGGCTGCTGGTGTGTGCTTGTTTTGTGGTCGTTGTCGAGGTAGGTTGCGGTTGTTATTAAGTTCGGAGTTTCGGTGCATTGTTGCGCATGCGTGTTACTACTCCAAACACTCCTTCTTATTCGCCTCCTTCATGTGTTTCGTCAGAGGATGCCCTTCTCTTTGCCCCAGGGCTCGGTAGCTCCATCTCTTCTGGTTCCGGGCCTTGTAGGTAACGGTGTAGGTCGTTGGGGTCATCAAAGATTCTGCTTCCATGCCTATCTGTCACCTTCATCTTGGATGGGCCTGCGAATGTGAATGCGATATTCTTTTTCCGCAGATGTTCTCTTTGGGCTAGGAAGCCTTTCCTCGCCTCTACTGTTAGTTTGGAGAAGTCTTGGGTGATGGTTACTTTGCTTCCATTTATCAGCATCGGGCGGCCCTTCCTGGCTACCGCAAATATCGCCTCTGTTTGGTTTTCTCTTAGGGGTTTGCATATAATGGGTCTAGGGGCATTGCTGTTCATCTGCTTCCTGGCCGGTATGCGGTATGCTTTGGTGATTTCCAGCGGTTTGTCGAAGCTGAGTCCCGTTATTTTAGGTATTAAGGCCTCCAGCATCAGGGCGCATGCCCCCGGTGTGTCTTCTTCCTCCTCGGGAACTCCCAGGAGTCTTATGTTCCCCTTGCGGCTCCTGTCCTCCTGCTCCGCCATGGCCTTTTGTAGCGCCGTTGTTCTCTTTATCACAAGGCCCATGTCCTTATGCGTTATGTTTGCGTTGTCCTCCAGCATGCCTATTCTCTTCTCTACCTCGTCTATTCTGCCGTTGGCTCTGCTTTGCTCAGCTCTGATTGCTATTAGCTCCATCTGGATGCTGTCTACTGTCTTTTTCGTGGCTTTTGCCAGCTCGTTCCCTTCGGTTATTTTCTTCAGGAGCGTGTCCAGCGTGATTGTGCCATCCCCATGGTTGTTGCGCTCCTTGCCCGGGGAGGGTGGGGTCTCATTCTTGCTCTTCTTCAGGTCATTTGTGCCTTGTTTCCCGTCCCTGCCTGCCATGGCTTCGGTCCCTCTTTTGGCCTGGTTGATCTTGGGCTTCCCTTCTGTTGGTGGGTGTCTTTTTGCGGCCTTGTCTCCCCCTTTACCCTCTTTGACCCTCAGGGTGTTTGTCGACGTTATGGGGTCGTCTCTGAACCTGGGTGGCCACTTGACCACTCTGGTTTTTGTCCTATACTCCGCCAGCCTCCTGCGCAGTACTCTCTGGCCTTTTTGCCTTTGTTCTGGTGGTTGTTTGTTGCTCACAGCTCCCACAGCTCTCCGGGCTTCCCCTTTCCACCCCTCGTGCTCGTGTGTACTTGCTGCCTTGTCTGCTTCGAGGTGGCTGCATGCACCTTCTATCTCCTTAGTTGGGGCTTATTGTGCTTAGTCTTTCCGTGCCCCTCGCTGTTTCCGTTCCGCCTCACGCCGCCGCCTGAGCTCACCCGCCTGTGCGTGTCACTTGTGCGCTTGTTCGTTTTTCCCACCGTGCTGTTTGCCGTTACCTCAAGATGGCCGCCCCGTGCTTCTCTCCTGTCTTAAGATGGCCGCCTTATTGTCGGCTGTTCCTGTTGTAGTGGGGGCCTGTGGTTGCCGCCTTCTGGCTTTTTGCGCCTTGCTACGCATCTAGAAGGCTCCCCACTCTTGCCTTTGTCACCTGCGCTCGTCCCCGCCTTAGTGCTTCGTCAGACTGCTGCGGCGGAGATGGCCTCCCTGTGCCCTCTACCCCGTCACCGGGTCCGCCGCTCGTTGTTGTCAACCTCCGTGTGTCCCTCTTTGTAAAGGGGGACGCCTTTGATATTGTCTGAGATCTATGGGTTGCCAGCGCCGTCTTTGAGCGTGCGCCCTGTTCCTTGTTGCCTCCTCCTTCTGCTTGATGCGGTTTGTATCCCCGCTGTTCCGCTGCAGGGTGTATCAGCAAGATGGCCGCCCCGTGCTTCCTCCCCCTCACCAAGATGGCCGCGTTGTTGTCGGCGTCCCTGCTGCTGCTTGCTGTGCCTGTGCTGTGTCTTAATGGCTCCCCCTTAGGGATCTCGAGATGTGGGGGTGGCCGGCTCGTTGCTGCTCTGACCTGCTTTGCGCTGTTTGTTGGGTTGTCGTACGCTGGGGGTGTGCCGCTGTGAGGTGCTTTGGTAAGATGGCCGCCCTGTGCTTCCTCTCCCTCACCAAGATGGCCGCCTTGTTGTTGGCTTCCCTGCTGCCCTGACGCTGCTTGGGCTGTGCTTGAATGACCAGCGCGTTTGCTGCGCTGATCTCTTTGCGCTGTTCGCTATGCCGGGGCTTGTTTGCTTACTTGGTTGCTCGTTGCTGCTCTTGACCTGCTTTGCGCTGTTTGTTGGGTTGTCGTACACTGGGGGTTGTACCGCTGTGAGGTGCTTTGGCAAGATGGCCGCCCTGTGCTTCCTCCCCCTCACCAAGATGGCCGCCTTGTTGTTGGCTTCCCTGCTGCCCTGACGCTGCTTGGGCTGTGCTTGGATGGCTGCCCCTTGTTAAATTTCAGCCTTCGTTCTGAGTTGCGGGTTGTAAGAAGACGACCAGCGCGTTTGCTGCGCTGATCTGTTTGCGCTGTTCGCTATGCCGGAGCTTGCTTGCTTACTTGGTTGTTTCCCCAGCAGTTGTGCCTGCTGCACCGGTCGCTCGTCTTGACTGCCTCTCTCTCTTCCTGAGACGGGGGGACCGGGGCGGTCGGATGCTGTGTTTCGGGCTGGCTCTGCCCGTCGTCCGTGCGGCTTGTTATCTTTCCCGGGTCTTCTTGGTCACGCCGCCATCTTGGGATCGCTCCTCTCTCCCCCTGGCAGCTCGTCTTCCCCTCCGCCGTCACCTCGTTCTTTGCACTTTCTTTCCGCTGAGCCTCGCATGGGGTGCCAGTTCGGTTCCTACACACCTCCCTTGCTTTTGGGCCCGTTTCTCTCGCGTTAGACTACGATGCGCGCCGCTCGTTGGACTTGGGGGTCGGGAGCTCCGGACTTAGGTCTCCAGCCTCCTTGCCATCCAAGCCACTGGTTCAACACTAAAGTGACCTACCAGGGGGCGACGTTGCATAATGACATTTGGATCGGGGAAGGCATCAGCACCCCCAGCCAAACAGAGACCAGGCAAAGACCACTGACGTTTCAGAACCTACAGCTGCTGCATGCCCTCCCGAACCGAGAGTTCTATAACTTCCTAAAGATCAGGACAGCAATAACAAAAGCCAACCTTTGCGGAGGAGAGCCGGGAATCATCAAATACCTGCAGCTCCTCAACTCAGCAGGTCACCAGACGGCGAAGATCTATAAGCTCCTGAGCCCATCCAAGCTGGCGCAGAACAAAAAAGCCACTAATACATGGGAGACGCTCCTGGGCAGGCAACTGAGTGAAACAGAACGAGCAAAAATGTGGAGCTCAGCAACGACAAACAAAATCACACCACAGCTAGCGCAAACAAAATTTTGGCTACTTCACAAGGCCTACTGGACGCCATCCAAACTCCACAAGGTCGGCATCGCAGACTCGGACAGATGCTGGAACTGCCTGAAAGAGGAAGGCACCCTCGAGCACCTCATCTTCACCTGCGTGAAAGTCAAGAGGTTCTGGGCTCAAATCAATACTTTCTTGAACGACATGCTCAAAACCGATCTGAAAATCAGCTTCGTGAGCCTGGCGACTGAACACCTAACAGCTAATCTAAAAAGTAGAGAAGAGAGAGAACTCCTCGACCTACTCCTCACAGCAGCCCTTAAAATAATCCTAACGAACTGGAAAAACACAGCCAAAGCAAACTTCAAGACATGGGTCAACTGGGTCACCTTCCTGAGGGGTGCCGACAACATCACAGGCACCTTCTCAAAAGAACATAAAGCCAAGCTACACATGTGGGACCCGCTGGACGAGCACCTGAGGAAGACCCAGTAAAAGACAACAACGAGCGTGCCCACTCACTCGACCCCCCAACCCCCCCCCCTCTTTCTTTCTCTCTTCTTTCTTTCCTCTCCCAGTGGAGGGAGAACAAACTCACGAATGGACTGTTCATAGACAGGACCGCCATCATTGTACGCACATCTGTATATATATATTTTTGTACGGCCTTCTTGCAATAAAATTTTTTCTAAATTAAAAAAAAAAAAAAAAAAAAAAACAAGTAGCCTGGACATTTAAGTTCGAAAGGCATTTGTATAATTTCCCGCCCCTTCTGTTTTTATTCACGTTTAACATGCCTGTTTTTCAGATTTCCTGGTCCCCTCGTTGTTTTCCGAGTCTTACTGAAACGTTATTTTTATGTGCAGCACTTAGATGCGTTTGTAATCAAACCAGAGTTTCAAAATTCCCATGCGTGGGCATTTTCTTGCCTTACTTGTATGGAATTGTATACAGAAACGTGCAAGAAACTGGTATGAATTTAAAGGCCCGGTGTCCCTTATTCTGGCGTTTTTGAAGTGTGCACTGCCTAGGTTTAATACTATGTGCTGCCCTTTGTTCTCACCGTAGCACGAGCCTCGGGGTGTAAACAGGCGGTCACAGGAGGAAGAAATACTGCTGGGTAGGTGCTCCGGACTCCTTTAAATAGAAATGAATCTCCCCCCAACCCTGGTGTCCGGTGTAAAAACGTTCTCTTAAAGTGCCTGGTAGGTTCACGAGATTCATGTGGATGAACCAAAACTTGGGGATACATGTAACATGGTATGAAAAAATGTATAGTGATATTCTGTCAATGCAAGTAGGAGGGCGGAGGTGGTACTGTTTATCAAGTAATGAGCATGGGCGGGAGGTTTTTAGGTTTCGCCTGTGTGTGTTTGTGACTGCTCCTGGGTGTGTGTGTGTGTGTGACTGCTCCTGGGTGTGTGTGTGTGTGTGACTGCTCCTGGGTGTGTGTGTGTGTGTGACTGCTCCTGGGTGTGTGTGTGTGTGACTGCTCCTGGGTGGGTGTGTGTGTGTGACTGCTCCTGGGTGTGTGTGTGTGTGTGACTGCTCCTGGGGGTGTGTGTGTGAGACTGCTCCTGGGTGTGTGTGTATGTGACTGCTCCAGAGTATGTGCGTGTGTATGTGACTGCTCCAGAGTGTGTGTGTGTGTGTGTGTGACTGCTCCAGTGTGTGTGTGACTGCTCCAGTGTGTGTGTGTGACTGCTCCAGTGTGTGTGACTGCTCCAGTGTGTGTGTGTGTGTGTGTGTGACTGCTCCAGTGTGTGTGTGTGTGTGTGACTGCTCCAGTGTGTGTGTGTGTGGGGGGGGCTTTGGGTGTGGCTCTGGGTGTGTGGGGCTGGGTCTGTGTGTGTGTGTGTGTGTGTGGTAGCAATTGCTGTCTGCTGAGGTCGTCCGTAGGGTACAATAGTTCTCACATTTGCGAGAGGTTAAACTATTGGCAATGTAAACTTCTCCAAAGGCGAAACCGTTGCATTGTAAATGCTTGTTTTTAGTTACCCCCGGCAGCTACTCTATTGCCCCTTCCTTGTTGCTTCTGCCCTTTGTCTGTGGTTACTTGCCACTCTCCACCTCCTCGCCAGATCCACCTTTGCGCCTACCTTCCTTTTGCATATTTAAAAAAAAAAAAAAAAAGCAAAACGTTCTTGAAAGATTAGCAGCTACAATTTCCTGCTGGGCTGCTCCTTTCTTTAAAAAAAACCAGTTTTGCCACTATGTTTACATTTTTTCAATTTGTTGCTCCACAAAGGCCATCTGTCATCTTGAAATAGTAAATTGAAACAAAACATATCGTATTGATCATGCCAGCAGGGAACTGAATGGTTGAGGGGCAACAAAGTTGATTCTTTTTCTGCTTTGTTTAATCTGATAATAAGAGAGTACATGCTCAGTACATGTGTTACAGAGCTGTGCCAGCACGTACTGGACAGCAACCTGACTCATCCCAAGAAGCTTGCTGAGGATGCAGACTTCTGGGTCAGTGCCGACTGGATGAGGAGCAGCCGTCTGAAGCTGAACTCGGACAAGACGGAGGTCCTCATCCTCCGACCCACCCCCTCAGCCTGGGATGACTCCTGGTGGCCGACCACACTGGGAAGAGCACCAACACCCACTGACCATGCATGCAACCTAGGATTCATCCTCAACTCTTCCCTCTCCATGTCTTAACAGGTCAACGCTGTCTCCTCCTCCTGCTACAACACCCTCCGCATGCTCCACAGGATCTACAAGTGGATCCCGACCGAAACAAGAAGAATGGTGACACAGTCCCTCGTCAGCACAAGACTGGACTACGGCAACACACTCTACGCAGGAATCCCAGCAAACACCTACGACAGCTACAATGCATCCAAAACGCCTCTGCCTGACTGATCGTCAACGTCCCCTGCCGCAGCCACATCACCCCCCACCTGAGAGACCTACACTGGCTCCCTGTCGACAAGAGGATCATCTTCAAGCTGCTCACCCACGCACACAAAGCGCTGCACAACGCCAGACCAGCCTACCTGAACAGCAAACTCAGCTTCTACACCCCAACCCGCCAGCTCCGCTCCGCCAGCCTCACCCTCGCCGCTGTACCCCGCATCCAACGAACGACCTCCGGCATCAGATCCTTCTCCTACCTCGCCACCAAGACCTGGAACACCCTCCCTACCCACATACGGCAGACCCAAGAACCCCTCACCTTCAGAAGACTCTTCAAGACCTGGCTCTTCGAGCAGTAGCAGCACCCCCACTCCCCATAGCGCCTTGAGCCCTCACGGGTAAGTAGCGTGCTTTACAAGTACTCAGATTGATTGATTGATTGATTGCCAGAGTGTCTGTACTTGGAAATTACCCAGAGAAGGGTAGTTCCGGTTCCCCACAGTAGAGTGAGGGGGGGTTTCAAGATGACCCAGACAAATCCCAGAACAAGGTGGGGGAAAATGGCTAATTCTGAGAAACAGGGGACTGGTTCTGGTGGGTGTTGGCCTACGACGTCCCATTTCTGACCCTTCTGCATTGAGCGCTCACAGTTATGATACAAGCAGAGGGGACTCTGTCTGCCCTGTGGGACCTCTACAGGGGTGACCAATGTCACCTAGGAGTAAGTAATCCTCAAGGGCAAGTGATAGATAGACCATGTCATGATCTCCCTTAACTAGGATATAGACTCAAAGGGTGAGCTGGTGATCACTGAGGATGGGAGTCATAATTTCCACCATGTGAAAATTAATGGGATTCCTGTCACTGCTCTGAGGGAAACTAGGGCTTGTTAGACCAAAATGTCGTCAAGGTTAATTTGTCCTAGGCATTATCAGGCCTATGTTGGTTACTGTCCTTATGGGCAGAAATTTTCTTGGGTTGGGGATTGACGTCTGATCCAAGGGGTGGAATAGGCCACATCACTTTGTTACCCATGATGATACTGTCTGCCTACTGGGATGAATATGTAAGCAATTTAAGGTTAGGTGCTGCACAGGTGGGGCTTACAGCTGAGGGAAAGGGTTCCCCATGGGTCATACCAGTGGCTCGGGAGAATGTAAATGGAAGGATCCAACTGAGTTCAGAAGGTCATAGAAATGACCACCATAGTGGGCGACTGTCCACATTCTCTTGCCTAAACCAGGAAGTCCATCAAGGTATTGGTTAATCTCCCCTGGCTTTAATTTGGGGGCGGTGGGTAGTGGGGGGGTCTGGCCCTCTCTGCAGAGTCATTTCCAAACATTTTGCCTTTACCCTCCACTTTGTTTGCTTAATCCATTTTTGTTGGCCTTAGGATTCTGTGCACTTTACCACTGCTAACCATTGCTAAAGGGTTTGTGCTCTCTCTCATCTAAACATGGTCAAATTTGTTTATCCCCAATTAGCATATTTACTTTACCTGCATGTCTCTAGAAAAGTGGTACTACATGTACCAAGGGCATGAAAATTAAATGCTAAGATTGGGCTTGCAGCACTGGTTGTGCCACCCACTTGCATAGCCCTTTGAGCATGTCTCAGGCCTGCCATTGCAGCCTGTACTTGCAGTTTTAAAACTGCTTTTACGACCTGGCAAAAATAAACCCTTTAACAGACCCAAACCTTCCTTTTTAGTACATATAATTCAGTCTTAGTGTAGGCCCTGTACTTTTAAGTTTTACATGTCCTGGTAGTGAAAAACTCTTGAGTCATTTTTCCCTACTGCAAAACCTACCTCTCCCATAGACTAACATTAGCGTTGCCTTATTAATAAGAATCACCAGTAATTTTAAAATGGGAGCAGGTGACCAGTTCGTGTCTGGTGTCTTTGGAATTGTAATGAAAAATTCTAACTTATGGTGAAGTTGGATTTTAAATCAAAATTTTTAAAAGTGTCACTATAAGAAAATTGGCATTTTCCTGAATTAGCCTTTCCTGCTTTAGTGCCTGTAGCTTGTACCTAGGTCACATTATTGGGTGCAGCTGACAGTTGAACTTGTGTATTTTTCCTAGACAGCCATACACAAAAGGGAGCCTATATGTTTCTGAATGGGCCATCGCTGGTAGGATGGGGAGAGGAGCTGGGCACAGCCCCACTTACACTTGAATAGGCTGTGTCCTGCCTCCACACAAAGGGATACATACCCCCTGTTGTTAGTCTGGAGCCAGGACAGGGGAGGCAGGATGCCTGGTGACTTCAAAGGGAAATCTCCAGAAGCTTCTCCCCCGATTTAAAGTCACAACTGTTTATAAGTACTGGGCCTCTGACACCACCACTTCAGTACACTCCTAGACCTGAAAATACTCTTCCAGGAAGGACTGCTATGCTGCTGAATAGGATTGGGCTATAAATTCTGCTCCTCCTGCAAAGTTGTCAGAATTCTGACCACTCCATGTCACACTTGGAACACGGAGTTCTGGCCAAATTCCACCAACCTCCGCGTTGCGGTGTATTTTCTTGCTCGCAGCTGGCCTACAGTAAGTTGTCAAATGTGATGGAGATTTGCTTCCCCTAGCGCGATTTTCGGTTGCTAGGAGGGCTCCCAGTGATATTACCCAATGCGGGCGTCGTGACCGTTCTTGGTCAGAAAGCTGCTGTTCGAGTAGGAAATTTACTCAAGCAGGAGCAAAATCAACTTGAGAAGCAGTGCCCTCTGGTGCACCACATGGTGCCGATCACGCTGAGTTTTCAGCGTGTTATGAGCTTCCAGCACTAAAAATCAGCACGAGCAGCGTGACATGCCTATTTCTGCACGTTCACGGAATACCACAGAATCTCACTGAGTTTTCATGTAACTCCGCTAGTTCTGTCCTCATCAACTGCTGAAGGACTGACACTCTGCTGCGCTGCTGTCTTACTGGGCTGATGTCTTGCTTTGCTGACCTGCTGCCCTTTTGCATGGGGGAGAAGGATCGGATCCACACCCCTTGAACCTAGAACCCCAGAGTGACTGCAAGGGCTAGTTAGCTGGCATCCTTATCTGAAACCTCAGGGACACAACAGGATTACAACAACCTTGCTTCTGCACGTGGACTCCGTCATCTGTGAGGCTACCCTGCCAAATGGTGCCACTCCAGTCCTGGACCCGATGAAGTGGGCATAAGGTGCTCAGTCAGCCTGTGTGGACACAGCAGAACTGACGCCTTTTCTCTGCTGCGTAGCTCGACTCGGAGCAGAACCAACGCATCGCCACTACTGCGTGAATTGGAACTGTCACAAAGACCTGCTTTTCATTGCAGCCCGCATTCTCAACTCCGGAATTCACATCGCAAGCCCTGGCCAATGAGACCCTTTATGACCATGCAGGACCTCACACTGTAGCCTTGCTGCATCTCAGAACAGAAGCATTGCTTTGCCAATCTAACGCATTTTCAATGCAAATCCTCGCAACAGTCCGAAAACCAGGATTTAAGGTACTCTGTTCAGTGGGCTATACTGGGACCGTGCAGCTGGCCCACGCTCCTTCACAATCAGTCTGAACTTGTGATTTTGTCCCTGTCTGGCGCACTCAATATATCCACATTTGGCGCTTTACGCTATTATCACTAAAATCTTTAAAATCTCTGGTTCTACTAATTGGATTTTTGTAATTTTGGTCTTGTTTTATTTTTTACTCTATTTTTCTAAATCCGCTGTGGGCTCTTTTTGTGGTGTGTTTTAGCTGTGTTACTGTTTAAAGTTTTGCACAAATAATTTACATATATCCTCTGAGTTAAGCCTGACTGCCTTGTGCCAAGCTAGCCGAGGGTTGAGCACACGTTAATTTAGGGTTTGCTTGTGAATTCACCCTGAGAAGAATTGTGGTTTCTGCTTTATAAAGGTTTCACCATCTCAACCAGTAACCCAATTTCGTGTATGGATGTTATGGAGCCTGTTTAGGAGTTGCTTTGATATTCCGGCGTTGAGGGCAATGCCGTAGCCAAGACTGCCAGTGATGAGTGCTTGTGTGACGATACGTCTGGTATTCTGTGGCAGCCCTTGAAGATTTTTGGGACCATACATAGGATGTGAAAGCAGGCGGCGATCATTGCGTTGACTTGTGCTCTCATGTGGAGTTTTTCATCCAGGAGGATTGGCAGGTTCCTGGTGTGGTCGGTGGGTGTTGGTGTTAGTCCTAGCTCCGTCAATCACCAGGTGGAGTTCCATAGGGATGTCTTGTTTCTGAAGACCAGTACATCCGTCTTGTTGGAGTTGAGCTTCAATGAGATGGTACTCATCCATTCTGCTACCATGGTCATGCAATTAGTGAAGTTAGTTCTGGTGGTGGTTGTCTTGCCTGTTGTGGGGGGATGGGTTGTGTGTTGTTGGCGTAGGAGATGGTGTTGATGCACTGGGATCGGATCATGTTATTGAGTAGTGTCATGTAGATGTTGAACATAAACAATCCCTGGTGGACTCTGCAGATCAGGTTCTTGGTCTCCAATGTGAAGGGTGGAAGTCTGACTCTTTGGGTTCTTTCCATAATGAAGGAACAGATCTATCTGAGTGCAGGTCATTGAATGCCTATCTCATGGAGTCTTCAGACAAGTGTGTTGTGGGATACTGCGTTGAATGCCATGGAGAGGCCGAGCAGGATGACCACTGCTGTTTCTCCTCTGTCCAGGATGGTCAAGATTTCATCAGTGGCTCCAATGGGTGCTGTTTCGGTGCTGTGGTTCTTTCTAAATCCTGATTGAGTCTTCTCCATTTGGTGGTGTAGTTTGAGGTGGGTTGTGAGATGCTTGTTGATGCCATTCTCTTCTAACTTTGTCTGGGCAAGGGAGCAGGGACATCGGTTGGAAGTTGCTCAGTTGGTTTCGGTCATGCAATGGGTTCTTGAAGGGACGTTGACTACTACATGATTCCAGTCTTCTGGGAATGTGGAGGATGTGATGGAGATGTTGATGATCCAAGTGAGGGCAGTGCTGATTTGTGATGGTCTCAGGTTGTAGACGAGGTGGGGGCATGGATCTGATGGGGCCCTTGAATGGGTGGTACGCATGATTATCACTGTGTCATCTCTGGTGAGGGTTGTCCATTTGTTTTGGTGGCCATATTGGTTTGTGATGGGTAGGTTGGAAATGAGATTGCTAGGGTCAGGCTGCTGTGTGAAGTTGCTGTAGATGTTTGCGATGTTTCTGTGGAAGAAGGTTAAACGGTTGTCGCAGAGTTCTTGGAAGGGGATGTGATTTTTTTGATGGAGGGTGAGGTGAAGTTTTTGATGATTGAGAAGATCTCCTTGCAGCTTCTGGGACTCCCTTCAATGTGTTCAGAGAGCGCTCTTTTTGTAGTGTCTCTCAATTGCTGGTAGCGCACATGTGATATTGTATGTTTTGAGCAGCACCGAATTTTAGTGAGGGGTTCCATGAATAAGTTGAAAAGCGTGGGCAAGAGTGCGGTTCCTTGAGGCACTCCAATTGAGACTGACGCACTGTTAGTAAGGGTGGGTGGCAAACTCCGCTTCGCCAGCGGAGTTTGCAGAGCTTTTGCAACTCCGCACTCCACTTGGAATCCGAAGTTTCATACAAAAAACTCTTCCTACTGCTGGGGGAGCGGAGTTTACTGGTCTGGCGGTCCGGCAGTGACAACACGCTGCTTCCTGCCACTCACCCCTACTATTAATAGCTTCAGAGAGACAACACTGATGGTGAGCTAAGGAGCAGTTTGTTGCTGAAGCATGAAAAACGTCGACCCTGGCAGACTGAGAAGACAGAAACTGTTCTCAGCAAGAGGGGCTGGGAATTACTTTAAACTCCCTTCAGGAAAACTGAAGCATTTTCACAGTCTGTCAGCAGTTTTTGGGATCCACTCAAGAGACAGATACTTTTCTAGTTCATCAACATCTACGCAGTGATTTATCTAAAAGCCTCTCAGCCACATTCAACATGGTAAAAAGATCCTTATGTTGTAGGCAATTAAGCTTGTTTAATCAATTAGGTTGGGCTGGCTAAAACACAGTAAACAGTAAGTACCAACATTTGACCACATGAACACGCACTCGTCCTCCCAAACGCATGTGTTTACTTTATAAACACCGCCTGCTTTGCTTTTTCATTCGGGATGTTTGCACCTCCTGAGTTATTAATTGCAAAAAATCAGTACTGAGGTGGTGGAATGTAAACTTCAAATGCTTCATGCAACTAGATATTACTCACATGGGGGAGGATTAAATATTTTAGTCCATATTATGTAAAGTTTGCTTCTATGAACTTGAATCCTTGCATTCCATCCCGCACCAAAGTACAGCCGCTTCAAAATGTTTCCACTCAAAACTAGGAGTCTTCATTTCAGGTTTTGAAGAGAACGAGAACAAGGCAGAGCATTGCAGACAGCATTACAAGACAAGAAGTCTTACTGGTGTTCTGGAGCCACTCCCCATCACCAGGGCCAGCCTAAGGCATGTGCAAGCTGTGCACCTGCACAGGGCCGCCAAACTCCAGGGGCCGCCACGCCAATATATATCCTTAGATACATATTTGCGTGGCGGCCCCTGGCAGGGATTTGGCGGCCTCGGGCCCCCTACCTACCTCCGTGAGCCTAGAGCCGGCCCTGCCATCACTGTGCAGACAGTGACACCCCCTGCTGCAGAGAGAGAGAGAGGCTGTGTGTGCCTTGGGCAGAGACCGGTGCACCTGCCTCCGGTGGAAACACGTGTGCTCCTCTAACTCTCTGTTGCCTGCGGGACACAGACTTGAGGCGACAGCTGGGCCCGGGCAGCGCTCTGGCAAAGTTGGCCCTGAGGAGCAACACACATTTGTTGCCTCTTCACCTCTGGGCCTCAACTCAGCTAAGGCAGAGCGAGGCAAGGCTAAATCTAGTCCTCCGGTGCAGTTCTATGCGCTGCTCAGCGTGAAGAGGAACATCCCGAGTGGGATAACAAGGAGGCACACAGGGCCTAATTAGGCAATGCTATTTCACTTCCGGGTTCGAGGAAGGTGGAGGAGGGAGAGAGACTGGCAACGGCTGTAGCAAGAGCGTCACGGCAATCACCTCTCCCTCACCCTGCCCGTCGGCTTAACTGAGAGGCTTTCGGCACCAGCTGCCCGGTCTGTTGCGCGATGTGATGAACAGATGGCCATGGACTGCCGGATCAAGCGGGTAACAACAATTTCAGAATGCAGATCAGATTACCAAACAGTTAGTGTGTGCATGCGTACTAAACACTATGCATATATCACAGACCTGTTTACTTTACGGCTTACCCTGGGTGGCCATTGGGCCAAGAAATACTCCGCCTGCCTGTGGAATTCCACTGAGTTTTTCACTGACTCAGCAGAATTCCATGGAGTGAAAATCCGCAAACTCTGCCCACCGCTGATTGTTAGACAGGGAATGGTTGACTTTGATTATTTGCATTCTGTTATGTAGGAACGAGGCAAACCAAGTTAAAACTGGGCACGATAACTCCATCCTTTTTTCGAGTAGATAAATTAGGTTGTCATGTTTGACCATGCCCAATGTCAAGGAGAGATCAAGGCGTATAAGTAGGCAGATTTCGTTCTGGTCAAGTAATCTCAGGGCGTCATCGACAATGTCTGTTAGGGTAGTTTCAGCACTATATCCTGATCTGAAACCTGATTGGCATTGGTCCAGTAGTTGAAACTGTTCTGTGCACTAGCAGATGTGAGTGTGATGGCATTTCTCACGTGGATAAAGTCATGATATTAGAAATTGGCAGAAGTTGTTAGGATCAGATAATACTGCATTAGGCTTCTTTTGGATGGGGTGATGGAGCAGGGTTTTGCGAAAATAAAACCTGCTCGGATTGAACTCTCAGTAACATTCATTAACAGTGTGCTGTGAAAAATATTAATAATAAACACTAAACAAAGGGGAAATGCTTTCGCGCATGCGTGAACTAGTGCATGTACTAATGCATGAAAGTAGGCCGCATTTTGTTATAGCTTTAAGAAAATAAAAAGACTAATGCTGCTTTTGTGCACATTAATAATACATTGCTAGGAATAATACGGGTTGTGCATGGGTTAGTGCAATGCTGGGATGGTGTGCAATAAAATTACGTTTCATGAATTTAAAAATGTAATGTGTTTGGTTTCCGTAGAAAAAGCAAGCATGGGCCTACTTTCCTGCATGCCAGTTTGGGGTTAATATTTAATGGAAAATAAAAATTACCAAAAAACCTTTTTGAAATGAGAGGAGAGAAACGCAAAGCTTCGAAAAAATGACCTTTGTGGTGTGCTGTATGACTGCCAAACTACGGGAAGAACATTATGATAAGCAATTGGAAGTGTGCAACTTCCTATGAGATGACAGAGGCTAACAAAGGAAGCGCAGAGATTTTGAACATGTATTTTTTTTATATATTATTATTAATTTTCAATTAGCAAACAAAAAGAAAGCTACATTGCAAAGTCAATCATATAAATGATAACATAGCAAATCTCAAGCCGCTTATCTCTGTATCCCTCACCATCAACCCTTCCCGGCCACCGGTGTGCCTTGAGTACATGTATTATTATCAATAAAGGCGCATCTGAGTCCATAGCAGTAAATAGTTTAACAAAACTATTGCAGTACAGGTGATAGACTTTCACAGGAGCTCAACACTTGTTCCACTGATCGTGCCCTGATTTACTCTCCATGTGCCAAGGTGTCAGTTGAATCCTCCGGACCCTCCAAGACCGATCCCTCCTCCGAACCTGCCTCCGGAGTCTGTAACATTGCAACTAAGGCCTCCCATGCCCTTGCCGCTTCCTGTGCCTTTTCATTATTAGTACGTTGGGCCTGTTGTAGCCTAAGTGTACCTTCGCTCAGCGAGTAATTCCACCCGCCATCTCCCCACACTTGGCCCCCTCACTGATGTCAAATGCATTGTGATTTCCAAGATTTTCAACATGTAGTGGACTGAAAGCAAATATGAAATACAATTGTGTTCAGAGTTATTTCCTTGGACGAATCTGCCGTAATGCTGAAAGTATCAAACAAAGGAACATTCAATAAAATAATCACGCAGAGAGTGGTGTGACAGAACACCCCCATTCTTAGCCAATGAGAGATAGACTGTACTGTATTATTGAAACAAATGTGGGTTGGAAATATAGGTTTTAGGGTATAATTGAAGTGTCAACACACACAACAGATAAACTCTATATAAAAAATATAATAATAATAACCTCATTTTTATAATACCTAGTCATGGATTGAGGGTATTGGTCCTATAGTGAACCCGCACAAGGAAACAGACAGAGGGGTGTGTACTGTTCCTTACAGCAAAACAGGGGAAGATCACAAATATCTTAATACTGCGCTCACACACCTTACGGTGTCATGCTTCATCATTGGGCCGCATCAAACACCTAGGTGCAGACCAACACACTAGATGGAGCGCAATCTTTTTTTTAGACGAAGACAGGCATTGAGGGTAAAGATAAAAGAAGGGGGGGAAAGGATGTGATAATACACATATACCACTTAAACATAACAGAAAAAAGGAAAACAGAAAAAGCAGGGAGGTCTCTTCCCTACTATTACAGGGCAAAACAATGCAGTGTGAAAGAGTAAAACAACCTAGGGATCAACCTCTTAGTATTTTATTCTTTTTGTAGATCCCTGGCAGGGTTAAAAAATAAGATTAGGGGTATATCAGGAAGGCAACGGTCCCTATATCCCCACTGCCATTACCAACATGTTTCTACCATTATACCGCCTCCATCTGGATGGCTTTTGGGTTTAGTCAGGGTGTTGGTCCCTGTTTTCCAATCCTTACCCAACTCGGGTGTTTTTTACCTTGATTCTTTTTTGCTGGTTAGGTAAAATTGCTCCACTTCTTACCCCTCGCCAGTATTTCTGTGGGGGAACACATACCTATAGGGTCAAAACAGGAGAGTCTCAAATATTTTTCCATCCTCTCTGTACAACAATTAATTAAATCCCCTGTACTTCCCATAGATCTTCCTCATGAATTCAGTTAAGAACTCCAACCAACTCGATAAAAGCAGCCAGTTAAAAATAGCCATCCATCAATCTGTGATCCGCTTTCACACTCGCACTCTACAAAACACTCGACACAATCGGTCCATGAGGCCAACATTAGGTCTCTTTTGCATGTAAGGAACAGTACACACCCCTCTGTCTGTTTCCTTGTGCGGGTTCACTATAGGACCAATACCCTCAATCCATGACTAGGTATTATAAAGATGAGGTTATTATTATTATATTTTTTATATAGAGTTTCTCTGTTGTGTGTGTTGGTACTGTGAGTAAGGGAGTCAGAGAAACCTTAATCCCTTGTCTCTTATTGTGTGTTATTCTATAATTGAAGTGCCCCGGGAGGGTGTGGTTTGTAGGTTCAGCTGATGATTAGGTAGCAGGAGATCGTTGCTGTCGTCGGTTTGTTGTGTACAGATAGAGGCCTACCTGTTTTCCTGATTCCCAAATCAGTCTTTGCTGCTCGACTCTTCTCAAGAACCTTGCTGCCAGGGTAGCTTTCCCTGATTCTTACTTAGTATAGATAATATTCTGAATTTGATTAATCTTCGCTTATCCACTCCTTTATGCATTGTTTATTTTGAGTTTGATTCTGTACATTGCTAATACTGTTTCTCTGTGATAATCTATATTTTTGCATTGTATGACACTACTTGATGAGCATTTAATTTCACATTATTTTACGATAAATATTATAAATGTACACTGAGTCCATTGATTATTTAGTAGTTATTGATAGGTACATATTATTGCTATCAATTTCTCAACACTAAAAAGGTTATATACATGTTGTAAGGAGAAATACAGGTTCTATTATGTATTTGGTAAGTTGGGTATAAACTTGCATCACACTGACACCCTGCATGAAGGGATCAGTTGGGTAGTGCAAATTGACCTTTGTTAGTGAAAATGTATCGATCCCTGATTGCTGGATCAGTTTTGGTTGCAAAGGATGGTTACTTATTGATTAGTTTGGCAATAAATATTGATTATTGATTTATTGGTTATTAACATGAAAAGTTAGTGTCTTTGTTTTATGTTGTCTGGAAGTACGGTTACAGAGTTACCTAAGATCCCTGGATGATGATAATGATGATGTTATTTCAGCCTATGTGGCAGAGGAATAGTGTGGAAAAGGTATCACACTGCAGTGTTTGTTGTCGTAATATTAAACAGTGAAAGGCTGTTGATGTTATTTTAGGGACTATTTGAGAGAGAGAAGATTGAATGAAATAGTGAAAGTTCTGGCTCAGAAACTTTGGCCTTACATCCCCATAGGAGTACCAAGACCTCTTTCTGAAAGGAAAGTCTTCTTCTGAAACTTTGGCTAGTATCACCAGGGGAGTACTTAGTCTTCCTATAACTTGATTGTGAGTAGAGTGGCGCTGGTCGTTATTTTACTAGAAGTGAAAGAAATTCTTTTTGAATAAATGAAACTATCTCTTTTTCTAGTTGAGCAGACAAAGTAGCATTGTTTTGTGTTGTTTCTAACAAGAATTTAGTTGAGAAAAACGTATATATACATTGCCGTATTATTTTGTAAAGGGAGGGTCAGTAGCAGGAGTAATACTGAAGTCACAAAAAGCCGCGATGGCATTGGTGAGACGGGGGTGTGCAGTGAGCTCTGATTGGCCGGTTGGTGTGAGCCTCGCTGGCATTGGTTGAGATAGGAGATACATAGAGTGGTCTGATTAGTTTGTTGGTGTGAGTCGCGCTGGTATTGGATGAGCGCTAGCAAATAGAAAATGCAGAATTACGGAAGGATTTTGTTTTGTTTACTGAGATATTTAGTGCAAAAGAATTTAAAAATGAAGATGGTAAAAAGAATAAAGGCTTTATTTATAAAGGGCAAGCCGATAGTTACTAGAGAGGGACTTCCTATATCTCCTCCAAGAACCCGTGCTTCTTTTATGATGTTGGAGCGTGGGTATCATATGCGTACATGGTTAGAGAATTGGGTGAGGTATACGGAAGATGATGGAGTTTTACCTTTCCTAGAGTATGTTAACATAAGGATTTTGGAGAACTTGAGAGGAAGAATGAATTCATTAAAACCAAATCCTAGACCTATGCAGTATGAAGTGCTTGAGGAATGGGAACATGAGGCATAGAAACGAGAGCGAGACTGAATGGAATAAAATACAGGAATATAATACTGAGGTATTCTGAGGCTAGATGAGATGAACAAATGAAAAGATGGAGTAGAGATGTAAATGCAGATGGATTATATCCAGTAATAGTTGCTGCAGAACAGACTGGAGGCAAATGCGAAGAGAAAAAGAATAACACAGTGACTTCAGAATAGGAAACAGACTCAAATTAAATCGATGATGAGCTAATGGATGAAATACTATTATAAAACCCTCCACCATAACAGGAGAGTTCGGGAGAAACAATTCCTAGTGCACCGCTAATTGAGATACAAGTTTCTCAGGTTCCACAAGCTCCACAAACTCCACAAGCTTCAAAGGTTACACAAGTTCTGGTAGCTTCACAAGTTTCATCAGGTACTCCAGTGTTGCAGCAGAGTTATATTGATATGTTAAATAAGGCAAGAGAGTAATTAACTCAGAGAATTAGTCAAATGACTCTGAATGCAGAAGCATTATCGGTACCAGTAACAATTGGTCCTACAGTTCCATTGTATGGTGAGAGTCAAAATATATCAAGGGTACATGCATTGACAATTCCTGTGAATAATGCCAGGAATGTTAGTGAATCAGAACAAGTTGAGATGAGTACTTCATTGATTGATCTTCCAGCTGGTGAAAACGTGACTGAAACACGCAAGAGAAATGTACAGATGGATCCTATGAAAATAGTGCAGAATGTTAGAGGAACAACTCCAGTGTCAGGGAGTTCAGTGGGCCCCTCGCCAGAGGAGTTAGATGACTGGATTAGAGGAATTAAAAAATAGTAAATCTCAAAGGTCTAAAATGAGTATAGATGTGGGTAGACTGAGAGTGGATCTGGAAGAAATGATTATTGGTACAATAAGTCCAGAGAGATTGAGTAAGTACTGAGATGAAGAAAGAGTTGTTGTTTTATGTAAGAACATTACATGGAAAGCAAAGAATTTGCATGAGAGGTTGGGAGAGGCTGCACAAGTATAGGGAGTGGACATAGAGAAGTCAAACGTTTTCCAGCAAACGTATAGATTAGATTTTACTGATAAAGACTTGGAGAGTTTGAAAACGTCTGGTAAACTATTGCAAAGAATGAATGAATACTCTGAAGAAATGGGGTGATTTAGAACGGTTGAAAGGTAAATGGGCGAAAAAGAAGGAAGAAATGCTTGCAAGTAAAAATGCTTCTTTGTTTCCATTAAGGGAAGCAACACAGGCTGAAACGGTATGCCCGATGAGGGAAGTTCCATGTGGTGGATATTTTCAAGTTCCTTGGACAAGACTGGCTATACTATCCTTTACGAATGATTTTCACAGTGCCTGTTGAGTGGTATAAGCAGATAGAGAGGTTTGTGAAAGTTTCAATAGTGTTGGTGCAGGATTTAGATGGTTTGTTTGAGATTGTAGTTCTAGCTTATTTATGGACTGAATGTAAAATGACTGTTGATTGGCCTAAAGAAGAATATACTAGAGATGTGAAAACAGGAGCACCATCAGAAGAAGTGATGGAAAAATATAATCAAGTGATTACTTTCTTGAAGAGTAAGATTTTTCCAAAGGAAACTGATTGGGTTAAAATTGACAGGACGGCACAGGAACCCGAAGAATCGGTACATTCTTATTAGGAAAGGTTGACACAGGTGTTTAAGCAGTATAGTGGTTTCGAGAGTATAGGTGACAAAGTAATGGGACATTTTGTATATAGGTTTTGGATTAATACCTGAAATCAGTAACATGATTCAGCAACATTTTATGTGTTGGCAGAGTAAAACAATTGATGAGATTTTGAGATATGCTATATATTGTAGTGATGATATTAAATCAAGGCATAAAAAGTTGAAAGAGAAAAGAATGTGGGCACAGGTGAAAGTGGTAGAACAGAAGGATGGGAACAGATTTGCTGATGAAAGGACATAATCAAAATGGTCAGGTATCAAATGGAGGTAGAGGTAGAGGTAAAGGTACGATAATTAGGGAAGAGTTGAAAATGAAATATCCTGTTCATGCGTGCGGAAAGTTTGGACACTGGAGGAAAGTATGTAGATCTTTATTGAAAAATAATGGAACAAATCAAAATTTCAATTCACAGTTGCAGAAGAAGTTGTTGTGAATCTACAACAACAACAACAGCAGCAGGTAGTTACACCACAGGTACAACAAGTACAGGTGCTTCAAGCTCCTATGCCAAATAATGTGAATGCTCAAGTACTGAAATACAGTGCGTGCGAATGCTGAATTTCATGCAGGTGAACAAGTTGGTAAGAATCTAAATGTGCAAGTTGTTTCACAATATTTGTTGCAATGTTCAGAGAGTGACTCAGACTCATCTTAATGATGGTGCCTGAGGGGGCAGGGAGAGTGCGTGCTTGGTGCTTCTGCAAAAGTAGAACAATCAGGTCCTTTTGTTGATGGAAAAGTGGAAGGAAACGATGTTACATTCCTTATGGACACTAGTGCTACCTGTTCTACTGTGAGAGCAGCACAAATTCCAAACATGCCCCTCTCGGGGTAAACTATCCAAGTTGTGGGAGTTTCAAATAAATATATTAAGACTTCAATCATAAGAAGACCAATAGAAGTTCATATTGGAAAATTCTGAGACATGCATCAGTTTGTGGTATGTGATACAAGTTTGGTGAACCTTTTAGGTCGGGACTTGTTATGTAAGATGAACTGTACCATCTATTGTACGCCAGATGGTATTGCTTTTCAGACATCAGATGAGGAAGTTGCTTTCAAAATGATGTTAGCAAAGCAAGGGACAGAAGTGAACGATTTATATTAACTCCTTACAGAATAAGATTTACCTGCAGAGTTTAGAAGTACAGTGAGATTTGATGCGTGTGATTTTACAGGAAAATACATTGGTTTGATGAAGGATGTAGATCCTATTCAGGTTACAGTTAAACCAGGTGCAATATATCCACACACACCTCAGTACAATAACAGCAGGATAGATTCCAGTAATAGATCAAATGAATGAGCAAGTCATTCTAAAAGAAATACTAAGTAGTCCTTATAATTCACCAATTATGGGGATCAAGAAAACAAGTGGAAAATATAGAATAATGCAAGATGTACGGAAACTTAATAAGATTGTAGTACCTTGTTGCCCAATAATGCCAAACCCAGCAGTGATTCTTTATCAGATCCCTTGTGATGCAGAATGGTACACGGGGATCGATCCGTGTCAATCATTTTTCTCGATACCTTTACATCCGGATAGTCAATATTTATTTGCTTTCCAGTTCGGAGACCGTGTTGGGGCATGGTGCTGAGTTCCTCAAGGGTATACAGAGAGTACTTCGATTTTTAATCAGATTTTGAAAAGTGTTTTGAGTCATTGATTATGCCAGAGAATTCAGTGTTAGTGCAGTACATTGATGACCTGCTTGTGGCATCAAAAACATGAGAAGCTTGTGTGACAGATAACATTGCTAAAGGTGGGCATAAAGTGTCACCAGCAAAATTACAGTTTTGTCAAAGAGAGGCTCAATATTTGGTACACAAAATTGAGAAATGAGTTAGAAAAGTAACTCAATACAGGATTACTGTGATTTTACCAATGGGTCCTCCTAAAACTCAAAAATAAATTTGAATGTTTTTGGAAATGGTTGGAGTGGACCAGTGGGTTCTCACTGATTGCAAAACATTTACAGAGGTTCACTCATAAAGATGTGGTTGATCCGATTGAATTGGATGAACAAAGTATGAAAGCTTTTATTAAATTGTGAGAGAGATGGGTGTGCACTTTGGGTCTTAACACAAAAACATGGAAAGGCATGTCTTCAAGTGGCATATTTTTCTGCTACATTGGATTCAATGGCTGCAGCATTACCAGGTTGTTTAAAAGCAGTAGCTGCTACTTGTGTGAGTCTTGAGCAGAGTGAAGCAATTGTTATGGTACATCCAGTGAAAGTATATGTGCCACATTCTGTTGAGAACCTATTAACAAGGGCTCGGACTCAGCATATGACGTATAGTCAGCTGACTAGATATGAAAGAGAGATTTTGGATGCTGAAAATGTGACAGTGACGAAATGCACAATGTCGAATCCAGCAACATTGTTGTAGAGTTCAAATTGTGAAGAAGTGAAAGATGAAATAAATCATGATTGTTTGGGTGTGACAGAATTATGTATGAAACCAATACCTGACATTAAAGATACGCCTCTAGAAGAATCAGATAGTGTAATGTTTGTGGATGGATCTTGTCTGAGAGATGAAAATGGTGCATTGAGTGCTGCCTATGCAGTATGTACAGTGGCCATGGTACTTGAAGCATCCTGTCTGAAGGGGATACATTTTGCTCACATTTCTGAGCTAATTGCTCTGACTAGAGCATGTATAATTGGCAGAAATCTGAGAGTAACCATATTTACTGATAGTCAATATGGTTTTGGGATGGTGCATGATTTTGGTCAGTTGTGAATGCAACAAAGATTCTTGACTTGTTCAGGAACCCAATCTGGAACAGCAAAAATGTGAAGGATTTATTGAATGCATTATAATTGCCCAAAAAGATTGCTGTGGGTAAATGTTCAGCTCATAAACCAGGAAATGACTATGTGACAAAAGGAAACAGATACACTGTCCAAGTAGCTCATTTCTGTGCACACAATTCAATTTCAATCAACAGAGGATTGGAGAAAAAAGAAACAAATTGCCACTTGATGTTTTCTTCCTTGGAGACATGGGAGGAAATTAGACAGTTACAGGAGTGTTGTGTAGTTCCTATATACCCTATACAGGATATGCACGTTTAGATAAAATAAACTGTGGGATTGGTGGGAGACTGGTTCTGAGCACCCCCACCGGATATGTTAGCCTATTTGTATTAGCTAGCTCACAGTGCCACTAGAATCTCCTCTTATTGGTGAGAGAATAGTTTCTAGCAACCTCGAGACATACCAACCCTGATCCCCCAGGATCGTGGAAACAATATACTACCTTTCGCTCAGTCACTCGTACTCACTTAGTTTGTCTCAGACATACACAGAATAAACAGCCTGGGCGTTTCAATAGGAATTTATTGAACAGTTGTTATTCTAGTGTAAAATAGATGTGCTGCTACAACCATTAGACAGTAGCAGAGATATATGATTAGCAGTACTATGAAAGTAAAGGGATGGTACAGTACTACCATTTTGCAGTAATCATGAATATATACAAGTACATAAAACACATGATAAAAGTATGTATTCCTATGATGCCTCCCTAACTAGATGTACCTAGCATCGGTGTAGGTGTTATGTCAAGAATCCCTCTAGGATCTAGTCAACCCCATTACCTGAGAATGAGAGAATATGGGATCCCATACTGGTCTCGAGTTGGACACCCCGCAAGGGATGTTTGACCACTGCGAGCTGAAGTGTCTGCATGCAGGAACATAAGCGTCTCTGGTCAGTGTGTCAGCCAGGAAGTCACGGCCTCCTCTGTCTTTCTAAGCACGACATGATGTATATATGCCCACAGGTCTCCCCAGTGGTCCTACCTTGCTGTGTTACTGTGTCGGCCTAAAGGATGACGTTAGGCCTGAACTTTATACAGATATATTTTACAGGAGATGTTTATCCTGCTGTTAGTCCTGCTGTGCTTCCAAGAAGCCTCATGCATAATGTATGAGTTTAGAACTAGGGAAAACGCTGTGTTCTGAATGCAGTGTAGTATCTAGGTAAAAGGTCAATCCCTATGAACCGTTATGTGTGTAATGTAGGGAAGGATATAGGTGAAAGGTTGCAGTATTATCTGCGCCTATATAAGGTACCTATATGGAATATAACAGGAAAAAACTAATGAGGGAGAAAAATACATTTGGATTAAATCAAGTTGTAAAAAGAGCAGAAGATGAAGTGTGGGTGTATGTTGATGAAAGATCAGTAATGCCAGATTGTTTACCATCTCAAATGGCAAGTATGTACCATGGAATTGTGCATGTTGGAAGAGATGCTAAGATCAGACTCTTCAAGCATTCATGGTACAACCCAAAGTTTAGGGTCATTGCAGAGAGTCTATGCCAGAGGTGCACAGTGTGCCAGCAGCATAATCCAGGTAGAAAGGCAGTTGTTAGTTGGAGACGAATTGGAAAAGCGGCGGACCATTTATCAGGCTACAGCTAGACTTTATAGAACTTCCCCCTTGTAATGTACTAAAATATGTGTTGGTTGTTGTTTGCTTGTTTTCTCATTGGGTAGAGGCTTATTCAACAAGAAGGTATGACAGTCTGACTGTTGCTAAATTGCTTTTAAGAGAAATCATTCCTAGGTTTGGATCTCCAGTCTCTTTAAAAACAGACAGAGGAACTCATTTTAATAATGAGATAATGCAAATGATTTGTGCAGCATTACAAATTGAGCAAAATCTACATTGTGCCTATCAACCAGAAGCCTCAGGAGTGGTCGAGCAAATTAACGGCACTATTAAGTTCAGGCTGTCGAAAGTATGTACGTCTACAATACTGAAATGGCCAGATGCTTTACCCCTGGTATTGATGAGTCTTAGAAGCATTTCTGATAAAAAAGACTAGATTGAGTCCTCATGAAGTTTTGAAGAGAAGAGCAATGAGACAAGCAATTGTACCAGCAAACAAACTGATCAATATTACTGATGATCTTGTGCTTGATTATTGCAAAGGATTGGCTGATCTGGTGCATTCTGTGTCTCATCAGGTTAGAATTGCAACTATAACACAGCTGGGTCAAGCACATGATTTGAGTCCAGGAGAATGGGTTCTGGCAAAGAAACACGTGAGGAAGTCGTGTTTAGAACCCAGATGGCATGGACCATACCAGATTATCTTGGTAACACCGACAGCAGTAAAGTGTGTTGACTTGCCTGATTGGAGTCATACAAGAAGAGTCCCAAGTCACCTTGGAAGACAAGAAGAGCAGCAACTGGTAAAAGAAAGAAAAGATCCAGAAGCTATAGAATCTAATGTTACAGATTCTGAAGGAGCTGAACATGAAGAAGAACCAAGTACAAGTCGAATAAGGTGGGGACCAGCTACTGGGTCTCAACAGACTGCTGTTGAAAAATAAAAAAGGAAAGTGAAAGAAGAGAATCAAGAGCAAGTACATAAAAGAAAAGAACTGAATAAAAGAGCTTGCAGACTTGACAACAAAGGTGAAGAAGCAGTTCAAATTAAGAAAGCAAGAAAAGGTGATGTGTGGCCAAAAGGAGTGAAAAGACTGAAATACACTCTTGAAAAAAAAAGGTCAGATATAATAGATGAAATAGCAAGTCAAACTGAACAAAGTGACTCAGAAAAAGAACTGGTACGAAAAACAAAAAGAATAAGAATTCCAAATAAGAAATACACAGCTCTAGAATGGACATATGTGGTGTTGGAAGAAATTGAAAACTCACGCCAAAACAAAGAAGAAGCTGGTACAGATCAAAGTGATAAAAGCTAATTAAAACCACCCTAAAAAGAACTGTGAAAATTAAGGTGAAATAAATTCAATGAAAACTATTTTGAAAGTAAAGTTCCAAAAGATTTAAAAAAGAAGATATTAAAAAAAAAGAAAAGAAGGGGGTAGAGAAGATAGGCCTAAGGTGTAAGGATACACTACTCTAGATGGTTTTTGGATACGTTTTTCCAAGTTTTTAGAAATTTTAGAGTTTTTTCTTAGATTTTTAATTTTTTATATAGTGTCTAACATGGTAAAAGCAACAGAGACTGGATATCAAAATCATAATTTAAAAACAAAAATGTATTAATGCTTGCTTATGTAGTGTTTTATTACTAATGTTGTTGTGGTTAACACTGATTGTTATTGTGTGTGTTCTAATGGTGACTAATCACAAAAATAATACTAATAATGTGGGGACTGAGAGAATGGATTCTATTATTAAAGAAAATTCAAATACTAATATAGACAGATAGAAGATGATAGTATTTATCATCATGATAAATCAATTTTTGACTTCTGGTTTAATGTTTTTACAAAATTGTTGTATGAATATTTTAACACGATGAATGCGAGAGATTGTTATGTGTGTATGCAATTACCATTTTCTATCTCAGAAGGGGTGATGTATCATCGCCTATCTTTAACCTATGGTGTGTCTTGTAGTGTTTTAACAAAATTATTTTATGAGAGGGAAGGATTAGAATATTATTACTCTAATTGTTATCTAATATTTTCAGAAATTCTTATTAGGAAAGATTTGAAGGTTATTTATGGTCCTATCTAGGCAGTATACATGGAAGATATTTTCATTAGTAATAAACCAATAGATACAATAGAAGCACATAAAAATAATGTAACCTGTAAATTACGTCATGAGGAAGGGCAGTTTATGAATAAGGTAGGAGATAGAAGACGAGATTTAAAAAAGAAAGCTGTTGAGCAAAAGTCTCATGTACCTCCATGGGCGATGATTCAGAGAGGGTGATTACAAAAAGGATGAGACTTACGCTGCCATGACTCTGGATTTTCAGCACAGTGGAAAGCTTTGTGTGTTAAGAGAAAAGACTAATCTTAATAGTTATTTCATTGGCTCTAGTGAATGTGAGCATACTTTGTTGATAAAAGGAAACTGGGGATTGAAAGGGGGAACTGATCCTGTTTTCCCAGGAATTTATTATGTGTATGGTAAGAAGGCCAATTATAGGTTACCAGCAGATTGGTATGGATGTTGGTATTTAGACATAGTATTTCCAAAAGTTTATCATGTAGATAAGAATAATAAAATTAGTGAAATGAAACAAGGACTAATAGGTAATAAGAGAGGAACAAGTTATTCAGAGATAATAGGTGATATTTTTGGAGCATTGATACCTTCAGTTGGAGTTATTTTGAATTCACACAAAATCAGAAAATTGTCCACAGTGGTTGATAATTTATCAACAGATACTGCTGGTGGGTTCTTGATGATTGATACTGAGATGGTTGCAGTTAGATAAATAGTTTTGCAAAATCGACTTGCCCTTGATATATTATTGGCAAAAGAGGGTGGAGTCTGTAGCCTGTTGAAAATACAACAGTACTGTACTGACAAGAGAAAAAATCTTGAAGGGTATATTAAAAATATTACAGAACTTCATGAACATATAACTGAATTGAAGTTTGATGGGGTTTGGGAGAAACTTGATGAGAGGGTTTCCTCAGTGGGAAAGTGTTTTTTTACTTTCGGGAGTAGCTTATTAGGCAAAATATTAATACCTATTACTTCAGTAGTTGCAGTGATATTAAGGATTCTTGTGATTTATAAATGCTGCAAATGCAAATGTAGAAAGAAAGAGACAGATCTTAAACGAAGAGCTAGAAAAAGAAAGAGAGAAGAGATAGAATTAGAGAATAAGAGAGGAAATTACTACGAGATCATGAAAGACTTAGATGGAAGAATGATAAAATGAGAAGAAGTATGGCATTTTAAAAAAAAGTGGTAAATTGTATTTTATTGGGTACTTTTATGATGGTTCAAAAACACCATTAAAGGGGAGATTGATGGAGCAAGGTTTTGCAAAAATAAAACCTGCTTAGATTGAACTCTCTGTAACAGTCATTAACCGTGTGCTGAGAAAAATATTATTAATTAACGCAAAACAAAGGGGAAATGCTTTTGCTCATGCATGAGCTAATGCAGGTACTAGTGCATGAAATAGGGCCGCATTTTGTTTCGGCTTTAAGAAAATAAAAAGACTAATGCTGCTTTTGTGCATGTTAATAATATATTGCTAGGAATAATATGGGTTGTGCATGGGTTAATGCAATGCTGGGATGGTGTGCAATGAAATTACATTTCATGAATTTAATAATGTTATGTGTTTGATTTCTGTAGAAAAAGCAAGCATGGGCCTACTTTCCTGCATGCCAGTTTGGGGTTAATATTTAATGGAAAATAAAAATTACCAAAGAGGCTTTTTGAAATGAGAGGAGAGAAACACAAAGCTTCGAAAAAATGACCTTCATGGTGTGCTGAATGACTGCCAAACTACGGAAAGAAAATTATGATAAGCAAGTGGAAGCATGTAACTTCCTATGAGATGACAGAGGCTAACAAAGGAAGCACAGAGATTTGCAACACGTAGTGGACTAAAAGCAAATATGAAATATGATTGTGTTCAGAGTTGTTTCTTGGGAGGAATCTGTCATAATGCTGAAAGTATAAAACAAGGGAACATTCAATGAAATGATCACGCAGAGAGTCGTGTGACAGAATATCCCCGTTCTTAGCCAATGAGAGACGAGGTTTACTATATTATTGAAACAAATGTGGGTTGGACTTCTAGGTTTTAGGGTATAATTGAGGTGCCCCTGGGAGTCCGGGTTGTACGTTCGGCTGGTGATTAGGTATCGGGAGATCGTTGCTGTTGTCGGTTTGCTGTTTCCAGATAGAGGCCTACCTGTTTTCTTGATTCCTGACTCAATCTTTGCGACTCGACTCTTGCTGCCCTTTTTGGCCAAAGGGTAGTTCTCTCTGATTCTTACTTTGGTTAGTATAGATAATATTCTGAATTTGCATAATCATTTACAAATGTATTTGTCTCTGAAACTTTTCTCTCTTCACCTATCCACTCCTTCAATGTATTGTTTATTTTGACGTGAGTTTGATTCTGTACATTGCTAATACTTTTTCTCTGTGATAATCTATGTTTTTGCATTATATGCCACTACTTAATGAGCATTTAATTTCAACTTATTTTACAATAAATATTATAAAATTTACACTGAGGGGGATAGTCTCAAGAACTTGTGATAACCATCACAAAATTAGCTGAACGCAACTTTGCATATCACAGTCTATCGCCACAAAATAACACAGTCTTAACGTTCAATTCCCAACCCTGCGGCACCATGCGATAGCAGCAGGATAATGTGCCAAAAAACCACGTAAAAATCAACACAATGCACACAAAATGCGAAATACGAATGTCCAAAAAGTTGCAATGTCCCAAATTGCGATACAAAATCAGCGACAGGCCTGCAATTCCCACACGTCATGCGGGAAAATGCACTATAAAAGCAACAAAAAAAACACCAAAACCAAAGCAAACTGCGTAGCACCATGGATGCACCCAGACCGAGTACAAAGGACAACCCGAACCCCACAAGCCCCACCGAGACCAGCCAAGAACCCTGTGTTCCGGAGTGGGCAAGGAGAAAAGGAAGAGGAAGGCGGGTTCAGTCCGCAGGAAAACCGGATTACTACCAACAACTCTTCTCCACCTCCACTGGGTCATTGGGAATACAAACGGATATATGGCAGTCCATCGTCAACAACTCAATGCAGTCTGAGTGTCGAGGAGGTCAATGGAGGAGGTCAAGAGGCACTGGCATGACGTGCAAAGCCAGGCCAAACAGAAACTCACCGCCAACAAGAAGGCAGCAAAGGCGACTGGAGATGGGGTTTCCGCGCCACAGGAGGAGCTGGATGAGCTGGAGGAAATGGTGGCCACAGTCATCAGTGTAGAGATGGTACATGGAATTGGGGGTCTGGACTCAGCGCGATATACCTGACCCAACAGCAACAGGGTGAATAACAACCTGGGACTGGGAGTTCGGGGGGGAAATGGTCACAATGGTACACATGCACAATCATGTGTAGCACACTGCACACGCACAATGATAGCGGAACATGTCCCTGATACCCGTGGCACACTGCAGCACACATAGAAACACCAAGTATGGCGCCATCCACAATGTGTACAAATGGACCCCCTCTATATCACCAATGCCACAACCCACCCATGCACGTGTGCAGAATCCAGAAAAGCAGCGGCTCTGTGAGCCACACTGACTTTGAAAGTGACACCGCATGACCAGGTCACACTCTGACACATCCACATGCACCTACAACCCATGACGTCCATAAAACATCAGCAGACTAACAATGCACAAGACCACAAAACCTGTCTAAGAGCACAAATTACCCAGGACGCAAACATCCTAGCCCCCGAAAAGTATACAACTCAAAGGCACACCGCCTCAAAGGGATGAGGGTCTGCGAAATCTGAACTCTAGGGATGACTCTCCCACAATGCAGCACACACACATAGCAATCACAGCACATCAACATTGATGGCAATGTGGTACAAAGTGCAACACCTACACCACAGGACAGAGGACACAACAGGTTCTGCTTGTGCGTAGTAACTTGCCACTCACATCTGGCATTGCATGACACTGTGAGATGATAATGTATGAGTACGACCACACATCCGTCATGTAGTCGAAATAAATTTCCACTGTCTGCCGTCAAATCGCCAGCTCCATCAAAACAATCACAATGTACATTGTCATGCAGTCTGTATGTCAACATCTACAAAGCGTCAACACTCAGTTAACCTGCATCTCCCTTTTACATTGCAGAGGGACAACCAACACCTACTGCAGAGCAGACCACAAATCTCATCAGTGATGATGAGGAGGACAACCTGCACTTATGCTCAGACACCCTCCAACGGCTAATGGACAGCCTCCGCACACCACCCCCAGGAGCAGGGCAGCCCAGTTGCATCGAGATGACCCCACCCCTACACAGACCACACAGCAGGAAACACACACCACCACGGCTGTCCACCAGGACCCTCCAACCAATATATGGAATTCCAACGCCGTGTGTTGGGTTGCCAGGAGGAGATGGCTTATCAGCTGCGGGTGGGTTTCGAATTTGTGGCAGCCAAACTCGATGCCATCCTTGGGTGTCTGAGCCCATCAGGGACCACTTACAGTCCCTAACGGACACCCACTGTCCGCACCATGCTCCCAGACAATCCGTGGCTGACATCGCTGGTGTCATTTCTCGGATACAAGAACTGTCTAGTCAGACAGGCACCAGCGAAGACAGCACAGAGTTGGCACAGATGTGCAAGACAATGTAGACCATGGAGCCGATGCTGGCTAGAAGTAAGGCTGCCATGGCTGAACACCAGCACGATGATTCTGTACATTGCTAATACTGTTTCTCTGTGATAATCTATATTTTTGCATTGTATGACACTACTTGATGAGCATTTAATTTCACATTATTTTACGATAAATATTATAATTTACACTGAGTCTATTGATTATTTAGTAGTTATTGATAGGTACATATTATTGCTATCAATTTCTCAACACTAAAAAGGTTATATACATGTTGTAAGGAGAAATGCAGGTTCTATTATGTATTTGGTAAGTTGGGTATAAACTTGCATCACACTGACACCCTGCATGAAGGGATCAGTTGGGTGGTGGAAATTGACCTTTGTTAGTGAAAATGTATCGATCCCTGATCGCTGGATCAGTTTTGGTTGCAAAGGATGGTTACGTATTGTTTAGTTTGGCAATAAATATTGATTATTGATTTATTGGTTATTAACATGAAAAGTTAGTGCCTTTGTTTTATGTTGTCTGGAAGTACGGTTACGGAGTTACCTAAGATCCCTGGATGATGATAATGATGATGTTATTTTAGCCTATGTGGCAGAGGAATAGTGTGGAAAAGGTATCACACTGCAGTGTTTGTTGTCGTAATATTGAACAGTGAAAGGCTGTTGATGTTATTTTAGGGACTATTTGAGAGAGAGAAGATTGAATGAAATAGTGAAAGTTCTGGTTCAGAAACTTTGGCCTTACATCCCCATAGGAGTACCAAGACCTCTTTCTGAAAGGAAAGTCTTCTTCTGAAACTTTGGCTAGTATCACCAGGGGAGTACTTAGTCTTCCTATAACTTGATTGAGAGTAGAGTAGCGCTGGTCGTTATTTTACTAGAAGTGAAAGAAATTCTTTTTGAATAAAGGAAACTATCTCTTTTTCTAGTTGAGCAGACAAAGTAGCATTGTTTTGTGTTGTTTCTAACAAGAATTTAGTTGAGAAAAACGTATATATACATTGCCGTAATATTTTGTAAAGGGAGGGTTAGTAGCAGGAGTAATCTTGAAGTCACAAAAAGCCGCGATGGCATTGGTGAGGCAGGGGGTGCGCAGTGAGCTCTGATTGGCCGGTTGGTGTGAGCCTCGCTGGCATTGGTTGAGATAGGAGATACATAGAGTGGTCTGATTAGTTTGTTGGTGTGAGTCGCGCTGGTATTGGATGAGCGCTAGCAAATAGAAAATGCAGAATTACGGAAGGATTTTGTTTTGTCTACTGAGATATTTAGTGCAAAAGAATTTAAAAATGAAGATGGAAAAAAGAATAAAGGCTTTATTTATAAAGGGCAAGGCGATAGTTACTAGAGAGGGGCTTCCTATACCTCCTCCAAGAACCCCTGCTTCTTTTATGATGTTGGAGCGTGGGTATCATATGCGTACATGGTTAGAGAATTGGGTGAGGTATACGGAAGATTATGGAGTTTTACCTTTCCCAGAGCATGTTAACATAAGGATTTTGGAGAACTTGAGAGGAAGAATGAATTCATAAAACCAAATCCTAGACCTATGCAGTATGAAGTGCTTGAGGAATGGGAACATGAGGCATAGAAACGAGAGCGAGACTGAATGGAATAAAATACAGGAATATAATACTGAGGTATTCTGAGGCTAGATGAGATGAGTAAAGATATAAATGCAGATGGATTATATCCAGTAATAGTTGCTGCAGAACAGACTGGAGGCAAATGCGAAGAGAAAAAGAATAGCACAGTGACCTCAGAATAAGAAACAGACTCAAATTAAATCGATGATGAGCTAATGGATGAAATACTATTATAAAGCCCTCCACCATAACAGAAGAGTTCAGGAGAAACAATTCCTAGTGCACCGCTAATTGAGATACAAGTTTCTCAGGTTCCACAAGCTCCACAAACTCCACAAGCTTCAAAGGTTACACAAGTTCTGGTAGCTTCACAAGTTTCATCAGGTACTCCAGTGTTGCAGCAAAGTTATATTGATATGTTAAATAAGGCAAGAGAGGAATTAACTCAGAGAATTAGTCAAATGACTCTGAATGCAGAAGCATTATCGGTACCAGTAACAATTGGTCCTACAGTTCCATTGTATAGTGAGAGTCAAAATATATTGAGGGTACATGCATTGACAATTCCTGTGAATAATGCCAGGAATGTTAGTGAATCAGAACAAGTTGAGATGAGTACTTCATTGATTGATCTTCCAGCTGGTGAAAACGTGACTGAAACACGCAAGAGTAATGTACAGATGGATCCTATGAAAATAGTGCAGAATGTTAGAGGAACAACTCCAGTGTCAGGGAGTTCAGTGGGCCCCTCGCCAGAGGAGTTAGATGACTGGATTAGAGGAATTAAAAAATAATAATTCTCAAAGGTCTAAAATGAGTATAGATGTGGGTAGACTGAGAGTGGATCTGGAAGAAATGATTATTTGTACAATAAGTCCAGAGACATTGAGTAAGTACTGAGATGAAGAAAGAGTTGTTGATTTATGTAAGAACATTACATGGAAAGCAAAGAATTTGCATGAGAGGTTGGGAGAGGCTGCAGAAGTATAGGGAGTGGACATAGAGAAGTCAAACGTTTTCCAGAAAACGTATAGATTAGATTTTACTGATAAAGACTTGGAGAGTTTGAAAACGTCTGGTAAACTATTGCAAAGGATGAATGAATACTCTGAAGAAATGGGGTGATTTAGAACGGTTGAAAGGTAAATGGGCGAAAAAGAAGGAAGAAATGCTTGCAAGTAAAAATGCTTCTTTGTTTCCATTAAGGGAAACAACACAGGCTGAAATGGTATGCCCGATGAGGGAAGTTCCATGTGGTGGATATTTTCAAGTTCCTTGGACAAGACAGGATATACTATCCTTTACGAATGATTTTCCCAGTGCCTGTCGAGTGGTATAAGCAGATAGAGAGGTTTGTGAAAGTTTCAATAGTGTTGGTGCAGGATTTAGATGGTTTGTTTGAGATTGTAGTTCTAGCTTATTTATGGACTGAATGTAAAATGACTGTTGATTGTCCTAAAGAAGAATATCCTAGAGATGTGAAAACAGGAGCACCATCAGAAGAAGTGATGGAAAAATATAATCAAGTGATTACTTTCTTGAAGAGTACGATTTTTCCAAAGGAAACTGATTGGGTTAAAATTGACAGGACGGCACAGGAACCCGAAAAATCGGTACATTCTTATTAGGAAAGGTTGTTACAGGTGTTTAAGCAGTATAGTGGTTTCGAGAGTATAGGTGACAAAGTAATGGGACATTTTGTATATAGGTTTGTTTTTGGATTAATACCTGAAATCAGTAACATGATTCAGCAACATTTTATGTGTTGGCAGAGTAAAACAATTGATGAGATTTTGAGATATGCTATATATTGTAGTGATGATATTAAATCAAGGCATAAAAAGTTGAAAGAGAAAAGAATGTGGGCACAGGTGAAAGTGGTAGAACAGAAGGATGGGAACAGATTTTCTGATGAAAGGACATAATCAAAATGGTCAGGTATCAAATGGAGGTAGAGGTAGAGGTAGAGGTAAAGGTAAGATAATTAGTGAAGAGTTGAAAATGAAATATTCTGTTCATGCGTGCGGAAAGTTTGGACACTGGAGGAAAGTGTGTAGATCTTTATTGAAAAATAATGAAACAAATCAAAATTTCAATTCACAGTTGCAGAAGAAGTTGTTGTGAATGTACAACAACAACAACAACAGCAGCAGGTAGTTACACCACAGGTACAACAAGTACAGGTGCTTCAAGCTCCTATGCCAAATAATGTGAATGCTCAAGTACTGAAATACAGTGCGTGCGAATGCTGAATTTCATGCAGGTGAACAAGTTGGTAAGAATCTAAATATGCAAGTGGTTTCACAATATTTGTTGCAATGTTCAGAGAGTGACTCAGACTCATCTTAATGATGGTGCCTGAGGGGGCAGGGAGAGTGCGTGCTTGGTGCTTCTGCAAAAGTAGAACAATCAGGTCCTTTTGTTGATGGAAAAGTGGAAGAAAACGATGTTACATTCCTTGTGGACACTAGTGCTACCTGTTCTACTGTGAGAGCAGCAGAAATTCCAAACATGCCCCTCTCGGGAGAAACTATCCAAGTTGTGGGAGTTTCAAATGCATATATTAAGACTTCAATCGTAAGAAGACCAATAGAAGTTCATATTGGAAAATTCTGAGACATGCATCAGTTTGTGGTATGTGATACAAGTTTGGTGAACCTTTTAGGTCGGGACTTGTTATGTAAGATGAACTTTACCATCTATTGTACGCCAGATGGTATTGCTTTTCAGACACCAGATGAGGATGTTGCTTTCAAAATGATGCTAGCAAAGCAAGGGACAGAAGTGAACGATTTATAATAATTCCTTACAGAATAAGATTTACCTGCAGAGTTTAGAAGTACAGTGAGATTCGATGTGTGTGATTTTACAGGAAAATACATTGGTTTGATGAAGGATGTAGATCCTATTCAGGTTACAGTTAAACCAGGTGCAATATATCCACACACACCTCAGTACAGGATGAGTTCTAAAATAACAGCAGGATAGATTCCAGTAATTGATCAAATGATTGAGCAAGTCATTCTAAAAGAAATACTAAGTAGTCCTTATAATTCACCAATTATGGCGATCAAGAAAACAAGTGGAAAATATAGAATAATGCAAGATTTACGGAAACTTAATAAGATTGTAGTACCTTGTTGCCCAATAATGCCAAACCCAGCAGTGATTCTTTATCAGATCCCTTGTGATGCAGAATGGTGCACAGTGATCGGTCCGAGTCAATCATTTTTCTCGATACCTTTACATCCGGATAGTCAATATTTATTTGCTTTCCAGTTCGGAGACGATGTTGTGGCATGGTGCTGAGTTCCTCAAGGGTATACAGAGAGTACTTCAATTTTTAATCAGATTTTGAAAAGTGTTTTGAGTCATTGATTATGCCAGAGAATTCAGTGTTAGTGCAGTACATTGATGACCTGCTTGTGGCATCAAAAACATGAGAAGCTTGTGTGACAGATAAAATTGCTAAAGGTGGGCATAAAGTGTCACCAGCAAAATTACAGTTTTGTCAAAGAGAGGCTCAATATTTGGTACACAAAATTGAGAAATGAGTTAGAAAAGTAACTCAATACAGGATTACTGTGATTTTACAAATGGGTCCTCCTAAAACTCAAAAATAAATTTGAATGTTTTTGGAAATGGTTGGAGTGGACCAGTGGGTTCTCACTGATTGCAAAACATTTACAGAGGTTCACTCATAAAGATGTGGTTGATCCGATTGAATTGGATGAACAAAGTATGAAAGCTTTTATTGAATTGTGAGAGAGATGGGTGTGCACTTTGGGTCTTAACACAAAAACATGGAAAGGCATGTCGTCAAGTGGCATATTTTTCTGCTACATTGGATTCAATGGCTGCAGCATTACCAGGTTGTTTAAAAGCAGTAGCTGCTACTTGTGTGAGTCTTGAGCAGAGTGAAAGTATATGTGCCACATTCTGTTGAGAACCTATTAACAAGGGCTCGGACTCAGCATATGACGTATAGTCAGCTGACTAGATATGAAAGAGAGATTTTGGGTGCTGAAAATGTGACAGTGACGAAATGCACAATGTCGAATCCAGCAACATTGTTGCAGAGTTCAAATTGTGAAGAAGTGAAAGATGAAATAAATCATGATTGTTTGGGTGTGACAGAATTATGTATGAAACCAATACCTGACATTAAAGATACGCCTCTAGAAGAATCAGATAGTGTAATGTTTGTGGATGGATCTTGTCTGAGAGATGAAAATGGTGCATTGAGTGCTGCCTATGCAGTATGTACAGTGGCCATGGTACTTGAAGCATCTTGTCTGAAGGGGATACATTTTACTCACATTTCTGAGCTAATTGCTCTGACTAGAGCATGTATAATTGGCAAAAATCTGAGAGTAACCATATTCACTGATAGTCAATATGGTTTTGGGATGGTGCATGATTTTGGTCAGTTGTGAATGCAACAAAGATTCTTGACTTGTTCAAGATCCCCAATCTGGAACAGCAAAAATGTGAAGGATTTATTGAATGCATTACAATTACCCAAAAAGATTGCTGTGGTTAAATGTTCAGCTCATAAGCCAGGAAATGACTATGTGACAAAAGGAAACCGATACAATTACCAAGTAGCTCGTTTCTGTGCACACAATTCAATTTCAATCAACAGAGGATTGGAGAAAAAAGAAACAAATTGCCACTTGATGTTTTCTTCCTTGGAGACATGGGAGGAAATTAGACAGTTACAGGAGTGTTGTTTAGTTCCTATATACCCTATACAGGATCTGCACGTTTAGATAAAAATAAACTGTGGGATTGGTGGGAGACTGGTTCTGAGCACCCCCACCGGATATGTTAGCCTATTTGTATTAGCTAGCTCACAGTGCCACTAGAATCTCCTCTTATTGGGGAGAGAGTAGTTTCTAGCAACCTCAGAACATACCAACCCTGATCCCCCAGGATCGTGGAAACAATATACTACCTTTCGCTCAGTCACTCGTACTCACTTAGTTTGTCTCAGACATACACAGAATAAACAGCCTGGGCGTTTCAATAGGAATTTATTGAACAGTTGTTATTCTAGTGTAAAATAGATGTGCTGCTACAACCATTAGACAGTAGCAGAGATATATGATTAGCAGTACTATTAAAGTAAAGGGATGGTACAGTACTACCATTTTGCAGTAATCATGAATATATACAAGTAAATAAAACACATGATAAAAGTATGTATTCCTATGATGCCTCCCTAACTAGATGTACCTAGCATCGGTGTAGGTGTTATGTCAAGAATCCCTCTAGGATCTAGTCAACCCCATTACCTGAGAATGAGAGAATATGGGATCCCGTACTGGTCTCGAGTTGGACACCCCGCAAGGGATGTTTGACCACTGCGAGCTGGAGTGTCTGCATGCAGGAACATAAGCGTCTCTGGTCAGTGTGTCAGCCAGGAAGTCACGGTCTCCTCTGTCTTTCTAAGCACGACATGATATATATATGCCCACAGGTCTCCCCAGTGGTCCTACCTTGCTGTGTTACTGTGTCGGCCTAAAGGATGACGTTAGGCCTGAACTTTATACAGATATATTATACAGGAGATGTTTATCCTGCTGTTAGTCCTGCTGTGCTTCCAAGAAGCCTCATGCATAATGTATGAGTTTAGAACTAGGGAAAACGCTGTGTTCTGAATGCAGTGTAGTATCTAGGTAAAAGGTCAATCCCTATGAACCGTTATGTGTGTAATGTAGGGAAGGATATAGGTGAATGGTTGCAGTATTATCTGCGCCTATATAACGTACCTATATGGAATATAACAGGAAAAAACTAATGAGGGAGAAAAAGACATTTGGATTAAATCACGTTGTAAAAAGAGCAGAAGATGAAGTGTGGGTGTATGTTGATGAAAGATCAGTAATGCCAGATTGTTTACCATCTCAAATGGCAAGTATGTACCATGGAATTGTGCATGTTGGAAGAGATGCTATGATCAGACTCTTCAAGCATTCATGGTACAACCCAAAGTTTAGGGTCATTGCAGAGAGTCTATTCCAGAGGTGCACAGTGTGCCAGCAGCATAATCCAGGTAGAAAGGCAGTTGTTAGTTGGAGACGAATTGGAAAAGCGGCGGACCATTTATCAGGCTACAGCTAGACTTTATAGAACTTCCCCCTTGTAATGTACTAAAATATGTGTTGGTTGTTGTTTGCTTGTTTTCTCATTGGGTAGAGGCTTATTCAACAAGAAGGAATGACAGTCTGACTGTTGCTAAATTGCTTTTAAGAGAAATCATTCCTAGGTTTGGATCTCCAGTCTCTTTAAAAACAGACAGAGGAACTCATTTTAATAATGAGATAATGCAAATGATTTGTGCAGCATTACAAATTGAGCAAAATCTGCAACCAGAAGCCTCAGGAGTGGTCGAGCAAATTAACGGCACTATTAAGTCCAGACTGTCGAAAGTATGTACGTCTACAATACTGAAATGGCCAGATGCTTTACCCCTGGTATTGATGAGTCTTAGAAGCATTTCTGATAAAAAAGACTAGATTGAGTCCTCATGAAGTTTTGAAGAGAAGTGCAATGAGACAAGCAATTGTACCAGCAAACAAACTGATGTATATTACCGATGATCTATTGCTTGATTATTGCAAAGGATTGGCTGATCTGGTGCATTCTGTGTCTCATCAGGTTAGAATTGCAACTATAACACAGCTGGGTAAAGCACATGATTTGAGTCCAGGAGAATGGGTTCTGGCAAAGAAACGCGTGAGGAAGTCGTGTTTAGAACCCAGATGGCATGGACCATAGCAGATTATCTTGGTAACACCGACAGCAGTAAAGTGTGTTGACTTGCCTGATTGGAGTCATACAAGAAGAGTCCCAAGTCACCTTGGAAGACAAGAAGAGCAGCAACTGGTAAAAGAAAGAAAAGATCCAGAAGCTAAAGAATCTAATGTTACAGATCCTGAAGGAGCTGAACATGAAGAAGAACCAAGTACAAGTCAAATAAGGTGGGGACCAGCTACTGGGTCTCAACAGACTGCTGTTGAAAAATAAAAGAGGAAAGTGAAAGAAGAGAATCAAGAGCAAGTACATAAAAGAAAAGAACTGAATAAAAGAGCTTGCGACTTGACAACAAAGGTGAAGAAGCAGTTCAAATTAAGAAAGCAAGAAAAGGTGATGTGTGGCCAAAAGGAGTGAAAAGACTGAAATACACTCTTGAAAAAAAAAGTCAGATATAATAGATGAAATAGCAAGTCAAACTGAACAAAGTGACTCAGAAAACAAACTGGTACAAAAAACAAAAAGAATAAGAATTCCAAATAAGAAATACACAGCCCTAGAATGGACATATGTGGTGTTGGAAGAAATTGAAAACTCACGCCAAAACAAAGAAGAAGCTGGTACAGATCAAAGTGATAAAAGCTAATTAAAACCACCCTAAAAAGAACTGTGAAAATTAAGGTGAAATAAATTCAATGAAAACTATTTTGAAAGTAAAGTTCCAAAAGATTTAAAAAAGAAGATATTAAAAAAAAAAGAAAAGAAGGGGGTAGAGAGGAGAGGCCTAAGGTGTAAGGATACACTACTCTAGATGGTTTTTGGATACGTTTTTCCAAGTTTTTAGAAATTTTAGAGTTTTTTCTTAGATTTTTAATTTTTTATATAGTGTCTAACATGGCAAAAGCAACAGAGACTGGATATCAAAATCATAATTTTAAACATAAATGTATTAACGCTTGCTTATGTAGTGTTTTATTACTAATGTTGTTGTGGTTAACACTGATTGTTATTGTGTGTGTTCTAATGGTGACTAATCACAAAAATAATACTAATGATGTGGGGAGTGAGAGAATGGATTCTATTATTAAAGAAAATTCAAATACTAATGTAGACAGATAGAAGATGATAGTATTTATCATCATGATAAATCAATTTTTGATTTGTCATTTAATGTTTTTACAAAATTGTTGTATGAATATTTTAACACGATGAATGCGAGAGATTGTTATGTGTGTATGCAATTACCATTTTCTATCTCAGAAGGGGTGATGTATCATCGCCTATCTTTAACCTATGGTGTGTCTTGTAGTGTTTTAACAAAATTATTTTATGAGAGGGAAGGATTAGAATATTATTACTCTCATTTTTATCTAATATTTTCAGAAATTCTTATTAGGAAAGATTTGAAGGTTATTTATGGTCCTATCTAGGCAGTATACATGGAAGATATTTTCATTAGTAATAAACCAATAGATACAATAGAAGCACATAAAAATAATGTAACCTGTAAATTACGTCATGAGGATGGGCAGTTTATGAATAAGGTAGGAGATAGAAGACGAGATTTAAAAAAGAAAGCTGTTGAGCAAAAGTCACATGTACCTCCATGGGCGATGATTCAGAGAGGGTGATTACAAAAAGGATGAGACTTACGCTGCCATGACTCTGGATTTTCAGCACAGTGGAAAGCTTTGTGTGTTAAGAGAAAAGACTAAACTTAATAGTTATTTCATTGGCTCTAGTGAATGTGAGCATACTTTGTTGATAAAAGGAAACTGGGGATTGAAAGGGGGAACTGATCCTGTTTTCCCAGGCATTTATTATGTGTATGGTAAGAAGGCCAATTATAGGTTACCAGGAGATTGGTATGGATGTTGGTATTTAGACATAGTATTTCCAAAAGTTTATCATGTAGATAAGAATAATAAAATTAGTGAAATGAAACAAGGACCAATATGTAATAAGAGAGGAACAAGTTATTCAGAGATAATAGGTGATATTTTTGGAGCATTGATACCATCAGTTGGAGTTATTTTGAATTCACACAAAATCAGAAAATTGTCCACAGTGGTTGATCGTTTATCAACAGATACTGCTGGTGGGTTCTTGATGATTGATACTGAGATGGTTGCAGTTAGATAAATAGTTTTGCAAAATCAACTTGCTCTTGATATATTATTGGCAAAAGAGGGTGGTGTCTGTAGCAGGTTGAAAATACAACAGTACTGTACTGACAAGAGAAAAAATCTTGAAGGGTATATTAAAAATATTACAGAACTTCATGAACATTTGACTGAATTGAAGTTTGATGGTGTTTGGGAGAAACTTGATGAGAGTGTTTCCTCAGTGGGAAATAGTTTTTTTACTTTCGGGAGTAGCTTATTAGGCAAAATATTAATACCTATTACTTCAGTAATTGCAGTGATATTAAGGATTCTTGTGATTTATAAATGCTGCAAATGCAAATGTAGAAAGAAAGAGACAGATCTTAAACGAAGAGCTAGAAAAAGAAAGAGAAAAGAGATAGAATTAGAGAATAAGAGAGAAAATTACTATGAGATCATGAAAGACTTAGATGGAAGAATGATAAAATGAGAAAGAAGTACGGCATTTAAAAAAAAAGTGGTAAATTGTATTTTATTGGGTACTTTTATGATGGTTCAAAAACACCATTAAAGGGGAGATTGATGGAGCAAGGTTTTGCAAAAATAAAACCTGCTTAGATTGAACTCTCTGTAACATTCATTAACCGTGTGCTGAGAAAAATATTATTAATAAACGCAAAACAAAGGGGAAATGCTTTTGCTCATGCGTGAGCTAATGCACGTACTAGTGCATGAAACAGGGCCGCATTTTGTTTCGGCTTTAAGAAAATAAAGAGACTAATGCTGCTTTTGTGCATGTTAATAATATATTGCTAGGAATAATATTGGTTGTGCATGGGTTAATGCAATGCTGGGATGGTGTGCAATGAAATTACATTTCATGAATTTAATAAGGTTATGTGTTTGATTTCTGTAGAAAAAGCAAGCATGGGCCTACTTTCCTGCATGCCAGTTTGGGGTTAATATTTAATGGAAAATAAAAATGACCAAAGAGGCTTTTTGAAATGAGAGGAGAGAAACACAAAGCATCGAAAAAATGACCTCCGTGGTGTGCTGAATGACTGCCAAACTACGGAAAGAAAATTATGATAAGCAAGTGGAAGCATGTAACTTCCTATGAGATGACAGAGGCTAACAAAGGGAGCACAGAGATTTGCAACACGTAGTGGACTAAAAGCAAATATGAAATATGATTGTGTTCAGAGTTGTTTCCTGGGATGAATCTGTCATAATGCTGAAAGAATAAAACAAGGGAACATTCAATGAAATGATCACGCAGAGAGTGGTGTGACAGAACATCCCCGTTCCTAGCCAATGAGAGACGAGGTTTACTATATTATTGAAACAAATGTGGGTTGGACTTCTAGGTTTTAGGGTATAATTGAGGTGCCCCTGGGAGTGTGGGTTGTAAGTTCGGCTGGTGATTAGGTAGCGGGAGATCGTTGCTGTTGTCGGTTTGCTGTTTCCAGATAGAGGCCTACCTGTTTTCTTGATTCCTGACTCAATCTTTGCGACTCGACTCTTGCTGCCCTTTTTGGCCAAAGGGTAGTTCTGTCTGATTCTTACTTTGGTTAGTATAGATAATATTCTGAATTTGTATAATCATTTGCAAATGTATTTGTCTCTGAAACTTTTCTCTCTTCACCTATCCACTCCTTCAATATATTGTTTATTTTGACGTGAGTTTGATTCTGTACATTGCTAATACTTTTTCTCTGTGATAATCTATGTTTTTGCATTGTATGCCACTACTTAATGAGCATTTAATTTCAACTTATTTTACAATAAATATTATAAAATTTACACTGAGGGGGATATTCTCAAGAACTTGTGATAACCATTGCAAAATTAGCTGAACGCAACTTTGCATATCACAGTCTATCGCCACAAAATAACACAGTCTTAACGTTCAATTCCCAACCCTGCGGCACCATGCGATAGCAGCAGGATAATGTGCCAAAAAACCACGTAAAAATCAACACGACGCACACAAAATGCGAAATACGAATGCCCAAAAAGTTGCAATGTCCCAAATCGCGATACAAAATTAGCGTCAACCAGTGACTGGCCTGCAATTCCCACACGTCATGCGGGAAAATGCACTATAAAAGCAACAAAAAAAACACCAAAACCAAAGCGAACTGCGTAGCACCATGGATGCACCCAGACCGAGTACAAAGGACAACCCGAACCCCACAAGCCCCACCGAGACCAGCCAAGAACCCTGTGTTCGGGAGTGGGCATGGAGAAGAGGAAGTTCAGTCCGCAGGAAAGTTCAGTCCGCAGGAAAACCGGATTACTACCAACAACTCTTCGCCACCTCCACTGGGTCATTGGGAATACAAACGGAAATATGGCAGTCCATCGTCAACAACTCAATGCAGTCTGAGTGTCGAGGAGGTCAATGGAGGAGGTCAAGAGGCACTGGCATGACGTGCAAAGCCAGGCCAAACAGAAACCGCCAACAAGAAGGCAGCAAAGGTGACTGGAGATGGGGTTTCCGCGCCACAGGAGGAGCTGGATGAGCTGGAGGAAATGGTGGCCACAGTCACCAGTGCAGAGATGGTACAAGGAGTTGGGGGTCTGGACCCAGCACGATATACCTGACTCAACGGCAACAGGGTGAATAACAACCTGGGACTGGGGGTTCGGGGGGAAATGGTCACAATGGCACACATGCACAATCATGTGTAGCACACTGCACACGCACAATGATAGCGGAACATGTCCCTGAAATACCCGTGGCACACTGCAGCACACATAGAAACACCAAGTATTGGCCCCATCCACAATGTTTACAAATGGACCCCCTATATATCACCAATGCCACAACCCACCCATGCACGTGTGCAGAATCCAGAAAAGCAGCGGCTCTGTGAGCCACACTGACTTTGAAAGTGACACCGCATGACCAGGTCACGCTCTAACACATCCACATGCACCTAAAACCCATGACGTCCATAAAAGATCAGCAGACTAACAATGCACAAGACCACAAAACCTGTCTAAGAGCACAAATTACCCAGGACGCAAACATCCTAGCACCCGAAGAGTATACAACTCAAAGGCACACCGCCTCAAAGGGATAAGGGTCTGGGAAATCTGAACTGTAGGGATGACTCTCCCACAATGCAGCACACACACATAGCAATCACAGCACATCAACATTGATGGCAATGTGGTACAAAGTGCAACACCTACACCACAGGACAGAGGACACAATAGGTTCTGCTTGTGCGTAGTAACTTGCCACTCACATCTGGCATTGCATGACACTGTGAGATGATAATGTATGAGTACGACCACACATCCGTCATGTAGTCGAAATAAATTTCCACTGTCTGCCATCAAATTGCCAGCTCCATCAAAACAATCACAATGTACATTGTCATGCAGTCTGTATGTCAACATCTACAAAGCGTCAACATACATGGGACACTCAGTTAGCCTGCATCTCCCTTTTACATTGCAGAGGGACAATCAACACCTACTGCAGAGCAGACCACAAATCTCATCAGTGATGATGAGGAGGACAACCTGCACATAGGCTCAGACACCCTCCAACGGCTAATGGACAGCCTCCGCACACCACCCCCAGGAGCAGGGCAGCCCAGTTGCATCAAGGTGACCCCACCCCTACACAGACCACACAGCAGGAAACACACACCACCACGGCCGTCCACCAGGACCCTCCGACCAATATATGGAATTCCAACGCCGTGGGTTGCCAGGAGGAGATGGCTTATCAGCTGCGGGTGGGTTTCGAATTTGTGGCAGCCAAACTCGATGCCATACGTGGGTGTCTGAGTCCCATCAGGGACCACTTACAGTCCCTAACGGACACCCACTGTCCGCACCATGCTCCCAGACAATCCGTGGCTGACATCGCTGGTGTCATTTCTCGGATACAAGAACTGTCTAGTCAGACAGGCACCAGCGAAGACAGCACAGAGTTGGCACAGATGTGCAAGACAATGTAGACCATGGAGCCGATGCTGGCTAGAAGTAAGGCTGCCATGGCTGAACACCAGCAAGATGTAGCTGGGATATTCCATGCCTTGCAGTGCCTCATCTTGCCATTGCTGCCACCGAGCCTGTCCCAGATTACTGCAGCGAGAACTTTGACACACACATCCGACCCCTGATGTGTCAGTATCACACAGTGATGCAGTCTAATCACCTTCGCACCCTGATACGTCAGTGGCACACAGTGATGCAGCCCAATCACCTTCACATGCTGATGAGTCAGTGGCACATAGTGATGCAGCCATAACACCATAACACCACCACACAAACCTGACACACCGGACATAGAAGACGTATCAGAGGAGTAAGATGTGGATGTTAATGACTGTGTGATGAAGGAGGTAGTAGCATTCATCCCTGCCATATGGCCTGCCCCTGCCTAGTTCAGCCCTATGTATCATGCCTTGGGACAACACCTCCCACTGTCCTCCGGAACACTCTGCGACATTCTCCTGGACCCCAAGTTGGACTGCCATATCTTTACTGGTTACCAATTCCTCTGCAATCTGGCTCCAGACTACACTATCCCTCTTCCTATTCACTTTTCATTCCCCAGAGGACTCTGGTTGGACCACCACTGGGCTACCATTTAATGTGGGCTTGGCATGGCCATGTACAGCTCCAGCTCCGGCATTCACCAGAATGTGAATAAAACATTTGAAATCACACAGAATGTCATGTCTATGTTCACTTAAGTATGAAAGTTTGGATGGATGTAGAGACATTGATTGCACAAGAAGTTACACCCTGGTAAATGACATCAATGTGCATGTTTGACCCTCAGTGACATGGCCAATTTTATGACTGTGCAGTGTGAACTAGCTGTGGCCTCATTGCACTTGAACAACAAACTCGCAAGCCCCCAACCTAGGCACATGTCCATGTATTCAATAGGGCTGTGGGTAGTAATGACTAAATCGGTAGCAGGACAGAAGTGGTGTCCTCCATCACATATGACAACAGAACATCATTTTGCATACCTACTTACACACATCTTTGTGACCACAGTCTGTTTTGATGTATAACATTGTTATACATGGCCAGAAGTTGGACACCATACTCACATTGCTGTAAGACACGTAAATGCACAGGTCTGCCAGCAACATTCCTAAACACAATGTCTGGCTCACAGAGGTGGAGCAGTCAAAATGGACCCACCCCCATTGGACATGTGTCAGTCAGTCCCTACCTATGTACAAACAAGTCTCATTGAGGCACACGATTTGTCATACTAATCAACACTCATCATAGTTGGACACTAGTGAAATTGCATTGACTTTATTAGCATGTGCGTGTCAGTACTGGCAAGGCAAGCGCCACAACATGCAGAGGAATGCTTAAGACACTTACACACAGCATGGGAACATGTCGAGGTGCAAGAAATGGAGAGGCAAAAATGTACACAAACTATTGCGGATGGCAACGCGCTCAGCCCACCTTGCCTTGCTGGACGAGTCATGTGATGTTTGGCGTCTGCTCATTCAGTCAGGGGACACGACTCACTGCCCAGGGGATCAACATAGTGCTGTCCCACCAGACTGGGCCGACTGTCTGCTCTGCTGGCTGTGAGCAAGTGAAAGGGTCCCACAAGGTTAAATGTCGTACTACAATGCCATGTGTGTACCCTCTCCCCAGCAGTATGTCTGAATTGTGAACGTTGACAAACAACGCTGAGCTGCTCCGCTCATGGGACTGCATCACCTTGCCCAAGTGTGTGTACACAAGCGTAGTTCCACGCACATACATTCTGAGTCCAGGCGAAGGCAGACATGTCCACTGTTGTGGTGGGATATGTGAGCATTCCCCAAGACGTAACAAGGTGTGGGGACCTGTGCTGTGGCTGCAGGAACGTAGTTACTCATCCATGATTACGAGCGCAGCTTCATGTGCAATCTGTTCCAAGAGTACGTCATTGTTGAGTTCAAGGAACACCTGGGGGAGCCAATCCATTAACTGATCCTGGCAAATGTGCTTAGTCCACGCCGTTTCACTAATCTGCAACAAAGACCAATAGGAGAGCGCCTCGATGTGGTCACTGCACACGAGGAGTTTTGCAATCTCCCATGCACAACTGCCAGCACATACGCCAAAGATCAAGGCATCCCATGCACGGTTATCCCGGTTACACTCCTGTTCGTGGGCCAACAGGGGGTGCACTGTCAAGTCATAATCCAATTCTGCTACCCTTGCATTGGATAGGCAGACCTCCATGGGACACTTGAATGTGCATGATCAACAGTGGAACCAGTGCTCTACGCAAGGTGATGTAGGCAAGACGGAAACCAATTTGGAACACTGCCATTGGCAGTGATCCCAACAGATGCATCATTCGTGCATATTACAGTTCCACGTGACATGGGTTGTGCATTTGCCCGGGATTGCCTGATATTCCGTTTGTTGGTCTCGTAGCACCGGCAATCCTCAGACCGATGGCTGTTCGGTGGGCGATATGCGACAGCTATGGGCAATGAGTCGTATGTGTGTGCAACATTTGGACGTATGGGTTGTTTTTTAACCAATGTGTCAAGGGCATCCCTTGCAGGTGTAGGTAGAGCAGGGACAGATATGTGTGGGGTGTGGACACATTGATCTTTCATTAGCGCAGTTCGTGGTGTGGGAGTCGTCGGAGGCTGTTATGGTATCTCACGCAGTGTGTGCCAGTCGAATTCAGGACCAAGGACGGAGGTTTGGTTGTCCTTCCGCCTTGTGTATTGAGATAAAGGAGCTTTCATACCTATTTTTAGTCTGACTACTGCTTGCATTTCTTAAATGTGATGTGGCCTTCGTGCTGACTTTGATGCCAGGCCTTAGATATGGGGTGCACCAATTGCGAAACACATGCAGCAGTTGGCATGTATGTATGAGCCAAGGGTCCGATTGGCCTTGCGCTCCTTGTTCAGTCTCTCTCTTTCTGTCTCTCTATGTCCTCTGATGAGTGCCTGACACACCATCTTATCTTGAATATTGTTTTGCAGGCTGTGACTCTGTCGAGGGATGTTAGTGACAATTTATCGATCCCTGATTGCTGGATCAGGGGCGACGTGTCCTTTCTTGAGGCAGTCAGGATTCAAGCCCTGCATGAGAGATTTGTGGACAATCTTAGACCAGAGTGGGAGCATGGGAGATCTAAGCTCTTTGAAGCACTTGTCGGGCAGAGGATCATTAAATTGATTTGAAGGTTTTAAAGAAGTTATCATTTTGAGTAGTCCAGCATCATCTGGTAGTGAAAAGGTATTCTATTATGCATTGTTTTTTTGGAGTATGCTCCAAAAACCATATTCCATACTCTCTCAATAGCACTCCACCACTATTCCCTGGGAAGTAGTCTCCTAGAGATAAATGCTATAGGTTGAGCCAGGCCCTCCTGTGATAGTAATGCCCCTATACCATGCTCTGAGGCATCCTTTTGGACAATAAACTCCTGGGGAAAGTGAGGGGCATTGAACAGAGGGGCTGTGCACATGGCCAGTTTTAGGGAGTCAAAGGCTTTCTGATGGGCCTCTGTTCAGATCATCTTCCTAGGCTGTTTCTTGGAAGTCAGCTCGGTTAAGGGCGCAACAATGATGCCATAGCCCTTGACAAACCACCTGTAGCACCCAGTGAGGTCCAGGAAGGCCCTCATTTCCAGGCCATGATATTCTCTATTTTGGCCTGGAGGGGCTGGACCTTTCCCCTGCCCACCAGGTGTCCCAAATACACCACAAACCCCTGCCAAATCTTGCACCTGCTGAACTTAATAGTCAAGGCTGCCTATTGCAGGGCCTGTCGCACTTCCTGCAGGTGAAATAGGTAGTCCTGCTGGGTGCTGCTGAAAACAGCTATGTCATCTAAATAAGCAGCAGTGAAGGTCTCCAATCCAGCCAAGACCTGGTTTCCCAGCTTCTGGAAAGTGGCTGGGGTATTCTTGAGTTCAAAGGCCACTACTTTAACTGAAAGTGGCCCTCGGGTGTAGAAAAGGCTGACCCCTCTTTAGCTCCCTCGGTCAGGGCAATCTGCCAGTACTGTGAAGTGAAATCAAAAGTAGTCATGGACATGGCAGCCCACATCCTATCAATGAGCTCGTCGGCTCGGTGATGGGGTGTGCATCAGTCTGGTGACTGAGTTGAGCCCCTGGTAGTCAACACAAACCTGAATTCTGGGGTGATGTCTGGTGGCGCCACGTGCAGAACCAGCACCATTGAGCTGGACTAGGGACTACTGGAGGTCTCAATGACCCCCAATTTAGCAATTTAGTGACTTCTGCTTTGATGCTGGACCTCATTTTGTCAGACAGCCTGTACATTTTGTATTTTTAACAGGCAGTCTGCTCGGCATCTTTATCATGGGTACACAAGTGTGTTAACCCAGGAGTGAGGAAAAATGGAGGGAGACTGTTCCAGTTACTGAAGACAGTCCGTCTGCTGCTCTGGGGTCAAGATAGGGGAGAGGTTGACTCCTTCCACTGACCCATCCTTCTTCTTAGATCTCAGGAGATCAGGGAGAGGTTCACTCTCCTACTCCTCTCCATCATCCGCCACCAGCAGCATGGTGACCTCAGACCTCCAATTGTCAAGTTTGAGGCAGTTGAGATGTAGTACCCTCATGTGACTCTTGAAATTCTTGAGATCCACTAGGTAGGAGGACTCGCCTTTCTTCTCAACCACCTCATATGGCCCAGTCCAGTGGTCATGAGGAGCCCTGGGCTTCACGGAATCCATCATCCATGCTTTCTGCCCAGGTCAAAACTCCACAGGGGTATACCACTGCTTCATAATATCCTGAGTAGCCTTAAAGTTCTTAGAAGCTTTCTTCCAGAACTTGGCCATCTGCTTCTTGAGGGCTCGCTTAGAGTTAACCACATCATGTGGAGCTTGCTTCCACCCCTCCTTGACCAGACTGAGAGGTCCTCTCAGAGGGTGACCACACAAAAGTTAAAATTGCCTAAAACCCACTCTCTTCTGCAGCAACTTTTGATAGGCAGAAAGCAGGCATGGTTGGAGGGCGTCCCACTTCCACATCATGGGTTCAGGCTGGCCCATTGTCATGCCCTTAAGGGTCTTGTTGAATCTTATAACAAGCCCATTTGCTTGTAGATGGTTCTGTGTGAAGAACCTATAGGTAACTCCACACCCCTTCCACATAAACTTCATGTATGCAGATATGAAGTTAGTCCCCCTATCTGACACAACTTCTTAGGAAAAAGCCACTCTAGGGAAAATCCCCATTAGGTCCCTAGCCACAACAGGTGCAGTAAATGACCTCAGATGGATGGTGTTAGACTTGGCATCTTTGGTGTGGTTTCCCCTGACTCTTTGCCTCTACCTCTTATATTTTTGATGCTGTGCTGGATTTCGGTTTTGCTGGCTTAGATGCTTTGGGCACTTTACCACTGCTGATCAGTGTCAAAGTGGACATGCTCCCTGTGTAAATTGTGATTGCAATTAGTTCTCCCTGAATGACATATTTGATTTACTGTTAAGCCCCTAGTGAAGTGCACTGAGTGTACCAGGGCCTGTAAATCAAATGCTAATGGTGGGCCTGCAGCACTGATTGTGCCAGCCACATGAGTAGCCCTAAAAAGTTAACCCAGACCTGCCACTGCAGTGCCCGCGCGCACTGTTTAACTGCCATGTCGACCTGGCAAGTGCATGCACTTTCCAGGCCCTAACCTTCCCTTTTATTACATGTAAGGTACCCCTCTGGTAGGCCCAAGGTACCCCCTGGGCAGGGTGCAGTGTATGTGAAAGGTAGGACATGTACTGGTATGTGTGACATGTCCTGATAGTGAAATACTGCCCATTTTGTTTTTTAACATTGATAGGCTATCTGTCGCATGGGATAGCATGGGAAACGCTTTGTAACATCTTACAAGTATAACTTCCCATTGGGACAAGATAGAGAAATAAAGCATAGGCTCTCTGAACTTAGGATTTAATCACAAATCTTTTAGTAAAGAGGGTTTTAAATTGTGTGTTTGAAAATGCCACTTTTAAAAAGTAAAATCAAAAACCAAAACAGTTGGTGGTAGTGTTTCTTTTTTGTTTTTTCATTCATTTCAACCTTTATTTCGATCTATTTGGATCATAAATGATATACAAAAAATATACAATCGATTTAGAATAATACCAAATAGAAGAAAGATTAAATACATTCAGAAAGGCGGATAAAAACATTTATCATGTTGCTGTTTAAAAACATCCATACTAGTCATTTATCCCGATTCTGATTCAAACTTTAAATAACGGGTACGAATGTGCCACATTGCTGTTAAAAATGTTGCCACCGCAAACACAGTTGGGGGTGATAGATCTGTCTTTAGAATTCTATAAGTTGGAAAGTACTGTCTGAATTCTAGGTTTTTGAGGAGTGGGACAAGCCAGTATTTCCTTGCTCTACGATAGGCACTACAGAAAAATATAATGTGCAAATCGTTTTCCTGGTGGTATGAGCAAGACGGAAACTGTTCACTAGGCAATGTCTGGGCCCAGCGACCAGTAAATGCCCTAATGGGAAGTGTGCCGTAATGCCACTGCATGTATAGTTTCCTGGTCAGGACTGGGGTTATGCCATCCAGGACATGCTCCAAAAGGAATGAGTCTTTGTGTTTGATAAACAAGTTTTGAGAGACCCCTACCGTGTATTCTCCAGTGTGGCCGCTAGCTTTAACTCGTAGAACTGCCTAGAAAGAAGTTTGCGTGGGGTCCTACTGCATGTATTAGCTGGGTCTAACCACAATTCTGGTCTTCCTAATAACTCGCATAGTTGTTTAATATATCTTAACCAGGGAATTTGTGGTGCGTTGGGTAGACGTAAAATGTCTTTCAACTCATCCCTGTAATTTATGAGCTCTGGCCTAGTCCAAATGCGACGCCAGAAGTTTAGAGGTTTTAGTCCCAACTCTTCTGTGATTGGTATAAGACCCATGTCCAATCTCAGCGGTAAGAGAGGGGTACTTGTCGGTAAGGCCGCCATTAGTCTAATGAATTTATTTTCAGTGGACAATGAGTTTGCTGCGGAGATGTGACCCCAGATTTCCCCACCATATAGGACAGCCCCTCTAGCCTGCATTTTATAAATTTGGAGCACAGGTCCAAAAGGTTTATAGTTTGAGCCACTTGCCATCCTGCATATGCCTCCCGATAGCTGGACTAGTTTCATGTTGGCTTTAGTCCAGTGTGTGTCCCATGTCATGCTCTGGTTAATTGTGACCGCCAGGTATTCGAAGGTAAAAACCCTCTCGAGTCTTAGATCGCCTATGGTGGGATTGGGGCGGGTCGAGGTAGGGGGGTTGAGAATCATATATTTGGTTTTCAGAGCATTGATCTCAAGCCCCCGTTCCACGCAAAAAACTGAAAACCCATCCAAAACCCGTTGTATTCCTATCGGGGACTTGGACAGCAGCAGGGTGTCGTCCGCAAACATGATAGCGGGCACCCTGCTGCTGTTCAACTTGGGAGCATCAATGTCACCCAACCTGGTCCGGTGGGCGATTACCCCGTTGACAAAGAGGCAAAACAGGGTCGGTGCGAGCACACAGCCCTGTCTCACCCCACTGCCAACGGGGAACCTTCCCGAAAGTGACCCATTTCTTCCACACCTGACACAGGCGAAGTTCCCCTGGTGTAGTCTTATCAGGATGGATAGAATGTCAGCCGGAATACCCAGATCCGTCAGCACAGTCCATAATCTGTCTCTTGGGACTAGGTCGAAGGCGGCACGTAAGTCCACGAATACTGTGTACAAACTACCGCCCTCGCCTACCACGGTCTTCCAGTACAGGAGATTCAGACGGAAGATCTGGTACGTCCTTGAAACCCCTGCTCTGAATCCCGCCTGATAGGGACTAAGAATGGTGAATTCCTCCATCCAATTCTGGAGGCGATCTAATATCAGCCGACCAAATAATTTCTGGGGTACATCTATGAGGCTGATGAGCCTGTAGTTGGCTGGGAGCAGAGGTGATCCCTTCTTAAATATGGGAACAATCTCTGCGCCCAGCCAAGTGCAGGGAACCTCCATACCCATCAGGACGGCATTAAATATCATCGCCAAATAGGGGGCCCACACATCGGGCTCTTGTTTAAATAGGTCTCCCGGCAATCCGTCCATTCCTGGGGCTTTGCCCAAAGCCAGCCCTGCTATAGCCACTCGTACCTGTCTCTCTGTGAAGAGATGCTCGACTACTGCTAGAGTGGTAATGAGTGGGGAATTAACAGGTGCCACATCAGTGGCACTATACAGGGACTGGAAGTGAGCTTGCCAAGCTTTAGCAGAGATGTTAGGTTTAATAGCTGGAGCTAGATCCTCGGACCCCGTATTGACCGATCGCCAGAATTTACGGGAGTCCCTATTAGCTAGTGTTTTAGTGAGGTTTTCCCATTTTTCTTGCTCCCATTCGCTTTTAGCGTGGGTGATCATGTGCCTATAGTCCCTTCTCCTGGGCTGTAGCACAGATCTATCTGTACCCTCCTTAATTGAGGTGAGGAGATCTTGTTTGGCCTTGAGGCATGCAGCATTATACCAGGTCGGGCGATTGTGATGTACACCCGGACCCTTGCCTGTAGCGAAGAGAACTTCCGCCACAGACTTAATGAGATCCTCGTGCACCAGCCTCAATTGGTTAAATGTGTACTCGATGGGATAATCCATTAATGCAGAAACCTTTTCAAGAGTGGGGATGACCCGGGCATAGAGCTTAGAAACCTTTTCAGGGTTCGTTGCTAATTTCTCCCACCTCACTCTCCGCCTATTATTCGTCAATGCCAGCCCTAGGGATACAGCATCTGACACAGCCCCACTAACTTCTAGACCAGGAAGGGCATATTCCAGTTCAAGCGCATTGTGATCACTGTCTTCTCTGGGTATCACCCGGAAATCGATAATACGTGACCACACAGAGAGCTGAACCAGAACATAATCCAATCTGGACCCCCTGCCTTCTCTGTGGTATGTACATTTGGGGGGGATAGTCCATCCAATAGCCCCGGGAGAGGTTCATAGTGGCAGATGAAATCGCCTCCTATCAGAAAGGGGGTACCCTGTGGGATATCGCTAAGAAAGACTGAGAGTTCCTCGATGGTGTTGGACTTGTGTAATGTTTACTGTCCTAGAATAGACATTTACCACTATCAATCTGCACCGATTCGGCCACTCCAGCAAAACACCAAGGATGTCCTCTGAGTCTGTGTGGAGAAGTGTGGCATCGCAACCCAGGTCAGCTGCCACCCAAGTAGTAAGACCACCTGAGGGACGCCCCTTGCCCCCCCACTTTGCAGGAATAGAGAACACCGCGAAACCTATCCTGGAAATAGCCTCCCTTGCCCAGGTCTCCTGGAACAGGCATATATCTTTGGCCTCTGTAAATGAACTCCAATCCGGACAGTTCAATTTATTCCCTAGGCCTGCCACATTCCATGAAAGTATCTTAACAAAAGGGGGTCTGCGATTCGTGGGAGTGGAAGAAAGAGTAGTCATGTCAACTAAACTCATCAATGCTTCTATGGTGTCCACTCGTTCCCCTGTTGCCATTTCGAATTCTCTCGTGTGGGGGGGGGGGGGATCCTGTGATGTTCAGGTGAGCCACTTTAGTGATATTGTACTCATTGTGGCCTATCTCTGGGATTTTATCAAGGCATTTAATGCAATCAGTAGTTTTTCCTGCTTTGAGTGCCTTGTCTATGACAGGTACCTCCCCCTCCCTCCACCATTCTGTCAGTCCACCATGTCCAGACAGCTATATCTATTAAATGTTGGAAAATAATCAAGCTGGTGAGGTCTGGACCGGTGGAAGATTCCTCTTTCTCTCTCGGCCCATCCTCTCCCCCTCCTCGGAATAGTGTCCCATCCCTCATCCTCCCCTAGATGGAACAGTGGTGGATAGAAGAAGGATAGGGGGAGGGACTGAATAGATGACCCCTCCTACAGGTGGGGCCAGCTACATATATGAGAGACTGTTGTAGGGTCCTTAAAATTAATTATGACGCAATCCCCTTTGATAGACTTTCTTGTATTACCTAACCATGGAACTCTTCTTACCATAAGAAGCTCACTCGTGATTCCAGGGGGTAAAGGTCTATTTAATTAAGCCAATTAGAGACCTTATTTTTTAGAGCAAATACCGTTTCCTTTGAATCGGCTTTCAGCTCTGGGACGTCTGCCAAAATAACTGTATAAGGACTTGCCTCTGGTGGGAGGTTCACTACCCTAGTTTTTTTAGTAGTAGCATGTGTTCCCTGTGGTACCATAGCTATCTTTGCCGGCTATGTGGATGTTAATGTTAGTGTGCGATCAGTCGCCTGAAGTGTTGTGATATGTGCTGTAGACGGCAGGGTTTGTGGTGTTTTAGGGGCCAGACGAGCACCCTTCGCTATGGGCGTTGGTTTGGCCTCCTTATTCCTACGCTCTAAGCCGCCACTGGCGACATTCTTACTTATTTTCAAAGGGTTGGCAAATTGCACTGTAGCTTTTTCTATGTTCGTTAGCCTGGCTTCAATTTTAGATAGGCGTGCAACTAGGGGGCTTAATAAGGTCCCCAGGAGTGCTTCAAGGGTAGACAGGGTACCATCATTAGCTACTGAGTTGGCAAAAGAAGGAGAAGTAATCGCATGCGATGTCAGAGTTGGTGGAATTACAATAGGTGGTAGTGGAGTATTGACAAAATAGAAGGGGGTTCCCCGAGGGGTTCTTTAGTAGGATGCTGGCAGGATGTATATGACTGCATCATTACTATAGTGAGTGAGACTGAGATGTGTATGTATGCTTAGCGAATGACTGTGGGAGTGTGCGGGACGCGAATAAACTCTTTTTCCTGTATGAATTTTTAATTATGATCCTCATTAAGCCTTATAGGAAAAAATTTCCCTCTGTGTTTTATGGATTCCATTTATGAATTCGTTATTTAATCAATAAAAAAACTTTTCTATTTTTTTTAACAAAATGCTCTGAATTTGTATGATGTTTCTTTGGCTCCGAAACGTTAACCTGTGTCACCCCCCCCCCCTTATCACTTGGATCTCCTCGATGGGACCACTTAATTAAACCCTGGCAGGGTTGTTCTTGCTTTCTATTTTACGGTAGTGGAGTATTGACCGGTGGTGTACATCTTGGGCCCGATTCACAGAATGAACTTAAGACTAAATCCTAAACTTACTACTATTTGATATTCACAGAGTGAACTTACTACTTTCGGGATTCACAGAATAAACTTACTACTTTCGGTATTCACAGAATACATTTAAGACTACTATCTCCAAGTCCGAACTCGGGCCGTAAATTCCGGCCCGGAGGCGGAGCTTCCGGCTTGGGAGCGGAGCTTGCGGCCTGGAGGTGTAGCTTCCGGCCCGGAGGCGGAGCTTCCGGCCCAGAGTCGGAGCTTGCGGCCCAGAGTTGGAGATTTCAGCATGGCAAAAATCCCCACCTCCGAGCCGGAAGCTCCGCCTCCAACCCGCTAGCTCCGCCTCTGGACCGGAAGCTCCGCCTCCGTGCCGCAAGCTCCGCCCCCAAGCCGGAAGCTCCGCCTCCGGGTCGGAATTTACGGCCCGAGTTCGGACTTAGAGTTAGTAGTCTTAAATCTATTCTGTGAATACCGAAAGTAGTACGTTTATTCTGTGAATCCCGAAAGTAGTAAGTTCATTCTGTGAATACCAAATAGTAGTAAGTTTAGGATTTAGTCTTAAGTTCATTCTGTGAATCGGGCCCCTTGTTTTACTTTGACCTTGTCTTGTATTCTCAACTTTTGGATTCTGTTTAGCAATTTTAGCTTTACGACCCCCAAAATGTTGTGCCCCTCTTTTCCTTTTAGGTATAGCCCCTTCCCTTTCACCCTGCTCCGGGCGACCAGCACAATCATTAGTGTCAACAGAGTTAGCCGTGATTACATTTGGTGAGAGGGGGATGCACTGAACTTGAATCTGAGGTAGGGGCATCAGGCTAGACTCATCTATGGCACTAATATCATTAACTGAGTTGGACAAGGTAGAGTGAGTTAAATAGCGCGACGTTGGGGGCCCAATAACCCCATTATCCCCAATGTCTAAAGCGGTGGGATTGAGGGTGTTTTCTGGGGACCTTACATGCGCTATGGCACCCATGGAGGATCTTCTTACCCAATAAATTTCTTGGGATATACGTCTTTCGAGAGTCGTGATCTCATCGATTAAAAGAGACCCAGCTTTTGCGAAATAGGTGTCCAATGTACCTCTAGATGGCCCAGCGGCCAGCGTGCTCTTACTCCTTGTTTCTCTGGTCGTCATTGCAAACAGTGCAGGGCTGCGGCAATGTCTCCGAGATGGTAAAAAAGGCAGGAGCAAGGGGGGTGGCCCGGTCCCGGTCTCTGCCGTTCTCTACCGGCCTCAAACGGCCCGCCCTTTGCCCGGGCTTAGCCTCGGGCTGTGTCCCGCGCGCGTCCCGCGGTGCGCGCTGGGAACTGAAATAAGTACAGAAAAGGAGGCGGGGCACGCCCGGGAAGAGGCACCAGCTGTGGGTAGTAGGTGGAATGCTGGTCCTCGCAGTCTCGGGCTCCCGCTCAGATCCTCGTTATCAGGGAATTAAGTCACAGCCTCCCGGTATCCACGAAAAACGATCAGCAAAGGGTTTTAAAAAGCACCAGGCAGTGAAGGAAAACACCAGTGTCCAGAGTCCTGCTGCGAGCGGCTCCCGCGGAGCGGGGGCCGTGAGCAGTGAAGAGGCGGTGAGTGAAGGCGGGGCACGGCCAGGAAGAGGCACCAGCTATGGGCAGTAGGTGGAATGCTGGTCCTCGCAGTTTTGTTTTTTACTTCTCACTTTTAGAAAGTAGGTATTTTCTTGTTTAGCCATTCTGTGTGCCTATGCCTGTTTGTGTATTGACTGTCTGGTTTTGGGGTGAGAGGGGCTGGGGATGTCCATTTACTATGGACCGCCACTGGGGGGTTGAGGTATGCCTGGCCCTTTCTGGATGACTAAGGGCTGAGATGAATAGACCTTGGCTGAATTTAGTGTAGTGGGAGGAGTTTTCCTTGCACCTGAATAGAGCCTGTCTCCCTTGCACAATGCTGTCTCCACCCCCTGTGGTCATACTGCACCAGTGAGGACAGAACTGGCTTAGACTGGGCTCAGAGACCCTTGCACAAAGAGAACAAAAACAAAATGGGGTATAAGTAGTAGACCTTGAACCCCAGAGCTTTAGATTACTTCTGGACTCAAGAGGAACCTTTGCCAAGGAGAAGAGCTGAAGAGCTGTGAGGAGGAGTACTGCCCCTTTGCTGTGTGCTGTATGCTGTGTGGGTTTGGCTTGCAGTTGCTGTTTCTGCCAAGGAAAAGACAAACACTGGAACTTTGCAGTGTACCTGCTTGTAGAAAATCTCCCAGGGCCTGTGTGTGCTGGCATCCTGTTCTGAAGTCTCAGGTACACAAAGACTTCACCCTAAGCTCCCCTAAACTCTGTTGCTGAGAGTTCTGACCTGCCAGGAGGTGCCTGTTCTGGGTCCCTGGAGGTTGTTCCTGCTATTGTGAGTTGGAAGAAAAGAAGACCTGAAAAAATTGACGCATCGCTCTTCTTACTGCTGTTTTTCCGACACAGGACCATCGCCGTGCCGTTGCAGAACTGACGCAGTGCCTGTCGCATCTGCAAGAACCAATGCACCAAAGGATCGCGGCTGAAGAAACCGTTGCAGCGCCGCTCGACGATGCTGCAGCGATCGCCGCTGCATCCCAGATTTCCACGCATCGCATGTGTGCGGTAAGTTTTCCTAACGCATCACCCGTGGACCAGAACCGCATTGGAGTTCACGCATCACTTACCCCTACAGACCGGATTCGAAGCATCACTGCTCCTGAGTGCAGCAGAACTGTTGCATTGCTTCCCCAAGGACTCAAGACCTGACTCATCTCTTTGTTTTTAACACTCCCTTTCTCTGCGGCTGTTTGGCATTTCGAATTTTGACGCATCTGCAGGTACTTTGTGAGAAATTACGCATCCATAGTCTTCTATGGACCAAGTTGTTTGAAACCTTTGAAAAGTCATATTCTTATTAGATGTATGTTGGATTTTTGTCGTTTTGGTCTTGTTGAGTTTAGATAAAGATAGTTTATATTTCTAAACTGATGTGGTGTCCATTTGTGGTGTTATGACTGTATGACTGTGTGTTTTGAGTACAAATACTTTACACACTGCCTTTGGGATAAGTCTGTCTGCTTGTGCTAAGGTACCCAGGGGATGAGCAGGAGTTATCAAAAGTGTGTATCCCCTTACCCTGACTCGAAGCAAGGCTCTCTATTTGGACAAAGGTACCTACCTCTGCCAACTGGAGACCCCCATTTCTAACAAATAGTCTCTGGATACATAGTGGTATGGTCCACCAAGACCAGAACAAAGCTATTGCCTAAGGCTATCATGGGGTCCAAGGGTCCTATAGTCAGGGGAGCTTTTAGCTTTTTCCCAATCTTCCCACTAGCCTGGTAGGTGAGACAAGTCCTACAATAGGAAGCAGTGGCTGTCCTTATGTGGCGAGAAAAAGGTGTGTGACAAGCCTGTCAAGGGTCTTGTCCTACCTAAAATGTCCTGCACCAGCCCCAGTAGGAAGGCCCTGTAACATTGGGGGACTACCAACACATGAGTTCCCATGCTCAAGGAGCTTTAGTCCCCAATACCAGTCATCTGGTCAGACCATACAATATTAACATTTTCCCTACAGATAACTTCCACTCCAAACAATGCACATAATGAACCAACACTGAGCAGGCCATGGAGCAAAGTCAACCTAGCCACTTTCTCTCCCCATTTCATCACCCCACCCCTGCATGATACTGTCAACCCCGACTCTGCAGCCGAGTCTTTCGAGGCAGCAATCAGTCAGGCCCTAGACATAATAGCTACTGTATCCAAAGTCAAATGTCACCACAAATCATCACCGTGGTTCAACACCAATCTAAAATCATACAAGCTAGCCGCTAGAAAGACAGAACGCAAGTGGAGGCATCAGAAAGTGCAGACGACAAACAGGCTTACAAATCTATCCACAGACGCTATCTTGACCATATAGCCATGGCCAAAAAAACATATGTAGGCGACAGAATAAATCAGGTCTTCAATTCCCACAAAGAAATGTATAAAATACTAAAAGAATTCACCAGTCCGATCTCATGCCAGTCTAAACAGCCTACATCACAAGAGTGGGTGGACACTCTGTCCTCCTTTTTTGTGGATAAAATTAACATCATCCACAGTCTCTTCCCCAACAAGGCTGTTGAACCACAACACCAAGGGCCGGCCAATAATCACCCCACGAACTCCACCCTCCTTAATGAATTCACCGAATTCACCCAAGAGGATGTCAGAACTGCTCTCTGTAGGGTCAAATTCAGCTCCCCCACAGACGCAGTCTCCCCTCACATTCTGTCTAAAATCGGGCATGCTCTCCTTCCTGGCCTCACCAAGCTCCTCAACCTATCTTTATCACACGCAACTGTTCCTACAAGGTGGAAGGCGACCATGGTCACACCCATACTGAAGAAGCCTACCTTGGATCCTAAGCAGCCTAACAACTATCGGCCTATCACCCTCCTCCCTTTCTTTGGGAAGGTCCTAGCATCACTAATTAATAAAAAATTCACCACCCACCTGAGAACAACAATCTATTGGGCCCTTCTCAATCCGGTTTTCGGGCTTCGCATAGCACCATAACCACTCTGCTGGAAATAGTAGATAATACAAGACTCTCACTTGACGCCAGACAATCAGTCATTCTGGTCCTTCTCGATCTGTCAGCTGCCTTCGACACTATCTCCCACAGCACTCTCATCAATCGTCTGTGGGAGATGTGTGTCAGGGGCCCCGCACTGGACTGACTCAGGAGCTACCTGACGAACCGAACCTCAAAAGTTCACTTATTTCCAGCAGCCAACCCATTGATAAGGGTGTACCCCATGGCTCTATCTTGAGCCCCACTCTCTTTAATTTGTACGTGGCACCACTGGCCAGCGTGATTAAATCCCACGGCTTTGACACAGTATCGTGCACAGACGATACTCAGCTATTAATCACGCTAGGACCTGACCCAACCGACACCAAAGTTTGATTCAGGCAATGTATGTCCGAAATATACACTTGGATACAAAACAATCAACTGCAACTTAACGCCAGTAAAAACAAAATCATCCTCTTTGGCAAAGCACAAACCCTATGGTCAAGTGACTGTTGGCCTACCAATCTCGGCGCATGTCCTTCACCTAAACCGGCAGTTCGCAACCTAAGAGTGCTGATCGACAATCATCTTTCTATGTCCGATCATGTCACTCACGTGGCCAGCATTTGTTACGGACTCATGCACAGCCTCTGTAAGATCTTTAAATGGGTTCCACTGTCATCCCGAATGCCGCTGGTGCAAGAATTAATCAACAGCCGACTAGACTACGGTAATGCCCTTTTGGCTTCCATCAACGAAGAGCATCTAACAAAACGCCACGTCCTTAAAACACGGCAGCCAGACTGGTATTAAATCTACCAGCTCGGTCCCCCTCGACACCCAGTCTGAGAACTCTTCACTGGCTTCCTATCCAAAAGTGTATAACATTCAAGCTCAACTGCCTGGTCCAAAACAACCTCTATGGACTCGGCCCTCACAATTTTTCCAATAAATTGATCAGGTACAACCCCTCCAAAACCCTTCGATTGGCTAATAAACATCTTCTCATCCCACTTAAGATCCGTTCAGCCAGGAATGGTGGAAGATCTTTTTCATATCTTGCTCCTACCCTCTGGAACTCACTGCCCCAACATCTAAGAACCGAGACTGATCACAGAAGGTTCCGTAAGGCTCTCATAACTTGGCTATTCTGTGTTCTCTCTTCTCTTTTGTACGCCCCTCTCCTCTTCTCCTCCACTGTTTCCTGTGGCAGGCTAGTGCTTTGAGACCTTCAGGTGATCTGTGCTCTCAACAAAAGCCTTATAACATAACATAACAATCTACAGAAACTAATTCCCCCAATACAAGAGGTGATCGCCAGAGGCGTCACCAGCTGCCTGGGCTTCCGCTTGCCACCTTAGGCCCTCAAGGGTTGGGCACTCCTTATGTGCCTTGCAAAACAACTCCCTGGTGAGGCCTCCTTCCACTTGGTATCCAGCAAGCTCAGGCTAGGTACCAACTGAGGCAATGTCCTCCCCAGTAGGCTCTGGGGTGGCCTCCTCTTAAATCCCATCCACCTATAAAAGGGGACATTCAGGGGCTGGCTACCCACACCCTTTGCCCTTCCCTGGTAGCTGTCTGTGCCATTCTTCCAGGCTCCAGACTTTCTTGAATCCCCTCCTGGGCAACCATGGACCTGGTGGTTGCACGGATTCACTCAAGCAACTCTAACATTTCCGGGTGTGACCTGAGCTCCACTTCCCTCCAGGTAGTGTGCTCCATGTCATTCTCTTATAGACAGTCCATGGACAAAGCTGGGCTCACAGCAACTTTCAGAAGACCTCAGATCCCCTCCACTCAAAGGGAACAAAAGCCACGGGGCAGTGGCTCTCCTGGTTGTCTGCTACCACAATCTGGTGGAATACATTGGTTATCACCTTGTCAGGTCCTTTGGGATAGTCCTGTCATGTATGCCCCTTTTTACATTACATTGTCTCATCTACACAACAATAACAGTTCTGAAACAGGTGACTTTTTACCTAGTGGCTTGGTCTGGTCTCTTCAACACCAATTCTTAGTATTCTATCCTAATCCCTGCACCTGACATACATAAATATGTCCTTAGGCACGGCATAATTACTCTGTATAAGTGTCACTGTTTTTTTACATCCTTGGCCAACAGCCAACTGTGCATGATCACATTTGTTTGGAAAAACATTTATGATTGTTTTAAAAACGTTGATGATTGTTTTCAAAGCATTTGTGATTGTTTTAAAAACATATTGAATCTAGAAGAAACCCTGGCGTGACCACTCCAGTATATCAGACCCTTATTTCCCCCTGCAAATTAGAGGAGAATTCCTTCCAAGCTGACACAAGGTCCTGCATTTTGAATCTTCGACACACAGTCGGCTGACATCCTTTGCAGGGTGTCATCCTCAAAGCAGAGTCGGGGTCCTTCATTCTCAACCATCAGGTGAGTGGTCTGGTTCATCCCTAGATGATTCTTGACTAGATACATACATATATGCATATACATGCTACACATACAGATCTAGGCTCGGTACATTTAGGCAAATTACTTAGGGTGAGCATTTTAGGAATATGCAAGTGCTACTATTTTTGTCTGAACTGCTTATGTTCATCTTATTAGCACTATGGTAGAAATGTATCTACTATTTACTATATTGGTACTTGCCATCTCTTTTGTATGCTTCTGTCTCCTGATTGTCGCAGCAAATATGTTTTACACAAGACTGACGCTGACCCAATACTTATTGAAACGTCCTAATCGCCATCCTGTGTATTTTCTGAGGATAAGTAACCAAAGTGACTGTGCGAAAATTACTGTACTATTTTCCAAAATCTCTGAGGAATCAGGGTTGTTATGTTCAATAGTTGCCAGAAACTACCTACACCACTGTAGAATACACGGGGGTGGTAGTGGCACTGTAAAGCTAGCTGGTCTAATGGCTGACATATCCTTTGGGGGTATCTGGAAGCGGCTGGGACACCAAGCCCTTAGTTTAGGGCATCCAAAATGCACAGGTCCTGGGGATTCCTAGGAACAACACATCAACCTGCTCTGAGGACAACAGATGACACCTGACAGTAATCATACTGGCTCCTGTGTGACTCAGAGCCTCCACCTTCTGCCCATTAATGGTGACCCACTGCTTATACTTTGGAGTACTGGAAGGCATGTGGGCTTTGGGCACCATCTTCACATCACCCATGGACACTAGGGTAACCTCACTAGTCTCCCCAAAGTAACTAGGGACATCTGCTCCCCAAGCCCTACACTGGCTATTCCCTGTGACTGCCCACCACCAGCGGCAGCCGGCACAGGTAAGCACGGTGGGGTGGGGTGGGGCTGGGTGGGGTGGGAGTGGGGCAAGTCAACAGATGACGGAATAGATAAAACTAAATAAATAAATAAAATCTATTCCTTTGTCTGTCGACTTTCCCCCTGCCGCGCCCACCATGCTTACCTGCACCGGCCGCGACTGCCCACCACTGGGAGGCGGTAAGATCTTGGAACACTTGGCATCTCTCCATGTGCCATACTCATAGCACTTAGGAACACAATTTCTAGTTTTGATATCTGTGAAACCTTTCTTACGGTGTCAAGATTTGGTTTGAGACCCTTTCTTAATCTTATCTGCTATGATAAGTCTTATACAGAGGATAAGAAAACGTGTCTAACAGCCTTTCCTATAATGGACTATAACTGTCTGTTAGCGACCGCCGGTAGAGTAAAAAGCGAATCGCCTAATGACCCCGCCCCACTTAGGATTCTTAAACAAGCAACAGAGACAGTTGGCCCGGTCATTCTAGACTTGGTTAATTCTTCCATCTCATCCGGAGTGGTCCCCCCTCCTGGAAAAAAGCCATGGTGAGAGCTCTTATGAAGAAACCTAATTTAGACCCTGACTGCTTGACCAACTATCGTCCGATTTCCCTCTTCCCGGGAATTAGCAAAATCTTAGAGAAATATGTAAATATTTCACTCTCTGCCTATTTAGAATCCAACCATCTCCTCCACCCAACCCAAACAGAGACAGCGCTCTTAGGTGTCTTAGAAGAATCAAGGAAAATTCTTGACTCTGGAGTATCATCTGCCATGATCCTTCAGGACTTGAGCGCGGCCTTCGATACGGTAAACCACCGTATCTTGACCGTCTCAGAAACTTGGGTGTGTCTGGAACAGCGTTAACTTGGCTGAGGTCATTCCTGGAGGGGCGATCCTTTTAGAAATTTGAGGGCGAAACCACTTCTAAGCCCTGGCCCCTTTTTGTGTGGAGTTCCAATGCTTTTTACGCCTATATGGCTCCACTGGCAGAGATCATACAGCCTTATGGAGTGAACATCGTAACATACGCTGATAATACTCAACTATTGGTTTCACTCAACCATCCTGACTCATCCACCCCCCGCCTCCATACCTGCCTCGAAGAAGTGGCTAAATGGATGAACTATACCTATCTTAAATTGAACAGGGACAAGACAGAGCTTATGCTTCTTGGAAACCCATCACTATTTAGACCAATTGAGATGTGGCGGACCATATTGGGATCAGCACCCGTTCCCAAATCAAATATAAAGAGTTTGGGGTTCTGGCTGGACTCAGATCTCACACTTAAAGTCCAAGCCAGGAAGGTAGTCACTGCCTGCTTTGGCATGCTCAGAATGCTATGCAAAGTACTTCCTCTACTTCCTTTCCAAGCCAGGAAAAATTGTAGTGCAAGCGCTTATTCTTCAACAATGCACTCTATCTGGGTGTTCCAGAGGCAGTACATTCCAGGCTTCAAATGATTCAGAACTGCGCAGCAAGAACCCTTATGGGAACACCCTATCGACAGTCAGCCAAACCTGCCATGAAAGCTTTACATTGGTTACCCATTCGGGGGAGAGTCCATTTTAAAGCTCTCTGAATTACTCACAAATTGCTTGGAGGGAAGGGACCCAAGATTATCTCTCCTTTAGTCAAATTATATCGACCCAATAGGCCTTTACGATCGGATGAACTGCACCTGGCTTTTGTCCCAAGGATCAAAAGAGCCAGAAGCGGAGGTCGGCTTTTTTCCTATAACTCCGCCAAGCTCTGGAACTCTCTTCCTCTTCAGCTGCGGAAAGAAACTAACCATACGACCTTTCACAACTTGTTGAAAACCTGGCTCTTCCCCAGATAGGTCTCAGAAGCTTCTTTTATTCTTAGCGCTGGGATGCCCATGGGTAGCCATGCGCTTCATAAATGTCACTTCTATTCTATTCTATTCTATTCTATTCTATTCTATTCTTTCAACTGAGAACTGTTTTGGGGTCTTGAGAGTTGGTTTAATTTGTATTTGCCCCGTTTTTCTTCTGTTGGGAACCCTGACCACCTTTTTTAGAGTACCACCTAGACACCTTCTTAGACACTCTGGTGCTGACCCAGAGATCTGCCTCCTCAGCAACCTTCTTGGTATCAGTAAGCTTTCTATCCACTAGGTGCTGGTGCAGCTCTGGAAAGCAAGTATTGAACATGTGCTCCCTCGGAATAAGGTTGTAGAGTCCAGTAAAGTCATCCACTTTGCTTCCTTCACGCAGCCCTTTAGTGCTTTGCAGGTATAATCTAATGAATCCATCCAGGACTGGTTTGGGAGCTTGTGGCTGCCCCTGAACCTTTGCTGGTACTTCTCAGGGGTACAAAAGGGGGTGGTGATGGACGGAGCATCTGAACCAATCAAACACTCACACCCAGTCAAAAGATCTGGGTTTGATCCATCACCGTTCTTTAGCCCACTCTGCCACCCCAGTTCAGACATGGCTATATGCAAATCAGTCTGACCCTGTGCCTCATGGAAACAGTCCAGCCCGAACTGCCAAGCCATGCCTTCCCTGGACCGGAAACAAGCTTCCGAGGACTGGTTTCTGGCATTACAGCCGTCTTCAGCCCGGCTTGCTTGAATCCAGTGGCAAAGTGAGCAAGGGACTCACATCTGAGCATACCCTGCCACACTTATGGCGGTCAAAGCGGTACAAAAGGGGGTGGTGATGGACGGAGCATCTGAACCAATCAAACACTCACACCCAGTCAAAAGACCTGGGTTTGATCCATCACCGTTCTTTAGCCCACTCTGCCACCCCAGTTCAGACATGGCTATATGCAAATCAGTCTGACCCTGTGCCTCATGGGAACAGTCCAGCCCGAACTGCCAAGCCATGCCTTCCCTGGACCGGAAACAAGCTTCCGAGGATCGGTTTCTGGCATTACAGCCGTCTTCAGCCCGGCTTGCTTGAATCCAGTGGCAAAGTGAGCAAGGGACTCACGTCTGAGCATACCCTGCCACACTTATGGCGGCCAAAGCGGTACAAAAGAAAGGTGATGGATTAAACCCAGATCTTTTGACTGGGTGTGAGTGTTTGATTGATTCAGATGCTCTGTCCATCACCACCCCCTTTTGTACTGCTTTTGGCCGCCACAAGTGTGGTAGGGTATGCTCAGACGTGAGTCCCTTGCTCACTTTGCCACTGGATTCAAGCAAGCCGGGCTGAAGACGGTTGGAATGCCAGAAACCGGTCCTCGGAACCTTGTTTACGGTCCAGGGAAGACATGGCTTGGCAGTTCGGGCTGGACTGTTCACATGAGGCACAGCGTCAGACTGATTTGCATATAGCCATGTCTGAACTGGGGTGGCAGAGTGGGCTAAAGAACGGTGATGGATTAAACCCAGATCTTTTGACTGGGTGTGAGTGTTTGATTGATTCAGATGCTCCGTCCATCACCACCCCCTTTTGTACCGCTTTTGGCCGCCATAAGTGTGGCAGGGTATGCACAGACGTGAGTCCCTTGCTCACTTTGCCACTGGATTCAAGCAAGCCGGGCTGAAGACGGCTGGAATGCCAGAAACCGGTCCTCGGAAGCTTGTTTCCGGTCCAGGGAAGACATGGCTTGGCAGTTCGGGCTGGACTGTTCCCATGAGGCACAGGGTCAGACTGATTTGCATATAGCCATGCCTGAACTGGGGTGGCAGAGTGGGCTAAAGAACGGTGATGGATTAAACCCAGATCTTTTGACAGGGTGTGAGTGTTTGATTGATTCAGATGCTCCGTCCATCACCACCCCCTTTTGTACCGCTTTTGGCTGCCATAAGTGTGGCAGGGTATGCTCAGACGTGAGTCCCTTGCTCACTTTGCCACTGGATTCAAGCAAGCCGGGCTGAAGACGGCTGGAATGCCAGAAACCGGTCCTCGGAAGCTTGTTTCCGGTCCAGGGAAGACATGGCTTGGCAGTTCCGGGTGGACTGTTCCCATGAGGCACAGGGGGTCAGACTGATTTGCATATAGCCATGTCTGAACTGGGGTGGCAGAGTGGGCTAAAGAACGGTGATGGATTAAACCCAGATCTTTTGACTGGGTGTGAGTGTTTGATTGATTCAGATGCTCTGTCCATCACCTCCCCCTTTTGTACCGGTACTTCTCAGGGGTCAGCCCAAACTTAGGAACAAGGATTGCCTTCATGGGGCATACAAAGTCTGATCCTCTGCCCCTAATGTCTAGTGCCCTCCCCACCATGGCCATTTGTTTCCACAGGCTATCCCAACCCCTAGTACTCCTCTGGAACCTGGATTTCCTGAGTGCAATTTCATGAGCAGCAAACCACTTGTCTATATCATCTCCCACCACAGAGGCACCAGCTCCTCGGCTATGAAGACTATGCCTTATCTCTGCAGCACACACTGTTGGTATGCTGCCACCATCACATTTTGATACAGTAGGTTGCCTTCCCCCTAGCTCCAGCTACCTCATGCTCTTTTCATGTTCCAACAGAGACTTATTCTCATCCATGGCCATCTCAGCCTCAGCCCTCTCCTCCTCTTTCTCCAGTTTTAACTTAGCCAGCTCTAGCTTGAATTTCCTTTCCTCCTTCCTTTCCTCCAACTCGTCTGAGGTCAGGTCCCTGGAAACACACTGCTCCCCTCATGGGGAGGGATTTCCAACTCTGGGAGTAAGTTACCCCTGGCCTCAACAGGCTGCGTTCCAAGATCCTCCTGCTGGTCCTGCTCTGATCCTTTCTCATCGTCCTCTCTCTCCTCATAATCTGTTGACACTTGGTGGGCCTCTGCCCATGTCCTCAAGGCCTTTTGGAGCTCTGCCTTCCTGGTGCTCCTTTTGGTGGGCAGCTCCCTCTCATTGCAAGACTCCTTGAGCTCAGCCAAAGTCCAGCTCTCCAGGTTGGCAAGCTCAAGCTCCATCCTTGCAGGTGGGGCCACTGACACAGACTGCCAGGTGGAGTAGGAATGAATCTAGAAAAAACAAAAAGGCCAATCAGGGAGAAGTTAAAACTAGAACTGGTCTTAGATAAGGGATTATAGTGTACACTAAATTACTGCACAAACAAAAGTCCTATCCTCACGGCTAATCACCAGTGTTAGAAATTAGGTAACTGGTTGACTGGGGTATTAGCCCTGTCAAGCATTAACCACAATCCTGGTCAGAGTAAGGCATAAGCAAACCTCAAATTAACCTGTGCTCAAATCCCTGGTAGCTTGGCACAGAGCAGTCAGTCTTAACTTACAAGCAATGTATAAAGCATTTGGCAAACCTTCAATTAGTAAAACAGTAAAACACCACACAAAAAGATCCCACAACAGATAAGAAAAGTAAAGCTTAATTTTATAAAAAAAAAAAAAAAAGAATTGACAAAAATCCAATCAGTATAACTGGATTTATTAATTTTTAAAGAATAAACTGCAATATGTGCTGCCCCGGAGAACACTCAGTCATAAGTTCTTTTCTTACAAAAACAAGCTGGTTTCAGAAGTAGATCGTCTTTGCTCCTGGAGATTCGGTGTCCTCCTGAAAGCGTGAGTTTCTGTGCCACAGAAAACTGGCGTTTTCTGGTGCAATGCTTTATGAGTGATGCAAGCTAACTTGAAGTGAATTCTTGCTTCGAAGGGTAGCCAGTTGAGCACTTTCAAGTGAGGGGAGATATGGTCGAATTTTTTGGATCCCGATATCAGTCGTGTGCTGCATTAAGGCATGCTTTCAATGGGGCTGTTGTGACAATGTGAAGCCCAGCCAGTGTAGTGCCCCCATATTCGATCCTGGCTATGACCGGTGCCTGGACTGCTGTTTTAAGATATGTTTTATTTAGGAATGGTTTCAGTTTCCACAGGTAGCTTAGATGGAAACGGGCATTCTTTGCCATTGTGTTGATGTGTGCAATCATGTTCAGATTTTTGTCAAGAGTAATTCCCAAAGATTTAGTGGAGTCGACAATCTTCGGGGTACATTTTATAGCAGTGATAAGGTTGGACCATTCTGCTATCTTAAATTTACTTTTCTGAGGTGTAATCAGTAAGAATTCAGTTTTCTGCAGATTTAGCTTCAGGTGATTCATGGTTAGCCATTGGAGGGTTCTCGTTAGGGCTTGGTTCATAGTCTTTATATCTCCTGTCGATGCCACCTTGATACACAGCTGCGTGTCATCCGCGTACGTATGGAATGAAATGTTTTTTGTTTTTTTTTAAACCATTAGTGGTTCTACATAAAGATTGAAAAGCGCCGGAGATAACGTTGAACCTTGTGGTACTCCAATTGTATTTCTGGTAGGACCTGATAGGGTTTGGTTGACAAATATTTTTTGTGATCTATTCTCTAGGAAGGAGCTTAACCACTTTAGAACTGTACCATTTAGTCCCATTCTGTTTTTCAACCTATCCAGAATTTTGGCATGGTTTACCATGTCGAAAGCAGACGACAAGTCCAACAATATTAGGAGACATGTGTCGTTGTGGTCGAGAGCCAGTAAAGCGTCATCTACTATTTGTAGGATTGCAGTTTCTGTACTATGGTTCGGTCTGAACCCAGATTGGCAATCATTAAGTAGATTGAAATCCGAAATGTGAAGACTCAATTGTTGTTGGACACATTTTTCAAGAACTTTGGCTAGCATGGGAATGTTAGTTACAGGTCTGAAGTTGTTTGGATCAGAAGGGTTCTCTGTTGGTTTTTTAAAGAGAGGAATGACTTGCCCTGTTTTTAGGCAGTATTTGGCCATGTTATAACGAGGCATTTATGTTCTTAGTCCAAGACGGGATTAGCAGGTGGTTTAGAGAAGACCAGCACTTTGCTGTTAGAGGGTCGTTATAGTGGTTGTTAGGTTTAGTGAACGACGTGATCTTTGTGATGTCTAATTCACTGATTGGTTTAAATCCTGACCATCGAGCATTGTTTTTTGGTTTGTCCAATTCTTGTTGGGACTATGGTTCATCTGAGGACTCTCTTCAGCGCGTTAGCTTTATCTGGAAAGAAGATGGAGAAATCCTCACTATTTAAGCTTGTTTTGGCGATGACCGGTGCTGATTTGGCCGATTTATTCGATTGTTCTCTAAGTATATCGAATAGTTTCCTTGGTCTATTTATTGCATTGTCCAATTCTTCCTTAAAAAAGTATTTTTTAGATTTAAGGATGCTTTTGTTATAAGCTTTCCGGGATTGTCTCAGTTGAATTAAGTGGGGTGAGGTAGGGTATTGACGCCATTTGCGCTCTGAGAGTCTGAGTGATAGTCTTTCCTCATTTAGGGAACTATTGAACCACAGATTTTTGTCTTTGTCAGAGATCCTTTTCAGTTTTAGAGGTGCTAATTCCGCGATAATGCTTGACATTGGCTTGTTATAATGCAAAGTGAAGGCGTTCTACTTCTGAAACCAGCTCGTTTTTGTAAGAAAAGAACTTATGACCAAGCTTCTCCAGGGCAGCACCAAGAATTTGGAACGCACTCCCCCCTAGCATTAGAAGAATTCCATCCATCACAGCATTAAAAAAAGAAGCAAAATCGTTTTATCTGAGACCATACAGCATTACCTATGGCTACAACTTTCCATGTCTGCTTCCATGCATCCCCCAGCCTTTCACTTCCCACACATGAGCATGTATATATGTAGTAAATGTGGTGGTGTGTTTTTATGCGCTTTAATATTAACTCAAATTGTTGATTGTTATATATGTGTATACGCTTTCCTGAATTTTACTGTTGTAAAGATTTTGGGCCCGATGTAGGTGGCTCATTACCGGTCGGTAAACCCGAATTCGGTAAATTTCAGGCTTATCGATGGGTATTGAGCCATTTGCCATGTAGGTGTTGATTCGGCGGTATTTACCGATTCTGTATATACCGAATCATAATTTACCGATTCGGTATTTACCGAATCGGTAAATGGCATGTAGGAAGTACATTTGTTAGTACTCATGTACTTTAAGGATTCGTTATTTACCACCAACTATAAGTTGGTGGTAAATAACGAATACCTTTGAAAATGCAAATCTGTGCATGGCAATTACCGAATCGGTAATCTGCTATCCAACACTTTCCCTACTGTTGCACTCACTGGAGTTGGAATATCATTTTTACCCCTCCGTTATCCAGCACTTTCCCTACTGTTGCACTCACTGGAGTGGGAATAGTAATTTTTATCCCTCCGCTATCCAACACTTTCCCTGCTGTTGCACTCACCGAGGTGGGAATACATGTTTTTACCCCGCCGCTATTTAACACGTATCCTACTGTTGCATTCAGTGGTGTGGGAATAGTAATTTTTTACCCCAACGCTATCCAACACTATTCCTACTGTTACTCTCACTGGCATGGGAATAGTACATTTTACCCCTCTGCTATCCAACACTTTCCCTATTGTTGCACTCACTGGAGTTGGAATATCATTTTTACCCCTCCGTTATCCAGCACTTTCCCTACTGTTGCACTCACTGGAGTGGGAATAGTAATTTTTATCCCTCCGCTATCCAACACTTTCCCTGCTGTTGCACTCACTGGTGTTGGAATAGTAAATTTAATTCCTCCGCTATCCAACACTTACCCTACTTTTGTACTCACTAAAGTGGGAATAGTTATTTTAACCCCTTTGCCATCCAACATTTTCCCTACTGTTGCACTGATTGGATTGTGAAATTTAAGTTTAAATATTTTTCTAATTGTTTGTTTTAAAACTGTTTTTATTAAACAAAGTTTCTGGTCATCACTTACAATTGATCTTTGGTTGCAGCAGTGTCACTCATTTTGGAGTTGAATAAATGCATGGCATTTGATGTTACATTTATTTATTTATTTATTTATGTGTTTCTATAGCGCTGGAATCGACTCCAACCGGAGTATCTCTGCGCTGTGATACCAAATAGAGTCTAAATAAATATGCAGATGAGGGGAAAGGTCTAGATTTTATCAATGAACAGCAGAGTTTTCAGTTGCTTCCTGAATTTTAAATGGTCTGTGCAGAGCCTGAGGGCCAGAGGCAGTTTGTTCCACAGTGTGGGCCCTGCAACAGATAGAGCTTTCCCTCCATGTCTGGTTTTTTTTGCACGAGGTACTGCCAACAGAAAATTCTCACTAGATCTCAACGATCTGGAGGGAGTGTAGGGGGTAAATTTCTGCTCCAGGTATATAGGGCCATTTCCGTTTAAGCATTTATGGATAATGCAACATATCTTAAACTTGGCTCTTTGTCGGATGCTCAACCAGTGTAGTTTCTGTAATAGAGGTTTTGATGCTGTTCTAGGGGGAGCATTTAGGACAAGGCGAGCTGCCGTATTCTGGACCACCTGGAGCCTATCCAGAACTCCTTCATTAGCAGAAAGGAGCAGTCCATTACAGTAGTCAATACGACTCAATATAAGGGCTTGCACCAAAGTTTTTCTGAAGGAATCCGGTAGCAGTGGAAATATTCTGCGCATCATGCTGATGATGTGGAAGCATGAGCCAGCTACCATATTACTGTGCTGTTTGAGAGAAAGGTCGTGATCAAGGCGTATCCCCAGATTTTTGACAATCTGTTTGGGCTCTGGAACAGTACCCAGATCAGATGGCCACCAGTCAGGGGTCCACAGTAATTTGGCATCTCCAAACAGCATTACTTCCGTCTTGTTGACATTGCACTGTAGGAAGTTGGTGGACATCCACTGTGCGACGGCTTTCATGCCAGCGGAGAAGGAGTTTCTTATTTCTGTGGTGAGATTTTGAAAGGGGAAGAGGAGCTGCGTGTCATCCGCATATGACACGGGGATGAAACCAAATTTGCGCATCACTCTTGCCAGGGGTGCCACGTAGATGTTAAAGAGTGTTGGGCTCAAACAGGAGCCCTGTGGCACCCCTTTCGTAATCTCTACCTCAGTTGATCTGTATTTACCCATGGTGACAGTCTGGGTCCGATCCGTAAGAAAACTCCTTAGCCAAGCAAGCATATAGCAGGAAAAGAGGCTCAAATAGTCATGCACATCAAGTCGATAATGGTTCGTCTCGGGAGGGGACAAGAGGGGGTTCACAGATATTGCCACGATACGCATTCCAGTTATTCCAAACATCCATCCATTGTTGGGGACAGCCACGTGCAACATACTCAGTTTTTTCCCTAATCATACTCCAGTTCATATCTGCCTTCCAGGCACTTGTGGGGCATTAGGATCTTGGGCAGATCGTCACCGCCCGCATGGCGGTGGCGATCCGCCCGAGATCCGTCCCCCCGCCACCCATTTCCCCCCCCGCCATATTACTATGGCGGTGGGGACTGTAGAGGACGGAAAGACCGTCCGCAGCTTTTCCACCCAGTCAACAAGTCAACTGGGTGGAAAAGAGTTTGATATTGTGGCGGTGTCTGTTCGACATCCCCAGCCATATTACTATGGGGCGGAAACATGCCTTTCCGTGGCAAAGGCATGCGGGAATTGCTTGCGGTGGCCCATTGCTGGCCCCAAGGGACTCTGGGCGGTGGGGGTTGCACATGGGGGGTACCTATGGTACCCCCCTGCATTTCAATAGACAACATGGCAGGCACTGTGCGGTGCCTGTCACGTTGTGCATTGGAATGCGCAACATGTATTTTTAGCATTGCGGAGGGCGGTCCTTTAAGCACCACACGTCACAATGCTAAATATGCGGGATGCGCCCTCCACTGTGGTGGGCACATACTAATTGCCCACACGGGACCCCTGCCGTCCTAATGACCCCCTTAGTGTTGGTGGTGCAGTTGCTCCCCACAGACGGGCAATGTTCCGTTTGGCCCCCATTTGGCCAAGAGCTGCCCAAAGTTTGCCCTTGCTGTTAAGGTCCGTGGGCTCCCACACATTCATGAGGCACCTCTTGGCTTCATGAATATTCGGGCCGAATATCCACTCCCCAGACTGCACTCATACATTTGTGTACTTTTTTTCCAATAGTCTTGAACCATTGCACATTCCCAGATAATATGCGTAAAGGAACCCTCTAATCTACATTGTCTCTTACACAGTCCTTCGTCAACCCTTCCCATCAGTACCAGCCTAGGACCGGAGATGTAGATTTGGTGTAACATTTTTAACTGGACACGCCGCAGTTTGAATGAGATAGCAACCTCCGTAATTCCTGCCATTCTTCATTGTCTAGTCTAGCCGTCTCGCCCCCATCGTTCCCTCAATGATATTAGGGAGTCCGAGTTGTTGTTAATGAGCTTTTAGTAAAAGAGGGAGATGGCTTTGTCCGTCAGATACCCATCCAGCAATCTATCCTCCAGAGGAGAGGACTGGGAGGGAGGACCCGGTAGGGATGTTAGTCTGGAGGGAGTGTCTGACTTGTATGTATCTAAAATATTCTGTGTCCGCTAGCTTGTGTGTCTGTTGGAGTGAGGCGAATGAGACCACCCCGTTCGCTCCCCAAAGATCCCCAATGCAGGAGAGCCCAATTAGGTCCCATTTATCAAAGCCGAGTGGCTAGCATGAGCTTTTTGGCCCAGCCCAAGCTACGATTGACCGCATGCCAGAGTTGGACTGAGTGTTGTGTAGGTCCTGTTAGTGATATTTCTTGGGCCTGGAATAGAGCGCCCTAGTGAAACTGACCCCTGGGAGTAGCCATTTGTCCATTCTGTAACCCGGGTCATCACCAATGCGGTAAGTGCAGTGGTTTATGTGTGCGGCCCAGTAATACTATTTAATGTCAGGGAGTCCTAAGCCTCTGTCATACCATCTGAGCGTGAGCGTGTGAAGCGCTATGCGCGGTCTACCATCAAATAGCAGTTCTCTTTGGGCGGTTTTAATGTCTTAGAACTTGGGCGGAATTAGGTCTGGGAAGTTCTGGAGGGCATAGAGGAAACGCGGTAATGTCATCATTTTAAAGAGCGCTGCTTGTCCCAATAGGGACAGTGGCAGAATCTTCCAGGTCGTGGTGTCTCGTTTGAACCTTTGTAGAGGGGGGAGAAGGTTACACTCATAGCGGAGTTTAACATCAGTAGTGATGAAAATACCCAGGTATTTAAATCCATCTACAACTGTCCGGATGGGGCAGTCCCTTGGCGGGGGGGGATGTCCGTGCAGAACGTATAGCAGAGACTTGCCCCAATTCATTCTATTACCAGAGTTTCCCCTGAAATTGGTGAAGATATCTAGGACAACTCACAGTGACTTCAGGGAAGAGGCGAGATATAAGAGGACGTCGTCTGCGTACCGGGAGATTCGGTCCTCCCATCCCTCCGCCCACCTGAGTCCCCTGATGGAGGGGTCTTTTCATATCCAGGCTGCTAATGGCTCGAGGGACAGGGCGAAGAGTAGGGGCGAGAGGGGACATCCCTGTCGAGTTCCCCTGCCAAGGGTGAAAACCTCAGACAACTTGGAGCAATGGTCCAGCATAGAGGAGCCGCACCCATCCAATAGAATTGGGGCGAAGCCCAGCTTCTTGAGAACCACCATTAAATACGCCCATTCGAGTGTATCAAACGCCATGGTGGCATCCAGTGAGACCACTACTGCATCTTCCTGAATGGTGTCTAGGCGCCCCAGCAATCATTGTAGCCTTCGCAAATTGAGCGCGGTTTTACGGTGTGGCATTAAGTCCGATTGGTCAGGGTGGACCAATTTGTCTATCACCTGTCTTAGACGGTTCACCAGTAGTTTGGCCAGGATTTGGGGTTCCGCATTTAACAGGGAGATAGGTCTATAGGAGGAGTATTCGTCCTTCTGCTTCCCTTCCTTGTGCAAGGTGATCAACGTGGGGATATATTGGTCACGTGGGAGTAGGCCATGATCTTTACTGTTCTTGAACATTTTCCTAAGGTACGGGGCTAGCTTGTCAGGTTTGAGCTTATAGAGGTCAATGGGCTGTCCGTTGGGGCATAGGGCTTTCCCAGGCTGGAGACTTCTTATTACTGTAGCAAGTTCATCATTTGTCAGCACACTATCTAAAGATTTCCTGTCTGAGTCTGTAAGGGCAGGCAGTTGGATATCTACGAGAAGTGTGGAGGAGCCCTCCTCTGGTAGTTCTGAACTGCTCTGATACATCTGTCTGAAGTGATATGCAAATTCAAGCACAATGTCGTGGGGTTCCGTCAATAAGGTGCCAGCGGTACTCTTGAGCTCTGGTACCAGTCTTTTCGCCCTCTCTTTCTTGTCTAACCAAGTGATCAGCTTACCTGCTTTGTCTCCTTGGTCGTATAAGCATCCATCTCGGTCCCTTGCGAGAGTTTTGGCCGCATCAGTCGCGACTGCTTTGTATTCCGCCTGCTTCAGTTGCAGGTTATGGAGGGCGGCTTGATCCTCCCCTTCCTTTGCCACCTCCTCGAGGCGGAGTAGGTCATACTCAAAACGAGTCATCTCTTTGCCTTTTCCCTTTGCGACCTGGCTATGGCAGAGAGTGCATAGCCCCTAATGACCGTCTTAAAAGCCTCCCAGAGGGTGGTAGGGGAGTCGACTGTGCCGTCGTTGTCCTGTAATGGTCAAGAGTTTGCATTAGTATGGCTTTGACTTCAGAGTTGTGGAGATACCAAAGGTTAATGGGCACTACACACCCGACCTTTTGTCCCCGATTGTTACGTTTACCCACAGTGGTGAGTGATCAGAGATGCCCCTTGCCAGAAGTGGGATTTCTTGTATGGTCATGTTCTGTTGCTCGGGCATAAGAATATAGTTGATTCTGGAGAAGGTGTGATGTGACCCAGAGTAAAACGTGTATTGCTGGAGACCAGGGTGGTGCACCCGCCTGAGGTAAGAGATGCCAAAGGCCTTGAGGAAGTTGGAGATCCAACTGCTCCCTATGCTGATATCTCGTGGTGGACATCCGTTGAGTTGGCCCGATACAAATGTGTTGAAGTCCCCACCCATTACAAGTTGTCCTTCTGGAAGGGAGAGTATGAAGGCCCCCAGGTCCTTGAAGGACAAGGTCTTGAGACCCAGTGGGATATAGACTGCTAGTAGTGTAAGGGTGTGACCCACTCATTGCACCGAGACCGCCGTGAATCGCCCCAGTGGGTCGGTCCAGGTATGTTTTATACTGAGCGGAAAGGAGTGTTTGAATAGAATGCCCATCCCTCGAGAGCCGGAGGTGAAGCCAGTGTGCGCCACTAGTTTATACCCCCATCTGTTTAACACCTTGCATGTGTTATCTATTAGGTGTGTCTCCTGGAGTAGAGCGACATCTGGAGCCTGATGTTTTATGTACTGGAGCACAATACTTTGTTTCACCTATCCCCGAACCCGTTAACGTTCCAATTTAGGAGATTAAGACTCTTATCCCACTGCGGACTCATTTTTGCAGATAAGATTCCTGCTGTACTTTATAAAATTGCAGTGCAACCAGAATAGAGAAGTTTTGTTTGAGCATGACCAATAACTGCTTTCCCCCACAGCCCACCTCCCAAAGTCCCTGAAAATTATTTACGGTAAGTTTGAACATAACACTCCCATGAAACCAACCCCCCCCCCTCCCTGCTACCCTGCTGCGTAGGTTTAAAACTACCCACATCCCCAACTAGCAGAGTGTCTATCGCTCAATGAACAAATCAACGATTTTGGGGGAGTATAGGCTAGTGCTGACTCTGGCTGCTAGGGGCCCACCCCTAACCATCACAGGAGAGTGTCATTGTGAGAACCCATTAGTCCTGCAGGGCCAGTCCCTTATAGCGTATCCCTACCCCCATTCCCTCCCAGTAAACATCATACTTTATAGTTTGCAGAGGCCGCTCTGCAAGTCCAACACCATTGGAAAATCCCTTCAGTCTCTGCTGGCCTCCAGTGCCGCTGGGCTAATAGATCTTGACCTCCATGAGTGCTGACTTCCCCTGTCTGATTCCGACCTTCCATCTGCGGAGCCAAGCGAGTGGACACGAGTGTCTCTCCAGCTGTCTCCTAGGGTTGCTGTTGGCTTTCCCATTGTCGCCTTGTCCAACCATGCCTGCCCCTCCGAAGCGTCAGAAAAAAAACACGATTTCCCGTCTGCATAGATTTTGAGCTTTGCAGGGAAGAACATCATGTACTTGATGCCTCTGTCTCATATTGCCCTCTTGATCCCATCAAAGGAACGCCGCTCTTGCTGAACCGTAAGAGTGAAATCCTGGTAGAAGTGCACCGTGGTATTCTCATAGCGGAGGTCCCCCTGCAGTTGGGCAGCTTGCAAAATTGCGTTGCGGTCCCTGTAGTTGAGGATTTTTGCGATGATGGTCCTGGGAGCAGCCCCAGGTTTCGGTCACGGCGTCGGTGCCCGATGCGCCCTTTCGATGGTGAAGAGAGATGAGAACCGCTTCGGTTTGAGGTGGTTGAGGATTAAAGTCTTCAAGGAAGAGATCCACGCTCGGCCCTTCTGAGCCCTCTGGAACTCCCATCTCTCTGATGTTGTTGCATCAGGCCCGCCCCCTCCTGGTCCTCGAGTTTAAGGGCTATCTGGCGGCGTTGGTGTACCAGTTGTTGGACCCGCTCTTCCAGCTTTTTCGTTGAGGTCTGGAGCTCCAAGACATTCGTCTCTGTCACCTTGTGTAAGGATCCACGAGCGGTTTCCGCAAGAGTGCCAGGAATCGAAGACAGACCCAACCCTTCCCCTCTACACCGATTGTGTCTATCAAACCCTAGAACACAATGGTGACAGGAAGGGAAAGGAGGGAACAAAACAAGGGAAGGCAGGGAAAGAAACAAGATTCCACGGACTGGTACCCTCCAAGTGGAAGCAGCAGCTAGAAAGAATATGTGCAGGTTAATAAATAACAAGAGACAATGATGCACAATAATTGGTATGACGTTTGTATATTCACCTCAATACTTGTATGTAGTGCAATGACCAACTCGAACTTAAGTGTGATAACTCTTTCTCCACAATGATAGTGAAATAAACGGTACAAAGCCTGGGTAGAAGAAAAGTAGTCAATACCCTACCTTTCCACAAGTGTGGGAAAGTTACTAGATTCTAATGTCTCTTACTTTGTAATTCAAGGCTACAACTATGAAGAGTATCTTGTCTGAATATCGAGTCTCCGGATTATGACAACTGAAAGGCAATATAACCAGCATAAACAGATAGGTGTAAGAACAGAAATATAATGGTAGAAAGAAGCGCTAAAAGCGCTTTACCCGATCTTCGTCTTCGATGAACTGTGACGACTGCCAGTCTTGGAATGCCCGGGAGTTCAAAATAAGGTACGAAAATAGGGGAAGAGATAAGTGACTCTTCCAAGCGGACCCCCTCAAACACCATACACCCTGAACACCCCCCGCCTGCTCCCAGCAAGTCCGGCCAACCGACGGAACCAGGTCCAGCCGGTGGGCGGAACCGCGAGACACAGGCTGAGGCTTCAGAGGAACGGGGAGAGGTAAGCCAGCAAGGGGGAAGCAGGAGGACAGGGAATATCCGAGTGCATCGGGTACAACTGACGGAGGCGGGTCCGTCGGGTACAACTGATGGAGGCAGAGAGGAGGGATATCGCTTCGTGAAATATCCCTAAAATCCCCCAACAGCGGTACAGGGCACAAGAAAACTCCAGAAAAAGGAGACACGGAGATGAGAGTCCAAACGACAGGAACAACACGGAATACAGTGACGCTACGCCAGGGTCCCGCAACACTAGAGCGCGAAGCATCATGCAAGGGGGAAGTCAGGCTTTAGACCCTGCCTGACTCCCGTGCACATGCACCGTATGGGGTGGCCATCTTCGCCGAATAGCGCAATCTGGTTAGCGAGCTGGCAGGCGTGACACCTTGACTCTATCCGTCGTTTTATTCACGTCGGCTCTCAACAGTTTCAGTTCGATGGAGACCTTGTCGATTTTGGCTTGAGCGTGGCACCCAGCACCTGGATGGCCGCCATTATTGAGCTGATGGACGGTTCGTTGCCACCAGACTGTCCACTCTGGGCCCCGTCGTCCGATGGTGCCTGCTTCGGTACTGCGTATTTATCAAGCTTGTTTGTCTGCACCGCTGCACCACCATTGGGCTTCATTGGAGGGGTGTTGACGGCCTTTGATCGCTAGGGTGGCCCCTGTTTCTGTGGGTCATCTCAACACAGGCCCCGGGTGTGGTTCACTCCACGGAGCGTCACCAATGGCGTCATTACTGGAGCCTCTGTCTTGCCAGGGAGGTGGTGGGCATCAGTTCAGTGCGCCAGCAGATCCCTACGATTACCAGATGGAGTACCACATCAGCAATATTGTCCGTGGGCGCTGGGTCATCGTGTTGCGGGGATCCCTCCGTGTCTCACCAGGACGTCACTGTGTATGCAGTCTTCGGCTACCACGGTGGCCAGCCGATCACATGTTGGGCGCTCATCCAGTGCCTTCTAATCTGGGCCTCCAGAACGGGTATATCAGGCCTTGGGCCATTTTTGTGTATGTGTTAAGTCAGAGGTCGTAGTGAGCGCGGATGCGCTCCAATATGGAAGCCACACATGGTCTATTGGTTGGTCCGAGGCCGCCTAGTAGAGGGCGCCTGGGCTCGGCTTCCTCCGCCTTCAACAACTGTTTTACCCACGGTGTACTCAACGTGGTTATATCACCCAGGGGGGCGGTCACGCACATATCCCAGCAGGCACTTTGGATGTATCTCGGGGGGAGGGGAAGTGAAGCGGGGGCCCCCCGCCTCTTTCTCCAACTCCCGACACTGTTGAGCGGCACTGAATGTGGAACACGATATAGTTCGTGTAGTTTCGGTCCCCTTCAGGCCATGGCAGCTAGCAGGCTGGGAGCAGGGGAGACCGCGGCTGCAGGCTCCCGACCCCCGCCGCAACCGCCGATATGCAAGCAAAGTCTTGTTGGCAGCTAGTGGCGGGTCACGGGCCAGCAGGGGAGGTCTCGCTGGTCTGTACCTTTGAAGACCCACAGTCACGCCGGTGCCATGAAGGGGCGGATATTTAACTTGCTCCCAATCTCCACGAGGGCCTCCACCAGTAATCTTCGCCCCGACTCGGAGGCTGAAGACGGAGTGATATCTGTCCGATTTCTATCGGATTTTCACAGCAGTCAGGCTTGCTGATGTTCCGACAGAACTGCGGGCATTTCAGGCTCAGGCTCACCAATGCGGGGATTTATGCGGATTTTGAGGTTTTGGGGCCCCGGCAGAGCTCTCCCTTTAGGCGGCCATCTTTACCAGCCCAAGCCAAGCCCCTATTTTTGTAACAGTTTAATGTTTTAATTTATAATAGATTTTTAAAATATTTTAAATCATTAATATATATTTTTATTTTTCATATCATTTTAAACTGTTAACGGAAAATAATAGTTTATTAATTGTTTTAACGTAAATATATATGTATAAATTATTATGTTTGAATGTTTGTTTTTTTATTACGTTTATTTGATATTGATATTTTACACAACTATATTTTTTAAATCAATATTTTTAGTCAATATTTTTGTACTTACCTGTTTAAGTATAGGAGTCGATATTTTTGTTGTCTATATTTTTTACTCTATTGTTATTATGTTTTAAAAGCTTTATTAAATAGCATGAAAGAGATACATAAGGCCAACAATCTACAGTAAAAATAATTAGGTAATGAAATACTAAGTACAATAAGCATAAAGAACAAAAAGGAAAGCTTATTATATTTTATAACACCAATAAGGGCAAGACAAGATGGAGAATAAAGGGGGAGTAGGGAGGGTGGGGGAGGGAGATACTCTTATAAATGAAGAACATATTATATCACATAATATTAAATGATTATAAAAATGTGCTTATCTTAGTAAGAATAACAATGTGTCAATAAGAATTCAATGAAAAAAGAATAGAGAAAATAAAACAATTATGGAGGTTAGAAGCTTTCAGCACGAATGCAGGAACTTTTTATCTTCTTATCTAAACATGTTGTAAGTGGCAACCAGAAGAGATCTCTATTAACAAATGGTCTACAGGAAGCGGCAAAAGCAATATCAAGTCGGTGGTAATGGCAAAATTATTCCATCAATGCTGGACAGAAGGTTTAGCTGGGTTTTTCCAGTTAAGTGCAATTTGTTGGAGAGCTAAAGCCAACATAAGGTCAAATTGGCCATGATTAGGAGTAGGAAGATCTAAGATTTCCAGTAAGCTTTCAAAGAAAAGGGTGGCGTAAGAACGAGGGAGGTGTATTTTAAAGATAAGAGAAATATGGTACCAAATCTTTTCCAAAAAGCAGTAACATTAGGGCAGAGGAAGAGAAGGTGTATTAGATCAGCAGAGGGGAAATCACATGTCCAACCATTCTTGGTAGAGGAATGAGAAAAGGTAGCAATAGCAATAGGAGTAAAGTATAGTCTATGATATAAGAAAAACATAGATTGCAACAGAGGCAGATCTAGAGATTTTTAGAGATTGGCACCAGAATTTATCCCAAAAGGAGATGCTCCAATCGCAGCCCAGATCAGATTCCCAAGCCAGTTCCACCTTACTCTTAGGTCGACCAGGATCGTGAGCTAAACTGTGCTTATATATCAGGGAGGCCTTAGGAAGGGTAATAAGAATTTTAATAAGAGGATTTTCTCCTGAGGGTTGAGTATTGAAGGAAGAGAATAATATTTGGTCAAGAATAATTGCCATTAGAGTAGAGAATCTATGCCAAAAGGAACGAGGGCAGTAGAAAGTGGATTGGAATTGAGGAAATGAACAAGGGGACGTACCATCAATAGGTCATTGACCCAAGTAATTCCCCAAAGTCTCCAGGATTTCCAAAATGAGTTCTATTATTAATAGTAATAACTTAACTCTATATTTTTAACATACATATTTTTTACATCGATGTTGTGTCAGTGAACCATCTAAATGACACCCCTGGCCAACGTCGTTAGGTCCCACAGACTCAACATCATATCATATGCAGACTATACTCAACTTATTCTTTCACTCTCCTAGGAACCCACCACCACCAGAATCAGCTCCCACAGATGCATGAAAAGGATCGCCAGCTGGATGAAAAACAACTGCCTGAAGCTCAACACTGATAAAATGGAAGAACTAATCTTCGACATCAAAACGCTTCCCGGTTGCCTGCTGAACTAGGAGCATCCTCCTCCCCATCGTGGGATCGCTGCACACTTCAGGGATCGCTGCACACCTCCTCTAGAGATTGTACACCATCCTGAATGCTGCAGCCAGACTCGTCCTCACCCTCCCCCAATGAGCACACATCTGCCTTCACCTCAAGGAACTCCAGTGTGTCCCAGTGCAGAAGAGATCCCAGTTCAAGCACCAAGAAACCAACCGGTGAACGAGCGCTCTACAAAACTCTTCTAACATAACGTATCATAACAAGCCGCTGACCCACGAATGCAAGGCCCTACACAACCTAGCAGTGACCTACATTAAACACTGCCTAAACTTCCAACAACCATCCAGACAACTACACTCTGCCTCACTTGCCCACAATTCCCGCATCAACACTCAACAGAAGCATAAGGGGAGGGTGCTACTTTTCCTACCTTGCAGCAAAGACATGGGATTGCCTCACTCTGCAGCTCCAGACCACCCCTTCTCCGCTAAAATTCCAAAAAGCGCTCAAGACCTGGCTATTTGACTGCGTCACTTGGACCCTGCAAAACTTTAGGCACCCTCATGGTGATTTGCTGTGCTATACAAATCGACTGATTGATTGAGTCTATGAGAGAGGTAGGCCTTGTGATAGGGAAAAACTAATTGAAGAGTTTTTCACTACCATATCATGTAAAACTTAAAAGTACATGTCCCACTTCTTGAATACACCACACCGTGCCCTAAGGGTTGTCCAGGGCCTACCTTAGGGGTGCTTATATGTGTTTAAAAAGGAAGTTTTGGGCCTGGAAAAAAGGTTTACTTTGCCATATCAAAATTGCAGTTTAAAAACTGTCCTGAGACTACTAGTGGGCGGCACAATCAATGTTACAGTCCCACTAGTAATATTTAATTTGCAGGCCCTGGGTATATGCAGTACCACTTTACTAGCGACTACCAAGTAAATTAAATAGGCCCAATTGGGTACAAGCCAGTGTTACCATGTTTCAAGCAGAGAGCACAAACACTTCAGCACTGGTTAGCAATGGTAAAGTGCCCGGAGTCCTAAAGCCAACACAAATAGGATCAGGAAATGGAAAGGGAGAGGCAAAAGATTTTGGGGAAGACCACCCTAAGGCTGACAAGTCTAACAAATGATCACTTTCCTGTTTGGTGGGAGGAGTGGACACTATTCTTAATACCTGCAATTAGTGTAAATGTCATGAGTAAATCCATCTAATCCATTCCCTTCTGGATAAAAAACCAGCAAGGAATTATCCTTATGGTGAATGTCATTGAATTCCTGAACTGCATAGTTATAGAAATGCAGAACAGTTCCTTGTCATCACTAGTCTTTCAATTCATTATTCTTCCAGCTCAGTAAAGGTTCCAGCAGTGTATCCTGTACTCCACCTCATATTATTCACCAAGGTCCTGACTCCCCTATGAGTCTTCAATCTTCATGGGAAGGAGTTGGTCTCCATCTCCAGTAGCACTATTGGCTATTCCATCCAGGCTCTCTACATCAGTCAGTTCTGAACACACACACGGTCTGTATTCTGCTAAATACTCATGTGTGGCTCCTTTCACCATGTGCTTCTCAACGTTGAGATCTTTGGCGCACCGTTCAAAAGTGGCACTTACAGGACTTCTCTCACTTTATCCCAAACCGTGAGGCTTACAACTCAGCTGTTCATTATTCTTATAGAAGAGTCTGTTTCTGAAGACTGGGGGTCCCAATTACAATGAGACATGTTAAAGTGTGTCTTTGTCACCCAATGTTCAAGACCACTTTTCATACCACTGGTCGGCCTTGTTCTGACTATTGGAGTGTTGTCCAGTGAGCAAGGTCACATTCAAACCATTGGTCAGGCAAGTTCTGACTGTTAGATCTCTTGAACCTGACTAGCTGGGTAAAAAGTCTTGCACTTTCCCAGTGACTTCATTTGGTTGATCTGTTAGCGGTAAGGTGATTGGCTGAAATTAGTGCCAGGGGGTGTTTATTTTGGATGTTTGCAGGCCGCCAACGGGGCCTTTCTGTATGTATTTGTATTTCACTCTGACCTACATATGATGAGATTAGATTCCACGAGTGGTACAGCTCCCGTCAGTTCAGCAACTCTGTGGTTCTAACCTGTACATAAGTGTACTTGATACAACATCATATACATCTTTGTGTACCGAGTCATAAATATATGATCTACTGCTTCTTGTGTCCTCTTAAAAAATTGAATGGATTAGGAAGAGGGGCAAAGTGTTGATGCCCTGGTTACGTAATAATAATCTTCATTCCACAGATTTCTTCTCTTCTTCTTTATAGTCCTTTTCTTTCACCCTATTGTGTTTTACTGAGGCTTCGTCCTTTGTTGCACTGCTTGGTAGACGATTCTCTATGTTCAGACGGAGGGTCCCCTGTTTTTGCTCTTTCCCAGATGAGGAGGTGTTTGAAAGTTGTTTTTTTTTATTATTGGATGAAAAGGAAATGAGGTGATCAGTCATTCTTAAGAAACCAGTACTGTGCTGCTATTTAAATTGGTGAATATAACTATGCTTAAATCTCGATAAAACTCTTGCTACCATATTATGACTTGTTCAGTATACAATTTGTAAGTATGACTCCTTTAGTGACTACTTTAATGAGCTTGGGGAGAAGTTGTGGCCTTGCAGCTAGAGCTGCTAAATTGGGGACTTGGGAACCAGGTTCAAATTCTGGCCTCAGCACAACAACCTGGGATTCTGGACAAATCACTTAATCTACCTAAAAAGAAAAAGTGTATAACATATTCTGGTGATCATGTAAAGTGCTCTAATGCCCTTGGCCCAGGTTCACACTGTATAAAACTGGAGAAAACGTTTTTAAAGAAAACATGCATAATGAAGAGCTATACTCTGATACAAAAATAAACGTTTCAAAATGTGTTGCTGCTGCAGTGCAAACCAGCACCACAAACCTTGTGCTGTTCATTTTGCAGTGAAAAGGTAGAACGAATACAACCCTACCACCATTTTTCATCAGTATATAAAATGAGAGCCAGCTTGGAAGATATGGCCGCCATGATTCGCCATAAAGCAGTCAACATCATGCTCCCCTTGCAACGACACCCCCTTGCCAAACATGCAGAAAAGAAAACAGTGCAAAGAAAAAGAACCCCACTTCGATTTTTGAACAGTTGAGTACAAACCTTGATTTAGTGAAACACATGAGATTTACTGAATAAATAGTTTGAATAAACTTGGAAGATACACATATGTTTTCGCATGGGTCACTCAGGGATACTTTGTATTTATTTTAGAGCGAGAGAAAAAAGGTTCATGAGCCAAAGTTAGATTGATTATTTCAAGTTTATTATGGATAAACATGTATTTAATAAGTGTATGGATCCAAAGTAAATACATGAAAGATGCATACACGTGTTTACTGCAGTGATTTACATAAACTAGCCAAAGTAAAGGAAATGTAGAAACAAATTTAGAAGTGAATATATGCCTATGTATGATATATGATGAACAGTGCAGTTAGTCCGATTGGCAAATAGATTGAGGCTTGTAATGGAAAAAACTTTACATCGCCTAAAAACCGAAATTCCTAATATCGCTGGTAAGTACTGTACCTAATCCAAGATGACATATTTTACACTGTCTGCCAGAGAAACCACACTCGTAGGTAACCAACATGAGATGGCTTCTCTAACACTAAAAAACAGACATCATAGAAAGCATTTGACAAGTACCCGGTAGGAGATGACATCCCTTGTTGAATAAGGGAATATATTTGCGATACCTATTAACTAGGGGTGGGCGGACATTTCCGTTCCGCCCACAGAATGTGCGGAAATTTGCCCCTTTCGCCTTCCGCAAAGAAGGCGGAAAAACAGGGCAAATTTCCGCACACTCGGGGGCGGAACGGAAGTTGTCCACCCGCCGCCCGCCCGCCGCACGCCCACCTCCCGCCCGCCTGCCGCCCGCAATATTAAACAGATTAAAGCCTGAAATAAGATTTAAAACACTTACCTTATTGCGGGGACATCTCTTTCTGGTCTATCGCGCCTTCTTCTTGAAACTGCGCATGCGCGGGAGCCTGAGCATGCGCATTCCTGCCGAGGAATGTGCATGCACAGGCTCCTGCGCATGCGCAGTTTCAAGAAGAAGGCGCAATAGTCCAGGAAGAGATGTCCCCGCAATAAGGTAAGTGTTTTAAATCTTATTTCAGGCTTTAATCTGATTAATATTGCGGCCGGGAAACGGGCGGGAGGCCGGCGGGCGGGTGTCACGTAACGGAAATTTGCGGAGAGGCACGGAAATTGGTTCAATTTCCGTGCCTCTCCTCGAAAGTCCATTACGCGACGTCCGCCCACCCCTACCATTAACTAAGCACCAGTGTGAGATGGAATGCCTTAAATGATCAGAGGTATAACATCACGTCGGGACCTATTCAGTTCAAGGGGCTCCATGTAGCAAGCCATTTTACCATCGCAAATACTGTAGTTCGCAAAATCATAAAGTATGTATTATGCTATGTAAGGTATGTAAATATGCATTAAACCCATTTTGAGAGTTGGAAAAGAATTTCCACATCACCAAATGGGGTAAGAGGTTCATACCTATTCACAGTCAGGAAGAGGTTGCCCTTCCTAGGGGAAACACTCATTACAACGCAGTCATTACAACGCACTACCTTTACAACGCAGTCATTACAACACAACTGCCTTTATAGCACATGCCATTACAACGCATGCATTACAGTGCATACCATTACAACGCATGCCATTACAACGAATTATAAGGTAAGTAAAGGGCATTTTTTAGTCTTAGTGTAGTGTAGTTCCTATTATCCCAATAGGCTCTGCGCATTGGAAAAATACCTTCAATAGTATAGGCCTAGACCAGACGTTAACTAGGTCTACTACTGTCGATATTAGACTTAAAGTTTTGGGTTTGCCAGCTAGCTCAGAGTTCACTAGAAACTTTCTCGAATAGGCAAGGAGGAGTTGAACCTCCCTGGATAGACAAGAAGGGATTTAGTTTCTGACAACCATAGAACATGACAACTTTGCTCTCCCCTAATCAAGAGTGTATCTCTAGAGTCGTGTGAAAACAAAAGACGACTTATTTTACTCAGTCAGTACGTGCATTCTTAGTCTCACCAGATTGTAGAGAAAAGGAAGAGACGGGCGTGTTCAATAAAAGATGTTATTTATTGATCAGGCTCTTTTCTCATACAAGAGAAATGGATCGATATTATTGCAATACTTATGGTTAAGTAAAGTGCATACATTAAAAGCAGAAGTATAAAATAATACTGTAAAAACATTGATATGGTTTCTAAGCCATATGATGGTTTAAAATGGATAAAATAGATACATACACATATACATTTGACTAATCGTACTCAACTGGTGTTTCTAACTACGCCTACCCCAGATGTACCTGACCTAAGCCTAATACGTGGGCGGGAGTAGAAAGTAGCAGTTTAAGTTAAGTTTGTTTTGCCAAGTGACTGACTAAAGAATTCTCTGCAAGGGGTTATTCAGTTCTGTACCTGGAATCTAGGATGAATGAGGGATGGTATCTCTCGTCTCTGGTCTCGATATTCCAGGCTGCCTGCGAGGGCTACCCGGAAGCGCCGGAGCTGGATTTCTCGGCAGGAGAAAACAGCGTCTCGTTCTCAGCGCGTCAGGAAGGCGGGGCTGCGCCAGCGGGGTCTGCTCTGCTCTGGGCTTCGGCAAGTCTGGCTGCTCCGATCTCGTCACCACCGCGTGTGTTTGCATAGGGCAATATCGGTAATATTTATACCTTTAAGGTGCCGAGATTGACGTAAGGATGGACATAGATACGTCAATAAGGATGTCATACGACCTGGTCGTTAGCACATTCTTTTGCTGAAGTTCTCGGTGAAATCAAAACAATGGCCGCAGGGTTTTTCCCAGGTCTGTCATAGGTTTGATTTGTTTTGAGAACTCCGTATGCCTTATCAGGGGCTGGAGGAATATTGCTTGTCTAATTAGATGGCAAGCGTTATGACCTAATCAGATAACACGTTCCTGTGCCGTAGTGTGGCTTAATCAGATAACGGTTTCTGCATCATGGGGGTTTTCTGCCTCATGGGATGGCTGCTAGTTAACTTGTTAACCAGAATAGGGTCAGGAATAGGGGGATCGATACAGAACCTATAGGAATACATCACACCCACTCCACGCTAACTATGGACATATTTACGAATCTATGCATAGTAAAACATACTGTAGAGTATCGTGTATACCTTACCACCCCAAAATACATAAATGCATTTTGAAATTATCAAATATATGGAAAAAACAGTCACATGTAATATATGCACTCAAGCTGTAGAATAATGCTAAAGTAATCACGCATATCTATACATTATCACTAATTTGTATATGAGAATTTACACATGAAATGGCTCTTAATACAGAAAAAAGTTTCGAGACCATTCCATCACAGAATAAAATAATTATGAACATACCAGCGGGCAGCTAATGTCTATAAAGTATCTAAAAATAGAAATTTTAGTTCTCTAAGAATAGTTCTTACTTTAAGCAGAAAATAAGTGTCCCGAAAAATTCGTAAAAATATTTTGGGGCTGCTGAAAAAAATTGCTGTCCGTGAACTGGAGGGAAAATAGTTCATGGTATTTTGCTATTCTAGTTGAAGGCCAAATTCAGGGAACGCCGTGTGCGAGCTTGCTCAAAAGTCTCTATTTCTGCTCTGTAGAGAACATCATATCATTTAGACTGTCGAAAAAGCTGTCAACAGCTTCCTGGGAGAGTTCCACTAACTCGGAAAAAGGTGTAACCATGCATTCGTGCGCATGATTGTCTCCATTGACGTTTTCATTAGAATTGCTGACAGAAGGTCGTACCTGATCAATGCTGCTTTCATCTTGAACTTCACTACCCCTTAATCGTAGTGGTGAAGCTTCCACGAATGCCGTCATCAGGATTGGTAGCCGTTGAGGGCAGCACAAAGCATGAGCCTTTATTGGATTCAACAATGTTTCTGCATCCATTGGCGCATCTGATTGTAGCGTCAGACAGGTGTCTAACACGCATTCTTCTCCGCATAGCAAGCACCTTAATACAGGTAAAACACATCGTTGCCACATTGGTCGAAATGAAAGAAACCAAGTCATGTTCAGGTCTCTAAGCCGGGATAGTCCCAGGATTTTTGATATCCGGTCCCGGTATCCAATGGCTAGGATTGTTTCTTCCCTTGTCGCAGGTGTTTTGTCTGTGACATGGTTTGCCATAACGAAATATAAGGACTAGGAATAGGATTCCTGCAATTAGTCCCAAAATGAGGGGAAGTCCGCCAAAAATCGAATGGACGAAATCGGGAAAAATACCCAGTATGGCTTTGAATGGTGTTAATGCCATCGAAAATACTGTCTTAAATACTTTTGAGACTCCACTGGTATCAGAAATATTTAAGATTTCATTCAGGATTTCTGCGAAATGTATGGGGGAATTAGTTGATAACAATGAGTGAATCTCTGCCGTCGTCCTTGCGACTAGGAGATCATACGTTTCTTTTGATGACGTGAGCCTGGTCGGCGTCTGAAGAAGCACTGTTTTCATTCTGCTTAAAGTATCTATTCGAATAGAAGTAATTTTCAAGTTAGGCCATGCCCTTGCCTCCCTGTCTGGAAAGGAGCTGGGGAACAATGAGTGTCCACAGCACTTGACCTTCGCAGTCGTAGTTACGAGATAAGGAGTCCCGGGCATAAGACTACAGCATCTGCGATCCACAATTAGAACGTAACTCCCATTATAGAGTCTTTGAAAGAATGGTTCTATCTCTGTTGCAGGTGCGCCTAGTTGGTGACATAAGAGGTTATTTGAGTTCCCTTCACAGGCTCCATGCAAACTAATTCCATTACACAGAAGTGTACCGCTTAGTGACATCGCACAATTATTGCCACTAAGAAACACTTTCTGTCCTTTATTACTGACACATGCATGTGAATAGGGCAAGTTCCATGTTGTTTTAATGTACCCTTTTCCCAATTTTTCGTACATGCCAGCCTGTATATATTTTTGGCAGTATTGAAACCTGAAGGTAGATATTGGAATATTAATTATCCCATGTATTATCCATTCACTAACAGGTCGTTCTGACATTGTCACTGGTAATCTCTCGAGTTTCTCAATGCTCAGGATTGTATAATCAGCACCCTTTTGTGCCATACTGATTTGTTTATCAGTAAGGTTAAAGATATTGAATAGTGACGTTGTGTTGATTAAACGCCAAGGCACATAGCCTGAACGCAGATTTTGTAACGTCCAGCCTAGCTGTACAATAGAATGCAATTGAGACTGACCGTGTTGTAACAACAGTAAGTCTTGCGATAATATGTCGATTGCTGAAGACACAATGCTGTCCAGAGAAAAAATTCTGGAGGACAGAGTCATTAACCCATTGTCCACTACAGAAAGTGATTTTTCCAAATTAATACGGTCAATTTCCCGTATTCTTTCTGCTGTCTCAATTTGAGTCACCTTCCAGGCCTCGTTGTATGCTGCATATACAGAGGCTGCTATGAAACGTTTCTGACGCTGTTTGCGCGGTCCCATAATGAAATCACGCAAGTCAGCACCATCAGTAAGTAAAGTTAGGTGTTGCTTAATTTCTGCCAGTGCGGAAGTTTGTAGCCACTGAAGTCATAATTTGCCCACACTGTAGGTGGTTATTATCCCTGGGTGTTGTCTTTGGGAATATCTAGGGTCTGGCCTGGTCATTTTGAACCCCTGTGTTTTGTTCAGGAATCTGTCTTGACAGTTATTAGTATCTGTGGGCCAGATCAACCACTTTTTCCAATCAGGATGTGTTCTGTTTTGGTTTAATACATAATTTACGTCTATCTCTTCATCTGTAGGGCTATTGCTGTTCATTGTTGGTTTTGGAATAGACGGTTTATTTAAGTCTTTGATTTTGGCTAGGCCAAGACAGGTAGTTTGTTGAACAGTGTCATTTAAAAATATAATTTGTTCTGGGATCATGCAGGCTCTAACCAAAGATTCTATACCCTGTATTTGCCATTCTTTTGTACCCCAAACACTCTTTACTTCAACGTTTTTGTCCCAATAATCAAAACCAAAAGTATTCATTTGTTCAAAGAATGAGTCTGAATATATCAATTTCGTGTTTGTTATCATGGTCTTTGTCCCTGTCTTATTTGACAATTTGAAATAAAATGTTTCAGCATTACTTGTGTTAAAACCTGAAAAGTATGAATATTTGTCATAAACGGTTCTTGAGCTTCCTTGTGGAGGGGTTGCACAATGTGCCCATTGATTATAATTTAAAACATTTCTAGGTTGTGCAGATCTATGTAGAAAATGGTTACCATAGTGGTTATAACAGTACATACTATCATAATTTGTCGAACCCTGCAAATAATCATGTTTGGTAAATTTAGCAGACATCACTAAGTCAGACATCATATTATTTATACTTTCAAAGTCCCAATCATCAGCAAATGAGCTTGGTTTTACAAAGTCACTCAACGAGATCTTAATTTGGTGTGGATATTTCAGGATTTCAACCGGACCATAAATTTCGTAGTCAGTGTTGTCCCATGCTACCCCACCCGGTATAGGATTGGCTGTGATGTTGACTGAAGAAAGTTCTCTTTTCTCGGCGTGTGAAGATGTGTGTGGTTTGAGGATCAAGTTGATTTTCTGACTTGCTGTGTCCATTTTAGCATATTTTCCCTCAATGAAGCGTCCCAAAGTTAGTACCATGATGAGCCAAAGTATGATGATAAATGCACCAAAACCCACCCAAAATTCAATCCATGGAGAAATCAGATATTTTTCTTTCAGTTGTTTCAAAAGTACTTTAACTTTATCTTTAAAGGTTTTTGTTGATGGCTGTGTTTTTGATTCAGTGAAGCCTTCAGAGGAATCATCGAAGTTTATGAAGTAGCCGGATGCAGTTCTGTCAATTGTTCCAATTGCTTCAGGATTACTGTTTCTTGCATAGTCGTTTGTTACTTCATTATAGATTGGTGTGTCTCTGCTAAATGTTTTTATTTGGGTTTTCAGAGGTCTAAGTTCCATTGCATTGTTGCATAGTCCTTGTTGTAGTTCTGTAGGCGTTTCGAATGTGATTAGCCTCTTAGATTGAACCTCTGTGTTTGTAGCAAATCTTGGTGTTCTACTACTTTTCGGGAGTCCACTTGGCCTACTATTTGTTATCGGCCACATGATTGTGGTTTTACCAGGTCGATGGATACAACTCGGTTCTCCTTTTTACCAGCAAGCGGCGGTAGTACAACTGATCTTGTCCCGTTGATAGACAAGACAGGAACTGCTTTTCTGTAAGAAGGCCCAAATTCCTTCTTTACCGCGATCTTTTCTCTGACTAGATCCCCGACTTTTGGAATCCAGACAGGTCTTGCTGGGACAGGTGGTGGTTCTTCAGTGGTTGTTGGCTGCTGTTTCAACTTTATGTTGCTCAGGTCTTTTCTTGTTTCGTTTAAGTCCTGCAAAATAGCCAAACGATCTTTGATATCAAAGCATTTTTCCTTCACCACTGAAGTTTGACTGTCGAGGTCTAAGACTAACATCCTAGTTCCAAACAATAATTCGTACGGACTGAATCCCTTCAGAGAATTTCTTGGCAGGTTATTTAGACTACGTTGGACACTTTTTAGATGTTTGACCCACCCAGCTCCCGAACCTAATATCCTTTCTGTTATAGATAGCTTTATGCCTTGGTTTTTTCTTTACACCATCCCGTATCCCTCAGGAAGGAAGTGAGAAGAGTCCCGCAGTGCTATGCTCATTTGGCCATGTTTCCCCTCAGGCTGGAGGGCCAGAGTGAAAACAATGGTCAAACGTAGCATGCTTCTAGCGTATATGCCATTTAGACTCGCAAATCTTTGTATAACCGTCCAGACGTCAGCCGAGTGCTGGTGATCTACATTATGAGTGGAAACTAGCCTGTATATGTTAATCGGACGCTTTGCTTTTTACTGTTGATTTTTTTTGGAGTGAAACGACACGGTATTACACCGTTTCTCTCACCACTGCGATTTCTGTTACAGTTTGGGCAGTTCTTTACAAACATGGTATGATGCAGGCTCATGCCTGGCCACCAGTACCTTGATTGTAATTCTTCCAGAGAATCTTTTAGTTTGAGGTGTCTGAGACCCTCGCCCATATGTGCGTCTGCTATTAACAAGGTTCTCCTGTCCATGTTTGGAATCACTCTATCCCCCACTCCAGGGATTCGAGCAAAAGGGACGGAGTTTGCATCGATTATGTATGTATAATTGAGTGGATAGTTGATCGGTAGCGCTGAGCAGTCGCCTTTTGATGACGTTTTCACCGCCAGCACTGTTTCACCGTCAATATACTTCACTGTACGCTTTTTTCGAGCTACGGAAGCCGATTTAGTTGCTACCGCTGTGGCTGTCTCAGCCAATGAATTCCCTGCAACGTGAACGCCATCACGCTGATGACTCAGTGAGTGTGTCACGTGAGTCTTTGGTAGTTCTTTTTGTAAAAGAGCTATTTGTTCCCAAAGCAGTGTCTGCTTTATTGTTGCATCTGTGTCATCTTTGTAACCGTTTTGAATCCATGTCTGCAAATCGTTGTTATATGATTTGACGCAGTAATATGAATCGGACACTATGAGTGTCGGGAATTCGCGATCCGCATTATCTAGCGCCATTTTCAATGCCATTATTTCAGTCTGTTGTTCTGAATTAGTTTCTACTGAGTGTGTTTTTGTTAATAGAGGTCTTAGTTTACCTCCGCGCCACACTTCTTTTGTAATCTCACATGTTGGGTTGTATGCTTGTTCTCCCCAAACGGAGGGTTGAGCATGTCCGTCTGTATAGATTACACAAGCGTATTGTCGTAAGGGCAGAATGTCGATTGGCAGAGGGAATGTTCTTTCATAGTCTAGATTTTTTAGTTCCTCTAGTTCTGGATCAAAGTAGTAGTATACTTTGTCCGTTGTAATTGAATTCACCCATTGTATCCATTCCGGATTCAATGTTGTTGTTGGTAAATTACACGGTGTTGTTAATGCCTCAAAGGCTGATTCTGCTGTTCTGACTGTGATGTGTCTACCGTCCGCTTGATCTTTTTCTCTAGCTATTGCGGTTTGAACTGCATGAACAATGTTTTCTTTAATGCTGAATTTCTTTTCAGCTTCTGTGTACAAGTGTGATTTGAATGCAATTGGTACCTTTTCTCCCTCATTAGAGGTCAGGTATGTGAATCCGCATCTTCCTGGGATGACTCGAATCACAAGATTGCGTGTGTTATCACGTGTTTCTAATTTTGTTTTAATTAACATGTCTGTTTGTAAGGATCTCAAAATTTCTGTGTGTATTTGAGTCCAATTGGTTCTTCTAAAATCTGGTTTTATTAGATCATAAAGGGGTTTGACCCTTTCTGCGTAATTTGCAATGTATGTTCTTCCGAAATTTAGGAAGCCTAGAATTGACTGTAGGTTTTTTAGTGTTCTAGGTGCTTGGAGTATGGCACATTTCTCTAGGAAATTGTCAGCCAGGCTTTTGCCTTCACTTGATAATTCATATCCTAAAAACAGGACTGTTAGATGGGCAATTCTCGATTTTTTAAAGTTGAATTTGTAACCCTCTGCTGCGAACCCAAGTATTATGGTGTTCACTCTCTTCAAGTGAGTATCCAAGTCATCATCTGTTAGGTATATGTCATCGACATAAGATAATGCTTCGTCATCATATGTTTGTAGTAATTCTGTTACTCTCGCTGAGAATACCCCTGGGCTATTCTTGTACCCCTGGGCTAACCGACAGAATTGGTTTTGAGTGCCATTTATTGAGAACGCAGACAAATATCTGCTCTCTGGTGCTATGTTTTGACAAAAGAATCCATTAGAGATGTCTAATGTTGTTTTGTATTTTTTGCGCACTATGTTATTCATTAGTGCAGCACTATGCGAGTTTTGCACTGCAAACGTTTTGCAACATGAGTTAAGGTGTCGGTAATCCAAAACTAGACGATATGAATTGTCTGGTTTGGAGACCGGAAACAAAGGGTTGTTCATTTGTGAGGTGCAAGTTTCAATCACCCCCTGGTATTCTAATTGATCTAGGGTTTCTTTTACCTGTTTTTTAGCTTCTTGCTTAATTGGGTACTGTCTTTGTGCAGTAGGTTGTGATTTTAACTGGATTTTGTGGGGAGGAGAATCCTCATCCCATCCTACATGATTTTTATATAAAGCAGGAGCTTGAGCTACTGCCCACTTTCTGGCAAGTGTGTATTTTTTATGAATTGGGATATGATTTGAGAAGGCAGGCATAATTATTTCTTCGCCATGAGGGCACTCCCTGACAAACTCTGGTGGCCAGTCTTTTTCAGCTAGAAGGATGTCATAGCCCTTGGAGAGATTATCCCAAAATAGTCCCCTTATTTTTCTAGTCTTATCCCCTTCTATACGTAAAGTTATTTCATATATTTTGTGAGGTTTGCTAACTCTGGTGTCTGCAGTTTCCACTTGAAGATATTCATTCGTGTCCACTGTCTCCAGATGATTCATAAGGACTTTGCGAGCTATGCTCACTTCTGCTGCGCTGTCTAGCATTGTCTGAGCCCATTCTCCGTTTTTCAGTTGTGTCCTCAGTATTCTCGGCATTGTTTACTACCTTGATACTGGCTACCTTCTTTTTTCGAAATTGTAGTTTCTTTTTTAGATGAGCAGATTCCTTGTCTTTGGACTTGGCGCGCTCTTCTCTTTGTTCTGATCGTCCTCTTCTTTCCGATTTCTGCGAGGAAGTCTGAAAAGATTGAGAGGGACGTGTATCAATGTCTTGATATCTATCAGGCTTCTTTATATTATCCCTATTTCTAAGGTTATATCTTTTCCCAGAGGGGTCACTTTGGGGTGACCTGTGTCTCTGGTTCGGAGATTTTTCTCTCCGCCGAGGAGACCTTCCTCTGGACTGGAATTTCTTTTCTTTAGGATTGGATTGTTTGTTTCCATCCCAGCTCTTTTTTTGTGATGTTGAATTATTATTAAAAAATATTTTTTCAGGACTTTCAATCAGTTGTGGTTTTACTGGTATTCCACCTAAACTATCTCTACCTAGTTCCTCATAGGATTTTTCTATAATTCTGGCAATTTCAGCTGGTTGGTCTGCTATATCTGTCTCCTTTAACCTCTGGCGGATCGCCACGTTTGCTGCTTCTCCCTTTATGTTGGCTAATAATATAGCCGAGACCTGCTTGAAGTCTTTCAGTAATTTCATACCAAGAGTTAAAGCGGGTTCTGGACCGTATTCGTCTTGAATTTGTTTTAGCACATCTGGTATTACCGAAATGGATGGAACACCGTGCGTTTTTGTGTAGATGGAAGCAAAGACTGTACCCCAAGTGTCACAGTCCCCCACGTGTGGTGCGATTCCCATTGGAAGACAGATAGTCAGAATCCTGTGTTTTTCTAACGGGGTGGTGTCTGGAAACACCGCCTCTATTTGGGTGATTTTTTGTGCTAACCAGAATGGTATTTGTTCCCGTTTAGCTGGTATCTTACCTAGGCAGGATTGTATGTTCTGTGGTGTAATTTTATTTGTGTTCCCCTGATGAGGGGTCAGCTGTGGAATTTTAATTGCTGGTTGGATTGTTGAAGTCCGCATTACATATTGGACTAATTGTCTATGTATTTTTATTAATTGTTTTAGTTGTATTAAAAGGTTTGCTGCAGACATCCCATCGATGTCTGGATGTGGTGTGTATCCGGCTAGAACCGGCCACGTTGCTCCTGGTCTACCTAATGGACCGAGCCTGGTGATGTGATTATTATGTTTTAGGGCGCCATTAAATAAGAGCAGATGCTCTTGAAATTTAAGTGGTACTTCCACCTCCTCGAAAGGAGTGTACTCATTAGGAGGTTCCTCTGTTTTGTAATAGTGGAAGACCTTTGTTACAGCATTTGCTGCTGGAAAATGTATCCATGAATAGAATACCTCTGTCTGCCGATATTCGTGTGCCTCAATTACGAATATGACCGTGCCACCTCTAGGTGTCAGTCCATTTTCTATAAGTTTTAAAGTGATAGATTTTCTTGTGTTGACCGCGATGAGTATTATCTCCGGGTCAGCGTCTTGCATAGTATTATCAGCTGCTACTAGTTCAGCTGCTAATCTAGCTGTCTCTCTTTCTTCATCACTGTCTACCATTTTACCGACAGGAAGGTTTTTCCGTTTGTTTGCAGATCAGGTTTCTTATGGAAACAAAGATTAGATGAACAATATTTTGGAACAGTGTATCCTTCAACGTTGACTAAACCAAGGACCATACATAGGAGTTTCCTCCTGCGAGGTTTGGCGGATATTACCTTTCACCCACTCCAGACGTCTATGGAGTATTATGGGAAAAAGGGGTCTGAGTGAAAAAGCACGACTGAGTTACTCTAAATGTCTTACGTTAGTTTTATCGTCTATCCAAACGCGTTGGGCGCCATGTAGTGTAGTTCCTATTATCCCAATAGGCTCTGCGCATTGGAATAATACCTTCAATAGTATAGGCCTAGACCAGACGTTAACTAGGTCTACTACTGTCGATATTAGACTTAAAGTTTTGGGTTTGCCAGCTAGCTCAGAGTTCACTAGAAACTTTCTCGAATAGGCAAGGAGGAGTTGAACCTCCCTGGATAGACAAGAAGGGATTTAGTTTCTGACAACCATAGAACATGACAACTTTGCTCTCCCCTAATCAAGAGTGTATCTCTAGAGTCGTGTGAAAACAAAAGACGACTTATTTTACTCAGTCAGTACGTGCATTCTTAGTCTCACCAGATTGTAGAGAAAAGGAAGAGACGGGCGTGTTCAATAAAAGATGTTATTTATTGATCAGTCTCTTTTCTCATACAAGAGAAATGGATCGATATTATTGCAATACTTATGGTTAAGTAAAGTGCATACATTAAAAGCAGAAGTATAAAATAATACTGTAAAAACATTGATATGGTTTCTAAGCCATATGATGGTTTAAAATGGATAAAATAGATACATACACATATACATTTGACTAATCGTACTCAACTGGTGTTTCTAACTACGCCTACCCCGGATGTACCTGACCTAAGCCTAATACGTGGGCGGGAGTAGAAATTAGCAGTTTAAGTTAAGTTTGTTTTGCCAAGTGACTGACTAAAGAATTCTCTGCAAGGGGTTATTCAGTTCTGTACCTGGAATCTAGGATGAATGAGGGATGGTATCTCTCGTCTCTGGTCTCGATATTCCAGGCTGCCTGCGAGGGCTACCCGGAAGCGCCGGAGCTGGATTTCTCGGCAGAAGAAAACAGCGTCTCGTTCTCAGCGCGTCAGGAAGGCGGGGCTGCGCCAGCGGGGTCTGCTCTGCTCTGGGCTTCGGCAAGTCTGGCTGCTCCGATCTCGTCACCACCGCGTGTGTTTGCATAGGGCAATATCGGTAATATTTATACCTTTAAGGTGCCGAGATTGACGTAAGGATGGACATAGATACGTCAATAAGGATGTCATACGACCTGGTCGTTAGCACATTCTTTTGCTGAAGTTCTCGGTGAAATCAAAACAATGGCCGCAGGGTTTTTCCCAGGTCTGTCATAGGTTTGATTTGTTTTGAGAACTCCGTATGCCTTATCAGGGGCTGGAGGAATATCGCTTGTCTAATTAGATGGCAAGCGTTATGACCTAATCAGATAACACGTTCCTGTGCCGTAGTGTGGCTTAATCAGATAACGGTTTCTGCATCATGGGGGTTTTCTGCCTCATGGGATGGCTGCTAGTTAACTTGTTAACCAGAATAGGGTCAGGAATAGGGGGATCGATACAGAACCTATAGGAATACATCACATTAGCGTGGGTATGGGTTTTGGGGTACAAGGTGATAGTATTTTTAATCCTACACTATCCAACACTTACCCTAGTGTTGCACTCACTGGAGTGGGAATAGTAATTTGTACCATTACACTATGCAACACTTACCCTACTTTTGCACTGACTGGAGTGGGAATAGTAATTTTTACCCCTACACTATCCAACACTTGCCCCACTGTTACCCCAAAAGTATTATGCGTTGTAATTGTATGCGTTAAAGTGGTATGCGGTGTAATGGTATGCGTTGTAATGGTAGTTCTAAAAATGCTTTGTAATGGCATGCCTTGTAAAATCATGTGTTGTAATGCTACTTGCGATGTAAAAACCACTTTGTAAAGGCATGCATTGTAATTGTTTGCGTTGTAACATCATATATTCCTTCCTAATTGCAAATCAGTATGAAATATATCGATGGTTTACGACCTCAATTGTGGTCACAAACTATTGATTTCTTACCGAACCCCAAGTTGGGGTGGTAAATGGTTTGCAAAGAGGAAGGTGTCCCAACGTGAATGGTGGCATGTGACTTCGGGAGGGGCAGCAGTGGTCCTGACCACTGCTGCTCCCCCAACGTTTTCCCACAATGGAAACTTTTCTTAAAAAGGCCTCTATTGTATCCATGAAATTGCAAGAGATAGATCTAAATGTTCGTCTTTCTGACAGTAAGTGATGTCATTGATTGGGGTCTGATATCACAGTAGTGCACAACCAAAAGTGCTGTCAGGCAGAGGTGTCCGGTTCAGGGCTGGACCTCCGTTTCAGGTAACTGATGGAGCGTTGGACCCAGGAGTGATCTGGGTCAGTGCAGATCTGCTGGCCTTTTCTGGAGACGAATCTGTGTTGGAGGAAAGGGAAGTATTATGGCATTTGTGAACAGTAAAGTTGAATGTGCCTACAACATATGGCATCAAGGGATTGAGAATAATACATGAGCATTAACACAATTACACCTTATAGCCTTACTCTTTATTTATTTAAGGTTTTCTGTACAGCTGAACACGTCATTGGCAACGTCAGAGTGCTGAAGAAATTGCATAAAAGATACTCTGGTATGTAAAAGTGTAGGTCATACATACACACTCTTTTCCATATTTCATATAATCAAAATTGCACAAGAGGAAAGGGAGTTGTTTTCCTTCGCTTTTTTTAAATTAACTTCGATTTGTCCTTCAGTAGACTAAGGCTGTTGGCTTGTCCCAAACGTGGAAAGTTAAACTTATGCCTGGAGTAGTTGTGTTGGCTTAAAAAGAGTACATAAAAGTGTTGTTCTGAGTACTGGGAGGGCGGGGTCTGCTATGCCGGATTGTGGGCGCAGCACCAGCAAAAGGATTAGCAGAGTGTTTTTTGTCTAGTGAATTATCCCCCAGATTCATCAAAGACCCGTTTTGCGAGTCTTCAATAGCGATTCATAAGGAATCGCTATTAAGGACTTGCAAAACGGTATTCATGTAGGAATTGCAAAAAATATTGCGATTCCTACATGTTCCTTATTTGCGATTAGCAAATTGCTAATCGCAAATAAGGAATAACTACCCATGCATTCCTATGGGCCTACAGGCCCATAGGAATGAATGGGGAGTTATTCCTTATTTGCGATTAGCAATTTGCTAATCGCAAATAAGGATGCGATTTCAAGGGTGCAGGGGTGTCCAAAGGACACCCTGTAGCACCCCTGAAATGTGAATTTACACTGATGTTGTGCACACACATGTCCAAAGGACATGTGTGTGTGTAACATGCAACTTAGAAAAATGCATTTAAATGCATTTTTCGCAGTTTTCGCTATTTACCACGAGGTTTGACTTCGTGGTAAATAGCGGTCCTAAATTGCGAATTCGCAATTTTTAAATGTTTTATGAATAGCATTTAAGGAATCTCTAATAGACATTCCTTAAATGCTAATACTCGCAAATTTGCGAATTCTTTATTAGCGATTATTGCATTTGGGATGATGAATCCCAAATGCAAAAATTGCACTCGCAAAAGGGCCAGATTCTCAGAATCTGGCCCTTTTGCGAGCGCATTTCGCTTGATGAATCTGGCTGTAAGTTCTCTGATTCATCACTTGTTTATCTCTCTGTTTTCGGTCTTTATTTATTTTTTTTTAAATTTGTTTTATTGTTGCATCAAGGTATACGGTACAGTGTGAATAAGCCGCTGACGTGGCCTCAACATTCAGCCATGCGTGCAACGTGTTTTTTATTTAACCAACTGGTACAAATATTCATTTCCTCCAGAAACAATACATACCATGCAGCCATGTGTGCAGGTCAGAAGACAATGAACCTGTATAGCTAGGAGGACAGTGCATGAGAACAGGAATATAAAGTCGCGTCTCAAAGGGCGGGGGATCGGGGCCTGTTCAGTCCGTGTAATGGTGTTACCAGAAAACGGGGGGGACAAAACCGTGGGGGGAAGCATGTGGGCGCTAGCGCGATGGAAGTATCGGCGATGGGCGCCGGGGGGGGGGGGAGGGGAATAAACGGGCCTGCACTCCAGAAAGGCGGGAAGTCAATCAGGATGCAGGGGGTATCCGGACCCTACCTCAGGGAGGGGGACAACAGACAGACGTAAACGGTCTCCCCGGGTCGAGGGAGGGGAAGGGGTAGGTGGGTCACCCACTTGCGTGGACTGTCGAAAACTGTAGAGGAGCATGGCCCATTCCATGGATATGGGAAATTTACGCGCACCCCTGGCTTCTTCCTCTCTAAGAGCATCCTCCTCCGCCGCCGCCCATTTACCGACTGCCCCCGTCCATGCTGCTATAGGGGGGCCCTCCGGGGATCGCCAGCGCATGGCTATGCATCTGTTCGCCAGCAGGAGCGCTAAGGACACGAAGCGCCTATGCACTGGGGCTTGCTTAGGGACATGGAAGATGCCTAATGCGCTAGATTCCCAGGTGGATAGTGTAGTGGGACCTGTCAGGTCAGACAGTGTGTTGTGTACCGCTTGCCAAAAGGGGTGAAGGTCCGGACAGCTCCAGAACATGTGGCGAAAGTCTGCAGCAGGGGAGCAGCATCTGGGGCATAAGAAAGGTGTGGAGGGATAGAACTTCTGTAATCGCGCTGGGGTGAGGTACGCCCTGTGTAGGATATAGTATTGGATGTTCTTGAAGCGGGCGTTCCTAGATACGCGTTTAGGGGCCTCGAGCGCTCTAGTCCACTCCGAGTCATGCAGTGCGCGACCTATATCCCCCTCCCATGTAGCCCGCAATGTTGTCAGAGGTGCGTGTAAGAGTTCCCGGATGGATTTATACAGCCAGGTAACTAAGTGGCGTCCCACCCCCATACGCAGGACAGCGTGTATTACTGGATGCGTATCTGGCTCGCCAGTACAGAGATTAAAATGGGGCCGGTATCCGTCAATCAGCTGTCGATATCTGAGGAATTGGCCCGGAGGGAGCCCGTATTCAGCGGTCAAGCGGTCAAGGGATTTTAACTGGCCTTCCTCAAATAGCGATTCCAGATCCGTGATGCCGCAGTGCGACCATTCGGAGAAGAACGGAGCTGTGTAATAGGAGTCTTGCCTGGGGCTGCCTACCAGTGGTAACAACGGGGAATACGGAGGCCTATTAGGGGACATTCGGTGGATCCGCATCATGCACCGGCGCGCTATCGCCACTTGGAGGGGGTACGTACGCCGTGGCTTGGTGCCCGGGAGAAGAAGACGGGTGAGTTCCGGGGTTGCGATTCTGCCAGTCGAGGTGACAGTCTCCTGGGGATAACGGTCCGCCGTCCAGTATGATAGCCATTGGAGTTGTGCCGCAAGGAAATATGACTCGAAGGACGGAGCTCCGAGTCCTCCCAGCGTCGTAGGAAGTTGAAGGGTTTTCAGGGCGACCCTATGGCGGCCCTCGCCCCAGATAAGGGTCCCTAAGAGGGAGTCTACGTCGCGGAAGAAGGATCTGGGTGGTATTACCGGCAAATTCGTGAAGTGGTAAAGGAGTCGGGGGAGCATTATCATTTTGGCTAGAGCTATTCTTCCTATCGGGGCCAGTGGGAGCTTATTCCAAAAAGCGACCGCCGGGCGCAGATTGGCAAGTGCTGTGCGGTGATTCCCCTCGAAAAGGTCAGCCGGGGAGTGATACAAGCGGACACCAAGGTAACGGGGGGCTTCCGCGGACCATGAGAGGGTATGTGCTCCGAGCCTGACTACCCGGGGGGATAGGTTCGGGTGTAAGGGTTAAACCGTGGACTTGTCCCAGTTCACCTGCAGTCCCGAGGCTTCTGCGAAGTCCGCCAGCGTCGTCCCTATAGGGGTTATGTCCATTTCGATGTCACGGACGTATATGAGAAGATCATCCGCGTACATGGACACGCAGTGCGTGTTGTCTGCAAGTGGAATGCCCCATTCCCTACCTTCCTGACGAAGCCGAATCGCCAGCGGTTCGACTGCTAGCGCAAACAAGAGAGGCGACAGGGGGCACCCTTGTCTCGTACCTCGCCGAACTGCGAATGCTGGTGATATGCGTTTCCCGATACGTACCCGCGTGGTCAAGTCGGTATACAAGAGGCGTGTGTACGCTATGAGCGTTGGGCCAATATTTAGGCGCTGCAAGATTGAGAAGAGATAGGGCCAGGTGAGGGTGTCAAACGCCTTCTCCAGGTCCATAATGAGGCAGGCGGCGCGGGGAAATCTGCCACGTATCTGGTCTTGAACGTGGAAGATCCGGCGGAGGTTCTGGGAGGTGTTCCTTCCCGGGACAAAGCCGCATTGATCTGGGTGGACCAGCGGGCGTATAATCTGCACATAACGGTCAGCCAGAATTTTCCCCAGGATTTTACAGTCGGCCGACAGGAGCGTGATGGGGCGATACGACCCCATGTGGAGTGGGTCTCTGTGGGGTTTGGGAAAGGTGACAATCACGGATTCCCGCAGTGACTGGGGTAACCTCCCTAGATGAAGAGACGTCTCAAACACCCGTGATAAATGGGGGACTATTAGTGGCGAGAAAGTCGAGTAGTACTCCAGCGGGAAACCGTCCAGTCCCGGCGCTTTATTCCTGGACATGGCACATATTGCCTGGGTGATGTCAGAGGGTTTTATCTTGGCGTCGAGGGTGCGCTTGTCTATATCCGAGATCGCGGGCAATGTCAGTGGGTTCAAAAAACGATCCACAGAGAATGGGGAGGATTGGGCCGGGGCCCCGTACACTTGCGTATAGTGGCGCTGGAACGCTAAGAGGATCTCGGCCTGCGAGTGTACCAATACACCGTCCGGATCGACAATATCCGTGATTGGCTTGATTTCTGTATCCTGCCTTGCCATCCAGGCTAGTAGCGCTCCAGTTTTATCTCTGTCCTTATGCACCCTAGAGGCGTAAGCCCTAAAATTGTATCTGCGGAGGTCAGCGCAGGCAGTCTGATACTCCGTCTTAGTCTTGGCCACGAGCACGGCGTGCTCCTCCGAGTCGTCAGGCCGTTTAGTGAGTGCGGCCAAAGATTGTTCCGAGGCTTGGAGCGCCCGTTCCAAGGTGCGACGCACTCCCACCACCTGCTTGATGCATTCTCCCCGCGCCACCACCTTAAACGCGTCCCATTCCACTAGTACCGACGATGCCGTGTTAGTGTTGTGCGTAAAATAGTCGCGGATACTGGATTCGTGTGTGTCTCTGAATACCGGATCTGAAAGGCAGTCCCTAGGGAGGCGCCAGGTGGGGACCGGTGGGTGCGGGGGGCGCCAAGTTAGGCGAATGATATGTGCATCATGATCCGAGAGGATCCGACCCAGGTAATCTGTGGAAGTGATCTTGGGGAGGATCGGTGTAGAGCAGAGGAAACGGTCCAGGCGGACCCTGAGGTTGTGTGGAATCGAGTGGAAGGAGTAAATGCGAGTCAGTGGGTGTAGGTGTCGCCATGCGTCAGTGAGTGCCCAGTGCGTGGTCCATGCCCTGAAGAGTTCTGCCTGTCGGGGAGCCGGGGAATGTGCGGGGGGAGGATGCGAGCGGTCCAGGGTGGGGTCCAGCGTGCAGTTAAAGTCACCTCCCAACACCCACGGAACTGTAGTGAACTGGGCTAGAACGCCCGTGAGGTGGTCCCAAAATGTGTCCTGATCTGTATTGGGGGCGTAAATGCTGCCAAGGAGTACACCCTGACCATCAAGTATTCCCTCTAGGAGCGCATATCTGCCCTCTCTATCTATCACTCGTCGGAGCTCTCGGAAGGGAGTACCTGGCCTGACCCAAATTAACGCGCCGCGCGCAAACGCTGAATAGTGAGTGGCACAGAAGGTCCCTCGCCATTTGACCTGCAAGCGAGAGAGTTCGCTGGTGTTCATATGCGTCTCTTGCAGGAACGCAATACTTGCTGACATACGTTTAACGTATGAGTAAACAGAGTAGCGTTTGCTGGGCGTGTGCAGGCCCCGCACATTCAGTGTAAGGACATTTATGTCTGAGCGTGAGTCCGCCAGTCGTACGGTGTCATGAGTGGGAGAGGGACCCCCTTGAAGCCCCCGACGGTCGCCAGTGTGTATGTGTCGCGTGTATGTCTAGTGCGCCATGCTTCCACAATCATGGGGGAGGGACTTGGGGAATTAACAGTAAACAGAACCTTGGGTGGGAAACAGTCCCAATACTGAGGATATCTCACCGGAGGTGGCATATCCAAACAAGTGTCCCACTAGGGGAGAAATACAACGGGTATCTGCGGGGGTGGCAGCATGTGTCGCTGCTGGGCCTGTGCGCGGGTCGGGCTCTGGTAGGATAAGCGTCTATCGCTCGCAAGCGCTCACAATTATTAAACAAAGCAGTCTAGGCTCCTAGACGTCGCGCAATACAATAGGTCACCATGAAAAGGATATAACAGTGGAAAGTTCTGACATCATGAGGAGGTGCCAGGTCATGAAGAGGCGCCAGGTCGGTTGGCCAGGGTAGCGTCCAAGGTGTGCCCCGCAACAAGGGGGGAGGAGATCGGCCCGATCCCTGACATTGTTCCATCACTGTCCCGGTCCTTCTCAGGAGTGAACAGGTGTGGTTGACCCTCCAGATCCGACGTCGTGGGCGACGTGCGCAGTCCGGTCACCGCTTTCAAGGCCTCTCGTCGCTCCTGCATAATTTGTGTGAGGTCGGGTGAGCCCGTGGGGGGTGACTCCCGGTCCCTGGGGCGGCCCGATCGGGCCCGGCTTGCCCCTCGTCGTCTGGATCGTCTAAAGTCGTTGTTGCGAGCTCTTTGGGGTCCAGGGTTAGGGATTATTGGGCAGTGAAACTCGGCCCAATCCTGTGCTTCCTCCGCCGTGTTGAAGAAGAGGGCTTTCCCTTTGTGCAGCACTTTCAGGCGGGCCGGGAACAGCAGGGAGTATTGAAGATCATTTGCGCGGAGGCGTCTCTTGACATCTAGGTAGGTGGAGCGCTGGAGCTGGACTTCTCGTGCATAGTCCGGAAACACCATTACATGTTGGTCCTCCACTTGTAGGGGGCCCGCCGTCCGGGCCGCACGGAGCACCGCGTCGCGGTCTCGGAAATGCAGGAATTTAGCCAACATGGGTCGCGGAGGAAGGCCCGGCTTGGGCGCCCGGGCCGGGACCCTGTGGGCCCTTTCAATGGAGAAGTATGGCGATCTGTCTGCCTCCGGTGTGAAAGATTTGGTCCAGGACTCCATATACGTCAGAGGGTCCGAGTTCTCGATCCCTTCCGGCAGACCGAGGACGCGGATGTTACATCTTCTGGAGCGCCCTTCCAAGTCCACTGTGCGTTCCTCGAGGGCCGCCACGCGGTGTAGGATCTCCTTCAGCTCCGCGTCCTGTGTTTTCATCGCAGGTTGCAGCTCGGACACGACTCGTTCTCCCTCCTTCACTCTGTCCGCCAGCTTGCGATGGTCGTCACGGATTAGACTGATGTCCGTTGTTAGGGCGCCTAATCGTTCTTCCATCGAAAGGCGGGACAATTCGATTGCTGCCAGCACCTGGTCCAGCTTTGCCGACAGTGTAGGGTCGGTTTGCGACGCGTGGGCTTGCGTCCAAGTTCTTGTTTGCGGCATCCTCTCGGGGGCCGTCTCGGGGACAGTCGTCCCTTTCGAGGAATTAGGTTTCCCCATGAGTGCTGTCTAAGATGGAGAGGGGACTCCCAGGTCCCCGTGCACTTTGCGTTCAACGGGTCACCTCCCTTCGTCGCGTTCAGGTAGGCAGCAGCTCAACGCAGGTTAAACGACCAGACCCATGCAATCCCGGGGCAGTCACTGCTCCACGTCTAGAGGACCTCCGCCAGGTCAGGGCGCTTCTCAGTAACTTGTGACTGCAGGGGGCGTCAATCCAGGTAGTAGGAGACGTACAACCGGGGGGCACCACCACCATTGGATGCCCTCAGTGAGACTGGATCTTGCGTCCCCACTTCCCCGGTGCGCAGCGCTGTCTCCCAGGCTACCCCCGGGGGGGGGGGGGGCCAGGGGGTAGGGTCCAGGGAGGTCCCCCCAGGCCGAGAAGTGTTCACGATATGGCGTGCCACCGCCTCAGGGACAGAAGAGCACCGCGCCTCCGAGGTAGGTTCCACGTTGTTCACGGCGCCCTGGTCTCCTCGGGCGCCATCTTAGGGTCAGGCACCCAGGTCCTCCGGACCAAACGAACAGATTGAGGCGTTCTGGCTCCCCCCCCCCCGGGAGCAGGGGTCGGTGCAGTCCGCGATCCCTCAGCAAGCACCAGAGGGGGCAGGGGGGGCCGCCGGTACACGGGAGGAGAAGGGGGGGGGAGAGGGAAGGGCCGACACCTACCGCCTCCAGGGGTCGTGATCGCCCGAGGGGTCCAGCACTACACAGGCGGCACCTCCGCTGGTGTCCTCCGGGCCACGGCGGTGAGCTGGACAGCCTCGGGGCCGGGCTCTCAGTCGTGAGGAAGCGCCGGTACAGCGCTACTACCTCAGAGCGGCCGCCATTTTGCGCGCCAGGCCGCCTTCACAAGTCGTCTGCTCCGTAGTGGACGTCTGCTGTCCGTTGCTGCGTACCTCACCAGGGCACCGGTGCCGTCCTCAGTCCGCTTCGGCGCGGGGTCGCCCCCCCGGGGGCAGGAGTCCGGCAGCGCCACCAGATGTAGGAGGAGCCGCGCCCGCCACCTCCGGCGCTCGACACTTGGCTCCAGATACGAAGAGGGACCGGTCAGTGTCCGGCGGTCATCCGCTGCTCTCACAATGCAGCCAGAGGGTGCCCCACTGCAGGTAAGCTGCTATGGGGTAGTCGCTGGTAGGCTGAGGCTCCAGGCGATCATCGGAAATGGGCAAGATGCTAGCCCGATCGCGGAGCCTCAGCAGGACACAGCCGCCATCGTGGCTTGCTAAGCCACGCCCCCCTCTGTTTTCGGTCTTTAGTAATGAAATTTAATTTCTTATATTAGGAATGTGAGAGAGTTATGATGCAGGGCGTTGTAGATGATGCACTCAGATCGCATCATCGATATATCAGGATCCACTTAAGTGTTTTAGCACAAGGGGGACCAGTTTTATCTTTTGCAGTTTCAGTTCTGACTTGATAACGCAGCTGTCTGCAGAAGCAATTGTTACCAATTCTTTATAATATACATAGAGAAGGCTTTGACTCCACCCAGCCTCACATTGACAAATCGGGCAATCGGCGACCGTCCATGGGCCTGTGGCAGTGCTTCATTTGAGCAGGTGGTTTCCGGTGCTTGGCACCAGCACTTAATTGTCAACACCACACCTATTACAGTCTGCCACATGGCGGCGTTGCTCATCTAATTTAGAGATGAGCAGCACAACGATTGTTTAGAAATAAAATATATAATAAAAATTACTAATACCTGCCTCCCTAGCTATTCTTTTAGTTTTGATGACCTCAAATAATCTGAACTATCGCACTTGTAAGTGAGAGAGTTGTTTCGGTACCGTCTTTGGCAGCGGTGACAGGGGCACTGGGTGGTGCAAGGTGCAGTGGCCTCCTGATCACTGCCCTGGCCCTGATTATTTTACAATTTAAACACTGGCCTATTGTTGAGGTCCGTTGGTGAGCCAGATTTTTGGTGGCCTTCTCAGTCTACTCGCATGGGCACAATGTCACAGGCTGTAGTTCAAGCCATTGCATACAGATAATGAGCCTGACCTGATACCCATTGAGGTCAGGCTGCTGCATTGTTAGAGGCAGGATGACAATGGGCTGCTCCGGCTGGCACAGCATGAGTTGTGTCTGCCCTCTGGCTTCCCCCAGGTGTGACAGCGGCCTCAAGGAGCTGCTGATGGGAAGCCATTAGCACCTGCTTTGCAAGGAACTGGGGCAGGAGAAGGACTAGAGCGGGTGGTGGGTGGTTGGTGAGGGCCAGCAAGGGGGCTCTTCAGTTACTTTTGTCTCCCTCCCCTACATGGAACAGGCAGAGATAAATTAGTCTCTGCTGTTCTCCGTTGCCTGGCATAAATCAATTACTGCAGTCAGAGAGATTGTGACATTTTGACTTTGAAACTGGGAAACCAGTTTGAGTCCCAGCATCAGCTCAACATACTGTGATTCTGGGCAGATCACAAAAAAAATGTATCTGACCGTCTGTAATGTTATCTGGTGCTCATGTAAAGCACTCCAATGCCTCTGGGTCAATTTTGTGCTACATAAGACTGCATGCATTTGAGGAAAGTGACACATTTCTTTTTTTGCATTTACACACTAGCATCATTCCCGTTACTGGAATTTGCACTTGATGTTTGCAGTAATTTAAACAAAAAAAGATACACCTTTCACTAGTCTCTGGGCATTAGAAGGCCTTTCTTGAGTACAGTAAAAAAAAAAAAATATATATATATAAAGATATATATATATATATATACATGCGTGCGCTGCTGCGGCTTGAAACGCTGTGAGAGCCGAGGAGGAGCTGAGTTTTCATATATCTATATATATATGGATGTATGACACTACAACGCATGCTTTTACCACGCATGCTGTTACAATGCAGTTTTTACAACGCATGCTGTTACAACGCATAGCGCTTTGGGGTGCTGGATAGTGAATAGTTTAATTTACTATTCCAACTCCAGTCCCCATGGATAGTAGGGAAAGTGTTGGATAGTAAATTAAATCTATTCCCTATCCTAGAGCGCCCCCCAGTGCAATGCGTTGTAATAGTTTTCGTTGTAAAACCTGCGTTGTAATAGCACTGCGTTGTAAAAGTTTCGTTGTAAAGGATGTTTCCCATATATATATATACATATATATATATATATATATATAGATAGATACAGATATAGATATAGATATTCTCGTTAGTTCGCTGCCCGAGCAGTTCCCAGCCAACGACGTTTATGCCGTCCGCGGCAGCAGCAGCCACCTCAATCTGCAAAAGTTCCTCGTTTACACCATCACCATCCAGCGTAAAAACAAGGGACAGCACACTAGGAAACTGCACAAAACTTTATTGTGCACAAATATTTAAGTCCTTAAATATTTGTGCACAATAAAGTTTTGTGCAGTTTCCTTGTGTGCGGTTCCTTATTTTTACGCTGGATGGTACTTTTGCATATATATATATGTGACCAATAGCCTGTGAGCTCGAAACGCGTCTGTTTGTGCCTGATTAAATAATTTAATCGTACCTGGCTGGTGTGGCATGCGTCCTTTGAAAGAGTAAAGAGGATTCTGTGGATATATATATATATGCATATGATCGTAACCTAGCAGTTTGCTTCAAAAGGTTGAGATCTGCAAACGTGGCTGCCCGGGCCTAATTGTGGACCCAAATCATCACTGGCTCCACCCATTACTCTGTCATCTCTTGCTGTTGGCAACTTGGTTCATCATTTTGCCTCCAAGGAAGGGTTACCATTGGAATTAATTAGGGATTATATTAGATCTGAATAGTATGCTTAATCATCACATTGTTTGTCATATTCATTTATTCTCCTACATGTGTTCAATCTAGAAAGCAATGCTTCTTTGCTACTTTTTACCCCAGCATTGACAAGGCCAATAGGAGAGGCTTTAATGCAACACACAGCAAAGCATGGAGACAGCATTTGTAATTGCATGCTTTTACATGCATTAATGCATCAAAGTCAGACCTATTGGCTTTGCCAGTGGTTGTTAAAGGTAGTACTGCCGCTGGAGGATGAAACCAGTTTTCCTAAATTCTTCAGAAAAACATGTGTGTGTTAGTGCTGAGGCCCACAACAACGTACTGAAGGTTCGTTACTAGGAAGCTGTTTAAAGGTGCCAAGTCTTGGTGGGATCCCGCAGCAGCTATGCAGCAACCAATCACATGCCTGACGAAAGTCGGTCAACTACTGCCTCATCACAGTCTTCATCACTGCTGCTCTTGGAGTCCGGTATTTTTTAATAGCAGGACACTCCTCAAACTCCGTTTTTCAGAGGTGGGTGGCAAACAGCAGTACTTTTCCTTTGGACATATCATTTGACGTGGATGTGCCCTTCCTCAAGGGACAGAAACATTGTAAACAAGCAGTGGTAACACCAATAGGTCTGGGATTAATATGCTAACACATGCAGCGTTAGCACATTAGAGTGAGACACTCATTTGGAAGCCAGAAGGTGAGGATAGAGAGGGCTATTGTTTATGCAGTTCAATGAAAGCACTCCAGCAGAGGTGCAAGGATATACCTAAACAACCAATAGCATTGGGTGAGAGATAAATACTCCATGGTGCTGAGCCAAGACATCATTGAGAAAGTCTCAAGAGGATGGCTGAAGGAGTTGATCAAGGTGATCAAGGAAAAAAGTAGTCCTCAAGGGCAGGATCCAAATCGCATTCTGTGCTTATAAGCAATAGGTTGGTTTGACAGCTAAACTGCCAAAGGCCCACCCAAGGAGTGACCACAATTAACCTGTATTTTAAAAATTGAACTATAAACAAACTGAGATGTTTTAGACTTGGAAAAAATATATCTATAAGCCACAAAACAATAAAAAACTTTTATACGTTGTTCCAGTTAGATGCACGTGTGGGGAATTTGCTCAGTTGACAACCTACAAATGCATTAGATTGCTAGTACCTATCAAGTTAAAATGGACAGTTTCAGTTTCATTTGGCAAGATACCACCCTTTAAATTAAAGGAGCAGGGTGGCGGCACTAAGATAATGATCACTTTATCGGGCTTAGAAGCAACTGAACTTTACCCAGAGTGCACATAAGTGCCACAATTTTAAAAGTAATCATTCAGGATTTCTCTTCCCTATCTCTGAGAATCGAAAGATAAATGCGGACAAACGTTAATGGCACAAACCAGAAGTATTAGAATTACTGTGATATTCATCGAACTTCTTTCAAGCTTTGGGTCTGGAACACTTGCATCATGGATCTTGTAGTTTTGCATTACATGAAAATTATGGATTTATCATTCCTGCTAGGGAAGATGTTGATAGCTCAAATTGACTGAATGTGCCAACACGACTTGGGGCTCATGGCAGAACCATGCTAGGGGTTTGTGCGGGGTTACAGATGTGGAGAAAACCCATTTACCGCCAAACTGTGGCATCGTTGAGACTTCCTTTTTTTTATTTTTATTATCATTGTAAGAAAGAAAAAAAGAGAAAAGCAAAAACATTTCTTAGTTACAACCATCATTATACATAATTAATACAGAGGAATCAATTGTAACACAATTTTCAAAAGGAAAACAGATATCATAAGTACATATTGTGGCGGTCTTAGCAGCATTTTTAAAGTCAAAACTCAAATAAACGTTCCCCAGATTTTCTCTCGTTTTCTTAATGAGGATGGCCCCGTTATCTTTGCTAATGATATTTCCATAGTATAAATTTCATTGACTAGAGTCCACCACTCCATGACATGCGGAGGTTTCGAAGAAATTCAAGCCCTAGCGATTGTCAATCTTGCACAGCCAAATATAATAGTATTCAGGTCTTTATGAGGACCATTCACATCCTGTAAATCTAATAAAATCATATGAACAGATAAAGGCGGAAATATAATTTGCTTCTTAATGAGAACACCTTCTATTCCTTTCCAAAACTCGGACAGAGTGGGGCAAGAATAAAGCATATGCTCCAAATTGGCAGCAATCAGATCGCATTTGGAGCATTTAGTACGATCACTCAGTAAGTTTCTTGATGGCCAGCTAATAATTCTTTGAGGAGTATAGTATAATTGACAACTGGTTCTATACAGTTGAAGTCTTATATTGGAAGATTGGACCACTTGATTGATTTGACAAAGAGAAGCAGATATCTGATTTGATGTTATATTTATTCCTATTCTAGTGGTACATTTAGCCGCCAAATTACAACAATCATCACCTTTCATCTGAATTAAGTATCTATAACTTTCACTTATAAGTGATTTAGTCCTATCAGAGTATAGACAATTTAAAAGGTCAGAATGACAAACTTCGTTGATTTTCATTTTCCGAACTAAGAAATCCTGAATTTGCATATATTTGAAGTAGATACCATCATTCAATTTATAGCATCGGTGAGACTTCCAATCAGAGTACGGGAGTGTGAGGGCAAACAACAGATAAAGAAGAGTGTACACGAGAGAAATAGAGGAGACGACTCTAGGGAGAGGAGAGTCAGTGGTTTAATGGCTAACGGTTCAGAAACTCTTTCACACTCTAATTTGCTGTATGTTGGAACTAAAACTAGTAATCCAAACACATAATGACAACTGAAGCCTTAAATGACTCTGCTGCAGCATCAGTCATGGAATGAATGTGGTGCAGAACGGGGAGCCAGAGCAGATGCTGGATTTCAAGGGCATGTGGTCTCACATCCTTTTTTACTCTAGTTGTGATCCTGGGCAACTTGTTTTCTGATCTATGGTATTTTTAACCAGTCACGTTAATGATATTTTTATACTTAATTAGCATTCACATAGCACACAATCTGTTGGAGTGCCCCCAAGTGGTGGCTCTGCTATCAAAGGACTCAGACTGTCAGATGCATGCGTTAACTGAGAGATAGTTCTGCTATTTTAGCCATAAGCCTGTGAGTGGGGCAACTGTCTGAGGCATGAGCTAGTAACTTCTGTGTAGACAGATAGCTCTGCTGTGTATAATTTTGGCCTGTAAAATCTGTGCAACCTGAGGAATTGCACTGCTAAAGTCAAAGCATGTACCTACTTTTAAACATCGCTGTATTGTGTCAGCCTTCAGCCCGTAAGATCTGTGGGACCAGAGATATAGCACTGCTGTCTCAAAGCTAATGCCAGTAAAATCTATGCAACCATAAATATTGAAAGATATCTCTGCTGTGTGCCTCCTGAGATTGTAAGTTTTTAGTTTCAGTATTCCATCAAAGTTTTGATTATTTTTTTTTGGTGGGGGGATTTAGGGCCATATGTAGGAAGCCTATTTGCAATCGCAAATCATTTGCAATCGCAATTAGGGCAGTGTGCTATGTAGCACACAAAAACACACATGCAAAATAAGGAATCGCAAAATTTGCGATTCCTCATTTTGCTATTGAATTTAAGGAATCGCAAATTGCGATTCCTTAAATGCAATGTAGGAAGCACCCAAGTTGTGCAAATTTTGGCTTAAGGAATCGCAAAATACCACCAACTTCAGGTTGTTAGTATTTTGCGATTTCTTTGAAAAATGCACTTTTTGGCATTTTTCAAAGTGCCATGTGGGTCACATACATGCCCTTAGGACATGTATGTGGGCCACATGTGCACACATGTTAATTTCAGGGGTGCAAAAGGGTGTCCTATTGACACCCTTACAACCCTGAAATTGCATTCTCAATTTGCGATTCTCTAATTGAGAATCGCAAATTGAGAATATCTTCCCATTCATTCCTATGGGCCTTCTAGCCCATAGGAATGAATGAGAAGGTATTCATTATTTGCGAATCTCAATTTGCGATTCCAAATAAGGAATAAGTGGGATTCGCAAAAAATGTTGCTAATCCTAACTACATTGCGTTTTGCGATTCTCTAATTGCGATTCCCTAAAAATCGCAATTTGAGAATGGCAAAACACAGATTACCTACATACGGCCCTTAGAGAGATTGAGTGGAGGTTGGGTGACAAGACTCTCAACAACTGTCCAATCCTAGTATTCTAATAGGCATGTGAGGTTACTTTGTGAATATTTAGCGTGTAACTCGCTCATCGCAGATCCAGGGAAGTGCAGTTTAGTTCATTAATGAATCAAACGAAGTGGTACAATTGTTTCTTCGATGCTAATTAATCCAAATTATGAAATGCTGAGTTGCCCTTTCCTGCATTCAAGACCGTGACACACACACCTGCAGCAGGGGCAATAATCTACTGAGAAATGTTACTGCATAATTGAATATGCTATCAACGTGAGCCGGGCCCTCTTCCTGCACACTTATCCTGCACATCTCCTGCCTTCCCATCGTAGTCCCCTCCCAACCTCTGTCCCCTCCTGTACCATTTTCTCCATTCAGATCTATGTTTTGAATTGGTTAATCTCCCAGAATCATCCCAAACCTTTGGAGATTACCCTTGGAATTCAGGTTTGGGGTAGAGATGCGGAGAGATTTGAGAATAAATACAAGTTTGAAAAGACGTCTGAATCACCCGAATCTCTCCTAGTCAGTGCTCGTATGCCCACAAACCACGAAACTACTAACCAGAAAGTAAACCCCTTGAAGGATATCTCCCAAACCATGAGGAATAGTGTCCAGAAATGGGAGGAGAAGTGAGAAACTATGGAGCACTTACACGACGGCTGGCATGGAGCACTGGCTGCTAGTGATGAAGTAATCCTGGACCTGGGTCAGCGGGATCCTCCGGGGGGGCGTAGAAGAAGCAGCAGGGGGTCGTGGCATATGCACCAGCTGAGGAAGAGAAAAGCCAAGACTGTGAGTGCTGGTCCATATTTTACTCGATACTACAAGATGAGAGAAGAAGAGGGCCCACTTTATCCCAAACCATACGCCGCGGCCAGGGCGACTGACGCTGGAATCTGGGGACCACGGTTCGATCCCCGGCTCCGGCGGCAGGTTAGCCCAGCACCATGTGACTCTGGGCAATAGCTCGCTTAATCTTCCCGACGGCCCCCCAGCGCCTAGAGACCCTTACGGGTGATTGTGCGCTTTACAAATGTGGACTTTACTTTACTTTACTCGGGTCATTTATCGTCCCTAGCTGGTCCTTTTGAAGCTTGATGCTCTAAAATACCCAATCATACGGAGGACCATCCCCATAGCACCGTGATGCTCACAAAAATGCTGTTTATCTGGCTCAATCAAATTTACCCGAGGCCAAGCACAGAGCCACACACACCTGTGGGTTGACAAGCGCACACATGCAAAAAACACACCAATGCGCACACGAGCCCCCGCGTTCTCGCCCCCATTAAATGGCAGCTCTATGGATATTGAGGTTTCAGGATGGTAATGGTCTCAGTCTGTGTTGCAGAGGTACACAAGTGCACCCTGGGACTTTGATGATAAAATCTGCATCTAGGGATCTGCAAAATGGGGAATAATCCACTTCCCTCCATTGGAGGAGGCCTGACAGGCTGCCTGGTGTGCAGAGACGTCATCATGTGGCATGAGAAGGAACTGTGGTGTTGAGTGAAAGCGCAGGACTCACCAGAAGCAGCCAGACCCTCAGAGCAGAAGGCAGCCAGGATGAAAACAGAGGCAGCAGCCAGGGAGAGCTTCATGTCACATTTTAGTCTGGGTCTGAGCTCTCTGCAGAACTGGGTCCGTGATTGAACTGTGGTTGACTGATCTCCCTGACCTCCGGTATTTAAGGAAGCAGAGATGGTGTGGAGGTAGGAACTCTCCAGAATGGAGAGAGACCAATCAGGAAGCTGGAGCAGCCCCGGACACCCAAGGGCGTTGTTCAGGTTCAGCATTAGTGCAGCATCTCGTGCTTAGTCTGCAAAGTATATGAGGATCCACAGAAGGACAGGAAGTGATGACTCAGTGCACTTTCTTGGGAAAAGTTTCTATTTCACTTTTCTCAAGAAGAAGAAGCGAAGACATGACTCTTTCATGTGTCTAAATATAATTTAAGAAGGAACCACACAACAGGGAGGATGGGGAGTGAAAGTGCCTAGTTCCTGTGGTGTGGCGTAGCGGCCAGAGCGGTTGGATCCGGTGCGCAGCAGGGTTCACAGTTCAATCGTCAGCGGCAGCTCTGCTTAGCACCGTGTGACTCTGGGCAATAACTCACTTAATCTTCCCGACGACCCCCAGTGCCTTGGGAACCTTATGGGAGATTAGTTTTCACTTAAATACCGGATTAATTAAATATGTGCTAAGCCAGTGATTCTTCTCAGCACTGATTTTATAGTATACACGATTGCCTAATATCTGATTAGTCTGCGGCAAAGAGTGTGAATCTGTCTTACTTGCTGTAAGTAGGCTCTGTCTACATAGGCGTATTTGTGTGTGTTTGGGGAAATTGAATGTGTTGTGTAGGAGAAGACTGTTTTATATAATATGGTGCAAGTGGTATGTACTGAAGGCATTTTCGGTGGTGCAAAATGTGATTTATTTCATGAAGAAATCACATTTTTGGAATCCCTAAATAGAAAATCGCAAATTGGGATTTCCAAATAGTGAATCACTAACACTAAGTATGAAGAATTTCCTAATTGTTACAAGTCGCAAAAAGGCCATTTAGAAAAAGCGATTACCATTAATGTTAAACCGGTGGTAACCAGGGGCAAACTATAAAAAGTCACCCAAAATGCATCTGGCTCTTTCAGACTGGAGGCTCTGTACGACTCGGCATGGAGGAGGAGGATTTTGGCTGGTAGGCAGAAAAGTAGGAGGAGACAGGAGAGGATATTTAGGGTGAGAGGCACCCTCTTTGAACAGACTGAGGAGGAGATATATGAGAAGCAGATACTCAGTAGTGAGGCTATTCTGGAATGAATTGCTGAGTTACAATCTCAGCTACACATCAACAGTCAGAAGCAATGCCACCCCACCACATGTGCAGGTATTATGGTGTCTACACCTTTCAGCTTCTGGCAGTTTCTAGGGAGTCATAGCAGTGGCAAGGGGGGAGTCACAACTGCATTTCCTAGGTTTTTCCACAGGTTTCTGGACATCATGGTTAGCAAAGTGAACTAAAATATATTTTTCCAAATACTCCCCAATATTTGCAACAGACCAAATTATTGTTTTACCGGGTAGCACAGTGTCCAATGAAATTGGCTGTGTTGATGGCACACATATTGCCATAAGTCTCCCCAATGCAATGTAATGCGTGACACCTCATACATCATAAACACGTCACACCAAAATATTTCCAGACAAACTCAAAAAATCACACATACTTCCTTTTCTGAAGAAACAAACTTGGACCTGCTGAACCATGACAACTACAGACCCATTACAAATGGACCTTTCCTAGGCAAACTGATAGAAAGAGCAGCATTCGCCCAGATGTCACAATTCATGGCAGAGAATGACATACTTTCAGACTTCCAAACAGGATTCCGTCCGGAAAGAGGCACTGAATCTGCCCTCCTTGCCATCTGGGATGACCTGAAGAATACAGTTGACTACAACGGGGTTGCTGCCCTACTCCTCTTGGGCATCTTAGCTGCTGTTGACACGGTTGATCATGGCACTCTGAAACAAAGACTCTATGAAGCCAGCATAGAGGGAACTGCTCTAGACTGGATCGCGTCCTACCTTCGAAACAGAACTAATGTCATCCATACACCACCTTTCTCGTCCAAACCGTACTCCACAAAAGCAGGGGTCCCTCAAGGTTCTATCATGTCGCCCATGCTTTTCAACATCTACATGAAGTCATTACCAGTACTATCGATAAATTTCACCTCATGTGCTATAACTATGCAGATGACACGCAAACACTCCTTCAACTGGAATGCTCCAAAGACATTGGAAAATCAACAATTTTCAGCTGTCTCAGAGTTGTGGATCAATGGATGACTTGGAGCCATCTCAAATAGAATGCTTCAAAAAAGGAAATACTCACGTGTGGCTGTTGGAAACATTACAACCCGCTTACCACATGGCCTAATGAACTGAGATCACCGCCTAAAGTATTGAAGGAAGTAAGAAACCTCGGGATGACCATGGACTCCAAGCTGTCGATGAAAGCACAAGTGGACAAACTAGCAAGATCAAGCTTTGTCATTATAAAAATGCTGCAACAAATTTTACCTCATTTGGGATATCCACACATGGTCCAAACTACCATCTCCGTTGTTCTGTCCAAACTCGATTACGCCAATAGCCTCTTCCACAGATCACCTTTAACTACCATGAAATGACTACAACGGATTCAGAACTCGGCTGCCAGACTACTCTTGCATATAAAACCGCGAGACCACATCTCCCCTGCCTTGAAAGCCCTGCATTGGTTACAGGTTGCCAGAAGATCCACGTTCAAGCTGCTTTGTTTCACCCACAAAGCAATACATGGAATGGGACCGCTCTTCATCAGGAATAAAATTACCATACACATTCAACAGAGGAACCTCCGCTCTAAAGGAGCATCTCGCCTCAAAATCCCAACATACAAGAAAAAAAAACATGGGTGGCACATCCTCCTCTGTTCAAGCAGCCAAACTATGGAACTCTTTACCCCCCAACATAAGATCCACCGACAACCACCTTATCTTCAGAAAATTACTTAATAATTGGCTCTTCCCCACATAAGCACCATACGCACACAGAAATTTAAAGCATATCCCCCTGTATATAAGCATTTGTTTTCACTATAGATATGTACCTATTATTAATAAAGTTCTTTGAGTATTGCTCTGTATAGACATGGATATTAATAGTGTTGTTGAGAGAAAAAAATATATAATAATAATGATAATAATAATAATAAAATAAATAAATAAAAATCATCTTTGGTCTACATGTACTTACTTCCATTGTGCATCAATGTACCTTCCATGTACTTGGATCTGTGAGCTGTATTTTGGCTAATTTTTAGGTCTCCTTTAAGGGAAACAACAAACCCTGGGTACCTTTAAAATCCCAAGATGTTGGAAGAAAAGATCGCAAAATTGGCGTGCATACCTTATGTAGTCAAAACGTTAGGGGGGCCAAGCGTGAACTACCCCAAATAGCCAAAACAAATGCTTAGCACAGTGGTGGGGAGGCCTAGAAGCCAAGGGGTTAAACACCTTTCACCAATGTGCTGCCCCCAGGGCAGCAGTGAACTCGTATCAGCCCTTGGACAATGCATTATCTCTATTATTATTGTGGAGAAGTGTGGCTCAGGGGTTAGAGGCAGCAGACCCGGAAGCTGAGATCGGTCCTGGACCAGGGTTCAATTCCCTGCCTTGGTGGGTCTTGGGCTAAAAATTCCACGGACTCGATAATTCTCGCCCTGGTGCCTCCTCGACTCACGGGTTCACACTCTGCGACTCTGGGCAATAGTTTGCTTAATCTCCACAACGGCCTCTTGCGGTGGGATGCCTGACTTTCACCTTGTGGATACCCTGCTATCTCACAGGGGAATACCAGGAAGGGTTCCCTAAGCAAGCGCCGGGAAACCCACTGCGGGTAGCTGTGCGCTATATAAGCTCAACTACATTTACATTTATTAGAGCCCACTGTTCCTGTTTCCACCCAGCGCACCCTGGTGAAGCTGCACGGTGGCGCAAACAGGGATAGTGCGAGCTATCTGTAATACAGCCCCTGATGTCTTATTGTCTGTGTATCGGGCAGGCATTGTGAATGCAGAAGGAAACATGTTATGTGTAAACCTTTATTTGATTAACTCCCACACAAAAGTCTCTGAATAAAAATATATTTATTGTCTTCAAGATACATAAATAAAGTGAAAATCCTTTGAATTTGATCTGCTAAAAATGTTTCTAAACGTAATTAACAGTAGGAACAGGACAGAGGTCAGGTCATCATTGGAACCTAATGAAGATTACCAATAATATTCTATAAATAGCAATAACTTAAAGATAAATAAAATGCTGCTCTACCAAAAATATAACATTTACATGACATGCATTAACATTTACCATTATTGAAAGTGCAGAAATATTCACAAACGTTTTATACATGGTTTTAACTTAAATATTCTGGCCCTAACACAAAACACACAAAAGTGCACACTAATAAGAGGTGAAGTAAAATATGAGTTGGCAAGCTGGGGCTTAATGTTTCCACCAGAAAGTGATGTCACGGAGGCTTGCTTTTTCCAACAGGCAGTAATGTCATCGGTTAAAGATACCACAGTACAGTACATCCTAAGTTGCTGCTGGTAGATTGAGAAAGGCTGTCATAGAGTCTCAGTTCAGTTCCAAGTGATCGACGTAGACCTGGACCCAGCTATTTTCTGGGTCAGCACACACCTGCCGGCCTCTTCTGGTGATGAATCTATGGGGTAAGAAAAAAGAGTTATTAGAGTGGAGACCAGTAAAATAGCTGCATAAGGTAAATACCAATAAAATGTTAGGAGATCAAACAATAGCCTGAAACACACCACTACATAACCTCGGAGACTATCACTGTATACTCAGTACCAACACACTATGACGTCACATAATATCACCGCACAAAGAGTGCTTCTCCACTATTGCATCAGAGACACAGTATCCCTATTACCACTCCACTACCTATGACGTTAGTCAATTTCCCTGTATCTTCATTAACACTCCAAAATGACGTCATATAATATCACAGTATCCTCTGTACCACTCCATTATTGCATTAGATTTCAGTAGCGTAATGAAACTTAAAGGGGGGGGGGGGGAACGCTCTGGACTCAGTCAGGAGCTCTCAACCCCGCACGTGCACAGTGAAGGAGGGGGCCCTATGGAGCTCGGGGCCCTCTTACCACCGCGGGGCCTGCAGTACCTCTCCACTACTGCATCAGAGAAAATCACCGAACCCCCATTACCACACCACTGTGACATAAGACAATATTACTGTATTCTCAGCAACCCTCCACAGTGACATCAAATGGTGTCACTGCATCCTCTGTACTACCCCAGTATTACATCAGATGTTTTCATTGTATACTGAGTACCACACTGATATCCAGCACCACTTCACTAGGACATCAGAGCATATCACTGACAGCCAGATTCATCAAATCAAAATCCGCTCGCAAAGGGCCAGATTCTGAGAATCTGGCTGGCCCTTTGCGAGCGGTATTTTTGCATTTGGAATGCATCATCCCAAATGCAAAAATCGCAATTATAGAAATCGTAAAATTGCGATTATTTGCATTTAAGGAATCTCAATTTGAGATTCCTTAAATGCAGTGCATGAAGCATTTAAAAATTGCGAATTCGCAATCTGGGGCCGCTATTTACCGCGAAGTCTAACTACGTGGTAAATAGCAAAAACTTAGAAAAATGCACTTAGGTGCATTTTTCTAAGTTGTATGTTACACACACACATTTCCTTGGGACATGTGTGTGCGCAACACCAGTGTACATTACCATTTCAGGGGTGCAACAGGGTGTCCAAAGGGACACCCTGGCACCCTTGAAATTGCTTCCTTATTTGCGATTCGCTAATTGCTAATCGCAAATAAGGAATGACTCCCCATTCATTCCTATGGGCCATTAGGCCCATAGGAATGAATGGGAAAGCCATTCCTTATTTGCGATTCGCAATTAGCGAATCGCAAATAAGGAAGCAGTAGAAATCGCAAAAAATATTGCGATTTCTACATGCATCCCGTTTTGCGAATCTTTAATAGCGAATCCTTAATATTCCCTATTAAGGACTCGCAAAACATGACTTTGATGAATCTGGGGGTTAATCCTTTGCACCACCTAACTACAGCATCAGAGATTATCACTGTGCACTCAGTACCACTACACTATTCCCTCAAAGAACATCACAGTATGCCCAGTGTCACTGCCTCGTGATATCAGAGAATATCATCATAAACTCAATGCTTCTCCACTATGACATCTTATGACATCACAGTATCCTCGGAGCCAGCTCAGTATGACACTGGAGATTACTGCATCTGTGTTTTTTGTTTCACACTGTTGTGACAACATAGAGCATTGCTGTGCCTTCAGGGCCACCTCATAATTCATATCAGTATCATCCTTTTTTGTCACTAAACACTGCCCTCTTCTATAGGGTGAGAAAAAATAGTCACATGGCCCTGGTACCCTACAGAGGAATCTGCTCTCTGCGGGTTACAAATATGCATGAAAAAGTTCGCTTTTGGTCTAGGAGAGACAGAGGCGAAGCTTGGTCAGTAAAACTGATGGGGTGTGAGGGTAATATTTTCCGACAATCAGACTGGCACATTATGTTTCAATACATTATACAACAAGCAGGGTGCACGAGAGGGGCGTAAGGGCAATGGAAAGGGAGAGGAATGCGGATTGGTAGGAGTACTAAGAGAGAAAACACAATATTTTGTAAAATGACGAAAACAGATCAGCTGTGTCTGGTGGCTCAGTGGACAAATGCATCCACTGCAGGGGTCTGTGTGTGACCTCATGGTCACAGGTTCAATTACCGGTGGGTCCACCCAGCCTTTCATCCATTTGAGGTCGATAAAATGAGTATCATTGAGTTGGGTAACAATAAACATCTATTATTCAGCCCCAAGATACCCCGGTTGGGGTGAACGTACGCTTTACAAATACATATGGGGGAGAGTGTGTGTGTGCATTTTTATCTGAAGGATGTAATCATCCCTGGTGAAATCCGACTGACATCTCAAAGTACTCAACTGAAAGCACCTGTACCCAGCTGTTTATCCGAAAATACATTTATTAGGGGGACGTTACACCCCAAACCTCCCGTCCCCCTGAAGATATGCCCCTCTGGAGAGACATTTCAGAGATACCATCGCTCCTCCACTGACTTAGTGGACAGTGGATCAACTGCTCCAACAGACAGGTTGCAGGGATGGTTCAGTCTTAGGAAGGCCCGACAGGCCCAATAACGTGCCTGTCACACATACTTGCCAAGGCTTATCCGCCAGGATATCAACGCTCACAAGGTAACACATATTTTCCTCACTAGATCTGTACAGTGACATCAGAGTCCCTAGATTTGATAACTGTGTAGAGCAGTTGATTTATTTTATAATGTACTGGATTCTGCAATCGTGGTATAAACGCCTGTCTCATGTTTCTTAATATTACATGGGATACTGCAATCCCTGTATAAACACCTGTCACATGTTTCTTTATATTACAAGGGATACTGCAATCCCTGTATAAACACTTGTCTCAAGTTTCTTTATATTACATGGGATTCTGCAAGACCTGTATAAACGCCCGTCTCTAAGGGGCATATTATCAGGAACGCCGTTACATCACTGCGTCCTACCGAGGAGACTAACTCATTTTTCTACATCTTTGTTTATTATATCTTTATTGTTATTAATTGCCCCTTTTTTATTTATTTTATTTTTTTTCTCTTCCTGCTCTCCGAACCCTGGCTCCAACTCTCCACATTATCGTTCATATTTTATTCTTCTCTCATTTTTTCTTACTTACACTATTTTACTATTCTCTCCCAAATCAACTTTGTCTTAAACTTTTTGCAAGGTGAGTTTCTTCCTATGATAATACCTTTCTCTATCATTATTATGATGATCTCATTTACAGTCACTGACTCATATTTATAGTTGATCTATTTATATTTAATCAATTAATAATATATGCTATTTCAATTCTTATTTATGCCATTTACATATCCATTAACTATTACCCTTCTTGCATTCTCCTCCCCTCCCCTTCCTTTTATCTACTCCTTCTCTGCTTTTTCACTATTTCTCTATCTATCTATTCAATTATTTAACTATCTATTCACAACACATCTATTTATATGCTCCATATATATATTCTTTTATTCATCAACAAATGTCATGTATTGATCGTTACTTTTTAATTTTATAGAATTTCTCATTTATTTATTCACAATTCATTACTGCCTCATTATCATTATTCTCTTGATGTATTTTCATTGTAAAATTAAATAAAACATTTCAACATTATGAGCGGCATTACAATTATCGCTAAAACGGCGATAACGGGTTTGATATTATGCCCTGGAGAATTCCAATAGAAGCACATGTTCACAGCAGAACATGGACTTCTATTGGAATTCTCAAGAGCATATTATCAAGCCCATTATCGCCGCTTTAGCGGCACTTTTCTGTCACTAAGCCGGCGAAAATTTGTTACTCCGTTCTTGATAATATGCCCCTAATTTCTTTATAATCAGTGACTATTGACACACTCAGTCACCAATTATAATAGAAAAGAAATCAGAAATCAACTGTAAATACCTATTACAGTTGAGTTCTGATATCACTATGCCTGCTGCCAGAGCCAGCACCTGAGGTGAAAGGCAGGGTAGGTCACAGAGCTGCTGTTTAATGCAACAAAAATAAAGCATTGCTTTTCTTTCTTTTACTCTGATTTTTCGAACTCTATGATGGCAAGCAGAAAGTAGATAAGTATATTTTTTGCACTCCTTGGGAAATTATAATAGAGTTAGAATATTTCTGCATGTTTATGCTGTGTCTTTTTTAAACTGACTTTTATTTAACTGCTTCTAATGTTGTTTTTCACAACTAAATAACTTTTTGGGATGCTTTTAATTTCACACTAGTGGTTCTAATTGTATTCCTTTGTGGTGTATCTGATCTTGTGTAGGATGAGGGCATGCAGCCTGGTGGCAGCAGATGGGTGTGTACTATAGAAGTGGAGGCCTGCTGATGAGACTGGATGAGATTGAATTCGGCCTCGGCCGTGAACTTAGGCAACAGTTCAGGCTCACGGGTCCCCAGGCTTGCTGTGTGCAGGGGACACAATGGAAGGTGTGCGTGAAGAAGCCACGCTGCATGGATGAGGTGGAGTGGACGTGTTAGAGGATTAAACAAACTCCTCCAGCTCTTCAGTAAAAGAGCGCATGCTTTGAGCTGAGGCCTCCAAAAATTCATGTGATGGGACTGGGAGTCTTTAGAAGGTTTGCCACTTTTCTCACAGAGGAAAATAGCAGCCATTTGTTCATGTTGTCAGATTCAGAAAAGGCCCAAGAGTTGGTACTTGAAATGTAATTTTACTCTGTCTTCTTTTTTGGCACAACAATTCTGCCTCTGTTTGATTCAATAATTACTTGAAACAATATATACTGCTGTAAAATACGTGTTTCACTTTTTTCCCGTACATTTTCTGATTTAAATCTAAATGGAAAATAGACCCTGTTTGCTGATTTTACGAATTCGTTTTTACTAGTCTTGGCTCAAAATACCTGCTGGGTGGCTACCCTGGTGTTTGGGGTGGTTTCCCTATTATGTGGTATTCGGTAGCAGGTAATTAGGAACCATTTGCTTGCTCTATAAATGGTACCCTAGGCATGATGGCTGGCCCTCAAGTTTGGTGAGAAAGCTCCTCACCGGCCATTCATGTTTTTCTTGTGTTCTAGAAATAAACAGCTTCAGAGAGGGGGTGTAACACACGTGGCACCTAGTCAGCAAGCTTCAGAGCCTTTCCTGCAAACACCACACCAGAAGTTGCACTGCAATTTGAAATCTAAGAATTGCAGGCCACCTTCCAGGATCTAAATGATCCTCCATTTTGAAGTGGGCGAACAGAAGCATGTTGGCACAAAGGAAACAAACACAAACTGGCACATGCATCAACGTAGGCTTTTGCGATTTTTAAGGAATCATAATTTAGAGATTCCTTAAATTGCGATTTTTGCATTTCGGATGATGCATCCCAAATGCAAAAATACCGGTGGCAAAGTGGCGGATTCTGAGAATCTGCCTGTTTGCGACCGGTTTTTGGTTTGAGCAGGGGGCCCAAAATGTGTATATACATACTACCTTTTCTTTTAAAAAAGACCCCTTGTATCAGTAATCTCACCAAACATGAGCCGTGCAGTGATCGCCATATAACAACAATAACATCTGGGTGTCACAGCCTTTGAATGAAGTAATGAAATTGCACCAGGAAACGGTCATTTGATCCTGTGGTCTGATGAGCTCGCGGTGGTCTGCATTTGTAAATGTGCCCTGCTAGATCGGCTTATGCAGTGTGTTTAGGACAATTTACTGATCATATAATGTTTAATTATGTAAAAAAAACATTGAATTGCTGGCTCACCTCAGGAAAAGTGAAGGGTTTTGTTAGTAAGGTTGCCTAGTTATCCCTTAATTGAAATGTGATGGTGAAGGCAGTGGGATGTGGCTCAATGTTCTAGTGTTTGAAAGCAGGAAAATGTCAGGGCATCTAAACCATTTCTCACAGGAAGCTTTAGGTCAAATTACCCCTTCTAATTTTGGCTTTAACAAGATTGAGTGAAGCAGAGCGAGAGAAAAAACAAATGATGAACAAGAAATTAGAGAACTTACATCACTGCTGGCCTGGAGCATTGACTGCTGGTGAAATAATAATCCTGGACAAAACTCTGTGGGATCTTCCGGGAGGCATAGGAGAAGCAGCACGCGGTCGGAACATCTGCACCAACTAAAGGAAAGGAAAAGAAATGTGAGTCTTGGAAGACATTTTGCCTGTTTTTCTAACCCAGAATTTGGACATAGAGGCCCTTTTCATCTCATGCCCTTTCCCAAGTATGCCTACATAAGAGTAGATACCTCTCTCGCCCTTAGGCTTATCCTCATACAGGTAGAGCTAGAACAGGGAGTACCCATAATCCCCTTTGGGTATATCTTTTTTCAGTCCCCTGGGTTCAGCCCAGGACCCGACTTCACTTGTCCTTTGGTCAAGAAGTGGACCCATATATTCCTAATTTTACAATATCTGTCCGCAACAAACTCCCTTGCATGGAGCAGACTCTTCCATCTCATCCCTTACTGCAGACTCTGGACAGACAGACAGAGCAGAACTCATCTTCTTTTCCCAGCGTCATTGATTACCTAGTGACCAGGTGAACCTGTGTGTGTTTTCTAACAATCTATGCGTTCACGCTACCTTCCAATACTGCGACAGCCTCATTGCTCCACAGGAGACACACAAGACTTAAGGGTGAGCAGGATTATTGTTTGTCGTCTATGAGCTTGATCATGGACAAACTCTGAGTCTTTCCGCAACTTTTGGCACAGTGAATCACCACCTGTAGCTGAAAAGATGGGAAGAATGGTTTGTAATCTCTGACCTGGCGGTCACCTGATGTAAGTCATTATTCTTTATCGACAGATTGCAGCAAAAATAAAACTAGGCACTTTCTCCTCAGGCAGGTAGCCTCTCAGCTGTGGAGTTCCACTCTGTCTCTGCCCTTCTTCAAAGAATCTTGGCGACCTCTCAATAAAGTAATGAAGAGCTTCTACTGCAAAACCCATCCCCATGCAGATGACAATCATCTCTTGGTATCTTCCAGATCCCTCAATACAACTAATGGTCTCACTCCTTACTTCTCTTCAGCACCAATTATTGCATCCGGGAAGGAATAGCAAGAAACAGCCTAGCCTTAAAGAGACAAGACAGAAGTCCTCCGCTTCCACGTACCTCATCCAACCAACCTGCTATTTATATCCTCCTTCTCCAGCTTAACTGCCCAGGGAGCTTGATTTGACCACGAGTTAGCACAAGTCACAAGTAAGCACATGAATGCATGCAGGTACCACCAGCTACTATTTGGTAACTTTTTGCCTTGAAGTCTCCCTGCACAGAGCTGCCCAACTCTTTAGATTGGAAGCCAACTCATTCTGGACTCCTAGGCACAAGGGATGCAAAACAAAGCTCTTATATTTAACATAAAACAGTACAATCCTACCACTGCTGCTCTGGGTGACCAGCTACTCGCAATAACTTAACATCCTTCAACACCACTCACAAAGCTCTCCATGAAAATGGACCCTCCTATTCCCGCTTGAAGACCACTAAAACTTTCCTTATTAGCCACTCAGCTCTTGCTGCATCACTCTCATAGAAATGCCAAAATTCGAACAGTAGTAGCAGACAAAAGGTTTCACCCCTTACTCCAACCCTCAGCACTCTAGTAGGTAAAAACAAATCCCTCTGGTTCAGAAAACAACTCAAGAAGTACCTGATCCCCTACAGTGTACTCTTTCTCTTCTCCATCTTCCCCCCCTGAACTCTCTTTTGACCACACAGTGTGAGGCAGAAATGTCAGCTTGCAAGGGCACTTTATTAATTTCAATAAATCAAAACACAAATAAATAAATATGGCAGGAACAGGACTCACTTGGAGCAGTAAGAACCTCAGAGCAGAAGGCAGCCAGGAGGAGAGCAGAGGCAGCAGCCAGGGAGAGCTTCATGTCAGCTTTGGATCTGGGATAGAGCTCTGAGCAGAACAGGGTCAGTGAGAGAGCCTTGGCCTGACTGATCTCCCTGTCCAAGCCTCTGTATTTATTGACAGAAAACTGGAATTTACTGACGGGGTGGAATTTACGTGGGATGAAATGGAAGATTCAAGAGTGGAAACACACAAATGATGTGATGGTACAAACTCAGCAGAGCGGAGAGAGCTAAAACTGGCACCTTGAGCAATGCAGGAAATCCGACTTCAGCAGCTCTTGTTCAGCAAGCCCCTGTCACTGGCTCAATCTGCAAACCCACACGAGGAGCCGGAGAAGGACAGGAAGCAATGAGACAATGCACTTATTCTAGGGAGTTTCGAAGTCTCCAAATGCAGAAGTGGTGATATCTGGGTCTATCCCTGATGGAGAATTTGTCGTCCTGAGGTCATTGTGCTCCGTAACAATATTGGATCACTTGGCCCCATCAGACTCAATGGTTTGGAAACAGCTTTGGGGCTTTTGACCAAGGTCCAGATACATAGTGAACTTGGGTTTCCTCAGAGTATAGAAATAATAACAATGCTCATAGTCATCATCATCATCTTCATCATCATCCAAGTATCAGCTAAACAATGTAATACTCATAACACTTTTTACAGCGCTAAAACCCTACCAGGATGGCCAAGTCAAGTGCTGCTGTCACTTAACTCAGTGGTGCACTTTCCACAGCGCACTAATTAATCTGTGAGAAGTCTAGGGGGCAGATGTATCAAGATATCATTTTGCGATTTTTAAGGAATCGCTATTTGAGAAGTGCAAAATGGTATGTATGTAGAAATTCGCTATTTTTTAGCGATTTCTTAAAATTCCTTAATTGCGATTAGCAAATTGCTAATCGCAATTAAGGAATAATTTCCCATTCATTTCTATGGGCCAGGAGGCCCGTAGGAATGAATGTGAAATTATTCTCAATTTGCGATTAGCAATTTGCTAATCGCAAATTGAGAATAATTTCAAGGGTGCAAGGGTGTCTTAAGGACACCCTGCTGCACCCCTGAATTTGACATGTGTGAGCAAATGGCGCACATACATGCCCTAAGGGCATGTATGAGCGTCATATGGCACCTTTAGAATTTTAAAAAAGTGCATTTTGAAAAGAATTCGCCAATTACCACCAACTACAAGTTGGTGGTAATTTGCGAATTCTTAGTCAAAAATCGCAACACTGAAATGCTTAATACATTTCAAATAAGAAATCGCAATTTGCCATTTCTTAAAAGCCTCGCAATATTAAGGAATCGCAAAATTTGCGTTTCCTTAATATTGCGAGGCTTTTTGCATGATACATTCCAAATCCCGTTTTTTTTTGTCGCAAACGCTGCTATTTTGCGAATCGTAGCGTTTGCGACAAAAAAAACGGATGATACATCTGCCCCTAGGTCACTCTGGGTTGCACTAATAACATGAACACATGTGTTCTTTGGAAACATTCACTAATGTATTGTAAATGAAGCATTCAGTCACTATTGAGTTATGCACCGCCCCAAATGCCAGTCTGATTATTCATGCGGCGCAGCTCAGACCAGTCGAATGAACAACCTGCACAGATCTGCACCTGAGCACAAGGCAAACTCATCACAACTCAACTGGACTCATTGTGTTTGAACATTGGTAGAAAAGTGGAGTCAGCTCCTGGTTAGTGGAGAAATCCTCGAGGTGTGGAAGGAACAAAATAAGTCTTAAACTCAGGTCAAGCAAACACAGGAAAGAACCACAGAGCTTAAATGATAACCAGAAGGAACAGATGGAAACCACGATACACTCCTGCGCCCCCAGTCGTATTAGTCATAACCACATAGACTTAGAAGATGTGACAAACCACAGCGATCTCGATTCAAACACTGTTAATTTTATGAACATATATGTCCGTTTTTTTCTGCATAGGTCGCAGACTCACAACATGAAGGCTAGTGAAGTTCTCGAAAAACAAAACTTTGCCAATGTCACAAAGTTCTACTCCTCTGAGATTTTGCGTGCAAATTGGTACTTTCACGCTGATTCACTTGCAAAGTGGAGGGGCCCAGAGGTTTTAAAGTAGCCAGTCACCGGTGCTTCCGAGTCCGAAGGCTGCCTACCCAGTTCTGCTAAATACCAAGGCTGTCTAATCTTGATTTTACCTTATGCTGCTTTTTTCCTCCATTCTACATCTACATCCTATCGCTATCTCAATGCTGAATGTTCTTTTTCATCGCTGTTTCCTCCTGTGACACGGTTTTAATATCTTCTCTTTTTCCTTTGTTCTCCCATTTCTCTTTTGTTCTGCTTAAAGGCCTAATGGAGAAAAGTAAGACACATTAAGCCCTGTCTAATCGCAATTCAAGTTATAAGTTAAACAATTGTTTTTCTCTCTCGCCCGAGACCCCTATCTCTGTGTGGCAAGAACTGATTCTCTCTGGTTCTTGTACTGTGCGAGCACCAGCACCCTTTATGTGGGTAGAACAGAACTGTATAAAACCAGAAAATAAATAGAAAGATACATTTTCACCCAAATAAGCTATCGTGCTGGGTACATTCTCTTGATACGTTGCTTTTAATTGATTCTCAAAGGCTGCCATGTGATGTGTGTCTTGATTCCATTCTGAATGGGGGAGAGCTGTGGACAGTGGAAATGAAGAAGCTGGTGCAGTTGCACTGCAATTACAGGGGCTGCCAATAAAATGAAAGTTGTCCAAAACTTTGCTTCATGGGTACAAGAAGTTGGCAATAAGTTGCAGCCCAAAGGATCGCACTCATGATGAAAGGTAAAGATCCTTACAGAGTTACAATACTTTAATTGGTGAGGAGTTCATGGATTACAATTTTCTATACTGCGGATTCGGCAACGACGACCTGTCATACGCTGTGGTGGTGAGGGAACATTTGATCTATTTTCACAGTATTTTAAGTGCAGATTGTTTTTACCATTGGCAAAGCAAGGTGTTGTAAATGCTTTTCACCATGTTTTCTTTAGCCCTTCCTTTGTGTCCTTCACCTGTAATGTTCTAGAGTTAACTTTAGTTCTTAGCGTGAGGAGTGGGAGGGAGTGAGTGCGAGTGAGAGGGAGTGACTGCGAGGGAGTGAGAGGGACTGAGTGAGAGGGATGGAGTGAGTGAGGGATGGAGTGAGTGAGAGGGAGGGAGTGAGTGAGAGGGAAGGAGTGAGTGAGAGGGAGGAAGTGAGTGAGCGGGAGTTAAAGGGACGGAGTGAGTGAGTGAGAGGGAGGGAGTGAGAGGGAGGGAGTGAGAGGGAGGAAGTGGGAGGGAGTGAGAGGGAGTGAGAGAGAGAGTAAGGGAGAGAGAGGGAGGGAGTGAGAGAGAGGGAGTGAGAGAGAAGGAGTGAGACAGTCAGAGTGAGACAGAGGAGGGAGGGAGAGAGGGAGAGCTAGAGAGAGGGAGAGAGCTAGAGAGAGGGAGGGAGACTGAGAGATAAAGAGAGAGAGATGTGTGTATGCTAGGACGGCTCAGTGGACGAAGGCGATCAACCTCATGGTCAGTTTTATGTTGTTTCTCTAGCCCTACCCCCTCCTCCACTGACCCCGCCCCCACCTATGCACCCTCGGACACAAACCAAACTGTAAATTTGGCCCCCGAGAGAAAGTTTGTGAGTACCCATGCCTTAACCTATACTCGTGAATAAACCACACTTTGTGCTTGAGAAGACACCACTGTGTCTCATGATTTATTCTACATCATTTTGGCGATGTTTTGAAGCAGCTGACCTGACTTGGATTCCAGCGTCTTCATCTTGGTGGCATTACAGCATCTTTCGTGTGGCAACTTCCTCCCGAGTGGCGGATCCTGCGTGCGGCGGTTTCTGCCTCGCCTGCTGGCACCCACGGAGCTTTGGTGGCAATGCTCCTGCAAATTTCGGTGTCCCGGATCCTGATTTAAGGGAGGGGCATCAACGTCATTCCCAATGGTAGGACAACGTCAGCGCAAGCGCGAGGGTTCTCGCGTGAGTAGCGTTGCCTGGTTACGCTTTCTCTCGCACGTCCGACCCTGAGCGCTAAGGCTGATCTCAGCATTACGCTGTGACATCACTACGCTACGTTTGGAAGCCATTTTGGCTGCATGTCGGCTAAAGCGCTGACTACTTAATCTTATTTCCACAATCATCGCTGAGCGCGCGATGTGAACATGTTTCTTCGACATTTCTTTGTGACCACTAGAATGACCGGATAATCAGTTTCAGTTACCTACAGCACTGCGATCTGCGGAAAAAAAACAAAAAACTGGTGACTTTTCACTTTTAATAGTTTTCTTTTTTTAGGCTGGTTAAATATATATTTGTTTGTAAAGGAAAGTTGGTGGATGTTTTGGTTAAGGGTGACTGACTCATATGATTCTTATTAACATTGCTATTTAGAATTGGAGCCATTTTACATTCCAGTAATTGAATATCTTTAATTTATGTTGGTTAGTGTCTGCATTACAACACTAGTTTGTCTCTTAGCCTACTTTATTACAACTACTGCACATTTTTATTACTAGTACTGTAACTGCCATATATTTATATTACTGTGCATACTGTTTTACTCCAACATTTATTGCATCACCATGGCTCAACAAGTTACTGGTGCACTTCCTCCACCCTTCCTACGCGAACCAGGTACACCTGAAATCCAGTGGGAAGACTGGATAGTTATGTTTGATAACTATCTTGATGCTCTGGACGGCCAAGAATTTGCTGCAAAGCGAAAGAAAGCTTTATTATTAGGTGCCCTTGGTAAATTTCAAATACCTTCCTCAACAATTACAAGTTAGCGGTCAGTCACCTCTTGATGAGTACAAGGATGCTATTTCAAGACTAGAAATTAGACTTGCAAAGGAGAAAAATTTAGTCATGAATAGGTATAGATTTTACACGCATAAGCAACGTGTTGAGGAGTCAATAGATGATTTTGGGGCACATTTAAGATAGTTATCCGTCAAGTGCAACTTTGGTTCTATGGCCGACGAGATGATACGGGACCAGTTGATTGTGCAGTGCAATAATAAAAAAATACAGGAGAGACTTTGGGCAGCTAAAAATCCTTCATTGAAAGTGGCAGTGGAGTTGGCTAAAGTGGTGCAACAATCCGAAATTTGCAGAAAAGAATTACAAAAAGCAACCATTCAGACACCTATTTCAGTTGTATCTGACAGAAATTTGCAGGAATGTGAATATGTAGATGAGGAGTCTATCGCTGTACTTAAATCTAAAGAGAAATTTGTAAACAAACAAAAATAGTTTGTTAAGACCTACACGAAATTCTGCTCTAGGTGTGGTAGTAACACACATGCATCTGATGCAAAATTTTGTTTTGCTAATAACAAGGAATGTTTAAAATGTGGGAAAATGGGTAATTTTTCCAAGATGTGCAGATACAAAGGTAAGCAAAAAATAGCTGTGGTTGAAGAAGATTGCATTGAAATTAGGAGAGAGAAAGACAAAATCTTAATTGTTAATGACTCCTCTTCTGATATAAATGTTGTAAATGAGAAGAGAGAGATACGTCCGAAAGCAGACTTCGATATCAATGGTCACATGGTAACCTTAATGGTAGACACTGGCTCAAGATATACCATAATTCCTGAACCTTTGTTTAAGAAAGAGTGGTCAGACATGCTGCTTACACAGTGTGATATTTGTCCTACGGGGTTTCAAGGGGAACACATTGACATGTTAGGTTATTTTGATGCTAATATTTCCTTTTCAGGCAGGTCTACTGAAGGCAAAGTCTATGTCGCAGTTGAAGTTGAAGTTGAAGTTGAGGGAATTTATAGAGCGCACGTACACCAAAAAGGTTTCATGGCGCAGTTGATGGTCCTCCTATAATTGGGTGGATTCATCAATATGATCTACATATCATTGTGAACCCTAGAGCTCCATGTCAAGTGATGGTCGTTGATGAGCTTTCTTAGGATGACATCCTACGGGGTGCTGATAATGTATTTAGGAGTGAGTTAGGTGAACTGAAGGGTTATGTTCATAAGATTTTGTTGAAAAGCAATGCTATTCCTATCCAACATAAACTCAGGAGAGTACCTCTAACTGTTAGGGAGGAGGTCAAATATTTAATTAATGAAATGCAACAGGGTGGCATTATTGAACCCGTGGAAGCTTCAACATAGATATCTCCGGTTGTGATTTCTCGTAAAGCTGATGGCAACATTAGGTTCTGTGTGGACCATAGGTCCCTTAATAAGAGTGTGATAGCTGATACGTTTCCCCTTCCCATCATAGGGGAACTAGTTTCCACGTTAAAAGGTGCAACATTTTTCACAAAGTTAGATCTTAGGAGTGCGTACTACCAGATTCGTCTACATCCTGAGTCTAAAAGTCTTACTGTATTCATTACCACTGAAGGTATATTTCAATTTACTCGTCTTCCTTTTGGTTTAACGTCAGCTGCCAGTGTTTTTCAGCGAATGGTCATGGAACTATTTAAAGGTATTGAGAAGGCAGTTTTTTTCCAAGACGATATTTTGATTTTTGGTGAGACCATTGAGAATCACAATTATACTCTTAAAGAGGTTTTGCAAAGAATTGAAAAGGCTGGGGTAAATTTTCGTAAAGAAAAGTGCTCTTTTCTGGTACAACAAATTGAATACTTAGGGTATGAAATTTCTGCTCAAGGGGTCAAACCCAAAAAAAATTTGTTAGAGGCCATACATTCAGCACCTTGCCCTGCAGATAAAGATCAACTATGATCTTTTATGGGAGTCATTGATTTTTATTCTAAATTCGTGAATTTGTTTTCAGACATATGCTGACCTTAAGACTTCTCCTTAAAAAATGTGTGAAATTTGCATGGGGAGATTCTCATACTGAATGTTTCAATGCTATTGAAAAGGAGTTGTGTGATGTAAAGGCACTGTTAGAACCTGAGATGCCAGGTCACCTAGGGTAGCCTGGCCTAGGGGTAAGACATGCAATTTCTAGAGGCACAATGTGAAGGTTGCAGACTACCCAAGAATAAAACCACGCAATAGCACACAAAAACAACACTACACCAAAGTATAGGAAAATAAGCACTGCTTTATAAAAATAATATATCTTTGCTCTTTTTGCTTTTAGAATTCACAATTAAATTACACTTCAGATTATGTGGAATATAGCAGGAATACTTTTCAATTCTAGGTCATAAGAACAACCAACATTTGTAGAATAGACAATTCACTTAGACAATTGGCAGATAACTCTTACTCTTTCACAGCTCAGTTATGCAATTACTGTACTCAGCTTACTATGCATCATCTCTCACTACAGTATTACTCTAAAGTTTGGCAAGGTCAACCTTTTAACTAGCTCAAGGTAACACTCTCCTTTACATGAATAGCGTTTACAATTCTCTTTCTTATCCTGCTGGAGAGAAATGGGTTAAGAACCACATAAGCCAGTTTCATATAGATCCCTGTCAGGATTTCCTCATAGACGCTGTACTCCCAGAGTCAGAGTCTCAACTTATGTACAGTTAATACTGTGGAAGCCAATCCCCCTGGTAGATACCTCCTTACTTGTGACTGTTGTTAGGATAGCTTTTGTGCCAGAGGTCAAGAATTATCATGCGCGAGGGCCCGGAGAACCAAGGCTGAAGAGGCTCTCTCTCTCGCCTCAGGCCGACTCCTCCGCGCTGCACTCGCGCTGGAATTGATCAGGGCAGACACCACGAAGCCCCAGACCCTTACCGGGCCTCGTTTCTCTCCCTCCCTGCCCGGGCCAGCTCCTCAGTGTGGCGCTTGGGCAGGAGGGACAAGCCGATTGCTCAACAGCCTGTAAAAGCCGCCGGCGCCTCTCCTCAGCGCTGGACGGCAATGATGCTACTCCGGCGGGCATGCGCAGTAGCGCGCGTGCCGGTGATTCCTCCCGCTGCTCCCGCTCCGATGAAGGCACACTACACTCCCGGGCCTGCTCGATCTTAGGCCCCTCCTGCGCCAGGGATATCTTACTGTCTGGGCATGCGCGCAGAAGCAGCGTCTCTCAAATAGAGATCGCGCACTCGCGTCAGCGCCTGCCCGCTTCCTCCTCTCTCCCTGGGACTGGGGAATTACTTCAGGGCTGTCACCCTCTCACCGCATCAGTGACCACAGCGCCCATCCAGCGCTTCCCCACAGGGCCGAATCGGGGCCTTCACTACACAGCCCTCCTCCGCTTCCGCCCCAGTTAGTAGGTGATAAACTCGGAGGGGGGGGGGGGAAAGGTTCTGCCTCAAAAGAAAGTCACGGCAGACAGAAGCAGAATGCAAATGTCCACTGCACGAGGGGGCCACAAGGATTAACCCTTCCTCTATCAAATACTGTTCAAAGAGAAGCCTCTCCTCTGGGCTGAGGACTGCGTACACAGCACTGCAGTCTCCTTCTCCTTAGCCACCCCACTTTTCTTAAGCTAGGGGTTGGTCAGGCGCCCAGGGTCTCCCTAAATCCTTCACAGCGGGGACAAGACAAGGATCCCAAAGGAAGGGTAGAGAAGTGGATTTAATAGGCTGCTTCCCAGTCCAGGAGATCAACCCCTTCACTAGTCTCTCCCCACCTCTCAAGATAGCCTGTCCTCCAGCTGACTATCACACGTAGACAAAATGGCTGCCCCGCATTCCGCCTTTTATAGGCTGCCCTTCAGTGGTCCAGAATGGACCAGAAGGTTCTGGAATGCCCTATGCTGGTCTATGGGTGAGTTCTGGACTTGGCAGTTAGGGCAGTTGGTAGCCACCATTTTGTGGCTCCAACTTTCCCTGTCAGAACAGGCCTCTGGGCCTGAGGTAAAAGATTATGGGGGGAAAAAGAACACCTATCACCTTGACCAACACCTATAAAAAGTAGTAGACACAAAAATATTAAGGGTATGAGGGGCAAAAAGGGGACAAAATAAAGAATAATGAGGAGGGACTACGCAAAAAATCCAGACAGGTCTAACACGCGTTCCCCCCAGCTGCAAGTGGGGAGAACTACCCAACCCCTTGGGAGTCCTCTTCACTAAGGCGGAAATACCTGGAGAGACCGTCTGCATTGGCGTGGTCCACTCCAGGCCGATGTTCCACCCGGAAGTCCATTCCCTGTAGGGAGATAGACCACCTTAACAGCTTGGGATTTTCCCCCTTCATTTGCATCAGCCAACGAAGGGGGCGGTGGTCAGTCTGAACCATGAAGTGCGAGCCAAAGAGGTATGGTCGCAGCTTCTTCAGAGCCCACACCACCGCAAAAGCTTCCCTCTCAATTGCACTCCACTTCTGTTCCCGGGGAAGCAGTCTCCTGGATAAGAAGACTACAGGCTGATCCAGGCCCTCTTCATTTAGTTGCGATAACACTGCCCCAATGCCATGTTCGGATGCATCTGTTTGGACAATGAACTCCTTGGAGAAATCGGGAGCCTTCAGGACCGGTGCTTCACACATGGCCTGCTTCAACTTTTCAAAGGCTTGCTGACAAGCCTTTGTCCAAACTACCCGTCGAGGTTGTTTCCTAGAGGTGAGCTCTGTGAGGGGCGCTACAATAGTGCCATACCCCTTCACAAAGCGACGGTAGTAACCTGTGAGGCCCAGGAAAGTTCGGACCTCAGTCTGTGTCTTGGGGGGTTCCCAGGCCATGATTGCCTCAATCTTCGCCTGCAGGGGCTGCACTGACCCCCTACCCACCAAGTGTCCAAGGTACACAACCGACCCCTGCCCGATCTGGCATTTGCTGGCTTTGATGGTCAATCCAGCTTGTTTCAGGGCCTGGAGAACTGCTTGCAAATGTTGCAAATGGTCCTCCCAACTGCTACTGAAGACAGCAATGTCATCCAGGTAAGCAGCAGAGAAACTCTCCATTCCAGAGAGGACCTGGTTCACCAGTCGCTGAAATGTGGCAGGGGCGTTCTTGAGCCCAAAGGGCATCACACAGAACTGGAAGTGTCCCTCAGGCGTGGAGAAGGCTGACCTTTCCTTTGCTCCATCTGTCAAGGAGATCTGCCAGTACCCTGAAGTGAGGTCAAAGGTACTTAGGTATTGGGCAGCTTCTAGCCGGTCAATTAACTCATCCGCCCTAGGGATTGGATGAGCATCAGTCTTTGTAACTGAGTTCAGTCCTCGGTAATCCACACAGAACCTCAGTTCTGGTGTGGTGCCCGGTGGGGCGGCTTTTGGGACTAGCACCACCGGGCTGGACCAAGGGCTGTTGGAAGGTTCTATCACTCCTAGCTCCAACATCTTGGCAACTTCGCCATGGATGCTAGCCTTCACCTTGTCCGACAGCCTGTAGGTCTTGGACTTCACTGGGGGGCTGTCTCCTGTGTCCACATCATGGGTACACAGGTGGGTTCTTCCCGGGACAAGGGAGAACAGCGAAGAGTACTGCCCCAATACCTGGCGGCAATCCTCTCGTTGCTCAGGAGTTAGGGATGGGGAGAGAATCACTCCCTCCACCGACCCATCCTTCTCTTGGCATGAAAAGAGATCTGGGAGAGGCTCGCTTTCTGCTTCCTCAGCACCATCAGTCACCAACATCAGGATGACCTCTGGCCTCTCATGGTGGGGTTTGAGGCGATTGGCATGCAGCACCCGTAAGGGCTGCCGCGGGGTCTTAAGATCCACCAAGTAAGTGGCCTTACCCTTCTTCTCCAACACCTCAAATGGGCCTGTCCAACGATCCTGAAGGGCACTTAGCTCTCCAGGTTCCATCACCCATACTTTCTGGCCAGGCTCCAACTCCACCGGGTGAGCATTTTGGTCGTACCATTCCTTCATGACTGCCTGACTGGCCTCCAAGTTGTCAGCAGCCTGCTTCCACAACTTGGCCATCTGGCTTCTGAAGGCCAGCATGTAGCTCACCACATCCTGGGGAGGTTTTCTGGGAGACTTCTCCCATCCATCCTTCACCAGGCTGAGAGGCCCACGCACAGGGTGCCCATACAACAATTCAAACGGGCTGAAGCCCACTCCCTTCTGTGGCACCTCTCTGTAAGAGAACAGCAAGCAAGGTAGGAGGACGTCCCACTTCCTCCGTAAGCTCTCCGGCAGACTTCTTATCATGCCCTTCAGGGTCTTATTAAACCTCTCAACCAGTCCATTGGACTGGGGGTGATAAGGAGTGGTGAACCGGTAGGTCACCCCACACTCCTTCCACATTGTCCGCATGTAAGCTGACAGGAAGTTGGTCCCCCTGTCAGACACAACCTCCTTGGGAAATCCTACCCGGGTAAAGATTCCCATCAGGGCCCTAGCCACCACAGGTGCAGTAACAGTCCTCAGAGGGATGGCCTCTGGGTACCGTGTGGCATGATCCACCAGAACCAGGATAAACCTGTGACCAGCTGTTGTTGGTGGATCCAATGGCCCTACAATGTCGATGCCCACCCTTTCAAAGGGGGTGCTAACGACAGGAAGTGGTTCCAGGGGAGCCTTTAGCTTCACCCCTGTTTTCCCACTAGCCTGGCAGGATACACATGTCCTACAGTATGTGTTGGACGCCACTTTCATCTGAGGCCAGTAGAAGTGGAGGACAAGCCGTGCAAAGGTCTTGTCCTGGCCTAAGTGTCCTGCCAGTGGTATCGCATGAGCCAATTCCAGCAGAAAGGCTCGGTATTGCTGCGGGACCACCAAGGCCCTTGATGAGCCAGGTAGAGGTACCTTAGGTTCACTGTAGAGGAGGCCATCCTCACAGTAAATATGGTGGTGTCCCGTAGCATCACCTGCTGCCTGGGCTTCAGCCTGACGCCTCAGTCCCTCAAGGGTGGGGCACTCCCTCTGCCCCTTACAGAATTCCTCTCTGGTAGGACCTCCCTCCACATGCCATTCAGCAGGGATGGGTAAATCCTCCAGAGAGTCTACTCCCCCCTCCATGGACTCCTGGCCTACCACCGCAGGTGGCCGATCTGTCACATGGGGCGTGGAAGCCGAAGCAGGCTGTCCCTGTCTCCGATTCTGTCCCTTTTTGGCAGCGGGTTGGGCCATTGTTCCAGGCTCCAACCCAGGCGAACTCCCTCTCCGGGCAGTCGCAGACCGTGTGCTTACACAGGCCCAGTCAGGTGTACCCAGCATCGCAGAATGCGTCCGGTATTCCACCTCTCTCCAAGTGTTGTGCTCCATGTCATTCCCCAACAGACAATCAACTGGCACGGCAGGGCTTACGGCAACTCGAAGTGAACCTGCAACCCCTTCCCACTCAAAGGGAACCTCAGCCACTGGATAGTGGCCCATTCTGCCGTCAGCCATCGCGGCGGGGTGGAGTACATTAGGAACAACCTGCTCTGGAGACACCAGTTGACTTCTCACCATAGTCATACTGGCTCCTGTATCTCTCAGAGCCTCCCCTCTTTGGCCATTGATGGTAACCCATTGCCCATACTTTGTAGTATTTGGGGGCACCTGGATCTTTGGTACCATCTCCCGCTCTCCCAGGGACACTAAGGTGACACCCGCCCACTCACCCCCCTTATCTAAGGGCAACTCCTCCCCGAGCGCTACACTAGCTACTCCCGGTGACTTTCCTCCGGTGGGAGGGGGTGGTCTCTTTGGGCATCTGACATCTCCCTTATAATGTCCAACACCACCACATTCAAAACAGTGGGGAACCCTTGGCTGCTGGCTTTGGCCAGGATTAGGGTTTCTGGGCGGGTTTGCCCTAGGGGTGAAACCTGCTCCCTTACCTTGGAAATTATTTTGGGGACCTTTGGAGAACTCCTTCTTTTTATCTCCTCCCTCCTTCTTCTGGGGGGCGCCCTGTCCGGCTTTTTGAGAATCCCCTCCAGTCCCCTTTGAGGACACCCGGGTACTTGCCCAAGTGTCCGCCTCCTCTGCAAGCTTCCGGGGATCGGTCAGCTTGCTGTCCACCAGGTGTTGGCGCAACTCGGTAAAACATTTCTCGAGGAGGTGTTCTTTTAAAAATAGATTGTACAGCCCCTCATAATCTTTCACCTCGCTGCCCTTGACCCAACCCTCCAAAGCTTTCTTGGCGTAGTCTAAAAAGTCTACCCAATTCTGGGTACTCATTTTGTGACTTCCCCTGAATTTCTGTCTGTACCTTTCAGGGGTAAGTCCAAACTTTTTCACCAGTGCCACCTTCATTGCAGGGTAGTGGGTTTGCTCATCCTGCTCCAGAGCCAATAAGGTGTCTCTGCCAGCAGGTGGCATGTATTTATACAGCCCACCTCCCCAGTGAGTTTCTAAGATCCCGTGAGCCCTTAAAGAAACTTCGTAGGCGGCCAACCATTTGGCAATGTCATCACCTGGGGTGTAACTAGCAATGACATCTTTGGGTAAATAGGGTCTGGATTCCCTGGTGTTCACTTTATTTTCGCTGCCACCATTATCAGGATTGGGAGACCTTCTTAGTACGGCTTGTAGGTCCATCTCCTTGATGGTTCGCTCATGAGCTAACCTCCTTTCCTCCCTTTCCATATCCATCCTAGCTAATTCCAACTTCATTCTCCTCTCCTCCCTCCTATCTTCTAGCTCGGCTTCAGTTAAACCCCTGTCTGAGACGCTGCTGCTTGCCCATGAAGGTATCCTGGGACCTGTCAGCAGATTCCCACTTCCCACTTGGTTCAACAATGCAGCCTCAGTGACAGTGTCCCCGTCACCCTCTTCAGTTTCTGGTTCCTCCCTTAAGTGAGCTTCCACCCATGCCCTTATGCTTGTCAGCAACTCTCCTTTCTTGGCACCTTTATTAAAAAATACCCCTTGATGCTGACACCAATCTCTGAGTTGGGCCACAGTATTGGCTTCCAGCTCTTTAAAATTCAATTCCATCTTTCGCTATGGGATAGAATCAACTCACAGGAGAAAACCAAGAAGTGACCTGAGGTTAACCTCCACCCACCACCAGAAATAAATTTAGAAAAAACAAAATTCAAATTAGGAGGGCCGCAAGGAGAAAACTCCTGGTGTAGGTCAGTGTATTGCGTTGAATTACTAGTGAGTAGCTGCAACCAAGTCAGTATCCCACCGCTAGGCACCAAATGTTAGAACCTGAGATGCCAGTTCACCTAAGGTAGCCTGGCCTAGGGGTAAGACATGCAATTTCCAGAGGCACAGTGTGAAGGTTGCAGACTACCCAAGAATAAAACCACGCAATAGCACACAAAAACAACACTACACCAAAGTATAGGAAAATAAGCACTGCTTTATAAAAATAATATATCTTTGCTCTTTTTGCTTTTAGAATTCACAATTAAATTACACTTCAGATTATGTGGAATATAGCAGGAATACTTTTCAATTCTAGGTCATAAGAACAACCAACATTTGTAGAATAGACAATTCACTTAGACAATTGGCAGATAACTCTTACTCTTTCACAGCTCAGTTATGCAATTACTGTACTCAGCTTACTATGCATCATCTCTCACTACAGTATTACTCTAAAGTTTGGCAAGGTCAACCTTTTAACTAGCTCAAGGTAACACTCTCCTTTACATGAATAGCGTTTACAATTCTCTTTCTTATCCTGCTGGAGAGAAATGGGTTAAGAACCACATAAGCCAGTTTCATATAGATCCCTGTCAGGATTTCCTCATAGACGCTGTACTCCCAGAGTCAGAGTCTCAACTTATGTACAGTTAATTCTGTGGAAGCCAATCCCCCTGGTAGATACCTCCTTACTTGTGACTGTTGTTAGGATAGCTTTTGTGCCAGAGGTCAAGAATTATCATGCGCGAGGGCCCGGAGAACCAAGGCTGAAGAGGCTCTCTCTCTCGCCTCAGGCCGACTCCTCCGCGCTGCACTCGCGCTGGAATTGATCAGGGCAGACACCACGAAGCCCCAGACCCTTACCGGGCCTCGTTTCTCTCCCTCCCTGCCCGGGCCAGCTCCTCAGTGTGGCGCTTGGGCAGGAGGGACAAGCCGATTGCTCAACAGCCTGTAAAAGCCGCCGGCGCCTCTCCTCAGCGCTGGACGGCAATGATGCTACTCCGGCAGGCATGCGCAGTAGCGCGCGTGCCGGTGATTCCTCCCGCTGCTCCCGCTCCGATGAAGGCACACTACACTCCCGGGCCTGCTCGATCTTAGGCCCCTCCTGCGCCAGGGATATCTTACTGTCTGGGCATGCGCGCAGAAGCAGCGTCTCTCAAATAGAGATCGCGCACTCGCGTCAGCGCCTGCCCGCTTCCTCCTCTCTCCCTGGGACTGGGGAATTACTTCAGGGCTGTCACCCTCTCACCGCATCAGTGACCACAGCGCCCATCCAGCGCTTCCCCACAGGGCCGAATCGGGGCCTTCACTGCACAGCCCTCCTCCGCTTCCGCCCCAGTTAGTAGGTGATAAACTCGGGGGGGGGGGGGGGGGGGGGGGGAAAGGTTCTGCCTCAAAAGAAAGTCACGGCAGACAGAAGCAGAATGCAAATGTCCACTGCACGAGGGGGCCACAAGGATTAACCCTTCCTCTATCAAATACTGTTCAAAGAGAAGCCTCTCCTCTGGGCAGAGGACTGCGTACACAGCACTGCAGTCTCCTTCTCCTTAGCCACCCCACTTTTCTTAAGCTAGGGGTTGGTCAGGCGCCCAGGGTCTCCCTAAATCCTTCACAGCGGGGACAAGACAAGGATCCCAAAGGAAGGGTAGAGAAGTGGATTTAATAGGCTGCTTCCCAGTCCAGGAGACCAACCCCTTCACTAGTCTCTCCCCACCTCTCAAGATAGCCTGTCCTCCAGCTGACTCTCACAGGTAGACAAAATGGCTGCCCCGCATTCCGCCTTTTATAGGCTGCCCTTCAGTGGTCCAGAATGGACCAGAAGGTTCTGGAATGCCCTATGCTGGTCTATGGGTGAGTTCTGGACTTAGCAGTTAGGGCAGTTGGTAGCCACCATTTTGTGGCTCCAACTTTCCCTGTCAGAACAGGCCTCTAGGCCTGAGGTAAAAGATTATGGGGGGAAAAAGAACACCTATCCCCTTGACCAACACCTATAAAAAGTAGTAGACACAAAAATATTAAGGGTATGAGGGGAAAAAAGGGGACAAAATAAAGAATAATGAGGAGGGACTACGCAAAAAATCCAGACAGGTCTAACAGGCACCTTTTGATGTTAGACGTCCTTCTACACTTATGGTTGACGCCAGTGGCACGGGCTTAGATGCTGTTCTTCTCCAGAAGTGTGACGATCGCGCACCCTATCTGTTTCAGAACAAAATTACTCGGTAATAGAAATAGAAGGTTTAGCAGCTGCATGGGGAGTACAATATTTCAGGACATATCTTTGGGGTACATGTTTTAAGCTTATGACTGACCACAAACCTCTCGTACGTGTGTTATCTCCTGGTGGTGCTGGTAAAGGTTCTCCCAGACTAGCTAGTCTTGCATCCAGACTTCAGGAGTATCAATATGATATTTCTTTTATTCAAGGGTGGTGTAATATACAAGCTTATTGTTTGTCTAGATCATCTATTGGAACGGGATCTCGCAAGGATAATTCATGTGAAGATCAGGATGATGTAGCTATTGCTTTTGTTAAAGATGCTCTGGCATTAGGTGTTGGTACCGTTGATAAAGAAGAGTGGTGTTCTGCTATGTCTAAGGACAGTGTTCTGTTGTGTGTCATGGATATGGTCAGATTAGGTGCTAGACATGCGTTCAACCTTTGGTTCGTCCATACATTAAAGTTTTGGATGAACTATCTGTTTCTGGGGATTATATTCTCATGAGAGGGGATAAGTTCATTCCTTCGTTTACTTTACGATCTCAATTAATAAATCTAGCCCATGAAGGCCGTTTAGGTCAAACCTTTACTCAGCATAGAATTAAAGCAGGTTTTTGGTGGCCAGCGTTGGATGCACAGGTTTCCTTTTGGGTTGAGAATTGCTCTGTTTGTAAGAACAGTGAAAAAATACTTAAGTTAGTTTCTTCTCACACAAAGAACAGTATGTCTATTCCTGATCAACCTTGGCATAGTATATGTCTCGATTTCATTGGACCTATGGCAGAGTTACCTTTAGAACAATGCTTTGCTATTGTTGTTGTGGATTTGTTTTCTAAATGGCTTACAGTGAAATTTGTCAAAGATATTACAACAGAATGTACCATTAAGTTTCTCAAAGATTTATTTCATGAGGAAGGCTGTCCTTGTATTTTGATAGCAGGCAATGGTACCCAACTCATTTCCCACAACATGCGTAACTTTTTGTCCAGTTGTGGTGTGACACACCACCGTACTTCTCTTTACAATCCCCAAGGAAATGGTGTTTGTGAGTGAGCTAATAGAGTTGTCCAGGGCATTTTACAAACGTCTTGTGCTTCAGGGGGTCTTACCCACGAGATGGTACAAAACATGGTGTGGGCTTACCGTACTACTTCTCATGAATCCAATGGCAAGTCTCCTTTTGAGTTAATGCGGGGTAGACGTTCTGGAACCAAATTGACTCCATCATGGATCAAGAACAAAATTGTTAATATTACAAGTTCAAATGAAAGTGTTTCTTCTGCTAAATACATTTCTCCTGGGCATTTAGTAAAAGTAAAATCTGGCAGAGTCACTAAGGGTCTCAGTAAGTTTGTGGGTCCTTATAGAGTTAGAGAATCTTTTCCCAACTATATTGTACTAGATAATGGTGAAAAGTGGAATCTTCGCAGAGTAGCGTTGTTTCAGAAGTCTTGTTCTTCTGATACTCCTACTCATGTGAATCAGGAATCTGTGTCCAATTATGGGTATATGTTGTCCACTTCTGTTGAGGTCACCCCATATTCATCCACAAGCACTCGTAGGGAGGAAGGTGGTGGTGATGCTTTTCAAAGTGACAGTTCTGGGGGATGTTCTACATCTGTTGAAACATCTATTGTATCTAGAAGGTTACGGTCTCGCAGATCTCCTCTGTATTTGAATGACTATTTGTGTTAGGATTTTGCTTAACATTTGTTTTCATTTTTTGCATTTTGGTTTTGAATTTTTTTTGTTTCCCTTTCATTTGAAAGGAAGAAGGTGTGTTGTAAATGCTTTTCACCATGTTTTTTTTAGCCCTTCCTTTGTGTTCTTCACCTGTAATGTTCTAGAGTTTACTTAAGTTCTTAGCGTGTTTATTTAGGGAGTGGGATTCCAGACTTGGCAGTTACGAGTCTGGTCAGCTGGGAGGTTGTATGCCTTAACCTATGCTCGTGAATAAACTACACTTTCTACTTGAGAAGACACCGCTGTGTTTCATGATTTATTCTACATCACAAGATCAATGATCTTCAACCGACGGACTTACAGAACTTTCATGCTAGTTGGCTCCATCAATTCCATTCATGGTTTCTGTCCCACTGACGGTGACATATTTCCAACGCATCTGCAATATGCACGCACACTTTACGCAAAGTAAATAAAATAAATAAAAATAAATAAATAAATAATAAAATTCATACATCACGCAGACCATATATGCCTTTTACCATGTGTAGTAGTCTCTCTGGTCCCTAGTCTCTCCTTAGCTTTGGTTGTATGTCTCTAAGATGTCACTGCCTTGGTGATGGAATGTGCATGTTTGAATACTGGGGGGGAGGCAGTCATCACTTATGTGCCTCAGTGTGATTACAAAAAAATTCTGCCTCAAAAGAAAGTCACGGCAGACAGAAGCAGAATGCAAATGTCCACTGCACGAGGGGGCCACAAGGATTAACCCTTCCTCTATCAAATACTGTTCAAAGAGAAGCCTCTCCTCTGGGCAGAGGACTGCGTACACAGCACTGCAGTCTCCTTCTCCTTAGCCACCCCACTTTTCTTAAGCTAGGGGTTGGTCAGGCGCCCAGGGTCTCCCTAAATCCTTCACAGCGGGGACAAGACAAGGATCCCAAAGGAAGGGTAGAGAAGTGGATTTAATAGGCTGCTTCCCAGTCCAGGAGACCAACCCCTTCACTAGTCTCTCCCCACCTCTCAAGATAGCCTGTCCTCCAGCTGACTCTCACAGGTAGACAAAATGGCTGCCCCGCATTCCGCCTTTTATAGGCTGCCCTTCAGTGGTCCAGAATGGACCAGAAGGTTCTGGAATGCCCTATGCTGGTCTATGGGTGAGTTCTGGACTTAGCAGTTAGGGCAGTTGGTAGCCACCATTTTGTGGCTCCAACTTTCCCTGTCAGAACAGGCCTCTAGGCCTGAGGTAAAAGATTATGGGGGGAAAAAGAACACCTATCCCCTTGACCAACACCTATAAAAAGTAGTAGACACAAAAATATTAAGGGTATGAGGGGAAAAAAGGGGACAAAATAAAGAATAATGAGGAGGGACTACGCAAAAAATCCAGACAGGTCTAACAGGCACCTTTTGATGTTAGACGTCCTTCTACACTTATGGTTGACGCCAGTGGCACGGGCTTAGATGCTGTTCTTCTCCAGAAGTGTGACGATCGCGCACCCTATCTGTTTCAGAACAAAATTACTCGGTAATAGAAATAGAAGGTTTAGCAGCTGCATGGGGAGTACAATATTTCAGGACATATCTTTGGGGTACATGTTTTAAGCTTATGACTGACCACAAACCTCTCGTACGTGTGTTATCTCCTGGTGGTGCTGGTAAAGGTTCTCCCAGACTAGCTAGTCTTGCATCCAGACTTCAGGAGTATCAATATGATATTTCTTTTATTCAAGGGTGGTGTAATATACAAGCTTATTGTTTGTCTAGATCATCTATTGGAACGGGATCTCGCAAGGATAATTCATGTGAAGATCAGGATGATGTAGCTATTGCTTTTGTTAAAGATGCTCTGGCATTAGGTGTTGGTACCGTTGATAAAGAAGAGTGGTGTTCTGCTATGTCTAAGGACAGTGTTCTGTTGTGTGTCATGGATATGGTCAGATTAGGTGCTAGACATGCGTTCAACCTTTGGTTCGTCCATACATTAAAGTTTTGGATGAACTATCTGTTTCTGGGGATTATATTCTCATGAGAGGGGATAAGTTCATTCCTTCGTTTACTTTACGATCTCAATTAATAAATCTAGCCCATGAAGGCCGTTTAGGTCAAACCTTTACTCAGCATAGAATTAAAGCAGGTTTTTGGTGGCCAGCGTTGGATGCACAGGTTTCCTTTTGGGTTGAGAATTGCTCTGTTTGTAAGAACAGTGAAAAAATACTTAAGTTAGTTTCTTCTCACACAAAGAACAGTATGTCTATTCCTGATCAACCTTGGCATAGTATATGTCTCGATTTCATTGGACCTATGGCAGAGTTACCTTTAGAACAATGCTTTGCTATTGTTGTTGTGGATTTGTTTTCTAAATGGCTTACAGTGAAATTTGTCAAAGATATTACAACAGAATGTACCATTAAGTTTCTCAAAGATTTATTTCATGAGGAAGGCTGTCCTTGTATTTTGATAGCAGGCAATGGTACCCAACTCATTTCCCACAACATGCGTAACTTTTTGTCCAGTTGTGGTGTGACACACCACCGTACTTCTCTTTACAATCCCCAAGGAAATGGTGTTTGTGAGTGAGCTAATAGAGTTGTCCAGGGCATTTTACAAACGTCTTGTGCTTCAGGGGGTCTTACCCACGAGATGGTACAAAACATGGTGTGGGCTTACCGTACTACTTCTCATGAATCCAATGGCAAGTCTCCTTTTGAGTTAATGCGGGGTAGACGTTCTGGAACCAAATTGACTCCATCATGGATCAAGAACAAAATTGTTAATATTACAAGTTCAAATGAAAGTGTTTCTTCTGCTAAATACATTTCTCCTGGGCATTTAGTAAAAGTAAAATCTGGCAGAGTCACTAAGGGTCTCAGTAAGTTTGTGGGTCCTTATAGAGTTAGAGAATCTTTTCCCAACTATATTGTACTAGATAATGGTGAAAAGTGGAATCTTCGCAGAGTAGCGTTGTTTCAGAAGTCTTGTTCTTCTGATACTCCTACTCATGTGAATCAGGAATCTGTGTCCAATTATGGGTATATGTTGTCCACTTCTGTTGAGGTCACCCCATATTCATCCACAAGCACTCGTAGGGAGGAAGGTGGTGGTGATGCTTTTCAAAGTGACAGTTCTGGGGGATGTTCTACATCTGTTGAAACATCTATTGTATCTAGAAGGTTACGGTCTCGCAGATCTCCTCTGTATTTGAATGACTATTTGTGTTAGGATTTTGCTTAACATTTGTTTTCATTTTTTGCATTTTGGTTTTGAATTTTTTTTGTTTCCCTTTCATTTGAAAGGAAGAAGGTGTGTTGTAAATGCTTTTCACCATGTTTTTTTTAGCCCTTCCTTTGTGTTCTTCACCTGTAATGTTCTAGAGTTTACTTAAGTTCTTAGCGTGTTTATTTAGGGAGTGGGATTCCAGACTTGGCAGTTACGAGTCTGGTCAGCTGGGAGGTTGTATGCCTTAACCTATGCTCGTGAATAAACTACACTTTCTACTTGAGAAGACACCGCTGTGTTTCATGATTTATTCTACATCACAAGATCAATGATCTTCAACCGACGGACTTACAGAACTTTCATGCTAGTTGGCTCCATCAATTCCATTCATGGTTTCTGTCCCACTGACGGTGACATATTTCCAACGCATCTGCAATATGCACGCACACTTTACGCAAAGTAAATAAAATAAATAAAAATAAATAAATAAATAATAAAATTCATACATCACGCAGACCATATATGCCTTTTACCATGTGTAGTAGTCTCTCTGGTCCCTAGTCTCTCCTTAGCTTTGGTTGTATGTCTCTAAGATGTCACTGCCTTGGTGATGGAATGTGCATGTTTGAATACTGGGGGGGAGGCAGTCATCACTTATGTGCCTCAGTGTGATTACAAAAAAATTGGCGATGAGTTGGTCTGTTCCTCTCTCCACCCACGTGTGCTGCATCCTTGTATGCTGTGTTCCTGCTTCATCTGTTGCAGTTCTGGCTGACGTCTTCGTGCTCTTCATTTATGTCTTCAAGCTGGAAAGGCATCCAGTTTATCACCCCTCGTCCTTTGTGCATGTTCAACTGTTTCTGCTTTGCTGTCCTTGAGCAGACGGCGTAATGAGTGGTGTGGATACTCCTCACCTGGCTTTAACAACGTGATTCAACCATTCTGTCCTGCTTTTGCCAGAACACACTCTTGCCTCTCACTTGTTGATTGCGACAGTGGTTATTCTAACAGTGAGTTTTTTCCACTTTTTTGCCCTGCGAGTGCAAAGATGTAACAACAAATGGAAGTAGTTCAAGTAGTTTATTGACAACCTCTGTCAGGATAGATGATGAGGTGTAAGCAGGTCCGGTGCTGGACTGTGTCTGACAAGATTCTATATCCACATCACCAGAATACAGAATAAACATAGCATTCAAAACTCTACTAACTTTTAAAGGCTCATTACAACAGCGAGTTCTACTGTGGCTGTGTTGTGCCTGTGAGTCTCCTATGGCTGCAATGTGCCTGTACTGGCTTTGAGAGTTTAGTTCACTTGCTGTGCCCATTCAACAGTGATGACGTAATCGAGTGCTCCTGCAGGTATGGCGATTGCATGGATCGTACGAGTGTGTGATGTGCCGATCGGAAGCGTTCTGCATAGTTCTTGCTTGCGCACTGGGTCGTGTCATTGTTGGACCTTTCACTGACGTACCTCCCAAGCGACGGCCTGCTGTGACAGCCTCCCAAACTACACGTTGAAGTGGTTACCGCTTTCTGTGATGTACCTTTCAAGCTACGCGTTGAAGTGGCATCGCGTTGGCTGGTTGTGGCTCTGTAACTACGGAACACTGTCATCACATCGTGGGAAGGACGCAGTTGTCAAGCAATGCACTCAAGCGGCTTAATTTCATTTCCGTGGCAACCCAACGTCATCAAGTCTTGGCAAGGAAAGTACTTTGGCTGAGTTTGTGTTTCTCCAATATTAGAGTGGCCGGGTCTGGCAATATTCTTTGTGTTAAGGCAAAACATACTGAAGCTCATCTTAGCTTTTGTCCTTGTGTCAGATTATCGCATCCTCAAGTCTTCAAGTGGTGACTTTTTTTTATATTGGAGTGCTTTACTCGTTTTTGTTTTTTTTCCATACAGCAACACTGAAGTGATTAGAGATTCCTGATTCTAGGATTCTGTGTCGCATAGCTTTTTTTATTGTGCTTCTATAGTTTCAATTATTATTATTTTCTTTACAGTGGTAAAGGGTGTATAGGCTCTATTTATTTGTATGTCAGTGGTTGGTTTCTCTTTGCTAATGTGTTCATTCTAACAGGTTTTTTTTCAACAGGTACTAGCTTCTAGTTTGTAAAGATTTTTTCCTTCTCTCTACATTTCTGATTTACATTCCAATTGTCTTCTCTCTATAAGATGCAACATGTTCAACCTCCTCCTCCTTTTTACAGCTCCCAGGTGATCCACCTGTCCGGTGAAAGGTGCGGTGTAGGGCATTTATTAAATATTTAGGTGCTACGGGGGCGGGGGGGTTCGGGGTGCAAGGTTTAGTGCTAAACGTATAAGATTTATTTTAGAGCACAATTTAGGTTTTGAGGTTCAAGCTGCTCTTGAGCATTTGCCTCCTCTTGATCTGGTGGAAGGAGAAGATGAGCTAAATGATTTTTATCAAGCGGTAAAAATGTTGGAGAAACAGTGTGACGTCGAAGGCAATTTGGTTGTAGCTAGACATAGGTGTTTCACAAGAGAATAAGACACTGATGAGAGTATTGTATCATACGTTGCAGCTTTGCGCATCTTAGCCACAGAATGTGAATTTGAACATTTTACTTCTCAGTTAATCAGAGATCAGATTGTTGTTCACTGTAGAGACAAAAAAGTTCATGAAAAACTATTGACTCTGAAAAACCTGTCTTTGCAAGAAACTATTACCATTATAAAAAGTATTGAGCTTCCGCAGAAGGCCTCAAGAGATCTTAAAACTGAGAAAAATGTTGTTGGTGTTGTCAATGAGTGCAAAGATCAGGGCGCCAAGAGTCAAGGGGAAACAGACAAGTCATTTGTTGAACTTAAGAGTTGTAGTCACCCTGTCAGATATGAGAAGAAAGTTCTTCCTAATAAAAATATGTGTGCCAAGTGTGGGTTTCCTTTCCATTTTCTGAATTCTCGGATTTGTGCGGATAAAAATGCATCAAGCCGGATATGTGGCAAGCAAGGGCACTTTGCTAGAATGTGTTGTATCTGAGGGAATGTCAATGTTGTTTATTCTGAGGAGGATAAGAGTGAATTGTTGAATGAAGTTGTGAGCTCTTTGACCAATGTCCTTGTGGAAGTCAAAGATGACTCTGAGGATTGTGTTGATCCGTGGTGGATCTGGTTGTATGACGTTACAACGCATGCTTTTACCACGCATGCTGTTACAACGCAGTTTTTACAACGCATGCTGTTACAACGCATATCGCTTTGGGGTGCTGGATAGTGAATAGTTTAATTTACTATTCCAACTCCAGTCCCCGTGGATAGTAGGAAAGTTGTTGGATAGTAAATAAAACTATTCCCTATCCTAGAGCGCCCCCCAGCGCTATGCATTGTAACGGTTTTTGTTGTAAAACCTGTGTTGTAAAAGCACTGGTTTGTAAAAGTTTCGTTGTAAAGGATGTTTCCCAGTGCAACTTATTGTTGATGGTAAGTGTGTACACATTTTGGTGGATACGGGAGCGCGCATGAAGATGGTCACTGAGGAACTGCTTGAGAGTAAATGGGCAAACAAACCTCTTCAACCTCCAGATAGGTGTCCCGTGTCATATGAAGGCAGGAAGATTGACTTGAGAGTTTTTTTTTTAGACTACTCTTGTATTCAAGGATAAATCCATTCAGGGAAAGGTCTATGTCGCAATAAAGTGTTTCAATATTTTGGAATGGTACCACCAGGGTCTGTTTGGAATGACTCTTAGGCCTGGGACGTCTATACAAGTGTCGGCGGAGGGTGATTCTCTCCAAAGTGAAAGTTTTTCTACTTGGGCTCACAAATTGGATAATGTGTTTGCTGATAATTTGGGATGCATCAAAGGGTTCAAACATTTGAACAAAGTAAAAGAACATGCTGTACCTGTCAAGCACAAGCTTAGGAATGGGCTGCTTAGTGTCAGAGTAGATTTGTCTTTAGAGCTGAGAAGGATGTGTGAGTCAGGTGTCATTACACCCATTGAGTTGTCTCTTTGGTTGTCTCCATTGTTGGTTGCACGCAAGAAGAATGGAAATTTGAGTGTATGCATTGACTTGCGCAGTCTAGACAAATAAATCTGGATTGACTCTCACCCCCTTACCCTTACATTCTTTCTAAGTTCTCTGGTGACAAGATTTTTTCTAAAATAGATCTTGCACCTGCCTACCACCAGCTGGATTTGGATCCCTCATGCAAACATCTCACTGCCTTCGTCTACCCTGGGGTACATTTCAATTTAGAAGGATGCCTTTTGGGTTGGCTTCGGCAGTCTCTGTGTTTCTACTCGTAATGGAAAAAGTGTTGGAAGGTGTGAAGGACACAGTTGTATTTCAAGAAAACATCTTGGTTGCTGTTAAATGCAGAATGACGCATGACAAAAATCTTAGTAAAGTTTTAAATTAATTGGAAGGAAAAGGGATCGTTGCCAACAAACTTAAGTGTGTTTTCGTAGTTGAATCCATTGAATGTTTGGGGTATCGCATTTCTGGTGATGGTATTGAACCAAGAGATGGTCTCATTGAGGCCATTCAGAATGCTCCGTGTTCTACCACCAAGGAACATGTTTCCTTGTTTTTGGGTGTGTGTGAATTTTACATCAAATTTATCTCAAATGTTGCACCAAAACTGTACATTTATGGGGCTTACTCAAGAGGAAGGTCACTTTAGTTTCAGATCAATTGTGCTAGGACGAATTTCTGCATATGAAACAAGAACTTGGCTCTTGTGGGATTCTTACCCCCTTTTGATCCTCATATACAGTGTGTTGTGTCTGTTGATGCCAGTTTGGATGGTTTGGGTGGTATGATCACCCAGTTCAAGCAGGGCAAGGAATACACTGTTGGATTTGCTTTTGTGCTTTATGACAGAGTGAGAGAAAATATTCTGTCATCGAGAGGGAGTTGTTGGCGTGTTGCTGGGCCGTGGAGAGGTTTAAGTGCTTTTTCTGGGGGACGACATCTAAATTCACTGAACAGGAGTGGTTTTGTGCGATGGAGTCTGATTCTATTCTTAAGAAGGTGAAAAATCACATTGTCTTAGATTGGTTTTAAAGAAAAACACATGGAAGGGAACCTAGAACCTTTCTTTAAGATTGTTGATGAACTTTCTTTGGAGGGTGGTGGGATGATTATGCGTGGTGACAAATTTGTGCCCCCTTTTACATTGAGATCTCGCATCATTTATTATGGGCATGAAGGTCATCTTGAAGAAACTAATACTAAAATGAGGATTCACAGTGTGTATTGGTGGCCTTCTATGGATGGTCAAAAAAATGATGTTGTTGGAGGGTGTGTAATGTGTTGTACGAGCGATAAAGTTATTAAGATTGTCAAATCTCCTGTCCAGAATGTAGAGCTGCCTGATGGTCCATGGGTGAAATTAGATGTTGACTTTGTGGGTCCCTCCAATGTTCTTCCAAACAAGTACAAATTTGCCTTGATTGTAGCTGATTATGTCAGCAAGTGGTGGGAGGTTCATTTAATGAATGATCCTAATACTCATGACGTTATTGAATTTTTTCAAAGTCTTCTCGCAAGGGAAGTTTTCCCCAAGGAGATTGTATCAGACAATGGTGTACAATTCACTTTGAAAGAGATTTCTGATTTTCTGTCACAATCAGGTATTTTACATCACTGTGTGGCTTTATAGCACCCACAGGCCAATGGTTTCATTGAGCACACTAACTGGGTTTTGGTTGAGTGTTCAGTGAGCAGTCTCTTCCAAGATTGAGATTAAGGAAGCTGTTCAAAGCATGTGGTCGCATTGTACCACTCCTAATCCTGTGACGGGTTCTAGTCCTTTTGAGCTGCTTAGTGGGAGGGTTGCTACTTTCCACATGTGCCCTGCTTGGATACCGAAATGGGGTTTACGATCTAAGAGTGAAGTTTCTCAAACTGTTGTGGGGATACTTAGCAAATCGCCTGTTTCTGATGTGGTTGGGTTTGATTCAGGAGTCTAAGTGGGAGATTGGGTCAGCGTTAAGTCACCCCACAGTATGGCTGAGGGTCTTTACAAATTTAGTCCTCCTGTTAGAGTGGATGCCACATCACGTTTTGCTGTGCGGGTCAACAGGAGGAGTTGGTGGAACCTTTCTAGGATCTCCAAAGTTCCCAGAAGTGTAGTGTTCCAGTTGGGGCTTGAGTCTGGAGATTTTGCTGAAGCTCTCCAACAATCTCATGGGAGGAGTTCTCAGCAGTCTCAGGAACGGGGTGTTCCATTGTCTTCCCAGCCTTGCAATTTGGCTCTTGAGTATGTTTCTCCTCGTAGGAGTGGCAGGAGAATTATAGCACACAAGCTGTAGACTTTTGATCATTCTGTTTTGTATTTGCTACTATTCTGTAACATTTTTATTTATTGTGCTTAGTGTTTGCTTTGTTTTGTTTCTCTCTGTTTAACCTATTTATTTTTGTTTCAGATGTTTCATTACAATGTTTCTTTGTATTTTCTTGTTTAATGCTTTAATTTATTGTGTGGAGAGAAAGGGGATGTTGCAGTAGTCTCGCTTTAGCTTTGGTTATATGTTTCTATGATGTCCCTGCCATGGTGAGGGAATATGTATGTTATAATACTGGGGGGCAGTTATCATGTTCCCTGGAAGCTGTGTAGCTGAAATACATTAAACCTAGTGTTTCCACACTTACCTGCCTCATTGTGATCACTACACCATGTTAGGATTGTCAGCATTATAAGTTTGCAGAGCATACACACACTGAATCCTTTTCTTCAAAGAATTTCTTTCCTGTGATCCCTAAGTAAAATCTTCAAAGGACTCCACAAGGGAGTAGCCAGAAAATTAGAATGCCTCCCACGGCGAACAAAAGCTCTGAATAATCAGTGGCAGGTCCTCCATGGGAGTGGAAGAGTGCCGCCCCCTACACACACAGCTGCAGAAAGCTGGAAAAATAAAATGATAATAAAACAATTATATTCCCATTTTAGTTTTCTGGCTTTCTCCTGAATGGAGAGGGCAGACCAGGGCCAGTGCGGCCAAACAGACATGCGCCATTCAACCTCTCCAACATTTATTTTAATTTTATTTATGTCGACTCACCATTTTTGGCGGATCACCAACCAGCACTGGCTCTGATGGAACCGAATATCAACAACAAAGGGCCTCACCCAACTGACACCTGCGTTAAAGGACCCACTGTAAGGATTTGATAACAAATTCTTCTAGATGTGTTTCTTTAACACTAGTCTCTTGGGTCACGGTGTATGTTTTCTTTTTCAATAATAAAAGGTCAAACCAGGTCTAATCTCACTCTCACAAAATAAAGTGAACAAAGAGAGAGTACCTCACGGTAGCACCACCCGAGGGGGCTCCTGGCAGGCAATTGCCAGTTTACCCACTTCTCATCATCGGCCACTCTCTATTTGTTGTGTGTAAAGAAAACAGAAACAAACTAAGTGCCAATACTCCCAAATAATAATTGTGTGGTGAAAGAGGAGTGAACTATACCCATACGTCCACTATTCACAAACTGTGTATATACACCCAGAACCCCTGTGACAACCAAAGAAGTTGGTTCTCACTTTTAAATGTGGTTAGGCTTGCTGGCTATTTCAACTTTATTCTGCTTATTTATGCTGCAAGATCACCCGATTAAAAATGGTTACCAATATACCATAGTGACTTTCTTGTTGCCAACATGTTTCGTTGCTACTTATTCCAGCAACTTCATCAGGGCAGTGTGGGGCTCTGTATTCTCAATCTGTAGTCTTAAGAATTTACAGGACCTCTATTGACAATTAAAAACAAGAACAGTGGTGAGCATACATTCGCCCTCTACAAAGGGCTTAATTGGAACGGTGATATAATAATAATATAATATAATATAATTACCCCTGGTGCTCCGCCTCCTATAGATTGGTTGTCTGATGGAACCGAGACAGCGAAGCAAGTGAGCATGGCTTATAAGACCTCCCTTGTCTCTTCCATCTAAACATCTATCCATACTTCTTTTCCCCATTCCATCCATCCACTGATATCCACCATTTCACCTTTACATCTTGTCATCTATTCATTCTTTCATCTATAATTCAATCTTTTACCATTCCATCGATCCACCCTTAAACAAAAGCTTTCACGCATCCATCCTTTGACTCATCTTGTCACACATCCATCCTTTGATCCATTCACCCACCCACGTATCCTTCCATTTACACACCAATGGATCCATGCTGCCTGTAACCTGCAACCTATTGAACCAGCTTTGGTGTTACCTAAAATATCTGACATATGATGTCATGAGTATTGGACCTGCCATTCTCTGCAGGGTCAGTCCCAAACCTTTTGCCTTCACCCTCCTATGTAAAATTGGCTTCCACATATTTAATTTTCTTGTAGGTTCCTAGCAAAGTGGTATATGATATACCCAGGGCTAGTAGATTAAATGCTACTAATGTGAGTGTCTGAAATGTTTCAGCGCTCCGTCCATCATCTCTGTGTGTTTGCTTTGTTAGCCCTAAGTTGGTAGGGTATGCCCAGAGGTGGGTCCCTAGCTCACTTTGCCACTGGATTCAAGCTATCCTGGCTGAAGGGGGGTGTTACCCTGGAACCTGTCCCAGGATGCTTGTTTCTGGTCCAGAGAAGACCTGGCTTGGCAGTTCGGACTGAACTGTTCCCATGAGGCACCGGGTCAAGACTGATTTGCATATGGCTGGGTCTGAACTGGGGTGGCAAAGTGAGCTAAAGAACGATGACAGATTCAACCCAGATCTGTGACTGGGGGTGAGTGTCTGAAAAGTTTCAGCATTCCGTCCATCATCTCCTTGTGTTTGCTTTGCTCATCGTAAGTTGGCAGGGTATGCCCAGATGTGGGTCCCTTGCTTACTTTGCTACTGGATTCAAGCTAGCCTGGCTGTAGAGGGGTGATACCCCAAAACCGGTCCCTTCGGGCTGAACTGTTCCCATGAGGCACCGGGTCAATACTGATTTGCATATGGCTGGGTCTGAACTGGGGTGGCAAAGTGAGCTAAAGAGCGATGATGGATTCAACCCAGATCTGTGACTGAACTAGTGTAGAACCTCACATCCTAGAGTGAAGATACACGCTTTCTTTATTTTAATTAGGGGTGTTGCCATATTTTATTAAAATTGTTTTGAATGGACCATCTTTCCCTATTTTAATTCACATCCCCCTACACATCACCATCACCTACCATGATCTAGGGTCCTCACACGCACTACACCCAGCAGCTTACGGAATAAAGATCTCCGCCAAGAAGGGCCCATCACGGACGCCGATCAGTTATTGCAGGGCCGACCCGGTAAGGAGCAGACCCGATGAAGAAGCAGGACAGCTAGCTGGCTGGGTATGTGTGAGGGTCTTTTTCTGAAAGGAAGAGAACTTTCTCCTGATTTCCAACTCTACACGGCCATGTGGAGCCCTTGATCATACACAACAACCTGCTCTGAGCACTAGGAACTGCATACCAGCATTGTAGAGATATTTCCACAGACGTGTATGCTGGACCTGAATAAATAATAGCCCATTCTTCCCTCTCTTGGATTAACTGGGGGTGAGTCTCTGAAAATTTTCAGCGCTCCGTCCATCATCTCCTTGTGTTTGATTTAACGAGCCTGCAGCATTTATTATGCCACCCACTCAAGTAGCCCCTTAAAACATTTCCCAGGTCTGTCCCAGTTTTGGGCTGCCAATTCATTTTGGAAAGATAACCCCTTTGCCAGGCCTAATAGCCCTTTTTACTACAGATACACCATGCCTAATGTAGGGCCTAGACAGCCCATAGGGCAGGGTGCATTGTAATTAAAAAGTTGAACATGCACTTTTAATTTTTACATGTACAGGTAGTACAAAACTCACAAATGTGTTTTTCACAACTGGGAAGCCTTGCCTCTTCCCTAAAATTACATTGGGTTACCTTATTACATGTAATAGCTGCTAACATTTGATATGGGGCAGGTGGGAACATCATGTTTGGTGTCTGAGAAAATGCAGTGAAAAAAATAATTCTCTTTAATGGTAAAGTGGGATTTTAAGTCACAGTTCTGAAAATGCCACTTTTAGAAAGGCGCCATTTTCTTTTCGAAACCGCTTGGCGCCTGCAGCCTGTTCTTGGGTGTAGTTGAAAGTTGGCCTTTGTGCATTTCTCCAAGATAGCTACACAATAGAGAGACTAGGTGTGCCTGCATGAGCCATCACAGGCAGGATGGGTGAGAGGTGGAGATGTGCACAGCCCCACTTGCACTACAATGGGCCGTGTCCTGCTCTCACACATAGATCTTCACATTAGTCTTTTGTCTCTGCAGACAGGCTGGGGACAGGGCATGGGGGCAGGAAATTCGAGACACTTCTGTGAAGTTTCTTCAACTATAAAGTGGGCACCAGGTGTTAAAAATTGACCTTTAGACCAAGTCACTTTCTGGACTTGCGCAAGGACTCTGAGATGGCCTGCTGTCTACATCAGAAGACTTTACTACACCAATGACTGCTCTGCTGCATGGAGCCTGCTCTGAGCCCGCAGAGATCTGCCTTGCTGCTTGAGCTCTTCTACTTGAAACCTGGGCACCTGGAGTGATTACAAGGGCTAGTTAGCTGGCTTCCTGATCAGAGCCTCAGGGAGATAAAAGGCTCCAACAATCTTTAACCGTGCACCTAGACTCTGCTTGGGTGAGTCTTGACCCTCAAAGTGTTGCCCCTCCAGCTCCAGAACCTTGGAAGTGGTGCTAAACATGCCCAGGTAGCCCAAATCCAAAACATTGAATTTAGAACATTTTTGAAAAAAAAAGTGCTCTGAGAACCAAAATGGGACTGGGACCTACCTCCTCGTCAATCTGCCCAAGGTGCATCTTAAGTCAGCTTGACCTCTCTGCGACTCACGCAACGTCCTTCTCCACATCAGCAAATGCTGTTTAGAGGCTCCTCACAGAGCTCTCATCAGTTACAGTCTGTAACTTCGTCTAGTTGGAGATTTTCGAACTTCAGAAAAAGAGACTAAATCTGAACATGGGAATCTTCACCGTGACTTCGTCCAGTGACTCTTTGACGACGCCTCCTTCGGCTGCTTTGCCCTGCTGAACTTTAACTTCACAGACATTTTTGCGTCCCAATTCACTTTTTGTAGCTGAATAGCGCTCCATTGCGGTCGGCCATAACTTTTGACGTCACCCTATTCTCGAGCATCTAGATGTCAGTGGTTGGCGCTATGATTTTATAGGCACTATTTTTCACTCTAACCTTTAAAAATGCATAAGTCTGGTTCTACTGATTGGATTTCTGACATTTAGGTGTCAAATAGTTTATTACATTTGACTTTTTCTAAATTGGTTTGGCATTTTTCTTGTGTTGTGTTTTCACTTTATTTCAATTTGAGTACCTCATAAATACTTTAAGCATTGCCTCTACGTTAAGCCTGATTGCTTTTGTGGCAAGCTACCTGAGTGTTAAGCACAGGTTATTTTAGTGACTTTAGTAGTTCACCCTGACAATTATTGCGGCTGTTGCTTGAGAAGGGCTCATACAACCCCTCAACCAACAACCCAATATCTAACAATGGCTATATGGGTAAACAGCAACAACATATAGCCAAAGCTTATTTCATTACCTTTTTGTACTAAATTATTCTAAGTCCTAAAAGCGGTAAATGTTAGAATATAGATGAAACAGTGATGTCATTAGAGGCAGACATAACAGATTAATTTTTTTATTTGGATTCTGAGGCTTAGCTTCTCTCTAGGTCCTGGAATAATCCTCTCACAGCCTCAGTCTGGTTTTATAAACCTTGATAACAGCTGCATGAAATGTTTCTGGTGTCTTCATATTGCTCTCCTGTGTTGATGCCATCTCTCCAACAATATTATTAATTTTAATAAGCTCCCAGATAATTTGTATATGGGAATTCCATGAGGAGGCAAGATGGCGTCCGCACGGTTTGACCGATCGGATGTGTGAGCAGGACCTCCCCTCTTTGATCCACAGGCGCGAGACTAGGAGCTACTACTGAGTAGGAAGTCGTCGATGAAAAAAGAGAAACAATTTGTTCTCTTCCAGGCTTTTCATCAATGCTCTAACTACAGAATGTATGCTGTTTCCGAAGGAGCAAAATAAATCCGAAAGGTGCTGGCGAAAAGGGTGTTTGGAGATGCCGACGTAAAGTCAAGTGGACTCTGAGCGGTCACAGGGGGAAAAAAAAAAAATCAACAGAGAAAAACTTTTTTTCAGCCTTGCATCGCTAAAGGACTTACTTGGGGAGTTTCTACCAAGTATACGAGCGCAAAAGGGTGAAGCCGTCTGCCGCTTGAGAGCTGTGTAGAGCGGATACCGATGTTGATCGTCTCCGCATTGGTGAGACTTCGACGAGCCTTGTGGGCGGTACCCTCCACAGGTGCTGCAGCTTGGCTCAGTGGAGAGCGCTGGACACGAAAATCGAGGGAAGGCAGCTGGAAGGCTCTCCCTGCAATGCCGCCGAAAGGAGCTTGGGCGAAGCGGGGCCAGGAGCAGAACGCCATGACGAGCGCTGCAGGGGGTGAGAAAGAGAAGGACACAAATGTGGCTGCGTTGAGTAAAACTGTAGCAGTCTCGACCAGTGACAAACAGGCAGAAAACCAAAGCCAAAATAAGAATAAACAGACTATTTCGGCACTTTTCTCTGCAGCCGAGGAGAAACGAAAAGGGAAACCTCATGGCACACAAATTGTTCAAGGGAGTAGTTCTTTGTCAGACTTTACTACAGGTAGTGTGGCTGAGACTCCCATGCTGATCTTGGATGCGGTTAATGGCCATATTGAAAGTGAAGCGGGACTGCCAGCACCATCGGAGAGCATTATAGAGGGGGAATTGACTGTGGAGCTACAAACTGACTGTTCATTAACTCAAGCAAATAGAAGTGAAGATTCGGCGGTTAAAGCGCCACTTCCCACTCAGAAAGGTCAGATAACAGAAGAAAATGAAGAAAATTACACCATTCTGATAATATAGAGTACGAGCTGGAGCTTACTACTCAAAAGAATCTGGGTATAATTAATGAGGCTGAATCTGGAGATTTTTACTCAGTATCCGAGAACTCTGCTTCTTCGTGTGACGATCTGACAACACAGTATAGTAAACAGATGCGTATGGATGAGGTGGAGAGTAAGGGTGATGAGGAAGAGGAGAGGGGAGAATATTCTGAAGACAGTCCGATTACGGTGAGAGGGGGAGGAGATACCTCTATTACGGAGGGGGCTGTCGGCGGATATCAAGTAGATACAGGTGAAGATATCACCCTCGCCACCATCTATCAAACGATACTGAGTCATATGGACAAAACAGAGCAGGATACTCAGAAAATTCAGAATTCTTGTCGTAAGCTACAAAACTCTATCAGACGGTTAGCTAAGTCCCATTCTGAATTTGGTGAAAGGTTTACAGAGGTGGAAACAAGGGTATCTACTATGGAGGACGAGTTGGTTAAGCAGAAAGCAGTGACGGAGTCTTTAAGTGCAAACAAGGAAGACTTACTGTGGAAAATGGCCGATTTCGAAAATCGCGCTCGGCGTAACAACCTAAGGCTGATGCAAATACCCGAGGGTAAAGAGGGACAAGACCCCCGCAAGTTTGTTGTAGAGCTCTTCCAGAAGGCATTCCCCGATTTGAGTAAATGGGATTGGGAGAGAGAGATTGAGAGAGTGCACAGATACCCTTTTAATATTCGAATTCGATCAGGACAAAATGACATTAAACCTAGACCCCTTCTTGTGGCTTTCAATAACTTTCGGGCTAGGGAAGATGTGTACATGCATACTCGTCCAAACAGTAAAAATATGGGAGCAGGATTTACTTTCTTTGCGACATACGACTACTGCAAGTATACAATGGACACTCGATGGCAGCTGCGGCAGTTAGTGAGCCAGTTCCAAAGCAAAGGAGCACAAGCTTTCATTATGAATCCTGCAAAACTTAAAGTTATTTATAGGGAGAAAACTGTTTTTTTCACTAATGTTTCAGCTGCAAAAGAGTATCTCCAGAGTGTTTCTGAATCATAAGTAAACCCCAGAGACTCTCCTTAGGAAGCCGGACCCCTAGGGAGCGAGAGCCTACCTCGCAAACGTTGCTGATCTTCCTTTCTGGACCCCGGAGCCTGTTGGTCTTGGTCCCCCTCCCGCAGCCGCACTTACCATCCTGAAGCGGCCGCCGAGCGGAGGGGGGCACAGGACTACGTTTCCCGGCCTGCCCCGCAGCGGAAGACGGCGCTGACATCGCGCCAGGCGGCGCATAAGAGCGCGTCACCCCTGCGTCGCGGGAGCGCGCGGGAGCGCCCGGGGCTAAGCCCGGGCAAAGGGCTGGCCCTCTGTGGCCCTCGGAGGCCAGGTTAGGCCACCCCCTTAATATTTAGTATGGCCTGGCTCAGCAAGGAAGTGCCCAGAAAAAGTCTACACATCTTCAGTACAGCAACTAAAAGAAAAAAAAGGAAGAAGAGATTAGCGCCACCTGTTCTGCTATCACAGTAAGATTTTCTTATCTTAAGTGTCCTTTTACTGCTACCTTCTATAGACATAAGAAAGATTCTAATTGCTTCACAGTTATGTCTAAAAAGAACATTCCGAAGGCACCGGATACACCTAAGAACACTAAGGACAGCTATCTCGTCCAGGTGGTAAGCAAGATAAACAGTGATCGTAGACAATCATTGGGCCTATACCAGTCTCCTACCCTCCCCTCTATGAGTCCCTCTGCTACCCCACAAACAATCGATGCCATACAACAAGATGCCATTATCCTTACTGGTGAATCAGATTCTATAGGCAATGCAAGTATGGACATAAGTGGGATAAATGGGGCCGACATGGAGATTCATACAGACACTGATGTGGATATACACACTGACAATGTGATGGAAGAAGCACCGTCTGTAAAGCGGGTAACCAGGGTAGTTAGAGCGTGCCGAAAAATGCAAAAAAATCGCGGGGGGGGAAGGCAAGGGAAGAATAAACCTACCCCATCACCAAAACCTACAAATAAATGCCGGGAGTATGAGGAAAATACTAGGGAGCCATTGGATGAAGTTCTATTGTCCAAAATTTCAGAGATGTTAGAGGTAAAAATTCAGACATTCATCAAGCCTCTGATCAGCAAAATTGACAAACTCACTGCAGCTATAAAAAAACTGGGAGGTACTCAAGACACATTAGCTGATGCAATAGGTATCGTTTCAAAGAGTGTTACAAAACAGCTGGTCTGCCAAGAGATACATAATAAGGGTGGGATAGAATCAAATGCATCACCAACAGAGACTATTCCCCCTGAGAATCAACAAAATGGTCCTACCATCCAAGAACCAGAAAAAGAGGTACCTACAGACCCACCGCCTGCTCCAGCTCCCTATAGCCTTGAGAGTGATTCCTCACAATTTGCACTAGAAGCTGCGCCTCTGATTTTAGTATTTGCAAATGTCCCCATCCTACCACCTGACCATACAGAATCAACCTCATCTCTAACAAGTAAGGCACTACATTGGCTCTCCAATAACATGAGGATGGCACAGGGGGGAGAACAGCAGTTAGCTGATGAAGTCAAAACGGCAAGGAGAGTTACCTGGATTGGGAACAATTCCAAAAAATGGAAGGGAGACTGTGTTGTGCTAAATTTCTATAACTCAGCCACGCTTTTGAACATTTTGCCGAACATTCTACCACCCCAACGAAGAAGTGGTACCATAGTCCCCCTTACACTGGAATTTTTTTATAATGACTTGAAAAAAGTATCAAAACAAAATGCTCTAAAGTCACCATGGATGGCGAGAAACAAAAGATGGGGTGGGGGACAAATGCATTTTGATTCTAGCAATAGGGCTGGTACATGGTTAGGCGACCACCAAAAAACGCCCTGTCTGACTATCCAAGGGCCAAATTGGAATATGGTGAATAGACGGGATTTGTACAATCATGTTAATATGTATGCGCCAACACGAAATGACAATTACGCAGGAGGATGGCTAGGTGACCAGCTGAACTTACATTACCCTAATACCCCAGTGTCCAGATGGAACCCAGCTATAAATGGATGGGGGTTTGTAGCTCCGTCACACAACTGTGGAGTCAGTACCACCAACAGGTTTGGGGTTTTGGCTGGCCTTAACGATTGCGACTGACTCATGGTCTGTGGACACTCTACCGAAGAAGGGGATATAACTATTAGGCATAACACCGAAGCTGAGCCCAAAATAAATGTATTGGTCTGCACGGGAAAATCGATATCCGATTGTTCTTCTACACAAAATGATGTGATTCGAACATTGGATAGTGATTCCCCTGAGATCATTATACAACCCCATGTACAGGCAAACCATGAAATCCTAGAAATAGACAAAATAATTTGCTGGAACATTGCTGGGCTGAGAAAAAATCTATCTGATCCAGATTGGCATCAATATCTCGATAACGGGGACCTCATCCTGTTCCAGGAAACCTGGGGGTTAGAGAATCACTTTAAGGTTGATTATAGGTCCTTTTTCATCCCTGCAACAAATACCAACGGAGGGAGACCATCTGGTGGTTTAACAATATGGGTAAAAATCACAGGGGGGATAAGTTATAAGCAGATAGAAACTAACAACCTTGACCTCCTGATGATTGAACTAAGGAAGCCTAAGGGAGAGATCATCTATGTAATCAATGTTTATAACAGACCCCATCAAGCACATAAACAATCGCCAGTCATAACCCACTTAGGTAACATCATGGCAGGGTTAGACCAGAATGCAACGGTAATTGTAGGTGGTGATATTAATAGAAGTTTCGAGCCGATACTAGGTCTCGAAGACATCTATAAAGACGAGGACAGCGCCAATAATATACCCTTGGTTGATACTACATATAAAGTAGCCTGCACTGCGAGTGCCCTACAATTACTGAGCCTAACATTTGAGTATGGGCTGCGTGCATGTAATGGGCGATTGCCCTCAGACTGCCCTAGCAATCCAACGTTTAATAGAGGGGATTGCTCTAGCCATTTAGATTACCCCATGATTTCTAAACATCTATGGCCTATAGTAGTGGATTTGAAGGTGGATGTTCGCATGGAGAGTGATCATTATCCTTTGACCCTTTCTATGCAGAGTCTGCTTACCAACTCTACCAACAAGAAAGTCAGACAAAATTCCCTACTACAAGGGCCTCTAGAAGCTAATAATCGCAGGTCCCTAAAATGGCCAGCAGTCTTAGGAAATGCAAATATTGTTAGCCAGATCTACCATGTCTTTGTCAGACACATGTCCCCCCTAACGGAGAATAGGCCTGGAAACCACAACCCCTGCTTGATAGAATCCCATGACCATTTAATTGGCCAGCTTAGTGAGATCTTGACTAGAGTGGTAAAAAGATCAAATACCTCCCATAAATGCAAAACAGCGGGTAATTCTTGGTATAACTAGGAATGCCGGAGAGCAAAAGCAGAGCTAATTACTGCAGTCAGGGGAAATATATCAGATAATGTTAAAATCAAAAGAGCCCAGTACAAAAGATGTCTACTTTTGGCCAAAAAAGAATGGGACGAGAGGGTATGGTCTGACCTGTTAGATGCTTGCAAGCGCAAGGACCAGACCACTTTCTGGAGCCTCATTGCCAGTGGCACCAAAGGGGCAATAGACACCAAAGATAGATTTCTCGAAGAGAGTACCTGGGTTAGGCACTTTTCATTATTATATGCTAGCGCCGATTCAGGTGATAGCGAAGACCAGACCAACATGTCTTTAGAGATGGCACTACGTGAACCCCCGCTTGTATTCACTTTGAATGAAACAATCTCAGCAATTAAAGCTGTTAAGCCAGGAAAGGCGCCCGGACCGGATAGAATACCGGGAGACCTCTGGAAGCACGAGGACTATATCTGGGCTCCCTACATTAATATACTATCCAACGAAATTGCTAGTGGCGCTCTTGTCCCTGAAACATGGAAGGGGGCCGAGATTGTAACACTATTCAAAAAAGGTGATAGGTCGAACCCTGCACACTATCGTCCTATCAGCTTGATTGATGTGTTGCAAAAAATCTTCGCCCGTCAAGTTCTTAGTAGACTTGCCTCATGGATCGATGATCACTTCATTTTTACGAGGTACCAGGCTGGTTTTAGATCTAAAATAAGTACAGTGGACCAGGTTTTTAGATTTTTATGTTTAGTCTGGAAATACACTTTGATAAGGAGCTCCCACATATATGTGGCCTTCGTCGACTTTAAAGCAGCTTTCGACATGGTCCCTAGGGCAGACCTATGGAGGACACTAAATAACATGGGTGTCCCCGGAAACATTCTACAGTTACTAATTAGACTGCATGAGGACAACTATGCACAAGTCAGATGGGGACCTAATGGGGAGCTCAGTGGGAAAATAAATATATCAAAAGGGGTAAGGCAAGGGTGCGTTCTGGCACCCACCCTATTCTCCCTTTATGTTAACGATATCCCTGACACCCTTTTGGGCTGCGAGCATGACTCTCCCAAATTGTGTGGTGAAGCCGTTCCGGCATTGTTATTTGCAGATGACACGATTTTAATCTCTCAGACACCTAGAGGACTTCAGAATCTTTTAAATAAATTTAATTTGTATTGCCATGACAAGAAACTGGAAATTAATTCCTCAAAAACGAAGGTCATGACAATTAATCCCCATAAGGGTTTTAACAAGGTTTTTAAAATAAATGATGAAATTATTGAAGAAGTCCCCAATTTTAAATACCTGGGTATTATTTTAGATAGTAAATTAACATGGAAAACACAACTTGAAAATGCTAAATTGAGGCTGACCCAAAACCAGTTTCCGATTGTAAAAAAACATAGGAACAGTCACTTTAAAGCTGTCTCTCCGGCCATTGAACTGTTCAAAGGCAAAGTACAATCATCTTGTCTGTACGGGGCGGACCTTTGGGGCTATGCACTGAAGGATACTTTTTTAGTACGCGAGAACTCCTTCATTAGACAGCTCCTAGGTGTACCGGGCTCCACACCATTGACTCCCGCTTTGTGGGACCTAAATTTTCGACGCACTGATGACTATGCCTCCCTTCGCCCGCTGCTCTATTGGGTTCGTCTGTGGACTACAGAGGAGCTGGTGGATTATAGAGAAGCATTGAGGGAGATAATGGCTATAAAAAACATTACCTATTTGCCATGGTTAGTGTACGTCGAAAAATGGTTTGGGAAATTGGGCCTGAGTAATTTCTGGTTTGACCCTGAATCGCTAACCAATTCTTCAAAAAAACTCCTGAAACAAAGGTATTGGGAGTTTATAAATGATTCCGTGTTAACCAAACCCAACATAGGAACTTTGACATCAACATTTTTTGAAATAAAAATGACTATGCAATTGGAGCCTTTTTTGGATGAAATGTATCCCCCGTTTGCCAAGAGTCTATATCTAAAATTTAGGTATGGCATTTTACAAACGAGGGCCAATACAGCCAAATGGCATTGTAATAAGAGTGCAAACGAGAATATTGACTCTAACTTATGTGAGCTCTGTGAAATGGGGTTGAAAGAGGACGAATCCCATGTATTATTTATATGCCCTGCTTATTCTAGCGCAAGGAAAAAATGGCTAAAGCCTATATGTAAACTGTTAGGCTTTCGCCAAGTTGAGGTTGGGCTTAGAGTATTCAAGGGTGATACCTCACAACCAATAGTGTTTAGCTTGAGCCGTTTCCTCTTATGTGTAGCCCTGATTAGAAAGAGAAAAGGTTTTAAAATCTAATTCTACTTACCCTCACATGGATTACTGGTGGCTAGAATAGTATCCGCATGTTAAGCACAGAGGAAAATAGAATTGGTCTTACATTATACGCTAAAGTACTGCTGTTTTTAGTGATCCTGGTGCTTCTTTTAAACTGTATTTATTCCATTGTGCTATACTTTTTATTCAATAAGTGATCCCGCTAGATGAGACAGGCCGACTGAAATGTATTGTCTTCCATTTGAAAAACATCCCTGGGACATGTAAATAATTTTTCTTTTTTTCGTGTTACAAGAATCATGTGCTGCTATTTGTCTTCAAATCTAACTGTGACTTTGCATTTGTTTGTATTTTTTTTTTTTTTTAAATGTATTGTATCTTACAAGGTTTTTAACCGAATAAAGATTGAAATTGAATTGAATTGAATCATAAGTATAGGCTTATTGGGTCATAGCCAAGAGTTTGGTAGCTGATTTGGATAATGATAGAATGCCTCTTTATTACGTTTTTTCTGATGTCGTTTTTAGATTTAAACCCAGATTGAGGTTTAGGTAATGGTTAAGGCAATGTAAATAGGTTTCAAAGTATTGATGTATTGGTGTAGGAATTGAGAGCTGGAAGAGTTGAGATTTGTGGTAAATGAGCTATTATTTGTACTCGACCCTGTGGACGGAGTCAGAGAGAGGGATGCAAGCTCACCACCATCAACCGGACCGCGAGTCCAATGGCCTCGGTAAAGGGGGGGGGGTAGGGTGGGAGGGGAGAGGGGAGAGGGAGGGGAGACGGGGGTGGGTGTAGTTGGAGGGTACTTCGGATAGGGGGGAAAAAGTGGGTAAAATCCAGGGTTGGGGCGGGTGACATTGCTGAAGGGGAAGATTTTTGTTGGCGCAGGGATACCTATTTAGTTATTTTATACAGAATAATACAAAAGTTTTCTGATAGAAATTATGTTGAATGTTGGAGGGTGCTCATAATATTGGATGGCGCGAAAGGTATCCGGACTTAACAATGCCAATAAACGGAAAAGAATCGCAGCTGAAATTCGTGTTATGCAACCTGATATCCTTTGCCTGCAGGAAACCCATCTAGCATGGGATAAAAGGAAGCTTATAGCGGACTTAGGATATACTTTAATAGTTGCTTCTAAGCAGACTAATATGATTAGAGGGGTGATGATTCTTGTCAGGCTGAATTTCTGTATTTCAGTTCGCAATCTTAGCGACAAATGGGGTAGATGGGCAATAGCGGAGTTAAAATTGGGTCAGGGTCAGGGAAATTTAACAATACGTTCAATATATGGTTCTAACATGGATGAGGACGAGGTGCTGGGACTGTTAAATATAGAATTAGCCATGGGGAGATCTCCATTAATTATATGTGGAGACATGAATATAAATTTAAATAATATGGAATTAGCTGCAGGCCAGAAAATTACAAGGGCCGTAAACCGCGAGTGTTTAGAGCTCTATTTGATTTAGTAACTGACCATGCTTTGGTAGATATCTGGAGTAAGAAGCATCCAACACTCTCTGGATATACTTATTACTCTGCTCCCCACAAGAAACTTGTCCGGTTGGACTATTTTTTTACCTCTACATCTATTCAGTCTGGAATAAATATACAGACATTTCCTAGAATATCATCGGATCATTCCCCTATTCTAATTGAATGCCCAATTGAAGCAGAGACAGCTTGTCCAAGGAGCTTTTCATTTGATAGGAAACTGTGTTTTGATGAGTCATATACAATATATATGAATAAATGGATAACAGAATTTTTTAATGTTAACTTGGGCACCGCCAGTATTGTAACAGTTTGGGATACATTTAAGGCCTGTTTTAGGGGGGAAGCAGTGAGCTATGGGATATTTCATCAAAACAAACTTCACTCACACATGAGAGATCTGTATAATCATTTAAGGGTCGCAGGAGAGGAATTGACTGTAAAAAATTGGGCAAAGAGACACTTCACAGACGATAACAGAGGCAGAGGGCAGAGTAGCACGCTGTCGGGCCAGCATCACTAGTGTTTGGTCGTAAGAGATAGCAAGTAAATACCTAGTCAACAAAAGACATATTCATGAATATGGAGAGTCAATAGGCCGCTCACTTGCGCTAAGATTAAAAATGAAAGCAACGTCTCGTTTGATCCCTAGACTTCAGGATCAATCCGGGGTGATGCATGAAGAGCCGGGAGCCATCTTAAATATATTCCAACAGTTCTATATGGAACTATACACTAGGCAAGCCAACGAAGAGGTAGGACAGAATTGGAATGAGGGTTTATTTAACAAGTTGGGTGAAAGCGAAGCGGATTTTCTGGATAGTCCCTTCTCGATGGAGGAATTAGAGATAGCAGTAAAAAACGTACCAAATGGAAAGGCAGCGGGCCCCGATTTTATTCCGGGGGAAGTATATAAATGTTTTTTTTAACCATTAAAATAGGTTATGTTGGATACTTTTAGAATGGCACAGAAGGGGATAGCCCCCAACACTTGTGATGACGCCGCAATTGTCGTCTTTAGTAAAAAAGGGAAACCTCCTGATTTACCTGGCTCATATCGGCCCATATCACTGCTTAACTGTGACAGTAAGCTATATTCAAAAATGATTGCGAATCGATTGTCCAAAGTTATTACACCATTGGTATCAACTGTTCAACATGGGTTTATCCCCAAAAGGGGCACAGTTTCACATATAAATAGAGTCATCACATTACTTGATATAGCGGAAGTAGAAAAGAGGGATCTAGCATTGATATTACTTGATGCTGAGAAAGCTTTTGATCGGGTGGAGTGGGTATATCTATGGGAGGTGGTGAGGAGGATGCGATTTGGTCAAGCTTTTATGACTGCTATTCGGGTACTATATAAGGCACCTAACGCAAGAATAGTTGCTATGGGTTTAAAATCTGAAAAGTTTAATATCACTCGAGGGACTCGGCAAGGGTGCCCATGCTCTCCGCTGCTTTTTGCTTTATTTATAAACCCTTTTATTATTAGTTTGCGTAATTCACCCAATATTAAACCTTTTGTAGTCAAAGAGATTTCATACTCAATATTTGCATACGCAGACGATATCGCGATCATAACTACCAAACCTGGGCAGGCATTAAGAGAGATAGAGCAACTAGCAGAAGAGTTCGGCGCCAGGTCTGGTTATAAACTAAATTCAGCAAAAACTCAAATCTTATGTACAGAGACTATACAATTTAACGATTCAAGAGTTACTTCTGAGGTCACATACTTGGGTATAAAAATCAGAGCTCAAATGCAAGGAATAGTAGATAGCAACTGGGAAGAAACAATAAACCAAACCAAGCAATCTTTGGTAAGATGGGGGCGTCTGCAAATTTCTATCATAGGAAGAGGGAATATTATCAAAATGAACATTCTACCAAAAGTACTATACTTATTTCGAAGCATTCCACTGGAATTCCCAGTAAAATACTTACATCAGCTTCAGACTGTGTGTCTGAAATTTTTCTGGTTCCCGGGTAAAACTCGACGTGCCATGAAATGGCTAACGCTTCCGGAAGAAAGGGGCGGGCGTGGCTTACCTGACTTTCTGTTTTACTATTATGTTTGCTTTTTGCAAAGGATGCGTTTTATGTTGACAGGAGAACCTATAGAGGATGAAGCAGACTCACCCTCTATATTTTATCTGCTATTAGGAGAACAAGCGCAAGGGAGTTTATTAAAAGAACTGGAGGGTAACTACTACAAGCGTACTCGTTTCAAGGTTTTAGTTTCAGCCTTTAAATTTTGGAGAAGTGTTCGGAAACTAGTTAATTTAGGAAGGATCTCCTATTATACCCCCTTCACTGCGGACAAAATATTACCCTCTATCTTTTGGGATAATGTCACAAAGGGATGGTCAAATAAAGGGTTAAGAAAAATTGAAGATTTATATGATGATAACTCTACATTTGCTAGTTTTGGAATATTGGTAAAAAAATATGATTTGTCTCATGCATCTTTTTTTAAATATCTACAAATTCGCGATTTTTGTTTAAAAAAACAAATTAAACCAGTACCGAACATACTAGTTGACGGGATCCGTATCAGGAAAAAGATTGGATCATTATATTCGCTGATGATGGAGGGCAGAGATGATGATATGCATAAATTTAATCATTATTGACAAAATCAGTTAGCTGTCCCAGAAGTCGATATTCAGGATACTAATGTATGGCCATGCAGATTTGTTTGGCAGCTAACTTAAAAGCTCAAATATATAAAACGGTATTTAGGCTATATTATACCCCTAAGCGATTGGCCACCTGGGGCAGTAGATATGATGGGGAGTGTTTTCGATGTGGGGATCTCGATGCTGATATGTCACATATATTCTATTATAGCATTAAGTTGTCCCCATTTATGAATCGTTTGGAAAAAAAAAATTCTACTGTATTGCATAGCCCGATTAAGATATCTTCAATGCTTATGTTATTGGGAACTGATCCAAATGTGGATGACGATTCAGCATTAGGCAAACACAAACTTTTTTTATTCTTAGCCATGACAATCGCCAGGCTATGTATCGCCACGGAATGGCTACAGCCAGAGCCTCCCACGTTCGAATTCTGGAGGGCTAAACTTTATAATATTTATGAATTAGAATGGAGTTGATACGCAGTGAAAGGGGTAAGGAAAAAGCGTATTGGTTCATCAATTTGGGGAGCTTTAACAGATGTTCTAGGGACTGGTTGAGTCCTACAACAAATATTATGAGTTAACTTAGATCATTGTGTTTTCTTTTAGCCGCTTTATGTTTCTCTCTTTCCTCTTAATATTTTCTTTAGGATCTTGCTCTGTGTTGGAAGCAAATGTTTTAAAGGGGGAAGAAAAGAAAGAAAGAAAGGGGAAAAAATAAGAAGGCAGCAATATTGTTATTCATGTATTGATTAAGACAATTGTACAAATCTTATTTGCCGTGTCATCTGTATACAACTCTGGAAATAATAAAAAAAAAAAAGGGAATTCCATGAGGTGGCTGCTTAGCATGACACTTTCTTATTTAAATAGTCGATACGTTAATAAATATGTCTCCTTCGCTGTAAATCCATTGGGCTTTAAAGTCTCAGTTTAGGGTTAGTGAGGCTGTAAATGTATGCCAAACTCACAGAACCGCTGACCCCCAGGGTACTGCAAGCTGGGCCTCAGTTGGCTTCAGTGCCAGAAACGTTTAGCTGGTGGCTTGAGTGCGGCATGGCCTCTGGTCAGTGAACGTTGTAAGGCATGAATTATTCAGGGCTGGACCTCTGGGGTCATTTTTTATGGGAATGAACACCACATGTGGTATGGGATCCCAGGTAAGATTTAGTAGATATGTCCTTCAAATTGAGGGAGAAAACTACCTGCTTTTAAGGGACATTTTTTTTCTGTTTCAGAAGCAAACCATTGCTTCGATGGTTTGTTTCTAAAATATACAAATCATGTAGAGCAGGCCACAATAAAATGACCACCTGTCCAAATTATATTTTTACCAAAGGTGCGCCTGTAGACTCAGCTGATGCACTTTCAGTTAAAATGTTCCACAACATTGGATGAGCACTTTAAATATGAAGGCTGGTTCTTAGTCATTTGTCCTGTCTGTTTATGTACCACGTTCTGTGCCACATTACAACATTCATGGGTTACATCATCAGACTGCTCTGTGTGGTCACAGTCCTTTGAAGGTGGGCGTGAAGAATGCATCAACATGTGGCATGTCAACCTTTCACATTTTCGGATTGTTCTCATCTTTGGTTTTCTCATTATCATCTGTGGGCTCCTCCTCATGTTCCTTTTCTTCGTTACCTTGGTCATTACCTTTTGTCCACGTTAAAGATGACATACATGGACACATCAGTGACAGTCAAACTTGAAAGTGTGCATTAACATAATATTTGGACTTGGAATGTTGGCAAGGACAACTTACAGCCATGTACATCCATAGAGTCTACACCAGTGATTCCATCAACTTACCTAACGCCTATTATTGCAAGGACTTTCTCTTTTATTGATATCCATTCGAAATGTATTTTGGGGCCACTGCTAGGTTCCTTCAATTCACTTATTCGTTCCATGAATTTTCTTTTGATGTTGTAACATTTTTGTACACTCCTATTTATGTCTGGTAACTAAAGCAATTGCATTCATTTTGCTCAATATATTTTTCCAAAACTCATTTTAACAGAGATGAGTGTGTGATCTGCCTGTGACCCAAAAAGTTCGTCAGACAGGTTACTGTGTCACAAATACATGTGACATATATCCTTTCCGCCGTATCACTCTTATTATATTCAATGACACTTGTAATATGGCCGGCGGGATATCTTTCACGCTTGTGAATGAGCAACCAGTCTGCAGTGCTGTAAATCAAGCTCTATATCGCTTACCAAAATTTCAGGCTCCTGCCCGTAAATCTTCCTTTTTCTTTATGATCCACCATGCAGCCCTCCATCTGGAAAATAATGTAATGGTGATTACAAAAGGGATGCAATACGGACAAAGTGCACCATTTACAATGTGTTTAATAGGGTACTCTGACACCAATGTAGTGGAGCACCCTGTCGACCAAATCGTCTATCCATTCTCTTTATTATAAGTCAGGCAGACCATCAGGTTTCCAACAGCACTTCACCTGCTAGCTCCACTGTCAGAAACCTACACTAAAGACCTGAAGAGTAAGGGTCGTTGGTTTAAGAATATTGGACCATCCACTCTTTTTAGAGCTGGCGGTCTGATGTTCTGTTTTTTTCTGTTCAGGACTGCCAGGGAAAAATTACTTATGATCCCCCTTGGGAAAAAACTCCCAGGTTTTCAGGGGCATTGCTGATTTGTTTTTCAAAAACAAACTCCTGACTTCCCTCCCCATATAAAATATTCACGGCTTAGTAGGTTAGAATCCAGATACATTATCTTATTGAACTCTAAAATTCTCTACGGGATGAATGCTGATGATGCGCTGTCTGTACATCTTTAGTTAATTGCTGCTTGTCCTGCTCTGTGACTCACCCCTTTTCCTTTAGGCCCATGTTTCATTTGGGGCCCACCAGGAGGGTGGGGGGGGGAGAAACCGACCACAGGTACAGTATTACGGTGTGACAAAGGCCGCTTTATTGGAAGCAGGTGCACCCTACAGAACAAAACCTTGGCCTTGTGCCGAACAAAACTAAACCTCACTAAATATGAAGTACCTAACAGCCCCCCTACCCCCTCCCCTAAACGTTCCCCACAATTATCAACATAATCACAACATAACCACAACATCCCACCTGCAACATGCCTCAGTACCTAACTAAACATACCTTAACATCTGTATCCCCCATCCCCTGGCAAACAACCAAGGCCTCTTAAACTTAGCCCCCTTTTATACAAGGAAAAGCCCCCTAGTGACTTTCGACCCCCCATAGGAATCATGTTCCCTCGGATATCTGTGCACCCCCAAAGCTACATCCAAGGCCTCCTTCAACTGGACAACGTACAGCTCCATCCCATACCTAGACAAATGGACCCCGTCTTCCCTAAAAAAATACACTGCCCCGTATCTCAGTTCAGGATCCTCCATGCGCCCCACACCTTCCTTTGCACAAAACTCCTTCATCTCCCTATTGATCTTTCGCCGTGCCCTGTCTATAGCCCCTGGTCGCTCCGCCCCCGCCAAATCCTCCTGGGAATGAACTCAGACCATATTACGTGGCAACCCGCCCATTTCCTCCGTATCTCCAACGAGTCCCTTTTCATTTGTTTTACCAGGGCCAACCCTTTGCACAGCACCAGGTAGTTCTCCCCTAAATAAATGACCACCACATCAGGACAAACCCCTCCCCGTACCACAATATTTAACAACGGCATCAACTCGTGCCAGCGCATTCCCTCTTTTCCCTGCCAATGATATCTAAACAATCTGTCGTCCAGTTCCAAATTAAGTTTCCGATGCTTGTCCCACTCAGCCCTCTCTGCTCTTTTGACAAAGGAGTGTCCCACAATGTAAATATCCAACACCGCCGCAGCTTGCCCTGCCAGGGCACCTGCTAAGACACACATGTAAGAGGGCGAAAGCACTGCCATGTCAATGCGCCCCTTCTACCCGCCGCAACCGGACATAAGTCTTGTAACAATTCGACTTCCACCGTCCCAATCGCTTAATGTCCTCCTTCCCGCAGCCCTTCCTTGCCGCGTCCGTCGACGCCCCTATTCTAAAGGAATGCGTCCCAAAAGCCTTTGGGTCCTCACCCATCTGCCGCAGGGCATGCCGCAGGACCCACAACACCTGAGCCGCTGTCACCCTGCCGTCGCCCCCCTACCAAACACCTCCCCCACAAATGTCCTCTGCCCGGCCGCCAACCGCCGTCCCCACGCTGTGGGACACACCCCGTCTAGCCTACCCGGCCCCAGTACCACCCAAGTCCCCACCCCTGGCTGACCCGTCTTGGAGCGTTGCAAGCGCACCGCCACCTCTCGCGCCTGAACCTCCACTTCTTCCCACAGGACCCCCCGGCCCCCTTTTGTACCCACCAATTCAGAAATCCGAAACGCACCAAAAACCAACCAAGACATGAGTGTGGAAAACAAAAGAGTCTCCCCCCCATCACGACAAATAGACGGCAACGTCGTTAACAGGCACCCCAGCATATCCTCTGTAATGGATCTCCGCTGACTCACCCGTGCTCCCCTCTCTCTTGCCCAACCTTCCAACAACCTCGCCCCCAACTCCCCTGCAGACGGCAGATAACCCCACCACAGCTTCCACATGATGGCCACCGCCGATAACTTCCTCGCAATCATCACCCTCGACAAACCCCTGTCCATCAAAGCCAACATGAACCTGACCACCTGCTCCTCCCGCTGCCACCGGTCCCCCAGCCTTACTGCACCAGACTGCCGAAATTCCTCCCAAGCCTGCACGTACGCCTTCCAAGTTGACACCGCCACCGACGCCCTTACCAGTTGAACGACCCGGCGTCTCCCACCGACCACAGATCCCTTGGAACCGGCGTCTTGGTCTCCTCCGCCTCCGTGGCTAGCCCATGGAACCTCTGCCACTGTGAACGAGACAAAGCATCCGCAATGTCATTGTCCACCCCAGGCACATGTCGGGCCTGAAATAAAATGTCATGTTCTAAACAGCGCAGCACGAACACTCTCATCAATTTCAGCACCTGCGGGTCTCGGGCTGACTGCCTGTTAACCACCTGTACCACTGACATATTGTCCACCCTGAACAGGACCCGTTTGTGAGCCAACTCTTGAGCCCACACCGACACCGCCACCACCAAAGGAAACAATTCCAAGAAAGCTATGCTGCGGCCCCCCGCTTGCCACTGTTGCGGCCACTGCTCCGCGCACCACCATCCCGCCCAGTACAAACCGAAGCCACCAACACCCGCCGCGTCCGAATACAGCGAGACGTCCCAATCCCAGTCTTCCGGGAGCGCCATCGGCACCCCATTGAACCATCCCAGAAATGCCAGCCACATCCGCAAATCCTCCTTCGTCCCCGCCAACAGGTGCAAGTGATGATGCGGCAACATCAACCCCGACAACGCCAGACCCAGCCGACGGCAGAACGTACGCCCCGCCCGTACCACTCGGCATGCAAAATTCATATGTCCCAACAACACTTGCACTTCCCGCACTGTCACCTTCCGTTTGTCCAACATGCCTCTCACCAATGTCAACATTGCCGCTCTCTTGTCTTCCGGTAGGCGTGCTTCCATGGCCGCCGAGTCCAGCTCTATACCGAGAAAGGACAGCACCATACTGGGACCGTGCGTCTTCTTCGGCGCCAGGGGAACCCCCAAGTGGCCCATTAGGTCCATAAAACCGTCCAGCTGTCGCTGACAATCCGTCGAACCGGGCCATCCCACCAGAAAGAAGTCATCCAGATAGTGCGTCACCGTCTCAGAGCCTGTGCGCCAGGAAAAAGCCCACTGCAGAAAGGAACTGAAACGCTCAAACAACGCACAGGAGATCGAGCACCCCATGGGCAGCGCCTTGTCAACAAAAATGCCCCCATCAAATTGAATCCCCAAGAGATCCTCCGGGTGCACCGGGAGCAACCTGAAAGTTGACTTAATGTCGCACTTCGCCATCATGGCCCCCGTCCCTACCGCCGCCACAATCTTCCGCGCCACGTCCACCGACGAGTACGACACGGACGCGAGCTCTGCCGATATCAAGTCATTCACCGAAGACTCCTCCGGCCACGACAAGTGCTGTATCAACCTGAACTGCCCCGGCTCCTTCTTGGGCACCACCCAATCGGGGAGATAATTAGGTTTGGCAAAGGTGGCTCCGCGAAGGGGCCCACCATCCGGCCCTCCTTAGCCTCCTTGAGCAATTTCTCTCGCACAATCCCCTTGTGCGTGTTTACCGACTTCAAATTGTCCGCCCAGCGCGCAATCGGCGGCCCCTCATACCTCAACCGAAAGCCCTCCCGGAAGCCCCATCGCAAAACGGCCGCATCGTCCGCCCGCGGATAGGCTGCCAGCAATGGCTTCAGCCGGTCCAGCCTAACTGGCATACGAGCCTTTTCCCATAGCTCCCGCTCCCCCTCTACCTTCCCCCCACGTCCCTGCCTGATTTCCCGGCACCGCTGGCTGTTGTCCCGAAGGTCCTCCGACTCCCCAACAGTGCACCACTGGGTGCCGTCTTCCGCATTTTGAGCATTTGTGCGGAAAACGGCACACTTACCTGCTGCACGCGCCCTTATTGAAATCCCAGCAGGCCTGACCGTGTTCTGCCCGGTGCTCTCTCCCTGCCCCACCCCCCCGCGGGTGGGGTTGGCTGAAAAGGGGCTTGGTGCGATTGGCAAACTGCTGGCCGTATAAACGGTGCGGCCGAACTTCGCCCCGCCCATCGTCTGCTGGTACAAGTCGGAGTCCAGTTCTCCCCACTTCGCGTCTGGGTCCGACGCCATCCTCGCCCGGAACTCCTCATCATAATGCAACCACGCGTAACCCCCATATGTCATCTGCGCCCTTTGGACCACATCCATGTATTTAACCCCTTGTATGCTCATGACGAGCTGAGCTCGTCATGGAATACAGCGCTCGGGTGCTCATGACGAGCTCAGCTCGTCATGAGCCCCACCCGCGGGGGGAGCGCCAGCGCTCCCCCCGCGGGTGCCCGATCTATTTCGTTTTCACGGGGGAGGAAGGGGAAGACCTTCCCCTGCCTCCCCCCACCCCCCCATGCCCGCGTCATCAATGACGTCAGCGCGCGAGGCGCGTTGACGTTATTGGAGGTTCCCTTTCTCCACTGACGTGCAGGGAAGCCATTTGCTTCCTGCGCGTCGTTGGAGAAAGAGGTGAGTTTTGGGGCTGGGGAGGGGGGGATTGAAACGAAAGAGGCAGCGGGGGAAAGGAAAGGGTTTTCCTTTCCCTCGATGTCTCTTTCTGCATTCCTGCTGCGCGATCGTGCGATCGTGCAGCAGGAATGCCCACTAGACACCAGGGATTTTTTTTTTTTTTTACATTGACAAAGTTTGTTGGCTTGGGGAGCGGCCCCTTGGGCAAGGGTCGCTCCCTTATTTGGGGGCACATATTTTCGCTTTCTCTGGGGGGGGGGGCAGAAATTGTCATTTTTTTTTAAAACGGCATTTTGGGGCATTGTCTGTGCGTTCGGGGAGTGGCCCCTTGGGCAAGGGTCACTCTCATTATGGGGGCCATTTTGTGCAGCCCTTTAGTTTATTTTTGTTTTGGGGAACGTCCCCTTGGACAAGGGACGCTCCTGTATTTGAGGGGCAATATAAATTTTACATTTTTTTTGTTCCCTGGGGCAAAGAACAGTGGAGTGGCCCCTTGGGCAAGGGCCACTCTTTTTTTTGGGGGCTATCTTGTGTGGCCCTATTGTTCTTTTAGTTTTTGGGAGCGGCCCCTTGGACAAGGGTTGCTCCCCTTTAGGGGGCAATTACTTTTGCTTTGTCTGCACCCCGGGGGGGCATTATTTAAATTTTATTTTTCATAGAATCCATGCATTGGGGCAAACTGGCCCCTTGGGCAAGGGTCACTTTCATTTTGGGGGCCATTTTGAGTAGCCTCAGGGGCATGTTGTAAGCTTATTGCTGCCTCCGGTGGGGGGGAGAGCAAACTTTTAGAAAAATAACCATAATGGTCAGTCTGATTTGCATATGGCCATGTCTGAACTGGGTTGGTGTAGTGAGCTAAACAATGATGATGGATTAATTCAAGATCAGTAGCCTGGGGGTGAGTGTTAGATATGCGCTCCAACCGTCATCCCCTTTGGTATCACCTGGAAGGGCAGTTCTGCTTTTTTTTTTAGGGCCACTAGGGCACCAGGGTGTATTGTTCCCTTTCTTTATGGGAGGATGATTGTGGCCTTTTCTGCCCTCTTTGAGTGGCAGAGTAGCAGTCCCATCTGTTCCCAAGGGGGGCAGAAGGCAGTAGACACCAGAATTTTTAAAAATGTTCTCTTTTTAGGGGTGGCCTCAAGGTCAAGGGTTGCTCCCCTATTGATGTTATACTGTTAGGCCCACCTACCCCTTAACTTGGTATGTTGGACTAGTGTATTTTTTCCGTATGTGAATCTAATGGTTTTTTTTCTTCTTTTTAAATCTAGTCTCAAGCTTTTGATTCCTGTTTGCGCTTTCGACAGTGGTTGTTCTGCCGTATTGTGAATTTGCATTTTTGTAGGTAAGACATTTTTTTTGTTGTATGTACTCCAAATGAGTAATATTGTAATTTTTGGATTATTTTTTGTAAGTGGTGTCTTAGTGGCATTTAGTTAGTGTTTTGTGCATGAACATTTTTGTGATGTGTTTTGCATTGTCTTATGTCTATTTTTTTTCTTTTTCTTTTTTAGTGGGATATTGTTGATCCATACTGTGTCAGTGCAGACTACGTGGTGGTGAGTTTAGTTGCTTCTGGCAAGTGACTGGTATTGTTTTGCACTGTGTAGTTATTGTTGATAAAGGTGAATTTTGTTCATTGCTTTTTTCACATAGTGATTATAGTTGTTGACTTGTGTGTCAAGTTACCTTTGTTAGTAATCATTATGGCTAGCCGTAGAATGACTGCTCAGCAGGTGGTAGGTATGCTTCTTGAATCTTCCTCTGAGCCGGATTATGACACTGACAGTGCGTCTGAGGGAGAGGAGGGAGGGGAAGATTCTGGCAGTGAGTTTTCTCTCCACATGGAATCATCGGATGATGAAGGTACTCTCAGTGCAGATGAAGGGCCTGTGTTAGAGGAGGACACTGCTGTGCCAATGGTGCAAGAGGCAGCTGGATTTCAGCCTGAGGCTGCTAGTCTTCCTACTGGAAGTGTTGGGCTCTGGGTTGATCCGAACATGGTGCAGCCAGTGTTGTCTGCCTTTAGCGGTGATGCAGGGTGTAGAGTGGATTGTGAAAACATTTTGCCTATACAGTATTTTCAGTTATTTATGGATGATGTGTTTTTGGGTGAGATTGTTGAGCAGACTAATTTGTATGCTGAACAGTTTTTGAGGGTCAACAGTGACAAACTTAGGACCCACTCTAGAGCTACCCGGTGGACTCCCACAAATCTGGAGGAGCTGAAGAAGTTTTTGGGATTGACTTTATTGATGGGTTTGTTAAAGAAGCCGAACCTGGCTTCATATTGGTCTACCAGTCCTTTAACGGCAACAGCCATATTTACAGCTGTTATGACTCGTCATCGGTATTTACTTTTGCTACGCATGTTGCATTTTGTGGATAATTCTGAGGCATTGCCACGTAGTCACCCTGACTGTGACTGTCTTTTTAAGATTCGGCCTGTTCTTGATCACTTTGTTGATCGTTTTTCAGAGATTTACATTCCTGGGAAAGAAATTTCTATTGATGAGTCTTTGGTTTTGTTCAAGGGTCGTTTGGTTTTTAGGCAGTACATCCCTAGCAAGAGGGCACGCTATGGAAATAAACTGTATATTTTGTCTGAGAGTAAGACAGGGTATGTTTTTAATTTTCGTGTGTACACTGGTAGAGATTCCACTATTGACCCCCCTGGTTGTCCGTCCACTTTTGGAGTGTCAGAGAAAATTGTGTGGGATCTTGCTAGACGACTGTTCAGCCGAGGCCACCATTTGTACCTTGATAACTTCTACACTGCTGTGCAATTGTTTAAAGAATTGTTTAAAGTGGACACTTTTGCATGTGGCACAATCCGCTCTAACCGCAAAGGTTTTCCAAAGGAGCTTGTTTGCAAGAAACTTCAGAGGGGTCAGTGCAGTTCCTTACGTTGTGGCGAACTACTAGCTATGAAATTTGTGGACAGGAGGGATGTGTACATGCTGAGTACCATCCATGATGAGAGTACTTCACCTCTGCCCGTTTGGGGTCAGGTTGCTGAAGTGCACAAACCTGTGTGCATTCAAGAGTACAAAAAGTACATGGGTGGTGTTGACAGAGTAGATCAGAGGTTGGAACCTTACACTGATTTTAGGCTTATGTTTGGTATAAGAAGTTGTCCATTCATTTTTTCAACTTAGCAACTTTCAATGCTTTTATTGTGTTCAAGGCGTGTTCTCCTGGGTCAAAGTTGTCCTTTCTTCAGTTTCAGCACTCTGTGATATCTAGCCTTGTTGTTGTGGAGCAAGTAAGTGTTCCTAGATTTGGAGTGGTGGAGGATGTGGCTCGATTGAAAGATCGCCACTTTCCTGATTACATTCCTCCCACATCTACAAAAGACTTTCCCACTAGGAGATGTAGAGTCTGTTGGCGAAGAGGTTTGCGGAAGGAGACTCGTCTCTACTGCCCTGGGTGTCCTTCTAACCCTGGGCTGTGTGTGCCTGCTTGTTATAGAGCTTACAACACACAAAAGAATTTTTGGGAGTATCCATGAGTGGTAAAATGTACTGCCTGGTCTGTGTTTTTTAATTATTTGTATTCTTTTTTAAGGTTGGCATTTGTGCTATGTTTTTAGTTACAGAATTTGTCTTACTATATTTTTAACTATTTGCAATTATTATTATTATTTTTTTTAAGTTCAAAATGTGAAGGTGTGCATAGGCTGGCGGTGTGGGCGGAGTGGTGCTTGGCTGGCGGTGTGTGTGGCGTGGCGCTTGGCTGTCGGTGTGCGTGGAGTGGCTTTTGGCTGGTGGTGTGCGTGGAGTGGCGCTTCGCTGGTGTTGTGTGTGGAGTGGCGCTTTGCTGGTGGTGTGTGTGGAGTGGCGCTTGGCTGGTGGTGTACGTGGAGTGATATTTGACTGTCTGTGCACGGAGTGGTGCTTGGCTGGCGGTGTGCGTGGAGTGGCGATTGTCTGTCGGTGTGCGTGGAGTGGCTATTGGCTGGTGGTGTGCGTGGAGTGGCGCTTGGCTGGTGTTGTGTGTGGAGTGGCGCTTTGCTGGTGGTGTGTGTGGAGTGGCGCTTAGCTGGTGGTGTGCGTGGAGTGATACTTGACTGTCTGTGCACGGAGTGGTGCTTGGCTGGCGGTGTGTGTGGAGTGGCGCTTGGCTGTCGGTGTGCGTGGTGTGACTTTTGGCTGGTGGTGTGCGTGGAGTGCTGCTTGGCTGGTGGTGTGCGTGAAGTGGCGCTTGGCTGGTGGTGTGTGTGGAGTGGCGCTTGGCTGGTGGTGTGCGTGGAGTGATACTTGGCTGTCTGTGCACGGAGTGGTGCTTGGCTGGCGGTGTGTGTGGAGTGGCGCTTGGCTGGATGGTGTGCGTGGAGTGGTACTTGGCTGTCTGTGCACGGAGTGGTGCTTGGCTGGCGGTGTGTGTGTGGAGTGGCGCTTGGCTGGATGGTGTGCGTGGAGTGGTGCTTGGCTGGCGGTGTGTGTGGAGTGGCGCTTGGCTGTTGGTGTGCGTGGAGGGACTTTTGGCTGGTGGTGTGCATGGAGTGGTGCTTGGCTGGTGGTGTGCGTGGAGTGGCGCTTGGCTGGTGGTGTGTGTGGAGTGGCGCTTGGCTGGTGGTGTGCTTGGAGTGATACTTGGCTGTCTGTGCACGGAGTGGTGCTTGGCTGGCGGTGTGTGTGAAGTGGCGCTTGGCTGGATGGTGTGCGTGGAGTGGTACTTGGCTGTCTGTGCACGGAGTGGTGCTTGGCTGGCGGTATGTGTGGAGTGGTGCTTGGCTGGATGGTGTGCGTGGAGTGGTGCTTGGCTGGCGGTGTGTGTGGAGTGGCACTTGGCTGGATGGTGTGCATGGTCTGGTGCTTGGATGGTGGTGTGGGTGGACTGGTGCTCGGCTGGCGGTGTGTGAGTAGTTACTTTCTGTTGGTCACCACACACACTGCTAGTTGAGTGACACTCCACGCAGTCCATCATTTTGTGTAGTTGCAGTGTCAGAAATGTGGGCGTGTGAAAGTGATGGGCCCTTGAATGGCGCTGTCTGCTGGTGTGAGTGTTGTAATGTGATGGGTCCACGGCTGGCGGTGTGAATGTTTTGTATGTGTCACACGTATGAAAGGTGTCTGAATGGCCTGTAAAGAGGTTGGTGCCTTGACGTGGCTTTACAGCTCACGAGCTGTGAGTCAGTGGTTCAGTTTATCATACTTTCAATTATACGCAGTGTATTTCATTTTTGGGAAATTACTTGCGAATACAATTGTATGTACTGAATCATCACTCACCCTCGTGCCAAATCCAACCAGTATGTGTGTGTGCTTGCGGATTAGATGGCTGTGCAGTAATATTTGTCTTTTTTCTCTTTCTGAAGTAGGGTGTACCTTGTCCCTTTTTGTGAATGTTGTAATGTGTTGCTTTTCCCACCGGATGGTGTCAATGGTCTGGTGTGTATCAAGTATGAAAGGTGCGTGAATGGCCTGTAAAACGGTTGGTGCCTTGTCGTGGCTTTACAGCTCACGAGTTGCGAGTCACTGGTTCGGTTTTTATGCATTTATTTATTGACAGAGCATTTCATTTTGTTGAAATATCTTGTTAATAAAATTTTATGTACTGAACCATCACTCGCCCTCGTGCCAAATCCAACCTGTATGTGTGTGTCTTTGAGAAATAGATAGCCGTGCTTGAATGTTTGACTTTTGAGTAACTCTGTTAAGGTGTACATTATAGCTATAAATAACTTACTAAATTTAGATATTATTGTTAAACCATGGGAGTATATGGTCATATCTTTCTGGTGAATTCTATTGGTTTTTTTTATCCACAATCTCCTGCAAACTTGAAAATGTCTGTCACAATTTCCATGCAATATTGTCCCAAGAATCACACGCTCTCAAATGGAAAACTTAATTCATTCAAAACAATTTGGTTTTGCAAGGGGGTTCCCATGAGTTGTTGGCCCGGGGCTCGGCAGGCATCTTTGGAAACTACCAAACCCAAACAGTTCTGAAAACTAGACACCCGGGGGAGTCCAGGGAGGTATGGCATGCGTGGGTCCCCCAATGTTTTCCTACCCAGAAATCCCTGCAAACCTTAAATGTAGGTTAAAAAAACACTTTTCCATACATTTTTGCGTGGGATCTCCATGCCGGCACAAATGTCCTACCACCCAGCGTTCCCCTTGATCTCCCGAGTAAAATGATACCTCACTTGTGTGGGTGGGCCAAAGACCTGTGACTAAGGTGAGGTGCTTAATTTGTCAATCCCAAACACTACAATTTTTAAAAATTCATTTTTAGCCTGTTCTGCTTCGGGGCACCCATACAAGTGAGGTATCATTTTACTCGGGAGAACAAGGGGAACGCTGGGTGGTAGGACATTTTTGCCGGCACTGAGATCCCACGCAAAAAAGTTTGAAAAAGAGATTTTTTTACCTAATTTTAAGGTTTGCAAGGAATTCTCGTTAGGAAGACATTGGGGGACTCACGCATGCCATACCTCCCTTGACTCCCCCGGGTGTCTAGTTTTCAGAACTGTTTGGGTTTGGTAGTTTCCAAAGATGGCCGCTGAGCCCCAGGCCAAAAACTCAGGTCCCCCCCCAAATAAAGAAGGTAGTTTTGCTATAGGTTATTTTAAATTCTCCACCGTACGATTTGGACCTTTTCCTGTTGCAGCCACTATGCCTACCCACGCAAGTGAGGTACCATTTTTATCGGGAGACCTGGGGAACGCTGGGTGGGAGGACATTTGTATGAGCCCAGTGATGCCACGCTTTCCCAGACAGAAAAGTGTGAAAAACAGATTTTTTCTGCTAAAATTGAGGTTTGCAAGGGATTCTGGGTAAAGGAACATTGGAGGATCCACGCCAGCCATACCTCCTTGGAAGCCCCCGGGTGTCTACTTTTCAGAAATGTGTGGGTTTGGTAGGTTTCCCTAGATGGCCGTCTAGCACGGGGCCAAAAACCCAGGTAGTCCCTCTTGCAAAAGCTGGTGGTTTTGACATTGTCAAAACCACCAGCTTTTGCAAGAGTGGAAAAGGCGCAATTCGTACGGTGGAGACTTAAAAATTACCTTTAGCAAAACTACCTTATTTTTTGGGGGGGTCACCTGAGCTTTTGGCCCGGGGCTCGGCGGGCATCTTTGGAAACTACCCAACCCAAACAGTTCTGAAAACTAGACCCCCGGGGGAGTCCAGGGAGGTATGGCATGCGTGGGTCCCCCAATGTTTTCCTACCCAGAAATCCCTGCAAACCTTAAATTTTAGTTAAAAAAACACTTTTCCATATATTTTTGCGTGGGATCTCCGTGCCCGCACAAATGTCCTGCCACCCAGCGTTCCCCTTGATCTCCTGAGTAAAATGATACCTCACTTGTGTGGGTGGGCCAAAGGCCTATGACTAAGGTGAGGTGCTTAATTTGTCAATCCCAAACACTACAATTTTTTTAAATTCATTTTTAGCCTGTTCTGCTTTGGGGCACCCACACAAGTGAGGTATCATTTTACTCGGGAGAACAAGGGGAACACTGGGCTGTAGGACATTTGTGCCGGCACGGAGATCCCATGCAAAAATGTATGAAAAAGTGTTTTTTTAACCTAATTGTAAGGTTTGCAGGGAATTCTGGGTAGGTAAACCTTGGAAGACCCACGCATGCCATACCTCGCTGGACTCCCCCGGGTGTCTAGTTTCCAGAAATGTGTAGGTTAGGTAGGTTTCCCTAGATGGCCGCCGAGCCCCGGGCCAAAAACTCATGGGAACCCCCTTGCAAAACCCGGTTGTTTAGTGATAGGTTGCTTTGATGTCGCCTCCTCAGGTTTGGGGCTCTTGGCTGTCGCAGGTCCTTGAGCCACCCACGTAAATGAGGTACCATTATTTTCGGGAGACCTGGGGGAACGCTGGGTGGGTGGAAATTTGTTGATCCACGCAGATTCCGGAACTTTCCATCACAGAAACTTGAGGAAAATGCATTTCTTTTCACAATCGTTTAGCTTTGCAAGGGATTCTGGGTAACAGAACCTGGTGGGAGGCAGTCGAGTCACCCCATCCTGCATTCCCCTGGGTGTCTAGTTTTCAAAAATGTATAGGTTTGCTAGGTTTCCCTAGGTGCCGGCAGAGCTAGGGTTTAAAAACAAAAGGTAGGCTCTTTGCCAAAAAAGGGCACGATTTCACCGCGAAATTGAGGTGCAAACATGATACATTTTGCGCTGTTTCCTGTCGCAGGCACTAGGCAGACCCAGGCAAGTGAGGTACCATTTTTTTTGGGAGACCTGGGGGAACGCTGGGTGGGTGGAAATTTGTTGATCCACGCAGATTCCAGAACTTTCCACCACAGAAATGTCAGGAAAGTCCGTTTTTTTATCAATTTCTTAGCTTTGCAAGGGATTCTGGGTAAAAGAACCTGGTGGTAGGCAGTCGAGTCACCCCATCCTGAATTCCCCTGGGTGTCTAGTTTTCAAAAATTTATAGGTTTGCTAGGTTTCCCTAGGTGCCGGCAGAGCTAGGGTTCAAAAACAAAAGGTAGGCTCTTTGCCAAAAAAGGGCACAATTTCACCACGAAATTGAGGTGCAAACATGTTACATTTTGCGCTGTTTCCTGTCGCAGGCACTAGGCAGACCCAGGCAAGTGAGGTACCATTTTTTTTGAGAGACCTGGGGGAACGCTGGGTGGGTGGAAATTTGTTGATCCACGCAGATTCCAGAACTTTCCACCACAGAAATGTCAGGAAAATGCGTTTTTTAGTCAATTTCTTAGCTTTGCAAGGGATTCTGGGTAACAGAACCTGGTGGTAGGCAGTCGAGTCACCCCATCCTGAATTCCCCTGGGTGTCTAGTTTTCAAAAATGTATAGGTTTGCTAGGTTTCCCTAGGTGCCGGCAGAGCTAGGGTTCAAAAACAAAAGGTAGGCTCTTTGCCAAAAAAGGGCACAATTTCACCGCGAAATTGAGGTGCAAACATGTTACATTTTGCGCTGTTTCCTGTCGCAGGCACTAGGCAGACCCAGGCAAGTGAGGTACCATTTTTTTGGGAGACCTGGGGGAACGCTGGGTGGGTGGAAATTTGTTGATCCACGCAGATTACAGAACTTTTCACCACAGAAATGTCAGGAAAGTGTGTTTTTTTGTCAATTTCTTAGCTTTGCAAGGGATTCTGGGTAACAGAACCTGGTGGTAGGCAGTCGAGTCACCCCATCCTGAATTCCCCTGGGTGTCTAGTTTTCAAAAATGTATAGGTTTGCTAGGTTTCCCTAGGTGCCGGCAGAGCTAGGGTTCAAAAACAAAAGGTAGGCTCTTTGCCAAAAAAGGGCACGATTTCACTGCGAAATTGAGGTGCAAACATGTTACGTTTTGCGCTGTTTCCTGTCGCAGGCACTAGGCAGACCCAGGCAAGTGAGGTACCATTTTTTTTGGGAGACCTGGGGGAACGCTGGGTGGGTGGAAATTTGTTGATCCAAGCAGATTCCAGAACTTTCCACCACAGAAATGTCAGGAAAATGCGTTTTTTAGTTAATTTCTTAGCTTTGCAAGGTATTCTGGGTAACAGAACCTGGTGGGAGGCAGTCGAGTCACCCCATCCTGAATTCCCCTGGGTGTCTAGTTTTCAAAAATGTATAGGTTTGCTAGGTTTCCCTATGTGCCGGCAGAGCTAGGATTCAAAAACAAAAGGTAGACTCTTTGCCAAAAAAGAGCACGTTTTCAATGCAAAATTGCGGTGCGACCACGTTGCGTTTGGCGCTGTTTCCTGTCGCAGGCACTAGACAGACCCAGGCAAGTGAGGTACCATTTTTTTTCGGGAAACCCGGGAGAACGCTGGGTGGGTTGCAATTTGTTGATCCACGCAGATTCCAGAACTTTCCACCACAGAAATGTGAGGAAAATGCGTTTTTTTGTCAATTTCTTAGCTTGTAAAGGGATTCTGGGTGACAGAACCTGGTGGTAGGCAGTCGAGTCACCCCATCCTAAATTCCCCAGGGTGTCTACTTTTCAAAAATGTATACACATTTGATTGTGTGTGTCTGAGTCCCTCCTGAGGCGGAAGCCAGGAGGCTGTGTCATTTTGTGCTGCATTTGACTTTACTTGCTTTTAAAACTGAAAATAACTGCAAAAATCGGCGTTTTTATTACTCACTCGTAATTTTGTCTAAATAGCTTGATCTTAAGAAGCTTGACTCTTTGACTCCATCCCCCCTCTTTCCCGCTGCCCTGGGCCACTCCCAGCCGAGTATTGACGCTGTGGAGTTGGTCCCGGGCACAGAATTGCGGCGGCCATCTTGTGTGTGGGTGGGTTCTACAGCGCTCTAGTTGAGCATAAAAGGGGATGTCTACTCCTCCGCGCAGCGGACGCGCTGTGTGGGCGCGCCTGACTCGCGCCGGAGTCGTGCCAGAGTCCTGCCCGTCTGCGCCCGTCCGCGGCCGACCGGGCCCAGGGTTCAGGGACTCTGTCACCTCTGTTACATACTCTCCCTGTGCCCTGAGAAATCTACAACCCGAGCACTGTCATCTACCCCCTGCCTGCCTGGATTGTATCTCCGCACTGGGCATCGCGCGCACAGTCTCCCCTCCTCACCCTATTGCCCATCCCCTAGGTTGTACGGATAATCAAGACTCACGCATACGTGTACTATATTTAAATACGCGATCTTTTGTAAAACATCATGCTGACCTTTTTATTTTACTCACCAATGAGCCCCCTGATATTCTTTTAATCACCGAAACTTGGTTAACTGATGATTCTCTCCCCGATATCCTGGTGGCCCTACCCCCTGACTACTATATGTTTAACATCAATCGTCCCCCCGGACGTGCCGGTGGTGGGGTGGCAGCTGTGATTCGTAAGGAGCTCAAATTCATCTCTACATCCTCCTTCACTCTTGCCGATGTAGATAATCTTATCATCAGTCTTGGAACAGGAGAGGGAGCCCTTACTCTCATTGTCCTCTATCGTCCCCCGTCCTCCATGCCTTTGTTCCCTGCCACCTTTAGTGAACAATTAGCCAATCTGATCACCTCATCCGCCCGACTCGCTATCTTTGGCGATTTTAACTATTGGTACGATGACAGTGCTGCTGGCCCCCACGCTGCGGAGCTGTTCGAAGTCCTCTCTAACTTCAACATGCACCAACATGTCTCTTCCCCCACTCATGCTAGGGGTCACATATTAGACCAAATCTGGACCTACAACCTCACTCTCTCCTGTCCTGTGGTCACCCCCTGTATTTGGTCGGACCATCATTTAATCGACACGGTGATCACAGTCAGGGGTCGTGTCAAAGCTCCTGCCGTAGCAGGTGGGGTTGCTTGCAAATGGGGCACCCTTGATTCGAAAGGTTTTCTGTCCTCCCTGGCTGACACTCAACCTCCATTGCGTCGCAACGCGACAGTCCAGGTCTTGGAAGATGATTTTTCCAGCTGGATCACCAAAGCAAGTGATCTTTTCGCCCCTCTTTCCAAATTTCCCCGTTCTCGCCACAGCAAGTCACACAGGTGGTTCAATACCTCCCTGAAATCCCAGCAACTTAAACTGCGCCAGATGGAACACAGGTGGAGACGCTCCTACCTACCACCCGACAGAGTGGCTTACGTCGAGGCACGAAAAATATACAAAAGTGCTATTATAGCTGCCAAATCCTCACACTTCTCTGACAGAATCTCCGCTGCCCCTAACAAGTCCAAGGAAATATTCAGAATCATGGGCGAGTTGACGCCAGAACCCTCCCTTCCCAGGTCCCCACCCAACAATCCTGTGATGCTTTAAATAGCTTTTTCACAGAGAAGATCATCAAGATCAAGAACACTATTCCCCCTGCCCCTCCTGCCGCTCCACTTGCCCCTTCCCCTGGAAACCCATCTTCACTGTTACACTCTCCCTTCCTCGATTCTTCCTCCCTTGCCAAACTCGCCTCTCGAGTCAAATCTGGCTCCCCCAATGATTGTTGCCCTCCCTCTGTTTTCAGGGACATCTGCGTGGCCCTGCCGAACTGCATCTTGCCTCTACTAAACACCTCTTTTGAGGCCGGCATTGTACCCAACTCCTTTAAGGAGGCTGCCTTGGTACCATTGCTAAAAAAACCTGGAGCTGATCCAGAGGACCTTGCCAATTATCGGCCTATTTCTCTCCTGCCTTATCTCTCTAAGATCTTGGAGGCACATGTCACCAGCTGCCTCTCTCAGTTCATCGAGTCCTCCGGCCACCTCGAGCCTAACCAAGCCGGCTTCAGACCTGCCCATTCTACTGAGGCTGTGATCCTGGCGGTTATGGACTCTCTCAAGAGCAATGCCGATAAAGGGTCTCCTCAGGCTCTGATCCTTCTGGACCTGTTGGCAGCGTTCGACACGGTGGACCATAACATCCTCCTCCACTGTGTCGAGCAAGCCGGCATCCGGGGTTCGGGCCTGGCCTGGATTCAATCCTTCTTGACAGGCAGAACCCAGGCTGTCCACTTGGGTCCTTTCACAGCCACCCGGGAACTATTCACCTGTGGAGTGCCTCAGGGTTCCTCTCTGTCTCCCCTGCTTTTTAATCTTTATCTTCGCCCGCTCATCCACTCCTTGAAGAGCTGGGACATCACCGTCTTCAATTACGCAGACGACCTGCAAATCATTTTTCCTCTCAACACTTCTAACGCAGCTCTCAACTGTCAGGCGGTCATGTTACATATCCAGCAATGGATGAACCTCAATCAGCTTAAGCTGAACCCAGGGAAGACAGAGCTAATTCTCCCGGGCAGCAGCTCCACCCATTGGGGCCCACAGTTCTGGCCTGTAGAGTTGGGTTCCCCGCCCATTCCGGCTAAGTCGGCAAAGAGCCTGGGGATTATTATCGATCCTGAGCTCTCCCTCAAGCCTCAGGTTGGTGCAGTCGTATCCTCCTCTATGTTTCAGCTCATTAGAATCAGGAAAGTTTCCCACCTCCTATCGCCTGAAGCCTTGATACAAGTTCTGATCGCCCTAGTGCTCTCCCGCCTGGATTTCTCCAACTCCCTGTACCATGGCCTACCGAAATATCTGCTTCATAGGCTGTAAATTGTGCAGAACCAGGCGGCCCGACTAGCCTATAAGATCCCGAAGTGGCAGTCTGCAAAACCATTGCTTCGCAAACTCCACTGGCTGCCGGTCGAACAGAGAGCCGCGTTTAAGATCGGCTGCCTGACCTACAAAGCTGTGACTGGTACGTCTCCCGCCTTCCTAAGATCTCTAGTGACACCTTACCGTCCAGCACGTAACTTACGGTCCTCCCATCGTCAACTTCTGACTGCAGTTCCAATCAAACTTAAAAAATATGGTGGCTGCAGATTTGCCCATCTAGCCCCCAAACTTTGGAACCAGCTGCCGTTATTGCTGAAATCTTCCATGTCTCTGCTGGAATTTAGAAAATGTCTTAAAACCAATCTCTTCACACGATCTGGCTAGCTCCCCTCCTCCACATCTCTCAGCACCACCAAGCGCCAGGAAACCTACGGTGACAGAGCGCTATATAAGTCTCCCTTAAGATAAGATAAGATAAGGTATAGGTTTGCTAGGTTTCCCTAGGTGCCGGCAGAGCTAGAGTTAAAAAACAAAAGGTAGGCTCTTTGCCAAAAAATGGCACATTTTCACTGCGAAATTGCGGTGCGACCACGTTGCGTTTTGCGCTGTTTCCTGTTGCAGGCACTAGGCAGACCCAGGCAAGTGAGGTACTATTTTTTTTGGAAGACCTGGGGGAACGCTGGGTGGGTAGAAATGTGTTGATCCACGCAGATTCCAGAACTTTCCACCACAGAAATGTGAGGGAAATGCTTTTTTTTGTCAATTTCTTACCTTTGCAAGGGATTCTGGGTAACAGAACCTGGTGGGAGGCAGTCGAGTCACCCCATCCTGAATTCCCCTGGGTGTCTTTTGTCAGAGAACCAACATTTTTTACATAGTTTTGGCATTTTTCTGGGACATAACCTATTTTTGCTATTTTTAGAGCTTTCAACCTCCTTCCAGTTAATGGTAGAAATGAGTTTGAAAGCAATAATGGATCCTGAAAAGCTATACATTTTCGAAAAGTAGACAAATTCTGAATTCAGAAAGGGGTCATTTGTCTAAATCCATGAAGGTTTCTTTATAGAAACTAGCAGGTAAATATTGGAATAATTGAACATTTGTTGAAAAAAACAGCCTTTTGTCTCAACGTTTTCACCTATAACTTCTTGTAATTTTGACAGCTCTTGGAAAGCAATATACCGTTACATCCGTTAGACCTTCCTGGTTGTGGGGATATATAGGACTTGTAGTTTCACCAAGAACCCGACGAACCCAGATCCAAAAACTGAGCAGTAACTTGCAATGGTATTTTATTATAAACTGGGTATAGAGCACTTATTCTTGGAAAATGTATACATGGAAAAATCTGTATGAAAGACACCTATGTATTTCTGAATTGGGTACAAATTATAGAGTTTAGAAACAGTATATATTTGCACATTTTCAAAATTGGGAATACTCATACTAGCATGAGAATTATTGGTCATCATTTTTCAAAAAGATTATTTTTTTACACAATGTCTTTCATTGGGAAGGGAGAAATGCATGAAAACTCAATAGGTTATAACAGTTGATTTACAAATCTGAATTACCCTAAGTCTCCCGATAAAAACGGTACCTCACTTGTGTGGGTCGGCCTTGTGCCTGCGACAGGAAACGGCGCAAAATGCAACGTGGTCACACCTCAATTTTGCAGTTAAAAATTGACCCTTTTATGGCAAAGTGCCTAGCTGTAGTTTTTTCACCCTAGCGCTGCCGGCACCTAGGGAAACCTAGCAAACCTATACATTTTTGTACCTCACCCCATATCCGTCACATAACGTCCCTTCACCAGCCGCACCAAGTCCTCCCCCCTTGCATCCGTCCCCACCGACACCTGTGCGCGGCACTGCCTGCCCAAACCACTTCCCGCTCTGTCCCCAACCTTACCTGGTGTCAAGGCCGGAGTCCGCACTGGATCCCGCCGCCGAACCAGTGGAGCTGGGGGGGCCGTCACTCTGCGCGCTTCAAGCCGTGGCCGTACCAGCAATATACTTCCAACAGCGTTACTGCTCCCCCTCCCCCTCCTGAATCTCCCCTTCCTCCTCTGACTCCCCATCCCCACACACTTGTAATCCCCACAACTCCTGGTCGCTCCCTGGGGACTCCCCCCGGCTCAACCCCGCCTTCTCCTTACACACCCTCATCAACGCACTCAAATCCACGCTCTCTCTCCGTCCATCCGGCACACATGACCCGTAGGCTGTCTCCACCATGCTGCCTCGCACTCCCCGCCCCCCCGGCGGCCATCTCGACCCTTCGGGGTGGGGCAGGAGGGGACTTATCGCCCGCCATCTCCTGTGCTCTCCTGCTTGGTCCCTCATTGGAGCACGACCGCCCGTACAAGGCAGAGCCGGCCCATCCCCTTGGTGGACAGGAGCCGCAAGCTGCTCTCCCGAGCGCCTCTCCCACCGCTCCTGCCAAGGAAAAAATGTGGAGTCCAGCATGCCGGGAAAAAAAGACCCCCCAGTTCCCCCAACTCGCCCCCCTCCCCCCAGCCCCTCTGCGGTCCCCTTCCCCACCCCACGGAATGTCCCCCCCTCCTAGCCGGTGGCTCATGCCACCCCCATCGCTCCCCCCAGCCCCATCCCCCCATTCCCCCATGACACCTGCTGTGGCTCCCCCACCCCCCCAGCCCGAGCCACCCCAGACTGGCCCCCCGCCCCATGCCACCCAGCCCCCTCCTGCCTTAATCCGACCCCCCACAACCAACCTCCCCCCTGGCATGTCCCCCAGGCACCCCACACCCCACTCCCCCTCCCCCACCTCGCATCTCCCAAGTGCCCCTCCCCCCACTCCCCCACCCCCTCCCCCCTTGCACCCTCTTAGGAGACGGCGACCTACTAGACCCCACCATACTCCCCTCCCCCCCAGACAAGGATCCCCAGTCAACATCAGTCTCCCCACCCTCCCTGCCCCCACCCCCTCCCCCTCCATATCAGATTCCTCAATTAACAAAGGGAACCCTGCCCCCCCTCCCCCTGTCCCCATCGCTCTTCCCCTGGCACCTCCCTCGCTCCCTGCTGCCCAGCATATCCCCTCCTTGCCCCCCTCCCTGTGGCACTGGCAGCTCTCCCTCCCCCATTGCCGCATCATCCCTCCCTACCGCCCGCCCCCCTGCTCCGCCCACAAACTCCAGGTGTCCCCTGCCCCTCGTGCCCCTCTTTCCTCCCACCCTCCTCCGCTTTCCGCCTGCCGTTGTAGCTGCCCGGCCCCCCCTCCCACTCTCTGCCGCTCTCCCGCCCCCCCTCCCGCTCCCCGCTGCTCTCCCGCCCCTCCCACCCTCACCGCGAGCACTCAGCGGCCGAGACCGCGGGGGCTCGCACGCCAGGACAGCTGCCGCGGCGCCGCTCGCAGCGCGCCGCGGCGGCCTCACTTGTACTTCTGGCCTCACGAGGTCCAAGCGGCCAGCGTCTCCCAGGAACCGCAAGGCCTCCACCACCCAGGGATCGTCCATTCTCGCCATGCCTCCATGCCTCCAAGACCGACCGCCAACCAGAAAAAAGCACTGCGCAGTACCACTGTACCTGAAACAACCACTAACAGGTACGCTACCACAGAAACACACCCAAGCCAACAATAAAAAACTTGCGCCAAGCCCCCCACCGGCTGCTATGTCACTGCCACCGAAATTGTGGTCAGTGTCACAAAATGTCCGGTCATATACCCTCCCAGCCCGACCAGCGCAAGCCCCAGCCCAAAGGGTGCCCAAGAACCTACCCCAGCCCAAACAGCCCAAAAAAACCCCTGTGATTCCTGGCCGTCCTCCCCCCCCCTCCCTTCGGGCCCCAAAAACCCCCGGGGTGGCAGGCCTCCCGGTGGTTGGCCGCCCCCCCCTAAAACCCCATTCACTTTCCCTTCCTCGATTCTTCCTCCCTTGCCAAACTCGCCTCTCGAGTCAAATCTGGCTCCCCCAATGATTGTTGCCCTCCCTCTGTTTTCAGGGACATCTGCGTGGCCCTGCCGAACTGCATCTTGCCTCTACTAAACACCTCTCTTGAGGCCGGCATTGTACCCAACTCCTTTAAGGAGGCTGCCTTGGTACCATTGCTAAAAAAACCTGGAGCTGATCCAGAGGACCTTGCCAATTATCGGCCTATTTCTCTCCTGCCTTATCTCTCTAAGATCTTGGAGGCACATGTCACCAGCTGCCTCTCTCAGTTCATCGAGTCCTCCGGCCACCTCGAGCCTAACCAAGCCGGCTTCAGACCTGCCCATTCTACTGAGGATGTGATCCTCCACCGGCTGCTGTGTCACTGCCACCGAAATTGTGGTCAGTGTCACAAAATGTCCGGTCATATACCCTCCCAGCCCGACCAGCCCAAGTGTTATATTCTGATCATCTCTTTCCCTGCTGCTCAGCCTGTGTGTGTGTGATGTCATTAGAATGTTCGTGTATGCATGGTTTGAATGTGTGATCAGTTTGAATGAGTGGGGTTGAGCAGCTGGATGCTGCTCCCGGTGGGGTCTTCCTTTCTACCAACTTTAAATAATAAATCTATTTAAGAACATCAACGACTATTGGATCTACTTATATTATAGTACCAAATATCATTGCAACAATGGCGACGATGGAGAAAGAACTACGCGTGCAGGAACTATATTTGATACGTGGAACTACAAGATGTGAAGAAAAGCTTTTTAAAGAAGACAAGCAACGCCTTTTGATGCCCCACCGGTGTCATGATACATCTGACAGCCTACTGAATCCATCTTTTCTAAAGGTATGTTTTGGGCGTTGGACAATGTTTGACTCATATTGCTTTAAATCAACCTGTCTACAAATGGTTATTTTAAATATTTTGTGAGCTGGAGTTTGAGACCTGAAACCTGCTATTACGACCAATTTTGGGATGTTTTGAACTTTGCTTCTGTCATCCGTTAAATATGCTTTCATTGTGGATGAGCAACTTTCTTTCGACGTTTTTACCTTCATAAATATGCTGTGTCAAATTCAAAAACAAGGATTGATGAGGTTACGTTGATGTTTCACGTAGTTTGAACCTCTTCACTGTGGGAGCAATTGTTAAGCCTTTTCTCTGACCATCCGTGCATATTTCCGTTTCTGGATTTTTAAAACGGTAAAGTTCGTGACTAAAAAGACATGTGTGTGGAGTGAATGGCTTGAAACCTGCCTGCCTACACACTATTTATTCTGAATGTTTGGAATACTTTGCTACTTAAACCTGCCTACTTGCACTGCATCGTTGGTTTCAAACAAGAAGAGACCTGGATATTTTAATCGGAATGTGTTTGTCTCTCTGGGATCGCATTTTCATTTCACTTTTACTGTGCCTCAAGAGCCTCTTTTTCAAACGGTTTCATGTGGTGTTTTATTTTACACTGGAAAGGATTTAATACTGTGTGTGGAGCCCATGTGTGATCAACGGCACATTTTCATTTTGTTTGGATTTGAAAATGATTACCTGTGACGTTAATCTTCTGTGTGCCAGCCGATATCCATCCTGAAGGAATCTTTCAGCTTTGTTGTCCCAGCATTCCAAAACGTAGTTTGAGCAGGCTGTGAATGATGAGTCATCACGCTGTGATGACAGGAAAGTCGTAAACCAGCAGAGACACTGCGTGATTACGTTTGCCTGACACCTACCCGGAACTATGAAGTGTCCTGAGAAAGCGTCATAATTCACTTTCTGTATCAGCAATGTTTTATGGAGAAATAATTACACGGACTTTAAGAAGTGGAGCTGCGCATTGAGTCAACGGTGACTACATTTATTTTGTCAATTTATTTTTTTGCAAAGCTAAGGTCTTACAACATTATCGTGACAACGGTGAGTACTTTTATTGTTTTAGTTTCTTATTTTGAAGTATTTGCTAAACACATGTGTATTGATTTACATGTTTGTGTTCAGAGTGACTGATTTATTCACTTTTACTGCGTGGAACTGTTATGTGCTGAAATACTTTATTCAAGTGCTTCTTTACTGTTATTTTGATGGATTAATTTACGTTTACTGAATTGAGCTACTTATGTACTGAAACCTTTGTTCAGGTGCTCATTTAATTATTTTTTTTAAGTGTTGATTTTAGTTGTCAGGTTTTACTATGCTGAGTCGTGGAAATGTTAGATTTTTCTTTATGGTAATGAACCACATATGTGCTCAATTTATTGGAGGTGTTTGCTTTAATTTGTTGAGCCATATAAGTGCGCAATTTGAGATGCGATGCTCAATTTAATGTATTTCTAGTGATTATTAAGTTGGAGCGTGTGATACTGATATATGTTTTGGAACTTCTTTTGGTAAGTGTTGAGATTTATTTATGCTGTATGTTTTGATGACCCACTTATTTCATAGTGCTCTATTCTAATAGAGGGTGTTCACATTTTTACTGCGAAGAGTCGTGCAGGGACTACATTTTCTTTTTTATTGCTTTGAACCACTTTAAATGCTCAAATGTTTTGAGGTGTTAAATTCTAGTGTGTATTTTTCTGAAAATTTGTTCTCCAGTTTGGATTTTTAGTATGCATATTTTGCGGAGCCACATAGGTGCTCATTGTTTGAGGCGCTCCATCTGTTTCAGTGTATTTTCTAAAGATTAATTCTCCAGTTTGGATTTTTAGTATGCATATTTTGCGGAGCCACATAAGTGCTCATTGTTTCAGGCGCTCCATCTGTTTCAGATTGAATTATATGAGGTTGCAGAATCCTCAGTTCTGTTAATGCTCAGTTGTATACATCTATTCATTTAGAGGTGTTCATTTATACAGAGTGCCGTTGGGAAGTCATATACTCCGTGCATTTTATTTAGTTGGGTTCCCTGTTTATTGCTTTTCGTGACAGTCTGGCCAACTGGCATGATTGGTGATATTTTGGGTTTGGTTTGTGATGGGGGATGGTGGTTATGTGATTTTGCATTGGTTTTGTGCGAGAGGATATTATTCCTCTTTTCGTGTTTTATGCAACAATTCTTATGTTATGCTATATTGCTATTTCATAATTTTTATTTACAGTCATTCATTTTCTTATATTGACTGCTTATTTGAAATCCTGACCTTGTCATCGTCAGGGCATACTGTATTTATTTTCTCTTGCTTTCTTTTGTGTTCATTGTTTTAAAAGAGGGAGATGTGTTATATTCTGATCATCTCTTTCCCTGCTGCTCAGCCTGTGTGTGTGTGATGTCATTAGAATGTTCGTGTATGCATGGTTTGAATGTGTGATCAGTTTGAATGAGTGGGGCTGAGCAGATGGATGCTGCTCCCGGTGGGGTCTTCCTTTCTACCAACTTTAAATAATAAATCTATTTAAGAACATCAACGACTATTGGATCTACTTATATTATAGTACCAAATATCATTGCAACACCAAGCCCCAGCCCAAAGGGTGCCCAAGAACCTACCGCCAGCCCAAACAGCCCAAAAAAAACCCTGTGATTCCTGGCCGTCCTCCCCCCCTCCCTTCGGGCCCCAAAAACCCCCGGGATGGCAGGCCTCCTGGTGGTTGGCCGCCCCCCCCCCTAAAACCCCATTCACTTCTTTTAGTATTTAAATTCTATTCAGTTGCTTAGTCACATTGTGTAATATTATTTTGGCTGAGTAATACCTCCTTTTCCCATAGTAGTCCCTTCTGCACGATTCAGGGTCGACTCCCAACCTGCCCACTTGGGTCGCACCACTTAGTCTGACATGACATATAGGTCCTGTCTCCAGCCATTATTAGCTGAAGTTTGAGGCACACAATGTACATAGTTTTAGTTTTTGCATATAAATAATGATACAGGATTTACAATTGTTTCTGTTGTGCTATGCCTTTGAATATACAACTCTGGGAATCTGGCCAATCTACTTACAGTAAGTAGATGTGAGTTGCCAATTTGGACACGCGTAAATAGTTGAGGTTTAGGATGATCGACTTACTAATGATCTTTCTTCTGTACATTCCTCGTTAAGCCTAGGGCTCTCTCCATTATATTTCAAAATATTTCTTTTTTAGACACTTTATTTCGGTGCCGAAATGGGTCTTATCTATAACAGTTTTAATATTTATATGCACTGTTTTTTCCACTGGTTTATTTAACTTCTATGTTCACTGTGATGCACGGTTGCTGTGACAACCTACTTAGTGAATTTCCGATATAGTGATGGCTTTCAATGGCGCCCGATGTAGTGAGCAAGGCGGCTTGCTGTCGAAACGCGTCTAGGCTATGCATTTGGATTACAAATTTCTGTGTTACATTCCCATGGAGTCAGCAGCAGTGTCTGTCATTTCGTGTTGCCAGGACTGGAAATATATTTATATATATATATATAGGCATTTCACCTACTATCATGTCCTTCCAAGTTCAGTCTGTCCTGCAGTAACCTGGCATTTCATGTCCTGACATTTCATATGCCGCCCATTCCTGTGACAAGACGAAACCCACATTGCATTACATATATGTGACTTTTTGATTAACTTAACAAAATCCCTTTCAACTAATATAATGCTGTGGACGTCAAACACTTGCAGCTGAAACCCCACCGCAAAACTAGGCGTTACACAGGTATTTGAAAAATATGGTCACTTTTGTAAAATATGAACATTGATGTTACATATGGGTCGTAAAGCTGAACAATGATCGTAACCAAACATTTAAGAATGAAATACATGGTATTTTTCACTGCACTCTGATAGCACTTCGACAACCCTTCAGTAGCCCTACAATCCAACGTAATTTCATCGACTGAAGTCTCCGCAAAACTGTTAGTGATGTGCTTTACGAAAACATTGTGCATACGTACACCTCGACAGAACACAAATCCACACATTAGGGTTTTACCCCGAGACTCCACCATGTGAAAATATTAGATATCACAGACTGAGCACCATCTTCCCATGTTTAATAAATGGTCTGTCAAGGGGCAGCATTCACTCAGGTAATATAAATACTCACCACTGACATCTACACTGGTCTGTAGGTCATGGGTTGCAATCCAGGCAATTCTAAATCAGCCTTCACTCCTGCCGAGGTGGGAAACTCGAGTCCCATTAAACTGCTACATTTACAAGCTGCAGAAGTGTAGCGTCAAGGGATCTCTAATAGTTTTTACAAAAGGACCTACCAGGTGCTGAACTTGCAGTCAGATCCCTGGTGTTTCGAGCCCCATCAGTGAAACACTCTTGATTCTAACACTGAGGGTAGAACCAAAATAAATGCTGCTTACGGGACACCTGAAAACTCAGCGACTTAATCCTCCGATATATGGAACTCTGCCTGGACACAAGTCATAAGTAAATGGCATTATCATTTACATTGCCAATAGCTTAATCGTTTGCATATGCGAGACCTATTGCATTAGCACCCACACACAGGGGGCAGGGGCCGGAGAGCGGGCAGGAGAGAAAGCACAACGAATGAGGGGGCAGGAGAGCAAGCACAAGCAATGAGGGGGCAGGGGCAGGAGAGCAAGCGCAAGCAACAAGGGGGCAGGAGAGCATGCACAACAAACGAGGGGGCAGGGGGCAGGAGAGCAAGCACAGCCAGGGGGCAGGAGAGCAAGCACAACCAGGGGGCAGGGGAGCAAGCACAACCAGAGGGCAGGGGAGCAAGCACAGCGAGGGGCAGGGAAGCAAGAACAGCGATGGGGCAGGGGAGCAAGCACAACGAGGGGGCAGGGGAGCAAGCACAAACAGGGGGCAGGAGAGCAAACACAACCAGGGGGCAGGAGAGAAAGCACAGCCAGGGGGCAGGAGAGCAAGCACAGCCAGGGGACAGGAGAGCAAGCACAACCAGGGGGCAGGAGAGCAAGCACAACCAGAGGGCAGGGGAGCAAGCACAACCAGGGGGCAGGGGAGCAAGCACAACCAGGGGGCAGGGGAGCAAGCACAGCGAGGGGGCAGGGGAGCAAGCACAGCGAGGGGGCAGGGGAGCAAGCCCAACCAGGGGGAGGGAGAGCAAGCACAGCCAGGGGGCAGGGGAGCAATCACAGCCAGGGGGCAGGAGAGCAAACACAGCCAGGGGGCAGGAGAGCAAGCACAGCCAGGGGGCAGGGGAGCAAGCACAGCCAAGGGGCAGGGGAGCAAGCACAGGGAGGGGGCAGGGGAGCAAGCACACCCAGGGGGCAGGAGAGCAAGCACACCCAGGGGGCAGGAGAGCAAGCACAGCCAGGGGACAGGAGAGCAAGCACAGCGAGGGGGCAGGGGAGCAAGCACAGCAAGGGGGCAGGAGAGCACGCACAGCCAGGGGGCAGGGGAGCAAGCACAGTGAGGGGGCAGGGGAGCAAGCACAGCGAGGGGGCAGGGCAGGAGAGCAAGCACAGCAGAGCCATTACTCGGCGCCTCCAATGCCTGCCCAGAGTGGTGGTTGATGAGGCGCCCTTAGCTCCAGTACCACAGCTACAGGTCAGTCTCGTCCTCCAGGAATGGTCGAACCTGGACAGGCCCCCCCTCTCGGCTGCCAGTGAGTAGAGAACAGGGGAACGTGTTGACTTGTAGGAAGAAGGGGCAGAGCACGCTCTTCAGCTGCTCCTGGATGCCCGAGTTGGGGATCAGCCACCAGTGCTTCTGCTGCCCTCGGGGGCCGTCGTCTGGTTCTGGGGGGCGTCAGGAAGAGCCTTGAGACCACAGAGCAGTCCTCGGAGTCCACAGTCAGCACACCGCCCCCTCCGGCAGCGCACCCAGGAGGCAGTGGCACGGGGCGGGGGGCAGAGGAGGCATGTTGAATACGCTGGCACTGTAGGTAGTCCAGGCTGAGGGCGGCCCCGTGGTGCGGTTGCACAGCCTGGCACCGTCCACCCATGCCCAGAGCTGCCCCTCGGCCTGCGCCTCATCGTAGTCCTGCTCCGAGGGCGCGCACTGGTTGGCTCGGCTGGTCAGCAGCTGGCACTGCCCACGTGCCTGCAGGAAGTACCAGCTCTGCTCCCCGGGGCTGGACAAGTTGGCATGGGAGGGCAGGTGCCTGGCAGGGAAGTCCAGGGCCACATTCCTGGTGAGGGGCCCCCCCGGACACGAGGCCTGCAGGGCCTGTGTCTCGCCTTCTGCGTAGCAGCGCCGGGCCCCGGGCGGGGCTGGCACTCCCCGCGGAGCTGTTGCGCTTTTGCCATCCAGAGTGCCCTGCGGGTAGGAGGGGCGCAGACAGCCTTTAGGTTGACGTGGCATTGAGGCCCCCGGACGAGCATTTCAGAGGCATCCACTGGCCCCGGTCTGCGGATGAGTTCTGGGGAGGGTTGGCGCCGCTTGTCAAGGAGCCCAGGGCGTCGCCCCGGGGCTCTGTTGTCTCCAGCACTTTAGTACGAGGGCCGAGCGCTGGGCAGCAGAGTGCCTCTCAGGAGAAGGTGTGAAGTGCTCTCGGTTACTGGGCTTCTGCTGAGAGGCCCTTCGCCCTCTGCAAAGTCTGCTGGCAGCGAGAGGCCACGTGTGCGCAGAGAGCTGGCGCCTGGGACCGATAGATTTAGGGTGCTATGATGGCATGGGTATGGTAGCACTCTAAATAAGAGGCGCAGTTGAGAAATGTTAAAGGGGTGCTGTACAGGGGGTAATATAGACATGTCTTACCTCATATTGGATGTATGGTTTCCTCCACTCGGGGGTGATGTGGGCCGAAAGATACTCCGCGAACTTCATGCTGCCCCTGGAACCGCTGCCGTCAGCGGGTCATAGAGTGTTACACGGACCAGGGACCCGCTCCCTCCCGTGTGTGTCCCTTTCACGGTTCCTCTGCCCTTCTCTCCTGTTCCCTTTCACTGTAACCCTCCTTTCCTTTCCCTCCCTCTACACCCTCTTTCCACCTCTCTCTGCTTCTCAGCCCCTCTCCTTGTTTTCCCTCCATCACCTCCCTCTCCCCTCTGTTTGCGGACACGCAGCCATCTTCAGAGCGCTCACTACGTCTGCGCATTTCACCCGGCGTGACGTCATCGTCATGGTAACCACCTCCTCCTTACCAGCGATCAGAGGCAACCTACACCTTAGGGGAGGAGCGTAAAATGTCAACAGCCAATCCGAAGGTGCAGAGGAGGAGTTAAAATCGAGGGTCATGCATAAGTCTCCGCCTTACAAGAAAACCCGCCTATTAGTAAACAGAAAACCGGGGAGGGTGATGGTGGGTGGGAACAGAAGGGAGCGGAGCGCACCGTATGGTAAAGACTGCAAAGCATGTCGGCCGAGAACTTTTTTTTCAGCGCTTTACAGCGCTAACAACTAACAAGAACTGAACCATTTTCAGTATTATTTTGTTTACATCCTCTGCCTAGCTGTACCGTGGCTGCTATGTTCAAAAGGGTCAGCGTAACATTTATGGAACGGAAGGGCTTTACGGTGTAAGGTTCCATACCGGAGTACAGCCTCTGTTGACTTCGGAGCCTGATAGAAATATACACTTCAGTCGGAAATTGGCCTTCTAAGTTGAAAACACGAGATGCAACAACTGTGCATTCATGAAACAAGCAATGTTAAAAAAAAAGACTTCATTCTCAAAGGCAAGAGAGGAGCGCTCCACATGACCATGTTTCTCCGAGGCGAGGCAGGAATGCCTCGGAGAAAGCATCGTCTTTTTCAGATTCGGGGGCGTGGTTTTTGTTCTCTCCTCTTCCCATTGGCTGGAAGGTAAACTTCCAGCCAATGGGAAGAGGAGAGAACGAAAACAAGAAAGAAGAGAAAAAACACGCCCCCGAATCTGGAAAAGACGGGGCTTGAACCGAGTGTCGCCCCTCTCCTCCAATGGCTGGCCTCCGTTTAGGAAGCCAGCCAATGGAGAAGAGGGGCGGGTTCAAGCCCCCTACTAAGAGACATTAATTCTCGGCTGCGTGAGCACTGCTGCGCAGTGCAACACTAGTCCGAGACCTAAAAACATAGTTTTCATATGTAATGACATCACATGCAGAGGTGTTTCTGGAAGTGATATGGAACGGGTATTTAATTGGATAAGCAGTACACGAGGGAAAGAGCAAGTGGGGGAGGAGGGAGCACCATGGAGCACATGGGCGGGGTATTTGGGGAAGGAGCAGCACATGAGGGAGAGACCAAGAAAATCCTTGAGTACTGAAAGTACAATAAAAAAGTAGTTCCCTGAATTTGAGCAGCAGAAGAGTACAAGCATTCCAATCAAAAGGATCTCAAAGAAGCAAGCATATTAGAGCAACAAGAAAGCAACTAATGGTAAGCAGTAAGTGGGATTTAAGTCCACTGTGCATTTTTGATAGGGTCCAGCAGAGGTCTCTTGCAAACAGATCTGCTTACACCCCTGGCTTGAGCTTGTGCCTAATAGCAAATGTCTCAAGCACAATTTTATCAGATTCCACAGCACTCTGAAGTTTAAGGGCGATGCGCAGCACTTTATAAAATAATTAAATAAATATCTGGTACTTGAGTCCTATATGGATAACCCATGCAGAGGCGCAGGCCTGCACAATGCTGTTTCCAAATCATCGGAGTTTGCTGTTGGTGGCACGAAATGATCTAAGACTAAAAATAGGACAAATATGTTAGGAGAGTCTTCTGTCCGAAATAACGTAAGAATGAGATCATTAACTCATCTTTAGATTCCGAGGAAGTCCACCAGTCATCTTTAGTTCTTAAATTAATGTAGACACATACCAGAGCTGTGAACATTTCACTGGTAGGCCTCTGCATCTGGAGAAAGAGAAACTCCCTGCAATAAGTGTCTGTTGTCATAACTTCCTGTCCTTCTTGGTTCCTCCTTTGCAGACTTAGCCACCCAGGGTTTGCAGCTCGAGCTCTTCTCACCTCCCCTCAGATTTCCTGCATTACTCAAGCTGCCAGATGTGGCTCTCTCTGCAGACTTTCTATCTTTACGCCATTTGTGCATTTCCACTGTCAAAACCTCCATCTAACATACATTAATGTATATCACATCGACCCACAACCCAACCCTCAAGAACCTCCAGTATTATGCCCATATATACAGGAGGTTACGAGCAGGGAGATCAGTCAACCGCAGCTCACACATAGAACACGTTCTGCTCAGAGCTCCATCCCAGACCTAAAGCTGACATGAAGCTCTCCCTGGCTGCTGCCTCTGTTCTCCTCCTTGCTGCCTTCTGCTCTGAGGTCCTGGCTGCCCCTGGTGAGTGCTGATGCTTTAACTCTGCATTGTGAGTTGCAAGTGCCGGGACATTAAGTGCTTTCTCCGCTTAACCTTTCGACTCTTGGACCTACTATCAAGAGCCTTGATTGTTGTTTAATATGCAGGTGCATTGAATGCAGGCAGAATTACACAACACACACAGTGGATATGCCCACTTGGTCAGAACACCCAGAATGCACTAGGATGTAGAGCAGTTGTGAGTGTATGTGTGTGCCACCTTGTGTGTGCGCACACATAAGATGCTTGTATGAATTAGAATCGAAATGGGGTGGGATGACGAAACAGGAGAGAGAGGTATTACCGCTATTTGGGAACCAGAATGGGACCACGGTCAATTCCCGCTTTCGGCCAGGGAGGAAGGGTGGTCACTGACATCATGAGGGCATCGCTACTTCTGTTCTAGATTAGCAAAGGGTGTGTGTTCTCAAACTTTTACACCTCTGGTTTTCCTCTTCTACAGCCGGTGCAGATGCCCCAACCTCCTGCTGCTTCTCCTACGCCTCCAGGAAGCTCCCACAGAGCCACGTCCAGGATTATTTCTTCACCAGTAGCCACTGCTCCATGCCAGCTGTGATGTAAGTTGTCTAGCTTATTGGGTCACATCTTTCCAGCTTTCCCCCATTTTGTGGTGCAAACCACTGTACTAGAGTACTAGTTCTTTCAGTCTGATTCCACACTTAGTAACTCTGAAGTGGTCATTGAAGCTCTCACCAAGTCTTCCCAGTCCGGCAAGATCAGGCCTAAATTATCTGAATTGTTGGTTTGAACCTGAAAATATTGATGCTGAGCAGGCTTAGTTCACATGCTTACACCCCCACAATATAGATCAGTAACATTGAGCCTCCACCCCTGTCTTTTAAAGGTTAATAGGACAGCCCTAACAGAGAACACTATCGCTCGAGTTGGAAATGATTTAAATATTTGGCCAATATTGGAGGATAAATGGATGTATGATGCACTAGCCCCACACGCCTACCAGTTTCAAAGTACAATTGTTTTCAGTTCAAAATAATTTTATTAGGATATAAGGAGGTGTCAATACATAAAAAAGAAATAAAAACATATTGTCAAGAGTAAATAAAGCAAATTACAATTGTAGGATTGAGGTATAACAATGAAAAGGCAAGTATGAGAATTACAAAGCTATCAGATAAGTAACACAATGATGGGTAATGGTCAAGATGGGGATGATAAAAAGAAAAATGACCGTGAAGAAGGTAAAGGAATGAGAAGGCATTTAAGGGGGTTTAGAAACCTCTTGTTGAAGAGGGGGTAAGTGAAAGGAGTGTTTGGCACAAATATCTAGATATAAAGTTACTGGAAGCCATAAGTCATGTCTCTTCGGGGCGAGAGACAGCGGGTGAACAAAAGCTGTGTCAAGTCTATGATTGTGACAGACATTGTACCACCAGGCCTTAAACGTGATGTTATTAGAGTTCTTCCAGTTGACTGTAATATGTTGGAAACCAACAGCTAACAATAAGTCAATAATGCGAGTATTTGACTCAACATTATCCCAAACAGAAGACAGGCTACCCAAGAAAATGTATTCATAGGCAAAGGGAGTTTTAGTGTGGAAGATGGTATTGATTTGATTCCAGACCTGAAGCCAGAAAGCGTGTGTGAGGGGGCAGGAGAAGAGCATGTGAAATAACGTGGCTTAAGGTGCAGAACAGGACCAGCAGGTATCTGGGGTTAAAGGGAACCTTTTATGCAGCATGGATGGTGTGAACAGGAGCCGATTATATATAAAGAATAGTGTTTGCGTGAGGGAGGCAGATCTAGAGGCTTTGCGAAGTTTAGTCCAGACTTTGTCCCAAAGAGAAACAGGCCATGAAAGGGCAAAATCAGATTCCCACTTCTCCTCCACTGTAGATTTCAGGCGGGGGGAGGAGGTTCTATGCAAGTATTGGTAGATGGAAGATGCTGTAGGGTCTGCAAGTAAAAGGGAGTGGAGTGGCAAGGTCGGACTCGGTGAGCTAGTGGAAGTGGGAGGACAGGAGAGGGAATCATAGGCAAATGTTATCGCAGTTTTGAGGATTAGATATTTACGAGCAAAAGAGGGAGGGAGAGAGAAAGTCCGACTAAGATCCGAAAAAGATCTAAAATCAGAACCAAGGAAGAGTTGGGAAATCCAAATCAGACCCCGCTCCGACCAAGTCTTCCAATAAAAAGGCTTCTGATTAATAAGGACACTGTTATTGTGCCAGATAGTGGTATTGAGGAGTTCTGGGATTGAGGAAGGAGGGGCCGGGGAGGTGCATAGCAGTAGTTTGGTAGTGTATTTGTGTATAGGAGTTGAGAGGTGATGGGGTTTACGAGAGAAGGACAGATACTCAGCAAAAGAGAAAGGCGATAGAAAGAGGCGTTCAAGTTCAACCCAGACGGGAGAGGGGGTGGTAGGATCTTTCAACCAAAGGGAAGCTTGCTTCAGGAGGAAGGCTTTGTGATAATCAGGGAAATTTGGAAAATTTACCCCACCTTCCGATTTGGGAAGACGTAACCTGAATAAGGACATTCGTGATTTCTTCCCGGACCACAGGAAGGAGGAAAGAATGGTGTTAATTTTCTTGAAGAACTTGGCAGGGATTGGGAGAGGAATGTTGGAGATGATGTATAGGACTATAGGGGATAGCATCATTTTAATAGTATCGAGACGTCCCCACCATGAGAGGTAAAGAGGGTGCTATCTAGAGGTAAGGTCCGATAATTTTTGAGTGCATTTAGTGAGACAGAGTGAAATAGTGTCAGAAAGGGAAGGGGTAATATGTAGACCGAGGTACTTAATATGGGCTGGGCTCCAAGTGAAATGGGAAGCTTCAAAGTCGGGCTTGAAAGTGAATTTGGTAAAAGGGAGAATTTCGCACTTATCATTGTTTAACTTATACCCCGAAAGTTGAGAGTAAGTATGAACTTCATCGAGGAATGCAGGGATGGAAAGCAAAGGATTGGATATAAAAAGGAGAATGTCATCCGCATAAGCGGCAAGTTTTACATGAGCGTGGGGGGTTAGAAAACCATGAATATTTGGGTTTTGGCGGAGCCGTGAGAGGAAAGGTTCCAAGGCTAGGTTAAAGAGGAATGGAGAAAGGGGGCAACCTTGACGAACCCCTCTGCGTAAATCAAAAAAGGGAGAAATCAGACCATTAGTACAAACTGCTGCTCTAAGATTAGAATAAAGGAAAGAGATAAGAGAAATGAAATGGGGGCCAAATCCAAACCATTTTAAAGCAGAAAAAAGGAAAGGCCATTCAACTCTATCAGAGGCCTTCTCGGCATCTAAAGCAATGGCCGCCAGGGGATCAGGAAGGCGTGACGATTTGGAGAGGATATTGAAAACTAACCTGGTATTATCGGTGATGTAGCGACCTTTGACAAAGCCGGACTGTTCGGGGCCAAGAAGGTCTGGGAGGAAGGGATCTAATCTAATGGCAAGGGATTTGGCGTAAATTTTATAGTCGATGTTAACTAATGAAATTGGCCTATAATTTTTGCAGTGTTGGGTATCCTTGCCCTCCTTGGGTATAATGCATATGTGTGCATCAGAAAAGGTTCCAGAGGAGGCACCAGCAGCTGTGAAAGAATCAAGGAGGGAGTACAGCTTGGGTAATAGTAGAGTCTCGAAATGTAAATAGAATTCGACTGTAAAACCGTCTGGACCCGGAGCTTTGTCTTTCTTGAGGGAATGAAGTGCGGTGTGTAATTCATGAGGAGAGAGGGGAGTTTCAAGTTCAGATAAGTCAACAGGGAAGTTTGAGGGCGGTCGGATGGTAGTAAAAAAGGTATTAAGGGAGTCAGCAGAAGGTTGGGTTTCAGAGGAGTAAAGTGTGGAGTAGAAGCGAGAAAATTCCCCCAAAATATCAGCGTCTTTCTGTTTGAGGACAGAATTAACATCAAATACAGCTTCAATATTCAGTTTGTTTTGCTTAACCTTCAAATAATTAGCAAGAATCTTCCCCGCTTTGTTTTTCCCACCATAGAATTTCGAACTGGACTTTAATAAATACAAAGAAGCATCCTCTGTGGATTGTTTGTTAAACTTCATCTTGGCGGTAACAAGGTCAGTCAAACTCTCTTGGGAGTGGGAGGTGTAAAATGCATGTTCTAAATGTTTAATTTGGAGTAAGAGATCATTGGTGTACTTGCGGGCAGACTTTCGTTTTGCAGTGACATGACTGATAATGAAAGCTCTCGCTGCGGCCTTATATGCATCCCAAATAGTATGTTTTGCCAAAGAGGGTGTATCATTAATGTTAAAAAATTCAAATGAAAAATCCATGAAGGAGGAGGTAAACTTGGGGTCAAGAAGGAGGGAGTTATTAAAACGCCATCTCTTCGGGCCAGATGATTTAGGTAGGATGTCAATGTTAATCGTAACCGGGGCATGATCAGATAGCAAGATGGGGCCAATATCAGCTCGGGTGAGGGTTTGGGACAGATGGTGAGAGAGAAAAACATAATCGATGCGTGATTGCGAGTGATGAACTGGGGAGTAGAAAGTGAATTCTTTGGAAGTGGGGTTACATAATCTCCAAGCATCAATAAGTTTATGCTGGGAGATAGCATGTGAGAAAAGTTTGTGTGATTTGTTAGGGACAAAAAATGACTTGGAGTGTCTATCCAAGAAGGGATCCAGGGGTAGATTGCAATCACCTGCTAGAATAAAATTGTCAGCAATGCATTCAGTGATACGAGTGGAAAATGAAGACCAAAAGGCAGAATCTCCACCAGTGGGGGCATAAACATTGAGAAGGGAAAATGGAGTACCTTTCGAAGAGAGTTTGACAAATAACCATCTGCCATCAGGGTCAAATTCAGAAAGCAAAACAGAATGGGAAAAAGACCTGCGTACTAACGAGGAAACACCGTTTCTCTTACCATCACCAGGGGCAGAGAAAACAGCTCCCACCCAACCCCTTTTTAGTTTAGCAGCTTCAAGGTCAGATAAGTGGGTTTCTTGTAAAAAGGCTATATCTACATTTAGTTTGGCTAAATGGGAAAGAATTCTTTGCCTCTTAATAGGAGAATGTAAGCCTTTAACATTCCAAGAGACAATTCGTACAGATAATAATAATAATAATAATAATCCACATTTGTAAAGCGCACAATCACCCGTAAGGGTCTCTAGGCGCTGGGGGCCGTCAGGAAGATTAAGCAAGCTATTGCCCAGAGTCACATGGTGCTGGGCTAACCTGCCGCCGGAGCCGGGGATCGAACCCTGATACCCAGATTCCAGCGTCAGTCGCCCTGGCCGCGGCGCCACACCTCTCCCACCAGACATCAATCAAAGATAAGAAAAGAGAGTACGAGAAAGATAAAGAAGCGTAACAAAGCTTTGTAAATAAAGATAAGGTGGATTGATGAAATTGTAAAGCAGGGAAAGAAGGTAAATAGGAAAAGTATGAAAAGTGAGTGTAAAAACATAGAGAGTAAAATTGCCATGAAGATAAAAAATAGGAAAAATTCAGTACAGAGAAGCAATAAAGAGGAAAAGCATTGGAATAAAGAGGGGAGGCCATGAAGAAGCCAAGAAGAAGAGCAGGCAGTATGAAGTGAAAAGACAAGAAAAGAGGGAGGAAATAGTAAAATATTACAGGAGAGTGAGTATAAATTTAAGAAAGAGGGGAGAAAAGATGATGTAGAAGAGAATTGCAGAAAAAAACTAGAAAAAGAGAGAAGCAGCTGAAGAGCAGTAAGAGATTGAGATGAGGAAATCAAAAAGAAGATCAGGAGCAACCTAAGAAAGAGCGACACCAAAATATCCAATAGCAACAAAGAAAAAATCAAGACGAGAACATGCGAAACAATAGGGATCATGTCAACAATGGAAAAGGAAAATGCAGGGAGGTACTTGCAGAGGATGATGGGGAATGAGTATGTTCAAAGGGCAGGACACAGAGGGGAAAAATGGAGATGAGAGGAGGGAGGAAAGGCCAACCAACGGAGGACAGGTATACGGGGCCACAAGACGTCCAACCGGAGAGATATGACGGAACACAGAAAAATAATCTGTAAAAGATAAGGAAAACAATGAGATTAGAAACAAGCAAACGGCATAATTTCAGGCAAAAAACAAGATTAAACATTTTAAGAACATGTAATAAACCAGCACAGGCGATGAACAAGAAAGTTATGCAAACAGCTGAGGAACCTGTGGAGTTAAAAATACAACAGCATAGATAAAACTAGGAACCATGAGTATCAAAGTAATCAGAAAATAGTAATAACGAGAGTCAAGGTGGAAATGCAGAGGAGGGGCCGGAAAACTCCATATCAGCATACCCACAGGAATTCAGAAAACTTCGAAGTCGAAGAGGATCCTCAAAAGTCATAGTCTTGTTATTATGAGTAACTTTGAATAAGCAAGGGTGAAAAAGACCATATCTGGCTCCAATAGAACGCAGATCCACTTTCATGTCAAGAAATGCTTTACGACGTGAGGCAGTGGCTTTGGCGTAATCTTGAGCAAAAAATAAGGTGGAACCCGACCAAGTAAGATGAGGTATAGCTTTAGCCGCTAGGAGAACCTTCAGCAGATCTGTATATTCGAGAAAGTACATTATTACACCTCTAGGTTTCGTCGCAGGAGAGATAGTAGAGGGAGCTCGACCAAGCCTATGTGCTCGTTGAATATTAAGGGAGGTGCCCTCAGGGAAATGCAAAAGCTTGGGCAAGAAGGATTTAAAGAAGGCAATGGGATCATTCCCCTCGCAACCTTCCTTCAGGCCGTAGAGACGTAGGTTATTGCGTCTATTCCTATTTTCAAGGTCTTCAACCTGCTTCTGGAGTGACAAGATTCGCGTATCCATGTGGACCACCTTGGTGGCGGCTTCCTGGAGAGATGAGACAGTCTTTTCCACCGTGGAGACCCTGGTATCCATTAAGGACCAATTATCAGTTAACGTTTGCAGCTTGGAATTTGTCTCCTCCATAAAGGGACGTAGTGCTCTTATTTCCTCAAGGAGAAGCTCCATGGAAATGACTGATGTAGGCTTTGGGGGAGATGGTGGGTTCTGTTTCAGCCTCTTAGGATTAGTTTTCGATCCTGGTTGAAGAGGAGCATCCATGGTTAAAGATGGTTCACAAATGGAGGGGTCTGCGGAAGCTTCTAAATGAGCCAACGCAGTGAAGAGTTTTGAACTTTTAATAAAGTTACGTTTGGAGGTTTTGCTAGAGCACTCCGCCATGAAAACAGAGACAGAAAGGGTCACCAGTGAGGTATAAACCGAATTGAAGGCGCTGCAGGCGTTAGGAAAAACCAGCAAAGTCAATAGGAGGAGGGGTCAGTATAAAATCCAAAGAGAAGCCAGAAAAAATTGGTAAGTCAGTACACTGAGGAGGAGGAGAGCAAGGTGTGCACTGGAAGCGTTAAACAGACTGACGCAGTGTAACGCCTAAGATGGCTGCCAAAGCTGAGGAGGAGACAACAGTCCAGGCAGAAATAAAAAAAAAACGATTCCAAAAATAAAATAGAGTCACCTGTGAAGCCTGTATTAGGTTATCCTCATTTCCTGAAGGAATGTAGCATTTCCAATAATGCGCCGGTATCAAGAGGCTGTAATCGTCGCAAACTCGCTCCTCAGACGAACGCCGTCAGAGAAGTCAAAATGGCGGTCGCGGCCAAAGCAGAGCCGCGACCGGAACAAAACAGGAACTGCTGGGCGAAGTCGAGGGAGTCTGGAGGTGGTAGACAGCTTAAAGGAAGCTCAAAGTGTTCCGGTGCCGTCCGCTGCGCAGCATGGTCGTTAAGGAGGGCTGGAACCGCCAAGAATCTCCGGTGCGAACGGAGCTCTACCCCGGAACCTCCATCCGTCTCGGGCGCTAAGCCACGCCCCCTCTTCAAAGTACAATTGTATGTGTGCCATTTCCATATTGTTCCTCAGTTTGTCAGATCACATGTTAAGTTATCCTTCCCTGGAGCATGTAGAATTATTTCTGTGACTCTAAGATGTATAGGTTCATTTTTAGGAGCTACTTTGTATATGACCCAGATTTGGTGCTGCTAGGAGCAACACACCACAGCCATGTACTAGAACGAGCCCCATAGAAGTTCTGCTAAAGCACTGTTATTTAAAGCATTGTTTTCCAATTATATGGGCATTTTTGGCTATCTGGATGATCTTGACTTCAAGACATCTAGCCAGTCATTGAAGAGGAAGCAAATGGTACATTGTTAGCCACTATGAAGAACCACCAATAAAAGAATTTCCAAACCCAGAACCTTAAAAAATTAATGCAGTTGTGAATAAATGCAACAAGCACATACTAACAGGTTCCTCGACTCTCTATAGGCTCAACATCACATCTTTGCTGGTAGTTTACCCGTCATGGCACAATGCTCGAGCGTGCCCCAGTGAGTCACAAACTACAGACCTGCTCAGCCCGGGCAGTGTCCGGAAGAATCCTTCTAAGGTGAATCCATGCAAACAACAATCTTCTGGTGCCACCAGTGACCAGGCTGCAGGACAGCATTGCCTCCTTCGGCATTACAAACGACATTCAACACTTTGAGCCTTAAAACGTACCCCACTATTCACATTTCAGGCCTTCCTACTGCCTTCCCATTTCATGGGTATGTGTAGGCTTCTGCAACTTGTATCCTTACGCCTACATCAAGGACTCAGATGCTTGTACCAAGGAAGAAGTGAAGGGAGCTGCAAACAGCATATATTTAGGTAGTACTTGTGCAGCACCACCTTGGAAGAGGCCTGTGGACTTTTACAGCACAGCACAGTGAATTCTAAAGAGATACAGGGGTTAAAACGCTAATTCTGGAGTTCCAATAGGATAACACTATTTTTTCAATATCGTAGTAGAGTGATACTAAGGATAAAATGATAGTCTCTGTTGTCATGGTGAGGTGATATTGAGGATACAGGGATATTTTTTGATGACATGGTGAAGGAACAGTGAGAATACAGTGACATTTTTTGATGATGTGGGGGAGTGGTATTGGCTACACAGTCATATTTTCTGGTGTCATAGTGCTTTGAGGTTATAAAAAAATATGTATTTTGTCCTATCTCACTAGTGTATCAAATCAACTAACTGGTGGATTCTACTTTAGTGTTCCACGCCCCCACTAATTCCTCTCTTTCTCCCACAGATTCATCACTAGAAGAGGACGTGAGGTCTGTGCAAACCCAGAAAACCCCTGGGTTCAGGACTATGTCAATGATTTGGAACTGAAATGAGAGGCAGGAGGTGCCACACTGTTCATAACCTGGCGGCAATTTCATGTGATTCCTATGGAAATTTCACAGATTGAGTGATGACTTCATTTCCGCCTGGATACACCAATCCATGTACTATGTTCAGGGTCATCAAAATGTCATTCATTGATAGGCATAATTTAAATATTTTATTTTAGGGTTGGCACAACATTCTTTGCTTTAATTTATAACTATTTATTGACTGTCTGTCATCGATCCTAAATAATCTCAAACTATGTGCTTCCTTCTGTTGTTGTGAAAAGTGTGTAATGAAAAAGGTCAACTGTGAATGATACTCGATCATTTTGTCATCAAGGAAGCCACAATACCTTTTCTTTTTCTTATTTATCTGAGAAATAATAAATATATTTTATGTACACACTGATGGTGTCTTATTGCTTAATACAATAGTTATGGATTTACCAAAAAGTATATTTAGTAGTCAGCCAAATACACAATATTTGGTCAAGTATTTGGGAAAAGCTGAATAGTTTTCTTTTTTTTAAAATAAAGTTTAAATCCTCTTATTTTCACATATGCGCATGAAAACCATAGTAAACTACTAGACTAAAAGTATACTTACATTTTTTGAATGAATGTTTTAGTACTAATGCGTTCTCATTATGAAACATCTCTTTCAGAAAAGGTAACAATCTTGTACCCACACAGTGAGTTTCCCTGACCCCATGGACACAACTACTGCCCCACCTCCCACCTCCAGCATCATCATCTTTGCACTAACTTATGCTAAGGAGGGTTCCTTTGACCCATCTCAGAAACAGGCAGAGAAGAACATCATCAGGACTACTGACAATTAAGAAAAAGCAATTTTAGAAAGGGTTATGGTACCAAATAGGAGAGATCATTTGCCTCGCCCAAGGTAAGGTAGACTAGAGCTATCTGAAGCCATCACATCAAGGTCATGGAGGGGATCTCAGACTCCCTGGCACACCATCTCCAGTAGTAATTCCACCAGGATCTTGGGGTCATCCCAGAGCTTCCAAGCACCTTCCGGCATGGCCCACCTGGCCATGGCACTTGTGACAACGTCCATCTCTGACCTTACAAGCCTACTTGGTGGTCGGATGGGTGTTCGGATGCTCCACAGACCTTCCCTGCACTTCCTCAGACATTATGGTGCATGCATCAATTTCTGTACCCAGATTTGTTTAGTGCCTTGGTGGTGACAAATGAAGAACGGCTTTGGATGGTTATGAAACTGGCAGACAAAGATAGCACATAGTGAGCACAAAGGATGAGCTGGGTCTGGTTTTCAGTGACATGTTGGCATAACTTTTTCCAGACTACCTAATTAACCCAATAAGAGCTGTAATTTCATCTGGTGACATGCCTATTCCCATGTCCTTTTCCTCAGTACAGCAAGAGGGCAGTGTTTATATCAGTATGAACTGGCAGAAGTAGTGTGATAGTGTGTAGCACACAAAATGGCTTGACACTCTTGAAGCCAACATCTTGTGAGCACACTACATATGCAAAAGACACCCATAGTGTGACATAAAGAGTGTGAAGATCTGTCCAGTTCGGCCTCTGGTGTTTATGTGTGCTAGGATACACCTTTGTTGAGGTAGTAATCAGAACTGTCAAGAAGCTGTCAAAAGATGGGGGGTTACAGGCTGCACATTGCTACATGTTTGGAATGGGAAACGGCCACTACAACGCAGCCGTTTTTACGAAAGCATTACCATGCATGCATCACAACGCATGCGTAGTTACCACGAAAGCCTTTACCACGCATACCTTTACTACGAGATACGTAGTAAAGGCATGTGTGGTAAAGGGAAACATTTGAAAAGGGGGCTTGAGGGGTCTCCCCCCCCAAAAAAAACATGGGGGAAAAAAAGGGGCTTAGGGAGGTCTCTCCCCCAAAAATAAAAACTCACCTGAAGTCATGTCGAGAAGTACAGGCAATCGGCGTTGTTTAAGAGGAAACGGAAAGAAACATCTGGTTCCTCTTTACGACGTAGGCCGTCACCACAGAAGATGGAGAGGAGACGATGTGAAGAGGTATATTCGTGGTAAAGGTTATGCGTTGAAAAAGCATTCTGTTGTAACGCATGCGTGGAAAAGGCATGCGTTGCAACGGAATGCATTGTAACAACATACATCCCTTATTACCAAAGGTACAAGAGCATGTGAGAATGATGTATATTGGTTGGCAAGACTAAAGTTTGTCACAGCTGGTTTCTGTAGTGAACCACTGTGCTCAACAGCATAACCAAGAATGTACTGAATGTTTTTTTCAAATGTAATATTTCCGGCAGACACTCAGAGGGAGATGTGGAGGGGGATGAAGGGCCCCTTCCATGTCTAGGTGGTCAAAGTACGAAAGATTGTTATTGTTATTCTCTGCTTTGCACATCACTTTGGTATGATATTCTTTGTTAAACTCTACTTCACTGGGCCCATATCTCTTGATGGAGTACCACATGATTGTATCATCTTTATTGCCCACCTTACCAACCCATTTGTTTATCTACCTCTTACCAAGCAAACTGTGATCTTGTACATTATGTTGATCGTTCCTGTCTCAGAAATGATGACAGGACAAAGGTTTCTGGTTATGATGTCTTTACCTTACATCAAATTGTTATAGAGTCGATGCTTACCATGGGTACTCTCTGCTTAAGTAGCGAAACGGATTGCTCTTAAACATTCTTGTATGCTAGTTAACCAGAACACAGTAATTATTTTCACCAATTCAAAGTATGAATTGGGGTTACCAATAACTTCTGGCTTCTCTGAATGCAGCAAGTGTTTTTTACATCTGCAGGGACCCCAATCAAAACTGGATCTTACGTCACAGATTGGCTTAATGCATTTCAAATGGCCCTCAACGTAGCTGTCGTTAAGTGTGCTGCCCATCAAAAACCCAGGATCAAGTGTACAAAGGTAACACTTCCTCTGACAGTGCTGCTAAAAAAGCAACTTTGTTCTCCACTTCCGAAGTGACTGTGTATCAAATTGTGGACGGTACAACAACACTGAAAAGTCAACGTAAGTTTGACTTTGCTGTTGTTCTCCCCACATTATAACAGGTTTTGGGATCCAAACATACAAATGCCTTTAAGAGAGATAGGAAATAGGGCTTACATTCTTATTTATTTATTTTAAAAATGTATAAAGCGCAGCGTCTACCCGTGGGTGTCTTGGCGCTATGACTCAGCTAGCGATCTCTGTTTGAGCATATGTCTACCTTAAGAAGTGTTGTCCTGAGCAGTTATTGGTCAAATAGCCAGGTTTTTACCAATTTCCTAAAATGAAGTAGCGAGGGTGCAGATTTTATTTCGTTTGGAAGAGTGTTCCAAAGTTTGGCTGCCGAGTTGGTGAAACATCTGTCGCCCCATGTGACCGTCCTGGTACGCGGCACTATCAGTAGATACCTCTGTTCAGATCGTAAAGATCTTTTCGGTAGATAGTGGACAAGTTTCTGTTTGAGAAACGCTGGGCCCTGACCATTAAGAGCTTTGAAGGTGAGGCACAGGGTTTTGAATCTAATGCAATTTCTCACCGTTAACCAGTGGTGGTTCCTGATTGCTAGTTTGGTGGACTGAAATCTAGGAATGCCGGATAGTAGCCTTGCGGCAGCATTTTGGATAAGCTGCAGTTTGGCCACCACCCGTGCCTGTGCATTTACAAATAATCCGTTGCAGTAATCAAGCGATGAGAGTACTAAGGAGCTCACCACAGTTTTCCTTGTACTCTCAGGAAGATAGGGCAGGATTTTTCTGATGATCTTAAGCTTATAAAAGGCAGACGAGGCTACCTGATTGGCATGGCTAGAGAAATTAAGTTTATCATCGAAAATAATTCCTAGGTTCCTGACCTTCTGCACAGGATCTGGAGGAGCTCCAAGTGGATTCGGCCACCAAGTGGTGGACCACTGTGGCGATAATTTTCCAAAAATCATTACCTCAGTTTTATCTGAGTTGAGACGTAAACAGTTCTCAGCCATCCATTCCTTAATGGCCACCATGCCTTCCTGGAACCTGGCGGCTACTTCCTCGCCATCGTTCTTAATTGCGATCACCAGTTGGGTGTCGTCGGCGTATGAGGTAAGGCTCATCCGGTAGTTCTTGATTACCCTAGCTAAGTCCGACACGTAGATGTTAAAAAGTGTCGGACTTAGGGATGAGCCTTGCGGAACGCCACATGGGAGGGCGAGCTCAGTGGATTGAAAAGCGCCCAGGGTCACTGCTTGCGTTCTGTTAGACAGAAACGACGCCAGAAGCTCCTTGGCTCTTGAGTGTATGCCCATTTCTTCGACACGGTCAATCAGGATGGAATGATTGACCGTGTCGAAGGCTGCCGAGAGATCCAGCAGGACCAGTATAGCTGTTCCTCCTTGGTCTCTGATGATCCTGATGTCATCGGCCGCTTTTATAAGAGCAGTCTCAGTTCCATGTAGTTTCCGAAAGCCAAACTGAGACTCGTCCAGGAGGTTGTTATGTTCGATGTATTCAGCTAGTTGCTTGTTCATAGCTTTCTCCACTATTTTGGCTAGGAAAGGCAGGCTAGCAATAGGTCTATAGTTTTTAAGGATTGTTTTATCTAAACCCGTCTTTTTCAGGAGGGGTTTCAATAGTGTGTTTTTTAACTTATCCGGGAAAATCCCAGCTTGGAACATGGCATTGCAAATTAGGGTGATAACTTCACTAACCACGTCGTTTACTGGAGTGAGAATTTTAGGGGGGCAAGGATCTAAGGATGAACCTGTTTTTACCTGTCTCATGAGATCTATTATCTCCTCATTCGTTACCTCCCTGAATTTAGAAAATGAACAGTCCGGGTTATTTCTTAGTTGTTTAGGTTGCATGTTAGTATTAGATGAAATTACTGAAAATTCGGAGTATATGTCATTTACGAGATACGTAGTAAAGGCATGTGTGGTAAAGGGAAACATTTGAAAAGGGGGCTTGAGGGGTCTCCCCCCAAAAAAAAACATGGGGAAAAAAAAGGGGCTTAGGGAGGTCTCTCCCCCAAAAATAAAAACTCACCTGAAGTCATGTCGAGAAGTACAGGCAATCGGCGTTGTTTAAGAGGAAACGGAAAGAAACATCTGGTTCCTCTTTACGACGTAGGCCGTCACCACAGAAGATGGAGAGGAGACGATGTGAAGAGGTATATTCGTGGTAAAGGTTATGCGTTGAAAAAGCATTCTGTTGTAACGCATGCGTGGAAAAGGCATGCGTTGCAACGGAATGCATTGTAACAACATACATCCCTTATTACCAAAGGTACAAGAGCATGTGAGAATGATGTATATTGGTTGGCAAGACTAAAGTTTGTCACAGCTGGTTTCTGTAGTGAACCACTGTGCTCAACAGCATACCAAGAATGTACTGAATGTTTTTTTCAAATGTAATATTTCCGGCAGACACTCAGAGGGAGATGTGGAGGGGGATGAAGGGCCCCTTCCATGTCTAGGTGGTCAAAGTACGAAAGATTGTTATTGTTATTCTCTGCTTTGCACATCACTTTGGTATGATATTCTTTGTTAAACTCTACTTCACTGGGCCCATATCTCTTGATGGAGTACCACATGATTGTATCATCTTTATTGCCCACCTTACCAACCCATTTGTTTATCTACCTCTTACCAAGCAAACTGTGATCTTGTACATTATGTTGATCGTTCCTGTCTCAGAAATGATGACAGGACAAAGGTTTCTGGTTATGATGTCTTTACCTTACATCAAATTGTTATAGAGTCGATGCTTACCATGGGTACTCTCTGCTTAAGTAGCGAAACGGATTGCTCTTAAACATTCTTGTATGCTAGTTAACCAGAACACAGTAATTATTTTCACCAATTCAAAGTATGAATTGGGGTTACCAATAACTTCTGGCTTCTCTGAATGCAGCAAGTGTTTTTTACATCTGCAGGGACCCCAATCAAAACTGGATCTTACGTCACAGATTGGCTTAATGCATTTCAAATGGCCCTCAACGTAGCTGTCGTTAAGTGTGCTGCCCATCAAAAACCCAGGATCAAGTGTACAAAGGTAACACTTCCTCTGACAGTGCTGCTAAAAAAGCAACTTTGTTCTCCACTTCCGAAGTGACTGTGTATCAATTTGTGGACGGTACAACAACACTGAAAAGTCAACGTAAGTTTGACTTTGCTGTTGTTCTCCCCACATTATAACAGGTTTTGGGATCCAAACATACAAATGCCTTTAAGAGAGATAGGAAATAGGGCTTACATTCTTATTTAATTATTTTAAAAATGTATAAAGCGCAGCGTCTACCCGTGGGTGTCTTGGCGCTATGACTCAGCTAGCGATCTCTGTTTGAGCATATGTCTACCTTAAGAAGTGTTGTCCTGAGCAGTTATTGGTCAAATAGCCAGGTTTTTACCAATTTCCTAAAATGAAGTAGCGAGGGTGCAGATTTTATTTCATTTGGAAGAGTGTTCCAAAGTTTGGCTGCCGAGTTGGTGAAACATCTGTCGCCCCATGTGACCGTCCTGGTACGCGGCACTATCAGTAGATACCTCTGTTCAGATCGTAAAGATCTTTTCGGTAGATAGTGGACAAGTTTCTGTTTGAGAAACGCTGGGCCCTGACCATTAAGAGCTTTGAAGGTGAGGCACAGGGTTTTGAATCTAATGCGATTTCTCACCGTTAACCAGTGGTGGTTCCTGATTGCTAGTTTGGTGGACTGAAATCTAGGAATGCCGGATAGTAGCCTTGCGGCAGCATTTTGGATAAGCTGCAGTTTGGCCACCACCCGTGCCTGTGCATTTACAAATAATCCGTTGCAGTAATCAAGCGATGAGAGTACTAAGGAGCTCACCACAGTTTTCCTTGTACTCTCAGGAAGATAGGGCAGGATTTTTCTGATGATCTTAAGCTTATAAAAGGCAGACGAGGCTACCTGATTGGCATGGCTAGAGAAATTAAGTTTATCATCGAAAATAATTCCTAGGTTCCTGACCTTCTGCACAGGATCTGGAGGAGCTCCAAGTGGATTCGGCCACCAAATGGTGGACCACTGTGGCGATAATTTTCCAAAAATCATTACCTCAGTTTTATCTGAGTTGAGACGTAAACAGTTCTCAGCCATCCATTCCTTAATGGCCACCATGCCTTCCTGGAACCTGGCGGCTACTTCCTCGCCATCGTTCTTAATTGCGATCACCAGTTGGGTGTCGTCGGCGTATGAGGTAAGGCTCATCCGGTAGTTCTTGATTACCCTAGCTAAGTCCGACACGTAGATGTTAAAAAGTGTCGGACTTAGGGATGAGCCTTGCGGAACGCCACATGGGAGGGCGAGCTCAGTGGATTGAAAAGCGCCCAGGGTCACTGCTTGCGTTCTGTTAGACAGAAACGACGCCAGAAGCTCCTTGGCTCTTGAGTGTATGCCCATTTCTTCGACACGGTCAATCAGGATGGAATGATTGACCGTGTCGAAGGCTGCCGAGAGATCCAGCAGGACCAGTATAGCTGTTCCTCCTTGGTCTCTGATGATCCTGATGTCATCGGCCGCTTTTATAAGAGCAGTCTCAGTTCCATGTAGTTTCCGAAAGCCAAACTGAGACTCGTCCAGGAGGTTGTTATGTTCGATGTATTCAGCTAGTTGCTTGTTCATAGCTTTCTCCACTATTTTGGCTAGGAAAGGCAGGCTAGCAATAGGTCTATAGTTTTTAAGGATTGTTTTATCTAAACCCGTCTTTTTCAGGAGGGGTTTCAATAGTGTGTTTTTTAACTTATCCGGGAAAATCCCAGCTTGGAACATGGCATTGCAAATTAGGGTGATAACTTCACTAACCACGTCGTTTACTGGAGTGAGAATTTTAGGGGGGCAAGGATCTAAGGATGAACCTGTTTTTACCTGTCTCATGAGATCTATTATCTCCTCATTCGTTACCTCCCTGAATTTAGAAAATGAACAGTCCGGGTTATTTCTTAGTTGTTTAGGTTGCATGTTAGTATTAGATGAAATTACTGAAAATTCGGAGTATATGTCATTTGCTTTCGAGAAGAAGAAACCTGCTAGATTATGGCAGAATTCCTGTGAATGGGGAGGGCTCAAGTCTACCGCTTTCCCTGCCAGTGTCTTGACTACCTCAAACAATTTTCGACTAGAGTTTTTTGATTTTTCAATTTGCTGTTCAAAATAGTTCTTTTTTTCCTCCTGAATCATTTTTTTGTAAATGGTTAATTCATCTTTATACTTGGCCTTACTTATGTTATCATAAGTCTTGCGCCAGATTCTTTCCTGGTTCCTGCAGATCTGTTTTTGCTTTCTAAGGATCTCTGAGTACCAAGGTGCCGATGGCACTTTCCTATTTTTTGAGATAGATTTTAGTGGAGCATGCGTTTCCACCGCATTGCCTATCCAATTAAGAAACTGATCTACTGCCTTATTAGGGTCTGGCTGAATGTCCGGGCGAGTATTAGATAAGGACATCCTGAAGGTATCGTAATCGATGTCCTTCCATACTCTAAATTTTTCCTGAAAAGGGGTCTGTTTAGCGGGGTTAATCCGATTAATCGACATATGACACAGAATGGCATGGTGATCTGTCCATGTAAGCGGCAGTATATTAGATACCTCCAACTCATTGATGTTGGAAAAGATGGCATCCAAGGTATGTCCAGCGTTGTGAGTTGGTGCCTTTATGTGCTGGTTTAAACCCAATGTGTAACATTCTGCTAGAAGAGATTGAGTTTCTGACTCCTCCGTCTGATCTAAATGGAAATTGAAGTCTCCCAATGCCATAAAGGAGTCCTCAATGGCTAGCGGTTCCATCCAAGAAGTAAAGGAGGTGAGAAACTCTGCGCGAGGACCTGGTGGTCTATAGATGAGCACTCCTTTAAGGTTATGTGAGGGGTTCAGGTTAATGGCAAAATGTAGCGCCTCGCATGCTGGCGAAGGTACGGGAGAGATTCTGACCGGGAAAATATCCCGGGTAATAATTGCCAGGCCCCCTCCTCTTTTTCCCCCCTGCCTGTCTAACCTGTACACCTTAAAGCCGTGTGGTACTGCTACCTGTAAGTCGGGCTCGGATGTATTATCCATCCATGTTTCGGTTACAAAAAGGATATCCACTGCATGGTCCACAATTAGATCGGCGATATCCTGCCTGTGCCGAGCCAGGGAGCGAGCATTAATAAGGGAGATAATTATGGTTTTATGTTTGGCGGTGCCATCAGTCAGATGGTTGACTTTATTTTTAATTAAAGGAACATGAGATCTGCAGTCCCAACAACCAATTTCAGTTTGATCAATAAGATCTTCTGGGTTGTGCAGGGTACAAGTCATCAGTTGTCTTGGATTCCACTTACGTATTTCGTCAGGGGTGTATGTAGTCCTTTCGGTGTTAAATGGCACAGGGGGTATGGCGCTAGGCGCGGGTATGGCGCTAGGCGCGGGTCTGGCGCGGACGGGCGCAGACTTGCGCGCCACCGGCGCGCCCGCTGCGCCCGCCCGCTGCGCCCGCCCGCTGCGCCTGCCCGCTGCGCCCGCCCGCTGCGCCCGCCCGCTGCGCGGACGGAGTGGACGTCTGTTTTTATCCAGTTTTGAGGAGGGTGGGAGGCGTCCAGCTACTGGACCGCCACCCTTCCTACCTCCACTATGGCGCCTGTTCAGCCTGTTCTCCCCACGTCAGCAAGTATTCTGCTGCGGGAGTAGAGCGTAATGAAGCGGCAATTCTTAGCAATGGGGTCTGTTAGATTAAAATCAATACAAGTTGCAAATTATGTCAACAGAAAATAAGGCACACGTTTTAAAAAGCACAATACAGAGCCCCCGGCTTCCGCCTCAGGGGTGAAAAGACTAGCTATTAAAGAGGTTTTTTTTGTATCATTACAAACGATTTATTACATATCGATATAAAAAAACAAGCAGTTAAAAATTCCTAGCATTTTTTTCAATCAAGCTAATTAATGGAATGGGATATTCTATTTAATGTGTCTTACAAAGAAAACAGATGTGAAGTGACAACTGATATTGAATATTATTACAGTTTACTTTTACAAGTAGAACTGTCATAACTTTCAGTCCTTCTTTATGGGAAAAATAAAGGATATTTTCACGGATATCCACCGTACTCCTGTCTTTCCTTGTTTTACAGGCCCTACCGTTTCACCGCCCATGTTTGTTCCACCCTGCCGTTACTTACCAAGGAGTCCCTGACCAGCCTGGCTGGGCGGGTGAAATCTGGCTCACCAGCTGACCCCTGCCCACCCAAGATCTTTAAACTGGCCTGCCTGGGAATTGAGGTTGAGGTGCTTTCCCTCCTCACTCGTTCCCTGGAAATAGGGCTTGTCCCTGCCAATTTTAAAGAGGCCCGGGTCGTCCCACTATTAAAGAAATTTGGCTCAGACCCTAAGAATCTAAAAAACTTTAGGCCAATTTCACAGCTGCCTCTTTTGGCTAAAATATTGGAACAAAATGTATGAGCGGGGGCTGCACTCTAAGTTTTCAAACTTAATACAAATTAAACCAGTGTGTGTGCTGTGTAAGGATTAGTACCTGCACACTATAAATATAGACTGTATATGGCCTGGTGCCGGAAGACCACCAGGACTCCAAACACGCACAACAAAATTGAATTAAATACTCCTTTTGTCAAGCTATAGTATATTTTATCTAGTGTACTTCATCACAAAAAATTCATATCATTTCAATCATCATATGTTTTTGTATGGTAAATCACGGAAAATCATCAAAATTTCTATTTACATCAAAACATCATTATTAAATCAATGAATCACAAAATATATCCAAAACATAACAATAACACCCAATGCATTTCGGGGCCATGCCCCTTCGTCAGGGGTCTGTGTAGGAAAAGAAGAAAAAGAAGAAAACCTTATTACTCTTGATATCAAGGGGGACGAGTGTGTGTATACTAAAACTCTAGTTATTTACATCTTGCTTACCTAATTATTGCTGTTTTGTATGCTGCCACTATTATGAATAGTGTGCGTTATCTTCTGCCTGTAATGTTCTGTGAAGAACCAATTTAGTTACTTATTACAGATAATCGGCTGGTTGCAAGTAAATTACCATAGCTTAAATGAATTTGGGGGCCTCACCTGAACTTGTCTAAATGCGTCCAATCTGAAAAACGTGAATGGGCAGATTTTAGTGAACTTCTAGTGAATATTAGGGAAAAACAAGATTCATAAATGAGGTCAGGCATTATCTCCCTTGCTTTTTAATGTTTATTTACAGCCCTTGCACGCCACACTGAATCTGATGGAGTGTCAGATTTATAACTATGCCGACGACACCCAACTTATCATCCAGATTGACAGTTCATCAATGGCCCATCTAAGAATGCAAAACATTCTAAAATTCACTGTCAACTGGATGTCGGCTAACTCTTTAAAGATTAACCCCAATAAAACCGAGGTGCTGGCGGTTACCACACTCTCCAGTCCTTGGAATGAGCTCTTCTGGCCTAAAGAACCTGGGCCTTCTCCGAAACCTGCCTCTGCCGTGAAAAGTCTTGGCATCAAAATTGATGCCAAACTCTCCATGAGACAACAGGTGTCAGCAGTCGTGGGAACTTGCGTTGGACTGCTGAGACAGCTGCATAAACTATCTTCGCTCCTCTCCTTTGCCACACTTAGACGGGCAATCATACTGTCGCGTCTAGATTATGGCAACTCTTTGTACTCTGGTATTCCACAACAACTGTTAACCAGATTGCAGGTTGTCATAAATTACGCAGCTAGATTAATTTTCAAGAAACCGAGATGAGTGCACGCTATGCCCCTACTGCGTGATCTACACTGGCTCCCGGTCAGGCAGAGAATCAAGTTCAAAGGCCTCTGCATTACACATAAATCCTTGTACGGCCTAGCTCCAAGTTACATCAAGGGCCGCCTATCCAACTATGTCCCCAGTAGAATGCTTAGGTCAGCAGAGGCCCGTCTACTAGTCTGCCCCCGCTTTAAGCTGTCCTCCATGGGCGAGAGAGCCTTTTCCACATTGATTCCCCAGTGTGGAACAGCCTCCCGGTTAACTTACGCAAGGAAGTGAACCTTCTCCTCTTTAGGAAAAAGCTGAAGACCATGCTTTTCTCAGAAGCTTGGGGCCCAATTTAAGCCGGCCTACCCAATCCATCTAGTCTAGGTGTGCCCTCTGCAGCGCTTAGAGACCTCTGGGTGATAATGCGCTTTATACATTTAAATTACAATTACAATTACAATGTTGGAAAAAGAGGAAAAGCAGTAAGAGAAGACTTTATTCATAATCATTATTTTTTTTACAGTATGTTATTAATTGTTACAATATATAAATATATATCAATAGAAATGGCAAAGGTTGAAGATATGTTATGGTTAGGAAAACTTAATTTATTATTTCTATACAAAAAGAACGTAAAGTACACAAATCTTGGAAATTAAAAAGCTATATTTATAACTTTAAGTTATCATTTCTGCCCTGCCTAAAACTTTTATATAACTCGCGCTCCTTTGTACGGTCTTCTCAACTCGGTAGGCAGACTAAATGAACTATGAGAGTAAGAAGTATTTTTCTAGCAGCTACGAATCCAAATTTAGCATTTAATAACTGTAGCCCAGTGGTTCCCTTTGGCAGCAGCCAGCCTTGCTATAGTAAAAATAGTTTTGGTGGATATTTCACTGTTAGGACATGTTAATTCCTACATGTTCTACCTCTAAGTATCTCCACCATGCCTTTATGGACAGTAAGGGTTATATTTCAGCAACTTATTAATATTTAAAAGGCCTGTCAAAAGGGGTATTTTGACCAGTAAAAGTTTCAGATGAAAACTGCCAAAGGCACGTTACCTGTGTGCAGCAGGCCAACTGTGCACGACTGTAGTTTCTCACATGCAGCGGGTAACCGAGAACACACATATTTTCACACTTGCTCATGTGTAACCAGCTGTGTGCCCCTTTCCCTAGCTGTGCCTCTGTTGTTTATCTTACAAGGTGGGCACTGGCGGTGATGGAGCAAGGTGAAGAAATAAAATTTTGCATACCCCTTGTGAAGTCAAACTTCGATAACATGTAATCTGAACTAATGGAGTGGTGCATGAGACTAATCAATCTACAATAAAAACTTGTACATACACACACACGTGGGAACTAATCTCTGCTTAGGTTGCAATTATAATTAACTAACTATGTAATTTTGTTGTGTCCTGTACTAATATGCTGCATTGAATGGCACTTTAGTGAGGGATTTAGTTAGAGAGTTAGGAGAATGGACTTTGGGAACTATCTGTCTTTTGCTAATACTTGCGTTCTGAACCTAAAATGTTACCGTTATTTCTAAAATTTTCTAAAATAAATTAAATTAACTGTTTTGAACTAAGCTTTCGTTTCAATGCCATTTGATGATTAAATAAATAAAGAAAGAAAAGAAACCTTTAGACATGTTAAAATTGCTTTAATAAAAATGAGACAAATGGGAAATTAAAGCTGGTCTCTAGTTTTCCTACGCCTAATTTTTTACTAGCAGACTCATCGACCCTTATGGCGATATGTCTAAATGTATAATTTCTGATGATAAAACCATGGTAAACTCGCAAAAACTGCAGATGTATATAATATAAACGTTTAGTTGATTTAGACATTTCACTATGATACAGTAGCTCTCCATTGAGATTCACTGATCCCTAGAGTGAGGTGGAGATTGTTTTACGAAACTCACAGTGATAGGGGCCCCACTAGTGAGTGAATGTATGTTCTGGTGTTTCAAGGATAAGTGATATGGTTTCAGAAAATATTTTTGGAGTAGCGCTGCATAAGTTATAAGCTTGGTAGCAGAGTAGTGGTTGCTATAGAAATTAGCTAGGATTATGTACAAAGCGCTATATAAGGGTTTTAGTGTACAGAATTATGACTAACACCTGTTGAGTTTGTATTACGTTATATGTATTCCTGAAAAGGCTTCCGAGTATTGCGTGAAGCTGGTCACTCTGTCTGCAGCAGAGGAAGTGTGGCAATGAAGTCGCACATCGCATAGTCTGTTTCAATAAAAAGTAGTAACGTTGTATACTGCGGTGGAATCGTCGTTTATCACTGTTTAGGGACACTACTTGTGAAAGGATAAATGTATAGTGAGGACAGTCTATAAAATCTTAGCCTTCAAGTATAGGGATCATTGCGTATCCTGGTTTAAAACTTACTGCTGGGAGAGTAATAGAGCTCAACCCGAGCTTGAGAGAAGGGTAAAGTAGAGGAAGTGGTGTTACTTTGTTGGCAAATGTAAAAATTCTGTGGTAGAGAAGAGGTGAGCGCTGTCTACTGGAAATACAGAATACTTGTGCGATTGAGAAATTCTATCACTTTGTTTAGCGAAACAGACAAATGGAGTTGTTTTGTGTAAGTTACTAACCGATTTTCTAAAATATCTTGTAAATACGGCTTCTTGAAAAATCCTGTAAGGGAGGGGTCAGCGGGCGCTGCAGAAGCCGGAGCGCTGGTGACGTCAAAAGTGTCGCGCTGGGATTGGTCCGCGTGACCAAGACAGGGAAAAGGCTGATTGGTACATCACGGGAAGCAGCGAAAGCTATTGGTTAAGCACTACATAGACGTATCTTGTTCTAATTGGTGCGTTAGTGTGAACCACGCTGTGATAGGTTGGTGTTACGAAACAGCAACAGGGAAGTACGGGATCTTTTGAAAAGACAGGGAATTTACAGAAAAATGGATTACTATTACGGAGAGGAAAAGAAGAAACCTTCATGGTTTAAGAAATTGAAAAATGTGTTTGTAAAGGATAAGGCGATAGTCACAAGAGAGGGAAAATTACTCCCTCTGCCGAAAACGCCTGCTTCATATATGTTGTCAAAATATGGTTACCATACGTGTGTTTGGTTAGAGAATTGGTTGAGATATACCAGAAATGATGGTGTGTTAGCAATTCCGGAAAGAGGATCTTTTGATGTGGCAGTTTTGAGAAATTTGAGAGAAAAGATGATGAATCTTGACCCAAGACACAGACCAACTCAGTTCGAAGCTTTAGTTGAATGGGAGGATAAGATGCATGAATTAGAAAGCAAAAGATTGAAAGGATATGTCAGACCAAGAGGTAGATTCCAAAATGTATGGGGAGAGACACATGAGAGTAGAATGCGTACATGGAGAAATGCTGACATGTGTGATGGCATGTTTCCAGTTAGATTGGTGGATGATTTTGAAGGGCGAAAATACACAGAAAAGAGGAAAAACATAGAGACAGGGAAACAAGGTTATAGTGACAGTGAATCAGAGGATGCTGTATTAGAAGAAATATTAAATAGGAGACCGCCACCATATCAACCTGGTTCTTTATGGATTACACCCAATGCTCCATCCGCCAATGAGGGAAATAATGAAACCCTAAGGCAGTTTTCAAAATGTAAAGATGTACTAGAAAGAGTAGAAGTGAGATACAACCCAAATACCTCAATAGTAGAGTCGAGACTTTTTGGTACCCCTAAACAGAGTAATGAACAAGAGAGTGTAAAAAGAGCAGAAAAACAAGTTGAGGAACAAGCCAGTACTGTAGAGTATATACGAACTACAAATGAATTAACTGAAAAGATACAAGAGCTTACGAAAAATATAGAAGCAGTGACAGTTCCAGTAGCAATAGGACCTGTAATTCCAGTGTTTGAAAACCAGAGAGTAAAAGAACCAAGTTTAACAATCCCGTTACAGCAGGGCTTACAAAAGCTGAACAGAAACATTTATCCAGACTTGTCAGCAGTTAAACGAGTAAATAATGTAAATCCGCCTGACTTAACTTTTAATCAGAGCTTACCTTATAAATATGCAACTGGAGCAGAATCTGATTCTGCTACACCTGAAAAAAGCCTAGAGAAAATAGATTTAACTTAAACCTCTGTAGGACCATCAGATCAGGAATTAAGGGATTGGATTAAAACTTTAAAATTAAAAGAGCTTGATTCTAAAGTACTGGATGTAGCCAGGTTATAAGTAGACATGGAAGAATTAATGATTGGAACAATTAGAACAGACAGACTAAAGACGTACCAGGATGATGAACTTATGTTCATGTGTAAAAGCATAACGGGGAAGGCAAAGAAAGTGCATGATCAATTGGCGGGATTGGCAAATGAATTTGAGTGGAGTTTTCCAAGAATAAAACATTGCAGAAATCCTATAGAGTAGATTTTTCAGAAAAGGACATTGAAAACATGAATACTGCTGGAAGACTAACACAGATAAAAGAGTTCATTGTGATGTTGCGAAAATGGGGAGATGTGAGTAAATGGAGGGTTAAGTGGGCAAAGAAGAAAAAGGAGATTAGTGATAAATCTACCCAAGCGTTTCCAGTCAGGAAAAAAGAGGCAGTTGCATATGAATTCCCCATGAGAGAAATACCTGGAGGAGGATATGTACATGTTCCTTGGAGTAGACAGGATATATTGTCATTTGCAAATGATTTTCTTAGATTGAGAGAAAAACCAGTAGAATGGTATCGTCAGGTGGATCGATTTGTGAAAGTTTCAAAAGTACTATGGGTTGATTTGGATGGATTATTCGACATAGTTGTGCCAGCAGACCTATGGACTGAATGTAAAATATCTGTAGACTGGCCAAGAGAAGAGTATCCCCGAGACAAAGTGACAGGTGCCCCATCACCAGATGTAATGCGAAAATATGAACAAGTGATTGTGTTTTTGAAGAATAAAATTCCACCAAAAGAGACAGACTGGGTTAAAATAGATAGGACAACCCAAGAGCCGAAAGAATCTGTACATGCATTTTATGAGAGACTATTGTTGGTATTTAAACAGTACAGTGGATATGAAGAGTTGAGTGAGAAAGACATGAGTAATTTTGTATATAGATTTGTGTATGGATTGAGACCAGAAATCGGAGATATGATCCGACACACTCTAATAGGGTGGCAGTTGAGCACAGTTGATGAGGTGTTGAGAAAGGCCAAATATTGCAGTGAAGAAATTGATGGAAAGCAAAAGAAATTAAAGAAAAGGCTATGTGGGCACAGGTAAAAGTGGCAGAGCAGGTAGCGCAATTAGATAATAAGAGCACTGATGCAAACCAGGGAAAACCAAAGGGTAATTTTGCAAAACCAAAATTTTGCAGGAAGTAGGAAATATAGAAGAACTGACAAAGAAATATCCCTGTCATAATTGCGGCAGAATAGGGCATTGGAGAAAAGAGTACAAGTATCCACCAAGAGTTAATCCAGAAAACACATCATTGAATCCACAGGTGCAGTATGAGGTAAACCAGCAGCAACCGCAGCAACAGCAGATAGTAAATCAGCAAAGTCAGGTGCCACAACCGCCACTTCCAAGCAGTGTAAATCAACAGAGATACAGTGCAGAGACAGGATTCAGCGGAGGTGAGCAGGTAACAAGACCGCACAGACTGAATGCGTGTTCCCAGTATTGGTTACAAGAGGAGGGTGGAAGTGAGTGGGATGAAAGTTTCTGACGGTGCCTGAGAGAGGGAAAAGAGTGTGTGCTTGGAGCCACTCTTGAGGTAAATCAGTCTGGTCCATAGGTAAATGGAAAGGTGAATGATGTAGAAATAACTTTCCTAGTGGACACTGGTGCTACCCGCTCTACTGTTAGATCAGTGGAAGTCCAGAATGTTCCTCTCTCAGGAGAAAGCATCCAAGTTGTAGGAGTAGCTAACAGACAAATAAAAACCCCTTTGACTCAACCAGTTAAAATAGAGATTGGAAATTTCAAAGACATGCATCGATTTGTGATGTGTGATAGTAGTCCTGTGAATCTGTTAGGACGAGATATCTTGTGTAAGATGATCTGTACCATATACTGTTCACCAGATGGCATAGAATTGCAAACCCCAGATGAAGACAGCCTGTATAAAATGACTATGCTCATAGTTGAGGCTGAGCAGAATAAATTGTTCCCTGTCTTTGACCGAGAAAAGATACCTGATGCATAGAAAGAGACAGTGAAAGAAAAGGTGTGGGATTTTACAGGAGAAGATATTGGATTGATGAAAGATGTAGACCCTGTAAAAATCTCAGTAAAAGAAGGTGCGAATTACCCGAATATTCCCCAGTACAAAATGACTGCAGAAATAATTGAAGGAATAACCCCAGTGATTGACAAGATGATTTTGCAGGGAATACTGAGAGAAATAGAGAGTAGTCCTTGTAATTCACCAATAATGAGATTGAAAAAGCCAAATGGAACCTTTAGAATTGTACAAGATTTGAAAAAGGTTAATAAGATAGATGTCCCATGTTGTCCAATTGTACCAAATCCAGCAGTGATTTTATATCAGATTCCCTATGATGTAGAGTGGTACACACTCATAGATCTGTGTAATGCATTCTTCACAGTTCCATTGCATCCAGAAAGTCAGCCAATATTTGTGTACCGGTTCGGAGATCGTATTTTGGCATGGTGCCCAATTCTTCAAGGGCATACTGAAAGTCCATCAATCTTCATCATTAGAGAGTTTGAGCATGCCTGGAGAGTGCGTATTGGTTCAATATATTGATGACCTTCTGGTGGCATCAAAGACAATAGATGCATGCCTAACTGTTGCATTGCTGAATCATTTGGCCGAAGAGGGAAATAAAGTGTCTCCATCAAAATTACAATTTTGTCAAAGAGAAGTGCAATACGTGGGTCATAAGATTGCCAAGGGAGTCAGACAAGTTACTGCGGAAAGAATTAATATGATACAGGGAATGAAACCACCAAAAACTCAAAGGCAAGTGAGAATGTTTCTGGGAATGGTAGGTTACTGTAGACAGTGGATTAGTGGATTCTCATTGATTGAAAAGCCATTGCAGAGGTTAACCGGAGCAGATATCCGAGACCCTATTGTTCTGACTAACACTGAAATGGAAGCATTTGAGCAGCTAAAAACGAGTCTCAGTGAAGCACCAGCTTTAGGGATGCCAAATTATGAAAAAGAGTTTGAACTGTATTGCAGTGAACGAGAGGGATGTGCATTGTCAGTACTGATTCAGAGACATGGAAAACTGAGAAAATCAATTGCATATTTCTCAGCTGTTTGAGACCCTGTTGCAAAGGCATTGTCAGGTTGTCTGAAAGCAGTGGCAGCTACAAGTGTCAGTATCGAACAAAGTGAATTGATAGTTAAGGGAATTTCCTGTGAGGGTGTATGTACCTCACTCAGTGGAGATTCTCCTCACTAGGACAAAGACCCAATACTTGACCAACAGCAGGATCACCAAGTATGAAAAGACAATTCTAGGAGCAGAAAATGTGACGATTTCTAGATGTGTAAATGTAATTCCTTCTACACTATTACTTGATGTTCAGGAAGTCGAGGTAAGAGGTGAGGTTGATCACAAGTGTTTGGATGTTCTTGAATACTGTACCAAACCAAGACCAGATATCAGAGATGAGCCGTTACCTGAGTCTGATTATGTGGTTTGTGGATGGATCATGTCTGAGAACGGATGAAGGTGCTTTAAGTGCAGCCTATACAGTGTGCACTGTAGCGAAAGTACTGGAAGCATCCTGTCTGAAAGGGATCAGTTCTGCTCAAATAGTGGAATTGATTGCTTTGATTCAAGCATGTGAGTTGGGAAAGGAGATCAAAGTCACCATAGTGACTGACAGTCAGTATGGCTTCAGAGTTGTCCATGATTATGGGCAACTGTGGTCCGAAAGAGGTTATTTGACTTCTGTAGGATCTCCCATACGGAATGCTGAGTTTGTAAGAATGCTAATTGATGTGATTCAGCCACCAGATAAAATTGCTGTGGTTAAATGTGCAGCACACAAAAAGGGGGATGATTACATCACCCGAGGTAATCGTTATGTTGATGCAATTGCAAAATATTGTGCAAAGAATTTGGCTTCAATTATTAAGGACAGAAAGAAAGAATATGTTCCAAGTCCTTTAATGCTAACCACAGTAGTAGAAACTTGGCAGGAAGTGAGGCAAATGCAGGAAGAGGCAGATGAGGAAGAGAAAAATACTTGGTTAAAAGCAGGGTGCAGACAAAGAGAGGAAGATGAAAACTGGGTTTACAAAGACGAAAGACCAGTAATGCCTTATAGCATGATCTCAAATATGGCCCGAGCATACCATGGTCAAGCCCACATTGGAAGAGATGCCATGTTGCGCCTGTTTAGACAAACGTGGTACAATCCTAAATTTAGGATGATTGCAGAGTGTCTGTGCCAGAGGTGTTTGGTGTGCCAACAAATCAATTCAAACAGGAAAACAATTGTGAGTCTGGGAACCATAGGACGGGAGGGAGGTCCATTTACACGAATGCAGTTGGACTTCATCGAGTTACCACCGTGTAAGCGACTCAGATATATTCTGGTGATTGTCTGTTTGTTCTCAAGGTGGGTGGAGGCATTCCCCACAAGGAGGAATGATGGAATAACTGTTGCAAAGTTACTTCTACGAGAGATTATACCTATATTCGGCTTTCCAGTGACCATTGAAACGGACCGTGGTCCCCATTTCCAAAAAGAAGCTCATACAAATGGTATGTGAAGCACTGGATATATGCCAAAGACTACACTGTGCATACAGGCCTGAGGCTTCAGGAGTGGATGAGTAGGTAAATGGGACAATTAAAAACAGGATTGCAGAAATGTGTTTGGCAACAGGATTGAAGTGGCCAGACGCCTTACCCCTTGCTCTAATGACTTTAAGAAGCATTCCAGACAGGAAGACTGGACTGAGTCCACATGAGATTCTGATGGGTAGAGTAATGAGACAGGCATATGTACCAGTTGATAAGTTATTAACTATTAGTGATGACATCATACTGGATTACTGCAAAAATCTGTCTGATGTAGTGACTTCTGTGCTTCATCAGGTGGGAACTGATTCAGAGACGAAAGAGAAAAAGCCAGCTCATTAACTAGTGCCTGGAGACTGGGTCCGAATCAAGGTGCACCGCAGGAGAAATTGTTTGGTGCCTCGTTGGCAGAAACCACGACAGGTTATCCTGGTTAGCACAACTGCAGTTAAATGTGCTGGAGTGAAGAGGTGGGTTCATGCGAGCCATGCAATCCGTGTGCCTGAACCTGAAAGTCCAAACGAAGGTGAAAGTACCACTGATTCAGACTCTGAAGGTGAACCAGAAGAAGGTCCAGATTCTGAAGCTCGACAAGAACGTCGACATCTGGAGGTTTCAGAGGATAGTTCTGTGTCTGAAGGAGAAGAGGAAACTGTTGAAGTACCAAATTCTGAAGATAAATCTGAAGATCGAGAATTGGTAGAGGAAAACATCAGTGAGGACATTGAGCAGAACAAAGGGAAAACTGATGATCAGAGAAACTCTGAAGAACAGTCTGCAAACTCGGAAGACAGGAACAAAAATCCTGATACTGGAAAAGCGGAAGTAGCTCACAACAAGGATGAGATTCAAAGTACCATTTATGGAAATGTTCCTTACAGAGTGAAAGAACTGTCAGAAGAGAAAATTGACTCTGAAAAAGACAAAGACGTTGTGAAGTTTATCAGAAGACACTGAAAGCGAAACTGACGACACTGCAGATGAGACTTCTGTGAGAAGGAGTCCAAGAAAAAGGGCCTGGAGAGTGGAACACAACACCACAGAGCCTAAGAAAAAAAGATTCTGTAAAGGAGATAATTGGCCTAAGAAAAATGACGAGCTGAAAATCAAACTGGTTAACAGAGAAAGAAAGCAGGAAGAACAAGTGCATGAAATAACCAATCAAAGAGAATCTTTGGGAAGGAAGATTGAAGTGGTACATCGACCCAAAAGAGTGAGAGGACCAAATCAGAAGTACAAATCACCTAAGTGGACATATATTGTCCTACCGTTAATTGAAGAGGTAAACATTAGCCAAGACGATTTGAGTTGCCCAAAGACAAGTGGAAAAAGTGAGTAAAGGACAACGATTGTTCAAAGTATATGATAAAAAGAATAGGGGCCCGATGTAGGTAGCCCTTTACCGATCGGAATCGGCCGAAAATACCGATTTTCGGCCGTTTCCGATCGGTAAAGGGCTATCGAGATGTAGGGGCACATTTTCGGTAATTTTACCGATTCGGTAATATTTACCGATTCGGTAATGATAACGATTCGGTAAAATTACCGAAAATGCAATGTAGGTAGCCTATGTTCTATCAGCACATGACTTACAGAATCGGTATTTTACCATGGAATACAAATCCATAGTAAAAAACCGATTCCTGTGTACATGCGCATATGTGCATGTACACATGTGCCATGTGACAGACAGACGTGCCCTTAGGGCATGTCTGTGTGCCACATTGCACACATGCCCGTTTTGGGGGTGCTAGAGGGTGTCAAAGTGACACCCCCTGCACCCTTGTGAATTCTTTAAATACCGATTCGGTAAATACCGAATCGGTAATGCCTAATCATTCCTATGGGCTTCAAAGCCCATAGGAATGAATGGGCATTACCGATTCGGTTTTTACCGAATCGGTAATTAAAGAATTGTTAAGGATTCGGTAACGAATCCAGATGTTGGGACCTACATCCCATTTACCGATTTTGAAATACCGAATCGGTAAAATTCGGTATTTCAAAATCGGTAAATGGGATTTACCTACATCGGGCCCCTAATCCTGAAAAACCTGATAAAGAAAAAGGTATTATAGGGGGAAGTGGAAATTTGTAAGTGACATAAGGTCGAAGAAAAGTTGTTAGAGGTAACAAAACTAACTCTGTAGGTGACACAAGGTCGAAGAAAATTTGTTAGAGAGAATTGCTTTGTAAAAAAAAAACAAAAAAAAAAAAAATGGTGCATAACGAGCACAAGACGAAATGTTCTATATTTAGAAAATGGTGTAGGTTATGCATGGTTTGCACTGGATTATTAACAATGATATGGATAATTTTGACTATTGTAATTCCTTTCCAGGATAGCTTAGTGAAATTGAAAAAGAATGTAAGTTCAAGTGAACAGGAGACAGAGTCGAAGTCTAACAAACAGCATGTTATATAGGCCAGAAATACATCAGGATTGCTCAATAAGTGACTTTTCAAAGAATACTTTTTCAAAATTGTTATCAGAGTATGTCAGAACAATGGATGCAAGTGATTGTTATGTGTTTGTGGAATTGCCTGCATCTGTTTCTGAGGGGGTGACATACCATCACCTTCCACTTACCTATGGGGTTCTATGTAATGTGATTGCAAGCCTGTTTTACCAAACAGGTAAATTGGAATATCATTATTCTAATTCAGATGAAGTATTTGCAAATTTAAAAACTGATAAGAAACTGAATTAAAAAAAACCTGCTACAGTTATGGGGGAATATTTTGTAGAAATGGATGAATTAAATCATGACTATGCTTTTAAAAATAATCTGACATGTAAAATGAGAGTGGAAGAAAAAGCATTTTTAGACATGGTTGAAGAGAAAAGAATAGCTTATAAACGCAAAGAAAGGGTGAAACATGAGAAATCAAAATATTGGACATTCAATGATGAAAATATTGATGAAAGAAATGTGAATGTAGCTATAAATATTGACACTCCATTAATGGGAAAATTCTGTATTAGGAGAGATAATACTGTGTATGATGATTACTTTGTGGGAGCAAGTCAATGTAAAGATACCTATAGAATAATAGGGGGTTGGGGATTTAAAGGAGGAGATGATCCAGTTTTTCCTGGTGTTTATTTTATCTGTGGGAATAAAGCTTATTATAGGTTGCCTGACCACTGGTATGGGACATGCTATGTGGGTTTGGTCTTTCCCAAAATCTTTCATGTAGATAGGGGAACAAATGGCATACATGAGATAGGTAAACCGTTAAGTCGTATAAAAAGAGAGATTGTTATAGAAATAACAGGGGATGTTTTTGGAGCACTGATACCAGAGGTGGGGATATCTTTTAATGCAAATCGAATTCGAAGATTGTCAACGATAGTAGATCGTTTGTCAACAGACACAGCAGGTGGATTCCTAATGGTAAACACCAAAATGATTGCTATGAGAACTATGGTAATGCAAAACCGTCTTGCTCTTGATATTATATTAGCAAAAGAAGGAGGAGTCTGTGGTATATTGAAGGTGCAGTATTGCTGTACCTATATTCCAGATAAAAGTCAGAACATTGAAAAGTACATAACAAACATTACAAAGTTGCATGGAGAAATTGAACCACTGGAGGTTGATGGTATTCTTGATCGTCTTGGTAGAAGTTTTACAGCAGTTAAACATTGTTTTCAAGAAATAGGTAGTTCAATTATAGGTAAAATACTAATTCCAGTAACAGTTATAGTATTAGCTATTTTAGTGATAAGATTATACAGAATACACAGAAAAAGAAGGAATGTTATAAAGTCATTAAAGAAGATAATTCAAGAAAAACGAGAAAGGGAGAGAGAAAAAGGTGACATAGAAATGGAGGAATTCTGAGAAAAGATTTTTAAAGAGACTAAAGAAAAGGATACTAAAGTATAAAGGCTTATTAACCTGAAGAACCTGGAACATGTTTTGAATAAAATGTGCACATTTTGGGAGATATTTGGTGATAAATCACCAAAGGGGGGAGTTGATGGAGCAAGGTGGAGAAACAAAATTTTGTATACCCCTTGTGAAGTCACAATTCGATAACATGTAATCTGAACTAATGGAGTGGTGCATGAGACTAATCAACCTAGAATAAAAACTTGGACATACACACACACGTGGGAACTAATCTCTGCTTATGTTGCTATTATAATTAACTAACTATGTAATTTTGTCGTGTCCTGTACTAATATGCTGCATTGATATAACGGAATGAAGCATAAATGTGCTTTTGTCTATGTAGGAGAAGCGTGGAGAAGCGTGGCTCAGTGGTTAGAGGCGGCAGACCCGGAAGCTGAGATCGACTGTGGACCAGGGTTCGATTCCCTGCCTCTGCGGGTCTCGGGCTCAAAAATTCCACAGACTCAACAATTCTCGCTCTGGTGCCTACTCAACTCACGGGGTCCACTCTGCGACTCTGGGCAATAGCTTGCTTAATCTCCACTACGGCCCCTCGCGGCGGGATGCCTGGCTTTCACCTTGTGGACACCCTGCCGGGGTTTCTCAAAGGGGAATACCAGGACGGGTTCCCTAAGCAAGCGCCGGGATGCTCACGGGCAGCCGTGCGCTTTACAAATCCAGCACATTTACATGTATTTGTGGCAAGAATATTGGACCCAAGTAAGTATATGACGCATAAGTGTCGCTTATTTGCTAGGTAATTACTAATAGGGAAAAACCTTAGTAAGGGGGGAGGTAAACAGAAAGGCTATTTTTCTAAAATTAACGTTTATTTGTGTTTGTTTCTATGATAGTTCCCATTCTGACACGAGAGGCCTGTGACAAAATGGAGTCACTGGTTTACTGTGGCAGCCAAAGGCAGAGCGCATGCGCAGCAGAAGAGATGAGAATGAATGCGAACTGCTTGGGCCTGTGCGGAAGGCAGTTCAAGGCCGCTGTGGCCTGGAAGTCGAGATGGCTGCCAAATGACTAGAGCAATGGTTCTGAACGTGAGAAGTTTACTTGAAGCTGCGAATTAAGGAAACTCGACTAGGCCGGACTATGAAAGACAATGGGGGCATTAAAAAAAACCCTGACAGGAAGAAAATGTATAATGTGGAGATGAGGTTATGCTCATCCACCCCAGAACTGACCAATGAGGACTCGACTTTTCTTTAAAAGTTACTCTTTCAGATAGATAGAGCTAGTGAAAAAGGTATAAAAAGTGCTGATTTTACCGAGTAAAAAACGTCCTCTGATTTTCTACCAGAGATGCTGTCGGATTGCTGATGTTCCTGTGATGTAAGATTCTTTTTCTTAACTAATGACTTTTTCTTTGCAGGAATGGACTTTAGTGAGGGATTTTGTTAGGGAGTTGGGAGAATGGACTTTGGGAACTATCTGTCTTTTGCTAATACTTGCGATCTGAACCTAAAATGTTAACGTTATTTCAGACATTTTCTAAAATAAATTAAATTGACTGTTTTGAAGTAAGCTTTCGTTTAAATGGCATTTGATGATTAAATAAATAAATAAAGAAAAGAAACCTTTAGAAATGTTAAAATTGCTTTTAATAAAAATTAGACAAATGGGAAATTAAAGCTAGTCTCGAGTTTTCCTACGTCTAAGTTTTTTACTAGCAGACTCATCGACCCTTATGTCTAAATGTATCATTTCTGATGATAAAACTATGGTAAACTCGCAAAAACTGCAGATGTATATAATATAAATGTTTACTTGATTTAGACATTTCGCTATGATACAGTAGCTCTCCATTGAGATTCACTGATCCCTAGAGTGAGGTAGAGATTGTTTGTACACAACTCACAGTCAAATGGGCCCCACTAGTGAGTGAATGTGTGTTCTGGTGTTTCAGGGATAAGTGATATGGTTTCAGAAAATATTTTTGGAGTAGCACTGCATCAGCGGTAAACACTTGCAGTTCAATTTACCATGAAATTACAGGGAAGTAAGACTGAGGCAGGGAGACTCACCCACAATAAAGGCAGGCGTGGCCCGTGCAGGTAAGAGCTGTGGGGTGCTTTCGATGGATGATGAGGGAAAATAAATTATTTATTTAATTTTCCCACATTGTCCTCAGTTGAAATCCCCCCACCCGGCCCCACCGTTCCACCGCTCTTACCTACACGGCTGCGGCTGAATAAACGTCTAAAACAGGGTGAACAAAAAGCTAATAATCTGGGTTTACTAAATGAGTGGAACTCATTTGCAACAGTCTACAACCAGCTAGTTGTTGGATAATTGTGTGCATTTAGAAACTGGAAAAATAAGAAAGATTAATCTACGGGTACATGTAGTGTTGCATACGGGACCTTAATAACAGTGCATGCTGGAGCATCCGTATGAGTTTATCAGACTTTTTGTCTTAATCCACGGCACACTGAAGTAATAGTAATGCAATGTTTAACACTTTACAAAATGGCTAAATAATACATATCTAGTCGTTGAGCACCATGACGACTAAAAAAAACTGCTGAAGAGTACTTCTCAGCAGAGTTTTTTACAAACCATTGGAGCGGATCACTAGTTGTGCCGTGGTCTATGATAATTAAAATGAAGTACAAAAGTCATTACCTTTTTTCAAACTGCATTTAAGGCTTGAAAAAAAGCCCCAGGTTTACTCATCTTAATGAATGAATGAAGGATATTTAAGATAGCGCAAAATTTACTCAAAAAGAGTGTCCCGGCGCTGACTGAGCATGTGGTAGGAAACTTGAAACACAGCTACATTTTTAAAAGCCAGATTTTAAGATGTTTCTTGAAAATCGAAAGTTCTGAGATGGCTCCCAGTGTAGCAGGTAGTTTGTTCCATGCCTGTGCACCCAGGAACCCAAAAGACCTGCCCCCATATGGGCCAAACAAACGTTGGGGGTACGGACAAGGTCAGAGGAAGAAGATCTTAAGGACCATGCTGGAGTGTAACAGATAAATCGTTTGCTGAGATAGCCTGCTCCTTTTCCATGAAGGGCCTTGAAAAGACATTGAATGTAATCCTTTCTTTAAATTGCAGCCAATGGAGGGATGTGGAGAAGGGGGGACATATGAGACCTTGGTTTAGGTCTAAGAATCGCCCAGGCCGCGGAGTTTTGTGCCACTTGCAGGCGCTGGATAAGATAGCAAGCGGTACAAAAGGGGGCGGTAATGGACGGAGCATCTGAATCAATCACACCCAGTCAAAAGATCTGGGTTTAATCCATCACCGTTCTTTAGCCCACTCTGCCACCCCAGTTCAGACATGGCTATATGCAAATCAGTCTGACCCTGTGCCTCATGGGAACAGTCCAGCCCGAACTGCCAAGCCATGCCTTTCCTGGACCGGAAACAAGCTTCCGAGGACCGGTTTCTGGCATTACAGCCGTCTTCAGCCCGGCTTGCTTGAATCCAGAGGCAAAGTGAGCAAGGGACTCACATCTGAGCATACCCTGCCACACTTATGGCGAACAAAAGCGGTACAAAAGGGGGTGGTAATGGACGGAGCATCTGAATCAATCAAACACTCACACCCAGTCAAAAGATCTGGGTTTAATCCATCACCGTTCTTTAGCCCACTCTGCCACCCCAGTTCAGACATGGCTATATGCAAATCAGTCTGACCCTGTGCCTCATGGGAACAGTCCAGCCCAAACTGCCAAGCCATGCCTTTCCTGGACCGGAAACAAGCTTCCGAGGACCGGTTTATGGCATTACAGCCGTCTTCAGCCCGGCTTTCTTGAATCCAGTGGCAAAGTGAGCAAGGGACTCACGTCTGAGCATACCCTGCCACACTTATGGCGGCCAAAAGCGGTACGCGGAGTTTTGCGCCACTTGCAGGCGCTGGATAAGATAGCACGGTAAGCCCAGGTACAGGATATTAGCATAGTCCAGTCTTGATGTCACCAAGGCCTGGACAACTATTTTCCTGGTATCTGTTGTCAAAAGTGAAAGAATGTTTTTTAACATACGCAGTATACCAAAGCATTAGCCTACCAGATTTTGAACCTGGGTCCTCATGGAGAGGGCACTATCCCAAAAAATTCCTAGATTTTTAACCAATGTTTGCTCTATGCGTGGAGGTGATTACTCCTCCGGCCACCATACATTCCAATTGCTCACTGCAAGTTGCCCAAAAAAGACAATCTCGGATTTATCCGGATTGCATTTCAACTGATTCACCTTGAGCCAATGAAACACCTTTGTAAGACACCATCTGATGTTAACACCATCGAAGTCAGTTCCCTTTATGCAGTTGAAAATCAGTTGAGTGTCATCCATGTAGGATATAATCTTAGCACCATTTGCCAAGGAGGCCAAGGGGGACATATATAGGTTAACACGAGTTGGACTAAGAATAGATCATTGGGCATTCCTACACTCATGCTAGGCATGGAGGATGAAAAAGCAGGTATCCATATTTACTGGGATCTGTCCTGTAGAAAAGAGGTCATACAGGCCAGTGCTTTCCCACCAATACCTAGGTTCCTCAATCTGTCAATAAGACTCTCATGTGGGACTGTATGAAATGCCACTGGCAAGTTCAGCAATATAAGAATAGCCCTACCGCCCTGATCCAGGTTTTCCTTGATGTACTCAGTCACTTCCAACAGGGCAGTCTCAGTGCTATAATTAGCCCTGAAGCCTGATTGGGACAAATGAAGCAGATTATAGCTTTCTGCATGATCTGAAATAGCTTTATTCACATGTTTTTCTAAGTCTTTAGAAAGAGATGGAAGGAGAGAAATCAGCCTATAATTGGCAGGATCATTTTGATCTGCAGTAGGTTTTGTTAGAAGTGGTAACATTTTAGCCTGCTTCCAAATACATGGCACTTTGCCAGAGAAAATAGATGAGTTAAGTACCTTATTTACTGTGAAATTAATAGTTGGAGCAAGAGATGCTAATAGTTTAGCGCGCCAAAACACGTGTTGACTGTGATCCTCTGGTACAAAAAAACAAACAATAAAGGAATAAACTATCAAATGTACAGTCTTTTTTCGATTCCATTTTGTTATGCATATTACTATTTTCTAGTACTACATAAACACATTTGGCATTACTCCCAAAGAAATTGCTCAAAGTACAAGCATCCCCTTACCTATACTGCACCTGTAATTTAAATGGTGAGAAGGGGGCCCTAAACATAGGGGTTGAACTCGCATGCGCAACTCTTACCCCTTATATTCAAGACAATTGTCAGAATCACGGAATCTAGAAGCCCTACCTCCATTTGGTTAGCAGTTAACTGTGAAGATTTTCTTGGGCAAAATTTTGCTAATTTGCGATTCCTGTGAATTTACAAGTCTGACGAAATAGCTTTTGCTATTCCCTTCTCAAGGTCATAAAGTGAAGCCCCGCATGAGTAGAGACCATGCCATTGCAAGGGCTATGATGTTTTATGCAGTGCTATGCACGCGCACAGGCAATATCTATCACTGCAGATAAACATGTCACAAAATTGGCGGGACGCATGACAAATACTGTCCGGCACTGAACACAGCGCTGTAGAAATTCAGACCACACACCGCATGAGCAGTTATACATCTGAATGTCAATGTTGGGACAGGAAAGTTCCCTGCATGGTAAATAGGTGTGCACATGTGCCCTGAGACACCCATCTGCAAGGTAAACTGGTACCCTGATTTTTATTTCTGCCTAGCACACATGGAACCCTGCATGTGCACTGAAATCTAAGCTCGAAATGCCAATGAGTCCCTGGCCTGGCTCTGAGGTCAAGGAGGGACACTAAAAGCATACTCTCTGGCTGAGATAAGACTACTATCTGTGTATCTGGGACATATAAAGTGACCTTTGGTGGAGGCATACAATGTGCATGCCACATCAGATACATCCAATGCCTGAGAAACAAATGCCTTTAAGATGGCTACACTCCTTTTGGCGGTATTTGTACAGATAACTGTGACTCACATACCAGAATTGCACAGTCAAACATTACAGACTAACCTACGGGTAATACCACACAGAAAGCTGCTCCCCTTCTTCACAGGGAGCCGGCATCTGCTCTGAATTCTGGGACTTTCTGTTTCTCTATATTGAAAGCCCTGTAGATGAAGGAGCACAGATAGCAGCACTGTGAGGAACTCCCACACCTTCCACAGCAGTGGTTGTACTTTGGCTACACAAAGCCCAGGTAAGAGGCCACTTGATTGCAGGGTCACAGACCAGGCTACTGCGGAGGCGCACATCTGAAGCACTAAAAAGTCACAGACCATTAAAGTCAAATGTGCAGATGTGCATCAGTGTACGGGAATGTTTCTCGATGATTGTTAGATGATTCCAAGGTGGACACCACTGTAACACTGTGTTAATGCACAAAGAGCGCCATTGAAAAGGGTGAACTATGCAACAGAAGAGGTAAGCACTGAAAGATGTGGCACAGCAATAGCCAGTCAGTGTGTTTTGATTTGTACAGTCTGAGCAGCCGCTGCTGTTTGTGATGTTGAGTGCTTAGCTATGGCAAAGCTGGGTGCTCACAAATAAACATTGTACAACTTGGTGCCAAGCTTTTGTTTCTGGGGGCGTTGAATGCCCAAGCTTATCATACTTGCTAAACCTACCGATTTAGGCGGTCGGTTACTATTTTAATGATCCCCACTGCATACTGACCTTAAGACACATTGTCACAGACTGCGATTTTCTTCCAAGCATGTGCTGTGACCTCCTTTCAGCTTAAAACATATGCAGGTATTATTTAAAGAAGTTTTCCTGCATGTCATATTACAAATAATTCGAATTTTATTGTGTGCTCCTTTTAAATATTCTTATTACCAGCATTTGAAAAAAGAGGGGGTTGATGGAGGGGGGGGGGGAGGGGCAGCTTTCAAAACCAATCCTTTGAAGATTTTCCTTCTGGACATTTTAGGAATGCAAATAAAGATTTCACATTCTTGCAGTTGGCGCTGGAGTTACCAACTGAACCAGCGTTAGAAGGATTACCATTGAGTACAGTGATGAAAGGTCACTGCCTCAAGACATGTACTGTGCGTTCATGGATTCCATCTTGGTCAGAGGCCACATAATCATTCCTTGCAATCTAGATGCAAATTCATGGCACGTGATTCCTGTGATGTTATTAATGCAAAAACAACAGTTGATGGACAGAATGCACAGCAGTGTCATACATTCACCCCAGTACAGGGATCTGGGCCTAAATCCATCGTTTTTTTGCTCACCATGCCATTCCAGTTTGAACCCAGCCATATGCAAATCAGTCTTGACCCTGTGCCCCCTGGGAAAAGTCCAGCCCGAACTGCCAAGCCAGGTCCTCCCTGGACTGGAAACAAGCATCCTAGGACCTGTCCGAGGATGCTTGATTCCGGTCCAGGGAAGAGTAAGCTAAAGAATGATGATGGATTTAACCCAGATCAGTTGACTGGGGGTGAGTGCTTGCAATGTTCATCACTCCGTCCATCATCCCCTTTGGTTTTGTCCTGTGATGTTATTGCCACAATGGTCTTCTGATTTAATTTCAGGAAATGCCATTGGAAATAAGCCATTTTGACACCTGTAAATACCACCTCTTTTTAATCACAGAATATTGGCATAATTTATGCTTAGTTCTTGGTCATAGTGAATCTCCCCTGTAAGGAATTGTGAAACTAAGCCTGGGCTCCACCCTGGGAAGTTCCCCCTGTGGTGAAGAGGCTGATGTAAGGAGAGAGTAACCCTCTGTTAGAAGGAGCTTGATCTACACTGGCAGACAGTCCCGCAGTCAGAGTTGGAAACCTCTGCATTGACTGGCACAGTTTGCAGGAGGCACACAGACATTGCCAAGTGAAGTGTTGATATTCGTAAATGTGTTTCTCACCTTGTATCTGTCTCTAGAGGGCACGGTGCATGTGTTGTGAGTCTTTACCCATGCATTACCTCGGTCACGCACTACAAAGCTTGTGGTTCGGCCGGTCATGGCTGTGCATGCTCCGGGAGGGAGTATGTGCAGCATAGCCCCTGTGCAGCCCTGTTCGAACACAGATAATCAAGGAAAAGGTGCATCATGGGTAACATGTCTGCAGGATAGGGCTCTCCAGAGGCCCTGTGACCCTGGTTCCTTACTGAGACATGGGCTGTCTCTGTGTTTAAGAAGAAGAGAAAGCATGGATGAGTAGTTAACATGACATATTGTTATTTATAGCACTGAAGAGGACTAACTCAGAATAAACTATGGTCACTGATGAATCTTTGCCCAGGAGTGATAAAATGCGCTCCTCCCGCTTTGAGGGCATTTTTTTTTTTAAATCTTGCTGAAGCATTATTTTTGGGAACGCCATTGTGGGTCGTCTAGAATAATGCCATCCTGATATTGCAAAAAACACAGTTGATGGACAGAATGTAGAACAATGTCATACATTCTCCCCAGTACAAGGATCTGGGCCTAAATCCATCGTTTTTTTGCATTCCACACCACCCTGGGTTAGACACTGGCTATATGCCAGTACCGGTTTCTGGCTATCAGCCTTCATCAGCCTGGATAGCTTGACTCCAGTGGTGTGGAGAGCCTGGGACTCACGTCTGAGCATCCCCAGCCCACTCGGGGTGAAATTGCAAAAAATACAGTTGATGGACAGAATGTAGAACAATGTCATACATTCACCCCAGTACAAGGATCTGGGCCTAAATCCATCATTTTTTTGCACTCCACACCACCCTGGGTTAGACACTGGCTATATGCAAATCAGCTCTGACCCTGTGCCTCATGGGAACAGTCCAGTCCGAACTACCAAGCCATGTCTTTCCCAGACCGGAATCAAGCATCCAAGGACCGGTTTCTGGCTATCAGCCTTCATCAGCCTGGATAGCTTGACTCCAGTGGTGTGGAGAGCCTGGGACTCACGTCTGAGCATCCCCAGCCCACTCGGGGTGAAATTTCAAAAAACACAGTTGATGGACAGAATGTAGAACAATGTCATACATTCACCCCAGTACAAGGATCTGGGCCTAAATCCATTGTTTTTTTGCACTCCACACCACCCTGGGTTAGACACTGGCTATATGCAAATCAGCTCTGACTCTGTGCCTCATGGGAACAGTCCAGTCCGAACTACCAAGCCATGTCTTTCCCAGACCGGAATCAAGCATCCAAGGACCGGTTTCTGGCTATCAGCCTTCATCATCCTGGATAGCTTGACTCCAGTGGTGTGGAGAGCCTGGGGCTCACGTCTGAGCATCCCCAGCCCACTCGGGGTGAAATTGCAAAAAACACAGTTGATGGACAGAATGTAGAACAATGTCATACATTCACCCCAGTACAAGGATCTGGGCCTAAATCCATCGTTTTTTTGCACTCCACACCACCCTGTGTTAGACACTGGCTATATGCAAATCAGCTCTGACCCTGTGCCTCATGGGAACAGTCCAGTCCGAACTACCAAGCCATGTCTTTCCCAGACCGGAATCAAGCATCCAAGGACCGGTTTCTGGCTATCAGCCTTCATCAGCCTGGATGGCTTGACTCCAGTGGTGTGGAGAGCCTGGGACTCACGTCTGAGCATCCCCAGCCCACTCGGGGTGAAATTGCAAAAAACACAGTTGATAGACAGAATGTAAAACAATGTCATACATTCACCCCAGTACAAGGATCTGGGCCTAAATCCATCGTTTTTTTGCACTCCACACCACCCTGGGTTAGACACTGGCTATATGCAAATCAGCTCTGACCCTGTGCCTCATGGGAACAGTCCAGTCCGAACTACCAAGCCATGTCTTTCCCAGACCGGAATCAGGCATCCAAGGACCGGTTTATGGCTATCAGCCTTCATCAGCCTGGATAGCTTGACTCCAGTGGTGTGGAGAGCCTGGGACTCACGTCTGAGCGTCCCCAGCCCACTCGGGGTGAAATTGCAAAAAACACAGTTGATGGACAGAATGTAGAACAATGTCATGCATTCACCCCAGTACAAGGATCTGGGCCTAAATCCATCGTTTTTTTGCACTCCACACCACCCTGGGTTAGACACTGGCTATATGCAAATCAGCTCTGACCCTGTGCCTCATGGGAACAGTCCAGTCCGAACTACCAAGCCATGTCTTTCCCAGACCGGAATCAAGCATCCAAGGACCGGTTTATGGCTATCAGCCTTCATCAGCCTGGATAGCTTGACTCCAGTGGTGTGGAGAGCCTGGGACTCACGTCTGAGCATCCCCAGCCCACTCGGGGTGAAATTGCAAAAAACACAGTTGATGGACAGAATGTAGGCATGTTTATTTATAGGTCTTTCAGGACATGACAGTCAGTAATTATTTACTTGGATTATTGCCTGTATTGTGTTGTTTTACTGCATTGTTTATAAAAACAAAACAAAGGAGACTGTTCAAACATTATGCATAATGTTTCTGAGGCAAGTTGATGAACTGTGCAAAAAATGAAATATGTTCTTAAAAATAAAATAGTCCAGTTCATTGTCATAGTTAGGTGGCTGTTACCAAAGTAAATTCAGGTTATTTGTTCACCGTTAATCTACATATCTATTCTACTTTAAAAGAAATTCGGTCATGAACATTTTTTTTATATTAATTTTCGTTTGGTGGCAAAGTAGTATGTGAAGTATTAGTGTAGGAGACTAGTTAACTGGTCAACAGCACCTAACCAGACATCTGCAGTGTTGCTAATTTTTTGTAGCCGGAACTGAGGCGCATTGGTCCTTATTCTGGTGCCAACCTTTGCCACTGTTGGCATTTAGAGCCCATTGTTTATCTACGGGGTAATGGGCACTCTAGAGACAGTGGCACTTTCCCTTTGCCAATGGTAGCATCAAATGCCTTTTACTGTCCATTGATGGAGGGGGGCGAGGGGGAAGGGGTGACCCAGACTTTGCCACTGTTGACATGTGCCTGTCAGCTGAGATTGATGGCCCACCCTGTACCATTGGTTTTAGTACAAGGCAATTGCTTTTTCTGGGTTGCGATTATTTGTCATTTTGTTTGTTGTTCTTTGTTCTTCTTTAATGTGATCTTTGGAGTACACGTCTTATTAATTGATGGCCCTGGGTACCCGGTATTTGTCCACTTTTGTATTAGTTGCCCAGCCTTTGTCAGCAGTAGTATTGGTTACCCGGCTTTAATCACGGACATGTAGGTGCTCATCGAGGTGGTTCTGAGCTGTGTTGCCAGTTCTTTCACTGGGTGCCATACCCTAACAGGTCACCCATGGAACCACAGTGGATCAGACAGGCTTTCACTTCCTTGAATGAGTTCCCCATCCCAAAGAGACTCCTGTGGTCTGTCACTGAAACTAGCAAAGTAGCCTACGCAGAGGTTTCTCTATCACAGCAACTCAAAACTACGTCCTGAAAAGGAAATGAGAACTGGAACTCTCCAACACAATGTGGCACACCACAACTCTGTCCCTCTCTCTATATCAAGGATCACATTTCACCACCCTCATCAGAAATGAATTCCTGGGGCAAACATTCATCATGTGAAACCTAAGAGTGGAGGGAAGGAGCACAGTCCCTGCAGGATGGGTTGGCCACGTGTGGGTGAAGTCTGGCATAGGCCAGAGGCAAGATGTGCCCTTTAGTGCTGCTGGATTTAGGCTCATCACTCTCTGTGTTTGGGAGGCTTCTTTGCCTCAACATTCTATAAACACACTGATGGAGTAGGTGTGAAGAAGTTATGGCAAAGGATCACCGAGGACCTTCGATGTCCAGAGAACAGAGGGGAGTGGGCAGACGTGTTGTGCCCAGAGGTTCCTATCTGCTGCTATATTCTACAAACATCAGATTCCTAATGTCCAAATGTGCATTCAGAGATTGTGTCTTCTTGGAAAGTCTATCCACCTCGAGCAAGCTGCTAAATGATCTCCTTTTTGGTGAATCCAGACAATTATCTTTCCTGACGGAGAGAATTAATCATAAATGATGATTGCATGGCATGGAACCCAAGGCAAACTGAGAGGAAGGGACAGTGGTCCCAGTTCAAAGATTATTCTACAAAGCAAATAAAATGTTCCCACTGGCCAGTGTTGCACAGGCCAGAGGGCAAACCAATTGCCCATAACAGGATATTAGAAAGGATGAGCTAGAATGGGTAAGATTGCTAGGAAATGAGCTGGGAACCTACTAGAGTATCAAACACAAGTCATTCCAGTAATTTGGATTGTGGGATAATGTAGGAGAATATATGAGCTGGATAATGTTATGTAGTTACGTTAATTTAATTTATTAAGCATTCGTATTATGCTTCATGACTCTGTAGACATAAACAATGTAACCTCAGATTGACATCAACCTACAATACAATGACTTATGCTATGAGTTTATTGATCACAAATTCATAATTTCAGTCATTTCCTGAATCTGAGGAGACTGGATTATTTTCTAAGTGTTAAATGAGGGCTGTTCCATAGTGTGGCAGCTGCTGTGTTCAGCACAAGCAGCGTGAGTTGTTGGGCAGATTCAGGGTCCTTCCAGGGGTGTTCACAAGACATTATAGATACGCGCAGTATTTACATACATACATACATGTAATGTTGTATTTTGTAGTGTGCTGCCAGAGAGGTTTTGTGGTCGGTGAACTGTATCCTAAAAAAAAGTCTAGCTTGAATCTTGGCAACATCTGGTCACCATAGTATAATATTGCACTTCTAATAAGTAAATATGATTCCAGTTTCTTGAAAGCTGTTACCAAACTTTAATAAAACAAATCTCTATTAACATTCATATGGATCATTGTTGATCATTCACTTTCATTCCTTCATTTAAGACACGATTAATAATTGTAACTCTTATTATATTAATATATTCAATAGATTTTAATGTATTTCCATTCATAGTGTTTTGAGCCTCAGCTGTTCATTGGGGTCTATCTATGGGGGGTGCAGTGTTCCAATATTGCTTTGCTCTCACACGGGACAACCTGCTATCTCAAAGAGAGTATATGAATGCTGGGAAAGTAAAGTAAATCTTGTAACACTTGTACCATATGTAGGCTTTGTGTCGGCTCCCTCCACCCATTGACAAAACTGTGAATCCCATTTTGGCTTAGCCCAGGGGAGTATTTCTTCCTCATCCACCTCCTGTCACTGTTTTGCTGGATTCGGTGTATCAGTCCACCCTTGGAGAGCTCCCTCTGCAGGGCATGGACTGCAACCCATCTGTGACCTACCATGGAGGCACACACTGCACCTCAGCTACACCCAGCCCCTCCAGCTGTGGAAAATGACAAAATGTATATGTACATAAGCGGCGTTCATTTGTGTTCACCCTCGCCACTGTTGAAGGTAAAGAAAGTCACGAAACAGTGGCCCCGCCATCTTGTTCCCTTTTAGGCTCCATCTTGAACATAGATAGTAGCCATCTTTGTGTCATGACCTCCCTGCCCATTGCCAATAGCCATCATCTCTCTCTCACTCTCTCTCTCTCTCTCTCTCCAGCCCTGCAAGCACCCCGCGCCCCGACCGCCCCCGGTCTTTCCTGTTCGGGCCATAAACGCACCGCTAACCACGACCTTGTCTCCGTGCTGAACCCCTGCCCCCTCGCTCTTTCATCCTACTCATAGAACGGGCCCTTTTGGTAACCTCTTCCTCCCTGCCCGATTGCCCGGCCTGATCCCAGGCCATCACCTAGCCCAACAGATGCAGTTTATTGCTTCCTACAGTAGGACCTCGCCTCACATCAGAGGAGCGGTGATTAATCAAGGCCTTCACACCCCTAGACCTGACCGACACCCCCGCATCCCTCCCAGGACCACCCTTCCTCTCTTCTGATGACCCCCCCCGGCTACACCTGGCCTCTCGACCCAGTCCCACATCATAAAACTAGGTCTCGTGGATGTACCCCTCCGGCCCCGCATAGCGAAACATGATCTTATCGCCCGCCCAACCTTAGATCTGACCACCCCCTCCCGCCCTCGTGCCCTGTTGGAATGTCCAGCTGCAGATTACAATCACATGTCACATTTGGGAGGGGAAAACAACATCAGAGCGGTCAGTATGGGAATGGGCCTGGAGCTGGGGTCCCAAACATGCCCTTTTTGTACTTCAAAGTGTCTTTATTGCAATAAGGAATGTTTGTACATCATAAACCTCTGTATAAAAGACTGAGCCGTAGAGAAACTTGTTAGAGCACCTTGAGAAGATACCCTGTTGTCTGATTTGACGTGTTCTGTTCCGTCGGAAATAAACTCCTGTTTCCTGCCTTCCAGTCTCCAGCGCCTGCCTCTTTATTTGGGTAATCGTGAGTTGGGTGAGAAGCGGCTAACGCCGGGCAAACCTAGAAAAGGGGTAAACGACCTAATCTGCCTGAACCCTTTTTCCACACAGCTCCACACATCTCTCCACATTATTCCTAATCCTACATCTCTCAATACTATGACCACAAAAGAAAAGCAGAGCGATGACATCTGTCCTATGTCCTGATGACTATTGAAAAGGACTAGCAGCCCGGCACAGAGGGAACATTTTTCAAGAGTGAACCGCTCTTCTGAAAAGGATACATTTCATATTCTTTCTTTTCTTTTCGAAGTATAGTAAGGATCAGGTATATACATGACATGATCTGTATTGATTGAGAACATTCGCTTTCCCCATCACCAGGTGAGAAATTAGAAGCACATTTTCATTCTATTCTAAAGACAGTAGTCTTGTATTATTTCCATACTCAAGATTTGCCTGTCCCTGGTACAATGGGGTTTTGGGGGGGCGGCCGAACAACGGGAGGCCTGCCACCCCTGGGGGGTTTTGGGGCCCGGAGGGAGGGGGGGAGCTAGGTGCCACAGGTTCTGGGTAGCGTTGGGCTCCTTGGGCTGGCCCCGGGATTTTTGGGCTCCTTTTGGGCTGGGTCTTGGGCTTGTTGGGCTGGGGAGGAACATAACCGGCCATTTTGGGTCACTTGTCACCATTTTGGTGGCAGTGACCCAGCAGCCTGAGGGGACCCTGGTCGCGAGTTTCTTCCCGCCCGCCCTCCCTGTTTTCTGTGTGGGGATTTAGGTTTTTTCACGGGGACTTCTGGTCAGTTTGGGGGGGGTTAAGGGGTCCAGGTTGTTTTCAGGAGGAGTTTTCTTGGGAGTATGGTGCATTAGTTTCCATGGTTGTTTAGTTTTCGTGTCGCTGGAACAGGTGCAGTTGTATAATACAGGAGTGGCGCTTTTTCCTAGAGATGAAGGGGAGGTAAGGGTAGGGGGCCTGGGCTTGTTGGATAAGGGGTGGGGATTGCAGGGATCAAGTAATGAATAAGTCGGTAGGGAGGCATGTTGCAGGGGGTATGCTGCGAAGTGTTGTGGGTGTTGTGTTATATTGAAATGGGGGACAATCATTTAGGGGAGGGGGTAGGGGGTCGGTCAGCTACTTCTTATTTAGTGAGGTATAGTTTTGTTCGGCACAGGCCAAGGTTTGTTTGATTTAGGATGCACCTGCTTCCAATAAACGGCCTTTGTCACACTTTATCACCTGTCTGTGGTCGTTCCTCCCACCCACCCCCCACCCCCCCCCCCACAGCCCTCCTGGGTGGGCCCCAATGGAAAGAGGTAGAGTTTAGCCACAAGTGCCACGCGATACGGGTTTATCTAACGCATCTCACTACATGTTTCCGTATTACAGCACTGAAATGCATTGTCATGCTTTCTAGCTGTCTAGTGCTTTGAGTAGCAAATCCTAAAGCGGTCAGCACACAAATTAGTCACTGTGATCTGTCATCCAGTGCGCCCAGTGCCAGGTACCCAAAGGCTGTCAGAATACCCGTGGATCAGAATGGGTGAGAGATTGCTGTGCATGCAGTCAGACCCCAGTGCTCAGCTTGTTTTTATTTCGATCTACTGACCGGGGAAGCAATGCGACAGACTTTCTGTCATAAGAGACAAGGAGGTTGGGGGACCAACAGTGAGGTCGTTCCTGCAAAATAACACCAGTCCTGCACAGACTAGTATAGCTAGAAAAGAGTGAGCTGCCCAGCGACAGAGGCAACACACATCTGGTGAAAATGACGAATAAAGATGTAAACATTTAATTAAAAAAAATTAAAGGGCAAATAATGGAAAGTGGTAGTGAGGCTCCTTTCAGGTCTCAATCTCCAGCCCTTGAATAATCCCAGCTCAGTCAGAACTCAGACTCCATCTTCAGTAGCGGCGCGACGTAGGCGCGCCGGAGTCGCGCTAGAGTCAAGCTCGTCTGCGCTCGTCCGCGAGCGTCCGGGACTAGGGGCTGGGGATTCCGCCTGCTCCTACATATACACATCTGCTGATTTATTAGCGCTACGGCCAACAACATCGATGTGTCCTCCCATTCCCCACAGCACGGCTAAACGAACTGCCAGTTTAGGCATTAGCAACTCTGTCACGTCGATAGCCGACTCTGTTCCTAAATACGCGATGCTCACTACCCCACCCAGCACTACTTGTACATTTAAGTGTAAATACTTAAATACTCGTTCCATGATCAAACATCAAACGGATATTTTCCTGTTATTAGCGGATTCACATCTTGACATGTTGCTATTATCCGAAACCTGGCTTACCCCGGACTCACTGCCGGACATCTTAGCAGCGTTACCAGCGGACTTTTACATTCTGTCTGCCATTCGTCCGGGAGGGAAAGCCGGGGGAGGAGTAGCTATCATTGTTAACAAAAAACACCAACTTAGACAACTGTCATCTCTGCCTCTGTCCAACACAGAAAACTTAGTTGCTAAATTGGATACCCCCAACGGAACACTTGTACTGGTGCTAATGTACCGTCCTCCGCAATATATGGCTACATTCCCTTCTACCTTAGCTGAGTCATTGGCTCCTTTGGTCACCAACCATTCCAAACTCCTTTTGGTTGGCGACTTAAACCTCTGGTTTGATAATACAGCGTCAGACCCACAAGCTGCTGAGACAAAGGAACTTCTTGACGATCTCAATTTGATACAATTTATCGATATTGAGACCCATCAGAAAGGTCATAGCCTCGACCAAATTTGGTCGTTGAATTTACCTATCTCTTCAATAGCTATAAAACCCTGCAGCTGGTCTGATCATCACTGCATAAGCTTTTCTTTCCAACTAGAAAAGAACACTCAATTTAAGCTACAAACCTGTAGGACTATTAGGAAATGGACTTCCATGGATATGCCCATGTTTTTAAATTTTCTAAATGCCTCTCTTCCCCTGGAGAGCACTAACGTGGAGGAGGCTGATTCTCGGCTTAAAGAATGGCTTTCCTCCGCGATTAATATTTATGCTCCACCTACTCGCCTTTGCAGTGCTAGGAGCAAGGATGCACATAAATGGTTTACTCCTCAGCTAAAAAAACTAAAACTGGAAGTGAGGCAACAGGAAAGGGCATGGCGCTCTCAGTACTGCCCCCAAGCCAGGGCTACTTATTGCCTAGCAAGAAAGGCTTACCAAAAAATATTACTAACTCAAAAAACTGCCTATTTTTCATCTAAAATTTTAAATTCTACTAATAAGTCAAAGGAGATCTTCAGGATAGTGAACGACCTCTGTAACGATGAAAGAACTTCTCCTCCGGTTGTTCCTACACAAGCTTTATGCAATTCCCTGAATGATTTCTTTAATGATAAGATTTTACTGATCAAACAGCACATCTCCACTCTTCCAATGTGTGCCCCTGTGGATGACATTTTTTTAAACCCCCTAACTTTACACTCTTTTCCCCTTATGGACTTGAAAGTCTTTTCAGAGCTATTAGCTAGAGTCAAATCGGGCTCCCCTATGGACGTCTGTCCCCCTCAAATCATGAAGGAAATTGGTCGTGCCATTCCTAATAGTATGCTGTCCCTGCTAAACAACTCGCTCATCTCAGGGACGGTTCCTAGCAGTTTTAAGCAGGCTTTATTGATACCCCTTACGAAGAAACCCGGTGTGGATCCATCGGACCTCACGAATTACCGGCCTATATCCCTGCTGCCCTTTTTGTCCAAAATGCTGGAGGCCCATGTTACCAACTGCCTCTCAAATTTTGTGGAAGAATCGGGCTATTTGCAACCCAACCAAGCGGGATTTCGGCCTGGCCATTCTACTGAGGCAGTCATACTGGCTGTCCAGAACATCTTGAGGTCCAATGCTGACAATAATCTTCACCAAGCCCTTGTGCTCCTCGACCTGTCTGCCGCATTCGACACGGTTGACTATTCCATTCTGGTCAACCGTGTCGAACAGGCAGGCCTTAGAGACTCTGCTTTGGCTTGGTTGAAATCGTTCTTATTTGAACGCACCCAGTCTGTCTGTCTAGGATCTTTTTCAGCTCCTAAACTTAATTCCTTCTGCGGGGTCCCTCAAGGCTCTTCCCTTTCCCCCTTATTATTTAATTTGTATATGCGGCCCCTTCTTTTTGCTCTGAGTAAACACAAAGTCACTGTATATAACTATGCAGACGATCTGCAGCTAGTTTTTACACTCAATTCCCCAAATGCTGTGGAGGATTTTCAATCAACCATGACTCTGATCCAGAACTGGATGTCTTTAAACCATCTAAAATTAAATCCGGGGAAAACCGAGCTGATTTTGCCCGGCAAGAGTGAAATTGGCTGGAGCCCCAATTTCTGGCCCACGGACATGGGCCTTCCCCCAAAGAAATCACAAACAGTAAAGAGCCTGGGGGTTACTCTTAGCGAGGACCTTTCTTTAAAATCTCAGATCGGTACGGTGGTGTCCTCTGGTTTTTTCCAATTGAGAAAAATCAGGAAAATTGCACACCTCCTTACCCACTCTGCCCTAATCCAGGTGGTCATGGCTCTAATCCTCTCCCATATTGATTTTTCTAACAGTCTCTATTTAGGCCTACCTATAGGCCAACTTAGAAGACTGCAGTACCTGCAGAACCAAGCCGCGAGACTGATTTGTAATGTTCCCAAATGGGTCTCGATCAAATCAGGCTTGGAGACCTTGCATTGGCTTCCTGTGGCTCAAAGAGCTGAATTTAAAGCTGGCTGTATTATTTTTAAGGCTTTGCAAGGGAAGGGCCCTTCCTTTATCAAACAGCTGATTGGCAGATACGTTCCTTCACGTAGCTTGAGGTCAGCCCACAAAGACCTACTCGAGGTACCTCGCTTTAAGAAGAAACGACAGGGAGGTAGCAGCTTTCATTTTTTAGCAGCAACCCTGTGGAATTCTTTGCCGCCAGTTCTCAGGCAGTGCAAGGAGTTTCTTGCCTTTAGAAAGGCATTTAAAACGCATCTATTCACACAGGCATATTTGAAATAGAGACTTTCGTTGTTTTATCCTTGTTATGTTTTTTATCTCTTTCCAGCGCCAAGAAGCCTTTGGGCGTATGCGCGCTTAATAAATTTTAATTAACATAACATAACATAACAGTATGAGTATCCACACCTGTCATGGGCAAGGCAGTGAGAAGTGGTAGGAACCGGGCAAATGGCGATCAACTAATCCTCCAGTTCGGGCTTTATGTACTTAATAGTTTGTGTTGTTTATATATTTTTTTACATTATTTGTTGGAAAAGAAGCTGTAAACTTGCAGTGAGCACTATATTTTTACCACTAAAGTTAGCAGTGGCCTTTCTATAATCTTAATCGTAAAGGGGACTCCAGATTTCCCATTCTGGGCTTTTATTCAATTTAACCGTTCCATATCTTAGTTCTAGCCTCTGCCTGTTTCCCCTCTACGAAGTGGACTCAATATATCTGGAAATAATATTTTATAGCCGGAAAACACAGGACTTTAAAAGTGGTGGACATCAAAGAAGCAGCAATATAGGAACTTTTATTTGAAGAGGGGTAGTATTCCTACAGTAGCTAAGCAGGGCTCTCAAAATTCTAATTTCGACGGTCCATATTTCAGTACCCCATCCAAACCAAGTAGCTTTGCATTCTGGGACTTGTAGTCCTGATTTTTTGAAGTGGTACTGTAACTCCTATAATGCAAAGCACAAGCCTGGCATTGATGATCCACTCACATAGTACTTAGCAAACAAGCTCTTTGTGTATTTTATTTGTTAAAGAAACAGGTTTTGTAATAATTTGCCATTTGTTGTGAGAAACAGGGGTTTGCACTGGCCGTGAGTGTGATATTAGTGTGATATTAGTTTGGTGAAGACGGGTGCTGGATTTCTACTTTATCTCATGCCAAGTAAGTGTAAACTAATCATATTCTTGAGATAGCTGTAATGGTAAAACACGTGGCATTATGTCTCAAATCTTAAAGAGGTTAACAGCACTTTAAATGATCAAGAAATCCTACGACACCCAGACTGCATGCACACTAGGTGCCTAGTGACATCTGCATGCACACTTGGAGCCTGATGTACAGATTATCAAGTTTGCAATTTCCTAATACCAATTAGTATTGAATCGGTATTAAGAGATTGCAAAACGGTATGTACAGTTTGGACTTTGCCTTAAATAACGATTCGTTATGATTCGCTATTTAATAACTGTGATTTTCAAATAAAGATTCTTTATCATTCTGTAGTTGTGAATGGCGCTCTGTATCACACGAATGACCTCACAGAATCTATAGTGCAGACTGGCGGAGGGCATCAGGCCACATGGTTGATTGTTTGTTGGTGTATGGAGACGTAATCCATGGCCATCCACCCTCATCCTGCATCATGGCATACACAGGTAAAAAGTAGCAGGAAGTGGAAAAGGAAATGTAGTGACCAGGAATTGGAAATATTAACAGAAGAATAAGGTCTACAACATGATAAATTATTTGGGAAATCATCTGATAATATTCCAGAATCAACCAAAAGACAAATATGGTTACACATCCAGTAGAGGTTAAATGTTGTTGGTGTGACAAACAGGCGTGTGGAAGAAATAAGAAAATGATAGTATGACCCAGGAGCATGCACAAAGGAAAGAGTTGCGGCAAGAACACAAGATGCAGCACGTACTGGATGTGGAATAAGGACCGAACCCCCAGCAACACCATTTGAAAATCTAATTGAAACAACTCTGCACTCTGAGGCTGTGATAGGTGTCAGTAAAATTGGCAAATCTGACCACACTACAAGTGCAGAAGGTATTATGTGGATTTGTGCGATTTCAGCCAAAGGTCCATGTTTATGAGAAATACTAAGTACATGTAAATCATGCAATTTTTCTATTTTGTTAAGTGAAACTTCTTGTTTTTTACAGTTATGCTCCATGTTAGGTTTTATGGTGATACTTGCAGTGCTTTCTGATACACGTAGTTTCCACTTTTATAACTCAAATTGGATATTAGGGTCACCTTTCTCAAACTATATATTTTAAACAGTTTGGGTCAATTTAGATAGTGGTTGCACTTAACGTATCCAAGATCTGTTCTAGTTATGAGTCACCATTAGTAATAGACTGTTTCACATCATTCAATAATGTTCAATTTTGAATAAAGGCCTGTTACTCATTGTTAATGTGGACTTTAAGTGTATGTCTTTACACACTTCAATGCCTTGTCTTCCCTGCCAATCATTGCAGATCATACTATTCCAGATGCACTACTGGAAAGCAGCCAACCACTAGCAGGGGAAGGAAATAGCTCTGCTCCCGAGACAAGCTGCTCACATGAAACAAGGCTTGAAAGTGGAGTTCTATTACAAATAGGGCCGGCGCTAGACATGGGCAGTATGGGCAGCTGCCCAGGGCCTGGCACTCAGCCCACCAGCATGGGGCCCTGCACCATTGCAACATACCAGCCGTGACCCAGCCGACCCCATTGAAGAATGGTGTCTGTTTACAATTGGGGTTACAGGAGGGTGCTCCCTTCCTGAGCCTCTCAGGGATGGTGTGGGGAGGCCTAGGGGAGGGGGGACACTTCATCTTGTGCAGTCGCAAGGAGACTCATTTGGTTCTGCAATTAGGCCTCCTGCCTGGCTGCCCATTGTCAACACCTTACAGTCTGCACTATTTTAACTCTCAGCCTCCAAGCTATTCTCACACTTTCAACCCAATAGGAGCTGTGAAAGAGGTGCTTCTAGGTGGCCGAGAGGGGAGCAGCGGCCCAGGAGGAGTCTGCACAAAGCAGCTTCCGAAGCCCTGAAGGCATCACTGATGTAAATTAAAGGGGTCTCGCACATTCCCCTTCGCCTGGGGCTCCAAAAATCCTAGAACCGGCCCTGATTACAAGATGAGCCAGCCGAAACACAACATTTACATTTTAAATTTGCAATTTCTGCCACTAATTTACCTAATATTTTGACACCAACCACTGTGACAGCTGCAGCATCTACTTCAAAACCAGTCACAGCACTTGGAAGTACTAGATTCCTGAGAAGTCTGGGTACCATTGATGAAGCAAAGCTTCGCATATTTTGCGGCTTGCCGAAATCAAGAACCTCGTTTATGTATAACAAGGTAATAAATGTACGTCTTACTAACATTTATATTAAGTTTGAGTAAAGGTTTAAGACGCTTGCCTATGTGTATTTCTAATGAATTTAATCTGTGTCCTCTAAAATGGCCGCTGCTTGTATTTTAGTTACTGCGCATGCGTCAGCCACACTCACGTGTCCTGACGCGTCTGCAGAAGTGGAGGGAAAGTTGTGCGCATGCGTAATTCATAGCTGTGCTTATCATGTGGTACTGCTCGTGCCACTGCTCTTGTGTCCGTGTCAATGTAGCTAACATTTAATGCAATTAAGTTTATTTCTTGATGATGAGTTAAAAGTACAAACCCTGTGATGTGTTTTCCTAATGACATTATTATGTATTAATTTGTTTTCGCTTACTTTTCATGTACCGCGGGAAATGGGGGTCTGAGTGAGAGGAGAGCCATATTGGAGGTCCCTTCTGCGCCTGTGCGACATTCGGCAGCACGAGGGACCTTGGCTGATGGAACATAGCCAGCTGGCAGTGATGAGCGAGATGCTCCTGAGAAAGTCACCTCTGCCCTGCGAGAACAGCGAATGTGGCTCCTTATATGATACATTGTTATATTGCGCTACTGTTAGCTCATGGGAACCCCAAATCTGCTAGGCGGTACCCAAATATGTTAATGAAGGCTTCAATTCGCGTATTGTGATTGGTGTGTTACCCAAACCCTACCTTAGGACCAATTGAAATTGAGGGATTCTGACACTTTGCAACATTGGGGGGTGGTACACTGTCCCCAAACTGTATATCTACCCTGGGTTCACCTAGTGAACCGTCCGACTTGTCTGGTTTAGCTGACCTGTCACTGACCCAACGCACTCAATAGGTGACTGAAGATACAGAGCGCTGCGGAGCACTCTGTCCGAATTTGACCATAGACTAAGGTTCTACTGAATCTTAAAGTGCTGGCAAGGCACTTAGCTGGGAGTTCGCTGACCCAATCGGGGTCTTGATCGATAGCTGCAGAGCGGGTGGAGCGCAGGCGTTGCTTCCGAACTGTGGGTTCCGGTCTTGTCCTGAAGAGGGTCCTGTCCTGAGGGTTTGCTGTCCTGTCCTGAGGGTCCTGTCCTGATTCCTATTCCGAGGGTATCCTGTCCTGTCCTGGGTGTCCATTCTGCACCTGCTGTCCTTTGAGGGGTATCCTTCCTTGAGGGTTTCCTGTCTTTAACTGACCCGTGGCCAGGGTTTGGTTTCCACACCTTTCTAGGTAAATATTACTCTGAAACTCTTGAAATTCTTGCACCTTCTGAATTTCTAACTTTTGCTTAAATAAAGTTCAACATTGCATATGTTATATTTCCATGCCTTTTCGCAACTATTGAACAGTCATTTATTTGCAAAGTTATTCCTATGTCTTCTCATTTGTTAGAAATTATATTTTGCATAGCAGTGTGTCATTTTCTGATATGGTCTAGAACTTCGTTGCCTAGGTTGTTCAAAGGCCCCTTCACCTTAAGTGAAGCGTGTTATTCATTATAAGCTCTTCTATAGTCACACACACTTAGTCTATCCCTGTCTAGATAATACTGACTTTACATAGTATTTTCTTGTTACAATTTATTAGTACTTTGATGATTACTCTGTCATTATTTCTTTCTGCCTATGTGATTTACGTTATCTTGGTTATTGATTGCCTTATTTTACTGTACCTCATGCAAGAAAATATTGAATTTTAGATAAACATTTTAAAACTTCCAGTTGTCCGTGGTCATTTAAACAGTATTTTGAATGTTATTGGTTGGGTTGGTATTTTGCTGCCTTTCTTTTACAGCTAGCTCCCTGATTCATTGTGGTCATTAGGCACCCGCATCGGTGGATGGTAAGTCGGGTGCACCGAAATTTGGTAGCAGGGAACACACACACACCAACTTGATAGAGCTCGTGAAGTCACCTGATCGATGTATATGGTGATTTGAAAAGTATATGGGCCCTGAAGCCGGAAAACGGCGAAAACTGTTGGTCGGGTGGCCTCGCGCGCTCTATCAGTTTTCTGGTAGCTAGAGGATGGTTAGGGACTAGCTAAAGGTTAGGCAGGATTAGTTGGACTAGTTAAGTCGGAAGCTGCTATTATATTAATGCTGCTATAAGAGTGGCTGTTCTAAGAGACCTGATCAATCTCTTGTGAATACGCACGAATAATATCTTGTAAAAATAATTCATGAATTACTGTATTGCCATTATTCTTGTTCTTATATTGTTATATGTACTAATCCATGCATTTGTAAACCGTCTCGTATTGTGTTGTCCGAACTCCCCGGGGAATTGAAAGGGCAAGTGGTGAATAGAATCCATTGTCCTGAGGTCACAGGTTCGAGGAAAGTTAGGTGCAGGTTAGGATAACCGGGAAGCACTAACTAGGGTTTTCTGAATACATGTGTGAATAAATGACAGTAACGGGGTTCATTGGCAAAATTCCCATAGTGGCGTAACCTAGTAAGGGTCACATCGGAAGAGTAGCAGGTTCCTCGGAGCTAGCGTGAAAGCAGAGGGGTCCGCTGAGAAACCTTAAACTCGGAATATATCCCGGAAAGAAGTGGATGAGTTTAGGGGAATAACAGGTTCACCAATGCTAGAGTGAAGGGTAGGCGGAAGAGATCTGCCCGCAGCGAGTGAAAAGTAAATGGAAGTAGTTTACTTGCTGTAAAAGAATTCTTTCTCTGTCTAGACACTTGAGCACTGTGGCGAATGTGTATTTGTTGTAAAATAACCAAGCACTGAGCACTTTAAAAGAAAGAAAGTTTCCGTTACCTTGTGAAGGGAGGGAGTCAGTCGCGAAGCGCCTCTGACGTCACTCTGTGCCGCGCGGGGATTGGTAGACGCAGCGGGCGGGTAGCGGAGCTGAAATTGTAAAGGAGGGGTGAGCGCCGGAGCGTGGGAACTGTCTCACGAAGGGGCCGCGCACCCATTGGCGGAGCTTATTTTGTGTCGCGCACCCATTGGTTGCACGAATTTTCTGAAGCGCGTTCTGATTGGAGGTAGTTTGTAAACAAAGTTAGCGCAGAAGTCGTATGTGGCACTCGCGGACTACAGAGACGCGACCTGATCCAAGGCATCTAGGGTTTGAAAGGGATCAGTGGAAGGCTAACAGATACGATATTATGTACGGAACCAAGAGAAAAATGTCCCTTGTAAATAAGGTGAAAAATTATTTTAAAACGGACAAACCGATTAAATCTAGGGAAGGTGTTCTTGTCCCAGCACCCAATACTCCTGCCTCATTCATGATGTTTGACCGAGGGTACAATACCTGTGTGTGGCTGGAGAATTGGGTGAAGTACACAAAAGATGACGGAGTATTGGCTTTTCCGTTAGATGGTACTTTCAATGGTAGGATCTTATTTAATTTAAGAACCCGAATGAATGAACTGCATCCCAGACCGAGACTAACGCAGTATGAGGCATTAGAGGAATGGGAGATTGAGGCTTTTGAAAGAGAAAGACCCCGGATGGACAAGGGTTTGACCAAGTGGTATCCCAGGCAGAAACAGGAATCCAGGGATAAAAGGATGAAACAGTGGAGGCAGAGCATGATTGTTGAGGGTCTGTTTCCCATGATGCCGGCATGTCATAACATTGGAGAGGGTGAGAAAAGTACTGAAAAATGTAAGCATTGGGGGGCCCTGGGGGATTCAGATGATGAACTAATAGATGACATCTGTACCAGAAGTCCGCCACCCTACAATGAGGGAACCCGACCTTCCAGTGTAGGAGATGTTCCCCGACGCCACTTCCTAAAGGAAGAAGACAGGTCCCTGGGACTGGGAGGGGGTGGTCAAGTATTACCCTATCCTGAGAAACCCGAACTGGCGGAAACAAGGGATATATATCCCAAAGTGCCCGCAAGTCAGGAAGAAAAATATCCACGTACGAAAACTTTTTTCCCCAGACCCTTGTATGAAAGCGAAGAGAAACCTTCGAATTCGGGACTGCCTTTTGTTCAACCTCCATATGGGGAAGAGCGCAGGTCCTTTAATACTGGAACTTTATTCCCGAAACCAAATTATGGGGGAGGACCAAGTGAAACGCATCCTACTGCCCCGAGTTTTACTCCTCCATTGACCCCCCAGATATTACATGACACAACTCTAAGAAGGGTACTAGTGGAAAAGGAGCAAGAGGCTCTAGCTAGACAAAGAACAGAAATAATTCAGAAAATTTCTCAGATAAATACCAGTCCTGAGGCATTGACTATTCCAGTAACTATTGGACCGGTGGTCCCGTTATACGGAAATGGTCAGGGAAATCCGATTACTCCAGTCATGACCCCAGTCATAGCAACCCCGAGACAGGAACCAATCATCATAGATGATCAGTCCAGTGAGTGCGAGTCTGAAGTTGCATTCTTGGAATTGCCAAACAAACAGACTGGAAAGGGAATACAGCAGAGGTATAACCCTTTTAATACAAAAGAAATTAAATTAGAGACAGCAACAGGTACTAGGAATGTCTCTTTGGTAACTCCGGATGAAATTGAGAGTTGGAGTCGTGAATTAGAAAAGCAGACTCCGCAAACAAAGCCTTTAGACCTCTACAAGCTGAGGGTTGAAATAGAAGAATTAATGGCAGGAAATGTGGGGTTGGATCGATTGAATACCTACTCTGAGGAAGAATTGTCGTTCATATGTAAAAGCTTTACAAGGAACACCAGAGTGCTCCATGAAAAACTGACCGAAACAGCAGTTAGTATGGGGGTAGATATCTCAAAATCCAAGCCCTTACAGAAACCGTACAGAGCAGACTTCTCAGACAAAGATATAGAACACCTGAATGTGGCAGGGAAGAAGTTGCAGATTAAAGAATTAATGGGGGTACTGCAGAAATGGGGAGATGTGGAAAAATGGAGAAGCAGGTGGGCGAAAAAGAGGGAAGAAGTTCGCTCCCGACAAGTGACTCCCGAGTTTGCTTTAAGAGAGGTAGAAAAACCTGAGCAGTTATGCCCCATGCGCGAAGTTCCAGGGGGAAAATATGTGCATGTCCCCTGGTCTAGGCAGGATATTGTGTCCTTCACGAACGATTTTCCAAAATTACGAGAGAAACCAGTTGACTGGTACCGGCAAGTGGAAAGGTTCGTGAAGGTACAGAAATGTCTGTGGAAAGACCTGGATGGGTTTTTCGACATTGTGGTTCCAGTAGATTTATGGACCCAGTGTAAAATAGCCATAGATTGGCCCAGTGAAGAGTATCCCAGAAACAAGGAAACAGGGGAGCCATCAAAGGATGTCATGCGAAAATATGAGCAGGTAATTCAGCACTTGAAAGAAAAGGTGCCCGCAAAGGAAACTGATTGGACAAAAATAGATAGAACAACACAGGAAAGGGACGAGACAGTGCACTCCTTCTATGAGAGGTTATTGCAGGTATTTAAAACATACAGTGGTATTGACAACATCGACCTGAAGGATATGACGCACTTTATTTACAGGTTTGTAAATGGTTTAAGACCTGAAATTTGTCAGTGGATAAAAGACAATAAAATCTGTTGGCATACTAAGAAAATGGATGAGGTCCTGCGGTACGCTAAGTACTGCGAGGACGAGATGGCAGAAAAGAAAAAGGCCCTTAAGGAGAAGGTTATGTGGGCTCAGGTGAAGCTCGCAGAACAACAGGAAAAACAATTGAGTAACATGGTTAAAAATGCTGAGAACAAAAGTCCTGGGGGAGGGGGTGGAGGAAAGCCCCGGCCCAAATTTAGCAGGGAAGAGGCTATGAAAAAATTTCCCTGCCATCAGTGCGGCGAAATTGGACACTGGCGAAACGAGTGTCCCCAATTAGTCGATGTTAATGAGAAAACTCCTGATTTAATTCCACAGACGCAGAAAGAAAGACCAAGAAAGACTCAACCCCAGGTAAAAACAGTTCAGGTGCCTCGAGCACCCAAACAGGTATACAGGGGAAGACAGGCAGAAAATGAAGAGATAGAGGTTTGGGAAAGCGGGGAGAACAGAAATACAGCAACTTCGCAGTATCTGCTGAATGATACCTTCCTTTGTAATGATCAGGACTGACGGGGCCTGAGAGGGGAGGACGAGGAGTGCGTACTTGGCGCTTCCTTGCCGGTAGACCAGTCTGGACCATATATTGAAGGAAAGGTTGACGGAAATGATGTCACCTTTCTGTTGGACACTGGCGCTACCCGTTCTACTGTAAGAACAGTGGACGTTCCAAACCTACCCCTCTCGGGAGAAAATATCCAAGTAGTAGGTGTATCTAATCAATTGATTAGTACTCCTGTTACCGAACCAATGGAGATTTCAATTGGAAATTTTAAACAGATGCATAGATTTGTCGTCTGTGACACCAGTCCAGTAAATTTACTGGGACGTGATTTGCTGTGCAAAATGAACTGTACCATCTTTTGCACACCAAAAGGTGTTGAAATACAGACCCCAGATGAAGACGGCATTTATAAATTATTGTTGCTTAGACCTGACTCAGAAATTAAAGGATTGACCCTGCAGGACTTGCCCCAAGAACTACAGGAAGCCGTAAAGCCAGAGGTGTGGGATTTCACTGGAAAGGATGTGGGGTTGATGAAAGATGTGGACCCCATACAAATAGCCATCAAGGACAATGCAGTATATCCTAACACTAGGCCCTACCGAATGAATGCTGAAGTGAAAGCAGGTGTCACTCTGGAAATACAAAAATTATTGGAAGGAAACATCATACAGGAAGTGATGAGCAGCCCGTGCAACTCACCGATTATGGGCATCAAAAAGCCTAGTGGCAAGTATAGGGTAGTGCAGGACCTGAGAAAGGTTAACAAAATTGTAGTTCCTTGCTGCCCTATTGTCCCGAACCCTGCAGTAATTCTGTACCAGATTCCTTGGGATGCTGAGTGGTTCACTGTGATTGATTTGTGTCATGCATTCTTTTCGATACCCCTGCACCCCGACAGCAAATTTCTTTTTTCATTTGCTTTCGAGGGTCACGTGTATTGTTGGAACAGGGTCCCTCAAGGGTATACAGAGAGTCCCTCTATCTTTAATCAGATCTTGAAAAAATGTCTAGAGACTTTGACCTTACCTGGGAACTCTGTGTTAGTGCAGTACATAGACGACCTTCTACTGGCGTCTAAAAGTCACAGGGACTGTGTAGTTGACACCATTGCCCTCCTAAATCATCTGTGTGAGAAAGGGCATAAAGTGGCCCCTGACAAACTACAGTTCTGTGTGAAATCTGTCAAATATCTGGGACACCAAATAAAAAAGGGTGTCAGAAAAGTCACATCAGAAAGAGTGAGAATAATTCAAAAAATGCAGTTGCCCCGGACTCAAAAAGAGGTCAGAATGTTCCTGGGTGTATTAGGGTACTGCAGGCAGTGGATTCTGGGATTTGCAGCCTTAGCCAGGCCCTTGATAAAAATGACCACGAGAGGAATGCCAGATGTTGTGCAGTGGGATGATGAAAGTCTAATGGCTTTCACAAGACTGAAAAACTGTCTGTGTACAGCCCCTGCGTTGGGAATGCCAGATTATTCCAAAGAGTTTGCCCTTTTCTGTGACACTCGCGATAATTGCGCATTGTCTGTCCTGACTCAAGAACATGGCACGACCAGGAGGCCTGTGGCCTATTTCTCTGCCACACTGGACCCAGTAGCCGCTGGGTTACCAGGCTGTCTGAAAGCAGTAGCTGCTACCTGTGCAAGTTTGGAGCAGAGTGAGTCCATTGTCATGGGACATCCTGTGACCGTGTATGTTTCACATGGAGTGGTAATCCTATTGACCAGAACTAAAACACAGTATCTCACCCCTAGTCGGCTGACTAAATACGAGAGGATTCTTGTGGGTGCAGCAAATGTGAGCATTGTTAGGTGCGGTATTCTGAACCCTGCCACCTTACTCCCCGACCCCTTGGAAATGGAAGGTGGGGATGATGATGAACATGATTGTATTGACCTGACAGAGTTCAGTACCAAGCCACGCCCTGACATAAAAGAAGTACCATTGCCTGAGCATGATAAAGAACTATTTGTGGATGGTTCCTGTCTAAGACATGAATTAGGAGGCTTGAGTGCTGCTTATGCAGTAGTGTCTTTCACAAAAATTGAACAAGCAGGTTACCTATATAACATCAAGTCTGCACAAGTAGCCGAATTAATAGCCATGATAATGGCTTGCAAAATTGGGAAGGACTTACGCATAACAGTGTATACTGACAGTCAGTACTGTTATGGCATTGTGCATGACTTTGGCCAATTATGGCTGCAGAGGGAATTCATGACTTCCTCAGGTACTCCCATTCGGAATGCAAAAGTTGTTCATGACCTTTTAGAGGCCATCCAGTTACCCAAAGAACTGGCAGTGGTAAAATGTACTGCTCATCAAAGGAGCATGGACAGAGTATCTCTGGGAAACGATTATGCTGATCGAGTGGCTCAATGGTGTGCCAAAGATCGGTATATTGTAAATCCAAAACGAGGGGGGCCAGGAACCAGCTGCCAGCTTCAGGTGTTTGAGGAAGTGCCTACATGGGATGAGGTGAGAGAGTGGCAGGAGTCGGCTCCTTGGCAAGAAAGAGAGAAATGGAAGGAGGATGGATGTAGACCGAGACGTGTGGATGGTGTCATCATAGGTCCAACTGGTATGCCTGTGTTACCCCGACACTTGCTTGGCACAATGGCAAGATTAATACATGAAGGATCACACATTGGTAGGGATGCCATGATTCTGGTATTTCAACAGACTTGGTACAGTAAAAAGTTCAGGAAGGTAGCAGAGTCCCTCTGCCAGAGGTGCCTGTCATGTCAACAGATGAACCCAGGCAAGAGGACAATGGTTGAACTGAGCAAGATTGGGAGGTCAGGGGGTCCCTTTATAAAAATACAGATTGATTTCATCACCATGCCCCATTGTGAAGGAAAGCGATATGTCCTTGTCATTGTGTGCGTATTTTCGAAATGGGTAGAAGCTTACCCTACTCCCAAAAGTGACGCACTGACAGTAGCGAAGTGTTTACTAAAAGAACTGATACCTAGGTTCGGAATACCATGCATTATTGAATCAGATAAGGGTGGACATTTCCAGAATGACATACTGGCTGAACTCTGTAAGGCCTTTGGAATAAGGCAGAAACTCCATTGTGCATACCACCCAGAGGCTTCTGGAATAGTGGAACAAGTAAATGGAACTATCAAAAACAGACTAGCAAAACTGACAGATGCTACTGGCATGAACTGGGTGAAGGCCCTGCCCCTGGTCCTGATGGGACTGAGAAGTGTTCCAGACCGCAAGACAGGCCTAAGTCCCCATGAAATCATAATGGGAAGAGTGATGAGACAAGCATGGGTGCCAGGAAGCAAATTGTTGAGCATTACTGATGATTTGGTGCTTGAATACTGCAGAAGATTGGGTGACCAAGTGCGTTCTATCTCTCGCCAGATTGGAGACGACGGCATCCTTAATCCAACGACTCCTCTCCACAACTTGGTTCCAGGAGACTGGGTCAAAATAAAGAAGCACACTCGATCAAGCTGTCTGGCACCAAGGTGGGGAAAGAAACGCCAAGTAATCCTGGTGACAACCACTGCAGTGAAAGTCGCAGGTGTTCCCCAGTGGATCCACGCCGGACACACCCAGAAGGTATTGCCAGACAAAGGATTTGAAGAACCAGGGCAACCAGCAGAGGACCCTGAAGAAGCCAGACCAGTAGCAACTGACAACGAGCAGCCCAGCACCAGTCAGGTTGCAGGAACAGCAGACGTTGGCCCAGGAGTAGTTGACTGCGAACTGCCAAGAAACCAGCCTGCTGAAGAGGTCCAGGAAACTGAGCCAGGAGTAGCTGAAGACGAGCTGCCAAGCATATGGCCAGAAGAATGGATACCGATGATTGATCTGACCGAAGATCCTATCAGAACAAGAGAACGACTTAGTGAAGGTAGAGAGTGGACTAGTCAGGAAAAGCAAGGCACAGGCGAAGAACCTCAGCCACTTGAGATTCAAATCAAAACTGAGGAAGGAGAAGGTCAGACAGGGACAGAGCACGTGATTGATACAGAACAAGTGAATAAGACTGAACAAGTGCCCGATACTGAACACGTGCAGGATACAGAACAAGTGTTTGATACTCCTCCATTAACTCCTGATGTGGATAAGGGACAGACTAGACATAGAGTAATAGTTCGAGCAGAAGAAAATCAAGAGATCGAAGTGCTTGAACAGGATCAGATAGGGTTAGAAAAACGGGTTCAGGAAACAGAAACAGAAACAGAGACAATTGAAAGCCAAAAACAAAATATTCCTGAACAAGGCCAGATTAGTAACCAGGCAGAAGAATTTGATGCTAGCCCTGGAACTAGTCAGATAAGGGAAGTAGGAGAAGAAAGTGGAGAAGAATTACCACAAGATAAAGAGAATAAGAGAATAAGAAAAGAAAGTGAAGTCCAAGTACCGACTAAGAGACTAAAGAAAAGAAACAACCTTGAGCCTAGGTTTGTAAAAAGACTGAGACTAAGGATAAAGACAGTGGAAGAAAAACGTGCAGAAGCAAGAAGAAGTGCTCGAATAGCAGAGCAAGAAGAGGATTCTTCCAAAAGAAGGATTGAGCGAATAAAAAGACAAAACAAAAAGTACAAATCTCCTGAATGGACATTGGTTTTGGAAGAACTTGAAGATCTTGATATAACTGACGTGAGCGACGGAGAACCTGTCCCAGAGTACTCAGCTGAAGAGGAAGACGAGCCACCGTGAATTTGCACAAAGTAAGCTAGTTGTGTAAAAAGTAAAAAAGAGGGGTGAGAACACTCCTACTGAGCTAAAATGTCTGATTCAACAGTGAATGGTAGTCCTAGTTGCAGCCGTTTTAAGACGTGTTGCAAGGTGTGTATATGTAGTGTAGTAGTGCTGATAGTTATTTGGATAGGATTAACAATTTTCATTACCTTTGCTGTAAGTAAAGATACTAACATTGTCCCTACTGAAGTTGTAAATACTGACAATGAGGAGCTGACAACACAGAGTGTAGAAAGACATGAGAGAGCATTGAGACAAACTAAACGAGACTTAGAAGCATCAGATGAGAAAGGACTACATTATCATGGAATGAAAAACAGGACACATTTGAATGTTTTCGCAAACTTGTTAATACATTATGTAGAGACTATGGAAATTGAAGATTGCTATGTCTGCATGAAGCTACCTACTTCGGTGGCTGAAGGCGTGACATACCATCATCTGCCATTAACATATGGAATTTCCTGTAGCATTTTAGCTAGTTTATTTTACAAAAGGGGACCGTTACAGTATTATTACTCTAACAATGACGTGATCTTTTCTGAACTGCCTATACGTGGGAACTTGAATCCTGTACATACCAAAACTGACACCATAAGATATATGGGAGACTACTTTCTGACTATAGGGAACATTGACATAGCAGACGCACACAGAGATAACTTGACTTGTTCTTTGCGTGAGCAGGAAAAGATGTTCCTGAACATGGCAGAGAAAAGGAGAATTAAAATTCAGAAGAAGGCTAATGACGAAAGTCAGAAAAAGCCAAAGTGGGCAGAGAACATGGAAGGCACCTCATCTGGTGGAGCGGGTCCTGCTCTGTTGCTGGATTTTGAAAAGAAAGGCAAGCTATGTCTTCACCGCGAGAAGACTAGCTATTATAACAATGTTTTCATTGGTTCCAGTGAATGCGAACATAATTACAAGGTAATTGGAGGTTGGGGTTTCAAAAATGGGTCAGAGCCTGTGTTTCCTGGAATTTATTATATTTGTGGGGACAAGGCTTATTTCAAATTGCCGGATCACTGGTATGGGAGCTGCTACTTTGGCATTGTTTTCCCGAAAATATACCATGTGAATGGAAAAGCTGGAAGCAATGAAGATACTAATGGCTTAGTGCGTAGTAAAAGAGAAAGTATAGGTGAAATTATGGGTAGTATTTTCAGTGCACTGATACCTGGAGTGGGAGTGGTTCTGAACACTCACAGAATTTGCAAATTGTCTACTATAGTGGATGTGCTGTCTACTGAAACAGCTCATGGATTTCTGCTGGTCAATACCGAAATGGTTGCGATCAGATCAATGGTTTTACAAAATCGACTTGCTCTTGACACCTTATTAGCGAAAGAGGGCGGAGTCTGCCGGATGTTGAAGGCGCAACATTGTTGCACTTATATTCCGGATAAAAGTGTACAGATCAAAAGATATGTGAAAAACATTACTAATTTGGCAAAGGAACTCAAACCACTCGAGGTTGATAGTGCCTGGAAGAGACTGGTAGATGGTCTCTCAAATGTAGGTCATTGGCTTGCTAGCATAGGTAAAAGCTTATTATTCAAAATTCTGATGCCAATTGGTATTATAGGTCTTATTATACTTTCCATTTTCTTATGCTGTAAATACCGCAAGCGCACCAAAAAGCACGAGGTAAATGCAAGAGGAGTGAAACGAAGTGTGGATGAGATTGAATTAGAGGAAGTGAATGATCAGATATACAAAAAGGTGAAAACTTCTCACCCTGCTAAAACTGAAAGAGAAAAGTTAGAGCGGTTGCTGGAAGAAATAGAACTTTATAAAGTGTGAAAGAAAGTTGGCATCTGGTTCCATTATAATTTGTGATGATAGTAAATATCATCAAAGAGGGGATTGATGAAGCAAAGCTTCGCATATTTTGCGGCTTGCCGAAATCAAGAACCTCGTTTATGTATAACAAGGTAATAAATGTACGTCTTACTAACATTTATATTAAGTTTGAGTAAAGGTTTAAGACGCTTGCCTATGTGTATTTCTAATGAATTTAATCTGTGTCCTCTAAAATGGCCGCTGCTTGTATTTTAGTTACTGCGCATGCGTCAGCCACACTCACGTGTCCTGACGCGTCTGCAGAAGTGGAGGGAAAGTTGTGCGCATGCGTAATTCATAGCTGTGCTTATCATGTGGTACTGCTCGTGCCACTGCTCTTGTGTCCGTGTCAATGTAGCTAACATTTAATGCAATTAAGTTTATTTCTTGATGATGAGTTAAAAGTACAAACCCTGTGATGTGTTTTCCTAATGACATTATTATGTATTAATTTGTTTTCGCTTACTTTTCATGTACCGCGGGAAATGGGGGTCTGAGTGAGAGGAGAGCCATATTGGAGGTCCCTTCTGCGCCTGTGCGACATTCGGCAGCACGAGGGACCTTGGCTGATGGAACATAGCCAGCTGGCAGTGATGAGCGAGATGCTCCTGAGAAAGTCACCTCTGCCCTGCGAGAACAGCGAATGTGGCTCCTTATATGATACATTGTTATATTGCGCTACTGTTAGCTCATGGGAACCCCAAATCTGCTAGGCGGTACCCAAATATGTTAATGAAGGCTTCAATTCGCGTATTGTGATTGGTGTGTTACCCAAACCCTACCTTAGGACCAATTGAAATTGAGGGATTCTGACACTTTGCAACATTGGGGGGTGGTACACTGTCCCCAAACTGTATATCTACCCTGGGTTCACCTAGTGAACCGTCCGACTTGTCTGGTTTAGCTGACCTGTCACTGACCCAACGCACTCAATAGGTGACTGAAGATACAGAGCGCTGCGGAGCACTCTGTCCGAATTTGACCATAGACTAAGGTTCTACTGAATCTTAAAGTGCTGGCAAGGCACTTAGCTGGGAGTTCGCTGACCCAATCGGGGTCTTGATCGATAGCTGCAGAGCGGGTGGAGCGCAGGCGTTGCTTCCGAACTGTGGGTTCCGGTCTTGTCCTGAAGAGGGTCCTGTCCTGAGGGTTTGCTGTCCTGTCCTGAGGGTCCTGTCCTGATTCCTATTCCGAGGGTATCCTGTCCTGTCCTGGGTGTCCATTCTGCACCTGCTGTCCTTTGAGGGGTATCCTTCCTTGAGGGTTTCCTGTCTTTAACTGACCCGTGGCCAGGGTTTGGTTTCCACACCTTTCTAGGTAAATATTACTCTGAAACTCTTGAAATTCTTGCACCTTCTGAATTTCTAACTTTTGCTTAAATAAAGTTCAACATTGCATATGTTATATTTCCATGCCTTTCCGCAACTATTGAACAGTCATTTATTTGCAAAGTTATTCCTATGTCTTCTCATTTGTTAGAAATTATATTTTGCATAGCAGTGTGTCATTTTCTGATATGGTCTAGAACTTCGTTGCCTAGGTTGTTCAAAGGCCCCTTCACCTTAAGTGAAGCGTGTTATTCATTATAAGCTCTTCTATAGTCACACACACTTAGTCTATCCCTGTCTAGATAATACTGACTTTACATAGTATTTTCTTGTTACAATTTATTAGTACTTTGATGATTACTCTGTCATTATTTCTTTCTGCCTATGTGATTTACGTTATCTTGGTTATTGATTGCCTTATTTTACTGTACCTCATGCAAGAAAATATTGAATTTTAGATAAACATTTTAAAACTTCCAGTTGTCCGTGGTCATTTAAACAGTATTTTGAATGTTATTGGTTGGGTTGGTATTTTGCTGCCTTTCTTTTACAGCTAGCTCCCTGATTCATTGTGGTCATTAGGCACCCGCATCGGTGGATGGTAAGTCGGGTGCACCGAAATTTGGTAGCAGGGAACACACACACACCAACTTGATAGAGCTCGTGAAGTCACCTGATCGATGTATATGGTGATTTGAAAAGTATATGGGCCCTGAAGCCGGAAAACGGCGAAAACTGTTGGTCGGGTGGCCTCGCGCGCTCTATCACCATAAGAACCACCCAGTTGGTTGTTGGCATACCTTCTCCAGCTGCTTTCCAAAGAGCGGAAAACAAGATGCTTCAGATTCAGGAGAAACAACATAAGGCCCTAGGCCAAATAAATTGCAAATTTGGTGGATTCAAAAAAACTATCTATGACATACTTACTGCAATTTCAGAAAGCAATAATAGCATGTCACAGGCCATTAGCATTATGTTGAATACAACTGAACTCAGCTTTGCTCAAATGACACAAGAGCTGCACAATTCAAGACAGTAACAACAATCTATGTGTCACTCTGTGGTAAACTTGCTAATGCAACACAAATTTTGCACAGAATTACAAGTAAATTGCAGGATCATCTTGAAAATGGTAGCATTGTTTTGAACGGTAGTTTAACACATATTCATAATGTTGTTATGAATTAAAAAAAATACTAATATCACCATTGAAAGTCCAATTACAGCAGGAGAAAGGGATGAGTTGTCTAACATGGATACCTCACCGGGGTCCGAGCCTACTGTAAAAAAAAGCCTCGAAGAGGCGAGAAGTAGTGAAGTTGTGTTAGGAAAAACACATGAAACCACTGTAGTGTAGCTCCTATTTTCCCAATAGGCTCTGCGCATTGGAATAGTACCTACAGCAGTAAAGGCCTAGGCCAGACGTTAACTAGGTCTACTACTGTCGATACTAGACTTCATTTTTGGGTTTGCCAGCTAAGCTCAGAGTTCGCTAGAAACTTTCTCGAATGTTCAAGGAAGGATTAACTTCCCTGATTAGACAAGAAGGGATTTAGTTTCTGACAACCATAGAACATGACAACTTTGCTCTCCCCTAATCAAGAGTCAATCTCAAGAGTCGTGTGAGCACAAGGCAATTATTTTACTCAGTCAGTACGTGCATTCTTACTCTCATCAGAATGTAGAGAAAAGGAAGAGACGGGCGTGTTCAATAAAAGATGTTATTTATTGATCAGTCTCTTTTCTCGTACAAGAGAAATGGATCGATATTATTGCGATACTTATAGTTAAGTAAAGTGCATACATTAGAAGCAATAGTATAAAATAATACTGTAAAAACATTGATATGGTTTCTGAGCCATATGATGTTTAAAATGATTAAAATATATTTACATACACATATACATTTGACTAAACGTACTCAACTGGTGTTTCTAAATACGCCTACCCCGTGTACCTGACCTAAGTCTAATACGTGGGCGGGAATAGAAAGTTACAGTTTAAGTTAAGTTTGTTTTTGCCAAGTGAATAACTAAAGAATTCTCTAGGAGGGGTTATTCAGTTCTGTACCTGGAATTTAGGATGAATGAGGAATGGTATCTCTTTCTCTGCTCTCGATATTCCAGGCTGCCTGCGAGGGCTGCCCAGAAGCGCCGGTGCTGGGTCTCTCGGCTTGAGATAGCAGCGCGTCTCTCAGCGCGTCAGGAAGGCGGGGCTGCTGCCTGCGGGGTCTGCTTCGGCTCTCTGCTTCGGCAAGTATGGCTGCTCCGTCTTGTCACCACGCGTGTGTTTGCATAGGGCAAGGTCGGCAATATTTATACTTTAAAGGTGCCGGGATTGACGTAAGGATGGACATAGGTACGTCAATAAAGATGTCATACGACTTGCTCGTTAGCACATTCTTTACTAAAGTTCTCTGTGAAATCAAAACAATGGCCGCACGGATTATCCAGGTTGTCATAGGTTTGATTTGTTATGAGAACGTCGTATGCCTTATCAGGGGCTGGAGGAATATCGCTTGTCTAATTAGATCTCAAGCGTTATGACCTAATCAGATAACACGTTCCTGTGCCGTAGTGTGACTGCGTCAGATAACGGTATCTGCATCATGGGGGATTTCTTGCCTCATGGGCTGACTGTTAGTTAACTAGCTAGTAAGTTTAACCAGAATAGGGTCAGGAATAGGGGGATCGATTCAGAACCTATAGAAATACACGACACCCACTCCACGCTAACTATGGTCATATCTACTAATCTATGCATAGTATAACATAGTACAACATACTATAGAGTATAGTGTATACCTTACCACCCCAAAATACATAAATGCATTTTGAAATTTTCAAATATACTGGAAAATTGCAGTCATATATATTGTATGCACTTAAGCTATGAATTAAATGCAAAAGTAAATACGCATTGTTATGCAATATTGCTTGTTGGTATATGAGAAATACACATGAAATGGCTCTTAATATGGCTATACAGAAAAAAAGTCGAAACCATTTCATCACATAAAATATATTGTGAACATACCAGTGGGCAGCTAAAGTCTATATAAAGTCTATAAAGTATCTAAAAAAAATAGAAATCTTAGTTCTCTAGGAATAGTTTCTTACTTTAAGCAGAAGATCAGTGTCCCGGGAAAAATATATAGAAAAATATTTTAGGGGCTTGCTGAAAAAAGTTGCTGTCCGTGAACTGGATTGTAATTGTTCATGTGACTTTATTTTTAAAGTTGAAGGCCGAAATTCAGGGAACGCCGTGTGCGAGTTTACTCAAAAGTCTCTATTTCTGTTCCGGAGAGAACATCATATCATTCAGGCTTTCGAAAAAACTGTCAACAGCTTCATGGGAAAGTTCCTCTAAGTCGGAAATAGGGGTAACCATGCATTCGTGCGCATGATTGTCTCCAGTGGTATCAGAAATATTTAAGATTTCGCTCAGGATTTCCGCGAAATGTACGGGGGAATTGGTTGATAATAATGTATGTATCTCTGCAGTCGTCCTTGCGACTTGTAGATCATACGTTTCTTTAGATGACGTGAGCCTTGTAGGCGTCTGAAGAAGCACTGTTTTCATTCTGCTTAAAGTGTCTATTCGAATAGAAGTAATTTTCAGACCGGGCCATGCCCTTGCCTCCCTGTCTGGAAGGGAGCTGGGGAACAAAGAACGTCCACAGCACTTGACCTTCGCCGTCGTAGTGACGAGATAAGGAGTCCCGGGCATAAGACTACAGCATCTGCGGTCTACAATAAGAATGTAACTCCCATTATAGAGTCTTTGAAAGAATGGTTCTATTTCAGTTGCAGGTGCGCCTTGCTGGTGACATGAAAGGTTGTATGAATTCCCTTCACAGGCTCCGTGCAAACTAATACCGTTACACAGAAGCGTGCCGCTTAGTGACATAGCACAATTGTTGCCACTAAGAAACACTTTCTGTCCTTTGTTACTGAAACATGCATGTGAATAGGGCAGGTTCCAAGTTGTTTTAAGGTACCCCTTTCCCAATTTCTCGTACATGCCAGCCTGTATATATTTTTGGCAGTATTGAAACCTGAAGGTTGAGATTGGAATATTTATGATTCCGTGGATTATCCATTCACTGACAGGTCGTTCTGACATTGTCATTGGTAATCTTTCTAGTTTTTCAATGCTCAAGATTGTATAATCAGCACCCTTCTGCGCCATACCGATTTGTCTATCAGTAAGGTTAAAGATTTGGAATAGTGACGTTGTGTTGATTAAACGCCAAGGCACGTAGCCTGAACGCAGATTTTGTAACGTCCAGCCAAGCTGTACAATAGAACGCAATTGTGACTGACCATGTTGTAATAACAGTAAGTCTTGCGATAATATATCGATTGCTGAAGACACAATGCTGTCCAATGAAAAAATTCTGGAGGACAGAGTCATTAACCCATTGTCCACTACAGAAAGTGATTTTTCCAAATTAATACGGTCAATTTCCCGTATTCTTTCTGCTGTCTCAATTTGAGTAACCTTCCAGGCCTCATTGTATGCTGCATATACAGAGGCTGCTATGAAACGCTTATGACGCTGTTTGCGTGGTCCCAGTATGAAATCACGCAAGTCAGCACCATCAGTAAGTAAAGTTAGGTGTTGCTTAATTTCAGGCAGTGTGGAAGTTTGTAGCCATTGAAGGCATAATTTGCCCACACTGTAGGTTGTTATTATCCCTGGGTGATGTCTTTGGGGATATCTAGGGTCTGGCCTGTTCATTTTGAAACCCTGTGTTTTATTCAGGAATCTATCTTGACAGTTATTTGTATCTGTGGGCCAGATCAACCATTGTTTCCAATCAGGATGTGTTCTGTTTTGGTTAAGTATATGGTTTATGTCTATATCAGAGTTATTGCTAAACATTGTTGGCTTTGGAATAGACAGGTTATTTAAATCTTTGATTTTTGCTAGGCCAAGACAGGTGGTTTGTTGAACGGTGTCATTTAAAAATATCATTTGTTCTGGGATCATGCAGGCTCTAAACAAAGCTTCTAAACCCTGTACTTGCCATTCTTTTGTACCCCAAACACTTTTCAAATCAACATTTTTGTCCCAATAATCAAATCCAAAAGTATTCATTTTTTCAAAGAAAGAATCTGAATATATCAATTTTGTGTTGGTTATCATGGTTTTCATCCCTGTCTTGTTTGACAATTTGTAATAAAATGTTTCAGCATTAGTTATGTTAAAACCTGAAAAATATGAATATTTGTCATAAACGGTTCTAGAGCTCCCTTTTGGAGGTGTAGCACAATGTTCCCATTGATTATAACTTAAAACATTTCTAGGTTGTGCAGATTTATGCACGAAATGGTTACCATAATGGTTATAGCAGTACATGCTGTCATAATTTGTAGAACCCTGCAAATAATCATGTTTTGTAAATTTAGCAGACATTACTAAGTCAGACATCATATTGTTAATACTTTCAAAGTCCCAATCATCAGCAAATGAGTTTGGTTTTGCAAAGTCACTCAAAGAGATCTTAATTTGGTGTGGATATTTCAGGATCTCGACCGGACCATAAATTTCATAGTCAGTGTTGTCCCAGGCTACCCCACCAGGTATTGGAATTGCTGTGAAGTTGGCTGAAGAAAGTTCTGAAGAAAGTTCTCGTTTCTCGACGTGTGAAGATGTGTGTGGTTTGAGGACCAAGTTGATGTTCTGACTTGCTGTGTCCATTTTAGCATATTTTCCCTCAATGAAGCGTCCCAAGGTAAATACCATGATGAGCCAAAGTATGAGGATAAATGCACCAAAACCCACCCAAAATTCAATCCATGGAGAAATCAGATATGTTTCTTTTAGTTGTTTCAAAAGTTCCTTCGCTTTGTCTTTAAAGGATTTTGATGATGGCTGTGTCTTTTGTTCGCTGAAACCGTCGGAGGAATCATCGAAGTTGATGAAGTAACCGGATGCAGTTCTGTCAATTGTTCCAATTGGTTCAGGATTTTTGTTTCTTGCATTTTCACTTGGTACTTCTGTATAGATTGGTGTGTCTCTGCTAAATGTCTTTATTTGGGTTTTCAGAGGTCTTAGTTCTATTGCATTGTTGCATAGTCCTTGTTGTTCTTCTGTAGGCGTTTCGAATGTGATGAGCCTCTTTGATAGGACCTCTGTACTGGTAGCAAACCTTGGTGTTCTGCTACTTATTGGGAGTCCACTTGGCCTACCGTTGGTTATCGGCCACATGTTGTGGTTTTACCAGGTCGATGGATACAACTCGGTTCTCCTTTTTTCCAGCAAGTGGCGGTAGTACAACTGATCTTGTCCCGTTGACAGACAATACAGGAACTGCTTTTCTGTAAGAAGGCCCAAATTCCTTCTTTACCGCGATCTTCTCCCTGACTAGATCCCCGACTTTTGGAATCCAGACAGGTCTTGCTGGGACAGGTGGTGAATCTTCAGTGGTCGTTGGCTGTTCTTTCAACTGTATGTTGCTCAGGTCTTTTCTTGTTTTGTTTAAGTCCTGCAAAATAGCCAAACGGTCTTTGACATCAAAGCTTTTTTCTGTTACCACTGAAGTCTGACTATCAAGGTCAGAGATCAACATCCTAGTTCCGAATAATAATTCGTACGGACTGAATCCCTTCAGAGAATTTCTTGGCAAGTTATTTAGACTACGTTGGACACTTATTAGATGTTTGACCCACCCAGCTCCCGAACCTAATATCCTTTCTATTATAGATTGCTTTCTGTCTTGGTTTTTTCTTTACCCCATCCCATACCCTCAGGAAGGAAGTGAGAAGATTCCCGCTGGGCTGTGCTCATTTGGCCATTCTTTCCCCCCCCCAGGCTGGATTGCCTGAGAAAAAGAAAAAATTGGTCGAACGTAGCATGCTCTTAGCGTATATGCCATTTAGACTCGCAAATCTTGTATAACAGTCCGGACGTCAGCCGAGTGCTGTGGATCTACATTATAAGTGGGAACTAGCCTGTATATGTTAATCGCAAGCCATTCTTTTTACTGGTAATATTATCTGCCTTGATACGACGAGGTATTAAACTGCTTCTCTCCCCACTGCGATCTCTGTTGCAGTTTGGGCAGTTTTTTACAAACATGGTGTAGTGCAGGCTCATGCCTGGCCACCAGTACCGTGATTGTAATTCTTCCAGAGAATCTTTTAATTTAAGGTGTCTGAGACCCTCGCCCATGTGTGCGTTTGCGATTAACAAGTTTCTCCTGTCCATGTTTGGAATCACTCTATCCCCCACTCCAGGGATTCGAGCAAAAGGAATGGAGTTTGCATCTATGATGTATGTGTAATTGAGTGGATAGTTGATCGGTAACGCCGAGCAGTCGCCTTTTGATGACGTTTTTACTGCCAGCAATGTTTCGCCGTCAATGTATTTTAATGTACGCTTTTTCCGATCTACGGGAGCCGGTTTACTGGCTGCCGCTGCGGCTGTTTCAGCCAATGAATTCCCTACAACGTGAACGCCATCACGCTGGTGACTCAGTGAGTGTGTCACGTGAGTCTTTGGTAGTTCTTTTTTCAACAGAGCTACCTGTTCCCAGAGCAGTCTCTGCTTTATTGGTGCATCCGTGTCATCTTTGTAATCGTTCTGAATCCAGGTCTGCAAATCCTTGTTATATGCTTTGACGCAGAAATATGAATCTGACACTATAAGTGTCGGGAATTCGCGATCCGCATTATCTAGCGCCATTTTCAAAGCTAATATTTCAGTTTGTAGTTCTGAATTAGTTTCTACTGAGTGTGATTTTGTTAATAGAGGTCTTAGTTTACCTCCGTGCCACACTTCTTTTGTAATCTCACATGTGGGATTGTATGCATGTTCTCCCCAAACGGAGGGTTGAGCATGTCCGTCTGTATAGATTACACAGGCGTAGTGTCGTAGAGGCAGAATGTCGATTGGCAGAGGATACGTTTTTTCATATTTTAGATTTTTTAATTCTTCTAGTTCTGGATCAAAGAAGTAATATACTTTGTCCGTTGTGATTGAATTTACCCATTGTAACCATTCTGGATCCAATGTTGTTGTTGGTAAATTACACGGTGTTGTTAATGCCTCAAAGGCTGATTCTGCTGTTCTGACTGTGATATGTCTACCGTCAGCTATGTCTTTTTCTCTAGCTATTGCGGTTTGAACTGCTTGAACAATTTTTCCTTTGTTGTTGAATCTCTGTTCAGCTTTTGTGTACAAATGTGATTTGAATGCAATTGGTACCTTATCTCCTTCATTAGAAGTCAGGTATGTGAATCCGCATCTCCCTGGGATGACTCGGATCACAAGGTTGCGTGTATTATCACGGGTTTCTAATTTTGTTTTAATTAGCATGTCTGTTTGTAAGGATCTCAAAATTTCTGTGTGTGCTTGAGTCCAACTGGATCTTTTAAAGTCTGGTTTAATTAGATCATAAAGGGGTTTGACCCTTTCTGCGTAATTTGCAATATATGTTCTTCCGAAATTTAGGAAGCCTAGAATTGACTGTAGGTTTTTTAGTGTTTTAGGAGCTTGGATTACGGCACATTTCTCTAGGAAATTGTCTGCCAGGCTTTTGCCTTCACTTGATAACTCATATCCTAAGAATAGGACCGTCAGATGGGCAATTCTGGACTTTTTGAAGTTGAATTTGTAACCCTCTGCAGCGAAACCAAGTATTATGGTGTTCACTCTTTTCAAGTGAGTTTCCAAGTCATCATCTGTTAAGTAAATGTCATCGACATAAGATAATGCTTCATCATCATATAGTTGTAGTAATTCTGTTACTCTCGCTGAGAATACCCCCGGGCTGTTCTTGTACCCCTGGGCTAACCGACAGAATTGTTTTTGAGTGCCATTTACTGAGAATGCAGTTAAATATCTGCTCTCTGGTGCTATGTTTTGACAAAAGAATCCGTTGGAGATGTCCAAGGTTGTTTTGTATTTTTTGCGCACTATGTTATTCATTAGTGCAGCACTGTGTGAGTTTTGCACTGCAAAAGTTTTGCAACATGTGTTAAGGTGTCGGTAATCCAAAACTAGACGGTACGAATTGTCTGGTTTGGAGACCGGAAACAAAGGATTGTTCATTTGTGAGGTGCAAGTTTCAATCACCCCCTGGTATTCTAGCTGATCTAGTATTTCATTTACTTGTTTTTTAGCTTCTTGCTTAATTGGGTACTGCCTTTGTGCAGTTGGTTGTGATTTTAACTGGATTTTGTGAGGAGGAGAATCCTCATCCCATCCTACATGATTTTTATATAAAGCAGGTGCTAAGGCCACTGCCCACTTTCTAGCAAGTGTGTATTTTTTATGAATCGGTATTTGATTCGAGAAGGCAGGCATAATTACTTCTTCGCCATGAGGGCACTCCCTGACAAACTCTGGTGGCCAGTCTTTTTCAGCTAGAAGTATGTCATAACCCTTTGAGAGGTTATCCCAAAATAGTCCCCTTATTTTCCTAGTCTTATCTCCCTCTATACGTAATGTTATCTCGTATATTTTGTGGGGCTTGCTAACTCTGGTATCTGCAGTTTCCACTTGAAGGTATTCATTCGTGTCCACTGTCTCCAGATGATCCATAAGGACTTTGCGAGCTATGCTCACCTCTGCTGCGCTGTCTAGCATTGTCTGAGCCCATTCTCCGTTTTTCAGTTGTGTCCTCAGTATTCTCGGCATTGTTAACTACCTTGATACTGGCTACCTTCTTTTTTGGAAATTGTGATTTCTTTTTCAGTTGAGCAGGTTCCTTGTCTTTGGACTTGGCGTGCTCTTCTGATCGTCCTCTTCTTTCCGATTTCTGCGAGGAATTCTGAAAAGATTGAGAGGGACGTGTATCAATGTCTTGATATCTATCAGGTTTTTTAATATTATCCCTATTTCTAAGGTTATATCTATTCCCAGAGGGTTCACTCTGAGGTGACCTTTGTCTCGGGTTTGGAGATTTCTCTCTTCGCCTAGGAGACCTTCCTCTGGACTGGAATTTCTTTTCTTTAGGATTGGATTGTTTGTTTCCATCCCAGTTCTTTTTTGGTGAATTATTATTATTATTAAAAAACATTTTTTCTGGACTTGTAGTCAGTTGCGGTTTTACTGGTATTCCACCTAGACTATCTCTGCCTAGTTCTTCATAGGATTTTTTCTATGATTCTGGCAATTTCAGCTGGTTGGTCTGCTATATCTGTCTCTTTTAACCTCTGGCGGATCGCCACGTTTGCTGCTTCACCCTTTATGTTGGCTAGTAATATAGCCGAGACCTGCTTGAAGTCTTTTAGTAATTTCATACCAATAGTTAAAGCAGGTTCTGGACCATATTCATCTTGAATTTGTTTTAGCACATCTGGTATTACCGAAATGGATGGAACACCGTGCGTTTTTGTGTAGATGGAAGCAAAGACTGTACCCCAAGTGTCACAGTCCTCAATGTGTGGTGCGATTCCCATTGGGAGACATATAGTCAGAATCCTGTGTTTTTCCAGCGGGGTGGTGTCAGGAAACACCGCCTCTATTTGGGTAATTTTCTGTGCCAACCAGAATGGTATCTGTTCCCGTTTAGCTGGAACTTTACCTAGGCAGGATTGGATGTTCTGTGGTGTAATTTTATTTGTGTTCCCCTGGTGAGGGGTCAGCTGTGGAAGTTTAATCGCTGGCTGAATTGTTGAAGTCCGCATTACATACTGAACTAATTGTCTGTGAATTTTTAGTAGTTGTTTTAGCTGTATTAACAGCTCTGCTGCAGGCATTCTTTCGATGTCTGGATATGGTGTGTATCCGGCTAAGACCGGCCACGTTGCTCCTGGTCTTCCTAAAGGACCGAGCCTTGTAATGTGATTATTATGTTTTAGGGCGCCATCAAATAAGAGCAAATGCTCTTGGAATTTGAGTGGTACTTCCACCTCCTCGAAAGGAGTGTACTCATTAGGAGGTTCCTCTACTTTGTAATAGTGGAAGTACTTTGTTACAGCATTTGCTGCTGGAAAATATATCCATGTATAGTATACCTCTGTCTGCCGATATTCGTGTGCCTCGATTACGAATATGACTGTGCCACCTCTAGGTGTCAGTCCATTTTCTATAAGTTTTAAGGTTATAGATCTTCTTTTGGCGACCGGAATGAGTATTATATCCGCGTCTGCTGCTTGCATGGTAGCATCAGCATCTGCTATTTCAGTAGCTAATCTAATTGCCTCTCTTTCTCCATCACTGTCTCCCATTTTACTGACAGGATGGTATTATTTTTATTTGCAGATCAGGTTTCTTATGGAAACAGAGATTAGATGCACAATATTCTGGAACTGTTTTATCCTTCAACGTTGACTAGACCAAAAACCATACATAGGAGTTCCCTCCTGCGAGGTTTTGGAGGATATAATAACCTTTCACCCACTCCAGACGTCTTTGGAGTATTTGGAAAAAGGGGTCTGAGTGAGAAAGCACGACTGAGTTACTCTAAATGTCTTACGTTAGTTTTATCGCCCTTTCCAAACACGTTGGGCGCCATGTAGTGTAGCTCCTATTTTCCCAATAGGCTCTGCGCATTGGAATAGTACCTACAGCAGTAAAGGCCTAGGCCAGACGTTAACTAGGTCTACTACTGTCGATACTAGACTTAATTTTTGGGTTTGCCAGCTAAGCTCAGAGTTCGCTAGAAACTTTCTCGAATGTTCAAGGAAGGATTAACTTCCCTGATTAGACAAGAAGGGATTTAGTTTCTGACAACCATAGAACATGACAACTTTGCTCTCCCCTAATCAAGAGTCAATCTCAAGAGTCGTGTGAGCACAAGGCAATTATTTTACTCAGTCAGTACGTGCATTCTTAGTCTCATCAGAATGTAGAGAAAAGGAAGAGACGGGCGTGTTCAATAAAAGATGTTATTTATTGATCAGTCTCTTTTCTCGTACAAGAGAAATGGATCGATATTATTGCGATACTTATAGTTAAGTAAAGTGCATACATTAGAAGCAATAGTATAAAATAATACTGTAAAAACATTGATATGGTTTCTGAGCCATATGATGTTTAAAATGATTAAAATATATTTACATACACATATACATTTGACTAAACGTACTCAACTGGTGTTTCTAAATACGCCTACCCCGTGTACCTGACCTAAGTCTAATACGTGGGCGGGAATAGAAAGTTACAGTTTAAGTTAAGTTTGTTTTTGCCAAGTGAATAACTAAAGAATTCTCTAGGAGGGGTTATTCAGTTCTGTACCTGGAATTTAGGATGAATGAGGAATGGTATCTCTTTCTCTGCTCTCGATATTCCAGGCTGCCTGCGAGGGCTGCCCAGAAGCGCCGGTGCTGGGTCTCTCGGCTTGAGATAGCAGCGCGTCTCTCAGCGCGTCAGGAAGGCGGGGCTGCTGCCTGCGGGGTCTGCTTCGGCTCTCTGCTTCGGCAAGTATGGCTGCTCCGTCTTGTCACCACGCGTGTGTTTGCATAGGGCAAGGTCGGCAATATTTATACTTTAAAGGTGCCGGGATTGACGTAAGGATGGACATAGGTACGTCAATAAAGATGTCATACGACTTGCTCGTTAGCACATTCTTTACTAAAGTTCTCTGTGAAATCAAAACAATGGCCGCACGGATTATCCAGGTTGTCATAGGTTTGATTTGTTATGAGAACGTCGTATGCCTTATCAGGGGCTGGAGGAATATCGCTTGTCTAATTAGATCTCAAGCGTTATGACCTAATCAGATAACACGTTCCTGTGCCGTAGTGTGACTGCGTCAGATAACGGTATCTGCATCATGGGGGATTTCTTGCCTCATGGGCTGACTGTTAGTTAACTAGCTAGTAAGTTTAACCAGAATAGGGTCAGGAATAGGGGGATCGATTCAGAACCTATAGAAATACACGACACCACTGGTAAAGGAAAGAAGAAGTAGTTTGAATGTGACATTATACCACTTTCAATTCTTATTTAGTTGCATTTGTGTTATCAACAAAAATTACCATGGCAAATTAATGATAAGGGATACTTCGAAAACATAATTTCCTATGTTGGTTATCTGCAAAATAAAAAATATATATATGTCCAATAAAGTACTATTATGAGCTTCCAAATATTTGGAGATTTAATTATTTAGTCCTTTCCCAATGCCATCACTCATCAGGTTCAACTGGTAGTCCCTTTCTCATTTCTTTATTGTGAAGGATAGCACATGTAGTTGTGATTTTACATGTTTTTTCAGGCGTGTACTGCAATGCTCCACTTCAGAATCTCGAACGTGCGCTCTATCACGGATCTTGCCCCCTTGTTTGCACTGTTGTATCTGTTCTCCCTGGAAGTTAGGCATTTTGATAATGGGTCATAATCCAGGGCCTAATGGAATAATCACTATTGCCTACATTTAGAAAAACATAATATTTAGGTATGCAAACTCATAATGTGTCCACAAATAACCAGTTAAGTATAACAATACTTACCAAGAACATATCGATCTCCAAAATCTCCCCTTGTCACCCGGTTATGAATGAATGAGGAAAGATGAAAGAGTCATGTGAACTCCCCAGGTTTTTGACCACTAAATTGGTTATTATATATGCAGAATTGCAAACTACTTGAATGTTTAGAGAATTGTGATATTTTCTATTTCGATATGAATACCCTGATACTGACAGTGGCATATTTGGATGTGAGTGATAAAGATCAATTTACAATGGTCAGGCGATTTCAGAAGTTGTTTCCTAAGTTAAATTTGCCCGGCGTGGAACGCCTCTAATACCATACGAAGTTACTAAATAAAGAGGCAGGCGCTGGAGACTGGAAGACAGGAAACAAGTTTTATTCCGTCGGAGTAGAACACGTCAGTTCGGACAACAAGGTATCGTCTCGAGGTGCTCTCTCAACCTCTCTGAGACCTGGTCTTTTATACACTGGTTTAAGACATGTGAACGTCCTTTATTACAACAGGGACATTGTAGAGCATGAGAATGACATCAGAACGATATCTCCGACACCCCCCAGTTCCAACCCCTTCCAACACATGACAACAGTAGAGACCCTTTACCCTCATATGATTGGGAGGGGCTATCACGCAGCTGAGTGTTCTGCCGATCTCTTTGGAATGTGTGCGCCTGATCGAATCTCCGGGGGCGGGGATGTCATGATCAATAGTGGCCTCTTTCAGGAGAGGCGAGGGCGTACGGTAATGGGCAATAAACTGTATCTTCGGGCTAAAGGATGACCAGCAGTCAGTGCTGACGTTCAGGCTCAGAGGAAGGGGACATCAAAGGAGGGGTATTCATGGACGGAAAGGACTGGTGTGGACAATCGAGCGTGGTGGAAGGGTTTATCCACAGAGGGGTATTCATGGACGGGAAGGAGGTGTTGGTCAGGCGCGGGGTGTGATTCCCTGAGACAGAATCATGGGGGGTTTCATGGCTTGTGCATGTGAGCGCGGGGGCAGCCAGGGTGCGCGGGGAAGGCTTGCATGGTCAGGGAAATGTGCTGACGGGCGATCGTGAACAGGGAGACCATGGTACCTAAAATGGCTGTCGTGTATTCTCATACGTGAGTCTGCAAGATGGCGTAGATAATGTTCAGTACACAAACTAAATTTCCACAGTCCTCCCTTTAACATGTCTCGCCAGCTTGTCAGTTCGGATCGATCCCCATGAGACCACGCACCTCTACCTCGTATAGGGGACTCATGTGCTCTGGTTTAAAGTTCAAAGTCTTCGGGCACATGCAGTTGGAAACGAGTGCACATAAAGAAGGTAAACATTGAATACCTAAACAACACCCACATAGTATCATGATTGGTATCAATAAAAACGTTAACACTCTCCATCCCCAGTTCTTTAAAGTGTCCCAGAACCAGCCTCCAAGCGACCATCCTTCCTGTTCCTGGTGAACCTCCGAGGACAGTCTGTGGAGGTGTTCGATTGCTTTGTAGACTGAAGGTGAGTTATCTGGCACGTAGGTGCAACAGCTGGAGCCGATGATGCGGCATGCACCTCCACGGTCGGCCAGAACCACATCTAGAACAAGACGGTTTTGAAGAGCCACCAGGCGGACTGCCTGAAGCTCAGCCGTGTTGTTGGAGAGGACGCCAACGGTGATGTTAATGGTTGTTTCTAATGCCTGAGTCAGGTGTCGGATAGCGCGGCTATTTGCCATTGGTCCCCACAGAGGAACAAGTCCCTTTGCTGCATCTAGGAACTGTGCTCCGGTGGAGTCGGCTTGTTCAACATCTCCAGCGCGCTTTTGCCAGTGGTGGTTGGCTGGAGCCACATACGTGGGAGGAAGAATGAAGGCGATGTAGCACGTACCCTTCCAGCCTTTTGGGAGCCACGTGTAGGCTTTGGTGCCACAAACAAAGTACATATTCGGGGAAGCAACAAAGGAGGGGGTGTTAGCTGAGGCCAATGTTTTGGTGATGCGGCAAGAGCTGTGACCCACCAGCTGCGTTCCTTGTCCTTCAAGGCATACGAGCCCTGTGACATTGATGACAGACAGAGCTGCAGTCAGGGTGGCAGCCGTTCGTTTCCGCAGGTGGGAGAAGGTGGATCTGGCTGGATTGTGGAGCACCTGCATTTCGACCCTTTCTTTGGCAGGAATGTTCGTAAGGAAGGTTGAACCTGAAATTGCAGGACAAAAGGGTTTTCCTGTTTTGTTCGGCCAGAACCCATAGTAGAAGTGTGACACTGTCTGACCAGAAGTGGCGTTGTCCTTGTGGCTTTCCTGCATGAGGATCAACCAGGCGAGGCAGGAGCCGTGAACTGAGAAAGGAGAAGGGATGAAGGGGATGGAGTGTCCGGTAGCATGTGGGAGCAACCCACAGATCCAGCAGTTTGTGGCATTTGCAGCAAGGTTGTGCTGGTGCAACAGTTGTACAAAGGAATTGTTCCAGAATTCCCTACGCCTTTCTCGAAGCTGAGGTGAAAGGGTGATCAGGTGGTGCTCTTTCACGGTTGTTGGCTGGACAGTTGTTGGCAACATCTGGTGAGCGGGCGTGCTTTCCTCCAGGATCCAGAAGGAAGTCATGAGGAGGAGGCAGAACAGGGAGATAATGAAGAAAGCAATTGTCTTTGATTTGTGCAAATTGTCAGTTTTTGGATTCCTATAGTGGGTATTTCCTGTTGCTTTCGACGTCTTCTTATCTGGCGCTTCCATCATCTTCTTATCTGGCGCTTCCATCATCTTCATCTTCAAGGTGCTCGGTAGTGGGCAGAACCACAGACTTAGTTTAGCTTCTCTCCAGGTAACCCTTGGTTGCTTTGGGTCACCGTTCTGAGATTTTTAACTTAGTCAGTGGCCTACTTAGCCGAAGCTCCCTCCTTTCGACGCAGGAAATACCCTTCTCGAGATGGCACAGTGGGATCAGAGTGTTTTGCAAGTTCAAGTGCCTCGGTATCAGGATAGCAGTTCAGTGACGGTCGGTCTTTGTTCAGGAGCTCTTCCTGGGTGCTGACGTTGTCTGTCGTGGCCAGGGTCGAGGAAATCTTCTTGCAGTGGTGCGCATGCAGCCAATTCTTTTTCCCCTCCACTCGAAGAGCCGTCCGAGTGGTGATCAGTACTTGCCAGGGGCCCGTCCACCGGGGTTCCAGACTCTTCGCTCGTTGAAAGTTCCGGATCAAGATATAGTCACCCGGTTGGATATCGTCACCGGGACCCCTGGAAGTATCGGGGATGGCCTGCTGCACCTGTTGATGAATGACAGACAATGTCTTAGTTAACTTGTACAAATAATCTGACAGCAGGACGTCGGGGACGTCATGAATGGAGGTTGGTTTGGGGGCAGTCCAGAGGTTCATAGGCCGTCCAAACACAACCTCGTAGGGGGTCAAGTGATGCTTAGTGGGGGTGGAGCGCATCGATAGTAATGCCAGTGGAAGGGCATCTGGCCACTTAAGCCCTGTGGTGGCCACTATTTTTGACAGTTTCAGTTTCAGTGTAGCGTTGTGTCGTTCAACCAGGCCAGCGATTGGGGGTGGAAGACCGCATGGAACCTTTGTTTGACCCCCAACCCCTTCAGGATAAGTTGGATAACTTCAGCTATGAAGTGGGGGCCATTGTCGCTCCATAAAATTCGACAAAGGCCGTAGCGGGGAAAAAACTCCTTCAGTAGTACTTTGGCAGTAGTCATGGCAGTGTTATCACGGGTCGGATAGGCTTCCACCCATTTGCTGAAGGCACATACAATGACTAATACGTACTTCAAGCCTTGGCACCTCTCTAATTGGATGTAATCCATCTGGAGGACCTCAAAGGGGTGGTCGGGGATCCCAAACCCTCCCCGGGGTACTACAGTTCCTTTCCCGGGGTTGTGTTGTAAGCAGATAAGGCACTGTTGGACTAGGCGTTTGGCTGAGTCGGGGATCTTGCCGTTGTGCCAGACTTTGGAAATGAGTTCAATCATGGGGGCAGAACCTATGTGTGCAGGGGAATGTGCCATTGTCAGTATGGGGATCAAGTATGCATCAGGCAGTAACCATTTGTTTGTGTCCTTTGTCCGCCAGCAGCCTTCATCGTCCCTTAGACCCACCCGTGCCCACTCAGTCAGTTCGTGTGGTGTGCTGGTCGATTGGATATCCCTGATCGTTTCCCTAGCGTCGGTCCATTTTTCTGCTTGCGACCTGGTCACATACATGCGTGTCGTGGCCCTATTCTCAGCTGTGGTTCGGGCAGTGATGTCGGCTAGTGCGTTTCCCTGTCCAACTAAATCTGTCACCTTCTTGTGTGCCTGACATTTGATCACTGCTAATCGTGTGGGGAGAAGGACTGCTTCAATCAGGGCGGAGACTAAATCTCCGTGAAGGATGGGTGTACCATGGGACGTCAGGAATCCCCTTTCCCTCCAATGGATCCCAAAATGATGAACTACCCCGAAGGCGTACTGGCTGTCCGTGTAAATGTTTGCCGTGGTTCCTGCTGCTATGATACATGCTCGTGTGAGGGCAATTAGTTCTGCTGCCTGTGCGGATCGTTGTGTGATGCAAGCTGTTTCAACTACTGTTCGAGCAGTCGTTACCGCATAGGCAGCAGAAGTGGTGCCGTCTGGGAGTTTGATGCAAGAGCCATCTACCCATAGTTCTCCGTCAGGGTCTGTGAAAGCAATGTCTCGGAGGTCAACTCTACTCCTAGTCTGTTCGTCCGTGAGGGTCACACAGTCGTATATAGGGGGCACATCGGGGTCATTTTCAGGCAAGGGTAACAGTGTAGCAGGATTCAATGTCGTGCATCTCTTCAGGGTGATGTGGGGCGCAAGCAAAGTCAATTCGTATCCTGTCAGTCGTGCACTAGTCAGGTGTTGAGTCTTTGTCTGGTTCAAAAGCGTGTCAACTGCATGGGGTACTAATACTGTGAGGGAGTTCGAAAGTACAATTCCCTCACTCTGTCGGATAGAGACAGCAGCAGCGGCTACTGCTCGAAGGCAGGCTGGTAGAGCTCTGGCGACTGGATCAAGAGTGGCAGAAAAGTAGGCACAAGGGCGCTGTTTGGCGCCGATGGGCTGAGTCAGAACAGACAATGCGCATCCCTCCCTTTCGTGAGTGTAGAGGGAGAAGGGCTTGGAGTAATCTGGTGTTCCTAGAACGGGTGCCGAGCAAAGGGCATCCCGCAACTCCTTAAAGGATGCTTGGCATTCAGGGGTCCACGGGAGTGGGAACGGAACATCTTTGGTCAACAGGGAAAGTAGGGGTTTTATAATGAGACTGAAATTTGGTAGCCATTGTCGGCAGAAAGAAGTAAGGCCTACTAATGAACGGACTTGCTTCTGTGTTTTTGGAATAGGGGTGTCTAGGATGGTTTGGATTCGGTCGGGTGTAAGTTTTCTCCCTTCTTTGGACAGGAGATGACCCAGGTATGTTACTTGGGACTGACAGAACTGCAGTTTCTTTTTGGAGACTTTGTGGCCATTCTCCGCGAGAAAGTGCAAGAGTTGGATAGTGGCTGTGATTGCAAGTGGAGTGGTGTCGGCCGCCAAAAGGATATCATCGACATATTGGATCAACACCACTCCATCTGGTAGCTGGACGGCGTCCAGCTGCCTTTTTAGGGCCTGGCTGTAAATGCTGGGACTTTCAGTGTAGCCCTGGGGAGCTCTACAAAATCGGTATGAACGGTTTTTTAAAGTGAAACCGAAGAGATAACGGCTGTCTGGATGGATGGGGATAGAGAAAAATGCATTTTTAAGATCTATAACGGTGAAGGTGGTGGCAGTGGACGGGACGAGAGTCAGAATGGTGGCGATGTCTGAGACTACGGGGTACTGTGGCACCACCACTTTGTTGACTTCTCGCAGGTCGATGATGAAGCGGTACGCTTTCTCATCCCCCTCACCTTGCTTCTTAACAATGGGTAGGATAGGACTATTGCAGACATTACTAACCACTTCCTCTACCACTCCTGCATTTACCAAGGACTGAATAATCGCTACCAATGCCTTCTCGCCTTCGGGCGATATCCGGTACTGTGGGAGTTTCGGGAGTATTGCATCTGGTCGAACAGTTATGTGTACAGGATCGATCATCATTCGTCCTACATCCGAGTCGTTTCTGGCCCATAGGTGCAGGGGTAGCGAATCGAGTAAGGATAGGTCAACATCTGTTAAAGTGCACATATGTCGTGCGGGGTAGGGTCCGGTCAAGTTCGGGTTGTCGTACAGGATGACTCGGACTCCTTCCGGGGAACACCTGATAGTAGCTCGGAAATGTTTCAGTAAATCAATACCCATAATAGCGTCAGGGGAGTTGGAGGAGAGCAGAAACGTCGTGTCAGTGGGATTGTTTCCTAGGTCAAAGGAGATAGGTACCGACAGGGGATTAGTGGAGGGCGTCCCATCGAAACCTATCGAGGTAATGTGCGAGCCAGACAAGGGCGCCCTTGGAATCAGTCGTTTTGATAACACACTACGTGTCGCTCCAGTGTCTACCAAAAATGGAGACTTTGTACCCAGGACCTTAGCAGTGACATAAGGACCTTGCTGGTCAACACAGAGCTCGACTGGATCCCTCCCTTGCCCCTGGCAGTCCTATGCAGAGTCGTGAGCATTGTTGCCATCGGACTGCTGGTACTGATTCTGTCGGGGGCGGTCAAATGTGTTTGATTTACCAGATCGGTCATTGGTGGAGTCGTGGGTCTGTCCTCGTCCCTGCCCTCCAGTTTTGGGGCCATTTGCCATGTCCCATGTCTCCTTATTTTTAATCAGTTCCCGAAGGGCTAGGCATTGAGACTTCCAATGTCCAAATTCTTTACAAAATGCACATTGGTTCTCATCAAGGTCGGTTCGTGGAGCGCCAGGGGTGGGGTTGCGGTCTCTAGGGGTCGAATTCCATGGGGTATTTGACTGGTAATTTCCCCTATACCGTTCCCTCCCTGTGGTCACTCCCTGTAGTTGTGCAATCATTACTCGTTCCTTTAGGTCCTTTTTCTTTTTCTCAGTTGCCCTTTCGTTCTCGTTCTTTTGGTGTTCGTAATACTGAGCCATCTGAAGGATAGCTGTAGGTTTAGAGGCTCCCCAACTACTTTCGCTAGTCTGTAACTTTTGGGAGACCTCTTGCGATAGCCCCTTTACGTAGTTCTGCACGAATAGGTGTTGTCCGGTTGCGGTGGTTATGTCTTGGCCACTGTAGTCGGAGAACACTGTTTCAAATCGTGAGAAGTATTCTGATACGTCCTCTTGAGGTTTCTGGCGGCAGGCTGTGACTATCGACCAGTCTACCTTCTTTTCTGGGATCAACGTTTTTAGCTTCTGCACTATTTTATCGGGGAGTTCCAATATGTCTTTTACAGGTTTCTTTCCGGGCTCTCGCTGCCTATCTAGTTCATCGAGTTTTGTCCAGGTGTGTCCGAACAGATCTGTGTGGTCGGCTCTCCGGATTTGCTTCCACACATCAGCCGGCAGACACAACCCGAAAAACAAATCCATGTCCGCTAGAGTCATTATGGTTGAGCCCAAGGCTGTGCCTAATTCAGTATAAAATGCTGTAGGGTTCTTTCTTAAATCGGGCAGGGTTTGTCTAAAAGTTAGAATATCTTGCCGATCCCATGGTAGGTAAACCCAGTTGTACACAACCCTCCCTTTGGCATCTGCATGGTTGATATCATCGTTTGTTCCCTGACCTCTTGGGGGAACCCAATAGGGGGCGGCTTCTCTGATAGGCATCATAGTGTTGGCTGCTTCTAATGAGGGCTCAATCGTCTCAGGGACTGTGATCTTGACTTCTGGTTTCTGTTCCGCGAGGTGGCGGAAGACCTCAAGCGTTTGCATGAAGAGGTCCGTCACATCGCTTTCAGCCCCATCTCCGACATCGACCCTTCTATATAGAGCCGTCACTTTAGCAGGACCCTTAGTCTGGTACCTATCCTCATACGCGTTCAGGGTGTGGTAGCTGAACCGTAAAATAAAATGCCGTCTGTGACTACCGGCATGCGAGTTGTGCATATTCATCGTATATTCTTCGCTCTCTTTCCGTTCTACCAGGGTTTTTGCTATTTGGTCGATTCCATCCCGCTCATCTTTGCTCAACCTGTTTGGTCTAGCTGTTAGATGCCTGTTGGTCTCATGCTCATCTGCTGTTGTTACCAACGCGGCTGGTGCGAAGGCCGTAAGAGCCGGGGCACTAGCGCTATGGTCACCCATGCCTGCACTTTGAACTGGTGAGTGTTGTGCTAGAGGTTGGCAGGGAGCATATGGAGGAGGCATGTAGATAATTGGAGGACCGAGCAGTAACTCGTCATTTGCCCGCTGTTTGGAGGGAATCTCCGGGTAGAGCGCAGAGGTGGTCCTGACAGGGCATTGACCTGTCAGTCCTGGTTCTTGCATTTGTTTAACTTCCTCTCTTCTTCTTATTTCTTCATCTAGTTCTTTTGCAGCCAGATGGGCTGCTTTGCGTAATTCTTTCACTGTTTTTGCTCCTTCCTTTTTTTTGCGATGGTCTGCTTCTTTGCGCCACATGCCAATACTAACAAGCATAGTGGGCGTTACCTTATTTATTTTTACAGCTGCTTCTAGTGTTTTTATTTTATTTTCATCAAAAGAACCTATCAGTGGCCACTGGTTTTTAGGATCCCTTTTTGTATATTTATGCCATAACTTACTATAAGCTATAGCGACTAGTCCTTGTTTAGTAAACATGTCCTTATTAGGGGTGCCCTCCAGTGGAGCTGGATGGTTCATCTCTAATAAGCGGTCCGGGTTGACCCAACTATGAGCCAATGGGGAGAAGATAGGCATGACGGATTACAATGGGGGGCAAAAGCCTGCACTACCTATCTTTTCGCTATTTGCAAAGACTGGACAGAATATTCTATTCTACGCTATTTGCAAACAGGGAATACCTCCAGAAAGAACCAATTCCCAAAACAGTCAATGTTTGGGCAAACAATCAATCAATGAAGGAGTGGAATAGGTACGACGTGTTAAAGTTTTGCGTTACCTACCCTTCACTATCGGCAAAGGGAGAGAGAATATTCCTATTCTTCCCCGTTTGTAGACAGAGAAGATCCTTAACAGAACCAACTTCGAACAATTCAATGCTCGATTCAATCAATCAATCAATGGGGAGAAAAAAAGAATAGGCACGACGTGTTAAAGTTTTGCGTTGCCTACCCTTCACTATCTGCAAAGACTAAACAGAGTATGGCGATTCTGTGTTTGTTTGCAAATAGAGAATTTCTCAGAAACGGTCAATAAGTAATACTAGTATTTTCAAACAATCAATCAATCAATTTCGCAATTTGTCGTGTGTCACGACCTTACCCGGACCGCATGGACAGTTTCTCGTCTTCCGCTTCCAGCTCCCGATCGTCCTCTATTCTCTGTTGCTATCGCGGCACTCCTGGTGGTTCCCAGTCAGGACCGTAGATCACTCGGGAGAGGTCTGCTCGGAATCAGTGAAGTTCAGATGATCGGCTGTCAGACGAGGGTCTATCGGACAGGAGCTCTTCCGATCGTTGCAGTCGTTCACTCTGTCGTCGGGACCTCTCCCACTGGATCCACGTGTCGCTGATGGGCCCACCCAGGGACGCCAATTGATAAAGATCAATTTACAATGGTCAGGCGATTTCAGAAGTTGTTTCCTAAGTTAAATTTGCCCGGCGTGGAACGCCTCTAATACCATACGAAGTTACTAAATAAAGAGGCAGGCGCTGGAGACTGGAAGACAGGAAACAAGTTTTATTCCGTCGGAGTAGAACACGTCAGATCGGACAACAAGGTATCGTCTCGAGGTGCTCTCTCAACCTCTCTGAGACCTGGTCTTTTATACACTGGTTTAAGACATGTGAACGTCCTTTATTACAACAGGGACATTGTAGAGCATGAGAATGACATCAGAACAATATCTCCGACACCCCCCAGTTCCAACCCCTTCCAACACATGACAACAGTAGAGACCCTTTCCCCTCATATGATTGGGAGGGGCTATCACGCAGCTGAGTGTTCTGCCGATCTCTTTGGAATGTGTGCGCCTGATCGAATCTCCGGGGGCGGGGATGTCATGATCAATAGTGGCCTCTTTCAGGAGAGGCGAGGGCGTACGGTAATGGGCAATAAACTGTATCTTCGGGCTAAAGGATGACCAGCAGTCAGTGCTGACGTTCAGGCTCAGAGGAAGGGGACATCAAAGGAGGGGTATTCATGGACGGAAAGGACTGGTGTGGACAATCGAGCGTGGTGGAAGGGTTTATCCACAGAGGGGTATTCATGGACGGGAAGGAGGTGTTGGTCAGGCGCGGGGTGTGATTCCCTGAGACAGAGTCATGGGGGGTTTCATGGCTTGTGCATGTGAGCGCGGGGGCAGCCAGGGTGCGCGGGGAAGGCTTGCATGGTCAGGGAAATGTGCTGACGGGCGATCGTGAACAGGGAGACCATGGTACCTAAAATGGCTGTTGTGTATTCTCATACGTGAGTCTGCAAGATGGTGTAGATAATGTTCAGTAGACGAACTAAATTTCCACAGTGAGTACCATCTACACATCCTATTACATGTGGGAACTGAACTATGGCATAAAAACAACCTTTGTTGCATTAAGTTCTGGTGAGGTGCTCGGAAAATAAATATGTATAAGTATACATTTTTTATAAAATGGCCTCTAAGAAATTATTAAATATACGAGAAAGTGCACTTTGAGTTATCCCCCCAGCAACTGCTACTATCCACTTGTAGCTACATGAGGCTAGAAGGTGGAAGCAACTAAGTGCATGTGTGTGTGTGTGGGTATGAAGTAGCTAGTTTGTTGGATGTCCGATAATTGGTTAGATTTTTTCTATCATAATCATAATGAACTGCGTGCTCAACCTGTATTTAGTGTACATCTCTACCTCTGTCTGCTCAAACAAACTGACACGCATTCCAAAAACCTTTTCCTTTCTCCTCTTTCGCCCCGTTGTGCAGTTAGGATGCACATTCGTCTCACCACAGCAGAGAGTTTCGCTATTTTGAAAGATTTGATGTGTGTTTCCGCTCCTTTTTAAATTTTGCACCTGGTTACCACCTGCTTCCAATCAATGGTACTTTGCACATGCAAAAGCACACTTTTTGAAAGTGCTTTGTAGATAAGAATATAGACTTTCAAATACAGATTCTGTTTTTAAGAATCCTTAAAAAATACAGATTCCTTATTTGGTCTGTTCTTTGTGTAAGATCAATCCGTTGACCGCGGCGCAAATTCCGCTGCGGTGCGGGCGATTTTAATCAGTGGGCGGGGTTTAGACAGCCCCCGTCCGTCCTCCGCAGATGTCCACGATCACGTGGGAAGGCCGGGGTCCGTCTGCAGCACCGAACGGGTTAAGAAATCAATCCTTAAACCACTTCTGTACTATACATTTAAATGGCATTGCTAGAGGCTGCAAATCCATTTACAGAGTCTTAATGCTATTGTACATCAGGGCCCTGGTCCCAAGTAAAAGACGGGTGCATGCCGACTGGCCGAGCTTGCATGCTGTGTCCTAGCTACATAATGCACCTCGTTATTTTCATCGTCGTTCTCAATTCAATTCAATTCATGAACCTTTATTCAGTGCATATAGATGACCATAAAAGCACAAACAAAATATAACAGTACATATTTAAATATTCCATCTAAGGTTTACAATTAGTAATGATAATCATAATTCGTAAAAGAACACATATAAAAATTACATATGGTGTAAAACATCTAGTGTTAATAGTCAGAGTTCATTAAAACACATACTTTTCCTAGAATTGATGCACTGGTTTAAAAATGTTGCAATATAAAAACAGATATCTTCCGATTACAAGTTAAAAATTAGAATCATAGCTTGTTTAACTGTACGTATGCCATATTTAACAAACATGGGTTTCAAGAAGGCAATCCGAAAATTAGTGTACAGTTTGCAGAACATTAGAAAATGCACAGTGCTCTGGGTGGATACCTCATCACACCTACATGGCCCAGTCGGATGTTTCTTAATATTTGGGTGGGCTACTAAATAATGTGCCATCCCAAATCTAAGTCTGGTTAGCAAAAATGTATGTGAGTGCCTAGTCACCATGGTTAAGTAAGAAGGAAAACCTTCCGTTACATTATACTTGTTATAAAAAATAACAGTGGACATTAATCTGGTTGCAATTGACCGCTTCCTCCCCGCATATGTCAGGAATATGCTTTTCATTTCCGACTTAGTAATCATTGCTGCTGCGCAGGGGTCATTTAAAATGTTCAAGTTAAAAATGTCTGAAAAACAGGCAACAACATATTTAATCCAGGGTATCTCTCGATATTTATCCAACCGTAAACAGTCCTCAATAATGGATCTATTAAAGGACTTCTCATCCTTAAGCCAAATAGACCGCCAGATCATCATTGGCCTAAGGGATAACAGGTCAGTTAAATAATCAATGGCTAGTTCGCGGTGACTTAATTCAATTGAAGCTGAGGTGGGCAAAAATAGAAGTTTCTTTACAAATAAGTTTTCCTCCAACTGTAACTTATGAACACAGTTGTGGCCCCATACTCCAGCTCCATACAGTGCTATAGTAACACATCTAGCCTGGTAAATCTTGAGCATATCCCTGGTACGGCGGCCCCTACCTTTACAGCAAACCTGTAAATACCATGGTCATTATTTGCCATTTTATTCCGGATATTATTAAATTCATTGGTCCATTTCCTGTCATTAGAGAAGGTAATACCTGGATAACAAAATGTGTCCACCTGTTGCACCTTTTCTCTATCTATAAAAAAAGTGTTTAAACATTTGGCTTTAGCCCCACAGGTCATTGTGTGTGTTTTCCCTTTATTGATTACTAATTTTCTATCTTTAATAAAGGAAGAAAAACTATCCATTAACCGCTGTAGACCCACAGGGGTTCTAGAGACTAGAACAGCGTCATCGGCGTATAATAACACCGGTACCGGGACACCTTTGATCTCGGGGGCATCTGCATTACCTTTTTTTAAAATAGCATCAATAAATAAAATAAATAGGAGGGGGGCCAAAACACAGCCCTGCCTAATGCCTCTTTTAACACTAAATTTTGGAGTACATTCTCCTCTGGTCTCAAAGCGCACACTAGTTTTCAATTTCTCGTACAACCTTGCGAGGAAAAAGATTATGCCCTCTGGTGCTCCTAACTTCAACAAGGTTGGCCACAAAAGAGAATGATCTACCATATCGAATGCACTGCTCAGGTCTGCAAAGCAGAGGTACAAGGAGCCAGGTTTCGCCTCGGTGTATTTCCCGATCAGTAGATCAAGATTGATGCACTGGTCGAGCGTACCCCGACACTTCCTAAATCCAAACTGGCTGTCAGCCAGTATGCCATCCTGCTCCACCCATTCCTCTAATCTCAGAAGCATAACCCTACTCATGACCTTGACTGATGAGTCAAGGAGAGAGATCGGGTGATAATTTTTTGCATCAGACCTGCTTCTCTTTTTATAAATTGGTACTATAATCGATTCGCCCCAAGTTGAAGGGGCCTCAGTACTCACAGCTGCATTAAAAACTGTAGTCAGAAGAGGTCCCCAGACCTCTGGTGCAGCTTTATAAACATCTATAGGGACCCCATTCGGGCCCTGGGCTTTCCCTCCTTTAATTGCGCGTATGCCGCACTCGACCTCACTGACACAAATATCCAGCGGCAGGACAGGCCACCTCTTAGAGCAGGCATCTGTAACTTTATTAGAGTCAAAAATATTAGAAAAATGGGCTATCCACCCATCACTCGGGACATTTGAGGTTAGCTCGGGTATTTTTTCATCCTTAAGAAAGCGAGAGTTAACCGTGGCCCAAAATAAGGTGCAGTTTGATAACTCCGCTGCTTGGTTAAGGGACTCCCAAGCCTGTTGCTGCATTTCGCGCTTCCTCTGTTTGAGCACACATTTGTATTCCATTCTCAGATTAATTATTAGATTTTTATCCCGAGGCTTTGTTGCTAATGCCTGCTTAAGGTCAGTTAATGCAGCAGTACAATGATGGTCGAACCAGCCTAGTCCATTACTACGTTGCCCGCTGTTGCGTCCGGTGAACTTTGCATCAATAGCAATAATAATTTCTTTAAAAAGTAATAAAACATTTACACGGTCAAATCTATTTTCTAAAATAAAAACAATGTCCAACAGGCTCTCCTTAATTATAGAACTAATTAATTCATGGGCCTTTTCTCCTGCCGATCTTAGCCTTTCACCGTTGATCCTATGTGGTTCTACATTGGAGATTGTGATTCCTACATCAGTTGATCTTCCGGCCCAAAAAATAGTCTCCAAGATAATACGATTATGGTCGCTTAATGTAGTTACCTCAATTCTAGGGAAAGCACAGCAAGAAATAATATTTGAGGACACAATCACATGATTAATTGTAGAACTAGTGTGCCAGTTTTTAAAAGTGGGAATCGGTAAATCATTAGCATCTTTACAACACTCCACTATTTCCAAATCATGGCAACCCATGAGCATATGCAATGCTTCCCCATAGCTGTTGTGCCTGAAATGCAAAACATCCCACCCAGCATTATTAGTGACCCCACAAACCCTCTGTGATGACAATTCACATAGAGTGGTATTAAAATCCCCTACCCATATGAAATCAAATACAAGATTCACTTCCAAACATACATTTTCAATGGTGCCAGCCAAATCTGTTACTACTTTAGCCCTGGTGCCATCAAAAATGTTGTTGTAATAGTTAATCAGTAGGATGTTACGGTCTTTGCCCTCAATAAGCCAGAGGATCTGCACAAGGTCGCCCACAGGTATATACTTTTTAACCACATTTGGGCGAAAGATCGATACAAGTGTAAGTAGACCCCCTTTGGCTCTACCTGATCCCACACCCACTGCCGGTAAGTTATAAGAGACAAATCCCTCATAGTTGACATCATCCTTACGCCATGTTTCCTGAAAAGATAGGACATCATGAGCATTAATAAAATTTAGCCATCCCGGGTCCCTCTCCTTCAATTTCAATCCTGCCACATTCCAGCAGACAAATGTAGTGCCTTTACCTATTGCACTATCACTATCTGACATCAGGCTGTTATTTCGACCCCCCTTCTCATTCTGATTTGTCCTACATGTATCCCCACAATCAGATGGAACTCTTATACCCGCCACCCGATGTGGCTCAGTTATAATGGTTAACTCTGAGGCCGCAATAATATCTTTACAAACAGCCCCATAGGGGCAAATAGTCTCCTGGGGTTGAGGCTGTCCTGCCTGTGCAAGTCAGTCATTCGTGTCCAGAGAATTTAAGGCCTGGAATCGGTTTTGCATTATGATGTCAGGGTATGGCCTATGGGTAACCGCACAGGATCTACTTCCTCTACTCCCTTGGGTGGTAATATTAAGGTGGCTATAAAAGAAACCTAACGAGCGGGCACACACATTATTATCAGTGAAGTAAGGAGGCAGCTCTTAAAAGTACAGTGGCAGCAAGTTGAGGGTGTTTAAAATTTACAATAACACAATCTCCCCTAGAACTTTTCCTAGAGCTCCCTATCCAATTAACCCTTCTGGTGGTCAAAACTTGGTCCGAGAATGCAATTGGAAAACCACAATGTCTATGCAACCAAGACACTGTTTTATTTTTTAAAGAATCAGGTGTTTCCTGGTAATTCTTGTTCTCGGACGGGGGAACATTAGTTAAGACTACCACATATGGTGTGCAATCGGGAGGGAGGTTAGTGGCGCGTCTTCGTCTCACCTCAGTCCAGCCCTCCTTCATTTCGTCTGCTATTACAGCCTGGCTATCGTTGCCGGCTGGGGGCTGGGTGGGCGGGGGGTTCCGTACAACATTCTCACTGCCACCTACCCCTCTCCCAGGGGGAACATCCTGGGTATCACAGTTACTTGTTACTAGGGCTGATAAACTGCCCACTTCCTCCACTGACTTATTAAGGAGTCCTCCTAGTCTATTAACCTCTGCGGTAAGCTGATCAATTTTAGCCACAAGAGGTTTAATAATGCCCTTAATCTTCAAGTCAATCATGCTTACTAAGTTTTTAATTTGTTCGGCCTCCAATTTAACAGTATCACCTTTCACCGTGATGTCATCATCCTTATCTGGATTTTTGAGTGGAGAAACGACTCTTTTTCTAACAGAACGTGACCCCCCACGTTTGGTCTGAGCTTTCCTACACGCTCTACCGCTCTAGGCACAGGTGTCGGTGGGTGCTGTGCCGTAGTATCTAAGGACTCTTCTGGGTCAACTATGGGGGGAATGTTTTGCTCAGGCATATCACTGACAGAGATGTCAAAATTATTGATACCACTACTATCATCCTGCGCCAGTAGAACTGATAAAGGTTGCGCAGTAGGTGGTGTAGAGAAACAACTTATCCGTAGCGACTGCCGCCTCTCACTGTTAATTTTACTCACAACCTTCACTAGATAGTTATCCAAAGTGTTAGGCACCAGGGGAGCCTTTTGTTTAGACATACTTAACAATAATAATCAAAAGATCCGAACTAAAGCCTTTCAGAATTGCACAGAATAAAACGAACCGCCTATAATTGGCACTAGGTTTTTTTAAATAAACACAATATGTGTATACAAAAATAAATGATTTCTGGTCTCACTGTATAAGGGTCACAGAAGCCCAACAGCATGTGTAAATCAGGGTCCCTGGCCCAGCCCAGTCACGTCCTGTCCCGGACTGTCACAGACTTTCCACCCTTTGTCCGGGCTTCGCCCCGCGCTGCGTCCCGCGCTGTGTGGCCGGTTGCAATTATAATAGCCGATATGTTTGGGGCGGAGCTCTGCGCAGGTGTTGGCGGCCTCTTGCTGCCCTCAGCGTCACTCCCCACAAGAAAAAAGGCTGCACTGCTGGCGTTGGCTTCTAACAGCGAAGCGAGACCCGCGCCAGCGGGTCCGGCGAGGGGTTATGAGGGCCGCTGTGTTTGGGGTGGAGCTCTGCACAGGTGAACGTCCGCATGGACTCCTGGTCCTTCGGAGTCCCGTGCGATACTGCCAAAGTGCCCCCGCAGGTGTTGGCGGCCTCTTGCTGCCCTCAGCGTCACTCCCCACAAGAAAAAAGGCTGCACTGCTGGCGTTGGCTTCTAACAGTGAAGCGGGACATCGTTGTTCTCAAATTAATCTCATAAAAATATTGAAATAACTGCTTTGTTGTGCTCGTAATTAAGTGGCACTTAAAATATCACACGAAAGTTATTGAAATGTCATACATGCGAAATATAAAACGATGAAAATGTCAACACAGCAGCACTCTAAAAACTTGGCAGCTATGTAGCGTTTGTAATAATCCCAACTGAGAGGCGGTGGATGCTTTTAGGTGTAGGATTGCTAAGGAAGAGGAGGCTTGCCTTGTCTCCTCCCAAGTTTTTTGGGCTGATGACGTGATCAAATAAAAATGTCCTCAACTTTCACTTTAATACGTATTTAAGCTCGGCCCCAGACCCCAAACTGACCTACTAAGCTCTGGGTCACTACCCAGAGCTTAGTAGGTCAGTTTGGGGTAACACGTATTTAAGCTCGGCCCCAGACCCCAAACTGACCTACTAAGCTCTGGGTCACTACCCAGAGCTTAGTAGGTCAGTTTGGGGTCTGGGGCCGAGCTTAAATACGTGTTAAAGTGAAAGTTGAGGACATTTTTCTTCTTTAGCTTTTTTCGGTACAGGCGTGGCAAATTAGAGAAGGCACATTTTCCCTCCCACCTTCCCTTTATAGTGTGTGGGCTATGTGAAATAAACTGATAGATTATTTGGTATTTGGTTTTGTTTATTAAGTTTGGGGCCAGTTCTGGTGGGGCAGGACGGCAAGTTTAGGTTAGGTGCCACTATAGGATAACCTACTGCTTGAGGAGAACATATGCTGGTGCTGATGGGAGAGTGGAATCATTATTGAGTGGCCCAATCTATGTTATGTTATATGTTATGTTATACACATTTTTGTAGCGCACAGCTGCCCCAGGAAAGGGGCGTCCCGGCACTTTTGAACAGGCAAATGGACACATAACACCACACAAACTACAGGGCCAGAGCAGGAAAGAGAAAAAGACTAGCAAACATTAGGGAACAGATAAGTTTTGATGGCACTCCTAAATGCAAGCAAATCGTCAAGTGCACGGATGTGGGAGGGAAGAGAGTTCCAGAGTTTGGCAGCCTTAACCCGGAAGGATCGACCTCCAGCCCTACATAACTTGAACCGAGGCACTACCACCAGGTTCTGACAAGCAGATCTCAGGGGACGAGAAGGAGCGTAGGGAATGAGTAAATTCCCAAGAATCTGGGGAGAGGACAGCTTGAGGATCTTAAAGGAAAGACAGAGACCGAATAGTTGCACTCACAGAACAGAACCTCGGTAGTCCCACCAGGGCTCTGGCCGCAGCATTCTGAGCGCGCTACATCCGGGCTATTTCCGCCTGGTTCGCCCCTAACAGGAAGGGGGGTTCTATATATGCGTCAGGATTAGGAAGGGAAGTTAGTCACAGTCAAATGTGTTGAGAGAGTACTTAGGAGAAATTGGGGATGAGAAGATGTGATGATGTTTCAAAGTCTTAAAGAAGTTTATGTTGTGATGTATTTGGTCCGGGCAGAGATTTAGAAATTTCAGGGTGGCTTGTGGAAGGGAATGTTGGGAAAAGTTATTTGTATTAGTGAGGCTGTTTTTTTTCTACATTGCAAAGATACAATGTTTATTACCACAGTGTAAAAAATGGAATTTCTGGTTGGCCGAGGTACACACCCAGGACAGGCAGGAATCACCAAACAGTCAGGGTTAGGTAATTACAGATAACCTGTGCTCACCCTCTGGCAGCTTGGCACAGATCAGTGCAGCTTATCTAAAGAGGCAATGTGTAAAGTATTTGTGCAACAGAACCACAGTAACACAACGAATATTCCACAAAAAGACTCCACACCGGTTTAAAAATGTTTATTATATTGCGAACAAAATAAGTTAAAAAATAACAAAAATCCATTGTATAGCAGTTGAGCTATTAAATTTTAAATGAATAAATTCAGTAAAGTACTTAGAAGCCAGTAACACTAAAAAGAGTTCAAAGTCAAAGTTAAGGCCAACTGCGATGGAGCACCGGCCGCCTACAGGAACCACAGAAGCTCCTGTGAACAAAGTACCTTTCCTGGTCACAAACAGTGAGATGCATTGATGTCAAGGCCTGCAGGAGCAGGATGCATCGATCTTCTTCAAACAATGAAGTGGATGCGTCAGTTCCAAAGGCAGGTGCTGGAGTCGAGAGCCATCAAGAGATGCGCTGGATTCTGCCGCTGATGCTGAGGGGATGCGTCAACCTCACCCAGCTGCACCAGCAGTGGTACACTGTCTGATGCATCGATCTCTGGAGGCAAAGCACTGGATTGATCGGTCGGTTCTAGTACACCCAGACAGGAGACGTGTCTTAATCCATGTTGCAAGTATCTGGGCCACTTCCAGTGAGCCAGGCACAGAAGCAGGGATAGAGACTTTTATATCCATAAGTCTCAAGCGACAGAAAGCAACCCAACAAGCCCCGGGAGATCACTTGGAGTGAAGGCAGAGTCCAGCTCTCCTTAAGCAGAGTCAGAGAGCAGCAGGCAGCAGGGTAATAAGCAGAAATTCAAGACTATCAGATCAGCAATCCAGTTGAATCATTTAAGCAGCACAGCAGTTCTTCTGGCAGAGCTTAGTTACAAGTTAACTAGTGTCTGAGTTCAGGGGGTCAGAGACACAGTACTTATACATAAAAGTGCCTTTGATGTGGGGGTGATTTCAAAGCAGCTCTCTGAAGTGCACAAGTATCCCTTTCCACCCAGTTCTGTCTGCCAGGCTATCTGTGAGGGGTAATCAACACTTTGTGTGAGGACAAGACACTGCCTAGTCAAGTGAAGAGTTAGCCCTTCCTTCAATCCGACCCAGGCAAGGCCATCAGAATGCAGATGTATGTAGATGGGTACTCAGACATGCCTCTCCTTCCTGTGTTGTGGCTTTCTAGAGGGATTGCACAAAGTGCAGCTGTCGCCCACCCCAGACATGTAATGGAGACAGGCTGTCAGATTCACAGAGCAGTAAGTGCAGAGAGATGTCCACTTTCTAAAAGTGGCATTTTTAAAACAGTAATGTTAAATCCAACTTTACCGATAAGGAGGATCTATCATTACCATTCCAAACATATGAAACATCAGATTCTACAGCTTAAAAAGCGTATTAAGGAATTCCCAATGCTATCCTATGAGAGACGTAGGCCTCAAAGTAGTGAAAATGAATTTGGGTGTTTGTCACTACCAGGACATGTAAAGATTAAACACACATGTCCTACTTTTACCCACATGGCAACCTGCTCTTAGGGTTGCTTAGGGCCTACCTTGGGGTGACATATATGTAATATAAGGGAAGGATGAAGCTTGGCGAGTAGTTTTAAATGCTATGTCTCAGAGGCAGTAAACTCCACACACAGGCACTGCAATGGTAGGCCTGAGACAGGTTAGAAAAAGGCTACTTATGTGTGGGGCACAATCGGTGCTGCAGGCCCACAAGTAGCATTTGACTTACAGGCCCTGGGTATATGTTACACCACTTTACAGGGGACTTACTAGTAAATCAAATAGGCCAATCAGGTATACTCCAATTTCATCTTGTTTAGGGGAGAAGCACATGCCCTTTAGCACTAGTTAGCAGTGGTAAAGTAATCAGAGTCCTAAGGCCAACAAAAAGAATGAGCAATACAGGAGGCAAAAGCGAAAAAGTTTTGGGGAAAACTACCCTAAGAGATTGGTCTTAACACACAATTTTGCCTAAGGGTGGGAAGGCTAGCAAAATCATATGGAGATACATGAAGGGGGTCTGTCTTTTCAGTTGTAAGAGCAAAGCATGCGCTGACTCTTAAAAGTTTTTGCAGGTAAATGGCACACCAAACTTCATGTAAAAATATGTTGAAGGTTTTATCAAATTAAAAATAGGCTCATTCTTGAAGACTTGTGTTTCACTTTGTGAGATTGTATCATTAGATTGGCATCTGTTAATACTGATAATTTGTAAACATGAACGTTTAGCCATCAAATGACCTGATGTTCGTACGATGTTGTTGTCAATTAAGTGTTTTCAAAGGCTGTCTGACAGAATATGGAGGACAAAAATAGTGTATGGCCAAAATATAGTGGCAAAATTATCTAAGATAACAATGCCAAGAAGGTAAGTGCAAATAGGTAAGTATAGATTTACTATTCTTAACTCAACAGCTACACAGCTTGAAGATATATATATTGTCAAGGTACATACATGTAGATTTAAGTATAGCCAAACCTTGTTTACCCATACCAACTTACTTTCACAATATTCTTGTACATGCTTTTTTATCATGATTTTTTGGCCTCATGATATTTTATTTTCTACATTTTGTTGAATCGCAATTCTTCAAGTATCCAAGGAAGTCCCAATTTTCCTCCCACTCTATCCTCTTTTGTCACACTGTCCGCATAGCAAAAGTCACATTCTCTTTTGGTGAGAAATCTCCAGGGAAAGTACTTGGGGCTCTGCCTATCTATTGGTTTCAACTTCTAGCCTAATCCAAAATTCCTGGGCCCCGTGAACTACCAAACCAGAGAAGACAGCTTGAGGAGCTTGACATTGCTGGTGCTTGGAAAGGGACAACACCCCCTTTTCAACACATGCCACTTCAGTGCATAATTCTCTAGCTTCAATGGCTTCCCAAGGAAAATATTTTAAAACTAGCAATTGTTATAGCTTAGCCATCTCTTCACATTGTTCGAGGGTTGAGAACAAGCCAATGGGTGAACAATCTTTAGTCTGTAGATTGCTAAAGTGCACTTGGTATTGTAATCCTTCCAACCTTGTTGCTCATCTCTCTATGGTGTAAATTTGTGCTTACAAATGTCCAACGAGTGGCTTGGTAATAATTGTTGTATATTGAGAACTTTGTCGTCAAAGATTAATTCTTGTTTAAAATCCTTCTAAAGAGTCTTGCATGTACGGAGTCTGGCCAAAGTCAGCCAAACTTTACTCCCCAGAGGGAGTTTTCTAAGAATTCTTCTTCTATTATTGAAAACACATATTTCCCTGATCATCTAAACCTTTGTTATGTGCTTCCCTAAAGAATATGACTCAATAACCTTAGCTTTAAGAATGTACTCAGCTCAGTTACTGATATTTTCGAAAAGATTTATTTATGGACCAGTATCTTCTACTGGCTTGCTAGGTCGAATAGCTAATGGTTTTTGATGCTCAGTCTTTTGGGCCATGATCAGCTGTGGGAGCTGTAGCCTCAAAAACCTTTGGGGCTGGTGCGTGACTTGAGGACATTCTTAGACCTGCTGATCAGTCACCAGTTTCAACTTTCTGGAGGTTTTATACAAAACTGGTGGTTCACGCTTCTTTACCATCGTAAATATACTTTAAAGAAGCATAACAGAAGCCTCTGCGATTCCAATAACAATTCCTGGAAGGGATGTATTATCTCTTTGCTGCCTGAGTTGTATAGGATTCATCGTCTCCTACCCGTTTGTCAATAAGTATTACTATATGTGCATGTTTACGCTTTTTAATAGAATTGGCTCTGATGTCATGCAGGCTCAATAAAATGCAAAGGGAATGGATGCAGCACATTTTTGCTGGTTTATAGGGGTACTTTCAGTGTTCATTTTAGTTATTCTTGTGTTGCTGTTTTCATCGTTTGCTGCTAAAGTTTCAAGTAAATATTTTCAGGCATAATCTTCGCCTCCATGCATTAAAATAATCTAAACCTCCCCTCAAGATAGTGGGCAAGAGTTTATATTGTGTGGCAAAGTCACATTTCTAAAAAAAAGTTACACAATCATGTTTTAAAAAAAGATATGTATGTGATTCAGCCCGCTTCTACCCGCAAGACTGTGAGTCAGTAAAAAGCCTCAGGACCGGGGTTTATGTCCTGTGACGTCCCCAAGCAGCATCAGTGTGCTGTAAGCAGTAGCACTAGCAACCACTGTGCCGGGTGTTACCCATTGTATTATTAGTCCTCCATCGCGGAGGTGGGGGTGGAATCCTTTATCCATTCTTGTGGTTTTACATTTATTGAGCTTTTGCAAAACAAATGACTGTGCACCACCAATGCTTTGCTCTTTCGCGCGCTCACTGACCATCACCACCTCCTCCCCTGGCACATTGCCAGGCATGCTTTTGGACTTCTCTGTAGCCTTGAACAGACTGGCAGAGGCAGCAGAAGACCCACAGCACATTCAATGGCTGCGCCAAAAGCAAACAAAAAACAATTCTTACAAATATCAGATTAACTACCAACAACACAGCTCTTAGTGGTTTTGTATCGTTTGCTGTGAATTTCCTTGTTAGAAACATCCGCTTCCAAAAATAACGCAAGCATTTACAATGCAATAGGTCTCGCATTTGTGAAAGTTTGAGCTATTGGCTTTGCAAAAGATAATATGGGCTAGATTTTTTGTTGTCAAAAAATATCCCAGCAGTAATATATGTAATAAAAGAAAAACCACAAAGCAAGGAAAGGGTGCAGTACCACAGGCTGTTACTAGGTCTCCCTGTGGAGTTGTAAAGTTACCTCCACTCGCCACTTTAGACTCTGCACCCTAAATGCAATTATAAGGAGAAAGATTGCAACTTAGCATACTTCCAATAAAAACACTTCAGGGATCTTTTTTGACAAAAAATATATCTAACAAAAATAATTTGCAACTGCAATAGGTTAATCTTTCACTAATGCGAGAACTATTGCAGAGGGCCCGGCAGTTTCCTGAGCAACAAACTTTTGCAGAAACCACGACAAAACAGAAAACGAAGTGCCTAAAGGCTGCCGGCCAACGCCAGACCTATTGGCTTTGAGAAATGCTTGTTTAAAAATGGTGCTGTATTGAAAAAGTTGCAAAACGGACACTGGCAGATGCTTCACATAATAACCGATAATAAATATGCCAATAGTAAGCTGTCTTGCTGCCTAGCACCACTAAGACTGTATGAAATAAATCATGTTCTTTCATAGATGTCCACTGCAAACACTAACCAAATGTGCATGGTCCATAGTAAATGTACTATTGTTCCGATAATTGTGTTTTTTTCAAGTTTGTCGAAGAAGCACACTGGCACAAGGATGGAGACAAAATAGCTCTTTAGAGCAAGTTCCTGCTCAGCAACACATGGATATTGTAGTAAAAGGCACACAGAGCACTTTCATGTAGCGAAAGCAAAAACACACTGGTCATCGTATCATGATCTGCTCAGCTCCCAACAGCCTTCTCTCAAATTAGGAAGGAAAGAACGTTAGACAAGTAGAAGAGATCACGTCTCTGAAAGAGCCAGTGCCCAATTTGAGCCAGTTGATTCCAGTGCTCAGCACCAGCACATAATGGTCAACACCGGCACTTGTGACAGTCTACTACAAGATGGCACTATCAGGCTAGTATAGAGATGACCACAACAACAGGTAATTAATAAAACAATATACATAAAAATGGCTATTACCTGCCACCCAAGCTATTCTTATAGCTTTGGGGGTATAAAATATTTTTAAATTGTGACATTTGTAGAAGTGTGATGATTAGTAGTTGTGTTGTTACTATCAGTGACAGCATTGTGGGGGCAATGTGTGGTGCAGGTTGCAGAGGCCCCCTGACGAGTGCCCTGGCACTTATTGACTTGCAAATTAAGCACTGGAAAGAGCGATATGAGAACAATGCAAAACGAGGTGCACAACATGGTTCATATTACAGCTTCATTAAAAAAAATTTGGAATTATCTCAATGGGCGCACTGTGACCGGATCATACACACTATATCATGTGGAAAAAAAAGAGCAAAGGAAGAAGCCAGACCAGATAATTAGAAATAGCAGCACTTTCACAGGATGTGCCGCATAATTTGCTTTTATCTTGCCACATATTTACTCAACCCTTAAGCATAATTTGACCCTCCCCTGCCGTATAATTCCAGTGTTCCAGTGGCCCTGTTAATACGGTATTCCTCTGTGTGGGTAAGGCCCCAGTTGCGGTAGCTTCAAGTGTGTTGGCCACGTAGAGTCAGTAGTCCAACAACTGATCAAAGAAAATAACAAATAAATGCGCTAAAAAACTGAACATACTTCAAAATGTACGAACTTCAGAACTGACAACTAAAATTGTCATTTATATATGTGCCACTTGATTGGCTGGTGGTTACATATATTGAGCTCAAAACATTCTTCCATTTGGCTGAATATTTTATTGCTGTAAATGCGAGGCTGAGCCCTGAACTCTATTCACGTGCAGGCTCTAATGCTGCAACGCATGTAGGCCTCTTCTTTATCAGCTCCGATAACAACTGACCTTTAACTCCAGCCTTCCTTCAGGAATCCTGTTTCTCAGAACCAACTATTTACAAACGGGCTCCTGGAAGGCAGGCATATTTGGGATTGCTATTCCAGTGGTGGCGCAGCTGCCTTCCCAGGTGCTCAAGGCCTTGGTACCCTGCACCTGGGGCATGGGGGGATTATCAACACTCTATTACCCCTGAAAGCCCAACAGGCCGAGAGCTGAGGAAGAAAAAAGTGGACCTAGTTGAATTAACTGGTGCACAACTTATTGCACTTATAAAGCGTGGGTCTACAAATTAAATCACTGGTCTCTCACAGAGAGGCCAAAACGTAAGAATGAATAGATTTGTAAATTCTCTATTTGAAAACTGTAATGGTAGATGCCCCAAGAGAGGCCAAGAATTTACAATTAATGAAAGAATGCAAATTATTAAATCCTTACCTCCTTGTTACGTTTTCCACCTAATTACTTACATAGTGAGGCTGTGATTTCGTACTATGTAATGAATTGTGGAGAGAAGGTACTTGGAGTAATGCAATTACTGATACGTGATTGAGGCATCTCTAAGCGCTGCAGCATACTGACCGCACATTTGTCATTACTCAAGGCAATGTAGTTTGCAGCTTTTTATTTACAAGTTGTGTCCAAGATGAAATATATAAAACCAGACATCAGAAGGCCCTCCAGTTAATAAGCCTCTAATGTGTGACATTTCACTAATACTGATTCTGTACTGAAACAGAATTAAAAAAAACCACTATTAACCATTGTTTGTGCGAGTGCAGTAAATTACAAAAAAATAAACAAATGGGCAGTGCGATTGCATAGTATGTATTCCTGCTGCTTTTCGCTACTGCCTTCTCAGACAATACAATGTTCTGAGATTTTGGGCCATGAGGTGTGCCAGGGTGGTGAGGAGGGATGTAGCAGAGACCCAATCATTAAAATGCTGAGCACTTTACTAATACAGAAAGGCAAATACTCCCAGGACCGATACAAATGCAAATCTCAATGGAATCCGCAGAGAATTTCGAGATCTCAGAAGAGAGACACACGGGCTCGACCGGACTCCTGCAGGCAAATTTCTTTGGAGGAGGGGTTGAACACATACACAGCCCGAGATAGGTTCGGGTTTTGACACCAGCACTGCCACTGCACACAGACATTCAAGCTGAAGACCATCCCCATTAAGTGCACTTTACAAAAAAGGCTGCACAATGAATAAGAAAAGAGTTCTCCTTACAACAGAGGGAACCTATGGCATGCAGCAGGTGGGAATTACGTGGTGTAAGTGATTACTAAAGGTCTTGCAGACAGCGCATGCGCTGTAGGCTCGACCTAAAAAAAAGAGCAGCATTGCTGTGCGTCAGCTCAGTATCATCTAGAGCTGGGTGAGCCAGTAAAAGCTCACAGATGGATGCCTGGCTCTTCCTGAGCTCGATGTCCACACTACCCCCGAGCCAAAAAACGAGCCAAGAGGAGTTGTGGTGTCAACATTGTCCTAACCTGAGGGCAGGAGGGGAGGGTCTGACCTGTACTAGAGCGCATTTCTTTTTTTAAACCAAGGGGCTTATTTACAACCCCCTTGCGCCACCGGTGAGTCACTGTTTATATGGGAAAAAGTGACGTACCGGCGGCGCAAGGGGCTTGTAAATAAGCCCCCCAGTGTTGTTTTCATATTCCTAGGATATTCAAACTGCAGTACCAGTATTTTAACTTATTACAACTTGTAGACAGGGTCGGGCTGGGACAAAAAAATAGGCCCGGACGCCAAAATAAAAGTGGCCCATCTTAGTGAACCTGATAGCTAAACAAGCATTGGCAAAGCCAATAGGTCTTGACTCTGCCAGAGCTCATTTTAGTCTATTTTAGCTGGGTTGTACAATATGTCTACAATGTTATTACAAATTGATGTTATATGCCATTATTGTTTTGTTATTTATTAAGGTGTGAGGGATGGTGTGAGGCAACAAGTGCAATGGGAAATGGAAGGAAAGTAGTAACATGGACAACCGCTGTTTAATTTAAGTATTCTGATATAGGCAACACTGTCTGTTTAGTTTATGTGGGCCGAGGGGTGCTTAATATAGAAAACGGGATGGGTAGTGGTAAGGAATTAGGTGGACAAACAGAAAAAGAGAAAGGAAATGCTACTCATCTAGCGTTTGATGTTGATTGTTTATTTGCTTTTTCCTTCCTATTTTGTTTACATTTTCTTTAAATGTTTAAATTTAAATTGCAAATAATAAGGAAGAAATTCCCGATTTGCCATCGAAGGGTATTTATAATACAATAGCTGGTCTGTGGGAAGTAGACTTTAATATTTATGTTTGCAAAGAAAAGGCAAAATGTATAAGTGGTAAGTGAATAAACACATAGATGCTTATCACTGTTTTAGTATAGAAATAGGAAGGCCTTCACTCGTGTTATGTGTATTGTAATGGGCAGTGTGACGGTCTTTGAAGCTGGGGGCCAAGGTTGAAGTCCCAGCCTCGCCACAGCAGCCTGTGATTGATTTCAAATTACTAAATGTGTCATGTAAATAAACCGGGCCGACTCTAGGGCGGTGCGATCGGTGCCACCGCACCGGGCGCTGACCTGGGGTGGAGGCGCCCTGTTTATTGTTTTAAAAGCACCAGATGCCATGTTCCTTGTCCCAGCAATTTACAAGCATCAATAAAAATGTGACCATAACTCCGGTGATTAATGTTCCTCCTGAGAGAGACCGGAGCTTTGTCTGGCAGTGCACATTTTGACTCATCATACCTGCAAAGAACGTGTTCCACTCAGATCACAAAGTGCATACACTATAAATGGGTCAATGGGTTATCGCCTTTGTCAGATCCTTTTCTTACTTGCAGTTTAAAAGTTAGAATCCTAATATAGAGCAGTGAGCTATTAACTGACGTCAAAGAGCTGCATACAAACTGCAAGGAATATATTACAGGTACATGTTTTTTGCCCAATCTTTCCTTATCCTAATATTGCAAAAAAGGTTCATTTGGGTAGAAATCAGTTCTTATTATTAAAGAAAACCCCTAATAATGGTGCTGTATTTGTACTTTTCCAGACCTAGGACTCTGAAACTATACTGCCTACCAGTATGGATGACATATGACTCCTACACCTTGTAGGCGTCTGTCTTATGTAATATTTCCTATACACTGATTTACACACGTACTATTGTCTCCGTGCAACGTATGTGTGATGTAAAGTATTCTGACACTTTAAACTGGTCTGAGTGGCATTATAAAACTAAATCAATCTAAGAGAAAGTGGTTATTGAGACTTGGGGGGCATTGTCAAGTGGTGGTAGTGAGACAATATGGCGAGGTGGTCATTGGGGGGGTATCAATAAACATTTTCGCACAGTGCGCCACCAGTACTAAAGCCGGCCCTGTAAATAAAAAACAATTAAATCTCCACTCTGACATAGCAAGTTAAAGGAAGAGGGAAGCACATTATCTTATTTCATCCTAAACAGAATGGGAGAGAGTGTGTGTATAACAGGTAAGCAGTTTCCCGCATGTGATAGCATGTGAGCATAAGCTAACAAGCATTTGCAATGCAATAGGTCTCGCATTTACGTGAGTTGAAGCTATTGGCATTTTAAATGACAATGCTTTTTATTTTTCATTTAAAAACCAAAACATAAATAAAAGGCATTGTCATTCACAATGCCAATAGCTCAAACTTGCGTAAATGTGAGACCTATTGCATTGCAAATGCTTGTTAATTCTCATTTGCTAGGCTTTCTCCAGGGTCACACCTTCTTCATCATTTCACTGACAGTCCTTACTTATATGCTTGGCCTACCTGACGCACGGCATCCTCCCCCCCACCCACTGTCACTCCTACAGTGGCCGACGCAGACCCTTTCATTTTGCGAGGGCTTCCCAATAGGCCTGGGCTGTCGACCACGGCGATGATAAATTAGTGGTTGGAGTTAAGAGAAAGGAGAGCACCAGATCTGGCCTCCGATAGCCAGCAGGGGACAGCTCCCATTTCCTGAAAGTTGATCAGCGACAATGGAAGCTGTATTTTCTTAAGGAGTTGTATTTCGTGTCAAAAGTATAAATAGAAAGCACTTTTAAATATGCACTAAAGCTGACCCATTTTCTAATACTTATTGTACAGAAATTGCGTGTCACAAATGAATAAATACAATTTTGTCTATGCTTCTATCAGTCATCTCCAGGCCTTTGCAGACTCGTGACAACAACTAATGACCTGTAATTTTCTTTAGGAAACATGTCAAACACATCTCCACCATTCACTCAACTGCATACCGTCCCACCCTGCACCTGAACCTTCTTACTGACGGTGCAGTGTGTGTGCTCGCTATCACATACTCAAGAGCCCCTGCACAGGGTCAACTGCTGCGCATCACTGCATTACATATAACCTCGCCCAGCGGCCCATGGACGTACATCAGAGCCGGTTTGAACAGCGCAGGACCGAAGTAAGACGCTAAGCCACCAGCAGTGTGGTCCTGTCCGCAGCAGACGAGGAGCTAGGTTCAGGCACATTTCCCTTCTCGCAGGTGAGCCCCCCACTACCACATTGTGTGCCCAGACCTTCTCCCTCATGAATCCAGTGCCCTTCCTTCCAAAACCGGGTGAGCCGTACAACTCAATCCCAGTGGAGATATTCAAGTCCTTATGGCGAATGTTTCCCTCAAACCGGATCTAGCCAACTTGAAGAAAGACTTTCCGAGCGTCTTTGGAGGCACCATCGGCCAACAATCAAAATTCATGCCCAAGATAGTCATAAAGAATGGTGCTGTACCGATCAGCCACAAAGTGCGCAGCATCCCTTTCAACAGGGAAGCCATACAACTGGAACTGGAACGCCTTGAGGAAGGTGGCATAATAGAGCCCATCGAAAGCACCGAGTGGCTGGTGCCTCTGGTCGCGGCTCGGAAACCGAATGGGAAGGTGCATTTATGCATTGACCTCTGAGAACTGAACAAAAACATCTTGGTGGATAAATTCCCATTACCACGCATTAATGAACTATTGGCTCAGACCAATGTAATTAAGTGGTTCTCGACTAGAGACCTCACAGCAGCATACCACCAAATCCTGCTCCACCCCGCCTGGAGGAAGCTTACATCTTTCATCACCCAGTTTGGCTGCTACAGATTCGGACGCCTGCCATTTGGCCTAGCATCCACGGAGGTGGTATTCCAAAAGCTCATGCACAAGATATTTCAACACAACAAAAACATCCTATACTTCCAGGATGACATACTCATCATCGGGAAGACCAAACTGGAACACAACACTACTTTTCGAGAAGTGCTACGGACACTGTCAGACAACGGCCTCATGGCAGAACTGGAGAAATGCAAGTTTAGACTGCGCTAAGTCACGTACCTGGGGCACGAGATCAGTGAAAATTGAATTTTCCCCAAACAAGCAAACGTGGAGGCTATCAAAGCTGCACCCCCGGGAACCAAAGATGAAGTCTGATCCTTCCTAGGCTTAGCGGAATTCTACAGTAAATTTGTCCGCAATTTTGCCACAAAACCCATTCCATGCGCTAACTCCTGAAGGAGAAGAACAATTTCTGTTGATCACCGGAATCCGTCCTTGAGTTTGAAACCATAAAAAAGGACATTTGCGAGGTCGTCCCGTTCCAGGGTTTCGACGGTTCAGCCCCCAGCATTTTGACCACTGATGCCAGCGTGAAGGGGCTGGGAGCAGTTTTGTCGCAACGATCCGCTGGAGGCACGGAAACCACGATAGGCTTTGCATCTCGCTCGCTCGCCCCCAACGAGGGGAAATTCAGTGTCATCGAAAAGGAGATGCTGGCCGCCACCTGGGCCATGGAAAAGTTCTGACAGTAGCTCCGGAGTTCCCGTTTTAACCTCAGAACGGACCACAAACCGCTGATAAAGGTCCTGACATCCAGCATCCCGCGACTGCCACCCCGCGCATTGCAAAAATGTCCTTCAAACTCCTGGACTTCGTCTACGATGTGGAATACTTACCCATCCAGAAGAACAAAGTCGCTGATTTCCTCAGCCGCTCCGCCACCATGGAAGCAGCACCCAAACCCAGTGAATGGGATGAATACCAGGTGGCGTTCACTGAAGCGCGCAAAAGGATACAAAGTTCCCCAGGGGAAAGAGGTTTATCTACAGAGGAGAGATGAATACAGAGTAAACCGTCAAGGAACCAAGAGGTTCCTCTATCGGAATTAGAGAGCCTCACACACCCAAAGCGTTTAGGTGTGGAACACACCCTGACCGTAGGGTGTCCAGTGTCATCATTGGCTCACTGCTCCTCGTCAGACCGGCGCTGCAATGTCTGACGGGGTGCCAGCAGGCACCCTTTTGGCGGAGTTCTTTTATTCCTTGCCGACGGTGTGTGCGAGTCAGGGAGATGGTAGTGTAGTCGGTGTAGAGAAAGTGAGTGATAAAAAGGGTAACCAGTCCACAATAGAATTTATTGGTGTGGCTGCTTCCCTGATTAAAAGGGGGTGAGAGGGGAACGAGGGACTGTGAGGAGTTTCAGAACCTAGCTCTTCCCCCTAGTGTGGTCAACATGTTTCTCGCCATCCGGCGATTCGTCAGGACCAACACAGTACTACACGTGAAAAAAAGTGCTCAAAAAACACAGAAAGAACATAATAAGGTACAAATACAACCTCACTGGGTCGGTTGAGTGGAGGGCCAGAGGTCCTGCTCTAATTAGGCGACCTATAGGGTGAAAAATGCAAAAGCAAGGGACAGAGAACATTTAAAACATGTCTTAGAGAAATAATCATACTTTGAAAGGGTGTAAGGTCACTCTGTAATATATTTCTCTCCACATTGATGGATATGGGGGGGCTGAAACGTGCAGGGGACACATACATGCAGATTATTCATAATCAGTTTAGTGTTGGCACATTTCTAATCTCTCACTGGAGACCTCAGAAGTTAAAGAATACATAGTTAGTTAGCCGATTCCATCCATACAGCACCGTGGCCCAGTGAACACACAGGGAAACAAGACAGCGATTCCTTACCCTAAGGAGGATTAAAAAGGGCCTCGCAGTCTGCTCCCGTGAGGCCAGCGCTGTCTGGTGGTGATGCCTGTAAAAGGTAAAGGGGCAAGAATGTGGTTGTAATGTAGAGCATATACAGTAAGGGGTAAGGGGTGAGGGGTACGTCTGGGGTGCCTGACGCTAACGCTCCCAGGTACTGGCAAGGGGATGAGGAAGACGGCGAGTGCGTTTGCGCGTATGGAAGGACTTGTTTGGTCACCCTTAAAGGTGCACTTCCCGCTGTTCAAATACAGAGACTTTTGTGAAGGTTAGGGTAAAGGTGAGGTAAAGTGAAAAAAGACATTGCCCTTGAAGTAAAGACTCCGAGGTGTCGGGGTAGTTACTACCGATCCGCCACTCACTAGTATTAGCGATCTCCTCCCTCCACCAGTGACAAGCTGAATCGGTCCACCGGTAAAAGCTGGCGGTAGAGTCCGCAGAGAGCTATGGGCGAGACTGCCATAGTTTTGTATACTTGGCAGGTTGCAGATTGCACAGTAAGGGAAGTGCAGGGACGGGGAGATGGAGTGATGGGCGGGGGGCGGAGTGAAGAGGTTGGGTGCGCGAAGCGCGGGAGTAGAGAGAGCTGGCGAACGAGGTCAAAGACAGGAAGGAAAGAGCACGCGGGCTTACCTTAGTCCATGCGCCAGCATGTCAGTGACACCTACCCCTCACGCTCGCGGCACCTGGTCAGAGTGCGGAGCGACTGGTGCCTAGTCTGGGTGTTTGCCGTGTTAAAAGAGCGCGAATGAGCGCGTCACCGTTTCAATGGTGGTTGCTGATTGGCGCGCGTCACCCACGGGCGCATTAATAACCCGGAACTCTAAGTGGACGTGGCGGCCATGTTAGAGTGGACAAGTGGTCAGCTGCGTGCGCGACGCGCATGCGCACCTAAGGGCCCGGGGCTGCAAAGGTCAGTGTAGAGCTATGATGATTGTGGCGGCCATGATTGAGAGAGCAATGACGCTGCCGTTAATCCGCAGTGTGGACTGCCCCCTGTCAGTATGCGCCCCTTGTTAGAGCTTACAGTACTTGGCTCTATATATTAACCGAGGGAACATCATGGACAGTGCAAAACTCAATGGATAATGTAAACTATACAATGTCCAGGTATATGAAATGGTGTGTATAGGGGATCTCCATGTATGTAGAGAGGCTACATGCCCAGGGGTGCATGGGAGCCAGATAACCACAGTCAGGGTGGGAACTGATGATTGGTTAGGGAAGGGAGGAGGGGGGGGCAAGAGAAGAAGGGGGGCAAGGTCGGGTGTGTAAGGGATTGGGGATTTGAAAGGTCACAGATCCCCATTGTCCACTGGCATTTGATAAATCAGGGCGAAAACCAGAACTGGACAGTGGTTCACCTCGAGACGGAGACCCAGGGGACTGCATCGTTGAGTCCTACTGTATCTAACTGTAGGCGATGCAACCATCGCTGTTCCAGTTTGAATAATGCCTGCCTGGACATGCCTGGTTGAGACTCAAGTACTAGCCACTCCAGACTGTCTGCAGAGTGGTTGTGTTGATGATAATGTTCATACAGTCTTGTGTGGGCCCTGGAGCACCGTATGTTACTTTTGTGCTCCGTTATTCTCAATTTTACTTGTCTCATGGTCATCCCTACATATAGTTTATCACAGGGGCAGATCAGTAAATAGATGCATTTGGTGCTAAGGCAATTGGTGTGTCTATTGAGTTTCCATATGTAGGAGTCTGTAAGTCTGATCTCTTTACATTGTCTGGATTGGGGACATACCGCACAGCCGCCGCACGGGTAGTGTCCAACTATGGGGGGGAGGTGCCATAATGTCTGTTGCCCACTATTATGGTGTTTCTTAGGGCGTGTGTGTATCAGAGAGTCTTTGAGGTTCGCTGTACGCTTGAAGGCGAACCTGGGTTTGGGTAGTACAGTACCCCCTGCGTTAAGGATGCCCCAATGTTTATTCACAGTTTTTTTGATGAAGTTGGAGTTTCTGGTGAAGCTGGTAACACAGGTAATTAGGTCATCACATTCTTTTTGATTTACTTCCAGAAGGGCTTCTCTATGATTGTTGAGAGCTCTCTTGCTGGAGTCCCTTATTAATCTCGTGGGGTACCCTCTCTCCATCAGCTTGTGTTGGAGGGTGGAGGGTGTTAGCCTCGTGTCTATAGTCATCCGTGGAGGAACCATTCCTACGGACCCGCAGGAATTGGCCACGGAGGTGGTATTCCAAAAGCTCATGCACAAGATATTTCAACACAACAAAAACATCCTATACTTCCAGGATGACATACTCATCATCGGGAAGACCAAACTGGAACACAACACCACTTTCCGAGAAGTGCTACGGACACTGTCAGACAACGGCCTCATGGCAGAACTGGAGAAATGCAAGTTTAGACTGCGCTAAGTCACGTACCTGGGGCACGAGATCGGTGAAAATTGAATTTTCCCCAAACAAGCAAACGTGGAGGCTATCAAAGCTGCACCCCCGGGAACTAAAGATGAAGTCTGATCCTTCCTAGGCTTAGCGGAATTCTACAGTAAATTTGTCCGCAATTTTGCCACAAAAACCCATTCCATGCGCTAACTCCTGAAGGAGAAGAACAATTTCTGTTGATCACCGGAATCCGTCCTTGAGTTTGAAACCATAAAAAAAGGACATTTGCGAGGTCGTCCCGTTCCAGGGTTTCGACGGTTCAGCCCCCAGCATTTTGACCACTGATGCCAGCGTGAAGGGGCAGGGAGCGGTTTTGTCGCAACGATCCGCTGGAGGCACGGAAACCACGATAGGCTTTGCATCTCGCTCGCCCCCAACGAGGGGAAATTCAGTGTCATCGAAAAGGAGATGCTGGCCGCCACCTGGGCCATGGAAAAGTTCTGACAGTAGCTCCAGAGTTCCCGTTTTAACCTCAGAACGGACTACAAACCGCTGATAAAGGTCCTGACATCCAGCGTCCCGCGACTGGCACCCCGCGCATTGCAAAAATGTCCTTCAAACTCCTGGACTTCGTCTACGATGTGGAATACTTACCCATCCAGAAGAACAAAGTCGCTGATTTCCTCAGCCGCTCCGCCACCATGGAAGCAGCACCCAAACCCAGTGAATGGGATGAATACCAGGTGGCGTTCACTGAAGACCATGAGAACATCAGCAGTGCACAAGACTGAGCATCCGCCTATGACGACGACCAGACTCTAGCACGAGTGAAAACATTTGTCACGCTGGGATGGCCTGAAGAAGTACATGACAGAAGATACCCGGAAGTATTGGGAAGTGCAGGATGTATTATCCCTTAGGGATCATGAAGGCCAAGAGGAGGCTTAAGCAGTCATATTGGTCGCCAGACATCGACTCCTACTTGGAAAAATATGTATGGGCGTGTCAGCACTGCACCAATGCGGACAAATCGCTTATGCTGCTGCGGCCCCCGATGGGTGAATTTGCCACTCCTAACATCCCCTGGGAAGAGCTGTCAGTCGAAATATTGGGTCCCATCCTGGATGAGTGGTGTAAAAACAGGTCAAGGACAACCAATATTTGCCCGGCGGTATCGCCTCTTTAACCCACAAAATATTAATCAATGAAGAGGCAGGCGCTGGAGACTGGAAGGCAGGAAACAAGGTTTATTCTCTCCGGAGGAGAACACATCAGTTCGGACAGCCAGTATCGTCACGAGGTGCTCTAACCGCATCTCTGAGGCCTGGCCTCTTATACACAGGTTTATGAATTTTATTGCAGGTAACACATTCTTGCAATGCTTTGAAGTATGAAAGGACATCCTCGGAATCTCCCCTTCAGGCCCGTTCCCACACACATTTACAGTTGAAATCCCCACCCCGGTCACAATAGGTGATGATTATCGCGCAGCTGGACATTCCGCTGATTCACGGAATGTGTGGGGTTGATCGGATATCATAGGGTGGGGGCTTTGATCAATTCGAGGGTCCTTTAATGGGGGAAGCTTCCTACTGTACGGGGGGGGCAATAAACAGTATCCGCAGGGCCAGGTGGCGGCCTGGGAACGGGGAAGACAAACGGGCACACAGGAAAAGGGGGTTTGTATCAAAGGGTCTGGGACCATGAAAGGAACGAAGGGAGGTGTCGCGCTGGGAACAGGATGGGGTTCTGAGGCAGAGCTGCGCTGAAGAGGGGTTTATGACCCAAGGCATGTGAGAGCGGGGGGGGTGGCCAGTGCGTGGGGGGGCTTGTGAGGGCGAAGGGCTGTGCTGGGGGCCAGTGGCGTGCAGAGGGTGGTTCTGATCGAGGCACCTAAAATGGCGGGTGCGCACGACAAAAAGTGTGGCATCGGGGGAAAAGGCAAGATGGCGCAGATAATGTTTACCAAACCGTACTAATTTTCCACAGTCCTCCCTTTAACATTTCCAAGACATCTTGCTGGCCTATTTCCTATCCATGTCTACTGTGGCGGTCATAAGTAAAGAAGTAGGAACCCAGGTGAAGGAGCTATAAACATTACATTCAAAATCTTTCGTCTTAGGAGGCGGGCCTATCGATAAGCTCGTTTGCAGGAAAGTCATAGTAATGCAATATCGGACAAAAACGATTCTGTAGTGAGAGCGTTGGGTACATTTCATAGATGCTTATAGTCATTAGGAATATGAGCGGATAGGTTATTACATATGTGAGTTCTTTTTGTATTCGGTTGGAGCATAATCAATACAATGGTGGCTGGGAGAGAAATGAGACGTAGTAAAAACGATAATCAGAGGTGTCATTGTTCGAAGGGGAAGTCCTATTGTCATGGACCATTATTAGTGAGTTCTCAGCATTCTTTGTCGTCTTCTGTTGGCACTGTGGAGCACCGGCGGTGGAGCTACGTGTCCAGCTCTATTCTAGGTCCCGCGTTGCAGGGCATGACCTTTTCCTCGCTTTCCTGGTCAAAAAGGTCCTTTTCGCCCTGTGTCCTTTTGAGTCGATTGTCAAAGAGTTCATGTGGAAGAAGAGGGGTGTGTGAGTAGTCCTTAGGGTAGGTCGGAGGAAAAGGGGGATGGAGCAGGGCCAGATCGGGAACAGACCAGGGGGACGGAAAATTTTAGGTAGGTGGGCCCATGACCGAGTTCAGAGAGCGGGGACTTTTCGGCACATGTTGATCATCGAGCAGGGGCATCAGGTCAGCCCTTTCCTCTCATTTTGTCAGAAACAGTGCCTCGTCCTGCGACTCCTTTCTGTTGCGGTCTCGCCTTGGCCAATGTCGCAGATGTTCCACGATCTGTAGTCAGGCCGCGTGCTCCCACATCCGGTCTCTCTCTCCTCCGACAGTGGTACCCTTAAATGAGTTTGAAAAGACAGTCTTTAGAGAATTGGCAGAGGAAGGTAATCACATAAGTCTATTTCTCTCCCAGCTCCAAGCAAATGAGAAACATCCGTTACATTGGGGTTCACAACCAACATATAAATAATTGATGATGGGCTTGCTGGATTTCCTATAACTTTCTTTCGTAACTATTTCTTTGGTGTTTGTTGGTGTTACATTCATTGTCGTGGTACGAGATCTGGTACCTATTCATTGCATTTTGTTTATTACAGTCACATCAGTTCTTCTGGCAGAGACCCACTTTCCTAGTACGAGCCTTACGAAGCTATACCGTTCTCCAGGGCTTTATATTTTACGAAAAAGTGCAACGTGCTACCACCATGGTCTGATAGGTATCTTTCTGAGGAACGAACATAGGCTAAACAATTTTCCATTCGATCAATGCATCCTACCTTTCAGCTAAACATTTTACTTCTAACAGGGTTTATTGCAACAATTTCTTCATTTTGGTCTAATCTTAACTTTGCAAACATCATTCTAATTCCTACATAGTCTCTTACAACCTGACTACTTCATTAAAAAACCGAGGTCTTATGGAAAACAACTAGGAACATAGCAAACTGTGGTGAGGGACTATCGTCTTGCTTTGTGTCATGAGGGCGTTATCTAGCCGAAGGCCACAGTTCAGTTGGTAAGCGTTCAGTGACATTTCTCGAATTCTAAACTCTGTAGCTTGCTCATCAACAAATCATTTCTAGGAACAACGGCTGGCCTGTGTTAGTCGTAAGTCGACCCATCTCTTACAACCGGGGGTGAGGGACATTTTTAAAACTCTCGTCCGGGGCAGCTGATACAAAACTGAGGGCGTTCTGGGAAGATGGGGATGTTTCGATCACTTTTACTGTTTGGGTATTGAGACAATTCGGGACGGGGAAGGTCGCGTTATCTGAGGCATTTTTTTTATCATAGGAGCCACTGACATGTAGTTCCCTTATTACGGGTCAGATTAGGGAACCTCAGTCGTCTTACCTGTCCTTTCCTTTTTGGCCAATTCTAGGTTTCATCAATATTTAGCAGAAAGGAGAGGTAGTGACACGGCATCAAGGTGATTTTTATTTAAGACAAATTTTCGCAAATACTTGCGGTAGCTGGAGCCAATTGGGTGGTGCACCAGGGGTGGCGGTTTGCCAATTAGGTGCTAGTCGTTCAGAAGAGTGAGAGTGTGGAGGAGAGAGAGAGAGAGAGAGAGAGAGAGATGTGCAACAATAGGCTAAATAGTACACGTGCGACATGGGGAGTGGCCGTGTATTAAGATAGGCTATTCAGCGCATTACACAACATGAGACATTACGGGTCTGTGTTAGAATTTTGAAAGCATGCAGTTTGGGACGGACGAGCATTAGGCCGGGTACAGGGGACATGCATTGAGTAAAAGGCACCATTGTGTCGCACTTCTCGCACTCTCGGTCCTTTGACTAGTTAAGTCAACGCCTCAGTCGCATAAAAACATTTTCTCATAGTCTCAGACATACGTGACATGTGCCCATTCACGCAACACGGATTAGGGGTGATCGTGTTTCATCATATCATACAACTTATTGGCTCTTTCGTTACAAGAGCAGTTTGTGGGTGTGCTTAGGTGCCACCTTGCAGCGTTAGTCCGCTTCATGTATCAGACATGGCGAGGCTTCAGATCTTCACCATACCTCAGTCGTGATTCCAATGTAACCTGTAGAGGGAGGATAAGAGGGGAAAGGAGGGGGACAACATTCGAGCATATCAAATGCATGGGCACGAAAGTCCTTTACTTACCACATACTCGTCTTATCTCCTCGGGATAGAATCCCTGGGGTCTTGGTTTCTGAAGCCAGGGGGGGGGGGGCAGTGTGTCCTTATAGGCCGTGTGTAGGGAAACGTTAAAAAATCAGAGGCACTTAGTGCGAGGTATCTAGTTGGTAGATGTATCTAGCTATCGGGGTCCTTAAATCTTTTTCAACGCTGTGATGTTCTAAGGCATATCAGCTCTTCGGCCAACTCTGTTCCCTAGTACCTTTGAGTGCCGTACCTTTATAACATTCTATCATTTACACCGCTTCACTTTACCCGTCCTCAGAAGTCGAGGTCCTTCTCCATGCGTTAGTTCCTGAGCCAGTCGCATGCTTGGAGGCAGAGTATCGTGTCTTAGATTCGATCCTCCATCCGGGGCTGAGCAACCATTTTCTAATAACCTTAAAAAGAGAGCAAAGCAGGGTGCACAGAAAAACTCTCCCGCTGTTCCCATATTTAAAGAAAAGCATGCAATACCTGTTCATAGTTTGGAAAACCTTTATTTGCACAATCGTTCAGCATGTAGATATGAGAGTGCAATCGTATTTGGCCGGACACGGCGATGGCTGAAGCACGTACAGTAAGGGGGGTATTTTGCAGCATTAAAAACATTTAGAAGGGTTTATTTATTCATTTGCAGGAAACTAAAAAGGTCTATCAATAGGTGAGGGATCAAGGGGCATTCATTTCATAATTGGAAGCACAGTCAGACTAGTTGCAATCAAATTTCCTAAATGCATACCGTGGGCGTGTGTCACAAGCGAGGTTATGTATCAGTTACAATAATATCATAATAAATCGTACATTGAAACCAACATTTTTTTTAACGGGGTCCTTTTACATGTTCGTCGAGTGAACCCTCCCTCTTTGTCGTCAAGTGTACAAAAGATCATATACATATCTCAGAACATCAAGTCTTATTAGTTAAAAACACCACGAGGTGTTTGTAAGTTCTTATTGACACCGGCGCCATTTTGGGCGGGGCCGGGTTAGTCCGGAAGTAGCATCAGGGACAAAATGTTTCCCACAACCGGCGGTTGGACCAGAGTCCTTTTCGGCAGTTCAAAAAAACTCGTGCTAACAGAAGGGGTGGCTATGTCGTGGTTATTTCGTTAGCGATCAAGGCAGTTGTTCCTCATCGGAAGCCTGCAGGGGCCGAGGGCTCCGGGGACTTTTGTAGAATCTTCAAGGCTGTGGGGATGCTGTCGGAGGTGGGGGCTCGTGCCCCGGTGGGCAAGCGTCCGAGTTACACTGCTGGTCAGAGTTACTTTAGCGGCCTAGACCCGCCTTCCAGGGGGCCCAGACGCCATTTTGAGGCCCCGCAGCAGCCGCCCTTCGTCGAGTCTGCAAGAGTGGAAGAGGCCCTTTGGGGTGAAAGAAATGGAACACCGTGCCGTAGGAGCAGGACATTCGGCTAGGGTGCAGCTGTGGTGCCCCCACCTGGGGGGGCGAGGGAGACTCGTTCGCGCCGTCTCCCTCTCCCAGTGCACCCCACGCCGCCCCTTCTCACGGGCATACATGATGGCCACTCCACATCCCGTGCTCCACAAGTACTCTTGAGGGCCATCGTATGTCTTGTGCTGCGCAAGTATGGCCGGCGCCATCCCATGTCCTGTGCTGCGGAAGTATGGCCGCCTGCAGTGCATGTCCTGTGCTGCGGAAGTATGGGCGCCACCGTTGCATGTCCTGTGCTGCGCAAGTATGGGCGCCGCCATTGCATGTCCTGTGCTGCGCAAGTATGGGCGCCGCCGTTGCATGTCCGGTGCTGCGCAAGTATGGGCGCCGCCCGGCTGGAGGATTTCGGCGCCGGGCCGGGGGCTGGGAAACCTCCTTTCCGGGGAGGTGGGAGAGGCTCGTCCGCGTCGCCTCTCCCTCCCAGCCCACCCTGTACCAATTTTCAGCAGAGGTATTTGTGATGGCCGGACCGGGGCTGGGAAACCTCCTATCCGAGGAGGTGGGAGAGGCTCGTTCGCGTCGCCTCTCCCTCCCAGCCCACCCGGTACCAATTTCAGCGGAGGTATTTGTGATGGCCGGACCAGGAGATACGAGGGAGGGGGTCATCTGCACCCGCCCCCTCCCTACTCGTGGTCCGGGGGACGCCACCCCACGAAGAAGAGGAAGGGACGGCCATTTCATGCTGGGCCCGTGGTGCCCCCTGGACATCCCACTGGCGATCTTTTCGATCGATGGCTGTCAGCAGGCTCCGCCCCACACGTGCTGTGTGTTTCACCTTCCGGATGGGCGTGACCGGTGACCTGCGGCATTTCGGGAACTTCCGGAGTGGGGGTAGGTATTTTGTTTGGACAGGCATGTCTGGGTAATGGGGGGTTGTCTATGCAGGCCTGTAATTGCTCCTTTTTTTTTACAGAGTGGGGGTGGGGGGCAACAGAGAGTAATCAGTCCCATTGCACTCGAAGTTTGAGTTCATTAATGGAATGTATACTAATCTGTCCGAGACTACTCTGTGTATTGTTTCTGTAGGTTATCCGAAAAAGGGTGGCTTTTTTGTGTTAGGGAACAGTAGCGGTAGTACGGGGTTCGTCACCGGGTAACTTAGAGCTAGACTGGGTTTCCCGTCTTAGCGTTGTTCGATCTATGAGGACTCAAACATGTCGCTGAAATCGGTCTGGCGAAATCTGTGCCGTCGGGCATAATCAAACGTGGTGGTTCTATATGGCCTGTCCGCGTCAGTCTGATTTATCTTTGTCTCACGCCTTTTCCCTTTCTGCCGGCCTGTTATTTCTGTCGGCCCTCTGCTCTTACCCTCGTTCAGTAGAGTCGGGCATTGGGCTTTCCAGTGCCCGGAAAATTTACAAAAAGCACATTGGTTTTGCCCTAAGTCTGGTCGTCCTGTGCGTAGTGTCGGGGGATTACTTTCGGGTCGTTGCGTCTTGGGGTTGTCCTGTCGATATATTCCTTTACCTACTCTGACTTCGTCTCTTTTCTTTCGTTGCATTGCTTCTTTGCGCCACATACCGAGACTGTCGAGCATAATAGGCGTTGTCTTATTACTACAAAGGGCTATTTCTAACGTTTCTATTTTATCAAGATCGAAGGATCCTATCAGTGGCCACTGTTTCTCTTGATTTTCTTTGGTATACCTGTGCCACAGCTTACTATAGGCTATGGTAACTAATCCATACTTTGTGAACATGTCTTTATTAGGGGTGCCTTCCAGCGGAGCTAGATGGTCCGCCTCTAATAAACGGTCCGGGCTGAACCAACTACCAATCAGTGGGGAGAAGACAGACATGACGGCTCACAACGAGGACAAAAAGTCAGCACTGCCTATCTTATCACTGCGTGCAAAGACTAGACAGAATATTTCTATTCTACGTTGTTTGCAGGCAGTGAATACCTCATGAACCAATATCAAAAAGTCAATAAACAATCAGTGGGGAGAATAAGTAGGCCCGCAAAAAGGTCTGCGTCCTCTACCCTTTCACTATCTGCAAAGAGGAACCTGTTCTTTCCTGTTTGCAGACAGAGAATCTCCAGAAAACAATCCGCGAACAGTAGTTCGGGGTCAAAAACAATTAATCAGTGTGGGAGAGGGAAATCTCCCGATAGTTCAAAACAATCAATCAGTGGGGGAGAAAGATAGGCACGATGGCTGCGTTACCTATCCTTCACTGTTTGCAAAGAGAGAGAGCCTACTGTTTCTCCGTTTGCAGACAGTGAATCTCCAAACAAGTCAACAAAGAGTAATACTAGTATTTTCCGATCAATTAAACAATCATTTCGCAATTCGTTGTGTTTACACGACCTTACCCGGACCGTATGGACAGTTTCTTATCTTCCGAATCCAGCGCCCGATCGTCCTCTTTTCCTCGTATTCCTCGCGGCACTCCTGATGGTTCCCAGTCAGGACCGTAGATCACTCGAGAGAGGTCTGTTCGGAACCAGTGAAGTTCGGATGATCGGCTGCCAGACGAGGGTCTATTGGGCAAGGGCTCTCCCGATCGTTGCAGTCGTTCACTCTGTCGTCAGGACCTCTCCCACTGGATCCACGTGTCGCTGATGGGCCCCACGTTGGGCGCCAATTGTAAAAACAGGTCAAGGACAACCAATATTTGCCCGGCGGTATCGCCTCTTTAACCCACAAAATATTAATCAATGAAGAGGCAGGCGCTGGAGACTGGAAGGCAGGAAACAAGGTTTATTCTCTCCGGAGGAGAACACATCAGTTCGGACAGCCAGTATCGTCACGAGGTGCTCTAACTGCATCTCTGAGGCCTGGCCTCTTATACACAGGTTTATGAATTTTATTGCAGGTAACACATTCTTGCAATGCTTTGAAGTATGAAAGGACATCCTCGGAATCTCCCCTTCAGGCCCGTTCCCACACACATTTACAGTTGAAATCCCCACCCCGGTCACAATAGGTGATGATTATCGCGCAGCTGGACATTCCACTGATTCACGGAATGTGTGGGGTTGATCGGATATCATAGGGTGGGGGCTTTGATCAATTCGAGGGTCCTTTAATGGGGGAAGCTTCCTACTGTACGGGGGGGCAATAAACAGTATCCGCAGGGCCAGGTGGCGGCCTGGGAACAGGGAAGACAAACGGGCACACAGGAAAAGGGGGTTTGTATCAAAGGGTCTGGGACCATGAAAGGAACGAAGGGAGGTGTCGCGCTGGGAACAGGATGGGGTTCTGAGGCAGAGCTGCGCTGAAGAGGGGTTTATGACCCAAGGCATGTGAGAGCGGGGGGTGGCCAGTGCGTGGGGGGGCTTGTGAGGGCGAAGGGCTGTGCTGGGGGCCAGTGGCGTGCAGAGGGTGGTTCTGATCGAGGCACCTAAAATGGCGGGTGCGCACGACAAAAAGTGTGGCATCGGGGGAAAAGGCAAGATGGCGCAGATAATGTTTACCAAACCGTACTAATTTTCCACAGTGGGGCGTGCCCAAGTATGTAATCGTTCTTGTCGAAAGGTACTTGAAATGGCCGGAAGTGGAGGTTTGTGAGAGGGTGGACAAGGATGCAATCATCGCGTTTCTCACTAACACGTTCATAAGGGAAGGCATCCTGAGAGTCATCACCTGCGACAATGGATCCCAGTTTACCTTCAACAAATGGACAGCTTTCACTTGAAGGAACGGTATCAAGACACAGCACACCCCAGTATATCACCATGCCGGCAAAGGCCTAGCCGAACGCTTCAACCGCGTCCTCATGGGCTCAGCCCAAGCTGCCGTAAACGCGGGCCAGAAGTGGGAGACAGAACTCAAACACACAATCTGGGCATACCGCCCACACTGACAGGTTACAGCCCATTCAAGATCCTACGAGGCAGAGAACCATTTACAAGGAACAAACTTGTTTGGATAACATGACATTACAAAGCAAGTGGTCCCCGGCATTGGTCAGAAGCAACATTGAAAATGCCCAGAAGATCTACAAAGACAACTATGACAGGAGACATGGTGGATGAGAAGTCTCTCTGGCCAAAGAAGACTTGGTCAGGGTGAAGCTGGGCCACCTCTGCAAGAAAGGTGACAGCAAATTCAGCAAACCACTACAAATCAAAGAACTCTACTCCAGCTCCGCTCTCCTGAGTGATGGTGAAGTGTGGTCACAAGGTCGCATGGCAAAGTGCAACAAAGTCCTCCAGTGGGAGACGGACAGCAGTACCATCAGGGCTGGCTACGATGGTGAGGAAGCAGAGGCCGATGTCGCCCCTCCACCAGAGAATTCCAGAGGCTCTGACACCTTGGGGGGCACAGGGGGTGACACAGGGCCAAGGAACAATAGGAATTCCACACAGCGCACACCACCCCAGGATAGGGCACAGAATGAAAATCAAGCAGAGAGCAACACCCAGATCTCACCTTGGGCATGGGGTACACAAGAGGAGCAGGCTTCCTACACACGCACCCGCACAGGCAGGTTAGTTATGCGTCCCAGTAGATGTAGCGAATTTGAAATGTAACCCCTCCTCAGGGAACATCCTGATCCCGACCCTAGTCTTCCACAGAACCTATGTTCACATTGTTAGGACCTACGCAAGTATTGCATTGTTATGTATTTCTCTTTGTGTTGTCATTGAGAGGAGAGATATGTGGTGTTTCAGTCTAGTCGTCAGGCAGCGACGGGACCTCATGTGGTGCCTGACGGGGGAACGTGCTGTGATGCGCCATTGAGTACTCGATATAGCGGAGGTGGTAGGCGCCTCCCTCTTAGTAATAAATAATACTTCTCAAGTTACAACGTTGTCCCGTGTGGTAAATGGTGTGGGACTAACGTTACAAAGTTTACTTTTTGTTTAATTAAATGAATCCAAATTACTTTCAAATAGAGGGTCCTGAACTGTATGCATGTGTGCCTGGCTACATGGAGGCAAATGGCAAGCCTACTCTCTTTTCCAGTTGAAGGGTGCTTGCCCCATACAGTCGTGTGTTCAATACAGCTAAGGTGTTTTTCTATACAAGGGCAGACGTTCAATAATCTCGTTGCACACCGAGCAGTCACTCTTTCCGTGCAGCTCATTTCAAAGCCTCTCAGCTCCGCCCTGCTAATATCCATAACCGTTACGCCACTTTCAACCCATTAGCCACGCCTTTTACTTCTTCTTGGACACTCGTTAACTTTCTATAAATTTGGTCACTATCTATTTCACAATTTAACAATCAACTCCTACACATGCTAAAAAAAAAATGTACGCCCCTCACTTCCTGTGCCAAGTGTGCAGTACAGCAAGGGAAAATGCAAATGGGTAGAGCTTGTGCTGCACAGCATCCTGGAAGAATTGAACCGGAAACAAACGAACGGACTTGGTGAACTTAAAATGTGATGTTGCCATCTTGTGTTGGGAGAGGTGTTCCGTTTCTACTGTATTAACCACTTGCATGCGCGGCGAATTTTCTCACTGTGCGGCCGTTTTAAAGAGTGGGTGGGATCATGATGGCCCCCAGGCATCATCAGCACACGCCCACCGTGATGCATGGCGGACGAGGGCCGTCATCAGCATGGAAGGGGTTAAAGTGTGAATATTATATAACAACAGAAACCACGCGCCCCAAAAATTACATATTTGTGTAGCATGTTTCCATTGACTCAATATGTTGAATCACAAAATTTCACACCCAGGAGTATAAGTATGAGACATGAGTGTTTAAGACTAAATCATTTACAATGCAATAGGCCTCGCATTTACGCAAGCCCTATTGCATTGCAAACGGGCGTGTGGTCGTGCGGGGGCAGGTGGGCAAGGAGGCACGAACAACATTAGTGGGGGGAGAACCTCATTTGAAAAGTGCTCGCAATCTAAATAACACATACCATTCAACACTCAAAGTGGAAGGATACAAATAACGACATGGCTGTCATAAAGAGGGACTAACAGCCTATAAGCCAATGAGAAGGCAGCATTTAGAAATGACAAAGCCACAAGCCAATGAAAAAGTGGGTGGGGGAGTGGGAGTGGCTTTTCCCCTGTACTCTACAACCACAGATCAACCCCAGAGCAGCTTTTGCGCGCTGGCTCAGGGCTCGATCTAAAAATGAATGCTGTTTGTTATGGCAAACACAGATAGAGCACGTGCTTGATGCTTTGTTTTTTGGCACTGTAAAGTTGAAAATAAAACTTAGGTTGTGGTTGAGGTACATTTTCGTCAACCCTAATGCTTTTCGTAAGCACAGGAAAGCTACTCTGGCAATAGCACTTGGGTCACAAAGGAATCTGTGAAGGCAGGCATAAATACTCTGTTATAGAGAACATCCACAGTATTTTCCTGAAAACAAGTATTTACAGAGAATGTTGTTTGAAAATAAAAGTTTTGTCTATGAAAAGAACCTAAAAGAGCATGGAGAAGAACTGAAAAGAGTGTGTAAGAAACACCTAGAGTACTTTTGATGATAGTTTTTAAAGAAACCTACAAAGTTTGTCCTCGTGGTTCATCTTTGAACATCCAAAACCTAGAATAGGTGAAGGGTTAACATTTTCCCTTGTACCCTGTTTAATAATGTTTGAAAGAGAAAGGAACAGATCACAGGAATGTAATTTAAAAAGGGTTAGGCGAGGAAGATAAGCAATAACACTGGAACAAGTGAAGTTGAAGAAGGAAGTTCTGAAATCCATATCTCAATATGGGAGTGTGCGGGCGAAAGAAAAACAAACACAAGGTAACCTGTGAGAGGGTCGATAATAGGCCATGTTAAAAGTATGCATATGAAATCAATCCTTTCTAAAAAGAAGGATTAGCGAATTAACTCATAAATGTGTGGACATAGAGATACATTAACTGAAATTTTTAAAATGTTGCTCAAAAGAAATTGATATGTTTTAAAAAGAAATAAGTAAAAACTACAAGACAGGCTAAGCAAAGTGTGAAATCATTTAAAAAACATAATTTAAAGTAGGTGTCTGCACTAGCAATCACTGTTAGAAGCTACCACATATGTGTGTATTTCCTTTGAACCTTTAAGGTTGAAGTTTTCTATTAAGTGTTTTCTTTGTAAGAAAAAACAACATTCTTGTCTTACTGTGAAATTTTCAATGCAGTGTTGATCCTTATTATCACTGATCTTAAATTCCTTGTAAGCAGCACTGATTGACACGCCTGGATCGGCTGAAGAGCAGAAGAGGACTGGACATATACTCTGTGACCTATGTGGAGACCTGAAGTGCTGAACCTACTCCAACTTGTACCCAGGAATAAGAAGTGTACGCCAAGGGTTAGCTGGCTGACGCTACGTCTGCCTACAGGAACAGCTAATGCTGGAAGATGCTATTTTCGGCAGTGGTCAATTGACTAGTGGCAAGTGGACTTGAGGGGTGAGGTTCTACTTTTGTTCCATTCACTGGCAAGTGGGCAGGAGTGACTCAACAGCACTCAATTAAAGGTTCTGATGTTTAACCCCTCCCTCGTAGCCAGGCCATCCTACTTGCCTTACTGAAAACTATTCCACCAAGGACCATTTGTAATAAATTCGAACATGGCAGAGCCTCTTGGCCCCGTTTGAAGGCTTGTGGCACACGTAGTGGTGTGTATAAGGCATAAGCGGTCTCTTCCCATTTAATCATTCAAAACTGATTCTGTAGCCAGCTACCTTCTCCACTGACACTGGAGCATTAAAATGAGTCCTGTGGTCAAAAGGCCTCTCTTGGCCAGGCATTCCTTCTCACTAAAATATACAGGTGCAAGCCTCCCCCGATCCCTTTCATGGTAGTGCTGGTTGCTTCCAGTGGAGCAGGTCTTAGACTTTTTCAATTCTGTCCTTGAGGTCATATGAGCCTTAAAAGTTACCAAGAACAGCTGCTTGGAAAAGTTGGAAATGTTTCTTTTTGAGTACCGTGACCAAAAGCCAGAGTCTTCAGAGGGACCTCATCCAATGCCTATCCAACTTTGGTAGGACTTCAGCAGATACAGCCATCAACATTACCCTACTGGATGATTTCGACTTCCATAACAAAGACTAAGTCAGAAGGTAAAAACTTTGACTAGGACAACCTGCTTAGTCTAGCTCTGCTTATTGTAACTGACCTCAGCTCCATCACGGTCTGCCTCAAATTGTGCCCAGATCATAGTCAGTCGTGAATAGTGGCTTCTAATTGATGCTTTACATATTCCTGAATAATTAGCCCTTACAAAAATTAAAAATCTAAATCTTCTGTTTCCCTTAATGAATTTCAATCATTTTGGTCTAATTTTTCATATTGCACCTTTCTTGATTTATTAAAAGTGTTTGTGGGATTTTATTATAATTGTTATTATATTCTAACTGTTTGATACTACTAAATTCCTTACACATTTTCTTAAGCTTAGCCTCTCTGCTCTGTGCAATTTCTACTGCACGGTTAAGCCCCGATTTAAATTACTGAAACTATGGGGCAGATTTACAATAACTGGTGCATTTGTGCATATTAGCAGGGATGCGCCAGTTAAGATGCGACATGCAAAAATACCCTTGTGCCACCAGGGATGCGTCGCAATTACAATGTGGCGCACTGTGGTGCAAGGATAGACAGATGTGTATCGCATCTTGTGTCGTAAGGGCAGCGCATTGCTGGAGTCATGTCACAAGCGCGATGCAACTCCAGCAATGCTCGGGGCGACCAATATTTATTGTGCTGTGTCACTCCTTACAAATAAACAAAAGAAGAGAGGTTGAAATATCAAAAAAGCCACATAGATGGAGCGAAACAACTAGTGGAACTCACACCCTATTTGGGTGGAGAAGAAAGCCCTCAAACACCGACCTAGTCAGTGTCATGCTTCATCATTGGGCCCCACCAAAGAGGCCGAGTGCCTCTTTGGTGTGCTGCGACGCCAGAAGACTGCGGAGCTGGTTGTGTGAAGTGGGCGTGTTGTGAGATTAACTAAAAATAACAGGTGTCTAAAGGGTATCTACAAATTTTTTTATTAATGATCCCTAGGACACGGATAAAAGGTTTATGTGTCTGAATTTTATTGCCAAAGGTAATGGATGGTTAATTCAGAGTTAAGTATTAAGTCAGTCAACATGTTTCAGCCTTACGAGAGGTTTAAGTTTACCTAGGCATTCGTCAGGACAGAAAATAAACCCCGGCGGTATGGACTCTCTAATCGTCCACCCTGACCTGGGGACGTGGAAGTGAAAATTAACAAAAAGTGATAAAGTGCATAAAAAAGTGGAAGAGCGCGATGCTCATTCCAAAAATACTCTTCATTATGGAGTTTATCTGCACTTTAAAATATGGCGCTAATTGCTCCATGGGTCCCAGGAGGGAGGTAGGAGCGTCCCTGGCACATCGCCCTCAGCGCTCGCTGCCCACTTGAACACCTAGTATTCCCTCAAACCGGACCCCGCCGGGGTTTATTTTCTGTCCTGACGAATGCCTAGGTAAACTTAAACCTCTCGTAAGGCTGAAACATGTTGACTGACTTAATACTTAACTCTGAATTAACCATCCATTACCTTTGGCAATAAAATTCAGACACATAAACCTTTTATCCGTGTCCTAGGGATCATTAATAAAAAAATGTGTAGATACCCTTTAGACACCTGTTATTTTTAGTTAATCTCACAACACGCCCACTTCACACAACCAGCTCCGCAGTCTTCTGGCGTCGCAGCACACCAAAGAGGCACTCGGCCTCTTTGGTGGGGCCCAATGATGAAGCATGACACTGACTAGGTCGGTGTGTGAGGGCTTTCTTCTCCACCCAAATAGGGTGTGAGTTCCACTAGTTGTTTCGCTCCATCTATGTGGCTTTTTTGATATTTCAACCTCTCTTCTTTTGTTTATTTGCATAAAACCGGGGATCAAGAGAGTGTTCCTGTTTTTCCCTGCCTCTCCCATTGTTATTTTTGTGTCACTCCTTACACCTGCTTCAAGCTGACGTAAGGTTTTGACGCAGCTGGGTCGAAAAGTGACTCAGTGAAATCTTGTAGATTTCACCGTATCACTTTTACAAGGCTTCCTTGCAATGGAATGCCCAAGCTGCATACATTATACCTGACACAGGTATAATGTAGCGCAGGGCTTTACAACGTGACGCATCTCCCTAGATGCGTCACGTTGTAAATATGGCGCATTGTTTACAATGACGCTGCGTTACAGAAGTGATGCAACAGTGTCGTATAGATGTCGGAAGGGGCTTGTAAATCTGCCCCAAGTGTTTAAAGTGGCAGGATGTTGAATTTAATACATGGGAAGGATTTACAACCCCTCCAACTAATAACCCATTTCCTTGAAAGTAGTGATATGCAATCACACCTGAGTTTGACTTTAGTGTGGCTTGGATTCTTTCCAAGCCTTTTCCAAGAGTTACTTTTTAAGTGTTAACAGTGGACAGACTCAGCTTGTCTCCTTAGGCAAACATAGGACTGGCTTTTAGTGGAATTTAGGTGGGAGCCTCTTAGTGCCAGCCAGGTTATGTACATGTCTTGGATTGAGTATCGATAAAATTAATTGGGTTCTTAGTCGTGAAGAATATGAGTCCTGTGCAGGTAATAAGTCTGCAAATTACTTTTTACTGGGGACCAAGTACCCCCATTGCAGGACTTGATTCTCTCAGGGCAGCGCTTTGCGCACTTCAATTCCTACCCAGGGCACGTGGTGTGGGCTGGTAATTTCAATTCGCTGGCATGCAATAAAAGCATTCATTACATTGTTGTCCAGTCTGTGTTTTTTCTCTTAAATAGGGAAAGTACTTTTATTACATAAACACCACTAAACACTAAGCATTAAATTGCAAATTTATATATATCAGATCGATGGAAATACCTTTGGTGACACCCCATCTAACATTACACCCCTAGTGGGTCCTGAACCCCATAATCACAATACCCTCCACCTATACTAGATGCTATATCACAATATAAGGGACTGTGACTTTGAGTAAAGCAGGCATACTGACTTTGTCAAGAGGTCACCACATTGATAATAAAAAACACTTGATGATTCACCATAATATTACAGTTAAAATCAATGGGGCCAACATACCGATTCATATGCATTCATCATTAGCATGTGATCATCATTAAAGTTGTCAATAAAGTATTTTAAACAAAGCATTCCAATCCAAAGCAACCATAAACACGTGTCAGACTCTTTCCTTTTTGTATTCAGGCTGCATAAAGCAACCGTAGGACCAACCACAAGCGTGCCCCACACTCCAGTGCCCAAGATCAAAAGCTTCAGCTCTGGAAGGGCTTTCACTTAACAGAAGCCTCTCCTGGGCTCATTGTTATAAGGCCTGACTTAGAGTCAGCAGCGGTTCCTCTACAATGGCGAGAGAGCATTGCCCCACTGCCTGGCTCAGAGCCATCAAATGTAAAATAAAACAATGTTGTTGCATCGGTTTATTTTGCATTTGCACTGTAGGTAGGGGCGGGCCTAGGCATGGGAGGAGAAGGAGGAGTTGTATGTGCACTTGACTCCCTAAGTGTTCATGTGTGTTTGGCCGGCCGTCTCAGGCCAACCAAACCACACATGCACACCTAGGTTTTCTCCAGCCCAGCTGCATTGAGCAGCCGGGCTGAAGAACCCCCCGCAAACTCCCTGGTCTAAGTAGGTCATGACCTCTGTAGATGTAGAATGCTGCAAGGAGCAAGCTTATGTGCAGTACATTTAAGAGGCATGTAGCTGGCAGGATGCAATTTCCTGCACGTTTGGCTCTCAACGTTTCTGTTTTTTTCCTGCATTTCATCTTACGGCTGCGAATAACATTATAGGTTTGATGTACAACATGTCTGTTTGAAGACAAAATGAATGTTACTTTTGGTGTTCATGGATTCAAGGTTGAGGAGCACTGAAGTCAGTCATCAGATGAATTTCGAAAATATTGTTCAAGCGGGTTTTATAAATGTGGACCCCAGCAGTCATAAGGTGCATGGCTGTGTTAATTTGACATGGATAACATAGTGAAGGAGACAAGCTATGGTCTTACATGCCCTTTGTGCAAATTCTTATGGCTTCAGTCCCATTAGTACTCTGACCTGAGACCCAGCAGTCAAATTACTGCTAGGTCACCGTCCCAGTTACGTGAGGTAACAAATGATGAATGGTAGATTATAAAGTGGGCCAACGACACCAGTAGACATTGCAATTGTCGTCATAAAGGTGCTTAGAAGCTTCCAGCCAGATAACATGGCTTCAGAAGACTGACACATTCTGTGCACAGAGCAGTTCTCAGCTTTGCTCCAATTTTCCAAATTGGTGAAAATTACTAATTGTAGCAGACTTTCACCTGTGTGGTAAGAGAAATCTAAATACAGCTGGAGTAGGCAATAGTAACGAAAATGTCTTGCACGCAGTATCATCACAGAATATTCTTTGACATTGCTACCACACCTATTCAAGCACACAGGCACATTCTGGGAAGAGCAGATAGTAGTAAATGTGCCAATCTTAATCAAATGTGGTGCTTTTTACAAGGCATTTTTCACTATTGAACTTTTTAAAACCATTGAATCGATGGATGGAGATTGGAGACATGACTGCATGGCCAGATGAATGAATGAATAGTTGTATAGGTCAGGAGTGGGTGGATGAATTAATTCAAGTATGGATGGCAAAAACTGAACACTTTTAGCTAAATGGATCAAATAATCTCAATGCACTGACCAAGGGTGGGTGCTCTGTTTTTTTTATCTTAGGTTCTACATTAAACCATCACCCTCTCCAAACACTACCATCTCCAATCCTTGTGAAACAAGCATGCCCATATATATTTGAGATATCGCACAGGAACCTTGCATCAATCCCGGCTTCCACTTTACCACATTATGTGATACTCGGTGCTCAATTTGTGAAAGGATGAGTGCTAGTGCCCAAAGCTCTGCTCAGTAGCCGGTGCTGGTGAAATTAAATGTTGGTGCACTTAATACCAATCTCTGTAGTCTAAAATCAACCTCAGGTGTCTTTAATCCACTACCAGACACTCCCTGCCCCTTTATCTCACTGGTGCATGTTCCTGCTTTCTCCCTGTGTCTTGTTTTTTCCCTTTCTCTTGCTTCATATTTCCGCTTTGTTAGATTTCACTCTCTTGCGCTCATTAAATGTCTGAATCCAAAAAATAAGGGCAGGTCCCCAAAAATAAGTGCTGGTGGCCCCCACCAGCAACCACTGGTTCAAAGTAAGCACTGGTGATACTAGGCAATTACTTTTTTCACACTACCTCCTTTTCGTTCATCATCACAAGAACACCTTTAAGTACATCAGTGTATGTGCATTGCACAAAAGCAAAAGACTGTAATGTTACTCTGTCTTTAGTAGCACCATAGGCCACAATTAGGGAGCAAAAGACAACTGAGTTCCCTCTTGGTTCACTAATAGCATCATACAATGTATTATGCTAAACTGAAATGTGTCACAATAGTCATGTTTTAAAGACAGACACTGTTTTGAATTTGGAAGAGTCTTTATATATGTACAGGACTCTCTGAGACAAGCAACAGCAAACCCCTTTCCCACCTTCTCCCTGAATCCCAGAAGGTCAGCACTGCACATGATGTTCGTGTAGAAGAAAGGAACCAAGCAAGTGTTAAACCAATGGGTTTGAAGCGAGCATGGTCTGACAGGCAGCGTTTAAACCCTTTGTGATGCATTTTCTTATAAACTATTGAAGCACTGCAACCTGGAGACGTGGCCCACCTAGGCCAGTGCCGGCATCAAAACTGGCTCCAGGACAACAGTGAAACTACCCCAGCCCACAGACAAAATGCATGTTGCCCAGTATGGCCCCTGACAATCATGAATGTAGATAGAAGGGTTCAGGCATTTATGTATGGATATTACCAAAATAAAAACCTGTCATTACCATTGCTTGACTACTAGTACTTAGTTTGAGTTAGTGGATGTTTCTATATTTTTGTCTAAGGTTCAACTTAGAGGTCGATTATGATGCCGTTCGGAAGGGCTCCGAATCCTATTCGGGTTTGCCAAACCCGATTCGAAGCCTTGTTTCCAAAGGCATCGTACACACTTCCCAACGACCGATTACGATGCACCTACATTTTTAGGGCTGTCCGAATCGGTTCCGAAAGGCATTCGGACAGGTTGCGTCTTTTGGAGCCTAATCGTACAGCTCGATGGACTCGGTTTCCAAGCGAGCGATTATGATGACTGATTTGGACAGCTGTTCCGAACCGGTTTCTCCAGAACTAATTGGCAGCTGTAATCTGTCTTGGGGGCCCCGTAGCAGGCCCCCCTTCACTCAGGGCCCTCCAAATCTGGCCTGTGGGGGTACCCAAGAGACCCCCTTTTTCCAACCATGCACAGTATAGCAGGCACCAAGGGGTGCCCATCACAGGGTGCACGATTTTACCCAGCCACCCCTTCGGTCCTTGGGTGCCTGTTTTTTCCGTTCAGAACACAAGTTCCCATTGAAGTCAATGGATGTCCGACTGAATCGTATCCGGAAGCATCCTGATACATCCAAATTGCTCGGTCGGACTCACCCGATCCGAGTCGCCTGGAAAGCACTCCGGGACCGATTCAATAGCAATGTTTTCCAGACGATATCATAATCAGGCCCTTAGTTTCATAATTTCGAACCATAATGCACCCCAAAAGAAACTAATAATGGAATTTAAAAAATCATGAGAATAGGTAGGAATAACATAGCAATTCTTGACGGTTTAATCTATAATTATTTTTCTCAAAGCCACAGGCGCGGCCTGCACAGATAAGAGCTGTGGGGCAGTGGGACGAGGCACGGTGGAGGAAGTTGACAGACGAAGGGATAGGTAAAATGAAATAAAACAATACATAAAACCACTTAGCTTGTGCTCTCTGCATCGCTGACTCGGTGTCCTCCAATCCCGTTTTAGGTGCCTGCCACACACGAAGGTGTGCTGACAATGTGTCACCATTAATTAGGCCATGTGTGCGTGTCTCTGGTTGTGTGGACACGTGCCATGTTTGTGAATGCAACATGCTTACTGTCTTTCGCGTAACTAATATTCTTCATGTGTACAATCAATGTTGGACATATCTAGATTGCACAAACATGTACTGGATGAAACAACCACTATCACCAGGGATTACTCAGATCAGTAGCACAAATGATTGGGACAGTTAAACTACCAACACCCGGGACAGTTCCATAATACTAGCACTATTTACACTCCTGATTGGACAAGCGTGAGTACGCACAATGTGCAGCGACAAGGGGAAGCAGGGTCATGACCACCACCATGGCAGTGCCTGAGAAGGGAGTGGATCTACTGCCAGAGGATCACCCTCATTGACCCCTGGCAAGAGAAGGTCCAAGCCCATTACAAGCTTGAGAGGGCATCCATTGTCCGCCGCCTGAACCAGATAGCGCCTGGGCTGCAGCCCACATTCCAGCGCTGCACCAGCAACCATCCTCAGACCAAGCTAATCGCTGTCCTCCTCATACTGGCATCAGGAACATTTCAACACATCACCGCCAGCGTGGCAGGAGTATCGCAGGCATCCTTTTCCAGGTTCCTCCCCACTGTCCTGGATGCCAACATAAGCTTGACAGCTAACAACAATGTCTCCAAGGGCATATTGCAAGTATCATAGAGGAAATCTACACTGCTATTGCCAGTGCAGACACATAATGAATGGGTATCAAAGACTGTCAAAGCCCCATGGTGTGTTGCACTTGACCGCACTAGATCCATAGTGGAAAGGACTTTTGGTGTCCTCCAATCCCGTTTTAGGTGCCTGGACACATCTGGCAGTCGACTGTAATACTCACCATCACTGATATGCAAATTCATACATGTCTGTATAAAACACAACATATATGTCTGGACTAATGCACCTTTGCCCGAGGACAATGTTGATCAGGGAAATCCAGAGGATGGAGGGGAAGAAGAAGAGGACCAGAGTCAGCCTCCCAGTACAGCAGCAGCAAACGAGAGGAGGGATGAAATCATCAACAATTTCTTTGCAGATTGACACATTAATGTAATATTCACATCAAAATAAGGGTAAATTAAAATCATGAGTATGTATATAAATAAACAATCACTTAACTAACATTTTGTAAGCTCTGTGTATCTTATTTGAACATTACACTTCTGGCATTCTGTAGTTGATCCACTTAAGTATGTCACACAGACCAATCATCTAGCGGAATATATGAAATTTCCTATATTACTTGTTACCAGTAAATATGTAGTGCACGCCAACTACAAAATGCAGATGGGGCACCATTGGGCAATACTATGTGATAGGTGTGTTGTGCCCTATGCAGCACGAGGTCCATCATTCATTTGAGTTTAGGAGTCAAAATATCCTGCTTCCAGTGCATAGAGTATTTGGGGGAAGTCTGCTCTTCTCACTACCAAAGGTGTGTGAAATCATGTCATAAAACATATGTGTGCAGACAAAAGTCCCATAGCTACATGATAATGGTGAGCAGGATCACCTTGAAGGTGGGGAGGGTGAAGAAGAAAAGGATGAGGTAGTGTTGCAAAGTCATCCTATGCCCTGGGCACCCCCACATTTTTTAAAGACTTGTACTGGTGGAAACGAACTCTGACCCTGCGCTCTGCCTAACCAGGCTCAGAGCCAGTGCACTGCTGAAGACACACTTAGAATACAGCGAAAACAGCTGCATACACTAGGGTACACTATGGGTAGGGTCCCCTTATGATTGTCATGACCTCCCCTACAAGACCCTAGTACATAATAGGGCATGGTAGTTTAGAGGCCAGCAGCCTTTCTGCACTTGCATGTGTGCACTGCTGAAGCCTGAGGTCAGTTTAATAGTAGCCCTGTGCATGCTGCCCTTACACTGGTGCCTACAAATCTGGGCAGTGTCAATGCTGGCACACTTGTATCATCTTGCAAGGGGGGACTGCGCTGCATGGTTATTTTTTCTGTGCATGAAGGGACACCTTCCAGCACAAAAATAATAGAGAAAGGGAAATTGCCTCATCCATGTGTGTTGCAGCAACACACAAGAACTAAATACATGTCTCCCAGTCTTGCCTATCTAACGTCACATTTTCAGAGTAGTCAAATTTGACAGCCCTAGATATGTGGATCTGTAGCTGCATCAAAAGGTTTGGATTTTGTTGAAGAACCAACAACACAACACCAGTTTTCTACCCCTTTGCTGTGGGGGACTGCTGTGGTAAGGCAAATATAGACATTGTGCGGCACATTCACATTAACTGACTTTGCGGATCCCTGTAAATATGGGGATGTTATTCACACCACTAGAACATACTCAAAATTAATGTCCCATTGGCATTTGTGCATTGTATGCATGACCCAAAATCTTTGACAAAGTAGTAAATGCTTGGTTGACACATTTGTGTGTGTCTCAACCCCATGATAGTGGAACACACCTTACTGGAATGAGGTAAATACTTGCCACATATATAGTCACACATACATCATATGGAAAACAGTATAACTTGTACAATTGCATGCATTGCCAAACAAACATTGTGAAGTATGGCGCAGCATGCATCTGTAAAGGTTTGCATGTTAAGAGCCTAGACACATTTGGAACCAAAAACATTAGACCAATGAAAGCCACATACACAACACATGTCACATTCCATACCATACCCATAGACTGGTGCCAGGCATGAAGCATCTAAAAAGATGGTACAAATACAGGTCACATACCACTTAGTATTAATTTATAACCGCATTACACGATAGCATGAAGTATTGGTAGCCACATGGAAAAGAAACTCGCAAAGTACACAAGTTGTTAATGGAAAATCTGTTCTAACCCGTTAGCTGCAAAACAATTAACATAAACTACACCATATTGCCACCTCCGGCCTGCAATGCAGCCTGTCGATTAACAGCCATTGTCTGCTTATTTTTGCACTTGATATCATGTCAGCGCTTCTTGCAGTCCATCACTGTCCTCTTGACTTCTACAATGGAGTTCACTTTGTTGATTATGTACTTCCATATAGCGTTTTTGGTCCCCAATGACACCTTGGAGCTGACCAAGAGCTGGTGTTTATACTCCGTCACCTCCGCAATGAGGATCACATTCTCCTCCTGACTGAGGCCTTTATTTATGAGGGCTAGCTGGTCATCCTGGCGGTTGAGGGGTTTTGCGGGGTTTCGGGGGGTTGTTGACCAGTGCTGAACTTGGTCCTGGCTGCTCCATTCTGGTGTTTTTTTTCCTTAGAGGTGTATTTGTAAGCTCTTTTTGCATCTAGACCCTGAAAAGTCACGTTGAGCTTACTAACGTGATTTTTTTGCCACTAATTGGCCAGCCATCACTCTTTTAACACAAGGGTGTATTTTTCTATTGCCCTGATGCTAGCACTACCGACAATTTTCCTGGCCAATAGCTGATCCTAACGCCATGTAAGAACGTCTTGTAAATACGTTGCAAACATAGCGTTAGGATTTGATGATCGGCACCGATAAACAAAGTGCTGCTAAGCAACGTGAAAGCTGCCTAGCAGCAATTCTTGTAAATATGCCCCAAGAATTGCAGCTAAGCAGTTTTCACCCAAACACCGCAGCACGCAATCTTTACCAATGGATCTCCAACTGAGACAACACTGGCACTCCTCAAGTAGACACTAGGCAAGCAACACTCCAAGAAACCCTGCTAGTTCACTTCCACCCTCCATGAGTCCAGACACATCTGCAGACAACTCGCAAAAAGATGGAGGAACAACATTACCACGGAAACCCATGCAACCTTCAAATCCGCTGCCAACATACACCACCTTCTCATCAAAACAACAGAATCAGTGCCAACACACACCACAGCAAAGAACTCTTCACCATCATTGAGGAGTTTGCCAGGCCCAACAGCAAAACAACAGATGTCCCACCCTCCCAAGACCTCTGCAACGATCTTGGTACCTTCTCCCACCACAAGATCAGGCAGATCTACGACAGCTTTGACACCCAAGACCCTGCCACTACACCCGCCACCACCACACACAAATCAGCCGCACCCCAACAGATCGTGTTCAACTGGACTCTGCTCACCACAGACTACACACTCAAGACTATGAAGAGCATCCAGTCAGGAGCCCCATCGGATCCCTGCCCATGTCACATCTTTCATTGCGAAGCCACCTCCATCGCCCCCCAGCTTTGCCACACAGTGAACTGCTCCATCAGAACTGCTACCTTCCCCAATGACTGGAAACATGCCGAGATCAACCCCTGCTGAAGAAACTGTCTGCCGACCTGACAGACCTCAAGAACATTAGAGCCATCTCCCTCCTTCCCTTTCTAGCCACAGATGAAGAGAAGTCTATCAGTGCCCAACTCTCCAAGTTAATTACAGAGAACCACATCCTGGACACCTCCCAATCCAGCTTCTGAAGCAATTACAGCACCAAGCCGCACTCCACGCCGCCAATGACGACATCCACTCCCTCCGTGACCGGGGCAAAACCACAGCCCTCATCTACTGGACCTCTCGGCTGCCTACGGCACCCTCTACCTTTGCACCCTAATCACGAGATTCCACGACGTCGGCATCTGTGTCAAGGCACTGGACTGGATCCACTCCTTCCTCAACGACTGGAATACAACAAGTCAGACTACCCCCATTCCTCTCGGAACTTACAGAGATGTAATGTAATGTAATGTAATGTAATGTGTATACTTGTAAAGCGCACTGTTGCCAGCCGGCGTCCTGGCGCTGTATACCGCTGGGGAACCCGTCCTGGCTTTCCCTGTGGGATGGTCCCTGCTGGGAATCCCCAAGGTGGAGCCAGGCATCCCCGGCGTTGATGGGGCCGTTGTGGAGATTAGGCAAGCTAATGCCCAGAGTTGCCGAGTGGGACCCCTGGTTAGAGTAGGCACCGAGGCGAGAATTATCGAGTCTGCTGACCCTGGTCTACGACCCTGCCGCGTCGGGAATCGAACCCTGGTCCCGGGCCGACTTCTGCTTCCGGGTCTGCCGCCTCTAACCAGTGAGCCACACCACTAGAGCAGCTGCGGTGTGCCCCAGGTCTCCTTCCTGAGGCCTACCCTCTTCAACGTCTACATGGACGCCCTTGCAGCCATCATCAGAAGCCACAGACTCAACATCGTATCCTACACAGCTGATCATCTCCCTCACCAATGAACCCATAGCTGCCAGAATAAACTTTCACTGTGAACTGAAGGCCGTTGCTACCTGAATGAAGGACAGCTGCCTCAAGCTGAACTCGGACAAGACCGAAGTGATCATCCTGGGATTCACCCAGGATGAGTACTTTGTCCTGGATGGCCCCGGGCCCCAGTCGGCCGCAGACGGGCGCAAGCGGGCTTGCCTGTGGTGTGCCGGCGGCGCGGCCGCTAAGGCATGTGACCTTTGAAGCAGGTCTCGCCCGGCAACTAGAGCGATGACCGTGCAGAGCGGAAGTGCCTGGCTCTCCCTTCCACGCCCTCCGCGCAACAGTACTAGCTACCGCGTCGGACCGAGGCGGGAAGGACCATCAATTGAGCCCAGGCCTCCGCTATCAGGTGAGAAACAAAATGCCCCCCTTGCGCTCCCCAAGATAAGAACAATAAAGAAACAGTATTTTTTTTTTTTAAATGATCAGGGCATAAAGAATTAAAAGACGCCTTATCAGGCTGTACCGCAAGCGGGTCAGGGGACACTGCCACTGCCCACCTTCACCGCAAGCGGCAGCTAAACCACGCGCCCTTTGAAGCAGGTCTAGCCCGGCAACTAGAGCACTGACCATGCAGAGCAGAAGTATTCTTTTTTCTTCATCTTTTAAAAGAAAAGCATTGAATCAAGACAGCTGTAGCCAATGCATTTCGTTCTTTCACAGACTTCTTTAGGGCTACAAAAATTATATACAGAGAATATTTTCACACTGTACACTTATATACAAAAATGATTGTTTTTTTTTTAATTGAAGAAGTGCAGCTGAAAACCCATATAGGTAAAATCAAAAGGTCTTGGCTAACACAATTGGTCTGGCATTGGCTGCCAAGAAAGAAGGAATGAAAGTATGAAAAAAAGAAGGAAAGGAGAAGTAAGGAAAACAGAAAGAAAGAAAGAAAGAAAGAAAGAAAGAAAAAAAGAAAGAAAGAAAGAAAGCAAAAAAGAAAGAATGAAAGAAAGAAAGAAAGAAGGCAAAAGAGAGAAGGAAAGTGAGTGAAAGAAGGAACGAACGAACGAAAGAGAGAAAGAAGAAATGTAAGCAGAATGAAAAGAAGGAGAAAGATGTAAAGCAGGAAACAATTGAAGAAGGAAAGAAAGAAGAAAGGAAAAAATGGAAGAAGAAAGAAAAAAGGCGAGAAAGAAAGCAGATAAGCAATGGGGAAGAAGGAAAGAAAGGAGGAATAAAAAAGGAATATAGATGTAGAAGAAGAAGGAAGAAGAAAGGACAGATAGAAGGAAATGAAAGAAGAAAAAAGAAAGGAACAAGAAGGAAAGAATGAAAAAGAGAAAGAAAGAAAGATAGCTAGAAAGAAAGAAAGAAAGAGGAAAGAAAAAAGAAGGAAGACAGAAAGAGGGAAGAAAGAAAGAAAAATAGAAAGAAAGAATGGAAGAAGAAAAGACAAACGGAAAGAGAAAGATAGAAAAGAAAGAACAAAAGAAAGAAAGAAAGTCAGGAAGAAAGAAAGAAAGAAGAAAGGAAAGAATGAAGGAATGGAAAGAAGGGAGGAAAGAAAGAAGGATGAAAAGACAAGAAAGAAAGAGGAATGCCTGAACGAAAGGAATTATGGAAAGGAGAGGAGAGGAATGAAAGGACAGGAAGAAGGAATGACAGACAGACAGACAGTTAGGGTTGCAAAGATAGAGCACACTCATGGGTTAATATTCAGAATAACCCTGAACAGCTGGTATATGTGAAAAAGCAACAGTAATATAAACAAAGGAATTTACAACCACACTGGCAGGAGACAGGATCAGATTAAACTATAATGTGCCCAGTGATCTCATCTAGTAGAAAGCCTCATGCTATCACACCAAGCTCTACAAACAAAGACAACACTAAAGTAATAATAAGTAAAAACAAAAACACTGGCACAGAAGGGAACAACCTTGTGTGCAGATGTGCTCCTTGTGAAAGGGCTAAATGCAGTCACTCAAAGTGAAGTTAGCCAGTGGCTGAAGTAGGATGACCCATTGCACAATGCTGCATTCTGTAGCGGGCGGAAGAAAAATGTGAATGCCACAAAAACAGACTAATGGATGCACAGAGGTGGCTGAAAACCCCTCTATGTAAGTATAATATACATATAATTTTGGTAAAATCAGAAGGTCTTGGCTAACGCCAGACCTAAAAATGGCAAGATAGTGACTTAATGCGGCCTCAAAATGTGCTACATTACAACACATAAGTTCACTTTTCTTTCCACATAATCTGGTTCTTACCCATCACATGATTCCAGAGGCTCTTTTAAGGTCTCAGATAGACAGCGCATGCTCTGTCTTGAAGAGACAGGGGGCCTCATTTACGAGAAATTATGCATCGCTGTGTGAAAGCAGTGATGCGTCACTTCTCAGTGCGCACTCCATGCCACATACCTTATGCGTCATATTTAATGTATGACGCATCACGTCGCAAGGAGTTACAGATACATCAGTATATCTGACGTATCTGTAAGCACAAAAGTGATGTATTGCTGGAGTGTGTCACAAAAGTGACGCAACTCCAGCAATGCGTCCTTTCACATGGGGCAAGCCCCATGTGAAAAGGCCTGCGTCAGTCTTACGCCTGCTGTGAGGCAGGCGCAAGATTTGGACACAACTGCGTCCTAGAAAGTGACGCAGTGAAATCTCATAGATTTCACTGAATCACTTCTATGAGGCTTTTTGTGGGGGAATGCCCCCCTACATAAATTATACCTGACACAGGTATAATGTAGCGCAGAGGTTTAGAAAGTGACGCATCTGCTTAGATGCGTCACTTTGTGAATAGTGCGCAACAGGAGGCATGTTTTACGCCGCCGATGCGTCACAAAAAGTGACGCATCGGAAGTGCAAAACTGGCGCAAGGCCTCATAAATGAGGCCCATGATGTGTTTAATCTGTGGGCTTCAGCCCACCCACAGGCTTCCCATTTGCACGTTCCATCATTTGCCTCATATTCTTAGTCACTGTTTGTTCCTCGCATGCATGGACATGCCTGTTCTTGCATTTAGCCCTCCCCATAGAGCGTGGACCAAGTACTTGTAAATATCACCTGCTCCTCTTTTTACGACCATTTTAGGACTCACATTTTCTTTCTTTTTCAGCACTTTACACAATGCTCATGCTTTTACCATCTCTGTCTCCTCCCACCCACTCTCATGCCCTGTCCACAGATCACCCCATCCCCATTAGTTCTTTTCCCTTTGTTGTTGCTTTCCGTTTCCCCCACCTCCTCCCTCATGTCACTGCTTGCTCCCAGTGCTTGCCCTTTCCACAAATCACACCCGCAACGGACGCTCTCACTGCTTTAAACCCCCAGTGTAGTCTGTTTTGTTCTAGTGTGTGGTGGTTTTTTGCCTTTTAATGTCCTGTTAGTGTATAGTTGATGTGCTGATTGGAGCCTGTGTGCACGGCTGCTATTACTAGGCCCATGTGTAGCCTCTGATAATCCCCCCCCCCCAGGTGTGGGTACTAGGTGTGCGTGCATGTTTACACCGTATGTGGTTATTCGGTAATGGTGTTTGCTTCTGGAAAATTAGACCTCAAGTGAATAGGTATGCTTTATTACAGGGCATATCAGAGCTTCTAAAGTACCTGTGTCTTCTGCTGTAATTACATAGCCATGTTTCTCCTGTGTATAATTATTGAACTGTTTGCGTCTCACCTTGTTGCTTCTCATTTCATAGTGTAGGATTCTATTTCTTCAAAATTCTCCCGTCTGGTAACTTTCTTACTTTTTCAGCATTCAACAGTGAAGTGTTTCCATGAGCCATTGTTGCTTAACTTGAATTCTCTTAAAAGGAACCAGGCTGAGTCTTGATGTCATCAAGGTCTGCCTGCCCCTCAGTGTCTATGGCAAAATTAGTCCTTTAAACGTGGCTGCCGATGTGATGTATTTCCTCATGTTCAGTACTGCAAACCAGCCTAACACTGTGATTCTTTCTGGTTTTCTTGTGCAGTTTTATATAGCGCTAACACCACCCGAAGGTATTTGTACACTTTTATGTAGTGCTAACACCACCCATAGGAATAGGAGCACTTTACATTTTTGTACGTTAGGGGAGATTTGCCCAGAATCAAGGATGTTAATTCGACTCTGAAACTCGTACCCGGATTCCCAGCTCCATAGTTGGCAGCAGTGGCCCTTACACCACATACTCTCCCAAGAGGACGCCACATCATCTCCCTAGCCTCTGCCTCAGTTCCACATTTTGTGATTATGGCCAAATCAATTAATCTCCCTGTGGCAGCCTACATTTACTGTTGGTTGCCTATCCACCTCCTGCCCTTCGCGGCTTGCCCTGCTGAACTCTGTGCACAGATCCCCACCTCTGCTTTTCACATTTTTTGTGTGCAGTTATATATAGCGCCAACACCACCTGAATGTATTGGAGCATTTTACATTAACACCGGTTACTTTTCACGAGGACACGTTTACTTAGGCAAATCACCTAATCTCCCTATGGCAGCCCGCATTTGCTGTTGGTTGCCCATCAACTTCCCGCCCTTCACTGCTTGCCCATGCTTAACTCTGATTGCACACATCGCCTCTTTCCCCACATCTCCTCCTACCCGACTCTGATTTTCACATTATTTTTTTACATCAGCACCAGTTACTTTTTTGTGTTAGGTTTTCTATAGTGCCAAACACAACCCAAAGATACTGGAGTGCTTTACATTAGAACCACAGGGCATATTATCAAGGAGGGCAATAAGAGATTATTGCCGCTTTAGCGCCCGTTTTCATCCGCTAAGCGGCGATAATTCTATCGCCCTATTAGCAAGCTGTCACTAACAGCAGTTAGCGACAGCTTGTAGGCGATAGCGAGCGGTTTGGGGCCCGCTTTGCATGTCAGCGATATTTATTGCTAATAACATGTAAAGTGGGCGTACCCAACCTGTTAGCGACCAAAAACAGTCGCTAACATCGCTATCGCCTATTATCAACGCAGGCGTAGCGATGGAAATATTCGAGCTAAGCGCGAATATCTCCAAAAGCTAACGCCTGCTCAGACCAGTTCTTAGCCATTATATCCAATGGGAGGGGGATATCATGGCTAAGACCCTATTGGCGTTAATGCGTAAATATCATTGTATTCTCAGCGATATTGACGCATTTTGCCGCTATCGCCGGATATTTTATCGCTTTAGAGATAAACGTTGCTAATAGCACGTTATCTCTGCGATAATATCCGGCAATGCTTGGCGATAAAAAAAACTCACTAAGCCCATTTAGTGATAAATATTGCTAGTTGTTGGTAATATGCCATGTGAATAGAGAGAGGAACCCCTTGAAGAGAACAAGGGAATTGGGGTATTAAACCTAAGTCAAAACAAAATAATTCCCTTGGGTTGTGTACAGGAAAAGCCAAGAATTAGCTATGACACAGTAAAATTTATATCCGACAAGTTAAAAGTATGAGCAAAATTCAAAGTACATAACAGTTTATTGAAACATTAAAATAACATACAAAACACTTCAAAATAATATTAAAAAACAATTAAAAACAAATTTATAATTTTGTGACCTGCACAAAAGTATACGACAGACAAAACTAAATTGTAAAACATGGGACTTGAAAATTACAAAGCGTACATTCACCATAAAAGTTTCAAACAACCCTGGTGTTATAACCTCACAATCTTATATACATCGGGGAGGAAAAGCATGAATTGTACATGAACTTGCGTCGACGCGTTTCGGTGGTTGTACGTGTAATTGGGTGCCACCTTTGTCAAGACTGTTATTTTCGTTGTCTGTCATACAGTTGGATCCTCATTGATCTCCTGTAGGTTTCTTATACGTAAGACTTCCTATAAATTGTAGAGGCTGTAGTTGTCAGATTTTTACCATCTGCAGGTTACTATTCCAATTCCTATCCCGTAGAAGATTAAGAAACTTGTCCAAATCCGTCAATCAGTGGACACTTTTATGCGACTGGTCGACCGCTGTACATAACATGCGCCGTGCTACGCTTCTGAGCCTGTTTATAGCATTAGCCTGAATGAATCGCTCAATATAAGGGAATAACTCGATATCGAAATTGATTGTGTAGGCGCGGTGTGCTGCCTTTTCTTGGTTACGTGCTGGGGTATATCAGGTCATTTATATTGTCGTATCCCCTGTTCGAGCAGTAGCGTGTCTTCACTGCGGGTGTCTGTTTTCAAATGAGACACCCGCAGTGAAGACACGCTACTGCTCGAACAGGGGATACGACAATATAAATGACCTGATATACCCCAGCACGTAACCAAGAAAAGGCAGCACACCGCGCCTACACAATCAATTTCGATATCGAGTTATTCCCTTATATTGAGCGATTCATTCAGGCTAATGCTATAAACAGGCTCAGAAGCGTAGCACGGCGCATGTTATGTACAGCGGTCGACCAGTCGCATAAAAGTGTCCACTGATTGACGGATTTGGACAAGTTTCTTAATCTTCTACGGGATAGGAATTGGAATAGTAACCTGCAGATGGTAAAAATCTGACAACTACAGCCTCTACAATTTATAGGAAGTCTTACGTATAAGAAACCTACAGGAGATCAATGAGGATCCAACTGTATGACAGACAACGAAAATAACAGTCTTGACAAAGGTGGCACCCAATTACACGTACAACCACCGAAACGCGTCGACGCAAGTTCATGTACAATTCATGCTTTTCCTCCCCGATGTATATAAGATTGTGAGGTTATAACACCAGGGTTGTTTGAAACTTTTATGGTGAATGTACGCTTTGTAATTTTCAAGTCCCATGTTTTACAATTTAGTTTTGTCTGTCGTATACTTTTGTGCAGGTCACAAAATTATAAATTTGTTTTTAATTGTTTTTTAATATTATTTTGAAGTGTTTTGTATGTTATTTTAATGTTTCAATAAACTGTTATGTACTTTGAATTTTGCTCATACTTTTAACTTGTCGGATATAAATTTTACTGTGTCATAGCTAATTCTTGGCTTTTCCTGTACACAACCCAAGGGAATTATTTTGTTTTGACGTTGGTAATATGCCCCCATTTCCTTTACACAAGGAAACATTCATTTTTGTAGGCACTGGGAGATTAAGTGATTTGCCCAGAATCAAGGATGAGAAGCCGATGCTGAAACTCAGACCCAGTTTCCCAGCTCGATAGTCGGCAGCTCCGACTCTTATGCCACATTCTCCCAAGAGGATGCCACACCCTACCCTCGGCCTCAGTTCCACATTTCGTGAACATTGGCAAATAACTTAATCTTCCCATGGCTGCCCACATTTGCTGTTCATTGGCGGTCCACCTCCCAACCATCGCTGTTTTCTCCCACTTAACTCCATTGCACAGATCCCCTCCTCCACCAACACTATTTTTCACTAATTTGGTGCCATTTTGTGCAGCACCGACATCACACAAAGGTATTGGAGTGCTTTATATAAGCTCCAGTTACTTTTTTTTGTAATTTTATATAGCACCAACTCCACCCGAAGGTATTGAAGCGCTTTACATTAGTACCGGCTATTTTTTTTATGCCGTTTTATATAGCATCAAAACCACTTGAAGGGATTGTAGTGCTTCACTTCAAAGCTCCTCAACTGTTTCTCACTACAACTTCCATATTTGTTCACCAAGACACTGTCAACACCGAACAAGCATTGGCAAAGCCAAAAGATCTCGACAATGCCCACGCTATTGGCCTTGTCAATGTGAATGTCTTTTAGCCATCTTGTCTACCAGCACGTCTGCAGTTTACCATGCCTAAAAGTCACTGAAAAAATCCAGATGATGCCGCCAGCCCAGGCCACATCATAGCTATTTTTTGTGTTGGGGGCAGGCCAATAAACTCAATGTGAGGTGGAGAGGGGGAGCAGGGGGGGAGAGGGCGGAGGCGGGGGGGGGGGTGTTGGTGAAGAGACTACACGTCGGCTCAACATCCTATGATTCTGGGCCCTTAAGTGACTTTTCAGCCATGCTGAACAGCACATGTGCTGCTAGAGAACATGGCTAAAAGACATTCACAGTAACATGGCCAATAGCTTGGGCATTGCCGAGATCTATTGGTTTTGCCAAAGCTTGCTGTTTATATTTCAGGATCATCTAGAGTACAAAATTTTCTAGCTATCGCGACAAGAATTTTAGATTCTATTAAGGACACGGAGGCGAGGATTATGCTTTCTCATTTCTTTACTGCACAAACAGCAGCCAATGAAAGTAGTACTACAATAAGTAAAAACAACATTTCCCATGAGGCTTTGAACCACGCCTCCAATAACAGTAACCAATCACAGAGGTAATAAGCATATAAAGTATAGAGACACTAATCTGGCCTCCTCTTTCTTTGCGCGAACAGTCTAGTCACAGAAAATAAGTCTTTAACTCTCAACGGAGAGAACAGTTCCTTTGCACTTCTCAACGGAGAAAAACATCCAAAACCAGAAGGATCAACCTCCATCAGGGAAGAGTAGCAACAGCATCCACAGAAGACCATTAACTCTTGTTGGAGTCGTTTCCTGAAAACAGAAAAAGGAAGTGTGAGAAAAGAAACCACAAACCCTATGTCTCAAAGGGCGGGTATAAAGTTGTTAGGCAGTCACATTTCAAACAACTCACAGTTATCTAACTGTCCCAACGGGTGGGATAATCCTCGCCTCCGTGTCCTTAATAGAATCTAAAATTCTTGTCGCGATAGCTAGAAAATGTTGTATTCTATGGCAGGACCGGAGGCTTCTGATTATGCTGGTTCAAAGCTCAACAATCAAAGCTCGTCAATCACAGCATCAGAAACATGAGGAATAGGTTTATAGTAAAACACTTTAAACATTGAATCTGAAGACCAGTCAGCAGCTTTCAAAATATCTTCCAAGCGGGAACCCAATAAGTAGGCTTTAGAAGCCATCGCACCTCTAGCTGAATGAGCACCATAAGTAGATGTATCAATGCCAGCTTCCGACATGATCCATCTAACCCATCTAGCCAAAGTAGCCGCAGCCACCGGCTTGAAGGGTTTTTGAACAGATATCAGCAATTGGCCCAAAGGATCCACCCTATGCACAAGAGTACGTTCCTCATAACACTTGAGGCATTGTAACACACATAGCTTGTTGTTGTGTGGAAAGGCAGGGTAGTCCACTGAACGTGACATGGTCTTAGTACGCCGTGTAATAACAAAAGACACACCCTGAGGAGAAAACATCCGACCAGCTAAATCGAGAGCCCTAACATCTGAAACTCTGCGACATGAAATAAGGCACAAAAGCATAGTGAGCTTGGCAGAGAGCTGTTTCAATGACAAATCAGTATTATTAGGCCAGGTTTCCAACAACTTAAGTACCTTTGTAACGTCCCACATTGTGGAATACCTGGGCCTAGGAGGGTTGGCAACACGCACACCTTTAAGCAATTTACAAACCAAGGGATGGATCCCCACAGGTTTACCCTCAATGTGGTCGTGACAAGCAGAAATTGCAGACCTGAAATTATTAACTGACCTGTAAGCCAGACCAGAGGCCGCACGCTCAGATAGAAAGTTCAGTATCTCAGTTACATTTGATCCCACGGGATCCACCTGCTTCGAAAGGCACCAACCCACCCACTTCTTCCAGGATGCAGAGTATCGTTTCCGGGTGGAAGGAGCCCACGCTTGCTGCATAAAGCTGGAAGCCTCTTGTGAAAGCCCTGCAAGGCGTTCATGTCGCCTGAGAGCGTCCACACCATTAAAGTCAACTGGTTCTGCAGGATTAATGGATGACACTCTCCCACTGGGTCCTGCAGAAGCGTCGGGAAGACTGGGAGCCGGAATGGGAGATCCACAGACAACTCCAACAGTGTGGGAAACCACGATTGAGTCGGCCATAACGGAGTCACCAACACAATTGACGCTCTCTGCCGGCGCACCAACGCCGCCACTCTCGGGATCAGTGCAAACGGAGGAAAAGCATAATTCCTCAGTCGCCCCCAATGGTGAAGGAACGCATCCGTCCCCATGGCCATCGGGTCCGGCCTCCAACTGTAAAAGAGGGGGAGATGGGCATTGAGGCAAGATGCAAATAGGTCTATCTGACAGGGGCCTCGCATAGTCATGATCTGCGAGAACAGCGATGGGTGAAGTCTCCAATCGCTGAAGTCCCGGAGAAATCGGGAGTTCCAATCTGCCACCTGATTGAACTTCCCCGGAAGGTATTCCGCCACCACAGAGATCTTGCGATCCAGGCAGAAGTGCCAAAATTCCTTCGCAATGTGGACCAGCATCCGGGACTTCGTCCCACCTAAGCGATTGATGTATCTCACTGCCGAGACATTGTCCATTCGGAGGAGAATGCAACAATTGCTCTTCAGCGGTGAGATAGACCTGATGACAAAAGACCCCGCTAACAACTCTAGACAGTTGATGTGTAGAGTAAGTTCGTCTGCTGACCAACGTCCTCCTGTGGTAAAATCTCCACACCGAGCGCCCCAGCCCCACTGACTGGCGTCTGACTCGACTACCACATCCGGGGCTGCGCCGAAGATGGCTCGGCCATTCCAGGCTGACATGTGTTCCAGCCACCACTGGAGTTCCTCCCGGGCCTCCGTGGAGAGAGGAATTAGGTGATCGTAGTGAAAGCGCCGTTGGAGGTAAAATATTTTCAATCTCTGCAGGGCCCTGTAGTGTAAGGGGCTGGGGAATATGGCCTGGATCGACGAGGCCAGAAGGCCCACTATCCTCGCCAATACCCGCAAGGAGATTTTCTCTTTGGCCAAGGTGGATGTAATCTCCCTTTTGATGGACCTGATCTTTTGGTGGGGAAGAAGCAACTGAGCTGACACAGAGTCTACCAGGAAGCCTAGAAATTCCATCTGTTGATTCGGTATCATCACCAACTTGTTGGTGTTGATGACGAATCCCAGATTCTGAAGTAGGGACGTCGTCCACTCCAAATGAGTGAGAAGGAGGGACCGATCCTGGGCTAAGATGAGCATGTCGTCCAGGTACACAATGAGACGCACACCCATCTCTCGCAGACGCGAGACAACTGGTTTGAGGATCTTGGTGAACACCCACGGGGCTGAAGACAGGCCGAAGGGGAGCACTTTGTAGCGATACCATAGCCCTTTCCAAGGAAACTGCAAGAATTTTTGATGAGAGAGGCAAATGGGGACCGTTAGATATGCATCCTTTAGGTCTAGGCGGACCATCCAGTAGTTCTCCAACAGGAGGTCGCGCAACAGATGGATACCCTCCATCTTGAAGTGGCGGTAGATGACATAAGGATTGAAGTCTCGTAGGTTCAAAACTAGGCGTTGGCCGCCACCTTTCTTTTGCACCAGGAAGACGTTGCTGCAGAATCCTTCAGGGATGAAGGGTCCGACAGCAATAGCCTCCTTTTGCAACAGCTCCTTCAGCTCTGAGTCGATAAAACTCTGCTCTAGACGGGAAAAAAGGAGAGGCTGAGGGGGGAAGGGTTGAAGGGGGGGTTCCACCATTTCTATGTGATAGCCCTGAACGGTCTGTAATAACCATGCGTCCGAAGTGATGCACATCCAATTCTTTACAAAACAACGCAATCTGCCCCCTAAAGGGGCCAGGAGACACAGCTGACTTACCCGATGACTGATTATCGAAGTTTTTGTAGCCTCTGTTGACTCCTCGATTGTAGCGACCTCTGAAGCCGCGGGATCTCAAAGGGTAGAAGCCAGCCTGGTCGGGCTCCTGTGTGTACCCTCTGCCCCGCCTGGGGGCGTAACCTCTTTGAGGACTGGTATTCGAGTAGCGGCCGGTCGAGCGTCCCCTGCCACGACCGGCCCTATGAGAGACCTGGTGTAACACTCGTTTCAAGGAGGCCTGGGACTTATCCAAAGAAGCGAAGGTGTTGACAAATTTAGCAATGTCCTTGACAAAATTGTCGCCAAACAATTGTCCTTCGGCCAGGGGGCCCGGCTCTGACGAAGCCAGCTCAACCAACTGGGGGTCAATCCGGAGCAAGACCGATTTTCGTCTCTCCGAAGCCAGAGCGCAATTTGCGTTACCCAACATGCAAATGGCTCTTTGCGCCCAACCCGCAAGGACCTCAGGGTGGATAGCGTCACCCGTCTCTTGAGCCTGGAGGGCCAACTCCAGTATCTTGGCCAAAGGCCCTGAAAGGTCCAGGACCTTATCCTGGCACGCCCTGAGGGCGCGATCAATTCCTTTTTTGGGATCTTTTTTGTACTTTTTTAGGAAAGTAGTCATTGAAGCGTCGATGTCTGGGGTAATGGCTACCTTGTGGGCTAGATCAGGCCGGGGACACTCGGACTTAAGGCGAGCTCTCACCTCTTTATCAAAGCCTTTACAGAGATGCACCTCCATGTATTCCGCCACCGCAGGGGGTTGGACCCAATCAGAGGACCTAGGATGAATGATGTCCGATGGGTCAAAGGAGAAGGGCGAGGGAGTGACAGAAGGGGAGGCATGTTTGCGTTTCTTAGACCGCTTGCGGGGCGCGGCATCCGAGGAGTCTGTGTCTGTGTCAGTGTCAGTGGTGGTGACCTGAATAGGGGATGAGGGAGGGGGACGGGACGGCAAGGTCTTGTCACCAGAGGAAACCTCCTTCGACTTATAGAGTTTATCATAGGACTGGGCATGGGGCCAGGACGGGTCAAGGGCAACCTTCTTACGGTTAGAGGGGCGAGGATCCGGGACAGGGAGAAGGGCAGGCTTACCAGGGACAAGCAGATCAAGCTTTTTGGCCAGTGGAAGCAGGGCTGAGGAGAGGGCCTTGTCAAGCTTAGCGTCCAGCTTCTTATCAATGAGATCCTCCACAGATTCCTCCTCATAATACTCGTCATTGCCCTGGTAATCACACGCAGCACCCTCCTCATCGCAGTACTCAGTATCTGCCATCTTCACGAGAGAGCACAGCCTCACTACACAATCCCCAGAGGGAAGCAGAAACACCAGCCCAGTCAGGGGCGTCCAGGTGGGGAAGTGCCAGGCGCAGGAGCCGAAATACCAAGAGAGTAAATATATATAGAGTCCAATTCTAGGACTAATGGAGGGAAACAACCCCAATCAACAGAAGGGGTGCCAAAAATTATATTACCCCCCTTCCACAGTCACTGGGAAGGCAGGGGTTAAATTATCAGGGCTCCGATTGTCAAAGCGGTAAAAAACGCTGCCTCTTGATGATGAAAAACGGCCCCACGGCTCCTGGCCCGCTGCGTGGAGGCCCCTTTCAGCCGGGGCTAGAGCGTCTGACTGGCACAGAGGGCTGCGCGCGCACAACAGGCGTGCGCGAGCCCTGAAGACGCACGCCGGGCCCGGCCGGGCGCCTGCGAGCGCCTCCTTCCCCGAGGGGGGGGCGAAGTCCCTCCGGATCGCTTGTGCGATCACCCGCGGCAGAGCCGCTAGCAGCGAGCAGGGACAAGCAGGGGGAGTCTACGAGCGCAACACGCGCTGAAACTATATGACGGGGAGAAAACGGAGCGGGCAGGCAGCCCCGCTCCGGTACCTGAGGGGGAAGGGGGTGTGAAACACGCCGACCGCGACTACAGCGCGGGGAGAAGCAAGGCAAACAAACGTCCACAAAGCACAGTTAAACGGTAAACGTTATCAGCAACATGAATATGTACAATTCAATTACGCGCCTGTGGCGAACCATACACAGTGAAAATAAGCATATAAAGTAAGGAGCACTTATCTGGGCTGCGGAGCAGCAAAGAAAGAGGAGGCCAGATTAGTGTCTCTATACTTTATATGCTTATTACCTCTGTGATTGGTTACTGTTATTGGAGGCGTGGTTCAAAGCCTCATGGGAAATGTTGTTTTTACTTATTGTAGTACTACTTTCATTGGCTGCTGTTTGTGCAGTAAAGAAATGAGAAAGCATAATCAGAAGCCTCCGGTCCTGCCATAGAATCCTGTTGCATAGTTTAGCGGTGTTTGCAATCATTGGGCTCTAGCGCCATCTATCGGCCACCTAAGATCCATGTAATCTGTTTGCTTTGTCTCAAATAACAAGCAGCAAACAAGTTGAGTTCGCGCCTTTTCTTTTTGGTGCAAAACTCTCATTTCCTTTATGCTCTATGTGATTTTGCTTCCTGCTTCCTACGTTGTACGGAAACCTTAACGGGTTGCTTAGTCAGACAAATATTAATGTATCTTTATGGAAACACGGTAGTTGTGGCAGAGTGCACTAGTCTAGTAACCGGAAGAAACCTCCCCAAGCCATTTCAGCTCGGCGACCGATGAAGAGGCCCAGATCATTCGAGCTCCAGTCCTCTGGCTAGGATTCCAGTTACACCGTTATAAATGGTTTCTGCTGGATCCTGTTGCTTGACCTGTATCTTGCACATTTGATGAACTGATTGAGAACTTTACAACTGTTTTCAGTCACATCTTTATTCTCGGGACTGGTTTGTAATGTCCAATGGTTTCAGCTGATATTTTTATTTAAACACTAGAATTTTTAGTTTATTCCCCTTGAGATAAATACTCACATAGTCAAAACTCACGTGATGGAACTAGGGGTGTAAGACGAGATAACTGCCCTTCAAACTTAAGTCTGGAAACTGCACTCTTCACAAATCCGGCTCAACCTTGCTGACTTTTGCCCACTTTCCCAAACTCAGGGTCTTATTTACAAGCTCCTTGCGCCACTTTGGCGTCATTTTTAACATGGGAAAAGTGACGCACAGGTGGCGCAAGGGGCTTGTAAATAAGCCCCTAAATGTTTGCGGCTGAATTTCTTCCCAGGAGGAGTGGGGCATCTGGGAGCAGGGTTTGGCAGCCAATGGGAGTGCTTGACTCAGAGCCTCTCAATGGTTCCTGAGCGGCATTGGGTGAAACAGAGTAGCGCTGCTCTGCAGCTGTGCACTGGGTATCCACTTGTCATCGTCCCCCTTATCGTAAAGATGGGGCATTTGCCAGCAGGTGATTGGATTAAGAACTGTGGGGGCAGGAGGGATTTATCACTAAAAGATTTGGAGTGGGGGGACTTCAGAGACAATATTTCCCCCAGATTTGGAAGCAGGCAACTGAAGATTAAACAGAGGCAGACAGATCATCTCTCTCATAAGCCATGTGGCACATCGCTTGCCTCTTTGAAGCCCTGTAATCTGAGGAACAAACTCTGCGGGCTGCAAGAACTCTTTTTTTGTGTTCAATATATACTGTCTGCCAGTGAGGTTTTGAACCTCTGCTAAAATTGTTCTGATACTCGAGCATGGTGAGCCAGCAGAGAAATGGAAGGCAGGATATACTGTCATATGGTAATGTTACTGCTGGCTCAACTGATTCAGAGAAACTGAGGGGCTTATTTACAAATTGCTTGTGCAGCCTGTGCGTCACTTGTAATATGGGAATAAGTGACACACCGGTGTTGCAAGAGCCTTGTAAATAAGCTGGGGCAGATCTACAAGAAACGAACGCAGCAAGGTGCTGCAAGTCATTTTGCTGTGCTGCGTTCGTTTTGAAGCACAGGAATGCAGCATATTTACAACAATATGTCGCATCTCTGTGCTTCCCCCTGCGCTGGCACATAAACTGCTGCCATGCGCCGGCGCAGGCACCCTTGCACCATGGTGCAAGGATGCCTGCGTCGTGGGGAGATTGTTTTTTGTGCAGAAAGGGGCACCTTCCTGCACAAAAACAATTAATTGAGGTGATTTCCTTTTCCAATGTGTGCTGTAGAATGCAGCACACAGTGAAAGACGAAAAACGAGGAGAAATGAAAAGGGTTCTTCTCATTGAACCTTGCTACACCACCCCTAGGGTGGCGTAGCATTCTGACGCTTTTCCAGATTTACGATTTCTCGTAAATCTGGAAATGCATCAGTGGACATGGGTGTTGCATGGGAACACCCACAGCAACACCCATGTCATGCCCCTAACAAGCAAAGTGTTGCATGAACTGGGGCGATATTTACAAGCACAGGTTAAGTCACGCAGGGTGACTTTATCTGTGCCTGTAAATATCACTCTGCAGGCTGAGCCACCAGTGCGTCACGAAACGTGATGCACCTGCGGCGCATGAGGCTTGTAAATATGCCTCTCGGATTTTAGGAGAGGATCAACACCTCAATGACCGCAAATAAATAATTGGGAAAAAACGCTGAAGGGGTCTCAGAAGCTCCCACAAAGTTTGCTTTTTAGGTTAGATTTCTTCAAGAAGAAACTTGCAAAGTGGAATATAATTTTAAATAGGCATGTTCTGTTGTGGAAACAAATAGAATAGCACACTTTTGCATCTTATGACTATGCCCACGTGTGTATAGTATCCGTTTTATCTAAGGTGTGGTATGTTTATTTATTGAACTCCATATACTAACACTAATTGAATAACTGAACACTAAGCACTGACATTTGGTTGTAAAAAGAAGAGAAGGATGTAACACTTCATTCTCTGAACTGCACAATTATGCATTCATGGAACCAAATCCCAGCTTCCCCGCTTTACTAAACTGTGTGATCCGCAGCCCATCACTTTACTTCACTGTGTATCTTTTTCCTTAGCCAACCAGTTTGAGAGCACATTGAAGTAATTAAGAGCAGGATCTGTGCTCTACAAAAACCTCACTAATATATGGTTAATATAAAATATTATTGGTTTACATTCAATAACAATATAGGCTATATAAACATCATGACAAATTGACATGTTTTGGGCAACGCCATCAATGCATGGGCATATTCTTGAATGTTTCATGTTTAAGAAATAATACTTGCAATAAATGTCACTCAATTCAGTAATATAATCATATGTGCTTAATTTGGATGTGGAGAAATGTTGAAAATATATATATAATTTTATTTTAAAGTCTTCATCATATATTTGCATGACATTTGTTGACTGGTTTGCGTCTTCTGATGGCTCGGCTCCTGCTTCGGCTCTTAGAACCAAGCCAGACCTCTGGCTCAGCTTTCCTCAAGGCTATCAATGCCTCCCCTACCTAATAGAAATGTAGTATCTCCAGTGACCCTGAGCAGGTGTGTGGCTGCAAATTGGTGGCCCAATTAAGGGCCTGAGTAACAGAAGGAACATTTCATGCTGTAGAGTTTTTTTAAATTCGTTCTATGTGAAGCTGTCAAAGTTTGGCTAAAAATATGCAAAGTTGCAAGCTGCTTATCTTCACAACTTCACAACCCCTTGGTAGAACTGGATCCATTAGAAACCACCTGCAACTGGTCAGTTAGAATTTGCAGCAGGGTGCGCGTCTAGCATTTACTTGCTTTCTGGAGTGTTAAGAGTTATTCTCTCCCACTTCATTTCATTTTGACTCGTCTTCTATCCTTCTCCTTCAACAGCTTTCTAAATCTTTGTCCTGTCGTTTGCATCCCACCGAAGTTCCATCTTGTCTACTGACGTGCGTGTGTGCCAAGATTCTAGAATGGACAACAAACCATGGGCCATCCCTTAGCCTCAAAGGCCAGCCCTTCTCCAAAACCCGAATCTCCCACCTCCCTTCTCACAGTGATGAGAACCTGACAGACCTCACGCTGAAGAGCAACACAAAAACCTTTCCCACCAGCTAGATCTGATACCCCAACCTCGTGCAAGCTAAAATCAAAAGCACAGCACTGCCTAAACAAACAAACCACACCACACCATACAGCTTTCAAAAATATTTATTTCTGTTATATCATTTCACAGAAGCAAGAATATCAATAAATAATAGAAAATACATCCAGTATACATAAATACTTATATAATTTAGCACCGCATTAAGAACCTGACAATTATTTTTTAGAGGTGTGTGACTCACACTCTATAGACACATGGCTATTATCGTTATGTGGTATTAGTGCAACACAATCGGTCATAACCCTGGCAGTGCTTTTCGAAGGTCTGGAGTGTGACTTTAACATAACAGCTCTGAAGTTTCCCTCACAGACCTCTGTGTGACACGGTTTATGGAAAAAAGTGGTCAGTAGTTAGTTCGATTGTTTCCTGTTGTGTGGGACCGTCAGAATAGATGTTTTGTGAGTTTGGTGGGGAAAGCCAGAGGGTGGTACCCAAAATGATGTACTGATCTTCGTGGGTGGGAATGCCTCACATGCGACTGACTTCATTCCAGCCCTACTGGACTTATTAGAGACACCTCTGAAATCTTTTGACTTCCCTACCAGCGAGGCCTCTACAAAGTGAAGGTATAAATGTTGCTCGGATGATGCTACTGGCACACTGTCCAATGTTTGAAAACAAATTAAGTCAGTGGCAATGAAAAGGGTGACATTGCTCCTAATGTAAGAGAAGAAGGTGGGCCCCTCTAGCCCCCAGTTTGATAATAAAATATTGCCATAATTTGGGGTGCAAGGGCCCCTCCAACCTATGGACCCAGAGTCACATGAATTTGCTGCACTAAAGACAGATGTGCCTCTGAATATAATAATGTAAGAGTTTGAGAGGAAACGTGAAATACTTCACTCATCTTGTAAAGCTATAGTGTGCTAGGTGTGCATTCTATTTAGAAATGGGATTGCAAGTGTTTTAAAATTATGTTTATCCGAGAGGGAGAGAAAGTGGAATTGTGGTCAGGTGATATGAATCAAAAAAGCATAAGAACGAATGAAAGTCTTCAGAAAAAGGGAATATCAGGAATGATTTTAAAACTGTTAAAATGTCCAGTCAGCTCACAATAGACTGGGTTCATACATGGCATCCAGGTGCTAAGGTGATAAGACTCAGAGCAGCGGGCACAAATAAGTGGCATATGTACCTTTACCCCAAAACATACTTGACATCAGACAAATGATTTGGTAGAAGCTCAGAGTTGATACAGCTCAGTCTCTGGACATTGGCAGCTCATTTCAGCCACTGGGCAGGAAGAGGGCATCGGGGCCTGCCCTGGATACTAGTACAGTTGAATGTACAATGATTACTGAACCAATGTCCACCATTCTCCTCTGCACATTGACCCACTGCAGACATTGTGTAAGTACTAACAGTTTGTGTCTATACCAGCTGTGCTTTGTGTCAGACAGAATGAGCTATTGTTTTCCCTCCAGTACTTTTTTGTAAGCCTGTATCATGTGATGACCAGACCAGGCAATCATGTACCTAGGATGGATGATGACTCCTGGTGCACAAAGAGTACAATAGACGAAGGACTAGAGCCAGACTGGAGGACGATCTGAGCCCTGGCAAAAGCTGTTCGAACCAGTTCACACTGTAGGAGGCTGCAACTAGAATGAGCCACATGGCTCGCATTGTTGGAGCTCTGAAAGAAGTCCCCAGCCTGCAGCCTACCAGGGAAATGCCAGGGGGGCAGATTGGCAAGTCGAGCCCCTTGGGAGTACTGAAGAGGGAGACACCCTCTGGCAGGATTCATGACCGGCTGACGTCTACCTTATTCCAAGCAACAGCATGTGCCTACCCAGCAGTGATCCGGAGAGGGAGGGGCTGTGCCTGGCCTTCTTTACAGGAAGTGACCTCATTACAGCCCTGTCAGCCACCATGATACAAAGGTGGCATTGTAGGACCACTCAGTAGACTAGAACTGAACACCAACAAGTGGCTGGAACGCATTAATCTCTGGAAGTCCAGTGCTGAAGTTATGATCTGCGTTGAAGACGGTCCAGGCGGGCCTTGACCCAAGGCGCGTTGGGGTCTGCACAGACTTGTCGCTTCTTCTTTTTCATCACAAACCTGTGGGACATAAAATACATGGATTGAGGATTGGGCAATGGACAGCACAGCAAATCCTGGCTGTAGCACGGATATGACAACAGTCAATGAGCAAAGACATCGGAGATGTTGAGAAGATATACCCAACTCTGAACCCAACAACCTCCCAAACGAGGGCACAGCCGGAGTGGCGGACCTGGTGCAGTCATGTTCAAAGAAGAGGGCACAGAATTCAAGAAAGTGAAAAGCCAACTCAGTGCATTCTTCACGTCTAGCCCTCACATAGGGGCGCCAATAGCCATCTCTGCGAAGAATTACATTGTTTAGTTGATGTAGAGATTTGTTTCATGCAAACGCACACACCTCCATGTTGGAAAAGAATGCTCTGCTATCAGCACTGCTGCTCGTCCCATCCATGGCGCTTTCTCAAGCTCATGTCCTATGGTCTGTAACCTTTATGCCCCCTCAACCCAGGCTGCTCTGTCCCCACCTCTGCTGCCAGCGCCCCAGTCATGCCACAACAAGGTGCTCCATTCACTGTGGCTCTCTTACCTTCGATTAGCCTTTTCACCTACACCCTTAGTACTCTGTACCCTCTCTCTCTCTCTTTTCCCCAACCCTGCCTGTGTCTGGTTTGTTCCACCCTCATGGTAAAAACGCAGTCACCAGTCAACAACAAAATCCACCTCTCTATCTTTGATGTACATTCCATAGCCCTTAAATGCCCCACCTACTCAGTCCTTTGCTCTTTCTCCTGCATCGTCTGCATCTTATGTTAGCTCACCTGGTGCTCTGTGTTGCTCTTTCCTCCACCTCCCACTACCCGGGCCTTGCCCGTGTCCCATTTACCCCACCCCAAGTTGCTTCATCGCCTACCTTCCTCCCCCTATCACACCTGCGTTCCATTCATCATCTTCCATGTTGCTCCTTCATTTCGATCCTCTTTCCAGGCTACTTTGCCTGCTCTATTAGCAGTGTGACAGTGGGACGTCACACTGCATATAGAGGACCCCAATAGTGCATGTGCAGGACATATGTCACATGTAAAGTTCCCAGGGTTCATTGAAGATGCTGCTACAGCGCCCAGGGGTTAATCATAAGGTTTTAAAGTGTATATAACAATTATAACTTATAAAGTAGCCACGTTGCTGTTCCTCGGGTACATTGCCCTGTTACAATAAGCTCAAAAATAGAAGTAGCGTCTGTATCATTCAATAAAGCAAAATATTCTGCATGCTAACCAAGGGGCAGATTTACAAGGACTGGCGCTTCCCTGCATATTAGCAGAGATGCGCCAGTAAAGATGCGACACGCAGGAATTCCCTTCCGCCACCACAGATGCGTCGCATTTACAATGCAACGCACCATGGTGCAAGGATAGTCAGATGCGTGTCGCATCTTCTGGCGTAAGAGCAGCGCATTGCTGGAGTCGTGTCTCAAGTGCGGCACAACTCCAGGAATGCTCAGCAGCGCCCTATATCTAACATGCTGCGTCACTCCTTACGCCTGCTTTTGACGCAGCATGGACGTAAAATTGACTCAGTGAAATCTTGTAGATTTCACCTCATCACTTTTACGGGGCATCCTTGCGACAGAACGCCCACCCTGCATACATTATATGTTATTCTGTAGCACGATGCTATAATTGTTTTCTTCAACAACATGTACCACAGAATTCCAAAAAACGTGAATTCTGTGAAGCTATTCTGGCACTAAACATAGTGTTTGCATGTTGGGGAACCAGGCGAGCATTACATTTTCTAGGTAGTTCATTGTGGAGATTTTTCATACTAGGTTTCAGTTTCCAAAGGTTTTGACGGTTGAAGCTAGGAATTGAAACTATGAAACAGTTCATTGAAACGTCCATTTTCACCTTGTTGGTCTGGCTTTTACGGTGCTAACGTATTCAAACACAGGCATGCAGGAATGCTGTTTGCAATACAGGCCACTTAATAGCCACACCATGTAGCTTTGCCAGTGCTCGTTTATTATGTGTATGGCTAAAGGGGTTGGGCCCTCAAGAGGAGTCCAGCTGGGTTAAACTTGGAACAAACAGTACATTTGGAGCTACACTGCACCAAGCAGGTGATTCTGTCCCTGTTCAAGGGCGCCTATAGGGGACCTTGAGGGAAACAGCCTTTACAAAGTGGTTTTTACCTCATTGTAACTTTACTACGCATTATGTGGCATGCATATTTTTACCATGTGCATGCCTTTACAACGCATGCCTTTACCACACATTTATGGTAAGTTGGGAGGTGTGGGGGTCTCCCCAACAAATAGATTGTTTTTATATATAAAAACAATGCAAGGTAATGTCAGGCGTTGTAAAAGGATATACGTGGTAAAAACATGCGTGGTACAAAATGCGTGGTAATGGCATCCAATGTATTTCCCTGCGTTGCACCATCGTACAACCGGTGTGGGGTTACGGAGGCTCTCCCCAATAAAACTTTGGAAAATGTAGGTGAAGTGTAGGGGCACCATTTTTGTAAAATATTGACTAGAAAGTCATTATATGTTTTACACGAAGCTCTGAAGGGGAACTTAACAAAATGTTCAAACACTTTACAGTCTGCCAAGGAGTGTACGTGCTTGCCTATGTCTCATACAATACTCATGATACTGAACATTGGGGGCCAGATTCATCAAGGGATTGCGTTACCCTTGATGAATCTGATGCATCTTGCCTTGCAAGGTGATGCAAGGTGATGCAAGGCAATGAAAGTCCTTAAGTCAGATAGGTAGCTCAAGTCGCTGCCTTGTGTACTCTACATTGGGAAGGCATTCCATAGGTGGAGCGTGGATGTTCTCACTCAGAGACCCATGGTTTTTGGCGCATTCCCAAATGTACTAACACTAGTGAACCTGAGAATTCGTCAAAAAGCTATGCCTTCCCAGGTGAGGCGTAGCAAGAAAAAATATGTTTATTTCTCCTTGTTACTTCCTCTATGTACATGTGCAACATTCTGCAGCACACATAGAAAGAGGAAAATGCCTCTGAGGATTGTTTTGTCAGGAAGGTGTCCTGAAGCACAGGAACCCTTGCACCATGACGCAAGCGTGCCTACAGTGGCGTTTGGCAGCCACAAGTGTGCTCTGCATAGCAAATGGAGCAGGAATGCAACATATGTTATTATTCCCTTTGACGCACCGGAGCGCAGCAAGTTGTCTTGCTGCATTGAGCCAAATGTTAATAAATCTGGTCCCGGGTGCATAGCTGCTGGATAGTAGTGTGGCTCACTAGTTAGAGGCAGCAGACCCGAGAGCAGAAGTCGGCCCAGGACCAGGGTTCGATTCCCGACGCGGCAGGGTCGTGGACCTTGGTCAGCGGACTTGATAATTCTCGCTTCGGTGCTTACTCTAATCAGGGATCACACTCGGCAACTCTGGGCATTAGCTTGCCTAATCTCCACAACGGCCCCACCAATTCCGGGGATGCCTGGCTCCACCTTGGGGACTCCCAGCAGGGACCATCCCACAGGGAAAGCCAGGACGGGTTCCCCAGAGTTATACAGCGCCGGGACGCCCCGTTGCTGGGGCAGCTGTGCGCTTTACAAGTATACTACATTTACATTTACATTTACATTTACATATTTAGGTGGGCTACACTGAGCCTACATACATACTACCTTGCCTACAAGCATAGCATATTTTACTTGTCCACATGCATATTTCTGCAGTGAAACTTTGTCACCTCATAGACTCGGTTACTCAGGTATTACTACTTAATGAAGTCTGCACACTCTATGCAACATTAGTATGCATCAACATGTTTTTTCCTAACTTAGGGATTCATTTATAAGTTGGCGAGTGACCCTCATCCCGCCAGGGGTACAGAGTAAAGTACACTGTCCCCCTGCCAGAGGGACTGCCTGCCACATTTATAAATGGCCTCAATCAGGCGGTCAATTAGAATGCATTTTCAGGAAATGCCGCCAATGCATTTGCCTGTTTGGTACAGGGCTTCGTCAGCATGACACAGCCGTGCAAAAAACAGTTTTCTTTTTTTCTTTTCAAAAAGAAAATCCCGAAACCGAATTTTCTTTTTGAAAATAAAAAAATGTAATGTTATCCTTGCCATAGGTAGTAAGGCATTATTAGCATTTTACTGTCCCTCACAGCCAGGGTTTGCCTGGCGGTGACAGACAGCAAACAAATGGCTATATGTCCACCCATCCTGATTAGGTGAGCGGACATATAGTAATTTCTCCGACATTCTTAACTGCATCAGGCTGCTGGAGAACTAAACCTATGGTCCACCTGCATACAATTCAGGCAGGCAGACCATTCTGGGGCGTCTGGATTTTCTGCCACTGTTGCGATGGAGTAGCCTTACCGCCAACAAATAAATCGGCCCCTTAGTCTCTGGCTCGCATGAGAAGTGGTAACTAATTGGTACACTGAACTGACTGGTAGTCAAAAAAAATTAACCAGGCAAAAAAATCATGTTTCTCAGTGGCTGGGCTGTTGCCCATGGAGCTAGGGCCGGGGCAGTTCCGTTATTACTCTTAGATATAATTGGAAACAATGGATCTCACAGGCAGCCCTGTTGTCAAGTCAGACCTAATGAGTCTCATTTGCCATGACAGCTACCACTCCTCTGCCCATCCAAAGCACACCTCGTTGCATGGTGTATTGTGTGTTTCTGCCAACAGGGTCTGCTATTGGATCTGTGGGTGGCACTACTGCATTGATCTATTGTGTGCCAGTACTCACTGGGCATGCTGGGTTTGTTGACTGTCACTAGTGGCATGGGGCACATTATGTATTTTCTAGTAGCACACATCGTGTGCCAATGCTGGCCGGGTACGATTTGTTTCTCTACTGGTTGGTGTCCTGTGTGTCACTGTTGACATGCTGTGTGTCTAGGTGTACCGTGTGTCACGGTTGGCATGCCGTGCTGTGTGTACTGTGTGTCAATGTTGCCATTCTGTGTGGCTGGGTGTACTATGTGTCACTTGGCGGGGAGAACGGTGGCTTTCTATTGGCAGGGCTTGCTTTGGGTCACTGCTGACATGATATGTTGTGTGTCACTGGTTCTAGAGGAGGAATTGTGGGCCATCTTGCTGGGTCGTGTGATTTCCTTTCTACAGAGTTGAGGATGATGTACTTACACCACGGCGTGAGTCTTGGTGCACTGGCTGTTTTCGATGGTGTAGTATGTCTTCACTTTCTTTAGTTGGACGGGCTTCTTCTGGTATTTCGGGCAGCAGGTGATGGGCGCGTTCGACGCCACTGTGGGGAACAGAGAGGCAGGTGTCAGTAAAGGGTGTTCGCACGGTGTGATGCCACAATAAATAGACAAGTCAAAGTAAATGTAATCCCCGAGGAGAGCCAGCTCTGAAATAGGACTGACTGAAACTACATCTCAGTTAAAGCCCCGATACCTGGCCCCGAGGCACGCGCTTCTCTCCCGCCGACGGAGCCCAGTGATGAAGCTAAGCAAATCTGCCCCTTAGTGTCCATCCATACCTTCCCCCTCAAGCTCACCTGCTGCTCGTGTAGAGATAAGATCTGAATGCATCCCGCCAACCCCTCCCCAGTTCTCCTGGCTGGCAAAGCCCCAATAATAGCACCTATTTATAGCGCTTAAAAAATGCAAACGTGCTACCTAAAAATATTAATAATGGTTGTATTTTTTGCAGTTGTATTTAGCGCTAACTCGACCCGCGGGTATTGAAGTGCTTTACATGAGCACCAGATGCGTCACATTAGGACATATTGATGCACTTTTATTATTTTTTTAGGCACGGGGAGATTAAGTGATTTGCCCAGAATCACACGATTTTGAGCCGATGCCGAGACTGGACACTGGAGCCTGGTTCTCCAGTTCTAATACCGGCAGGCGGCAGCTATGACCGTAACACCACATGTCCGCCCCAAAATATCTCTGAAAAAAATCGTTCTCAAGAACGACTCTTCCAAATCACCCTCCTCATAAACTACCGCCCCCAGACTCACAACATCCGTCCCGCAATCACCGAAGGGAATGGTTGTGGGCTACACCCTGGGACAGCGCATGTTAATCTAACAAAAACACCACACACAGATGGGCAATGTCGCCTAACTAAATGCAATCATCGAATCTGCATACATATATTTATTCAATACTTCTCCTTACAGCATTTGCAACCATGGAGCAAGCCACGCAGCAGGAGTTGCAATTAATTAACACAGATACTAATGCACATTATATTGACCTCAGAAGTATGAAAGGGTGATTGTGAATCTCATGTGGGGCCACCGCGTTGCTCACAGATCTCAGCATCAGGCGCATGAACCCGTCGAGCTATCATGTCGAGAGCAAAGGGCAGGGCAGGGCAGGTTCACTCACCGGGGGCAGCATGGAGCTCGTGGCATAGCACTAGGACGAGCATCGCACACGGCAGCAGGAGCTTCATGGCAGCTTCGTCTCTGGTCCGGGCCTCTGCGGGTCTGATCTCGGTGAGCGAGTGAGCCCGAAGCCCGCGCGGCCTCCATTTTTATCCTGCAGGGAACGGAAAACCCCGCAAACTTCCCAAAGCTGATGAAACTGAGGTTACAAGACGAACTGAGTGGGCGGGAACCAGGCGGCTGGAATCTCCCGAGCACGGGAGCGCTGTTACTGCTGAACACGCCATGTTTACAACCAGCGTCATAAAACACGCCCACATGTGCAGCGCCAAGACTGTGAGGGGCTATCTTCTGTCCTTCAAGATATGAGATATTCCCAGTAGTGTGAGGCGGGGCAGTGGGAGAGAGCAGGCTTGCTTTTCAAATGGGCTGACTTCATCCAGGGCTTTGAGAGGGATGAAAAATGTAGGGGATCTCTAAAACAATATTTTAATATAAATGTTCTATGTAATTAGGGGCAGCATAGTTTTAACACTTAAACTAAATATCTGTTATTCCCAAAGTGTATCTCCCGGCCAGTATTTTGGTTCCTCTCTGAGTTTTCTGTTTTTGCATCCAGATAAATAGCACAACTGACATACACCTACAGCCAGCTAGGACTATTGGCTTTGTCAATGGTTGTTAGCCGTTTATTATAAATAAGTAACTATATATTTGTTTGAAAATAATTATTAGTGAAAATGTTTCGGTTTTGATGTTTGAGACAGTGAATACAAAATTCTGAATCCTGTGGAAAGGTAGTGGTTTTCAGAGTGTCTCAGGGTGGATCAGATCAGCAGGGGCGGAGAAAGTAAATAAGCATTTGCAATGTAGTTGGTCTCGTATTTGTGAGAGTTAGAGGTATTTGCATTGTAAATGGCAATGTGTTTTACCTATATGTTTTGGAGTGGAGTGGATGTATGTGGTGTGGAGTGGAGTGAAGTTGTGGGTTGGATTAGAATTGTTAGTTGTGGAATTGTGTGGTGTGAAGTGGATTTGTGTAGTGGAATTATCTGGCATGGCGTGCAGTGGAAATATGTAGATAGTAATTGTGTGATATTGAGTGTACTGGAATAATGTGGAGTGGGATTGTGTCTCCTAAAGTGTAATTATGTGGAATGGTATTTTGTGTTGTAGAGTGGTATGTTGTGTAGTTTAATTATGTGGTGTGCTGTTGAATTTTGTGGCATGATGTGGAATTGTGTGGTGCGAATTGGATGTATGTGGTGTGTTTTGTAATTGTGTTGTTGAGTTGAAAAATGTGGTTTGTTGTCGAATTATGTGGTGTGGAATGGAACTGTGTAGAGATGAATTGTGTGGTGTGGAAGTGTGTGGTGTTGAGTGAAATTATGCTGATTGTAATTATGTGGTATGGTGTGTGTTAGACCTGGCATCATTGGCGTGAGTCTCCCTTCCATTTTGACAGATTGCCTCCTCTGTTTTGATATGTTTTTGCTGGATTTATGCTTTCGGCACCGTGCCACTGCTAATCAGTGCCACAGTGCAAGTGCTCCCTATGTTAAATTGATGTACTAATCGGTTATTCCATGATTGGGTTATTTGATTTATCTGTCAGCACCTAGTACAGTTCGCCATGTGTGCCAAGGGCTTGTAAATCAAATGCTGCTGGTGGGCTTGCAGAACTGGTTGTGCCACCCACAGAAGCAGCTAGTAAAGTCTGTCTCAGGCCTGCCATTGCTATACCTGTGTGCAGCCTAGCACTGCCATGTCGACTTGGCCAAGTGCACCCACTTGCCAGTCCCTAAACCTTCCCTTTGCTTCATATTAGACACCACTATGGTAGGCCCAAGGGCAGGGTGTGTTGTAAGTATAAGGTAGGACATGCTCTGATGTGTGCAGCATGTTCTAATAGTGAGACACTAAAAACCTTGACCATATCAAATTGGAAGCACGCTGCAATTCCGATCTCCCGCCCCCCCTCTCATATTACTGCGGTCAGTGACCTCAATGATCATTACTCAGCATCCATTTCGAACATCCTGGATGATCTGGCTCCTCTAAAACTAAAAAGGTCACAAATCAAAGACAGAAACCCCTGGTTTTCTGATTCCCTCAACATGGAAAGGAGAACCCTAAGACAAACTGAAAGATCTGGAGACAGCGCCCCTCTGCTGAGCACCTTAAACTTCTCCGACAGGCAAGAAACTCTTACAACAAATTATGGGAGTACCCTATGCACACACAAGAATTAAATAAACATTTGAATAACAGTCATCATACAAAGTATACAATAGACAAAACAACAGAACGTAATAGAGATCTCATGTAAGAGAGTAATTTGCTAATATCCTTTATTGCGTTAAACAGCCAGCCGACACGTGTTTCATCGCCTATGCAAATCCTCAGGGCTCTATGTGGCTGTATCTACCTGAGATGTCGCTCTGCTGGTGATATTTCCGACCCAGCAGGGCCCGTGACCTAGGTAGAATTGTCTCTGGGTAAAGAAGTCCACACCCTAAATCCAGGAGTGGTAGATCACTGTGGTGCGTGGGCAACGTGTGGAAGGGTCATAAGAGCCGTATAGATCTAAAGATGGTGTAACGTTTGTTCGTGCCCAAGCATCGAGTGCGAACTTAGTACACAATCCCACAAGTCTTGGAAATGTCTGATGTACGTGAGTACAGGGAAAACCGCGTACTCCCGGGTCATCGTGTTCCTGCATACAGGAACACGGTGACCCGGGAGTACGCGGTTTTCCCTGCACTTCAGACATTTCCAAGACTTGTGGCATTGTGTACTAAGTTTGCACTCGATGCTTGGGCACGAACAAACGTTACATCATCTTTAGATCTATACGGCTCTTATGACCCTTCCACACGTTGCCCACGCACCACAGTGATCTACCACTCCTGGATTTAGGGTGTGGACTTCTTTACCCAGAGACAATTCTACCTAGGTCACGGGCCCTGCTGGGTCGGAAATATCACCAGCAGAGCGACATCTCAGGTCGATACAGCCACATAGAGCCCTGAGGATTTGCATAGGCGATGAAACACGTGTCGGCTGGCTGTTTAACGCAATAAAGGATATTAGCAAATTACTCTCTTACATGCGATCTCTACTACGTTCTGTTGCTTTGTCTATTGTATACTTTGTATGATGACTGTTATTCAAATGTTTAATTCTTGTGTGTGCATAGGGTACTCCCATCATTTATTTAGTTGGTGGATTTATTCTACCAACTGATGAGTGGTTCTAAGGGTTTTGCACTCACCCAGTTGCACCACTCCCACCTAGCACGTTATTTACTGGTGCGTACACAGATGGCAGTGAACCCTTAGCTAATCTGACTTTGAAAACCTTTGTGTATTTGGCTAAACTCTTACAACAAACACATCTTGAACTCAAAAAAAGAATACTTCAGATCGGAATTGTGGAATGCCAGAAACAGACCCCGCAAGCTGTTTGAGCTGATCAAGCACCAATCTAATAAACTGGCTAAATCTCAGAAATAATCCCCTAAATCACTAATATCCTCAGAGGAATTCTCCTCTTTCTTTACTGATAAAACCAAGTCACTTGAAACTGAACTCAATACCGCTGTTTATTCTCATCCACTCCCTGACCTCCCCCCCTTCTCTGCCCTACTCACACTGGCCCCACCTAAAAACCAAGCTCACTGGAATGACTTCGAATACTACGACGAAGAATCCATCTCTAAAGTCCTCTCTACCTTGAACCCCAATAACCACTTCAATGACCCCCTACCATCTAACTGCCTCACCCCGGTCACCCACGCCATTATCCCCTGCTGGACCTCAATAATCAACGCCTCACTTCAACAGGGCTCTATCCCTGACCCCTTGAAAGCCAGGCAAGTCCTTCCTATCCTAAAAAAGCCTTAGTTGGACCCCGCTTCCCCCGACAACTTCAGACCTATCTCCAATATCCCTCTGTTAGCTAACGTGTTAGAAAAATGTGTCCAACAGCAACTAAGTCAGCACATCAATAACTTCCACCTATTGGACAACCTTCAATCTGGCTTCAGACCGGGGCACAGCACGGAAACCACTATGCTGCACATCGTGGATGATGCTCTCCAAGCCCTTGACCAAGGCAATACCTGCCTTCTAATCTTCCTAGATCTATCCTCCGCCTTCGATACGGTCAACCATGATAAGCTACTCGAACGTCTTAATCTCAGGATGTGGCTCGATGGTGTTGTCCTAGATTGGTTTAGGTCCTTCCTTCATAACCGATCTCAAAGATTCCTCATAAATGGCATTCTTTCAGGTCCCACCCCAGTCACAGTAGGTGTCCCCCAAGGCTCAACCTTATCCTCACCCTCTTTAATCATTATTTAGAACAACTCACTGAAGTTCTCCGTACCGCCAACATCTCCTACCATATGTACGCGGACGAGACCCAGATATACATCAATATTTCATCACTTGAGGAGATCATTACCTTGAATGAGACCCTGAAACTAACTGTCCAATGGCTTGCCGCTAACCAATTAAAACTCAATGCAACGAAAACCGAATTCCTCCTGATCTCCCCCTCCAAAGCCAACCCTGAGATCGAGACTTGGATCAAAGCTATCACAGCCTTAAATTGCCCGCCGACCATTGTGTGCCAAATCCCTGTGCATACTCCTCGACAGTAACTTGAACATGCGTGACCACATCAACTCAATGACTAAATCAGCCAGATTCCACCTGAGCTACCTGTGGAAGTTGAAACCCTTCATAGATGCTCTAGACTTAAAAATGGCAGTCCAAGCACTAGTCATATCAAGACTGGAATATGGGTGTTCCACCCTCACTGGTTTACCCAAAATCTCCCTGGCTCCTCTAAAAGCCTGCCTCAACGCGGCCGCAAGATTACTCACAGGCACCAGGAAATTTGATCGCAATTCTCCACATCTGAAAGCACTAAACTGGCTCCCTATGGAGGCTAGAATACAACAGAAAATTGCTTGCATCACTCACAAGGCCCTCTACACAAACTCCCTTGCCTACTGCCTATCTGCCGCAGAAACTGGTGATCTCTGGAGGAACTAGGAACTCCCGGTCCGCTCGAAACCTCCTGCTCCAACCTACTCGCTTTCAGAAAAAAGAACCTACAATAGGGCATTCTCCGGAGCAGCACCAAGAATCTGGAACTCTCTCCCGCCTGACATCCGAAAAATCCCCTCTCTATCACGTTTCAAGGAGACCAAAACCTTTTTCATGGGCAAATTTCTAGGCTAATGACATGTTTGCATCTACCACAGTGTGCCTATCGCATACTTAACTATTGCCTCCTCTGCTGCCTATCAACTCGCCCTGATACGTAATCCTGTGTGGCTTTTGTTTTTTGCTTTTACTTGGACAACTATAACTGTATCCTATGCTCCTCATCTTCCCTATCCCTCCCCAAACCCTGTATATTTCTGCACTTGAGTTTTTGTTGCCTTCTTATCTTGCTTTGTTGGCTTGTTTACCATGTAACGGTGTAAAGCGCTCTGATACCCTCACGGGTCAAGTTCGCGCTCTATAAAACATTAAAATAAATAATAATAATAAATAAATAAATTAATTACAGCCATTTTCGTTTTTCACTCATGAAGGCTACCTGTTCTCATAGGTTAGAATGGGCAGTTGGATTATTACATTTTGATAATCCTAACTGACTCAGGGAACATGGTAGAAATTCAAATTTAGTATGCCTGAACTTAGAATAATAAAATACATCTTTTGGTAAAGTTTATTTTAATATTCTGTGTTTGCAAATACCACTTTTAGAAAGCAGGTATTTGCTTGCCTAACCATTTGAGCCTGCCTCTGCTGGGTTGTGTATTCCTTGTCTGTGTTTGTGAGTGACAGGGCTGGGGAATTCCAGGAGACAGGCTGGGGCAGTCCAGTGGTGAATAAGGAGATCTGCATCTAGATGGGAGGGAGGATTTGCACCTGGGACCTGAATAGGGCTGGGCCTTCCTTCTACAATACTGGCTCCACCTCCTGTGGCTTGTCTGATGTCTCTGCCCTGCACTGTGAAAGGAGAGGAGGAATCATGTCAACAGAGTGCTCCAGAGCTGTATCTTTCCTCCCCTGTGCTGGCTCCACCTCCTGTGGGGCGGCTGATGTCTCTGCCCTGCACAGTGAAAGGAAGAAGAGAGTCATGTAAACAAAGTGCTCAGGGACTGGTTTGGACTAGGCAGAGGCCTCTATGCCTTCAGAGAACAAAGGATTTTGGGGTATAAGTATTGGGACCCTGATCCCAAGAAATTAGTTCATTTCTGGAACAAGAAACCTTTCTGCCAAGGAGAAGAACCAAGGAAGCTGCAGGAGTTTGGACTGCCCCTCTGCCAGTGTGCTGCTTGCTGGGTTGGCCTGCAGTGGTTGCTTCATTGCCAAGGGAAAGGAGAAGGAACTTTGTAAGGACTTTCATCTACAGAATATTCTCCAAGGGCTTGAACTGTGCTTGCCTCCTGCTGAAGTTTCAGGGACAAAAGACTTCACCTCCAGCTCGCTCCTGAATTTCCTTGCTGGGAATTCTGACTCGAGACACTTGCGTGCCGCTGGGAGCTGGAAGCATGACGCATCAAGAAGAAGCATGTTGATGCCGCACATGAAATCGCCGCAACGCTGGAGAAGCGAGCCTTCCCCGCATCTCCCTGGAAGCGTGTGTTCATCGAAACTGCCTGCTGTCGCATCACCGGAGAAGTGTGACGCCATCGAGAGAGTCGCCATCGCATCACCGGAGAAGCATGTCACAGGGCCTGTCATGGCTCCAAAGTACAGAGTCGTCGCAAGGCTGCCAGGGCACCATCGTCATCGCATCGCCATATCAAGGGCGCCATCTTCTCGCATCACAACCGGATAATCGCATCGCATCCAGACGCCATCTTGCTCACCGCAACGGGCCCACAGGCCGAGAATCTATGCATCACCTCCGCACCGGTAAGGCTCACGACGAGTCCCCTACTCTGCGCAAACATTGAGGAAGGACGCAACCGTTCCCCCGTGTCACAGAACCGACACATCTCACCTTCTGCGAGCCTTTTGTTCACTTTGCGTTACGCATCCAGGTACTTTGTTGAGAACGTTGTCGCATTTACCAACAACTTGAACTAAGAGACTTTAATCATCTTTTAAGCAATCTTAAGTGTGGTATTGTGGATTTTTGACGTTTGTGGTCTTGTGTTTGAGTCTATATAAAGAATACTTATTTTTATAAAACCTGTGCTGTGTCCATCTGTAGTGTTTTCACTGTATTCCTGTGTATATTCACAAATGCTTAACACACTGCCTCTGAGATAAGCCTGTCTGCTTGTGCCAAGCTACGAAGGGGGTTAACAGGGGTTATTAAGGAGTGTAATCCCCTTATCCTGACTTAGAAGTAAGGGTCCCTAGTTGGACAAAGGTGAATACCATTGCCAACTATAGATCCCCAAATCTAACAGTGTGGAATATATTTGTGTGCATTGTGTTACCAAGTTAGCCCAAAGAGAAAGTAAAGAGCTCCCAAGGAGAGATGTATGCAATATGTGTGTGTGTCATGTATTGATGTATACATTATAGATGTTCTGCAGGGAACAGTGGAAGACTGGGAGAGTGGGTGACCCTGTTGGCAACGTCAGTTGCCTTGTAAATTTTTGCCTGCCTTTCTTTGCGGGAGGGCCACCTAGCCAGGAGCCTGTGCCCTCTTCCTGTTCTGGGCCTGCTGTTCTGGATGGCGCTTACCTGCTCTGCTCTCCTCCCGCTGCCGCAACACGTCTCCATCTTTCTTTGCGGCCGCTGTGAGGGGGAGGGTTCAGGCAGCACGGACTACAGGCTCCAGCCTGCAATGCGGCCGGAAGCCGCCAACGCGACATACGCGCCTGGAGGCGCTTTAAAACCAGCCTCTTTCCCGGTGGAGCAGGGGACCCTGTTGGCAACGTCGGTTGCCTTGTAAATATTTGCCTGCCTTGCTTTGCGGGGGGGCCACTTAGCCCGGAGCCTGTGCCCTCTTCCTGTTTTGGGCCCGCTGTTCTGGACGGCGATTACCTGCTCTGCTCTCCTCCCGCCGCCGCAACACGCCTCCATCTTTCTTTGCGGCTGCTGTGAGGGGGACAGTTCAGGCAGCGAGGACTACAGGCTCCAGCCTGCAACGCGGCTGGAAGCCGCCAACGCTACATACGTGCCAGGAGGTGCTTAAAACCAGCCTCTTTCCCGGTGGAGCGGGGGACCCTGTTGGCAATTTCGGTTTCCTTGTAAATTTTTGCCTGCCTTGCTTTGCGGGGGGGCCACCTAGCCCGGAGCCTGTGCCCTCTTCCTGTTCTGGGCCCGCTGTTCTGGACAGCGCTTACCTGCTCTGCTCTCCTCCCGCCGCCGCAACAAGCCTCCATCTTTCTTTGCGGCCGCTGTGAGGGGAGAGTTCAGGCAGCGAGGACTATAGGCTCCAGCCTGCAACGCGGCCGGAAGCCGCCAACGCGACATACGCACCAGGAGGCGCTTTAAAACCAACCTCTTTCCCCGCGTCGTGGGAGCGCGCGGGAGAAGCCCGAGACAAGGGCGGGACAGTCTGTGGCAGTCCGGGGCTGGACAAGGCTGGGCTGGGCCACATCCCTTGGTCGTTGCAGCTGAGGTTGTCAGGGTCTAGAGCATCGTGCGCCTGCCAAAACTTCAGTTCCCATGATACCCAGGGCCCGAACTACAGATCCCATGATCCCCGGCGGTACTGCAGGATATGGCAGGGCGGACCCAGGTGATCGGGGCTCGTTATTCTACTGTTGTAGTGGGAGCGACTGGTTCCCGAAGTACCTGTATCCTGCTATCTACGGGGGACTGAACTGAGGTCTCCGTTGCTTCCAGGGGAATGAAGCATTCGGTACTGTGATCGCGCGCTGGCATTCGGCTCGGAGCTGATTTCTGCTCGAGCATATCTGTGCGTCGCGGCTGTGAGGACTTTTGTTTGGATGTTTTGGATTCATTTCACTCTGAGGAGAATACTCAGTGGTGAGCTCATCTCGGGGTTTTGGTTTCGCTTCCAGTGGCGGAGTGCAGGGGGGGGAGAGAACCTCCGCACTACCGTCATGAAGATATGACGTGATATGTACATTGCTCTGTGGATTATAAATGCCAAAGCGGATGGCAGTAGTGAAGGAACTACGCCATGCCGTGTTTGGTTTAACTTTGTAACCTTTGGTAGAGTGTGTGGCACATAAGTGCTTTTCATAGCGGTGGAGGATTCTGCTGGTAGTAACTAGGATTCATTTCAGCTAGAAGCACAGTGCTTGTAGCGCTCCATTGGGATTTGGCGTTCTTGGATCGAACCACTTTGTATTTCTTTGAGTTTGGATTATTCTTCAGAGCTTCAGTTTTCGGAATAAGGGGTAGGTTTCTAGTGAGAACTTGTGTTATAGGCAGATGGAAATCACCACATTTGTTTATAAAGGTTTCTTGTGTTGTGCAGGACCGAAGGAAGTCAGAAGGAACAGCTATATGAAGGTCATGCACAAGGCTTCCTACAGGTGAATCATAGCGCCCTTTTGTCTAGTGAGACTGTAATGAGAGTAGGGTTAAGAATTGTATTAACCATTGTGTGTTTTTTCTTACTGCTTCTTTTCCCTTGCTGACCCTTCCTTCTTCCCTTTATTCTTTAGGGTTTTTTCCCCTTTTTGGAGTTTTTCCCTCACCGTATCGTCTGAACACCCTGTGAGATACATTCAGGGTGTTTGGAAGGTCCGGAGGTGGAGCATTGTTGCTCCATGTGGATCCTGCGGAGGGCAATCCTGACAGAATAACGAGCCCACGAATTTCACTCTGCCCGGTCCATGTGTAGGAACAATGGCGTCTATGGAGGATGTGTTGCATGCTCTGGTATTGGTGCAGCAGGAGTTGGCCACATCTAAGGCCGAGACAGCTGCTTTAAGGGAGAAGGTGGACCGGTTGGGGGGTAACCCTTTTAATGCTTCTGCCCCAGCCTCCTCTGTGCAGGTTACAGTACCTCCTCCCATTCGTCTGGCTACTCCTGAACGGTTCTCAGGTGATCCCCGCAAGGTGCATGTGTTTATGACTCAGGTTCTACTGCATTTTTCCTGTAAGCCATCTTCATTCCCTACTAATCATTCGAGGGTGGCCTTTGTTATCTCATATTTGGTTGGGGATGCGGCTGATTGGGCGGTGCCTTTAGTAAAGCGCGATGATGCTATCCTGTCGGATTGGACAGCGTTTATAGCAGAATTCGAGAGAGTGTTCGACCGAAGGGCTACATCCTTTAGTGCTGATCGAGAGCTGTTGGAATTGAGGCTAGGCAGGGGAGAACTAATTACTTACCTTACAGCTTTCAACAGGCTAGTGCCTGAAACAGAATGGCCAGAGGAGAAAAGAATGTCCCTTTTTTATCAGGGGTTAAAAGACGATTTAAAGGATGTGGTGGCACAGGTTGATCCCCAGTCTACTTCCTATGTTGATATGGTGAATCTGGTGTTAAGACTGGATAGCCGTTTGTCTGAAAGAGGGAGCAATAGAAGAAGATGGGAAAGAGGAACATACAGTAGTGAAAGGAGCCCTCGTAAGGTAACGGGGGGATCAGAAACCACTCCTGAACCAATGAAGATAGGAGCCCTCAGGGCGCCTTTGTCAAGAGAAGAGAGGGAAGTGAGAAGAGTACAGGGCTTATGCATGTACTGTGGGAAGAAGGGGCATTATGTTCTGGAATGCCCCTCCAAACCCAAGACTTCGGGTAATGTCAACAGATTCAAAAAGGTGGCTGTATCCAAGACGTTGCAGGATGTAGAACCAAAAGAGGATATTAAACCTCGGTATGAAGGTGGACAGGAATGGAAACTCACATCTCTGTCCTCTTTCGGAAAAGACGAAACAGAATCGCATTTAGCGGTTGTCATGACACTCGAATGCGAACTAGAGCAACATCAGGTTATGGTGATGTTGGATTCCGTAGCCACAGGCAATTTCATAGACGATGGTCTGGTAACACGGTTGGCCTTGCCTCGTGTTCCTATGGAGAATCCAGAAGAAGTATTAGCGGTGGATGGGCAACCTTTGACATCGGGTCACATAACTGAAAGAACTAGTGAGTTGGGGTTGTCTTTGATATTGCAGGGATTTGTGCATTCTGAGAACTTGACTTTGAACATAATTGCTGCGCCTCAGTATGAGGTCATTTTGGGCATGCCGTGGTTACGGAAACACAATCCGGTGGTGGACTGGCAGACGAAAACGTTCCATTTTGTACTAGAGAATTACCAGGATCACTTAGTGCCATGTGCTCCTGCTCATGTTGCGGTGTTGGCTACCCCATTCTTGGCAGCAACTGCTGTAGAAACGGATGTTCAACTACCCGTTGAATACGTGTCTTATAGGGATGTGTTCAGTGAGACTAAAGCGGAAACCCTACCTCCACACAGGGAGTATGACTGCCGCATTGATTTGGTGGAGGGGGCCACGATACCATCATGCAGAGTATACGCTTTGTCTGTGCCTGAAACCACCCACTTGAAAGAATACATCGATCATTATTTACGTTTGGGGTTCATCCGGCCCTCTTGCTCTCCAGCTGCCTCCCCTCTGTTTTTTATAGCGAAGTCCAACTGGGATCTGAGGGTTTGTGTGGACTATCGCGTCTTGAACAAGAATACCATACGTAACCGTTATCCTCTCCCCCTCATTTCAGTCTTGCTCAACCAGGTGAGAGAGGCTAAGATCTATACCAGTCTAGACTTACGTGGGGCTTATCACCTGGTCAGGGTGAGAGAGGGGGACGAGTGGAAGACGGCATTCAAGACGCGATATGGTCTTTATGAATATCTGGTCATGCCCTTTGGGCTTTGTAATGCTCCTGCAGCGTTTCAATTTTTCATAAATGATGTGTTGAAAGAGTATGTGGACCATTTTGTGGTGATGTATATTGACGACATTTTGATTTATTCTCCGGATGTCTCATGTCATACGGCCCAGGTGTGTAAGGTTCTGGACAAACTAAGGGAGCATTGCTTATATGTGAAACTGAGCAAATGTGAGTTTGGGGTACAGGAGGTGGAGTTTTTGGGTGTGAATCTCAGCCCACGCGGATTGCAGATGTCTGGGAGGAAGGTACAAGCGGTACAGGATTGGCCAGCCCCTAAGAACGTGAGGGAAGTGCAGAGTTTTTTGGGGTTCGCCAATTATTACCGTCGGTTCATTCTACACTTCTCTCAGACAGCTGTCCCCATTACCAGGTTGTTAAGAAAGGGAATGCCTTTTGTATAGTCCAGGGAGGCGGAGGAGGCATTCCAGACTCTAAAAAGGGCTTTCACCACAGCACCAGTGTTGGCACACCCTGTTTTGGAACATCCCTTCATAGTCGAGGCAGATGCTTCGGATGAAGCCATAGGGGCGATCCTTTCCCAGAGAGATCCACACAACGGTCAGCTCCATCCTGTTGCTTACCTGTCAAAGAAGTTGAGCTCGGCTGAGGTCAATTACACTATAGCAGAGAAAGAACTGTTGGCTATAAAGAGGGCCTTTCAGGAATGGAGGCCTTATCTCTGGGGGGCTTGTCAGGCAGTGACGGTATATACCGATCACCGGAATCTCCAATACATGACCTCAGCGAGACATCTAACGCAAAGGCAAATGCGTTGGATGCTTTTCTTTTCCGAATACAACTTTGTGGTGACCTTTAGACCCGGCATCGAGAATAGGAAGGCAGATGCTCTGTCAAGACAAGAGATACCCGTAGAACAGCATAAGGAAGAACAACAATCCATCATCCCTTCAGCTAAGGTACCTGGATCTCAGTGCAGCCTTCGACACAGTTAACCATCGTGTCCTTCTCCACCGACTCGCGGCAGCAGGGATCACCGGGACGGCACTCAGCTGGATAGAATCCTTCCTCACCGGACGCACGTTCCAGGTATGGGACGGCAATTACCACTCATCCACCCTCCCCCTCACAAGCGGGGTCCCTCAGGGATCTTCCCTGAGCCCGACGCTTTTTAATGCATATATGGCCCCTCTTGAAGACGTGGTGACACCATTTGACATAAAAATGGTAAGCTACGCTGATGACACTCAACTGGTCGTCTCCTTATCCCAACTAGTCGACCACCCAGAGAACCTGGCCAACTGTCTCACACAAATCCACAGCTGGATGAGTGATTCATCATTAAAATTAAATGGGTCTAAGACGGAAGTGATGCTCCTGGGAAAACAATGGGCGACCATCCCCCCAACAGTCTGGCCTGACGTGTACGGAGAAATCCCTCCTCCGAAGCGTGAAATCAAAACCCTTGGAGTGTGGCTAGAACCTGAGCTCACCATGAAGACGCAAGCGGCCAAAACTGCGGGGACCTGTTTTGGGCTCATGCGTACTACCCGTAAGATTCTCCCCTTATTACCACCTGCTTCCAGGAAACTCCTTATCCAGGGACTAGTATTGTCCCGTCTGGATTATAGCAACATGGTCTACCTCGGAGCCCCAGAGGCCACATTGACGAGACTGCAGCGGACACAGAACGCTGCAGCACGTCTGCTCATGAACCTTCCCTCGAGAGTGTCAGCAAAACCAGCCCTCAAGGCCCTGCACTGGCTCCCTGTGCGCCAAAGGGTGGAATTCAAAGCCATGTGCACGACACACAAACTAATCAACGGATCTGGCCCTGCGATCCTCAGCAGCTTGGTCACCCCCTACAAAGCATCCAGATCCCTCCGTTCGGAGAATGAGCACTTAGCCAACATCCCCAAATCCAAAAGGACACGCACAGGAGGACGACGATTCTCGGTTCAAGCGGCCATGGGATGGAACTCCCTCCCACGCACCCTCAGACTGGAATCCAGTTACCTGGTTTTTCGCAAAAAACTGAAAACGCACCTATTCCCGAAATAAATGTCCCTCCTCCCTTCCCTTCCCTCAATGGATATCAGCCTTTTTACAGCGCGGGGATGCCCTTGGGTCACCAGGCGCTATACAAATCGCTAAATAAATAAATAAATAAATAAGGTGGTTTGTGTGATTCGAGCTGAAAAGTTTTTGGATGACATCAAGGGTTCTAGGTCTTCGGGGTCTTGGGTCCGTTGGGCTGCTGCCAAGCCGGGCAGGAAGGTGAGACAGGGATTGCCTTTTCAGGGGGCGTGTTTGTTTTTACCTACTGATGAGATACGAAAGAAAGCCTTTTGTTGGTGTCATGACGCTCCAGCAGCAGGACACCCAGGGGTTACCAAGACTGTGAGCTTGCTCAGAAGACATTTTTGGTGGGAGTCCTTGGTCAGGGACGCTACCCGATGGGTAGGGAGGTGTGAGACGTGTGCCAGAGCAAAAGGGGAAACTACCAAAAGGAAAGGTCTGTTGACGCCTATGCCCACACCTGATCGCCCATGGCAGAACATAAGTCTAGATTTTATCACAGGCTTACCTTGGATCAGGGAAAAACCGCTGTATTGGTGGTAGTGGACAACTTAACGAAAATGGGACATTTTATACCTTGTGTAAATCTCCCCACGGCTGGTCAAACAGCTCAGTTGTTGGCCTCCCAGGTCATAAGATTACATGGCATCCCAAGAGTAATCGTGTCTGACAGGGGACCTCAGTTCATCGCTCGTTTTTGGAGAATGTGGTGCAAGGCGCTGGGTATTGAGTCAGCGCTCTCTACCAGCTTCCATCCCCAAACAGATGGACAGACTGAATGTCTAAACCAGACTTTAAAGAAGTATTTGCGCTGCTACTCCAAGGAAGCACATGAATCTTGGGTGGAATTGTTATGGATTGCTGAGTTGGCGTACAACAATTCATGGCACAGTTCAACAGGCATGTCGCCTTTCAAGGCTAATTTTGGCTATGATGCTAATACATTGCCAATCAATATCCCCGCTGAATTGCATACTCATCCCTCTGTGAGGGAACGTGTTCAGACCTTAAGGAAGGTTCATAAAGGGGTACAACAACATCTGCTTAAGGCTAAAGAGGTGTACAAGCGATGGGAGGATAGACACCGTGATCCTGGTCCTCAGTTCGAGGTAGGGGACAAGGTGTGGCTCTCCACAAGGTACATACGTTTCAAGTTGAGGAGCGTTTTCCATCCTCGCTTCATTGGTCCCTATCTCATCGTGAAATGAATCAACCCTGTAGCGTATAAGTTGAAGTTGCCCAACACGTTGAGAATACATCCGGTGTTTCATGTGCACTTGTTGAAGAGAGCCCTCACATCGCGCAGAACGGCGCCCCCTCCTGTTGCTTGCGATGGGAATGTGGAGTACGAGGTGAGGTCTATTTGTGACTCCAAGATGCGCAGGGGGGTGCTTTGGTATCTGGTCTCGTGGAAGGGATATGGGACCGAGGATGACTCTTGGGAGCCATGGCATAACGTACATGCTCCTAGGGCGGTCCGTTCCTTCCACTCAAGGTTTCCTACCAAGCCCGGTCCTAGGAGGCGCTTGGGAGGAGGGCGTACTGTCAGGGTCTAGAGCATCGTGCGCCTGCCAGAACTTCAGTTTCCATGATACCCAGGGCCCGAACTACAGATCCCATGATCCCCGGCGGTACTGCAGGATATGGCAGGGCGGACCCAGGTGATCGGGGCTCGTTATTCTACTGTTGTAGCAGGAGCGACTGGTTCCCGAAGTTCCTGTATCCTGCTATCTACGGGGGGACTGAACTGAGGTCTCCGTTGCTTCCAGGGGAATGAAGCATTCGGTACTGTGATCGCGCGCTGGCTAGCGCGTTTGTTTATTTTAATAGCATTCGGCTCGGAGCTGATTTCTGCTCGAGCTTATCTGTGCCTCGCGGCTGTGAGGACTTTTGTTTGGATGTGTGGAAATAAAATTGACAATAGTGCCCCATCATTTCCCTGTTTCTGCCTGACAGCCATTTTTCTCAGACAAACACCCATTTTGTGTCTGACATGCTCTCAGCAACTTGTCTGAAAACTGTCCTTCACATCCCCATTGAATCTTGCACAACCCACTGCTCCTTGTGGTCGAGCCAATTCCAAGAAGCCTGCCTGTGTGCCTTCCCCCAGTTGTGCCAGAGACTCAGCCACATCCTGTCCATTGTTGGTAACTCAGCCTGTCACACCAACTGCCCTGTGACCACCCCCAACTGAAAGAGGAAGCACAAGGTTGTACACTGTGAACACACACATTTCTGTGGTTCTGCCAATTCTGGGAACCAGCAGCAGATAGTTCCTGTTCTTAACTGTAAGACACCCTGCACCTGGCATCTTAGTTCATTGACCACCCCTTCCTGTGCTTCAGCCCATTCCCAGAACCAGCAGATAGTTCCTGTTTTAAGAAGTAGTTACTGCAAGCCAGAGAGCAGATGGTCTCTGTTTTACACAAGATAGTTCCTCTTTTTGACTCTTGTGGTTCAGCCAATTCCCAGAACCAGCAAGATAGCTCTCTGTTTTACACAAGATAGTTCCTGTTTCTGACATGAAGCACGAGCACAAACCCCAAATGAGGAAGCCTCCCCCTTCCAACTGTCAGACTATTTCACATCGCAAGTCCCCTCACGAAGCCTAAGACACGCCCCCATTTCTTCACAATCTGCTCCTCTTGCTGATCTTTGTTCCTCTATCTGTCACGACCTGTTTGTTCCTCTATTTTGCCTCGTGACCAAGACTGTATAAATGTCCTGCTGTTGAAAATAAAGCTCCCCCACTTCAAGAGAGGGACTTGAGAGATTGCTCCTGTGCCCGCTTGGTGCTGGAAGCGCTCCCCTTAACTGGAGTTATTGGTCTCCTCCTCCTTCATTTGAGCACCACGGACTCCTCACTTTGCATTGACAAGAAATTATGATTTATTAAGCATAGAAATTCAGAAATGAGGTAATAAGTAAATTTAATTTACCACATTAATTGGCGCCCGGAACAGGGACATTCCCTTTCCCCCACGCGCTGCCGATATTGGACCCGGTACTGTCCCCTCCTCACCGTTGACGGACTTCAAAAGTGCACAACGCGGGGAATTCCCGCTAACTCCCTCGAGGCGAAGAGGGGGACCGACTGCGGCCCAGCATCCACACGAGGCGGTGAGGAAATAGCGGAATGTCCTGAACCAAAGCCCAACCTGCGAAGCAGACGAGTCGAAGGTTCTACAAATCCCACCTTGAAACTGCGCGCCGCGTTTTTCCAAAATCTTCAAGAGGCCTTCCAGGTTTTTTTTGGTGAGTACTGCTGAAAAGTATAAAAACGAACCCACAGCTTTTGTGGGGGCGGTAAAGATACGCGTTTTGTTGGTTTCTCACCTATCTTTGGTGAGGACTACTAAAACTAGTATAAAAGACGGACTCACTACCTTGTGGGCACGGTAAAGATACATGTTTTTGTGTGTTTCTCACTTATTTTGTGAGGACTACTAAACTAGTATAAAAGACGGACTCACCTCTTTCGTGGGTACGGTAAAGATATTTGTATGTTTGTGTTTTTCTCACTTCTAAAATCTTTGAAAGTCTTGCCATCATGCCTATTTTCTCGAAAATACGTAAGATGGCAACCAAAAGGAGTATTCTTGAGAAGGAAATTCCCCTTCCTCCTCGGGATACTCCAGGACACTTCATGTATGCAAAACATGGTGTCGGTGCACTTATTTATTGTGATTTATGGGTGGATTATACTAAAGACCAAGAACACAGATATAGATGGCCTGAAAATGGTACTTTTGACATGGAATGTATTATAAAATTAGAGGAACAGTTATGGAAGAAAAAGAGAGTCCGCCAGTCACAGAGTGACTCAGTAGAGTTATGGAGAAAAGAAGCCCATAGGAGGCAACAGAAGGAATTGCATAAAGTTGAAAAGGGTAAGAGAATGTCAGAGCAGGCCAAGAAAGAACAGTTACAAGAAATAGGGAAAGAAGTAGTTAGTGAAAGGAATAAAAGGGAACAATCAGCCATTTCTAGTGGTTTTTATCCTGTATTGCCATCTGCACCTGAAAACATTAACATTGCATCAGCACAACCTACCGCCCCATCACCAGAGGATACTTTCACCAATTTCCTCTTAGATACTCCACCACCCTATGAAGTTCCAGTAATTCAACACCATCTGCCTCCGCCACCCCTTTTACAACATAACGCACCACCTCTCACTCCAGAAGGGGGTGCCGTAGGTCCAGACCCAGGTAAAACAATTCCCGACTGCCCCTATGACCCGACTCCGAGCAACACAGGGGAGGCGGGCCGAATAAGTAAAATACTTCATGACTCCTGGGAAGAAATAAGACATCTACCAGCAATTGACACGTTTCTTCAAGCGGCCTCTGAGTTTCTTCGTACTGGAGAGAACTCACGAGCCATTAACGCTATGACTACAAGAAGATCACACCCTGTAAAAATGCACATGTATAGGTTCCTCCTTTGCTGCTTCATAAAACACATACAAGCAGAGGAAAGAAATGTACCAGTTTCACTTTTTGAATTATTAGATTCCGCATCCGACCACACTAGTCTAGAACTTATAAATGATGCACTAGACAGGTTCACCCGTAAGGTGACCCGTATTCTGCAAAACTTGCAAACAAATGAAGAGAATAAGAAACTTGAGGAGGAAATTACTGAACCTACTGAAAAAGTCCTACCCGTTCGTTCTTCCGCCCTTAATTTACGAACACCCCCGCCTACATTCCTCCAAGGTCACTCTGAACGGTCATCTCCAGATGAGTTATTTGAAAATACATCCAATGCATTAGACTACTGGTTAGACCAGGAACCTCCACTTACACCGGAGGAGGAGGAAATAGCCAGAACTGCGACCCTATGGGTCTCTCAATATAAGATATATGACAATGATCTCATAGCCCAGCTTTTTCTAGCATTACCACGCTCACATCAAAGATTAGCAAGTCTCTACATAGTACAACATCTCATCACACTCAATGACACTCATTTTAAACATGATCCAAGACTCGAGCATTTTCTGTCTGACTGCGCTGATAACATGTTCCTCCACAATAGTTCAGTTTTTCTCAACACATTTATAGATTTTAGACAGAAATACCAGAAAAAGACTGAATATAAATCTTTCAATAATACGTGTGGATCAACTAATAGACTCCCTCAAACACGCCAGTTCCCCATGAGAGAGGTCCACCCCAGAGCTGACACAAATGGAGCGCTACAACGCGTCTTCATTTATGTACCCTTGACAAAACTTGAGTTACTAAGGATGAAAGAGATGGTTCCCTCCCACTCAAAGGATCCTGCTGGATTCTTTAAGGAATTAGGAGATGTATTAATGATGGGAACATATACTCTTTCTGATATCACAGCAATTCTGAAAGTATTGTTGCCATCAGGTATATATGACAAACTAAGAGAAAAAGATTGGGAAATAGCAGGTGAACACATTAGATGGACTGAACTTCAGAAGGACGAAAATACTAGAGTAGCAGGTCAAGGTATAGGAGACAGACTAAAAGCACTTCCTGGCACTATTTTAAAGGTGCTACCACAGTTACTTACAGTGAAAAAGGAGGACTGGGATGCCATTTTCTCCTGCAAACAGAAACATGGTGAAGACATTGGAGATTATTACACTAGACTTGAAAAGTGTTTTGCGGAAAATAGCGGCCTTACGCCGACAAGTGAAGCTTACCCGCATCTGTTTGTTTCCAAATTAGTAGATAACGCCTTGCCAGCCATTAAGGACAGAGTACTAAAAGTAGAAAGTACCTGGCAAGCACATACACCTCCATAGGTGTTACAAATTCTACAATATCACCAGAATCGCATTAGGGATGAAGAAGAAAATGATAAACGCATGAAAGATACAAAGATGAAAGCATTAGTAGCCCAAACTGCACCCCAGCGTCAACAGACACCAAGTAGCCAGACACATATAAAAAGCACTTGTAATTATTGCAAAAAGATGGGACACTTCGTTAAAGATTGCCCTGTCTTAAAGCACAATTTGGCTACTGGTAAGACCCAGCCACGCCCATATCAGCCAAAACATAATGGTTCCCTAGACAGTTCAACACCTTCAGTTCCACTGACAACACAAATGGCCCAAATGAATATTATAGACAGCGCCTACACTGAATATTACCCAGATTCTCATGATGTTGCCCAGAGAGAGAAGATGACAAACTGCCCCTAATCCCCATTCCAGTAGATCAGACAGGTCCATTTATAGAGGTCCGACTTCTTGGGGAGGATAGGAAGTTTCTACTAGACACTGGGGCCAGTAAAACAACAATAAGCCATCAAGAGGTCCCAGAGGCTCCTCTCTCGGGTTCAAAAAGTATTTCTCTGGGTTTCTCGGGACAACCTGTGACAAACGTCACGTCAAAGCCACTGCCCTTGCAGGTTGGTCCCCTCATGACAACTTGTCACGGGGCGGGTCACCCTGATACTGACTTAGACTGGTGGTCGGCTGTTCCCCCCCTCTCACCTGTCTCTATTCCCGACTCACAGACTGCGGATACCTGGCCGGAGGAGTGGGCTTCTTCCGACTACAGGTCACGGTGGGAGCTGAGAGACGACGAGGCGTATGGACCCTTTAAGGATCCCGGCTGTGTGGAGGAAACCCCGCCCCCCTGGGCGATGACAATGTCAAAAGGCAGCACAACCCGGAAGAGATTGAACAGCAGTTCCAGAGCAGAAGGCGAGGTCCGAACGCGAGACTGGAAAGCGGAGACGAGCGGAGCGGGAGAGACGACCCTGACGAGCCCAGCAGAGGACTACAAGCCAGGAGGCCAACGACCCGGCGATCCGCCCTGCCCGAGGGAGAAACGTGGCTTTCCAAGGTACGGGGCAGAGTGGCGGGCTGGGTGACACGCAGTCAACCAAACGAGTGAATGAGCCTGTGTACATAGTGTGTAATCTTCCGCCAAGCAACCCCCCCTCCCTCACGAGCACCGAGAGCACCTGAACGGATGTGTGGTGGAGACACTAGAGCACAAGGTTTCCCTCACTCCCCGGCCCCATACACCTTGTATATAAAACGGAACGAGTATTAATGGTTCCTACATTTCTGTTTCTCTCCATGGGATGTGCCTAACCCGAGAGGGAGTTACCGGTCAAGACTTCTACCCCCGAGAACCAGAGGCCTGGCTGACTACGGAGCCCGGCGAGGGAGAAACACCCTGGAACATCCCATTTTTCCCCGAGGCGTCAAGACGGAGCCGGACGAGTTTGCCCGGTTGAGAGTGTCAAACCGGAGACGCAAAGCTTATCTCAAAATAAAGCCTTCTTTAAAAAGTCTATTCCAGGTGTCAGACTCCATACCTACAGTACCTACCAATCCCGAACCCCAACACAACTACAGATCTTATATTGACAAAATCATGTCCAGAAAACTTGCTTGGTATAAAAACATTGAAAGAATTAGGAGCTGTCATTGTTTGCTCACCTACAGATGTCAGACTATTTCTGCGAGATTTCAAGGGCCACTACACAAGTAGAGAATTAGATGAGCGTTTGAAAGATTTGCCACACACCCTGTGGGCCACTGATTCCACCACAGTAGGATGTAAGGAAATAACACCTCACAAGGTTACACTGAAAGAGGGAGCCCAATACCACGCATAAGGCAATACAAAATTCCACCTCAGGCTGAACAAGCATTAATGTTAATTATTCAGGACCTAATACAGTCAGGTGTGATTAAGGAAACAACTTCTAACATTTGCAATTCCCCTGTTTTACCAGTCCATAAAAAAGTGGAACCAGGAACACCACCTGTCTACAGACTAGTGGTGGATTTGAGAGAGCTTAATAAATGTGTCGTTCCACAACACCCTGTGGTTCCAGACATCTCCACCCTACTCACAGCCATAGATGAGGAAGCAATGCATTTTTCAGTCATTGACTTGAAAAACGCATTCTTTAGCATACCTATTCACCCAGACAGTCAATACCTTTTTGGCTTCTCCTTACAAGGACGAAGTTTCCAATTCACAAGAGCTCCTCAAGGCTTCACAGAGAGTCCAAGCGTATATAGCCAAGCATTAAAAAGACAACTAGATACTGTTCAAATGCCCACGGATACAGCCATACTACAATATGTTGATGATATCCTCATTACGGCCAGATCTGACGCAGCATGTGCTGAAGCATCACTACTAGTACTAGAATTCCTAGCTGCAAGTGGCCATAAAGTTTCCCCTGGTAAGCTCCAATTTTGTTTACAGCAAGCGGCATACTTAGGGCACTTGCTGTCAAAGGAGGGTAGGCAGCTTACACAGGAACGCATCCAGCTCATATTACAAATACCACAACCAACAACACAGAAACAAGTTTGAGCCTTTGTTGGTCTCACCTCATATTGTAGACAGTGGATCCCACAATTTGCACTCATTTCCAAACCGTTAGTGCAGCTGACAACACTCGAAGCTGGCGCTACTCCACAATTACCCGGGACAAATGAACACACGCAAGCCTTTCAGTCTCTTAAAAAAGCTATGTGTCAAGCCCCGGTGCTGGCAACACCTAATTACACCAAAGATTTTACATTATTTGTAACAGAAAACTCAAGTACAGCACTATCAGTTCTGACCCAACTTCAAGCAGACAAACATAAACCATGTGGTTATTTTCAAGCACATTAGATCCAGTAGCACAAGCATTGCCTGCATGTCTAAAATCAGTAGCAGCTACTGAACAAGCTATTAGACAAAGCGATTCTATTGTATTGGGACATCATCTGATAGTTCAGGTCCCACACGCTGTAGAACTTCTGTTAAACAGAACACAAACACAGCATCTGACAATAGCCAGACTCACCGGATATGAGATAACACTTTTTCAGCCACACATTGAGATTAGACGCTGCAACATTTTAAACCCAGCAACACTGTTGCCACTGACCTCTCCTACTGAAGAAATTCACGATTGTATTGATATAATTGATTTAGTGACCAAACCAAGACCAGATTTACAAGATACTCCTCTTGCTAAGGCAGAAATGACAATCTTTGTTGATGGTTCATGTATGAGACTCCCCACAGGAGAATTAGCAGCAGCCTATGCCGTCACAAATGGTACAGACACTTTAGAAGCACACAAGATAGAGATACTGTCGGCACAGGCAGCAGAACTCATAGCCCTAACACGAGCATGTCACTTAGCAAAAGGAAAGTCAGTTAACATCTACACTGATTCACAATATGCCTTTGGAGTTGTACACAACTTCGGTACATTGTGGAGAGAGAGAGGATTTCTCACATCACATGGGTCCAGAATACAGCATGCTACACTCATCAATGCCCTCTTAGAGGCCAGTCAGTACCAGACAAAATCGCAGTGCTAAAATGTAAAGCGCACACAAAAGGAACAGATGAAATATCAAAAGGAAATGATTCTGCAGACAGTGCAGCCAAGTTAGCAGCAAACACAGAATTAAGTATACCACACCGCCAATATACAATACGAGACCCGTTTCCTGACATCCAGGATGTCCAAAGTCACGCCACACCACAGGAACTGCTAGAATGGAAGGACAAGCATTTACAATGCAATAGGTCTCGCATTAGGACAGTTTGAGCTATTGGTATTGTAAATGACGGATGTATGACGTTATAACGCATACTATTACTCCGCATACCATTACAACGCGACTTTTACTCCGCATACTGTTACAACGCATAGCGCCTTGGGGCGCTGGATAGTGGTAAGTTTAATTTTCTATTCCAACACCAGTCCCCGTGGACACTAGGGAAGGTGTTGGATAGAAAATTAAACTTATTCCCTATCCTACAGCGCCCCCCAGCGCAATGCGTTGTAATGGTATGCGGAGTAAAAGTCACGTTGTAATGGTAGTGCGGAGTAAAAAATGCGTTGTAACAGGTGTATACCGTAAATGACACATTTTTTATTTATGTTTTGTTTTTGAAAATAGCTAAATTAATAGCTATGTCATTTACAATGCTAATAGTTATAACTTTCGCAAATGCGACACCTATAGCATTTCTAATGCAATATGTGTTGTATTTACGCGACTTAGATGTATTGATATTACAAATAACAATGGCTGTTAATTTTTACAAATAATTAATACTTAAATAAGTTATTGTAATTTATAATGGCAATAGCTTAAACTTTTGTAAATAACTTTTGTGAAGATTATGTTCAGAGTATTTTATTGTGACGAAAATCCAAGAACAGAAGTGAAAATTTAACATCTTTTTGTTACATTTGTAATAAAGCTTGAAACATTGACAGAACATAATTGAACCAGTTGTTGAATGGTTGCACAGAGGGTGAGGGTGTGTGAGGGTGAGGGGGTGTGAGGGTGAGGGGGTGTGAGGGTTAGGGGGTGTGCAGATGAGACGCTGTGTCTTTTACTTGGTAGGGCTGCTTCTCTTTTGGGTAATGTAAGAAGGGCAAGTCCAAATGTTCTTTCTAGGACATGCAAGATCCTCATGCCCCCATGGCATTTGCTCGCTCATTTGTCACATTCATCCGCACCTGATGCACTGCCTCATCTTTGGGACTAGATACCTTAAGACACTGAAATCTGATGTTCAGTGGTGGGGCAGGTGGAGCGCAGGCGGTGTGTGGCGGCAGCGGGGGATTTAAACATTAAGATAAACAAGTGCATGGGTGGGGAGAGGAGGCAGGGGAGGACGCGTGTGCATGTGTTGGTTTTGTTAATGCTAGAAAAAACAGCTAGTCCCTTTATATTGCTTAGGAGGCGGAGGGGGGGTTAAAAGGCCAATAAAGATGATAACGGACGAGAGGGGAAATGTGCTGGAAGGGGTGGAAGAGACGGAGGAGAAAGGAGGACACGAAGGGGTGTAACGTGAGAGGGGGAAGCAGACAAGGAGGAGGTGTAAGAGGACTGAATTAGCAAATGGACTGGAAAACACAAGCACACGGACGTACCCTGCGCTCTGACCTTGCTGCTGTGCCCCTGTTTGGCGGAGTCGGTGCAGGAGCTGAGCGCGCCCAACAGCAGGATGTTGGTGGCTGCATGGCCGTGGCGGCAGCTGCCCTGCTGCAGCCCGCCCGCCATGCTGCATCTTCCCCCTCCGCCTTCCTCCAACAGTCCTCAGCTGGCTTCCTCGCTCCCCACGGGCAGGCTGATTGGATAGAGTGTGTCAGAGCCACGTCCGTAAGGAGGGACAAAGGGCCGGAAGTCTCGGGGCATGGCTATCATGTAGTGGCCGGAGCCGAAGGGAAATACACGGAGAGCCCCTTAGGGACCGTTAGTGTGCGACCTAACGGGATGGGGTGGGGGTCGGGGGGTAAAAGGGCCATCCTCACGACCTTGTCATCCCATAACAACGTAATGCGCAGCTCCTGCCCTCAAGGCTATCGCCTTCAACTTCTGCCGCGGCTCACAGTGGTGTTTAGGAGTTCATTATTATTATCAGTGGTGTGCGGCGGCCGGCCGGCTGGAAGACCTGGACACGCTGGCCACAGTGGTGCGAGCCTGGTAAGGGGGGGGTGGTGTTTGCCTGTATGTCTGTGTGCCTGCGTGTGTGTGTGTGTGTGTCTGCCTGCGCGCGCGAGTGTGTCTGTGTCTGCATGTGTGCCTGTGTGTGCGCGTGTGTCTGTGTGTGTGTGTATGTATGCATGCATGCGTGTGTAAAAAGATCCGATGACTGGTGGGGGGATGTAAAGTGAAAGTAAGCAGCGCGCGTGTGTTTCAGTCTGTGTGGTGGCTGGCTGTGTGCGCATGCGTGGACGGAGGCGACGTGTGCGTTCGCGCACCCAAATCCGGCCGCTTTCAAGCTCGTAACACCCTCTTGTCCTTCCTCCCCCCGAGACAGACAACATTAGGTCTCCAGCTGGACACCTGCATCCTTTGGATGCAGTTTACCAGCTCGACCTAAAAAGGTGATTAACATAGATTGATTCTATTGTGAATTGCTCTGATATCTTTGGGTAAAGTCTGCACTATATAAAACTGCATTAAATAAAATAAAAAATAAAATAAAGATGGAACGCAGATCAACAGAAGGTAAGATGTGGGTGTGAAGAGAGGGGGCGATGTGAGGGCTCGAGGGCAGACAGGGAAGTGTGTGAGAGGGAGGATGAGTGGGATGCATGTGGGAGGGCAGGGGTGGGGGCACGGGGGAGGACGGGAGCCAGAGGCCAGGGGGGGCTTTCCGGAGACAGAGATGGTCCCTGGGGCCCACTCTGGGGCCTCTCAGAGGTAAGGTGACCCCCGACCCCCCACTCCTTTAGAGGACTCTTAAAGATGAGGTGGTGTCTGCGCTCCCACTCACGGACGTGGGGGTGAGACGGTCCCCCCCCCCTCCCTCCAAGGCCTCTTGGAGTTAAGAGGCCCCCGGGGTTTCACCCCTCAGGGCTGACATGCCATGAAATCCGAAAAGCAGCCTCTCTGCAGGGCTGATCGGAAAACCATGTGGGGGCCCGGGGTGGGAGCAGGGAGGGGGGGCAGTCCTCGAGGGGGGAGCCTTGGCGGGGCTTCCAGCAGCAAGAGCACGCGCAACCCTCCTCTGACCCGCCACCCCCTCCAAAAAACATTCCTTCATCCGTGCACTTCTCGGTGACCCCCTTTCTGCAGTATTTAAGGGGCAGTAGAAGTCCCAGAATGTAAAAAAACAAACACACCGGGGCGAGCGAGCTATCGCACCTGACATGGGCACGTCACTCATTATACTGGGCGCTTGAAGATAGTTTTCTGGCTTTGAGGCGCTGTTTGTGACAGGTGACTGGCTCAGTACCAACCGTGTCACCTGTATAAAATGAAGGGTGAATTCACCTGTGTAATAAATGCAAGTGTCGCTGGTCTCACACAAGCGCCTGCAGTGGTGCATTAACCCGCTGAGCTATTCCACCCGAAATCAATCAGATATTAATAGCAAACCGCTGTAGACTCCCAGGCTCCCAGTGCAGAGACCCCTGGTCTGAACGGAGCTCTCTATTCAGTATAGAGCTCCAGTGAGAGGAGCACACGGACGTACCATGCGCTCTGACCTTGCTGCTGTGCCCCTGTTTGGCGGAGTCGGTGCAGGAGCTGAGGGCGCCCAACAGCAGGATGTTGGTGGCTGCATGGCCGTGGCGGCAGATGCCCTGCTGCAGCCCGCCCGCCATGCTGCATCTTCCCCCTCCGCCTTCCTCCAACAGTCCTCAGCTGGCTGCGCGTGCGAGTGTGTCTGTGTCTGCGTGTGTGCCTGTGTGTGCGCGTGTGTCTGTGTGTGTGTGTATGTATGCATGTATGCCTGCATGCATGCGTGTGTAAAAAGATCCAATGACTGGTGGGGGGATGTAAAGTGAAAGTAAGCAGCGCGCGTGTGTTTCAGTCTGTGTGGTGGCTGGCTGTGTGCGCATGTGTGGACGGAGGCGACGTGCGCGTTCGCGCACCCAAATCCGTCCGCTTTCAAGCTCGTAACACCCTCTTGTCCTTCCTCCCCCCGAGACAGACAACATTAGGTCTCCAGCTGGACACCTGCATCCTTTGGATGCAGTTTACCAGCTCGACCTAAAAAAGGAGGGGTCCTTACAGATCAAGGCTGGATGACACCTGAAAGGACAGTATGGTTTCTTCCGGATGCCATGGTACAGGTTATGGTAAACACCATACATGGACCAGCGCATCTGGGAGAAAAAGCAATGTTAGACAGCATACAGAATATATGGCACAACAAACATTTGAGAGCTGCAGCCAAACAAAAAGTTAAAACGTGCATGATTTGTAATCAGTTCAACCCAGGAAAAGGCACAAAGGTGGAACAGGAAGGGTTCCAACCCCCTGACCATCCATTTGAAGTTCTCCAGATGGACTATATCCAGATGGAGAGATGTAGAAGTCACAAGTATGTGCTAGTTGTAGTGTGTGCTCTGACCAGATGGACAGAAGCCTATCCCGTCCCAGATTACACTGCAACGACAACTGCTAAACAATTAGTTAGAGAGTTTTTCCCGAGGTATGGGTTGCCCCGTGTCATCTACTCAGATAACGGCCAACCTTTTTCCTCTGAACTCATGAAGCAAGTGTCTCTTCTGTTAGGGTACACTTGGAAGTTTCACTGTGTAAGACATCCTCAGGCAGCAGGTCTAGTAGAAAGACACAACCAAACTTTGAAGACAAAATTGGTCAAGATATGCACTGACAAAGGCGTGGACTGGATGGTAGCCTTACCGGTTGCCCTCTTTTACATGCGTATGGTAGCCCATTTCAGAACTGGCTTATCTCCATATGAAGTGGTCTTTGGCAGACCACCAAATATGTGGGGTACGCCAAGGCCTAAAAGAATAACTGATGTTGACAGTACTATGCTGACTGACTACCTGGCTTCCTTGATGTCTGCACTCCAATCTTGTCGTTCTCAGGTTGCTGCCACCTTCCCTGACAAAACCAACCCGGAAGAACACGCCGTCCGACCCGGGGACTGGGTCCTCGTGAGGAACTTCGACCGGACCAGCCCCCTCCAGCCCAGGTGGAAGAAGCCAAGACTCGTACTACTAACAACACGGACAGCAGTAAAGGTCGAGGGCAGGAAGGGCTGGCTCCACGCAAGCCACTGCCGGAAACATTTTGGACAAAAAGACCCTGTTGCTGATGGCCCTGCCAATCCCACTGACATTGTGACTGAACAATCTTTATTGCCTTTGGAACTAACCCCACAACAGGATTACAAATCAAAGTTAAGGTCTGCCATTCGGACTCTGGCTAATTAAGTCCATTGGGCGTCGGTCCAGTGGTAAAGCGGTTGGAGCATGGGAATGGATTTTAACACCTTGACTATGTGGGAGAAAGAAAAAATGAACTCTAGAAAAAGACATAATGGTCCTACTATATGTGTGACAGTATTATTTTTCCTCATGGCAGCTATGACGTGTCTTGGTTGGATTCTCCACACTGTTTTTCCTCCAACACAACACACCTCTCATACACCCAACAGCACTCAGGAACACACCTATCACGACCTACCCCCTCATGAACAAGCCCATAGACTAGCCTTGCGAAACAATACCTTCATACAGATGCTACACCACACTCAGCAGGCCAGTAATAGCACCAATTGTTGGATATGTGGCCGCATCCCACCTCATCAGAAAAAGGGAGGGATGCCTCTTTTTCCTTACCCATTCTCTTATAATGGAACTTGTGAAGCCTGGTTCGCCCTAATAACAGCTGACGATACTACCCCCACCTCCTGACCTGACGGAAATAATTCATGCAAGAATGGGTGGCCTTGGGGGGATTTAAACAAGGCACTCAATACTGCCTGTTACCCTAATAAGGAGGGAGATCCTCAGGCGACAGGTACAGTCCTAGAAAGTGAAGAATACAAGCAAGGGAACATGACCATGTCCTACAAGATGTTAAATACCAAACCTAAAAAGAATGCTGGTCCCCCTTCCATCTCGGTCTCACCAGTAAAAGGACACCTGTGCATCCAGAAAAATGGCTCTGTTCCATTAGGACACAGTGACTGTCATACCACTATAAGTTTTGAAGACAGAGGAAAGTCCTCATTCCTAGCATCTCGCCATACTTATTTCGTCTGTGGCCAAACGGCCTATGTGCAGCTGCCCTTGAACTGGGGGGGAACTTGCTATATAGCATTCCAGTTACCCCCTGTCTTTGTGGCCCCATCCACTTACCACCGAGACCTCCTAGTGCCCCATGTCAGATCGTCCTGGGGATGGCAACTGCTGTCAGCAGCAGGTATAATATTCTTGATAATAACTGGATGCTGCCTTTGCATCCAATGTGGTCCTGCCCTGTGCGGTCTATGCGCTGCAAACTGCATTCCTAAACCTCTTGTCCAGCAGAGAGAAAGGGAAAGAATTATGCTACAAGAATGTATAGATGATCTCATGCAAATTGAGATATAATGTAGGTACACTCTGGGGCAAGGAGGGAATGTGGAAATAAAATTGACAATTGTGCCCCATCATTTCCCTGTTTCTGCCTGACAGCCATTTTTCTCAGACAAACACCCATTTTGTGTCTGACATGCTCTCAGCAACTTGTCTGAAAACTGTCCTTCACATCCCCATTGAATCTTGCACAACCCCCTGCTCCTTGTGGTCGAGCCAATTCCAAGAAGCCTGCCTGTGTGCCTTCCCCCAGTTGTGCCAGAGACTCAGCCACATCCTGTCCATTGTTGGTAACTCAGCCTGTTACACCAACTGCCCTGTGACCACCCCCAACTGAAAGAGGAAGCACAAGGTTGTACACTGTGAACACACACATTTCTGTGGTTCTGCCAATTCTGGGAACCAGCAGCAGATAGTTCCTGTTCTTAGCTGTAAGACACCCTGCACCTGGCATCTTAGTTCATTGACCACCCCTTCCTGTGCTTCAGCCAATTCCCAGAACCAGCAGATAGTTCCTGTTTTAAGAAATAGTTACTGCAAGCCAGAGAGCAGATGGTCTCTGTTTTACACAAGATAGTTCCTCTTTTTGACTCTTGTGGTTCAGCCAATTCCCAGAACCAGCAAGATAGCTCTCTGTTTTACACAAGATAGTTCCTGTTTCTGACATGAAGCATGAGCACAAACCCCAAATGAGGAAGCCTCCCCCTTCCAACTGTCAGACTATTTCACATCGCAAGTCCCCTCACGAAGCCTAAGACACGCCCCCATTTCTTCACAATCTGCTCCTCTTGCTGATCTTTGTTCCTCTATCTGTCATGACCTGTTTGTTCCTCTATTTTGCCTCGTGACCAAGACTGTATAAATGTCCTGCTGTTGAAAATAAAGCTCCCCCACTTCAAGAGAGGGACTTGAGAGATTGCTCCTGTGCCCGCTTGGTGCTGGAAGCGCTCCCCTTAACTCGAGTTATTGGTCTCCTCCTCCTTCATTTGAGCACCACGGACTCCTCGCTTTGCATTGACAAGAAATTATGATTTATTAAGCATAGAAATTCAGAAATGAGGTAATAAGTAAATTTAATTTACCACAGATGTTTTGGATTCATTGCACTCTGAGGAGAATACTCAGTGGTGAGCTCATCTCGGGGTTTTGGTTTCGCTTCCAGTGGCGGAGTGCAGGGGGGGAGAGAACCTCTGCATTACCGTCATGAAGATATGACGTGATATGTACATTGCTCTCTGGATTATAAATGCCAAAGCGGATGGCAATAGTGAAGGAACTACGCCATGCCGTGTTTGGTTTAACTTTGTAACCTTTGGTACAGTGTGTGGCACATAAGTGCTTTTCATAGCGATGGAGGATTCTGCTGGTAGTAACTAGGATTCATTTCAGCTAGAAGCACAGTGCTTGTAGCGCTCCATTGGGTTTTGGCGTTCTTGGATCGAACCACTTTGTATTTCTTTGAGTTTGGATTATTCTTCAGAGCTTCAGCTTTCAGAATAAGGGGTAGGTTTCTAGTGAGAACTTGTGTTATAGGCAGATGGAAATCACCACATTTGTTTATAAGGTTTCTTGTGTTGTGCAGGACCGAACGAAGTCAGAAGGAACAGCTATATGAAGGTCATGCACAAGGCTTCCTACAGGTGAATCATAGCGCCCTTTTGTCTAGTGAGACTGTAATGAGAGTAGGGTTAAGAATTGTATTAACCATTGTGTGTTTTTTCTTACAGCTTCTTTTCCCTTGCTGACCCTTCCTTCTTCCCTTTATTCTTTTGGGTTTTTTCCCCTTTTTGGGGTTTTTCCCTCACCGTATCGTCTGAACACCCTGTGAGATACATTCAGGGTGTTTGGAAGGTCCGGAGGTGGAGCATTGTTGCTGCATGTGGATCCTGCGGAGTGCAATCCTGACAGAGGTGATATATGGACTAATGTATGAGTTACCCCGATATTATTGAACTCCCTGATTGTGTCATATGAGTTTCATATTTTAACCTGAAAGACTACGAGTTGATCATATCACCTCTATTATCATTTCATGATAGCTTTTTGCTCTTTTTTAAGTTTATCCGAGTATATCTAATTTTATCCTTGCCTGCTCCATAATGTCTAAACAGAAGGCCGTTAAAAACTCTTCTGTGACAGCCACGATGGACAATTATTTAGTTAAAGTGGTCAATAAAATCAACAAGGAGCGTAGATTATCGCTTGGTAAGGGGAGCCCGCCCATTACATGTTCTACTCTGTCGAGCTCGCAGGTGGCCTCACCAGTGGATGATAATTGCGAACTGGATAGCCCTGAAGTCTTAGTGGATGTGGAAGTGGAAGCGCCTGCCGAATCAGTTCATAACATGGATAGGTCTGATGTTTCTATTGAGACCCCTGTCCAGTGCTCACCGGCACCGATAGCGCTGAGAGCTTGTAGGAAAGCCCAAATTAACCGGGGGGGAAACCGAACCCGTAATAAAAGAAGAGTAGAAACATCCTCCAGCTGTACTGCAGGGGATGCCCAGCCAATGGACAATAAAGGATCAGTAACAATGAATACCGACCAATTTGACCTTTTGGTCAGTATCATTGATTCCAAGGTAGAAAAGATCATTAAACCCCTAGTGGATAAATTGGATCAGATTTCTGCAGAAGTAATCAGACTAGGTGGACTTTTGGACACCTATATCGCCTCGGCCGAAAGTTCCAGGGTTGTAGAGCAGGGTCTTATAGTCCCCAAAGCTTTTCCAAAGCAACCTAATGAGGGGAGAACTGTAAACGATGTAGTTTTATCTGTATCCCCCCATGCTGAATCACCGCCTATCACCTGTCAGACTAAACAAGCAGCAGTGGCAGTGGCTCCTGTGAGCCAGGTTGGGCCAAGTGAGTTGAAGAGAAAACGCTTTATTAACCTCCCACCTGACTGTGCACCATATGTGGTTGTTTTAACCAACGTTCCACCCATTGGAGCAATCCCTACTAAGCATCTGGAGGAATCTCATGATTCATTAAAAAATAAAACAGTCTCATGGTTGCACAACCACTGTGGATTTCCACTCACCTATTCTGACCAAATACTCAGTACTAGAAGGGTAGACTGGATAGGCAATTCTAGAAAGACAAGTAGGGGTGACTGTGTAATAGTCCATTTCAAACACCCCCAACATGTGGCAACAGTTTTGTTAAGGGCTGCTTCCTTAACACCTGGTGAGAATAGTATTTGTGTCCGCCCCCTTGGCTATTTTTTATAGTCACCTTATTAAATTGCCCCTTGACACCAATAGAAGTAGTCTTTTCACCTCCCATTGTTGCCCGGTCTCTGGGATCCTGACGCAGAATAGATTCCAAGCCCTAAGCACCTTGGATTCTAATGATTGACAAACCCAGCTATGTGGGCCCGCTCTATGTGTGATCACGAACATCTAGGTGTCTGGTATAAGGGAAAGGCATATTGATGTCGAGCCGACCATGGTGGCCGACAACAGTTTGTCTAGCGGCATTGGGAATATAGCTAATGGGAATCCCAATACAGGAGTTGACCCTAATGGAACGACACTACCCGATAATAATAACAGAACGAGGGTCCTAAGGGTATCACAATTATTAGCTGGAATATTGCTGGGCTGAAAACTAAGGGGGATGCCCTGGGCTGGAATGATTTTATTAATACCTATGATATACTGTGTTTCCAGGAAACATGGAGCAGGGAGGAGGTTAACTATGAGGGGTTTGCCTCCTATAACCTGCCTGCGCAGGGTTCTACCTCTGGGAGAGCTAAAGGTGGCCTTTTGATTTTAGTCTCTATTAATCGGCGGATTGTAGTTAAAAGGTACATGACCGTGGGATCACATGTTCAGATCCTTTGGCTCCTTGATGGTCAAGGTCGGAATGTATTATTACTTAACTACTATAACAATGTTTTTGACGACAGTAGTTAAAGATTTAGCGAGCACCATCGATAATCTTAATGATCAACATAATGTTTTCTTTGATTTCATTTGGGTGGGCGATTTTAACATCTCGTTATGTGAATTATCAACCCAAAAAGTCTGTGGGGTTATAAATAATGCTGGTTCTGATGATCTGCACTTTAGACACAACAGTTATGGAGATCTTTTGTATAGTTTCATGGGCTGCTATCACCTAGAAATTTTGCATTTCGCAAAAGACATAAATGGGCAGACCATTCCTACTATTAAGAATTGGAGAACTAGTTCAGTGATTGACCACATGATTGTCTCCTCTAATATCACCCCTCATTGTGCACCTCCTAGGATTGAAGTCACCTCTTTAAGTGACCACAATTATATCATCTTAGAATGTACTCTTTGGGGTGAGAGTTCTGTAGTAGTAGGAACTACTCTCACTAATGTGGAACGACACAGATCAAATGGGGTTAGAATTAGATGGGTAGGGGAAAAAGCGAACAAACTGTTAAGTTCTATCGTTAATGAATGCTTGATTGATATCACCCTTATCGTCGAAAATAACACTGATTATGAACGGGTTTTATCTGCTTTTATAGATATTAATATATCTATCGATGCCAGGTTCACCAGACCAATTAGAGACAAGTGTAGAACAAGTCGAGGCTGGTTTGACCATGCGTGTACTGTTTTATTGACCGAGCTGAAACATGTACTTGCTAAAAAACCCAGGGACAATATTTTAATAACTAAACTAAGAGTAGACTATAAGCGAGCCCTGAAAAGGGGGAGGGGTGAGTTACAGCAGGAAGCTTGGGACTCTCTTAACCAAGTAGTGGAGTTACATAATAATACATTATTTTGGGCTACGGTTAACTCTCCTTTCCTTAAGGAGGGAAATCAACCTGAATTAACTTCTAATGTTCCTAGCGAATGCTGGGTGTCCCATTTTTCTAAAATATTTGACTCTGATAACTGCGGGGTCAATATCCCTAGCAGGTGGCAAGTCTTACCTCTGGATATTACCGTTACCGAGGTGGAGCATGGAATTAGTGCAAGTAAGGGGGGGAAAGCCCAGGGACCCGATGGGGTCCCTATTGATGTATACAAAGCAGCCCCAGAGATTTTACGCCCCCTCCTGGCAACAGTATTTAACGCAGCTGTGTGTTCGGAATCCCCAAAACCTGGGGGGGAATCCATCATAATTCCGATTTTTAAGTAGGGCAGCAGGTCAGACGTTAAAAATTATCGTCCTATCTCCCTCCTTGACTCCTCTAAAAAGATCATGAGTAGAGTTATGCTGGGCAGGCTTGAAGAGTGGGTTGAACAAGAGGGCATTCTGGCCGATAGTCAGTATGGATTTAGGAAGGGACGATGAACATTAGATCAGTGTATTAATCTTGATCTTATAATTGGCAAATATATCGAAGCCAAAGGCGGCTGCTTATATCTCTGCTTTGCAGACTTAAGCAGCGCTTTCAATATGGTCGACCATACTTTATTGTGGCCAACTTTGTTACAGCTGGGAGCCCCTGAGGGTATAATCTTTTTTCTCGCTAGGCTGTACCAAAAACTACAAACTTGTGTGCGTTACGGCACCAAGGGCGAATGTACCCCCAAGTTCAGCGTCCAACGAGGTGTTAGGCAGGGTTGTGTTTTGGCCCCGTTATTGTTTATTTTATTTATAAATTAAATTGATGTAATTTTAAAGAGTGTAAAAGCTGATGCCCCTCGGATCAAGGGTGTCTCCGTGCCGGTGTTATTGTATGCCGATGACGCCGTACTACTCTCTAGAACTCCCCTTGGCCTACAACATTTAATTGACAGATTTTCTATGTTTATTAAGGATAGAAAACTGATCATTAACAAGGGGAAAACGCACGTAATGACCTGTGGGGCAAAAAGCAAATCTAATGCCTTTTTTATTGATTCTGTCAAGGTGCAATCAGTAGATAAATGTTGTTACGTTGGTATAACCTCTCTCATGACAGTAAATGGTCCACTGAATTTAACAATATTAGACATAAAATGGTGAAAAGCGCCCATGGTGTTTTTAGATTTGCGGCAAAACTTGGGGATAGAAGAACAAGGGATATGCTGCAAATCTATCAAGCAAGATGTGTCACAATTGCTCTGTATGGGGCGGCTGTATGGGGTCACAGAAGTAACCATGACTTGCAGTTGGAGGAAAACTCTTTTTTTAAAAAGCTTTTGTGTTTACCTCCATCCGCCCTTACCGAGCTGACTCATCGGGAATTAGACATTGATTTCCTGACTGATTTAATTTCCTTAAGACCTCTTATGCTATGGCGTTCCATTTGGCTCCAGGACGAAAAGTCTTTTAATAGACTTATTATTGAAGATTGTTTTTCCTTGGACAGGTATCGGAAAATTCCCTGGATAAAATATGTCGCCGATTGTTTTTTGGAAATATTTAATCTAAATGTTTTGACTAACCCTAGGGCCGCTTCCATGATACCCAAAGCTGAGCTGAAAGCAAAATTTCTGGCTAATAAGGCGAGTAAGCGAGCTTTAGCCAGTGGATCTATGTCAACAGTTATGTTTTTTAGCAGATATTCTTCTATTGAAGGTTTTCCATTTTATCTAACCATGGTGACTAGGCCATCACACAAGTTTGTACTAACCAGACTGAGGTTTGGAGTAGCACACCATTTAGTTGCCCTACCAAATCTTAAAAAACATCCTAAAGGTCCATGTTTGTGTGATGGCACATCTAAACAGAGCACCTTGCACTTTTTATTGTTATGCAAACTGTACACGAACTTTCGTATTACCTATCTGAAGCCGATGTTTCTTAAATATGGTGTACGTACAGTTGATGAGGCAATGAATCTTATTTTTTATTTGAAATCTGTCGACATCTGCTTTTATACTGCCATGTTTTTAAATCAGTCTATTAGTGCACTCAAAGGCATGTTATTTTAAATTTCCTGCCCGTATTTGTTGGTATCTTTTTATCCGTAATTTTTCGTGATATTATGATCTGTATTTTGTGCTTTTATGGTAATTTTATATGAACCGAATAAAGCTTCATGAAATGAAATGAAATGAATGACTGGGAGAGTTCACCAGCAGCCATAAACCAAGATGAAAGCCGACTGCATCATTTTGGACATATAGCAGACGTCATCTTACCTTGTCCCCTCACAGCACCTGGGTGAGACCACTTGTGGTATGTTGGTTAATTCTGGACATGGCGTGGTAGGGAAACAAAGTTGATCCTTGAAGAGCACTGGATTAAACTGAAGCACAGGTGTACTGCGTATGCCCGGGCTTGCTATAGAAAGAGACTGCGCTTCCTATATCCACCTAAGGCATGTTTGAATATTAGCTAAGTAGTTCACTTAAAAAGCACTGCCCTTTGACCACTTGAGCTCTGCCAGCTGTTTAACGATAGGGGTACGAACATTAATAAGGGCTGGCCCGGGAGGAGGACAATGGGTAACATTAAGATGGTTTTAGTCAATGACAACAAATGTTGCAAATTATTTTAGTTTTTGCAAATAGGACTTTTTAAGAGTAATTAAATCCCCCCTCACTGGTTTAAGACACCTGTGATTTGCACAGGGATCTATCTTATTCAGCCTCCCAGAGTGTGCCCCAACAGGTGGCTACAGATCAAAGCTGTGTTTGCCCATTCCACAGCCGGTTCCCATAACATAAATCCTTTTCTTGGCATGTAGAAAATTACAGGCCCTGTGGTGGCGCGGTACCTGAGCACCAAGCGGAAGGTGAAAGCAATACGGGCGGAAAGCGGTGCTGCTGGTGCATTGTGAGAGGCTCCCTCAGCAAAGTAATCTCAGTTTTGAAGTGCACCCCTCTGCCCCTTAGGGAACAGGAGCATAGCTTTTCCTGGTGGAATGGACGGCAGTGGCACACATTGCATAGGTTCATTGTGTGAGGTGAGAGGGTTGGTTGGTTGGGGGGCTTGGGGAGTGGTACAGTCTCTGGATGGGGAGGGGGGCAGATGCAGAACGTACTAGATGAGAGAATGGATTATCGGGGATGGCCACTCTGGGGTAGGAATGTTTGGTGGATGTATTGTATTTGCAGCACTTTTGTTGTTGAAGCACTAGGCATGGAGCTCCCCAAGCTCCTACAGGATACAAGGCGGTGGTGGCAGGGGACCGGATGCTGGATCACGCAGCATGCGAAGAGGGGGTGCAGGTTGCACGAGTTCGGGTGTTGTGTGTGAGGAGGCAGGACAGACTTTGTCCTCTGTGAGTTGGAGTTCTGACCTGTGCCTGTGTGCCATGAGAGTCTTGGAGCAGGAAAGCAACGTTTAAAACAAGCAGCGACGGGCAGAAATGTATTAATAAACAAGCATGGGTGCGAGCAAGTAACTGAGCAGCGCATGCCCAAGCGCACCGCTGCTCGTTCCTGCAGGAATACTCCATGGGTGTTAACTTTTTAAAAAAGATTGGACATGCACCAACCATTAGCCATTTGGAGGCCACCATTTTTAAATGACACAGACAAAAGCCAATCCAAAGAGATGGGATCAGTTATACCCCACAAAGTACATACAACAGATCACCTGACAGTGCAAGTGCTGTCTAGACTTGACCTAAAAAGGACCATTAGATGAATAGATTAACAGATTATAATCTTTATTGTAGATATTTATCATTATTTGTATATACTTGTTGTATTCCTTAACATATTTGTTATTAAAAGCTCTATGTAATTCTGTAATATATTCTTCTCTATAATTTATGTATGATGTATCACACTCCCGATGGAAAAAAATAATAAAAAAAGATAATTAGTGCTCCATAGGAGCTTTGGCCTTTCACCTTTCTTCCTCCTATTCTCAGTAGAGTCCGCCACCCGCACGTCAACAACTGGTGAATTAATTTCACATTTTCAACAAACACACCTCTGTTGTGGTATCCATTACGTGGGTTTGCATCTGCATCATAATCATGATAGAAGTTTGTATTTTTGCCTTCACCTCATTCTTTGCCTTTTTTACTTTTCCCATTTTCCTTTACCTCACTCAACTTCTCTCTCTCTCTCTTCATTTCTCTTTTATCCCTTCCTTACTTGTGGCCAGTACTCTTAATTAATTGAAGAGCAAGGGGTTGAAACAGCCTGTAGGATCTCATTCAGGGCTTAGAGGGCTTTCTGTTAAATAGCTGGGGTTGTCTCTGCCTGCTCAGCTGAGCTAGCCCACCCTATTTACATCCCTTTTTAATTGCTCTGCACACAATACAGCCAACCCCCATTACATCTATTCAGAATGAGGCATCTATCCCTTTTCTTGTCTCCCAATAGCTGGAACATTCTTAAATAGGTAGGAAAGGAAATCTCCACTTAATAAAATAAACATGTAATTATTTGTCGGCCTAAGTCTAACCAGTTATCTTTGTTGCATAACTAAGTCCTATTTTTACTTTCTTATGATCTTTGTGAATCCTCTTCGTTTCTTTGTTACAACGTTTACCCTTTGCATGACAAGACGATATTGATGTGTGCTACTGTACTATACCTTACAAATTGTCTATTATAATGAATTGTTGTAAAGCGGTATATCAGTTATATTATCAATTCTCTGGCTTCAATGTTCAAGTTATATGCTTAAGTGAATATATTGATCATGTGCACATTTTGCATAAACAAAATAGCTTTTTTAAAATATTTTCTATCTATTTTTAGCTACAAGATGGTAGCGTCCTGAGGAAGACACTCTCAACGTGTCGAAACGCATAGACGAAAACCATCTTTCCTTCATATCATTGGGAATATTTGTACATATAATAATTTGCATGTATCGAATATTGATTGAAAGAATTTTTATTGTTATTTTTAGTTGTTTCTATGTCACTGATTACCTTCATGACATATTTTATCAAATTTATTAAATTAAATTCTCAAATGCTATTTTTGTGCCTGATTATCTATTATTTATGTTTTGTTTCTTGAACTTTCCCAGTACTTGTGTTTTGCCTGGGTGTGCTATTTTTTCATAATTTGTTTGCCCTGACCCAGGAAATGTATTCCTATCAGGGGGTCCTTGTTTGCTACATATTGATACCCACGGTGCATCCGTGTGGGAGTTGTTTGCCTTTATATTTACTGTACCGCGTGTCACACATTTACATTATATTCATACTCTGTTCATTGTAAATCACCCTATGTTTCTCTTTCTCTCACCTCTGTTCATCTGATTTTTTCTTAGATACTGGTACTCTACCGACACCTATACAAGATGGCCCAAATGCAAACTTTTGGGTTTTCTGATGAAGACTTTGCTACATTAGTGGGTACCAGTGTATCTTTTAGCAACAGTCTGACATCAAATCCCCAAAACAATAGTGAGATAGATAAACTCTCTAACCTAAAGAAAAAATTAATCAGGATCGAGGCTCATAGTGAGTTCATGCTCAATTATTTAAAAGCCGGTATCATCCCCATGGGATTGAGAGTTAGGAACATCCCCGGCCTTTTTGTAGATGTTAAATCATTTTTACAAAAATGGAGCATGATAGCCAGCAGATGCTCCCGCGATCTTATGATCCTGATCATAGCTACATCAAAAGAACTAGCCTCAGCCCTATCAAAAGAAATAGAGGAACTAGAAGAGAAAATAAAAAGATCAACCACAATTGAAGAGGCCGATAAACATCTAGAGACAGTTAAAAAGGACATCTTGTCCTTCATGGAATATTTGACCAAAAGGAAAAATGATAAATTCACGAAGGACAAGAGATGATGTACCCTTGAACGCACGTATCCTTACCTTGGAGAAACTTTTTATAAAATAGATCACCACCAAGTAGAATCCAACCACAATTATCAAAAAGTCAATACATTCTCGGATTCTTCAGACCCTGACTCTGGCGGAGAAGGGAACCTAAATTACATTAACTTTGGTCTGCATTGAAGCATCTAGGACGGAGCCTTTTTTCCTCAGTACTTGAAGCCCTCATTCATTCCTATTTCTTGCGGAACCCGCTCCGCGGGTCCCGCTGCGTGTGGGGGAATCTTACCGGCGTTGGAAGAACTTTCATCGGGAGCAACAGCAGGCGAGTGACAGGCGGGGCTGCGAGCGAGTGCAGGCGCTGCGCAGGGACTACGGTTCCCAGGAGCGCCTGCCAGACCCAATTGCGAACACCTGGGCCGCTCTCCCTGTCTGCTCCTCCCCCTCCCCTGCGCTCAAGACTCGCGTGCAGGAGGCAGCATTTGGGACATTAACTTTGGTCTGCATTGAAGCATCTAGGACGGAGCCTTTTTTCCTCAGTACTTGAAGCCCTCATTCATTCCTACTTCTTGCGGAACCCGCTCCGCGGGTCCCGCTGCGTGTGGGGGAATCTTACCGGCGTTGGAAGAACTTTCATCGGGAGCAACAGCAGGCGAGTGACAGGCGGGGCTGCGAGCGAGTGCAGGCGCTGCGCAGGGACTACGGTTCCCAGGAGCGCCTGCCAGACCCAATTGCGAACACCTGGGCCGCTCTCCCTGTCTGCTCCTCCCCCTCCCCTGCGCTCAAGACTCGCGTGCAGGAGGCAGCATTTGGGACATTATCTTTGGTCTGCATTGAAGCATCTAGGACGGAGCCTTTTTTCCTCAGTACTTGAAGCCCTCATTCATTCCTACTTCTTGCGGAACCCGCTCCGCGGGTCCCGCTGCGTGTGGGGGAATCTTACCGGCGTTGGAAGAACTTTCATCGGGAGCAACAGCAGGCGAGTGACAGGCGGGGCTGCGAGCGAGTGCAGGCGCTGCGCAGGGACTACGGTTCCCAGGAGCGCCTGCCAGACCCAATTGCGAACACCTGGGCCGCTCTCCCTGTCTGCTCCTCCCCCTCCCCTGCGCTCAAGACTCGCGTGCAGGAGGCAGCATTTGGGACATTAACTTTGGTCTGCATTGAAGCATCTAGGACGGAGCCTTTTTTCCTCAGTACTTGAAGCCCTCATTCATTCCTACTTCTTGCGGAACCCGCTCCGCGGGTCCCGCTGCGTGTGGGGGAATCTTACCGGCGTTGGAAGAACTTTCATCGGGAGCAACAGCAGGCGAGTGACAGGCGGGGCTGCGAGCGAGTGCAGGCGCTGCGCAGGGACTACGGTTCCCAGGAGCGCCTGCCAGACCCAATTGCGAACACCTGGGCCGCTCTCCCTGTCTGCTCCTCCCCCTCCCCTGCGCTCAAGACTCGCGTGCAGGAGGCAGCATTTGGGACATTAACTTTGGTCTGCATTGAAGCATCTAGGACGGAGCCTTTTTTCCTCAGTACTTGAAGCCCTCATTCATTCCTACTTCTTGCGGAACCCGCTCCGCGGGTCCCGCTGCGTGTGGGGGAATCTTACCGGCGTTGGAAGAACTTTCATCGGGAGCAACAGCAGGCGAGTGACAGGCGGGGCTGCGAGCGAGTGCAGGCGCTGCGCAGGGACTACGGTTCCCAGGAGCGCCTGCCAGACCCAATTGCGAACACCTGGGCCGCTCTCCCTGTCTGCTCCTCCCCCTCCCCTGCGCTCAAGACTCGCGTGCAGGAGGCAGCATTTGGGACATTAACTTTGGTCTGCATTGAAGCATCTAGGACGGAGCCTTTTTTCCTCAGTACTTGAAGCCCTCATTCATTCCTACTTCTTGCGGAACCCGCTCCGCGGGTCCCGCTGCGTGTGGGGGAATCTTACCGGCGTTGGAAGAACTTTCATCGGGAGCAACAGCAGGCGAGTGACAGGCGGGGCTGCGAGCGAGTGCAGGCGCTGCGCAGGGACTACGGTTCCCAGGAGCGCCTGCCAGACCCAATTGCGAACACCTGGGCCGCTCTCCCTGTCTGCTCCTCCCCCTCCCCTGCGCTCAAGACTCGCGTGCAGGAGGCAGCATTTGGGACATTAACTTTGGTCTGCATTGAAGCATCTAGGACGGAGCCTTTTTTCCTCAGTACTTGAAGCCCTCATTCATTCCTACTTCTTGCGGAACCCGCTCCGCGGGTCCCGCTGCGTGTGGGGGAATCTTACCGGCGTTGGAAGAACTTTCATCGGGAGCAACAGCAGGTGAGTGACAGGCGGGGCTGCGAGCGAGTGCAGGCGCTGCGCAGGGACTACGGTTCCCAGGAGCGCCTGCCAGACCCAATTGCGAACACCTGGGCCGCTCTCCCTGTCTGCTCCTCCCCCTCCCCTATAGTTAGATAAATCGACACTGCTATTACCGCTGCGCGGTAGCGCGCGGTAGCGCCGGGAGAAGCCCGGGACAAGGGCGGGACCGTCTGTGGCCGTCCGGGGCCGCAGGAGGCCGGGCAGGGCCACCTTTCTAACACTTTTTCCTTCCTATTTTGGCTTTTAATCTGGTTTTAATATGTTTTCATAATTGTTGGTTACACAACCAAAGACTAAGAGGCGGCTGAGTTTTAATATATATTTGGAAGTATATATTTTGCACATTTGTTGATTGTCTATTGAGACTGGTGATATTTTAGTTTTTTGCACTCTCTTTGAAACATGACCCTAAGGTCGGGTAAAGAAAGACATGTTCAGGTCTCCACCTCTAATGGCACTTTTACTGGGACCATCGATCAATTTTTTACACGTTCAACTGCCATTTTGGAAAAGGAGATTGCCTTAGTTGAAAAACGCCTTTCGCTTGATATTATTACTGGCAAGCGTTCCTCTCTTGGCAAAATTAGTGCGGTTGTCTCTCCCGTCCCACTTACATTATTAACTACAAACAGTGATGATACTAATGTGGAGTCATTGTTGTTAACTGCTCCCGAGAATCAACCTGTGGAGGTAGCGGGGACAAACCAAGAAAGTGTATTTAATACTGTACAGGATAAACTATCAAATGGTGGGATTATTGATCTAGATCTGGTTAGTGAGAAATCTGGCCTCTCAGATTCGCCAAATCTTAATGTCAGTACTGACCATATGGACTCCCCTTCCAATTCACAACATACATCTTTCCATAACCGTGGGAAGCGTAAAAGGGTAGATTCACCTGACGCAGAGGTCCTAACCGAGGGTGCGGGAAATTTTATTTTATCCCCCCCGCAGCCACCTAATACAAATTTGGTTGTCCACCCTGTAATCCTACAATTAGTATTTCAGAAGAAATTTTCCTGGCCAGGACAGAGTTACTACTTAAATCGCTCCTTTTACCACTTTTCGAAAGGACTAGACTATTAAATACTAAAATGGATGCCTTAGATAAGTTGGTGAAAGATAATATAGCGTCATCGAATAGAATCCTTGCTAGTTTAGTGCCAAAAGGATTGAACCCCCCTGCCCTTCCCACTAAGTTGCCTACTTCTATGGTTAACAATATAGGGGTTAATAATAACAACGATAATAATAGTAAAAATACCTCTAAAGCGGGATTATCCATTCCCAAACCCGCACAACATATAACAGTACCTGTTCCCAAGAAAGTAACCACTATGGAGAATTCAACTGGGCTCAAGCCTGCTAAAAATCCTCAGAATCAGAAAAACCCAATTTCCACAAAGAGCCAGGTTTTAAGTTACCAGTCCAAATCTATTCCAAGGAAACATTGTGTGAATCTCCCGCCAGAGTCAGTGCCTTATACTATCATTTTAACTGGCGTGGCTCCCCTTAGTAGTGGTACGAGAGAAACACACAAGGATCTTTACAATAAGGTCATATTCTGGCTTAATAAAAATCGCCCGCTTCCCCCCGACCTAAAACCCGAAATCCTCAATGTTAGGAGGGTGGACTGGGTAGGCTTTGAAAAAAAAGACCTTGAGGGTGACTGTGTGGTTATTAGCTTTAGAGAGCCATGGGTAGCTGAACTTATTAGTAGGGAACCAAGATTTGGAAGAGTTGGAGATGTGCAAACATTATCACTGCATTATTTTTACCCTGCTTTATACGCAACTAGACCCCAAACTTCATTCCACCACACAAGAAGGGATAGGTCTAGAGGTAGATCTCAACCTGAAACTCCAATCTACCCAATGTTTTATCCTCGCCTTGCAAATCGGTTTGCACCATTGTCAGGTTTGGAAGGAGTAGATTGACAAGATGTAGAATCATTAGGTATTGGGGTACTTGAAGTTGCAGTAAACCACTCCCTAAATAACCTGAAAATCCCTGGAAAAGAGATTGCCCCAAGGTCTACTGATGCAGTACAGAGGGTGACAGATAGGGATACATATCCAAATTGCACACCCAGACCTTTGAATACAGTAGAAACTAAGAGCACAACTGTTTCTATGGGAGAGAAACCACCTCACATTCTGACAGTCTTGTCATGGAATATAGCGGGACTGAGGGGGAAAATGCCAGAGGCTGATTGGGGTTCCTTTATAGACCAATACGATATAATTGTTTTGCAGGAAAGTTGGTCAACAGAGCCCATCCATCGAGTTGGCTATCTTAACTACCATAAACTAGCCTGTAAAGGATTGAAGGGACGTCCCTCGGGCGGTTTGGTCATCTGGATAAAACAATCTCTAGCTTTTTCAATAACAGACCTCCCCACCTCAAGCAATGATATTCTGGCCCTGAAACTATGTGGCAAAAACAATCAGGTTTTTTTCCTGATTAATATTTATGCAAGAGGGCAACCAGGAGGGAAGCCCGCGAGAGTGGTAGCTGAATTAGAATCTACATTGAACAGTATCAGTAGAGATAATTGTGTTATGGTGGCAGGAGATTTTAATTGTTCTTTCGAACCGTTTCCCAACCTTGCTGATGGGGGTTATGGGGAGATTGACCAGTTATGGAATATTCCTCATTTATCTATTCCACCAGTTAAAAAAGTCACTGAGGCTGCTATGCAGTGGTTAGGTCTTTGCCTCGAATGGAACTTGCGCGCAGCAAATGGCAGGACTAAATCAGATACGATGGGAATGGTTACATTTGACAATTCCCTGCATTCGAGTCGCATTGACTATTTCTTGATAAGGTTAGAATACTGGAAATTATTGGAGGATATGGTGGTGGTCACCAGACCTGAAAGTGATCATAACCCCCTGGTTATAAAATTATTATTGCAGGAGGGTTTGTTTTTGGACCCTGCAACCAGCATCGTCACAGCAGATGCTGGTCTTACGAATGATTGCAGAAGGGTAAGATGGGCTAGGTTCCTAGACAACCCCTCCATTATTAATAAAGTTGCTAATGAGGTCACAGCTGCTACAAACTTGATAGTACCCTTATTTGATGAAGGAACCTCACTTGATCAAATTGGGATGATCCACGAGTCTCTTTTTAATAAAATTAAATCTTTTTTTATTGAACCTGTCAAAGGAAGGATAAAAGTGCAAACTAAGTCTAAGTGGTACGACAAATCTTGTCGTGTTGCCCATAGCTCTTTGTTATCTGCTATTAAATCTAAAATAGCTAGGGACATAAGGTTGGCTAGGGTAAACTACAAGAAAGTACTTAAAGAGGCTAAAACCAAATGGGATGACCAGCGTTGGTTGGACTTATATCAGGCAAGTACTTCATCCAACCAACAAAAATTCTGGGAGGTTGTAAAATGGGGTGGGACTGGTGATATGCATGTTCCTGTTAACTATGTCCCAGTTGAGCAATGGGTCAAGCATTTTGAGGCACAGTTTAGTGTCGCAGAACGGATCTCCCATAACAATAGGGAAGATGCCAGTGTACAGTCTGCTGTGCCACTTCATGATCACATTGTCTTTACCAAATTAGAAGTGATTACCGCCCTTAATCAAGTGCAGAATGGCAAAGCCCCAGGTATGGACTGCATCCCTGCGGACCTTTTTAAGTATGACCAATTGCATTGGGTCCCGTACATAACAGTCTTGGCGAATGCAATAGCCAGAGGGACTGAAATTCCCACGTCGTGGAAAGGGGCTGAGATCCTGCCCGTGTACAAAAAAGGGGATAGAACTGATGCAGGGAATTACAGACCCATCAGTCTTATTGATGCCCTTCAAAAGGTTATAGCCCGAATGTTGTTAGGAAAAATCCACTCATGGATGTCCAAAGTTGACATTCTGTCTCCGATGCAGGCGGGTTTTAGGGAATATACAAGCACAGTTGATCAGATATTAAGATTTGTCATGATCTTTTGGAAAACTGTATTCCTGAGAGGTGGTACGATATTTGCTGCATTTGTGGACCTCAAATCAGCATTTGATTTGGTCCCCAGAGCAAAGATGTGGGCAGCCTTGAGCAGGATGGGTGTGCCTGCTGCACTCCTTGATCTTACCATCAGGATGCATGAGGGAAATTTTGCCAGAGTTAGATGGGGGCGGCAGGGTCAGGTCACAGACACCTTCCCCGTGACTCGCGGAGTGAGGCAGGGTTGCGTCCTGGCTCCCACCCTGTTTATACTCTTTATTAACCAAGTGGTGAAATTCCTCACAGATATTGCGACTGATGCCCCTTCACTGGGTGGGACTAAATTTCCCCTTTTAATATTTGCAGACGACACACTTATACTGGCCAAAACACAGAAGGGCCTACAGGTTGCTATAAATAAATTTGTGGACTTCTGTAATGAGAATGATCTGGAAATTAACATCAATAAAACCAAGTTCATGGTCCTGACAAAAAATAAACCAAAGAGGGGTCATGTTACCATGAATGGGTCTAGCTTGGAGCAGGTTGAAGCAATGACATACCTTGGTGTTTCAATAGACTATAGATTAAGATGGAAAGAACAAGTGGCGGCGCTTAGCTTGAAATTTGCTCGCTTGTCCGGTTGTCTAGTAAAAGAGCAGCGATGTTCTCTTACCAAAAGAGTTTTGCCGGCTCTTAAAATCTATAGTGCCAAAATTAGTTCAGCCATTCTATATGGGGCTGATATTTGGGGCTGTGTGGATCTGGCTGTCCTAGATAGGATACAGAATAAATTTCTTCGAAACCTTGTCAGCCTCCCCCCTTCTACACCAGTCCTACCATTGTTGATGGATATGGGCTTGCATTCTATTAAACATCAAGCCCTCTACAGGATGGTGGCACTGTGGAGGCGCATCTGGTCTACCCCAGAACTTGCTATGTTTGCCCGAGAACTACAGGATGTGAGAATGCAGCAGGGGGCAGGTGACATACCGTGGTTCAAGCAAATTAAGATTACTTTGATTAAAATGGGTCTTCCATTGCTCTGGTCTGAGCCGGGTTTACATACTTTCCCTACAAAAAAAGACTTCAAATTACTTTTCTGGACCACGGTAAAAGCAGAACATGTTGCTCTTACGGAGAAACAGAATTTGACAGGTCAGTTTCTGCTACACAAAATAGTCCCTCACATAGAGACTTATTGGGATGTAATTCCTAAAACATTAGACAGGAAACTATACCATCAGTTTCGTGTAGGCACACTGCCACTGAGGGTTTTTACTAATGGTTGGCAGAAGACAGAATCATCCCTTTGCCCCTGTTGTACTGACTGTAGAGAAACATTAGGTCACTTTTTATTTGTATGTAGTGCTTATAGTGAACCAAGATGTAAATGGTTGAAACCTGTATGTTCCAGACTTAATACCCGAGTGTGTAGCGAAGCTTTGTACATTCTGAGAACAAATACTGCTGAATGGTTATCCATTGGAATGGCTAAATTCCTTGGATGGGCTTGGCTAATTAGGATCAAGTCAGTTCGAAACTTATCGTCTTGAATAATTTTGAATAGAATGCAATTGTATTATACTATGGTCTGATCAGAATTGATGTCCAGTTTTTTTTTTTATACAAATGTATACTTGTAAGTTTTTTATATATTTTTTTAGTCCTTTTCCTTCTTGACGTCCATATATGTATGTTTAATTGGGAATTTTTATCTAATTCTTGTCATTTCATTTTTTTTTTTTTGTTAGTATTGATCTGAAACTTTATGACTTTGTTAATTTAATTGTACTGTTTGTATTTTATGTGTGTCTTTTATGAACAACAATTCGAAATAAAGACGTTAAAACTGGAACTGGAACCTAAATTATCATGAGGAAGGTCCATATAATACCCAAAATGGACGTAGAAATATGCGCCAGTCTTTTTTGGGACATCACGGTGCCAAACGCGGATGCCAAAGAGTCAGGTTCCAGTCCCAATACAGAGACCACTATCAGAATCATCAGTACCCCCAGGAACCTCATCACTATTTGGAGACACGCAGCAAACAATACCAAAGACAATGGATGTAATACCCATTTTTAACTTATCAACACATAATCTAGGTGCCGCTGATATGTCTTTTTTAACAAAAGGTTTGACATTTGTCCCTCATTCCAATGCTGATCTATTTGAACTACACCAGGATATCCACTCTTTCTTTAGAAAGATAAGATTAAAAAAGTTCTTCATGAACCAAGGAAGATGGCCGCCTGGTAAGAGCTCCAGACCGGAGCTCCTAGTGCCTGGGATCCCTTTTTGGAATTATCCCGGACAGCACCCATCTTCGCTGTACAAAAACAAGTAACTGGATTACAGCAAGAAACAGGTTTTACATAAAAGTAACTGGATTGCAAAACGCTCACCGGAATCTGCAGCGGAGCCCTGGACGGTGGGGCGAGCTGGGGAGAGGACTGCTGCTCGACGCTGGACATCGGAGGAGTTGGAGTCCGGGATCCCTTGGAGGCGTCGCTCGGTTCCAGTTTCTGCACCGGACCGGTGAGGACTCCAGCGCTAGCTGTCTCGGGAGTTCACCGTGATTGCTGTGCTGCTCACAGGAGGGCTACTGGCGAGCTGTGACCCGACCCATCTCCGCTGAAGCTGGGGAGGCTGTGGGGGCGACGCTGGGGCCCCGCACCGCTTGCCACTTCGGAGGATCGCTGTGGGTGCTGGGCTGCTCACGGGAGGATTGCTGGCGTTCTGTGGCTTTGCCCATCATCGCTGGAGCTGGGGAGAACGCCCGTGACGGCAACGGACCGGAGGACACACCGGGGACCTGGCAGCCCCGAGGAGAGTGGCTCCACCTCGCCACCACCCCTGCAGGCATTGAGGGGGTAGGCTCCGCGGGGCATGACCGGAGCTCGCCAAATACAGCTCGGCTGGTTTGTCCCCCTGCGCCTCTCTGCGACGACACCTGGGGAGCTGAGCACCTGATGGTCGTGAGGCTGAAGGAGGCGAGGGACGGAGCGGACTGGCGGAGAGCGGGCGAGTCTGGGCTTCCCCGTCTGGCTGATATTCGCGGGCTGTGATCGGCGTGTCCCACCCGGACGGGGGAAGGGCAGCTCGTCCTCCGCCTGCAACAGCTATCGTGCTAGGAGTGGGGAGAGGACCTAGGGGTCTGGCTCGGCTCTCCCTCTCACCCCGATCACACCGTTCATCACACCGCTCACCCAGTTCCTGGGGGTGAGCTAGGCAAGGAGGAAGGATTTGCCTTGGGGAGGATCTGCCCTGATCTGCTCATTGAGCTGCTCTGATCTGCGATCCTGTACACGCTCACGTCTCTTTCTCTATTGGAGGTGCTGCATGGATGCAATACTTGGGAGCTGTGACGGCCGGTGAGCCTGTCGACCTGGGCACCACTACATCGGTGTTATGCAAACGCTGGCAAATAAGGCCGTTTTTTACCCCTGCTGCGGGGACTGCAGATCGCTTGCCAAAGTGAAGGCTGTTTAACGTATTTACTGCCCCAATACTTATTGCTGGATAAGATACTTATTCTGCCCCACTCGATTCCTGAGTGATTCATCCTGTAAAAAACCTATTGTCCTCAAAATGGCCGGGGCCATAAACTGAACACTCTACCCCCGCCTGAACATACGAGGCCCCTCTGCTGCTCCTCTTCAGATAACAAATCTGAGATAAGACTCCCCATGGTATGCAGGTCCCTGAGCCAACCGGAATGGAATCTGAAACTGCTCTGCCATGCTATCAAAACAGCAACAACTAAAAGAGGACTAATGACTACATCCTCCCTACTTGGTGGCCATCTTTAAAGTACTCTTGCTCTCTTTGGCGGCCATCATGGACTAGTCCTTCTGACCATTATTTACTATCGGTACGATTTCCACTTAGCTCTGTAGTTAAATATGGGTGTTCTTAAATAATTGTCTTTACTGCGGGATTTACTATCATTGTATTTAGAACTCTTGTAACCTGGTGCTCTCGATGTGCTTAAGTATCCACCTTGTACTACAGTATTATACTACTACTGGTACCCTACACCTTACGCAACATACACCCATCGTCACTTTTACCCACTGACAGTGCACTGAGTGCTACCTCATCTTCTAATGTCGTACTTGTTATTGCTTTAATTTGTTTGCACATATATGGGATTCAGTAATTCTTTAATAGTCTAGCCCTATTCTCATACTATATATATGATAAGCTGCACATATCTCACCTTTATCCCTATCACTCACTGTCCGCTACCTCACTTACCTGTTGGTTCTTCGATGTAAGGTACTTCACGATGTTGCACTGATTACTATTATTACTACCTCAGCCACCTCGTTTAGTCATGTAAGCTGCTCCCTACCACCTTCTACACCTAGACTACCCCGCTGCTACCTCGTACAGGCTGATGTGTAAATATGATTCCACCTAACCGGCTCTACCTCTCATATTTTGTACATGATGTAAGTTGACTGCTACCTCGCATTTAGGATACATTAAGTAAGCCGCACCTATGCATTGTTGTTCTTGGAGTGCTCTGACTTCTACCTCTTACACATTGATGCACTGACTTCTACCTCTTACACACTGATCACTCACAAGTGTCACTCCTTTGCACTGTATTTAGCGGCTGACAGTTCTTATTGTCGTCCTACCTCCTACACCCAACATCACAGCCTTCTATAATGGAGCTCATCGGCACGCACACTTTTAGAATTAACTACCCTCCCACACTGACCAAAAAAGCCACTAAACGTTTCAAACATAACTTCTTGAGGTCGCACCCTGAAACACCTTTTGCCGACACCTACTTCTCACAGGGCAATGGAGCCCTGAATACTGACATCATCTTCCACACCTCACGCAGAGCCCAATGGAGAAAAACTTTCCTATCCCTGCTCACCGTCTCCACCACCAGGAAAACATCTCATGGCCTAACTCTCTCTATCACACCTTCCCACCTCTTCCCTGGCAGGACTACCATTACTATCTACAATAACGGGATCGTCCTAATTCAATCCACGGACAAGAACCTGGAACTACTAGACAACCTGTTCCCCAAGTTCAAAGAACACCTTTCCATGCAGCGGACCCCCACCCAGAACTCCACCAGCATTACCACCCCTGACATCGCAGCCCCCACCTACAACATCCATACCCCTAGCACCCCAGTAAATGGCCCACCTGCTGTTAACGCCCCTCACTCCCCCAGAACAGTCATAAATGTCTTCACCCCATATACTAGCCGCCCCACTAACATGACCCATCACACCCCCACCCATACCTCCCCCATCCCTCTCCCCCCCGACATAACAACTCCCACTCACAACACGCCACCATCTGAACACACCACCGCTCGGAGCTTATCCACCCCTCCTCCCTTCCCCCCCACGGCAGACCCATCTCCCTCCCCAGCCCTCTCCCCACTCCCACCCACGAGTCTCCCACATCTGACATATTAACTTTCACCCACACGCCTCCATCTGCACACACCACTATTTGGAGTCTATCCACCCCCCTCGCATCCCCCCCACGGCGGACACCTCTCCCTCCACAGCGCCCTCCCTACTCCCACCCAAGACACTCTCACCCTCCCAACAAAAGATACAGAACATACCACCTCTCCTACCTCAGCATCCCCCTCTCTCCCACCTCCTATTCTCAGCCCCCACTTCCCTCCTGTCTCCCCCACTATCCTCAGCCTTCACTCACTCTTCTACCCAACAGCTCTGTCTCCCACTGACGTCACTTCCCATGCCTCCCACCGACCTCCCATTTCACCTACTTCACCCACGCCCCTCGCCCACAAAAAGGCCCCCACCTTGAATGCCATCCCACTCCTTAGCACCACAGAACGCTCCAACAACACTAGTATATCCACCCCCTCGTTACCCTGCTCGCTTTCCAACTCACTACTCAATGACTCACCCATGGCTCTCACCACAAACACCATCCCCAATCCACCTCCTGACCAGACTTTATACACCCTCCAGCAAGTCAAAGAGGATATTCTACAAATCAAAAAAGATGTCCACGCAATAAAAGAGCTTCTCTCCTCACAGCCCAGTCTACCTCCCACCATCCCTCTACCCTACAAACGACGCACCCTCCCTACATACACTCGCCTCCAACGACACCCGCGCTGGTCGACTATCCCCGTTCGCACTAACGCCCACCGCCCCCGTCGTGTCCTTAACTCATTGTCGGACCGTGACTTATGCTCTCTACTACACTCTTATGGCCCAGGTCCGGTAAAACGCATATCCAACACACACATCCCCATACCTACAATTCTTACAAACCCTCTGAGGCTCCCAACACTCAACAATAGAGGTTCCGTCCCTAACAACCTCAGAAAAGTTCCTCTCACACTAGAAAGCTCGACCACCCTTCTCTCTCCCAAACTCAAATGCATCCTACTCAATTGCAGATCGGCCCAGAGACACTCCTCCGACATCGCTGATCTCGTCTCAGCTAGGGATCTGGACCTAGCCATCCTAACTGAAACGTGGCTTACTGAAGCCTCTACCCCGATTATGGACATACTAGTCCCCCCCAATTATCATATCATTAGGCTGGACAGGTCTCCTGGCAAGACGGGCGGGGGAATTGCATGCATTTTTAGGAGCAACCTCTCCGTTAATAAAGTCACCCCCCCCTCCCTCTCCTCCAGTGAACTCCTCTGCCTCGACATCACCAGCGAGGGCAAACAAGTTTGTGCTTTACATCTCATCTATCACCCGCCTGGTGACAATCTCATATTCACCCAACAACTCATGGACATGATCACTTCCAATGCCGGTCGGCAGACCACCCAAGTCTACCTGGGTGACTTCAATCTCCACTGGAACGATCAGAAAGACGCAGTGGTGAATGGCCTCAAAACTTTCCTTAATGCGCTTGACCTCACCCAAATATGCGATAGACCAACACACGACAAAGGCTCGATACTCGATCTCATCATTGCCAAAGAGAACTCCACACAACTGGAGGAGATTCAACCCTGCGACTGGTCTGATCACCATATTATCACCTTCTTTATCAATGAAAAAGTTAAACTTAACCCAGCTCAACCAATCAAATCCAAAACATGGAAAAGGGACATGAAGAACCTCAACCCCTCTACCCTGCCTCCCCACATCGGCAATCTCCTCCTTCCCCCTTCAGGTGCCTCGGATGTTCAATCACTGATGGACCACTACCTTGACTCTATGAACACAGTAGTCAATGAAGTCGCCCCACTGCAACTGAAGAGAGTCTCCACCAAAACCTCTAATCCCTGGTATGATGATAGTCTCAATGACGACATGCGTACTATGCGAATGGCAGAGCGCACCTGGAGATCGGACCCTTCAGCACTCCACCTCAAAAGGCTTAAGAACAAGAGAAATGCCTACTTCAGGAAAATTAAGCGCACAAAGGCAGACTTCTTTAGACGCCAGTTGGACCAAGCAAAAAACAGGCCAAGAAAGCTGTTCGAACTAATCAAGACCCAAACAAAGACACAACCCCCTACAATCAAACAGCACAACTAGCGACACCCCACACTGTGAAGCCTTCTCTGCTTTCTTTAACCACTTGGATGCTAAGGCATGCCGATCATGCCCATTGACTTTCCATTGAAATCAATGGAAACTCCATGACGAGTCACCCTTGTCATTAGCGCTGAAGGGGTTAAGATAAAGACTGACAATATAAGAAATGACCTCATCATGGATGTAAGTAGATTCCCCAACATCACCAGAATGTCTTGCACTCAACCTAAAAACAAGGCATCTTGGCTGCACTTCGATACCTACTCGGAAGAAGAATTACACAAACTGCTCTGCACCGTGAAGCCCTCTAATCACCTCACAGACCCTCTACCTGCTAATGTAGTAAAAGACTTCATCCCCTTGCTCCTCCCTCTCTGGACCAAAATAGTCAACAGCTCCCTGCAACAAGGCCTCATTCCGGACTCCCTCAAGGTGGGGCAAGTCACGCCTATACTCAAGAAACCCACAGCTGATCCGTCTGACCTAAACAATTACCGGCCCATCATCAATATCCCCACCCTGGCCAAACTGCTGGAAAAATGTGTCCAACTACAACTAACTAAACACATTGACCAATTTGACCTCCTCAACCCTCATCAATCAGGCTTCCGAGCGAAACATAGCACGGAAACAGCTATGACACACATAATTGATGACGCCCTCCAAATTCTTGATCGCAATGAGTCCTGCCTCCTCATCCTTCTTGATCTCTCGTCAGCATTTGACACGGTCAAACATGAGAACTTGCTGGAGCTGCTAAGCACTAGAATGGGTCTATCGGGAACTGTTCTCAAATGGTTTTCATCCTTCCTTCACAACCGGTCACAGAAGTTCAAGATCAACAATGTGCTATCTACACCTGTGCCTGCAGATCTAGGTGTTCCACAAGGATCCTCTCTCTCCCCCACACTGTTCAACCTCGTCATGGAACCACTCGCCACCTTGCTCCAAGCTTCCAATGTCCAATTCCATATGTATGCCGACGACACTCAACTCTACCTAAAGCTACAATCCCCGGAAGACATCAAACATCTGAACTCCACGCTCATAAACACTCAATCTTGGCTGGCAGACAATCACCTCAAACTAAATGCTCTGAAAACCGAGTTCCTACTCATCTCACCCCCGGCGAAAATTTCCACCACCCAAACATGGCTCAATAACCTAACAGCACTCAATGTCCAACCTACCATCGTGGATTCGGCGAAATCCCTAGGCATCACACTCGATGCCAAGCTCAACATGCAGCAGCACGTTAGCAAAGCCACAAAAGCAGCTAATTTCCAAATCAACACATTGAGGAAGATTAAACCCTTCCTCCCTGCTGAAGACTTCCGAAATGCGGTACAAGCTTTAGTCATCCCTCGAATAGACTACGGACTTGTGGCCCTCAGCGGACTCCCGCTTTCCACAACTGCACCCCTAAGAGCCTCCCTGAACGCTGCAGCGAGACTCATAACTGGCTCAAGAAAGCATTCGCATATATCCCCAGACTTAAAGGCTCTAAAATGGCTGCCTTTTGAAGCCAGAATACAGTTAAAAATTGCAGTTATGACACACGCGGCCGTGCACCACAATGCACCCAACTACCTCGCCCAAAAGTTGTCTATATCAGGAGGTTCGAGATCCAATAGAAGTTCAAAAAACTTACTCCTGAAACCTCGTAGATTCCGGAAAGAGAAAACATACAAGCGCTCCTTCTCTGGAATGGCACCCGGGTTCTGGAATGCGCTCCCGCCTGAAACCAGGCTGATCTCCTCCGCTGCACTCTTCAAGAAAGAGGTGAAAACCATCCTTCTGGCCAAGATCTCCTGAACACTATTGGTGCTGGATCGGAAACTCTGCATTGCTATGTATCACTGTTCACCTGTCCTCTGGCACTATACTTCTAACTCGTTGGTGTCATTACCAATATATGATACACGTTGGTTTACTGATTCACTCTCCTGATACCCTCACTCAGTGTTCTCTCTACACTAAGGCTTTGGTAGAAGCCATCCACACACCCAAGGTGCACCTGAACACCTCTGTGTTGAGATCAATGACTCGTACCGTCTTATATTACTCGTTTACCTGAGTGTATATTGATATGCTTTATGTATGTTACTATTATCCTATCATGTTAGTGACTATTATACTGCTCCTATTATACTGCTCCCATTATCTCTGTTCACTCCCACTGCCCCTACCCTGTCTTTGTGAAGCGCTCTGATATCTGTAAGGATCTTGTTCGCGCTATATAAAACTTTGAATAAATAAATAAATAAATAAAATGAATACGGAAGAGATAAATCAAGATGACAGAATAGAGAACATAGTGTCTTTGCCATCCACGTTCACCCCCACACTGGACCAGGTTGGCCCAGAAATGGCTATATTTGAAAAAGTGGTCTTAAACAGACTGGAACAAACCCTCCGGTTTATTCCTAAGCCCAGATACAACATCTCGAAAGAAGAATATACTTCTCTCAATGAATTGAAGAATAACAAATCCATTGTCATTAAGTGTAGTGATAAAGGAGGAGGTATAGTACTCATAGACTCTATGAACTATGAGACATATATGCTTAAAATGCTAAATGATCCCGCCTTTTACAAAAAGATCAAAATCAAACCTACAGAGAGAGTAATTAAGGCAATCTGTAAAGTAACAACAAGAGCTTTCAATGCAGGAGTCATCAACAAAAAAGAGTATGAATTTTTAAAATAAATCAGAGAAAAAAGTGTCATGCATTTATGGAGTGCCGAAGATACATAAAAATCAACAGGACCCTCCATACCGTCCCATTGTTTCTACAATAGGTACTCCCACTGAAGCAGTTTCTAAATACCTTGACAACGTATTGAGGCCCTATATACCCCTGACACCGTCCTATATCAAAGATACAGGGGATATAGCAAAGGTGGAACATCTCCCCTACAACCAATGTAGTGACCTTCTAGTCACTTTAGACATTGAAGCATTGTATAGCAATATCCCTCAATTAGAAGCTATAAATGCGACCATGTGGTTCATTGATGAGTACTGCATACCTTGCTCCAAACAATTCATTCATGAATGTCTATCAGTAGTTCTCAAAGAGAACGTCTACCAGTTTGGTGACCACATGTATCTTCAAACTAAGGGCGTGAGCTTGGGGGCAGCCATGGCTCCGTCGATAGCGAACATTTATATCGCGCTATTTGAATCTAAACACATTTACAACGAAATGCACCATTTTTTGAGTCTGTTTCCCATTGGTAACGATATATTGATGACATCTTTTTTATTTGGACCAATGGGGAACAGACCCTGCAAGAATTCTTAATCTGGCTTAATCTTGCTGACACCAACCTCTGTTTCACTGCCCATACTGATTCATCGCGAGTAGAGTTTTTAGATATCTACATCAGACACAATTCCAACAAACTTGAGCTAGATCTATACACCAAGCCGACGGCGAGGAATACTCTCCTTCATTTCACAAGTTACCACCCAAGGAGCCAGAAGGACAGTATTCCGTTTTCTCAATTCCTCAGAGTAAGACGGAATTGCACGACTTTGAAAGACTATGATATTCAGTCAGTTACCATGAAGGGCATCTATCCCTTTTCTTGTCTCCCAATAGCTGGAACATTCTTAAATTGGTAGGAAAGGAAATCTCCACTTAATAAAATAAACATGTAATTATTTGTCGGCCTGAGTCTAACCAGTTATCTTTGTTGCATAACTAAGTCCCTATTTTTACTTTCTTCTGATCTTTGTGAATCCTCTTTGTTTCTTTGTTACAATGTTTACCCTTTGCATGACAAGACGATATTGATGTGTGCTACTGTACTATACCTTACAAATTGTCTATTAAAATGAATTGTTGTAAAGCGGTATATCAAGTTATATTATCAATTCTCTGGCTTCAATGTTCAAGTTATATGCTTAAGTGAATATATTGATCATCTGCACATTTAGCATAAACAAAATAGGTTTTTTAAAAATATTTTCTATCTATTTTTAGCTACAAGATGGTAGCATCCTGAGGAAGACACTCTCAACGTGTCGAAACGCGTAGACGAAAACCATCTTTCCTTCATATCATTGGGAATATTTGTACATATAATAATTTGCATGTATCGAATATTGATTGAAAGAATTTTTATTGTTATTTTTAGTTGTTTCTATGTCACTGATTACCTTCATGACATCTTTTATCAAATTTATTAAATTAAATTCATAAATGCTATTTTTGTGCCTGATTATCTATTATTAATTTTTTTTTCTTGAACTTTGCCAGTACTTGTGTTTTGCCTGGGTGTGCTATTTTTTCATAATTTTTTCATAACTAGCCCCCCAAATATACACGTCCCTGCCTGTTTGGCATTCATTTTTTGCTAAAAGTGCTTTTGCCAGCATGAAAGGAGCACTTTCGGAAAAAAATAATAATAATGGTCAGCTTCACATACCATAACCTCATGATGGACCGCTTGAATAAAGAAAAATGAAAACATAAACCCACACAGCATATATTTGAAGTTTTCTTTCAGCATGTGGGGGACATTTTTCTTTTTTTGCTGTCTGGGATCACCAGGGTGTATCTGGTAGTCTCCCCCTGTGCACTCACCTTGAAACTAGGGCCATCGTCCCTGTGCAAGTGAAGTTGGTGACCCCCAGGCCCCAGGAAGAGGTCAACGTAAAGCTAGGGTCATCACCTTTGTGCAAGAGAAATTGGCTACCTTTGTGTGCTAGGAGGTGACCACCACGAAGGAAGGGCGATTACCCTGGATCGTCCCACCAAGGCTGCTATGAAGAACACTTACAGTTTGCTGAAGGACCAGTGGAGAGGATGTCCAACACTGATGCTGGCTGGCTGAAGACTGAGGAGACCTAATGATTCATAGGGGAAAGATGGTGAGAGACCGCTTTGGGAGATCCATCCTTTCACTGGATTTTTCGCCTTTTGCTGAACCATATATTTTTGCTGGCTTTAGAACTCTGTGCTTACCCCTGCTATTCAATAGTCGAGTGCATGTGCCCCCTTTAAATGTGGGTGATTTGCCATATTCCTAATTGGTATATCTAAATTACCTATAAGTCTCTAATATATTGTACCAGATATACCCAGGGCCTCAAAGTTAAATGCAGCACCTATTGTGCCATCCACTACTGTGGCAGTGCAAACATGGATTCAGAGATCAATCACACAGAAGGGGGCCTCTAGTCAAATAAGTAGTAAACCTGCGTATAGTGGGCGTAGTGAGGCTACGCGGAGCACCACAGAGTTTAAAATAAACTCCGCAAACCCAGGATGAATATGTGGACTCCAAGAGTAATAAGGCTAACCTGTTTAAGCTATAGGTATACAACAAGCAACAAGGCACCTTTCCTTCAACTGTTCAGCTAATCAGTGGGAACTGTACCTGGACTGTACACTGCTGTCTACCTCTTCCTGACACCCTGGAGTCGTGGCCTGCTTTAGAAGTGTACTTCTGTGGTGGATTGGACTTAAGGAACTAATGCCGGAAGGTAAAATCTTCAACCAGGATGATAACCTGGGTGATGTCTCTGACTCGTACGCTCCGTCACGGTGAAAGTCAAATTGCACCTAGCTCCTAGTCTACCATTGACTATGTTAATGTTATTATTAATGGGTACTTCTAGAGCACACAGCTACTCAGTAAGAGTGTCCCAGCGCTAAGGACCTCAAGCAGGACTGTTACTGTTAATGAGAAGGGGGTAGATTTAAGGTTGTTGTTGAATTAACCAAGTTTTCAGTTGCTCCTGAAGGTAAGTCAGGTACCTGTCTGAGTGATAACAGCAGGAGGTTCCACACATGGGTAACCTGAACTTGGTGTGGTGCGAAACAACGTTGGAACAATCGCCTGCTGCTATCATTGTCACTTTACGCTTCTTGGCACTATTGTTACATAACATTTTAAAAATTCTTATCTCCAGTTCCCCTTATTGGATTTTTGTCATTTTGGTATCAAGTTGTTTATTAAATGTTACTCTATTTTTCCAATTTAGTGTGTGAGTTTTATTGTTTTGCTTTTAACTTTATTAGTGTTTTGGTACTGCATGAATACTTCACACATTTCCGTAAATTAACCCTGTCTCCTCTGTGCCATAGCTAACAGGGTGGTGAACTCTGGTTAATTCAGTGACTTTGAGGATTCACCTTAACAAGGTTTGTGATTAATCCTTGATGTGGGTAATCAGTCACCCTCAACCCAAATAATATAAAAATCCATCTTCTTTCAATTGCGGACCCTCAGCATCAGGAGACTGGAGCTCGCAAAGGTGTGCCCCGGTCCTCCTGCCCTTGCTGGCCAAAATCAGGAAGGGAAAGACTGTTCAAGGTCATAATGTCTGCCTGGGACTTGCATGAACATAGTGCATCGCACTGCTGAAGTTCACTCTTCAGGCCATCTGTAGACTTTTTCATGTGTGGACCAGCGTTGGCTATATCTGAAACTCACCTCCATCATCGAATGGGGAATAACCAGCTAGAAGAGACATAGAGAATCGGAATACAGCCCAGACTGACTCTAGTGTGCTGACCTTAAGAAGCTGTGGAGAATACTTAGTTTGCTGCCTCTATGCTTTGTGTGCTTATCTTCGAATATAACTTTTTTCATAAAAGTGAGTATTTGACTGGACAATAAGCTTACTATGGTTACTGTTTACACTTTGAGTCTGGCGTCTGTGAATGCCTCATACCTACCATCCCCTCGAAGAGCACTGAACTGTTCAACCGGCAATATCACCAAGATTTAAGTGCTGAAATCGTTAGTATTCGGCCCAGTTACTTAGGACACATAGTAGAATGGACCATGGACAACAGGGGTGAAAGGCCTTAACCTGCAAGGTTTCACCCAGTAACTCCTGCTTGCCCCATTGTACTATAAAAGATTTTTGACAATAATCGTCTTTGGTATAACCCATAGTACACTCAACAAACCTATCTTTGGTATACCTGGGATGTAACCAATGCAACTATTATCTGATGTAATTAATGATGGAATCAATGTAACTACCTCTGATGTACCCCACGTTATTAACTCAGAAATTATCAATGTAACGATCTCTAATGTATCTAATGCCACTTCCTGTAATATAACTACATCTTATTTAACTATTGATAATATAATACTATATCTCCGATGTAACCAAAGATGAAATTGTATAACTATCTGTGATGTAACCAATAGTGCTACACAGTAACAATTTGATTGCAAAACATTGGTGTACTTCCTTTCCGACACCGCACTCTCATTAAAAATGTATCATACTATCATGAGCTTAATGAATATTATTGAAAATACAATCTCAGAACATGCATGAGATTTTTGCCAACAAAAGAATCCTTTTATACTGATGACATGGTCAATAAAACAAGCACTGACAGCAGCTGTTAAAGGATGTCCTGTTTGTGAGAAGTGATGCATGAACGGCCAGTGATGTTACCATTATTTGTCACAGTGTTATTATTAGCAGAGCTACTGGAATTAATGCATTGTGTGGTCGCAACAATTTTTGCATAATTGTAGATTTGACAATTATGTCATAATCTATCATCTTGTTACATAATCTATCATCTTCTGCATAATCTGCAGATTATAACCCCAAAAATGTGGGGGCATATTTACAAGGAAGTGCCGCAGCGCTGCAACGCAAGCCCTAATGGCTGCGCAACACTGCGGCACTTCCAAAGCACAGTAATGCAACATATTTACAATATGTCGCATTCCTGTGCTCTCCCCTGCGCTGGCGCACAAACTGCTACCATGCGCCGGAGCAGGCACCCTTGCACCATGGTGCAAGGATGCCTGCGTCATGGGGAGATTGTTTTTGTGCAGGAAGGGGCACCTTCCTGCACAAAAACAATCACTACAGGCATTTTCCTCTTTCCATGCATACTGTAGAATGCAGCACGCATTAAAAGAGGAAAAAACGAGGAGAAATGGAGAAATGAAAACATTTCTCCTCGTTGCGCTAAGCCACCCCTGGGGTGGCGTACCATTCAGACGCATTCCCAGATTTACAATTCCTCATAAGTCTGGAAATGTGTCTTGTTCCATGGGTGTTGCGCGGGAACTCCCACAACAACACTCATGGAACGCCCCTTTCACACAAAGTGCTGCGTGTAAAGAGGCCATATTTACAAGGACAAGAAAAGCTACGCAGGGTAGCTTTTTATGTCCTTGTAAATATGAAGCCCTAACATGCGCCACCAGTACGTCACAAAAAGTGACGTACTGGTGGCGCAGGGGGCTTGTAAATCTACCCATTTGTTTCTAGCTCAAATGGTTCAAAAGTTACAATGCAGCGACTTCTATTGGTGAGCAGTGGAAGGCCCTTCGCAAAAGTTGACTGGTCACCTTATGTAGCTTTTATCTACATTTGGGTGTTAAAATAGTACTAATGAGGTGTAACTAATGCCCAGACAGTGTTAACAAAATGACAAAATAATCAAGTAATACCATCACAAATTGTGCAGCATAATTTGCCTTTTCCTGCTGCATAATTTACTCAACCCTGCAGCATAATTTGGCCTTCCCTTGCCGCATAATTCCAGTGGTCCTAATTTATTGGCAACCACACAATGAAGAAAAGGACTGTGATATTAAAACCGGCCTGGCTCGGGCGGCTTCTTCCTAACTTCTAACAGCAGTGAAAGGAAACCGAGTCCGCCCACACCCAGACTGGCTTCCCTTCTGGAAGGCTTTCCCAAGGTCACAGAATCTCATTTCACTTTCGTTTCTAAAAATGGCGGTCTGTCCTGAGTCCCAGGCTGGGGAAACCCCATCCTGTGTAGGCGGGAAAGGAATGCAGCCTTGGACGTGCTCGCCCACGCGCTGATTCTGCAAAACACGTCCAGATCCAGGCGTGGGAGCTGGGGACAGGCTCACATGAGTGTGACGGACAATAGGCACTTTTCACTTCTTTCCATTCATCACTTTCAGCGACAGACCGACAGCAGCTGCAAAGTTAATGGTTACACGATCAGGCCATGTGTGGAGAAGTGTGGCTCACTGGTTAGAGGAGGCAGACCCTGAAGCAGAGGTCAGACCCGGGACCAGGGTTCAATTCCCGAAGCGGCAGGGTCTTGAGCCCAAATATCCACGGACTCGATAATTCTCGCTTCGGTGCCTACTTGAATCACGGGTTCACACTCTGCAGCTCTGGGCATTAGCCTGCTTAATCTCCACTACGGCCCCCCCGCGGCAGGATGCCTGGCTTTCACCTTGGGGAAGCCAGGACGGGTTCCCAAGGCAAGCGCCGAGATGCCGACGGGTAATCGAGCGCTATATAAGAACGCATAATAATAATAATAATAATAATAATGGCATAGAGGAAGCCTTTTGGAACCGCATATTATATTTATTTATTCACATGGTGTTCATTGATGCTGGGTCATGGCTGTTTCAAAGCGCTGAGCAATGGAAGGACAGAGTTACCTCGGGGTCAGGCTGGGAGCAGGTGGCATCAAATGATACGAACACTTCAGGCTTTAGAGCAGTTACCCTTCGTGCAATGTTTCCTTTGTGTTTTGTCATTTTGTTTTTTCTTCTATATTTGTAATTATGTTTTTTGTATTCGTAAATCTCACTTCTGTACAAATATTCATGCCATATACTGTATACATTGTAAATAGTAATGTAATCAGGGTTTTAAGTACGCCGGGTCGCACCGGGTCTGAGCACCGGCAATTTTTTAAGGGGCCCTTGAAACGGGTCTCTTTCGGGCTTTGGTTTGTGCCTGCTGTCACTGCAGTCCGTTTTTTCCCGGACTGTGGTGACAGCAGGCACATGGATGTGCGCGTGCTCACACTGCTCACTTATCACTAGTGGAGATGTTACGCCACGAAGTCATGCCAGGTGAGCGTTGTAGGGGAAGGGAATTTCTTTAAAGAGAGTCATTTTCTCCCTGGATTTTCCTTCACTTTTTGAAACGCAGGAGCATCAGCATTATCGTGGTGTCACCAGGGCTGTAGGTGGAAACTTTTTCAATAGTATATACAAGCCATAGTTGCTGCATATTTATCTTAACACCTTCGATGCTGATGATGGCCCCCAGGCGTCATGCATCACGGGGCTCGTGTGCTGATGACGGCTGGGGGCCGTCATGAACACGCCCATTCGCGATTCTGCCGCATAGGCGCAGAATCGCGGCCGCACCCGCAACTAACAACCATTGACAAATAGTCATGACTTGTTGTAGGTATGATGTTATTTGTTGTATCATATATCTGGAAGCAATGGCAGAAACAGCAAAATACAAGTCAGGCGGCACACTATGCTAATCACAGATTTTTAGCGTGAGTGTTTTTAAGTGACACCCTTAATTACATTGACCACGCCCCTTTTAGAGACCACCCAGTTTTCTCATCCCACTTAACCCCTTCACCGCGAGGCTAATTCCCCTGTGATGAGGGGGGGAGGGAGGCCGCACACGGCGCCACGGGGCTTATGACAAGCTCAGCTCGTCATGAGCACAGCTCGTCATGAGCACAGCGCCACTGTGCCTCATGACGAGCTGAGCTCGTCATGAGCACCCAAGGTGTTAAAACCCTGAGTGTGCTCTATTGCTGTTGACTACATAGGAGCTTTATAAAACGGTAAATAAATGTAATGCAAAAGGCATGTGGTAGGCAGGATGTGAGATGTGTTTCCTGGGCTCTCCTCACCCTCAAAAAGTCTGAGTTGAAGCAAAGGGATAGAGGGATAAGCCTTGTACTCAGAGTGTTCTGCCTCCAAAATGTAACTTAAGGGTTGGGCAGACATTTTCTTCCAACTAACTGACCATGGGCTTCTGGACAACCAGTAGGGTGACAACAAGTTGGAGACGGATAAGGGAACAAATACATAGGATGCTTTGTTCACAAGATATGGCTCTTGGTCTTTAGCCAGTGAAGGTCCATCAGAGCGGGTGTGATGGGGCATGTACTCTTTATGCCGGAAACAGGCTGATGCACGGTTCTGTCCTCTTAAGGTCAGAACTGCAGGGGTAAGGGAAATCCTTTAAAGTATATGGAGCAGCAGCAGAATTCCATTCATGGTGATAGAACACATTTGGATGACTTCCGGTAGCAGTGACAAATATGATTTTTCTTTTTGCATAGGAATTGACGAGAGGTCCAGAGATGGTAGCCGTTCAAATGAGAATATAGGGTAGTCGCCATTATTGAGTAGCCGGACCTCAGCACTCAAACACAGACATGTCTGATGCATTCAGCTTTCGATGTGTGTTAGTCAGGCATATATTAAGTCATGATTCCAATGGATCTTTGGTTACCCTTATGTGAACCTGGGAGTTATTTGATGTGGATAACTCATGTTATATAAGTCAAGGGTGTTGGACAAAGGTACCATGTCAGCACTGAGAAGGGTTGTAGACAATATCAACCTTCAGGTAATGTAATGAGAATCAAATGAAGTTCCAAGAGATGAAGCCTGATAGACAGGAAGGCAGAGGAAGAACCTGACCCCCATGGTGTTGTATGCCCAGAAAATGTGATAGGCCTTTGCTCTTTTCTCACACTCTGGTTATATCATTTATTTTCTGTTCTGGCTCTTACTACACATGTTACAGAGTTCCGGTCAACTCCTCGTAGCACCTTATAGCAGCCTGGCTGTCACATCAAGGTCAATTGAGATTGATATTTTGTATAAAGCGCACAAATGCCCGAAGGTATCTTGGCGCTAGCATATGAAAGGTTAGCGACCAAGGAAGACAAACTAAGGAATATAAAAAAATGAATTTAAAATGATTCCTAAGACTAATGCAGGTGTGCAAAAAGCCAAAGAAAGTTTATTACCCTTGATGATTATCTCAGTCTTGGATAAAGCAGATCAGAGAGCTCTCCTAGGAGTTTCCCATAAGAATTTCTTTTTCAGGTTCCCTGGCCCTGTATTGTGCAAAGATTTGTAGGCCATACAGAGTGCCTTAAAAGCAACTCGCTTTTGTGATCAGAAGCCAGTGGAGCTCCACTAACGTGTGAGAAACTGAATTACATTTGGGGTTTCTCCTAAGGAGACAAGCAGTTGCATATTGTAATAATTGAAGTTTGTTCATGAAGCTTTGCTGAACGCCCAGATACAGGGCATTACAATAATCCAGCCTGTAAAGTACCAGCGCAGTTATCACTGTTTTCTGAAGGTCAAACGAGATAAAAGGAAGATTTTTTCTCGACATTCTTAAGAGGAAAAAGCAAGAGGATGAGAGCCTATTGATCTGATCAGAAAATTTAAGATTTGCATCAAAGATCACTCCCAAGTTCTTGATTTTTGGGATGGGAGAAGGAAGGGGACCCTAACATTGCACTCACCAACAGGAGTTCCAGAAGGAAAGATCCTTTCCAAAAAGGAGGACCTCTATTTTATTTCAATTTAATTTGAGTACATTGTGCCTCATCCAACAGACTACTTCACTCATGCAGTTGTTAAAGCATTGTGAAACATCATCAGCATTGTTAGAAATTGGCACCATAATTTGGGTGTCGTCGGCATACGAAATAGTCGAAAAGCTGACAGAGAGGATCAGCCTAGCTAAGGGGGCTACATACATGGTGAAGAGTGTGGGGCACAATGATGACCCCTGGGAGCACCACAGGGCAGTGACAAGGTTCTGGACATGAATTCTCACAGGGAAACAGGCTGCTCTCTGTTGATAAGAAAAGAGCAAAACAGATCTAATGCCATTCTGCAGATCCCCATCTAATCTAAACGATCTATGAGAACGGAGTTGCTCACCGTATCGAAGGCTGTGGATAGATCCAGAAGGTTCACGGCAGCCTTCCCTCTTGTGTCCATGATAGATCTAACCTCTTCAGTGGCCGCTATCAGAGCTGATTCTGTGTTGTGGTCTTTTCTGAAACAGTATTGGGCACCATCTAAGACTTCATTGTTATCTAGGTAGTCATAGAGTACAGCATTGAGACACTTTTCAAGGATGTTTGCCGGCATTGGCAAGCACAAAATCGGATAGTAACTTTTTTCTCGTTAGGATTGAGATTGGATTTCTTTAACAGAGGGAGTATGGAAGCCTTTTTCCAATTGGTTGGAAATTGTCGGGAAAATATAATGATAATCAGTAGGGAGGTAAGAGGGCCTGCCACCGCCCCTGCTATTTCATGAAGGCGTTTTGGGTGACATGGGCCTCTGACATGGTGTTAAGTATAAATGTAGTCACTCCTTCTGTCGGCAGGGGAATTTCAGAAACTTAGTATTCCTGGTGTCTTAGGTTTTGGTCCCAATGCCAGAAGAATTGACATTGCGTCAAATTCCCCATAGACTGCCTCTACTTTATTTTGAAAAAAACTGGCTAGTCTGTCACAAAAAGATTGACGGGCATCAGGGCATTAATAAAATGAGGGCAAGAAAGGGATTTAACAGGTTTAAAAAGCTCTTTTGAGGAGATTTTAGCTAAATTAAGTTTCTCAGTAAATTAATTGGATTTCTCGAGTGTAATAAGGTCCTGGTATTCTTGATTAAGTTGTTTGTATTTATCTCTTTCGACTGAGCTATAGTTTTCTTCCACTTTTTCTCTTGTCTACAACATTTTTGTTTGAGGGCCCTGATTTTAGGAGAAAACCATGGAGCCATAGGTTAGTTTCTGTGAATTTTGGCACATTTAAAAGGAGCCAGTTTAGTGATTGCTGAATTAATCCAATCAGAATATTTAACTGTGGCTACATTGTATTCGCTTGGAAAAGGGGGAAAAGTAGCAGTTAAAGTATCTGTAAATTCAATTTTATAGATCTTGTTCCATGTCCGGTATTTTAAGACCTGCGCAGTTTTATTTGATGATGAGTTTACAGCCTCAACTGCAAATGTAGATTGTTCATAAGGATGCCATCTTGGGTGTGGTCTGCCGTGTGTGTGGCAGTATTCACCAATTGGTTGCCATTCACAAGAGGTTAGCCTTTTTATCCAGAATAGAAAAGAAATGCAAGTGAGTTTGTACATATCACTTTACTTTCAGAATGCTCTAATACTTTTGTTTTGCGGCGATATCAAAAAAGGGTCGCAAAACGGTTGCTACAGAGGCAAAGCCACTATCTAGGCCATAAGGGTTGCCATTTTGGAATGATGAAGGGTAGAACTGGGCAGCTGCCCATACACACTTCCTCCCACCTGGCTCTTTCACCCATCCTCTCCCCACTCTGCCTGAGCCAAGCCCGACAGGCTTCTCGAACTCCAGTTCACTTTAGTAAGCTACCCAACTTTCATGCCAGCTGCTCCCTGTTCCCATGAATGGTTGCCCTCCTGTGATGCCACCGCTGGTTGCCACAGGAGCAGGAGCTGGCAGGGGATGTGGAATGGGACCCTCGTGGTCTAGGGTGTCGAGGTGAGGAATGAACAGGAAATGCCCATGGAGCACCAGGGGACCCACCACACATGGTATATTTCAGCAGCATGTGATCACTAGAACATGTCAACAGCTGCATGTGATATTAAAACATGTGGACAGTGGCATGTGAACAATAGAGATTTCCTTCCTCTGACCCTCTTCTCAGGGATTAAGCAAGTTGGCCAATAGCTGAGCAGAAGCTGGAGTGGTGCCTCTAGGTCCCAGCACCTCCATGGTCCATGTGTCAGGAGTTAAGCACACTTCTCATGGGAAGTAGGTGGCTTACAATGTTATATGTTGGTCCCTGCTCTAAGGCGTTACTCCAGAAAACTGCTTCTAGCTTCCGGGGTTCATACATGGGGACCCAATGGACCAGGAATAAAGGGGGCTCACTCAAGCCTAAGGTAAGAACTGCTTCTAACTCTCAGTTCCGCACTTTAGAGGAGATATTTACAGCCGTCACAGCCTCTGCAAATCCTCGTCCTGCCAACAGCAGCTGTTCTGTAAAGACTCTGGGCCTGTCTTCTTGGCCAGCTCTGGTGGTCTCTTCACCTGGGCAACTTCAGTCCCAGAGACAACACTGCAGGGCCCACTCCTACAGGGCAATGCAGCAGGTCCACTAACGGCGAGTCCACAGTTCCCATTCCGTCAGGTCACTACAGCAGGTCCACTGCCCGCCAATCTAATGGGGAACATTGGGAAGCCAGTGCAGTGCAGTGAGCCATAGAGGGAGATTCCAAGGGGCTCCATAACTTCATGTTAGGAGTAGGCGCACTCACAAATCGACAGTCGAAAGCTCCTCAGCTCATTCTGCCAGTGCAGGAGTTTACAATTGGAGGTGGATAATTCTGCCATTGTTGGGAACTCCATCCAATCTAATGTTGATACATTATGGCACAACTTCTAGCTGACTCTAAGGGAAGCATTCCCAATGACTGTCCCACTCAGCGTGGTAGGAAAGATTCAACATTGTGAATCTTCCATAAATATGGTTCCTTTAGCTCTCTCTGCTTATCTTCAACGATGCAGACAGCCTCTTTTCCTCTGAAAGCCATAAGAGGGCTCCCTTATGGGCAATGGAAAAAATGTATATCCTCTGCTGCTTCTACCTAGTGGCAAGCAAAATTCAACACATTTTAGACCCAACGTGCACAATGTGGCAATCAGCATTAGTTAATCCCCTTATCCAAAAGAAAGGGTGCATTTATTTTTAGTACCCACATATACCACAAGGCCTCAGCATCACTGCGCGTCAGGCCAACTACAATCAGACGGGTCCCATCTGTCACTGTGCTACCTGTGTGCTGATGATGATAGTCAGAGAACAGTCTCCCTTACTCAGCCTACCTGTGTACATGCGTGTATACACATGACATGCACAACCTGCTCTGAGACCCTTGTCCAAGCTACAAGAGACCTTCCTCTTTAGAAACTAGGTACCCCTCTCACCCTCAGAGTACTACGCCCTCTACTCAGCACTTGGACGCCCTCGGGCAGCAGCCGCGCTATACAAATCCCCTTTTCATTTCATTCAAGCTATCAACAGGCCCTGTCAGTGATACTATTTGAAAGTCTCACACCACAGCAGAGGGCAACAACCAGAGCTAGAGGCGTAAAACTGAGGGTTATTACAGTTAATACCCACATCTCTACAGCACCTATAAGTGAAGCTTGTAGGATCTCAGAGCTAGGAATGAGTACTACAGGATCTCTGGATATGAAACCTGGTGGATGTCAGAGCTTGGGGTAAGATTTAAAGGGTGTTAGGGTGAAGAATGACACTCATCTCTTCTAGGAATACCACCTGAAGTATTTCAAGGACATGGATACAACTGTTAGGAATTCCATCCTAGTATTAAAGATCAACTTTGATCAGATATTGAAGAAAAGGTAGCAGCTTCAAATTTCATATAGACAGGTGCAAAGATCCTACATTAGTTACTCTATATGTCCAGGCATAGCAATTATTTGTCAAAATACAGTTTGTATGCCCAGATATAGCCATTTTATGCTAGGTACAGTTTTGAATGCAAAGGTACTTGCCAAGGGACCATTGATACAGCTTCATGTGCACTTGTAGAGCCCTTATTTATCCAAGAACAACTTCATATGCCAAGACATAGCAATAAGGCCATATACAATACCAAACAGGATGTACACATATGCTCATACTTACAAGGCGCACATCAAGTTACAGATAGGCATATACAAACACTTGTTCCACTTACTTGGATGGTATAGTTTGTGGTAGATAGGCGAAAGCCATCTATGTTTCGGAATTCATTAACAGTGCCACAAACCGGCTGAGAGCTCTTTTTTCAATGGTGAAGAAATTAGCAGGCTCTAACACCTCTCCCACCCCTCCTATTCTGGGGGAAATCCAATGCAACGAAATCGCTGACTTTTTTATATCTAAAGTCGAAACGATCTATAACTCTCTCTCATCCACTCATTCTCGGACACATCCTGAGCCTCCCTCTTTGGGAGAACATGGATCCCCATCTCCTGTGGTACAGATCTCTGAGTGGCCCTTGTTAGATCAGAGTTCGTTCCTCGATTGCTTGGCTAAGGTGAACTCAGGCTCTCCTCTGGACCCAATTCCCATTGATATTCTCCAACAGTTATCTCCCGACCTACTCTTGGTCATTCAAGAGCTACTGAATTCTTCATTACGGGAATCTACTGTCCCTGAAGAGTGGAAGAGAGCTATGGTGGTCCCACTTTTAAAAAAACCTGGCACAGACCCCAAGGCGCTTTCGAATTTCCGGCCTATCTCTTTGCTGCCTATGTTTTCAAAGATCTTGGAGAGGCACATCAACATACATCTTACCTCTCATGTGGAGACTACAGGATTCTTACACCAGTCCCCGTCGAAGTTTCGCACCCATTTCTCCACAGAGACCACCCTCTTGGGGGTTACCGAGAACTTGCGTTCTAGCCTTGATCAGGGCGAAACCACGGCGCTTATTCTTCTAGATTTAAGCGCCGCATTTGACACGGTTTCGCACCCTGTCCTTCTGAAAGCACTGAAGGCCACTGGGGTGGTCGGACCTGCATTGGCTTGGTTGGCCTCTTTTCTGCGTTTTCGTTCATTTCAGGTTGTTTCTTCTAACTTTTCTTCTTCAGTCCGATCATCTGCGCATGGGGTGCCTCAAGGGTCCTCACTGAGCCCTATGCTGTTTAATATCTATGTGAGGCCCCTGGCTACCATCGTAGAAAATGCTGGTCTTTCCCTTTACTCATACGCAGACGATACTCAAATTATCTTCTCTCTTTCTTCGGCCAAGCTGTGTTCGCCATCCGCTCTCAAACAGGGTCTTAGTCGAGTGGCGGAGTGGATGCAGACCAACCTTTTAAAACTGAATGGGGACAAGACGGAAATGGTTATTTTGGGCAAGCATAAACATCTTTGGGGCCCCCAACATTGCCCCCCCCCAGAAATGGGCCCTCCACCCCTTCCTGTTGCGCAGGTACGAAACCTTGGTTTTGTTTTGGATGACTCGCTCTCCATGCGGCAACAAGTGGTTAGAGTGGCAGCCACCTGTTTTACCATCTTAGGGTGGCTTCGGAAAATCATATGGATGCTCCCTGACTCTACCAAGCGCACTGTAGTCCAGGCCCTGGTCATCTTTCGCCTGGTCTATGGCAATGTGCTTTACTTTGGAGGAACTCAGGAGATCCAGAGGAAACTCCAGCTTGTTCAAAATTCTGCTGCCCGTCTCTTATGCAAGGTCCCATGGAGATCCTCTATCTCTCCATATCTCAAAGACTTACACTGGCTTCGCGTTGAAAGCCGAGTCAAATTTAAGTCCCTTTGCTTTATTTATTTATTTATTTATTCAAAGTTTTATATAGCGCGAACAGGATCCTTACAGATATCAGAGCGCTTCACAAAGACAGGGAAGGGGCAGTAGGAGTCAACAGAGATAATGGGAACAGTATAATAGTCAATAACATGGTAATAACATGGATAATAAAAACATACATAAAACCAATCCATATACAATCAGGTAAGGAAGTAAGATAGGACAGCACAAGTCATTGATCCCACTACAGAGGTGTACAGGTGGATCAGTAAACCAACGTGTATCATATCTTGGTCGGTAGTAAGAGAGTAGCGTAGTAGTGCCCCCAACAAGTAGAGTATAGTGCCAGGGGATAGGGTGAGCAGTGATACAAAGCAATGCAGAGTCTCTGAACCAACATCTATAACGATCAGGAGATCTTGGCCAGAAGGATGGTTTTCACCTCTTTCTTGAAGAGTGCAGTGGAGGAGATCAGCCTGGTTTCAGGAGGGAGCGCATTCCAGATCCTGGGTGCCATTCCTGAGAAGGAGCGCTTGTAAGTTTTCACTTTCCGGAATCTACGAGGTTTCAGGAGTAGATTTTTTGTGCTCCTATTGGATCTCGAACCTCCTGATATAGACAGCTTTTGAGCGAGGTAGTTGGGTGCCTTGTGGTGCACGGCCGCGTGTGTCATAATTGCAATTTTTAGCTGTATTCTGGCTTCAAGAGGCAGCCATTTTAGAGACTTTAAGTCTGGGGATATGTGCGAATGCTTTCTAGAGCCAGTAATGAGTCTCGCGGCAGCGTTCAGGGAGGCTCTTAAGGGTGCTGTTGTGGATAGCGGGAGACCGCTGAGGGTCGCAATTCCGTAGTCTATTCGAGGGATGACTAAAGCTTGTACATGTATAAGATTAAACACGGGTCAGCACCGGCCTATCTCCAGTCTCTTGTCCAACAATATGTTCCTTCCCGTCCTCTCAGATCTTCATCTCAACGGAATTATCTGATTCCACGTTTTAAATTGATGAGAATGGGCGGACGCTCCTTCTCCTGTCTGGCTCCAAAACTGTGGAATTCTCTTCCAGCTGCATTGAAACATGGTCAGCGACTAGCTGCCGCCTCCCCCCCAATCCGGCACCCAACACCCAGGAACGTGGACACGAGACGTGTTTTACTTTTTGGAAGGCGGGCGCTAGTCGCCCGGCCGTATTTATTAAAGTATGAAATTAAAAAAGGTTTAATTGCATAATCAACAATGAATACAAAAATCAGCAGGACATTCAGTTATACAATTGTTATCAACAAGTTTGAGAGCCTGACCTTAACAAAACTCTAATACAAGTTGTTCCTAGCTTAAACTAAACATCCTATCTTGATTTTTGTACATTTCTGGCCATATGGCAGGGTCACTACCGGTGTCAGGTCCTACAAGCTGCGCCTCCCCCATAGAAGTGCGCATGCGCAGTGTTACCCCGGGAATTGCCCGGTCTACGCCCCAAACTCCATTTACCCACTAAAGGAGGGCCCTTACTCTGCGCCGGTGGCGTCATGAGTCCACGCGCGCGGGGTGGCTACCAGCCTAAGGAAAGCGTGAACTACTCCTACCCGCGCTCCTTTGCATATTACCTTGCCCCTGGAGTACTGGGAGTGGCCCGCAGGCCCCTCCCCCCGGGCGGGAACCTCCATAGGATGATGCCCGCCCCCTCAGACCTCAAATATGTGCTCACCGATAATGACCTTACCGCATGCCCCATACCTAATAAATACGACGACCTATGGAAAAAATTCTAAAGGACAACTACACTGGCTAATAAATAACAGTATCCACGCATAGTTAAAGGGGAAAAAGGCCTAACGACACATGGCATAAAATTACAATTCGGTTCACACATGTTATTCAAAATTACAATATCAACGTATAGCTACAAAGGGAAAAAAGGCCTAAAGACACATATCTTCAAGTACAGTTCACTTTACACATCACTTTCCTACAAAGGGGAAAAAGTCCTAACAACAGATCACAAAATACAACAACAGCCTACTCTCTCCCGCGGTCCATACCTTTGGAACTTACCATTAAACCGGACATAACGCTGCTTAAACTTTGTACCAAGGGATGGTGGGTGGGAAACAAAGAAGCCCCGAACGCGGGGCACAACGTTCAGCGAGGGAGCGTCCAGGGACAAGGGGGTCTCCTGGGCGCTCCCTACCTCTTATTCCCGAGGGGCCGGGTGGCCCCTCCTAACGCCCGCCCCCCCCGACCCGGAACCAGTCCATTGAATCCGGGTCAGGAGGGGCGCCGGCCAATCGGCGGTGGGCCGCGCCCCCAGGGCACGCCCCCACCGTCGAAGGACCCGGGAGAGGAGGTGAGACGGTCGCCGCGCCGCCATGCGTGCGGGGGGGCCGAGGGCCCCCCCTTTTCACATGGTCAGCGACTAGCTGCCGCCTCCCCCCCAATCCGGCACCCAACACCCAGGAACGTGGACACGAGACGTGTTTTACTTTTTGGAAGGCGGGCGCTAGTCGCCCGGCCGTATTTATTAAAGTATGAAATTAAAAAAGGTTTAATTGCATAATCAACAATGAATACAAAAATCAGCAGGACATTCAGTTATACAATTGTTATCAACAAGTTTGAGAGCCTGACCTTAACAAAACTCTAATACAAGTTGTTCCTAGCTTAAACTAAACATCCTATCTTGATTTTTGTACATTTCTGGCCATATGGCAGGGTCACTACCGGTGTCAGGTCCTACAAGCTGCGCCTCCCCCATAGAAGTGCGCATGCGCAGTGTTACCCCGGGAATTGCCCGGTCTACGCCCCAAACTCCATTTACCCACTAAAGGAGGGCCCTTACTCTGCGCCGGTGGCGTCATGAGTCCACGCGCGCGGGGTGGCTACCAGCCTAAGGAAAGCGTGAACTACTCCTACCCGCGCTCCTTTGCATATTACCTTGCCCCTGGAGTACTGGGAGTGGCCCGCAGGCCCCTCCCCCCGGGCGGGAACCTCCATAGGATGATGCCCGCCCCCTCAGACCTCAAATATGTGCTCACCGATAATGACCTTACCGCCACAGGCCAGTATTGTTAACCGACGATCTGGCCTCCCCCTCTAGCCCCTGCCTAAGGACACACTCCTCCTATCCCAGCCCTCTAGCCAAGCCCAGATATTGTCAGACCATAGGACATTACCCTCTTCTGTCAAATGAACCCCGTCCTTCAAGTAATACTTGTGACCCCAGATGCACCCATGAGGTATTGACTGTAACACGGGGGTTCGAAACAACCTATCCAACCGTGTGTTGATCCTCTTTACCGAGTGATTCAACGCCCTGACCGAATGACCCCCCCGCCACTGAAGTCGAGGTATTAGTTGTGACCATACTAGTGTGCACCCGGGGCAGGTCCTAGCTATCCAACCCGCTGTTGAGATAATCTCCTCAATCAAGATGCGCCTGCCCAGTGTTGCCAAATCGTTCTCCCCAAGGTGAAGTATCACCACTGACGGTGGAGCCCGCTGGCGTGCTAACAGCCCTTGGAAGAATCCCCTGAACTCGTGAAGACACAACCCTCCCCTGCCAAAGAACGTGATATTCAGCCCTAGTTGTGCCGCCCTTTCCTTCTTGTCACCTGACAGGAAGACACATTCTGCTCGCTTCACATACGAATGACCGACAATCCAGACATTGTTCTTTGTTGTTTCCTGTTCGCCGCTCCGTGCCGATGAATATTGGCGGTGCCCGACGACAAATTCCTCCCCTGCGTAACAGGTCTGAGAAACTGTAAAAGAGCGGAAAGAGACCAAGCGTGAGTGACAAGTAATCATAGCATGTCAATCCGAACATAACGTTTATAGCAGTCTGACGACCACCTCCCAATTGTCTTCACTCTTTCCACTGGGAGGCCCCCCGCCACCGCCTCAGTTGCTGCCCCAATCCTGAAGGAATGAGATCCAAAATCTCTAGGATCAAGACCCGCTTTTGTAACCCCTATTTCGAACACTCTCCTGAATTGATACCTGGTCAAGGGGCTCCCGTCGGCGTGACAGAGCAACGCCCTGCCCGCCGAACCGACCAATAGTCCCATGAGTGATTCTACGTGCCTCACCGGGCAGCACGGATTGGCGGGGGCCCGTTGCAGAACTATGGTGTGACCCCTAGCTTCTTGATCGGTCTTTGATTTCTGGATAATCACCCACATGGTGTCACCCCTTATCGTCACCCCCGCTTTCTGCAAGCCACCTAGTATGTCAGACTTGGATCCTGCCACAAGTTCACTAATTCTCAGTGCCCCATAAAATGCCAGGGAGAATGCCGCCCTAAACAGAAGCACTTCCCACTCCGAGTTACACACAATCTCCATCATGCCCAGTAAGGCTGTTAGCCGGGCCAACCCCATGGGCTTCCTCTTATCCTTCTGGTGTCCCTGAATACGGCGCCATCCCCTTAAAGCCTTGCGTATCATAAAGGTATTAGTGGGATCTCGGAAGCCCCTAGCTTGAGCGAAGAATGACACTGCTGCCCTATGTCTGGTTGCCGCTGCTACTGAGCGCCCCTCTTTGTGCATCCATTCTAAATAGGCTGCAAACCCATCCTCCTTCGCCCAAAGCACTTCCCACTGTGGCCCCAAGAAAGAACAATAAGACAGAAACGCCCCTTCGTACGCCGTCTTGGTCCTGGGGGCTAGGCTAGCGACCACGAGGTCTTGTAATCTGGGGCACCAATCTGCCAAAGTACTGCTGGGAAGTGTGCTGGCGAGGGGTCTGCTGTGGGGAGATGTTCCCTGAAAACCTGCATTTTGAAGCGAGAAAGGGAGTCAGCAGCATTGTTTAAAACACCAGGGACATGTTTGGCTCTAAAATTAGCATTCAGTTTAAGGCACCGCAGAACAATTTCCTTGATCAGACGAAGTATGAAAGGACACCGCGCCCCCTGCTGATTGATACATTCCACCACTGTCATGTTATCCGACCAAAACACCACTGATTGGTTACATAGGTGTTCGGGCCAAACCATCAGTGCCACCCATATTGGAAAAAGTTCCAGGAAGCCAATGTTGCTAAGCAAACCCCATGTGTTCCATTCCTCTGGCCATTGTTGAGCGACCCACCTATTCCCTAGGATGGCACCAAAGCCCACACTACCGGCCGCATCAGTCCATAGTCCCAACTCCGCTGATGTCATGAGCGGGTCGGGCCAGACCACCCTACCGTTAAAATCCTCCAGGAATGCCATCCAAATAAGCATATCCTGGCGAATTTCAGACGATAGGCGCGTGCGGTGGTGCTTTTCCCTCAGCCCCTTCATCGCGTGCGCGATGGAGCGAGAAAAGGGGCGAGCCATTGGGATGATTCTTAGCGCGAAATTCAGTTGCCCTACCACTTCCTGTAATTGCTGCAAAGTGACCTTCTCCTTCCGGAGGCATAACTGTAGCGATGTCTTGAATTTGCACACCTTGTCCCTAGGTAGTCTAAAACATCTCTCCATTGAGTCAATCTCGATGCCCAGAAATTCCAAGCAGGTGGTCGGGCCCACCGTCTTCCCAGGCGCAAGCGGGACCCCAAAAGCCCGCATGAGCACGCAAAATTCCTGCAATGCCAGTGCGCACTCCTGAGAACCCGCTGTACCGAGGAAGAGGAAATCATCTAAGTAATGCATGACCCTCTGATGGCCCGTCACTTGTCTCATGGCCCATTCAAGAAATGAACTAAACATCTCAAAGTAGGCGCAAGAAATAGAACAACCCATAGGCATGCATTTGTCCATGTAGAACCTATCCCTAAAGGTGAAACCTAAAAGATGCTGGTCCGCCGGGTGGACTGGGAGGAGGCGGAAGGCGGATTCTATGTCTGATTTCGCCATCAGCGTCCCGGGTCCAGTGGCCTGCAATAAGGTAACAGCCTGATCAAAAGAGGCGTACTTAACACTACAGATACCTTCGTCAATGGCATCATTCAGTGACGCCCCCTTTGGTGTTGATAGGTTATGAATCAATCTGAATTGCCCCTTCTCTTTCTTGGGGACAACTCCCAGTGGGGAACACACAAAATTGGGTACTGGCACTGCAGAAAAAGGGCCAGTTATCCTGCCTAAGGAAAGCTCCTTGTCAATTTTGGCGGCCACAACAGCCGGATTGTGTTTGACCGATAATTGATTTCTACAGTGCGCACTGCCTGTGTATCCCCCGGCCGGGATCCTAAAACCTTTAGAAAAACCTTCCTGGAGTAGGGTGGCCGCTTTGTGGTCAGGGTATCTGTTCAACAATGGAATCATTGCCACCACATCCACTGGAGTGGGGGGGCGTAATCTGTCTGACTTATAATGGCTTTCCCCTACCCCTCTGTCCTGTGTTACCTTGCTTGGACCTACAGGCAGTTTCTGGATGAGAGGGGTGCCCACAGGAGGAACATGCATGCCTAAACTTACACGCGGCCCTTGTGCAGGTGCGCCTATTAAAATCCCAGCACACCCCTTTCTTCTCTGGCCCACCTGCCCTAAATTTCCCAGGTATTTCACTCGTTTGGGGGGGCCGAAAGGGCTGCTGCGGTCTAGTGAACACCTTGACCGCACCGAACTGAGGGGGAGGTGCAGTGTCAGAGAACTGCTTGTGCCAAGCCATGGAATCCACCGAGTCCCATGGCAATGATCTATTGAATTCCAATGCCTTCCTAAAATTGACATCATAACCCTTCCATGCTTCCCCAGAATACTGTTGACTCCACCCCACAATCCTGCTCGAGTAGCAAGCCAATGCAGCCTGCAGATCTGGAGGACGCTCAGCCTTAATTGCAGTGAAAACGGCCCATGCTTGCATCCAATTATTGAGATTCTCCTCAACCCTGAATCTAGTACACTGCGCCCTCCATTCACTTGGGAGCATCCACTCTTTCAGTGCTTTCGCCTGCTCCATTTCCCTATTATCCAGCAATAAAGAATAAATGTACACGTATTTATCAGCCCAAATCATTTCCTTCACAGCTAATGACACATGCTGAGCTAGATTTTCGCTCCTGGAAGGTATCACACCGTCCCCCAAGAGCGGCAATGCCACTTCCTTACCAAGTGCGGGCACCGTGGGCGGCTGCCCTTTAACTCCGTCCAGCTGGGGAACACTTGTACCTGCAAGGGGAGAAGAAATTGGCAATGCAACACTGTCGGGGATCGGTGCCGATCTGATTTTTTCTACAAACCTTGCCGCCTCTGCCGCATGGTCTGCAGAATTCGGGAAGGCTCCCCCTTTTTGGAGCCATGGCATCATGGCCGTTAACTGAGATACGAATTCGGGTGGCATTGAATTTACAGTACCCCCCGGGACAACAGGTACCACTGGGGTTATGCCCGATGGTCCTGGCACAGGTGGCAGGGCGGGCGCCGGGTGAGGCCAGCCTGTACCCGGGAATGTGGGTACCGGTGCGGGAGCAGACCCAGCGTCTACTGGTTGACCTGCCGGCACCGGCACCACAGGGGCAATGGGTGTAGGCACATGCGGGGGTGGGACCACCGCGGGCGGTGCGGCTGGTAACGGATCCACTGGGCCTGGGGTGGGGACCGCCTCCTTGGGTCTTTTGGACCTAGGTTTCCCTTGCGGGGTGACAAATTCCCCTCTTGGCACTGGTGCCACCCTCTTGCGGATCGGTCTCCCGGACGGGCCCGGTGCCTCGCCCTCTCTGTCCTCCAACCGGGCTTCCCGCTCCTTAATTTGTCCTAGCTGTTGCTTAATGTCGCTCATCTCCCGCATCATAGCCCGCATCATAGCCTCCATGTTGGACCCCCTTTTTCCACCCCTTGGACCTGGCATGACGCTTACCCCAAACAACACCCGCTGCCTACTTAGTTCCCAACAGGTCAACTGTGTGTACCTTTCAGATGGAGGGTCACCAGGGGGCTTTCAGCACCATGCAACGGCGACCGCAACACTAGCGGCTTGTCCGCTTATGTAAGGGGTGAGTAAACCTAATGTAGACCCACCCGGCGGCCACCAGGAGCTATGAATGCTAGCCCCCCGTACCCCTCTTACCGACTAGTCCTGCGTGTCCGCTGGTGGTATTGGTCCGCGATCACGAATCACACCAGGCCGTGCGTTTACCGTCCTTACGTCCCTCTCTGTGAGTGGATTGCACCAGTAGTGCCGTTAAATGTCTGAAATAAAGATACGTATTACCACCTTGTATTAACAAAGAGGGGGGCAGATTGTAGGGAAAAAACCTTTGTTTTAAAATAATGGAGGCTTGCACTCCCCCCCTACCACCCTGTTGGGATGTGCACTCCTAAATCCGTTTAATTCAGAGATAGACAAATACAAATTCCCTCCGGGACAGAATTATAGCCAACAGTGAATTCCCTACCTACTTGCAACTACACCTTCATTAGCAGTTTCCAATAATACAAATCAATGCAGCATCCAAAGATCTATAAACATCAATTCACTTTCTCTTACAATTGTAAAGAATTCTGCAGCCCGTTTTATGAAAATGCATTCACTTTTGTTAAAAATTGCAATTATTTCTCTTCCTATTACCGATTGCTTTAAATGGGGTCTCCCATCCAGGTGCTGCCCTGGTCGACCCTGCTTCGCTTGCCAATGGAAGAAAACACACCAAAATTGCTCTACGAGCACTCGCGGATGCAGCCTTCTCGGCCCCCGCTCCTCCCCCCAATGGACAGTAAACCGTACCCGCGCTCTACTTCTTGTGGACGGCAAACCGGACCCGCGCTCTACTCCTTATAGCCGGTCCACAGCTTGTCCCTGCCCGTGCCCCAAATACCTTATGCGGTCGCCGTGCGCGCCGCTTTAGAACTAAAACCAAGCCTGGGCAAAGTGCCTCTGTTCCCGCCGCCTCTGCTGCCGCCTCGCGTCCCTTGGAGACGCAGATCTCCCCGTCGGCTGACCCCACGCGGCTGGGCCGTCAATCTCGCGACGCGGCTGGCTCTTGCTCGACGCTGCTGGCTCTTGCTCGACGCTGCTGGCCTTCTGGAAGACAAAACGAAAAATTCACGCTGTCGGCTCCAGTCCTCGGTGCTCCGCGCCGCAAATATCCAGATCCGCTTTCCACCTGCAAAACAAAAGGGAAAAATTCAATAAAACAAAGAAGCCCCGAACGCGGGGCACAACGTTCAGCGAGGGAGCGTCCAGGGACAAGGGGGTCTCCTGGGCGCTCCCTACCTCTTATTCCCGAGGGGCCGGGTGGCCCCTCCTAACGCCCGCCCCCCCCGACCCGGAACCAGTCCATTGAATCCGGGTCAGGAGGGGCGCCGGCCAATCGGCGGTGGGCCGCGCCCCCAGGGCACGCCCCCACCGTCGAAGGACCCGGGAGAGGAGGTGAGACGGTCGCCGCGCCGCCATGCGTGCGGGGGGGCCGAGGGCCCCCCCTTTTCATTTGAACCATCCTTGACGAAATTTCACAGAGACCTGAAGACCTGGCTCTTCCCTCAATGATAACTTTGGACTCACTCTTGCGTTACCTCTTACGGCGCCGGGAGACCCCATTGTGGGTAGCTGTGCGCCTTATAAATTCAATTATAAATAAAATAAAATAAATGGTCAAGTTTTGCTTTGGTAAGAATTTCATTGTGCTCTCGAATGCAATCACGGTAGTAGTGGATGTCAAATGGTGAGAGGCCCTTTTTAAATGTGTTTGGTTTGGTAGAAGGAAAGTTGAACAAAAATATGTGTTGTAATGTACGTTTTACACTGAGTTTTCTTTTGTATGAGTAGTTCATTATTTTGTTCGTAAAACGAAAACATTTATTTCACTTCCTATTGTAAACCGAGAGCCATTTCATTTGGGAAAGGTGAAAGTAAGGGGTTAAAATAAAGGCAGTACTAAGTTGCAAACGTTGTATTTGGGAACTTGTTTTTTCAATATTAGTCATTAGTCATGTTTCATTTATTATATTTATTTGTAGAATGTGTTTTGGAACATTTTAGTTTGTAAATTTTGTGTTGCTATTTTTAGAATTTCTTTTCATATTTTTTACATTTTGTGAATTAAAGTGCTTTTCTGCATTGGTTGTTACGGCGCATTGTAACAGTATGCATGCTGATGGGATACCTGGTAATGGTATGCGCGGGATTGACACATTTAATGATACTCTGTGTATATGCGTGGTAGTGTGCTTCATTGTGAAAACATGTGCTGCAGTAGTAAGTGCGTTGCAAAAACGGAGTTGTTTCAGCGTGCGTGGTAAAGGCACTCGTTGTTCCATCATACATTAGATTCAAGCTGGATGGACATGTTTCATTGAACCGGTCACCCTCGGTGCAATGAAAGATCCTCCAGAGACATGATAGCAGCATGGTAGGATAACACGTTGCAGTCCATGGAGATAACCAGGCTCAGCCTGTACCAACACCCTTGCTTCCAGAGATCCAAGTACAGGGAAGGCATTGATGCTCTGCAGTTCAGTTATATTGATGGAGCAGCGTTGACCCTGCAATGCAGGATTCTCTTTTGTCATGCCAAAAATGATGACCGCAACGTTTGCAAGGGAACCGGCTGAAGGCTCCATAGTGGGCTGGATGGGGGCTGTTGCTTCTCTGCCCCTCTGTGCTCACTTGAACTTCTGCCTCTTGCTGTAGGGCCAAGGAGCAGTGCTCGGATGGGTTGACCGGCAACCTTTCTCTTCGGCATGGTGTGGCACCATGTAGCGTATATAACAGGTCTTACTGCAAGCAGTGCTGGGTCATCCAGTGCACCCAGAGCCCCAGTATTGCCCCCACTGTGTTCTGAACAGGACCCCCACCATGCTCCTCCAACACCTCTGATTGTGCCTTGTCGCTGCCAGCGAGATTTCAGACAGTTCATAAGGATGAGACAGCAGAACCTGAGGTGTCAATTATTTTCTTACCAACACCCCTATTTCAGCCACAGCTCTTATTCCCTGGTGCACCCATGACTGTTTCTTGATCATCCTATTATGCTGCAATGTTTCTCTCTTTGTTGTGTGTTTCCCCTTTGACACCTTTTTCTGGGGGTTGCCACTGCCCACATTGTCCTGTACATCTCTCTGTCTGTAACCACTTTCCTTTCTCCTTGAGGTGAACTCCCTTCCTATCCCTCCATGTCCATTTGTTTGGAATGCATGACGTATAACAGTTAACATGGAAAACATACTCGTTGTACTATGAGAATGCACGTAACCAAGTGCATTCTCAACACCATTGCTGCTGATCCTGGGCGTCCCTGTGATATTTGCTGCACTCTTGTGCTATCTCCCGCTGATAAACAGGTGCACAAAGCCACTGTGGAAGTCAAACTATCCAGGACCAGTTCACTCACACAACCTCTGTAGAGATTGGTGCACAGCCATCAACACCGGAACACAGATCACCTCTATTTCAATTGTTTCCTTCTACACACTGCGTAAGCTCCCGAAGTACTCCAATCCCTGTTCCTCCAATGGCTTTACTGAAACCTGGCAAAGATGTTCAAAGTAGCCCCACAGTGCAGGAGGCCATGACTGGAGTGTGGCAATGGAGGCATGGAAGCCCCTCCAGCACTGAAAGGAGCCCCTTAGCCTGAAGCGTACCCACAGAATACTACAGTGGTGAAAGGATCAGTCTGGACATGCTTAGTGGTACTCCATGATCACCCCTGATTGCCTGTCCAGCTTTTTCTTCTTGTAGTGAGTGGGCCTGAGGACAACATTCCTATCCAGAGGTAAGGTGTGTCAAGGGAGATGAGGACCATGTGCTTGCTGCTGCTCTTACTATGTAGCCGTGTCTCACCCCTCCCCTCTATGCTCCCCGCGCTGTTCAATGTCTGGCCTTTTGATATGACTCGCTATACGCTGCTTTCCAGGAATTTTATCCAGTGGTTAATTTGTGCCAGTGTTTTCAGGTGCTTGGCACTGATTTCTTAACACTGGTACATACAAATGATGTTCTACTACATGGTGACGCAGTTAATCTATTTTTAGTCAATGTACATTAGAAAGGTAATACTATAAGTATATCCAGGCCATTTTTACAAGAGTGAGTGCCGACGAATAGTCCATATTGTCACTTATTGGTAGGGTGAGTTGGTACTGGCATATGGCAGTACTAGCATAGACAGAGGATGATGCAGGCTACAGTGGCCTTCTCACAAATATTTTGGGCCCTAGCACTTATTGTTTTTACAAATTTAGCTCTGGTTTAATCTGATTTTCATGTATATTTTACCATTGTATTTATAGTTTGAGTTTTCACTATTGATTAATTTGCATGTATCCATATAATTTCTATATATTAAATGGAACTTTACTATCCATACTTCTAAATGACATTGGGCTTTGTGTTTTTAATTTGACCTTGCAATAGTATTGTCGCCTTAATTCTTCTCTGGCTTCCCTTTAAGATCCTTACATGGCATACGCAATGCCAACTGTCTGAATGCTCCAGTGTTCCTGTAACAGTATCTCACTCTTATAATTCTAATGGAAATTCTGGTAAAAAAGGCCTAGATGTATCAAGCCTTTTGCGATTCGTTAAGGCCAAAATTCGCAGAATTTCGGCCTTAACGAATCGCAAACGGACATTTTTCATCTTTTGGAATGTATGAGAAATTAGCAAAATAAGGAATCGCAAAAAATTGCGATTCCTTATTTTGCTTAAGCATTTAAGGAATCGCAATTTTGCGATTCCTTAAATGCCATGTATGAAACTTTTTGACATTGCGAATTCAGGTTAAGGAATCGCAAATTAACACCAATTTGAGGTTGATGTTAATTTGCGAAATCCTTTTAAAAACCAAAATATGACAATTTTGAAGGTGGCATGTGACACACATACATGCCCAAAGGGCATGTATGTGTGCCATATGCACACACATGTAAGTGTCAGGGGTGCAGCAGGGTGTCCATGAGACACCCCTGCTCCCTTGAAATAATTCTCAAATTGCGATTAGCAAATTGCGAATTCGCAATTTGAGAATTACTTCACAATCATTCCTATGGGCCTCCTGGCCCATAGGAATGCATGGGAAATAATTCCTTATTTGCGAATTCGCAAAATGCAAATTCGCAAATAACGATTAGTAAGGAATCGCTAAAAAAAAGCGATTTTTTACATACATTCCATTTTGCGAATTCTAAATAGCGATTCGCTACAAATCGCTATTTAAGATTCGCAAAATGGAATCTTGATACATCTAGGCCTTAGTCTATCTAGGCTTTAAACTTTTTTATAGCCTGACAGTAATAAAAGAGATAAACGTATGCCTGCCATACATTACAAGGATATAGCAAGTTACAGAGGAGTCCAATAACCATACAGAGAAACATGGCTGAAGGCCAAGTTCCTTTATAAGATTATGGAACACCAAGGTGACTTGCAATATCCTTACAATGTATTGCAGAGAGTACTTTATCCCATATAATATATGGTTGCACCATCACCTTTCCAACAAACAACTTAAAAACTTGGTGCATTGGTCTTTCAAACAAAAGAGAGAGAGCGTGATTGCAAACATAAAGAATAAAAATAGAAGCGCTAATGCAAAATTAAATACAACAAAAAACCTGTTAGATTTTTGTTGTATAAAGATATTAGTAACAGTTCAATAAGTCAGTTTTACAAAAAAAAGGAAAAACCTGCAGTAGCTCGTAATGTTTAAAATATGCAAGAAGATTCTAAATGTTTATATTTATCCAAGGATGCTTTGTGCCCTGATCTGCCTTTCACTTCGGCTGCTAACTCTGGAAGCAGGCATTGTGACATCAGAAGTCGACTACCATAACTTATTACAGTTGACATCTGATGTCTTTTCTTTATAATCACTGACAGGGTAGATCACAAGTCACCTTTTACAAAGTAATTAGAGAAAAGTGTTCATACAGGGATTGCAGAATTCCATGTAGTATAAAATACTTAAAAACACCTTTTGCATCCTCTGATCAAGAACCTACGATTAGTGGTTTTACAATTAGTAAAAAATAGCTACTTTCTGACAATATTACTAACACTATGGGTTATTGTTTAATCCTAACGTATCAACCTTTCACTTTTCTTACACTTAGACTCATGCATCCATTCATTCAACCATCAACTCATTTGTGCAGTCTTCCATTTGCTCATCTACAATACACCACGAAATTCCAATACATATATTAATCAATTAATGAAGATTCATTTGTATACATATTTCAGACCCACTGGTTTGCCAGTGCTTATTTGCATAGGGCATTTGGTGCAAAACTATGTAAATACTGGATTGCAATACCAGACATGATTCTCAAAGAAATCAGGTGCGAGAGATTCTGGGTATTGCTAGGGACACAACAGTGAAGAAAGAGTTGTTTATTTGAAAATCCAGTGGACTTAAGCTGATAGGAATTCAGACAGTCATGGTCAGGGTGGACTCTGAAAAAATACATCTGCCAATCGTTGGCGCAGCTGGGAATGGATGAAAGCAGGAACCCGGAAAGGCTGCAGCTAAATAGAAAAACATATTCCTCTTAACAAGGTGAAACAAGTACTGGCAAAGCCAATAGGTCGCTGCAGTGCCCGAGCTATTGGCTTTGTCAATGTGAATGTCTTTTATCCATGTTGTCTAGAAGCACAACTTCTGTTCAGCATGGGTGAAAGTCAGTGAAAGCCCAGAATAACAGGAGGTTGAGCCGAAGCCAAGTCTCTTCACCCCACAAAGTTGAGTTATTTGTCCTGCTCCTCCTAACACAAAAAAGCGATAAGATGTGGCCTGCGCTGACTGCATCATAGTGCTTTTTTAAATGACTTTAAGCCATGCTGAACAGCAGATGTACTGCTCGACAACATGGCTAAAATACATTCACATGGACAAGACCAATAGATCGGGCATTGCCAAGATCTATTGTATTTGCCAATACTTGTTCAATGTTCACCGGGTCATGCTGAACATGAACAAATGTTAATGTGATAGTGAGAAATAGTTGAGGAGCTTTGACCTGAAATGAGGATGTGGCGTAACGACCAAAGCTGCCATTTGGGGAACTGGAGAACGAGGTTCGAATCTCAGGGTCAGCTCAACAGTTTGTGGTTCTGGGCAAATCACTTGAGCTTCCCCGCATACAACAATGAGTGTGTCATTGTTTAATGTAACTGGTGAGCACATAAAGCACTCCAATACCATTGGCTGGTGTTATGACTATGGCAAGCTGGAGGATGGAATAAACGCTCCAATACCGTTGGATCTTGCAAAAAATAAATAAATAAAAAAGCAGCTGTGACAATGGAGGTAGTGGAGGGACAGGTCAATCAGGGAAACAGGAGGGGATGGGAAGATGGGCAAGCAACATTGGAGGAGGGCGGGAGGTAGTAACAATGAAGGGATAAAAAAATACCTTAATTGAAACAGGATCAACGGCAAAAATTAATGTGTCATTGTGGAATGTAACCGGTGAGTACTTCAGGCCTCTAATAATATTGGCTTGTGTTGGTGCTATGGCAAGACGGAGGATGGAACAAACGTTCCAATACCATGGGATCATGAAAAATAATAAATAAACAAGTACTGTACGTTTTTTTACAGCTTTTTAAGAAATGCATTTGTTTATTTAAATGCACATATGTGTATGTGTACAAGGGAGATGGCCTGAAAACACAAGTACTCCTATGGAGTGCTTGAAAACAAAGAAAAAATAGCTGTGCAAACTGGGAGCAGTGTAAAAGAGACATGTACTTGGTCCATGCGCCATGGAAGGGCCAAACACAAGTAGAAGGTATGACGCCTGCATGCCATTAGGGATGGCATCAAAGTAAATGAGAGCAATGCTGAAGTTTACCAGTGGTTGGATATGGGCAGTCTATAATCCCACTGAAAGAAAACAACATGTCTCTTCGAGAAAGCGCATGGGCATTCTAGCTGAGCAGCGCGTGCGCTGTCTAGCCGACACCTAAAAACAACTGATTTTGCACAGGCGAAACATACTGGCTTTACTAATGCATTTTTTTTTATTGAGCAGTCCATTACCATTACATGATAAGAGAGAAAAAGAATGAGTTCTGCAAAATACATATTAAAAAAGCTATTTCACATCAAATCATGAGACAACATATTTCATTACATCAATTTACAGTGCAAGCAGGAAAGGTGTTGAATGCAACCCATACTGCCAAATCATATTGTACAGCATGAAGACTGGCAATTTTCAGATTTTCAGATATAAGGCTAACAGAAGAAGTGAAGGTAGTGAAGTCAATTGGCATGGTATAGAGCATAGAGAGGGAAACCCTTGTACTACTGAGCACCCTGGGTGGCAGTACAGTCTGCAGTTAAAGCAAAAGGCACAACCTAACCGCTGCAGGTTCGACTAGCAATAAAGACATTTTGCCCCTTCCTACCTATATTGGCTGTCAAGCTTGCCCAGACTGTGGATTATGCACCCAAGCATTAGCCCACATTGCAGAGAACCTTAAAGCACACACAAACAGTCTGGCATAAGCTTCATCAAATACTTTAGTTCTTTGCATTTTAGCCTGCCAGTGGTCTAGGGAAGACATGTCTACTGTTCTCCACTTCTGCAGTATTAGCAGGGCCGGCTCTAGGCTCATGGTGGCCCTGTGCGGGGAGCGTAGGTGGGGGCCCCCGGAAGAGGGGGTCCGGACGGGGCAGAGCTCAGGAAGGTGTTTTACTAATAATATTGTATGCTCGAGGGAACTTTGCCATTAACCAAGGCGTATCTCGCTGCTCGTATGTCACCCTTCAACTCAACAAGCACGGCTAGTGCATATAAAAGGCAGCCAGAAACAAACACTCACGCAAACAACCACACATTCGCGTGCTCACGAACGCACAAATGTGCATGCACGCACACACGCACTCACAGCTGCAGGCGCTATCCCATTACACATATAGTAGAATTGTTGTCAAAAGCTGGTACAATCCAATTAAATATACAGCACCCATCTGGACAGAGAACGCATGCTGTACATGATCGCCTCATTGTCATACAAAACAAAAATAATCCAGTTTGTTTTACATCAGCCTCAGACAAGAGCCTGCCAGCTGTCAGGGAAAATGAATTCAGGTTTCTTTCCAGTTAATTTATCCAATCTTAATTCTATTGTTATTACAATATAATTATTTTAATGCTTCAGGCAACAGTCTAAAGTAAAAAACAATAAATCGCCAGCTGTGGCCCACTCGAATATTATAGAATCAACATGTCCAGACTGTTGTTATTCGTGTGTACAAAAGCTTGCACCTTAGGGTGTTGTTTCTCTTAAATGAAAATAAACATATATTTAAAGAAAAAAAAGGAAGTGCTACGAGGGATCAGTGTAAGGAGCATGGTGATACTGAATGCATTAGGTTCAACAATGCAAGAAGAAGATGCACAACATGACATACTTCATGTGAAGGTGACACCTTGGGAAATGGCCATGTTTTGCTAAATGTAGGCACTAACAGCACTTACAATCAAACTGAGTGATTGGGAAAGCAGAAAAGGAATCCAGCACTTCCCACCAGGACTCTCGATCAGCTCTAAAGGCTCATGGAAAAGTCATGAAGAAAAATTGCAGCCACTGCCACCCCATGGCCATGGGTAGAAATATCGAACACTTGCTGCATTCCTGGTTTCCGTTCCATTCCATATCTTTGGAACAATCGTCAAAAAAGTGTGGCCACTCAGGGATGAATGGTAAATCCTCAGGTCAATAAAACAGGCCATCTTAAAGAAGCAGAGTAGAAACAGGAATGAATTCCACATGGATGAGTTCTGTCTGTAGTGGCATACTGGCAAGATAACACAAACAGGATGCACAGGGACACGGCCTGCATAACAAACAGTGGCAGAGATAAATTCAAGCATTACACTCATCTCTTTTTCTGTTGCTCCCTGTGCATCTCATGCCACTGATCCTTGCTTTTAAGAGAGGAATTCAGTTCTGTAGGCATTCAGGACCCACCCCACAGTGCCACGAAGCAGGTTGTGAATTCACTTGTGATCTCACTCTGTACCACGGTACGTCACTGAGGATAGGGTTTACACGCTCTTAGTGACTAATGCAATGTGGCACACAAGCCTCTATGTTCTGCGACAAGTGCGCGCGCGAAAAGCACTAATTACCTCATTTAACACATAACTTGAGCTGCATTCCTCAATGTACCTAGCTGGAGGCAGAGCTCATGCAGACACCAGGAGCTCCTTAAATTTACAGAAGTACGAAGCACTAAACGAGAACTGTGCAATGGTTCACAGGCAACAGGCAACAGAGCCTAGCAGCACGAGACCAACACAAGACCAGCACGTGACCAAGCAGCGCGAGGCAGCGAGGGCAGGCAGCCTACAAAGCATGACGTCAAATTGTATGTATTGATTTGTATCATGGCTTGTCTGTCTTTCTTTACTTTATATATTAGTCAGGGATAGTCTCATTGCAGATCTATAACACACTTAAAAGTGTTTTCTAATGTTACTTGCTGTTTGAAGTTGGGTATATAAAAAAACACACACAAACAGCTTTAAGTGATTTCCTTATGTTTCGGCCGGGACATTAAAACACCGATAGTGCCTGTAGAAAACCGGTCAGGTGGCAACTCTAGGTGGAAGCACTTGCCACTATAATGTTGGGTCTTTAAATTATGGGGCAGGCTGGCTGACTTTTATTCTTTTTGCGTTTTGTATCTACTGTTTTCATAGGACATTTATAAAGCGCTTAGGATGACCCTAAGATGAGGACTTCCGTTTTGTCCGAGTTTAGCTTTAAACGGCTGTTCTTCATCCACTCGGCTACTTCTTTCATTCCTTCGTGTAAGTTGGTTTTGGCGGTGTTTCGGTCTTTTGTGAGGGAGAGGATCAGCTGGGTGTCGTCTGCGTAGGAGATGATGTTGAGGTTGTGTTGGCGTGCGATGGATGCGAGGGGACTCATGTATACGTTGAAGAGGGTGGGACTGAGTGATGATCCTTGTGGTACGCCGCAGATGACTTCGGTGGCCTCTGATTCGAAAGGGGGGAGGCGGACTCTCTGGGTTCTTCCGGCGAGGAACGAGATGTTCCATTCCAATGCTTTTCCTTGTATTCCGACGTTGCTGAGGCGTTGTATGAGGGTGCTATGACAGACTGTGTCGAAGGCTGCGGAGAGGTCAAGTAAGATGAGGGCAACTGTTTCTCCGTTGTCCAGTAGTGTTCGGATGTCGTCTGTTGCTGCGATGAGGGCGGTTTCGGTGCTGTGTTTGGCTCGGAAGCCAGATTGTGAAGGGTCGAAGGATTTGTTGGATTCGAGGAAGGCGGCGAGCTGACTGTTGACGGCTTTCTCAATGACTTTGGCAGAGAAAGGGAGGAGCGAGATGGGGCGGTAGTTCTTAAGCTCGGTGGGGTCTGCTGTGGGTTTCTTCAGAAGGGCGCTGGGTTCGGCATGTTTCCAGATTTCCGGGAATGAAGCGGAGTTGAAGGAGCAGGAGCAGTTGATGACATCGCGGAGATGGGGTGCGATGATGGAGTCTGCTTTGTTGAAAATGTGGTGGGGACCGCCCTGATTCCTTCAGAAGCGGCATATGCAATGATGTCTAAAAGTTCTTTTACCATGAATAGCTGGTCAGTAAGGGAGGACGATAAATCCTGTAATAAATTCAAGTACATAGAACATAGAATATAATGGAAAGTTGGTGTCAAAGTCTGCAAAGTATTCATGTAGCACAAGTTTGGGAAAATGTCTGTAAACTTGCATTAAAAGCAGGCATCGTGCGCTGCTCGGAAGCTTTTTTTGTTTAAGTTTTAAAATATTTTATTAAGCAGAAAAGTGCAATGAAAGAGAATTACATGGTATAAAGGCATTATAAATCACATTGCAAAAAACGAAAATGATATGATAAACTGAGGGAGTAAAACAAAAAGAAAGGAAAGAAGATAAGAAAGGGGAAGGCGAGAATCAAATATCACATTACATTTTTGCCAATAAGAACGATATCAATGAGCATAAAAAAAAAACTTGTAAAATATTCAAGAATAAACTATGATCTTGATTATGAAAAAACATGTCAAGGGGGTTTGGGTACTTCTTCATTACAAGGAGTATGTAGCGGGAGTTTCTGAGCTGATATGTCTAAAAAATTTGTAACAGGTAACTATAACAAGTCACTCTTGATAGCTCTTGTGATGGGGTAGACATAAGCTCTATCCAATCGGTGATTATAGCAAACACCATACCACCAGGCCTGAAAAGAGACATTTGAGGTGTCTTTCCAGGATTTAGGGATCTGCTGAAAGGCTACTGCAAGAAGGAGGTCAACAATGGAGGTGTTAATATTCTTAGAAGACCATATGTCTGAAAGGCTACCTAGAAAAATGTGAGTAAAGGAAAGAGGGAACTGGGTGTAAACAATTCAATTAATTTGCAGCCATACGTTGGACCAAAATGTATGAATCAATGGACAAGTAAAAAGCATGTGTTTAAGGTCTGCTATTGCTGCAGAGCAAGACCAACAGATAGAGAGTGTAATCTAGCGGGAGTGATCAGAAGTCTATTGTAGATAAAGAATAAAGTTTGGGTAGTGTTTGCTGCCCTGGAAGACTTCTTTATTTTATTCCAAATATTGTGCCAAGTTACAGTAGAGAACGATTCTGCTAAGTCTACTTCCCAATCTTGTTCAACTTTAGATTTTTCCCTAGTAAGAGATACATCTGGTATCTTATTGTGATGCAGAGGGAGAAGAAGATAGGAAAGGTAAAGAAAGAGGAGAAGAAGGTGTACTGTGTGAAACAGAGGAAGTAATAGAGTGTCATAACTCAGCTGAGCCGCTGCACTCAAAAGAGTATATTTCATAAGAAAAGATAGAGGAAGGGAAAACTGAGATTGGAGAGAAGAGAAAGGAATACAAACTCCATCTTGAAAATGCTGATGAGTCCACGGGAGACCACAATCTCTCCAATCCTTCCAGAAAAGAGTTCTATTACGAATTTTAATAAGAGGATTGTACCAGATAGGCGAGTGTAAAAAGCGTGAACGATCATCTAGGTCATTGAGGAATAAGGGTAGAAAAAAATTTCTGGATTGTTTAAGAATAGGAAGAGACATCTTATGCGGAATAGAGGATAAAGAAACAAATTCCTTAAAAGTAAAAGGATGGAAAAAAGAGGATTCAATGTCAACCCTCCAGTGCCGGTCCTAGGCCTTCTGAGGCCCCGGGCGTAAGGGAAGCTGTGAGGCCCCTCCAATTGACATCACAGAAAGTGACTTCGCAGGACTTTTGATCTTAGTTATTTGGCATCATGAAGCAAACTAATGTGGATATTCGTAACATGGACAAAAAGTAGAGGGAATGGAAAACAGGTGAGCAAATATCCATGAGTGTAACACTTGCCGTCTCCTTGAATGATTAGTTGGACATGCCCCCAAATTCCAAAGGAACCAGAGGGTCAAGAAAACACCAGTATACATTTCACAGCCGAATGTACTGTAGAAAAACACACCTCACACCATAACCCCCAAACTAAAGCTCCTAGGCTCACTAGGTTAGTATGAAACTATCAGCCACTTCCTCCCCATCAAACAAAAAATGATTGATATCGTTAGATAAAAAACAAAAGTACAATCAACAGCTGCAGGCCCACCATTGCTTGAGACTCCTCCAGGACCCATGGACACTGAGGTCCAGGAGTAACTCTGTTTCTATCATGGCTCTGCATGCAGCACAGCACTGACCAGTAGCATGTAGAAGGTTTCATCCATATCTAAGACTACATGAACTCAGGGAAGCTCTGATCCTTGGCTTAGCTCTGAGCACGATGAACATCACACTTCATGAGGAAAGGTTTCCGACAGATCACAAGCCGTGATCTGAGGCAAAAGGCTGGCATGTGTATTGCTTTTCGAGGATGTGATGAAGGACAGTGTGAGGAAGGAGAGGGAGCTGGCGCAGGAGCTACCTCACATTCAGTGGGCCTGAAGCATGAGGATGTGAGCAGTTTGTCAAACTGACATGAGGGTGAGAGCTGCCACATAATCAAGTATTAAAACAAGGTAACTCTTGGGGGCAAATGCATCACAGTGATCTCAAAGGCTGGCCCGCTGCAGCCTGAATCAGCAAACCCGGCCAATCTGTCCAAAAGAACTAGCTGATATTGCTCAGAAAAGATTAAGTACTCTGCAGAGTGGTGTAGGGCAATACTAACTGAATAGAAGGATATACAAACCTTTCAAGATTTATCTAGAACCCCAGAAGGTGTGTCGTGTGTTCAATCAACCGTATTTTAATTGCATTTATCTAGTAGATCCCGGTCCCGGAGAAGGCACCGAAGAACATTACTGGCTGACTAGCATGCTACACCACTGGGGAACGCTTGTTTGAAAGAGTCTTAAAAGGCAATATGACTATGGGAGAAGTGATTTGGTATTTTGTGCGAGAGACGGCCAGAGTGGTGCTCTCATCTTGCCTTCGGTCACTCCACCTAGGTGGGTGAGGGTGATAGCAGGAGGAAGAATGATTGGTTTCATCACACTCTGAGGCAAATTAAAAGCTAAGCTTTTACTATACAGAGCTGTTCTTTCCTCTCCCTGCCTCCCAATTCTACGTATGCTTACACAAAGGAGGAAAGGCCCGGTGCCCCATAAATCCACAGCCCGTCAGAGCTGCTCGATGCATGCCGGAGATTTACACATTGTTCTCAGCATCGATCTTTTGACATTTTAACTTAAGTATAATAATATATAATACGATTGAACTGAAGCAGGTCTCTTACCTTAACGTGGACTCAACAACGACGGACTCAACGAGGAGGACTAGGCCGGGGCCCCGCGACGACGTCCGACTCCTGCCTGCAGCCCTGCCCACGCGGCCCGCCGCCCGATCCAAGTAGTGACTGACTGCCAGGTCACGTATGGCATGTGCGCATGCTGAGTGCGTCACACTGAGCGGGGGCTGGCCATAAAATCATGTCCAGGGCCGTCATTGGTAGCGCTTTCGCGCGCTACCAGATTGACTGCCCTGGGACCCACTGTCACCTGCATGAGGATTCAAGGCCGGCATCACGTCACCAGCAGGGCACGCACGCACGATGCACCACCACCACCAAGCTAGGTGGTGGGGGGTGCGTGCAGGTGTCACGGTCAGGTTTGCGTGCGTGCGCAGACAGTGTTGTTCCCTCCTTCCCTGCCTTAGTTAGTTAGTTACTTAGTTACTGCTGCCTGCGGGCCTGCGGCCCGGCCCCTGCGCGAGTGCTGTGCTCACTGCGCAGCGCTTTTCCAAATTACCCCCATCATTTCTTTATTCCCGCAACTGAGCGCGAGGCCCTGGGCAGCTGCCCATACGGCCCATGGCTAGGACCGGCCCTGCAACCCACAGTGGTTGAGAAATATCATCTGACATTTGATCCGATAATAAAGGAGCAGAATGAGTAAGAAAGAATGAAGTATGATAAGAGAAAAAGTCAGGAAAATTAACGCCACCTAGATGCTTAGGGCCTATAAGTTTAGAAAAAGACATTCTAGGTTTCTTGTGTTGCCATAAGAAGCGGTATAACGTAGAATAAATATTCTTATAACAGAATTTTGGAATATATACCGGAAGATTAGAAAGAAAAAATAAGATTATTGGGACTAGCATCATTTTGATAGAATCTAATATACCCCACCAGGATAAAAATAAAGGATGCCATCTGGAGGTAGAATTGGTAAGGGTGGTTTGTAAAGTTTTCAAGTTAAGCGTAAGCGTATCTTTAAGAGAGGGGGTAAACCAGAGACCCAAATATTTGATTTTAGAAGAATTCCAATGAAAGGAAGAAGTCAAAAAATCTGCATGAAAACAAAACTTATTAAGAGGAAGAATTTCGCACTTATCAACATTAAGTTTATAACCCTATACTAATACAAAAACCGAAACCTCTGAGAGAAAAGTTGGAATAGAAGCCCGAGGATTATAAATAAATAGGAGGATGTCGTCTGCATAAGCAGAGAGTTTCAAATGTTTATCGCCATATTGGAAACCAGTAATATCCTTATTCATTCGAATTTTTTTAAGAAAAGGTTCCAAAGTAAGAATAAAAAGAAGAGGGGAAAGAGGACAACCTTGACGAACACCACGAAACAAAGGAAAAGAAGAAGATACAAGACCATTAGCAAAGATAAAGGAGCGAGGGAAAGAATATAGTAACGATATGTAAGAAAGGAATTTGGGGCCAAATCCAAACCAGGAGAGGGTAGAGAATATAAATTGCCAGTTGACTCTATCGAATGCTTTTTCAGCATCTACTGCAACAGCGGCCAAGGACTGGGAATAAGAATGAGATTAACTAAGAACGTTAAAGAAAAGGCGAGTATTATCTGAAAGATGACGACCCTTGATGAAACCACATTGTTCCTTACCAATTAAATGGGGTAAAAAAGTATCTAAACGGAGAGCAAGAATTTTTGCAAAAATCTTGTAGTCAAGGTTAATCAAGGAAATCGGTCTATAATTTTTTACAAAGAGTATGGTTTTTGTTGTCCTTGGGAAGAAGGCAGATCAGAGCTTCTTGAAAAGAACCTTCGGATTTCTTAGACGCTATGAAAAACGAAAATAATTGATGAAGCTTGGGGATAAACAGATTAGAGAAGTGCAGGTAAAATTCGATCGTAAAACCATCTGGGCCAGGAGCCTTACCCTTTTTAAGTTTGTGAATGGCTTCCAGAATGTCCTTAGGAATAATGTCCTGCTCCAAAGAAGAAAAATCAACATTTGACATTGATGATAAACAATCATCAATGTCAGTAGATAAAGGCGAAATTTCTGGGGTATATAGGTTTTGGTAGAAATCTGTAAATTCCAGCAAGATGTTTTCATCCTTATGAAGGGGGATGTTAGAAGAAGAAGTGATAGACTCTATTTTCATCCGTTCTTTTTTAACTTTAAGGTATTTAGCAAGAAGATTACCTGCTTTATTTTGGGCAGAGTAATATTTAGCGCTAGCTTTAAGAAGACATAAGTTTGCAGATTCAGTGGACAACTTATTGAAGGAAAGTTTTGCTTTAATAAGGTTAGACAAATCAGATTGGCTCTTAGTCGAATACTATGCATATTCCAATTGTTTAATCTGGGAAATTAGTTTATCCAATGATTGAGAAGCTAGACGTCTCTTTTTGGCTACATAAGAAATAATGAAGTCTCTAGAGGCAGCTTTAAAAGTGTCTCATAGCAATTGAGGGGAAATTTGAGGAGATTCATTCTCTATGAAAAAGAGGGATGCAAAATCAAGAAACGATGTTGTGAAAGAAGTATCTAAAAGGAGGGAGTTGTTAAATCTCCATCTCTTAGTACCTTTGTTTGGGGGGAGCAAATCTAGAAGTAAGGAGACTGGAGCATGATCTGAAAGTAAAATGGAACCTATGTCTGAGTGAAGAATGTTTTGAGTCAAAGCTTTGGAAATAAAAATGTAGTCAATCCGAGATTGGAAAGAATGAGCAGGAGAAAAATACGTATATTCTTGCAGTGTGGGATGGCAAAGCCGCCAGGAGTCAACAAGAGATCTCTGAGATATAGCTGAGGTCAATTGAGTGTGGACATGGGAGGGAGAAAAACGAGAATTGGATTTCCTGTTGAGAAAAGGGTCCATAATCATGTTACAGTCACCTTCTAAAATAAGATATTTATCAGTATATTGCATGAGAGAAGAAAGAATCTGAGGCGGGAGCATACAGTGGGAGCATACAAATTAAAAATAGTGAGAGGAATTTTGTAAATCAACAAAGAAACAGCAACCCACCTACCATCTGCATCATTATCTTGTTTTATGAGTTGGACATCCAATCGTTTATGACAGAGAATTGCAACCCCATTACATTTCCCTGAACCAGAGGACGCAAAAACGTGACCTACCCAGTTACGGCATAATTTAGATATTTCAACATCCTTAATATGAATTTCCTGTAACAACACTATATCCCCTTTAAGGTGAGCAAGATGAGACAAAACACGTTGACGTTTAATGGGGGAGCCCAAACCCTTAACATTCCAGGAAACTATGTTAATTGACATCTAAAACACAAAAAATTTGAAGAAATGCAGAATATGCAATAAAACCTTGTAAACCAAACAGTAAGAAGAAAATTTGAAATGAAGAGAAACAAGTAATAAAAGGAAGTAAAAGAAGGAAAATGTTGAAAAAGAGAAAGACAAGTGCAATGAGAAGGACGGCAAATAGAGAAGAAGAAAGGGAAACAAGAATTGGCAGGAAGTGAAGTAATAGAAACATAGAAAGATAGGGAAAAAGAGAGAAGGAGAGAGAAGAAAACAGAAGAACAATTAATGAAGAAAGGAAATAGAAGAAAAAGAGAGAAAAAGCAGAAAAGGGACAGGTGAAAAAGAACAAAATAAGAGAAAAGATCTTGAGAAAAAATTGCAACATAGGACATACAACAGAAAAACGATAAGAACAGGGATGGTGGTGCCACATAAGGGGAATGGAACGCCAAACAGGAGACTCCAAGACGAGACCGCCAGGAGGGGAACAGCATCCAGGATAGACAAAAGCAGTAAATGACAATAAAGGACCACAAAACCATTACCTAAGAAAAGAGGGAAAGAGAAAAATTATTGGGCAAAACACAACACATCAAAGACGCCACATGATACAATAATAATAATACAAAAAAGCATCACATGATACAAATGGAGAGATGGAAAAGAACATAACAAGAACAAAGATTGTCAAAAATGAAGTATAAGTCTATTATGGTCGAGGTATATCCATGGACTCCACTCTGCAGTTGTTCAAAAATCGTTGGAGAAGTTCAGGATCTTCGTAGGTAGTTGTCTTGTTATTGTAAGTGACCTTGAAGAGGCAGGGGTGGAACAGGCCATATCTAGCATTCAAAATGCGCAGAGCTGGTCTCATTTCCAAAAATCGCTTCCGACGTTCCGCAGTTATCTTGGCATAGTCTTGAGCAAAAAAGAGATTAGAGCCATTCCAGATGATCTTTCCACGTTGCTTAGAGGCTTGAAGAACCTTAAGCAAATCAGTGTATTCTAAAAAGTACAGGATGATGCCTCTAGGTTTTGAAGAAGATGATGTAGAACTAGGAGGTGGACCAAGACGATGTGCCCACTGAATATTCAAGATTGGACTGTCAGGGAGACCTAGAAGGGTTGGTAAGAAAGTTTGAAAGAAGGAAATCGGAGTCGGACCTTCAAGACCTTCAGCCAGACCATAAATGCATAAGTTGTTACGCCTGTTGCGATTTTCCAATTGCTAAATTTGCTGCTTGAGGTGTGTTATCTCCTTAGACATAAGAGGAACCTGAGTGGTAATTTCCTGAACCAAATCCACACGATTCTCCAAGTCCCCAACTCTCTGTTCAGTGAGTGACCAGGAAGTTTCTAGGTTTTGCAGTCGGGAATTAGTTTCCTCCATGTGAGGTTTAAGAGCACAAATTTAATCGAGAATAAGTTCCATAGAAATTGAGGAGGACAAGGAAGTGGGAGATGGTGGGTTTACTTTCACTCGTTTGCCAGACGTAGACGACGATGCAGAGGGGAGTTTGGTACTTTGTTTAGTAGTCTGACGGGAACCAGAAGATGAAGCATGGTGCCAGGGAAATCCTCCCCCGTGCCAGAATGGAGGATGTTTCTTCTTAATTATCGGTCCTTGCCGAAGCACTACACTGAGTTGGCTATGCTCATAGAGGAGTATAAACCTGAAGCCCTCTTCTAAACGGAGACATGGCTGCAGCTTGAGTTCGACCCCGCGTCAGTCTGGCCTCCCCCCCAGTTACACCATCAAACGTTTGGACCGCCAGTCTGGAAGGGGTGGAGGGTTGGCTATCATTTACAGAGATAATTATGGGTGTCGTATCTCCCCCTCTACGACATCAGGTTGTGAGAGTCTACATTTCACGCTGGAATTCTCCCCCACCACCACCTTCACGGGAGTTCTAGCTTACCGACCACCTGGGACCCTCGGTAATTTTGTCTCTGACATCACAGACATTGCCGCCAACTCAATGATTACTTCGGCTAATTTCACCGTGCTGGGAGATCTGAATTTACATTTAGACGACCCATCCGACTCGGTAGCCAATAGCCTTCGTTCGAACTTTCTGGCTATTGACCTACGTCAGAAAGGGTTCCACCCGACGCATACCAAGGGACATCTTCTTGACCATATTTTTAGCAACTTAGACAACCTTACGGTCAAGGTACCTATTCCCTTACCCTGGACCGATCATTTTTTAATACCCTTTGTGTGGTCCCTAAATACCCGCCCTGTCCAACTGAGCAATAATAAATGATGGGGAAGGAAGTGGGCATCGCTCCCGTCCTCTGAGTGGACTCAGGCCCTTAACGAACATCCTCCTGCGATGGTGACCAACCCCACTACGGCCAACTTTAACAACTGGATAACCTGCACCCTCGACCAAGTCCTCCCTAAGAAACCCCTCGACCTGATAAAAAGATCTAAAGTTGCTCCCTGGTACTCCCCTGCCCTCAGGCTTATGAAGCAATCCTGCCGCAAATTAGAGAGAGCATGGAGAAGTGATTATTCACTCTAAAAAAAAGCTGATCACAGAGCCGCTATAAAGCTCTACAAACTTGAAATGAAAACTGCGCAAGCCCTCTTCTACGATTCAAAAATAATTCAGCTGCCAACTCCCCCAAAGAAATTTTTTAAATTGCCAAATCCTTAATTTCCCCTGCCCCTGAGCACCTGTCCCCAACGGGCGCCCAATCCCGCTGTGATGATCTAGCCTCTTACTTCTTTCAGAAGATTCAAACCATCTATTCTTCATTTTCTGGGGGTAATGAGGCTGAGGGACCCACCATCTTCCCGGAGATAGCTCCCACTGCCACTCGCACGTTGGACAAATTCCCTCTGTTAGACTCCATCATAATTGACAAAATCATCCCTAAAGTCACCTCGGGATCCCCCAATGACCCAGCACCTCCACGGATTCTCACTAAGGTCTGGGACGCTATCCGCCCGGCCATCTTGAGTGCTCTCAATGCTTCCATCACCACTAACTCTGTCCCCGCCTCTTGGAAGTGTGCGATGGTCAAGGCTTTATTAAAAAAGCCCTCCCTGGACCAGAACAACTTGGCTAACTTCCGCCCAATCTCCTTACTCCCCTGGATGAGTAAACTGCTTGAGAGGCACATCAACACCATCTTAGTAGACTACCTGGAATCAGCGGATCTGCTTTGTGTCTCTCAGACAGGGTTCCGCCCCCTGCATGGGACCGAAACTGCTCTTATTGCGGTGACGGAGGAAATCCGAGCCATGCTGGATCGGGGAGGAAAGGCAGCCATCATCTTGCTCGATCTCAGCGCCGCGTTCGACACTGTCAACCATACCATTTTATTACATCGTTTAATGGGTTTGGGTGTGTCGGACGCGGCACTGGAATGGCTGTCCTCCTTCCTAGATGAGCGCTTCTTTCAGGTGTTCGAGGGTGAGGCAGTTTCCATCAAACATCCACTTAGCTGCGGGGTGCCTCAGGGCTCCTCCCTGAGCCCCATGCTTTTTAACGTTTATATGCAACCTCTAGCGGGGATAGTCCAACCTTTTGGTGTGCGTATTGTCACCTACGCAGACGATACCCAACTGGTGGTCTCTCTAGACCACACGGATGGGTCGTCCAACACCTTAGGTCCTTGTCTGGAGGCTGTAGCTAGGTGGATGCAACTCTCCTGCCTCAAACTCAACGGAGAGAAAACTGAGGTTATGCTACTGGGCAACCCTCCATTGACTTCTCTGGCCTCCATTTGGCCCACCTGCCTCGGCGTCCTTCCCCCCCCCAAACCCCAGATAAAGAGCCTGGGCGTATGGCTTGACAAGTCGCTTGACTTCTCGGCTCAAGCCACTAAAACGGCGGCCACATGCACGGGGCTTATGAAGATGCTTCGTAAAGTGCTCCCTCTGCTCCCCTTCCAGGCGAGGAGAATCATGGTCCAGGCCCTGATCCTCTCTCGCCTGGACTATGGAAACGCGTTATATCTGGGAGCTCCCGTAGCTGTGACCCACAGGCTCCAGGTTACCCAAAATTGTGCCGCCCGCCTACTGTACAACATCCCCCGTTGGCAGTCAGCTAAGCATGCCTTAGATAATCTTCACTGGCTTCCAGTCACCGCTAGAGCTCAGTTCAAGGCTATGTGCATTGTGCACAAATCATTCCACCGAACGGGTCCTGCCATCCTGTTTCCCTTAGTTCTGCCCTATGCCCCCCCCAGAGCCCTCCGCTCCGGATCACAGCATCTAGCGACTACAACTAAAATCAACAAAGCTAGGTGGGGCGGCAGATCTTTTTCCCACACGGCTGCTAGGCTCTGGAATTCCCTCCCCCTTAGAGGGAACCCAAACAGGATGGCTTTCAGGAAAGTGCTGAAAACTCATTTGTACACTAAAACTCGTTAACCTCCCGGGTTGCCCATTTTAACAATCAATATAACCGCTGCGAGGCCTCCGGGTAGTTCTGACGCTATATAAATATAATTTTTCATTTCATTTCATTTCAAGCAGACCCCTTAGGAGTATTAGAGTCTTTAATAGGGTCTTCCATAGGTTCCTGCAGGACACTGAATGGATTATAATCCTCTAAACCCGCCTCTTTAGATTGAAGAGACCCACTGCGGTTGTTGCGAGACGCCGCCATGAAAAGCCACACAAAAATAACTGCTATGAGAGAGTTGTGAAGGCATTCGCAAGATTCTAAAAAACTCAATTTAAAGCTGGAATGGAAATAACTATAAAGTACCAGGTAAGAGCATGTTTAAAGAGGAGCTGACAGTCCAATGTACATAAATGGGCAAAAATGGTGAAAAAACGAAGGAAAAGTACTATTATGACCAAAAGTGCATGTCTTCTGAGAGAAACATTCCTCTCACGCAGTGAAAACGGCCATAAGCGGGGACGCCCGAAAACAAAATGGCGGCCGCGATAACGTGCTGAGGCGCGACAACACATTGAAGAAAAGAGAGGTATTGGGATCACCATGAGCAACTCTCTTCGCTGCATAGAAGCAGCCCTGGTTCCGACGCCTGATAATGCGGAAAATACGGTCCGGAACGAAGAAAAGGGTCCTGGAGCCGAACCGAAACCTCACGTCTCGGCGGAGCTCCTGAAATCAGCAGCCATTTCCAAAGGCACCCAAGCCACGCCCCCTCTGCTCGGAAGCTTTAAGAGTCACTTGAGGTCCAAATGAAATTTGGCTGTAAGTAAGTGATACGGGACAGATGGTCAAACAATAAGCTCATAAGAGAGCAGGAATTACCCCTCTCCCACGCCTCAGGCCCGCAGATGGTGCTTTAACAACTCCCTTTTACTTGATCCCACTTTCATTGAACACTTCACTCATTTCATGGATGACTTTTTCACTACTAACTTACATTCCACCTCTAACTTTCATTTTCTTTGGGATGCTTTCAAGGCCACTGCTCGGGGTTGTATTATTGACTTTGTTTCACGTAAAAAAAAGAAAACGCTATCCCAAACTTCCTCCTATCTGAAACGCACTAAAGAACTAGAACATCTTTACTACACTTCCAACTCTCCTGACTCTCTGTCCTCTCTCATTTCCGCTAAACTGCAATTTAATAAACATTCCTGGGAATCTGCCTCCAATCAGCTTCTTCAATTTAATGCGAAGATATATGGTGGTCGTAATAAAGCTGGTAGGGCTCTGGCAAATTATCTCAAAATTAAAAAACAGAAATCGAAAATAGTCTCGATTAAGGATTCACAAGGCTCGCTCCAGTCTTCTGACGCCAAAATTCTGGATTGCTTTGTTCAATTTTACTCTTCTCTTTATACTCTTGAGTCTTCCCCCTCTGCAGAGCAATTAGACTCTTTCTTTAATTCTGTCCCTAAATCTCCCAATCCTTTGTTGGATTTCTCTTCTCTTGATGCCCCGATTTCGGAAAAGGAACTTCTTGCTGCTCTCTCTCTTCTCCCCAAAGATAAGACACCAGGCCCTGATGGCTTTACTGTTTGTTTCTTTCTCCAATTTAAATCTATCTTGATTCCTCATTTTCTTCAGTTAATTAACCATTTTCTCTCCTCTGGTGAATCTAAAGGTTCTTTTTCGCAGGCTATGCTAGTCCTTCTCCCCAAGAAAGATAAGGACCCTTCCCTATGTAAAAATTACCGACCCATCTCCCTCATTAATACTGATTGTAAATTGTATGCGAAAATTCTGGCTTTACGGATTGGTTCCATTGTCCCCGATTTGGTTAACATTCATCAATCCGGCTTTGTTAAGGGAAGATCCATTACAGATAATTCTAGAACCCTTCTTAATATCATTCATCTTTCTGCTAAAATGGATAGTCCCTTGGCTGCCATTACTCTAGACGCCGAGAAGGCATTTGACCGTGTCAACTGGGATTTTATGTTTGGCGCCCTTCGCTGGCACGGTTTCAGTCCCACTTTTCTTATATTTGTTCATTTGCTTTATTCTGCTCCTTCCACTTCTATATGGATTAATGGTATGCAATCTGATTATTTTCCCCTTCATAGAGGAACCAGACAAGGCTGTCCACTTTCCCCCCTTCTCTTTACTCTGGCACTCGAACCTTTCCTTGAGAAAATTCGACAATCCCCTTCCTATTCTGGCTTTCTTTATAAAGATGTTGAGATTAAGTTTACTGCTTATGCAGACGATATTTTGCTTTACATTTCTAACCCTGTTGTTGCCCTTCCCGCTTTCTTTTCTTTATTACATGATTATTCCTCTGTTTCTGGATATAAACTAAATATTGATAAAACTGAAGTCCTTCCCCTCAATAAATTTTGTCTTCCTCACATGTTTCAGGGTTCTGGTTTCTAATGGAACTCTGGTTCTATCAAATGTCTTGGCGTTTTATATGTTAACACTATTAGAGAAACTATCAAAATTAATCACTCCGATATCCTTAAAAAGCTCTCTTCTCTTATAGAACGTTGGTCCCCTCTTTTTCTTTCCTGGTGGGGCCGTCTCTCTACTATTAAAATGATGCTCCTTCCTATTGTGAACTTCTGTCTCTCCATGCTTCCTATCTCTCTCCCCCATTTCTTTTTTAAGTCTATCAATAGTCTTTTTTCCAAATTCCTGTGGAATAAGCGTAAGGCTAGAGTCTCTCTCCTCCGTCTTCAACAACCTAAACATCTTGGTGGTGTTAACTTCCCCAATATCTCACGCTTTCATTCTGCTTTTACTCTCAAGCAAATTTGGCCTCTTCTTCTTGAAACCTCGTCTCCTCCTACTACGGCTTGGAGCTCTCTGGAATTGGCTCAACTTCACCCCTTCTCCTTCCTTATTGCCTCCAATCTCACTCAACCACCTCCTAAGCTACTTTCTCCTATTTTTAAACACTCCAAAGCTTTAACCCTTGCCCTTTTTCGATCATTCTCTGTACCATCTACTCTTCATATGAATACCCCACTTTGGTATAATAAATCTCTTAAATTATGCAAACGTGCGCTCTTTTGGAAGGAATGGATTGACAAAGGAATTCTCACTTACCAACATCTTATTTCTGACAATTCCTTATTACCCTTTCCAGCACTTCGTGATTCCTTCGGTATCTCTAACAAATACTGCACACACTTTCATGAACTTCTGCCCAAACTATCCACTATTATCCTACACAATACTCCTTCATCCTCTTCACCTTCCCTCCTTGCCTCTCCACCTAACTTTCAGGTTCCCCTTAAGGCCTCTGCTATTTATAAATTACTTTCTCCCTCACTTACTGACAGGCCTAAAACTAATCTTGAACTTACCTGGGAATCGGATCTCAATCACACTTTCCCCTCACTTACCTGGGATTCTATTTGGTCCAAACTTCATTCCACCTCTCGTTCCGCTAGTACCACACAAACCCTTTATTTTTTTTATGATAGATTATTTTACACTCCCTGTGATTTGTTTAAATTTAAATTGTTAGACACTAAGAAGTGTTGGTCCTGTTCATGTACTCCTGGTGACTTTGTTCACATGTTTTTTCTTTGTCCTAAGGTCCAACTTATGTGGTCCCACATTTGGTCTACTCTTAATAAGATTTTATCTACTAATGTTCCCTTTGTTATTTCTTCTGTATTCCTGGGTGGTTTGGCCCCAGTTTGGGATGTCCCACTCCATACTCGTAAATTTATTGATCTTTGTATTGCTATCGCTTTTCAAATTATAACAACTAATTGGAAAGACACTACAAACGTGGTTTACAACGCATGGTGGAATTTGATCTGCCATCATCATAGACTAGATCGTGCATGTGCTTCTTCTATTCCATTGTTGATAAAACGTGATTTACTTTGGTCCCCTTTAACAGACTTTTTATCTAAAAGTGCCTCTTGATCACATGTTATTGTTATATTTAGTATTACGGTTATTATTATCACTGTGAACTTCTCTGTATTTCATACCTCTTTATTTCTCTTACCATATATTTTTCTATTGCTGTTCCCCTTCCATCCCCCTTTTTTTTCCCCTTTCTTCCCTCTTTCTTTCTCTCTTCCTTCCCCACAAAATGAAAAGTTATAAAAGCATTTTCTCTTTGTATAGCGCTCTCCCCTTTTGGGGCCTTTCTTGTTTATTGGCACACTATTCTCCACAATTATTTTGACTCCTATTGCTCTTTATTTGTGCTATTGTACTGATGTTTTACATTGTTTTCTTCAACTCAATAAAGCTTTTCAAACAAAAAAAAAAATAAGAGAGCAGGAATGGAGAAGGAGTAATGAAAGGCAGCGTGGCCTGGAGTTTATCAGTTTCCTCGTCATGGCTTACCTTAGCTAATCAGGGCGATACAATGCAATCTGCAGCATGGACATCAGGATGCGTCGCTTCGGTCGTCTCCTTTGCCTAGTTGAATATTTAAATGAGTTGTGGCAATATGTTGAGATAACTCATTGATAAATCTGAGGGGGGATACGAGAAAGCAAAAACAGAGGCAGATGACTTCTCTAAACACATTGTAGAAGCACATTGGGTAGAAATCATGAAAAAAAACTATGAAATCCCAAACAATTATATCCATGAATTTGAAAAAGAATTAATTAAAAGGAAAAAACATAAATTCAGGAGAGATCAATTGGACTACCAGTTAGACAGGGTTTATACATTTGTTATGTGGGTTGGTAATTGCTCTGCCGTTACCCCAATGATATTATTCTCTCCTTCATTGTGTCCTTCCTTTACATTTGGCCAATTGACAATGTTGGCAATTTTTTAACCCTTTATGTCTTTCTCCCCCTTTTTTGCACTTTTCAAAATATTAGATTTCTATTATCAGCCTTCAGAAAGCCCTAAGCCTGCGCATCGCAAGGGCCGAAACATGAGTTGGCAGCTTATTAGAATGTTTGGCAATGATACAGCAAGTCCCCCCTGCGATGTATCTAGTATCAGCCCTGCTATTCTAGTCCTGGGCTGCTTATTTTTCCAGATACATTTTTTTAATAGTTGGTCAAGTTCCTTAAAATTTGATCGATTAATTGTAATAGGGAGTGTGGTAAATAAAAATTGTACCAGCGGAAGAATCGACATCCTTATCAAAGCCACCCTGACGATTATAGATAGGGTAAGAGAGCTCCATTGATCCATAAGCATTTTGTAGGTCAAACCAAACAATTGGGAATAACAATTTGTTACTTGAATGCCAAGATATCTAATGGAGTCTTGAGGTGTACATTGGCGCTGAAGATGACAAGGAAGATCATTTCGAGGATGTATTGAATGAAAGAATGTCTGTTTTGTCTTGGGTGGCCTTATACCCACGTACCCTTGTAAATTATTAAATTATTTCTAACATGTTCTGAATGTTTACCGTATGGGGTGTTACGTAAAATATAATGTCATTGGCGACAAATGCTCTGATCATTTGCTCTCTCAGTATGAGGTGGTGGGCGCAAACTTGTTGCATCTTGCCCTTGTTACTCACAAACTAATTTCAATGAAGGCCTAGGCAGCGATGAAGTTCGATCTTGTACCGAGTGGATTAAGGGCTGGAACAGGGCCTAAGTGAGTTTTGAACTTCTTCACCTAAAGGAGCTGGTATGGGTTCCGAAGTCAGGACCGGCTTTAGCACTGGTGGCGCCGGGTGCCACAATCACTTTTGGCGCCCCCACGTCCCATGAACACCTCCTCGGATTCTGTCACTACCACCTCCAAAAGTGCAGCTCATCACTTGTATCGTAAGATATTGCCAAGCACAGAGCCTTCCCCACCCCCCCAGGTCACAGTGCCCTCCTCCACAGGTCAGCGCCCAGTGCGGCAGCACCAGTCGCACTGCCCATAGGAATCAATAGGAAATACCGATTCGGTATTTACCGAATCGGTAAATACCGAATGTTACCGATTCGGTATTTCTAAATAAAAAATTAGCTACATCTCCCTCCTTCATATTTACCGATTCATAAATACCGAATCGGTAAAATTCGGTATTTATGAGTCGGTAAATGTCCCTCACCTACATCTGGCCCTAGATGTTTAGCAGCTGACAGCATACTTTTCACCTCATTAAGAGGCAGAAACAGGTCAAAAAGGCTGTAAGTGGGATGAAAAACTTGGAGAATGGAGGGGTCTCTGAAAGGGGCATGTCCAATAAGCATAACTAGGAATTCTTTCCAAGAGGCATGACCTGAGTAATTAAGGGGCATTTGTATCATAAAACCGATTTGCGATTCTCAAAATGCGATTTTTAGCGAATCGCATTTTGAGATCGCAAATCGCAATGTAAAAAAAAGTCGCAAACATTTAGTACATTTCAAAAAAAAAAATCACAGAATATACTGCGAATCCCGTTTTTGCGATTCCTTATTTGCGAAGTTCGCAAATTAGGAATCTGCAATTATGGCGCAGCTTGCTGACATCACACCAAGGAAGTGGGAGTGAACAGCTGCACTTGATTGCCTGCGGCAGAGTCAGAGGCTGTGAGGAGAGGCAGAGGAGTGAGCACAGCATTCACAGCCAGCTACAATGGAGTCACAGGACAAACAGAAGGACAAGGAGGGTGCAGGGAGAAAGAGAAAACACAAGTTTGGCGAAAGGGAGCAGGAGGTGCTGATTGAGGAGATGGTGTGCAGCCATGAACTACTATTTGGCAAAAAGGCACTCCGTGTACCTGAGTCCAGAAAGAGGAAGATCTGACTGGATATACAGGAGAAGGTCAATGCTGTTGGTGTGACCCAGCGTACTATCGAGGAGTTAAGGAAGCGACTGTATGATATGCGCCAAAAGTCTAAGGAGGCCAATAGGACCAGGGGTGGAACATCAACTGCATCCGACTCAACATCCCATGAGGAGTTGGTGGAGTCCACCCTCCTGCCCGAGAGCATCAGTGGTGTGGCTGACATAGACAGCTCCGACCCTGCAAACACCAGCCAAGTTAAGATGCATGCCAAATGCAGCCGCACACATCACCATCCATTCACACAGTCAGGAATGACCCAAACACAAACTACACATGTCATTCCGGTCCATTTTTTCCAGCACACAGCAATGCATCATGGGGGCAATGAGACACAGCAATGTTAATGCAGTATGTGAATACCTGTATAGGGAAAAAACGATAGATAGCAGTTAGCCAATACAAATTGAGAAAACCTTATTGACTGAGAAATGGAGACAATGTCACAAAATCTAAATTTCCCTTTCCATCCACAGCACATGGTAGGACACAGGAAGACAGCGCAGGAGCCGAGGAGGCAGAACATATGGAGGAGCAGGCAGGGCAGGGGGACTCCAGCAATACCACAGACACCACATCTGTCCCGCGGTCATAGCGCACCATTGTGCCACCAGTGCCACCCCTGGAGGTTGATGCCCAGTCCACAGGGGAGGATGATGCACAGGCAGAGTCAGGACAGCATGTGACACAGGTGCCGGACCAGCACACACCCCAACACAGGGAGCAAGGAGCAGTGAGACGCAGGCCAAGGGCCAGCACCAGCGTTGCCAAAGATGAAGAGGCCACAGTGTTTGCTGGACTGGAGGGCAGCATGCTGCAGATACAGCACCTGCAACAGAAATCAATGAGATCCATCAACCGGCAGCTATGCACAGTCAACAAAAGCCTACGCTACATGAGGGAGGGCATCATGGACATGACAGGTGCCATACATGAACTGTGTGCAACATTAAAGAGGGACCAGGCAGCCAGGCGCAGGGTGAGCCAATGTTACGACAGCTGTCTGAACAGCTACACCAAGGCGGTGAACTGCCTGTGTACTGCCACTAGCCAGCTGACACGTCGCACCATCAACATGCAAGTGGAGATGTCCCACAGCTGCCACGATGTAGCGAAAGGCCTGGTGCAGGTCACCACTGCTGTGGAACAACTGCAGACAGCGAACACAGGTGGCACAGCACTCCTGGGAACAGGGGAGTGTGAGGAGGTATCCAGCAGGAGCAGCATCGCCCCACCTGTGCCCGATCCAAGAAGGTACTGTGGAAGACAGGGTGCAACACCTGTGGACACAAGGGAGAGCAGTCAGCACCCAGAACGGGCAGCAGCAGTCTGTCCCAGGAGGAAATGAACTGGCAACACTGAGTCACGCAAATGGGTGAGGCAACCCATTGCTACAGGACTCCAGACTTGCATGAATACATGCACTGTGAACCTAACATGTGCTAAGTACAGCGACACGCATTGAGTCGGTCAGACTGTGTGACAAAATTTCATCCTGCAGTTAAGGGTTGGAATAAACACAGACCTGCTAAAAAATATCTTTTGCATCATGTCGTCACTACTCACCTAGAAGTAGCTCTGTGTGGGGGGCGTGGCTAGGCATGCAATGGCGGAGGTCGCAATCGGGTAGAGCTCCGAGTTGAGCTCCCCTTCCCCCCCTTCCCTGGGCCAATTCTCCGCTAAACTTCCTCGCAGTCGCCTGAAATTGCAGGCGGACCATCGCAGAGCTGTTCTCGGCATTCCAGCCGATTTTCACATCGGGAGCCGGACACTGCCCGCACCGGACTTTCCTGCGAGCCTCCTGCGGGACTCGCTGCTTCCCGGCTGGCGGGAGGGGTAACGAGAGATCGCGGCTTGGGCCTAGCGCCTAGGCCTCAACCTGCGGCCTAAGACCTGATGTGCGCGGCCTCCCCGCCCCCCTGAGCCGACTCCTGGGAGCCCTCCCGCCGCTCCGGCCCTGATTCCTCGTTGCTCCTGGAAACTTACGGGGAACTGTATTGCAGAGAGGTGAGGACCCGGCCGGATTATCACAGCCGACAGGCCGATGACGACCGCCTGATGCCGCGCCCGGCATCGGCGCGACTCCTGTGGTGGGACCGGCGTAGCACAGGTGCAGCGAGGGAGCCAGTTGAGCGGACCCCCCCCCCCCCGGACCCTGCCAAGCAGCCAGGACCTCCTGATACCGCGCCCGGCGTCGGCGTGACTCCCGTGGTGGGACCGACGGAGCACAGGTGCGGCGAGGGAGCCAGTTGAGCGGACCCCCGCCCCCTCCTGGACCCTGCCAAGCAACCAGGACCGTTCGGTGGGATCCCTCCTCGTGGGTGAGCGTTGCCGCGGTGAGCGGCGGACACTGCTGTGGCCCAGAACGGACGCCGAGACTCACGCAGGGAAGGCGCCGAGGACTAATTAGAGCCACACGCCCACTGTGGGGCGCGCACTCCACTGGTGGGGGCACTGCCGGACTCCACGTGCCGCGGGCTCCCCCCGAGCGCCCTCTTATCGACTGACTTGTGAGGGCCCTGGTGGGAGTTGTCTGGCTGCGATTCGGTCGAAGGACAGACGCAACCGCCATTCAGACACTGAGCGAGGGCTCTGGACCCGGTGAGGGGGGAAGAGACACACATGATCAGAAAGGCCCTGAGCTCCGGATCTCCACGACCGGAGAGTACCTGACTTCCCTACGATACATGTAAGAACCACAAGACCACTACCACGTGTCTCCGGGCCCTCCAGCATACGCACAAGGACACCATGCCTACTTCGCCCACACCGGAGGATTCGTGGCTTTCGCTGGCATAGGATAATTTGCTACCACGCGCCCAGCTATCTACTGTGTGTGCATTCCCTCCCAGAACTATTCACCGGTGTCTGCCCCGCGACACTACTACACCGGCCTACTCTGCGGACCGGCACAGACAGTGTGTGACACGCCGGCTGGCCATTCACACGGGCGCTGCCGCAAACAACGACGTACCGCCGGTCTCAGGTGCCGCCAAAATCGCAAACTGGAGGACGCCACGTCCTCCTGTGTATTGAACTGAACTGCTGGCCGGGCAGCCCTGCACATGTCCGGAGGGGTAAGGACTCGCACTGGGACTGGAGGTGCCCCGCCAAAAGGGAAGACTGACAAATTGCTGAACAAGATGGCTACTGATCAGGTAACCGCGAGGCTGGACAGCGTGCTAGCCGCTATGGAACGAATGGAACAGTCGCTCCAATTGACCAGAACGTCCTTGGAATCCAAAATAGACAGCGTCGCCATAGATCTCACCCACCTGAGAGATGACCACAGGAAATTGACTGATCGGACCAAGACTCTGGAAGGAACTGTGAAGGAACTCGAACCCAGAGTCACCCAAACGGATAAACAGGTGCAGGATCTCCTGAACAGAGTAGAGTTCCTGGAAGACCGCGCTGAGGACGCGGAAGGACGGGCGAGACGCAACAACATCAGGCTCGTGGGGGTCCCGGAAAAATGGGAGGGCACCCATCCTGCCCAGCGTGTGGAAGACTGGCTGAGAGACATGCTACCCAAAGGCGTGCTCTCGCCCTACTTCGTGGTGGAACAAGCGCACCGTGTACCCACGAGGCCACACACCACTGGCTCAAACCCGAGGCCGCTACTCTTCAAGATACTGAATTATCGAGACAGAGACACGATCCTAAGGGAAACTAGACGGCTCGGAGACATTCGTATCGATAATGCCACCGGGTGTTCTTCCCGGATTACACTGTCCAGGTGCAACGTCAAAGACACAATTTCCTGGAGGTGAAGCGACAATTACGCACGGCAGGCCTCAAATATTCCCTACTCTTTCCTGCGAAGCTGAGAGTGGTGGCGCGGGACAAAACCTACTTCTTTAACACTCCTGAAGAGGTCAGTGACTGGCTCGACAGTGGCACGGACACGGCACCCAGGCAGGCACAGAGCTATGAGGCGAGACCACGTGCACGCGGACCGCGGCGTCGCAGAAGAAACAGAGACCGGCAACTCCACCGCCCTGAAGAAGCGACGCGTCACTCCCCACCAGCGGACCAAATGATCCAAGAACAACGGGATGCGCTCCGGAGAGTCTCCCAGCTGAGCAATTCACCATCTTCGGAAGTCATTCAAGATACCAACCTGCTAATAGAGCCGAGCGATGATGACGCTATCTACGGAATACCGGACTCCCAGTTGTCCGTGGACCTACCTGATATCACACCGCAGACGGCTGGCTTGCCCCACTGAACACCACACGAGTGATCCTGGCAGACCCTGCCGGGGCGGCAGGGACGGACCTGGGGACTGGACGAACACTGGAGCGTTGTGAATGCGGGCCGTCGTCCGAGATGTCTCCTGTCGCCCCGGTGGTGGATGGAGTGACCTTGACGCAATGAGTATACCCCAGCCACATAGACACTGAAAAGGTAAGATGGTGGTGGGACCGTACCACAGCTTCTCCTCCTTCCCTCTCCCTGCCTGTTGTCCCCAATGTCTAAAAACCATCCTACCACAGGGCATTGGGGGACGGGACCTGCTTCTTTCTTTCCCTCACCTGAATGGCCTTATATGGGTGGAGGTTCTCACCTGGGGGGCGAGTGGGGGGTGGGGCGGGTACTTCTTACCAAAACACTGAATATGGCTGAGATCAGGATATGCACGTGGAATGTTAGGGGCATGCACACACCATCGAGACGCTACCAAATCTACTCTTACCTGAAACGTCACAATTTTCATGTTTCATTGTTACAAGAAACGCATCTAAACAGGGCGGAGGTGCATGCACTGCGCCGCAGATGGCGCGGACAGCTTTATGCCACAGAGTACTCCTCCTTTGCTCGCGGGACACTCATGTGGATCCGGCCGGGCATCCCGTGGGTGGTCACAGACACACAGATTGACGCAGAGGGTAGATATGTGATAGCCCGAGGCAGACTTGACGGACACCCTGTGGTACTTGCCTCTTTGTACTCCCCGAACACTGAGCAGGGCAAATTCTTCGACTGCCTTTCCACGACGCTGGCGTCCTGGCATGGAATCCCATGGATTCTTGGGGGCGACTACAACTGCGTCCTGGATGTGGACCTGGACAGATCTTCCGCACCCCCGGTCAATGCACAGACACACGCCACCACGAAAACTCTCCTCAATTGGGCCTTGCAATGGGATCTACAAGACCCATGGAGGACACGCAACCCCACGACACGAACATATTCATACTGGTCAGGTGCACATGCACTACATGTACCCTTAGATCGATACATGATCACCACTGATCTTCTCCCACTGGTCAGGGACTCACAATATATGGGCCGCACACACTCAGATCATAACCCCCACACACTGACTATTGTTTGGGAAAACCCCCACCCGCCTATCCCCACTTGGCGCCTCCAACCGGACCTCTTACTAGACGCGGCCTTCCGTGACTCCCTACTCGCACAGACGGCCCAATACTTCGAGCTCAATGCTGGCACGGCGTCCTCTCCACAGACCGAATGGGACGCGTTCAAAGTGGTGACCCGGGGAATATGTCTGGGTATACAGGGACACATACGGCGACAGCTTGAAAACGATCTGCCGGCACTGGAAACTGAGCTGCTAGACCTTGAATGCGCTACGGAGGGGGATGCAGGCACTCGACTGTCCGAGGCCAGGGCGGAACATGGTTGCCTCTTGGAACGCTTACGTAACGTTAACTTTGCGGCGCACTCTGCCCGCATGCATCGGCAGGGTGATAGGCCAGGCAAACTGTTGACTTGGCTGATTGCACGGGAGGATCGTTCGACCCCCCATATCAGCAATACAAAAAGAGGGTGGTGGTTCACTCTACACCCAGCGCCAAATACACGAGGCATTTACTGACCACTGCTCGGGCTGTATCGTTCCCGGCTACGTGTCCCACTATTTGACATAGCCGAATATCTCTCGCCCTTGCAGCTGCCCACGCTCACGGCTGCGCAACAAGATGACCTTGGAGCACCTCTAGACCCCGAGGAACTCCGCGACACCATTTTCAATCTCTCGAATGGCAAGTCTCCGGGACCGGATGGCTTGCCTGCCGAATTCTACAAGGCCGCCTCGGACATCCTTATCCCCCACCTGATGAAAATGTACGCTGCGGCCACGGACGACTTCTCCCTACCCCCGACACTTGATGATGCTACCCTCGTATCTCTGCTCAAACCCAACAGAGATGGCGAGCGCATGGGATCCTACCGTCCTTTAGCCCTCCTCAACATGGACTATAAAATTCTCGCTTCCACGCTTGCCCGACGACTAGCTCCTATGGTACCCATGCTGGTACATCACGACCAGAACGGGTTTGTACCAACGCGCCACACGTCCCATAACATCCGCCATCTCTTCCGCATACAAGAGTACGCCACGAGTCGGTGGCCACGCGCCGGGTGCCTGGTGCTGGACCTGGAGAAAGTGTTTGACTCGGTAGAATGGCCCTACCTACGAGCGGTCATGGACAAATTTGAACTGGGGGACGACAATGAGACCATGGTTGGCCTCCTATACCGCAGACCCACGGTCCGTGTCCGCACTGGCGCGCTGCTCTCTGACCCAATATGTGTGCAGAGGGGCACCAGACAGGGCTGCCCCCTGTCGCCCTTACTGTTCGCTTTAGCTGTGGAACCCCTGGCTGCGACGCTCAGGGGCGGAGTGGGGTATACCGATGGCGGATGGCCTACATGCGGTGTCATAATATGCGGACGATCTCCTCCTCTATATCAAAGACCTGAGTGATGTTCCGGCGTCCCTAACTGCCATTTTTTGCACCTTCGAGGAAATGTCGGGCTTGAAAGTAAATTGGGCCAAATCAGGGGCTTACTCCTTTGACCCGAATGTTCCCGAGAGTGAGATACGCATCGGTGGCGAGAGACTACAGTGGTATCCCATGACATTCAGATATCTCGGGATTCACATTTACCGTGACCCTGCAGATATATTGGAGGGAAACCTGGGGCGAGCGATCGCATCCATTCGATCACAAATAGGGTTCTGGAAAACGTTACCACTAAACGTTCCCAGCCGCGTAGCCCTAACAAAAATGATAGTACTGCCACGGCTACTGTACTACTTTGCCAATATTCCATCCTATGTCCCTAACTGAGTGTTTCGCGACCTTGAGGTCCTACTGCGCGACCTGATCTGGAACAAGGGTCGGCCGCGCATTGTGGCTGGCGAAACTATATATGCCTACTGAGGCGGGGGGATTGGCTGTTCCCAACATGGAGCTATATTATCTGGCGGCACAAATGCAATGGGTGTCAGGATGGCTAGGTGGTAAGAACTTGGGGGACACCGCCACGGACACCGCTGTCTGGTCCCAGTTACATATTCAAGTCTTGTTTCACCCGCTAACCCAGGCTCCCCGCCCTTCACAACTGTACCTTGCGGTGGCGTGCAGATGTTTCCTCCTCTGCCTGCGCCTAACCCGGGAGACAATACCATATGCCCCGATACTCCCTTTATTGGGCACCCCGACTACAGCGGGGACTCTAACGGCAGTGAGACTTGACAGCTGGACCGCTGCGGGAGTGGAAACACTAGGGGACCTGTACTCTGATGGCGCCCTCCTCCCCTTTGCCAATCTTGCAGAAGATACATCTCTTCCAGCTGGGCAGTTCCTATTACACGCGTCCCTCACCCACACACTATCTGCTGCCTGGGGCGACATATCTGACGAACTACCCACACACCATCTTATACAATACCTCCATGTTATGAGCAATGGCACGCACATAATCCACTGGCTGGCACAAGCTCTTCTTCTCCATACTCATCCCGCCACTGGGCAGCTGAGAGAAAAGTGGGCGACGGACAGGGGGAGGGATTGGACGGATAAGGAATGGTAGATGGTCCTGGCTGGCCCAGTTAACATCCCACGCCACCCTCGCTTCAAAATCATACAGCTCTACATACTACACTGCGCATACCTCACCCCAGACAAAATAAATAGGTACTTTTTGGTTGCGGATACTGCCTGCAGCCGCTGCTCCATGGTGGGAGCGGACCTCCTTCACATGCTCTGGCTCTGCCCTGCCCTTCAACATTATTGGGATGGGGTAACCACGCTACTTACGCATTGCACCAAAGAACAAGTGCCGAGGACCTGGGAGGCCTGCATATTGGGATTATACAAACGCACTCGACTGAACAAGGTCCCAGCCCGATACTGGGATCTTGGACTGATCACGGCCAAGCGACTGCTTACCAAGCGGTGGAAGGCTGCCACGCCCCCACACATCCGACACTGGTGCCTATCACTCACAAACTGGGCGCGAGCGGAGAGCACTGTCCTGCGGCGAGAAGAGACGGCGGGCCTTCGAAAATTCCCAATCGCACAATACTGGGATGACATCCTCCAGTCCTTTCAACAGAAATGTGTGGAACAGGGTATCACGTAAAGAGATAAATACTGCCCCCCTTCCCTTCCCCTCCCTACACTGGACACCATGAGGAACACCCACACCCAATGGACTCCCCTGCTCATATGATCTTCTTTCCTTCTTCCCCCTCCCCCAACACCTACGCATGATTGAGTCTTCACATACACCACACTGCTCGCTCCCTACATGACCCCCATGCCTCGATCGCCACACGCTCGCGTCCCCGCACGTCCAACCTTCACGGAGGGTTCTGCCACCGATTGCCCCACGCATAATACCGTATTACCACACCTAGCACGCCCCTATGACGGTGATCCCCCCTGAATACTTAGCATACAGGCGAGACGCCCGCCATAATCTCTTGCCTACCCGCCCACTGGACCACTACTGGTACATTGGCACCGCACTTCCCTCCTTAAACCCATGGCAATCTCTACCTCCATTCCCCCCCCATTTTAGCATATCTTTTCCATGTTACTGTTCTAAAGTTTATTGAAAGACTGGTCCCATTCCCCTCTAGACCAGGCTTTTCCAAGTTGGATATTGTACACGCTACACCATGGGAACTCTGAGAGTAACGGTCATGGCCGAAGTGATCCTTTCTGAATACCAGTACAAACACCAGACACTCTCATCAGAGTGGATAAGCTGTATAGATATTCGCTCACCGACACACTTAGGATGCTGAATAGCCTCATCCCTCACTATCGATACCCTACGTCCTCTTGGGAGAGGAGCTCCGCTGCCACCCTTCCTCACACCCCAGGTGTATCACAACGGACCACAATCTATTTAAAAGTATTGATGAGTGCTGCCATAGCCCTATACCCACGGGTTCACACATATTACCAAAAAAAGAAAAACTCTACAGACCTACATCTCAACGTCACCAAATATTTGTATGATTGTACACTGTTGCAATAAGACCGTTTACGCCGCCGAACCCCAGGGTTGTTGGCCTTGAGGCTGTGTTCATCACATACCTGTGAAGCAACGAAATGTACATGCGGCTGGCCCGGATGGGTTGTAAGCGGAACGCTGTGTAACATTCCTGTTGACTAATAAAGGTCTTAAAATATAAAAAAAAAAGAAAATAGAAGTAGCTCTGTGTGATCTCAGCCCGTCTCTGCCATCCGGCAGGTGCCCCAACTCCAATTGCCGGTCTGCCAGGGGGACCTGGGCCATCATCGTCAGAAGTATCAGTGTCAGTCAGTTCTATTGGGATGCCTTTTTTCATAGCTATGTTGTGTAGCATTGCACAGGTCTCAGTGCTGTATTGGAGTGCTCATCCGCTTTTATGCAGGCAACGGAACTGGCTCTTCAGGATCCCAAAAGTCTGCTTGTTAGAATTGGGGGTCTCTAGTTGTTAGATTTGGGGGTCTCTAGTTGGCATAGGTAGGTACCCTTGCACCTAGTCAGGGTAAGGGGCTACACTCCTAAAATAAACCCTGCTCACCCCATGGTAGCTTGACATGATCACGCAGGCTTATCTCAGTGGCAGTGTAGAAAGCATTTGTGAACACATACAGTAAAACAGTGACAACAATACAGATGGACACCACACAGGTTGTATTATAAAAATAAGTATTTTTATATAGACTTAACACAAGATCAAACAACAAAAATCCACAATACTGTAATCAAAAATAGACTTTAAAATGTTATAAAATAGCTCAGGTCTCTCAAGTTGTGCAACACTTTACTCTCAATGTACCTTAAATGCATGACGCAAAGAAAACAAAAGGGTCGCAGGGAAGGTGATGTGTCGGTTCCTTACTGCTGTGCAGGGGAGTTGATTCACTCTTCCTTACTGTGTGGGAAGTTGATGCGTCGGTTTCTTACTGCTCTCCGGTACGATGCGACAAGAGGGCACCTCAATGCGATAGTCTTCTCCGGTGCGATGCAACAAAATGGCGTCTTAGTTGCGATGCGACGTTAGTGCAACGCGTGCACGTCCGACGGCCCTGTGACACGCTTCTCCGGTGATGCGACGATTACCTCTGTGGCAGCGTCCCGCTTCTCCGGCAATGCGCCGCGCTTCGGCATTGCGATGATGACAGCGGCAGTGGCGGGTCGCTTTTTCGGCGATGCGATGATAGCTGCCGCGGCAGCGACACGCTTCTCGTTGCGCTTCTAGCTCCCAGTGACACGCAGTCTCTCAGAAGGCCCAGCACAACAGCAGGCTCTTCAATTCCCAGCAAGGGAATCAGGGGGGGAGCTGGTTGGTGGAGTCTTGTATCCCTTAGACTTCAGGCAGGAGGCAAGCTCTATTTCAAGCCCTTGGAGATTCTTCTTCAAGTTGATAGAAAACACTCTAAGTCCTTTTCTCCTCTCTTTGGCAATGAAGCAACAACTGCAGGCCATCCCCCAAAGACACAGCACAGGGGTAGTCTCCTCCTTCAGCTTCCTGGTTCGTTTCCTCAGCAAAGGTTTGTCTTGATTCCCATAAGTGATCTAAAGTTCTTGGGTCTGGGTCCCAATATTTATACTCCTTTTTCTTTTGTTCTCTGAAGGCAGAGCGGCCTTTGCCTAGTTCAAACCAGTTCTTGTCAGCCCTAGAGCACTTTTTTAACAAGAATCCTTCTTTCCGTTCACATTATAGGTCAGAGACATCAGACACACCACAGGAGGTGGAGCCAGCATTGTGGAGGGAAGGCACAGCCCTATTCAGGTCCCAGGTGCAACTCCTCCCTCCCATCTGCATGCAGGTCTCTCTATTCAGCCTTGTGCTGACTCAACCTGTCTCCTGGAATCCCCCAGCCCCTGTCACTCAAACTCCAGACAAGGAATACACAACCTAGCAGAGGCAGGCTTGGATAGTTAGGCAAGAAAATACCCACTTTCTAAAAGTGGTATTTTCAAACACAGAATGTTAAAACAAACTTCACTGAAAGATATATTTTATCATTCTGAGTTCACTCATACTAAACTCGAATTTCTACCTTGTTCCCTGAGTCAGTTAGGATGATAAGATCTTATAATCAAACTGCCCATTCTGACCTATGGGGAACAGGTAGCCTTGCAATAGTGAAAAACGAAAATGGCTGTAATTCACTATTAGGACATGCCACACACATCAGGGCATGTCCTACCTTTTACCTACAATGCACCCTGCCCTTGGTCCTACCATAGGGGTGACTAATATGTATAAAAGGGAAGGTTTAGGGACAGGCAAGTGGTTGCACTTGCCCAGTCAACATGACAGTACCAGACTGCACACAGGCTCTGTAATGGCAGGCCTGAGACACACTTTACAAGCTGCTCCGGTGGGTGTCACAACCAGTGCTGCAAGACCACCAGCAGCATTGGATTTACAAGCCCTGGGCACATGCAGTGCACTGTACTAGGGTCTGACAAGCAAACCAATAAAGCCAATCATGGAGTCATTAATCCGTACATCCATTCACCATAGGGAGCACTTGCACTGTGGCACTGAACAGCAGTGGCACAGTGCCCAAAAGCATATAAAACCAGCAAAAACATAAGAGGCCACTGCAAAAAGTGGAAGGGAGACCCACGCTAATGGTTCCAGGTCTAACAGCGCTCAATTACACAGCGCGTAGATTTGTGTGCACGGTTGTCTCCCTTGCATTGTCTGGATTTAGGTACGGTCTCAGGATAAAGTCCTGCACTGCATAGACACTGTCACCTGCAGGAATGGAAACCCGAGGAGAGTCAATGTCCCACACTCCAAAGATGTACTGTATGTAGGGATGTTTGCCATCTAGCAGGTAGCCCTCACCAAATTTGCCAGCATTGAGACAACTGTATATCCCACTGTGTCTAAAGATGAAAGAGTCGTGCATGCTGCCTGGGTATTTAGCTACAATGTCATTGATGATAGGTTTGGCATTGCAGATGACCTGTATGTTCAGGGAAAGGTATGATTTACAGTTTCTGAATACATATTCATTAGTTGATGGGGTTGTGAGGGCCACTTGGGTCCCATCTATGCAGCCAATTACGTGGGGGAATAGTGCAATCTGGTAGAAGTCCAGTTTGGTTTGCTGTAATGCCTGTTGTGTGCTGGGGAATTGTATATGATGTTGTAGCCTCTGTACCATTGCATCTAGGAATGCATGGAAGAAGCGTGACAGCCCACTCTGGGAGACCCCACCTGCCACTGCTATCACCCCTTGGAAGCTCCCTGAGGCCAGTAGGTGCACTGAGCACAGGACCTGCACATGGGGAGGAATGCTTTCGATCCTGCATGCTGGGTGTTCCAGATGGGGTTTTAGCTCCTCTGTCAGGTCTAAAAGGCTATTTGAGTCCAGCCTTTACTTCTCATGGATCTCCTCCTCAATCTGCTGGAACAGAGTAATGTGCACGTTGAAGATCCGTTCCTGTTGCCTCCTCCTCTGTGCTGCTGCCCGGATTCTCAGCCTCCTGCTATCACATATAGCGCTGCCATTGTGAAAGTCCCTGTAACATTGTGGGCCTGTTTATATAGCTTGCACCTGGTTACCACCTGCATTGACTTGGTGGTAAAATTGATGTGCAAAATTGTGAATTTCTAGAATTCGCAATTTGTAATTTTTTCATACATTGCTTTGCAAATTCTCAAATTGCGATTCCTCAATTTGTGAATTCGCAGAGAAATTTGCAGATTTCGGGTCTGGCAAAATATGAAATCGCAGAAATAGCGATTTTATATTTTGCGATGCAAAAATGTGTCATACATCGCGTTTGTCTATTTCGCTATCACAGACACTGTTTTTTTGCGATTCGCTGTGTTTGCGATCGTGAAATAGTTTCATACATATGCCCCTATGTGGGTTAAAACATGTACATTTTAACCTCATGCTTCACAAAGTGTACCACCTGACCAGTATTTGCGTTTCTCTCCATGAGGTTTCTGTTAATGCATCCAGAAATATGACACTATAAACACATATACCTGAGACAAGCTAGGGCTATTGGCTTTTCCAGTTATTATTTACTGTATAAGAGAAACAAATTACAACAATGATTTTGTTGTGAGTAGCTAGAATGTTGAAAATGTGAATTCTGAAAATAAGTGACTAGGATTTAAACATTACAACAACAAGGGAGCTTTCGAGAAGATTGTGAACTTGTTTGGCCCTTTGAAAGTGGATCTCTTTGCTTTGCGTCTGACCTTCCAGTTGACAAAGTATGTGAGTTGGAGGCTAGATCCAGGTGCAATAGCAACAGATGCTTTCTTACAGGATTGGAAGGAGTTATAGGGTTACGCGTTCCCTCCTTTTTCAATGATCCAGAGGGTGTTGCTAAAGGTGAGAAGACAGGGTTGTCATCTTGTTTTGCTGACTCCATTTTGGAAATGTCAGCCTTGGTCTCCAACAGAGATGGAATTAGCAAAGGAGGAACCTCGTTTGTTAAAGGTGGACCAGGGTCCTTTAAAAGGAGCAGATGGGTTGGAGCATCCGCTGGTAGAAGCGGGTTCTCTCAACCTTCTAATTTGGAGGATATCAGGTATACAGGAGGAATGTCAGGTCTTTCGAAGTCAGCTTCAGTTCTGCTGAATGAATCTTGGGCTCCAGGAACAAAGAAAAGGTACAGAAGTACTTGGGGAGTGTGGCTATGTTGGTGCTTGGAAAGGAATTTGGATCTGGCAGAGGCAGTTGATGTGGAAGTAGCAAATATTTTGACTAATTTATATGAGAAAGGTATGTCGTACATGACTGTGAATTGCTATAGATCAGCTGTAGCGACTGGACATTCCTTGGTGCAGGGTGTGTCGGTAGGAAGGAGTCCTTTGGTTTGTAGGGTTATGAAAGGTATTCATTTAAAGAGACCACCTTAGTTTAAGTATAAGACTTTGTGGGACGTTGATTTGTTTTTAAGCTTTTTCAGGATTGGCCAGAGATCAGGTATTTAGAAGTCAAGGAGTTGTCTTGGAAGTTGTCTACTCTTCTTTGTTTAATTTATTTCAGGAGGGATTCGGATCTGAAGGCTTTGAAGGTGTCTAGACGTGTGTTTCAACCAGTTGGTGTGTTGTTTTAGATCTGTAAGAGAACTAAGACTGTGTCTGGGTCAATTTTGTATCCTAGATTTGATGAGGCTACTAAACTTTGTGTGGTCCTTTGTATTAAGGAGTATGCGCTACGAATGATGGATAACAGAAAAGATGGTGTGGAACAGTTATTGAGCTCTTATGTCAAGCCGTTTAATCCTGTAAGTAACGCACCTATTGCAAGGTTGGTTAAGGCGACTATGAAGGAGGCAGGTGTGGATATGTCTAAATGCACTGCACATAGCCTAAGGGGAGCTATGGTGAGTAAGGTTTGTATGCTAGGAGGAAGGTTGGAGGATATCATGAAGGCTGCAGATTGGTCTTCGGCAGAAACTTTTAGGAAATGTGATTTTAAAATTGTGGATCATGTTTCAAATGTGTTTTAAAGAAGCTTTAAACATGCATAATGCTAGCCTCCTGTTTTGCCATGAAATGACAATTCTTATAGGTTTATTAAATAAAGAATCGGGGGGCATATTAACAAGGGCTTTATCACCGCTTTTTTGGCTTTAAAAGTCAAAGAAGCAGAGATAAGAATATCGCCTTATCAACAACAGGGTGCTAACATGCAAAATCGCATGTTAGCACCCTTTTTCACTACGCTTCCCTTTGCATCTCTAATGAGATGCAAAATGGGCGTTGCAGAGCAAAATAATAGGAGAAATGTCGCTAAGCGACATTTCTCCTATTATCAAGCTTTACGCTAACCCTGTTAGAGACAAAAAAAGCAGCGCTAACCATGGTTAACTCTGCTTTTTTACGTCTGCTAGTTTTCATACTTAGCCATGTAATCCAATGGGAGGTGGATTACATGGCTAAGCCCACCATGGGCTATCAACAAGGATATCCCTATCCTTGTAGTTTTATCGCTGTATTACCAGCGATAACCTCTCAAAATGCCGCTATCGCTGGATTTTTTATCGCCTAGGTGGTTAGCATTGTTAATAACGCGATAAACAGGCGATATTATCCAGCGATAGCGGGCGTTAAAAAAATTAACTCTAAGCGCCCTTAGCGTTAATTTTCCCTGTTCCTTGTTAATATGCCCCCGAGATTTTATTAAAGACAAGTAAGTTAGCATTAATTTTGGGTTTTGTGGGTAATTTCTTGTATTTCTTTAAGGATTTTATTAGATGTTTTAATGTTTTGTGTGGTGAGTTTTAGAAGATTATGTCTAGGATGGTTTCATTTTTGATTGTTTGTTTACTTTACAGATCAGTAGATGGTTTTCGAGGGTTCTTGTTGTTATGTTTCGAAGTTGTTAATTCCCTTGCGTGTTTCCGTCGGCCGTTGGCTGACGGGAGCACTACCTCCCTAGTGCTGCCGTCGGCCAATGGCCGAACGAGCCCCGCCCACCCTTTAGAATGACCGCACTGCGCCGGAAAAACCGCAGCGATTAAGGCGTTAAAGAAGAGGAACAAAAGAGGAAGAAAATGGAGGACACAGAGACTATATGTGTGTGAACATTCTTTTTATTGTGATGTCGTTAAGTTTCATTCTGGGAGCTTTTAACTGGTGTTGCTGCTCAGAAGAAGTAATAAAAGGTTTATGCATAATGCTAGCCTCCTTGTCTTTAATAAAATCTCAATTCTTTATTCAGTAAACCTATAAGAATCATCATTCTTCTGTAGTCAGTAGTTTTACAAACAACCCTTTGGAGGCAGGTGGTGGAAGCACCACATATCCCTGTTAAATTTGTTATGTGACATTTTAAATTCTTTAGTGCAGTCACTTTAATCTCTATCTAAGACCCATGGATAGATCAGATCTCTGGTATTTTTTCCATACCAGATAATGTCCATGTATTTTAAACTAGTCCATGTATTATAAACTAGAGGTCCCCAAAATTTTTTACAAATACTTCAATTTCTAGTTTCTTTTTTACTTATTTATTTTCGAAGCTTTAGATTATACTAGCATAGCCACCTAGAAGTCACTTTAGGAAGTGGTTGCAATTTGGTAGGAACTTTCATACAGATGCAGAAAACAATGCAGAACACTCATTTGCAATGCAATAGGTCTCGCATTAGGAAAGTTTGAGCTATTGGTATTGTAAATGACACATTTTTTATTTATGTGTTGGTTTTGAAAATAGCTAAATTAATAGCTTTGTCATTTACAATGCCAATAGTTTTAACTTTCGCAAATGTGACACCTATAGGATTTGTAATGCAATATGTGTTGTATTTACGTGACTTAGATGTATTGATATTACAAATAACAATGGCTTTTATTTTTTTTAAATATTTAATACTTAAATAAAAGCTATTGTAATTTATAATGGTAATAGCTTAAACTTTTGTAAATAACTTTTGTGAAGATTATGTTCAGTGTATTTTATTGTGACCAAAATCCAAGAACAGAAGTGAAATATTAACATCTTTTCGTGACATTTGTAATAAAGCTTGAAACATTGCGAGAACATATTTGAACCAGTTGTTGAATGGTTGCACAGATTGATGCTGTGGTGGCGCTGAGTGATGTGGTGGCAACGAGTGATGCTGTGGCATTTAGTGATGCTGTGGTAGCGCATAGTGATGTTGTGGTGCCCCTGAGTGATGCTGTGGTGGTGCTGAGTGATGCTGTGGTGATAGATAGAGTGAGTGTGATAGATAGATAGAGTGAGGGCGATAGATAGATAGAGAGAGGGCAATAGATAGATAGAGGGAGGGCGATAGATAGAGGGAGGATGATAGATAGATGGAGTGAGTGAGGGCGATAGATAGATAGATAGAGTGAGGGTGATAGATAGATAGAGTGAGGGCGATATATAGATAGACAGATAGATAGAGTGAGGGCGATAGATAGAGTGAGTGAGATAGATAGACAGAGAGTGAGGGCGATAGATAGATAGACAGATAGATAGAGTGAGGGCGATAGATAGATAGATAGATAGATAGATAGATAGATAGATAGATAGATAGATAGATAGATAGATAGATAGATAGATAGATAGATAGATAGAGTGAGGGGCGATAGATAGAGTGAGGCTGATAGATAGATAGAGTGAGGGCAATAGATAGATAGAGTGAGGGCGATAGATAGATAGAGTGAGGGCGATAGATATATAGAGTGAGGGCAATAGATAGATAGAGTGAGGGCGATAGATACATAGAGTGAGGGCGATAGATAGATAGAGTGAGGGCGATAGATAGATAGAGTAAGGGTGATAGATAGAGTGAGGGCGATAGATAGCGTGAGGGCGATAGATAGCGTGAGGGCAATAGATAGATAGAGTGAGGGCGATAGATAGATAGAATGAGGGGGCTAGATAGATAGAGTGAGAGCGATAGATAGAGTGAGGGCGATAGATAGATAGATAGATAGATAGATAGATAGATAGATAGATAGATAGATAGATAGATAGATAGATAGATAGATAGATAGATAGATAGAGAGAGTGAGGGCGATAGATAGATTTATAGATAGATAGATAGATAGATAGATAGATAGATAGATAGATAGATAGATAGATAGGTAGATAGATAGAGTGAGGGCGATAGATAGATAGAGTGAGGGCGATAGAGTGAGGGCGATAGATAGAAAGAGTGAGGGGCGATAGATAGAGTGAGGGCAGATAGATAGAGTGAGGGCAGATAGATAGATAGAGTGAGGGCGATAGAGTGAGGGCGATAGATAGATAGAGTGAGGGCGATAGATAGAGTGAGGGCGATAGATAGATAGATAGATAGATAGATAGATAGATAGATAGATAGATAGATAGATAGATAGATAGATAGATAGATAGAGTGAGGGCGATAGATAGATAGAGTGAGTGCGACAGATAGAGTGAGGGCGACAGATAGATAGAGCGTGGGCGACAGATTGGTAGAGTGAGGGCGAAAGATAGATAGAGTGAGGGCAACAGATAGAGTGAGGGCAATAGATAGAGTGAGGGCGACAGATAGAGTGAGGGCAATAGATAGAGTGAGGGCGACAGATAGATAGTGAGGTGGCCTCGTGGTGGACATGGTGGTGTGTTATGACCGGATTTCCTGGCCAAGTTATCAGCTCACCCAAACACCACAAACCCAGTCATCACGTAACTTCATCCCTTCCCAGACCCTATTTCCAACAGTACCTGGAGTACTTACCTGGGAATGGGAAACCCACAATATATACAAGCTTACACAGCTAATATACCACTAAATCCTAAAGAAACTACGGAATTCCATCCTATAGCCTATGATCTCACCTTATAGCCCCACAACAATCTGGCTCGGGCTAACCTACTCTCTCTCTCTCTCGTGTCAGACAGCAACTATTTATAGTATTCCCACTTGTAATCCCACGGCGATCCGACCTGGACTACTCTACCCCCTCTCTCTTCGGGGAGCAGCTCTAACATATATCCCCACTTGTAACCCAACGACGATCCAGCCTGGGCTACTCTACCCCCTTGCTCCTCGGGGAGCAGCTCCAACATATAACGCCCTATCTTGAGCGATCTCCTTTTAAAGTGTTCCCACTATCCTATTAATACCTCCTGCTCTCTGTTGGGAATTTCCTAAGTACCTAATATCTACTGGAAGTATCTATCTCACATGAGTTATTATTATCCAAATTATTACATTCAAGAATTATTCCCTAATATAGTTCACACTCTCCCCTGTCATCAGTTACCTTCTCAGAAGGGAATGTCCCATCCTTCTGTTCGTCAGCACCTGGCTAAAAAGAAAGGTTACCTCTATCATAGAAACAATACTCAGATGCAAAAGGGGTCTCTTTATTACACAGCTAACAATCACCTACACATACACTTATACAAAGAACTGAAAAGTAAAGATGGTTAAACATGAATGCTCTTTATGACACAATGATAGAATAACAACTAACCAGATATTTATATAAAGAACTGAAAGGTAAAGATGGTTAAACATGAATGCTCTCTATGACACAATGATAGAATGCAATCACCAACACATATGGGAAACTAAAAGGAAAGTGATTAATTGTGACATAGCTGAAAGAAAAGTGATTGATTATAAACAGATATAATGAAAGTATTAACACCTCACCCTCAGAAAGGGGATCCAACTCTCTCTGGTTTCTCCAACAAACAAATCCTTCTGAACCAAACTATGGCTGGGTCTTTCTCAGCACACTGCACATTCCCTTCTGCACATGTAATTCCAACTGCTCCAAAAACCATCTGCCCTTTCTCTCCCAAGGATCGTCTCTGTCTCTCAGCTCTGCACCGTCCAATCTGCACTGGCTTCTCCTCTCCCACGAACTGTCTTCACTTCCAAGCTTCACTCTAATCAACTAACTTCTTCACTCTGATTATGCCAATTCTGGCTCCAAACTAACTCCAACTGCTCTAACAGACCAATTAACGGTAGAGCTTTGGTCTCTCCAAAAGATCATCTGCATGTCCAAGAATCATCTGTGTCGTTTCTCTCCCAAAGATCGTCTGCCTGTCCAAAAATCATCAGCGTCATTTCTCTCCCAAAGATCATCTGTCTGTCCAAAAATCATCTGCCTCTCTGCTCCCTTGCCCTCTGCTAATATAGAATGCTCTCTCCTCATGGAAATTTCCAGCAGCAAGCTGCCTCCCACCGAATTCCTGTGCCAGCTCCAAGGCTCCGTGCGCACTCGCAGTGGCCACTTGCGTGTTGCGTCTAGGCCCAAGAGACAAACACATTCCTTTGAAAAGAACCAGTCTTCACTGGCTCCTCTCTAGCACATAACAGGCTGAACTCTAAACATTACCTTTATCCTACAAGCATCTCAGGCAGCTGAGGCAAGAACAAAGATGGCTTCTCTCTAGTTTAGGCCTCCAGGCCCGGAAAGAGGCAAAGAAGGCACAGCAGAATCATGCCAAAGCCAATAGGTACTCTCTAGTTTAGGCCTCTAGGCCCGAAAAGAGGCAAAGAAGGCACATAATCATGCCAAAGCCAATAGGTAAACCCTACAAATAGGCACACATAAGGCTGAAATAAAGGATTCATGAGTATATACTGAGATGGCGGTGGACAACAGTCACCATCAGCCCAAATAGGACAATTTATCCGGTCACCACATGGTGGTGGACGTGGTGGTGGTGGATGTGGTGGTCATGGGGGTGGTGGTGGATGTGGTAGTGTTGGTGGTGGACATGGTGGTGGTGTTGGTGGGTGCGGTGGTGGTGGACACGGTGATGGTGGATGTGGTGTTGGTGGACGTTGTCGTGGTGGATGTGGTGTTGGTGGTGGATTTGGTGGTGGATGTGGTGGTGTTGGTGGTGGATGTGGTGGTGTTGGTAGTGGACATGGTGATTGTGGTGGTGGATGTGGTGGTGGTGGACGCGGTGGTGGTGGACGTGGTGGTGGCGTGGTAGTGGTGGATGTGGTGGTGTTGGACGTGGTGGTGGTGGACGTGGTGGTGGTGGACATGGTAGTGGTGGACGTGGTGGTGGTGGTGATGGAAGTGGTTGTGGTGATGGACGTGGTAGTGGTGGACGTGGTGGTGGTGGACGTGAAGGTGGACGTAGTGGTGGTGGACATGGTGGTGGTGGACGTGGTGGTGGTGGATGTGGTGGTGGTGGTGGTGGTGGGGGATGTAGTGGTGGTGGATGTAGTGGTGGTGTATGAAGTGGTGGTGGAAGTGGTGGCGGTGGACATGGTGGTGATGGACGTGGTGGACCTGAAGGTGGACGTGGTGGTGGTGGACGTGGTGGTGGTGGATGTGGTGGTGGTGGATGTGGTGGTGGTGGAAGTGGTGGTGGTGGACATGGTGGTGGTGGACATGGTGGTGGATTTGGTGGTGGACTTGGTGGTGGACGTGGTGGTGGACGTGGTCATGGTCGTGGTGGTGGTAGTGGATGTGGTGGTGGAGGTAGACGTGGTGGTGGTGAACGTGGTAGTGGCCTCATGCTGGACGTGGTGGTGGCCATGGTGGTGGTGGTGGATGTGGTGGTGGTGGTGGATGTTGTGGTGGTGGTAGTGGGTGTGGTGGTGGTGGACATAGTGATGGTGGACATGGTGGTGGTGGACGTAGTTATGCTGGGTGTGGTGGTGGTGGATGTGGTGGTTGTGGACATGGTGTTGATGGACGTGGTGGTGGTGGATGTGGTGGTGGTGGTGAATGTTGTGGTGGTGGGTGTTGTGGTGGTGGACGTGGTGGTGGTGGACGTAGTGGTGGCGGTGGACTTAGTGGTGGTGGATGTGGTGGTGGTGGTGGACGTAGTGGTGGTGGATGTGGTGGTGGTGGATGTGGTGGTGGATGTGGTGGTGGTGGTGGTGGACCTGGTGGTGGTGGACGTGGTGTTTGTGGACATGGTGGTGATGGACGTGGTGGTGATGGACGTGGTGGTGATGGATGTGGTGGTGATGGACATGGTGGTGGTTAAGTATGGGTGAATTTTGCAGATCTGCGGTCTGCGAAATCGCAAAAAAGTCCGCGAATTTGCGGATTTTCCTGCAAAATCGCAGATTTTTTTGCAATTTCCATCTACACAACTGGAGTATTTTCTACTGGCTAATCAGTAAGTGCTACCTCGTTGGGTAAATGTATAGTGCTTTTCCTACACTGCAGCTGCGTAAAGGGCCAGAAGATTTGTCTCCACTGACCATGTGTGCCTGTAACTTTTCCACCACGACAAAAGGCGCCGAGGTCCCTTGAGTGAGCTGTCTATCATAGTTGGGAAAGGGCGGGAAGACGTTTGATACCACTAGTGTGTGGTGCGGGGCTTCTATGCGTGTCAACAGGCCTCTTGTCAGAGAGCGAGCAGGGCAGCATGTGAGGAGAAAGCAGCCTCCTGGTCATCGGAACTACACGGGGATTGCGCTCGAGAAACTCATGGATTCAAAGACCTCCCTCGAGTATTACAGCTAATTTTCGACCGCAGATATGGGGTTAAAGCACATTTTGAGCTTCAACTCGGACACCTGCTTTTTTTGGATCTGTAAGTGCTTCCTGTTGAGGTTTAATTTGTGTGACAGGAGCCTCGTGCCAGAATGAATCCTGCCCTGCATAGTTATCCACGAAGATGCCACCGTTTTGTGCAATACCTCTACTCAACTGGAGTATTTTCTACTGGCTAATCCAGTAAGTGCTACCTCGTTGGGTAAATGATAGTGCTTTTCCTACACTGCAGCTGCATAGGGCCAGAAGATTTGTCTCCACTGACCATGTGTGCCTGTAACTTTGCCACAGCGCCAAAAGGCGCCGAGGTCCCTTGAGTGAGCTGTCCATCATAGTTGGGAAAGGGCGGGAAGACGTTTGATACCGCTGGTGTGTGGTGCGGGGCTTCTATGCATGTTTACATGCCTCTTGTGTATAAAGGGTCAGAGGGTGAGCAGGGCAGCAGGTGAGGAGAAAGCAGCCTCCTGGTTACAGGAACGGGGATTGCGCTCGAGAAACTCAGGGACGCAAACACCTCCCTCGGGTATTACAGCTAATTTTCGACGGCAGATATGGGGTTTAAGCACACTTGCCCAGCCTCGACCGTGCTCACTAAAGTTTTGGGCTGATTAAAACGTTACTGGATTTGAGCTTCAACTCAGGCACCTGCTTTATTTATATCTGTAAGTGCTTCCTGTTGAAGTTTAATTTTTGTGACAGGAGCCTCGTGCCAGAATGAATCCTGCCCTGCATAGTTATCCACGAAGATGCCACCGTTTTGTGCAATACCTCTACTCAACTGAAGTACTTTCTACTGGCTAATCCAGTAGGTGCTACCGCGTTCGGTAAATGATAGTGCTTTACCTACACTGCAGCTGCGTAAGTGCTTCCTGTTGAGGTTTAATTTTTGGCCCACAGGAAGCACTTACAGAGTTAAGGCAGGTGCCAGGGTTGAAACTAACTTTGTAGCCATTTTAGAATGGCGCCAGCACGCACTCTGGCAGCTTGCCGGCGCCATTCTGAAATGGTTACAAAGTTAGCTTCAACTCAAGATTCGCGGATCCCAAAATTGCCAAAAATTCGCACATTTCGTGAGCGGAGCGGATTTTGCGCCCATATTTAGTGGTGGTGGACGCGGTGGTGGTGAACATGGTGGTGGATATGGTGCACATGGGGGTGGTGGCCGTAGTGGTGGTGGATGTGGTGGTGGTGGATGTGGTGGTGGACGTGGTGGTGGTGGTGGGTGTGGTGGTGGTTGACGTGGTGGTGGTGGATGTGGTGGTGGTGGACGCGGTGGTTGTGGACATGCTGGTGATGGACATGGTGGTTATGGACATGGTGGTGATGGACGTGCTGGTGATGGACGTGGTGGTGGTGGACATGGTAGTGGTGGACGTGGTAGTGGTGGACGTGGTGGTGGAGGTGGTGGATGTAGTGGTGGTGGACGTAGTGGTGGTGGATGTGGTGTGGAGGATGTTGTGATGGTGGATGTGGTGGTGGTAAATAATTAAATGAATAGGAGATGTACATAAAGAATGTTGCAAACTGAATTCCTGTACATTTTCTTTTTTTAAATGCCTGGATCTGTGTTTTACAATGTACTTTTTGCAACAAGATTCTCATAAATTACTAGAGCGCATAAAAACTCAATTTTCCCCATTTTAAAAAAAAACGAGGTTTTTTTCAACATATTTCTTCGAGTACAAAAGTTCAAACATAAAACAAAAACCTAAGTTGCATTCTGTTCTTTGACATCTAACCATATCGTGCCTTCCAAAACGATTCTGCTAGCAGGATGGCTCAGTGTGTTAAATGAAATGCTCACTGCTGAGCAGTGGCGCCATCCCTAAACATAATTTTGATTCTTGACTGCGAACTTGTGAAAGGGGAGGCGAAGAGGGGAACATGGGGAGAGAAAGATATCAGAGGAGAAAATATGAGACAAGAGTTCATGAGACCTGGACCGAAAAGGATTATAGAGAGTTTGAGCTATTGGCATTGATAAATATTGCAACACCAATTGCAACAAAAGTCTATAAATTGTAGGCCAAAAAAATTTGTATTTATTTTTGTAGCAATGGTGTCATGCTGCACTTTAGATGAATATGTTTAAAAGTAAAGTACGCCATACTGCGATTGCTACAATAGTTAATTGTGGATGCGTTAACAATTGATGTGTGCACTGATGGCTGGTGGTGTGTGTGCTTGTAGAAATTGTGCACTGATGGCTAGTGGTGTGTGTGCCTAGTGCAAGTGTGCACTGCCGGCTGGTGGTGTGTGTGCTTGGTGGAAGCGTGCACTGACGGCTGGTGGTGTGTGTGCCTGGTGAAAGCGTGCACTGATGGCTGGTGGTGTGTGCTTGGTGAAAGCGTGCACTGACGGCTGGTGGTGTGTGCCTGGTGAAAGCGTGCACTGACAGCTGGTGTTGTGTGTGTGCCTGGTGAAAGCGTGCACTGACGTCTGGTGGTGTGTGCCTGGTGGAAGCGTGCACTGACGGCAGGTGGTGTTTGTGCCTGGTGAAAGCATGCACTGACGGCTGGTGGTGTTTGTGTCCGGTGAAAGCGTGCACTGACGACTGATGGTGTCTGTGCCTGGTGAAAGTGTGCACTGACGGTGTGGTTGTGTGTGCCTGGTGAAAGTGTGCACTGACGGCTGGTGGTGTTTGTGCCTAGTGAAAGCGTGCGCTGACGGCTGGTTGTGTGTGCATGGTGAAAGCATGCACTGATGGCTGGTGGTGTTTGTGTCTGGTGAAAGCATGCACTGACGGCTGGCGGTGTTTGTAACCGGTGAAAAAGTGCACTAACGACTGATGGTGTCTGTGCCTGGTGAAAGTGTGCACTGACAGTGTGGTTGTGTGTGCCTGGTGAAAGTGTGCACTGACGGCTGGTGGTGTTTGTGCTGGGTGAAAGCGTGCACTGATGACTGATGGTGTCTGTACCTGGTGAAAGCATGCACTGACGGCTGGTGGTGTGTGCCTGGTGAAAGCGTGCACTGACAGCTGGTGGTGTGTGTGTGCCTGGTGAAAGTGTGCACTGACGTCTGGTGGTGTGTGCCTGGTGGAAGCGTGCACTGACAGCTGGTGGTGTTTGTGCCTGGTGAAAGCATGCACTGACGACTGATGGTGTCTGTGCCTGGTGAAAGTGTGCACTGATGGTGTGTGTGTGCCTGGTGAAAGTGTGCATTGACGGCTGGTGTTGTTTGTGCCCGGTGAAAGGGTGCACTGATAACTGATGGTGTCTGTGCCTAGTGAAAGCGTGCGCTGATGGCTGGTTGTGTGTGCATGGTGAAAGCATGCACTGATGGCTGGTGGTGTGTGTGTGTGCCTGATGAAAGCGTGCACTGATGGTGTGTGTGTGCCTAGTGAAAGCGTGCACTGATGGCTGGTGGTGTTTGTGTCTGGTGAAAGCATGCACTGACGGCTGGTGGTGTTTGTGCCTGGTGAAAGAGTGCACTAAAGACTGATGGTGTCTGTGCCTGGTGAAAGTGTGCACGGACAGTGTGGTTGTGTGTGCCTGGTGAAAGTGTTCACTGACGGCTGGTGGTGTTTGTGCAGGGTGAAAGCGTGCACTGATGACTGATGGTGTCTGTACCTGGTGAAAGCGCGCACTGACGGCTGGTTGTGTGTGCCTGGTGAAAGCATGCACTGACGGCTGGTGGTGTGTGTGCGCCTGGTGAAAGCGTGCACTGACGACTGGTGGTTTATGTCTGGTGGATGCGTGCAATGATGGCTGGTGTTGTTTGTGCCCGGTGAAAGCGTGCGCTGATGGCTGGTGGTGTTTGTGCCTGGTGAAAGCGTGCACTGACAACTGATGGGGTCTGTGCCTGGTGAAAGTGTGCTGTGTGTGTGGTTGTGTGTATGTGGTTGTGTGTATGTGTGGTTGTGTGTGTGTGATTGTGTGTGTGGTTGTGGTTGTGTGTGTGGTTGTGTGGATGTGTGTGGATGTGTGTGTGTGGTTGTGTGTGTGTGGTTTTGTGTGTGTTTGTGGTTGTGTGTGTGGTGTTGTGTCTGTGGTGTTGTTTGTGTGGTGTTGTGTGTGGTTGTACAAGGGAGGGTATGTCAATATCACTTGCTGGTAATTTTCATTGCTCCTAGCCCTAATTGTCCTTATCCCAAAAGCCTGAGGTGTTGGTGGGTGACGATGGTAAGCACATGAAAGACACAGTAATGTGGGTAACTAAATATCCATCGCCGCTACAGCCCACAACAGTGGCGCAGCACAATTTATTAGCACAAGCTGCGTCACTCAGACCTAACCAACACTTTCCCAACAGTAGGGACACTGGGGCCCTGCCTGGAGCCCTCCAGTAGTGTGCAAGTGTACTACACAGCCCTCCCTTTTCTTTACCAGTCTTGCCTTCCACACGAGGCCTGGCATGTCAGGAGAATGATAGCCCCTTTCATGCCACTGAGATTTCTGGGCGGTCGTGCTATTCAGCTTTCTTTACTGAAATGTATTTATCCTGTCTCAAAGTGTGTGTGTAGGGGGGGAGCTATGCATATCACTAGTGATGACTTGGGCGCGCGCAGTTAGAACTAGGAGTACTGAAGAATACCTTTGGTTCAAGTTTGTGCTAGCGTGCTAAACAAAAAACAAAAACAGTTAAGCTACCACCTCTAAATACAATGATTGGTGAAAGGAAATCCCTGACCTGGGAAAGTTATATCGCGATGATGTTGAGTCAACTGGTATCCCTGCGCACGGGTGACATACACATGTGAAATACACACCACCACAAAACACCCACTTCCCCAGAGAGGAGCTGCAAATACAGAGGAGGCACACGGGTGAAACAAGCAACACAAGGCTAGCACGCATGCGCAAAACACATAGGGTTACCCTATATACTGCGCTACAGTTACATCAGTTTGAAAAGACAGACGGGAAACACGCACAAGTGACAACTGTGTGCTGTGTGGAACAAAAACGAGATCAGTGCTGCCTGCTCTCAGCAGAGAGGGGGAGAGGTGGGGGGGCGCCTTGGATCTCGTCCTTCGATTAGTGGCAGATGAAGCCCTCCGCAGACTGACAGATGGAAGGTATCCGGGGTGTGGAGAGGAAGACAAAGAAGGAGGGGGAAGGGCAGGCATACAGTGCAAGGGGGAGGGGTAATTGGTGAGTGTAAAGGGAGGAGTGCAGGGCTTTTAGTTTTATTTAGCGCGAACCTGTAAAGACTTTCATTAGGGCAGTAGCATTGCTGTGGCGGGGGAGCTCATTCCTTTGAAGTCTGATGGGGCGGGGCGGGGCAGCGGCTTCCTTTGATGTCTGATGCCGAGGCTCAGACAAATGGTGTATGGAGTGTGATGCGTGATGTGGCTGGTGATGTGCACGCGCCTGGCTCACATGAACTGTACCTAATCCGCAGTTTGGGGAGACTTTTGAAAGCCTTACTATAATCTTGCCGAACAATGCTTACACATTGGTTCAGCGAGACCTAAAATTGTATGTACAATAAAAAATGTCCTAATTTTTCTTTTGTTCTTGCAATGCTGGCAACTTGTTTTTGCCTATTTCAATGGTTGTTTGTGAAAGGTTTTTTTTGAGGGGGCATAAACAATTGAAGTTTGAAGGTTGTATACGTGTATTCAGCTTTATAAAACACTATTTCAATAGTTCACTGCAGCCTGTTTCTCAGCTCTTGGACAATGTAAACCCACTGAAAATCGGTTTGTGGTGGGAGTACCCCAAACAAAGAGTCCAAAATCCATTGAAGGGTGGAAGGCAAGTAAAAACCACTGAAAAGCAAAAAGACACCCAGATGACCGCTGGAGACAAGCCAGGCAGTTGAGCTTCTAAAAACTAACAGGTCTACAGGGTATGTTGCCTTATATCCTCAAATTCCCAATGCCACCAAAAAATGAAGAAAAAAAAACGCACAAAAAAACCACAGCAATGCTGGCGAATTGTTTACATGGCGAGCAGGGCAGCACCCTCTCCATTCACAGAAAACGTGTTTTATGGGCCTGGATACCTGAAGTTTATAACCGCTGTATTGATTAAAGATTGAAAGAAGACAACATTTTGGGCAACAGCACGAGCCAAACCATACCTTCCCAGCCACCTCGAAGATAAAAGTAAAGAATTTGAACATGCACCTCCCACAGCGGCGGCCTTTCCACCATTACAAAACATAAAACACTGTTTTAAAAATGAACCACAAAACAGCCAAAAATAGAGGCATAACCTGAGGGGAGGAAAGGAGTCTTCATGCTCTGCCAGTTTAAGAGGGAAGGAAAGCGGTTTAAAAAATATACGTGTCTCTCCCCCTCTCGTGCTTACAAATTTCGATTTAAAATGCCTTTTTGTCGAGCTGCTGCAACAAGTCTAACTGCTCCTGGGCGAAGGGCAGCATATTCAGAGACGCGCTTTGTAATCGGATCCCACCTCAGCTTGAATTTGCCTGCACTGAATAGATGGATTTGCGCCCCTGCCGCCTTCCTCTCTCATACCTGAGAGAAAGCCTTCATCATCGGCCTCTCTCCATCAGAAAAGCCTGCCATGGAATCATGCTAAAGGTAGAGGTGGAGCGAGATAAATGTCCAACGGGACTCCTTCCTTGTACGGCTGGCTGTACTTTGCTGCTCCAGACAGAAAAAGTCATCCGTGAAGCGGTGTCCTAGTGATCCGACCGTGTGTGCGTGCAGGGGCAGGATTCAGAAGAGTAAAAAACAACAAGAGGGGTGTCTGGCTTGCAGTGGTTACGCTTGGCACACTCGATTGACACCACAAGACGCGTTGCATAGATTGATAGAAGCGCAATGCAGACAGTGCGGTGCCAAGTGCTGAGATGGTGCTGCTTGAATGTTTTTTAGACTTTGACTGGACTGGAGCTGCCTTTTGTCCCGGTTACGCTCAGCAGCCCTTTGCTCTGTGAGGCCAATCCCCACTACGGGTGCGTTCAGCTCAAGCAAGGTTAAGGAGCTGTCTGATGCTTTGGATTTATCGGTGGCCTCGCCATACCATCAGGCTGCAGATTAGCCACAATCTTCAGCGGACAGCGTGTCTCCTGCAACAGGTGTCACCCTCTCTGATGACCAGGCCTGGTCCCTTTGATGGTGGGAGGTGTAAGAGTGCTGGGACGTGTGAAGGTTTGTCTCGCTACAGCCAGATGGCCATTTACTTGCCCTGGGCAGGTTTGTGAGAATGAGTGTGTTTTTTAAAAATGTATAACTGCGCACACCTTGTATTATCGGAAGTAACTGATGCGGCATTTATTACTGTAAACAAGAACAAGCCACTGACCAGCCTGTTTCAGCCACATAATTACAGCTGCATCCGCTATGAATGGTCGGGAATGCCCCGGCTTGAATCCTGTTTCAAGGTAGTGCTCCCTTTGAAACTAACGAGAGATGTGCATGCCTATATTATACATTTAGCGGGTTGAAGTAGCCGGCGGGTTACACGCAGTGCTTTGTAAACGTAAAAAATGTATGTATTTGCCTCGCTGACTGTTTTCCTTGGGACAATGCTGGTTTGTAGTCACGAAAGCCCACTGCCCAACGACCAGCACGTTCTTTCTGTTGCAATGAGAGTAGTAATTATTTGGTTTGACGTGCAGTTGTGTTGAACGCACACTCTAGTTCATATGGCACTATAAACCCGAGCGCTATCGCATTGGGCTCGGTCAGCCGAGGCGGGTAACCCTTCAGCTTCTTGGAAAACGTCTTTCGTGGGTACCCCTTCAGCTGCCTGGAAATCGTGTTTCGTGTTAGGAGGATGAGGCGGATTCTTGCAACATACGCACAACAGCAATACATCACGGTGCCGCGAAAGTGAAAGTAATCGTGGCGCCAAAGTGAAAGTAATCGCGGCAGTTGAAGCAAGTTGTGCGAAGCAAGTTGTGCGCACACGAGTGCGCGACTGGACAAAGTGCTGTGCACGTCACGCGCGCGTGTGCACATTCTAGCAAGCTGGTCGCCGCAAAGTAGAGCTTTTTGAAGCAGCTACTTAATGCTCTCCGAGCAGCGCATGCGCGCTGACTCAGCAAGACCTAAAAAGTAGAGTCCCACTGGATGAGAGGAGACCCTCTCCAGTATTCTTCAAGAGCTGCTCTTGATTTTCTTCTCTTAAATACCTGTACAAAATCATCAGTTTTTACCAGTTTTAGTAATCACAGGTTAATGGGCTTGACCCAGAGAGAATGGTACAGCTTAGTATAGAGTTTGGGACCTTTGACTCCCAGGCGACTTGCTCCATGTTTTAGATACTTGCATGTTCTTTGAAGTATGTGATTAGACGAGGTTTCTAGTTTGTTTCTGGTTGGCATTTTTGAGGCTCAGTATTTGTATTTATCATGGATCTTTGCCCCAATAGGAATTGTGAATTATGCATTGAACTTTGCCTCCTGGATGGAATATATTTACAGCAGGATGGCGCGGACTAGGCATATACTGTAGGAACCACCGATGATCTTATATCATGCAATACAAAGCCTAATCGACATCTGCTACCAAGTTGTATTTTCCAGTATGCTTCTTTGCCATCATATCCCACGAATCTCCTACAACTCAGACTTCCGGAGAGCTAGGATTCATTATGTTCATAGTTCCAGCATCAAATTGGATTAGGATACAGATAGTACCTCAATTTAGGAATTTCTTATCTTTTTTATTTTTGTTGTGTAGCCAATATAAACATGTTATTCAACCTTAGCTCTCTTATGTATATTTGCCTATTGTAATATGCTATTTATTACCAGTGCTGAGAGTGAGGCGGGGCCATGACTCAAGACAGGAGAAGCTCCCCATGGGTGATGATCCCCCTCTCATCCTCAACAATTGTAATACATATCATATTCCAATCTACAATCTGCATATATGGTTTACATCAGGGTGTTGTTTCATGTTCATTTGTTTTAAACAAAGGATTTTACCAAAACAAAAGTTGCAAGAGGTTAAATGCATGCAGTGAAGTAAAACTAAATCGAGGAGGCCACATTAATGTTAGAAGAGTGGTTTAACTATCTCAGTCTATGTCATGTCAGTTACACTGTGATGGGTTGCACCTTGGAACTATAGTTACACTATAGTAATATGTAGCAGTAAACTCACACGGACACACACACAGATACACACATTATAACACATATGCACATCCTATGTCATGTCATTTACACTGTAGCAGGTGATAATACGGAAGCCCCTATGTCCCGCTCCTTAACATCCATCTATTCTCCTACCTTCAAATACCTACACCGAGACATCACATATGAACACAGACACCATCATACAACAAGACGCTTTTCATAAAACATCCAACCACCAACCAAACACTCATAATCACCATAAATATACACACACTCTCTAGAATATGCAACACACCATCATGCACCCAGACAGCCATCATTTACAACTGCTCCTTGGTGTAAATCGAATAACTTATTGATGCAATCCTACAACAATTTGCAGACTAATAATCATAGTTAATATTTTTTTCACACATATATCTCACGTCACGTTTTCTCAAGCTACAACAGGAGACAGCATTAACTATGACCTGGTACAATGAGAATGGGACAGAAGCTGACAGATGCAACGCAAGTTTACTTTTATTTTACTAGTCAGCTTAGCTCCCTTTCAATTTTAGTTTTTGTGTGGGAGCATGAATGCCATACACATAGCGTTATTTAAACTTCGGCCGTGGTTTAGGAGACAATTCCATTTAAAAGCCATTTTTTGGTTTGCTAATAACTTTATGAAGTTGAAAATTCACTTTCCACACCCGCATTCCAAGTTTCATGCAAATTCATCCATGGGTACAAATAGGAGGGGGCCACGGAAGAAGTGTTTCTCGTTCAAGTTTCAATAACAATTTCGCTCTCAGCTACAGCTCCACTACGGTGGGATTAAAGTACACCTAATGTGACGTGAAATTGTAAATTTACTGTAAATCAGTTCAGTAGGTTTGGTGACATTATTGTAATGTTGCCATCAGTGGAGCAGCCCTCCTCGCACCTAGTGTGAGGGGGTGGTCTTAGCGGACCCCGACAACGCCACCAGAATAGGCTGCCCAGCGTGCGCTCGGCCAGCACGCAGAGTGTTGAATAAAGAGCCCAGGGACCTGGGCGTGGTTCAGTCTGCAACTGGCCACTACCATTACCACACGTGTGCCTGTCTCTATGTGCCCACTGGGCCCGTGTCTCAGAATACTACACTGGCGACGAGGTGGTCTACCCAACTCGCCAAACCTCGCTAACATGCGAGTGCCTGTTGCCGGAACTCTCTACATCGGAGCACCCCTGCCGCACCTCCTGACCTGCATTCCTTACCTCCAGTGCGCTCGATCACACGCACGCTGCCCCGCAACGTGACCCGATTCTGCCTGCTGCCACTGTGAGGATCCTCCCTCACTCCTGGTGCCGCCTGCAGCCGCTATGGTGAGCTCCAGCTAATGCCCCTGTGCGGCCCTCGACTCAGTGCGGTACGCGGCCGACCCTGCAGCGGTGTGGGTCGGCCATGCTTGCGCACTCTCGCCATCGGACTTCAGCGGTGCCTCAGCTTCCCGCTCAGAAAACGGCTAGCCTGCTGCCTACTCCAGTGAGTGCGCTGTGGCGTGCACCCTACATCAGGACCCCTAAGGCCCTCAGGATACCTCACGCTCATCGGAGGCTCTATTGGCCCCTTTCACAGCCTCAAGCACCAGGAGTCAGCCAGCTGGAGCACTTGCTGTGCAACATGGTGCCAGGCCACAGCAGGCCCACGCTGTCCACACCTTCAACAGCGCTGTCTAGGTCAGTCACGCACCATCAAGGCGCCCCTGCACCTCGTCCATACCGGCCTACTGCAGCCCAGGTTTGCCACTGCATCGCGCCCGGTCAGTGTTGAGTCTGGCCAGTGAAGCTACCGAGGGCCATTTGTACAGCGCCAGGTGGCCAGCCGAACCACACATTTGCCCACGCAAGCATGGCTACAGTGCCCCCACTGGAGCCCTTTGCTGTCACTGGACCCCCGCCCTCCCAAGCAGCACGCTGGAAGGTATGGGTGGAGCGCCTAGAAAACCTTTTTGATGCTGCTGAGATTGCGCCCCATGGCGAAGGCCCATGCTGATCCATCTATGCGGGGCGGACAGCCACAAAATATCCAAACAGATCAGGGGGGCCGGCCCGCCCAGCAACTAAGCCACACTGCGTGACGCCATCACTGCGTACTTCGAAACGTTGGCCGGCCCCTACTACGAGCGGTTCCTACTCTGCCAAGCTCATCAGCTCCCTGAGGAATCGGTGGATGTCTTCTATGCCAGACTGAAAGAGTTAGCGAGCACCTGCACCCTCCCAGATGAGGACGATGAGGTACGCGCCCAGTTCAAATACAGAGGAGGCACACGGGTAAAACAAGCAACACCAAGCTAGCACGCATGCGCAAAACACATAGGGTTACCCTATATACTGCGCTACAGTTACAGCAGTTTGAAAAGACAGGCGGAAAACATGCACAAGTGACAACTGTGTGCTGTGTGGAACAAAAACGAGATCAGTGCTGCCTGCCTAACCCTTCAGCTTCTTGGAAAACATGTTTCGTGGGTAACCCTTCAGCTGCCTAGAAATCGTGTTTCGTGTTAGGAGGAGGAGGCGGATTCTTGCAACATACGCACAGCAGCAATACATCGCGGTGCCGCGAAAGTGAAAGTAATCGTGGCGCCAAAGTGAAAGTAATCGCGGCAGTTGAAGCGAGTTGTGCGCACGCGAGCGCGCGACTGGACAAAGTGCTGTGCACGTCACGCGCGCGTGTGCACGTTCTAGCAAGCTGGTCGCTGCAAAGTAGAGCTTTTTGAAGCAGCTACTTAATGCTCTATGACAGCGCATGCGCGCTGACTCAGCAAGACCTAAAAAGTAGAGTCCCACTGGATGAGAGGAGACCCTCTCCAGTATTCTTCAAGAGCTGCTCTTGATTTTCTTCTCTTAAATACCTGTACAAAATCATCAGTTTTTGCCAGTTTTAGTAATCACAGGTTAATGGGCTTGACCCAGAGAGAATGGTACAGCTTAGTATAGAGTTTGGGACCTTTGACTCCCAGGCGACTTGCTCCATGTTTTAGATACTTGAATGTTCTTTGAAGTATGTGATTAGACGAGGTTTCTAGTTTGTTTCTGGTTGGCATTTTTGAGGCTCAGTATTTGTATTTATCATGGATCTTTGCCCCAATAGGAATTGTGAATTATGCATTGAACTTTGCCTCCTGGATGGAATATATTTACAGCAGGATGGCGCGGACTAGGCATATACTGTAGGAACCACCGATAATCTTCTCATATCATGCAATACAAAGCCTAATCGACATCTGCTACCAAGTTGTATTTTCCAGTATGCTTCTTTGTCATCATATCCCACGAATCTCCTACAACTCAGACTTCAGGAGAGCTAGGATTCATTATGTTCATAGTTCCAGCATCAAATTGGATTAGGATACAGATATTACCTCAATTTAGGAATTTCTTATCTTTTTTATTTTTGTTGTGTAGCCAATATAAACATGTTATTCAACCTTAGCTCTCTTATGTATATTTGCCTATTGTAATATGCTATTTATCACCATTGCTGAGTGTGAGGCGGGGCCATGACTCAAGACAGGAGAAGCTCCCCATGGGTGATGATCCCCCTCTCATCCTCAACAATTGTAATACATATCATATTCCAATCTACAATCTGCATATATGGTTTACATCAGGGTGTTGTTTCATGTTCATTTGTTTTAAACAAAGGATTTTACCAAAACAAAAGGTGCAAGAGGTTAAATGCATGCAGTGAAGTAAAACCAAATTGAGGAGGCCACATTAATGTTAGAAGAGTGGTTTAACTATCACAATCTATGTCATGTCAGTTACACTGTGATGGGTCGCACCTTGGAACTATGGTTGCACTATAGTAATATGTAGCAGTAAACTCACACGGACAGATACAGATACACACATTATAACACATATGCACATCCTAAGTCATGTCATTTACACTGTAGCAGGTGATAATACGGAAGCCCCTATGTCCGCTCCTTAACATCCATCTATTCTCCTACCTTCAAATACCTACACAGAGACATCACACATGAACACAGACACCATCATACAACAAGACGCTTTTCATAAAACATCCAACCACACACAAAACACTCATAATCACCATAAATACACACACACTCTCTAGAATATGCAACACACCATCATGCACCCAGATAGCCATGATTTACTACTGCTCCGTGGTGTAAATCGAATAACTTATTGATGCAATCCTACAACAATTTGCAGACTAATAATCATAGGTAATATTTTTTTCACACATATATCTCACGTCGCGTTTTCTCAAGCTACAACAGGAGACAGCATTAACTATGACCTGGTACAATGAGAATGGGACAGGAGCTGACGGATGCAACGTAAGTTTACTTTTATTTTACTAGTCAGCTTAGCTCCCTTTCAATTTTAGTTTTTTTGTGGGAGCATGAATGTTATACACATGGCGTTATTTAAACTTCGGCCGTGGTTTAGGAGACGATTCCATTTAAAAGCCATTTTTTGGTTTGCTAATAACTTTATGAAGTTGAACATTCACTTGCCACACCCGCATTCCAAGTTTCATGCAAATTCATTCATGGGTACAAATAGGAGGGGGCCACGGAAGAAGTGTTTCTCGTTCAAGTTTCAATAACAATTTCGCTCTCAGCTACAGCTCCACTACGGTGGGATTAAAGTACACCTAATGTGACGTGAAATTGTAAATTTACTGTAAATCAGTTCAGTAGGTTTGGTGACATTATTGTAATGTTGCCATCAGTGGAGCAGCCCTCCTCGCACCTAGTGTGAGGGGGTGGTCTTAGCGGACCCCGACAACGCCACCAGAATAGGCTGCCCAGCGTGCGCTCGGCCAGCATGCAGAGTGTTGAATAAAGAGCCCAGGGACCTGGGCGTCGTTCAGTCTGCAACTGGCCACTACCATTACCACACGTGTGCCTGTCTCTAAGAGCCCACTGGGCCCGTGTCTCAGAATACTACACTGGCGACGAGGTGGTCTACCCAACTCACCAAACCTCGCTAACATGCGAGTGCCTGTTGCCGGAACTCTCTACATCGGAGCACCCCTGCCGCACCTCCTGACCTGCATTTCTCACCTCCAGTGCGCTCGATCACACGCACGCTGCCCCGCAACGTGACCCGATCCTGCCTGCTGCCACCGTGAGGATCCTCCCTCACTCCTGGTGCCGCCTGCAGCCGCTATGGTGAGCTCCAGCTAATGCCCCTGTGCGGCCCTCGACTCAGTGCGGTACGCGGCCGACCCTGCAGCGGTGTGGGTCGGCCACGCATGCGCACTCTCGCCAACGGCCTTCAGCAGCGCCTCAGCTTCCCGCTCAGAAAACGGCTAGCCTGCTGCCTACTCCAGTGAGTGCGCTGCGGCGCTCACCCTACATCAGGACCCCTAAGGCCCCCAGCATACCTCACGCTCATCGGAGGCTCTATTGGCCCCTTTCACAGCCTCAAGCACCAGGAGTCAGCCAGCTGGAGCACTTGCTGTGCAACATGGTGCCAGGCCACAGCAGGCCAACGCTGTCCACACCTTCAACAGCGCTGTCTAGGTCGGTCACGCGCCATCAAGGCGCCCCTGCACCTCGTCCATACCGGCCTACTGCAGCCCAGGTTTGCCACTGCATCGCGCCCGGTCAGTGTTGAGTCTGGCCAGTGAAGCTAACGAGGGCCATTTGTACAGCGCCAGGTGGCCAGCCGAACCACGCATTTGCCCACGCAAGCATGGCTACAGTGCCCCCACTGGAGCCCTTTGCTTTTACTGGACCCCCGTCCTCCCAAGAAGCACGCTGGAAGGTATGGGTGCAGCGCCTAGAAAACCTTTTTGATGCTGCTGAGATTGCGCCCCATGGCGAAGGCCCATGCTGATCCATCTATGCGGGGCGGACAGCCACAAAATATCCAAACGGATCAGGGGGGCCGGCCCGCCCAGAAACTAAGCCACACTGCGCGACGCCATCACTGCGTACTTCGAAACGTTGGCCGGCCCCTACTACGAGCGGTTCCTACTCTGCCAAGCTCACCAGCTCCCTGAGGAATCGGTGGATGTCTTCTATGCCAGACTGAAAGAGTTAGCGAGCACCTGCACCCTCCCAGATGAGGACGATGAGGTCCGCGCCCAGTTCAAATACAGAGGAGGCACACGGGTAAAACAAGCAACACCAAGCTAGCAGGCATGCGCAAAACACATAGGGTTACCCTATATACTGCGCTACAGTTACAGCAGTTTGAAAAGACAGGCGGAAAACATGCACAAGTGACAACTGTGTGCTGTGTGGAACAAAAACGAGATCAGTGCTGCCTGCCTAACCCTTCAGCTTCTTGGAAAACATGTTTCGTGGGTAACCCTTCAGCTGCCTAGAAATCGTGTTTATTGTTAGGAGGAGGAGGAGGCGGATTCTTGCAACATACGCACAGCAGCAATACAACGCGGTGCCGCGAAAGTGAAAGTAATCGTGGCGCCAAAGTGAAAGTAATCGCGGCAGTTGAAGCAAGTTGTGCGCACGCGAGCGCGCGACTGGACAAAGTGCTGTGCACGTCACGCGCGCGTGTGCACGTTCTAGCAAGCTGGTCGCCGCAAAGTAGAGCTTTTTGAAGCAGCTACTTAATGCTCTATGACAGCGCATGCGCGCTGACTCAGCAAGACCTAAAAAGTAGAGTCCCACTCGATGAGAGGAGACCCTCTCTAGTATTCTTCAAGAGCTGCTCTTGATTTTCTTCTCTTAAATACCTGTACAAAATCATCAGTTTTTACCAGTTTTAGTAATCACAGGTTAATGGGCTTGGCCCAGAGAGAATGGTACAGCTTAGTATAGAGTTTGGGACCTTTGACTCCCAGGCGACTTGCTCCATGTTTTAGATACTTGAATGTTCTTTGAAGTATGTGATTAGACGAGGTTTCTAGTTTGTTTCTGGTTGGCATTTTTGAGGATCAGTATTTGTATTTATCATGGATCTTTGCCCCAATAGGAATTGTGAATTATGCATTGAACTTTGCCTCCTGGATGGAATATATTTACAGCAGGATGGCGCGGACTAGGCATATACTGTAGGAACCACCGATGATCTTCTCATATCATGCAATACAAAGCCTAATCAACATCTGCTACCAAGTTGTATTTTCCAGTATGCTTCTTTGCCATCATATCCCACGAATCTCCTACAACTCAGACTTCAGGAGAGCTAGGATTCATTATGTTCATAGTTCCAGCATCAAATTGGATTAGGATACAGATATTACCTCAATTTAGGAATTTCTTATCTTTTTTATTTTTGTTGTGTAGCCAATATAAACATGTTATTCAACCTTAGCTCTCTTATGTATATTTGCCTATTGTAATATGCTATTTATCACCATTGCTGAGTGTGAGGCGGGGCCATGACTCAAGACAGGGGAAGCTCCCCATGGGTGATGATCCCCCTCTCATCCTCAACAATTGTAATACATATCATATTCCAATCTACAATCTGCATATATGGTTTACATCAGGGTGTTGTTTCATGTTCATTTGTTTTAAACAAAGGATTTTACCAAAACAAAAGGTGCAAGAGGTTAAATGCATGCAGTGAAGTAAAACCAAATTGAGGAGGCCACATTAATGTTAGAAGAGTGGTTTAACTATCACAATCTATGTCATGTCAGTTACACTGTGATGGGTCGCACCTTGGAACTATAGTTGCACTATAGTAATATGTAGCAGTAAACTCACACGGACAGATACAGATACACACATTATAACACATATGCACATCCTAAGTCATGTCATTTACACTGTAGCAGGTGATAATACGGAAGCCCCTATGTCCGCTCCTTAACATCCATCTATTCTCCTACCTTCAAATACCTACACAGAGACATCACACATGTACACAGACACCATCATACAACAAGACGCTTTTCATAAAACATCCAACCACACACAAAACACTCATAATCACCATAAATACACACACACTCTCTAGAATATGCAACACACCATCATGCACCCAGATAGCCATGATTTACTACTGCTCCTTGGTGTAAATCGAATAACTTATTGATGCAATCCTACAACAATTTGCAGACTAATAATCATAGGTAATATTTTTTTCACACATATATCTCACGTCGCGTTTTCTCAAGCTACAACAGGAGACAGCATTAACTATGACCTGGTACAATGAGAATGGGACAGGAGCTGACGGATGCAACGTAAGTTTACTTTTATTTTACTAGTCAGCTTAGCTCCCTTTCAATTTTAGTTTTTTTGTGGGAGCATGAATGTCATACACATGGCGTTATTTAAACTTCGGCCGTGGTTTAGGAGACGATTCCATTTAAAAGCCATTTTTTGGTTTGCTAATAACTTTATGAAGTTGAACATTCACTTGCCACACCCGCATTCCAAGTTTCATGCAAATTCACCCATGGGTACAAATAGGAGGGGGCCACGGAAGAAGTGTTTCTCGTTCAAGTTTCAATAACAATTTCGCTCTCAGCTACAGCTCCACTACGGTGGGATTAAAGTACACCTAATGTGACGTGAAATTGTAAATTTACTGTAAATCAGTTCAGTAGGTTTGGTGACATTATTGTAATGTTGCCATCAGTGGAGCAGCCCTCCTCGCACCTAGTGTGAGGGGGTGGTCTTAGCGGACCCCGACAACGCCACCAGAATAGGCTGCCCAGCGTGCGCTCGGCCAGCATGCAGAGTGTTGAATAAAGAGCCCAGGGACCTGGGCGTGGTTCAGTCTGCAACTGGCCACTACCATTACCACACGTGTGCCTGTCTCTATGTGCCCACTGGGCCGTGTCTCAGAATACTACACTGGCGACGAGGTGGTCTACCCAACTCGCCAAACCTCGCTAACATGCGAGTGCCTGTTGCCGGAACTCTCTACATCGGAGCACCCCTGCCGCACCTCCTGACCTGCATTCCTCACCTCCAGTGCGCTCGATCCCACGCACGCTGCCCCGCAACGTGACCCGATCCTGCCTGCTGCCACCGTGAGGATCCTCCCTCACTCCTAGTGCCGCCTGCAGTCGCTATGGTGAGCTCCAGCTAATGCCCCTGTGCGGCCCTCGACTCAGAGCGGTACGCGGCCGACCCTGCAGCGGTGTGGGTCGGCCACGCATGCGCACTCTCGCCAACGGCCTTCAGCAGCGCCTCAGCTTCCCGCTCAGAAAACGGCTAGCCTGCTGCCTACTCCAGTGAGTGCGCTGCGGCGCTCACCCTACATCAGGACCCCTAAGGCCCCCAGCATACCTCACGCTCATCGGAGGCTCTATTGGCCCCTTTCACAGCCTCAAGCACCAGGAGTCAGCCAGCTGGAGCACTTGCTGTGCAACATGGTGCCAGGCCACAGCAGGCCCACGCTGTCCACACCTTCAACAGCGCTGTCTAGGTCGGTCACGCGCCATCAAGGAGCCCCTGCACCTCGTCCATACCGGCCTACTGCAGCCCAGGTTTGCCACTGCATCGCGCCCGGTCAGTGTTGAGTCTGGCCAGTGAAGCTAATGAGGGCCATTTGTACAGCGCCAGGTGGCCAGCCGAACCACGCATTTGCCCACGCAAGCATGGCTACAGTGCCCCCACTGGAGCCCTTTGCTGTCACTGGACCCCCGCCCTCCCAAGCAGCACGCTGGAAGGTATGGGTGGAGCGCCTAGAAAACCTTTTTGATGCTGCTGAGATTGCGCCCCATGGCGAAGGCTCATGCTGATCCATCTAGGCGGGGCGGACAGCCACAAAATATCCAAACGGATCAGGGGGGCCGGCCCGCCCAGAAACTAAGCCACACTGCGCGACGCCATCACTGCGTACTTCGAAACGTTCGCCGGCCCCTACTACGAGCGGTTCCTACTCTGCCAAGCTCATCAGCTCCCTGAGGAATCGGTGGATGTCTTCTATGGCAGACTGAAAGAATTAGCGAGCACCTGCACCCTCCCAGATGAGGACGATGAGGTCCGCGCCCAGTTCAAATACAGAGGAGGCACACGGGTAAAACAAGCAACACCAAGCTAGCACACATGCGCAAAACACATAGGGTTACCCTATATACTGCGCTACAGTTACAGCAGTTTGAAAAGACAGGTGGAAAACATGCACAAGTGACAACTGTGTGCTGTGTGGAACAAAAACGAGATCAGTGCTGCCTGCCTAACCCTTCAGCTTCTTGAAAAACATGTTTCGTGGGTAACCCTTCAGCTGCCTAGAAATCGTGTTTCGTGTTAGGAGGAGGAGGCGGATTCTTGCAACATACGCACAGCAGCAATACATCGTGGTGCCGCGAAAGTGAAAGTAATCGTGGCGCCAAAGTGAAAGTAATTGCGGCAGTTGAAGCGAGTTGTGTGCACGCGAGCGCGCGACTGGACAAAGTGCTGTGCACGTCACGCGCGCGTGTGCACGTTCTAGCAAGCTGGTCGCCGCAAAGTAGAGCTTTTTGAAGCAGCTACTTAATGCTCTATGACAGCGCATGCGCGCTGACTCAGCAAGACCTAAAAAGTAGAGTCCCAGTCGATGAGAGGAGACCCTCTCCAGTATTCTTCAAGAGCTGCTCTTGATTTTCTTCTCTTAAATACCTGTACAATATCATCAGTTTTACCAGTTTTAGTAAGCACAGGTTAATGGGCTTGGCCCAGAGAGAATGGTACAGCTTAGTATAGAGTTTGGGACCTTTGACTCCCAGGCGACTTGCTCCATGTTTTAGATACTTGAATGTTCTTTGAAGTATGTGATTAGACGAGGTTTCTAGTTTGTTTCTGGTTGGCATTTTTGAGGCTCAGTACTTGTATTTATCATGGATCTTTGCCCCAATAGGAATTGTGAATTATGCATTGAACTTTGCCTCCTGGATGGAATATATTTACAGCAGGATGGCGCGGACTAGGCATATACTGTAGGAACCACCGATGATCTTCTCATATCATGCAATACAAAGCCTAATCGACATCTGCTACCAAGTTGTATTTTCCAGTATGCTTCTTTGCCATCATATCCCACGAATCTCCTACAACTCAGACTTCAGGAGAGCTAGGATTCATTATGTTCATAGTTCCAGCATCAAATTGGATTAGGATACAGATATTACCTCAATTTAGGAATTTCTTATCTTTTTTATTTTTGTTGTGTAGCCAATATAAACATGCTATTCAACCTTAGCTCTCTTATGTATATTTGCCTATTGTAATATGCTATTTATCACCATTGCTGAGTGTGAGGCGGGGCCATGACTCAAGACAGGAGAAGCTCCCCATGGGTGATGATCCCCCTCTCATCCTCAACAATTGTAATACATATCATATTCCAATCTACAATCTGCATATATGGTTTACATCAGGGTGTTGTTTCATGTTCATTTGTTTTAAACAAAGGATTTTACCAAAACAAAAGGTGCAAGAGGTTAAATGCATGCAGTGAAGTAAAACCAAATTGAGGAGGTCACATTAATGTTAGAAGAGTGGTTTAACTATCACAATCTATGTCATGTCAGTTACACTGTGATGGGTCGCTCCTTGGAACTATAGTTGCACTATAGTAATATGTAGCAGTAAACTCACACGGACAGATACAGATACACACATTATAACACATATGCCCATCCTAAGTCATGTCATTTACACTGTAGCAGGTGATAATACGGAAGCCCCTATGTCCGCTCCTTAACATCCATCTATTCTCCTACCTTCAAATACCTACACAGAGACATCACACATGAACACAGACACCATCATACAACAAGACGCTTTTCATAAAACATCCAACCACACACAAAACACTCATAATCACCATAAATACACACACACTCTCTAGAATATGCAACACACCATCATGCACCCAGATAGCCATGATTTACTACTGCTCCTTGGTGTAAATCGAATAACTTATTGATGCATTCCTACAACAATTTGCAGACTAATAATCATAGGTAATATTTTTTTCACACATATATCTCACGTCGCGTTTTCTCAAGCTACAACAGGAGACAGCATTAACTATGGCCTGGTACAATGAGAATGGGACAGGAGCTGAAGGATGCATCGTAAGTTTACTTTTATTTTACTAGTCAGCTTAGCTCCCTTTCAATTTTTTTTTTTTTTGTGGGAGCATAAATGTCATACACATTGCGTTATTTACACTTCGGCCGTGGTTTAGGAGCCGATTCCAATTAAAAGCCATTTTTTGGTTTGCTAATAACTTTATGAAGTTGAACATTCACTTGCCACACCCGCATTCCAAGTTTCATGCAAATTCATCCATGGGTAAAAATAGGAGGGGGCCACGGAAGAAGTGTTTCTCGTTTAAGTTTCAAAAACAATTTCGCTCCCAGCTACAGCTCCACTACGGCGGGATTAAAGTACACCTAATGTGACGTAAAATTGTAAATTTACTGTAAATCAGTTCAGTAGGTTTGGTGACATTATTTAAATGTTGTCATCAGTGGAGCAGCCCTCCTCGCACCTGGTGTGAGGGGGTGGTCTTAGCGGACCCCGACAACGCCACCAGAATAGGCTGCCCAGCGTGCGCTCGGCCAGCACGCAGAGTGTTGAATAAAGAGCCCAGGGACCTGGGTGGGGTTCAGTCTGCAACTGGCCACTACCATTACCACGCGTGTGCCTGTCTCTATGTGCCCAACTGGGCCCGTGCCTCAGAATACTACACTTGCGACGAGGTGGTCTACCCAACTCGCCAAACCTCGCTAACATGCGAGAGCCTGTTGCCGGAACTCTCAACCACGGAGCACCCCTGCCGCACCTCCTGACCTGCAATCCTCACCTCCAGTGCGCTCGATCACAAGCACGCTGCCCCGCAACGTGACCCGATCCTGCCTGCTGCCACCATGAGGATCCTCCCTCACTCCTGGTGCCGCCTGCAGCCGCTACGGTGAGCTCCAGCTAATGCCCCTGTGCGACCCTCGACTGAGTATGGCACGCGGCCGACCCTGCAGCGGTGTGGGTTGGCCACGCATGCGCACTCTCGCCAGCGGCCTTCAGCGGTGCCTCAGCTTCCCGCTCAGAAAACGGCTAGCCTGCTGCCTACTCCAGTGAGTGCGCTGCGGCGTGCACCCTACATCAGGACCCCTAAGGCACCCAGGTTACCTCACGCTCATCGGAGGCACTATTGGCCCCTTTCACAGCCTCAAGCAGCAGGAGTCAGCCAGCTGGAGCACTTGCTGTGCAACATGGTGCCAGGCCACAGCAGGCACACGCTGTCCACACCTTCAACAGCGCGGTCTAGATTGGTCACGCGCCATCAAGGCGCCCCTGCACCTCGTCCATACCGGCCTACTGCAGCCCAGGTTTGCCACTGCATCGCGCCCGGTCAGTGTTGAGTCTGGCCAGTGAAGCTACCGAGGGCCATTTGTACACCGCCAGGTGGCCAACCGAACCACGCATTTGCCCACACAAGCATGGCTACAGTGCCGTTGCTGGAACCCTTTGCTGTCACTGGACCCCCGCCCTCCCAAGCAGCACGCTGGAAGGCATGGGTGGAGCGCCTAGAAAACCTTTTTGATGCCGCTGAGATTGCGCCCCATGACGAAGGCCCATGCTGATCCATCTAGGCGGGGCGGACAGCCACAAAATATCCAAATGGATCAGGGGGGCCGGCCCGCCCAGAAACTAAGCCACACTGCGCGAAGCCATCACTGCGTGCTTCGAAACGTTCGCCGGCCCCTACTACGAGCGGGTTCTACTCCGCCAAGCTCACCAGCTCCCTGAGGAATCGGTGGATGTCATCTATGCCAGACTGAAAGAATTAGCGAGCACCTGCACCCTCCCAGATGAGGACGATGAGGTCCGCGCCCAGTTCATTCAAGGTTGCGCTTCTTCTAAGCTGCTTGAGCGGGTCCTACAGGAGACTAACATGCCAATTGGAGACATATTAACACTTGGTTGCTCCAAAGAGTTGTCGAAGGCCAGGGCAGCGCACATGGACCCTTAACCAGCCATCACCATCAAAGAGGAACCAGTGTGCGCCCTTCGTACCGATGCCCAGGAGTCACGGCCCAGAGCCACCCGACTAAAAACCCCTGTGCCAGCGCAGAAATCACAAAGTCGCCCTTGTGGATGGTGTGGAGGCCGGTCACCCCATGACGGTGCCTGCCCAGCACAAGGCAAAACCTGCAGTGCCTGTGGGAAAGTGAATCACTTCTCGAAGGTGTGTCGGTCTGCACCGAGGAGAAGACAGAGTGGCCCGCACTGGAACCGTCCCCCGATGGTCCAACCAGCAGTGACATGGATGATGATGAAGCAGACGCAGCCACCATTCACGTCGTGAGGATTCTGAACACCCTATCTGCCGCCCAGCCTGCCACACCCATGTGTAACGTCAGGGTACAGGACCAAGCAGTTGCAGCCCTCATCGACACAGGAGCCACCATCAACCTGATGGCAGCCAGCTTCTACCGGATTCTGCAATATCCCCGGCACTCCGCCCCACCAGGGTACAAGTCTACGCCTACGGCACCAAGTCCCCGCTCAGGCTGTGCAGAGTATTCCAGGCCGATCAATCTAATGAGGCCGCCCACCAGCAGGCTAAGGTGTATGTATCCATGGAAGGATCCGGGTTTCTGCTAGGCTGCAGGACTGCACAGGATCTCAGTCTGATTTACTTTGCATTCACCGTGCATGCCAATGACCTGGATCTCCTACTGCAGGGGTTCAAGAATCTGTTCAAGGGGATTGGATGCCTGAGGGGCCCCACAGTTCACCTACACATTGACAAGTCAGTCACCCTAATTGCCCTCCACCACCGGAGGATCGCATTCCATCTGAGCCCCAAAGTAGAAGCGGATCTGCGTCTGCTGGAGAGAGCCCCCTGTGTGTCACCCATCGTTGTCGTGAAGAAACCGAAGCAGCCCGATGCGGTCCACATCTGTGTGAACATGGGAGTCCCTAATCTTGAGCTCAAGCGAGAGCGCCACCTGACCCTGACAGTGGACGACATAATCAGGGAGCTGGCCGTCACCCCATGATGGTGTCTGCCCAGCGCAGGGCAAAACCTGCAGTGCCTGTGGGAAAGCGAATCACTTCTAGAAGGTGTGTCGGTCTGCACCGAGGAGAAGACAGAGTGGCCCGCCTTGGAGAGTTTGCGCACTGGGACCGTCCCCGATGGTCCAACCAGCAGTGACATGGCTGATGATGAAGCCGACGCAGCCACCATTCACGTCGTCAAGATCCTGAGCACCCTATTCACCGCCCAGCCTGCCACACCCATGTCTAACGTCAGGGTACAGGACCAAGCAGCAGCAGCCCTCATCGACACGGGAGCCACCATCAACCTGATGGCAGACAGCGTCTACCGGACTCTGCCATGTCCCCGGCACTCCGCCCCACCAGGGTACAATTCCACGCCTACGGCACCAAGTCCCCGCTCGGGCTGTGCGGAGTATTCCAGGCCGTTCTATCTCATGAGGCCGCCCACCAGCCGGCTAAGGTGTATGTATCTCCGCTCGGGATACCACCAGATCCCACTCCATCCAGAGTCTCGCCCTATCATGACATTTTCCACCCACGCAGGCCTCTGGCGCTACACTCGCCTCAACTTTGGAATCTCCAGCGCCGCCGAGATTTTCCAGAACATAGTCAAGAACGTCATCCAAGGGTTGGAAGGTGTCCTAAACGTCAGCGATTACATTCTAGTGCACGCACCCACTCTGGAAGAGCACATCCAATGCCTACATGCCATGTTCACCCGATTCCGAGATAGCGGACTCACCCTTCACCACAAAAAGTGCGAATTCCTGAGGAAAGACATCAGTCTCTTTGAATATCGTTTCTCCGACAAAGGCATTGGCCCAGACCCAGACAAGGTAAAGGACATCCAGAATGCTCCTACCCCGACCTCAGTGTCCGGAGTCCGCAGTTTCCTGGGCATGGTCATGTATTGCGAACGTTTTATCAAGAACCTGTCAGATCTGACAGGCCTACAGCGAGACCTCACCAAGACCACCAGCCACTGGGTGTGGGAAGCGGAACAGGAAGAAGCATTCCAAAGAACAAAAGCGGCCCTCTCGGCCGACATGACACTGGTGTATTTTGACCCCAGACACGAGTCCCAGTTGGTAGTTGATGCCAGTCCGACTGGTCTGGGAACCATCCTGGCACAGCAGCAAGCTTGCGGGAGTGGGCTCAGGTCACCTACGCCAACAGAAAACTCACACCCATGGAGCAACGCTACTCTCAAATCGAGAAGGAGGCCATTGCGATCTTGTGGGGTTGCCTCCACTTCCACATCTACCTGTATGGGCATCCATTTATGGTAGTGACAGACCACAAACCCCTCATTCCGCTCTTCCAAGGATCTTCGTCACGCCCTCCTCCGAGAATAGAGAAATGGGTATTACAATTTCAAGAGTTCCAGTTCACGGTTGACTACAGACCAGGAACCCGCAACCGGCCGATCACGGCACGCCAAACCGGTCGCGGAGCTAGAAGCGGCAGAAGCGACGGCCACGGAAGAATACGTGCGGATGATCATCGAAAGGTCCAGGCCCTTCCCGATCTCACTGGAAGAAGTGATACGGGCGACAAAGGAAGATGACTGCCTCCAGATTGCTATTCAAGCACTCTCCACCGGTGACTGGAGACAACTTCAAAGCCCAACATCATTTTGCCCCACAGAAGCACAGTCCACTTTGAAGGCCCTATACCAGGTGCGCCACAAACTGTTAGTATCCACCGATGGCTGCCTCCTGAGAGGCCCCCGTCTTGTTCTACCAGGGCGCCTAATCCACCAAGCCGCCCTCCTAGCACACAGAGCGCACCAAAGAACCATGAAATCAAAGCTCCGCCTCAGGAGCAAAGTCTGGTTCCCAGGCCTAGATCAACAAGTCGAGTCAATTATCCAACGCTGTCCAGTGTGTCTGACAACCAGCCTTCATAGCCGTTCCCCGCCAGTAATCAAGGAAACCGGTCCCACATCTCCCTGGGAAAGAGCCAGCGCAGACTTCGGCAGCCTCCCTGGAGGAAAGTGCATGCTGGTAATCGTAGATGACTTTTCACGGTACCCAGAAGTTGAGATCATGTCCTCCACTGCAGCCGGAGACGTCATCCCCAAACTAGAAAAGGTCATGGCCACCCTCGGCCTGATAGGAGAACTATGAACGGATAATTAACGGCCCTCCCTTCACCAGCACAGAACTGTCAGAATACCTTTTGTCCCACCGAATCAAGCACCGCCGGGTGACCCCCAGGTGGCCCCAGGCAAATGGAGAAGTGGAGCGGCTGATGCGGACACTTAATAAGATGATCCAAATCGCCCTTGCTGACTGCCACATCCTTGAGCAAGCCCTGTACCAGTTCCTTCGGGAATATCACCTCACACCTCACTGCACCACCGGGATCTCCCCGAGCGACCTCTGTTATCGTAGAACAGTGACTGACAGCACCCCACACCATCCCGTGTGGGCGGGGTGCCCAAACCCCTCCGAACCAGTCAATGGCACGGCAGACGAAGACCAACCAGGATGCATCCCGGAGAAGGCGTGCTGAAGACAGTCCCTTTGCTGTCAGCGACCAAGTGCTTGTACGGGACTGCCACCCAGGTGGAAAGATCAGGATGCCGTTTGAAAGGGACCCATGGACAGTGACTGAAGTCAAAGGCACCATGGTCACAGCCTTCAGAGGTAAGGACAAGGTGACCCGGAATGTGTCATTCTTCAAAAGGTTCCCCGCTGATGGGTTTGAAGAGTTCCTGATGCCCCCCAAACCCAGCACCCCAGGGCTGGACAGTCTCAATGAACCAGATGAAGCCTGCACTGATCAACCCGTATCCAGTGGAAACGACAGCTAAGCCATCCCGGCTCCAGAGGAGCTCCAAAGCCAGGAACACCAGATCAGCCAGTCAGTGCCATAGGCTGAAGATTCAACCGGTGTACCTCTGACCCCTTCAGCCAGAAGCTGTCAGGATCGGTACAGCCAGTGGCCCCATCCTCGGGGGCCCCAGAAGTACCAGGACTTTGTAGCCCGCTGTCGACCCCTGTAAGCTGGAAGCAGATGAGCCCCGCAAGCCAAGCAAGACTGTTCCTTGAGTACCTAATCTGCTAGAGACTGATGCTGATTGGTTTATGTTCTGAAATGTTCAGTTGGTTTTGATTGTTTGTTCTTTGGGTAAAGGAGGAATGTAATGTTGCCATCAGCGGAGCAGCCCTCCTCACACCTGGTGTGAGGGGGCGGTCTTAGCGGACCCTGACAATGCCACCAGAATAGGATGGCCCAGCGTGCGCTCAGCCAGCACGCAGAGTGTTGAATAAAGAGCCCAGGGACCTGGGTGTGTTTCAGTCTGCAACTGGCCAGTACCGTTACCACACGTGTGCCTGTCTCTATATACCCAACTAGGCCCGTGCCTTAGAATACTACAATTATCTCGACTAAAAGGCGTTGCGTGGGCGTTGAAGAGCTCATCCTTTTGCATATCAAGTTAGGTGAGTTCGTAAGCATGAAACTGCTGTAATGTAATCCAGGTACTTACCTGTGAACACAAAAAGAGCCCACTGCTGCCTCCTTTGTTCACCAGGAACAGCGAGGGTGCCAGATTTCGTTCTGCGCATGGTGCTATCCTAACAGAGGACAAGTCTGGACCTCTAGGCTCCATACCTGAATTCTCCTGTCTGACCTCTGTGTTTCTCCTGCATCCAAGCTCCACATTGGAGCCTCGGCACAACAGATATGGCTGCTCACCACAAGTCATCCACTTCGGCTTGCTGGTATTGACTTTGCCATTGTGTTTTTGAACCTCACGTGAATTGGTAAAGGCAATACCCCAGGACAGCCATCTTTAAATGTTTTTATCTGTGCTTTATTATTGTTGTTCCTGAACACATGTAAAAAAAAAGTACCTGCGCGGTCTAGACTGAATGTAATGTCATCTTGGATTTAAAGTAGAGTGCTAAAGTAAATGAAATTCAAATTGCGACAAACACTCATTGGGAACTCCAGTACTGGCGGATGATGTTTGGCAACTCTACAGGCATTAGCATAGACAATTGCTATGCAAGACTGATTGTCTTTGCCAGTGCTTGTTAGGTTTTGCTATGGAATCATAAAATTCACCTAAAATGCTTAGTACCACTGGTTTGGCAACTAAAAGCAGTGCTGGAAATTTTTTCAAAAAAGCCCCACTTAGTGCGTTTTTTTTAGGTATGGCGTTGGACAAGACATTTTGGTTTTAAAAAAAATATGTGTATTATATACTTGCTTAAAAGATATATATATATTCTCAGCTCTTTTTTACTCCACCTAATACTGGCATCAGACTAAATGAAGTTCCTAAAATCATTAAAACCTTATTTGCATGTGGTTTGTGGTGATTTTTTTTAGAGCCACCATGCTCGGGTGTTAAAGTTAGCACGAAAATAGAGAGGAGAATTAGCATTTTTCTGTCTATGAGCTCCAACAACATGAGTTGACCATTGCCTATCTCCCCATTGACACTAAGGGTTATATTTACAATGCCCCTGTGGCACTTTTACGCTGCCGGAGCGACACTTTTGTTGCACTCCAGAGGCGCAGCATACTGGCCCATATTTACAAGTATAAACAAGAAAATTTCCTTTCTGTGCTGTTATACTTCTAATAGGTGACCGAAAGGCCTACACACAGATCATGATTAACTTTTATATCACGATTATGACACAGGTATTTGATACTACACAACACAAGTAATTACTGTTTGTTTCTCTGATTTTATTTTCTTTAAAAACATTTTCTTTTCAAGTTAAAATACATAAACTTGTCAAGCATTCAATCTATATTGAGATAAAGATCATGTGCTCTGGTACATATAGAAAAACCTATCTAACAAATCCGATTTACGGTTACTATCTCAGAGTCACTGATCATGATGTTTTAAACAAAACTTAACTTGGATCACAATTTAGTAGACAAACCCAAAAATACAATCAATTAAAACGTAATACATAAAAAGTCCTTAGTCAACGCGTTTCGGTGCTTTTGTAGAGATGTAACACCTTCCTCAGGTCAGACGAAATTAAAAACAGGTATAGTCTTCTTTCTATGAAATGAATGCACATAATTAATTTAAGTTTAATATAGAGAACGTTGTAGTAAAACAGGTTGTGTACTGTCGTGTCAAGCTTAAGAGGATTTAATTATTTTCACAAACTAACGTGCTTACTTTGGTTAGTTAACTATTGGTCCTTCTTATCATTTAGGGCCAGTAGAGATTCATTTTAAATCAGGAGCCAATCTAATGGACGCTCTCAGGATTTCTGTAATTCAAAACCACGACATTAAAAGAATTTTCGCTACCCTCATTTGATCAGATATAAGGTCGAATTTCATGCCTACTTACTTCAAAACAGGGAGAATCGTTTTTACGGTGTCTATATTGATTGTTGCTGCGCCTTTCAATCTGCGCAGAACAGCTGGTCAGTTCTAGTACACCAGTTACCTGTATGAATTATTCAAACATATTTACAAGGCCACGCAAAGCCACCCTGTGTGGCTTTTTATGGGCTTGTAAGTATGGAGTAAGGAACTGCCTTATTCTGCGTAGAAGGGGCGTTCAATGGGTGTTGCTGTGAGTGTTCACACGCATCACCCATGGTTTCTGACACTGCCCCAGATTTACAACATGGTGTAAATCTTGGGCAGTGCAGTGCCAAAACCAACTTCTTCCCAAAGCAGGTGTAACGAGGAGAAATATTAACATTTCTCCTTGTATTTTCCTTTTTGCGTAGAACAAGGAAAACATCTCCTTTGAAGGTGACCCTTCCTGCACAAAAACAACTTGCCAACAACACAGAGAGGCATACAAACAAGGGCATAGCGCCATCGGAGTGTCACTTTTTCCTGCGTTGCAAGGCAGTGCTAAGCCACTTTGCGTGACTTAATGCTGCCTTGTAAATATTGCACTCCTCGAGGCAGTTTTCTGCGGCAAAGGGGAGTGCAATTGATGTTGCTGTGGTCGTTCCCACGCAAAATCCATTGCTATTTTACACTGCCCCATATTTACAAAGATCTGTAAATCTGAGGCAGCGTCCAAACCTAACGCCTTTCAAAAGGAGGCATTAATGTGGTGCAACGTGGATAAATACTTTTAGTTATGTGTGCTGCATTCTGCAGCCCACAAAGAAGGAGCAAAATGCCATTAATGAGTGTTTTGGTGCGGGAAGGTGTCCCTTCCTGCACAAACACAATCATCCCTGCAACGCAGGCACTAGGCAGCTTTTTTTGCACCTGAACACATGTAAAAAAAAAGTACCTGCGCGGTCTAGACTGAATGTAATGTCATCTTGGATTTAAAGAAGAGTGCTAAAGTAAATGAAATTCAAATTGCGACAAACACTCATTGGGAACTCCAGTACTGGCGGATGATGTTTGGCAACTCTACAGGCATTAGCATAGACAATTGCTATGCAAGACTGATTGTCTTTGCCAGTGCTTGTTAGGTTTTGCTATGGAATCATAAAATTCACCTAAAATGCTTAGTACCACTGGTTTGGCAACTAAAAGCAGTGCTGGAAATTTTTTCAAAAAAGCCCCACTTAGTGCGTTTTTTTAGGTATGGCGTTGGACAAGACATTTTGGTTTTAAAAAAAATATGTGTATTATATACTTGCTTAAAAGATATATATATTCTCAGCTCTTTTTTACTCCACCTAATACTGGCATCAGACTAAATGAAGTTCCTAAAATCATTAAAACCTTATTTGCATGTGGTTTGTGGTGATTTTTTTTTAAAGCCACCATGCTCGGGTGTTAAAGTTAGCACGAAAATAGAGAGGAGAATTAGCATTTTTCTGTCTATGAGCTCCAACAACATGAGTTGACCATTGCCTATCTCCCCATTGACACTAAGGGTTATATTTACAATGCCCCTGTGGCACTTTTACGCTGCCGGAGCGACACTTTTGTTGCACTCCAGAGGCGCAGCATACTGGCCCATATTTACAAGTATAAACAAGAACATTTCCTTTCTGTGCTGTTATACTTCTAATAGGTGACCGAAAGGCCTACACACAGATCATGATTAACTTTTATATCACGATTATGACACAGGTATTTGATACTACACAACACAAGTAATTACTGTTTGTTTCTCTGATTTTATTTTCTTTAAAAACATTTTCTTTTCAAGTTAAAATACATAAACTCGTCAAGCATTCAATCTATATTGTGATAAAGATCATGTGCTCTGGTACATACAGAAAAACCTATCTAACAATTCCGATTTACGGTTACTATCTCAGAGTCACTGATCATGATGTTTTAAACAAAACTTAACTTGGATCACAATTTAGTAGACAAACCCAAAAATACAATCAATTAAAACGTAATACATAAAAAGTCCTTAGTCGACGCGTTTCGGTGCTTTTGTAGTGATGTAACACCTTCCTCAGGTCAGACGAAATTAAAAACAGGTATAGTCTTCTTTCTATGAAATGAATGCACATAATTAATTTAAGTTTATTATAGAGAACGTTGTAGTAAAACAGGTTGTGTACTGTCGTGTCAAGCTTAAGAGGATTTAATTATTTTTACAAACTAACGTGCTTACTTTGGTTAGTTAACTATTGGTCCTTCTTATCATTTAGGGCCAGTAGAGATTCATTTTAAATCAGGAGCCAATCTAATGGACGCTCTCTGGATTTCTGTAATTCAAAACCACGACATTAAAAGAATTTTCGCTACCCTCATTTGATCAGACATAAGGTCGAATTTCATGCCTACTTACTTCAAAACAGGGAGAATCGTTTTTACGGTGTCTATATTGATTGTTGCTGCGCCTTTCAATCTGCGCAGAACAGCTGGTCAGTTCTAGTACACCAGTTACCTGTATGAATTATTCAAACATATTTACAAGGCCACGCAAAGCCACCCTGTGTGGCTTTTTATGGGCTTGTAAATATGGAGTAAGGAACTGCCTTATTCTGCGTAGAAGGGGCGTTCAATGGGTGTTGCTGTGAGTGTTCACACGCATCACCCATGGTTTCTGACACTGCCCCAGATTTACAACATGGTGTAAATCTTGGGCAGTGCAGTGCCAAAACTAACTTCTTCCCAAAGCAGGTGTAACGAGGAGAAATATTATCATTTCTCCTTGTATTTTCCTTTTTCCGTAGAACAAGGAAAACATCTCCTTTGAAGGTGACCCTTCCTGCACAAAAACAACTAGCCAACAACACAGAGAGGCATACAAACAAGGGCATAGCGCCATCGGAGTGTCACTTTTTCCTGCGTTGCAAGGCAGTGCTAAGCCACTTTGCGTGACTTAATGCTGCCTTGTAAATATTGCACTCCTCGAGGCAGTTTTCTGCGGCAAAGGGGAGTGCAATTGATGTTGCTGTGGTCGTTCCCACGCAAAATACATTGCTATTTTACACTGCCCCATATTTACAAGGATCTGTAAATCTGAGGCAGCGTCCAAACCTAACGCCTTTCAAAAGGAGGCATTAATGTGGTGCAACGTGGATAAATACTTTTAGTTATGTGTGCTGCATTCTGCAGCCCACAAAGAAGGAGCAAAATGCCATTAATGAGTGTTTTGGTGCGGGAAGGTGTCCCTTCCTGCACAAACACAATCATCCCTGCAACGCAGGCACTAGGCAGCTTTTTTTGCACCGGAGCAGAGGAGAGCACAGGGTGAGCGGTATTTCTGTTATTATAGTGCATCTTTGTGTTCTTTGAAATGATGCAGCTCCGCATAACTAAATTGCTTGCATCGCCACACTGCACCGTTTTACTGTAAATATCCCCCTGACACCCTTCCACCATAGTGCAAGGGTGCCTGCATTGGCGCTCAGCTGCAGTTTGTGCACTGGCGTTGGCAGAAAGTACAGGAATGTGCCATATTTTCAGTGCACTCCTGCCCTTTTCTTTTGACGTATGGCAGTGCGGTTAGAACACTTGTAATGCTGCCCTGCACAAAAATATTGCAAATATTCCCCTTAGTTCTAGACGTATTGACTGGTAACCTCTCTTTCCTGCCTACCTTAGCTCTCTGATATGTTTACAGACCTGAGTAAGTGCTTTACAAATCCTTTGAATAAACAAAATGAGAGCAAGAGAGACACCAAGAGTATCCTGGGAAACGAAGCCTGCCCAGAGAATTCCAGTAAATGAAGTTATGCACAGAACATTTGCAGATAGGTATTGTTCTAGCCAGTGGCTCAGCAAGGGTGACGGTCATGAGCCCAAATGCAAGCAAAGATGATAGGCCTCCTCATTCCAGTTGGATGCGAAAAAAAGCTTTAAATGGGGTGAAGTGGGCCTCTCACACCCCTGGGCTCTGGTGCCACAGCATCTGCAGCACCATTATTAGCAACACTGCTGGTTCTGGCTGGTGCATGGGTAAGAAGCAAGACTGTGAGTGTGAATCTCACATTTTTCATGGTTCCAGAATTTTTAGAGAAAGAACCACAGAGGTGACGGTGCAGAGGTTCGCCACGCTCTCTTTTGTGTGTGGCATCTTCTGAGTCCAGCAAGCAGTCAAACAAGATGGTCATTGTCTTTCTTCAGTTTCTATCTTCTGCTCTCTGACTCACTTCCTGCCAGTCATATTTTCTTAACATCGCGGCTGAGACCAGAATTTCTATTTACTGTATTTGGTTTGTGGTGATTCATTTTGGAGAGCCACCATGCTCTGGTGTAAACGCCAGCGCGAAAATAACGATAATTTGCATTTATCTGAGAATCGAAGACAGGATGTGGCCAATATGCGGGAAGGCATGCGGCGTTCTATTGCTCTTCAATGCAGAAAAACTACAGACCTAAAACCCGCATGTGTCACTTTCCTGTGGTGTAGCACTCTAGCCGCGCGCACCACGTGACAACCTGATGCATGCTGGGAGCGGCAGCGGCCATGTTTCGCACTGTAGTATCGCAGTGCGGGAGTGACCCCAGTGCTCTCCCGTGGAGGAAACCTGCATAGTGCCTACAAACCAGAGTGTGTGTCTCCATTTATGATAAAGCCCACACCACAAACTGGCAACGAGGCTGGTTGCAGCATTGCACAACGCGGCGTGACACCCTCGCTCACTGGACAACGGCCTGTAGCACCGGCGCAGCGCATCCTCGGATCAGGAGAGCGTGGCAGAGGGTCAAGGGGCAAGAGCAGGGCCCCCCATGTGAACGCCTATGCAACCACGAGGGAGTCCCAGCCCCGCGCATGAGACACTGCGTGGCAGCTCTAGACAGTGCTTGGCAGAGACACCTTGGCATTACGGAGCAGAGCACAGCTGCCCAGAGCCCTGCAGACCTGCAGCACGTGCTCCTGACCAGGGACACGTTCCAAGTAAGTGCCGGGAGTGCCTGCTGCCTGCCCCTAGAGCAGCCCTCCCACAGGGACACCTCCCTTGCGCTTCTTCAACCTGCTGCCTCTGGCAGTCCCTGCAGACATCCCCTAGCGCAGGACTGACAGAAAGATCGCCCACAGAGATCATCAGGATTCGCGGTCCAACCGGTCACATCCCAAGATAACTCCACGAACACAGAGGGTGGGGAAAAGTGGCGTGTTCACATACACAGCCTGCCCATTGCGCACAAGGGTCAAGACCACACAACCAAAGGCCACGTACAACGGCTCGCCGCCACCCAAGTGTCACTAGCCTACACCAGGTGAATCACAACCTCTTCGCCCGGATGTGTGCACAGGCATTTTCCCTCACAAATCCAGTCCCCTTTCTGCCAAAACCGGGTGAACCTGCTATGAAATGGGAGGACTGGAAGGGGTATTTTCTAAATTACTTATCAGTTCTGGAAGACGAAGGTGAAAAAGCATTTTCCAGCAAACGCAGGAAGAAGATCCTTTTGCCCAATTCCGGGCCCGGAAGGACTTATGACTAGATGTAGGTAAAATAGATTTACCGATTTTAAATTACCGAATCATACCGATTCGGTAATTAAAAATCGGTAAATCTAAGGGGTTGAGATGTAGGAACATCCAGATGTTCCTGCTACCGAATCGGTAAAAATCGGTATTTACCGATTCGGTAAATACCGACCGGTAATGGCCCATTCATTCCTATGGGCCCATAGGAATGAATGGGGCATTACCGGTCGGTATTTACCGAATCGGTAAATACCGATTTTGACAAGGGTGCAGGGGGTGTCACTTTGACACCCTCTAGCACCCCCATAAAAGATTCGGGGGCCATGTGGCAGGCATACCTGCCCTAAGGGCAGGTCTGCCTGTCATATGGCACAGGTGTGCATGCACACATGTGCATGCACACCGGAATCGGTTTTTTACCATGAAGTTGGATTTCATGGTAAAATACCGATTCTGTAAGGCTTGTGGGACTCAGAAGAGTCCCACCTACATATCAAAAATACCGAATAGGTATAAATACCGATTCGGTATTTTACATATTCGGTAAATTTACCGATCGGTAAATTTACCGAATCTGTAAAATAATGTGTCCCTACATACCGATTACTGAATACCGGTCGGAAACGGCCGAAAATACCGATTTTCGGCCGTTACCGACCGACCTACATCGGGCCCTTAGAGTGTACGAGCATATGGTAAAGATGACTAGGCTCCCCAATGACGATGATGTCTTTCAACATGCGCTAGATGACGTGGATAGTCATTACCAACCAGTGGTGTGTACGGCGATAGACCTCTATAATTTCTTCCAACGGAAACAAACTGACACGGAGTCCGCGGAAGATTACGTGGTGGCACTGAAAAGGTTAGCGGTCATGTGCAAGTTTGGACACCTCCATGATGACCTGGTGCGTGACCAGATAATAATGCATACTGTCAATACAAATATTCAGGAGAAGCTGTGGGTTAACGGAGATGCACCCCTAAATGAGATCATTGCTATGTTCAGGAAAGCTGAATTATCTAAACGGTGAACTGAGGCCGCGAAAAAGGACTGTGCCAGTAAGGCCACAGTGTGCAGGGTGACTGACACCAGATCCCACGACAGCAAACCTCCACCCACAAGTGGGACCAAGTGTACCAGGAAACCACTACCCAGAGCGGCAGGACCCCACAGGCACCCGGTGACCACAAGAATACCTGTTACAGGTGCGACAGTCACACACACGCAGCCAATGGCAGACGGTGCCCAGCATTTCATGTCAAATGCTCCTATTGTGGACTGATGGGTCATTTTGGGAAAGTGTGTAGACGCAAGCCCAGCAATGCCTCTGTAAAATGTGTCCTACAGGATTCTGACACTGAAGAGGTGGAGGGTGAGGTTGATGAGGACGGTGTTCTGTGCATTGATTACCAGGTCCTGGGTATTGATTATAACAGCACAAATAAACCCTCTTGCTTATTGTCCATAGGGGGAGTACAAGTTTCCATGATAGCAGACTCAGGATCACCATACACCATCATCCAACTTACTATTTGGGAGAGGAACTTCGTACACACCTTAGGCACTCACCTACACCCCACTGACGTTCACCCTGTCACCTTCACGGGAGAGAGAATTCTCATAAAAGGCTTCCGCCCAGTTTGCTTTGAGTTTAAGGGTAGGACCTCGGAAGGGAAACTGTATGTGGTGGAAAAAGGGCCCTCAGTACTAGACTGGGCAGACCAAGGGGCGCTAGGGATCCAACTAAATCCAGGTGGTGCCACACAAGTACTCATGACAGACAACCCAAAGACAGGTGAGGGTGAAGCATGGAAAAATGGCTTTCCAGCAGTTTTTGGAGGTACAATAGGCAACCTCCCCAAGATCACACATAGAAATTGCCTCAAGGAAGGAGCCACACCAGTATGCCATAAGGTAAGGAACATCCCATTCAAGTGCAGGGAGGCAGTGCAAACGGAACTACAGCAGCTAGAAGAAAACGGGGTGATCGAGCCGATCGAGAGCGCGGAATGGTTGGCACCCTTGGTGGCCACACGCAAGCCCAACGGGAAGGTGCACCTCTATATAGACCTTACGGAACTCAACAAAAACATCATAGTGGACAAATTCCCACTGCCCAAAATCAATGAAATGTTGGCCCAGACCAAGGGAATCAAATGGTTATCAACCATTGACCACACAGCGGCGTACCATCAAATTTCACTGCACCCCTCCTGTGGGAAACTGACATCGTCCATCACACCATTCGGCTGCTACAGGTTCCGGTGGATGCCCTTTGGCCTGGCATCCGCTGCAGCGGTATTTCAGAAGCTGATGCACAAGCTGTTCCAAGACATCAGCGGAGTGCAATACTTCCAGGATGACATCCTGATGATGGGCAAGACAAACAAGATCATGATGCGAAGCTCTCTATGGTATTGCGCATCCTGTCACAAAACGGTCTCACAGCAGAGCGGGAAAAGTGCAAATTTGGCCTCCACACCGTCACCTACTTAGGACACAAGATAAGCGATAAAGGCATCTCTCCCAAGAGTGCCAACGTGGAAGCAATCAAGTCAGCCCCTACGCCTCAAAACAAGGAAGAAGTACGTTCTTTCCTTGGATTGGCCGAATTCTATAGTAAATTCGTACAAAACTTTGCCACCAAGACACACCATCTACACCAGATCCTTAAGGAAGAGAATGCTTTCGTCTGGTCCATCGAGGCAAATAAAGATTTTATGCGAATCAAGAACGACATTTGTGATGCCGTTCCCCTACATGGCTTTGACCAATCCGCCCTCTCCATCCTCGCCACAGGATGCCAGAACTGGTAGCGTTCTGTCACAAACGTCCACGAATGGCGCCATCACCACAATCAGCTTTGCATCTTGTTCACTGGCCCACAACGAGGAGAAGTTCAGAGTCATCTAGAAGGAGATGCTGGTGGCCATCTGGGCGATGGAAAAGTTCTGACAGTTTCTCTGGGATTCCAGGTTCTTCCTCCGGACAGACCACAAGCTGCTGGTTAAACTCCTTACATCTAGCGGACATGCCTGTGCCACCCCGTGCATTTAAAAAATGACCCTCAGGCTATTGGACTTTGTGTATGACGTAGAAGACATACCCGGCAACAAGAACAAAGTGGCAGACTACTTCAGCAGATCGGCGGCGATGGAAAGTGCGCCCGCACACACAGAATGGGACGAGTACACGATCGCCTTCACCAGTGATCAGGAAGAAGTCATAAGCGCACACAAATGGAAGTAAGCGTATGATAAAGATCCCTTCTCAAGAGTGTGAAAAGATTCATCACGCAGGGGTGGCCAGAGAAGAAGCACTTGGACACCGACCTCAGGAAATTCTGGGAAGTGTGGGAGGAGCTGTACATCAGCGAAAATGCCATATTCCTCTTGCGATGCGACAAAGTGATACCTCCATGACAAACAACTGGTCCAATTTGTTAAAGAGGCAGACATCATTGACCCATCTCAGTATGGTTTTTGAGAGGGGCATGGCACCGAGACTGCACTGCTAATGGCCGTAGAAGAACTCAGGAGTGTGCTGGATGCCAGGGCGAAGGCCGCCTTGATTCTGTTAGACCTCTCGGCGGCCTTCGATACGGTAAACCATGACACACTCCTGGTCTGGCTTACAGCAGTGGGGTTCCATCAAGATGCAAGAACATTGATGGCATCATTTTTGAGAGACCAGTCTTTCACGGTGGAGATGGGAAGGGCTGAATCCAAACTTTTCAAATCCCCTTGTGGGGTACCGCAGGGGTCCTCATTAAGCCCTACGCTATTTAATTTTTACGTAGCACCGCTGGCAGAAATCATCAGGGAATGTGGCTTCCTTCCTGTATCATACGCTGATGACAAGCAAATCGTGGTCACAATCTCTGAGGATATGCTAGGCACGGCAGATAGGTTTAGAAACTGTATGAAGCAGGTTAGCCTATGGATGGAAAGAAACTGTCTAAAACTCAATGGAGAAAAAAGTGAGGTCATGATACTGGGGAGCAACACTGAAATCTGGTCGCCGAGTTGGTGGCACGTCAATCTCAGCAACTGCCCTTCGCCGGTCAAGAAAGTTAAAAATCTAGGAATGCTGATAGATAATAGACTCACTTTCGAAGCCCAAGTCAACAAATGATCAGCTACCATGTGGTACATACTGAAAATGGTCAGGAAATTAATACCATACATCCCGATGGATTCACGAAAAACAGTAGTCACCACATTAGCCCTATCGAGACCCGATTATGGAAATGCGTTGTATGCCGGATTGCAGACCCAGTATCTGGTGAAACTTCAACGGCTGCAAAATTCAGCGGCCAGGCTGTTATTAAATATCCCTAACTCAGAACGCATCTCTCATCTGAATGCCTTACATTGGCTCCCCATCAGGAAACGGATTAGATTTAAATCACTGTGCCTAACTTACAAGGCGCTGCAGGGCGCAGGATCTCTATTTCTCAGAACGCATCTCAAGCTGTATGTTCCAACAAGAGAGCTGCGTTCCTCACAAGCCAAACTAATTCAGGTTCCCTGCTTTAAACAAGTTAGGTGGGGCGGCAGAAGCTTCATATTGCACGCAGCTAAGGATTGGAACCTTCTCCCCCAGGCCATCAAAAATTGCCCCTCCCGGCTGTCCTTCAGAAAACTGGTAAAAACATGGCTTTTTAACTTACAATAACCAGGCTATAACCTCAGTACTGCTTACATGTCTCTGTTCAACGCTAAGACGCCCACGGGCATACGCGCGCTTTATAAAACGACAAATCAAATCAAATCAAATCAATTAGTGGAACGCCTGCTCACGATCTTGCACAAAGGCCACTTAGGAATAGTAAAGACAAAGAGTCGAGTCAAACAGTCTTATTGGTGGCCAGCTGTCAACGGCCAAGTGGAGAAGCATGTAGGGGCCTGCGAGCAGTGCAACAATGCAGACAAGGCACAAACCATGCTACAACCACTGTTGGGAAAGTTTACCACTCCCACCAGCCCGTGGGAAGAACTGTCGGTCAACATTCTGTGACCCATCCTCGACACGTGGGGTGTCCCCACGTACGCCATCGTGTTAATGGACCGATACTCCAAGTGGCCGGAAGTAGAACTGTGTGAAAAAGCGGACACAGACAGGATTGGAGCCTTCCCCACAGCCACATTCTTGAGAGAGGGCATTCCGAAAGTCATTACGAGCGACAATGGCCCCAGTTCACCTCCGAGAAATGGACGGCATTCATGAAAAGGAACGGTATTGTGTCCAAACACACCCCGGTGTACCATCCTGCTGGGGTCTGAGCAAGCAGGCATCAGCGCAGGAAAGAATTGGGAGATGGTAATTAAACACACCCTATGGGCGTACCGCATAACTCCCACAGCTACAGGTTATGGCCCGTTTAAGATTCTATGGGGCCGAAACCCGTTCACCCGAGACAACACTGTTTGGATGAACCTGACGCTACAAAGTAAGTGGTCCCCAGAGGTAGTCCGGAGCAATTTGGAGAAGGCCCAGAAAATGTATACAGACCACTACAACAAGAAGCACAGGGTGAGCAACGTCTCACTAGTAAAGGGGAAGTGGGTCCGAGTAGAGCTGGCACAATTGCAAAGAGAAGGCAACAGCAAGTTCTGCGAACCTCTGCAAGTCAAAGAGGCCTACACACGATCAGCTTTATTAAGTGATGGAAAAGTATGGTCCTACAGCATAATGGCTAAGTGCAATAAAGTGATGGGGTGGGGTAAGAGAGATGCCTCATCAAGCACCTGTAACACTAGTTGTTAGTCAGATAATGAAGAGTACGACCCGGAGACAGACACACAGAGAAAGGGCACAACAAGAGACAGCGAAGACAGAAGCAACAATACACAAGAACAGAGGAGCCTAGAAACCACACGACAACTTAGGCCACAAGAAGATCAAGGTACCATTGAACCAGACACAACACAACAAGCCTCCACAGCTCCCAATGGTAGCCAACAAGGGAGTCCAAGGGAAACCAGAGCATACACGAGGGAGAGGCACACAACACAAGCACCCACTACACGTACCCGCACAGGGAGGGCAGTAGTGTTACCCAAAAGATACAGAGAATAGGATATGTAATTTTGTGGTATGCTGTGTCTGTCCTCTTCCCATTGTCTTCCCACCCCCGCCCTCCTTATCAGATGTTATTTGAACGTGTTATAGCACTAGTGCCTGGGACACCCCTTGGCACTACTCCTTGTTACGGTTCATGTTATGGCATTGTTAAAGGGGAGACATATGTGGTGTATCGCTCTAGTCGCACGCACCACGTGACATGCTTATGTATGCTGTGAGCGGCGGCTTTCAGTCTGTGTACTGCCTTCATTTGGCCCATTCGTCTGGGCTCCGCGTCCGCATCGGGCCACCCTGTGCCCTAGGGGTGTGATTGTGAGGGTCTTCTTTCTGTACAGGCCCGTCTCCCTACCAAAACTAGTTTGAGTTTTCATACCCTACCCTCTTGTCTGGGTGTCGGTGGCCACAACCGATGCCTCCTGTACCTGCTGGCTCTTGCTTGTTGCGCTCACTTGAGGCATTTAGCCGAGTAGACCTCTTCATGTTTGGAAGTGCGACACTGTAGCTCCCGTATCCGTGGCTTGTAATGCATGAGTTCCTTCCTGGGAGGAACAGTGCATGGTGGCCATGGAGGCACTATTCACAATCAAGAGAAGACAGTTCCCATATCAAGTTAGGCAGACACCGGTCCTTGGATGATTGATTCTGGTCCTGGAAAGACATGGCTTGGCAGTTCGGGCTGGACTGTTCCCATGAGGCACAGGGTCAAGGCTGATTTGCATATGGCCTTGTCTGACCTGGGGTGGTGTGGAGTGCAAAAAAACGATGGATTTAGGCCCAGATCTCTGTACTGGGGTGAATGTATGACAATGTTCTGCATTCTGTCCATCACCTGTTGTTTTTGCCTTTGTCGCCCCGAGTGGGATGGGTATGCTCAGACGTGAGTCCCATGCTCTCCACACCACTGGAGTCAAGCTATCCAGGCTGATGAAGGCTGATAGTCAGAAACCGGTCCTTGGATGCTTGATTCTGGTCCAGGAAAGACATGGCTTGGCAGTTCGGGCTGGACTGTTCCCATGAGGCACAGGGTCAAGGCTGATTTGCATATGGCCATGTCTGACCTGGGGTGGTGTGGAGTGCAAAAAAACGATGGATTTAGGCCCAGATCTCTGTACTGGGGTGAATGTATGACAATGGTCTGCATTCTGTCCATCACCTGTTGTTTTTGCCAGTTCCCATATCAAGCCTTGACACAAGGTAAAGTGGTCCCTGTGGACCACTGTTGCTGAACTTGCATCCCAAGGTACCCATTATATGTGCACTCATTAGTAGAGGTCCCTCTGTACACGCATTCTGGATCACCAGCGTCTCTTGTGCTTACTGCAGCTCCTACTCTGGCACCTCCAGCGAGGCATTCTTGATCAGCAATATCCCTTGCACTTACTGTATCTCCTATTCTGGCTCTGTTGTGAACGTATCTAGGACCCTAATTAAATATTCCCGATTTATGACCTTATGTGGTTATAACAAATCATATCCTTATAAAGGTATAAGAATCATATCCATATTTAGTCATAGCCAATGCAGTCCAAATACGGCAAGGCTATTCCCATAGACTCCTAGAAAGTACAACGCGTTGTTAAAACAAACCAAGCCTCCAGCAGCCCGGGAATTCCCCCTGCTTCTGTTTTGATTTCTTCAAGAACTCCCCCTGCTTCTGTTTTGATTTGTCCAATAACTCCTGGAGTTCTCAAAGAACTGCGAGATCTTAGTGACGTCTTATGTCCAACCTTACGTCAAACTCGGCACCTTCCATGTATAAATATACCAGCATCTACCTTAGCAAAAGACACGGTGGTTTGGAGCAGATCGGCTATCTACTTACCCGACGCCCTGCTGAACCGAGTGCTGAAGGAAGCCGACCCTCCCATTGACGCACTGAGAGAGGCTCTGTCTTTTCTCCTGCCGAGAAATCCAGCTCCAGTGTTTCCATGTCACCCTCGCGGGTTGCTGGGAGATCGAGTCCTGAGAGAGAGATACAAGACCTCCTTCATTCTATAACCAAGGTACGGAGCTGATTAGAACCGTAGAGATTTCTTGATTCATATTCCTGGCAAAAACAATCTTAACTAAAAGTACAACTCATTTACTCCTTCCAACATACTAGGCTTAGGTTAGGTACAGCGGGGTAGGCGTATTCTAGAAACACCAGTTTAGTCGACTTTTATCATTGTATGTTTTTTATCTGTTTTAAGTATCTTATGGCTCAGAAACCATATAAATACTTTTACAGCATTATTTCATAATACTTCTTTTACTGTACGCACTTTACTTTATGACAAGTATTGCAATTGTGGCAATTCACTTCTCTTGCATGAGAAAGAAGACTGCTCAATAAATAACCGCTTTTATTGAAAACGCCCGTCTCTGTATTTCTCTGCGCTCCTGGTGAAACTAAGCATGCACGATTGACTGAGTGAAATAACTGTCTATTGTTTCCACGACTCTGGAGGTATACTCCTTATTCTGGAGGGAGCAAATTTGTCATGTTTATGAGGTTGTCAGAAACTAATCCCTTCTTGTCTATTCAGGAAAGTTAACTCCTTCCTGTTCACTCGAGAAAGTTTCTAGTGACCTCTGAGCTAGCTGGCATTCATAATTGAGTCTAACATATTCAATAGAGACCTAGTAGACCTCAGTCCTACGTCTAAACTATCGTTTATGTAATTCCAATGTGCAGAGCCTATTGGGAATATAGGAACTACACTACATATCGCCTAACGGTTGGTAAGGCGATAATTTAACGCTAGACACTAAAGTAACTCAGTCGTGCTTTTCACACAGACCCCTTTTCCCGTAAAAACTCCAATAGACGTCGGGAGAGGGTAAAAGGTTAATATCCGCCAGAACTTAGTAGGAAGAGATTCCTATGTATTAGTTTTTGGTTTAGTCAACGTTGAAGGATGCAGTGTTCCAAAATATTGTGCACATAATCTTTGTTTCCTTGAAACTTGCTCTGCAAAAACTCTCAGTCAGTAAAATGACGGGAAGTGAAGACGAAAGAGAAGCGTTAGCAACTCAACTTTTAGCAGAGGACACAAGTCTCCGGCAAGATGACCCAAATGCTATAATCATCCCAGTCAATGTAAGGAAGAGTGTAACTTACAAACTTATAAATAATGGAGTATCACCAAGAGGTGGTGCAGTAATATTTGTTGTCGAGGCCCATGAATATCGGCAGACAGAGGTATTCTATTCCTGGATACATTTTCTTGCAGCACATGCTGTGACACGCGAGTTTCACTACTACAAAATAGATGAATCTCCAGAGGAATATGTCCCCTTAGAGGACATTGAAATTCCGATAACATACCAAGAGCATCAACTCTGGTTTAATGGCGCCCTAAAAGATCAAAATCATTTCACCAGGTTCGGTCCACTATGTAGACCAGGAGCCACATGGCCAGTTCTAGCCGGCTACACACCACATCCCGACATTGAAAAAATGTCAAGTGGAAAACTTTTTGTTCAGCTACAAGAATTAACAAAAGCATATAGACAATTAGTTCAATTAACATTTGACGGTACAACGATCCGCCAACAATTAAAAGAAACAGATATAGCAGAACAACCTTTTCAACTTGCCAGAATAATTTAAAAATCCTATGAAGAACTAGGTAGAGATAGTTTGGGTGGGAAACCACTAAAACCGCAACTAACTGAAAATCCTGAAAAAACGTTTATCAAGAATAATCTCAATACTCTAAAAAAGAGGTGGGAGGGTAATAAACAAACCACTCCCAGAGAAAAACAGTTTCAGTCCAGAGGAAGGTCCCCTCAACGAAGAGATAGATCTCCAGAATGAGGGGGCAAGTCTCCACAAAGGGAACCCTCTGAAAAAAGATACAACCTTAGAAATAGGGACAATTTGAGAAAACCTGACAGATATCAAGATATTGATACACGTCCCACTCGATCTTTTCAGAATTCCTCAGAGAAATCGGAAAGAAGAGGACGGTCAGAACATAAAGTAGAGCGCGTCAAGTCCACAGACAAGGAACCCGCTCATCAAAGTAAAACGATACAATTTCCCAAAAAGAAGGTAGCTAGTATTAAAATAAAACATGCCGATTATTCTGCGGACACAAATCAAAAACTGAGAATGGGCCCAGACAATGCTAGACAGCGCAGCAGAAGTGACCATAACTCGCAAGATCCTGATGAATCTTCTGGAGACAGTGGACACGAATGAATACATTCAAATGGAAACTGCAGACACCAGAGTTAGCATACCCCATAAATTATATGAAATAACATTACGTCTAGAGGGGGACAAAACTAGGAAAATAAGGGGTCTCTTTTGGGATAACCTATCTAAAGGCTATGATATCCTTCTAGCAGAAAAAGACTGGCCACCAGAGTTTATCAGGGAGTGCCCACATGGTGAAGAAATGATTATGCCTGCCTTCTCAAATCACATTCCAATTCATAAAAAATACACATATGCTAGAAAATGGGCAGTGGCCCAAGCCCCTGCATTATATGAAAATCATGTAGGATGGGATGAGGATTCTCATCACCATAAAATTCAATTAAGAAATCAACCTACTGCACAGAGGCACTATCCTGTTAAGCAAGAAGCTAAAAACAAGTCAGGGAGATCTTAGATCAACTTGAATTTCAGGGGGTGATTGAAACATGCACCTCCAAACCAGACAATTCATATCGTCTAATTTTGGATTACAGACACCTAAACTCTTGTTGCAAAACATTTGCAGTACAAATCTCACACAGTAGAGCACTAATGAATAACCTTGTGCGCAAAAAATATGAAACAACATTAGATATTTCAAATGGTTTCTTCTGTCAAAACATTGCCCCAGAAAGCAGGTATTTGACCGCTTTCTCCAGTATGGGGGCCCAAAAGCAATTTTGTCGTCTCCCACAGGGATTCAAGAATAGCCCAGGATTATTCTCAGCCAGGGTAACAGAGTTACTACAAATGTATGATGATGAGGCATTATCTTATGTCGATGACATCTATCTGAAGGGTACAAATTCAACTTTAAAAAGTCACGAATTGCCCACCTCACTGTCCTATTTTTAGGATATGAGTTATCAAGTGAAGGCAAAAGCCTAGCAGACAACTTCTTAGAGAAGTGTGCAGTACTCCAAGCTCCAACAACGCTGAAGAACTTACAATCAATTCTAGGTTTCCTGAATTTCGGAAGAACTTACATTCTAAATTATGCAGAGAGGGTTAAACCTCTCTACGAATTAATAAAACCTAATTTCAAACCAATTAATTGGACTCAGAAACACACAGAAATTTTACGATCATTACAAACAGACATGTTAACTAAAACAAAACTGCAAACACGCGCAAGCGAACGCAACCTAGTAATACGAGTCATCCCAGGAAGATGCGGATTCACATACCTGACCTCTAATGAGGGAGAAACATTACCAATAGCTTATAAATCGCACTTGTACACACAAGTTGAAATAAAATTCAGTTCTACTGAAAAAATTCTGACTGCGGTTCAAACTGCTGTAGCAAAAGAAAGAGCCCTAGCCCAAGGGAAGAGCTTATCTGCATTAACAGCAATATCAGCCCTTGAGGCAGAAACAAGACCAGGCATTCCAAATGCTAAGGCTTTAGATCCAAAATGGATACAATGGGAAAATTATCTTGCTGCAACAGACGTGAAACACGCATTTGATCCCTAAATGAAAAAGCTAGAAGATCTAGAATACGAACATGAATATCCTCTGCCGATCGAAATTCTGCCTCTAGAACAATACGCCTGTAAATGTAAATGTAGTTGAGCTTATATAGCGCACAGCTACCCGCAGTAGGTTTCCCGGCGCTTGCTTAGGGAACCCTTCCTGATATTCCCCTGTGAGATAGCAGGGTATCCACAAGGTGAAAGTCAGGCATCCCGCCGCGAGGGGCCGTTGTGGAGATTAAGCAAGCTGTTGCCCAGAGTCGCAGAGTGTGAACCCGTGAGTCGAGGAGGCACCGGGGCGAGAATTATCGAGTCCGTGGAATTTTTAGCCCAAGACCCACCGGGGCGGGGAATTGAACCCTGGTCCAGGACCGATCTCAGATTCCGGGTCTGCCGCCTCTAACCCCTGAGCCACACTTCTCACACTGTGTCCTGTAAAACAGCCAAACGATATTTGATATCAAAGGTTTTTTGTTTCACCACAGAAGTCTGACAATCGAGGTCTTCGATTATCATTCTTGTACCAAACAAAAGTTCATACGGAGTGATTCCACCCAGAGAATTTCTTGGCAGATTATTAAGACTATGTTGGACACTTATTAGATGTTTGACCCACCCATCACCCGAACCTAATACCCTCGCTGTTATAGATTGCTTTATGTCATGGTTTTTTCTCTCCACTACCGCATTTCCCTCGGGATGGAATGGACTAGAGTACCGCAATGCAATGCCCATGCTGGCCATGGCCTCCTTGTAAGCTCGAGAGCTAAACGCAGGTCCCTGGTCAGACTGTAGCATGCCAATTGCGTATGTGCCGATGTGTAATCTACACAGATAGATTTGCAGAACACTACGTTGTGGATAAAAAATCTTACAATGCAGCATGTGCGATTGTTAAAGGTCGCTGGTGCATAGGTAAATTCAGACCAATGGTCAATAAAACTGAATCACTCAAAAACTGTACAGCTCAGCGAGCTGAACTACGAGCGTTTAAGATGGCACTTGAAAATGCCGATCGCGAATTCCCCACACTAATAGTGTGCGATTCGCATTACTGCGTCCAATCTTACAATAATTCCATGCAGAACTGGATTAAAAACGATTACAAAGATGAGACAGGTGTCACAATAAAGCATCAAAAACTATGGAAACAGGTAGTTCTTTTACAAAAAGAACTACGAAAGACTCACGTGATACATACGCAGAGTCTTCGACGTGATGGCGTTCACGTTGCGGGAATTCATTGGCTAACAGAGTCACATCGGCAGCTGTTCAACCGCTTCCGTAGCCACAAAAAAGCATTCTAAAAAACAAATAGATGGAGAAACCATGCTGGCAGTAAAAGCCTCACTAAAAGGCGACTATGCGGCATTACCTCTAAGTTATCCACTCAATAATACATACATAATTGATGCGAACTCCGTTTCTTTTGCTCGAATCCCTGGAGTGGGGGACAGAGTAATTCCAAACACGAACCGGAGGGCTTACTTGATTCAAGAAGCACACATGGGAATGGGTCTGAGGCACCAAGAGATCTTGAAATCTCTAATAGAATTACAATCACAATACTGGTGGCCGGGGATGAGCGTGCAAATTTATAACTTTGCAATGAACTGTCAGGACTGCAACAGAGATCGCAGTTGTGAACCGGACCAGGCACCAGCCCAGACACCTCTATTAGACAGCATTAGGCTATCTACACGCAGACGTCCACACGGAAGAATGCGATCCCATAAATATTAAGACGAGATTCATTTGGATGTGGCCCCAGCGCTCGGCTAACGCCAGAACTGTTATAAAAGATTTGCGAGTCTTTATCGGCACATACGCAATTGGCATGCTACAGTCTGACCAGGGACCTGCGTTTAGCTCTCGAGCTTACAAGGAGGCCATGGCCAGCATGGGCATTGCATTGCGGTACTCTAGTCCATTCCATCCCGAGGGAAATGCGGTAGTGGAGAGAAAAAACCATGACATAAAGCAATCTATAACAGCGAGGGTATTAGGTTCGGGTGATGGGTGGGTCAAACATCTAATAAGTGTCCAACATAGTCTTAATAATCTGCCAAGAAATTCTCTGGGTGGAATCACTCCGTATGAACTTTTGTTTGGTACAAGAATGATAATCGAAGACCTCGATTGTCAGACTTCTGTGGTGAAACAAAAAACCTTTGATATCAAATATCGTTTGGCTGTTTTACAGGACTTAAATGAAACAAGAAGAAGTCTAAGTAACACAAAGCAAAAGCCAACGGCCACTGAAGAAAAACCACCTGTCCCAGCAAGACCTGTCTGGATTCCAAAGATTGGGGATCTGGTCAGAGAAAAGATCGCGGTGAAGAAGGAATTTGGGCCTTCTTACAGAAAAACAGTACCTGTCTTAGCTATCAGCGGAACAAGATCAGTAGTACTACCGCCCCTTGCTGGTAAAAAGGAGAACAGAGTTGTGTCAATCGACCTGGTAAAACCACAATCATGTGGCCAATAATAAGTAGTAAGCCCAGTGAACTCCCAAGAAGTAGCAGAAGACCAAACCTTGCTACAATACAAGAGGTTCAAACTGAGAGACTAATCACATTTGATAAACCTACAGTAGATAAAAAAGGACTATGCAACAAAACCATGGAACTTGTGCCTCTTGAGACCCAAATTGCAACAGTTCGCCAAGAAACACCTGTCTACAATGATGTAGCCTCTGACCATACAAATCCAAAGATTAATGAATACTCGGAAGCTATTCCAACTATTGACAGAACTGCATCTGGCTAATTTATCAATTTTGATGACTTTTCTGAAGATACAAGTGAACATGAAGAAAAGCCAGCAAATAAAACTTTCAAAGTAAAAATAGCAGAACTCTTTCATCAAATTGGAGAAACATATCTGATTTCACCATGGATTGAATTGTGGATTGTGTTAGGTGTACTTTTCCTTCTGCTCTGGCTCATTTTGGTTTTAAGCTTGGGAAGATTTATTGATGGAAAATATAGTACCATGGACCCAGCAAGTCAGAACATCAACTTGGTTCTAAAACCCCACAGATCTTCTCACATTGAAAAAAGAGAACTGTCATCAGTGAACATCACAGCCATTCCTATACCTGGTGGTGTAGCATGGGACACAACTGATTACGGAATCTATGGCCTGGTTGAACTCTTGAAATATCCACACCAGTTCAAGGTTTCTTTAAGTGACTTTGTATCACCTAATACTTTCTCTGATGATTGGGACTTTGAAAATATTAATAATATGATGTCAGATTTACAAATGTCAGCAAAATTTACAGAACATGATTATTTACAAGGTTCATCAAATTATTAAGAAATGTATTGCTTTAATCATTATGGGCATCACTATTTGCATAAATCTGCTAATCCTTGAAATGTTTTTACATATAATCAATGGGAACATTGTCCGACACTGCCAAAAGGCAGTTCGAAAACATTTTATGAAAAATTCCCATACTTCTCAGGGTTTAATAACTCAGATCCAGAAACGTTTTATTTTAAAATTATGAATAAGGCAGGAATGAAAAACATGTTGACAAATACTAAACTGATTTATTCTGAACATTTTTATGAAAAAATGTCTACATTTGGTTTTGAATTTTGGAAAAACAACATTGAGACAAAAACCATCTGGGGTACAAAAGACTGGCAGGTACGAGGTTTAGAATCATTATTCAGAGCCTGCATGATCCCAGAACAAATAATATTCCTGAATGGCACCATTCAACAAACAACCTGTCTTGGCCTAGCCAAAATAAAAGACTTAAACAAACCGTCTATTCCAAAACCCATACCTGACAGTAATAACACTACAGATGTGGAGGTAGACGTATCCCATATTTAACACCAAAACAGAACAAATCCTGATTGGAAAAAATGGTTGATCTGGCCCACAGACACTAATAACTGTCAAGATAGATTCCTGAACAAAACACAGGGGTTCAAACAGACCAGGCCAGACCCAAGATATTCTCAGAGACAACATCCAGGGATAATAACAACATATAGTGTAGGAAAATATGCCTCGAGTGGCTACAGAAATCCACACTACCTGAAATTAGGCAACACTTGACTTTACTTAAAGAAGGTGCTGACTTGCGATATTTCTTAGTGGGACCTCGCAAACAGCATCAAAAACGTGTACGCCGGTATATACGCTGCTTACAACGAAGCTTGGAAAGTAACGCAAATTGAAACTGCTGAAAAAATACGAGAAATTGATCGTATTAATTTGGAAAAATCACTCTCTGTAGTGGACAATGGGTTAACGACTCTGTCCTCCAGAATTTATTCACTGCACAGCATTGTATCATCTGCTATTGATATAATAGAACAGGATATGCTAATGTTACAACATGGTCAGTCCCAATTACGTTCTGTTTCCTCGATAAACGATCCTTTAGGATCTGGGAAAACGGATTGATGTCCAAATCCACTCCCCTTCAGTGTGGGGTCCCTCAGGGCTCCTCCCTGAGCCCCACATTGTTCAATGTTTATATGGCCCCGCTAGAGGAGGTAGTAGCCCCCTTCGGGATCAAATCCATCAGCTACGCAGACGACACACAACTTATCGTCTCGCTGTCGCAACAAACGGGATGCCCTTCCGACCTCTCAAGATGCCTAACCGCTATTTCCTCTTGGATGACTGATTCAAAACTCAAACTTAATGGAGCTAAGACCGAGATTATGGTCATGGGCCACCAACTCTCATCCCTGTCTTCTGAGCATTGGCCTCCCTGCATGGGTGAATTACCCCCGCCCAAGGAGAAAGTTAAAAGTCTCGGGGTCTGGTTTGAACCCCAATTAACATTCAAGACCCATGCGCAGAAAGTGGCGGGAGGGTGCTTTGGTTTACTGTGGGCTGTTCGGAAGGTCCTCCCCCTTTTGCCTTTTCAATCGAGAAAACTCCTAATCCAGGGCCTAATTTTGTCCAGACTGGATTATGGCAACGCCCTCCTCCTGGCTGCGCCTCTGGCTTCGATTAATATCTTGCAGCGAGTACAGAACGCTGCAGCCAGGCTACTTATGGGTGCCCCCAGACGGGCCTCAGCCAAACCATTGCTTAGAGCCCTGCATTGGCTCCCAATTCAGGAGCGAATCACCTTTAAGTCACTCTGCATTGCCTACAAATCTCTTCAAGGTAACGGTCCACCAGCCTTGAGAGGCTTGATTCGCCCATACAAACCGGGGCGGGCCCTTCGGTCCGACGGAGAAAATCTGGCCATCACACCCAGAGTGATGAAAGCCCGCACCGGAGGCCGTCGGTTCTCGCTGAATGCAGCAAAAAAGTGGAACGCACTTCCCAGGGACCTACGGATGGAACCCTCCTACCTGAAATTTAGAAAAACACTGAAAACCTTTCTTTTCCCCAAGGCCTCCTAATTTCTTTTCCCTCGTGTGTTCTGTTATTAGTGTACCAGCGCTGGGACGCTCTTGGGCAGCCATGCGCTTTATAAACCCAATTTCATTTCATTTCATTATTGTACAGTTAGGCTGGATGTTACAAAATCTGCGTTCAGGCTACGTGCCATGGCGTCTAATCAACACAACGTCATTATTTTCTATCTTTAACCAAATCTCTTTGGCACAAAAAGGAGCAGACTATACGGTGCTGAGCATTGAAAAACTAGAAAAATTACCATTGACAATGTCAGAATGACCTGTCATTGAATGGATAATACATGGTACAATTACAATTCCGATAACAACTTTTCAGTTTCAATATTGCCAAAAGCATATCCCAGCAGGCCTGTATGAAAGGTTGGGTAAATGATACATCAAGTCAACCTGGAACTTACCTTATACACATAGATGTTATAGTGAAGGGAAAAAAGAGGTATTTCTTAGTGGTAACAACTGTAAAAATTCACTAAGCGGTACACTTCTGTTTCAAGGTATTAACTTGCATGGAGCCTGCGAAGGTTCATCAAATAACCTTTCATGTCACCTGCACGGCACCCCTGCGACACAGATAGAGCCTTTTTTCAGACAGCTTTCCAACGGCAGCTACGTTATAATAAGTGACCACAGCTGTTGTGGCATGGTGCCAGGAACGGCCTATCTCGTGAGTGTTACTTCCAGGGTCATTTGCTGTATGCAAGTATTGTATCCAAACAGCAAACCAGACAAGGAGGCAGCAATATGGCCTTCTCTGAATATCTCTTCTATTCAAATTGATACTTTAAGCAGAATGAAGTCTATTCTTTTACAGACAACTGTGCCTTTAACCTCGTCTAGAGAAACGTATGATCTGAAAGTTGCAAGGACAGCGGCAGAGATACATACACTATTATCGACAAATCGCCGCGTGCATTTCGTAGAAATGTTATGTCAGATCTTAAACATGTCAGTTACCAGTGGCATCGCACATGTATTTAAGACAATTTTTTCGGGACTGTTAGCACCCTTTGAAGCAGTCCTGAGCATCTTCCCGAATTTCGTGCACTCTGCGTTCGGCGGCCTGCCTCTCATCTTGGGACTCGTAGCAGGAATTTTATTTTTGTTCCTTCTGCTCCGATATGGCAAGTCAAGTCACAGACAAAACTCAGGCAACAATGGAAGACACGATCCTAGCAATGAGATACCGAGAGCGGATTACTAAAGTGCTCGGCTTGGCTCGGCTAAGAGATCTGAATACTACCTGGTTTCTTTCATTCAAACCAATCTGGCAAGATTGCATCTTACCTGTTCTACGATGCCTGCTATGCGGAGAAGAATGCGTGTTGGACATCTGTCTCACACTACCATCAGCAGTACCTATGGATATCGATACTTTGCTTGGTTCGGTAACGGCTCATGCAACGTGTTGTTCCCAGCGGCTACCTATTCTGATGACGGGATTCGTTGAGACCTCACCATTACGATTAGGTGGCGGTGAGCTACAAGATGAAAGCGGCACACAGGTACAACCTTCTGTGACCATTGCTGATCAAAACATCGATGATGGCAATGAATCTCACATTTGCACTATTTCTACTTTTTCGGACTTGGTCCAACTTTTACCTACTGTTGTAGACAAATTCTTTTCCACCCTATCTGAATTAATGTTCTCCCCTAACAACGAGAATAACTTTTAAAAGAAAACATAAGCACACAGTGTTCCCTGAACTCTGAATTCGGCCTTCAGTTTTGATAAACAGAACTTCAAAAAAAAAAAAAACATTGGAACTATTTTTCTTCCCTGAAAGTGAAATTATTTTTCCGTTCCCAAAATATTTACCTTTTTTTTTTGGGCACATGATACTCTGCTTAAAGTAGAACTATTCTTAGAGAACAGAATTTCTATTTTTAGAAACTCTAGAGACAATATTTTGACTTAGCCTCTAGCACTTGCATAAATATGTGATGAAATGGTCTCGACCTTCTCTTCTGTATTAAGAGCCATTTCATAAATATAATTTTCGCAATTCATTCAGCCAATATTTCAACGTACTATACATGCATTATCTGAATGATACCACTGCTTGAAAACGTACAGTATAATACTCATTTTTCGAGTATATACCATTTCAAATGCATTTTTATGTATTTTGGGGTTGGCTGGAAAACACATGCATCGTTATATGTTTAGTATTGCTTAGTATTTAGTAATGATGGACATTATACGTGGAGTGGGTGTTGTGAACGTATCTAGGACCCTAATTAAATATTCCCGATTTATGCCCTTATGTGGTTATAACAAATCATATCCTTATAAAGGCATAAGAATCATATCCATATTTAGTCATAGCCAATGCAGTCCAAATACGGCAAGGCTACTCCCATAGACTCCTAGAAAGTACAACGCGTTCTTAAAACAAACCAAGCCTCCAGCAGCCCGGGAATTCCCCCTGCTTCTGTTTTGATTTCTTCAAGAACTCCTGGAGTCCTGAAAGAACTGCGAGTTCTTAGTGACGTCTTATGTCCAACCTTACGTCAAACTCGGCACCTTCCGGGTATAAATATACCCGCATCTTCCTTAGCAAAAGACACGGTGGTTTGGAGCAGATCGGCTATCTACTTACCCGACGCCCTGCTGAAACGAGTGCTGAAGGAAGCCGACCCTCCCATTGACGCACTGAGAGAGACGCTGTCTTTTCTCCTGCCGAGAAATCCAGCTCCAGTGTTTTCCTGTCACCCTTGGGGGTTGCTGGGAGATCGAGTCCTGAGAGAGAGATACAAGACCTCCTTCATTCTATAACCAAGGTACGGAGCTGATTAGAACCTTAGAGAATTCTTGATTCAGATTTTTGGCAAAAACTATCTTAACTAAAAGTTCAACTCATTTACTCCTTCCCTCGTACTAGGCTTAGGTTAGGTACACCGGGGAAGGCGTATTCTAGAAACACCAGTTGAATACGTTTAGTCGACTTTTATCATTGTATGTATTTTATCCGTTTTAAGTATCCTATGGCTCAGAAACTATATAAATGCTTTTACAGTATTATTTCATAATACTTATTTTACTGTACGCACTTTACTTTATGACAAGTATTGCAATTGTGGCAATTCCCTTCTCTTGCATGAAAAAGAAGACTGCTCAATAAATAACCACTTTTATTGAAAACGCCCGTCTCTCTATTTCTCTGCGCTCCTGGTGAAACTAAGCATGCACGATTGACTGAGTGAAATAGCTGTCTATTGTTTCCGCGACTCTGGAGTTATACTCCTTATTCTGGAGTGAGCAAAGTTGTCATGTTTATGCGGTTGTCAGAAACTAATCCCTTCTTGTCTATTCAGGAAAGTTAACTCCTTACTGTTCACTCGAGAAAGTTTCTAGTGACCTCTGAGCTAGCTGGCATTCATAATTAAGTCTAACATATTCAATAGTGACCTAGTCGACCTCAGTCCTACGTCTAAACTATCGTTTATGTTATTCCAATGCACAGAGCCTATTGGGAATATAGGAACTACACTACAGCTCCTCCAGTGAGGCGTTCTGGATCACCAGTGTCTCTGGTGCTCACTGCAGCTCCTACACTGGTGCCTCCGGCAAGGCATTCTGGATCACCAGCATTTCTTGCGCTTACTGCAGCTCCTACTCTGGTGCCTCCAGCAAAGCATTCTTGATCTGCATCGTCCCTTGCACTTACTTCAGCTCCTACGTTGGTGCCTCCGGCGAGGCATTCTGGACCACTAGCATCTCTTGCACTTATAGTACCTCCTACACTGGCTCCTCCAGTGAGGCATTCTGGACCACCAGCATCTCTTGCACTTACTGCACCTCCTACGCTGGTGCCTCCGGCGAGTCATTTTGGATCACCAGCGTCTCTTGCACTTACAGCAGCTCCCACTCTGGCACCTCTGACGAGGTATTCTTAGACACCAGCATCTCTTGTGTTTACAGCAGCTCCTACACTGGCTCCTCCAGTGAGGCATTCTGGGTCACCAGCATCTCTTGTGCTTACTTCAGCTCCTACTCTGCCGCCTCCAGCTAATCATTCTTGCTCAGCAGCGTCTCTTGCGCTTACTTTAGCTCGTACTCTGGTGCCTCTGGCGCAGAATTCTGGATCACCAGCTTCTCTTGCGCTTAATGCAGCTCCTACTCTGGTGCCTCCAGCGAGGCATTCTGGATCACCAGCGTCTCTTGTGCTTACTGGAACTCCAACTCTGGCACCTCCAGTGAGGCATTCTTGATCAGCAGCGTCCCTTGCACTTACGGCACCTCCTACTCAGCGCCCCAGGCGAGGTATTCTGGATCACCAGCGTCTCTTGCACTTACTGCAGCTCCTACTCTGGCGCCTTGGCGAGGCATTCTGGATCTCCAGCATCTCTTGTGCTTACTGTAGCTCCTACTCTGGCTCCTCCAGTGAGGCATTCTGGGTCACCAGCGTCTCTTGTACTTACTGCAGCTCCTACTGTGGAGTCCCAAGCGAGGCATTCTGGATCACCAGCATCTCTTGTGCTTACTGCACCGCTTACTCTGGCGCCTCCAGCAAGGCATTCGGGATCAGCAGCATCCCTTGCACTTATTGTAGCTCCTACTCTGGTGCCCTGCTTCAAGTGAGGCATTCTGGATCACCATCGTCTCTTGCACTTACTGTAGCTCCTACTCTGGTGCGCTGCTTCAAGCGAGGCATTCTGGATCACCAGCGTTCCTTGCACACATTCTGGCTCACCAACATCTCTTGTGCTTACAGCACACAAGGGACTTGATCCCACTCACCATACTGGTGATGGGTACCTTATAGAGAAACACTGTCTCCCACATTCCGGGGTTTATTCTAGTACCCAGTTCCTTCCAATCTGGTGCAACACTAGCTAGGATAATCTTGGATTGAAAGGCATTAAAAAAAAAGATTCTGGAAATTTAAATGCTTTACATTTGATCTGTATCATTAGTTAGTTAGGGTTAGTTGTGCATTTTTTTTATATCTTCTATTTTAGTTTAGTGATGCTGAATTACTGGGCACTGCTTAGAGAAATAGACAACGTTCCAAAATGAAGATCCTCCTTTGAGGATTTATGAATCTCTCTGGTAAATTGATGTATCACTGGATAAGGATCAATGGCCAGCGCGTATGCAGTCGCAGTCACGGATCCTCCCTTCCCTTCATCATAAAGCGCTCCTATTTCCTTGAGCTGTTGATTGAACATTTAAGTAGAAATGACGCAGTGTGCCACGGTTGGAAGGGTGAAACTTGTATCTGTGCCCGGATCATTCCAAAAGTTGTTGCTTGTAGATTCAGGGGTCAATGGAAAGAGGAGGGTGCAGGAAGACAGGTGTCAATCTCGCAGTGTTTTAGTCTGCAAAATGAATTCGAAAATGACAAAGCTGACCAGTAGAAGAGTCACTGGAGAGGTATCCACAATGCAGAGGGAAGGAACCAATGTGCCACAATAATGACACTCAGCACTACATGCCGACATATGGCTTCTTTTGTTAAGGTTAAGGTTCTCGACCTATAGGATAGAGGAATGTGGAGTTACCTTTGTACCCCATGGCAGGTATTTAAATATTATCATAAATTGTATTACCATAATAATACCCTATATCATTCCTTTCCCAGTTGTGGGATGGGGGCTTGACTTGGTCAGATGTATTGATTGCCAATCAGTGCTGCTTTAACAGCTTTGATCCTTACTGCCTGTGGGGTAAGGTGGAGAATGGACAGGCCCGGTAGGGCACGAAGATGGCTGTTTCCCATGATTGTCCCTGAAATGGGTATGTGAGGATTGGTTAGAATTGAAGCCACTCACACATTTTGATTGTAAAGATTATCGCTCTCAGTGGGGTAGTCCATACCTTCAGTACCCCAATAATTACAAAGGCAATATTAACTCGTTTTTTCATTTCTGTGAATATTGTCTCCATATATTGAATAAATTGCAACCCTGCTGTCTCGTGGGGAACTTGGTGCACAGTCGTATGATTTTGGGGGAGGCAGGGCAGATCAGGCAGAAGTTGTCATAAATAATCTTGAAACTCTCTCCTGGATAGGGAGCAACTGGCTTAGGCCCAGGTCAAACATCAGCCCGCTCCACCAGACTCTTCCCTCTCATCAGGGAGCATCTGCTGCCACCTGACTCGATCTACTTCCGGGTTGGTGGTGGTTTAGTGTTCTAAGGGATCATAGCAGCTCATGAGCTGTTCATAGATCCAGACAAGCTCTCTCTAGTCCTACATTTTCGGACTGCAGTGAACCCCACCCTGCCGCTCACTGTTTCATGCCTACCCGACTCTGCGAGACATGCTGTATTGAAGTATGGATTTGAAGCCCCGCCTACTCGCTGCCCATACTTGTCATTGGCTTGTCTCATTGTCCTTCATAAATGCTGGCTTCGGATTCGTTAATAGGCTTGTTAGTCACAGTTTATTACCGTCTTGTCTTCATTTGTAACTGCCCATGAGCACTGGCCCTTTTACTTCGGTTGTTACATGGTACGTCTTATTTAGTCTGTAAGCACTATTTTCTTTAATGAGTTTCTCCTACCGCAGGCTTGACATGCTTTCCTGCAACATTTAGCTTGCCTTGCACGCATTCACGGGTGCTTTTACAAAAAAAGCCTTTGTTTGTCAACTTAACTAACACATGCTTTTTTTGGTAAATGCGCCCCATACGCGTTTTCACTTTAACAGCGGCTTTATTTAGACACGGCTGGTCTGAAGAAAGGGGCGTGGCCTCTATTAACGTGAAAGCGCAGCATGGGGCGCTTGTAAACAACAAGCATTTGCAATGCAATAGATCTTGCATTTTAGAAACTTTGATCTATTTGTATTGTAAATGACAATGCCTTTCATTATTGCAGTTTTTTAAACACATTAAAAAAAGGAATTGTCATTTACAATGCCAAAAGCTAAAAATCTCACAATTGCAAGACCTATTGCATTGAAAATGTTTGTTTAAAATAGCATGGGTTATTCCATAAGGATTTAAGTTTTATGATTGTTACCAACTTTTTCTTTTGGTTGCCTGTTATAATGTTCAGTTATTCTTGCTTGATGGTAGCGGTCTTGTTAGACCTGGCATCTTTGGCGTGGTTTCCCCCTATCTTTTTGCCTCTACCTCCTGTATTTTTGATGCTGTGCTGGATTTCGTTTTTGCTGGTTTATATGCTTTGGACACTCTGCCACTGCTGATCAGTGCCAGAGTGTAAGTGCTCCCTAGGTAAATTGTTATTCTGATTGGATATACATGTTTGGCATATTTGTATCACCATGAAGTCCCTAGTAAAGTGCCCTGGGTGTGCCAGGGCTGGTGATGACAAATGCTACTAGTGGGCCTGCAGCACTGATTGTGCCACCCACATGAGTAGCCCTAAAATGGTGTCTCAGGCCTGCCACTGCAGTGCCTGTGTGCAGTTTAGAACTGCCATGTCCGCCTGGTCAGTGTCCCCGCTGACCAGGCCTAACCCTTCCCTTTTCGTGCACATCAGTCACCCCTATGGAAGGCCCAAGGTACCCCCCTGGGCAGGGTGCAGTGTATGGGAAAGGTAGAGCATGTACTGGTGCAGGTAACATGTTCTGGTAGTGAATTAAAGCCATTTTTGGTTTTCACTATTGTAAGGCTATCTTGCTCATTGATTAACATGGGGGATACTGGCTACAGTGGTTACAGCATTTCTTCCCATAGGAACAAGATAGGACATAAGTATCTAGTATCCTGAACTCAGAATTTAATAACACATCTTTTAGGAAAGATTGTTTTTAAATCCTGTGTTTGAGAACAGCACTTTTAGAAAGTTGCTGTTCTCTTGTCTGACCCTTCTGTGTGCCTGGGCCTGTTTGTGTATTGACTGTCTGGTTTGAGAGTGACAGGGGCTGGGGAATTCCCCAGGAGGCTGGCTGTGTCAGCCCTAGGCTGAATGACTGCATTTGCAACTGGAGTGGTGGGAGGAGTTACCACCTGGGCTGAATAGGGCTGTGCCTGCCTTCCACAATGCTGGCTCCACCCCCCTGCTGGGTGGCTGAGGACCCTGCCCCTCACTCTGAAAGGAAAGAAGCAGCCAGCAAAACAAAGTACTCAGGAAACACCCAGAACTGGTTCAGACTGGGCTCAGGGCCCACATGCACAGAGAGAACAAAGACTTTAAGGGTATAAGTACAGGACCCCTGACAACAGAAAATGAGATCATCCTGGAATCAAGAAGGAACCTCTGCCAAGGAGAAAGCTGAAACTGAAGAAGGAAGATTGTCCTGCTGTTGCTCTGCTGGACTGACCTGCTGTTGCTTTGCTGCCAAGGAGAGGGGAAGGACTTTGCTGTGTGCTGTGTCCCCTGTCTTGAAGGAATCTCCAAGGGCCTGAGAAGAGCTGGCTCCCTGTTTTGAAGTCCCAGGAACAAAAGGACTTCACCCCCAGCTTCCCTGAACTCTGCTGAGAGAGTTCTGTCCCTCCTAGAGTGCTTGATCCAGTTGTGGGGCCTCTGGAGGTTGTACCTGTGCTGGAAAGCTTGAAACTAAGCTTGAGAGACTTTTGAAACTGAAAAGTGTCGCATCGCTCGCTTGCGGAGCGCATCCCCGACAGTGCGAGAAGTTTCCCGCCGCTACGAAGGTCGAGATCGTCGCAGCGCCTAACGCCGCTACCAGAACCATCGCATCCTTTGTTTGCGGGACGCACCAGACCGGTGCGGGAAAATCGAACATCGCTGCGAGTGTCGTCGCAGAGCCTGTCGTCGCTGGGTGAGATCGCCGCACCGCTTGCTTGCGGACCGCATCACGTCGCTGCGAGTGTCGTCGCAGAATCATCGCATCGAGGAGCTGCGAGAGAAAGGATCACCGCTGGACCGCACATCGTCGCCCCAGAGATCGTCGCAGCGCCTACGAGATCGTCGCATCGTGCCTTTGTGAGAACAGACTTCCTATGGAACCTATGCACCGGAATCCATACAAGTGGCCTTCCTCCCCATACAGACCGGATTCGTCGCAACACGCCCGCTGCTGCAGCGGGGCTGTCGCATCGCCTCCCCAGGGTCTCAGGAGCAACGCATCGCTTGTTTTCCACCGCACCAGCTTCTGCTTTTGGAACTTTGTTGCAACTAAAAGGTACTGCGAGTAAACGTGACGCAACTGTGAACTTTTCACGCATCTGTGGTTTATTTTACCGCAACTTGAAGAACTTTAACGCAACCTTAAGAACTCTTTTTGAAACCATATTCTTGAACGGTGTATGTTGGATTTTTGTTGTTTTGGTCTTGTGTAGTTTAGATTAAAAATACCTTTATTTTTCTAAACTGTTGTGGAGTCAGTTTGTGGTGTTTTCACTGTGTTACTGTGAGTGTTGGTACAAATACTTTACGCATTGCCTCTGGTTAGCCTAGACTGCTTGTGCCAAGCTACCTAGAGGGTGAGCAGGGGTTATCTCAGAGGGTTATCACCTTGCCCTGACTGGAAGCAAGGGTCCCTATTTGGACAGTGGTACCTACCTCTGCCAACTAGAGACCCCCAGATCTAACAGGTCTTCTATTACATAACAAAGTATAACCCTGCTTTCATTGCAATTGCATTTGCAGGTCCTGGCCAGTGGCGGTTGGTGACCCATGAAAATGGTGAGTCAACATAGATAGAATTAAACAATCTAAAATATACATGTACATTTTAAATGAATACAAAAGGTTCACTTACCTTTTCAGCCTGCAGCACCTCCTGTCCTTGATGTTCTTCAGCTGGCTACAGACTCTTCCAGCGCGAGGTCATGCAGCTCCTTATCCAGTCCAGACACTGCTCTCATGCGGCATAAGATTAGTGTCTGGATTGGCTGGAGCAGGCTGCTGCAACGCTCCGAAGAGCACTGAAGGCCTGTGCCTGCTCTCCAATCTGGCTGTCCATGACAGCCGGGGTGGAGAGGTTGAATAGCGCATGTCTGTTTGGTCATAATAATGTAGCTGGCCAAACCAGCGTGCCTAATGCACACTAAAAGGGCCAATCAGCATTGCTGTCAATCAGCAGTAATGACCCAGTGGCCCCGCCCTGCCCTCCCAGTTCGGCAGAAAACCGGAAGACTAAAATGGTAATAAAATCCTTTCATTACCATTTTATTTTTCAAGCTTTCTGCAGCTGTGTGGGGAGGAGGGGGGAGGCGCTCCTCCGCTCCCATGGAAGAACCACAGCTGGTCCTGGCTAAAGGCTAAGGTTGCTAGTTGCACAGAATCTATCGTCCAATGAGCATGCAAGGGCTGGTCTATTTTAAAGGTACTCTTAGAGTTTAATATCATCAGTGGATTCCTGTATTTCATTGGTGTACTGCCAGAAGGGAGGGCCAGATGTGGTATTATTCCCCAAGTCCGACACTTTTTCAGGGTCACGTGCTCACACTGTGACATTTATTCATAGATTTAAATAAAGCCTGCCATGTTCCTTAATGATAAGGCAACACATACCACTCGATGGCACCTGATGCCATCTCTGTTGTGCCTTCTCTTTCAATGCAGGCATATTTTTCTAATCTTAGAGACCTGCATAAGACATCGTTGAGGTTAATTGAAAGATTCAGCACAGTAATCACGACTGGCTACCTTTTAAGAAAACAATCATGAATGGTGCAGCAATTTTTGAAAATTTGTACTTTGACTTATCAGCTCTACCCACTCATGACAACTTCATAACATGATGTTTTGTTTGATTGGCTGGTGTTACTGAACTGTGATTTCTCAGTTGTCTAAAGCTCAAGACACACAAAATGATGAATAACACACCACGCTTGAAGAAACCAGAGTTAGCTTTAGTATTATAAATCCAAGGAGTGAATGCGACCAACTGGGCAAAGCTTTCAGTGCCCATTGGGAACATAAGGGTGACTTTCTGCACTTGATTTTAGATTTAGGCTAAGTGGGCGGGGGCATTTCGAGGAGAATCAAAACCGGAAATGTGCCAAAAATAGTCAAGTCACTCACCCTAAACAATATTACCCGCTGCACTTAGCACGGATGTTAACTAACTGAGTATAAGGCAGGAACCATGTTATTCTCTGTCCCTCCCTACTCTCCTGTGGCAAGGAATTCATCAGTGAATACTGACCATGCTACTTTCTTCTTGCAAACAGGAGATAGAGCTGTAAAGCAGCAGAAGTTTACGCATGGCCAGTTAAACTTCAAACAGTTGACACAGGATAGTTACCCCACAAACTGGAGCATGTGAAAGGTAAGCGTGCAGATAGCACCAGAAAGTGCCAGCACCCATTTCAGAATGCGATCAGGACACATCTAGTAAATGCACCCCCGGTTATGGAGCCACCTCCAGAGGTGAATCAGAGGTTACCTCACCTCTAAATGAGGGGTTGGGGGAACTGAGGGCTTAGCCTGGTGAAAATTCCCGCTCCCCCAAACCCTACATATCCTAATAAGTTTCCTCTTTTATGCTTCAGTTGTCTTGGGCTCTGGCTGGAGCAGCTCTTCTGGTTCACTGGGCAGTGCCCACTAACTCCTCAGATGTGAAGCTGGTTGTGTCTCTCTGCTTCCTGAGCCCAGTTGTGTGTGCAGCACCAAGAGAAGGGCAGAGGACTTACAAATAGGGTGGCCGTAACTCGCATCATTTTGTATAGCGTAATCGCAAGGAACTACCCCAAAATTCCATGAGATGACGCAAGAAGTCTAATTCTGCATTTAGTGCTACTTTCACAGTGCAAAATGGACATGAGAATGCTCTAAGAAATAGCGTTAAATGCAACAAAACATGAATAGCAAGCTGATGCTTGCGCTCGCTAAATGTGCACTTGTAGTAGCATTTTCCCCCAATTTACTCCCGGCTTGGCATATAGCATTAGCAGTTTAGGGGCAGTGCTTGCTGCAGCGCCCCTGCCCTCATGCTCAAATTCTTGGGGGCTGATTATGACTCAGCTGGTATACCCAAATTGACCCAATTCCCAAACACTCTTAATCTGGGTCATGGTTTCATTACATCCGACGTAGAAAATACAGAATACTGCTTAAAATCAATAAATAAACTATTCCTAAACATCTCAGGAAGACGCAAATTAAACGGTCAGAAGAGTCAAGTCAAGAGCACAGAGTCGACATAATTTATTCATCATTTGTCATCTCGCTACAGTCCGGCTACCCTCAAGCTCTTGTGCACCACTACCAAAAGAACGTTGGGGCAGATTTACATCTGCTGACGCATCTCTGCTAATCAGCAGGGATGCGCCAGAACAGTTGCGACACGCCAAACTACCCGTGCGCCACCACTGATGCGCCGCATTTACAATGTAGCGCACCATGGCGCCCAGTTGGGCAGATGCGTGTCGCATTCCCCGGCAGAAAGGTGGTGCATTGCTGGAGTTGCGTCGCAAGCGTGACGCAACTCCAGCAAGGCTCGGGGTGGCCCTATGCCTAACATGCTGTGTCAATCCTTACGCCTGCTTCAAGCAGGCGCAGGGTTTTGATGCAGCCTGGCCGTAAAAGTGACTAAATGAAATCTTGTAGATTTCACTCAGCCACTTTTCCGAGGCATTCCTGCGCCAGAACGGCCCCTTCTGTGCCGGAACGGCCACATGGGGCGCAGGGCTTTTCAACGTGACGCATTCTAAATACCCCGCAGCATGGCGCTGGCTTTGCGCCGCCGCTGCATCACAAAAGTGACGCAACGGCGGCGCAAACGTGCCGTACGGGGCTTGTAAATCTGCCCCTTCATATTTTTTCCCCATTTTGCACAAATTATTATTGGCAGTCTGTTTTTATCACACCAAAGGAATATTAAACATTTTGTAAGTCAGGTTTAATGTCCCACGTACCTCAGGTTTTCATACTTTTGGAGGCTCACAGGTGACTCGTTTAGACGTAAAACGCTCACAGTGAAAAAAAAGTCTTAAACATCCTTTAAAACGTGTTAGAACAGTACACTTTCTAAATTGATGGACACGACTATCAGATTTTAGCCATTTGTTTTTAAATTGTTGCCTAGTAACTATAATATGGTATTTAGTGTGATGAAGCTAGTTTTGTTTCACAATTGTTTTACGGTTAACATGTTTTTATACTACAGTGAAAAATGTCCGTTTTAATATTTTATGCTTAACAGTTTACACACCTTCATTTTATCAACCCATCGCCTTAAACGAATTGGCGTATGCCGCCACCAAGTGTCCACTAAAAGTCACAGCAACACGTTTAGTCTAATTTCTGTCTTTTCATTATAGTCCTTACCGCGCCGCTGCCAGAAATGAGCGGTTTCTCTTAAGACGTCTAACGGGGACGGGGGCGGCATGGCTTGCGCGCCGCGGTGACATGGCGGTCTGCGCTTGAGCTCCGTGATGAACAGGGGCCTTCGGAGCTTTTTATGCTGATTACAGTAACCCCATAGCCCGAGAGAGACGCCTGCAGGAACACGTCGTGTGTTATTTACGATCTTTCTCCGTCCTTGACAGCTGGTGGGATGCTGTTTTTCTCCGGCTGTTTACACTGCTCGGCACTTCTGACGGATGGTCGCCATCTTGCAGTCCTGTGACGGTGATCGGAATTTCTCCTCAGCTGACAGCGCGCTTGTCACACATTTGACAGAAATACGTCAGAACAGACTCTGGTTGGTTATTCCGGACCCCTTTCGTGACTTTTACGATGTTTCTCATCTGGTCAGTGATTTTTTACCTTTTCAATAGTGCATTTTGACAGCGCTTTACTTTATTACGCAGTGGCTTGTTTTAGAGGAGTTCTGCTATATCCTGTTTTTTCCTCACATATATTTGGCAATATACTTTGCTCTGCCCTGTTGGTTGTGGAGGCGCTTTATTATTGTTTTTGGCTGAGAATTTATTCGAGTGAAGTGGGCTCCCTCCCACTCACCTTAATCTTTTGCTGTTTTTAGATATCGCAGTGTTTGTTACGCTGTTGGTGTTTGGGTCTTTACCTGTATGGCTGAGAATATGGGCTTGCCATCAAATGCCAAAGATACTAAAGCCTCTTTAAAGAGATTGAAACAACCATCTCCCACGCCTGAGTCTTCTCAGAAGGACACTGTGTCAACGCTAGAGACTATTCTGACGCGTTGAATGATGTTCATGACATTGCTCAGTCAACCAAAACAAACACGGATATGCTGCAAGTTGAGGTGTCTGCCATCAGGAATGAATTTAAGGCTCTTAACCTGCGTGTCTCCGCCACAGAGACACGGATTAGCGGTGCAGAAGATGTTGTGCAGAAACATTCTAGATCTATGGGCCAACTAGAGCGTTCAATGGCGGCATTGAGGAGAGACCTCACTGAGTAAGAGGATCGCAATCGTAGATCCAATCTACGCATTTTTGGCCTTCCTGAGGAAGTTGAGAAAGAGGCTCTCTCTATGATTGATTTTATATCCAATTGGCTTCCGGCTACATTGCAAATTTCTTTCCAAAGAGACTTTGAGATAGAGCGAGCACATCGTGTCCCCACCTTCCCCACCTTCCGCTCCAAATCGGCCTCACAACCAAGGGCTATAATTTTTAAGCCACTGCGTCATCAGCACACGGAGCAAATTTTGGCGCACATGAGGAAGGTTAAGAATGTTTCCTGGAATGCCAGAGATACAGTGATAAGAAGGAAGGGCTTTCTAAACCTACGGAAGCGACTATCTGAGATGAATTTCCCCTTTTCCTTCTCTGGTCCCTCAAAGTTTCGAATTACCTTCCAAGGCCGTTCCAGAGTTTTCGATGAGCCTGCTGACCTGGCATCCTTTTTGGATAATCAGATGGAGCTTCAGATGGAACTTCAAATGGACGCTTCGCGTACTTCTAGTACTTCCGGCACTTGAGATAGATGTCCAGGCCTGTTATGTGTTTGTTCTTTCTCAGATCTCTTACGTTTGTCTTTTTAGATCTGGGTGGTGGCATGATGGTCCACCGTTCTTCCTGCTTCTCTGTGTTCTGATGTTTTCTGTTTGATGTTCTCAATTAAATGTGCGATATGTTCTCTTTCTTCACTCTCACTCCTCTCCCTCCCGTTCTGCTGTTTCATTCGTTACCACGTTTGAGATATTCTCTCATTACTCTCTATACTCTCCTGTGGAGTGTTTGTTTTCTATATTGCCTCTATTGTGTTGATTACTCCTGTACCTCTCTTTTCTCTTGGTGCAGACAGTTCTGCAACTAGTGATGTCGTTGATACCTGACGCCTCTGTGCCTGCGACAGTATATGTCCGAGTAATGTGTTTGTCCTTTTTAAGAGCTGTTAGGTTTGTTTCTTTCCTTGGTGTAGTGGTGTCTGGGTACACGAATATTGTTATGTGTTTAGTCACTTAACTTATATACGATGTTTTATTTTCCTACGATGATGTGGTTCTTCTTCTTTTTCTTTGTTCTTTTCATACCTGTCCCCCTCTCCCTTTATGTTACAGGTTGTCCATGGCTCGGTGTACTCTCTTTGTGCCTTTTTCGATTCTTTTTGTGGTACTGCTTAACTTTCTAGGTTACCTTTTAATTTGACTGTCCTGTTAATGTTTCTATGTCTTTCTTGTTTTCTTTTTGGTTACCAGTGGTTTATTTTAGTTTTCTTTTTCTTTCTTATCTTCATTTATGTTTTGGTTCATTCCTTCTCGGCAGTTTCCATGATATTTCTTTGTCTTCCTGTTTATAATTGGCCTTTCTTTCCCTTTGCTCCATCTAATATGAGTTGGATTGATATATTCTTGTGTACCTTTTGCTGGTATGTATTTTGACTCTTCCATCATTTATTTCTTTCCGGTACTGTCTTATGGATTGTTACTGGTATTGCTACAATGATCCCTATTTTTTCCAGTTATGTTTTTAGTGATATGCTTCTTATACTTGTCTATTTCACTTATTTACTTTCTGCTTGTTCACTCAATGAATGTTTATTTCTTTCCTTAATGTATAATTTTACTGGATTTAAGGATTATGTCAATAGCGCAGTTTATAGTTCTTTAATATTTTATTGACTATTCAGGTACATTTGCCATATTCTCATATGAATTCCTACATCTCTCATAACCGGCTTTACGTATTTTAGGTCCATTGATTGATTAATTGTTTTCTTTCGCTTTTTGCATAGTGCGTAACTGATATAACTCCTTCTATGTATTGTTCCCCGATAGATATATAGCGTCTTCTGGATGTGCTTTATTTTCTCTAAAACATGTCTTTATACCTATCCATTATATTGTTACATGCATGTTATACGCAGGTTGTTCTTATAGAATTTCATGTTGATATATCTTATAATCCTCTAATTTCACTTTATTCCATAGTCATGCTTTCTCTCTTCCCTATTAATTATACTTTGTCCTGCTACACAGTGGGGCTGTAGATTGCTGATTTCTATTCTATTTGCTCCTTATGATGGCTCCCCTGGTTGTCGTCCCACGTTCCCCCCTAGTATGAATTTGGTCTTTTTCAGACCCTCTCTGCTGGCTTTTCTTTTTCTTCTTTCTTCTTCTTTCTTTTCTCTTTTCTCTTTTCGGATTTCCCCAATGATTTTTCCTTTTTGGACACTGTTGTTGAATGCTTGGACGGTTGTCTTCATGTGGGTTGCTTTCTATCTATTATTTTTAACCTATGTTATTGTTTGCTTTACTAGTCAATGCCTGGCTTGAATGTGTTATCCCTTAATGTTAAGGGCTTAAATCATCCTGTGAAACGATCCAAGATCTTGGATTATTGCAAATCTCTCTCTTCAGATTTAGTCCTATTTCAGGAAACAAAAATATCTACCAAAGAAGCATTATTCTTGAAGAAGGATTGGGTTTCAGATGTGGTTTGTTCTGATGCGTGTGGCAAAAGAAATGGGGTTGTCACTCTGATTTCCAGGAACTCAGGTTTGTCCATAGTTTCTTCTGATCACGATTCTGAAGGTCGTTGGTTATTAACTAGATTGTCTGATGGTTCTTCTGATCTTTATGTTATGAACATCTACGCCCCTAATAAGGATGATCCGGCCTTTTGAAAATCAGTTGCCAAAAAATTGAATGATACGCCTCATTCCGGTAACCTTGTTGTTGGGGGTGATTTTAATTTGGTAATGGATCCCATTCTTGATAGGAATTCAGCTTTCCAATTTCGTCCTCCCAAATCTCATAAACAAATGCTTAATATGTGCTCCCTTTCTCATCTGCAATACATATGGCGCCTTCATAATCCTACTGGTAGTGATTTCTCCTTCTTCTCTTCACCTCATTCTACTTTCTCTCGTATTGATTACTTACTAGTTCACTCTTCCCTTGTTCCTGCTTCCTCCTCTCCGATTATTCATCCTATTCTGATTTCTGATCATGCCGCGGTTACTTTTAATCTCTTGTCCTTTGCTCCCAAATCGAAAGCTAGGTCTTGGAGGTTAAACACAGAACTTTTATATGACACTACCCAGGTTGATGAATTTTCTAGCGCGATTGACACTTTTTTTCTGGAGAATGAAGGATCAGTCTCCTCCCCGATTGTTCTCTGGGACTCGTTCAAATGCACTTTCCGAGGCCAGGCTATTAAATGTATGGCTAAAAGGAATGCTGATATTAAAAAAGAACTTGCAGATCTCGCTACCAACATTAAATCTCTGGAATCTTCCTTTCGTCACTCTAAAGATACATCTTGCCTACAGTCAATTAAGCTCCTAAAATACAAATACAACACCATAGTTACTAAGAGAGCCTATATTGGGGTTCAAGCTCAGAAATCCAAAAGGTTATTGTTAAAAAATAGAGCGGGAAAGATGCTCGCAGCTACGTTGAAATTCCAAGATTCTTCCTTTAAGTCTTCCCAAATCTCTTCTATTACTAATCATCTAGGTATTAAAAAATTTCAGACCGGGGAAATTCTTGAGGTTTTTCGTGATTTTTACAATAACTTGTACTCACCTTCTGATCAGGCCTCATTTGAACAATGTCAAGAATTCTTAAAATCTGTTCCTATGAAATCGGTCTCTCTGGAAGATACTACTCTTTTAGGTGGCCCTATCACTCCTGATGAAATTACTTCCGCAATTAAGGCTACTCGTTCGGGGAAAGCTCCAGGGCCTGACGGTTACCCTATTCTTTTTTATAAAACCTTTCTTCCTGTAATTGTTCCCAAGCTTCAGTCTGTGTTTGATGCTTTTATTCAGAATGGATCTGTCTCTGGTACTGCGGCGGATGCTACGATTGTGGTTATCCCTAAAGAGGGAAAAGACCATTCAGATCCCAAAAATTTTCGCCCCATTTCCCTTTTGAATATGGAAGCTAAGATCTTTGCTAAGATTTTGGCCAAGAGATTAGAATCCTTCATTCCTACATTGGTACATTCCTCTCAAACTGGCTTTGTGAAAGGCCGTCTTGCACGGGACAATATTCGCACATTCTGTCACATTCTTGGAGCTGCCAAACGTTCTACTCTCCCTGCTGCGGCCTTGGCGCTTGATGCTGAAAAGGCCTTTGATAAGGTTTCTTGGCCATTTCTGCGGGCCGTCTTATATGCACATAATCTTGGTGACTCCTTTATTAACATGGTTATGTCCTTATACGCCCAACCCAGAGCTAATATACGTGTTAATGGTGCTACGTCTTCTTTTTTTAATCTTCGCCAGGGCACCAGACAGGGATGTCCCTTATCCCCTCTTTTATTTTTGTTATCCATTGACCCTCTCCTTAGATTGATTGAGCTGAATCCGGATATTAAAGGTTTTTCGTTTGGTTCTCACTCCATCAAAACTGCTGCATACGCAGATGACGTCCTTATTTTTTCAGACGATATTGCCGTGGCTATACCTGCTATCTCAGACACGATTGCCCTTTTCTCAAAGGTTTCTGGATACACCTTAAATAAAGAGAAAACAGAGTTGTTTCCCTTGAATGCCTATTGCTTCCCCACACATATGGGTTCTGCTGGCTTCAAATGGCAGTCTAAACACTTAAAATACTTGGGTATTTATTTCTGTTCTACTTTATATGACACAATTGCCTATAATGAAAGCCAGACTATTCTTAAAGTGCGACGTCTTTTAGATACCTGGTCACCGAAACACATTCCTTGGTGGGGTCGTCTTCAGACTCTTAAAATGATGATTACACCTATTGTTAACTTTGTATCCTCTATGCTTCCGGTGAAACTTTCAGATTCATTTTTTCATGAAGTTGACGTTTTGACGTCTACATTTTTATGGAATGATAAACGAGCGAGATTGGCTTATAAATTCTTACGGAAGCCCTATGATATGGGAGGGGTTAATCTGCCTGACTGGGATAAATACCAAACTGCCTTTTTGGCTTCCCAAGGCGCTCTTTGGTTTTCCTGTCCCGTTAGTCACGTGCCTTCCTGGCTGTTCATAGAACAGGAATTGGCTTCTCCGTTACCGACTGCATCTTTTAGCACTGCGTCTACCTTATCTATCCCTTTTTCCCGCTCTATCATTTTAGACACTCTGTCTGCGGTTCGAAAAGTGGACAAGTTGGTAGCGTTTCCACTTCATAAATCTAGATGGTCGTCTATTTGGCGGAACTCTAAAATTAAAATTAATATTGATCCTTCCTTGATTTCATACTGGGCGTCTAAAGGGATATCGTTGGTTAAACATCTTTATGGTCCTAACGATGAGCCTCTACCCTTTTCCTCTTTAGCTCAACAATTCTCCTTAACTAATTTAGATTTTTATACTTTTCTTAAAATAAAGGTGGCACTTGCTAAAGTACGTCTTCATCCTACTTCTTCTACGGTTACTCTCTTTCAAATTTGGTTAAAATCTGGTCATGTTGCCTCAAAAATTTATAAATTTTTATCTACGCCTTCATCTTCCCCTCATACGGTTGCTCAACATAAATGGTTACGTCATTTTGACCATAGTATCATTGAACATATTTCTTCAGATACATGGCAGATGATTGGTAAACTTTCCCTTCGCAATAAAATCGCCCCATCGTTAATGCAATCTAAATTTTTCTCTATCAATCTTCTTCATTGGACACCTGTGCGCCTACATTCGCTCAATCTCAAAGAAGACAATCTATGCTGGAGTTGTGGATTATCGCCAGGAGATTTTTCACATATGTTTTTTAACTGCTCTCTACTCCAACCCTTTTGGGACCTCATTCATAAGCATATTATGCTCATCTTTGATATTAAATTCCAACTTTCTCTCCCATTAATTTTATTGGGCCCTCTTGCGGCTTCATCTCCTCTCCCCTTAGAACCCATGGAGCTACAATTATTAGATCTTCTCTTGACCGTCGCTGTGAAAGTAATTCTTATGGAATGGAAATCCTTCTCCTCTGTTTCGTATCATACTTGGTGGGCTTGGGTTTCCTTCTTACGCAGTGCTCATACTTCGGTTGATCAAGCTCATCTCTCTCCGTCGATTGCTAGTGGGGTCTGGACCGCTCTAGACAATTACATGGATTTGTCCTCACAAGGGTTGGTTGACCAATATCCCTTTCGTATGTCTGGTTGAATGGCGTCTTGTTTGTTCAGATTTATTCCTTATTTCTAAGGTTTATTCATTGGGAAATCCTTCTTTCCTTTTTCCCCTCTTTCTTCTCTGTATCCTCTTTTTTCCATCTGCTCCCTCTTACTCTCGTTTTTCTTCCTTCTTTTTCTGCTTTTTTCTTCTTCTGATTATATCAACTGACAGTGATACATTTGTGAATGGTTTACATATATGCTAAGCTGATTGATCTTCATGAATGCCTATTTTTATTTCTAGCAGACTACTTTTATTTATTATATATGGATGCATTTCATATGTTTTATTATTGGATGTCATCTTCTGATGGTCTGTTATATTGCTCACAAATGTATCACTTTATTTACATTCTGTATCTTCATTTGTTTATTTATAACAATAAAATCTTTTGAAATCAAAAAGACGTCTAACGGGGACATAAGACACGGTGTGTGTGGGAGAGTTTTGTTTTTTTTTAAATAACTGAAAGATATTAGTGTCTGACTGGGGTTGCTTTATTTGTCACTTGCAGACGACACTTTCAGCATGACTATCCCAGCAGGCGATTGCGTCGGTTCCTGTAGGTGCCTCCAATTTACGTGCTATTGTTTTTACAGGTTCTTCCTTGTGTATGGGTTGTGCCCAGTCCTACTTGAGCCTTCTGTTGCATGTTTGACTGCCTTTATTTATGATTAGGACTGCCTCTACGCGTACCTGCTGGAGCAGCTGTTGCAATTGGTTCTCTTCTTACTCGTATCTGATTCTTCCGCTGTTGCAGTTGTGTTTCTTCCTACTTATGTCTGTCTCTGTGACTGTCTGCAACAGTCTTTATTCTTGCTTGCGCCTGCTCCTGCTGTGCTTGCAATTGTAGTTATTCCTGCTTGGTCTTTCTTCTGCAACTTCCTGTTTGTGCCTGATTCTTCAGCTGTTAATGGTGTTTCTTTTCCTACCCGTGCCTGCTCCTGCAGCTATTGTAATTGTAGATACTCCTACTTGTGGTTGTCTCTGTCTGCAACAGGGTTTATTCATGGTTGTGCCTTCTCCTGCAACTGTTCCGATTCACGATAACTTTTCCTACTGGTGCCTGCTCCTGCAGAAGATGCAGCTGTGTCTATTTTTACTTGTCCCTGCTATGCATCTATTGCAATTGTCGCTATTCCTGTGTGTGCCTGTCTCTGTCTGCAACAGTCGTTATTCTGGCTTGTGACTGCTGCAGCTGCCCTTGTTATTGTGGCTGTTCCTGCGTGTTGTTTCTCCTCCAGCTTTTGCCTTGTGACTCTTCCTGTTTGTGCCGGATTCTTCAGCTGTTACTGTTGTGTCTGTTCCTACTTGTGCCTGTTCCAGCAGCTGTTCCGATTCATTTTATCTCTTCCTACTTGTGCCTTCACGTCATTGTATCAGCACCGGGATGTGTATGACCTGTACATGATTGTATATGTTGCAAGTGTCATCCTCCTGCAGGTACCGGTCGGTATCATTGTTTCTCTTTTTGCTCACTATTGCATGTCGTTGTTTGTGTATGGGATTATGGCTATCCCTACTTGTGTCTTCTGCTGCTTGTTTGGATGTCCGTGTTTACGACTATTTCCCTACTTATTCCTGCTCCTACAGCTGTAGCTATTGTGTCTCTTTCAACATGTGCCTGCGCCTTCAGCTATTGCAGTTGTCTATTCTTACATGTGCTTGTTCTAGCAGCAGTTGCAATTGTGTCTGTTCCTACTTTTTATGCAGACGATACCCAGCTAATAATTGCTGCAGCTCACAATGATTCATCAGGCCCCTTAAAATGATGTAACTGCATCAAGGCAATCAGAGGCTGGATGAGTGGGCACTGCCTGAAGCTTAATGCAGGGAAAACTGTTTATTATCATGTTTGGCAATCCCTCCCCAGCCTGATCCACCAATTGGTGGCCTGATAATTTGCCACAACCTCCTCGTCCTGTGACTAGAGGTAAGAATTTGGAAATCATCATTGATGACAACCTGAACATGAGCGCATAAATATCATCAGTCACTTCCGCAGCTTATTATTATCTTTAAAATGATAAGAAAGATTCTTCCTTTTATCTCAGACAGACACAGAAACACTTTAATAACACTGCTTGTACTTCCTAGCAGCAGCGGTGCGTCCATTGGGGCGTAGGGGCGTAGCCCCACTAGCCTCATGGACCCACCGTCGCGGCTGCAAGGACACATATTGCATGAATGCAATAAATAATCATCATGATTTCATAAGCCGCGCTGCACACGCCGCCACCAGGAATCCGGGCAGCACCCGATGTATCTCGAGTGCGCTTCGCGCAGGTTGAGTGACGTCACAGACACTACTAGTCCATTGCAGCAGCAGAAAGCGCAAGTGAAGCTTCGGGCGGAAACTAGCCCGAGCATGCGCATATAAAGGTTCCCCTTAGAGAGAGCGACAGGGGATGCTGGTTAAACCAGGCCGCAGCACCCGGCGTTACAGAGGGCTACTGGGGCGAGGAGTCAGTGTGACCCCCTAGCCAATCCTGGCGCTGCATTCAGCGCCAGGATTGGCTGGTCCACCCCCGCAGCAGGGAAGGCAATCCATTATTGGATGCCGCGCATGGGTGGTGTGGCACACTGCCTCAGCCACACTGCAATGGCCAATCACTGTGTGACTTCATGTGAAGCCATGCAGTGATTGGCCATGGCGCTGTGAGCCTGCCTGTGAGGTCAGTCCCTGCTAATCTCTCCTCCTCTCTTCTGTAGCCTAGCCTGTAGTGACTCGCCTCGTGCGCAGATCGTGACTCCTGCTGCCTGAGGCGCCATGACTTTCTGAAAGTTTCTATGCTGAGTTGACTGTGTGTGCCTGCCTGTCACTGTTATCGTGGCTCGTCACGTGCTCTGCCTGCGACTGCGCCTACTACTACACTACCAGGTAAGGCCACAGCACAGATCAGTGCATTTAAAAACTCATGATTGGGCTAAGTGAGGTCTGTTATTAATGTATTTCCAGTTTTTAGATTATTTTGTTATCGAAAACATTTTTATATAACTAACATAGTTCTTGGGCAAAGATAGTTTCAAATTACAGGGAATTTAACTCACAAATGTATTCCTGCTTCTGGTTGAGCACTCACTGGGTTCAGGAAATGAAAGATGATTGATGTACGGTCCACTTTGGCCGCGTTATTATTTCTTAGATCATCGGTCAGCATTAACTATTGAAAGCTGATCAATGTACGGGCTATTGCGGCCGTGGTAGCAGTTTCATTTTGAGTTCGGCAGGGGTGTAGACTAGAGCTTTTACAAGGTATTTCTAAAATGTTAAGGGTTTTGCATGTTGTGCATACAAACAGAATCTTCAACAGAATCAGTTGCTTGTAACTGATTAAGTCTGGCGCTGAGGCCGTTTCACATGCCAAGCGCCGTTTTGGAGAAAAGTTAGAACGCTAAACTCTGTTTAGAGTGTGTGGCGGCACACAGTCTTTTTGATGAAAGTAGCTATTTTTGGACTTGCAGGATTACTGTTTGGTCACAACGACCACTTTTGGGGTTGTCCTTGTTGACCACAGGATGATCTAGGGAAGGTCAAATGCTAGGTAGATGTAAGGGTGAATGCGCTTTACTTGAGTAAATTAGTAGATTTATACATCGGTTACAGTAAGGAGACAGGAGAAGGTTCACAGGAGATGGATTTTGATAGTCACCTACTTAAAGCAATTGAAAATATTCTATTAAGATTACAATTAGAATGGATAAAAACCTTGAGTTTCTATTGAGCAGAACCCAGTCTATGGAGGAGGAATATTTTTGGTCTGCAATTGAGGCAGACATTATTGTGGTAAAAGGAGGTAAAGCGCCCTGCAAAAAGTAAAACATGAATGTAAATATCGATTTGGCTAAACTACTAAGGCAGAAGATGACTTCGAAGATCTCACAGAACAATATAGTGCTGAGGCCACAAATGATGGGCAAGACAAAGACCCAGAGAAAAAGAAAGGCAGATAAAGATTAAGGCTTATAAGCATAGTCTATGGCTTGGGATGACTCCTCTGTTAGGGTAGACATTGAAATCAGTTGTGCTTCTGATTTTAATTCAGATGATGTGGAGTAAGGGTCTCTGAGCAAAAAGGCTTCAAGAGGGTAGGATAGTGATGTCTTGACTGATCCTTTTGGATAACATATGTTCGATCCTTTACTGATAAAGCATCTTCTCTCACCTGAGTGGACTCCAACAGATTATGTAGCAGAGTACATTCAGTATTGGATCAGAAGAGATATTCCTAAGGACGTATGTATGAGGCTTCATTCTGAATGCCCCTAGGCCCTCTATTAGTAATAGAGATTTAATAGAGATTTAGTTACACCAGAATTAGATGCTAAAATCTTAGCATTTATTGGCAAGTGTGGTTGAGACCAAGAATAGGTTTGGTTAAGGGTATCTTGACCTCTCAGGACAGGCTGGCCTACGCCATCTAAAGCTTAGATGTCCATTGGCCTACGCCATCATGTGCCATTCAGAGCCAGCGGGTCCGGCTGGCCAGCTGCGCTCCGCCGACTACATGCCCGCCCCTACCCCGCTGAGGGCATCACCACTGGAATCTGCAAGCCGTACCCGCTGAGAGGCAGTTCTTCTGTCACAGGCAGGCCCCCCAGTGCCAGGCATGAGTCTTTGGCCTACGAGAGGCGCGTTCAGATGCTATAGCTACTTGTCTTTAGCATGTGTATTTGTAAAGCGCACACTTACCCAAGGGTATCTTGGCGCTGGATAACAAATGTTTATTGCTACCCAATTCAATTATACACGTTTTATCGATCTCTGAAGGATGAAAGGCTGAGTGGACCTGCCGGGATTTTAAACAGTGACCATGAGGTCTAACACATGCCTCTACAGTGGGCGCATTAGTCATTTAAGCCACCAGACCTGGCAAAAGAAAACACAGGCGTTACACTTGATTTAAGGTGGTGCAGTGTCCAAAAATGCCATGATTATTCTATTTTCACACACTAAACCGACAGCAATTTTAACACCCACCTCAGTACTATAACCCCTAGTAGGTGCTAATGACCACATAAACGGAGAAGGTGGTTCCAAAGTAGTGTCCCTCTATGCCCAGATCTCTCTATGATCCCTCTCTGACATTTGGGCAAGTGACGTCTTATATTAATGTGGTAGCAGTACCCCTCTCTGAGACTGTGTCAATACTTGCATCCCTACCTTCTGCTCTCTGATGGGCTTTCAGTATTCTCCAGTGACAACCTATTCTAAGGTGGACACACTGTCCCTCCTAGACTCATCGCATCTCTTGCCTCTCAGAAAGCCACACCACCTGATATAAGTCAGATTTGTCTATGTGTGTTTGTATGATATGTGGTTTGTCCTGGTGTCCCACACTTTCTATGCACTTTGTCACCAGAGAGGCTGCAATTATCCAGTTCCTGACAATCAGGATGTATGTAGGGCTAGAATAGAATGACTTGGAACTAGAAATGTTCTTATGGTTGTGATAAACGGTGCATAGTAGAGACAGAGCCCATTGGTAGAGTGAAGAGGCACTTACCTCAGATACCCACACTGTCTATATTGAACAGCCATCATGCTGGGAGGGAGAATGCGTAATGAGGGCAAGCTGACTGGGTGTGCAAGACAATCTTCAAAGTGCTTAGTAACCAATCCTTGGCATTAGGTTAAAATTGTCTGGTTACAGATGACTCTCTTAATCCCCTGTGGTCATGTATATCAGCACCACACACTGTTTTGATTTATGGGCACACTATATGACTATTAAGCAACCAGTAGTAGAAAATAGAACTTTCCATTAGCACTACCAGCACTTTTCAGTTTTTATTCCAGAAGAAGCTATCTGTTCACAGATACCCCTTGTTTACCATGTCGGAATGGTTACTTGTGACTTTATGCCCATGGTAAAGCCATTCTGAATCACGATCAGAGTAGCAGAATGCGAGGTGGCTAGTGTTCACTTTTCACACACTAAACCGACAGCAATTTTAACACCCACCTCAGTACTATAACCCCTAGTAGGTGCTAATGACCACATAAACGGAGAAGGTGGTTCCAAAGTAGTGTCCAGTAGCTGTCGCAGCTTATCTCTAATAGTATTGGGAACCAGGGGTGCGACTTCCACAGTGGGGTTATCAGAACAATCTACATCCGCTGTCGGGTTACATGAGTGATCACCCTCAGAATCAGTATAAAGGGGGGAAAAGCATAGTTCAGACCTTTGGACCACTCCTGAGAAAACGCATCTGTCGCTCTCGCCAACGGATCCGGTCTCCCAGCTGAAAAACGTCTGCAGTTGATGATTCAGTCCGGAAGCAAAGAGGTCTATCTGGCAATTGCCCCACACAGCTTGCAACCAACTGAATATCCGGGGCTGGAGTTGCCAGTCGCTGTAATCCTTTAGGTATCGTGAGTTCCAATCCGCCACTAGTTGTATTGTCCTTGAAGGTACTCTGCTATGACCCAAATCTGATGACTCCGGCAGTAATGCCAGAAGTCCTTCGCTATCTCGGCTAGTAATGACAACCTCGTGCCTCCCAACTTGATGATATACCTCACCGCTGAGATCTTGTCCATCCGAAGAAGGATGCAGCATGAGACCTGCTTGGGAGAGAGCATCCGGATCGCGAACGACCCCACTAACAGTTCCAGACAATTGATATGTAGTTCAAGCTCGCGCAGGGTCCATCAACCTCCAGTGGAGACATCTCCGCAACGCGCTCCCCAGCCCCAACGGCTGGCGCCCGACTCTATGACCACTTCTGGTTGGGAGCCGAAGATGGCCCTGCCGTTCCATGCATCCATGTGGGCCAGCCACCATTGAATCTCTTCTTGCACCTCGTTGGAAAGAGGAACCTGATCCTTGTAGGATAGACACTTCCAAAGGTGTTGAATCTTCAATCACTGAAGGACCCGGTAATGCAAAGGGCCCGGAAATATTGCCTGTGTCGAGGATGCCAGAAGACTGACTATTCTGGCAATCACCCGCAGTGAAACCATCTGCTTGGACAGCAGTGCGGAAAGCTCCTTCTTGATATCTTTTAATTTGAAGCGAGGAAGGCTCAACTGGGCCATCTGCAACTTTATGACAAACCCCAGAAAGTCCATGGACTGAGCCAGACAAAGAGCTGACTTGGATTCATTGATAATGAACCCCAGGTTTTGAAGAATAGACATGGTCATGTGCAAATGCTGCGCAGCCAATGCTGGAGTTTGAGCCATGATGAGTGTATCATCCAAATACACTATCATGCGCACGGCCTGTTCCCTTAAGTGCGCTATCTCCGGCTTCATCACCTTGGTAAGCACCATGGTGCAGAGGAAAGTCCGAAAGGACGGACAAAATATTCGAAACACCGGTTCTGCCATTGAAATTGGAGGAAGCGACAGTGAGGAGGAAATATAGGGATCGACAGAGAGGCGTCCTTCAGGTCCAACCGGACCATCCAGTCTCCTTCCTTCAGCAAACCGGCCAAGAGCCAAATGGATGCCCTCCATCTTGAAATGATTGTACGTCATGAAATGGTTGAAACCTTTAAATTCAAAACCAACCTTTGACCTCCGCCTTTCTTCTGAACCAAGAAAATATTGCTGCAGAAACCGCAAGGACCATTGTCACAATCGCTTGTTTCTGCAGCAATGCGTTGAGTTCTGCATCTATAAAATCGCACTCTAGTTGGGAAAAATATAGTTGTCGGGTGGAATGTCCTGAAAGGGAGTTTGATAAAAATCTAGGTGAAACCCTTAAATTGTCTGTAGAACCCATGCATTGTGCGAAATATCAGAGCCCAATTGCAATAGAAAAATTGAGTACGAGCCCCAAAGGGTAACTGAAAGTTGTCATAAATTCTTACCTGCAGACTCTAGAGCTTGGAAGCCCCCTCGATGTCTGCCTCTATGGAAGCGCATTCTGTTAAAGCGCTGTCTGGTGAGGTAGAAGGTATCCCCTCGAGTGGAGTCCCACTCTCCTCAACCACAGCTGTAGTCTCCTCATAGAGCACGGCGAGCGTCCTCTGCCTCGCCCGGCACAATTAAAACGGCCAGCCTGGAAAACTTGTTTGATGCCCGATTGGGCCGTATCAAGGGAAGTGGGCCAGCTCCATCAAGTTAGAATCCATTCTCATGAGGACCGATTTACGACTATCAGTGGAAATTGCACAATTGGCGTTTCCCAGCAAACAAATTGCCCTTTGGGTCCACCCAGCCAAAACGTCGGCATCTAGGGGAGCACTGGATTTCTTAGCCTCCAGGGCCATTTCCAATATTTTGGCTAATGGCCCCGCCACATCCAGGAGCTTAACCTGGCAGCCGCGCCAGGCCCGATCAATTCCCTTCTTCGGGTCTTTAGCAAATTTCTTTAAGAAGGTAAGGAGGCTTACGTCTATGTCTGGTGTCTCCGCCACCTTATTCGGAATACCAGGCCTGGTACGCTCTGAGCACAACCTGTTATGCATGTCTTTATCAAAACACTTGCGTAGGTTGCCGTGGAGATATGCTGCAACCGCCGGAGCTCAATCCGACCACCTAGGATGTACGATGTCAGCCGGATTAAAGGTAAAGGAGGTATTCAAAGTCTGGGACAGGTCCTGCTCCACATGTTTCGTCTTGCATGAGCGCTTCTTGGGGGAGCCTCCTCCTCGGGGGTGTCCGTCCCAACGTTCCTGACGCTTAGCCTTCTCACCCATGCTGGGCGGGGTAGAGACTTTTGGTAGTGTCTCTAATGCACCAGAGTTGGGCCATGACGTCACTTTAGGCTCGCCAGGTTTATCATCCTTCTGAGGGTCAGTGTTAAACCCATGCCACTTGGCAAACTTCTCCAATTGTTTAGTGATGGGTTTTAAAGCAGCAGCCAATGTTTGCTGCACAGTACCAGGTACTGCTTTCTCAATGGCCCAATCCACCGACTCTTAGACGGAGGCGTCCAGAGCCTCCACAATATTATCCTCCAGGGAAGTTGCTTGCTCTTCTTCTTCATAAACCTCATCATCCTCATATCGGACCCAGTCATCCATGATGTACTGTAGGTATGGGCACTGAGAGGAGTAAAGGGGGAGCCAACCCACTGCACACCACAAAAAACAAGTACCTAGCTCCTCAGCAGATGCTGTATGGATGTTATTGCAGCCCACAGGGCGTAGGGAGAGCAAAAATCAATGTTCTGAGGAGTGTGTGCTCCCTCCAGAGGCAGACGATTATTACAGCCAAATCAGGCCTAGTGGAATGAAAAATCCCTCGAGGCAAATAATCCTCGGAATGACTAGAGAGCGCGGGCGACGTGCGTGGCCCAAAAGCTAATAAAAAGTAGCCCAATTGGGCTACACACGCTGGAGCGATCAAAAAGCTCTCAATAAGCCGCCCGGCACATTAGGGAAGTCAACGTGGCCGTGGTGCTGTGCGATCATCAATAAAAAGGCTTAATTAGCTGCTGAGAGCAGCACGGTATTGAAAGCTCCCAGCGGGAGTGTGAACGGCAATGAAAAGCCCCAGCGGGCGGGCAACTAAAGCGGAACTCCCAGAAGGAGCGTAAATAGCAACAAAGCATGAACGGGCACACACACGCTAGCATCTAAGGCTCCTGGTGGGAGCGCGCAAGCAATTACCAGCAAACAATGCTCCCAGGGGGAGAACAAACCCTTCAGCCTGAGCGGGTGTTCAAAGCATTATAGCACGAGACACACCATCTCACCAAATGCATATATCAACATGACAACAAAGCCAATCACAATGCAATATGTAATACATTGAATTGTAATCCACTTAACTCCTTCATGAGCAGCAAAGAAAGAGGCTCAGCTACAGGATAGGGCTTGACAGGATGTGATGTGCAAGCAACGCACCATGGGAAATGCAGTTTATTTTGCATACAAAAAAGTTTTCATTGGCTGCTGTGAGTAGCAAAATAAATAGAAAGAGAAGCATAATCAGAAACCTCTGGTCCTGTAATAGAATCTTGCGTGTGTGTTTTTGAAAAGCAGATGTCTGGGGCAATCCACTGCATTATAAATTGTGAGCCAAGTCAGAGTGCTGGGCATTAACCACAATGCTATCAAACAACAATTAGAAACCTAGGGTAAATTAATTTAACAATTCTAATCAAATAAGCTTGGCAAGTCGTGAAGCATTTCCTGCAAATATAGTTTTGCTTAAGATATTTGTAAACTCAGTAACTGAAGCAGAGTTATCTGCTCCAACATCTGAGCCCTCTTACTGCTGAGGGGAGCCGTACTAACTCTTAAATGGCTCTGCACCTCTCAGATACGTATTCCAAGTTCTCTGGGTCAAGCAGGAGGTCACTGCTGACCAATGGTAGCAGGCATCTCCCCGAGAATATGACCACATCCTGTAGAGTGTAGCATTATGTTGTCCATAGTGCACCAAATCCCCCAAATTCATAATGGCTGATTTCCCAGCAGGGAGGTAAGAGAGGTAAACACACCCCTAGGATGGCTTACTTTCCATAAACACTCCCCCTTGCATCTGTGTATTCCTTCCATAAGCCTAGCTCTGGCTGAGGTGTAAAGTTAAGAGTTGTAAATGACACTAGGGCCTCCTCTTCTCTTTGAAGACCATGGTTTACGACTCCCCCCCTGCTCTGGCATTCCAGTGTAGCAGCACACTGCCCTCCCAGCATAGCTAGTTACCCCAGGGGCTCTTTATCACTTCTTCAAGGCAGCCTTTCTAATTCACTTAACTCTGACCAATCAGGACAGACCACTGGGAGGCTGAATCTGGACTTACAAACAAAAAAGGCATATAACTTCTACACTTTAGGAGAAATTCAACCATATCATATTCTTGAGTTTATTGATACCATTCAGGGAAGTCTTTGAATGGGACTTCTAGCCCTCTCCTATCAAGAGTTATTAGTAATTAACTTCCTACCATGTTAACCTATGTAACATGAGATTTGCAATGGGCAAAATTACTTGGGACATTTTTCCAGCACCAGGACTTACAAAAACATATTTTATAAGTACTTTACTTGTATCTACAGGACCCCCCACCCCATGGGACAACTAGTGGAGACTTTAGGGGTTCTGATTCTGTAGAAATATTGCAGATCCTCCTTCCACAGGGATCCTAGCATCAAAGTCGAATTTGGGCAGCACTTCATCACAATGTGGGGAATGAAATGTGAAATTTCACTTAACCCAGGGAATATAAAACTCATTTTATAGGGGTCTGCCTTATAAATACCGGACCCCCCACCACTGGGACACCTAGGGGAGACCCTGGGGGTACCTAATATGCCAAAACATTGTAGGTTATCCATTTGGTAAGTGCCCCAAACCCCAAAGTCGAGTTTGAGCACAGTTTACTTTTTAAAAGCAGTCCTGCCACCAAGGGCTACTTTTAAAACTGACCTCAGGCTTCAGCAGTGCACACATTCAATTTCAGAAAAGCTGCTGGCCTCCAAACTGCCATGCCCTATAGTGGGCTAGAGACTTCTAGGTAGCTGTAATCCTCCTGCCCTAAGATTTTAATAGGGTCTAATAGGGTAGGTCATGCCAACCACAGGAGTACCCTAACCCTTAGTGTACCCTGGTGTATGTAGGTGTTTTCACTGTATTCTAAATGTGTCTCTTTCAGCATAGGACTGGCCCTGGGCCTGGTTAGGCAGAGCCTAGGGTCAGTCAGAGTCAGTTACCACCGGTACCCTTCAGCAAATATTTGGGGGGTGCCCAGGGCACAGGATGACTTTGCAACACTGTCCATCCACCTGCTTGCTTTTTCCTAATTGATTTCATTTAAACATGGAACTCTCCTGTGTAAGAAATTACCCAGGTGCCTGCGAAGCCACACTGATGTTTATTCAGCACGAGTTTGCTGTGGTGAGGAAGATGGAGTGTGAGGAGGCTTTTCCCTCGCTTTGCCCCCAGTGTGACAGTTTGCTCGCAATATTCATTCATTTCCCCATGGGTTTGGTTATTGCAGCTGTGTAGCCCTAGATTCTATCAGACAATTGCATGATAATTAGTCTGTGAAGCGACGCCTTTGCTTGGAGTACACTCTCCCACCCTACCCCTGGCACACACACGCAAGTATTCTATTCTGTCATCCCTGCCGCAGGATGTCCACGTTTTGTTTCAGTAGGTCTGTCTAATAAGTAAAATAAGTAAATAATAAAAGTAATAAGTAAAATGCAGGCGTAAAAGGGGTCTTTGAAAGAGTAAACAAAAGGCATGCATTTCCCGTGACTTTTGTCTGTCGTAGAAGTGCACGTCCTAACAGTTTTCCTCACCGGACTCTGCATGCATAAATCTAGCAAACAAATCGCCGTTTTGTTGGCACACGCAAATCTCAGTCTTTTCCACAAGTCAGTGCTCTGCTTCTGAACAGTTTGGCACAATCTGAGGTCCTCACCTGTTTTTTTTTTCCCAAGCATATATTATTGTAGTTTTCAGGTTAGTGTATGATACAACAATGGCATGTAGAGGCCAACATAGCGTATTTTTAGTAATACAGTTATACTTGTAGTTATGTGAAAGACTAGCATCACATGCTTTGCAATAAAATGGATAACAAGAGCACAGATTAGTAATGACAAAATTGAGATGTACCAATCCCTAAACACACTTCTAGTTTGTTGTGTTTAATCACAAGTCCTTTGTGGGAACCACCGCGTTCTGAAAGCAGCAACTCTGAGTGAAAAATGCAGCATGGGAGAATGTCTTGGTTTCTGTGTCTGCAGCTCAATGCCATTCTTAACTAGACCTGCATATTTTGTTAAATTGAATGAGGGTTGATGTGGCACTTTTCAATTTTGTTGTGTTTGAGTTGCGTCCACCACTACTAGCCGTATGCAGTTTAGGGTAGTTGCAGCCATCGCTGGGCTCTGTTAGTATAATCGTTGAGAGTTAGTCAGTGGCATACCAAGGTGTTGTGAGGTTAGCAGGCTAGTGGTTGTGGGTGGAGCTTAGGGGGTGGACAGGAAGAGGAGGGGACCGACGAGGGAGAGGCAGTTAGAGTAGGGACAGGGTACAGACAAGAAGCAGAAAATAAAGTTCCTTAAAGGTAGAACCTGTGTCTGTGGTTCTTTGTAGCTGGATGCTACAACTGGCGACGAGGGTGGGATAAGCATGGACTGCAGCCCACAGCATTGAATGGAAGCACCCTGTCCCCTGCAGCGTTGAAGAGAAGGGTCCGCTGCTGTGTGAGGCTGCCAGCCGAAAAGGAGAGCAAGAGTAGGTGACCCTGCCCCTCCTGTGAGCGTGGGAGTCTGAGGGAGCCACTACCACGAGCGTTGGAACGCTCGAGCTAAGAAGAGGTTTTCGCGCCGAAAGCGCGAGCTCCGCCTGATGCGTGAGCCTCGGCACGCTATCGGCACTGAGGAAGCGGGACCGTCGAAAGTGAGCTGGGAGCCTACCCCAACCCAACCTGAGGTCTGCTGTAGTCGGGGGAGAGTGAATTGTGGGGTAGATCGCCCCACAAAAGGCCTGCTGCTAAGCGCTGCTGAGCGCGAGATAACCGGAGCTTCAGTGACTCCGACGTCGGAGAATCTCACGCCCGATGCGTGAGATTTGGCAAGCCACCGCAGAGAACCCTGCAAAGTGAGGCGGGAGCCCACCCCAACCTCACCTGACGACAGCAGTAACTTGAGGGAGCTGAATCTTGAGAATACTGCTCCTGAAGACGACTGCCGGTGAGTCCTGGGTGGAGGAAAAGAGTTGAATGCAGAGAGAGAAAGTAGTGCCTGTGGATGATCACGGCGGCCATCTTTGAGTCAGGCAACTTTCGGGACACCTTCCCTGTGCCAACTGTAGGCGGCCATTTTGAAGTCAGGCATTGGAAAAGTAACAAGCATTGGTACCTGAAAATAAACAAGCATTGGCAAAGAAACAAGCATTGGCATCTGAAAATAAACAAGCATTGGTGAGACCAAGTGAGTGTGCCAAAAACCACAACAAACACTGCAACGATGTCTGATAACGATAGAAATCCGCCGGATGCCAAGCCTAAGGTCCCGGGTGGGTCACATCTGCGAGCACCCGAACCCCTCAAAGTGACCACTGGGGGAACCATGGGTCCCAAATGGCAAGAATGGTTCGAAGAATTCGAAGATTATATCGAAGGGTCAGAAGTGACTGAGGATAAAAAGAAATTGATTGCCCTGCGCAACTTGGCGGGGCGGGAGATAGTCAAAATAATCAAAGACCTTCCTGACACAGAGGCGGACACCTATGATAAAGTGCGTGACGCATTAAATAAGAGATTCCTCCACAAAAAGAACGTCGACTATGAACGCCATACGTTTCACTCGGCTCGGCAAGGGAAGGAGGAGCCAATGAGCGTTTTCATGATGCGCCTGAGGAGACTAGCCAAGCATTGTGCCTTTGATAATTTCTCAACGGATGCGGCAATCAAGTCTCAAATAATTGATGGGTGTCACTCCGACCAACTGAGGAGACGACTATTGAGAAAGGAGCATAGCCTTGACGATATAGAGGAGATGACACGGATATTTGACCAAGCAGAAGAGTATGCGGCAGACATCGAAACAGGACACAAAGGAAGTCGCGAACAAGTGCGACGTGTGCACGCCAAGGATGAGAATCGAAGACGCTCGAGTGACAAACACTGGAGGTCACGCCCGTCACCGCGTCGAGAGCAATCAAGACATCAGCGGCGAGAACCGTGGAAGAAGGAAAGGAGATCAGAGAACGTAAGAAAATGTTTCCGGTGTGGATATGACTACCCCCATGTAGACAGCTGTCCTGCCATGGGTCAAAGATGTCGGAAGTGTGGTAGGACAAATCATTTTGAAGCGATGTGTGGAGAATACAATAAGGAGAGACGGAGCGGTGCCACAAAGACAGCTCAGCCTGAATCACGAAGAAGTGCCCCGAGAATGTCCCGATCCGGCACCCGAAGACATCATGCACGAGCCGTCCAAGGCCAAGCTGAACAGTCTTCTGGGTCGTCACACTTCAGCCGAGAGTCACGTCGGTCCAGGTGGGAACGGAGGTCACCATCCCAGGAATCTAGACCGTCCTCCAGAGACTCAACATACACCATTGAATATCTGAACTTAGCCGCAGATCCAGACCAACTGAAGACGTATCCCCGGCTGGACATCAAAGTGGGCAATCATGACACACAATTTGTACTAGATTCAGGTGCGTCCCTGAACTATATTCCAGTTACGGAATATGAAAGAATGAAGCCACGTCCTCCGCTGACCTTTGCACCAGTCAGAGTCTTTACATGGATGGCTAAGAAGCCACTTCCTTGCCTTGGGAAGTTTTCGACGACCCTCCAACATGAGGACACAATCATTCCAGCGGTCATCCATGTCATTAAAGGCCCGGAGGCGGACTGTCTGCTGAGCCGCCCGACAGCGGAACGTCTTCACCTAGTAGAAATCCTTTTCAAGGTCAGTGGAAACCAAGATGTGACCCGCCAGTTTCCCAGATTATTTCAAGGCCTAGGCAAGCTAAAAGACTGCCAAGTACGATTACATATTAATGAACAGATCAGACCTGTCGCTCAACACCCTCGACGGGTACCCTTCCATCTCCAAGCCGCTGTAGAAGAAGAACTCCAGGACTTGCTAGCAGCTGACATCATCGAGCGCACTGAGGGTCCAACACCGTGGGTGTCCCCGGTTGTCATCGTTCCCAAAAAGGACACGGCCAACAAAGTCAGACTCTGTGTGGACATGCGCCTGCCCAACACTGCAATTGAAAGAGAGCGACATCCGGGGCCACACTTGAGTGATATGATTTCGGCTCTAAACGGAGCAAAGATCTTCTCCAAGTTGGACTTAAATAAGGGGTACCACCAGCTAGAATTAGAGGCAAAATCGAGATAAATCACCACGTTTGCAACCCACCTGGGGTTGTTCAGATATAAGAGACTCAGTTTTGGGGTTTCCTCTGCAGCCGAAATATTCCAGGAAGCCATTCGACAGGTCATTCAAAACATTCCCAATACCTTCAACTATAGCGACGACATCCTCGTCTATGGTTCAGATCTGCGAGAACATGACATTGCACTCAATCGTGTTTGCCACGCACTACTAGAAGCAAACCTGACCCTCAACAAAGAGAAGTGCGAATTCCATCAAGACACACTTAAATTCTTTGGTCATATCTTCTCAGGCGCAGGCATGAAACCTGACCCCGATAAGATTGGGACTCTACACAACACCAAGAGCCCCCAAGACGTCAGTGAGCTCAGGTCGTTTCTCGGTATGGCCAGTTATTGTGCTCGATATATCAGAGACTACGCAACAATCAGCCATCCCCTTCGCCTGCTGACCAAACAAGGCCAGCCGTTTGAGTGGACTCCCCAATGTGAGAAATCCTTCAAGGAGATCAAGAAGGCAGTAGCATCTGCGGATCACCTGTCCTATTTCAACCCAAAAAGAAAAACTGAAATAACTGTGGATGCCAGCCCTGTGGGCCTTGGTGCCATCTTGGCACAGTATGACAACGATTCAGATCCACGTCGAATAATTGCATATGCGAGTCGTAGCTTGACCGACCCGGAGCGGGCCTACTCGCAGCCTGAAAAAGAAAGTCTTGCCGTAGTGTGGGCATGTGAACATTTTCATGTCTTCATATATGGAAAACACTTCACTTTAATTACAGATCACCAGGCTCTTGTCACCATTTACGGAAACCCACAATCCAAGATGCCCCCGAGAATCGAAAGGTGGGGCCTAAGACTACAGGAGTACACATTCACCATCATCCACAAGCCAGGGAAGTCAGAAAACCCGGCTGACTATATGTCCAGACACCCGGACACATCATCAGTCTCTAAATCGTCCATTGCGGAAGAGTACATACATTTCGTGACCGATCATGCTCTTCCTCCCGCTATCCCAATGGACACCATCAGAGAATGCACAGCACAAGACATCATCCTGCAGAAGGTCCTGCGCCGGATTCGACACAACAGGTGGAGGCATGATTCTCAGGATGAAGAGACTGATCCTCTCCTTAAACAAGAAATGCAGGCATTTCGACATGTGTGCAGTGAGCTGTCAGCCACCACGGACGGCATAATACTGCGAGACCAGAGAATCGTGATTCCCACTCAACTAAGACAAGGAGTGGTTGCCCTTGCCCATGAAGGACATCGGGGTATTGTGTCAACCAAACGCGCACTGAGGGAGCGAGTGTGGTTTCCGTATCTCGACCAAATGGTAGAAGCCACCTTGAAGGACTGTCATCTGTGTCAACTTACGAGCAAAAGTGACCCTCCAGCACCCCTAAACATGACCCCTCTACCGCCTGGAGTGTGGCAAGAAATTGCCATTGATTTCTATGGACCCTTGGCATCGGGCAAGTATGTGCTGGCCATCATTGATGAACACTCTAGATACCCCATTGCACGCTTTGTGTCATCTACAAATGCCGTAAGCACTCTCAAGGTATTAGACGAAGTCTTTGCGGCCTGGGGAGTTCCCTCCAAGGTTAAGACAGATAATGGACCCCCATTTAATGGACATGACTTTGCAGCATTTGCGAAACACCTGGATTTCCATCATCGTAAGATTACGCCCCTCTGGCCACAGGCCAATGGAACAATCGAAAGATTCATGGCCACGCTCAAAAAGACTTTTCAACATGCGACAGCGGAAGGGAAAGATCTACAAGTCGCCCTCAACGAGGTCCTACGAGCCTACCGGACAACTCCCCACGCTACCACAGGAAAATGCCCGGCAACACTCATGCTGGGGCGTCCTATGAGGAATCGCATCCCAACGTGGGAAGGGGCCTTACGACCATCATTGTCACCCACTCAAGATCATCAAGAAATGATGGAGACAGACCAGCGCCGAAAAGACAAAATGAAGTCATATGCAGATCACAGGAGAAGAGCGAGGTCACTCTCGTTACATGAAGGAGACCGCGTGCTTGTTAAGCAAGAACAACAGAAAAAGACCGACTGCCTGTTCAAGGACGAACCGTTATTGGTCACGAAAAGGAAAGGAACTATGGTGACTGCTGAATCAGAACAGAGACGAATCACAAGAAATATCTCGCATTTCAAGAAATTACCACACGATGCCACTGAGATCTCAATGAGTGACATGGACACTCCTGGTTCGGAAGAACCACCTTCGGTCAATTGTGAGAACACTGGTCAAATAAATGAAACACAGAGTGACACTAATCTAAGAGCAAGGTCACCACGACCTCGTCGTGACATACGTCCACCAAAAAGACTTATTGCAGAAATGGACTAAAAAAAAAAGTCAGTATGTTCATTTGTTTTGTTACAAAGGGGGGAGATGTTGTGAGGTTAGCAGGCTAGTGGTTGTGGGTGGAGCTTAGGGGGTGGACAGGAAGAGGAGGGGACCGACGAGGGAGAGGCAGTTAGAGTAGGGACAGGGTACAGACAAGAAGCAGAAAATAAAGTTCCTTAAAGGTAGAACCTGTGTCTGTGGTTCTTTGTAGCTGGATGCTACACAAGGGTTTCATAGGCCCTAGTGGAAGCATGCAAAATGGACCATTTGAATAAACTTGTTGGCTAGTAAAAGCACCAATAAGTGTGGTGCGATGGGCCCCTATTGTACTGGAACTCAATGCCACTGCACCTAGCCTGGCTGATGAGGGGTGTTACCTCGAAACCAGTCCCAGGATGCTTGTTTCTGGTTCAGGAAAGACCTGGCTTGGCAGTTCGGGCTGGACTGTTCTCATGAGGCACAGGGTCAAGACTGATTTGCATATAGCTGGTTTTGAAAAGAGGTGGCGAAGTGAGCTAAAGAACGATGATGAATTCAACCCAGATCTGTGCTTGCTTTGTTCACCCTAGGTTGCCAGTGTATGCCCAGAGGTGGGTCCATCGCTCACTTTGCCACTGGATTCAAGCTAGCCTGTCTGATGAGGGGTGTTACCCTGATACCGGTCCCCGTATGCTTGTTTCTGGTTCAGGGAAGACCTGGCTTGTCAGTTCTGGCTGGACTGTTCCCATGAGGCACAGGGTCAAGAATGAGTTGCATATAGCTGGGTCTGAACTCAGGTGGCGAACGATGATGGATTCAACCCAGATCTGTGACTGAGGTTGAGTGTCTGAAAAGTTTCAGCACTCCGTCCATCATCTCCTTGTGTTTACACTGCACCTGCTGCACCACAGATAGCCACGCTCCTTGCCACTGCTCTGCACTAATCTAGACAATGGTAGGTGTACAGTATTATATTGCCATTACCAGTGGCACATGAAGTAACATAAGATATTGTAGCACCCAGGATAATGTGCTGCATGGCTACATACTTATAAGGTCCCAGAGGCGAGACCTATGCCAGTGCTTTCATGAATGATACATTCTGAACATATATTGGCTGGCCTTTGATTGCAATGTTTCCACAAATGTAGAAAAGCGATTTTAGGGCATATGCAAATTCATAAAAGAAGCCCTGCAGCTGAGCGGTGCGAAAGCTACGGTGCTGTAATCTCAAAACAGATGCACCACCTCTTTAGTCCTCATTTTCTACGTACTAGTGTTGCACTGTGAGGGCAGCGTCAATGTTATATATGTATGCTGTTACAGCAGATGCATTGTGATCAGCCATGGCCCGTGCAGGTAAGAGCGGTGGGGCCGGGTTGGGGAGGGGGATTTGACAGATGACGACGATGGAAAATTAAATAAATAATGAATTTTCCCTCACCGTCATCTGTCGAAATCCCCTCCCACCCAGCCCCACCAGCCCACCTCTGTTACCTGCACAGGCGCCGATGGTTGTGATTGGCCTGCCCATCCCCTTTCTTCACTGAGCAAGCATGCCGAAATCCGCTAACCAAAACATGGACCTCTTTGCCCATTTAATGATGGAGTGTATATCCTCAGGGAAGACTAAATATGAAATTAGGAGCATATGTACGTTTATTCAGTTTATGACTGAATTTCCAGTTACATTTGGTGAAGTGACGTGCTTGATTGTTGTGTTGCATAAGTAAAGTGAGCACATTGTAGTCCAATCAAAAAACTGTTTATTCTCTTGTTTAACCTCACCTTGCCTGTGTGACCCAGAGACACTTGTTGGGCTAGGCCAAACCAAATGGATTCCAGCAGAAGTTTGAATGATATATCCCAAGAAAGTAAAATCAACATATTGACCATCACTGTTAATGGAAGACAGCACCATAGAAATCTCACTCTTCAAATCACTCAAGGCAATAGTATGGAGAGTCTGCTCCCTACACACTTCCCAATGCAGCACTAGGGTGAAATTATTTGCCAAGATACCCAGTTGATGAGCTGCCATACACATATATCACATATAGAACATTGACAATGAACAATGATTTATTATTGTAAATGGACAGGGTCTCTGTACTGGTATTTTAGCACCGAGAAGTCGTGAGGCGCTAAGACAAACTGAGACCATAGTTTGCAGTCTCCATGAAGGAAGCAATAGTGCTGGAGGAGAATATATTTGCCTGAATGGCCTGCACCAGGATCTAAGTATTCACTCTTGTGAGAGTGGTGGGCACAGAGCTTGTTTGGATGTGGGTTTGTGTCTGGGCTTGAGGAAGATCCCAGGCTGTCATGTCCACCTAGGAGTGAACACCACAACTCAGCAACAGCCTCCTTGACTCATGCTGCCTTTGCTTATGTGTTATACTGCTTAGTGCTGCAACTTATGCTTGCTCAGCAATGAGCCATGGCAGGAGGAGGAAGTCCTCAAGGAGGGGAAAGACTGGCAAGTGCTGGTCCACAGCCCAGCTGGCCAACTCCATAGACATATTGTATTCCAATGCCCCAAAAAGGGGGAACTACTGACTTTAGTGAGGTACTGTTGAGCGAGGACCAAAGAGGTTGCTTCACAGGGACAGTTTAAACAGCTCCCCTTGATTACTGGAATTTATCAGTAACATCTGTGTATAATGTACTGCCTTCTGTGATATCATGCCCAGCATTACATTGTCTGTGTTTAAGTTAAGTACTTCTGAGTTATGAGTATCTGACCCCCACCACCTCTCTGAGAAAGCCGAGACCTGCTAATCTGCACTCCCCCAAGGCTTAATTGCTGAAGGGATGTACTGGGCCCTTAGTTTAGGACTCAGTAGTAAAGTTAAACCCCAGCACACCATTGGTAAAAGCCTCTTATTGACACAGTTTGAATACAGTAACCACTACCTGCCCTGGGCCCCCTGAAAAAGTTCCTCTTGCATATACCTGCTTCTCTGCTATTAAACTTTGATTACGGAGCATTATGAAGTTGCCTTATGGTGATATTGGGAGTGATATAGGTATGGTTGTTCCATCATTCACACCACCCACAACAGCACTCAGCACATTGTTCAAATATGAGCTAAAATGAAACAATCACTGTGGTAGACAGAGGCCCATTTCTATCACCTGATGGCGGAAGCATTCAGTCTGTAAACATTCCCAGAGTGCATCCAATGTGTTGCTGCCTTCATGGCTTGCAGGTAGATAGACACTGATAGCAGTTCTTCCATTTAAAGAAGCTTAATGGAGCACACATCATTTGGTGGATTAGCACAACAGCAGCTGTCTTCAAGTGACCCCGAAATGAGCACTCAATGCACATTCCCTCAGCAAGACATGTGAAAATTGGTAAATTGGACTATAACAGACAATCCGCATATATAAACACCTTAACCTTTAGGAGAACCAATAATGTGAAGTTAGGAAAAAACCCCGATTGCACTTGGCCATCCTAGAGCTCAAACTATATTATGTAGTGCATTAACTAGTACTATATTAGTGGCACTCATTTAGTGCAAAATGCTATTCAGTAACCTCCATGTGCAGACCTTCGCCTCCACTTTTTCTAGCTTTTCTGTGCAGAGATCTCTGCTATGGTGGCGCTAATAAGTCCCATTATTTGAGTAGATGCGGGAGGGACAAGGAGGAATGCCTGGAAAACAGGGAATGCTTACTACAAAATTCAAGGGCTTTAGGGAAAGTAAGGAGAGGGTTAGGGATGGGCAGGCTACCTCAAATAACATCATAAACAAAAGGAATCCACAAGGTGGAAGGTGGTTGCTACCACAATGGTGGGGAGCAACCTGGGTTGTTAAAATACCCCTCACACACCAACAGGCCCCTTGGTGTCATGCTTCATCATCGGGGTCTTCGCAAAACCTCTACGGAATGCGGCGTGCTACGACTTCACGGCTACGCAGGAGCACTTTTAGGTGAACTATGTGTTTGGTGTGTGTGGGTAAACAATGTGAGTGGTGAGGTGAAGGTGAAAAAATTCAAAAATACCTGGCACGTGAGTACAGAAAAATTTATTAAGTCTCCGGCTGGTATTATTAAAAGAGTGCTGTGATGGTTGTGGTCTACTGATTAGGGTAACCCAACCATGTCAGTGCGTCGACATGTTTCGGAGTTTGAAGAACTCCTTCTTCAGGACGAGGATATGCACTACTTATCCCCACCTTACTCACATGTGTGTAGATATAAAAGTGTGCTCTACAAAAAAGATATGGTGAAAATGTACCTATCTATGTTTAAAGTAAGGTCCGTTGCGCCCAATTGGCGATTCAAGACACCTGAAAACAGAAAAGTCAAATCAAAAACAAGAAATTACATGTTTTTTTAAACTTTTTGCTGTGTAAAATACACAGGGGGTAACAAGGAACAAAAGTGAAGGTCCAGGAACCCTGAAAAAAGGAAAAAAAGAAAAAACGAATAACACAATAAACAAGACACACAATCAGGCATAATATCTGGTGGGACCACTGAGGGAAAAAGGTCCTCATACAGATGTATTGCTTACTTATGGAAAGAGGTTTACATGGCCTCATGAGCCACAGCGTGTAGGGGGGGTCCGTTCTGCCAGGTAAGGCAACCTGTGAGGTATTCAAGGAAATGGATCAATATGATGTAAACCCTCGTTTTTGTTGAAAGTATTACACATCACATCCACACATTCATTCACACTCACGGTTACTTTCAGGGCTTCCTGACTTCCTCCCTCTTCACGCGGCTCCGACGAGTGAATTATGAGTTACAGGGAGGGTTATTTATAGTCTAGAAAGAATCAATTGGCCGCTAATTGAAGGCGGAAACAAGCCCATAAAAGTATAATGCTTGTGGGCTCTTTGTCGCTTCTGCGCGCATCGGGGATGTGTTCCCGCACGACCACGCATGCGCGCCGGAGTGGTGGAGGCCGGCCGCGCATGCGCGGTAGTGTATCATCGCTGCTCGCCTGATGCGCATGCGCCAAGGAAAGACGCATGCGTCTTGGTATACGGAGGATGTTTTCAGCGATAACTTTGGGTGATTGCTACAGGATTTTAAACTGCTGGAAATGCTTGAAAAAGTGGTCAAACAGATCCTAATTTTGGGAGATTGTAGGAAAAAGACTACTGCCAGTACAGAGATCGAGTTTATCGCTACTGTCATTTGTGAGAAAAGGGAAAAGGTCAGGGTATTGACCTGAGTCAAATAATAAAAATGAAAGAATATATATATATATATAAAAAAAGAGGAAACTATATACATATACATAAGGGGAAGCAAGTTTCAGAAGCTTGACACATCGGCTACATAGGTTCTGATCACAAAACCCCAATTGAGTTGTCGGTGCAGCTATTCCATGTAAATCTAGTTTATGCAGCACGGTCACCTAAGTGATGAGTTTAGACTCATTCAGGTAGATACCGCATGGCCGTTAGTAGGCGTATTTGGCAGGTCTCATGGGTTTTTTAGCGTACTTGGCTCCATGGGATGTTTTCCTTGCGGCAAGGAGTATGTAGGAATGACCACACGTGCAGTGAAAACGAGAATTAACGAACACAAGAGCAATGTAAGGTGCAAAAAACAGACAACAAAAATGGCATCTCATTTTCTTGAAGCACAGCACTGTGTGAACGACATACATTGGACTGTTATTGAGCAGTTACCATCAGAAAGAGGCTTATTTGAGAAAGAACAGAGATGGGTGTTTCGTCTGGGCTCAGACGTGACAGGGTTGAACGACTCCATCCCATGGAGCCAAGTACGCTAAAAAACCCATGAGACCTGCCAAATACGCCTACTAACGGCCATGCGGTATCTACCTGAATGAGTCTAAACTCATCACTTAGGTGACCGTGCTGCATAAACTAGATTTACATGGAATAGCTGCACCGACAACTCAATTGGGGTTTTGTGATCAGAACCTATGTAGCCGATGTGTCAAGCTTCTGAAACTTGCTTCCCCTTATGTATATGTATATAGTTTCCTCTTTTTTTATATATATATATATATTCTTTCATTTTTATTATTTGACTCAGGTCAATACCCTGACCTTTTCCCTTTTCTCACAAATGACAGTAGCGATAAACTCGATCTCTGTACTGGCAGTAGTCTTTTTCCTACAATCTCCCAAAATTAGGATCTGTTTGACCACTTTTTCAAGCATTTCCAGCAGTTTAAAATCCTGTAGCAATCACCCAAAGTTATCGCTGAAAACATCCTCCGTATACCAAGACGCATGCGTCTTTCCTTGGCGCATGCGCATCAGGCGAGCAGCGATGATACACTACCGCGCATGCGCGGCCGGCCTCCACCACTCCGGCGCGCATGCGTGGTCGTGCGGGAACACATCCCCGATGCGCGCAGAAGCGACAAAGAGCCCACAAGCATTATACTTTTATGGGCTTGTTTCCGCCTTCAATTAGCGGCCAATTGATTCTTTCTAGACTATAAATAACCCTCCCTGTAACTCATAATTCACTCGTCGGAGCCGCGTGAAGAGGGAGGAAGTCAGGAAGCCCTGAAAGTAACCGTGAGTGTGAATGAATGTGTGGATGTGATGTGTAATACTTTCAACAAAAACGAGGGTTTACATCATATTGATCCATTTCCTTGAATACCTCACAGGTTGCCTTACCTGGCAGAACGGACCCCCCCTACACGCTGTGGCTCATGAGGCCATGTAAACCTCTTTCCATAAGTAAGCAATACATCTGTATGAGGACCTTTTTCCCTCAGTGGTCCCACCAGATATTATGCCTGATTGTGTGTCTTGTTTATTGTGTTATTCGTTTTTTCTTTTTTTCCTTTTTTCAGGGTTCCTGGACCTTCACTTTTGTTCCTTGTTACCCCCTGTGTATTTTACACAGCAAAAAGTTTAAAAAAACATGTAATTTCTTGTTTTTGATTTGACTTTTCTGTTTTCAGGTGTCTTGAATCGCCAATTGGGCGCAACGGACCTTACTTTAAACATAGATAGGTACATTTTCACCATATCTTTTTTGTAGAGCACACTTTTATATCTACACACATGTGAGTAAGGTGGGGATAAGTAGTGCATATCCTCGTCCTGAAGAAGGAGTTCTTCAAACTCCGAAACATGTCGACGCACTGACATGGTTGGGTTACCCTAATCAGTAGACCACAACCATCACAGCACTCTTTTAATAATACCAGCCGGAGACTTAATAAATTTTTCTGTACTCACGTGCCAGGTATTTTTTAATTTTTTCACCTTCACCTCACCACTCACATTGTTTACCCACACACACCAAACACATAGTTCACCTAAAAGTGCTCCTGCGTAGCCGTGAAGTCGTAGCACGCCGCATTCCGTAGAGGTTTTGCGAAGACCCCGATGATGAAGCATGACACCAAGGGGCCTGTTGGTGTGTGAGGGGTATTTTAACAACCCAGGTTGCTCCCCACCATTGTGGTAGCAACCACCTTCCACCTTGTGGATTCCTTTTGTTTATGATATTTACTAGGGGAGACAGAATCCACACCTTCCTCTCCCTCTCCCTCTTTTGTTAAGGATTACCTCAAATAACACCCACCCATAAAAAATTAACCCATTTCTATTCACACACTGCATTTATAAAGTCACTATAGCCTTAGGTGACAGAACAGTGCATCCTTGGAGTAAATCAAGCACCACATATGGCCACTTAAAGGTAGAGCAGCGCACGCCCTTAGGAAATAATGGAAGATGGAACTTTAAAAAACACCACCTAGAAAGTAATGCTAGAAAGTAAAATGTGTATATTACCTACTGGCGGTTGCCAGTAGGTAGTTACAGTTAGGACCTATTTTCCATAGGAAATCCGCAACATTCTATTCCCAATAACTTTGGCGCCGGTTGACGAATCTTTGACAAATTTTTGAAACTTTTGGCCAACTCCGGTCCGCTCCTATCCTGAAAGTCTCGGGGTGATTCTTCAAGCGAGGGCCGAGAAAATAGGGGGTCCCAAAACGTGTTTTCCCCATGCAATTTTCCATAGGAACCTTTAATCGCAGCTACAGCCCGAACTGCTGAACGGAATTATACCAAATTTGGCAAAAAGGTAGCCCTTGGTTCAGAGTCGTGCCTCTTAGTTAAATGGTGTAAATCCACGTACTAGTTGCTGAGAAAATCAAAAATAAAATCACATATATATCTATGGACGCAGTGGATCCGCGTACTCTGCCGAGCACGAGCTTTTTGCCAATTGGCTGTCAATACTCCAAACCAGGAAGTGTTGGCAGCCATCTTGTGCCTCGGTAAATCCGAGGCACAAGAAAGCAGAAAAAAAACCTTGCAAAACGCAAAAAGGGGGCAGGGCAGATATACCCTGACCCCCTAGGCCTGCTTTTTAAAAAAAAAAAACAGCAAGATCAGGGTGCGTGGATCCTGCCGATAAAAAAAAAAAACGAATAGCGGTCTCCCGCGCTTTGTTGGTAATTAGCCACGGGGGCCAAATCGCAGGGGCAAGATCAACAACAAAGTGTGCAGGGGCCCAATCCCCCCCACACTGCCCCGGGGACCGCCACCCCCCCGGGGCAAAACATTAATAGTTGCGGGGGGCACACGGCCCCCCCGCAGCCCCATGGACCGCCACCCCCAGGGCTTGTGAATGTAATAATGGGGGCCTCTTAGGCCCCCCAAACACCGGGGACTGCCACCCCCGGGGCTCGACTTATTTTGGATTGCGGGGCAGCACACTGCCCCCCCCGCAGCACCGGGGATCGCCACCCCCCGGGCTTTATTTTTTTTTAAAATACCCTGTATAGCCCCAGGGACCGCCACCGCTCCGGGGCTCTAAATATTTCAATTGGGGGATCCGTGACGGACCCCCCAGCCCCGAGGACCACCACCCCCCGGGTATTCGGAAATGGTGGAGGGGGGCCGCGCATCCCTTTCCTACTGTGGAAACGCGCCCTGTGGAGCGTTTTAAGTTGGGGGATTAACTCTCTTTCAATACTGAGGGTCCCTGAGGGCCAACTAGCCAAACAGGTATCTCCAGTATGCGCCCGGGAGCTGCGTTGCAGGTAGGTGTTCAGAGCCCATGCCCCTTTTTACACCTCTCTGCAACGCAGCTCTGTGGCGCCTACTGGAGGTACCTAGTGGGCTAGTTGGCCCTCAATCCTGAGGGACCCTGGGGCCAACTAGCCCACCAGGTGCTTCCATTAAGCACCAGTGCGCTGCGTTGCAGAAAGGTGGTGCAGGCTGTGCCTCTTTTTACACCTCTGTGCAATGGCGCTTACTGGACGTACCTGGTGGGCTAATTTGACCGTAGGGACCCTCAGGATTCAAGGGGACTTAATCTTCCAACTTAAAACGGCCACAGGGCATGTTTACACAGTGGGAAAGGGAGGGGACGGGGCCTGAGGTGACGTGTGCAAACACGCCTGTGGCGCGTTTTAAGTTGTGAAATAATTCCCCTTCAATCCTGAGGGCCCCTGGGCGCTAACTAGCCCACCCGGTGCTTCCAGTACGCGCCACTGCGCTACGTTGCAGAGAGGTGGTCCAGGCCGTGACACTTTTTACACCTCTCTACAACGCAGCTCTGTGGTGCTAACTGGAGGTACCTAGTGGGCTAGTTGGACCCTAGGGACCCTCAGGATTCAAGGGGACTTAATCGCTCAAATTAAAATGGCCACAGGGCACATTTACACAGTGGTGAAAGGAGGGGACGGGGCCTGAGTGACGTGTGCAAACACGCCCTGTGGCGCGTTTTAAGTTGTGGAAATAATTCCCCTTCAATCCTGAGGGCACCTGGGGGCTAACTGCCCACCCGGTACTTCCAGTAAGCACCACTGCGCTACGTTGCAGAGAGGTGGTCCAGGCTGTGACACTTTTTACACAATCTCTGCAACGCAGCTCTGTGGCGCCTACTGGAGGTAGCTAGTGGGCTAGTTGGACCTTAGGGACCCTCAGGATTCAAGGGGACTTAATCTCCCAACTTAAAATGGCCACATAGCGTGTTTGCACAGTGGTGAAGGGTGGGGACGGGGCCTGAGGTGACGTGTGCAAACGCCCTGTGGTGCATTTTAAGAGGTAGTTTTAATCCCCCTGCCGTATTATATGCTAGGGGCTTACAGAGGAGGTCATGCTAATCACAGGCGGACCCCAACGCATAGTGTTCCCTAGTGTATGTAGGTGTTTTCTCTGTATTCTAAGTGTCTTTTAACATAGCACTTGCTCTAGGACTGGTTAGTCAGACTCAGTTACCACCAGTATTCGTCTGAAAAAGTGATGTCATCAGTGATGTCATTTGAGATGTCATCAGTGATGTCATGGATGATGTCACTGACCATGTCATGAGTGATGTAATTTTTGACGTCATCAGCAGTGCATTGCGGGCGTGCGAGTTATAGTTAACTAACTATAACAGGGGAATTTCAATGGTTTTGTACGAGTGAAATGTCCAGCTATCTATAACGCCCCTGAAACCTATGGTTTTTTCAGTGAATTTCTAAGGTTTTTAAATGCTAATTCCTAACTATAACGTGCCTCAAACCTATGTTTTTTCCAGTAAATATTTATATATATATAGAAATGCCAGAGCTGTAAGGCATGTAAACATGGCATAAATAAGACCCATTTTATCAGTCCTTTTCATGATACTCCTGTAGCCATTAGACAGAAATTGGGATGCAAGACCGAGTATGTTGTTTACGTACTAGTGTGTCCATGTGGCCTACAATATGTGGGGAGTACTCGTCTCCCGGCCCACAAGCGCATCCTCCAACATTTACGAGCGATCATTGGGAAAGATCAGGCATACCCCGTGGCCAGACACTTTGAGAAACACCATCAAAGTAATGCAGATCTTTTGAAGTACTATTTGGTTGACTCTGTACTACCCTTAAGGAGGGGAGGAGATAGAGATGGTAAACTTCGTCTCTTAGAAACACGCTATATCCTCGAACTAAATAGTAAACAGCCTGGGGGATTGAACCATAGTGAGGATCTTTACACATGTCTTTGATGATCTATGGTTCTTTTTAAAGAATTTTCTTGCAGGACACCGGGATGTCGTTTGAGCTAAATGAATTTGTATGTTAATATGTACATTAGGCAGCCTCTGAATATTTGTATTTCTATTTGAATAATAGGTACAATTTTAATGCACTGTCACTTTATTGAAAATTGAATGACCCCCTAGGAAGTACATAGTAGAGAATGGGAATTCACGTAAATTTGAGGTAATTTAATGGAGAATTGAGGTTTGGTGCTTATCTAATAGTGATATTGGTTTGACATTGAATCAGATTATAATTAAACAGGGTCAGGTATTAAAACCTATGAATTGAAGGTTGCAATTTTATATTTAATGATCTGAACATGTCAAGGGTATTTATACCCATTAAAGATAATAAAAGGGCTACTTTTAGTCTGTTTTATGTGGCAAACTAGAATCAATGGAATACTTGTAAATAGGGTGTAAATATATGAAATTAGAATATGGATCTATACATATTTTTAAGGAAATAGAATTTTCTTTTCTTTTCTTTTTGTATTGAATATTCTTATTGGGTTGTTTCCCTTTTATATATATGCCTGCCTTCTTACCCTGAACAATATCTATGGAGAGTGATCAGCAAAATGGATACGTATAATGAAATGTTATTTTTGCTTGGATGATGCACTTTAAACCAACAAACAATGTAGAGCACTATGCTCAAAACTCTGTTTTCTCCACTAGCTGTGAATTGGTGTATATCCCTTTTAATTTTAAAGGTTGAAGTACTGACCATGTGATTATCACACTATATATGTCACTTCCTTCTTCTTGACATGACATGTGATCAAGCCTCGGCTGAGGCGAAACGCGTCATGGCGACTGGTGGCGTTTAAATGCACAATAAAACTCACTGGAACGAGAATCACCGAGTTTGTGGCTTTTTTCGAACTTTCGTTAAGCAGCAGAAGCGGATGCCAAGCTGGTTTTCGAGACTTGTGGAAATATATATATATATATATATACACGCAAATATATATATATATCTACATACATAGGTATATATATATATATATATATATATACACACACACACACACACAAGATACTGTGCATTCCTGTGCTTTCAGCTAGCGCAGGCGTACAATTTGGTGGCAAGCACCAATAGAGGTAACCTTGTTCTGCGTTGTTGGCAGGATTGTTTTTGGGCAGGAAGGGACACCTTCCTGCACAAAAGCAATCCATGGAGGTGTTGTCCTCATTCTATGTGTTGCTTCAGAATTCAGCACACATGAAAGAGGAAAAAACTTGGGGAAATGAAAACATTTCTCCTCGTTACACCTGCTTATTGTTTTATTTCCACACCACGAGTTCAGTCCTGTCCTTGTTCTTAAATCTGGTACTTCTTTTCCCTGAGCTCAGTGTTCCTTGTTCTATTTCCTTTTGTCCTCTTGTGTTTGTGTTGGTCTTTGTTGTTCTCACTGAGGGTGCTTGTGAGATTCTGAGGTTTGGTGCCTCTCCACAGAGACTCACTCAGCACTCTTTTCCCATAAAGTCTGCTGGGTATGTTCCCTGACTCTGTGAGAATAACTCTTGTCTGGCTTTTGTACAAAGTGTTCCTCTTGCAGAGATTTCCCAAGGAGCACACAAACTATCATGTGAGATAGGTTATTACTCGTGCAACAATTTGTACGGTCATCTAGCCTTCTCGTGATTTATAGTTCAATGTATGTCTAGTTTGCATAGTTGTGTGTTTGCAGGAATTCTAATATTCAGTTCCAATGACACAATCCTGACATGTTCAAGTCCACAAATTCTGTCTTGTCCTTTCCCGTTCCAACGTTCAAGCCGCTCTGTTGTATATACGTAACCTCTTCTGTTGAATTACCCTATCTTTGTTCAGGTCAGACTCTGCTTACTTTTTAATTCTCTTATGATCTCCATCGAGTTCCTGAAAGGCCCATCTTTTTCAGACCTTTGGTCATGATTGCTTCTTCCACATTGCTTCTACTCCACTGCTACCACATACCATCACTTGACCACCTGATCCTAACGACAAAATTATCATTAGTTTGACCCATTTGCTTGGACCATTTCAATAAAAGTTTGATTAAACTACTCTTCACTCCAACAACAACATTTATATACTAACCTTAAGAAATGCTAAATATTTACCTTGATTAATATAAATTACATGTATTAAATAGCTAAACTTATTATTATTAACTTATATTACAGTAATTTAGGGATGGTCTCTCCTATTATTTTAATGTTAATATTAAGTATGCATATACATACATGTATACAATTATTTTGCTTTCAATTAACATTAACTTTTTTTGCTATTACAAAAGGGTAAGCTAACTCTTACCAGTGCCCATTACAAGTGATGTGGTAAATTCTTCTTATATATTGGATGCTTACTTTAGCTAATTTATTCTAAACCTTTAATTTGTTTTTATTTTTAAATTACTATGTAAACTACTGATGTACTTACTCTAAATTCAAATTCCGGATGCTTTATTCGAAGTAATGGTATCTACAATGTCTTTTGTCTTCCTGGTGCTCTGAAATCACGTGATTGGAAGCAGAGGCAGATGCTGCAGGGGTGGTCACTGAAGGAGCTCACTGAGCGGACCCAGTGGCAAGTGAGCTGGTGCTTAATTTGTAAAATAATAAGTACCAGGGCTTTTGTCAGGAGGACACTGGTGCTTGCGCCATCAACTCCCCATTTGAGCTGTCAATAACAGCACAAAACCTACTTCTAACCATCACAGACGTATATGTGTGACAATACAGACTTTTCTAGGCCCCCAAAGCTATGGCTTGGGTGGTAGGTATAAATATTTGTTATGTATATATTGAATTCATTTACAACTGTTGTTGTCCTTGTCTCTAAAATAGACAAATAGCACCACTATGTGGCAGACTGTCATAAGTGCCGGTGTTGACACCTAAGAGCCGGTGCCAAACACCAGAAACCACGGGCTCAAATTAAGCACTGCATAGAGCTTTACTGGAGGCACCGAAGTGTAACACACAGGAGAGTGTTGAGAGACACAGCAGAGGGGAACAAGTACAGCCTCACTAATTTAGTTTGAGTCTGGTATCTCGTTTCTTAGAGCTAAGTGGTCTATTACGATGGCGGGCGGACAAAGTCCGCCTACTATCGTAACGGTGTGTGGGACTGTCCACCAGGGGTGCGGAGGTCCCACACTTGCAATTAGGATGCCACCGTGGCGGTGGCATCCCCCATTCCCAGCATTGTGCTCACAGCACTGTCCGCCACAATGCTGGGAATGCATGTTGTGCATGGGCATGCACAAGGTGACAGGCACTGCGCGGTGCCTGTCACCTTGTCCATGCCAATGCAGGGGGGTACCATAGGTACCCCCATGTGCACCCCCCACCCCCTCAACATCCTGGGGGTCTGCTACAGGCTCCCAACAGTGAAAAACGCATGCCATTCCATGGCAAAGGCTGCTCTCTGCCCGCATTCTGATATAGTTGGCGGTGTCTTACAGACACCGCCACCATATTGTGGCAGTTTTCCGCCCGGTAGACATATCGACTGGCCTAAAAGCGGCGACGCTCTTCCCATCCGCTGCGGACCCCCCAGCCATCCTAATGTGGCGGGGGGGTCAATCATGGAAGGATGGTGGGTGGATCGCCCCCGCCGGTCCGGCTGTGGCTACCGCCGGCCTGGCGGGGGCGATCCGCCCGCCATCCTAGGCCCCTAAGTCTCAATACTTTCGTGCGAGCCCCATATCTGGTTGTACAGCTTCTCTTCCTGGTTGTGGGTTTCTTGTAATGATGCTAGTCTCTTTCATTGGGGACAAAGTCTTACTTATTGGATGTGGGTTTTCATAGTCTCACTCTTTGGGAGTGAATATCACATCTTGGAGCACAAAACCCTGTGCAAGTCTTAAGTCTTGGAGCAAAGTCTCGCTTATTGGGTGTATGTTTCACTTCTTGGAGCAGTGCCTCACTCAAGGAGTGTGAGAACCACACCTTGTTGCACAGTCTTTTATTGGGTGTCTCACTCACTGTGTGTGACTTTCACTTTTTTAGAGCATTGTCACTCTGATTGAATCTTGCATCTTAGAGCACAGTCTCACGCTGTCTGTGTGAGTCTCACACCGTGGTGTCACTCATTGATATGAGACCCGCACCTATAAGTACCGTCTTTTTCACTTGGTGTGAGTCACACTTCTTAAACCACAGACTAATGTTCGCATTGATTTTACAGATGGTTCACAATCATTCAGTTCTCATTCTCGTTATCAATTGACTGAGGTCTCTGCTCTGCTACAGCCTGGTTCGGAGAGGAGACGTGCAATGTGCAGGCCAAGCTATCAATAGACACATTTCTACTTAGAGCAATCAGATAGAAAATGTGGGCATCTTTTGGGAAAATGTGCATTACCGTGAACTCTGCCAGTGCCCCTCTTAAGGGATGAAAACTCTAGTGAAACAGTAATGGTGAAAACTATGCATCACTGACGATGCCAATTATGGAAACGTCTCTGCCTACACAAATACAGCACCACACCAAGTCTAACTCGCAGGCCCTCCCTGTTCCCCGAAATGTCAACAGGAAATGCAGACAGAAGTCAGTCTCGTCCGAGGCGGGTAAAGTTTATTTTAATGGCATACAAAGGGTTCCAACCTGGGATTTCCTGAATCTCTAAGCAGGTAATAGAAACAAACCAGCAGTGTAAACAGTCTCCATTAGAGGCTACCTCTGTCCCACTAGTTATCACAGATTCAAATCTATTTCCCACAAGGCATTGTAACGACACAGAATAAATAAACAGGTCAACATCAGATACAGTGATAATCAGGATAATGAACTAGTAATCGCTGTGAGCATCAGAAAGCACTCTTGTCATTTCCATGCATCCAACCATGGCACTTGACGCAAACCCAGAATTACAAAGATTTGTGGGCATGGGTTTGAGCCAAAATGGAGGACCTACCGAACTGTGGCATAACCAAGACACATATCTTCATTTCTCCTCGTTATTTCCTCTTTACATGTGTGCAGCATTTTGCAGCACACATGCAAAGAGGAAAAAGCCTCAAAGGGTAGTTGTTGTGCAGGAAGGTGCTCCTCCTTCCTGCACAAAAACTATCCTTCCTACCTATCCAACTACCAACCTTCCTCCTCCCCGTCTGTTGATTTTGACCAAAAACTATCCTTACCATAACCCAGGTCCCTTTGTGCCATGGTGCAGTGGTACTGGATTTGGCTGTAGGCAGCACACGGTGCAAGGAGAGATCAGAGCTGCCATGTCTTTGTGGATATGGCGCAGTCCTGCTCTCTCCCTCTCATGCAATGCACCACAGACCCTTCCCTGGCTGTGCTTGTTGTGGGCATTGTTCGTAAACATGCCCCTAAATGTTCACCAAGATATGTGTGCTATTGATAGTGGCAAAATGAAGGATATTTTCACAAATGGCAACCAAACTGGCTGCCATCCTGTGCCCTATGGGCGTTTTATGAGGAACGGAAAGAAAATGTATACTGTAATGGCAAGACAATAATGTGACACTGACAAGTAAGCACAGCAAAAATGTTTGACCTCATGAGTTTGTTAAAGGAGGCTGTACATTTAAACAAAAGGTAGCATGTCTTTGCTGAGGGAAACATGGTGCTTAGGTTAGAGTGATTTTCGAGAGGAAACAGCCTAAAGAAATCAGATGTAACTTTCTCAGACGAAACTGGCAAAAAGGTTCTCCAGTTACAGTGACTGCAGCCCTGAAGAGATGTGTTACATCCTGCTTTTCCTCCTTCTCTGTCCTTCTTTAGTGTTTGTTCTAAGCTGCTCAGCCTGTATCTATGATGTCACTTTGAGTTCCTTTGTGTATGATTGATTACACTGTGAGTTATATCTGAGGCTGAGCAGCAGGGCAGCTGCTCCCGGTGGGGCCTTAACTGTGGCCTTTTCTAATTTACATTCTTGCTTGTATCCTGTACATTAATTCTAGATTACTAAGAATAAACCACATCTGGACGCAGCAACACAAGGATTCATCTTTTATTTGTTGAATTTTACAAGAGCACAGCTCTAAATATTGTTAAGGGGCTGGTGTGCTTATGAGACTCTTCCTGGAGTAGCTGGTCATCTGCAGCATCAGCATCCAGATGATTGGCGTGGCCCTTTGTGGATGTGTCCAAACCTCTATTCATAAAACATAAACAGCAATGGACTACAGTGAAATACCAGAAATGGGAGAGGGGTACGTTTATTAAACTGCTCCTGGTGTGGCATCACGGGGGACTCAGCAGTTTGAAAGATTTACTTCCTGAAGTCTCCATTGTTGTTAATATGAACTCCATTTGCACCCAAAAGTTGTTTCTTATCCACATTGTCCTCTTATCTCTAGTGATGGACCAGACTGGTCAAGGGCAGAGGCTGAGTGTCCTACGACAAGCTGTTTGAATGTGTGGCAAGTGTGGAGGTCTGGTGATACAAGGTTCAAAAGGAGGTACTTGTTTGCCAAAATGTGCAGTCCGTGTAATGTAGCTTCCAATTGGTTACCCTAGCCACTCAACAGCAAATGGGATGCTCTTGAGGGGCTAAGAATTGGACAAAAGGTCATCGTTGTTATCTCATCAGGGGTCAAAGGCTGCGTGATGTCACCAGCCCTACCCCAGCTATTTTAGTGAGTTGTCGTCCATGGAGGCAGCAGAGTGACTGATTTTGCCAACCCCACACTGTCCTGCTGCGCTGCTTCACAAATAAGCATGTCCGGAGCTGTATAACTGGAGGCTGTCGTCTGCAAGTCACAAGCAAGTGTTTCCGGGATGATATCACAGAAACATCCGCCTGTCCTAGCATGGCCGATAAGAGTGGGCCCATTCTCAGTTCACGCATTTCTCCTGGTGATAAGCTTATTTGCAATGTATTCTTCAATCCAGGGAGTGCCGGGTTTTACACAGGGTCTAAGAAACACTTGATTTTTTAGCTCCAATCTGCAGAGTAAGAAAAATGGTGTCAGTGCTGATCATCCACCAACATGGTACAACCACAACCATGTTAACGAAACATTGGTTGTTTTGTCTGACTGCAGAGGGTTCAGTGCATGCATGACGAACACATATAACAGAAAGCGCGTCTGAAAACAGGCTGCACAGAGTGGGAGTACCAATAGAAAAAAAAAACAAGCATTGGCAAAGCCAATAGGTCTCAACTTTGAGACTTATTGCTTTTCTCAATGGTTTTTACCAAACCTTACGACTTCCCAGATGCTGCCCAGCATGGCTAAATTCTGATTTAAAAAGCCTATTACACGGCAGGCCATGTCATTTTGTAGGCGCATGCAGAACGCATGCTCTCGCCTACAAAATGACGGAACAGTTTTTTTTTCTTTATTTTTGCCGAACTGATTTGGTCTGGCAAAAAAAAGCAAGGAAATGACAGTGACAATAAAGTCAACCAATTGTAAACAATGGGCAGACTTTAAGCCCGCTCTTAGTTTTTGGCAAGCTCAAACAAGGGTTTCTTCAAACAGACAACTGTGCTGACTGGTAAAAAGGTAGATTCTGTCAGGTTTCACATTTTTGTGAAATATTTCACCCAGCCCTAGACACAACATTTTCATTATTCCTTCACGCATAAAAAATACCAAAACTAAAATCATTTGCATTTCGGTAAAGAAAGCTTGTCAATAACCAGAATGTGTTTCTATACACCACAAGAATTCTATGGGCCAGATTTAGAAGCCCATTGTGTCACCACTTTTCATGATGCACCGGCAGTGCATTTCACTGCCCCATTTTTACAAGGTCAGGAAAAGCCACCCTGCTCAACTTTTCCTGTCGTTGTAAATACTTTGCATGAAAGGGGCGTTCCATGGATGTTGCTCAGGGTGGTCCCCCACAGCACCCATGGAACTAGACACATTTCTAGATTTATGAGGAATCGTAAACCTGGAAATGCGTTAAAATGCTACTCCACCCTAGGGGTGGCATAGCGAGGGGCAACCAGGAGAAATATTTTCATTTCTCCTAGTTTTTTCCTCTTTCAAAACATTCTGTATTCAACAGCACGCATTGAAAGAGGATAATGCCTGTAGTGATTGTTTTTGTGCAGGGAGGTGCCATGTCCTGCACAAAAACAATTTCCCCATGATGCAGGCAACCTTGCACCATGTTGCAAGGGTGGCTGCGTCGGCGCATGGCAGCTGTTTGTGCGCCAGCGCAGGGGAGAGCACAGGAATGCAGCATATTATTGTAAATATGTCAAAGGGAGGTGCAGCCAAAGGGCTTGCGGTGCCGCGCTGAGGCACTTTCTTGTAAATCTGCCCCTTAGTGAGTAACTGTCATGAACTTAGGGCTTGGGCCTATCGCAAATGCAGAATTTGTGTACAAACTGATACTGGAAAATACTGCCCCGTCTCAGGTTGATTTTTGGAGCTATCACAAGTTCCACATCTTGCATCGGAGAAAATGTGCAAAATTGTATTTTTAAACGCTACTTTACTCATACACAATTTTCTCCTGGCTGAAGCGGCAGAAAAATGCAGGTCCAAAATTTAGGCAATTCATGTGGTATTCACTAAGTGTGGTACCAGGTGCAAATAAGTGTTTTTGCTCACCTGCGCACTTGGCGCAGCAGTTAGAATCTAGCTGTTAATCACAGAAATAAAATTACAGTAGTACTAAAACAATGATCATAGAATGCTGCTCACTAGGGAATAGATAGATATTTTATCATGCCCACATGGCATAAAAACACATTTTGATTTTGAGGAAGCTTATAAAACGAATACGACACGATTTAATATTAGATTTTATATTCTCACAATAATGCATTTATTGACTGAGTGGAAACTCTCCCCCTCAATTAAGTCAAATTATGGACTTGGTGAACAATCATTAATGACCTCACAATGCTGGAAGGTAACGGATATGGCCTCGCAGAAATCACGTCCCATATATGGCGGGTGTCTTTGATAATCCTTTAAAAGTGTTCTTAATCACAAATTCTACAGAAGGGACAAGACCACACGTGCTACATTAGGTACTGCATCACAGATACAACATAGTATGCTTCTGTACAGATACTACATTTTATTTTTGACCGCTGGCACTAAGGGGCTTTTTTTAGAAGCCCCTATCGCTACCACAACATCACTTTTAAAGATTTTGTGGTGGCGATAGGGGCTTATGCCTTATTTACAAGGCAGCTTTAAGCCACTTAACGTGGCTTAAAGCTGCCTTGTAAATAAGGCACCCTTTCATGCTATACTTAGCGTGAAAAGTGCGGGTGTTGGGTAATGGGTGTTGTGGTGGGCGTTCCACCGCAACACCCATTAATTTTGATGTGCAGGAAGGGACACCTTCCTGCACATAAACAATCACTCACCTCAATGCAGGCACCCTTTCACTACGGTGCAAGGGTGCCTGCATTGGCGCTAGGCAGCTTTATTTTGCGCTAGCACAGGGGGAAACGCTGGGCTGCACCTTATTCTTGTAAATATGGTGCAGCCCTGCGTTTCTAAAGTGACTGAGCGTGTCCTAAGCCTTCTTGGCTTAACAAAGCGCTTTGCCACTTTCCTTGTGAATGCCCCTGCCTATATCACAGGTATATGAGTCAATGTTTAAGCACATATTGTAGGCCCGTTGACAGAACCCAGAACATGTACTCGGCCAAAGACTCTACACACAGACTAGTGTTTGTTTGACAACAGATAGCGCAGAATGCGTGACCAAAGATACCGCGTGTTCCGTCATCGGACATCAGTGTCACAGGTTGCGTAGTGACAGATATTTTAGTGTGCTTAGCCACAGATACCTGAGAATACCTGACTACAGATACCACAGCTCGTGCTAAACACAAGATACCACAGTTGTGAGTGACTCTCTGATACCACAGAATGCCTGACCACAGATACTGCAGTGTATGCTCCTCCAACAGACATCTGTGCCACAGGGTGTTTTTTGTCAGTTATGACAGTGTGCTGGCCCCAGATACTATGGAATACCTGACTACAGACACCACAGCCTATGCTAAACCCCGGATACCACAATGTTCAGAGGCCTCAGAAACCACAGATACTACAGTGCATGCTCGGCCACTGGACATCTGTGTCAAAGCAAATGTATTGACAGATATGTTACTGTGCTTAGTCACAGATACCTGAGAATACCTGACTACAGATACCACAGCATGTGGTAAACCCAAGATACCACAGTATGGGAGTGACCACAGATAACCACAGAATGTCTGACCACAGACACCACAGTGCATGCTCGGTCACCGCATATCTGTGCCTAACTACAGATACCACAGCACGTGGTTAACCCCACAGTGTGTGAGAGGCCTGAGATACCGCCGAATGGCTGACCACGGCTACCACAGTGTATGCTCGGCCACCAGACTTTGGTACCACAGGGTGTTTATTGTCAGATAGGCTAATGTGTTTGGTGACAGATACCTGAGAATAGCTGACTACAGATACCACAGCATGTGATAAACCCCAGATACCACAGTATGGGAGTGACCACAGATAACCACAGAATGTCTGACCACAGACACCACAGTGCATGCTCGGTCACCGCATATCTGTGCCTAACTACAGATACCACAGCACGTGGTTAACCCCACAGTGTGTGAGAGGCCTCAGATACCGCAAAATGGCTGACCACGGATACCACAGTGTATGCTCGGCCACCAGACTTTGGTACCACAGGGTGTTAAACGCTTTATTTTAAAACGCCTTATGTACTAAATGCACTTTAGAATCTGATGCAATTGAAATACTAATTGTATTTTTAAAAGATTTTAACTCACTAGTATTATTGTTTTCTCTGCACCCTTAGCCCCGTTCCATCGCGGCTCCGTGCCGTTTGTGTGGAGGGCAGGGTGAGCTCCATTGTGCCTCAGAGCCGGCTCCCCGACCAGAACGGAGTTAGCGTTCCAGCTGGGGGTGGGGCTTAGACCATAAAAATGGCTACCCAGAAGCGCAGTGGGAGCGCCGTCACCGCGCCGAAGCCGTGCCAAAGGGGTGCCAGTCTGCGCCAGTCCGCGCTGGGTCTGCGCTGTGCGCCAGATTCCCTGGCTCCGGCAGAACCCATCATACAACGAGGGTAATTACTTATTCCAGAGCATTGCTACTCAGTATAGGAAACACTGTAAATTATAAGAGCTGCACTCATTTTCATTTGGATTCCTTTTGTAACCTACCTACCAACGTGTGCCCGAATTGCGCATTTAAGATCACGTCACCTTACTCACAACAAGTACCCTTCTTGGTCTCTGGAAATGAAGATAAATACATAAATTGCGTACTTATAAATGCACGCTCTCTTATAAAACACAGAGATGACGTGGCCGAATTCATAGCTAACCAAAACACAGACATTATGTTTATAACTGAGACCTGGGCAGATCCAGCTTCTGGCCCAGATTTCAGTATAGCCACCCCGGATGGCTATCACGTGATTAGACTAGACAGATCCTCTGGAAAAAAGGGGGGGCGGTCTAGCTATTATACACCGAGCAAAATTAGCTATAAAAACTGAACCATTAGACCACGACTCTGCGGAAGCTTTAGGTTTCACTATTACTCTTTCTCCTGCACAGACTTTTAAGGGAACTCTGGTGTATCGACCACCTATTTCACGAACACCCTTTTTGAAATCTCTTAATTTTTTACTAGAACCAGTAGCCGCTAACGTGGATTACACAATATTGGGAGATTTTAACTTTCACTTAGAAAACCTTGCAGATAAAGACTCATACACGCTTATCTCCGATTTCCTGGCTGCTGGCTTAGAACAGCGGGTCTCTTCAGCCACTCATCAAGCAGGTCACACCCTAGACGGTTTATTTACTAATAATTCTTATATAACTCACCCTACAGTGGTCCCGCTTATATGGACGGATCACTCGGCAGTTAAATTTTCTATCTTAGTCAGGAACCATAAAAATTCTTCGCCTATCATACGCCCTCAGATTAAATGTCGCGACTGGAAAAACATTGATCCTACCGTTTTAAATAATATCCTGGAATCTACGAAACCAGAAGACATGGCTGATCCACATGAAGCATCTAATAATTATGGACATTGGTTGAATAATGCCCTTGACCGCGTAGCACCTAATAAAAAAATGCAACCAAACCGCACTAAACCATCTGCACCGTGGTTCTCAGAACCATTAAGGCTCGAGAGACAACGATGCCGAAATTTGGAGAGGCGCTGGCGTAGGAACTACGATAATAATTACAAAGATACATATAAGAAAGCTATGTCGAGCTATAAAAAACTCATAATCACAGAAAAATGTAATTTTTATAGCACACAAATAGAATCAGCTCAAAATTCGAGCAAACAGCTATATCACGTGGTCAAAAAATTCGCTAATTCACCGGCTCCTGTCACCACAAAGCCATCTCAAATTTTCTGCAATGAGGTTGCGGAATTTTTCAAAGCAAAGGTCAAAGACATTTTTAACAACTTTACCAAAAGAACTATTACAGACTCAGTTCATTTAGAGATCCCTCTTATATCACCAAAGCCATCCTTGGAGGTCTTCTCCCCACTATCCCAGCTATCCATGGAAGAGTTTATGAATACTGTTAAGTCTGGATCACCATTGGATCCATGTCCTCCACTTATTCTTAAACCAGTATCCAATCTGATAGCCCCGGTGCTCACTAACATCTGTAATGCCATGTTTCGGACAGGTGACTACCCTTCAATCTGGAAAAAGGCCACTGTAAAACCTCTTTTGAAAAAACCAACACTAAATCCGTTAGAGCCCAAAAGTTATCGCCCTATTGCCTCGCTCCCCTATCCATCAAAATTTTTCGAAAAGGCAATGAACCTACAACTGTCGAACTATATTGACCAGAATGAGCTGCTGGATGATACCCAGTTTGGGTTCAGGAAGGGCCACGGGACTGAGACTGCTCTGATAAAGGCAGCAGAGGAGATCAGGATTATTATGGACCAGGGTGGTGCAGCGGTCTTAATACTCTTGGATTTGTCTGCAGCTTTCGACACGGTCGATCATACCATCTTGATCGACCGTGTCGCTGCAATTGGAATTCAAGGCAAAGCCAGGTAACTCCTGGCATCCTTTTTAGCTGACAGAGAGCAGTCTGTGAAAATGGGGAGTTATTACTCTCCTGATTTCAACCTGCCTTGTGGAGTTCCTCAGGGCTCCTCGCTAAGTCCGACACTTTTTAACATCTATGTGTCGGACTTGGCGAGGGTGATCAAGTCATTTGGCATTGGATTAACCTCATATGCCGATGACACCCAGCTGGTCCTGGCGATCCACAAAAATGGAGCAGCAGTGGCCGCTAACTTCCAGGAGGGCATGAGAGCCATCAGCACCTGGATGGATCAGAATTGTTTAAAACTAAATTCTGACAAGACGGAGGTTATGGTATTTGGTGAGTTGACCCCGTCTTGGTCCCCAGTCTGGTGGCCTTCGGAACTAGGAACCCTCCCTTTACCAGTATCTAAAGTTAGAAATCTTGGAGTTCTATTCGACAACAAGCTAGCTTTTGTTAGCCATGCTAACGCAGTGGTCTCAGCGTCCTTCTTTACCCTGAGAATGGTAAAGAAACTACTCCCATTTCTTCCCTCAAATGCAGGTAAAACACTAATGTCCACTTTGGTATTATCTAAGGTGGACTACTGCAGCGGTCTATTGTTGAACGCGCAGGAGCAAGTTCTGAACAAACTACAGCTTGTTCAAAATGCTGCCGCAAGGATCCTAACAGGCACACCTAAATATGTATCCATCTCTCCCATTATTCGTCAACTACATTGGTTGCCGGTTAGAAGCCGTACAAAGTTCAAGGCCTTGTGTATTATATATAAGGCATTGAACAACACTGGACCAGATTTTTTTTTTAAATCCATCAGTGTTTACAAACCTGGTCGATCCTTACGTTCATCTGCAGCTCAACAACTCCAAATTCCACGTACAAAGAAAGCAACATGGGGAGACAAACGCTTTGTGGTTGCTGCTTCGAAATTGTGGAACCTGCTCCCTCCCCATATTAAATTTAGCCCATCTTTACTAATATTCCGAAAGTACCTTAAAACCTGGCTTTTTAATCAGTAAACTTCAAATAGGAACCCCCTGCAATCTGTGAACTCCAGCGCCGAGACACCGGAAGGTATTTGTGCGCTATAGAAATTTTATAAATAAATAAATAAATATTGTCAGATAGGCTAATGTGTTTGGTGACAGATACCTGAGAATAGCTGACTACAGATACCACAGCATGTGCTAAACCCCAGATACCACAGTATGCGAGTGACCACAGATACCACAGAATGCCTGACCACAACTACCTTAGTGCCAAAGACTCTACACACAGACTAGTGTTTGTTTGACAACAGATAGCGCAGAATGCGTGACCAAAGATACCGCGTGTTCCGTCATCGGACATCAGTGTCACAGGTTGCGTAGTGACAGATATTTTAGTGTGCTTAGCCACAGATACCTGAGAATACCTGACTACAGATACCACAGCTCGTGCTAAACTCAAGATACCACAGTTGTGAGTGACTCTCTGATACCACAGAATGCCTGACCACAGATACTGCAGTGTATGCTCCTCCAACAGACATCTGTGCCACAGGGTGTTTTTTGTCAGTTATGACAGTGTGCTGGCCCCAGATACTATGGAATACCTGACTACAGACACCACAGCCTATGCTAAACCCCGGATACCACAATGTTCAGAGGCCTCAGAAACCACAGATACTACAGTGCATGCTCGGCCACTGGACATCTGTGTCAAAGCAAATGTATTGACAGATATGTTACTGTGCTTAGTCACAGATACCTGAGAATACCTGACTACAGATACCACAGCATGTGGTAAACCCAAGATACCACAGTATGGGAGTGACCACAGATAACCACAGAATGTCTGACCACAGACACCACAGTGCATGCTCGGTCACCGCATATCTGTGCCTAACTACAGATACCACAGCACGTGGTTAACCCCACAGTGTGTGAGAGGCCTGAGATACCGCCGAATGGCTGACCACGGCTACCACAGTGTATGCTCGGCCACCAGACTTTGGTACCACAGGGTGTTTATTGTCAGATAGGCTAATGTGTTTGGTGACAGATACCTGAGAATAGCTGACTACAGATACCACAGCATGTGCTAAACCCCAGATACCACAGTATGCGAGTGACCACAGATACCACAGAATGCCTGACCACAACTACCTTAGTGTATGCTTGGCCACCGAACATCTGTGACACCGGGTGTTTATTGTCAGATATGTTAGTATGCTTGGTCACAAATACCTGAGAATACCCGACTACAGATACCACAGCACGTGCTAAACCTCAGAAACCACATTGTGCGAGTTACTACAAACACCACAGAGTGCCTGACCACAGACTCCACAGTGCATGCTCGGCCACCGGACATTCGTGCCACAGGGAGTTCATGGGCAGATAAGATGGTTTCTGGTCCCAAATAACTGAGAATACCTAACTACAGATGAAAAGCATATGCTACACCCCGAGAGGCCTCTGCTGCTGTAGAATGGCTGACCACGGATACCGCAGTGTACGCTCGGCCACCGGGTGTTCATTGACATGAATGATACTGCTGGGCCCAGATAATACCTGACCACAGACAGCACAGCAGATGCTAAACCCCAGATGCCACCGTGTGGGAGTGGCCACAGATGTCACTTGTATTCCCAGGTGCAGATTGTGCAGTCAGAAGTGGTTGATACTCACATGTAACCGCGTTGTGAGCAGCTGCGCCTGGTTGAGCTGTAGCTAGCGATTCTGTTGGCTCTTATCTTCCCTTCTGTGATAAAGGCCTTTGTGGGGCAGCAGGATCCGCCAGACCGGACGTCATCTGTTAGGAAGAAATGCAGACATTACTTGCCCTTCTTTTACTGTCTGTTCCACTGTTTAAATTCTAATCCGGTTCAAATACATGTTTAAAAACCAAGGCCGGATTGGGAACGAAAACCAGCCTTTACCAAAAAAGTTCATCCCACCCCCTCACCTCCCCCCCCCACTCTCTCCCTCTCTCTCTCCAAAACACCCCTCACTCTCGGATCTGTATAATAACCTACTAGTCCCCGGAAACTGTTGAGAGCCTCCAGCAAAACAAGTGAGCTTCCTGGGCTCGGTCAACTGCCCCGAGTCCACTGACGGCTTCTGGCCACAGGTAGAAATCCAGTGAGGCTCTGTCGGCACTCACTCGTTGAATAGCCCTCACTAGTTAAATAGGCTGCTGTTTCAGCACACACTAGTTGAATAGCCCTCACTAGTTGAATAGGCTGCTGTATCAGCACACACTAGTTGAATAGCCCTCACTAGTTGAATAGGCTGCTGTATCAGCACATACTAGTTGAATTGCACTCCCTAGTTGAATAGGCTGCTGTATCAGCACACACTAGCTGAATAGCCCTCACTAGTTGAATAGACTGCTGTTTCAGCACTCACTCGTTGAATAGCACTCACTAGTTGAATAGACTGCTGTTTCAGCACTCACTCGTTGAATAGCACTCACTAGCTGAATAGGCTGCTGTATCAGCACACACTAGTTGAATTGCCCTCCCTAGTTGAATAGGCTGCTGTATCAGCACACACTAGTTGAATAGCCCTCACTAGTTGAATAGGCTGCAGTTTCAGCACTCACTCGTTGAATAGCACTCACTAGTTGAATAGGCTGCTGTTTCAGCACTCACTCGTTGAATAGCACTCACTAGTTGAATAGACTGCTGTTTCAGCACTCACTCGTTGAATAGCACTCACTAGTTGAATAGGCTGCTGTATCAGCACACACTAGTTGAATTGCCCTCACTAGTTGAATAGGCTGCTGTTTCAGCACTCCCTCGTTGAATAGCACTCACTAGTTGAATAGGCTGCTGTATCAGCACACACTAGTTGAATAGCACTCACTAGTTGAATAGGCTGCTGTTTCAGCACTCACTCGTTGAATAGCACTCACTAGTTGAATAGGCTGCTGTATCAGCACACACTAGTTGAATAGCCCTCACTAGTTGAATAGACTGCTGTTTCAGCACTCACTCGTTGAATAGCACTCACTAGTTGAAAAATCTCTTCCTATTGGCCCTTAGCAATGTATGGAACTTGAAAGGGATAATGCTATAGGCAGGCTTAGATTTGCATGCTCAGCCTAAGGACAAACAAAGAATGTAAATAAAGAGTCCGTGAGGGTTGAGGCTGTGTGACTGAAGATTTGCTGAACGGTGCATAGAAAAAGTCTAGATGGCCTCTGTAAGCAACAGCTGCTAAAGATGCGCATGAGAGGAAAATAAATACAAACTTAAGAAGAGGCTGAAGATGAGCATTGAATAGAAACAGAAAGAGCCTGTACTTACTCAGAGCCTGAGTAACGACAACCAGGCTAAGGATGAGCAGGACAGCGCAGACAGAGGAGACGGGGCGCATGGCTGCCTCTGAGGACTCACTCCAGGAGCTGATGGCCAACACGAGGAGATGCAGATGGACTTGTGGCTGGGCAGTGGCATGCTCCATCTCCACTGAGTGCGGTTTTATCCCCTCCAGACAGCCACTGAGTAGGCGAAGGGAAGTTACCCGTGTGTAGGAAAAACCCAGCCATGGAAGCGACGCGTGTCAGCCGTCCCACGATGAGTGACCAGTGGGGGCAGGAACTTCCCTAAGAAGGAGAGGGACAGTCGCGTCAGCTAATTAAAGAAAGGTGTGAGCTCTTCACAGCAAGCCGGGGAAAGCTGAGGCTTACCACAAACCAGGGGGCGTTGGAGCAAGCAATGTGTCATACTTAAATGTAACAGGCAATTATTAGAGCACCAAAACACTTTGTAAAATTAGTTGCTTAAAAAAAACCCTTAATAAACATTGAAGTAAAAGTAACAGCTTTACAACCCAGAACCTTTCAAATAGTTCACAGTTATTACTTAAATTAAAATGTACATAGAATACAAAAAACATTACACTAAAAAAGAGACAGAAGGGGAGGGGGGTGCATGCCATGATCGTTTTTACCACTGGCAAACATTACTACACCCCAAATTGTCCAGTGGCACGAGCCATGAAATTATAAACAGCTTTCAATCATGAAAGGCTTAGTTTACCTTAATTAACAAAGAACTTTGCAACAGCAACTATTATAGAGATAGTTACTACCCAGTGGCAACGGAAGTAGCAGAGCGGGGGCCGCATTGAACAATATCAGTAAACATGATGCTTCAGCTTTAGAAGACAGTCCTGGGATACTGCCCCACTCCATAGCAGTCACCCTGATGATAGGCTCACCCACACTATTTCTCTGCTTGGCAAACAGACTGAGATACAAGCATGTTGACGCTAAAACTACACAGACTAAACTTTAAGAATGAAAACAGCTGTCCATACAAGCAAGATCATGCGCCAATGCAGTCAATTCCAAATGTCCCTTTTATTCCTGCCTCTCTCCCAACACTGCTAATATAATTTTCAATAAAAATTTAACTGAAATTAAAAAAAAAGATAAAAGGTGATATACACAGTAGTTCGTATTATTTTGAATCATGCCATATATGATTAGTTCATATTGTTATCTATGTTTTCTACTGCACACTTTGCATGGAAAGATCATTTTTGTTGAGTTTAAATTTTCTAAGGAGTCTTGAAAAAGACACCCCTACTTACTTTCACAAAGGGCCAAGGGCCTTTGTTTTTTATTCTATTGGTATCTGTACGTGTCTATCCATTTGTTACTACATCGTTAAAGTTGACTATTCTCTAACCTCTTGTGTGAACCGTTTTGTCACACTTTCAAACTGTGTAGGAGAAGTCCCCTTGCTTCCCGCACTTCCATACCATGGTGTTCTCATGATCTTGGGAGGTTTCATTTGCTTTATGATATTCTATAGCAAGCAGTGCAGCAGGCTCATTGACCAGTGTTTTGGGCTCTTGGCGTTCATACCAGGAGTTGTCTGTTCCCAGCTTCTTCTACTTTTACATGTTAAGCCTACCAGACTGCCCAGAGGGCCAGCCACTTGAAAAGGTAGCAGCAGTTTTGGCCAGACCAACCCACCATTCAGATGATTTCATTTTGGAGGGAACCAACCTGCATCAAGAGCATTCTTCAGTGTGCCCAATCATGTCCCATGATTCCGTGTTTAGCAAGGATGCATATCAGCTACCCCTTGTGTAGTGCTCTCTACTAGCAACACAGAAAGAGAAACTATATTTAATTCTCTATGGTGTTTAATAGAAACTCAGATGTAACCCTGATCATTCTCTATCTGTGCCTATTGCCTGCCGAGGGTCATTGCTGTTACTCACTCCCGCCTACCTGCTGAACGGGGTCCTGTCGTCCACTCCGCCATCATATGCCGCTGGGGAACCGCTGCTGCGGGTCAGCATGCCGGGACCAGCGCAAGGGACTACATCCCCCAGAATCCTTGGCGGGTGCAGCGTCATTAAACAGCACCAGGAGGCCCTTAAATTGAACTGAGCTCTACCGCAGCGCGGACATCATTCTCTATCTCTGCCTATTGCCTGCCGAGGGTCATTGCTGTTATTCACTCCCGCCTACCTGCTGAACGGGGTCCTGTCGTCCACTCCGCCATCATCTGTCGCTGGGGAACCGCTGCTGCGGGTCAGGACGCCGGGACCAGCGCAAGGGACTACATCCCCCGGAATTCTTGGCGGGTGCAGCGTCATTAAACAGCCCCAGGAGGCACTTAAATTGAACTGCGCTCTCCCGCAGCGCGGGACATCATTCTCTATCTGTGCCTATTGCCTGCCTAGGGTCATTGCTGTTATTCACTCCCGCCTACCTGCTGAACAGGGTCCAGTCATCCACTCCGCCATCATCTGCCGCTGGGTAACCGCTGCTGTGGGTCAGCACGCCGGGACCAGCGCAAGGGACTACATCCCTCAGAATCCTTGGCGGGTGCAGAGTCATTAAACAGCGCCAGGAGGCGCTTAAATTGAACTGAGCTCTCCCGCAGCGCGGGACATCATTATCTATCTGTGCCTATTGCCTGCCTAGGGTCATTGCTGTTATTCACTCCCGCCTACCTGCTGAACTCGTTCCTGTCATCCACTCCGCCATCATCTGCCGCTGGGGAACCGCTGCTGCGGGTCAGCACGCCAGTACCAGCGCAAGGGACTACATCCCTCAGAATCCTTGGCAGGTGCAGAGTCATTAAACAGCGCCAGGAGGCGCTTAAATTGAACTGAGCTCTCCCGCAGCGCGGGACATCATTCTCTATCTGTGCCTATTGCCTGCCGAGGGTCATTGCTGTTACTCACTCCCGCCTACCTGCTGAACGGGGTCCTGTCGTCCACTCCGCCATCATCTGCCGCTGGGGAACCGCTGCTGCGAGTCAGCACGCCGGGACCAACGCAAGGGACTACATCCCCCAGAATCCTTGGCGGGTGCAGCGTCATTAAACAGAGCCAGGAGGTGCTTAAATTGAACTGATCTCTCCGGCAGCGCGGGACATCATTCTCTATCTGTGCCTATTGCCTGCCGAGGGTCATTGCTGTTAATCACTCCCGCCTACCTGCTGAACGGGGTCCTGTCGTCCACTCCGCCATCATCTGCCGCTGGGGAACCGCTACTGCGGGTCAGCACGCCGGGACCAGCGCAAGGGACTACATCCCCCAGAATCCTTGGGGGGTGCAGCGTCATTAAACAGTGCCAGAAGGCGCTTAAATTGAACTGAGCTCTCCCGCAGCTGGGCTGGGCCACTCGTCTTTCATCTAGATCCTCGTATTTCAAAAAGTCTTGGGTTAGTGTGCTCAATCTTGTCTTCTTAAGTGTTGTATTTTTTCTCGTGTTTGTAATTATAATGAGTAAGGGTCATGGCAAGGTTGGGGTTGCAGGAATAGTGGGTACACTCAATGCTTCTTTTACTAGGGCCGAATCAGCACTAATCCATGAAATTGAGCTGACCCAAAAGAGGCTGTCGTTAGAACCCATTCGGTCCTCTGTCGGTGCCCCATTGCCCGGCCCCTTGTTGCCATTTGACACAGTGGAAACAAGAAAAATGGTGACTGTGCATGAGGCCCAGATTCATCATTCTGCCCCAGCATCACTGGTTGTAGTGTTGGATGACATATCCCAGGTAGATGAGATTTCAGTCAATGATCGACCCTCTCTTTCCAAAATTTTAACTCGGCTGCAGCGATTAGCAAATGCAGAAAAAGGGGGGGGGAATGTCGTTATCACTAGTGCCATAACAAAAAAAAGGAAGGCAGGTAGCATTCCAGTAACCTCACATCAGGCTAGTATGGTTCCTAAAACTAGAGGTACCCGTGGACGGAAAGGCTGTGGGCAAGAGATGGCTGCCCCAACGGTATTTAGCCCAACAAGTGCTAACCCACAAAGGTCCTGTACGCAGGTGCAATCCGACCTGCAAGACCGAATAGTAGCCAAACTTGAGGAAAGAATTCTATCCCTACTCAAACCCATCTCGAGTAAATTAGCTGAAATAGATGATAGATTGAGCAAAATTGAGACCCAGTTACTCGTGCCTCATCGCACTCTGGTGGGGGGAGGGTTAAATGGGCCCACCAATCAGTTGAAGGAACCACTCATCATCCCAAACGAACTACCAGGGCCGTCAGGTAGAGGTCGTAATTCTGCCCATCAACCTTTCCAAGATTTGAGAAGCAGTAACTCTGTCCCAAATGTCCGATGAAGGCCTGACACAAGTGAAGCCCCGTGTCCAGGGGCAGAGCATGGAGGACATAATCAACAAGATAGATCCACCCAGTTCAACTTACCAGCGGAGGCTACTCCCTATACTGTCATCTTGTCGAATGTACCCCCACTCCAATCCGGGATGGAGGAACATTGGACCTCCCTTAGGAATGAAGCTCTCCATCATTTGGATAATTTAACAGGACTAGGCAGTCGCTTATTTAGGGAGTTTAAAATGATGCGCAGGATAGCCTGGATTGGGGATTCTGGTAAAATCTGTAAGGGGGATTGCGTGATACTAAACTTTGCATCCCCGCAAATTGTTAAACTGATCCTAGAGAGGGCTGAAACTAGGAGTTTAAGTGGGGCGGGCATTGGTATTTTACCTCTGGGATTCTTTTATCGAAATACTCCATCATCTGTAAGAGGCAGGATGGAGCCATTAGGGAGATTACACTCCCGAGGTACTTACGAGTATAATGTCCCCACCCTCAATAGGTTCGAACCTTTTTCAGACCTAGAGGAGATTGATTGACTGGGATCCAGGGTACAAACGGAGACTGTCATCAATAGTGGGCCGGTTTCAGAGGAAACAACAGCGCCAGGTATCCCCACCAAGACAAACTACGCAGGGACAAAGATGCTCAGTTGGAACATCGCGGGACTAAAAAGGAAGTGTGATGATGCTAGGTGGAGGGCTTGCTTAACCGAGTCGGATATTATTGGGCTACAGGAAACTTGGGACACCAATGTTTCCTTCATTTTGGATGGTTATGCGACCTTTTGCTTATCTGCAACAGCCTCCCCTATGGGGAGGGCTAAGGGTGGCCTATTGACACTGATCTCCCTGAAAATTGCGGGCACCCATACCAAATTGGAAACAGGTTCACTACACTGTCTCACAGTACAAATTACATCTACTGATGTCGGCAATTGGCTTATTGTTAATTTTTATAACTCCTTTGAAAGAGTTCTTAATAATAAACATTTAGTCAGTCTATATAATTTTTTGGACTCATATAATGTGACTAATAATAAACCCTATTCGGTTATTCTTTTGGGTGATTTTAACATACATTGCTGTGATGATAAATGCCACGTTTGGGATAGTTTGGGACCGGCCGACCAAGAAGATACCCATTTTGAACATTTCTCACAGGGACTTTACCTGGAGGAATTGGTAGCAGCTAATGGTCTGACTTACCCAAAACCAACTGGGGGAGGCCCGGTGGTACCAACCTTCAAGGGTAATAGCACTGGGTCAACTATTGATTATATTTTTATTAGTGCTACATTACTTTCCAGAGTAATGGGGTGCATGGTATCCTGGTCCATATTTAGTAACCACAATCCTGTCTTATTGACCATAATGGACGATTTAAAGAAACAGGAAACGATAAATACAAATGTGGGCACATTAGGTTTACGGCCCACAGACCAAGCCAGAAGAATTAAATGGTGTCAGGTGGTACCCAAGGTCATTCACGCCAATTTGCTGGCCATGGTGGGCCACGAAATGTCCATTTGCATGAATGCCTGTAATGGGGATGAGGTAGTCTTGACGGCCTATTCCAAACTTTGCAAACAAATTTCCTCAGACCTCAAACGGCCATGTAAAGGACAGGATATGGCTGGGGAGAGATGGTTCGACCATAGCTGTTCATTAGCTCATAGGAAGTTGCTGGCTGCTTTGGAACAAAACCCACCAGACAAGCTCACAATAGCCACACTAAGGAAAACGTATAAACCGGCTCAAACGAAACGGAAAAAGGAGATCAGAAAGGAAGCTTGGGAAGAATTATTATCAACCGATGTTATTAAAAATAGTTCCAAGTTCTGGGAAGTGGTAAATAAACCTTTCTTTCATTAGTCTCCTAATAGTCAGCTTGATTGTGGTATCCAGGAGCAAATCTGGCATAATCATTTTAAATCAGTTTACGATGGGGATGACATCTGTGTCAATCCAGATTTGAAGATTGAGGCGTATTCCCTATCTTTCTCAGATTCGGAGGTGTCAGTGGCAATAAAACAGATAACGAGCAATAAGGCTCCGGGACCGGACGGAGTACCGGCCGACCTCTTTAAATCTGATATTAAGACATGGTCCAAAATACTGTGTAATGTTTTTAATAAAGCCTGCAAAACTGGCCTACCTAGCACATGGTCAGAATCTGTAATTGTACCGATCTTTAAAAAAGGTAATAGAGGGGATCACACTTGTTATCGTCCGATATCCCTCATTGATTCCGCAGTTAAGGTGCTCGGAAGGATGGTGCTTAGCCAACTCACGGAATGGCTAGAAGAAACTAAAACCCTTTAAGATCTGCAATATGGGTTTAGGAAGGGTACGGGCACGTCAGATCAATGCCTCAACCTAAACCTATTGATTGGGAAATACACAGTGGCCAAGAAGGGAGCACTTTTTCTGGCTTTTATGGACCTTTCCTCTGCCTTTGACCGAGTGAATAGGTCCAAACTGTGGGTCATGCTCCTGAAATTAGGAATTGATAGTAATATTGTTTATTTCCTTGCAGACCTACATAGGGTTCTATCAGCCACCGTGCGTTATGATCAATTGGGCAACTGTACTGGAGGAATACGTATTACAAACGTTGTCAGGCAGGGGTGCATTCAGGCCCCTTTATTGTTTACCCTCTACATTAACAGTTTGGACTCTGCACTATGTGACTCATGCAAAGATATCCTGCGTGTTGGGCAACACCTGATCCCGGCATTACCCTACGCGGATGATGCCGCTCTTCTAGCACGAACTGCAGTGGGCCTACAATCACTTTTAAATTCCTTTGCGGCCTTCATGAAATCACTGGACCTGAGTGTTAATTTCTCCAAATCCGATATAATGAAAATTGTCCCGAAGACCACAAGGAATAAAACCTTTCATTGCGAGGGGAACGTATTGTCTAAGGTTTCTATCTTCCCGTATTTAGGGATTACATTTGACGATCAAGGCTCTTGGTTTCCTTAAATTTTAGCAAAAAGCAATGCCTTGGCGAGATCGAATTCTGCTGTTTTGGGATTTGCACGTAAATTAGGAGCAAGACCCATGCAAGCCCTTTTGAAAATATACGGAGCAAAATGCGTCTCCCTCGCAATATATGGTGCTGATATTTGGGGAATTAGGAATGTGAAAGCAATCCAGGCGGTGGAGGACAAGTTTCTTATAAACATTTTATGTGTCCCTCAATCTACAGCTGGCTATATCGTTCTTCAAGAGTGTGGTGCTAGTTTTGTGGAGGATCAAATTACCATGGCACCCCTTTTAAAATGGATTTCGATCTGGCTGAACCCAGAACTGGGGCTAAATCAGGAAATCTTTAAATATTGTTTAGCCCTTGACCATGGGAATCATATCCCATGGCTCAGATATGTCTATAACATGACAGTGTTATTGGGTCGACCTAAGTTATACAATTCGCCCGAGAAACTGTCGAAGGTGGACATTAAATGGGTTAAGGATTCTTATCTTTCAATGGCCGCTACAGCCAGAGAGAATAGGGAGCTAGTTAAGTCGACGGTAAGAGCCCATCAATTGCGGAAAACTACCCTACCATCGAACCCTATCTGGTTATTGTTACAAACCCCAATCATCGTTTTTTACTGACGAGATTTAGGTTGAACCAAGTTCATTCGCTGTTCGCAGAGTTACCTGGTTGGAAGAGGGTGGAAGAACTGGGGGTTTGTTCATGCGATGACTCCTCCACTCAGGATACAATGCATTTTATTCTTTTCTGCAAGCACCTGACCGTCATCAGGAAGCGTTTCATCCTCCCAATCCTAGCTAATAAAGGCTTTCTTCAGGCCAAGCCTGCACTTTTATATCTCCAGCTGTTATCAAATGTGTGGGAAATTTTTAATGTTGCTAGCTTCCTCACCGCGGCCGTAGGAATTATGAGAAAATTTAGGTTAAGTTTAATTGGCCCAAATGCACTTTAACTGAATTAAATGAATGTCTGCAACGTCTCAGTTTAGTAATAAGGTTTCATGAAATTTGCCCAACGTGAGTTTGAATATATTGCACTGTGTCTTAACTTTTATGTAAATTGTTACCATTTTTAATCTGTAATCAACGATTTTACAATTTTTCGGTATAACATGATAGAATGCTTTTATGGTTTTAAAAAAAACCTAATAAAGTTCTTTGACTGACTGACTGATCTGCATCAAGAGCATTCTTCAGTGTCCCCAAGCATGTCCCATGATTCCGTGTTTAGCAAGGATGAATATCAGCTACCTCTTGTGTAGTGCTCTCTACTAGCAACACAGAAAGATAAACTATATTTCATTCTCTATGGTGTTTAATAGAAACTCAGATGTAACCCGATAACACCCTAGAAAGGGCCGGAAAACTGGAGCAACGCTACTTCCAGCAAAGGGGACCAGAAGATCTCCAGGTTTGGAGGAGTTGATGGTGGGAGGGTAAGGGGACTTTCCCCAGGGCTGAATTGTACACTATGCACAGGTTTACGTTGGGGAAATGGGAGCCCTGAGAGCATGTCACATGGCATTCCCATTAGTACATCTTGAAATCCGCACCAGGTGTTACTTTCAAAGCTACTCCTGGTAATGTTTGTAAGTAAATATGCATAGGTTTGTAGGTGTACTACTTTGGGATGCAGAAGTATCATTGTCTTTTGTGAATCGCACCTTAAATACTCAAAATCATTCCCTACTTAAAGCTTATTGTTCCTGAGTGCAAGTGATTTATTTGGGGAGTGAACCCTTCTAAAATAAGTACCGTACGCTTATTTTCCTTGGGTTCCATTTTTTTATTCTTATTAAGACTCAAATGGCTATAATAGTTTAGGCAGCACATTACCCTTTCTACTTCTTAGCACTCTGAATTACCTTTTGCAGAGCCTTTGCAGGCTTCACCAGCAGTAAACCCTGACCCAGCAGTCGGTCTTCCACAGGGCTACTGGGTCACAGTATCTGTGCCGTTCATCTTACTATCCAATATCTGCCGTGCGAGAGATGGTGGAAAAGGGCCGGAACATGGTTAATCCACATTAGGGCTATTTATGTTTTGCTAAAAAACAAAAAAAACTCTGCTTTGAGAGTTTATTTTCTCTGAACAAAATTGGTGGCTGAGCAGGTACTTTTACGATTGTGTGCGCTCAGCAAGCTTTACTGCTATGAAGGGATCTGTAGTCATGGTAGCTCCTTTCACAGCAGAGTGGTCCTGCTACGCAGGAAATACTATGCATTGTGATGTGAAGTTGTAAGATATTAGGTGATTAGTCAAGAGGGTATGCGTCTGTTCCAGTAATAAACACAATCCTTGTGAGAAACAAAAATCATTAAACTCGTGCTTAATCCTCTGGTAGCTTGGAACAAAAACGGTCAGGCTTAATTTAGAGGTAATGCATACAGCATTTATACAGGGCACAAACAATCATAAAGTGAAAAGACAACACAAATAAGCTCCAAAGCAATTAAAAAAAAGTATAATAATATGTTATGAGTCTACTAGTAGCATTTACTTTACAGGCCCTGTGAACATATAGTACCATCTTCTAAACACTTGGAAGAAAAATACATTTACTAATCATGTGTAAGCCAATTTGCTATGTTTAGAAGGGAGAGCACAAGCACTTTACCACTGGTTAGAAGAAGTAAAGTGTGCAGAGTCCTAAAAGCCAACAAAAATAGGCTAAACAAAGGAAGGCAAAACTCTTGGATGACTCTGAAGAAAAGCCCGGTCCAACAGTGGGGCCCTAAAATTATTTGAAAATGAGTACCTGGGATGGAATCCTGAGTAATTAGATAGCAAAATACCCAAAAACTGAAACTTCTAGTTTCACATGGTCAAATGAAAGGAGAAGGGTAGCTGCTGAATATAATGTGCTAAGTCATGTGAATACATTTGTAGAATACAACTATTACTGCAAGGGTGTCTTGGCACTGTATTAACTATTGACTAGAGGAAAAGATGTGTCACTGGTTACATGAATTAGCTAGTGAAAACAAAACGCTAGGGGTAGCAGAAGTGACATCGAATACCCTCTGACCTTAATGACATCACAGGAACTGACATCATGCACCCATTGACTCTGATTTCTCTTCCCAGGAAGGCACGTCGCTTGACCCTAACATCACATCAATTGATATCGCAGAAGTTCCATAATAATTTAATGATTAGTATAACAACATAGAGCAATGTCTGTTTTAGATACCACCTGTATTATGGTGCTTACTTGATCTTTGACATTTCTGACGTATACTGCTTGCTGTGAATTGTAGTGAGTGATCAAAGCAAGTAAGCTGGGTGTATTCTGGGGGAGATCTCTCTTCTAGAATAAAATGAAAAGAATGAGTTGAACTATTGCATTTTAAAGTACTATTTTCAAATACATTTGCTAAAATGCCATAGACACAGAAAGGGCACTAATTGAATACTCACCCTCATGGTGGGCCAAGCCCATCATGAGGGTGGAAACCCTGACTTACCTCAGGAGTTGACCCCCAGTTTTTCGAAATGTGCTCTGAGTGCACCCATATGTCAAAAGACACTTCCATTGTGAAGGGTCAGCATTTTTTATTTCGCGCCCGTATATGCCAAGGGGGCCCTTCCTATTAAAAATGAGAGAGAATATGCTCGTTTCAGAATTTTGCAATTCATGTTGTCCTTAAACTATAGGTAACACTTATTTGAAAAACGACCTCAATATATCAGGGTCAGCACTTTGTCATGGCTACCACCCTTCCATATGTCAGGTTGTCTACCTTTATGCCAAGAATTCCCTCCAGTGTGTTTGTACCAGCATTGTGCCACTGGTGTCGACACACCAAGAATTTCCTCAAGTATGTCAGAATTTTTCCACGAGTGTCATACATGCCACAAATTAGTTTGTAGTTGGTTGGCTCTAAGAGAGATTGGCAATTGTTGCTGCGGGGTTTTGCCACGGCAGCCCAACTTTTGTTTTTACCTAATTTTTAATAGATACTCTTGCCTGCACTAGATTGTTTAACTGTCCTGCGGGGTTCTGTTACGAAAGCGTAACTCTGTTTTATTTAATTTTATAAACATTCACTTATCTGCACTAGACCGTTTTGTGGTTTTGTTACTTCCCTGCCCTTCTTGACATCAGGTGTGCTGAGCTCCGTTTTTTGGCAGGGTCCGTCCGTGCGAGAAGACCCGCCATGTTGGAGTCAGCACTCTAGTCTTTTTGTGCCTGGCTCGATAAAACTTGACGCTGGTGCAAGCGCGCCGGCAGCGCGCCGAAGGTGCACCAAAGGCAAGCCCGTCTACGCCCGTCCGCGCTAAGGACGAGCTCCACGCTCGCCATGCTGCTGGTTTCTTCACTCAGAATCTGCTAAAGGGTGCGGCCCGGTCAGTTTTTCCAGTGCAGAGCTTCATTTCATTGGTGAGGTGGGTAGGGTCAGGGGGCCCTCGACCTTGTTCAGTCTGCCTTTCCATTGTCTGACTTTCTTGATGAAGGGTTACTATCATGTGGACTCCTAAATGTTAGATCACTTCCTAAGCACTCCACGGAAATTCAGTTGTTGCTGGAACTCCATTAACTTGAGGTCCTGTTTATGTCTGAGACTTGGACCTCTCCTGACTGTGAGATTGACCCCGGCTGGGCTTGCCCTTCTGGCTATAACATTCGCCATAAGCCGAGATTGAATAGGAGGGGTGGGGTTCAAGATAGCTTGAACTTGGTTATTTTTGATGTTGATGTAGTCGCAGATTTTGAGCTACTCAGCTTCGCTATTAAGAATGATGATGGTCAAGCCCTGACTCGGATTATCTGCTATCGACCTACTGCTGGAGACTTTCACTGATATGGCAGCTACTCACCGCAGATTGTTGATCCTGGGTGATTTTAATCTTTGGTCTAATGGGTCACTTGATTCTGCCTATTCTAATGCACTTCAATCCTGTGAAGGCCTCGGCCTTTTACAGCAGGTGTCCAAGGCCACTCATATTGGAGGGCATATGCTTGATTTAATTTTTGCAGAGGCTAATCACCTTTCTATTTGGGAAATTCTGCGAATGGATGGACGGACCATTTTTTAATCACATTTTTTGTTGATGTTGCCACTTATATAATTCTCGGGCAACAAACTCTATTCGCAACTATGTGAGCAGAGATTGGAACGCCCTCTTGCGATTAAAGGGCAATGATGTGGAGATGTGGTTACCAGGAGAATGACAAGACTATATGGAAGTCCAAGATTGCGGGATATAAGAAGGCGATCAACATGGCTAAGGCGGACAATTTTTCTTCCTTGATACTTAAGGCCCCCAACAGTTTTAGAAGTATTTTTAATATCTTGAACAGCTTGACTAGCCCTGAATGTTCTAAGAACGTGATACCCTCCTCCCATGAGCTCTCTGAAGACCTGGCTAGGCTCTTCCATGATAAAATTAAAATCATTATTGAGGATCTGGGAGGAGGTAAACAATCACCGGGGTCGGCAAATACTGAGACTATCGGTTGTGACGATACAGTGGAAACTGGCTTTGAGGCTTCTGATGTTAGAAACGAAGGAGCGGCCGTCAACCGCCTTTCTGAGTTTGCGCCTCTGGGAGTGGATGACTTTAATAGGTTGGCTTGTGGTGTACCTTCTGGGTCTCCTCTTGATCCTGTGCCCCATAACATTTGGATTGAATTTAAGGCAGAGTTGTTATCTACTCTTCGGTTGATTTGTAACAAGTCTCTGTCTAGTGGTGTGGTCCCGGTCCGGTGGAAACAAGCATTGGTGACACCCCTGCTAAAGAAACCCTTGCTTGACCCTGAGTGTCCTAAGAACTTTAGGCCCATCTCTCTCCTGCCTTTTCCAGCTAAAATTGTGGAGCGAGTGGTGAGTAGCACTCTGTCTAAGTTTTTGGAACAACATACCTTGCTAGAGGAGGTTCAGTTCGGTTTTCGGCCAGCCCATTCCACTGAAACAGCTCTGGTGACCGTAATGGACGAACTTCGGATGCGGGCAGACAGGGGGCAGGCAGCTGTCTTGGTTCTGCTCGACCTGTCTGCCGCCTTTGATGTGGGATTCTGCTGAACAGACTGAGAGAGGTTGAGGTGACGGGATCTGCTCTGAGGTGGTTCCAGTCATTTTTACTGGATAGACAGCAAGCGATATCCCTCCCCCCTTTTCAATCTGCCTATACTAATATCTTGCATGGCGTACCACAGGGCTCAGCCATCAGCCCCATTTTATTTAACATCTACAAGAACCCCCTAATTGCTGTCATCAAAGAGCATAAAATTAATAATTTGATGAGACAAGATGGCCGCTTGAGCCTTTCTCTCCTCCGTGGCGACTGGCTCATCGAAATTGTTGTAGCCTTGCCGCAGATACTGGCAACACCAATTTGGCTGATGTGGTGTCGGAATGCATAGGGAATGGGGAGATGTGTCCGGGACCACCTGAAACAGGAGAGAGCGGCTGGGGATCTGACCAGCCCCTGAAACCTGCCGACCGGAGACCATTACGGGACTCCGCCCAGTCCACGGCGAAGAAGACTACACTTGCTTCGGGGTAGCTGTGGAGAAGCGCACCAACCGCAAGCTGGATGGGCGTTGCGGACCAGGAGTCTGATCTTCACTTCGTGTGCAGGGGTGGTGACTAGCGCTGGACAAACGATTTAAGGTACCGCGCTCCTCTGATTTAAAATGGCGGCCGCCGCACTTTACCCCAGCCCGATACCGTAAACCCACACAGAAGGCTGCCGGCACTCGCTCATCCAAGCGCAGCTCACAGAAGAGACTCAAGCGCTCACGCGATATGGGGCATGTCCTGTAACCCTGAAATAGCGCTCATATGCGCACGCTGTTGAGGGGAGACTCCTGCTAAATAAAAATACCGGCGGGGCTCTGCCGATCTAAATACGACCCCATACCCTGAGAGGGATTGTTCCTATGTGGGCAAACAGCAATGGGGTTGTGTGACTAATAATAACGTTTAGGGTTGGCTACATAGCGCACAGAACTGGCAGGCTGTCTATCATCTAAATTGCCTGACCTCAAAATGGCCGACAATCGTGACGTTTCGTGACGAGGAATGCAAGCCGGAGGCTGAGTGCTGACTCTGAGGCCCTGACCAAAGACAAGGTGTACCCACTGGTGCTCACCTGATTAAGTAAAGCTGTGCTGAGGGGCCTAACAGAATCTGGATCTGTATGGGTGATCGATACAATGCCTGACCCGTAACGCCTGACCCGCTGAGACGGCACATACTACTGCCGCACCGTCATTCTGCCTCTGGCTCCCGCCCGGAGATCGCAGACACCGCTGAACCGGCACATAGTACTGCCGCACCGTCATTCTGCGTCTGGCTCCCGCCCGGAGATCGCGGACACCGCTGAGCTTCCGCCCATGAGGGCGGCGTCCTTCGTTCCTCGCCCTGGCTGTCTACACTACTGCCCGGAGCCACCCTTTGTCCCCCTTGAGGCTGCAGACCCCGCAAGGCTCCCACTACATCGGGCGACGTCTCCCGCATCTTGCCGGCACCTTCATTGTCATACCGGCACCTACACGATCCGCGCTGCTGATCTAGGACATCAAGAGACTCCTGGGGAATGCGTTGTTTTCCCGCATCGACCTGATGGACAGTCGGAGCAAGCTGGAGTCCTGGGAACTCCGAAGTCGGCACCGTTGAATACACTGTACAAACGGATGACATCATCATGACTACTCCTCATTAATTTCTCAAAGTACTTTTCCTGCTCCTTTCTCTCTCTCTATTTTTGTATTTTCGTATTTCTTTTGCCCATTCAACCGGAAAACTATGGCCCAAAATGGCCGGGGCCATAAAATACAGCAATAAACTGCCTTCATCTTCTACCAGGCACACACAAGCCTGAATAACAATCCCACTGGCTATAAGCTACATCAAAATAGAAATAGGACTTGTACTCCCCACTCAGTCACTCAGAAAGCTAGAAACTGGACTATCCTAACCGGCCCAGGATCAGGAAACAAACAGAGGACTACCTTATTCTTCTCCCCTACTATCTATAATCATAGAAACAAACAGAGGACTATCTGAGATGCCTTTGATTTTATTCAATAATCACCGTTGTTTATTCCCCATCACCTTAAATATTTTATCTATGACCCCCACTATCACTCTTACTCCGCTTTACATCTTACTACTCCCTGTCACTCTTTTCTATTTCAATTCTCTCCTATCTATATTCTTCACACGCAGTGAACTAACTACTATTTTTATCCCATTTATTAATCAAATTCTACCTATCATATATCTATCGCATTTTATCTATATTGTCTTATACCTATTTTACTCTCATTTTGTTATCTTGTTAGATATGCTACTGTATTGTGACGCCTCCTAATTCTTTTCATCGCTATTTGGAATGTTCATTGTGTTATTTACTATTTTACGTCATTATGTATAACTTCTATTCTTATCCGATTTATTAATCTACTCTACCTATCATATGCTATCACATCTATATTGTTTTATACTTATCTTGCTCTCATTTTGATATCATGTCAGATATGCTATTTTATCGTGACGCTGAGTTTAAAAATTGTCATTTTCTCTGTGCTTGATTTTAAAAAGCATTGAGCATATTAGCACTGAAGCGCTGACTCTCACGCGCTAAAGCAGCAAAGTGATTTTGAAAACTGTCATTTTTCTCTGTGTTTGATCTAAAAAGCTTTGAGTATACCTGCACTGAAGCGCTGACTTCTCACGCGCAAAAGCAACAAACTGATTTTAAAAAACTGTCATTTTCTCTGTGTTTGATCTAAATAGCATTGAGCTTTCCTACACTGAAGCACCAACTTGTACGCGCTAAAGCAACCCTCCCAGACCCCCCCTGACACAGCGACTTCCAGCGCTGACACAGGGGAAAACGCCCACACCGCCAGGCCGGGCCCAAGGAGGAGCCACACCCACTGCGAGGCCACGCCCATAACACTCACTACAAATGTGCCGGCCATACCAGCGCAGCGGACGAGCGCAGCGGACGAGCGCAGCGGGAGCGCCGTTTGCGCGCCGGAGACGCGCCTAAGGCAAACCCGTCTGCGCCCGTCTGCGCACGGCCGGGCCTAGGGCCAGAACCCCTGTCGGATAAAACTGCCCCTAAGATAACCTACTCTCGTCGGGACCTCCTAAGTCTCAGACCCACCATCGCCTCCTCTTGTGAGTTTGTTCACGATCTAGAGGGACCATTTATCAGCTGCACTTACTGCCACCCAGTCCTACTCAAACTCCCTATCCAACCCTACAAACCCTCAGCCCTCAAACTTGCGTCTCTGAACTGTCGTTCTCTCCCTAAACATGCGACGCTTATTAACCATCTTATAGAAGACCATGAGATCGACGTTCTATTTTTGACGGAAACGTGGCTTTCCCCACACTCGGCATCAGACATGGTTCTAGCTACCCCTCCGGGCTTCCTCATTCAGTCCCTACCTCGCCCTTTAGGCAGAGGTGGTGGGGTCGCCATTATTCACCGGGACTATCTCCCCTGCAAATTCAACGACGCGCAGGTTCCCGACTCTGAAAGCCTACAGTTCACAATTAAGTTAGACCCGACTAACTCTCTCACAGGCATCCTACTGTACCGCCCCCCCGGTCACCCTGGTTCCTTTTCTAGCGCTCTCCTGGACACGGTAGCAACTCAGGCCCACTCCATCACCAACTTCATGATACTAGGAGACCTGAACATTCATTTCGATGACCCTTTAGATACTGGGGCAGCCGACTTGATCACCGATCTAGCGGCTCTCGACCTCCACCTCCTAAACTCCGGAGCTACACACAACAAAGGTCACTTGCTGGACCCGGTGTTTACAAGCACCCCCACCATGCAATTCAACGAGTCCCTCCCCCTCCCCTGGACGGACCACTTTTTAGTCTCTTTCCAACTACTAGGACCTTTCAGGAAATCTCAAAAACCTTCCTCTTACACCAGGGACAGGGCCTGGTCCAAGCTCCCCACCGAAGACTGGGCCAGGACCCTAGAGTCAACTATCCCCGCCCATGCAGAAGACCCGGCTATCGCCGATAGTAAATTCAGAGACTGGATTACTACCTCCCTGGATTCCGTACTCCCATTTAGAACCCGGGAGGACAAAAACGGGAAACCAGGTTCCGCCCCGTGGTATACCCCGGAACTTCGATTACTACGTAAAAAATGCAAGAAAGCCGAACGGCTATGGAGGAAAGACTGGCAGCACGCCAGCAAGGAAGCCTACCAGAACTCAGTTAGATTTTACAAAGCCTCCATTAAGCACTCTAAAGCCTCCCACTACGACACTCGGATAAGAGAATCTACCAACTTAGCTAGGGAATCCTTCCTAATCGTAAAAGAGCTACTGAAAGTACCAACCACTCCTTCCTCCAACGCCCCCCCTGTTGACCGAAGCAACGAATTAGCCACCTATTTTAATGACAAAATTGCCCGAATCTTAACATCCCTTCCCCCCCCCTGTCCCTCTAGTCACACGGACAATGAATCACCCTCCAGCCAACCAGGAAGCAGCATGCGCCCCCAACTAGCTACATTTAGGGCAGTAACCTGCAACGAGGTAGATGCAACCTTGGCCAAAATGAAAAGCGGATCACCTCTGGATCCAGCACCAATTAGATTCCTCAAAACCGTAGCCCCTGTCATAGTTCCCACGATCACAGAGCTTATTAACAGCTCGCTTGCCCAAGGATCTGTCCCCGATAGCTGGAAGAGCGCAGTCGTGAAAGCACTCCTTAAAAAACCCCAGCTAGACCCAGCAGACATGGCAAACTACCGGCCAATCTCACTCCTCCCTGGCATCAGCAAGGTAGCTGAGAAATTGGTCAACGGACAATTGTCTCAGTTTCTCGAGGCAAATAACATCTTACGGCAATCCCAAACTGGGTTTCGCCCGGGTCATGGCACTGACACCGCCCTTCTGACCGTTATCGAGGAGGCAAGGCGCATTTTGGATTCAGGAGGGTCAGTGGCAGTGATCCTCCTGGATCTTAGTGCAGCCTTCGACACAGTCAACCATCGTGTCCTCCTCCAACGGCTGGCGGCAGCAGGGCTCACCGGGATGGCGCTCAGGTGGATAGAGTCCTTCCTTGCCGGGCGCACGTTCCAGGTATGGGACAGCAATCACCACTCGTCCACCCTCCCCCTCACGAGCGGAGTCCCCCAGGGATCATCTCTAAGCCCTACGCTTTTTAATGCTTATATGGCCCCCCTTGAAGACGTGGTGACACCCTTCGGCATCAAAATTGTGAGTTACGCGGATGACACACAGCTGGTCGTCTCCCTATCCCAACTAGACGATCACCCAGACAATTTGGCAAATTGCCTTACGAAAATCTATAGCTGGATGTGTGAATCTTCACTCAAATTAAACGGGTCGAAGACCGAAGTGATGCTCATGGGAAAGCAATGGGTGACCATCCCCCCATCAGCCTGGCCAGACGTGTTCGGGGAAATTCCCACCCCGAAAAAAGAAATTAAGACCCTAGGAGTCTGGCTAGAACCCGAGCTATCAATGAAAACACAAGCGGCCAAAACTGCAGGAACCTGTTTTGGGCTTATGCGCACCACCCGCAAGATTCTTCCCCTACTCCCGCCCACCTCCAGAAAACTCCTAGTCCAAGGGCTAATACTGTCACGGCTGGACTACAGTAACATGGTTTACCTGGGTGCCCCTGAGGCCACCTTGGCTAAAATACAACGAACACAGAACGCTGCAGCCCGACTACTCATGAACCTTCCCTCCAGAGTGTCAGCTAAACCTGCCCTCAAAGCCCTGCACTGGCTCCCGGTGCGTCAAAGGGTGGAATTCAAAGCCATGTGCACGGCTTACAAACTGATTAATGGAGCTGGCCCCCCGATTCTCAGCGACCTGGTAACGCCTTATATAGCTCCCAGATCCCTGCGGTCCGAGAATGAACATCTAGCCAACATCCCCAAATTTAAAAAGACACGCACTGGTGGCCGACGCTTCTCTGTGAAAGCTTCCACCAGATGGAACTCACTCCCCCGTACCCTCAGACTGGAACCCAGCTATCTTATTTTTAGAAAAAAATTGAAAACACTTCTATTTCCGAAATAACGTCCCCCCCTTTTTTCTTCCTTTTTTCTCCTCCATCTCATCTGGATATCAAAATCATTACAGCGCGGGGATGCCTTCGGGTCACCAGGCGCTCTACAAGTCGTTAAAATAAATAAATAAAAATAAATAAATAACATTAACATCATTAATTATGCAGATGACACGCAGCTGATTTTCTCCCTTGAGGGAGATCAGTCAACCCCGTTAGAGGTGTTTAATAACTGCCTGCGTGATACAGCGCTCTGGTTGAAGGTGAACTCACTACAATTCAATGCGGATAAGACAGAGGAGCTTTATTGCCCTAGGGATAGGATTCCCTCTGTCTTGTCCAGTAACTTCTGGCCCGCCACTACCTCGTCCATGGTTCAACCAGTGAAGAAGGTCCGCGATCTAGGCGTCATGTTTGACTATAAACTCACTTTGGAAGCCCAGGTTATGAAAACTGTGACTTGTTGTCTGGCTAATATTAGATCATTGCGGAAGATTCTTCCTCTGCTGCCATCTGATGCTCGTGCAATGATAGTGCGCAGTACTATACGTAGTAGACTTGATTATTGCAACACTTTGTTTCTCGAGTCTCCTAAATTTCTGCTTGACAGGTTGCAGAGGATTCAGTCAACCGCTGCCAAGTTAGCCCTGGGGTGGCCCAGAAGATCTGCCGCCTCGTCGGCCATGGTAGAATTGCATTGGCTTCCGCTGAGACAGAGAGTCCCGTTCAAGTCTCTCTGCATAGTGTTTAAAGCCTTGCATGGGCTGGGGCCTGTGTCTATGCAAAGAAAGTTTGAGTGGTATGCTCCTGTGAGAAGCCTTCTTCTTCCTTGGCAAGACTTGTAAAAATTCCCAGATTCAGGAAAGTTAGGGCAGGTGGTCGATCCTTTGGGATCGCTGCTGCCAAACTTTGGAATCAGCTCCCTTTGGAGCTAAGACAAGTTAGTGATCTCCTTGTCTTTAGAAGGAGACTCAAAACCTGGTTATTTCTTAAAACTTAGTTGGCTACTGGTACACTCTTTTTCCTTTCTTTATTTGAGCCGTCAGCGCCAGGATGCCTTTTTGGTGATAGTGCACTTTATAAATTAAATAAATAAATAATTACTTCTGGTACGCCAGCACCAGTATTTTTACAATGGTGCCATTTATACCAATAATTACGCCAAGTATGCCAGTGCCAGAATTCTGTCAAAGGTATCTGGTATGCTAAGGATTGCATCAGGTATGCCAGTGCCAGTATATTTCCCATGGTATCTCTATAAGAGAATGCTCACCTTCAGTACACCAGGGCCAATGACAAACTCAAAAGCATCACATTACTTTCTCACATACACTCACAGTCACTCACACTTATTCTCTCACTCACTCTCACCCACACCTTCTTGTACCCCCTTATTTTTATTAATTCCTGCATGTTAACTTGCATTCATTCATAAAATCACTTGCTCACTCATACTTATTGAGCCACAATCACACTCAATATCACTCACTAGCTGTCACTAATTCTCACTCACTTTCACTCGCTCACTTACACATAAAGACACACATGCTCACAGATACACATACTCTCCAACATAAACACGCTCTTACCTGCAAGCAAAAACACAAAATACATTAAAGGTCCCTTCCTGCAAAGGGGCCGATTACAAGACTAGTGGGGGTGCGGTGGTATCTGTCTCCAGGCTGATGTATTATGATTAGGGTGGTTTGGACGCCTTGCCCGGCCGCAGATGCCAGGGAACCGCCATTCCTTAGCAGTGTTGATCGAATCAGGAGGCCTCAATACACTTGGTGGGACAGAGGCGAAGGCGAAGGCTTTATCCATATTCTATGATTTACACTAGTCTTTTGGATAGGTGTTTTAGGTTCTGTTGAGTCATGTATTGATAGATTATCCCTGTACCTGCAGACCTAATCTATTTTCAAGCATTTGCATCTGTATATGAAACTAATCGTTTTATTATTTGATAAATTCTATTTTCCTATACACCTCTGTGTTTGTGTTTGTTATCTATGTACTCTCTTTGTGTTCTTACAATTATTAATTGATTTTTGATGAATTAATTTCCTACAAGGATTACTAAGAATTCCTTCACAGTCAAACTTGAATTATCAATTGTGATTAAAATAAATTCCCTTGAAGGCACCTTTACCTTTCCATATGTACAAGGCAGCCTTAAGCCACGCTAAGTGGCTTCACACTGCCTTGTACATAAGGTGCTGCCCCTATCGCCACCACAATGTCGGTAAAAGGGTTGCTGTGGTGGCGCTAGGGGCTTGTACATATGCCCCAGAATTTCTTGAATAGGATGCTTTTCGGTATGTGAAGCTAATAAGGCTCTGCCAAAATCAGGGATCTTTGGGTACATCTGAACAGATCCAGCAACCTGCAGCTGATTTCTGAACACGCTGCAGTGTATGGAGTTGTCACTTGTAGATGATGGAGTTTGCAAATGAATCAATCAAGGCTCCGAATGAATATTGACCTACATTACTACTTTATGACAATTCAATGGGAGTAAAGTACATATTGGTTTTTCAGGATCTTCACAGAATAGAACCAGGCTTATGTAACCTTACTAATTTTCCTATGTGCAGGAATACCAGACCTGATTTTACCGTCCTTATAAAATGGCTGATAAAATCACTTGAGGCTTTGGCTGCCGAAGCAGGCATGCCACTGTGCTCCGCCCCTGCAGAGTTTTTGCTTGACAAGGCACGTTTTTGCCCTTCCTCAACCTCACTGCCTCCACCCCAACACCTACAATCTGGATGGCATTTACCACCTGCTCAGGGGAGGTGGTGAATGACTGTTAAAGCTCATGGAACTAAATATTCTGTGTGGTCTCATGCTTAGTAAAACCAGGTGTGCAGGTATATATTGCGGTTTAACTGATAATTTCATGGTAGTAATGGAATGTTACTGCACAGTACCAGTAATTACCAATGCAGAATTTGCACCCCACCGCTATTGTGTAGCTCGTATTGAGGACTCATGAGGTTACAGTTAAGAGATAGTTTTTTTAACTTTTCCTTAGTCTGGCCAGATGGGTCCACCAGTGGAGTACCATCCACAGTATGCCATGAAAGTTAAACCAAACATGCAGATAATGTGGGCCTAGAGGGAAACTATGATGTTGCACAGCTTTGGGCTCAGAGAAGATCCCCGAGGCACAGACTGCTTCACCTCTGTAAACGCATAATTAAAACAAGAAAGTTTCATTGATTGCTGCCTCTTTTGCACAAATGCATATTTCATGTAAATAAATGAAAATTTCTTTTGTGGAAGGTGTACCAAAGAGGGGAGAAAGACCAAGTAACAAAAGTGTCGCTCTTCCACCCCAATTTGTCATAAAACCAAGACTGATACGTTTTTTTGTGCCTATGCAACCCACAGCCCAGTTTTAGAACTGCTAGACCATTTGGCTCCAACCGTCGGTCGATAGCGAGTTACCAGTAGCCCACAGACACCTTCAGAGTAGCTCACAGCCTTGAGTTCATTTTTAAATAAGCACAGGATAGCATTTTTCTTTTAAATTTAGAGAAGGCTGTGTTTGTTTTACTTTACTATCTTCAGGCTGCAGATAGCAGAGACAGAAAATGAGCAGTGCTGAAGTAAGACCCAAGGCACAGAGGTGAAGAACTGAAGCACTGAGGTATTTAAACCTTAAATAACAGTCCTTGTTAGCTTTTTCTGAATGCTTTTAAAAGGGAGAAAATTAAAATAAAGAGTTAACTTAATGATTTTAATTTTATTCCATTTCAGTTTTGCATTTACAAACTGCAGGGCTCTTGTTCCCATTGACCAGTAGACACTGCCATATTTATTTTCTGTTCAAAATATTTCATTAGGATTTTTTTAGACAAGACAAAACAACCAATGATACAGTGTTGGTACATATAAAAATAATGCAAATATCACAAATATTGTCATAACAATATCTATATACCAAGAGTTTACTATTGGCATAGAAGCAGTAAAAATGATGAGAGTTGAAGAAAGGAACAAACGAGGCTACTTCTCAAAACATTAGTTATACAATACTGTTAATAAAAGCAAATAGTGTTACTAAATGCATTATAGATATGTATTAATATAATTATCAATTGGTTTCTATAACTGGTGAAATGACGATGTATTTTTTTATGGTCCCTTGTAAAGATAATTGGGCGCCAGATCTAGTAAATGTGACATAAGACCACCATGCTTGGATTGATATTGCTTCAGCTGATTTCCAATTGGAAGTAATGGATTTAATAGTAATAGCAATATGGAGATTAAAAAGCCTGGAGCGGGATGGAGGTTGCAGAGTTCCACGCCTCTGCGTAGTCTCCCGTGACCCGTGATCCATGAACCCGCCTCCGTAATGGCGCCCGTGTATCCGAGACGCTAGCAGGTCGCTGCGGATTACTACTGGTAGCTGGGAGCCGCGAGCCGAAGGAATGCGGGTGAGCGGGATGGCAGCGGCGAAGAGGTGCTGCCTAAAGGCTCTGCTCCGCTGACTCGGTCTGCCCCGGATAAAAAGTCAACAATACGCTACTTGGCTGTCTCCCCTGGCTGTCTTCCCGAGGTGAGCTGGTTCAAACAGCGGTATCACTGCTGCTGCTGGATCAGCTGGGTTGGATGCAAGGCTCTTGTAAAGGGGGCTAGCTGGACTGAAGGGGAGGAAGAAATTTAATAGGCTTCAATTTGTGCTGGGAGGTTGCACATAACGCCAAAGAGGAACAACACTGTAAATTGGCCGGGCGCCTGATGACCGGCGTTTCATGTAAAATCTGGTACTGTTGTCTCAAGTACTCGCTCCCTGCAAAGGAATTGCGAGGAGCTGTTTAGTGAAAAAAACTCTTGATGGTCATTTGGTGGTCATTTAAAGCCTACAGAGGATTGCTACAGTTAAAGCTTTTTAAGCCTTTTTTGCAACAAAAAAAAAAGAAATAAAAAAAAAAGGGGAGTGCGCTTCTAAAAAAATGGGCAAACCACTGAAGGAGTGAGATGATGCGGCCAAACTAAATAAAATGGAAGCGGCTGCCCGACAGAAGGCTAAAACTCGTCTCGCTCTGGCTAGAAAGGCTGCACGCAAGGCTGCTAGAGACAAAAATAAAGATGACAACAGGGAGGAGAGCCCTGTAGTTGAAGATACAACACCTGAATCTTCAGATGAGGAATCGTCCCCCCCTACCCCCTTGCAGCACGAAGAACAGCAGAAGACAGGAATAGAGGGGGTAATTTGGTTGATATTAATGCTACAGACTCACTCCCTCAATCAGAGGTGGAAGTTCATCCTCAAACTCCTAATCCTTCTCCAATATTGGTCCTGCCAGCACCTCAGGCAGAAGAAGAGAGGAGAAAGCGGGGTACTGGCGGGAAGGAAGTGAAAGACTTTCCACTTTTCGCAAAAAGAACAACTCCAAAATCTCTCCTTCCTCATTCATCACAGCTTCCTTTGGTCTCTATTACTTTGGATACACCAGCCTCTAGTGCCCTATCTAAAGGCCCCGACATGATAGTAACTGTACCTCAACCCCAACCTCCAACAGCAAATGAGGCAGCAAGTGATAGGGATATCATGCAAATTGCAACTCCCTGGAATGAAGAAGCTACAGGACTCGACTCAAGTTTACTGGACTCTGAAGTGAGATCTGAGGCGAAATATCAGCTAGATATTCGCGAGATTCTCAATCTAATTCTCAACGAGATCCGCGAAATTAAAAATAATCAGCGAGCGGAGCTAGCTGCCATTCACGCTAGAATAGATAAACTGGAGGAGATAACACTGGCACTCCATAATAGGGTTCAGGAAGCTGAGTCGAGGATATCAGTCTTGGAAGACCAAATGAATCTGGTATCAGGAGCGACGAGAGAGGCTACAAAGAAGAGGATCTCCATGGAAAATAAACTCGAGGAGTTGGAAAACCACTCTCGTAGATCAAACCTGAGGATTGTGGGTGTCCCTGAAGGAACAGAAGGCTCCGACACGGTACAATGGGTTAACTCCTTCATCCAGAAAGTAGTCCTACCAGACTTTGAGGTTGACTTAACAATAACCAGGGCCCACAGAGTACCAGCTCAGCGTTTTGCGAATACTCCATTTCCCAGAACTATCTTATTGAATTTTGCAGATTTCAGGATTAAGGAGCAGATTCTCTCTAAAGCCTATCAACAACGTCAGTTTACAATCTCTGAGACTACTAAATGTAGGATTTTTTCGGACATGACAGCGGCTGCGGCCAAAAGAAGGAAAGAATTTGTAAAATTGCTGCAGCTATTTAAAGCCAATGGCGCCCAGACCTCGATTGCGCAGCAATCAAAGCTGAAGGTTCTTGTAAAGGGAAAATTCTTTCTGTTCACTAACTTAGATGAGGCTCAGACTCTTCTTAATGAGATATCCACAAGGGCTTAGGCTTAAAGGCTTAAAGGCTTAAAGGAGATAAAATGTGAGGAATCCGAGGTTCTAGTCTGAAAGGGATGTGTTAGCTATGATCTTTTTCCTTCCTATGTTAGTAAAAAGGAAAGGCTTGAAGGCTTGAAGGCGGGTGCTCCTGGGTTATTGGGTCACACCAGGGTGTAACAAGAAGACACCCGAAGAAAAAACTAGAGTGAGGGATGTGGACAGCGTGGAAGGGGAGGGGGTTCCCACGTTCCTAGGGGGGTTCAGGGTGGGGGGGGGGTAAATGCACCAACAAAAATACAAGTACAGTAGGTCTGTTATCTTTAATATTGTTTGGTACAGAATATGTTTAAGATTTTACAGATTTATAGATGAGATTTGATACATGTAATATCCTGTCTATTAATACGAATGGGCTGCTTAATAAACAGAAATACGGAGCCCTGTTGAAATGGGTAATAGCCTTTAAACCTCAGGTGGTCTTCCTCCAGGAGACACACCTGAAAACAAACTCTCCAAAGTTGTTTCTGCCAAGATATTTTTCCCACGGGTTTTTTTCCTCAGCTGGGGTTGCCCAGAGGGGTGTCGCTATTTATTTCTCAAGGAATTTACCCTGGGAAATTAAGGTAGATGGCTTTGGGTTGTAGTAAAATTGTCGGGAAAAGTATTTAACTTTGTAAATTACTATGGCCCAATTTGTGATGATACCTTGGCTCTGACTGAAATTAGTGAAATCTTGAGGGGCACTTCGGGGCAAATTATAGTAGGAGGCGATTTTAATTACATCCAGGATCTAAAGAGGGACACCTCTAATAGGAACAAGAAGCAACTAAAACCAAAGACGAAAGGGGTACTGGAGGCTTTTATGACAGAATACCAATTGCGGGACTCTTGGCGCTCCTTTAATCCCAATTTAGAGTCCTACACATGTTATTCTAATAGGTTTCATACAGCCTCCAGATAGATTTTTTTTTATCCTCTAGATCACTTCAAATTTCCAGTGCATTGATAGGTTGTAATCCCTTTTCAGATCATGGGAGGGTTGAAATTGAACTGATACTGGAGGGTATCGAAGGGGTGCGTTCTAGGTGGCAGATGGATCGCACCCTTTTACAGAATATGATATGGGTAGAGGGCTTCAAAGATTGGATAAAAGATTTTTTTCGAGTAAATAAGGACTCCGCAGAGCCTTTTGCGGTATGGGGAGCATTTAAAGCAGCAGCCCGGGGGCAGATTATAGCATTTACCAGTAACAAGGTAAATGTTCGAAAGGGAAAAATATCTGCCCTCCAGTGTGCTGCTGAGAAGGAGCCTGCATTAAAACTGAATCAAATGCCTAATAAATGGGAACAAGCCAAAGTATTGCTCAGGGACTTTTTTATTTTGGAAGAGATAAACAGCTCAAAGGCCTTTCAGCAAAGGCTGTATGAAGATAGTCAACTGATGGGAAAGCTTTTGGCTAATTCAATTAGAAAAAAACAAGAGTCTTCCATCATTTTGAAAATTCAAGACCCTCTAGGTGGAACAAATACTCGGAGCGAGGGGATCGCGAAAATATTCCTTGATCATTATGAGAGAATTTACTCTACAGATATCCAAGTAGAGGGAATGTTGATCAAGGAATATTTTGATAAATTGGATATTCCCAAAATCTCCGATTCCAGGCGCAATCAAATAAGCTGCGAAATAAGCTCCCTGGAAATTCAAAATAGTATAAAAGAAACAGCGGGAGCAAAGGCTTCAGGTATGGATGGATTCCCGATCGAATTTTATAAGGTCTTCTTGAAGGAATTAGAGGATCCATTAAAAAATGTATTTAATTATATTAGAGTAGGCGGTAAGGTTCCATCCGAGTTTAAAGAGTCCACAATTATTAGCTTTGTGAAGAAAGATAAGAATCCGGAGGATGTGAATTCCTATAGACCAATTAGTCTATTGAACTCAGACTACAAGGTTCTTATGAAGATCTGGGCTCAAAGATTTGTGTTTGCAGCCCAGGAGGTAATACACAAAGATCAGACGGGTTTTATAGCCGGGCGATACATGGCAGCCAACACAGAATACTTGATACAGGCATTAGACTATTTTAATGTTAATTCAATCTCTGCATGCATCTTAATGATTGATGCTGAAAAAGCATTTGATTTAGTTAACTGGTCAGCGTTATTTTCTTCCTTAGGTTATTTTGGTTTCCCTGCCCCAATTATTAGTATGATACAGAGTATTTATGAAGGAGCATCAGCCCAGGTGATAATTAATGCTAGGCAAGCAGGGAAGATAAAAATAAACAGCGGCACTAGGCAAGGTTGCCCCTTATCTCCCCTGCTTTTTACCTTTTTTATCGAACCTCTAGTAATAAAAATATGGAATAATGATGCAATATTCCCTCCAATTGCCGGAATGTCAAAGTTAAAACTGTTTGCGGACGATATTATTCTGTATTTGGCCCCCGACAAAGAAAATATTTTATATCTCCTGAAAGATCTTAAGGAATACGAGAATATCGGGGGTTATAAGCTCAACGAGAAAAAAACGGAAGTTCTCATTTTAAATTCAAATATAGATTTTCTTCCGTTAGATCTTCAGTTTCAAGCACAAAAACGGGATCCAATAAGATATCTAGGGTGTTTTGTGACCAGAGAGTATCAAGAACTTTTTCGACTGAAATATATAAAAATGAAGAACAAAATCAAGAGCCTACTTGAACAATGGGACCTATTGCCCTTGTCTTTGATTGGTAGAGTGGCATTGATAAAGATGAATGTACTGCCTTTGCTTTTATTCTTGTTTAGCAATATTCCAATTAAAGTCAATAAGGCTTTTTTTAATGAACTCGAATCTATTATGAGGAGATTTATTTGGAATAAAAAGGCCTCAAGAGTCAAGCTCTCGGTGGTACAACTATCTGTAAACCAAGGTGTGCTCGGTCTTCCCCATTTTAAGACATATTATGAAGCAGCTTTTTTCGATATAGTGGCAGGATTATTAAGGATTAGACAGACAAGAGACATTTTTTTTTGGATAGAATGCTTGAGGAATCAGGCTCTCAAATTTCCTTCTTTTTAAAAACTGCAAAACTTCCTAAGAAAACAAGATATAAGACATTGGTAGGGTACTCATCAAGATTACGGCTTTTATTTAAAAAATACGGTTCAGATGGATCTATTTATTTGAAATTGTCGGAATGTGCTAAAATGGGTCTTAAGATATCTTTCGAACCACCTGTTAGAATGGGAATCTGCCGGATTTTGTGAAATAAGGCACCTACTCATTCAAAATACGGCAATTAGCTGGCAAACGGTTATAGATAGAGCACATCCCAGATGGCTTATGTTTTTTGAATATTTACAACTGATTTATTTTATAAGAAAAGAAATAGGAGGCTTAGATACAACACCCAATGTTTTGTTAACAGTTTTATATGGGGAGAAACACATGGGTATTGGATTCTGGTATAAAAAGTTATTCCCTTCTGGATCACCTCCTATAATTGCTAATCATTTAGAAAAGATAAGCCTCACGCTACAGTGCGTTTTTTCAGATAAAGAATTGGAATTGGAAATATTTTGAGAATCTTGAACTGATTTAATGGAAGTTGATTGTTTTATTTGAATCAATTTTTAGAGGTTATTGCATTTGCACTTTAAGAACTGCAAATATATATCTACTGTGTTATGTCAGCTGTTTATGCACTTTATCGTATATATTAGTCAATTTTGCACAATACTGCATTTGCACTTTAAGAAATGTAATAATATTTTTGCTGCTATATATCGACGGTTTCTGCACTTTATTGCACTAGTCACTTTATATATGCCAATTTTGCACGTTACTGAACTAGCACTTTAAGAATTGCAACCATACTTCTGTTGCTTTTAATCGTCATCTTTCGCACTTTATAGCACTAGCACTTTATGAACTGTCTAAAAGTGATCTTGATGTTATTTTCGTTGCATTATACTGGTAGGTTTGTATGAATTGTAGTAGAAATATTGTTGTATAAATATCAGCTGTGTCTCTTGTGCCCGCATTTTAATATCGGTACCTTTTTCAATCTAGGGTTGTCTCTTGTATAATGTCTGAATTTTTTTTGTCTAACTATGAAGAATTTATTGTACCAATGTTTTTTTTTTTTCCTACGGCTTGTTCAATAAAAAAAAAAAGATTTAAAAAAAAAGTAAATTTTCAGGACAGGCAAGCTTTACATCGAAAAAAAAAAAAAAAAAAAGAGATTAAAAAGCCTAGAATGGGATTCCAAGAAGGTGGAGGATAAGACATAAGATTTACCAATAAGTATGTTTTAAGTGATCGCGGCCTTCTTTTTCTGCCTGTTTGGGTCCTGAGCGCCTCCAAAGATCCAAGGTGCTCCGTGACCTGGGAGTAAACGGCAGCATCTGTGGAATCTGACGGAGGTGATCTCTTCCCTCTAACATCGCCGCCTGGGGTCCTGATGCGATCGCCTTCATTGAATCCGAGCAGCTCCGTGGCCGGGTAAAGTCTGGCAGTGACTTGGAAACTTTCCAGATATCACTTCACATCTCGTCCCGGCTGGCCTGGCCACAGATCACCGAGCGGAACCCACGCCCTGGGAGAGAGACTGGTGACAACTGGGAGAGAACGGGGCAATTGGGGAATCCTCAGGGCATCTTAACCTTGTCCCAGTTGGTTTGCCTGCGGGCCTCTGAGCGGGACTTGTGCCTTGGACCCCTTCGAGCCAATCGGCGGATGGTGTGGGGGTGACCCGATGGTGTGGAGCACTGCTACAGTGGGTGCCATCAATGATCGATATAATGTTGCTGGTTGTAGCATAATTACCGCCCGTAACTCCGCCGACCAAAGTAAGGCGACGGCCCAAAATGGCGGATGATAAGCAACAATACCAACCTCAATACGGAACGAACAGTAATTGCCTGATTGCCCTCCCGTGCACCCATTTCACAAAGATACGAACAGCCTCATTTTTCGATAAGGTATATTAACTATTGCAGCTACGCAAAAAGTTTTTAAACCTGCAATGATCTAGGTCTAAAGCGGCCTGACCCTAAGATGGCGGCTATATGAGGAATACTGGGAGCGCTTTACCTTCCCCTGTAGAGCTGTGTGTTGAAATCTAAGACAATCTGGGCAATCATTGTTAATTCAGTGCCTGCTGTTTAAAGAGCGCTTCATTGCAAAGCCGACCTCATCACTATGGCGATCTTCATGCGAACAGAGCCTGACCCTAAGATGTGACTCAGATTTCGGCTCATCCATTCAGTAATATCGCCGCCGGACACTGCCACAAGGTAGAGATTAGTTCGAACCCTGTTCTGTTACACATTGCTGGGGTGAATGTCACCAATATTACTAGTTTATTATCAGATGATCCTGCAAAGTGCTGGTACCTTCACAACCCTCATGGAGCTCAGCCCTTTAATGTGTCTTTTTCCTTCTGCCAAAGCGTCAAGCTAACCTTTCTGACAGCCACCCAAACATTTGTGGGACTTCATTGTTTAACACTGGGATAAACAATATTGTGGAGACCGTAGAGACCTAGCTTTTTAGCCGATGCCCGGTGAAGGTACTTGATAGCTATAGAGGAGATGGGCTGTGGACTACTCCTTCGGCCGTCACCTACCCAGCCTGGCATTGGGCAGACTTCACTTCGTCTCTCCGTTGTACTCTCCCTCCTACCCCTTTACTCCACCAACTTTCACCTTTAGGCTCCATTTATCCCTTCTCTATGCTCTCTTATTGTTTTTCTCATTGAGACCTAGCCGCTTGACTGATGGCCGGTAGAGCTACCCGATAGCTATAGAGGAGATGGGCTGTGAACGTACCCCTCGGCCGTCACCTACCCAGCCAGACTTTGGGCAGACTCTCCTTTGTCTCTTCATCCATCCTTTCTCCATCCTTTTTCCCTCCTACACGTTTACCCCACTCCTTTACCCTTCTAAGCTCCATTTATTCCATCTTCTGACGCTCTTGTTTTCTCATAACTGATGTAACTTGTAACTTATGTAATGTTTTAACTTTTGGATCCTTATGTAAAGCGCTCTGATACCTCTGGGTCTAGCCAGCACTATATAAAACTCAAATAAATAAAAAAAAATAAAAAAAATGTGAGGGCCTCAGAAATAGGAAGTATTTTAACAATGATATCCCAAACATTCTTCCAAAATTGAAGTATTACATTACATTCAAAAAGCATATGCTTTAAATTACCATCATAACATTTACAGTTCCAACAAAGTGGTGAGTCTATAAGTTTAGCCTTAAATAATTTATAAGGAGTCTATATAAAATTGAATAAAATAAAAGCGTTAGTTTGAGATAATAATACAGGAAACCATACTGAAATATTGAAGGCCCATATTTTTCTCCATTTATTTAACGAGAAATTCAAGGAGAGTTCTGCATTCCAAAAAGTGGATAAGAAAGTAAGGTTTGTAGCACTTGTAGAATTAATATAATTTACAGAATCCGGGGTTTTAATCTGGGGTAGCATATTTGGAAAGTTGTTAAGCAGTGTATTACAGAGAATTTCATATTTAAGAGCTTCAGTATTGGGTAACATGAATCTGGTCTGTAGTTCAGAGAAAGATAACAAAGCATCATCTTTATAAATATCCTGGAGGAAGTAGATGCCAGCCGATATCCATAGTTTCCAAAATGCATTCATACATTTAAACTTTAAGGTAGAATTGTGGCAAAGAGAAAAGGACTCATCTGAATCAGCAATAATCAACTGTGCCATATTTATAAGTAAAAAAGGGGAAAAGTGAAAAATGCTGTAATGTAGTTCAAATGGGAGAAATGTAAAGTGGATAAAAATATTTCTATGAAACATTGAGTCGTTATTTTTCTTTACTTTCAATTGAGCCAATCGCCTTTTAATATTTTATAAAGCATGTTTCTTCACTTTAAATTCCGCCTATTTAAACAAATGGATGTATTTTTCTGTTGTAAATATGGCACTATGGCTACAGGCCACTGGGTGCAAGATGCCTGATGTTTGTAAATGTGACACTTTGAAATGGGAGAACATTTAAATGATGAGTTTTATGGAATCCATATAAACATAAAGGTAAGCCTTCAGTTTCATTTTCTGCCATTTCGAAGTGTTGCATTTACACAAAACAGGCATCTTGCTCCAAGTGGCTGGTAGACACAGTGTCAAATTTATAACTGAAAAAATACAGTCAATGTTCCATATTAAGAAATATTTTTTCAGAAACTTTTTCTGCATTTTTAATTTCTGCAATTGAACAAATTGGTTGAATGTTTGTGTTTATCGATGTAAAAGTGCCACATATGGTGAAAGGTATGCACTGTGCCACACGTAATGTGATACAGAATCTCATTCACCCATGCGCATATATCACTTTCTTAGGCACACATGTTGATACATTCCCAAAGACCACGCCCTCACTGACATACATGGCAGCCTTGTCATAGTGCCCCTTGTTAAAGTGTTTTTTACAAACCATCGTCTTTGGCTCAATGGACATTAGGCTTAAATTCAAGGTAACTGGGCATGGGGGTGTCTGCTAACATTGTGCAAGTGACTTGGCCTTCAGTAGCTCACAATGATTTTCACCGATCAGATGTAGCTCTCACTATAGAAAAGTTAGGAGACCCCTGCGCTTGACCCTCTGACCAAAGCACAGGCTCAAAGCCAAATAACCATATTCAGATAGGGAATCTGTCGGACTATAATCCACAAACCCCCTAAACACTACATAAGGATGGTGCATTCCTGGCAGCGGTCAGTCCTGTGACACTATGGTATTAGGGATTATTTGTTGAATTTAGTGAGTCCAAAACTCCCTTCACCATAGATAGATACACACAAGAAATCCACACAATTTATTTTAATGACTTTATTAAAATTAATTTCCTAAACTATAGCAGATAATATGTATGGATGTAACTATAGAAATAAATATAATAGTGACAATGAAGGTAATTAATACATATATATGAAAAACTGATGTGTTATCAAACAATAATAAAGCAACATTTACATGTTATACATGTTCAACCAATACTGAATGCAATTGGTGTTTATACATATAAACATTCACTCAGATACATGAAAATAATAAATGCAGTGGTGGGTCACAAGCAGAACACAGACATTAAGTCAAGAACAACAGGTCAGGCACTAGAGCCATCACTGTGTAAAACAAGGGTCAGAAGCTTGATGGTGAAGGGTCTAAATACAGCATCCTTGTTCAGAAAGATTAAGAGAAGTTCATTAACATGCTTTTCCATATTTCTTATAGGAACTGGCAGCTGTGAAATTGGACCAAAATTGGTCAGAGTGCAAGGGTCTGCTGCTGTTTTGTTTTCAACAGTGACATAACTATAACATACTTTCAGACCATTGACACTAGAGCAATTGTAATAGAATGGTCAATGGTCAAGTGAATGGTCTATGGTCAAGTGAAATCTCTGCACTCATTTAGTTATCATTTGTATAAAGTGCTGAACACTACAAGGTAGGAGAACGCTTTTCATAGAACAACCAATGTACACAATTGACAAATAATATAATCTGAGGATAGATAACTAGGTGAGCAGCAAGAATCATTGAGAGCAAACAATACAAAAATGACAATTTATAAAACTAATTATAACAGGCTGCTGGTAGATATCTATAGAGGTGATGAGACAGCTCCAGGCATTTGGCGATGGAGGTCAATGGCAGAAGTCTTTAATTTTACAGATACATTTCAAAGGGTTGAGATTCAGTGCGTTTGAAGTAGGACACCAGGGAAGGTTTTACTCTTAGGTCAACTGAAAGTGGGTTCCATAGGAGTGAGGCAGCTCCTGAGGATTACTGCTGAGTGTGTGTAGTTTTAAAAGCTGTAAATTTGAGTAGTAGGTTATTTTTCCTTCTTGAGTCTCTGATGGACTGACAGATTTAAAATGCAATCAAGGTATGGTGGGGAGTTGAGGTCAATAACTTTGTAAGCTAGGCATCCGAACTTGAACTTTATTCTGGCTGTTATGTGGAGCCAATGTTACTTATACAAGAGTGTAATGCTGTTAAATATTTAGTGTATGACTAAAATGTTGTTGCCATTGCATGTAGGGCAGTATTAAGTGGCGCGAGGGCATGTTTTTCAAAGTCAAGCCTGGAGAGAATGAGGACATGATAAGCTGCTCAGTTTAGAAGTGGAGTGGATAATGGCGGTTTTAATTTCTTTAGTGCATGCAGGTAAACATGAGTCATTTTTGCCAGTTTGTTGATGCAGGGAATAATGCAGAGCTTTGAATCTATTGCAATCTCCAGAGAGGCGACAGTAGGAGGGGGTAACAATGAGAAGTTGAGCAAGTTTAGGTTGTTAATTAGGTCTGGACAGGCGGATTTCCTGAGCCTTGGAGAGAACGGTATCAATTGTTTTTTGTGGTTTTGGTGCCAGGCACTTTTCTGATATCCATGCTTGAATCCTCAACAGAGTGGAGAACAAAGTAAAAATATCCTGCGCAGAAAAGGTTTAAAGGTAAATTTGCACGTCATCTGCTTTCTGGTAAATGGACACCTAAGGATCTTGGTAGATATCGGACGATGGTTCCACACATAAGTTAATTAGATTGTGTGCCGGGGTGGAACTCTAGGGGAAAATGCAGGCAATGGGAATACATACAAGACTACTTGGGAGTGGTTTAATGAATATGATTTGATCAATTTGACTATAGGGCCTCTGATTTCAAGGCACTCACAGAGTATAGAGATCAAACGAGTGGTCAATGGTAGTAAAAGTGGCTCAGACGTAGAGCGGAACAAGGAGGCATGTGTCATCGCCATCAAGAATACGAAGGATGTCGTCAACAATTATGAGTGCAGTTGTTTCTAGGTAGTGGCCAGCTCTGAAACTGAATTGATGTATTGTGAGCAATAATGTGGCTCTGCTAATCTGATCTTGAAGTTGCAGAGAGATCACTTTCAAGTGCTTTTCCTAACACTACTGCCACAAACAAGGTTGGAAATAGGTTGGTAGTTGAAAGGAAAGTTAGGGTTAACTTTGAGGTTATGTAGCAAAGGGGAGAATTGACCCAGGTTAATGTGTCCAAAAAAAACCCTTGACTCAGGCAATATTAGTGTTGGACCAGGCTTTAGAGAAGAAGGGGCAGTAGTCTTTAATGATGTTCAGTAGGACGAGGTCATGATGTATGGTGGGATTAGTTATTTGGTAGCTTTTAGGGGTACGTGACCTATTCATTCTCAATATCTTCATACTCATCTCTTATGTTTTCAGTCCCGCATATCCTCCTTTACATACATACACATTTCATACATCTGCCATGCGCCCCCGTTGGCATGCAAGAATAGCATAACAGATTAGGCACTAGCATTTATAATGCGGAATAGCCTATGAGAAAGCGAAGTAGCTATTGCTGCTTTCATGCCACATGACCAATCATGAACCTGTTTCTGGAGCCACCTACCAAGGTTAGACAAATAACGTTATAGTAATGTAGGGTAATACATTTAGTCACCATAAAAGATAGTTAATGAGATATTCAATAACCATTTCCTGAATTGCCTTATGCAGCAGGCACTCATACCCCTTGAAGCTTCATGCAGCCAATTCACTACTGCACTCATGCATCAGCTCTAAGCAGTCCAACATATCACCATTTCACTCATTTGTCTGGGGTAAATATGAGGTAGATGGATGTGGCTGGTGAAGGTCAGTAGAGCAGGAGATGAGAATGAGAGTAGCATTGGGTTTCTACTGTGGTCATTTGGGATTCTCATGGATTGCAAGTCATATCTTAGTGGCCAGTCTGCAGCAATTTAGTGGTGAATGAGGCAGACTTACAACAAGACCTTGGACTTCTGCACTGCCGAGGTGCAGACACATGAAGCATTACACATGCACCTAGAGGGCCTATCAATTCTGCATCATGTCCACATTAGCACCCTTTTGTCAGGATTCTGCCATCAAGACCCTAGGTGCTGCACATATAGACCCTGTGAGGTTTTATCTCTAGACCTCACCATGTCAGAACACTCCATCACACCACACACCTTGCTCCACAATGCATTCCAGTCATCGTTTCCACTTTACCAACCTGGCGCATTTTTGACCTGTCAGCAGCCTTTGATACTGTAAGCCATGTACTACTGAAACACCAGCTGATGGAGATAGGTGTTCAAGGTACAGCTTTTGAGCTACTATTGATAGGTTTCATTTCCCGACGCCCCGCCCACTGACACTTACGCTTATGAGTTAGCATAATGTGTCTAACCAATGATATATTCATTTATGCATTTACGTCTATATTCTCTCTTTCATTATTCAATTATGCGGGTGACATTATTCAGTTTTCTTAGCTTAGCTTGTGTGCCACCATTTTGGAATGCTTCTCTCTGCGTGCGAGTCGCACTCGCTCACCCCTCCCGTAGGAATAGAAAAAAAACCCGAACACAGCAGTTTTCGTTTCTTGGCTAACTGTGATCGAAACTATAACAAATTCATTATCAGTGGTGTTCCCATGTGTTGGAGACGCTGAGGCCTGGCTCCGCGGCCTTGGGCCGAGATAAGAAATGTTGCCATCGCAGGTGCAGATACCTCTTGTGTGAGGCCATTGTTCGCTCTTTCAGGGGTCCAGTACTTTTCCAGACTGGGCGTGTTTTATCCTAATGTATCCTGTTAAAATGTATTACTGTGATGAGATGAGGCAGTCCTCTCGGCGCACTCTTAGGGGTGAGGTCGGACAGGGCCCTCTCATATGGGAGTTTGTGGCCTAATAAAATATCCTGTCTATTCTTCTCCACTGTCCGGCTGACTTATTACTTGGTAATTATAGGTGAGTGCGGTAAGTCACTCGGGTGGATTTGAACCACGCTTATCAGATGGCGCCCGAACAGGTACCCCGCGATAAGGATCTTTCTCACCCGTAAGTGGGTAGCAGAAGGCCGGGGACCCTCTGGTCGGCACGGTGTGTCTGGGTACCCACTTTGATGCCGAGCTTGGTTCTCGCAGCGCTGCCCCACCCTGCTGATCGGGAAAGGTCCCGGCTCGTGATCCTGTGCCGGGGTCCGGAAGGCAGAACTTTGGAGCTGACCGTGTTGGTCCCAGCAGCCGACGGTGGAGAACAGTAGAGGTCGGTACCGCGTATAGAAGGTGAGTGATCCGACTGTTGATTGAGGGAGCTGGGATGCTCCATGGGACCGGTGTGTCTCTGAGACCGGTGCGTCTCTGGTGATTAGAGGAGCCGGTGTGCTCCTGGGGTTAGTGTGTTCCGGGGAACTCAGGGTACGAGTGGCGCCCTGACAGACTTGGTGGAGATTGGGTGGACGTTTGTTTTGTCATCCGACCGGATGGTACTGTGGTCGAGGCAAGGCTCACTGCGGACGGATTCTGGGACTTACCCGAACCCCTAGGGTGTGTGGTTCGTTGGGCACGGGTCCCGGATCTCACGTGGTGTAGTGTGCCGCGATCTGTAGTGCCGCTCGGGCGACGGATGTGTTCCCCAATTTCGGAACGGTGTGTGCACTGTTCAGTCTGCGGTAGGGTCCAGGTTCCCCAGGACTTGGTCTACGGGCCTCGTCCCATTTTGGTAACACGTGTTTGGTAGGGGTTGTTTTGGCGAATAGGAAGTGCAACTACGTGTGTGTGTGTTTTTCATTGTGATTGTGTGACCCGGGAGTTCGTGAGAGGGTGAGCGCAACTTTCGTGTTGGTGTGAGATTGAGTGAGTGGAGATGCCGTGTTTTAGTAAACTGCTGTGTCTTGGGTGCTGCTGCGGCGCCTCGGACACTAGATTGGCCGAGAGCCAACCCACCCCACTAGAGGGCTCCCCTAATTTCGAGATGTATGTCAAGCATGGACTGCCTCCGATTTTGTTTAACACCTTGTGGCACAGGTACACGAAAGGCAACGTGGATTTGCAGTGGCCCTTGACTGGTTCGTTCGTTGTGGCAAAATTAGATTATTTACAAGACAGATTGTTTGCTAGGCGCAGTCGTCAGAGCATGTTTGATTCCCTGAGGATGGTGGCAGAAGGAAGTTAAGGAGCGACAGTTGAGAGAGGAGAAGGTAGCTCAGAAGAGGGCGGCGCAGACGATGGCGCAGAAGGCAAGTGAACATACTAAGAAAGAGAATGAGCAGCGGATTGAGCGCGCAGACAGACTTTACAGGTTACAAGACAATAAAAGTTATGTGGTAAGAGAGGAAGAACGAGATGAGATGGAGGACATTTTGAATGATCGCCCCCTCCCCCATATGCCCCGCAACCGTTGTACCCTGTGTTGACGGGTTCTGCATCCTCTGCAGTGGTTTTGGTTCCGCAAACGGGTGCCCTTCCCTTGTCTGGCACCCCCACCTCTCCTGTTTCAGCCCCAACTTTGTTGAGAGATGTTGAACAAGCCTTGTCTTCTGTCACTTCTTCATTGACCGTGCCCCTGGTCTCTCTTTTGGCGGCGGGCTCACTGGCCCCATCTGTGGCCTCTCCTGTACTTCCTACTGTTTCTGCCGGCGCTACCCCTCAGGGTGGGTTGGTGACTCCGGCTCGAGGTGCGGGAAGTGGGTTACTTACTCAGGTACGAAAGTTGCTTACGCGTTCCGCTGTGGGGTTGGATGAGAAAACGGTGGTGGCTAATCAGGCTTGTCAGTGGGCTAGGAATAATATTTATTCAATTGAAGACATTTGGTCCACGATGAAAGATTATGAACCCCTGATGCAACAACATGCTTTATGGCACATGTCGACGACACTAATAGCGTTGAGGGAACAGGGCTATGGTGGAACGGCGCCTGTGGTTCTTTATGACATTAAGAACAGAGCCTATAGGGCTAATACTCGAATAAGGGATGTGTTGCAGAGTTTGCGGTCCTTGTTAGAGTATAGAAATTAGTTGCCGACGGCAGGTGAACCCCATTTTCCTGGGGTGCACCCAATGCGCGAGGTACACCCTATTTTCCATCCTGAAGTGCCGGAGTTGGTAGACCCAGTAACTCAGAATATTACTAGGGCTCGTGTGGATGCTCATTTCCAGGAACAGTGGGTATACACGCCTTGGAAAAGGAGCGAGGTTCTAGCCTTGAAGGCTCAGTTGCCTGATTCAAGAAAGAATCCGACTGCGTGCTACAAGGAACTGACGGAGGCAGCTTCCTCGGCGGTTATGACTTTGGCTGACATAGAATTGTTTTTTGGATTACTGGTTCCGGTGGATGTGTGGAGGCAGGTGAAGGGGACGGATCATGCAGAGGACTTAGGCGGCACGTGGGAAGAAATTAAGGATTAGGACAAGGAGCGGAAGCCAGGAGAGAAGCCGAAGGCTGAGATTTTAGCATTACCAGGACGAATAATAAAGTATATGCATTCCCTTATTCCCCCGAAGAAAGGGGATTGGGATAAGTTGACTGCATGTAGGCAGAAGAAGGATGACGCAGTTTCAGACTTTTTCACTCGTTTCGAGGAGGCTTTCATGGACTTCAGTGGTCAGGATTTATCTCAGGATGGAGGCTTATGACTTTTCATTAATAGATTCGTAACAAATTTGTTACCGGAAATATCGGCTAGGTTGCAGGTGTCGGAGAGTACGTGGACGACGTCCACCCCCTCTGGTATCCTGAGTATGGCTCAGTACTATGAGCACAGAGAGAACGAGAATAAAGACAGGCAAGAAAAGAAAGCCAAAGACTTGAAAACAAGGGTGTTGCTGCAGCAGGTGTCGAAGGGTCGGGGACTTGGAGCCCCACCCATGGTAGCGGGTCGAGGGGGAAGTAGCTACGGAAGGGGAGAGAAGAGAGAGCATTTAGGGCAGAATCAGTGTGCGGAATGCAAGCAGGAAGGGCATTGGTGGAGAGATTGTCCAGTATTTTGGTCCCAGGTTGGGCCAGGCAGGGGTAGAGGTCGGAGTGAATATCGTTGGGATGAGAGACAGTTTGATGAAGGCAGGAGACCAGGAAGGAATTATTTTGACAAAGAGAAGGATCGCCAACATTTCCAAGCGGAGGGTGATGCCGGTAGAGACAGACAATACTACAATGACGCATATACTATGGACGACTTGACTGGGTTCTTTCATAATTAGGACAGCGTAGGACAGAGCATGGGACCGGTTTCTGTGGATGTTGATCAACAAGGACCCTATGTGACTGCGGATTTGTTGGGGTCTTCTCCGAAATTTTTGGTGGACACGGGTGCTATGAAGAGTTCTGTGGCACGTTCTCAGGTCCCAGGGCGTCTCTGTCTGGCAAGAATAATATCACCGTAGGGTTCTCAGGTACTCCGGTGATTAGCCCCATTTCTAAGCCTCTTGCTCTCACGATTGGTCCTTTTACTGTTGACTCTCCTTTCCTTCTGACTTCAAATTGTGGTGAAAATTTGTTGGGTTTGGATTTATTGAAGAGGTTGAATGCTACGATTTACTGGTCTCCAGACGGTGTGTATCTCACGTTGGGTCCTACCGTTGCACATGCGCAGCACTGTTTTTCGAAAGATGAGCCTCTCCCGGCTGAGTTTGTGGGAATACCAGAGACTTTATGGGCCAGTAGTGATACTGATGTGGGGAAGATGGATATAGCTCCTGTGTCCATCAAGGTTAAGGCGGGAGCCCGGTTACCACATATACCCCAGTACAAGATATCTAGGGATGGAGAGAAGGCTTTGCTCCAGATAATACAGGATTTGATACAGTCAGGTGTAGTGGAGGAGACAGACTCTAACAGTTGTAATAGTCCTATTCTCCCGATCCTTAAACGACCCTCTACCGATGCCCCGATGGTACACCTGACGTCTATCGCTTTGTGATTGATTTACGCCACATTAATAAGGTGGTTGAGCCTCAATACCCGGTGGTTTCTGATATTACCACGATCTTGACAATGATACCCCCCACGGCCAAATATTTTTCTGTTTTGGATTTAAAAAATGCTTTCTTTAGCATTCCTGTGCATCCTGATAGCCGTTTTCTTTTTGGATTCTCATTGGCTGGCCGAAGCTTCAGATTTTGTAGAATTCCTCAAGGCTATACTGAGAGTCCCAGCATTTACAGTCAGGCTTTGAAAGCTCAATTGGACGACTTAGAGCTCCCCAAAGGCAATGTTCTTTTGCAATATGTAGATGATCTTCTTATCGCGTTTGACACTGAGGAAGGGTGTCGAGAAACGACGGTTAAATTACTACATCATTTGGCTCGCTAGGGACATAAAGTGTCCCTTCCAAAATTCCAATACTGTCGACAGGAGGTTACCTACCTAGGTCATCTCCTATCGAAGGAGGGGAGGAGGTTGACACCGGAGCGCATCAAGGTGATAACTAACATGGCTGTACCTAACACGCAGCGAGAGGTGCACGCATTTCTGGGTATTACGTCGTATTGTCGCCAGTGGATACCTAATTATGCTTTACTAACCTAACCCCTCTTGTATTTGACTACTAAAGAAGTGCGCGAACCCCTACCCTGGACTCCAGAATGTCAAGAAGCGTTTGAGTTACTAAAAACTGCTTTGTGTTCCGCGCCTGTTTTGGGAACTCCTGATTACCAGAAGCCTTTTGTGCTTTATGTACATGAGGCGGAAGGTTGCGCGTTGTCTGTCCTAACTCAATGTTTTGGCGGGAAACAGAGACCGTGCGCTTACTTTTCTGCTATGCTTGACAATGTGGCAAGAGCGTTGCCGAGCTGTCTAAGGGCTACAGCGGCTGCTGCGGTCTCAATAAGACAATCGGCAGGGCTCGTGTTGGGTTCAGAACTCACAGTGATGGTACCGCATGCTGTGGATATTCTACTGAATAGAACGCAGACGCAGCATTTAACAAGTGCTCGTCTTACTGGTTATGAGATGACGTTATTTGCACCCCATGTGACGATTAAACGATGTGCCACTCTGAACCCGGCCACGTTGATACCTATCCCTTCGGATGAAAAGGACGACGAAGTCCATGATTGTTTGTTTCGGACAGAGGAGGAGACAAAGGGAAGGATAGATTTGACAGACACCCCCCTAGATGATCCTAATGGGGAGCTGTATGTTGATGGTTCCTGTTTTAAACTTGCGGATGGTACCTCAACAGCAGCATATGCAGTCACAACTTTGAAAACAGTGGTGGAGACTTCTAGGATCCCGTACCACTCAGCTCAGGCTGCAGAAATAATAGCATTGATGCGTGCGTGTGAAGTGAGTGAAGGACTGGACATGAATATTTACACTGATAGCCAATACGCCTTCGGCGTGGCTCATAGTTACGGGCGACTGTGGGCGGAGAGGGGATTTTTGACATCACACGGACAAAGGATTCAGAATGGCCCATTGATACTATGACTATTGACAGTATTGACGCTTCCCAGACGACTGGCAGTGATCAAATGTAGTGCACACAAAGTGGTGGTGGATGATGTAGGACGGGGAAATGCATTTGCAGATCAGACAGCTAAGGAGACGGCTAGGACAAAACTCCCACGAATGTTTGTGGCAGGACCAGCTAGGTGGGTACCGGACGTTAATATGTTTGGGAACACTGTACAAAGTGTGCGGAACATACAGGAAAAGGCAACTGACGACGAGTTGAGGGCATGGAAGAATGGCGGCGGGCAGTTGGACTCGGATGAGTGTTGGACGGATGTGACAGACAAAAGACGATGGTTACTGCCGGACGCGTATGTCCTTCCAGTGGTGACAATGGCTCATGGGCCAGCGCACATTAGTGCAAGGGGAATATCCAAATTGTTAGACCCAGTGTGGAGCAATAAGAAAATTTCCAAGCTAGCAACCCATTTGGTGCGACAGTGCATGGTTTGCTTACGGCATAATCCGGGGAAGGGAACACCTGTCCCAGTTGGTAACTTTGCCCCTCCTTCTTTCCCTTTTGAAATGATCCAGATGGATTATATTGAAATGGAGAGGGTCAGGAACCTCAAGTACGTCCTAGTGGTGGTGTGTTCTTTTAGTAGGTGGGTGGAGGCTTTCCCAACTAAGGATTGTACAGCTATTTCTACAGCTAAGATGTTGATCAAGGAGTATTTCTCCCGCTACGGGTTACCCCGGGTGATCTGAAGCGATAATGGCACGTCTTTTAATGCTGAATTGATGAAACAGATATGTAAGGGGTTGCAGATCTCCCAGAAATTCCATGCAGCACAGCACCCTCAGGCTGCGGGTTTGGTAGAAAGGTTCAATGGGACTCTCAAATTGAAGATGGCCAAGATATAATAGAGTACAGGGTTGCGTTGGCCAGATGTTCTTCCCCTAGCATTACTTTCCACTAGAGTGACAGGAAATTCCAAGACAGGGGTCTCACCTCACGAGGTTATTTTTGGACGCCCCGCCAACGTGTGGAGCGTCCCTAGACCAAAATGTTTTTCCGAAATTGAATATCCTTTGTTAATAGATTACCTGTATGCTTTGACTAAAGATCTTCATCAGCAGGTAGCAGACACCCTGAAGCCGCTGCCGGAGGGGCCAGGTCATGCCATACAACCCGGGGACTGGGCTGTTGTGAAGAAGTACCAGAGGAAGTCCTGTTCGGAACCAGGTGGTCAGAGCCGAGGCAGGTGCTTCTGACCACCCGCACCGCACTTCGGATCCAGGGTCGAAAGGCATGGACGCATGCCTCACACGTCAAACGCGTCCCCCTGCCGCTGCCATATGATGAATGGGTGAGAGACGGCGTCGCTGATCAGGAGTGTGAGGCGGTTCCTCGGTATACACCCTTCTCGGATGGTTCATTGAGGGGTGAGGAGCCGGATAAAAGAGCAAAGAGGCCAGTTCTGATTGCAAGTGGCGAGGCTTCTTCTGATAACAGCGAGCAAACAGCAGAGAATACGTCTTCTGTTATTGAGCCCCCCATTCTGTTCACAGATCCAGAGGTGCGAGGGAGCACTCGTTATAATTTGTGGCCCAGAAAAGAGAAGAAAAAGTACTGAGCACTGGAAGAAGGGCTGAGATAGGGAATAGATGAGGACTGTGTTACAGGTTAGTCCAGTGATAGGGATGGACTGCTGGTAAGAACCCTGGTGCACTATCGAGACACTGTTGAATGAGACATTAGGATTGCGCCTGGGCCCAGATTTAGTGCTCCTGAGTTGCAAGACTGTGCGACTCCGTCGTGGGATTAGGGAACGAACAATAGATGTCTGCCTGTGAGGCTTTAACGAACACAGGGAGAAGATCAGGGTGAAGAACCCCTCTGGCCGGCTTCGGAGTGACTGGGACTATTTGAGTATTTTGTAGTTTAGCTTTGGACTTTTAGTTAGGGAAATATGTATCCCTTTGGTCGCCCCATCCCTGAGGAGGAGCAACCTTTTGCAGCTCCTCGTGGTCCAGAACCAGATTCTCCATGGCTTGCCCTATCACGAAAAGGGAAAGTGGTGGTCATAGTGATATTGATCATCGTTTTTCTGATAATACTTGGAATACTGTTTTTTCTCGATGAAGCTTACCCTGTTCATAAGTTTGTTCCTACCCCTTCCGCCTTGCCCGAACATAATATGATTACTGTTGATTATGGTGAACAATGCATGCGGAAGGGCTATCGAGATAATGTTTTTATTAAGACTCTACATCATGCTCATGCTGTGTATAATGTGACAGATTGTTGGGTCTGTGGGTTGCTCCCTTCTGCTGCATACAAAAAGGATAGATTGCTGGCACTTCCCTTAACGCCCGTGAATAGTTGTGTGGGTTGGTACACTTTGATTGGTATGGTGAAATTCTTTCAGCAGCCTGATTTCCTGAGTCCTCGATTACCTGGTACAGGATCGACGTTGACAATGCGAGTACGCCCTATGCCCACTTCATCCCTTGGACGGTTGTTTGCTGACGGACGTTTTGATCAGACATTTTTAGAGACATGCTCAAAGAAGGTAGAACTATTTGTGACACCCAACGATACTGACAAAGTGAGGGAAAGCTTTCTACAGTTCAACTCTTCCTTGGCCTATAGACATTCTCCTGCGACCAATAGTAGTGGTCATTCTCTGGTACCCCTGGCAGTTGTTGGGCCTACACCCTTTTTCTGTATCTTGGGGAGGGGTCCTATTAAGGTGGGGGACAGCTCTTGCAATGTGACTGCTTCAATTTGCCTGCCCCTTAGTCCTTCTTTAGTTACTCCCCCGAATATTTACTTTGTATGCGGGGGTAATGGATACTTGTGGTTGTCTGAGGGTTGGGGTGGAGTCTGTTACCTAGCCTATTTACTTCCCCCTGTTTATGTAGCACCTTCAGATTATCATAAGACTCATCGGCGGTTTGCCATAATGCCTGGACAGAGTAAAAGGAGGGCGCTCCAAGTTGAGGATGTAGACCAGACTGACACTTCTTTGCAGCGATGGACGGATTTCTCTAAGGGTTTACTGCCGTTCTGGGGTCCTATCTTTAACAGTAGAGCTATTAGGAGACTGTCAAGGGTAATGGAAAAGGTAGTGAATACGGAGGCAGATATTGCAGCCAATATGTCCATTGAGATGCAGGCTATGAGATTATTTACGATCCAGAACAGGATGGTACTTGATGACATCCTTGCAGACAGGGGTGGAGCTTGTCGCATCATCGGCACGTCTTGTTGTGTATATATTCCTGACTCGGCCCGACTGTTAACTTAGCTGTACAGAAGCTCCATAGATTGGCAGCTGAACTCCATCAGGATACGGGTACCTGGTCATTAAAGACATGGTTGTGGAGTGTTTTCTCCTCCTGGGGTTGGAAGATTTTGATGGGTGTGGTGGGAGTCGTGGGTATCTTGCTGACCTGCTGTTTATGCGTTTATTGCCTTCCCCCTTGTTGTTCCATGTGTGCCAGCAATATTCGAGTTCCTCGGAGACCAACACGCCAATACCCTGTTTCAGATGCTTATTGATGATGATATTTTCGATTGATCTGTTTCCCCACCCCTAGCATTTTGTGTGAAGGCCCTCCTTTTGGCTAATAAAGGCTGCGCTCATGTTAGCCACAGTATGCTAAAGGGAGGGTCTGATAGGTTTCATTTCCCGACGCCCCGCCCACTGACACTTACGCTTATGAGTTAGCATAATGTGTCTAACCAATGATATATTCATTTATGCATTTACGTCTATATTCTCTCTTTCATTATTCAATTATGGTGTGACATTATTCCGTTTTCTTAGCTTAGCTTGTGTGCCACCATTTTGGAATGCTTCTCTCTGCGTGCGAGTCGCACTCGCTCACCCCTCCCGTAGGAATAGAAAAAAAACCCGAACACAGCAGTTTTCGTTTCTTGGCTAACTGTGATCGAAACTATAGCAAATTCATTATCAATGGTGTTCCCATGTGTTGGAGACGCTGAGGCCTGCCTCCCCCTAAGGCACATGTGCTCCTCCCTTGTGCCTCTAGCTATTTCTACCCTGAGAGCTCAGAATGCAGTACCTTGCGATAATTTTTACTGCTGAACTGTTTTGCTACTCTGATTCCAGGCTCACTCCCTGTCATGTTACTTTGACTTGATGCTGCCTCTCTGTTCCTCTCATCTACCAGTGATCTTAGTTGTCTCTGCACACTTCCTTTCTTACCCTTATTAGTATGGAGGTTCATAGTCCAGGTTTCAGGTAGCGGGGTAATAGGTACCTGCTTTGGCCTGCTAAACATGTTTTAAAAGTTTCTCTATCTCCTCTCCATTCCACAGAAAAAAACAGTGATTCAGGCCCTGATCACTTCAAGGTTGGACTATGCCAACTTTAAGTACTGGGGTCTACCTGCCTTCCCCATGAAGAGTTTACAGCTGGGGCGAAATGCTGCTGCAAGACTTTTGCTACGCCTCCCTAGGAGAGCTCATATCCAACCTGGCCTAAAAGAACTACACTGGATACCCATCAAATAATGTGTGAGGCTCAAATGTCTGGTTCTATCACAAAGAGATTTTTACCAAAAAGACCCTCAGTACTTGTCCAACAGATTTACTCCATACCAACCAGCCAGGTCACTCCCGTCCTCAAACTCCTTGCTGGTAGTTACCCTCAATTCAGATTAAAACAAATATCACCTTCTTCTCCTATCTGGCCACCAGGCAGTGGAATACCTTCCCAGTACAGTTCTGTACCACTGTGGACTGTTGGAATGAAATATTATGATTTTGTATTGTTTTACGTAAGTTAGCATTCGCAGCGCCATTTTGTGTGTAGGTGCCATTTTATATTTAGATTGAAGCTAATTTTGCTGAAATGGCCTTCCCTAAGTTATGCTTCTTCAGATTTGGGTTCTGCCACACTAATAATTGCACTGCTCTTATTAGCACATACCTTTCCTTTAGATATAAGCCTTCTCCCACTTGTCTAGTGGCGGGCACAGGCAGAGTAACCTTGAAAGATAGATAATGTGTGCCCGGCCCTGGAATCAAAACGTACTCCTTTGTAATTTACTGTCCATCTGCATCTCTCTGGAAAATTCCATGTTGGGCGGGTTTTCATTAATTCGGAAATGTACATAATGTATTGTTAACCTTGCTGATGTGAGACTCTCTCTGCAGCACTCTTAGCGACTGGGCAAACTGGGCTCCGCTCTGAGCGAACTCTGTATGAACTATTATTGGTTTGTATTCTCTACTGTCTGACCGACTCTTCATTTGTATGGAAGGCTGAGAGGTGGTCGTGAGTGACCCTAATCGGGTCACTTCCATCAGGACATTCAGACCTTTAAGAGACTCCTCAAGGCCTGGCTGTTCCGGTCTGCTTTCTCACACCTTCTGTTAGTCAGGGATCAAAATCTTCTGCCTAGCGCCAGGACACTCATTGAGTATCTGTTGTGCTTTACAAAGCTCAAATATTAATAACAATAAGAATAATAAGAATAGTCTTGGATTATTTCCTCTTACCATGTGTTTGTTGTTCTAGTCCAGTACTATCCATGTGTATTTCTTGTTTCCCTTTTGTTCCCGTTTCTGCAGATTGTGATTCACAAAGGTAAGTACACTTTTGAGTAAGTTTACACTTTGTAGTAAGTTTATCACTTTTGGTATTTACAAAATCTGAGTGTGAACTTACTACAAAAGAAGTGTAAATGACATGCCTCAACTCCTAGATTATTGCAATTGGCTAACTCTTGTATGGGTGGGTGACCTGCCTCCATAAACCACTCCCTGCACTTCCCTAAACCCAACTTGCTTCTCCCTAGCCCCACCCGTTTAGTGGTAAGTCTTCCCCTTTTCCCACCCCTGTGTCCCTCCCACATTTACTACTAAAATCTATACATACTTGTGCAGAGAATCCGCAGTCGGGTGGAGTACTCTGCATATACAAGTATAGGCAAACTCTACACCTTGTAATACATTTTGTGGTATGTTTTGTGGCACTACAAAATGTACCACAAAGTGCAGTTTGTGAATCAGGCCCTTTGTGTGCAGCCCGGCCCCTGACTTAAAATTCGGCCCTGCTCTTCCCTGAGGCCAGTTCCTGTTTTCTGTGTTCCATGTTCTTTTCCTTTTTGTCATCTCTTGTGATTGTATTGAAATCTTTATTATTTTTTACCAAGGATTCTAGTAGGAATCAGAAACTTCTTGTCTTTTTCCTGTTCCCCTGTTTGTTTGTGGCGTCCCTTTCCTGGCTTTCAGTGCTTTATTTTCACAAACCTTGAGTTCAGTCCTGTCCGTGTTCTTGAATCCAGTCCTGCTTTTTCCTGAGCTCAATATTCCATGTTCTATTCTCCTTTAGCTCCTCCGGTGTTTGTCTTTGTTATTCGGAGATTCTGAGGCTTGGCGCCTCATCACAGAGACAAGCTGCTGGTTGTCTTCCCACAACCTGTGGGGTGGACTGCCCCTTGCATTTTGTATGATCTTATCCAGTCACAGAGAGATCACTTCAAGGGACAAACTATCATTTAAGATAGCATGCCAATTGTTCTTCTGTTGTACCATTACATTTTCTTCTTAATGTTTATTGTTTAGTATATACCTTGGGTCTCATCTACAAGAAAGTTGCACAGTGGTACAAGCCATTTAGCTGTACCGTGCTGTATCATTTTTAAAGCACAGTGATGCGTCAGTTTAACACAAATCAATGCATCCTTGCGCTTTACCATGCACTGGCACACAAATGGCTGCCATGCACCAACGCAGGTACCCTTGTGTTATTTTTCAAGGGTGCCTGTGCTGCAGGGATGATTGTTTTTGTGCAGGAAGAGACACCTACCTTAACCACTTCTGTGCTCATGACGTCTCCACGCCGTCATGAGCCACGGGCGGTGTGTGCTCATGACTGCGTGGAGCCGTCATGCAACTGCTGCTCCGCCCATGCGGCACTAATTCCCCGCCTGTGCGGGTAAATTAGTGAGTGGGCAGGGTAATGACGGCTCCACGCCATCATGAGCACACGCCGCTCGTGACTCATGACGACGTGGAGCCGTCATAAGTAAGGGAGCATCACGCCCATCCCCCATGCCCCGGTGGAATTCGCACCGCGGCAAAAAAGTTAATAGCACTTTTCTCTTTCTATGAGTTCTGCAGAATGCAGCCCGCAGTTGAAGAGGAAAAAACTATGGGAAATAAAAGTATTTCTTCTTGTTGCGCCATTCCTTTGCCTCTGTAGGATTTTGACACATTCCCTTCTTTACAAAATGTTGTAAATCTGTGAATGTGTCAGGTTCCATTGATGATGTGTGGGAACACCCACAGCAGCACCCATGGAACACCCCTTTCACACTGAGTAATGTTTGAAAGGGGTTCATATTTACAAGGCCATAAAAAGTCAAGCAGGTTGACTTTACGTGGCCATGTAAATATGGGCAAGCCCATTGCACCACCGACAGCGCAATGGGCTTGTAAATAAGCCCCCTTGTCTGTAGAGTTTTTCAGGCATTACTCAGTTCAGTTCCACTGTCCTGATCCCAGTGTGTTCCAACCTGTTCCAATCCACAGCTTTTGCCTTCTCATTCTCCTTCCCAACTTTCATGTATTGTCTTGTGTATACGAAACCCCTCCTCCTGAATTTCGTTACCTGCAGAGAACAACCACCCGTGTTTAGTAAGTCTTATCCCGATCTCAACAGGGTCCATGACACCACCTGTATTTCATCTGTTTTCTTGTAGCTGGTTTGTGGTAGAATATCATCACTAATGTCTTTAATTTTGATAGTCTGTCCCACGCTTAGATATGTACAGAGTGAAGAGTCTTCTGGTGTGGGATGTTTGTGTGCTGTACTTGAACAAATCTTAGGATACAATTCCTGCGTCTCTGCATTGCATTTGTTTAGTGAGTCGTCTTGCATCCACAATTGCAGATTCGTACCACGATTCAAGGAAGCATTTTGAGTGGGCAGAGGACCCTAGCTGGTTATCACATAAAAACTGTATGTTTCTTTGCTGGTTTAATTTCCTGTGGTGTGCAAGGAATTATAACAAAATGCGCTACAAGAGGATATAGGTATGTGTGCCTTGCAGGGCGGCGGTTGTGAAACGTCAAGTGTGTCTCTGAGGCCCATCTCCAGGACATGATAAACTGATGCTGGGTTTTTTTGTGTGGTAATTCTTCATTAAAAATTAAAGGAAAATAAATTCATCAAAGCATAGTACAGTATAATAGATCTACAATGGTCTAGTGAAATTACATAACTGATGCTGTTTTGATCACTGACATTCCCTCTCACTAAAGTCATGCAGATTTTTAATTGAATGTCCTTCACCAGTGTACCTTTCAACTTTATCCCACTTTTGTGCATCCATCTCAATGGCGATAAAGCTTTCGGCACAATGGGCATCTTCCACCATGCTGGTGTAAGAAGTGTTGAGGTAGGTGACCGCTCAGCACTCCCTATAGTAATGTGTTTGGTAAGGCAGGGATGTGCCTGGAAAGGTCAGACTGTGCCCAATGTAGCTCCTTTTCGAGGTCCAAAGAGGCAGGGGCACTTCTATTTTGAGTGCACTATTTCTAATTCTGTTTATAAAATTTCAAAATAGTCTCTAAATTGAGGGCCTCAGCAGTCCCTTGAGCCACAGTGCAGGGGCTGCAACAATTAAGTAGTGGTCCATTGCAGGCCTCACGCTGTTGGTTACATTCGGGATGTGACCTGGGACCCTTCCATTGAAGAACATGGCATGGAGCAGAGTGAAGTGCTTGGAGCAGGAGTGTTTGGGGAACTAGAGCAATAGGTCTGTAGAGTGGAGCACACATAAGCGAGTGCATGCTTGCATGCCTCTGTGAGAGTAAATGTGTGCAGGTGACTCTCACTTGTGCTGCCTGATCTCTCCAACTCTGGCTACTTGGGAGCTGTGGCCTCCCAGACACTGTGATTTATAAAACGCCTAATACGTTTGCGCCCTTTGACTAATCTGCACCAAATTTGACCTGAAGAATCAGTGATGGAAATACCAATTCTCTGTTTCATTTGATGAAGATTAGGCAAACTGCTCCAAAGTATTTAGCAAATCGAAAAAAATATATTTCCTATGCAGGCCTTATCTCAGTATTAACAACAGTCACTCTGTTAAAATGATATACAAGCACATGCAAACACATACAAATACAAATGGCTATGCTATATTAAAGAGGGCAAGCATTTCAGTATTTTATTAAAGTTCTGCGCTTCTTATATCAAAGCCCCAACAGACAGTCATTCAGGTGACAATTCAAAGGCAACACCCAGGAAATTAAGGTATTTAAAGGGGTTTCCTTTCTTTGCTACCAAAAAATAGCATGTCATGACAGGACAATACGATGATACAATATCGCCATGCTTACTCCTAAAAATGCAGAAGACATTTATTAATTTCTTTATAAAGGCTTAGGGACGTTTTGAAGAGCTTTCTGTGTTTTATTTATGATGCTTGAATGGGATCTTCCGTTTTTTTCTGTACAAAGATTTGAATTTCAGGCTGTTTTCAGGTCGGTGGGACTCAAGGTGTCTCCTTGTATAGTATTTTGAGTAAGTAGAAGAGTCTCTACGGTCATTTTGCCCCTTGCTTTGTTTGTTTGCCTATGAGTCCTGGTGCATGTATTTGTGTTTAAATTATGACTCTGATGCAGTGTAACAGGTGGTGGTAATTGAGTGGGTGGTCGCCTACCTCAGGGGTGGGCAAGGATCCTCCAGCTGAGACACACAGCTTCCTTGTGCAATGTATTCCATAAATGCTCAATAATAGCACAGGATGTTTGCCTGCACATGAAACATCCTCTATATCCTGCATCAATTTTATCTCACACCATCTACACTTCACAGACCCAGGATATGGGCGACCTGCAAAAGCGAGCTCATATTTGACTAATAACAACCGCACTCTTAACACTTTTTTGAAGATTAATCTGCTCGTTTCAAGTTTCTCTCTGTTCCCAACCACAGCACACGAGGTGGCAAATGCTGACATTAGAACTGATTCACACATGTCTGGCTCAAAGGGCAAGTATCTTCTGCAAACGTTGTTTGTATTTATTCTTATTAATTTGATTTGCATAAAGTTATTCATACCAGGGTGTCAACGTGTATAGTGAAATACTTTAAGGAACGGCACACATTTGAAGATTGAAATATTTTGGACAATAAAGATTTTAGAGGGTAATTTGGTGGATATGCTCATTCAGCCGTTGTTTCTTAAATTTTGAATGGCACTTTATGCTTAGACACAACATAACATTGCCCCAAAAAACTGATACAGCGCAAAAATGCCCCTTCTTTACATGTCAAAGATCATGACAGAAAATGCGAACAGATAACTCATTTAAACATGCAATTTGCATGTTTCTTATATAAAATAATGAGGGATGACACAATACACTCGATAATGCTATTAAAGAGAGCCTTTATTTTAGAATGTGTGATTTTATTCATACCGTTTTTAACCATGTTAATTGACATACTAATTGAGGAACCGTCCTTAATCAACAGAGATGCATTTAATATGATTGATTTAGAAATAATCCTTTGATGAAATGAAAAGAATCGGTTTTTTTACGTTAGTGTACTTTATGGTTAACATACAGCTTGATTTCTAAAACGTATGCAGAATTGTTTGTGTAACCTTCAGTGTCATAAATATTAGGTTTTAACCATTCCCACATGTGTAGCAAATGATTTTAATAAAAACGATAAAGATTATGCAATGTATGCATTTATGTTATATGTAAGTACTTTGAAATGTAGCTCTCAATCATGCTAACTATTGAGAAATGTGATTATTTATTCTATGCTAATGTAATATGGGCTAAAATAATAAATAAAGCATAGTTGTTTATTTTTAATTAAACACACGCATATTAAATGTGCAACCTTTGACTTAATAGTTTAACAGCCTGATTCATCATTCTCCCGTTTTGCGAGCCCCTAATAGCGATTCATAAGGAATCGCTATTAAGGACTTGCAAAACGGGATTCATGTAGGAATTGCTAAATAAATAGCGATTCCTACACATTGCTTATTTGCGAGTAGCAAATTGCTAATCGCAAATAAGTAATAACTCCCCATTCATTCCTATTGGCCAAAAGGCCCATAGGAATGAATGGGGAGTATTCCTTATTTGCGATTAGCAATTAGCTAATCGCAAATAAGATAGCGATTTAAAGGGTGCCAGGGGTGTCCAAAGGACACCCTGTAGCACCCCTTAAATGCAAATTGAAACAGATGTTGCGCACACACATGTCCAAAGGACATGTGTGTGTGCAACATGCAACTTAGAAAAATGCTTTTAACAGCATTTTTCTAAGTTTTCGCTATTTACCACGAGGTTTGACCTCGCCGTAAATAGCGGGCCGAAATTGCGAATTCGCAATTTTTAAATGGATGATGAATTGCATTTAAGGAATCTCAAATAGAGATTCCTTAAATGTAATTCCTCGCAAAATAGCGAAATCGCTATTACCGATTTTTGCATTTGGGATGATGAATCCCAAATGCAAAAATAGCACTCGCAAAAGGCCAGATTCTCAGAATCTGGCCCTTTGCGAGCCGATTTCGGCTTGATGAATCAGGCTGTAAGTTGTCATGATTAAGGAGGCCTGTATTTCACAATGCTGCATTTCATAATTCGCTGTCTACTGTTTCTGATAACTCGACAAATTCTTGCAGTTGTTCTTCTGCATTACTAGTTTAGAATAGATACATTCTTATATTAGCGATCAATACTTATCCTGATAAGAGGACCTTGCAGACATGCACACGGGAACTGAAATGGTAATGAATGGCTGATCTATCCCCAGTGTGGGTGTGTGAAAGAAATGATGTTCCCATGTCCAGTGTGGGACTTTTGACGATTGTTACAGCCTGCAACATGTGAACCACTGGGACAATTGATTCCTCAGTATGTTGCAACTAAAGGGGTGTTGCTTATGGACTTGTGGAATTGATGATGAGAGAACTGCTTCACAAGAGCACGTTTGATGGATGAGGAGAGAAGTACTTTTGCTTTGGCTGACTTCAGAACTCTCTTTTCCGGACCCTTGTGGACTTTCTTGCTGAATCCCTTCTGTAGACCCTATGCGGATTTCCCCTTGAACCCTTGGCAGATCCCTTTCTTGATTCCCAACTGCCCTTTGAATGGACTTTGAGATGTTTAGAACTAAATTACTCTTTTTGACTTTACCTTAAGTGTGTCTTAGGCTCACACTTACCCAATGCCTTTAAGGCTCTTGACCAAGCTTCTGCGATACAAATACTTGTCCCCTCATATATGTTATGTCCTACCTTCCTTTTCTATATGGAACTCTTTAAATTCTGAGACTCTTTGCAGTTCTTCCTCTTTGGACTGTACATGGGATATTTAGAATACGAATATATAGACCAAATAACTTGATTGTTTTCTGAAAATCAGGTACTGGTGCTGTTGTTTTGCATAGCAGCTGATGAATTACTTGTATGTTTAATTCTGTTCCGCCTAAATTCCTTTAGGAGACTTGGGGCCAGATGTATGTAATGCATATTTACCTATTCTTAAATACCAAATTTTACAGATTCGGTATTTAAGAATAGGTAAATGGGATGTAGATACATGTTCGGTAAGAATTACCGAATCTGTAAGATACGGTATTTACCGAATCGGTATTTACCGAATCGGTAATTGCCATTCATTCCTATGGGCCTGGAGGCCCGTAGGAATGAATGGCAATTACCAAATCGGTAAATGCCGATTCGGTAAAATGAGGGAAACATTCAAGGGTGCCAGGGTGTCACTTTGACACCCTGTTGCACCCCTGAATCGTGCTTGTGTGCAGATGTGGCACACATACATGCCCTAAGGGCATGTATGTCTGCTACATGGCACAGTTGAAAATGCACAGATTTGCATTTTCAAAGGTATTTGGTATTTACCACCAACTTATAGTTGGTGGTAAATAACGAATCCTTACAGGTGAAAAGCACTCACTTGAGTGCTTCCTACATTTCTGAAATGTAGCCACCTAAATCCCATATGCCTAATACCGGTCGGTAACGGCCGAAATTCGGTAATTTTGCCGTTACCGACCGTTATTAGGGTCCCTACATCTGGCCCTTGGTCTCCTTGTTGCAATATTGTACATTTATAGCCTGGTGTTTCAGAGTGATCTATTTGAACTTGATTACTAATTTCTAATAAGGCCTGTTTAAACTGGGCTACCGATTCCTGGTCCTCATTGTGTAGCCAGATGGGTTGCTCTGTCTAATGAAAAGGTTCACCACTAACTCTCTTCCCCGTCAGTGCTCACAAGCAAGATTCCTTGGGGGGACCAAGAGTAAATTAAAAGAGTGGGTCCAGCGGAAACTGGCCCGAAACCTCCTCCAACTTTGGTCTATAACAGACCTGCAGTGCAGATCCAAATAGCTTGTAACACTGTTCAAGATAACACAGCTACATAAATGCATCTGTTTCATATGCTGCTCTACCAACAGTTCCAATAAAGCATTACAAAGACCTCCATCTCACAGTCCTCTCTGCCAGCTTCACTCACAGGGCAACATAAGACCTATGTTGCAGTTGGAGGGCGGGGTCTTCACACAAGGCTTTGGAGCCACAGAGAAATAGGGGTAGTAGGTATGTTCTTTATTGCACAACAGTCTCTTCGGGGACAGTCACAGCTTGGTAGCTCCTGTTAGGGCTCCATCCTCCCTCCAATGATGATCAACTCCCAAGAATCACCCAGCATACAGACACCAACATTGGCTGGATCCCTGCATTCTCACAGCATCCACAGGCAACATTCTATAGCATGCACTCTCAGCCAATGCATTAACAAACACAATGTGTAACTAAAGCAGCCGTTTTCTTGCATACAGGGTAATCACCCAAGACAAACTCTTACATTTTACTCTATCCCACAAGCAACATACCCACAGGGACAACCCACTCATACACCCTCACGCACACTCAAAGATTCAGCCCACTATTCCACCATGCCCAATACCCAGACACATTACAGGCCAAAGCAAAGTGATCAAGTGGTAGGTGAAATAATGCATCTGAATCTGCACACAATATCACACTCTATTGATGCTGCTCAAGCATCCCAAGGAACGTCTCCCATACATAGTATGAACAGCCCTAAGTGTGCACAGACTGATCCTCTGAAATAAAAAAAAATATTTGAACAGAATGCCAGCTCAGTACTTCCCCCATCAACAACATTCCACGTCAGTACATCAGGCCAACGTCATAAAGTGCCGAGGCCAGAAATCATCCACATACTACACCCAACACTAATGCCCTGTGAATTTGAAAACTTTGACCCCAGTCCACATAAGCCAAACACACGTGCTTACACACACACCAACATGACAAACACTCATGTACTCTGCCTCCAGTTCCAGTCACCTGATAAATCCTAGTACAAATAATGACTGGACCCAGAGCACTTACAGGGAAACAAAATACCTCACAGTGGTGCACTTTGCTTCCAGTACCACTCACCTGTTGAAGCTTCCCTTTTGTACAAAGTGAAAACTGGTCTCAGATTATACACAGGCAGAACCTGTGACTTGAAGTTACACAACCACAGGGTGCTATACTTTCACAATGTTCCTCTCATGACAGAGTACTCCACTTCCCCACCTTCACAACACCATAATGCTTACCTCATTATTAAAGGTTGCTCCCCTTCCCACCTTCACAACACATTATTCAAACTTGCAACAGGATCCTCCTCTTCCACGTCTTCATATCACTCTCTAAAACACTAAAAACGTATAGTCTCTTGTGACTGTGCTCTACTTCCGCAGCATCAAAAACAAGGGTAATACACTCATTCATAACTGAACTCCAAATACAAGTTGCTTCATTTTCCCACAATGTGAACACCAAGATCACACAATGCAACAGGATACTCGTCTTTTCACACTAGTACATGCACACCTGTAAGTCATTCTACAACATCACAGAGAGGGGCACTTAAATGTCACTTCCCCAATCTGCCAGCCAGACTTACACTTCTAATTGCTAACACACTCAGTCATCAGAGTACATCCTATGCATATTACAGGAGGAAGGTTTCAACAGTCCCCTACCTGCAGTGCAACCTTAAACTTGCAACAACACATACTTCACTGTAGGGTTACTGCAGGCTAGAAAGCTTATCACAACCATACCAACATCATATGTTCCCAAACATTATAAACTTATGTTATTGCTATAGGCAGAACCACTTCCCCCTAATATATGATATGAATAGTTCCACTCACAACTGTATTTCCTCGTGCCTCTGTTGTTTCACACTGAAGACGCTCTTCATAGGCAGTATTAAGGCAAAGAACTAAGAACAGTCCTTCTTTACTTTCTATCAGTAGTTCCAAGTATGGTCCAACAAGTATTATGGCAATATTATGTTCTGAGGTTTCCTCATGCATAAATGCACAATTTAGGGGAACTCATAACCAGGACCTGTAGCCTGACTTGTTTTGCACAGAGCAGGTGCTGCTGGGTAAAATAGCCCTGTGAGGGTAATGGGAAGAAGAGATGTTGCACAGTCACCCCTTACCCTTTGCACCCTCTTTTTTTGCTGACTGGTACTGGTGATAACTGACTCTGACTGTCCCTAGGCTCTGTCTAACCAGACCCAGGACCAGTGCTGTGTTGAAAACAAAATGAAAACACACGTATTCATTAGGATACACTATGTGTAGGATACGCCTATAATTGGCTCGATCTACCCTATAAGCCCCTAGTAGATTATAAAACAGCTGGATTAAAACTACCTTTTAGTTCCTAGTAATAGGGCATGGCAGTTTAGAGGCCAGGAGCCTTTGTTGCACTTGCATGTGTGTCCTGCTGACAGCCTGAGGTCATTTTAAAAGCAGCCCTGGTTGCAGCACTGCTTTTAAATGTAAATTGTTCCCAAATTCGACTTTGGTGATAGGGATACATAAAAAGTGATAAACTACAATATTGTGGCATTTTAGGTACTCCCAGGGTCTCTCCTAGATGTTCCCAGTGTTGGGGGCGGGGGGGGGGGGGGGGTCACGTCATTATAAGGAGTGCCTTTTTAAAAGATGTTTTATATGCCCTGGAGATACAGAAATTGCACATTTCACTTTCCCCATTGTAGTAAAATGCCTCCCAAAATCAACTTTGGGCTAGGAGCCCTGTGGAGTGAGGATCTACACTATGTTTGCATATTCAGAACCCCTAAGGTCTTCCCTAGGTCTGAATGGGTCCTGTAACTATAATCAGGAGCCTTATAAAAGATATTTTATATGCCCTAGTGTTGGGGAAATTGCACATTTCATTTACTACATTATAGATCCCCAGCCACATAGAATAACATTGCAATAGCTTATAAACACATAAATATTTCTAGGAATTAAAAAGAATATCACTCAAAGAGTCAGGAGAATGGAATTGATAAATCTAACAATATGCTATTGTTGAATTTATCCTAAAATATACAGAAAAGAAGTTATAAGACGTTCTTGTCTGTTAGCCAGAATTCTGCCTTCCTGTGGTCTTTCCTGATTGGACAGAGTTAGCAGGATTAGCCAGGTTGTTTTGATGAAGTGATAAGTGGCTCACCTAGGGAGAGGCTATCTGTTGTGAGAGCACGCCAGAGCAGGGGGGGAAGGGTTATAAAACATAAAACTTCAATGGAGGAATAGGACAGTCAGGGAATGCTTGGTCCATCCACCCCATCCATTTTGATCCATTTAGATGGCAGACTTCAGGAAGGAATCTGCAGATGTTACGGGAAGGAGAGCTATGGAAATGAGCCACACTGGAGGATGATTTAACTAGTTCTTATTCCTCTTCTAAGATTTCAGCCATACTGAATTTTAGCGGAATAGTGCTTTCTGAGCAAAGAATATGCCACACTTTAGAGAAAGTGGTCATGTTTTGCGATGTTGCCTTGCACCTCAATGGACAGGAGTGCTCTCCTACTTGGCCCCATAGAACACAGAATAAATGTGTGAGAGGAGCCAAGCCTCTCAGATCTGCTTTTTGAAACTAAGAGAGAAGAAGGATTGCCAAGCTGGAAACTTGATTTGTCCTTGTGGGATTTTTATTGTGTGCTGTGTCTTAATTATTTACTGAATTGGTGTTTATAAATACTTTACATAGCTGTTTCCTCAATTAAGCCGGCCTGCTCGCAGCCAAGCTACCCAGGGTTGTGCATGGGAATAATTTACTGAAACCTATTCTGAGCTCTAGATTGTGTTATTAGATCTATTGCCAGTGGTAGATGCATATTTACCAATACTAATAACCCACCTTTCAAAAAGAGAGATGTGAACCTGATCTCAAAGAAGAGGTAAAGGCGGTTGCATGTATTGTATGTGTTCCCTCATGAACTGGTAAGGGGCCAGATGCTCCTAAGCTGATGGGACTTTGGGCGTTGTAGTATTTTTCAATGTCTTGTAGAAATAAAATTTCAGTTCTGCGACAAAAACTGCACTTTTAACCAAGATCTCATAATATGGATATACCACATTGTGGTTTTGCAAAAGTTGTGATGAAAGTTGGTGTTTTTAAAATTTCAATAAACTTGCTTTGAAAGCCACATGGTGCCCACAAGCCATGTGGTGTAATGAAAGACAGCCATGCAAACTGCTAGCTCTTACAAAGGGTGCATGAGAAAATGTGCTTTAAAGTAGTACGTGGCCCCTTGACATCTGCTCTACTTGTGAGGGAAGGTTACATTGCCCATGACACAGGGACAGCCTGGGAATCCAAAGCAACCCTGGCAAATTTTGTCAGACCAGATTATGTATGTTGCATAGCAAAGGAGCGGAGTGAGCGAGCCTCCCCATTACTAGGGGTGTGTTGGTACTCCCCCCAAGAATATATGGAGACAAATGGCAAAAATGGTGCATTTTACAACACAGTTTTCATTATACATTCAATTGTATTATCTTTTAAAGCATAGCAAATAATGACCTTCGAATACACTAGGATACGCCAATCTTTGTTAGGGCCTTTCAATACCTCCCTTAATGTTACCCTCCAACAGTGTACCCCAACTCTCCATAGCCCCTCTCTCACATGTATTACATTTGTTTTATAGTGCCTTTCATACCAGTGTAGAATGTCGAAGCACTATACATCACACACGCATAGAGAAAATGGTACATGAGACAAAGGGGACTACAAGGTGAAGGCATTGTTTAAGAGTGCTTGATCTGGAGAAGCACAAACTCAGGATTAAAAAAAATAACACAGTGGTTAGGGTTGGCTTTACTACAAATAATGTATTTCTACACAAATAAACCATTTTAAAGCAACATTAGGATAATGAAAGACTGGGAAAAAACATTAGTATCTAACTTGTACAATACAGTTTGAATGCACTTCTTTGATGGCAGTTCAGAGCTCACTGAGCTAGGCTTAGATTGCCACTTATGAACTTAACAATAACACAAGGATCTCTGTGACAAAAGCAGTAACCTCCACCAAATCACTTGGAATTACACTAGATAAGAACCTTAACATGCAAACACACATCAACCTGTTAGCTAAAAACGCACTCTTTCACCTCAGTTATCTTAGAAAAATGAAACCGTTCATCGAAAACCCAGACCTCAAAACTGCAGTTCAGTACTTAGTCATCTCAATGCTGGAGTACAGATGCACCAATTTCGCTGGGCTTCTCAAAATCTCAACCGCCACTCTAAAAGCCTGTCTCAACGCCACAGCAAGACTCCTAACAGGATCTAGGAATTTTTACCACATTTCACCTCACCTCAAAGCACTCAACTGGCTACCTTATGAAGCTCGAATCCACCTAAACATGGCATGAATTATTCACAAAGCGCTTCACCACAATACGCCCGAGTACCTATCACAAAAACTTACCTTATCTGGAGGAATCAGACATTCTAGGAGAGTCAATAACTTACTCCGGAAACCCTCATGTTTCAGCAAGAAAAAAACATCTGATAAAGCATTCCCCGTAGCAGCACCAAGAATATGGAACTCACTCCCTCCTTACATCAGAAAAATCTCTTCTACTCCTCTGTTTAAAAGAGAAGCAAAATCATTCCTGATGTGCAAATTCCTCCCGTAAACTCTCACAGGAACCATTCCAGTCCTACACCCTTAAACTCGCCTCTTCTCTCCCACTAAGGACTCCCTCGCCCCATCACCTGTTGCTCAGAACAACATTGACGCCTATGCCCCTCCGATCTTTGTCAAAATATATTGATTGCTTGTATTGCTTTATATTGCTACTTGTTTTAGTCGTTCTGTGCACTCATTGTAAAGCGCTCTGATACCCTACCCTGACTCTGGTCCGCGCTATAGAAAACTCTAAAAATAAATACATATAAAAAAAATAAACCTTCTGGGCTATCCACATATAGTTCTGTGAATTGCGTGATACTGCTGTTTTACTGGAGGCATGTTAACCCTCTGTACTACCTTAGATGAGTCAAAACTGCCAGTAGACAAACTCTGAACCCTCTCCAGCAGGAATATTAATCAGCAGCGGTGCCGTGACACTTTTACTGAAAACTGGGTATAGAAGCAACTCTGAGCTTTTAAAAACCTAACATATTTCAAAGCACTAGGAGGCTGGAAATGAAAGTGAATGCGGAGTGGATTATGCTGCCTGCTGATTTTGTCACTAAGGCCGATATTACAGCACTGCTGCACAACCAGACCACTAGTGATAAAACTGTCCCCCCAACTTTCCAGCCTCCCGGGGAAATGCCCAATGCCCGGTACTGCCAGTCCGCTACTGACACAACACCAGCAGGAGTACACAGTATCATGCTAATGATGTTTGGGGCTCCAGGCAAAACATATTTTCGGGACACCCATACAAAATAAAATTTAATTTTATTACCCAATTCCTGGTAAATCGTTCTTGCATCATGCCAAACTATACTGAATTATACGCCAACCTCTAACAGGGTCACAAAAAACAGTTGAAATATGTCTTTGTCCGAGACACCAAAAATCCTCACGATCACACGGGCTATTGAGAGAGAGTTAGATGTACATGTAGGCAGAGAAGGATTGAGGTTTAGAGGGAGAACTTTAAGAGCAGGAGGTCTAATAGATACAAGGTTGACTTTCCCGGGGTGCCCTTGGAAGGTGGAGGCCCTAGGCAATTACTCTCTTTGCCCATACCTTAATAAGTCTCTGTCGAGAATGCCCCAAATTTGTTTTGAGAAGTGTGCAGGATGAATGAGGCGAGAACCTGAGAATGTAGAGATTGCCTTTTAGCAACAGCCTCCGGGTAAAAGGGCTTGTGGCTCCTGCAAATAACAGACAAGGGCACTTGGCTAGAATCGAGACCAGAGTGCCAGAAAGAAGGAAGGATCATTGACTCAAGGTCTGATGCATGAGGCCTCTCATCAGTGGATTTGGTTAGCTGGTGCAATCTCTCCTTGAGTTTTGAATAGCAGCAAGGTCTACTTTGAAGGGACAGTGCGATATGGTTGTGAAGTACATTCTATATAGCTTGAAGTATTCCTAAGTTAAAGCATATGCTATTTCAAGTTTAAAGTTGCAAGGCATGTTGGAAAAGACTGAAAGTAACATGCTGCAAGTTGAGTTGGACACACGTTGTTTACTGAGCTCTTGTAGATTAGAGATATCAATCTGGTTGGAATACTCGGGAGGTGGATTTTAGTGCCATCCATATAATGTTGTGGAATGACTTACCGATGTGCATGTACTAGAGTGCAAACGTGAGGTAAGGGAGTACCCTGTTGTGTTGTTTGATGTTGGTGTTGTCAATGGGGCAAATGGAACACCTAGGGCCAGATGTAGGAGAGCAAATACCGGTCGGTAACGGCCGAATTCGTCCGTTACCGACCGGTATTTGGGTTTTCAGATGTAGGGGCCATAATTTTACAGAATCGATAAATTTACCGATTCGGTAAATTTACCGATTCTGTAAAATACCGAATCAGTAATTTTACCGATTCGGTAAATCCAAATGTAGGTGACACTCCTGAGAGTGTCACAGGCCCTTAAGAGTGGGTATTTTACCACAGAATCGTATTGTGTGGAAAAATACCGAATCCAGGTGTGCATGCACATCTGTGCATGCACACTGTGCAATGTGACACACAGACATGCCCTTAAGGCATGTATGTGTGCCACATGTCACACATGCCTTTTCTTCGGGTGCAAGAGGGTGTCAAAGTGACACCCCCTGCACCCTTGCAACATTAGGTATTTACCGATTCGGTAAATACCGATTCGGTATTTCACATTGATTCCTATAGGCTTCACAGCCCAAAGGAATCAATAGGAAATACCGATTCGGTATTTACCGAATCGGTAAATACCGAATGTTACCGATTCGGTATTTCTAAATAAAAAATTAGCTACATCTCCCTCCTTCATATTTACCGATTCATAAATACCGAATCGGTAAAATTCGGTATTTATGAGTCGGTAAATGTCCCTCACCTACATCTGGCCCCTAGTGTTTGGTGGGCCATTAAGGGGAAGTGCAGTACCCTAGCTTTTGGTATTGAGAAGGAGTACCCTGGCGCAACAGATTCTGAGCCTGAACTAAATCATGGGTGACGATGTTAGTACTATAACCATGGCAGAGTACTTCACTCCCGCCATGGTGAGGGTACTCCACCTGTCACATTTGGAGATGTCCGCCGGCACAGCAGTAAATGCAATGAAAGTTTGCTTTGCTGCTTCATCAACATCATGGCGCAAATGGCACACTTTCCTTTTCTTTTTAATTCCCATAGTGAAGTTTTGTTTTAGAAAACTATAAAAAGCATTGACCACCTCACCATGGAAGTCTTCTCCCAAGGCGTGGGGGTCATTGAAAGTTTTTGCTTTTACAGACTGCCACGTTTTAGGTGCCTTCCCACTCTAAATCAGGTAGGCGGACACATGGCCAAAACTCTAATGGCTCTTGCTCTGTCAGGAATCGGAGGGAAATGCAGGCGTTGGAAATATCTATATACTGAAGGTGCATCCATCTGTAAATCATTACAGCAAACAAATGATGGACGGAATGCTGAAAATGCAAAATTCTCCCCAGTCAAAAGGTCTGGGTTAAATCCATTGTTCTTTTGCCCACTACGCCACCCAAGTTTGGACCCAGCCATATGCAAATCAGTCTTGTCCCTGTGCCCCATGGGAACAGTCCAGCCCAAACTGCCAGGCCAGGTCCTCCCTGGACTGGACACAAGCATCCTGAGACTGGTTTCAGGGTATGTCACCCTTCTTCTGCCAGGGTAGCTTGAATCCAGTGGCACAGTGAGCACGGGGCCCACGTCTGCGCATACCCATCCCAGTTAGGGTGAAAAGTGTTACAGCTGTAACACTTTTCACCCTAGGTGGGATGGGTATGCCACTGGATTCAAGCTAGCCTGGCTGAAGAAGGGTCACATACCCTGAAACCGGTCCCAGGATGCTTGTTTTCGGTCCAGGGAAGACCTGGCCTGGCAGTTTGGTCGGGACTGTTCTTATGGGGCACAGGGTCACGACTGATTTGCATATGGCTGGGTCCAAACTGGGGACGTAGTGGGCAAAAGGATAATGGATTTAACCCAGATCTTTTGACTGGGGGAGAATGTTTGCATTGTCAGCATTCTGTCCATCATTTGTTTGCTGTAACACTTTTTGACCTAAGTGGGATGGGTATGCCCAACGTGGGTCCTTTGCTCACTGTGCCACTGGATTCAAGCTAGCCTGGCTGAAGAAGGGTCACATACCCTGAAACCGGTCCCAGGATGCTTGTTTCCGGTCCAGGGAGGACCTGGCCTGGCAGTTCGGTCTGGACTGTTCCCATGGGGCACAGGGTCAAAACTGATGTGCATATGGCTGGTTCCAAACTGGTGTGGCGTAGTGGGCACAAGAACGATGGATTTAACCCAGATCTTTTGACTGGGGGAGAATGTTTGCATTGTTAGCATTCCGTCCATCATGTGTTTACTGTAACACTTTTCGCCCTAAGTGGGATGGGTATGCCCAGACGTGGGTGCCTTGCTCACTGTGTCTCTGGATTCAAGCTAGCCTCGCTGAAGAAGGGTGACATACCCTGAAACCGGTCCCAGGATGCTTGTTTCTGGTCCAGGGAGGACCTGGCCTGGCAGTTCGGTCTGGAATGTTCCCATGGGGCACAGGGTCAAGACTGATTTACATATGGCTGGGTCCAAATTGGGGTGGCGTAGTGGGCAAAAGAATGGATTGAACCCATATTTTTGGACTGGGGAGAATGTTTGCATTGTCAGCATTCTGTCCATCATTTGTTTGCTGTAACATCTGTAAATCAGGCAGATGTTCATGTTGGCGGAAAGAGAGAAGTATGCCACTATTGCGACATCTATATCAGTCTCTATAATTTTTTATGTTTGGGAAAGTGTAGTATAAGTTTTATGTTGATGCAAAAGTAGGGAAGAGAAGAAACGTGCTCCAGGGTGTGTATAATGTATTGTGAAGGTGGGGAGGTGGAGTAGCTTGTTGTGAGTTGTGCATTATGGTGTAGCGAAGGTGCGGAAGAGGAGTGTCCTGTTGCAACAGAAACTAGAATGTCATGTATTGGACTGGGCTGGAATAATTGGCGTCATTTTGGTAATATCACACTACTCTTTGACGGGGTATTACTGATAATAATGCGATTACACCCACTCATGAAATTAAGAGTAAATTGGGGGGAAAATTCTACTGCAAGTGCAAATTTAGACAGAGTGAGCAGCAGCACTCTGTTCCATTTAGCACTCTGACATTTGACAGTGTTGGTTTGTTACATTAATCATACAGTTATTACGAAATTTCAAAGATGTAATTTATAATGATATCATCAAAGTTTAAGTCATGTGACATTAATTTCTGGTAAGACCCATGGCAAAGGTCAAATTCTATCACTCCCTGTGGCTTCTTTAAGGTAAAAAGTGGTGTGACGTCACTTCTGCTAACCCTGGGATTTTAGTGAATCGAGGTCCATAGATGGGAATCTTAGGGAAGTGTAATACTTGTTGGTTTGTATGGCTTGAACGGATGGTTCTGCCTGTGTGTGCTCAGGGACCAGTTGTCACCTTGTACAAATGGAAGCTTTCAAACGGTGTTTGGAACTGTAGGCAGAGTACACTGGTGATTGTCTTGTGTGTGTGTTTTACTGAACTTGACTGAGTTTAGGGTTTGTGGCATTAGGGTGTGCAAGAATGGGTTACTATGTGAGTGTGTCCTGACTCTGCCTCTTCAGGATGTTGATCCAGTATAGGAACGTGGATTGGTTTTGGAGATGGATGTATTTGCCTTCACTGGTGTTCAATTATTTTTTTCAGAAGTTCAGTCTGTGCACACTTGGGGTTGGTGTGTTAATGTACGGGAGATGTTTGGTCTGATGTTTGTGCAGCATCCACAGGGAGATGTGTTTTGTGCAGATTCAGGTACTTTCTTTTATCTGGTACTTAGTCATGCTTCTTTGTCCTGGTAGCCTGAGTGGGTATTGGGTAACCCTGGGCGTAGTTCGCGTAGTAGCGCTACGCGTAGATACGCGAAGTGCACTTCGCACTAAGCGTAGCTATGAGAACTGCATAGAGCACTGTGCAAAATGTTGTTCACACTGATTGCACAGTCACGAATGCTTGTCCACTCTGTGCGACCAGTGCAAACCACATCTTGCACAGTGCAAGCAGTCGTTTTCTGCCGCTTGAGTAGATTTCTACTCGAGCAGCAGCTTTCTCAACATGGACTGGTAGTTTCTCATCGTGAGCATACGCGACCACTCGCGATGAGAGACCTGACCTTCCCGTGTTGAGAATCTTGCCGGGAGGTTTATTTTCCACGCTTGCGATCGGCAACTTGATGTTGCGGATGGCGAACAAGGAACAAGTCTCGCCGGGATGTCATTTTGCTCGCTCGCGATCACCAACTTGCTGTTGAGGACCGCGAGCAAGCAAAAAATGACTGCTACGCGTGTATGCACTGTGCTACGTGCAATTTGCGTAGTGCAAAGTAGCGCAAACTTTGCAAACTACGCGAGCGTAGCGTAGTACTTCGTCCAGGGTTAGTATTGGGCATGGCGGAGTGCAGAGTTGATCTTTTGTTTGTGTGAGAGGATGTCTAAGTGTGTTGTCTTTGTAGATATGTGTGTGTTGCTAACGGAACAAAGAGTTTTGAGTTTGTCTTGTTTCTGGATGATCGTTGCTTTGGTTTGATACCTATCCTGTGTGCAAGGAAAGAGTATGATGTAGTGACGTGGTATGTCTACTTTGTCGTATGTGAAAAGAAAGGGGATGATATACTGATGTGATGTGTTTTGTGTATGTCGATGTCAATGTCTGTGTGCTGCCTGAGAGTGGGTCACATTTGTAGGAAGAATAAAGTGCTAGCAGGAGCAGTACTTTGATTGTTGGTAGAGCAGCATGTGAGAGGAAGGCATTATGTGGTTGTGCTGTCTGGAACAGTGCAAGGATCATTTTGGAGATGCAGTGCAGATCTATTGTAGAGCAGAGTGTAAGAGAGTTTTTGGGGGGAATGTTATGAAACTTTCTGTAACAAAATTTTAACTGCCACTACATTTAAGTATCCATAGTTAAATGAACATGCCCACCAAATTCCCATCTAGAATTTTCATTATCTTTTCAAAAATATGTGATTTGTAATATTATTGCTCAGCCTTACTACACTGTACTACACACTTTGGCACCCAGGATTGGAAAAAGGCAGCAAATCAAATACATGTGAATAAATTCATACACATTTTGAGAAGCTAATTTTCCTTTGAATCATTGATGTGCGCATGCGTTCTGATGTCAGCCTTTAGCATCTCGTGGGCTGTGGTTGGGAATTCACAGAAAAATGAAACAAACATATTCATCTTCAAAAATAGTGTTTAAGAATACAGTTATTAATAGCCACATATGAGATCACTTTTGCAGGTCGCCCATGGTCTGTGCCTGAGAGGTATTGATGGTGTGAGATGGTGTGAGATAAAGTCGCAGCAGGATGTACAGCTTGGCTCAAGTGCAGATGAGCATCCTGTGCTGCCACTGTTGATTAGCAAGTTGACATTTCACATTTATGGAATCCCATGACGTATGGAAACTGCATTTCTGAGCAGGAGGATAATGGAAAGGTCTTCTTTACCCACCCCGGGACCGGTGACCATCCACTAAAATTACCACCACCCTGAACCCTTGCATCAGATTCAAAACGTAAAGGCAAACGCGTGCAGTAGGACCAAATCCAAGAGAGACAAGCAGTACAAGTTCATACCTGATCCTAAAGAGTCCTTACCTTTCTCAAAATACTAAACAAGGAGACACCGTGAGCTCCCACTGACCTGGAAACCGATTAACAATCAAAAGATTGTGCAGAGAGAACATGTGTAAGAACCATACTGACATTATAAACAGAACACTGAAAACGCATAAAAGGGTTGTATGACGTTACAACGCATACTTTTACAACACATATCTATACAAAGCATTTTTTACAACGCAACATACATTACAACGCATTCCATTACAACGCATGCCATTAGAACGAATTTTTAAAAACTACCTTTACAACGCATTTCATTACAACGCATACTACCTTTACAATGCATACCATTACAACGCATACCATTACATTGCATGTATAGTAAGTATTGGATAATGTAGGGGTAACATTATCTATTCTAACTCGAGGGGGTGCAACAGTAGGGTAAGTGTTGGATAGTGTAAGGGTACTATGCGTTGTAATGGTATGCGTTGTAATGGCATGCGTTGTAATGACTGCGTTGTAATGACATAAGTTGTAATTGTATGCGTTGTAGTGTCATGCGTAGTAATGGTTGCGTTGTAATGGCATGCGTTGTAAGGAATGTTGCGTTGTAATGACTGCGTTGTAATGGTAGTGCGTTAAAAGTTGTGTTGTAAAGGTTGTTTCCCGCATAAAAGCTTCTCTTTTCAAGGCATACTGTTTTTTGGAAACAAAGAAAAGAAACCGTTTTAAGTTTAGCTCACATTTACCACCTGCTGTCAGCAGGTGGCAAACATGAATTGGGTATCAACAAGGGGGGGTGTGGCACTCTGTTGGGTAAACACGAATTTTCAACTTTTCGTGGGTCAGGTGCTGACCGGTTTTTGGTCGATCACGACATTAAACAAGATTTGAAAATTTTCTTGTTGGAATTGCTACATTTTACACTGTATCACAGTTATTTTTCCTGGAATAATCAATACTTTCAACAATTGGCAGGAACTTCAATGGGGAATTGTGCAGCCCCCAGCTATGCGAACCTTTTTATGCACAGGTTGGAACTAGAAAATATCCTTGAAAATCCTAGATGGCAAGATAAGATCCTTAAATTCTGGCGATACATCGATGACATTTTTCTTATATGGAAAGGTTCACCAACTGAAATTGAAGAGTTCATTGTATACATCAATGACATTGATGATCATATTCAATTTACCCATTCCATCAACACCGGGTCTATACCTTACTTGGACGTGTTAATTTCTTTGCAAAACAATAGGTTTGAGACAGATGTATACTCGAAAAAAACAGACAGGAACAACATGCTGATTTTTGACAGTTGTCACCCGATGTCACTAAAAAGGCACCTACCGTATTCACAACTGTTAAGGATGAAAAGAATATCATCCAGTGATCAAACTTACGAAAAGAATGCAGACCTCATGATCACCAAATTTCGAGAACGCAAATATCCTGAGAACATACTAGATGAAGCGCAGAAAAGAACTCAAGCCATTTCCAGAGAAGACCTATTGAAATCACACACAAAGGTCACGACTCAAAACAGACCAGTGTTTGTTTCAAAATTTTCGACTTTAAGCCATCATATGAAAAAAATTGTCTTAAAAAATTGGGAAATGATCGAGAAAGAACCCGATTTAAAGGAATGTTTAGCAAACCACAGTTTGCTTACCAAAGATCTAAAAACCTGAAGGACCTAATAGAAATGGAGGTACGCAACAAACTCGAAAAGTACACAGGAACTATCCCTTGTGCGAACTGTGGTCACTGTAATAACATAATACGTGGCACCAACATTAATCACCCGACTACAGGAAAATCCATCAAGCTCTTTACCAATGCCACATGTGACTCCAAAAACGTTGTTTATCTTTTGAAGTGTCCGTGCGGACTCCCCTATGTGGGGAAAACAGAGAGAAAGATAAAGACTCGTTTGACCGAGCATAAAAGCACAATCAGAAACAGAACTACTAAGGCCCCAGTAGCCGCTCATTACATTTCAAATTGTCATAACATCAGTCAGATTCGTTTTCTGGTTTTGGAGTGTGTTCCCATAAAGCAAGGCTGTGACAACAGAAAAAGACTGCTCCAAAGGGAAATCTTTTGGATTAAAAAATTGAATTCCTGCAACCCCACGGGGTTAAATGAACGTCTTGAATTTAGTAGCTTCTTGTAACATAGTTCAGTAACTTTAGTTAACCTCAGGTTATAGTACACTATGAACTCTAAGGATTTTGTATATCCTCTTACCTGAAATTATGCTCCGGACACTTATGTTATTCACGCTAAATAACTAAATCTTGAATGTAACAGTTTTCAATCAGTTGGGAATTGCCACAGGCATGATAATAATGTGATGCAATGTAGTTTGATATGTTTGTTTACCATTCCAAGATGGCCGCGATATAGATGGTTCTAACATGTGCAAGTTTCAGCTTTTTGTCACCCACTTTATTACACTTTGAACGGCATGATTATCCTTTATTCAACACATATATAACTCAGTAACACCTTTTATTTCACGCGTATGGAATATTTTTTATATTCTCTACCTCCTCCGAGAAAGAGAACCTTCCCATATAACGCGCTTAGTACGCATGCGCAAACAGCATCGTTTCCGATAGCCGAGCAGTAACTCGTTTGAATGTCCGGTGAGTAAAGCGCAGCGTTCACAAACTTGTATCGCATGTTTTTTCAGTACTCAATAAACCTTTGGGCACTTCCTTAGCACTTAATGCACATTTTACGCTTGCTGTAACGTTTCACCGTCTTGTACCGATAAATTACACCCACGTTGCCGGCACCTAGAGCACTGTAAAGTCGGTTTACTCAGTCGAGTTTGTTTGTTTTTCAGTCACTTTTTGAGCTGATCCTAACAACACCTGGGGTACATTTTGCTACTATATCATTCTTAGTAGAACCACATTTACGCGACAATTTGTCTGTCAATATCTTCCCGACACTCTTCGAGCACATAGCGTGAATATGCATACTGTGAGCTGCTTCCCGTCATTGATTACATTTTATATCTGTTTTAAACCCACAGAAATGTATTTCCCCTGATGAAGTGCCAAATAGGCACGAAATGCATTGGGCTTAAGTTTACTTTGTGGACAACTGGGTTATTGAACAACGATGAATTGAAACATTGCTTTGATGTAACAGCTTAACTTGAAAAAAGTGAATTAACCAATGAAACGGAAGAATAAACTTGTGAAAGCAACAGTTTATGGCATACTGTTATGTTTATACACAGCGTTTGAACTGTAAGAACATTAAGGATTAATTTCCCCAAAAGAGTGCGACTGGCTATCTGTCAAGCCTGACAGCCACAACTTGAAACATGAATTGGGGGCAGATGCTGGGCAGGTGTTGCAGGAGGAGGGCTGTTAGGGGGAAAAGGTGGCCTTGTGGGGGTAGGATCACATTCCCCACACTTGCGGAAACAAAATGATTGGATGGTGACAGGGACAGAGGCTTGGGTGATGTTGCAGACAAAGCATCAGTTGAATTTATTAAGAAAAATGGTATGACAAAAGCAGGAAGCCTGACCTATTAATTGTGAAAAGCAAACGTTAAAGCAAAAAGTCCTTTAATTGTGTTGTTGTTGCTGCGTTAAAGCCTGTAGTCATGTATTTTGTTACATTGTACCTCAAAGTGATAACTGTGTAAGGCAAGGGTGAAATTTCATAAGTTTTATGTCTGTCTTGACAGTAAGCTGTGTGCCAGCGCTTATGTGATCACTAGAACAAAAGCACCAAAAAGCAGTTCTAAAAGAGGGACTTTGGCTCTAACAATGTTGCTCTTCTTCTCTACCAGCATCTGATGCACAATAGTTTGCCACAACAAATACAATTGATAAAAAAGTGTTTATCTTGTGCAGTCTTTTATAATAAAATAAAATGTTTAGGGGTTTTACTTTGTTAACTCCATGACAAACTCCATAGTAAGAGACTTTACATTTTGAATTCTCTGACAAATGTTATAGGAGTGGGTTTAATAGATAAGTCTCTTTTTTGGCCTGGCCATAGTAAATGTTTGGTGTCTTCGGAGGGAGTTTTAATATTTACGTAAAAATATACTTTGGATCCGCCTGCAATGTTTGATAAGTTTCCCTAGGCAGAATACACATGGTCACGGTAATGTTTTATATTTTGTGAACCATGTGAAAATGCTTGTCTAACTAAACATGTTGATTGTTAAATGCCCTGTAGTAGCATTGAGCCCCTCTATTGCATTGCTGAGTTTAAGGTAAGGCCTGCTAGTGTGTTTATTGTCACATTATACCTCATAGATTATGAGAACAGGCTAGATTTACTGGGTTCATTGTCTATGATATTTCTTTAGGGCACTTAGGGGCAGATTAGGATACTGGTTTTTCCGTATCCTCCGGGCTGGCGGAAGCCACCGCCGGCCCGGAGGATACGGAAAAACCGCAGCGGACCCACCAAAGACCCACCGCCACATTAGGATGGCTGGTGGGTCCAGGTTTACGTCCGCAGCTTTTCCGCCGCGGTTGGCGTACAACCGCGGCGGAAAAGCCCTAATATGGTGGCGGTGTCTCTCAGACACCGCCAGCCATATTAGGATGCCCAAAAAGAAATGCTTTTCCACGGCGGGTTTTCTGCCGTGGAAAAGCATACGGAGCTTCACTGCGGGGGCCGTTGCGGGCCCCCTGGGTGAAGGGTGGGTGGGGGGTGCACATGAGGGGTACCTATGGTACCCCCCTGCATTTGTATGCAGTAATCGGCAGGCACCGCGCGGTGCCTGCCGCTTTCTGCACACAAATGCAATGTATGCATTTTTAACATTGCGGCGGGTGCAGCTTGAAGCTGCACCCGCCGCAATGTTAAAAATAGAGGATGTGACCGCCAGGGTGGCGGTCACATCCTAATTGGACAGGAGGGAACTCCGCAGGTCATGCAGAGGTTCCCTCCTCCTCGATGGTCGCGGACGGACTCAAGTCCGTCCGCGATCATAATGAGCCCCTTAATTTGCACCCTGCTTATTTTGTGAGGCCCCTATGGGAGGGGTTTGAATCTATAATTCCCCCTGTAGTCTTGTAGGAATTTGCAATTGTATGTATAGTATTTAGTTGTGTGTGATTTAAGTACTTTTCCTCTTTAAAGAAGAAACCCAGGCTTGACATGTATTGATTGAGTGTCATTGTGGTACACTGCTGTGTCTGAGATTCTAGCCTACATCTCCTCACTGAGGCAGCCTTGGATTTCTCCACCTCATTTCCTTGAGAGTCACGTCTAACAGGGGTAATTGATATCTAGTTTGAAGCACTGGGGTAAAGTAGCCCCAGGAACCAGAAGTAAATGACCTCTATTGACAGAATTGGGGCCCAGAAACCCCATAATAACCCTCTAATTTGCATCTCTTAAAGGGGTTTTACGTTGTGAGCTCTGTGGTAAAGCCCAAAGAAAGGGACTTTACATTGTGAACTCTGTGGTCAATACTGTAGCAACGGGTTTTACATTATGAACTCTGCAGAAGAACAGTAGGAAGGATTTTGACATTGGGAATTCTGCACTATGAATGGGTTTTGCATTGTGAATCTATGCCAGACACCATAGGAAAGGGTTTTACATTATGAACTCCAACGAGCACCATGGGAAGGAGCTTTGCACTATGAACTCTGACAAATGCAATAGTAACGGGTATTTCATTGTGAACTCTCGATATAAAGGCAATAGGATGATGATTTATACTGCAACCTCTGTGACAAATACATTCAGAAGCTGTTTTGCATGTTGAATTCTGTGACTAATACAATAGGAATAGATTTCCCATTGAGAACTCTATGCCAATAACCATACAGTTTTTCATTGTTTAACATTGTGAAACCTTATCCAGATCTTCGATTCAGGAGTCACTAGAGAAGCCTCATTTTCATTGTTTATATTTGTTATTTTATGTTTAGTGTTTATTTGTGCATGAATTAAAGTACTTTTTCTTATTAAAGTAAAAACACAGACTGGACATTCATTTATTAGGAATTACTTTGTATTCTGTTAAGTATTTTAATGTTTATTTCATGGTTTCAGTTGCTTTCTTTCTTTGGCTTTGCAATTTTTTTTTAACCTATGCGGTTGATACATAGGGCCATATGTACAAGGGAAGTGGCGGAGCATGTCATTAGCCTCTGTGGCTTAACGACACACTCTGCTACTTCTGAAACGAAGGGCTGCATCATCTGTGCGAGAATATGGTGCAGCCCTGCGTTTCCCCCTGTGCTGGCGCTTAGTTTAGCAGCTTAGCACCAATGCAGACTCCCTTGCACCATAATGCAAGGGTGTCTGCATGCGGGGTAAGATTGACCATGTTCAGGAAGGTCCCCCTTCCTGTGCATAAACAATCTTGAAATGCTGTTTTGTAACTTCTCTGTGTGCTGCTCAATGCAGCACACACACAGAAGTTGCAAAACAGCAATGTAACCCCTTCTATGCTCATAACGGAATGGTTCTTTCATGAGCACATGTTCTAGTGTGCTCATGACGGAACCCTTCCGTCATGAGCACATGCTCAGGAAATCCCTCTGCTACAGACAGCAGAGGGATTTCCCATTTTTTTTATTGCCTGGGGAGGTGGGGAGCTTTCCCATCCCCCCAGGCATATATGGGAATTTCATTATAATGATGATCGCGTGCATGGTGCGCTATAGTAGTAGTTGCAACAAAATCGAAACTGAAACTTAGTTTCAGTTTCTCCGTTTCGGTGCTTGTGGGGCTATCTCAGCCTCCCAAGCACCAAAAAAGATGTTATGTTATGTTATATTAATTTATTATGCGCAACAGCTACTCCAGCCAAGGAGCGTCCCGGCGCAAAAAAGATGTGAGGAGTATCGTTGGAAAGGGGAGACTCTCCCCTTCCCTAGTGGATCCCTGCTTGGGGATCACCCCAGAAGGGCGATCCCCAAGCAAGGATCCATCCACTAGCACCAGGGAGGGGGGAGCGGCCCCTTGGGCAAGGGCCTTTGCTCCCCCCATATTTTTTTGGTGGCAGTAGCCTCAATCTGCCCCTGTGGGGGGGCGGAAAGCCCACTAGAAACAAGGGACCATTTTTTTTATTGAGGTTGGGGTGGGAGCTGCCCAAAAAGGGCATGGCAATGCACCCACCCCCCCAGAGAAATGTAAGTCTTTCTGCCCCTCCTGGGGGGGCTAATGGGGGCAGAAAACCCCAATCTGCCCCTCCACGGGGGCATAAAGCCCACTAGGAACCAGAGATTTTTTAAATTGACGTTGAGGTGGGACTGCCCAAAAGGGCATGGGAATGCCCCTCCCCCCGCCGAGAAATGTCAGTCGTTCTGCCTCCCCTGTGGGACAGATGGGGACAGTAGCCCCGAATCTGCCCACTCCGGGGGTGGGGGGGTGAAAGACCACTTGAAACCAGGGATTTCTTTTTTATTGATGTTGGGGTGGGGGGCTGCGCAAAAAGGACATGGCAATGCCCCCCACCCCCCAGAGAAATGTAAGTCTTTCTGCCCCCCCGGGAGGCAGAAAGCCCACTAGGAAACAAGGATTTTTTTTATTGACATTGGGGTGAGGGCTACCCAAAAAAGGGCATGGCAATGCCCCCCCAGAGAAATGTCAGTCTTTCTGTCCCCCCAGGGGATAGATGGTGCAGTAACCCCCAATCTGCTCCCCCGGGGGGCAGAAAGCCCACTAAAAACCAGGGATTATTTTTTTATTGACGTTGGGGTGGGGGCTGCCCAAAAGGGGCATGACAATGCCCCCACACCTCCCCCCAAAAAATGAAACTGTCTTTCTGCTCCCCCCAAGGGCAGATGGGGGCAATAGCTCCTGAGAAAGCCCACGAGGCACCAGGGATTTTTTTAATATAATGTAGATGTGGTGGAATGATAATGCCCGCACCCAAAAAATAATTACCACAGTCTTTCTGTCCCTCCACTGAGGTATATTGCGGCAATAGCCCTTATCTGCCCCTTGGCGTGGGATAGAAAGCCCTATATGCCTCAGGATATTTTTTTTATTCAGGGTTGAGATCAGCCCAGAATGGGCATGCCAATTCCCACACCTCCCCAAAAAAATGCCACAGTCTTTCCGCCCACCCCTCAAGGTGCGGATGGGGGCAATGGACCCAAATCTGCCCCCGGGGAGGGGGAAGAAAGCCCACTAGGTGACAGCGATTACGCTGGCTTTTCTATGCTTGGGGGTGGGGGCTGCCCAGAATGGGCATACCAATGCCTCCACCCCCCAAAAACATAGCCACAGTCTTTCTGTCCCCCTCAGGGGCATATCGGGGCAACCCCCCTGAATCCTCCCCAGGGCAGCAGAAAGCCCATTAGGCACAGACTTGTTTTTAGCGATGTGCCTACCTGGGGATTTTGGGCCCTAGTTCAGCCGGCACATAGGGAAACCTAGCAAACCTGTACATTTTTTAAACTAGACACTAAGGGAAATCCAGGATGGGTGACATGTGTACCTCCCACCAGGTTCTGTCACCCAGAATCTCTTGCAAACCTCAAACTTAGTTAAAAAAACACATTTTCCTCACATTTCTGCGATGGAAAGTTCCTGGATCTGTGTGGATCCACAAAATACCACCCAACCCACATTCCTCAAATTCTTCTGTGAAAAATGGTACCTCACTTCTGTGGGTAGGCCTAGTGCCCGTGACAGGAAACGGCCCAAAACGCAACGTGGACACACCACATTTTCACAGTGAAAACGGACCGATTTTTTGCAAAGTGCCTAGCTGTAGATTTTGAACCCTAGCTCTGCCGGCACCTGGGGAAATCTAACAAACCTATACATTTTTTTAAACTAGACACTCAGGGGAATCCAGGATGGGGTGACTTGACTGGCTCTCACCAGGTTCTGTGCCCATAGTGTCTCACACACAGTGTCTCACACACACAGTGTCTCACACATGCACTATCTCACACACAGTGTCTCACACACACGAACACACACACACACACAGTGTCTCATACACGACTCTCCGCTCTTGTCCTCCACCCCTATACCTTCTGTTCCTACCCTGCACCATCTCCAGCCTTGCCCCCTCCCCGGATCTCTCGCTGCCCGGTGCCAGCCTGCTCCGCCTTCCTTCACTGCCAGCCCCCCTCACTCCCCCGCACCACCTCCAGGCAGCCCTTGGTGCGAGCAACGGGGGGCCGTCTCTCCTCCAATATGAGACGCAAGAGTGAGGGGCGGGGGTGAACGAAATCACACATACTCGTAAGAGAGAGGGCATTGAGGCACTGGACATCCATGAGGAGGGGGAGGAGAGTCCACGCAGGAGGGCATGCATGGAACCCATAAAAAAAATGCTCGGGTCATGTGAGCTGCAGGTAGAGTAGAGTCTGCCCGGGAGGGGAGAGGGCAGAGTCGGGATGTTGCTTGCTGACGCCTCGCCAAGTTCTCTCAAGGAAGCAGCAGTAAGAGAGAAGGCATTGAGGTGCTGGACATCCGCGAGGGGGAAAAAGGCAACTATGCCCCTGCACTCCTACACATTCAATTAATCATTAATCACGCTATGCGTTAGTTCTTTGGAACAGAATTGTAGATATTTGCACAACTTTACACAAACAAGTAACTCTCCGAGAATTAATACATCTGAGTTGAGATATATGGATGGATATAAAGTCTCTTGTTGGTATGGACACTTCTGTTTATTGTTCCATTGTACAAGCCAACACGTGTTTCATCGCAGGGAACAATCTGCGAATCTTCAGGGCTGGATAAAAACAAAAGTACATTTTTGGGAACATGTTCTGTTGACAAACAGAATCAGATGGTGACTTGGTGGTTTTAACCCAAGTGAGAAACAGCATGCCATTTAAGTGACTCCGTGTAGTGAACATTAACTGAGATAAGTGATGTATGTGAGTTTGCACTGGGGAAGGTCTATATAAACCTAGAAGACTGGCCAAATCGAATATTGAGGTGAGAGCGTGAGATTGTGTAACATACCTTAAAAACAAACACCCGAGTGACTTGTAAGTGGTACTTTATTAACAAATGATAAGGGAAGGCACGGAAATTTGATTGCACACAGTTTATTTACTGGATGTTCATACATGGATATCCTACTCGAATATTTCAATTGTATTTATTGATAACCTTTTTAATGGGCACAGTGTGGTTTGGACCTTGAGAAATTATGCGCTTATATATTATAAAGCCCTTGTGTCTTTCTGGTTGTGCAATTCATAATTAATAAGGAAAGGTAAACGGAAAAAAATATATATATTTTCAGGCCAGTCAGTATTCTGCCACCGTTGGCAGTCTGGAATACGCAGCTGAGAAAAGGGAGTAGTGCTGGATTTAATGCAATATATATATATTTTTTAAATTTAAAGAAAATATATTAAGAAAAGGGGACACGGGGATTGTGGTGCCGGACAAGGCTAGGTAGTAGCCAAAAGACTTTTCTCCAGACAGTAAGATAGATTAAAGAATGGCTATCACCACTCTGGTTGCTACGTTAAAATTATAATATAGAAGCCATAGTCGAAGTATATTCCTAAACGTCTTATTAAAACTCACCTTTCAAAGGAAAAGCAAGTTCGTAAAAGTAATACCCAGTCCGGGCGTTATGTGGAGATTTGAAGTCAGCAAGTCAATTCACATTTCGGTTACATATGATCTGAGGAATATAATGAGTGTACATATAATACATGCATGAGGTTATATTAAAAGAAAAGAGATGCTTCTTCTAGAACAAGAGGATGCCTACAAGAAAAACATACCTCGGTATTCACTTGGTTGGAAGGTAAACCGGGCGGAGAGAAGGGTCGTGGCTGGGCGGATACGCCGATTTGTCCACGTTAGGAAGTGCACCTAGAAAGTGCAGCCAAAGTCGTAATTAGTGTCTGCTCAACTGCACTATCATAGAAAAAATATACACAAGGACCGATATCGTCCGATATAATATAGAATCTTCATAATTGGAGAGCGCTTACCTATTCTATATCTGTCTCCCTCTTGAGTTGCCCGGCGCCGTTTTTCGAAGACGGACAAGGAACCGGAAGTCCGAACGGATTAAATACCAGTTTCCTGATTGAAAATCACTAGACCGTTCGTTTTCCTTTTTTCTTGCAGAGGTTTGGCAAGAAAGAGAAGAAATACTCTATCTACTGTGACCTCTCGTAGGTTCAATCTCAATTAAAAAGTTTAAATTGCGAAGACTTGTAGACATAATTTATCAGTGTATGAAGTACAGTGTAAAAATGTCCCAATATTATAAATCTAGTGTCATATAGACAGTATTGTTGAAATTTACTTTAAAAGAGCACACTAATCTCCTGTTATTACAGCAATTGAAGAAATTGGAGAAAAGGAAAAGGAAAGTAAAAGGGGCACATAGGCACCCATTGTGAGACTTGTCTGTCTATATTGATTTAGTTTATCTTGATCGATTAAGATCTAAATCTAAGGCGTGAAAATCCCGCTCGATGAATCGTGGAAACAGAATTTGTTTAGAACGGAGAGAAAATTATATTTGTTGTAGCCCATTAGGTTTAGAAAACGGCTATTTTTTCTCTTATTGTGCTATATGTTGAGTGTCGAAATTCTATGTATATACTTTGTTGGTAATATAGAAATACATATCTATTGTTCGGCTAGAAACACAAACGACAACAATAAATAAAATACAATATAGAGTGGAGTATGGCGCGTGGGAAAAACACAGTACATATACCTGTTCATTACACATAATGGCTAAAGACTGATCAAATGTTGTAGGAAATATCCCATCAAGATCTTATTGTAGTATGTCATTTTGATGTGGTTTAATTACCTAGAAAAAATTGAAGTTCAGGGTCATAGTTTAATCCGAGCTCTATACTTCGCAGACGCATAATCCAGGTTGCCTCTCTACGTCTTAATGCCAACTCTCGGTTGCCACCTCTTACATGGATGGGCACCGTATCTATGCCAAAGAAAGAAACTCGGAAGTCCTCTACGTTGGTCTGACATGTGGCTACGTGTAGGGCAACTGGATATGTGGGGTCCTGTTTTTGGATACCCCTCATATGTTCGGAAATCCTCTCTTTCAAAGCCCTAATTGTACTTCCAACATATTTTTTGCCACATATGCATTCAATGATGTAAACCACGTATTTCGTGGTGCAATTGATATTGACCCTGATATCATACGTTTCTTCAGTAGGGCCCTTGAATTGTTTAGTTTTGTGCTTGGCCCACTTGCACATGGTGCAGAAGCCACATTTGAAGAATCCATTGCTATGTTGGGTTAACCAGTTGGGAGTCATGTCACTGCGAGGGACAGTGGGACTGAGTCTATTCCTTAAGTTTCTCCCTTTGCGAAAAGTGATCTGCGGAGTTGTTGAGATCATATCCTTTAATGTCGTGTCTTCTCTTAGCAGACGCCAGTGTCTTGTCATGCTGTTCCTGATCAGATGATGAAGTGCGTTGAATTCAGTGACCAATCTCACTGTTTTATCGGGCGATTTTTGGTTGTTCTTACCTTTCAAAGTTTCCACTCTCTTGATTTTATTTAATTTCTTTCTCGCTTTAGTGAGGATCGTTTTAGGGTAACCACGTTTCTCAAAACGCGTGTTCATGTCTTTCAAAGTGGTGTCGAGCTCGTTGTCTTCACTACAATTGCGTCTGGCGCGGAGGAATTCTCCAAAAGGTATTGATCTGATCTGATGAAAAGGGTGAAAACTATCTCCTCGTAAAATAGCATTGCAGGATGTGGGTTTCCTGTGGAGCTTACTTTGTAGAGTGTTCTCTTTCACATAGAGTTCTAAATCTAGAAATTCTATGAGAGTCTTGCTGTGTTTCATGGTAAAGCTCAATTCCCACATATTAGAATTAAGATGGTTAAAGAAGCTCTGTAGTAATTCATCTGAGCCAGTCCATAGTAAAATGCAGTCATCTATATACCGACCCCAAAATAAAATGGAGTCAGTATATAGGCTGCCCTTTGAACCCCATATGTGATCTGCTTCAAACGCACCCATGAACAGGTTAGCGAATGATGGTGAAAATTTGGACCCCATGGCTACTCCTCGTTTCTGCTGATACCATTGCTTGTGAAAGATGAAAAAATTGTTGTTCAATATAAGGTTCATCATGGAAATGAGCATCTGTGTATGTGCCCAAAGGGATGCCGGCCGGTTTGATAGAACCCGGGTAATTGCTTCAACCCCTAAGCTGGGATTGATGCTGGTATAGAGTGCGACAACATCCATGGTGACCAAGGTGGTATCTGGTAGCCATTCCAAGTCACTCAAAAGGTTGAGAATGTATTTGGAGTCTTGTATATAGGATGGTAAGTTTCTGACCAAGGGACCCAAGAACACATCCACATATTCCGCCAATCTTTCCGTAGGACCCCCGATTCCAGAAACTATTGGTCTACCTGGAGGGAAAGGGAGATCTTTATGGATTTTTGGAAGTGTGTAGAGCCATGGGTATGTGGGTTTGTATACCTTCAGATATAAGTATTCATCCTCATTCAGGAGACCTTCTTCTTTCCATTTCCGTAGATGGTCATTGATATTGGTTGCTAGTGCACCTATAGGGTTTAGTGCAATTGGTTTGTAGCACGATTCGTCTGCTAATTGATTCAGTATCTCGTTATTGTAGTCGTCTGCGTTCATCACCACAATGTTTCCTCCCTTATCTGCCTCACGAATGATAATGGTGGAATTGTTGGTGAGTGTGATTAGGGCATTGCGTTCTCCTTTTGTTAGATTGTCTTTGAATGTAAAAGTATCTTTAAGTTTCTTAATGTTGATTTGGTTCAAGTCATCCAGAACATGCCTGTAAAAATTGTCAATACTATTGCCACCTGGTAATGTAGGTGTCCATGTGGATTTGGACTTTAAACCACTGGAAACCCTGAGATCTGTGTCAATGTTAAGTTCTTCTAATAGTTGCCCCATTTCCAAAGGGCTATCTTCTCGTTCAGTGATAGACAACAGTAAATGAATTGCTTGTACATCCTTTATTGAGTGTGCATCATTATCCAGAACATCAGAAATATTTATAACATTTCTTATGGTGGGTGTTTTCCCTGCAAAATGCTTCTTAAGTTTCAACAAACGCACAAATTTAAAGAGATCTATTTTAATTTGGCAGATGTCCCCAGTCGAGTATGGATTGAAACTGAGACCTCTTGCAAGTAGACTGGTCATGTCAGGAGTGAGTGGAAAAGAGGACAGATTGATTACTTGTACCTCCTTATTCTCTATCTCTACTTCTTTGTTACCCCTGATCTTAGTTTTTTGCGATAGTCTCCATTGCCCACCCCTGCACCCCCTGTGGGTTTGTCGGTTTGTGCGCCTCTTTGAGATTGCACCCTGTTGCCCTTGCGGATGCGTTCCATCTCCACTAAAAAAGGAGTACTATTGGCATCAGGGATGTCTCCCCTTTCCTGTTCTGGTTCACTTGTGCCTGCAGTATTGAGAGATGTGTTACTAGATGAGACAGAGCTCGGAGCTGATGCATTACCCCCGGATTTGTCTGTTTTGTTAGATGGAATCATAGCATCATATTTCCGGGCATAAGTAAAAACTCTACCATCGCGGTAGTCTCCATCATCTCTTTTTATTTGTCTTACTTTTCTATTTTTTATTTCTGCCTGGTGTTTTAGCAGGACCTCGTCTAGGATAGTGTAGTTTTTCACAGTGGGTTCTGGCAGGTTAAGGTCTTTTATTTCTTGTTCTAAGATCGCGATCTCTCCCTGTAGTTTAATGGATTTGCGATCTGCACTTTCTATTCAAATGTCCATGAGACCAAAGGAATTATTATTGACAGAGTCTTCCCACTTTTTCATAAGATCAACATCTAGATTGTCATGAGTTGGAAAAATCTGCGAACGCAAGCCTCTAGGTATTTGTTTCAAACGCATGTATTGTTTTAGGGTGGTGGCATCCCACCATCGTGAGTTCTCCTGCATCTTTAGTTTTTCTAATTTCTTGAATTTCTCTTTTAGACCCTCCATTCGAGGGGCACCAGAAATGGCAGCTGCTGTGTGTGTAGGCATGCCTTTGGCTAAATTCTCGAAGAGGTCCGCTGCTACTTTATCTCTATCCATGTTGTTATAAAGAATTAAGGATTTGTGTAGTCTGAGTAAGATACAAGTGATAATAGTTAGTGGGGGGCAGCCCTCTCTGGAAGTCAGGTATAACAAAAAACAGCTAAGAGGTATTTATATATTCCAGAATTCCTGGGCACAACTCCCGGGTTACCACAGGGTGATGGGTTCCAATATTATTGATTGTAGGCAATGAGGCGAGCGGTATTACCCCCAGAACCGCTCCAAAAGAATGGATCAGCAAGCTGATCCACACAAACGGAAAAAAGCAACTATGCCCCTGCACTTCTACACATTCAATTAATCATTAATCACGCTATGCGTTAGTTCTTTGGAACAGAATTGTAGATATTTGCACAACTTTACACAAACAAGTAACTCTCCGAGAATTAATACATCTGAGTTGAGATATATGGATGGATATAAAGTCTCTTGTTGGTATGGACACTTCTGTTTATTGTTCCATTGTACAAGCCAACACGTGTTTCATCGCAGGGAACAATCTGCGAATCTTCAGGGCTGGATAAAAACAAAAGTACATTTTTGGGAACATGTTCTGTTGACAAACAGAATCAGATGGTGACTTGGTGGTTTTAACCCAAGTGAGAAACAGCATGCCATTTAAGTGACTCCGTGTAGTGAACATTAACTGAGGTAAGTGATGTATGTGAGTTTGCACTGGGGAAGGTCTATATAAACCTAGAAGACTGGCCAAATCGAATATTGAGGTGAGAGCGTGAGAGTGTGTAACATACCTTAAAAACAAACACCCGAGTGACTTGTAAGTGGTACCTTCTTAACAAATGATAAGGGGAAGCACGGAAATTTGATTGCACACAGTTTATTTACTAGATGTTCATACATGGATATCCTACTCGAATATTTCAATTGTATTTATTGATAACCTTTTTAATGGGCACAGTGTGGTTTGGACCTTGAGAAATTATGCGCTTAAATATTATAAAGCCTTTGTGTCTTTCTGGTTGTGCAATTCATAATTAATAAGGAAAGGTAAACGGAAAAAAATATATATATTCTCAGGCCAGTCAGTATTCTGCCACCGTTGGCAGTCTGGAATACGCAGCTGAGAAAAGGGAGTAGTGCTGGATTTAATGCAATATATATATTTTTTTTAAATTGAAAGAAAATATATTAAGAAAAGGGGACACGGGGATTGTGGTGCCGGACAAGGCTAGGTAGTAGCCAGAAGACTTTTCTCCAGACAGTAAGATAGATTAAAGATGGCTATCACCACTCTGGTTGCTACGTTAAAATTATAATATAGAAGCCATAGTTGAAGTATATTCCTAAACGTCTTATTAACACTCACCTTTCAAAGGAAAAGCAAGTTCGTAAAAGTAATACCCAGTCCGGGCGTTATGTGGAGATTTGAAGTCAGCAAGTCAATTCACATTTCGGTTACATATGATCTGAGGAATATAATGAGTGTACATATAATACATGCATGAGGTTATATTAAAAGAAAAGAGATGCTTCTTCTAGAACAAGAGGATGCCTACAAGAAAAACATACCTCGGTATTCACTTGGTTGGAAGGTAAACCGGGCGGAGAGAAGGGTCGTGGCTGGGCGGATACGCCGATTTGTCCACGTTAGGAAGTGCACCTAGAAAGTGCAGCCAAAGTCGTAATTAGTGTCTGCTCAACTGCACTATCATAGAAAAAATATACACAAGGACCGATATCGTCCGATATAATATAGAATCTTCATAATTGGAGAGCGCTTACCTATTCTATATCTGTCTCCCTCTTGAGTTGCCCGGCGCCGTTTTTCGAAGACGGAAAAGGAACCGGAAGTCCGAACGGATTAAATACCAGTTTCCTGATTGAAAATCACTAGACCGTTCGTTTTCCTTTTTTCTTGCAGAGGTTTGGCAAGAAAGAGAAGAAATACTCTATCTACTGTGATCTCTCGTAGGTTCAATCTCAATTAAAAAGTTTAAATTGCGAAAACTTGTAGACATAATTTATCAGTGTATGAAGTACAGTGTAAAAATGTCCCAATATTATAAATCTAGTCTCATATAGACAGTATTGTTGAAATTTACTTTAAAAGAGCACACTAATCTCCTGTTATTACAGCAATTGAAGAAATTGGAGAAAAGGAAAAGGAAAGTAAAAGGGGCACATAGGCACCCATTGTGAGACTTGTCTGTCTATATTGATTTAGTTTATCTTGATCGATTAAGATCTAAATCTAAGGCGTGAAAATCCCGCTCGATGAATCGTGGAAACAGAATTTGTTTAGAACGGAGAGAAAATTATATTTGTTGTAGCCCATTAGGTTTAGAAAACGGCTATTTTTTCTCTTATTGTGCTATATGTTGAGTGTCGAAATTCTATGTATATACTTTGTTGGTAATATAGAAATACATATCTATTGTTCGGCTAGAAACACAAACGACAACAATAAATAAAATACAATATAGAGTGGAGAATGGCGCGTGGGAAAAACACAGTACATATACCCGTTCATTACACATAATGGCTAAAGACTGATCAAATGTTGTAGGAAATATCCCATCAAGATCTTATTGTAGTATGTCATTTTGATGTGGTTTAATTACCTAGAAACAATTGAAGTTCAGGGTCATAGTTTAATCCGAGCTCTATACTTCGCAGACGCATAATCCAGGTTGCCTCTTTACATCTTAATGCCAACTCTCGGTTGCCACCTCTTACATGGATGGGCACCGTATCTATGCCAAAGAAAGAAACTCGGAAGTCCTCTACGTTGGTCTGACATGTGGCTACGTGTAGGGCAACTGGATGTTTGGGGTCCTGTTTTTGGATAGCCCTCATATGTTCGGAAATCCTCTCTTTCAAAGCCCTAATTGTACTTCCAACATATTTTTTGCCACATATGCATTCAATGATGTAAACCACGTATTTCGTGGTGCAATTGATATTGACCCTGATATCATACGTTTCTTCAGTAGGGCCCTTGAATTGTTTAGTTTTGTGCTTGGCCCACTTGCACATGGTGCAGAAGCCACATTTGAAGAATCCATTGCTATGCTGGGTTAACCAGTTGGGAGTCATGTCACTGCGAGGGACAGTGGGACTGAGTCTATTCCTTAAGTTTCTCCCTTTGCGAAAAGTGATCTGCGGAGTTGTTGAGATCATATCCTTTAATGTCGTGTCTTCTCTTAGCAGACGCCAGTGTCTTGTCATGCTGTTCCTGATCAGATGATGAAGTGCGTTGAATTCAGTGACCAATCTCACTGTTTTATCGGGCAATTTTTGGTTGTTCTTACCTTTCAAAGTTTCCACTCTCTTGATTTTATTTAATTTCTTTCTCGCTTTAGTGAGGATCGTTTTAGGGTAACCACGTTTCTCAAAACGCGTGTTCATGTCTTTCAAAGTGGTGTCGAACTCGTTGTCTTCACTACAATTGCGTCTGGCGCGGAGGAATTCTCCAAAAGGTATTGATCTGATCTGATGAAAAGGGTGAAAACTATCTGCTCGTAAAATAGCATTGCAGGATGTGGGTTTCCTGTGGAGCTTACTTTGTAGAGTGTTCTCTTTCACATAGAGTTCTAAATCTAGAAATTCTATGAGAGACTTGCTGTGTTTCATGGTGAAGCTCAATTCCCACATATTAGAATTAAGATGGTTAAAGAAGCTCTGTAGTAATTCATCTGAGCCAGTCCATAGTAAAATGCAGTCATCTATATACCGACCCCAAAATAAAATGGAGTCAGTATATAGGCTGCCCTTTGAACCCCATATGTGATCTGCTTCAAACGCACCCATGAACAGGTTAGCGAATGATGGTGAAAATTTGGACCCCATGGCTACTCCTCGTTTCTGCTGATACCATTGCTTGTGAAAGATGAAAAAATTGTTGTTCAATATAAGGTTCATCATGGAAATGAGCATCTGTGTATGTGCCCAAAGGGATGCCGGCCGGTTTGATAGAACCTGGGTAATTGCTTCAACCCCTAAGCTGGGATTGATGCTGGTAAGAACAACCAAAAATCGCCCGATAAAACAGTGATATTGGTCACTGAATTCAACGCACTTCATCATCTGATCAGGAACAGCATGACAAGACACTGGCGTCTGCTAAGAGAAGACACGACATTAAAGGATATGATCTCAACAACTCCGCAGATCACTTTTCGCAAAGGGAGAAACTTAAGGAATAGACTCAGTCCCACTGTCCCTCGCAGTGACATGACTCCCAACTGGTTAACCCAACATAGCAATGGATTCTTCAAATGTGGCTTCTGCACCATGTGCAAGTGGGCCAAGCACAAAACTAAACAATTCAAGGGCCCTACTGAAGAAACGTATGATATCAGGGTCAATATCAATTGCACCACGAAATACGTGGTTTACATCATTGAATGCATATGTGGCAAAAAATATGTTGGAAGTACAATTAGGGCTTTGAAAGAGAGGATTTCTGAACATATGAGGGCTATCCAAAAACAGGACCCCAAATATCCAGTTGCCCTACACGTAGCCACATGTCAGACCAACGTAGAGGACTTCCGAGTTTCTTTCTTTGGCATAGATACGGTGCCCATCCATGTAAGAGGTGGCAACCGAGAGTTGGCATTAAGACGTAAAGAGGCAACCTGGATTATGCGTCTGCGAAGTATAGAGCTTGGATTAAACTATGACCCTGAACTTCAATTTTTTCTAGGTAATTAAACCACATCAAAATGACATACTACAATAAGATCTTGATGGGATATTTCCTACAACATTTGATCAGTCTTTAGCCATTATGTGTAATGAACGGGTATATGTACTGTGTTTTTCCCACGCGCCATACTCCACTCTATATTGTATTTTATTTATTGTTGTCGTTTGTGTTTCTAGCCGAACAATAGATATGTATTTCTATATTACCAACAAAGTATATACATAGAATTTCGACACTCAACATATAGAACAATAAGAGAAAAAATAGCCGTTTTCTAAACCTAATGGGCTACAACAAATATAATTTTCTCTCCGTTCTAAATAAATTCTGTTTCCACGATTCATCGAGCGGGATTTTCACGCCTTATATTTAGATCTTAATCGATCAAGATAAACTAAATCAATATAGACAGACAAGTCTCACAATGGGTGCCTATGTGCCCCTTTTACTTTCCTTTTCCTTTTCTCCAATTTCTTCAATTGCTGTAATAACAGGAGATTAGTGTGCTCTTTCAAAGTAAATTTCAACAATACTGTCTATATGACACTAGATTTATAATATTGGGACATTTTTACACTGTACTTCATACACTGATAAATTATGTCTACAAGTCTTCGCAATTTAAACTTTTTAATTGAGATTGAACCTACGAGAGGTCACAGTAGATAGAGTATTTCTTCTCTTTCTTGCCAAACCTCTGCAAGAAAAAAGAAAAACGAACGGTCTAGTGATTTTCAATCAGGAAACTGGTATTTAATCCGTTCGGACTTCCGGTTCCTTGTCCGTCTTCGAAAAACGGCGCCGGGCAACTCAAGAGGGAGACAGATATAGAATAGGTAAGCGCTCTCCAATTATGAAGATTCTATATTATATCGGACGATATCGGTCCTTGTGTATATTTTTTCTATGATAGTGCAGTTGAGCAGACACTAATTACGACTTTGGCTGCACTTTCTAGGTGCACTTCCTAACGTGGACAAATCGGCGTATCCGCCCAGCCACGACCCTTCTCTCCGCCCGGTTTACCTTCCAACCAAGTGAATACCGAGGTATGTTTGGCTTGTAGGCATCCTCTTGTTCTAGAAGAAGCATCTCTTTTCTTTTAATATAACCTCATGCATGTATTATATGTACACTCATTATATTCCTCAGATCATATGTAACCGAAATGTGAATTGACTTGCTGACTTCAAATCTCCACATAACGCCCGGACTGGGTATTACTTTTACGAACTTGCTTTTCCTTTGAAAGGTGAGTGTTAATAAGAGGTTTAGGAATATACTTCGACTATGGCTTCTATATTATCATTTTAACGTAGCAACCAGAGTGGTGATAGCCATTCTTTAATCTATCTTACTGTCTGGAGAAAAGTCTTCTGGCTACTACCTAGCCTTGTCCGGCACCACAATCCCCGTGTCCCCTTTTCTTAATATATTTTCTTTCAATTAAAAAAAATATATATATATTGCATTAAATCCAGCACTACTCCCTTTTCTCAGCTGCGTATTCCAGACTGCCAACGGTGGCAGAATACTGACTGGCCTGAAAATATATATATTTTTTTCCGCTTACCTTTCCTTATTAATTATGAATTGCACAACCAGAAAGACACAAGGGCTTTATAATATATAAGTGCATAATTTCTCAAGGTCCAAACCACACTGTGCCCATTAAAAAGGTTATCAATAAATACAATTGAAATATTCGAGTAGGATATCCATGTATGAACATCTAGTAAATAAACTGTGTGCAATCAAATTTCCGTGCTTCCCCTTATCATTTGTTAAGAAAGTACCACTTACAAGTCACTCGGGTGTTTGTTTTTAAGGTATGTTACACAATCTCACGCTCTCACCTCAATATTCGATTTGGCCAGTCTTCTAGGTTTATATAGACCTTCCCCAGTGCAAACTCACTAGTTCCGATCTGGACCGAGATAATAAATGCTTCACTTGCACAAGGGACCCTCCCTGACTGCCTAAAAACAGGTCAGGTTGTGCCCATCATCAAAAAACCGACAGCGGATGCAACAGACCCGAATAACTATCGACCAGTGACCAACATACCTTTACTGGCCAAACTTATTGAGAAATGCGTACAGGGCCAACTGAGTCAACACATCGCTAAGTTCTCATTACTAGATGATTGCCAATCTGGATTCAGAGCTGGGCATAGTACTGAAACTGCGATCCTGCATATTGTGGATGACGCCTTACAAGCCCTAGACAGAAATCAAGCATGCCTACTGATTCTCCTAGACCTGTCATCAGCATATGACACGGTAAATCATGAAATGCTAATGACCAGGCTACAAGACAGGATGGGTTTGTCTGGAAATGTGCTGAAATGGTTAATTCTTTCCTACAGAATAGGACTCAACGTTTCCTGGTCAACCAAGCAATCTCTTCCCCACGCCCTAACGCTATTGGGGTCCCACAAGGCTCAACGTTATCCCCAGATCTATTTAACCTGTATGTTGAACCTCTCACGGAGATTCTTCGAAAATCACAGATATCCTATCACATGTAAGCAGATGACACGCAAATATACATAAAGATCGCCTCCCTTGATGGCATTGACCTAATGAACAAGACACTAAAGAGAGCTCTGCAATGGTTAACCACGAACCATCTGAAACTAAATGCCCATAAAACAGAATTCCTGCTAATTTCACCGACAAGCAACCAACCCGAGGTAAAGGAATGGACGAAACTGGTGACTGCGCTGAACTGCACCCCGACCCTAGTTAATTCCGCTAAATCACTAGGAATTACGTTAGATGAGAACCTCGACATGAAAGACCACATTAACTCAATGGCCAAGAGCGCCCGTTTCCACCTGAACTATTTAAGAAAACTGAAACCGTTCATCTCAGAGGCGGATCTAAAACTGGCTATACAATCCCTAGTTATCTCGAGGATCGAATACGGTTGCACCACGTTAGCGGGTCTACCGAAAACATCCACAGCACCACTAAAAGCCTGTCTCAATGCAGCGGCAAGACTCATCACGGGATCGAAGAAATTCAATCACATATCTCCTCACCTGAAAGCACTAAACTGGCTACCTTATGAGGCCAGAATTCAAATGAAGATGGCTTGTATTACCCACAAAGCAGTTCACTACAACACGCCGAGATACCTTGCCAAGAAAATTAAGCTATCGGGAGGTAACAGACTAACTAGAAGCGCTAAAGAGCTGCTATTGATGCCAGCCTTTTTCCGTAAGAAAAAGACCTATGACCGAGCGTTCTCAGGAGCCGCCCCTAGAGTCTGGAATTCACTACCTCCTAACATCAGGAAGATTCAAAATACTGTAGCATTCAAACGTGAACTGAAGAGCCACATGATGAGTAAATACCTTACATAGAGAAGCTTACTGATCACTGATATGAACATTTACGCCAAAGAAGGATGGCCTCGTCTAGAATGTCTTGAAGATCAATATCTGACAAATGACTGATTCCATGTTTAAACCTCGGCTATACCCTTTACTACTACCTCACAGCTATGTGATCTGATAACTGTAACTCACAGACAAAACTATATAACCTCTACCTCACTTTGTTTTATTTCTGTGATCCTGGATACATGTCAGCCTTATTCAATTCTTAATGCTAATTGCACGTGTTATTGCACTGTTATGCTATATAACCCTACCTCACCGAGCTTGGCCATATGCCTATGACTCAAGCTAAACCTATTCACCTCCTAATACTAATTGCATAGGCTGAAGAATACTTATATATAATCACCCCTATAGCCTATCGCCTTCTACCTCATATATGTTTGTTGTTACAATTGCTATTATAATGTCTGTAATCTACCTTATATGTCAAGCGCTCTGATACCCACGGGTCTTGTCCGCGCTATACAAAACTCTATAAATAAATAAATAAATAAATACATCACTTATCTCAGTTAATGTTCACTACACGGAGTCACTTAAATGGCATGCTGTTTCTCACTTGGGTTAAAACCACCAAGTCACCATCTGATTCTGTTTGTCAACAGAACATGTTCCCAAAAATGTACTTTTGTTTTTATCCAGCCCTGAAGATTCGCAGATTGTTCCCTGCGATGAAACACGTGTTGGCTTGTACAATGGAACAATAAACAGAAGTGTCCATACCAACAAGAGACTTTATATCCATCCATATATCTCAACTCAGATGTATTAATTCTCGGAGAGTTACTTGTTTGTGTAAAGTTGTGCAAATATCTACAATTCTGTTCCAAAGAACTAACGCATAGCGTGATTAATGATTAATTGAATGTGTAGAAGTGCAGGGGCATAGTTGCGTTTTTCCGTTTGTGTGGATCAGCTTGCTGATCCATTCTTTTGGAGCGGTTCTGGGGGTAATACCGCTCGTCTCATTGCCTACAATCAATAATATTGGAACCCATCACCCTGTGGTAACCCGGGAGTTGCGCCCAGGAATTCTGGAATATATAAATACCTCTTAGCTGTTTTTTGTTATATCCGCGAGGGGGGTGAGAGTCCACACAGGAGGGCATGTATGGAACCCTTTAAAAAACAAGATACACTCACACATTTGCAGCTGCTGTTCAATCCGATGAGCACTTTTGGGAATAAAATTGTAGAACTGAATATAGAACTACCCTTTACAAGTTTTTTTTTTAAACATAAACACGTTTTTATCTACAAAAATGCATGTTCTCAAATAACTTATTCCTTTAGCATTCGAACTGGCTGTTTATTTAGACTGAGACTCCCAAAAACTCAATTTGCATTTTAAGCATCTGTGTTTTTTTATTTGTTCTTCTTTTACTGCAAACCGACCTATGCAAATAAAGGTAAGGTGGCATGTACGTGCATTTTCATGCGGTGTGTGCCTTTTAAAAAAAAAGCCTACCTCATCACTTGTTATAATTAAAATAACGAAGATTGTGCTTGTAATCACAGACCATATCTACCAACTGTGACACTTCAGGACTCCAAACAGCGTCAGGCTTCAGGGTGCATCTGGGTATATGGTACGTGAATTATTTAAGATTGTTTGAAGGCAGCCGATTACAGAGGGCAGGTAGATCAACGAAGATGTTGACGCTAGAGTTTGTAGGGGTTTATCTAAAATGTAAATATGTTGTCATTGGGAGGAGGCCTAAGAGCCTTTACTTAAGCTCGCCTGTAAGTCCCCATGGGTGTGCAAGCAATAAGCAAGGACACTGGTTTAACGGGTTTTGCAGGATCTCTCAGCAGTGAAATTGTATCTCCATGGACTGTCTTGGAAGCCGTAGGAACGCGGTCACTCGCACACGCCTGCCCCCGAGGTTTCAGATAGCGCCCCGTAACACCCCGCCCCAGACGATGCGCGCCCGCACGGGGGGGGGGGTTGCCAAGGGCGTTTGTGGTCCTGCTGCAACCAGATGCTGGGTTTCTTATTTATTTTATGCGTTTTTATATAGAGGCAGAGCTGCAAGGCGCTTAGTGTCCTCTGAAGGTCGTCGCAGCACGTCCTCAGCACACGCGCACGGAGCACTGGAGGGCAGTGTTGGGGTACTGGATCATCGAGGCACACGGCCCCAGTGTTGGGGGTGCGGCAGCACTCGACCTCAGCGCTGGGGGGTACAGCAGCACAGGGTCATCGCCTGTGTGTGTAGTGCTGGACTCATTGAACGCAGAAACAGCAGCAATACGCAGAGACGGTTATCTGAAGGGTGCTGTCACTGAAGCGCACCGGAAATGCGATGGGCGAGCAACAGAGCCAGGCACGTCTTAGTGTCATTAAAGCGCACTGAGGTGGTGGGGGAGACGGGGCAGTGGAGAGTTCCATATTGCGGGGAGCTGGATTCACAAGACCGCACTGCATCGGAGGATGAGGAGGAGAGAACACATCGTGGGGGCTACAATCAGAAAATCACAACATTCCCGCGTTTTGGAGCAGCGGTCCCAGGGATCGTCTTTTTTGTGGTGCGCTTTAAACATTGAAACGCACGGCACTGAAAGAGGAGGACAAGCGCTAGCGTTGACTTTTCTCTTTTAGCCTCGTCCCACTCGGACGGGTTCGGGCGGACTTCCTGCTGACTTAAAAGGTTTCTTATCTTCTTTATGGGGCTATCTGGACAGCAGTAAGTCAAGGAGCCCAGTCTGAAAAGGACGGAGCTAAAAGAGAAAGAAGAACGTCACTGGGACCTCTTCTCCAATGGCTGGCCACCGTTTAGCATGAACGGTGATGCCAGCCAATGGAAAAGAGCGGCAGGGCTTAACCTCGCTAGAGAAAAATACTCTAAGTCATTAAATCTCGCCAGCTCGACTGTGCATGTGCGCAGTCTTTCGCAGGCCGAGACCTAAAAAGTGTCCCTTTTCACTGTGAAAATGTGGTGTGTCCACGTTGCATTTTGGGTCGTAGGCTCTAGGCCTACCCACACAAGTGAGGTACTTTTTTTCTCAGAAGACTTTCGGGAACGTGGGGTGGGTGGAATTTTGTGGATCCACGCAGATTCCAGAACTTTCCGCCTCAGAAATGTAAGGCAAATGTGGTTTTTTTGGACAAATTATTAGGTTTGCAAGTGATTCTGGGTAACAGAACCTGGTGAGAGCCAGTCAAGTCACCCCATCCTTGATTCCCCTGGGTGTCTAGTTTTAAAAAATGTATGGATTTGTTAGGTTTCCCTAGGTGCTGGCAGAGTTAGGGTTCAAAGTCTAGAGCTAGGCCCTTTGCCAAAAAAAGGGTCCGTTTTCACTGTGAAAATGTGGTGTGTCCACGTTGCGTTTTGGGCCGTTTCCTGTTGCGGGCCCTAGTCCTACCCACATAAATGAGGTACCATTTTTCTTGAAAGAACTTGCCACCACAGAAATTGTGAGGAAAATGTGTTTTTGTTTTACACATTTTGAGGTTTGCAAGTGATTTTGGGTAACAGAACCTGGTGAGAGCCAGTCAAGTCACCCCATCCCGAATTTCCATGGGTGTCTAGTTTTCAAAAATGTATAGGTTTGCTAGGTTTCCCTAGGTGTCAGCAGAGCTAGGGTTCAAAATCTACAGCTGGGCACTTTGCAAAAAAAGGGTCTGTTTTCACTGTGAAAATGTGGTGCGTCCACGTTGCGTTTTAGGCCTTTTCCTGTCGCGGGCACTGGGTCTAACCACACAAGTAAGGTACCATTTTTCTTGGAAGACTTTGGGGAACGTAGGATGGGAGGAATATTGTGGATCCACACAGATTCGAAAACTTTCCACCACAGAAATGTGAGAAAAAATGTGTTTTGTTTACAAATTTTTAGGTTTGAAAGGGATACTGGGCAATAGAACCTGGTGAGATCAAGTTAAGTCACGCCATCCTGCATTCCCTTGGGTGTCTAGTTTACAAAAATATATAGGGTTGCTAGATTTCCCAGGGTGCCGGCTGAGCTAGGGTTCAAAATCTACAGCTAAGCACTTTACAAAAAAGGGTCAGTTTTCAGTGTTAAAACATTGTGTGTCCATGTTGCATTTTGAGCCGTTTCCTGCCGCGGGCACTAAGCCTACCCACACAAATGAGGTACCATTTGTATCAGGAGACTTAGGGTAACACAAATTGTAGAGCAACTGTTATTACCTATTGACTTTCGATGCATTTCTGCCTTCCAAATGAAAGACAGTGTGTTAAAAAGAAGTCATTTTGTAAAATGACCTATAATTCTCATGCTAGTGTGGGACTCACAATTTCGGAAATGTGCAAATATTTACTGTTTCTAAACTCTATAGTTTGTTCCAACTTCAGAAATACATACCGATTTTTCCATGTATATATTTTCCCAAATTAATTGCTATATACCTGGAACATAATAAAAAACCATTGCAAGACGCTGCTCAGTTATTGGCTCTGGGTTCATCGGGTTCTCAGTGAACCTACAAGTCCTATATTTCCCCACAACCAGAAAGGTCCAACGGATGTAATGGTATATTGCTTTCAAACAGTTGTCCTAATTAGAAGAAGGTACAGGTGAAAATGTTGACACAAATGGCTGTTTTTTTCAACTAATTTTCAATTTATTCAGCGGTTAGTTTCTATAAAGAAACCTTAAAGGATCTACACAAATGACCCCTTGCTGAATTCAGAATTTTGCTACTTTTCTCAAATGTATAGCCTTCCAGGATCCATTATTGCTTGCATACCCATTTCTACCATTAACTGGAAAGAGGTTGAAAGCACAAAAAATAGAAAAAATAGGCAATGTCTCAGAAAGATGCCAAAACTGTGTGAAACATTTTGGTTTTCGGACCAAAGTCTGCTTGTTCCTGAAAGCTGAGAAGATGAGATTTCAGCACCACAACCCTTTTTTTGATACCATTTGCAGGGAAAAATACAGATTTTACATCTGTAGTCCTTTTTTCCCATTTTTCCACAAAAAAACATTTACCTGTATTTTGGCTAATTTCTGGGTCCTCCATGGAAATCCCAAAACCTTGGATACCTTTAGAATCCCCGTGATGTTGGGAAAAAAGGACGCAAATTTGGCGCGGATACCTTATGTGGTCAAAAAGTTATAGGGGCCTAAGCGCAAACTACCCCAAATAGCCAAAACGAAGGCTTAGCACAGGGGGGAAAAGGCCTAGCAGCATAGGGGTTAAACATATGATTGTTTATGTGCAGGAAGGGGGACCTTTCTGTACATAACCAATCATTGGCCTTTTGCTGTTTTCTTGTGTGCTGCACAACTCAGCAGACAGATTCTCCCTGGTCTTAATTCTGGCACTGCCTCCTATTTACTCCTCCCTTGTAAATAGGAGGCAGCATCAGAATCAATCGGTGTTGCAGTGGAATGACCCTTTCACGCGTTCTGCATTCTACAGCACGTATTGAAAGAGGAAAATTCCTGTAGTGATTGTTTTCGTGCAGGAAGGTGCTCCTTCCTGCACAAAACAACGCCCCGAAGACGCAGGCATCCTTGTACCATGTTGCAAGGATGCCTGCGCTGGCACAAGGCAGCTGTTTGTGCACCAGCTCAGGGGAGAGTACAAGAATGCAATATATTATTGTAAGTATGTTGCTTTCCTGTGGTCTGAAAGTGCCGCAGCGTGGGGCAGCCAAAGGGCTTGCGGTGCCGCTCTGCAGCACTTTATTGTAAATCTGCCCCTGCCGGTGTTTTTTCAGTGTTTATATGTTTTCACTGGTGACGGCTATTTCTTTTTCAGTGGGGTTTTATCAGTTATTATAGGTTTCAAACTAAAACCCCAGAGCCTAAATGTACATAATCAAGGACAACCTAGCTGCCCCAGCTTGCTTTACATTCTTTGCATTATGTCAGGTCACCTGAATAGACTCTGAGAGCCTTTCAATCTAATGTAATAGTATTAAGAGAGAATATTAGAATGCATTCTGTAGTAAAATGTTTCTTCTTGCTTGTCCCTCATTGATGCATATTTTGGGAACCATGCACTTGAGTAGTGAATGTGTGAAATCTGTTGTCTAAAGTCCTATATAGATTTGCGCATTGGCAGAACATATACAGGACAGAATTGTATGCATTTAATCTCCTGGCTTTCACTTTTTTTAGTGCAGGCACATTCTGACAGAAGAACATGCGGGTAATTTTTTTTTAAATTGTCACTGCTTTCCACTTGTACTAATGGATCACAAGAAACTAGTGATGCAATAAGGACCCGCCCTTAATGACAGCACAAAACTAGTGGACACCTGCCCTCACAAACTGAGAGGGGATTGTTAGTGGCTGCCTGGCCTCATTCTTGGTGCCAGAAGCATTGAAAGAAAACAAAGCTTTTCCTCTTCTAGTACACGCAGACTGTATTTAGGCTTACACTTAACATCTCCCTCACAGACTCTGTTTGAGGATGCCATGGCATAGCTGTACAAAAAAATATTAATAAATACCGGCACAGTAGTGTTTGTAAGAGACACCTTAAAAGGTGTCGTAGGGAGTCAGAAAATGTTTTTAAAAAAGCATCTTTGTAGCCCTTGGCAATAGCAAGGTTTCTTCCCAAAGTGGTCTTTTTTTGGGGACCTCCTGGTGGCTGTGCAGGAAGTGCCAAAGTATAATGTGGGAAGGCAGGTGATGCACAGCGGCCAATCATTACAATTGATGAAGACCCTCAGTTGTACAAGTAAAGGATATAAGAAATGTCACCTCAGAGGCCGGTGATATAATCAGGGCGCTCATATAGTGCTCTGAGCTTCTATAGGGCTGCTGGCCTCCGCAGTGACTTGCAATTTCCTACAACATACTATTGGGAGTACTTGAAACTTACATATTTGAGCCACATCAGTGTAATTCCTGATTTGTGATTTATCGCCTGAAATCCTCTCTATTTGCTGGTGAATCGGTAAGGAAGATGAATGGTAACAGTGAGAAAGGAGGATCCAGCAAATAAATTCCATGAATCTACATATTCAGTACTGTCATATTTCACAATTTGCCATCATGCAGTGGGACACTGAGCTCCCACATACTTCAGGCTGCAAGACCACACCCTCCCAATGGCAACAATCTCCCGAATACCTTGGTGGACTGAGGAGTTTGTAACAAACAGCCTGATTCATCATTCTCCCGTTTTGCGAGCCCCTAATAGCGATTCATAAGGAATCGCTATTAAGGACTTGCAAAACGGGATTCATGTAGAAATTGCATAAAGAAATGCGATTCCTACACATTCCTTATTTGCGATTAGCAAATTGCTAATCGCAAATAAGGAATAACTCCCCATTCATTCCTATGGGCCTAAAGGTTCATAGGAATGAATGGGGAGTTATTCCTTATTTGCGATTAGCAATTTGCTAATCGCAAATAAGATAGCGATTTCAAGGGTGCCAGGGGTGTCCAAAGGACACCCTGTAGCACCCCTGAAATGTAATCTACATTGGTGTTGCGCACACACATGTCCAAAGGACATGTGTGTGTGTAACATGCAACTTAGAAAAATGCATTTAAATGCATTTTTCTAAGTTTTCGCTATTTACCATGAGGTTTGACCTCGCGGTAAATAGCGGCCCAAAATAGCGATTTCGGTATTTTAAAATGGTTCATGAATTGCATTTAAGGAATCTCAAATAGAGATTCCTTAAATGCAATTCCTCGCAAATATGCGAATTCTTTAATAGCGATTTTTGCATTTGGGATGATGAATCCTAAATGCAAAAATTGCACTCGCAAAGGGCCAGATTCTCAGAATCTGGCCCTTTGCGAGCGCAATTAAGCTTGATGAATCAGGCTGTAAGTCCTCTAGAGACATGAATGCAAACTATGACCTTACCTGTTTTCTTTGGTCCCTTGCTTCAGGTTGTTGATTGGATTTAGGCTCCTTTTCCAGATTGTATCAATTTCCGCCACAGGTGATCTACTTGATGCCCGTGATCTGAATCAGAGAATCAAGTCATCTTCTGAGAGAATGTGATGACCTTCAGTCCTAACCGTAATAAGAACTCTCAGAATGGTTAGATGTATAATCCACCAACACTCTACTAGCATGAAATGTATCGCATTTTTCCTTGCAATAGGACGGCAGATCATCCCCATCCCCATATGTCCACAGTCGGAAGGAAAGGACAAGCAAGGTAGGGGCATTCTGCCATCAGAGGGGAACGGGTATTCTAGTTTGTGGTGGTAACACCATCAAAGTATACGAAGCAAACCCTGGAACTGTTTGGTTAGTGTTACTGATCAGGGCTCTGTCACCAAATAAAATATGGCTTACTGTGAAGCCACAGCTAACAGCTGACCTGTGCGTCCTTTTAGCCAGGTGCATCCTTTTCAGCTTTTCAAAATCCAATTTGACTCTTCTTTTCCTAGGAATACTGTTGCTAAAGGAATATGTGAAAAGATATTTGATAAATCAAATGCCTCACTTCTCTACCACATTTTGAACTGTTAAATGCATTTAACAGATTAAATTTAGATTTAAATTTATTTAGCAGATGTGCCTTTGTCGGAGTACCGGGCACTGGAATTATGTGGCAGAGGGTGAACATATTATGTAGCAGGGTTGATTAAATTATGCGGCATAATGCTGCACATTTTGTGAAAGTATTACTTAATTTTTGTAATTTTGGTAACTGTCTGGGAAAATGTTTCACCTTATTAATACCAGTTTAATACCCAAATGCAGAAATAGGCAACTGAAAGATGGCCGGTCAATCTTCTTTGTGAAGGGCCTTCAAGTGCGGAGGAACACTGATGCCATGTTTTTAATAACTTTTATTTTGTTTGAGCTAGAAAGCTTTTTTGTGTTCAAATCTGCAGATGGTGAAGCAGTTGATGGATTATGTGGCAATTCCAAAAATTGTGCGGGAAAACGCTGCAACTGCAGAATCTCATAACAGAAGCCCTGGTCATAGGACATTACGTTACGAAGGTCAGATGCAGGCTTCTGGAACGGACGTGTAGGAGTGCAGGCTCCTTGCTGGTAGTTTTTCCTGCTCTCTGGTAGTCAGCCACTGGAAAAGGTTTCCCTGAAGGGAGAAACTACAGCCATCTTCACTCCTTTATAACCCTTTATCCCAAATTCCTCAAGTACCATGCTATGCCCTTTGTTTCCCACCCAGGGAAGTTGCGTACGCAGGGTTAGTTCTTAGCATAGGTGTTTTTTGGAATTCGATGCTCCAGGTAATCTAGAGGTGCATCCGTTCCACTGAGCCTGCCAGTATGTCCCAACCATAATGCCTTCGAAGATGCAAGATATCGCACAAAAACACATTTTTGTCTCCTTTGCCAGTGATAAACAATAGAAAACCATTAGAGTAGTGAATGTCATACCATGCAATATTGCAGATTTCTATTGGAGATGACATGTGTTTCTGGAAAAACAAAAGACGCAACATAAGGAGCAAGTTTGTACGTCAGTGCAGGGGAAAGCACAGAAATGCGACATTTTATTGTAAATATGTTGCATCCATATGCTTTGAAAGTGACTCAGTGCGGCATAGCCAAATGGCTTGTGGCACGCACTGAATCACTTTCCCTGTAGATCTGCCCCAACATCCTCACAAACAAACGCAGATGCCTGAAATTCTGTCTTTTCTCTGCATGTGACACGTGATTTCACACACATTGTGAACTAGTTTTAATAAAATGAGTTTGGGAAAGTATCAGATAAGACACACCGTCATGGCATTTGATTTTTTTAAAAAAAAATTCCCCTTAAACTAATCCTTACATATGTGCTGAAATGTATTACATGCAGGGCCAGACAATTCGCCGCCACTGGTCTGAGCATTTCTCTGTCAGTGACTTGCCAGTGGCGAATGATGACGTGCTGTTGAGTTGTTAACTTTTCAGTTTCTTCTGAAGTGAAGGAGTTCAGGAGAAGGCCTAATTCCTGTTTGGATGATCTCTGTATTCCTGGCCACGTGACCACAGAAGACATGTCTTTTGGGTTCTTCTTTTTTGAAAAGTGTAAAAAACATACAAGATAATGCGTATTCACAGGCTTTAGGATGTAATTTCTTGCGGTGTTAGTGCACTTTCAGGTGTTTTTGGTTTTTATCTGCTTAGACAGGATACTGCTCCTTATCCTTCCTCTGGGCTTTTAGAGTCTTTGTTACTCTGATATCAGTTGATATAAGACTTCACTTGTAGCTATATAATTTCCTCCAGACTTTTAGGAGCTGCAGTATAAGAAGCTTTACTTTACATAGCCGTTACTCCTTGCACAGGCCAGGGTTGGTTTAAATTTAAAATGCATTAAGAATGAAAAAGTCTGTTTTACAATTGCAATACTTGGTTATCTTAGAATTTAGGACCAGACCTACATGCAGGTTGCTGTCATAAAGGCATTAAACTAATAACGGGTCCATTTCTAAAGTCCTGTCTCAGAGGCCATTTCCAGAACCATAAACCTTTTTCCAGAACCTTGAAAAGTTTCAATGAGTTCCCACCCACTCACAAGTCATACGAACATCTGCCTCTCATCTTTTGAGCACACTCCAGAATGGTCTGGCTTATGTTCCCATAGCTGTTCACAGCAACCAGCATACTGAAAACCATAAACCCTTGGCTTAATTCACTCTGAATCATGGTGTTCTGCTAATTTACATGGAGCACATTACTGAAAATAGTTCCCATCAGTGTCAGGGATTACTATAGCAATATGTGATTTTTGAGAGCAAAAAACAACGTTATTTTCATTTAAATATTATTGACGGTCTAGCAGCTCCCACAATAATGTTTTATAAAAACCATGGCAAAACAGGATATGCATTGGCAAAGCCAAAAGGATGGAAGCCCCTGCAGACTGATCTGACCAAAACTTTTATTCTTTTGTGGTGTCCGATGTCTAAGCCCGCCAATGTTACCTACATTTGTAGGTCGAGCATACTAAACATCTGCATCTGATATAAAAAAACATTTTGTGGGCTTACTAAGAACATACAGGGGTTTTGAGCCCACACATTACTTACTATTGGTTGGCTTTTCTGTCACTCTCATTTGCCTGCTTCTTATTCATGTCCCGTCTTGACAATCTTGCTTTTATCACTCCTAATCAGCTGTCTTCTATGCTTCAAGTGCATGTTTTTCAAGCACTACTTTTTTTCTTTTCAGTTAAGCCCTCTGCAAGAGGTCATGTTTCTCCAGCTGTCTCCCTCGTGAATTTTTCTCGCCTCCACCCCATCTTGCTTACTGCTTCTCGCCATGATGTTTACACGTTATGATTGCTCTCATGTCCTCCTGCATGTTTCAAAAATGCCTTCACACATTTTGTTCTCATTATTTACTGATCCTACTCGGGTCAGCAGATGAAAAGGAAAAAAAAGCAACCTTGTCATTTTCCAGGTGGATGCATATATGGTGCACTCGCACCAGACCTATAGCCTTTTTACCATACCATAGCCTTTTCCTTATTTAGCAATGCTGCATCTCATTGAGGATGCTGTGCAGTATGGCTTAAACCCTTCGACAAAGGCAACCAGTCTCTAAAGTGGAGGTGAGTATCTGTGGGGTTTAAATGGCAGCTGGAGTGTGTATATTGGTGTGTTTTATTTCATTGCTGCTGGGCATGCCTATGTTGTAGTCGAATGTTTAAAGGGGTCTGCGGTATTGGAGCTGGTGCTTGTGCGCTAGAAGAGGAAATGTTGTTCAGGTTACACACCATGCTGCCTTATGTTTGGTGACTTGTAATAGTCTAACAAAAATTCCAACTGGTACTTTAGCTCCCAAAATTAATTGACACTATTTAATTGTATAATATGGTTGGTCACAACTTGCAGATTAATATCACCTTACAGGAATGCGATCCCGCCTGTCATCTAAGGGGTCAATATGATGTTGGGGGAAAGACTCCGACCAACACTGTCTCGAATTTGGGACCAACGACTTGCGATTGGAGGTTCCAACCACCGGATTACAATGCGACCGAACACTGTTTGGTCGGATTCCCATGGTTTCCTATGGGGGCTCGAGGTATGCCTAATGGTGGACGGAGCTCACGGAGTTCAACTCCGTTGAATTCCACGTAGTTAGCTAAAAACTCTGTGGTATTCACCGAGTTCCCCCAACCAGCGGAGTCAAAGTAATACTTTTTGAGGGGCATAGGGGAGGGGTGTAATAACTTTTCCACACACATCTGGCACCAGAAGCACAGCAGCATATGGCAGTCCGATAGGGAACCAGTGCCCGCAGCGGTGTAGCTGCCCCTGTTGCCCCCACCAACTCCCACTAGCCAGCGCTATGGGGCACTTACAGCATGTACTGCAGCACTTCTTTCACATCTCCAGCCACCCAATCCACGGAAGCTGCTTCAAATTTCTCGATGATGGAAGGCACTGCCTTTCCGGCAAAATCCAGCAAAAGAGAAGGCGTGTGAGCAGCAGCGAGTTGTGACATCACTTCCTATCATCATAGCTGCGCTCAATGGCTGTGCAATGGACGTTGGAGCTCTGCAATGATTTTTCTTGTTCTGATTGTGAAAAAAATCTAGAACGCTAAAATAATCTCTATCTCCCAGGGCACTAATGGACCACATGGTTCCGCATGAGCTGTCGCTGATTGACCGCCATCCGTGATACGAGACTGTGAAGTGGCATTTACGGGTGCAGTGTGGAGTACACTGGACTGAAGCAGGAGAAGGCACTAAAAGGTATGTCATGAAGTCGCTAGTGCCAGCTCTCCTGCTCACTGCCGCCCGGAGCAGTGAGCTGAGGTCCACTTTTATCAGGAAGCGCTTTCACCTTTCTTTCTTTTTTGTATTCCTTCAAGGAAGGGGTGCAAACATTGCAGCACCAGCAAGTTGATTCCCTCTCCCATTATTCCTTCCTTCCTGCCGTCTCAACATATCGCTTAGCCTTGTGCAAGCACCAGCGCAGAAGAAAAGGTACTCTAGGCCTTAGTATTTTCTGTTTGGCACACTCAAGCCTCTGAGAGCCTAGTCCTATCATGTAGGGGTGGGTGGTGACACCGGTGAACTGTGCCACTCGACAGAGAGAAGTTTTCTGCCAAACTACGCACTCAAAGTGGAGAGCAGAGTTGGCAAAACTCCCTGAACTCCACTGGCGGAGCGGAGTTTACTGCCCACTGTTAGTAACGCCCGAGAACCAGACGTAACACAGGCTCCTATGGGGAAATGGGATATGTGGGGAAAACCCTACACCCTGTGTCAGGTACCCCATGGTGCAGGCCACTCAGTGTAGGGTTTCACAGAGGCGGAACCTTATGTATGCGCTCGGCCACTAACCGTAGGCCACGGAGTTAAGGGGGTCTTGCAAGGGGAAACCAAATTCACTTTCCGACAGCCTTTCCGTATCAGACAGGCCGACGCAGAAAGGCTGTTGGAAACCGACATCATAATCCAGACAGCATAAACGCCTTCCATGGGGTTTACAGTGTGGTTCCGACCAACAGGAATACTCCGCGAGTCGGTCAGAACCGATTCTGAATAATCGGCCGGTTTACGTTCTGACCGCAAACATCATAATCAGGCGTTCAGACTGTAAACCGACCGAGTCGGTCAGAAGGGCTCTGATGCGGTAGGAAAAATTCCAACTGTTAGGCATTGTAATGAGCCCCTAAATGTAAACAAAAGTGATACATGATAGTCTTCCACGCTGGCTTATGACCACAAACATTGCAGTGGATGTGGCTAAGCATGCCAGATCTTGAAACCAGTACACAAACCTCTGCTGAAAGTTTGTTTTTATACCTCACAGTGCAACCTCTTTGCATAGCCACTGTATTGTTGCTTACCTCGGGCTGATTTCATTGTTTGACATTCCTCTGCCAAACGTATGCATACCTAGCGCAGTTCATTTCGGTCTTTTGAGGATAAAAGAATGGCATTTTTAACCTCCACAGGCCTTCCGGGTGAAGTGAAACAGGCCGTTATCTTAAATGTGCTCCAGGTTGTGTCTGTGTGCACAGAAATGTGCAGTCAGATATCTGTCTTAGCAACACTTCGTGAGTTTTAACACAGGTGATCCCCGTAAGCCAATAACTATATAAGCCAGGAGCCCAGATTCAAACAGAGACACGCCGATTCTGAATAGAGAGACGCATACAGAACCGGACATTATCGAGAAAGTTCTACCCCTCAAAAAAAGATACGGGAGGACAAACACACATGACCTTCAATTTAATAATAAGGATGTGCAAAACGGACAGGAACCCAATGCACCTAATAAGATCTGAACAGCGATAACTATGTTTAAGGTGATACTCTTTCGGAACATTCACCAGAATTGGAGTGCCTAATTAAAACAACCATATTGTGATTGAACCGGGTTTATTCAGAATACCGGCACCATCTAAAAACCACGCAATCGAAGGTGCGTTCCCTCTAACTGAAGGTAGGGAGTATATTATTTTGTCTTGACAAAGATGGATATATCATTTTGACCATCGAAATGCGTAGACGCCGCACAATATATATACGCAATCCGTCAGCAAAAAAGCATGGTTGAGAATATCTGTCATTGAATCACTGACTCCGTGCTACAAATATTGCAACGTGGCAGATGTGTATGACTTGAAGACATAGGGGTCCATTAGGATGACGGGCGGGGTAGGGACCGCTCGCCATAAGGGCGGGGGTCCCGTGGGAGGCATTAGGATGTGCCCGCCACAGTGGCGGGCACATCCTGTATTTGTAGCATTGTGGTGGGCGGTGCTCTAAGCACCGCCCGCCACAATGCTACAAATGCATTTTAGCATCTGCATATACAAAGCGGCAGGCACCACTATCCAACGCTTTACCTACTGTTGCACTCTCTGGAGTGGGAATAGTAATGTTTACCCTCCCGCTATCCAACACTTTCCCTACTGTTGCACTCACAGGAGTGGGAATAGTATATTTTACCCCTACGCTATCCAACGCTTTCCCTACTGTTGCACTCACTGGAGTGGTAATGGTAAATGTTACCCTCCCGCTATCCTACGGTAAAAATATTGTATATTTTTTAATAATATTACATGACTATATATATTGTATGTTTATTTTTTTAACTTACAATAATTATTTATTAATGTTAAGGTTATTTATGTATATTTAAGTATGTTTTATTTAATTACATTTATTATTTCATTAATTTTAAATTACTTTTAAGACATTTAATAAAATTCGATATTTTGACTAACTATATTTTTTACAACTATATTTTTGATTCGATATTTTTGTACTTACCTGTTTGCAGAATGCATTCTATATTTTGGCCACTATATTTTGGTAGGTCGATATTTTGGCATTCTATATTTTGTCAGTGATCCCTGGATGGTGGAGTCAAAGGTTGGGCTTAGCCTGCCAGCAGGTTATTATAGGTGGTGGTCCATTCATTACAGGGTCCCTGCCATCAGTAGACTCGGGAAGTTTGCCCAATGTTAGGTGGGTTTCCTGATGCAGACTCCTGTCATGATATGCCCAATTTTAGGTGGGTTTCCTGATGCAGACTCCTGTCATGATATACAACAGCGGGCCCACTCATCGTTCAGTTTTGACAAAAGTGCATCCACTGCTTTTTCTCGTGTCCGTTTTAAAACATAAGACAATGCGACAATGCAATATTTCAAAAGCAGATGTAACTACAAGAAGCACATTTTGATAATACATTTTTATTAGTAGACAATAGCAACCTTAAGAGGCATTGCATAGCTTAATACACACTTTGACCCCAATTCCATCACAGTCTCTCTCTCTCTCTGTCAGTCAGTATCTCTCTTTCAGTCAGTCAGTCTCTCTCCTAGTCAGTCAGTCTATCTCTCTCTGTCATTCAGTTTCTCTCAGTCAGTCAGTCTCTCTCAGTCAGTCAGTCTGTCAGTCAGTCAGTCTCTCTCTCTCTCTCTCTCTTTCTGTCAGTCGGTCTCTCTCTCTCTCTGTCAGTCGGTCTCTCGCTCTCTGTCAGTCAGTATCTCTCTCTCAGTCAGTCAGTCTATCTCTCTCTGTCATTGAGTCTCTCTCAGTCAGTCAGTCTCTCACAGTCAGTCAGTCAGTCTGTCAGTCAGTCAGTTAGTCTCTCTCTCTCTCTATCAGTCTCTCTCAGTCAGTCCCTCTGTCTGTCAGTCTCTGTGTCTGTCAGTCTCTCTATCAGTCCCTCTCTTTCTGTCAGTCAGTCTTTTTATCTCTCTCTTTCTGTCAGTCTCTCTCAGTCAGTCAGTCTCTCTCTTTCTGTCAGTCAGTCTTTCCCTTTCTGTCAGTCAGTCTCTCACAGTTTCTCTCTGTCCGTTTCTCTCGGTCAGTCAGTCTCTCTCTTTTAGTCAGCCAGTCTCTCTCTATCAGGCAGTCTCTCTCTCTCTGTCAGTCAGTCACTCTCAGTCAGTCTCTCTCAGTCAGTCTCTCTCTGTCAGTCTGTCTCTCTCTGTCAGAGTCTCAGTCTCTCTCTCTCTCTCTGTCAGTCTCTCTCTGTCAGTCAGTCTCTCTCTCAGTCAGTCTCTCTCTCAGTCACTCTCTCTCTCAGACAGTCTCTCTCTCTCAATCAGTCTCTCTCAGTCAGTCGGTCTCTCTCTCTTAGTCAGTCAGTCTCTCTCTTATTAAGTCTCTCTCTCTGTCAGTCCCCCTCTCTGTCAGTCTCTCTGTCAGCCTCTCTCTCTAAGCCAGTCCCTCTCTCTGTCAGTCCCTCTCTCTGTCAGCCTCTCTCTCAGTCAGTCCCTCTCCCTGTCAGTCCTGCTCTCTGTCAGTCTCTCTGTCAGGCTCTCTCTCTCAGCCTCTCTATCCAGGCCTCTCTCTCTCATTCTCTCTCTCTCAGTCAGTAAGTCTTCCAGACAGTCTCTCTCTTCCTCTGTCAGTCTCTCTCTAAGTCATTCATTCTCTCTCTCTCTCGCAGTCAGCAAGTCACTCTCAGTCAGTCTCTCTCTCTCTCAGTCAGTGACTCTCTCTGTCAGTCAGTCTCTCTCTCTGTCAGGCAGTCTCTCTCTGTCAGTCAGTCTCTCTCTGTGAGTCTCTCTCTCAGTCAGTCTCTCTCTGTCAGTCAGTCTCTCTCTCTGTTGGTCTGTCTCGCTTTCTCTGTCAGTCTCTCAGTCTCTCTCTCTCTGTCAGTCTCTGTCAGTCAGTCTCTCACTCAGTCAGTCTCTCTCTCTCTCTTAGTCTCTCTCTGTCAGTCAGTCTCTCTCGCCCAGTCAGTCTCTCTCTCTCCCAGACAGTCAGTCTCTCTCAGGCAGTCATTCTCTCTCTACCTCAGTCAGTCAGTCTCTCTCTCTGTCAGTCAATCTCTGTCAGTCAGCCTCTCTCAGTCAGTCAGTCTCGCTCGCAGTCAATCAGTCTATCTCTCTGTCAGTCAGTCTCTGCCTCTCTCTCTCAGTCTCTCTCTCTGTCAGTCAGTATCTCTCTACCTCAGTCAGTCAGTCTCTGTCAGTCAGTCAGTCTCTCTCTCTCTGTCAGTCAGTCAGTCACTCTCTCAGTCAGCCAGTCTCTCTCTCTCAGTCAGTTTCTTTCAGTCAGTCAGTCTCGCTCGCAGTCAATCAGTCTATCTCTCTGTCAGTCAGTCTCTGCCTCTCTCTCTCAGTCTCTCTCTCTGTCGGTCAGTATCTCTCTACCTCAGTCAGTCAGTCGCTGTCAGTCAGTCAGTCTCTCTCTCAGTCAGTCTCTCTCTCAGTCAGTCTCTCTCAGTCAGTCAGTCTCGCTCGCAGTCAATCAGTCTATCTCTCTGTCAGTCAGTCTCTGCCTCTCTCTCTCAGTCTCTCTCTCTGTCAGTCAGTATCTCTCTACCTCAGTCAGTCAGTCTCTCTCTCTCTCTGTCAGTCAGTCAGTCACTCTCTCAGTCAGCCAGTCTCTCTCTCTCTCAGTCAGTTTCTCAGTCAGTCAGTCTCTCGGTCAGTCAGTATTCAGTCTCTGAGTCAGTCAGCCAGTCTCTACTCTCTCCCCACTCTCTCCATTCTCTCTCTCAACTCTGTCCACTCTATCTCTACTGTCTCTCCACCCCACTGTCTCTCTCTCCACTTTCTCTCTCTCTACTCTCTCTCCACTCTCTCATTATCTCTCCCTCTCTCTCTCCACTCTCTCTCCACTGTCTCCCTCCACTATCTCCCTCCACTCTCTCTCTACTCTCTCTCCACTCTCTCTCTCCACCCTCTCTCCCTTCTCACTCTCCCTACTCTTTCTCCACTCTCTCTCTCCACTGTCTCTCTCCACTGTCTCTCTCTACTCTCCCTCCACTCTCTATCCACCCTCTCTCTACTCTCTCTCTCCACTCTCTCTCTCCACTCTCTCTCTACTCTCTCTCCCCTATCTCTCTCGAATCTCTCCACTCTCTCCACTCTCTCTCCACTCTCTCTCCACTCTCTCCATTCTCTCTCTCTCTCTCCACTTTCTCTCCACTCTCTCTCCACTGTCTCACTCTCTCCACTGTCTCTCCATGCTCTCTCCACTCTCTCTCCACTCTATCTCCACTCTCTCTCTCTCTCTCCACTGTCTATCTCCACTCCCTCTCCACTCTCTACTCTCTCTCCACGGTCTCTCTCCACTCTCTCTCGCTCTCTCCACTCCCTCTCTCTCGCCACTATCTCTCTCTCCACTCTCTCTCCACTCTCTCTTTCTCCACTCTCTCTCTCTCCACTCTCTCTCTCTCCACTCTGTCTCCACTCTCTCCCACTCTTCCTCACAAAGTAGTATGCATTCCATGGGCGTCCGCAGAAATGTTTTTTTGGGGGGGCACATTTTTAACTTCATCACCATCCCCCTTGCAACCTTCTCCCCTCTGCCTTGCACCCTTCTCGCCCACCCTCTTGCACCCTACTCCCCCTCCCCCTTGTACCATTCTCCCCCTCCCCCTTGTACCCTACTCCACCTCCACCTTGCACCCTTTTTTACCTTGCACCATTCTCCCCTCTGCCTTGCACCATTCTCCCCTCTGCCTTGCACCCTTCTCCCCTCTGCCTTGCACCCTTCTCCTCTCTGCCTTGCACCCTACTCCACCTCCGCCTTGCACCCTTTTCTACCTTGCACCATTCTCCCCTCTGCCTTGCACCATTCTCCATTCCCCCTTGCACCCTTTGCCCCTCTGCCTTGCACCCTTCTCCCCTCTGCATTGCACCCTTCTCCATTCTGCCTTGCAGCCTTCCCCTCTCTGCCTTGCAACCTACTCCACCTCCGCCTTACCCCCTTTTCTACCTTGCACCATTCTCCCCTCTGACTTGCACCATTCTCCTCTCCCCATTGCACCCTTCTCCCCCTCTCCCTTGTACCCTACTCTACCACCGCCTTGCACCCCTTTCTACCTTGCACCATTCTCTCCTCTGCCTTGCACCCTTCTTTCCTCTGCCTTGCGCCCTTCTCCCCTTTGCCTTGCACCCTTCTCCTCTCTGCCTTGCATCCTACTCCACCTCCGCCTCGCACCCTTTTCTACCTTGCACCATTCTCCCCTCTGCCTTACACCCTTCTCCCCTCTGCCTTGTACCCTTCTCCCCTCCGCCTTGCACCCTTCTCAACCTTGCACCCTTCTCCCCTATGCCTTGCACCCTTCTCCTCTCTGCCTTGCACCCTTCTCCCCTCTGCCTTGCACCCTTCTCCTCTCCGTCTTGCACCCTTCTCCCTCTGCCTTGCACCCTTCTCACCCTCTGCCTTGCACCATTCTCCCCTCTGCCTTGCACCCTTCTCCTCTCTGCCTTGCACCCTTCTCCCCTCTGCCTTGCACCCCTCTCCCCTGTGGAGAAGTGTGGCTCTATGGTTAGAGTGGCAGACCCTGATTCAGAGGGCTGGTCCGGGACCAGGGTTCAATACCCGCCTCGGCGGGTCCTGGGCTCAATTTCCTCAGACCTGATAATTCTCGCCTCGGTGCCTATTCAAATCATGGGTCCCACTCTGCAACTCTGGGCAGTAGCTTGCTTAATCACCACAACGGCCCCAACAGCGCTGGGATGCCTGGCTTCACCTTGGGGATGCCCAGGAGTGGACATTTCACAGGATAAAGCCGGGAAGGGTTCCTAAGCGGTATACAGACAGCACCGGGACACCTCGGGTGAGGTAGCTGTGCGCTTTACAAATGCCCTCATTTCATTTCATTTTTCTCTGCCTTGCACCCTTCTCCCCTCTGGCTTGCACCCTTCTCCCCCTCACCATTACACCCTTCTCCCCTCTTCCTTCCACCCTTCTCCCCTCCGCCTTTCACCCTTTTCCACTTTATTTTTATTTAGTTTATTTTGTATAGCGCGCAGCTACCCCAACGGGGTGTCCCGGCGCTTCTGTGTGTATGCTGGTTCTTACTTAGATGGAATTAGCAGAAGAGAAATGTTTTCAGTACTCTGTGAAAAGGTAGCTCCTCCTGAATCATCCGGATGGAGATCGGGAGTTTATTCCAGTGAGAGGAAGCACATACCTGAAAGGTTTTCCCCCCAGAGCGTACTTTTTTAAATCTGGGGGTAGTCAGAAGGTTTTTTGAGCTGGATCGGAGGAGTCTAGCGTTGCTGTAGGAGCGGAGGCAGGAGGAGAGGTAAGCTGACCCCTCTCCTTTGATTGCACGGTGTGCCAGTGTGAGGGCTTTAAATTCTGCCCTTTTTTGGACTGGTAACCAGTGAAGTCTTCGCCGATGTGGCGAGCTGTGCTCTCGAAGGGAGATGCCACAGACCAGCCGGACTGCCGCATTCTGGACTGTTTGTAGCCGGTGGCAGAGGCCAGCAGCGAGTCCAATGTACAGGCCGTTGGCGTAGTCTAAGTGTGATGTTATCAACGCCTGAACAATGGTTTTCCGGGTGTTACTTGGAAGGAAATTGATAAATTTCTTGATCATCCTGATTTTAGAGAAACATGCAGCAGATACTGTCTGGACTTGATTATTAAAGGAGAGACTAGAATCTCATCTGACCAGTAGGTTTTTTACTGATTCCCTGGGGGAGGGAGGCATGCTCAGGTCAAGTGGCCACCAGAGGTTTGAGTCCAATGGGGACGACTGATGGAAAAAGAGGACATCGGTTTTACCAGCATTAAGCCGCAGAAAGTTTTTATCCATCCAGCGGGCGATGTTACGGAGACAGTCTTTTAGTGGATCGAAAGTGGACTGGGTGGGACTGTCATAAGAAAATAAGAGCTGAATATCATCAGCATACGAGGTCGCTTTAATTCCTGATTTGGCGATTAACGCGGCCAAGGGGGAAAAGTAGACATTGAACAGTACACTCCCCACTCGAGCAAGCGGCTATCTGAGGTGTAGGGGGATAAACACTGCCTGTGTCCAATTAGATAGGAATGAGGACAACCATTCCAGAGCCTTGCCTTGAATGCCTTTGGATCAAAGGTGGTCAAGAAGGACGGGGTGAGAGACCTTGCACCCTTCTCCTCTCTGCCTTGCACCCTTCTCCGCTCTGCCTTGCACCCTTCTCCCCTCTGCCTTGCACCCTTCTCCTCTCTGCCTTGTACCCTTCTCCCCCTCTGCCTTGCACCCTTCTCTACATTGCACCCTTCTCCTCTATGCCCTTGCACCCTTCTCCCCTCTGCCTTGCACCCTTCTCCTCTCTGCCTTGCACCCTTCTCTTCTCTGCCTTGTACCCTTCTCCCCTCTGCCTTGCACCCTTCTCTTCTCTGCCTTGCACCCTTCTCCACTCTGCCTTGCACCCTTCTTTACCTTGCACCCTTCTCCTCTCTGCCTTGCTCCATCTCTCCTCTCTGCCTTTCACCCTTCTCCTCTCTACCTTGCACCCTTCTCCTCTCTGCCTTGTTCCCTTCTCCTCTCTACCTTGCACCCTTCTCCTCTCTACCTTGCACCCTTCTCCTCTCTACCTTGCACACTTCTCCCCTCTGCCTTGCACCCTTCTCGGCCCCCCCCCCCCCCTGCGGACGCCCACATGGTACGTTCTAATAAGAGTGCTTACCTGAGGGCACCATTTTGGTGCCTCATCCCTTCTCATATGAGCTTTGCTCTGGAGAATGCTCTCTCTGGGGGGACCCCACTCCCACACTTGTCAGGGTCCCGAGCAGTGCTCTGTGCTGCCTCCTGCACTCTTGGGCCCCCACCCCATCCTTGGCCTTGTCTCTTCTCTTCTCTTCTGGGGTGGGCTTTTCTTATGGAGAGGAGAGAGTGGGGGCCGGGCTCTGTGCTGCCTCAGAGGAGCAGCAGTGATTGCAGTCTCTGGGCCCCCACCCCACCCCATCCTTGTCCCTGTCTCTTCTCTTCTCTTGTGGGGTGGGCTTTGCTTATGGAGAGGAGAGAGCGAGGGCCGGGCTCTGTGCTGCCTCAGAGGAGAAGTGGAGACTGCTGTCTCTGGGGCCCCTCACCCCCATCCTCTTTCTGGGCCTTGCAAGCTCTGACTGAAGAGAAACAATGTATGTTGATACTTAGTTTCTCTTCAGTCAGAGGGAGGGGGCGAGGGGCTCAGAGCAGGCTGCAGACAGCCTGCACCTGCTTCAGACGCAGAGGGAGAGAGGCTTGCTTTAGCGCAAGCCTCTCTCACAGCTCTCAGAAGAGCTGAGGGGCCCAGGGCCCCCTTCATTAACTGAAGAGAGTGCCCCCCCCACCCCCACACCGCGGGGGCTGCAGGGGCGTTTGTTACGCCCCTGATTTATTGACTTAGCATTGCTTTTACATAACACACATATGATGCAAGTTTTTATAGGGACATTTTGTATGAGTTAGGAGGGCGTCTCTTAGTAAAAGGCATTGCCAATTTTTTGGGGAAATAGACCATAGTAAAGCATCCTGCAACCAGGGCCAGCAGGATCTCAGTATTAACACTGCTGCCTCCTGGGCCTGAGCAATTATCGCTGCTCTGAAGAGTGACTTTTATTTATTGTTTGTCTAAACCAGTCCATCCCTCTCAGGTGTATCATTGTACTGAACAGGTAACCGGAAAGAAGGGAATGTGGTGCTCGCAAGGGGCGAAAGAGATGGGCAGCGAGGGATCAGAACTGCAGCGGAGGCACCAAAGATTGCAAGACACCATCAGTATAACACACTCAACACACTCTATGGACCCTACAGAACGGGTCACAGGCCCTACTACAACCATACCAATTCCTCATGACCCTTCAAGCCTAGAAAACACCACCCGTAACATATATACAGTACTACTACCCCTCATGTGATGAGCAGGAGACAAGGAAGAAGGGTGGGACAGAAAGGGGGACATTTCACATCACACCAGCTCTCAGGGACCAAGTATGCCTCCCTTAGTCCATGTCCTGAGCATGGCATTTGAGGGTCTCAGGTGGAGCAGGAAGAAGGCTGAGAAGGACAGAGAGACATTCACATCATGCCAGCTCCCAGGGCCCAAGTACGCCTCCCTTTGTCCATGTCTTGGACAGAATCTATATAAAACTGTTGTCCCATGCTGGCTGTATGGGATGACATTTCAACATTCAGACCCCTTAAGCATTATCCCTAGCATTCTCAGCCAAGATGAAAGCCTTCGGTTTGACAGGCCCCAACAAGGATATTGTCTCTTCTCTTGAAGTTTCAATCTCTTATCCCCACATGCATCATTGTAGGATTTTGCACTTCCTAAATTGCAAAAATTAAGGAATCGCAATTTAGGAAGTGCAAAATCCTATGCATCAAGAAATCCTAAAAGTTTTTAGGATTTCTTAATTTACGGAAATTGCGATTCCTTAAGAGGAATGGCATTACATTGATTCCTAAGGGCCTAGAGGCCCATAGGAATCAATGCCGTTTTGCATTTTTTTTTTTGCACTCTCAATTTGTTGATGCATTGCAAGGGTGCAGAGGGGTGTCCAAAGGACCCCCCCTGCACCCCTGAAATGTATTTTAAAGTGCATGTTTCACACACACATGTCCTAAGGACATGTGTGTCTGTAACATGAAAGTTTAAAAAATGCATTTTTTTGCTTTTTTAAAGATTTTCGCAAATTAACACGAGGGTCAACCTCGTGTTAATTTGCACTTCCTATTTAAAAATTCGCAGTTTTTAAAAAATGGATGCATTGCATTTAAGGAATCGCACAAATGTGATTCCTTAAATGCATTCGCATTTTTAAGAAATGCAAAAAATAGCGAATTTTGAAACAATGTATCATGCATCCCGAAAACGTATTTAGGAAGTGCAAACGGCCGAATTTACCGATTCGCACCGTTTGCACTTCCTAAATAGGTTGATGCGTGTGCCCGTTAGTCTCGGTTTGTAATGCTAAAAACCAGAGAAATGTAGAATTCATCTCCCTACAGCCTAGAGTTTGGTCTTCAGAACCCTTCTTAAAAGAGACCCATGTTTGGATGGATCCTTAAGTACGTCCAGCTAGAGTCACTCTGTCTTGTCGCTGTGGAACTGACACCTCATAAAGGACATGTCTGTGCAGCTTTCAGAGTGAGAGCCGCTGACCACTAAGAAACCTCCAAGTACCTTCTTCGGTGACCTGGGAGGAAGTCCCAACACTCTGATGTTTGCCACTCGAAGGGCAGTTGACATTTCCATTCTGCTCTCATGGTGCACCATCACATGCACATTCCATGCCTGTAGGTGGCTAGCCCACAATACTTCTCCTTTCGAGCAGGGCGCACCTCCTCTCCCCTCAATCTAGACTCTGTGACGACCATTGAGGATTTGGCCGCTGTAGGGCAATGATTTCTGTTGCATGGGATATGAGCATGAGCCGGACTGCACGACTCCTGGTGAATCTCGTATCCTGATTTTGACCCGTGTCACACTAACCTTTCATGCGCATAGAGGCCTAGACCTGTCCCTGTCTGTGCGAGGGGCTCGACCTGTCCAATGGCCTGGACAGGCGCTCCAAGAGTGCCCTTATAATACACAGAGGACTAGTGTCTATCTCCTGGCTTTAGCACATAAGGCGATGGTAGTGAGTGTGCTGTGTTTTGTGAATCCTCAGTGCGTCCTTACAGTTTCTTTTTTTTCATTGGCCATAAGCGTGCTTACTGATCCCTCTTGGGTAAAGTTCCACTCTCAGGTGAACAGTACCATGCACTGACATCCTGTGTGTATGCTGAGTATGTGCTCATGTGTAGTGTGTGTAATGCATGTGTGGTAGTAGGAGTCTAGATGGGTGGGTGGGTGTGTGAGCCTGAGTACTGAAGCCAGTGGGATCCATTTTTGACGCCCATCACATGGCATGCTACAAGATGGCGGATGAGGACAGGATCCCCCGACAGTTGAAGTGTATTACTTTCATTCCTTTAGATGGAGGGTGGCGATCCAGGCACTAAGGTAAGGAGGCTGGAGATGGGGCTACCTTTATGAATTCCATGAAGACTTTATTAGTTAGAAGCTGCTGATTAGTTCTCTCTAAACACTACCGTGCCTTCTCAAACCCACCTCTCCCCACCTCACCCGTTGTCCGTGATGCCTTGCATTTGCAATACAATAGGTCTCGCACTAACGTAACTTTGAGCTATAGGCATTGTAAATGACAATGCCTGTTATTTATGTTTTGGCTTTTAAAACCTAAATAAAATGCATTGTCATTTACAGTGCCAATAGCTTAAACTAGTGTAAATGCGAGACCTATTGCATTGCAAATGCTTGTATTAGAAAGTTGTGGAGTGTCCCCAGAAGTAAACCCTTTTGGTTTCAAATAGCGTGTCATGCTCATTAGCGTTTTTTTCCTTAACCGTGCCACTATTTTACTATTTTGGGAAGATAGAGTTTTGGGCAAAGCTTACCTTTATTGCCTTGTTTACATGCTTTGGACTAGGCATGCACATTTTGGATCGCTGATATTAGTGCCAAGGAGGGAACTGGGAATCAGATGGATTGCACTTCATAGAAGTGACGTGACATAACTTAGGTGTTTGTATATATATATATATATATATATATATATATATATATTACCTACTGGCGGTCGCCAGTAGGTAGTTATAGTTACGACCTAGTTTCCATAGGAAATCATCAACATTCTATTTGGATTAACTTTGGCCTTGGTGGATGAATCTTTGCGAATTTCTCAAGGAAGATGGCTCGGTCCGCTGCGCTCCTTCCCTGAAAGTTTGGGGGGGATTGGTGAAGTGGGGGCTGAGATAAAAGGGGGGTCCCAAAACGTGTTTTCTCCATGTTATTTTCCATAGGACGTTTAGACACGGCTACAGGTCGAACGGCTGAATGGATTTATAAGAAATTTGGCAAAACTGTAGAGTCCGGCTCGCAGATTACGCTTTTTTTGGAATGGTGTAAATCCGTTCAGTAGTTGCTGAGAAAATTAAAGTTAAAGTCAATTATATATCTATACGCGCGCACGGGTGCGCGCACTCAAGCGGCTGCGGAATTTTTTTGCTGCTGCGTGACGTCTGTTAACGTTCGATTCGAAGGAAATCAGGAAGTGTTCACCGCCATTTTGTCACTGCGAGTAAATATATTGTTAATTTCAAAGCGTTGGAACATGGAAAGGGGAGAAGGTAGAGATTGTTTTGCTGCGTAGGTTTTCTCAGGGTGTGCAGTAAGGTCTTTAAAGGCGAAAATATATATATTTTTTTTTAAAAAGTTGCGGGGTGCGCGCACTCGGGCGCGCACACCTATTTACAAGAGTGTGAAAATGGAGATAAATCAGAAGTTTGAGTGCTTTGATATAAGGTGGCTCTGAAAAGAGCCCTTGTGTTAATTGAGTTTTTTCTGCATTTATAAGTAAGTAGCGATGCAGAGCCGGATGTTGCAGAGGAAGATTCTGTTTCTGCCTTCCTTCTTACTTAGTTATGGTTTTTTCACTCCCACTCCAGGCTTTTAGTCTGTGGATGGAAATCCATGAACCTAGACTCACCTATGAAAATCATACTATTGATGCTTGACTGAGGCCAAGGAGATCAGAGTGCATGTGTGTGTAAGGTGATGTACCTCTGGGGAGATGATGTTACGTTTAAACGTAGCCCCTGAGTGCTTAGTTCGGTTCTGTTCTCTGTCACTGTTGTTGATTTAGAGCCCCAAATACAAAGGCTTGTTGTTGCTTGTGAATCCCCAAGTGTATATTTGCTCATACTGATCCATAACGCCCCGGCGTATCCATGTCGTAGGCCGCAAGAGTGGGCGAAACTCAGCTGGCCGAGCAAGACTTGGGGAGGGGGCAGGAGCCAAGAGGAAACAAGGAGGGGTTTTCATCATTTGGGACAAAAAATAGTTCTAAACCAATGAAAAGTTTTATTAACAAGTCACATGACCTGTTATGCTTACGTTACGCGCTCCGCGCCGCGCCCCGGGTTGCTTCCGGGAAGCTGCGCTTCGCGCCTCGCACACTGGCGCACTTCCGGGTGCGCTAACGCGGCGTGTCATATGACGCATTATGCAACAACGCGATACTTCGTTGGGGCTCCACCGGAACTGATCGAATTGGTAGTCTACAGTGTTTCTGGAAGTTTCAGACTGAAGCTGGCGTCAGCATGAGAGCACCCCGTGGCTACGTCGTGGCCATTCTGCGAGCAATCATGGCAGAAGCTCCCCACCGGTACTCTGCGGGAGTCGGGGGCCCCGGTGACTCTTGTAGAATCTTCAAGGCTGATGGGATGCTTTTGGGAATGGGGCCCATGCCGTAGCAGTCAAGCGTCCGAGTTCCAGGGTTGTCCAGAGCCATCCTTGCAGGCCAGGCCCAAGTCTGTGGAGCCGACCGCCATTTCCTGAGCTCCATGGCAGCCGCCTGTCGCTGTACCGCAAGAGTGGGTGCAATTCAGCCGGATGGCGGGTGAGACGCTGTAATAGCAAGAGCAGGCGTAATTCAGCTGGTCGAGCGAGGCAATGTGCCGCAGGAGCGGGCGCAACTCAGCTTGTCGAGTGAAGCGCTGGGGTGCAGCTGAGAAACCTCCACCTGGGGAGGTGGGGGAGGCTCGTTCGCGCCGCCTCTCCCTTCCAGTGCACCCCACGCCGTCTCCTGGCGCAGGTATATGTGATGGTTGGACCAGGGCACCGCAGGAGGTGTCTTTAGGGGTGTAGCTGAGAAACCTCCACCTGGGGAGGTGGGGGAGGCTCGTTCGCGCCGCCTCTCCCTTCCAGTGCACCCCACGCCGTCTCCTGGCGCAGGTATATGTGATGGTTGGACCAGGGCACCGCAGGACGTGTCTTTAGGTCAAACCCTCAACTATGGCACCCAACATCCAGGACTTATGCCATTTGTGGAAGGCAGTGACATCGAAGAATCTCAGGGACCAAGCATATCCAGAGTCCTCCCCGGGGTATTTGCACAACGGTCCTCCACCCCTAGGCCGCCAGCTATGCTACCTCGACAGGAACAGTGTCATGCATTTGGATCGATGTTGCAGCAGGCTGCCATGTAAATAGTTATTTAATGAAACGTTTTACCCTGTTACTTTGTTGGTGTGTTGTATATATTTATAATATTTGCATAGGGTTTGTCGTTATTTTGGGCGGGGTGGGTGGGATAAGTGAAAAATTGCCAGATGAAAGATTCTTTTTTTCTTCTTAAAGGTAGTCGATCATTTTGTTTAGATTCGGAAGATGAATGAGATACGGTAGCCATTTCACCAAAGTCTTCCGAAAAATGTAGGACGTTGTTCTCTCTTGAGAGTACAAAAGATAGTGAGGGAAGTGGGTGGAGTGCTGCGTGTAAATTCCAGAATAGAAACTCGTAAGAACCAATTGGAAGTGTTGTTTTCATGTTGCAGGAGGCTGCCATGTAAATAGTTATTTAATAAAACGTTTTACCTTGTTACTTTGCTGGTGTGTTGTATTTATTTATAATATTTGCATAGGGTTTGTTGTTATTTTGGGCGGGGTGGGCGGCGGAGCCGAGCTGTCTTGCAGCCATCATGGCGTTGAGCTCGGTTTCTCTCACTAGTTTCATATTTCTCATGAGGGGTTGTTCCTAATGTTTCTATTTTAGCGAGGTCAAAAAGAGATCCTATCAGTGGCCTACTGATTTTGCTCGATTCCTTTTGTTTTTTCTAACGATTTTTAAGTTAAAGTTTGCTAGCACGATACAGCGGCTAGTCCGCATTTTATATATATGTCTTTTTTATTAGGGGTGTCCTCCGGTGGAGTCGGACGATCTACCTCTAATAAACGGTACGTGTTCCTCTGAAGGAATGCGTCTTGAAAGTGGCTGACTGTAATGTATGATATTTCACTCAGTGACTTTCAGGCCCATGCTGTTTCAAAACTGTGCATGTGCTTGAAGCAGGCGTAGGTATTGACGCAGCATTGTGAATATAGTGCATTGGTGAGCCTTGCTGGAGCTGCATCACAGTTGCGATGCAACTCTAGCAATGTATTACTTTTTCAGCACAGATGTGTTACGCATGTATGGTGTTTTTGTACCATGGTGCGCCACATTTCAAATGTGGCACACCATGGGTAACGGAGCACTAGCATACTGTGGTGCACATTAACTGGTGCATATCTGGGTATGAAGTAGTTAACATAAATCTGCCCCATAGGTTACAAATCCGCGTTTAGTAGAGTGTTTGGCCTTTGTAGTTTTATGTTTTTCTGTTATTCTATGTAGGTATGTAATATTGCAATATTTTTGTCACGAAAAAGAAGCCATGAGTATTGGGTTTGTGAAAGATTGCAAGATTTTTAAAATTAAAAAGCAACAACCATGGCATTGTTTAATATAATATTGTAAATACTTATCTTTAACAATGATGAGAGAGTAAAAAAAGGTTAATCTGATGTTTTAAAGTTATTCACAGGCTTCTTTAGAGGAAGTATTCTATATGATTGTAGCGTGGGTGTTTCACTTTTTTATAGGTAATAGAATGCATTCTTTATGCTGTAGCAGGAGGAGTACTACATGCTTGAATATTCTTCAGTGCTTATTTTCATTTCGTAAGTGGTATTGAGACCGACACAGAACTTCAATGGATCGGAGGGGCTGTTCCTGTGCATCTGGAGGACTGCCAAGCCGTTGCAGCAGTGGGAGTGAGGCCTCTCACGACACAGAACTTCAATGGATCGGAGGGGCTGTTCCTGTGCATCTGGAGGACTGCCAAGCCGTTGCAGCAGTGGGAGTGAGGCCTGTTACAGGGGCGTAGCGCAGCTCCTTTTGATGTTCACAATTGCAGATAACAGGGTAGAGATGTCCGTGGAATTTATGGATGGTTAGTCACACTAGAGTGTGCGCGGCGCCCCTAGCACCTTATTACGGCACACAGGGGAGCCGCGTTGCACAGTTTGAGAATCAGAGACTTAGGAGATAAACCTTTATAATAGGAAGGCTTCTAAGTGATAAAAATCGCCGGTGCTTGGCGTTAAAAATATCACTGCTATCGGTGGAATTTTCCACAGTGTTAGTGCTTCAACAGAAATGGGAACACATATCTGATAGAAAATCCTGTAACAATCTCAGTATTTCACATTATCGCGTGAAAAGAAAGTCTTTCGAAAGATGTTGAACGTTGTTCTCTTTTGAGAGTAGAAAACATAGTGAGGGAAGTGGGTGGAGTGCTCCATGTAAATTGCAGAATAGAAACTACTAAGAACCAATTGGAAGTGTTGTTTTCAAGTCACATGACTTCAAATGCTCGTCTCAGGACGTGTACGCGGTGACAGTATCTGGTCACGTACGTCATTTGGAAGTAGCGGTCTAATTCAGCGAAGTTTCAAAACGTGAAAAGGAGTAAATCCAAACACATCCGGATTTAATATATCTTCTGAGCTCGATTGAAGCATACAATTGTTAAAGTATAAAACCTTTTATATATTTTTTTAAAAATACCAAGGTCTGTACATTCGGTCATGCACGAAAGTTTAAAAAGACATTTGGCTCCATTTAATGTAAATTTTCATAATAATAAAAAAGAAGCCTAGGTTTAGTGTCTTTGACGTAGTATAAGTTCTTTGATGGGTCTATGAAGAAATTTAATAAGTTGCAAATATATAGGCGGGTGCGCGCACACGGTCGCGCACGATCGAAAGCCAAAAAAGCGGAGATAAACCCCCCTTTATAATATGCTCCTGGAGCTCTTTTTGGTAGAATGAGTTAGTTCTGAAAAGAACTTTTTTTTTTGTTTTGTTTTTTTTCTTTAAAACAAGTGTTATGTTGTTTTTGATTTTTTAAACTTGCAACAACATTTTCATGTGTGACACAGGATCAAAATGAAATGAAGAAATTTATCTTTTCTCGGGGCATTTATGACTCTCAATTTTTAGTTTAGTAAGAATGAGGCTTTGCTCTCCGTACAGAAGAATTTCTCCACACTCGTTGCATTTCATGTGCACCTTTGCAAGATATGGTCTCAAGTCCATCACAGCACTCGATGGAGATACAGCTCGTCCACCAGAAGATGTGCTGGCCACCTCTGATGGTAATAGCGTGGCCAGGGCTCTTGTCGATGCCTGTGCAAATTCCACAGGGTGCACTTGTTTGACATGCCGCACCATGGTATGTATGGAAAAGGAATATTTTTTTCTTGGATTTCCTCTTGAGAGAACCGAATTGCATATCGTGCAGGTAACTTTTGGCGCATTTACTTTCTTTTGTTCTTCAGGATAAGTGAAAAATTGCCAAATAAAAGATTCCTTTTTTCTTTTTAAAGGTAGTCGCTCATTTTCTTCAGATTCGGAAGATGAATTCGGGGCGGCAGCCATTTCAGCAAAGTCTTCCGAAGGATGTTGAACGTTGTTCTCTTTTGAGAGTACAAAAGATAGTGAGGGAAGTGGGTGGAGTGCTCCGTGTAAATTGCAGAATAGAAACTACTAAGAACCAATTGGAAGTGTTGTTTTCGAGTCACATGACTTCACATGCGCGTCTCAGGACGTGTAGGCGGTGACAGTATCTGGTCACGTACGCCATTTGGAAGTAGCGGTGTAATTCAGCGAAGTTTCAAAACGTGAAAAGGAGTAAATCCAAACACATCCGGATTTAATATATATTCTGAGCTCGATTCAAGCATACAATTGTTAAAGTATAAAACCTTTTATATATTTTTTTTAAAATACCAAGGTGTGTACATTCGGTCACGCACGAAAGTTTAAAAAGACATTCGGCTCCATTTAATGTAAATTTTCATAATAATAAAAAAGAAGCCTAGGTTTAGTGTCTTTGACGTAGTATAAGTTCTTTGATGGGTCTATGAAGAAATGTAATAAGTTGCAATTGCAAAGTTTTCACGAAATATATAGGCGGGTGCGTGCACACGGTCGCGCACGAACGAAAGCCAAAAAAGCGGAGATAAACCCCCTTTATAATATGCTCCTGGAGCTCTTTTTGGTACAATGAGTTAGTTCTGGAAAGAACTTTTTTTTTATTTATTTTTTAAAAACAAGTGTTATGTTGTTTTTGATTTTTTAAACTTGCAACAACATTTTCATGTGTGACACAGGATCAAAATGAAATGAAGAAATGTATCTTTTCTCGGGGCATTTATGACTCTCAATTTTTTGTTTAGTAAGAATGAGGCTCTGCTCTCCGTACAGAAGAATTTCTCCACACTCGTTGCATTTCATGTGCACCTTTGCAAGATATGGTCTCAAGTCCATCACAGCACTCGATGGAGATACAGGTCGTCCACCAGAAGATGTGCTGGCCACCTCTGATGGTAATAGCGTGGCCAGGGCTCTTGTCGATGCCTGTGCAAATTCCACAGGGTGCACTTGTTTGACATGCCGCACCATGGTATGTATGGAAAAGGAATATTTTTTTCTTGGATTTCCTCTTGAGAGAACCGAATTGCATATCGTGCAGGTAACTTTTGGCGCATTCACTTTCTTTTGTTCTTCAGGATAAGTGAAAAATTGCCAAATAAAAGATTCCTTTTTTCTTTTTAAAGGTAGTCGCTCATTTCCTTCAGATTCGGAAGATGAATGCGGGGCGGCAGCCATTTCAGCAAAGTCTTCCGAAGGATGTTGAACGTTGTTCTCTTTTGAGAGTACAAAAGATAGTGAAGGAAGTGGGTGGAGTGCTCCATGTAAATTGCAGAATAGAAACTACTAAGAACCAATTGGAAGTGTTGTTTTCGAGTCACATGACTTCACATGCGCGTCTCAGGACGTGTACGCGGTGACAGTATCTGGTCACGTACGCCATTTGGAAGTAGCGGTCTAATTCAGCGAAGTTTCAAAACGTGAAAAGGAGTAAATCCAAACATATCCGGATTTAATATATCTTCTGAGCTCGATTCAAGCATACAATTGTTAAAGTATAAAACCTTTTATATATTTTTTTTAAATACCAAGGTGTGTACATTCGGTCACACACGAAAGTTTAAAAAGACATTCGGCTCCATTTAATGAAAATTTTCATAATATTAAAAAAGAAGCCTAGGTTTAGTCTCTTTGACGTATTATAAGTTCTTTGATGGGTCTATGAAGAAATTCAATAAGTTCAGATTGCAAAGTTTTCACGAAATATATAGGCGGGTGCGCGCAGTCGGTCGCGCACGAAAGCCTGGAAATGCGCTATCCATTTTATTGAGAACTGTTGCCGAGAGTGCGCACACCGGGTCGCGCACGAAAGTATAGAAAGGCTATTTTTATTTACAGACAAATTTTAATGCGTTCAAAAAAAGGCAAGGTACAGACTTTCTAATTCTGTATCGCTTTACAAGGAGTCTCTATGCAACTTGAACAGTGAAGAAAACGGCTTGTTTCCGAAAAAAATATTGCCAGAACTTTATTGACAAAGTATAGGTTGTATACACGAGATATTTCTGAATTAGCATTTTAAAAACCAATGAAATTCACTGAAAAAACCATAGGTTTTACACACGTTATAGTTAGGAAGTAGCATTTACAAAACCTATGAAATTCACTGAAAAAACCATAGGTTTGACACCAGTTATAGTTAGCTGGAAATGTTACTGATATAAAACCAATGAAATTCCACGTTATAGTTAGTTGGACTCACTATAACTTGCGCGTGTAATGCACTGCTGATGACGTCACATATTACATCACTCATGACATCACTGATGACACCATCCTTGTGACACAGTGACAGACCTCCTTTCACTGTAATCTAACCCTTGAAACGCATATTCAAAAATAGAAACTAAAATTTTCCAAAAAATTGAGATACCCATACCAGTTACAACAACCAATTAAATAATTCCACCATCTATATACACATGCACTAATTCACCAACAGTTCTATATAGTCACTCATACATATATTCACTAATCATATGTAGTGATACACCTACACATCCTGTTACACACCGACAGACATCCAAAAGTTATTCACACACATACTCACACATGCAAATAAACTATTGAACATCCATTTATTTGCATAAACAGCTATACACACACTACCACTTTACTTCTAAGGAAACCTACACATACTTACTCTCTTAAAAAAGCACTTATAGAAACACATACTAATTTAAACAGGAACTCTTACAATCCCTCACTCTCACATATAGTCACTTATATACATCAATATTCACATATACTACATTAAAACATATGTAGTTACTGATAAAGACACTAATAAGACAGTCATTCACTCACTAACACAGACATATACACACTAATCCACCCATACAGTCCTGCACATATGCTGTCTTCAAAACACATACAAACAGAGACTCAGTCATTCTTGCATCTATGCAATAAGTAATACCCCCACCAAACCATGCAAACACTCATACTGATACTAAGAAAAACATCTAATAACCTATATACATACACATGTACCTACTCATCAAACCATGCAGCCACTTATACACAAAGTCAAACACTAATACATATATTTAAATATTTAAGCATTACTCAGTAATATATGTATTCACTAAGATATTCAATAATATATACATATATAACACATATTTATTTTTCAGAAAGACACACATTCACTGGATGGTGTCATCAGTGATGTCATGAGTGATGTAATATGTGACGTCATCAGCAGTGCATTACACGCGCAAGTTATAGTGAGTCCAACTAACTATAACGTGGAATTTCATTGGTTTTATATCAGTAAAATTTCCAGCTAACTATAACTGGTGTCAAACCTATGGTTTTATCAGTGAATTTCATAGGTTTTGTAAATGCTACTTCCTAACTATAACTTGTGTAAAGCCTATGGTTTTTTCAGTGAATATATATATATATATATATAGATATATATAAATATATATCGATATATATATATATATATCTATATATATATATATATAAACCAAATCTTCAAATCAGCAGACTCCTGCAAAAGAAGACACGGACCCAAGGCTGCAGTAAGGGAGATTTATTTCAACCTCTCAGGCGACGCGTTTCGAGCAACTAGTGCTCTTGATCACACACCATACACCTGGTCAGCAAACATTTATATACATTTTTTTACATAGTGATGCTCCACCTCCTTAGTGAATCACATGGGGCATAGATATAGATGAAATACTCATCAATGTCTAAAATAAGTGCACACCCATACTAAAAATAGAAAGGCACGGAAAACAATATAACTGCATGAATGCAAGAAATATTTGTGTCTCATATTTCACTTTTGATTTCTAAAGTCATGAAAAATAACATCGTTAATGAAACAAATCCGAAAACCATGACCTCTTAATGAAACAGTATATACACATTTAGAAAAATATATAAATCTCCTATATACATATATTTACATATATTATATCTATGTACATCTCTATTCACATTTTTTAATTACATAACCATTCGAATTTCATGACTTAATGTCACAGTATTGAATATATATACTGGTTTTGAGAAATCATATATGAGATCCTATTCCATGTTTGAACATATCAACCATGCTCCAAGTGCCCATAATATCGATCAAACCCTAAGTGATTACTAAAAATAAAAATTGGAACGTGATAATGATAAAACAGTGAAAGCAGAATGTACCTTTTCTGAAGGTAAAAATAATTTGTTTAAATGAATACTCATTGATATGTACATAGTTTAAGGATGAGAGTCTAACAATTACATAGCTTACTATCAGCTTAAATTTTCATTTGAGTTGAATTTTCACAACTGATTCACCCAAGGTGTAACTCGCTGCAGTTAAGAATATTTTCTGTATTTCATACGGAGTTTGTAAATCTGGAAGACCCTGGTGATTAAGATACAAAAAAGAAACCACATAAGAATTCATTCTAGGACTACACACAAATAGTCTGAAATGTACACTGATTAGCACATCAATCATGAGAATAATTATAGCAGATGATGTAAATCTTCTGTTGTATTCAGTCCGTTAGGATATTTACTATCCAGCTCAACTATGTATTCTGTTTCTTTCTTCCTCAGTAATCTCTCTCTGTCTCCTCCCCGATTAAGTGGAGCCACCACATCTATAACAAAGTACGTTAACTTCGATAAGTCATTATTATGGGTTGACCTGAAGTGGCGTGCTACCGGGTATGTGTTGTCATTATTTACTATTGCCCGTAAGTGTTGCAAGATCCTGACATGCACCTGCAGTTTAGTGCTGCCCACATATCGTAGGCCACAGGTGCATGTCAGGACATATATTGCAAACTCACTATGACAATTGTAATTACCCCGGATAGCTTTACTGATGGAACTGAATGGAGTGCTGTAATGGGTGGTGTTAATACCAAACTTGTACGCCCTACATGAGGAGCATTTGAAAAAACCTTTCTGTTTTAGCCAGGTACTGCCACTACCTAGCTCTGGACTGTTTTTCACCAATCTGTTGTGCATGCTTTGTGATTTTTTGTAGGTTATTGTAGGAGTGATTGGAAGTGTATCACTGTAGAAACCATCTGTCATAAGAATAGACCAGTGTTTCTTAACAATAGACCTAATTTGTCTTTCTTGCTTGCTATAGGTCAGAATTAAGCGAGGAGTACTATTATCTGTTGTTGGCTCTAGTGCTTTTGGTCTCAGTAACGATTCCCTAGATTTTTCACGGCTACGTCTTAGAGCACTGTCCAAAACTTTGTCATTGTAACCTCTAGCTTTAAGTCTGTCAATTGTATTGTGAGCTTCTTGTTCAAAAATGTCAGGGGTACTGCTTATTCGTTTGACACGCAGCAATTCACCATATGGGACATTAGTGATCACATGTTGAGGATGTTTACTACTGGTATGTAATATACTGTTTCCAGCAGTTGGTTTTCGAAAAAAAGAAGTGGTCACAGCATTATTCTCAACGGACAGATGGACGTCTAAAAAGTCTGCCTCTACTTTACTGATGTGGGAGGTAAAGAACAGATTTTCCTGATTCTTATTTAGTGCTTCAACAAAAACATGGGCACTTTCCTCATCCCCCTCCCAAATGCAGAACACGTCATCTATAAACCGTTTCCAGTATTGCACATGTTGAAATCCCGGTGTTTCAATGAGACCGCGCTCCTCCCACCAGCCCACATGTAAACACGCCTAGCTGGGGGAGAAAGCTATATGCATAGAAGGTTTCCTGGAAGACAGAAGTCTTTAAATAAGATATTAGTGGCAAGAAGCTGTTGGTGGTTGTGGCAGATTCAGAGGAAATGTAGATTCAGTTTCTGTATGAGGTGGGAGGTGATAGACTATGTGTCAGCGTTCAGGAGGTGTGCAGTGCGAGAGCCCTGTAGAAGTGGTGATTTTTTTCAGTTTGGAATGTGCTCTCGAAATGTATATTACTGGCTATTTTTGAGTGTGACCAATTCCACCCGCAGTTTATGTTAATAATCTACTGATCTCCCATTTATGTGGAGAGGTCAGATTGCTCTTTCATTTCCGTTTTATTTTCATCATCCTGTCCTACATGTTCTTTGCCATCAGTGATAAGGAGCATCTCTCTGTTCTTTAGCTTTTCCTTATGCATGGTTGGGTTTCCTTTAACATACATTGAGCATACATACAATAAGCCAAGTATGGATGAGTTATTAATCACAACCCCAACTTGCCTGACTTTTATGATGGATGACGGTCGTCCGGACAGCAGCAACAGCAACTTGCTGTCAAAATCCACTCTTCACATTTGCTCGCACCAACTCTTTCTTCCTTCTATTTGATCTATTGTGGTTACCAGCTCTCTCTTACTTCTATTTGATCTATTATGGTTATTATCTCTCTCTTCTATCTATTTGACCTATTGTGGTTACCATTTCTCTCTTCCTTCTATTTGATCTATTATGGTTACCAGCTCTCACTTCTTTCTATTTGACCTATTGTGGTTACCAACTCTCTCTTTTTTCTATTTGACCTATTGTGGTTACCAGCTCTCTCTTCCTTCTATTTGACCTATTGTGGGTACTAGGTTTCCATTCCTTCTATTTGATCTATTATGGTTACCAACTCTCTCTTCCTTCCATTTGAGCTATTTTGGTTACCAACTCTCTCTACCTTCTGCTTGACCTATTATGGTTACCAGCTCTCTCTTCCTTCTATTTGATCTATTAGGGTTACCATTTCTCTCTTCTTTCTATTTGACCTATTGTGGTTACCAGCTCCCTCTTCCTTCTATTTGATCTATTATGGTTACCATATCTCTCTTTTTTCTATTTGACCTATTATGGTTACCGACTCTCTCTTCCTCCTATTTGATCTATTATGGTTACTATCTCTCTCTTCTTTCTATTTGACCTATTGTGGTTACCAGCTCTCTCTTCCTTCTATTTGATCTATTTTGGTTACCATCTTTCTCTTCCTTCTATTTGATCTATTATGGTTACCATCTCTCACTTTTTTCTATTTAACCTATTATGGTTACCAACTCTCTCTACCTTCTATTTGACCTATTGCGATTACCAGCTCTCTCTTCCTTCTATTTGATCTATTATGGTTATCATCTCTCTCTTCTTTCTATTTGACCTATTGTGGTTACCAGCTCTTTCTTCCTTCTATTTGACATATTGTGGGTACTAAGTTTCTCTTCCTTCTATTTGATCTATTATGGTTACCAACTCTCTCTTTCTTCTATTTGACCGATTATGATTACCAGCTCTCTCTTCTTTCTATTTGATCAATTATGGTTACCATTTCTCTCTTCTTTCTATTTGACCTATTGTGCTTACCAGCTCTCTCTTCCTCCTATTTAATCTATTAAGGTTACCATCTCTCTCTTTTTTCTATTTGACCTATTATGGTTACCAACTCTCTCTTCCTTCTATTTGATCTATTGTGGTTACCAGCTCTCTATTCCTTCTATTTGACCTATTATGGTTACCAACTCTCTCTTCCTTCTATTTGACCAATTATGGTTACCATCTCTCTCTTCCTTCTATTTGATCTATTGTGGTTACTATATCTCTCTTCTTTCTATTTGACCTATTGTGGTTACCGTCTCTCTCTTTTTTCTATTTGACCTATTATGTTTACCGACTCTCTCTTCCTTCTATTTTACCTATTGTGGTTCCCAGCTCTCTCTTCCTTCTATTTGATATATTATGGTTACCATCTCTGTCTTCATTCTATTGGGCCTATTGTGGGTACTAGCTTTCTCTTCCTTCCATTTGATCTATTATGGTTACCAGCTCTCAATTCCTTCTATTTTACCTATTATGGTTACCAGCTCTCTTCCTTCTATTTGATCTATTATGGTTATCATCTCTGTCTTCTTTCTATTTGACCTATTAAGGTTACCATCTCTCTCTTTTTTCTATTTGACCTATTATGGTTACCAACTCTCTCTTCCTTCTATTTGATCTATTGTGGTTACCAGCTCTCTATTCCTTCTATTTGACCTATTATGGTTACCAACTCTCTCTTCCTTCTATTTGATATATTATGGTTACCATCTCTGTCTTCTTTCTATTGGGCCTATTGTGGGTACTAGCTTTCTCTTCCTTCCATTTGATCTATTATGGTTACCAGCTCTCAATTCCTTCTATTTTACCTATTATGGTTACCAGCTCTCTTCCTTCTATTTGATCTATTATGGTTATCATCTCTGTCTTCTTTCTATTTGACCTATTAAGGTTACCATCTCTCTCTTTTTTCTATTTGACCTATTATGGTTACCAACTCTCTCTTCCTTCTATTTGATCTATTGTGGTTACCAGCTCTCTATTCCTTCTATTTGACCTATTATGGTTACCAACTCTCTCTTCCTTCTATTTGATCTATTATGGTTACCATTTCTCTCTTCTTTCTATTTGACCTATTGTGGTTACTAGCTTTCTCTTCCTTCTATTTGATCTAATATGGTTACTAGCTCAGTCTTCTTAATACTTGATCTATTATGATTACCAGCTCCCACTTCCTTCTATTTGAACTATTATGGTTGCCATCTCTCTCTTCTATGTATTTGACCGATTGTGGGTACTAGCTTTCTCTTCCTACTATTTGATCTGTTATGGTTACAAACTCTCTCTTCCTTCTATTTGATCTATTATGGTTACCAGCTCTCTCTTCCTTCTATTTGACATATTATGGTTACTATGTCTCTCTTCCTTCTATTTGACCTATTATTGCTACTGCTCTGTCAGGGGCACTGAAAAAAGGGCCAATAAGTGCTCTGTTTACAGTATATGTAAGGCTAAGTCTTTCGTGCCTCGTCCATTCGTAACGAAGGCCAATCTTAAACAGCTTGTCTCCACTGGTTCTTGGCAGTAGTTGCTAAGGAGGTTTGAAGAATCCTTTTGCTGTCTCCGGGGCTTGGATAAGCAAACAGGGAAGGATATGGAGGCATGTTGGATTTAACTTAATTAAGGCATGTAGGAGATTTTCAGCCAGAAGTTGCAGCTCAAGCACAGGACGCCTCTTGCTATGCGATCTACCTCAACTAATTTCTCCTTCACAAGATGTCCTGCTTCTCTCCAAATCTTCTACCAGTCGAATCTCTCCACAGCTCTCTCTTGACTCCAAACCCTCAGTTCAGGGTTCCCTGATGTGTTGGGTCGTTGTAAGCGATCATCACCAGGGTTGCAAAGCTGTTACTCATAGAACAGGTAAGAAAGTGGTGAGTTTTGTATAGATGAACCATCCATCATCAATACATTTAGCAAGTGGAATGTCAATGACACTTGAATGAGCATTCCAAGTTCCACTTCCAGAATAGAATACAGGAAGATGAGGCAAGAAGGATACACAATGGTATAATAATTCAAACATTTCTTGGGTGTGAGTTTGAAGTGATTTATAGTGGAGATTGTTTCAGATGTGTTTGAGTGGGTGGGTTTGGTGACATGTGAGGCGAGGTCTACAGAGGTAAAGAGTTCATTGAAATCTTCTCTTACAGGCATGGTGAGTTAGTCAGTAAAAAATACTTTATTTCGGCTTTGCAGCCATAAAAGCACAATACATATTACATCCAGTAAAATAAGGTAAAATATTACAATAAAAAAGGGCGATTTAATGTACAAGTTCAAAGCAACCATTCATTGCTTTAGCTTAACTTTGGCAGAGAAAAGATAAGTGCCTGACCCCAAAGATGATGGCGTGCAGTGTGTCAATAAGACCGAAATCACTTAATTGAGAATTATAAGACTTGTTAAAAAACAATATCACAACATTATCACAAGTAAATAGACTTCTTATTAAAAAAATAATTTAAAATGAAAAAGATTAAAAATTACATTCCTTCTAACCTGAATAGATACAATTAATATCATCAAGCTCTCAGGACGATACTATATAGCAGCAAGAGGCAATAGAGGATGGGTGTAGAGGGCAACATCTTCTATTGCCCAGCTCTTTCCCCTTCAAAATTCATCTCCGTGTGCACCACATTGCATAGAGAAATTTCGAGGTGGCAACTACAAATAAAGGTATTGTCTCAACTTTGAGTAGCCTAAAAACCTCAATATGGTTTCTAAGCCCTAAATTTCTGCAGAGTTGAAGGACCCACTTTGATCTCGACCTATGATATGCAGGACAGAAAAGCATTACATGGTGCTCTGTTTCTTCCGAAGCGGAGCATCCAGGGCAATCTAGTTTTGCTGCACCCTTCCATTTGTTTGTGAATGCACACAACAAGAGAGTGCCATGCCTAAACTGTTAAAACTGTTTTTTTGCCATAAATGTCTGAATGCCGTCAAAGGTCGTTTTGAGTTTGTATTGCTGCTTCACATCTTGAAATCCTTGATGTCAAGGAGCATGAGGTTGAACTTTGAATTAGTTGAGCCATCTTAAGATCCTTAAAGGCTAGAACTAGGTTTTTTTTTTGGAATACTAGGACAGGTCACCTCTGGAGTTGACCACATGTTACCACACCCCTGTGCAAAGCAAAGACTCTTAACATAGGCCATCCATGGTAGGTTAGTAGCCCCAAATTTGCACATAACCTCGCTCAGTTCTTCCATATAAGTAAATTAACTCTGGCGGGCTCCAAATACGACGCCAGAATAGGAGAGTACGTAATGCGATTAAATCTGAAATGGGGCCAATCCCCAAGTCCATCCTGAGCGGAGTCAGGGGAGTACTTTTTGGGAGGACCAACAGTTGCCTGATAAAAGAGTTCTCAGTTGCCAGTAAGGGGTGAGATGAACAATGACCCCAAAGTTCGACACCATAAAGGGATGCTCCGCTTGCTTGGTTTTTATAGATTTCAGCCGGGGGACCAATCACTTTTTGGGAACAATTTTTATAGGCTTTAAGAATGTCTCCCATTGATTGGGTTAGTTTCAAGTTAGCCTTCATTATTTGGGTCCTCCAGTCCATTTTATCAAGTAGTCAAAAATGGACACTCTCTTTAAATACCTACCATCCAGTTGGGAGTGTGGGCAGTTAATAGTTTTGGCATGAAAGACCATGTACCTTGGTGAGTCTATATCCTTCACAGCCATAAGAGTGTCAATTAAGCCGTTTAGGAAAAGGGAGAAAATGGTGGGTGCCACCACGCATCCCTGTCGAACCCCTTTCTCCACAGGAAAAGGGGCAGTCAATTTGCCATTCTTGCCAAATCTTACCCTGCGTAAGTGCCTTCATGGAGGCATTTTAAAAGCTGGCAAAGGTAGACCGGCACCCCCAGATCATAAAGGAGTCCCCATAGCTGCTCACGGTGGACCATATCAAAGGCGGACTTAAGGTCCACAAAAGTCAAATAAAGGCTAGCCGCTCCCAAGGTTATTGTGTTCCAGTAGATTAACTGCATTCTAAAGATTTGGTCTATAGTTGAAGTTTTGGACCTAAATCCTGCTTGTAGAGGGGTTAGAATGTTTGACTCGTCCATCCATGATTGCAGACGCCCCAGTAGAACCCGCGCAAATATCTTTTGGGTGACATCAATAAGGCTGATAGGCAGATAATTTGCCGGATCTAATGGGGAACCTTTCTTGAAGATAGGAATAATCTCCGCACCAGCCCAGGGGAACTCAATACCTTGGATGGTAGCATTGAATAAGGACTGCAAATAAGGTGCCCAGATAACCTGTTCTGTTCTGAACAGGTCGCCAGGGATTCTGTCTAAATCCGGTGCTTTATTAGGAAGTACCTTGCTCAGTGCCCAAGAGAATTCAAATAGTGTACAGGGTGGTGGGTCCATGTTTAAAAGGATCTGATGAACATCAACCAATCATTGTTCCCTGACATCATCGAGGGACTTGGAAAATAAAAATTTTAAAATGCGATCTCCAGGCTTCTTCTGCCAGATTTGGAACAATAGCCGAGTTGCCTTCGGAACATCCAGTCTTCACTAAGTTCCAAAAGCATCTCATGTCTCTGGAGTCCAAAGCTTTTCTGATCGCTTCCCATTTTCCGTTCTCCCAGGCTATTTTAGCTTCTGCCAACGTATTTTTATAATGAGACCTGGCTACTCTGGTGCCTAAGACATCTTTTTTTTAAATTCTAAATAACAATGCACTTTTAGCTTCCCTGCATGCCTTAGTGAACCATTGATGTTTCATTTTAGGGTCAAGCGTAGTATCATTTTCGTGTTTATAAAAAAAGCCCGCCAACTTTAAGAACAAGTCCTGATGATTAGCTTTCATAAGAAACATAGATTTTTGGCCTTGAAAATTTTCAAAAGCATTAAAAGCGACCTCTAGATGGGGGATAATCTCCGAATACAAATGAGCCATTTTTTCCATCTGATACGGCTACAGTACCCCAACGGACTCTTCTTCCACCTTCTCTTGCTAACAGATTTGGAGGGGATTGAGTTGGTTGGCCATGGACTTTCCTGAATTGGGGAATGCTCAACTCCAGTATTAGTGGGTTGTGATCACTTTCGCATCGAGTTTGGACAGAAAAGTCACTAATTTTGGACCAAGACTCAACATCAACCAAAATATAATCAATTAAGGAGGCCTGTCCTATTTTATTAAAGGTAGAGTTTCCTGTGATATCTGAAGGGAATCGACCATTACAGGCCCTGAGCGAATAGGTAATTATGAGTGAGGTCAGCTGAAGAACATGCGGGGACCAGCCCCTAGTTGGATACGTGTTACAATCTGAAATATACCAAACAGAATATTCTTCGCTCGTAATATTGGAACTGATGCCATTGAGAGGTTCGAAGTGGCAATTAAAATCCGGCCCCAACAACTAAATGAATAGAATCAGGGAGAGTCTACAAAAAAGAGGACAAGGAGTCCAGAGTCTGTGAGATATGCCCCGGCTTCACTGGGCTAGAATATACATTTATAATAGCCAACTTGGAGTGGTCATCAAGGAGGAGAAGAATACAAAGTATGTTGAGAGAACCGATGTCAAGAACTTTAATTGAGTACCCCAAATGAGAGGCAACCCAAATACACAGGCCCCCTGATGGTCTCCCCCTAGGGCCCTGAATGGCTGGGATTGAATACGCTGCATATCCTTGCCTATGTAATGGATTAACAGCCCATGAACCTTGGAAGAGACATAGGTGATGCTTGTCAATATATGCTCCCCAATCAGGGAAATCCATTTTGGAGGCAAGGCCTGCTATGTTCCATGAGAGAATCTTTGTATTGAATATATCTATTGTAACTTCAATCAGGGGGTCAGATATTTCCGCCTCCTGCTGAGATATTTGGCAAAGTATCCCCTCATGGACTTGAGTAGTTTCCAATGGATCCCCCATAGTGTTCAGCGGTGCTCCCCGACCACCCAGGGGTAGAATGGTCTCTTGTGTTTCTGCAAGGGAGCCAACCCCAAACTCATTTCCTTCACAACCTTGGAAGAATGTTGGCTGGGAGGGTATACCTTCTGCCATTTGTACTGCGGGGTCCAATCAATCCACTAGGTCTAGGCTGCTGAATCTATTGCTAACTGGAACGTTGAAGAGCGGGGTAGTTCTAAACCCCTGTTCCCTGTTTAAGAAGTGGTCAGTCTCAGCTCTATGCTCCCATTTTTTGTATACACCTCCAATTCTTTCTATCATGGGAGTAGGAGGATAAAAAAAACCAAGAGGGAGCGTCCCTATACCACTATCTTCCCTTCCATATTCCCAGTTTAAAATATGGTAAACCACCCTGGGGTCCCTAAAGTTAATCAATACACAGTCTCCCTCGATATCTTTCTTCCTCTGGCCCAGCCAGTTAAGCCGTCGGGTGAAAAGGATTTCACTCTGGAGAGAAGTGGGTAATGGTCTATTTTTATTTAGCCAGAAAATCACTTTATTTTTTAGTTCCAGATATGACTCCCCTCCGTCAGTTTCCAGCTCAGGGACTCCGGTTAAAATAACAGTATAAGGAGTCGAAGCCGAAGGCAGGTCTATACATTGGTAAATGGGTTTTTTGATATGGCTTTATTAAGATGCCCTTTGTTCTTGTAGTCTCCTCTACTCTTACTGGGAGTATTGGATTCCGCTTCTGGGCACGAAGTTGTTACCAGTGGCGAAGGACCATGGCCATCCACCCACTTCATTGAAACCCCAGGATGTGAGCCACCCAAATCTGTAGAGTTTTTAGGTAGAGAGGGGAGCCCAGGTACAACATTATCCTCTCTGGAGGCGGTGTAAGGGGAGGCTGTCGCACAAATACTCCGGGGTATAGGTGCCTGTTCTATAGTCTTGGAGCTTACCAAGGTGTTGCAAAGGATATTAATGTTGGTCCCCCATGAGTCAATCGCCAAGGTAAGCTTCTCTAGATGTTTCTTAAGGGCTTCTAACTCACTGTAAATATAAGTTTCCAAATGGGTTTTAATTTCACTTGACATATTAATAGCCCATAGTGGGGGCTCTAGTACTAAGGATCTACTTGCACCGGGTGTGTTGGTCTCTATCTGGGCCTTAGGAGCTGGTCACGAGGGGGGATTTGCTTGTTTCCCCCCTTTGTGTGTTTTCTGTTTCTTTTGGCCACCTTTCTTCTTCTGCCCCCCAAATCGGATTTCTCTACAGTTGGGAGGGGTGTCTTTCCTTAGCTAGGATTAAATCAGGAGTATTCAATAGATTTACTATCTGTGACTGATCTGAAACTCCTGGTTCCAAAACCATAGAGGGGCTTAATGTTGGAATTGATGGAGTCATTTTGTCAATAGCTGTTGGTTTGGTAATAGGTGTGCGTACAGAGGCTTTATAACGGGTATTTGGTCTTGCGAGCGGGGGCGGACTCTCACCCATGCTTATACAAATCCTAGGATTAATTAAAAAGAATGTAGAGAAAGATCAAGCCAGATATGCACACTCCCCACAATTCGTCAATGGCAGCAGTCTTTGAACATATTAGACCCCTCAAGAAGCTCTATTAAGGATCGTCAGTTGAGCAGGGCTCAAATAGTCACATGAAAACTCACTTTTGCCAACTTATCAGCGGGGTAGCCCAGTCCAGTCTCTTACAGTCTCGGACGGGCTCAGACGGGCCTGCCCTTGGCCGGGCTTCAATGTTAGTCATGAAGGTTGTGTCTAGTTTGTTCTTTTTGAGTGTGTCTGCCATGTGTTTTGTGTGCCTGTGAGGATTGGTGAGCATGACTGAGATGGATGGGTCTTGCCAGGCTGTGTGTGATTGGTGGCATTCTTTAGGGATAGGGGTCATGTTAGTTGTAGGGCTGGACTGGTACATTTGAGTTGTGTTTTTGAATGGGGCTCTGTGCTGGGGTTTTTGCTGTTTTACCATACCTGGGCGATGTGGTCCTTGTGTTCATGTCTAACCAAGTGATGCCCTTGTTCTCTTAGCTCTTTCTTCGGCTGGGAAACCACTGACAGAATGATAAGTGCCATTAACTTTTGCATAGCAGTCAAGGGAGGACTATTAATTGGTCCTGCTCAATATCATGTGAGCTCTGCTGTCATGACCATAAACTACTCGGTCACGTGGTCTGACACCTCCAATCAGGGAAGGGAATATTTTCTTCGATTAATAAGGCTGTATGATGCTGTGCGGGAGCTGATTGTGTTGCATGTCGAGAAAGTGTTTCTATGACTGTGTTCTATTGAAATGTGTGTGAGAGGACAAGTATGAATTAATAAAGACCTGAATACTCACCGCGTCAGTTCATGCATTGTGAAGCAATGTGTGTGTATGTATGAATGCATTCGAGACAATGAATGAATGTATCTTATACATGCACGACTACGGGGAGCCCTTTTGCTGGTTTTCAACTGGGACCGGTAGCTTGGTGGTTATGCGAGAATGTTAGCGTTCACTGGGGACCTCAGCTCACTCTGCTGTCCGCCCCTTCCCTTCCTCTCATGGTACGTTCTGGTACGGGACTTCAGTGGGCTCTTACTCCCCACACAGCTTTCATGGTGCTATTGGACGCTAAAAGAAGCACAGGTGAGTTTGCATTATTAATTGAATACTGAGGTCCCAAGATAAATCTGAAACTTTAGATGGTCTAGTTCCAAATGAGCACAGATTAAGCGGAGCTCCAGAGTGAAGGCACTTGCACCCAATCCCCGCAAGTCGAAATTAGGAAATGACAAGCAGCTCAGCATCTCTTCTGTAAAAACTCTCCTGAGTGGCTCACTGGGCGGGGTGGTAAAACACGTCACATCACGGGCAGTGCCGTTCTGAGCCCCTGAGGGGGCCCTGCAAGTCAGAATATACAGGAAGCCAGATGGGCAGCCCTGTCAAACCTGCTACATTGAACTGGTGCTCAGTGGCGTACCTTCCATTGGTGCAAAATGTACAGTGGCACCGGGGCTCGGAGGCTTAAGAAGCCCACTGAAGCCTGATTATTGCTGTATTGCACAGTACAAACAGCAGCAAGGAGGGCCATTTCCTTCCTTACATCAGGGCCTACGCCACTTCTGTTGCTGTGCTGCCGTGAGATACTCAGTGTCCTATCCCACCTTCATCTTCCTTCTTGCGGTCTGCTCTCTGGCCCATAGTGCAGTGGCCGGCTGGTCATTGTTCTAGTGTTTGTTATGCCAGCCACTCCCCTAGGGCTGGCTTACACTCCACCCCTCACCCATCCAACACAGCAGTCACAGGACAGATGACCGTGATAATAAAAGGGGCCGGGCGCACATGCCCTATGCCAGTTCCAGTAACCAGAGTCCTGTGTCCGTGTCATCATTATAATTGCATGGGGGTCTAGGGCCCCGCCAATTACATTGGCGACGAGCGGAAGGATCCATGTGTGTAGCCGCCTTGATAGTGGTAGAGGGGGAGTATAGCCTGTGTAGAGGGTACCCCCACCAGCAGAAGGCCAGGAGTTGTTCCTCAGAGTCAAAGGGGGATGAGGGAGCCAAGTATCTGGCTGGCCGCGACCCCCACAGGCCGTTGATGATAAGAGAAAGTACCTGCAGAGCTGTGAGGTGAGCCGTGGAGGGGAGTAAGGGCAGTAAGTGACTGTTTCGGAATGATCCAATGAGAAAGAGGAGCGCGGCAGGACACAAAATCACTAGTGAGACTGAACCCACGCCAGCCCTGCAGGCCCGGACTGGCAATGCCGGGCACCGGGCAATCCCCCGGTCGGCTGCCAGGGGTGGGGGACGGTTTTTGGCTGGGGGGACGGTTTTGTTGCTAAAGGCCGTTTTTTTGTACACTCAGTACAGTAGTAGTCACGTACCTACTACTGTACTTTGCTGCGTGCCTGCGTTTCACTCTCTCCGAGCTCTGAGTCCGTGTGGAAAAAAATGCAATTTAATGAATCTCTGCTGGATAAATAATGCATTACAAGCAACAGTGCCATTTTAGGGGGTGGGTGGGTTGCGTGCGCACGCAGCGCGTAGATGCCTCCACTGCCCGGCCTGCTCTTACTCTTCAGTTCGCCCACTTTAGGGGGGTGGGGCGGGCCGGGCGCAGCTGTTGGAGGTGACACATGCGCATTGGGGCTCGCGCAGGACCGTGACGACGAGAGGCCCTCGCTCGCCACCCATAATTTAATTATTTTTAGCCCCTGCCCTGTCCCAGTGTCCTGCTGGCGAATGTCTGCTAGTGCTGGCGCCAGCCGCCAGGTGAGTGTTGCTTTCATTTTTGCAATCTCCTGTGCCCTGGCCTGGACTTGTACTAGACTGTGAAGGGGGCAGTGGGGCCTCATTACCGTGCGAGTCGACTCCCGGACCTCACACATTCCCAGGTGAGAGTCATCGCGGCTGGAGGCCTGAAAAGGTCCCTCACAGCACTCACTCAGGTATCTCAAAATTTATACCTTTTAGAGGCAGAGCGCGCCATTATTCCTAGGCTATAATAGTACACCACAGCTTAGTCACAGCCTGCTGCTTGCAGTTGAGTTTAGGGTCAAGGCTGCGCTTCAGTACCAGGCAGGGGCCAGGCAGGGGCTGTTGCGAGCAGAGCGGATTCAAATTAAGCACTGGATAGACTTTTTGGTATGACAGTGTACTACTCTGCGCAGTGCTGCCCTTAATACATTTAGGAGGCATGCGAAGGTCCAGCCGCCTGGGGGAAGGGGGTGGAGGGGGGGGTCGCCGCTTGGGGGAAGGGGGTGGAGGGGGGGTCTTGGGGCTGCTGAGCATTCCCTGCCCTGGGTTCACGTGACAACGCGGCATCACTCATGACTGCTAAAGTGTGTTCATTTTATGAGAGAGGGGAGCCTGGTAGTTAAGTTTCTCCTGAGCTGGGCGGGGCCGCGGTGGGGTTACACATGTTTATTTAGTTTTATTTAGTTTTAGTGGCAGGCACTACTCTCACCGCACTGCCTGTGCCCACTTGGTCAGTGTGCTTCATCGTGCTGCTGCCCTGCGACCGGACTTAGTCGGAAACGAAAGGTCGCATTTACCATTGTAGACTGACAGTGTTATCACGGAGAGGCTGCTGTGTGGCTCACTGTCGCACTTCAGCCCGCCCAAGTAAGACACAGGACACAGAGCTCAGACAGGGTAACCTTCTTTATTCCCTGCCAGGCAGTTACTGGCTTACAGACTACTTGCTCCTCCTTTTCCTGTCTACACCCTTTCCGCTTCCTCCTTGCCTGATCTGTCTCCGTGTGGTCAGGCACGACAACACGACATCTCCCCCTTTTGTACAAAGAAATGATGCTACATTTCTTTGACGAGTCGCCGGGGCTTCCTCGCCTGACGTCTGGGGCGACCCTCTCGGTCTGGCATTTGGCTGCGTCGATCAGGGCCACTGGTCGTTCTTGGAGATCGATGGTAGTGGACATCGTTGCTATCGCTTTGACTGGCAGGGTCACTTGAGGTTTGACCTGAGGACGTTTCTTGCCTGTTCACAGGATTGTGTCTCTTGAAGTGGGATATGTTCCTCGTTATTTGCTTGTGATCAGCTTTGGCTGTAATCATGGTTCCTTTCCTCTTGTGGACCTGGAGGGGAATGTTCAGGTATCGGCTGTCTGCTTTCGTTCGCCGGTCACCTCGTACTATGACCCAGTCTCCTTCACGGATGTCGGCATCTTTGGCGTGTCGGCGACGATCTGCATACGTCTTGATCTTCTGCTTCTTCTTTCTGTCAATGTCAACCAGCGTGTCGTGGTCAACAGTGATGGTCCGTGGTTGAGACGGTGTGCTTATCGTGGGTACTCGTGTTCTGGGCGTTGTTCCCAGCATTATTGTGGCCGGGCACTGATTCGTGGTGTTATGGGGGGTGGTCCGTATTGCCCTCAGTACTTCGTTTAAGGTTTGTTGGACGTCTCTGCGTGTCACCTCCGCTTGCTGGATGGCTCTCTTTAGTGTCCCCATGAATCGCTCCACCATGCCATTGGCTTGTGGCCATAGTGGGGTGTTTTTTTGATGTTTAAAGTCAAGATGCTTCGCGAAATCTGCGAACTCATGGCCATTGAACGGGGGTCCGTTGTCGGACTTGACTCTTGAAGGGACGCCCCACGCTGCGAAGATGTCATCCAGTATGGGAATGACGGCTGTTGCTCTGGTAGATGGTATCATGTGTGCGAAAGGAAATCTTGAATACTCATCCATAACAACCATGATGTATTGTCCAGATTGTAGCGGTCCAAAGAAGTCAACCGCGATTTGTTGCCACACCCCGTCTGGAAGTTCGGACATCTGAAGTGGCGCTGGGGGTTCTTCGCGGCTCACTAGTTGACAAGTCATGCAGTCCTTTAGGGTTGTCTCTACCATTAGATCAAGAGAGGGAAACCAGACTCGTTCTCTCAAGGTCTTCTTTGTGGCGTTCATGCCTCTGTGGCCTTCGTGGGCTAGGTTGACGATTCCTTGGCGTAACTTGTGCGGGATTACAATCCTCCCCCCTCTCAGGAGAAGGCCATTGTCACTGATGGAAAGTTCATCATGAACGCGTTAAAACGCCGTGAGGTCGCGAAGGTGTGTTTCCGAACCAGGAGCTGTGGTCTTGGCATGTCGCCAGGAGTTGGCGCGTACGTGAGTCATGACTGCTTGAATCAATGGGTCTGAGGCAGATGCTTCTTGGATAGCCTCCAGGGGAACCGCAGGAGGGCACGCGGCATCAATGACGAAATGAATGTAGTCGTCTGCTAGCGATTGTGCCGTCGTGACACTCGGCAGGGGGTGTCGAGACATATAGTCCGCTGGGTTCTCGGCCTTGCCCGGTTTGTGGACAATCGTGTATACGTAGTCTTGGAGTCGCAAACCCCACCGTTCGATGCGAGGTGGCATCTTGGCGTTGGGATTGCCAAATATGGTGAGTAGGGCTTGATGGTCGGTGATAATGGTGAAGTGTTTTCCGTACACGAATAGGTGAAAGTGTTCACACGCCCATACTACGGCCAGGCTTTCTTTCTCTGGCTGAGAGTATGCTTTTTCCGTGTCCGTGAGGCTGCGACTGGCGTATGCAATGATGTGACGCTGGTCAGAGTGTTCACGATATTGAGCTAGAATGGCGCCTAGGCCCACCGGACTGGCGTCGACAGTGATCTCTGTCCTCTTATTCGTGTCAAAGTATGCTAGGTTGATGGCAGAGCCGACAGCTTGTTTGATTTCCGTGAAGGCTCGTGCACATGCTTGTGACCACTCAAAGGGTTGGCCTTGACGTGTTAGTTCTCGAAGCGGGTAACTGATGGTGGCATAGTCCCGAATGTAGCGCGCGCAGTAGCTTGCCATTCCCAGGAAGGAGCGAAGATCACTCACGTCTCGGGGTGTCGGAGTGTCAGCAAGCGCTGCTACCTTGTCAGGGTCTGGCGTCATTCCTTCACTTGAGAAGGTGTGTCCATAGAATTTGAGGGTGTTTTTGTGGAACTCGCACTTGTCGGCATTCAGCGTCAGGTTTGTCTTCAGTAATGCATGGCATACTCTGTCCAGGGCAGTGTCGTGCTCAACCTGATCCTTGCCGAAAACTAGTAGGTCGTCACTGTAGTTGAATGAGTTCGGGATCCCTTGAATGATCCTTCGGATTGTTTCCTGGAAGATTTCGGCGGCTGATGAGATGCCGAAGTTTAGGCGTTTGTAGCGGAACAGGCCTTGATGCGTGGTAAACGTTGTGATATACCGTGATTGTTCATGAAGCTCTAATTGGTGATACCCTTTATTCAGGTCAAGTTTTGAGAATATTGTGGCACCATGCAGTTTCGTGATCATATCACTTATGTGTGGCCCTGGGTGGCGCTCTCGCTCAATGGCGGTGTTGGGCGCTCTCATGTCCACGCACAGCCTGACTTTGTTGTCTTGTCCTTTCTTTGGGACCACCACGACGGGGGATACCCATGGGGTGGGTCCAGATGTGCGCTCTATGATGTCTGTTTGTAAGAGGTCTTGTAGCTCATCATCAATGGCTTGTTGCAGGTGAAAGGGCACTTTCCTGTGATGCTGGGCAACAGGTGTGATGTTTTCATTGATGTGGAGCTTCACTTTGAAATGATTCAACTTGCCCAAGCCTTTGAAGAGTTTTGGAAATTTCGCCACGATGTCAGGGGCATCTTCGGTCATGTACAACAGCTCTACCAGTTTCAGTCTTTCAGCTGTTGGCAAGCTGAGCAGGCAGTCGGCAAAATCAGGTCCTTCCACTACATGGACATATGCTGGAATTTTCCTATTTTTGAAGGTCAGTGTAGTGTGGAATCGACCGAGACATGGTAAGGGTTTCCGGCACATCCACGTGAAAATGCGAACCGCCGCTGGCTCCAGTTTGGGCCGGGTTTTCATCTTATGGTACTCTAGCGCACAGATGTAATTTAGCGAGGCTCCCGAGTCCAGGACAAACTTCGCTGGGTGGTCCCCTATCATAATGTCTAGTTTTGGATATCGTTTTAGTCGGTCCGGGTCAGCCACCATGCAAATGTATTCATCACTGTCCTGTGGCACTGTCGTGTGTGACGATGAGTCAACCACCATACAGATGTACTCGTCACTGTCTTGTGACACTGTGGTGAGTGACGACGAGCCGCTGGATGAGGATCGGTGAGCTTGACGTGATCTCGTGGTGTGGTGTCGAGGGCGAGGCGTACTTGTGGATCTGCTTCGCCGTTGGTGAGAGCGTGTCGAGTGGATACTGGAGCCCGATGAGTCGGATGAGTGGCTCTCCCTTCTCGTCACGGCACGTGCATGATGTCGGGTGTCAGATCGTGGAGCGGGAGACTGACGGGTAGATTGTCTTGCTTGACATGCGACCTCAAAGTGATTGTCCTTCCCGCAACGGTGACACCGCTGGCCAATGGCTGGGCATTGTCCCGAGTGAGGATAGTCTTGGCCACATCGGTAACATGCAGGTGCAGATCTGGTGGACTTTGTGTGTCGCGATTCTCATCTGGGTGACGTTTTCCGGGAACTGTGGTGATGCTTGCTTGTTCTATGCATGCTCAGCCCCGGACGGGTGACTTTGCGCGTTTGTACTCGGAGGGCGTGCTCTTTGTGATCGGGCTTGTGTGTTTCTATTCGCTTGGCGTGGTCTTCTGCTTGGTCGTTCATCCTTGTGAGTTCTTCAATCTGTTCTAAGGTGTATGATTTCTTTAAAAGGCGTCTGCGTAGTGATTCTGAGCGGCAGCCATCAATGATGCGGAGCCGCAACGCGTCTTCCGTTTTGAAGTTTTCGAAGTCGCAATGGCGCGTCATTCTCTTGATGCGTGTGATGAAGTCGCCCATGCACTCTCCTTTCTCTTGAGATGCTATGTTGAACACGTAGCGTTCATAATCTACGTTGCGTTTGTGCAGAAATCGCCTATCAAGGGCAGCCTTCACTTCGTCATAAGTGGCAGTGGCAGCGTCGGGCATTTCTTTGATTATTTGTGCTATTTCCTGGCCTGCTAGATTTCGCAGTGCAACCAGCTTACGTTTTGAGTCTTGTACCAGGGACCCTTCCATGTAGTCTTCGAAGTCCTCGCTCCAGGTCTTCCAGGCGGGCCCCATGGTGTTACCAGGCATCAGCACCAGCGGCTGTGGTTGTCGCATGAAGGGTGCTCCTACGGGCGCTGCTTGAGGCATCGTCGTTGTGCCGGACTGCGTTGGTGCGCCTCCGCTTGTGTAGGTGCTCTGAGCGTCGGTGTCAGACATGCTGTCTCTGCACTCTTCAGTAGTAATTTGTAGTGTTATTCACTCTATTGTTTCTTTTGCTTGCTATTGTCTTTCTTTTGTTTGCAGATGAGGTTAGTGGTGGTGTTCCCGCTCTTTTCCACTTAGTTTTGTGGTATGGAGTGGCTGTGCCTGACTCTAAGATGGCCGCCGTAGTTGAAGCGTGGGTTTTGTAAGGGCTGGCGCCTGACTTAAAGATGGCCGCCGTGTGAGACGTCGTCTCCTTGGCCCCGGCAGTCTCTGTCATGTATTTGGGCCACACTTCACTTGCCTGGCGGTCGCTTGTACAGCGGGACTCACCCTCGTGGTTCTCTGGTCATTGGAGGGAATGGGGCGTACGCGCCCACCGCGACGCCGCTCCGCAGGGCTCCTCGCGTCTTCTGTCACTCGACCACGCGATGCTGCGTGAGCACTTTCCCAGTGCGTGCTTCTACAGGCGCTTCTTCGCTTCGCTCCCTTGGATGGCAACGCGACGTCTGCGGGCCAGGGTAGCGGTGCAGGTGTCGGTTTGTTTCCGCGCTCTTTCTTTGGAGCGGCGCTTCCTCGGAGTTGCTGGCTTGTCGTTGGGGCCGTTTCCTCAGCTGGGCTGTGCGACGTTGTTTGTGGGGTAAGTGCATCCCACCCTCGTCGCCATTGTCGCACTTCAGCCCGCCCAAGTAAGACACAGGACACAGAGCTCAGACAGGGTAACCTTCTTTATTCCCAGCCAGGCAGTTACTGGCTTACAGACTACTTGCTCCTCCTTTTCCTGTCTACTCCCTTTCCGCTTCCTCCTTGCCTGATCTGTCTCCGTGTGGTCAGGCACGACAACACGACACTCACTAAAGTATTAATCGCTTTCAAACTTTACAGCCTGACAGACACTAAGCCTGTAGCTCTGCTCACTGCTCTCCCAGGCTCAGGGTGGTACTGCGGCATGTTAGGCTCCAGTCAGCTCTTTATTCATGTATTTATTTAAAACGCTAACTACAATTTAAATATAATTTCGGGCCCTGACTGAGGGCCTCCAGTCCTTGGGCGACCTCTCAGTGCTACTCTGCTGTGGAGGAGATCGCGTGCACTGACACCAGGCAGGAATGTTTTTAAGTCCTGCTGTGCTACTGCTGCCTTCCCAGTCCCTGGTTCCCAAGCAGAGATTCCCGTGGTCTAAGCAGGCCTGTCATACAAAGCATTCTTAACCTGCCCTGGCTCCACGTGGCGTGTGTTCCAGGAATGGTCTGGGCACATGTGTCCGTCCAGGCGAGGGCTGTGTTGTATTATTTGAAGAGGCACAGCAGACCAGAGCCTGTGACTTCTTGATGACCTGAACTAGCAGCTGGGAAGGTGGATTCTGCAGCATGTCAACTCTTTAATGCAGCACTGAGCCCCCAAAGTCAAGAGAGGCCCAGTCTGCTGCTATCAGACCAATGCCAGCACCAATTCAGGCGATTGGCAATTTAGCAGAACCCATTAATCCAAATCCAAATCCAAAATTTCTTTATTTCGGTCTTTTTAGACCATAAAAGATACATGCAAAATACATTAAAACAGCACGTTAAAAATTACATTTGTATAATACAATAATTAAAAACAATTGCCAAATTGATGCGGACATAATACAGATAAAAAATAGTTCATGGTTAGGAAAGGAATTTCAAATCCTGATTAAGAGCACAATCCATACTTTTAGGAAACAGATTCATATTGTCAACATTTGTGCCTTTAACAGTTTTTTCCTAATCAACCACATAGCCATAATGCATTTCGCTACTGCAAAAACTATGTGGGGCAGGGTACTGGTTCTCAATACTCTGTACGCATGCATATGGCTCCTGAAACCCAGGTTCCTGCATAGAGGGACCAGCCAGTACTTCCTTGGTCTGTGATATGCAGGACAAAAGAAGAGAAAATGGACTTCATCTTCGTCAAAAGAATTACAACCTGGGCAAATTTTATCGTTGCTCTGGAGCCATTTGCAGGTAAAGGATTTAATGGGCAGAGTGCCATGCCTCCACTGTATGAACAGTTTCCTGGCAAAAATGGGGAAAATTATGTCCATAAAGCATTCAAAATCATATGTGTTTTTGGATTGTAAAAAACGTTCAGTTAAGGTGCCGTTGTTGGTTGCGGTCAGGATAAGTTCTAGGCTTTTTTCCTTGTGAATTTGGACCAAGCGTTTACGAGAAAGCCTCTGGCATCCTTGTTCTGGAGCCTCCCAAAGCTCAGGCAAATTTAAGCGATAAAATTCCTTCTTAACAAATGCCAGCCAGGGAATTCTATCCCGCTTGTTCAGGTCCATTACATGGGCAAGTTCACTCCTATATTGTGTAAGCTCACTGGTGGACCAAAGCCTATGCCAGAATCTTAATGGCTTGGTAAACCCACGTCCAGTCTTATGGGAAGCAAAGGAGTGCCACGTGGGAGAGCCAGCAGACGTCTAAGAAAGGTGTTTTCCACTAGCGCGAGATCTTGCCCCGCTTTATGTCCCCACAGCTCGCTGCCATAAGATGCTGCCGCTTTTGCTTGTGTCTTATACATTTCCAGTGCAGGACTTATGGGTTTGAAGGTGGAAGTATTTACAACCTTCAAAATTGCACCAGATAGTTGCGACAACTTTAGCCATTAATCCCAATAGTTGGTTAGTGGCCTGTGCACAAGGGGCTCTCAATCCGTGCCCACAGAGTGATGTCTGCAGTTGGGAGAGTGATGTATTGCTGTGAAATGGTGAAATGGTGCACGCAGTACTTTAAATGAAAACATACAAAAAGTGCTGTTGTTACTTATCCACAATACATATTTCCTCCTCTGGAGTAGTTCTCTCATTAAATCTTGCTGAGAATTACAGATGCTCTCCCTTTTAAATGAAAGTAGTGCAGGTACTCAGTACCACTCACCATCTGCCCAGTTACAGCAATAGTTTACAGGAAGACGTCTGGATTTAATGATCACTCTGGGAAGGTATGGCAATTTTACACTGGGTGGACACATGTCCATGATCTGCTTTACTGTAGGGCTAGCAAGTATAAAGTGTAGGATTAGAAGAAATTATGCTAGTGTATGAGAGCGTTTTGAAGAGTAGAGTTTGTGTTTTGAAGGAGTATGTGCGTGAGACAAAGCTGAAGGATGTGGTATTGCTTTTGGCACATGTTGAGGAGGACTGATCCTCCATTACCTATGCTTTGCAGCAGTTTAAAGATAATCTTAGAGGTTCTCGTTGCTCAAATGTGTGTAATTTCCCTCGTCGCCATTGCTTGATTTATGTTTGCGAGAAAGCGTCACTCATAGTCGTTGAATGTCACTCATAATTACAGTGAAATTCCGAAAATGTCACACATATGTAATCTGAAACCTTGGCAGCTATGCATGAATGGTACTGAGTACGAAAGTATGTGTAAAAATGTGTTTGTGACTGCTACAGCCTGGGAGTGGAGGTGTGAGCAAATGGGAGTGTGTGAACCAGTGTGAATGAGGGTTCGGGCCAATGTAGGAAAATGCCAGCATGCCCAAAAGCCTCCGTGTGTGTGCGTTGTCTGGGAGTGGGATTGTCTGCACGGGCGCAAATGTGTGAACGTTGGTGTTCATGAATGGTACTGAGTGCAAATGTATGTGTAAAAATATGTTTGTGACTGGTACAGCCTGCTGTGAGTGGAAGTGTGAGCAAATGGGAGTGTGTGGGTGAATGGAAGTGCGATTGAAGTGTGCTCACACTGAAGGGTAGTCGTGTGTAAGACAGCTATTGAGTGGGAATGTGAGTGCGTCGTGTGAACAAATGCAGGCGTGAGAAAGTGATCTGTAAGAACGCAGGCATCGGGCCTGCGCTTAGGCATCAGGGAAGCAGTAGGAAGCAGGGGAAGGGAGAACGGGGTCCTTGCTCAGGAACAGACATAAGGGGGCTCATGCGGCGGTACCATCTATCATTGATTGACATACTTGCTACCATCATCAGGCTTTATGAGATGACCATGATGAAAGCAGATAGTTTTCTCCTCTCCTAAATGGTCACACCACTACAGTGAATGCTGGTTCACACAATAATTCTTTATCAGTTCACTAAGAAAATAATACCCTTGAAACCTTGTGAACGCCCTGCTTGCCCTGGTGCATATCCCAGGAAGGCAGAAGCAAGTGTAGCTGAAAGGGGCCCCCTGTCGAGGCTTGGGCGTATGAAGGCTGCAAGATTCAAAGGGTCCCCGATACTCCGGTATGAGCACCAGAAGTCATGAGTGGGGGCGGTTAACGTATGGATTGGACTCTTGCCCTTCTGCAGCAGCAGAATGCCTTTCTTGCCTAGGCTAGTGTCCCTTTGTGGTGCGTGTTTTCCGGCGCTCAGCACGTGCCGCTTTCGGTGCACATATTCCTGAGGGTGCTGCAGGTAGAGGGTCATTGCCCAGGTACACTCAGGTATGGACACCATGGAGAGCTACAGCAGAATGGGACACACAACCATATACTGGCCGTCTTTGACATACCGTGTTGCCCCCCATTCTCACATACACCACCAGGTTGGTGCTTTCTCTGACTGCCCTCAAAATAGACCTTCCCAGTAGATGTACTACCCTCAGTGTACGCTTGGCCTGCCAAGGCTGCAGCTTACCCTGCATGGGCGGATACACACTCACGGCGACTGCCTACTGTGGCTGCCTAGCCGGTCTGAGGCACACTTAGCATGCACAGCGCAGATGATCGAAGTGTGACGGGGCTGTGAGGAGGAGTCCTGCGGGTGGTGTCACATGCTTCGCGGAGGGTTATGCGGTTGTGCATGCTGAAGCAGCTCATTGAATAATTCAACAAGATAATGTGGGATCTGCCCCGAAACAGTGGCTTCTATTTCCGCACTGTTGTTTAACTCATAAGTACTGCTATCTCGCTCAGGCCTGCAGTCAAATATGTAATCAAACAAATATGCAAAATCTGTAGCAATTTTACGACTCACTCTATTTTGCCTGCCACTACAAAATGCTATGAAGAGACCATCATGCTGCACTAAGGAGAACCTGAGGCCAGAGCACATTCATCACTTAAGAGGCATTGATTGGTACAGATACCGTACAGTAGCAGAAAACACGCAGCCTCGTAGAAATAACACCGGCCTTCCGCGTTGTAGTTTTTACCTAACTTTTCAAAGCGTTCCCATTACAGTTTGCATTGCATTGCCTGCTCAGCAATCTCGTTGCTATCTCTGAATAATTGTAAAACTGATCTGTTTAGAATGGGACCAGATTTACCGTACCACACTAACTGCCCACCACTGCGACCCCCCCAACGGGAATCATCCTTTATAACGCAACTTTTACCACGCAGTGCCTTTACGACGCAACTTTTACAACGCAAACCATTACAACGCATTGTGCTGGGGGGCGCTCTAGGATAGGGAATAAGTTTAATTTACTGTCCAACACCTTCCCTAGTGTCCACGGGGACTGGAGTTGGAATAGTAAATTAAACTATTCACTATCCAGCGCCCCAAAGCACTATGCATTGTAATGGTATTCGTTGTAAATACCGCGTTGTAAAGGCATGCGATGTAAAAGTATGCGTTGTAACGTCATACATCCCCCCCAACACACGAGATCACTGAATTGTACTGATAAAGCAGAAGATAATTGTATGTTATGGTTACAAGGCCGGTGTCATGTGTCTAAAACCCAGTGACGCCATTAAAGCCAGGAAATGATGGGGAGGAGGCAAAGGAAAGGGGGGAATAATGGAAATTTGGGGGGAAGAAGTAGGGGGAGATAACAAAAATGATGTTGTGTTCACTCATAAGCTTGTTAAGGATCCATTTTCCCCTTTATGAGAAGGTCCATGTACACCATTGTACAGTAACCCAGGTCTGTGAGGTGCAGCACTCGTAGATATTTCGTGCAAGAGAGTTCTCAAAATGCATTTGTGAGAAAATTCATGGAGGCCCCCCAGTGCTTCCCAAACTGTTGCGGCTAATGTAGCTGAGATCTTCTCCATGATCAGGGTGTGGTACAGCTTGTGAAGCCAGTCAATATCTTCCAGCTTGTCGCCCGTACCCCAATGACCGTTTACTGTTTGCATGTGAATTACAGATGCCCAAGTTGTAGGCGTTGAAACAGCTGTGCGGGAAAGGAGAAGCTCCAGAAAAAGACCCAGCGCCATTAGCACATGTAAAATGTTTTTAGATACATATTGTTCATACTGACTGCTGAGACATGGTTAGATAAGTCCCTGTTGCCCTCAGATTCCTCCAAATTAAAATCCGGTTTCATCTGCTTTCTTACATCAAAACAAGTGATTTTTGTTGGCTATTAGGGCTCAGTGCACTTTACCACCACTAACCAGTGCTAAAGTGCTTGCGCTCTTTCCTTTCAAACATGGTAAAATTGGCTTACACCAAATTGGCAATTGTAATTTACTTGTAAGTCCCCAGAATGTGGTTCTACATGTACCCAGGGACTGTACATTAAATGCTGCTAGTGGACCTGTAACACTTATTGTGCCACCCACTTAAGTAGGCTATTTAAAGATGTGTCATGTCAAGGCCAGGGCCTTTGTGTTAATTGTTCCTGCTTTCTGGCCAGGGTGCCATTTGAGACATTTCCATGCCTTCTGTCAGCCTGGGTGCTTATGTGTGACGTTTCCATGCTTTCTGGCCTGGGTGCTTAATTATGTGTGCTATTTCCATAGTTTCTTACCTCAGTGACCTGGAGCTAGAGGCTCATGTGTGACCTGCTTTCAGTTCCCAGTCCGGCCCTGTGTTCAGCCGTGGCAGCCAAACTTCCAGCCTGCATTGGCTCCATGGTCTCCATTGTCCTCCGCATCTGTGCCAACTCTGTGCTGTCATCGCTGGAGCCTGTCTGACTATACAGTTCTTGTATCCGAGAAATGGCTCAAGCGATGTCAGCCAAGGATTGTTGGAGAGCATGGAGCGGACAGCGGGTGTCCGCTAGGGACTGTAAGTGGTCCCTGGTGGGATTCAGACACCCATGTATGGCATCTAGTATGGCAGCCATGAGGTCGTACCCCATCCGCAGCTGATCAGCCATCAGTCTTCGCCTGGAACCCTAACACATGGCATTGGAATACCATGTGTTGGTCGTGGGGGTCCTGGGAGACAGCCATAGTGGTGTGTGCTTCCTGTTGTGTTGCATGTGCAGGGGGTGGGGTCACCTCGATGCAGCTGGGCTGCCCTGCTCCTGGAGGTGAGGTGCAGAGGCTGTATTTTGGCTGCAGCCATGCTATCGGCCATGCAGTGTCACTTGCATTGTCAGTGTTGCTCACAGAGTCGCTGCTTTTCTGGATTCAGCACATTTGCATGGGTAGGTTGTGGGATTGGTGATAGGGAGGGGGCACCTTTGTGTACATAGGGGATGGGGACCTACTTAGTGTTTCTATGTGTGCTGCAGTGTGCCAAGGGTATCAGGGACATGTTCCACAGTCATTGTGGGTGTGCAGTGTGCTACACATGATTGTGCATGTGTGCCATTGTGCCATTCATTTTATGCAGTCATTCTTTCACTTTTGCCTCCAGGCTGCAGCAGGCTTCCTTGTGCTGCGGCTGTCTGTTTGTGCTCTGTTCATGGGTGCAGTGACTCCCCTCGGCCACAGGGTGGCAGTGCTGCAATACTTGCATCCGGCATCTTTCCTAACGCTACCAATGTTCTCGCTGCTCTCACCAGGACCAGAGGGAGCTGCAGCACCGCAGCCACCTTCACTCCCATGCCCTAGCAGTTCTTCTCATGCTGCCACACTCATCCCGCCAAGTCTCTCTACGGGTGGGGCCGTCACTCTGCACTGTGCTCTGCAGCAGACCCACCCGCTCACTTCTGATACTTTGGCTGCCAGGTAAGGCCACAGCGCGGCACTACTCTTTATCTTCTCGTGTGCCCGGTAGGCAAATTTCCCCTTAGCACTTTTCATTGAAGGCTGCCTGGGCTGGCACCTCATGTGCAGCACCAGAATTGGCGGGCGCTGCCTCTCACTGGTGTTGGAACAGCCACGCCTTTTTTTCACCTGTGGCGTTACTGTCACCAGCCGAATGCTACTGAGACAATGGAATCAGCTTGAAAAATACAAATTCAATACCACAAATATGGTGGGATGTCTGCTGCACTCCACAGCAGCCACCAGGTTCTGCTGGCCACACCACTTCCTCCATTAATCCTCCGGCATGTGCAGCAGGGGTGCCACTCTCCTAACCCGCACGGCATCTGCCCCTCCTCACACCAGTTGACCTCTCACTTGCACCGGGTGAGTAAGACAGGCATACACATGGTCCTGAGGGGGAAGGCCAGCTGCTTCGCATTCTTTTCCCAGGCTGCCACAACTCTCTTGGCACTGCAGCACTCTGATTGTGCGCTGCCTCGTTACATACAGGGCTGCAGGGCCGGACTGGGAACTGAAAGCAGCCCTGGCAAATTTCAGCAGACCAAGCCCCATCCGGCGCGTAGCGAGCGAGCGCAGCGAGCGAGCTTGACTGCTACTAGGAGGGTTTGGGGGGGAGAACCCCCCAAGAACATTTTGGAAAACGACAGACCGAAATAGTGAATTTTACAGCACATTTTTTATTACATATTCAATTTTATCAACTTCGCCTGGAACCCTAACACATGGCATTGGAATACCATGTGTTGGTCGTGGGGGTCCCGGGAGACAGCCATAGTGGTGTGTGCTTCCTGTTGTGTTGCATGTGCAGGGGGTGGGGTCACCTCGATGCAGCTGGGCTGCCCTGCTCCTGGAGGTGGGGTGCAGAGGCTGTCAATGCCTACAACTAGGGCATCTGTAATTCACATGCAAACAGTAAACGGTCATTGGGGTATGGGCGACATGCTGGAAGATATTGACTGGCTTCACAAGCTGTACCACACCCTGATCATGGAGAAGATCTCAGCTACATTAGCCGCAACAGTTTGGGAAGCACTGGGGGGCCTCCATGAATTTTCTCACAAATGCATTTTGAGAACTCTCTTGCACGAAAAATATCTACGAGTGCTGCACCTCACAGACCTGGGTTACTGTACAATGGTGTACATGGACCTTCTCATGAAGGGGAAAATTGATCCTTAACAAGCTTATGAGTGAACACAACATCATTTTTGTTATCTCCCCCTACTTCTTCCCCCCAAATTTCCATTATTCCCCCCTTTCCTTTGCCTCCTCCCCAGCATTTCCTGGCTTTAATGGCGTCACTGGGTTTTAGACACATGACACCGGCCTTGTAACCATAACATACAATTATCTTCTGCTTTATCAGTACAATTCAGTGATCTTGTGTGTTGGGGGGGATGTATGACGTTACAACGCATACTTTTACATCGCATGCCTTTACAACGCGGTATTTACAATGAATACCATTACAATGCATAGTGCTTTGGGGCGCTGGATAGTGAATAGTTTAATTTACTATTCCAACTCCAGTCCCCATGGACACTAGGGAAGGTGTTGGACTGTAAATTAAACTTATTCCCTATCCTAGAGCGCCCCCCAGCACAATGCGTTGTAATGGTTTGCGTTGTAAAAGTTGCGTCGTAAAGGCACTGCGTGGTAAAAGTGCGTTATAAAGGATGTTTCCCGTTGGGGCGGGGGGTCGCAGTGGTGGGCAGTTAGTGTGGTATGGTAAATCTGATCCCATTCTAAACAGATCAGTTTTACAATTATTCAGAGATAGCAACGAGATTGCTGAGCAGGCAATGCAATGCAAACTGTAATGGGAAAGTTTTGAAAAGTTAGGTAAAAACTACAACGCGGAAGGACGGTGTTATTTCTACGAGGCTGCGTGTTTTCTGCTACTGTACGGTACCTGTACCAATCAATGCCTCTTAAGTGATGAATGTGCTCTGGCCTCAGGTTCTCCTTAGTGCAGCATGATGGTCTCTTCATAGCATTTTGTAGTGGCAGGCAAAATAGAGTGAGTCGTAAAATTGCTACAGATTTTGCATATTTGTTTGATTACATATTTGACTGCAGGCCTGAGCGAGACAGCAGTACTTATGAGTTAAACAACAGTGCGAAAATAGAAGCCACTGTTTCGGGGCAGATCACAGATTATCTTGTTGAATTAATCAATGAGCTGCTTCAGCATGCACAACCACATAACCCTCCTCGAAGCATGTGGCACCACCCGCAGGACTCCTCCTCACAGCCCCGTCACACTTCGATCCTCTGCGCTGTGCATGCTAAGTGTGCCTCAGACCGGCTAGGCAGCCACAGTAGGCAGGCGCCGTAAGTGCGTATCCGCCCATGCAGGGTAAGCTGCAGCCTTGGCAGGCCAAGCGTACACTGAGGGTAGTACATCTACTGGGGAGGTCTATTTTGAGGGCAGTCAGAGAAAGCACCAACCTGGTGGTGTATGTGAGAATGGGGGACAACACGGTATGTCAAAGACGGCCAGTATATGGGTGTGTGTCCCATTCTGCTGTAGCTCTCCATGGTGTCCATATCTGAGTGTACCTGGGCAATGACCCTCTGCCTGCAGCACCCTCAGGAATATGTGCACCGAAAGCGGCACGTGCTGAGCGCCGGAAAACACGCACCACAAAGGGACACTAGCCTAGGCAAGAAAGACATTCTGCTGCTGCAGAAGGGCAAGAGTCCAATCCATACGTTAACCACCCCCACTCATGACTTCTGGTGCTCATACCGGAGTATCGGGGACCCTTTGAATCTTGCAGCCTTCATACGCCCAAGCCTCGACAGGGGGCCCCTTTCAGCTACACTTGCTTCTGCCTTCCTGGGATATGCACCAGGACAAGCAGGGCGTTCACAAGGTTTCAAGGGTATTATTTTCTTAGTGAACTGATAAAGAATTAATGTGTGAACCAGCATTCGCTGTAGTGGTGTGACCATTCAGGAGAGGAGAAAACTATCTGCTTTCATCATGGTCATCTCATAAAGCCTGATGATGGTAGCAAGTATGTCAATCAATGATAGATGGTACCACCGCATGAGCCCCCTTATGTCTGTTCCTGAGCAAGGACCCCGTTCTCCCTTCCCCTGCTTCCTACTGCTTCCCTGATGCGCAGGCCCGATGCCTACGTTCTTACAGATCACTTTCTCTGCATTTGTTCACACGACGCACTCACATTCCCACTCAATAGCTGTCTTACACATGACTACTCTTCAGTGTGAGCACACTTCAATCGCACTTCCATTTACCCACACACTCCCATTTGCTCACACTTCCACTCACAGCAGGCTGTAGCAGTCACAAACATATTTTTACACATACATTTGCACTCAGTACCATTCATGAACACCAACGTTCACACATTTGCGCCCGTGCAGACAATCCCACTCCCAGACAACGCACACACACGGAGGCTTTTGGGCATGCTGGCATTTTCCTACATTGGCCCGAACCCTCATTCACACTGGTTCACACACTCCCATTTGCTCACACCTCCACTCCCAGGCTGTAGCAGTCACAAACACATTTTTACACATACTTTCGTACTCAGTACCATTCATGCATAGCTGCCAAGGTTTCAGATTACATATGTGTGACATTTTCGGAATTTCACTGTAATTATGAGTGACATTCAACGACTATGAGTGACGCTTTCTCGCAAACATAAATCAAGCAATGGCGACGAGGGAAATTACACACATTTGAGCAACGAGAACCTCTAAGATTATCTTTAAACTGCTGCAAAGCATAGGTAATGGAGGATCAGTCCTCCTCAACATGTGCCAAAAGCAATACCACATCCTTCAGCTTTGTCTCACGCACATACTCCTTCAAAACACAAACTCTACTCTTCAAAACGCTCTCATACACTAGCATAATTTCTTCTAATCCTACACTTTATACTTGCTAGCCCTACAGTAAAGCAGATCATGGACATGTGTCCACCCAGTGTAAAATTGCCATACCTTCCCAGAGTGATCATTAAATCCAGACGTCTTCCTGTAAACTATTGCTGAAACTGGGCAGATGGTGAGTGGTACTGAGTACCTGCACTACTTTCATTTAAAAGGGAGAGCATCTGTAATTCTCAGCAATGCTCTAAGATTTAATGAGAGAACTACTCCAGAGGAGGAAATATGTATTGTGGATAAGTAACAACAGCACTTTTTGTATGTTTTCATTTAAAGTACTGCGTGCACCATTTATTTATTTATTTATTTTTTTGCATTTATAATGCGCGCAGATACCCACAAAGGGTTTCCCGGCGCCAGGACTAAGAGACCGACAACGCAGAAAGCAACACGGCCAAAGATCACAATTATTTGTTGAAAAGCCAGGTTTTGATGCTTTTCTTAAAGCTGGCAAAGTTCTCCTCCTTTCGTAGAGCAGGGGGAAGGGAGTTCCAAAGGGCTGGTCCCAGATGGGAAAAGGATTTCCCTCCCACTCTGGCCAGTTTAAATCTAGGAACCACAAAATTTGCTCCATTTGAAGAACGGAGATTGCGTGCAGGAGAATAGGGCCTAACTAGTTTTTGCAAATACTTTGGTGCGGTTCCTGCCTTGATCTTAAACATATAGGTCAAGGCTTTGAACCGAACACGGTTCTCAACCCTGAGCCAGTGCAGGTCCTTAAGGTGCTTCGAAATCCTTGCTGTCCTGGGGATTTTACACAGCAGCCTGGCTGCGGAGTTCTGGACTAGCTGAAGCCGCCTGATCACGGCTAAGTTGGAACCCAGGTATAGGATGTTACCGTAGTCAAGCCTAGATGTAATGAGTGCATTGACTACGGTCTTCTGGGTATCAACAGGCAGCATCCAGATAATCTTCCGCAGCCATTTGAGGATAGTGAAGCAAGTGCCAGCCACTTTATTGACCTGCTGTTTCATCGATAGTGTGTCATCGATGCACACCCCTAAGTTTCTGACCTGGGTAGCCGGAATAGGAAAAGCGCCCAAAGATGGCGGCCAATGAGTATCCTGCCACAGGTCTCTATTTTTACGTAAGAGAAGGACCTCCGTCTTCTCCCCGTTGAGCTTCAGCTGGTTCGTTGACATCCAGCTGAAGATTTCATGAAGACCTAGTTTCAGCGCAGAGGGGGATGAAGGCTCCGAGTTGGTGAGCTCATTTCACCATTTCACAGCTATACATCACTCTCCCAACTGCAGACATCACTCTGTGGGCACGGATTGAGAGCCCCTTGTGCACAGGCCACTAACCAACTATTGGGATTAATGGGTTCTGCTAAATTGCCAATCGCCTGAATTGGTGCTGGCATTGGTCTGACAGCAGCAGACTGGGCCTCTCTTGACTTTTGGGGCTCAGTGCTGCATTAAAGAGTTGACAGGCTGCAGAATCCACCTTCCCAGCTGCTAGTTCAGGTCATCAAGAAGTCACAGGCTCTGGTCTGCTGTGCCTCTTCAAATAATACAACACAGCCCTCGCCTGGACGGACACATGTGCCCAGACCATTCCTGGAACACACGTCACGTGGAGCCAGGGCAGGTTAAGAATGCTTTGTATGACAGGCCTGCTTAGACCACGGGAATCTCTGCTTGGGAACCAGGGACTGGGAAGGCAGCAGTAGCACAGCAGGACTTAAAAACATTCCTGCCTGGTGTCAGTGCACGCGATCTCCTCCACAGCAGAGTAGCACTGAGAGGTCGCCCAAGGACTGGAGGCCCTCAGTCAGGGCCCGAAATTATATTTAAATTGTAGTTAGCGTTTTAAATAAATACATGAATAAAGAGCTGACTGGAGCCTAACATGCCGCAGTACCACCCTGAGCCTGGGAGAGCAGTGAGCAGAGCTACAGGCTTAGTGTCTGTCAGGCTGTAAAGTTTGAAAACGATTAATACTTCAGTGAGCCACACAGCAGCCTCTCCGTGATAACACTGTCAGTCTACAATTGTAAATGTGACCTTTCGTTTCCGACTAAGTCCAGTCGCAGGGCAGCAGCACGATGAAGCACACTGACCAAGTGGGTACAGGCAGTGCCGTGAGAGTAGTGCCTGCCACTAAAACTAAATAAAACTAAATAAACATGTGTAACTCCACCGCGGCCCCGCCCAGCTCAGGAGAAACTTAACTACCAGGCTCCCCTCTCTCATAAAATGAACACACTTTAGCAGTCATGAGTGATGCCGCGTTGTCACGTGAACCCAGGGCAGGGAACGCTCAGCAGTCCCAAGACACCCCCTCCACCCCCCTCCCCCAGGCGGCGACCCCCCTCCGCCCCCTTCCCCCAGGCGGCCGGACCTTCGCATGCCTCCTAAATGTATTAAGGGCAGCACTGCACAGAGTAGTACACTGTCATACCAAAAAGTCTATCCAGTGCTTAATTTGAATCCGCTCTGCTCGCAACAGCCCCTGCCTGGCCCCTGCCTGGTACTGAAGCGCAGCCTTGACCCTAAACTCAACTGCAAGCAGCAGGCTGTGACTAAGCTGTGGTGTACTATTATAGCCTAGGAATAATGGCGCGCTCTGCCTCTAAAAGGTATAAATTTTGAGATACCTGAGTGAGTGCTGTGAGGGACCTTTTCAGGCCTCCAGCCGCGATGACTCTCACCTGGGAATGTGTGCGGTCCGGGAGTCGACTCGCACGGTAATGAGGCCCCACTGCCCCCTTCACAGTCTAGTACAAGTCCAGGCCAGGGCACAGGAGATTGCAAAAATGAAAGCAACACTCACCTGGCGGCTGGCGGCCAGCACTAGCAGACATTCGGCAGCAGGACACTGGGACAGGGCAGGGGGCTAAAAATAATTAAATTATGGGTGGCGAGCGAGGGCCTCTCGTTGTCACGGTCCTGCGCTAGCCCCAATGCGCATGTGTCACCTCCAACAGCCGCGCCCGGCCCGCCCCACCCCCCTAAAGTGGGCGAACTGAAGAGTAAGAGCAGGCCGGGCAGTGGAGGCATCTACGCGCTGCGTGCGCACGCAACCCACCCACCCTCTAAAATGGCACTGTTGCTTGTAATGCATTATTTATCCAGCAGAGATTCATTAAATTGCATTTTTTTCCACACGGACTCAGAGCTCGGAGAGAGTGAAACGCAGGCACGCAGCAAAGTACAGTAGTAGGTAAGTGACTACTACTGTACTGAGTGTACAAAAAAACGGCCTTTAGCAACAAAACCGCCCCCCCAGCCAAAAACCGGCCCCCACCCCTGGCAGCCGACCGGGGGATTGCCCGGTGCCCGGCATTACCAGTCCGGGCCTGGCTGAACACCAGCGAGATATAGCTGAAATCTTCCATGCCCTGCAGATCCTCATCTTGCCATTGCTGCCCCAGAGCCTGTCCCCGATAACTGCTGCAGGAACTTCGACATACACATCTCCGCCCCATGATGTGTCATTGGCACACAGTGATGCAGCCATACCACCTTTGCCCCCTGATGGGTAAGTGACACACAGTCGATGCAGCCATACCACCACACTCACCGGACACAGAAGACATATCAGAGGAGTAAGATGTGGATGGTAATGACTGTGTGAGGAAGGAGGTAGTAGCACCCATCCCCGCCATATGGCCTGTCCCTGCCTGGTTCAGCCCTATGCATCATGCCCTGGAAAAACACCTCCCACCGTCCGCCGAAACACTCTGCGACATTCACCTGGACGCCGACATGGACTGCCATATCTGCTCTGGTTACCAATGACACAGCAATCCGGCTGCAGACTTAACTCTTCCTCTTCTGATTAACTTTTCATTCCCCCAAGGACTCTGGTTGGCCCACCACTGGGCAACCATGTAATGTGGGCTTGGCATGGCCATGTACTGCTCCAGCTCCGTCACTCCACAGAATGTGAATAAAATATTCCAAATCACACAGATGTGTAATGTCTATGTTTACTCAAGTATAAAAGTATGGATGAATATAGGGACATTGATTGCACTAAAAGGTGCACCCTGGTAAATGACATCAATGCGCATGTTTGACCCTGACCCACTTGGCCAATTAGATGACTGTGAAGGTGTAAACTAGCTGTGGCCTCATTGCACAAGAAGAACAATCTCGCAACCCCCCAACGTAGACCCACGTCCATGTATTAAATAGGGCTGTGTGTAGAAATGTCAAATTCGGTAGCAGGCCTAAAGTAGTGTCCCCCATCACATGTGACAACAGAACATCTCTTCGCATACCTACTCACACACATCTGTGTGGACACAGCCTAGTTTGATGGATGACATTGATCCACATGGCAAGAAGTTGGACACCATACTCACATTGCTGAAGACACGTAAGAGCACAGGTCTACCAGCAACTATCCCAACCACAATGTCTGACTCACAGAGGTGGAGCTGTCAATAGGGACTCACCCCCAATGTAAATGCAGCTGTCAGTCCCTCCCTGTATACGGACAATGCTCATTGAGGCACACGATTTGTCATTCTAATCAACCCTCATCACAGTTGAACACTAGTGAAGTTGCATAGACTTTATTAGCATGTGCGTGTCAGTAGGGGCAAGGCAAAGGCCACAACATGCAGACCAATGCTTACAACACTTACAGGCAGCATAGGAACATGTCGAGGTGCAAGAAATGGGGAGGCAAAATGAACAAAAATCATTACGGATGGCAACGCTCTCAGCACACCTTGCCTTGCTGGACGAGTCATGTGATGTTTGGCATCTGCTCATTGCCCCTTGTCAGGGGACATGACTCACAGCCCATGGGATCTGCATAGTGCTGTACCACCGGACAGCACCAACTGTGTGCTCTGCTGACAGTGAACAGGTGAAAGGGTCCAACAAGGTCACATGTCGTACTACATTTTCATGTGTGTACTCTCCCTCCAGCAGTATGTCAGATTTAGGAACATTGCCAAATTACGCTGTGCAGCTCCGCCCATGAGACTGCATCACCTTGCACGGGTGTGTACCAACACGCGTAGGTGAAAACACATGCATTCTGAGTCCGGGCGAATGCAGACATGTCCACTGTTGTGGTGGGATATGTGACCATTCCTCCAAGATGCAACAAGGTGTTGGGACCTGTGCTCTGGGCGACAATCAGTTGTGGCTGCAGGAACATAGTAGCTCGTCCATGAATGCGAGCGCAGCTTCATGGGCAATCAGTTCCAAGAGTATGTCGTTGCTGAGTTCAACAAACACAAGGGAGAGCCAATCCATTAACTTTTCCGGACAGATGTGCTCTGTCCATGCCGTTTCACCAATCCCCAACACACCCCAATAGGGGAGCACCTGGTCACTGCACACAATGACTTGTGCAATCTCCCATCCACAACTGCCAGCACATACGCCAAATATCAGGGCATCCCATGCACAGGTATCACGGTTACACTCCTGTTCGTGGGCCAACAGGGGGTGCACACACAAGTCATAATCCAGTTCAGCTACCGTTGTGTTGGATAGGCAGATATCCAAGGGCCACTCGAATGTGCCTGATCGACAGTGGAACCAGGGCTGGATGCAGGTGACGTACGCAAGACAGAAGCTCAGACAGTAACTGATGCGCAACACTGCCAGTGACAGTGATCCCAACAGATGCAGCATTCGTGCACGTTACAGTTCCACGTGACAGGGATTGTGCATGTGCCCGGGATGGCCTGCCATTACATTTGTTGGTCTCGTAGCACCTGCACTCCTCAGACCAGCGGCAGTTATGTGGATCATATGCCACAGCTCGGAGCAATGAGTCGTATGTGTGTGCAATGTTTGTTTTTTACTTATGTGTCAAGGGCATCCCATGCAGGTGTACCTCAAGCAGGTACAACTGTGTGTGGGGTGTGGACACGTTGGTCTTTCATTAGTGCAGTTCTTGGTGTGGGAGTCATCAAAATCTGATATGGTATCTCACTCAGGGGGGTCCATCTGCATTCAAGACCAAGGTCGGAGGTTCAGATGTCCTTCCGCCTTGTGTATTGAGACAAAGGAGCTTTCATACCTAATATTAGTCTGACTACTGCTTTTTTTTTTTGAAATGTAATGTGGTCTTCTTGCTGCAATTGATGCCAGGCCTTAGACTTAGGGTGCACTAATAGCGATCCACTCAACCAACAGTAGGCATGTATGAGCCAAGAGCACAATTGGCCTTGAGCTCCTTGTACAATCTCTCTCTTTCTCACTCTTTCTCTCTCTCTCTCTCCCTCTTTCTCCCCCTCTCCCTCCCTCTCTTTCTCTCTCTCCCTCTCTTTCTCTCTCTCCCTCTCTTTCTCTCTCTCCCTCTCTCCCCCTCTCTCTCTCTCTCTCTCTTTCTTTCTCTCCCACTCTCTCTCTCCCTCTCTCTCCCTCTATCTTCCCCCCTCTCTCTCTTTCTCTCTCTCTCTCATTCTCTTCCTCTCTTTCCCTCTCTCCCTCTCTCTCCACCTCTCTCTCTCCCTCTCTTTCTCTCTCTCCCTCTCTCCCCCTCTCTCTCCCTCTCTCCCTCTCTCTCTCTCTCTTTCTCTCTCTCTCTGTCCTTTGATGAGTGCCTGACACACCTCCTTATATGAATTTTGTTGTGCAGGCTGTGACTTACTGATTGTCCAGGGATGACCCGCCATGACTCTTCCAAATAGTTGTTTAGAGTCAGATTTGATTGTGACATTTTGTTTGGACTTTCAATGGTGAATGAATGATTCTCCTTTTTCTTACCACACATGAATGTTAATTGTTGTAATTGTGCGACATCAGACTAATTATTTTGTTGATGATTTCGTGAAGTTGATGTGCAATATCTTGGTCCGGGGGTGTGGGACGTGCCCGGGGTAGGGCCTGGGAGAGTGGGGGACCTGGGGGGTGGTGGTGGGTGTTGTGGCCATCTTGGGTGTCCGAGCTGCATGATCATTGGCTCCATGGCATCTGTTGTTCTTCAGGTGTGGCTCTGGGCTGGGCTCCCTTTTATGGTGCAGGTTGTCATCCGACTTTACACCAGGTAACAGCAGGTGTTAAATCACTGCTGCTAACACGCCTCATCACCTGTTTTGTGATCTTATTGCAGATCTGGCTGGTCGTTGAGAATGTTGTGACGTGGTGTTGTCGTGGCTTTTTGCACGGGAACGCCTACTCTGCATATTATTAGCGTTAGTTGCCGGGTCATCTATGGTGATGTTTTTTGCAGCTGCTATCGCAACTAGACTGATGATATGAGCTGTTAGCACCAGCTTGTGAATGGGGCGATACATTTATCGTGACTTTTGCTGCAATAAAGTGCCGCTAACTCGGCGATGAGTCCTTGAGAATATACCCTATGGTGCCTGGGAGATGAAGCGCAGTCAGGAGTGTGCAAGACTGATGTGGCTGGTAGGTGAAGCAGTAGGAACCACCTGGTGGCATCATGTGGAACTGCTAAAGATAAAAAAGAATTGTTTAAGGCAAGGCAGGAAGGAATTGTGAGAGAAAGCATGTTGGAGTAGCATGCAGAAGCAATAGAATGCTAAAACTGCACCACATGACACCAGTGCCGACAGGCTTTAGAAGCGAGAGACAATATGGTTCCCAATGCAGGAAACCCAAGGAAGCTTAAGGCAGCTACCCAAGAAGTCCACTGATGGCAGAAACAGCCAAGCAGCAATGTCCGAAGGCAGCATGCCCTCAAGGAACAGAAGAATGCGCGCTGCACACATGTGCAGTGGCAAAATGACGCCAGGAGTGCACCGAAGACTGTGTCAGAGTAACTGACGGTCCAGGTTGATGCCCGAGACAGACAGCCCAGCAGGGAAGAGGACCCATGTTGTCACAGGGAGGGACAGATCCTGCAAAGCTGGCCCGAGTGGAGGCGGCAGACAGAGAGCCATGTCAGCGTAGTATTGAGGCGCCAGTTGTGCGCCCTCCGGAGAAGAGACCTGTGAGAAGTCAGAGAAGATGACCTGCGAGAGGTCAGCGTAGATGACCTGCGAGAGGTTGGAGCGTTTCAGTGTGCGCAATGAGATTTGTTTTATTTGTTTATTTCTTTACATTACTTCGGTCGGCCATGAGCCGGAGTTTACTACCCCTCACCCGGCCTCTCCCCCTTCCCGTCTCACCAACCCCACGGCACTCCCTCCACGGGCCGCTACTGAACCCTGGTAATAAAAGGGCCAGGCGCACTTGCCCTGGGCAGTTCCAGGAACCAGAGTCCCGTGTCTGTGTCATTATATGAGAATGGGGGCCTAGGGCCCCAGGCTATTACACATAGGTGGTCCATGTGCCTCCAGTGACTCATGGAACTATCAGGGAGCAACTCGCTGTTGGGGTCTCTGCGACATAGGTGGCTGACGTGATGCCATATTGGAGACCGGACACGCTGAGTTGACCATGGGACTCCTGTTATCTTTAACATCTGAAGCAGGGATGTACATTTGTGGAAATGCAAGCCCTGCAGCGAGCTGGACGGGTTGATGGCTGCGGCTGGCCACCTGCCTGTTTTACAGCCAAATTTGGCTGCTGGTCTATAATTTGGTATGTTACCTTTATAACGCAACTTTTACAACGCACTACCATTACAACGAAACTTTTACAATGCAAAAACTATTACAACGCATGTATTTACAACGCATGTTTTTACAACGTAGGTACCTTTACAACGCATACCATTACAACGTAAGTATTGGTAAGTATATAATTATAATTAAAATGTTATATGTTTTTTTTTTTAAGGGGTATATTTAGGGTTCAGGGTCAGTTTTGGGTTTTTGGGTAAAGGGGAATTTTTAGGGTTCAGTGTGAGTTTTACGTTTTTGGGTAAAGGGGTATTTTTAGGGTTCAGGGTCAGTTTTCAGTTTTTAGGTAAAGGGGTATTTTTAGGGTTCAGGGTCAGTTTTAGGTTTTTGGGTAAAGGGGTATTTTTAGGGTTCAGGGTCAGTTTTGGGTTTTTGGGTAAAGGGGTATTATTAGGGTTCAGGGTCAGTTTTGGGTTTTTGGGTAAAGGGGTATTTTTAGGGTTCAGGGTCAGTTTTAGGTTTTTGGGTAAAGGGGTATTTTTAGGGTTCAGGGTCAGTTTTGGGTTTTTGGGTAAAGGGGTATTTTTAGGGTTCAGGGTCAGTTTTGGGTTTTTGGGTAAAGGGGTATTTTTAGGGTTCAGGGTCAGTTTTGGGTTTTTGGGTAAAGGGGTATTTTTAGGGTTCAGGGTCAGTTTTGGGTTTTTGAATAAAGGGGTATTTTTAGGGTTCAGGGTCAGTTTTGGGTTTTTGAATAAAGGGGTATTTTTAGGGTTCAGGGTCAGTTTTGGGTTTTTGGGGTACAGGGGTACAGGGTAAAAATAAAGTAAAATTAAATTTAAATTAAATTAAGTAAATTAAATTAAATTACATTACATTACATTACATTAAATTATATTATTTCAATTAATTTACAATTAAAAAATTAATATATACTTACCAATACTTACGTTGTAATGGTATGCGTTGTAAAGGTACCTGCGTTGTAAAAACATGCGTTGTAAATACATGCATTGTAATAGTATTTGCGTTGTAAAATTTTTGTTGTAAAGGTATGCGTTGTAAAAGTATGCGTTATAACGTCATACATCCCTATAATTTGTGTGTGCTCCTAGGAAATCTTTAATTTAAGCAAAACTCAGGTCTTCTGTTGGCAATGAGTCCCAGGAGACGTTTGCTTCATGCCACGCTGAGATTTTGCCAACAGTCTTCACTAGATCTTTTTTGAAGAACTAGATAATTATCTAAGATTGAGATAACAGAGTGAATGCATCCGCCTGTGAAAGATGACTGACTGCTCCATGGCTGCAGGGTAGCTAGTACTGACCACCTGCAAGACGCAACGCATCAGTGGCAAGGTCAACTTGAAAACAGGGCCCACACTAAAACTACACACAACGGGTCTCAAGAGAGGTGAGGCGTGTTGTATTCTTGTCTCTTTAAGAAGAGAATGTTCAGCTGTAGAATGCCTGAATTCCTATGGTTCCAGTGAGAGTGAAACTGTCAGGGCCTTTGTGGCTGCTTTGTACTTGAATACTGAAATAAACTTTCACAAATAGCTCACCTTACGGAGCTTCATTCCTTGAGCACAGGGCGTTTTAGTGGCAACAAGTGATTGAGGATAAAATCTAAAGATCTCCATCTGCAGCTTTTCCTTTTGTGGTTGCAAAAGCACAGACAGTGCTGCCAACCTGAATGGATTTTTTTCTTTTTTGTTCTGAAACATTCACAATAAGCAGTTATCAAAGCCTCTGAATGAAATCTTGACCTTCAAAACTTTCTAAAGTGTGTAATTATATTTGGATGCAACATCCTTCTCACATGCCCCCTCATGCTCTGGCTCGCACCGCTGCTTCAAAGTACTTAATGTAGAGTGTGTTTTCTAGTGAAATGTGACACACACTATTCTCAGGGAAAAGCAAGGTCAAATAAGAAATTAATCAACCAGTGATTGTACAAGCCTAGTATGTGACTCCCCTTAATTAATTTACGATTAATGCTGTAATGTGCATCTGTTTCCCGTGATATCATTGGAATATTTAATTAAAATAGAGAAAAGACCAACGAGGTGCGGCTAGTTCTACACTGTGCAGTGTAATTAACCCCTCCCATGCTGGTGACGGAACCGCTCCGTCACCAGCCATGGACGCGCTGTGCTGATGACGGAGCGGTTCCGTCACGGCCCGCTCGGCGCGCCTGCGCGGTGCGGATTCCGCGCCTGCACTGGACGTTCCATTGAGCAGGCTGGGCCGTGACAGAACTTCTCCGTCATAAGCACAGCGCACCCGAGGCTCGTGACGGAGCGGTTCCGTCACGAGCATGGGAGTGCCGCGCGGCCTCCCTACCACCCTAGCGCTGCGGCGGAATTGCCGCTGCAGCGAAGGGGTTAAAAAATACTGTGCACTGCTTACTGTAAATAACAACTGTGGCTACGGTTGTACAGTATGTAGGATGTTTATGTGTGCTAGGTTCTACTTGTAGATGTAAAGACATGAAGGATGAATTGGGAGAGACCAATTAGTAAATCTTACCTCAAGTTTAAACATTTCAGATAAACTCTTGAGCATGAAAGAACCTAGCCTTGAAAGAGTTCATCTGTTGCTAAGAGACTTGAGAGCACTTTATCCTACTTAAAAGTATTGAACCTCCAAAATACAAAAGAACAACAAAATGTGGATGTGTTACCAGAATGATCCAAGAATGTTAGCACTATGTCTAGTAAGAAAAATGACAAGTGAAGTCATACATTTCCTGACAATTCTTATACAAAAAACAAGGTCAATTGCTTTAGGTGTGGAAGTTATAAAGACAGAGCATCTTTCTGCATCAAAAACTAGGTGTTTGTTGAGTGCTGCATCGCACATGATGCACATAAAGCAAACAGTTACATATGTATGATGTTGCTGTTGGTCTTTCTTATCCTTCCTGAGTATACACCATGAAAGTTTATGTTGGTGTGGTTTTACGGATGGAGTGTTACACTGTATTGCTATTTATTTATAACAACTTAAGTAACCACACTAAATGATATCGTGTGTTTGTACTACTCATTGAACTGCAACAATTCCACATTCCGCTGATGTTATTCTTGCTTGTATGCTTCTAGTGGCAAAAGAGAAAATACATCATCCACAGTAATGCCAGACAGAAGGCCTGTAAACAACTTGATGCATGACTGACTACGCAACACAGGCATCTCTCCAGCTTGTGAATTTAAGTGCCACTGCCAACTGATAGGTTAAAGATGGTCCCAAAGAAATGTGCTGCCAAGAAAGTGGTCTATGGAGAGGAGAAGATGGAGATTTCCACCACTGGCATGCTGACCAAAACATTTTTTGGAAAACTTGTGTGCACAGGCCAATGGTGAGCAAGCTAAGAGTAGCACTCCTGCATCAACAGCACCCCACCCAACCTAAGCCCAGTACCATATCTGTCAGTGAGGCCGCCACTGTGATCATGTCGAAGCAGACGAGTACTGACATTGAATTGTATTTTTACTTTTGCCAAGTAGTACACAATCATTTCAGGAAACAGAGGAAAGTGGACAGCAGCCTCAGCCAGCAATAGTACATTTGCTTAATGTTGGTGAAGAACAGCAGGTTAAGCTTCCTTCCAAGCAAGAAGTAGAACCTCCACTTTTTGAATTATTGACTCCCAGATCTCCAGCAAGGAAAATGAAGGGCACCACTCCACCACTTTCTCCAAGCACCAAACAACCAATATGAAAAAACACCTCACAAGTGGGAGGAGCACCTTAAAAAAATTGCTGAACGTAGTGATGGTGGTGGAGAGGAGAGCCAGGGAACATCAGCTACAAGTACAAGTCCAATCATGGTGGAAGGTGATAATAAAGACTAAGAGGGTAACATCTTCATGCAAAGCAGCCCTATCCCCAGCAGTACGCTAGCAGATTCACCCAACTCTGCGTCTTCACAATGGCACAAGATTCGGAGTGAGATGAAGACACCACAGCATTCAGTGACTGCCCCATCATGATGCACATTGAGTCCACCACCACCATCAATTTCTCGAAAGACGCATGTGTCAGTGGCCCAGAAAAGAAGAAAATCCAGGCAACTAATACGGGCATGGTTATGCAGGAGGGGCCCTACAAGCGGAACCACCCATCCACACATTTGTACAATGGGAAGCTGGCAAATATGATAGCCCTGGACCTCCTCCCTTTTTCCTTAGTAGGAGAAGTGGGATTCTTAGAATGTAATCAATACAAAAAGGTATGCAGTTCTAAGAAGGGGAGAGGGAGAGGACAACAGGACTGGGTGGGCGACACTCCAAAAGTTATAGGAGGAAGGGGGGATTCCTCCTATTGGAATTAATGCCCTCACACACCCAGCAGGGTGTCATGCTTCATCATAGGGTATGTTCCTCATCAGATCGGCGTGCAATACCTTACGGGCTCCTTGTGAGGGGCTCTTTGCAGAACTTTTATTCCAAAGTGCCATTGGGTGCCGTGTGGGTATGCGACCTTGGTGTGTTGATGGATGTGATGAAAGTGAGTACTCTTAGTGGTAATTTAAAAACGGACGTGGAAGCTCTCCAGAAAATTATTTTAATCAGCGTGACTTCCAACCCACTTCAAAACAGGGGGGCGCACTGCTGAAGTAATGTTTCAGGGATGGCACAAAGTCAAATGGTCAACATGTTTCTCGCCTGAGTAGACCTCAGATCTAGTGGCAATTCGCCAGGACCAAAGTTCTAAAAAGCTATCTACAAAGTGGTTGGTTGTCTGGTAATGTGACCCTGATTAACCAAACCTAAAACCTACAGTGTGGTACCTGAATTTGGATGACCGACCTATAAAAACAAAATATTAAACATTAAACATATAAATCATCAATATAGTCCAAAGTCAACCATGAGCAACATGGAATGTCCCCTAGAGATATGGCATACAGTAAACCCTTCGTGATATATTGTAAATAAAAAGTGTCAAGCACATTGGTTAAAAAGAGCTAGTTGTTAATTAGCTCATTAAAAAAGTGTGGTGGAACAACAACTACCGTGGTGGTAGCAGAAAAAGTTATGACACTCACCCCTTTGGGGTTGGCAACAATCAACAACAACTCTCGGCAGGGAGGATACTGGGAATTACGTAGTGTCCTAAACAGAGTTGTGCAGGGAAGAAAACAAATAGGCTAATTTTTAGCAATTACAATGAAAGGAATGAAGTAAGCAGGGCAAGGACAAGCAAAAATCAACGCGGGTGCTACTGCAATGGTCAAGAGTTCAACAGGGATACCCATGCTTGCTTAGCGGCAAATACGATGTCAGACCTACCCAGAATCGGGGCAGTGTGGAGTGCAACAGGTGGTGCTTGTTTTCTACTCCATGGCATGGTGGAAGTAGAAGGAGACCACTGGGATTATAGACTAGATTATAATCGGGCACATAGAGGGGCGGAATTGGCCGCCATCTTGAAGTGTGTATTGGATGTTAACTATGCTATCTCTCTAAATGGGTGCCATTTTGAACAGTGTTAATGCTAATAAATAGCAAGTTATTATATAGTCTAAGATGGATCGTTAGGTAAAAGCAACAAGTAAGGTTTAAGATATGAAATGCAGAGGACCCGTATGAATGGCCAGACGCTATTGTTGAGTTATAGCATCATAAATATTCCCATGTATGCAAATGGTATCGCATATTAGCGATTAAAAGGAAAAGTTAGAGTGGTCATATTGACGCCTTGGTATTGTTCATAAAGCATCATATTGGTAGTTTTAAAGATAAAAAAGTCTGCAGCGAGCCACTCACTAAGGCCCAAGGTAAGGATTGAGAAGTAATGTGGAAAACCGGGGAGGGTATAGAAGTATGGCTACCTATGGTGTAGGAGTTCAAACCATAAGATTATGGTTTAGTGTGGTATAAAGGTCTGGTATGGTGGTTAGTGATGGACTGATTAAAATGATATCCATCAACCAATGTCAGTATGTGTTATAGGCATGGATCCTTATGAAAATGCAGCTTGGGAGCTAAGGGTCATCAAGTGATCGTGATCCTGATTGGTACTTAGTAGGACATTGTGTTATCTGTTGATCTCACTCCAAGGGATTTCCCCATTCAATCCCAATTTATCTGTTGAAAGATGGTAAATCCACCTCTGTTCTTTCTGGAAAAGGACTCTTTTGCTCATTTTGGGATTTTGGGGTGTGCCCCGATTACTGCCCAATGTAAAGTGTCTGGTGTGCGTTTATTCTGGTCGAAATGTGTGCACATCTTGGTGTTCAGTTTATGGCAGCGAATGTTGCTAAGATGTTCCATGATGCAGGTTTTGACCATCCTAGTGGTCATCCCAATGTAGCATTAGTTACACCGGCATGTGATGGTGTAGATGAAGTTACTGGTGATATAATTGGTATGTGTCCTCAATTCCTATTTAAATGAGCTAGTGAATTCAATCTCTTTTTTTTAAGGACACCCTCCCTGTGGGTCCTACACAGTCTGTTCATTGATGGAGGTTAAAAAAGAGATTGAATTCACTAGGGAGACCTGGGGGAATGCTGGGTGGTTTGAAATTTGTGTCAGCCCCTTGATCTCACAACTTTCCCACACAGAAATGTGAGAAAATTTTGATTTTTTCAGCAAAATTTGAGGTTTACAGGGTATTTTCGGTAGGAAAATGTTGGGGAGTTCACTCAAGCCATACCTCGGAGGACTTCCCCAGGTGTCTAGTTTTCATAAATGTGTGGGTTTGGTAGTTTTCCAACATGGCCACCGAGCCCGGGGCCAAAAGCCCAGGTGACCCCCCTTGCAAAACCAGGTTGTACTGTGATAGATAATTTGGATGTGTCCTCAATACGTTTTGGGCTCTTGCCTGTCGCCTGTACTTGGCCCACCCACGCAAGTGAGGTATCATTTTTATCGGATGACTCTGGGGAATGCGGGTTGGGTGGAATTTTGTAGATCCATGCAGATTCCAGAACAATACTTCATAGAAATGTTAGGAAAATGGTATTTAAAAAAGGAGGTTGAACGTATAAAAAGTAGCAAAAATAGGCTATGTCCCAGTAAAATGGCAAAACTGTGTAAAAAGAATTGGTTTCTGACAAAAGTCTGCTTGTCCCTGAAAGCTGGGAAGATGATGATTTCAGCATCACAAACCCTCTGTTGATAACATTTGCAGGGGAAAAACAGATGCTTTCTTTTTTAGCACTTTTCCCCAATTTTTCCAAACCCCCCCCCAATTTTGCTGTATTTTGGCTAATTTTTGGGCAACTGTTTACTAATGCAGGTGTCACTGGGTTGCCAATCCCTGCTGCAGGCTCTCTTTTTCTTTATAGATACCAGGTGTTCACACACCTTGTCCTGATGACCATCTCAATTTGATGGGATTGTAACGCTGTAGACCACAGGTCAATTTTATTCCCCTTTTTCTTAAATAAATAACTGCAGAAAGGGGTCCAAGCATCTTGTGTTTTTGTATTGTTGCATGTTTTTAATAATCTCACTCACCACTGCATGCTTTCTTCAAGTAAGTGTGAGCACCTTATATGATTAAAAATTATGCAAAAAATATATGCAAATAATACAATAATTGGATTACGAAGTTAAGTACTGTCTTGAGTCTACACTTGCCTGTTATGCATTATGTATTGCTTGGTATTTTAAAAACTTGTCTAATACCTTTAGTGTTTTCTACACTGTGGAGACCATTTTGCCTCACTGAACCACTGCTTCTTTTCAAAAATGTTTATTGCCCCAGGTTCTTGAAAGTTTTGGGGTGCCCTATAATACACAAGTTTTTTAAAGTGACTTTTAAGTACAATTATTTAGACACCAAATTCTGGCTGTCTTCCTGCCACCAACAGGAAGTTACAACAAACTAAATGTAGTAAAGGAACTCAATGTTATGCTATGGGAGAGGTAGGCCTCCCAGCAGTGAAAAACACAAGTATATGCTTTTCTCTATCAGGACATTTAAAACCTAAATATACTTTTTAAATTTTTAAATACACTGAACCCTGTCCTGTGGGCTGAGGAGGGCCTAGTCCAGGGGTGACTTATATGTAATAAAGAGGGAGTGTTGACTCCCAGTTCTCTCTTTTTTTTTGGAAACTTTATTTATAAATATAATCACAGGTAGGTGAAGCGAAGAATCAAGAGCAATAAATAAAATTACAATGTAGATAATTGATTATTGCATTAAAAAACCCTTTGTCCCAAGAACATTTGATATTACAAAGTTAAGAAAGAGCCTGTTTCCTCATCTTAGGTTCTTTATTTCAGCTCTCCCCGTATAACCTTGTGTGATACGGGACCGTCCCCTACCTCGCTGATGCGGCGCCCACCAGGGCCGTCCCCCTCTCGCTGATGCGGTCCCTTCCAGAGCGATCCCCTACTTCAGAAAACGACCCTGAAGCGTCTCTGACGACCAGGACTCCACCCCTCTGTCCTTCGTTGCAGGAGCCAATCGGAGCCGGAGACAAACCGGAAGCACCACCCCGTGAACCCGGAAGTCCCTCCCTAGTCCCCGAGCCGTAACACGGAAAAGACGGAGCCCAGGAGAGAAGAGCGTTCAAGACGGCGAACTCGTGGCAGGAGAGTCGAGCGTACGGAGAATCGGAGAAGGCGACATCAGAAGAAGAGGACGTGTGGAGTGAAGACTGGTGGAGTCCGCAGGAGGTGGCTGGAGAGCGGCCGCAACTCTCGGAAGAGTTGCTGCGGGGCATGTGAGTACCATCATTCCCTGTCTAATAATTGTAGCCCCAGTAGAGTCGTGTGTATAGTGTAAATATTTGTATATAGAAGGATAGCACTACCTCGGGGACAGAGAGGCACTATATATATATATATATATCCTGTACAGCAGCACCGGAGCTCACATGGACACCGTTGTAATTAGACCCCTCACCTAGCACTTTCTTTGTCTTCCCCAACCTTACCTACCTATCTACAAAAATACCCCCCTCTCCTTCCTCACAGTCTCTTTTCATCCCCCACAACCCGGTGTCGGTATCAAGTTGTCATTCCTGTCCAGTTGGACTAACAGCCCTTCTTTCTTCTGTCTTTCTATACCCTCCGAGGACACACCGGGACCACCAACCGAAGACCCTGACTTCCCGCTTCCACGTGAAGGAGAAGACCCGGACCCCATCCCTGAGTGTTCATCCTTGTGTTTCCTTCTTGAACTTTATACGAACTATTGTACAAAGCTAATAAAACCAGGGGAACTATTGCCCACTATATCCGGCCTCCACGCCTGTTATTCTGGTCCGCCACACCACCACGACCACACCTTGATGTAGTACTTCTAAGGTTTCCTCTCCCTTGCCACTGCTCTCCTTGGATGTTCCTGTTGTACCCAATTGTTGCAGTTATTCTTGAACAGTATATTCTTCCCCCAAATTTAAACAAACTTATGGGCAGCCCCAACCCTTAGGGAATAAAGTTTTTCTTTATTTTTAACTTGGCTCATCTTTGCTTACCATTGTCTCAATCTTGGTGACTTCAACATTTTCCAATTTTGTAAAATAAGGGATTTGGCTACTAGAGAAGCAATAAAAATAAACTGCTTTCGGCGAATTGTTAAATTTGGATTAGCAATCCCGAATAGGGCTGCCAAAGGATTGAGGACTATACTTAACGTGAGTTTCCTATTAACCCATTGAAAAATCTGGTTCCAGTAGTCTAACAACTTTGGGCAAGTAAAGCAGCATGAGTCCAGTCTCCTATTGGATGATTGCATCTAAAGCATTGTGTTGATACTGCTAGAGATCGCGGGTCACCCGACCAATAATTTCGCCACTTCTGGCTTCGGGCCCATATACTTTACTTTATCATATACATTGATCAGATGACCACACAATCTACTATCAATAATTGTGAGTTCCCTTTCAATTTATTTCCAGTGTACCCAACTTACCATCCACCGTTATGGGTACCTATGACCACGATGGGTCAGGGAGCTAGCTGTAAAAGGAAAGGCAGCAAAATACAAACCCAAACATTTATATTTTATTTTATGAAATGACCACGGACAACTGGAAGTTTTGAAAGTTTATCTTAAATTCAAGTAAAAGGCAGTCATACAGCTTTATCAAAAGAATACTAGTGCGACAGGGAACCCGCTAAGTGAGAGGAAAACTAAGATAAGGGCAAAGTGAACACGCTATAAATCTGAGTTACTTTAGTCAGTTTTATGAGAGAGAAACCAAGACCATATCAGGAAATTGCAAACTGTAATACAGAAAATGATTTCTAAAAGGTAGGGCAACATAGGAACACGCTATGAAATGAAATTGCAAACGATTTTATGAAATGCAATGGGTTGCAGGAGAAAGCATGGAAAATTATTCACTTGCAAAGGTATGTCTTTATTAAAGCAAGACGGAAAAATAGGAAGGTGCAGTTTAAGAACTTAGAGCAATATTTACCTAGACTGGTGTGAAAACCAACCCTGGCCACGGGTCAGTTAAGGACAGGAAAACCCTCAAGGAAGGATAACCCTCAGTGGGACAGCAGGTACAGAATGGACACCTCAGGACAGGACAGGAAACCCAGATTCGGATCAGGACAGGACCACCAGGATACGACCAGCACCCACAGTTCGGAAGCAACGCCTGCGCTCCACCCTCTCTGCAGCTATCAGTCAGGACCCCGATTGGGTCAGCGAATTCCCCAGCAAAGTGCTCAGCCAGCACTTAAGGTTCAGTAAAACCTTCAGAGTCTATGGTCAAATTTCGGACAGAGAGCTCCGCAGCACCTCTGTATCAAGTCACCTATTGAGTGCGTTGGGTCAGTGACAGGTCAGCTATTCAGACAAGTCGGACAATTTCTCTAGCTAAACCTAGGCTAGATATACTGTTTTGGGACAGGGTACCACCCCCCAAATGTTGCAAAGTGTCAGAATCTCCAAATTTCGATTGGTCCTAAGGTAGGATTTGGTTAACACACCAATCAGAACAGACTATTACAAGCCCTACTTAGCATCCTAGGGTGCCGCCTAGCAAGATTGGGGTTCCCACGAGAAGTCGCAGAGAATACAGTGGAAAGAATACAATTTGAAACAAATAGAATACAATCATGATGCCTTGGCTGGGTGAAGGTGCACGTTCCCATGCTGGCACTGGCATCAACCTTCTTTGGCTTGGTTTCAATGTCACCGCACCATCGAGTGATTCTGCGCAGAAATACCCTCCAAGATGGACTCCCCAGCCCCGTTACCCCTCAGTGTCGAGGATACATGAAAAGTAAGCGAAAACAAATTAATACATAGAAATAAATGAATGTATTACATGTTATAAGTTCGTACTTTAGTTTCATCATTATAAAAATATACTATGCATTAGTGAATAAGTGCAACGAATAACATCACAGAAGCAGCAGCACAAAGCTTCAGCACGTTATTGCTATTACGCATGCGCACCTTTTCCCTCTCGAATTCTGACTGCGTCATGTCAGCTGACTATGCCTCACGCATGCGCAGAAACGAAAAGCCAAGCAGCGGCCATTTTAGGGACGAGGATTAATCGTATTAGTAAAACACATATGCAAGCGTCTCTATGATACATATATATCGGAAATAAAGATATTAGTAAAACGTACAATTCGTTACGAGGTTACAACGGTTTCGAGGTTCATGAATCGAGCAAGTCGCGATGCGAAATCTTGCTCTATCAATCCCCTCTTTGATGATATTTACTATCATCACAAAAAATGGAACCAGATGCCAACTTTCTTTCACACCTTGTACATTTCTATCTCTTCCAACAAGCTATTCAGCTTCTCTTTTTCATTTTTGGTAGGGTGAGAATTTTTCACCTTTTTATAAATCTGATTATTCATTTCTTCCAATTCAAGTTCATCCGCACTCCGTTTCACTCCTCTTGCATTCACCTGATACTTCTTAGTATGCTTTCGACATTTGCAACAGACGAATATGAGAAATAGGATAAGACCTATCACTCCAATTGGCATCAGTACCTTTAACAATAAGCTTTTACCTAAACTACCAAACCAATGACCTACATTGGAGAGACCATCAACCAGTCTCTTCCAGGCACTGTCAACCTCGAGTGGTTTGAGTTCCTTTTCCAAATTAGTAATGTTTTTCACATATCTTTTGAGCTGTACACTTTTGTCCGGAATGTAAGTGCAACAATGTTGCGCCTTCAACATCCGGCAGACTCCGCCCTCTTTTGCTAAAAAGGTGTCAAGAGCAAGTCTGTTCTGCAAAACCATTGATCTGATCGCAACCATTTCGGTATTGACCAGCAGAAATCTATTAACGGTGTCAGTAGACAACACATCCACTATTGTGGATAATTTGCAAATTATGTGAGTGTTCAGAACCACTCCCACTCCAGGTATCAGTGCACTAAAAATACTACCCATTATTTCACCTACACTTTCTCTTTTGCTACGCACTAAGCCATTAGTGTTTTCACTGCTTCCAGCAATTTCATTCACATGGTATATTCTCGGGAAAACAATGCCAAAATAGCAGCTTCCATACCAGTGATCCGGCAATTTGAAATAAGCCTTGTCTCCACACATATAATAAATTCCAGGAAACACAGGCTCTGACCCATTTTTGAATCCCCAACCTCCAATTACCTTGTAATTGTGCTCACATTGACTGGAACCAATGAAAATGTTATTATAATAACTAGTCTTCTCGCGATGAAGACAGAGTTTCCCTTTCTTCTCGAAATCCAGCAACAAAGCAGGCCCTGCCCCGCCATTTGAGGTGCTTTCCATGTTTTCAGCCCATTTAGGTGTTTTCTGCCTTTTGTCATTTACCTTTCTTTGGAAACTCTCCCTTCTTTTCTCTGCCATGTTCAAAAATATCTTTTCTTGTTCATGTAATGTACAGGTCAAGTTATCTCTGTGTGCTTCAGCTATATCTATATTGCCTATAGTCAGAAAGTAGTCTCCCATATATCGTATTACGTCACTTTTGATATGTACAGGATTCAGATTTCCACGTATAGGAAGTTCAGAAAAGATCACGTCATTGTTAGAATAATAGTACTGTAACGGTCCTCTTTTGTAAAACAAGCTTGCTAAAATACTACAGGAGATTCCATAGGTCAGAGGTAGGTGATGATATGTCACGCCTTCAGCCACAGAAGTAGGTAGCTTCATGCAGACATAGCAATCTTCTATTTCCATAGTTTCTACATAATGCACTAACAAGTTTGCGAAAACATTTAAATGAGTCTGGTTTCTAACTCCATGGTAATGTAGTCCTTCCTCATCTGATGCTTCTAAGTCTCGTTTTGTCTGTCTGAGTGCCTTTTCACATCTTTCTACACTTCGTGTTGTCAGTTCTTCAATGTCAGGAGTCTGGGTAGGGTCAATATTAGTATTTTTGCTAACCATAAAAGGAATGAAAACTGTTAATCCTATCCAGATTACTATAACTATAACTATACTACATATGCACACCTTGCAGCATGTTTTGCAACAACTGCGGCTAGGTCTACTACTCACATTTGAATCAGACATTTTGGCTCAGAATAAAATTTTAACCCCTCTTTGTGGCTTTGCCCAGGTATTTTTATGCTGAGCAATCTTACGGCGGTTCTTCTTCTTCCTCTGTAGAGTAATCAGTAATTCGTTCTCCGTCGCTTTCGTCAGTAATATCAAGACCTTCAAAGTTTTCCAAGATTAAGTAGGTCCACTCCGGATCCTTGTATTTTTCGTTTTGTCTTTTTATTCTTTCACTCCTTCTCTTGGAGTTATCTTCAGGTATTTCTGCAATTCGGGGACTTTTCCTTATGTCTGCAAGTTTCTCTTAGACTGTTTTTATTCTTAATCTTAGTCTCTTAATATACCTTGGCTCAATGTGCTTCTTTTTCTTGAGTCTTTTAGCTGGCACTGTTATTTGGCTTTCTTCTAATGTCCTTTTATTTTCACTTGTTTGTGGCACTTCAATTCCTGTCTTCTCACTTTCTGTCTGACTAGTCCCAGGTCTTGTATCTATTTCTTCTGCATGGTTACTAAGCTGGCCTTGTTCAGGTGAGTTTTGACTTTGGCTTTCAAATGTCTCTGTTTCTGTGTCCTGAACACGTTCTTCTATTTCTGCCTGATCCTGCGCGAGCACTTCGATCCCTTGATTTTCTTCTGCTCGAACTATTACACTATGTCTAGTCTGTCCCTTTTCGACATCAGGAGTCAGCGGAGGAGTATCGATCACTTGTTCTGTCCCTGTCTGACCTTCTTCTTCGTCCTCAGATTTGATGTGAATCTCAATGTTCTGAGGGTCTTCGCCTGTGCCTTGCTCGACCTCTCTATTCCACTCCCTGTCTTCTCTTATTCACTCTCTTGTTCTGAGTGGGTCTCCCGGAAGGTCGATTATGGGTATCCACTCTTCTGGCCAAATCCTCTGCAGCTCGTCATCAGCTACTTTTGGACCAACAGCGGTGGGATCCTCAGCAGTACTAGTGCTTGGCCACACGTCATCAGTTACCCCTGGACCAACGCCTACGGGACCCTCACTGGGACTGGTGCTCGGCCGTCTGATATCAGCTACTTCAGGACCAACAGCTGTAGACCCCTCAGCTGGACGACCTTCTGCTCCAGGTTCCTCGTCGGGTATCACCTTCTGGGTATGGCTGGCATGGATCCACTTGGGAACGCCTGCACACTTCACCGCTGTCGCGGTGACCAAGATTACTTGGCGCTTTTGTCCCCACCTGGGTTCAAGGCAACTCGAACGAGTATGCTTCTTTATCTTAACCCAGTCACCAGGAACCAATTTGTGAACTGGGGTGGTCGGGTTGGCGACGGCGTCTGCCCCAATCTGGCGAGAGATAGAACGCACGTGGTCACCCAGTTGCTTGCAGTATTCAAGTACCAAATCATCAGAAATGTTTAACAGTTTGTATCCTGGTACCCAAGCTTGTCTCATCACTCTTCCCATCAATATCTCATGGGGACTCAGGCCTGTTCTTCGATCTGGAATGCTTCTGAGTCCCATCAGAACAAGAGGCAAGGCATTTATCCAGTTCAAGCCAGTGGAGTCACACATTTTTGCCAATCTATTTTTTATAGTGCCATTTATTTGTTCTACCACTCCAGAAGCCTCTGGATGATATGCACAGTGCAGCTTTTGAGTGATCCCGAATGCTTTGCAAAGCTGGGGCAAAATTTCATTCTGAAAATGGGTGCCTCTATCTGAATCAATAAAGACTGGAACCCCGAACCTAGGTATCAACTCTTTTAGTAGGAGCTTAGCTACTGTTATGGCGTCATTGTGTGTGGCAGGGTAAGCTTCCACCCATTTTGAAAATAGGCAGACGATGACTAGGACATACCTTTTCCCCTCACACCGAGGCATGGTAAAGAAATCAATTTGTATTCTCACAAAGGGACCCCCTGATCTCCCAATTTTCATCAGTTCAACTACTGTTTTCTTGCCAGCGTTGAACTGCTGACATGTCAAGCACCTCTGGCAGAGAGATTCTGCTACCTTCCTGAATTTCTTGTTGTACCACGTCTGTTGAAATACCAAAACCATGGCGTCCCTCCCAATGTGTGATCCCTCATGAATCAATCGAGCCATTGGGGCAAGCAGGTGTCTGGGTAACACAGGCATACCATTTGGGCCCACAATGACACCATCCTCACGTCTCGGTTTACAACCTTGTTCTTTCCACTTCTCTTTCTCTTCCCAGGGCGTCACATGCTGCCATTCTCTCACTTCATCCCATGTAGGCACTTCTTCAAACATTCTAAGTTGGCAGCTGTTTCCAACCCCACCCCGATTGGGATTTATTCTCATTTGATCCATAGCACATTGTTTTGCCACCCGATCAGCAAAGTCATTCCCCATAGATACAGGGTCAAGGCCCTTCTTATGAGCAACACATTTGACCACTGCCAATTCCTTTGGTAATTGGATTGCCTCTAAAAGGTCTTGAACAACTTTTCCATTTCGAATGGGGGTACCTGAAGAAGTCAGGAATTCTCTTTGTAGCCATAATTGGCCAAAGTCATGCACAACCCCGTAACAGTACTGACTATCAGTATACACTGTCACTTTTTTGTCTTTTCCCAATTTGCAAGCTCTTATCAGAGCGATCAATTCGGCTACTTGTGCAGACTTTACTCCAAATAGATAGGATGCTTCTTCAATTTTGTGTAACGTGACTATAGCATAAGCAGCACTTAGGCCTCCTAGCTCATGCCTCAGGCATGAACCATCTACGAACCATTCCTCATCATGTACAGGCAAAGGAGTTTCTTTTATGTCTGGGCGAGGTTTAGTACTAAACTCTGTCAGGTCAATACAGTCATGCTCATGATCTCCCTTATCTTCCATTACCATTGAGTCAGGGAGTAGAGTGGCAGGGTTTAAAATGTTACATCGGGTAATGACTATATTTGCAGCACCCATGAGAATCCTCTCATATTTAGTCAGCCGACTAGGGGTGAGATACTGAGTTTTCGTACGAGTCAATAGGATCACAACTGCATGTGGAACATACACAGTTACAGGATGACCCATAATAATTGACTCACTTTGTTCTAAACTGGTGCAAGTTGCAGCTACTGCTTTTAGACATCCAGGTAGTCCAGCAGCCACTGGATCCAAAGTGGCAGAAAAATATGCCACAGGTCTTCTGATTAAACCATGCTCCTGAGTCAGGACGGACAATCCACAATTGTCACGAGTGTCACAGAAAAGGCCAAACTCCTTAGAGTAATCAGGCATTCCCAGAGCAGGGGCTGTACACAGGCAATTTCGCAACTGTGTGAAAGCTGTTAAGCTCTCGTCATTCCATTCAACTGGGTCCTTTGCTCCTCTCTTTGTCATTTGTATCAAGGGCTTTGCAAGGACTGCGAATCCCACAATCCATTGCCTGCAATAACCTACAACTCCGAGGAACATTCTGATTTCTTTCTGAGTACGGGGTAACTGCATATTTTGAATTATTCTGACTCTCTCTGAGGTGACTTTTCTGATACCTTTTTCTATCTGGTGTCCCAGATATTTCACTGATTTCGAACAGAACTGTAATTTTTCAGGTGCCACTTTATGTCCCTTTTCACTCAGGTGATTCAATAGGGCAATGGTGTCAACCACGCAATCCCTATGGCTTTTAGACGCCACCAATAGGTCGTCAATGTATTGTACCAAAACAGATTTTCCAGGTAAGACTAAAGTTTCCAGGCATTTTTTCAAGATATGATTAAAGATAGAGGGGCTTTTTGTGTACCCCTGGGGGACCCTGTTCCAGACATACACGTTACTGTTGAAAGCAAATGAGAAAAGAAATTTGCTATCTGGATGCAATGGGATCGAAAAGAAAGCATGACATAAATCTATCACAGTGAACCATTCAGCATCCCAGGGAAATCTGATACAGGATGACTGCTGGGTTCGGAACAATAGGGCAGCAAGGGACCACAATTTTGTTTACCTTTCTCAGGTCCTGCACTACTCGATACTTGCCACTAGGCTTCTTAATGCCCATAATGGGTGAATTACACGGGCTACTCATTACTTCCTGTATGATATTTGCTTCTAGCAATTTCTGTATTTCAATAGCAACACCTGCCCTCACTTCGGCACTCATTTTGTAAGGCTTAGTGTTAGGGTAAACTGCATTTTCTTTCATTGTTATCTGTATTGGATCTATATTTTTCATTAAGCCTACATCCTTTCCAGTAAAGTCCCATACTTCGGGCTTCACTGTCTGCTGGAGTTCTTCAGGTAAGTCCTGTATAGTCAGTCGTTTTATTTCTGAGTCAGGTCTAATTAACATTAGCTTGTAGATACCGTCTTCATCTGGGGTTTGAATTTCGACGCCCTTTGGTGTGCAAAAGATGGTACAATTCATTTTGCACAGCAAATCACGTCCCAGTAAATTTACCGGACTGGTATCACAGACAACAAATCTGTGCATTTGTTTAAAGTTTCCAATTGGGATCTCCATGGGTTCGGTAACAGGTGTACTAATCAATTGATTAGATACTCCTACTACTTGGATTGCTTCTCCCGAGAGGGGTAGGTTTGGAACGTCCACTGTTCTCACAGTAGAACGGGTAGCACCAGTGTCCAATAGAAAGGTGACATCATTTCCATCAACCTTTCCTTCAATGTATGGCCCTGACTGGTCTACCGGCAAAGAGGCGCCAAGTACGCACTCCTCGTCCTCCCCTCTCAGGCCCCGTCAGTACTGATCATCACAGAAAAACGTATCGCTCAACAAATACTGCGAAGTTGCTGTATTTCTATCTTCATTGCCTCCCCAGACTTCTACATCATCACCCTGTGGTGACTTCCCTTTAAATATAGGCTTTGGCGCTCGTGGCACTTGAATCGTTTTTACCTGCTGTTGGGTCTTTCTTTGCTTTTCATTCTGCGTCTGTGGATTTAAATCAGGTGTTTGGGCATTATCATTTTGTAAATACGGACACTCGTCTCGCCAATGTCCAATTTCTCCGCACTGATGGCAGGGAAATTTCTTTTTCGCTTCCTCTCTACTCATTTTAGGTCGGGGCTTTCCTCCATTCCCTCCCCCAGGACCTTGGTTCTGAGTAACTTTATTTAATTTACTCAGTTGCTTTTCTTGCTGTTCTGCGAGCTTCACTTGAGCCCACATCACCTTCTCCTTCAGGGCCTTTTTCTTTTCTGCCATTTCGTCCTCACAGTACTTTGCATACCGTAGGACCTCATCTATCTTTTTGGTATGCCAACAGATTTTATTATCCTTTATCCACTGACAAATTTCGGGTCTTAAACCGTTTACAAACCTGTAAATGAAGTGGGTCATGTCCTTCATCTCGATGTTATCTATACCACTGTATGTTTTAAATACCTGCAACAGCCTTTCATAAAAGGAGTGCACTGTCTCATCTCTTTCTTGCGTGGTTCTATCTATCTTGGTCCAATCAGTTTCCTTTGCAGGCACTTTTAATTTCAAATGTTGAATTACTTGTTCATACTTCCTCATTACTTCCTTCGATGGTTCCCCTGTTTTTTCATCTCTCGGGTATTCCTCACTAGGCCAGGCTATGGCTATCTTACACTCAGTCCACAGATCTACAGGGACCACTATGTCGAAGAACCCATCCAGGTCCTTCCATAGGCATTTCTGCACTTTTACGAATCTCTCTACCTGCCGGTACCAGTCGACTGGCTTTTCTCGCAATTTCGGGAAGTCATTTGTAAAGGACACAATATCCTGACGGGACCATGGAACATGTACATATTTTCCTCCTGGTACTTCACGCATAGGGCATAATTGTTCTGGCTTTTCAGCCTCTCTTAGAGCGAATTCGGGAGTTACCTGCCTAGACCTGGCCTCATCTTTCTTTCTAGCCCATCTGGCTTTCCATTTTTCCACGTCTCCCCATTTCTGCAACACTGTCAATAGTTCTTTGACCTGTGCCTTTTTCCCTGATACATTCAGGTTTTCCAAATCCTTGTCTGAAAATTCTGCTCGGTATGGCTTCTGCAAGGGTTTCGATTTTGAAATGTCTATTCCCATACTAGCAGCAGTATCTGTCAATTTTTCATGAAGTACTCGGACATTGCGGGTAAGACTTTTGCACATAAACAACAGCTCTTCTTCAGAGTAGGTATTTAATCTGTCTAATCCTACGTTTCCTGCCATTAATTCTTCGATTTCTACTATCAGTTTGTAGAGGTCTAAAGGTTTCGTTTGCGAAGTTTGTTTCTCTAATTCTTGACTCCATCTTTCGATTTCCTCAGGTGTGACCAAAGTGACACTTCTAGTACCCGAAGTCGATTCCATCTCAATCTCCCTCGCATTGAAAGGATTATGTCTTTTCTGCATCCTTTTCCCTGTATTTCTAATGGGCAGATCCAGCAGTGAGACTTCAGACTCACACTCACTCGTCTGTTCATCTACAATTAAGGGTTCAGGTCTGGGCTGTGCTATGACGGGAGTAATGACTGGAGGTTTTGGACTTTCATGCCGATCCCCGTACAATGAAACCACGGGTCCGATTGTTACTGGGATTATCAATGCTTCAGGACTGGTGTTTAACTGGGTCATTTTATGAATGATCTCAGCTCTCTGTCTTGCTAGAACCTCCCGCTCCTTCTCTTCCAGTAATCTCTCTAAAGATTTGTCATGTAACACCTGCGGGGTCAGTGTGGGAGCATAACTCGGGGCAGTGGGATGAGTCTCACTAGGTCCTTCACCATAATTGGGTCTTGGGAATAAACTTCCTGTGCCTAGGGATCTTCTTTCTTCCTCATACTGTGGCTGAAATAACGGCATTCCTGAACTTGAGGGTCTCATCTCGCCTCCATAGGGAGGTCGAGAACAAAAATCTCCTTCACGGGAATACCCTGTCTCTCCACTAGCTGATATTCTGGGGTATATGTTTCTGGTATCTACTGGTCCTAGACTCTCGGTATAGGGAGGTATATGGTAACCCCCTCCTACACTTGCGGACCTAACTTCTTCCTGGGGAGGAAGTCTTCGGGAAATATCTCCTGCACTGGAAGGTCGATGTCCTTCATTATAAGGAGGCGGACTTCTTGTACATAGGTCATCTAATAATTCATCATCCGACTCTCCGATGGGTACCCAATGTTTAGATTTTTCTAACCGTTTCTGTCCCACAGAAGGATCATCTGCTGGCATCATGGGAAACAACCCTTCCACTATCATGTTCTGCCTCCACTGTTTCATCTTTTTAGCTCGGGCTTCTTGCTTCAATTTTGGATAAAATTTAGTTAACCCTTTATCCATTCGGGGCTTATCCCTTTCAAAAGCCTCGATTTCCCATTCCTCTAGTGCCTCATACTGCGTTAACCTAGGTCTGGGATGTAAGTCATTCATTCGGGTTCTCAAATTAAATAGAATTCTGCTGTTAAATGTTCCATCTAACGGAAAAGCCAATACTCCGTCATCTTTCGTGTATTTTACCCAATTCTCCAACCATACACAGGTGTTGTACCCTTTATCGAACATCATGAAAGATGCGGGAGTGTTGGGCTGCGGTATGACAACACCTTCTCTAGTTTTAATCGGCTTGTCCTTTTTGAAATAATTCTTCACTTTGTTTACGAGAGACACTTTTCTCTTAGTTCCGTACATAATGTCATTTTTGACGCCTTTCCACTGATCGTTCTCAAATCCCATATAACGTGGATCAGGTCTGGTATGCGGTCTATACGAATGCCACATACGATTTTTTGCGAGTGACTTGTTTACAAAATCACTTCCAATCCGAGTGCGTCTTTTATTTTCGTGCGACCAATGAAATGCACGAGTTCAAATAATCTCGACCAATGGGTGCGCGGCCTTTCGCGAGACAGTTCTCACGCTTTGGCACTCACCCCTCCTTTACAATTTCAGCTCCGCTACCAGCCCGCTGTGTCTACCAATCCCAGCGCGGCACGGAGTGACGTCAGAGCCGCTTCTCGACTGACTCCCTCCTTCACAAGGTAACGGAAACTTTCTTACTTTCTAAAGTGTTCAGTGCTTGGTTATTTAACAACGAATACACATTCGCCACTGTGCTCAAGTGTCTAGACAGGAAAGATTTGTTTTACTGCAAGTAAACTACTTCCATTTACTTTTCACTCACTACGAGTAGATCTCTTCTGCCTACCCTTCACACTAGCATTGGTGAACCTGTTACTCCCCTAGACTCATCCACCTTTCCGGGATATCTCCGAGCCTAAAGTTTCCCTAGCGAACCCCTTTGCTTTCACTCGAGCTCCGATGAACCTGCTACTCTTCCGGTGCGACCCTCACTAGGTTATGCCACAGTAGGAATTTTGCCAATGAACCTCGTTACTAACATTTATTCAATCATACATTCAGAAAAACCCTAGTCAGTGCTTCCAGTTCTGCCTAACCTGCACCAACTTTCCTTAGAGCAAATGACCTCAAAGCAAGTGGATTCTATTCACCACTCGCTATTCAATTCCCCGGGGATTCCTAACAACATGCAAGACGTTTTACGTACGAATGGATTAATACATATAACAGTATAATAACAAGAACAATAATTTTAAAACATTTCATAATTTTTCAAAGCAAGCATTCCAAGTGAGTGATCAGATCACCTGAAGTACCTATTCTCTTATAGCAGCAGATAAGGCTTCCTACCTAGCAGCATCCGACTTTAGATAGACTAACTAGTCCTACCTAACCTTTAACTATTCCCTAACCATCCTCTGCTCTACCAGAAAATTACTGCTAGAGATCGCGGGTCACCCGACCAATAATGTCGCCACTTCTGGCTTCGGGCCCATATACTTTACTTCACCATATACATTGATCAGATGACCCCGCAATCTACTACCAATAATTTTGAGTTCCCTTTCGATTTATTTCCAGTGTACCCAACTTACCATCCACCGTTATGGGTACCTATGACCACGATGGGTCAGGGAGCTAGCTGTAAAAGGAAAGGCAGCAAAATACAAACCCAAACATTTATATTTTATTTTATGAAATGACCACGGACAACTGGAAGTTTTGAAAGTTTATCTTAAATTCAAGTAAAAGGCAGTCATACAGCTTTATCAAAAGAATACTAGTGCGACAGGGAACCCGCTAAGTGAGAGGAAAACTAAGATAAGGGCAAAGTAAACACGCTATAAATCTTAGTTAATTTAGTCAGTTTTATGAGAGAGAAACCAAGACCATATCAGGAAATTGCAAACTGTAATACAGAAAATGATTTCTAAAAGGTAGGGTAACATAGGAACACGCTATGAAATGAAATTGCAAACGATTTTATGAAATGCAATGGGTTGCAGGAGAAAGCATGGAAAATTATTCACTTGCAAAGGTATGTCTTTATTAAAGCAAGACGGAAAAATAGGAAGGTGCAGTTTAAGAACTTAGAGCAATATTTACCTAGACTGGTGTGAAAACCAACCCTGGCCACGGGTCAGTTAAGGACAGGAAAACCCTCAAGGAAGGATAACCCTCAGTGGGACAGCAGGTACAGAATGGACACCTCAGGACAGGACAGGAAACCCAGATTCGGATCAGGACAGGACCACCAGGATACGACCAGCACCCACAGTTCGGAAGCAACGCCTGTGCTCCACCCTCTCTGCAGCTATCAGTCAGGACCCCGATTGGGTCAGCGAATTCCCCAGCAAAGTGCTCCTCCAGCACTTAAGGTTCAGTAAAACCTTCAGAGTCTATGGTCAAATTTCGGACAGAGAGCTCCGCAGCACCTCTGTATCAAGTCACCTATTGAGTGCGTTGGGTCAGTGACAGGTCAGCTATTCAGACAAGTCGGACAATTTCTCTAGCTAAACCTAGGCTAGATATACTGTTTTGGGACAGGGTACCACCCCCCAAATGTTGCAAAGTGTCAGAATCCCCAAATTTCGATTGGTCCTAAGGTAGGATTTGGTTAACACACCAATCAGAACAGACTATTACAAGCCCTACTTAGCATCCTAGGGTGCCGCCTAGCAAGATTGGGGTTCCCACGAGAAGTCGCAGAGAATACAATGGAAAGAATACAATTTGAAACAAATAGAATACAATAATGATGCCTTGGCTGGGTGAAGGTGCACGTTCCCATGCTGGCGCTGGCATCAACCTTCTTTGGCTTGGTTTCAATGTCACCGCACCATCGAGTGATTCTGCGCAGAAATCCCTCCAAGATGGACTCCCCAGCCCCGTTACCCCTCAGTGTCGAGGATACATGAAAAGTAAGCGAAAACAAATTAATACATAGAAATAAATGAATGTATTACATGTTATAAGTTCGTACTTTAGTTTCATCATTATAAAAATATACTATGCATTAGTGAATAAGTGCAACGAATAACATCACAGAAGCAGCAGCACAAAGCTTCAGCACGTTATTGCTATTACGCATGCGCACCTTTTCCCTCTCGAATTCTGACTGCGTCATGTCAGCTGACTATGCCTCACGCATGCGCAGAAACGAAAAGCCAAGCAGCGGCCATTTTAGGGACGAGGATTAATCGTATTAGTAAAACACATATGCAAGCGTCTCTATGATACATATATATCGGAAATAAAGATATTAGTAAAACGTACAATTCGTTACGAGGTTACAACGGTTTCGAGGTTCATGAATCGAGCAAGTCGCGATGCGAAATCTTGCTCTATCAATACCACTGCAACATTTTTTGTAGCTTCAAATGGGTGAAATATAGCTGCCATTTACAAAAGAGTCCCATACATTTAAAGTTAGACCCGTGTATGGCCTTATTGGACCATTCCTTGTAATGAGGTATATAACCCACACCCTGTGGACTCTTGTATTTTTTGCACTGTGGTGGGGACTATTTGATTGTAAAATTGCCACTGAAGGATTCAATACAAGTTCCCTATCTTCAACATTTCCCTTACATAAAATGTGTGGCTAATTGCCTTGGGTAGTGGTCATCTGGAAGTAGTAATTTTCTTACTAAACTACATATCTGCATGTAGGAGAAGGATAGAGCCAGGTCTTCAGCGTCCCCTCCACTGGATCTTTTATTTGGTTGACTCACATCCTTTCCCAGTTCTTTATAGTCTGCACATTTGCCTATAATTCTAGGATTACAATGTCATAGCCTAATATCCTAGTGGATTGAAGTAAATTGAAACTCTTTCTTCATTTCAGTGAGTCTATATATAATTATGTACAGGATCTTATATCTTTTGTGTTTGGGTAATATGGGGAACTTAACAAAGGGTACTAGCTGTATGATATTCTCTAATAACATTTGCTAGAAATAAAAATGTACTCCATAGTCATGTGACATAGCTACGCGTCCACAACAATCCATAAATGCAGCCTGAAAATATTTTTTAATATGAGTAGCCCGTGTCCACCTTCTTCTAAGCTCAGCTGTAGAGTTTCTAGTTTAGTGCGGGGTTTCTTGCCTATCCAAATCTTTTACAAAACATTTGTTCTATTTCCAAGAAGTAACTTTGAGGAACCTTAATAAGGACATTTGAAAAAATGAAAATAAATAGCGGGAGCATCATCATTTTTATCAGTCCTTAATAAGGACAATTAAAAAAATGAAAATAAATAGCAGGAGTATCATCATTTTTATCATTTTTATCCCAATTGTACAAAGTGGTAGATCTTGCTTGTAAATTGTTTAAAATATTCTTACCTTTGATTAATGTTGGTGCATAATTAAGTGGAAAGAGCTGTGAAAAGTCATGCGAAACCAAAATGCCCAAATAGCCAACTGGTTAGACTTGGAAAACTGAATTCGGAGATCGCTGGGTAAAACCTGATCAGATGTACTATGGGGGAAACAGGCATCTCCCCCTTGATTAACTTAGCGATGAAGGCGCCGGATCTGTCTCCCTCCTTATGCAGATGCTGCCGGTATGCTGTGTAGTTACACCTTTCTAAGTGGCGTAGAGATGCCAACAGCAATTCCCAAGCTGTGCACCACTCGTCCAGATATGGAGAGCTGTCGGGAGAAACATCTCTATATCTTCCAGGTTTCCCTCCTGTACCTTAATGTCTGGCTCAAGCTGCTAGCGCATTCCATAAGTTGTCTTAATGCAAACCCATCTGATTACTGCTTTTATGGCCTCCCACTCCATTGCTCTTGAGGACGCCAAACCCCAATTAATTTCAACATTTCTGGAGAGCTCTTCTTCCACTATGGCAGCGAAAGGTGGGTCCGTGAGCACCTCTGCCCACAGCCTCCATGTGGGGATCTCCGGTCTTGGCCTCTTAGTACCCAGGTATAGCAGCACTGGAGAGTGAGCCGAGATATATCTAGGGAGGTATGCTATTTCCTACAATAGGAACCAGGTCCATTGATAAAAAACACTGGTCCAGTCTACTGAACATTTTAGTTGCTGGTGTGTGACAGGAAAATACTCTGTGGTCTGGGTACATCCCCCTCCATACATCCTACTAATGAAACACCTCCAGAGTGTCTATATGGGCTTCTGTCTTCCCTGGTTTAATGTGCTGTCGGAGGATCATGTTCCAATGTCCCATCCGTCTCACAATTAACATCCCCCATCATAATCACCCCCACCCCCAGATATGGAGTCTCTGCAGCCATTATGTCAGGGAAGTAGACTGGGCTATCAGAGTTAGGAGCAAATACATTAAGTAGCGTATAGATTAATAAGACATATCTCTTGGCCATCCAGCCTGCCATATAGAACCACATAACGTCCTTCTGAGGTAGCCACATGATGTAAGTGTTGAAAGGGGACCCCTGTGGCTACACAAATGAGGGCCCCGCGTGAAAATACTAAATATGAAGTGGCATACATCTGCCCCCTCCATCTGTCCCTAATTTAAGGCAGTGTATTACCCCAGACATGAGTTTCTTGGAGGCATGCTTTGGATATTTTATACCTTTTTAAGGGAGGCACACACCCATCTCCCCTTTTTGAGCATTGCCATACCTCGCACATTCCAGGTAAGCAATTTCATCATGGGGGAAACTATGTTGACTCGTGGTTGAAGTGTATTCTCAAGTTACCTTAATTTACATAGAGATTAATCTTTAGCTCACAATTATTTCTACTAATATACTGCCAAATATAGATGCTATTTCCTGTTTCTTCCATCCCCTTTCATAAGCAAGAGTTCTTTAGCCCAATCAATTGTCTGAAATATATGGGATTGACCTTTATACAAAACCTTTAGTATGGATTGCGGAATTCTGCCGGCTGGAACATCGTTGCGTTTAAATTCATCTATCAGTCCAGTGAAATCTCTACATATTCATCCTGCCAGAATCAACATGTCAGAATATTTTGAAATGAAAAATTATCTGGAGCAGAAAAGGACCTCTTTTGGATTGCTTGAGTCAAAATGTGTTCTTTAATCAGGACATCTCCAAAATTTACCAGAATTGTTCTTGGATATTTTGTATTTGAAGATCGGGTTATGGGTACTCGATGTGCTCTGTTAATGCTTCTATTTCTGTTTGCGCGTTGTCAAGTGGGGAGACTCTTTCCACAGCAGTTAAAGCGAGTGCATCCACATTGAAAATCTGTTGGGTGCTAGTTGACTCAGGTAGGTTCTCTTTGTTCACCGCCTTCGAACGCCCCAGAGTAAACAAAGAATATACCTGATAACCATTTTCTTGGCACATCCCCTTTGAACCTGTGGTGGGCGGCTTTGTGGGACTCTTTCTGTTGTGATTTGGGAGGGACGCTGGGATTGTCTGCGGTTTTTGTGGGGTACATGCTGCCTTTAATCTCTTGTGGAGAGTTATGTCCAGCTTTATCTGGTGATGGGGATTGAGTTGAATGGTTCGATGTCCTTGATCCTTTTTCCTCAATTTGTGTTTTTTGTCTGAGGTTTCATCCTTGTAACACACTTTTTCACTGATGGATCTCTTGAAATGCGCTTCATTGAGGTATAAGTTATTCTGATGGGGATATATTTCCAAGTGGCTGGGGATGTTGTCACAGGGGGATGTTGGATTATGTTGGGAGTCTGCCACAAACCACATCTGCAGTAAGCCGACTGCTTTTGCAACCGGCTTGCTCTTTCTCCTCTGGCGGGGGGGTGGGGCTAGAGCACCCTCTCAATCTGCTTCAACCCCCAGCTTTCAACCCATCCATGTTGAATTAAGCAAGCCGAATTGAATCTAGTAGCCCGTCGCTGTCATGTGGCTATGTGACCTATGTAGTAAGCTACTCCGGCCACATCTTCTTGAGGTTCTAGCAGGTAGAAGGCCTTGTTACTTTTTCTTCTCAGGAGCGGTTTAAATAATTAATGCAACAGAGCACCTACTCTCGGCCCCTTAGCCGTTTGCAGTGCTTATCTTTTTTGCCCCTGTTGTCCTAGGGGAATTCCTGATCCCCCCACAGAAAATCCACTAGCATCTACCATTGACCGCCACACTACCATTGAACACGCACCATGAAATAAGCCGGGGAGAGACAGTGGAAGGTAGTAAACTCACCAACAGGTCCCTTGTGTAAGCATCTGTGTGTGTGCATCTGCAGTGTTATTTCCAGATGGATCTTACCAGAACCCCCATCTACCACTCTGCGTAACCAGCTAAACACAAGGCATAAGCCCACTACAGGCCTTTTCACCCCTCGACTGGACTCCACCTCAGAATTTTCAGAGTCTGCGACCAAGCCTCTCTTTTCAGTCCTTGGACTGCTGCTGTACCTCTGCTGTTCGCAGCTTTGCTCAGCTCAACACAGCCCGAGTCCGGGGTTCACCTGGCGTTATGGGCTATGGGTACAACTGCGCTCCTGGGCTGTGAGCAGCAGGCTGCGGGCTAAGGATCACGGGAGGCGGTATGACACAGTGTCAAATCCATTCTTGGGTATCAGCGTCAAATCCAGTCTTGGGTAACTAGTATCGACTGGCTAGAATCCTGTTGTGATCACCTTGGGGTCCAGCATCACTCGTTTGCACCTTGGTCGTCGGCCGTCTTGCTCCTCCCCCGTAAGTGAGCTCAACCAAGGAGCATGACGGGGTCTCTACGTGGTGTTCAGAGACAGATCCCTTGGCCCCCAGTTCTCTTTATTCTTGGGGTGCACCTTACATTTCCTATTTGTTTTAATCTTTCATCGTTGGCAGACCCAATGATTAGAAATGTTCTTTGCCTGCAGTTTCTTGAGTGCCTGATTTATGGTCTGTATTGACTTAGATTGGCACTTTAAATTAGGAATCGTTATTGATAATATGATCTTCGTTTTGACAGCTTGTGTTTTAAACTGAAAGAAATTGAAAGTCATGATATTTTTTGTGTATCCACTCTACGCTTTGCAGCTGTCCCACAAAAACCAAGTGGGTTGGCGTGAGAGGTTAACCCACTGATACATACGATGCCGTAGTTTGACAATCTATAGTAAATTTTACTTCGGTCTCTTTAGTTGACAGAATATGCAAATATGCAACTAAAAGTTTGTAAAATTAGGTTGGATAGTGTGAGAGGCTAACCATCTTATATATGTGATGTTGTAACTTAAAAATGCACAGTGCACTTTATACATGTAAGATTGTGTTTTTTAGATGTTTTCTTGAACTCTGTATTTTTATAGAATATAATGTTTACTGATAATGTGCTTATAAATTCCTGTATGCTATCCGTCTGAAGCTTTTTGATATGAAATACCATTTGTCAATTTGTATCTTCAAAAAGTATTCTTTTATGATTCTCTTCAAATCGAATAAAGTTTTATGACTGACTGACTGACTGACTTATGCTTTTGTTGGCTAAGCTTGTTAAGGTACTGCTGTACTCTGCAAATTGGTTGCCTGAGATATGACTCTTCTTGTATTGCATTTATAAGCTTCTTTTAATCTCTTCAATAAGAAGATTTGAAGTAAAAATTGAGGTTTGGCCCTTGCAAGAGGTTTATATTGCTGGTCAAAATGGCAGCTAAAACTACACACACAAGCTGTAATGCAGAGGACTTCAAACTGTGCCCCCCCTCCCCCTGGGGGGGCATGGATGCACTGCCAATGGGGGCGCAAATGCCTCTGCAAGTACATGTAAATGAGGATGGCCTGGAAGTACGGTGATGTTGATTTGATTTGCTGTATTTCCAGTCGGTCTTCATTTACGCCGAGCACTTGAAATGAGAACTGAGATCAGAGTGCTGTGGGGGCAGGGGTCAAAGAGGCTGCTCAAATAGTGTTTTGACAGTCATGTAAGTGTCTAATTATTTTGCCACATACATGTGCTTACCAAATGCTATACAATACAAGGTTGTTATTGTTCTTCATTTTCACATTTCATTCTTTTGTCTAGCTTGTGCTTTTGAAATTGCGTTCAATTTGGAAGGCTCTATGGGTATTTCCAAGTTTAACTTGAATTCTTTATCTGAGTCTCCCACAATCCCTCCTGTACAATCAGCAAACGTTCCTATTTCTGCAAGAAAAGAAAGCTTGTGTTATTATTTGCCCGTTAGCCTTCCTGCTAAGGATCCGAGATAAAGGGCACAATTCTCAAACAGAATTCAATGGGAGCTAATTAAGAAAGGCACAGTATACTCGTGGTGACAAAATGAACAACTTAGGCGATACACAAACTTTAACATTTGCATAATCCATAGTTGGTTTATGGTGTCAAATGTACGTGGACATATTTTTAAATCACATAGAATATTTGAATTTTATCCGATACAAAGGTCATCAAACTGTGGCGTCCACCTGCCCCCCTTGGGGGCGTGGGTGGGTTCCGAGGGGTTCACAAATACCTCTGCAAGTACATGTAAACGAGGATGGCCTGGAAGTGTGTGATGTATATTTGCTGCATTTCCAGGCTCTCTTCATTTACTCAAGGCACTTGAAGTGAGAACTGTGATCAGAGGGCAGTGGGTCAAAGAGGTTGCTAAAAAAAGTAAAAAGTACTTGTTTTGTGTTTTCACAGTCATGTAAACGCAGTAACAACTTAATTGAAAAATAAATGCAAATTATACTAGCTGGTGATAAATGTACTCTTTTAGGTTATGAAACCTCAGTTAGTAACTACCATCACTCCAGATGTCTGTGTGTGTTAAAGCTGAGCGAAACATAATTGATAATACTTGTTCTTGTTTGATGCATTTGCTGTTTTATATGTCTCCTATTTTGCGGTTTTTGAGCTATAGAAAAAGTACTCCTGAAATCATCTCATAAGTCCAGCATGCAGCCATGTCCCTTCCGCACCCCCAATCCTTTCCATAAAGTTTTGGAGGGGGAGCCTGATCTCAAAAAAAATTTCTTAGGGGGGCTCGGAACAAAAATGTTTGAAGACCTCTGCTGTAATGGCAGGCATGAGACATGTTTAAAGGGCTGCTTAAGTGGGTGGCAAAATAAGTGCTGCAGGCCCACTAGTAGCATTTAATTTACAGGCCCTTGGTACATGTAGTACCACTTTACTAGAGACTTACAAGTAAATTAAATGTGCCATTTGGGTATCAGCCAGTGCTACCAGCTTCAAGGATAGAGAGAGAGCACATGCACTTCAGCACTGGTTGGCAGTGGTAAAGTGTGCAGAGTCCTCAAATCCAACCAAAACACGTTAAAAACACAGGAGCGTGAAGGCAAAATGTTTGGAGGTAACCATGCAGAAAGGGCAGAGTCTAAAAGTAACCCTTTCTGCTACCTTTAATATGGAGTTTGTTTAAAAACAATATGATGTTTCAAGGTTTAAGTTACTCCAGCATCTATGATCTACATGTTTCAGCTGCAATGTTCAGCCTGTTCTGGTCTAGTTGATTTTTTCAGGACCAGACCTAGACCTCATTTCTCTGTCCCTTACATTGATTCCATTATTTCCTTTTATGTGTGAATTTCGCTCATTCATACTAATGCCATTCAATCAGACACACCTATCCAGAAATCGTTCGTGTCTTACGGCTGTTTATTTGTTGTTTACACCAGGGAGACATCAAAAAATTTAAAAGTGTGTTGTCTTTTCCTGGTAAAAAATGCAAACCATCTAAGAGTTGTCCTGATGAACAGCAAGAGAGCTCGTTATGTTAAGTGGAGAACAAACAACAAAAGCAAATAAAAGAGCAAGACAGAAGCAGACATGTAAAGAAAGACTATGGGGCAGATTTATGATAACTGACGCATCCCCAGGGATGCGCCAGTTATTTTGCGCCGCTGCTCCGCCACCTATGGTGCGCCGCATTTACAATGCGGCGCACCATGGGGCAAAAACGGCACAGATGCGTGACGCATCTGTGCCATAAAGGTGGCGCATTGCTGGAGTTGCGTCGCAAGCGCGACGCAGCTCCAGCAAGGCTCGGGGGTGCCCCATCTACACAATGCTGCGTCAAGACCTACGCCTGCTTCAAGCAGGCGCAGGGTTTTGACGCAGCATTGGCCTGAAAGTGACTGAGTGAAATCTTATAGATTTCACTCAGCCACTTTTGCGAGGCGCACCTGCCCCGGAACGCCCACCCTGCGCCGGAACGCCCACAAGTGGCGCAGGGCTTTACAACGTGACGCATCTGCCTAGATGCGTCACGTTGTAAATGGGTCGTAGGGATGCGCCACGTTTACGCCGCAGTTGCGTGACGCAAACGTGGCGCATTCCCATCATAAATCTGCCCCTATGCTTTTAAAGCCATTCACGTCACACTGCCTGTATTTGGTTAAACTCTGCTGTGATTTCACTAAACATCCTCACACTCTTCTATTCCAGCCCTACATTCTAGAGCATTACTGTTTTAACCTTTATATGAAGGCAAACAATAAAGTTAATTCATTGGTAGTTCTTAACCTGTGATCAAACTGTGAACTCAACAGACGTCTTTTTTTTATTTATTCGTGTAATTAACAAGTACCATGCCTTCTCTTGGTTGCACTGGAGCGGCCTCTCAGCAAACCATCTAAGAGTTGTGCTGATGAGCAGCAAGAGAGCTCTTTATGTTAAGTGGAGAGCATACAACAATCGCAATTAAAACAGCAAGACAGAAGTAGAAATCTACAAGGCCATTTAGGACGAGTTATGAAATGGGGCACAAAAGATAATTTAGATGCCAAAAGCATTCCTGTCTCTTGGGGTCTTCCTGCCATTAACAGACTTAATATATGTTAAAAATTGTATCACTCATTACTAGTACACAAAGCATATGCCCCCTTTTCTTTTTTTTAAACACTTTTTGTGGGCATCGGCTGAAGCCGAGTCCTAAGATTCCAGGTTGAAGTGTTGGCAGCCAATTAGATTGCAGGGTGGTGACTGTTGGATCCTCAAATGATCCACATCCCTAGATATACACATTTGGATTTTGATTAATATCTCTGAAACTACTGAACTGATTTACATCAAACTACCAAAAAGGCACTTCTCTGGACCAGGATCTAGCTTTCTGCCAAATTTGGTGTGATTCCATCAGCTGTATGGGCTCTAGTCATGTTCAAAGCCCCTATTGGAATTAACATGGGGAAAATGCTTTTTGGAACTATCCTTTTTCTTGACCCCGCTTCACGGATGACCCCTAAACTTCCCAGACACCAACTGAAGTGAGCATCATATTAGTTTGGAAAACGTCATGAAGATTCCTCAGACACACCAAAGATACTGGCAAAACACAAAATTACTCTTTGAATGGAAACTAGGGGCCAGATTACAAGTACAGCGGTCCCAAGACTACTGTTCCCACGGTGGTGGTTCAACCACCACTTCCTCAGTAGTCCAACCAACCGATCACGAGGTTGGTGATCGGACCACTACAAGCCTGATGCAAGACCGCTGCCATCGCCAGGATCCTGCATCCCAACAGGGCAGAGGTGGGGAAATTGGTGGTTTCTGGTGGCGGTGTTGATTCCAGCACCGCCATGCAGAATACTACCTGCCTTACCATCAACCTTTCATGGCAGGGACCCCACCATCAAAAGGTCAGCAGGAAATCAGGGGTGGGCCCCCCAAACAGAGTTGCAGGGCAGTGTAGACCATGGGAGGTGTGCATGGGTGCATATGTCGTGCACCCCTCTTCATACACTGTCGTGAATACACTGTGTGCCATGCCTTGGCACTCAGATCGCCAAACTCGTAATCGGCCCTAGCTCCTAACTTTATCTACCTACTGAGGACTGCCAGTAGCTAATATACATATTTATCCATATATAAGTATATAGATATATTCATATTCACTGAAAAAACATAGGTTTTAGGGACGTTATGTTAGTAATCAACATTTAAAAAACCTTTGAGATTCACAGAAAAAAACCATAGGTTTCAGGGACGTTATAGTTAGAAATTAGCATTTAAAAAACCTTAGAAATTCACTGAAAAAAACACAGGTTTCAGGGACGTTATAGTTAGTTGGAAATTTCACTCATACGAAACCAGAGCAATTAGGCCGTAATAGTTAGTTGAGCTAAATATTACTCGCACCCATGCAATGTACTGCTGATGATGTCACATATTACATTACTCATGACATGGTCAGTGACACCACTGATGACATCACTGATGATATCACAAATAAAATCACTGATGATATCATCTGCTTAATATCTGATGCACCTCCTCCCACCCTAATATAACCTTTCATACATCCACTCTAAAATACAGACTGCCATTCTCGAAACCATAGACACATCAATACCAGTTAGTACAGACCCACTCACTGATTCATAGGTCTATAAACATCCACTCACTCACTGATACAGTCACTTATACATGCAGTCACTCATCAATACAACCTCTGATATATGCACTCATACACCCATATAGACACTCACATGCTGAGCAGGCCCCCTCCTAAGGCCATTATTGGGACGGGGACCCCATCCCCTGGGGCATTGCCTCACTATTTTTTTATTTTTTTATTACTTACACAGGAGGAGGGGTTGCATGGCCCCCTTTCCCTGGGCCATTTTTAGCCCCAGGGACCTCACCTCCCGGGCCTAGCCTCTTTGCTGGGGACTCCGGGGGAAGATCTAATGCCCCCCATGGTCCAAGCTGGCTCACTGCCTCCTGCGGGAGCCGGCATCTCTTTTGGACAAAGGGAGCTGCTAACATGCAGCTCCCTTTGCCCAAAAGCAATTCTGCCTCGCTTCGTGGAAGCGAGAACAGGTTTCCTGCTCTCGCTTCCATGAAACAAATCCGAGTTTTCTATGCCTGCCATAGCAAACTGCAATGTCCATGGAGCAGGCACCCCGGGACATTGCTGAAACCGGCGCTGGGGTATGGCGGTCCCCAGGAAGTGGGGCCGCGTGGACCCCCTCCCATCAAGATTAAAGCCCCTGGGAGGAGGTGGTCCCCAGGGCTGGAGGTCCGCAACGGACTCCCGCCCGTAGTTAAAGTTTGCCCCAGGGAGGTGGTGTTCCCTGGGGCAGTGTGTGCAGGAGCAGGAGCCCCCCCACACTTTGTTTAATTATATTTAAGCCCTGGGAGGTGGCGGTGCCCAGGTTTGGGGGGGTCTGTGAGGGCCCCGCCCATTATTATGAAATGCCCCAGGGAAGTGGTGGTCGCCAGGAAAATGTGGGGAGGGACAGGAGCCCGCCCACACTTTTTAGATAATGACAAAGTCTGGGGTAGGTGGCGTACCCAGGGCCAGGGGGGACCCACGAGGCCCCCGCTTGTTATTACGGAATGCCTTGGGGAGGTGGCAGTCCCTGGGGGAGCAGGAGCCCCCCCATGCTTATTTTATATTAAAAGCTTTGGGGAGGTGGCAGTCACCTGGGCTGTGGGGAGGCGTGTACCCCTGCCCCTTAATAACACAGCCCCGGGACTGTCACCTTCCGTGTATAACAATAATATATTGCCCCCGGGACCTGGCTCACCCGGGGGTTTAAAAGCAACGACGCGTGGGATACCACACTTCTTTTTTAAAAAAAAATTGGGGAGATTTACGCACCGTACGCAAATCCACCTAAAAATATTTTTTTTAAAATGCTTTTTTGGGCCGACCCTCTGACCAGGTCAGGGTGTTTATACCCTGACCCCTTTTCTTTTTTTAAATCATTTTCTTCCCTTTTTGCTTGTGACTCTGTTCAACTGAGTCACATGATGGCTGCCAACACTTCGTGGTCCCTGCCAGCAGGGACACCTTTGCCTGCAGGGACACCTTTGACCCTGCCTGCAGGTAGGTCGCCCCCCCAGCCGCCACAATGTCCCCCTGTGTAGCTGCCCCCGCTGTATCCTTCTCCTGCTTACTGGTGCTACGTGAGTCCTCCTAGGCTCTTGCTTGTGCTCATTTCCGTCACAACTGCTGTGCCCTCCTAGGCCTCTCTTAGCCTGTGCTTAAGTCCGTTACTATTGTTGTGCTCTTTGTGCCCTTTTGCCCATTTCCACTTTACTGTTGTGCCCTTTTGTGCCCCCCTTTCCTCATTTTTGCTTTCTGTGCCCCCTTACCCGTTTCTGGACTGTGCCCCTTCACTGTTGCCTGTTTGTTAATTTCCATTTTATTTCCGCCGTTCTTATTAGCCTGTGCCCCCTTCCCTCGTTTTTGCTTTCTGTGCCCCCTCCCCCGTTTTTGGACTGTGCCCCTCACTGTTGCCTGTTTTTAATTTCCATTGTATCCCACCGTACTTCTCACCCTCTGTGCCCCCCACCCCCGTGCCATTGTCCCGCCGCTGCGGCCCTGTGGCCCCGCCCCCCGCTGTCCCATTCGCCACCCCACTCCCGCCTCCCAGCTGCTCCTCCCTCCCACAGCCCCTCATATGGAGGCCGCGCAGCGCTGAAGGGAGCGACCTTTGACCCTGCCTACAGGTAGGTCGCCCCCCCAGCCGCCACACGGTCCCCCTGTGTAGCTGCCCCCGCTGTATCCTGCTCCTGCTTACTGGTGCTACCTGAGTCCTCCTAGGCTCTTGCTTGTGCTCATTTCCGTCGCTACTGCTGTGCCCTCCTGGGCCTCTCTTAGCCTGTGCTTACGTCCGCTACTACTGTTGTGCCCATATGGAGAGCGCGCAGCTGCCGCGCAGCGGCCGCGCACAGCAGGCGCGCCTAAGGCAAGCCCGTCTGGGCCCGTCCGCGCCTGGACCGCGCCCAGTGCCAGAACTCCTGACCCCCGCCAGAACCAGGGGACTCGACTGAGATACAACACCGCTGCCCTCCACGCACTCAACCCCGGACGACTACCCGCCTGCTACCGAGCCACCCCGAAGCGCACCCACGGACCCTTCACCTGTCAAGCCTGCAAATTCACCTGTCTCCGAACCTGCCCCCCACCTCCGTACTTCGCAAAAACAACAACCACCTTAAGTGTATCCTCCTCAACACCCGCTCTGTCCACAAACACGCCGTCACATTGTGGGACCTCCTCGACACAACAGCACCAGACGTCGCCTTCCTCCCGGAAACCTGGATGAACGCATCCTCGGACCCCGACATCACCATAGCCATCCCGGACGACTACAAGATCACCCGGAAGGACCGCGTTAAGCAAACCGGAGGAGGAATCGCCATTGTCTGCAGGAACACCATCAACATCACGACCGTCACCGAAGACACACCATCCGCCGCCGAACACCTACACTTCCAGATTCACACCGACCCCAAGGGATCACTGACAGAATATCGACAGTCACAATATCGAGATGACAACATATCGAGGTCAAAATATCGACTACAAATTATCGACTTCCTATCTTAAAACAGGTAAGTACAAAAATATCGACTCCAAAATATCGTGTAAAAAATATAGACTGTCAAAATATCGAATTTTTTAAATGTCTTAAAAGTAATTTAAAAGTAATATAATAATAAATAAAATTATTTTCAGCTTATTTAAAATACTTAAATAAACATAACATTAAAAAATAACTAATATAACTTTAAATGCAATTATTTATTTTTAATACATATATATATATATATATATATCCAACGAATGAGGTAGCCCCAGTGGGAGAAGCCTCAGGCAGAAAAGTAGTTCAAAGATCGTAGCTGGCACACATGCAAACAGGCAAACAGCAGGACTGGAGCATCAGTGTGAGAAGTTGGCCTGGTAGGGGATGTTTCCAATTCTGGAACCACCTACTACCTGACCAAACAATCCCCTTATGGTGTCTGGTTGTAAGTCAACCTTATTAGACAAGCTATCCTAGGGGTAGCATGGACTAAGCAGCCTAAAGGCTTAACTTAAGAGGTCGTGTTAAGCGAGCTGTTTTACCACATACAATCCTGTAATACCAAATGAAAGGACACCACACAAGTATATATTATAAAAATATATGTGTTTATTACTAAAAACAATCCCCAGTATTCTTTATGAATAAAGGGGCACAAGCGTTAAATCAAAAGCACTGTTTAAACATACAAGTTGCACAATTATGGATGAGGGCGGGGGGCCACTCAAACCATATACTAAACAAGTGGTATAAGAGAGGCCACTCGAACAGTGGTTAGGCCTAGGGCCTAGGGAATCGCTGGGAGCAGTCAGGACAAGCAATGCTGAAGTCGGGAATGGCCCTCGGGATTCGGGAGATGTGCGGAAAGCGCACGCATGCACCAATGTTAACCAATGGTGCGTAAAAGTCAAATAGTTAAAGTTTAAGGACACTTCCGCTGAACCTAGAGGAACAAAACTTAACACACAGACCCTAGAGGTGTGCACCAGTGTGGGAACACCGGCGGAGCAAAGTTACCTCACCCACAGGAAGTGGGTGCACAGGGTCGAAGTGGCGTCGGGTTTTGACACGCAGGCTCTTGGTGCTTGAAGCTGAAAGGGCTGCAGGCAGGGTGAAGACGAAGTGTCCGGTGGAGTCCAAGGGTGGACTCAAGTTGTAGAGTACCTGAAAGCAGAGGGGACAGAGTCTGGGTCACTCAGCAGTGACCAGGGTGGAACCAGGACGGAACCAGGCAATGTCGGGCGCAATCAGGTGGTCGTCGAGGCGCTTCTCTTCGCTGTCACGTGGGCTCTGGGGCATCTGCGACGTCCAGGAGCAGGTCACGATCTGTCCCACGCAGGCTCTCACCGTCGGTGCAGTCGGCTTCCGGTTTGGAGCAAACAAGCCTTGGTAAGAGCAATCCACGCGGGATTGGAAGATGGCGTCTCACTCGGACCAGGAAGGTCAGAGTCGGGGCTCCCTTTCAGGGGAGCTGGTGTGGATCTGGAGCAACCAGAATCACGAGTCTTCTTTTGTAGTTCGTCGGCACAGGGACCACAAGCCAGCTGGCAAGTGACCGGGCCAACGCGTTGAGCCAAATCGTGCCAAAGGGCCCCACGCAGCACTCGTCGAGTGTGGAGGGCTGAACTTCGGCTCAGGAGTAGCTCAGGGTGGGGGCTTCTCAAACCCCGGTGTACAGCTTCGAGGGTCACTCGTGGGCTGCACGGTCAGCGTCTCATGGTCACTTCAAGATGGCGTGCCCCACGCTTCCGGTCGCCTCCACGGGTCTCAGCTTTGCAGGGACTGTGGATCGGGCTGTTAGAAGCTGGGCAGGCTTGATCTCGTCGATCTCAGTCGCTCGAGTTCCGGCGGGAACTGCAACTAAGTAGACGTCGAGGGCTGGATGGTGCCTGCTGCTGCAGGGTGGTCACTCCTTGACCACAAGGGAGATTCTTCGGGCTTCCACGTTGAGATGGAGGGCGAAGGGTCCAGAATATCGTTTCAAATGTTTCTTCCAGGAAATCTGATGTGCATTGGCACTGCTCCCACTCTTATTCGAATCTGGTGGGCGTGATTACCTGCTAGGTCCCCTCCTATGGGTGGGACCCAGGAAGTGGGTGGATACACCCCCTTCCTTTGATCCAGGCCGCCCTGGCACGAGGGCTGGAGTGCCCCAGAACCGGTTTGGCCGGATTATGCAAGGGGCAGCCTTGTGCGCCCCAGGCAGTGTCTGGTTTCTTTCAAACCTCCCTGCTACAATACACTATCTCCTGTCTGGAGGGCGGTGACACCCTCCTGTGACAGGAAACCCTTTGTCCAGGACCCCCTTGACTGGGTTTCGGTCAGCTCCAGGGGTCCAGACATTTGTCTGTGGCAGAGGCATCCATTTTGTGGATCTTAAGGCCTTTGGAGAAATCAACCGCATTAAAGTGAAGTAACATGTCTTACCCCTCTAGAGGGGTGGAATGCCATCCCCGTCGCCAGAACTGGCGAGGGGATGGTATTCCAAAGCGTATGACACCTTACACGACATGTTTTGATAAAGCCAAACCAGAGTTGCTAAATAACCGCGAGGATTATAAGGCACTTAATAGTATATGGTATGGCAGTATCCTGAAACAGCTTAGGGATTTGTTCCCGACGGCTGCAGACAGGCTCAGCTCATGCTAGAGCTCCATCTCACATAAAAACCATGCACCCAGCCTCCAGGATTGGTGAGGCCTGTCTATAGGAGTGGCTCACAGGTTTACATGTGTCCAGATATAGGTTTAGACATAGGTATACTATATCTAAGCAAGGGGTGTGTACACCACCTTACCCCAGCTGAGTGATCAGCCAGTTGTGTCAATTTAAGAACCAGCCAGGGGTGGCAAAAGATATGCTGCAGCCCCTGGTAGGCCTTAGTGGCTCCTGTGCCCTGTGCACCTATAGTGCATTCTACAGGGGCTGACAAGGAGTCCATTTCCAATTGGTATGTACCTAGGGTACATGGAATCCATTTTACAGAGAGAGCAGATGGCCTGGGGCCCTGATTAGCAGGGAACCAGGTCAACTAAGTCAAAAAACCAGCTAAACACAGGCAAAAAAATCTGGGGTAACCATAGTCAGGTAGCCACCTTCCTACATAACCCCCCCCCAAACGAAAGGAGATAAGGCTATCCTTGGCCAGGTAAGCCTATATTGCCTGAGTGGCCATATAAGGAAGTACCTGCACTAGCATGGGTACCCCCTGTCTCATGGTCCACTAAGCAGTCCCTCACCCTTTGGGTATTAGAGGGTCTCCACCATAGGGAATCACTACCTTGGGTGTGTTTATGCAAAGTTAAAGGCTGGTTTGGATATGGAGTATTGAAGCGAGGCCCTACTAATTTAGGGCTTAGCTTCCTCCCATTATCTTCCACCATGTGTGCCTTTCTCTCTTTAACTGAGTTGCACTGTGCTCTCAGGGTCAACCTCTGGCTACCTAAAGCTGGAGGCTGGGCCCCTCTGTTTGGCTTGCTGGAGGGACAGTTCAGGTTTGGGCCCCTTGGGTCCCAGGTTTGGCTGTGCCCAACAGAATCCATCTGTGGGAGGTCCCTAACTGTTTTTAAGGGGGCTCCCTCAGGAGTTTTTAAAGTTTTCACCTTACTAGGGCTACTAGTTTTGGTGCACCTAATCTTTTGATGGGGGTGCTTTATTTGACAGGGGGCCCTCTGGGTCTCACTGTCCTTCTTGTCCTCTGCAGCCCTGGGCTGGCTAAGGCAAGGTAGAGAGGGGCAGGTTACCTGCTCCAGACTGGGTCCCACCTGAGAAGGGTCCACTGACATCAGAGGTTCTGTCAGGCTAGGCCCAACCACCTCTGGGGCAGCTCCTTCATCAGGGGTAAGATCAGTTCCCTGAGGAGGCTGATCCTGTCCTAAAGTCTGGTGAGGGGGAGATTCCTCTTCCTCCTCCATGCTCTCAGTTTGTGTGGAGTTATCCATCATTTCAGGTTTCACAACACACATGTCAGTTTGAGTTTGGGCTGTGGCCATCACAGCCCCACCAACCTTTTCAGGAGGAGACTCAGTTTGGGTTTCTGCTGTTATCATAACAGCTTTGCTATTCTGTTCAGGAAGAGCTTTTACTAAAGATGGGGCAGAGAGTTTCTCAGCCCTACCAACCTTTTCAGGAAGGACATCTTGGATTGGGGCTGTAGCCAGTACAGCCTCACTAACCTTTCCATGGGAATTCACCATTCTAGAATGGGTTTCCTGTTCAACCTCAGCCCAGGCTGAGATTTCTAAATCATTACCCAGTAGACAGTCCACAGGCAAGTTTGGTGACACTGCCACTCTCTTTGGGCCAGTGACACCTCCCCAGCTGAGACTTACTACTGCCATGGGATGATTTGTTTGGATGCCATCAATGTTTATTACCTGGTATGTGGCACCAGGTAAAAGTTGCTTAGAGGGGACTATGCCATCAGCCACCATGGTGATGCTAGCCCCTGTGTCTCTAAAAGCTTCAACTCTTAAACCATTGATGATGGGTTCTTGTCTATACTTGCTCAAAGTATTTGGGCAAGCAGAGAAGTTGGCAAACCCCATGCCAGCCTCATAAACAAGATCATTGGGTGATGGGGACCTGGATAGGCCAGGGTCCACCTGATTTCCAAAAGTAAACCCACCCAGATTCCTGGGTGTGCTTCCACTTCCTGGGGGATTACTGCTGACAGTAACAGGAGGTGTTGAAGCTGGCTTTGGAGGTATATTTTCTTTATTGTTATTCTTGGGACAACAGCTGTCTGTTTTGTAATGCCCCACCTGTTTACAGGGATAACAATAGGGCTTTTTCTCAGTTGAAGAAGTGTCTTGGGACCCACCCCCATCCTTGGAGTTTTGGGGCCCTGGGGAAGTCTTTTCTTTACTTTTATCCCCACCCTTATCTTGAGGCTTGGTAGACTCCTTCTTCTGGTTACTGTCCTGATTCTTAGGCCTAATCCTGGTTCTGACCCATTTGTCTGCCTTCTTTCCCAATTCTTGGGGAGAGGTCAGATCAGAGTCTACCAGGTGCTGGTGTAAGAGCTGGTTCTGACAATTACTTAGGATCTGCTCCCTCATAATCAAATTATACAATCCTGTAAAGTCATGTACTTTGCTGCCATGTAGCCAACCCTCCAGAGCCTTAGTTGCACAATCAACAAAATCAGTCCAGTCCTGAGTCTGTGTCTTCTGGGTGTCTCTGAACTTCAACCTGTACTGTTCAGTGGTTAAGCCAAACCCATCTATCAGAACACTCTTCAGGACTTTGTAATTGTTTGCATCCTCATGTCTAACAGTGAGGAGCTTATCTCTCCCTTTCTCTGAAAAGGAGTACCATAAGATTGCTGCCCACTGTTCCTCAGGAACCTGCTGTACCATGCAGGCTCTCTCAAGAGCAGTTATCCATTTGTGGATATCATCCCCTTCCTTGTAGGGGGGCACAATCTTTGTCAGGTTTCTACTATCATAGGACCTGGGTTTCTCTTTAGGAATATTGCTGCCACCAGTGGCATCTAAGCCACACAATTTTTGCTCTCTTGCCAAGGCAAGTTTAGCTTGGGCTAAGGTAAGCTTAGCTTGACTCAGGGCTACCTCCTCTCTCTCTATCTGGAGTCTGACAGCCCTCATTCTAGCCCTATGCTCAGCTTTCTGAGAAGCACTCATGCCTCTCTCTGATTCTCTGGAGGCACTAGAAAGATGAGAGTCCCCTGAGGGAGATCTCACTCTTCTGTTGCCTGGGAGAATCACATGTTGGGTTCTGGGGAGGTGCTGGCCCTCTCCATTCCCCAGTAGGTCCAAGTTGGCCTGGCTAAGCCTACCAACTGGAACCTGGCTACCCTGATCCTGTACTTCTAAGTCCCCAGCATCTGAGTCCTCATCCAAGTCATCATCATCCTCCTCTTCAGGGGGATCAACTACAGGGGGGTTCTCTCCATTTCCTGTGTCTAGGGAAGCTGTTTTAGCCTTCTCTAAGTCATCCTGTTCTAGGATTTCTACCAGGGTTAGGCAGGTGGGGCTTCTGCCCCTTTTTAACCCTCTTGCTTTGCACAAGGCAATCAAGTCTCTGCGGGTTAGTTTGTCATATCCAAAAGTTGCCTGGGTAGGGTCAACTGTCACAGGACTAGACCCTGAGGCCTTTCCTGTGTCAGACATGGTTACTAGTGAGGTGTAAGTGGTGCACTTACCTACACTAAGTGTTTTCCTACTGGACCTTGCTAGTGAGTTGTAGTCAGGGGTGTGCTACTCCCTTCAACCTACAACTACTAAGTTCAGTAGAACTTAATATGCTAAGCTTTTGATTTTATATGTACCTAGAGGTACTTGATGTGATCTTTCAATTTGATATAAAGATTGCAATGGTAAAACAACAGCAAGCTCAAATCCGCACCGCTGCTCACCAATGTGAGAAGTTGGCCTGGTAGGGGATGTTTCCAATTCTGGAACCACCTACTACCTGACCAAACAATCCCCTTATGGTGTCTGGTTGTAAGTCAACCTTATTAGACAAGCTATCCTAGGGGTAGCATGGACTAAGCAGCCTAAAGGCTTAACTTAAGAGGTCGTGTTAAGCGAGCTGTTTTACCACATACAATCCTGTAATACCAAATGAAAGGACACCACACAAGTATATATTATAAAAATATATGTGTTTATTACTAAAAACAATCCCCAGTATTCTTTATGAATAAAGGGGCACAAGCGTTAAATCAAAAGCACTGTTTAAACATACAAGTTGCACAATTATGGATGAGGGCGGGGGGCCACTCAAACCATATACTAAACAAGTGGTATAAGAGAGGCCACTCGAACAGTGGTTAGGCCTAGGGCCTAGGGAATCGCTGGGAGCAGTCAGGACAAGCAATGCTGAAGTCGGGAATGGCCCTCGGGATTCGGGAGATGTGCGGAAAGCGCACGCATGCACCAATGTTAACCAATGGTGCGTAAAAGTCAAATAGTTAAAGTTTAAGGACACTTCCGCTGAACCTAGAGGAACAAAACTTAACACACAGACCCTAGAGGTGTGCACCAGTGTGGGAACACCGGCGGAGCAAAGTTACCTCACCCACAGGAAGTGGGTGCACAGGGTCGAAGTGGCGTCGGGTTTTGACACGCAGGCTCTTGGTGCTTGAAGCTGAAAGGGCTGCAGGCAGGGTGAAGACGAAGTGTCCGGTGGAGTCCAAGGGTGGACTCAAGTTGTAGAGTACCTGAAAGCAGAGGGGACAGAGTCTGGGTCACTCAGCAGTGACCAGGGTGGAACCAGGACGGAACCAGGCAATGTCGGGCGCAATCAGGTGGTCGTCGAGGCGCTTCTCTTCGCTGTCACGTGGGCTCTGGGGCATCTGCGACGTCCAGGAGCAGGTCACGATCTGTCCCACGCAGGCTCTCACCGTCGGTGCAGTCGGCTTCCGGTTTGGAGCAAACAAGCCTTGGTAAGAGCAATCCACGCGGGATTGGAAGATGGCGTCTCACTCGGACCAGGAAGGTCAGAGTCGGGGCTCCCTTTCAGGGGAGCTGGTGTGGATCTGGAGCAACCAGAATCACGAGTCTTCTTTTGTAGTTCGTCGGCACAGGGACCACAAGCCAGCTGGCAAGTGACCGGGCCAACGCGTTGAGCCAAATCGTGCCAAAGGGCCCCACGCAGCACTCGTCGAGTGTGGAGGGCTGAACTTCGGCTCAGGAGTAGCTCAGGGTGGGGGCTTCTCAAACCCCGGTGTACAGCTTCGAGGGTCACTCGTGGGCTGCACGGTCAGCGTCTCGTGGTCACTTCAAGATGGCGTGCCCCACGCTTCCGGTCGCCTCCACGGGTCTCAGCTTTGCAGGGACTGTGGATCGGGCTGTTAGAAGCTGGGCAGGCTTGATCTCGTCGATCTCAGTCGCTCGAGTTCCGGCGGGAACTGCAACTAAGTAGACGTCGAGGGCTGGATGGTGCCTGCTGCTGCAGGGTGGTCACTCCTTGACCACAAGGGAGATTCTTCGGGCTTCCACGTTGAGATGGAGGGCGAAGGGTCCAGAATATCGTTTCAAATGTTTCTTCCAGGAAATCTGATGTGCATTGGCACTGCTCCCACTCTTATTCGAATCTGGTGGGCGTGATTACCTGCTAGGTCCCCTCCTATGGGTGGGACCCAGGAAGTGGGTGGATACACCCCCTTCCTTTGATCCAGGCCGCCCTGGCACGAGGGCTGGAGTGCCCCAGAACCGGTTTGGCCGGATTATGCAAGGGGCAGCCTTGTGCGCCCCAGGCAGTGTCTGGTTTCTTTCAAACCTCCCTGCTACAATACACTATCTCCTGTCTGGAGGGCGGTGACACCCTCCTGTGACAGGAAACCCTTTGTCCAGGACCCCCTTGACTGGGTTTCGGTCAGCTCCAGGGGTCCAGACATTTGTCTGTGGCAGAGGCATCCATTTTGTGGATCTTAAGGCCTTTGGAGAAATCAACCGCATTAAAGTGAAGTAACATGTCTTACCCCTCTAGAGGGGTGGAATGCCATCCCCGTCGCCAGAACTGGCGAGGGGATGGTATTCCAAAGCGTATGACACCTTACACGACATGTTTTGATAAAGCCAAACCAGAGTTGCTAAATAACCGCGAGGATTATAAGGCACTTAATAGTATATGGTATGGCAGTATCCTGAAACAGCTTAGGGATTTGTTCCCGACGGCTGCAGACAGGCTCAGCTCATGCTAGAGCTCCATCTCACATAAAAACCATGCACCCAGCCTCCAGGATTGGTGAGGCCTGTCTATAGGAGTGGCTCACAGGTTTACATGTGTCCAGATATAGGTTTAGACATAGGTATACTATATCTAAGCAAGGGGTGTGTACACCACCTTACCCCAGCTGAGTGATCAGCCAGTTGTGTCAATTTAAGAACCAGCCAGGGGTGGCAAAAGATATGCTGCAGCCCCTGGTAGGCCTTAGTGGCTCCTGTGCCCTGTGCACCTATAGTGCATTCTACAGGGGCTGACAAGGAGTCCATTTCCAATTGGTATGTACCTAGGGTACATGGAATCCATTTTACAGAGAGAGCAGATGGCCTGGGGCCCTGATTAGCAGGGAACCAGGTCAACTAAGTCAAAAAACCAGCTAAACACAGGCAAAAAAATCTGGGGTAACCATAGTCAGGTAGCCACCTTCCTACAATCAGCGTTTATTCAGCCAGCCAGACGCGTTTCGGGAAAGTATTCCCTTTGTCAATGGCAATCCGTTAATAAAGACAGCATTTCCGGCACACTTTTAAGTTCCAAGTCCCTGCCTCAGTGGGCGTGGCAACTCCCCTTGCCTTCTGGTTCTTGTAGTGCCAGTTGTCTGAATTAGCAGCAATGAAAGTTAAATTAAAACCCCAGTGGGTAGATGCAGCGTCATGCTGCAGCTGCCTGTTCCGCTTTATCGTTGTCCTCAGGAACTCTGCCTCCCGTGATTTCAATGACATCACCCTAGCGTCATTGCGGGCCCGTTTTCTCTCAGTGGGCTTCTCCCGCGACCGGACTTGGCCGCTAATATCCAACGAATGAGGTAGCCCCAGTGGGAGAAGCCTCAGGCAGAAAAGTAGTTCAAAGATCGTAGCTGGCACACATGCAAACAGGCAAACAGCAGGACTGGAGCATCAGCGTTTATTCAGCCAGCCAGACGCGTTTCGGGAAAGTATTCCCTTTGTCAATGGCAATCCGTTAATAAAGACAGCATTTCCGGCACACTTTTAAGTTCCAAGTCCATGCCTCAGTGGGCGTGGCAACTCCCCTTGCCTTCTGGTTCTTGTAGTGCCAGTTGTCTGAATTAGCAGCAATGAAAGTTAAATTAAAACCCCAGTGGGTAGATGCAGCGTCATGCTGCAGCTGCCTGTTCCGCTTTATCGTTGTCCTCAGGAACTCTGCCTCCCGTGATTTCAATGACATCACCCTAGCGTCATTGCGGGACCGTTTTCTCTCAGTGGGCTTCTCCCGCGACCGGACTTGGCCGCTAATATCCAACGAATGAGGTAGCCCCAGTGGGAGAAGCCTCAGGCAGAAAAGTAGTTCAAAGATCGTAGCTGGCACACATGCAAACAGGCAAACAGCAGGACTGGAGCATCAGCGTTTATTCAGCCAGCCAGACGCGTTTCGGGAAAGTATTCCCTTTGTCAATGGCAATCCGTTAATAAAGACAGCATTTCCGGCACACTTTTAAGTTCCAAGTCCCTGCCTCAGTGGGCGTGGCAACTCCCCTTGCCTTCTGGTTCTTGTAGTGCCAGTTGTCTGAATTAGCAGCAATGAAAGTTAAATTAAAACCCCAGTGGGTAGATGCAGCGTCATGCTGCAGCTGCCTGTTCCGCTTTATCGTTGTCCTCAGGAACTCTGCCTCCCGTGATTTCAATGACATCACCCTAGCGTCATTGCGGGCCCGTTTTCTCTCAGTGGGCTTCTCCCGCGACCGGACTTGGCCGCTAATATCCAACGAATGAGGTAGCCCCAGTGGGAGAAGCCTCAGGCAGAAAAGTAGTTCAAAGATCGTAGCTGGCACACATGCAAACAGGCAAACAGCAGGACTGGAGCATCAGCGTTTATTCAGCCAGCCAGACGCGTTTCGGGAAAGTATTCCCTTTGTCAATGGCAATCCGTTAATAAAGACAGCATTGCCGGAAATGCTGTCTTTATTAACGGATTGCCATTGACAAAGGGAATACTTTCCCGAAACGCGTCTGGCTGGCTGAATAAACGCTGATGCTCCAGTCCTGCTGTTTGCCTGTTTGCATGTGTGCCAGCTACGATCTTTGAACTACTTTTCTGCCTGAGGCTTCTCCCACTGGGGCTACCTCATTCGTTGGATATTAGCGGCCAAGTCTGGTCGCGGGAGAAGCCCACTGAGAGAAAACGGGCCCGCAATGACGCTAAGGTGATGTCATTGAAATCACGGGAGGCAGAGTTCCTGAGGACAACGATAAAGCGGAACAGGCAGCTGCAGCATGACGCTGCATCTACCCACTGGGGTTTTAAATTAACTTTCATTGCTGCTAATTCAGACAACTGGCACTACAAGAACCAGAAGGCAAGGGGAGTTGCCACGCCCACTGAGGCAGGGACTTGGAACTTAAAAGTGTGCCGGAAATGCTGTCTTTATTAACGGATTGCCATTGACAAAGGGAATACTTTCCCGAAACGCGTCTGGCTGGCTGAATAAACGCTGATGCTCCAGTCCTGCTGTTTGCCTGTTTGCATGTGTGCCAGCTACGATCTTTGAACTACTTTTCTGCCTGAGGCTTCTCCCACTGGGGCTACCTCATTCGTTGGATATTAGCGGCCAAGTCCGGTCGCGGGAGAAGCCCACTGAGAGAAAACGGGCCCGCAATGACGCTAGGGTGATGTCATTGAAATCACGGGAGGCAGAGTTCCTGAGGACAACGATAAAGCGGAACAGGCAGCTGCAGCATGACGCTGCATCTACCCACTGGGGTTTTAATTTAACTTTCATTGCTGCTAATTCAGACAACTGGCACTACAAGAACCAGAAGGCAAGAGGAGTTGCCACGCCCACTGAGGCAGGGACTTGGAACTTAAAAGTGTGCCGGAAATGCTGTCTTTATTAACGGATTGCCATTGACAAAGGGAATACTTTCCCGAAACGCGTCTGGCTGGCTGAATAAACGCTGATGCTCCAGTCCTGCTGTTTGCCTGTTTGCATGTGTGCCAGCTACCATCTTTGAACTAATTTTCTGCCTGAGGCTTCTCCCACTGGGGCTACCTCATTCGTTGGATATTAGCGGCCAAGTCCGGTCGCGGGAGAAGCCCACTGAGAGAAAACGGGCCCGCAATGACGCTAGGGTGATGTCATTGAAATCACGGGAGGCAGAGTTCCTGAGGACAACGATAAAGCGGAACAGGCAGCTGCAGCATGACGCTGCATCTACCCACTGGGGTTTTAATTTAACTTTCATTGCTGCTAATTCAGACAACTGGCACTACAAGAACCAGAAGGCAAGGGGAGTTGCCACGCCCACTGAGGCAGGGACTTGGAACTTAAAAGTGTGCCGGAAATGCTGTCTTTATTAACGGATTGCCATTGACAAAGGGAATACTTTCCCGAAACGCGTCTGGCTGGCTGAATAAACGCTGATGCTCCAGTCCTGCTGTTTGCCTGTTTGCATGTGTGCCAGCTACGATCTTTGAACTACTTTTCTGCCTGAGGCTTCTCCCACTGGGGCTACCTCATTCGTTGGATATTAGCGGCCAAGTCCGGTCGCGGGAGAAGCCCACTGAGAGAAAACGGGCCCGCAATGACGCTAGGGTGATGTCATTGAAATCACGGGAGGCAGAGTTCCTGAGGACAACGATAAAGCGGAACAGGCAGCTGCAGCATGACGCTGCATCTACCCACTGGGGTTTTAATTTAACTTTCATTGCTGCTAATTCAGACAACTGGCACTACAAGAACCAGAAGGCAAGGGGAGTTGCCACGCCCACTGAGGCAGGGACTTGGAACTTAAAAGTGTGCCGGAAATGCTGTCTTTATTAACAGATTGCCATTGACAAAGGGAATACTTTCCCGAAACGCGTCTGGCTGGCTGAATAAACGCTGATGCTCCAGTCCTGCTGTTTGCCTGTTTGCATGTGTGCCAGCTACGATCTTTGAACTACTTTTCTGCCTGAGGCTTCTCCCACTGGGGCTACCTCATTCGTTTGATATTAGCGGCCAAGTCCGGTCGCGGGAGAAGCCCACTGAGAGAAAACGGGCCCGCAATGACGCTAGGGTGATGTCATTGAAATCACGGGAGGCAGAGTTCCTGAGGACAACGATAAAGCGGAACAGGCAGCTGCAGCATGACGCTGCATCTACCCACTGGGGTTTTAATTTAACTTTCATTGCTGCTAATTCAGACAACTGGCACTACAAGAACCAGAAGGCAAGGGGAGTTGCCACGCCCACTGAGGCAGGGACTTGGAACTTAAAAGTGTGCCGGAAATGCTGTCTTTATTAACGGATTGCCATTGACAAAGGGAATACTTTCCCGAAACGCGTCTGGCTGGCTGAATAAACGCTGATGCTCCAGTCCTGCTGTTTGCCTGTTTGCATGTGTGCCAGCTACGATCTTTGAACTACTTTTCTGCCTGAGGCTTCTCCCACTGGGGCTACCTCATTCGTTGGATATTAGCGGCCAAGTCCGGTCGCGGGAGAAGCCCACTGAGAGAAAACGGGCCCGCAATGACGCTAGGGTGATGTCATTGAAATCACGGGAGGCAGAGTTCCTGAGGACAACGATAAAGCGGAACAGGCAGCTGCAGCATGACGCTGCATCTACCCACTGGGGTTTTAATTTAACTTTCATTGCTGCTAATTCAGACAACTGGCACTACAAGAACCAGAAGGCAAGGGGAGTTGCCACGCCCACTGAGGCAGGGACTTGGAACTTAAAAGTGTGCCGGAAATGCTGTCTTTATTAACGGATTGCCATTGACAAAGGGAATACTTTCCCGAAACGCGTCTGGCTGGCTGAATAAACGCTGATGCTCCAGTCCTGCTGTTTGCCTGTTTGCATGTGTGCCAGCTACGATCTTTGAACTACTTTTCTGCCTGAGGCTTCTCCCACTGGGGCTACCTCATTCGTTGGATATTAGCGGCCAAGTCCGGTCGCGGGAGAAGCCCACTGAGAGAAAACGGGCCCGCAATGACGCTAGGGTGATGTCATTGAAATCACGGGAGGCAGAGTTCCTGAGGACAACGATAAAGCGGAACAGGCAGCTGCAGCATGACGCTGCATCTACCCACTGGGGTTTTAATTTAACTTTCATTGCTGCTAATTCAGACAACTGGCACTACAAGAACCAGAAGGCAAGGGGAGTTGCCACGCCCACTGAGGCAGGGACTTGGAACTTAAAAGTGTGCCGGAAATGCTGTCTTTATTAACGGATTGCCATTGACAAAGGGAATACTTTCCCGAAACGCGTCTGGCTGGCTGAATAAACGCTGATGCTCCAGTCCTGCTGTTTGCCTGTTTGCATGTGTGCCAGCTACCATCTTTGAACTACTTTTCTGCCTGAGGCTTCTCCCACTGGGGCTACCTCATTCGTTGGATATTAGCGGCCAAGTCCGGTCGCGGGAGAAGCCCACTGAGAGAAAACGGGCCCGCAATGACGCTAGGGTGATGTCATTGAAATCACGGGAGGCAGAGTTCCTGAGGACAACGATAAAGCGGAACAGGCAGCTGCAGCATGACGCTGCATCTACCCACTGGGGTTTTAATTTAACTTTCATTGCTGCTAATTCAGACAACTGGCACTACAAGAACCAGAAGGCAAGGGGAGTTGCCACGCCCACTGAGGCAGGGACTTGGAACTTAAAAGTGTGCCGGAAATGCTGTCTTTATTAACGGATTGCCATTGACAAAGGGAATACTTTCCCGAAACGCGTCTGGCTGGCTGAATAAACGCTGATGCTCCAGTCCTGCTGTTTGCCTGTTTGCATGTGTGCCAGCTACGATCTTTGAACTACTTTTCTGCCTGAGGCTTCTCCCACTGGGGCTACCTCATTCGTTGAAAATTAGCGGCCAAGTCCGGTCGCGGGAGAAGCCCACTGAGAGAAAACGGGCCCGCAATGACGCTAGGGTGATGTCATTGAAATCACGGGAGGCAGAGTTCCTGAGGACAACGATAAAGCGGAACAGGCAGCTGCAGCATGACGCTGCATCTACCCACTGGGGTTTTAATTTAACTTTCATTGCTGCTAATTCAGACAACTGGCACTACAAGAACCAGAAGGCAAGGGGAGTTGCCACGCCCACTGAGGCAGGGACTTGGAACTTAAAAGTGTGCCGGAAATGCTGTCTTTATTAACGGATTGCCATTGACAAAGGGAATACTTTCCCGAAACGCGTCTGGCTGGCTGAATAAACGCTGATGCTCCAGTCCTGCTGTTTGCCTGTTTGCATGTGTGCCAGCTACGATCTTTGAACTACTTTTCTGCCTGAGGCTTCTCCCACTGGGGCTACCTCATTCGTTGGATATTAGCGGCCAAGTCCGGTCGCGGGAGAAGCCCACTGAGAGAAAACGGGCCCGCAATGACGCTAGGGTGATGTCATTGAAATCACGGGAGGCAGAGTTCCTGAGGACAACGATAAAGCGGAACAGGCAGCTGCAGCATGACGCTGCATCTACCCACTGGGGTTTTAATTTAACTTTCATTGCTGCTAATTCAGACAACTGGCACTACAAGAACCAGAAGGCAAGGGGAGTTGCCACGCCCACTGAGGCAGGGACTTGGAACTTAAAAGTGTGCCGGAAATGCTGTCTTTATTAACGGATTGCCATTGACAAAGGGAATACTTTCCCGAAACGCGTCTGGCTGGCTGAATAAACGCTGATGCTCCAGTCCTGCTGTTTGCCTGTTTGCATGTGTGCCAGCTACCATCTTTGAACTACTTTTCTGCCTGAGGCTTCTCCCACTGGGGCTACCTCATTCGTTGGATATTAGCGGCCAAGTCCGGTCGCGGGAGAAGCCCACTGAGAGAAAACGGGCCCGCAATGACGCTAGGGTGATGTCATTGAAATCACGGGAGGCAGAGTTCCTGAGGACAACGATAAAGCGGAACAGGCAGCTGCAGCATGACGCTGCATCTACCCACTGGGGTTTTAATTTAACTTTCATTGCTGCTAATTCAGACAACTGGCACTACAAGAACCAGAAGGCAAGGGGAGTTGCCACGCCCACTGAGGCAGGGACTTGGAACTTAAAAGTGTGCCGGAAATGCTGTCTTTATTAACGGATTGCCATTGACAAAGGGAATACTTTCCCGAAACGCGTCTGGCTGGCTGAATAAACGCTGATGCTCCAGTCCTGCTGTTTGCCTGTTTGCATGTGTGCCAGCTACCATCTTTGAACTACTTTTCTGCCTGAGGCTTCTCCCACTGGGGCTACCTCATTCGTTGGATATTAGCGGCCAAGTCCGGTCGCGGGAGAAGCCCACTGAGAGAAAACGGGCCCGCAATGACGCTAGGGTGATGTCATTGAAATCACGGGAGGCAGAGTTCCTGAGGACAACGATAAAGCGGAACAGGCAGCTGCAGCATGACGCTGCATCTACCCACTGGGGTTTTAATTTAACTTTCATTGCTGCTAATTCAGACAACTGGCACTACAAGAACCAGAAGGCAAGGGGAGTTGCCACGCCCACTGAGGCAGGGACTTGGAACTTAAAAGTGTGCCGGAAATGCTGTCTTTATTAACGGATTGCCATTGACAAAGGGAATACTTTCCCGAAACGCGTCTGGCTGGCTGAATAAACGCTGATGCTCCAGTCCTGCTGTTTGCCTGTTTGCATGTGTGCCAGCTACGATCTTTGAACTACTTTTCTGCCTGAGGCTTCTCCCACGGGGGCTACCTCATTCGTTGGATATTAGCGGCCAAGTCCGGTCGCGGGAGAAGCCCACTGAGAGAAAACGGGCCTGCAATGACGCTAGGGTGATGTCATTGAAATCACGGGAGGCAGAGTTCCTGAGGACAACGATAAAGCGGAACAGGCAGCTGCAGCATGACGCTGCATCTACCCACTGGGGTTTTAATTTAACTTTCATTGCTGCTAATTCAGACAACTGGCACTACAAGAACCAGAAGGCAAGGGGAGTTGCCACGCCCACTGAGGCAGGGACTTGGAACTTAAAAGTGTGCCGGAAATGCTGTCTTTATTAACGGATTGCCATTGACAAAGGGAATACTTTCCCGAAACGCGTCTGGCTGGCTGAATAAACGCTGATGCTCCAGTCCTGCTGTTTGCCTGTTTGCATGTGTGCCAGCTACGATCTTTGAACTACTTTTCTGCCTGAGGCTTCTCCCACTGGGGCTACCTCATTCGTTGAAAATTAGCGGCCAAGTCCGGTCGCGGGAGAAGCCCACTGAGAGAAAACGGGCCCGCAATGACGCTAGGGTGATGTCATTGAAATCACGGGAGGCAGAGTTCCTGAGGACAACGATAAAGCGGAACAGGCAGCTGCAGCATGACGCTGCATCTACCCACTGGGGTTTTAATTTAACTTTCATTGCTGCTAATTCAGACAACTGGCACTACAAGAACCAGAAGGCAAGGGGAGTTGCCACGCCCACTGAGGCAGGGACTTGGAACTTAAAAGTGTGCCGGAAATGCTGTCTTTATTAACGGATTGCCATTGACAAAGGGAATACTTTCCCGAAACGCGTCTGGCTGGCTGAATAAACGCTGATGCTCCAGTCCTGCTGTTTGCCTGTTTGCATGTGTGCCAGCTACGATCTTTGAACTACTTTTCTGCCTGAGGCTTCTCCCACTGGGGCTACCTCATTCGTTGGATATTAGCGGCCAAGTCCGGTCGCGGGAGAAGCCCACTGAGAGAAAACGGGCCCGCAATGACGCTAGGGTGATGTCATTGAAATCACGGGAGGCAGAGTTCCTGAGGACAACGATAAAGCGGAACAGGCAGCTGCAGCATGACGCTGCATCTACCCACTGGGGTTTTAATTTAACTTTCATTGCTGCTAATTCAGACAACTGGCACTACAAGAACCAGAAGGCAAGGGGAGTTGCCACGCCCACTGAGGCAGGGACTTGGAACTTAAAAGTGTGCCGGAAATGCTGTCTTTATTAACGGATTGCCATTGACAAAGGGAATACTTTCCCGAAACGCGTCTGGCTGGCTGAATAAACGCTGATGCTCCAGTCCTGCTGTTTGCCTGTTTGCATGTGTGCCAGCTACCATCTTTGAACTACTTTTCTGCCTGAGGCTTCTCCCACTGGGGCTACCTCATTCGTTGGATATTAGCGGCCAAGTCCGGTCGCGGGAGAAGCCCACTGAGAGAAAACGGGCCCGCAATGACGCTAGGGTGATGTCATTGAAATCACGGGAGGCAGAGTTCCTGAGGACAACGATAAAGCGGAACAGGCAGCTGCAGCATGACGCTGCATCTACCCACTGGGGTTTTAATTTAACTTTCATTGCTGCTAATTCAGACAACTGGCACTACAAGAACCAGAAGGCAAGGGGAGTTGCCACGCCCACTGAGGCAGGGACTTGGAACTTAAAAGTGTGCCGGAAATGCTGTCTTTATTAACGGATTGCCATTGACAAAGGGAATACTTTCCCGAAACGCGTCTGGCTGGCTGAATAAACGCTGATGCTCCAGTCCTGCTGTTTGCCTGTTTGCATGTGTGCCAGCTACCATCTTTGAACTACTTTTCTGCCTGAGGCTTCTCCCACTGGGGCTACCTCATTCGTTGGATATTAGCGGCCAAGTCCGGTCGCGGGAGAAGCCCACTGAGAGAAAACGGGCCCGCAATGACGCTAGGGTGATGTCATTGAAATCACGGGAGGCAGAGTTCCTGAGGACAACGATAAAGCGGAACAGGCAGCTGCAGCATGACGCTGCATCTACCCACTGGGGTTTTAATTTAACTTTCATTGCTGCTAATTCAGACAACTGGCACTACAAGAACCAGAAGGCAAGGGGAGTTGCCACGCCCACTGAGGCAGGGACTTGGAACTTAAAAGTGTGCCGGAAATGCTGTCTTTATTAACGGATTGCCATTGACAAAGGGAATACTTTCCCGAAACGCGTCTGGCTGGCTGAATAAACGCTGATGCTCCAGTCCTGCTGTTTACCTGTTTGCATGTGTGCCAGCTACCATCTTTGAACTACTTTTCTGCCTGAGGCTTCTCCCACTGGGGCTACCTCATTCGTTGGATATTAGCGGCCAAGTCCGGTCGCGGGAGAAGCCCACTGAGAGAAAACGGGCCCGCAATGACGCTAGGGTGATGTCATTGAAATCACGGGAGGCAGAGTTCCTGAGGACAACGATAAAGCGGAACAGGCAGCTGCAGCATGACGCTGCATCTACCCACTGGGGTTTTAATTTAACTTTCATTGCTGCTAATTCAGACAACTGGCACTACAAGAACCAGAAGGCAAGGGGAGTTGCCACGCCCACTGAGGCAGGGACTTGGAACTTAAAAGTGTGCCGGAAATGCTGTCTTTATTAACGGATTGCCATTGACAAAGGGAATACTTTCCCGAAACGCGTCTGGCTGGCTGAATAAACGCTGATGCTCCAGTCCTGCTGTTTGCCTGTTTGCATGTGTGCCAGCTACGATCTTTGAACTACTTTTCTGCCTGAGGCTTCTCCCACTGGGGCTACCTCATTCGTTGGATATTAGCGGCCAAGTCCGGTCGCGGGAGAAGCCCACTGAGAGAAAACGGGCCTGCAATGACGCTAGGGTGATGTCATTGAAATCACGGGAGGCAGAGTTCCTGAGGACAACGATAAAGCGGAACAGGCAGCTGCAGCATGACGCTGCATCTACCCACTGGGGTTTTAATTTAACTTTCATTGCTGCTAATTCAGACAACTGGCACTACAAGAACCAGAAGGCAAGGGGAGTTGCCACGCCCACTGAGGCAGGGACTTGGAACTTAAAAGTGTGCCGGAAATGCTGTCTTTATTAACGGATTGCCATTGACAAAGGGAATACTTTCCCGAAACGCGTCTGGCTGGCTGAATAAACGCTGATGCTCCAGTCCTGCTGTTTGCCTGTTTGCATGTGTGCCAGCTACGATCTTTGAACTACTTTTCTGCCTGAGGCTTCTCCCACTGGGGCTACCTCATTCGTTGGATATTAGCGGCCAAGTCCGGTCGCGGGAGAAGCCCACTGAGAGAAAACGGGCCCGCAATGACGCTAGGGTGATGTCATTGAAATCACGGGAGGCAGAGTTCCTGAGGACAACGATAAAGCGGAACAGGCAGCTGCAGCATGACGCTGCATCTACCCACTGGGGTTTTAATTTAACTTTCATTGCTGCTAATTCAGACAACTGGCACTACAAGAACCAGAAGGCAAGGGGAGTTGCCACGCCCACTGAGGCAGGGACTTGGAACTTAAAAGTGTGCCGGAAATGCTGTCTTTATTAACGGATTGCCATTGACAAAGGGAATACTTTCCCGAAACGCGTCTGGCTGGCTGAATAAACGCTGATGCTCCAGTCCTGCTGTTTGCCTGTTTGCATGTGTGCCAGCTACGATCTTTGAACTACTTTTCTGCCTGAGGCTTCTCCCACTGGGGCTACCTCATTCGTTGGATATTAGCGGCCAAGTCCGGTCGCGGGAGAAGCCCACTGAGAGAAAACGGGCCCGCAATGACGCTAGGGTGATGTCATTGAAATCACGGGAGGCAGAGTTCCTGAGGACAACGATAAAGCGGAACAGGCAGCTGCAGCATGACGCTGCATCTACCCACTGGGGTTTTAATTTAACTTTCATTGCTGCTAATTCAGACAACTGGCACTACAAGAACCAGAAGGCAAGGGGAGTTGCCACGCCCACTGAGGCAGGGACTTGGAACTTAAAAGTGTGCCGGAAATGCTGTCTTTATTAACGGATTGCCATTGACAAAGGGAATACTTTCCCGAAACGCGTCTGGCTGGCTGAATAAACGCTGATGCTCCAGTCCTGCTGTTTGCCTGTTTGCATGTGTGCCAGCTACGATCTTTGAACTACTTTTCTGCCTGAGGCTTCTCCCACTGGGGCTACCTCATTCGTTGGATATTAGCGGCCAAGTCCGGTCGCGGGAGAAGCCCACTGAGAGAAAACGGGCCTGCAATGACGCTAGGGTGATGTCATTGAAATCACGGGAGGCAGAGTTCCTGAGGACAACGATAAAGCGGAACAGGCAGCTGCAGCATGACGCTGCATCTACCCACTGGGGTTTTAATTTAACTTTCATTGCTGCTAATTCAGACAACTGGCACTACAAGAACCAGAAGGCAAGGGGAGTTGCCACGCCCACTGAGGCAGGGACTTGGAACTTAAAAGTGTGCCGGAAATGCTGTCTTTATTAACGGATTGCCATTGACAAAGGGAATACTTTCCCGAAACGCGTCTGGCTGGCTGAATAAACGCTGATGCTCCAGTCCTGCTGTTTGCCTGTTTGCATGTGTGCCAGCTACGATCTTTGAACTACTTTTCTGCCTGAGGCTTCTCCCACTGGGGCTACCTCATTCGTTGGATATTAGCGGCCAAGTCCGGTCGCGGGAGAAGCCCACTGAGAGAAAACGGGCCCGCAATGACGCTAGGGTGATGTCATTGAAATCACGGGAGGCAGAGTTCCTGAGGACAACGATAAAGCGGAACAGGCAGCTGCAGCATGACGCTGCATCTACCCACTGGGGTTTTAATTTACCTTTCATTGCTGCTAATTCAGACAACTGGCACTACAAGAACCAGAAGGCAAGGGGAGTTGCCACGCCCACTGAGGCAGGGACTTGGAACTTAAAAGTGTGCCGGAAATGCTGTCTTTATTAACGGATTGCCATTGACAAAGGGAATACTTTCCCGAAACGCGTCTGGCTGGCTGAATAAACGCTGATGCTCCAGTCCTGCTGTTTACCTGTTTGCATGTGTGCCAGCTACCATCTTTGAACTACTTTTCTGCCTGAGGCTTCTCCCACTGGGGCTACCTCATTCGTTGGATATTAGCGGCCAAGTCCGGTCGCGGGAGAAGCCCACTGAGAGAAAACGGGCCCGCAATGACGCTAGGGTGATGTCATTGAAATCACGGGAGGCAGAGTTCCTGAGGACAACGATAAAGCGGAACAGGCAGCTGCAGCATGACGCTGCATCTACCCACTGGGGTTTTAATTTAACTTTCATTGCTGCTAATTCAGACAACTGGCACTACAAGAACCAGAAGGCAAGGGGAGTTGCCACGCCCACTGAGGCAGGGACTTGGAACTTAAAAGTGTGCCGGAAATGCTGTCTTTATTAACGGATTGCCATTGACAAAGGGAATACTTTCCCGAAACGCGTCTGGCTGGCTGAATAAACGCTGATGCTCCAGTCCTGCTGTTTGCCTGTTTGCATGTGTGCCAGCTACGATCTTTGAACTACTTTTCTGCCTGAGGCTTCTCCCACTGGGGCTACCTCATTCGTTGGATATTAGCGGCCAAGTCCGGTCGCGGGAGAAGCCCACTGAGAGAAAACGGGCCTGCAATGACGCTAGGGTGATGTCATTGAAATCACGGGAGGCAGAGTTCCTGAGGACAACGATAAAGCGGAACAGGCAGCTGCAGCATGACGCTGCATCTACCCACTGGGGTTTTAATTTAACTTTCATTGCTGCTAATTCAGACAACTGGCACTACAAGAACCAGAAGGCAAGGGGAGTTGCCACGCCCACTGAGGCAGGGACTTGGAACTTAAAAGTGTGCCGGAAATGCTGTCTTTATTAACGGATTGCCATTGACAAAGGGAATACTTTCCCGAAACGCGTCTGGCTGGCTGAATAAACGCTGATGCTCCAGTCCTGCTGTTTGCCTGTTTGCATGTGTGCCAGCTACGATCTTTGAACTACTTTTCTGCCTGAGGCTTCTCCCACTGGGGCTACCTCATTCGTTGGATATTAGCGGCCAAGTCCGGTCGCGGGAGAAGCCCACTGAGAGAAAACGGGCCCGCAATGACGCTAGGGTGATGTCATTGAAATCACGGGAGGCAGAGTTCCTGAGGACAACGATAAAGCGGAACAGGCAGCTGCAGCATGACGCTGCATCTACCCACTGGGGTTTTAATTTAACTTTCATTGCTGCTAATTCAGACAACTGGCACTACAAGAACCAGAAGGCAAGGGGAGTTGCCACGCCCACTGAGGCAGGGACTTGGAACTTAAAAGTGTGCCGGAAATGCTGTCTTTATTAACGGATTGCCATTGACAAAGGGAATACTTTCCCGAAACGCGTCTGGCTGGCTGAATAAACGCTGATGCTCCAGTCCTGCTGTTTGCCTGTTTGCATGTGTGCCAGCTACGATCTTTGAACTACTTTTCTGCCTGAGGCTTCTCCCACTGGGGCTACCTCATTCGTTGGATATTAGCGGCCAAGTCCGGTCGCGGGAGAAGCCCACTGAGAGAAAACGGGCCCACAATGACGCTAGGGTGATGTCATTGAAATCACGGGAGGCAGAGTTCCTGAGGACAACGATAAAGCGGAACAGGCAGCTGCAGCATGACGCTGCATCTACCCACTGGGGTTTTAATTTAACTTTCATTGCTGCTAATTCAGACAACTGGCACTACAAGAACCAGAAGGCAAGGGGAGTTGCCACGCCCACTGAGGCAGGGACTTGGAACTTAAAAGTGTGCCGGAAATGCTGTCTTTATTAACGGATTGCCATTGACAAAGGGAATACTTTCCCGAAACGCGTCTGGCTGGCTGAATAAACGCTGATGCTCCAGTCCTGCTGTTTGCCTGTTTGCATGTGTGCCAGCTACGATCTTTGAACTACTTTTCTGCCTGAGGCTTCTCCCACTGGGGCTACCTCATTCGTTGGATATTAGCGGCCAAGTCCGGTCGCGGGAGAAGCCCACTGAGAGAAAACGGGCCCGCAATGACGCTAGGGTGATGTCATTGAAATCACGGGAGGCAGAGTTCCTGAGGACAACGATAAAGCGGAACAGGCAGCTGCAGCATGACGCTGCATCTACCCACTGGGGTTTTAATTTAACTTTCATTGCTGCTAATTCAGACAACTGGCACTACAAGAACCAGAAGGCAAGGGGAGTTGCCACGCCCACTGAGGCAGGGACTTGGAACTTAAAAGTGTGCCGGAAATGCTGTCTTTATTAACGGATTGCCATTGACAAAGGGAATACTTTCCCGAAACGCGTCTGGCTGGCTGAATAAACGCTGATGCTCCAGTCCTGCTGTTTGCCTGTTTGCATGTGTGCCAGCTACGATCTTTGAACTACTTTTCTGCCTGAGGCTTCTCCCACTGGGGCTACCTCATTCGTTGGATATTAGCGGCCAAGTCCGGTCGCGGGAGAAGCCCACTGAGAGAAAACGGGCCCACAATGACGCTAGGGTGATGTCATTGAAATCACGGGAGGCAGAGTTCCTGAGGACAACGATAAAGCGGAACAGGCAGCTGCAGCATGACGCTGCATCTACCCACTGGGGTTTTAATTTAACTTTCATTGCTGCTAATTCAGACAACTGGCACTACAAGAACCAGAAGGCAAGGGGAGTTGCCACGCCCACTGAGGCAGGGACTTGGAACTTAAAAGTGTGCCGGAAATGCTGTCTTTATTAACGGATTGCCATTGACAAAGGGAATACTTTCCCGAAACGCGTCTGGCTGGCTGAATAAACGCTGATGCTCCAGTCCTGCTGTTTGCCTGTTTGCATGTGTGCCAGCTACGATCTTTGAACTACTTTTCTGCCTGAGGCTTCTCCCACTGGGGCTACCTCATTCGTTGGATATTAGCGGCCAAGTCCGGTCGCGGGAGAAGCCCACTGAGAGAAAACGGGCCCGCAATGACGCTAGGGTGATGTCATTGAAATCACGGGAGGCAGAGTTCCTGAGGACAACGATAAAGCGGAACAGGCAGCTGCAGCATGACGCTGCATCTACCCACTGGGGTTTTAATTTAACTTTCATTGCTGCTAATTCAGACAACTGGCACTACAAGAACCAGAAGGCAAGGGGAGTTGCCACGCCCACTGAGGCAGGGACTTGGAACTTAAAAGTGTGCCGGAAATGCTGTCTTTATTAACGGATTGCCATTGACAAAGGGAATACTTTCCCGAAACGCGTCTGGCTGGCTGAATAAACGCTGATGCTCCAGTCCTGCTGTTTGCCTGTTTGCATGTGTGCCAGCTACCATCTTTGAACTACTTTTCTGCCTGAGGCTTCTCCCACTGGGGCTACCTCATTCGTTGGATATTAGCGGCCAAGTCCGGTCGCGGGAGAAGCCCACTGAGAGAAAACGGGCCCGCAATGACGCTAGGGTGATGTCATTGAAATCACGGGAGGCAGAGTTCCTGAGGACAACGATAAAGCGGAACAGGCAGCTGCAGCATGACGCTGCATCTACCCACTGGGGTTTTAATTTAACTTTCATTGCTGCTAATTCAGACAACTGGCACTACAAGAACCAGAAGGCAAGGGGAGTTGCCACGCCCACTGAGGCAGGGACTTGGAACTTAAAAGTGTGCCGGAAATGCTGTCTTTATTAACGGATTGCCATTGACAAAGGGAATACTTTCCCGAAACGCGTCTGGCTGGCTGAATAAACGCTGATGCTCCAGTCCTGCTGTTTGCCTGTTTGCATGTGTGCCAGCTACGATCTTTGAACTACTTTTCTGCCTGAGGCTTCTCCCACTGGGGCTACCTCATTCGTTGGATATTAGCGGCCAAGTCCGGTCGCGGGAGAAGCCCACTGAGAGAAAACGGGCCCGCAATGACGCTAGGGTGATGTCATTGAAATCACGGGAGGCAGAGTTCCTGAGGACAACGATAAAGCGGAACAGGCAGCTGCAGCATGACGCTGCATCTACCCACTGGGGTTTTAATTTAACTTTCATTGCTGCTAATTCAGACAACTGGCACTACAAGAACCAGAAGGCAAGGGGAGTTGCCACGCCCACTGAGGCAGGGACTTGGAACTTAAAAGTGTGCCGGAAATGCTGTCTTTATTAACGGATTGCCATTGACAAAGGGAATACTTTCCCGAAACGCGTCTGGCTGGCTGAATAAACGCTGATGCTCCAGTCCTGCTGTTTGCCTGTTTGCATGTGTGCCAGCTACGATCTTTGAACTACTTTTCTGCCTGAGGCTTCTCCCACTGGGGCTACCTCATTCGTTGGATATTAGCGGCCAAGTCCGGTCGCGGGAGAAGCCCACTGAGAGAAAACGGGCCCGCAATGACGCTAGGGTGATGTCATTGAAATCACGGGAGGCAGAGTTCCTGAGGACAACGATAAAGCGGAACAGGCAGCTGCAGCATGACGCTGCATCTACCCACTGGGGTTTTAATTTAACTTTCATTGCTGCTAATTCAGACAACTGACACTACAAGAACCAGAAGGCAAGGGGAGTTGCCACGCCCACTGAGGCAGGGACTTGGAACTTAAAAGTGTGCCGGAAATGCTGTCTTTATTAACGGATTGCCATTGACAAAGGGAATACTTTCCCGAAACGCGTCTGGCTGGCTGAATAAACGCTGATGCTCCAGTCCTGCTGTTTGCCTGTTTGCATGTGTGCCAGCTACGATCTTTGAACTACTTTTCTGCCTGAGGCTTCCCCCACTGGGGCTACCTCATTCGTTGGATATTAGCGGCCAAGTCCGGTCGCGGGAGAAGCCCACTGAGAGAAAACGGGCCCGCAATGACGCTAGGGTGATGTCATTGAAATCACGGGAGGCAGAGTTCCTGAGGACAACGATAAAGCGGAACAGGCAGCTGCAGCATGACGCTGCATCTACCCACTGGGGTTTTAATTTAACTTTCATTGCTGCTAATTCAGACAACTGGCACTACAAGAACCAGAAGGCAAGGGGAGTTGCCACGCCCACTGAGGCAGGGACTTGGAACTTAAAAGTGTGCCGGAAATGCTGTCTTTATTAACGGATTGCCATTGACAAAGGGAATACTTTCCCGAAACGCGTCTGGCTGGCTGAATAAACGCTGATGCTCCAGTCCTGCTGTTTGCCTGTTTGCATGTGTGCCAGCTACGATCTTTGAACTACTTTTCTGCCTGAGGCTTCTCCCACTGGGGCTACCTCATTCGTTGGATATTAGCGGCCAAGTCCGGTCGCGGGAGAAGCCCACTGAGAGAAAACGGGCCCGCAATGACGCTAGGGTGATGTCATTGAAATCACGGGAGGCAGAGTTCCTGAGGACAACGATAAAGCGGAACAGGCAGCTGCAGCATGACGCTGCATCTACCCACTGGGGTTTTAATTTAACTTTCATTGCTGCTAATTCAGACAACTGGCACTACAAGAACCAGAAGGCAAGGGGAGTTGCCACGCCCACTGAGGCAGGGACTTGGAACTTAAAAGTGTGCCGGAAATGCTGTCTTTATTAACGGATTGCCATTGACAAAGGGAATACTTTCCCGAAACGCGTCTGGCTGGCTGAATAAACGCTGATGCTCCAGTCCTGCTGTTTGCCTGTTTGCATGTGTGCCAGCTACGATCTTTGAACTACTTTTCTGCCTGAGGCTTCTCCCACTGGGGCTACCTCATTCGTTGGATATTAGCGGCCAAGTCCGGTCGCGGGAGAAGCCCACTGAGAGAAAACGGGCCCGCAATGACGCTAGGGTGATGTCATTGAAATCACGGGAGGCAGAGTTCCTGAGGACAACGATAAAGCGGAACAGGCAGCTGCAGCATGACGCTGCATCTACCCACTGGGGTTTTAATTTAACTTTCATTGCTGCTAATTCAGACAACTGGCACTACAAGAACCAGAAGGCAAGGGGAGTTGCCACGCCCACTGAGGCAGGGACTTGGAACTTAAAAGTGTGCCGGAAATGCTGTCTTTATTAACGGATTGCCATTGACAAAGGGAATACTTTCCCGAAACGCGTCTGGCTGGCTGAATAAACGCTGATGCTCCAGTCCTGCTGTTTGCCTGTTTGCATGTGTGCCAGCTACGATCTTTGAACTACTTTTCTGCCTGAGGCTTCTCCCACTGGGGCTACCTCATTCGTTGGATATTAGCGGCCAAGTCCGGTCGCGGGAGAAGCCCACTGAGAGAAAACGGGCCCGCAATGACGCTAGGGTGATGTCATTGAAATCACGGGAGGCAGAGTTCCTGAGGACAACGATAAAGCGGAACAGGCAGCTGCAGCATGACGCTGCATCTACCCACTGGGGTTTTAATTTAACTTTCATTGCTGCTAATTCAGACAACTGGCACTACAAGAACCAGAAGGCAAGGGGAGTTGCCACGCCCACTGAGGCAGGGACTTGGAACTTAAAAGTGTGCCGGAAATGCTGTCTTTATTAACGGATTGCCATTGACAAAGGGAATACTTTCCCGAAACGCGTCTGGCTGGCTGAATAAACGCTGATGCTCCAGTCCTGCTGTTTGCCTGTTTGCATGTGTGCCAGCTACGATCTTTGAACTACTTTTCTGCCTGAGGCTTCTCCCACTGGGGCTACCTCATTCGTTGGATATTAGCGGCCAAGTCCGGTCGCGGGAGAAGCCCACTGAGAGAAAACGGGCCCGCAATGACGCTAGGGTGATGTCATTGAAATCACGGGAGGCAGAGTTCCTGAGGACAACGATAAAGCGGAACAGGCAGCTGCAGCATGACGCTGCATCTACCCACTGGGGTTTTAATTTAACTTTCATTGCTGCTAATTCAGACAACTGGCACTACAAGAACCAGAAGGCAAGGGGAGTTGCCACGCCCACTGAGGCAGGGACTTGGAACTTAAAAGTGTGCCGGAAATGCTGTCTTTATTAACGGATTGCCATTGACAAAGGGAATACTTTCCCGAAACGCGTCTGGCTGGCTGAATAAACGCTGATGCTCCAGTCCTGCTGTTTGCCTGTTTGCATGTGTGCCAGCTACGATCTTTGAACTACTTTTCTGCCTGAGGCTTCCCCCACTGGGGCTACCTCATTCGTTGGATATTAGCGGCCAAGTCCGGTCGCGGGAGAAGCCCACTGAGAGAAAACGGGCCCGCAATGACGCTAGGGTGATGTCATTGAAATCACGGGAGGCAGAGTTCCTGAGGACAACGATAAAGCGGAACAGGCAGCTGCAGCATGACGCTGCATCTACCCACTGGGGTTTTAATTTAACTTTCATTGCTGCTAATTCAGACAACTGGCACTACAAGAACCAGAAGGCAAGGGGAGTTGCCACGCCCACTGAGGCAGGGACTTGGAACTTAAAAGTGTGCCGGAAATGCTGTCTTTATTAACGGATTGCCATTGACAAAGGGAATACTTTCCCGAAACGCGTCTGGCTGGCTGAATAAACGCTGATGCTCCAGTCCTGCTGTTTGCCTGTTTGCATGTGTGCCAGCTACCATCTTTGAACTACTTTTCTGCCTGAGGCTTCTCCCACTGGGGCTACCTCATTCGTTGGATATTAGCGGCCAAGTCCGGTCGCGGGAGAAGCCCACTGAGAGAAAACGGGCCCGCAATGACGCTAGGGTGATGTCATTGAAATCACGGGAGGCAGAGTTCCTGAGGACAACGATAAAGCGGAACAGGCAGCTGCAGCATGACGCTGCATCTACCCACTGGGGTTTTAATTTAACTTTCATTGCTGCTAATTCAGACAACTGGCACTACAAGAACCAGAAGGCAAGGGGAGTTGCCACGCCCACTGAGGCAGGGACTTGGAACTTAAAAGTGTGCCGGAAATGCTGTCTTTATTAACGGATTGCCATTGACAAAGGGAATACTTTCCCGAAACGCGTCTGGCTGGCTGAATAAACGCTGATGCTCCAGTCCTGCTGTTTGCCTGTTTGCATGTGTGCCAGCTACGATCTTTGAACTACTTTTCTGCCTGAGGCTTCTCCCACTGGGGCTACCTCATTCGTTGGATATTAGCGGCCAAGTCCGGTCGCGGGAGAAGCCCACTGAGAGAAAACGGGCCCACAATGACGCTAGGGTGATGTCATTGAAATCACGGGAGGCAGAGTTCCTGAGGACAACGATAAAGCGGAACAGGCAGCTGCAGCATGACGCTGCATCTACCCACTGGGGTTTTAATTTAACTTTCATTGCTGCTAATTCAGACAACTGGCACTACAAGAACCAGAAGGCAAGGGGAGTTGCCACGCCCACTGAGGCAGGGACTTGGAACTTAAAAGTGTGCCGGAAATGCTGTCTTTATTAACGGATTGCCATTGACAAAGGGAATACTTTCCCGAAACGCGTCTGGCTGGCTGAATAAACGCTGATGCTCCAGTCCTGCTGTTTGCCTGTTTGCATGTGTGCCAGCTACCATCTTTGAACTACTTTTCTGCCTGAGGCTTCTCCCACTGGGGCTACCTCATTCGTTGGATATTAGCGGCCAAGTCCGGTCGCGGGAGAAGCCCACTGAGAGAAAACGGGCCCGCAATGACGCTAGGGTGATGTCATTGAAATCACGGGAGGCAGAGTTCCTGAGGACAACGATAAAGCGGAACAGGCAGCTGCAGCATGACGCTGCATCTACCCACTGGGGTTTTAATTTAACTTTCATTGCTGCTAATTCAGACAACTGGCACTACAAGAACCAGAAGGCAAGGGGAGTTGCCACGCCCACTGAGGCAGGGACTTGGAACTTAAAAGTGTGCCGGAAATGCTGTCTTTATTAACGGATTGCCATTGACAAAGGGAATACTTTCCCGAAACGCGTCTGGCTGGCTGAATAAACGCTGATGCTCCAGTCCTGCTGTTTGCCTGTTTGCATGTGTGCCAGCTACGATCTTTGAACTACTTTTCTGCCTGAGGCTTCTCCCACTGGGGCTACCTCATTCGTTGGATATTAGCGGCCAAGTCCGGTCGCGGGAGAAGCCCACTGAGAGAAAACGGGCCCGCAATGACGCTAGGGTGATGTCATTGAAATCACGGGAGGCAGAGTTCCTGAGGACAACGATAAAGCGGAACAGGCAGCTGCAGCATGACGCTGCATCTACCCACTGGGGTTTTAATTTAACTTTCATTGCTGCTAATTCAGACAACTGGCACTACAAGAACCAGAAGGCAAGGGGAGTTGCCACGCCCACTGAGGCAGGGACTTGGAACTTAAAAGTGTGCCGGAAATGCTGTCTTTATTAACGGATTGCCATTGACAAAGGGAATACTTTCCCGAAACGCGTCTGGCTGGCTGAATAAACGCTGATGCTCCAGTCCTGCTGTTTGCCTGTTTGCATGTGTGCCAGCTACCATCTTTGAACTACTTTTCTGCCTGAGGCTTCTCCCACTGGGGCTACCTCATTCGTTGGATATTAGCGGCCAAGTCCGGTCGCGGGAGAAGCCCACTGAGAGAAAACGGGCCCGCAATGACGCTAGGGTGATGTCATTGAAATCACGGGAGGCAGAGTTCCTGAGGAAAACGATAAAGCGGAACAGGCAGCTGCAGCATGACGCTGCATCTACCCACTGGGGTTTTAATTTAACTTTCATTGCTGCTAATTCAGACAACTGGCACTACAAGAACCAGAAGGCAAGGGGAGTTGCCACGCCCACTGAGGCAGGGACTTGGAACTTAAAAGTGTGCCGGAAATGCTGTCTTTATTAACGGATTGCCATTGACAAAGGGAATACTTTCCCGAAACGCGTCTGGCTGGCTGAATAAACGCTGATGCTCCAGTCCTGCTGTTTGCCTGTTTGCATGTCTGCCAGCTACGATCTTTGAACTACTTTTCTGCCTGAGGCTTCTCCCACTGGGGCTACCTCATTCGTTGGATATTAGCGGCCAAGTCCGGTCGCGGGAGAAGCCCACTGAGAGAAAACGGGCCCGCAATGACGCTAGGGTGATGTCATTGAAATCACGGGAGGCAGAGTTCCTGAGGACAACGATAAAGCGGAACAGGCAGCTGCAGCATGACGCTGCATCTACCCACTGGGGTTTTAATTTAACTTTCATTGCTGCTAATTCAGACAACTGGCACTACAAGAACCAGAAGGCAAGGGGAGTTGCCACGCCCACTGAGGCAGGGACTTGGAACTTAAAAGTGTGCCGGAAATGCTGTCTTTATTAACGGATTGCCATTGACAAAGGGAATACTTTCCCGAAACGCGTCTGGCTGGCTGAATAAACGCTGATGCTCCAGTCCTGCTGTTTGCCTGTTTGCATGTGTGCCAGCTACGATCTTTGAACTACTTTTCTGCCTGAGGCTTCTCCCACTGGGGCTACCTCATTCGTTGGATATTAGCGGCCAAGTCCGGTCGCGGGAGAAGCCCACTGAGAGAAAACGGGCCCGCAATGACGCTAGGGTGATGTCATTGAAATCACGGGAGGCAGAGTTCCTGAGGACAACGATAAAGCGGAACAGGCAGCTGCAGCATGACGCTGCATCTACCCACTGGGGTTTTAATTTAACTTTCATTGCTGCTAATTCAGACAACTGGCACTACAAGAACCAGAAGGCAAGGGGAGTTGCCACGCCCACTGAGGCAGGGACTTGGAACTTAAAAGTGTGCCGGAAATGCTGTCTTTATTAACGGATTGCCATTGACAAAGGGAATACTTTCCCGAAACGCGTCTGGCTGGCTGAATAAACGCTGATGCTCCAGTCCTGCTGTTTGCCTGTTTGCATGTGTGCCAGCTACGATCTTTGAACTACTTTTCTGCCTGAGGCTTCTCCCACTGGGGCTACCTCATTCGTTGGATATTAGCGGCCAAGTCCGGTCGCGGGAGAAGCCCACTGAGAGAAAACGGGCCCGCAATGACGCTAGGGTGATGTCATTGAAATCACGGGAGGCAGAGTTCCTGAGGACAACGATAAAGCGGAACAGGCAGCTGCAGCATGACGCTGCATCTACCCACTGGGGTTTTAATTTAACTTTCATTGCTGCTAATTCAGACAACTGGCACTACAAGAACCAGAAGGCAAGGGGAGTTGCCACGCCCACTGAGGCAGGGACTTGGAACTTAAAAGTGTGCCGGAAATGCTGTCTTTATTAACGGATTGCCATTGACAAAGGGAATACTTTCCCGAAACGCGTCTGGCTGGCTGAATAAACGCTGATGCTCCAGTCCTGCTGTTTGCCTGTTTGCATGTGTGCCAGCTACGATCTTTGAACTACTTTTCTGCCTGAGGCTTCCCCCACTGGGGCTACCTCATTCGTTGGATATTAGCGGCCAAGTCCGGTCGCGGGAGAAGCCCACTGAGAGAAAACGGGCCCGCAATGACGCTAGGGTGATGTCATTGAAATCACGGGAGGCAGAGTTCCTGAGGACAACGATAAAGCGGAACAGGCAGCTGCAGCATGACGCTGCATCTACCCACTGGGGTTTTAATTTAACTTTCATTGCTGCTAATTCAGACAACTGGCACTACAAGAACCAGAAGGCAAGGGGAGTTGCCACGCCCACTGAGGCAGGGACTTGGAACTTAAAAGTGTGCCGGAAATGCTGTCTTTATTAACGGATTGCCATTGACAAAGGGAATACTTTCCCGAAACGCGTCTGGCTGGCTGAATAAACGCTGATGCTCCAGTCCTGCTGTTTGCCTGTTTGCATGTGTGCCAGCTACGATCTTTGAACTACTTTTCTGCCTGAGGCTTCTCCCACTGGGGCTACCTCATTCGTTGGATATTAGCGGCCAAGTCCGGTCGCGGGAGAAGCCCACTGAGAGAAAACGGGCCCGCAATGACGCTAGGGTGATGTCATTGAAATCACGGGAGGCAGAGTTCCTGAGGACAACGATAAAGCGGAACAGGCAGCTGCAGCATGACGCTGCATCTACCCACTGGGGTTTTAATTTAACTTTCATTGCTGCTAATTCAGACAACTGGCACTACAAGAACCAGAAGGCAAGGGGAGTTGCCACGCCCACTGAGGCAGGGACTTGGAACTTAAAAGTGTGCCGGAAATGCTGTCTTTATTAACGGATTGCCATTGACAAAGGGAATACTTTCCCGAAACGCGTCTGGCTGGCTGAATAAACGCTGATGCTCCAGTCCTGCTGTTTGCCTGTTTGCATGTGTGCCAGCTACGATCTTTGAACTACTTTTCTGCCTGAGGCTTCTCCCACTGGGGCTACCTCATTCGTTGGATATTAGCGGCCAAGTCCGGTCGCGGGAGAAGCCCACTGAGAGAAAACGGGCCCACAATGACGCTAGGGTGATGTCATTGAAATCACGGGAGGCAGAGTTCCTGAGGACAACGATAAAGCGGAACAGGCAGCTGCAGCATGACGCTGCATCTACCCACTGGGGTTTTAATTTAACTTTCATTGCTGCTAATTCAGACAACTGGCACTACAAGAACCAGAAGGCAAGGGGAGTTGCCACGCCCACTGAGGCAGGGACTTGGAACTTAAAAGTGTGCCGGAAATGCTGTCTTTATTAACGGATTGCCATTGACAAAGGGAATACTTTCCCGAAACGCGTCTGGCTGGCTGAATAAACGCTGATGCTCCAGTCCTGCTGTTTGCCTGTTTGCATGTGTGCCAGCTACGATCTTTGAACTACTTTTCTGCCTGAGGCTTCTCCCACTGGGGCTACCTCATTCGTTGGATATTAGCGGCCAAGTCCGGTCGCGGGAGAAGCCCACTGAGAGAAAACGGGCCCGCAATGACGCTAGGGTGATGTCATTGAAATCACGGGAGGCAGAGTTCCTGAGGACAACGATAAAGCGGAACAGGCAGCTGCAGCATGACGCTGCATCTACCCACTGGGGTTTTAATTTAACTTTCATTGCTGCTAATTCAGACAACTGGCACTACAAGAACCAGAAGGCAAGGGGAGTTGCCACGCCCACTGAGGCAGGGACTTGGAACTTAAAAGTGTGCCGGAAATGCTGTCTTTATTAACGGATTGCCATTGACAAAGGGAATACTTTCCCGAAACGCGTCTGGCTGGCTGAATAAACGCTGATGCTCCAGTCCTGCTGTTTGCCTGTTTGCATGTGTGCCAGCTACGATCTTTGAACTACTTTTCTGCCTGAGGCTTCTCCCACTGGGGCTACCTCATTCGTTGGATATTAGCGGCCAAGTCCGGTCGCGGGAGAAGCCCACTGAGAGAAAACGGGCCCGCAATGACGCTAGGGTGATGTCATTGAAATCACGGGAGGCAGAGTTCCTGAGGACAACGATAAAGCGGAACAGGCAGCTGCAGCATGACGCTGCATCTACCCACTGGGGTTTTAATTTAACTTTCATTGCTGCTAATTCAGACAACTGGCACTACAAGAACCAGAAGGCAAGGGGAGTTGCCACGCCCACTGAGGCAGGGACTTGGAACTTAAAAGTGTGCCGGAAATGCTGTCTTTATTAACGGATTGCCATTGACAAAGGGAATACTTTCCCGAAACGCGTCTGGCTGGCTGAATAAACGCTGATGCTCCAGTCCTGCTGTTTGCCTGTTTGCATGTGTGCCAGCTACCATCTTTGAACTACTTTTCTGCCTGAGGCTTCTCCCACTGGGGCTACCTCATTCGTTGGATATTAGCGGCCAAGTCCGGTCGCGGGAGAAGCCCACTGAGAGAAAACGGGCCCGCAATGACGCTAGGGTGATGTCATTGAAATCACGGGAGGCAGAGTTCCTGAGGACAACGATAAAGCGGAACAGGCAGCTGCAGCATGACGCTGCATCTACCCACTGGGGTTTTAATTTAACTTTCATTGCTGCTAATTCAGACAACTGGCACTACAAGAACCAGAAGGCAAGGGGAGTTGCCACGCCCACTGAGGCAGGGACTTGGAACTTAAAAGTGTGCCGGAAATGCTGTCTTTATTAACGGATTGCCATTGACAAAGGGAATACTTTCCCGAAACGCGTCTGGCTGGCTGAATAAACGCTGATGCTCCAGTCCTGCTGTTTGCCTGTTTGCATGTGTGCCAGCTACGATCTTTGAACTACTTTTCTGCCTGAGGCTTCTCCCACTGGGGCTACCTCATTCGTTGGATATATATATATATATACACATTATTAAGAAAACATATACAATATTTTTACTGTAGGATAGCAAGAGGTTTAAATTTACTGTAACGACTCCAGTGAGCGCAACAGAAGTGAAAGCGTTGGATAGCGTAGGGGTAAAAATTACTATTCCCACTCCAGAGAGTACAACAGTAGGGAAAGCGTTGGATAGCGTAGGGGTTAAAATTACTATTCCAACTCCAGAGAGTGCAACAGTAGGGAAAGAGTTGGATAGCGTAGGGGTAAAAATTACCATTCCCACTCCAGAGAGTGCAACAGTAGGGAAAGCGTTGGATAGCGTAAGGGTTAAAGTTACTATTCCCACTCCAGAGAGTGCAACAGTAGGGAAAGAGTTGGATAGCGTAGGGGTAAAAATTACTATTCCCACTCCAGAGAGTGCAAGAGTATGGAAAGCGTTGGATAGCGTAGGGGTAAAAAATACTATTCACACTCCAGAGAGTGCAACAGTAGGGAAAACGTTGGATAGCGTAGGGGTAAAAATTACTATTCCCACTCCAGAGAGTGCAACAGTAGGGAAAGCGTAGGATAGCATAGGGGTAAAGATTACTATTCCCACTCCAGAGAGTGCAACAGTAGGGAAACCGTTGGATAGCGTAGGGGTTAAAATTACTATTCCATCTCCAGAGAGTACAACAGTAGGGAAAGAGTTTGATAGCATAGGGGTAAAAATTACTATTCCCACTCCAGAGAGTACAACAGTAGGGAAAGCGTAGGATAGCGTAGAGGTAAAAATTACTATTCCCACTCCAGAGAGTGCAAGAGTAGGGAAAGCGTTGGATAGCGTAGGGGTTAAAATTACCATTCCAACTCCAGAGAGTGCAACAGTATGGAATGAGTTGGATAGCGTAGGGGTAAAAATTACTATTCCCACTCCAGAGAGTGCAACAGTAGGGAAAGCGTTGGATAGCGTGGGGGTAAAAATTACTATTCCCACTCCAGAGAGGGAAACAGTAGGGAAAACGTTGGATAGCGTAGGGGTAAAATTTACTATTCCCACTCCAGGAGTGCAACAGTAGGGAAAGCGTTGGATAGCGTAGGGGTTAAAATTACTATTCCAACTCCAGAGAGTGCAACAGTAGGGAAAGAGTTGGATATCGTATGGGTTAAAATTACTATTCCAACTCCAGAGAGTGCAACAGTAGGGAAAGGGTTGGATAGCGAAGGGGTTAAAATTACTATTCCAACTCCAGAGAGTGCAACAGTAGGGAAATTGTTGGATAGAGTAGGGGTAAAAATTACTATTCCAACTCCAGTGAGTGCAATATTAGGGAAAGTAAATAATTCATATATAAATATAAATAACATAAATAGTAATACGAATTACAAAATATTTAAAATATTTTACAATTGTATAAAATATATTAAATAATTATTTAAAAATACAAATTAAAATTATTTAATTATAAAAATTACCTACTAATACTAATTAATTACCTATTAACAATAAATTAATTTACAATTTAAAAATTAATCAATTAATTTTAATTACTGATTATATTTTAATTAATTACCTATTAAAATTAATTAACAATTAATTCTAAATGAATACCAATAAATTAAATCACATATTTAATTAATTATAATTAAATTACTTCCCACCCTATTCCCCTATAAACCCACAACCCGCTACAGAAAACAAATTAATGAAATTAACATATTTATCAATTAATCAATTAAAATTATTTACCAATTATATTTTAATTACCAATTATTATTTAATTAACAATTAATACAAAATAATTAACAATAAATAAATTAACATATTTAATTAATTATAAATAAATTACTTCCCACCCTATTCCCCTATAAACCCACAACCCGCTACAGAAAATAATTGAATAAAATTAACATATTTATCAATTAATCAATTATAATTAATTACTAATTATATTTTAATTAATTACCAATTAATAATTAATTAACAATTAATTCTAAATAAATATCAATAAATAAATTAACACATTTTATTAATTATAATTAAATTACTTCCCACCCTATTCCCCTATAAACCCACAACCCGCTGCAGAATTATATTACACAAAAAATAAAAAATAATATTAACTTACCTTAATTTCGATATTTTTGTTGTCTATATTATGTCTAGTCGATATTATGTCCATTCTATTTTTTTGATTCGATATTATGTCCATTCTATTCGATATTAATTTTTTCTAGTCGATATTTTTGTAGTCTATATTATGTCTAGTCGATATTATGTCCATTCTATATTTTTTACTCGATATTCTGTCCAGTCGAAATAAAAAACTCGATATTATGACTGCTCGCCGACCCCAAGACCACCCTTAGAGGAACGCTCGTCTACAGACCCCCGGGCCCACGCACACAATTCAGCGAAACCATCGCCGACTTCATCAGCCCGCACGCCCTAGCCTCAACAGAATACATCCTCCTAGGGGACCTGAACTTCCATCTGGGGAAAAACAGCGACAACAACACCACCACCCTGCTCGACAACCTCGCCAACCTCAGACTCAAGCAACTGGTGAACACCCCCACCCACCTCGCTGGCCACACGCTCGACCCCATCTTCTCCGCCAGCAACCACGTCTCCTTCAGCCACTTCACCGGACTACACTGGACCGACCACCGATGCATCCACTTCACCTTCAAAAAGAATACATCCCACTACCACACGCAACAGATCCCCCGCAGATGCTGGAGCAAAATCACCACAGATAAGCTCCTCTCATCGCTGAGCCAGAACCCGCCAGAAGAACCCCCCCAGGCACAACCGGCAACAGGAAAACCTCATGGTTCACAGACGCCCTCAAAGAATCAAAGAAATCCTGTCGAATCCTCGAAAAAACCTGGCGCCACGAACGAACTACAGAGAACATGACAGCCCTTAAAAACGCCACCCGCGAACACCACCAGCTGATCCGCACCAGTAAAAGGACATCATTCAAAGAGCGACTAGACAACAACACCCACAACAGCAAGTAACTCTTCAACATCGTCAAAGAGCTCTCCAACCCCAACACCAGCAACAATGACTTCACACCATCACAAGAACTCTGCAACTCCCTCGCCACGTTCTTCCACCGAAAGATCGTAGATATCCACCTCCAGTCACCGAACCAGCGACCCCCACCACCACCCTCAGCGCCTGGACCCCCATCAGCACTGAAGACACCACCAACGTCATGAACTCCATCCACTCCGGCTCCCCCTCTGACCCATGCCCCCATCATATCTTCAACAAAGCTGACACCATCATCGCACCCCATATCCGGAACGTCATAAACATCTCGTTCACGTCAGCCGCCTTCCCCGAGAGCTGCAAGCACGCGGAAATCAACGCCCTTCTGAAAAAACTCACAGCGTACCCCAAAGACCTCAAAAACTTCCGCCCCATCTCTATTCTTCCCTTCCCAGCTAAAGTCATCGAGGAGACCGTCAATAAACAGCTGACTGCTTTCCTCGAGACAAACAATTCGCTCGACCCGTCCCAGTCAGGATTTCGAGCCAACCACAGCACCGAGACTGCCCTCATTGCAGTCACCGACGACATCAGGAATCTGATGGACAACGGAGAAACAACCGCCCTCATCCTCCTAGAACTCTCGGCAGCCTTCGATACCGTCTGTCTTCACACCCTAATAACCCGCCTCTTCCACACTGGGATCCAAGGAAAGGCCCTGGACTGGATCACCTTGTTCCTCTCCAACAGAACCCAGAGAGTTCGCCTCCCTCCCTTCCGCTCTGAGGCCACCAAGATCATCTGCGGTGTACCCCAAGGCTCCTCGCTTAGCCCTACCCTATTCAATATCTACATGAGCCCCCTCGCCGCCATCGCACGCAGGCACAACATCAACATCATCTCCTACGCCGATGACACCCAAATGATACTCTCCCTCACCAAAGACCCAGCCACCATCAAAACCAACCTCCAGGAAGGAATGAAAGCCGTCGCAGAATGGATGAAGCTCAGTTGCCTGAAGCTGAACTCAGACAAGACGGAGGTCTTCATCCTCGGACAGTCCCCATCCGCCTGGAATGACTCCTGGTGGCCCACAGCACTGGGCTCCACGCCGACACCCCCGGACCACGCACGCAACCTGGGATCCTGGACTCCTCCCTCACGATGACCAAGCAAGTCCACGCCATCTCGTCCTCTTGCTTCAACACCCTGCGCATGCTCCGGAAAATCTTCAGGTGGATCCCCACCGAAACCAGAAAGACCGTCACCCAGGCCCTCGTCACCAGCCGACTGGACTACGGAAACGCCCTATACGCAGGAAAAACTGCCAAACCTCAGAAACGACTTCAACGCATACAGAACACCTCCGCACTACTCATCCTCGACATCCCTCGCCACAGCCACATATCCGCCCACCTGAGAAGCCTGCACTGGCTCCCCGTCAACAAGAGGATCACGTTCAGGCTCCTCACCCACGCACACAAAGCGCTCCACAACATGGGCCCGAATACCTCAACAACCGCCTCTCGTTCTACACTCCCACCCGCCAGATCCGCTCCGCCAGCCTCGCCCTCGCCACCGTCCCAGGGATTCGCAGAACCACGACCTGCGGAAGATCGTTCTCCCACCTGGCAGCCAAAACATGGAACTCCCTCCCTGTACACCTACGAATGACCCAGGACCATCCCACCTTCAGGAAACACCTCAAGACCTGGCATTTCGAGCAGTAGCAGCACCCCCCTTCAGCTCCTTGAGACCCTCGCGGGTGAGTAGCGCGCTCTATAAATGTTCTGATTGATGGATTGATTGATTGCTTGGTTTGGAGTGTTGGCAGCCAATCAGAATGAAGCTCATGATCGGCAGGGTTCGCAGATCCACTGCGGTCAACAGACATACTTTTTTTTAATTTTTTAATTTCTCAGGAACTACAGAACTGATTTACACCATTGAAAGCAAAGAGTGCACTCTGGACAAAGAGATACCTCTCTGCCAAATTTGGTGTAATTCTGTTCAGCAGTTCAGGCTATACCTGCGACAAAAGTTTCCTATGGAAATTAACATGGCAAAAATGTGTTGTGGGACCCCTCTTTTTTCTCAGTCCCCTCTAGACAAATCACTCCGAAACTTTCAAGACAGGAGTTGACTGGGGCGGGCCATTAGTTTTGAACATTTTGCAAAGATTTGTCAAAAGGCGCCAAAGATATCAGCAAAAGAAAAAACACTTTTCCTATGGAAATTAGGTCCTAACTATAACTACCTACTGGTGACTGCTAGTAGGTGATATATACATATTATCAACCGATAAAATGTAACTTAACCAACAAAGTCACACAAACAATTAAATCAAAAATATGAAAATCACAGAAATGTTATCAACTTAATACGGCAAAAACTATAAAAGCTGCCTAAACCTAAAAAAAAACTATACATCTCAACAACTACCTTGTAAGGTAAGTAAACTTTATATATAAACTAACCCTGGGCGTAGTTCGCGTAGTTGTGCTAGTTTGCGATGATTGCACAGTGCCGGATGGTTGCACGCACTGTGCAATCATTGAAAACGGCATCTCGCACAGTGCGAGCTGTCATTTTCTGCCGCTCGAGTAGATATTTACTTTCTCAACGCGGACTGGTCGTTTCTCATCGAAAGAGATCGCGAGCATACGCGACCCCTCACAATGAGAAACCTGACCTCTCCGCGTTTAGGGGCCCGATGTAGGTAGCCTAATACTGGTCGGTAACGGCCGAAAATCGGTAATTTCGGCCGATACCGACCGGTATTTGGACATTGAGATGTAGCTCGCCCAAAATTTACAGAATCGGAAAAAATACCGAATCGGTAGATTACCGGCTCGGTAAATAATCCGAATTGGTAATATTACCTATTCGGTAAAATTACCGAATCGGAAAATATACCGAGTCGGTAAATGTCCCGAATCGGTAAAATTACCGATTCGAAAAATATACCGAGTCGGTAAATGTTCCGAATCGGTAAAATTACCGATTCGGAAATTAAGAAATGGAAAAAACAACATCATCGAGATGTAGGTGAGCCATAAATTACCGAATTTCACCAAAATTCGGTATTTATGAATCAGTATTTAACATGGATTGAAAGCAGGTGGTAATCAGGTGCAGCCTATAAAAAAGGGCCCCAAAATGCAACACTGGAACCAGAATGGTGGCTTTCTACGTCATACCAAGGCGGCTAAGGCTACAAGCAGCAGGTGAGAGGGAATGGAGAAGGGAGGAGCAGGTCTACAGGCAGAGGATTACACTCTTCCAATTGACAGAGCCAGAGATACTGCAAAGAAACAGACTGCACCCCCAAACCATCATGGACCTGATCAGGGACCTGCACCCACTCCTGGACCACCCAAGACCAAGGGCCCACGCCATCCCACCCCATGTCCAGGTGCTCTGTAGCATACACCTCCTTGCATCTGGGAGCTACCAGAGTGTTGTTGCTGTGGTAGGTGGGGTTTCCCAGAGCTGCCTGTCGCATTTGTTCAGAAAGTTCCTGGATGCCATGATGCAAAGAATGGAGCATTACATCCACTTCCCAGACACTGATGCGGACTTGCTCAGGACCAAGACTGACTTTTACCTCATGGCAAATTTCCCACACGTGATTGGCTGCATTGATGGGACCCACATCCCCATTTGCCCCCCAGCTGCCACTGAGCACATATACAGGAACAGGAAGTCATCACACACAATTAATGTACAAGCAATCTGTGATGCCAAGTACATTATCACCGATATAGTGGCCAGATACCCAGGAAGCACCCACGACTCATACATATTCCAAAACAGTGGGATCTATACCCGCCTGACAGCGGGTGAATTCGGGGAAGGATACCTGCTCGGTAAATAAATGGGTGACACTCCCTTGATAGATGAAGCAGACGTATGTCAATGTGTGCCTCTGAGTAATGTATTTTTTTCTTTCACATTAGGGGATAGTGCATATGCACTCCGTTCCTTCGTCCTGACACCCTACCTCAACCCCATAACCCCCAGCCAGAGACGTTACAATGTGGCACATAAACCCACCCGGAACATCATTGAGCGCACCTTTGGGCTCCTGAAGAGACGGTTCCGCTGCCTCCACAAAAGTGAGGGGGCACGGCAGTACTCACCTGTAACATGCTGTAAGGTCATTGCAACCTGTGCAATGTTGCACAGCCTCGCAACTAAGAGGGGCACAGAGGTTGAATTGGAGGACTATGAAGACCATGACGATGAGCAGGCACTACCAGCAGCCAACACAGTAGGAGTACCAACACCCACAGACGGAAGACAGAGACGGGCAGAAATCACACACAACTACTTTTGAGTAAGTATATAGACAAAGCACGTGTTGTACTTCAATGCACGTAGTTTATTTTGCACTACGTTGAAATTACATAAGCCACAAATGACACATACTAGTGTGCCTAGCACTACTGGGTGGACGGGGGTTACCTCACCCTCACATGTCCAACTGAATATGGCAGACTCACTGCTTGCGCCCATGAACAGCCCAGCGTGATGCCTGAGGTTGGCTTAGTTCCAAGTCTGCTGTGCCAGCGCCGGCACTCTGGCGTCTGCTGCTCCTCCTTACTTCAGGGACAGGGGTGCTGCACCTGCTACTAGTGGTATCTGTGTCCCCGATACCTTCTGCTCCTGTGGTGGCTGACTGGTTTGTCAGCAGCACTTCCATTGCTGTAGTGACTCTCCCCATCCCCCTTGTGAGATCAGTACAGCAGTGCACCAGCCCCTCCTGCATCGCAACTGAACGGCGACACATCAGTGAAGTCGCAGTTGCAAGATGGTGCATGCCCCTTGTCTGCTGGTGCGTTCGATGGCTCTCCCTGCGCCTGTGTGCACGGTCCTCACGTAGTTCCTCACAGAGTGTCATCACACCCTGAGACATGTCCCTGACTCCATCGGCCATGTCCCTCATGCTGTCTGCCATTGATGCTATTCCCTTGTTCATGTCAGTGAAATTTGTGTTCAAAAGGCGCATTTGTCTGTGCACTACACTAATACCTTTTGCCTGCAGGCGCTGCACCTTGACCATTGTGGTCTCAAGGCCAAGGAAGACACCCTCATCACGGCCACTGACGCTTGCCTCCCAGACCCTACGACGTCTTGTTCCTCCGGATCGGCTGACAGGAGTGGATGTAAGACCTGGTGCATTTCCTGCCATTGACTGTATTGACTCCTCACACTCCCTTTCCTCATCGGAGGATGTTGTAGGATCCTTTGCGGGGGACCGTCATGCCTCACGGGCCTGCAGATGTCTGACACCTCTGTGTCTGCTGGTGTGTCTGGTCATTGTGACTCCTGTTGTGGTGAGTCAAGGAGCACTGGAGATGCTTCAAGTTGCATGGTGTCGTCTGCCTCTGGTGTGTCAGCTGCTTGTGTGCAGGGTGCTGTAGGTCTTGCAGTGCTGGGCCCTGCATCCCTGCCTTCTTGCTCACTCCTATCCCTTTGTGGATGTGTCTTCTCCCTCACATGCAGTGACTTGCGTGATGTCTCCCCTGTGGACAGATATGGACAGTGTCTTAGTGGTGCTTTCACCGTGTAATTCACTATTAAATCACATTATTGTATCACTATTTCCTGCTCCTCCCATGTCTCTGATTGTATTGTGTGGCATGCCTGACATCATTTCATGTTGACTGCTCTGATGGCTATTCTTATGACTACCACTCCCATAATGCATTGCAGGTGAATACTGAAGTCAGTACTGGATTCCCTCAACACATAGCCACATTGGGGGAGGGATACAGGCAGGGGGTGTGGGATGATGGACATGTCCCTTACCTTTCTTAGCTGCAGCTCGGGCTGAGCTGTCTGCATCACCAATCCCCACAACGCACTCTGGCTCCAGTGTGGAGTCCACAAGCTCTTCCAGGTCCGTGAGAGCAGGTGCCCTGTTCTTCCCTCCACCTGTAGCATTGGCCTCCTTACTTCTTGCTGCCAATTTTTTCTTAGTAATGATCCTTAGATCGTACCATCTCTTCTTGAGATCGTCCACTTCCCTGGTGGTCACTCCTATTGCGTTTACTTTGGTCTGGATCCCCAGCCAGCCTCTTGACAGCCTCTGGTACCTGCAGGGACTGCTTTCCAAAGATTTTTGGGTAGTGCTTGACGACCTCCTACAACAGCACCTGAAGTTCACCAGTGCTGCACTTAATCTTCCTCTTCCTCTCTGCACCTTCCCTCTGAGAGTCTTGGGGATCCATTTGTTTGTTCTGCAGGGCTCTGATTCACAACAGCATGTCTCTGTGTATCTGCTCTCCTGTGTGATCAGGTACACTGCACCTGCATGGGTGTGGCCACTTCCTGGTTGTGGGGTGGTGTGGATGCACAGGATTGGTGTATTGCTCTGTTGGTTGGCTGAGGGGCGGGGTGGAGGCACGTGATTGGTTGATACTTCAACTGCCTGATATTTTGTATCCCCGACTCGGTATTTACCGATTCGGTATTTACCGGTAGATTCAATGCATTCCTATGGGCCTCCGGGCCCATAGGATTGCATGTGAATTACCGAATCGGTATTTGCCGTACCGGTAAATACCGAATCGGTAAATACCGAGTCGGGGTTTCCGAATTTTACCGATTCGGTATTTTTTACCGATTTTTGACCTACATCTCATTTCCCTTTTCTAAAATACCCATTCGGTAAAAATCGGTATTTTAGAGTCGGTAAAAATGAGTTACCTACATCTGACCCTTAGAATCTCGCCGGGAGGTTTATTTTCCCCGTTCGCGATCGCCTACTTGATGTTGCTGATCGCGAACGAGGAAAGAGTCTCGCTGGGATGTCATTTTGCTCACTCGCGGTCGCCAACTTGACGTTGAGGACCGCGAGCGAGCAAAAAATGCCAGCTACGCGATTTTGCACTGGGCTACGTGCAATTCATGTAGCGTGAAATAGCACAAACTACGCAATCTTTGCAAGCATAGCATAGTGGACCGCCCAGGGTTAATATAAACCAAAACTTAAATTACTTAATTAAAATTGTAAATGAGCAAATATACAAAAAATAACAATTTGTATCTTTTTATTCACTTACTAAAGCCAAAAAAACAACACCAATCACAAACCAGAAAAAAGATATAAAAACGAAAGTATATGTTAATTATGGGAAACATCCACAACAACGACTCCGAAACAATGAGTTCCGGACTCACACAAGCCAAACCATGACTTGCACAGACAACGACTTAGCCTTAATGAGTGTCGGACAGGAACAGGTTACAGGGGTTCAGGGGTGGAGGGGGTGTTTGTGCTAATTTTTGGGGGCTAGAAGGGGTTTGTGGAGGTGGGGGATTGTGTTCGTTTTTAGGGGGTGGGAGGGGTTCTGGTTAGTTTTTGGAGGGTGTGGGGGTCCGTATTAGTTGTTAGGGGGTCGAGCCTTAGTGATCGTTTTTAGGGGATGGGAGGGGTTTGTGTTAGTTTTTAGGGGGTAGGAGGGGTAAATGTTGGTTTTTAGGTGGTGGGACGGGTGTGGGGAAGTTTCTAGGAGGTTGGGGGTTCATGTAAGTTTTTATGGGGTGGGAGGTGGGGTGGTACGGGGTAGTTTTTAGGGAGTGGGAGGTGTTCCGTTTAGTTTTTAGGGGGTGGGTTTATCATGTATTCCTTTACCATGAAAATTTGTGGTAAAGGAATGCATGGTAAAACAAATTGGGGTTGCGACGCGGTTGTACTTGCGTAGGGTGTCATTGCTGAGGAACTCGTTGTTCCAACATACAACCATTAATTAATATGAAAATGTGTCCCAAACCATTCACTCAGATATACAACATACTTTTATAAACTCCCAAATAAACAAAGTATCACTTACTTCGATCTCTTAAGCCATATTAAACATAAGACAAATAACTGCTACCGAAAAAAAAATATTTGCAGACTTTGACCAAGCCATGAATCAAACTATTTTAAAATGTTACTTCCACACAGCCATGATTGGTTGCTGCTACTATTTCAATCAGAGTTTATGGAGGCACCTCTAACAATCTGCACTAAGGGACTAATTATGAGTCTAGCGGTCCATGGACCGGCAGACTCCCGTGGCGTGGCAGTGGTGGTCTTCCAACCGCCCTATTATGACTAGTGAGGTGGGACCACCATTGCATCGGTGCAATTGCCAGGGATCAGAAATCCCTGGTAGTCATGCGGCAGACTTGAGGCTACAATATGCTTGGTGAACCGCTGCAGTCTCGCCAAGCATATTATGAGTTTTCTCTTCACCGCGGTTTTCATGCAGGTCCTACTCCATGAAAACCATGGCAGAGAGGAAGCAAAGGGGGGCCCTGGGCCATGGGATGCATGCACCCCAGTACCTGCACCATGCCATGCAGGTACTTCCTCTATCATTCTCACTGCGGTGCCTATTTCGCACTGCCATGGGAACTCCAAAGAACCACCCGCCAGTGACTAAAAAAGTCATAATATGATGGGTGGTGCGCATACAGCGCGATCTAGCTACTGCACTGCACAGTAAACTCGCAATCAGGCCCTAGTCAATTTGCCTTTGAACTCAATAAAATTATAGCACTAGGCAATGTCCCTGTCAGAGAGGTATCTTACCACTACAATATACTGATGTAATGCCCTTTCTACCAAAAAACAAACACAAACTAAGATCCCTAATGGATTATTTAAAAGACTATTTGGTTGGCAGACTACATAGCTCCAGACACAGAAGCCGTCCCAAATTCCAAATACCTTGATAAAATGTCTATGATGGCACAGGAAGCCAAAACAAACAATACAGTGTAAGGACGGCACAATGCCTTCCAACCCACACTAGGAAGAACCCAACCTACACTCTATAAATTTATTCAAGCATTACAAAAATAGCAAAGCTACCAAAAACTATGAATCGAGCAATCTGCAACCCAAATTGCACCTAAGCTTACCAAACAAGCCAAAATAATGTACTATATGCTAAAATTTAAAATTAAACTCTTCATAAACAACAAACAAGTTGATTACTAAGAAATAATAGCCAAACGCATAGTATAAATACTATCCTACAAAACTCTAGAAAAAGTCTAACATAATCTTAACCAACATGACAAATATTTTTTTATATAAATAATAAACATAATATTGTATTACATCAGTCAAATTATTGAATAAATCTCCAATCTTAAATAAGACTGATATAATAAAATAAAATATACATTATGTATATAAAATCTTACCTACCAAAATGCTCAAAGAACAAACTCGATCTCTAACATAAAGTAATTACAACACATAAAATACACATTTCAAAATAACAATTACATAATGCCTGCATAAATAGTAAAATATAACATCGCCCACCTAAAACATATAAATTAAATATGACTTACTGTTCTGTAGCTGCAGATCATCGTATACATATAGTCAAAAAGTATAATCAACCAAAAACAGAAGGAAATATTTTCCAAAAAGTCTCAAGAAAATGCAAAAATAAAACCAATCTACTAGACAAACATCGAAGTTATCTAAAATATCTAGAAACCATAAACAGAAAAGTGGTTACAAAAAGAAACATTCCTGGAAACCCAAAATAAAAGGAAATAAAAGTAAAACATTGATTTATTGTAAACCAAAATAGATTTCTTTAAACCGAAAATGATTTTTACACTAATTAATATAACTAAAAATACACATTTAAAAAATGTCATAGTTAATGAATGGAGGAGTGTGGCTCAATGGTTAGAGCGGCTGACCCTGATGCAGAGTTCTGGCCAGGGACCAGGGTTTGATTCCTGCCTCGGCGGAGTCTTGACCTCAATTTCCTCTGATCTGTTAATTCTCGCCTCAGTGCCTATTCTAATCAAAGGCCCCATGCTGCAACTCTGGGCAATAGCTTGCTTGGCCCCAACAGCGCTAAGAATGCCTGGCTTCACCCTGGGGGTGCCCAGGAGTGGACACTTCACAGGGAAAGCCAGGAGTGGTTCCACAGCGGTGTGAGTATCAGTGCCAGGAAGCTGAATAGGCGACACCGTCTGGTGACTATAAGTACCATGGCATTTAAAATGATCTTACAAATAAAATAAATTATTAAACATATCAATTCAAACACACCACAATAAAATACATGCAAAATAACACTTACCAACAATATTATATTTATTTATTTATTTATCACATTTATAAAGCGCCTGACTCACCCCAAATGGGGTATCTCCGCGCTAAGGACAGAAACAGCACATAACACATGGGGAGAGGAAGGTTAGAAGAGCTGAGTCTTGAGTTTTTTCCTGAACGTCAGATAGTTGACAACAATATTTTCAAAATCGATGTTTTTTACAAGAATGATATTAAAAGCAACACTTAAAACAATATTATTACTTTCAATATTCCCATTGACAATATTTTGACATCCTGATATTCCTTTCTTTGTGATACAATTTTTTTGTATCACAATATTTTCTATTTGATATCTTGTCCAAACACCCTCTCACAATTTATTTCACTAATGTATGTGGACAGTGTGACAAATGTCATATATGTACATTTTTTTGTTAGGCTTTTTATCAATTGACACAACGAGTATCTTTTGTATATGATCCCATTTATATTATATAATCGAACTTGAATCTAATGCACCACATTGATAACTGTCTTGCTTTGTTCCTTGCAACGTTTTACATCTTTTGTGCTCAATCATTCACCATTATGTCCTGACTATGACCTGGTATTTTGAAGTGGATACGTCATTGACAACCATTTGGCAAAAAAAACACTATTGAGAGATTTTATACAGACTAATATCAGTTTCCAAACAATCATGAACTTTGCTATTTGGAATACATCTGCCTGCACTCTAATAAGAAATTGTTTTGGTCTTCTCACCAGTCTCTTTGTTTGTGATCACCTTTGTTCATCTTTGACACTTTTCAAGCACCATGTGTTCACTTATTACAGTGAGCACCCATTGAATATATTTTACTTGTTTCTTTGTTGCAGCAGAAAGCCATTATTATGAAAAAGTATCTCTATGGAAATTAGTTTTGATCATATATTTCTTTTGCACATTAACTGTATACAACAGTACATTAATAAGTATTATGCTAATTTTGTTCACAAGAATACCTATATGGACATTGTTACTTTGAAATAATTGTTACTCCTACCCATGTGGGTCCATGAATAGCTTCTGTAGTACATAAACGTTTCTTTTGGGTGGCATGTCTATAGACCCTAGGCCGGGTATGAAAGGCCTGTCCTGGTTTTGAGCATATTTCTTCCTGTGATTTGTCTCTCTTCCTCTGTGATGACCTTTGCACTGTTGTGACTAAAAGTTTTTTTTTAGCTAAAGCTAGATTGTTATGTATGGCTCTCATAGAGATCCTGTATGGTCTATATTATTTTTAAAATCTCATAACTCACTGCCATGACGTAGCAACAGTTGATAATAAAGCTCTTTATGTATCGATACCTCATTACTCATCTGATCCTGTACAGCAATTGAAAGTGGGGCATATGCTTTAGGGGGCCATATATAACATAAAATTATAGATGGGTAAAAAGTGAATTAAGGGATTGTGCTTCACCTCAGGGTGCCTAGTGACATCATAAACAACTCAAGCTTCCATCTTGTCTATTTGATGCCATTATGAACACCTCAGTGAAAAACATCCCCGTAATTCACTTTTCCCATCTATAATTCTATATATTGCTCAATTACCAATCTCCTCTGGATATGTTCTTGATTAAGGTACCTCCTTGTTATACATTGTGCAAAACAAAAACATTTAAACCTAATACCTGTCATTCTCTGCAGTGATATTACCTGATGTACTCCCTTGAAACACAAATAATAGAATAAATAATGAAAATGTAATTTTAAAAGCTTTTACACGATGTTTCTTGCTTTATTTATATGCTGAATATTTTGATGACTTTGCTCTGCTCAAGCTGTGGATTTTACAACCAAGTCAGACACCTGTGGCTTGGTTCTCTCAATTAATATGTTGATTTGCCCTCCTCTACTACAGACATACCCCTACTGAGTTAGGATTGGTGCTGTCCAGTTTTCCAGTCTCCAGATTACCTTGGATTCCTCCACATAAATGCTAAGTTGAAACTAGGAGCTATGCACACAGTAGCTAGATACCGAACAATAGATACATCATTTTAAGGGTTACAAGGGTTACAAGCAGTATTTAACCCAAATAGTCTGCAGATTTGATGTTAGAGATGATATTGACCTCATCTTCTTTGTGTTTCTGCTGTTAGCAGATATCTGTTGCACTCAAGTTCTTGTTAACCACTCAGCCATATATTCATGCACTATAGCTATTTTTATAGGCATGCAGGTACACAAGCACCAAATAAACATTGCTGGCCCAGCTAAATGACTTCACTGTTCTATAAAGAAATTGTGTTTCTCATCATTCACATTTCCTTTATTACCTCCTTTACTTTGGAATATGAAAGCTATTTTCAACTAGTCTGCAGAACAGGTTCAGAATTTACTGTGCAGTTTAACAATACTGAAATTGTGTTTTAATGACAAGTTAGAAAGTGAGCAAGAGAGATCTACAATAAGAATCAATTTTCTAAGAGTGACCGACTGACATGGAGAGCATGTCTGAGAGCATACTAGACTACAGACAGGACTCGACAAAAGCATCAACAATTCTGAGCCTCTTGAGGTGCCAGGCCAAAAGGATTTGTGAAGGAGTAACACAAAATAGTTGTACACACAAGTGAGCAAGAGGCTGAGCCTGCACTCTGGATATCATCAGGCTATCAGGAGAGCCTGTAGTGTAGTTCCTATCATCCCAATAGGCTCTGCGCATTGGAATAATACCTACAATAGTAAAGGCCTAGACCAGACGTTAACTAGGTCTACTACTGTCGATACTAGACTTAAAGTTTTGGGTTTGCCAGCTTAGCTCAGAGTTCACTAGAAACTTTCTCGAATGTTCAGGAAAGAATTAACTCCCCTGATTAGACAAGAAGGGATTTAGTTTCTGACAACCATAGAACATGACAACTTTGCTCTCCCCTAATCAAGAGTATATCTCGAGAGTCGTGTGAACAAAAGGCAATTTATTTTACTCAGTCAGTACGTGCATTCTTAGTCTCATCAGAATGTAGAGAAAAGGAAGAGACGGGCGTGTTCAATAAAAAGGTGGTATTTATTGATCAGTCTCTTTTCTCATACAAGAGAAATGGATCGATATTATTGCAATACTTATAGTTAAGTAAAGTGCATACATTAAAAGCAATAGTATAAAATAATACTGTAAAAACATTGATATGGTTTCTAAGCCATATGATGTTTTAAAATGAATAAAATATATTACATACACATATACATTTGACTAAACGTACTCAACTGGTGTTTCTAAATACGCCTACCCCGTGTACCTGACCTAAGCCTAATACGTGGGCGGGAATAGAAAGTTACAGTTTAAGTTAAGTTTGTTTTTGCCAAGTGAATAACTAAAGAATTCTCTGTGAGGGGTTATTCAGTTCTGTACCTGGAAGTTAGGATGAATGAGGGATGGTATCTCTCTCTCTGGTCTCGATATTCCAGGCTGCCTGCGAGGGCTGCCCAGAAACGCCGGTGCTGGAATTCTCGGCAGGAGAAAGCAGCGCGTCTCAGCGCGTCAGGAAGGCGGGGCTGCGCCAGCGGGGTCTGCTCTGCTCTTCGCTTCGGCAAGTATGGCTGCTCCGTCTCGTCACCACGCGTGTGTTTGCATAGGGCAATATCGGTAATATTTATACCTTTAAGGTGCCGAGATTGACGTAAGGATGGACATAGATACGTCAATAAGGATGTCATACGACTTGCTCGTTAGCACATTCTTTTTGCTGAAGTTCTCGGTGAAATCAAAACAATGGCCGCAGGGTTTTGCCCAGGTTGTCATAGGTTTGATTTGTTATGAGAACTCCGTATGCCTTATCAGGGGCTGGAGGAATATCGCTTGTCTAATTAGATCGCAAGCGTTATGACCTAATCAGATAACACGTTCCTGTGCCGTAGTGTGACTGCGTCAGATAACGGTATCTGCATCATGGGGATTTTCTGCCTCATGGGCTGATTACTAGTTAACTTGTTAGTTTACTAACCAGAATAGGGCCAGGAATAGGGGGATCGATTCAGGACCTATAGGAATACATCACACCCACTCCACGCTAACTATGGTCATATTTACTAATCTAGGCATAGTATAACATAGTACAACATACTATAGAGTATAGTGTATACCTTACCACCCCAAAATACATAAATGCATTTTGAAATTTTCAAATATACGGAAAAATTGCAGTCATATGTATTGTATGCACTCAAGCTATGGAATAAGGCTAAAGTAATCACGCATTTGTATACATTATTGCTTATTTGGTATTTGAGAAATTACACATGAAATGGCTCTTAATACAGAAAAAAAGTTCGAGACCATTCCATCACATAATAAAATATTTGTGAACATACCAGCGGGCAGCTAATGTCTATAAGCTATCTAAAATATAGAAATTTTAGTTCTTTAAGAATAGTTCCTACTTTAAGCAGAAGATAGTGTCCCGAAAAATATGCAAAAATATTTTGGGGCTGCTGAAAAACTTGCTGTCCGTGAACTGGAGGGAAAATTGTTCATGTGACTTTATTTTTAAAGTTGAAGGCCGAATTCAGGGAACGCCGTGTGCGAGCTTGCTCAAAAGTCTCTATTTCTGCTCTGGAGAGAACATCATATCATTCAGGCTTTCGAAAAAGCTGTCAACAGCTTCCTGGGAAAGTTCCACTAACTCGGAAATAGGTGTAATCATGCATTCGTGCGCATGATTGTCTTCATTGACATTCTGATTCGCATTGCTGACAGAAGGTCGTACCTGTTCGATGCTGCTTTCATCTTGAACTTCACTACCCCTCAATCGTAGTGGTGAAGCTTCCACGAATGCCGTCATCAGGATTGGTAGCCTTTGAGGGCAGCACAAAGCATGAACCTTGATTGGGCTCAACAATGTTTCTGCATCCATTGGCGCATCCGATTGTAGCGTCAGACAGGTGTCTAACACGCATTCTTCTCCGCATAGCAGACACCTTAGTACAGGTAAAACACATCTTTGCCACATTGGTCGAAATGATAGAAACCAAGTCATATTTAGGTCTCTAAGCCGGGAGAGTCCCAGGATTTTTGATATCCGGTCCCGGTATCCAATGGCTAGGATTGTTTCTTCCCTTGTCGCAAGAGTTTTGTCTGTGACATGGGTTGCCATAACGAAAAATAAGGACTAAGAATAGGATTCCTGCAATTAGTCCCAGGGTCAGGGGAAGTCCGCCAAAAATCGAATGGACGAAATCTGGAAAAATACCCAGTATGGCTTTGAATGGTGTTAATGCCATCAAAAATACTGTCTTAAATACCTTTGAGACCCCATTGGTATCAGAAATATTTAAGATTTCATTTAGAATTTCCGCGAAATGTATGGGGGAATTAGTTGATAACAATGAATGTATCTCTGCAGTCGTCCTTGCGACTTGTAGATCATATGTTTCTTTTGATGACGAGAGCCTGGTAGGCGTCTGAAGAAGCACTGTTTTCATTCTGCTTAAAGTATCTATTCGAATAGAAGTAATTTTCAAGTTGGGCCATGCCCTTGCCTCCCTGTCTGGAAAGGAGCTGGGGAACAATGAGCGTCCACAGCACTTGACCTTCGCAGTCGTAGTTACTAGATAAGGAGTCCCGGGCATAAGACTACAACATCTGCGGTCTACAATTAGAATGTAACTCCCATTATAGAGTCTTTGAAAGAATGGTTCTATTTCTGTTGCAGGTGCGCCTTGCTGGTGACATGAAAGGTTGTATGAATTCCCTTCACAGGCTCCATGCAAACTAATTCCGTTACACAGAAGTGTGCCGCTTAGTGACATCGCACAATCATTGCCACTAAGAAACACTTTCTGTCCTTTATTACTGACACATGCATGTGAATAGGGCAGGTTCCATGTTGTTTTAAGGTACCCCTTTCCCAATTTCTCGTACATGCCAGCCTGTATATATTTTTGGCAGTATTGAAACCTGAAGGTTGAAATTGGAATATTAATTATCCCATGTATTATCCATTCACTGACAGGTCGTTCTGACATTGTCATTGGTAATCTCTCAAGTTTCTCAATGCTCAGGATTGTATAATCAGCACCCTTCTGGGCCATACTGATTTGTCTATCATTAAGGTTAAAGATATAGAATAGTGACGTCGTGTTGATTAAACGCCAAGGCACATAGCCTGAACGCAGATTTTGTAACGTCCAGCCAAGCTGTACAATAGAACGCAATTGGGACTGACCATGTTGTAGCAACAGTAAGTCCTGCGATAATATGTCGATTGCTGAAGACACAATGCTGTCCAAAGAAAAAATTCTGGAGGACAGAGTCATTAACCCATTGTCCACTACAGAAAGTGATTTTTCCAAATTAATACGGTCAATTTCCCGTATTCTCTCTGCTGTTTCAATTTGAGTAACCTTCCAGGCCTCATTGTATGCTGCATATACAGAGGCTGCTATGAAACGCTTTTGACGCTGTTTGCGTGGTCCCATTATGAAATCACGCAAGTCAGCACCATCAGTAAGTAAAGTTAGGTGTTGCTTAATTTCTGCCAGTGTGGAAGTTTGCAGCCATTGAAGGCATAATTTGCCCACACTGTAGGTTGTTATTATCCCTGGGTGATGTCTTTGGGGATATCTAGGGTCTGGCCTGGTCATTTTGAACCCCTGTGTTTTATTCAGGAATCTGTCTTGACAGTTATTAGTATCTGTGGGCCAGATCAACCACTGTGTTCTGTTTTGGTTTAATATATGGTTTACGTCTATCTCTTCATCTGTAGAAGTGTTGCTAAACATTGTTGGTTTTGGAATAGACGGTTTAATTAAATCTTTGATTTTGGCTAGGCCAAGACAGGTGGTTTGTTGAACAGTGTCATTTAAAAATATCATTTGTTCTGGGATCATGCAGGCTCTAAACAAAGCTTCTATACCCTGTACTTGCCAATCTTTTGTGCCCCAAACACTTTTTAATTCAACATTTTTGTCCCAATAATCAAAACCAAAGGTATTCATTTTTTCAAAAAATGAGACTGAATAAATCAATTTTGTGTTGGTTATCATGGTCTTGGTTCCTGTCTTGTTTGACAATTTGAAATAAAATGCTTCAGCATTACTTGTGTTAAAACCTGAAAAGTATGAATATTTGTCATAGAAGGTTCTTGAGCTTCCTTTTGGAGGGGTTGCACAATGTTCCCATTGATTATAATTTAAAACATTTCTAGGCTGTGCAGATTTATGTAGAAAATGGTTACCATAATGGTTATAACAGTACATACTATCATAATTTGTAGAACCCTGCAAATAATCATGTTTGGTAAATTTAGCAGATATTACTAAGTCAGACATCATATTATTAATGCTTTCGAAGTCCCAATCATCAGCAAATGAGCTTGGTTTTGCAAAGTCACTCAATGAGATCTTGATTTGGTGTGGATATTTCAGGATTTCGACCGGACCATAAATTTCATAGTCAGTGTTGTCCCAGGCTACCCCACCAGGTATCGGATTGGCTGTGAAGTTGGCTGAAGAAAGTTCTCTTTTCTCGACGTGTGAAGATGTGTGTGGTTTGAGGATCAAGTTGATTTTCTGACTTGCTGTGTCCATTTTAGCATATTTTCCCTCAATGAAGCGTCCCAAAGTTAGTACCATGATGAGCCAAAGTATGAGGATAAATGCACCAAAACCCACCCAAAATTCAATCCATGGAGAAATCAGATATGTTTCTTTTAGTTGTTTCAAAAGTTCTTTAGCTTTATCTTTAAAGGTTTTTGATGATGGCTGTGTTTTTGATTCACTGAAGCCTTCAGAGGAATCATCGAAGTTTATGAAGTAGCCGGATGCAGTTCTGTCAATTGTTCCAATTGGTTCAGGATTTCTGTTTCTTGCATGTTCGCTGGGTACTTCACTATAAATTGGTGTGTCTCTGCTAAATGTTTTTATTTGGGTTTTCAGAGGTCTGAGTTCTATTGCATTGTTGCATAGTCCTTGTTGTTCTTCTGTAGGCGTTTCAAATGTGATGAGCCTCTTCGTCAGGACCTCTGTACTGGTAGCAAACCTAGGTGTTCTGCTACTTATTGGGAGTCCACTTGGCCTACTGTTTGTTATCGGCCACATGATTGTGGTTTTACCAGGTCGATTGACACAACTCGGTTCTCCTTTTTTCCAGCAAGTGGCGGTAGTACAACTGATCTTGTCCCGTTGACAGACAAGACAGGAACTGCTTTTCTGTAAGAAGGCCCAAATTCCTTCTTTACCGCGATCTTCTCCCTGACTAGATCCCCGACTTTTGGAATCCAGACAGGTCTTGCTGGGACAGGTGGTGGTTCTTCAGTGGTTGTTGGCTGTTGTTTCAACTTTATGTTGCTCAGGTCTTTTCTTGTTTTGTTTAAGTCCTGCAAAATAGCCAAACGGTCTTTGATATCAAAGCTTTTTTCTTTCACCACTGAAGTCTGACTATCAATGTCAGAGATCATCATCCTAGTTCCAAATAATAATTCGTACGCACTGAATCCCTTCAGAGAATTTCTTGGCAAGTTATTTAGACTACGTTGGACACTTATTAGATGTTTGACCCACCCAGCTCCCGAACCTAATATCCTTTCCGTTATAGATTGCTTTATGCCTTGGTTTTTTCTTTACACCATCCCGTACCCTCAGGAAGGAAGTGAGAAGATTCCCGCTGGACTATGCTCATTTGGTCATGTTTCCCCTCAGGCTGGAGTGCTAGAGTGAAGACAATGGTCAAACGTAGCATGCTCTTAGCGTATATGCCATTTAGACTCGCAAATCTTTGTATAACAGTCCGGACGTCAGCCGAGTGCTGGTGATCTACATTATAAGTGGAAACTAGCCTGTATATGTTAATCGCAACCCTTCCTTTTTACTCTTGATTTTTTCTGGAGTAAAACGATGAGGTATTAAACTGTTTCTCTCCCCACTGCGATCTCTGTTGCAGTTTGGGCAGTTTTTTACAAACATGGTGTGGCGCAGGCTCATGCCTGGCCACCAGTACCGTGATTGTAATTCTTCCAGAGAATCTTTTAGTTTGAGGTGTCTGAGACCCTCGCCCATATGTGCGTCTGCGATTAACAAGTTTCTCCTGTCCATGTTTGGAATCACTCTATCCCCCACTCCAGGGATTCGAGCAAAAGGGACGGAGTTTGCATCGATTATGTATGTATAATTGAGTGGGTAGTTGATCGGTAGCGCTGAGCAGTCGCCTTTTGATGACGTTTTCACCGCCGGCACTGTTTCACCGTCAATGTATTTTAATGTACGCTTTTTTCGAACTACGGGAGCCGATTTAGTTGCTGCCGCTGTGGCTGTTTCAGCCAATGAATTCCCTGCAACGTGAACGCCATCACGCTGATGACTCAGTGAGTGTGTCACGTGAGTCTTTGGTAGTTCTTTTTTCAAAAGAGCTATTTGTTCCCAGAGCAGTTTCTGCTTTATTGGTGCATCTGTGTCATCTTTGTAACCGTTTTGAATCCATGTCTGCAAATCCTTGTTATATGATTTGACGCAGTAATATGAATCTGACACTATAAGTGTCGGGAATTCGCGATCCGCATTATCTAGCGCCATTTTCAAAGCTACTATCTCAGTTTGTTGTTCTGAATTAGTTTCTACTGAGTGTGTTTTTGTTAATAGAGGTCTTAGTTTACCTCCGCGCCACACTTCTTTTGTAATCCCACATGTGGGGTTGTATGCTTGTTCTCCCCAAACGGGAGGTTGAGCATGTCCGTCTGTATAAATTACACAGGCGTAATGTCGTAAAGGCAGAATGTCGATTGGCAGAGGGAATATTCTTTCATATTCTAGATTTTTCAACTCTTCTAGTTCTGGATCAAGGTAATAGTATACTTTGTCCGTTGTGATTGAATTCACCCATTGTATCCACTTTGGATTCAATGCTGTTGTTGGCAAATTACATGGTGTTGTTAATGCCTCAAAGGCTGGTTCTGCTGTTCTGACTATGATATGTCTACCGTCAGCTTTATCTTTTTCTCTAGCTATTGCGGTTTGAACTGCATGAACAATTCTTTCTGTACTGCTGAACTTCTTTTCAGCTTCTGTGTACAAGTGTGATTTGAATGCAATTGGTACCTTATCTCCCTCATTAGAGGTCAGGTATGTGAATCCGCATCTCCCTGGGATGACTCGAATCACAAGATTGCATGTGTTATCACGTGTTTCTAATTTTGTTTTAATTAGCATGTCTGTTTGTAAGGATCTCAGAATTTCTGTGTGTATTTGAGTCCAATTGCTTCTTTTAAAATCTGGTTTTATCAGATCATAAAGGGGTTTGACCCTTTCTGCGTAATTTGCAATGTATGTTCTTCCGAAATTTAGGAAGCCTAGAATTGACTGTAGGTTTTTTAGTGTTCTAGGTGCTTGGAGTACGGCACATTTTTCTAGAAAATTGTCAGCCAGGCTTTTGCCTTCACTTGATAACTCATATCCTAAGAATAGGACTGTCAGATGGGCAATTCTGGATTTTTTAAAGTTGAATTTGTAACCCTCTGCTGCGAACCCAAGTATTATGGTGTTCACTCTCTTCAAGTGAGTCTCCAAGTCATCATCTGTTAAGTATATGTCATCGACATAAGATAATGCTTCATCATCATATAGTTGTAGTAATTCTGTTACTCTCGCTGAGAATACTCCCGGGCTGTTCTTGTACCCCTGGGCTAACCGACAGAATTGTTTTTGAGTGCCATTTATTGAGAATGCAGTTAAATATCTGCTCTCTGGTGCTATGTTTTGACAAAAGAATCCATTAGAGATGTCCAAGGTTGTTTTGTATTTTTTGCGCACTATGTTATTCATTAGTGCAGCACTGTGTGAGTTTTGCACTGCAAAAGTTTTGCAACACGTGTTAAGGTGTCGGTAATCCAAAACTAGACGATATGAATTGTCTGGTTTGGAGACCAGAAACAAAGGGTTGTTCATTTGTGAGGTGCAAGTTTCAATCACCCCCTGGTATTCTAGCTGATCTAGTATTTCATTTACCTGTTTTTTAGCTTCTTGCTTAATTGGGTACTGTCTTTGTGCAGTAGGTTGTGATTTTAACTGGATTTTGTGAGGAGGAGAGTCCTCATCCCATCCCACGTGATTTTTATATAAAGCAGGAGCTAGAGCCACTGCCCATTACCTGGCAAGTGTGTACTTTTTATGAATTGGAATATGATTTGAGAAGGCAGGCATAATTACTTCTTCGCCATGAGGGCACTCCCTGACAAACTCTGGTGGCCAGTCTTTTTCAGCTAGAAGGATATCATAGCCCTTGGAGAGATTATCCCAAAATAGTCCCCTAATTTTTCTAGTCTTATCCCCCTCTATACGCAATGTTATTTCGTATATTTTGTGAGGTTTGCTAACTCTGGTGTCCGCAGTTTCCACTTGAAGATATTCATTCGTGTCCACTGTCTCCAGATGATTCATAAGGACTTTGCGAGCTATGCTCACTTCTGCTGCGCTGTCTAGCATTGTCTGAGCCCATTCTCCGTTTTTCAGTTGTGTCCTCAGTATTCTCGGCATTGTTAACTACCTTGATACTGGCTACCTTCTTTTTTGGAAATTGTAATTTCTTTTTTAGCTGAGCAGGTTCCTTGTCTTTGGACTTGGTGTGCTCTTCTCTTTGTTCTGATCGTCCTCTTCTTTCCGATTTCTGCGAGGAAGTCTGAAAAGATTGAGAGGGACGTGTATCAATGTCTTGATATCTATCAGGCTTTTTTATATTATCCCTATTTCTAAGGTTATATCTATTCCCAGAGGGGTCACTTTGTGGTGACCTGTGTCTCTGGTTCGGAGATTTTTCTCTTCGCCTAGGAGACCTTCCTCTGGACTGGAATTTCTTTTCTTTAGGATTGGATTGTTTGTTTCCATCCCAGTTCTTTTTTGGTGATGTAGATTTATTATTATACAATATTTTTTCAGGACTTTCAATCAGTTGCGGTTTTACTGGTATTCCACCTAAACTATCTCTACCTAGTTCCTCATAGGATTTTTCTATGATTCTGGCAATTTCAGCTGGTTGGTCTGCTATATCTGTCTCTTTTAACCTCTGGCGGATCGCCACGTTTGCTGCTTCTCCCTTTATGTTGGCTAATAATATAGCCGAGACCTGCTTGAAGTCTTTTAGTAATTTCATACCAAGAGTTAAAGCGGGTTCTGGACCATATTCGTCTTGAATTTGTTTTAGCACATCTGGTATTACCGAAATGGATGGAACACCGTGCGTTTTTGTGTAGATGGAAGCAAAGACTGTACCCCAAGTGTCACAGTCCTCTATGTGTGGTGCGATTCCCATTGGGAGACAGATAGCCAGAATCCTGTGCTTTTCTAGCGGGGTGGTGTCTGGAAACACCGCCTCTATTTGGGTGATTTTCTGTGCCAACCAGAATGGTATTTGTTCCCGTTTAGCCGGTACTTTACTTAGGCAGGATTGGATGTTCTGTGGTGTAATTTTATTTGTGTTCCCCTGGTGAGGGGTCAGCTGTGGAAGTTTAATCGCTGGCTGAATTGTTGAAGTCCGCATCACATATTGGACTAATTGTCTATGTATTTTTATTAATTGTTTTAGCTGTGTTAACAGCTCTGCTGCAGACATCCCTTCGATGTCTGGATGTGGTGTGTATCCGGCTAGGACCGGCCACGTTGCTCCTGGTCTACCTAAAGGACCGAGCCTGGTGATGTGATTGTTATGTTTTAGGGCGCCATCAAATAAGAGCAGGTGCTCTTGAAATTTGAGTGGTACTTCCACCTCCTCGAAAGGAGTGTACTCATTAGGAGGTTCCTCTATTTTGTAATAGTGGAAGTACTTTGTTACAGCATTTGCTGCTGGAAAATGTATCCATGAATAGTATACCTCTGTCTGCCGATATTCGTGTGCCTCAATTACGAATATGACTGTGCCACCTCTAGGTGTCAGTCCATTTTCTATAAGTTTTAAAGTTATAGATCTCCTTTTGATGACCGGGATGAGTATTATATCCGGGTCTGCATCTTGCATAGTAGCATCAGCTGCTGCGAGTTCAGTTGCTAATCTAACTGCCTCTCTTTCATCCTCATTGTCTGACATTTTACTGTCCAAAAGGTTATTTTGTTTGTTTGCAGATCAGGTTTCTTGTGGAAACAAAGATTAGATGCACAATATTTTGGAACTGTTTTTATCCTTCAACGTTGACTATACCAAGAACCATACATAGGAGTTCCCTCCTGCGAGGTCTGGCGGATATTACCTTTCACCCACTCCAGACGTCTTTGGAGTATTATGGGAAAAGGGGTCTGAGTGAGAAAGCACGACTGAGTTACTCTAAATGTCTTACGTTAGTTTTATCGCCCTTTCCAAACGCGTTGGGCGCCATGTAGTGTAGTTCCTATCATCCCAATAGGCTCTGCGCATTGGAATAATACCTACAATAGTAAAGGCCTAGACCAGACGTTAACTATGTCTACTACTGTCGATACTAGACTTAAAGTTTTGGGTTTGCCAGCTTAGCTCAGAGTTCACTAGAAACTTTCTCGAATGTTCAGGAAAGAATTAACTCCCCTGATTAGACAAGAAGGGATTTAGGGGCATATTACCAACCAATAGAGATAATTTTTGTCTCTAACTTGTTTAGAGACAAAAATTATCGCCGCAAATCGGCGATTTTTATCGCAGATAAACCTTGCTATTAGCAAGGTTTATCGCAAATGCGATAAAAAACGGCCGCAATGCATGAATATCGCTGAAAAGTCAGCGATATTCATGCATTATCGAGCAAATGCTCTTAGCCATGTTATCCACCTCCCATTGGATAACATGGCTAAGAACTGCTCAGGGCAGGTGTTAGCTTTTGGAGATATTCGCGCTTAGCGCGAATATCTCCAAAAGTTGGTAATAGGAGATAGCGATGTTAGCGACTGTTTCCAGTCGCTAACATCTTGGCACGCCCACTTTGCATATCATTAGTGATAAATATCACTGACATGCAAAGCGGTGCCCAAGATGGTCGCTATCTCCTATTAACTGTCGCTAACTGGTGTTAGCAACAGCTTGGTAATAGGGAGATAATTTTATCTCCGCTTTCTTGGCTTTTAAAGCCAAAAAAGCGGAGATAAACCCCCTTGATAATATGCCCCTGAGTTTCTGACAACCATAGAACATGACAACTTTGCTCTCCCCTAATCAAGAGTATATCTCGAGAGTCGTGTGAACAAAAGGCAATTTATTTTACTCAGTCAGTACGTGCATTCTTAGTCTCATCAGAATGTAGAGAAAAGGAAGAGACGGGCGTGTTCAATAAAAAGGTGGTATTTATTGATCAGTCTCTTTTCTCATACAAGAGAAATGGATCGATATTATTGCAATACTTATAGTTAAGTAAAGTGCATACATTAAAAGGAATAGTATAAAATAATACTGTAAAAACATTGATATGGTTTCTAAGCCATATGATGTTTTAAAATGAATAAAATATATTACATACACATATACATTTGACTAAACGTACTCAACTGGTGTTTCTAAATACGCCTACCCCGTGTACCTGACCTAAGCCTAATACGTGGGCGGGAATAGAAAGTTACAGTTTAAGTTAAGTTTGTTTTTGCCAAGTGAATAACTAAAGAATTCTCTGTGAGGGGTTATTCAGTTCTGTACCTGGAAGTTAGGATGAATGAGGGATGGTATCTCTCTCTCTGGTCTCGATATTCCAGGCTGCCTGCGAGGGCTGCCCAGAAACGCCGGGGCTGGAATTCTCGGCAGGAGAAAGCAGCGCGTCTCAGCGCGTCAGGAAGGCGGGGCTGCGCCAGCGGGGTCTGCTCTGCTCTTCGCTTCGGCAAGTATGGCTGCTCCGTCTCGTCACCACGCGTGTGTTTGCATAGGGCAATATCGGTAATATTTATACCTTTAAGGTACCGAGATTGACGTAAGGATGGACATAGATACGTCAATAAGGATGTCATACGACTTGCTCGTTAGCACATTCTTTTTGCTGAAGTTCTCGGTGAAATCAAAACAATGGCCGCAGGGTTTTGCCCAGGTTGTCATAGGTTTGATTTGTTATGAGAACTCCGTATGCCTTATCAGGGGCTGGAGGAATATCGCTTGTCTAATTAGATCGCAAGCGTTATGACCTAATCAGATAACACGTTCCTGTGCCGTAGTGTGACTGCGTCAGATAACGGTATCTGCATCATGGGGATTTTCTGCCTCATGGGCTGATTACTAGTTAACTTGTTAGTTTACTAACCAGAATAGGGTCAGGAATAGGGGGATCGATTCAGGACCTATAGGAATACATCACAAGCCTGTACAAATGGCCTGGCAGAGAAGATCAAGCAATCTGATAACTTGTCAAAAGAGATCTACATTATAGTGAACTCCTTTTTAAAGCATGATTCTCCGGAAACTGCACCTACTGCATCAATAGAACAATGTGAATCCCAACAAATCACTTTCTCTGTAAAGTGATAGATATCTATAATACTCTATCAGGCTCACCAGAGGATGGGGACAATACATATAACAGGCCAAGAGACATCGGCATTGAGACACCTCTCGATACCTTTCCATAACTAACTATAGATGCTGTCACAGCTTTGGCAACATCAATTAAATTGGGCTCTCCACTCGACCCAACTCCAATTGACATCCTGCTATATTGTTCTGGAAGCATAGAAACATGCCATCATCCGACCACTATTAAACACAAAACAGCTTTGACTCCGAAGCAATAGAAAATTATAGACCCATATCTCTTCTACACAGTGTCAGCAAACTTTTAGAGAAAGTGGTCAACAGGCATATCACTGAACATTTGCAAAGAAATAACATTCTTCACCCTACTCAGACTGGTTTCCGTACGTGCTGTAGTACAGAAACAGCACTACTGAGGGACACAGAGGATCTGAAAATGGTGATGGACCAGGACAGATCAGTGGCACTGATCCTCTTGGACCTGAGTGCCTCTTTTGATGCGGTCTCTACCCTACCCTTCTCTCCCAACTAGAAGAAGTTGGCATACATACAGGGTAGGCATTGGACTGGCTGGCCTCATATTTAGACAATCACAGCTTCCAGATTAGCAAAGAGCTGTTCCTCTCATCCAGGCATTAGCTGTATTGTGGTGTCCCACAGGGCTTGTCTTTAAGCCCTACGTTTTTATATATTTATGTCCGCCCTCTATCAGACATCATATGTTCCTCCGATGTCAAGATGGTATCTTACATGGGCAATACCCAGTTGATTGGTACGCTGTCACCAGATATGGATTCTGTTTCACAAGACTTAACAGCTGCCTAGTAGAGATGTCTGAGTGGATGGCAGTGAGCTGTCTAACACTAAACAGCGGAAAAACTGAGGTTCTGGTCTTGGGAAACAACCCAACTCCCTGGGATGAGATCATTTGGCCATCTCCCCTACGAGAACGACGATCTCCATAGTCAGACATAAGAGCCTAGGGAAGTCCCCGGATAACCATTAGGCCATGACCTCCCAAGCACAAAAGATGGCTGGCAGCTGTGCCGGCCTTCTGAGAGCCTTGAGAAAGGTCCTGTAATGGCTACCAGTAGAATCACGCAGAATCGTGATTCAAGGTCTAATTTTATCCAGCCTTGATTATGGCAAATCGCTGTACTTAGGCAGCCCAAAATCAGTAAAAAAAACTCCAGATGATTCCAAACATCACCGCCCAGCGTCAAAAAGCACAATCTGCTAGCGCTTTGCTAAAAATGCTAAACTGAGGAAAACACAACACAGACCCAACTGTCCTACAGCAACTGGCCAACCTCTAGTATGTTAATAGGGACCTGAGATCAAACAATCTTGAACAGCTTTTTGTACCAAGAATTAAGAGAACTAATAGTGGGAATAGGTCTTTTACGTACCTTGCATCAAAGCTTTAGAACACTCATCCCTACCAGTCTCAGAATGGAGGACAATTTAAAATCCGCCATGCCGAAAATGCAGGGATGAGCCATATTTACAAAGATGAGGCACATCTCTGCATTTTCCCTAGCTCTGGTGCTAAATTAAGCTGCCAAGTGCCAACACAGGCCCTCTTGCACCATTGTGCATGGGTGCCTGAGTTGGGGAATGAGTATTTTTATGTGCAGGAAGGTGTTCCTTCCTGCACATAAGGAATCTCAAATGGCAATTTGAACCTTCTATATGTGCTGCATGTGCAGCACACATAGAAGTTGAAAATTGTCATTTTTTTAATGATTGTTCATGTGCAGGAAGGGACACCATTCCTGCACATAAACAATCATTCATGGTGTTTTGCTATTTCTATGTGTGCTGCACAGTATAGCACACATAGAAACAGCAAAAACGAGGAGAAATAAAATCTTTCTCCTTGTTTCGCCATGTTAATTTTGGTGGTGCTTCCTATTTATGTTACCCTTGTAAATAGGGGGGGCAGCGTAAATAACAATCGGTGTTGTGGCGGAATGCCCACCGCAACAGCCATTGCCTGTCCCTTTCCTGCCAAGAATAGCTTGAAAGGGTGCCTTATTTACAATGTATTTACTTTGCCTTGTAAATAAGGCAAAGCCTCTATGGCCACAAGAATGTCCTGGTAAGTGACGTTGCTGTGGCGATCGGGGCTTGTAAATATGTCCCTAAATCTTTTAGCCTTTTAACCAGGCTTGGCCAGCACAGGTAAAAGAGGGTGGGCAGGGCACGGAAGTTGACCGAGTCGGCGATGCTGTGAGCACAATGTAAGTGGTTTCTTTTTTTAAATTTTATTTTACCTATCCCATCGTCTGTTGACTTCCTGCCCAACCGTTTCCCAGCTCTTACCTGTACCGGCAGCTTCTGCTTTTAACTCACTTACTTTAACCAATCCAATCGTGCTTGAAAGCCCTATTTTGGGTAGGCACGCGCTCTATAAATCTTGGAAAATAGAATAGAATGAATGCACACAGGAGGAAGTGTTAAGGTGTATCACATGGAGACACCAGCCTGTTCACTTTAACATTCCTTATACCATATGTTGGTCTATGTGCCAGTCATTATTACCTGATCTGGTGATCCACTGATTATACAAGTGCAGAATGTACCACAATATGCTAAAGATGCTGATGGGATACAGTGAGTGAATAATAATGTGTAGCAGCAGTCACATAAATCCTGGAATCCTGTGGCACAGTACCTGCTTTGTATTCTCTGCAGAGCAGTTGATTGACCAGCACAGTAACGTGAGTGCATGCTCATGTCACAGTAGTTTTTTATTGGCATGCTTGCTTAGTTAGATACGTATGTGTTTCTTTATTTCTTTAATTTAAACTTTCTTTTTCATTTTCGAAATGACAAAAAACAAAATATGTTTATACAACAAACATTCATATGTCCAATGATGATAGTATGTTGATAGTCAGGCAAACAAAGCAAGTGATTACAATGAAAGTGCATATTGGGGTAGTAGCTAATCTCTGAATTACTTAGGTGGGCAGGTTACCCAGATGGTACCTTGGGGGATTTGGTCTATGTTTATTACAACCACTAGAGGGAAGGCCCTTCGTCAGCTCAATTGGTTACTTCAGAGTCTAATGTCAACAAATATGCGTGCAGTGGATTCCATATATCTTTTGGCCATGATGTGGTGGGCTGTAGTGCAGTCATACCTCGCTAATTGTGGCACAATAGATCATGTCCTTCAGTCAGTCATCAGAGGACTATAATTTTAATAATGGCAATGCAGCCAGCCATAGAGATCAGTATTTTGGTTCAGCACTCAATCTGAAAGGGTCTATCTGTCAAAGGCCTGTCCATAATTCCTTCTGCTTATGCACTATTGTTGGACTTGGCCCTTTTTGCAGGGTCACCCAAGAACTTTTTGCCTTTCTCCTGTATTTTTTTCTGACCTGTTGTTGGTGGTTTTATGACTCTGGGCACTTTACCACTGCTGATTAGTGCTAAATTGCAAATGCTCTCTTTTGTAAAGTGTGTTATTATTATTATTAATACTTTAATGTTATAAGGTGCACAGCTACCCAGGGGTTTCCCTGCACCATCAGACACACGCACAAAGAGAGAAAAAACGAGGCCTTTGCGGAAGTTCTTATTGATGGTTTCATGCCGAAGTGGCATGGGGAGTGACTTCCACAGATAAGAAAAAGACCGGCCACCCATACATAACAGTCTGGTCCTAGGGACTGAAAATTTGGCCTGAGTAGCGGATCTGAGAAGGCGCGTTGGGAGGTAGGGATGGACTAAGGCACTCAGATACTGTGGTGCTGTGGCTGATTTAACTTTATGCATATAGCACCGGCCCTTGAATTTGATGCGGTTCTCCATACTAAGCCAGTGGAGGTCAAAGAGAAAGCCTGATATGGAGGCCCTACTAAGCACCTGGCAAAGCAGTCTGACCGCCAATTTTTTTACTACCTGCAGTTTTATAACCACCTCCTTGTTGGCTCCTAAATACAGGACGTTGCTATAGTCCAGCCTGGAAGTAATAAGGGCCTGGACCACTGTTCTTTGCGTGGGACCATGCAACATCCAAGGTTTTTTTGTGAGCCATTTTAGGATTCTGAAGCAGGTTGAGGTGACCTTGACTGCTTGCTGCCTCAATGATAGCTGGTCATCAATGATTACGCCTAGATTGCGGACTAGTTGCACCGGTTGCAGAAGATCACCCATTTGAGGAGGCCAATGTTGGCGGCCCCAAAGATCTTTATTTTTCACAAGAATTAAAACTTCTGTTTTTTTACCGTTAAGTTTTAGCATGTTGGCATGCCTCCAGCCTGCTATGTTTTGCAGCCCTACCTGCTATGGATTAGTGTTTCCGTGATTGGCTATTTGATTTACTTGTCAGACCCTAGTACAGTACACTATGTGTGCCCAGGGCCTGTAAATCAAATGCTGCTGGTGGGCTTGCAGCACTGATTATGCCACCCACAGAAGCAGCTTGTAAAATGTGACTCAGGCCTGCTATTGCAGAGCCTGTGCGCAGTCTGAGATTGTCATGTCGACTTGGCAAGTGCACACACTTGCCAGTCCCCAAACTTTCCCTTTTCTACATATTACTCACCTCCAAGGTAGGCCCAAAGTACCTCTGTGGGCAGGGTGCATTGTATGTGAAAGGCAGGAAATGCCCTTATGTGTGGCTAGTCCTGATAGTGAATTACTGGTAATTTCATTTTTCACTATTGCAAGGCTGAATGTTCCCACAGTACAGAATGGGGAGTTTGTTTATAACATTTTATAAACATAACTATCTCTGGGAACGAAGTAGAAAAATAAAGTGTAGTGTGCCTGAACTCAGATTGCAAAAGTGCATCTTTTAGTGAGGGTGATTTTTACATTCTGTGTTTGAAAATACCACTTTTAGAAAGTAGGTAATTTCTTACCTGACTATCCAGTGTGCCTCTGCTAGGTTTGTGTATTACATGTCTGGCTTTTGGATGACAGGGGATGAAGAGGGGCAGCGGCTCCAGACGTCTGATGAGTCAGGGCCGGGCTGAATAGGGCCTGGTCTGCATTGGGAGTGGTGGGAGGAGTAGCACCTTCACCGGAATAGAATTGTGCCTGCCTTCCACAATGACGGCTCCTCACCCCTGTGGTGTGTCTGAAGCCAGAGCTCACACTGACAATGGAGGTTGTTGTGCACTTGCACAGTACCACACAGAACTGGTTTTGGCTGAGTACAGACACTTCCTGCCTTCAGAGAACAATTAATTTTTAGGTATAAAAAGAGGGGCCCAGACTCCAGACTTTTAGATCAGTTCTGGGGAATCCTTTGCCAAGGAGAAGAGCCAGAAAAGCTGAAGAGGAATACTGCCACTGTGCAGTTTACTGCCTGGGGTTGGCCAGCAGGGGCTGCTTGCTGCCTAGGAAAGGAGAAAAAGGACTTTGCTGTTTGCTTTGTCACCTGCTTGAAGAGAAGATCTCCCTGGGCTTGAAACTGAGCTTGCTTTCTGTTCTGAAGTCTCAGGGACACAAAGACTCCATCACCATCTCCCCTGAATTCCCTTGCTGGGAATTCCAACCTGCAAAGAGGTGCCTGCTACTGTTTAAGACCTCTAGAGACTGTTTATCTCTGGGAGGTGGAAAATCGATGCAACATCAAAGAAGCGTGACGCATCCACACCTGTTTCCCACGCATCGCCGAAGAAACCATGGTAGCACTTGACGTGGCTCAAGAAATCGCCGCATGATGCATCAGGTGCAACGATTGCCGAAGTCCGAGATCACTTCACCGATCCCGACGCAAGCCTGCAGTGCTGCTGCACAAAGCCACGCATCTTACCAGATCGACGCATTGTATCGAGTTGCCATGACTGTTGCATCGTTGGGGGATGCAGTAAGAAACAAACGCATCAACTCCCCACGCTGTAAGAAAACAACGCATCACCTCTTCTCCGGTAAGGAACCGACGCATCACCTCCCCTGCGCTGCAGTAAGGAACCGACAAATCACCTCCTCTGAAGCAAGGACCTGACGCATTACCTTTCCTGTGTGTAAGGAACCGACACATCACCTTCTCTGTGGCCATTTTGTTTGTTTTGCGTGACGCTTCTTAGGTACTTTGTAAGAAGAGTGTCGCTTTTACAACTTGCATTGAACTGAACTATTTCTACCATTTGAAAGCCTTATTTTTAATACTGTATTGTGGATTTTTGTTGTTTGGTCTTGTTTTGGTTTAGTTAATGATTACTTATTTTTTTTAACTGGTGTGGTGTCCATTTGTAGAGTTTTCACTGTGTTACTGTATGTGTTCACAAATGCTTTACACACTGCCTTTGAGAAAAGCCAGTTGGTGTGCCAAGCCACCAAGGGGACGAGCAGGGGTTATTTTAGGAGTGTATCCCTCTTACCTTGACCAGAAGCAAGGGTCCCTATTTGGACAAAGGTACCTACCTCTGCCAACTAGAGACCCCCATTTCTAACAACTATGATGCCTAAATATTTAGTAGCATTCTCACACCAAGAGAGGGGGTACTCCAGTACACATCTCACCATAGCTTCAGTGAGAGGAAAGAGTTCCGATTGTCCCAGGTGACAGAGAGGTCAGAAAGTCCACCAAAGAGAACAATTTCTCATATGAGAGAAATTAGGTTAGCTTCAGGATGCCTTACAAAGAGAAAGATATTGTCAGCATAAATAGCTAACAAGAGGGCACCAGGACTAAATTGTAACCCCCTATGGAGATGTTGCTCCTACAGGTGCCTAACTAGGGGTCCAGAGCAATAATAAAAAGCAGCAATGAGAGATGGCGACCCTGACAGGTCCCCATATCACTGGGAATGGGCTAGTGAGGGAGTCATTGACCTTCAGTCGAGCCAAAGTGTTTTAGTATAGCATAACAGGAGCAGTATAGCCACAGGTAGCCCAGCTTTTCCAACATCGCTTTCAGAAAGGGCCACCCTAGCTAATCGAATGCCTTGTCGGCATCAAGAAAGCCAACCGCCGCCGAGACATCGGATTGTAAGCATATTAATGGCAGTGGATCTATGCAGGACAAAAACTGTTTGTATTGGCAACATAATGTTCTCCATTATAATATCGAGACAGGTAGCGATGATCTTGGCAAGAACTTTACAACCGTGATTGAGGTGCGAGAGCGGGTAATAAGATGTACAGAGATCAGGCGCCTTATCAGGCTTTAAGAGCAGTGTGATCACAGCTTCCTGAAGTGTGGCTGAGAGAGTCCCAGCTGCAAGTGCTTTGACATATACATCCAGAAGGTGAGGAGCAAATAAATGTGAAGAGTCTTTGGGAAAGGTACCTGTGAGGCCGTCCAGCCCCAGGGCATCAGATTCATCTAGAGTGTCAATCGCCTGCATGATTTATTTGCAAGAGATGGGTTCACTTAAGAATTGTCTCTGTCCATCCGTCACCCAGACCATCGCAATATAGGACAGGTATTCTCAATTGCATCATTGTTACCCGCTGTCTGGGTAGTGTACAACCTCTCATAATACTGCCTGAGCTCATTGATGATGCTCTCATTAGTCATTGCTTGACCTCCTCCTCCTTTATTATTTCAGTTATGCATCCAATCTGCCTATTAGGATGCAGTTGCCAGACCAAAGTACAGCCAGGACGTTCCCCTCCCCGTATATTTGCGCCTGTGGATATTTCCCTAGATATGCCACTTCTCTATACTAGTTAAACAACAAGAAGAAATGCCAATACTGATACCTTACTTTGAACGCCAGGAACAATCGCGCTTGTTCCTGGCGTATGCGGCTTGCGTCCCTGACTTACACCGCGACCCCGCTTCCTTCCGAAATTTACTATAATCCGCTCGGTCATTAAAGCCCCGAGAAACCTAGTTTCCCAACACGGTTACTTCGGACCCGATTTCACAGCCAAGAGGAAAATTTAGAATCCTCAGCGCCATTTGGCGTCTTTAGGTGACTACCACCCCTTCGTGGGGCGAGGGGGCTGTGCATATTAAAAAACGCCCCTGCAGGACACTTTTGGACTCTTATTAGGAGGAATTGACATTTGCGCTAAAGGTTGACAAGATTCAATCATTACATACTGATTTTGGTTGGTTCTGAGGAGAATCCCAAGAGTGATAGGGATTCGAAACGCGTAGACCATCATGCCTGCCTAGTTGCTCTTTTGCTAATTTCTTTTGCAATTTTTGTGGCAATAATACATCTAACATTGTTGTATTTTTTGAATGAATTCAACTGTTTAAATTTAATTGGATACGGTGTATTTTTCAAAACAATTAATATTGCAATTATTTCTGTTGGCAGACCTAGTACTCCCCAATTGGTGCATTTATTCCCCGTTTGATTGAGTATATGTTTGAATGATTGTGTGAGGTATGATTGTGAAATGGTTAAATAGTGAAGAATGTAGGTATGTGTGATTTTTTTGTCCACTTTTGTGTCCACTTCCATTGTTGGTACATAATTATGTTGTCATTGTGTTTGATATTCAAATGATTTACTAAAAAAGTATTTTCTAAATAAACAGCTATTAAATAGCATCCGGATGCATTGAACAGTGGTCTATGCATTTTTGATATTCTTTGGTTCAAAGTAAGGTATCAGTATTGGCATTTCTTCTTGTTGTTTAAGGTATTAGGCTCAGCCTTACTGATTAGAGCCATACCCTTTTTTGTTATTAGTACTTCTCTATACTAAGCAACTTGGCCTCAATGCTGCCAAGATGGGTGCGAATGTCACACAGCACACTTGTGTGCTTGGCGATGCTCACCTCATGGACATACGCTTTACAGTCCTCCCACAGAGTGGCCTGCATGTCGATGGAGCCAAAGTTAAGCTCAAAATATTCTGTAATGGAGTCATGCAGCTCCAAATGAAAAACTGCATTGTGGAGAGCAGTTTTGGGAAATGCCACTGCTGCACCTGACCTCCCCCTTAATGCACCTGCAGTGCCATTTTAGCTGGTGCATGGTCTGACAGAGTGCATGGAATATCCACAACCTCAGCCAACCACAAGGCTGCACTGGAGGGGGTGAACCAATAGTTTGCATGCGTCCATTCACCATGGGGTGTGGAATAGAATGTATATTCCAAAGTCGTGGTGTTGCTCAACTGCCACATATCTGCTACGGCAAATGTATCAAGTAAGAAAAATATTGACCGTCTCCCCTTGTCAAAGCAAATATACATGAGGAGAGTACTTGTTTGCCCATTTGAGGGTTGTTAAGCCCCCAAATGCGTCATGACACACAGGTTAACTCTGCCACCTGCTCCCGTCTAGTCAAGGACCCCATCATAGAAGAGCGTAAAAGGTCCTAACCCCACGCATCTTGTTGGAGAAAATGCATTGCAGCCTGCCAGCAGATAATCAAAAAACAATAACCAAACCTGCACACAGCACCCCACCCACACCTGATTGTGGAACATCCCACAAATCCCATGCAGACATAAACAAGACCCCAATTGTAAGTAGTGTTGTATACACCTGGGAGGTGGGCAACACAACAGCAGTCAATGTCCGTATAGAAGGTGATACCGGAACTCTTTCACCACTTGCGAACAACTCAGCAAACCTACTACCACCACCCTGTTGAAATGGATCCACTCAGGGGCACCCACCGACCCCTGCCCCCATCAGCTCTTCAACCTCGGAAGCAACAAGATTAGCCCCGCGCTCACCACCATCCTCTACACATCCATAACTACATCCACCTTCCCCAATGCATGGAAACATGGGGAGGTCAGGCCCCACCTCAAGAAAACATCTGCAGAGCCCAGGGATCGCTAGAACTACAGTCCCATCTCCCTCCTCCTGTTCCCCGCCAAGGTCCTGGAGAAGGCCATCAACCTCCAACTCACTGAATATCTGGAGGAAAACAGGCTGTTGGACCCATCCCAATCAGGATTCAGAGCCAACCACAGCACTGCAAAAGTCCTTATCACAGCAACAGATGACTCAACAGAGGAGAAACAGCCGCCTTCATCCTCCTGGACCTCTACACAGCTTTCAACACTGTCTCCCGCCACACACTCATCTAGCGACTTCACCAGATTCGAATCACAGATGATGCGCTCAGATTGATAGAGTACTCCTTCACAGGACCCACTCAGAGAGTCCGCCATTCCCTTTACCATCTCCGGAGTACTCTAAAGCTCACCCTTTCAACCCTCTTCAATGTCTACATGACACCACTCGTATCGTCAGATCACACAACATCACCATCTTCTCTTATGCCATTGACACCCAACTTGTCCCCACCCAGACTAAGGCTAACTTCCATAACTGCATGAAGAACATATCGACATGGATGAGATACAACTGACTCAAACTGAACGTGGACAAGATGGAAGTCCTGATCTTCTGCAGACACACCTCCCTCTGGAGCAACTTGTGGTGTCCTTCAGAGATCGGACCCACTCCCCACACGAAAGACCACACCCGCTATCTCGCCATAATACTAGACATGAAACGTCAAGAAAACGATGTCACCTCCACATGCTTTCACACAATCCTCATGTTTTTAAAAATATTCAGGTGGCTCCCCATCAGCAACAGGAAGACGGTGACAGAGACCCTCATTAGCTGGTGCGACTACGGCAATGCACCTTATGCTGGCACAACCTCCGAACTAGTGCAAAGACTCCAGACAATCCAGAATGCTACAGCCAAACTGATGTTCAACATACCCCAGAGAACACACATCTCCCAGCACCTGACGGACTTCCACTGGCTCCCCGTCCAGAAGAGATGCCAGTTCAAGCTCCTGACCCATGCCTACAAAGCTCTGCACAACCTAGGACCCCACTACAACGATTGAGAAACCTTCAATCCACTCACCTCACACTAGCACAGATGCTATGCATCTGCCACAGCCTCACCGCAGGATCCTCTTTCTCTCGCCTCTCTGCCAAAGCCTGGAACAATCTCATTCTCCACCTCTGCACCTCTCCCTCACTCAACCACTTCCGGAAGGGACTCAAGACATGGTTTTTTGACTGAAAACTGCAGCATGACTTATCACCCTGTATACCCCCCGGGTGATAAGTCATGCTATACAAAATCTATTTAATTGATTGAGGCGATAAAATTGGGTTCTAGCATAGTAACTACTCACAGCCCTTACAAGGGTCTGGCAAGGGAATCATAAACCATAAAAGTCAAGGTGGTAATCATTCTTGCACGCAAGGCATGGTGCAGAACAGTTGTAGGTTGTCTGTGCTCTGTTTGGAAAGGAGATTAATAGCATTACTTTCTCCAAGCATGTCACGACTGACGTGGCATCGTCTTTTAGCTCCGAGTTATGTCTCTGGGCACTGCCTGACCTAGGACTGTGGAGATCCAGCCTTTCGCCCAGACGATCTAACCTGCTGGTGAGTGAGTCAAAGCGGGCATCTATGGACCTGAATCCAGCTTGAAGTTCTGCCATTATTCCAGCGCTGCCATCCACAGGCCCGGTTGCGGTGTGGCCAGCCAGGACCTCTTAGGTGTTTGAGAGGGAATGCTGTTGCTGCATGTTCTTAGGGTGCTCAAACCTAATCTTCATCTGCTTAGGATCACCTATCCCCATTGCGACTTTGGGGGGGGGGGAGTTTGGAGAGTTCCAGTCCGGCAGCAACAACCATACCCACACAACAGACACAATGCAGAAGGCCTCTTGTTCTGGTGTAAGAGGGTGCCACACAGTCAATGGAATGGCAACAAACTCTGTAAGTCCCCCAGTGCTGATGCACTCATGCTGTTGAGAAGGCGAGTGAGTGACGGGGGCAGCCATGCATGCTACTTAGTGAAGAAGCCCTCTGTGTAGGGCAGGGGTCTTCAAACTGTGGGGTGCGACCCCCGCGGGGGTTGTGGAGTCATGGGAAGGGGGTCGCGCATTCCCGGGCCTCACTTCTGCCTCGAATCTGGAAAAAAAAGTCCCCAGACAGTTCATTATGAAATTAAAATACGAAAAGCTGAAATGCCATTCAGGGAGTGTTTTCTTGTGATGTGAAACCAGAGCTGATCAGACAGCTAAACAAGGTTTCCTTCCAGGATGCCTGCTTGCCTGAAAAGAATAGAAATATGCCTACGAGTTAATCTGAAAACATAAAGGGCAATTTGCAGCTGGAAAGAATGCTTGGGAGCCGGTACTGGCTTTCATTGATCAAATCACTGAAAGCTATGTGATGAGCTGTGAAGTGTGTGCTTCTAATTGTAAATATATTTACATAGTGATTACTATCCCAGAAGATGTGGTGAAGGCCAGTAAGGAGCAAGAAAAACAAGCATTTGCAATGCAATAATTCTCGCAATTACTCGAGTTTGAGCTATTGGCATTGTAAATAACAATGCCTTTTATTTATGTTTGGGTTTTATAAACTTAAAAGGCATTCTCATTTACAATCCAATAGTTTAAACTCGCTTAAATGCGAGACCTATTGCATTGCAAATCTATTGTAAATCATTGTGGCCAGTTTATTCTCAAGCACATTTCTGTGAAGGAATTTTCCACAAGTATATTACTTACTAACCGTAGCAGTTCTTCGAGTTTGAAATACCACATAATTAAAATAAATAAAAGTACTCCCAGTATTCCTGAAATCTGGATGGGCGGCCAGAGCTTTGGGTGTTTTGAAGTCTTACGGCTAGGCTTAGGAAAGAGATGCGTGTTGTCTCGCATGTCCTCCAGAGCGTCATCCATCTGCTATGCTCACGTGGAGCATATCATCGTGTCAGACATCACACATGGGGCGTAGCACTACCATATGTGTTAGTAGCAGGGATGCCTGGCAGTGAAGTTGTGCTCACAGCTAGTGCAACACTAAGGCCAGGGCCACTGGAATTATGTGATTATGCAGCTGCAGCGATTTTCATATAATTATACTTTTGCAACATAATCCATCACCATCTGCATAATATGCAGATTTTAACATAAAATAGTTTTGAGCTCAAACGTTCAAAAGTTGTTAAAAACAAAGCAACAGGTGTTGCTGTGCAGTGAAAGATCCTTTGTAAAGGTTGACCTGTCATAATTCTGTAATTTATGGCTGTGTGTGGGTGTTATAGTGGCACTAATGAGTTACAACTAATGCCCTGACAGTGTTAACACGTTTAGAAACGTCAAAATAATGAAGTGATACTTTGCCAAAATGTGCTGAATAATTTGCCTTTGCTTGCCACATAATTTATCCAAACCTGCTGCATAATTTTGGCCTCTCTTGCTGCATAGTTCCAGTGGCCCTGACTAAGGCCGCTGAAAATAGCTGCCTTTACGGCCTGCATAAACAAATGACCCCAAAAGGGGGCCATATAACAATAGTGTCCTCAAAATCCCTTGTTAGGGAAAAATGAGCACTCAAACGGGAAAATGGAAATTTGTGTAGTGCTCCACAGATCTATGCAGCGAGGCTGTTTGTGCTGCTCTCGGTAGGTCAGCATTTATAGTCTGTATCAGTCATAAATACAAGGCCTACTGCCTAAAATATGAGGCGGATTAAGGGACCATGCGCTATTGCTACAACACTGAATCAGTGAACACTTTTTTACAAAACAAGCAAACCTTCAAAATACTGGTTTGTAAACACCTGCAACACCAGTGAGCAATGCGCAGTGCACGAACATAGATGAACATCGTATGCACACTGAAAACTTAGGTTTCTCCGAGCTGCCTACAAATTTGCAACCTCCTGCATGTTAAAAACCAAAGCCCGAGTGACTTCAACCACAAAACTGCACTGCTGATAGTAAGTAAAGGCTTTATTTCGATAAAAACATATCTTAAAAGCACAAACATAAAAACAACAATAAAACATAGCTTGAGGCCCCTCAGCTCAACAAAATGCAATAAACTATCACAATTTCCTTTTTAAAACACAAATTTACACATTTGAGCATATTGTAGTTAACGGGAGATAATAAGCTATTGTTTAGGGTTCCCTTAATAGAGAACCCAGATTTACACATTTAGGTGTTATGATTGTTAAAAGATTAGAAACTATTATACAATAAAAAACTTTAAGACTAGGATCAAACATTTTCTTTCAGCCTTTTTGCTCTAATCGACCAAGCCCAGCTAAGATATTTGGCCAATCCGCTGACACATAATATGCTGGTATTCGATAAGAGAATACGCAATGCTACAACGTAATCTCTAGTGCCCAATGCTTTACACAATGGCTTGAGCCAATAGCCTCTTGGAGCTCTATAAGCCGGGCAGGCGAGCAAAAAGTGCGCCATGGAATCTATTCCTAGAGTGAAACAGGGACAGGAAGAGGATGTTTGCAATTGATTTTTCCAGCGCACAGTAAATTCTCTTATCGGTAGGGTACCGATCCTAAATTTAAAATACAATGCTCTAGCCAGGGGTTTGTGGATAATATCTAGATAGGGCTCGATAAGCATACGATTCTTGATCATTAAGAACCCATTTGTAACACTTCCTAGCTTTGGGACGCAATTACGCTTACTTGTGACCCATTTCCAATAAAGGTTCTTTATTACCGCTTTCGGTGGAGCTGATCTATTCTCCCAAGACTCGCAAAGGCCCAGATCGCACAATAATAATTTAACATCGTGGAGCCATTTGATTTTCTGCCAACCCATAGTAGACATCACCTCTGCCAGGCCTTCTGCGTACTTAGCCAATTCTGGGACCCGCCATAGCCAAGCCCACAGTAAAAGTGGGCAAAGCTTTGCCTGGTCGCTAATGGCATGGCACCCAAGATCCAACAACAGAGGCACCATAGGCGTACTCTGTGGGAGTGCCATTAATTCTCTTAAGAATCTATTTTCAGATACGGTCAGATGCTCCATATTACTGGAGCCCCAAAGTTCCACACCGTAGAGGGCCGCGCTTACCCCCCTAGCCCTATATATATCAATTACTGGGCCAATAGGTCTGGTAGAGGCAGAGCGCTGTTCCTTTAGCATGACCCTCGTGACCCTCTTATGGCTCAATAACATTTTCTGCACATGGGAATTCCACTTCATGGAATCCGAAAGTTGGATGCCAAGATAGTCGAACTCCATAACCCTCTCCAGGGGCTCAGAATTTAGGACGGGGGCCTACCCAGTTTTCTAGGAGGGTTCAATACCAAATATTTGGCCTTTCCGGTGTTTATCACAAGCCCCCATGATGCACAAAAGATCTGAAAGCTGTCAAGGAGGTTCTGGAGTCCAACTGGGGATTTAGAAAGAAGAAGGGTGTCATCGGCGAACAGGAGAGTTGGAATACGCTCGCCCGCCAGGGATGGTGCATCCGACTGGGTTTTCATTAGATGCTCCACCACTCCGTTCACATATAGTGAGAACAGAGTGGGGGCAAGAACACATCCCTGACGGACGCCCCTGTCCACGGGAATTCTTCTAGTCTTTTGCCCCTGTGTACCCCACCTCACTTGGGCGAAATTACCGTCATGGAGCCGCACTAATAGCGACAAGATGTAACTTGGGACTCCCATTTCAGATAGAACTCTCCAGAGGCAATCGTGGGGCACCAGATCGAAGGCCGTCGTTTGTGCTGCTCTCGGTAGGGCAGCATTTATAGTCTGTATCAGTCATAAATACAAGCCTGCTGCCTAAAATATGAGGCGGATTAAGGGACCACACGCTATTGCTACAACACTGAATCAGTGAACACTTTTTTACAAAACAAGCAAACCTTCAAAATACTGGTTTGTAAACACCTGCAACACCAGTGAGCAATGTGCAGTGCACGGACATAGATGAACATTGTATGCACACTGTAAACTTAGGTCTCTCCGAGCTGCCTCCAAATTTACACCCTCCTGCATGTTAAAAACCAAAGCCCGAGTGACTTCAACCACAAAACTGCACTGCTGATAGTGTTAATGGGACATCTGAAACCACAAGGGCACAGCGTGTCCTGCTGGTAACCTACCGGGGAGGGAAGCAGAGGTTCAAATACCCAAGTCACTATTCGCCACTGAACCAACCAAGATTTAATTTTGTGGCTTTTTAGTTACATACAGGGCATTTATTAAGGTGGACTAGACTAACTACTAGAGGTTTGATAATGTACTATATTGCATTGCTCACTGAGTAGCACTTTTTTATTTATTTTTAATTTAAGCTGATCCTAGTTTATATGTAGCTACCTGATGATGAAGGACCTGAAAAACTTACAGAATATTTTGTTTTTTAGGCAAACCTTTGACAAACCCAAGTGCTCACACTCTCAAGCCCCTCAAGCAGCCCCCAAACATGACTGAAATCAACAACAGCAGCAAACCAATATAACCAGGAGTCCGTTTTTGCTAAAATAGAAATGTTTGTTTTCATAATGTTAAGAATAAAACCTGTTTAGAAAAAAGCGTGAACGAATCTAAAGGGACCACTTCCTCCCCCTGGAATTAAAGAAAACATCCTACTTGGACCTTACAGTTCATCATTAATGACTGTAAATGGTATGTTTTAATGATGATGAATAATGTTCAGCAACCTCCAGTTCCATGCAGCTGTAAAAACCAAACCACCAGCATCCCATGAAATATAGTATGGTTCTCCTCGGATGGCTTGCACTAAAGTTGCAGCCCATGCATTACAGCCATTATACCCAGGGGCACTGAGTTTATGCGATTGTACAAACGCAGCGATTTCCACCTAATTCTAGATTTGCCACATAGTCAATCATCTGCAACATAGGCTGCTGATTTTAACAAAAAAAATTGTTTATAGCTCAACCGGTTCACTAGTTACTAAACATCATCAATACATGTTGCTGCACACTAAGGGCCCTTAGCAAAGCGGGACTGGTCACCGTTTTGTTGCTTATTGCTATATTTGGGTGTTAAACTGGTATTTATAAGTTGCAATCATAGATTGACCATCTCTCTGGAGAAAAACAAGCACACTCATCACTTTAGTTCAGAAAGGTGCTGTCATCCAAATAGGTTTTGCCAAAATATGTTTTATTTGTGAAAAAGTACCATTGTGAATTTTTGGGTAATTCTTTTTGAACTGTGTAATAAGCCTTTGATACCAATCCACAGTCAACAACAACCTTTTTGTTTGCCAAACACTGTTTAATATTGTTTCCCCACCATAAAAATTATTTGCTGTGGGAATTGGGGACGTTTATGGTTGTCGAGGATGAGAAGTACCAGGTTCCAGAAATATTTGCCCGGAGGGGGTCTTTATGCCTACAAAAGTTTGACAGGGGGGTCTTGGCATCAGAAAGTTTGAAGACCTCTGGTGTAGGGGGACAAAGAGCACACCCCGGACCTGGATACTGCGGCCCCCACCCAGGGCAAGTCACCATATAAGAAGAACACCCCAGGGGGGCACTCCTTCGATGACAGGCAGGTTGCTCCAGAGCCCCCGGTCAGACACAGCCCAGTGAGCGAGCAGACGAGTTGTTCAAAGGCGGGCCCCTGGGCTGTTCCTCAGCCGTGGGAGGGAAAACCTTCACAGGATCCAGTAACCCAGGCGGCCTTGGCAGCAGCAATGTGCAGCAAGTAACTTGATCAGGCATGAAGGTCACACAGTTGGCCCCCACTAGGTTCAACAGCAAGTGCTGCAGACTTAGCGTCCGCTCTGCTTGCCACAAGTACCCCAGCCTCAGGGGCCCACTAGCACTGTCCTCCGCTGAATCATGGGCCATCTTGGCATCTCAGACCCCACCTGATCATCAAGGTGGCCACGGGCCGGGCTACCCAGCAATACGCAGCAGCCTCTGCCATAGGCACACCTATTGCCCCTGATGCTGCCTCTGAGGACTGTGCTGGCCCGCTCCAGACAGCCGCCTAGGCGAATCTTCTTCAGCACCACTGAGCCTTAACCAGAAGGTGCCATTGGGACTGCCACCGATCAGGGAAAAAATCCTGCCATCCCCGATGGGCCTGGATGAGGATGGATGTCGAAACTCAAAATATTTGAGCAGCCGGTAACCATCTTGGTTGTTGGTGTGGCTACGCCCCCCCCCCCAGTTTAGTTTATGAACTATTTTATTTTATTTTATTAACTATTTTTAAATCACTACATAAACATGTACTGTACTGTTCTCTTGAAACAGTAACAGTAACAATCTCGGTCACATAGGGGCATATTATCAAGGACCGGTGTTAAAATAAACGCCGTTTTATCGGCAGGAAACTGATCGCCCATGTTCTGATGTTAACATGGGCTTCTATGGGAATTAACAAGGGCGTATTATCAAGCCCATTATCGCCGTTTTATCTGCAGTTTCCTGCCGATAAAACGGCGATCATTGTAACACAGGTCCTTGACAATATGCCCCATAGTGACTTATCTAACGTCTCATTTGTGCGAAAACTCAGAAAAGAATGCACACAAAGATTGCATCGTCACACACCAACATATAATTAGAGGGACATTGCAGATGAAATTCTGCTCTTTTAAGATGACAATGAGTAAATGAGCAAACCTGGCAACTTACTAGAAGTTCTTTTACCAGCAACATTAGCTTAGGATAACCAGGCATCCCGGATTTTCCCTGACAGTCCCAATTTTTCAGGGGACTCTCCGGCGTCCCAACGGATTTCTTAATTTTAAATACATGTCCCAGTTTTAGGGACAAAGGTCAAGTCACCCTACAAAGCAGAATTGAAACATATGCTCTCATTTCCACTGGCGCCTCTAAAGTCTAAAATAATGTCTGTGATTTATCTTTTCTTACAGGCACAACAGAAGGAGGTCAGCTGCAGGCTCCCAGCAGAGGTGAGACAGAGTGAGGGCAAGGATGGGAGGCTCACGGTGGGGGTCCTGCTATTGCTAATGTTAATAAACGTAGTCTTGTAAATATGTGTGCGTGTGTGAGCTCAAATTTTTCAAGGCTATGCAAAAAACGGGACAGGCTAGACATAGAAGTAAGACTAAAGGTGTTAGTCCTACTTTTATGTCTTGGCTGTCATGGTTTTTGCTTCTCAAAATCTGGTCGCTGTACATTAGCTATCATACCTGCTCAGTGCAGCTCAACATTTTATCCATCTATATAGTTCTTTGGACCTGCTTCCCCCTTAGCAAGACTGCACTATGAAGAGCTCCAAAGACTTTGGATAGCTGTGTGATTGTGCTTCGTGGATAGAGCTGCCGCCAATCTGGAAGAATAAAATCAGCCATTTGTTGTAGTTTTAAGAGTGTGCAAAGGTCCGGACAATAATATCGAATGTATCCTTTGTAATATGACTTTTCTCTCTTTAGTTACTTTAGTTATTACTCAGGGATCATTAATGCAGATTTGTTATGTGGAGATAAGGACTAAAAATACCGGCTTTTGGTGATTTTGCTTATTTTTTTACCGGCGGGGCCAGTAAAATACCAATGGTGCCGCTAGAAAAGAGGCCGGTTGGGGGGCAGCCCTATTCATGGATGAGCAGATGGGGCAACAGCCTTCAAATCCCTGAGGTCCTCTATGCAATAAACTAGTAATACTTCTACTGCTCGACTGTGTAGGTGGAACCACAGGAGCAAGGCTGAGGGTCCACTACGCATGCATTTTAAAGGCATTGCCAGAAGCAGCGGCAGGGCTAAAATGAGCATTTACTTAGCATGTCATGGAATTTGACGCAATGCATCTTGAAGATTGTAAACAACAAGCACTTGAGAAAACCTTTGGAAGGAAACAGCAAAATTAACGCCTGCACATCTGGCATCCAGGGATGGACGAGGAAAGAAAATAGACCCGGGTCACCAAAATGAAAAATTCCACCCTTAAATGAATCAGATAGCTAAAAAGTGGCCCATGTATTAGGAAATTGGAGCAGTTTTGAACTCGACACGCTGCTTACGTGTTTTGCAAGGAGGGGAAGACCTTGTGGATTTGGGCTTGCTTCAGGCAATGATTGTTTTAATATCTGGGAAATCAACAGTAAAATCCCGCCTAGCAGACCATAAAACAGGCCCACAAATAGCCCCAACAAAAACTGCCCGCACACTGACTTTGACCTTTCATATCAGCTCAGTGGGCACTGCTAGGTTGCCCTTTGGGCAGTGCTTTAAATGGACAGATACTCACTGGTACTGAGTACCGGCATTCATTTTTTCTTCGCCCTTGAGTACAGGAACTTCTCCATGCCCAGTGGGAGTGACTATACTCCCTGCCGCGTGTCAGGATTTCCCAAAGAAATGGTGGTCATGTGAGCATACACAGCACTTCTACTCTGTGGCGCATGCTCGCATGATTAACATTTCACACTGGCAGTGACAAGCACATTGGCATCAGTGCAATGTGTGCCAACACCAAACAGGTCGCTCTGTGGCAGGAAGGAAGGGAAGCCCTTTGAAATACAGTTTGAGATGGCTTTCCCTTCCTTCTTTGCCATGTTATCACCTGAAACTGTAGACCTCTTGCTGGAAGGTATTAAATCCGGGTCACCCTTGGATCCCTCTCCCCTCAAAGTCATGAAAACAGCCAAGGAGGCTTTGACCCCGCATCTCACGACTGTCCTGAAGCTAGCCATATCATAGGGCCAATATCCCTTGATCTGGAAGGCTACGGTGGTTAGGCCCATCCTTAAAAAGCCTTCCTTAGATCCTTTAAACCTTAAAAACTTCCCTCCAATTTCCCTGCTGTCAATCCCTGCTAAAATCCTTGAATCCCATCTGAACTCACACCTGAGTGCCTACCTGAGGGACCACCAGATTCTTGATGGTTCCTAACATGGGCTTAGACGGGCTCATAGCACGGAGACTGCTCTTACCATGGTGTTGGACAATATTCGAGTTCAGGTGGATGCAGGGCACACCACCCTCCTTATTTTACTCGACCTCACTGCCGCCTTCGACTCCCTGTCCCCTCTGAGACTGGTGAAGCATCTCAAGGAGATAGGGGTTGGCGGCCTGACCCTGGACCTTCTCGCCTCATTTCTTAGTCATCAGTCTCAAACCGTTAAAATGGGCGATTTTTACCCTGAGTCCTGCACCCTTGTCTGAGGAGTGCCTCAGGGCTCTTCCCTGAGCCCCACCCTCTTCAATATCTATGTGGCACCGCTGGCAAGGGTGGTGCAATCATTTGGACTAGAGGTGCTATCCTATGCGGACGACACGCAGATCATGGTCTCTATTACTCAAAAGATCACGGACTCTGCGCAAAACTTTAAAGACTGTATGACCGCTGTTTCAGCATGGATGGTTCATAATTACCTCAAATTAAATGGTGAGAAGACGGAGGTCTTGATCTTCAGGGACAACTCTGACATCTGGTCAAGCGAGTGGTGGACCAGTTCCCTGGGTACCTGTCCCACTCCTGTCTCCCAGGGGAAAAATCTTGGAGTGGTGGTGGATGACGGCCTTTCCATGTCTCGCCAGGTCTCCAGAACAGTGACCACATGTTTTGGACTCATTCGAGTCATAAGAACATTTTTCCAGTTTCTGTCACTTGAAGCCCGCAAAAAGGTAATCGTGGCCCTAATATTGGCAGGCTAGACTACTGTAATGCCCTTTATCTGGGAATAAACAAGGGTCAGCTGCGCCGCCTTCAGCTGGTACAGAATGCAGCTGCTAGGCTGGTACTTAATCTTCCCAAGCGTCACTCGGCTTCTTCTGCTCTCTGTTCACTGCACTGGCTCCCGGTGGACCGTAGAGTCTTGTTCAAGACCCTATGCCTCACTCACAATGCATACTATGGACATGGCCCAGTGGGCATAAAGAATATTTTCCATAGGTACGCTCCTTCTAGGAACCTCAGGTCAGCTAATAAAAATGTGCTTGTGGTTCCTGGATTCAAAAAGATGAGGTGGGATGGAAGAGCCTTTTCACAGGCCGCAGCCAAGGCATGGAACTCTCTCCCTGTTTCCCTCTTGGGCCAACAAGTTCACTCAATCTTCCCTAAGACCCTTAACTTCTGGTTGTTTCCGGCAAGACGAGTCTGAGTATGTATGCTGGCTGTGCCTGTAGGCTCTTCTGTTCAGAGCGCCTTGATGCCCTTGGGCTTAGTCCATGCTTTACAAATTCCCATTCATTCAAGGGCAGCCAGGAGTAGCACAGTGGCGTAGCTAGACCTATAGACCTATGGCCATGTGTAAAAGCGGGGGTACTGGCGATTTCCTCAGCTGCCGCCCCCGTGATGGCCGCAGGTAAAAGGGGGGATGGGGGGGCTGCTGCCCCCAAAACTCAAGCAAGCATCAGAATTCCCGGTGAGGACCTAGGACTCGATTCCTGCAGCTCCTTGGCCCTCCACCCAGGCAGCGCCTGCTGCAGAGTTCTCCAAAGGCTTAAAAGGGTAAGTTGGACTCACCACTCTTCAGGGAGGCCAATGATGGTGCTCAGTGAGCACAAACTCGTGTATTATTGCTGGGATGATTTTTTTTCCATTTACGTTGCACTGTTAACCCCAGGTTACTAAGACAACCAAAATGTAAAAACCTATCTATTAACTGTACAAATATTTTAACATTAGAAGTAGGAAAGGACAAATGAAGCAGTTCTTTTATAATTCTGAAGTGTCATGGAAGAATGTAATAGAATCATAAAAAAACATGATACTTTACTGGGTGATGTGCAAATGAAAAATATTCTCTTGAACCAGGGGCTTATCTTCCATCAGTGCAGTGGTAGAGGCCTGGGTGGATATTGCAGTATTTTTCAGATCATACAGGGGCCAGGGGCCTGTTTCCTTCCTTGCACTCAGGATGATGACACACTGGCTATGACACTGGCTGGAACACCATCGCACCCATTATCACCGGTGCCCTGTATAGTTTTATCAGTAAAACTGCATATCTGTGCAAATGAAGTGGTCATATTAATAGAAAATGTGCTGTCTCTAAATGACAGTGTGTTACCACACCATGAGTCACCATCTAAATTACTCACCATTCCCAGTAATTGGTTACTGGTAGCCCCGCCCCATGTCCGAACCCCTAAACCAGCCTCCTCGCTCGCCCTCTCGTTCATATCTCAATTTGGTGAGAAGCTGCACTTTTCTTTTCTCATTTAAAGCACTGCCTCTGGGCCAGTCCGACCCATCTCAACAGTTTCTTAATCAATGTTTTTGGGAGAAAATGATCTCAATGAAAAAAATAAAGGTCCATAGTTGTTTGAGGTGACCATTTCAATCTGTTTCTTTTACTCACTGTAGTGAGAAAATCCCTCAGCTAGAGAGCCCTGGTTGAAGGTGGGTCCGTCTGCACATGCCGACATGTTAACCAGCGGCAGCTTCTCTGTTAAGGCGGAGGAGTGACCCCCTCCCACCCCACCCCCGCCAGCACAGATGCAAAACTTGTCAAATAAAATGATAATATATCATTTTATTTTACTTTACTTCATAGGGCAAGTCTAGGGGACGGGCCATTGTGATGACGGCCATGAAAGGAGTGGTGGGCATTGCTGCTCAGTGCGCATGTGGGATTAGCCGCCCGTCCTAGGCCGGCCAAACCAACATGAGCACTGATATGTCTCCCACCCCAGCGGCGTTGCTGGTTGGAGACAGCAGGCACAGTCTAGACTAACCCAGCGTGCACAGGCCAAACCTCACACTTCTCTCATGCTGTCAGCAGCAAGAGATCAACATCTGGATTGGCCGTAGGGGTGTCTGGGAGCCTCAGCCTGTGCTAGAGAGAAGGAGAAGAGCTGCGATGTGGCGAGCTGCAGGTAAGCTCTTTGTTCTTTCTACGTGTGCTCTTGACATCACCGCAACCCTACCCGCCCGCACTACCCGGGAAACGGCCACTACAACGCGGCCGTTTCCACAAAAACCTTTACCACGCATGCATTACAACGCATGCGTGGTAACAACGAGAGGATTTACCACGCATATCTTTACTACGAAATACGTAGTAAAGGTATGTGTGGTAAAAGAAAAAAAAGGGGGGGGGTTTGGGCGGTTTCCCCCCAAAAATGAAAAAATCGAGGGATAAAAAAAGGGGGGTTGGGGGGGCTTCCCCCCCAAAAATAAATAAATACCTGAAGTGACGAACATCAAGCGATCAGCGTCGTAAAAGAGGAAACGGAATTAAACTTCCGCTTCCTCTTTAGGACGTACGGCCGACGTAACCAAGAAGAAAGACGTAACAAAGAAGATGGACAGGAGACGAGTTGAAAACGTAAGGGAAAATGATTTTTAAAAAAAAAAATAAGGGTTAATGGCAGGGGTAATGAAAAGGAGTAGAGGCTGGGGACGTGAAAGAGGACAGGTGTAACCTTTAACAAGAATATGCCCTCACCATGCATAATTTAACAACGAAAAACGTTGTTAATCTATGCGTGGTAAAGGAATATTAGTGGTAAAGGTTATGCGTAGAAAACGAATTCCGTTGTAACGCATGCGTGGTAAAGGCATGCGTTGCAACTGAATTCGTTGTAACGACATATAACCCACTACCCCACCCACCACTTCCCTGACAGACGATTTTAACACCTCGTCTGATAGCTCTCCAGCAGCGCTGGGTCCTACAGTTCCGTATATCAGCCATACACACAGTGTCAGGAAGATGGTCAAGTCAAAAATTTGACTTTTTGCAGTTTAAAAATATGTGTGATGATTCACACCTGCCAGCTTGAAGAACAATCTCACCATGTGAGGAAGGGATGGGGCCTCATCCCGGAAAGTACCTAAAAGGCACTTTTGAACCACAATCCATCCCTCAAAATAACAAAAAAAAGCTTGTTGAGGCGCCGATGTCCTCGGGGTGTTTTACTCACCTCTTAATGGACGTCAGCAGTCCGAAGCCTCAGAAAACGAGCAGGAAAATCACTTTTTACAGTGATCTGTAGCTCGTTTCCCTGCCACCGTGTGATCTTGGCATCACACCGGAGACCGTGTGATGAGACCCGATATCGTGTGTCACGTAGGGTGACCTACCGCCCGTAAATTTCATTAACCGTCCATAAATTGGACCTCACGTCCGTTGTCTGTGAGGATCCTTTTTACAGACGCCGTTTGTCCATAATTTTGGGCCTTTCAGGGAACAGAGCTGTTCCCCTGCGAAAGGCCTCAACTCCCTGATGAGGCCGACTCAAACTCCTGCTGGGAGCACAAGAGCAGTCTCACCCTCCCATTGTCATTCTGTGTGGGGCTGATTGCCACACACTGAATGACAATCGGCTAGTCTGGGCTGGCACAGCAACCACGTGCCTCCTTCAGGATTGGTCCAGGGCAGGTCCAGGGCAGGGCATTCTGTCAGACAGAAGAAATGCGCAAAACGCAAATGCTGCTACATGAGCATCCAGTTCAAGAAAATAAGCTAGTGAAAGAAGTTAAATAGAAGGGGCCAGATGACAGAAGAGGCAAAATAGCAGTCAGGCGGTACACTATACTGAGCACCAATTTTTTGCTTAGGTGTTTTTAAGCCACCCCCTTAATGACATCGAATACCCCCCAGTTTTTTCATCCCACTTAAAGCCCTGGAAACAACACCATCTCACAGTCCCCTCATGGCCTGGCACTATGCATCATGCATGACTCATGACTCAGAAGGCCTGTGGGCAGGGGCATAGTGAGCCTGCCCCACCCCTTGCTTTAGGAACTACAGCAAGGGTGAAATTCTTGATGGGCCTCTTCTGTCTGCAACTCTGCAGACTAAGGCTCAGCTGATAATTAATAGGAAAAGGTGGGAGAGTGAGTAAGTGAAGAGATGGGTGGATGGCTGGATAGATAAGTGAATGGGTGAATGGATGAATGAAAGGGTGGATGGATGGTTAATGAGAGAAGGGATGGATGGATGAATGAGTGGAAGGATGGATGAGAGAAAAGGTAAAAAGATGGCTGTATGTGTGGAAGGGTAGAATGATGGGTGAAAGGGTAGATGGATGGGTAAACGGGTGGATTGGTGAATGAAAGGATGGCTGGATGAGTGAAAGGGTGGATGATGAGCAAGTGAATGCATGAATGGATGAGTGAAATGATGGCTGGATGGATGAATTGATAAGTGAAACGGTGAATGGATAGACGAATAAGTGAAAGGGCGGATTTAAGGATGGATGAGTGAGTGAAAGGGAGGGCAGATGGGCAAAAGCATGGATAGATGAGTGAAGGAGTGAAAGGGTGTATGGATAAGTGATATAGTCAATGGATGGATTCATGAGTAGATGAGTAGATAGAGGAGTGGAAGGAAGGGTGGCTAAGTGAAAGGGTCGATGGAGAGAGAAAGGGAGGATAGATGGTGACTGAAAGGGTGAATTGGTGAAAGGATGAGTGACTAGGTGGATGGATGAGTAAGTGAAAGGATGGTTGGATGGGTGAAAGGCTAAAAGGCTGGATGGATGAGTGAATGGATGGATGGGTGGAAGAGTGGATGGATGGATGGATGGATAATGTATGGATGAGTGAAAGGGTGGATGGTGGGATGGATGAGTGAAAGGGTGGTTGGAGGGATGGATCAGTGAAATGATGGATGGAGGGATACATGATAGATAGGTTTGCAAATGATTGAATATGGATGGGCTTAATTATATTCTATTGCGCGACCTCCTCTGATGGGTCTGTAAAACGTACCTTTTGTCCCGAAGTTTGTCCTGAATTTTGACCTCTTGTCCTGAATTTTTGTCCAGAATTTTGACCCTTTGTCCTTGTAATGATGTAGGCAGGCACCAATGATGACTCTGAGACCTTGCTGTAGTTATCTCTTCTTTATTGGTTATAACTCGCTAACAACCCAAAGAGCGCCGAGCCTCCGCTCCAGCGCCCGCTCTTCCCGCTGTGGTTTCGCGCCTCCGCGCTCAGCCACGCCCCCAACACCCGCAGCCAATCCTGGCCGCCTGCACGTCACGTCCGCCGACGTGCCGTGCAACATCTAGAGCGTCTCTACATATCTCCCTTTTTTCACACAAACATTGCAACTTACAGTCCGTCGCTCAAATCATAGTCTCTGAATCTCGTTGGCCTCACCACAGCTCTACCACTCCGTGTCCGTCTCGCAGGGGTGGTGTTGTTCTCTTCTTCACCTTGTCTGTCTCTGTTATCGCCATTCTCCTCGACTCTTATCTCCTGCTCGCTGTTCCTTGCTTCTCCTTGTCTTTGCTCTCCTTCTTTCAATGTGATCTCGTTCTCCTGATGTTCTCGCTTCTCACTCTCGCATTCTTCTGATTCTCCACCTGCCCTTTCACAGTCCCAAACAAGGATCTTATTACATCTGGCCATGCGGTCTTGTGACCATATGTTGCCGTCACTCAGCCTGGCCGCTCTTCCCTTAATTTCCTTCACCTGCAGGGGCTTGCTGTATTTGCTCTCTCCTTTTCTTTGCAGAGTGGGCAGCTTCACTCTCACCCATTCTCCTTCTTTGAGTTCTGTGTCTCGCACGTTCCTCCGGGCATTATAATGTCTTGTGTATACTGCCTTGGCTTTCTCAATGTTAGCCCGCACCACAGCAGGGGACCATTCACTTACTACTGTCTTTTCCTTCCACACCCGGTTGTCCTGAGTGAATGGTTCTCGGCCGCGCAGCAGCTGGAAGGGGCTGTATCCTGTACTTGTGGGAGTGATCCTGTACGCCCACAACATGTGCCATATGTCCTTCTCCCAGTCTTTGTTGTCCGAGATGGCTGCTTGGATCGACCCCATCACCACCCTATTGAAGCGTTCGACTTGACCGTTCCCTGCAGGGAGGTATATCGATGTGTGCTTCGCTTGGATGCCTTTCCTTCCCAGGAAGTTGTCCCACTTTTCCGACCGGAACTGGGGCCCATTATCACTGAGGATAGACTTGGGTATGCCTTCCCTCACAAAAGTGTCTGCCAGGAATTTCACTATGGTATCCGTGTCCATGGCTTCCTCTATCTTGATCTCTGGCCATTTCGAGAACCTGTCAACAAGGACACACACGTACTTCTGGACCCCTTGGGTGTCTAGGACGGGGCCTAAGATGTCGACAGACAACTCTTCCCAGGGGTTCTTTGGTGTATCGAATGCACCCAATGCCGGGTGCAGAGGTTTGAGTGTCTTGTCTGCGCCTTGGCACCTCACGCACTCTCTTACATGTCGTTCCGCTCTTATGTCCATTCCCGGCCACCAATAGTTCTGCTTGGACCTCAGTTTGAGTTTCCCTATGCCCAGGTGCCCTTCGTGCAACATGTCCAGCAGTCGGGGTATGATGTTCGTTGGAGGGACAACTTTCTCCCCTCTATATACAAATGTTCCTTGATTGTCCAGGGAGAGTTCCTCCCTCTTTTCAAAGTAGGGGTTGAGTTCTTTCCGGACCCGTCTCTTATCCGGCCATCCTTGAGTGATGTAAGTTTTCACCTCTTCTAACGTCTGGTCCTCTGCATACGCCTGTGTCCATTCCTGAAGGCTGATAACCTTTTCATGATCCTCCATTAGTGCCACCCATTCTTCTGTGCATGACTTGTCCTCTTCACTAGGTTCCATAGCCGCCGCTCGGCTCAGGTAGTCTGCTACTTTGTTTTTGCTGCCTGGTATGTGTTCCACATCATACCTAAACTCTAGGAGCTTTAGCGACATCTTCGATATCCGGGGTGTCGCCTCTGCATGGCCACTCGATGTCAGCACTCTCAGTAGTGGTTTGTGGTCGGTCCGTAATTGAAATCTGGTGCCCCACAGGAATTGTCGAAAGCGCGTGGTGGCCCACACCACCGCCAGCATCTCCTTTTCTATCACACTGTACTTCCTTTCTGTCTCACTCAGTGTGCGCGAGGCGAAGCAGATCGTCTCCAACTGACCTTGCCCTCGGTCTTGCATGAGGACTGCACCCAGTCCCTTGTCGCTGGCGTCTGTTGTGAGGACGGTTTTGCCTTGAGGGTCGAACCCTTGAAGGGGTATGGCCCCTGCCACTTCCTTTTTGATGATCTCGAATTCTCTTTGCGTGTCCTCTGACCACTTGAATTCCGTGTTCTCTTTCGTTAGCTGTCTCATATGATGAGTCTTAGAGGCAAAGTGCTGCACAAATTTTCCGTAATACTCTGCCATCCCCAGGAATGACCTGACCTCTTCCTTGGTGGAGGGGGATGGTGCCTCGCAAATCGCTCTGACGTTGTCTGCTTTGGGGGTTACGCCTTGCGCCCCTATCTCATGCCCCAGGTAGGTTACCGAGTCCATCCCTATTTTGCATTTGGACCATTCTGCCGTGAGTCCTTTTCCTTCTAGGATCTTCAAGACTTCTGCCAACTTCCTGTCGTGGTCTGGTATGTCTCTGCCCATCACCAGGATGTCATCTTGGAAGTATTGGACTTCCTTGATGTCCTTGAATAATTGGTGCATCATCTTCTGGAACACCGCCGCTGCAGAAGCTAAACCGAATGGCATCCTGCGGAATTGATAGCACCCAAACGGGGTGATGAAAGATGTTAGTTTGCGGCTGTCCGGATGCAGAGCAATTTGATGATATGCAGAGGTCAAGTCTATTGTTGAGTACCACTTAATCTCCCTGGTGCTGGCCAGCATCTCCTCTATCCTGGGCAAGGGGAATCTTTCCACCACAATGTTTTTATTCAGTTCTCTCAGGTCAACGCACAACCGGACCCTTCCGTTGGGTTTCTTGACCACTACCAGGGGCGCCAGCCACTCGGCGCACGTGATGGGTTCTATGATCCCCTTGTTTTCCAGGTCTTGTAGTTCTGCTCTCACAGCGTCTCTCACTGCCAACGGGACATTTCTAGCCTTGTGGGCCACCGGGACAGCGTTCTCCTTCAGGATGATCTTGTGGGCGAATTTTTCCAGCTTCCCCACTGTGCCCCCAAATACCTTTGGATATTCGCTTTTCCATTTGTCCATACTTGGCCCTGCCTCCTGGTCCGTCAGAAGAATTTGCTCCTTGCCGCCCGGATCCAGCTTGATTCCTAAGTCGCCCTGATCCAACCAACCCAAGACTGACGGCCCTCTCTCCGATACATAGAGTTTACAGTGTGCTGACCGGCCTCGAAATTCGAAGGTCAAGGGTCTGAATCCTGCCATGGGGATACGATCTCCGTTGTACGTGACCGGGCGGATGTCTAGCTTTTCTAGCTCTGGCCCGAGTCGTGGCGCAAATTTCTCCTCCCACACTGCTCTCTGGATGATGGTGAAGGGAGACCCTGTATCTGCCACCACGTTGATCTTGACACCGCCTATAGCCATCTCCAAAACCGGTTTCATCGTGCGTCTACCTTCTCTGTCTAGAACTTTGCCCTCCGTGCTTAGTACCTGATCCTCAATGTAGATCACCGTGACTTCTTCTGGCTCCGAATCGCCGTCCGGATCGTCGTTGCCTTGACCCACACATCTCACCATGCTCTTGGAGGCCTTCTTCCTGCAAACCTTCTCATAGTGGCCGATTATTCCACAGAACGCACACTTGGCGCGGAACGCGGGGCACTTCCGATCGTGCGCCTCGTGCGACCAGCTCCCACACCTGTAGCATGACTTCCTGTTGCTACCCGCTTGTTTGCTCGACGTGTTCGTGCTGCTTTGCCACTTGCTGGGCCCTCTTTCTGTTGGTTTCCTGTTTCGGTACTCTCTGCTAGTCCCCTCGTCATCTACTTTGTTCACCATCGTGCTGGACGCCATATCTTTTTTCGTCACTTCAGCGCATCGCCGTGCTAATTCCGCTCTCTTCACGATGACCAACACCTCCTTCAGTGTGGTGTCTCCACTAGCCCATAGCTTGTCCTGCACATTCGTGCACGTGGTATGCATCACCACCTGGTCCTTGATGAATTCCTCTTCCCAGTTGGCGTACCTGCACGTGGCTGCCAGTCGTTTCAGTGCCGCCACATACTCCTCCACTGTTTCTCCTTGCTTCTGCTTCCTCTGTTGGAAATTAAACCTATCCACCGACACGCACACCGCCGGTCTGAAGTGTTCATTGAGGTCTTCGAGCGCATGTGCGTATACGTCGTCATCTGTGGATGTCCTCTGTTTCGGGACCAAGCTCTTGTAAATCCGGAGTCCTTCTGGGCCTAAGTTCGGTAGCAAAATGCGTTTCTTCCTCTGGGGTTTGAATACCTCCTCATTCTCATCTTCCAGTACACCTATGAAATTGTCGATGTATTCTCTCCAGTCCTCCCACTTCATGAGGGGTTCTCCTGGGCGAGGTAAGAACTGTACCGGAGCCATCGCGTAGCCTGCTTGCGCGCTCATCTTCTCGCTCTTCGCTGCAGGTAGTGATCTTACTTGGCCACGGGGACTCCCTGGTGCGTCGTCTTGTTCTTCTCCACTTGCTGGGGTTCGGGGACTGTCCGTGTCGGCCCCCTCGGCTCCTTGTGAACCCTCCAGCGCGTGCTCACTGGTCTGCTGCTCGCTGGGTGGGTCGGCGCTCTTCTCCTGCCTTACTTCTAGGTTTCCAGGGCTCTTCCTCCCTTTTTTCCTTCCTCTGCGCCACACCCTCCGGTGTGCCGGGCTCTGCCGCGCTCTTTGGGGTACCTGTTCTCCTGCACCAGGTAGTCTTGCTCCCCTGTACCTCGTGGGGTGGTCCTGAAGCTTCTGGTGCTTGCTTGTCGCATAGGGCTGAGTCAGTGGTTCTGCCTTGCTGGGGGGTCTTCAATCCCACCCTCGTCGCCACTGTAATGATGTAGGCAGGCACCAATGATGACTCTGAGACCTTGCTGTAGTTATCTCTTCTTTATTGGTTATAACTCGCTAACAACCCAAAGAGCGCCGAGCCTCCGCTCCAGCGCCCGCTCTTCCCGCTGTGGTTTCGCGCCTCCGCGCTCAGCCACGCCCCCAACACCCGCAGCCAATCCTGGCCGCCTGCACGTCACGTCCGCCGACGTGCCGTGCAACATCTAGAGCGTCTCTACAGTCCTGAATTTTCACACTCATCGTCCTGAATTTGCACCCATGCCAGTCTAGTGTCACGCGGTGACATCGTGTGAGTTGACAGATATGATGATTTGCAGCTGGAAGTGAGATTTTTAAGAAATATTAATCAGGGATTTCCACATTTCAAGTTCGACTTTTATTTTACGTAATTCCTGACATTCAAAAGGCAAAGTGGACTTACTTGGTGAATCGTAAACCTTGACTGTGTAAAAAGTCCCACCTACTGTAATAACAGAGGATATTGCAAATAAAGATAAAAGGGGTGCATTGCTGGAGAGTTCCTTGTCGTGTAAGTGGCAGACGAAGCCATTCCCGCTTACACCGAAGGAGATCCATTTCGGCAGAACATGAAACATGTAAAGCGTCAGGGTTGAATTGTTTGTTTTTTGCTTAGTACACCCAAATACATATTCAATTATTTTATATTACCAGCAGATGGCACCATTGCACTGTACACGAACATCTATAACACGTTTACTGAATAGCAATTATAGAGCGACCCACATAGAAGAGGATAAAGTTAGGAATAGGGAGCAAATTAATATGGAAATAAAGGGAAAGAATAATGAATAAAGAACAAATAAAGAAAAACATGGAAGGGTAAGAGAGACAGTAAATAAGAGAGTAAGGTAGAAGAAGCAGAGTAGGAAAAGAGGTATCGAGTATTCAGGAAAAAGGTTTAGGCAGTAAAGAGGTGAAGGAAATGTTAGAATGAGAACGAGAAAACAAAAGAAAGTGAAAAATGAAAGACACACAAAGCAAACTAAAAAATAAGTTAATAGAACATAAGAAAATGGTAGAAAACATAAAATGAAGAATACAGAGCAGAGGTAAATGAAGATAGACACGGAAGTAGGCGCTGTATTTCCCTGATGAGGTCAGAAGGCGCTCTGATTTGCCTTGGCACCTAGGTTCCCTTTTGGAGTGTCGGGATGAAGAGTGTCCTGTGTTGGGGATATTGGTTGAGGTTCGTGATGCTGGAGACATGATACAAACACGATGTAGCAGGCAGCGCAGCGCTTACGCTTGTGCTGTTTCAGAGAGTCAGGACAGGCAGCCACACACACCTGAATGATGATGGATTCAACCCAGATTAGTTGACTGGGATGAGTGTTTGATTTGCTCAAACGCTCCGTCCATCATCCCCTTTGGTATCTCTTTGTTCGCCCTGATTTGGCAGGGTATGCCAGACGTGGGTCCATTGTTCACTCTGCCACTGGATTCAAGATTGCAAATAAACACAGTTGATGGACAGAATGTAGAACAATGTCATACATTCACCCCAGTACAAGGATCTGGGCCTAAATCCATCGTTTTTTTGCACTCCACACCACCCTGGGTTAGACACTGGCTATATGCAAATCAGCTCTGACCCTGTGCCTCATGGGAACAGTCCAGTCCGAACTACCAAGCCATGTCTTTCCCAGACCGGAATCAAGTATCCAAGGACCGGTTTCTGGCTATCAGCCTTCATCAGCCTGGATAGCTTGACTCCAGTGGTGTGGAGAGCCTGGGACTCACGTCTGAGCATACCCAGCCCACTCGGGGTGAAAAGTGCAAAAAACACAGTTGATGGACAGAATGTAGAACAATGTCATACATTCACCCCAGTACAAGGATCTGGGCCTAAATCCATCGTTTTTTTGCACTCCACACCACCCTGGGTTAGACACTGGCTATACGCAAATCAGCTCTGACCCTGTGCCTCATGGGAACAGTCCAGTCCGAACTACCAAGCCATGTCTTTCCCAGACCGGAATCAAGCATCCAAGGACCGGTTTCTGGCTATCAGCCTTCATCAGCCTGGAAAGCTTGACTCCAGTGGTGGATTTAGGCCCAGATCCTTGTACTGGGGTGAATGTATGACATTGTTCTACATTCTGTCCATCAACTGTGTTTTTTGCAATTTTCACCCCGAGTGGGCTGGGTATGCTCAGACGTGAGTCCCAGGCTCTCCACACCACTGGAGTCAAGCTATCCAGGCTGAATGAAGGCTGATAGCCAGAAACCGGTCCTTGGATGCTTGATTCCGGTCTGGGAAAGACATGGCTTGGTAGTTCGGACTGGACTGTTCCCATGAGGCACAGGATCAGAGCTGATTTGCATTTAGCCAGTGTCTAACCCAGGGTGGTGTGGAGTGCAAAAAAACGATGGATTTAGGCCCAGATCCTTGTACTGGGGTGAATGTATGACATTGTTCTACATTCTGTCCATCAACTGTGTTTTTTGCAATTTTCACCCCGAGTGGGCTGGGTATGCTCAGACGTGAGTCCCAGGCTCTCCACACCACTGGAGTCAAGCTATCCAGGCTGAATGAAGGCTGATAGCCGGAAACCGGTCCTTGGATGCTTGATTCCGGTCTGGGAAAGACATGGCTTGGTAGTTCGGACTGGACTGTTCCCATGAGGCACAGGGTCAGAGCTGATTTGCATATAGCCTGTGTCTAACCCAGGGTGGTGTGGAGTGCAAAAAAACGATGGATTTAGGCCCAGATCCTTGTACTGGGGTGAATGTATGACATTGTTCTACATTCTGTCCATCAACTGTGTTTTTTGCAATTTTCACCCCGAGTGGGCTGGGTATGCTCAGACGTGAGTCCCAGGCTCTCCACACCACTGGAGTCAAGCTATCCAGGCTGAATGAAGGCTGATAGCCAGAAACCGGTCCTTGGATGCTTGATTCCGGTCTGGGAAAGACATGGCTTGGTAGTTCGGACTGGACTGTTCCCATGAGGCACAGGGCCAGAGCTGATTTGCATATAGCCAGTGTCTAACCCAGGGTGGTGTGGAGTGCAAAAAAACGATGGATTTAGGCCCAGATCCTTGTACTGGGGCGAATGTATGACATTGTTCTACATTCTGTCCATCAACTGTGTTTTTTGCAATTTTCACCCCGAGTGGGCTGGGTATGCTCAGACGTGAGTCCCAGGCTCTCCACACCACTGGAGTCAAGCTACCCAGGCTGAATGAAGGCTGATAGCCAGAAACCGGTCCTTGGATGCTTGATTCCAGTCTGGGAAAGACTTGGCTTGGTAGTTCGGACTGGACTGTTCCCATGAGGCACAGGGTCAGAGCTGATTTGCATATAGCCAGTGTCTAACCCAGGGTGGTGTGGAGTGCAAACAAGCGATGGATTTAGGCCCAGATCCTTGTACTGGGGTGAATGTATGACATTGTTCTACATTCTGTCCATCAACTGTGTTTTTTGCAACTGGATTCAAGATAGCCTGGCTGAGGAGGGTTATGAACCCGAAACCGTTCCCAGAATGATTGTTTCCGGTCCAGGGAAGACATGGCTTGGGAGTTCCGGCTGGACTGTTCCCATGAGGCACAGGGTCAGACTGATTTGCATATGGCAATTTCTGAACTTGGGTGGTGGAGTGAGCTAAAGAATGATGATGGATAAAACACAGATCAGTTGACTAGGGGTGAATGTTTGATTTGCTCAAACGCTCTGTCAATCATCCCCTTTGGCATCGCTTTGTTGGCCCTGAGTTGGCAGGGTATGCCCAGACGTGGGTCCCTTGCTCACTCTGCCACTGAATTCAAGATAGCCTGGTTGATGAGGGTTATGAACCTGAAACCGATCCCAGAATGCTTGTTTCCGGTCCAGGGAAGACATGGCTTGGCAGTTCAGGCGGGACTGTTCCCATTTGGCACAGGGTCAGACTGATTTGCATATGGCCATGTCTGAACTGGGGTGGTGGAGTGAGCTAAAGAATTATGATGGATTAAATCCAGATCAGTTGACTGGGGGTGAGTGTTTGATTTGCTCAAACGCTCCGTCCATCATCCCCTTTGGTATCTGTTCGCCCTGACTTGGCAGGGTATGCCTAGACGTGGGTTCCTTGCTCACTCTGCCTTCAAGATAGCCTGGCTGAGGAGGGTTATGAACCCGAAACTGATCCCAGGATGCTTGTTTCTTGTCCAGGGAAGACATGGCTTGGCAGTTCGGGCTGGACTGTTCCCATGAGGCATAGGGTCAGACTGATTTGCAAATGGCCATATCTGAACTGGGGTGGTGGAGTGAGCTAAAGAATGATGATTGATTAAACACAGATCAGTTCACTGGGGGTGAGTGTTTAATTTGCTCAAACGCTCTGTCCATCATCCCCTTTGGTATCGCTTTGTTCGCCCTGAGTTGACAGAGTATGCCCAGATGTGGGTCCTGGCTCACTCTGCCACTGGATTCAAGATAGCCTCGCTGATGAGGGTTATGAACCCGAAACCGGTCCCAGGATGCTTGTTTCAGGTCCAGGGAAGACATCGCTTGGGAGTTTGAGCTGGACTATTCCCATGAGGCACAGGGTCAGACTGATTTGCATATGGCCATGTCTGAACTGGGGTGGTGGACTGAGCTAAAGAATGATGATGGATTAAACCAAGATCAGTTGACTGGGGGTGAGTGTTTGATTTGTTCAAATGCTCCAACCATCATCCCTTTTGGTATTGCCCCGACTGGTTTGAGGCTTTTCAGTCCCTCCTCATTCGTCATTTGTATCCTTTCACGGCTACCGTCCCTTTACTTCCAACAGTATTTTTCTTCCCCTGCCTTCCCCCCTGCCCTCCCGCAGTCTGTGACTTTTCAGACCACACCAGCCCTCCCACTCCTGTTCATGCCTTCTTCCACCCGCACTTCCGATTCTAATGCAATAGGTCTCACATAAGTGCGAGTCCTATTGCATTTTCAGTGCTTGCTCATAAAGTACAAACACGATGTAGCAGGCAGCGCAGTGCTTACGCTTGTGCTGTTTCAGAGAGTGAGGACAGGCAGCCACACACACCTGAATGATGATGGATTAAACCCAGATTAGTTGACTGGGATGAGTGTTTGATTTGCTCAAACGCTCCGTCCATAATCCCCTTTGGTATCTCTTTGTTCGCCCTGATTTGGCAGGGTATGCCAGACGTGGGTCCATTGTTCACTCTGCCACTGGATTCAAGATTGCAAATAAACACAGTTGATGGACAGAATGTAGAACAATGTCATACATTCACCCCAGTACAAGGATCTGGGCCCAAATCCATCGTTTTTTTGCACTCCACACCACCCTGGGTTAGACACTGGCTATATGCAAATCAGCTCTGACCCTGTGCCTCATGGGAACAGTCCAGTCCGAACTACCAAGCCATGTCTTTCCCAGACCGGAACAAACGCATCCAAGGACCGGTTTCTGGCTATCAGCCTTCATCAGCCTGGAGAGCTTGACTCCAGTGGTGTGGAGAGCCTGGGACTCACGTCTGAGCATACCCAGCCCCCTCGGGGTGAAAATTGCAAAAAACACAGTTGATGGACAGAATGTAGAACAATGTCATACATTCACCCCAGTACAAGGATCTGGGCCTAAATCCATCGTTTATTTGCACTCCACACCACCCTGGGTTAGACACTGGCTATATGCAAATCAGCTCTGACCCTGTGCCTCATGGGAACAGTCCAGTCCGAACTACCAAGCCATGTCTTTCCCAGACCGGAATCAAGCATCCAAGGACCGGTTTCTGGCTATCAGCCTTCATCAGCCTGGATAGCTTGACTCCAGTGGTGTGGAGAGCCTGGGACTCACGTCTGAGCATACCCAGCCCACTCGGGGTGAAAATTGCAAAAAACACAGTTGATGGACAGAATGTAGAACAATGTCATACATTCACCCCAGTACAAGGATCTGGGCCTAAATCCATCGTTTATTTGCACTCCACACTACCCTGGGCTAGACACTGGCTATACGCAAATCAGCTCTGACCCTGTGCCTCATGGGAACAGTCCAGTCCGAACTACCAAGCCATGTCTTTCCCAGACCGGAATCAAGCATCCAAGGACCGGTTTCTGGCTATCAGCCTTCATCAGCCTGGAAAGCTTGACTCCAGTGGTGGATTTAGGCCCAGATCCTTGTACTGGGGTGAATGTATGACATTGTTCTACATTCTGTCCATCAACTGTGTTTTTTGCAATTTTCACCCCGAGTGGGCTGGGTATGCTCAGACGTGAGTCCCAGGCTCTCCACACCACTGGAGTCAAGCTATCCAGGCTGAACGAAGGCTGATAGCCAGAAACCGGTCCTTGGATGCTTGATTCCGGTCTGGGAAAGACATGGCTTGGTAGTTCGGACTGGACTGTTCCCATGAGGCACAGGGTCAGAGCTGATTTGCATATAGCCAGTGTCTAACCCAGGGTGGTGTGGAGTGCAAAAAAACGATGGATTTAGGCCCAGATCCTTGTACTGGGGTGAATGTATGACATTGTTCTACATTCTGTCCATCAACTGTGTTTTTTGCAATTTTCACCCCGAGTGGGCTGGGTATGCTCAGACGTGAGTCCCAGGCTCTCCACACCACTGGAGTCAAGCTATCGAGGCTGAATGAAGGCTGATAGCCAGAAACCGGTCCTTGGATGCTTGATTCCGGTCTGGGAAAGACATGGCTTGGTAGTTCAGACTGGACTGTTCCCATGAGGCACAGGATCAGAGCTGATTTGCATATAGCCAGTGTCTAACCCAGGGTGGTGTGGAGTGCAAAAAAACGATGGATTTAGGCCCGGATCCTTGTACTGGGGTGAATGTATGACATTGTTCTACATTCTGTCCATCAACTGTGTTTTTTGCAATTTTCACCCCGAGTGGGCTGGGTATGCTCAGACGTGAGTCCCAGGCTCTCCACACCACTGGAGTCAAGCTATCCAGGCTGAATGAAGGCTGATAGCCAGAAACCGGTCCTTGGATGCTTGATTCCGGTCTGGGAAAGACATGGCTTGGTAGTTCGGACTGGACTGTTCCCATGACGCACAGGGTCAGAGCTGATTTGCATATAGCCAGTGTCTAACCCAGGGTGGTGTGGAGTGCAAAAAAACGATGGATTTAGGCCCAGATCCTTGTACTGGGGCGAATGTATGACATTGTTCTACATTCTGTCCATCAACTGTGTTTTTTGCAATTTTCACCCCGAGTGGGCTGGGTATGCTCAGACGTGAGTCCCAGGCTCTCCACACCACTGGAGTCAAGCTATCCAGGCTGAATGAAGGCTGATAGCCAGAAACCGGTCCTTGGATGCTTGATTCCGGTCTGGGAAAGACATGGCTTGGTAGTTCGGACTGGACTGTTCCCATGAGGCACAGGGTCAGAGCTGATTTGCATATAGCCAGTGTCTAACCCAGGGTGGTGTGGAGTGCAAACAAACGATGGATTTAGGCCCAGATGCTTGTACTGGGGTGAATGTATGACATTGTTCTACATTCTGTCCATCAACTGTGTTTTTTGCAACTGGATTCAAGATAGCCTGGCTGAGGAGGGTTATGAACCCGAAACCATTCCCAGAATGATTGTTTCCGGTCCAGGGAAGACATGGCTTGGGAGTTCCGGCTGGACTGTTCCCATGAGGCACAGGGTCAGACTCATTTGCATATGGCAATTTCTGAACTTGGGTGGTGGAGTGAGCTAAAGAATGATGATGGATAAAACACAGATCAGTTGACTAGGGGTGAATGTTTGATTTGCTCAAACGCTCTGTCAATCATCCCCTTTGGCATCGCTTTGTTGGCCCTGAGTTGGCAGGGTATGCCCAGACGTGGGTCCCTTGCTCACTCTGCCACTGAATTCAAGATAGCCTGGTTGATGAGGGTTATGAACCTGAAACCGATCCCAGAATGCTTGTTTCCGGTCCAGGGAAGACATGGCTTGGCAGTTCAGGCGGGACTGTTCCCATTTGGCACAGGGTCAGACTGATTTGCATATGGCCATGTCTGAACTGGGGTGGTGGAGTGAGCTAAAGAATTATGATGGAATAAATCCAGATCAGTTGACTGGGGGTGAGTGTTTGATTTGCTCAAACGCTCCGTCCATCATCCCCTTTGGTATCTGTTCGCCCTGACTTGGCAGGGTATGCCTAGACGTGGGTTCCTTGCTCACTCTGCCTTCAAGATAGCCTGGCTGATGAGGGTTATGAACCCGAAACTGGTCCCAGGATGCTTGTTTCCTGTCCAGGGAAGACATGGCTTGGCAGTTCGGGCTGGACTGTTCCCATGAGGCATAGGGTCAGACTGATTTGCAAATGGCCATATCTGAACTGGGGTGGTGGAGTGAGCTAAAGAATGATGATGGATTAAACCCAGATCAGTTCACTGGGGGTGAGTGTTTAATTTGCTCAAACGCTCTGTCCATCATCCCCTTTGGTATCGCTTTGTTCGCCCTGAGTTGACAGGGTATGCCCAGATGTGGGTCCTGGCTCACTCTGCCACTGGATTCAAGATAGCCTCGCTGATGAGGGTTATGAACCCGAAACCGGTCCCAGGATGCTTGTTTCAGGTCCAGAGAAGACATCGCTTGGGAGTTTGAGCTGGACTATTCCCATGAGGCACAGGGTCAGACTGATTTGCATATGGCCATGTCTGAACTGGGGTGGTGGACTGAGCTAAAGAATGATGATGGATTAAACCAAGATCAGTTGACTGGGGGTGAGTGTTTGATTTGTTCAAATGCTCCAACCATCATCCCTTTTGGTATTGCCCCGACTGGTTTGAGGCTTTTTAGTCCCTCCTCATTCGTCATTTGTATCCTTTCACGGCTACCATCCCTTTACTTCCAACAGTATTTTTCTTCCCCTGCCTTCCCCCTGCCCTCCCGCAGTCTGTGACTTTTCAGACCACACCAGCCCTCCCACTCGTGTTCATGCCTTCTTCCACCCGCACTTCCGATTCTAATGCAATAGGTCTCACATAAGTGCGAGTCCTATTGCATTTTCAGTGCTTGCTCATAAAGTACAAACACGATGTAGCAGGCAGCGCAGCGCTTACGCTTGTGCTGTTTCAGAGAGTGAGGACAGGCAGCCACACACACCTGAATGATGATGGATTAAACCCAGATTAGTTGACTGGGATGAGTGTTTGATTTGCTCAAACGCTCCGTCCATCATCCCCTTTGGTATCTCTTTGTTCGCCCTGATTTGGCAGGGTATGCCAGACGTGGGTCCATTGTTCACTCTGCCACTGGATTCAAGATTGCAAATAAACACAGTTGATGGACAGAATGTAGAACAATGTCATACATTCACCCCAGTACAAGGATCTGGGCCTAAATCCATCGTTTTTTTGCACTCAACACCACCCTGGGTTAGACACTGGCTATATGCAAATCAGCACTGACCCTGTGCCTCATGGGAACAGTCCAGTCCGAACTACCAAGCCATGTCTTTCCCAGACCGGAATCAAGCATCCAAGGACCGGTTTCTGGCTATCAGCCTTCATCAGCCTGGATAGCTTGACTCCAGTGGTGTGGAGAGCCTGGGACTCACGTCTGAGCATACCCAGCCCACTCGGGGTGAAAATTGCAAAAAACACAGTTGATGGACAGAATGTAGAACAATGTCATACATTCACCCCAGTACAAGGATCTGGGCCTAAATCCATCGTTTTTTTGCACTCTACACCACCCTGGGTTAGACACTGGCTATATGCAAATCAGCTCTGACCCTGTGCCTCATGGGAACAGTCCAGTCCGAACTACCAAGCCATGTCTTTCCCAGACCGGAACAAACGCATCCAAGGACCGGTTTCTGGCTATCAGCCTTCATCAGCCTGGAGAGCTTGACTCCAGTGGTGTGGAGAGCCTGGGACTCACGTCTGAGCATACCCAGCCCACTCGGGGTGAAAATTGCAAAAAACACAGTTGATGGACAGAATGTAGAACAATGTCATACATTCACCCCAGTACAAGGATCTGGGCCTAAATCCATCGTTTATTTGCACTCCACACCACCCTGGGTTAGACACTGGCTATATGCAAATCAGCTCTGACCCTGTGCCTCATGGGAACAGTCCAGTCCGAACTACCAAGCCATGTCTTTCCCAGACCGGAATCAAGCATCCAAGGACCGGTTTCTGGCTATCAGCCTTCATCAGCCTGGATAGCTTGACTCCAGTGGTGTGGAGAGCCTGGGACTCACGTCTGAGCATACCCAGCCCACTCGGGGTGAAAATTGCAAAAAACACAGTTGATGGACAGAATGTAGAACAATGTCATACATTCACCCCAGTACAAGGATCTGGGCCTAAATCCATCGTTTATTTGCACTCCACACCACCCTGGGCTAGACACTGGCTATACGCAAATCAGCTCTGACCCTGTGCCTCATGGGAACAGTCCAGTCCGAACTACCAAGCCATGTCTTTCCCAGACCGGAATCAAGCATCCAAGGACCGGTTTCTGGCTATCAGCCTTCATCAGCCTGGAAAGCTTGACTCCAGTGGTGGATTTAGGCCCAGATCCTTGTACTGGGGTGAATGTATGACATTGTTCTACATTCTGTCCATCAACTGTGTTTTTTGCAATTTTCACCCCGAGTGGGCTGGGTATGCTCAGACGTGAGTCCCAGGCTCTCCACACCACTGGAGTCAAGCTATCCAGGCTGAACGAAGGCTGATAGCCAGAAACCGGTCCTTGGATGCTTGATTCCGGTCTGGGAAAGACATGGCTTGGTAGTTCGGACTGGACTGTTCCCATGAGGCACAGGGTCAGAGCTGATTTGCATATAGCCAGTGTCTAACCCAGGGTGGTGTGGAGTGCAAAAAAACGATGGATTTAGGCCCAGATCCTTGTACTGGGGTGAATGTATGACATTGTTCTACATTCTGTCCATCAACTGTGTTTTTTGCAATTTTCACCCCGAGTGGGCTGGGTATGCTCAGACGTGAGTCCCAGGCTCTCCACACCACTGGAGTCAAGCTATCCAGGCTGAATGAAGGCTGATAGCCAGAAACCGGTCCTTGGATGCTTGATTCCGGTCTGGGAAAGACATGGCTTGGTAGTTCGGACTGGACTGTTCCCATGAGGCACAGGGTCAGAGCTGATTTGCATATAGCCAGTGTCTAACCCAGGGTGGTGTGGAGTGCAAACAAATGATGGATTTAGGCCCAGATGCTTGTACTGGGGTGAATGTATGACATTGTTCTACATTCTGTCCATCAACTGTGTTTTTTGCAACTGGATTCAAGATAGCCTGGCTGAGGAGGGTTATGAACCCGAAACCATTCCCAGAATGATTGTTTCCGGTCCAGGGAAGACATGGCTTGGGAGTTCCGGCTGGACTGTTCCCATGAGGCACAGGGTCAGACTCATTTGCATATGGCAATTTCTGAACTTGGGTGGTGGAGTGAGCTAAAGAATGATGATGGATAAAACACAGATCAGTTGACTAGGGGTGAATGTTTGATTTGCTCAAACGCTCTGTCAATCATCCCCTTTGGCATCGCTTTGTTGGCCTTGAGTTGGCAGGGTATGCCCAGACGTGGGTCCCTTGCTCACTCTGCCACTGAATTCAAGATAGCCTGGCTGATGAGGGTTATGAACCTGAAACCGATCCCAGAATGCTTGTTTCCGGTCCAGGGAAGACATGGCTTGGCAGTTCAGGCGGGACTGTTCCCATTAGGCACAGGGTCAGACTGATTTGCATATGGCCATTTCTGAACTGGGGTGGTGGAGTGAGCTAAAGAATTATGATGGAATAAATCCAGATCAGTTGACTGGGGGTGAGTGTTTGATTTGCTCAAACGCTCCGTCCATCATCCCCTTTGGTATCTGTTCGCCCTGACTTGGCAGGGTATGCCTAGACGTGGGTTCCTTGCTCACTCTGCCTTCAAGATAGCCTGGCTGATGAGGGTTATGAACCCGAAACTGGTCCCAGGATGCTTGTTTCCTGTCCAGGGAAGACATGGCTTGGCAGTTCGGGCTGGACTGTTCCTATGAGGCATAGGGTCAGACTGATTTGCAAATGGCCATATCTGAACTGGGGTGGTGGAGTGAGCTAAAGAATGATGATGGATTAAACCCAGATCAGTTCACTGGGGGTGAGTGTTTAATTTGCTCAAACGCTCTGTCCATCATCCCCTTTGGTATCGCTTTGTTCGCCCTGAGTTGACAGGGTATGCCCAGATGTGGGTCCTGGCTCACTCTGCCACTGGATTCAAGATAGCCTCGCTGATGAGGGTTATGAACCCGAAACCGGTCCCAGGATGCTTGTTTCAGGTCCAGAGAAGACATCGCTTGGGAGTTTGAGCTGGACTATTCCCATGAGGCACAGGGTCAGACTGATTTGCATATGGCCATGTCTGAACTGGGGTGGTGGACTGAGCTAAAGAATGATGATGGATTAAACCAAGATCAGTTGACTGGGGGTGAGTGTTTGATTTGTTCAAATGCTCCAACCATCATCCCTTTTGGTATTGCCCCGACTGGTTTGAGGCTTTTTAGTCCCTCCTCATTCGTCATTTGTATCCTTTCACGGCTACCATCCCTTTACTTCCAACAGTATTTTTCTTCCCCTGCCTTCCCCCTGCCCTCCCGCAGTCTGTGACTTTTCAGACCACACCAGCCCTCCCACTCGTGTTCATGCCTTCTTCCACCCGCACTTCCGATTCTAATGCAATAGGTCTCACATAAGTGCGAGTCCTATTGCATTTTCAGTGCTTGCTCATAAAGTACAAACACGATGTAGCAGGCAGCGCAGCGCTTACGCTTGTGCTGTTTCAGAGAGTGAGGACAGGCAGCCACACACACCTGAATGATGATGGATTAAACCCAGATTAGTTGACTGGGATGAGTGTTTGATTTGCTCAAACGCTCCGTCCATCATCCCCTTTGGTATCTCTTTGTTCGCCCTGATTTGGCAGGGTATGCCAGACGTGGGTCCATTGTTCACTCTGCCACTGGATTCAAGATTGCAAATAAACACAGTTGATGGACAGAATGTAGAACAATGTCATACATTCACCCCAGTACAAGGATCTGGGCCTAAATCCATCGTTTTTTTGCACTCCACACCACCCTGGGTTAGACACTGGCTATATGCAAATCAGCACTGACCCTGTGCCTCATGGGAACAGTCCAGTCCGAACTACCAAGCCATGTCTTTCCCAGACCGGAACAAACGCATCCAAGGACCGGTTTCTGGCTATCAGCCTTCATCATCCTGGACAGCTTGACTCCAGTGGTGTGGAGAGCCTGGGACTCACGTCTGAGCATACCCAGCCCACTCGGGGTGAAAATTGCAAAAAACACAGTTGATGGACAGAATGTAGAAAAATGTCATACATTCACCCCAGTACAAGGATCTGGGCCTAAATCCATCGTTTTTTTGCACTCCACACCACCCTGGGTTAGACACTGGCTATATGCAAATCAGCTCGGACCCTGTGCCTCATGGGAACAGTCCAGTGCGAACTACCAAGCCATGTCTTTCCCAGACCGGAATCAAGCATCCAAGGACCGGTTTCTGGCTATCAGCCTTCATCAGCCTGGATAGCTTGACTCCAGTGGTGTGGAGAGCCTGGGACTCACGTCTGAGCATACCCAGCCCACTCGGGGTGAAAATTGCAAAAAACACAGTTGATGGACAGAATGTAGAACAATGTCATACATTCACCCCAGTACAAGGATCTGGGCCTAAATCCATTGTTTTTTTGCACTCCACACCACCCTGGGTTAGACACTGGCTATACGCAAATCAGCTCTGATCCTGTGCCTCATGGGAACAGTCCAGTCCGAACTACCAAGCCATGTCTTTCCCAGACCGGAATCAAGCATCCAAGGACCGGTTTCTGGCTATCAGCCTTCATCAGCCTGGAAAGCTTGACTCCAGTGGTGGATTTAGGCCCAGATCCTTGTACTGGGGTGAATGTATGACATTGTTCTACATTCTGTCCATCAACTGTGTTTTTTGCAATTTTCACCCCGAGTGGGCTGGGTATGCTCAGACGTGAGTCCCAGGCTCTCCACACCACTGGAGTCAAGCTATCCAGGCTGAATGAAGGCTGATAGCCAGAAACCGGTCCTTGGATGCTTGATTCCGGTCTGGGAAAGACATGGCTTGGTAGTTCGGACTGGACTGTTCCCATGAGGCACAGGGTCAGAGCTGATTTGCATATAGCCAGTGTCTAACCCAGGGTGGTGTGGAGTGCAAGCAAACGATGGATTTAGGCCCAGATCCTTGTACTGGGGTGAATGTATGACATTGTTCTACATTCTGTCCATCAACTGTGTTTTTTGCAACTGGATTCAAGATAGCCTGGCTGAGGAGGGTTATGAACCCGAAACCGTTCCCAGAATGATTGTTTCCGGTCCAGGGAAGACATGGCTTGGGAGTTCCGGCTGGACTGTTCCCATGAGGCACAGGGTCAGACTGATTTGCATATGGCACTTTCTGAACTTGGGTGGTGGAGTGAGCTAAAGAATGATGATGGATAAAACACAGATCAGTTGACTAGGGGTGAATGTTTGATTTGCTCAAACGCTCTGTCAATCATCCCCTTTGGCATCGCTTTGTTGGCCCTGAGTTGGCAGGGTATGCTCAGACGTGGGTCCCTTGCTCACTCTGCCACTGAATTCAAGATAGCCTGGCTGATGAGGGTTATGAACCTGAAAGCGATCCCAGAATGCTTGTTTCCGGTCCAGGGAAGACATGGCTTGGCAGTTCAGGCGGGACTGTTCCCATTATGCACAGGGTCAGACTGATTTGCATATGGCCATGTCTGAACTGGGGTGGTGGAGTGAGCTAAAGAATTATGATGGATTAAATCCAGATCAGTTGACTGGGGGTGAGTGTTTGATTTGCTCAAACGCTCCGTCCATCATCCCCTTTGGTATCTGTTCGCCCTGACTTGGCAGGGTATGCCTAGACGTGGGTTCCTTGCTCACTCTGCCTTCAAGATAGCCTGGCTGATGAGGGTTATGAACCCGAAACTGGTCCCAGGATGCTTGTTTCCTGTCCAGGGAAGACATGGCTTGGCAGTTCGGGCTGGACTGTTCCCATGAGGCATAGGGTCAGACTGATTTGCAAATGGCCATATCTGAACTGGGGTGGTGGAGTGAGCTAAAGAATGATGATGGATTAAACCCAGATCAGTTCACTGGGGGTGAGTGTTTAATTTGCTCAAACGCTCTGTCCATCATCCCCTTTGGTATCGCTTTGTTCGCCCTGAGTTGACAGGGTATGCCCAGATGTGGGTCCTGGCTCACTCTGCCACTGGATTCAAGATAGCCTCGCTGATGAGGGTTATGAACCCGAAACCGGTCCCAGGATGCTTGTTTCAGGTCCAGGGAAGACATCGCTTGGGAGTTTGAGCTGGATTATTCCCATGAGGCACAGGGTCAGACTGATTTGCATATGGCCGTGTCTGAACTGGGGTGGTGGACTGAGCTAAAGAATGATGATGGATTAAACCAAGATCAGTTGACTGGGGGTGAGTGTTTGATTTTTTCAAATGCTCCAACCATCATCCCTTTTGGTATTGCCCCGACTGGTTTGAGGCTTTTTAGTCCCTCCTCATTCGTCATTTGTATCCTTTCACGGCTACCGTCCCTTTACTTCCAACAGTATTTTTCTTCCCCTGCCTTCCCCCCTGCCCTCCCGCAGTCTGTGACTTTTCAGACCACACCAGCCCTCCCACTCCTGTTCATGCCTTCTTCCACCCGCACTTCCGATTCTAATGCAATAGGTCTCACATAAGTGCGAGTCCTATTGCATTTTCAGTGCTTGCTCATAAAGTCCTTTCTGTGACGTACGAGGCAGATTGGATATCCCGGCATGCCTCTGTTCGCACTTGGCTCTCGCTGGTTTTTCAAAGAGCTTGCTGGAGCTCCATTGTCATCAAGCCTATTACTGAGGAGGGGCGCTTTACACACATCATTGTTCTTACATTTGCCTGTATTATATAGTTGTACAGCGTGTGAGTCATTCTAGCTTGAAGAATGCTGTTGTTGTCATCTGTTTTCAGTGTCTACGGCCACTGTGAACGTTTGCAAAGAAGCACGGGGAATGGGGTCAAGCACAATTGCACCTATACTTAGTACTACTTTGTAAAGTTTTTAGGTGCCACAGACCGGAGATTCAAAAGCCCCTAACTCTCCTAAGACAAAGATTGTCTTTCTCTCAAATTCCAGCACACTAATTGTGATTATACCCTAATATTTCAACAGTGATAACAATTTTTGTACAATGCTTATTTCAAATCGACGATAACAATTCAGTGGAGTTGTTTGCAGTGCATTCTTTAGTTTTTTTTTCTTCAAATAAAAGACTGTAGCTGTAGCCAACGCGGTTCGTCCTTCACAGACTTCTTCAGGGCAGAAAATATAGTTGTTTAAAGTCTTTATCAAGTATTTAAGTATCTCTCCAGTGGCATTCAACTTGATTTCAAATTGCCTCACGAATATTCTCTGTCTTTTGTATCCAAAATAGCTGTGGTTAAATACTCTTGCACCGAATAATCAGTCCTGAATGATCATTATCATTCTTCGAAAACAGGTTTTGGCCGGCTCCATGGCGTGGCATCCTCCACAGTCGAGCGTACGGCCACTGTAAACGTGTTGTACTATTTCTGTGTTGGTGACCTGTTCCGGTTCTTGATTTTGAATATGTAGAAGAAACAAATAGGCTCAGTTTGGTGTTCTGCCTATTCAATATGTTCCTGCTGTGACACACAGGTGGAACGTGGTTAACCTAGAATACTTTTGTCTCGGCGGAGCACTGAAACGCACATCAAAAGCATCTAAATTAACATCCAATGAGTAGCCGATATACGAGCTAACCAGACGCCGTTGTCAGGTGATTCCTCAAAATTTACTGCTTGCCAAAGGGGAGTGAAGTGTAGCGGGTGGAACAGCAGAGTTCCCTACCTATATCTCCGAGGATGAGCCATGACTTTCGCCAGGCAGAGTCTGGCATGCAGGTGAGTTTGCAGGCGGGAGTGGACACGGACATTGAAAGAGCTGCACTGGTCACTGCAACCATTGCCCACCCTTGGCACTATTTGTGTGGCGCAGCATTGCCAAGTGTTGCTAATGTCTGTAATGTAAAACTTGAAGCTATAAGCCACTGAATGTTCAGTGTCGCTTGCTTCAGTCACCCTTGGGCAGCAAGTTATCTCATGTAGGGTGTGTGGTTGGTAGGGTGTTGGTTTTGTTTCTTGATCCTTTAGTGTTAAAAATGGGGGTCTCTAGTTGGCGGTGGCTGGCCACAGTCCAAGTAGGAACCCTTCTTCCTAAGTCAGAGTAAGGGGACTACACCCTTTGATAACCCCTGCTCAACCCTGTGGTAACGTAGTACGAGCAGCTAGGCTTATCTCAGAGGCAGTGTTTAAGGCATTTATGATCATATACAGTAAATGGAATGGAAGGGTATCATTTTCTTACCTGGCTTGAATTCGTGAAGATGGCATGCTCCTCCAGGGTGGTGAGATGGACATGGGCCACTCCCAACCTGGTGTCCCAAATACACCACAGAACCCTGCCCAATCTGGCACTTACTGGCCTTGATTGTGAGACCTGCTCTGCTCCATCAACACTTCCCAGAGGTGGCGAAAGTGGTCCTCCCAGGAGGAACTAAACACTGCAACGTCATCCAGGTAGGCGGCACTGAAATCCTCCAGCCTAGCCAATACCTGGTTGACCAACCTCCGAAAGGTGGCAGGGGCATTCTTCATTCCAAAGGGCATCACCCGGAACTGGTAGTGCCCATCTAGTGTGGAGAATGCTGACCTCTCCTTGGCCCCATCAGTTAAGGCGATCTGCCAGTTCCCAGACGTCAGATCAAACGTGCTGAGGTACCGGGCAGCCCCCAACCAATCTATGAGCTCATCAGCTCTGGGGATGGGGTGCGCGTCGGTCTTCATGACCAAATTGAGACCTCGGTAGTCCACACAGAATCTGAATATAGGAGTGGCACCAGGCGCGGCAGCTTTTGGTACCAAGAACACGGGGCTGGACCATGGGCTGCTAGAGGACTCAATCACCCCTAGGGCAAAATTTTTGGAGACCTCCTCCTTAATGTAGGCCCTGACCCGGTCAGTCACTTGGTATGCCTTATGCTTGACAGGAGGACTATCTCCGGTGTCCACACAATGGACGCACGACTCTGTGACACCAGGGACCGGGGAAAACAAATCAGAATAATGCCCCAACAGTTGGTGACAATCTCTCTGCTGCTCAGGGGTCAGGGTGGTGGAGAAGACCACACCCTCCACTGAACCATCCTTCTCTCCTGCACACAAGAGGCCAGGAAGAGGCTCACTCTCCTCCTCCATTCCAGCATCTGTGGCAAGAAGCATGCCCACTTCAGATTCGCAAAGTGGGGTTTCAGGCAGTTCACATGCAGGACCCGCAAGGGGTTCCTGGGCAACTGAAAGTCCACCAAGTAGATAACTGGACTATTGCGCTCCACCACCTCAAAGGGACAGGTCCACTTATCTTGGAGCACACCAGGCTCCACTGGGGCCAGTACCCAAACCTTCTGACCAGGTTGAAACTCAACCAGAGTGGTGTTCTGGTCGTGCCAGCGTTTCAATTCCTCCTGGCTGGCTTCCAGATTTGCCTCATCAATTTTTCTGAAGCGCCGAGTCTGGTTCCTGAAGGCCAAGATGTAGTTGAATATGTCTTGCGGAGGTTTCCTGGGAGATTGCTCCCAGCCTTCCTTGACCAGACTCAGAGCCCCTCTTACCGGATGGCCATAGAGCAGTTCAAAGGGACTGAACCCTAAGGACTTCTGTGGTACCTCAGGGTAGGCAAACAACAAGCATGGCAAGAGGACGTCCCACTTACGCCTCAGGGGCTCTTCTAGGCCCATAAAAATGCCCTTCAAGGTCCGGTTGAACCTTTCAACCAGACCATTACCCTGGGGTTGGTAAGGAGTGGTGAACTTATAAGTTACCCCACACTCCTTCCACAGGGACTTCATGTACTGGGAGATTAAATTGGTCCCCCTGTCAGACACCACTTCTCTGGGGAACCCCACGTGGGAGAAAATCCCCATCAGTTCACGTCCCACCATGGGGGCCGTTACCAGCCTGAGTGGGATGGCTTCAGGGTACCGGGTGGCATGGTCCACCAGGACCAGGATAAACCTGTTGCCCATGGCTGTCCTAGGATTCAGAGGCCCCACAATGTTAGTGCCCACTCGCTCGAATTGGTGCTAACCACTGGAAAGGGCTTGAGTGGGGCCTTGATCTTCCCCCCACTCTTCCCACTTGCCTGGCAAGTCTCACATGTCCTGCAATGAGTGTCTGAACTCTTGCACATCTGGGGCTAATAAAAGTGGGTGACTAGCCTTTCAAAGGTCTTGGTCTGCCCCAGATGTCCTGCCAAGAACCAGAACCAGTAGGAAGGCTCTGAAGCATGCGGGCACCACCAGCACACGGGCTGACCCCAGCTCAGCAGCCTTAGGCTCACTATACAGGAGACCGTTCTCCCAATAAATCAGATGTGAACTGGACTGGTCACTTGCTGCCTGGGCTGCAGCCTGTTGCCGCATACCCTCAAGAGAAGGGCAAACACTTTGCTGCTCACAAAACTCCTCCCTGGTGGGCCCTCCTTCCTGCTGCCAATGGGTCAGCTCAGGTAGGTCCCCCAAGTTGGCACTCCGCTCCTCGGTAGGCTCCAGGGTATCCCCCTTGGGGTCTGCTCTCTCCTGGGCCGTGGGAACCAAGGGGGCTGTCTTCCCATGCCCTTGCCCCTTCTCTCTAAGGCAGGGATCTGGGCCATTCTCTCAGATCCCAGATCCTTCTCAACACCCTCCTTGGCTGCCATGGACCTAGTAGTAGCACACATCCACTCAGGCAGACCCAACATTTGTAAGTGAGCTCTCCTCTCCACCGTAGCCCACGGGGAGTTCTCGAAATCATTGCCCAACAGACAGTCTACAGGCATGGCGGGCCTCACAGCTACCTGAAGAGTTCCTGAGACCCCCCCACTCAAAGGGAACCTGAGCCACCTCACATTGGCTCTCTGAGTTGTCTACTGACACTACAGGGTAGAACGCATGGGGGACAACCTGCTCTTTGGACACCAACTGGGAGCTGACAGCAGTTACACTGGCTCCTGTGTCCCTTAGAGCCTCCACTGTATGGCCATTGATGGTCACCCTGTACTTCTTAGTGTTTTCAGGCAGTGCAGGTTTAGGGACCATCTCAGAGTCTCATAATGAAACAAGGGTCAATTCTACGGGTTCCCACCCTTCTAGGACGCACATCTCTTCCTCTCCCCGGGCTACACTAGCAAGCTGGCGGGGTGGTGCACGGGTTGGTGCAGGGTGGTCCCTCAGGGGACACTGGGGATCAAAATACCGGTGGCCCACTTGACCACGCTTAAAACAAGTAAGGGGCTCCTTCTGAACAGGCCTACCTGTCGGGGGCACTGACCTCTGCTCTTGAGGAGGCTGGAATACCACTTCTTGGTTCCCTTGGGAATTACTTTGGGGCTCTCTTGGAACCTCCCTTGGTTTACCGCTGTCCCCCCCACTTCTCTGCTGGGGACCTTGCCCACCTTTGGCAAAGTCTCCCATCTGACCCTTGCGAACCCGGGTGCTCACCCAGCGGTCAGCCTCCTCAGCAAGCTTCCTAGGGTTAGTTAGCTTGCAATCAATCAGGTGCTGGTGTAGCTCAGGAAAACAGTTACTAGATAAATGCTCCCACGCAATCAAATCATACAGTAGCTCAAAAGTTACTACTTTGCTACCTTTTACCCAGTGCTCCATTGCTCTGCAAAAAAAAGACACATATTCAACCCACGTGGTACCCTCTAACTTCTTGCAGGTCCTAAATCTCTTCCTATACATCTCAGGGGTTAAACCATAGAAGGTCATCAAAGCTTCCTTTAATTTAATTCTGTCAGTTCTATTTTGTGTAATTAGTTTTAAAATATATGAATTGTCTATATTGTCCCTTTGTGTTTTAATAAAATTTATGACTGATAATTTTTCGATTAATTTTAGCATTCTTTCCTCCTAGTCTCCTTCCCATGAGTTTCTAACATTGAAATTGCCTAGGTTGTTACATATTTTTTATGTTATTTTGCTATGGGACACAGCACATAGACGTGTGGAGGTGTGTGAGGTGTTTTTTTGTGTGGTTTTATATAGCGCAAACTCAAACCAAAGGTATTGGAGAGCTTTACATGAGCACCAGTTACATTCCACAATGACATATACTACTATTTTTATTTTTACAAAAATATTTTTTATAGGCACGGGTAGATTAGGTGATTTGCCCAGAATCTAGGATGTTGAGTCAACGCAGAGACACAAACTCGGCAGCTCTTTCCGTAGTGATACATCCTCTTCCACCCTCAGATAGCCCCACAGTTGATAAGCAGGCAGCTTTGATCATTTTTACAGGCCTCTTTATAATATTTCTTATGACTGGGTCTACTTTAAGTGGTTACTGCAATTGGTTGTCAAACCTGAAATCTTTGGAATTACAGGAGGCGTAGGTGGTGGAACCTGATCAAGCAGAAGGTTTATCTTAGCACTTCGAATATTCCTTTTATGATAAGCAATAGTCCTTTAACTCAAGCTTAAATGCCTGCATCTGCATTGTTAGATTAGTAGTACAGTGTATTCTTAGTTGTTTCTAATACTACACTACACCTCCCAGAGTAAATCATTGATGTTTCTGCCACCCAGAGGATCAAGTCCCAAAGAGGTGTAGTTCATGGAGCAGTTTTTAGTCCTTTGATAGGCACAACACCAGGACATCATCGGTCAAAGGCTTCAATGAAAGCAGTTGGAGCCCAGTTATGGCATATTGTGTATTGGGAGGGAGGCTGCTGCCTATATACTCTTCTATGTTAATTTGATGATGAATGTTAAATAGAAAAACTGGTGGGTTCTGGAAATCTGACCTGTTAATGTGGAAAAGAGTGATAGTGCTATGGTAAGCAGTGGAGTGGATGAAGCTGAACTTTCAAGCTTTTCAAGGGGTCCCTTGTATCCTTAACTTACTAGCAATGCAGCTCAAATTTCCACCTGGGTAGACTGTATCACTTTATTGGCATCAAGAAGCATGTGTGCTGTAGGCACACACCTTTCGGCATCATCCATCTGTGTTATCTTGTTTCCCTAATCTTCCGGTGAGTCCCTGTTATTTAACTTTCCTGTTAGAAAACGACCAGCAGAGGTCAGTAAAATACCAAAATCACTTTAGCATTCTCTAGATTCCAGTCCATAGAAATTGTCTTCCACGAGCACCCGTAGACAATAATATTTTTTTTAGAGCTTGTATTTTTAGTGATATCACCAGGGAAGACCCTGATTTTATATTAAAAACAGAGCTTTGGACTATACCATTTCCCACTGGAAGGCAATATTTCTCTCCATGTGTTCCCATACCTGGCATGACACGCAGTTTGGTGCTTACTTCCCCTCCATGTTAACGAACAGTAGATGTTTCAGTACCCAAGCTAATGTGCTGCATAGCTAAGTACATATATGGTCCTAAAGGTGAGACCGATTACATTGCAAATGCTGGTTTACTCTGTGCCAAAGTAACCGGGCATGGACAAAATCAATTTAACATAATCTGCTGCTTTAAGGCCTGGGAAAAATCCACTGAGAGATACTCCTGGGGTCACAATTTATTGCATGAGTTGATCACAGTCCAGGCACGTCGTCTCTATGCAAAGGAGATTTGTCTGTTAGCTGGGACAAGGATCAGGTTGAGGCATTGGTTACTCGGTTAAAAGCCATGTTTCTCATAATGGAGGGCCACGCATCTTGCATGCCTAGTTTCTCAATGGAGTGGCTTAACTATTCACCCCACAAGCTTTTAGATTACTGTGCTGTTGTTTCAAGCCATCATAGGTTGTTAATGGAGCCCCTCTCAGAAGTACAGTCTCCAGCACAGTTTGACAAACCACTCTTGCCTAATGATTTAGAAGTGATTTAGAAGTCGCCAGTAGTGTGGTCTTGGGCAGTTAAGACATTTAGGGCCTGATTTAGATCTTGGTGGAGAGGGAACTCTCTAACTCAACAGCAATGGTGTTCCCTCCCTGCCAAGACTATGGTGGATATGTTTGTGATATGTACCTATCTTTGTAGGGTTGGGATAGAACTCAGTAGTGTGAGTGGTTAAATAAAAATTCGTTGGAATAGAAGGGTATCATTTTCTAGCCTGGCTTGAATTGGTGAAGATGGCATGCTCCTCCAGGGTGGTGAGATGGACATGGGATCAAGGTCAGACCCCAGGAACAGTCTTTGCCACCTGAGTACCAGAGAACCTCTTCTTCAACTGCCTCCTGTCACTCTGCCATTTTTACTTAATGTCTCCCATGATACATGCAAAATACCTGAGATAGAGACTTCCTCTCATAAGACTGTCTTCTCTGCTCCATTGAAACTGTATTGAGGAAGACCAACTAGTTGCCTGTAGTGGTTTACTACAAAATTAACTATAAGGCCTTGCTCTTCTCCAGCAAAGTTTCTGCATCTTTTGAGTGGGATGGAAATCCTCATGGAGTGTATGGTCCTGGTAGTGAGAAGGTCTTAGGATATCTTAGGATAAAAGGGTTTAGCCCAGGTTGTAGGTATATTCATGTGCTTGTAGTGTGACTATATTTCGGGTGTATGTGGTCAACTTCAGCTGTGGACTCTTTAAATATCAACTTCCTTTTATAGATGTCTGTCCGTAGGTGGAGATGTACGCCCCAGTGGTGTAGACCTCCTCAAGCAGGTGGAACATAAAATACAAGTGTAAAGTTATAATTAGTAATGAGCACTTCAGTCATTAATCTAGTAGCTTGAGAGCTGCCCCCTTGTTTAAGGATATGGAGAGTCAAAAGACTACATAGAAGAGGGGGGCGTGGCTAGCAGCCGGTGATGGCGGCGGCGTAGAGGGAGAGCTCCGAAGTTAGAGCGGCCTCCTCGCAAATCCGATCAATAATCCGTCGACTACAGATTCCAAGCGGGAAGGTACCAAAGCCCAGGACCGGGCGGCACACCCGGCAAAAACAACGGAGAGAATCCGCCTGAGGGAAGCGGAGATCACCGTTCGACCCGCGCAGGCCACGGAGCGGAGCAGAAGCAGGGAAGTGGTGTGATCCGGGACCCGACAGGAAGTGCTGAGGCCTGGGCGCAAAGGCACCGGAAGTGACCGCTGGTGGTGGAGCTCCGACTGCGGGGAGTGTCCGACGGCGCTGAGACCCAGGTACTTGTGGCCGGGAGGCCGGCTGATATCCGTGGCGACCCGGCGCACACCAGGGACCTTCCTTAGATCGCGGGGCGGAGGCAGAAGACCCAGCCACATCAGAACTCGGGCCCGTCATTTTAGACCCAGGCACCCATACACCAGGGGCGGAGCTGCGAGTGAGACACCTACCCCGGCGCGGCACCCTACAGACAGCGTGGGGGCAGACTGGGGTCCTTGCCCGGATCACGGGACACCTGGAGCGAGGGTGCGCTGCACCTTAAAACAGTGGCGCAGGGACATTCCATAATGCGCCGAGGCACGTCACCGGCCCATTCGCCGTAGTCCAGAAACCGAGTCCCGGTGCAGACCACAAGGTCAGGGACCCCACAACCCACAGATTGCACACAGCGCCTGTTCCTAGCCCAGTGGGAGAGTGAGCCGCGTCACTGGTGGAGTCACCGCCAAGCAAGGCTGCTGAGGGGCACTGTTCTCCCGGCTACAACACCGGATGGTGGGCACCTTCATGCAGAGGCCAACAGTAGACCCAGCTGAGGACAAGACCTACCGGGGGCTACGCCGCACAACTGTCGCAGAGTGAGAACACGGTGAGAGAGCAGTCTGAGGGGTGGTGCGGCCAGAAACACCAGACCATAGTGCAACTGCGCCAGGTCGACAGAGAAGGGGAATATCCCGAGCGGGCCACACTGTGACAAGGCCAGGACCGTGAGACCCTCCGACAGTCTGCACATAGTGAGCGGAAGGTACCATAAATAACGCCTGTCGGAATCCGGCCAGGCGGAAGGAGTACCGACATCCTCTCCATCTTGGAAGCAGCAGGCACACGCCGGGAACACTCTCAGCTGGAATCGGCTCCTTGGACGCATTGTGCACAGCCACCACTCGCCTATATACCAACACCGCGGCAGAAGCCGGAATGGCAGGGAAAGAACCGAAGGGTGGCAACACGCAGTCGAGACTTGAGAAATATGCATACGACAAGACGACGTCCTCCCCGACAGACGCGAAGATGCAGGCGAGCAAAACAGTCGACTCGGCAGGGGGGAAGAAAGCGACCCTCGAGGACGTGATGCGAGCCCTGGCGCAGGTTCAGATGACAGTGGGGTCGATCTCAACAGAAATCACACTGATAAGAGCGGACTTCCACAAAATGTCCGAAAAAGTGAACTCGATGGAGGTGGTAACCAAGTCGTTAGTGGAGGATGTCTCAGAGCTGCAAATCAGTATGGAACGGATCTCGAAAGAAAACAGAGACTTGCGTGACAAGTTGGACGAGCAGGAAGGGCGCTCGAGACGGAACAACATCCGCATAATGGGGGTTCCAGAATCAGAAGACACTGGGGCGATGGACCTGTATGTGGAGGAGCTGATCCAGCAAGAACTTAAGCCCAAGGGTCTTTCCGCCTTTTTCTCAGTAGAAAGAGCACACCGAGTCCCAGGGGGTCGCCCGAAAACGGGAGTAGCCCCACGACCGATCATTGCCCGCCTCTTCAATTTTAGGGACAGGGACGCGATTCTACAAGCGGCAAGAAACTACCCCCTATTAAAGTCCAAAACTCCACACTAGCGTTCTTTCCGGACTACACGGCTGAGGTCGCACGCAGGAGAAGGACATTCTTTGAAGTGAAAAAAGAACTTAGAGCGAGAGAACTTCCTTACGCAATGCTCTTCCCGGCCAAATTGAGGGTAGTGGCGGACAATAAAACGTGGTTCTTCGATACTCCGGAGGCGGCACACGACTGGCTGGAGGGCTGGAGAACAACGGGCCTGCCTCGCCGCTCCAACAGACCGAACAAGCACCGCAATAATGGTATGCGACCGAGTTCCCAGGCGTCTGAGGGAGACTCGACACAGCATTCACCCCTGAGCGAGGTTCGAGAACGTGAGGACAACGAAGAACAATGACTTCCCAGGTCAATATTGGCAGACTAACTAAAACTTTGATTGGGTGGGCAGCCAAGGACACTGGGCGGAGGACCTCCGTGGACATGATGGAGGACCGCAGACTCCGGAGAGTCCTTCACCCCAACGAGCAAGTACTGTGTTTTGGGTTCGGGTTAGGCACTCTGCTAAGTTTAGGGGGCGGGCAGTTCTGAGTCCGTGTAGCAGGGGGGCAGGGAGGGGGGGAGTTGGGGGTAGGGGGGTTTGTATGTTTTTTAGGATGTTTCACAGGTCAAAATTGGATTGGCAAAGCACACGTACACAGCATGGCGAGCTCCAGGCACTCTCCCACACTATTTTCATGATGACGCATAGACACTCTTCAACGCAGAAACTATGGCACACACTACTCGGAATAACGTAGGGGGGGCGGACCCGGGGTCGGGACCGGTGGCACCTTTACAACTTTTGTCATGGAATGTGAGGGGCCTGGGGGATAAGATCAAGCGAGGCCTAGTGTTGCAAAGTATAAAGAGACTTAACCCGGCCCTAGTTCTGCTACAAGAAACACACCTAGCTGGCACTGCCACACGAGCCCTCGACAGGAAAGGTTACCGTATGATTGCTCACTCAGACTTTACTAGGGGGTCTCGTGGTACAGGGATCCTAATGCACCGATCCTCCAGATACATAGTTCAAAACACGAGAATAGACACGCAGGGGCGCTTTGCGGCCGCTCTTGGACAATGGGAGGGGAGGCCACTAAATGTGGTGTCGGTTTATATACCACCGGCTCTGCATGCAGTTGCACTCCCGGAACTGGGGAAATTTCTGCTGGACCTCCCGGAGGGGGATCTCATAGTGGGAGGGGATTTTAATGCAGTGGCACACAATACCTTGGATAGATTCCCGGTAAGAGCTCAGGCTCCCGGGCCGTCCCGACTGACTGACTTCCTCGAAGCACAGGGCCTGATAGACCTTTGGAGAAGCTTCCACCCGACAGCCCAACAATACACTTACCACTCAGCGGTCCATCATAGTCTCTCAAGGATCGACTACTTCCTGGTGTTAGGCCACGGACTACTGGCGGTCGAGGACGTACGTATTGGACCGAGAGGAGTCTCGGATCACTCCCCGTTGGCGCTGACTCTTTCTAACCCGGAACGGTCCCGAAAACGCATTTACCCGATATACCCGGGATATCTTAAAGTGCCCCAGGTGACCAAAACACTTAAGACAACTACCAGATGTTACCTCGCGGAGAACGAAGGCTCTGTCTCCTCTCCTTCAATCCTCTGGGAGGCCTACAAAACGGTGCTCCGGGGACAATAATAATAATAATAATAAACTTTATTCGGATTTTTTTTAGAGATCCATAAAAGCAGTGCATAGTAAAAAATCTACTGTACAATGTATTTAAAAAATGACATGCAATATGCAAAAGAGATTGGGTAGTTTATACAGTACTATTATTTAGAGATTTTTTCTGTGTCTGTATATACATTTCAAAAAATTGAGAACGTGGTAGCACGTGGCTTCAGTGTCCAAAAGCTGCAAACTCAGCATGGCTGCTCGACATTGTCTGAGACCCCAAGATTTTAAAAGAGTCAATAACCAAACTTTACGGTGTTCCTGATAAAATTTACAAAACAAAACGGTATGAAGAGTGGTTTGTGTTGATTCCCCGTCACAAGGACAAAGAGGTGGATTTGAGTCCCAGACGTTTGGGGTTGGAAAGGCTACCAGTTTGTGAAATATGTTCAGTCTGAATCTTATCAGGAGGTATCGGTCGAAATTGCCAATGTTAAGAGTTAAGTAGGGCTGAATTAAAAAGGTGGATTGGACCGTTATTGCGTGCTGAACGGATCCTTTCCCTGCTTCTGATTGCAATCTCAAGTTTCCCAGGTGGTCCAAGGCTCGTGTTTTTAAGTTGTTTTTTGAAAGTTCTCCAATTTTTTCGGGGTTTAGATAATATTGTTCTATTCCGAGATCAATTAGGAATTTCTGGATATAAGCTAGCCATTTGATTTTTAGGGCGTAGTCCAGGGACATTGCATCTGCTAATATTGTTTTTGTAAGGTCGTTTTTTTCTGAAGTCCAGATGCGATGCCATAAAAGTAGCGGTTGTATTTTCGCGAGGTCTTCGATATATGGAACGCCCAATTCTATGTGGCAGGCGTAGGTCGAGGCTCGCTTAGGGGCTGATAAGAGGAATCTAAAAAAATTGTTTTCTGCGATTTGCAGGGAAGTAACATCCGTGTGACCCCATAATCCTGCTCCGTATAGAGCTGTAGATTGGCATTTGGCTTTATATATAGTCATCAGTTCCATGGGTGGGCGTTTTCCTAGTTTTTGTGAGAACGACACCAGTGCGGCCAATGCTTTTTTAAAGCAGTGTTTCCTTGCTTCTACTGCTGCTTTCCAAGAGAGCTTGTTATCTATCGCCACTCCTAGATAGCTGTATTCGTTTGTGGAGTCTATTTTTTGAGTGTCAAGATAGATGGTTTTTTGGTGTTTTGTCCCGACCCCGGCCATCATTACGAAAGTCTTTTTCACATTTATGTGAAGGTCTAAAGTTATCATGAACTGAGAGTATCTGTTGAGGGATTTTTGGAGTTCACGGGGGGTTCGTGCTAGGAGGACAGCGTCATCCGCGTAGAGCAGAGCGGGGATCGGGCGATGTTTAGCCTGCGGGAGAGCTCAGGCACCCTTCAAGAGCTCCACCTCCAAGTTGTTAGTGTAGAGGGAGAAGAGGAAGGGTGCCAGGACACATCCTTGTCTGACCCCACGCTCCACTCTAAATGACGCTGTCAGTTCCCCCTTTGTGCCAAATCGGACTCTTGAGGATGGGTTAGAATAAAGTTCCCTTAAAAAGTTCAGGAGTGGCGGATCCACCCCCATTTGTGCTAAAAGGGACCATAATTTGTTATGGGAGACGCAGTCGAAAGCCGCGGACAGGTCCACGTAGGTCATATAGAGTTTTTCTTTTTTGGCTTGCACGTATTTTCCAAAAATGACCGAAAGATTTAGGGCTTGTTCCACGGTTCCTAGGCCTTCTCTGAATCCGAATTGGAGGTCAGATAGTATACCTCTCTCTTCCACCCAATCCTGAAGTCTCTCTAGGATCACTCTGCCTGCCATTTTCCCCAATGAGTCCAACAATGAAATTGGGCGATAGCAAGCAGGGTCCTGGCGATTTCCTTTCTTAAATATTGGCACCATAATGGACCTTGTCCATGACTCCAAGATTCCTTTTTTTGCCGTTGCGTTGCACACCCTTGTTATGATTGGTGCCCAGAGTTCTGTTTTATATTTAAAAAAGTCCGCTGGAACTCCATCTGGGCCTGGAGCTTTTCCTTTTTTGGTTGAATTCAGTGCCAAAAGGATCTCGGAGATTTCGAAGTTTATGTCTATAGGGTATGGTAGAAATGTTTCTTTCTCCTCTTCCGTCTCTTGAACAGAGGGTTGTTTTTGAAAGATTCTAGTAAAATGTGATACCCATTCTGCAGCATCTATTGCGACTTCGATTTTTGGGCACTTGTCATCAACCAAGAAGGGAGTTCTTATAATTCGCCAAAAGGCTTGGGAGTTTTTTTCCTGTGCGCTGGTATGGAGTTCGTTCCAGAGTGCTTGCTTAAGTTCCTCTTTTCTCTTTTTCCTGCTTTTGTGATAATCGCTTCTGAGAGTGGCTATATGGCGTTGATGCCTTTCGTCTTTGTTTAGGGCTAGCTTCAGCTTTGTATGAGCCTTTGTACACTCTTGGTTGAACCAGCCTTTAGGTCGTGGTAGTCCAGTTTTTTGTTTTGCTCTAAGTAAAACCTTTGATTTATCCATGATCTGGACAAAGTTGTTAAGAAGCTCCTCGTCTTCTGTTGATACGTCCAAACAGATTTTAATTTGAGGGTAGACTGACTTTATCAGCTCTTTAGTCAATTCTTCTGGATTTATCCTTTCCCACTTTATTGAGTACCCGTTTAGTTTGTCCATACTTATATTTTCCTGAGTCAGTGCCTTGGCTATTGTCATTGGAGGGCATTGTTGGTAGTTTATTATCACTTCCAGTTTTAATATTGCATGATCGCTTTGGGGATTCGGTTTGACTTCGAAGTTTTTCACTCTTGGTTGCAAGGATGCTGATATTATTATGAAATCAACCGTAGTGCTATAACCTCTTCCTAAGTAGGTCGGTGCTAGTGAATTAGCTCCATGGTCCAAGGTGTTCGCTACTTGGAGGTCCAACTCTGATAAAAGGTCGTTCATTTGTCTACCCATGTTGTTATGCGAAAAGTGAGTGAGGGAAAGGCCTTCCTCTGTCACCATGCCAGAACACTTTTGTTTTGGTTGGGTACAGGCGTGAAGGTTAAAATCGCCTGCCCATATTATGGTTATCGGGCCTCTTTCTCCTTGTTTCGTTCTGAGGGAGGTTAATATTTCATGGAGGTGGGTCAGGACTCCCTGAAACTCTGGTTCATCCAGGTTGTTATAAAAATTAATAATAACTATTGACTCTTTTTTCTGCAGGAAAAGACCAAGGATTTGTAAATTAGAGTCCAATTCAATGACCTTTATTTTTATGTTTTGAATAGTGTTGTCTAGATAGATGCATAATCCTCCCTTTGGTCTACCCATCTGGCCCGACTTCGCCAGGGAAGAGTATGTCTTGTACCCCTGTAAGTGATGTTCTTGTTGTACCCACGTCTCCTGTATGCATATTATTTGGTGACTGTGCGCGTGGTACATAATTGTCCCATCCTCCACTTTTGTCCTTAATCCTGCAATGTTCCAGGAGATCAGGCTTAGAGTTATGGGATTGTCCCTTGAGATTTTAGCTATTTTTGGTTCCTTAAAAATCTCTGGGTTTGAAGGGACTGGTGGGGAATCCGGGGGTCCCGGTAAGTCGGTGCTATTTGGGGAGTGTTCTTCTAGCTGTGGTAGTCAGTCGACACACTCTAGGGCACTGTACCTATTTGCTAGGGGAAGACCATTCCAGTCATCCCAGCGTGGGGGATCACTTCGGTTTCTCCACTGTTCTTGACCTCTCCATTCCTCCCTTTCTCTGCCTCGATGATTAGGGCCTAGTAGATTAGATGAGGGGAGCCGACCTTGCCAAGGCTGCTGCCATTGGTGAATAATTTGTTGCATGGGTTCAGGGGGTTGCTGCCACTGTTGGGAAGTGTGATATAGATATTGAGGGGGTTGAGAAGGTAGTTGAGAAGTGTAATGAAGAGGTTGAGGAAGTTGAGGAGGTGGTTGCCACTGGAAATTTGTTTGTTGTGGAGCTTGTTGGAATCGGGGAATGTGTGGAGGCTGCTGGCATTGGTGCGTTATGTGTTCTACGGGGTTTATGAGCCCTCTATTTAATGGGACTGTGGAGCGGGGAAAATTTTGTCGGGAGGATGTGGGTAGGAAGTAGCACAGGGGAAGAGGATTTATTTGGGTGGCAGGTCCACTGCTAGGTGTGTTACAGATGTAATTTGCTGCCCCTATCTCCCTAAATTTGATGGTAATAACATCACCCGCTATGGTCTTCGTGTTTCTGCCCACCCATTCTCCTCTACGTACAGAGAGGATGTCACCCCTGATATAAGCAGGTAAGGGTTTATGAAGTTGGAGCCACTGGGCGCATTTGTTCTTCAACTCTACAAAAGTTTCTCTTGTGCCCTCCTTCAGTGGTGGTACAGATGTTAACACCACCACGAAGGGGGAAGTTTCCAGCGGTAAGTTAATTATTTTTGGGCGAGACTGCTTTGTCTTAGATTCATACGATTTCTCTAAGAGGGGAGTTGCTGCTGGGATGGTGGTATTCCCATTTGTGCCTTTTGGCTGTTGGTTGTTTGTCTTGGTTGGACCCAGTGGTGTTTCTTTTACCCCATACGTTTGAGCGGGGCCATGACCGCCACATTTCGAATTGATTAGTGAGGTGAGTCTATCCAGCTTCGATATTAAAGGTTTAATTTGTGCCGCTATTGTGGCCTCAAGGTCTGATTTAAGGTCTATTACCATGTTTTCCACCCAACAGGGTATACCTGCCGCGGAGTTAGTAGTGGGCGTAATCAAGTTATGATTCTTGGTTTTTGCTTGGGGTTTTTTCTTAATGTTTGGCATAGCCTTAGTGAGAATGGGGGTATCTTTCCTTGTTTTCATCGGTTCTAAGGTCGTTTCAATATCGGGTAGGATGGATTGACTAGTTACACTCTGCTCTGGTTTGTCAATTGGTGATTGGCAGGCTTCTAAGTCTGGCGTTGCCTCAAGGTCGACATATGAGACATCTGAGTCTGACTGGGTCACGGATAGATCGACAGCATTTGGGACAGTCATCGTGGGAGCGGTATTTAGGGGTAGTGGTAGAGAGCAGTTGTTCATGGCCTGGTTGGCGGGGGAACTTGCGGTTGCAAGAGAACCCAGGGAGGAACGTTTAGCCTGCATAAGGTCCAGGGAGACTCTTTTTTCCAGCAGGATAATGCTCTTATCGATAGTTTCATTGACCCGGGATATGAAGAGATCTATGGGACCGGTTACTTGTGCCACTACTGTAGCTTTTTTGGTGTTGCTTCTGGTTTTGGGACGCATAGTAATCGTCTGCGATATAAGTCAAAAACCGCGCGGTAAGCCTCAGATAAAGTACTTGGTGAATCCTAAGTCTGGCCACTCTATGTTGGAATGTAGGGTAAGTATCACTGAGTCGCCTACCTTGCGTTTGATGGAACAGAGTAAATGCAGGGGGTCTGGACCGTGGCCGTCCTCTGCCGTCCTCGAACGGCCCTGTCTTTGCCCAGTCTTCGCCCTGGCTGCGTCCCGCGCTGCGGGAGTATGATGAGGTTAAATAGAAGGTGTGATAGGGCGGGGGGGCGGGCCAGCAGGGAGAGCGGACCGGAAGCTCTCCGTCGGTCTTGCAGGGACTTCTGGGAAATGAAGTCCCCGCACGCTCGCAGCCCCGCTGGCTCCTCGCGCCCCTTACCGCCTTGCCGCCTGGACGATGGGATGCCTCACAGGAGTTGATGTCTCCACCAGCGTCCACCTACGAAGCGGCGCCCGCGGAGCGGGTGCCGCGAGAAGTGGGCTGGGAGACCGGTGTGCTGCTGCTGGGCTGAAGGGCTGCTTACACGGTGAGCCACGAACCTCCGTATAATTTAGATAATGACCCGCAGAGTGGACAAGCAGGAACGCTGTTTATCAGCCTTGTTGGGCGGGGGGCGGGCCAGCAGGGAGAGCGGACCGGAAGCTCTCCGTCGGTCTTGCAGGGACTTCTGGGAAATGAAGTCCCCGCACGCTCGCAGCCCCGCTGGCTCCTCGCGCCCCTTACCGCCTTGCCGCCTGGACGATGGGATGCCTCACAGGAGTTGATGTCTCCACCAGCGTCCACCTACGAAGCGACGCCCGCGGAGCGGGTGCCGCGAGAAGTGGGCTGGGAGACCGGTGTGCTGCTGCTGGGCTGAAGGGCTGCTTACACGGTGAGCCACGAACCTCCGTATAATTTAGATAATGACCCGCAGAGTGGACAAGCAGGAACGCTGTTTATCAGCCTTGTTGGGCGGGGGGCGGGCCAGCAGGGAGAGCGGACCGGAAGCTCTCCGTCGGTCTTGCAGGGACTTCTGGGAAATGAAGTCCCCGCATGCTCGCAGCCCCGCTGGCTCCTCGCGCCCCTTACCGCCTTGCCGCCTGGACGATGGGATGCCTCACAGGAGTTGATGTCTCCACCAGCGTCCACCTACGAAGCGGCGCCCGCGGAGCGGGTGCCGCGAGAAGTGGGCTGGGAGACCGGTGTGCTGCTGCTGGGCTGAAGGGCTGCTTACACGGTGAGCCACGAACCTCCGTATAATTTAGATAATGACCCCAGGGCAATGAATGAATTCACGTTTTCCAAATGGATAATTGCTTAATCCAGAGAGTGACGCATGCTGCGGTATTTCACATGACTTTAAGTACGTTGATCCTTGGGACGAACCGGGGACAAGCTGTTTCCGCCATAACGAGACATAAGCGCACTCAGAAACAAGAACTGATACACCTAGAGGACGAACTCACTAAGGCCAACGATGATCACATGGCTACTCCGACAGATGCCACGCTGCACACACTTCAACTGTGTCAGCGACGCCATACTGATTTTTTACGCCAGAGGGTGGTAGAAAATGTGGCGGCCACAGCGCACAGAATATATGACATAGGGGACAAGGCCAGCAAACTCCTAGCGTGGCTGGAAAAGAAACGGGAGGGGCAGAGGTCGATTCTGCGACTGAGAGACCCGCAAGGGGGAATGCAAACTCGACCCTCACTGATAGTCGAACTGCTTGCTGATCATTTTCAAACAGTGTATGCCCCTGAAATGGATGTGACGCGGGAAATAACGGAGACGGCTCTGGCGGAAGTACCCACCCGTGCACTGTCTCAGGACAGGATGGAGGAACTAGAGGCAGACCTCTCTACTGAGGAACTGCAGTTGGCCATCGCAGCGCTGCACTCAGGGAAAGCCTTAGGCCCCAATGGAATACCGATCGAATGGTACAAGGCCATGTCGGAGACATTAGCTCCGCTCATGCTCCACATGTTTGTGGAAAGTCTGGATAGGGGACAGCTGCCGTTTGACCAGCGCATGGCAACCATCGTGGCTATCCCAAAGCCTGGCAAGCCACCTGAGGAATGCGGTTCTTATCGACCGATTTCCCTCCTCAACGCCGAAAGTAAAATACTGGCGAAACTACTGGCCACCCGGTTGTTGCCGCACCTAACACATCTAATACACCCGGACCAGTCGGGGTTCATGCCTCATAGAAGTACGGCAATGAATCTCCGACGCCTGCACGGAGTGCTGGCAAGAGCCCCATTCCTGACTGAACCTACCGCGATCCTCTCGCTGGACGCCAAAATGGCGTTTGATTTGGTAGAGTGGCGGTATCTCTTTGCGGTCCTACAACATATGGGCTTTGGCCCGAAATTCGTAGCGTGGATCAAGCTATTGTACAGCGACCCGGTGGCGCGAGTGACGGCAAATGGCCACATCTCGAGAGACATTCCGATAGCAAGGGGCACGAGACAAGGCTGCCCGCTCTCGCCGCTACTGTTTGCCTTAGTGCTGGAGCCGTTAGCCACGGTCATTAGAACCACCCGGCTACTGCGAGGAATAGATTGGGGTGGCGACTGGGAAGATAGAGTGTCACTGTACGCTGACGATATGTTGGTATACCTGACTGACCCGGCAGAGGGAATTCCGGTATTACTGGCGCTGTGTGAACGACATGGTGTAGCCTCAGGATATAAAATCAACTGGGCGAAATCAGTGCTCTACATGTTGCATGGGACTCCGCCGCACTTGCACGGGGAATGTCCTCTGTTACTGGAGACCGCCTCCTTCAGGTACTTAGGGATCCAAATCACCCAGGACCACGTGGCCTTTCGGGAACGGAACTTGAAGCCACTGCTGGACAGACTAAAAGCGGATGTCCGGCACTGGAAGACCCTCCCGTTAACGTTATTGGGCAGGGCGGCGCTCTTCAAGATGATGGCGCTGCCCCGTTTCCTTTACGTCTTGGAAAATACACCCGCGATGGTCCCGCCGTCCTTTTTTAGGCAGGTATCAGGGCAGTTGTCAGGCCTACTATGGGGAGACCGGCCGGCTAGGGTCGCTCAAGCGAAGATGAACAGAGACTGGTACAGTGGAGGTATTGCGCTCCCGAACCTAGAACTGTATTATTGGGCGGCGCATCTCAAAGTGATTAACCAATGGTTACATGCACCACAGAATGACCCGGCATACCTTGCTGACAGGAGGCAGCTAGGCACTAATACCCTTCTGGCCCCGCTCTACAACAAAGGGTTAATGGCGAAACTGATAGGCCCAACTAGGCACACTGTCACGCTATGGCACAAGGCCCAAAGACGTTTACTCTGGGAGGGTGTGATCACACGGCTTACACCTTTGTGGGACTCCAAGGCCCTGGGCAATCTACGACACAGCAAGGGCTTTACCCAATGGGACAACATAGGGATCTCCACGGTGGGTGACATGTGGTTGAGAGATGAAGTAATTCCGTTCGCGACCCTGAGAGACCAGTACGAGCTGGGCGCTAATGAAACGTACCGGTACATACAGATCAGGCATGCTCTACTGCCTGCCATTACCCCGGGCACTAAGGTCCCAGAATCGGCTCCTTTGGAAGACCGACTCCTTACAGATTACATGGAATCCAGCGCCACCTCCCTCACGTATCGCAAGCTGGTGAACAACTTGCCTGACCCATTACAGAAACTGAAGGACAAATGGGAGGAGGAGCTCGGGGACTTGGACGAGACAAACTGGAATGTGGCGCTAGCGTCGCCTAAAGAAGCTGGTATCTCGATGAGATTCCGCTTAGTGCAATTCAAAATACTACACCGGGTATACTACACACGCACCACCTTACATAAAATCCAGAGGGCAAATCACCCATACTGTCTGCGAAATTGTGGGGAAGAGGGCACGCTGTTTCACACCCTATGGACATGTCCCAGCATGGTAGAATACTGGAGGCGGGTAACACGTACTATTGCCCAGACTCTGCAGCTCCCCTTCACACCTGACCCTAGAATCTGTCTGCTGAATGTCTGGGGCCCGAACAACCTGACTCCGCAGGGGCGGCACTGGGTAGTCATCGGACTGATGCTAGCAAAGCGGGACATAGCACAGAAGTGGGGGGCCTCAGAGGCACCGACTTTGACGCAATGGTGCAGAAACATGGACATGCTCATGGTGACGGAGCGGGCGGTATACCAGCAAAGAATCAGCCCACGTAAATGGAACAAGATATGGATGCCATGGAACGTATATCGAGGGGAAATTTGTGAACCACTGCCAGAGGAGGAAGATGTAGATAGTTCGGATGACGAAGGGGATATGGGATAGGTAAGGGAAGAGGGAGGGGGCTGCAAGCGCGGCGGGAGGGTGCAGAGTATCCCTTGCCCTCCTGACATGGAGGATGAATGTATTATCTGTGGAACAATAGGCCTTACTCGATATGTTGAGACAATGGGATGTAATACTCCGTATACTGAATGCTACCTAATTGCCAATCTATGACCTTAAAGTTGAATGTTATGTTACACCAAAAAAAAAAAAGGGAAAAGTTGCGATAACGGTCGGATGCAGCCGAATGTTGAAGCGGCACCGACAATGATATGACAATGTACACTATTTCTCTGACTGCAACAATAAAAAAAAAAAAAAGAAAAGACTACATAGAAAAGGTGAATTCCATCAATGTGAATAGGCCCCAAAATCGTCAAAGATCACCAAAAGTGTGCTTTAAGCCTATCGTGATCAAATGAATGAGAATTTAAAACCAGGGTAGAGCTTTATCTTCTTTTCAACATTCAATTATAGCCGTAAAATTACTCTCTTGAAAACAACTGCTAAAGGAAACATGGGCCCTCATTATGACATCCAGGACATCGGTCCGACTGCAGCATTACAATGCAGATCGTCTGACCGCAGCAGTCTGGGGGACAGACCACCACCTCGACAGGATCAAGTATCCAGTTGGAGCGACGGTCGGGCTCCTATCCCTACCATGAGGGTGATGCCTGCGCAGGCACCGCCATAGAGATTAAGATGTCCTTTTCCGACTGCCATTTCATGGCGGTCCTACATCTATGGAAAGGCAGCCGGAAAGAAACTTTGTGGGTCCCAAGCAGGGCCCACGACCCCATGGGTCATTGATAAGTGGCCAGAGGGGCACTTTTAATGCCCTCCCACACACCCATGCACTGTGTGCCAGGCACCTAATATGGCCTAGCTCATGTTGGATGTGCACTAAGTGCCTTTAGCCCTTTTCCTGGGCCGCAGCACCAGCCGCAGTACAAAAACGCACTTTCCAACCAACTGCACAGCAGTCCGGTCATGATAGGGCAGGTGGGACCGCCGACTCAATGTCGGACAATCACCTGCCCGCAGCAAAGGCGGTCGGACGCTTGTCTGAACTGCCATTGTAATCTGGTCCATGCTGTGAATTGATGACTTTGTATCATCTGGCCATTTCAAATTAGGTAATGTTAAGAGATAACACAAATTATGGAATAGAGTTTCATTCTTGGAAGGAGGTAATGAAGAATCTGTTATTGATGAAAGCCAATTGTGCATGTAATTGGCAGTGCTGTAATTGCATTGTAAATTTGACATGACAATTGGCATTGTAGAATGGAATTTCACAATTTTCGTTGAATAATTAAATTGAAATATGTACTTTGACAGAAACATGTTGTTATTGTTGGAAGTTGTTTTTTCTTGATTTGATTTCCCCCAAATTAGAAAGAAAAGAAAAACACGAGATGAAATTGTCAGGTCTAAAAAAAATTGAATGATCTAGAATTTGGCAACACATAACTATATTTCAAGGTTTAAACTCATGCTGATAAAGTATTGTAACCTCAATTCACTAGGAGCTCCGACAGTGAAAGCCTCCACCTTCGGCACCACAATCCCAGCTCGAATGGCAACACCGCCAATGCTCCCTCCTTCTCAATGTTGATGGCTGCCCCTCTGTCTCAAAGAAAATGGCGGCCTTCTCAGGAGAATGTGCAGGGTGAAGAATCTCCAATTCTTGAGACCGTGCTACCAATTTCCCCGTCTGTGAAGCCTCAAAGGTGCCCAAAGGAAGAGAAAGAGAGAGAGAAAATGTAATTAACAGTCAGAATATAACACAAGATCATGAAAAGTGTTTGATCTGCTGTACACTGGTTTTTAAATCTACAAGGCATGTTCTTTGTACATTGTGTGAAGAAAGAAATGCAAACAGCGCATATGCATACATTATTATTTTCACACATGCTATCTGAATTTTGGTGTGAAAGAATGGCATTTTGTGTGAACGTCTGTGTCATTTGTTACATTTGAAAGTGGAAGTTACAGCAATGAGCTTGGAGTTGCCTGGGGAGGAGTGGTGATAAGGCAGTCCAAAGTTGCAGCCCATCACCGTCATAAGCAGTAACACTCCTATGGCAAGCTAAAGATTAAGGAATAATGAGAGAAGGTGATTTGTGCTTCCTGGCAAAGAAGATCCCTTTAGTTATCTGCAAAAGTAATTTGAGACCTGATGAGAGAGGGGAGTGAGCTGGGCCTTCTATCGAGGGGCAGAATTAACAAAAAATTATTTTGGGGACTATTTAAAGTCAAAGAATACATTAAGGAATTCCAAAATCTGATGCTGATTATGCAGTTATACTTATCGGTTTACAAAATATGATATAAAAATAACATAAAACCTAGAAATGTATTTAGGGCAGTATGGCAATGCTGATAAAAAGCTCCTGAAATGATGAAAGAACTTAAAAGCTTCCATTTCCTCCAAGAGTAGAACTGACTAGTGCTTCAGACAGGGCTTGGATCTGTTTTCAATTGCTGGAGAACGAGGAAGGTTTACATTTTTTAACATTTACAGGAAGGACTCACACTGAGAACTAATAATGTGTGCTGTTGTTTTGTGGCAGCAGCTCATGCTGTTTTAGCATTCAGTATTACAGGACTATCAGGATAAGACTTTTAAAGTCTTGCAAACAGTGTAGATCACCCTCCCTGAAACAAGAGGATATGTGGTCAATGGAGAATATCTTAGAATTATTCTAGTTATGGGTGATGTTAATCGATCTGACCGCTGCTAGAAGGACACCTTAGATCTTATTGCTTTTGAAGGTACAGGAATGCCAGAAATTGACAATGGTATTCAATTTCCCCTTGTCAAAAATGCAAAGATGGACCGCACCTCCTAGTTGTTTTCCCAAGGGAGCAATCGGAGTTGCCCGTGTTTTGTGAACTATCTAAGAATATGACAAATGAACAGAAAGATCCAGAGTTTGGTCTAATTCATTTATTTTATACACCAGCCATGCTGATCTCTGAAGCCGCCTTAACCAGATTAGCAAACTGGAACTACTAGCAAGTATTCAATTTAAAGTATGTTCATCGCAATTTGGCAAAATAAATGGCTAGAACTAAAGTAGATGCCTTGACAATGAGAGTGGAACAAGTGCTGTGTAAAGAATATGGGGCCCATTAGGATGTCGGGCGGATTGCCCCCGCCAGGCTGGCGTTAGCCACCGCCAGCCTGGCGGGGGCAATCCGCCCGACATCCTCACTCGTTTCCCCCCCCCCCCGCCATATTAGTATGGCGGGGGGAACTCGGCGGACGAAAAGACCGTCCACCGCTTTTCCGCCCCGGTCGCCTTGCGGCCGGGGCGGAAAAGGAATAATATGGTGGCGGTGTCTATCAGACACCGCCAGCCATATTACAATGGGCATTTAACAATGCCTTTCTGTGGCGGCAATGCCGCCACGGAAAGGCATGCAGTCTTCACTCTGGGGGCCCCCTGCGGGCCCCCAGAGTGAAGGAGGGGTGGGGGCTGCACACGGGGGGTACCTGTGGTACCCCCCCACATTTGCATAAACAAAGCGGCAGGCACCACGCGGTGCCTGCCGCTTTGTTTATGCAAATGCTGAAATGCATTTCTAGCTTTGCGGCGGGCGGTGCTGAGAGCACCGCCCACCACAATGCTAGAAATGCAGAATGTGCCCGCCAGTGTGGCGGGCACATCCTAATGCCCCCCACGGGACCCCTGCCCTTATGGCGGGTGGTCTCAATCCCCATCAGGATGGCGGGAAGGCAAAGTCCGCCCGCCATCCTAATGACCCCCTATGTCTTCTGAGGTGGTGACAGCTTGTAAGATACAAATGAACAAACATATTCAGGTTGAAGTGAAGTGTCCTAAATTTGTGATCTTCATTAAGGCATCAAAGGTAAGTGGTAAACTTAAAAATCTATATACACGGATATGCAGAATAAGTTCCCTTCCCTGTCTGAAAAGATTCTTCTACTCTGGACAGCTTACATATCTCTTTTTTACACAATTCCTCACTCAGCTGATATGCATTTTCTTCATATTTATCATACCACAGTATCTCTTTGACTTATGAGTGCTCCAACCGGCCCTCCCTCCCCCCCCCCGCTAATTGAGAAACTCTTTGCATGGCTTTCTTAGTCATAATGAAGTAGTGGCACCATTTTGTTGTTTGTAATATGTTCGTAGTTACAAAAAAAGAGGAAGCATATACAAGATGGCTCCTACAAATAAGGAAAAGTCACGCATCAGGAAGCAAGGGAATTGTAGTTCTGTTTGGTTTTATTCAAATATTCGCATATAAAAATGTGTGCTTGAGAGTACCAAAATAAAATGTTAATGCACTTAATATAAGTTACCAATGAATATAGCAGAACACAAATCACTGTAACTCACAACAGGCAGATGATAATGTATTGCTAAAAAGTATAATGTCTATAATATTTAATTGCCAATCAGTATTACAAGAATTACAGGTTAACTTTCAGGTTCAATAACATTTGTACTTTTTGGGGTTTAATTCCTTTGTGAAAATGTTTCCACATTCAATTTTAAAAACCGGAAACTATATTGATCGTCATAGTTTTTTTTAACACAGTAGTAAAATAAACTGTGTTGTGCCTTTCAGATAACCTGACAGAATGGGCAGAAGTGATGAATTTGATTCAATATACCCAGATGAGGTTCAGGAAAACGTTCTAAAACTGATAACATTACTGCATCAACTCCCCTACACTACAAAAGCCCACCAACAATGTCGACTTAATTTGTATGTGTTATGTGTTCTATTCAGTGGTTCTAGGTCTGACCTGGCAAAGGCGTGTGGGATCAATCATTATCAGCTTTCTACAAGCATATAACGTCTTCTAATACCTGAGTAACGATCAAGACAAGAACCAGGAACATCTTTTCCCAAAGATGTTAACAACATTTTTACACCGTTAGTTCCACATATTCTTCCCCTTGAAATTAGAAGGTTAGAGAAACAGTTGTATGGCCTATGATGACAGCCCACTACTGGGTACCACCTGAATCTTAGATTCTGTAAATAATAACCAAATTGTAAGTTAATAATTGGAAAAAGGTTTTTGAAGCTAAACTAACCAAAAGTGATGATCAATACTTTCGGAAATAAAAAATACAACCATGTTTTGCACTACTGCAAAAATATAACTATTAGAGGGTAACTATTAGTGAGACACTGAACTGGCAAATTAGTTAATCAGTACTAAAGAAACACATGGCTTGTTTGAATGTAGTCCACTTCTGAGCATTAAATTCGGTTGTTAAAGGCCCTCTCCCCCAGTTACAGGCCGTAGCTGTAGGAGAGGGCATTTAGCAGAAAAAGCCTTAAGAGACTTGTATGGCCCAGGGTATTAGACCTATAATAGTATTAGAACATTCTGATTGCTAGAGTTAGAATATTATGAATTAAGCAGGGAGAATGAGAAACATAATCATTGGAATGCTATAACACAAGTTCTCTACCAGCCATTGTTGGCCCTAGCATTCCCTTGTCTTCAAGAAAGCTTCCAACATTCCTATATTGAATATAGCATTATAACCTGCTGCTGAGGGCTACAGCAGTTGTTAATTGCTCTGGCCTATAATGAGGGAGAGGGCCTTTCACAACCAGCATAGCCAGCAACAAAAGGATTGGATAGCTATTAGAACATCTATTGGAATGGTAGAATTTAAGAAAAAAGAAACAGAACGATAAACATTAGTGTTGGAGTAGAAGGCCTATACCAGTCATTATTGGCCCTGAACCACTCCATTGTCTTCAATTGAGCTCCAATGTCGTAATATAGCCTAAAACCCCTGCCGAGGGCTACACTAGTTGTTAGAGGCCCTGAAGTGGCTCGGGCCTGTAACGAGAGAGAGATTCTTTAACAACAAGTGTAGCCCAAGGAAGAAGGGTTATAAGGCTATTAGAACATTCAACCCACTTAGGGTAGATTGTTCTAAATTAAAAATGGAGAAATAAAGACAAACATTGGATTGTTGGAGCAGAAGAATTATACCAGCCATTATAATCCCAGAGCTACTTCACTGTCTTCAATAAAGCCCTCAACATTTCATTATTCTAAGACAGCTTTACAGATGCCATTTGAGGCCTATACCAGTTGTTAAAGCATTTGTAAAAGAAAATACAGACAATTTGGGTAGTGCATAAAAGTCTAACAGGCATTTTCCTAATCAGTGGAAAAGACTTCACCTCTGATCAGCTGTGTTACGTTATGTTATTTAAATGTGTGAGGCGCACAGCTACCCCAAGGGGTATCCCGGCGCCGACAGGTAGGGAGAAGAATAATAAGTAGGGAGTTACTGATTGAATAACCAAGTCTTCACTTGTCTACGAAAACTATTAAGGACAGTTTCCTCTCGTATAAAGATAGGAAGAGAGTTCCACAAGGAGGGTCCCTAAAAAGAAAAGGACCTACCGCCCATCCTGGTAAGTTTAATTTTGGGGATATCAAATTTAGACTGTCCAGCAGAACGCAAAAGACGAGAAATTGTGTACAGCAGTATTGAAGATTGCAAGCATTGTGGGGCTGTTCCAGATTTAATTTTAAACATAAAGCTCATGTCTTTAAATGTAATACAGTTCTCTACTTTAAGCCAGTGTAGTTTGCAAAGAGAGTTGGTTGCTGACACCATCCTGGGTACCTGAAACAGCAGCCTAGCAGCTGCGTTTTGCACCACCTACAGCCTTTGTATTATGGATTTATTAGAGCCTAAGTATAGAACATATCATAGTCCAGCCTGGTCGTAATCAAGGCCTGAATCACAGTATGTTGAACAGAGAGGGGTATCATCCACAACATTTTCTTCAACCATCTCAGAATGGTAAAGCAGGTTGCAGCCACCCTAGTGATTTGTTGTTTAATTGACAGGTGGTCATCAATGATGATACTCAGGTTGCAAACTTGATGTACCGGCTGGGGTAGAGTGCCCATTTCAGTGGGCCAGTGTTGAGATCCCCAGAGGTCCTGCTCTTTTCCTAAGATCATAACTTCAGATTTAGCTCCATTTAGTCTGACTACGTTGTTTTGCATCCATGATGCAATTTTTCTCAGACCTAGCTGGAGAGCAGATAAATCAGATCCCTTGGATAAAGTAAGGGAAAAGATTATCGGCGTGTCATCAACATAGGATAAATGGGACAACCCCGCCTCTCCGGCAATATATGCCAACGGGCAAACATAGACATTGAACAGCAAGGGACTCATCACCGAGCCCTGGGGTACTCCATAAGGAGATCAATGGTTATTAGAGCTTGCCGAGGTAGAGAAAACCTGAAAAGTTCGATCAGCTAGGAAAGGGCTAAACCAATATAAGGCTGAGCCTTCAAGGCCTAAGGAATGCAAGGCTTTCAGCAGGACCGTGTGAGACACTGTGTCGAAAACAGCACTAAGATCAAGTAAAATGAAGGCCACAGTGGTCCAAATACTGTCTCAAAAGTTCGGTAACAACAAGTAAAGTAGATTCTGTGGAGAATACTGCTTTAAACCTAGACTGAGAGGGGTGAAGAACATTTTCAGACTCAATTAAAGAAGTCAGCTGGGAATCTACATGTTTTGCAAGAACTTGGAGAAAACCGGGAGCAGAGAAATAGGACCGAAATTTGATGGCATTGAAGCATCCGCATTAGGTTTCTTTAAAAGAGGGAGCACCATGGCATGCTTTCATTCTGGGGGAACAAAACCTTCCTGTAAAGAGGCATTAAGAAGGTCCATTATCAACCGGAGAGTGGGCGCCTCAAGCTGGTTCACCAGGGAGCTAGGAAGAAGGTCACTAGGAGAGCCTAATTTAATGCTAGCCAAGAGACGACTAAAAGTGCTAGGTTCTAAAAAGGGGCCATGCTTCCAGCCTGATGATGGATTTGACATTATCCTGGATCTGGGACACCCTGTACTAGCAATAGTAGGTATGGTGTTGGAAGTATGTCGGGAACTTAGTAGGTTATCATAGGATAGAGCAGAATACATTTTCTCAACTTTCTCCACAAAGAAGTAAGCGAGGTTCTCGCATTACATTCCAGTTAAGGCGCAAGGGTAGTCTGAGTATTAGAACCAGATAGTTCTTTAACTACCTTAAAAAGGGTTTTTTGGGCATTGCCAAGCTCGAGAAACTTTATGAGAGGCAAACTCAGCCCGAGCTGCTTTACATAGAATATGATAGTCACTTACTGCCCCTTTGTGACCGGTATTTTTGCATTTGGGATGCATCATCCGAAATGCAAAAATTGCAATTAAAGTAATCGCAAATTTGCGATTACTTGAAATTTTGATTACATTTAAGGAACTGCAAATTGCGATGCCTCAAATGCAATGCATGATGATATTTAAAATAGCATTCTCGCTATTAGAGGATGCTAGTTACCGTCTAATGAAACTTGATGGTAATTAGCGAAAACTTTGAAAAATGCACTTGTAAGAACTGGGGTCACCAGTTCCCCGGGGAGTAGCTTGGCCCGAGCAGGTATGCACCCGAAAGCTTAGGTGTAAAGTGACCATACAGCACACACATCCACTGAGACAGGGATTGCACACAATGACTGAGACCACACCAGTGAGTTTGAGTAAAAATCAAATAGCTTTTATCTAGAGCAGCGTCAGGGTAATCAATAATCACAGTATCTCCATTTCCTCAAAGCAATTCATCAGAGCATTTCATAAAGGCATTTCATCAAAGTTAGACATTTATCAATAACCATGGCATCAGGGGAATAAAGGCTTCATTAATCTGCTGTAAACATCTCATCATGTAGGAGAACTAACATCCTACCCAGTAAGCCAACATTTCATTAGGCTAGAATAAACACTTCAGGTAGCAAGAATGAGCATGTCATTAAGTAAAACATTTCATGAAGAATAGGAAAAGCATTTCAGGGTAACAGGGATCAACAACTCATTAGATGGGAATAACCAACTCCTTGAGCAGAAGTACATTTCATTTAAGGTTAACCCTGTGTAAGGCTAGGGTGAGCATTTCATTGGGCCAAATATGGACAATCCCTTAATCCGGGCCCAGCAGTAGCTAATAATCAACTTTACCCCAGGCAGGGGTTATCTCTCATGGCCCCGCAGTCATCAGAGGGCTTTATCCACGGTCTGACCCAGTTCAGGGGCCTTCTTTGGCTACTTAGGGCCAATCGGGCCCAACAACAGTCTCCCGCGGGGAGGGGCGATCTCGGAGCCTCCCCAAGGGTTTACCTTTCTTCTTCGCCCCCCCCCCTCGGGGCCCGTGCTGAGGTTGCGGCGCGACGGCAGAAGGAGGGGGCTCACGCTGACGCCGGAGCCCCCTTCACCGGTATTTCCAGCCTTGGCAGGGACTAGGCCGATCAGGGGAGGCCCGCGCGGCTCCGGTGCTCTTCCTGGGCCTCCCTACCGCCCCGTTGTTGCTCCGGTGTTCTGGGGTTTCCCTCGGTGCGCCTTACGGACCCGGAAACATTCCGGTCGCAGCCCAGTGGGGTTGTGAAGCCGGTTGCCAATGGCAGCGCGGCCGGCTAGGGGCGCGATCACCTGGACCAATGGCGGGGCAGCAATGGCGTGTGCCGAGCCCCAGAGCCAATCCAAGGCTCGCTTGCCGGGGCACGGCCACACGGCCAATCCCTGCGCGGCGTTGGCGGGGTGGGCCCGTGACACGGCCGATGCCCCCGTCACGTGAGGATGGGTTGAGGCTTAAGGCCTCGTCGGGCCTAGTGCGGCCTAACGTGGACTGCAGCGGAGACCTACCTCAGACTCCGGGGGCCGCCGCGGGGATTCAACACTCCTGGGCCGGGCGAAGCCCTCAGCAACACGGCGACGGACCTCTCCTGGACCCAGGGGCTGCCGAGGGGACAGCGGTGATGAGGTGAGGACAGCGCAGTTGAGGGTGCTTCAGGAATGCTCACAGCGCTTGGCCTGCGTAGCGCCTCGTGGGTCAGGGGAGCGCTTGAGGGGGTTGAACAGTTCCGGCAGTAACGCTGGTGGCACAGCGCTCGGGGAGACCTTACAGCGCTTTCTTAGTACAGCAGTTCTGGGGTCGACAGCGCTCCCTAAAACACCGCAATACCGGCAGTCTACAGCGCTTACTGGGCAATTAAGGCAGTTCATGCAGCTTAAGCCAGACAGGCCACACAAACAGTAGCAGGACAAGCAATTAAGGCAGTTCAGGCAAGGCAGGACAGCGCTGGGGGCACAGGTTGAGGCACGAGCGCAGAGATGGCAAAGCCCAATACCTCGTTGATCCCCAGTATTCCTATGGGCAGTTAAGTTTCTTCTTGGCGCTTGGTGGTTCTGGTGCCCTTTTGTGGAAGCAGATTTTTAGTTTCTTGAGAAAAGGGGGGGGTTGAGTTGTCAGGCTGCTGACAGTATTCCTCAGCAGGTCACTGCAGGTGGTCCCTGGGTTCCCCTCCCGCCGGGCCAGATCAGTGGGCTAGTTCAGTGTTAATCACACAGCTTGGTGGGCAGCGCCTAAACCCTTTCACCCCCAGTGGTATAGGTTCCTGACTAGGCCCTACCGCCTAAGTCTCCTGCGTAGGGTCCCCCAGGTCAGTGATGCCCCAACTGACTAAAAACTTTCTCTCCTTTCTTTATATATGCCCAGGTCAGGTGACCACTCTCTGAGGTGGCTAAAGCAGACCCCGCCCCTATTCTAGAAGGTTCCAGGAGCTTCCCTACTCTAACTATGGGCAGGCAAGGCAGGCTGGTTTGGCAACAATGTTCAAGGGTTCCAGCCAGCTCCTGGCAACTAGGGTGCTACACAAAAAGACCATGCTGCAGTAGCAGGGGCCTGTGGCAGCCATGTTTGAAGTAGAGAGCACCTGCACCTTAGCATTGATTAGCAATGGGAAGGTGCGCGGAGACCTAAGGCCAACAAAAAAGAAGGTGGGAAAAATGAAGCAAGGGCGAAAAAATAGGAAAAGACCACCCTAGGACTGAGAGGTCTAACAGCACTAAAGTGCATTTTTCAAGGTTCGACACCCACATGCCCTTGGGGCATGTGTGTGCGTAACATGTGTTCACTTAGCAATTTCAGGGGTGCTACAGGGTGTCATCTTGGAACTGTAGCACCCTTGAAATTGCATGCGCAATTTGCGAGTATCTATTGGGTACTCGCAAATTGCGCGTGCACTTCCCATTCATTCCTATGGGAATCTAGGCCCATAGGAATGAATGGGAAGCAATTCCTTAATTGTGACTTGTAATTTGCGAGTCGCAATAAAGGAATTTGTAGGATTCGCTAATTTTTGTGTGATTTCTACATGCATAGCCTATAGCGAAACTATAAATGCGATTCCTTAAAAATCGCAATTAATGATTCGCTATTGGCTATTTTGATGCATGTGCAACTTAGAGCCCTTTTGTAGGCTATCTTAGCATCTGTCTTGTAGTATTTCCTCCATTGCCTTTCCAGATTTTTACATTTAGATTTCTCAATCTTGAGGTTCTATGTAAACCAGGGGAAGGCAGTCGATGGTTACCTAATCATTTATCGGACAGAAAGACAGGTGTCTACTGCATGAGAGATCCATCTTTGGATGCAACCCAGATCTGATGTAGCAAGCTTTTTTATAGATGGTCTAGAATGATGTAAAAATGATTTAAGGCTCCAACATTGAGCTTGGCCCAATGTCTGACTTCAAGTTTAGGTCCGGCCGTGACTGCCAGGTGCCGGCTGCAGCTTTTGGTAGACAGGTAATCGCAAAAAGGTCAGACCAGCACAAGGGGAAAGCAGGGGGGCAAACAAGATCTGACAGACAGGAAAAAATAGGATCAAGCAAGTGGCCTGCAACATGGGTGGGACCTGAATTACAAACATGAAAATTCATTGCTTCAAGATCAGCAATGAAAGCCGCGCTTTTAGTGCATGCAGAATCCTCCAAATTAAGATTCAGGCCACCCAAGATGGTAAAATTAGCAGCATTCAGAACATGGGAGGTTATCAGGTCCAGCTGGGACCGGAGGGTGATACACTAGTGTACCAGACAATGTGAACTTAGGTGTGGGTGTGAGTTTAAATAACAAAGCTTCACAGTCATTTGCAGGTAAGTCATCGCAATTGAAATCAATAGAACTTTTATGAATAATAGCAATGCCACCCCCGTTCTTAATGTTCTGCCCTTCCTGAAGATGGAATAATAAGTAGGGAGTGGCACTGCCACACCAGGCCCTGAACTGTCATGTTACCAGATTTCTGTTAGAAAAAAGGCAGCAGGTTGGTTATTAAATAAAAGATCAAAAATATCTGCCATATGCCTCGGGAGCAAGCAACAGTTAATGCTGTAAAAAGTAAAGTCTTGGTATGGTGGAAGTACACCTAAGTGTGTAATTTTCCCTGCTAAAGTAGTGTCAGTCAAGAGTGCAGGTTAGCACACTAGGGGCAGAGATCCGTCTTGACAGACAGTTAGCAGTGCCCTTAGAGGGGAACCTACAGTGCTGGCAGTTGCAGAATGTAATGTTGTATCCATGTATTTTAGAGTCCATCACCACCCCCTTTTTGTAATTATTTTGGCCACCATGAGTGTGGAAGGGTATGCTCAGACATGAGTCCCTTGCTCATTGCACCATCAGGATTCAAGCAAGCCGGGCCGAAGACGGCTGTAATGCCAGAAACCGGTCCCCGGAAGCTTGTTTCCTTTCCAGTGAAGAATTGGCTTGGTAGTTTGGTCTGCCCTGTTCCCATTATGCACTGGGCCAGTGTTAGACCTGGCATCTTTGGCGTGGTTTCCCCCTATCTTTTTGCCTCTACCTCCTGTATTTTTGATGCTGTGCTGGATTTCGTTTTTGCTGGTTTAGATGCTTTGGACACTCTGCCACTGCTGATCAGTGCCAGAGTGTAAGTGCTCCCTGTGTAAATTGTTATTCGGATTGCATATACATGTTTGGCATGTTTGTATCACCATGAAGTCCCTAGTAAAGTGCACTGGGTGTGCCAGGGCTGGTGATGACAAATGCTACTAGTAGGCCTGCAGCACTGATTGTGCCACCCACAGGAGTAGCTCTAAAATGGTGTCTCAGGCCTGCCACTGCAGTGCCTATGGGCAGTTTAGAACTGCCATGTCCTCCTGGCCAGTGTCCCCACTGACCAGGCCTAACCCTTCCCTTTTTGTGCACATCAGCCACCCCTATGGAAGGCCCAAGGTACCCCCCTGGGCAGGGTGCAGTGTATGTGAAAGGTAGAGCATGTACTGATGCAGGTAACATGTTCTGGTAGTGAATTACAGCCATTTTCGTTTTTCACTATTGTAAGGCTATCTTGCTCCATAGATTAACATGGGGGATGCTGGCTACAGTGGTTAACAGCATTTCTTCTCATAGGAACAAGATAGGACATAAGTATCTAGTATCCCTGAACTCAGAATTTAATAACACATCTTTTAGGAAAGGTTGTTTTTAAATCCTGGGTTTGAGAACAGCACTTTTAGAAAGTTTCTGTTCTCTTGTCTAACCCTTCTGTGTGCCTGGGCCTGTTTGTGTATTGACTGTCTGGTTTGTGGGTGACAGGGGCTGGGGAATTCCCCAGCAGGATGGATGAGTCAGCACTAGGCTGAATGACTGCAGTTGCAACTGGAGTGGTGGGAGGAGTTAGCACCTGGGCTGAATAGGGCTGTGCCTGCCTTCCACAATGCTGGCTCCACCCCCCTGCTGGGCGGCTGAGGACCCTGCCCCTCACTCTGAAAGGAAAGATGCAGCCAGCAAAACAAAGTGCTCAGGATCCACCCAGAACTGGTTCAGACCGGGCTCAGGGCCCACATGCACCAAGAGAACAAAGACTTTAGGGGTGTAAGTACAGGACCCCTGACAACAGAAAATTAGATCATCCTGGAAATCAAGAAGGAACCTCTGCCAAGGAGAAAGCTGAAACTGAAGAAGGAAGATTGTCCTGCTGTTGCTCTGCTGGACTGACCTGTTACTTTGCTGCCAAGGAGAGGGGAAGGACTTTGCTGCTGAGCTGTGTCCCCTGTCTTGAAGGAATCTCCAAGGGCCTGAGAAGAGCTGGCTCCCTGTTTTGAAGTCCCAGGAACAAAAGGACTTCACCCCCAGCTTCCCTGAACTCTGCTGAGAGAGTTCTGTCCTTCCTAGAGTGCTTGATCCAGTTGTGGGGCCTCTGGAAGTTGTACCTGAGCTGGGAAGCTTGAAACTGAGCTTGAGTGACTTTTGAAACTGAAAAGTGTTGCATCGCTCGCTTGCGGAGCGCATCCCCGACAGTGCGAGAAGTTTCCCGCCGCTACGGAGGTCGAGATCGTCGCAGCGCCTGACGCCGCTGCCAGAGACGTCGCATCCTTCGTTTGGGGGACGCACCAGACCGGTGCGGGAGAATCGAACATCGCTGCGAGTATCGTCGCAGAGCCTGTCGTCGCTGGGTGAGAACGCCGCACCGCTTGCTTGCGGACCGCATCACGTCGCTGCGAGCATCGTCGCAGAATCAACGCATCGAGGAGCTGCGAGAGAGAGGATCCCCGTTGGACCGCGCATCGTCGCCCCGGAGATCGTCGCAGCCCCTACGAGATCGTCGCATCGTGCCTTTGCGAGAACAGACTTCCTACGGAACCTACGCACCGGAATCCATACAAGTGGCCTTCCTCTCCATACAGACCGGATTCGTCGCAACACGCCCGCTGCTGCAGCGGGGCTGTCGCATCGCCTCCCCAGGGTCTCAGGAGCAACGCATCGCTTGTTTTCCACCGCACCAGCTTCTGCTTTTGGAACTTTGTTGCAACTAAAAGGTACTGTGAGTAAACGTGACGCAACTGTGAACTTTTCACGCATCAGTAGAGAATTCTATCGCAACGTAGAGAATTCTAACGCAACCTTAAGAACTCTTTTTGAAACCATATTCTTGAACTGTGTATGTTGGATTTTTGTCGTTTTGGTCTTGTGTAGTTTAGATTAAAAATACCTTTATTTTTCTAAACTGTTGTGGAGTCAGTTTGTGGTGTTTTCACTGTGTTACTGTGAGTGTTGGTACAAATACTTTACGCATTGCCTCTGGTTAGCCTAGACTGCTCGTGCCAAGCTACCTAGAGGGTGAGCAGGGGTTATCTCAGAGGGTTATCTCCTTGCCCTGACTAGAAGCAAGGGTCCCTATTTGGACAGTGGTACCTACCTCTGCCAACTAGAGACCCCCAGATCTAACATTGGTGGTCAGGCGGTGGGATTTGAACTTGTATTTGTACTTGACCCACAGTAATTGGTGTACATCACTAGTGAGTGCAGACCACTACGTCACCGCATACTACTGGTTTTTGGTTTTAATTTTTCTATTTTTGAGTAACTCTTCAAAGCATCATGTCTGCGAAAGGAAAGGCACTCAGTGAGGGGGCAGAAGCAGAATTAGAGTTTTGCATTGAGGATTTGTGTTCATACAAAGTTGAGCAACTAAGGAAATTCTGCCTTGAGTTTGAGTGCCCCATAAAAAGCGCCTACAGAAGGGAGGAGCTGCAGAGAATCTTGAAAGCCCATTGGGAGGCACAAGAAGGAGATGATGTGGATGTAGAAAATGGTTTTCAAAGCACAGAGTTGCCAGTGGGCAGAGTAGGCTCAGGAGCTGGCAGCAACCACTCCGGTAGGGGCCTCACCCCAGAAGAGTTACAAGAAAATCAGAGAATGAGAGAATATGACTTGGAAGTCATGAAAATGAAACTGAGGCAATTGGAATTGGAGAAAGAAAGGGCAGCGGAAGACAAGAGAGAGGCTCGTGCCCTAGAGGAAAATAAATTGCTTTTGGCTCATGAGTTGAGCATGAAAGAACTGGATCTTAAAGCCAAGGAGGTGGATGCCAGTTCAAATGGTGGCAGCGCGCAGCCAGTGCATGGGGGTAAAGTATATATTCCCAAGGACCTGGTACAGAATTACCATAGGGGTGAGGATATTTATGCCTGGTTCACTTCGTATGAAATTGCATTGAAGATGAATGGTGTGCCTGATCAGCATTGGGGGGCGGGCCTGTGGAAACATTTTGAGGCTTCTGGGAGGGGTGCTCTAGAGCCCTTAGAATTAGCAGGTGCCATGACCTACCCCAATATGAAGGAGGCCTTATGTCTCAGGTATGGCCTTACCCCAGAGCAGTACAGACTGCAGTTTAGGAACTCCAAGAAGAGAGAGTCTGAGACTTGGATGGAGTGTGTGAATTTGTACTCGCGTGCACTGGAAGGTTGGATGAAGGGCAGTAAAGTAACTGATTTTAAGGGGTTGTTGCATTTAATCAGTTGGGAGCACTTGAGTAGTCTTTGTGTTCCAGAGCTGCGCCAGCATCTTTTAGACAGCAAGCTGACAGACCCCATTGAGCTTGCTAAGGAGGCGGACCGCTGGACCAGTACCAGGGTCCACAGAGGAATTGTGGGTACCACAGCCAAAGGTGGGCAGGGTCCCCAGCAGAAGAGTGGGGGGGACAAGGGTAATCAAAAGGAGTTCTCAGAAGGGCCCCAAAATAGTTCCCAGGGAAAGGAATCCCAACCCCCCAAACCTAAGCAGCCATGGCCCTCTAAGGGCAGGCGGGACAATAAAGACAACAGGGGCCCACCTACCTGCTATCACTGCAATGAGGTGGGCCACATAGCTCCAAAATGTCCCAAGAAGAAGCAAGCACCCACTGGTGCCCCCGCCCCAGCGTTAGCTAGTGTAGCTTTGGGAGGGGATTTGGTTTCTAGTGATTGGGGGGAGCTAGCAGTTATGACCCTTGTCTCTCTAGGAGACCAAGAGGTGGTCCAGGAAACCTTACTGCCCTCTAACACTAAGAAATATGGGCAGAAGGTGACCATCAATGGGCAGGAGATTGAGGCTCTGAGAGACACAGGAGCCAGCGTGACATCCGTGAGGTGTCAGTGGGTGTCTCAAGAGCAAATCATCCCGGGTGTACTCCGCCCTGTAGTGGCAGCTGACAGTTCAGTGCGCTTCAGCAAGCTGGCACGTGTTCCCTTTGAATGGGGGGGAGTCTCTGGTCTTTTGGAGGTAGTTGTCAGTCATGCCTTGCCTGTAGACTGTCTGTTAGGTAACGACCTGGAGAGTTCTCCATGGAAGGATGTAGAACACAGAACTCACTTGGAGATGTTGGGTTTGCCTGCATGGATCTGTGTGTCCACACGTGCTATGACAGCCAGTAGGGGGGAGTCAGCAGAACTGGAGCCTGAAACAGTGGCCCAGAGACCTGCCAGGAGAGGAAGCGGCAGGGGGCACGGGAAACCAGCCCCAGCCATTCCCACGGTCCAGGAGGAAGCAGAACCTGAGGGGGATGCCCTGGAACCTACAGGGGAACAGGTAGCCGAACTGGGAGACTTGCCTGAGCTGACCCATTGGCAGCAGGAAGGTGGTCCCTCCAGGGAGGAATTCTGCAAGGCGCAGAAGGAGTGCCCTTCCCTCATTGGTCTGCGGCAACAGGCTGTAGATCAGGCAGCAGGTGGAGCAGCCAGAGATCACTTCATCTACTGGGAAGATGACTTGTTATATAGCGAGCCTAAGTTTGCTGAGCCCGGTGCAGCCGTGTGCTGGTGGTACCCGAGCGCTTCAGAAACTTCCTAATGGGTCTGGCTCATGACGTGCCTCTTGCAGGACATCTGGGGCAAGACAAGACCCTAAACCGGCTTGTCACCCACTTCCACTGGCCCCAGATGAGAAAGCACGTTGGTTCCTTTTGCAGATCTTGCCAAACCTGTCAAGCCAGTGGCAAGACTGGAACAAAGTTGAAGGCACCCCTTCAACCCTTCCCAGTAGTGAGCACCCCTTTCGAGCGGGTGGGCATAGACATTGTAGGGCCCCTGGACCACAAGATAGCCTTAGGCAACAGGTTCATCCTGGTCTTGGTGGACCATGCCACCCGGTACCCGGAAGCAGTCCCTCTCAGGACAATCACAGCACCCGTGGTGGGCCGTGCATTGATGGGGATCTTTTCCCGTGTGGGGTTCCCCAGAGAGGTGGTCTCCGACCGAGGTACCAACTTCATCTCTAAGTACATGAAGTCTCTGCGGAAGGAGTGTGGGGTAACTTATAAGTTCACCACTCCTTACCACCCTCAAGGAAATGGGTTGGTTGAAAGGTTCAACCGCACCCTGAAAGGTATGATTATGGGCCTAGCGGAGCCCATGAGACGCAAGTGGGACGTCTTGTTACCATGCCTGTTGTTTGCCTACAGGGAGGTGCCTCAGAAGTCCTTAGGGTTCAGTCCCTTTGAACTCCTGTATGGCCACCCTGTTAGAGGACCTCTCTCACTGGTGAAGGAGGGTTGGGAAAAGTCCCGTGGGAAAACCCCCCAGGATGTGTTCAGCTATGTGCTGGCCATCCGCAACCAGACACAACGCTTCAGGAAGATCGCTCAGGCGAACCTGGAAGCAAGCCAGGAAGAAATGAAAAGATGGTACGACCAGAATACCACTCTGGTCGAATTTCAACCTGGGCAGGAAGTGTGGGTGATGGCGCCAGTGGAGCCCTGTGCGCTCCAAGACAAGTGGACTGGGCCATATGAGGTGGTGGAAAGGAAGAGTGAGGTAACCTACCTGGTTAACCTGAAGACTCCCAGGCAGCCCCTGAGAGTCTTGCATGTGAACCGCCTCAAACCACACTTTAAGAGGTCTGAAGTAACCATGCTCCTGGCTACAGATGCAGGAATGGAAGAGGATAGTGATCCTCTCCCTGACCTCCTGGCAGTTAAGGAGCAAGATGGGTCAGTGGATGGTGTGGTCCTCTCGCCCACCCTGACCCCAGAACAGCAGAGTGACTGTCGCCAAGTGTTGGGTCAGTTCTCCTCCCTGTTCTCCCTGACCCCAGGAGTCACCAACTGGTGCGTCCATGATGTGGACACTGGAGACAGTCTGCCTGTGAAACAGAAATTTTACAGGGTAGCTGACAAGGTCAGGGCCAGCATCAAGGAAGAGGTTTCCAAGATGTTGGCGCTAGGGGTGATTGAGCCCTCCAGCAGCCCCTGGGCTAGCCCAGTGGTCTTGGTACCCAAGAAAGCTGCTACCCCCGGTGGCCCTCCAGAACTCCGGTTTTGCGTGGACTACCGTGGGCTCAATGCGGTCACGAAGACTGACGCACACCCCATCCCCAGAGCTGATGAGCTCGTGGATCGGTTGGGAGCTGCCCAGTACCTCAGTACATTTGATTTGACTTCGGGGTACTGGCAGATTGCATTAACTGATGGGGCCAAAGAGAGGTCTGCATTTTCAATGCCAGAGGGGCACTTCCAGTTCCGTGTCATGCCCTTTGGGTTGAAGAATGCCCCTGCCACATTCCAGAGACTGGTTAACCAGGTACTGACCGGGCTGGAGGAATTCAGCGCCGCATACCTGGATGGCATTGCTGTGTTCAGCTCCACGTGGGAGGAACACCTGCAACACCTCTGCGAAGTGTTGAAGGCTCTGCAAAGGGCAGGCCTCACTATCAAGGCCAGCAAGTGCCAGATAGGGCAGGGATCTGTGGTGTATTTGGGACACCAGGTGGGGAGCGGCCAGGTGGCGCCCCTACAGGCCAAGATTGATACCATTCTGGCTTGGGAGCCCCCCAAGACCCAGACAGAGGTGAGGGCCTTTTTAGGACTCACCGGTTATTACCGACGGTTTGTCAAGGGATATGGCACCATTGTCGCCCCCTTGACAGAACTCACTTCCAAGAAGTTGCCCAAAAGAGTTGACTGGACTGACGCCTGCCAAACTGCTTTTGAAACCCTGAAAACTGCTATGTGCACAGCGCCGGTGCTCAAGGCACCTGACTTTTCCAGTGAGTTCATAGTTCAGACAGACGCTTCAGAGCATGGTGTGGGAGCAGTACTCTCACAAATCACTGAGGAGGGAGGAGACCAGCCGGTAGCCTTCATTAGCAGGAGACTACTCCCCAGGGAACAGAGGTGGAGTGCGATTGAGAGAGAAGCATTTGCTGTGGTCTGGGCTCTGAAAAAGTTGAGGGCCTACCTGTTTGGGACTCACTTCCGTGTTCAGACCGACCACAGGCCCCTCAGATGGTTAATGCAGATGAGGGGTGAGAATCCAAAGCTGTTGAGGTGGTCCATCTCCCTACAGGGAATGGACTTTACGGTGGAACACCGCCCTGGTACAGAACACGCCAACGCTGATGGTCTGTCCAGGTTCTTCCGCCTTAGTGAAGAGAACTCCCAAGAGGGTGGGTAGTTCTCCCCACTTTCAGCTGGAGGGGACACGTGTTAGACCTGGCATCTTTGGCGTGGTTTCCCCCTATCTTTTTGCCTCTACCTCCTGTATTTTTGATGCTGTGCTGGATTTCGTTTTTGCTGGTTTAGATGCTTTGGACACTCTGCCACTGCTGATCAGTGCCAGAGTGTAAGTGATCCCTGTGTAAATTGTTATTCGGATTGGATATACATGTTTGGCATGTTTGTATCACCATGAAGTCCCTAGTAAAGTGCACTGGGTGTGCCAGGGCTGGTGATGACAAATGCTACTAGTGGGCCTGCAGCACTGATTGTGCCACCCACAGGAGTAGCTCTAAAATGGTGTCTCAGGCCTGCCACTGCAGTGCCTATGGGCAGTTTAGAACTGCCATGTCCTCCTGGCCACTGTCCCCACTGACCAGGCCTAACCCTTCCCTTTTTGTGCACATCAGCCACCCCTATGGAAGGCCCAAGGTACCCCCCTGGGCAGGGTGCAGTGTATGTGAAAGGTAGAGCATGTACTGAGGCAGGTAACATGTTCTGGTAGTGAATTACAGCCATTTTCGTTTTTCACTATTGTAAGGCTATCTTGCTCCATAGATTAACATGGGGGATGCTGGCTACAGTGGTTAACAGCATTTCTTCCCATAGGAACCAGATAGGACATAAGTATCTAGTATCCCTGAACTCAGAATTTAATAACACATCTTTTAGGAAAGGTTGTTTTTAAATCCTGGGTTTGAGAACAGCACTTTTAGAAAGTTTCTGTTCTCTTGTCTAACCCTTCTGTGTGCCTGGGCCTGTTTGTGTATTGACTGTCTGGTTTGTGAGTGACAGGGGCTGGGGAATTCCCCAGCAGGATGGATGAGTCAGCACTTGGCTGAATGACTGCAGTTGCAACTGGAGTGGTGGGAGGAGTTAGCACCTGGGCTGAATAGGGCTGTGCCTGCCTTCCACAATGCTGGCTCCACCCCCCTGCTGGGCAGCTGAGGACCCTGCCCCTCACTCTGAAAGGAAAGATGCAGCCAGCAAAACAAAGTGCTCAGGATCCACCCAGAACTGGTTCAGACCGGGCTCAGGGCCCACATGCACCAAGAGAACAAAGACTTTAGGGGTATTAGTACAGGACCCCTGACAACAGAAAATTAGATCATCCTGGAAATCAAGAAGGAACCTCTGCCAAGGAGAAAGCTGAAACTGAAGAAGGAAGATTGTCCTGCTGTTGCTCTGCTGGACTGACCTGTTGCTTTGCTGCCAAGGAGAGGGGAAGGACTTTGCTGCTGAGCTGTGTCCCCTGTCTTGAAGGAATCTCCAAGGGCCTGAGAAGAGCTGGCTCCCTGTTTTGAAGTCCCAGGAACAAAAGGACTTCACCCCCAGCTTCCCTGAACTCTGCTGAGAGAGTTCTGTCCTTCCTAGAGTGCTTGATCCAGTTGTGGGGCCTCTGGAAGTTGTACCTGAGCTGGGAAGCTTGAAACTGAGCTTGAGTGACTTTTGAAACTGAAAAGTGTCGCATCGCTCGCTTGCGGAGCGCATCCCCGACAGTGCGAGAAGTTTCCCGCCGCTACGGAGGTCGAGATCGTCGCAGCGCCTGACGCCGCTGCCAGAGACGTCGCATCCTTCGTTTGCGGGACGCACCAGACCGGTGCGGGAGAATCGAACATCGCTGCGAGTATCGTCGCAGAGCCTGTCGTCGCTGGGTGAGAACGTCGCACCGCTTGCTTGCGGACCGCATCACGTCGCTGCGAGCATCGTCGCAGAATCAACGCATCGAGGAGCTGCGAGAGAGAGGATCCCCGCTGGACCGCGCATCGTCGCAGCCCCTACGAGATCGTCGCATCGTGCCTTTGCGAGAACAGACTTCCTACGGAACCTACGCACCGGAATCCATACAAGTGGCCTTCCTCCCCATACAGACCGGATTCATCGCAACACGCCCGCTGCTGCAGCGGGGCTGTCGCATCGCCTCCCCAGGGTCTCAGGAGCAACGCATCACTTGTTTTCCACCGCACCAGCTTCTGCTTTTGGAACTTTGTTGCAACTAAAAGGTACTGTGAGTAAACGTGACGCAACTGTGAACTTTTCACGCATCAGTAGAGAATTCTATCGCAACGTAGAGAATTCTAACGCAACCTTAAGAACTCTTTTTGAAACCATATTCTTGAACTGTGTATGTTGGATTTTTGTCGTTTTGGTCTTGTGTAGTTTAGATTGAAAATACCTTTATTTTTCTAAACTGTTTTGGAGTCAGTTTGTGGTGTTTTCACTGTGTTACTGTGAGTGTTGGTACAAATACTTTACGCATTGCCTCTGGTTAGCCTAGACTGCTCGTGCCAAGCTACCTAGAGGGTGAGCAGGGGTTATCTCAGAGGGTTATCTCCTTGCCCTGACTAGAAGCAAGGGTCCCTATTTGGACAGTGGTACCTACCTCTGCCAACTAGAGACCCCCAGATCTAACAGCCAGGGACAGACTAATTTGCATATAGCCAGGTTCTGAACTGGGATGGTGCAGTGAGCTAAAAAACGGTGATGGATCAAGCCCTGATCTGTTGACTGGGTAGGAGTGTTCTGATTAACTCAGATACTCTGTCCATCACCACCCCCTTTTTGTAATTATTTTGGCCACCATGAGTGTGGAAGGGTATGCTCAGACATGAGTCCCTTGCTCATTGCACCATCAGGATTCAAGCAAGCCGTACTTTTTTCAATGCAAGTTAATGTGAGATGGGATACATGATGTAACATAAACCTACAGATAGGCACTAATGAACAGGTACCAGGCCCTTCTTGTGGGAAGAATGAGAGAAGGCCTTGAAAGTGGATACATGTATCACCAGCAAGAGAGGGCTCTACTGTTTTCTAAAATATTCGCCTCGGTGGGCCATCTTCAGAACGATGCTACACTTACAAGTACAGTTTAGCTAAAATGTGCAATGTAAATCACAGGAGAGCAAAATGGAAAGATATTTAAAACGCATATGTGTGCAATAACGCTACGGTTTTAATGGGCTTCAAAAGGGCACAGACACAAAATATGAATTGAATAATAAAATATAGCAGCACACATTAAGGAACATATGTCGATTTGCATTAGAACATATACGTAAGTTGCCATGGCTTTGTGCCTATAATGAGGGAGAGGGCCCTTTAACAACCAGCATAGCCCTTAGTGGAAGAGGTGTAAGGCTGTTAAAAGAGTTCACCCACTGAGAGTGGAATGTTTTAACAAAGGAGAAAAAGAAAAACATTGCAGCCATTATTGTCCCAGACAAACTCCATTGCCCTGCGTGGAGCTTTACACATTTCAGTGCACTAATAACCTGCAGTCCACAGATGAGGGGTATATTAGTCGTGAAAAGCATGTAACCCACATTACAGAGTGAGCAGAAGACAAGGATTAGAAACAGTATGCCAAGCCAAGTCTGTCTATGACACAGATGTATAAAACAAAAAGTATGCAGTCTGCACAAAGTCTGGACAATTAATTACTTTTGAGACAGCAATGTATAACTTGCCAATCCTTTATTTTCTTGATATCCTTTCTATCCTTTTACATGATTTTATATCTTTCATTTTTCAGCATCCTGTTCAATGTTCATTTATTTTCAATCAAGTGAGCATGAACGGGACAGGAATAAAATAGGAGTAAATAGTTGTGTCAAAAACATTAACATGTTGACGGGGACCAGAATATTGTGCAGACTGTCCGAATGAGGGTCAATAATTGAATGATGTAAACAGATGACTTGCTACGTTTATAGCGTGATAACGTACTGTAGCTAATTCTCATCAATGAAAAGTGAGTAGTCTTTTAGAATTGAGGTTTTACGTTTTTAATCTGTAAAGTGCTTTACTTGAATTCATATTTTAAATGGAAAATAAAATAATTTAGATGTGCAAATGTGTTCGAAATGGCTGTTTACGGATTTCATTAGCATGTGGCAGCTATGACCAGGTCCACAATTAATGATTGCCAGATGGGATCATGTCCAGAATAAATTATTATCAACTGGATTTATAGTCCATTATAATTCATTATCAGCTAATCAAAGAGTATAACAATGAATTGCCTAATCGTCTTAGACTCGGAGCAATTAATTGGCGGACTTTATAATGCCCAGAACAATTCATTGCCAAGAGGTATCATGCTCAGAATAATTAATTGCCAGCTGTGATAATGTCCAGAAGAAATATTTTCCAACTGGTGTAATGTCCAGAATGATTCATTGCCAGCATGTGTTAGACCCTCAACATGCCATTGCCATCTAGAGGTGAACGCAAAATAATTCTAAATCATGAAAGTGAATAATTCATCAACTGCTTAAATCAAGACCATGATAATGTACTTCCAGTCGGTATCATTCCTAAGAAAAAATTAATTACCAGTGGATAGAATCCATTAGAACATGGTGCAAGCTTTGTACAGTACACAAAAAAACAATTCACACTTCACTATCATCTAGTTCAGAGACTCTCATTTTTATCGACCTCAATACAATTAACTTTATGTCAAACTGTTGAGAGACAAACACGTGACCTCAGGATCCAGATAGCTGTTGGAAGCAGCTGTTTTAAGCGGATGTATGACGTTACGACGCATACTTTTACAACGCCTACCTTTACAACGCGATTTTTACAACGCAGGATCCTTTACAACGAATGTCTTTACAACGCATGATATTACATCGCAGATGCCTTTACAACGCATGGCATTACAGCGTAAGTATAGGTAAGTATATAATATTATTTAAAAATGTAATTAATTAAAATTAATTTAATTTAATTTAATTTAATTTTTATTTTACTTTAATTTTCTTATTTTTTAAAATATATATATTTTTTAAAAAGAAGGTAGGTGTTTTAAAATAATATTCTAACTCCATAGGGGAGTAATACTAGGGTAAGTGCTGGATAGTATAGGGGTAAAAATTGCTATTCTAACTCCAGGGGGGGTGTAATGTCCTATTACTTACCGGTAATCTTCATTACTCCTGGTCCCGTTGACCTCGTCCCATTCCTTAAAATATGGAGATAACCATCTCCATGACAGAAAAAAAGAAAAGGAGCATGCTGGGATACCCTGCCCGCTCCCTCCCACTGGGAGTACATAAGCAGTACCATCCCAGCAGGCAGCCTGAAAACACCAAGCCAACAAAAGGAAGGCCGGCCGCAAGGGAGGGAGGGAGGGAAGTAAGGAATGGGACGAGGTCAACGGGACCAGGAGTAATGAAGATTACCGGTAAGTAATAGGACATTACCCCCAGGTCCCTCCTGACCTCGTCCCATTCCTTAAAATATGGAGAATACCAAAGCAGAGAACCCGGCCTTCCGGAACCCCACCAACAACAAGGGCACCAGACCAAAAAGACAGAACCCCACAGGCCTGAACCAAGACCCCAAAGGCCAGAAGGGGAACGGCAAGCAGAAGGGAGGCACAGAAGCAGAGCCAAGCCCCCAAGGGAGCAAACAGAGGAGCCAAATCCAAGGCCCCTCCCACCACGACCAAAGGAAGACCAGGAGAAGCGCACGCGCCCCAACAGAGAACGGAGCCAGGAAAGGGCAAACAACCAGCGAGAAGCCCCCAAGGGCGAAGCCCCCAAGGGCGAAGCCCCCGAACCCAGGCCGTCAAACAAACAGGGACCAACAGGCCAACCCAGCCCAAAGGAGAAGGGCAGAAAAGAACAGCCAGCACAGGGCGGACGAACCGAAGGAACAGGAAGGAACAAAGCAGAGGGACAACCCCAACACAGCAGGGGAAGCCCCCAGCAGAACCGAAAGCAGGGCAGCAACAGGGAACCACAGGGGAACCAGGCCACAGGGCAGGACCAACCAAAGACAACCCCGCAGAGACGCCGCAGAGCAGCAGCACCCAAAAGGCCAACCAACCGGGAAAAGAACCCGGCGCCCCAAAAACGACCAAGACCGGGGCAAAAACGAGGGCGCAGCCAAGAAAGACAACAAAGGCCCACACGGAACCAGGGAAACCAAAACCCCAGAACCGGACAGGAGGAACCAACCCCCAGGAGGAAAAAAGGAGACACCATGGAACCACCAAAGGCGAAACCCCAAAGGCAGAAGGCCAACAACAAGGCCCACAGCCCAACCCCAAGAAACCAGCCGCAGAACAGGCCAGCCAGCCAGCCAGGAGGCGCACAACACCGCACCACCAGGACCCAAAAAGAGAGGCAAAAAGGAACCCCCAACCAGGAAGGAGCGCAGGTAGGGCACAACAGCCAACCACCGCCAAACCTCCCAGAGAAAGGAGAAGCAGAGGAAGGAAGCACTGAGCCCACACAAGGGAACCCGCGCCACAGCCAACCGAAGGGAGCTGACCCAGAAAGGACCGAAGACCAACCCAGGACCACGACAAAGCCCAAGAGAAGGAGCAGCCAGGAAAGGAACCCAGCAGGGACCCCGAGCAAAGAAGGGCCCCACAGCACAAAGCCCAACCGAAGCAAGCCAAGAGGCGCACCAGACACCCAAAAGCAAAAGCGAACAGGATGCCAAAACAGGAACCGGAAAGGCAACACCAACAGAGGCAGAGCCCCGGCCCCCAGAGCACACGGGAAAAAACCCGGCACCGAAAGCAAAAGGACCGGAGCCCAAAGAAGCCCAAGACGCACCACACAACAAGGGAGCGGGAAGGGACACCCCAGCACCAACGAGAGGGCAAAGGGCACAGGCCGAAAACAGCCCGCGCTGGGGCACAGGACCAACGCCAGGCCCCCCCCAAAGCCCCAAACCTGAAGCAAAGCCAACCGCAACCCAAGGCAGAGCGAGAGGGACGGGAAGCAGAAACCCGGCAACACACCAGGGGAGGCAGACACCCAAACCCCACAAGGAGCAAAAGGCACGGCCAACAGGGCAGGGCACAAGAGGGGAAACAGGCCAGCAGGCAAGAAGAAACCCGAGCCAACATCACCAAAAAGGCCAAGACCCACCAGCACAAAGGAAGGGCACAACAAACCCAACCCCCCCCCCCCCCCGGAAACCAGGGGGAGACACCACCAAAAGGCAGACACCCCGAGCACGGGGCAAGCAAAAGCACCCGAAGTGAGCAAAAAGCGCCCAACCGGGAAACCCAAAGGCAGGCAGGCTGGCACCCAGACAGGTACCCACCCCACACCACCAACAGAAGGGCAGGAAACCAAGGGACGAAAGGAAGTGCAGAGAGGCCCCACACCTCGGGAGACCGACACCCAAAACCCAACAGCAGGGAAAGCGCACAGCACAGCCAGGACCGGCAGACAGGGAGAGGCACAGGAGCCCCACCGAAGGCAGAGCCAACGACCCAGCCCCCACCGGAGGCAACAGAGGCAAGCAAAGCAAAGCCCCAAAATACACCCCACCAACCAGAGAAACAAGAGGGGAGAAGGAAACCACCACAGGAAACCAAACCCCAACAGGCAGAAGGCAAGAAGGAAGAGCACAACCAGCCCAGCCCGGAGCCAACAGCCGTACAAGGACAAGGCGCCTCGCCACAGAGGAAGGGGCCCAACAGCCCCCCCTCGCCCCCCCAAGAGAACAAGGGGAGGACACAGGAACCCGCCGAAAACCAGAAGGCCAGAGCACAGCCCAAGCAAAGCATCCGAAAGGAAGCAAGAAGCGACCAGCAGCGGACACCGCAGGAACCTGACAGGCACGCACCAGGACCGAACCCACAGGAAATCCCGGAACCAAAGGGCAGAAGGCAGCTGAAAGCAAGCCACGGCCCAGCAGGAAGACACCCCACCAGGGACGGCCAGGGAGCAGGAGAACCAGAAGCCACAGCCACAGGGCAACACAACCGCATAGCACAGCACAAGCGGCAAACGACCCAATCCAAGTGGCAAGCACCAGAGGGAGAGACTGGACGGAAACAGAAAAGAAAGCCAGCAAGAACTCCGGAACCAGAAAACACAGGTAGCCGCAGCAGCCGGAGAAAGACAGAACAGGAGCCCGGCAAGGCCCAACCCGAAACCCCCAAACAGGACACAGACCAGGGGAACAGGAAGGAAAATCCCAAACCAAGGCACAAGGGCAAGCCAACAAAAGAGGCACGCACAAGGCACACAGGACAAAACAGACGCGTCCCCAGAACACAAAAAGGAAACACAGGGAACCAGGGCGTAGGCAGGAAGCGAGAGGGAACGCACACCCCTCCAAGGGCACAAGTGCACCCACCAGGGGCGCAACAAGGGCAGAGCAGGAGGGCCCAAGCAACAGGGGACCCCCCCGCAGCAAAAAAGGCGAGCAGGAGAACGTCCCAGAGAGCCAAAAGGAGGAGGCCAACACACACGAAGCAGGAGGCCCCCACCACAGGAGAAACACCCCAGAACCCCCCCAAAGACAAAACCCAAGAGGGGGAGAAAAGGACTCCAAGGGGGCAGGAAAAAACGCACCACCAGTCCCCCGCCCCGAGCAACAGACACAAGCAGCCGAGGAGGCAACGGGAAGGTAAACCAAGGCAGCAACAGAAGAGCCAAGGCAGCCCAGGAGACCAAGCGAGATGCGGACACGAGCGGAGGAAACAGTGCCGAAAAACAGCACACACCCCACCCAACCGCCAGGGAGACGCACAGAGGACGACACCCACCAGCAACAGGCACGGACAAGAGTAGCCAAAAGACGGAACCATGTCCAGTAAGGCCAACCCACCCAAACACAGCCTCAACCGCCATACAGAGCATAAGAACAGTGAACAGGAAAGAAACAGGGACTCCCGACACACGGAACTCACCAGGAGGGCAGGAAGAGGGTCACAACAGCACCCCCCCCTACCCCCAACAGACTGTCCAGGCGCCCACCAGAACACCAACGCCGGGCAGAGCAGTCCGCCCCGCCTAGGCCACAGCAGCACACCGGCCACAGGCAGGGAGCCAAGGACCCGGCCCAGGAGTAACCTGAAAAATAAAGACAGCATGAAAGACGGACATCAAAGAAAGAAACAGGGACCGCTACACGGTACTCACCCGGAGGGCAGGAGGAGCGCCCCAACAGCTCATCGCCCCCCAAGAAACAGCCCAGGCGCCCTCCAGGACACCAGCGCCAGGCAGAGCAGACCACACCACCACAACATCAGGGGAAGACACCTGGGGAAGACAAGCGGCAGCCAGGCAAACACACCCATCGGAAGGGGCACAGTGGCCGACATGTGTGAGGACACAGAAGGCCAAATGGAAAGTACTGGCCAAACAAGGTGCAGAGCGAGGCTCACAGGAAAGAAGACTCGGAGTCATAGAATGAGGCCGGCATCGAGAACCCCACATGTAAATGGCACACCAGGGAACTGGACTACACACACAGAGCCAACACAGCAAAGCGGGACACACCCGCAGCGGGGGCTACAGCACCACTAACAAGGCCCCCACACACACAGTAGGCACTAGAAAACATCCAGCGCCATGCCACCCACAACAGGAGCAGCGCCAGAACCAGCAAGCCACTGAGGCACAGGAAACAGTGGAGAGCGAAGGCTGTCGGAGCACAAACACACACGTGCACCAGAAAGGTGAAAACACCGCAAAGCGGGACTCACCCGAAGTGGGGGCCGTAGCACCACGAAACAAGGCCCCCACACACCCAGCCGGCACCAGAAAACATCCAGCGCCACGCCCGCCAGCCACATGAGCAGCGCGTCTCCCACCCGGCCAAGCTCGGGGAGACGCGCCCAGGCGAACCGGAAGAACAGCGGGATGACGGCGCACCAGCCGCAAAGGGCCGGTAATACTGGAAGCAGCCAGGAAGAAGCCCCGCGACCCAGCAAGCCAGGCAGGCCGGGAGGCAGACACCAACAAACAGCACCCCCGCCCGCGAAGCCAGGCAGCCGGGCAGGGGAAGCAAAGAAGGACCAGCACTCCACCCCAGCCCAGCAGGAGCGGGCGCAGGTAAGAAGAAACATCCATCAGCACACTCGAACAACCATTCTGTCGGAGACAGAAAAAAAGAACAGGCTGCATGCTGGGATGGTACTGCTTATGTACTCCCAGTGGGAGGGAGCGGGCAGGGTATCCCAGCATGCTCCTTTTCTTTTTTTCTGTCATGGAGATGGTTATCTCCATATTTTAAGGAATGGGACGAGGTCAGGAGGGACCTGGGGGTAATATTAGGGTAAGTGCTGGATAGTGTAGGGGTAAAAATTACTATTCTAACTCCAGGGGGGTGTAATAGTAGGGTAAGTGCTGGATAGTTTAGGGGTAAAAATTACTATTCTAACTCCAGGGGGTTGAAATAGTAGGGTAAGTGCTGGATAGTGTAGGGGTAAAAATTACTATTTTAACTCCAGGGGGGGTGTAATAGTAGGGTAAGTGCTGGATAGTGTAGGGGTAAAAATTACTATTCTAACTCCAGGGGTGTGTAATAGTAGGGTAAGTGCTGGATAGTGTAGGGTTACAATTTTTAATTAATAATAAAATTACTTACATTATTTTTTTTAATAAATGATATAATTTTTTTTAATGTATTCAATATTTAATATTTAATTATTTTAAAAAAAAATTAAATACATTTTGTATTATAATTATATACTTACCTATACTTACGTTGTAATGGCATGCGTTGTAAAGGCATCTGCGATGTAATATCATGCGTTGTAAAGACATTCGTTGTAAAGGATCCTGCGTTGTAAAAAATGCGTTGTAAAGGTAGTTCGTGGTAAAAGTTGCGTTGAAACGGTTGTTTCCCGTTTTAAGCCATTGAGCTTTACTGACAACTTAAGTCAGTGCGGGGAAGGCAGAGTTTGCTTGCGTCATCAGAGGCACAGCTGTCGCACCTCGCTGGAGGCATGCTGATGATATTATGATACCATTATTGAATCGGGGATGCCTTGCAACAGGGCATGAGGACCGCGTATGTCTGGAGGACTTAGAAAGCAAATGGTGTGCTTTGCTCCTTGCTTAATAGTGAGGCATGCAGGCAGAGGATGTGTGCTGGCAGCCTGGAAATCCCTTCACAGCTTGGCATTTCCACCAATCATCAACCCACAGTCCATCACATCAGCCATAGCCACACTGCAGAACTCTGTGGCACCAGATGCAGTCTTCATCTAGACAGTTCGCTCTGACCAGAATCGATGAGAGACGCTCTCTTCTACGTGGTTTACTAAGACTGGCAACAGCTTACTGCTATTCTTCTGGGCCCACACTATAATGAGAGGACCCAGATCCATAAAAACGTGTTCTTTAGCATGCAAATGTGACCTATATTAAGGGCCCTTATCACGTTTGACTCAGAAGCACTCTCTGGATGCTTTTATCATTTTATATAACTATGATGGCGTAATCTAACTGACCTATAAACAGATTTTCGCCCAAACAAAGGCAAACTGCTCTAAAAAAAATCAGAAAAAAGACCCTACTGCATCAGCCGTGCTTACAATTAGTTGGCCTGATTACCACCGATTAGAGCATCTTTTATACCCATGTCCTGACGAAGTCCATGTGTATGGACGTAACATGTCGGCTGCTCAAAACTATCAAGATCATTATTTTAACGCGGTTTGAATAAAAGAAGAACTTTTGAAGAACATATTGTGGGCACGGATTGAATATTTTTTCTTGTTTTTGTGATACACCTTTGCTTATGGCTTAATTGTGATAATACTGTTTTGGAATGCATTCTGGCAGTGGGTGCATTGACAGTGTGCACACAGATCTCTAGATAGCCCCAATAGATAGACATATTAGACTAGGGATAGTGCATAAGGTGCTGTTTCCTATAGAGTTCCACTGTCGAGCCTTCTCTTTTCCACATCTCGCTGGTGGCATGCCGATGATAGTATGATACCATTATTGAATCGGGAAACCATGCAACAGGGTGTGAGGACCGCGTATGTCTGGAGGACTTAGAAAGCAAATGGTGGGCTTTGCTCCTTGCTTAAGAGTGAGCCATGGAGGCAGAGGGTGTGTGCTGGCACCCTTGCCCCCTACAGCTTGGCATTTCCACCCACCACCAACCCACCGTGCAACACAGCAGCCATAGCCACACTGAGAACTCTGTGGCACAAGATGCAGTCTTCATCAAGAACGTGCAGACGATCGGGACAGCCATTGCCCACCACTGTCCCTTGCCTGATAGATGGACAACCTTCAGTTTAAAAAATGCCAGTCACCCCCAAACTGTAAACCCATCTAGAACCTAACCACCTCCCAGACACAGATCAGACACAGGACTGAAGCAGACCTACCTTATGCCTGGGATGACACGCGAGAAGGGGGAGATCTTTATGCTAATCGTCTCTCTCCAGGCTCCCTCTCTTAATACAATAGATCACACCATCCGCATATAAGTCCTTTAATGTATGGGACACATCTGTGATCACTCCTTAAATACAGCAACCGTGGTGACCAGTGGCTTCCCTAAAGACTCCCTGCTATCGCCCTCCTTAGTCAACATGACATGAAATGTCAAATAGATCTCTTCAGATCCCACAGCTTCCAAACCCACAAGTAAGCTGATGATACGCAAATATACTCGAGAGTAGAAGACGACAACAAAGAGTTCAAAACGTAAAAGAAGCCCTCGATGCTTCCTACTGCAGCGACATGTGTGAGCCAAAACAGCTGGAAGATCAATAGATAAAAACAGAAATCCTTCTCCGAGACCCACCTCAACTCCTGAACAAAGTAACCACAATGCCCCTCCCCATTCTTCAGAGACCAGGGCCCACATCTACTATTATTATAGTTTGAGAACAGTATTTAAGTGAATAGAATTACATTTTGCAACCCGACCTATGTACAAATAAAAATACAAGGAACAGGAGTGGATTGCAGTCCGACTAGCCTAAATAATATTAATCAAGTTGGTCACAAATTACGACTCATTTCGATTTGGATAAATCACACGGATGGTGGTCAGCAGACCACCCTCCCTGTGAATGCATTTAGAAAAACTATTTTACTTTAAAAAAATAAAATATTTAAGTAATCAGGTTTTTTTAAAGGAAACGGGAGTTTTCTCTTTTTAAACTTTCACTGAGAGCTGCCAGTGGTCCTGTGGGTGAAGCAGAGCAGCATCAGGAACTTGAGCCCTCTGTGGATAGGGGTGAGGATTCCTGGCTTCCTCAGCTTTGGAAGGGAGGTTGCACTTTGGCAAAGCACCTTGGCTGGGAAGCTTCACCTAGACTTTGCTTTCCATGGATTCGGGAGGGGGCTGTCCACTGACACCAGCCTCACAGCTGCTATCCCTGGGAAAGGTCTACTGACGCCGATCATCAATTTCTTTAATTATTGGGAACTAAACAATTTGTGGCACATCCTGCACTTTAAACATAAAATAGTAGGAGATAGGAGTGCAAAGGTTACCAACTTTGCACTCCCCTAAAAAAGACATGTGCGTCCTGTACGCAGAGTTACACTTACAATGCGTAGACCCCCATATGATACTATAATTGGACAAGGGATGTGGATAAGAAGGAGCTATTTAGTTATTACAAATATAAATGCGCTCCACTGGGAGATGCAAGTGTGTCTCACCCCAGCTCTGAATGGTGTCAAACAATGGACTTAGCCTTGTTTGGTACTTTTTTTTAGTTAAATAGTTTTTATTGATATAACAAGAAAGTACCAGGATAATACATGTCATAAGATAAGGAAGTAACATAATAAGAGGCATCATATATATCAATAAAACATTAGTAATAAATACATTTTAACACAATGCCAAAGGGGTAAAAATAGATGCTGATCTTATGCATTAGGAGAAAGAAAACAGTTATAGGTACATGTAAAAACAATAGTAATATAAATATGATTTTTCTATAAAAAAAGAAAAAGGATAGATATAGGAAAATAAGGAGGGGAAAAAGAAAAAAGGTTGTTTGGTACTTTTAATACTTTGAGTGCTGTACGCTCTAGTGTCTCATTGAAACAAGCCACCTTGTCTTTCTATTATTTTCATGTTTTAGGCAAGGGAGCTTGACCTAGTTTTCATGTATCTTTTTACTTGCGTGGTACTTTTAACACTTTGAGTGCTGCTCACTCTAATGTAATAATACCTATAAAACCCCACATTTGAACCCGCTAACGTATCACCCCTCGGGGTATCCAGGTGCTGGGGGGCCATCAGGGAGATTAAGGGAGCTGTTGGCCAGAGTCACGTGAGATGAGCTGCCGCTGATGATCGAACCATAAACCCTGCGCTCTGGAGTTCACCGCTCTAGCCGCTGCGCCACACCTCTCTGCACCGCAGTGGTCTTTTTCAGAGAAGCAGCTGCACGTCCGTGCTGACGGAGAGTTTGCTTCTCACTGACTGGAAGAATGCTGTTCAACTTGGTGGTGCAAACCAGCACAATACCTGGTGGATGTACGGGGTATGGCTTGCAAAATGATCTCCCTGACTGTTAACTCTATGCTAAAATGGTATTGAGCTGTCACCTTCAGAGCCCTCTTTCTAAACTAAGGTCAGCCTGCTGTGTATTTGGGGTAATACGCTCTGAGCAGGTTACAGGGGTGCAGGGGTGCATACATATTTATGCTGAGTGAGTAAGACTATTGTCTATTACATTTGGGCATCTTCACACAGTGAGCACTGTGGCAGATGGTACCCAAAAAAAATAGGTAGTGGTCGGCTAAGGCCTTATAATTCATTTGTGAATCCGAAAAGAAAATATATATATTTTTTTTTTTGCAGAAGCATCTCCCTGTCAAGTGAAATATTTTGCCACATGAGGCAAAGGTAGGATAAGAAAGCCTCTGGCTCCAGCCCCTTCTGTGGTATCCTTTAAAGTCTTTCAAGGACCTAATCTGTGTTTCACCTTTAGAGATGGCTGCCTTCATAAGCTCTTGACAGAATGCTGCAAGGGGTTGGGCAGCCAATGGGCTGATTGTCAGAAAATGTGGCTGGATGTTCTGCTTACTGCTTTTGACGCCTGGAGGAGGTGCTCCAAATCTGCCTTCAGCGAATGTAGACTGAAGCTTCTCCTGCTCGGAGGAGGTGCTGTACAGCAGCATTCTGTCAGTAAACTACAACTCCCAGCAAACCACACATTTTCACATGATACGGAGAGACAACGGACAAACTACAATTCCCAGAAGACCACAAACTTTCATATGTTCCAGAGAGACCGCGGCCATCCTCGATTATATCATGTAACTTTCAGTGTGGTTCACAGCATCTTTGGTAAGAAATTGTGCTACAATGTCGCTGCAGCCAAAACCTCGCTCCATGGATTCCAGATTTCCTATCAAGGACTTGATGTTCTACTAAGGGCTGTTTCGAATGGACAACTGGATTACAGAGAAGCATCCTTGAGTTTGGTTGTTGGTGAACACGAGCATTTCTTATACTATTAGATGGGAGTTATTTACCCTTTGATGTAACTGGGGAGGTCTCCTAAAGTGGATTATCTCAGATATAGCGGAGCAGGAGGGAGCTTGCAGACACCGCCAAGAGTCCTGAAAACCACCGAAACCATAGCGGGGGGCCCTACCTTTTGCTGCCGCCACCGCCAAGAGTCATAGAGGCCACCAACAGCGCAGTCGCCGCCCCGGGACTGCATTTCCCGGCAGCCTCAGCGGCGCGGAGCGCTCTGACGCCGTAACAGCAGCGCCAGGAGGCGCATATAGCCCCACCAAGCCCCCGGCAGAGCGGGAGACTAGCGGAGCAGGAGGGAGCCAAGAGTCCTGAAAACCACTGGAGCCATAGCGGGGGGCCTTACCTTTTGCTGCCGCCACCGCCAAGAGTCATAGAGGCCACCAACAGTGCCGTCGCCGCCCCGGGACTGCAATTCCCGGCAGCCTCAGTGGCGCGGCATGCTCTGACGCCGTAACAGCAGTGCCAGGAGGCGCATATAGCTATATATGACAGACTGAACTCTATAGAAGCTAGGCTTACCCACCTGGAAACACTGTTTACAACTGTGCAGGCTGAGGGCGGAACGAGGGTTGAATGTGGGTCGGGAAGCACGGAGGGGCCCTCAAGGTTAACTAACGTAGTTTGCAACCCTGCAATACCACAGGTCTGTAATGCTTCAGTGGAAATACCTGCATTACAGCCCGTAAACGAAGACCGAGTGGAGAGCAATGATCGGCCCAACGGTGCGGAAATTCTAAAAAGAGCTGAGCAGGGGGTGGGCAGAGGCGGGGGAAGAATTAACAACCCAGCAAATTCGGTAAATATTTTACATGACCCTAATGTGCTCCCACGCTTAGACCTCCCCCCTGAGTCCACACCTTATGTGGTTGTCTTAGTAGGGGTCCCAGAATTGAAACAAGGGAAAAAGGAAACATATAGCGAACTTAAAAACAAATGCATTCTCTGGCTGAGACAAAATAGGCCCCTTCCAAACCAAGTCTCAGGTGAAATCATTTTTGCCAGACGTGTAGTTTGGGTAGGCTCACGGGTGAAAAAAACCCAGGGTGATTGTGTAGTGATAAATTTCAGGGCCGTAGAGCACATTTGTAACTGGGCAATTGGAAATTCCGCAACACAGATACAATCTCTTCACTTGACCTATTTTTACCCGGCTGCAACTAACTTCGCCAATTTTGATATTGTCTCTAGGAGGCGACCTTGGGTGGCCGGGGACAACTTTTACTACTATGGGCAGGCAGGGAGTGATATAGGGATGGGGCTCCAGAATCGCATGCCAGATTTGGCCATGTTCCATCATGATAATCGATACAGCATCTTGGACCTTGTTGATTGACGGTCGAGGTGTAGCCCGACAACACCTGTCAGTCCCACTAGAAAGGATACCGACGATGTTCCCTGTTCCCCAGCAGGAGTTGATTGCCCTGATACACAGTTAGGTTTACAGAGTAGCGAGAATAAGGAGGTGGCAACTAGAAGTAGGAGTACTGATAGGTCGAGTACTAGGAGCAATTCCGCAAGAGATTCAGATGGGGTGATGTCTATAGCAAGGCAGGAGGTTCGTGGTAGCTTGAGAACGAATATGGAGGCGGGGAGGTCTAGTGAAACAGTCCAAATAGAGGAGGGGACCGTAGTGCCAGCAGATTTAGATCTGGGGGAAGAGCACGAGGATGGCCTGCGAGAGGCAAAAGGCAATACCCAAATCCGCTCATGGAACCTGGCAGGGATTAAAAATAAATTGTTGTGTCCTGCCTGGGATATGTTCATAGGAAAATATGACATCTGTCTATTTCAAGAAACCTGGGCTCTAGAAAGCAACAAACGAACTGGCTTTGCAATATTTGATATACCAGCCACGAAGAAGGGCAGGGGTAGACCTTCGGGAGGCCTTAGTATCTGGGTGGGCACGCACTTGAGTGCAACAGCAGAGCATCTGCCCACTAACTCAATGGACATACAATGAGTCCTTCTAACCCTGCCCCCCAACAAACGAACCGCCCTAATTATTGTTTACTCAAGGCCGACTCAGAGTGGGGTAGAGTCTACAACCGTTGAAAATCTTAGTAATTACTTATCAACTTTAGATCCTGAGACTATTCTAATAGTTGGGGGTGACTTCAATTGCCAGTACGAACCTCTTAACAATTTGAGTGCAGAGGGTGAAGAGGACAGTGAGAACCAGCATTGGAACATCTTGGAACCACGAATACCAGCTGTTAGAGCGTGGACACCGTTGGTCCTCCAAATTAATTCCTTCACACTCTCCTTTTCCCTGAGGGCCTGCAACGGGAGATTTAAATCAGATAGCCCGGGTCTACCCACGTTCAATAGAGAAGGGCACACTTCGACCATAGATTATATTATGGTCGAATGTAGATCCTGGGACAGGGTCTATGATTTCCAGATTGTTAGACGGGAGGGATAGTGATCATAATGCTTTAGTTATGACACTCAAGCCAGGGAGCTGGGGCCTGGTGAACAATTCTGAATTGCCCCTACCAGTACAACAACCTCTCCTGCTGCACAACAACAGGCAGATCATTACAAGAAGCTTTGGCCAAATTTAAAACGAATCAATCTTTAATGGAACCCGGATTGCAAGGCCATCAGGTGCAGTGGCTACCCCGACTTGAGCTGCTAGAACAGTGTTGCCGGACGCCACTGCCCAGGGAACATGATCAGAGAGAGAGACAGTTATTGTAGAGATAAGGACCCTGAGTGCCCAGGGGTTGTTTATGTTCAATAAACTTATTCTTCTATCAAGCCTTGGTGACTTTAATACCCTGAAGGGACTGCTCCTTTTTACGGCTGCACTGCAGTACAGACTGCTACTGAACACATAGACATTCTCCAAGTGGACAAAGACCTGGGTGCTTTTGAATGCAGATTTGAAAAGTGGTCTGCACGGCCCTGCTTCTAGGAAATAGGGGAGAGGGTGAAGTAGGGACATGGAGGACTGGAAATGGCAGAGGACCACAAAGAGTGGGAGGAAAGAGCAGAAAAGCACAGGCCAGGTAAAAGCAAGGCAGATTAACCTGCCTGGTCTCAGATACATTGAATGCACAAGAGTAGTGCAGGTCTACCCTTTATTCAATGAAATAATTAAATGGCGTGTGAAAAGCTTTGGTTATAATGTTCCTGTGATTGGATTGCATGACATAAAATGTTTTTAATGCGGGTAATGAAGTAGTTGTTCATTTGTAGTCAGGCGTGTGATCCGTCTGAATTGAGCTAGAGAGAATAGAGATGTAACGGCAGAAATGATGGCAGCACAAAGAAAGCAGCTAAGGATGCTAAGAGGCAAGAAGAAACAGAGAAGCAGATACAGGAGAGTGAGATGAAGAGAAACAAGAAGAGAGAATGAAAGACACGCAGCAATGGAGACGGTGCAAGAAACACACACACACACATCCTGCCACAACATCTTTGAGAAGGCATTTAACATGTAAACTAATCGTTTTCAAATTGAAGGGGATGTGAGAAACTATTAGTCTTATAACGAGCAAACAATATTGGTTTGACAATGTATGCTTGAGTTGTCATGACAATCATCAAGTGATAAATGAATTGACTTGAACTGAGGGGAGGAGAGAGGGCAAGAGAGAGTGCGCGAGCCCTCGCAGCACTTGTGGATTAAGTGAAGCTAATTTGCAGAAAGTAGCAGAGGAAATGAGAGCCATTAGGCGGAGACCCTTCTCCGAGCCAGGAGATTGGCAGTGAGGGACAATGGAAAGGATCAGGGAACCACATAGTCGCCTGGTTAGATCAATGCGCTATATGGCTTAAGGAGCGCATAAGAGCCGCGCACGCAGATGGGCCTCTTCAGGAGTGCGGTTGTCCACTCCACAAAGGCCAGTGAGTTTGAAGGCCCAAAGTTCACCATGATGCACGGTCCACTTACTAATATATACCTTCCATGATGTGTCCCCGCTTCCTGCTCCCAAGCCTCCACACGCACAGCGTACTCTTGTGAGACCCACAAGAATGATATGGTTGTGTAGTCTAGTACCAAAAAGGGTAGAAGGTGGTTGAGACAGCACAGCTCACAACCAGAGAGTTGAGAAACAAAATAGGCCTTTGTTGTATGAGAGATCAAAGTCTTAATTAGGGAGCATTGTCTCCGCAATACAAAACGGCTTAAAGATACAAAGGCCCTCGTTATGATGTCGGGAGGACTGCCACCAACAACACATCAATGTTGGTCCGCCCCACATACAGGGCATCGGTCGGACTGCCGCATTAAGATGCGGGCAGTCAGAGCGATAATGTCAGGTGCAAAGACTGCCACCTCCGACAGGATCCAAAATCCCTTACAATGGAGGAGGTGCCTGTGCAGGCACCACCGTAGGGAATAGAATGCCCCTTCCCAACTGCCTTTTCATGGTGGCCCCACTGACAAGAAAAGGTAGACAGAAATAGACTTTGGGTGCCCGAAGCAGGGCCCCCCTCCCGTAGGCCACAGCTCAGTGCCACACATTCATGCACTGTGTGCCAGGCAGCACATGGTGCATGGCACGCGGTGCATGGATGTGCACAAAGTGCCTTTTTCTACTGCGGCTACTGCGGCTTGTGCTGCGGCCCTTTTCCTGTGCCACAGCACAAGCAGCAGTAGTTAAAGGCATTTTATGACCGCCTGCACGGTGGTCGTATCCAAATAGAGTGGGTAGGACATCCGACTCATTGTCAGACAGATTGTCTGACTGACCGCCATCTTATTAAGGCCTAAAGTGTTAATCACCGAGGAAATATCACCCCAGCTCCAGCAACAAGAATTGTCCTCTAAGCGATTAAATTCTTTAAATGATTCATCACCAAAGAATTTAAATTGACTCTGCAGAAATAAATTATTAATCTCCTAATACATTAGATGTTCAAGGGTCAATGGGAAAGGCTGGGGGGGGAGAGATTCTTTTCCCAATTAATGAGAGTGGGACAAATCTGTGTGTCTTCTCACGACAGCTGAATCAAAGTGGCTAAAGATAAAGGATTCCACTTGAATACAGTCACTGTAAGGAACTTATTATCATAGTTTAGATAACATCTACTTTCATAAAGAATTGATGGCTGCGAGGAAATAGAATTTCCAAGAATACAATGTTCCTCTCAGAACCTATGAAACAATTCTGAGAAAAAATGATTCAACTTCCTGCACATGTAGTAGATTCTTCAGAAAATAAAGTTTAATCTACTAGGAGAAGGTTAATCTAGTAAGAATAAAAAGACATTTCCTGGAGAATAAATGGTACTTCCATGAACAAAGTATTTTCTATTCCCTGGTCACAGATGTCCAAGAATGGAAATTCAGGTTTTCATCAATGCATCCACTCAATGTCTGATCGAGTTAACATTCCCATAAACAAAACAAAGAACAACTCAATGTGAGGGCCACACTGGAACTCTGCTGAAAATAAAATATAATTTAGCCCGTAGGTTAGTTGTTATATGAACCATCTGATGAAGTGAAACGCACATGAACCATATGTCACGAACATGCAGTAAGAACAGATCCACTTTCATCTAACCACATAACCACATACTCCTTTCTAGGTCTCCAGCAAGTATGAGTCTGCGCATTGGGGTTGGGCAATAAATGTGGCATCTGGCCATAAAGGCTGATATCTAGTATACTGAGCGTTGCCTGGATTGCAATGATAGTGAGAAAGTGTAGGGGTGAGCGGAAGAGTGAACGGCCACCAGTTTTAAAGTTTAAGACTCTGGAAAGTCGAATCTTGTTAGTCAAAGGCTATTTACAGAGAAGCAACCAAAGTCCCATATGTGCTTCCAAAGCTCATGTCATGGCATTTCTGGGGCTATTCAGTGAATGACACCAGGCCAGGGCCAATTAAGTAAGTCTGGAAAAGGGCACCTTTCACAAGGCCAGGAAAAAGAATCAGGGTCCTAGCGCCTGAAGGAGAAAATTCATACAGTGCTGTGCAGACAAACTTCAGTTTGTCCTCTAATGCCTGAAAAAATGTTGTTGCCTTTGTGCAATGACACAGCTTTTTTCTTCTCCTGTACAAGGACGTTTTTCTCCCTAATACTGCACATTCACCAATTTTGGGGTATGCGCCATTACATGCCCATGCTGCAAAGGATGTCTGCCCTGGTGTACTAAGGTGAGGCTGCAAAGTACTCAGTGTTTTTTGGATTCAGACTGCTCTGTGAGTCCACCTTCATTTTGTACTAAGATTAATCAATCTCATTGTAAAATGCCCATTCATAGGGAGTCACAAAATTCCCACCTCATGCACTCCTTGCGACTAGCTGCGAATGCAAGGATGGTGGCCTGTGAAGGACAACATACCTCTGGTCCTGCATTCATATTCGCTCGGTGTAGATAAGCAATCAACAATGACAATTGTATTCACAGTTGACCACTGGATCAATGAAAGTTCAAAGGTAAGAGGAATTGGAAGTGGGAACAGGGAGAGGGAAGGAACCACAAGGAAATGAAGCATTCGGTGAATAAAACACAGGGCCAGCATTCACTAATAAAAACTGGCATTCAGGGATTAGCAGGGAAGCATGATCCACTGGCCCACTGTCTGCTTCCCTACAAAGCCCACAGTACACATTCACAAAGTGGAAATTGTCAGTCATGTACAGAAAATAGCTACCATAGAAAGAGGAACTTGCCTCAGGGGTTGTTTTCATGCAGGAAGGTGTACCTTCCCGCACTAAAACAATCCTGCTTACAATGCACACACCCTTGCACCATATGCAAGGGTGCCAGCCAGTGGCAGCTGGTGAACTTTGAAAGTGGTGCGGTGTAAATACCTTCTTCAAATTTGAATAAACAAGCACACAAACCTAGAGCACAACCTACTTCAAGGATTCTTAGCTGCAAACATTTTGTAAAATATTAGAACAAAATGTTCGCTTTGGATCCCAATCGCACATTCATTAGCTTGAAATCCAGAGGTTTTGAAAGGACACTGATGACATATTTGAGTATTCTTGTGATGTGCTAGTATGCCTTCGCTTTTCTAGTTATTTAAGGACTAACCTGCTTCATTTGGTTGTACTAAGTGCATCATGCTACCATTTTGCTCTTTATGATTCATTTCACTAGGTCAGTTATAGCACGACCAACTCGGCCCTTCAGCTGTCTGATGACGTAACAATGGGTGTTGTACATGAGTCATAAGACATCCCTCTCAGCGCTGCATTGGTACATAGTACAGGGGGACAGGACAACAAATTAACAGGGAGAGTTTGCTTGAATCTCAAAGCCCGTGCACGAGCGAAGCTGTGAAAATATATGTTGTGTAAATCACACAACAAATTACGTAAAATATAATAAAATCTCTTATAAGCTCCATAAAGTGTAATTCTATAACATGTTGCAGCTTTGATATTAATAGGGCACATTGTAGCACTGCACTATTAAAAGTGGTAATTTTGTACAACCTGTAGCCTAAATGCACATATTCAAAAGTGATTTCTTACATACAAGATAATGAGGTAAAAAGAGTTTTGGTGAAATAAAATATTTGCCTAAGATGACACAATTTAAGGTGGGAAGCCACGATCTATCCAGGTTTTCTGGTTGCAATCAGCCAGTAAATGGGCATGTAATTGTCATTCCGTATGTTAAGTTTTGTTTTGACCTCTTAGTGAATTCTTCAGCAGCTTGTAAATTAGTTATTATATCATCGTAAGATTAAGGGCCAGATGTAGGTAGCCTAATACTGGTCGGTAACGGCCGGAATTCGTTAATTTTGACCGGTATCTTGAAAATGAGATGTAGGAGTCAAAAATCTACCGATTCGGAAAATATTAATCGGTATTTTACCGAATCGGAATATACCGAATCCTTAGCTACCGAATTCCTATTTACTGAATCGGTAAATTAGAAATGGTAAAAAATGTCTATGGAGATGTAGGAAACCAAAAAAATACCGAATTACATGAAATTCGGTATTTAAGAGTCAGTATTTACCATGGATTGTAAGCAGGTGGTAACCAGGTGCAGGCTATAAAATAAGGCCCCAAAATGCAACAGTGTAACCAGAATGGCGGCATTCTACGTCATAGCAAGGCGGCTACGGCTACAGGTAGCAGGAGAGAGGGAATGGAGAAGGGAGGAGCAAGTGTACAGGCAGAGGATAACACTCTTCCAACTGACTGAGCCAGAGATACTGCAAAGGTACAGGCTACACCCCCACACCATCCTGGACCTGATCAGGGACCTGCACCCACTCCTGGAGCACCCAACACCAAGGGTGCACGCCATCCCACCCCATGTGCAGGTGCTGTGTAGCCTACACCTGCTTGCCTGTGGTAGTTACCAGAGTGTGATTGCTGCAGTAGGTGGGGTGTCCCAGAGCTGCCTGTTCGGTTTCTTTAGGAAATTCCTTGAGGCCATGATGCAGAGCATGCATCATTATATTTGGTTCCCTGACACACCTGCGGAACTTGCGAAGACCAAAACAGATTTATATCAACTGCCACACTTCCCTCACATGATAGGCTGCATAGATGGCACCCACATCCCACTCTGCCCACCTGCAGCCACAGAACACATATACAGGAACCGGAAGTCAACGGGCTCCATCAATGTGCAGGTGATATGCAATGCTGGCAACATCATTACAGACATTGTGGCTAAATTCCCTGGGAGTACCTATGACTCGTACATTGGGATTTACACACGCCTTGTTGCTGGAGAGTTTGGGGACGGATACCTGCTAGGTAAATGATTGTGACACACCCTGATAGTCATAGCAGATGAATGTATCATGAGTATGTAACTAATGGCACTGTCTTTTCCACCTAGGCGATAGCGCATATGCCCTGCGGTACTTTGTGGTCGCCCCCTACCTCAATCCATCTACCAGGAGTGAGAGGCGTTACAATGTGGCTCACAGATCGACTCGCAATGTTGTTGAACGCATATTTGGACTCCTCAAGAGCAGGTTCCGCTGCCTCCACAAGAGCGGAGGTGCACACCAGTATACTCCAATCCTGTGCTACAAAATGATAGCGACCTGTGCCATGTTGCACAATCTTGCCACCAAGGAAGGCACAGAGGTGGAGATCACACATCATGAGGACATTGATGATGACACAGAACAGGCAGAGCCCTATGCAACAGGAGCAGCACCAGCAACAGATGGGAGACTGAGACGGGCAGAGATCACACGCCGATATTTCTAAGTAAGTAAGGAGACACAGACAGGCTTAGTATTTGAAGTACGTAGTTTAATTGTCACTACGGCATTTAAATAATACCAGACCATGGTACTACAATGTCTATTATTATGACTGGGTGGTCACAGTTAACCTCACCATGACATGTCCTGTGGGTTGAGGGCATTTTCAATGTTTGCGCCCACGCACTACAGTGCGGGATGCACGAGACTGGGTCTCAAAGCTTCCGGTGGTGCCTGGGTCAGCAGATTGGCGCCTGCTGCTCCTACGCATGTCAGGGACAGGAGTGCTAGATCCACTCCTGCTGCTGGAGTCTTCTGTTTCACTGACACCTGTGTCTCCAGCAGTGGCTGCCTGTTGTGTGAGAATCAGCTCCATGGCAGAGGTGATTCTCCCCATCACCCTTGACACATCCGTGCAACAGTGCACAATTGCACCTGCATGACAGAACGCCGGCACAACAGGGACGTTGCAGTTGCAAAGCGGTTCATTGCTTTTGTCTGTTGCCGCATACACTGACGATCCCTGTGCCTCTCTGAGTGGTCTCTATCTAATTTGTCGCAGAAAGCACTCATTCACTGGGTCATGTCCGTCATCCCTTTTGCCATGGACTGCATGCTCGCTGTCATGTTGCCAATACCCTTGTCTATGTTTGACAACTTGCAATTTATACTGCGCACCTGCCTGTGAAATGCTAAAATTGCCTTTGCCTGCAGGCGCTGGACTTTTACCATGGTGGCCTCAGACCGCAGAAGACCCCCTCTCCATCCTGGCCTTCACCTCTCTCCCGTGCCCTTCGGCCTCGGACACTGGCCCGCACAGCTCCTGGAGTAGTCTGCTGCCCAGCGTTGTCAGACACAGGTGGATTACTTGGCATGCCACCCTCCTCATCTTCCTCATCAGACGTTTCCAGAATCCTGAGAGGGGGCACATGAAGCCTCCTTGCCCTTCCCTGCACAGATGACTGTGATGTTGGTGTGGGGGAAAGTGCTGCTGGTTCCAACTCTTGTGTCCCAAACAACAGAGGTGACTGAGGCTGTGGTGTGGTGGGTTGCTCAGGTGTAGTGGCTGCCTGTGCTGTGGCTTTGTCTTTATGAACAGCGCTGTGACCTGCTCTTTCTTTTGTCTTCTCCCTCCTCTCAGTTGTCGGGTCCCTCTCCTCCCTCTCCTGTGCTGTACTGCGCGATGACTCTCCTGTGAACAGATATGGACATTGGGTCAATGGTGTAGTTCACCTGTGTGTCATAATTAAATCACATTCCTAGCACATAATTGCCTAGTCGTCATCAGCTTCTGGAAGTAGTGTGTGGCATACCTTGCTGAATTCTATGGTGACTGCATTGATGTATGTACCTATGACTACGTCTCACATGATGCATTGCTGGACATATGTAAAACCTGTTCTGGAGTGTGATGCAGACACACACATTGGGGAAAGGGGTCAGGGAAATGGGTGGGGATTAATGTCCAGGCATCTTACCTTGTTTCCTTGCAGCTCTGGCAGAGCTGTCACCGTCCCCAATCCTATGGATACTTTCAGGCTCCAGGGTGGATTCAACCAGCTCCTCAAGGTCTGTCAGTCTTGGTGCTCTGTTTTTCCCTCCACCTGTGGCTCCAGCTTCTTTTCTCTGTGCTGCGAGTTTTTTCTTTGTGATGATCCACAGATCGTACCATCTTTTTTTGAGGTCATCTATGTCCCTGTGGATGACCCCAATGGCATTGACCTTGGACTGGATGTCAAGCCAGGTGTTACGTTTCACGGACTGTAACATGCAGAGACTGTTTTCCAAAAATGTGGGTGTAGTGTTTAACCACCTCCTCAACCAGCACCTGCAGTTCTGTTGGGCTGAATTTGATTTTATTCCTGCGCTCAGCTGCATCCTTCTGGCCATCCTGGGTCTCCATTCTGCTACTCAGGTATGCTCAGGGAAGCCTGCTCCTCTGTCTTTCCTCCTGCTCTCCAAACAGTTCAGTTGCTCTGCACCTGCATGGGTGTGGCCACTCCCAGTTACTGGGGAGGGGTGGTTGCATCTGATTGATTGGTTCCTCTGTAGCTTTGTTGTGGGGTGTGGTGGGTGTTCCTGATTGTTTCACAGGCTCACATGGGTTATTTTTAAATTTTCCGATTCGGTATTTACAGAATCGGTAAATACCGATTCGGTAAATACCGATTACATATTCCGAGTGTTACCGAATCGGTATTTTTTCCCGATTTTTTTCCTACACTCCGTTTTCCGATTCTAAAATACCGATTCGGTATGAGTTGGCATTTAAGAGTCGGAAAACAGAATTTACCTACATCTGGCCCTAAGTGATTTAACCTGATGCCGAGATCTGAACCTGGTTCTGAGTTCCAGAGTCAGCAGCTCTTCCCATAATACTACAGCTCGTGTTCAGGGAGGGAATCATAGGCCACATGAAACCTAACAGGGCCTCTAATTGAGCAAGAGCCAGGCTTGCACCGGCTCACCGACCTTTCGTAAAAAGTAAAAACAAAATCTCTTTTCGGAAAGAAAGTTAAATATGATTAGCTTTCTATAGAGGTTCAGTAGGGTCACTGCAGACACTTAAAGTTAACATTTCAACACATTATGGAAAAAGAAAAGTAACTTTGAAAATGAATTCATAAACTTTTCATGAGCTTTGCTATTACCAAGGAAAACTCTTAAAATGTAATTAATGAAACTAACCCGAATTCCACATTTCCAGTCAATTTACTGCAGGCCAGATTTGTCATGAAGTCTCTGCTCTGCTTCTACAGGCCTTCCAATTCCAATGCCATGCATCTAGAAATCAGGAGCTGATTTCAGACTGGCAAATCAAAAGGCTGTATGCGAATGGGGGCTGAACCTTCTTTGCTCGGCTGTATCTGCCATTTAACAGGGGGTGGGGTGACTGTGTCAAAAACACGTCACCGCCCGAGCAGGATGCTATATTTACACATGCTGCACTACATTGGGCATGCGCACCATATGCAATGGATTGTCAATGCGAGTCGGGTGCTGAAATGAAAAGTGCCCCTCACATGCGCAAACCATCTGGACTCTTGCTCTCTCCTATCCTGCGTGTTTTGACATGCGCTGCTGCGCACTTTTATTATCTGTGTAAAACACGGGCATGGAAAAGTAAACAGACTAATTGTGAAAGCTGTCAATTCGTCTGTTTACATTTCCGTTGTCTGAAGTGCAGTGAGCAATTTCCTTTTTGTGCAGATGCTAGTGGGGCGCCGCTCCAGTGCCCCCTATGCACCAGCCGCCACTGGCCAGCATTGGCCCTAAGCAGCGCATTATGCGCGTGCATGCGGACAAGACAGGAATGCGTTGTATAATGTTAAATACAGCGCATTCCTGCCCTTTCCTTATCAAGCAGGGCAGCAAGGTGGCCAGCGGGGTTGCGTGATATTTTGAGTATGCCCCTGAATATTTGGACAGCAAATAAGATAGTTTCACTGTGAAAAAATGCAATGTGATTTTCAGAACCGGCAAGTCTTATGCTTGCTAATTTGACAGACAACATGTCCCTAAATTTTAATCTTTTAAGTCATTTTTTTTACCCTTCCCTTATCTTCTTTTCCCCTACACAGAAGTGCTCAAAATGTAGCATGGCAGACCGTAGCTGACTGAACATAGTTTTATCAAATCTCTTGCAGATTCATGGCCGGCTTTAGGGCAGTGCGACCAGTTCGGCCTTACTGGGCGCTGGACTGTGGAGGGGGCACTGACCTCAGGTGCGGGTGCTGGGTTTAGCAATAATTTATGATTGGAGAGATGAGGGTCACTTTTGCCGGGTGAAAGTTTAACGAATCGGAGGAGGCGGTCATGAGGTGTGGGGGTGCCATAAATGATTGTTGCACCGGGCGCCACCAGCGCTAAAGCCAGCCAAGCACAGAACCGACAATGATACACAGCCACAGATAATATATATCACTCAGTGGCAGTCGGTGTGATCCAGCAAGTGGGGGCTGAGAAAAAAGATGGACTTTAGACACAGCTACAGCCCAAATCTCTTAACGGGTTTACACCAAATTTTGTAGAAATCTAGATCTTGGTCAATAAAGAGTGTTTTTTGTGATTTGGTCGAAATCGGTTAAGTAGTTTTTGAGCATTTAATTCTCTTAAATATTGTATATTTAACACCATAGGAGAAACCGAGGATCTCTTGGAGAGATGTGATTGGCTGTCACCACATCAACAATGATGTGGCAGCAGTCATTTTAGGACTTGGGACAAATTTGCAGCAGGGACATTTATGTGTGATAAATGGTAGAGGAGGTAATGAAAAACAGTTTGGGCAGAGAAAAGGGTACGGTCAGACACTACATCATATCCCAGAAAAGTTTTCTCCTTTGCATCATGGTACATGCAGTGCACACTTTGCACTCCCATCAGTGTTGACTGTAGTGTCAACACTACTGTCAACACTAAGGGCACGCCCTTAGTGATGACTGAAGGGAGATCAAATTGTACCATGATACAAAGGAGCAAACTTTTCTAGGTTATCATGTAGTGTCTGCCCATCACCCTTTTCCCTGCCCAAAACTGTTTTTCATGACCTCCTCTACTATTTAGCACACAGTCCTAATGTTCCGTTTTGTAAAAATTGCAATACAGCCCATTTATTACACTTTATCCGGCCCCAGCCGGAGATTACGGCTCAAGCCCGAGAGTACGGCCCTAGTAGGAGAGTAATGTCCGGGTGCGGAGATTACGGTCTGGGTGTGGAGAGTACGGTCCACCTGCGGAAATTCATCCCAAGTGTGGATGTAAAGTTAGGAGTCGTAAGTGCATTCTGTGAATACCAAAAATCGTAAGTGGCTTCTGTGAATACCAAAAGTGGTAAGGGTAGAATTTTGTCTTTGATTAGTTTTGTGAATCGGCCCCAAGTTGTCCCGATTAGGATGGGGGAAAAGTTATGTGATGCGTGTGTCTTTTTTTTGCATTTTGATATAGCACAGACTCAACCCAAAGGAATTGGTATATTTTACATAATAGGTGACAGAGCCTCTTGTACAATTCTACTGAATTTATCAACAGTGCTGTCTATTTCCTTTGATACATTATTTCTCCCACCGAGTCCTCAGTGTATTTCCTGTTAAATGGGTTTATTTAGTTCTCTTGACCCTTGGAGAGTGACCTTTTGATTTGCAATCAGCCCCTGCCTGGTCAGATCGTTTCCTTTTCCCTCCGGGTGCAGCTTGCGATAGTGTAGATTTCATCACTGGGCAAGTGCTAGAGGCATCTCCTTCACTGGGGATGTGTAGAACATCCTGACTCGCAATAATTGCAGTACGTGAAAGGGGTATTTGCGGCCTCTGCTCGGGGACTATTTCTTGTAAAATTACTTGAGTCAGTTGAGCCAGATGTGGTTGGGCCAAGCGCTAATGAGAGTCTCGGTTCCACAATTTCTATCTCCTTAGTTAATCCCCCTACAACTTTTTAGAGATAACCATCCAAAGTTGAGTCCATTGTCTTTGGTATAGTGCTTGATTTCTGTTTCCCATAATACAAATTAGCTTAATAGAAAACAAATAGGGAAATACAAGACAAAATGTTTTACCCTCATGCAGTGACACAAGGCCAAAACACTGTACCTGCTGCACCCAAATCTAAATGGAAGAAAATCAAGAGGATTGGTCCTGTTCAGTCTCCTCTGGACTCTGACGGACGCAGATGGGCCCGCCCTTGGCCCAGCACGCTTGCGCATGTCCCGCAATGCAGGATTCCAAGACAGCCTTTATGCGCACCAGGAGCTGGGAAAGTGACGCTGGGGCCTCCTTGCCCGATGGTGTATGGGGAATGCGGTTCCCGGTGGCTTCTGGCAGTGGCAGGCAGAGTGGCAGGTAAGGAACTTCAACTACAGGCTCTCAAGACCACCATTATGCACCCGCCGGCGCAAGGGAAGTGATGCTGACCCCTCCGGGCATGATAGTGTATGGGGGATGCAGTCCCCGGTGGCTTCTAGCCGTGGCAGGCAGAGCGGCAGGTAAGGAACGGTGCTGTCCTCGGCCTGAGGTAGCGTGAGGCTCCTACATTACCACAGGAGCAAGGCAATCTGCAAGTACTCTTTTCAGGTTGTGGGGTATTTTGTCCTGTAGAGGAGTAAAGTGGGATACCTTCATGCTAGAAGGAAACCCTGAGGTAATATTTAGGTTGGACCGTATTCTGCTGCCCCGCGGAACTTCACGGAATCTCGCGGAGTTTTTAGATAACTCCGTGGAATTCTGCATAGTAAAACTCTGCGAGTTCTGCCCCCCCTTAAAATCAGTCTGTCAAGAAGTATTACTGTGTTATTATCGCACAACTAAACAGCTATCTTTTTATTGTTATAAGGATGAAATGATGAGCCTGGCAGTTCCAACTGCTGATGGGATGAGTCGGGCAGCTCTAATTCCTGTCTCACGCTTTTGAAGTGAGGCCAGATGGGGCCCATCCTCCCCTCTATTTGTCCTGGTTTCCCCTCTTGTGCCCCACCAGCTGACTATGAATGCAGATTTACATTAGGCCTGGGCGGTGAACTCTGCTCTGTTCTGTTTCGTTTGCGGAGTTTGTGGAATTTTACGCACTCCACGGAGCTTGCACTTGCCAATGTTAAGTTGGTGATCGCTAGCAGGGAAAATCCAACGCTAGACCACGTCCCAGCAAGATTTCTCAACGTGAGAGGTCTCGGGTGGTCGCTACCGCTTGCATTGAGAAACCTTCAGATCGCATTGAGGAAGCTGCCGCTCGAGTAGAACTATGTCTATATCTATATATACCTATATTTATCTCTACATCTATATATATATATATATATATGTATATATAGATATATATCTATATATATATATCCAGATCTATTTGGTGTTTCCACGCTTTAGGGGCAATGTAGAAGAAGGTTTGACCATCGGATCTATTTTTACATATGAATGGGATTTCTGCAAGTAGTCATGACCAACAGAGGTGTCTGGAAGGTTTGTGAAGGCAGATGTGATTGATGAGATATTTAGGGCCATTGTTATGTAGTGCCTTGTAAAGTGGGTGAGGAGTTTGAATTATGCTAATTTGTGAATTGGGTTGAGCTCCTTCTGGTGTGTGGTGTGATGTGAGTGTGACATGGGAGGCTGTGAGTGATTCTGGCTACTGAACTCTGAATGGTCTGTATCCTCCAAGTGAGTTTTTTGTTGATCCTAGCATAGAGGGAATTCTCGTTGTCCAGCTTGCTTGTGACCAGGGCATGTGTGATGGTTTCCTGGGTGCTGATTAGGAGCCATTTGAAAATCTTCCTCAGCATATTCAGGGTATAGAAGCATGAGATGGTGACAGCATTGACTTGGGCAGTCATGTCAAGTTTGCTGTCGATCATGATCTTGAGGTTCTTGGCAAGGGTGGTGAGGCGAGTATCAGTCCTAGCTCTGTTGGCCACCATGTGGAGTCCTACAGTGATGTGCTCTTCCCAAAGATCATGATTTCCAGTCTTGTTGGTGTTCAGCTTTAGACAGTTGGTCTTCATCTAGTGGGTTATTTCAGTCATGCAGGCATTGAACCTGATCCTGGTAAAGGGCATCTTGTCCGTGAGGAAGAGACTTCTAGTGATGCTGACTGCTAATGCCCGACTCTCACTTAGTACAAACGGCCTTTAATTGATTAATGGAAGACTGTGTCATGCTCACATTAAGCGTTTCTGACTTTGACTCAACTGTGCTGGTTTCCTATTAGACTGACACATTTTAGTATTACTCAGCACAAGCTAACTCATATAATCGGCATAACAAATAAAAAACTGTCTGAGTTATGCATGACTGTGATTCAACAGTTTTTCCTCAGGCTTCCTAGCATTTCTGAGACACAGGCAACAAATCTAACTTTATTAGTACTTAATTCAAAAGTACTCCTGTTATCAATCACAGATGAATATGTAATTATGACGCTGAGCCAGACCTGCCTGGCATGTGAATGACTCTTCGTCATTTCCATTTACAGCAAGAGAGAGCTGTGAATGCAGCTCCTACAATGTTCTTTACGTAGCTAGAGGTTGCAGGGTCCAATCCCCTCTATTTATACTCTGCCTGGATCATTGTGAGTCACTCTTTTGTGAATCCTGGTTAGTAGCTACCCCGCTAAACTTTCTTTTCAGCGCAACGGGCGTTTTGTGGTTCAGGCGTGCAGAGCTGACGGGCTGTTGTCCTGAAAGTCTTATGTAACAGTGGTTTGCAGGTTTCAGGGCACCAAGAAAATGTGGGAAGCTTGAGGTCCTGAGTTGTTGAGAAAGTAGCAGAAAGAATAGCGTCTCCAGGGATGTTTGTGCAGGGCTCCACCATCCTCGAGCTGTAATATGAAGATGTGCGCTGGCTCAGAGCACAGCTCTGCTCTTCTTTTTGAGACACTTAACAGGTCACATTTACCTAACTCAGACTGAAATTCGCAGACAGCACAGCTCAGAAACAGGAAGAGGCACCAGTCAGGAAGAGGTATAGACAGCCGAGAAACAGGAGAGGCGCCCCTCCTGCACCAACCTTTACCATTTCAGAGTTACCTCTATGCGAATTAGACTGTGCTAAGTGTTAAAAACAAGCAAACAGCGCTGGTGTTAACCCATTCGCTGCTGCCGTCGGCCGTTGGACGTCGCGCAAGCTACCTCCCTGGTGCTGCGCATGTCCAACGGCCGACGCGGCCGCACCCGTTTCTTCGAACGTTCAGCACTGGCGCTGAACGTTCGAAGCAGCAAACGGGTTAAAGGGCCAAGGAAAGTGAGCGTGCCTCACCAACAACAATGACATTCTTACAGAGAGCTGGACCTTAGGGGGCACATAAGTTTGCAGATACTGGAGAGAGAAGTCAACACCAGGCATCGTACCCACTTGCACAACAATCCCACTAAACAAGGCACATATGACAAACCATGGGGCATATTATCAAGAAAGGCGTTAAAAATTATTGTCGGTTTAGCGCAGAAAAATGCCGCTAAAGCGGCAATAATGGGCTTGATAATATGCCCTTGAGAATTCCAATAGAAGTCCATGTTCTGTTGTGAACATGGGCTTCTATTGGAATTCTCCAGGGAATATTATCAAGCCCATTATCGCCGCTTTAGCAGCAGTTTTCTGCCGCTAAACTGACCATAATGTTAACGCCGTTCTTGATAATATGCCACCATACCTTGTAAGTGTGGATGAGGAGTTTAAATTGTGCTCAGTTGTGAATGGAGAGCCCGTGGAGCTCCTTCAGGTGTGGTGTGAGGTGAGTGCGACATGGGCGGTTGGGAGTGATTCTGTCTGTTGAGTTCTGAATATCTGCAGCCTTCAAGTGAGTTTTTGTTGATCCTGCTATAGCGAGTGTTCCTGTAGCCCATCATGCTTGTGACCAGGGCATGCATGATGGTTTTCCAGGTGCTGCTTGGAAGCCATTTGAAAATCTTCAGGATATGGAAGCAAGAGACGGTGACTGTATTGACTCGGGTGGTCATGACAAGTTTGCTGTTGATGATGATCCCGAGGTTCTTGGCTTAGTTGGTGGGGGTGGGTATCAGTCCTAGCTCTCTAGGTCACCAGGTTTAATCCCACAGTGATGTGCTCTTCTTAAAGATAACAATTTGAGTCTTGTTGGTGTTCAGCTTTAGACAGTTGGTCTTCATCCAGTGGGCGATTACAGTCATGCAGGCATTGAACTTGATGGAGGTACAGGGCACCTTGTCAGCGCGGAAGAGACTTCTAGTGACACCCGCTGCTCATGCCTGACTCTCACCTAGCACAAGCAGCCTCTTATTGACAAATTAAAGACTGTGTCACACTTATCTTTAGTGTTTCTGACTTTGACCCAACCATACTAGCTTCTTATTAGACTGACACATTTTAGTATTACTCAGCACAAGGCTAACTCATATAATCGACATGAGAAATAAAAAACAGACTGAGGTATGCATGACTTTCATTCAACAGTTTTTCCCTCCGGCTTCCTGGCATTTCTGAGACACAGACAACAAATCTAACTTTATTAGTAATTAATTCAAAAGTACTCCTGTTATCATTCACAGATGAATATGTAATTATTAACCCTGGGCGTAGGACTACGCTACGCTTGAGTAGTTTGCGTAGTTTGTGCAAGTACGCGCTCCTCGAATTGCACGTAGCACAGTGCAGAAATGCATAGCGTAGCAGGCATTTTTTGCTTGCTCGTAGCCTTCAACGTCAAATTGGCAACCGCGAACAAGCAAAAAAACATCCCAGCGAGACTTTTTCCTTGTTCGCGATCAGCAACACCAAGTTGCCGAACCCGAGCGTAGAAAATAAACCTCCCGGCGAGATTCTCAACGCGGGGAGGTCAGGTTTCTCATTGCGATTGGTCGCGTATGCTCGCAAGGAGATACTACTAGTCCGCGTTGAGAAAGCTGCCGCTCGAGTACAAATCTACTCGAGCGGCAGAAAACGACCGCTTGCTCTGTGCAAGATGCGGTTTGCAATGAATGCACAGTGCAGACAAGCAACCTGCACTGTGCAATCAGTGCGAACAGCATTTTGCACAGTGCACTATGCTGTTCGCGTAGCTAAGCGTAGCTCGCGTAGTGCGAAGTGCACTTGACGTAGGTAAGCGTAGCGCTACTACACAAACTACGCCCAGGGTTAGTAATTTTGACGCTGACTGGCATATGAAAGACTCTTCGTCATTTCTATTTAGAGAAAGAGAGAGCTGTGAACGCAGCTCCTAACACATTCTTTGTGTAGTTAGATGTTGCAGGGTCCAATCCCCTCTATTTATACTCAGTCTGGAACATTCAGAGTCACTCTTTTGTGAATCCTGGTTAGTAGCTGCCCCGGTAAACTTTCTTTTCAGAGCGTCAGGCATTTTGTGGTTCAGGAGTGCAGAGCTGACGGGCTGTTGTCCTGAGAGGGTTATGTAACAGGGGTTTGCAGGTTTCCGGGCACCAAGATAAACCCAGAGTCATTTGGGAAGCTGGAGGTCCTGAGTTGTGGAGACAGGAGCAGAAAGAATAGCGTCTCCAGGAAAGTTTGCTCAGGGTGCCCTGTCATTGGGCTGTAATGTGAAGATGTGCGCTGGCTCAGAGCACAGCTCTGCGCTTCTTTTTAAGACACTGTCCACGTTACATGGACTTATCTCTGAAATTCGCCGGCAGCACAGCTCAGAAACAGGAAGAGGCCCCAGTCAGTATGAGGAAAAGAGACCGCCCAGAAACAGGTAAAGCGCACCTCCTGAACCAACTTGGAGCATTTCAGAGTTACCTGTATGTGAGATAGACAGCAAAGTGCTAAAAAATAAGCGAACAGTGCTGGTCTTTTAGGCGCGAGGAAAGGTAGAGTGCATCTCTACTAACAATGACATTCTTACAGAGAGCTGGACCTCAGGTGGACACATACGTCTGCAGATGCTGGAGATAGAAGTCAACAACAGGCACAGTGCCCACATGCACAACAATCCCACTAAACAAGGCGCATATGAAAAACTGTGCTGGATAAAACTAATACGATTTATTACCTCTACCTGTGAGGAGCTAATGGTTAGTAAAAGTGGCAGTATATATAATGTACGAGTTTTACAGGTGGTCCCAAGTACTCAATTCCTTCCACAAGAGTGTTTTTCCTTAACCATTATTCACACATGTTTGTAATTCAGTATTCAGGTCTTTAAAGAAAGGCACAGTGCCCCTTAGAGATGTAGGCAGTACAGTGTGGAGCCACCAGTACTGACTGAGTCCATTGACGACTGTGAGGGTGGAGTGGAGAAACCTGACCTCCAGTGCAGCAGTGAGTGCAGAGTCTGTGTAAGCCTGTGGGCCAGAGATGCTGCAGAAGACTGCTGAGGCAAGTCCCAGTGAGGAATGAGAAATGGTCAAACCCCTGAAGAGCAGCCCATTAACAGCAGCACCGATCCATACAAAAGGAACATTCTGAGATTGAACAGAGGCCAGAGACACAACTAGCAACTAGCAGACTCGACTATGGAAACGCTCTATACGCCGGCATGAGCAGGTCACTACTCTGAAAACTCCAGGTGATACAGACACTGCGGCCGGACTCGTCCTCGGCATCCCCCGGCATGAACACATCAGTCAACACCTCAGAATGCTCCTCTGACTCCCTGTGGAGAAAAGAGTCACCTTCAGAATCCTCACCCACGCCTACAAATGCCTGCACAACTACGGACCCGAATACCTCAACTACAGAATCATCTTCCACGCACCCATAATAAACCTCCGATCTGCCAAATTCCCACTGGCAAAAACCCCACATATCCACAGAGCCTGAGCAGGTGGAAAATCATTCTCTCACATTGAGGCAAAAACCTGGAATGAGCTCCTGGCAGACATCAGACTCGCCCCCTCCCTGAACTCGTTCAGGAAGGCCCTCAAGACCTGGCTCTTCGGCCAAATGGAGTTGACTTCCCCCTTCTCTTCCTCAGTGCCTTGAGTCCCTCAGTGGTGAGTAGCGCGCTCAGCAAACCCCTGATTGATTGATTGATTTATATTTAAGGGGGGGCTTATAAATATTTCAGGGGGAGGGTTAATTCTTCCACCAATAGGAAGAGTGGAGATGTAGGGTCTCTAAGAACGGGTGAATACACAACAAAGCCTCGTTAACAAGTAAATGGTTTTGTAAAGACCTGTGAAGTACTCGGGTGCAGCTGCAATAAGACAGTCGCCAGATCAGCCAGCCTGGGAAGCTGTCTCAGCCCGGGCTGACACACACGACGGTGGGGGCTGAAGCCCTTTTAGCCCAACGGGCTTTGCACGCCTGGCTGCAGCTATCATGTCTTAGGGCCAGAGGAACAATATGTAAAGTCTCTGAATTTCTTTAGGGAGCTTCACCAAAGTGGAGTGCTTGTCCCTGTGGCCTGGAGTATGGGTCCTTCATCTCTCCCTCTGTCATCCTTAGTGGCAGAGAAGTAAACACTTTCACTTATTCTGTAGGTCACAGGAGCATACCCTGCTTAGTTTGTGCAGGCTGGTGCAGGTCGTACCTGGCACAGTAATGAATCAGTGCTCACCAATTCCCAGCACTGAAGGGTGGAGAACTGTGCCTTCTCAAGAAGTAGGGCCTCCTGGGGGCACCTCTCATGGGTTGGGGGCAGCTGCACACGGTGAGGCTTCACCAGCACTTGCCGACACACCACTAAACATTGACTTCACTCCAGGTGCCATAGCTGTTGTAGAAGAAGACATTTTGAGTTGGGTATCTTGAAAAAGAAGAGGGCTTGGAGAATAATGCCTTCTTTGTCCCCCTTTTTAAGAACCCTGATTGTGCGGACCCGCCTCACCTCTTTCCTCTAGTGATGGCTCAACAGGTGATGCGGCGGGTCTTAGAATAATGTGCTGCGGAGAGTTCTACACTAGACGGGACAGAGAGTCGCTCTTGTTCCTCCAAATATGGTCATCTCTGGCCTGAGAACAACTGAAATGAGTACCCAGGCACAGCCCACCAAGATTCTCAAAAGTGGCCCCTCAAGTCTCCTGAGGCCAACAGAGTAAAAAAAAGTATCCAGGAGATACAATTTTCAATGGCGCGTTCAGTTCCTCAAATGGACTGATTAAAAACCAAAGAAAGGACTCTTAAAAAATAAAGAGTGTATTTACTCTCTATAGTGTGGATCTGTGTTTCTGTAAACAGTGAAAAGTGAAAGTTTACAAACAACCTCACATGCTTTTTCTGTCATGCTGGTGGTAGCCATACATTTAACCAGGAGATCATTTCATTAACAATGTCGGTTTGACTAATAGGAATTAGATTAGTATGCTACATTTTATAGGGACCACAGAGCCAAATCAACCTACCACACTGTGGAGCATATATACTAGCAATTAAATTCAGGCTTCCAGTTTTCCACCCATCCATTCTAAAACTAATTCACAACACCCAGACAACAAACGTTCTTTAGTGAGTGGTTAATATGAATTAATTAATTAATAAACTTTTTTTATTCGGATGCAACGCGTCCATAAACGATACAGAGATGCAATTCACCAGTGTAAAAGAATACACAGCATAATAAAAGATCATAACACACAATAAAAAAAATCACAGACTTTTAAAATAGTACAGATTAATAAAACTCTAGGGATCGAAGGCTATACACAACCCCACACAAAAACTGGCCTCTGCTTACATGACTTTCAGGTATCAATCAATTCTAGAAAGCCTAGATCTGTGGTCTGCACGTAAGAAACGTATCACTGCGCAGAGGGTATGAGGGTTTGGTAACAACTGTACGTGCAAAAGTGCCACTTTGGCCTGCCTGAACTTTAACAGGGGCCATGGAATCGTTTTCTAGGCACTGAGGACAATTTATGCAATAAAGCAAAGTGGAGCGTGTTCTGTGGAGATCTAAGATCGCAGCCACAAGGACATTTTTGTCCAACCGGGGATGCTAAAAGATGGTGAAGTTGATTAAATCTAAAACGTGTAATTAAAACCCTATCATGAATGCAAGATAAGGCAGAAATATATGGTTCCATACCCGACAAAGATTTTAACAGAGCATACTCCCTTGCTGTGGGTTTACTAAGCTCAGTATATTCACGCAGCGTGGTAAAAAATGTATGACGTAAATCTTTTGTGATGTTAACATCCCCGGGGCTTAAAGTGTTGTGTGCAAAGAAAATGTCTAGCCTTCCTATAGCCTGAAAAATTCATTACTATGACGTATCTATGGAATTTTATTTGAATGTTACAAGGCTAAATAACCTGATCGGATCAATCGGTTTAAATCCTTGTTCTCAGATGTCCATATCTTAATCCAGCATAGTAAAGGTTTTATTTGCCACTTGATCCACCAGATAATCAACCCCTAACTCTTCATGCACGGACCAGGCTGGCGTACTTTGAGGGGCTTGCAGGATCCGGTGCAAAAACGTATTTTCCGCCACTTGTAACATGTGGGGAGAGGCATACCCCCCCATCCTCACTGCCGTATAAAACTTTCGCAAAGGCTCTGGACTTATATAATTTTAAGATGACCTCCTGAGACCACGTGCACAGTCTGCTTGCAAAGCTAGTAATAGCCCTCACAGACATGTTCAACTCGCTAAACTTCCCTTCTAGGGGGGCTCTCCAGTGTAATCAGTCGTCAAAAAACATTACTAGATAGGGGAATACCGGAACCTTAGCAAGAGTATGATGACCAGCTTTAAAACTTTTCGTTCGAAACCCCTGGGGGCCGACAAAAAGTACATAGGACTTGGTAAAATCAATGAGCAGTCCATCCTGCACATAAAAGCAACAAAGTCATGAAATGAAACCTTTATTCCCTGAGCGGTGCGGGCCATGAGCACCGGATCACCAGCATAGTTTAAAACTGGCAGAGCTCTCCTTCTCACTCTAGGGGAGTCCGACTGGAGTGCCAGTAAGGCTGCCTCAAGACCACTGATATATGCTGAAAATAGGAATGGAGCTAATATACAACCTTAACACACCCCATGTGTAGTTAAAATGATCTGTAAGGGCCCCTTCATGTGAGTACCTCACTGCCTCTGTTGTCTGGGGATGAAGTAATATTAGTAAATGCACAATCCCTGGGTCCACTCATAATAAATTAGAACCTCCCACAACTTGGCCCAATTAACCTAATCAAAGGTGGACGTTAGGTCCATAAAGGCTAAGAACAAAACGCCCGGTTGTGTGAGTGTATATTTAGACGTTAAAAGATGAAGATTGAGGCATTGGTCTGTAGTTGACATGCCTTCACTGAAACCAAATTGGTCGTCCAATAAAATCTGGTTATCTGTAGCCCACAGGGATAAACTAGATAAAATAACCCACCCCAGATCCTTTACTACTGCATCAATGAGAGAGATCGGGTGATAAGATTGCGGGTTATCCTATTCCCCTTTTTTAAAAATTGGTACGATTGTAGCGGTGGACCAGAAAGGAATCATCGGCTTTAGAGCTGCCACATCTAATACTTGGGTCAGTATAGTGGCACAGACCTCAATATTATCGCAGATGAGGTCTGGAGGTATTCCATTAGGTCCCGGGGCCTTCTTTAATTATAGCAGCTCTATACTAGAGTATATTTCGTCCAGGGAGAAACCAATGGGGGTTACAGCAGGCCTGGGTGGTATATCTACCCATTGCTCCCTCTGGGGAAACTGCATTGTATACCGTTTCAAAGTGAGAAACTCACTGTACTGGTGTAATATGTTGGCACAAGGTTGGTCTTGAAGGTTCCGAAAGCAGGGACTATTAATGATTTTCCAAAATAGGGCAGAGTCTCTTAGTTCACCTACTTTAATAAGGTCCTGAAATCCTGCTTTTGTAGCTGATGCCTGCGCACTTTTAGCGTCTCTTTGTAAAGGCGTCAGCACAAGATCACTATGTCTTTCTCCTCGGGCACCTGTTTCAGAGCTACTTTTAACCTCCGGAAAGCCTGAGATGGAGGTAAACGCACTTAACATTTCTTCACTTGGGGTAAGGGGATCCAAACAAAGCCCTAACTCATGCTGGATGGAGGAGAAAAGAGTATGGTTAAAGGCCTTAGTATCTACACTTGACCACCGAAGGCACCTACCCTGATCTGTTGTAAATAGGGGGACTTGAGGCGTTCGGGGACCCGGTGGATGGTTACCCACTTCCATCAGCATGAGCATCAGAGGGTTATGGTTGCTGAGTGCATTATGTTCTAAGTTAAAAGCACCAGAGCTCGCGCTCACAGGGGCTGTCACAAAAATAAAATCTATAATCGTAGCGGAGACCCTTCCTAGGAAGGGGCAAATGTGAAATAGCACTGATCTACCAGAGATCTAGGGTGTGTATCAGGTTATGAGTAAGTAAGAAGCTGTTTAGCTCTTCCCCTTCTATGGTATGCTCCATGTGCAGGTCCTCTGAAAGCGTGCAAGGCTGTGCGATGAGTTGCTTCTTTACAAAAAATGGGCACAGATGACAGTTAATATCCCCCACTAGAATATGGTTTATGTGCCCAAGTCCCTCCTCCTTTAGGGAGTCCAAGGCACAATTTAGGTCATTTAGGGCCAGATGTAGGTCGCCAAATACCGGTCGGTAACGGCCGATTTCGGCCGTTACCGACCGGTATTTGGGATTTGACATGTAGGTGGCCCTAATTTTACCGATTCGGTAAATTTACCGATTCGGTAAAATACCGAATCGGTAAATCCAGATGTAGGTGGCACTTTAAACAGTGCCACAGGCCATTACCGATTCGTTATTTACCATCAAATACTATTTGGTGGTAAATAACGAATACCTGTGTACATGCATATCTGTGCATGCCCCTAAGGGCATGTATGTGTGCCACATGGCACACAAGCCAAAATCAGGGGTGCAACAGGGTGTCAAAGTAATCCCCTGTTCCCCTTGACAAATCAGTATTTTTACCGAATCGGTATTTACCGATTCGGTAATTGACATTGATTCCTATGGGCCTCAAGATCCATAGGAATCAATTGCAACCGAATCCTACCGATTCGGTAAAAAATACTGAATTTTTAGCTACATCTCATTTACCGAATCTAGAATACCGAATCGGTAAAATTCGGTATTTTAGAGTTGGTAAATGAGGATTACCTACATCGGGCCCTTAGATTCGAAGCCCTGCCCTTCCCCCTCATCGCATTGTAAAAATGAATTATAACAAGAGTGGACGCTCACCCCAAGCGCAATTTAAAACCCTGAAACACCTGGGAGTCCCACTTTAAAATATGCAACTCCTTGCAAAGTTCTAGTTCAACAAATGTAATGAGGCCCCCACTAGCTCTTCCCATTGTGGAAAATTATGCTGGGCATAAACAAATCTTATACCTTTCGAAAAGAAATTATTCTTTGTCTCCCAAGTTTCCTGTAAGCATATGATTTTGCATGACCTAATATATGTTAACCCTCTATCATCGGAGAACTTGGAGGATAAACCTGCCACATTCCAGGAGATAAGATTAAATTCTCCTCTAAGATTGTGATTGGGGCTTGCTGTAAGGGCTAGGAGAGGGGGAGATGTGTGAGGCCTCAGCTAGGACTCGGGGTTAACCTTGGGGGGTACATCAATGGGCGGGACTGGTGAGATCTCAATTGAAAGTAAAACTAGAGGGGCACTGACTACCTCCGGACCCTGACTCAGGGGGCCTAGTTGTTGGAGTGATTGAACATGTGGCGTCTCAGCCTGGTAAAAATGATTTAGATGCACCAGAGTGTATTTTCCATGCTAACTCTGGGTAATGTGTTGAAATAATAACACAATCTCCATCAAAGAATTTCCTTGAGGGTCTATCCAGGCCACCTTTCGCACCATCAATATATTGTGATAATCCATGGCAGAAAACCCGGAGTGGTGTGCTAGCCAACGCAAGGCTTTGTTGATCAATTGGGTAGTGGATTCCTCTTTGTGAGCATCTAAAGCAGGTACACCCGACAGGACCACAGTGTAAGATGCACATGCTGGGGGGAGATTGATCACTGGACACTGTTTGTTCTTCGTTTGAAGCCCCTTGGGATGGGGGGCATCTGCCCTGCCTGAGGCCTGTAAAGAGTGAGTAGCGCAATCTAATAAGCACTTGTGCTGAGAGCTGAGCCCTTGCTCCCTTGTGCTCTGGGGTTGCCTTAGCATGTTGGGGACCACTGCCAATTGGGCATTACCCACTGGTGTGTTGTCAGCTAATGTGAGGCACCCTAGCAGTTGGATAGGTGAGAGTTTAACCAAGGCAAATAAAACAGAGTCCATTTTGCTTGGCAAGTCCCTGGAGGCTAACTCCAACAAGTCCAATCTGGTCAGAAGCAGAGATAAAAGGTCAGTAAGAGTGGCCTTAATATTGTTTAGCGCTGAGGCCCTCTGATTCAATAGTTCCTCCACATTGGTCCTGGGAGCCGCACACACCTGTTCCTGTCATATAGCCGCCGAAGCATCCTTAACCCTCTTTGCCCTCCTCTGTCGTTTAGGGGCCAGCCGGCTTATCACGTCAATAGGTGGAGTAGACAGGAGAGGGAAGACGCAGAGCTGTAGGTTGGAGGCTCAAGTGTAGTTGGACCAACTAGTGCCACATTTAAAAACAATAGATAAAGGTTCAAAGATGTAGTGGCCACAGGGTCCTAAGGGATCAATGGTGGGGTAGATAAGGTGCCCAGTCCCGAACTTCCTATGTCGACTGAAAGCCGCCTCTCGGCCCGATCTATCTCCTTGTTGATAGCTACCACAGCCTTTACCAGGAAAGTATCAATAGTGAGGCAGGGCTGCCCCAAAGGGGACCCTGGCTGTGACTTCCTTTTTCCCATTGAGCTGGATGAAGCAGAGACTAATACAATGGGTCCAAGAGCCCCAGGCAGCTAATACGAGAGCCACAGAGAATCACTCAACATGTGCGAGTACCCAAGAAAAATAGCCAATCAAAAAGATACTCACTGATGGCCCTATGTCCTGATACTTCCCCTTAAATTGGCGGCATCCATGAAAGTGGTTCAGAGGTCCAGACACTGGCCAAAAACGCCAACGAAGAGAGTAGGCCCAGCCTTGTCCAGACGCGAACGGGTGCAGATGGGCCTGCTCTTGGCCCGGGCGCGTCCCGCTCTGTGGGAAGCAGTGATTTTTAGCATGATTGCTCCCCCACTGATCGACCACAGCTGACCAGAAGACCGCTGAGTAGTTGCTACATGTACAACACTCAGAGGAGAGAGGACGCCATGCTTAAATAAGGCTTCAGTTCACTCCATTCCACATAACGGTTTAACACAATCCCTGTGGTTTGTTAAGAAAGTACAAAATGTTTGTGTAGCACATTTACACTGACTTACCTTGAGATGAGTGAGAAGAGTTACTATTATTAAACTCAACCATATTTATCCAAAATTATACCCTGTGAACCTGTAGGTTGTAACCCAAAGGTTACACAGGTTTCTTCAGTGGATGTGCTGACCCTTTGAGACGCCTTACCAGATCCAACATTTTCTTCAAGATGTTGTGCCAGAGTAATTTTTTGTGTCCTGGGGGTTCCAAGAACTGAGAAACAAAGGCACAGTACAAGTCAGAACAGATGCACCTTGTGAGGACTGAATAGATGCACCAGTACTGAAATACCAGAGTATCCTGAAATCAGGCTACAGGTTCATTGTGAAAGCTCTGAACGTTTCTCAGCACTGGTGCAGTAGTGAATGATGTAAGTAAGGAAAGAGATGTGTTGTAAGAGGTTATGTGTATTTCTACAGAATGGGGTGACAGGTAAACTGGAAATCAGTGCATAAAAAGCACTGAAAGAGTTTTTGTTTTTGGGTGTTTCCATACTGGAACATAGCTGCATTCAACAGGTGAAACAAGAGACACTTTTGGAAGGTCGGTAGAAGTCACAGTACACACATAAAAGCATTATAAAGGTCAGGATAGGGGTGCAGTGGGAGAGGGCAAACATCCTTTACCCCTCAATCTAAACCATGCACTGTCTTTACACTACACTACAGCAAACGTGTCATTACCACGCGTTCCATTAACACACAAGTCGTTACAACAACTTGCTTTAGGGAACTCATTATTGGACTGGTGTTGTATTTTAAGTGCAACACCTTCCCTACTGATACTGTTGGAAAGTGGGTTATTAGTAGTGGTAAATATGCATCTACCACTGGCAATAAGGCCACTAACACAGTATAGGGCTCTGTACAGGTTTCAATAAATGATTCCCATGCTCAACTCGGGGTAGCTTGACTGCGAGCAGGCAGGCTTAACTTAGGAGACAGGTATGTAAAACATTGACACCAATTTAATACATTATTAAGACATAACATACAATAAAAGGAAATATTTGTATATTTTCTTTAAAATGACACAACAATGACAAAATTCCAATGTAGGAAAGCAGAGATATGAATTTAAAAAAATAAACACTTTCTAGTACTTAGTCACCTAATGGAGTTTTTTCCCAAAGTTGTTCCAAACTTCTCCAAACTTCTGAAAATTCTTCCTGAAGTTCCTCTCGAGGGTCTGCAGGGTCAAAAACACAATCCAAGGGTCTTGAAGCTCTATGAGGGTCCCTGAAAATTTGGGACCACAATTCCCACAATGCACCTGGCCAAAACCTTTAATCGTCTACTGGACGCACTTCAGGCAGGGGGCTCTTGGCGGAGTAGATGCAGATGAGCCCTGTTAAATATAGCGTGCAGGAAGCCCACTCTTTATTCCTCTTGAAGCAAGGTGCATCCCAAGGGCTGTAGTTCCAGATAATGCAGCAGGCGCAGTCAGTCAGAATGCAGGGCCTGATGATGGTGCAAATCAAGTTTCCTGCTTGACAATCCTTCTTCTTCTCTTAGTTTCAAGCAGCATAGCTGAGAAGCCAGATGTGTTTTGAGAGCTCTACAGAAATCCTGGTACTGGGATTTCATGCATGACACAAGAGAGACTGCAGATGTACGGAATACACTTTGCGAAAGTATTGGTACTAGGATAGCAGTGCATGCTATAACTCACGATATACATGTTTTCTGAGAGCTCTGTGGACTCCTTGCTAATGGAACAGGAGTGCACAGTACAGGCTGGAGTGGAGAGGCATTGTGAGGGTTCTTAGTACTGGAATAGTAGTAAAGGATGCTCGTATGCAGGTTTGCGTTAGGAGAGTTTTGGGAAGACTTGGTAATGGGTTACCAACAAGTGTGAGGCTGAAGAGGCCTTATCAGAGATGTGTAGGAGTCTTGATGCTGTGATACCAACTCATGATTCAATTTAGGATAGAGAGCACTGTTCAGGTCTTGGTCATGGCATAGCAGTGCAGGATGTAGGCTAGAGTAGAGAAGAATCGAGAGTGATCTTAATAGTAGGACAGTTTTGTAAGATGCAAGTGCACAGATGCACTGTGGAAGCTATGCAGAATTGAGAAGAGAGAAGCATTGTAAGATTTTTGTAGATGTCATAGTATTGGGACCGCAGTGCATGTAAAGTGCAGATCAAGCTACTGATGCCTTATGACTACTTGGTGGCGGGACAGAATATCAAAAATATATATATATCCTTTTTAGTCTTGTTTTAAATTATGCTGTAAAATATATATTTTACTAAAATATGGTTGTATATAATGTAATTGTTTACATTATTTTTCATAAACAGTTGTGGCAGTTGTGAAATGTATTTAGTTTAAAATAGTTCAATTGTATGAGTATGTACTTTAAAATTGATTGAATTGATCAAGGGAAGATAAAATACAAAAATTAAATTTAAATAGTTAAAAACGATTACAATAGCATCAGAGGAAAGGCGACAATAAAAACACCCTGGCACTTGTGCTTGTTATTGCTAAACAAACTCTGGAACAAAAACCTCTAAGGATATATGCTGAAACAACTATCGGACCGATTCACCAAAACTTCCAGAGTGACATGCACAAACCAGCATTGGCATAGCCAATAGGTCTCGCCTTTAGGACTTTATAAGTGTTTACTTGGAGCTATTGGCTTTGGCAATGTCTTTAACATATGTTGTAGAGCAGTGTAACTGCTGTGCAGCATGTTGAAAAGTTCTAATAAAACTGTGCTGTAGCATTTTTGTTACCTATATATAACCAAGAAGATATTGTGTACAACTGAACGACCCTATTAAAAAACAGAATGAACATTAAAAATGTCTTTTATTTTTTTGTCTTTGCAATGTTAGTAACTTATTCCTGCCATTCTAATACTTTTTTATAATAGCTTTTTTTGTTGGGGGGGACATGTGTGTGAGTGTGTGCGTGTGAGCGTGTGTGTATGTGTGTGCGTGTGTGTGTGTGTGTACTTGAGAGAGAGATAGAGGAAGTGAGAGAGAAAATGAGTGAAACTGAGAGCAGTGCAACAGATCGTGTGTGTTAGAATGAATGTGACCACATGAGAGATTGTAAGAAATAGATTATGCGTGCCTGGAAGGTGGTCAAACAGAAAAAAAGAGAAGGCAGAAAACTAGAGGCGGACAGTAAAAAGAGCAGCAAAGTGGAAAAGAAAAAGAGGAGAGAGGAAATGGTGAGCGGAAGAGTGGAAAGAGATAAACAGAAGAGAAAAAGAGGAAGAAGGGAAAGGTGATGCTGGCTGATGTTGAGGTGGTGCTGTGTTGGTGCTGAGGTGGGGCTGCGCTGGTGCGGAGATGGGGCTGTGCTGATGGTGGTGCACTGATGTGGAGGTGGTGCTGTGTTGATGCTGAGATGGGAGGTGGCAACAATGACAGGTGGTGTTCACCCTAGGGAAAAATGTATTAATCTTTGCAGGAGATAAACACATCATATGAAGCACAAAGAATGGGATAATCTTAAAGCTTGCAATCCTAGATAAAGAGGCTGGGTAGGGCGGCACCCTGCCCTATTCCTTATGAGCAAGGGCCCGCCTAAGTTCGATTCTCATCTCTCCTGAAAGCCGGACAAGATAGACCTGGATGTGCTCTCCAATAGTTTTTGCCAACAATAGCTATGTCCACTCATTGCCCATGATGGTGAGGCACTCTACAACAGCATGGGCTGTAGGTTCTATTGCCACGGAATTCCAGTTAGCGCACTGGATACGAGTCAATGTGTGGTATAGCAGGCATTGACCCTATGTATGTTATAGTGGTCTACCAGCTCTTTAACCCCTTCCATGCTGATGACGGCCGGGAGCCATCATGGCACACAGTGCTCGTGTACTGATGATGGCTCCCGGCCGTCAAGACCGCACCCGCGATCGGAATGTGCCGCACAGGCGCAGAATCGCGCCCACGCCCAAGGGGTTAAAGGGCAGCAGATTGCCATTCTGCAGTGTGTATTCGTTTTCTTAACTAAAGAATTGCATAGTCACAGTGCCTTCTGTCACAGGCTCTGACGCCATAGCTCTATAAATATGTCTGTCACTACTCCCCAGTGCACCAGTCAAGATTAAAATCGGGCACCCTCCAGTTAGACACACAGATATCTTAAGTGAATTCATTAACCAGTGGAGCTTTTGTACCAGAACAACGTATTTCACAGATTAGTTTACCTGCCATTTAATCTTCATTTATGGTGTTTGCAATATATCTAGGTGAAAGGTAAACAAAATAGTTGACATTTCCTTCTCTTTAGGTCTCGCCTACGCAGCGCGCATGCGCTGCTTAGTAGAGAGACCTTTAGGCACCGGCACAGCTTTGGGGGCAAAAACGTGCACGCGTTGCATTGCTTGCAATGGCAACGCATGCACGTTTGGCGATTCCCTTGCGGGAGCGCGCGGTGCCATATGGTGGCGCCATATGGTCGCAATTATCGCGTCTTGCTGCACTCTCCCGCAAGGGAATCGCGCAGGCCCTCTCCCCCTACTGCCGCGGGAGTCTCGCGCTTGTTTTTTTTGCTGTTGTGTATGTTGTTGTGGAAATATTTGTTTTGCAGCTTCCATAAAACCAACAAAAGTAACAAACCAGTCACTATACATGCAAGCAAAATCACGGTTTACCAGTGGAGTATTATGTTGAGGTACAAGTATATAGCAGTATTTTCTCCATTCAGTAATTATACCTACTCCTTTTATTACTGATGGAATCTCCAGCATCTTCTGCCCCTTGCCTTACATACATAGTTGACACTGCATTACGCCTGTACACTATGTGCACTTCTAACTTGGGGTGCATAATGCAAAGTTAATCCTTACGCTTACAATCTCAACGGCTACACCCATCCTACTCCCAAACACTACCCAGAGTCGCTCAGGAGCACGCAGCCACTTTATTGACTCTGTTGTCATCCAGTTCTGTCGCTCTACTGAGGGCGTTTGTCATTTCTCCCCCTTGGACAATTTCCTCTGCTGCTTTGTCATTGAACGTAAGATCTTTCAATCTCCTCTCCTATCCAAGTCATACCCCTAAGCCAGGCCATATCAGTTGGAACTCTTGTGGACTGCCAAAAAATTGCTATATACCATTTTCCAAGGACTAGCCCAGGTATTGCATATTTATAAAGCATTTTACAATTTGGTTGTTTAGGAACCAGACCCAACACACAGAGCTTCGCCGTAGCCTCTATGTTTATTGACGTCACTGTTCTCAGGACCTGAATCATTCCCCCCCCCACAATACTTTTCTATGTGTCTGCACTACCAGTTCATGTGAAGAAACTTGGCATTATTATTACCACACTTAGGGCAAGCGGGTGATCGGTCCGCATATATTCTGGGAATCCTCATTGGGGTGAGGCAGGTGCGATGTAAGATATAAAAGTGCAGCAACTTAATAGGCTGCAACATTCTTGTGAATCAAGTTTCAAATGCGCTATAGATGAAAATATCATCACAAGTGCTGTAGTAACTGAATACCGAGGGTGACGCAAATAGTGCCTCTTTGTTAAATACGTGAGAAAGAATACCTGTTCAGTGTACCAGACTACTGTGTATGGCGGGCTTTACCAATACGCATTCCAACAACAACTGCTCATCTTGTCTAGTAGTCCGGAGCCTTCTGTTGTGTACCTGCAAAAACAGTGGGCCTCATTTATGAGGCTCTGCGTCACTTTTACGCCGCCGGTGCATCACTTTTTGTGACGCACTAGTGGCGTAAAAAATGCGCCTTGTTGTGCCATATTTACAAAGTGACGCATCTAGGTAGATGCGTCACTTTGTAAACCCCTGCGCCACATTATACCTGCGCCAGGTATAATGTATGCAAGGGGGCATTTTGATGCAAGAAAGGGTCATGGAAGTGACGCAGTAAAATCTCTAAGATTTCACTGCGCCATTTCTTGGCCGCTAATGCGTCAAAATCTTACGCCTGCTTCTTGGCAGGCATAAGACTGACACAGGCACTAACAACATGGGACTCGCCCATGTGAAAGTACACATTGCTGGAGTTGCGTCACTTTTGTGACACACTCCAGCAATGCGTCACTTTTGCACCTACAGATACGTCAGAAATACTGACGTATCTGTCACTCCTTGCGACATGATGCGTCATATTATAAATATGACGCATCAAGCATGTCGCAAGGAGTGCGCACTGAGAAGTAACGCATCGCTGCTTTCACGCAGCGATGCGTTATTTCTCATAAATGAGGCCCATTGTCACTTGACAAACAACTACACATGCAACTATCAGATCTGTGCCAGGCAGACACAGTTAACTTCCAGTTTCCAAAATTAAAGTTACTATCATTTCAATAGCAAGTAGTAAGAAACGTCACTTAAGCCATGCAAGCTCTACGGAAATATGCATTTTTAAACTTGTGTGTAAGCAGGAATTAGGACTAAGCAATACGATATGTCCCATTGGTATACTGGTGGAGTGGCTGAGAAAATAATTCCGCCTTTTCCCTCGGGGCAGAAGCTGTGAGCAATGCATTATATAATTGCTTGGACTCTTTGATCTCGCTTGGCGCCTCTTCCTTTCTGCATCAAAGCTTATTTTTTTGGTGGGTGAGACACTGGAGAGAGTTGATGCTACTGCTCCACCAGCACCACTCATAGGCTTCAGCCGGAGGGAGGGGGGCATTCTTTCATTATGCCAAGGTAAAAAAAACATATGTACAAATATACGCACTTACAAAGCCAAAGGATATTAGCCAGACTTTTCTGTCAGACCACAGCCAAGAGGTAATAAGTAAAGCAGGAATTAGAGGGGCGGAAGTCACACCAAGGGAAAACCAGTAAACAAAAGGGTGTATGAGACCACCATCAACCATCTATATTGCTAAGACCAAAGGGCAACTAAGCGAAGTGGAGAGTATCAGCACACATCATCCTAATTTAGAAAAATAAGATTTTTAGGGTCTCTTTAAAAGGAAGTACATGTTAGTTGCATCTTAATTTTTAAGGCAGGAGATTACGACAAGAGCTAGCCTCAGCTGGAAATGCCGGATCATCGGTCTCAGGACCTCTGCATTTTTATTATTGCCAAGTGCAACTTACTACTGGTCCTCAGGAGTTCTCCCTGGCCTGTAAATCTGGGGCGTACTTTTGGATAATATGAAGCTGAGCTGAGTGTGTACTCCTTAAACTTGGCCATAGTTGGATTTGGCGACTAGTACATTCATCTGACAGTGGGAGAGAGACGGTTCCTAAGGAATTATTCACCCCCACTGGAAGTACCATTCTTTTAACCTATTAATGGGTGGTGGCTGCTTTCCTAAGACTTTTTAGCGCAAAAGGCATACTAGTCAATCGTTGATAGGTTTATGGTAGTAATACACTTGGTGTTTCTTACTAAGACCATCATCCAGTCCTGTTTGAGCTCTTTTTGGATGTTCATAGGAGAAAGGACTCAGTAAGGAACTAAACAAACAAGCATTGGCATAGCCAATAGGTCTCGCCTTTTGGACCTTATACCTGCTTAGCCATGCAACAGTTTTTGTTGCACCAAGGATATTGTGCTTCATAACTAAATACTTTTAAGGTCCCAAAAGCGAGACATATTGGCTATGCCAATGCTTGTTTATTCACGTCTCTGACCTCGCCCCCACACACAGCGATGGCCCATCCCATTGTATTTAGGATCACAGTATCCATACTGTTTTATTGCACTTCGACTGCTGCCATGAAGCACTATACAAAGGCAAAAAATTCAGGAGATGCAAATGAGTGACCTTCTAATACCTCGCCACCTATCAAAGTTGAAATAAGGATCCCTTGCATTGAAATGCACATCCAAATTAAAATAAATAAGGTGGATTACATGAAAACTTTAACATATAGCGGTCTGATTTAACTATTTATTGTAGTTTAGGGATATTTACTTTTTTTCATTTGAACCTTAAGCAGTCACATCAGTGTGATACATAAGGGTCGTTACTTTGGGTATGCCTGTCAAGAAGCCCTTAGGTAGTCTACAAACAGTTTCATATGGACACAGTCTGATCACCACGTGCACCCTTCCCAAGTTTACATGAAGACAAAACCTTCCTCAAAAACAAAAACAGTTGAGGCAAGGAGTGATGACTTTTTGCTGCTGTGCAGTTGAATAACAACGCAACACACAAACATAGCCTTTTCCATTTCTGAAAATCAAGCCTTCGTTCAATCAGAGATCACTTTGGACTGGATAAGCAATGTTAAAGATGCTTTGAATTTCTTACAATGAAGCAGGTACTGAGGCTCACGTTTTCATTGTTTGAGAAATGTCAATTACCGAATCGGTAAATACCGATTCGGTAAATTTACCGAATTTACAAGGGGGACAGGGTGTCACTTTGACACCCTGTTGCACCCCTCAATTGTGCATGGGTGCACATGTTGCAGACATACATGCCCTTAGGGCATGTATGTCTGCAACATGGCACTGTTTAAAAAGCAAAAGAAATGCTTTTTAAAGGGTTTTCTTAATTTACCACCAACTTCTAGTTGGTGGTAAATTAAGAATTCTAAAACCCCTGTAGCACTGATTACAGTGCTACCTACATGTCAAAATACCAAGGGCCAGATGTAGGTAGGCAAATACCGGTCGGTAATGGCCGAAATTCTGTAATTTCGGCCGTTACCGACCGGCATTTGGAAAATGAGATGTAGAAGCATGTTAAAATACAGATTTGGTAATTTTACCGAATCTGTAAAATACCTAGTCGGTATAATTACCGAATCTGTATTTTGATACCGATTCGGATTTAAGAATCGGTAATCTGGGATTACCTACATCGGGCCACAAATCTGTATTTTAACATGCTTCTACATCTCATTTTCCAAATACCGGTCGGTAACGGCCGAAATTACCGAATTTCGGCCGTTACCGACCGGTATTTGCCTACCTACATCTGGCCCCAAATTCGGTAATTTACCGATTCGGTATTTTAAGGAACCGGTAAATTACCGATTCCTTAAAATACCAAATCAGTAAATTACCGAATTTGCAATGTAGGGAGCACTCAAATGAGTGCTTTTCCCATTTTAGGATTCATTATTTACCACCAACTATAAGTTGGTGGTAAATAACGAATACCTTTGAAAATGCAAATCAGTGCATTTTCAACTGTGCCATGTGGCAGACATACATGCCCTTTGGACATGTATGTGTGCCACATCTGTACACAAGCATGATTCAGGGGTGCAACAGGGTGTCAAAGTGACACCCTGGCACCCTTGAATGTGTCCCCCATTTTACCGAATCGGTATTTACCGATTCGGTAATTGCCATTCATTCCTATGGGCCTGATGTCAAAGTGACACCCTGGCACCCTTGAATGTGTCCCCCATTTTACCGAATCGGTATTTACCGATTCGGTAATTGCCATTCATTCCTATGGGCCTCCAGGCCCATAGGAATGAACGGCAATTACCAAATCGGTAAATACCGATTGGGTAAATACCGAATCTTACTGATTTGGTAATTTTTACCGATTTGTTTGGTACATAGCATTTACCGATTCTAAAATACCGAATCGGGAAAATTCGGTATTTTAGAATTGGTAAATGTACTTTACCTACATCTGGCCCAAAGGGGCTGATTACGATGACGGAGAGTCAGCCACTGACAGCCCTTCGCTAGCGATCTCACCGCCATCGTATACAGGTTCACTGCCCCCCATATTACAATGGCTGGCGGTGTGATGGCCATCGGAAACACTGACCGCCACGCATCCGACGGGTTCCTTGAGCCTGCCGGTGCGGGGGAGGGACTCGTATTCTCTACAATGGTGGCAGAGCCTACCAGGCACTGCCGTATGGATTATGATGCCCCTTTCTGCCCACAGGTTCATGGCAGTTAACCTGCCATGAACAGGCAGGCAGAAAGGGACATTGGGGGCCAGTAGCGGGCCCCCCTTCCTTCCTGACCGTAAGCTGTGGGCACTGCACCATGTAGCAGGCACCGCATGGTGCATGCCACGTTGTGCAGGGATATGCAAAGTGCCCCTATTTTGCATTGCGCCGGGTTCTGCAACCAGCAGCACATGCTGCAATGCAAAATATAGGCATTGCGACCGCCGTGGTTGCATCGTATTGCCTACTACGGGACCATCAACAGCCTGTCGGGCAATCCTGATTCCTGATAGGTTGAGGGGCGGACGTAAGTACACAAACCATCGTAATCACCCAAAAAATACCTAGAGGAAACCTCAACTTATAGACTACGAAATAAAAATTCTATGAAATATATAAAACTACCTGGTGGAATACTTTTGTCCAATACCTAGATCTGAGTGGGACAAAGCACATGTTCTTTCAGAAACCTGTCAGCAGCTCAGTGCTTGTACTGTAGTGGGTGCAGAGGGGACAGCCAGTCCTGCTCTCAGCGTGCGAGACCGAACAGAGTTCCGTGTAAGTGAAGTTTTGGAGGGGTAGGATGTCACAATCATCGGTGGGGCAGCCCTGCTGAGGTGTGTTGTAAGTGCACAGCAGAAGCGCTAAGGACACAAGTTACCCTACAGTGACAGCAGAGTGATTAAGCCACGGTGAAAGTAGGTGGCTACATGCTCATGACGCAAGGTACATACCTAGTGGCTCTCAGCAACAGTAGTCTTTTTTTCTCACCGGCCCTGTTCTCACAGATAATAGATAACTTACTGTCAAAGTCAACCAGTGGAGTCAGAGAGCCAGTCAACGGAAGAAAGCTGGGTAGTGCAGCAGATGTATTCTCTGCCAGAGGCCCGGTTACTATGTTGGACACCACACCAATAAACTAATGGGCATGCGGCCGCTATGGCTAAAGATGAAACGTGCGCCACACTAATAAAGAGGAACATGCGTGAAGACCTCTGAACAGTTGTTCAAAATGACAAACAAGCAGCAGGAATGATTCAAATACTACTCCTTTTGTATGCGATGGCCAACCAGGAGGAACACAGTGGGAGGGGCCATTGTGTGCTGCCCCAGGAGGGTGAACACGTTGGGATGGACAACCAAATTAAACAACAGTGAAATCGCTTGGTGGGAACCAAGCGCCCAAAGGAGGGACAATGCACCAATAAAAAGCAACATTTCAAATTGCCACAACAAAGAACCAATGGTAATCAATGGGATTGGTTAAAGCCCATATTGTGCACTGTTTCGCCTTAACAGGGGAACAAGCCTACACAAGAACAAAATTCCGGACTATGCTTGTATTGTGTTATTCTGGACTGGGAATCAAGTTAAGCCTGACTCTCACCCCCCATTTAGAAAAATAGGAAACTAAAAAGATTAGGTCATCACTTTCAAACCATGGTAAAAATAGTAAAGCTTTTGCACAGTGCATAAAACTATGTTTTTGCAGAATAGGCTTAATAAATTGGCACAAACATATGCGTAAAAAGAGCAGTAGAGCGTGAAGTGCAAAGTACTCTGAGTAGTAATGGCATCACACAGGCAAGTGCTTCGAGTACTAGCCCAGTCGTTCCATCTCGGATATGGGATGATACTATGAAATAGGTTTAAATGAAACCTCACAAGGAGGAATCTTGTGTGATGGTCCTTCACCATCAACAGAAAAGTTTTAATTGAGGGAATGGAATTAAATCACATGTACGCATAAACTGAGAAAATGGACTACGTCCCCTTGTTGCCTCTCCTTGTTGAGTTGAGCAATTAAAAGATCTCTAAACTCCCGCTTGCATGACACTTCCATGCTATTCGGGTACTCATAGAATTCCATCCTACTAGGGGCCCATTACGATATCGGTCAGAAGCCTTGTTTCTGACCGACTCAGAAACAATTCCGACCGACCGATTACGATGGTCAAAAGCCGTTCGGACTGTCTGACTTGGTTCCGAGTCTCATCCGAATGGCATTCGGAGACACCGAGTCAGTCGGAGCCAAATCGTACGTCGCTGTGGGTCGCTTTTCCGACCGAGTGATTACGATATTGGATTCAGACAGCCTTTCCGAATCTGTCTTTCTAACACGGATTGACCGTCAGAATTCTACTTTGGAGGCCTGTAGTAGGCCACACTACACTCGGAGGCCTCCGAATTGGCACCCTGGGGTGTCTGCCACAGGGTGCAAGGTTTCCTGTGACCACCTCTTTTTTTAATGCAAGCCTGTGCTGTTGGTCGAAATACAGGCTCCCATTGAAGTCAATGGGAGTCTGAGCGAACGTTGTTCGGAACCATCTAAATCAGTCGGTCGGACTTCCCGAACCCGAGACGCTCTGAAACCAATTTGGTCTGAATGTTTTCCGCTCAACATCGTAATTGGCCCCTAAGTCTATGGGCCATATCCTTAATGCCTTTAATACATGGGGTTTTAGTCCTGTAAGACAAGGCCAAACAGTCCCTGACTACGGCCTTATTTTAGGTCAGGGCCATATCAGTCCATATCTGTCACCATATCATAAGTGAACGCATAGATAATACATCTCCTAAATAACAAAGTCCTGTTTCTGTGTGACAGATGTATGCAGGAATTGCCTGGGGTCACACCAGGAATCTTCTCAAGACAGAATTCAAAACAACCTGAAGTGGCTCCATATTCTTATAACCTCAAATGCCCGTGCTGTACATGGCAGCCAATACTCATTCAGCCTTGTAGATGGAAATCATATGGTTGATGGGTTTTTGCCCAAGTTTGCAGCAAAGCTGAATATTGGGGCAATCTCAATGTTGCACTTATTGCACTTAGCAACATCTATTCTGCATTTGGGAGATCTTTTTAAAGCTCTAATTTGTTTTTTATGTGCTGTGGTGCAGTGATTGTTAAACCACCCATGGGGAACCTTCTGCTTATGCTTCAAAGATCTCAATAGAGCATTACTAATTGTTAAGTTCAACTTAATAAAAGCTTTCCTAATGTCTGTCGGGTCACCTTTCTGATCTAGACAAACAATTAAATCATCCAGCTCACACTAATTTGGTAAGAAAGACATCTGAACAGACTCTCTCCCACCTAAGTCTCTTTTGCACCATAACTATATCATTCAAGCATACACAAGGCTGTTTGGGCACATCCCAAATTAGGGCATTAATCCACACACTTTTGAGGTAGATGATCACTCAGTCGATTGTGATGCAAAGTGAGCCTAATCACTTAATCCTGCAGTGAGTGAGAGGTTCCCCTGCCAACATATGCATTGGTAAAGGGTGAGTTCTCAGTGCCACCTCATTGGCAAAATAAAAACAAGCCTTAATTAAAAAAGGATTTAGACTGGACCCATAAGGGCCATGCTTAAAGTGGGTGAGGAGACACCACTGTCACCCACCAAACCACGCGCATCCCTCAATTCAAGAGGACATTGCTGGCAATTAAATTCTCCCCGTCCAAAAAATAAATATTATTCTTTTGTGTCCCTCTACAACATTCAATAGCCGTTACTAACCCTCTATCTGCATTAAAAAGTTAAAGTTAGTGCACAAATGTACTATTACCAGTCTCATACTAGCCTTAAACTCCAGTCCAATTAACTGGGAAAAAGGGTAAACTGTCTTATTCATATAAACCTTAGCATTAAGCTGAGAGCATATGTAAAGGGTGAGACCACCCTTGTGCCTGCTTGGGAAGGAGAAACAGGTGTGGTCTTGATGTACCAACCATGTTTCTTGAAAACATAGGATGTTAAAACTTTCCACAAAATTGTGCCACATAGGGTTAGACAACTTACTTGCTATGCCAGCTATATTCCAGTACAATACAGTACCACAGATCAACCTACCCCCACCGAATAAATTAGTTCCCTTCGTCCCTTACCAAGCATTCAGTAATGCGCCCAAAGTTCACCCTCATCGGGGGGAGAGATACCCTCCTGTGTCCCAGAGGGGGAAATTTCATAAGGATCTGTGGGGGGAGTCATTTGAGACTTACTACTAATGGGTAATGCGTTGATGCACTCATGTCTGTCGACATTGACCTCTGAGGAAAAACGGTTGCTTTGAGGACAATTAAAAAGCTGTGAGACACCTGCCACTCTCTGTACTTGCATCCCCCCGACCCCAGGTATTAATGAAATAATAGAAACGTTAAAAAAAATATTTATTGTATTAAATTCTAAACTGTATTAATTTTTTATAGTTGTAAATGGTTGTATTTGTGATTGCACAGTATGCCTGGCTAATTATGTGAGTTTTAGTGACTGTGCTTTTATTTGTCCTTCTATGTTTATTAATCAATAATCGAATAAAGATTTTCAATCAATCAAAATTGTGAAAATAATATCTGTATAGTTACAGTTTGCGTAAATATTTGTTTTATTTTGATAAAACAGGTGTTTTTATTTAGCATTTAAACATTTTGATATTTACATTTTTTTAAATATATAAATTCAAACCATTTTTTTGTTTTTGATAATGTTTGGATTCCAATTTAAAAAAAAATTATGTTATACATTTTTATTTTTGTTTCTAAAATGTAATAAATGTAGTTTCTATGTATTTAATTTTATGTTTCTTTTACATTGTTTTATGTTTATTTTTTATCACTAAAAGAGAATTTTAAAGTATGAATTAATGCAAACGTTCCACTTCTTACAAAGACATTTTAAATTCTACATTTGTTTGTAACTTAAAAAAGTACAATTAATATATATTTCAGTAACACATTCATTTTATGTGCTTTATATTTTTTTATAAAATGAATAATCATATTCTTATTAGTGGGGTATTGGGTTGGAGAGAATTTTGAAGGATTTGCTATCAGAGTTCAATTTTCTTACATTTTTTACTTTAAGCATCGTATCTGTACATTTCAGAATTTAAATTTAAATTTTACACTATGAAACTTTTTTGAATTTCATATGACTTTTTGATTTTTGATTTATGTTTTTAAAATATATTTTACTTTTGTATATATGTGTGTGTAGTTACTGTATGAATATATATTGCTTTTGTATTGAATTATTTTATATCAACAATGTATTTATGGGTTTTGAAAAATGTACATTTATTTACATTTTTAGAAACATTACAAATTAAGTTGATAATTTCTTATTTTCTGATTTGTATGACATTTATATTGGTATAAAATGTGTGGAAGAGAATTAAAATGCAGTTTCTAAATAGTTCACTCATAATATTATATATTACTTTTATAAACCAGCTTTATGATTATTAAACATTTTTGTTTGACTTTAAATGTTGTTCGTAGGAGGTTGTTGCATCCGCTACAGAATAAGTTAAAAAAAGTGTTGCAAAAGTTCATTGTGTAAACGAAGACATTTATGACATGGTTTAGAGGTTAATCCTTTGCTTGGCTGTTAATACAAGGCTGCAAAAAGAGAGAGCGTGTTCTCCAAATGCTTACTTCACAATACTTGATCCCTGGTATAAAAAATGCTGCCAACTTTCATTTCTTTTAAAGAAGAGAATGTTTCACAATAGAAGACTTGGATTGTTGAACAAGACCTGGAAGAAGAATGGCTGGAAGTCAGATTCCTGTGCAGAAGTTCTGGCATGCAGCCTTCAACCTCCAGAGTGGTTAGTGCTATTGTCTCACAGCAGCTAACGCTGACAACAACACCAGCAACAGAAAAACTGGATCCAACCTATGCCTTGGTTTGGTGTCATGTGGCAGAGCTTCAGTCATGTAGAGGTCAAGAAAACAGAGGATGAGCCAATGGTAGCTACCAGTGACCATTTAGAAGATGTCCAATACTATCCAGATGACCCAAAAGAGTTCCCCCTGGATAAAAACCCATTGGTCTATTGGTATGGGGCGATGCACCAATGGCCAGAACTCAGCAGGCTAGCAATCAAGTATCTGACTTCTTCAGTAGCCAGTGTGTCTGCTGAGGGTATGTTCAGTGCAGCTGGCACAATTTTTACAGTCAGAAGGACCAGTTTCTTGCCTCAAAACATGGAGCGATTGACCATGTTTAAAATCAACCAACACTTCATAACACAATATTACACTGTTCCTGGAACAGCACAGGAGGAGGATGAAGGCGATTGGTCAGAATCAAGTGCAATAGCTGACCAACTTTTGGGCGCAGCCCCTGAGCTTGTGGATGGACTCAACTTTCCTGAGTAGGCCACAATAGAACTTTCACATTATCGTTAAACTTTTTAAAAAACAATTGATATAGCTAGAGGAATCTTTATATATTTTATGTCTGACTTATGCAGCCCCACCATTTAGTCACATGCATGGTCGGATTGGAGTCAGGACTCTGAGTCAGGGAGGACTGAGGGAGGGACTACCTCAAAAGCAAGAAGAACAAAGTGATGAGCTATGTCTATCGACTTCAGAGGGAAAACAACATGACTCAAAGAGTTATACTCAAACCTGCAGACTAGAGAGAGATGTGTTGATTTATGAAATGCTGAGTAATGTGCTGGCTCAAATGTCAAACTCCTCTAATTAAGTGGTTGTGGTTGGGTGGGAGTGTAACTGAATGCATGTCACAATGTGACATGCATTCAGTCACAATGTAGGGAGAGGTGTGGCGCCGCGGCCAGGGCGACTGACGCTGGAATCTGGGGATCACGGTTCGATCCCCGACTCCGGCGGCAGGTTAGCCCAGCACCATGTGACTCTGGGCAATAGCTCGCTTAATCTTCCCGACGGCCCCCAGCGCCTAGAGACCCTTACGGGTGATTGTGCGCTTTACAAATGTGGATTATTAAACAATGTGGATGCACTTGGCTAAATGTTATGACAGTAGTGAGATTGATTAGCCAGGCATATGCAGCTACTTCTCTGGGATTGGTTGTAAAATTGTTCTTACTTCTCGGTTAATCGCACATCATGATTGCAGCAGCCTATGCTCTTGCTCTGCCTCTTGGTCCTCATGAGGCTTACCTTCTCCTGGGATCTACAATATCGGCATTTACTGTTTTGCAATCCACTGCCTTCTCTCCTTCTGCATGAAAGCTCAATAACACTCCTGCTTACCTTATCACACCAGTTCAGCCAAGACAGACATTCCGAGATGAATAATGCATATGCACCGCCCAATTTGATATTTACAAACAGTATCATTGTTCTTTTCTTAACAATCACAATTTTTCGAACCGAGTTGTTCCATTCCTACCTAATCTGAATTTTTCAAACCCATGTGACAGAACAATTAGAATGATAAGTACTTGGGTCTCTGGGGCAGACGTATTTTTTGCTAAATATTTAGTAACTGAACTGTTTCATTCCCTCATTTCTTCCCACAACAGATTTGATGATGATGTGATGCTCATCGACCTGATGAATATTGTTGTTGTGTTTGACTTTGTCACACCTTTCCCCAACTCCCAGCTCCCATTCATTCATTAAACCCCTAACCCTCTTGCCCCAGGCTCTGTGATATATTTAGGTGTGAGTTACAAATTTGCACCATAAGTCGATCACACATTTGGTAAGGCAGATGTGGTGAAAGCAGGATTTTCTTACCTGAACAATAGCCCACTCCAGCCCCATCTACCCACCCAGGCATGAAAAGGATAGCATCATCATAGTGCAGAGTCAGAACAATGTCTGTTCTAGGATAGGTAGTACTAATGTGCACTATCTGGCCTGATTCACAAAGGTAAAGTTGCACTTTTGGTGTAACTTCACTCTTGCAGTTTAACTGGACTACCAGAGCTTTATGATTACGAGTAGTAACCTTACGAGTAGTAACTAACTAGTAGTAGTAACTCCTTCTAAAATGATAGCGATCACTGAATACTCACAAAGTTACTACTCGTAAAGTTACTAATAGAAAAGTTACTAGTAATAAACTTATACTGCAAGAGTCAGTAAACTAACAATACAAATGTAACTTTACATTTGTGAATCAGGCCATGCATGTGTTCCTTACATAATCTATGCAACATGGAGTAACCAAATTTCTCCTCCTGAGTCCTGACTTAAGGATTTTGTAAGTTTACCTTTATTCTTTTTTACAAATTAGACTCTGGATTGTTCATAGGTTACTACTGCTAATTTTTGTTATATACGTTTTTGTCATGGTGGTCTGGTCTCAGATTTGATAACCCACTAACTCTGTGTTTTCTTTCAGTTTAGTTGTCTGTGATAGATAATGTTTCTGAATAATCCCGCAGTTGGAGTTCACCTCATTTGGAATAGGTGGGAGTGGGACCTCCCTTTGTGATGTCTTCCTTGTTGGCACATGAACACTAATATCACCACCATTAGGAATGCCCTTTTGGGAAAAACCTCAAATAAGGTTGGGGAAGAATGCAAGAGATACTATTGCTTAATCTATTCAGGTAACAACCTGAAGAACTAGCTAATATCTTAGTAACTTAGTAGTGAAGTTGTCTTTTGGAAAGAGAGATAATGTTACATCTTTGTGTATGTTGTTGGCAGACCCCATTAGCGGTCAATAGTAGTTACAGAGGGAAAGACAAGTCAATAACTACACTAACTATTATATCATGCAGTATAATTGATAAGTGGTAGGCATTGCAAAATCTCATCAAGTGAAACAAAATTAACCTGTTTTCTGTTGACCGACAGTGCCACTGTGTTCTAGTGAGTATACACAAGGGCATTGTTTTAGTAGTGGGGAAAAGAAATTACTTAAAGCGGAAGCAGAACCATCTACTGCAGCACTGGTGGTCGTCGCCATTGTGAGTGGAGTAAAATAGTCTCCCTCATCTCCCGCAAAATGTGAGGGGCCTGAGCTGCAGGGGGCCCTCTCAGCATAGTACCCTGGTGTGGGAGCTCCTATTTGAGTCTTGAGTGGGAGCACCTCCATGTACCTTACAGGGAGGCCAGCTCAACTTTCTTTACGTCCCTGGCCATGGTCCCACCCACTACAACGCAGGTGGTGGTGGCAACCGGCCCGGGTGCCCTCTGTCCCTTGGGTGCTTAACAAAGAAGATAGCATACAATGATTGATGGTACTTTGTACAAGAGAAACATTTTAACAGTCCCAGCATTGTACCTTTTGAACCAGAAAGTCAATTCCTTATTTTATAACCTTAAACCTTAACAAATATTTTTTTTAACTATGCAGGCATTCGAAAAAACGCTCTTTGCTTCTTTGCCCCCTTTGGATGAGTCAGGTCTGTCCCCCTTTGTATTCTGCACATCCAGGAGATTGGGACTATGAGCTACATAAAACCAGAGTGAAGAATGCAAGTTACGCATCATCCTTAATATACTACCATTGTAAGAGTGATTAGCATGATGACTTGACAATCATGCCTTAAATCAGCCAAAGCGATCACCTGCATTGCTCGCACTGGATCAGAATCATATCAGTATCATTCACTTGACTTCAACTCCCCTCCTATGTCCCCTAACTTTCTACATCCTCCCCGTCGGCTGGGACTATTCACCACTACTCTATCAAAGGTTTGTGTTGCCCTTGCCTCGAAGGTTTGTTTTTGTGCATGTAGGTATCCATTCCTGCAAAACACATTCCAGAATGCAGGGCAGTTTAACATGGTATACTTGCACCCTCATGGCGCAAGGGTGCCTGCATTGACATACCAGGCAGCACTCGGGGTGGCAGCACAGGGAGAGACCAGGAAGGAGACATCTTAATAAATAAATGTCACATTCCTTTGATGCAGTGCAGCAAGTTGTCTTTCTTCCCTGCATGAAATTTTTATAACTCTGGGCCCTGGCCTCTGATGCACTCAGCACTGTATTGATAACGCCTGGTGTATTATTACATGATGCCCACACTCCTTTGAGAACAAAGACAGGGGATGCAACTGTAAGCATTCACTGATGCTAAAAGTACATTTACAAACCTCTTGCATGGACATGGTACCACCCTCATAAATTAAATGTGCTTATTGGCTTTGCATCAGAAGGCACATGTGGCCGCTGACCACAATCATCGATGCAAAAATATATATCTACATATTATTATCTATATTTATATCTACATCTTTATATATTCAGGTGATCAAGGCAGGCGACTGCCGAAACGGATAATGGCGAGGCTGTTTGAGCGGTAAATAATATACACATACTTGGGTCCACTCTCATTTGTTGGTGAAGAAAGGCAACGAAACAAAAGCGAGCAACATATATATATATATATATATATATATATATATATATATATATATATATATATGTATATATATATATTAAATAGGTATAGATATATAGCTACACACACACATATATATAGTAAATAATTAATTTAATAAGTAATGTACTTTTATATATTTACTTATGTTTATGATCTATAGTATTTATTCGTTATTTTTAGTAGTATTATTGTAGTAGACATAGTGTGTTTTGATATTTTTGATACTGAGTAAATACTTAAATAGAAAACAATATTTTGTGTTTTGATATTTGAATGTTTGATATCGTTATAAATAGATATTTTTAACTGCAATATTTTTATTATCAATATTTGTGGTATTTTTGGTAAAGTGTAGGTCGATGATATTTTTGCAATCAATATGATATGGAAAATATTTGATGAGTCAATATTGTTTTCCATGATATTCTGTTACAGAACTCAACACTTTGGCCCTGATTACCGACGCCATCACCGCGGGAATGGAACTGCCCGACATGTAAGATGGCTTTTTTCATTGTTGCTTGTGCTGTGGCTCGAAAAAGGACCGCAGAACAACCCACAATGGAAAAAGGCATTTTCCAAATATCCATGCACCGTGGTGCCTTTCACACAGTGCATGGATGTTTGGGAGGCACCCCATATGCCCTTCTGGGCCCAAAGCATAGGCCCCTTGGGGCTCTGCTAGGGGGCTCCTAAAGTCCCATTCCGTCGGCCTTTAAATGGCGGTCGACCACCATGTAAAGGCAGAGAAACATTTGACATCATAATCCCTATGGCAGTACCTCTATAGGCACTGCCCCCACTGTAGGGATTACGCTCTAAACAATGCTCCAACTGGATTCTTGAGCCTGTCGGAGACGTCGGTCGGTCCCCCTCCGCCTGCTGCGCTCCAACTGACCACATCATTATGCGGCATTCAGGCCACAGCCTCAGATTCCGAATGGACCGCCAATGATGACCTGTCAGTGGCAATCCGCCCAACATCATAACAGGCCCCTTGTCTTTACATTTGACTTGCTTGCATGTGTTCATGTATCTTTCCACAAATAAAACTTCACCAGAGGGATCTTGATGTTTTTTCAATATCGAAAAGTTTTTCTCACACGGGAACAAATTGAGCAGGTGCAGGTTTATGATATACAATTTGGATAAACAGACCTTGCTAATCTGTCAGGTATAAATTGTTCATCCAGTCCATGTTTTATCTTTGCATTCTGTTACATGTAGGTTTGTTTCCCATCTATAAATAAAGGGCTACAGGTAGCCAAATGCAAAGTTAAAACCCGGAATGGATGCATTACTCATGCTTGACATGAGATAGTGCTGTTTTCTGACTCTTTTACAAGTGTTAATGGGTCTCTAGTAGGAATGGGCGGAATTGGAGGAATTTGAATCTGCTGAATTCCTCGGAATTACATTAAAATTCCGCAAGATTCCATGGCAGGGCAGAGTTGGAGTTTGGCACTGTTTTCTTAGCAGAAAATGCACCCTCACTTCCAAAAATGGATGCAAGTAGGCATTTTGAGCTAACAAAATAGCACAGCCAAATGTCAGTCAGCACCCTTCCATTCTTTACAGTGATAACTGTAGAGTATATCAGGGCACCACCGCAGAGTGATATGCATTGGTTTCTAAACTTTAGAAACCACTGAATACTGCAGTGCATCTAAGGGTGCCAAGGGGCATGCACACCGTGATTCCTAAACAGGGCGGGAAGAAAAAACACTGCAGTACATGCCCCTCACTGCCCTTACATACTCTGAAGTAATTACTGCAGAGTATGTAAGGACAAGGTGGAGTATGCACTGTAATGGGTATTTGTTTCTAAACACACGAGAGGGAGCTGTCACTTTATGTTTAAAAACTTCTGAAATTAAACTTTAATCTGCAGTGATTTTTAAACATAGAGGGGCTGCTCACTCTACCAGCCCTCTTAGAAAGAGATAATTACTGCAGATTAATTCGGCCAGTGGAGCAGCAGAATTTAGAAGTAATTCTGCATTACAAAAGTAACACAGAATTAACAAATTCCTCAGACTCTGCCTCCAGAATTAATTATTCCGCCCAAGCCTAGTCTCCAGTACTGTATTCAAGGTGAGAAGTTTTAGGAAGGTTCAGCTTCCAGCAATCAATCAATCAATCATTTGTAAAGCACACTACATACCCGCGAGGGTCACAAGGTGCTGGGGAGTGGGGGGGCTACTGATCGAACAGCCAGGTCTTGAGTATCCTCCTGAAGGTCAGCAGGTCTTGCGTCTGTCGTAGGTGAGGTGGGAGGGTATTCCATGTCTTGGTGGCGAGGTGGGAGAAGGATCTCCCACCAGTGGTTTTTCTTTGGATGCGCAGGACGGTGGCGAGTGAGTGGTCGGCGAAGCGTAGCTGGCGGTTGGGGATGTAGAAGGAGAGCCGTCTATTGAGGTAGGCTGGGCCGGTCTTGTGGAGTGCCTTGTGTGCGTGGGTGAGGAGCTTGAAAGATATCCTCTTGTTGATGGGGAGCCAGTGCAGGTTTCTCAGGTGGCGGGTGATGTGGCCATGGCGTGGTACGTCGAGGATCAGTCGTGCCTTGGTGTTTTGGATGCGTTGTAGTCGTTTGATGAGCTTGGTCGGGGGTCCCGCATAGAGGGCGTTTCCGTAGTCGAGTCTGCTGCTGACGAGGGCCTGGGTGACTGTCTTTCTTGTATCTGTCGGGATCCATCTGTAGATCTTGCGGAGCATGCGGAGGGCGTTGAAGCAGGAGGAGGAGACGGCATTAACTTGCTTGGTCATTGAGAGCGTTGAGTCGAGGATGATTCCCAGGTTGTGTGTGTGGTCAGTGGGTGTCGGGGCTGCCCCCAGTGCCGTCGGCCACCAGGAGTCATCCCAGGCTGAAGGGTTGGAGCCGAGGATGAGGACCTCCGTCTTGATGGAGTTCAGCTTCAGACAGCTGGTCTTCATCCAGTCGGCGATGGCCTTCATTCCTTCGTGGAGGTTGGCTTTGGCGGTGATGGGGTCCTTGGTGAGGTAGAGGATCAGCTGAGTGTCGTCGGCGTAGGAGGTTATGTTGAGGTCCTGTTGTCGGGCTAAGTGTGCAAGCATGGCCATGTAAATGTTAAACAGCGTCAGGCTGAGGGAGGATCCCTGGGGTACGCTGCAGATGATCTCGGTGGCTTTGGATGGGAATGGGGGAGGCGGATGCTCTGGGTTCTGCCGGAGAGAAAGGGGGTGATCCAATCCAGAGCCTTGTCTCGGATCCCTGCGGCGTGGTGGCGTGCGCATAGTGTGCAGTGGCAGACGGTGTCGAAGGCGGCAGAGAGGTCTAGGAGGATGAGTGCTGCGGTCTCGCCGTTGTCCAGCAGGGTCCTGATGTCATCGATGGTGGCGATGAGGGCAGTCTCGGTGCTGTGGTTACTGCAGAACCCTGACTGGGAAGGGTCCAGGATTCTGTTTTCTTCGCGGTATCGGGTTAGCTGTCTGTTGACGGTTTTCTTGATGACCTTGGCCGGGAAGGGGAGCAGAGAGATGGGCCGGAAGTTCTTGAGGTTTCTTGGGCCTGCCTTAGGTTTTTTGAGTAGGGCGTTGATCTCGGTGTGTTTCCAGCTTTCTGGGAGGGTCGCGGTCTCGAGGGAGAGATTGATGACATTGCGCAGGTGGGATGCGATGGAGCTGCTTGCTCTGTTGAAGACGTGGTGCCGGAATGGGTCTGACGGAGAGCCGGAGTGGATTGTGCGCATGGTGTTGATGAGGTCATCGATGCTCACGCTAGCCCAGGCTAGCAGGGGGTCATGGTCGATGGTGTGTGGAGGGTCTGTTGTGTTGCTGTCTGTTGGGGCTGTCTGGGATTTTGCGGTGGAAGAAGGTGGCAAGGGAGTCACACAGGGCTTGGGACGGCGGGATGTCATTGGAGTTGGAACTGGGATTGGAGTGTTCCTTCACAATGTTGAAGAGCTCTTTGCTATTGTGTGCATTGTTGTCCAGGTGGTCTTTGAAGGAGGTCCTCTTGGCCGCCCTGATGAGCTGGTGGTGGTTGCAGATGGTGTCCTTGTGTGCTGCGTGGCTGTCGGGAGTTTGTTCACTGTGCCATTTCTTCTCTAATTTCCAGTAGGCTTGCTTGGAGGCTAGGAGTTCTGTGGTGAACCAGCTGGCCCTCTTGCTGGTGTCTCTGTGGGGGGGGGGTTCTTCAGCGGGGTGAGAGTGTTGGCGCAGTCATCAATCCAGCATCTGAGGCTGTGGGCAGCGTCGTCGGTGTTGGAGGGTTCGGTGGGTGGGCTGAGAGCGAGGTTTGTGTGTAGTTGGTCTTCGGAGATTTTGTACCAGCAGCGGTAGGGGATCTGTTGGGTGTGGTGGTGTGTGGTGGGCTTTTGGAAGGCGAAATGGATGCAGCGGTGGTCGGTCCAGAGGAGTTCGGTGGTGTGGCTGATGGAGACGTGTGGGATTGAGGAGAAGACGGGGTAGAGCGTGTGGCCGGCGGAGTGTTTGGGCGTTGTGAAGAGTTGCTTCAGTCCGAGGTTGGCGAGGTTATCGATCAGGGTTGTGGAGTTGTTGTCGTTGTTATTCTCAAGGTGAAAGTTCAGGTCTCCAAGGAGGATGTAGTCCGTGGAGGTCAGGACGTGCGTGCTGTTCAAGTCGGCGATGGAGTCGCTGAACTGGGGGCAGGGTCGGGGGACGGTAGACGAGGGTGCCTCTGTGGGTGGAGTTATGGTCTGTGTGGAGGTAAAGTGAAGATGGTCCAGGGATCACCAGATCACAATCGCATGGGATTGTAAGAGGAAAGGAGACTGGGATTCGATAAACCCGTGTTTTTCCTTTAGCCCCAATGTCTCATGGGGTAGAGACACCTGATGCCCATAGAGGGATGTCACGTGACAAGGCAGTACTCATTCTTCAAACACCTTCCCAGTCTCTGACTGAGGGAGTAAGGAGCAGTGCCAAACTGAACATTTTGCTACTGTGGCAGCTTCCTAGCCTGCTGGTCTGCACGAAAGGAGGCTGCTTCTAGAGCTTGATAGGCTGCCAACACACACAAAAAAAATATGGTCCAGTTTCATTCGTTGTCTCTTGTGGTGTGGGGATGACTTGAAAAAATTTGTGACAACTGATTTTGGTTTACAGTCCGGCCCTAATGGGGAGACAGTGATGGCACTCCCACTTGCAAGGAAGAGTCAGTATGATGGGCATACAGATACGCAGACACCAGCTGAGGCCCACAAAAATGTAATAACCCACTTTCCAGGTCACCCCACTCCTTCCTTAAGTGAAAGGCCCCCACTCTCCAAACAGGGAAGACCTCTTTCAGTCCTCTCTTTCGAAAGCCTGCATCCAGTACATTACACACAGTGAGCAAGGATGAAAGCAGGAAAGCACCATTTCCTGGTGCGCACTTTATTTGCCGAGGTCTCAGAGGGGCCTGTTAAAGTATGGGGAGTACCTCCAAACTGCAAGAGCACCTCTAAATCCGAAGGAGTTTGTGCAATACTTTCAGAGGAGTCTTGTTACTAAAAGTGAACAGTACGGTCACTAAAAAACCTAACTCCAGGGTGTGGTGGTCTTTCTCTTCTAAGGAAGAAGTCCATGGAGTCACTAGTGCAGTCGCTGTGGGTATTAATTGCTGGTTGGGGGCGGGGAGAGTCACACGAGGAGGGGGGTCTAGGTAAATTTAATAATTAATAAAAAAAAACGTACTTGTCCGCTGGTCTGGTCCCGCGTTTTTGCAGCTCCGGCTCCAGCTCTCCTCTCCTGCCTCTGGCGGGAACAGTAAGCAGGCAGCCTCCCTCCCCTCCCCATAGCCAATCACAAGGCTGCAATCGCATTGGTTGGGACGCCACCCAGCCAGGCGCCTATGGGGAGGCCATTTTCTCTATGTAGGCTGCATTGCAGCCTGCATGGAGAAGTGGCAGAGTGTGCATGACTGGTTTGGGCGGCCCCAGAGGTCCGACCAAACCAGTAATGGTCTATCAGGAGTGGTGCTCCTCCCCTGCCCTGCTTGCAGAGCAGCCAGCCCACCCGCCTGCCACCAAACACTTCTGCTTTCTCACAGTGCGAGAAGCAGATACATAAAATGGTAGTTTTACCATTTTATGTTTCTGCTTCTCGCACTGCGAAAAAGCAGTGGGGCGACACTCCTCCACCCTAGTAGAGGACCCACCCCTGCACTTGAGCATCTGGCACCTGAAACAAATTCAGAATAAACAGCCAGTCCTGTTTTTCTGTCCATGAATAGCACCAGGTGCGATGTGTGCCCTTTATGAAAGCAGAGGCTCTCTAGAGCTCTAGCCAATCCACAAAGATCATCCCCCTGAAGGGGGTACTGTGTTCGCTATGCATTGGGACTGGATCATTACTGGAGGAGTGGATCCTATCTCAGTACAGTGGGCAGATTCCTCAGCTGCTCCCAGCCATGCCCTTACTCCAAGGAAAGGAACCAAACTTCCACCATGAGAGTCCACTAGTATCAGCTGCGTAGGCCTACTCAATGCCATCAGTATGATCACAATTGACACCTGTCAAAGAAATGAAATGCATAGAGGCACAGGTATAGCAGTTACATTATGTGCTTCTAAAGTAAAAGTACCCTCATGAGGCATCTAATGAAACTATTTGCGCATTTTAGCCAGTATCAGACATGTTTATTGTGTGGTATTTGCCACAGAATTTCCAGATTTCAACAGAAATATTGTTTCTAGTTCAAGTGGATCAAAATAACACTACCAGAGAATGTGCTGCCCAATGCCACATAATTTTCATTTTCTTACCACATAATTTAGATAATTCTGCCACATAATTTGGTCCTCCATTGCTCCATAATCCTAGTGACCAAGACAGTGAGAACGCCCGCCTGTTGTTTGTAGATGATGGTGTGTGTAAAATGGAAATGTACATTAATAGTTCAATTCTAAAACCTTTTTCCTTGTGTACTTTTTCCATGCTGCTGGATGGTCCTTAATCCTCAATAAAAATGTTTCTGTAGGAGCCAAACAATCTAATGAGAAGTCTAGCTTGTTCAGTTTAGATTGTGTTAGACCCGACATTTTCCTCTGGGCATTTTAAGTAGCGTTTGGTGAAGGAAAAGCATTACACAGTGCAGGGCCGTGCTGAGGTGGGGGGAGGGAGGGGGTAGTTAGATTGACAGTAGACACAGTTTAAAGTTTTGGTAAAAAGCCCTTAGAAATGAAGTGCTCATCTTAGAAAGCTGTTTGGAAATGCAAGAAAAGAAAAATGTTTGGTATCCAGGGGGCTATCGTGAGCTAACCTACATCTGAAATGTTGTGGATGGGAGGGATATTACAGTCTGCTTATTGCTGAAGTTCGCTACAAAACAAAAACATAACGCGTTATATGTTGTGTCTTGAATACTGCATTGTTGTGTAACACAAATAATTGCACTCGCCCCATGTCAAATTTAGTAAGGTGCTCATAAAGCTTTACTTAGACTGGACACCTCACAGACATACAAAGGCCTTGTGTCAAGCGATGCTTGAGAGACCTTTATTATACCCATGGGCATACACTACCGGCACATATAATGTAAGGAGCCTTAGGTTATAGTTTGTTATTTAGCCTAAATATATGCGAGATGGCGCACCTCATGTGACCCATAGTTAAGTGTGGAAAAGGCTACTTTAGTGAACCAGGTACAGATTCAATTAAATACAACCCTGGCTTCTCACCATACAAACTATAGAAATCTGGCGTCACTGGACATTGGAACAACTAAAAATCTACCACCCTCCCCACCCCCCAAATGACCCCTTAAATGCCTCTGTCAAACACACCTGCTCCAATCTCTCTTCACTTCAAACTTCACCCAACAAAAACTATTCCATGTCTTCCCTGCCACTCAAACTGGTTCCTTCAACAAATCAGACAGCCCCATCCTCAGCCTTAGGAGATACAAATCCATCCCTAACACTGATAAGTGCACTCCATTATCCCTGAAGAAGAGGCCCTTCCTCGTATCTGATCACCCCATGCTCTATAACCAAACTCCCTTTTTCTGGCAATGTCTCTATTACATTTTTTCAGGGCATTGTCTATTGCCCTGGGCTTCTGAGCACTTCTTCAACTTTGCCGCAGCAAAAATGCTGTCCACAACAATGTAGGCCCTGATCACATCCGCTTTGTCTCAGTCAAAACATCTTTAACACATTTGGTGAGAGTCAATCCCTTCATCCTCACCTAGTCCCTCTCACCCAAGTGTAACATCAGCACATCAGGGCAATGGAAACGTTGTCTCAAATGTTCCAACTTAGGCAATAGCTCAAACAGTGCATGCCATCCTTCCTAAATCATTAGAATGAATTCACACTTCATAGAAAATTTCAAAGAATCCACCTGCCTAGCCACTCATTTCACGAAGAAGTGCCCACATATCCATGCCTCGATATGCTCCTGACCAGGCACCGCAATGCAACCTAGAACAGATCTGTCCTTACCAAATCAGTTCCCACTGCATGATCCTCCTACGCTCTGAATGTCCTGTCCCCGTCAGCCATGCATCTCCCCCTCAGTAGACATCCCTATTCTGAAAGAGTGAGTGCCAAATTCACCGCCCAGAATACCCAACTCAAGGAGCGCTTTTCTCAATTTTCCAAGCAACTGTGACATCTACACTCTACCCCCTGCAGCATGTTCACAATCACCCTCAAGTATCTACCTGCTTTAAAGTTCAGCCACCACCCCACCGGACACACTCTCTTATCGGGATAACTTTGCAGATTAACACATCTCCCACGTCCTTTCTCGTATGTCTTTGTGTGGGGCAGTCACGCCTTGACCTCACCATGCAATACCTGCTCTCTTCCTGGTTTCCAACCATCTCACCCACACGAAAGGCCCCAAAAAACATACATACCATCAACACTGAAAATAGAAAGTGGTCACCTGACCCCCTGCAAAAACTCAGAAGGACCTCCACCAATCTCTTCAGTAAATGCAAAGTCACTGGCCTCCTAATCAGTTCCCTCTGTCCACGTTCCCTGGACCAGCCTTCCAGTATTAGCCTTCCCAACTCAACCACCGATGGCTCATAGCCCCAGTACAACTTACCACAAAAGGCCAAACAGGACAGCTTACCTGCAATTGTCACCGCTGGCAAACCTCTTTCAATCTGCAGCATGATAAACGTCACCCCATATGACCTGCACAATTCTTCTCCATCATCCACATGCCTAATTTTGGCTCCGGGAGACACAAATTCAAGCAGGGAGTACTTTTTGTAGGTGGTTGGGATTGGCCACAAATTCAATCCAAACCTGACTGTATGCACGCCATATGGACTCAGCTAAGTAATTTCAAACCAGTTGCATACCCACTCTCTCTAATGGTTCAGAGATGCACCAACCCACGGAATCCCTGCCACTGGGAATGAGAGAGAGCATCCCTAATGCTGTTATCCACACCGGAATGTGCCTTGCTCTGAATGTTACACTGAGCCCCAGACATTCCTGCACAAAAACTCTCAGCAACTTTAGCAGATTAATGTCCCTAGCTTACTGTCTCTTCAGTATGTCAACCACTGCCTCATTGTCCACATGGAAAACACCTTCTTATTGAAAAAGTTATGTCTCCACAAACAAACTACCACTACCCCTGGAAAAAACTCTACGAAGGCAATACTGCGGCCACCCTTTTTTCACTTATCCGGCCTCTCCTCCGCACACCAATGCCCTTGGCAAAAAACACCAAAACCTGTTTCACCCTCAGCATCTGAAATTACTCCACAGACCATTCCACTTCTGCACCTATTCTTCTCAAAGGAATACCACTGAACTCTCTCAAAAACGCCTGCCAAATGCTTAAATCTGCTTTTACTCCTGATTTCAATTGAATTCTAAGGTGCGGAAGGGAAGTCCCCAACATAGCCAATCCCAACCTTCTACAAAAAGTGTGCCCTGCTTCAGCTGCTCTACAAGCAAAATTGAGGTGACCAAGTGGCACCTGAATCTCCTTCACCACAACCTTTTCCTTCAACAGGACTTAGGTCACATTTGTGATGGAGTAACCTGTACACTAAACTCAGTAATCAGGCCCTTGTTCATTTAGCATCCGCTTCTCTCAGCCACAAAAGCACACCAGGCCATAACCTAAGCTCTTCTGCAGACATTTACATCTTATCTCCAAGGAGCGAAATGCAGGTGGTAATGCAAAACAAGCAAGAGGGCAAGCAATGCAAGGAGTGTTAAAAAGACAAATGAGGAGAACAACACTGCTTTTAATTAAGGACAGAAGAGCGAGTGGCAGCCTGGTTAAGCTAGGGACCAAACTGGAATCCCAGATACCCAATATTCAGATCAGTAGAAAGACTGTAAATTGCCGCTGCCACTACTTGAATATTTCAAGTCACTGTCAGTATGAATCGCATACAAGAACACCGTGATTGACACCCTGAGTGCACTAACCTGGAACACACATTTTTAGCACACTGTTCAGAACAGTTTGTCCATCATTTCTTAATCCTGCAGTGTCTCAAAGCCCTCTTAAGTGGCCAAAACGTACATGCTGGAGCTAGGCAAAAGCAGAAAAATAATGTAAGATCTCAGAGAGAGTCTGTTAAGACCTTTAGGAGAGATTATTAAGACCAATGCTTTATCTTTGGTTGGGTATTAGCAAGAGGAAAGCATTGAGTGACTCAGAGTATTATCAGATACAAGCAATGAGAAGCTGTGGGAATGATGAAGAACAAAGTACAAGACTTTGCTCGAGTTTATTGTTTTTTTAAAGGCTATAATCATAAAGAATGGGGTAAGATCTGAAACAACCAAGACTGTCTGCGTCTCACCAACACCAGCCCTTTGACTGGGGCTATGCATTATCCAGAGTAAGACTTTGAGTGACTTTGTGTTGTCAAGAGCAGAGCTTTAATTCAGGCTGTGTGCCAGCCAAAACACACATCTTTCAGTGAGTCTGAGCGTTGTTCTTCAGTGAGTCTGGGTGTTATTTTTCAGTGAGTCTGCGTGTTATTCTTCACTGAGTCTGGGTGTTATTATGAACAACATCCGAGTGGCACAAGGGATCATGAAATCAGATTTTGATCTATCCTACACATCATGTAACATAGTGGTTCTTAACCTTTTAACTTCTGGGAACGCCCAATTAATCATTACTAGAACACGGGGATCCCCACTGATTCATTTTTGGATTCCAGTGACCTCCACTTAATCATTGGTAGAAGCTGGGCACCTCGGCTAAGCTTTTTTGATGATTTGATTTACAAAATACACAAACAATACAGAAACAGGCATTTATAAAACAAATACTCAATGAAGCGTATAATTGAGGACAGGCCAACCTGGCTATTATCAAGAGTAAGACTATGAGTGGGTCCACATATTTCTAAGTTAAAGGCTCTGAGCACTACCATGGGCAGAGCTTGGCATGATTATAGGGGTTACTAAAGGCAGAGCAGTGTCTTAACTTGAGGAGCAGTGATCTGATGTACTCTAGGTATTATCAAAACCAGATAGAGTGAGACTCAGTTCTTCCAACAACAGTGCTCTCAAATCAACGAGAGTACATAATAGGAGAGCTCCTCATCACTCTGAAATTCTCAAGAGTAGAACTCAGTACACTATACACTAACGAATAAGGGTTTGAGTGAGCGGGAGCATTATCAATAGCAAAGTTCTGAGTGAGCATGAATGATACCAACAGCATACCGTCTAGTTTCTAAGGTATTATGATGAACAAAGCTCTGAATGATCTGTCGTCAGGAGTGGAGGTGAGAGTAAGTCTGGGTGCTATCAAGAACAAGGCTTTGAAGAGTGAGGACTATCTGTAGAGCAGAGATCAGACTGACTCTCAGAGATACCAAGAACAGGCTGCCTACCGAGTGTGGTATTTTCAAGAGCAGAGGTCTAAATGGCTGGAAGTACAATAGGAAAGATCAAAGTACTCAGAGAGTTACCAGGCGCCAGCCTCTTGAAGAGATTGGCATTGAAGAGCAAAGGCCTCAGTGGTGCTTGGTTTTAGCAAGAAACTCAATACCAGAGCGCTTGTGAGTATGGAAGTTATGAAGGACAGCTTATGGTGAACCTGCAGCCCCACTTTGAAAGGTGTTCCTACAACATCGTTTCAGAGGCAAAATTGTCACCAAAAACAGAGAGACTGGCTGCAGAGTGTGGGCTTCTGCTACGCCCTCTACCCACTGGTTGAAGGCTGTTTACAGTACATTTGGTTCACAGGATTGAACACACAACATGGGTGATGGACACACTCTCCACCAAGTGCCCACTGTGCAAAAAAGTAGGCAGTATTTTGGGGGCAAGTGGACTAGCACCGCCATTGGGTGACGTTCTGTATGAGCAGCCTCTTTGTCATCTACCTGGCTCTCCAAAATGTCAGGTACATCCTCGTCCTCCAAGTTGTCCTTGCCTTTCCAATGCGTGCTTTTTTTGAACCAAGAAATAATTTCTGGTCACTTTGTCACACCCTTGGCATGCCACCACCATAGGACATTTAACTTTCTCCACTGTCCATAACCCCCTTTGTAGCAGAGTCCAAGACTTGCAGCCAAAGTCCTTGAGAAGTTGTTCTTTAGGCCTGGTAATGGATCAAATGTCTTGAAGTCTATGCCACGGGCAAGAGTCTTCAGCACCCAGCAGAGGGCTTGCAGTGTGTGCTCTGCTCTGGGCACAAGGTGTGGTCAATAGCCCAATACCATGCCTGTCAGGCTGTGCTGTGGAGGTAGTGGGTCTGGACATCTGCCTGGCCAAAGCCCATGCCCAGTACCGGTGTCCATACGCAGTGGCTTCAGAGGTCATAGTGGCAGGTTATACCATTAAAAAAAAGTTTCTATTTTTCTAGCTAGGGCTTCAGTTAAGGTTGAGTTTGAAGCGTTTGACGATGCTATTAAACAAAATGGTGCCGCCATGTGGTGAGTTGCTGTGGCCACTTATAGCTGTTCCTCTTCGAATACTCATGCAGAAGGTCACAGCAGGTAGAACCAGGTTTTGGCACCTGATTGCCAGGATTTTTAAAGCGAACGTTGCACTCACATTTCTCTTTGGAAGTACATCACAGAGGGATGTCTGAAGTGAAAGGTAATATGTGTAATGTCTGGCACACATCCCAGGCCAAGTCACACAACAAGCCAGCAAAGATGGCACCAGACAAACTATGTCCAGTACAGGAGTGAACCCCATTGGGCCACGCTTTTCTTTATTTAAGCCCTCGGCCGCACCCAGCCATCAGGCAGCGTGAAGCATATCGCCAACACACGTACGGGCTGGGTGGTTCCATACACCTCTTCCATTTTAGTTACCACATTACTATCCACTCCTTCTGATGTTTTTTTGTTAGACTGCACACACATAGTCCCTTAGTCTTTGGCTAGGAGCTAGGTTTGGCCTCGTACAGTACCAGTGGCTCCTGAGCGTAAGTAGTCATTCTTCCCCCACTTCTCCTAGCTCTTCATTGGGTACAGATCCCATTGGTGTGTTCACCAGCAAAGACAAATAAGCACCGGCATTGGGTGACTTTCTGTATGAGCAGCCTCTTTGTCATCTATCTGGCTCTCCAAAATGTCAGGTACATCCTCCTCCTCCAAGTTGTCCTTGCCTTTCCAATGCGTGCTTTTTTTGAACCAAGAAATAATTTCTGGTCACTTTGTCACACCCTTGGCATGCCAGCACCATAGTACATTTAACTTTCTCCACTGTCCATAACCCCCTTTGTAGCAGAGTCCAAGACTTGCAGCCAGAGTAACGGTCTTGAATCAGGAATTAGTATCCAGGCCCAATTGGTGAACTCCTGGCAGACTGCTTGATCATTTGTCCTCTTTTGTCAATCTTATGCTTCTGGGATGTCTAGAGTGACTGACTGCCACTCTGGAGTGACATATATGCTGTCCAGCACAGGTGTTCCCAGAATGAGAGCCATGGAGGAATACTTGATGGCACTATGAGGAGGTGTATGAAATTGGGTGACTGTTTGGGGGGGGAGGTGTGAAACGCTATCCAAGCACCAACTACAATTTCTGTAAGAGTGAGTCATAAGCTAACTCCAAATTAACATGTGCTCAACCCCATGGTAGCTTGCCATGAAGCTGTCTGGCTCAGCTTAGAGGCTACGTGTAAAGTATTCATGCAGCATTTCATACAGTAATAAAGCGAAAACACAAGACTCACAGCAGGCAGAGTCCAGGTGCTGTGTACAAGGTGGTTGGAGACTTTTCTGTCCCTGAGGCTCTGATAAGGAGGACATCCAGCTAGCCCTTAGAGTCATTCTGGTGGTCCTGGGTTCAAGATGCAGGGCCAGTTCTTCTTACTTGGGCAACAGGACAGCAGAGTAGCACTCCTTCTTGCAGCAGAGTAGCACCAGCACAACCCTCCTTCTGAGTCTTTCACAGATCCAGAGGTGTACTGAAGAGTTGGGTCTGAGGGTCCAATATTTATACCTGGTGCTGACTTTGAAGTAGGAGAAGGTTCTGGAGGTTTCCATCCCAGGGGTGTTTGGAATTTTCTGCCTCGTTGCCCTGGCCCCAGCTTGTCTGGGGGCACAGCAGACTGGTGTGTGGATCCCTTTGTGAGTGTGCTGACGTGGAGTCTTTGCGATGTGTAAGTGTGGTAGGTGACAACTTCTCCCCCCTATCAAGCCAGAGATGTCCCATCCTTCAAATGCCTATCCCCTCTTTGTCTCTCTGCCTGGGAGCAATACACCCAATACAGACCAACTGCCAGCTACACCTAGATGTGTGACCCAGAATACAGGCTACAAGCATTTTCATAATTGTGACTTGAAATCCGACTTTTCCATTATGGAAGGATTTTAAATTACAATTCTATAGACACCAATCTCGATATTTCTACATGCTCCCAATTTAAAATTAGCACTTATTAAATGTAATAAGGTGACCCAATGCTATCCAATGAAAGAGGTAGGCCTTGCAGTAGTAAAAAATCAATTTAAGAGTTTTTTGCTACCACTACATATAAACCTTAAAGAAAATGTCCCACTTTTTAAATACACTGCACACTACTCTATATGCTGTTTAGGGCCTATCGTAGGGGTTACTTATATGTACTAAAAAGGAAGGTTTAGACCTGGGAAAAGGTTTATTGTACTAGGTCGAAATGGAAGTTTAAAACTGCAGACATAGGCTACAATGCCAGGCCTGAGACAAGCCGGACATGAGATCACCATGCTCTCCACAACATTATCAAGTCCAGGGAGCCATACTTTTGCCTAGAGACATGACTTTGTTTTGGTGACTCCTTGGTGACGGGTATGATAATTCTACCACGACTTTTTGTAGTGCCTGGAGTATCACAATTTTATATCTTCTCAAGAAGAGGCCATTCCCAGTTGTGTTCAGCTCTTACCTCCCATTCAACAGCTCAGTGAGCATTAAACGATGGACAGCATCGATGGGATTCTTGCAGCCAGGTGTTCCATTTCTGCTGTTACATGACTTCCACTACTTTTTTTAGACTATCATCCTCCTCAGAGACTATCCCAATATCCTCTATGGTCATCGCTTAGGGGATGCACTGTGGGAAACCAGTTTTACATAGCCCTCTGTTTTGTCACATGGTGTCACCACCACCAGTCAGCCTTTGTGTGTATACCTTGGCAGGTAGTCTACTGGGTTATTAATCCGTGGCCTATATATTATTGTAAATATGGCTAGAGCTGAACCACCGATCTCTCAATTCATGGTCGCTTGCCCTGTAGCAGACCAACAATGTTCCTTCATCCTCCGTAGTAACATGAAACTTGTCTTGCGTCTCAATGTATCCATTCAAGACGGTATGTGAGAAACAAGGACCCCCTGATGAGGATAAAGTTCCTGGGTCAGGGCAAATAATGTGTGGAAAATAAAGCACCCAGGCAACACAAAAACACTGGCGAAAGTTCAGGTAACAAATTAATAATAAGTAATAAATAATAAGGCACTACATTAGAACAGAAATTTCAATTTAAGAAGTTGTATAAAAGTGTCACGAAATAATTCATTGACATACTGATTAAAAAACAATAAAAAATCTCTTTCAGTGTGTATATAATAGATGCATATTATTCGTTTATATAATTAAATGATACAGTAGGGAGATGGTTTCCGTCTACGCGTTTCGACACGTTGAAAGTGTCTTCTTCAGGACACTACCATCTTCTTACTGGGGTGCGCCTGGTCAGTGATGTTAAAACTCCTTGTGTTGAAAGGTGGCTGCTCCTCGTTGGGGCGGCGGTGCACTTCACCATATGGCAGTTGGATAGAAGACAAAGAGCCCCTTTTCAGGGAGCCCGTTGGGGATTGCACCGCCGCCCCAGCGAGGAGCAGCCCAGATGAGGAAGCATGACACCTGAAAGGGTGTGTGAGGGCATTTTGATCCAACAAATCGATCTCCACTACTACCCTGTCTAGGGAAGAGTGAGATCCTACCACTTGGCCTCTCCAAACCGCTACAATATTTTCACCGAGGAACTTCATAGAAACCCCCTTTTTGTATTGGTCTCAGCGAGGCATCTTCTATGTTGGACCTCCCCTCTTCTTTACGAAGTGGGAAAATGCCTCTAGTCCCGTCTTTTTTGTCTTGTATGTCCTGGGGTGCCATTGTTTTTTGCTTAGCTGCACCTCTCTCTATTAAGGCGTCTACTACTTCTTTAATGGATGTCGTTCTAGCTTTACTTGGTTTTACAGACCCTCTCATAAGGTCTACTTAAATTTTTTCTGCCCCACTGTTAGCTAGCTCCTGGTATCTTGCTAAATTTAGGATGTCTACTAGTATGGTTTGAGGTTGCGGCAGAATTAAAGGCCTCAGCACTGATGACCTGCAACCTTGTCTGATTTGTGCCCTGACTTCATTTGGCTGGCCATCGTCAGTGCATGTGCTTTCCAACTTAGCCGCGCATAATAAAAGGCATTGATCATTTCACCATCCATTTGGTGAGCGTGCTGCAGCTTGAACTATCTATAGTCGGGATTGAGTTTTGGGTCAAGATGGGCATCTAGGGCTGCAGATGCTGCATCATAGTCAGGGTCAGCCCCAGTTCCTTGGAGGTTCTCAAATATTTTGCACATTTTTTCTCCTGCAAAAGTGCAGCAATAATGATCTATTTACCGTGCCATCTGTTTGTCTTGTCGCCCTGCAATAATTTGGAGACATCCAACCCACGTCTTTCATTTTGGGGCTGTGTTAGCGGGACCAATCAGCTACCTAAATCAGGGAAATGCTATCATTGATGCCGTTGCAAAAACCCCTCTCTTTAGGAGTTGCATGGGTGCTGATGCTTATGGAACTCCAGGAACCCCCATGCGTTCGCCATTACCAGGGTCCCTGACCATGACTCCCTCAGGGACTTCCAGTCTTGGTGGTAAGTCCTCACTTTGCCTTCTTCTTGATGGGTTATTGTGTTGCGGTGTGGAACTTGCATCTACACAATTCACTGTGGTAAGGGGGCAGCTGTATGTTATTTCACTCCCCCTTATGTGACATCAATGTTCTTGAACTAGTCTGCTGTCATCCAAAGTAACTGTAGAGTAAACATTAGCAATACAATTCTGTGTCTCTCAATTGTTTCTTTTTCAGTCCTCTCTCAGGAGAGTGGGCATGGTGGCACCTCATCTCCGCATAGGGTGCATGTGCTTGCCACGTAGACATCTTACACTTCCTGACAGCTGATGATTGCAGAGCAGGCACTGGAGTGAAGCACCTACCCCCTGCATGCATGTGAATCTTGCAGCATGCAACCACTTATTTAACGCAGGCAAGTTCTGGGCAGTGTGAGATGAGACGGTGGTCATGCTGTCATTTTCGTTTGGGGGAAACTGCTACAGGGGCGGCCTGCAGCACTAGTGACCTCCAAGATGGTAAAGGCATGTGCAGATGACTCATCATGAGCAGAGGGCCCCAGCATGCGGGGTTTGGAGCTGCCTGCCCCAGATGGGTTTCAGCGACCACCCTTCGCTGCCACTACAATTTCTGGTTCACGGCCCAGGCCCAGGCACACAAGAAGCCAACAGAAATGACACCAGATGAACAATGCCATTAAATGAATGAGCTCTGAGCAGTCACTTTCCCCTTTTCTTTAAGCCCTCAGTCACGTCTAGCCATAAGGGTACGTGCAGCGTATCCCCATCACACGTAGGGGCAGTGTGACTCCCTACGATATATATATGGCCAGCTTTTATGCTTGAGGTGCTCAGTGCAACAATCTTTTTTGACCCCCTCTATGACCTCCTCTACAGATTCCCTCACTATCACCCTCCAACAGTGCTCCTTATCTCTCCATAAAACCTCTGTCATGTGAATTTCATTTATTTTATAGTGCTATTCATTCCAGTGTAGGGTGTCAGAGCAATTTACATCACACACACATATTATGCAGAGACAATGAATCAAATATGTGTAAATCAGTGTTTAGGAAATATTACATAAGATAATGAGAATTACAAGGTGTTGAAACCAATCACAAGTCATCCATACCAATAGGCAGTATATTTTAAGAGTGTTTGGTTCTGTAGAAGCACAAACTCAGGTTTTAAAATGTACCACAGTAGTTGGGGTCAGCTTTACTAATAAGAATGTATTTCTAGCTAAACTAACATTTTTAGAAACGTTAGGAAATAAATAAAATATAGGGGAAAACATAACATTCTAACCTATACCATGCAGTTTGCATGCACCTCTTTGATGATAGTGCATAGGTCACTGTGCTATATTAGGATTATGACTTATGAATTGCAAGTAACAAAAGCATGCCTGTAACAGAAGCAGTAACCTACTACCCTATACACATAAAACACAGGGGCATATTACCAAGGGCCTTATCGCCGCTTTAGCAGGAATTTTTCCCGCTAAAGCGGCGATAATTTAATCGCCCTATTACCTAGCTGTCGCTAACACCAGTTAGCGACAGCTAGTAGGAGATAGCGAGCTTCTGGGGGCCCACTTTGCATGTCAGCGATATATATCGCTAATGACATGCAAAGTGGGCGTGCCAAGATGTTAGCGACTGGAAACAGTCGCTAACATCGCTAACTCCTATTACCAACTTTTGGAAATAATCGCGCTAAGCACGATTATCTCCAAAAGTTAACGCCTGCCCAGAGCAGTTCTTAGCCATGTTATCCAATGGTAGGTGGATAACATGGCTAAGAGCATTTGTTCGGTAATGCATGAATATCGCTGACTTTTCAGCGATATTCATGCATTGCGGCCGATTTTTATCGCTTAGGAGATAAACCTTGATAATAGCAAGGCTCCTAAGCGATAAAAATAGGCGAAGCACGGCGATATAAATATAGCCGCTAACCAAGCTTAGCGATATTTTTCGCTTAAGCTTGGTAATATGCCCCACAGTTCTGAGATCTGCATGATACACATTCTTTGCAGCAGCCATATTAACGCTCTGTGCTACTTTATCATGAATCAAAACCGCCACTAGTCAAAACTCTGATATCTCTCACCACTAGGAATATTAATCACCAGAGTCATCTTGACATTTTTTATTGTTGTCTAAAAACTGCTGGACACACAAGGAACTCTGCAGCAGGTGCTTGTAAACCCATAAAATATTTCTTAACACAACTGTGGCCCAGAGTAGGATATTATCTTTGGCTTTTATTTCCCCTTTGAGCTATCGAAGGGGCTCACTCGACACTCTAGGAAATGCTTTTGATTTCAAAAGTTCCTCAAGTACCGAGATTTAACACTATGTCAAAGAATAAACGAATCACTTGCAGTAAATTAAAAGGTATTAAAGAATTCATCTTCTGTGGATTCATCTTCCTAGTCGATAGTGTGTCCAGGAGCACATGGCTGATCACTCAATAGATTGTCAGGAGTCTCCAGAAATATATGATTAAAATGCCGATGGGTTAAATAACTCATCAATAAAACATTAACAACCGCCCATTAGATTAAATTGAATCTCCTGGAATAAAGTATTTATCTCTCGATTGATAACAGAATCAACAAGAAAAATGGACGAATCTGAAGCGGTTAAACTTCATTAAGGAATAAGAGAGTAGTTTCCAAATTGCTAAAGAGACAGAGGAGAGGGACCATCTCTGTACACAGGAATGATCTCCCACGGGAGGCCACGCTCAGAGTTACACATTTGTGAAAGACGAGTTTGCTTATTCGGGAGCCGTGAACATAAAGCCCGCTTTGCTTTTAGCCGCATTTCTTACATAAATGTACAAAGCACAATAATGATGACATTTGATTATTTTGTTCAGAAGGTTTCCACTAGAGCAAACATCCATTCCATCAATTTTCGCCAAAAGCAAAATCGCTACAGTGTCTTCGAGAAGTAAAGATTTTCCTCTGCTAAGTGAGTAGACGTTGTTTTCAAAAAGAGGTGATTAATTTCCCTAGAGTTTTCTGTGAGAAAGAACTATAGGGGCATATTACCAAGCAATAGCGATAATTATCGCTATTGCTTGGTTAGAGACACAATTTTACCGCTAAGCTGCGGCGATTTTTATCGCAGATAAACCTTGGTATTACCAAGGTTTATCGCAAATGCGATAACAAACGACCGCAATGCATGAATATCGCTGAAAAGTCAGCGATATTCATGCATTACCGAGCTAATGCTCTTAGCCATGTTATCCACCTCCCATTGGATAACATGGCTAAGAACTGCTCAGGGCAGGTGTTAGCTTTTGGAGATATTCGCGCTTAGCGCGAATATCTCCAAAAGTTGGTAATAGGAGATAGCGATGTTAGCGACTGTTTCCAGTCGCTAACATCTTGGCACGCCCACTTTGCATATCATTAGTGATAAATATCAATGAAGTGCAAAGTGGGGCCCAAGATGGTCGCTATCTCCTACTAGCTGTCGCTAACTGGTGTTAGCGACAGCTAGGTAATAGGGAGATAATTTTATCTCCGCTTTCTTGGCTTTTAAAGCCAAAAAAGCGGAGATAAACCCCCTTGATAATATGCCCCTATATGCCGTAGCAACCTAAGAATTTGGGATTTATATTCAAATAGATTTTTAAATTGTGTTTTAAGGCACACATGATTCAGGTTCCATATCATCCATTTACATGACACACTGTATTCTGCTTTTCTACTTATTTAGAGATTCAAGGTTGAGCTAGTTTGCCAAAAGCTTGAAGCGCTTTGTTTGAAATTGATTTCACCTGACCCATTCTACCCTCTGACGGCTGATATTTAAACCCTATTAGTTTCAGATTGGGATCACTGGTCATTCATGACATTTAGTAAATGAGGCCAACGTTGGTCTGTGATGTATGGTCAAGCTGTTGCGGGTGCACACATTGGTTTATGATCACACGCACACCCATGGGCTTCCTGCACTGGGCAGCGGCAGAAGATTCATAGGGCCACATGTATCAAATAAGAATTTTTCAATGACCAAATAGCGATTTTTTCTGAATCGCTACTTGGTAATAGCAAAATGATATGTATGGAAGATTTTGCGATTCCTTGACATTAACTAATATCAATTCAGAAAATAGTAAATCGCTATTAGGTAATATTACTCCTGTTCGTTCCTATGGGCCATAAGGTGATAATGGTTTTGGATTAGCTTATTTGCGATACCCTAAGTGGCATTCGCAAATTAGATAATGAAAGGCTAAAGGGGCGCGGGGCCAAAGGCCCCCCCCCCCGAAGCACCCCCAAAAAAGATAAATGTGCACATGCAAAGCGCACACATGCCCTAATGGCATGTGTGCGCTACATGGCACTTTGAAAAATAAAATGCAGTTTTGTGCATTTTAAGAAGTTTGCACATGGTTACCATTGACTTCAGGACGTACGGGAATACCGAGGACAGACTATCGAGGAAGAAAATATCAAACAGTAAAGTGCACATAGAGAAGTACAGATTTAACTATCCCTAACTCCACATCTACGTACCTTGAAGATAAATGTATAGCATAGGTACATAGATGTGGAGTTAGGTGTTGAAAATCTATACTTACTTAACTGTCAATATTTCTTTTTCAAAATTTTGTTCTCAGTATTTGGTACCATCAAATAATGACTTCGATATTTCGTTTGCACACTGCTGAGAAGCAATTTTCAGATAGAAAATCATTCTGTGCTCCTTTAACCTGTGCTGTGAGGCATTGTTCGATCGAGTTAAATACATTTTTTACATTTTCCCTACACTTTACCATAGGGAGACTGCACAGTCTGTGCAGAGATAAAGTATGCACTATGACTGGCAGACCAAAGCCACATTTATGCATTCAAACCCTTACCACATGCTTTGTAGTATAAATTCAGTAATCTGACCCCTCATGGGATAATGGTGTTGTTGGCTACCTTACGAGCACTTTAGGTTTGCTGCTGGATGGTTCCCAGAGTAATGCCTCTAGATGCAGATAAAAGAGAGCAGGGGTTCAGGAGGAAGAACAGTCAGCATCTTGTTTCCAGCTGTGCTAACCACTCGGTGGTGGGAGAGATGGCTTGGACGCAAGATAAGTTGCCATCAAAGTAATAACTCAATTGAATGAAACATGTGGCTCCACAAGCAGTCTATGCCCATTCTTTCTCATGTGTATTCTCCCTTTTACTTTTCAGATCCACATTATTTTATTGTGACTTTCTGCTGCATGGGCCGTGCACTACCATGTGGCACTCGGATCGCAAAAGAAGTGAATGCAAAGTGGAGCTAAACAAGGTCCTGCAGCATTTCATGACCCTGTATGTCCTGGTGTTCTGGTGCTAGGGAGAGAGGAAGTGATGCTTCCTTTATCAGCTTTTAACAGGTGTACTTTCAGTGTCATCTGTCAAAAAGCATTAAGGAGCACATTTGGGACTTGGTGTAATTAATTTATTTGGCCAAAAGCCTCACTCACAGTGGCGGCTCATCCACTAAGGTGGAGAAGAATCGCCCCACTGCTCTTGGAGCAGAGTGAAAGGAAAAATAAAATAATAATAACAGAAGTTATTATCATTTTATTTTTAGTATCTTGCAGCCAGATTATGATTGGGCGGGACTGGGCTTCCGTGATGTCGAGGGAGGAGGAGAAGTTGCTGCACCTTAAGTGTGCATGACAGTTTGTCCGGCTGTCTTGGGCCAGCCAATCCATCATGCACACTTTGCATGTTCTCAACCAGGCTATAATGCATAGCCTGGGTGGATAACATGCACAGGCTGTCAGTCGCCGTCTGAGTGCTGAAACACAGCTCTCAGACCAATCACGAGGCTGTTGTCATGGTGACAGCAGAGTGCTTAGGGGGGCCTGAGTGCTGCCAAGAGGCAGCAGAACAGGAAGCATGAAGAAGAGGCTGGGGCTGGTGACCTGCGAATAGCAGGTAAGTCTTTTTTTAAACCCTTTGCCACCGCCACCATTACCCAAAAGCCACCACTGCTCACTCACAGCCCATTCTCCATTGTGGAACCATTTCTAATGACAATGGTCCATACCAGTAAGGATCAACGTTTAATTAAGACTCCTGTAGCAAAGCATGTACTTCACTTACAGACTTAAACAACATAGTCGCCATGCACACTTCCTCCTAGGGCTTATTCAATTTTGCAGTTTGTAAATCAGCTCCAAAGTGCCAGTGTGAAATAGTGTCCGACAGTATTCCTTTGGGGTTTATTAATGGGATCTTGTAGGGTACTCTTTGAGTAAAAGGTAATTCGATTGGTTAAAAATTAAATTGTAAATTTACATGTTCTGGTTGTGTGCCTTCCATAGTGGTGATGACTAACCAGTGTACCTCATCCTCATCGTCTTCTGTATGCCATCTTCACTTCCCAGGCAGAACAACTATTACATCAAGCCACTTTCCAACTCTTGCCCCAACCGAGGTTCTGCATCTACCCACAATCCACCTATACACTAGCTGTGAGGTTCTCAGTCAGGGTGCTTCATTAACCCTCCTACTAACTCCACCCCAGCTGAGGGCGTGCATCTATGTTCGTTGCACTGGTGTCCAAGGTGAAACTGACATCAACCCAGTATCTATCTTTGCATCTACATTAACCCACAATTCCTTTTCCATACAGAGAAGGCTCTGCACATGTAGGAGGCTCAGCATCAATCCACCTCTGCACCTGTATGAGGCTCAGAATCAACCCACAATCCAACTCTGCACCAGTATGAATCTCAGCATCAACCCACAATCCAACTCTGCACCCGTATGAGGCTCAGCGTCAAACCACAATCCAACTCAGCACCCGTATGAGGCTCAGCATCAACACAGACAATCCAACTCTGTACCCAGAGAAAATGTACCTGTTAGTTTTCGCTTGCTTGGGGACGGAGATTGGCTTTTCCGATACCATTGAAGAGTCATTGCTTTGTGTATGGCCTTGTACTGCAGCGCAGCATCTTTCTGGTTTGCGGCCGGCTAGCCTTCCATGATGTGTGTCCTATTTGAGTTTGCTTCCTGGTGGCAGAATTTTAGTAAATCGCCTACCGTGAGGTTTTTGTTGCCTGCAGCGTCTTTTTAAGACTTCAGGCATGGAAGGTTAGAGATGAATAATTTAGTAGCCCAGACCAGATTTTCTTTGTTTTGTTAAGGTCGCTTTATGCAAGTACTCAGTTTTTTTTTTTGTAAAAGCAAGTACTCAGTTTTTAAATTATCCAGGGTAAGATGGTGGTCTATCATTTGCTGTTTCTTTCCACAGGTTTACTTCCTGTTTTATGTGAGCCAGAGGAGACCAACCCAGTCCCAACTCGTGTAACATTTGCTTGTTTGTCTGTTGCTTGCTTTTTTGGCTTACTGGTTTTCCTTTGTATCCTGCTTCTTTTTTCTTGCTTCCTTACTCAGCTAGTCCTGTCGATTGGCCTAGCTTGGTGGGAAGTTTTTGTTTACTGCATTCAGTTTTTTTTCCTCACAGCATGCTTCACTTCTTGTCACATCTCTTAACTGCCTGTGGCAAATTTGGAGTCCGAGATTGCTTAAGTAAGTGATCACCCCTTTCTTCGCTCAAAGAAGAGGCTTTATCCATTACTTAAGAGACCTGCCCTTGACAGTACTCTACTGCCAGATTACGCTCTATTCCAATCAAGCAAACACCATCTAGCCTGGCTGATGAGGGCTGTTAGCCCGAAACCAGTCCCAGGATGCTTGTTTCCGGTCCAGGGAAGACATGGCTTGGCAGTTCGGGCTGGACTGTTTCCATGAGGCACAGGGTCAAGACTGATTTGCAAATTGCCGTGTCTGAACTGGAGTGGTGAAGTGAGCTAAAGAACGATGATGATTCTACCCAGATCTGTGACTGGGGGTGAGTGTCTAAAAAGTTTCAGTGCTCTGTCCATCATCTTCTTATGTTTGCTTTGTTTGCCCTAGGTGGTCAGGGTTTTCCCAGATGTGGGTCCCTTGCTGACTTTTGCCACTGGATTCAAGCTAGCCTGGCTGATGAGGGCTGGTAGCCCGAAACCGGTCTCAGGATGCTTGTTTCTGGTCCAGGGAAAACATGGCTTGGCAGTTCGGGCTGGACTATTCCCATGAGGCACAGAGTCAAGACTGATTTGCATATAGACGTGTCTGAACTGGGGTGAAGATGATGGATTCAACCCAGATCTGTGACTGGGGGTGAGTGTCTGAAAAGTTTCAGTGCTCCGTACATCATCTTCTTTTGTTTGATTTGCTCTTTTTCAACCCACACACTCAATTCACACCCAGATGAGGCTCTGCAACCACCCACAAACCAAGTCTGAACCCAGATGAGGGTCTGTACCACAAACCAACTCTGCCACTAATGGAGGCTCTGTATTGACCTCTTATCCAACTCTCCACCCCAATGAGGATCTACATCAAACCACAACCCATGAAAATTAAACAACGAACACAGTTGAGGATTGCATACACATTTCACAAGTGGACCACCTGAGGATAGGCATCAACTAACCATCCAGCTCTGTCACAGGCTCAAGCTCTGTATTGACACACATCACAACTTCAACCATAGCTAAAATTCAGTATCAGTATCAAAAAAAGTTCCAGAAATGCCTTGAGCGATGTCTCTGCAACCAGCCATATATCAGCTGATTTTTTCATACAAAGTTTTTAACCATTTCATATTTTTTTTTTTAAATATATTTTTATTGTATTTGTTCAAAAGAAAGAGGGAAGGGAGGAAAGGGGGAAAAGAAAAGAATAGGCGACAACCCCGCCACAAATCCCACACAGGGGAGTGTAGAATGCTGTAAATGAAAATGCTGGAAGCAAACCACAATAGTACACGCTTCATCAGGTAAGGTCAGACACAATGCTCGTGCCTTCTCAATTGTCCACAGGAATACTGTCCAGAAGCAATAAGAGAAAGGTACCTGGAGCCATAGAATTCCCTAGGCCCCAAGCTAAGCAGAGCCGCAACAATGAATATTAACAAAACCCCAACTGGTTCTCCCCCCAACCCCCACCCTTCCCCGGTGGTGACGACATATCCACGCTCCCATCATATCCCGGAGGGAGGACACACAAACCAATCATACTTGAAACAAATGCAAGGCTCGTAGCGTGGGCGGGCATACCGCCGATGGTAGGCCAGATGACAAAAAGCGAACTAGTGGACCCCACCGAAAGTGGAAATTCTTAAAGTCCCCCAGGAAGATGTCCGACAATCTCTCCATGCTCAGAAGGCCCCACAACCTCAAGTGCCACAGTGATACAGCCGGTGCTTGCGGCTTTTTCCACGCCGCTGCCAGGGTGAGCTTAGCCGCCCCGAGGCACAGCCACTGAATACGCTTATCAGCCTTAGTCTGGTGTTCCAACAATGGGTCTCGAAGACCCAGCAGGACATGAGCCATCGAGTCCGAGATCGGGTACCCCAATATCTCCTTGATGTGGGAGAGTATCTCCGACCAGAAGGGGCGGATGATCGGGCAATCCCACCAAATATGTTGGAAGTCGCCCAGCAGACCACACCCTCTCCAACATCTATCCGATGACGTAGGAAAAATGCGATGGAGCCTGGAGGGGTACAGGTACCAGTCATACATTGTTTTCAGGTGGGCTTCTCGAAGGCTCACAGAGTGGTTGTGCGCAGCCACATCCCTCCAGAGGTGTTTCCATTCCGTATCAGAAATGTCCCGCTCCAAAATGCTCTCCCACCGCTCCATATATCGAGGGCGAGGGGCAATCGCCGTGCGCAGGAGCAGGCTGTATAAAAACGAAATCGCTCCCCGCATCGTCGAAGTGCGAAGCAAGAAGGATTCAAAGAGAGAGAGTGGACGAGTAGCAGCCTCACGAACCCCCTCCGAGGTCGCCCAGTGAAGGAGCTGGGCATGACGGTAGCGCTCCGTAGGTAAAAGACCATAATCACGCATACAATTGTGGAAGGTGAGGGGCACGTTCCCATGAAACAAGTGCGTAAGTGCCCGGCATCCACCCTCACGCCACTGGCGGTAGGGACCCTCCTGAGCGGCCGGCGGGAAGGCCGGATTAAAGTTGAAGGGGGTGAATCGTTCATGGTCCATCGTTCGTCACCAGTGAGCGTATCCCACACCTTTAGAACCGTGCTAGTGGGAGTGCTGATGTAAGCATTCCTTGGCCGATCTACTTTAGGCTTCCAGACCAGGTCCCAGACCGACCTACCCGCCACTGACCGGTCCATATGTAGCCAGTGCTTCTCCGAAAGCTGTTGGGTCCACTCCACTATCACCCGTAACTGTGCGGCCTTGTAGTACAGCAGCATGTCCGGGAGTCCGACTCCCCCCTCCTCCCTCGGTCGACGAAGTGTCGTAAAGGGTATCCGAGCCCGGCCCCCCTGCCAAACGAACTTCAGCATCAACGTCTTCAGGCGGCGGAAGAAGTCCGTGTCTAAAGGGATAGGTAAAGCCTGGAAAAGGTAAAGGAACCTGGGGAGGAGGACCATTTTAAGCGCATGTATCCGGCCGAGCCACGAAAGGTATTTTGGCTTCCACCGGTCAAGGTCATTGCGCACCGAGGCCAACAGGGGGGGGAAGTTCGCCGCAAAGAGGGAGCCCACAGTTGGCGTGAGGCGCACCCCCAGGTACAGTAAGGATGAGGGGGTCCAAGACAGAGTCGTCAGCACGCGTAGCCGGTCCACCTCAGCTGACGGGAGGGTCAAATTCAGGACCTGCGACTTGTCAAAGTTGACTCGGAATCCCGCCACCGCTTCGAACCGGGATAGCTCCTCGTGGACAGATGGTAGGGATCGAGCGGGGTCACCTAAAGACAGCAGGACATCGTCCGCAAAGAGAGATATTTTATGTTGCTCCCCCGAGAAGGGTATGCCCTGGATGCGGTCATTCTCCCGAATCACCAGCGCCAGAGGCTCAATACTCAGGGCAAAGAGAAGGGGGGAGAGAGGGCACCCCTGTCTCGTACCTCTTGCATGGGGGAACGCAGCCGACCGGTGTCCGTTAACCAACACCCTCGAGGTCGGTCAATGGAAATTTGCCTGAAGCATCGTAAGGAATTGGGGCGAAAATCCAAAAGCAGTCAGGGTGCGGAACAGAAAGCTCCAATCGACCCGGTCAAAGGCCTTTTCCGCATCCAGACCCACCAATACAGCAGGAATCCGGAACTTAGAGGCCTTCTCAATCAGGTGAATCACTCTCCGTAAGTTGTCATGAGTCTGCTGCCCTTTAATGAAGCCTGACTGGTCCGGGTGTATAATGGCCGGCATCAAATCTTGCAACCGGCGGGCGACGAGAGAGGAGTACAGTTTGGCATCCACATTCAATAAGGCTATAGGGCTGTACGAAGTACAGCTGGAGGGATCCTTCCCCTGTTTGGGGATCACAGATATCAGGGCCTCAGCCATAGTGCCCGAGGACTCCCCGGCTGTGGCCATGCTATTAAAAAGGGAAACTAGGCAATCTACAAGTTCCGAGGCAAACGATTGATAAAAATAAGCTGTATACCCATCAGGCCCAGGGGCTTTATTGGGTTTCAGGGCCTTGATCGCCACCAAGACCTCCTCCCTAGTAAAGGGGGCAGTCAGTTGGTCATTGCTAACGGCAGAGACCTGCGGGAGGGGGAGGCCAGACAAAAAGGCGTCTTGCTCCTCCGTATCTACAGAGTCACCTTTATAAAGTGTCTCGTAGAATCGTCCAAAAATATCCGCCTTGTCCTCATCCCGATGATGCATCGTGCCTCCTGAATCCCGGATCCCCCCTATATAGTCCCTCTCCCTCTTTTCTCGGAGCTGGCGTGCCAAATGGCGGCCCACTTTGTTCCCCTGAGCATACGACCCCCGGCGCAAACGCAGGAGGGTTAGTTCAGAGCGGTTGGTGTAATGCGCCTTCAACTTCCCCCTAATAGCCGACAGAGGTCGGAGTGTCATGCGAGAAGGGTTTAATTTGTGGGCCCGCTCAAGTTTCTCAAGCTCAACCTCCAAGGCCTCCCGCTCTACCCTACGCAGGCGATTAAGAGCCGCGTTAAGCCCTATGCAGGTGCCCCTCAGCGAGGCCTTACAAGCATCCCAGGTGTTAAAAACCGAGGTGTCTGAGCTCGGGTTAAGCGTTAAGAACTCCCTAATAGCTTTTCTAAGTTCCTTACAGGATGCATCATCACGCACCAGAGCTGCCGGAAAGTACCACTTCCGATACCCATCCCCCCTCACTGACCACTGAAGCTGGAGTGTCAAGAGGCCATGATCTGAGACAGAGAGAGGAAAAATCTGAGAAGCTCGGACATCTCCCCTGAGGGCCTGACTCACAAAAACATAGTCAATGCGTGAGTAGGTGTGGTGCACATGAGAAAAAAACGTATAGTCCCTGGACTGTGTGTTCACTTCACGCCATCCATCTAGAAGGCCCAGCTCCTCCATCCTTCGTTTAGTGACAGTGGAAAAGACACCAGAGTCCGTCCTCTGGGCACGGGAGCTGTCCACAGCCTGATCCCACACCATATTAAAGTCCCCCATAACCACCAGGTGACCCTCGACGAAGGCCCCCACGGCATCCAACAGCCCCTGAAGAAAGTTATTCTGCTGGGCATTCGGCACATACACTACTACAAACGTACACAGGCGCCCCTGAAGCATCCCTTTAACCATCAACCACCTGCCCTCCTTATCGCTATTCACTCCCAGAGGCTGGAAGTGAATAGAAGACCTGAATAAAAGAGCCACCCCTCTGTGCTTGGTAGAAGCAGAAGATCTGTATATGAGTGGAAATTGCTTATGTCGGAGCCGGAGCTCATCCCTACGGGCCAGGTGGGTCTCCTGGAGCCCCACCACGTCTAAGTGGTGATCCAAAAGATATTTCCACAACTTCAGGCGCTTCTGTGGCGAGTTAAGGCCCTTCACATTCCAAGTTCCCAAGCTAATAGGCATGTGAGTAGATCAGGCCCCCCAGCTCTCCAGCAGCTATATCCAGCGGACCCCCCCTCCCTGGAGTCCCCCTCTCCAGACAACTCCCAGGCACAGGAAATCTCTCCCCTCCTCCCAGCACTGGCTCCACCCGCACCACTCCCAGCTCATGTTCTCAGACCAACAACCAGCCTCTGAGGCCCGGCATAGAAGGACAAGCGCCCTCCACAACCAATAGTAGCGGGCCGGCAGTCCAGTCCTCACACGCACAACCAACCACTCGTCGTCACCACCCCTCCCCCCCCCCCAACCCCCCGCCTCCCCCCACCCAACAGCACCCCATCCCCCCCATCCCGCCCCCCCTCTTCCCCCCAACTCCCCGACAACCCAAAACACAAACAAAGCAAGTCCCAAGGTGGACAGACCCCGAAGAAAGGCTCCCAAGGGGCGGAGGTGGAGACCCAAGAACGAGTCTCCCAGGGCCAAAGACCGGGGTGTCTTCTCGGAAAGTACATTCATAGCCCCGTTACCTGCAGGTGCGTGCCCCTCCGGCACCAAGGCATGCGGAACGAAGATCAGGCCGCCCCAGAGCTCTGTTGTGACGGCGGAAGCGTGGCGGAGGCCACAGAGGCCACTGCATTTCCCCGCTCTTGAAGGCTAGTTGTGCGGTCGGGCCTCCTGCGATTCTCCGGGCCCACCCTGTGCCAGGACGAGGAACGGCGCCTTCTCCGCGGTGAGGGGCTCCGATGATCGGGTGTCGAGGTCTCATCCCCAATCCCCAACAGTTCCTTTGCTTCCCGGAGGGAACGAATCTGTGCCAGCCTGTTCTGCCACCGGAAAATAATTCGGAAAGGGTGGCCCCAGGAGTAGGAGACATTGTGCTCTCGGAGGTAGGTAGTGACGGGACGGAACTCGCGCCTCTTCTGGAGCGTCGACGCGGCGAGGTCTTGGTACAGCTGAGGTCGATGATCTCTAAATTGCAGGGAGGGGATATCACGCGCCTTCCTCAAAATCCTTTCCTTGACCTGGAAATCGTGGACACACACCAGGATATCAGGGGGGGGACCTCCATTCCGCCTGGGCAAGCCCACTCTATGAACCCGATCCATTCTGACCTCCTGCACGTCTTCCTCATCCAGAATCTGAAGAAAGAGAGCTTGCACATATCCTCGGAGATCTCCCGCCTCACCTTCCCAGGGGACCGCCCTGATGCGAATGTTATTCCGGCGGGAGCGGTTCTCCAGGTCCTCAGCATGGGCCTGCAAGTCTATATTCTGCTCCATCAGGCGGAGCACGTCCTGCTGCAGCAAGTGGACATCATTGGCTGTGCTGAGGTCGTGATCTTCCAGGGTGGCCACCCTTTCCCCGATGCCGTCGACATCCCGCCGCACCTCGCGAAGATCCGACGTAAGCTGGGCGCGAAGCTCCGATATATCGTCTTTGATGGAGGAAAAGAGTTCCTTCATGAAGGCCTTAGTTGCCGGTGCCTCATCATCAGATCTCCCCGATGACGAACTCTGGCCCGGGGAGGCCGGGGGCTGAGAGCTCCTGGCAGTCCCCTCTTTCCCAGCCTTCACCTTGCGGGGATTATTGGCCATCACTACACCAGGTCCTTGCCCCCAGTAGTCGGAAGAGCAATCCGCAGAGGAATGGAGGGCAGGCAAAGGAAACCACAGGCTCACCAGCCACGTCTCAATGCTCCAAGAACCAGAGGCAGTCGCAATGTCCAGCGCCCCAAGGGTGTCCACAGGGGGGAGACGGGAGGCGGTGCCAGGGGAGCTGGCCCCCAGCAATGCAGGTCAGCTAGGCCCACCACCTCACCGGACAGTCAGCGTCCCCATCCCATGGCACCCCGCTCTGACCCCAAGGACGGCCGCCCTCCACAAGCTGCTCACCGGATCTGCTGCGCCTCCGGGGAACCGGCCGCCAGGTAGGCCCACCTCCAGACGGACACTCTGCTAATCCGAGCGGCCACTGCGGGAATGCTGCGGGCGCCGGGCAAGCAGCTCCACCGTGACTCTCCCTGGGCTGCGTGCACAGTTGCTCCCCCCTCCAATCCTCTCCCGCCGGAGCACGTGGACACCTGGCGCTAAGGAAGGCTGTCCCCCCGTCCGCCGCCGTCCGCAGCACCTCCTCACACTGGGGGGCAGGTCTGCCCTCGTTACCGCAACGGATCGGCCACAGGACAAGGGCCGGGCCCCAGGAACAGCGCCGACCGCCTCCCGGACTAGGCCGCGATCCCCGGCCTCGATTAGTCCACCGGCCGCCCTCACGGAGGCCGCCGCGGCCTCAGGCCCCGCCTCCACCCGAGGCTCCAAGTCCGGCGTCAGGCAGGCAGCCGCTCGCGACCCGGGGGGCGGGGAAGCATCCGCCGGGCAGCGCAGGCTCTCACTCCTCTCTCCGGTCGCCGAGCCGCGCCGAGCCGCCTCCCGCCTCAGGAGAGGCCCCAGACCGGAGCGCCGTGCAGGCCCCGGGTATCAGGCAGCACCGTCGTCTCAGGATCGCGTCTCCCGGGACCGGGGATCTCGATAGTCGCCCCAACGCTGGTCCCCGCCTCGGGGGAGTTAAGGAGCCGGTTCCCACCCAGAGAGACTCCAGGAGCCGTCGCTAATCAAGGCTATGCAGAGCCGGGCGCCGGAGGGGACACACAACACGTCCTTCTCCGCCGCCATCTTGGCCACGCCCCCCCATTTCATATTTTAACTAATAGTTACTACACATCAGCCTACATCCTAATTCTATCCACTGCTCATGCTCTTCGTCATCGTTCCAACTAATGCTCTGGACCAGCCCATATTCCTACTCTCACCAACAGTCTTTGCATTATTCCAAATTTTGTTAATTTTTCAATCTAGGTTCTGCTTCAGCCAATACCAAGGATGGAGACTCTTTACAAACTAAAATAAAGTTTGGAGAGGAGATCGTCCATCCACACAACTCTATCACCCATCTGCCATGTTTCTGCCCAGAAGAACCTTTGCATCAATCATTTAAGATGCAACGTCTGCAACAATCCACAAATCAGATCAGCTTCTGTGCCCTGTAAACTTCTCACATGGTTAGGTACGTAGAAAAACTAAAAGTTAAACTAAAAAAATTATGAAAAATAAATATTATTGTAAATTCATTTATTTATTAACATTAAAAGTAGAAAAATCCCCCCAAAATGCTACAGTGCTATAACATTAATTCTGAGTAAATATATTAATTAATGGAAATATATTATGTTAAAATAAAAATATTTTTTGAAGTTTCAATTAAAAAATAAATTCCCATCTAAGAAAAAAACTTAATTTTAATGTGCATTATCAATTAATAACAGTGATTTGTAGAATGAATTAAAACGAGTTTGATCATATAAAAAATATTGTTGCATTATTTTATACATTTAAAATGGCTTATTAAAATATTTTATAATTAAATAATAAATATCTACATTTTGTGATTATTTCTTAGTATGGCAGAAATAAGGAACTCAATTTTCAGAATAGTCACCCCAGTGACATAAAGGGAGTTTCTCATAGGCAACAAGGCATTCAGGTAAGCGTTATAACATATGTAGAACTCTTTGTTTTAGCACAGCTCGCGATACCACATGTCAGTTAGAAGACGTTGGGTCTTTAAAAGTAAATTCTTGTTCTTTTGTTTTTTGTAGGAAATCCTTTTGAGCAGGTGGCAGGAATCACTGGAGACCGAAAAGATCAGGATAAAAGCTCACAAGCAGAAAACTGCTGAAGGTGATGGCTGCGATGTGTCAGTGACACGGAAATGGAAGATGATTGAACTTATGGCAGAGGATTGCAGAGGCGAAGCAGGAACGCTAAGCAATTCTCCGCCGTAGGAGGGTGGCTTTGAAGTCTGCGGCACTCCAGTCCTGTTGCATCCCAAGCCATGAGCGTGGCAGGCACAACACTACAACCCCTTCCAAAAATCCCCAGCAACGGGTTTAGCCTTGAGAGGGAACTGCCTGTAAAAATGCGCTTCGCAAACAAATGATGGACGGAATGCTGAATATATCATACATTCACCCCCAGATCTGGGTTAAATCCATTGTTCTTTTGCTCTGTTGTTTTTGCATTTGTCACCCCGAGTGGGATGGGTATCCTCAGACGTGAGTCCCATGCTCTCCACACCACTGAAGTCAAACTATCCTGGCTGAAGACGGCTGATAGCCAGAAACTGGTCCTAGGATGCTTGATTCCGGTCCAGGAAAGACATAGAGCCTCATTTATGAAAAGTGAAACATCGCGGCGTGAAAACAGTGATGCGTCACTTTTCACTGCTCCCTCCTTGCGACACCAATGATGCGTCATATTTACAGTATGACGCATCATTGCGCAAGGAGTTACAGATACATCAGTATTTCTGACGTATCTGTATGGCGCAAAAGTGACGCATTGCTTGCCCCATGTGAAAGGGCCTGCGTCAGTCTTACGCCTGCTGTGAGGCAGGCGTAAGAAATGTACGCATTTGTGTCCTAGAAGTGGTGCAGTAAAATCACATAGATTACACTGCGTCACTTCTACAACCCTTTCATGCCTCAAAACGCCCCCCTTGCATACATTATACCTGGCGCAGGTATAATGTGGCGCAGGGGTTTACAAAGTGACGCATTTACCTAGATGCGTCACTTTGTAAATATGGCACAACAAGGTGCATTTTTTACGCCACTGTTGCGTCACAAAAAGTGACGCACCAGCGGTGTAAAAGTGACGCACAGCCTCATAAATGAGGCCCAAGGCTTGGCAGTTTGGGCTGGACTGTTCCCATGAGGCACAGGGTCAAGGCTGATTTGCATATGGCCATGTCTGAATTGAGGTGATGTGGAGTGCAAAAAACGATGGATTTAGGCCCAGATCTCTGTACTGGGGTGAATGTATGACATTGTTCTGCATTCTGTCCATCAACTGTTGTTTTTGCATTTGTCACCCCGAGTGGGATGGGTATGCTCAGACGTGAGTCCCATGCTCTCCACACCACTGGAGTCAAGCTATCCTTGCTGAAGACGGCTGATAGCCAGAAACCGGTCCTAAGATGCTTGATTCCGGTCCAGGAAAGACAAGGCTTGGCAGTTTGGGCTGGACTGTTCCCATGAGGCACAGGGTCAAAGCTGATTTGCATATAGCCATGTCTGAACTGGGGTGGTGTGGAGTGCAAGAAAACAATGGATTTAGGCCCAGATCTCTGTACTGGGGTGAATGTATGACATTGTTCTGCATTCTGTCCATCAACTGTTGTTTTTGCATTTGTCACCCCGAGTGGGATGGGTATGCTCAGACGTGAGTCCTATGCTCTCCACACCACTGGAGGCAAGCTATCCTGGCTGAAGATGGCTGATAGCCAGAAACCGGTCCTAGGATGCTTGATTCCGGTCCAGGAAAGACATGGCTTGGCAGTTCGTGCTGGACTGTTCCCATGAGGCACAGGGTCAAGGCTGATTTGCATATGGCCATGTCTGAACTGGGGTGGTGTGGAGTGCAAAAAAACGATGGATTTAGGCCCAGATCTCTGTACTGGGGTGAATGTATGACATTGTTCTGCATTCTGTCTATTAACTGTTGTTTTTGCATTTGTCACCCCGAGTGGGATGGGTATGCTCAGACGTGAGTCCCGTCCTAGCATGCTTGATTCCGGTCCAGGAAAGACATGGCTTGGCAGTTCGGGCTGGACTGTTCCCATGATGCACAGGGTCAAGGCTGATTTGCATATGGCCATGTCTGAACTGGGGTGGTCTGGAGTGCAAAAAAACGATGGATTTAGGCCCAGATCTCTGTACTGGGGTGAATGTATGACATTGTTCTGCATTCTGTCCATCAACTGTTGTTTTTGCATTGAATCCATTGTTCTTTTGCTCACCATGCCAGCCTAGTTTAGACCCAGCCATATGCAAATCAGTCTTGACCCTGTGCCTCAAGGGAACAGTTGAGAGCGAACTGCCAAGCCAGGTCCTCCCTGGACCCGAAACAAGCATCCTGGAACCGTTTTCTGGGTATTACCATTCATCGGCCAGGCTAGCTTGAATCCAGTGGCAGGGACCCACGTCTGGGCTTACCCATCATCATTTTTTAGCTCACTCCACCACCTCAGTTCAGACATGCCATTTGCACCCCCACTCACCCTGTGCCTCATGGGAGCAGTCCAGCCCGAACTGCCAGGCCATGTCTTCCCTGGACCAGAAACAAGCATCGTGGGACCGGTTTCGGGTTCATAAGCCTCATCAGCCAGGCTATCTTGAATCCAGCGGCAAAGTGAGCAAGGGGCCCACATCGGGGCATACCCTGACAACTTAGTGTGAACATAGCGATACGAGAGGGTATGATGGATGGAGCGTTTGAGCAAATCAAACACTCACCCCCAGTCAACTGATCTGGGTTTAATCCATCATCATTCTACAGCTCACTCCACCACCCCAGTTCAGACATATCCATATGCAAATCAGTCTTACCCTGTGTCTCATGGAACCAGTCCAGCCCGAACTGCCAGGTCATGTCTTCCCTGGACCGGAAACAAGCACCCTGGACCTGTGTCGGGTTCATAACCCTAATCAGCCAGGCTATCTTGAATCCAGTAGCAAAGTGAGCAAGGGACCCACGTCTGGGCATACCCTGCCAACTTAGGGCGAACAAAGCGATACCAAAGGGGATTTTTTTTTTTTTGCAGAGTTTTATATAGCGCGAACTAGACCCGAACCAGGTATCAGAGCGCTTTATATAGCACCAGTTACGTTACATGAGGACACACTTTCATTTTAGGCACGGGGAGATTAAGTGATTTGCCCAGAATCACAGGAGGTTTTTGGCGTCGTTACCGAGACTCGAACCTAGATCCCCAGGTCCGAGGTCGAGCGCCTTAGCCGTTAGGCCAACCCCTCTCCCCATGATGGACCGAGTGTTTGAGCAAATCAAACACTCACCCCCAGTCAACTGAACTGGGTTTAACCGCATGTGCGTGGCGCGTTTTCCCGCTGTGCGCTGAGAATTGCGGAATCCCGCGGTTCATGACGAGCTCAGCTCATCATGAGCGTACAAGAGGGGTACCTCATGACGAGCTGAGCCGTTCTTCAGCGTGGAAGGGGTTAATCCATCATCGTTCTTTAGCTCACTCCACCCCCTCAGTTCAGACATGGCCATATGCAAATCAGTCTGACCCTGTGCCTCATGGGAACAGTCCAGCCCGAACTGCCAGGCCATTCCTGGACCGGAAACAAGCATCCTGGGACCAGTTTCGGATTCATAACCCTCATCAGCCAGGCTATCTTGAATCCAGTGGCAAAGTGAGCAAGAGACCCACGTCTGGGCATACCCTGCCAACTTAGGGCATACAAATTGATAAAAAGGGGATGATGAACGGAGCGTTTGAGCAAATCAAACACTCACCCCCAGTCAACTGATCTGGGTTTAATCCATCATCATTCTTTAGCTCACTCCACCACCCCAGTTCAGACATGGCCATATGCAAATCAGTCTGACCCTGTGACTCATGGGAACAGTCCAGCCCGAACTGCCAGGCCATGTCTTTCTTGGACCGGAAACAAGCATCCTGGGACCAGTTTCGGGTTCATAAACCTCATCAGCCATGCTATCTTGAATCCAGTGGCAATGTGTGCAAGAGACCCACATCTGTGGACGTAGAAATTTACGTCAGCCTTTTTTGGGGTATCGAGGTGCGAAGCGGGGGAGACAACGGGTACGCTTCCAACCTCAATCGCGAGGCCATTACCCGACACACCAGGAACCTCAGCATTATTTGGAAACTCGCAACAAACAATACCAAAGACAATGGATGTAATACCGATCTTTAACCTTTCCAATCATAATTTGAATACATCAGATATATCTTTACTAACGAAAGGCTTAACTTTTGTCCCTCACTCGAATGTTGATCTATTTGAATTACACCAAGATATACATTCCTTTTTTAGGAAAATAAGATTGCAAAAATTCTTTATGAACCAAATAGATATAGATCATGACAATAGGACCGATAATATCGTAGCTTTACCATCAACATTTACCCCATCTTTGGATAAATTAGGCCCGGAAATGGCAATTTTTGAAAAAGTTGTCTTAAACAAATTGGAACAAGCGGTGCGATTTATACCAAAGCCCAGGTATAACATCACAAAAGAGGAACATATATCCTTAAATAACCTGAAGGACAATAAATCTGTTATCATCAAGAGTAGCGACAAAGGAGGTGGAATTGTCCTTATTGACTCCTCCTCCTATGAAACTAATATGCTGAATATGCTAAGTGACCCTCAATTTTACAAAAAAATCATGAGTAATCCTACTGATAGAGTAACAAAAAAGATCCAGAAGATTACAACAAAGGCATTGAATGAGAAGATAATCAATAAGAAGGAATATGAATTTCTAAATAAATCTCAGAGAAAAATTGCGTGCATTTATGGGCTTCCGAAAATGCACAAGAACCCACTTGATCCCCCTTATCGACCAATTGTCTCGACCATAGGAACACCTACAGAGGCCCTATCGAAATATTTAGATAATGTTCTTAGACCATATATCCAGTTGACACCTTCATACATTAAGGACACTGGGGCCATCATTTCGAAGGTTGAAGACCTACCTTTCAATGGGAATACTGACCTATTGGTCACTCTAGATGTAGAGTCACTATATAGTAATATTCCCCAGAAAGAAGCGATAGAGGCCACTATGTGGTTTATTGATCTGCATAAAATACCATGTAACAAACCATTCATCTTTGAGTGTCTATCAACAGTACTCAAGGAAAATGTTTTCCAGTTTGGTGATAATCTATACCAACAGACGAAAGGCGTTAGTATGGGGGCAGCAATGGCCCCATCAATAGCAAATATTTATATGGCCTTGTTTGAGTTCAAGAATATACACAATGAAATGGCCCCATTCTTTGAGTCTGTTTCCCATTGGTACCGGTTTATCGATGATATTTTTTTCATCTGGACCAATGGGGAACAGACTCTACAGGAATTTTTAGAGTGGCTTAATCTTGCAGATAAAAACCTACGCTTTACTGCTCATGTTGATACAACACAGGTAGAGTTTTTGGATATATACATCAGAAATAATCTAAATAGGTTGGAGGTGGATTTATTTACGAAGCCATCAGCAAGGAATACATTGCTCCATTTCTCAAGTTACCACCCTAGGACTCAGAAAGACGGTATTCCTTTTTCTCAATTTCTCAGAGTAAGGAGAAATTGTACAAATATCAGAGATTATGATTTACAATCCATACAGATGAAACAAAAGTTTCTTGAAAGAGGATACCCTCATCGCCTCGTACGTGAAGCTTATAAAAGAGCTCGATTTTATGATCGAGATGCTCTCCTCAAATCAGATAAGAGACAACAGGAATCAAAACTAGTCTGTATTACCAGGCATTCAACCCTGAATAACACAGTCAGACAGATTATCAATGCCAACTGGCATTTACTAAACATAGAGCCCACAAAAACTAAGCTAAAAAAACTGATGTTTGCGCACCGTCGGAATAAGAATATAAAAGATTTAGTTGTTAGGTCGCGTTTTCCTGGAACAACTGTTAAAAAACCCTTTGCACAAAAATCGATAAATGGAGCAGCCGCAGTGAAAGGTACATCTAGATGTGGCTCCTGTCAATCTTGCGAAGGTATTATACCAGGAGAAACATTTACCTTTAATGAGTTCAAAATACAAGCACAGGAACTATGGACATGTAATACATGTAACATAGTATATCTCATCTTATGCCCGTGCAATATGGGCTATGTAGGTGAGACCTCCCGGTCCATAAAAACTCGTCTCACAGAGCACAGATCTGCCATTAGGACGGGCAAAACGTCAGCTCCTCTTGTAAGCCATTTCTCTGAATTTCAACATTCGCCCTCTGACATTAGATGGCGTATTTTGGAGAAGATCCATACACCCAATAGCAATGGAGGTGATAAAATAAGAAAAAAGAAAGAAGTCTATTGGATCTTTTCTTTGGGGACATTAACCCATGGGCTGAATAACGATCTACCATGGGAAAATGCAATAATATAGGGAAACTTAAAATATGCAGAAAATAAAATGTGGTGTAATTTAGACAATAAAATGAAGGCAGAGATATTATTTCAGTTTGTCAAAAGAATATATAATGTTATCTCTATCCTTTCACTGAAACATTCAGTTGTCCAAATGGGTTATCATTCTGCGGATGAACAGTAATAAGTGGTAATAAGGCGAGTCGTTTTTGAAAAAAATAAGTGCGCCCCTTCAGTATCAATCGTGCAGCATATTAGGTGCCCTTTTTAAAGTAGAAAGAAATGTTGGTTGTACGTTTAAAAAATACTCGGTGCGCTTTCTAAATATTTGTAATTTAGTATATGGCTTTAAGAAATGAGCTCTGTTAAGTCTAGTGGTATATACCTTTAAGGGGTTCAAAGTCTTGTTCCATCCAATGACTAACAGGGTTATATATACCCATTGGAAATGATCTAGCAAAGCTTTCTGTTGCAGATCAAAACGCCAGAAGCTGTTTACCGGCACGTCGCTCGTATTTTCTCATCTCGGTAAGGATACTTGTGAGCGCTTTTAGAGTAGCTATAGTAGCAACAGTTTATTTTCTTAAAAGGAGAGCAGCAAGTAATGCGTGGTTCCCGTTTTCAATATAGATTAATGTATAGTTCATTATCGGGATAACCGTACGCGGGAAAGTGTTTCTACTGAGCACAATACCCATATCTAACAAGTGGTGAGTCATGATTATATCGTATTTAGTGAAATATCTACTGCCGCTAAGCATGGGCGTAAAATCCGTTCCGCTCGCGGATTTTGCGGATTTTCGGTAAATTCGCAATCCGCGAACTCTCGCGAACTTACCGAAAATTCGTAAATCCGTGCGAAGCGGATTTTTTTGCTTGGTCGCACTTGCCAACTAGCATACTATACCATTTCGCGGGAGTAAACACTTGCGAAAACGTAGATGCGGCTGGCAGCGACAATCTCGCAATTGCGAGATTGCAAAATTTGCAATTTCGCACAAGAAATCCACCAGCAGGCAGCATAAACCTTGAAAATTATGATTTTTATCAGAATAACTCCTCAGGTTGACATTTGCCTGCACTTTTTTTTGCAAGGAGTCCATTTTGGGGGGGGTGGTGGGAGGAAGGAAGTGCCCCACAGTCTCCAACTTCCTGTTCCTGTCCAGCAGGCTCCTCTCAGTGCTTTCTTCATGTGCTGGTCACTTTGATTTGGATCTTGACCTGGAAGCACTCAGCAGGTGCAAAAGTTCAATCTTATCATTAGTAACCATTCCCTGTAGTGCCTGGAAGGATTACTTTTTGTGGATGCTGCTGGATATTTGGATTTTTGCAAAAACTGAAAGCACTCAGCAGGTGCAAAAGTTCAATCTTATCATTAGTAACCATTCCCTGTTGTGCTTCCTGAGGGGCCCCTTCAGAGTTCAGTTGCCGACTTGCAACTATTCTATGACCCTGCTCTGACCCTCACAGCAGGCTCAGAGAAAGCAATTACAGATAAGGAAGCAGGTTCCAGCCAGGAAGTTCAAATTCAGTAACACATTAATCAGCCCCTAATTCATTTATGTCAGTTGAGGCAGGGCAGGTGTGCTTTTCCACCCATAATCTACAGTGATGAACTAGAGGGTGGCATGGGTGAGCCAGAGGGTGGCATGGGTGAGCCAGAGGGTGGCAGTGGTGAAACAGAGGGTGGCAGTGGTGAAACAGAGGGTGCTGTGATGAACCAGATGTAGAAACAACATGTTCGCGACCGTTGCTACCCGAAAAGTAAGTTCGCGTTTGCGAACTGGTACAAAATCCTCGCGAACTGGCAGAAATCCTTGCGAACACAAAAAAAATTTAAAAATCCGCAAATTCGCGAGAGTTCGCGGATTTTGCGGATTGCGAATCCGTAAATACGCAATTTCGCGGATTGCCAATTCGCAAAATCCGCCCATGCTGCCGCTTGAATAAAATGTCAGTGCTTAGACATAATTGTCTATTTATAGAAAACCCACTTATCTAAAGAAGAAGAACTGCAAAATCAGAAAATAGCAGGCAAAGCTTCATCGAGTAGAACGTGCACGAGGGTTTGATTCAGGTAACAATTGGGATCACCTGTGCTATGTAATCATGTATTAAACAACGCACCATGCTGTTTTCGTTTTCAAGGGCGCTAGTTTATACTGTTTAAGGGAAGGATTTGAAAGCTTCGGTTGACAATGCTTAATGTATTTTTTTTTGGAACTGACACATATTTAGCAACTCTTTAATGAAAAATGATCCGCTCGTGAACAGCACACCCCTGTATTTCTTTTCGAAAGCTTTTTTCAAATAAAACAGTTCGTGTCTGCACAAATCCTCAAATTAGAGAATGTTTAGTTTAAATAACGTTGTTCAAAACATAATTTCCTCAAATAATGTGGACAGGACTTCTAAAAATGACTACTATATTACAGGATACCAGCACACCAAAAGGAAAGAAGTCGGAGTTCTTCAAGTTTTAAAAGGCCTGTGACATTTTGAAGTTTTTTCTTAGATGTTCTGAACAGGTGAGCGATGTAGGAATAGCCACTAAAATTAGTTTTTATTAAATTCCTATTTTCATTATTATTAATTATAGGTTGCCTTTATGTTCCAGGTAGCCGGTAATCTTAGTAGGAACATCCATTCCTTATTACATCAAGTGACACGGAATAGGTAAGATTCGCAGAGATTCCAAAATTTAGGTACTTTTAAATAAAAAAAGTCTAGGGCTATTAATTTACCTTACTTACCCCTGTACCTTGCAGACGGTTACATCTGAATCTAATATAACAGAGACTGTGCAGAGACGCCGCATAAAAGACTATCCTGAATTTCTTATATAAAAAAATCGGAAACAGAATGTATACCATAATTTTCCCAGTCAGGTAAGCGAGGGAGGTAGATATAGAAGTACTTTTTCATTACTGAGAGAAACTTAATCCTGCACCTACCCTTGTTTTCTCCAAAAACTCTTTTCCCATCTCTTTTCCTAATCTACGCAATGGTAATAGAACATAGACTAAATGGAGTAACCTAGTGCTTTCCTTCCTACCCCATCCTCTTCTCTGTATCTCTATTGTTCTTGACTGTTCTTTTCAAGCAGCGGATAAACACTTATTAATAGATTTGAGATGTTTTATGGTACCTAAAGTGCGAAGTAGTGACATGTATGTTACTCACGGTACTGGAGGTTATTTTTAATTTTAATTTTGATCATAACTATGTTGTTCAAGAAGGGAAAAATGTGCATATATAGGATACATAATATGAAAACTGTAATGTCTTGATGATATTATCAGGTGGAACTTATATTTACGCGGTATATCATATGTTCTATGTATTAATACTTGGCCACATAGCTTTTTGGCAATTTGTACTTATTATTCTCAACTGTTTTAGCTTTGATATACTATTTAGTAAAATTTATCTATATTATTTTACAGCACCATGATGGTAAAGTCCTGATGAAGACACGGTCCTCGTGTCGAAACGCGTTGGCAGGAAACCATCTATGATTTATAGAATACTTTTGCATTCCTTTTATCAATGAATCTATATGGACTAATGCAGAATGGTTTTTACAGAGTTCTATTATTGAATTAATGATTTTATCACATGCTTTGTTCTTATCAAATTAAAATGTACTTTATATGCTAAAACAGTTGTTTAACTTTTTATTATTCTGGTTGTTTTTTGCCAATTAATGTGTGCCTAAATTTCGTTTGTCTGCCTGGGTGCGTTACTTTACAGATATTATTTACCCTGACCCAGGAGTACGATCCATATCAGGGGGTCCTTGTTGTTTACATATATTTACCCACGGAATTCCGTGTGGGACTGTACTGTTGTCTAATTGTATAATACCGCTGTGTTTCCCCGGAGTTATAGAACATCAAGACATTGTTTTCGTTAGTATATTGCCTGCATGCTTCATCTCTGTACATCTTTTCCTTTCCTACTGGTATCTAATCTTCTTTTCCTAACATGGCCCAAATGGAGACTTTTGGCTTCTCTGATGAGAACTTTGCCACGCTGGTGGGTATTACTGCACCATTTGGCCAAAGCCTTACATTTAAACCCCACAATGACAGTGATTTAGGTAAGTTATCTAATCTTAGGAAGAAATTAATAAGAATTGAGGCTCATGGAGAGTTTATGCTAAATTACTTAAAAGCAGGCATAATCCCGTTAGGCTTAAGAATTAGGAACATACCCGGTTTATTTGTAGATATAAAAACATTCCTACACAAATGGAGCATGATAGCCAGCAGATGCTCCCGGGACCTTATGATCCTTATTATCGCAACATCTAAAGAGCTAGCCACAGATTTAAAAAAAGAAATAGAAGAACTAGAGGATAAAATAAAGAAATCCTCAACAATAGAGGAAGCTGAGAAACAACTAGAAGCTCTAAAAAAAGATATTTTGTCCTTTTCAGAATACCTTACAAAGAGAAAACAGGAGAAGTTCTCAAAGGACAAAAGGTTCTACACAATAGAGCGTACGTACCCTTATCTTGGGGAAAACTTTTATAAAACAGATTACCAACAAGGAGGTACGAATTATAACCAACAAAAAATTAACACCTTTTCAGATTCCTCTGATCAAGATTCTGACAATGATTCCAACTACCTAGAAGAAGGCCCTTATAATCCACATAGTGGACGTAGAAATTTACGTCAGCCTTTTTTGGGGTATCGAGGTGCGAAGCGGGGGAGGCAACGGGTACGCTTCCAACCTCAATCGCGAGGCCATTACCCGACACACCAGGAACCTCAGCATTATTTGGAAACTCGCAACAAATAATACCAAAGACAATGGATGTAATACCGATCTTTAACCTTTCCAATCATAATTTGAATACATCAGATATATCTTTACTAACGAAAGGCTTAACTTTTGTCCCTCACTCGAATGTTGATCTATTTGAATTACACCAAGATATACATTCCTTTTTTAGGAAAATAAGATTGCAAAAATTCTTTATGAACCAAATAGATATAGATCATGACAATAGGACCGATAATATCGTAGCTTTACCATCAACATTTACCCCATCTTTGGATAAATTAGGCCCGGAAATGGCAATTTTTGAAAAAGGTTGTCTTAAACAAATTGGAACAAGCGGTGCGATTTATACCAAAGCCCAGGTATAACATCACAAAAGAGGAACATATATCCTTAAATAACCTGAAGGACAATAAATCTGTTATCATCAAGAGTAGCGACAAAGGAGGTGGAATTGTCCTTATTGACTCCTCCTCCTATGAAACTAATATGCTGAATATGCTAAGTGACCCTCAATTTTACAAAAAAATCATGAGTAATCCTACTGATAGAGTAACAAAAAAGATCCAGAAGATTACAACGAAGGCATTGAATGAGAAGATAATCAATAAGAAGGAATATGAATTTCTAAATAAATCTCAGAGAAAAATTGCGTGCATTTATGGGCTTCCGAAAATGCACAAGAACCCACTTGATCCCCCTTATCGACCAATTGTCTCGACCATAGGAACACCTACAGAGGCCCTATCGAAATATTTAGATAATGTTCTTAGACCATATATCCAGTTGACACCTTCATACATTAAGGACACTGGGGCCATCATTTCGAAGGTTGAAGACCTACCTTTCAATGGGAATACTGACCTATTGGTCACTCTAGATGTAGAGTCACTATATAGTAATATTCCCCAGAAAGAAGCGATAGAGGCCACTATGTGGTTTATTGATCTGCATAAAATACCATGTAACAAACCATTCATCTTTGAGTGTCTATCAACAGTACTCAAGGAAAATGTTTTCCAGTTTGGTGATAATCTATACCAACAGACGAAAGGCGTTAGTATGGGGGCAGCAATGGCCCCATCAATAGCAAATATTTATATGGCCTTGTTTGAGTTCAAGAATATACACAATGAAATGGCCCCATTCTTTGAGTCTGTTTCCCATAGGTACCGGTTTATCGATGATATTTTTTTCATCTGGACCAATGGGGAACAGACTCTACAGGAATTTTTAGAGTGGCTTAATCTTGCAGATAAAAACCTACGCTTTACTGCTCATGTTGATACAACACAGGTAGAGTTTTTGGATATATACATCAGAAATAATCTAAATAGGTTGGAGGTGGATTTATTTACGAAGCCATCAGCAAGGAATACATTGCTCCATTTCTCAAGTTACCACCCTAGGACTCAGAAAGACGGTATTCCTTTTTCTCAATTTCTCAGAGTAAGGAGAAATTGTACAAATATCAGAGATTATGATTTACAATCCATACAGATGAAACAAAAGTTTCTTGAAAGAGGATACCCTCATCGCCTCGTACGTGAAGCTTATAAAAGAGCTCGATTTTATGATCGAGATGCTCTCCTCAAATCAGATAAGAGACAACAGGAATCAAAACTAGTCTGTATTACCAGGCATTCAACCCTGAATAACACAGTCAGACAGATTATCAATGCCAACTGGCATTTACTAAACATAGAGCCCACAAAAACTAAGCTAAAAAAACCGATGTTTGCGCACCGTCGGAATAAGAATATAAAAGATTTAGTTGTTAGGTCGCGTTTTCCTGGAACAACTGTTAAAAAACCCTTTGCACAAAAATCGATAAATGGAGCAGCCGCAGTGAAAGGTACATCTAGATGTGGCTCCTGTCAATCTTGCGAAGGTATTATACCAGGAGAAACATTTACCTTTAATGAGTTCAAAATACGAGCACAGGAACTATGGACATGTAATACATGTAACATAGTATATCTCATCTTATGCCCGTGCAATATGGGCTATGTAGGTGAGACCTCCCGGTCCATAAAAACTCGTCTCACAGAGCACAGATCTGCCATTAGGATGGGCAAAACGTCAGCTCCTCTTGTAAGCCATTTCTCTGAATTTCAACATTCGCCCTCTGACATTAGATGGCGTATTTTGGAGAAGATCCATACACCCAATAGCAATGGAGGTGATAAAATAAGAAAAAAGAAAGAAGTCTATTGGATCTTTTCTTTGGGGACTTTCACCCATGGGCTGAATAACGATCTACCATGGGAAAATGCAATAATATAGGGAAACTTAAAATATGCAGAAAATAAAATGTGGTGTAATTTAGACAATAAAATGAAGGCAGAGATATTATTTCAGTTTGTCAAAAGAATATATAATGTTATCTCTATCCTTTCACTGAAACATTCAGTTGTCCAAATGGGTTATCATTCTGTGGATGAACAGTAATAAGTGGTAATAAGGCGAGTCGTTTTTGAAAAAAATAAGTGCGCCCCTTCAGTATCAATCGTGCAGCATATTAGGTGCCCTTTTTAAAGTAGAAAGAAATGTTGGTTGTACGTTTAAAAAATACTCGGTGCGCTTTCTAAATATTTGTAATTTAGTATATGGCTTTAAGAAATGAGCTCTGTTAAGTCTAGTGGTATATACCTTTAAGGGGTTCAAAGTCTTGTTCCATCCAATGACTAACAGGGTTATATATACCCATTGGAAATGATCTAGCAAAGCTTTCTGTTGCAGATCAAAACGCCAGAAGCTGTTTACCGGCACGTCGCTCGTATTTTCTCATCTCGGTAAGGATACTTGTGAGCGCTTTTAGAGTAGCTATAGTAGCAACAGTTTATTTTCTTAAAAGGAGAGCAGCAAGTAATGCGTGGTTCCCGTTTTCATTATAGATTAATGTATAGTTCATTATCGGGATAACCGTACGCGGGAAAGTGTTTCTACTGAGCACAATACCCATATCTAACAAGTGGTGAGTCATGATTATATCGTATTTAGTGAAATATCTACTGCCGCTTGAATAAAATGTCAGTGCTTAGACATAATTGTCTATTTATAGAAAACCCACTTATCTAAAGAAGAAGAACTGCAAAATCAGAAAATAGCAGGCAAAGCTTCATCGAGTAGAACGTGCACGAGGGTTTGATTCAGGTAACAATTGGGATCACCTGTGCTATGTAATCATGTATTAAACAACGCACCATGCTGTTTTCGTTTTCAAGGGCGCTAGTTTATACTGTTTAAGGGAAGGATTTGAAAGCTTCGGTTGACAATGCTTAATGTATTTTTTTTTGGAACTGACACATATTTAGCAACTCTTTAATGAAAAACGATCCGCTCGTGAACAGCACACCCCTGTATTTCTTTTCGAAAGCTTTTTTCAAATAAAACAGTTCGTGTCTGCACAAATCCTCAAATTAGAGAATGTTTAGTTTAAATAACGTTGTTCAAAACATAATTTCCTCAAATAATGTGGACAGGACTTCTAAAAATTACTACTATATTACAGGATACCAGCACACCAAAAGGAAAGAAGTCGGAGTTCTTCAAGTTTTAAAAGGCCTGTGACATTTTGAAGTTTTTTCTTAGATGTTCTGAACAGGTGAGCGATGTAGGAATAGCCACTAAAATTAGTTTTTATTAAATTCCTATTTTCATTAATATTAATTATAGGTTGCCTTTATGTTCCAGGTAGCCGGTAATCTTAGTAGGAACATCCATTCCTTATTACATCAAGTGACACGGAATAGGTAAGATTCGCGGAGATTCCAAAATTTAGGTACTTTTAAATAAAAAAAGTCTAGGGCTATTAATTTACCTTACTTACCCCTGTACCTTGCAGACGGTTACATCTGAATCTAATATAACAGAGACTGTGCAGAGACGCCGCATAAAAGACTATCCTGAATTTCTTATATAAAAAAATCGGAAACAGAATGTATACCATAATTTTCCCAGTCAGGTAAGCGAGGGAGGTAGATATAGAAGTACTTTTTCATTACTGAGAGTAACTTAATCCTGCACCTACCCTTGTTTTCTCCAAAAACTCTTTTCCCATCTCTTTTCCTAATCTACGCAATGGTAATAGAACATAGACTAAATGGAGTAACCTAGTGCTTTCCTTCCTACCCCATCCTCTTCTCTGTATCTCTATTGTTCTTGACTGTTCTTTTCAAGCAGCGGATAAACACTTATTAATAGATTTGAGATGTTTTATGGTACCTAAAGTGCGAAGTAGTGACATGTATGTTACTCACGGTACTGGAGGTTATTTTTAATTTTGATCATAACTATGTTGTTCAAGAAGGGGAAAATGTGCATATATAGGATACATAATATGAAAACTGTAATGTCTTGATGATATTATCAGGTGGAACTTATATTTACGCGGTATATCATATGTTCTATGTATTAATACTTGGCCACATAGCTTTTTGGCAATTTGTACTTATTATTCTCAACTGTTTTAGCTTAGATATACTATTTAGTAAAATTTATCTATATTATTTTACAGCACCATGATGGTAAAGTCCTGATGAAGACACGGTCCTCGTGTCGAAACGCATTGGCAGGAAACCATCTATGATTTATAGAATACTTTTGCATTCCTTTTATCAATGAATCTATATGGACTAATGCAGAATGGTTTTTACAGAGTTCTATTATTGAATTAATGATTTTATCACATGCTTTGTTCTTATCAAATTAAAATGTACTTTATATGCTAAAACAGTTGTTTAACTTTTTATTATTCTGGTTGTTTTTTGCCAATTAATGTGTGCCTAAATTTCGTTTGTCTGCCTGGGTGCGTTACTTTACAGATATTATTTACCCTGACCCAGGAGTACGATCCATATCAGGGGGTCCTTGTTGTTTACATATAGAGACCCACATCTGGGCATACCCTACCAACTTGGGGCGTACATAGCGATAATAAGGGGCTAATGGACGAAGCGTTTGAGCAAATCAAACACTCACCCCCAGTCAACTGATCTGGGTTTAATACATCATCATTCTTTAGCTCACTCCACCACCCCAGTTCAGACATGGCCATATACAAATCAGTCTGACACTGTGCCTCATGGGAACAGTCCAGCCTGAAACTGCCAGTCCTTGTCTTCCCTGAACCAGAAACAAGCATCCTGGGACCGATTTCGGGTTCATAACCCTCATCAGCCAAGCTATCTTGAATCCAGTGGCAAAGTGAGCGTGGGACCCACGTCTGGGGCTGGACTGTTCCCATTGGGCGCCGGGTCAAGAATGATTTGCATATGGCTGGGTCCAAACTGATATGGCACAGTGAGTGGCACAGTGAGCAAAAAAATGATGGATATTTTCCCAGATCTCTGTACTGGGGTGAATGTATGACATTGTTCTGCATTCTGTCCATCAATAGTTCTTGAGCATACACGTCCCGAGTGGGACGTGTATGCTCAGACGTGAGTCCTGTGCTCTCCATGCTACTGGAATTAAGCTATCCTGGCTGACCCCGAAATCAGTCCTAGGATGCTTGTTTCTAGTCCAGGGAGGACCTGGCTTGGCAGTTCGGGCTGGACTGAACCCATTGGGCGCAGGATCAAGACTGATTTGCATATGGCTGGGTCTAAACTGAAATGGCATGGCAAGCAAAAGAATGATGAATTTAGGCCCAGATCTCTGTACTGGGGTGAATGTATGACATTGTTCTGTATTCTGTCCATCAATAGTTATTTTTGCATTTGTCACCCCGAGTGGGACGGGTATGCTCAGACGTGAGTCCCGTGCTCTCCATGCCACTGGAATCAAGCTATCCTGGCTGAAGAGGGCTGAAACCCCCAAACCGGTCCTAGGATGCTTGTTTCCAGTCCAGGTAGGACCTGGCCTGGCAGTTTGGGCTGGACTGTTCCCATTGGGCGCAGGGTCAAGACTGATTTGCATATGGCTGGGTCCAAACTGGAATGGCATGGCGAGAAAAAAAAGATGGATTTAGGCCCAGATCTCTGTACTGGGGTGAATGTATGACATTGTTCTGCATTTTGTCCTTCAATAGTTTTTTTTGCTTAGTCTCTAGATGGCACTCATCTTCAGTAACTATTTTTGCAAATTGTATAATAGGGACAAGTTGGCCAAGATAACCCGGCCTTGTAAGCAACGTTTACTATTGTTGGCATTTCTGCCCTGGTATGTAGATATAGACAATCCTGTAATACGTCTAATGTAGTGGGAATAATGTTTGTCTTGCGGATGGGCCCATCTTCAAATGTCAATCAGGCCTTGCCTGTTGTGAATGATCTGAGTTGTGTCCCCACCCCTCTATGTTATCTCTTGCTAGAGCTGTCTAGTCCCATGTCCAGAGCATCATTAAATTCCTCTGATATAATGTGCACTGAATGTGGTGCCTCCAAGAACTTTTGACCCACCTCTGTGAGCTCCTTATCCTGCTATGGTGAAGGGGCATATACACTGAGCAATGTGATTTCTCAATGTCTCTGTCACAACACCCTTTTGGGTCTTCCCGGATTTCCATAGTCTACCAGGGGGGGGCTCTTTTTATCATAACCTCCACCCATCTAGAGCCTCTTATGAATCCTTCTCATACAATCAGTTTGTACATCCCTCCGCGACAATGGTGCGTCTCCTACAAGCGGATGATCTCTAGGCTAAGTCACCTGAAGTACTACCCTAACACCTCTCATTTAATATTGTCTCCCAGACTGTTGACAATACATGTCAGAACCTTGTAACTATCCTTCACCTTTGTCATGGCTGGCATGTTATACAATGTAATAGCTTTTGATGAAGAGTATGTAGAAGCCATTGTCTCTTCTGTTTTGAATATTTTTATCCCACACTGCAGTGTCTACTCCTGTAATTATCCTGTCTGCTAATAAAAGAAATTCAGCCCTTCCAAACAGAAGTACTCCCTTATAAAGCGAGAAAACACCTGCAAAGAGGTCGGTTAGAGCACTCACCAAATGAGGCACATCAAAAGACAGTTTTCAGAATAAAGCCTGGGGTTTTATTAATGTAACACTCTCTAACAGAAAGGCTTTCTCAGATGCCAAATGAAATCAACATGCAAATGAATATATATTATATATCTGTACATCTATCTATCTATCTATCTATCTATCTATCTATATATTACCTACTGGCGGTCGCCAGTAGGTATATATAGTTAGAATTTTCAAAAATCCCATAGGGAAAAAATCCTATGTCTAATAACTTTGTCGTTTGTGGACGGAATTGGCTGAAATTTTCAGGAAAATGGAACATTTTGTTTCTGAGCAGCCCCTGGAAATTTTGGGGGGGTTCGTCAAGGGGTGGCCGAGAAAAAAGGGGGGTCCCAAAACATGTTTTTCCCATGTTAATTTCCATAGGGCGGTTGGCCTCACTTTTAGGCCGAACGGCTGAATGGATTTGCACGAAACTTGGCAAAATTGTAGCGACTGTTAGCCCGATGTGCCTTTGCTAGGTCTCAATATATGTGCTCCAGTGGATTTTGAGAAATTAACGTTCAAAAAAAGATATATATCTGTAAGCGTGCTCCAGGCAGCGCTCCGGTTCGCGTACCTGACGCGTAACGGAACTTCGCGTAGCGAAGCTGATTGGCTCTCCGGTGTCTGTCAACATTCTAAACAGTCCGGAGCGGCCGCCATCTTGTCTCTCGGTAGGATCGAGAGACAAGAGGAGGCCAAAACAAAGGGGGAAATGACCATAAGGGGGCATAGTAGATCCTCCCTGACCCCCTAGGTTTGATGTGGAGGCTTTAAAAGGGCCCCGCAGTGCAAAAAAAAAAAAAGTGTTTTTGTTTTTTTGCGTGGGGAGCGCCCGGTCCGCGAACCGGGAAGCGTTCTGGGGAGCGTACTATAAGGAAAAAAGAATGATAGACTTTTCAAATACTGTATGTTAATTGATTGTTGGTTTTGTTGATTATTTTTTAATTTCTTTATTTTTTAAGCAATTATTTATTATTGTGATTGTGTTTCAAAATTTAATAACATTTCTAACATTTCACTGTCTGAAATGTCGTCATTTTCATTGAACATAGCTTGTAATCTCTGAGTGTGTAAAATGTCCTCATTTTGAAGGAGGTCATCTACTGCTTGCACACATTGCAGTAGTTCTTGGTCCCAAGTTTCATCCATAAATTCTATATAATTTGGATCAATTAATTCTTGGCTGCTCTCTTGCAGGACAATTTGAAATGAAACTTTCTGTTCGCCTTCCATGTTGCCTGAAATTTGGATAAAAAAAATATATATTAGTAGAGATAGGGCACTGTTGGGATTAATTTTAGATAGGCAGTTTTTATCAGTGAATTTATCTTTGGGCAGTGTATAGTATCAGAGTGGAAGTAGGAATATAAAAAAGTGTATGTGATTTAACGTAAGTAAATTCATAATTATACAAGAGAAACCTAACTCCATCCATAACTATAACAGAGAAGTCTATCTAAATCTATAACTACTACAGAGGGATAGTATATAACTATCAGAACAAGTTTACCATATTAACTGATAGTGCACAATATACTTCAGTTTTTAAAATAACAACTTACCTTTACAAAGAAGTTGAAGTGATTAGTGAAAATCCAATTGAAATGTACACCAGGAAGTAGTAGTCAAAATGGCTGTGTTTCCTTCTCTTCCTTTATATATATTCAGGTATATAACCAATCAAATGTCAGGTAAAAAAAGTAGAAAATGAAAGTAACATTTTCATTGGTTGTCAATTCCAACACTTCAGATGTGTTTTGTGAAGTAATTTACCTCACGGTATTTAGAGAGGTCTACAGGCTAAATGGCTAAATGGAATTTCAATCAAATTTGTGAAAATGATAGGGATTGGTATGTAGTATGAGCTAATCTATATTTGGTGAAAGTGTCTCCAGTCGTTTTTCTGTAAATTACTTTCCCACCTTTTTTGATGGAGCGCTTCCCGGGGAGCGCCCCGGTACGCGAACTGGTGAGCGCCCCGGTACGCGAACGTGAAGCGTTACGGGAGTCCACCATTTTGTGTTTCGGTCGAATTAAGATACAAGATGGAGGGCAACTAATGTTCAGAATGGGTAGAAGGGGGCACGGTAGACTTATCTTGACCCCCTAGGTTTTCTGAGGGTGGCTGAGGAGGCCCATATGTGCGAAAAAAAACCATTTTTTTTTTAAATTTCGCGAGGTTAGCTTCCGGTTCGCGTACCGGGTAGCGCCCCGGGGAGCGTACTTTGTTCAAAATTAGTGAAAAAAGTTAGAGTAAAATAATAATTGTGAGTGATCAGATGTAGGGTAGCTCTGAGAAGAGCTTTTGGGTTTATGGTACATTTAGGTACTTATAAGTAGGTACCAATGCACAGTCTTAAATTCAGAATGAAAATTCTGTTGCCCTCATCTGAGAAGTGAACTCCATCTCCTCTGTAGATATCTTGCATGTAGTAACGCAAGTTATTGTTGTACATGGAGCCCATTCCATGGTCTCTCATGTAAGCTGAAACAGATTTGTTTACATGCTTCCTCGACTTCTCAATTTGTGGACAAAATTGGTTCGACCACCTCCATTTCTGTCTTTGGCATATATTTGAATGTACCAAGGCAGTCTGAGGAAAAAGTGCCATTAATTGCTCAAAGGTGTCCTTTAAAAGCATTTCCAGACCTACCCCAGTCAAAGTGCCCAAGTCATTACCTCCACAGTGCACAATTAACAGGTCAGGTTTTGGCAAATGCATAAAGGTTTTCACCAATGGTATCAATTGGTGACATTTTAATCCTCTGTGGCCAAACCACTTAATTTCCACATCTTGTAAATTGAGGTTAGGTAAATTTCTGTTCTTAGCATACCTGTGAGCCCAGTGGATATAACTATGTCCAACAATCCAGACAGAAAACATGGTGAGAGAAGGTTCTGCTGCAGTCAGATGAAGTGTGGCAATGAAATGGCAGTTGAAAAAATAAGAGTTTAAAATGAAAAAAACTGTGGAGTTTCTGTGTTAATGAAGCAGTAACAGTGATTGGTGGATTTTGATTGCTGAAAACAGAAAGTTAGGGTGCATGGATGAGTTCTTTGAAAGATGTATTTTGAATGGTCAAGAAAAAATCATTAAATGAAAGATTGCACTGGATATGCAGGTGCACTGAGAGTTCAGAGTTCAATTGAAACATTGTTGTGTGAACTTGCAAACACCAGAGGTCTTCCAAGAGGTGGTTGCTATGCAAAAAAGGCAGAGAGGACAGAGGGGGGAAGGGTTTTGATTTGAAAAAAGTGAGGGAAGAGTTTTGATTGGGTGACATGAGAGATATGTGTGAAGAATTACAGCATTTCTGTGCTTTTGATAGCTGCAGACTCTGGAGTGCATACCTTTTGCTCTGCTAAAGACAAAGTGGTGTGTTTCTGAGACTGTTTTGAAACTCATAAAGTATTTGCTAAGGTGAGAAAAGATTTATTTAATTTAGATAGAGAATAGTGTGCTTTAAGGAGAAAATTATGAAGAAAGTTGTGTTTTTAAAATGTTGCTTTGCCTCAAGTGTTTTACAAATAGATTTTGTTTCTTTGAGAAATTGTAATTGGAGAAAATGTGAAGTATTAGTACTGACAGGGTGTTTTTGTGCATAGGAGCTGTGCAGTGTTTTCAAATTATGACTTGAAAATCGTTTTTGAGGTAAAGGAATGCTTTTAACATTTATGACAAGGACATAATGGTGTCTGCTTCTTTATAAGGCATTTCAGTGTCTCTGATGTTATTTTTCCCATTTTAATGTAAGACCTTTCCCCGTGGTGCAAATTCCTTGTAAATATGCTCCCACCTGTGCTTGGCAAATTTACATTTTGATAGTTTGAGTTACATAGCCATGTTAAAAGTGACCTAAAAATGCTGCAAAGGCAATCAAAAAACGTTTTCATGTGTCTTAAGGACATTTTAAGTCATTTCCCCATGTGCAGTGTTTTCAAATTAAGACTTGAAAATCGTTTTTGAGGAAAAGGAATGCTTTTAACATTTATGACAAGGACATAATGGTGTATGCTTCTTTATAAGGCATTTGAGTGTCTCTGATGTTGTTTTTCCATTTTAATGTAAGACCTTTCCCCGTGGTGCAAATTCCTTGTAAATATGCTCCCACCTGTGCTTGGCAAATTTACATTTTGATAGTTTGAGTTACATAACCATGTTAAAAGTGACCCAAAAATGCTGCAAAGGCAATCAAAAAACGCTTTCATGTGTCTTAAGGACATTTTAAGTCATTTCCCCATGTGCAGTGTTTTCAAATTAAGACTTGAAAATCGTTTTTGAGAAAAAGGAATGCTTTTAACATTTATGACAAGGACATAATGGTGTATGCTTCTTTATAAGGCATTTGAGTGTCTCTGATGTTATTTTTCCATTTTAATGTAAGACCTTTCCCCGTGGTGCAAATTCCTTGTAAATATGCTCCCACCTGTGCTTGGCAAATTTAGATTTTGATTGTTTAAGTTACATAGCCATGTTAAAAGTGACCCAAAAATGCTGCAAAGGCTTTAAAAAAACGCTTTCATGTGTCTTAAGGACATTTTAATTCATTTCCCCATGAATGTAGGTAGGCCTCACCTTAAACAAACCTCTGGATAGGCCACACCTTATCGTCATCCTGAATTAATCATTTAAAATGCTAGGGACAGATTTATGATAGGTGTATGCCTCTTTTGCGCCACTGTGCGTCACTTTTGTGACGCAGTGGCGGTGCAAATGATTTGCTATGTGGCGACAAAATTACAAATTGATGCATCTAGGCAGATGTGTCATGCTGTAAAAAAAACCGTGCCACATGAAACCGATGCAGCAGTGATGCAAAAGATGCACCATGTTGCAAGACAGGCCTCACTTCATCTCCAACAAGATAAGAAGCTTAGGGATAGATTTATGATGACTGGTGCATCCCCAGGGATGTGCCAGTCATCCTGCGCCGCTGTTCCGCCACCCATGGTGCGCTGCATTTACAATGCGGCGCACCATGGGGCAAAAACAGCACAGATGCGTGACGCATCTGTGCCGTAAAGGTGGCGCATTGCTGGAGCTGCATCGCAAGTGCCATGCAGCTCCAGCAAGGCTCAGGGGTGCCCCATCTCCATTTAATCTGCAACCCTGAGTAGGCCTCACCTTAAACAAACCTCTGGATAGGCCACACCTTATCGTCATCCTGAATCAATCATTTAACATGTTAGGGACAGATTTATGATAGCCGTGTGCCTCTTTTGTGCCGCTGTGCGTCACTTTTGTGACGCAGCGGCGGTGCAAAAGATTTGCTATGTGGCGACATATTTAAAAATTGATGCATCTAGGCAGATGTGTCATGCTGTAAAGTCCTGTGCCACATGAAACCTGCGTCAGTTTTCATATAGGTGTTTTGTTGCAAGGTATGCATTAATTTGCAAGAAAGCCCTGTAAAACTAACACAGTGAAATTTAGAAGATTTCACTGACTCAGCTTTATAGCATTGCTGAATCAAATCATTACGCCTGTTTGAAACAGGCATAAGGAGTGATGCACCATGCAATGTGTGGCTTGCTCCTGTGCATTGCAGTAGACATGTTGCGCTTACGACGTGATTCCTGCAATGTGCTGCTTTTGCGGCACAGATGCGTGACGCATCTGTGCTGTTTTCACTCAATGGTGCTCCACATTGTAAATGCGGCACACCATGGGTGGCAGAGCAGCGGTGCACATTAACTGGTGCATCCCTGGGAATGCGTCAGTTAACATAAATCTGCCACTTTACATTTAAGTATGAGCAGGGGACACAGAGTTGGTAAGGCTTATCCAAGGTTAAGAAGAGATGAGTCCTGTTCACTGAAAACTTGGACATAGGCCTTACCTCCTCAGCATCGCTGGTCATGGCTAAATAATAGCTGCAAAATGTTACTCTTGTTAAACAATTTTACTATTATAGTCTCTGAGATTTGTGCCTTACTCTGCAACATCTCATTGTTGTTCTCTTTCTTTAAAGATAACGACAACATCAACATGAGCGACAATCAGCAATCAGTTGATCTCGACCTCATCATTGAACTCGTAATTGAAACATCAGTGGAAGTAGATCCCTTGGATGATTTAAATCCTGAGGATGAAGAAGAACATGATGAGGATGCAGATTTGTCAGAATTGTATGACATAGGGTGGGAAGCTGACGTGCTTGAGCCTATGGAACTATAAACATTTATTTTTAAAAATTTATAATAAATGAAAAGTAAAAATGTAAACCGTTTCATTTAAAAATAAAGACACCTTCAAAAACAGGTTATGTGTAGTGTCTTCAATAAAATATTAAAATATGCTCATAAAATTAGATCAGATTCACATATAAAACAGCACAGGTAAAATGAATATGAATTCCATTTCTTTTCTGCGATTTCTGTATTCTAAATTTGCCAAGCACTACAAATGTCAAGTAGTGTGTTAAGTTTTTGATGACTGTTATTGATTTACTGTTTGGTAATAGTGGTTAATAACATTTTTTATTATATTTTACCACAGATTCAACTGCAGATCATTTCAAGATTTCAGCATGCCAACTAAAGAAAGACTTAGAAAGGCTGCAAAACGTCAAAGACAGCAGGTACATGATATAATGCAGCAGTCCTCTAACAAAAAAACTTGTCAAGTCACCAAGAAAGCACCGGGTAAGAGCACAAAAACATTTATAAGAAATATTTGTAGTAAAAAAAATATTACTACAGAAAATGTTTCAGTCCAGAAAAAGAGAAGCATTTTAAACGGAAAGGAAAGGCCAATCAAAAATGTTACTGCTAGAGCAAGAGATAACTCTGTGCATGATAGTACAAGGAAACAACAGTTTAGGGACATTCGTAAACGAATGTTCCGCAACAGGATAATTGGCAATTTGTTAAAAAATATTAAGAAAGGTCAACAGAAAGTGGTTTTTTATAAGAGAAAAAAAAAAGTTGAGAAAGTTATTGATCAGGCATTTGAAATTAAACGTAAGTTATTTATTTTGATAATCAATAGAATTAGGAAGCTAAACAAGGTAATTTATGATTTCAAAAGAAATAGTAGATGGAAGAGAATAGTAAATCGTAGTAATTTTTGTGAAGTTTTTTCCGGAGAATGGATGCATAGTTCAAGTTGTGAGGCATTTTTTAATGAGGAGAGTTATTTCCAGGATAATGATTTGGTGCATGCAGTTGACACCAGTGGTCGAGCTTATGAAGTGAAAGATGGTTGTCCAGTTGAAAAAGAAAAACTTGTGACAACAGAGACAGAAGAGGTGTTAGGTAATGAGGTTTTAGGAAGACGTCCTAAGGGTCCTGTGTACACCTGGAAGTGTAGTAGTATTTGCAGTGTGCGACAGGATTCCATCAATTTGCTTTGTGATTTTGTACGGACATTTAATAAGAAAAGTTTGAAGCAGAAAATGAAGTTGTTGCAAGAATTAGATCCTTGCAGAGTGAGAGAAGTGACAGGTTTGCATGGTCATTCACTGGCTTGTCTTTCCAGGAGAGTATGCCAGAGTGTTTTTCATCATTTCAGGATGCTAGCAGTGCATCATAATAAAGTGAGGAAATTAGTTAGAATGTTGTATTATGCTAAGAGTCCAGCAATTATGCTTAAACAATTATGCGCTGCTCTTTTACATGGTTCTGAAATAGATGTGAAGAATGTTTGTGAAGAAATTGAGTTTTGTTACTTTGGAAGTAAAGAGGAGAATGTTGAAATTGACCAAGAAGAAGAGGGTAATGTGGAAGATAGTGTACAGGTTTCCAGTACAGATAATTTTCAGAGGGAAATTGCGACGTTTCAGGGGAAATCAAGTGAGAGGCCTAATTTCACTTGTGTGTTTTGTCGACGCACTTATTATAAGAATCAGACTAAGTTAGTGGATTTATATGCAAAAAGTGAAAGGGAAAATAATAGTGAATTGAAGGATTTCACAACATACTTGATGGTAGAAAAATGTTTTGATTTGGGATCGGATCAACGTGTGTGTACTTATTGTTGTAGCAAATTAAATCAAAACCAGATGCCTGCTAGAGCAGTTCATAATAATCTGGAATTGGTTGAGATTCCTTCTGAATTGAAGGATTTAAATACTTATGAATCTATTTTGATTCAAAGTATCCATCCCTTTCAGGCTATTGTAAGAATGGAGCCAAAGACAGGGAAATTGCCTCCATCAGATTTACAGAGCGGATTAAAGGGAAGAGTTGTTTATTTGCCTCTAGATTTGAAGAAAAACATTAACACAATTGGAGTAGAAAAAGTGGAAGAGGACCCTCTGGTTATCTTAGTTAATGGGGTTCCGACAAAGAATAAGAAAATATGGCAAGATTTAGTGGATGTTAGGAAAGTCAAAAAGGCAACATTGTACTTGAAAAAAAATAATAAGTACTATAAGAATATATATGTTGCAGAAGAGGAAGTAAGTGAGGAAGAGGATAGCGTTTGTGTGCTGGTCAAATTGAGAAAGTAGAACCCTCTACTAGTGAAGAAATATATGAACATTATAGTGTTCATCCTTTGCATTCCAAGGAAGTCATGGGGAATGCTATTGAGTTGTTTCAAATGAAACAAACCAAAGGGAGTCCCATTAGTGTTTGGGAGGAAAGTTTGGAAGCTCGGTGTTTCCCACAGCTTTTTCCAACAGGTCAGGGAGGAAGATATGATGAGCGACCTCATCAAATTCCTGCTTCTGAATACCGGACTTTGCGATTGTATGCAGGAGATGCTAGGTTTCGACAATGTATTCCCTATTTGTTTCATCTCCTGTTTGAAAGCGATCTGTCTGGACTGTCATATGCAGTGAACCACATCTTGAAAAGTGGTATACACATGCAAAACATCTCGGCAAGTGACTTTATGGATAAAGTCAATGTCCAAGACAGTATTTTGGATTCTCACCTGATTAATCTCATGGCGTGTCAGCGTGGTACTAATGAGTACTGGTACCGTCGTCATGGTGATTTAAAATGTATGCTGAGGAACTTAGGAACTCCCACATGGTTCCTCACTCTGAGCTGTGCCGAGTATGGCTGGGAAGACTTACTTGAATTTCTACGAGAGGCAAATGGAAACATCGAATTCAAGACACCCGGAGAACTGTGCTCTTTGGATCCAGTCAATGTATGCCGGTACTTCAATCATAGATTTGAAGCTATGATGTCTTTCATCATGAATAAGAAGAATCCACCTCTTGGAGAGGTGTTGGATTTCTTCTGGAGAAAGGAGTACCAAGCAAGAGGTGCTCCTCACATACTTATGCTGTTGTGGATCAAGGATGCACCTAAATTTGGAACAGATCCAGAAGACTCAGTGATGAGTTTCATACAACAGTATTCTACATGTGCTGTTCCAAACGCAAAGGAGAAGAAAAGCCTAAGAGAAAAAGTTCTACGTTTCCAAAGCCATCGTTGTGGAAAGTACTGTCGTCGTAAATTCCGAAACAAGGACAAGTTCTACACCAAATGTCGTTTCGGCTTTCCACGACCGGTGATTTCTAAAGGAAGAGTAAACAGTTTGATGTCTTCGCTGCGACATAATGTGATGAAGAAATCACCTAAAAACACATACAATTTGAAGAGGAACGAAGAGTCCAAGTACATCAACGATTACAACCCGGTGATTTTGTCCATGTGGAATGCTAACATGGATATACAGTTTGTGGCTGATAACTGTATGGCTGTGGCTCGGTATGTAACATCTTACATCACCAAAAAAGAGAAGACAGAATTGAAGGATATGTGGGAGGACATTTCCCATGAAAAGAGCCTCAGTAAGAAGTTGTACAGTTTCAGTCTGAAGATGTTGTCGCATCGAGAAATCGGAGCTTACGAATGTTCTGACCGGTTGTCTTCAGCAAGTCTCTATGCCAAATCTAGGAGTATCGTTTGGGCGAGTCTTGGTCTTGCTGCAACACGTAATCGAGTTCTGAAACCTGTGCGGGAAATTGAGTATTTGGCGGAAAAGGAGCCAAACAGTACCGACATTTTGAAGACCAACATGTTGGATACATATTATCCAAATCGAAGCAGTCACCTCGAGAATGTTTGTCTGTATGAGGTTCTACAAAATTACATATTCAAGAGGAACATCAAAGAAGATACTGAGAAAGGAGTGTATGCTGTAATTGGAAGTGAGGGATGTCTGGTCAAGCAAAGAAAATGCCACTTGGTAAACCATCGAAAATTGAGTGGCGAATCTCCTGAAAAAAAGGAGTTTTTCTATTTAGCACTTTTGCAACTTTTCAAGCCTTGGAGTGCAGAAGAGGAACTGCTTGGAGATTTCCTCTGTTACGAAGACTCTTTCACTGCCGCCAAGGAGACCATAGAATGTCCTGCTTTTCCCAAATATGTAGAAATGTTGAATGCGGAAATCGAGCAGGAAGCAACGATTGCAGCCGAGATTGCCAGAGACAGTTCTCAGGATAGTCAGAGTTCTGCTTCTTTGAGTCAGGATCCACTAGGAGGACCTGTTATTGAAAATGAAGCTGCCACTGCTATGAATGAAGTGGAAAGAGCCATGGCACATGCTCAGGAGGATGCGGTTAACTTAGAAGAGTTGGAAAGACAACTCAACGTTGAGCAGAGGAAAATATATGACGAAGTTACCATGCAAATTGAGCATGGATTAAGTCATGAGAAGAAAGAGTGCTCATGTACGTCGTTGAAGCCTGTCCGACTGTACGTGAGTGGAGAAGCGGGAACTGGAAAAAGTTTCCTTATTAAAGCAATTTCATGTTATTTGCAGGAAAGGACTGAGTCATCGCTGTCTTGTGTTGTCACTGCTCCAACTGGACTGGCAGCACATAACATTAAAGGGATTACTTTACATCGTTTACTGATGCTGCCAGTGGAGCATGACAACAAATTACAATATCACAAGCTATCTGGAGATGCTTGTTGTGAAGTTTCAAGAATCTTGAGGAAAATGAAACTTCTTATCATTGACGAAGTAAGCATGGTTTCCAATGTCATGCTTGCCTTTGTGCATTTGAGAATGCAAGAAGTTCTCAAAACAGAGTATGATGTGTTATTTGGTGGCAAACACATCATTGTTTTCAGAGATCTTCTGCAGCTGACACCAGTGAAAGGGCAACCTGTGTTCAAAATGCTCACGCATGAAGATACCAGGAAGTGCCTAGGGAGCATTGGCAACGTCAATATATGGTTAAACTTCAATTATGCTGAACTGCATGAAAATATGCGTCAGGCGAAGGATGAAGTTTACAAGAATATTCTACAAGATGTTAGAATTGGAAAAGTGACCGAGCATGGGAAAGAAGCTTTACATGCACGATTACTGTCAAATTTATATCCAGAACAAGATGTTGTGCCTGAGAATATTTTTCAGAAAATTACTGAGAAGAAATCTGGAATATGTTTGATGCCAACTCTTGCAGAATGTGCCATCTTCAACAACAAAATGTTGCATTTAGAAAAGCAAGAGATTGTGAAACTGGAAGCTATTGACAGAGTAGAGCATATGGGATCAACAATTATTTTGTCTGAGAATTTGAAAACAAAATTGGATTCATTAGAGAAGACTATATCTAAAACTGCAGGTTTTGAAAAGACTCTGAATGTGTGCTTGAACTGCCGTATAATTTTAAGAAGGAATTTACATGTTGAAAGAGGTCTGGTAAATGGATCAATGGGTAATGTTGTTGATTTTGTGAAATACAGAAATAGAGATGGAATTGAATTTTTAAAAATTAAATTTGATGGCATTGAGGAAGTACAGCTAATTGGTCATTGTTCTGCTAGATTTTTGCTTGTAAAAGACTTATATGTTCGCCGTAAGCAGTTTCCTGTTTGCTTGGCATATGCGGTGACAATCCATAAATCGCAAGGTTTAAGTGTAGACAGTGCATTGGTGAATATTGGCAGTTCTGTGTTCAAGGAGGGTATGCATATGTGGCATTGTCACGAGTTAGAACTTTATCGGGATTGTACTTGATTGAGTGTGATGTCACAAACATTTGTGCGGATCTAGATTGTGTTAAGGAATACAATAGGTAAAGAAGAGAGTATGCGCCACATTTGCCTCAATATCCTTTGTTTGAGAAATGTGTGGTAGGCCGGAAACGAACAAATGTGACCAATACTAGGGAGGTTGTAGCAAAAAGACGAAAAGTCGATGAACCTGAAATTATAAGCAGAAACAAAAAGGATTCGGTTGAAGATGTTGTTGGTTTTCAATTTGAAAACAATTCTGGTGTCAACTGCTATGCTACTGTAGTGGTTAATGTTTTGTTTTCTCTAGAAAATGTAAAAGAAGAGATTGTGGTCAATTCTGATCAAAGATTTTGCAGTTTGTTAAATTCTGTGTTAGAGAAATGTAGCACTGATAGAACAAAAATAGAAAGTGTGTCTGAAATTCGACATCTGTTAGACAGATGTTCAGGTCAAACACAATTCTCTAAAAATATTCAGCAAGATTGTCAGGAGTTTTTAATGTATATGCTTGATGTATTGCATGCTGAAGGTGTAGATGTAGATCACCTGTTTGGGTTTTCTTATCAATGGCAGCATGACTGCGAGAACTGTAGGGTATCAAGTACTACTAGTGTAGACTCAGAAAGATTTATATATTTAACTTTGCCAGACAGTAAATCAGTCTCTTTTAATAAGCTAGTAAAAGCAGCAGATCACAACATGGAATGTAGCCAATGTAAATCTGAAATGATGTCAACATTATTTATACGAACATATGGCCAGTATGTCATTTTAATGTTCCAACGATGTAGGCCTGATGGAACAAAATTGACAACTTTAATTAAAAATTTTGTGGCTTCACAGTTGTCAATATCAGGAAGGACTTTTGTAACTGTAGCAATTATATATCATGACGGTCCTTCAATAACATCAGGACATTACACAGCTTATTTAAAGTCTAGAAATTGCTGGTCATTCTGCAACGATTCTGTTTTAATTTTCAAAAAAAAATTGCCGTATGACCTTAAAAATTCTTACCTGGTGTTTTTAAAACCAAAATTTTAGGGAAAGAATCTCGGGATGTGCTCTGAGGAATTTCAAGAAGTTCTAATGGCTCCTACACGATTTGGCCTTGAGGATAAGTGTAGTACAGAGACATAACTTCTTACCATAACACTGGACGTTCTGGAAAAATAACTGCACTTTGAATGAGTTCAGAAAAACTATTTCTTTTTATAAGCTAATTCAAGCAGCCAATCAAAACATGGAGTAGAGGGAATGTAAGTCTGCAATGCTGTCTACTGTTTTATATTGCTTTGTGATTAAAAGTGATGTAGAGAATTAAATAATTGTAGTAGTCATAGAGGTAGTGTAAGTCTGCTTCATAGTAAGCAGTATCAGTGTTATAGGAAATGTAGAACATGAGTGAGCAAGAAGGGTAAGATATTAGTAGTCCTGGATTGTGAAAATGATCATCAACATTTTAATTCTGAAAGTTGCGGAAATACAACATGACGGGATTGGCTTACAAGAATTCCAAGAGTTCTAAATGGCTCTGACATGATTTGGCCTTGTGGAAACGTGTGGTAGAGAGCGAGAAGTCATTTATTGTATGTAACATATTTTTCCAAACCAATGGAGGTTTTCTTTCAGAAAGTGGCGGGCTGAAAGTAATAACAGCACAACAGAGTGTAAGCTGTTCATAGGACATCCTTCGACGTCATGGAAAGTAAGTTAACTTTAAGGAGTTCTGAATTCTGATTTGTTATGTTGTATGGGTTTTTTAAACACAATCATTTTGATTGTGTTTTTTTTTCCCCGCTGTTATATGATGAATACCTTCAAGTCACTGTTTTTAGTGAAATTTGATACATTCTGAGAACAGCAAAAATAAACCATTTAACATGTATAATTAATTCTGTACTGTTTGCATTTATGATGTACATGTAGAACTGTGTAGGAGGCATGGAGAAGGTGAGACTTCTGTAAGTGTCAAAGTTGTTGCATACAATGCTCATATTCTACGTAGTCTTTCATATGATAGACTACATTTCCACAATGAGATACCTAAGCAAAGGAAACACAGGTGATATGATTGTGGAATGAGCAAAAAAAATTGCACGTTTTTCAATTATATTACCTGTGTTTCCTAACATTACACATCACATTGTGTAGATGAGGTTTAGGCCTGTTCCTGGAGACAGAGGAGGTCTGACATTTGTTCAAGAGTGCAGTAGACATGACTCACTTCGTTGGTAGGCCTGCACATGTATTATCTCCTCTGTATTCTTCAACAAACCTAAATTTCATCTGCAAGTCTGAGTAGGACTTACCTGAAACAAATCTGTGGATAGGTTACACCTTATCGGCATCTTGAAACAATCATTTAAAATGTTAGGGTCAGATTTATGATGGCCGTGCGCCTCTTTTGCTCCGCTGTGGGTCACTTTTGTGTAAAAGATGCACCATGTTGCAAGATAGGTTTCAGTTCATCTCCAGCAAGATACCATCAGTTTAAAATTTATATAATTAGCACTGTGTAGGGGGCATGCAGAAGCTGAAGCTTTTGTAAGTGTCAAAGTTGTTGCATGCAGTGCTGCACTTCTGGGTACTGTTTCATATGCTGGACTACATCTGCACTATGAGATACCTAAGCAAAGGCAACACAGCTGATGTGATTGTGAAATCAGGAAAAGAAACTCCACATTTTTCAATTACATCACCTGTGTTTCCTAAGTTTACGAATGACATTGTGCAGATGAAGTTTAGGTCTGTCCACGGACACAGAAGAGGTCTGGCCTTTGTTCAAGAGTGAAGTGGACATGACTTACTTCATTGGTAGGCCTTCACATGTATTATCTCCTCTGTATTCTTCAACAAGCATAAATTTGATATGCAATCCTGAGTAGGCCTCACCTTAAACAAACCTCTGGAGAGGCCACACCTTATCGTCATTCTGAATCAATCATTTAAAATGTTAGGGACAGATTTATGATAGGTGTAAGCTTATTTTGCGTCACTGTGCGTCACTTTTGTGAAGCAGCGGCGGTGCAAAAGATTTGCTATGAGGCGACAAAATTACAAATTGATGCATCTAGGCAGATGTGTCATGCTGTAAAAAACCCGTGCCACATGAAACCGATGCAGCAGTGATGCAAAAGATGCACCATGTTGCAAGACAGGCCTGACTTCATCTCCAACAAGATAAGAAGCTAAGTCTTCTGTAAATGTCAAAATTGTTGTATATACTGCTCAACTTCTATGTACTCTTTGATATGCTAGACTCCATCTGCACTATGAGATACCTAACCAAAGGTAACACAGGTGATGTGATTGTGAAATGAGGAAAAGAAACTCCACATTTTTCAATTACATCACCAGTGTTTCCTAAGTTTATGAATGACATTGTGCAGATGAACTTTAGGTCTGTCCACGGACACAGAAGAGGTCTGGCCTTTGTTCAAGAGTGAAGTGGACATGACTTACTTCATTGGTAGGCCTTCACATGTATTATGTCCTCTGTTCTCTTTAACAACTCGAAATTTCATTTGGAACCCTGAGTAGGCCTCATCTCAAACAAACCTCTGGATAGGACACATCTTATTGGCATCCTGAAACAATCATTTAAAATGTTAGTGTCTTGCGACACTTTTGTGAGACAACAGCAGTGCAAAAGATGCACCATGTTTTAAGATAGGCCTCACTTCATCTGCATCAAGATACTGTTAGTTTAAAATGTATATCTTTAGGACTGTGTAGGGGGCCTGGAGAAGCAGAAGCTTCTGTAAGTGTCAAAGTTGTTGAAAAACTGTTTGTCCTTCAATCTTTTCCCTTGTCTTTTCTAATTTTTAAATACATGTTTTAATATTTTTCAAATGTTTGTTCTCTCTTTCACAGATTGAAAGTATAAAAATAAAAAGTGAGTAAGTTAACGACAATTATAAGGTAAATGTTTTGTACTCTTTTCGTTACATTTCTATCACATTCACCTACTATTAGTTCCACAGCTTCATTTCTTTAACCCTCAGTTTCCCGCCTTTGCTACTTTCCTCATTCCTTTCTCTATTACCTACTTACTCAACTCCTTCCACTCTTTTTCTCAGTCCCTCTCTTCTCATAGTTCCTCACTCTTGTTCACTCACTCCGTCTCTATTACTCTTGGTGTCTTTGACTGATCACTCTTTCACTACTTGTTCATAATGCTTTCTCTGTGTAGTTGAAGCACACTAAGGGGCATATTATGAACACAGCCAATAAAATTATTGCTGTTTTTATTGGCAGAAAACTGCTGCAAAAGTGGTTTTAGCAGCAGTTTTCTGCCGCAAAAGCGGCTTTAGCGACACATTTCTGCCGATAAAAGCTGCAAAACTTTTATTGGCTATGTTGATGATATGGCTCTATGTTATTTACATTTCTTTGCTGTTTCAATTAATCTTTTTCTGTTATTTTTTCTTTTCTGTTTTCTGTTTTTTCTCTCTGTTATTCCACATGTTTTAATCTTATTTTGTACATTCACTCACATTCTCCAAGAAACTCTTCTTTGTTATTGTTCTACTCTCTTTTTTTTCTTTCACTTCCTTTTTTATTTTGTTTTTCACAATTATACCCTCTTCTATCTTTTCTTCGGTAAATAGATCTATTAAACAGTATCTCTGGTTTACTCCCTATAGCTGTCTTTCTTTTAACATTACTCTCTGTTTACTTCCCTTATACTAACTCTTCTTTTTTTTTTTTTGGTTCGCTCCCGGTTCGCGAACCGGGAAGCGAACGGGAAAGCGAACCAAAAGAAATAGAGCTTGCCAGAGTGCTAAACATTCTAGCAATTTTTTTTGAAAGGGGAGGTAGTTCTGAAAATATGTTTTTGTTGTTTTATATATTTTTTTATTTTTCTGAACATTTTTTGTTTTTTTTTAACAGTTTTATGTTTTTTTTGGTTTTTGATGGAGGGGAAACAACAAAAACAGGCATTGGAAAGGGCTCAACAGGAGCAAAAAAAAAAATTACTGTCTGTGGCGTTTAGGGCAATTGTGATTTTCATAAGCTCGGTTGATTAAGGTAATACTCATTTTGCCACAAGACAGTAATGCACCACAATACAAGCAGGTAAACTTCATATGGACAAAGTTGTCCTGAATGTTTGGCACGGTTTCCCGTGCCTCTGCTGCTGTCAAAGATATCTGTGATGATGACCTGGCCACAGGAGTTGTTGGGTTGTCCTGCTGGTCACGCATCTCTGCCCGGCTGTAGTTTAATGGATGCCACCTGCTCATGTGACGATGCATGGTGTAGTTACCGAAGCTATACTTTTTTAAGGTGCCTCTAGATAACTTCTCTTTACATATGAGGCAGGTGACATATCTGGCATTTACTTTCTTCTGCCCTTCAGGGATCGAAAAAAACTGCCAAATAAAACTGGTTTTCCGATGAGAAACCCGGGGCTGCTCTTGTAAAAACTGTGGTCCTTCTGTCTCCTCTTCCTCTTGCTCATCCTCTTCCTCCTCTGTGTTGCTGATGAACTGGGGAGGTGGTCCTCTCTTCCCATGAGGAGGTGGTGGTGGTGGTGGTGGTGGTGGTGGGGGTCCACCAGCTGAAGCTACCAATGAAGCCATTGCTGAAATATCAAAAAAGGTCTTCCTCTCACAAAGATGAAAGTCAGAGTGAGGAAAGAAGGAGGGGTTTTCATCATTTGGGAAAAACAATAGTTCTAAACCAATGAAAAGTGTTATTTTTAGGTCACCTGACCTAGCCTTACATCATTATGAAACCAAAAGTGAAATGAACCAATGAAAAGTTTTATTAACAAGTCACATGACCTGTTACGCTTATGTTACGTGCTGCGGAACGCGCCCCGGATCGCTTCCGGGTCGCTGCGCTTCGTGCCTCGGTTCGCGCTCCGGAGCACTTCCGGGTGCGCTAACGCGGCGCGTCATAAGACGCATTACGCGGCAACGCGATATGTCGCGCTTTCGCGACGCGCCCCTGATCGCTTCCGGGGAGCTGCGCTTTGCGTCTCAGTTCGCGTACCGGAGCACTTCCGGGTGCGCTAACGCGGCGCGTCATAAGACGCATTACGCGACAACGTGATACGTCGCGCTTCCGCGACGCGTCACGATGTTGATTTCTAACGCGGCAGTTGCGCAAACGGAACGTTTACCGGTTCGCGGACCGGGTCGCGGCATCAAATTGAGCTAACGGGAAGCTTCCCGGTTCGCGAACCGGGAGCGAAGAAATTTAAAAAAAAAAATAATAATTATTAATAAACATATAACATATATTTTTGGATTTAAAGAAGAATACATTTTACAGCTACAGATATTAGCTTTTAAAAAACCAATGAAATTCACTGAAAAAACCATAGGTTATAGACCATATATAGTTAGGAATTAGCATTTACAAAACCTTGAAAATTCACTGAAAAAACCATAGGTTATAGACCATATATAGTTAGGAATTAGCATTTAAAAAACCTTATTTTACTCACACAAAACCATTGAAATTCCATATATAGTTAGTTGTACTAACTATATATCGCGCACCCGCAATCCACTGCTGATCATGTCACATATTACATCATTCATGACATGGTCAGTGACATCACTGATGACATCACTGATGACATCTCAAATGACATCACTGATGACATCACTGATGACATCTCAAATGACATCACTGATGACAACATCCAGTGACTGTATTTTTCTGTAAAGTTAAAATATGTCTTACATATTGAAGAATGAGTGGATGTATAAGTGTCTTGATGAAGGATTTAGTAGGGGCATGACTGACTGTATGAGTGACTGATTAAATGTGTCTCACTGAGTGTATGGGTTAGTGACTAAACTGTCTTAATTTGTGCATCATTATGTCTGTTGTTCTGTAAACTGCTGCATGTGTTGATCAGTAGCTATATGATTAACTATATGGGTTATTGATTGGTTGCCCAAGCATTTGTATGGGAGACTGAGTGTGTGTGTGGGTGGCTGGGAGGTGTATGACTCTCTGCATAGATGTGTGAGCAGTTGATTCACTAGATGTATGGGTTCAAAAGTGCATGTGGAAACAGCTGTATGGGCGGTTGACTGTGTGCATGAGTGTATTGGTGAGTGAATGGATATCTCAGTGCTACATGTCAAAGTAAGTACATATGTAAAATACAGTACATGTGAGAGTTGACATATATAAATAACTGTGCATAAGAGCCAGTGAATGTGTGAGTGGCTGTATGGATCATTGTGAACTTGTATCCAGGATTGTATAAGTGAGTAAATATGTTTTAGTATATGTTTGAATAAGTAAGGTGTGTATAACTGTATAGTTGAGGAAATGGAGGTGTGATTGATTCTTTGCATGACTGACTAGGTGTGTGAGTAACTCCATGGATGAGTGACAGTCTGTGAGTGTATGTTTATACTGAGTGTATCTAAGATTATATAAGAGTCTGAAGAGGTTCATCATAATATCACATGAATGATGTCATCAGTGATGTGATCAGTAATGTCAAATGAGATGTCATCAGTGATGTCATTTGAGATGTCATCAGTGATGTCATCAGTGATGTCAAATGAGATGTCATCAGTGATGTCATTTGAGATGTCATCAGTGATGTCATCAGTGATGTCACTGACCATGTCATGAATGATGTAATATGTGACATGATCAGCAGTGGATTGCGGGTGCGCGATATATAGTTAGTACAACTAACTATATATGGAATTTCAATGGTTTTGTGTGAGTAAAATAAGGTTTTTTAAATGCTAATTCCTAACTATATATGGTCTATAACCTATGTTTTTTTCAGTGAATATATATGTATATATATATATGTATATTCTATACCAGGAAGGGTCCTTCTGGGATCATCTCCCTCGTCAGGTGGTGCGTCATTCGGCGAACCCCATTGCCGACAAAGTGAAATTCCAATCCAAGAGTTGCTCGTAAGCAGACGCGCACTCAGAAGTTGGTTTTATATATATTAGAGGAAACCCAATGATATTCCATGTTGGTGGAAGCTCCCTCCACGTGGGTTTCCTCTAATTTGCCAAATTGATGTTAGAGGTAACTAATGACTGGGGCAAATAGACTGTCCTGAGGAAGACCGACGTGACCCATTTAAAAGAAGGCACCCTAATACGGTCGAAACATGTTGACCACCGCAGTCTAAGGGGTAGTGTTTTAGGATCTTGACCTTCTGCCTAAACACTTTTCATCCTTCACATTTTTTTATCCTGACAGTGGAACCTATGAATAAAGGGTTAGCAGGTATCCACGAGCCAGTTTTAACGAGCACTACCTAACTGCACTTTTTGTCTATTACTCACCCAGTCTTTAAGGGTAACACTTATTGTTGTGATCACTATTAGTCACATTTGTGTTTGTCCTTGTTTTTTTTGTGTTCTGTGTTTGCCCCTCCCTATGCTCTGCCCCCTGCGTGACTACGCGGGGCCGTATTGTAAGCAGGCCCGATGATGAAGCATGTCACATACATTTGTATGTGAGTGAAGGCAGTTTTTCAAAAATTTATGATTTTTCATAGCCTTTTTCTTCATCTTTAGTTGTGCTTCTTTCTCCCCACCCTTTTATGTGTTTACATGTGATGATTAGGGGTTTCGGGGAGGTGGAGTTTAGTTGTTGACCCTCTCCCCTCCTTTGCGTAAATGAGCACTGTTTAATTGCCTGGATGTGTTTTCTTACTAAAGTGGGGAGCTACTGGATCAATGCCTATGGCCAACCTTGAGACTCTTTTTTTTTTTCTTTTTTTCAAACAAAAAGAGAGGTCGTTGTATATATTTCCTGCATATTCACATTGAGGGGAGTTGATGTACCTTTTTGTTAGGTACTAGTTGGTTACTGCCTCCTATTTGTTTACTTTAGTAGAAGGTATCACGACCCATATGACATTGTATTACTTAGGGACCTGTGTTTCTTTTTCAACCTTGAGACTCTCCAGGTGATAATCCCAAAGCTGCGATGCATTTGGAAGCCTACTCTCGTTTCTATTTTCCTAGTACCTGTATATATGCAATGTCTCAACCTTGCTGGAACTCAGGGTCCATGTCAAAACTTGAAACATACATTTTTTGATCCACACCCCGTCTCGAGTGGGTCATCTCTAGAGATGACTGCACCCTCCTTAAAGCTGCACACAATAAGCATTAATGCACATGTCTCTCAACACATCTGCACCCAATTAGCATCCATGGACAGATCCCTCATCAGAGTTACCGCAATCAGCATCCAAGGACCGCATACTCATCGCACCACCCAATCAGCATCCCTGGACAGCTCCATCACCACAGAGGTAGCCAATCATGAGGCATTCATGAGGAGGGCAGATAAAGCACTGTGGACCACACCAGCGCATTACTAGGAGTCCATGCACACAACAGTCGCATCAACCAACGTTTCTCTGGTGCCCTCTGTAATGGTGTGGGGCCCTAGGCCCACATGGTGGAAGAACTGTGACACAGACACCAGAGGTATCGTGGGTTAGTGAGCCCCGAGCACGTGCGCTCGGCTCCTTTTATTGACTGTGTCACGTGATGTCGTGACATCAGTGGTGGGTGGGTGTTTAGTGTAAGCATACAAAGTTAACCCTTAACAGTGTCAGCTAGGACACTACATTCCTCCCAAACTTTAATAAAAATTAAGGAAAGGCAAAAGTCCGAGCCTGTGGGAGGAAGTACATAAATATACAGTAATTACAAATTTACAGTGAGTCTCTTCAGCTGCTTGCTTGATGACGGTGATGGAAATTGCTGCTGGGACTTTTATTTCTTCTTGGCTTGACGTCCTGGTTCTCGGTGGGCGTGTTCTTCTTTGCTTGCGCCGTGGATGTGTGGTGGTCAGTCCACGGAGATCTTGCTTTTGAGGATGACGTCAAACAGGATGACCAGAAGTTAGACTTGGATGAGGTTGTCTTCAGCTGGTCCGTCGGTTTCTTCACTGTAGGCAGCTTGGCTTTACTTTTCAAAGGGTGGAGTGTTCGAAGGACATTCTTCTCACTAGGACGCCCCTCTCGTGGGTGGTCTCCTGCCACGAGATATCACCGGAGGCCCTTTTACCAGGTTTCCACTGGGCCGGGTATTATTCCACAGCGTTGCTCCAACTCCACAGTCTGCGTGTGAATGGAGGAGTCGATGGGGTACTACCTCGCAAAGTCCGTAGCTCCACCTGAAGGGTAGTTGTTGACTCTTGCCTTTGCGCACAAGTTCCTCATCTTCCTGGGACGTGCAGGTTAGACGGCGATGGACTCATCTCTCGTGTTGGGACCCTCTGCCACCGGTGTCCCTGAGGCCTTTGCCCCTTGGATCTCCACGGGCTGGTGTGGATTGGTCAGTTCTCCTTGTTCAGGACATCTGAGCTCCCTCAACTTCCAGACTTCCGCTCAATCCCAAAGGTGGGTGTTGCCAATGGTCCGGCCTGTGCTCGCCTACCGTCCACGGGTCGTCGGGGTCTTGTGAATAGGTGCCTGTTCTGTTCTTGGTGCTATCAGTGTTCTCCAGGACGTGCGGGTCACTGTACACGATGTTGTGGTGTGTCACCTCTTCTTCTTCTTGTAGGTGTGTGGACTTGTTACACCTCTCTTCACCTTTTCTAGAAGTTGTTGATGATGGCGTCGTGCCACATGACTTCTTACTTCAGTTCTCTTCTTCATGGCATCGTGCCACTCTTCTCCTTTTCACGATACAGTGCGGTCACCTTTCTTCCTTTGTCTTGCTGACCAGGCTTCTTCAAGCAGCGTGCACTCCGCCTGTTTCCTTCTGGTCTTGTCCTGTCTTTAGGACACTGTCTTCTCTCCACTCTTCGGTGACTGGACCGGTCATTACGATCTTCTCTCTTGCTTCCTGTTACTTCTAGTTTCTCTGTTGGTGTTGCGTCCGTCTCTCCGGGTCTTCTGATCTCTCAGTTCACGGACGTCTTCTGGCAGGACATATTCATCCTGACTTGGCAGAATTTCTTCTTTCATCTTTGGCGATCATTTGGGGTGATCGGCTTTTGTTTGGGTGCCCCTCTGGCTTGTCGGATCATCCTTTTTTGGGCGATCGCTTTGCTTGCAGATGGGGTGGACAGCTTCCTCTTCGTGAGTCTTCTCGCTATCCGCGACCGTTGGGATCGCTGTTAGTTCTGCTGCAGTGCTTTTGCGTCGGCGCAGTTTCTCCTGCGCTCCTCGTGTGCTCTGCTTTTCCGGAGGGTTAGCGTCACCTCTCCCTGGACCTTCTCCGGTGGATGCACTTCTCGTGCTCGCTTCCGGTGAGGCTCTGTAGCTTCTTGGGGCATTGACCTTGCTTGGTTGTTTCGCCTCCTTTTGGCTGCGGGGTAACTTTTGCGTTACTCTTCCGGTGCACGTCAGTGTGCAGTGTAGTGGCAAGTTCTTGCTTCACTTGGTACCGTCGTGATACATCTTCAGTGTAGCTTTGTTCCTTGCGGTTCAATGGATTCTTTGGCGTTGTCGCTCTTCCACTTGCGTGTCGCACTTTTCTTCTTCACACTTGGGTACTTGCCTCGCACGTCTTCTGGTGCTTTGGGTGTGGCTTCCTTACTTTCAGGCGCCGTCTTGTACTGTCCGCGTCCGGGGTACACTTGCGCTCTTCCAGTTGGTTGCCTGTGAAACTTGCTGCTTGCGGTAGACGTCTTGACTCTTCCTCTCCGTCCAGCGTGAGGTTGTCTTCTGCGATTGCGGTGAGCACCTGTGGCCACAGGCATCACTTCTGCAGTGTTGATGGGTCTCCGTCTTCGTCCGCGTCGCTGCAGGCTTGCTTTCCTTGTAGGCTGTCCCTTGTGCTTACTTGTGCTTGTTTCCTTCTATTGTGCCTCTTTTGGGTGCAGTTTCCTTCTTTGTCCGCTAGATGGCAGTGCAGGATTTAGATTCCCTGCTTCAATAGCCTATTTCTTCTTGGTGCATTCTTTCCAAGTTTTCTGTTTCCTCCTGAAGTCCCGGGCTTGAGGAATCTGCTGTCTTCCACTGGAACGGGCAGGAGAGGAGGGGGCTTGGAGGCACTGCTGGCTGAAGGTAAGTCTCAGCTAATTATGCTGTTTAGCTTGGTGGCAGTAGGGCAGAAAAACACTTCGAGGGAGCTGCAGAGGGAGGAGGGATCTCATCCGTGGCAAGCAGCATGCATTGCTGCATTTGCAGTTCGTTCCATTTTGAAGGTGCTGGCAGTTTGCAGATTTGCATTTTTTTTTCTACCGGGGCCAAACTGGCAGCCATGCAGTGCAGTGCTTCCCTTTTTCCTCCCTGCCTGCGGTAGCTTCACCTAGTCCTCGCGCAGGCAGGGGGGCCGGCTTGTCCTGCTCGCGGTCTCCCGGTGTGTGTCTCCTGACCGGCTACAGGCTGCAAGCAGTCTTTTCCCCGCCCGCGGCAGCTCTTCTCTTCACTTGCTGCGCAGGGTGGGGAACGTCGGTGCTGGTGCCTCTTTTTGCCCGGTGGGCTGAGTCACGGGCGGCCACTCGTCCCCGCATGTGCTCACTCTTTTGCAGCCCCTCTCCCACCGAGGCAGCCTCACTCAGCTGTGTGTACGGAGGGGGGGGGGGGGCTGTGGCCGTGCTCGCACTTATGCGGCTCTGAGTTCCAACATCCTGCGGGTAGGCCACACTTGCCGGGACAGTGCCTCGCAGCTCTTCACACGCTGCAGGCGCTCGCGCTGTTTTGTAATAGCGGGTAGGCTCCGCTTTAATTTCTTTTTCCCCGCTCCATGCGCTGTACCGGCCGGGGAGCGATCCAGGCAGGCCGCGGGTGGGCTCCGCCGGCGCTGCTTTGTTTTACAGTCTTTCACCCTCGCCGCGGCCGCCTCTCCTCACACACGCGGCGCGGCGAGGGACAGCAGACGCAGCAGGCAGGCCGCGGGTGGGCTCCGCTGGCACTGCTTTAATTAAATGTCTTTGTGGGCACACTCACGCCCGGCGAGGCGCGCTGGTCATGCGGGTGGGCTCCGCTTATGGGCAAACGATGAGGGGGGTCGCTTCTGGCATACGTGACCCCCCGGGGCCATACGCAGTCCCCGTGCTCACCTCTGGCCTACGGGCCTTTTCTTCCGCTGCGGCCGTGGTGGGTGGGCACCGCACGGTCCGCTTTATCCTCGAGTGCCTCGCTCAGCAGGACAGCTCCCGGTGGGGCCAGAGAGGTGCGGGGTCAGCTCCCGATCACCTCCTTATCAAAGGTTAGGCCCGGGGCACGGTGCACGCCCCGTGGGCACTCGGCGGCCGGCGCTGCTTCCTCTGGGGGTGCCCTTCGCTCGGGCAGGATTCTCTCCCCCTTTTTAGCAGTGGCTGCGTCGCGTGGAGTCCGAAACACTCCCTCGTCGCCATTGTAATGGTGTGGGGCCCTAGGCCCACATGGTGGAAGAACTGTGACACAGACACCAGAGGTATCGTGGGTTAGTGAGCCCCGAGCACGTGCGCTCGGCTCCTTTTATTGACTGTGTCACGTGATGTCGTGACATCAGTGGTGGGTGGGTGTTTAGTGTAAGCATACAAAGTTAACCCTTAACAGTGTCAGCTAGGACACTACACCCTCGTGTCAAGTTGACCCCCCACTTTTCGATCCTGGCAGGCCACCATCTCTTCCGGCCCCCAGGCCCACTGGGGTTGACTTGTTCTGGCATGAGGGTGACCTTCTACAAGGAGGCTCATGATGGATACAGGCTGCTTCGTTCCATGATGCTCTGAGACTTCTCAGCAGTTTTTTTCCGCTTCTCTCACTTTCTTCCTTTCCCACCAAAGTGATTACGTTTCTATGGTAAATCCATTCCAAATTTATCTCTGACGACATCTAATGTGCTATATTTCTCAGTGGATAGGGCGATACTTCTGCCTCTGCTTGGAATTAACATTTTTATTGCTCTAACTCCCCTTTTATTGCATGTGTACCAAACTTTAATAAAGCCGATTAGATGGGAAACCTGGCAGAGAAACGCCACCGGATGGCCCAGGGGATTCTGTCCTGTTACAGTCTGCCTCCACCTCCCTCTCCTTCCGCGCGCGAGACGTTCGTTAATGTAAATAGCCATTTAATGAACAGACGAGCGGAGTCTGCGACAAGGTGCTGCGGCCATGTAAAGCACACCCCAGACGGCTGCGAAGCCTCGAGCACTTGTATATTTGAATAATTCGCTCAGCCATACAGATTCTGACAGAAATTAGTTGGTGAAGCATATTTACCATTCTTTAAGGGGACAAGCTCACCTCACCACGTGCTTGCCGGTTGCCCCTCCTCGAGCCCCTTTCTTCTCAGGGCTTTAGCAGGACCTGAGTTGAAATTATTCCTATCCTGGCAAAAGTGTTAAATTCTGCTCTCACAATTCAGGAGGCCGTGACCAGAATGGTGCGATGGTTGCAGTGGCGGCATGTGACATTTGAAAGTGGCGAGGTGCAAAAGTTGGATATGAGTCTTACATTGCGAGCTTGCGAAGCGCGCAAGCATGACCAGCAAAAAGGGTGTTTGGTGTTTTTCCCCCCCCAGAGAAAATTTTGAGGAATACCGTGGCAAATGGTGCATTTCAAAGCAAATTTGAGAAAGGAAGGTGGTTTATAAAGCAATTGTGAATGTGTGGTCTTGAATTATTTAAACACATTAAAAACTGCCCCAAATCTTACTGCATTTAATATGTTCATATGCATATTGTACAGTACCCTGAAACTATGGAAATGTCGCACATAAGCAATCTGAAAACCCACAGAGGGCAAATTCAATTGCTTCACATGTGAACATCGCCCTCAACACTGGACATAACTGTCATTTAACCAATAAAAAACACAGAAGGCAAATTCAATTGCTTCACATGTGAATGTCACTGTCTACAATTCTGACCAGCTTTCCCTACTTCAAGACTGTGCGGCATTATTTATGTTTACTTTCGCTCTACACATTCCAGCAGCAACAGTGACCAGGGAAAAAACATTTCAGCTCAAAATGTATGCGTTCACAACAATAAAACCAGTAATTTACAGGGCTTTCAGTAGTGACAACAGCAGGGGTTCAGACAAATGCCAGTTCAAGGCACCTTTCCAGGCATTCATACAAATGAATGAATCAATCAGGCGTTTGTTAAGCACAACTACTCACCCGTAAGGGTCTCCAGGCGCTGGGGGTGGGGAGGTGCAGGTTCCGGTCCATCAAGGAGGGGGTCCGTTGAAGAGCCAGGTGTTGAGATCTCTTACGAATATGGTGAGCGATGTTGTCTGCCTGAGGTGGAGCGGAGGGGCTTTCCAGGCCTTGGACGCAAGGAAGAAGTAGGAGGGGCCACACAATCTGGTTTTTCAGGTGTGTGGGACCGCAGCGTAGGAGAGCTGGGCTGATCGTAGGGTCCTTTGGGGTGCGTGGAATTTGAGTCAGCTGTTTAGGTATGCTGGTCTGGTGTCGTGGAGGGCCTTGTGTGCGTGGGTGAGCATCTTGAAAGTGACTCTTGCCTCGATGGGGAGCCAGTGGAGTGTGCGCAGGTGCTGGGAGATGTGGCAGTGCTTTGGCAGTTTGAGCACCATTCTGGACATTCAGCCTGCGGGTGAGGTTTTTGTTAATTTCGCCGTAGAGTGCGTTGCCGTAGTCGAGTCTGCTGGTGACCAGGGAGTGCCTGACGGTCTTTCTGTGTTCAAGGGGGTCCAATTGAACATCTTACAAAGGATGCGGAGGGTGTGGAAGCAGGAGGACGAGACTGAGTTGATCTGGAGGTTCATTTTGAGCTCGGAGTCCAGGATGATTCCCAGGTTGAGTGCGTGGTTCGTGGGGGTGGGCGGGTTTCCGAGGACGGGGGGGCCACCAGGTGTCGTTCCAGGCATCGGGGTGCGGGCCAATAATAAATATTTCTGTCTTGTTGGCGTTCAGTTGTAGGCAGCTGTTTTTTTCATCCATTTGACAATGGCTTCCATGCCTTCTCGAAAGTTGTGTCTGGCATTGTTGGGTTCATTGGATAGGGATAGGATGACTAGGGTGTCGTCTACGTATGACGTAGGCGTAGATTCTGACGATGGGAGCAAGCGGAGCCATGTAGATGTTGAAGAGCGTCAGGCTGAGGGAGGACCCCTTGGGGACTCCGCAGGTGGTTGGCATGGGCCCGAGAAAAAAGGGGGGAGTCTGACCCACTGCGATGTGCCGGACAGGAAGGAGCTGATCCAGTCGAGGGCCTTGTCCTGGATTCCTACGTTGTGGAGTCTGTGTATTAGAGTGCGGTGGGAGACTGTGTCGAATGCCGCTGAGAGGTCAAGGAGTATGAGGGCTACTGTTTCTCCTTTGTCCGGTGGAAAGCAGATGTTGTCTGTTGCGGCGAGGAGGGGGGGGTTCGGTACTGTGGTTTTCCTGAAGCCGGATTGGGAGGAGTCAAGGATGTTGTGCTCTTCGATGAATGTGGCGAGTTGGTAACAGGAGGAGGGAGATGGGTCTGTAGTTTTTGAGGTCAGTGGGGTCCACCAAGAGTTTCTTCAGGAGGGGGTTGACCTCGGCGTGCTTCTAGTCGTCCTGGAACGAGACAGTCGCCAGGGAGCGGTTGATGGTGTGACGGAGCATGGGGGCGATGGTGTCGGCGGCTCTGTTGAAAATGTGGTGGCGGTACGGGTCTGTTGGGGCCCCGGAGTGGATTGACTTCATCATCTTCAGTGTATCTTCGGTGGTGAGGGCAGTCCAGCTGTCAATCGTTGACTTCTGGTTGTTGGGTAGGGGTTCCGTGTGTTGGTTGTCTTCGTCGAAGTTGTTGTAGATGCTCTTGATTTTGTGGTGAAAGAAGGTGCTGAGTTTGTCGCAGAGGTCTTGTGAGGGAGGGATGCAGTCGACTCGCTGGTGGGTTGGGCGAATTCCTTGATGATTTTTAAGAGTTCTTTGCTATTGTGTGCGTGTGTGGAGATTCTGTCTTCATTCACTTTTTTCCTTGTTTTTCTGATGAGTTGGTGGTGGGTGTTGGTAGCAGCTCTGAAGTTGTTGTAAGTTTCTGTGGGTTTGATTCTCCTCCAGGTCTTTTCGAGGGGGCGGCAGGTGCGTCTGGTCTCTCGGGATTCGTTGGTGGTGAACCATCTGGCTTTCTTGGCATGGGTGTTGTTGTTTCTCTTGAGGGGGGCTATGGTGTTGGCGCTGTCAGAGATCCATCTGTGCAGGTTTCGGGCTGCTGTGTTGGGGTCGTTGTTTTCCGCGATGATTGGGGTGGAGATGCTGACTGAAGAGGTAAGCTCTGTGCTAAGCAGGTTAGACTACTGCAACGCCCTTCTGCTGGAGTCTCCGAGCTATCTTTTGGATAGGCTTCAGAGACTTCAGTCTGCAGCTGCCAAACTGGCTTTAGGTTGGCCTCCAAGATCCTCTTCTGATATGGCTTTGGCACAGCTACATTGGCTGCCAGTGAGGGAGAGGGTGACCTTTAAGTCCTTGTGTCTGACCTTCAAAGCTCTTCATGGGCTGGGCCCGGCTTGCCTTCATCGGATGTTTTTATGGTATGTACTGGCCCGTAATCTGCGCTCCTCCCTGGCCAAGGTGGTGGCTGTCCCTAGGTTTAAAAGATCTAGAGCTGGAGGCAGGTCATTTAGGGTGGCTGCGGCTAAGCTGTGGAATTTTCTGCCCATGGAACTTAGGCAGATTGATTACCTGCCTGCTTTTAGAAGGCAGCTAAAAACTTGGCTTTTTCCACGCTTGCCTTAATCTTCAGCCGCCTCCAACTGCCCTTCCTCTCTGATTTTGCTACTGCCAGCGCCAAGATGCCTCTTGAGGTGATAGCGCGCTCTACAAGTACAATAAATAAATAATAAATAAGCTACTGGTCGGTGATTCTGGTCCAGTTTCTTCGTGGGAGCAGGTGCTGGTGTCTGTGGATGAAGGGTGTCCTGAAGGTGAAATGGATGCAACGGTGGTCCATCCATGGGAGTTCGGTGATGTGGCTGAAGGTGATGGACTTTCCTGTTGCAAAGAGGGGGTCGAGGGTGTGTCCTGCTGAGTGCATGGGTTCTGTCACGATTTGGCGGATTCCGATGTTGTGGAGGTTGTCCAGGAGGGATGTGGTGTTGGGGGTCCAGTTGGTTGTCGATGTGGAAGTTGAGATCTCCCAGCAGGGTGTAGTTGGTGGATGCGATGGCATGCGGGGAGATGATGTCGTAATGGAGTTGGTGAAGGGTCCGCGTGGTCTAGGGGGTCTGTAGATGAGGGTTCCTCGGAGGGTGGTGGTGGGTTGGTCTGTATCTTGAAGTGTAGATGTTCCATCGTGTCTGTGGGTTCGTTGAGGAGTGTGCTTAGGCGGAGGGTGGATTTGTGGATGATGGCGATTCCTCCTCCCGGGTCGGTGTGGCGGTCCTTTCTGAAGATCTTGTACCCTTGGGGGATGGCGATGTCCGGTCCCGAGGTGGTATTGGTCCAGGTTTCTGTGAAGAACGCTATGCCCGTGGTGGTGCTGTTGATGAGGTCCCAGATTTCGGGGGTACGTTTGTGGAGGGATAGGACGTTGAGGAGGATGCATTGCAGAGTCTTCGGTTCGGTTGTGCTCTTGCGGTTGGGTGTTGCTGGGTCCTTGTTCCTGGCAGTGCTGTAGGTTTGACGGCAGCGGTGGCAGCTGAAGGGTCATTGGGTGTCGGCCGCCGAAGCTAGCTTGCAGTTGTTGTTGTGGCCTGTGTTGAGTTTGTGGAGTGCTATTGGGCTGTAGCGTTGTCAGTGTGGGGGTTCAGGGTTCCTGGCGCTGGTTGCAGTTGGGTCGCAGACGGGCGCAGATGGGCTTGCCTTTGGCGCACCTACGGCATGCCAGCGGCGTGACAGCGCAGCAGCCGCCATAAAATAGGGGAGGCGGAGGGACGATGAGCTGGGAGACGGGGACAAGCGTGGGCAGGGGGAAGGGGCTGCAGGGGCGGCAGCGCCTGGGCGAAAGAAAAACAACAGTGGGCACAGGTGGGAAGAGCAGGGGCACAAGTGGGGAAAAACAGTAAGCAACCAACACAAGATAAGATTACAACAAAGAAGTCAAAATAGAATTCAGGAAAAGAAAAGAACAAAAAGTACTGTCAGGCAGCAGCTTCAAACCCCTCGTGGAGGAGGCAGGGGCTCGGCGGCAGCGTCGATGACACAGAGCTGCGGGGGAAGAGCACGCCAGTGACAGGGTCAGCAGACTCACTCGCGCTCCCCTGCAGCGGCCGCCATAAAATAGGGAAGGGGGAGGGATGATGAGGTGGGAGGCGGGGACAATCGATTCAAAAATGAAATCTCATCGCTTTTCAAGAGGCCTCAGGCTGCAGTAGGTTGCCTACTGTCCATTCCGGCTTCAGACCAAAGCGATGACGAGAGTTGGTTGTGCCACAGTAGATGCTGGATCTCATTGTGTGCAAGCGCACTGAGCCGTGCCGTTTTTTTATGGCCCTGTTGTCTAAGGGGAGGTAGCTAGGAGATCCTCCCCAGTCAGTGGTTCGAGGAGAAGCTGCCTTCCGGGAGATGTACACCTTCTGAAACATGCACAGCACCACCCATCCCACACACAAGGTCCCGGCTATGGGCATGCATTTAATGTGTCTGTCCAGTTCAGTGTTCCATCTAATGCCTCAGACACACACCCGCTCCGATGTCTGTGCTGTTAAGGGCAGAGCTGCCAACTTTGCAACTGGGAAACTGGGTTTGAGTCTTCTTGGCATAGACTAACCATCCTGTGATTCTGGGCAAACCACAATCTCACTGTGTCTAAAATACAAGTGTGACCCTTTGAATTGTAACTGCTGCATTCTGCTGCAGAGCAGCAGGCGGTAACCTAGCCAAGCCAAGGCTCCTGCCACCTCCAGTGCTGGGCGTCCACAGCCCTCTTAATGAAATTACTTGTACTGATCAGTGGTGCCAGGACCAGTTCTTCAAAGATGAGTTGAGATCGAGGATGCACCTCAAAAGCACCCCAACAGGGAGCATCAAATTACAACAGAAACCCGGAAAATTATGAGTTATTAGTGCCCACGGGAGGCTCCATAGACAAAATGCAAGTTTGCCTTTGAAATCTTTGCATCGTTATTATAGGCTGTAACGCAATTCACTCACCTGGCAGGGGCCTTTCCACAAAATATGGCGGGGAGATGAGGGAGCCCTAATACTCCTACAGCAAAAAGTAGCTTTCCAAGAACCCGCATTGAGCTGGCCCTAATGAAGCACATGGCCTAAGGAGACTTATATTACAAGGCCTAAGGTGCGTTTATTTACTGTAAGCTGCACCAAGAATCGGGGTGGCACTATTTTAAAGCATGTTCTTTCATCTGGATTTCATATAAAGAGAGGACTTTGGGCAATAATGTTAGTGCTCGAGAGCTCCCCTCTGCTACTTAATTACAAATGGGCGTTTGTCAACGTGATAAGTCCAGCAGATCAAACAACTTTTGCATTCAATTAGTTTTTACTCTGGTTTATTTTTTGTTAGCTTTTACCGCTGCATTTGTGACTTGGTACTTACGTATTTCATGCATTGATTTGTTTAAGAAGCCCTTCCATTCTAGAGTAAACCGAAAGAGCTTTGGCATACCGCTGCTTAATAAAATCAGGCCCAGCTAAAGTAACCAGATTTTTGATAAGTCATGATTGATGACAGTCGCAGCTCGCAAATTAATGGCGGAAGAGATGAGGGGGGAGTTGCGCGGGGTTTCGCACGGAGGTTACCTCAGGAGGGGGGACTTTAAAATAAAATTAAAATTAAAGCTTACCTGACCGGATACGCGCCGCCTCTGCTCCTGGGTCGGGTCCAGTGCCGCCTCTACTGCTTCTGAACAGGAATAGGCATGCTGATGCTCCCTCCCCTCCTGTAAGCCAATCACAATGCTGCAATGGCAGTGTTGTGATTGATGGGGAGTCCCGGACAGCGCCCAGCCAGGCACCTCTAGGGGAGACCATCTTCTCTATGTAGGCTGAGAAAATGTAGAGTGCGCATGACTGCTTTGGTCGACCCTCAGGGCACTCAGAGTGGTGCAAGCCACTCCTCCCTGACCCGCCTATCTGCCCACCCCAACCAGGCATGCCCTCCGACCCGCCCCCAATCAGGCATACACCTGCCTTCAGATTTTTCGCAGCGGAGAAGAAGCAGAAAATAAAATGGTATTTTAAACACTGTGAGAAAGCAGTGGGGCGGCGCTCTAGCACCCTAATGGAGATGCCGCCACTGCATGGTTGGGTCACGGCAGATCCTCCTGCTCTGGAAGCAGACCATAGGGAAAATGCTAGAGTGGCTGCATGATCAACATAGCCCTGGGCTCTAGGGGTGGGAAGGACTTGGAAAGCCTCCAGCTCCTGCCTCTACTTACAACAAGGATTGTAAGAGGAGCAGGGTCAATGATACATCTCTGACCTGCCACTCATCTAGCCCTGATTGCTTCTGGAGGAGCAGGTGTCTGATAGTGTCAGTCTCGTATTCAGGAAGAAGCATGGGCCTCATAGGGCCCATCCAGTATAACATGTAATTGAGGGTGATAAAATGAGGACCTGTTGTAAAGAAATCAACTATTATTTACTTTGTTGAGAGAAAATCATGTTTGTGGTGTCCACATAATAACAGTCAAACCATTTCCCTGGGTGATATGGACAATGTTATATGCAGGGCGTCTCTAGTTGACAGAGGTAGGTACCTTTGTCCAAAAAGGACCCTTGCTTCTAGTCAGGGTAAGGGGGATACACACTCAAGATAACCCCTGCTCACCCCTTTGGTAGCTTGGCACGAGCAGACAGTCTTATCCCAAAGGCAATGTGTAAAGTATTTGTGCCAAAATTCACAGTAACACAGTGATAACACCACATCAGTTTAGAAAAAAAAAGTATCTTTATCTAAACTTTAACAAGACCAAAATGACAAAAATCCAACATTCTACTATTAAGAAAAATTACTTTCAAAGGGTTTTAGCAACTGAGTCCATAGAAAACTATGGATGCCTGATTTCTTACAAAGTACCTGTCGATGAGACAAAATTCACCAACCAAACAGCCGTAGCGATGGGAAGCGTCGAAAAACAAAGAGATGCGTCGATTCCTGAGACCTTCGTGGATGCGATGCAACAGTTCCGCTGGACACAGAGGAGCAGTGCGTCCGATCCAGTCTGTAGTGGGAAGCGATGCGTCATTTCTGAGATGACTCAGATCAGTGGGTGATGCGTCGGGGAAAACTTGCCGCACAGGGATAATGCATGGAAATCCAGGATGTGTCTGCAAACGATGCGGCGGCATTGAGCAGTGCTCTGTGGATTTCTTCAGGCGCGATCCGTCGATGCGTCGATTCTTACAGCGGCAACAGGCGCTGCGTCGTTTTCAGCAGTGGTGAGGGGAGATTCTTCTCGCATCACGGCGTTGCGCAGGAAAATCTGTCGCAAGAAGAGCATTGTGTCGATTTTTTTGATGTTTTGTTGCTTTCCAGCTCCCAGCAGCAGAAACAACCTCCAGAGGCCGCACACAGTCACAGGCACTCCAGGCAGATCAGAACTCCCAGCAAGAAAGTTCAGGGGAGCTGGGGGTGAAGTCTTTGTGTTCCTGAGACTTCAAAACAGGAGGCAAGCTCTACTCAAGCCCTTGGAGACTTTCCTCCAGCAGTTGACACAGCACACAGCAAAGTCCTTCTCCTTTCTTTGGCAGAAACAGCAACTGCAGGCCAACCCCAGACACACAGCAAGGGAAGTACTTCTCCTCAGTTTCTCCAGCTCTTCTCCTCATCAGAGGTTCCTCATGATTCCAGAAGTATTCTAAAAGTCTGGGGTTTTGGGTCTGATACTTATACCTCAAAATGTCTTTGTTCTCTTTGAGACCCGTTCAAACCAGTTCTGGGGGCACTCTGCAAGTGCACACAACATCCATTGTCAGTGTGAGCCTTGGCACCAGACACACGACAGGGGGGCAGAAACAGTATTGTGGAAGGCAGGCACAGCCCTAGTCTGGTACAGGTGCTACTCCTCCCACCACTCCAAATGCAGATCAGATCTATTCAACCTAGTGCTGATTCATCCAGACTCCTGGAGCCACAGCACCTCACCAGCCCCTGTCACTCCAAAGCCAGACAGTCAATCCACAAACAGGCAGAGGCACACAAGATGGTTGAACAAGAAAATAGGAGAAGGTCTGAAAGGTACGGTGTTCCTTGGTAGGATATTAGCCACCTTTTGTATACTCTAGGTAGTGAGGAGGTTGGGGAATACCTCCTGTTGGAACTAGGACCCTCACACACCTAGCAAGCTAGGTGTCATGCTTCATCATATGGGTCTGCTCTTCGTCGGGCAGGCACTGCAATGCTCGACGGGCACCCATAAAGGGGCTCTTTATCGGAGATCTTTTGTTCCTCGCCGTATAGGTGCCGTGGGTGTGCCAATTTCCGCAATTCTTCCTCCACTTGTGGGCGCAGGTGGAATGGCACCCTTCTGTACCGTAGCGCTGTCAGCCGGGTCAAGGGTGTCAATGTGCAGGTTGAACTGCTTGTCCTTGAGCTTTCCCAGATCCTTGAACAGTTTCAGGAACTTGCGCAGAATGGCATCTGCATGGGAGTCATGGACCTGGTTGGCGAAGAAGACAAGTTGCAGGTCTTCTGCAGTGTGGCAGCTGTGGAGGGTGCCTTTCTTCCCATCAGTTACGTGGAAGTGGACTTGGGTGAGGTGTTTCTTGCTTGCCACTTCCACTTTGATCACCCCTCGCAGAGGGAGAGGTTCTGTTCCACTGTACATGTAGATCTTTGCCTTCGCGGGTGAGTGGGGGGCAAGGTGTGATTCACTCACACTGGTCGGAGTCCATGATGTTCATGGACGCTCCTGCCTGTGTCACTGTGGAACCTGCTATTTTGATTCAACACATGGGAGGTGACCGCCGATTGGTGTGGCTGGTGACAGACACCACAAAGGTGCTGTCATCTTCTTCATCCAACGCAAACCCCGTGCCTGGAGGGTTCCTTCTTCTTGCCCTAGCGGGCCATCGAGTGACAGCTGCTTAATGTTGGCTGGCATCCCTCGCGGCCTGTTGAGTGCGACTCTGGATCTCCAGCTCTGGCAGAGCTTTGCAAAATGATTCGGCTTGCCAAACCTTGAGCACGTTTTTTGTTTTGCACGACAGATGCCGTTTGGTGGGTGCTCAGTGCCACAGTTTCCACAGGGTCCACCCTGGGCATTTTTGGGGCAAAATGTGGCAGGTACGGGTGCCTCTGGATGGCATCCACTGTTTCCTCCTTGATTTGGGTATGTTGATGTTCCCCCAATGTGAGTTCGTGCCTGTGGAGAGCTGCCTCCATCTCGTCCGCACATGCAGTAGGCAGTTTGTGGGACCTCGCAAGTACGAGGAAGTCCTCCAGAAATATCCCTGGCTGTCAGAAGATCATCCCGCGCAGTAACACTGACTAGCATCCTTGAATGAGCTGGGCTCTTATTTCTTTATGCTGATCGTGGAAGCTACATGTACTTGCGAGCTTCCTTAGGTGGGCATAGAATACATCCACTGATTGTTTCAGCCTGTTTGGCTTGGCGCAGCTTGAACCTTTCAAAGTCTGGGTTGATTGGAGGGTTGAAGTGCTGATTTAGTGCTGTCACGGCAGCGTCGTAATAATCGTTGCCCCAGTGTCTGGGAGGGTTACGAACAGGTCATATAGCTCTCCACCCCCATAGGACATAAGCAGTGACCTCTTGACTGTGCTGTCCCTCTCTCCTGCCCCTGAAATAGTAGTCTAGGCGTCCGATCCATGACTTCCAGCGGGGAGCTGCGGTTGCTGGATCAGCAAGTTCACTGAATGGTGGGAGTGGGGCCATGGCTGTGTGGCTGTGTGGCTGTGTGGCTGTGTGGCTGTGATGGCGATGCAGCATCCGCTGATGGCCCGGCGGGGCTGGCTTGGGCTGGAGTGCTTATGGTTTGAGAGGAGTTGTAGTATCCTGTGCTTGAGAAAAAGAGAGCGAGGAGCTTGGGTTAGGTGTGTCCTCTCTTCTGCATTTTCAGTTGTTTGACCCTTGTTCCCTTTGTTTAAGTCCTTTTTGTTTTGTTTGTTGTGTCCCTCTTTTTTTTCCTACTCTCTGGTGACGACCTCTGCACATGGTATGCTTCAGCTGTGTCTCTTGCCGTGCCCCTCTGCGGAGAGTATTTCTCCTGCGTGCTTGTTCTTCTTTTTTTGTGTTTGGTTCAAGAAAGTTTTACAGTATTCCCTCTTGCCATGAAGGGGCAGGCTGCACTCACCGGGAGGGGGGGGCAGGGAATCCTCCTGCCGTCGCCAGGATATGTGGATCTCCAGGCCGATGTTGTGAGCATGCTCTCAGCGTGCGGGTGGAGCCTCACCAGGCATGTCTTGCGGAGAGGGCTGATTGCATGCCAATGCAGAGAGAGCCGATCGCATGCCAATGCGGAGAAGGGCCGATCGCATGCCAATGCAGCTCGGCAGAGTGGTGGTGGTGGTCGGCTGAAGCCCTCAGTGCGCCTCCTGGGACAACACGGTTGACTCAGCCACGGAGGGAGAGGACCACAGGTGGGGCCTCTCACCTTGATGGTGCATGGCTTTGTTGGTTGTGAAGAAACACCGCGGCTGCTCTGCCGAAACAGCTCTCCGCCACAGTGTGGGCTCCGCTGCGCCAATGTCTAGCTGGAATTGCACTGCAGACGACGCGGGTACGGTCTGCCTCATCACCAATGTGGTGCACCAGTATCTGGGGGATAGCCTGGTCACAGTTTATTGAGGCCAACCCTGGTACCAACACAAATAATGCACAACCACACTTTAACACATTGTAGAGCAGTGGCTGGGTGGTTCACTACAAAGAGCTTCTGCTTAGACGTGGAGGGACTAATGCTTGCTGAGACAGTGCAACTTATACTATTTTGCCATCCTGCATTATACACCTATGGTATCTTGTGTTGAGGAAACGGATCACTGCATTCCTTCAAAGCACTCCTGACTAGATCCGACCTACTGATGCTGCAGCTCCATTGTCTGGTGCAGGTTTGGCAGTCGCAGTGTACAATGTATTACACACCGGTTCGCGTGCACCGGTAGGACCACGCAACACGAGCACAGATTAGGGGAAAAGGGAAGGAAAGCTAACCAACTAGTTGTCTTTCAGAACTCAGTCACCTATGAGAAAGAGCAGAGGATGAGCCCAAAGCCTCTCATTCGATTTCTTCCGTGATAGAACAAACCTGAGAAAATGCAGTACTTCAATTACATCGGATTAACTGTCCCACCTGTTGAAACTCTCCTCTGTGCCTGTCGAATAGCACTTAGTGTGAAATCGCACTTTGCATAAATGCGCAATAAAGTATTCATATTGTTACACTTTGTTGTGTAATATCAGGTATCCCCTTGGGATCGGGTATCCCCTGGCCTTCGGCAACCTACGGAGGTCCTGTCTATTGGACACCTCGGGCGAGCCCACGGAAGCCCCGCCCACCGCTGGAAATGCGAGCCTCGGCTTTAGCAGGCAGAAGCAGCAGCGTGCCGAGCCAAACTGCTGTTGGGACTGCACCTTTCTGCTCTAAAGTCGAGGAGCCATTTCTTTCATACAGGGTTAAGACGCCGTGCCGATTCTCTCAATGCAATTGTAAAAGGAAACCACCAGTTTACAAACGAACAGAAATCATATGATTGGAAGTAGTCCGTAAACAGGATGATTAAAACAGTGCACATGACCTGAAAGGCTTGGTGGCATGTTCGTATTATTTTCACTATGAGCCCTTGTTGTACGAGTTGTTTTCCCTCTAACTTGTATTTAGGACACACTTTCACTCATTTAAAAGCAACAGAGAAAATGTGGCATTACTAGTACAGTGAAATGCGTGTACCTTGCTCCAATTTTGAAACTCTCTGGCAGACATTCGTTTTTTTTAATTAATAGAGGGGTTTACATCTTTGTAAGCACAGCGCTATGTTGTATATTCTCATATGAAGAATGATAATGTTTTAGTTTATTGTAATAATAAGGGATATGGTAAAGCTCTACTAGACACCTGCCCCAGTGCGCTTTGGGTGTGGACATGTACCAGGGGCCTCATTTATGAGGCTGTGCGTCACTTTTACGCCGCCGGTGCGTCACTTTTTGTGACGCACCAGCAGCGTTAAAAATGTGCTTTGTTGCACCATATTTACATAGTGACGCATCTAGGTAGGTGCGTCACTTTGTAAACCCCTCCGCTACATTATACCTACGCCAGGTATAATGTATGCGGGGGGGGCGTTCTGACGCAAGACAGGGTCATAGAAGTGACGCAGTGAAATCTAAAAGATTTCACTGCGCCACTTCTAGGACACAAATGCGTCAATTTCCTACGCCTGCCTCACAGCAGGCATAAGACTGACGCAGGCCCTTTCACATGGGGCTTGCCCCACGTGAAAGGACACATTGCTGAAGTTGCGTCACTTTTGTGACACACTCCAGCAATGCATCACTTTTACGCCATACAGGTACGTCAGAAATACTGACGTATCTGTAACTCCTTGCTCCATGATGCGTTATACAGTAAATATGACGCATCATTGGTCTCGTAAGGAGGGCGCAGTGAAAAGTGACGCATCGCTGTTTTCATGCAGCGATGCGTCACTTTTCATAAATGAGGCCCCGGGGGCACAACCAGAGGCGCAACTAGAGTCAAATTTTAGAGGGGCGGCGGGCAGGGGGGAGGGGGTGTGGGGGGTCTAAGAAAACATTTGTGTGGGGGTTGATTCTTCAAGCAAAAGGCAGAGGCATGCTGCAGGGGCTCTAAGAAGGGGTGAAAAACATCAAAGCCTCATTTACAAGCAAAAGGCATTTTAAAGACCTTTGAAGTACTCGGGTGCGGCTCTTTGTGTGCCCGGGCAGGTGTCTCATCCCGGCTGACACACACGACGGGGGGAGGGGCTGAAGCCCTTTGAGTCCAATGGGCGTTGCGCACCTGGGCACAACAAGACCCGAACTTCGGGAGGCGGGGGAGGGCGGGGTTGGCACAGTGTAACCGTTTTTTTTTGGGGCCCCCTGCCCCATTTCCTCCTTCTTCATGAATTCCCTCACTACCACTCACCAACAATGCACCTCATCTCGCTGTAGCACCTTTCTGACAAAAATTTCATTTTTTGTAGCGATACTTATAGTTTACTTACACTCAGTTCTGTGATCTGCATGGTACATTTTCTTGGTAGCAGGCACATTAATCCTCTGCGCTGTGTGGTTGGCAGGAGTGCCCATGTGAGTCCACTGTGAGCGATGCGATAGTGTGAGAGTAGGCTGGATGAGGTGACCATATGAATTTGGGCGCACATGTTAGTGCAAAGTGGGACTAATGAATGCATGGTTAGTGATGGGCTTGTTTGAGTTAGATTGCAAAGTGAGGATTGAGGCTGAAAGGTGAGTAAAGTGTCACATAAGTGCAGGGTGGAGTGTGATTGTGTGACTGCAGGGTGAGGTACAGGGTGAACAGCCCAAGTGCATTATGAGTGCAGAGTGATTACTGTGAATGCAGGGTAAGTGGGTGAATGGTGTGAGTGCATGGTGATCAGTGTGAGTGCATTGTGATCGCTATGAGTGCAGGGTGAGCATGAAAGTGAAGGGGTGAGAATGAGGAGTGAGTTGTCTGAATGCAGGGTGCGTTCCCAGACACTTGGAGTAACTCAGCATGTTATTGACAGCGGCGTAGGGTTTCAGATAAATGTTAAACTATTGCTAATATGCAGGGCTTTGAGTGGGGTAAAAAAATGCGGGGTGTCTCAAAGGGGCGTGGATGATATGATGAAAACATTTATGCTAAAAGTCTGTGCTCAGCATAATGTGCCGAAAATGATTTAGTTCTTGCGCAAGCGCTTATGGCGTAATGGCTAGAGCTGTCAACTTTGGTGCTGAGTAAGCAGGTTTGAGTCTCAACGTCGGCTCAACATGTGTTATAAAGGCAAACCACTTAATCGTCCGTGCCTACCAAAAAATAAATGAAGACGTCCTTGTTGGTGTTGATGTAAAGCACTTTGAGTTTGGCAATACAGAACAGCAAAAAAATAAAAGTTACATCACAACAGTGAACTGCTGCAGAGTTAAGATTTTTTTCCATTCTGAGTATGAAGGTGAAAATGTAGAGCCATATAGACAACTGTCTCGGCACCTGCTTTTAAGAACTGCAGTGCCGAGCACCGGCAGGTCCTGGCCCACTTAAAGCCCTGCTATTATGGCCTTAACCAGGGATCAAGGGAGGAGGAAATAAATAATGTGCTGATTCTGCAACAAACTTCCAGTCTTATGATTAGGGTTGCCAGCTCATTATTTTGATGTCCCAGACGGTACAAAAATGAACAGTCACATAATGCTGTATTTTCAGCATATATCTGTGCATACTTCAAACAGCAAATATATATAGAAAGGACTTTTAATTGTGTTCTAGGGCTGCCTGAATGGTCCATGACTGACAATTAAAGGGAACAAAGACAGAGAAGTCACATTACAAATGAATACATACTTTTTTATTTATAACCCTATTTAGGGTCAAGACAAGGTCTTTGCAGGCTTTTTAAACAACTCATGGCTGGCATTTTTCTTTCGGCAACCCTACATAGCATTCCTTTTCATGAAATGCATTCTTACACTACGACAGTAAATGTAAAATACAAATGTAAGGGGGCCCAGGGGGTACTGAAACCAGAAAATAAACGAAGCGTCGGTGACCAGTTTACAAATGTATGTATATATGCAAATGGTCTTCAAAGACCTGTGAAAAATGTGGGCGTTCCGGACACTCCAGACACTGCCTAGCCTAGCCTACAGCAGCTTGAGCTGCAGCAGCACGGGCTAGGACACACGACGGGAAGGGCTGAAGCACTTTCAGTCCTATGAGCGCTGCGCGCCTGGCATGTACAAAATAAGCGGCCCTAAGGCTGAGCTCTTTCATGAGACGCAGGTAGACTATGGGGTAAGGGATTCTCAAGGAAGATAACATTCCAAAGCCATGAAGAACCACATCCCTGATGTTTATTTGAAGACAGCAAGTCAAAATGCTGCCAGTACTTTAGAACCATTGTTCCTTTACAAAGTTATGAAGATTTTAAAAAACTAGGGTGGTGTGTCTAAGGTGCGCAGTGTGTATCTATCTATCTATCTGTCTATCTATCTGTCTATCTGTCTATATGTCTGTCTGTCTGTCTGTCTGTCTGTCTGTCTATCTATCTATCTATCTATCTATCTATCTATCTGTCTATCTGTCTAACCATCTAGTCATCACGGTACAGACCACGGTATCGAGCTCAGAAGGATGGGAGACTCACCAGGCCCATCGTGCCAGTACTTTTTATTTATTTATTATTTTATTTATTTCATTTATAAAGCACAGCTGTCACCTAGAGAAGGCATCCTGGCGCTGACAGACTAATAACGACTGAGGCAGCTGGTGGCGAGCTAGGGTTTCGGGAAGAGCAGTGTTTTCAGTCTCCTCCTAAACAGGAGGAGATCGGACATATGTCTTAGCTCAACCGGGAGGGCATTCCACAATTTCGCCACGGCTACGCCAAACGATCTTCCTCCTGCTTTGGTTTTCTTAAACCTAGGTATTGTCACCAACCTAGCAGAAGAGGATCGTAGGCTGCGGGCTGGAGCATGCCACCGGAATTTCCTATGTCGGCCAACTGGACCCAAACCATGCAGGGCCTTAAAGCCCAGACAGAGAGACTTAAATTGTACCCTCTGTGTCACCGGGAGCCAGTGTAGCTCGGCCAAGGCCTTAGACGAAGAAGCTCTCGTCGGCCACCCCAGCGCTAGTTTGGCCGCCGCAGACTGGATTCTCTGGAATCTATCCATAAGATAGCTTGGAGAATCCAACAGCAAAGAGTTACAATAATCTAGCCTGCTGAGCACAGTGCAACGTACCACCTCTGCCCGGGCGGGGGGCGGTAATAGTGGAAGGATTTTTCTCAGGAGTCTAATAATGGCTATGCAGCCAGCTTCCAGCTTCGATACCTGCGCCTCCAAGGAAAGATCGTTGTTAAACATAACACCTAGGTTTCGCACTACCTTCACTGGCTGTACCGCTGAAGAGAAGTCCCCAGGCCAAAAGTTACAGGGTAAGGGAGTTTGCACCCTAGGCCTCGGGCAGTATTTCACCTCCGTTTTCTCTGCATTAAATTGCAGGGAATTAGCCTTCAACCATCCCGCCGTGTCTCGCAGACAGTTGTGAAATTCTTCCAAGGAGGTTGAATCATCTCCATCCAAGGAGAAAATCAGCTGCGTATCTTCAGCGTAGTTGACAATTTCGTTATTATATTTTTTGATGATTGCAACTAAGGGGTTCATATAGATGTTAAATACCTTGAGGCACAATGTATCAAGCTCGGAAGGATGGGAGGCTAGCTAGTCTGCTGACAATCTGGCTGTTGTCAGCATGCCGAAGATTTCCAGAACACCCATGCACACTGTACCTTGGAATGAAGGTGGTCTGACTAGCCCTTGGGCCAGCACACTGATGCACACTCTATCGAGTTCAGAATGTTAAGATGCTGACTAGGCCCTTTGTGCCAGCACTCTAATGCATACTCTATCAACTTTGGAAGGACGGAGGGCTGACAAGGCCTGTCGTGCCAGCACTCTGAAGCACACTCTATCGAGCTCAGAATGATAAGATGCTGATTAGGCCCATTGTACCACCACTCTGATGCACACTCTATCGAGCTCAGAAGTATAAGATGCTGACTAGGCCCATCGTGCCAGCACTCTGCTGCACACTCTATTGAGCTCAAAAGGATAAGTTGCTGAGTAAGTCCCTCTTGCCAGCAGGGCCGGACTGGGAACCACAACAAGCCCTGACAAAGTGCTCGGCCAGCCCCCCCTCCCCCCTCGGGGGGTTGGAGGTGCCGCCGAGTTCTTTGCCGGGGCCGGTTTTCGGCCGATTTTGGAACGGGGCCGATTTTGCAGGTAGGCTGCAAAAACGGCCCTGTAACAAAAACGACCCCTAAGGGCCCAAAACCGTCCCCCACCGGTCCGTCGCACCGGGGGATTGCCCGGTGCCCGCTTTGGCCAGTCCGGGCCTGCTTGCCAGCACTCTGATGCATACTATATCCAGCTTGGAAGGGTAAGATGCTTATTACGCACCTCATGCCAGCACTCTGATGCATACTATATCCAGCTTGTAAGGTAAGATGTTGACTAGGCCCCTCGTACCAGCAATCTAATGCGTACTATATCCAGCTTGGAAGGATAAAATGCTTACCAAGCCCCTCGTGCCACTACTCTGATGCACACTCTATTGAGCTCAGAAGGATAAGATGCTGACTAGGACCCTCGTGCCACCACTCTGATACAAACTGTATCAACCTTGGAAGGTTGGAAGGCTGACTAGGCCCATCGTGCTAGCACTCTGATGTATACTATATCCAGCTCGGAAGGATAAGATGCTAACAAGGCCCCTCGTGCCTGCACTCTGATGCATACTATATCCAGCTTGGAAGGATAAGATGCTGATCGGGCCCCTCTTGCGGGCACTCTGATGCATACTATATCCAGCTCCAAATGATAAGATGCTGGTTAGGCCCCTCATGCCAGCACTCTAATCCATATTCTATCTTGCTCAGAAGGATAAGATGCTGACTAGGCACCTCGTGCCAGCACTCTGATGTATACTATATCCAGCTCGGAAGGATAAGATGCTAACAAGGCCCCTCTTGCCTGCACTCGGATGCATACTATATCCAGCTTGGAAGGATAAGATGCTGATCAGGCCCCTCTTGCGGGCACTCTGATGCATACTATATCCAGCTCCAAAGGATAAGATGCTGGTTAGGCCCCTCATGCAAGCACTATAATCCATATTCTATCCAGCTTGGAAGGATAAGATGCTGACTAGGCCCCTCGTGTCAGCACTCTGATGTGTACTGCATCCAGCTCAGAAGGATACGATGCTGATCAAGCCACTCGTGTCAGCAGTCTTATGCACACTCTATTGAGCTTGGAAGGATACAATGCTGACTAGGCCCCTCATCCCAGCAATCTGAAGCACATCGACCTTGGAAGGATGGAGTGCTTACTGGGCCCTTCGTACTAGCACTCCGCTGTATACTATATCCAGCTCCGAAGGATAAGATGCTGACTAGGCCCCTTGTGCCAGCACTGTGATGTGTACTATATCCAGCTCGGAAGGACAAGATGATGACTAGACCCCTCTTGCCAGCACTCTGATGCATACTACATTAAGCTCAGAATGATAATATGCTGACTAGGACCCTCGTCCCAGCAATCTGAAGCACACTATCGACTTTGGAAGGACAGAGGGCTGACTAGGCCCGTAGTACCAGCACTCTGATGTATACTATATCCAGCTCCAAAGGATAAGATGCTGACTAGGCCACTCGATCCAGCGCTCTGATGCTTACTATATCGAGCTCAGAAGGATAAGATGCTGATTAGGCCCCTTGTGCCAGCACTCTGGTGTACACTCTATCACGCTCGGGAGGATAAGATGCTGATTAGGTCCCTCCAGCCATCACTCTCATGCGTACTATACCAAGGAAGGAAGGATATGATGCTGACTATGCCCCTCGTGCCAGCATTCTGATGCCCACTATATCCAGCAGGGAAGGATAAGATGCTGACTAGGCCCATCGTGCCAGCACTCTGAAGCACACTGTATGGACCTTGGAAAGACAGAGGGCTGACTAGGCCCGTGTACCAGCACTCTAATGTATACTATATCCATCTCCAAAGGGTAAGATACTGACTAGGCTACTCGTGCCAGCAATCTGATGCGTACTATATGAAGCTCAGAAGGATAAGATGCTAATTAGGCTCCTCGTGCCAGCACTCTGATGCACAACTCTATTGAGCTAGGAACTGTAAGATGCTGATTAGGCCACTAGTGCCATCACTCCCATGCGTACTACATCAAGGTTGGAAAGATAAGATGCTGACTAGGCCTGCCATGCCAGCACTCTTTTGGGTACTATATCACACACACACTACAGTAAATGTGTACTTTTTCGGTCAAAAATAGTCTACATTTTATATTACATCTCAATAAGGCACTTGCTGTTGAGATCACTGTGTAAGCAAATTCCTATGTAATACATTGATGAGATATCTATGAAGGTTAATGCCCTTGCTGAACAGATCTGTGTACAGCCTAGTTACATGTTTCATTTATCATAAAATAGCATAGACTTCTCACCAGATCTTGCTCCAACACTACCAGCAGAGGGCATGACCCTCCCTCCCCCAAGATGTTTACACCTTGATACGTATGCTGCGTTGTATAATGAATTGTTACTCAAATGCTTTATTGTGTATTCATTGTATTTTTCACTCTAAATACACAATAAAAGATTGTTTTTAAATCTTATTAAGGGTTAATATGCCTGTTGCAAAGCACAGTGTGTAACATGCAAGTAAATGTAAATGTAAATGTGGGTGTACTTGTAAAGCGCACTGCGACTCAAAGGAGTATCCTGGCGCTGAAGACCGCTGGGGAACCCGTCCTGGTTTTCCCTGTGAGATGGTCCCTTTCTGGGTATCTCCAAGGTGAAACCAGGCATCCCCGGCGTCTGTGGGGGGCCGTTGTAGAGATGAGGCAAGCTTAATGCCCAGAGTTGCCGAGTGTGCTCCCTGGTTAGAGTAGGCACCGAGGCGAGAATTATAGAGTCCGATTTGACCCTGGTCCACAACCCTGCCGCGTCGGGAATTGAACCCTGGTCCCGGGCCGTTCTCTGCTTACGGGTCTGCCGCCTCTAACCAGTGAGCCACACCACTCCACACAAGTATGTATTCTTGTGTGATAGCTTTGTGTTTTAAGTGGACAGCTCAGTGGGTTATTACTTTTTTGTGTGGTGAGCCTTGTATTAGTAAATGTATCCTAATAATGACTCATAAAGATGCATCTGAAATTCTAATAAATCTTACATATGTCTTAGTTTGGAAATTTCAAACATTACACCAAATGATGGATGGGTCAAACATCTTCCACCTCCATCATGAAGCATCTACCCTAGTTTACCTCTTGAGTAGTTATGAAGTGACAAGCTCTGATAGATCTGCCAGCCATCAGGTGGAATTTCCCCAAATATTTGACTTTCCTCCTCCATGGATTCTGCCACTTTACCTCTGCTAACCAGTGCTAAAGTGCATGTGCTCAATTCTTTAAACAGGTGATGTTGGCTTATCCCCAATTGGCATATTTAATATCCTTTAAGTCCCTAGTAAAGTGGCACTACCTTTGCTCAGGGTCTGTAAATTAAATGCTACTCATAGGACTAAATCACTGATTGGGACACCCACTGAAGTAGCCCTCGGAACATTTCTAAGCCTGTCAGCACAGAATGTGTAAGCTCATTTAAACTTCCATTTGAACCTGGCAAAATAAACCTTTTATCTAGGTCCAAACCTTCTTGTTTAATACAAATAAGACACCCCAGGGTAGACCGTGGACAGCCCTGAGGGCAGGGTGCAGCGTTGACATGTCCGGGTGGTCAAAAACCCTTAAATTCACTTTTTTCTTCTGCAAGGCATACCTCTTCCACAGGATAGCATTGCTGTTGCACTATTAGTTTTAATAAGCTGTAATTTCTAAATGGGAGCAGGTAACCAGTTCATGTTTGGTGGTTTTGGAATTGTATTGAAAAATTCTAACTTATGATTAAGTCAGATTTTAGGTTACAATTTTGAAAATACCACTTTTGGAAAGTTGGCATTTTCCTGCCCTAGCCATTTAGTGCCTGTAACATTTCTCTTGGTCACATGACTGGGTGTAGCTGACAGATGGGCTTTGTAGGTTCCTCCTAGACAAGCACACACACTAGAGAGCTACGGTGTGCCTAGTAGTTTCCATCACTGGCAGGATTAGAGAGTGGTGCTGGACCCAGCGCTAGTTACACTTGAATAGGCTGTGTCCTGACTCCACCCTAAGGGCTGCATACTCCCTGTAGTTAGTTTGGAGCCAAGGCAGGGAAGGCAGGATCACTGAGGACTTTAGAGGGAAACATCTAGAAGCTCCTTCCCACTTTTAATGCACAGTTTAATATAAATACTGGACCTCAGACGCTAACTCTTCAGTACACTTCTGGATCTGTAGATACTATACCAGGAAGATGGACCACTGCCCTGCTATGCTGACCTGCTGTCATCTTGCCAGAGTGAGAAGGACTGGATCTGCATCTGTTGAACCCAGGACCACAAAGTGATTAAATGGTCTTAATAGAGCGACCCCTGACCCTCCTGGTAGGTCGCTCCCCCTCCACGCAGCTCTGCTGTGTGCCCCTGCCCCTGCTGCCGCTGCTAAAGACTCGCTGTGCCCATCCGTTTTCTCTTCTTTCTGTGTCACTTGTTTTTCCCCTCCTTTGTGCCCCGTTTTTCTTTCTGTGCCACTCATTTTTCCCCCTGCTTTGTGCCCTGTTTTTTCTGCTCTGTGCCACTGTTTCCCCCTCTTTTCTGCCCAGTTTCTCTTTCTGTGTCACTTGTTTTCCCCCTCCTTTGTGTCCTGTTTTGTTCTGCTCTGTGCCACTGTTTCCCCCTCTTTTCTGCCCCAATTTTCTTCTGTGTCACTTGTTTTTCCCCCTCCTTTGTGCCCCGTTTTCTCTGCTCTGTGCGACTGTTTCCCCCTCTTTTCTGCCCCGTTTTTCTTTCTGTGCCACTCGTTCTCCCCGCTGCTGTGCCCACTGCGGCCCTGCCCCCCTTCCCACTCGCTGCTCCCGCCTCCCAGCTGCTCCTCCCTACCACCTCTTCATATATGCCAGATGCTGCGCAGCCGCGCCGCTAGCATGCCGAAGGCGCACCTCAGGCAAGCCCGTCTGTGCCCGACCGTGCCTGGACAGCGCCCAGCGCCAGAACCCCTGGCCCCCGCGAATGCCACAACACCAGACTGCGATACGACGCCAGCACCCTCCATGCACTCAACACCGTCCGAGACCGCAGCTTCTTCCCGGCCACCCCGAAATGCTCCCATGGACCTTTCTCCTGCCGCACCTGCAGCTTCACCTGCGACAGAGCCACCAAACCACCAAGGACCGGACCCAACCACCTCCACTGCATACTCCAAAACACCCGCTCTGCACGCAAACACGCCGTCGAGCTCTGGGACCTGCTCGACACCTCCATCCCAGACGTTGCCTTCTTGAACGAGACCTGGTGAACGACATCGCCATAGCCATACCGGACGGCTACAAAATCACCCACAGGGATCGCGCCAACGGAATCGGAGGAGCAATAGCCATCGTCCTCAAGTCCACCCTCAAGGTCACCACCCACGCAGACGACACCCTCAACACCGCCGAACACCTGCACTTCCGGATCCACACCGACCCCAACACCACCCTCAGAGGAACACTAATCTACAGACCCCCCGGACCCTGGGCTCAGTGCAGCGACTCCATCGTCGACCTCGCCAGCACTCACGCACTCACCTCCACGCACTACATCCTCCTCGGGGACCTGAACTTCCACCTCAATAACAACAACGATGCCAACTCTGCCACCCTGATCGACAACCTCGACAACCTCGGCCTCAGACAACTCGTCACTGCACCCACCCACGCTGCCAGCCACATGCTAGACCACATTTTCTCCTCAGGCACCCACGTCACCTTCGACCACACCACCGAACTCCACTGGACCGACCACTGCTGCATCCATTTCACCTTCAAGAAACCAACCACGCACCACCGCACCCAAAAGCTGCCTCGCCGCTGCTTGAGCAAAGTCAACAAAGACCAGCTGATCACCACTCTCGCCCAGAACCCACCCACCGACCCCACCAACCCAGACGCCAGAGCCCGCAACCTCAGACAGTGGATCGATGACTGCGCCAACACCCTCGCCCCGCTCAAGAGACCCTCCAACAGCCACACCAGCAAGAGAGCCACCTGGTTCACCGACGAACTCCAGATCTCCAAACACGCATGCTGGAAACTGGAGAAGATATGGCTCCACAAACGCACACCGGACAACCACGCAGCCCACAAGGACACTACCCGCAGACATCACCACCTCATCAGATTAGCCAAGAGATCCTCCTTCAAAGACCGCCTGGATAACAACGCACATGACAGCAAAGAGCATCCTAAAGGAACTCTCCAACCCCAGCGCCAACACCAACGACATCCCGCCCTCACAAGAACTGTGCGACTCATTAGCCATCTTCTTCCATCGCAAGATCGCTGACATCCACACCAGCTTCAACACCACGACCGCACCGACTAAGCCAGACTCCACCTCCCCTGTGAACACCACCAGCGCCAACCGCCTGACCTCCTGGTCCAACGTCAATGACGACGAGACACGCAAGGTCATGAACTCCATCCACTCAGGATCTCCGTCAGACCCGTGCCCACACCACGTATTCAACAAAGCAGACGCAGCAATCGCACCCCAACTACGGAAGGTCAACAACATCTCCTTCGAAACAGTGACATTCCCGGAAAGCTGGAAGCACGCCGAAATTAACGCCCTCCTCAAGAAGCCAAAGGCGGACCTCAAGAACTTCCGGCCCATCTCCCTGCTCCCGTTCCTGGCGAAGGTCATCGAGAAAATCATCAACATGCAATTGGCCCACCACCTCGAAGGCAACATCTTGGACCCGTCCCAGTCCGGATTCAGACGAAACCACAGCACCGAGACAACCCTCATCGCCGCCAACGACGACACCAGGCGCCAACTAGACAATGGCAAAACATCAGCCCTCATCCTCCTGGACCTGTCAGCTGCCTTGGACATGGTCTGCCATCACACTCTAAAGACATGCCTCCTAGAAGCCGGAATCCATGAGAAGGCCCTTGACTGGACCACGTCCTTCCTCACCGGCAGAACCCAGAGCGTCCGCCTCCTACCCTTCTGATTCAAAGCCACTGACATCATCTGTAGCATCCCCCAGGGCTCATCCCTCAGCCTGACGCTGTTCAACATCTACATGGCCTCCCTCGCACAAGTGGCCCGCCATCACGACCTCAACATCATCTCCTACGCCGACGACACCCAGCTCATCCTCTCCCTCACCAAGGACCCACACACCGCCAAAACCAACCTCCATGAGGGAATGAAGGCCGTCGCCGACTGGATGAGGAACAGCTGTCTGAAGCTGAACTCGGGCAAGATGGAGGTCCTCATCCTCGGACCCTCCCCCTCAGTCTGGGACGACTCCTGGTGGCCGACCACACTGGGAACAGCACCGACACCCACCGACCATGCACGCAACTTAGGATTCACCCTCGACTCCTCCCTCTCTATGTCTAAGCAGGTCAACGCCGTCTCCTCCTCCTGCTACAACACTGGACTACGGCAACGCACTCTACCAGGAATCCCAGCCAAACAACTACGACGACTACAACGCATCCAAAACGCCTCCGCCCGACTGATGGCCAATGTCCCTCGCCGCAACCACATCACCCCCCACCTGAGAGACCTACACTGGCTCCCGGTCGACAAGAGGATCACCTTCAAGCTCCTCACCCACGCACACAAAGCACTCCACAACGCCGGACCAGCCAACCTGAACAGCAGACTCAGCTTCTACACCCCCACCCACCAGCCTCGCCCTCCCCGCTGTGCCCCGCATCCAACGAACGACCTCCGGTGGCAGATCCTTCTCCTACCTCGCCACCAAGACCTGGAACACCCTCCCTACCCACCTACGGCAGACCCAAGACCTACTCACCTTGAGAAGACTCCTCAAGACCTGGCTCTTCGAGCAGTAGCGGCACCTCCCCCCTCCCTCAGCGCCTTGAGACCCTCACGGGTAAGTAGTGCGCTTTACAAGTACTCTGATTGATTGATTGATTGATTGAATGGGCCAGTTGGCGGCCATCCTGACTTGGGCCTCAGGGACAGTAGCCTCCTGTAATCTTGAACTCAGCGCTTGGACTGTGCCATTTGTGAGTCTACCCTCTAAAGTGGTGCCACCTCAGTCCCGAACCCTTGTAAATGGGCCTAAGGTGCTCTGCCAGGCTTTGTGAATCCAGTGGAAGGGATGCATCTCCACTGCTTCCAAGGACAACTCTGAGCAGAACTGATGTTTGCCACTGCTGAGTGGATCAGTACCGCGACAAAGAGCTGTATTGCATCTCAGCCCATTGATGCATCGGAACTGCCAATGTGCGATGCATTCTTGGTGCAGGGCTTCTCATCCCTAATGGACAGCAGCCTCGAATACGATGCAGAGTGGAGCATCGCAGCCTCTTAGCTCCTCAGAACCGAAGCATTGCCCAGACAGTGAAACCCTATCTTGAATATGGAATTTGCATGCAAGCCCTCATAAATAGTATCGTCAAAGACCGCGCAGTATCTTGCACCTCAGTGTTGCTGGACCTCAGAACTGACGCATCCCTTCAGTTTGGCGATGCATCTTTGACTCAGAACCACACAATGCTTTGCAAACCAGGATTGAAGGTACCTTGTTCAGCAGGCCTAACTGGGTTCCTGTAGCTGGCCCACGCTCCATCAAGGGTTGACCGGAACCTGTTACTTTGTCCTGGTCTGGTGTAACCAGGTATCCATAGTTGACACTTTGTGACTTTTGATTCTATTTTTGCTGAAATCTTAAAACCTGCATATCTCTGGTTCTATTTATTTGATTTTTGTTGATTTTATCTTCTTTTATTTATAAAAATGTACTGTAGTTTTCTAAACTGTTGTGGAATCCTTTTGTGGAGTGTTTTCACTCTATTACTGTTGCACAATTAGACATTGGTTCTGAGGTAAGCCTGACTGCTCTGTGCAATCTATCCAAGGGTTCAGCACAGGTTAATTTAGGGTTTGCTTGTGACTTTACCCTGAGAAGAATTGTGGTTGCTGCTTAAGAAGGGTTTCACCACCACTCAATCAGTAACCTAATTCTTACAAGCTCTTTCTAAGGAGCTTAACAAACAACTGGATGAAAAATCAATGGCATCAGAAGGGGGATTGAAAACGATAATTTTAGGTTCAATTGTTTTTATTGTCATAGAGAGCAATGAGTCACAGCATGGCAGACTACATAAAAAAGAAACAAAACTAACTCCCTTCCCAACCCCCAACCCATCCAAGTCCCTCCCTGGATGCTCCTGACCCCCTACACCTGTCTTATTCCCATCAGGGCCAGTTGAATGTCATGTCGCTGTAACCCATACAAGTTCACTAGGATGTTGTGCCTGGTGGTGCCAGTGGAGTGGATTCTTGTGGGGGTTACGAGAGCTGCAAAAGGCGCAAGTACTTAGGGCAGGTGAGTTCCCTCAGACCAGTGCCAAGTAAGGAAAAAGACTGGTGCCAAAGATCTGCAAAAGAGGCCCCATCTCCCTGTAGTGAAAGAGTTATGCGTTTCATGCCCAGAACGTGCCATCATTTGTGCAACCACCCCTGGTATGTAGTTATTCTATTTATGCCCCAGTGGGATATTATGTTTTGCAATGCTTCCCCAAGGGCTATTCCCATTTGTCTACCCTTGCGCGACCTGAGGGGAAACATAAGTGCGATGGGTAGGACCAAGACGACATACACCGGGAAACACGGTATCTGTGTGTTGAAATGGTTGTCTATGTCGCCTAAAATTTGGTTCCAGTAGGGTGAAATGACAGGGCATTCTCCTAGTAAGTGTGTCAGTGTGCCCACTGTGTCACATTCCCTCCAGCATTGCAAAAAGCGATTGGGATTGTGTCTGTGTAGTCTGGGAGCGTAAGGTACCAGTAGGTGACTACTTTGGTCGCTGTTTCAATGCTGGAAATGTTCCATGCGTGTGTGGTAGTAAATGTCGCCCCATTCATTCTGCAAAAGTGTTCGCCCCAATTCTACTTCCAAACACCATTGCCCTGCTAAGGAGGTCACCATTTCTTGGGGGCACAGAAAGTGATAAAGTTCAGTGATAAGGTGTGAGTTGGACTTCTTGGTGTGGAGCCATTTTTCCTATGGGGTTAGTGGTCTTTGGGCCCCTAGTCGCATTGAGGGGTGCATCAGCCAATGTCGTATCTGATGTAAGTGGTATCGCTCGGACCATGGCAGAGACGAGTTCGGAACGAAGATCTTTGAAGGTCAAAGGACCCTCCAAGTCAAAAAGGTGTCCTATTGACCTACACCCTTCTCTATCCCAGCATTGGAAAGCCCTCTGATCTAGATCTGGGGTGAATTCCGCATTTTTGACTATAGGTGTGAGGGGTGATGGGAAGGAAGTTAAGACATATCTTGTTGCAGTGTTGTCTTATACCCTCAAAGTCGTGTGAGTGATTGGCGAGCCATATAAACCAGCTGGGCATTGATTCTTGTGAAGGAAAGGGATCCCCCACAGCGCCTGACCTGAGATCGCTCTTTCCATAAACAGCCAATGTTTCTCCGACTCACTATGGGACCATTCTACCAAAACACGCAATTGGGTAGCTTGTAGTATCAAGCTATATTGGGGACTCCCAGTCCTCCCTCTCGAGAGGGCCTGTAGCTCAATTCCTTGCTCATTCCAGCCTTTTTTTCAGCCCACATGAACAAACAAAATTCCAGCTGAAGCGATTTAATAATACCAGTGGGAGGCTTCACTGGGAGCATTTGAAAGATGTATAATATCTTGGGTAACACGTTCATCATGAGTGCTGCTACTCGGCTAAGCAAGGGAAGGCTGAATGGCTTCCAGAGGCACAGATCTTTATGAACCTGGGAGAGAAGATGCTTATAGTTCAGGGTAGCCGTAGCACACGTGGACACCGTCAGCATGATCCCCTAGATATGGAATTGATTCCGTCTCCCACTGAAGTGGAACAGGACGCGCAAGGGTCTCCCGGGTGGAAGGCCGTTGGGAAATCCCTAGGACTCACGATTTCGTAACGTTGACCTGGAACCCAGAGCCCTCCGCAAAGCTCTCGAGTTAAGCGAAAAACACGGGGATGGAAGTCTGGGGTTTCTCCAGTGCAGCTTCTGCTTCATCTGCATACAGACTGATAGTGTGAAGGTCCCCCCTGATTCTAACCTCAGAGAACAGCGGGTTCTCCTGCACCCTCTGGGCCACGGGCTCAATGTAAAGAGCGAAGAGCAGGGGACAGAGTGGACACTCCTGCCTCGTGCCGCGGGCGATTGGGAAAGAGTCGGAGGAGCAGCCATTCACCCGCACCGTGGCCATGGGGTGGCTACAGCTGCTGAATATCCATTTACAAAAACAGTTGCCCATCCCAAACCGTGCAAGGGTGGTCTCCAGACACTTCCAATGTACTCGGTCGAATGCTTTTTCAGCATCAACCTATAGCACCACACGTTCCTTTTTCTGGTGTTCAGCTTTGTCGAGAAGGTAAAGTAGCCTTCATGTGTTGTCACTTCACTGTCTGGTGGCCACAAAGCCAGACTGTTCGGGATCCAAGCAATCCTGGCATCATTGGACCTAGCCCTGTAAAGAGCTTTAAATCAGTGTTTAAAATGGATATTGGTCTGTAAGAGGCACAGTGTTGAACATCCTTGCCAGGTTTTGGAATCACTACAACCGAGGCCATTAGCATCGTGGGCGGGAATGTCCGAGGTATTGCCTACCTCATTGAAAAGCTGGGTGAGAATTGGCGTCAATGTTGTGCAAAAGGTCTTGTAGAAGATGATGGGGAACCCATCAGGGCCCTGGGACTCAAGAGGCTATAGCTGTTATCACCTCGCCTATGTGAATAGGGCTCTCCATGCTGGCTGCCTGATCCGGTGTTAGTCTGGGGAGAATTGCCCCCTGTGCGTAGGTGAGAGAATCTTGTTCTGAAAGGTGTTGGGCTGTGTATAGTTTTGCATTAAAATCACGGAATGCTCGCGTTATGGCTGTGTCATCTGAGAACTCATTGCCAGACTCGTTGAATACTGTATGCACGGAGGCTGATTGGCGTTGGACGCGGAGCTCATTAGCCAAAAGGCGTCCGCCACTATCTTCCCCATGTAGAAAGAATGTCGCAGCTTAAGGGCTGCAAACTCCGCCTTATCCAAATCTAGGCGAGTGAGTTGCAGGCGCACTGCCTCTAACTCTCGCCATACCCAGGGGTCCCGGTTCAGACTTTAGAAGGATTTCATGGACCGCCAGATTACTGCCCTGCTGCTTGAGGCCTGCCTTGGTCCACAGAGGACTGCCATGTTGCTACCAAAATACTGCACCGCTGGTTGAGACCCGCCTTGCTTCCCAGAAGATTGCCCTGTTTCTAGAGCCCAACATCTCTGCTAGAAGAGAACTGCACCATCTCCTTGAAAGCAGGACAGCTAGATGTGACTCTATGGTTTAATTGGGCCTCCTGTGTGAGCTACAGGAGCATAACGAGCTCCAGAGACCGTGAACCCTCACCTGGTCCCTCTGCTAGAGTTAGTCCTTACAGCCTCTAAATGCTGCCCCCTCGCCCATCCTGCACCTTTAGAAGTGGTGTTAGAGGTGCTGCTCCCACCTACTCTTAAATCTTTTGACTTCAAAAACCTTTCACCACAAAGTGCTAGAAGAACCAGCAGAAGACTGGAACCTACCTGCCAATCGAGCCACCCAAGGTGCATTGCTAGTTGGTTTGACTTTGCAGTAGCTCCAGCTAATTTCTTCACCTCAGCAGAAAATCCTGTTCACCTGGATTTCTCAGTGATGGCATCTGGCCTTGTGGAGCCCTTTTTGCCTACATCTTGTAGCTTTTTCCCGCTGGAGGTTTTCAACTCCCAAAAAGTTGTCTAAGCTGAAAGGAAATAGTCTTCACCGGGCTCAATGTCGATCAGCTCTCCATCAACAATGCCAAACTCCTCAGCCTGGATGTATGACGTTACAACGCATACTTTTACAACGCCTACCTTTACAACACGGTTTTTACCACGCATACCATTACAATTCATAGCGCTTTGGGGTGCTGGATAGTGAATAGTTTAATTTACTATTCCAACTCCAAATTAACATATTCCCTATCCTAGAGCGCCCCCCAGAGCAATGCGTTGTAATAGTTTGCATTGTAAAAGTTGCGTTGTAATGGTAGGTCGTTGTAAAAGTTTCGTTGTAAAGGTTACATACCCCTCAGCCTGGAAATTAAGCTTTTTCTGCTCAGAGCTGTTTATTGCCATTGTCATTTGCTTCACCAAGACTTTACCCAGCGCTCCCCAGCGATGACAAATCCTCTTTGGGCACAGCCTACTGCCTTGCCCCATTGAACCTCACCTTTTCCTTCTTCTTTTCTTCAAATGTTCTTCTCAGTCCAAAGGTAAGCCAAGACCAGATCCAATCCACCTTGTGTATCTGACTTGTGCTCCATTGCAGTAAACCCTAACTTTTGACCGGTCTTGCGCAACCAAATACCCATGGTTGGTACTTTGATCTTTTAGGCTCTAGATTTTACTGAAAACTTTTAAAAATCATAACTTCAGTTGTGCTGATTGGATTTGTTTTGGTGTAATTACATTTATTAAAATGTATCTACATTTTCTACGTTGGGTTGGGATTTTTCTTGTCTTGTGTTGCACTTCATTACTGTTTATATGCTGCATAAATACTTTACACATTGCCTCTAAGTTAAGCCTGACTGTTTTTTTGCCAAGCTACCACAAGGGTAAAGAAGATTAATTTAGTAACTTTTAAGGTTTTCTCTGACCGGTATTGTGACTGTTGCCTCGGAAGGGCCCACCTCCCTTCCCCTCAACCAACAACCCAATTGCCCACAACAGCCTTATAACATTCATTTTGTAGATACGTGACACCAAGATCTGGATGTGGCTGTGGTCAGTCTCACCAGGAAAAATGGAGCACCCTCTTTTACAACGCAGAGCAAAACTTCAGAGAAAGTAGTACCCAGGAGAAGGGACAGGATAGAAAGAAGGCACTGTTGAGAGGAGAGTGGCCAAGGAGAGTGTGGGAATAAGATAAGGAAATACTGAGAACAGAGCAGGCAGGGGGAGAGACAGTGAGAGAGCATGCACTGCTGCACGTAGAGGGGGCCAAGGGAGGAAACGCATTAGAGCAGGAGATTTGTAGGCACGAATCTTTGGAGGAAGAGGGAGAGCAATGACTGCTGAGGAAAGAATGTCCAGTCCGAAAGGGAATATAAAGAGTAAGAGCAACCACTGCTGGGGAGCAAGGAACTAGAGAGTGGAAGGCTGGGAAAGCAGGCATTGCTTGGGACAGACTGGAACTCAGTCAGGGCCTGACTCTCACACAGGGGCATGCCCTTCGCTTTTTCATCCTAAGGTATCAAAAGAGTGAGTCTTCAAACTGTTAAATATTTAACAGCTTTCACTATGTTTAATTGGTTTTTCTTTTCTGAGTTGCAATGTGCAATTTTTCCACCTAAAATATACATTATTGCAACTTTCATTTGTGCTCACCAGGCATTTGAGAAAATAGATTCACCAAGTCCTCGAGTATTTCTTTCCTTAGTATTATACCTAGTCACTTTCGGCGAGCAGTAGACTCACTAAAGATATCCTGGTGCTGCATGACCCATCTACCATCAACCAAGAAGCACTGTTGGTAAAACTGCCCATATTGTAGTTTAGAACCTTTATATTTGAGCAAAAACAAAGCTACCGCCATAGAAAAAATGATGTGCAAATCATTATCCTGAAAACTTCATAATGCCAAAGACAAAACGCATAAAACAAGAGACTTGAGATGATGCTCAGCCATGAGAAACATCTGGTACCTAAGGGTATTCCAATGTATATTATTTACTCTTATGTTACAGCCAGTCACCAATTACTGATATTGCACACTTGTAAACAGCTTCCAACGACGTATTTTTAAAAATGTTATTCTGGTATATTTATATAGCGTAAACTCCACCCGAAGGCACACAAGTCCTTCATATGAGCACTAGCTGTATTATGCAATTATTTTTTTTTTTGGGGGGGGGAGTTGCACAGGGAGATTAAGAGATTTGGGTAGGAAGGTGAGCCCTGACGCCGAGACTCACAGCTGATTCCCAGTTGCAAAGTCGGCGCTATGATGTAATGCCAGATCCCTTTGCTCTGATTTTTTCATCAAACAGGGAATGCAAAGGGATCAGCACTCACTACAAAATTTCAAATAATCCACGGTATGACATAATTTCTGTCACTAATAAGGTTAACACTACCTTCTTTGTTAGAGATCACCAGTTTTAATCCTGAATTTTCACGTCAAATATAACTCTATTTCCTCAAAGCCATAAAAGTTTGATGAAATACAAGAAATATATAGGTAAAAGAAAAGTGTGACACATTATTACATTGTTAATGTGGAAGTTGTCACAATGCCAAGTATCAATCGACATTGGAACCCACAAACTGTTAAAAATAACAAAACATTCAAAAATTGATAACACCAATACCTGTGCATCACTATCCTAAAATCAATATAAAAGACATAATCATTTTATGACAGTTCTGCTCTTCGCCCACAACCGCCCTAAAATTGTTGCGACTGCACAGGTATACAGTATCCGAAGGGTCCGATTTAAATAGCCTCAAAGCAATGCAGTGGCTCAATTTATCCAATTGTCTGCAAATGGGAGACAGAAGTGCAGAGTGTGACTGGATATTAGCTGAGCATGCAAACAGCAAATGTGGCAAAGACTCTTTTTGATCAAGACAGAAAAGGTAAATCCGAGAGACAGAGTCCAACCATCTTGCAGTGAATGATTTCAGATGGAGCGTCGCTACTTTACATTGATTGTGTCTAAAGGCCCCATAATTAAGTCGTAGTACTACTCTAGGTCATACACTGATTTAAACATAAAAAATCCCCTCTCAGTGAAGTGCCTGCAACATTTTGCTCTTCCCTCTGCAGTATAAATTACCAATACTGTTTTTTAGTGTCTCCTAGGAGGGTATTTGGGGTTCATTAGGGGTTCAGTAGTGTCAAATATCCCTAAAGCCTAAAAAAACAGACAATGTTTTGGTTGCGGTCAACCAGAGAATGTTTTAAATTCTATCTAACTTAATAATGACTTGTAAGGCCGCAGCATTTTGAGCAAGCTCTGGGGAAGGCCATCATCTTCGTCAGAATAACATGGACCAAAGGGGGACATTAAGGGCTACCTTTTTATCTCCCATTTAAAAAAATAGAAGGTGCAATGGTGTACTTCGTGGAAGGGAAATCAGTGATCTTAAAACAAATTCTCTAATTGCTCCAAAACTGAGACGTCACCAAAGCCCCACAGCTCAGCACCATATAGTGCTGAGCCAAGGGCCTTGGGCTCATACACCTGTGAAGCTGGCACTATTGGCTTATTGAAAGAAGCCTGGTGTTCTTTGAGGACGGCACCAATAGTCTGTCTGTGCTTCAAGCAAGCACTACTGATATGTGGACACCATGACATATTGGCTGACAATTTGATTCCTAGGTAATTAAACACATTGTAGTGTAGTTCCTATATTCCCAATAGGCTCTGTGCATTGGAATAACATAAAATATAGTTTAGACGTAGGACTGAGGTCATCTAGGTCTCTACTGAATATGTTAGACTTAATTATGAATGCCAGCTAGCTCAGAGGTCACTAGAAACTTTCTCGAGTGAACAGGAAGGATTTAACTTTCCTGAATAGACAAGAAGGGATTCGTTTCTGACAACCGCATAAACATGACAACTTTGCTCCCTCAGAATAAAGAGAATATCTCCAGAGTCGTGTGAAAATAATAGACAGCTATTTCACTCAGTCAATCGTGCATGCTTAGTTTCACCAGAGTGCAGAGAAATAGAGAGACAGGCGTTTTCAATAAAAGTTGTTATTTATTGAGCAGTCCTCTTTCTCATGCAAGAGAAGTGAATTGCCACAATTGCAATACTTGTCATAAAGTAAAGTGCGTACAGAAAAAGGAGTATTATAAAATAATACTGTAAAAGCATTGATATGGTTTCTGAGCCATATGATACTTAAAATGGATAAAATACATAAAACGATAAAAGGTTGATTAAATGTGCTCAACTGGTGTTTCTAAAATACGCCTACCCCGGTGTACCTGACCTAAGCCTAATACGTGGGAAGGAGTAAGTAAGTTAAGATAGTTTTGCCAAGAATCTGCTTCAAGAATTCTCTTAAGGATCTAATCAGCTCCGTACCTTGTTTATAGAATGAAGGCGGTCTTGTATCTCTTTCTCAGGACTCGATCTCCCAGCAACCCGCAAGGGTGACTGGAAACACTGGAGCTGGATTTCTCGGCAGGAGAAAAGACAGCGTCTCTCTCAGTGCGTAAAATGGGAGGGTCGGCTTCCTTCAGCACTCGCATCAGCTGGGCGTCAGGCAAGTAGATAGCTGCTCTGCTCCAAATCACCGTGTGTTTGCTTAAGGCAAATGCTGGTATATTTATACCTGAAAGGTGCCGGGTTTGACGTAAGGTTGGACATAAGACGTCACTAAGAACTTACAGTTCTTTCTGGACTCCAGGAGTTCTTGCACAAATCAAAACAAAAGCAGGGGGAATTCCCGGGCTGCTAGAGGCTTGGTTTGTTTAAAGAACGCGTTGTACTTTCTAGGAGTCTATGGGAGTAGCCTTGGCGTATTTGGACTGCATTGGCTATGACTAAATATGGATATGATTCTTATGCCTTTATAAGGATATTATTTGTTATAACCACATAAGGGCATGAATCGGGAATATTTAATTAGGGTCCTAGATACGTTTACAACAACATCAACCCACTCTAGGACCTTAGCGCCAGGCATCAGCTTTTCCTTACCTTTTTTAAGGTTGCTAAACAGCGTACATTTTGTTTTGTCTGCGTTGATTTCTAAGCCACAACTTGACAAAGGCTAGCTGTGCATTTTTTTCACCCTCTTGAGGCGGAAGCCGGGAGGTCCTCCTCTACAGACTTTACCTTGAGCATTTCCATTGTAATAATTGTATTCTGTTTGATTTAAAAAGCGTCTGAATTTTATTTCGTGTTTGGCATTTTAGCTTGATTTTCGAAGCGTTTTACCCTGCCAGACATCCCTCCTCACCCTTCCACCACTCGGGCCACTCTCAGCTGAGTATAGATGCTGAGAGATCGGTCCCGAGGAGACAAAGTTTCCACAGCGGCCATATTGGGGGTGTTTCAGCGCTCTTCCGCGCTCTAGCTGACTATAAAAGGGGACGGCCTCCCTCCGCGCAGCGGACGCGTTCTGCGGATGCGCCGGAACCACGCTGGAGTCATGCCAGAGTCCTGCCCTTCTGCTCCTGTCAGCGCCAAGGAGGCGCCAGGGGCCATGCATAATGTCCCCCTTCCTAGAGGCCCCAGCCTGCCTGGGGCATGTCTACTCTCTCTGAATAACCTTTTTACTCATTGCCATGATGTGCTGAAACCTGATACATGGGATGGCCCGGTCTGCTGTCAACATTGCAAGGTGACACTTTGCCCGGAGCCAGCATCCAAAGGGAAGCCACGACCCATTGTTCTACGAGGGGGGCTTATTAACGCATGGTCAATGTGCAAGAATGCTCAACATATTTATGACCTGATTATCGAGGGGGATTTAGACTGGCTCCTCATCACTGAAACCTGGTTAAAGGCCTGGTGTAATCCGGACATAGCAGTGGCCCTTCTTCAAGGGTTTTTAATCCAGCGTCTGGATAGGCAGGAGCAACGGGGAGGAGGGCTGGCTATTATTTACCGCGACACTATGACATACACTACATATGAGTTGCCAGACATTAAGGTGGCAGAGGCTATGGCCTTTTGTCTAAATATCCATGACTCCTTGATGTTTTCTGGTGCCCTGGTATATCGTCCTCCGGGTCAACCTAAAGAATTCCTGGAGAGCATTGGGGATGTACTGAGCGATCTTACGCTCAGATTCACCCAATTCACGTTGCTAGGGGACCTCAATCTTCATTTAGATTTCCCTAAAAAACCAGGGGTAACCTGTTTTATGGATATAATTAGTGTCCTTGGCTTAACCCTGTTGACGCAGGAACCCACACATATAGCAGGTCATATATTAGACTGTATTTGTTCCAACTCAGACATCCTGACCATTAAACCCCCCTCTGTCCAAACCTGGTCAGATCACAAATGTATCCCTTTTGACCTTGTATTAAAACATAATGTCCCAGTAAAAGTCATAAAAAGAACAGTGGGCAGTCATAAACCTGACTGGAAAAAATTACTTACCCGGCCAGATCTTTTGGAGAAAGTAAGAGAGAGTAAACCCATACTAACTGAGCACACCTCGACAGACAATCAGCGGTTTTGCGAGTGGATCATGACACTAAGTAAGCAGTCAGAGCCAATGAACTTAAAAAACTAAGGTGGTATTAAAAATAAAAAGAGCGCCCCATGGTTCTCACTAGCCCTGAAAGTAGAGTTAGGTGAAGTAAGATCATTGGAACGTAGGTGGCGTAGGAATTACGGAGCTGATGCTCGTAGTATTTATAAAGTAGCCCGTAGGCAGTACCACCCCTCAATTCAATTGGCGAAAAAAAGCTTACTTCTTAGAGGCAATTGCCTCCTCTGAAAATGGACAGAAAGACATATTCAAGATTGTAAACAGTTTCACAAATCCTAGAGCACTTTTACAGGAAATTCCCCCTTCCCTGCCTCTCTGCAACTCCATTGCTAATTACTTCGAAAAGAAAATTCTAGACATTGTTAAGGATTTTCCCCAACCGATATTGACTTCCTCTGATAAGGAAAGGGTGGAGCTAAGCAGGGAGAATAATTTTAACATGACCGGCTTTAACGTATTTGCCCCCATTTCCTTAGAGGAGTCACATCAGGCCATTTTATCTAGCAAATCTGGATCTCCCTTTGACCCCTGTCCTACTCTGTTCCTAAAAGCTTTGGTCAAAGAGGTAAATCCTATCATTAATGGCATCATCAACTCGTCACTTGTCACAGTTGAGATTCCCTGTGATTGGAAATTAGCAGCTATTAAGCCCCTTCAGAAAAAATCTTTACCTGATCCGACCATTCTTTCTAACCTGAGTCCCATTTCATTGATTGCATTGGTGTTTAAATTGACCAAATCTTTTGTTAACAAACAACTCCCGAAATTCCTAGAAGATAATAACATCTTGGACGCCAACCAATCTGGCTTTAGGTCCAAACACTCTACAGAATCCGCCCTCCTGTTTACGGCAGAGACCCTGCGAATCGCTATGGATCAAGGGAAGAAGGCCGTCCTGATATTACTTGACCTATCGGCGGCCTTCGATACGGTCTCACATACAATCTTGGTTGACCGCCTACTTAATTCAGGGATAGGAGGAGTAGTGCTGATTTGGTTAAAAAATTTCCTCAGCCAACGACGTCAACTCACGGTACTGGGAGAATTTAACTCTGAAGAAAAATCCATCAGCACAGGGGTCCCTCAGGGCTCTAGTCTGAGCCCTGTTTTCTTCAATCTATATATGGGCCCCCTGATTGAGCTTATCTCTTCTTACCAGATCAGCACAATATCTTACGCTGATGATACGCAGCTTATCCTGGTATTGGACAGGGAGCTGCCTGAAGCTGAAGAAAATCTTAAAAACTGCCTCACTGCTACATTTGAGTGGATGAAGATCAACCATCTCAAATGTAATTCGGGGAAAACTGAAATCTTACCTTTCGGTCCCCAAAATTTGTTCTCCCCCAAACAATGGTGGCCTGAAGATGCTGAAGCCCCTCCCAATACCATCTCCTTCGCCCGTAATTTGGGCGTTAAGTTTGATGACTTATTGTCATTCAAGCAACAAGCAACTGGCGTGGCTAGCACTTGCTTCCATATCATCAGAACTCTTAGGAAATTTTTTGACCTTCTCCCACTGTCAGCAAGGAAAACGGTAGCGGTGGCGCTTATAACATCAAGACTGGACTACTGCAACAGCCTGTATGCGGGAGCGAGTAAATCTGTGCTCCACAGGCTGCAGATGGTCCAGCATGCCACCGCTCGCCTGGTCCTTGGCTGGCCCAGAAAGTCATCTGCCTCGGCTGCACATAATGCCCTCCATTGGCTTCCAATACATAAGCGTATTCTATTTAAAATTCTAGTCATCACTTTTAGAGCTTTTCATTTACAAGGGCCCAGGTATCTGTCAAAAGGCTTTAAACGCTATCTACCCGTTCGGAGTTTGAGGTCCTCTAACCAGAATCTATTAGTAACTCCAAAATTCAGGCTTGTTACCAAAGGTGGGAAATCTCTTGCTGTCTTGGGTTCCAGAGCATGGAACAAATTGCCACTCCAGCTCCAGCAAATCTCTACAGAATCCCACTTCAGGAAAGCCCCGAAGACCTGGGTTTTCTCTCTTACTGATGCTGCTTGTAAAGCTCTAGTGTAAAGAGTGTAGTGTTTTTCGAACTGCTTCAGCCAACCGACCTGTTCCATCTGGGTTGGTATTAAGCTCCAAGATGCTCCTTGGAGTGGTAGTAGCGCTCTAGAAATGTATTTTTACATTACATTTACAAAAGACAGCAAATTTGAAGAATGTTCAGGCCACTCAGAGTTTTCGATATTAAAAGAATGTCAAATATACGGATCTTGGTGTTAGCTATAACAGGGACATCCACTGGGCAGTCAAAAAGATAGTCGCCCAATCCATTTAGATACAAAGTGAAGAGAGTGGGAACTAGTACACACCCTTGCAGAATACCTTTCAGCACTGGGATCTTGTCGATCAGTTGGCCCTGTTACCCCCATCTGACAAAGGCGAAGTTATTCTCATGAAGCTTAATCAGTATTTACGGAATATTGTGAGTCATACCCATCGCCTTCAAAACCTGCCACAGCCTCAAGCATGGAACCAGGTCAAAGACACATTTTAGATTGAAAGAAGCAACAAATAAGTTGCCCTTGCTGATCAGATCAATCTTCCAAAACAATTAGGATAAACCTAGATTCCTACTCAATCGTAGAGGTTTTGGCTCTGAATCCCACTTGAAGTTGGCTTATAATATCCCAATCTGATACCCACGTTTGATTTCATACCAGAACCAAACGAGAATAGACTTTGTTAACACAACAATAAGACTAATGAACCTATAATTCATATATACTGGTATAACTTCGGCGCCCTGCCAAGATTCTGGAATAGATGTTCATATATAATGATATTTTGTCGCCCTTCATATATATTGGTATAACTTAAGGCACCCAGCCAAGATTCCTGAATAGATGTTTCCCAGAGCAATCACATTTGATAAAGCTACTATATAGTCAGCCTAGGCATCAGCATTATGAGCAAACAAATAAAGAGGAATGGCAACTGGGCCTGGAGCCCTTCTCCTCGCCAATGTTGACAGTGAGTCTAGAGCTTTCTCTCTAGAGAATGGGGAAGAGGTAACATTCTGGAGGCTACTATACAATAATAATAATGAGTTTTGTAGAGCGCAAACAGCTACCTCACAAGGAGGTGTCCCGGCGCTGAGAGAACAGAATGGCCAAGAGTTGTGTGGCGGAACTTAGCGTTGTGAAGTGAAAAGCCAGGTTTTTAACAATCGTTTAAAACAGGTTTCGGAAGGGGCCTGTTGTAGAGCAGGAGGGAGAGAGTTCCATAACCCCGCCACATTGGCCGAGAAGGTTCTTCCCCCAATCCGTGCCCTTCGCACTCGAGGGACCACGATCTTCACCCGCCCGTTGGAGCGGAGGGTCCTTGATTGATGATACCTGGGGAGTCTAACTTTCAGATAGTTAGGGCAGGTGCCAAACAGGGACCTAAAGGCCAGCGTCAGGGTTTTAAACTTGATCCGACTGGCCACTGGGAGCCAGTGCAGAGCCCGAAGATGCGGAGAGACTGGGTGTTTGAAAGGAATACACCTTAGCAGTCTCGCAGCCGCATTCTGCACCGTCTGATGGCGCTGGATTAAATAACGGGGGAGGCCCAGATAGAGTCCGTTAGCGTAGTCCAGCCTCGATGTTACTGTGGTGTGGACTACAGTTTTACGACACTCTACTGGCAGAAGTCTCAAATCTTATGCAGGTTCCTCAGCTTAGTTAAGCAACATCCAGCGACTTGCCGAATATGGGAGGCGAAGGAGAGGCTGCTATCCCAGCGGACTCCCAAATTTTTTGCGCTCTGGCTTGGCGACAGAGGCGTACCCATTTCCACCGGCCACCAAAGTTCTGCAGGGGGGGCAGCCCTTTGCCAAAGAAGATAACCTCAGTCTTCTCCGCATTCAAATTAAGTTTATTGGCGTTCATCCATCTGGCCACATCTCGGAGGCACCCCTTGAAAGTTGCAAAAGCCTCCTCCGACACCTCCGAGTATGGGAACACCAGCTGGGTGTCATCAGCATACGAGATTGCTTTGACCCCCCAGTTTGAAATAAGTGTAAACAGAGGAGCCAAGTAAACATTAAATAGTAGCGGGCTTAGTGCCGACCCCTGGGGAACACCGCATTTTATCTTGGAGGGTTTTGAGACAATCTGATCCAATGCCACCTTCTGTGTTCTCAATGACAGGTATGACTGAACCCAGCTCAATGCTTGATCTTTTAGCCCTATCTCAGCCAGCCGTTTTAAGAGCCTAGCATGATCCACCGTATCAAAGGCGGCCGACAGATCCAGGAGAACCAGCATCGCTGATTCCCCGGCATCCATCGACCACCTCACTGATTCCGCTACTTCAATTAGTGCAGTCTCCGTGCTGAAGCCCGGTCTAAAGCCCGATTGAGTCTCATGTAGGACGTCATTGTCCTCTATGAAATTATTCAGCTGAGATTAACAGAGTAACTTTGGTGCCAGGAACTACCTTCTCATAGTACAGGGCAGCAAAATGATTAACCTATTCTGAGGGTGGAAAATGGTTTTGCGGTTCTTCCCCCCTGGGATTTGTACAACTGGCAACCAAGTGAAGTGCGAACAGCCTCTGGATTATCATGCTTCCGCTAACTCCTGCTATCCATTATTGTCACACTCCTTCTTTGCATTCAATATGCTAAGTTTGTATTACTTTCTGATGGCTGCAATCATGGATGGCCTTTTCAACTTGATCGCCCTAGCTAGATTGCGCCTCAGGTGCCCACACTCCCTGTTAGACCACCCATTGTCTTTTATTTGGGGGGCTTCTTCTTAAATCCTAAAATAAAGTGCAATCCTCGCAAAAATTCTTTTTGCAACACACTTAAAGTCTAGGTGGTCTTCTTCCTTTTCCATACTTTTTGCAATGGTACTCCGAGTTGCCTGAACATCTTTGTCGATGTTTGACAAGATTTCTCGCTTTCCATACCCTGATGCCATTTGAGGCGACATCTCTCATATATATGTACAACTATTGTATACTTATCAAACAAAGCTAGCAGCCTAAGACATAGAGGGTCTCTCTCCAGTCTTTCCTACTACCTGTACTACCATGTCACCCACTCTGGACCACAATCTTAAGTCGATGAGGATGTAATCAATTCGCATTTTGGACAAATGGTTTTTAAAAGTGTATACCCCCTTGGTATCGTAATTAGTACGACCATTAGTAGCCCGACCCCCAATTCAATGGAGCGCGCTATCATCTGAAGAATGGCTTGGGTCCATCTTTTGATTGAGTGAGGCTCCAGCTGGGGGATAGCCCAAGATTCTTTCTCCTCAGCAGTGATTTCAATATCATCCCTGACTAGGGGCTCAAATGAAGAATTAAGTCCCCTGCAATGATCATATATAAACTTGAACAAGACTTAGCAGATGAGACTCTAGGGCTTGAATTGTCCCCGAAGTGTGTCTACCCTTCACCACATGTGCATATATGTTGAAGATCATCACACCATGGTCCCTCGCCCTACTTACTTCAATGCCTAGTATGTCAGTACAATCAATTGTCAATCAGAAAAACTTACAATTTGGGAAGGAATTCACCCATATTGTTAGACCACCCATAGGTCTTACAAACTTAGTAGGCTTAGCTGAAAAATTAAAAAGACAAGTTGTGAGAAGTTGGCCTGGTATATGCTGTCCACTAATTAAAGTGGGCAACTTGCACCAGTCCAAACAACCTTTATGGTGATTTAAGAGGTCAAAGATGACCTTAGAAAGCTTTCCAAGTAGTAGCTGTTGAGAGCAGCCTTCAGGCTTAGTCTTGAAGGAATGTTAAGTAGATTATATTACCAGAATGCAATCTTATAGTATTGGTTAAAGGAAAGGAGAACCACACAGTAGTGATACAAATATGTATTTATTAATATAACACTATCTAGTATGACACAGTATCTCCTACATGGACATAACCACAAAGCACACACTACTGGAGCACAGAAATGACAGTAAATAGCACTAATTCACAGTGGGCCCCAGTGGGGGACCAAACCATATACTAAGTGAGTGGTATAAGAACCACAACTCAAGTCAAGACAGTGTCAAGAGGACGTAGAATCGCTGGGACTCCAAGGAACCACCCAAGGTGAATACATAGGGACCCCACTGAGGACGGGTGCAGTGTGGGAACACTGCACAATTGTACGGGAAAGTCACGGTGGAAGTTTCAGAGTTTAAGGACCCTTCCCAGTGGACTTCAAAGAAACCCAGTGGAAGACAGAAGGTTGTAGAGCCACCCCACCTGTGGATACTGAGATACCCAAGTTATCTATCCCAGGGAAGCCGGGTGCATAGGTCTGAAGTGGTGTCGGAAACCACAGTCAAACCCAATGAAGGACTTGGAAGAAGAGCTGCTGCTGGAAGGAAGAAAAGTGTCAGTTGGAATCCAAAGGTGGATTCTTGTTGAGAAGTACCTGAAAGCAGAGGGGACAGAGTCTGGGTCACTTGTGAGTGACCAGGGGCTTGGTAGACGAAAGTTCACCGATGTCGGGTGCTTCAGGTGAGTGGATGGAGTCCTTGACTCTGTAGCCACAGGGACCAAGAGACGTCAAGGACAACCAGGAGCTGGATATGAGCTGTCCCATGAAAGATGTAGAGTGCCGAGGGGTCGGGGTCTGGTAGGAGCACCAACAAGCCTTGGCAACGGCAACCCACGCAAAAGGTCAAGAATGGTTACGGCTCAGACCAGCAAGATCCAGGAGACTCACCACAGCAAGAGGAGTCCTGGCAGGCCTGGAGCAACCAGGGGACCCCAAGAAAAGAAAAGTGGACCCTCAAGTGGACCCAAAGGCCGGAGGCACAGGAGTCGCGAGAGGACCTCAAGCGTTTCACCAAACAACAGCCCACAGAGCTTTCGGTGTGAGGAGGTCAAAGCTCTTGGTAGGAAATAGTGTCAGTAGTTGGGGCTACTCAGAGCCCAATGAACTTGCAAATGAAGACAGTGTACAGAGGTTCGGGTATTGCAGCCCCCATGAGAGATACTAGCCTAAAAATTGGTAAGAGGACAGCTTGGGCCTCGAGGGACATAGAAACCCACCTCCTGTGTTGCTGGACCCTTCAGAGTACGTAGGAGCTTGGGATCAGCAGACTGGTCAACAATGATGAGGTGCCTGTGAATGCAGGGGAGGGACTCCTTCACTCCAAGGTAGATATTTTTTGGTTGTCCTTGATGCTACACAGGTCCTGCATGTATCCTGTATGGTGAACGGGCACAGACGATGCAGCAGACTGAGTGGGAGACAAAGATACTGTAGCCTGCTATAAAATAAAAGTAAACTTTAACTGGTGAGTGGCTAAAGGGTAACCCATGAAACTTAGGTGATGCGAGATATTACAGCAATGCGTGAGCCATAATATTTGGTATCCCCATAGTAACTGATGTTGGAAAGCAAAAGGAAAGGTGCTATTTAGCATAGAAATACTGTGCTCACCCATGCAACATAAGACCATGTCAAATTTAATCCTGGGAAGTTCTAACCCAAGAAACATAAGCAATACCAAATATCATAGCTGGTATAGGCCATTATATATGTTATCCCCTAAGGGAACCAGACGTACAATTTTGTGGAATGATGTCAAAAGATACTGTAGTCTGTTATCAAAGAAAAGACAACTTCAAGTGGTCAATGGCTAAAGGGTAACCCATGAAACGTAGGGGATACATGATATCACAGCAATGTGTGAGCCATAATATTTAGTATCCTCTATGGAAACCTGATGTAAAACCTTGTGGAATTATGTGAAAAATATGAAAAGATACTGTAGTCTTCCATCAAATAAAAGACAACTTCAATTGGACAATGGCGAAAGCGCAAGTCATGAAACATAGGGGATAAGAGATATTGCAGCGATGCATGAGCCATAATATTTGGTCTCCCCATAGTAAACGAAGTTGGAAAGCAAACAGGAGAGTGATATTTGGCATAGAAATACTGTGCTCACCCATCCCACATAAGACCATGTCAAATTGAATACTGGTATATTCTAACCCAAGAAACACAGGGGATACCAAATATAATAGTTGGTATATGCCGTAATATATGATATCACCTAAGGGAACTGTACGCACAATCTTGTGGAATAATGTACAAAATGTGCATAGATACTTCCGCCCCAATTTAAGCACCGAGACGGCGCTTTTGGAGGTGTCTGAGGCCATTAAAGAGGCGCGGGATTCGGGAGGCAAAGCCATGCTCGTAATGCTGGACTTGTCTGCCGCCTTTGATACCGTCCCCCATGAGGGTCTCCTCATCAGACTCCATGAGATCGGTCTGAGGGGGACGGTGCTTAGTTGGTTTAGATCATTTCTGGCTGGCCGCCGACAAATGGTCTGGGCCCCACCCAGCTCCGCCGTGATGCCGCCTTTGGGAGTCGGAGTTCCACAGGGCTCTGTGTTGAGCCCGACGCTCTTCAACATCTTTATGACCCCTCTCGCGGCATTGGTGGAGTCTTATGGGGCCCAGATCGTATCCTATGCCGACGATACCCAGCTCCTCTTTACGTGCTGAGGTACTCTTCTTCGGCTGCCCTCACGATCCAGACTGGCAGGAATGGTGGCCGGTTAATATGTTTCCTCCAGCACATTAGTCCCAGCTAACTAAGAATCTGGGAATTAAGATGGATAATGGCCTGGCGTTAAGATCTCAGATCCTTGGTCTTACGGGAACTTGTTTTGGCCTGCTTAGGATGCTGCGCAAGTTTCTTCCTTTGTTATCAGTAGACCATAGGAAGTTGACGGTGCAGGCCTTAATTGGCTCAAGATTGGACTATTCCAACGTCCTGTATCTTGGCCTGCCGGACTATCTTCTGCAACGTCTCCAGGTGGCCCAGAACTCGGCCGCGCGGGCCATTTTTGGCCTATATAGGCGTGCCAGAGTTTCGGGACTCCTGCAGTCGCTCCATTGGCTGCCTATCCGGAAACGGATAGTGTTCAAGGCCTTGACCCTGGCCCATAAGGCTCTCCATGCTTCGGGGGCAAAATATCTCCAAAGGAGGCTTGCCTTTTACCATCCGACCCGATCTCTGAGGTCTGAATCTCTGTTCCTTGCGGCGGTCCCTCGAGTAAAAAGGGCCCGGATTGGGGGGCGCTCTTTCGGGCTGTTGGCACCACAGATGTGGAACACGCTGCCTTTGGCACTTCGCAGCACCTCTAACTTGCTGATTTTTAGGAAGGGCCTTAAAACCTGGCTTTTTGCCCAGTAGTCCGTTTCTGTTTCCTGTTTCACTTTGCTCCATTGTGTTGTGTTACTCTGTGATTGGTTTTAATAAAAGCGCCGGGACACTCTATGGAGTAGCCGTGCGCTATAAAAGACAAAAATAACATAACATAACATAACATACTGTACCCTGCTATCAAATAAAAGACAATTTCAAGTGGCCAATGGCTAAAGTGTAACCCATGACACATAGGGGATATGAGATATTAGAGGAATGCATGAGTCATAATATTTGGTATCCCCATACTAAACGATGATGGAAAGCAAAAGGAAGGATGCTATTTGGCATAGAAATACTGCGCTCACCCATCCAACATAAGACCATGTCTAATTGAATCCTAGTAAGTTTGAAACCAAGAAACACCGGGATACCAGACATTATAGCCGTTATAGCCGTTATAAGCCATTATATTTGGTATCCCTTAAACAAATCAGTTGTAAAATCTCATGAAATGATGTAAAAAATGTAAAACGTTACTGTAGTCTGCTATCAAACAAAAGGCAACTTCAAGTGGTCAATGGCTAAAGGGTAACTGATTAAACACAGGGGATACAAGATATTACAGCAATGCGTGAGCCATAATATTTGGTATCCACATTGTAAACGATGATGGAAAGCAGATGGAAGGTTGATATTCGCCATAGAAATACTGTGCCCATCCATCCAACATAAGACCATGTCAAATTGAATACTAGTAAGTTCTAACCCCAGAAACACAGGGGATACCGGATATTATAGCCGGTATAGGCCATTATATATGATATCCCCAAAGGGAACCAGAGGTAAGTCTTGAGGAATGCTGCACAAAATGTGAAAAGTTACAGTAGTCTGCTATCAAGTAAAACACAACTTCAAGTGGTCAATGGCTAAAGGGTTAACCCATAAAACGTAGGGGATACAAGATATTACAGCAATGCTTGAGCCATAATATATGGTATCCCCACTATAAGAGGTGTTGGAAAGAAAAAGCAAGGGTGCTATTTGCTGTGGGAATACTATGCTAATCAATCCAACTTAAGACCATGTCAAGTTGAATACTGGTAAGACCTAGCCCCAGAAACACAGGGGACACCAGATATTTTAGCCGGTATAGGCCATTATATGGGCTATCCCTTAAGGGCACCGGCTGTAAAATTTTGTGGGATTTATGTACAAAATCTAAAAAGATACTGTAATCTGCTATATAATAAATGGTAACTTCAACTGGTGAATGGCTAAAGGGTAACCTATGAAACATAGGGGATACAAGATATTATGGCAATGTGGGAGCCATAATATTTGGTATCCCCCTAGTAAATGATGTTGGAAAGCAAAAGGAAGGGTTATAATCAGCATAGAAATACTGTGCTCATCCATCAAACATAAGACCATGTGTAATTGAATCCTGGTAAATTCTAAACCAAGAAACACCAGGGATACCAGATATTATAACCGGTGTAGGCCATTATATTTGGTATCCCTTAAGGGAACAGGATGTAAAATCTCGTTGAATGATGTAAAAAATGTGAAAAGTTACTGTAGTCTGCTATAAAGAAAAAGGCAACTTCAAGTGGTCAAAAGCAAAAGAGTAACTCATGAAACGTAAGTGATACAAGATATTACAGCAAGGTGTGAGCCATATTATTTGGTATCCCTTTGTAAACGATGTTGGAAAGCAAAAGGAAGGGTGCTATTTGCCATAGAAATACTGTGCCCATCCATCCAACATCAGTACATGTCAAATTGAATACTAGTAAGTTCTAACCCCAGAAACACAGGAAATACCAGATATTATATCCGGTATAAGCCATTATATATGGTATCCCCAACGGGAACTAGATGTAAAATCTTGAGGAATGATGTAAAAAATATGAAAGGTTACTGTAGTCTGCTATCAAGTGAAAGGCGACTTCAAGTGGTCAATGGTTAAAGGGTAACCCTAGAAACATAGGGGATACAAGACATTACAGCAATGAGTGAGCCCAAATATTTAGTATCCTCTAAGGGAACCAGACGTACAATCTTCTGGAATGATGTAACACATCTGAAAAGTTACTGTTGCCTGCTATCAAATAAAAGACAACTTCAAGTGGCCAATGGCTAACGGGTAACCCATGAAATGTGGGGGATACGAGATATTACAGCAAGGGGTGAGCCATAATATTTGGTATCCCCATAGTAAACAATGTTGGAAAGAAAAAGGAAGGCCACTATTCGGCACTAAGTACTGTGCTCACCCATCCAACATAATTGAATACTGGTAAGTTCTAACCCAAGAAACACCGGGGATACCAAATATTATAGGTGTATGGGCCAATATAATGGTATACCCTAAAGGAACCATACGTACAATCTTGTGGAATTATGTGAAAAATTTGAAAAGATACAGTAGTCTGCTATCAAGTAAAACACAACTTCAAGTGGGCAATGGCTAACGGGTAACCCATAAAACATAGGGGATACGCGATATTACAGCAATTCGTGAGCCATAATATTTAGTATCCACCTTAGTAAACGATGTTGGAAAGCAAAAGGAAGGGCGCTATTTGACATAGAAGTACTGTGCCCACCCATCCAACAAAAGACCATGTCAAATTGAATCCTGGTAAGTTCTAACCCAAGTCACACAGGGGATACCAAATATTATAGGCGGTATGGGCCATTATATAAGGTATCCCCTGAGGGAACCGGACGTACAATCTTGTGGAATGATGTGAAAAATGTGAAAAGATACTGTTTTCAGCTATCAAATAAAAGACAACTTCAAGTGGCCGATGGCTAAAGGATAACGCATGAAACGTAGGGGATACAAGATATTACAGTAATGCGTGAGCCATAATATTTGGTTTCCCCATAGTAAACGATGTTGGAAAACAAAAGGAAGGTTGCTATCTGGCATATAAGTACTGTGCTCACCCATCCAACTTAAGACCATGTCTAATTTAATCCTGGTAAGTTCAAACCAAGGAACACTGGGGACACACATATTATAGCCGGTATAGGCCATAATATTTGGTATCCCTTAAGGGATCCGGATGTAAAATCTGGTGGAATGATGTAAAAAACAGTGAAAAGTTACTGTAGTCTGCTATCAAGTAAAAGGCGACTTCAAGTGGTCAATGGTTAAAGGGTAACCCATTAAATGTAGGGGATACAAGATATTACAGCAATGAGCGAGCCATAATATTTAGTATCCCCTGAGGGAACCAAAAACGTACGATCTTCTGGAATGATGTAAAACATCTGAAAAGATACTGTAGCCTGCTATCAAATAGAAGACAACTTCAAGTGGCCAATGCCTAAAGGGCAATCTATGAAACGTGGGGGATACAGCATGGCGTGAGCCATAATATTTGGTATCCCGATAGTAAAGGATGTTGTAAAGCAAAAGGAAGGCCGCGATTTGACATAGAAGTACTGTGCTCACCCATCTCTCATAAGACCATGCCAATCGGAATACTGGTAAGTTCTAACACCAGAAACACAGGGGATACCAGATATTATAGCCGGTATAGGCCATTATATATAGTATTTCCTAAGGGAACCGGACATGCACTCTTGTGGAACAATGTAAAAAATGTGAAAATTTACTGTAGTCTGCTATCAAGTAAAAGGCGACCTCAAGTGGTCAATGGCTAAAGGGTAACCCTGAAATAGAATGTAGGGGATACAAGATATTACATCAATGCGTGAGCCATAATATTTAGTATCCCCTAAGGGAACCGGATGTAAAATCGTGTGGAATGATGTAAAAAATGTGAAAAGATACTGTAGTCTGCTATCAAATAAAAGACAACTTCAAGTGGCCAATGGCTAAAGGGTAACCCAAGGAACGGAGGTGATACGAAGTAGTGCAGCAATGCGTGAGCCATAATATTTGTTATCCCCATAGTAAACGACATCGGAAAGCAAAAGGAAGGGTGCTATTTGGCATAGAAATACTGTGCTCACCTGTCTAACATAAGACCATGCCAAATTGAATCCTGGTAAGTTCTAACACAAGAAACACAGGGGTACCAAATATTATAGCCGATATAGGCCATTATATATGTTATCCCCTACGAGAACCGGACATACGATCTTGTGGAATAACGTAAAAAATGTGAAAAGATATTGTAGTCTCTTATCAAAGAAAAGACAACTTTAAGTGGTCAATGGCTAAAAGGTAACCCATGAAACATAGGGGATACGAGATATTACAGCAATGCATGAGGTATAATATTTGGTATCCCCATTGTAAACGATGTTGGAAGCAAAAGGAAGGGTGCTTTTTGCCATAGAAATACTGGGCTCATCCATCGAACATAAGACCATGTCAAACAACACTGGTAAGTTCTAACCCCAGAAACACAGGGGATACCAGGTATAATAGCTGGTATAGGCCATTGTATATGGTATTCCCTAAGAGAACCGGACATAGAACCTTGTGGAATGATGTACAACATTTGAAAATATACAGTTGTCTGCTAGCATATAAAAGGCAACTTCAAGTGGTCAATGCCTAATGGGTAACAAATGAAACGCAGGGGATACAAAATATTACAGCAATGCGTGATCCATAATATTTGGAATCCCCATTGTAAAAGATGTTGGAAAGCGAAAGGAATGGTGCTATTTGGAATAGAAATACTGTGCTCACCCATAGCACATAAGACCATGTCAAATTGAATACTGGCAAGTTCTAACCCCAGATACACAAGGGATACCAAATATGATAGCTGGTATAGGCTATTGTACATGGTATCCCCATAGAGAACCTGACTACAATCTTGTGGAATAACGTAAAAAATGTGAAAAGATACTGTAGTCTCTTATCGAAGAAAAGAACAACTTTAAGTGGTCATTGGCTAAAAGGTAACCCATGAAACATAGGGGATGCGAGATATTACAGCAATGCATGAGGCATGATGTTTGGTATCCCCATTGTAAACGATGTTGGAAGCAAAAGGAAGGGTGCTCTTTGCCATATAAATACTGGGCTCATCCATCGAACATAAGACCATGTCAAATTGAACACTGGTAAGTTCTAACCCCAGAAACACAGGGGATACCAGATATAATAGCTGGTATAGGCCATTGTATATGGTATTCCCTAAGAGAACCGGACATAGAACCTTGTGGAATGATGTAAAAAATGTGAAAATATACAGTTGTCTGCTATCATATAAAAGGCAACTTCAAGTGGTCAATGGCTAAAGGGTAACCCGTGAAACATAGGGGCATGACATATTACAGCAATACGTGAGCAATTGTAAACGACATTGGAAAGCAAAAATAAGGGTGCCATTTGGCATAGAAATACTGTGCTCACCCGTCTAACATAAGACCATGCCAAATGAAATCCTGGTAAGTTCTCACCCAAGAAACACAGGGGATACCAAATATAGCTGGTATAGGCCATTATATATGGTATCCCGTAAGAGAACCGGGCATACGATCTTGTGGATTGATGTAAAAAACGTGAAAATATACAGCTGTGTGCTATCATATAAAAGGCATCTTCAAGTGGTCAATGGCTAATGGATAACAAATGAAACGCAGGGGATACAAGAAATTTAAGCAATGCTTGAGTCATAATATTTGGTATCCCCATTGCTAACGATGTTGGAAAGCAAAAGGAATGGTGCTATTTGGCATAGAAATACTGTGCTCACTCATAGCACATAATACCATGTCAAATTGAATACTGAAGTTCTAACCCCAGAAACACAGGGGATACCAAATATTATACCCAGTATAGGCCATTATATATGATATCTCCATAGAGAACCTGACGTACAATCTTGTGGAATAACGTAAACAATGTGAAAAGATACTGTAGTCTCTTATCAAAGAAAAGACAACTTCAAGTGGTCAACGGCTAAAGGGTAACAAATCAAACTTAGGGGATACGAGATATTACAGCAATGCATGAGCCATAATATTTGGTATCCCCTTTGACAACGATGTTGGAAAACAGAAGGAAGGGTGCTCTTTGCCATAGAAATACTGGGCTCATCCATTGAACATAAGACCATGTTAAATTGAATACTGGTAGGTTCTAACCCCAGAAACACAAGGGATACCAGATATAGTAGCTGGTATAGGCCATTATATTTGGTATCCCCTAAGCGAACCAGTTGCAAAATCTTGTGGAATGATGTACAGAATGTGAAAAGATACTGTAGTCTGCTATACAATAAAAGGCAAATTCAATTGGTCAATGGCTAAAGGCATGGGCGTCCGCAGACATTTTTCCAGGGGGGGGCAACATTTTTACTTCATCACCATCCTCCGACATGATTGAGCACAAGTATTAAATAAACAAATAAAAAAATCTAATAAGACAAAGAGCTTAAATAAACAAAGAAACCCATGGGGTGGGAGAAAAATCATGTGAGGCTTCACAGCAGATTACCTGGCAACCACAATGAAACAGAGGAAAAAACAAACAAGCATTGGCATAGCCAATAGGTCTCGCCTTTGGGACCTTATAAGTGTTTAGCCATGCAACACTTGAAGTTGTTGCACCAAGGATATTGTACTAGACAACTAAACACTTATAAGGTCCCAAAGGGGAGACCTATTGGCTATGTCAATGCTGTTTTTTTTTTTAAATGACAAGCAGTGCTATATGGCTCTGGCTGCCACTTAGTCAACCACATCCCACGTAGATGCTGCAGCCATCTTTGAATGGTTTTAAAGCCAATTCAAAAGCTGTCACCAGTGTATGTGAATCCCTATATCAACTGTGAGACTGCTCTCCTGCTTCCCAATTCTGTTAAATACAAATGATGTAAAAAGAACATCCCTTTCTGAGCTGCACGGCTCATCCTACCCACGTTTCATGCGCAGATTTGAAATACTGATGGTTTGGGCTTCCCGGAATTCAACTATTTGAGAGGTAGACAGGTGTAGAGAGGTAGAGAGAGAGAGGTGTAGAGAGGTAGAGAGACAGAGGTAGAGAGAAGTAGAGAGAGAGGTAGAGAGAGAGAGGTAGAGAGAGAGAGGTAGAGAGGTAGAAAGAGGTAGAAAGAGGTAGAGGTAGAGGTAGGGAGAGAGGGAGAGGTAGAGAGAGAGGTAGAGGTGTAAAGGTAGAGAGAGAGGTATAGAGATAGAGGGAGAGGTAGAGAGAGAGAGGTAGAGAGAGAGAGAGAGGTAGAGGGAGAGAGGGAGAGAGAGAGGTAGAGGTAGAGAGGTAGAGGTAGAGAGAGAGTGGGAGAGGTAGAGAGGGTGAGAGGTAAAGAGATAAAGAGGTAGAGAGAGAGGTAGAGAGAGAGGTAGAGAGAGAGAGAGGAAGGGAGAGAGGTAGAGAGAGAGATAGAGAGAGAGGTAGAGATGGGTAGAGTGAGAGGTAGAGTGAGAGGTAGAGAGAGAGGTAGAGAGGTAGAGGTAGAGGTAGGGAGAGAGAGAGAGAGAGGTGGAGAGGTAGAGTAATAGAGGTAGAGAGAGAAAGAGGGATAGAGAGAGAGAGGTAGAGAGGGAGGTAGAGAGAGAGAGAGAGAGAGAGAGAGCAGTAGAGAGAGAGAGAGAGAGAGAGAGGTAGAGAGAGACGTACAGGTAGAGCGAGAGAGAGAGAGTGGTAGAGAGAGAGAGAGAGAGAGAGAGAGAGGTAGAGTAATAGAGGTAGAGAGAGGGGTAGAGAGAGGTAGAGAGGTAGGGAGAGAGAGAGAGAGAGGGGTAGAGGGGGAGGGGGAAAGGTAGAGAGGGAGAGGTAGAGAGGGAGAGAGAGAGGTAGAGAGAGAGAGGTAGAAAGAGGTAGAAAGAGGTAGAGGTAGAGGTAGGGAGAGAGGGAGAGGTAGAGAGAGAGGTAGAGGTGTAAAGGTAGAGAGAGAGGTAGAGAGATAGAGGGAGAGGTAGAGAGAGAGAGGTAGAGAGAGAGGTAGAGGGAGAGAGGGAGAGAGAGAGGTAGAGGTAGAGAGGTAGAGGTAGGGAGAGGGTGGGAGAGGTAGAGAGGGTGAGAGAGGTAAAGAGGTAGAGAGAGAGGTAGAGAGAGAGAGGAAGGGAGAGAGGTAGAGAGGTAGAGGGAGAGAGGTAGAGAGAGGAAGGGAGAGAGGTAGAGAGAGGTAAAGAGAGAGGTAGAGAGAGAGGTAGAGATGGGTAGAGTGGGGTAGAGTGGGGTAGAGTGAGAGGTAGAGAGAGGTAGAGAGAGAGGTAGAGAGAGAGGTAGAGAGAGAGGTAGGGAGAGAGAGAGAGAGAAGGGTAGAGAGGTAGAGGTAGAGAGAGAAAGAGGGGTAGAGAGAGAGAGAGGTAGAGAGAGAGGTAGAGAGAGAGGTAGAGAGAGGTAGAGAGAGAGAGAGAGAGAGAGAGCAGTAGAGAGAGAGAGAGAGGTAGAGAGAGACGTACAGGTAGAGCGAGAGAGAGAGAGTGGTAGAGAGAGAGAGAGAAAGGTAGAGTAATAGAGGTAGAGAGAGTGGTAGAGAGAGAGAGAGAGAGAGGTAGAGAGAGAGAGAGAGAGGTAGAGAGAGAGGTAGAGAGAGAGAGGGGTAGAGAGGTAGAGGTAGGGAGAGAGAGAGAGGGGGAGAGGGAGAGAGGTAGAGGTAGAGAGATAGTGGTAGAGGGAGAGGGAGAGAGAGAGAGGTAGAGAGAGAGAGGTAGAGAGGGAGAGGAAGAGGGAGAAGAAGAGAGAGAGGTAGAGAGAGAGAGGTAGGGTGGTAGGGAGGTAGAGAGATAGTGAGGTGGAGATAGAGAGGTGGAGAGAGAGAGGTAGAGTGAGAGGTAGAGTGAGAGGTAGAGTGAGAGGTAGAGTGAGAGGTAGAGTGAGAGGTAGAGAGAGAGAGGTAGAGAGAGAGGTAGAGGTAGAGAGAGAGAGGTAGAGAGAGACAGAGGTAGAGAGAGAGAGATAGCGAGAGGTAGAGATGTGTAGAGAGGTAGGTAGAGGTAGAGGTAAAGAGAGAGAGAGAGAGAGGTAGAGAGAGAGGTAGAGAGAGATAGAGAGAGAGAGGTAGAGAGAGAGTTAGAGAGAGAGAGGTAGAGAGAGGTAGAGGTAGAGAGGTAGTGGTAGAGAGGTAGAGAGAGAGAGGTGGAGAGAGGTAGAGAGAGAGAGGTAGAGAGAGAGGTAGAGAGGGAGAGAGAGAGAGAGAGAGAGGTAGAGAGAGGTAGAGAGAGAGAGAGAGAGAGAGAGAGAGAGAGAGAGAGAGATAGCGAGAGGTAGAGAGGTATAGAGAGAGAGGTAGAGGTAAAGAGAGACATAGAGAGAGAGAGGTAGAGAGAGAGAGGTAGAGAGAGAGGTAGAGGTAGAGAGAGAGGTAGAGAGAGACAGAGGTAGAGAGAGAGAGATAGCGAGAGGTAGAGAGGTGTAGAGAGGTAGGTAGAGGTAGAGGTAAAGAGAGAGAGAGAGACGTAGAGAGAGAGGTATAGAGAGGTAGAGAGAGAGAGGTAGAGAGAGAGTTAGAGAGAGAGAGGTAGAGAGAGGTAGAGGTAGAGAGGTAGTGGTAGAGAGGTAGAGAGAGAGAGGTGGAGAGAGGTAGAGAGAGAGAGGTAGAGAGAGGTAGAGAGGGAGAGAGAGAGAGAGAGAGAGAGGTAGAGGTAGAGAGAGGTAGAGAGAGAGAGAGAGAGAGAGAGAGATAGCGAGAGGTAGAGAGGTATAGAGAGAGAGGTAGAGGTAAAGAGAGACATAGAGAGAGAGAGGTAGAGAGAGAGAGGTAGAGAGGTAGAGAGAGAGGTAGAGAGAGAGAGGTAGAGAGGTAGAGGTAGAGAGAGAGAGGTAGAGAGAGACAGAGGTAGAGAGAGAGAGATAGCGAGAGGTAGAGAGGTGTAGAGAGGTAGGTAGAGGTAGAGGTAAAGAGAGACAGAGAGACGTAGAGAGAGGTATAGAGAGGTAGAGAGAGAGAGGTAGAGAGAGAGTTAGAGAGAGAGAGGTAGAGAGAGGTAGAGGTAGAGAGGTAGTGGTAGAGAGGTAGAGAGAGAGAGGTGGAGAGAGAGAGGTAGAGAGAGAGAGGTAGAGAGAGAGAGGTAGAGAGGGAGAGAGAGAGAGAGGTAGAGAGAGAGAGGTAGAGAGGGAGAGAGAGAGAGAGAGAGAGAGAGAGGTAGAGGTAGAGAGAGGTAGAGAGAGAGAGGGAGAGAGAGAGAGAGAGAGAGATAGCGAGAGGTAGAGAGGTATAGAGAGAGAGGTAGAGGTAAAGAGAGACAGAGAGAGAGACGTAGAGAGAGAGGTAGAGAGAGAGAGGTAGAGAGAGAGAGAGAGAGAGAGGTAGAGAGGTAGATTAGAGATCCTAGCATTCCCAGAGCATTAAAGGCACTACTCATTTGTAACGTCATTCCTTTCACAGCACATAACTAGGGCCCTCAAATACAATAGGATGTTGTGGTCATAAAGCTTACAATTTGCAGCATCACAGTGGTTGCTACTGCAAAACCCCTTTTTAGAGTTGTGTATAACCTTCATGATTGACAAAAGGGGTTCTGCATCTTACTTCATATTGGAATTTGGAGGGGCAGTGGAAAGGGTGCTATCTTCAAATTGCAATTTACAATGACATATCAATGGTTTTCAAACGCAATGGCAGTCGCAAACCGTTGATCTGATACCAACACTGATCTGCAGTTGGTACAAGATTCAGAAAAGAAAAGTTGGGACAGTGGGACAGCTTTACCTTCGTGAATCATCTCAGGCGACAGTGAGTATAGACAGTGGTCCAGGGGCTGCACTCGATACTGCAATGAACATGAGGGACTGCCCCTTTGGAGCTCAAGGCGTAAACTCTTTAATCCATCTCATATGCAGACCCTTCTGTAATACTAGTGCTTATGGTGCAAACAGGCATATAGTGTGTGGTGCAGACACTTCTGTTCAGTTTTAACTATTTTTCAGTTCTCAACAAAATATTTTAATTCATATTTTGGTTTCCATTGTTAACTGTTTTTTTAATATATCCATTATTTTATTTTATTTTAGAAATAATGGATATATTAAAAAGCGTATAACAACAGTTAACAATGGAAACCAAAATATGAATTAAAACTGATTAATACCATGGAAAAGAAATTGATGAAACTTTAATGTTCGCTGAAAAGTGCACACATCCATCGGAACAGAAGTGTCTGCACCACACACGATAGGGTATACGAAAGGGCACCTAAAGAGTAGGTACCAGGATGTAGTAGCACCAACAAAAGAAAGGAATATAGCTTGAGTACGAATAAATCCCGAGTGCACAGAAGGACTTTCCTAATTGATCTCGCAAAAAACAGGCAGACACACCCATTGCATCTCTGGGCGAATTGTGTAATTTGGTGCCGGCGTTAATGAGGCTTTGATGGTTTTCACCCTTCCTATGGCCCCTGGCTGCAGCTCCACTCTTCCTTAGCTTGAAAAATGTGCCCCCCCCCCCGAAATTTGACTCTAGGTGCGCCTCTGCTTCAAGCTGTGGGAGCAGCCAGGCCTGGACCTTCTCTCTTGCCCATCAGCAGGACCGTCATTGCAAGCGCTTTCTCGCGCTTTTAAAAGTGACGGCCCTGCAGACAAACACCACTGTGGGGGCTGTCAATAGTGTTCCAGGGGGGGGCAAGTGCCCCCCCTTGCCCTCCCCTGCGGACGCCCATGGCTAAAGGGTAACCCATTAAACATAGGGATACAATATATTACAGCAATGGGTGAGCCATAATTTTTGGTATCCCCATAGAAATTATGTTGGAAAGCAAAAGGAAGGGTGCTGTTTAGTATGGAAATACTGTGCTCCTCCATCCAACATAAGGCGAGGTCACATTTAATCCTGGTAACTTCTAACCCGAGAAACGCTGGGGATACCAAATATTATAGGTCATAGAGGCTATTACAGTTGGTATCCCCTAAGGGTACGGATGCAAAATCTTGTGGAATGATGTACAAAAATGTGAAAAGATACTGTAGTCTGCTATCAAACAAAAGGCAGTTTCAGCTAGTCAATAACTAAAGGGTAACCCAGGAAACATAGGGGATAAAAGATCTAACAGCAATGAGTGAGCCATAATATTTGGTATCAGGGATGGTAATGATGTGGGAAAGCAAAAGGAAGGCTTCTATTTGGTATACTAATACTGTGCTCCTCCATCCAACATAATGCGATGTCAAATTTAATCCTGGTAACTTCTAACCCGATAAACACCAGGGATACTAAGTATTATAAGCCGTATAGGCTATTATAGTTGGTATCCCCTAAGGCTACGGATGCAAAATCGCGTGAAATGATGTACAAAAAAAGTGAAAAGCTACTGTAGTCTGCTATCATACAAAAGGCATTTTCTGTTAGTCAATAACTAAAGGGTAACCCATGAAACATGGGGGATACAAGATATTATAGCAATGCGTGAGCCATAATATTTGGTATCCCCATTGCAAATGATGTTGGAAAGCAAATGGAAGGGTGCTATTTGGTATACAAATACTGTGCTTCTCCATCCAACATAATGGGATGTCAAATTCAATCCTTTTAACTTCTAACCCGAGAAACACCGGGGATACCATATATTATAAGCCGTATAGGCTATTATATTTGGTATCCCCTACGGGTACCGGATGCAAAATCTTGTGGAATGAAGTACAAAATGTGAAAAGATACTGCACTCTGCTATCAAACAAAAGGCAATTTCAACTATTCAATGGCTGAAGGGTAACCCATGAAACCATGAAACATCGGGGATACGAGATATTACACAATGCTTGAGCCATAATATTTGGTATCCCCATAGTAAATGGTGTTGGAAAGCAAAAGGAAGGGTGCTCCTTGGTATCAGTACACTGTGCTCCCTATCAAACAAAAGGCGAAGTCAAATTTAATCCTAAGAACTTCCAACACGAGAAACAGTGGGGATACCAAATATTATAGGCCGTATAAGCTATTAAATTTGGTATCCCCTAAGGGTATGGATGCAAAATCTTGAGGAATGATGTACACATTTTAAAAGATATTATAGTCTGCTATCAAAATAAAGGGTAATTCAATTGGTCAATGGCTAAAGGGTAACCTATGAAACATAGGGGATACAATATATTACAGCAATGGGTGAGCCATAATATTTGGTATCCCCATAGAAAATGATGTTGGAAAGCAAAAGGAAGGGTGCTGTTTAGTATGGAAATACTGTGCTCCTCCACCCAACATAAGGCAAGGGTCACATTGAATCCTGGTAACTTCTAACCCGAGAAACGCTGGGGATACCAAATATTACAGGTCGTATAGGCTATTATAGGTGGTATCCCCTAAGGGTACAGATGCAAAATCTTGTGGAATGATGTACAAAAATGTGAAAAGATACTGTGGTCTGCTATCAAACAAAAGGCAGTTTCAGCTAGTCAATAACTAAAGGATAACCCATGAAACATAGGGGATAAAAGATATTACAGCAATGAGTGAGCTATAATATTTGGTACAAGGGATGGTAATGATGTGGGAAAGCAAAAGGAAGGGTTCTATTTGGTATACCAATACTCTGCTCCTCCATCCAACATAATGTGATGTCAAATTTAATCCTGGTAACTTCTAACCCGAGAAACACCGGGGATACTAAGTATTATAGGCCGTATAGGCTATTATAGTTGGTATCCCCTAAGGCTACGGATGCAAAATCGCGTGGAATGATGTACAAAAAAAGTGAAGAGCTACTGTAGTCTGCTATCAAACAAAAGGGATTTTCTGTTAGTCAATAACTAAAGGGTAACCCATGAAACATGGGGATACAAGATATTATAGCAATGCGTGAGCCATAATATTTGGTATCCCCATTGCAAATGATGTTGGAAAGCAAATGGAAGGGTGCTATTTGGTATACAAATACTGTGCTTCTCCATCCAACATATTGGGATGTCAAATTCAATCCTTTTAACTTCTAACCCGAGAAACACAGGGGATACCAAATATTATAAGCCGTATAGGCTATTATATTTGGTATCCCCTACGGGTACCGGATGCAAAATCTTGTGGAATGAAGTACAAAATGTGAAAAGATACTGTACTCTGCTATCAAACAAAAGGCAATTTCAACTATTCAATGGCTGAAGGGTAACCCATGAAACCATGAAACATCGGGGATACGAGATATTACACAATGCTTGAGCCATAATATTTGGTATCCCCATAGTAAATGATGTTGGAAAGCAAAAGGAAGGGTGCTCCTTGGTATCAGTACACTGTGCTCCCCCATCAAACAAAAGGCGAAGTCAAATTTAATCCTGAGAACTTCCAACACGAGAAACAGTGGGGATACCAAATATTATAGGCCGTATAAGCTATTAAATTTGGTATCCCCTAAGGGTATGGATGCAAAATCTTGAGGAATGATGTACAAATTTTAAAAGATATTGTCGTCTGCTATCAAAATAAAGGCTAATTCAATTGGTCAATGGCTAAAGGGTAACCTGTGAAACATAGGGGATACAATATATTACAGCAATGGGTGAGCTATAATATTTGGTATCCCCATAGAAAATGATGTTGGAAAGCAAAAGGAAGGGTGCTCTTTAGTATGGAAATACTGTGCTCCTCCATCCAACATAAGGCAAGGTCACATTGAATCCTGGTAACTTCTAACCAGAGAAACGCTGGGGATACCAAATATTACAGGTCGTATAGGCTATTAAAGGTGGTATCCCCTAAGGGTACGGATGCAAAATCTTGTGGAATGATGTACAAAAATGTGAAAAGATACTGTAGTCTGCTATCAAACAAAAGGCAATTTCAGCTAGTCAATAACTAAAGGGTAACCCATGAAACATAGGGGATACAAGATATTACAGCAATGCGTGAGCCATAATATTTGGCATCAGGGATGGTAATGATGTGGGAAAGCAAAAGGAAGAGTTTTATTTGGTATGCCAATACTGTGCTCCTCCATCCAACATAATGAGATATCAAATTGAATCCTGGTAACTCCTAACCCAAGAAACACTGGGGATACTAAATATTGTAGGCCTTATAGACTATTATAGTTGGTATCCCCCAAGGCAACGGATGCAAAATCTTGTGGAATGATGTACACAAATGTGAAAAGATACTGTAGTCTGCTATCAAACAAAAGGCAATTTCTGCTAGTCAATAACTAAAGGGTAACCCATGAAACATAGGGGATAAAAGATATTATAGCAATGCGTGAGCCATAATATTTGGTATCCTCATTGCAAATGATGTTGGAAAGCAAAAGGAAGGGTGCTATTTGGTATACAAATACTGTGCTCCTCCATCCAACAAAATGCAATGCCAAATTGAATCCTGGTAACTTCTATCCCGAGAAACACAGGGGATACCAAATATTATAGGCCGTATAGGCTATTATATTTGGTATCCCCTAAGTGTACCGGATGCAAAATCTTGTGGAATGAAGTACAAAATGTGAAAAGATACTGTAGTCTGCTATCAAATAAAAGGCAAACTCAATTAATCAATGGCTATAGGGTAACCCATGAAACACAGGGGATGTTGGAAGGCAGAAAGAAGTGTGCTATTTCTATAGAAATACTGTGCTCCCGCATCCAACATAAGGCGAATTGAAATTGAATAATGTTAACTTCTAAACCAAGAAACACTGGCGATACCAAATATCATAGGCCGTATAGGCTATTTTAGTTGGTATCCCCTAAGGGTACAGATGCAAAATCTTGTGGACTGATGTAAACAATATGAAAAGATACTGTAGTCTGCTATTAAACAAAAGCTAATTTCAACTTTTCAATGGCTCAAGGGTAACCCATGAAACATAGTGGATAAGAGATATTACAGCAATGCGTGAGCCATAATATTTGGTGTCCCCATAGTGTATAATGTTGGAAAGCAAAAGAATGGGTGCTATTTGGTATAGAAATTATGCGCTCCTCCATACAACATAAGGCAATGTCAAATTGAATCCTGGTAACTTCTAACCCGAGAAACACTGGGGATACTAAATATTATAGGCTGTATAGGCTATTATGAGTGGTATCCCCTAATTGTACCGGAGGCAAAATCTTGTGGAATGATGAACAGAATGTGGAAAGATACTGTAGTCTGCTATTAACTAAAAGGCAAAATCAATTGGTCAATGGCTAAAGGGTAAACCATGAAACATAAGGGATACAAGATATTATGGCAATGCGTGAACCATAATATTTGGTATCCCCTAAGGGAACCGGATGTAAAATCGTGTGGAATGATGTACAAAAATGTGAAAAGATAGTATAGTCTACTATCATATAAAAGGCAACTTCAAGTGGTCAATGGCTAATGGGTAACAAATGAAACGCAGGAGATACAAGATATTACAGCAATGCCTGAGCCATAATATTTGGTATCCCCATTTTTAAAAGATGTTGGAAAGCAAAAGGAATGGTGCTATTTGGCTTAGAAATAATGTGCTCCCCCATAGCACATAAGACCATGTCAAATTGAATACTGGTAAGTTCAGACACCAGAAACACTGGGGAAATATTATAGCCAGTATAGGCCATTATATATGGTATCCCCATAGAGAACCTGACGCACAATCTTGTGGAATAACGTAAAAAATGTGAAAAGATACTGTAGTCTCTTATCAAGGAAAAGACAACTTTAAGTGGTCAATGATTAAAGGGTAACCAATGAAACGTAGGGGATACAAAATATTACAGCAATGCGTGAGCCATAATAGTTGGCATCCCCTTTGTAACAATGTTGGAAAGCAAAAGGAAGGGTGCTCTTTGCCATAGAAATATTGGGCTCATCCATTTAACATAAGACCATGTCAAATTGAAAACTGGTAAGTTCTAACGCCAGAAACACAGGCGATACCAGATATAATAGCCGGTATAAGCCATTATATTTGGTATCCTCTAAGCGAACCAGACGTAAAATCTTGAGGATAGATTTTAAAATCTGAAAAGATGCTGTAGTCTGCTTTCAAATAAAAGGCATCTTCAAGTCTCCAATGGTTAATGGGTAACGCATGAAAGGTAGGGGATACGAGGTATTGCAGAAATGTGTGAGCCATAATGTTTGGTATCCCCATTGTAAACAATTTTGGAAAGCAAAAGGAAGGGTACTATTTGGCATAGAAATACTGTGCAAGAAATACCTGGCAAGTTCTAACCCAAGAAACACAGGGGATACTAGATATTATAGCTGGTGTAGGCCATTATAAATGGTATCTCCAAAGGGAACGGGATGTAAAATCTTGTGGAATGATGTAAAAAAGTGAAAAGATACCACAGTCTGCTATCATATAAAAGTCAACTTCAAGTGTAACCCTGGGCGTAGTTCGCGTAGTACCACTACGTGTAGCTAAGCGAAGTGCACTTTGCACCACGCAAGCTACGTGAACTGCTTAGTGCACTCTGCAAAATGCTGTTCGTACTGATTACACAGTGCCGGATGCTTGTCCGCACTGTACAATCATTGCAAACGGCATCTTGCACAGTGCAAGCGGTCGTTTTCTGCCGCTCGAGTAGATTTGTACTCGAGCTGCAGTTTTCTCAACGCGGACTTGTAGTTTCTCATCGCGAGCGGTCGCGAGCATACGCGACCACTCGTAATGAGAAACCTGACCTCCCCACATTGAGAATCTCACCGGGAGGTTTATTTTCCACGCTTGCGATCGGCAACTTGATGTTGCTGATCGCGAACGAGGAAAAAGTTTGTCCAGAATGATAATTTTGCTCGCTCGCGGTCACCAACTTGACGTTGAGAACTGCGACCAAGCAAAAAATGCCCGCTACGCATTTTTGCTATGAATGAGCCATAATATTTGGTGTCTCCTTACTAAGAAATGTTAGAAAACTGAATGAAGTGTGCAAGTTTTGCAGAGAAACACTGTGCTCACCAAGCCAACATAAGACCATGTCCAAATGAAGCCCAGAATTTTTTATCCCCCAAAACATACGGGATACTAAATATTATTGTCTGTACGGGTGATTATATTTGGTATCCCCAAAATGAATTTGATGTGAAAACGTGTGAAATGCATTCAAAAGTACTAACATTCACTGTAATCTGCAATCAAATAAGAGGCCATTACAACTTGTTAATTGCTGAAAGGTAAACCTTGGAAAGTAGGAGATACCACATATTATAGCAAAACATAAGCTGTGATATTTGGTGTCCATATAGAAAGAGACTCTGAAATACACAAAAAATGCTATGATATGGCTGAAAACACTCTGTTCACCCTGCCAACTTTAGGACATGTCAAATGTTGTCCTAGTAAGCTTTAACTCTAATAGCATATGGAATAGCAAAGATTACAGCCCTTATTACCCATTATATTTGATATCCCCAAAGGAACAGAAAGTGGAAGCTTTTATTATGCAATTACAAGTGCATGTTTCATAATGTTCAGTATCCCTGTTGAAAGAGACAGTGCAAATTATAAACAAGGGTGTGATGTGTCAGAAAAGCACTTCAAGACAAGACCATGTCAAATCCTAGTACGGTTTAACCCAAGAAACAGGGGATACCAAATATTATAGGCCATATGAGCCATTATATTTTGTAATCCCTAATGAAACCAGAAGTGAAAAGCTTCTGGAATGGTATCAAAAGTGCTAAAAGATACGGTAATCTCCTATTAAATAAAAAGCCATTTCAATTCATTAATAACTAAAAGGTAAGCCTTGAAATGTAGGGGATAGAAGCAAAAGAAATAAATTAGCCATAATATTTGGTGTCCCTGTAGAAGAAGATGTTGGAAAACACAAAAAAGTGTGTGACTTGGCAGAAAAATACAGTAGTCAACATAAAACTGTTTCAAATCTTATCAAGGTAAGCGTTTACTTTTTTTGTTGTTGTTTTTATTGATAAAGGTTGGCGACCTACAATTATACAACAGTGACACATGTGATTAGCAAATTACATCCATCAGCATGCAAGTTACAGAGGTTGAAAAAACAGATATTTCAAATAGTTACGCCTCTGTCCACATTTCTACGCATTTCCAGGTCCACCATGGGTGATACACAGATCTCTCCCCTGTAAATGTTCCATTTCAAACATTTTTATCCCATTTCTTCGGGCACCCTCTGGGTACAAGCACCTCCTTCTTCGCAATCATACACCTACCCAATACTTTCAGCCATACCGATACAGCAGGCGGTGCCGCGCCACCCCATCCCTTTGCCAGTTCTCTTTTAACCAACGTGTACCCAGCGTCACCAGTTGTTGTTCAATTTCAGTCAGGTCCGAGTCCGCCCATATGTTTAGCAGGCCCAGGCGGGACATCAGGTCCATCGTCTTTACCAATGCCGACTGCATATGGTTTGTGGCTCTATCCCAGAGACTGCGTATCAGCGGGCACTCCCATATCATGTGATAGAAGGTAGCCGGCTGCTTGCAGCCCTTCAAGCATAAATCATCCTGCCTTGCCCCTATTTTTGCTAGAGTTTTTCCCATCATATATGACCTATGAAGGATCCTGAGTTGTATCAGTCTTAATCTGTGCGTGATGGCTGCCTCCCTAGGTGACATAAGAGCCTCCCGCCAATCTTCTTCTTCGATCAGCCCCAGGTCTCTCTCCCACTGCTCTTTGAGATCGCCAAAACTATCCGGTAAATTATTACTACATTTTTTTGTACGTCAAGGATATCGCTTTAGACTGCAGAGGGCCATCAAGTGAGCGATCTTCTAGTGGGCACGAGTTTGGTATGTCCTTCAGTTCGGGAAGGCCGCCTGTAAGGCATGCCTTATTTGTAGGTACCTAAATACCTCCCCCGGCGCCATCTGGTAACTCTTTCGGAGGTCTTCAAATTTGAGTATTGCCCCCTTCTTAACCAAGTCCTTCACTGCCGAGATGCCGATCATATCCCACATATCAAACCCTGGTTGGTAGAATAGCATGCCTAGTTTCTGAGTGTACCACAAAGGTGTTGCCTTGGTGAGAACGCCAGCCCATCCCAGTTGTGAGTTTGCCAAATGCCAAATTCTTACTGTGTGTTGTGTTGGACCAACAAATCTCTGTCTCTTGGTGCGGGAATACAGGGCGCCCAGATAGCCAGAGCAATCCATCTGGTATCTGTCCAGGGAGTAGTAGTATAGCCTGAGATCAGGCAACGCTATCCCCCCGTCGTACCATCCTTTTGTTAGTTTTTGAAGTGCTATTCTAGGGGCCTTACCATCCCATAACAGTGTATGTACCTCCCCCTCAACCGCTACAAAGTATGCATCTGGAATTCGGTGTGGGCAGTTTTGGAGGATATATAAAAATCACGGGAGTGCCAATATTTTAAAAAGGGCAGCAAGGCCCACCAAAGACAGGGGCAGAGACCTCCAATGTTTAACGTCTGCTCGCAGTCTGGCCAGCGGGGTTGCCAAATTATGGCTGTAAAAGAGGGCCGGATCTGATGTAACAAAGATTCCCAGGTATATGAAACCATCTACTGCCCATAGAACACGAACAGCACAGACTTACCCCAGTTAATGGCATACCCCAAGTATTTCCCAAAATTTGTGAAGATATTAAGAACAGTATGTATGGACTTGTATGGGGAAGCATAAGCGTTTACTTTTTAAACAAAATATTACAGCAGCGTACAGGTATCCTCCACAAGAACTGAATGGAGGGTTCATTAAAAATACCAAATGTAGGAGAGGAGCCAAGATGGCGTCCGGGACGGACGTGTAGTCCCTCGGCTCCGAAGACCATCTCCTCCTGCGCACATATCCTGCCGGCGATCCTGCACTGAAACGGCATAGTGAGGCAAATGCCAACTTCCGACGACCCATGGAGAAATCCTGAGGCTTGAGCCCACTCGCAAACGGGAGAAACACCCAGCTATAGTTTGAGGCCCGTGGCAGTCATGTGACCGGGGCCTCGAGTAGATATCGAAGCTGGCCACCAAGCGAACAACAACGGGCGTCTGAGACTGAGAGGGGCCGGTCGGATCATTTCTGGCGAGAAACGGCCGACTTTAGTAACGCATATCCTGCTGGACGGTGGATACGACTTCTAGTCGTGCCTGACGATTTGTTTGGGGTGAATTGCACGATCGCAAGAACTTTGTTTGTCTACTGCCGAGAAGATTGCTGGTGCATTGTTCCGCTGTCGGCGGGAGACTCCCGAATTTCTGCTTACTTAACATCGAGCAGGGCTGCCCCCCCCTTTTTATAGATAGTGGCTTATCGCACCATGGCGCTTTTATCGGTCACTATTGCGCTACGCAGATGACTGGTGCCCCTCTGTGTGTTGCCTGGCCCGAATCAGCGAGTCTCGGCCAATGACCGCACCGTGCACTATGGAGAGCAACCTCGAGGAGACTGAGTCACACGCAGATCGTGGCCGTATGGGGCTGGGAGGCATGGTGGAGAGGGGACACAGAAGAGACGGGTACTATGGTGGTCTTATGGCAGCTATTGTAGCCCTTCGCCACGACATGATGCACTCTGTTCGATCCCTGACCAGCCAGGTGGATGGCATCGTGTGTGCACTGGGGCGATCGAGAATGGTTGCTCAAAGGGTACATAGCGACATGCCTCACTCTAAGCCCGTTTACAACAAGATGGCGGCCCTCTCCGGTGCTGATAGATCTGAGACCCCCAGCCTCGAAACGTCCCTTGCTGATGATATTGCTAGCCCGGGACGCCATGTGGTCTTCGGATTGGCATCGCGACGTGAGTGCTCGCCCCAAGTTGTGCTCCCGGTTACCCGGGGACCGCTCCAGCTTTTGTTAGACACTGAGACTTTCCTCCCTGACCCAGCTCCGCTGTATATCCTGGGGAAAATGTACTTTTGGCCCTGGCTGGGATCACTGGATCAGCGTGAGAAGGGTATGGCCGTGGTATGGTTGGAAAAAATTGACGCTTTTGAGCTGCTATTCACGCTCGCTTGGGACACTTTGGTATGCAGTGGCAGAAAAGATAAGACGGGACAGGGATGAACACTGCCTACTACAATCTTACAGTTTCTTCGTTGCTGACCGAGATCGATGTGCGACGTGCTGATTTCCCTGATTGCGCCATATGCCGAATTTGTGCTATGAAAATTGTTTGCTAGTAATGGTTTTTGTCACCGGTCTTTACACCCTGTGCTGTTATTGGCTTGCGGGAGGGAGATGCTGGGGGAATGGTGAACGGCTCCTCCCCGCTTCCCACTACTCTTATTGTAGTTGTAGGTTAGGACCTTTTTCTTACTTTCTATATTTCGGGACTCCTTTTTGGGGCGACAGGCACACTGCTAGGGGGGGTAGGCCGTAGCCAGCTGCAGGGGTGCGGGGCGGGGGGTGGGAAGGGGGGCTTTTCTTTTTTCTTTTTCTTTTTGTTCTATGGGCCTTCTTTCCTTTTTTCTTTTTTCTTCTAAGCTATATAGTGAATTGACTTCCCGATTATTGAAGTTTAAATGGTGTGTGCTCCTGATCATTCATATGCTTCCTCCTATGAGGATAGTCGCAGCATTGGTATATCAAACGAAACGTGTACTTATTCCTCCTGATCTTAGCGGCTGACATCAATGTTCTGATTTAAATTGTCCTGATACCACTTATCCTTACGAACTGCAATTTAAAATTTGACCTCTGTAAATCTGTAACTAATCCTCTATACACTGACGTATTGCTATGTATTGTACTGTTAAGCCTTCGGGCTTTTTCTTGGGCTTTATGTACCACCGTTATAAATAAAGGTCTTCAAAAAAAAAAAAAAAAAATACCAAATGTAGATAGACCTGCTGATAGACCATGCCAAATAAAATAAAAAAAAATAATTTCAAATGGTCAATGGCTAAAAGGTAACCATTGAATAATAGGAGATACAAGATACTATAGCAATGTGTAATCCATAATATATGGTATTCTTATAAAGCAGAGTGGAAGTTTCTACGAAGGGTGTGACGTGACATATAAATACTCTGCTAAATTAGCCAACAAGTGAATAGCTTGTCATATTCTATGCCAGTAAGTGTTAACACTGGGTACCTAGGTGCTACTAAATACAGCCAGTATGAGCCATTTTTTGGCACACTGCTAACTTACCTTATATGGCCACGTTGTGTTATCTACTAATTTTGAATTTTTGCAAAATGTCAAATACTCAATGCTATAGTGCAAGGCAAGTGTGTGCTATAACCAGTGGCAACATCAAAAACCAACAAGAGATCTAAACTAATGATTTTTTTCTCATTGATTTTGTTTTTATTTTGAAATGTTTCCCTCAAATTCGTATGCACTTCTCTTGGCTCCTTAGGAAGTCATCTAGTACACCTGTGCTTGTAACAGTGCACAGGTGTACTATTGTACCTGTAGCTATTTTTTGTTTGACGGAGGTTTGCACTGCAGGGGCCTGGAAAGTACTGATTCTCTTCAAGTTGTTGACTAATGCACTGTTGATGCCCACAAAGCATATTCAATGTCCTTCTCATTTAGCCACATTATCAGTTTACTTGCTATCATTTTTCACCTGTACTGTCAAACCTAAAAGAGAACCATTTCCAGTCCCAGAATGCAACATGGTGTAATTAAAAAGTGAAGACTGCAATCTTACATGACATACAGATACTTGATAATCGGGTTACACTAGAAAAAAAATATAATTTGCTTACATTTGCTATTTTGGAACAGCCAAGAGCTAGTAGGTGGAAAACATTTGTGTTAAATAGTAAATCCACATTAGTAAAAATCATGCCTCCATTTCCTTTATTAAGTATTAAAAAAATAAACACTTTTAAATGATTCATTCACATACATGCTGTTTCCGGTTTATATGTCAAAAGAAAACATACAGAATTGTATACATTTGCTTCGGAGCTCTCGCCTAGGCAGAGCAAGCGCTGTGAATTTGAGATCTTTTGTTTTCCAAGAGTGGGCTTAGAGCCCGCTCATTGCTTACGATTCGTTGGCTTTATTGTGACTCTCTTTTGTTTGCTTTTTATTTGGCAAGATTCAGTAGGCTTCCTTTGATTTTGCGTGTTTGTCCTTCCACTCGGTCATGGACACACTACTTGTATCCTTCCACTGATCATGATTTTTACCCTTACTTTTTCTATGTGTTTAAGCGCTATACTAGAGTGCGTCTTGGTCAGCTGGCTCCCTCATGTACTTCTCCCGCTTAGGGTTCCTCACTCAGCCATGTTGCGTACCCACACTCCCTCCTTCCAGTGTTGTCCATGTTGTTGCTTGCCCTACCTATCCAACTTCCTTTTGTTTTTGCCTGTGTTTTTGCCTGCTACGCCCACCTTCCCATCTGCCGTTGTTGCCCATGTTGTAGCTTCGTCTACCCACTCTCCTTCCTTCCATTGTTGCCAGTGTTGTTGCTTGCTTGCTCCCACCCTCCCTCCTTCCAATGTTATCCGCATTATTGATTGCTTCTACCGGCCCACCCTACTTCCATTGTTGCACTTGTTGTTGCGTGCCCTGCACCCTCCCTCCTTCCATTGTTGTCCTTGTTGCAGCTTGCAACATCCACCTCGATCCTCATTCCTGTCTTCCGTTGTTGCAACAGTTATTGTTGCTTTCCCCACCAATTCTCCTTTCGTCCATTGTTGCCTGTGTAGTTGCTTTCAACACCTACCCTCCTCCTGCCTTTGTTGTCGCTTGCCTCTACCTACACTGCCTTCTTCTATTGTTCCTTGTGTTGTTGCTTGCAATCCCACCCACCCTCACTCCTTCTGTTTTTCTTGTGTTGTTGCTTTCCCCACTCACCCTTCTCTGTTGTTGCCCATATTGATCTGTACCTTAATCCACCCACCCACCCTCCCACTTGTTGTTGTCCCTGATGCTGTCAGTGTTTGCTTCTACCCACTCTCCCACCATGCGTTGTCAATTTGCCTGCTCTGAGCCCCTCCCTTCTATCATCCATTGTCTGTGTTGCCCCCCTTACTCATCCACACACCCAAGTTGCCTCCATAGCTGCTTATGTGCTGCTTATGTGTGACATTTCAATGGTTTAAACGTACGTATGAATGACATTCAATGACCAAATATGTGACACTTAGAGTGACACTTTCTCTTGACTAAAACCAAGCACTGAAGTGCAAGGAAAGTGAAATGACAGTCTTTTGAGTAATGAAAAGCTCTAAAACAATCTTGAAACAGCTGCTAAGTACCACAAATGGAAGGTTACTATCACAACCGTCCTCCACTATAAAAATGTGAGAAACTCCTGGACTGGCCACTACTTACCAGGGCAGCTCTTACCCTTGCCGCACTATGGACAAATAATGGCATTGCCGTCTCTGAAAAGTGCAAAATTGTTGGGCCATAATGTAATTTAGCTATATAAACACATGTTTTATCACAACTTAGAAACTAGATTTTAAATCTCCTTTTCTCATTGTTTTAGAGAACCACAATATGACATACAAACATGATCACCCCAAACGGCACAGTGACAGACAGATCACTTTGTGTTTCTCTTAATGGTTGCCCTGCCTGAAACTTACCAACTCCCACTGCTGGCCTTCTGCGTGCTGACTGTCAGGTTTTGTTTTTTAACACTTTATTTTGCATTTAGGTATAAGAAGAACAGTACACTGGGACAAAGTCAGTTATTTAACATGCACCGGGAGCAAAAACATACATCACAGGTGGCTCAGTCCGTGACGCATTATAATCATACATGACTTAAAGCGGATCCCCGAGAGTCCAACCTTACTCTGACCCCAACAGTCTCCAACACCGAACCATCCCGGTGGCTTACCCCAGCATGCAGTGGGCGCACAACAACTGTAGTGACAAGGAGAAAGTACAGCTCCTAGAAGCGTGTAACGACACATATCTTGAGACAATTCAGCCCACTCCAGTAGGGTCTATGCCCTGTTCCTGCTGCGTATGGTGTCTCGCTGCTGCTCCAGTAGATAATCCCTGAAAGGGCCCCAAATATCCTTGGGCCTGGAGGTGGGGAGGAGTGTTGTTGCGTATATGTCACTGTTTGTGGTGCAGGATGCCATGCTCCTCAGCCATGCTTTCACAGAGGGTGCTGTTTTATCCCCCCAATGTATGGCTACTTTCCTCTTGGCCAGGAGTAAGCTACTGGCCACAAACCTACGAGTTTCCTGTGGGAACTGGTTAACAGAAACCTGCAGGGCAATCTCAGGCTAGGGGGGTCATTGGAACCTTAATCATGTCGCTCAGCATCTTGTGTATATCTACCCAGTATGAATGTATGTTCGGACAGGTCCAAGCGAGATGAGCGAAGTCTGCATTTGGAGCGCTGCATGTGGTACAATGGTGTGATCTGGCAGGGTCTATCCTGTGGAGTCTTGAGGGGGTAATATACATCCTATGGAGAAATGCTGACTCTCATGTTATAGCTGCTCCTGTGTGTGGACTCACACTGTCTGCTTTTTGATACTCAACTAGTACAGAGATGCTGCTACCTAGTGTGTTGTCGTGTTCTGCTGCTCAGTGCTGATTGTGACGATGTGGAGTAAGAGTAAGTGGAGTCCTTGTGCTCTCTCTCATGGGTGTAGATGGGGAAAAACTCCCTGAGCATCGACAGTCTGCCACACTTGACAGCCGCCCCAGCTTTTTGAATCGTTACAGCGTGGCACATGTCTCTGCCATGATTGGACACAAACAGATTGCCATCCTGTGCCTTCCCAAATGCGGATGCCTATTGAGAGCAGCATGTGTGACATGAGCGATTTGTTGTTTATCGTGTCACTAGGTGGGCCTCATGGGCCCCGTCCACTCGCAGCGATGCCTTCCTGGGGAGTAGCAGGAAGATTTTGAAAAATACATTTTGGTGCCAGTCTTCAGTGTGCTGACACACTAGCACACAAGGTAGTACAAACAAAGCACTGTTAATGAGGCTGGGGGTCTGTAGCGATGCGTGGTCTGAGAGGTGCCAACAGCCCCACTCACTCTATGCCTGCAGAGGACCACACAACATGTAGCAACGTAAAAACATACTTTTGCCCATCATTTGCCGAGTCACTGGCCAATCATCCAATCACTCACTTTGTGGATTTGAATTAACTGTCACTGACGGTGGCGTGCAGGAAGCATCAGTTTTCAAAATACAACAGGGCAAGTTGCCACCCTCTGGATGCATCATCACTCTCAGCCTCAGTCTGAGCAAGGGGCAGTGCACAGCTGATTAGTCTCAGTGTTATTACTACTCTCCAGGGAGAATGTAATTATCAGTGGCGGCTCCTCATGGAAGTGCTGCAGGGTGGTGGGCGAGGTGTGGGAGGGGAAGGGTGGGGTAGTAAACTCCAGCTTAAGGCTGAACGGAGTTCTGTTAATAAATAAATTAATAAAACGATTTTCATTGCGAGCGCTGCATTGCATCGCTGCAAAGCACTCCCATGAGGAGCCGCCACTGGTAATTGTCAGTCAGTTTAACAGACTTAGCCATGGCATGTCACGTGGCTGAGTACCAGAGGCTCTGATTCATTGTGTACTGCAGTCTGAACCTGAGACTGCATTATTCCTAGTGATGACAATTTGTGTTCATTATTGTTAGTGAAGAAACTCAACCTTGAAGGCGGCACTGTATAATGCAGGCTCACTGGCAGCACAGTTTGCACAGCACTGCCAGCAGGAAGCCGGCTGCTTGCGCTTTTGCAATGGTCTGCTCCTATTCGCAGTTTCTTATGCCTAGCAATGCCGCTGAGTTAGGAGGTGCTATAAATGCATGATTAAGCATTTTAGTGTGGTGATGAGGACTTCCACGCTAAACTGCATTGGTCTAACCACTGATGCATGATACTTGGCAGAGCTGTACCTCCAGACTGAAAAAATAAAAAGGTGCTTTAATTCCCAACCCCTCCACTGTCCATGTTGCCCCCGACACCCATTCATCCCTCCCTCCTTGTATCCCCAATTTTCCCTCCTACCCCGCCAGCAATTAAAAAAAAGGGTTACGGCTGTGTCATATCTCCTTTTTAGGTAAAGCCTAGAGTCAGCATGCATGTGCTGCCCTGCGAAGCATGATGTATCTACAATATGGGCTTTAACCAAGGCCATCGATTGCCATTCGTTCCTTTTTGTTCCTATCAAAAATGCTGCCTTTTTATTAATGCATTATTTGTAATTGTCCCTTCTTTGGGTATTTGGTTCAAGCCCTGGCGATTTCACTAATTGTTCCTTCGGATTGGCTATCACGTTTCCTCCTGGTTGTCCATTGCAACGAGCATCTCATTTGCTCTTTCCCTCTTGATCAGCGCGGCATGCAGTGTTTTAGCTATTCATCTGTGTGGTACATCAAGCTTCAACTTTAAGCCTGGATGCATTTGAACTTTAAACTGCATGTTTCAAACAGACAGCTATCTTGACCGCTACACGTTTCTTTGTGTATTTGGCATGATTCTGCTCAAGCGAGCATTATTGCAGTTTAGGTTTCCTACCTTTTTCACAGACGGTGATTTTAAGTCACGTGCCAATGTGGTCTTATGTTTACACCTGGAAGACCAGTGACTGGAAGCACAAAAGACAAATAGAAATGTTACTTGAGAGATTTAGACTGAGTGCCCTCTGTGCCTCGCTTGCTTGTGAGAGGCATGTAGAGAAGTGATCCTGTACGTCATTTCAGAGCTGTAACTATTAACGCACATGATGCCATATTTCTCTAAGCTATAGTGCGGAGTTCTTGGAAAATGTAAGAAGCATTGTGTAATTTACCTTAAAGTGCTTTGTGGTCCTCCCTCCCCTTCAAACATTCTTCAATGGAAACTGTGGGTACCAAATAAAGCTAATCCAGGGTCAGTCTCAGCCTGTTCCTCATAGGTTTCCATACGAGAGCAATTCCTCCAGATCCTGAGTAATTGACCTACTGGCAAATTTTGCCCCAGTGATCTGGGGTGGAAGCTCTCAAAAAGTAGTACGCTGTTTTTGTGTGTGCTCTTATTGTGAACTTTAGTCTGGATCCATTCCACTGTCATGCTTATAGCTAGGTCCAAAAAAACAGCTCTCTCCATGCTGACTGCATGTGTGAATTTCAGAAGTTCATCTCTAGTATTGATCCATCTAATAAAGTCCTCAGCTTCATCTTGGTTGCCGTGCCAAATGACAATATATCATCTCCATACTTTCAATTGTGCTGCAAACGAGTTGCCTTGATGAAAGATGTGGTTCACTTTGAATTGGTGTTCATAGAGGCACGCCATGCTCAGAGCAAAAGAGCTTCCCATGGAAGTGCCTCTGATCTGATGGTATATTGTGTCTTCATATTCGAAGAAGTTTTCCACGAGAGCCAATTCTGCCCACTCCATGATCAAATGTCTGAGCGTCATGAACTCCCAGTCTCTTTCCAGGAGAATGTGTTCTACCACGCTCAATGTGTGTCTGTGAGGTATGCTGGTGTATAATGCCTCGATGTCCATGGTAATGAAAAGATCTTCAGCTGGGGTGATCTCGAGGTCTCTAAGTAGGCACCGGACATCTTTAGTGTCTTAGGCAAGATGTAGACGACTGTACGATAGGTCTCAAACACCAATCGCAGAATTGTGAAAGAGGTTCAAGAACTGAACATATTCCCAACACTATAGGTCTCCCTGGTGGGGGCATCCTGATTTTTGTGGATATTGGGGACGGTATAGAATCTGAGGGTGCAGGGATAATCACCCACCAGAAACCCAGCCTCATGTTTGGTTATCCAACCATTCATCAGGCCCTCATCCACCAAGGTTCTGATTTTGTTCACAAGTCTTGGAGTAGGGTAAATCCGGTGGATTTCATAGCTGTTTTCATCTGATAGCAATCTGATGCATTCTTCGTGATCCATGTTTTTATCCATGATAATGATTGTGCCACCTTTGTCAGCTGGTTTAATGACAAGTGTAGTATTCTCTTTCAGGTCCATGAGTGCCTTCATCTCACCTTTCTTCAAGTTCTGTTAGCCTTTGATGTTCTGAGAGTCGATTGTTTGAATTTCCTTCAGTACTGCCTGTTCGAATGCCAGGGCTGTCACTGTTGTTGTACTTACAGTGTCAGTTGTATGTTTTTTGGGTAGGCTCCCGTTGTGCTTTTAGACATGCAGCTCCCCCAGGCAGCACTTATAATACGGCACAAACGCGGGGTAGGCACCCGCATTTCTCCTGCACAGGGGGGATCCCCACGACGGGGGTCCCCTTGGGGGTCACACAGCAGCGGGGTAGGCTCCCGCTGTATTTCTTAAACAAGCAGCTCTCCCTGGCAGCACACGCTACAGGTCCCCCGCACCTTCTTCCTTAGGATAATGAAATATAGCGATCTGGCGGCGCTAGTGTCCTCCCAGGATCACATAGCGCTCTGGCAGCACAGCGCTGCAGGGGGCAGGCGCTCCGCACCTCCTGGGCAGCAAAGACAAAGCGCTTCCCAGGCACTAGGCAGCAGGCAGAGCACAATCCATGCTGGGGTAAAGCTGTGGCGCTCCCCCGGTGCTAGGTCCCATAAAGTAAAGTAGTGCCCACGCTCCTCACCTCCAAGGCACAGTTGCAGCACTCACAAGATGCTAGGGCTGGAGCGGAGGCAGGCAATGCTGGGCCAGATCAGCAGTCAGTGGGCACTCATCAGTACAGGACAGCAGCTCCTAGAAGCAGTCGTCTCCCATAAAGTGGCACTCCTCCTCACATAGCAGTCTTCACTCCAGAAAAGGCTCTCACTGGCCCTGTGGACAGCAGAAGGGTACAGATGGGCTCAGGGGCCAGCAAACAGGCCCTTGCGGCGGTACCTCCTGGCAGAGTGTCCCCTCTCGATCAAGTCCATGCTCAGTCTGAGCACATGGAGGCACAGCCCCCCTATATATACCCCCCTCACCCCACCTACCAGACAGGGCTAGAACCTTCTAGAAGGCTCCTGGCAGTTCCAGTCCCAACTGTCACTGTGGGGGAGGTGTAGGTCACCCTGTCACTCCGAACACTAGACCGCCAGTCCTCCTCAGGCAGGCGGCACAAAGCACACAGCAATGGCGTCCATTTTAAAAGTGACATTTTCTTCCATGGTGAAGTTAAACCTCTGGACACCATTGCGCAGCATGTATTATTTCTAGTGCAACCACAAAACATACATATTTATTGTGTCTCATTTCGAACCACCAATTCTATATTAGGTTAAAAAAACTAGGGGGAAGGCAAAAAGTTCCAGGATGACCCTGCAAGCAGGGCCAAGTCCAACACCCTCACACTTTAATATTCTTTCCATATTGATGTGTTTTACCCTTTTAGTTTTTTTTTTATGAAATCGTTTTTATTGGCAGTACACACGGCAAACAGAATACAGAGCGTTAGCGCCTACAACCCTGTGGGCCGGCAAATTAACAAACATGTAGTAGAGGGCATAGTACATGGTCCAACCAACAATTATGCATTTATGTAACACAGCATGTCACCTACAACCCAACTTGGACCGGCCGCGTAAGACAACCTGAAAGAATTAGCAAGCTTAACAGTGTAAAGATAAAAACAATGCCCGGCCCAGGGCACCACACCTGCTTAAGTAAAAGCACCAATCTAACACTCTGTTGCACATGCAGAGCAAGTATGCCTACATTTAAGGGATAAGAACAACAAAAGGGAAAAAGGAAAAAGGAGAAAAAGAGAACAAATCAAAATTTGAAACATCTAAACCTAGTCCCCCACCCCACTCTTCCTCCCCCTTGGTGAGCCACCCGCTACCTAAAACCTACACATGCGTGCCTTTAAGAAGAAGAACAGTCCCCTTGAGAAAAGGGCGGATATGTTAGGGGCGGTCGCCCTGATCCGCAGCGGTCCCCTCGGGAATAAATTTCAGCAGACGTAAATAGGCAGGACAAGTTAGTTCCCGAAATTAATTCAAAAGACAAAATTGCTATGAAAGGAGCCCAAATCTTAGAGTATTCTATCCTAGTAAAGCCATGGATAAAGGCTCCGTACCTAGTAGGGACCATAACTGGAGCAGCCACTGGGAACGGTCTGGGATCCTGTCAGTCTTCCAGGCCGCCAGGATAACCCGGTGTGCAGCATTCAAGGCCAGGGTAATCTGCTTGCCTTTAAGTGAATGCAAGGGGAAGGTCAAGGCCTTGGGAAGTCCTAGTATAGTGTAAGCGGAAAACCTCGGAATAGTAGTGTCAAAGGCTCTATCAATCTCATCGAAGATTGTGTCCCAATATCGTGTTAGTTTGGCAATTCCATAGCAGGTGAAGGAGGGTCCCGGGACTTCCACAGCCACGCCAGCAGAGGCCATCATTCTGGGAGTTCCACTTATCCAGTCAAGCCGGGGTATAATACCAATAGGAAACTATTTTATATGCAGTCTCTGTGTGCCGCATTGAGTGTGCAAAATGATGTGATCTGTAGAAGATGTTCTCCCACTCCTTGTCTGTCAAGGTACGGCCAATCTTTATCTCCCACCGCTTCTGTCCCACAGAACGGGTCCCCTTTGACTAAGGCGAGAGAAAGGCATAGAACTCTGAAATAAGCCTGTGAACATCCTTTTTCTGGAAGTGCCACTTCTCTAACAGAAGCATCGGCCTACTGACCAAGGGCTGCACCAGGGGGCCCGATGTCCAGTGGCACATTTGGGCATGGAGGAAATCGTCTGAGTCTGTTAAGTTATAGTCCTCACAGAGTACCTTAAAAGGGATATGGCCATCCAAATCAAACAACTGCCACACTCACTTACAACCTCCCTCCACCCAGTGAGAGCCTGCACCTCTGTCCATGCCCGGAGGGAAATCAGTATTCAAAAAGATGGGAGACATGGGGGAGGGGAAAGTGGTGAGATTGGCTCGTCGAGGCACCTTGTCCCATGCTAACATGGTAGGGCGAGTAACTGGTGAGGAGTAAAGACCCCATGCGTGCACCGACCTAGGTAACCAACACTCCCTCCAAATATGCCTACCAGCTACTGACTGATCCATAAATACCCAGTGTTTCTCCGTCATGGGACGGTTCCACTCCACCAGGTAACACAAAATCGAGTCTTGGTAATAATGAATGAGATTAGGAAAGGCCAACCCCCCTTCCTTCTTAGGACGTCATAGTAAGTTTTCTGCAGCCTGGGTGACATAGGACCCCAGATAAAGTGCTCAATCTCTGTCTGGATTCGTGTGAGCGCAGTCGACGGGGGCAGCAGGGGAAGGGTCTGAAATAAAAAGAGAGCCCGGGGTAGAACATTCATTTTTATCGTAGCCAGTCTGCCGAGCCAAGACAGGGGTAGCCATTTCCTGTGGGCGAGGTCTTTCCTAATGCGAGAGAATAAGGAGGCGTAATTTGCTTCCGCTGTCCTAACCAAGCTAGTGTGCAGAGTCAGTCCGAGGTAGGTAATGCCCCCCGTCACCCAGTCAAAATCAAAGTGGACCTTCAGATCCGCCACTGTAGAGGGCCCCACAGTGAGATTCAGTATCTGCAATTTTTGTAAATTTATTTTAAAACCAGAGACCTGGCTGAAGGCCTGCAGAGCTGTCACTACGGTCGGCATAGAGGTTTGTGGGTGTGCCAGTGAAAAGATAACATCATCATCGTAGAGGCTGATAAGGTGACGATCCACACCGAATGGAATCCCCTGTGCCTGTGGATGGCCCCGAAGCCGCTGGGCAAAGGGCTCCATATATAAAACATAAAGCAATGGGGAGAGCGGACAGCCCTGTCTGGTGCCTCTCTCCACCCTAATGCTTTTGGAAAGTACGCCTTTGACCCAGACTTGGGCTGAATGGGCATTATAGATACTAGCCACCCACTTACGAAATTTCGGTCCTGTGCCAAAGCACTCTAACGTGGCAAATAGGTACGGCCAATGCACTCAGTCGAAGGCTTATCAATTAAGTGGCAGATCCTCTTCGTGTTATCCCTGCACTGTCTCCCCAGGATGAAACCCGACTGATCCGGGTCTATTAAGCTGCCCATAAGAGGGTTGAGCCTATGGGCTAAGATGCTTGAGAACAGTTTAGAGTCCAAATTTAGCAGGGAGATGGGGCGGTAGGAACTGCAAAGCACTGGGTCTGTCCCTGATTTGGGAATGACAGAAATCGTGGCCTGCAGCTTAGAGGGCGTAAGAGTGCCTGTGTCCAAGAATGAGTTGAACAGTCGGGTGAGCACTGGTGCGTGTTCCGTACAAAATGTTTTATAAAACAGGGCACTAAAACCATCCGGGCCAGGTGCTTTCAGAGGTTTCAACCGAGATATGGCATATATCACCTCTTCGATTCGAATGGGGGTCTCCAGTCCTTCCGCTTCCTGCCCTGGGAGGGGGTTTACTGCTGCACCTCATACGTACTCTAGAGGATCTAGAAGGCCTGAGGTCTTGGCAGAATATAGCCCCGCATAAAATGCCCAGAAGGCTGTGGCTATAGCAAGATCATCTGTCGCCTCTGACCCCTGGGCTTCTCGGATCACTTTCACTGCCTGGGTCTGGTGTTGGCAATGAAGACAGTGGGCCAGCATGCGGCCGACCCTATTAGAAAAAACATAATACTTATGCTTCAGGCGTAGTACTGCATATTCGGCTCTATCCAGATCCAAGCGCTTCGGCTGTCGCCGCCCCTTCTCCAACAGGCGCCAGATACAAGGGGCACCCGTACGCTAGTGAATGACTTCGTGTTCGCTCACCCGGCCTTCAAGTTCTTGATGCTTCTCACGCCTGATTTTATTATCGTAGGCCGCTCTAGAGATAAGAGACCCCCGCGCAACTAGCTTAAACACCTCTCAAACAGAAGCTTGGGGAGTGGAGCCATTGTCATTGAGCTTCAGGTAATCTGTCAGGGTACTACGGAGGCTCTCCACCACTGACGGGGACCTCAGGAGAGAGTCCCGTAGCCGCCAATGAGGGGAGGGCGATTGTGTGTGCGGAAGGCTTAGTGTGAGGGTGATATGAGGGTGGTCCGACAGAGATCAGGCTTCTATATAGGAGGCCTGAATTCAGTTCCATGCAGCACGAGTGACAAGGAAATGATCCAATCGGGCATATGTCTTATAAGCCGTGGAGTCGAACGTATAGTCCCTTTCATCAGGGTGCAAACACTGCAAAGCATCTCTAAGCCCGCAATCATCCAGCCAAGCCCTCCCCACCCCCGAAAGAGCGCCTGCGCCACTTGTGCGTGAGCAAGAGCGATCTACCTGTGCATCCATAACCAAATTCAGGTCCTCTCCTATCACCACCAGAGAGTCAGGTGTGTGCAGTACTTCGGCCAAAGCATTAAGCAGGAATTCCTCTTGGTGAACATTGGGAGAATAGAGGGAGGTTATTGTGATAGTGGTGGACCCTATACAGAGTCGTCCTGCGAGTAATTGCTCCAGAATTTCTGCGACTGTACCCACAACCCAGCCTCTAAAATGCGTGGAAAGCAAGATGGCCACCTCTCCTGTTTTCCGTTTCCCCGAGGACCACAATTGTACCGGGAACGCCCTGTGTTGCATGCGAGGTGTGTCACTGTGGAGGAGGTGCGTTTCTTAGAGTAGGCACACATCTCCCCGCATGATCTCAAGTAAAGATAGCACAGCATTCCTTTGAGTGGGATTATTAAAGCCCTTGACATTATAACTAACAATCTGAACTGTCATCAGTAGGGAAAGGACCGTTAGACGCTATAGTGAAGGTCCCAGAGACCCAGTAAGGAGTGGAGTACTACAAGGACAAAGGGTATATGTGTAGGCAGGTAAAACTTATCTCAGCATACATGACTAAAAAGCTCACCATAGGAAGGATCCACCCACCCCCAGAACAACAAAAAGAACAAACTGCAGACCACCAAAACAGCACATGGTCCAACGTGAAGGTTGGGCAGTATTCAGAGGAGACTGCCAAGGAAGTAAGGGTCATCTGCACCAGGTGAACAAAACCTCCCGTCCGCCCCCACCAGGCCCACAAAAGTGGTAGAAACCCCAGACACATCACCCTCAGTCATTGTCATCCAACAAATCCCCCCAGGTGCCCGTCAGGGATTGAAGAACAGCAGAATGTTCCTTAAAGATGGTGTCTGGGTCAGGGCAAAGGCGTTCAGCGGTCCAGGCGTTCTGAGGACTGCGGTTTCGAGATCTCTGTGAACCCTGAACTGCAGCATCTGGAGGAGAGGGCAACTCGTCGGTAGACAACTTCAACACTCTGCAAGCTTCAGAAATGAAAGAGACCTGTATGAGCTTCCCGTCTAGATGGAAAATGAGGCAAAAAGGATGGCCCCAGGCACAAGAAATGTTCTGTGAGCGGAGATGAATTGTGATTGGGTGAAAATCTTTTCTTTTCTGGGGTGTGCTAGCAGCTAAGTCCTGGAAGAGCTGTGGAGTATGATCCCTGAAATGGAGAGGTTGTATGGAATGTGCCGCTCTGAGAATCTCCTCCTTCACTATATAGTTATGGACGCATATCAGGATGTCCGCAGGGGGACGATTGGACTGGCGGGGGGGCCAACCCGATGGCATCGATCTATCTTAATGGTGGAATCCGATGAAGAGCCCAAAATCTTGCAGAGGAGATCCTGCACATAACCCATGAGGTCCCCGTCCTCCGCCCCCGTAGGGACCGCCCGGATGCGAACATTGTTCCTCCGAGATCTGTTTTCCAAATCCTCTGTGTGCGTTTTGGAGGTCTAGATGTTGTTCCCGCAGTCTCAGGACTTCTTGTTGAAGCATTGTGATCTCCTCATCCCTCCCCGCCGTGGAGTCTTCCAAGGCAGCAACGTGCTCTCCCAACCGCACCCACATCGCGCCTGACCTCCCGGAGAGCCGCCTGCAAATCTGTCTTGACGGCGAGGATGTCCTCCCTCTGAGAGGCAAAGAGAGACTCCAGAAACTCCCGGGTGACGGCGCTGTCTGGACTGCCCTCTGCCGATGCTGAGCCAGAGCCCGATGCGTCTCCCGCAGCTTTCAGTAGGAGATCCCGCACCGACCTGTTCTTTCTACCTTTAGCGGCAGCCATTGCTGGAACCGCAACCAGCGGGCAATATAGGCAACAGCGCCTGATGCCAGTAGTAGCAGCAAGAAGACCCAGCCATCCCCCTGTCACCACAGCTGCCATTGATTGCTCACACCTCCTGCGATGATATCAGCCAGCCAGCTCCTCTCCAACCCCTAGTGAAATGCTTGAGAAAGAGGATTATCAACCGGGCGGCCCAGGCTGAAATTCTGTTGTGCTGCGATGCTGTGGAATAATGTCCCTCTACTGTACCACACGGGCCCTCCACAGGCCAGTCTCCAAGAAATCAGCAGGGGGTCAGTCAAACACTCGGGGGCCCAGCAGACGACCCTCACCGCAAAAACCACGGAGACCCCCTGTGATGTGCACGGTAGGCCTGTCACTGCCAAGGGTAGAGGCCTCCTCAGGACGCAGGAGCGCTTTGTCATGCAGCAGACTACAGGTAGGCCTCACGTAGGCTGCAAGCCAACTGCCAGCAGGTGGACAAAGAGGCAGGGCTCCCCGCGGGCACAGGAAAACAGAGCGGGCCCTCAACGGGACACTTGCTGGCTTCACGAAGTCCCTGATGGCGCCAGCCACCGCCAAAGGCCCGGGCGGCAATCTCAGCCAGCTGGCGGTATCACGTAGAACAGCGCCGCCTCTTCTGGAGTCAGGATCGGGCGCCTTCGCATCGCTGCACTAAGCCCTGGTGCCCCGCTAGGTCCGGCTCACAGGTCCCCCAGCAGTACAAGGGGCAGGGTGAATCTTGTGCCGTCCGTCGTCAGGGCCGTACCGCCGTTTTCCAGCTCCGATGCGCCCTAGCAGGCGCAGCAGTATGGCCGACTCTTCGCCGGAGCTGTGGGCAGCTCAGGGAACTCTCGGGAAGGCTTGTCGCGGGTGGGGAACGCGACCCTGTGCTCTCCGCCTCGTCCTCTGGGCAGGTCCCTGGACCTCCACTGGTAAGTCCGTGTCCAGGTGTTCAATATTCAATGCTGTGGGACCGGCAGGGGCGGAGCACGGAGAGGACACGTCCACTCACTCTGCCATCTTAGCAACACCTCCCCTTTTAGGTTTTTTAATCTCTGCCATTGTTTCCCTCTGCTCTGTCAAGTACCACGCAGCAGATGTTGGACTAACACATTTGAGTGTGGTTCTCCGCATCACCGCACTGAAATTGAAAGTCATGCATTTGTAGCGCCTCAGGATTAAGCCAGAGTGCTATTAGTTCTCTTTTAGAAACTGAAATCCATGTTGCAGCTCGTGGTCCGCGCTGCTCGTGTCGGCTTTGGGCGGCTGGCTCAGCTCGTGACTAGGCTTGCTTAGGCAGGCGAGAGCAGAGGCTACAATGTAACAAAGTTTATACACTTCCCCTCGACTCCGGTAATCCATTCAGGTTAACTGTGTGACTCACTGTGAGACTCATCACGTGATGGCACCTCACAGTCCGTGTTAAAATTATGGCCAACAGCTTCTATCAAGAGACATGCTCTGTTTATACATTGGCGGACCAGCTTGGTGCGAGGGGGATATGAGGCAGTCACTGACTAATGTGGCAGGCTTGTGACACATGGCCGGTCCCGTCCCAGTCTAGACAGCCACGGGATTGGTGGTCTCTTACAGGCAGCACTTAGCTGCAGCCAGGCAGCCTCACCTCAGAATGCATGCTGTGGCGCAGCAGGCAAGGAGTTGTCAACTCAACACCTGGAGGAGCACGGCTGCAGCCAACTCTGCAGACAGCAGCACCCAGGAGGGAGAGGGTGAGCCTACACCAGCAGCAGGTATTGGAACCCGTGCCCCCACCTTGATACTAAATCTTGCTCCATGTGGGCCAGTACTAGCTTCCCCAGTCGGTTTGGTCTTGAATTCTCACAGTGCAGGCGAGGAGCGCAAGTACTCACGCACTCAGCAGGTAATGGGAGCCACAGGGACGAAAGGGTCTGCACTTAGCACCTAACCCCGCAAATGGCTTGATTCCCCACCGGCGCTTCACAGCATATTAAACGGCAGTGATCTGCAGCGCCACAGAACGTAAGGGACCCTATGTGAGACACTTGCCTGCAACTGGAATCTTTACCCCACGCCCTCCAAAAACACCAGAGAAACCCATACACTCACCCCCCCTCCAACCAGCATCCCTGCTTCCATACTTCCCTTCCACAAAGGACTGCCTGGGTACACCCCGTGCATACTAGGCTGCCGCAGGGGAGTGCGGCCTACACATAAGCAAGCTGGAAGGTGAGTCCTAAGAAGCAGTCACCAGTATAGATGCCACCTCCCTAGGGCCTCAGTCTGTTGGTGCATGCCTAGCGAAGTGATTCCGCCCCTAGCATCGACAACTTGATACTATTGTAATCAGGGGCAGTGGTAATGATGCTGGTCCAACTTTCAGCATGGCCAGCAGCTTTGTCACTTCAGAGCCTGTTGTTTTTAGTAGGTCCGTGACAGCTGTAGCCTGCTGGTGTGATCTGGTGCTGCGGGTGGGGCAGGTAGTGGTGTGCCAACTGGGGCTGACACCACTCAGCTAAACTCCTCAGTTATCATTTTTATTCGGATTGATTACTGTCTTTGAAATCAACAGCTTTCTGGCTGGCTGTAAAGGCTGCGCCTCACTGTCATGAGCCTTACCATTGCCCTGGTCTTTCTGGGGCGGTTTGCGAGATCTAGGTTAATGCTCTTCCATAACTGGTGGTGACTTGCAGTAATTTTAGGATCTTCTTAGAGTTTCTCTTTCGTGAAATGGGTGTCATTTTTGATATTTATATGCTTCCATCATCTTTATTACTTGACTTTGCGTTCCAAAAAGTGTAACTCATTGTTGTTGAAATATCACTCATAATTACACTGAAATTATATGAATGTCACACATAGCAATATAAAACCTTGCAAGCTATATTCCCTTCTCTGTCCTTCTCTCTCCCCATGTTTTAATTTACGTTTCTCTTTCGTGAAATGGGTGTCATTTTTGATATTTATATGCTTCCATCATCTTTATTACTTGACTTTGCGTTCCAAAAAGTGTAACTCATTGTTGTTGAAATATCACTCATAATTACACTGATATTATATGAATGTCACACATAGCAATATAAAACCTTGCAAGCTATATTCCCTTCTCTGTCCTTCTCTCTCCCCATGTTTTAATTTACGTCATTCCATCTCTTTGAAAATAAAAATTCCATTCTTTCACTCCGACTTCGTGTATATGTTTCATTTTCATTTATTTCACGTTTCCTTCTTTGTACTACTTGCGATTTGCCTGAATAATAAAAAAAATGCAATACTTTCACTTCCAGTACCTGAGTGCATTTCATTTTAGGCAGAGACACATTTTGGCGTCGTTATCGAGACTCGAACCCAGATCCACCCAGATCCATCGAGACTCGAACCCAGATCCATTTGCCGTCGTTATCGAGACTCGAACCCAGAGCCGAGGTCGAGCGCCCTAGCCGTTAGGCCAACTGCTCTCCCCAGCATAATTCGTGCATTAATTTAATTGTCACTGATTTCACCTTTCCTTCTTTGAACTTGTCCTAGCTGACACTGTTAAGGGTTAACAATGTAAGCCTACACTAAACACCCACCCACCACTGATGTCACGAGGCACGTGACATCAGTCAATAAAAGGAGCCGAGCGCACGTGCTCGTGGCTCACTAACCCACGTACCACTCGTGTCCATGTGTCGCAGTTCTTCCACCATGTGGGCCTAGGGCCCCACACTACTACAATGGCGACGAGGGAGTGGTTCGAACTCCACGCGACGCAGCCACTGCATGAAGGGAGGAGAATGCTGTCCGTGTGAAGGGCACCTCCTGGTGAGACGGCGCCGGCCGCCGAGAGGCCCGTGGGGCGTGTGCCGTGCCCCGGGCCTAGTCCGAGATAAAGGAAAAGCGGACCGGCCAGAGCCCACCTGCACCGGCCGCAACTGTGCACCAAGCGGACCGTGCGGTGCCCACTCGCAGCGGCCGCGAATGCCCCGGTGAAGAGAGCTGACCGGGCGGAGCCCACTCGCCGCGGCCGCAAGAGGAGCATTGGTCCATCGGCTGGAGGTGAGCTGTGAATAGCCCCGGGGGGCCGCGCATGCCAGGAGCGACCCCCCTCATGACTGAACATTAGCGGAGCCCACCCGCATGACATGGCGCCTTGCCGAAAATAATCTTTGAATACAGCAGCGCCAGCGGAGCCCACCCGCGACCTGCCTGAGGCAACACCCGTAAGACTGTACACCAAGCGGAGCCCACCCGCATACTCATGGTGCCGTGACAGGTGTGAGGCGGCCGAAAATAAAAGATATATGGCAAAGGAAGGCCAGCAGAGCCCACCCGCGGCCTGCCTGCAGTTTCCCTGTCCCCCGCCGCACGGCGTGTAAAAGTGAGGCGAGCTGCGGCGGTGGGGAGAGATGCAGGGCACGTAGTGATCGTAGCGAAGCCCACCCGCTGCAGGAGAATGACCGGTTACTCACTGGTAATATTCATTACTCCGAGTCGTAGCCCTCCCCGTCCCAGTCCTTACCCATGAGCATAGCTCCTCCCACCAGAAACTCCAAAGCAAATAAAACCCATCCCTTCCCTCCAGGCCACACCCACACCCTAAGGCATATAATCATGTGACCCGCCCATCCACATCCTGTACCACCAAGCACAAGAAGCCGAACAGGGAGGGAGGGATGGGAACCAGGACTGGGACGGGGAGGGCTACGACTCGGAGTAATGAATATTACCGGTGAGTAACCGGTCATTACCTCCTCGTCCCAGTCCTTACCCATGAGCAGATACCAAAGCAAGAATCGGCTTCACACAGTAGCAAAACAGACTCAAGCCTCACAGGCAGGAAGGCACACAACCCGAGCAGAACGCAACCCAGCGTCCCCAAACCCAGGAGACACAGTCCCACACATCAACCAACGACTAGAGAACATAAAAGCTCGAGGAGAACACCCAGCAGCATACACGCAGAACACAGCCAGGGAGGCCCCCCGGAAGCAAGCACAAGAAGCAGCCACCCCCGAGGCTAGGAACCTCGAACCGACCCAGGCGCCAACACACCACAAGCCCAACAGCAGGCCGCACAGCCAACACAGCCACCGACGGAGAGCAGCCACAACAGGCCCCAAAACAGGACCAGCCAGCCCAAAGGCAACAAAAAGGGAAAACCACCCCATAAAAAAGACACCGCAGGAAGGAGGAACACCTCCAGAGCCCGCACAACCGTCAAACAGAGTAGCTGCACCGAAACCCCAGAAAGAGGAACAGGACAGAAAACAGGCAGAACCAGAAACCCCAACAAGGAGCAAAGGAACAAAAGAACGGCGCCAGGAGGAACCATCCAAAACCACCCGGACACCAAGGGGCGCATCGGCCCAATGCCCGAACCCTGAAAGGCCAACACATCCGCCCACAGAGCACGCAGGGAGGACACAGGCCGACCCAGTCGAAGCCAACCGCCCAGAAACCCAAGACCCGCACCGGAATCCAATGCAGACACACCCCGTGCCGGACAGTAATCCAGGAAGGAAAACCCCACGACCGGCCCAGGACAGGAGAGGCGAAGGGCTTCAGAATTGAGGAAAGGCACACAGCAGGCCCCCGTCCAACGAAGGACAGGGCAACCACCCCCCAGACAGTGCCGGGCCAAACCAGAGAACAACCTCAACCCAAGGCGATCCTCGGAGATGCAAAACAGGACCAACAACGGAACCCCGAACCAGGTCAGCAAGAGGCCCAACACGGACAGGGAGGGAGACACCCCACTCAGGCGAGTCGCCACAAGAACAAAACCCCCGGCAGACAGAAAACCCAAAGGGAACTACAAAAAGTACCACCAGGGGACACAATCACAGCATTGGCAGGATTCGAACCCAGGCCTCCGAGGGCGGGCACCACAATAAGGTACAAGAAACACCCACCAGCCAAAGGCCCACGGCACCACCACCCAGTCCGACCAGACCGATAGGAACCTCAAGAGGAGCCAAGGCAGAAAGAGGCCAGGCCAACCGAACCGACCACAGGAGACAAAGAAAGCAGAAGAAGGACCCAAACTCACACCAGTGCGAGCCTGCGCCACCAGAGGCACAAGACAAACCATCGAGCTAAAGCACTCCGGTCAAAACAAAAGCACCACAAGAACCAAAACCACCAAGGGACACCACGAAAGCAGAGGCAGGATATGAACCCAACGCCAGTGTGAGCCCGCGGCAGCAGAGGCACAAGACATACCATAGAGTAACAGGTCCAAGGACAATCAACGCCCAACAAGCCCAAGACAGGCACAGAGGCAACCGCTCACGGGACAGAAAAGGGCAGCCACGCAAGAGGAGCGAACCACCAGCCAACAGGACCACCCGCGGCCAAAAGCCACACCCCCCGGAAACAACAGCAGACAGCCCAAAGAAGCCGGAACCCAAAGCCCCAGAGCAAGACACATCCGGGGGGAACAAGCGCCAACGGGCCCAAGGAACAAACCCCACAGCAGCAGACAACAGCCGCGGAACATGGAGCCACCGGGGAGAAGCGGAAGACTGAGCCCCCAACAACCACCGCAGTCCACGCAACAGAGCCAGCCCGCAGGGCACCGGCAGGAAGACCCTACCAACCGAGGCGCCGAAATCACCCAACGAACAGGAGCACCCGAGCGGCGCAAAGAATGGAAGACTCCAAGACCAGAATCCACCCAAACCGACTCAGGAGCCAGCAAACACCCAGTGAAAGGGCCGGAGCCGGAAGGAAAGAAGAGGAAGAATCAACCAACCGTCCAAGGATGGGAACACCCGGAACCCCAGAGCAGGCCAAACAGAGTAGCTCAACAAAACCACCCAGGGAGCAAAAGGTCAGCAAACACACCAGGAGGCGCAGACCATCCAAAAGGCAGCCCCAAAAAGCGGAAATGAACAACACCCCCACAGAACGTAGGAACCACCACGAAGCCGCGTGAACTGACATAGGAAAGCAGGCGTCCCAAAGAACCAGAGAATCCAGGAAAAACCCCACCAACAGGAAGGGAAGAAACAACCGAAGAGACACCATCATGAAGGAATGAAGAGGGTACCACACAGGCCCAACAGAAACGAAGCCCCGAAAACCGAGAAAGAAAGCCCGACACATCGCCAGAGAACCCGGAACAGGGGCAGCGCAGAACCCATCCAGTAGCCCAGCCCAACAAGGAGGGACCAGAAGAAGAGGAAGCACTCAGAAAACCCCGGGACATGTGGAAGGAAGGGACCCACCGGCCGCGCACCACACCACAAAAGGGTCGGGCAATCAAAGTTAACGAAAGGCAGACCAAAAGCCCGCACACAACCCGTAAACTACCCACACCGAGTAATCGGACTGGAGCCAACAAGAACGACCGCAGCCGCCAAACCGAACAAGGGCACCAACGGAACCCCAAACTGGACAGAGCCCCTGAAGGAAAGCCCCATCACAGCAGCCCCACAAACAGCACCGCCTCCCCAGGCCAGAAGCACAACAGCCATCGAACAGCCATAGAGGACCAAGCCGCTCCCGTACCAAGGGAACCGAAGGACAAATCCGTCAGGAAACGCAACAGCAGTCCCAACATGGAAAAAGAATCAGAGGGAACTTAGCCCACAGCACCCGGTAGTCCAAGGTGGCCTCCCAACCAGGCACCAACCAGGCCCGACCATGCCCAACTCCCGAGAGCAGACCGGAGCAGGCGAAACCAGGGAGGCAAGGCCGTGGGCCGCAGAGAAACCTCGACAGCCACACAGAAGCAACCGAACCCAAAAGCAGGGGCAAGGCACAGTCAGAACAGTAGGACCAGAGGCAGAAAAAGATGGATCCAAGGCCTCGCAACAAGCAGGACCACAGAATAAGAAGGAACGGCACCCACAAATACCAACAGGCACCGAGAAGGCACACCAGCCAGCAGGGATCGACCATCACCACAGCCAGGACACCACAGCGAACCACTGTAAAGGACACCCCACCGCCAGAGCCAGGGGAAAAACAAGTGTGACAACATCCTGCCACCCCCCATCAAGCACACCGCTCACAGAGTACAGAAAGACGGAGGCCTACAAGCCCCAACAACAGGAAAAAGGGGGAAAAGTCTACAGACTTCCCACCTCCCAAGGGCCAAGGGAACCCCAAACCGACCCAAACACGTAGCAGAACACCGTGAAGCCTGCCCACAGGACTCACCCGAAACCACGTCCGGAGCCACGACAGCAAAGCATCCAGCACATGACAACAGTGAAGGAGCAGCGGAAGACCCAGCGACCACCACCCCCCAGGTACAGCGTAGCCCAAACCACACATCTCCAGTAGGGGAACAGAACAGAGAAAGGAGAGACCAGACCAAGCAATGCAAGATCCACAAGGGCCAATCAGGGAAAGCCACACCCCAACAGGACAGCAGGCCAGCCCAAACATGACATAAAGAGGGAGTCCCGGACCCCCCCAAACACCATGGTCCCACTAAAGCAGGGACTCAAACGTACATGAAACAACAGGTATCCAAGGGGAACAAAACACAGCCGCCAAGCAGACCGCCACACACCTACCTGAAAGGAGGACAGACGTGCAGAGAAGCCAGCCATGCACAACACACCCCCCCTCCCACCCCGGGCGAACCCGCTAGGGCAGGGAAACAACCTGGAAGAGGGGAGGCCCCAGCAGGAAGACAAGTCGTGCCCCCACCACGGGTCCCTGTCAGAAACAGAAGCAATGCCCTCAAAAGGGGCAGAGAGCGACCCACGGCAGGAGAAAGAGGCCAGGGGAGAAACCAAGGACCTACAGCACACAGAGTCCCGACCCCCCAAGGAACCGGCCCCAGGCATGCGTATTGGAAAGATAATAAAGCACATGTTCTCCGTTAAGGGCAGGCTCAAACACCCAACACGCTCCACAGTACATAGAGGATCATGTCACTACGATAAACAGATGTAGCCGAGGCACAGCCCAACACAATCAGAACACCAGGGCACCCCCAGATCCACACAGACACGGGAACATCGGAAAAACGTAACGGCGCGCTTTTTACGAGCACCAGAAGCATCACAGAAGGACACAGGATTACGTTCTGTAGGCGGGGGAGGAAATGCGAAACGCTCCGAACCACACGAGGTTGAAGCAACGCCAACACCCGAAACCGGGCAACCAAGTCCAAAGCCGGAAGCAGTGCATGGGACACCACATCCTAGCCCCCGAAATCCCAGACAAACCAATGGCAGCAAACAGTGGGAAACACGGGCCCGTTACGAGCACCCAGCCACCAAACACACCACCAAGGAGGAGCCAAACCGCCACGCCACAGGCGAGCAGAGAGGCCAGCCGCGCCCAACACACCCCCCCTCCCTCCCCGGGTAAACCCGCTAGGGCAGGGAACATACCCGGAAGAGGGGAGGCCGCAGCAGGGAGACACCACCCCACACCAGGCAGTCAAGGCCCCCCAACCCCACGGTCCCGCCAAAGCAGGGACTCGAAAGTACATGGAAAGAAAACAAGTACATCAGGGGAACAAACGGCCGCCCAGCAGGCCGTTTCACACTCACCCGAAAGGAGGCACCATCGGTCCAGTACCTCCCCACAACGAAGTTGCCAGGAAATGAATTCCGCAGAAAAAACAAACAGGATGTGGATGGGCGGGTCACATGATTATATGCCTTAGGGTGTGGGTGTGGCCTGGAGGGAAGGGATGGGTTTTAGTTGCTTGGGAGTTTCTGGTGGGAGGAGCTATGCTCATGGGTAAGGACTGGGACGGGGAGGGCTGACGAGGAGGTAATGCGCTGACTCGGACCCCGATACCCCTCGGTAGCTGGAGCCCACCCTGCGTCCAGGTAGAATGACCGGAATCACCGGCAATAGCGCCAACTTTCAGCAGCGCTGACTTTTCCCCCAATCTCCCCGCCCCTCGCAGCGTGTGAGCTTGAAAAGGCTGCCGCGGGCGGGGAGAGCAACAAGAGACTGCGGGGATGAAAGGAAAGGCTGCACGCGGGCAGCGCCGACCAGAAGAGTGCTCTAAAGTCCACCAGCACCGAAAGCACAAGAGGGGCGCACTGCAGCGTGCGGCCCACAGAGATGCCTCACCTCTGTCCGACGCCAGCAAGGAAAAGACACAGGCCCCCAGAGGAAAAGCAAAACCTTCACCGCACTAGGGGGAGTTGTCCCACGAGCTGAGAGGGTCCTGGTGAATGACCACTGGTGGCAGTCATCAGAGAAAGTCCCCTGTTCGTGCGAGGTGTGAGCATTGAGGCCTGCAGCACTGAGGACTTTCCGAGGCTGGCAGGGAATAAGGACACATTGCCACCGTGTGGCCATTCCGAGAATAGCACCCAGAAACAAAAGCACAGTGCAGGAGAATCAGCCCTGTGAGGAGGTAATGCATGTCTGCAACGGGAAAAGCGTTTGCACCTGCCTAACACTAGTGCCACAGCTGGACATTGAAAGCAGCCAAGTCCCACCCGAAGGAAGTACTAGCAGCAACAACGCGAGACCCGCAGTTCGCTACACAACAGGATTCAAGGACAAGAAGTGCTTTAAAAAAAATAAAAAAAAAGAAAGACAAGCACAAGGGAAAGCCTACAGTGGGAGAACAAGCCTGCAGCGACGCGGACGTCGACGGAGACACATCACCACTGCAGACGTGACGCCTGTGGCCACAGGTGATCACCGCAATCGCAGAAGACAACCTCACGCTGGACGGAGAGGAAGAGTCAAGACGTCTACCGCAAGCAGCAAGATCCAAAGGCAACCAACTGGAAGAGCGCAAGTGTACCCCGGACGCGGACAGTACCAGACAGCGCCTGAAAGTAAGGAAGCCACACCGAAAGCACCAGAAGACGGGCGAGGCAAGTACCCAAGTGTGAAGAAGAAAAGTGCGACACGCAAGTGGAAAAGCGACAACGCCAAAGAATCAAATGAACCGCAAGGAACAAAGCTGCACTGAAGATGTATCACGACGGTACCAAGTGAAGCAAGAACTTGCCACTACACTGCACACTGACGTGCACCGGAAGAGTAACGCAAAGTTACCCCGCAGCCAAAAGGAGGCAAAACAACCAAGCAAGGTGAACGCCCCGAGAAGCTAAAGAGCCTCACCGGAAGCGAGCACGAGAAGTGCATCCACCGGAGAAGGTCCAAGGAGAGGTGAAGCCAACCCTCCGGAAAAGCAGAGCACAAGAAGAGCGCAGGAGAAACTGCGCCGATGCAAAAGCACTGCAGCAGAACCAATGGCGATCCCAACGGTCGCGGATAGCAAGAAGACTCACGAAGAGCAAGCTGTCCACCCCATCTGGTAGCAAAGAAGATCGCCCAGGAAAAAGGATGATCCGACAAGCCAGAGGGGCGCCCAAACAAAAGCCGATCACCCAAAATGATCGCCAGAAATGAAAGAAGAAATTCTGCCAAGTCAGGATGAATATGTCCTGCCAGAAGACGTCCATAAACCGAGAGATCAGAAGACCCGGAGAGACGGACGCAACACCAAGAGTAACTGGATGCAATAGGAGACAAGAGAGAAGATCGTAATGACCGGTCCAGTCACCGAAGAGTGGAGAGAAGACAGTGTCCTAAAGACAGGACAAGACCAGATGGAAACAGGCGGAGTGCACGCTGCTTTGAAGAAGCCTGGTCAGCAAGACAAAGGAAGAAAGGTGACCGCACTGTGTCGTGAAAAGGAGAAGAGTGGCACGAGGCCATGAAGAAGAGAACTGAAGTAAGAAGTCATGTGGCACGACGCCATCATCAACAACTTCTGGAAAAGGTGAAGAAAGGTGTAACAAGTCCACACACCTACAAGAAGAAGAAGAGGTGACACACCACAACATCGTGCAGTGACCCGCACGTCCTGGAGAACACTGATAGCACCAAGAACAGAACAGGCACCTATTCACAAGACCCCGACGACCAGTGGACGGTAGGAGAGCACAGGCCGGACCATTGGCAACACCCACCTTTGGGATTGAGCGGAAGTCTGGAAGCTGAGGGAGCTCAGATGTCCTGAACAAGGAGAACTGACCAATCCACACCAGCCCGTGGAGATCCAAGGGGCATAGGCCTCAGGGACACCGGTGGCAGAGGGTCCCAACACGAGAGATGAGTCCATCGCCGTCTAACCTGCACGTCCCAGGAAGATGAGGAACTTGTGCGCAAAGGCAAGAGTCAACAACTACCCTTCAGGTGGAGCTACGGACTTTGCGAGGTAGTACCCCATCGACTCCTCCATTCACACGCAGACTGTGGAATTGGAGCAACGCTGTGGAATAATACCCGGCCCAGTGGAAACCTGGTAAAAGGGCCTCCGGTGATATCTCGTGGCAGGAGAACACCCGCGAGAGGGGCGTCCTAGTGAGAAGAATGTCCTTCGAACACTCCACCCTTTGAAAAGTGAAGCCAAGCTGAATACAGTGAAGAAACCGACGGACCAGCTGAAGACAACCACATCCAAGTCTAATTTCTGGTCATCCGGTATGACGTCATCCTCAAAAGCAAGATCTCCGTGGACTGACCACCACACGTCCACGACGCAAGCAAAGAAGAACACACCCACCGAGAACCAGGACGTCGAGCAAGAAGAAATAGTCTCAGCAGCAATTTCCATCACCGTCATCAAGCAAGCAGCTGAAGAGACTCACTGTAAATTTGTAATTACTGTATATTTATGTACTTCCTCCCACAGGCTCGGACTTTGTGCCTTTCCTTAATTTTTATTAAAGTTTGGGAGGAATGTAGTGTCCTAGCTGACACTGTTAAGGGTTAACAATGTAAGCCTACACTAAACACCCACCCACCACTGATGTCACGAGGCACGTGACATCAGTCAATAAAAGGAGCCGAGCGCACGTGCTCGTGGCTCACTAACCCACGTACCACTGGTGTCCATGTGTCGCAGTTCTTCCACCACGTGGGCCTAGGGCCCCACACTACTACAGAACTAGATGGGATTTGCCTAAAACATAAAAAAGAACATTCTTTCACTCCTACTCCGTGCGTGTATTTATTTCACCTCTCCTTCTTTGTGCCAGTTGCGATTTGGTTGGAAAATAACCATTCCATTGTTTCACTCCGTCTCTGCATTTAGTTTTCATTTATTTAAGCTCTCATTCTTTGAACTACTTTTATTTGCTTCCTGTCTCTTGTGCAGCTGTGGCTCCAGCATTAGAAAACGAAACGTCAAGTAATTTATAGCGTGTGCTCGGTCTGGTGTCCCATTATATCATGTATCCCTGCACTCAGCCCGAGCAGAGATCGACTGCTTCTGTCTGATCCTGCCCGGGCTGAGTTCATTCTCCGAAGACGGCCGAAGTGGAGGGGATACACGATCCCAAGGGGATACCTGATACCGGAAATACAGCAATGCTCCTACTGTCCTGTAACATTTGGATGTTTCTTTGTGCATCATATCTGATTTTGAAGAGGGAAAGGGTTCAGAAATATAGTTACTTCCTGGGGGTGGGAGGGATGCTGTGTCCCTTTTTTGTGTTTATATCATTTGCTGGACTTTGACCATTGGGCGAAATGTATGCACGTGATGGAACCAATCAGTGTACGAGAAACAAGGCTGCTTGCAGAAGATCAGCAGTGGTGTGTTTTCAAGCTTCATCTGCTTTTTGAAATATTAGTGCTGATTAATTCCACCTGCAGATCAGAGCAGCGGAATTTATTGGTAATTGCACGTTACAAGACTAACGCAGAATTCCTAAATTCCTCCAATTCCGCCGGTGGAATTCAAAATTTCACCCACCCCTAAAGATAACAAAGGTTCAGGATGGGCTGTTTGCATGAGGAATAGGTGCTGAATTGGATTAGGAGGGCCTTTATACAGAGTGGTACATTGGGAGAAAAAACAATGGGGTGTAATGCTACCCGTAGCAATTGCCACCAGTTAGACTAATTGCAAGCATTCATATCATCACCTTTTGGTTGTTTAATTGCCAGTAGTGTGCTGTAAAACTGAGGCTGGCACAGATTTCCAAGCCTACTACTGCCAATGTTTGTGAATTCCAAAAGGTAGTACACTTCCATCAATTCAAGGAGTACTTCTAAGGGTGCAGATTACCTATTTTGGGGTAAATAGGTCATTATATATATTTAAGATCCTGGTCCAAAATATGAACAAGTTAATACCTCTGAATGAAATGAGAATGACTAGAAAAACCAAGACAGACATAACAGACCTCTGGCCCCTAGCCTCAGCTTCCACACCAAGACTACATTAGAGAGGTGTCATACCACAGACACTCCTGCTGAAGCTACGCCTCAGCCCATCCTTCCACGGCCTGGTAATTCTCTCTAGGAAATCAGGACTACAGTCATGTACAACACAATGGCCGGGAGTCCTTGCCCTAGGATCAATTATTTGAATTTTTTTTCACTTCATGTACTTTTCTTCATCTCTGCTACAAAAAGTCTTCATGGTAGAATTATCAAATTGGTGCATGTGTTCAGAGCTCCATGTTTCTAGTCTTCACATTCACAAATAATTTTATCAAGTGACTTTCGGTCTCATGTACACTCCTGAGCCATGAGTCTGGCTTGGCTCCTTGAGTCCGTGCACTAGCTGAGCCTTGTAAATGTTTGGCTTGTATATCGTGTAACAACATAGGGGCCAATTACAATGTTGGGTGGATCACAATTGCCAGCCTGTCGGTTGCGATCAGACCGACATCTTTGCAAGCAGTCCCACCCCTGCATTATGATGCAGCGGTCAGAGGCATGACAGGCTGAAGGTGCCCATCGAGGCAGCAGGTGGAAAGTAATCCCCTACAATAGGGCAGTGCCTGCTCAGGCACTGCCACATGGATTACGATGCATGTTTCAGGCAGACTTTGGACTGCCATTTAAAGGCTGCATGGATGTTTGTAAACATCCATTTTACTAATTCAGGTTGTGCAGCGGCCCTTTTCCGCTAGCTGCACAAGCCGCATTGGGAAAATGAATGTTTACAACTGCCCCATGACCAATGGCATGCAAATTGGTCAGAAGACACTACAGATTACTAGTCGGTCGGTTTCCATTCAGACACGATGCCGGTTTGACGCTAGTCTGACCAGCATTGTAATTATTCCTTCAACATGGGTACGTTTTTCCGCTTAGTATATCAGATTATATCACTGGATAGACAAACGTTCCTTCAAACAAACATTTATGCTTTATCCCTCCCTCCCCAACGACAATGCCATTAGTGACAATGGAGGCAAGTCAGTACTCAGGTAAACCCTTAACATTGCCTAAATTCTTATAATAGATGGAGCAAAATTACAGTCTATTAAATCTGATATAAAGAGGGCTTTTATAGTGCACATCCTGAATTCAAGTATTTAAAAGTGTCCTCATATGCTTGGTATGTGATATTAAAGAAAACAGAAGGCTCTGTGAAATAAGATATTTGCCTAGGATCACAAAATCTGGACAAACAGGGTAGACAGTAATGATTCTAGATTATCTGGCTTCACAATTGAAACAGCCACTATATAGGTACAATGTTTACATAATCTCGTCTCACAAACGGACTGGATCATTTGCTTTTTTAACTGTATGTTTATCAACTGTGCTTTTATGATTGTAAAACTAACAATCGAATAAAGTTATTTGAACTTGAACACTATATAGGTATATTTCTCTCTCTTTCTCTCTCTCTCTCTCTTGCATCAAAGGTCACTGTTTTGTTTTCCATTCATAGTTCATAACAAGAAAGACAGACACAGACATAGCAGACCCGACTTAGGGCCTCCACACCCAACTACTAAGCCACTAATGCATCTATTTGGAGGGGGTTCACACCCCAAACAACCCTCTGAAGATAAACCCCTGTGAATATGCCATGTGGTCTTCCAAAATACCCTTTAGGCACCTTTATTTGAGTATGTTGTGAAATATCCCGGTGGCACTTAATTAGGTCACAGTTTCACATGATGTTTAGTGAAGCAGTGCATAATATTAAAGTAGGACATAGCACTTGAAATTGTAGCTTTAATTAGCTGATATTTGTAACCACAAGCAAACAAACCCCATTCACAACTGGTATTCGTACTGCAATTGTGAACATGAAGGTATTGCTCCAATGATTTACACCATTCCTTTGGGTGAAATTTGATATTTTTCCTATTAAATCTCTTTCCATGCATTGCCCCATCCTCGTGTGTGTGGACCCTTTTCTGAGTAGACATTTTCATATGGCACTGTTGAATAGGAGAAATGTGAGCAAGTGAGAAGGAGGAGAAGGACAGAGCTACAGACAATGGTACAATGAGAGAATAAAGAAAGAAGGGAAATGAGCTAAAACGATAGATGAGGTTGGTAGAGACAATGGATAAAGAGAGAAAGATCTAGTTGTCTGAATTAAATATACAGAAATGTAGAAACAGAAAAGGGCAAGTAGAAAGAGAGAGTTAGGGAGATGAGGAGTGTGTCTCAATGGTTAGAGTAGCAGACCCTGATGCAGAGTTCTGGCCAGGGACCAGGGTTCGATTCCTGCCTCAGCGAGGTCTCGGGCTCAATTTCCTCGGACCTGTTAATTCTCGCCTCGGTGCCTATTCTAATCACGGGCCCCACGCTGCAACTCTGGGCAATAGCTTGCTTAGCCTCCGCACCGGCCCCCAACAGCGCTAAGGATGCCTGGCTTCACCCTGGGGGTGCCCAGGAGTGGACACTTCACAGGGAAAGCCAGGGGGGGTTCCACAGCGGTATGAGTATCAGTGCCAGGAAGCCGAATAGGCGACACCGCAAGGTGACCGTCTGGTGACAGTGCGCTCTATAAGTACCAAGACATTTACATACATAAAGTGTTAGTGTGATAGACATAGCAATAAATACATTTTGAGATTTAGAGAATGGTGGGGTACAACTAGGGGTCAGTTAGAGAGTGAAGTAAGGAGGAAAGGATGGTGAGTTAGAGAGATGTTGGGGCAGAGAGAAATAGAGGTGAGGTAATGAGAAAAGTATAGAGAGACGCAGGGTAGCGAGGGCTGTGAGTGGGGCTCACTGCAGTCAGCTAGAGACTAGGCCTGGGCTGAGGTTTCCATTCCGTTGGTGGAATGGGGGACTTTTGGTAATTCTGTGTTACTCTTGGAATGTGGAATTACTGATTAATTAAAATTCTGCCACTCCACCTACAGAATTAAATTATGCAGTGGTTTCTACAGTTTAGACACCACTGCTTACCACTCTGAGTCCTTGTATACTTAGCAGGGATTAACTTTTATTCACTGCAGAGTTTGTAAGGACTGGTCCTGTCTCTGAGTATACCACAGTTGGCTATATTGCTTACCTCATCAACTGTGGGTCCCTTCCCAAGCATTCTTCAAAACGCTCCCTCCTTCTAGCTGATAACTCCTGGGAGTCTGTGCTTTTTAACAGAAACATGGTTGAAGAACTGCTCTAAACCTGATTTTGCCTTGGTATTCCACCAGGCTACCGCATGTTGGCAGAAAACCGAGGCGGGAATAGGGCTGGGAGTGGGGTGGCTATTATACTCAAGAGTTCTTTTGAAGCATCGATACCCAAACTGAGCCAACACAGAAACACTGAAGGCCTTGTCTTCTGTTTAAAAAAAAAAACTCCTTCTTTATCTTTCTCTGGCCTCCAGGTGTACAGACCCCCTGACTGCCTCAGCTGCTACTTCTGAAGCCTATTTGACATCACAGTACACTATTCGCTCCATTACGCCAATCTAACTATCTTGGGTGATTTCAATGTCCACGTTGATGATCCCACCTCCTCCTTAGCTACCCAAGTCCTTCATACTTTGGCTGGTCTTAACTTAATCCAACATGTCCAATCCCCTACCCATCGGGCGATCCATATGCTCAACACGATTTTTACTAATATCCCTAACCTGCAGGTCCGACCACTTCAGCATTCCATTGGCATTCCAGGGTCCCTCCTACCCAATAAGGCACGCCCCCACCCAGACAATAAAAAGAAAGTGGCAGAATGTGTCGGAGGAGTCGCTGACTCAGTCCCTCAGTTTTCTCCTCCTGCTCTGCATGGAGCAGTTGAGCCAAACATTTTGTTGTTCAATAGTTGGATATCTAACTCATTAGACTACCTTGCTCCTTTAAAGAAGTATGTTGCAAATAGATTGAGGCCATCCGTGCCTTAGTTCTCTCAGGACTTAAGAACAGAGAAATGTCTGTGTAAACAATTAGAATGCAATTGAAGAAAATACTATGATCTCAATGCTAAGTCTCTCTGGAAGGCGGTGCTCAGGAGCTGCTGCAGAAACACATGCACTGCCATGAAGGAATATTTTGCACTTCAGATTACCCCAGCAGCTAATTCCTCCAAAAAGGTGTTTAAAATAGTGAGCTCCTTTGTTTCCCCTCAAGGGACCAAGACTGCCATCATCCCCTCTGTCGAACTCTGCAAAACGTTGCCTGTCTCCTTTAATGAAAAGATCCAAAACGTATACTTCTCCTTCCTGAAATCTCTAAAGGAGGCTTCAGACACTTGCCCAGCAGATACGGGGAAGACTGAAACCATCTCTAGTGCTTCCTCCTGTTGCAAACCATTTTTTATGAGTTTGCCCCTTTTTCTGAGCACTGCTCCTTAAACGAGTGACTAAAATGCAAGTCTGGTGCCCCGGATGATGTTTCCCCCCGCATAACTTCAGACATATAGTGCACCATCTCAAACCTCTGCTTTATAAGATCTGGAATATCGCCTTAACATCTGGGGCCTTATTTATCAAAAGTGTTGCATCGCTGGGTGAAAACAGCAATGCAACACTCTTCATAGCGCCATCCTTGCAACACCATGGATGCGCTGTATTTACTATACGCAAGTTACAAAGATTTAAAGATATGTCAGTATTCCTGACATGTCTGTAGGTGCAAAATTGGTGCATTGCTGGAGTAGGTCTGACAACACATGCAACTCCAGCAATGTGTTTTTTCACATGGGCAAGCTATATGTGAAAAGATCATATAACTCTCTGGCGGTGAGGGCTCAACGATGTGCACACTGGTGTGCAATACTGGTAATTTATCACTGTGCTCCAGCCACGCTCTACTTTCTGTGGGCCACTCCACCACTGGGCCACTTACAATCAAACTACACCCTATGTATACAAAAAGGAGCTCACAAATTATTGATCTTCATAAGCAAGGTGCTTGATAATAATTTATTTGATAATCCAATTCAAAGACAGTCCATAGCTAGTCTTTATGTATTTCCAATTAGATGTTTATTTCATTGACCCATTATTGCATCCAGAAAACATCACAAAAACTAATCCAGCCAATGCGTTTTGTCCAATTTAGACATCATCAAGGCTGTGAATTAGAGAACAAGTGCATCAGTGCACATTCTTCCGCTGTTCCTCATTTCAATACATAACAAATATAATTCAATGCTTCCCATGGCAAATCTATTCGACTCTCTGCCTATATCCAATCTGTTCCTCATCAATCAAAGAAATAATAAAAAACAACAGTATCTTTAGAACTCGTCATTGTTCGGCAAAGCATTATCATCCCCAGTATGTATATCCTGTTAGCCACCCATGTTTGAGTCGCACGTGGCCTGATCATGTCACAACCCTACTTATCGACCATCTAATGCTCCCATGTATATCACATCCACACCTCCCCCCACAATGACAGCTTAATGCAGGAAACAGTGTTGCCGCTAACAAAAACCTGGATGATACAGCTGTTACCCCTGTGAAGATCTGCAACAATGTTGCCAGTCTTGTCCAGTCCACGAGTAATTGTCCTAACCCTAGCTCCTCCTCAGCTAAGCAGTTGGAAGTGTCTAACATTCCGAAGCATGCCGCAGGGGATAAAATAATCAAGTCTGGGGATGTAAATCTGAGGGGCCAGCACGAACCCGGAAATATGGAAAAAACTAATATTATTGACTTAAGAACCACCTCACTGTCATAAAAATATACAGAGATATTAGATAAACCACTAGACGAGCCAGGTGTCCCAGTTAATTTACCATCTGAATCTCCTTTGGAAATAGATTTGACAGAGACATAAAACATGCTAAACCCGGGGCTTCCCTCTATGTTATCTTCTGCTGAGCCTGAGGGGACATTTTTGGAGTACGTCTAACGGCAGAGAATGCACCATTGGCTATAGATGAGATGATTAATGCTACTAGTGATGCTGCTGTTGAAGGGGGTGAGACATATTCTAATGATGACTATGAGGACTTTACAATCAATCAACGAGGGGAGGAAGAGTGCTGATCCATTCAGTCTCCTTAGGAATAATCAATTAATCACGGGGGTAAAGGATCACTTGTCCCACACCAACCTGTATACCCTGGTTATGAGGACTTTACGGAAGAAGTGGAAGACTCAGGTAGTTCCCCGGTGGACACGGCTGGATCTTCTGGCTGCAAGAAGGGGAAGACCAAAGCAAAGAACAAATTAAAGAAAGGGAAGAACCCTAATGTTGCTAACACTTCCATTTCTACCTCAACATTACGAGGGAAACTCATTGCTGACAAAAGCCCTCTTCGGAAGTGGATTCAAGCTAAAGGCGGGGTTAAGAATATGGCATTGCGCCTCTCTGGTAATAGTCCTATGGAGGGAGATTATTTGAAAGACCGCCCTTTACCTGGCTTTATCATACCTCCTCTATCCACCATGTATGCAGGCATAAAACCGGCTCTGTTAGAGGGGAACCAGTCTGTAGCCGCATCTACGTCTATGACAGCAGTAACAGCAGTCACAGCAGTAACAGCAGCAACTATACTAGGGTCCGCTCCAGTGGCTGCTCCAGGAGCAAAAAAACACATTTCAAGCCTCGATGCAACTCAAGTGACTACCCCGCTTACAACCCCGCCTACAATTAGTACCATCAGTACTACCAGTACTGCCAGTGCTACTACTCCTGATGATTTAGGAGACACTCATCCCTCACTCAGCCTGATATTTCAGGCATTGACTGATCACTGACAAGAAGTACAACAACACTTTCTGCAGTTGAGGGAAGACAATGGCAAAATGCAAAATTCTTCACTGGAGATGGGAATTTCTTATTGAGACAGGCGGTCTCATTGAAAGCTAGACCTAACTCCCCTGTTTCAATAGAATTTGTCTCCTTTTTTTGTACGATCTAATTTAAGTAAGGCAACGATGGAAAGACGCTGGAAGTTGCGCCAGCTTATAGACCCGTTTAAATCTCTGGGTGGGCAAGCTTTCCTCCAAGAACCCGCTCGTTTAAAAGTAATAATGGTGGTCGTACATATTTTTTTATGGATGACAAGGAAGCAGAGCAAGTTCTCTCTAAATTAACATCTTACAGATACGGTCGGGGGAGAAAGATGTCTGCTTAATCTGCTAGAGATTAATTATCTGTCAACTTAATGCCTATACATGTGCTTTACGAAGGGCTTACTGAATGAGATCTATTCTGTTCTAATCCTTTCTTTTTATCGTTTTTTCTTCCTTTTGTTTTCCCTTTCTACTTACTGCTTTGGGACTCCTAGGTTAGGCCTATAATAAACTATAATCGAATTTTTTTTAGGCAATCTTCATGATGTAGAATTTCTCTTTTTTCTTTTTTCTGCACCAGTGTAGATGTGCATGGGTGACCTCCGATCCTGCTACTCTGCAGGGCTGCCCAGCCAGCGGCAGCAGGGTATAGAGGGGTATCCTCCCCAAAGGAACATAGGGGTGGGGTATGGGGTGGATTGGTGCAGGCGGGGCTGACTCATAAGGGGGGTAAAATGTTTTAAAACTAACAGCATCAGAATGAGGTCTGTAAAATCTGGTAATAGGGAGACAGTTAGCTGTACAGCTAGTTGCACAGCTAGTATGGAAGGGGATAATTCACTAATGAGATGCATCGACTGAAATGTTTGGCCTGGAATGTAGCAGGTCTCAATAGCAGAAATAAGAGATGACTAGTTCATGAGGAATTGAAAATGTACAACCCTCAATTAGCTTTATTATCAGAGACTCATATCGCCCATAAAGATCGAAAGCTATTTGGACAATTAGGCTATGACGTAATAGTGTGCTCAGCGCTGAATGTTTCAATACGAGGTGTTGCTATTTTGAAACAGAAACAGTTCAGAGTAGAAGTAGTTAAAACTGCCGTAGATAATGGGGGAAGATGGGCTATTGCTCAATTGCTTTTGGAAAACTGTAATTATGTTTTTTGTGTTATATATGGTCCGAATACAGATGACCCTTCTATTATTGACCAGCTGAACATTGAATTGTTGAAATGGGAAGGAGAGCATATAATCATGGGGGACTTTATTTGCATAATGAATTATGACATAGATACCACTAGACGTGGAGGTTTTCAAAGGATGCGTAGGTCACGAGCCGCTATTACAGAATTGGAACACATACATAATTTAAAGGATGTGTGGCATGCAATACACCCTAATGTAGCAGGGTATACTTACTACTCTGCACCATATAACTTATATACATGTATTGATATGGCTTGGTCTTCTGACGAGATCATAGCAACTAGCATTATGGAGATACGCCCACGGGTCACTTCTGACCACAATCCGATCACTCTCTCCTTCAATATTTCACAAAAAAGGAAGGGCCCAAGGCTTTTCACGTTTCCTAGATATTTATTATCTAATAAAGAGTTTATCTTGCAACTTAAGAAACATTTGACAGAGTTTATCGAAATAAATACCAACTCTGAACCTCTTACTGTGGTATGGGATGCCTGTGGCCAGTATAAGGGGGTTTACCCAGCAGTTTGTCTGGAGGCTGAATTTGGAATGTAAGAGAGCATCCAAAATGATGATCACTAATATACTGTCATTAGAGAACCAATCAGCAGAGGCTCTATGTCAGGGTACAAAAACCACAGTCAAACTGGGCTATAAACTGGTGAATCTTAAATCTGCTTTGAAAACTACACTTAGTGAAAAAAGTAGTGTAAAACTGCATAAATATCATCTATCTCAATACGAGAGTGGAGATAAAATTGGCAACATTTTAGCATATAAAGTTGGGGACGATAACTTTGATTAAGAAAATAAAGGGACCTAATAATCTGTTATATAGTCAACCAGTACAGATATTGGAACAATTTGTCAATTACTATAGAGCCCTGAATATCCCGGAAAGCTATCCTACTATGAATAATATACAAAAGTACTTGGGTGTTAATATAATAAAGGATAGGGAAATAGAAGGACTCGATTTATTGACAGAGACTATAACTATGGTAGAGATCCGATCCGCAATTGCCACCTTGTCATCGGGTAAAGCTGCTGGGGAAGACACGTTACCACTAGAACTATATAAACTTTGCACTGATGCATTACTTCCACTTTTTAGCCAGGTAATCAGCTCAATTGGTGTAGGTGGGAAAGCCCCTAATTCGTGGAATACGACAAAGATTGTATTTTTTTTTTAAATACAAGCCAGCTGATGAGTGTGGGTCATAAAGACCCATCTCACTCATTAATACTAACGCAAACGTTTTTGCCAAAGTTTTAGCTACACGACTGGTACAACTTATCCCGCATCTGGTGACCCCTCAACAGCATGGATTTGTTATTGGCAGAGATACAACAGCTCATCTAAACATGGCTATAACGGCATTTGATGTGGCAGATATAAATTCCACCCCACTCGGTATGATATTGTTGGATGCTGAAAAAACTTTTGACCGAGTGGGATGGGACTATCTCTGGTCAACAATGATAGCCCTTGGTTTTAAAGGTCAATATTTAAACTGGATACAAGCCTTATAAGATCACCCAACTGCTAAGATTAGCTACGCAGGGATGATATCTTCTAGTTTTATAATATCTCAAGGCACTCGGCAAGGGTGCCCTTTGTCACCCTTGCTGTTCGCGCTTTCTATGGAACCGTTTCTTTTCACTCTACAGACCCAATCTCGAATAACACCCTTTGATTTCGGCCTGAACTCTTTAAAAATTACAGCCTATGCTGACGATATTGCAATATACTCCACAGATGTGGTAGAAGCTCTACATGGAATATTCGAGGAGGCCAACATATATGGGGCAGTGTCCGGTTACAAATTAAACACTAATAAAACACAGATATTTATGAACTATAAACCCCAGGTCCCAGTACAAGGGGTATGTAGAACGGCTACATATCTAGGTGATAGCATTTCTCCCAAAATAAAGGAAATAATTGTACTCAACTACGAGGCTTTATTTAAGGAAACAGCGGCTACATTAAAATAATGGCATACGGTGCCGCTTAGTATTATTGGTCGTATCAATTTAATTAAAATGAAGGTACTTCCTAAATTTCTCTATTTATTTAGGTCCATTCCTTTATGCGTTAATAATTCTTTTTTCAAACGATTGGACGGGGTAATTAGCAGTTATATCTGGGGATATAAAAAAGCCTGTCGGTCAATCGCTTTGCTCAAGCTTTTGTCAAAGCAAGGGGGGCTTAATTTCCCTGATTTTAGGTTATTTTTTTTGCAGCCTTTCTTGGTCGTCTTCGTAGCCTGTTCAATCCAAATAATCAATATTATTTTCATAAATTTATGCTGGGTGAGGACTCCGATATGTTTTTGCTTAAGTGAATGACCCCAACTATTTCAAAAGGGTCAAATTCAAGACCGTAAGAGAGAGTGTTCAAATTTGGTTTTTCGATTCTCACTTTATGTAAGACTTCGCTCTTTCATCCTGAACTTCCCCTGTGGGACAATCCAGGACTTCCTGGAATCTTTCACGATGGGGCCTGCAATATTTGGGCTATTTCTGGAATAAAAACCCTGGGGGACCTTTATGGTAATAATGGCTTTACGGATTTTGAGACATTAAAGATTCTCTATAAATTGGCTGAACCCTTGCGGTTTAAATACTTACAAATTCGTGATTATCTCATATGTAGTATGAATCTGAGAAATATTTCAGACTCAGATATCTGGAATTGTTTTTACTCTGCTAAGATTAAATCAATAATTAGCGAGGGCTATAGATGTCTCAATTCCTATAAGGCTGATGACTGTGCGAAGCTGGCCGAGAAATGGAGTATGAGATTGGGCACAAACATAACCGTTAATCAGATTTCTGCCGCACTTGGCGGTATCAATAGGTCAGTACAGTCTTCAAGTTTCAGATTACAACAATATTAAACAGTATGCTTTTTGTACTACACCCCAGAAAAAATATCAAAATGGTCCTTAAATAGCCCAACCAGCGATCGCTCTAAGTGCCCCAAATGTGATCTAATAGCAGCCGACTTAGAACATATGCTATTCTCACGCCCGGAACTGGCTGACTTTTGGTTGGGAGTAGCGCAGGTTCTGAATAAAAAACTTGCTTGACCTAAGCCTGTCAATGCAGCAATTGTATTGTTAGGTGCACAGTCCCAGAGCAGCCCACAGGAAGATCTTATAACTATCCTACTTGCATGTGCTAAATTGACTATTGCTCGGGTGTGGATATCACGGAATCCACCACACATTATGGAATGGTGGTCCTTGGTGAAAGAAACATACGGTATGGAGTCCTCATTAGCTAAAATAAGAGGAGTACGCTCACTAATGAAATTGGATAAAATCTGGGGTACTTTTATTTAAGATCTGGTTTCTGTATTGTATGTACCTGCTACTTTTGCTTTGTAACTCGATTGATTCTGCTTTGGAAAATCAATTATTTGCTTTGATGTTTAATCTGCTTTTCCCTCTTTCTGCTCTGCTCTCTTTTTTGTAAACCCTATTACACTTATGATTCGATTCTATTTCCCATGCTGTTTAAAAAAAAAGAAAAAGAAGACATTGGTCAACAAACAACAGTCCACCTTTGTGGAGGCCAATTCTGTTCTCCACAATTCTCAGTCGGGCTTCCGCACAGGTTTTAGTATTAGCATGGAGACGGCTCTTCTCAAAGTGACAGAGTTTGTCAGGAAGAATCTAGACAAAAGAACACCAGTCATGGTGTTGCTTTTTGATCTGTTGGCTACATTCAATACTGTATCACCCACCAACAGAGGCCTTGGTGGATGGCAACAACACAACACTCTAGGACCAGATAAGCTGGCCTCATTCCTTGGGAGAACGTCCACCCCCCAGGAGGGAAGTCAAGAGCCTAGGGATTACGTTGGATAAATACCTCTCCATGGTATCCCAAGTGAAGAGGGTGGCTAGCAGCTGCTTTGGTCTTTTGCGAGCTCTAAGGAAAACTCTGAAATCGCTCCTAATAGAGTCAAGAAGAATTATGATCCAAGGGTTGATCCACTTGAGCATTGATTATGGGAACTCACTGTACCTGGGCAGCCCTCTGTCAGTTATCAACAAACTTCAAGCCATCCAAAATGCTGCCCCTCCAATATTGTATCCCTGAAACAGTGTAAGCCTATGCAGAGCTAAAAATCTACAGTGGCTGCCTATGAGCTGTAGAGTACAATTTGAGGAATTATGTATCACAGATCAGGCAAAACATGAAGTAGACGCTCGTGTTCTCCATCAGCTGGTCACTTCCCGCCGGACCAACAGGGATCTCAGGTCCAACAATCGTCAGCTTCTTGCTGTTCCAGAGTTAAGAGAGCTAGAAGTGGAGGTTGCTCCTTTGCTTTCCTGGCACCTAGACTCTGAAATTCTATGCTGATCAGCCTGGGAATGGACAACAATGTTATGAGTTTTAGAAAGAAACTAAAAACGTACTTGCTTCCCTAACTCTTTTAATATGTTTAATTACCCTCACTCCAGCAGTTTTTCATAGCACGGGGAAGCCCGTTGTCGGGTAGCCATGCGCTGTATAAATCAAGTGAATAGAATAGAATAGAACCATTCTGTTGAACAGACTCAGCAGTCTGGGCATTGAGGGCAAGGCACTTTTGTGGGTCACATCCTTCCTAGAGGACAGATCCCAAAGGGTGTATCTCCACCTATATTTTTCTTCACCTAAACCATTGGAATGTGGTGTGCTGCAGAATTCTGCCCTGAGCCCGCTCTTCTTTAATTCATACCTTTTCCCCTTAGCGGATCTCATTGAATCCTGGGGTGTTAAGGTAGTGTTGTATGCAGATGACACCCAGTTTGCTTTTCTCCTTCCAAGACAAAAGGCAGCTTTCTTTAATTTTTAAAGAGTGTCTCAGAGGAGTCATGGCCTGGATGGAGGGAAATTGACTAAAATTAAATTCCGTTAAATACCCATCTAAGACATCTGCACTGGCTCCTAGTTGAACAGTGCATTACATTTAAGGCACTGATTCTGGCCTTCAGAGCTTTACACTGGGAGGCCTCCTGTTACCTCTAAAAACAGACTGACTCCTTACACTCAAGAAAGGGTACTCAGATCAAACCACAGCCGCTTTCCTAAGGATCCCTGAATTCTTGAAGTCTCTCCGTGGAGGCAGCACCTTTACTGCTCTCACTGCTAAACTATGGAACAGTCTCCCTCCTAACTTGTGGGGGGTTGAGTCTCTGACAACATTCAAAAACAGCTCCAAACCTGGTTATTTGACAGTCTTTAGCTTCTATGTTAATCCGGTTAGCCTTTACAATCTGGTGGAGCGCCAGGACACTTCTGCTTGAAGCAGGGGGAGCTTGATTAATTGATTGAGTGATATATGCAGTGGTTTCTACGCTTTTTAAACCACTGAATACCAGCCACTCAGCACCTTTACATTCTCTGCTGGGATAAAAACTTTTCATCACTGCTGAGAATGCAAGGGCACCAACTAGTATTTGGCTGCGCTATTTTCACAGTGCAAAATGCCTTCTCGCATCCATTTTTGGACACAAGGGTTCATTTTGTGCTATGAAAAAAGTGCAAACTGCCCATTTCTGCTTGTCGCGGAATCCCATGGAATCTAGCAGAATTTTAAGGTAATTCCGCATGATTCTGCGGAATCAAACTCCGAAAATACCATCCACCCCTAGTAAAGGCACTAATGAGGCAGAGAGAATGGGTGAGGGACTGGCAAAGAACAGAAAAAGAGCTGAGTAGCGAGAAAAGAGGTGAAGTAGGGAGCTAGGTGTGAAGTTGAGAAACAGAAGTGAGGCTGCTACAGAGGTAGAGAGAGAGAGTGGAGGTAAGATAGGAGAGGGGCAGAGTAAGAGAGGCGTAGAAGAGAAAAGTATAAAGAGAAAGGGGTAGAGAGAGAGAGGTGAGGTAGAGAGAGTGAGTGAGTGAGTGAGTCGAAACAGAGATAGAGGGGCACAGAGAGGTGAGAGAGGGAGAGCAAAGGCTGATAGAGAAAACGATGCAGAGAAAAAGGTAGCGAGAACCGAGGAAGCTATTATTAGAGTTTAGATGTGGCACACAGGTAGGAAGAGAGCGAGGGAATGTAAGGAAGTGGAGTAACAGACATATTGTGAGGTAAATTGAAAGGTTCAATAGTTAAAGACATGTAGAGGCAGATGAACTAGGTAGAGTGAGAGATGAGGTAGAGTGGTGATGTAGCAGAAGGCTGAGAGAGAGCGAGAGAATGAGAGGTAGGATAAAGAGAAATGAGTGAGCGGAGATGTGAGGTAGAGAAATTAGGTGGAGCAAGAGGTGAGGTAGGGTGGTTATGCAACATAGGGTTGAGAGAGTGAGGTGTAGAGAGATGAGGTCAAGACAGGTGGGGATAAAAAGAGATGAATTTGTGAGAGAGGTTAAGTAGATAGCGGTGATATGAGAGAGAAACAGCAGTGAGGTGCGTAGAGTCATAATGTAGCAAGAGAGTTGAAGCAGAGAGGGACAGGGATGTAGACATGTAAAAGCAGGCACACTGAGTTATAAAGAGGTGAGGTAGTAAGAAAAGTAGGGAGAGGTGAAGTATAGGTAGGTGTTTTTAAAGAGAAGTGGAGAAGAAATATGGGAGGTAGAGAGAGTTGTGATAGAGTAGGTACAGTAAGTAACTGGAGTATGAGTTCAAAAGGATGATAACTCACTTCAAATAATAACCACAGTTCTTGTCAGTGCGAACTACTGAAGTCACTATATAACTTGACCCTCTGGTAGCTTGGCCCAAAGCCGTCCAGCTTAACTTAGAGGTAATGTGTAAAGTATTTATGCAGCATTCAAACAGTAATAAAGAGAACACATTACACAAGAAAAACCCCAAATCAATTTAGAAAAATTGAGAATATTTTAATAAATATATCACCAAAATGCCAAAAATCCAATAAGTAGAACCGAAGATATAATTGTTTTACTTTTGAATTAAAGAATAGCACCAAAAAGAACAAAGCACACACCGTGGGTTTCTGGTCATGCATGACCGGGACAAAGTAACAAGTTAAGACTGGCTGTGATGGATTGCCGGTCCGATACAGAGACCACAGTATACCTTCAGACATAAAACATTCATGGAGAAACATTGGATGCGGATGAGACGGTGGTGGGGCAAACTGCAAGCTGGATCCAAAATGGGGCTCGATGATGGTGGTCTTTTGAAGAGCAGAATCCCAGTATGGTCATTAAAGAAGACAGTAAAGGTCCAAGCAGTCAAAATCTGTTCCCCGGAAGGCCTCAACCTCAATTGGATGCTGCTCAGCATGGATCCCAGTAAAGCCCTCTACATTTAGGCTTAGAAAGCCTTCTGGAAGTTGAATCTCCTTCAGTGGGGCAGACTGAAAAGTTGAGGCCGACTGGTAATTCAATGTCGATAACGGCCCCTTTGACGCAACTCTGATCGCTACCAGTTCTCCCGGCAGAAAGTTTGCAAAAAGCTTCTAAGTCCCTCTTATTGCAGTTTAAGGACAGGAGGAGTACATTCTAACAGCAGCCAAGGGTCCAGGACTTGGGGGGGCACCACTAGAGGGTTAGGACTCATTTCAACAGAGTCTGTTAGCAGGGTCTAGAGCAGGTACAGTTTAAACTGGTCAGCAGGGCAGCTGCAGGGAGAGGAGCCTCTGGAAGCTTGTTTTGTTCCTGTAGCTCAAACTGGAAGTCAGATAACTGACCCTTTGGGGGTCCCTTCTGGGGTCCTGGGTAGAAGGCAGGCAGATCCAGTCTTCCTTCATGTTCTTCAGACAGCAGAGTAATCCTTCTTCTGATTCTTCACAGGTGCAAGACTATTGTGAGTAGAGGTCAGTAGGGTTCACGCCCTATGCAAGTTCTGTTCAGTGCCTCACCCTCCCTATGGGTTTAGAGCTAGCCTGACTGGATAGACAAAAGAAAGGGCAGGTCGAGGTATGTGCTTTATCTGCCCTTGACAGGGCAGGCATCCTTTGAAGCTCCAGCGCTTCAAAGCTTCCGGGTGATCATGTCAAGGGAAGAGGCGTCTTCCCCACACCCAGAACCATTTGTACACTGTCTGGGAACAATGCACATCTCACCACAGAGGAGCCAACAGGAAACAGGTGACAGAAAAATACTGGCAGGAAAGCCTTCTGGTTTTAGGAAGGAAAATAGTAATATAAAATCCGACTTGACTATTAAGTTGTATTTTTTAATTACTATGAAAATTAGTCCTTGAAATATTTTCCAGCTATTCCCAAACTGAATTGAGCACTTAGTAAATGTCATAGAATGAACCAGTGTAATCTAATGGAAAAGCTAGCTTGCCCAAGTGAAAAACATCTTTAGAGGTTGTTTCACTACTAGGGAACTTAAAAACAACAAATATACATTTAAATACCTTGCAAAAGGGTTATTTTTGCCGTGTAGGATTGGCTGTTGTATAGCTGCCCAGCTAGGTGGCAGTGGCAGGCCTGGGGACATGTTTTTCAGTGCTACTGTGGTGGGTGACACATTGTGTGCTGCAGCCCATGGGTAGGATTTAATTGATAGGTCTTGAGTACAGGAAGTAGCATATATTGTGAACTTACTAGTAAGTCAATGTGCCAATCAGGATTATACCAATTTTAGCTTGTTTAAAGGGGAGAGCACAAACATTTAGGGTGAAACGCACAGAGTTTTACAGCTAACAAAAATAGGGTTCAATAGCCACAAAAAAAATCCGGATTGCCCCTGCAGGAAGGGCAAATTTCCAACAGGTAATAAGAGATGTAGAAACAGAGAGAGAAAAAAAATATAGAGTGAAAGGTAAAGAGAATAGGGCAATGAAGAAGAGTTGAGATGTAATCAGGCAAGAAAAGCACATTTTTAGTGCTAAAGTGGTGGGGCAAAGGAAAGAAAGGGCTACACTGTACAGCGCATAGGGCACCACAAGATGTTGCTACCCACTAACATCGGCAATTCAAAATAATGTACATTCAAAATAATGTAGGGGGCACCTATAAGGCTGATGACTGTGCGAAGCTGGCCGAGAAATGGAGTATGAGATTGGGCACAAACATAACCGTTAATCAGATTTCTGCCGCACTTGGCGGTATCAATAGGTCAGTACAGTCTTCAAGTTTCAGATTACAACAATATTAAACAGTATGCTTTTTGTACTACACCCCAGAAAAAATATCAAAATGGTCCTTAAATAGCCCAACCAGCGATCGCTCTAAGTGCCCCAAATGTGATCTAATAGCAGCCGACTTAGAACATATGCTATTCTCACGCCCGGAACTGGCTGACTTTTGGTTGGGAGTAGCGCAGGTTCTGAATAAAAAACTTGCTTGACCTAAGCCTGTCAATGCAGCAATTGTATTGTTAGGTGCACAGTCCCAGAGCAGCCCACAGGAAGATCTTATAACTATCCTACTTGCATGTGCTAAATTGACTATTGCTCGGGTGTGGATATCACGGAATCCACCACACATTATGGAATGGTGGTCCTTGGTGAAAGAAACATACGGTATGGAGTCCTCATTAGCTAAAATAAGAGGAGTACGCTCACTAATGAAATTGGATAAAATCTGGGGTACTTTTATTTAAGATCTGGTTTCTGTATTGTATGTACCTGCTACTTTTGCTTTGTAACTCGATTGATTCTGCTTTGGAAAATCAATTATTTGCTTTGATGTTTAATCTGCTTTTCCCTCTTTCTGCTCTGCTCTCTTTTTTGTAAACCCTATTACACTTATGATTCGATTCTATTTCCCATGCTGTTTAAAAAAAAAGAAAAAGAAGACATTGGTCAACAAACAACAGTCCACCTTTGTGGAGGCCAATTCTGTTCTCCACAATTCTCAGTCGGGCTTCCGCACAGGTTTTAGTATTAGCATGGAGACGGCTCTTCTCAAAGTGACAGAGTTTGTCAGGAAGAATCTAGACAAAAGAACACCAGTCATGGTGTTGCTTTTTGATCTGTTGGCTACATTCAATACTGTATCACCCACCAACAGAGGCCTTGGTGGATGGCAACAACACAACACTCTAGGACCAGATAAGCTGGCCTCATTCCTTGGGAGAACGTCCACCCCCCAGGAGGGAAGTCAAGAGCCTAGGGATTACGTTGGATAAATACCTCTCCATGGTATCCCAAGTGAAGAGGGTGGCTAGCAGCTGCTTTGGTCTTTTGCGAGCTCTAAGGAAAACTCTGAAATCGCTCCTAATAGAGTCAAGAAGAATTATGATCCAAGGGTTGATCCACTTGAGCATTGATTATGGGAACTCACTGTACCTGGGCAGCCCTCTGTCAGTTATCAACAAACTTCAAGCCATCCAAAATGCTGCCCCTCCAATATTGTATCCCTGAAACAGTGTAAGCCTATGCAGAGCTAAAAATCTACAGTGGCTGCCTATGAGCTGTAGAGTACAATTTGAGGAATTATGTATCACAGATCAGGCAAAACATGAAGTGGACGCTCGTGTTCTCCATCAGCTGGTCACTTCCCGCCGGACCAACAGGGATCTCAGGTCCAACAATCGTCAGCTTCTTGCTGTTCCAGAGTTAAGAGAGCTAGAAGTGGAGGTTGCTCCTTTGCTTCCCTGGCACCTAGACTCTGAAATTCTATGCTGATCAGCCTGGGAATGGACAACAATGTTATGAGTTTTAGAAAGAAACTAAAAACGTACTTGCTTCCCTAACTCTTTTAATATGTTTAATTACCCTCACTCCAGCAGTTTTTCATAGCACGGGGAAGCCCGTTGTCGGGTAGCCATGCGCTGTATAAATCAAGTGAATAGAATAGAATAGAACCATTCTGTTGAACAGACTCAGCAGTCTGGGCATTGAGGGCAAGGCACTTTTGTGGGTCACATCCTTCCTAGAGGACAGATCCCAAAGGGTGTATCTCCACCTATATTTTTCTTCACCTAAACCATTGGAATGTGGTGTGCTGCAGAATTCTGCCCTGAGCCCGCTCTTCTTTAATTCATACCTTTTCCCCTTAGCGGATCTCATTGAATCCTGGGGTGTTAAGGTAGTGTTGTATGCAGATGACACCCAGTTTGCTTTTCTCCTTCCAAGACAAAAGGCAGCTTTCTTTAATTTTTAAAGAGTGTCTCAGAGGAGTCATGGCCTGGATGGAGGGAAATTGACTAAAATTAAATTCCGTTAAATACCCATCTAAGACATCTGCACTGGCTCCTAGTTGAACAGTGCATTACATTTAAGGCACTGATTCTGGCCTTCAGAGCTTTACACTGGGAGGCCTCCTGTTACCTCTAAAAACAGACTGACTCCTTACACTCAAGAAAGGGTACTCAGATCAAACCACAGCCGCTTTCCTAAGGATCCCTGAATTCTTGAAGTCTCTCCGTGGAGGCAGCACCTTTACTGCTCTCACTGCTAAACTATGGAACAGTCTCCCTCCTAACTTGTGGGGGGTTGAGTCTGTGACAACATTCAAAAACAGCTCCAAACCTGGTTATTTGACAGTCTTTAGCTTCTATGTTAATCCGGTTAGCCTTTACAATCTGGTGGAGCGCCAGGACACTTCTGCTTGAAGCAGGGGGAGCTTGATTAATTGATTGAGTGATATATGCAGTGGTTTCTACGCTTTTTAAACCACTGAATACCAGCCACTCAGCACCTTTACATTCTCTGCTGGGATAAAAACTTTTCATCACTGCTGAGAATGCAAGGGCACCAACTAGTATTTGGCTGCGCTATTTTCACAGTGCAAAATGCCTTCTCGCATCCATTTTTGGACACAAGGGTTCATTTTGTGCTATGAAAAAAGTGCAAACTGCCCATTTCTGCTTGTCGCGGAATCCCATGGAATCTAGCAGAATTTTAAGGTAATTCCGCATGATTCTGCGGAATCAAACTCCGAAAATACCATCCACCCCTAGTAAAGGCACTAATGAGGCAGAGAGAATGGGTGAGGGACTGGCAAAGAACAGAAAAAGAGCTGAGTAGCGAGAAAAGAGGTGAAGTAGGGAGCTAGGTGTGAAGTTGAGAAACAGAAGTGAGGCTGCTACAGAGGTAGAGAGAGAGAGTGGAGGTAAGATAGGAGAGGGGCAGAGTAAGAGAGGCGTAGAAGAGAAAAGTATAAAGAGAAAGGGGTAGAGAGAGAGAGGTGAGGTAGAGAGAGTGAGTGAGTGAGTGAGTCGAAACAGAGATAGAGGGGCACAGAGAGGTGAGAGAGGGAGAGCAAAGGCTGATAGAGAAAACGATGCAGAGAAAAAGGTAGCGAGAACCGAGGAAGCTATTATTAGAGTTTAGATGTGGCACACAGGTAGGAAGAGAGCGAGGGAATGTAAGGAAGTGGAGTAACAGACATATTGTGAGGTAAATTGAAAGGTTCAATAGTTAAAGACATGTAGAGGCAGATGAACTAGGTAGAGTGAGAGATGAGGTAGAGTGGTGATGTAGCAGAAGGCTGAGAGAGAGCGAGAGAATGAGAGGTAGGATAAAGAGAAATGAGTGAGCGGAGATGTGAGGTAGAGAAATTAGGTGGAGCAAGAGGTGAGGTAGGGTGGTTATGCAACATAGGGTTGAGAGAGTGAGGTGTAGAGAGATGAGGTCAAGACAGGTGGGGATAAAAAGAGATGAATTTGTGAGAGAGGTTAAGTAGATAGCGGTGATATGAGAGAGAAACAGCAGTGAGGTGCGTAGAGTCATAATGTAGCAAGAGAGTTGAAGCAGAGAGGGACAGGGATGTAGACATGTAAAAGCAGGCACACTGAGTTATAAAGAGGTGAGGTAGTAAGAAAAGTAGGGAGAGGTGAAGTATAGGTAGGTGTTTTTAAAGAGAAGTGGAGAAGAAATATGGGAGGTAGAGAGAGTTGTGATAGAGTAGGTACAGTAAGTAACTGGAGTATGAGTTCAAAAGGATGATAACTCACTTCAAATAATAACCACAGTTCTTGTCAGTGCGAACTACTGAAGTCACTATATAACTTGACCCTCTGGTAGCTTGGCCCAAAGCCGTCCAGCTTAACTTAGAGGTAATGTGTAAAGTATTTATGCAGCATTCAAACAGTAATAAAGAGAACACATTACACAAGAAAAACCCCAAATCAATTTAGAAAAATTGAGAATATTTTAATAAATATATCACCAAAATGCCAAAAATCCAATAAGTAGAACCGAAGATATAATTGTTTTACTTTTGAATTAAAGAATAGCACCAAAAAGAACAAAGCACACACCGTGGGTTTCTGGTCATGCATGACCGGGACAAAGTAACAAGTTAAGACTGGCTGTGATGGATTGCCGGTCCGATACAGAGACCACAGTATACCTTCAGACATAAAACATTCATGGAGAAACATTGGATGCGGATGAGACGGTGGTGGGGCAAACTGCAAGCTGGATCCAAAATGGGGCTCGATGATGGTGGTCTTTTGAAGAGCAGAATCCCAGTATGGTCATTAAAGAAGACAGTAAAGGTCCAAGCAGTCAAAATCTGTTCCCCGGAAGGCCTCAACCTCAATTGGATGCTGCTCAGCATGGATCCCAGTAAAGCCCTCTACATTTAGGCTTAGAAAGCCTTCTGGAAGTTGAATCTCCTTCAGTGGGGCAGACTGAAAAGTTGAGGCCGACTGGTAATTCAATGTCGATAACGGCCCCTTTGACGCAACTCTGATCGCTACCAGTTCTCCCGGCAGAAAGTTTGCAAAAAGCTTCTAAGTCCCTCTTATTGCAGTTTAAGGACAGGAGGAGTACATTCTAACAGCAGCCAAGGGTCCAGGACTTGGGGGGGCACCACTAGAGGGTTAGGACTCATTTCAACAGAGTCTGTTAGCAGGGTCTAGAGCAGGTACAGTTTAAACTGGTCAGCAGGGCAGCTGCAGGGAGAGGAGCCTCTGGAAGCTTGTTTTGTTCCTGTAGCTCAAACTGGAAGTCAGATAACTGACCCTTTGGGGGTCCCTTCTGGGGTCCTGGGTAGAAGGCAGGCAGATCCAGTCTTCCTTCATGTTCTTCAGACAGCAGAGTAATCCTTCTTCTGATTCTTCACAGGTGCAAGACTATTGTGAGTAGAGGTCAGTAGGGTTCACGCCCTATGCAAGTTCTGTTCAGTGCCTCACCCTCCCTATGGGTTTAGAGCTAGCCTGACTGGATAGACAAAAGAAAGGGCAGGTCGAGGTATGTGCTTTATCTGCCCTTGACAGGGCAGGCATCCTTTGAAGCTCCAGCGCTTCAAAGCTTCCGGGTGATCATGTCAAGGGAAGAGGCGTCTTCCCCACACCCAGAACCATTTGTACACTGTCTGGGAACAATGCACATCTCACCACAGAGGAGCCAACAGGAAACAGGTGACAGAAAAATACTGGCAGGAAAGCCTTCTGGTTTTAGGAAGGAAAATAGTAATATAAAATCCGACTTGACTATTAAGTTGTATTTTTTAATTACTATGAAAATTAGTCCTTGAAATATTTTCCAGCTATTCCCAAACTGAATTGAGCATTTAGTAAATGTCATAGAATGAACCAGTGTAATCTAATGGAAAAGCTAGCTTGCCCAAGTGAAAAACATCTTTAGAGGTTGTTTCACTACTAGGGAACTTAAAAACAACAAATATACATTTAAATACCTTGCAAAAGGGTTATTTTTGCCGTGTAGGATTGGCTGTTGTATAGCTGCCCAGCCAGGTGGCAGTGGCAGGCCTGGGGACATGTTTTTCAGTGCTACTGTGGTGGGTGACACATTGTGTGCTGCAGCCCATGGGTAGGATTTAATTGATAGGTCTTGAGTACAGGAAGTAGCATATATTGTGAACTTACTAGTAAGTCAATGTGCCAATCAGGATTATACCAATTTTAGCTTGTTTAAAGGGGAGAGCACAAACATTTAGGGTGAAACGCACAGAGTTTTACAGCTAACAAAAATAGGGTTCAATAGCCACAAAAAAAATCCGGATTGCCCCTGCAGGAAGGGCAAATTTCCAACAGGTAATAAGAGATGTAGAAACAGAGAGAGAAAAAAAATATAGAGTGAAAGGTAAAGAGAATAGGGCAATGAAGAAGAGTTGAGATGTAATCAGGCAAGAAAAGCACATTTTTAGTGCTAAAGTGGTGGGGCAAAGGAAAGAAAGGGCTACACTGTACAGCGCATAGGGCACCACAAGATGTTGCTACCCACTAACATCGGCAATTCAAAATAATGTACATTCAAAATAATGTAGGGGGCACCGCAAAAGCCAAATTGTATAATATATCTACAATACAATTACTTTTGTATCCAGATTTCAACAATTTATGTATGAATCATTTCTAGTATACAATTATATAGATCAGCAAATTGATGAGAATATTGAAAGAAATGATAGAATCATCTCAATATAATATCCATAGTACGATCCTCTAAAAATCTAATTCTCTGAATACAATATACATATTATATTTTTACCACGTAAATATAATCCTTCGTCATATATTTGTTCAAAAATAGATACAGACAACATGCGCTTCATGCCTCTTTCGCTTTTTCAAGGCTGTAACGATGCATAAGAAAAAAATATAACACAAAGATAGAAAAGAAGTCAAGCGCACGTACAAAAAAAACATCTATTGGTTGATTGTCTACATACAGTGGAACAAAATAAATTGGGGCAAGGTTCACTAGCATTTTCCTCGTTTGCTTTTTCAAGGCCGTAACGATGCAGAGGAAAGAACAAATCAAAGAAAAGAAGGGAAGTACACATTCTAAAGGCGTCTATTGGTAGATTTCCTAGGAGTAACATTCATTCAAATGATTTTTGCTCCTATAGAATGTGTTCCACTGTATGTAGACAATCAACCATAAATGGCTTTGACTCTGTGCACTTTACCCCTTACCCAATTCATTTTGTTTCATTGTAAATTTACTTGCCTTCTATTCTGTCTTTGGTTTGTTCTTGCTTCTGTATCGTTACTGCTTAGTATTTCATCCTTCTGAGGTTGATAAACGGAGTACCACTGAGCTGGGTAACTGTAAACATCTGTTATCTGACTACACTACAGATAGGCCTACTGTGGAGGGGTTCCATTCCCATTCCGATGCTTGGAAATTGTACCGATTCAAGTATTTAACTAGTTAATTAGTTAAGCATTTTTAGGATTGGAAACTAGATTATTAACAAATCTAAGGTTTATTTATGGGTGTTGGCCCACTTTTTCATGTAGAGCAAAAAATGAACGCCCACAAACTGATCCAAAACTCCAACTGTGCCAGTGCAAAAAACCCTCATAATGCCCAAAATGTTTTAAAAAATCCAATTTGGGGTGGTAAAATGTTGTCATTCTCGATTATTTGACTCCAGTTTAAGGACGTAACATGCCCAAAATGATTTGAAAGTTGGGTCCTCAGTAATATAGGGTGATTAGGTGGATTGGGGAAAAGACTTAAGTAAACATTTGTATTGTCCGTCATTGCTGTTTACCCGAAGTGTTAGAGATGTGCTCTCTGCCCGTAAGGCCTTCACATACCTTTTTTGCACGAGTTTAACACGGGAAGTTGGTTAGGGGCACAGTATTGTATGGGGGCTGTGCCATTGCTGCAGGAGCCCCAGTCAAGGCTGGAGGGGATTGATAGATACTTTGTAGCCCAAATAAATTCTTGTTTAAAGGACAATCATCTAAGCACAAACAGGAATGAGCAATTCACGGATAGCATAGCATGTGTACCTCAACCGAGGTGCAAGGCAGAGGCAGAGCCTTTGTGGGAGGCCCTTAGGCTGATCCTATGGGCATGATCCTCAGTATGGCTCTAAACGTCTGCTTTTCCCCCACCTGCATCATAGTTGCCAAGTTTTCAATTTGCTTATGTGTGACATTTCTATGGTTTCAGTTGGCATTTAATTGGTATTCTCCTGTCAAATATGTGACACTTCGGGTAAGTGTCATTTCCCCTACCCTAGGTACAGATAACTCCTACATCCAGGACTGTGTGGGACATTAGGTATGCCAGTGCGGTGGGTTCAGCGCCTACTACAAAGGTTTTGCTTTGCTTGTAGGACATATTTTTAAATGCTGGTGGAACCAGTTTTTCTTTTCATTCCATCTTGAGTCTAGACAATTCCACTGAGTTGGCGATACCATTTATTAGTGAAGGTGAGAGCAAGCATAGCTTGTGATGGTCCTCAAAAACAGATGGCATCAAGTATCAGCGAGCTACCAACTGTACAGCAAGGCTAGTGGTATCCAGAGCCGGACTGGCAGTATGAGGCGCCAAGGGTTTCCAGCAGTGCTGCAAAATTGGCCCCTTGTAACAAAAGCGCAGCAGCAGTGTTCCCGCCATCCCACCCCACCCCCACGGCCTGTCAGACGTAATTGTCAGGGCTGGTTTGCAATCCCAGGCCCAGCCCTGGTGGTACCAGGGGTCCACCACATCCCTATTATGGGTTGCAATATGACCCAGAGACCCTTGTTACCCCACTGGCACCAGGTGCTGAAGCACTGGCCGCACGTGCAACTTACTGGTGAGATGTTCACTCTAGACAACATACCTTCCTGTACCGCTGCATTGGCACTCTTGCTCTGGAACCCTTACTGTGTGTGACGCGTGGCAACCACGTACACTCTGTCCCATCTCACAGACTCCACATTAGTTTGCTTCTGAAAAAACAGACAGCTTGAAATTCGACACACTACAGTCCACTAAAATCTTGTCTTGATAGAAATATCTCCTTACAAAAACTCTGATCTGCATTTAATCCCATCACCAAGAGCACTTGCCTCCTAATATGATAGGGCTGATTTCAGTATAGTACATTAACCAAATCCTAACATGTGTAAGAAGTGCTTTTGCACGGATTCAGAATTCTTTGTTAACAATACAAACGAACGTGGTTGGGGTTGATAAACACTATCCAGTTCTACTGCTTTGGTAGTCCAGTGGGTTAAGCGACCTATGCTGGTTTTGTTTTCTTTTCCTCCTCTCAACATCATTTTGTTTGCAGTGCGGCTGGCATCTACGGGGAGGGGGTGGGTGCGCACAAATGATTAAAAAAGAAAATAATACAAACTTACCGAACTCGACAGGACCTCCTCACTCAGGACGTCCTTGCCATGATGTCCTTGTCACGACTGCAGCACCGGCCAACAGGAAACTCCCTTGACCAATCCTTGCACTGCTCATCAGGATGAGAGTAGCACCCTGATTGGAGGGAGCAGCCTCACTCAGCACTGTAGAGCGCTCTGGAGGCCTGTACTTGCTGAGATGTTTATAATACACATGTGTGGCTGGCCATTGTAAGACGTCGGGCCAAAGAGACAAGCGCACCAGAAACAGTGTATAGCTGGCCTACCCTCCTCTCTGTAGCTGTCACTCAGCTCCTCTACAGCTAAAGGAACTTTTAACAAATCTTATTGATTTTTTTTAGTCCACAAATAGCAAATACAGCACGTTTATAGCGCTCGCAGTCTTGGCATATTAGCTCTGCAATTAAAGTTAGATCAAGGTTGTTAACAGCATCCAACATGACGGAACTCATTTTTATCTAGGTGTGAAAGGAAGATTGACCGGGCAGAAGCTGAACCTATGATTAGCATGTTAGATGCATAACTCTGGGCAAAGCATTTTTGCCCAAGGCACAAACCTATGATTACTGGATTCCCCGACTGTACTTTCCCCCTAGAAGCCTCCACACACCGTTCAAACCACCAGACAACACAGTAGTTATACCACTTCATCTCCACAAACAACCTACACACATGCACACACATCTCATAGTTCTGAATTCTCTATTCAAACGACCTACCTTCCTTCTCCAGCCCAAGCTTCAACCAAACTACCCCCAGCCCACCCACAAATCCCCTATGCCCCTGTTCATCCTCCCACATAACATCACACAATCACCTCAAAGCACATTGAAATGAAGAGGGAAGAACAACAGCAACTAAAGTGCTCACTGCTTAAAGCAATATTCATTAATGAAATCACTACAAACATTTTTGACCTACTGCCAGACCCTCAACAGACCTCGCTTTCATTACAGAAACATGGCTTAGCGAAGACTTTGCATCCACATGCAACAAAGCCATCCCACCAGGTTTTTGCATCAACAAACAAGGGTACTGATAAAATTAGAGGACCCCTGGTCATCATCCATAGAAAATCACAAAAAAATACAAATTGAAAACCACACCATGGACAGCTGCAAATTCTTAATGGTAAACTGTCACCCCAATCCAAATATAACTTATTCCGACCTTGATGCCTTCAACCACCAACAAATTGCTTCCGGCTCAACAAACTCAGCTGGGCACACTGTTGATGTCCTATTGGCATCCCTTTGACAAGCCGCAGTTACAGATAACTCCCCCATAACCTGAGCGGCCGCAACATCATTACCTTCAAGATTCACACATCTATCAATACGTACACTTTGAAGACAACAAAGAACCCCAACAACAAATGCTCATGCAGACAATAGAAAGAAACTAGACATCCAGCAAATCAACACCCACCTCGAAAAAAAAACATGAAACATGTGACCGATAGACATGCACACCTTCTAAAACTAGATCCCTGATGCACTGGACAAACATATACCAACGAAATCCACATTCAGAGTTGACCACAAAAAGAATACAACATTAATATACTACAATTCAAATGGACAAAATCAGGAGATAAATCAGATAAAGGCACGCTACAGCAATATAACGGAGCCTAAAAAATAGCCATTAGAAGAACCACAAGAACACACCACTACTCCACCTATATAACTGAAGCAGGCTGCTCTTCCAAAGAACTCAATACAAATCTAAAAGAATTCCACAACCCAACATGCCTAAACACAGAAACACCACGATCACAAGACTTCTATGACAAAATCTCCAATGTATGGAGCTAATCAAATCTGGGCTTCTCTGTAATGCTGCTTGTCCTTCAAATCATCTCTCAAAGATGTTTATGTCTTCCAAAGCAGGCACCTTTTAGTAAAATATGGGTATTACCAAACGCTGTGCAAAAAAATGAGCAGGGACTCTGGTTTGTATCACTATTTTATGCTTGAATGCCACATCATTATGCAATAATACTTACGTGTCTGTGAATGTGCAATCTATCTTTTCTGGTAGATTACAGAGCTTCAGTCACATTACAATAAACAGTAGCCAAGAGGGGGGGAAACGTTTCCATCTATCTTCTTTAAAAAGTTATTTTTATCAAGTGTTTAAGTGACATTTGTGACAAAGCAGTTGCTTGCAATTGGATTGTTAGGTTGGGTGCTGATTTCTTCTTGTCATCATCACAAAAAAGAATAATGTACATGTCACAACTGAAAGGGCTGAAACAACACACACATTAAGCATTCACAAAAGTGAAATTTACATTGGAAGACATGACAGCTTCATTTGAGTGGTGACGTGTTTCCTTTTTTTTCTTTTCCCAGACTAGACCTATTGACTTTGCCAGTGCTTGTCATTGGTGATATCATTTCTACTATTACAAATGTCATTACAATATTAAGTGAAAATAATGGGCATTTTTGTTCTTGCTTTTATCATTATCATACTAATCGTGCTACTTCCGCTAGTCGTTGGTTTGGAGCTGAGATGGCCTCTTTTCAATGCGACCATCATTATTGTTATAATCACGGCCTCCCGTCGTCCTTGCTGTGGGGATGCGAGAAGTTCTTTCCAAGAAGGGGCTCGAGAACACTGCGTGCTCTGCATAGACAAGAGCCCGGGACTCGACGAGCGCGCGAGCAGTGTATTCTTCTAGTCCATAATTGCCTGTACCAAGGTCACAGGGGCTGCGGTTTTTTCTCAGCAGAGGACTGAGACAAACGGAGAGGGGCTCGTGCTGCATCTGCAGTCCGGGCTCGGGATCCGGCAGCTGCCTCGCGAGCACAGCGCCGGCCCGCTCGTCTCGCGCCGCAGGCAGCGCCCTCAGGGTTTTGTCGAGGATCAGAGGTGTAAGAGAGGCGCATGGGCATCATGGTGGTGGGACATGGTGCAGTCGAGCGCAGAGCTAACAAATGTGAAAACTGCTGCTCCAATGTGGCAGGGCAGAGCTCACATACATTGTGACACTGGCCTGCTGCATTTCAAAATATGACTCTATTGTCAAACTAGTGAGTACATGAAAGCCCTAACCCCAACCCCTCAACTAAAGTACTAACCGCTTGGGCGTAGCCGCCCCGCAATCTCTTTCTTACAGCACCATTTTTCCACTTCAAGAATAACTTACACCCACCTAATTACACCCAACTCTGCTTGTCAAAGCTGTTGGTGATCCTCCCTCCAAGGACCCGCTTTCGGTTCTCTTTCACTTTGCCTGGACCCACTTGCACTCCACAGTCTACCATCTCTCATATCCCTTCACCTGTTTGTGCTGAAACCAACACCATCCAAAATGTACTCAGTGAAAGTTTTTGTGATGAAAAGTATTTCCCTCCCTTTCATTTTTTAATCCTGTGGATTGCACCTGACAATATAACAGGTCCTATAGAGACAAACGACAATGTCTCCCCAGGTAATATTTATGAAAGGCAATTTGATAGAGTGAACAATCAATTACAAAAGAACAAAAAACAGGAAAACAGCAACTGAGTTGAAATGTGTGGCCTGTATTGAAATCTCTCATTGCACCCTATCAAATTGTCTTTCATAAATATTACCTGTTGAGACATTGTCTTTTGTTACTAGATTCACCCAGGTCTCAACTCGGTTTATGGGTTTTTCTCCTGTAGTTTTTCTTTTTACGGCCTATAGAGAGGCTTCCCTTCTGCCTTGTAGTTTAGTTCCTATATCCCCAATAGGCTCTGCGCATTGGAATAATATATCCTGTAGTTTCGACGTAGAACTGAGGTCGACTAGATCTCTACCGAGTATATTAGAATTAATTATGAGTGCCAGCTAGCTCAGAGGTCACTAGAAACTTTCTCGAATTCACAAGAAGGGATTAGTTTCTGACAACTGCATAAACATGACAACTTTGTTTCCCAAGAATTAGAAATCTATCTCTAGAGTCACGGAAACAATAGATAGATATTTCACTCAATCAATCGTGCATGCTTCGTTTCACCCGAGATGCAGAGAAGTAGAGAGACGGGCGTTTTCAATAAAAAGTATTTATTGAACAGTCTTCTTTCTCATGCATAAGAAATGAACTGCTCTAATCGTAATACTGGTTGCAAAGTATAATGCGTACAGGACGAATAGTATTATAAAATAATACTGTAAAAGCATGGTATGGTTTCTAAGCCATATAAAATAACATAAGATACATACATTAATAAATAATGACTAAAAGTACTCAACTGGTGCTTCTAAAATACGCCTACCCCGGTGTACCTAACCTAGGTCTAGTAAAGGGAAGTAGTAAGTGAGGTGTAGCTTTGTTTTAGTATTCTTTGCCAAGAATCTATTCCAAGAATTCTCTAAGGGTCTAATCAGCTCAGTACCTTGGTTTAGAATGAAGGAGGTCTTGTATCTCTCTCTCAGGACTCGATTTCCCAGCAACCCGCAAGGGTAGCCTGAAAACACTGGAGCTGGATTTCTCTGTAAGTGAAAAGACAGCGTCTCTCTCAGTGCGTCTGCGGGAGGCTCGGATTCCTTCGGCACTTGCTGTAGCAGGGCGCTTTGGGCAAGTAGATAGTCAAACTGCTCCAAACCACTGTGTGTTTGCCTGGGCAAGTGTGAGCATATGTATACCTTAAAGGTGCCGAAATTGACGTAAGGTTGGACATAATAACGTCATCAAAGACTCAGTTCTGTGAAAACTCCTTGAGTTCTTGGATAAATCAATGTTCAAGCAAGGGGAAGTCCCTGACTGCTGAAGGTGGGTTTTTCCAAGAAATCCTTGTGGATTCTCGGAACTAGTGAAAGTAGCCATGCCGTATTTGGACTGCATAGGCTAAGTCTAAATATTGTTATGATTTCTATGCCTATATAAGGATAGGGTGATTTATACCTATACATGGGCATGAAATGGGAAAATTACACTTGTGTCCTAGATTCATATACAACACCCACTCCACTTTAATATGTTCAACATTACTAAATTATAAGCATCTAAACATATCTAAAGCATGTGTTTATAATCCCAACCAAAATACATAAAAAATGCATTTGAAATGGCTGTACATGAAAAATGAGTATGTCTATAGTACGCATTTAAGGAAATGATGTCATTCTAAGCATAAAGCATGATATCGGTAATGCAAACTGAATGACTATTGAAATTACATTTATGAAAATGTCTCTTAAATACAGAAGAAAAGGTCGAGACCACTCCATAGCAGAACATATAAAACTGTTTTGGTTTCGAGGATAAGGCCAAATATTGTCTCTAGGAAGTGTTCAAAAAGAATTTCTTGTTCTCTAAGAATAGTTCTACTTTAAGCAGATTACTCTGTGCCAAAAGGAAAAAGGTTCAATTTCGAAAAAAAGTTCAAATCAAATTGTAGAAAAATAGAGTTCCCAAATTAGAAGTTTTGTTTTTGAAAAGCGAAGGTCGTATTTCAGAGTTCATGGAATGGTGTGCAGATTTCAAAAGTTATTCTCGGTGTCAGGAGAAAAGATCAAATCGTCTAAGCTGGCAAAGAAATCATCTACCACAGTAGGTGAAAGTGGAACTACTTCATCAAGTAGATCAGATCTCTTAAACGAGCCAAGCCAAGAATCTGTGTAATCCTGTCACGATACCGCATGGCTAGCAGGGCTTGTTCCATGGTAGTCTGGGTATCGTTGGTGACTGGACTTGCCATATTGGAGCAGAAGAAACAAAAATAGAATTCCTGCTACGAGTCCCAAAATGAGAGGCAGGCCGCCGAACACAGAGTGCACGAAATTTGGACAAATGCCGAGGACTGCTTCAAATGGTGCTAACAGCCCCGAAAAAATCGTTTTAAATACATGAGCAATACGGCTGGTATCAGACATATTTACGATTTGACCTAACATTTCTGAGAAATGTACTGGGCAGTTGGTTGATAATAATGCATGTATCTCTGCAGAAGTCCTTGCAACTTGCAGATCATACGTTTCTCTAGATGAGGTCAGTGGCACAGTTTTTTGCAAAAGAATGGCTTTCATTCTGCTTAAAGTATCAATTCGTATAGAAGAGATATTCAGTGAAGGCAATAACACCGACTCCCTGTCTGCCTTGGTTTTTGGATACAATACTTGCATACAACAAGTGGCCCTGGCTGACACACTAACTAGATACGCTTTTCTTGGCAACATGCCACAGCAGCTCTGATCATTGAGCATAACGTAGCTGCCATTGGAAAGCTGCCTGAAAATTGGTTCTATCACCGCTGCTGGTGAACCGTGCAGGTGACAAGAAAGGTATTTGAAGAACCTTCGCAGGATCCGTGTAAATTAATATCCTCACGTAAAAGTGTACCGCTTAGTGAGGTCTTACAATTTTTACCACTAAGAAATACATATTTTCCCTTCACTCCAACATTTGTGTGTGTATGGTAAATTCCAGGTCGACTTAATGTATTCTTTACCCAACCTTTCATACATGCCTGCTGGTATGTGTCTCAAGCAATATTGAAACTGGAAAATCGTCACTGGTATCGTGATGGTGCCATGTATTATCCATTCCACAACAGGCTTCTCAGAAACAGTTAATGGTAATCTTTCCAGTTTTTCTATGCTCAGCACCGTATAGCCTGCTCCTCTTTGTGCCAACGAGATTTGTTTATCTGTAAGGTTGAATACAGAAAACAATGACGTGGTGTTGATTAGACGCCATGGCACGTAGCCTGAACGCAGATTTTGCAACGTCCAGCCTAACAGCATTATAGAACATAATGGAGACTGGCCGTGTTGTAACAAGTCCTGTTCTATTATGTCAATGGCAGATGATATTATGCTGTCCAAAGAATAAATTCTGGAGGACAGAGTCATTAACCCATTGTCCAGTACAGAGAGAGCTTTCTCTAAATGAATACGATCAATTTCTCGTATTCTTTCTGCAGTTTCCATTTGTGTGATTTTTCATGCTTCATTGTAAGCAGCGTATATACCGGCATATATGAAACGCTTTTGACGTGGCTTACGAGGTCCAAGTAAAAAGTCTCGTAAATCAACACCTTCTTCAAGTAAGATAAGTGTTGTTTAATTTCTGGAAGTGTGGATTTCTGCAGCCACTCAAGGCACAGTTTTCCTACACTGTATGTTGTAACTATCCCTGGAGGTTGTCTCTGGGAGTATCTTGGTTCTGGCCTAGTTACTGTGAACACTTGTGTTTTGTTCAGGAATCTATCTTGACAGTTATTCGTGTCTGTGGGCCAGATTAACCATTTTTTCCAATCAGGATTAGTTCTGTTGTGTGTTAAAATCTGTTTCACGTCTACCTCCTAATCTGCAGTGCTATTACTATCAGTTGTGGGCTTACGTATGTACGGTTTGTTTAAATCTTTTATCTTAGCCAAGCCAAGGCAAGATGTTTGTTGAATTGTATCATTTAAAAACATTATTTGCTCTGGGATAATGCAGGCTCTGAATAAGGCTTCTAAACCTTGTACCTGCCAATCTTTTGTGCCCCAAACAGTTTTTGTCTCAATGTTGTCTTTCCAAAAGTAAAAACCTAATGTAGACAGCTGAGCATAAAAGTTCGCAAAATAAATGTGTTTAGTATTGGTCAGCATGTTTTTTATTCCTGTCTTATTCACATTTTTGAAATAAAACGTTCTGGATTTGTGATATTAAACCCTGAGAAGTATGGAAACTTTTCATAAAAAGTTTTCGAGCTGCCTTTTGGCGTTGTTGGACAATGTTCCCATTGATTATAAGTAAAAACATTTCTAGGGTTTGCAGATTTGTGCAAATAATGGTGACCATAATGATTAAAACAATACATTTGTTCATAATCTGATGGACCTTCTAGGTATTCATGTTTTGTGAATTTAGCTGACATTTCTAAATCTGTCATCATATTATTAACAGTTTCAAAGTCCCAATCATCAGAAAATGTGCTGGGTGAGACAAAGTCACTCAAAGAAACCTTAAAGTGGTGTAGAATCTTCAACAGTTCTACCGGGCCATAAATGTCATAATCAGTTGTGTCCCATGCTATACCACCAGGTATAGGAACGGCTGTGATGTTCACTAATGACAGGTCTCTTCGTTCATGATGAGATGATTTGTGAGGTTTCAGGAGCAAGTTGATGTTCTTACTTGCTGTGTCCATTGTACTGTATTTTCCATCTATCATCTTTCCCAAACTTAAAACAAGAATGAGCCAAAGTAGGAGAAAAAGTACACCTAACTAAATCCAAAATTCAACCCATGGTGAAACCAGATATGTATTCTCAAGTTGATGAAAGAGTTCTGTTATTTTTTCTCAGAAATTTTTATTTACTGGCGTAGTTTCAGATTCACTGGGATCCTCAGAAAATTTATCAAAGTTGATGAAATAGCCAGACGCAGTTCTGTCAATTGTTGGGATTGCATCCAGATTTTTCTGAATCTCTTGAGATGTTTCTTCCTTTGTCATATTAGTATAGTCAGAGGCTATATCATTGTAGACAGGTGTTTCTTGATGAACTGTTATTTGAGTTTCAAGAGGTACAAGTTCCATGGTTTTGTTGCATAGTCCTTCTTTTCTTACTGCAGGTTTATCAAAGGTGATAAGTCTTTCAGTTTGAACCTCTTGGATTGTAGCAAGATTAGGTCCTGGCCAAAGAACTGCATCACAAAGCACAGTGTTGCAAATTAAGTTATGAGGACGCACACACACACATGTAAACCAAGGGGACAGCTGACATCTAAGGGAAGTGTACTGCACGTCAGTAGTGGACATGGCAGGAGTGCACCATACACAAACAGAGGGAGTGCAGACCCACAATGGGTAGGCATCCGAAGCGCAGATAAGGGATGGCATGACACCACACACAACATGCCATACTGGAGGCAAAAAGGCACCATGTAACAGCAATGCATGAGAAAACACAACCACAATGGCAGTGTGGAGCAGCAGGTCTGCACAGTCTACACAAACAGTATCAAGACACATGGATGAACAACAAAACACAACATTGACATGCCAGTCACTCACTCTGCATACTTAAAAGTGACAAAAACAACAAGTAGGAGTCAGACCGAACTGCATGGACACACCAACACACTGTACAGTGCACAACATACAACTCAGACATGTGCATACAACCACATCCACAGGGCTGAACAATCCAAACAACAGGCACACAACTCATGGGTGACACATGTGTGTAGTTGACAATGCAGGGGCACACGCACATCAACACTCACTACAGAGTCACCCCCTTCACACTGCACACTTCTTGACTACACAAGAGCACACATCTGAGGTAGACCATGGGACCAGGATGACTGGCTATCACAAGATGACCACACTCATACACTGCTGGGCACACATAAAGGAAGAACACACATACATGATGACACCGGCCAGCCTGCCTTCAAACCTGTGGACAGAATCACACAGTGCTGGAAGTGCCCCCCGACCTGACGTATGAAGAATATAGCTAACATCAACAAATCGGATGTATGACGTTACAACGCATGCTATTACAACGCATGCCATTACAACGAATTTTTTACAACGCAAAAACTTTTACAACACATGTATTTACAACGCATGTTTTTACAACGCAGGTACCTTTACAACGCATACCATTACAACGTAAGTATTGGTAAGTATATATTATTTTTTTTAATTTAAAATAATTGAAAATAATTTAATTTAATTTAATTTAATTTAATTTAATTTAATTTAATTGATTTAAATTTAATTTTATTTTATTTTTACCTTATACCCCTGTACCCCAAAAACCCAAAACTGACCCTGAACCCTAAAAATACCCCTGTACCCCAAAAACCCAAAACTGACCCTGAACCCTAAAAATACCCCTGTACCCCAAAAACCCAAAAACTGACCCTGAACCCTAAAAATACCCCTTTACCCAAAAACCCAAAACTGACCCTGAACCCTAAAAATACCCCTGTACCCCAAAAACCCAAAACGGACCCTGAACCCTAAAAATACCCCTTTACCCAAAAACCCCAAACTGACCCTGAACCCTAAAAATACCCCTGTACCCAAAAACTGAAAACTGACCCTGAACCCTAAAAATACCCCTTTACCCAAAAACTGAAAACTGACCCTGAACCCTAAAAATACCCCTTTACCCAAAAACTAAAAACTGACCCTGAACTCTAAAAATGCCCCTTTACCCAAAAACTGAAAACTGACCCTGAACCCTATAAATACCCCTTTACCCAAAAACTGAAAACTGACCCTGAACCCTAAAAATACCCCTTTACCCAAAAACTGAAAACTGACCCTGAACCCTAAAAATACCCCTTTACCCAAAAACTAAAAACTGACCCTGAACCCTAAAAATGCCCCTTTACCCAAAAACTGAAAACTGACCCTGAACCCTAAAAATACCCCTTTACCCAAAAACTGAAAACTGACGCTGAACCCTAAAAATACCCCTTTACCCAAAAACTGAAAACTGACCCTGAACCCTAAAAATACCCCTTTACCCAAAAACTGAAAACTGACCCTGAACCCTAAAAATGCCCCTTTACCCAAAAACTGAAAACTGACCCTGAACCATAAAAATGCCCCTTTACCCAAAAACTGAAAACTGACCCTGAACTCTAAAAATACCCCTTAAAAAAACCCAAACATATAAAATTTAAAATATAATTATATACTTACCAATACTTACGTTGTAATGGTATGCGTTGTAAAGGTACCTGCGTTGTAAAAACATGCGTTGTAAATACATGCGTTGTAATGGTTTTTGCGTTGTAAAAGTTTCGTTGTAATGGTAGTGCGTTGTAAAAGTTGCGTTGTAATGGTTGTTTCCCCAACAAATCATGTAAATGACAACTGCATCACAGGTAAAATTGACATCATAGACCCCACAAGTATCAGTGTCAGGAAGAACTGAAGTCCCTGTCACCCCTGTAAAAAAAGAGTAGGCGAGCAAAGACATTGGCAATGTTGAAGTGGCACACAGAGCATGGGGCACAGTCATCCATATACACACACCAAAATGACTTTATTCAGTTAGGACACTGACAAAACAGCCAACGGGAGTAACTGTCTTTATTCACATATTGCACAGATAGGCACCTACAGTAGAGAAGATTAAGGCACAAAATGCAGAGCATATCCATGAGAATCTGCACAGGCAGGGGCAAAACAGGAAGGCCAGTGGCCAGTTCAGGGTGCAGAGCGAGTACATGAGAATCTGCACAGCCAAGGGCAAAACAGGAAGGCCAGTGGCCAGTTCAGGGTGCAGGGCGAGTACATGAGAATCTGCATAGGCAAGGGCATAACAGGAAGGCCAGTGGTCAGTTCAGGGTGCAGAGCGAGTACATGAGAATCTGCACACGCAAGGGCAAAACAGGAAGGCCGGTGGCCAGTTCAGGGTGCAGAGCGAGTACATGAGAATCTGCACAGGCAAGGGCAAAACAGGAAGGCCAGTGGCCAGTTCAGGGTGCAGAGCGAGTACATGTTAATCTGCACAGGCAAGGGCAAAACATGAAGGCCAGTGGCCAATTCAGGGTGCAGAGCGAGTACATGAGAATCTGCACAGGCAAGGACAAAACATGAAGGCCAGTGGCCAGTTCAGGGTGCAGAGCGATTACATGAGAATCTGCACAGGCAAGGGTAAAACAGGAAGGCCAGTGGCCAGTTCAGGGTGCAGAGCGAGTACATGAGAATCTGCACAGGCAGGGCAAAACAGGAAGGCCAGTGGCCAGTTCAGGGTGCAGAGCGAGTACATGAGAATCTGCACAGGCAAGGGCAAAACAGGAAGGTCAGTGGCCAGTTTAGGGTGCGGAGCATATGCATGAGAATCTGCACAGGCAGGGGCAAAACAGGAAGGCCAGTGGCCAGTTCAGGGTACAGAGCATATTCATGAGAATCTGCACATGCAGGGGAAAAACAGGAAGGCCAGTGGCCAGTTCAGGGTGCAGAGAGAGTACATGAGAATCTGCACTGGCAAGGGCAAGACAGGAAGGCCAGTGGCCAGTTCAGGGTGCAGAGCGATTACATGAGAGGCTGCACAGGGAATAGTCCAACACAGCAAAGAGCAACAAGGCCAGTGTCCAGGGCCAAGAGCAGAGCGAGTACATGAGAGGCTGCACAGGGAATAGTCCAACACAGCTAAGAGCAACAAGGCCAGTGTCCAGGGCCAAGAGCAGAGCGAGTACATGAGAGGCTGCACAGGGAATAGTCCAACACAGTAAAGAGCAACATGGCCAGTGTCCATTGCCAAGAGCAGAGGGAGTACATGAGAGGCTGCACAGGGAATAGTCCAACACAGCAATGAGCAACAAGGCCAGTATACAGGGCAAAGAGCGGAGCTTGTACATGAGAGGCTGCACAGGGAATAGTCCAACAGCTATCAGTGGCTTGGCAAGCCAGAGGGCTGCTTGGACCATGGTGATGTAGTGGCACGTGGAGGTGGAGTCATACTGACATGAGACACAGTGTGGCTGGGAGATTGTGGAAGGGTGCCTTTCCACTTCTTGGGGGTTCTGAATGGCTTCCCTGACTTGCGATCAATTACAGGTGGTGTGGGCACAACAGGCACACTCACCACCAAAGCTGCATCAGGTGCAGACATTGGCAATCCCTCTGGGGATGTGCAGGATCCAGCCAAACGCTTCCCCTGGCCTCGCCTTTGCCTCTCCAATCCCTGTTTACTATGTGTTGCTCCTTTAGTTCCCTCCTTCCCCTGCTTCACTAGGCTTGGAATGGGAGTCGAGGTGGTGAGGGATTCTGCCTTGGAGCCCTTCTTAAGTGTACCCTTGCCATGCACTACCTTCTCGGTGGGCACAGAAACTGCATGTTTCTCTTTGTGAGATGCTCTAGGGACAGGAGAGTCCTTGGCTGGGGATGCCTCTGAGGCATGTGAGCTTGAGGTATGCTTCCTTGGTTTCTGGGCTTTTGTGTTACCTGATGGGCTTTTGTCTTTGCGATCTGGGGTACCTTCACTCTTCTGTGGGGATGGTGTCTGTGGACGGGACTGCTTGGGTTGTTGCTGTTGTGTGCTCTGTGTGCTGTATCATGACTGTGAGGTCTGTGGACCGTGGTCACTATCGTCAGACGTGGCCACAACCTGGGTGGTGGACAAAGGCCCCGGAGCTGGACTGGGAGTATGTGCCTGTTGAAGGGCAGATGTCACTGTGGAGGACAAATCCTGGACAGTCCGGTGCAACCCACCCATGTCTGAATGTATGCCCTCCATTAAAGCAACCATCTGCGCCAATTTATTGTCATGGTCAATGAAGGCATTGAGGAGAGCTGTCTGGCCTACACACAGATGACGCAAAAGCTCCACAGACTCAGCACTGATGGCAGCAGGGGGGACAGGGGCAGAGGTGCCAGGTATGAAGGAAACTCAACCCCTCTTACTGAGCTGGACACGGCAGGACCAGAGGTAGTGGTTGGCAGGGTGGGCACTGACCGCTGCGTGGTTGAAGATGATGCAGAGTCCCCATTCCCTGTGCCCGCCAACATGGATGCATCCCCGCTGGCATCAGATGATGTGGTACTTTGCGTCTCAGGCTGAGATTCCTCCTGCAGACTCCGGTCCCCCTTTGAGGTGCTAGTGACATCTGTGTCACTGGGCTCCTGTGCAGCTCTTGTACTATTTTCACCCCCACTGGTGTCTGGCTCCTGTTCCTCCGTGACCACACGAGATTCTGCTTGAGAGAGAGATGCAGGGTTAGGTCAGTGGCAGCAACACAACAAACCTATGCAAGGAATGCATTACAACAGATGCCCAAATACACATGTTGCACACCACCCTCTGCAATCACTTCGCAGCAACTTACTACATAGACCCAAACAGTGCGTGGAACCCTGAATTTCAGTCATGATTCAGCCATGTGATGGCTACACAGCACAACACCGTGCTTGTGGCTCTATTCAACCAGACACACTACTAGCTCTGCGCACACCTAGGGACATGATGGGGGCACACCACTTGTTGCCACCAACAGATCTGGATGGAACAGGAGGGGACAACACAGGCACAGACTACAACATGACAGTCCACAATGGCGAAGAGCCCATGCCAACCACCATGTTGTACTTTGGGGCCCAAAGACTGGTGCACATTGTTGTCAGATATCGGGGCCTCAACTATCTGGGTGCAGGCAATGGTCACATTGATGAAGTCAGACTCAGATTAGGAACACTGCTGTACACTCCCAATGTGATTTCCCAGGCTACTCCAATGCCGAAGAAACCTGTAGAGCATGGAGAATTACCTTTGTGATTACAGGTAGGGCAAAGGCATGACAGTGGCACCCATTACACTACCAACATCACATAGGCCAGCACCAACGCAGGTTCTGTACACATGCAGCAAATCCCAGCCAAAGTCACCCTCCCCAAATACTCACCCCTGCCTTGCTGCTGATGCTCCTGCAAACGTGCATCCAGCTCATGCTGAGTCACCACCACGATGCAAGCCATTAGTGGTGTCATGCTGCGCCGTGACAAACGCCCAGTGCGAGGAAGCAGTACCAAGTTCATATCTAGCACATTCTTTGCCTGCCGACTGATGTCGTCCCACCTCTGGTGGCAGTGGGTGTGCCGTCGGTTAGAGACCCCTAGAGCTTGCAACTTGGCAGCAATGGCCCTCCATATGGCCTTACGCTGGTGTACCTTGAGCTGCAGGCATGGGAGACACGAGGGGGAAATGATCAGTGACACAGTGTAATGTACCAACATCCATCACTATAACAGCAAGATACAAAGTCATTACAAATTCAACAATATGTCCATCAGATACTAGGGTACATCTCACATGGGACATCTGCATGGGATAGGCTAATGTGATTGTATGCAGTTGTGAGGGGGAACACAGTCCCTGAACATCTCACACACATGCAGGATGCCAGCCCTGAAACCCCTATGTGGCCTGCACACATCTCCAGTCCATTTTTGGGGAGAGCAACACATACATCACATATCACCCTATGTCTGGAGGTGGACTCTCTGTGTCCAAGACTGCGCAGCACTTAAAGTCCCTGCCCTGTGAATAGATAACTCTGTCACGGGTGTCGCATTGAGGGGCATGGACTCACAAACAGAAATTCCTCAACACAAGGCTGGTCATGTGCAATCTATAGGGCTGAGATGGCGCATAGCTGGAGTGCAATGAGCAAATACTGATGTAATACACAGTAAGTGAAGTGATGTGTCCTTGACTTTGTGGGTGGGCACTGTGCTGGGCATCTGGGCTCACACTGAGATGGACAACTGGGGCACACACAGCCATTCAGTGAAGCAATAACTGTCCTGACTCCGGCATGACCAACCTACTGATTCAACCCAGATCTATGACTGGTGGTGAGTGTCTGAAAAGTATCAGCGTTCCGTCCATCATCTCCTTGTGTTTGCTTTGTTCACCCTAAGTTGGCAGGGTATGCCCAGATGTGGTTCCCTTGCTCACTTTGCCACTGGACTCAAGCTCAGCCCTCCAGTCAAGTCCGCTACATTGGTGTCATCATTGATGATTCGCTCACTATGCACTATCCGGCAGTCAAGGTCACCGCAACTTGTTTTACCATCTTGAAGTGGCTACAAAAGATCATCTGGATGCTGCCTGATTCCTTTCAGAGAACAGTAGTCCAGGCTCTTATAACCTCAAGACTGGATTACGGCAACGTTCTCTACCTCGGATCCAACAAGGAAGTGACTCGCAGGCTGCAGATAGTGCAGAACTCTGCGGCAAGACTACTATGCAGAGTCCCTAGAGCCACCTCCGTCTCTAGTCATCTGCGGGACCTACATTGGCTCAAGGTCGAGAACCTAGTCATGTTCAAAGCCCTGAGTTACATGTTTAAAATCAAAACCGGAGTTGCCCCCCAATACCTGCAATCTCTGCTCACCCCCTATGTGCCCTCCCAGGGCCTTCGCTCATCCACTCAAGAGAAATTCTCAGTGCCCAGAATCAAATTATCTCAGATGGAAGGCAGATTGTTTGCATACCTCGGTCCCTCACTATTGAACTCACTTCCCACAGCCTTTCGAAATGAAACAGTATACACACTTATTCGCAAATCCCTTACGACTTGACTTTTCAACCAGTAACAAGCTGTGTTACATTCTGCCGATCCGCTTCGGCGCTGGGAAACCCTTTTTGGATAGCTGCAGCGCCGTACAAATTTATTTTAATAATAATGATAGGCTGGCTGATGAACGGTTTTACCCAGAAACCGGTCCCAGGATGCTTGATTCCGGTTCAGGGAAGACCTAGCTTGGCAGTTCGGGCTGGACTGTTCCCATGAGGCATAGGGTCAAGACTGATTTGCATATAGCTGGGTCTGAACTGAGGTGGTAAAGTGAGCTAAAGAATGATGATGGATTCAACCCAGATCTATGACTGGGGTGAGTGTCTGAAAAGATGCAGCACTATGTCCAAAATCCCTTGTGTTTGCTTTGTTCTCCCTAAGTTGGCAGGGTATGCCCAGACTTGGGTCCCTTGCTCACTTTGCCACTGGACTCAAGCTAGCCTGGCTGATGAAGGGTGTTACCCAGAAACCAGTCCCAGGATGCTTGTTTCCGGTTCAGGGAAGACCTGGCTTGGCAGTTCGGGCTGGACTGTTCCCATGAGGCACAGGGTCAAGACTGATTTGCATATAGCTGGGTCTGAACAGAGGTGGCGAAGTGAGCTAAAGAATGATGATGGATTCAACCCAGATCGATGATTGGGGGTGAGTGTTTGAAAAGTTTCAGCGCTCCGTCCATCATCTCCTTGTGTTTGCTTTGTCTGCCCTGTAGTAGGCCTCCAGATCTGGAGAGTTAAGTTTGCCTGTTTCATAAGGGATCATGAGCTTATCCCAGCAAACGCACATCTGTTTACCAGTGCACGCCAATCGTACCAATATGCAATGTAGTATTTGAAAAAAGGCATTAGGCAACAGTATTGGGATATTTGCAAAAAGATACAAGAATCTGGGGAGTATTACCATCTTCATGCATTCACATATCGAAAGGTGATGCACTGCCTTCCCACAGTTATCACACAGCACAACTTCCTATCATAGTGAGTTTGTATATCCAAATAACTAACAGACTCTGTTGTCCAAGTGAGCAGAAACTCCAATGATACTGGGGTCGTAGCGATGGTAAGCGTAAACATAAGGGACTTGTCCCAGTTAATACATAATCCTGAATGGCCTCCAAAAAGTGCAACCTCTCTAAAGACTGGTGAAAGATATTGTTGAGGGTCCCGAACTTACAAGAGTGTGTCAGCAGCATATGCCGAAATGATAAGTTTGCAATGTAGAAAGCGAATACCCCGATGAGAGTGATATTCCCAAAATGCACAGGCAAAGGGCTCCACAACCAATGTCATAAGCTCCGCGATCAATCCCATAGGCCTTATCCCCATTGCCTACCGAAATGGGTATAAGGTGCAACCCTGGCGTGTACCCCTTGCAATAGCTAATGGTGTCGACACCTCACCATTGAGGCTTCTGTGTTAAGAAACCGCACTAGCTTCAGGAAGGTCTCACCTAGTCCCAAGTGACACAACACAGAAAATATAAATACCCACTCAACAGAATCAAAAGCTTTCTCTGTGTCTAGAAAAATCACAGCAGCGTGGACATCTGGGTCAATGCACGACATAACCCTAAAGATAATACAGAGGTTATATAGACAGATGACCAGGTATAAAGGCAGATTGCTCGAGCCCACTATATTAACGAGCAAAGGCGCCAAACGATTAGCCAAAACCTTGGCGAAAAGCGTAGTATTTTGTATTTAAGAGAGAGAAAGTGGGCGGTAGGAGTAATACTGACCAGCTGGCTCACCTGGCTCGAGCAGAGTAACGAAGAACACCTCGCTCATTGTCTGGGGCATAAGACCTTTGCGCACCATCTCTTCGAAGAAGCTAATCAAATGTGGGATACGTTTGTCCTGGTGAGGCCTATGCAGTGAACTCCACTCAGTTCACAGAGTTTTTAACAGAGTTTTCTGTACTCCACACTCCGTGGAGCTCGTGGAGTGCAAAAAACTTCGCTCCGCATAGCGCAGCAGAGTTTTTTCCCCACTCATGCTTACCAATGGTAAGTTGGTGAGCGCAAGCTGCTGCTCAGGTAGAATTTCTACCCGCGCGGCAGGAAGATGCCATACTCTGCTGCTTGCGGAAGTCCACTGAGTTTTTATGTCACTGAACTCTGCCCAGGCCTAGTCCTGGTAAGCCTTATAGAAGGCCACAGTCAATACGTCAGAGCCTGGTACCTTCCCATTCTGCATACCTTTTAACACAGCAGCAATTTCTGTGGGGTGAAGAGGGGTCATAAGCCACTCCCTTGAGCATCACTAAGTCAGTTCAAAGTTATATGCATTAAGTAATCGGCTACGGCTTGGTCATCGCGTGTGGTGCGTGAAGTGTAAAGGTCAATGTAATACTGGCAAAACCGATCTATCAGCTGCCTAGCCTCATAGGTAGGCATGTTCCATTTATCAAGAACAGTTAATACTGTACTTTCTTAATGGCTTGGCCTAATAAGAGCAGCCAGAGTAGTGCCAGGATGCTCCCCTTCACCATGGATTATAGCCGTGGCCTTTATATTCCATCAAGTTTAGTTCAGATATTGCTCAAAAGTGTCTGGTCTGCCGGTCTCACAATGTGCACACTCCAATATAGCCAAGTCCCTTTCTAATCTGGTGAGATGATCCCGAAGTAAGAAGAGCATGCTTTGAGATAGTAACCCCATGGATGTAGACTTTAAAAGCCACCCAAAGAGTGGTGAATTTAGTCACTGATTCCAAGTTGTTCCGAAAGTAATCATCGATCCCTTCTGCCAGCTCTTGGCGAAATGCAGTCTCTAACAATCACTTTTGTGGGAAGCACCAGGAAAACGCCAGTGGGCGTGGATTCACTTGCTTAAACACTTGGAGGCAGATTTACAAGGCACTTGCGCCATGTTTACGCCGCGTTGCGTGACGCAACGACGGCATAAACGTGGCGCATCCCTGCGACCCATTTACAACGTGACGCATCTAGGCAGATGCGTTACATTGTAAAACCCTGCACCACATGTGGCCGTTCTGGCGCAGGGTGGGCGTTCCGGGGCAGGTGCGCCTCGCAAAAGTGTCTGCGTGAAATCTACAAGATTTCACGCAGGCACTTGTGCGACGCTTCTACGTCAATTCCTTATGCCTGCTTGAAGCAGGCGTAAGGACTGACGTAGCACGTTAAGTATAGGGCACACCTGAGCATTGCTGGAGTCGCGTCGCAAGCGCGATGCGCCGCCCTTACGTCACGATATGTGTCACGCATCTGCCTACCCTTGCGCCACTGCGCGCCGCATTTACGCTGTGACGCAAGGGTAGTTTTGCGGGACGCATTTGTTCTGGCGCATCCCTGCTGATTTGCAGAGATGCGCCAGAACTCATAAATATGCCCCTAAGCACACTGGGCAGTGGTCTGAGTACTTTTTGGGGTAGATGCTCAAACTGCCTGACCATGGACATTAGAATGTGCAAAATAAGCCGATTGTCAATTTGAGTATGAATGTCATGAATAGCAGAGTCATGCGTGTATTCCCTTTCCAGTGGGGAGCAACAGCACCATACATTAACTAGGAGCTACGCCCAGCCCCATTCAATATTGCACGGGCTGCCAGTGATGGTCGTCGAGGCAGGTCCTGAGTTGAGTGATTGAACACAATTAAAGTCACTGCCCCAAATCTGAGGTAGACTATCATAACGGGTCAGCTTAACATGAAGTGCATGATAAAACTGTGGGTTGCACCACCACAAAACACCCACCAGAGTCTGTATATACCTCCTGCAATTGTATTCCTATAGCGCACCTGACCCAAATCAGGATCCAACGTGCATGAGTAGTAATACCAGCAGCATAACATACCCTTTTGTGCGCATTTGTGTGAGTAGCCCACTATTAGGAGCCAGATTGTCTCCTGCAAAATAATTATGTCTATCTTGTGTCGTTGTAAGTACAAGAAAACTTTTCAGATGTTTCTATTATCATTCAACCCTCTAACGTCCCAAGTAAGGAAATTCATTAATAAAGTACACCTATTAGTAGTGGTTGTATCCCCCACCTCATCAGGCAAGACTATCCCATGCAGTGAGAAACAGTAAACAAGCTGTACCAAATGCACCTGAGAATATTTTTTTTGCATGCCTGAAAACTAATTCCTGAGACTTCAGAACAGGAGGCAAGCTCAGTTTCAACCCCTTGGACATCTTTTCATCAAGCAGGTGACAAAGCAAAACAGAAAAGTCCTTTTTCTCCTTTCCTTGGCAGCAAGCAGCCACTGCAGGGCAACCCCAGACAGCACAACAGCACAGGGGCAGTATTCCTCCTCAGTTTATCCAGCTCTTTTCCTTGGCAAAGGTGTCTTCTTGATTTCCCAACAGTGATCTAAAGTTCTGGGTCTCCCTTTTTATACACACACATCCTTTGTCTCTGAAGGCAGAGAGTGTCTGTACCTAGTCCAAACCAGTTCTGTCCTCCTGGGTGCAGCTTCCTGTGAGGAGGTGGAGACAGCATTGTTTGAGAACAGACCTGTCCCACGTAGCTGAAAGGAAATCTTCTCCCCCTGCTCTCTATTCTATGAGGTCTCAGGTTACTGAAAGGAAATCTCCTCCCCCTACTCTCTATTCAATGCAGGTCCTATTCAGCCCAGCCCTAACCCATCAGACTGATGGAGCCAAGGCCCTCTCCCGCCCCCTGTCACTCACAAACCAGACATGGAACACACAAACCAGGCAGAGGCACACTGGATAGTTAGGCAAGAAAATACCTACTTTCTAAAAGTGGTATTTTCAAACACAGAGGGGCCGATTACGATTCGGGTCGGAAGGGATCCGAACCATGTTCGGAGCCCTTCCGACCGAATTGGTACGTGTTGGACGGATTCCTTTCCGACCAAGCCATTCCGATGGGATCAGTTGGAAAAGAATCCGACTCTGATTTCCGGATGGCCTATGAAGGGCTCGAAGAGCCCGTCTGCCATCCGGAAATCCTCCAGTACTCCCCCGGTAACCTCTTTACGACTGAGGGAGTACGATGGCAGATTTTCACTGCCTTTTCATGCCGGTGTATCCGGCACAAAAAGGCAGTTGAAAACTGTCTCTGGGGACCCCAGCAGGGTCCCCATGGGTGTGAGGCCACAAATGGTGGCCTTGGAGCACCTATGGTGCCCCTCCGTTGATCCCTCCACCCGATGGCAGGGTCCTTGGGGTGCCGGCCACAGGGTGCAGGGATGAACTCCAACCCTGCATTTCACATTGCAATCATGCTTTCCGTTCGGAATGCATGCTTGCATTGTGAACCATTTGAATGTGACCCAACAGGGTTCGGTCGCATCGTACTAGCAGGGCCGTAACCGACCACAGCAGGTCAGTCGATTACGGCTCCTGACCGATGTCGGATGGACTTGAGTCCGTCCGACATTGGAATCAGCCCCAGAATGTTAAAATCACCCTCACTAAAAGATGTATTTTAACATTCTGAGTTCAGGCATACTAAACTCGAATTTCTACCTATGTCCCTGGGTCAGTTTGGATTATAAGAGGTTATAATCAAACTGCCCATTCTGGTGAATGGAAACAGGTAGCTTTGCAATAGTGAAAAACAAAATTGGCTGTAATTCGCTATCAAGACATGCCACACACATCAGGGCATGTCCTACCTTTTACATACAATGCACCCTGCCCACAGGGGTACCTTGGGCCTACCTTAGCGATGACTAATATGTAGAAAAGGGAAGGTTTAGGGACTGGAAAGTGGGTGCACTTGCCAAATCGACATGGCAGTCACAGTCTGCACAGAGGCTTTGCAATGGCAGGCCTGAGCCACATTTTACAAGCTGCTTCTGTGGGTAGCCACATGGACAATAGTCTACGGTTATCACCATGCACCTTCTACCAGACCTACACATGAAACAACTCTCCCATTGTGTGAAACATGAGTCACCTTCAAGTTTGATGGGGAAATAGCTGCCTATAACCAAAGATAGATGATCATGCAGAATGTTTAACTCAGGCCAATATTCACTCCATCCTAGCTGCTGTTGGGCTCTCAACTGCCCATCAAAGTCAGGGTCTGCCACTGCCAGTATGTTGGCCATTCTGGGGGTCAGGGTCCGGTGCGTGCCCCTTCTACCTTGGGAGTACAGCCCCAGCTGGACCTCCACGATCATACACCTCCCACCTTTTTCTGCAGTGGACACTGTGCCAACGAGCGACCTCAATGGTCCGCACCTTCCGGGAAATAGCCTTCCACATGGACACCTTCTGATGGGCTTTGACCTGTATGGCTGCAATAGATGAAGAGACTGAGTAGACATGCAAGACATAGGTTATCTGGTGAGCAGTCAAAATATCGAAAATAAAATATTGACCTACATTAATATCGAGGTGACAATATCGAAGGGACAGAATATCGATGTTAGGGATCTCAATGGACAAAATATCGACCCTAAGTTAAGTAATATCGATTTTTTATTTATCGGTGTAAGTAATATCGAAGTTAGTAATATCGATATCAAATATATAGAAGTTACTAATGTCGATGTTACTAATATCGATATTTATATTATTTAATGTATTTTATTATGTATTTAATGTGTATGTGTTATGTGTGTTTTGTTAAGTGTTATACTTGTTTTAAAATATAGGTATACAATTTTTATATGTTAATAATGTTTTTTTCAGTTATTTTTGTTTTTTAGTACCGTAGCGGTTTGTGGGTTTATAGGGGAATAGGGTGGGAAGTAATTTAATTATACTAAATTAATTATAAATGTTTAGAAATGATAAATTAATTGTAATTATTTAAAATGTAAGTAATTTAATTGTAATTAAGTAATAATTTATTTTAAATAATTGGTATTGATAATGATATCATTGTTAATTAATTAATAATTGGTAATTACTTTTTATTAATTGGTAATTAATTGTTATGAATTGATGAATTGATAATTATGTCAAGTGTCTTATTTTATTATTGGAGTGTGTTGTGCGTTGATAGGAGAATAGTTCTGTACGTAATTGAAATCTAATTAAGTAATTTTCCAATTTATTGTTGGGTATTGATTATTAGTTTATTGAACATTAATTATTAATTGGTAATTATTTTAAAATATAATTTTTTGGTTATGAAAATGTATTTATTGTTATGTTATCATTAATTGGTAATTAAATATTGTTAAATATTTGTTCTTGATATATTAATAAGTAATTATTAATTGGTAATTCGTGTTTAATAATTAATATTTCTGGTATAAAACAAAATGTAATTGTTCAATATTTGTTAATTTGGTAATTACGTTTTAATAATTAATATGGTTTTGTTATTAAAAATATTGTATTGTTCGATATTTATTGTTTGGTAATTACTATTTATTAATGATTATTTATTGTTATTTATTGTTAATTAATTATTCATAGGTAATTATGTTTTTAATAATTATTTATTGGTATTAATAAATAATTCATATTTTTTTTTAGAAATTATTTTATTTATAAGTATGTTATTTTTTAAATTCTACCCTATCCAACACTTTCCCTACTCTTGCACTCTCTGGAGTTGGAATAGTAATTTTTACCCCTACACTATCCAGCACTTTCCCTACTGTTGCACTCACTGGAGTGGGAATAGTAATTGTTTCCCCTGCGCTATCCAACACTTTCCCTACTGTTGCACTCTCTGGAGTGGGAATAGTAATTTTTACTCTCCCGCTATCCAACGCATTCCCTACTGTTGCACTCCCTGGAGTTGGAATAGTCATTTTTACCCCCATGATATTCAACACTTTCCCTACTGTTGCACTCTCTGGAGTGGGAATAGTAATTTTTACCCCTACGCTATCCAATACGTTCCTACTTTTGCACTCTCTGGAGTGGGAATAGTAAGTTTTTACCTCTTACACTATCCATCGCTTTCCTTACAGTTGCACTCTCTGGAGTGGGAATAGTAATTGTAAGCCCTACACTATCCAACATTTATCTTACTGTTGTTTTTTGGGATTTGGGATAATAGTTTTATTCCCTCTGCTATTTAATATTTTTGTATTATTTTAGTTAATGTAGTATATAATTATATTTGTTTAATTTGTTTTACATAATTATTTAATTTTTATTTATGTTATTGTTTTATGTGCATAGATGTATTTGTAATTTATAATATGTTTTAATAATTTATACGTTATTAAAATAATTATTAAAGCTAATTATTTAGTAAGTATATGTTATATATTATATGTATTTTCTAATTAATGTTTTATTAAATTATATATATTACTTATTAATTTTAAACATTATAAAAATGTTTTAACTGTTTATTTTATTTATAAGTATTATTTAGTTTATTTTGCATATTTTTAACTTTAAAAAAACGATATTTTTAATAACGATATTTTTGACATCAATATTTTTTCCGATATTTTTGTACTTACCATGTTGTAGATAGAATATCGATATTCTTGACATCGATATTCTTGCTCTGATAATTTTGTAGGTCGATTTTTTTACCTTCGATATTTTGTCAGTGATCCAGGTTATCTGCTAAGGTGACAACAAGGTTGTAGACAGATAGAATAACCTTCAATCTATATTTCACACACTACATGTGTCAGGCACACATGCTGAGGACACAAACAGCATTACTGCACACTGTTTAAGTCATCTGAGGACTACCTACAATCCTGATTGAGCCTATACTGACTGGGCCAGCCCACTGACATCACGTAGCCCTGAACCACACAACATGTACCCGGAAATGAGTTAACATGTAACATAGCACACCACTGTGTCCTCCAGAAGAGTACAGTACTAGTGCATCACAGGACAGACACCTGAACAGTCTGGACAAATGACTTTATTCAAAAAGTCCAAGACATCACTGCTGCCATTGCCTTGTTGACCTTTCATTGTGACCCAAGATTTGGGTCACAATGAAAGGGCTGTTATGTGTGTCACTGAGAGCTCCGACTCTGATGATTAGTGGGCATATGATTTACTCATTTGGACATCATAGTACTTCTGCATTTGTTTGTGTGGGAAGTCCTGGCATCCTGGGTCACACCATATGCCACATGTGGCAATGTGTATAGGACATCAATATACCATTGTACATACTGCATGATGGCTCATTCTAACATAGCTGGTGATGCACTTCTGGCCTGCACTGCAGATGCAGCCAACTACCTGTACATGAGCAATGTTCCTGTGCAATGCTAGCATCACTCATAGGACAGTAAAATCCCAGGCATGTAGGAATAAGGGACCTGTTCTAAGGCAATGACACACCGTGACCATATGGGTCCATGGACAGTAGTTTCGGGTTGGGGGATCTCATCACGAGCCATACCAACTGTAGTACTACTGGGTGAATGTAGGCCAACTCATTCTCCAGTTACACTAATTTAGGCCCCATTTGAAGATCAGTAAATCTACAGGGAGAGTACTCTGCGCATCAGGTTCACTTTGCCGCAGCAACCAGCAGCCGGGTCTGAGCGGAGTCTAAGTCTAGTGACAAATCTATCCACCAGAATACTCACTCCTGTGGAGATTAAAGTTTTGGAGAATGGGCTGGGTTTTGTCCCCACAGCCAAACCCGATAAATTCAAAATGCACTGCGAATTAGCAGGGTTTTTTCGCAAATTGAAACTGAAAGCTTTTTTTGACGGAAAAACAGACCCACTGGAATCAGTCAGGAAAGGGGACACAGGCCTAAGACCTAACTCCACCTTCATCCCGCCCTCACACACAATACCAGCAGCTATAACGGCCTTTGAGCAAGCGGTATTTAAGGACCTAGAACACTGCCAAAACCCGCGAACATTCGGGAATTTCAGCACTGCTGAATTCGAGGCATTGCAACACTTGAAAAACGACATCTCCATAACCATAAAACCTGCGGACAAGGGCGGGGGGATCGTCATCCAAGACACTACTGCATATGAGACTACCTGCAAAGATCTACTCAGTGACGTTAGAAATTACACGCCACTGGCCTTGGACCCAACCGCAGACCTCATAAAAAGAATTAGTTCCATGGTAAAACAAGCAGAGGACCAAGACCAGATTTCCAAGAATGAAGCTGCATTTTTGAATAATACAAGTAGGATAATACCCTACTTCTACACTTTGCCTAAAATGCATAAGAACAAACTCCCCCCTCCTGGACGCCCAATCGTCTCAGGAATCGGGTCCCTTCTGGAACCACTATCACAATTTTGTGATCATTTCTTAAAACCATTAGTCCAGTCGACACCGACTTATCTGAAGGATACCAAGAGCCTGTTACGACTTTTGACAGAAATCAACTTCCCTGAAGACTCCGTCACCCTTGTAACATTAGACGTGGAAAGCCTCTACACTAGCATTCCGCAGGATGATACAATCGAGGTCCTTAAAAAGGCCCTAGACTCAACCAACTGGGAATTCCAAACTCCAAAAAAATTCATCATCGATTGTGCCACTATAGCACTAAAAGAAAACTTCTTTTCATTCAAAAACAAACTGTACCTTCAATGCTCTGGGACATCCATGGGCAGCACCTTCGCGCCGAGCGTGGCGGGGCTGTATGTGGCTGATTTCGAGGCCAAACATATCCTACCACCAACTGCCCCCTTTTTTGCGTCAATGCTTTTGTGGAAACGCTACATTGACGACATCCTACTCATTTGGAATGGTAGTGAGAATGACCTGAAAGATTTCCTTTCATGGATCAATACCTTAGACCCTAATCTAAGATTCACTAACACCACAAGCAAAAAAGAAATCGTGTTCTTAGATGTGGTCATCTCAATCAGTGGAACAACACTGGCCACAAAAACCCATAATAAACCTACTGCAAAAAATAATCTCCTGCAATTTAACAGCTTCCACCCGCGTCCGCTAAAAGAAAATCTCCCCTACGGGCAATATCTGAGGCTGCGGAGGAATTGCAGTACAACCAGAGACTTCAAAAATCAATCAGCTGATCTGACCGAAAAACTGAAAAATAGAGGCTATCCCAACTCCACCCTAAACAAAGGATTCAAAAGAGCTAAAAATCAACCAAGGGAAGCTCTTCTTGAAGAAAAAACTAATAATTCAGATCAGATTCCTCTCACCTGTGTCACAACATACAGCAGTCTCTCCAACATCATGAAAAAGAGTATAAACAAACACTGGAGTATTGTGAGAACCTTTAAAAAGGATTGGGAAAAACCACTCTTTTCCTTTAAAAAGGGACGCAGTTTAAGAGATACGCTGGTCCACACACGCCCAAAAGAGAATCCACTGAATGTTACACCATCAGTGACAATGTCGTGGGGACTCCCCAAAATCACCGGGCATTACCCCTGCTCGGACTGTAGTGTTTGCCATTTAACACAACCTACAAAAACCTTGGCATTGGAAGAAGGGAAAGTGTGGACGCAACGTGACCATACTAATTGCAACTCATGCAATGTGGTCTATCTAATCACATGTTCCTGCAATCTTCGGTACGTAGGCATGACGACTAGAAAAGTGAAACAACGGATCTGCGAGCACCGAAGTAACATAAGGTGCAAGAAAGTAACAACAAAGCTGAGCCGCCATTTCCTAGAAAAGAATCATACCACTAATGACATGAAGTGGACTGTCATTGAAACCATTGACGGCACAATGAATACACAAAATAGACTGTTCGAAAAAGAACAGCGTTGGGTGTATCGTCTGGGGACAAATATCAACGGGCTCAACGATGATATCCCCTGGAACACAGTCCTCACATGAACTCCATCACCCCAGTAGGCTGTTAGACATCATACTGAACTGGTCTGTTTTAAACAGGCAACATTCAACATATTTTTCTAATAAACTCTGTGCACTGTAACATCTTGTCCACAGTAAAATCCCAATCCTTTTTGAATGTATGTGTTTTATGAGTATGTGCTTTTTCGCTCTGTCCCTCTTACACATAAAAACCTTTTTATCCATTGATTGGCATCATTACCAATATCATGAAAGCAAAGGAAAACGACCAAAATCCTTCGTTTTATTTACCGAAAATAATAATCACCCATGGTCCTGACATTAACCAATAGCGTGCAACCATCTCGCTCATGCAAGCGCAGGGATAGGCTTTCCAATCCAAGCCTCGGTCTGATCCCAAATGCGCTCCGCCCGAGGGGGCGTGTGCGCCCCAAGCCTCGTTCCCAGCATGACACGCCCAGCGAGGCACGCCCAACCCGGAATCGAGCGCGTAAACAAAGCGCTCTTAAACTCATTCACCGGCCCCGCTCTCCATCGTCGGGGTCCGGTCCAGAGGGTTCTAACAGGTTACCAAGCGGGATGTGAGCGCTGAGGGCGTGAGTCTGCACCCCCGGCGGAACGGCTACTACAATTAACAAAAGCTAAGTGCCTGTGTGTTGTATGGGTTATGCTGACATTCTCATCACGTTTTTTCTTAGGATGTGCCAAGTGCGCTCCAACCCCCCTCCCGAGACCCATGGTGCAAGTAGCGCCCAATTTTAAAGTGAGATGTTCTCCATATTTCACCATCTTGTGGGGGTCACCGACCATTTGGTCAAATTGATCCCTTCTCATGGAGAGTTCACACCGCATTTTTATCTCCCTCACTACAAGTAGTAGTTTTTAACCACCTCTAGCACTTCACCTCCTAGCCAGTACTTATATCCCTAAGGGCTACTCGGAAGGTGCATAAGTTATCTGTTATTGTGTGCACACATAGGTTTGCCACCATCTTAGGAGCACTATGATAAGTCTACGCTGGCATATACTAATCGTATGTTTGTCTATATTTGTTTGTCTGTATGTCTTGTCTTACAGGTGCTGATACACCCATAATTCGGGTTTTTTGGATTGAGCAATTTGCTCTCCTTATTTTTAAGCACTTTTTTCACTTTTTCCTTTTCACTTTCACGCCCCCAGGTCAGGGTGGACTATTAGAGTGTCCATACCGCCGGGGTTATAGTCCTGAAGAATGCCATGGTGAATATATACCACACTGAAGGCAGAAACATGTTGACTGATTTTAATAATATTGTGGTATCTAGCTGAATTTAAACAAAATCCTAACAACCTTGGCTTTTAAATTCAGACACATATACCACTTACACGTGTCTTAGGGATCACTTATTAAAGTTTTTTTGATACCCTTTTAGTCACTTTTAATTTGAGAAATCTTCACAACACCTCCTCCCCACACAACCAGCTCCGCAGTCTTTCTGGCGTCGTAGCACACCGAAGAGACACTCGGTCTCTTCGGTGGGGCCCGATGATGAAGCATGACACTGACTAGGTCGGTGTGTGAGGGCTTTCATACTCAAATAGAGTGACTGTGATCCCACTCAACTAGAGTGACTGTGATCAATACTATCCACTTATCCTTTTGCTCCTCATTTCTGGTAGTCGTGGACTTGACCAGATCAGACCTCTCTCTCTTTTTTTGTTATCTGCTAAGGTGACAACAAGGTTGTAGACAGATAGAATAACCTTCAATCTATATTTCACACACTACATGTGTCAGGCACACATGCTGAGGACACAAACAGCATTACTGCACACTGTTTAAGTCATCTGAGGACTACCTACAATCCTGATTGAGCCTATACTGACTGGGCCAGCCCACTGACATCACGTAGCCCTGAACCACACAACATGTGCCCGGAAATGAGTTAACATGTAACATAGCACACCACTGTGTCCTCCAGAAGAGTACAGTACTAGTGCATCACAGGACAGACACCTGAACAGTCTGGACAAATGACTTTATTCAAAAAGTCCAAGACATCACTGCTGCCATTGCCTTGTTGACCTTTCATTGTGACCCAAGATTTGGGTCACAATGAAAGGGCTGTTATGTGTGTCACTGAGAGCTCCGACTCTGATGATTAGTGGGCATATGATTTACTCATTTGGACATCATAGTACTTCTGCATTTGTTTGTGTGGGAAGTCCTGGCATCCTGGGTCACACCATATGCCACATGTGGCAATGTGTATAGGACATCAATATACCATTGTACATACTGCATGATGGCTCATTCTAACATAGCTGGTGATGCACTTCTGGCCTGCACTGCAGATGCAGCCAACTACCTGTACATGAGCAATGTTCCTGTGCAATGCTAGCATCACTCATAGGACAGTAAAATCCCAGGCATGTAGGAATAAGGGACCTGTTCTAAGGCAATGACACACCGTGACCATATGGGTCCATGGACAGTAGTTTCGGGTTGGGGGATCTCATCATGAGCCATACCAACTGTAGTACTACTGGGTGAATGTAGGCCAACTCATTCTCCAGTTACACTAATTTAGGCCCCATTTGAAGATCAGTAAATCTACAGGGAGAGTACTCTGCGCATCAGGTTCACTTTGCCGCAGGCTGGGCTGTGGACCATGGCTGGGTCCAAACTGGGATGGTATGGTGAGCAAAAGAATGATGGATGTAACTCATATCTCTTGACTGGGTGTGAATGTTTGATTTGCTCTGCATTCCCTCCATCACCTGTGTGTCTTTTGCCTTTATAGACCATACAGGGCATAACTCATTGTCAGGGTGTGCTCTCTGCAGCCTGAGCATACTGGTCCTACATGACCATCATATGCCCACATTTTCCATACCTAACAGTACATCTTGTGACTATCCTATATTTGACATGACTGTAGTGAGTCACTGCCGAAGGGGTCTGTGAGGTGTTGGTATATCCCAAACAACAGTTTGGCGAGGCCTCATGTGTGAGACTGTACACATATCTCACATCATCCTCATATGCTACTTATAGGAGACATAAACAAGTGTGTAAGGACTATACACTTGTTAGCATATCTGCTATGTACTGAATAGCAAATTCATCATAGGCAACATTACATTTATCCCTGAATAGATAATGTGCATGCAACCAGTGTAGAATTTTGGACTGGTTACATATCAATATGGTGATATAAAGTCCACAAAGTACAGTGCCCCATAAACCATGACATTATTGTCCTATGTAGGGGACATACCATCAAACTTATTAAACTCGGATGTCAGTTTGGGACTCCAAGCCACATTGTGACCTATGGGATATTTGTTGCACTGTATTAGCCGTACTCACCTGCTCCTCTGGTGAGCCATAGATACCGGGGAAGGACCTCCTTCACCAGGGTCTCCATCTCCTCTGGAGTGAAGGCAAGGGCCCTGCTCCATGTACAGCATGACATTACAGCTCCTAGACATGGCAAAAAGCAGCTAGCATTGAGGAGGTGTTGCAAGCAGCAGTGTCCGGAGGCAAGTGATTTCCAAACCACAACAAACACGTGCTTCACATAGGCAGTCTTCTGTGTAGACAGCTATAGCCATTGGACTGCAGCAGTAACATTACTGTGCATGAACACACAATTACCGTTGTTCACTGTACTCTGACGGTGACAGTAGTTATGTGTGCAATGCAGACTCCACAACATGACGGTATCCACTATACTATAGAAGTGTAAATGATTTGCACAGTGCTTTTATAGACAATGTGGAGTCCAGATTTGGGATGATAGGTGGAACTTACATCAATGGCAATCAATCCGATTAATTCGGGTGACTCCCGTATTTCTACGGACAATCAATGTCTTACTTCAGACTGTCTTCTGCCTAGATTGGCCTCTCCTACAACAGTGGTCAATGGGTGAAATCGTACCTTCAGATCATTGTCCGGCATCTCACTGACTTTCCTAATCCCAAATGTTGATATGTATGCAATTGTATCCTTTTTTTTTTGTTTTATATTTTTATTTGCATCAAGGGGAACAAAAAAAACAAAAAAAGCAATAAATGTCTACATACAATTTAAGCAAGATCAATGAATTAACATATCCAAAGCAAGAGAATACATAAATCATAAGCACAGTAGAGGCCAACCACAAAAATACTACAAAAGAAAGAAAAAGTAGAAGAAAGAGACAGTTATTAAGACATTCTGTCCACTTTCCGTTTCGTCTGTAAACCCCTTGTAATAGCAGGAGCATGCTCCATATTATATATTTCCTTAACAAGGCTCCACCACTCCATAATCGTTGGTGTTTTTTTTTTTAACCCAAACTCTAGCAATAACCAACCTTGCACATGTAACTAAAATGTTCAGCAAATCACATAATGCACTATTACCCCCGATATGCCCACCAACACATCCATTAATGAAAATGCAATAAAACTAGCAAGTCTATCAGAAACAACTTTAGTTACTCCATCCCAGAATTCAATAAGATGCGGGCAGGAAAAGAACACATGAATAATATCAGCTCCACTTAAATCACATTTTGGGCATTTCGTACGATCACTGAAGTTATTATTTGTTGCCCATTTAAGAATCCTCTCGGGGGTATAATAAAGTTGGCATACGGTTTTAAACAGCTGTAGTTTAAGACTTGAAGATTGAACAGATAAATTTAAGCTATTAAGAGACGAAGTAATCAAATCTGATGGTACATTCTTTGCCAGCTTTCTACTCCATTTCTCAGCTAATTTTGTAATATCGTTTGTATTATTGCCAGAAAAGATCTTATACCCTATGCTAATCAGGGCTTTATCTGCTTCTCTATAGATACAATTCCAAACTTCAGAATCTGATACAGTGGTAAGCTCTAATTTTCTCACTAAATAATCCTTAATCTGATAGCATTTAAACCGAGCCACCTCCGGCAAGTTATAACACATCTTCAGTCACTAAAATACCATAAATCCCTTGTGGTCATATAGATCACCCAATGTTTTAATGCCAGAGTCTGATAGTAAACGACAAGCTGAATCCTGAAAAATTGCCGGTAAACCCGGATTACACCACAAGGGTGTTTTATAATGAAAGAGAGAGACCTTACTCTTAACCAGAATGGAGCGCCAAATATTAACTGTATCCCGTACCGTCCTAAACTTTACCCGTTTAAAGTAATTGGGGTCGTTTAGCCTATAAAGAAACATATTTGCATCCAGTCCTAACGAAAATCTATGGAAATATAAGCATTTATCGGGGATCAGCAGGCTACGAAAGCTGGTCAAAAAAGCCGACCAATAATAAAGTTTAATATCCGGAAGTGAAGACACAGCCCGTCGGGCTTTCTTATACCCCCATATAAAACTGCTAATAATACCCTCTAGTCTAAGAAAATAAGAATTATTTACCCGTAAGGGAATCGAACGAAAAAGATATAAATATTTTGGTAATATTTTCATCGTGACCAAGTTTGTTCAGCCAATAATGCTAAGCGGTAGCTTATGCCACTTCTTAAATAGCATAGCAGTCTCTTTTAGTAATGGTTCATAATTCAATGCCACAATTAAATCAATATTCGAGGAGATTTTTACCCCCAAATAAGTTGCTACTTCACATATCCCTGAAACCGGGGCTGATGGTTGATGATTCATAATAATCTGAGTTTTGCTGGTATTGAGTCGATATCCTGAAACTAAGCCATATTTCCCTGCTTCTGCTATAATACACTTCATAGCTTGAAACACATTGGTAGAAAAAACCGCAACATCATCTGCATACACAGTAATATCAAGAGAGTTTGAACCATTTAAAAAAGGGCAAATTAAAGCCTGGCTCTGAAGTGCAATCAAAAAAGGTTCCATACCCAAAGCAAATAGCAGGGGTGACAAAGGACACCCCTGCCGCGTCCCTCTCCTGATTGAAAAAGTAGAGGAGCAATTTCCCATGTAACATACCTTGCCCATAGGATTATCATACAGCGATTGGATCCATCTCAAGAATTGGCCTTTGATACCAAACGCATGCAATGCAGCCCATAAAAAGCCCCACCCCACTCGGTCGAATGCCCTCTCTGCATCTAATAAAATCATACCGAGTGGGGTTAACTGGGTCCGTGCAGCATCAAAAGCAGAGATGGCCATATTAATATGAGCTGTAGTATCTCGTTTTGGGATAAACCCATGTTGCTGGGAAGATACAAGCTGAGACATTAATGGTGCCAACCTAGTTGCCAGTGTTTTTGCAAAGATTTTAGCATCACTATTAATGAGCGAAATTGGTCTATAGGGGCCTCCCTCCTGAGGCGGTTTGCCCTTTTAAAAAAAATAATAATAATTTGGGTGAGGTTCCAAGACTTTGATGCCTGCTCCCCATTGCCAATAGCATGAATCACTTTAATTAATAGCGGTATCAATTCCTCCATACAGTATTTAAATAATTCCAAAGGAATAGAGTCCTCACCTACAGCTTTGCCAGCTGCTAAGGAGATGATAGCATTTCTAATTTCTGCCATTGTGATATCTGCCGCAAGTTGATCAGATTGTTCAGGCTCCATAGTTTTGACTCTATTTACCGCAATATAATTTTTAATATTATCCTCCGTGACTACGGTTTCTGGAGTATAAAGATTTTGATAGAACAATGCAAACTGTTGCAATATTAATTTGGGATCTAAAAACAATTGGTTATTATCCCCTTTAATTTCCTTGATAACATTCTGAGATCGGTATTCAGCCACTTTATAAGCTAAGACTTTACCAATCTTATCGCCATTTTCATAATGGTCAAGTTGACAATTCTTTAATTTACTAATACTCTTTGCCCTGGTTCTCAGAAGCCAATTAGTTTGAAGTTTAACGTATCCAAATTAGTTACCCCAATTACTAAAGCTTCAGATATTTGATGTTCAATATTGAGTATTTCCGCAAGCATTTTCTTATTTTGGCATCGGCGCTCTTTATTTTGCCGCCATATCAACTGCTGTGTGAATCCCCGTATGCTTGCCTTACATGCATCCCATACTGTCAAAGGTCAGGCAGGATACATATTTATATCAATAAATTCCTTTATATGCTCTTTAAGTTGGTTCATAAAATTAAGATCCATGAATAAATATCTGGGAAATGAAAAAAGACGAGGAGAAGGTCTCACTGTTGTAACCTCAAATGTTAAAAGGATCGGATTGTGGTCCGAGGTTACCCTTGGACAAATTGCTATAGAGCTAGTTCCAAGAATAGAATCTCAGACCCAAACCATATCTATGCGTGAGCATAATTTATGTGCTGCGGAGTAGTACGTGTAGCCGGCTATATTGGGGTATAAACATCTCCAAGCATCTTTAAGAAGATGGATTGCTGCAAGATCTATAATTGCAGCCCTAGTTTTTCTCATTCTCTGAAACAAGCTTTTTCTGGTAGTATCTAAATTATAGTTTATAATACAGTTAAAGTCTCCAAGCACAATGTATTCCCCATCCCATGCGAGCAATTCCATATTAATCTGGTCAATAATTTTTGGTTCATCCTGATTTGACGCATAAACCCCACATATTGTATAATTACAGCCTTCCAGTATTATCTGTACGATAGCCCAACTGCCCGCCTTATCAGTTAATGTTCTACGTATTTCAAGCTTCAGATGTTTATGTTTTAGTATTGCCACCCCCCGGATTGAAGCATTGAATTCAGTACACACCATAATATCATATCCCAATTGTTTAAGCAATTTTTTATCCTTATATGCTATGTGAGTCTCAGTAATAACTGCAATTTGGGGATTATACATCCTAAATTCCTCATACACAAGACTCCTTTTAATCCTGCTGTTTAAGCCCGCCACATTCCATACCAAACATTTTACTTGATACATTTTATAAAGTGTATTTTCCTATCTATAAAGCCTCTACAATAAATCAAAGCAACCTTGCTATACCTCACATTTATATAGTTTTATAACCCCCTGATGCATTTTTTACCCCAAAGAATACCTCCCCCTTCCCCACCCCTGCTTAGCAACCCACTACCCACCCCCATCACCCCATAACTACCTGCAGGTCCCCCATTGACCCAACTGCCGCTGTAATGGTAGCTAAAAAGCGGAGTCAACTGCCCTGAGGATCCGGGCATTCAAAAACACTCAAGCTCAAATATACAAGACCGCGTATACCAGCCTAAGAATACCGAATACAAGCCCATTATACCAATAACATCACCTAAAAAAAAAAAATTAAAAAAAAAAGGGCAAAGAAATAATAGTTGCTTAATAGACAACAAAGTCCCCCTCGTGGAAGTCATGTCCATCACCATTTTAAGCATTATTATGAAGAAGCAAACTCTAGAATAAAAATAAAGCATTATTCTTCATCCATTTTTGTCCATTTTCCAATTAGCCAGAGCACGTTCCAGCTCATTCTCTTCCAAAAAATAATATGTGCGGCCATTCTTAACAACTATCAACTTAGCTGGTTCTTGCAAAAAAGCCTGGCCCCCTAGTTCCTTTATAGGATCAATATATTGTTTCAATTTCCAGCGTTGCTCCATTGACAATTTACTTAAGTCAGACCTCACAAAAAAAGAAATTGAATCAGTAGTGACTGGAGTGTTTGGTCTCGCTTTTAAAGAAATTGCCTGACGCAGCAGAAAATTTCCAATGCAGATCAGAATTGGACGGGGATATTTATTATCTTTATTCCATTGGAAAAGTGGAAGCCGATGGGCTCGTTGTATTTGCGAGTCCCAATCCCAGTCTGCTAATTCCGGAAATGCTTTCTGAAATAAGCGGACGATAAATGTTCTATGGTCGGCTCCCTCAATCCCTTCCGCAATACGTAGATTCTGCCTACGTTGCCGGTTTTCTAAATCCTCCAGTTTTACTTGCATTTGACTCATCAGGGCCTCATGTTTATTCACAGCAATTTCAGAGCGCAGTGACTTTTCCTCTGTTAAAACCACTCTTTGCTGAAGCTCCACCACATCCTGGGATATAGCGCTAAGTTTACAAAACATTTCCTGCAGAGAAGACTGAGTTTTGTTGCTATCTTCCCTCATTTGCTGATAATGCGATTGGGCTTCCTGTTTTTGCTCATTTAACAATTGTAAAATCATCTGAAATGATGACGACACCTCCCCTTGAAGGGTTCAATCCACAGGCGGAGATGTATTAATTTGAGAGGTATTCGTCAAGCATAAATCATTAGCATTATTAGATCCAGCTAAATTAGATTCTTTTATTATCCCAGCATGGCGAATCCATTGCTGTTGTACTAACTACAGTTTGTGAGACAGAGTAGAAGAGGGCGCACTAGGAGTTACAGCAAATGTTAATGGCACGAGAACTGTTGATACTGTTGATACCTCAGGAGCCGGGGATAGAGAAAGTACAGCCATTGAGGAACCCAGCAAATCGGACCCGTCCACTAATGTCCCTGTAGGAGTAGGAATAAAAATAGGTGTAGGTGTAGATTGACCATTCTGGTTTACGGTAATTACATCAGCCATCACCTTTGCAGGGCTCTCGGCCCTAATTAAATCCATCATCTCATTAGGATGACTAATGTCCCCTGAAATACCAACCTCTGTAGGACTATTTCCTGAAAATCTCATGGCCATTGATTTGACACCACCTTTAGCCTGTGCCCATTTTCTAATAGGACTGTTTTTTGCTCTCGCCTTTATAGTTGTTGGTTTGGGTTTATTTGTAACTTTCTTGACCTTATTCTTAATCTTGCCTCTCCCCTTCTTTAGACTGTTAGCTTTAGCCTTGGCCAAAAGAGGAGGTATATTATTGCCCAAATCAGAAAAGTCATAGTACTCCTCGTCAGTTTCTGCACCCTCCACATGTTCCGAATATTCTGCCCCTGTTGACTCCTTTGTATCTTTCACCCCCTCTGTCTCATTACTTGACTCTGCTTCAACCACGACAACCATCGCTTCAGTTATTGATGCCACTAGAGGTAGGGCTTGTGTAGCTTTCTCCATATTAATAGCTGTTGTTAATATAGATTGTGTAGCATTAATACGAGTACCAGTACCAGTAATTACCGCAGCTTGTATCTCAGTGTCAGCATTCACCTTTATAGCACCATTAACACTGTACGCCGTAGCTTCCAAAGCTTCCTGAACAGGATTCACCTCCTGATCCTCCCTATTTGCTGCATTGCCACCTTCTGTTCCAGGAGCATCAGTTAATTCTGAAGATATCGATATATTAGCCTCCGTTAGCATCAAACTAGAATTTTCGTTTGTCAAATTAGTTTTATCTGCCACAAGTACAGAGGGAAACGGCTTGCCAGCAGTTAAACGTAAGCCCAATTTCTCCCCCAGATTCTCTTGCCTGCCAGCAGTTTTCTTTCCTGCGTGCGGGATAGCCTCAGGCAGCACCATTTGAACTCCCAGGGTCACTGCTGTATTAACTACATTAGCTGTATTAACTTCAGGGCTAGTAGTATTCCCGGCATGAACTGAGTCCATGACGTTGGTTATCACAGTTTGTTTAGCCGCTGTCGTCCGAGTGCTTCTCCCCTGAGGTTTCGGCGCCATTGCCGTTATGCCCGTTGGAAGGCTAGAGCCCTGGTAAGCCCGCAATCCCAGCCTGCTAAATGCTGCCCAGCCCTTCACAGTCACAGAAATAAAACACGGCAGCCGTATAGAACGAATAAGGTCCCTTACCCGGCTTTCAATCAGCCGGATTCGCAGAATCCGCTCGGACTTCCAAAGCTGCTGCTACTGAGGTGATTCTGTGGTGATTCCGCGGCGTCTCACAACAGCGAGCCACAGGTGAGCCGTGCTAGCAAACCATTCCTGGGCGGTGCTTATCGCTTCTTAGACTCAGCTCCGGTGCACCGACCCAGCCCGAGTGGCGTCTTCGTAGTTGATCCAGGTAAGCCACTGTTTAGTAATCAGACCTTTTGCACGATAATAGTAACTTCTAGCAAAAAAGTCCCGAAATCACGGATAGTTCGGCAAAGAAAAAACAGCGGTCCGCGGTCCACCATCAGCAACAGCCCGGACCCTCAGGCAGCACTCCTCCGCACTGGCGGTGTCAATCAATTGTATCCAATGCAATCATGATGGGAATCCTGTAGTGCTAACATAAGCTGGTATGTGTGGTCACGTGAGTTTTGGGTGTGTCTTGGTAAAAATAAGTGTGGACACTGTGACCAATATCCATATGTCTGTACAGTCCACACATAGGTACCCTGGCAGAGGAAGGAGACCACAGGTTTCAATATACCGGACATTTCCAGACCTTCAAACTAAGGAAGAAAGAGGCATAACCAGGACATTTTGTCTTAATGGGCAGGAAATACACTATTTATGTGACCAGTTAGAGCCTCATTTACATCCTCGAAGAAACTGTCCCACATCTCAGACACCAATGGTGAAACTCATGGCAGCACTGCATTTCCTGGCCACAGATTCTTTTCAGAACACTGTGACGATATCTAGTGGAATGTCACAACCTATGTTCAGTGGTGTACTACATGATATGCATTCAGCAATGATGAGACACATGGACAGCTACATCCAGTTCCCAAGAGGTGAAGATTTGGGCATTGTGAAGGGTGATTTCTACAGATTTGGTTGCATCTCACATGTGGTTGGATCATTGATGTAACTCATATTGCCTTAGTACCACCACAAGCCAGGGAACAAGTGTACCGTACAGGATGTATTCCCAATCTATCAATGTGCAAAGTGTCTGCCTACCAGATTTGTATATCTCAAATAAATGTGCCCGGTTCCCAGGATCAGCCCATGATTCCTTCATACTGCAGAACAGCATCATACTCCAGATGATGTCACAACTACTATCGGGGAGGGCCTGGCTTGTTGGTGAGTATGATGTGAACCTTTGTATGTGTGATGCCGCCAGTCACATGGCAACACTTTTAACCATACAGTTACTAACACACCTACTTATTTACCATACGGAGTCACTCACGCATCCATTCACTCACCAACACAACCTCTGAACACAGCCACTCACCTACCCTACAACCAATTACACACTCACTCACACACCCACACAACCGTTCACATACCCATTACCACATCCATCCATGCACTAACCCATCCACTCACTCATCACTACAGCCATCCACACAAACACTCACTTTCCAATACAGCCACTCAAACACCTATTAACTTAACCAAACACCCAATCAAGCAGCTTCTGGCTCACTCATACAGCCACTTACACACCCAGTCTCTAACTCATAAAGTCATTCAGACACCCACTTACTCAGCCATACAGTCATTATACACCCACTTACCCACCCATAGAGTCACTTACACTGCCACTCACTCGCCCATACAGTCACTGACACACCCACTCAGTCTCAATACAGCCACTCTCACAGCAACTTACTCACCCACACAGCTACTCACACACCGACTTATATACCCATACAGTCACTCAGACACCCATACACATAAGGATACATCCAGTTAAACAGCCACTTACATAATATATGCAAGAAGTAGTTTCACTCAGTAGTAGTGCACCTATTATACTAATTTAACTTTTGTAGTAGGTTAGTATATATATATTTAACAATCATAAACTCTTAGAAAATATCTACACTCACTAGATGATGTCATCAGTGAAATTATTTGAGATGTCATCAGTGATGTCACTGACCATGTCATTAGTGATGTAATATGTGAGGTCATAAGTAGGGCATTGCGGGGGTGTAAGTTATAGTGTGTCACTGTATGCATTTGAATTGTGTTTAGCTGCTTGCCAGTGCTTTTTAACTTACCGATTGCACATTGCACTTGCCTGGCGACAGAAAATCAGGTGGTCCTCGCAAGGGAGTGGGCCACCATCTTGGTCAGCAGGCTAGTTGTTAGTCCACAACCACTACTTAATCTGCACGCTGAAGCGACAGCGCAGCATACGTGTTCAGCGGGTGCACCGCTGGCGCGCCTAAGGCAAGTCCGTCTGAGCTCAGAACGGGTTCAGGGCCAGTCATCCTGGTTCTCAGAAGCCAGTAATCCTAACCTATTCAAGGGAGTGCCTTCTTGCCTTAAGCTCCAAAGGTAAGGACATTGTCTGTCTGTGCCTAGCTCTTCAGGAAACTCAAAGCAAAATTATACTAACATGTCCCAGTTGTAACCATAGGCTCCCTCAGATCCTATTGCACCCAAGAAAACCACCCAAAGCCAAGGAAGGGACAACTAAAAAGAGAGCAGTGGTTGACCCCCTGAGCTGTCTCTTGCTTAACATCAGGTCTCTAGTTAAACATAGCACGGAGTGTGCGCTCCTCATCGAGGAACATAATGTATAAATGACATTTATTACTGAGACTTGGTCAGATAAGGCAGCAGGGCCGGATTTGGCAAAGGCTATACCTCCACGGTTCATTTGCTATGCACAAGACAGACTTCATAGGACAGGGGGAGGACAACTCCCTGCACTCCTCCTTCGTAACAGCTTCCAATTCGACTTGTGAAGCACTCTCCTTTAATTTCCACACTAGTCACTTTAACTCATTCAAGGGCATCCTTCTTTATCGTCTTAGCAGCAGTTGGGACCCTGCTAGAGGATGGGCTCTGTTCTGATTCCTACACGATCCTTGGGGATTTCAACTTCCATCTGGAAGCACTTTCTGACCCAGAAACAATCTGCTTGGGGGAGGTGATGAATATTGGAGATCTTCAGCAACTCGTAGATTACTCGTAGATAACCCCACTCATGTTGCAGGGCATACCTTAGACAGGATGTCTTCCAACAACCCACAATTGTCTTGTACTGAGGTGCTGCCACTTGCCTGGTCAGATCATGTTGCTATCCATTTTGAATTTACACCTCGACCCCTTTCATGATAAGGAAGGAGTAAAAAAAGAGGTAGAAACAAGAGCCTGGAAAAAAATCAAGAGCCCAGCACTAGAAGCGTTCCTTAAGGCCACGGCCCCTGCCGATCCTCCTGCAGTAGACAAGGCCACAGCCTGCTACAAAGAGTGGGTTGACACAGCATGTCACAATCTAGCCCCGGTAAAACTTTGGGCCCCTAAACATTGTCAGCCCTCAGCCCCCTGGTATACTGAAGAATTGAGGACGAAAAAGCAAGCCTGTAAGCGCTTAGAACGCTGCTGGAGAGGCTACAATGCTGTAGATAAAGAGTCATACAAAAAAATGTACTCATGATAAAAAGCTACTGTTCAACACCAAAAGGTCCTTTTCACAGATCAAATTTTACAAGGGGAATCGTCTTCTAAAGAACTCTTTAGGACAGTAGCTAAACTGGCTACCCCTTGTACCCCAACATTTCAGAGTAGTCCTGAACTTTGTGAGGAAATCGCTACCTTCTTTTTACAAAAGGTGGAAGCTATTTTCTTCGCATTTAGCCTCCCTCAGACTGACGACAAAGGTGAACCAGCCACATTGGCAAACATTATGACCGATTCACAACCAACTTTTGACTTCTTCTCACCACTGGAGAAGCCTGACACGATAAATCCCCTTGCCTCCATTACATAGGGATCCCCCTAGAACCCTGCCCAGTTTCAGTGATCAAACTTGCTCCTGATATCATAGGTACAGTATTGACCGCTATTTTCAACATAATGGGGCTGATTACGATGGCGATCCACCTGCCATCATAACCTGATTTACCCACTGCCAGATTACAATGGTGGTGGGTAAGGCGGCGGACGGATCGTTACGATTGCCAGCCGGGCGGAGCTGGGGCCTAGCAGGCACCGCCATCCATTTGAGGCCTTACCATGGCGGCGATCCTGCCATGGAAAGGCTGGTGGGGATTTGCTTGGGGGCCTATTGTGGGCCCCCGGGTGGGTGGGGGGCTGCACTTGGGGGTTACCTATGGTGTCCCCTACATTGCCATGCACAAGGTGGTATGGCAATGCACAACATGGCAGTTTACCATGACGGCAGGGGCTGCAGCCAGCAGCACCCCCGCAATGTTAACATTTCTGATGCAACCGCCGTGGTGGCAGTCGCATCATAATTGGGGTGGAAGGGACCGCTCCATGGCAGGCAGGCAGTCCCGTTACTGCTAGGGTGGTGGCTCCGCCCACCATCCTAATCACCCCCTATGTTTGAATCCGGCCAGTTAAACTGGTAGAAAGTACTATGAACGCCCAACTCAGCACATTCCTCCAAGCCAATAATATACTAGACCCCACTCAATACGGATTCAGGGCAGGACAGAGTACTGAGTCAGCCCTGGTGAAAGCTCCAGAAGAACTAAGAGAAGCATTGGACCAAGGAGGCAAGGCTGCTATATTTATGCTAGATCTCTCAGCTGCCTTCAACACAGTTCTGATGGACCGTTTGTCAACATGTGGGGTTCGAGGGAATGCTTGGAATATTTTGAAATCTTTCCTAACAGATAGAATACAAACAGTGCACCCAGACAAAACCCGATCCAAATCTTTCTCCCTACCTTGTGGAGCACCACAAGGCTCCTCATTTAGTCCTACCCTTTTTAATGTTTAGTGAGTCCTTTGGCAGCGGTGATTAGATCCTTTGGATTTCAGCTGACATCATACGCTGATGACATGCACATAGTGGTGTCATTGTGCCCCGGAGAGGAGCCAGAGAAAGGGGAAAGGTTGCAGGATTGGATGAAAGCAATCAAGTCATGGATGATGACCAACTGTTTGAAGTTAAATTCCAGCAAAACAGAGGTCCTCATCTTTGGCAACAGTGCCAACTTTTGGACCTCAGACTGGTGGCCGGATAAACTAAGGACTCTCCCAGAGCCAACCAGGTAAGAATTAAAGTTGGGTGTCATAGTTAACAAAAAACTCACCTTTGGAGACCAGGTAAACGCGGTAACTTCAGCTAGTTTCCATCTCGTGAGAATGAATAGAAAAATTAAATCATTCTTACCAGAGGACTGTCAAAGGATAGTGATATCAGCTCTGATCCTATTGCGTGTGGACTACTGCAATAGCCTTTAGATTATTATCCAAAAGAAACACCTAAACATGCTTCAACTAGTGCAAAGTGCAGCAGCCAGACTGCTGACTGGGACACCAAAGTTTGTTTCTTTCAAAAAAGATATAAAAAGACTACATTGGCTCCCAGTGAAATAACAGTTTAATTTCAAATCACTGTGTACGGTCTTCAAGGCCCTTCACAGAATTGGCCCAGACTACCTAAAACGGCGTTTCCAATGGTAAATTCCCAGAAGAGCTCTTCGCTCCGCCGAAGCAAAGAGGGTGGTTATACCTCCAGCAAAAAAAGATAGCTGGGGCGGCAGGAGCTTTGTCACATGCATCGCTCAGGCATGGAATGAGCTTCCGCTCCATCTCAGGAAAGCCACAGAGCTTCTGACTTTCAGGAAAGGGCTGAAAACTTGGCTGTTTGCCATTTAGATCAATTACCACCCTGTAATTCAGAAAGACTGTAGCCAGCTCCAGGACACCCTTGGGTAACTGTGCGCTCTAAAAATGCAATTAACATAACATAACATAGTTAGAGCAGGTAACTACGACTGCTGAATTTCTCTAGTTTTGTATGAGTGAAATCTGAGCCTAACTATACCGTCCCTGTAACCTTTGGCATTTTAGTGAATTTCTAAGAATTTTATTATTCTCTTTCAACATCTCTGTAACCTTAGGTTGTTTTAAGTGAATATTTCTATATATCTTCACTTAAAACAAATAAAGTGTAGTAACTGCACAGACATGAAAGGTGGTTTTGTAAATCCCTTATTTCATGTGCATCTTCTTCCATCAGTAAACCCCAGTGTCCCACAGCAACTGCTGTTTTTTTAGAACACATCTGGAACACCATTCTAATTACATCATACGTTGTCCAGGTAGAACCCACTACATAGGAGATTACCATATATATCCCCCCTTCTCATAACAACAAGAAATTATAATAGAGAAAACACAAATTAAAACACTAGCGAAACAATTGAATCATATACATTCAAAATGAATATTAATATCATGAATGGGTTACATGGGCAGCATGGATAACGTAGCTAGGACATTTGACCTGACATACACTGTCTTTACTCAAAATTCTTCAATCGCTCAATTGAACAACAGAATGTTTTACTTTAACCACCTTTTGAGGTTAAGAAAATGTACTTTCCCCTTTTTTCACCACCAGACTTCCTAACCACCACCCAGTCACCACAACTCAAATCCAAGTCCTTGGCTCCTTTCCTGTTGTCACAAACGATCTTATTTTGTTTCTGGGACTCCATTGCCTTTGCAGCCATGCAATCATGATCCACCCACACTTGATTCTTTTTACACAACCACACAGGTGATTCCTTCATTGCAGTTTCCCTACCCTTGAGAGCCACAAATGGAGACACGCCCATCACAGAATGCGGCATAACTCTATGAGCCCAAATCATTTTGTCCAACTCATTCTTCCATGCAAGAGCATTGGTCAAAGATAACTAGATATTCTCCATGATAATTCTATTGGCCCTCTCCACTACTCCATTGGCATGTGGCCTAAACAATGCCACTCTATCATGTTTAATGCCAAGACCCTCAAGGAAACTTGTTGTGACAGTACAAACAATTTGCACACCGTTATCAGAAACTAGCACCTTGGGAAACCCTTCTTCCAAGAACACTCCCTACAAAAATTCCACCACACTCTGACTCGTGATTTCTTTCATAGACTTAACCACAAACCACTTGTTATGGTAATCCACAAAAAGTAGGAAGTTCTATACATTCCAACCGTGGTTGCCTAACCACCTTGCATTTGTCGCTATTGTCACGGGAAGTACAATAACTGACCACTCTTTTAACCACCTTGTCCATATTTGGCCCCCAAAAAGACTGTCTCAAGCTTTTCGTTGTTACACTACCTTCAAGTCTCCTACCACACTTAAATACATGTAATAATGGCTTGTGATCAGTCTTAAGTGTAAAGGGCAAACCCAAAAGATAGTATCTAAAATGGTTCAAGCTCCAACAGCAAGCCAGTGCCTCCTTCTCAATGGACGAATAAGACAATTCAGCCCCTTGCAACCTCTGTGAATTAAAACCAATAATCTCCTCCTCGTCATGCACTTTCTGTGTCAGAACAGCTCCCAAACCCACATTACTGACATTAGTTGTCACTGTAGTTTTTTTAGTGACATCGTAATGCCCCAATGTAGGTGCAGTGACAAGAGACCCTTTGATAGTAGCAAATGCAGCATTACAATTTGTTACCCACACATACTCTGCCCCTTTTTCAGTAAGATCCACATAGGTTCAGCCACATCAGCAAAGTTGGAGACAAATTTGAAACAGTATTCAGCAAGCCCTAAGAAGGACTACAATTGTTCCTTGTCCTCAGGCAGTGGTGCATATACAATGGCTTTCACAATACTTTTTTTTAGGTCTAATGCCTTCTGCAGACATCTCATGACCTAGATAAGATACCTGCTCCCTCCGTAACTGCCATTTTTCTCTCTTTACAGTGAGACCATATCTTCCCATTCTCCTTAATAGCTCTTTTAGCAGGTCATCATGTTCACTCTCGGATTTTCCCACCACCAATTCATCGTCTGAAAACACAACACATTTTGCATACCTTGTAAAATTTCCTGTATACCTCTCTGGAAAACTGCAGAGGCCGATGCTAAGCTGAAAGGCATTCAGCAATAATGATACGCACAAAGAGGAGTTACAAAATAAGCTAGTGGCCTAGGCTCTGGATGCAAGTTCACCTGGTGGTAGACTACTGATATATCAAGAACTCTGAATACCTTTCCACCCCCCTTCACACTCAACATCTCTGTGATATTTAGTGATGGTTGGCAGTCTACCCAAATACTCTTATTTAAATCACGCAGATCCATGCACAGACAAATGTTATTACACCCCTTTGAGGCAATCACAATAGGAGCAAGCCACTCCAACGATTCTGTAGGTTCAATGATCTTTTCCTTCAGCAACTTGTCCAGTTCTTGCTGAAGTGGCACTCACGTAAGAAAAGGTATGGGTCTTACTTTGTGGACTGACAGAACTGCATTTTTCTTTAGGATTATCTTGTGAGTAAAACCTTCCACTTTACCTAATTTGTCAGTAAATATGTCTGAAAAAGACTGCACTAACTCTTCACCCCATTTTGTTCCAGCATCTTGTTTGAGTGGAACACTCACATTCCCAAGTTCTACAGTCATCACAGGTTCAGTAGCATTTGGGTCCAAAATAATGTTTAAATGTTGATGACACCACCCCAAGAGGTTCAATCCCTCTTCAGTCACATAGATTCTCCCATGCACACTGTTATTCTAAAAGAAATATCCATCCACCTCAGACCAATGATATTGATTCTCCTTCTGCCATACCCCACTGCTTTCACATAGGCTGATAGCAAATCCTCAACCGTCCCCTTGACAAAATTCATATAAGTTTCTTTGGAAATTATGGTAAAAAGGCTTCCTGAATCCACCAACACTTTATCCTGTGCAGTACCCAAGAACATGGTGCAATGAGACTTCTCTAATGGTTCAGAGCTCTCCATTTTCACTCCTTTCGACTACCTTTTTCTTGTGCTGTAGAACTCTCAACCTCATTTATAGTTGATATAAGGCCATGTTGTATTTCCTCAAGCACTTCTACCACCTTTACACTAGAATCTTGCACCCTGCCTTTTGATCTGCAGACCTTTGCTAGGTGACCTTTCTTCAGCATGCTCTACATGTCATACTTCTTGCAGCACACGTAAAACTGGAAGCACTGTGCCCCGAGCCCCACACCAGTAGCACATTATCTTCCTCCTTTCTTCCACTCTGCTTTCCATAGCGTGTGTGGGTTTGGGTTTAGAGTTCAGATTAACCTCCTTAGTCTCAATCAAGGATGAATCTTTCTCAGAAGCCTTAACACTTAATTTTCTCATGTTGATCTTCTTCATCCACACTTCAGTGTATTCCATACTCCTAGCAATTTGCATAGATTCTTCTATTGTAGTGTCCAGGGACAGGAGTCTTTCCTTCACTTTCCTATTATTTGTACATCGCACTATCTGATCTCGAATAAGGCTTTTAGACAAGTTTTGGAAAATTATGTCTCTCAAAAACTACTCTCACTTTAGGTGTTAAGTGTTTTTCTAACATTTGTATAGACATTTCGTATACATTTATGGATTGTCCCTCTCCCATTCCCAAGGACACTTCTGGGAGATCATCATTCACCCTACGTCCCTCTATCCCCAAATGATTAAGCAAATGATCTTGCCTTTTTGAAGGAGCTGGGGCCAGAATACAGGAAACAGGGATCGCAATACCAGGAATTGGAGTTTCCAAACCTGTGGAGAAAGCCGATTGTGCGGTAAGCTTGCTTTGCCACAGCTGCAGTGAAAATTATAGCGTATAGATACTGTTGAATGCTTGAGCTGCTGCGTGTGGGGCAGCTGTGAAGAGGCGAAAGCGGTGAGAGGAATTAAGCTTGTGCGAGCGCTCAAGCGTATTGTTAGTTGTTGAACGCTTAAGCTGCTGCGCAAGGGGCAGTGCAGCTGTGAAGAGTAGAAGGCACTGGAAATTGAGTTGAAGGGGCGAGCATTTGGACTGAGGGCCCCACTATCGCAGAGCAGAGTTTAAAACGGGCACATGCTATTGCTTACAGTTCAAGGCATGAACAGGGACACAAAACAAAAAAGAAAATATCCCAGATAAAAACTTGGTAGGGATAAAAATTCGGTAGGCACTTGTTCAGCTATTAACTCCACCATAGGGTTTGCACAAAGGTAACTCATGGTTTGAAGTATAGCTTCAGTACTGTTCAATACCAGATACAGCACTTTCCCAGGGGTGGAGGTTACTCATTGTTAGCTGCCCCCTGCGCATCGTTTTAAGTTGCTCGTCGCCAACATTTGTAGTAATTGTGCAGACATGAAGGGTGGTTTTGTAGTTCCTTTACTTCCAGTATATCTTCTTCCACCAGTGACCTCCAGCCAGCGTCCCACAGCAACTGCTGTTTTTTAGAACACAGTGGTACAAAAGGGGGTGGTGATGGACGGCGCATCTGAACCAATCAAACACTCACACCCAATCAACAGATCTGGGTTTAATCCATCACTGTTCTTTAGCCCACTCTAACACCCCAGTTCAGACATGGCCATATGCAAATCAGTCTGACCCTGTGCCTCATGGGAACAGTCCAGCCCGAACTGCCAAGCTATGCCTTCCCTGGATCGGAAACAAGCTTCCGAGGACCAGTTTCTGGCATTTCAGCCGTCTTCAGCCTGGCTTGCTTGAATCCAGTGGCAAAGTGAGCAAGGGACTCACGTCTGAGCATACCCTGCTAACTTATGGCGAGCAAAGTGGTACAAAAGGGGGAGTCAAGCTATCCATGCTCTCCACACCACTGGAGTCAAGCTATCCTGGTTGAAGACGGCAGATAGCTAGAAACCGGTCCTAGGATGCTTGATTCCGGTCCAGGAAAGACATGGCTTGGCAGTTCGGGCTGTACTGTTCCCATGAGGCACAGGGTCAAGGCTGATTTGCATATGGCCATGTCTGAACTGGGGTGGTGTGGAGTGCAAAAAAACGATGGATTTTTGGCCCAGATCTCGGTACTGGGGTGAATGTATGACATTGTTCTGCATTCTGTCCATCAACTGTTGTTTTGCATTTGTCACCCCAAGTGGGATGGGCATGCTCAGATATGAGTCCCATGCTCCCACACCACTGGAGTCAGGCTATCCTGGCTGAAGACGGCTGATAGCCAGAAACCGGTCCTAGGATGCTTGATTCCGATCCAGGAAAGACATGGCTTGGCAGTTCGGGCTGGACTGTTCCCATGAGGCACAGGGTCAAGGCTGATTTGCATATGGCCATGTCTGAACTGGGGTGGTGTGGAGTGCAAAAAAACAATGGATTTAGGCCCATATCTCTGTACTGTGGTGAATGTATGACATTGTTCTGCATTCTGTCCATCAACTGTTGTTTTGCATTTGTCACCCCAAGTGGGATAGGTATGCTCAGACGTGAGTCCCATGCTCTCCACACCACTGGAGTAAAGCTATCCTGTCTAAAGACGGCTGATAGCCAGAAACCGGTCCTAGGATGCTTGATTCCGGTCCAGGAAAGACATGGCTTGGCAGTTCGGGCTGGACTGTTCCCATGAGGCACAGGGTCAAGGCTGATTTGCATATGGCCATGTCTGAACTGGGGTGGTGTGGAGTGCAAAAAAACGATGGATTTAGGCCCAGATCTCTGTACTGGGGTGAATGTATGACATTGTTCTGCATTCTGTCCATCAACTGTTGTTTTGCATTTGTCACCCCAAGTGGGATGTGTATGCTCAGACGTGAGTCCCATGCTCTCCACACCACTGGAGTCAACTTATCCTGGCTGAAGACGGCTGATAGCCAGAAACCGGTCCTAGGATGCTTGAATCCGGTCCAGTAAAGACATGGCTTGGCAGTTCGGGCTGGACTGTTCCCATGAGGCACAGGGTCAAGGCTGATTTGCATATGGCCATGTCTGAACTGGGTTGGTGTGGAGTGCAAAAAAACGATGGATTTAGGCCCAGATCTCTGTACTGGGGTGAATGTATGACATTGTTCTGCATTCTGTCCATCAACTGTTGTTTTTGCATTTGTCACCCCGAGTGGGATGGGTATGCTCAGACGTGAGTCCCATGCTCTCCACACCACTGGAGTCAACTTATCCTGGCTGAAGACGGCTGATAGCCAGAAACCGGTCCTAGGATGCTTGATTCCGGTCCAGTAAAGACATGGCTTGGCAGTTCGGGCTGGACTGTTCCCATGAGGCACAGGGTCAAGGCTGATTTACATATGGCCATGTCTGAACTGGGGTGGTGTGGAGTGAAAAAAATGATGGATTTAGGCCCGTATCTCTGTACTGGGATGAATGTATGACATTGTTCTGCATTCTGTCCATCAACTGTTGTTTTTGCGTTTGGATGATGGCAGCTGTTCTTCTGGGCAGGTACCTTCTGCAAGCACTGACCGTGTGCTTGGACCATCATGCCTGATCAGAAGTCATAATGTGCCATCTTCTTTCTTGACAGCAAGTAACAGTTTCATCTCTCATATTTGTACGCCAGTGTCTTCAGCTTTCTGCATCGTACTTGGTTGTGGCATTCTTTAGCGTTTTCTTTGTTGTGATGTGGTGCAATATCTCTCCTTTTAGCCTTACTAAGGGTTTCCTGGTGGGCTTTTCCAAAGCGCTCCTCTGCAGGGTCTTCAACTTCTTTGAGGGCCATAAATGGGTGGGAGCAGGGCTTCGACTCCACACACGCCAACGTCAAACTCCTTCTCATTATCTTGGGTGCATGTGGTATGCACAAGCAGTTTGCTGTAGTGTTGCAAACTTTCAGGCAGAGCAGTCTCATTTCTTTGTGGCACAGATCCCCTACTCGCTGCCAGATTTAGCGTCCTACCCAGCCCAAGGAGCATGAACAGGAATACGCCACACATCGATCTCTTGATTGTATATATTTATTCCTCATTATAGAATAACACACTGCCTACTCATTACATCATAACCTTTAATAACCACACCTTAACACCTCCCAGAAAGTTATGTAATTTCTTGCTGAGTCCTCCAGGAACCACAGGGTCCTAGCCCTCATCATCTCTTGACTCTATACTCTTCTGATGTTTTCTTTTTTAAGATGGTGTTGTTGGGAAACCAGTTCAGTCACTTTCTAAAGAGGCAGATGCTGTGAAGTACAATGATGTCACTTACCATAGATGTGGATGCTGGAAAATGGGATCAACTTCTCTGGCTTCTTCTTTCAAAAATGTTTGTCAGGAAACCAGTAATGCCAAATCCCGAAGAGCTGGACGCTGGGAAGCACAGTGATGTCACTTCCTGAAGAGGTGAATCCAGATAATTGCAGTGATTTCTCTTCCAGCAGAGGTGAATGTTGGGAAATTAGGGCGTTTTCCTCTCTTCTTTTAAAGATGGCTTTCGTGATCAATCAGTGATGCCTCTTTTTGAAGAGATGGTTGCTGGCCCCCAGTCGCAACCATTAGCGCAATGATGATCTATTACAGGTGCTGTGTGGTACATCTCTTGGTCTGGTGGTTATATTTTATGCATTGAGCTGGAAATGTATAATTTGGTGACTGAGAGGGGAGATCTGACAATTTCTCAGTGTTTATATCTTCTGTGTTGGTTGAAATGTCAATTGCCCGCTGACGCACTATGGTCTGGGTTTGTTGCTGGCTATGTGACATGTCCGAACTATGGGCCATATGTAGGTGGCCCAATACCGGTTGGTAACTGTGAAATTCGTTAAATTTCACCGTGACCAACCGGTATTTAGGCATTTGAGATGCAGGGAGGATTTGGTATTAAGGAATCAGTAAATACCGATTCCTTAATACCGATTCCTTATGGCCTTGCATTTAAGGAATTGGTAATACCGATTCCTTAAATGCAATGTAGGTAGCACTTAAAACAGTGCACCTCAGCCTTAAGGAATCGCTATTTACCACCAACTCGAAGTTGGTGGTAAATAGCGATTTCCTTTCAAAAAGCAGTTTTTTGCTTTTTTTAAATGTGCCATATGGCGCACATCCATGACCTTAGGGCATGCACATGTGCCCCATGTGCACACATGCACATTTCAGGGTGCAACAGGATGTCCTTTGGACACCCTGGCACCCTTGAAATACCTACCAGTATTACGATTCGGTAATACCGAATCGTAATACAGAATGTCTTCACATTCATTCCTATGGGCCTCCAGGTCCATAGGAATGAATGGGTAAGTATTCGTTATTACTGAATCTCAATTACCAATTCGGTAATAACGAATATTAAGAATTCAGTATTTTTTACCGAATTCTTACCTACATCTGAAATACCGATTCCTAAATACCGAATCGGTAAAATTCGGTATTTAGAAATCGGTATTTCCCAGTTACCTACATCTAGCCCTATGTTCATCTGAGTTTGGCATTGTTAAGCGTAGGCTTTGCATGTTTATGATGCATTTGTGGGAGATGCAGTTTCATGTATGTCCTATGTTTGTTTGTGCTATTTCTTGGCGGCTAGGGTTTTTTAACTCTGTGATAGATGGCTTTATAGGACGTCTGGGTTGTTGGCTATATGTTCACATTTTCTGTTTAACGTTTAAGAGTTAGTGCATCATGATGCGAAGTGCTTTGGTGAGATGATGATGTTCAAATATTGTGATGAGGGGCATGTTTGAATGTCTTTTATTTAGGCCAAAGTGACATGCTATGCAGGACTAAGGCGCTCATTATGATGGCCGGCGGACATCAGTCCGCCCACCATCATAACGGTGATGGGACCGACTGCCAGACTTGGGGCGGTCCCACCAGCCCAATTAGGATGCGCCCGCCATACTGGCGGGTGCATCCTGGCCTTATACCATTGTGGACAGTGCTGCTGGCTGCAGCACCTTCCGCAATGGTAAAAGAGCATGCACAGCATTTCCCTGCACCATATGGGGAGGTACATGGGTACCCCCCCAGTGCACCCCCCACCACCCCTTCTGAAGGGGCCTGCAACAGGCCCCCAAAGCCAATCCCCGCCAGCCTTTCCATGGCGGCATCATCCCCCTGGAAAGGCCTGTCCAATGCCCTAATCCTAATATGAAGGACTTTGCCCGCTCTGCACCGCCACCATATTAGTGGCCCTGCTCCGCCCAGCAGGCAATCATAACGATTGTCACCTGCGGAAAAGCGGCAGACGGACTTTGCATCTGCCGAGATACCCACCCCCATCCTAATTTAGCGGTGGGTAAATCTCATTATGATGGTTGGAGGATAGCTACCGCTGGACCGGCGGTGGCGATCCTTCCGCCATTATAATGAACCCCTATGTACTTACATAGTTATGCAAAGAACTGCTAACTTTGGTCATGAGCGATGGTCCATATAAGGCGTTATTTGAGAGATAACTGCGTTAACAAGGCCATTTGAGTGTCACTTCAATAATAGGGCACTTTCCTATTTCCCTAGAGTAAGCCTATTGAAAGCCTATAGCATATTAGAACCACCTGTACAACACTAACCGCGAAGCATAAGCACCACCATCAGGACATATAGCAATTTAACATGCAAGTATGGTGTCCGAAGAGAATGCCTATTATCAAGATAGTAGTAGTTTCTATAGGTTCCATGACATTATCCAATGGCAGCATGTTGGGGATGAGTTCAAATGTGATTGCCCCAATGGTGTTCACTTTGAAGTAACAGGCATTGACGTAGGCATATAAGCCAAGACATGTTTGCCTGCTATTTACAATAAATCTGACTTATTTGACCGAGTGATAGCCCATATTTTCCTTTGGGAGTTTTGGGAAATATATAAAAATACACAGGAAGTCGAGGCCATGGTGGGTGCCCTGTAGCCCACCCAGGGTACCCACTGGCTTGTTGTGGGAGGCCCAGGGGGGGAGCTTCAATGCCCCTGCATCCTTAGCTGGCTACGCGCCCCCTGAGGGAGCTGGCATTGCTCCTGCCCGCAAGGAGCAGATTAAAATGCTGCTCCCTCCAGGCAGGAGCAATGTTTCCATCTGTTGCCCTGCCCGCTTCACAGCGAAATAGACAATAGTCCACTCCCAGCGGGCAGGAGCATTTTACATGCTCCCGCCCGCTGGGAGCGGACTTACTGTTTGCTCTAGCTCGGCGGAAGCTCTCAAGTAGCTCCTGCCAAGTGAGAACAAACTGATATGTCCCAAGGTTGGGCACATCGGGACATATTGAGACGACCCTGTGGGGGTGACAGTCCCCAGGGCCATTAATGGTACCAGGAGGGGGCCCTCTCTCTTTAAAGTACACAGCCGTGCACCGGGGAGGTGGTGGTCCTTGGGTGGGAAAACGGCCCAGGGAGGGGGGAACGTGGCCCCCCTCTCCTTTTTAGAAAATGGCCTAGCCTCCCTCCCCATTCTGTCAAATGGCGTTAACTCAGGGTGGTGGTGGTCCCCGGGGCCAAAAACAGTCCAGGAGGGGTAGCCGCTTGACACCCTTCACCTATGTTTAAAGAAGCCCAGACTGGGAGGTGGTAGTCCCCGGGGCAGTTGCGGCCTGGGGTGGAGGGCACAAGCCCCCCCCGTCCCCAAACTATATAGTGTGATACACCCACCCAGGGGCATATAGAAAAGAACTGCGAGAGCTGCAGTTGTGGTTTTGTTTTCCAGGTTCCCAGATCCTCCTCGAATTTGCAGCACATTTTTTTTTAATTGCCCCCAGACAGTATCCCTATGGGGTCAAGGTATTTCTACCCTGTCCCCTTGTTTAATTTTTAATGTTTTTTCTTGGAACTCGGCTGAGTTCGAGGCCCAAGATGGCTACCAGCACGTCCTGGTTGAAGTAGTGGCAGTCAATCAGATCTCAGCATGAGATCTGTCTGATCCGCAGAGGATGCGCTCCAGACACCTATATTTCTTTTTTCCTTAATAACTCAAAAATGACTGAATGGATTTACACCAAATAACAAAGAGGTCTCTTTCTGGACCAAGAATGACTTTTCTGCCAACATTGGTGTAATTCCTCCCAGTTTTCAAAATCCCTATGTGAAATGGCATGAGGAAAATATGTATTAGGCCCCCTCTTTTTCTCAGGCCCCACTTGTTGAATCACCTCGAAATTTGCCATGCACACTTGGTAAAGGCATTGTAAAGTCTGATTTTCCAATGAAAACGTAGTGTTTAAGGTACATGGAGTTCTTTGCTGCCTAGTTTGTTTCAGATTTGTATGCATTTTTCATTTACAATTATCTCTTACCTGCACTTCAGTTGAAGGGTTCAGAAACATCAATATTCATCAGACTTTTTAAACTGAAAGATGGGTCATCAAAGTTTTTTTACTAGAGATCTGTTTCTGAAGGTTTAGTGATCAGTGAAATAATTTTGATGTGTATTCAAATCTGGAAGACCAAACCCTAACTTTTTTCCGAAACAACGTGAATTGGTATCCTCCCCGTTAGCATTTAAAAAAAAGAACTCCTTATAATAAAAAAATGCTATTCTTGTGTCTTCATCATGAACCACTGGAAAAATGAATAAAAGTCATAAGTCTGTTAATAATGACCTCAGTGCTAAATCTAAAAATCAATATAAGTCCCGGGAGTCTACAGTTGTCCTTAGGAGCCCGCTGCAAGTGCTGCTTAATGCCGGTGTTGCCAAATACCGGAGATGCCTGGTCTTGATTCAAAAGCATGACTCTTTCTTCCACCACCCATCACTTTCTGTCTCTTTAGCTGGCACCTGAAGGTTCTTTTTCATTTTTGCTTTTTACATTTGCCATTGTTTTTCTGTCTTTCTCTTCCACCCGTTTTTCCTTTCTTTAATGCCTTTCTCTCACTTGGTCTCAGTCAATGTCTGATAAAAAATAAATCTCGATCCTCAAAAATGTGTGCCTGCACCCAACTCCTGTGACCACCAGCACAGATTAAGCATTGCATGTAATTGCTTTAAACCTCTAAACTTAAATAAATGTTTTAAATCACATGAAAATTAAGGTGATCTTAGTTTGAGACATTCAATTCAACCAGGTCTAGGGACAAAATCATTGCTCTGCCACCACAGCTGTGTCCAGACCAGAATCAACATCTAAAAGAGAGAACTGCAGAACCCCAGACTCCGCACAAGCCAAAGCAGACCAAGAAAGCTTAGTTAGTGCAGAATAATCGTGATCAGCAACAACCGCTTCATTACAGATCAAGAAGACCTGAAACTTTACTCAATTTTAACCTGCATCCTTCTATGAGATTCCAGAGATGAGAACCATACAGCTCCCCAATCCTCTATACTCCTGACTTACAGTGTCCCTTATTATCCCACTACAACCTGCACAGAATTTGATGTGAATTGGACTCTTATAGATCACACTTTACTACTAGGTTTCTGCATGTTGAGTACATATTCTGGTCATTGTATGTCCACGCTTCTTCATGAATTGAGGCAAAGAGAAAGGTTTTCAGAGCTTTGTGAAATAAGAGTCATGGTGAGATTTGCCTCAAGATGAGCAGGACCTGATTCCAACATTTATAATTCAAATAGCTAAAACAAAATGGTCTCTCTGCAGTGAATTTTTTCAGAATGGAATTTTCAGTAGAAGTATCTGCTCCCATAGTAACTGTATCATTGTATAATGGTGAATCTACTCAGATAAGCACCGTTGGTAAAAAAATTGGTGCAGAAGACAAAAAAGGTAAAGCAAACTCTTTGTACCACTGCAAGACTATGGGATTCACTGCCAGCCCCAGGGGCATAGCTCATTTTTCTCGGTTGACCTCTCTAACAGCTGTGCTTTGCACCCTTTGAAGCTCGACTATTCTATTGAATGACAGACAACAGCAGAATCGGTGACAGTACTCCAGTGTAGAGTGCACTTTAGCAGGATTCATGTAAGCAGTCGTAAGGTGTAGGAAGTGCCCTCGAGAGCCTCAATAGCTCACAGACATGGATGGTGTTAGACCTGGTACCATTGGTGTGGGTCCCCCTTCCATTTTTTGCTTTTGCCTCCATTGTTTTTGCTGTGTGTTGGCTCCATTTTGCTGATCTAGATGCTTTGGGCACTTTTCCACTGCTGTTCGGTGCCAAAGTGCAAGTGCTCCATTTGTAAATTGATGTTATGGATTAGTGATCCCATGATTGGCATATTTGATTTACTTGTCAGACCTTAGTACATTGCACTATGTGTGCCAAGGCCTGTAGATGAAATGCTGATGGTGGGCTTGCAGCACTGATTGTGCCACCCACATAAGCAGTCACCTCTAAGGTAGGCCCAGGGTACCAATGTGGGCAGGGTGCATTGTATGTGAAAGGTAGGACATTCCCTGATGTGCGTGGCATGTCCTGATAGTGAATTACTGCCAATTTAGTTTTTCACTAATGCAAGGCTACCATTCCCATAGGACAGAATGGGGAGTTTGTTTATAACATCTTATAAACATAACTGGCCCTGGGAACAAGGTAAAAAAATAAAGTTCAGTATGCCTGAACTCATAATGTTAAAATGCATTTTTTAGTGAAGGTGATTTTTGCATTCTGTGTTTTAAAATACCACTTTTAGAAAGTAGGTCTATCCAGTGTGCCTCTGCTAGGTTTGTGTATTGCATGTCTGGCTTTTGGATAACAGGGGCTGGAGAGGGGCTGCGGCTTCAGCAAGTCTGATGAGTCAAGGCTGGGCTGAAAAGACCTGGTCTGCATTTAGAGTAGGGGGAGGAGATTTCCTTTTTCACCTGAATGGGCCTAGTCTACCTTCAACAATGCTGTCTCCACCTCCTGCCAGGAAGATGCACCAGTGAGGACAGAACTGAGTTTGGCTGGGTACAGACACTCTCTACCTTCAGAGAACAAAGGATTTGTGTGTACAAAAAGTGGGGTCAAGATCCCAGACTTTTAGATCACTTCTGGGAACTCAAGAGGAACTTTTGCCAAGGAGAAGAGCCGCAGAAGCTGAGGAGGAATATTTCCCCTGTGATGTTTGTTGTCTTGGGCTGGCCTACAGTGGCTGCTTGCTACCAAGTAAAGGAGAAAAAGGACTTAGCTGTTTGCTTTGTCACCTGCTTGAGGAAAAAGATCTCCAAGAGTACGAAGCTGAACTTGCCTCCTGTTCTGAAGTCTTAGGGACACAAAGACTTCACCCCTTCTGTCTCTCTGCATCTGGAACTGCTATTTCAGCTGCTACAGAAGGAAATTGCAACTAGGCCTGGGCGTAGTTCACAGAGTTTTTCTATATGGAACTCCGCGAAGTTCCACAAAAACTCCGCGAAGTTCCATGAGTGGCGCAGTGCAGTGTGAACTGCAGTTTGTGCTGGTATTCCTACCTGAGCGGCAGCTTGCGCTCGAGAACTTACCATTCGCGATCGCGAACTTACCATTCGCGATTGTGAGGGGGAAAAACTCTGCTGCATATCGCGAAGGGCAGTTTTCTGAACTCCGCGAGCTCCGCTCGTGACGTCCACGATGCACCGTCGTGACTCGCACCGCAGCCCCAACTTCAGCGACGTTGGTGCTTTATCAACGCAGAGCCAATCCTCGATGTGGGTAACTCCCGAATCCATCAACACCGTACCGTTGTAAGGAACCGATGCCTCGCCTCCATTCATGATGTCACCTCCCTGACACAGTAAGGAACAGACGTCTCACCTCCCCTGTGCTGCAGTAAGGAACAGAGGCACCTCCCCTGGGGTTGTAAGGATCCAATGCTGCAGGCACCAACGAAGCATCACCTCCCCGATGCCGTGCACTGTCTTTGCTTTCATCAATTCCAAGGTACTGTTCTTTGTGGGTCTGCTTGACTCCGGGCCCGACGCCGCGCACCTCGCGGTTGGTGCCGTACTTTGGGGATTTTCATCTGTTGTGACGCTGTTATAACTCCAGGTGGAGTTATTTGTTGCTGCAAGCTTCTTTTGAGTGAATAACCTATTTTTAAGGATATCCTGATAACTGTATTGTGGATTTTTGTTGTTTGATTTTGTTTTGGTTTAGATAAAGATCACTTATTTTTCTAAACTGGTGTGGTGTCCATTTGTAGTGTTTTCACTGTATTACTGTATGTGTTCACAAATGCTTTACACACTGCCTCTGTGATAAGCCTATCTGCTTGTGCCAAGCTACCAAGGGGGTGAGCAGGGGTTATTTTAGGAGTGTATCCCGCTTACCCTGACTAGAAGCAAGGGCCCCTATTTGGACAAAGGTACCTACCTCTGCCAACCAGAGACCCCCATTTCTAACAGATGGCTTTCAATGGTTCAGCTTTGATGGCTGGTGTAGGTTCACATCTAAGCTCATGGGCTAGAGCAAGTGTCTCAGCGCTCTGTGTTTTTGTCCATTAGTAACAGCTCCATCTTATCTACATTGATGTTTATTAAGTTATTTGCCATCTCCATTTGGACCTCAAGGAGGGAGTTGTGCAGATGACTTAACGAGCCAAAGTCTTGGCGATGAAGGTGAACATGGGATGAGAATCATCTACATGAGCATATAAAGGGGGTCCATGCGCCTCTCTGACCCACAGGTCCTCAGTGTTCCAGTTTTGAAAACCCCACACCCAGTTGCGGCGTCATGACTCAGGGCGGGGAGTCACGTGGGGAGGGAGGGGGGCGCAAATGGGGAGAAAGTTTTTTTTTTTTTTTTTAAAGTTAACTTACCTTCGCCGGCCCAGTCTCGTGTCGTCTCTGCTTCTTTGCTCCTCACAGGAAGCAAGCAGCCTCCCTCCCCTCCCCTAAGCCAATCACACCACTGCAATGGCAGCATTGTGATTGGTTGGGACGCTGAACACACAGACATCTATGGGGAGGCCAATTTCTCCATGTAGGCTGCATGGCAGAGTGTATATGACTGGTGTGGTCGGCGCCAGGGCCGACTCAACAGTTAGCGCCCTGAGAGTGGTCAAGCTACTCCTCCCCTGCCCTAGATCAGGACCGCCCACTCACCTGTCCCCAACCAAACCCTTCTGCTTTTGCACAGTGTGAGAAGCAGAAACATAACATGGTAGTTATAATATCATTTTATGTTTCTGCTTCTCGCACTACGAGAAAACAGTGGGGCTACGCTCCTCCACCCACATGGAGGAGCCACCCCTCCCCACCCACGCTCATTTGTGCACTTGAGTCATTGGTGACCTGCTGAACTTCAAAGATGAGAGGTAAGTATGGGGCAGGTGTACACAGGACGATTCCCACAGCCCACATGCTGCTGCCCTATCGATGACCTCTGTCCCGAAGTCCTTGCCTCTGTCACCTCAGTGTTTGCTTACATACAATGAAGGAAATGCAATTGCAGCAGAGCCACATGCAGCCCTGCAAAAAGTCATGGGATAGAAAGGGCACCGTAACTGGTAATGCAGTATAACTGCAGGCCTGAATGCAGGGAGGAGGGTGTAGGAAGCTAAGGAGGGCGCAGGCAGTGCTTTAAACCCCTCCAGCGGTAATTTATCTAACAGCCTTATCTGTGTGAGGTTGGCTTGAAATGCTGCATTAAACTGTCCCATCGCAGTCCCTGATTCACTGCCTATCAGCAGCCCCGGACATAAAATAAGGGAGAGCTACACTGGCCAGATTAACGGTGCTTGAAGTGCCCTCCGAGTTCATACTTATGAATCAACCGACCGCCCACTGTTGTGGAAGTCTGGCGCGTGCACATGGAGTCCCTGACGTCCGCCACTGGACGCCACAGAAGACTGACACCCAATGCAGTGAAGGGGTGCATGCAGATCAGTCCTTTCCCTCTACTTCTACAGCTCAGGTCAGTAGTTCTTAACCTGAGGTCTGTGGACCCCAGGGGGAGGTCAGCGGAATGAGACATTTTCAGTAGTCTGGACCAGTTTAGAAATTATATAATATTATCAAAGTAATGCATTTTATATACATGAAAATGAATTCATTTTATAAGATTAATACATTTTATATACATAAGCAAAATGTAAATTTGAAAACGTTACGATGCTCGTACTGGGCGTACTGCCTGAAGAAATGTTAATTGATATCTTTAGCTGAATTCGTGGGAGCAGCACAACTACAGCAAACAGAATCTAGTATGAATGATTGATGGCTGAAGCAAGACAAAAGTGAGCCTCCATTAGGAGCAAAAAAGTCAGCTTGATGTACTAGAGTCTAGAATATTGCTTCACCTTTTAGAAATAAAACCACATTTTGAAAAGCTTCATAAATCCCATTAAAATAAAATATTTCCTTATTTGTGCACTTGTTTGTGGGGTACTTTTTTCTGAATGTATGACGTTACAACGCATACATTTACAATGCATGCCTTTACAACGCAGTTTTTACATCGCAACATCCTTTACATTGCATGCCATTACGTAGCATTTTCAAAAACTACCTTTAAAATGCATTCCATTACATCGCATTATGAGCCAGATGTATCAAAGTTTTTTACCCATTCTGTGTCTATGGGAAAATGTGTTCATACATATGGCCCTATATCTTTACAATGCGTACCATAACAATTCATACCATTACATTGCATATAAGATAAGCCTTGGATAGTATAGGGGTAATAATTACTATTCTAACTCCAGTGAGTGCAACAGTAGGGTAAGTGTTGGATAGTGTAGGGGTAAAAATTACTATTCTAACTCCAGTGAGTGCAACAGTAGGGCAGGTGTTGGATTGTGTAGGGGTAAAAATTACTATTCTAACTCCAGTGAGTGCAACAGTAGGGTAAGTGTCGGATAGTGTAAGGGTACTATGTGTTGTAATGACTTGCGATGTAATGCCTGCGTTGTAGTGACATGCATTGTAATGACATGCGTTGTAGTGACATGCAATGTAATGGCTGTGTTGTAATGGCATGCGATGCAAAGGATGTTGCGATGTAATGACTGCTAAGTAAAGGTAGTGCGATGTAATGACTGCCTTGTAAAGGTTGTTTCCCCTTTTTTCTTAACTATGCATTGTTTTAGGGTTCAGATAATATATAATGCTTAGGGCCTTATTATGAGTTTGGCATTCTGAAGGGCCACCAAATCCACTGTGGTCCAACTGCCCTACTACAAGTAGAGACATGGGACCTCTGCTGCTGCTAAGGATCCGCAATCCCTGGGGGTCTTGCAGTGGTCCATGACCGCTAATATGCTCAGCAACACCAAGCATATTGGAGTATCCTCACTGCCACAATTTTAATGGCGATGAGCCTGCCATGAAAAGTGTGGCAATGAGGGAACTAATGGAGCCCTACACGGTCCTCTGTTGTCTCTGCACCAGGGGTTGCATGCAGGGGGGCACATGGTGTGCCACTCTGTATGCATGCACCACAAGTTCCTGCAGGTCATGGACTTAACAGTCCATGCCCTGCAAAAACTGCCTTTAACACTATCATTCGGTGCCTTTTTCATAGGCACCGCAGTGGGACCACCAAAGAAAAACCTGCCAAAGACAAAAAAAGTCATAATCTGGCAGGCGGTTTATTATGGCTTCAGCAGTCTTGGAGTGGGGAAGGTGGTATGGCGGCCCTGCTCCAAGACCGACAAAGTCATATTAAGGCCCTTAGACAGATGACCTCATCTTCCAATAGTGATTTACTGGAGGTCCACAGGGGTCAAAAGGTTAAACAACTCTAGTTTAGTGCATTGGCTCATGAGCAAGAAGCCTTTCACTTCTTCTTAAGGTAGGCCAATACAATGGTACATAGCTACATCGCCTTTTACCTCAATATCTGGATAACACAGTGCTTAAGTACATGAAGATTAGTAGAACACCAGGACTTTCTTCTACCCATCTGTATAGTTATATGCTTTGGCACAGGGATAAAACGGCCAGGGTCAGGCTGGCCTATGAAGCAATCTGTCACTGCCTGAACGGCTGCTCTGACAGGTCCATGTATGGGCGGCTTTTTGCAGTCTGTGGGACTGTTTCATGGCCAAGTGAGCCAGTTCTTACTGTTGATTTCCCTGATATTACTATAGGCATTGCGTGCAGCATACACAAATGCATTTAATCTCTCATACATTGCAAAACACCTATACTGTGTGGCTTTACAAGTTCAAAAGTGACCTGATTTACAAATTGGAGCAGTTATTTAGTTAGCTATTTGTTTTGTCATTGAGGACCACCTTTACTGTGGTGCCAGTGCCTATTTTTCTGTTCCAGTCTGACCGCTCTATGGCGGAGTGTTTCACCTGAACATTTGGACAGCTCAGGACATTGGCAGAGGGATGTTAAAGAGTTTGGCATTTATATTTTCGCACATTTGGTGCATTAATATTTTCGTACATCATTAACAACCAGCAGAATGTAATGTTACTCTCTATTAAATAAGGACACACTGATATTGTGCTATTGCTTTTAAAACATATTTCCAATGACATATAGAAGGGCATTTTCCTGACTCTTGTTAACTAGGCCTCAATTTTGGACTGGCAGCCAATTTTTGTAACATGGATGCCTTCACTTGTACATTTCACTGTTTGGTATTTCTGCAGCACACAGTGAAGTTATTATGTTTGGTTATTTCCATTAGTATTGTTCCTGTTATTCTCTGTGAATCTCCTCAGCTTGGACACAAAACTATAACTATCTCCACTCACTGGTTAGAGGCGGCAGACCCTGAAGCAGAGGTCAGACCCGGGACCAGGGTTCAATTCCCGACGCGGCAGGGTCTTGAGCCCAAATATCCACGGACTCGATAATTTTCGTTTCGGTGCCTACTCGAGTCACAGGTTCACACTCTGCAGCTCTGGGCATTAGCTTGCTTAATCTCCACTACGGCCCCCCCGCGGCGGGATGCCTGGCTTTCACCTTGGGGATGCCCAGTACGGGTATCTCGCAGGGAAAAACCAGGACGGGTTCCCAAGGCAAGCGCCAAGATGCCTACGGATAATCGAGTGCTATATAAGAACGCTTAATAATAATAATAATAAGGTCCTTCCATTAGCTCAAAGTGCCCTAATCATTCATTATAGCTTGCTGTTATTCATGTATCTAATTTCTTCTATCATCTCCAGGTGAAATTAGCGTAGAGTGGGCAGAATCAATATTCATGTGTTAAGACACTACCAATGTGTTAAGGCAATATGATGTCTTATAAAACTGTGTTCTGATTTCCTAAATAGATTATACTTTTGCTCACAACATGTTGAATTTGTATTTTCTATTCTATGTAAAGATTTCCTATATAAACATCTACTTTGGGGTGTAAGCCACAAGGCTTTTCAGTTCTACTAGTGATGCAGTCTGTTTTTAAAATGATTTTGATGTCCACTTGTGACTTAAAATATTTTTAAATGTTCCACTACTCTGTAATGCTCTCTTTGGTGAGAGCCTTTATGGCAATGACTTTATGATAACTCTGTACCGCATCTTTAGGTTTTAGTTATAAAACCTTTAAATCTATTTAGCTGATGTTGATCTCAGTTATTGAAAGGCCCTCAATAAATTGATTGTATTCTGATGTGTTTGGAGGTGCCTTATCTCAGGGACAAATCTTTCAACGCTGTTATTCGCTCTTGTGCAGGAGCCACTGACCCAGCAGCTCGGGTGATGAGGCGTGGAGTGGGGAATTCCTGTGAACGAGACGATGCATATAGTCTCATTATATGCGGATGATGTACTTATCTATATTAGTGACACTGTGGTGAGACCACCGGGATTGCAGAGATCCTCTTAGAGTTTCAAAAGGCCTCACAACTTGGGGTTAATTGGTCCAAGTTGTGTGCCTTTCCGATCCATATGAACTGCCCCGCACAGCACCTGACAGTTGACACCAACGTATTACAATGGGAGTCTCTAACGTTTAGTTATTTGGGGATCAACATATAGCATGATACGCAAGATCTAATTGATGGAAACCTTATTAACGCCATATTCTCTCTGCGTCTCCAAATGGCATTTTGGAGCACCTTACCTCTTAGAGTTCAGGGATTTTTATTCCTGTCTAAAATGGTGATACTCCCCGCCTCCTATATTTCTTTCACAACCTACCAGTGGGTATTCTACGGTCCACCTTTCAGGCCTTGCACGTCACACTAGGTAAACTAATTTGGAATAAGCAGGAGACATGTGGCACTAAGAAAGTTACAACTGCCTGCAGCCAAAGGGGGCTAATTTTGAGTATCATTATCTAGCAGCTCAGCTGCAATGGCCAGTGCAATGGCTAGCCTAAAAGGGAGTCTGACAGAGGAGATGGGTTTGCCAATTGTAACTCGGGTGCAGGTAGTGATTGGCGGAGAGTTGCCTCCGCAGGCAAAACTCCCCTGCGAGTCCAATAATTTACTGCGCATAGCGTATGAAACCTACCGCAGTGGACTACGACTCATGCTGTGCATTACTCCATACTGTGCCCAATTAGAACTGGGGCGGGTATGGAACATTACAGACACGTAAACCGGAACAACGTGCACTCGTACATGCCCTCCACACCAAGGGCAGTGGCCCTAGGCTCCTTACATGGTTCACAAGGGAACTGACAGACACCACCCTAGACTATTTACTGTCGATGCACAGGTGCCGGGAAATAGACATAGACTGGGTTTGACACTAAAAGAATGGGAAAGATAATTGCATTATCTGCGGAAAAGATCTTTTAATGCTAAATGTCAGTATATTCAGCAGAAGATTCTTCACTGGGTTTACCTTACATCTGCGAATTTGCATAACATGTATGGATCTTCTTCCCTTTGCCCTAGGTGCCGAATGCCAAATGCCCTACCAAAGGAGATGATGGACGGAGTGCCAAGCCATGTCTTCCCTGGACCTGAAACAAGCATCCTGGGACCGGTTTCGGATTCATAATCCTCATCAGCCTGACTATTTTGAATCCAGTGGTAGAGTGAGCAAAGGACCCACGTCTGGGCATACCCTGCAAACTTAGAGCAAACAAAACAATACCAAAGGGGATGATGGACGGAGTGCATGAGCAAATCAAACACTCACCTCCAGTCAAGTGATCTGGGTTTAATCCATCACCATTCTTTAGCTCACTCCACCACCCCAGTTTAGACATGGCCATATGCAAATCAGTCGTACCCTGCGCCTCACGGGAAAATGGGGCGCAGAGCTGTTCTCCTTTATGACAAGATGACTCAGTGAGCTGGTACATACACACTACGCTTATAATGTGTATGCTAATGCGATTCAGGTGATCAGACCAGGGACACCAATCCTTTCCCAACTCGGAATGTATAGAGTATTTTGCTGTAGTATTCAAGAGATCTGTAATGGACAACAAATAGGTTATTTAGACTTGATTTATGGAGGCCAATCACTGGTTTTGATCTTATGATAAAGAAGGCTTTCAATCCTAATTTTGTGCTGAGGAATGATTATTATTATTATTTTTTTTTTTTGAAAGACCTTTATTGTTGGAAATATACAGTACACAGCGTTCTGCTGACAACCCATCCGGGCCAGCCGCTCATCCTTAAATTCGCAGCACTTGCATGGAAAGAAAAGAAATAACACAGCCACATGGCCGACAACCCGGAGGCCCGGCGGCGTTGAAGTGATTAATTCAGTAATTCGTGATCATGCGTGCATTCAGCAATGAAAGGATACAACGTGAGAAATAACGACTGTAAGTCTGCAGGTCTTCATTTTCTCTTTTATGCTCATAATCAAACTTGAAGAAGAACTCAGTGTTTTGGGAGTACTCATCAGTGACCGTTTGCTTGCCATGGCTCGCCAGAACACTTGTGAGGCACATAAAGGATAGTAAGATATCTCGCTCCCTAGAAGGGCGCGGGATTGCATGAAGGAGAGATGTAGTTGCACAGTGCCGCAAGCGTGGCAGTCATTGGGGAATAGATGACACGGTCAGCTCGTCGGTGATGCCAGGCATCCATTGTCTAAGCTAGGTAGCCGAGCTTCAGCTCTGACAGGTGACCTCTAAGGCCCCAAGGCGCGGTGCATATGATAAGCAGCAAGGAAGAATGTGGTCTAGGGGTTTGGGGGACCAAAAGGTCGAAAAACAGTTGTAACAGCAACTAGGGAAGCATGTATGGATGGAAGAGGGGGGATGAGATAGAGGTAGCCATGTGGTGGGGGGGGGAGGAATCATCTATATGCAAATAGCAATTCAGCGGGGTGAGCGGGAGGGGGGTTCACTTGCGCATCAGATCCGTGGGGGCAGGTATATTCGGATAGCGTTATTCCGCCCGTAGGCAGCAGGAGGACCCCTATCTGTGGTAGTGTGCGTGGTGGCACTGGTGTGGGAAAGACTGCATAACCGTCAATATTAGACAGCCTTGTGCGTAGTGTGCAGTGACTGTGATCCAGGGTCCCTAGGGGTGTTGTAAGTAGTGTAGCAGCAGTCATGTCTCAGTATCACAGCAGGGCCCGGGAGAGGGGAGAAAGGTATACGGAAGAGGCTCACTAGAAGGGAGCACAGCGCGTGTTGTTCATCGCTGCGTGGGGATGTAGGGATGATCCATATTCCGTCATGTGATCCCTTGCTCTATACACTTCTGTTGAAAGGACTGGAGGATAGTGTCCCAGTATTGTGCAATTGGGAATTTTCTTAGGCCAGCTGTTTCCTCACGCCGCAAAGCTGCGCTCTCCGCCCGGGCCCAGTTTGCCAATGAAAGGCTCCAGTGCCGGATGTGTGGAGGCGCATCAGCTTTCCACCGCTTGGTGAGTAGTCGTTTCGCCGTGATGAGTCCAAGATCCCAGTACCGGGCCTGAACTTTATTAAGGCGCGTACATTTGTACAACCCCAGCAAGCAGGCCTCCCGCGTTTTCGGTACTCGTTCGTCTGTACATTGCGTCAGTATCATGGTCACCCCATCCCAATACTGATGAAGGGTAGGACAGTGCCAGAGCATGTGTAAAAGGTCCGCTCCGGTCTGGGAACAGCGATTGCAGGCCGTATCCCTGACTGAGAAGTACCTGTTAATCTTGTCCGGAGTGAGGTAGGCGCGGTGTAGTATGTATAGTTGTATAATTTTAAAGCGGGGGTTACGGGGGACATTAACCGGACCAGCCAAAATCATTGCCCATTCCTTATCTGTCCAGTCTCGTCCTCTGTCAGCTGCCCATTTCTCCCTCAATTGCGCTGTGGCGGGATGCGTATGGAGAAGGAGAGCTTGCGCTAGCCAGTGAATTATGTGTGTGCCATTACTCATGACGTGTAGGTATTGTAGGAAGTTGTGGGTGGGTAATTCATCAGTGATGTCTCCCCAGGCCGTGGTCAGTGTGTGTGTGAGGGTCGCGTGTAATAGGAATTGCCCAGCCGGTAAAGATGTGTCGTCGGCGAGGGTGGCGAAGGGGAGGAGAGCGCCGTCGGAGTAAAGGTCCCCCAACGTTCCCACTCCTGCCGTGGTCCAGCTATCAAGCTGTGCGGCTGTGAGTGTCCCTGTCACAGTCGGGGTGCCCAGTAAGGGGAGCACCGGGGCATATGGTGTTGTCGCCCGCGTGCGGCGCAGACAGCGTAGGTATCTGCGCGCTACTGCGAAATGGAGCTGCGACGGACGCGGGGTCTTGGTTAGAGGATGGAATAGTACCTGGACCTGTAACTGAGTCCAGACCGCGATATCCGTGGCCGTGTCTCCCAAGTCTCTCCCGCCCAGCCATCCCGACACCCACTGCATTTGCGCTGCCAGATAGTACTGCTCCAGATGGGGGACAGCCAGGCCCCCCGCTTTGGTTGGCATGTATAGTTTCGCCAGTGCGATGCGTGGGCGGCCCTTGTTCCAGAGGAGGTCCCGTAATAATGCCTCGAGGTCCCAAAACACCCGGTTAGGGACGTACGTAGGAATATTGGCAAAGTAGTATAGGAGGCGCGGCAGTACGATCATTTTCGTCAGGGCTACACGACTGGGAACGTTCAGCGGCAGTGTTTTCCAGAATCCAATCTGCGAGCGGATGGATGCAATCGCCCGCAGCAGATTCCCGTCTAGGATATCCGCAGGTTCCCGGGAGATATGTATCCCCAGATACCGGAACGTCGTGGGGTACCACTGCAGGGGCACACCGCCGATGGTTATCTCACTTTCTGGTGTAGTTGGATCAAAGGAGTAGACCCCTGATTTAGCCCAGTTGACTCTCAAGCCCGACATCGCCTCAAAAGCGCCAAAGATGGCAGTGAGGGATTCTGGAACATCACTAAGGTCTTTCACATAAAGGAGAAGATCGTCGGCATATAGCGATACCACATGTAGGCCATCTGCCATCGGTATACCCCATCCCTCCCCATGGGATCTAAGAATTTCGGCCAGGGGTTCCACAGCTAATGAGAACAGCAGGGGCGACAGAGGGCAGCCCTGCCTGGTGCCTCTCCGCACAGGGATTGGGTCAGAAAGGAGAGCACCAGTGCGGACTCTAACAGTGGGTCTGCGGTACAAGAGGCCTACCATGGTCAAGAAGTCGTCGCCTAGTCCGAATTTATCAATGACCGCTCGGAGGTAGGGCCATTCCACTGAATCAAACGCCTTTTCCAGATCTAGCACCAGACATCCAGCGCGCGGCCATTGTCGTGGAGCATATTCCTGAAGTCGGAAAAGTCGGCGGATATTGTGGGAGGTGTGGCGTGTCGGTACAAACCCGTTCTGGTCCCGATGTACCAGCGTGGGCACGAAAGGGGCCAGTCTACGAGCGAGCGAGGAGGCGAGTATTTTATAGTCCGTGTTTAGGAGAGCTAGAGGGCGGTAGGATCCCATCAGCTCACCATCCTTGCCGGGTTTGAGCAGTGACACCAGGGTGGCCTCATTAAGTGTCAGGGGCAGGTGAAAATCGTCCGTCGCTGCCGCGTACATCTTCACCAGCTGGGGAATAAGGATATCCGAAGCAGCCTTGTAAAATTCGGCCGGCAGGCCATCCGGCACCGGAGTCTTGCCATTCGAAAGGTTGAATATGGCGTCACGGAGCTCCTCGGGGTCTAAGGACGCCCCTAGGTCATCCTGCTGCGCAGCTGTTAACACGGGCAGAGGTATCGGCAGGAGATATTCAGTTATGTCAGACAACGAGGCGCGCAGACGGGAACGATATAGTCCCGAGTAATGACTGGTGAACGCCTCATGTATGTGACGTTGGGTGTAGAGTAAGCCACCTCCCTCCGCCTGTATTGCCGAGATGGGAGACGAGCGGGTCTCCTGCGCGATCAGCCAGGCTAACAGTTTACCAGGTCTGTCACCCTGACGATGCATGCGGGCAGAATGTGCCGCAAAGTTAATGGTGCGCAATCGTTCTAGGAGGCGATCATGGTCCGTCCTGGCCTCTGTTAGTCTGGCGTCCGCGTCTCCCCCAGCCGCACTCTTAAGGGCCAGCAACTCCGTCTCAATACTTGTCAGTTCGGTTTCCAGCTGTCTCTTAATGTGTCCCTGTGTACCCAAACAGATTCCCCGGGTCACTACCTTGAAGGCGTCCCACTCGATCTGGGGGGAGGACGCTGTGTTAGCATTAAGTTCAAAGTATTGGGCTGTTTGTGTGAGGAGGGATTCACAAAAGGTCGAATCTAGCAAGAGGTCTGGTTGCAGGCGCCATGTGGGGACAGGTGGGTGCGGGTCCTCCCAAGCTGTGCTGAGGAATGATTATGCAAAGGTCTAGTCATTTTTTGCGCGTTCTTCCCTACACAATTACCACCTATATAAGGCTTGCTGTAATGGCCATGGTATCTTGCAAGATTTGAAGCAGTTTTACCATGCTTATATCAAAGAACCTTTATTTCCGCATAACTAAATCAGCGTAGGTTCTAAAATGAGCAGAAATTGAGTATCCCTGTAGCACCAGAGGCCACAGCAGACAATGTATTCAATCCCCCTGTATTTTCCTGCTCTGCGGAGCCCTCTCCTAACCATTTAACCCCACCCCCTGGCTTCCAATCCGCCTTGCTCCCCCTGCCGCCATTTCCCACCTGGCAGTAGAAAAGGACCTTTACTTACAATTACTGGAAACGGGAAGCTGTTCTATGGGTGACTTGGCTTTTGTCCATTAAGAATTATCTTTCAAAATTGCAAAGAAAGCTTTTGGTTATCCCCTTGAATATTATCACACGTGACACCCTTGTACTGCAACATTCTTAGAGAACACGGATATGTAACTATAAAGACAATTAGGCCCCTCATGAAGTACTCAGTGCTAAAAAGTGGTGCTACCATAAAAGGCAAGGCTTGAAATACTGTAATTCAGAACTTTGTGTATTTGACTCAACCATACTTCATGTTGTGCAAATCAGATATGCGAAAAGAGGTCTTGTCAACACTTTTGATGAAACACTCAGGTAATCGGGACACCTAAGCAGAGCCTTGTACATTTAAGACACGATGGCTCAATATATCTTCACAGGTCGTCCCTGGAAATGGGTGCAAGGTATATAAGATCACACTTCTAGACTGAGAGCGTAATGGGTCTGTCATAGTTGTTTTATTTGAAAGATGTTTGGAAGGGAATGCCCTCCAAATTATAAACTGGCTTGTACCACTGCCTAGAGTGCCCAATTGCTGGGAGGTCCTGAACGTGTTATGTTAGTAGAGGGGTGTGCATGAAGGCGTGTCCTCATAGCAGGGATTGGACTATTGCCCATGCTCTTGGTGTATCACATAAAGCGTTTGTGTCAGCATGTTGTGTTTTATGAATTAATAGTGTGGCCAGATTTTTTTTCTGTGTCAAGGAGAGGCAAGCTTAGTGGTTTGTCTCATGTAGATTCCTGCTGTTGTGTTACATCCAATGTGCATTTCGAATGGGTGCATATACATTAAGTATGTACCACATGTGTGGCAGTAGGACTTTGTGTGTTGCCTGACTACTGGGGCCAGTGGGATCGATTATTAATGCACTTGGTTAAGCATGACACAAGATGGACGACGAGGACAGCTGCCCTAGACAATGGCTGTGTACTGCCTGCATTCATATGGGTGGAGGCTGGAGACCTAGATAGGATAGGGATAGGATAATATTTATCAAGCACACTTATACCCAAGGGTGTCAAGGCACTAAGGGGACGAGGGAGGAGGAGAACTTACCAATCTCAGACTAAGTAGGAAATAACCAGGTTTTAAGAAGTTTCCTGAAGACCCGAAGGGAGTCTGCCTTAGAAATGAATGGGGGCAAGGTGCTCCAGAGTTTAGTGGCTGCCATAGAGAAGGAGCGACCACCCCATCTGGACCTGTGAAATCTGTGAGAAACCAGTTTTTTGGAGAGAAGGATCTCAAGGTCCTCCTTGGATTGTACCACTGAAATATGTTTTTTAAGTGTGATAAACCATTGCTGTGCATGACCTTGTAAACCATGCTCAAGACTTTGAAGGAGGTGCGCTTCCTGTTGGGGAGCCAATGTAAGGCTCATATTCCTTCCCTGGCTGACTGATATTTTGGGATGTTGAGGATCAGCCTTGCCGCAGCGTTCTGCACCACTTGAAGTCTGTTCAGGGATCCTGTGTTGATGTTAAGGTACAGAGCGTTGCAGTAGTCCAGATGAGAGGTGACTAGTGCGATGATAGTAGGCCGATGCAGTTTAGATGGAATATATGGCAGTATTTTCCTCAGTGTTTTTAAGATGTAGAAACAGGTACTGACTGTCAAGCTAACCTGAGCATCAAAAGTCAAACCCTCGTCAAATATGACCCGCAGGTTTTTTGCAGTTTTGACTGGTACAGGAAGGGGGGGCGCAATCTGCAGGCCACCAGACATTAGATCAGATGGAATTCTGTGATACGAATGGCTATCACCTCGCTTTTGTCCGCATTGATCTTTAATTAATTGTATTTCATTCAGCATATAATGCTGGACATACATTGATTACATTTTAGGGCAACTGATTGCAAATTATTTGTTATGGAAACAATTATTTATGTGTCATTCGCATTGGGATCACCTGGAAACCAAAGGATCTCACCTACTCTGCAAGAGGAGTCACATAAAGGTTAAAGAGACTGGGGCTAAGCGAAGGCCTTTGCTCTAAAGCTTCCACAGCTGATGATGCAAGTTCTGCCAATCATTAGAAAGAGTGTGGAGTTGCAGGACCCTTCCAGCAACTCCTGTTTCTCACAGTCGCTGGATCATGCGCACTGGGGAGATGGTATTGAATGCTGCAGAAAGTTTGAGCTAAAGGGAAAACATTCCATATCAGAGATAAAATAACATGAGGTACATCATACGTTGTTTATATGATCGAGTGCCGATGTGGCCAAAGGTACATCGGAAGCACAATCTGTCCATTAAAAAAGAGAATCTTAGAACATCTAAGGGCGATCAACAACATGGACGTGAACTATGCGATTTCCAAACATATACACCAACAACAATCAACTGAGTAGGGGGACATCAAATATTTTGTAATCTCAGTGGTGAAAAAGAATGAGAGAGGTGGCTATCTTACTCTGCAACTATGAAGAATGGAATCAAGGCTCATTGTCAGATTTAAGACAAAGACTCCGTTTGGCCTGAACAGGGATGAAGAGTTACATATTCACTTATAAATTGAGATCCTGATCAAGGGGACAGAAACAATAGAGCACTTAGCGCTCACAGACTGTTTTTGAAATCAGCAATCAAATGGTATGCGGATCAAACATAAAATCTGAAAAGTATATATATATATATATATATATATATATATATATATATATATATGATCAACTAATAACACAAAAACAGAGATTCTAACAACAATCTTTGAGAGATCCATCATGTAAGGATACACGACTAAAGTCTCACTTAGGGAAATAAATAAATAACTCTTTATTTCCAAAATGAAACAATCGCATGTAACCAGAATCAAGAATCTATGTTCCTGAAAATGTACTTTGGCAAAGGAAATACCACCAGCCCCATAATGCCTCGTAATGGTGTAACATGGACAGCTTATATAAAGATAACAGAAAAAGGACTCATGTTAACCGTGAACAAGACCATTTCTTGGTTGAAACGTTGGTGATGTGGTGGTGGCTATTGTGCTTAAATAAATAAGCTAACTAGCTGAAACTGGAGGAGTGCAGTGATTTCTTATTAAATAATGTAAGACGAGGTTAAGTCCGACCTCAAAATCTGGGCACCTGCTGTGTGAAGTGCGCGCCGAATCGGGACTGTTTGTTTGAAGATATATATGGATCTATCTATCTATCTATCTATCTATCTATCTATCTATCTATCTATCTATCTATCTATCTATCTATCTATCTATTTATCTATCTATCAATATCTAGATAGATAGATATTTGAGAAGGGTGTGTATGTATGTATATATGTATATCTATATATATATATATATATATATATATATATATATATCAAAATCAATAAGAGTTTACCCTTGAGGAAAAAGCCTCCCAGCACGTTTGTATAGCACTTTTATTAATGGAATGCCAGCAGCGTTGCACAAAAAATTCCGCTTTGTAGATCAAACAGCAGCTTCTGCCAGACGCGTTTCAGTTTCCTTTCTTCAGTGGCGTTAGTGCTCGATAGTTCATGCCCCAGGTGCTTCTATTATACTTGATGTGAACCTCCCCCAGTGGGCGTTGCCGTAGCTCACAGCATGGTGGTTCACGTAGTTCGCACTTAATAAATCTCTAGTGAGTAGTTGCGTGAAGTTCGTTTTAAATTAATTGTTTCTGCCCAAGTGGGTAAAGCTAAAAAAGTCTTGTCACTGCGCTGCCAATTAGATGCCTTCCATTAGGCTTGTGCTTCCTGCTTTTCGGTGGTCTCTACTCGAAAAACACCGCATGTCCGCTCCAGCAGAGTGGCTTTCTCCGCGACTGGGCCAGCCGCTAGTATCCAAATCAATAAGAGTTTACCCTTGAGGAAAAAGCCTCCCAGCACGTTTGTATAGCACTTTTATTAATTGAATGCCAGCAGCGTTGCACAAAAAAGTCCGCTTTGTAGATCAAACAGCAGCTTCTGCCAGACGCGTTTCAGTTTCCTTTCTTCAGTGGCGTTAGTGCTGGATAGTTCATGCCCCAGGTGCTTCTATTATACTTGATGTGAACCTTCCCCAGTGGGCGTTGCCGTAGCTCACAGCATGCTGGTTCAGGTAGTTCGCACGTAATAAATCTCTAGTGAGTAGTTGCATGAAGTTTGTTTTTAATTAATTGTTTCTGCCCAAGTGGGTAAAGCTAAAAAAGTCTTGTCACTGCGCTGCCAATTATTTATATATATATATATATATATATATATATATATATATATATATATATATATATATATATATATATATTTATGACCAGAGCGCACAATGCACCTTCGCCCCAACCGCCACACAAGGAGCAGAGAGTCAGGGGAAGAGGGTGAGGTGCAGAAAGAGAAAAAACAGACGTTGGGGCAAAAAATACCAACACAAAGGCAAAACAAACAACCAAATAAACACAGAGGAAATAATGGCTGACTCAGATATGGACAACACAGTTATTGACCTCACCAATATGGAATTAGATGAACACGAACAAGTGATTTTATCTTTGGGAATTACATACTGCACCAAAATGAATTTTAACTATGTTCAGACCCGTATAGACCTTTTTCATTTTGTTAGAAAACTTAAGTTGCAAAAGTATTTTCACAATGTTATGAAGCACTTCAAGGGCAGTGCAGAAACTGTACACACCACGGAAAGTCTAACAGTAGAAGATATGGCACTCCTGCAAGACATGAATGAACTGCAATATGGGGAACAATTGAACAACACTTCAGCAGACAACTTGGCGTTAGCAATGGGCATGAATATATATGGTAGCATCCGCACCCCATATAAACCTAAATCTGTATTTTTGCCCAATATGCCAAGGGGCGTTCTAGACATCTCCCTGCACCGTGGCCGAATTCACGCCACAGCGAAGGCGTTATACAAGCATCAAACACACTGATGGTGCACAAGCCCTAGCATACGATCTAGGAAAAAGACCCATGCACTTGACCCAGCATACACAAGTGCTACTTAAAATGGCAGAATGGTGTCTAAATAATAACATCTTTATTTACGACCAACTGACACATAAGCAGATACAGGAAGCAGCCATGGGTATCTGCTTCGCCCCCAGCTATGCAAATATGAATATGGGCTGGTGGGAGGAGCAGGTACTCAGGGCCAATTACAGCAGAGAATGTCATTTGTTGGCTCAGATATATTGATGACCTGTTTATTCTCTGGCAGGGGTCACAAGAATCAGCACAAACATTTGTATCTGAGTTACATGTCAATGTTTGTATCTTTCTTTCACTTGCAATATTAACACACAATTTATCAACTTTTCTCGATTTGGAAATATTTGTGAAGAATAATGAATTACACTTGAGAACCTACAACAATTCGGTTCTAGATGCCAGCAGTTTCCACCCTACAAAACTCAAGCAGAGCATTCCCTATGCCAGACTTCTTCAATCTGTGGGGCGCGCCCCCCTGGGGGGGCGCGCCATCATCTCAGGGGGGCGCGTACTCCACCGGAAATTCTCACCTGTTTCTAAACGTCCAAAGTACGTTTACTTCCTGCATTTCGTCCCTTTTCATATAATTGGCAAACTCCTTCACAGCAACCAATCAGCACTCAGCAACGTCAGCACTGACGATACACCAATGAAGGGGACAGCTGTACCGATGGCAGGAAGTGCCGCGAAATCACGAACATAAAGCTCCTGAATTAATCTACTTTTTGGATAGTGTGGCATTTCTTCACTCCTGCCGTTTGCTGCCTTTCACTGTCTTCCTTGGTTCCTGTGTTGTCGAAGTTATCCTGCTGTGTGATCTTCGGTTGGCTTCATCGACGTGAAGAACTTTAGTGCGGATGCCCTGGTGTCCCCTGCTGCTGTCGGAAGATTGAAACCACCAACAGGTAAGTTTCTAACACTTTTATTTTCTCCCTATTAATGTGTAGCCTCGTGCGCAAACAATCTCCTTTCAATGGTGCCTAGTTTTCCCAGTCAGGCGGAGAGGGTCGGGGGAGGAGGCTGGGGGGGAGAGAGGTTAAAATCGAAGGCACATTCATGCCCAAGTTTTCTCTGTCAGGTGGAGGTGGGCAGGGGAGGAGGCTGGGGGGGAGAGAGGGAAAAATGGAAGGCACATTCATGCCCAAGTTTTCTCTGTCAGGTGGAGGTGGGCAGGGGAGGAAGCTGCGGGGAGAGAGGGAAAATCGAAGGCACAGACATGCCCAAGTTTTCTCTGTCAAGTGGAGGTGGGCAGGGGAGGAAGCTGGGGGGAGAGAGGGAAAATCGAAGGCACATTCATGCCCAAGTTTTCTCTGTCAGGTGGAGGTGGGCAGGGGAGGAGGCTGGGGGGAGAGAGGGAAAAATCGAAGGCACATTCATGCCCAAGTTTTCTCTGTCAGGTGGAGGTGGGCAGGGGAGGAAGCTGGGGGGAGAGAGGGAAAATCGAAGGCACATTCATGCCCAAGTTTTCTCTGTCAGGTGGAGGTGGGCAGAGGAGGAAGCTGGGGGGAGAGAGGGAAAATCGAAGGCACATTCATGCCCAAGTTTTCTCTGTCAGGTGGAGGTGGGCAGGGGAGGAGGTTGGGGGGAGAGAGGGGAAAATCGAAGGCACATTCATGGCAAAGTTTTCTCTGTCAGGTGGAGGTGGGCAGTGGAGGAGGCTGGGGGGAGAGAGGGAAAATCAAGGGAAGGGAAGCTTGGAACAAACGTCCGCTCACCCAAGCCTGTAAACAGTTACCAAACTCTGGACGCTCGTGTTCAGCACATTGTATAAATACAATCTATTTAGAAATGGCCTGTGGCTATCTGTTATGCTGCAGCTGCACTCTGCCTGGCTGCCATTTCCACCCTTCCTCCCTTACACACACATGTATGCCCATGGTCTTTTCTTTTACAAATCAGCAATGCTCAACTGTTACACTGACTTGGAATGCTATGAAAATGTGCTTTTACTGGTACAGTCAGGTTGCTCAAATGGGTGCAATTTCAGATATTTATGTTTCCCTCGTCTTTCTTGCTTGATTTGTGTCACTCATAGTCGTTGAAAATTATGAAACTGTCACACATCGCAATGCAGAGCACGGTTATTTTAAATAAAATTGCAATGGGGCAGGATGTGCCTATACTTTTGTAGTGTAAAGAAACATCTCTGGGGATTTCAGCAAGGCCTGTAGAAACAGAGCAAGGGAGAAACAAACTCTGTGTGCCCTATTATAGACAACAAAAACCTAGAACACAGCGCCTTCTGCTGTTCAAAGAGATTTTCATTTTTACATTATTACAAAAACGCCTGCACTCTCAAGGGCATCACTAATTCACTCTTAGGCAGCAACTCGTTACCAGACAACAGAAGCACACAAGAGCAAAGACGTTGTATTTTCAGGAAGCAAAGCAAGAGTGCCTCATCCTCACGGAATCTGTACACACAGCACAGAGAAAAACACACATGCAAACAGAGACTCGCACCACAAACACATGAAGGGAGTGAACAAATGTAATATTTTGTGAGAGGCTTATGAGACTAGGTGCTTGCAGGGCCAGCTTTAGAGTTAAGGGCGCCTGGTGCGACTATCTTTTTTGGCACCCCCACTCCTAATAACCTCCATCTCCACGGACTCCCTCACTACCACCTTCCATAGTGTCACTAAACTCTCCACAGTCCATTTTTTGCATGCATTGCTTTCGTTTTACATTGCTACTCATACCAACCATAGGGTGTCAGAGCACTTTGCATCACACATATGTTATACACAGTGCTTAATTTGTGTAAAAAACACAACCAAATAGATGCTGGTGTCCAGAGCAAATAGGTGCTGATTTCCAGCGCTCTGCACAAATGCCTAAAGCCAGCAATATTACATGTTAGTTTTCTAAATATGTTGTTTGTAATCTGTCATGCCTTTAATCCACTACCAGTCACACCCTGCACCTTTATCTCACCTTTGCAGTTTCCTGCTTTCCACCTCTGAGACTTTTTTCTATTTTTCTTTTCCTCCCCTTTGTGTGTTTGTTTATTCCTCTCTTTCTCTAGATAAATGTGCAATGGGGAAAAATAAGTGACGGTCACCAAAAATGACTGCCGGTGGAACCTAAAGACAACCACCAGATTAAATTGAGCACTGGTTTCTCAGAGGCAATTAATCTTATGTGTATAAAGCATTCTATAGGAAATATTACACAAAACCATGAGGAATACCGTTGTGCTATCTGCATGGTTTACATTCTTTGCAGCAGGCACATTAACACTCTGCGCTACATTATGAGTCAAAAATGCCACTAGACAAAACTTCATCTCTCTCTTCAGCAGAAATATTAATCATGTTCGTTATCTTGACATTTTTATTGCTGCCAGAAAACTGCTAGACAGCAAGGAAACAGCAAGTACTTACCACCCTATCAAATTGAAGGGGAGGGACGTGGTGTTATAGCCAGAGCTGTTGACTTTGTAAGTGGGGAGCCGGGTTTGAATCCCATCCTCGGCGCAACATCAAGTGATCTTGGACGAAATAATTTAATTTATCCATGAGTAATACAAACAAATCTGACCCTGTGTAATGTAACTGGTGCTCATTTAAAGTGGCCCAGTGACCAGGAGTTTGCACATTGTAAAAGTGTGATTTTTTTTTTTTTTTAAGCAATTTATTGACATTCATGTTTCCCAATATATCAAGGTGGTGTTTTACCCAATGGAGTCTTAGCCTGGGCATAGGAAAGATTTATATTTTGAATACAACATTTTTAGAAGGAACAGTGTGGCGGTACGGAGTATCCTAGTAGCCCTCTTTATCCCTTTTATAGATGCCATTCAGCAGCACACGTTATATGGACAATATTTGATGCTGTCAAATTCTTTTTTCCAAGTGTTTTTTTTGCTCTGGCCTTTCGTCTGCAATATGGTACAGGCCCAAGAGCAAAGACCAGGGCCCCATGAAAATTATGTACAACCTCTTGACCCAGTCAGAGATGTGCCCGTACTTAAACCGCTCAATAACCATGATTAAGACTTCTGGATTTGATAATCAAAGGTAGTGCAAGTTTCGCATAGCGGCGGTCTGTGGGTCATAAAAAAAAATCCAAATATATGCTCATCCAATCATTTGCCTCTCTGCAGAGGAACTGCACATGTTGGAATATTGGCAAGGCAAAAGTAAAGGGAACTTGTCGCTTACAGGAGAGTGGGTGTGTTGGTTATGGGGGATATTGAAGTGAAGGAGCTCCAAGTAAGTACATTCAAGATCAATTTAACGAATTGGAAAGAATGGAAAGCTAACGTGGCCCTGCCAGAAATCAAATTCTTAACTTGGAGATCATTGCTATCTTACCAGCTGTCAGGACTTGAAATGAATAACTTGCAGATCATTGGCATCCTTTATTTCCCCTTAAGATAAGGCAGCAGGTAACTTCTAAGCATGTCATTCACTCCCTTGCCAATCACTATGATTCTGATCTCAGGGGAGCTTTCATGATGTCTCATGCAAAACATATTAAGAACATGCAAGTAATATTTCCTAAACATTTTCTCTTCATTGCAAGGGAAAATGCTTGTTGATCGCTAAGCAGAGGACTCCTATTCAAGCAGCAGGAACATCCTAGGAAGTGAATAAGAAGGTACGCATTTGTTTTTGAGTGATGGGTGACGGGGCAGTGCTGAAGTTTGCCCTCACGAACCTTTGAACAAGTAACTTGCAGAGCCTCAACAGTGGTATACAGCATATATATACTGCAGCAATCATGGAAGCACCTAAGTAAAGCCTGGATGAGCTGGAATTACTTTTTATCGACTTATCGTAAAATTATTTTTTTATCCAAATTTAGCATTTATAATATAAGAAGAATTTTTGTGAAGATTTTTTTGGAAACTACAAACAAAACCTGCTCTACCTCATGAAGCTGTAACATTGTAGCCATGTACTATTCATTAACATGCAGCTTTGGAATTTTGTATCTTAGGTTAAGCACACATTTGACATGGACCGTTTCCTGCTGCCAAAAGATGGGAGAGTGGTCAAGCAAAAGGCTGAAACAGAAACAGACGGAGAGAGAAAAGCTGCAAAAGCACAGAAATATGATGCCTCCTATTTGGACTTTGGGTTCACCTGCATTGTTGTTAGTGAAGAAAGTAGACCACAGTGTGTGGTTTGTGGCGTGATCTTAGCTAATGACAGCTTGAAGCCAACCAAACTGAGGCGTCACTTTGAAACAAAACATGGGTCTCTGGCAGGAAAAAGCAGAGATTTTTTTGCCAGGAAGTTGCAGGACATAACTCAGCAGAAAGAAGTGGTGAAACATGTGGCAAGTACTCCAGCAAATGCATTAAAAGCTTCATACCAAGTAGCATGCCACATTGCTAAAAACAAAAGGACCTTTGTAGATGGAGAAAAAGTGATTCTCCCAGCATTGCTCGACGTGGCTTGGAGAAAAAGCAGCAGAGAAATTCAAAAGCATACCCATCTCAGACACAACAGTTTGCCGCCGCAACTCTGACATGTCAGAAGATATCCAGGGACAGCTCATAGCCCGGTTGAAATCAAGTTTGTTTGCTGTGCAATTAGATGAAGCAACTGATGTGTCAAAGGATGCCCATTTAATTGCTTATGTCCGATACTGTTATGAAACCCTACTATTGGAAGATTTTTTATTTTGCAGGCCAATCAAGGGGCGAGGAACAGGTTCTGATTTGTTTGACATTATCAATGACTTCTTGAATATCCATGGCTTAAAATGGAAAAACTGTGTTGGAATCTGTACAGACGGTGCTCCTTCAATGTGTGGTGCTAGGGCTGGCCTAAAAGCTAACGTGTTGAAAGTGGCTCCACATATTCTGTGGACCCACTGTATGATACAGCGGGAAGCCCTTGCTGTTCGAAACATGGACAGTGAACTTGAGGATGTGCTTAATTCTGCCATAAAAATAGTGAATTGTATAAAGACCCATACCACAAGAGCTCATCTTTTTGCAATTTTATGTGCAGAAATGGGAGCTGAGCATGATGGCTTGCTGTTTCATATAGAAGTGCGGTGGTTATCCCGGGGGAAAGTGCTGACTCAAATCTTTGAATTAAGGAATGAAGTACGGCAGTTTCTTCTGTGTTTGGACCCTGGCAAAGCAGAACAGCTACGCAATCCCCGCTGGCTTGTGCTTTTAGCAAACCTTTCTGACATTTTCAAGAAATTAAATTCCTTGAATCTGTCTCTGCAAGGAGCTGAACTCGCTTCTTTTACCATGAACAAAAGAATAACTGCATTCAAGAAGAAGCTGGAATTATGGAGAAGACTAGTGGAAGAGGGCGTGTTTGAGTCGTTTCCATGTTTAGTAGATGCTCTTGAGGAGACTGAATATGAACTTCCAAGTATTGGTGATATAATAAAAAATCACCTGACGTCTCTCAAGAACAGTTTAGAAAAGTATTTTCCTGAGGACAGCGATCACTTCAGTGACTGGGTCTTTTAACCATTTCTGGCAGAGGCGGGGAGCCATAACCCGATTCGCATGCAGGAAGAACTGATTGATCTCCAAAGTGACCACACTCTGCAGATGCAATTCAGCAAAGTCTCATTGGGAGAGTTTTGGCTGAAAATGTCTGAAGAACATTCAGCTTTCAGAGAAACTGCTATCAAAACTCTCTTGCCTTTCAGCTAGTCCTATTTATGTGAGGTTGGGTTCTCAGCACTTGCAGTGTTAAAGACTAAGTACCGGTCAAGACTAAGGGGCCGATTATGATGGCGGACGGACCTGAGTCCGTCCGCCACCATAGAGAAGGAGGGACCGTCCGCAGGGGCAGTGGCGGTCCCTCCGTGCAAATTAGGATGTGACCGCCACCCTGGCGGTCACATCCTGTATTTTTATCATTGCGGCGGGTGCTGCTTGAAGCAGCACCCACCGCAATGATAAAAAAGTAAGTTGTGCATTTGCATGCACAAAGCGGCAGGCACCTCGCGGTGCCTGCCGCTTTGTGCAGGCAAATGCAGGGGGGTACCATAGGTACCCCCCATGTGCACTCCCCACCCCCCCTTCACCCCTGGGGTCCCGCAACGGGCCCCCAAACACAAATCTGTATGCCTTTACACGGCAGAAATGCCGCCGTGTAAAGGCATCTTTCCGCAGACATCCTAAAATGGCTGGCGGTGTCTGATAGACACCGCCAGCCATGTTAATGCTTTTCTGCCGCGGGCGGAATCCGCCCGCGGCAGAAAAGCGGTGGACAGATAGTAAGACCCACCAGCCATCCTAATATGGCGGTGGGTCTTTCAAGGCTCCCCGGCGGATTTCCCGCATCCTCCGGGCCGGCGGTGGCTTCCGCCAGCCCGGTGGATGCGGGAAATCCGGAATCGTAATAGGCCCCTAGATGTGGAGCACAACCTGAGGATGGCAGTAGCAAACATCCATCCACAGATTGGCCGTCTCTGTGGCGAAAAACAGGCACATCCATCGCATTAATGTTAGTGGTGTTATTATCAATCTATGTAAAATCATGTGTTATATGTGTAAAACAAAGCTTCGTAGTAAAAACAATTTGCGCACATTTCATCTTGGAAAATTTTGATTTAAACTCTGTAAGAAGTCTCTGTCTTTTAACCACACGCACACTCACAAACCTGCAGTTTACTAAACACTCTTCTTGTGTTTAACATTATTTGCCAGATATGGCCCGTGATATACGGGTGGCAGTCGATTATATAGTGTACCAGATTCCAAACATTTCTGTCAGGTGGTGGGGGGGCCCGACATCTAAAAGAATTTAGCTGGGGTGGCTCAGCCTACAAAAGTTTGAAGACATCTGCCCTATGCAGAATGGCTCCGTATGAAATGTAATTGCAGCACTGCAGAGAGTTTGAGTGGAGCTACTAGTGACCTCTTTAAGAGGCTTGGATCTTGTGGGTATAGCTTAGAAAAACTCAACACTGCACAAGTGAAAATTACATCTATCAAGAGAGAGGTAATGCTATTTAGCGAGGGCAAAAATAAGAGAAAAAGCCTACACCCAGGTACACCCCATCTTATCACTGACTACTCAGCATATCACACCAATATTAGTAATATCCTCTCCAGCAATTGGCATGTTGTAAAAAGTGACCCTGTTAATGGCTACAAAATGACCAGAGTTCCTCCTATGTCTTTTAGGAGAGGAAAATGAATGCAAAACCAGCTGGTATGCAATTCACCACAGGTTAAGAAAGGTACTGGTTGAGACTACACAGGGTTTTTCAAAAGTGCAAAAATGCAAAGCCTGCCGCCATGGATTAAACACTAAAAAGGTATAAACAACTTTCAGACAAACACCTTTAGATATTCGAGGGAGGTTTAATTGCAAAAGCGATTTTGCAGTTTATCTTTTGCAGTGCACTTGCATTAAGAGATAGGTGGGAAGCACCATACACCCAGTGAACGTAAGGATTTTGCAACACCTTAGGGGAATCACCAATGATGACCCTAGTTACCCCGTTGCCAGACATATCAACCTATGCCATGGTGGTAATGCTAAACGACTATCTATCTATCTATCTTCATAATCGATACTGTCCCAAAGAACCCTAGGGGTGAGAACAGGCAGTTGGCTCATATTTCACATGTACAAAAACATTGAAATTCAGCAGTTATAGTTACCTGCCTGAAATGCACTGCTTATCACCTCACATATTATGTCACTAATGATGATATGATCAGTGAAGTCATTGATGAAATCTCAAATTACATCACTGATGACTGATGTTTGTGTGGATGTGTGAGTGGATGTGTGAGCGGTTGTGTGAGTAGTTCTGTGGATGATGTCATCAGTGATGTCATTTGAGATGTCATCGGTGATGTCATCAGTGATGTCACTGACCATGTCATAATGGAGTAATATGTGCGGTCATAAACAGTGCATTACAGGGGCATAAGTTATAGTTAGGTCAGGTAACTATAACTGCAGAATTTTTATGGTTTTGTACGTGTGAAATCTAAGCCTAACTATAACGTCCTTGTAACCTCTGGTTTCTTCAGTGGATTTCTAATTTTTTTTAATTCTATTTCCTAACTATAAGGTCCCTGTAACCCTTTGGTTTTTTTCGGTGCGTTTCTACATTTTTTATTTACATATCCTAACTATAATGTCCCTGTAACCGTTGGTTCTTTTAGTGAAGTTCTAAGGTTTTTTTTTTTAATGTTATTTCCTAACTGTAACCTGTAAGCTTTGAGAGTGGATGTGTGAGTGGCTGTATAGGTCATTGAGTGGGTGTGTGAGGGCCTGTATGGGCCTGTGAGTGGTTCTGTGGGTGTGTGAGTTGGTGAGTGAGTTGCTCTATGGATTGGTGAGTGGGTGTGTGGGTGGCTGTTAGGACTGAGCAGTAAATTCCGTTCCACTCGCGGAGTTTGCAGAATTTAAGTAATTTTGCGTTCCGCGAAGAACGTGGAATTGTCAAAAATTCTGCGGCTTCGCAGAATTTTTTGCTTGTTCACGCTTTCAAAATGCGTGTTCCCAAGATATTTCCCCCAAGCATGCAACAAGTGTTTGCAAACACGAAGGAAGCATCGCGAATGGGCAGAGCAAGCAATTCCGCATGATCGCGTAACTCTGCATGCTCTCGGAGATTTTTTACCATTTCGGGGAGCTTTGCGTAGCATGACTATGCAAATTCCGCCCACCCCTACTGGCTGTATGGGTCTGTGAGTGGGTGTGTGAGTGACTATATGGTCGTATGAGTAGCTATATGGGTCTGTGAGCAGGTGTGTAAGTGTCTGTATTGGTGTATGAGTGGGTATGTGAGTAGTTTTGGGGGGTGTTAGTGAGTGGATATGTGACTCAATGAGTGGGTGTGTGAGTGGCTGTATGGATCGGTGAGTGGGTGTGTGAGTAGCTGTGTGGGTGTATGAGTGGTTTTGTGAGTGGTCGTATGGGTCTATGAGTGGGTATGCAATTGGCTGTATGGGTCTATGAGTAGCTGTATGGACTGGTAAGCGACTGTATGAGTGTCTGTATGGGTGTGTCAATAGTTTTCTAGGTGTGTGAGTTTCTGTATGGGTCTGTGAGTGAATGCATGAGTGATTAGGTGGGAGTGTGAGTGGCTGTATGGGTCTGTGAGTGGGTGTTTTTTGTGGTTTTGAGGGGGTAAGTGGGTGTATGAATTGCTGTGGTGCTGTGTGGGTGTGTGAGTATATGTGAGAGTAGCTGAATGGGTGTGTGAGTGTGTGTCTGAGTGTCTGTGTGGGTGTGTCAGTAGCTGTGGGAGTGACTCAGCCAGAACAGAACCTCACCTTTATCCAACAAGGGTCCACAGTTTTGCACAAAATGTCTACCCAACTGGAGTACTTTCTGCTGATTAATTGGTAAGTGCTACAACGTTGGGAAAATGACTAGTGCATCTGCATAAGGGACCAGAGGAAACGTCTCGAGAGACGTTGTGCGATGTCATTTTAGCAATGTGATAGTTCCTCAAGTGTTTTGATCTACAAATCTGTGATAACATGAGTCCTCATCTAGAGATAAAACTACAAAGAGAGACATATCCACCAAACAAGGGTTCTTCCTCTTAACCATATAGAGTAAGTGCTTCTTTGTTTGGTGAAGATGTCCTCAAAATGTTTCTCCATTAAGAACGCATCACTAAAATCAGTGGGAAATGCGGTCAGGGGCCTTTTGGTAAGATGTCCATCAACATGGGAAAAGGCGGGAATATCTTTACATACAACTAAGGAAAATGGGGCGGGTAAAACAAGTGGACCTTGCAGAAAATGTTGGACATTTGTGTACTCAGAGTAATTAACAGAGAAAACTATGTACTCTGCTCTCAAGACAAGAAAAAACCTATTTTCACAGTCAGGAGAGATCGGATTGCAATCCAATTGGTCAACGATGGATTTTTCCAAGAGTCTTCAGTTTTGCTGAAAATGTCTACCCAACTGGAGTAATTTCTACTGGTTAATTAGTGAGTGCTACCTTGTTGGGTCAATGTCTAGGGCATTTTAGGCTTTCCTGTTATCAGTTTCTAATTTTGGCAAATTCTGGTGGTGGTTTGCAGTGTTTTAATTGATTTAAATACATTAACAAACAGTGGTTACACATTTTCGCACCATTAAAAAAAAACAATTGTGTTTTCCTGTGTTCCTGGAACGTTTTGCTTTTATTATTGCTTGCTTTCTGCCCTGATAGAGTATGCTATATAGACAATGTACATACAGTGCATATGAGGTCCAAATACATTTTTACAAATCAAACTTATTGTAGTACACCATACAATACTTTTTCAGTAAATCTTTGGTCATGTGCGCTTGCTTTTTCCTTTCCATGTAAACATTTATCTGTGAAAAGGCCCTCTCAACATTGGCTTTTGAGACAGGCAACACTAAAACAGCCAGTACACAATTTGTTAAGTCTGGCCACTGACATAACTTTCTATACCAATACTGGTGTACCTAAAAATTGCGATTCTCTGCGACAGGTTCTGACAAAGATAAAAAGTTTGTTTCCAGGGGGTGGGAGAAGTTTTCTTGCTCCATCCTGCTGGGAGCAGACTTGCTGTTTGCTCTCTCTTGGTGGGAGCTGTCATATTTCCTGCCAAGCTAAAGCAAATAGCTATCTACAGAGGGTGGGGACCTTGGGAGATAGGTAGCCAACAATGGGGGGTGATGGTCCCCAGGGCCATTAATGGGTTTAGGAGGAGGGCCGTGCAATCTCCCTCCTTTTGTTTGCACAGGGCCAGCCCAGGGGAGATTGTGGTTCCCAAAATGGCCCGGGAGAGGGGCTGCAGGGCCCTCCTCCCACTTTACTTTCAACCAAGCCCCAAGGAGGTGGTGGTCCATGCGAGCAAATATAGCCCAGGAGGGAGACTCCATGACCCCTCCCCCTTAGCAGTTGACCTCAACACATATCCCCTCAGAGTTATTGAAGCGGTCAAAAATTAAGCAGCACTTTTCTGGAGTAAATTCCACTTTATTCAAGGGATCAAGGGGCACATGCATCAAAGTATGGAATTGCAATTCCTTATGCATGTAGGAATCCCTAAATAAATTGCGATTCCTACACATTCCTGTTAGCGAATCGCAAATTGCCATTTGATATTAGGGAATGCCGTATGTGGATATATATCATCCACATACGAGCATGCATCTGGGTTGATTCTCTCCAAAAGAGAGACAATGCGGGCGGTAAAAATCCCAGGGCTATTCTTATAGCCCATAGGCAAACGCCGAAATTGTTTGTGCACACCGCCGCAAGTAAAGGAGGTCCATTGGGAACTTAGACCATCCAATCGATGGGCATAAAAACCGTTGGAAATGTCAAGCGTGGTCTTAAAACGCTTTACTCACAAGACTATCCACTAGGGCAGAGCCGTGAGTATTCTGTACTCCACAGTTACGGCAATGCGAGTTTAAATGCCGGTAATCCAATACCAAACGATATGAACCGTCAGGCTTGGTCACAGTAAAAAGAGGGTTATTCATCGGTGACACACATGTTTCAATTACTCCCTGATATTCCAATTGTTCAAGGATTGCCGCGACGGAAGCCTTGGCTTCACGCCGTATGGGATATTGAGGTTGATGCTGCGGCTGAGACCGTAAGGGAATCTCGTGGCATGGGGACAATTTATCCCAACCACATTGGTTGCAGTGCAGAGCCGGCGCTAGAGCCTTAGCCCACTCTTCTGCAAAATGCAGCGCATCCTCTTTCGAGACTGTGTTCGCGAAACTCGGGAGGATTACCTCCTCCCCTCGCGGTGCTGCGAGCACAAAAGGTGGGGGCCAGTCAGCCTCCAAAAGCAAAATGTCATACGTAGACGAAAGATTTTCCCAAAATACCCTTTCTATGGTACGTTGTATGTCACCTTCGATTAACAGGACAATTTCATAAAGTCTATCAGGGGGAGCAACTCTTGTATCAGCTGTTTCTATCACAACATAAATATCAGTCATTGTCACCTTCAGTAGTGGACGCAGGGCTTCTCTCACAATGGAAATCTCCGCCGCGCTGTCCAGCAAATTCAGTGCCCATGTCAGATTCTGAAGCCGCGTTCTCACTATCTGTGGCATATCGATGCGCTGTTAAAGCTGCGACTTTCTTTTTGGCAAACTGCGGTCTCTTCAGGGTTGAGCCGTCCTGCTTTCCTGTACCGTCTGTCTGGCGGTGGCTGGTCACGTCCTTGCTGACCACCCCGACCCCTTCTGCCTCCTCCACCACTGGTCTTTGAGGCCGATGAGTCCTGAAAGGAACGAGGAGAGCGTTGATCAGAAACCTGAAATCGATCAGGTAATTTATTCTTCGTGAGATCGCGCAAGTCATAAATGCGTTCTGTTTGCGCAGGTAACGGAGACGCAGGATGAGACTCCCGAGTCTGTTGTTGTTGCTGTTGCTTACCCTGTTTCTGTTTTTTGGGCCAATTTTGTTTTTTGGATTTGGGCTGAACTTCCGTTTCTGAAGTCTGCCCTTGGGGTTGCTTTTTCTCTTTAACAGAAAAAGGCTTGAGACCCCTACTATTGCAACCCACGGTTTTATAAACCGCCACAATAATCCTCGCTAACTGTCGGGGTTTCTCGGCATCGAGAATGGCCCCCAAAGCATTAGCTACCTGAAAGTTCACTGCATCCCCCTTGACATTAGCAAGAATGAGATCGCAAACCATATCAAAGGTGCCACACAGGCGCATACCCAATTCAACCGCAGCCTCTGGTCCGTGATCATCCTGAACACGTTTAAGGACCGTAGGCAGGACAGCCATAGACGGAGTGCCGTAACACCTCACATAGACCGCCGCAAATGTTCTAGCCCAGGTCTCACAGTCACCGATTTCAGGGGCCAAATCTTTTGGCAAACTAAGTGTCAGAATCCTGTGTTTTTCACCAGGAGTCCTTCTGCCTCCTCCACCACTGGTCTTTGAGGCCGATGAGTCCTGAAAGGAACGAGGAGAGCGTTGATCAGAAACCTGAAATCGATCAGGTAATTTATTCTTCGTGAGATCGCGCAAGTCATAAATGCGTTCTGTTTGCGCAGGTAACGGAGACGCAGGATGAGACTCCCGAGTCTGTTGTTGTTGCTGTTGCTTACCCTGTTTCTGATTTTTTGGGCCAATTTTGTTTTTTGGATTTGGGCTGAACTTCCGTTTCTGAAGTCTGCCCTTGGGGTTGCTTTTTCTCTTTAACAGAAAAAGGCTTGAGACCCCTACTATTGCAACCCACGGTTTTATAAACCACCACAATAATCCTCGCTAACTGTCGGGGTTTCTCGGCATCGAGAATGGCCCCCAAAGCATTAGCTACCTGAAAGTTCACTGCATCCCCCTTGACATTAGCAAGAATGAGATCGCAAACCATATCAAAGGTGCCACACAGGCGCATACCCAATTCAACCGCAGCCTCTGGTCCGTGATCATCCTGAACACGTTTAAGGACCGTAGGCAGGACAGCCATAGACGGAGTGCCGTAACACCTCACATAGACCGCCGCAAATGTTCTACCCCAGGTCTCACAGTCACCGATTTCAGGGGCCAAATCTTTTGGCAAACTAAGTGTCAGAATCCTGTGTTTTTCACCAGGAGTCGTGTTAGGAAATACTGCTTCCAGCTGATCAAACTTCTCGGCAAGCCAGAAAGGAAAATCATCCTTCTCCTGGGGACGCTTGCCCATCACTGCATTGACCATTACGGGACTGAGCTTCAAACCGCCCTGTCCGGCCGGAAGCGCCGCACCCCCTGGGGGCCCACCCGGAGGATTACGGGCTATGTATTGCACTAAAGCTCTAATCACGGCAATAGAGACTACGTGTAGTCTACGAATTTCAGCTAGGTTACAATTGCCGTGTTGAGAGTGAGGAGTAAATCCAGCCAGAACAGGCCAATTTGCGCCCGGAATGGACTAAGGACCTAACCTCCGAGCCGTTAAAGAATGGGGTAGGGCGCCACCAAACCAAACGCGATGCTGCCAAGTATCAACAGGTACTTCCTGTGCCCTGTACGGAGTATATTCATTCGGTACAGGTGACAGAGTGTAAGTGTGGAACACACCAGAATCAGCGTCCAAAGCCGGAAAACGTCACCCACAAATAAAAGAGTTCGTATGGGTAAGCGGCTTCCGCACTCACCACCATTATCACAGCCAAGCCTTCCGCGGGTACATTGTAAGTCAGCAAATGATTGCGCACCGCAATGCGACTATGCTGCGGAATGTCCACCGGCTGGGCCATCACAGCACAGGAATGTAGAAAAACAAAGTAAACTTTGTAGCACAACTGGGTAGTAATTCAAGGAAACCGTTTTAGAAAGATTCAAGCTTGAAAAGACCTATTTCAAAAATAGGTAGGTTTTGTCCGACACCACCGTTTTCCGTAAACGACAGTGAAGGGGTTAAGGTTTGAATGATATACTACTCGAGTGTCATGATATAAGACCACCAACGATCGGGCGCCATGTAGAATTAGGGTGACCCAAAACTCACCTCAGTACCCAAAATCCCCTTACCAAGCTACCTACAGTGTCTCATTGGTCATAACAAACTCCCAATGTTTAGACAAACCAAAACATGAACTTACAATACCTCAGGTCACGTGGAACACATGAGCACTCTTTCGTTATACAATCATTTCAAACCAGAATGTGGAGTAAATGAGGACACGTGCACATTTGAAATATTTATTTACTAATGCCGTTTTCTCAAACGCAGTATCTTAGATAATACAAGGAAACATATTATCAGAAGCAAAGTTATAAGCATAGTTACTAGTCCATAGAAAGCAAAAGGTGACAGCATGCTAAAATGCTGTAATGAATAAGGGTTAACAACACCTAATTCTCACCCTCCCTAACTAGCATATTATATTAATATCTAAGATGGTCTCTTTGGGCTTTAGCAGGGAGGCCCCATACCTCAAGATCCTAGTGTGAAGGGATCACATCAGCTTCCACCAGCTCTCTGCATGCGAACCGCATCAAGTGTGTAACGTGTGCTTTAAGGAAAGCAATATAAAACGCGCCTAAAGCCAGAATTTGGCAGGAGCTGCACTTATGTTATGTCTATGAAGGTGCGAAGATCAGACCTTACAACAATACTGTGTCAAGTTATCCTTGAAGCTTCAGCACTCACTGTACAGACATAGTTTACCAAGCAAAGTTGATATCAGAGCAATAACATATTATTCTCATGTAAATCACAACGCTCTTCTAGGCTGAAAGCTAAAACAACAATTATGTGCCGTGTGCAGAAGCAGCAAAAAGGAAAAATGGCGTTTAATCTTTTAATAAGCTCATGCTAACTTAACACGGTATCTAGGTAAGCAGTAACTATATGACAGCAGCTTGTTTCAAGAGCGATAAGTTAAGCAGCCCATTCAGTTGGCATTGTAATCTATCTGTCCTGTATAGGGTGCATCTGTGTTGTTTTATTTCTTCTGGCAAGTCGGATAAATAAGGAGAGAAAAGCAAGGAGGCCAAGATGCATCCTTCTTTCAGCCCATTATTGGTTCTTATCTTGGGCGTCAAGCCCCTTCTATCTGATAGCTTTATCAGGACCCATGTTTCAGCTATTAAGTGCATTACAAGAGGATCAATGCCCATGATGTTAATTTAGACAAGAGTCGATGTCTAAATGCAGTAAAGTGGTCAATGTAGTATACAAACTGCTCTTACGTTTTAAAAATGCAGGCCTTAGGTGCTAGAGTGGTTAATGCAGCAATGTTGCCAGCAGGGACGCTTTTGAGCCTGAATTCCCTCAGGTTAAATGTTATTAATTTTAGGGCCACATGTATCAAACTTAGAAATTGCGATTCCTACATTGCGATTTTTAAGAAATCACAATTTAGGAATCGCAATGTCATATGCATGAAGGAATCGCAAAACAAATTGCGAGTCCTACACATTCCTTATTTGCGACTTGCAAATTGCAAATTGCAAATAAGGAATTGCTTCCCATTCATTCCTATGGGCCTAGATGCCCATAGGAATCAATGGGAAATGCATGCCCAATTTGCGTGTACCAAATAGGTACTCGTAAATTGCGCATGCAATTTCAAGGGTGCAAGGGTGCCAAAAGGACACCCTGTTGCACCCCTGAAAGTGCAATTAAAAACATGTTCCACACACACATGCATGTCTGTGTGTAACATAGAACTTTGACAAATGCTCTTTTGTGCTTTTTTCAAAGTTTTCGCAAATTACCATCAACTTTACGTTGATGGTAATTTGCGTTTCTTAAAAGTGAAATTGCAATTTTTTTTTTTTGCATTGCATTTAGGGAATCGAAATTTGCGATTCCCAAAATGCACTTGCAATTTAAGTAATCACAAATGTTGTGATTACTTAAATAGCGATTTTTGCATTTGGGATGATGCATCCCAAATGCAAAATTTGCGGTTGCAATGGGGCAGATTTAGTGAATCTGCCCATTTGCGACAGCAAAAAACAATGATGCATGTGCCCCATAATTCTTTTGTCCATTTTGATAGGAAAATCACAAGGAGTCAGACATACATGCCTATTCACCAGGCCAGGAATGTTCTCATCCCAACAAGCTGTGACTAGCATCTTTTGTGCATCAGGCCGAATTTAAATAGCCCTTCATCCCACTTTTGTGTCTTTATTAAACACTGTAAACAGAAGGTTTTAATATTACTCGATTTATTGTAAGTAATGGTTAATGGAAGGGTGGAAGGCTGACTCAGCCATGCCGGGTGTGAAGTCATGACCTGCAGACCAGGTATAATTGTCTTTATGCCCACCATATTTTTCCATTTCAAAACACTCAAACACCATTGGCTAACAATTGGGGGGTTTCTGGAAAAATAGATTACATCTTCTGATAATTCAGACAGTCCAAGCTAAAAATATATATTAAAAAATATAATGTCAAAAGGAAATAAAGTTAGGCTGTGAGAGGATAAAAAATCCAAAAAGTTTATTTTCAATGTAGAATAAAGATTAATTGCAAATTACAAATCTTAATCTGTCCATGCCTATAATTAAAAAAGCATTTGTATCTACACAAAACAATAAAAAACAGTCTTCTTGTGTTCTGCCATTTGGTAAATGTTAGGGTAGGATTCCAGTTTCTTCTGTTCAAGGTGAGGAAGTTTGTAGGCTTGTAGATAGGGCCTGTACTTTTGTCTGTCCATGATTACTGGTTCAGGAAGGCGGATGACTACTAGGTGCAATTCATAGTACCTTGTTTTGGATACTCCTGCTTGTAGCCAACATCATTTCTACCTGCTAACGGTCTGCCTAAAGCATACAAGCCTGCCTGCTGAGAGAGTGAAAGAGTGTGCATGCAGAAGGAAAGACTAGGAGCATGCTAGGAGCAACTTGTGTGTGTGGAAGGAACTTCTTGTATTCCTAAATGATTCTCCTTGAAAACCGCATCAAGTCTTCTGCAAAAATCATGTGTTACGTGAACACTGCAGGCCACGATGATGCCGAACCTGGTTCCGTCACTGCCAATGTAAAAAATGACTACTACACTGAGGTGAACGCGCTTATTGGCAGGAGGCCGCAGCAGCGAAGACCTCAACAAGATCGACCCGGAGGCCACAGTAGCCACACCAGCGTCCTGTCTGCACCCAACATAAGGAAACCACAACTGCTAAAGATCAGAGCTGCAGTTGGGAGTTACCGAAACAAAATCTTCAGTATTCAGCAAGGCCCCGACAGCTTAGAAGCCAATGACTACTGAATGCCCTGCCCCGCACCTGCCCAAACTGCAGCTGCAGCATGAATTAAGGGTTGAACTAAGGCTTTTTTTCTGAATAACCTCAAGATGTAAAGAGTAAACTGAACTGTTCGGAGCATTTTTTATCTTTTTAGGGTGTATAATAAAGCGCAAACATGACACAAGGGTTTTATACGATTGGAAACAGAAACAAAGAGCGGAAAAATAACAAACTTGAACACCTAACATAAAACACAGACTAAAAACTACAGGAAGATATGGTATGTTGTAACAGAGTTATTACTAAGCATCCACCATTCATTTCGGAAGCACTGAGACAGATTCTCCAAGATGGCTTTCTGAGCCTGCTCTGAGTCAGTTCAGTACCAGGTACCCGGGGAAACAGTATTTGTGTTGAAAATCGACTGGGATGGATGTGCTTCTGCCCTGTCTTAGTATTAATGTCATTGCAGCACCCCTGGGTACAGACTAACCAAGACTTTGTGAGAGGTATCTGTTCATTAGTATCTATTGCATCTCTTTTTTGAAAATGTGGGTCGATGGGTTTGCCCGAATGTCAGGTGGTAGGGAATTCCAAATCCTTAGAGCCGATCCGAGAGTGTATGTAGGTTTTTGGTTTTCTGAATGGGGGTGGGGGTGAGGGAGGTAGGAGAGGGGAGTGTTCTAGCTTGAGAGAGTTTGCACTTCTGAGGGAGCGGCTGCCTCCTGAAATTCGAATCTTTTCTGCCAGGTATCTCGGTTCATTATATCAAGCTTTATGCGTGAGGCATGCCGTTTTTTAATTTATTTCTGGCTTCGAGAGCTGCATATAAACCTTGAGATTGATTGAGTTAACTGCGCTTGCCTGATCAATACCACATCCCAGATTAGACGGGAGTGATTATAGACTCTAAGATACTCAGTTGTAAATTGTAGAAGGGTGTAGCACCTCAAGATTGTACTCAACGAACCCTGTGCCCTGTCACTCCTTCCCATGGCCTCTAATTGAGCTGTGTAATATTATGTTGCGGTATCTAATTAAACCACTGTATAAGATTGTCACTGGGTCCTCCTCTTATGTTGGTCTGTCACTCTGAAGCTCCACTGCTGTTGGCATCAGAAATATATTGTAACTAGTAGTAAAGGGAAAGTCTTTCAACGAGTGAGTTCTGAGTAACATCAAATAGTCAAGGACAGCGAAGCTCAAGATATTTATAACAGCGCTTCTTGTCCTTTGGACATCTGTGGACCCCCACTGATTCACTACTGCAAGCCAGGGACCCAGACCAATGCAATCACTACAGTATTAACATCATTACAATATCCCAAAATACAGAAACAAGTTTATTTATAATAGAAACAGAAATTCTGTATTTTGTTTTTAAATTCCCAAACAATAAAATAGACAAAATAGTAATTCATACATGCAAGATAGACTTGAAGATTGTGTTGGGAGACTTGCATGCTAAAGAGGGAAATGACAACACAAACCAAGACAAAGCCATGGGAAAGGAACAGTTAGACTTGTCAGACTTAGGATGGGCTTTCCCCAAACGTTTTTTTGACTTCTTCCCTCCTGTTTTGCTGATTTTATTTGTGTTGGCCTTAGGACTCAATGCACTTTACCACTGTTATCAAGAACTACATGGTCAAATTGACTTACACCTGATTGGCATATTTAATCTATACTAATATAATAAAGAGAGAGCCCAAACCTTTGAGGCGGGTAATCTCAGGAACCACAGCACCAATCACAACACCCAATACAGCGGTGGAAAGGGCAGTTGCAGCAGAAAGGCATAGGCTATGCAGACACCCACCATATACATTTAAAAGGTAAAAGAACCGTGCTAGCAAAGTAGTCCCTTGTGGGCGTGTCTGCGTTGTGCTGTGGGCGTGTGCTGGGGGCGAGACAAACGCTGGGGGCATGTGGTACATTCCGCCCTTCATGCCATGTCTCATATCGTGTGCTGTGGGCATGTGCTGGGGGCGTGGGTGTGTGCGGGGCGCGGGATTACGGAAAGCGAGCGGTGTGCCCAATATTTCATTGTTTTTTCTTCCCAGGTTCTGTACATTCCAGCTCCGGGTGTCCACCCTGCTCCCTTTAAATACCCCTGCACCCCATAATCATAACCCACCCTTACTATTTAAAATACCCTAATACCCGTAAACACTAACCCATCTTAACCCTATAAATATACCCTGTACCCCAAAACCCAAACCTATCCCTAAACCCTAAAAATACCCCTGTACCCCAAAACCCAAACCTAGCCCTGAACCCTATAAATACCCCTGTACCACAAAACCCAACCCTACCCCATAACCCTAAAAATACCCCTGTACCCCAAAACCCAAACCTAGTCCTGAACACTAAAAATACCCCTGTACCCCAAAACCCAAACCTACCCCTGAACCCTAAAAATACGCCTGTACCCCAAAGCCCAAACCAAGCCCTGAACCATAAAAATAACCCTGTACCCCAAAACCCAAACCTACCCCTGAACCCTAAAATACCCCTGTACCCCTGTACCCAAACCTAGCCCTGAACCCTAAAAATACCATTGTACCCCAAAACCCAAACCTAGCCCTGAACCCTTAAAACACCCCTGTACCCCAAAACCCAAACCTACCCCTGAACCCTAAAAATACCCCTATACCCCAAAACCCAAACCTAGCCCTGAACTTTAAAAATACCCCTGTACCCCAAAACCCATACCTATCCCTAAACCCTAAAACTACCCCTGTACCCCATAACCCAAAACTATATCTGAACCCTTAAAATACCCAAACATCCAAACATATACCTCAGTACCCAAAAACATATACCCCTATACCCATACTTACCTTATCAAAACATTTAAAAAAACATGCTTTTACCATTCATGCATTTACAACGAATTTCGTTGTAAATGTATGCGTGGTAAAAGCCTATAAAATGTAATGCCATGCATTATAATGGCATTGCAGAATCATGGTACTTCCGTAATAAAAGTATGCGGAGTGATGGTATGCGGAAAGAAAGTTGTGGAATAATGGGTGTTTACCCACCCCCGGTAAGTACATTGGTGGCACGGCGGCCCACATCTCCAGCAACATACTCATCTTTTTTCACCACCGATTTGAAAAATGCACAGGTCTCTCTCATTGATGGCCAGCACCGACATACACTTTTAGACACACCTCCCGCCACAAGTTCTAGAATTGCGAACTTTAGAGCTGGGGAGCTACGTTCGAATCTCGGCATCAGCTCAACTTCCTGTGATTCCAGGCAAATCGCTTTGTCTCCCCGTGCCTACCACAAATGAATGTGTTCTTCTGTAATGTAAATTGTGCTCATGCCATGTTGTGGAGTTCGCGCTATATAATATTGCAAGGAAAAATAAAGTAGGGAAACTCGAGTTCACACACTACTGAACGCGCACTCTTAAGTGCCTCAGCAGTGCACTGTGAATCAGAGCGTTTCACAGGCCTGTCACAAATATCAAAACGAAATCCTACAAAACAATATACTACTGGCCGGCAGCAATTCATACCCGGACAACGCGGGACGGGCTGCTAGTTTACCTATAAGTCCCTAGTAAAGTGATATACCATATTCACAAGGCTGGCAAATTAAAAGCCTTCTAGTGGGCATGCAGCACTTATTATGCCCCTTGAATCATGTCTCTGGCCCGCCACTGCAGCCTGTGAGCAGTTTTAAACAGCCAATTTGTCATGGCAAACTAAACCTTTTGCCAATCCCAAATACCCCTTCTAATTAAGCCCGGGTGGAGTTCGCCTAGCCGTGCTACGCGGAACTCCTCTAAGCAGTAAAAAAGCTCTGCATTGCTACGTGGAGTTCCGCGAGCATGCGGAGTTGCTGGTTCCGCATGCTCACGCATGCTTGCGAGACATTTCTGACGTCAGGCAACACCAATTGCGTGTTCAGGGGGATATATCATGCGAAACTTAACCACGCAGATGCACAAGGGCGGGGCCGTCTTGTTTTTCTTGTCTGGTTATGGTTCTGGGGCCTGTTTTTCAATCCTTCCTAAATCTATCCAATCCTTCGTCCTAAAACTTTTTTTCTGATCTTTTTGATTTAATATCTATCCTTTTCTCTTCCCAAGAATATATTATGTGGGTTTTTTCTACTTTTTGTATGTTTTACTACTTTTGTGTACTGTTTTTCTATTACTTGCTCTTTTCTCTGGGAATAAACTAGGACTCTTTTTCAAGGTTTTTTATTCAAGGTTGTATTTCAGAATACTGCCTTGACTTACAGTAGTTTGCAAGCACAACATATATATTGTGTATGTATGTACCCATACACACCCATTATCAATCGCCTCCCTCCGACTCCGAGGCCAACTCCCGCTCCCTGCCTATGCATTTCGACCGTGTCAGCCATGGGTGGTTTATCGGCTGCATGCTTATACACTCAAACAATAGTAGTACTTCATGTTGTCCCTTGTATAATCATTCATATCAGATATCATATCCCTTGTTGTAGTAGTCAGGGTGAAAGTGAAATTGAGCAGTTGCCATTGATTTAACAGAGTATGGCCATAATAGAAAAATAGATAATTGTGTAGTTGTAGACTACAGCTGCCCCACCTGCAGACAGTAGTAAAGTAAAAGGAGTTTGTGACTGTCACACAAGTATGTCTGCAGTGGTGCAAGCTGACTGAGCTGGCATGCCTACAAGGTTAATTTAGCTAAACAAGAGAGAGAAGAAGTCGACTTGTCTACTCCATAGAACCTAGTAATGCCTGAAACTCCCACAAATGTTAGAGACCGAGGAAGTGGGAGGATACCACAAATGTTATAGACTGTGCTTGCTAGTGCTACTGTGCACCTATAAATTTATGTGTATAATTCATTTTGTGTTACTGTTTTGCTAAGTGTATTGGGAATAATTGTCTTTTTCTGTCTTGTTATAGTCACTCCTTTCCAACAGAAACAACAACCCAACAAGCAGGAGTTAGGAGCCAGGACCCAGCAACAGAAGCTGGAGGCCAGTGCCTCTGGTGGTACGGCACATTGGTCTGGCAGCCACCTGCCGCACTTCTTCAAACACTGTTGCCCACCCCTGTTCATACAAGACATTTCAGCGGTACAAAAGGGGGTGGTGATGGACGGAGCATCTGAACCAATCAAACACTCACACCCAGTCAAAAAGATCTGGGTTTGATCCATCACCGTTCTTTAGCCCACTCTGCCACCCCAGTTCAGACATGGCTATATGCAAATCAGTCTGACCCTGTGCCTCATGGGAACAGTCCAACCCAAACTGCCAAGCCATTCCTTCCCTGGACCAGAAACAAGCTTCCGCGGACCGGTTTCTGGCATTACAGCCGTCTTCAGCCCTGCTTGCTTGAATCCAGTGGCAAAGTGAGCAAGGGACTCACGTCTGAGCATACCCTGCCACACTTATGGCGGCCAAAGCGGTACAAAAGGGGGTGGTGATGGACGGAGCATCTGAACCAATCAAACACTCACACCCAGTCAAAAAGATCTGGGTTTGATCCATCACCGTTCTTTAGCCCACTCTGCCACCCCAGTTTAGACATGGCTATATGCAAATGTATGTAAATGTATTGCGACTTATATAGCGCACGTATCACCCGAAGGCATCAAGGCGCTTGCTTAGGGAACCCGTCCTGGTATTTCCCTGTGAGATACCCCGGCAGGGTATCCACAAGGTGAAAGCCAGGCATCCCGCCGCGAGGGGCCGTAGTGGAGATTAAGCAAGCTATTGCCCAGAGTCGCAGAGTGTGACCCCGTGAGTCGAGTAGGCACCGGAGCGAGAATTGTCGAGTCCGTGGAATTTTTGAGCCAGAGTCCCGCCGAGGCGGGGAATCGAACCCTGGTCCACGGCCGATCTCAGCTTCCGGGTCTGCCGCCTCTAACCACTGAGCCACGCTTCTCCACAAATCAGTCTGACCCTGTGCCTCATGGGAACAGTTAAGCCCGAACTGCCAAGCCATGCCTTCCCTGGACCGGAAACAAGCTTCCGAGGACCGGTTTCTGGCATTAGAGCCGCCTTCAGCCTTGCTTGAATCCAGTGGCAAAGTGAGCAAGGGACTCACGTCCGAGCATACCCTGCCACACTTATGGCGGCCAAAGCGGTACATTTCAGCGTAGCATGCTCCTCCGGGTTGCGCGCCTAGAGGAGCTTATAAATACCCTAGAGAGGAAGATCCGGTGAGACCGCCGCGAGACCTCCTTCGCCTTGCTGCTTTAACATGTTTTGGGGTGGGTGGTAATTGGGCGTTCAGGAAAACTTGTTTTTTTTATGGACATTGGACAATTGGACTTATGATGAACATTGGTTGAGGTTAGGGAAAGGGGTGGGTCAGGTGCTGTGTTTTTTTTTCTTTCTAGTTAGTTTATTTTTTATTAGGGGAATATATTATTTATAGTTTAAATATGAGGTAAATCTTTTGTGGGGGGTTATACATTTACTTCACACTGTTTCCTTTGCTGCAGGGCCGCAGCCAGTTTCTGATTGAAATCTGCTGATAATATAACACACCAACAGTTAAATGCAGTACCCTCACTTGTCATACTAGTACTGTCAATCTCACCTTTTCGTCTATGCAGTCTGCAACTAAAACCTGTATGGACTTGGAAGGGTGTGGGTGTGTGAATTATTAGTTTCCATAGAATATACATTATGCCTCCCCAAACTTCTTCTCTTACCTGTGATTGATGTTTATACTTGGGCGAAGCGATGACTGCATTGTGATGGTTTGGTTTCCCAGCGTGCCATGGTGGTGGTGACAGTAGCATTTGCAAAAAAGAAAATGAGACAATCAGTCACCTGAGGGAGACTAGGAGACTGCCAAACAAGAAGCCATGATGATGATAAGCAATTCTGTTTTTTTTAATTTTTTCAATTGAAGTTTATGTCAGCAGACAGACACATAATAAATCAATCATAAAAACAGAAAAGGACTTCAGAATGTACTTGGATTACAAAACAGTTATGCAAATTAGATACAACTTAAAAACATTCATCGCCATTGGACTAGCAAATAGCATTATACACCTATAAGGAGGAAAAACATAAAATACATTAGTTTATATTCATAGTTTGCTTCAGATTACGCACCTATCCACTTAGCAATGGGATGCCACAATTTACTCCCCTGTATTTTCCTTCTAATACCCTTAGTTCTGTATATCGCCATCTCAAGATGATATGTAGAGAGCAGCCTGGTTTGCCAGTTAATAAAGGTTGGCGGTGCACAGTCCAGCCATTGAGAGGTAATACATAAACGGAACATGGCCATGCAGATAAATACAAATCCCTCCTCAGCGGGTGACCAGTCCTGCGATAAATGTTCTTGACACCCCAAAATCACTAACGTTGGTGATAATTGTATTGGTATGCCCAGGCTAACCGTAATAAAAACCTCAACATCCTTTATAAATTTAGAAAGCTTAAGACAGAAGAAAAACATGTGGGGGGCATCAGCCGCATACAGACCACACCGATTACAACCAGTCCCCCTGCCAGAATTCCATTTAGCCAATTTTCCAGGCGTATAATATAGTCCGAAAATTGACATAAAATGCTGACTCTTTAAGGGTCCGTTAAATAATACGTTAGTTGCAAGCTCTATACTTCTGAGGTTGACCCCCTCCATCCCTGATTTGTTAACCCATTTTAGCTCGCAAGCTTCTAGATCATCCTCCGTTTTAACCATGAATAACTGGTAAAGGGGGCCCATTTTAACCCTTAATCTAAGTGCTTCCATAATCTCAATTTTATTTAATATAATCGCATTCTTATTTAATTTCTACTCGCAAAAACTGCGCACCTGAAGATACTTCAAGAAATCCCTTTGAGCTAAATTATGATTCTTCTGTAAAAATTCAAATGATACGAAATGAGTCCCCTGAAATAAATCCCCAACGTGGCAAATTCCCAAATTGTGCCATCTTGCCATTACATGATCACCAAAAATCTCAGGTAGCAGAGAGCAATTTTGAAGCGGGGTATATACACTCAGATTCGGGCCTATACCTAATTTCTTCTTTGTTTTCCTCCATATTACATATGCAGCTGTAATAGCCTTAAATTTAATTTTTTTATAATAGCTTTGCTCAATTATACGATTTAAACACTGTTTTGCTTCTGAGCCCAAAAGCATCTCATAGATTGAGGGGGCAGCAAAATCTGGTGTTGGATCTTCCCCTTTTGTACCGCTTTGTTCGCCATAAGTTGGCAGGGTATGCTCAGATGTGAGTCCCTTGCTCACTTTGCCACTGGATTCAAGCAAGCCTGGCTGAAGACGGCTGTAATGCTAGAAACCGGTCCTAGGAAGCTTGGCAGTTCGGGCTGGACTGTTCCCATGAGGCACAGGGTCAGACTGATTTGCATATGGCCATGTCTGAACTGGGGTGGCAGAGTGGGCTAAAGAACGGTGATGGATTGAACCCAGATCTGTTGATTGGGTGTGAGTGTTTGATTGGTTCAGATGCTCCGTCCATCAACACCCCCTTTTGTACGGCCCACTATTAGAAACACACTCACAAATTAGCCAGACTTACACTTATTATGCATGTAACTTAGGTTGCATCTTTCAATTGTATTGTTGCCTAGCACTGTACAATGTTACTCTCTTGGAAGCTCCAGTACAGCAGTTATATGCGGGAGGCTGATGAAGAGAGATGCTTTGGGAGGCTCCCTGGTGCTGTACTCTTTTATTGGAATAAACTCATCTTTATAATCACCACTGGATTGGATTTCAACTTTCCTGGATCTAACAAGGAGGCATGCTAAACAACACATCATTAATGCAACAATGCCAAAAACGAAAATCCACAGGTCTAAAAAAGGTTTACAAGTTACAACAACCACACATATCCAACAAAGACATTTATTTAACTTGCATGATAAAAAGTGAAATACCAAAAAAAAACATTTTTCATTTAATCCAATGCCATCCGTGCCCTAAATGAAGTTTAAATTCAACAGACACCGCAGAAACAGTTGTTATCTGCACCAAGAAGTAGCTCTGGGCCTTTTGGTTGGAAAAACCCATTGGCAGACTAGGCCACAGAGTAAATCAATTCAAATCAATAATATTGCAAATTTCTTAGAAAATGTTGTGAACTGTGCTACATTTTTGCTAGATAAAAGAAGAAAGAATTGCATGCAAAACAACAACCTGCAAGAAGGCATGGCCACCGCAAAGAAGGCATGCAGGCCTAATGCAGAAGCACACTGGCTACCCCTTCACGAAATGGCCGCCAGCTACGTGGCCAGGCCACAACAATAAGAAAGGGAAGACAGACAATTCAGGCCTATGACAAAAGCACACTAGCTGCCTTCACAAAATGGCCACCAGCCACACGGCCAGGCCGCAACAACAAGAAAAGGAAGACAGACAATGCAGGGCTATGGCACAAGCACACTGGCTGCCTTCACAAAATGGCCATTAGCCACAAGGCCAGGCCACAACAACAAGAAAGGCAAGACAGACAATGCAGGCCTAAGGCAAAAGCACACTAGCTGCCTTCACAAAATGGCCACCAGCCACACGGCCAGGCCGCAACAACAAGAAAAGGAAGACAGACAATGCAGGGCTATGGCACAAGCACACTGGCTGCCTTCACAAAATGGCCACCAGCCACACGGCCAGGCCACAACAACAAGAAAGGGAAGACAGACAATGCAGCCCTATGGCAAAAACACCCTGGCTGCCTTCACAAAATGGCTGCCAGCCTCATGGCCAGGCTACCACAACAAGAAGCAATAATCCAAGAGGAACAAAAGAAAGACACGCAGGCCAATGGAATGCCAAAAGCACACTAACTGCCCCCAAAAAATGGCCACCAGCCACATGGTCACACAGTCACACCAACAACAACAAGCAGGGGGCCTGGGAAAACAAATAAATAATGAACTCAAGCAGGCCTATATTGACACAGACTTTACAAAATGGCTCCTGGCCACATGGAGAGGCTCAGCCAAGTCAAATGATTGCCGACTATTACAAACAAACACACACACACTGGCCAGACAAAGGAGGCATGCTAAAACACACCTTTAATGAAACAATGCCAAAAACGAAAATCCACAGGGCTAAAAAAAATGGGTTGTAAGTTATTACAATCAAACACATCCAACAAAGGAACATGAAAAAAAGGGAAATACCAAAAAAACACATTTTGCATTTCAATACAATTCCATCCATGCCCTAAATGGTTTTTTAATTCAACACCACAGAAACAGTTGTTTCATGCACCCATGAGTAGCTCTGGGCCTACTGGCTGACTACTGGGCTACATAGTGATTAAATAAATATTGCAAATTGATAATTTCAAAAGTTGGAGAAAATATAGTGAACTGTGCAACATATTTCCTTTATAAAAGAAGAAAAATTACTTACAAAGAAGATTTGGGCACGCGCAAAAATGCATTTCGGGTGGACAAACAAAAAAAACCTCTGCTCCGTTGCGGAGTGTGGCGATTTCTGGTAACTCTCCGCTCTACGCAGAATGCGGAGTTCCCAAAAATCCACAAACTCCACAAACTGAGTTTTACACCCAGGGTTGCTTTTAATAGATATAAGTCACTCCTAGGGTAGGCCCTAAACAGCCCTTTATCAAATATGTACTTTGAATTTTTACACATCCTGGTAATGAAAAACTCCCAAATTCGTGTTTTACTACTGTGAGGCCTACCTTTCCCAAAGGATAACATTAGGCTACCTGAAGTGACTCCAAGAGTCAGCTGACTGACCTCCTGTTTAGAGCTACAGGGACGCAACAAGCTCCAGAGGCCCTCACCACAGTCCCCCACTTTCAAAGAGTGACCTCCGGTGGCAGATCGTTCTTCCACCTCACCGCCAAGACCTGGAACACCCTCCCCATCCACCTACGGCAGACCCAAGACCTGCTGAACTTCAGAAAACTCCTCAAGACCTGGCTTTTCGAGCAGTAGCAGCATTCTCCACCCCAGCGCCTTGAGACTCTCACGGGTGAGTAGTGCGCTTTACAAATGAAATGATTGATTGATTGATTGATTATCAAGAAAAAACAGATTTCAACTCCTGGTAGACACGCAAGAGCAGTCTGAGCCAGCTGCATACACAGTCAATCAGAATGGGATCAGGTCCCTTCAATATAAGTAAGGAGCAGCGTCCAAGACAAGAAAGAGGAAAGAATGGATAAGGCAAGACATATGGCAAGCTATTGGAGACAGGAAGGCAGCAAAAAGAAACTAATGGAGTCCAAATGTGAGAGGCTGCAGGATAAGTACAAGCTACAGTACACTGAAGCAGTCAAAAAAATAACAAGAGCAGACAAGTGGGCATACATGGATTACATTGCCAGCCAAGCAGAGGAGGCAGCCAGTAGAGAAGAATGGGGAAACGTATTTTGAAATCATGAAGATAGTCAGTGCTAAATCCTGTGCAACATACAACACCCTTATCACTGACAAGCAATGCAGACTATTTACAACTGAAAACTGAAAACAAGCATTTGCAATGCAACAGGTCTCGCATTCTCGAGAGTTTGAGCTATTGGCATTGTAACTGACAATGCATTTTATTTATGTTTTGTTTTTTAAATAAATAAATAAAAAGCATTGTCATTTACATTGCGAATAGCTTAAACTCTCCCAAATGCAAGACCTATTGGAGTGCAAATGAGTTTGTACTTTTTTTTTTTAACGTTAGGATAGAGCGTGTACTGCCGCAGTCAAGACAAAGCTATTTGAGCAAATAGTGCTCGGAGGCTGTAATTAAAGCCTACCGAGTAACCGTGCACATAACAGGTGGTGTCACCATGGGAGGTTACAAGAAGAGACAAGGTGGTACTAAGCCTATTGACTACTAAGCCTATTGACCAATGAACAGCCACAGTTTACACTGGACAATGACACAAGCCAATGAAAAATATGGCCGGAGAGTGGGTTGAGCTTCAAGTCCCTACCTGAATACAGCATGCCTCGCAGAGCAGCGCATGCACTACCCAGGCTCAACGTAAACAACAAACTGAAGGCTATAAAAGTAGGAGAAATAGTTTTCCTGAAACAAAATGACTGTGTTCTTGTTGACATTCTCTTGCTAACTAGCTTAGACCGGAACTGTCTCATTGACTGGGACAGTAGTCCTATGACCACTCAGAGTACTCTTGGTACACCCCTCTGAATCACAGGATTGTCCAGGACCTCACACTGTCAGGCACAGGCCCAGGTCGCTGCACACACTACATCAGCATGTTGCCAGGGCTAAACTAGAAGTTAGGATACCACATAAACACAGATTGACGTTCAGGCCTGGGGCACATGGCTGAACACCATGCAAGAGACATTCCTACTCTAAAAGAAATCAATCCTAGCAGCAGTCTATTCACCGTTTTGTGCCAATCAACATACTTCATCTAGCATGAAGACAAATCAAAATAATGCTTCCTTTCTACAGTTTACAAGATTACCTAAAAGCCTCCTCCAGCTGTATTTTAAAACCCTGCATGAAAGTTTGACCTTCACTTAAAAATTTCAATTATTGCCTCTACTGTTTTTTAATGACTCTCTCTTTACAACCATGCTCTACATGCCTCCTCTCCGAGTGGAACTTAATCTCCTTTATTGTATTTCTGCAACTTTTCCACAACTCATTTCACACACCACGGTCTCCCCTTCTTTGAAACCATATCCATGCAACCTACCCATTGGATTAACCTTCAACTTTGGGTTTCAAACAAGCGGTCTACTCACTGTAAAGCACTACAATGCTTCGCCAGGAGTAATAAACACAATAGAAATCCAGTTACATCACAATATAATAGCAAACAACAAGCATTTGCAAAGCCAATCGTTGTTGCCTTGGCACACCATTGCTATGGTTGTTTTATTATTTTTACTACTGCAAGGTTATACCACAAAAATAACCAAAAAGAAAATATCCCACCACCTAAATGTGGTCACCATATGGTTGCAATAAAAATGTTGAAGTAAAAAATAAATAAATAATACTGATGTGGCTGTTTTACTATTTTATTTTATTAACTAAAAAAGCTTTTGGTTGCCCCGGACATGAAGAACTGGGATTTCAAGTACCCAGCGGCGCCAGGGACACGCCCAAAGTCCTCTGGGTTCCTTTGCCTTGGTATACAGAGACACAGAATACTTCTAGGTGGCGTCAGAGATCAAATTTATTAGCTGCAGCCAGTAGCAGAAATCCCAGTAATACAACACGGTGTACAACTCAAGAAACTGCTCAATTTTACTAAGGCGAGACATCCCTATTTATACACAAAAAGGTACATTTAAAATGCACGCCCCTGCACCAAAATTCAACCACTAGAAAATACATTACATCACACAGCATCATATAGTAAAGCTCATTTTACAGTGTCCCAACCCACAAGTTAATATTTAGGCATATCTAAATAATAATCTGGAAGGCCCGAACAAATCCTTAATTGAAAGCGTAACCCATGAAATGAAGAAACAGTAAAGAAAAGTAGTTTCAGATAATGTGCAAGATAACAGAAACGTAAAGAAACTTAAAAGTTAACAAATGTCTTGAATGGTGATTGGGAAAGTGGATAACGATCTTGCAGGGAAATTGGCTTGACAGGGTCAATTCCAGGTGAAAGGCCAGCTTCTGAAATTAACTCCAGCGCACAAAGGAAACCTTAATGAATGTACACATGACCCACAAAAGGTCAGACTGCTTTGCTCGCAGACTAACTTCTGAGGCCTACATAAAAGGCAACACCAGATGGCAGTCACGACGCATGGCAAAAACCCATGTTTAGAAAAGAAAGTTGTGCACTTTAAAAGCACGCAAAATCACAGAACCTCAGCCCTCCTTTTGCCATTACGTAGGCAATAGCCTAAACTCATGTCAATCTGAATCTAGGTCTATATCTATTCTCATCAGGTCATCAAGGTGTTGCTGTAACATCATCTTATTATCCTTCACTTCTCTCGGGACTGGTCTTCTCACACAGATCGTAGCACAAAGACTACAAATGGCGGGACCACACTGCATGCATAAACAACACGAGAAAAGGATAGCTAACGCCATACCAAGGAACATCAGAATCTTCCATCCCCATTTGGACAACAATTCCCATAACCATCCCATCAACGACCAGTCTCCTTCGTCCACATGAATAGACTCAGAGATCTTATGTAGTCTAGAGATGGCTTGGTACACTGTCGGGGCATTATCTGGTATGAAAACGCAGCAACTAGATCTAATCAATTTACATACCCCACCTCTATCTGCAAGTATAATGTCTAAAACAAAACGGTTCTGTAATGTCATAAGGCGATCCGCTTGAAGCTCAGCTGTAATATTGCTAAGGGCACCTGCAGTCTCATTTATAGTGGCCTCAACCACTCTCGTAAGCTGACGAATATTCCTACTATTAGCCATAGGACCCCAAAAGGGTAGGAAACCCTTAAAGAAGTCTCCAGCTTCTTGTGCGACAGTATCTTTCGCATCGATTACACCTCTACCATATCTTGTCTTATGGTAATCGGAAGCAGCAGTGTATGTAGGGGGAAGCAAAAATGCCACGTAACATGTGCCGGAAAAATCAGATGGCAACCATGTGTATGCTCTATCGTGACAAAATACGTGCCTTTAGCTGGCACAAACGGAGGAGATTTCTGGGACATATAAACGTATGTGTGAGCACACACACTCTTACCAAGCTGAGCTCTCGGATTCTGACCATTACCTTGCAAACAAAGATGACCTCGGTGGGGTATAATCCAAATAGGAGGAGACCTTCGCTGCCTTTCTTTCTCCGTCAAGCTAACACTATATGTCGTCTTATTCCAACCAACATATGCTCGTACCTCATCTTTAGGGATAGCATTATACGCATCGATATCTCTAATCATATCAACTATTCCCCGTATTAAGGCATTATTACTTACATTGTCTTTGACAGAACGTACAGAAGAGGCTTCATTCGCATAGATAAACATTGATTGGAGTGCCCAAACTGACCCATTAGGTCAAAAAGGCAAAACCAAATATGGCATTCCCTTGTCTGCAGTATGTGGCATAAGACCACACACCCAACAATACCTGGTATTTATAACTAGCTGATGCTGATGCAACATCTGTATAAACGAATTATTCACAAATTCTGATCTTCGTGTCTGTTCATGTTCAGGTAACGTATGAAACTCATGTGGAGAAACAGTAGAAAAAGAAAGAGTAAGTGGCAATTGTGTAACATAGAAAATCCAAACCACACAAGCTAACGTAATATTCACAAGCATAAGGAAACACATTATTAAAAAACATTTGCTACGAACCAATATACATATTCGGTTTTTAGAATCCACTTTCCTAACACATTTTTCAGACTCAAGAAACTCCATCCTCTAACGTGCTGCTCACAGAAATTTTCGCACTAACGACCCAGAACCACAGACCCTGTGTCAATACGTAGCTCACCCCTTAAGAACTTCCTACCGTGACCCTGCAGCTGAGTCCGGATGGTGCCTCGAAAAAGGAAAAAGAAAAAAAGTTTCTTGATGTGCCAAAGTGTAAATTCACTATCTAAAAAAAATTATTCCAGTTTCACGTTTATTTGTCCATATGTACAGTCTTTCGCGGTCTTAGATCGTAGCGTTCTTTATTAGGTACAGTTGGATCCTCAAATAAAAGTTCCGGATTGGTGGTGTCAATCTTTAGATGAGGAGGCACAGCAGCTTGCAGAACATCATCATCCTCGCGTTCTGACCGAGTCCATGTCAAATGAGCATCACTAAATGGAACAAATCTAAGAGTTTTTTCACATTCAGAATCGGCTATACCTCCCCTCACCCACTTGTCATATGGTAAGGGCAATGGAACTTTTTTACAATGGGTGGCATGCACCCAGTTCTTTTTGCCAGCTACTCTAACAGCGGTTCTAGTAACCAAAAGGACTAAGTAAGGACCAGTCCATCTAGGTTCCAAGTTCTTGGTACGCTGAAAGTTCTTGACGAGGACGTATTGACCAGGTTGGATTGAATGTCCTGGATCTGTAGTAGCTGTCGGCAAACTGTCATAGACCTGTTGGTGGAGAACACGTAATTTAGCAGTCAAGTCATGTAAGTAATCCACCAACATAGGGTACTCAATACTGCTGTATTCTTTAGGACGAGGCACACCCCAAACATTCGCAGGACGACCAAACACGATTTCATACGGACTAAGTCCCACTCGAGAATGCACAGTCGTCCTTGTTGACAAAAGAGCCAATGGCAAGGCATCCGGCCATGTAAAACCAGTGCTCGCTTGTACCTTAGCTAATTTCAGCTTCAAGGTACCATTGTAACATTCAACAAGTCCAGCAGACTGGGGGTGATTCGCTGCATGGAACTTTTGATTTATTCCCAATCCAGCACACACTTTCTTCATGATTTGACCCACAAATTCACTCCCATTGTCCGACCATACAATTCTCGGCAAACCATACCTAGGGAAGTACTCTCTCAGCAAAACCTTGGCTGTAGACAAGGCAGTATTATCTTTTAGGGGGTAGGCCTCTATCCACCTGGAAAAGGCGCAAACAACCACAAGGACATACTTCAAATTATTGCATCTCTCCATGTGAATGTAGTCTAACTGTATCACTTCAAACGGATACGTTGGAGGAGCAAAATGACCAGCTGGAGTTAGAGTTCCCTTACCAGGATTATACTTCAGACAAATCATACAATGTTTCACCATGTTCTCTGCACATTTCGGAATTCCAGCATTCTGCCAAACTGGAGCCAACAACTTGCATATTCCCTTCGAACTTATGTGAGCCATTGTAACCACTGGGAGCACATAAGCATCAGGCAACAACCATTACTGGTGTTCTGACAACTCAACCCAACAACCTGTCGAATCCAACATACCCGTAGTTTCTCTCCAAACACTCGCTTCTTTCTCAGTCGCTTCAGCCTGAATCGTTTTCACACTTTCTATTGTGTCTTCACACATTCCACCAGCCATAACCCAATTAGCTGGGCCTGCAACATACATACGGCTCATCATGTCTTTCGCCGTTTCCTTCGCAACTTCATCTGCAAACGCATTCCATCGACCAACATCGTCCACAACTTTCTTATGCGCACTACACTTCATAATTGCAATCTGCTTTGGGAGAGTGAGAGATTCCAAAGGTTCATTCACCAACTGCCCATGCTGTATTTTTTTCCCATGCGAAGTAAGGAACCCACGCTCTCTCCACAAACGCCCAAAACTATGGGCAACACCAAACGCATACTAGCTATCGGTGTAAACATTCACTCGCTTTCCTTCTGACAACACGCACGCTCTAGTCAGTGCAATCAACTCTGCTGCTTGGGCAGAATTCTGTGGTATGCGTGCTGTCTCAACAACTGTATGTAAAGTTGTAATAGCATACGCTGCAGTCGTTTCATCATTCAGAAGCTTAAAACACGAACCATCTACCCATAGAGTACCATCAACATCCGTAAGGGGAGTATCCCTTAGATCGACTCTAGCTTTCGTTTCTTCCTCTGTACGAAGAAAACAATCATGCTGTTCCTGAGGATCTGTCTCTGTAGAGATCGGTAACAATGTAGCTGGATTCAGCACATTACATCGTTTAATGTGAACATGACTAGCCAACAATGTCAACTCGTAACCTGACAGACGTGCACTAGTAAGGTGCTGTGCCTTAGTCCTGTTCAATAAGGTATCCACTGCATGTGGGACCATCACAATCAACGTATTGTCCAATACCAACCCAGCAGACTGTCGAATAGAAACAGCCGCTGCAGCTGTAGCTCTCAGACAACTCGGCAACGCCTTAGCAACTGGGTCTAACGTTGCTGAAAAATACGCGCATGGACGCTGCTTGTCCCCGAATGGTTGTGTCAACACTGACAACGCACAACCTTCTCTCTCGTGCACGTACAACGTGAAAGGCTTACTATAGTCTGGAGTACCCAACACAGGAGCTGAACACAATGCATCGCGTAGTTCAGAAAAACTTTTCTGACATTCGTCAGACCAAGGAAGAGGATGTAGAGTATCTTTCAGAGTCAAAGCCAACAGAGGTTTTGCTAGCAAGGAAAAATTGGGGATCCACTGTCTACAATATGATGTAATACCTAAAAAGGCACGCACTTCTCTCTGTGTGGATGGTACATTCATTTGCGCAATCGCTTGAATTCGTTCTGGGGTCAAGCTCCTTTCCTCCTTCGACAAGAGATGACCTAAGTAGGTCACTTCTTGGCGACAATATTGCAACTTTGAAGGTGACACTTTATGATGAAGGTCAGACAAATACCGCAACAAAGAAAGAGTAGCCTCTTTACAAATCTTTTCATCATCAGCAGTAACTAACAAATCATCAACGTACTAAATAAGAGTAGCACCAACAGGTAACACAAAACCGTCAAGCTGAGTTTTCAACGCTTGACTATAGATGGAGGGACTTTCACAATAACCTTGGGGAGCTCTCTTAAACCGGAAGCTTCGGCCTCCTAATGAGAAGCCAAAAATATCCCCACTCTCCTCAGCAATAGGAATACTGAAGAAAGCATTCTTCAAATCGATAACAGAAAACCAAGCTGCCGAAGCAGGAATCAAAGTCAACAAAGCAGTGATATCAGGTACCACAGGAAACTGTGGCACTACTATCTTATTGACCTCTCGAAGGTCGATCACAAACCTGTACACAGGTGGCTGAGAAGCATCAGTACGTTTAAGAACAGGCAAAACAGGACTGTTACACACATTACCTCTCGTTTCCTCAACTACACCCTTCTCAACCAGATCATAGACAATCGCTAAAAGAGCTCTCTCACCATCGCTCGAAATCTTGTATTGGGGAATACGAGGTAGCCTAGCATTTGACTTAAGGGTGACAACATAAGGTGGAATCTGCAAAACACCCACATCATTTGGACCTGTAGCCCAAAGTGTATCAGGAAGCGAACGCAATTCCAGTGGCAAACAATCCTTAGACAAATACATTGGAGAAATCACTTTCTTACCAAGGGTAAGTTGTACTCCCGAAGGAGAACAATGCAATGTCGCATACAATCTTTTCAGCAAGTCCAAACCAAACAGATTCTCACCACAACCAGTCGTTAAAATAAGTGGAGTTTCCAATTCACAAGGGCCAATGGAAAGGGACAAAGGACTGGAAACCGGATTACGAACTGGGGCGCCTGAAAATCCTACTGAAACATTGGTCAAGCCAGACAAAGGTGCGCCAGGAAGTTTAGAGTGCATAATAGAACTCTTCATTGCACCAGTATCAAAAAGAAAAGGTTCTACCACACCTGATGTAATCACTTCAACATAAGGTCCACTCTGGTCTACTGGAACTGACACTACTCCCTCTCTTTGTCCTTGGCTGTCCTAGTTTTCATTATAACCAGAACTCTCACCTTCGACATAGTAATCCTCAACATAATACTGGGCAGGCTGACCACTCGGAACATTCTGTCTGTCAAAATAATTCGCAGAATTCTGTAGGGAAGAGGAACGCTCATTCTGAGGGATCACACCACGTCCCCTACCCCTAGGAGCTTGCTGAAAAATACCACGACCTCTCTGACCAGATACACCATTCGCACGCTGTAACAAAGCCGGGCAACTATTCTTGTAATGACCTTCCTCTCTGCAATAAGCACACTGATTAGGGCCAGGAAAGAATCGCTGAACATAAGGCTCAGGCTTCTGTAACAATCTCTGAAATTGTGGAGGTTGCTGAAACTGAGTCTGATTCTGACGAGGCGGATAAGCTTGCTGCAAAAGAACTTTCGTCTTTAACTCTTTAGTTTTCTTCTCCACTTTATCCTTCTCATATTTATCCCTATTCTCGTAATATTGTGCAGTAGCCAATATCTGGGCCGACGAAGAGACAGCCCATGAACTCTCAGAGTCCTTTAACTTATTAGAAAGTTCAGGAAGCAAATTAAAGACAAATTTATCCACAAACAACCTTTGACCACCCTCCGTACTCATATCCTGACCACTATGATCAATAAACGTCTCTTCAAACCTAGTGAAGAAATCAGATACACTCTCGTCTTTCTTCTGTTTACATGCTGCTAACTTATCCCAATTTACTCGTAAAGCGGGCATCATCGTTTTCATCAAATTAATAATTCTACCTGGTAATTCTGAAACTAGAGGTTCAGGTTTAGCACCTCCCTCCTGTCTACCATCTGCGGCAACAATATTCGCCCAGGTATCACCTAATTCAGCAGCATGATTCTCATGACGAATCTTGGCCCACAAAGGTTGGGGGACTACATTACCCATCAATGTCAGCTAAATTCATAATACACGCTTCAACTGTCTGGGACAACTCCTTGTAATAACCAGCAGGATTCTTACGAGGGTCAGGTAAGGTCTGCTTAAGAGCCAAGAGCTCTGCTCTCTTCCAAGGGACATGTACCCATATTCGCTGAAAATGCGGCAGAATAACTGGATTAGCGTTTGGGTCCCCTTCCTTCCAAATTGGGGGAACTTCTCTCATTGGATACTGTCTCGCTTTTCTTCTAACAGAAGAATCAGGTTCATACAATGTCTGAGGCGGAAGGCTAGATCTAAAAGCCAGTATCGTCTCTATGGCATCTGTAATATCAGATTCTACTATCATCCCTTTAGAAAAATCCGACTGAACATCAAGTAGTTCCTGCGGGATCAAACCCAAATCATTATCTTCCCATTCCTGACGCAAAAACATACACATCACATTAAAAACATACCTTTGCTTAGGCGGCTTCCACTGAAAGAAAACATCCATAACTGCTGGCAAATCATACCTCGGAGCATTAAAATCCACCTACGAGCCAACAAATCCAACACTGTCCGTTCTTCAGAACTAGGAAACTGACTACGACTTTGTTTACGTTCCGAAATGGTGACAACAAATTAGAGACAGTTTCTGTCATTCGTTTTTGAACAGAAGGAGAAGAAGCAGACATAAGAACAGGAGAATAAGTATTCTGAGGCAAGGAAGGTGTAGGGACAAGAACAGTAGAAATCGAAGATGCAGAATGCAAAGGAGTTTGAGGCAAAGCTGGTAGCAAAGCTGGCGACCCTAGAATGGGTTGCGCAGGAGGAGGCAAAACCATCTGTGGAGCACCGGGTGGCTGAACAACAGCAGGAGGTTGAACAACAAAGGGTGGAACAACCAGGGGTAATAGAGGCGCAGTAGCAGCCTGCACATAGGGAGGTGGCAATCTCAGTAAATGAGAGATCAAAGGATCTTTTTCAAGGTCTTCAATCACTTTTGGAGGAGAAGACGGCAAGGCCGGATAACATTTATCTATGGCCATACAATGCTGTCTATCTAAAAATCCACTTGCACGCTCTTCTCCATCTTCCTTAACCTCTTCAGTGCTGCGCGAATTTCGCTGCAGTGCTGAAGGGTTTAAAATCGTATTGGCTCATGACGGAAATGTTCCGTCATCAGCACCGGAGCACCGACGCTGATGACGGAACCGTTCCGTCATGAGCATGGAAGGGGTTAAACTGTCTAGCAGCTTATAGTACTGACATATTCTTATCTTTCCTATCTCTCTTTGCTTGTTTAATTTCTCTCTGTTTGGCTTCCTTACGCCAAAGGCGGAAAGAGTCAAACATTGCTGGCCGGGCTTTCTTCTTAAATAGCTTAACTTCTAGATTGTCTAAAATCTCTGTTTCAAAACTACCATGTGGGGCCATTGCAAAACACCATCCTTTTTAGTGTAGTGGACCCATACTTCATTATAAGTAATGGGACCCACTCCGTGTTTAGAATAGAGCTCATAAGTCGGAGTTCCAACCGGAGGTATAGGACATGAATTCTCCAATCGGGAATCCCTGGTACTACCACAAACAAACCAATTACCAAATTTACCAAGACCAGGCATCCTGCTCACTAGTCTGGTTTCAAACTTCAAAGGGAATCAAAAAATGATACACTCGTAAATATACAAGCCCTTCGGCTTTGGGTACTGCAGCAACCAAATCAAAACCAAGGAACCAAACAAAGTCGTGGGAGCGACCCACTTATACTTAACTAAATATCTGTCACGCCACCAGAAGACCGTCTATCGTCTCGCTTTACAAACATCAATCGGAGGGTCCAAGACAAGGTGACAGTCAGGGCAGCAGTCCTTCGTAGCCGTTGGAAAGCGGGAAGCCTCGCAGAAAATACCTTCGGTCCACGTCGACATGCAGGGGTCGATGTAGTGGGGGCCCTCCTCCAGAATTTCCTCACGTGGCTCCTCGCAATCTTCGGGCTTGGACCGGTACCACTGAAGTCGCCCGACGTTGGGCACCAACTGAAGAACTGGGATTTCAAGTACCCAGCGGCGCCAGGGACACGCCCAAAGTCCTCTGGGTTCCCTTGCCTTGGTATACAGAGACACTGAATACTTCTAGGTGGCGTCAGAGATCAAATTTATTAGCTGCAGCCAGTAGCAGAAATCCCAGTAATACAACACGGTGTACAACTCAAGAGACTGCTCAATTTTACTAGGGCGAGACATCCCTATTTATACACAAAAAGGTACATTTAAAATGCACGCCCCTGCACCAAAATTCAACCAATAGAAAATACATGACATCACACAGCATCATATAGTAAAGCTCATTTTACAGTGTCCCAACCCACAAGATAATATGTAGGCATATCTAAATAATAATCTGGAAGGCCCGAACAAATCCTTAATTGAAAGCGTAACCCATGAAATGAAGAAACAGTAAAGAAAAGTAGTTTCAGATAATGTGCAAGATAACAGAAACGTAAAGAAACTTAAAAGTTAACAAATGTCTTGAATGGTGATTGGGAAAGTGGATAACGATCTTGCAGGGAAATTGGCTTGGCAGGGTCAATTCCAGGTGAAAGGCCAGCTCCTGAAATTAACTCCAGCGCACGAAGGAAACCTTAGTTAATGTACACATGACCCACAAAAGGTCAGACTGCTTTGCTCGCAGACTAAATTCTGAGGCCTACGTAAAAGGCAACACCAGATGGCAGTCACGACGCATGGCAAAAACCCATGTTTAGAAAAAAAAATGTTGTGCACTTTAAAAGCACGCAAAATCACAGAACCTCAGACATTTTAGTGTTATTATTGTCTGTGACGAAGACGAGATTAAAATACGATCTACATAAACACTCATATTGCAGGCAGGTACAATTTTACAATGTCATTTAACCACTTTATAACAATAACTATAAACTGGAAATGTAATATAAATTGCCATCTAACTGGGCACCCAAAGTGCAGGCAAAGTAAATAGCCAGTATGTACAATTAACAAAATAAATAAATAAATAAATCTGAAAAGCATACTTTGTCACTCAACATAAAGGAACTATTTTTTTGCGGATATGAACAACGAGCATGTATACATGCTTTGCTCAGCCACTTAAAGTGATGGAGTCTATGTGTGAAGCAAGCAGTCTTACCCCGCTGCAACTTGCATGGGGGCGGAAGAAAAATGTGAATGTCAAATTAACAGTGCAATGGATGAAGCTCTTCTCTGTTTGTATATTATGTATGTGTTAAAAAAAAACAATAGCCTGGCAACAGAGCTAAAACTGTCGCGAAGGCCAGACCTAGAAAGTGAGTTAATGAGTAAATGAACACATTATATATCTCACAAAGAACGTTTTCTTTCATGCACAATGTTATACTGATAACACAACATGTTCGCCACCAGGCATCTGTGCAACTTCGTGTAATGGTGAAACATAGCAAAGTCTTGCTGCTCGCTGCCCTCGACACAAAACACAGTGCTCCGAATTTTTTAATTTTTTTTATGGATGAGAGCTAATATGAAACTGATGACATCACGGGAAGTGATATTATACAACACTTGGCATTGATGACTTCAAAGGCAGCCACAACTGTAAAATGTTTAAAAAAAAATTCTAAAATTAATTATACACCAAAATAAAACCAAACCAAACATTACTCCAAAACCTCAGTAGAGTAGGTAAGGAAAGAAACTGTACTGAATAGATATGAAGTCACTCACTGGAGGCCATCCATGGCTGTTCTGAGACAGGCTCGCACAGGCCGGGCTGATGACTGGGCCGAGGCAGTTCACTTAAGGTCTGAGCAGTGCACCTGGGTCCTCATCTGTGGCGGCAAGGCAGTCAGCTGCTGCCTAAATGCCTGACTGGTCAAACTGACACATGACGTGGATACCACACAGGAGTCGAAGGCTCCGACCACTGGACCACGACTGGCTTTCTCGCGCCTACTCCTGCACCACTGCAGTGACGCTGCATGTTGTTGACCTACTCAGGCTGCCTCTAAATGTTTGAACATATTAAGATGACGTATGCTCACCACATGCACAGTACAGTGAGTATATGCGGCCTCCGGCTATGTCTGGCTGGCAATCTGCGCTCTTCCTCGAGCCAGCACGGCTGCGGGGTTAGGTCACAACGCTCAACTGTGCGTGCGAATCGTCCCTCTTAGTGTGACAGCTGACTCAAACGAATATGCACTGTTCTCGCGCGCCGGTGCGCCAGACTTTGTCTCTGAAAACACAGCCTAAAGTCTCCAGCAAACTCACACGCATAGTGCCAAACAGGACTCCACCCTTAAACCAGTGAGAACCACCACGAGGCACTACATAGAACTCGCGGGCTTGGCCACGATAATTGAAGAGTTATGGGCTTTGGTGCTCGTAACAGACACCAATAGGCCATAGGCGGAGCTACGCGACCGCCTATGACCTATTGCGTGTTCTGTTCAAAAACAGCACGCACGCAAAGCTCAATCAAAATGGACCTAGGAAATGCACACGCACGAGCTGTGTGGAATTTCAAGGTCCATTTTTAAACCCCTACAAAAGGGCGCTTCGTTTCACTTTGCGAGCCCTAAAAAGTAGGAAGCTCACTAGGCCAAGCACTTGAAAGAAGTCTTGAACAGACCAGAACAAACCAACAAAGCGTACATCAAAGAAGCAGCACCACAGAAAGAAGAAATTGTTACAGTCATCTGATCTCTCAAGAATGGATTAGCTCCTGGGCAAAACAACCTGAATGCAGTTCTGTTCAAGGCAGACCCCGAAATATCAGCCAATGTCCCCCAACCACTGTTTACATCGATTTAGGAGAGAAAGAAAGTACCAGATGACAGGAACCAAGGCATCATTGCAAAGACGTCAAAGAAGAAGCATTAGCCAACTGCAGCAACTGGTTTAGAGTAGAATCCTGACGACAAATCATTATGCATAGCACTTGTGATGCCGTGGACAAGCAGTTACGGAAAGAACAGGAAGGGTTTCAGCAAGGGTAGAGGGCGTGTTGATCAATCCTTGCTCTATCCAACATAATAGAGAAGTCCACAAAGGGGCAGAGACAACTGTGCTTCAGCTTCATTGATGGTTCAGAAGGCCTTTCACAGTATCCACCATTAGATCCTCTGGGGTATACTGACAGACGATGGCACAACATAGCAGATACGGCTTCTCTGATAACTTTAACTACATGGTGGGAGATAGTAAGCCTAGCTTCGAAGTAAAAACAGATGTAAGACAGGGATGCATGATGTCAGCTCTGCTCTTCAACATAGTAATTAACTGGGTAATGTGAAGCACAACTGAAGACCAATTGAGTGGAATTAGATGGGCTTTTTCTCTACATAGGCGGACCTTGACTATTTGGATGGCCTAGCCTTGCTCCCTCACACACACACCAGCAGATGCAGGGAAAGCACTCTCACCTCAACATCTACACACAGCAAGTGGCCTGATGATCAACATAAACAAATCAAAAATCATGCCAATCAACATTCCAGACCCTTCATGACTCAAGGTGGATGTAGAGGACTAGCCATGACTGAAGAGTGCACCTACCTAGTTAATACTATCAGACATGATAGAGGGGCAGGCTGTGACATCAAGAGAAGGCCAAACAAGGCCAGGAATGCATGTTCAGGATGCTTAACAATGTTTGGAGGTCATCTCAGCACAGCCCCAAACCAAACTGATACTTTACAGATGTTCTGTCCACACTCTTGTATGGATAAAAAGGCTGGCAGATGATGAAATGTGACATCACCAAACTGCCATTGTTCCACACCTGTAACCTGAGAAGAATCTTGTGCATTTTCTGGCCGCTAGCCATCTCCAACCAGGAACTGCTCACCAGATGCAAACAAGAGTGCACGGCCACCATCATTATGAGAAAAAGATGAATATGGATAGGACACACCATCAGAAAATAACAAGACTCCACCACAAGAACACCTCTCCACTGGACCCCAAAAGTCAAACAGAAGAGATGCAGGCCAGAGATTACCTGGAGGCAAACTGTGGAAATAGAAATGGAGACGACGAACCACAGATGGGGCACCATACAGAAAAGTGTCCAAGACAGGCAGAAGTGGAGGTCCATCGTTGCTGCCATGTATGCTAGTTGGCATAACAGGCAGTAAGTAAATAAGTAAGTAAGGGGCAGAGAAAAAGGGAGGTGGAGAAAATTGGGCAAGGAAGATATGCACTTAGGTGTATAGAGTAGGGAAGTAGATAGAAAATAATGTGACAAAATATAGTACCTAAGTAGATCGTTATTTATGGAGGTTTCACCTTTTCTAGGTACAGGCGAAGTTTATTCCACAATATTCTACAGGAGGTAGCACTGACATTTTCATCATGTATGATAATATTGGCACTTCTGTTATAGCTCACCGTGGCCCATCATGTATGGTACAGGACATTATTGATATTTTCCCATCCTGAAAGAGCAGTTTTAATTCCTGTTACAATTAGCACATCATGTAAGTGGTAATCCCATATTCTAGGTATAAGGTTAGGTGTACTTACTAATGAGCCTAAAGTGACAATTATGTGATTGAGAGTAAGAGTACTCTTGAATATTTTGTTTATGGTTCATTTTATGTGTTCCCAGTATGGGCGAATATGTGTACAGTAAATGATAAGGTGCTCTAAATCTCCTGAGAATTCATTACAATGCCAACAAAGGTTTGAGACTACCAGTCCCAGCTTGTGCAGTCTTGTATACATCAAAACAGATCTGCAAATGGTCCAGTATTTGCATTGTGTGATCAATGGGGTATTTTGTGTCAAGGGAGAGATTCACTGACTTTTTCCCATATTGTTGGAGAATGAGTAGGTATATTATTTCTGGTGTAGGAGTCTGTTCACCTTTTCTGGATGTGGGAGTTGTCCGTGCTATCATGTTTATCTAATAGTCATAAATTACAGAAGCAATATTGCTTTTGTTTGACCTAGGCTCATGTAATTTCACACAATATGGACTTTGTATGATATAGACTCACGTAATTTCACACAACATGAGGCATGTGTTTCCCGGATTGTCTAAATACAACCTTAATGAAATTATAGAATTCAGATGTCTAACAATGGGGTACTTGGCAGAACTTATGTAGTCTCAAACAAATAAGATACCGGAGGATGCCGAGGTTCCCAGATGACCAGCTTTAAATTTATTTTAATGTACGATGTAAACCAGATTGAAGACATATCAGACCTCTATAGTTTCTTTTGAAAGCATTGGTCAAGTGTTTCATGGCCAATATTGTATTTGTTTAAGATAAAGTACAAGTGAAAGCCCCTAAAGTGTTTTTTAGGTGTACTTACTAGAGAGAGAGGCTGGACCAGGTCAGCTTCAATGCCCACCATAAGGGACAGCAGGGCAGTGTCGTATTGAGTCAATGAGTGCGTTGTCTAGCAAGAAAAGCTGTTTTCCATGACTGAGCCCATGTTAAGAAGTATGACAGCCCACACTGGTGAGGGTGAGGGTGAGGAGGCCAGGCCCACATCATACCCGGAAAGCACCTAACATGGGACGTTACTTAACAAAGTTTGGTAAAACGAGACCACATATACATGTATTTGTTTTAAGTTTGCATAGTGAAATTCTGGCTCTCTTATCCTTCCAAATAAAGTTAGAGATAACAAAGCTTTCAGAGACTTTTATCAGGAATGTACCAAGGATAAAATTGCCACCATCATCAATGCTGTCTCTATACATCCCGTCATGCAAAATATATAGCGAGCATTCTTCTAATAGAATGTTTACTTGGACAAGGCGCCTGAACTCAATATGAGATATCTTTTCCCCAATGTCTTTTTTTAATTCAATACACATCTATTGTAAGCAAAGAGGGTGCCATTTTATATTGGATTGTTGACCCATGTGAGGGAAACAAAGTAGATAAAGTGGAAGGATTTCTGTTTTTTCCCTGTTTAGAGAGTAGCCAGAAATTAATGCATACTCATTAATCAGACTCAGTATTTCAGGAATTGCCTTATCTGCATCACTACAGAATATCAGAACATCATTCGATTACGCGGTCAGTTTTTGTTCACCTGAGGGGAAGGAGATACCCTTGATGAGAGCATTATTGCCTGTGGTGTGGAGCAGCGCTTTTATGGTGAGGAGGGATAGCAAAGGGATAATGTGCAGCCCTGCCTGGTGCCTTAAGGAAGAGAAAATACCTTTGATATCAGTCCTATTTTAATATGAGTCAATTGTCTGAGTATAGGGAAATGGCCGTGTGAGTAAAGTAAGATCCCAAGTTGAAATTCCCTAGTTTTGTATTCAGGAATGGCAAGGAGATCTCACCAAATGACTTTTCTGCATCTAGTGCCATGGCCATGGAGTGGTTGATAATGATTTTGCCTTGTCACTGATGTGGCTAAACAACTGTATGCTGTCTGCAGCAAGTCTACCCTTCATGAATCCTGGTTGAGCGGGGGAATCAGGGAGGAAAGCCTTTTCTCTATTCGGAGTGCTGATATTTTGGCATATATTTTGTAATCAGTGCTAAATAATGACATTGGTAGGTGGTTTTATGTTCCAGTGAGTCCTTACCCTCTTTGTGGGTCACCACAATATAAGTCCCTGAGGCACAACCAGCAATTTTACCAGATGATTTGAAATATATGAATAGGTCCCAAGGGTGAGGTAACAGTATGTCTTGACAGACTTTTTAAAAAGTTGCTGAAAAAACATTAGGCCCATGAGCTTTCCTACATTTGAGGGACTGATGGCGCTTAGCATTTCCTTTCCTTCAATCTCTTCGTTAAAGTCTTTATTGGAAATATCAGTAAGCCTTGGAAGATTTAATTTATGAAGGTATCTTTGGCATAGATCACTATTACTAACTGACTTTGGGTTATAAACCTCAGCATAAAAATCTAAGAAAGAGTCCAAGATCTCATTAGTGTACTATATTATTGGGCATTTTTTAACTCTAATTGCTGGTAATTAGACTTCCCTGTTTGCCTATTTTTGAAGTAATTGCTAAGTGTTTCCCAGCTTTTTTCGATCCAAGAGGTTTTTATCTTTAGGCGTGTTTGTTCAGGCATGTGCTCTTTCACTATAGATTTTGTTGAATTCATATTTAGGAGGATTATTTTGATGGTGATACTCCCAAATCGTTTCTGAGCTGACATTTAGTGGTCGATTACAATGAGTGTTGGAAAACCTCCAGACCTCAGATCGGAGGCTTACTGACACTCATTGTCGGTTTCACTTTCGACTGCCTAATTACAATCAAGGCGGTTGGAATTCAAACTGGCCGCCCGGTCATTCCGTCTGGATTCCGAAAGGCTCAGGGAGCTCATCGGCCAGTCAGAGACCAGCCCATAATCCCAATTGACAATGTTTCCACCGTTGGGATTACGATGCTTGGTTTCCCACATCCTTTCTATGCATGGCTTTCCCACATGGAAAGGATGTCGGCAAGCGAGTTTGGGGGTGCCGAGCAGGGCCCCCTTTGCCTTGAAAACTCTGGTTGAGGGCCGAGGAGGCACATACGGAGCCCCTAGGTTGATCCCTGCATCATGTGGCAGGCACTTTGATGTGCCTGCCATGCATTGGAGGTATGAACACAATCTCCCATTTCTCTATGGGAGCTTGTGCTACTGCCAGTTTACGACTGTAGCGCAAGTTCCCATTGAGAATTGGGAGTATGCGACTGCACCATGTGCGGTCGCATTATAATTGCTGTGTCGGGCCTGCAGACCAGAGGTTGGTCAGTCCCGAGACCGCGACTCCACTGACCGACATCACAATCGGGTACTTAGAGTATTGTTGTCCTGAAAAAAATGAATCAAGGCCTTATGAATGTGCCTGCACCTGGGTATAGATGCTGGAAGTAAAGGTGCAGGAAAATAACAATGCTCAAGTTTGGAAGGTCAATGAGCAATAAAGATGCCTTTCAATCTTGTCTTCATCTTGTTAGGTTTGCTGAGCGTTCAAGGACAGAAGTCAATTGTCAGTCTGTGTCTTCTGTCAAATTGCTGCTTATTTGTTTAACACGGAGATTGGTGTTTACTTTTCATCCCATAACTACAAAGTGAGAGGACTTTGGAAAGTGAACAATGTGACAATCTTGCTGGTGGCTGTAGGATGTTATTTTTTTCAACACAACAACATTTAAATAGCTGCAAATAGACTGCACAAATATTTTAAAATATATCGGCAGGTATAAAAGTACAAACTAGACACCTTTTTGTAATTCTAAAGTGTGATGGAAACAAACATTTTAAGGAGATCAAAACAAATCAAGATACTTTACTTAGTGATGGGCAAATAATAATTATTTACTAAAACCAGATTCCACACGTCGTTTGTGAGCGATATATCTTTATCAGTAAACATGCTTGTGAGTGCACATTTGCTGGCCATTTCAATGAAAATGTGCTGTCTGTAAATATGCAGTGCACTACCAAAACATGCTTAAGTAATATATTTGTGACATTGTGCTTCAAAACGCGCCACCGGCTATATACCACACCCTTACCACTCTCCTGCTGAATGGGCATAGGCTCAGTTGTTACACTTGTTCATGGGTAGGATTTTTCATAGCCTAACTTAAACAGGAAGGGAACAGTGTCATGATTCGTCAGCACCAACCTCGACTATGGCAACGCACTATACATCAGAACCCCTCAGAAATTCCAAAAGAAACACAAAGGAATTCAGAACTACGCTGCCAGACTTATCCTGGACATTCCTAACTGCAGCCACATCTATGGGCACCGTGGAGACCTCCAAGGGCTACCAATCAACAAGAGAATCATCTTAAAGCTCCTCACACACACCTACAGGGCCCTCCACAACATCGAACCTGCATACCTCAACCACTGCCTTACCTTCTACACTCCCACCAGACAACTCCGCTCCTCCCATCGGGCCCTAGCCACCATTCTACAAATCCACAAGACCACAGCCAGAGGTATATCCTTCTCCGACCTCACTGTGACGACCTGGAACTCTCTTCCTCTTCAACTCAGGCAGTCACCCTCATTGCCTCAATTCAGGAAGGACCTCAAGACCTGGCTCTTTGACTGAACTGGCAATCTAGCTTTCGATTGAACCCCTCCTCCCCAGCACCTTGAAACCCTAATGGGTGACTAGCCACGTTCTATAAGAACCCTGATTGATTGACTGGCTCAGGAGATAGGGAGGTGAGGCTGGAGGGGTGAATTGGTCAAAACTTCCATGCATGCTCTCACAGTCACAAGTGTTCATCGACAGTGAGAGTCATGCGTGGGAAGATGCTCATGATAGACAGTGAGTCACTGAGTCATGCAGGGTGCAGCTTGGCAACGTGCATCATGGAAGGGTCACCAATAATGCGCAGTTTAAGTTAAAGTCTGTTACGCTGGCGAGCCGCTTAATCATACCATCACTGTAAAGTGTTGCTTCCATCTAGTTCAACAAGGGCTGGCCAGTGCAAGATCTCATTGACCTACTACAATCAATACCTGTAGGATTGGTGCCTCCACACCTCAAGTCTTCCTCCATTACCATCAAGAGGAGGGGCACGAGCCATGAGCACACCAAGAATCCCCAAGTGCCATTCCAACTTGGCAACAAGCAGCTGGAAGGATAAAGAATGAACCCTACCCTTAGATGCCAGGCCAGGAGATCAATGTGCAGAGATAGGCCGCAGCGGTGATACTCAAAATCTATATGGAACTTAGAACATGTGCCCACTCACATCGAGGAATCTGTTCTGGGGCCTCAGACCTCAGTGTTACCCCCTAACACTCACCGGGCTCATTGTGGGATTAGTAGCGCCTCCCGCAATGGTTACATGACTTGTAAAACAATTTTACAACTCCTAACCATCACGGGAGGCGCTACAGAAAATAAACCCAAATCGCTAGAAACAACGCTCATAGGAGATGCAATCAGTGAGAGTAATTCAGAGCCTTCTACCAGACATGTGGTTGGCTTTGAGCTTGTATCTGAATGGGCTATTGTCAGGATTATGGATGGTTGAAAATCTTGAGAAAAGCAGTGTTTAGGTACGTTTCATTTAGTAATTTCAATAGTGATTTCCCACACTGGCTAGAAGTTTCCATAATTTACTACCTGAAGGTGTGGTCGGAATCAACAGTTTAATTCCACAAGATTCGCTGAATATTGTTGAGAGACAAGCTGAAAAAAAAAATATTTTTTTCCTTTGGCTTATTGACAACCAATCATGAACTTCACTTAGCTACTTGTTGTTTGGCAGTTCAGTTCAGTCTGAATGTAGTTTTAAGATGATGAGTGGGTAGTAGTCTTTCAAGGGTGTGTTTCGTTACCTATATACATGAATTATTTTTATGTGTGATCCTCAGACAGGTTTTTTGTTTCCGCTCCTTCTTTTACCAAAGTAAAATATGTGGCTGCTGATCCTTTATTATAAGATGATCATTTTAGGGGCACAAGTTGCCTTTTTATGAATTTCTGCACAACTTTAAATTGTATTACTAACTCACTATTCATAACACCATTACTAAACTAACAGTGGCCTAGATCAGGTTGAATGATTCAAAAGATTTAGATCGGCAATTCAAAATGGTTGAAAAGATATGTACTCTCTCTAGAGAAAATGTTGTTTCTAGCTCAGCCTGGCTCAGTTTCTAAGCTCAAACTATAGAATAATAATAAGTAACTACACAGCCAACACAGCTGAAAGAATGTGCCAGCATGGTGACTGGGGATCATGGACAAACCTGTGCTAAAACCGTGCACGTGCCTGTACAGCAAGCGAACCTGTCTATGAAAACAGAGTTTTTATGAGCTGTTGGCAATGCTATAGTAGCAGAGGTTAAAAACAGCATCATGTTGAAGATGATTGGGTGGAGGCATTGGAGTCCCCGTGCAGCGCAGCGATAGCAACCGCCTGCGACTCATCCAATTTAAATATCTGCATTGGGCCTACTACACTAGATACAGACCATGGCGCACTGGACTGATTGCATCCCCAAATTGCTTATGGTGTGGGACAGCGGAGGGTACCTTCCTACATAAGGTGTGGGTGTGTCCAACATTATTGAGCTTTTGGAGAGGATTGACCAATTGCCTGTCTGAGGTTCTGGGGTGGGATGTCCCGCTTTCTCCAGGGCTTAGACTTCAACACAGCCAAGGCCCGTGGAGGGAGTTACGGTGGGGCAGGGAGGCGGGGAGGGGGAGGGGCAGGGTGGAGGGTGCTAAAAACCGGCATATGGATAATTGAAGGTAAGTAAACAATTTAATTAATAAAACAAATTTGGTAGCGCGCCTTGCATTGCATTCCCGCCCCTCCCCCTCCCCGCCTCCCTGCCCCACCGTAACTCCCTCTACGGGCCGCGGCTGCTTCAACATGAGCCTGGAAATCCCTTACTTTGAGGCGAGAGGGTGCCCTTAGAAACATAACATTTGGAATATATGGGCAGAGTACAGAGGGTTGTATTTGGAACCACCGCACAACGTTTCTACTATCGAAGAATAATTGTAATGACTGTACTGAGCTGGGACGTAAACACTATTGATATTAGTCATGGTTCTGGGTGGCTTGGACCCTCCCCATACATAAGATTTATTTACTTCTCATGCAGATATAGTGTGGCACTGTTTTTCGTTTTTATAAAAAAGTTATTCCGTTAAATGTTTCCTTTAGAAACGATGCTATTATATCATTGAAAATGTGTATATCATTAGCTGTCAACATGTATACGTATTGTTGGTGCCCATTGGGACATCAATCTTGCATCGGCTATGAACAATAAAATTACATTTTGAAAAAGAATTAGCATCCTGTACCCTGTTTAGGTCATTCATTGATATATCCTTTAATTGTTAATTGTTTTGCAGTCTTTACGTTTCTGAGGTGTTCATTGTATTTTCATATCAATGTAGAGGCACAGCTGTTAATGGTGCAGAAGGTTCAGTGGCACCTTGACTCAGAGGACTGAAGGTCGATTTAAGTATGACCTATATTTTCTATTTTACTACCAAATAAGTGGCTTGTTTTACTTGCTTTCTTTAGGGCCCATCCCATGGTCTCCTTACTACTCCAATGTACCCACGCCACATTTTTCACCACCACAAGCACACAATGAGAAAAGATGGATTTTAAACTTTATCTGTTTTTTATGTCTTTAAAGGGGATATAGAGTTAAGCCTGCACAGCTGGACACTGTAATGATTGTTTCCTGTAACAACACGTGGCATGTGACCTTTCTGAGTTTGCTCTGGATGGATGCCTTGCGCGTGATGCTTAGGGGCAGAGGATATAGGAGAGGGGCTTAGAGTAAAACGCTGTCTCTATAATTGCCCAAAGGGACCGACCATTTGCGAAAAGTGTGTACTAAATTGCCTCATGAAATTCTACAAGATCACACAAGCCTCCGCAGTGCTGATAAATGAGGGCCGCACAGCTGGATACAGTGATGATTGTTTCCAGGAACAACAAGTGATGTGATCTTTGCATTGCTTGAATGCACTTGCTGTTTAGGGGCTTAACTTGGCACATTTCTCTCTCTGGCCTCTACCTCGATACTCAGATGGTCATAATCGCCTGAAAAGTCTCAACCCTGTGTGTCCTATTCGTACCACCGTGCACAGGCATAATGCGCCGACTGTTAGCAACATCAAGGGCAAATATTATGTCTCGTCCCAACTCCCTCAATGCATGTCAGCACAGATATATAGAAAGGTTGTGTTTCTGTGGCCAGAAATTGGTCGTTGCAGACGTCGACTTGCAATGCAATGTCTTTACTTTGTACGGTGCATATTTTGAACTGAGTCGCCTCCAGGCGTTTATAACGGGCCACCATTGAGAGCTCTGGAGCAAAAGCTTAAGGCAGAGCAAATTTCTCACGGTGCCTGTCATTGTGGCATAAAGGTGTTCACAATACGTGGTTATCCAATCCTTGGCTTCTCTGCTGAACAGAGCAATGGTCACGTATTGCAGTTACAGTTGAGATTCTTTGCAACTGTGTGTGAAGGAGGTTTTGGTGATGTAGTGGACCAGCAAGGGGAGCTAAGGGAGTTCCAGCAGCATGAGGGTGATATGACCATATGTCTTTGTCGCCTGAATGAAACATAAAGTGCCTTGTAGGGTGCCCTACTGCCGTTTAATATTTATTGATTGCTGTCTCACTGCGTCCAGTCAGACAAATCACAATAACTGTATTCCCTCAGTAGATTACATTTGTAAAGGTATATCAATAAATAAAGAAATCTGTGAGGTACTCAGTGCATTATAACCTTAAAGCCTGTTTGAAGTTCTCAGTTTATACTGCATATGGAGCTCCCAACGTCATTATCATATGAAATCAGTTTATTGATATCATAACTACAATTTCACAATTGCTTTATTAACCTACTTGCTTTCTCAAATTTGCTTGAAAACGCGCAATTTGCCCACTCTTTTTTCATAATGTTCTTGTGGGGATAACCCGCCCAACCCCCCCCCACCCCCCCCTTATGACAGTCAAGCTCGCCTGATCGCCATACGGCACTCATACTGAACTTTTACGCTTCACCACTTTCAAATGTCACCAGCCGCCACTTCTGTTAATGTTATTTCATTTTAAGTGATGGACCCTCTGAGTAGGTGTTATGAACCTCCAAGGTGCGAGGACCCCAGGTTAAGAACCGCTGGTCTATAATGTTTCCCAGAATGCTGAATCCTTCTTCACTGTTACCCATCTAAAATGTTATGTTTTATTTAGGTTCTAAACCTCTCCAGCTCGGGGAACAAGCTTTTCGAATTATGCTATTTTAAACATATATATAATCATGCACTGAAGGAGGCAGGCTCCAGCTCCAAGGCTGAGCATTTTTTACATTACAGGGGAGCCCAATTTCACAGCAGTGGAAAACAAACTTTGCTTCTCACTGCGGAGATTTATTTGAAGTGAATAACACTATTTTGAAAAGCTTTTTGGGAAATTGGATGAGTAGGTCACAAATATAACTGGACCATTTAATTGAAGAACACACATGGCCTGGGGCATTTTAAGGACCTTGACTGCTGGGTGGATTGGTACAATGACACAGAGCTATCCACCTCCAGTTTGTAATGGCTTGGCTATTGGAAACAGAATACAGCACCATTCACCTCTAGAACATAATAGGGCAGGTAATTGGTGCAGCAACCCAGAACAATTCACTTAGAGGTTACAATGGTTCCAGAGATTCCGCCAGTGATAAAGAATCTTTAACCTTCATTGTTCACAGGATTAAAGCAGTAACAAAGGGACTTTCACTTCTAGAATATAATGGACTGGTGAATTGGTGGAGTGACCAGAGTATTTGACCTCCAGGATCAGTGCTAGTTTAGGGTGGTGTGACCGGTGCAGCCGCATCTGGGGCCTCATTTATGAAAAGTGACGCATCGCTGCGTCAAAACAGCGATGCGTCACTTTTCACTGCCCCCTCCTTGCGACACCAATGATGTGTCATATTTACAATATGACACATCATGGCGCAAGGAGTTACATATACATCAGTATTTCTGACGTATCTGTATGGTGCAAAAGTGACGCATTGCTGGAGTGTGTCACAAAAGTGACGCAACTCCAGCAATGTGTCCTTTCACATGTGAAAGGGCCTGCGTCAGACGTACGCCTGCTGTGAGGAGGCGTAAGAAATTGACGCATTTGTGTCCTAGAAGTGGCGCAGTGAAATCTTATAGATTTCACTGCGTCATTTCTATGACCCTTTCTTGCATCAGAACGCCCCCCCTGCATACATTATACCTGGCGCAGGTATAATGTGGCGCAGGGGTTTACAAAGTGACGCATCTACCTAGATGCGTCACTTTGTAAATATGGCACAACAAGGCGCATTTTTTACGCCACTGGTGCGTTACAAAAAGGGACGCACCAGCGGCGTAAAAGTGACGCACAGCCTCATAATTGAGGCCCCAGGCTCTTAGTTCAGGCGGCGCTGTGTTAGGAAATAACTAATGAGTTTAAGCTGCTGCAGAGTTCCTTGTGGGTTCAGCAGGTTTTGGGCACAAATAAAAATGTTAAGATAAAAATGGTGAGTGATGTTCCTGCTAGAGAGAGGTTGGAGTTTAGTCTAGTGGAAGTTTTGATTCATCATAAAGTAGCGCAGAGGGTTAATATACCTGTGGAAAAGCACGTGTACCATATAGATAACAGAACTACACATTTATGATTAGATTTGATTTAGGTTTTATAGAGCGCAAACGAATACGGCGTTAAATAACAAGTAGACAGATAGACCAAAATTATTTTTTACAAAAAAAACAGGTTTTTAAAAGTTTGCGAAAACTAAAAAAGAGAAAGCAGATTTTATTTCCAACCGAAGCAGAAGTCTGGTTCCGGGCAGTGCAAACCACAAAGCTCCTACCTCCCAAGGAAGAGAGTTTGTAGCATGGCACCACTAGATTCCTAGCTGTGCTAGATCTAAGAGAGCATTTGGGGACATACTTTCTACGTTTTTCTCTTAGAAAAGCAGGGCCACATCCCTGAAGCGCTCTGTTGCTAATGCAAAGCACTTTAAACAGTATCCCACGATGCACCGGAAGCCAGTGTGGACTCAACAAAGCTTGGGAGGCAGAGTGGAATCTCCGGATTTTCATCAACATCCTAGCAGCAGAATTCTGGAGAATCTGCAATTTTTTCAGGGGTGCTTTTGGCAGATTTACATCAAGTCCATTGCAATAGACTGCCCTGGACATTACAAGGGCCAAAGCTACTGTTTTCAACAGATTCGGAGGAAGAAACAGAGCTATTTACCTGATCATACAGAACATTAGGATAGCTCAATCAGGTACTGTTTTTGTCACAGAGATCCTTTTATTACTTTCAGTTCATCAGTTACAATCCTAGTATAGCACAGCGAGCTATGAACTGTAATCAAAGAGATGCATGCAAGTTATGGTATATGTAGTACATTATGTTTTTCCCCCAGTCTTTCATTAACCTAATATTGCTAAAAAAGGGTTGGCTTGAATAGAAATACATTATTTTTTAGTAAAGCTAGCCCCAACCGTTTTGGTATGTTTTAAACCCTATGTTTGTGCTTCAGCATACCAAACACTCTTAAAATGTACTGCCTATTATTATGAATGACATGTGACTCCTACACCTTTAATCCTCATTGCCTTATGTAACGTTTCTTATACACTGACTTACACATGTATGATTCTGAGTTTGTGTGATGTAAAGTGCTCTGACATACTATACTGGTATGAATAGCGCTACATAACAAATGAAATGCATTTGCGACAGGGGCTATGGAGAGGTGAGGGGCAGAGTTGAATGGTAGTAGCAAAAAGAAGTTGGTTATGGGGGTGGGGAGCGAAAAGCCTGTCGCACTGGGTGCCACCAGCTAAAGCCGGCTCTGTCTAGGATATTATGGCCAAGGTTACTGGAAGGAACACAAAACGTCTTGCCTGCTGGAGATTCTAGTTCAAGGCATTAGTTCATTGGTAGAGATTTCCATATGAAGGAACTAATGTTTTACCAGAGTAACAAGGGACATATCGTCCTATGTACATTGATGGGTGATCCAATTGCTCAGATGAATGGAGACCTTGGCCTCTGCTCCACATCCACGAAGCACCCCACATTTTTAGAGATCCTACTTAACTGGTGGAGATCTGTGTGGCGAAAGTGCACCCTGACCTGCAGTGCTTAATTTGGGCCAATGCTTGCAGGTAGAGTATAGTTCATACAAACCAACAGATCTGATTCAGAGAGAGGGACTCCTGATTTATGAAGCCAAAAATGCCATTATTTTGGCAGTCTCACACCTGAAATTTCCTCTCCTTCAATAGAATTCAGTGGGAAAATACATTCGGCTGCATATTTTTTTTAACCTCCCACTTTCCTCTTCTGAAATGTTGACCTATAGGCCACTGAAACTTATTTGTGGGCACAGGCACTTGTTTTGCATCATCAGAGTTTGACCCAAAACAAGATAGAGAAAAAGACAAAAGGGGGAAAGAAGGATGAAGACAAAGGCAGAAAAACAACAACAAAGGAAGAAAGCAGGATCGAAAAGTTCATGCAAGAATAAATTTGAGGGGCAGGAAGTGCCTGGTGACGGATTTAGAATGCATAAGGGATACTCAAGACTATGCAGCCTCAGTGGTGGCTTCCGTTTAAAAAATATGTTGGGGCGCGATCGTGGCAATGGGGCTTTGCGGGGGGTGGCCGACCGGAGGGAGGCTCGCCCCCGCGGGGAGTTTGGGGCCCCGGGAGGAAGGGTGGGGGGAGGAATTAGAAGGGACACAGGAAGGGACCTTGGGCTGGTTGGGCTTGTTGGTGGGTTTTGGGCTACTTTTGGGCTATGAGAGGTTAAAAGCGGCCATTTTGGGTCACTGTGCACCATTTCGTGGGACAGTGACCCAGCAGCCGGGGGGCATAGTCTAGCGTTGTTAGTGGGGACTGATTGAGATTGTAAGGGTCGTTTAGTGATAGCGGTAGTGTAGGGGGGCGATAGCGAGGTTTTTGGACAGTGACAGGAGGTGTGCGACGGGCCGAGGTTGGTGATTGAGAGGTGGCGGGACGACGGTGGAGGTTACCTGTGGGCAGATGTCGGCGGAGGCGATGGCGGATCCCCGGGTTCGGGAGGCGTTGCGCCTTCTAGGCGAGGCGGGCAGGACTGACCTCCTGCGCAGCGATGTCCGGGTAAGGCCACCGTGGCGCGCTGCAGATGGCGCCGCGGCGGCAGTGGCGGCTTGCGAGCCTCCGCGTTCGCGTGCATGGAAGGGGGAGGGGGCGGGAGCTGCAGGAGGAGCGGCGCGAGGTGGCGGTCGGCGGGCGGCTGGGGCGCCGAAGAGGGGAGGGGGACCGGGTCTGAGGCGCGGCGGCCGGAAGAAGGCGCCGCTGGCTTTTGTTGAAAGTGCGGAGGGCCTGGGGGGGGCGGGGGTAGGCGGGGGGGGCCTGTGGGGGCGGCGGGGAATTCGGTGGGGGGGAAGGGCCTTGACGGGGGAGAAGGGAGTGGAAGGGAGGTCCACGTGGCGAGGCGATGCACCAAGAAAGGGGGGGCGGCGGGGGGGAGAGGGGGACATGCACCGAGTGGAAGCGGAGGGGGGGTGCATGGTTTTGGGGAGGATGCAGGGGGGGCGGGGAGATGGCAGGGAGGGGAGGATGGAGGGGTGCCTGGGAGGGTGGCCAGCGGAGCGATGGAGGAGGGGGGGACAGGGGGGCAGGGAGAGGCGGGGGGGGGAATCGCCGCTTATGATCGAAGACTCAGAGGAAGGGGAAGGGGCCGGAGTAGGGGGTGAGAGCGAGCTGGAGGGGGGGTCTTCAGCAGATGAGGACATGGTTCCTCCCAGTAGGAGGGGCTCGCCGCGGGGCGGGGGCGGGGTGTGGGGCAGGGAGGGGGTGCGAGGGGTGGGGGAGGGGGGCGGAGCGGGGGTCCAGGGATGCCTCTGGGGTCGGGGGCGGACGAAGGATGGGGGAGGGTGCGGGGGGGTTTCAGTGGGGGGGGCCACGGGGTGGGGGGTAGTAGGGGGTAGCGGGGGGAGATGTTGGGTTGTGGGGAGTGTGGGGGTACAGGGGAGGGCGCGTGGAACAGACAGGGCGGGGCGGGGAGCTGGGGGTGGGGGGAGGGTGGGTGGGGGGGTCGTCCAGCGCGGCGAGGAGGGCATTCTGCGGCAGGGGGGAGAGGTGGATGGGGAGGCGACGGAGATGGTTTTGCCCCGGCATGCTGGACTTCCCCGTTTTTCTCTTGGCAGGAGCAGTGGGGCAGGGGCTCGGGTGAGCAGCATGCGGCTCCACCCCGCCGAGTGGATGGGCCGGCTCTGCCTAGTACGGGCGGTCGCGCTCCAACGAGGGACCATGTGTGTACGGACGGCGGATGGCTGGGTCATAGGTCTCCAACACCCCCCTCCCGATGGGTCGATCCGGCCGCCGGGGGACGGGGATGGAGCAACGATGTGGCAGGTTACTCTGATTACCACCCGGAGGGTAGGAGGAGAGTGAGTGTGGATTTGGGAACATTGATGACGGCGTGCAGGGAGAAGGCGGGTCTAAGCAGGGTGTCCACAGGAGGGGTCTTGGCAGACGGCGAAGGGGGTGGAGAGATGGAGTCGGAAGAGGAGGGGGAACTGCGGGAGGGCGGGGGGGAGGCCAGTAATGTTGTTGGCAGTGTTTTACAGGTATGCCCCCGGCAATTGGTGCCGCTTGTGACGGCCCCCCCAGCGGAACTGGTTAGGCGGCGGGATCCGGTGAGGACGCCAGCCTTGACGCCAGGTAAGACCAGTACGGGGTCGGGGAGTGGCTTGGGCGTGCCTCATGGAGGCAAGGCGGGTGGGGGTGTGGATGGCGGTTGCCAAGTGTCGGTGGGGACGGATGCTGGGGGAGGGGATGAGGTGAGTTTGGTGAAGGGTAGGTATGTGATAGATGCCGGGGTGTGTACGGAAGCGGATAGCATGGCGTCGGTGAGTACGGGGACGGGCGAGGCGTCTGGCGGGTCGGCGGCGGCGGGCGCCGGGGCGAAGGAGAGCTGTGAGGTGCCTGTCAAGAAGCTGCCGTATATGGGGGTAGCGAAGCCACTGGGGGCACATTTGTCAATGGCGACTAGGGAAAAGATCTGGAAGGGGGAGTATGTGGAGATTTTGAAGTTGCTACACCGGGAATTGATGGCCAAGGAGGGTTCAAAGGAGGAAGAGCAGGAATTGGCGAGGCGGCCGAAAGTGCCGGTGACCATCGAAAATTGGTCGGCGGCTTTCTTGATATATGCAAGCGTGTACTGTGAGAAGTACCCCGACAGGGCAGTCGCGCTGTTCAAATACATGGATGTGGTGCGGCGGGCGCAAGTGACCTACGGGGGCAATGCTTGGTCGCATTACGATGAGGAGTTCCGGGCGCGCATGGCATCGGACCCGGAGGCTAAGTGGGGGGAGTTGGACGCGGACCTGTACCAACAGACGATGAGTGGGGCGAAATTTGGCCGCACTATCTACACGGCCAGTGGGCTGCATTGGCCCGCCCCCCTTTCCGGCCCGCCCCACCCGTGGGGGGGTGGGGACAGGGTGAGCCGGGAGCAGTCACAGCGTTGGGGCCTGCTGGGATTTCAACAGGGGTTCCTGTCTCAGGCAGGTGTGCCGTTTTCGGCACGAGTGCTCCGCTTGCGGGAAACGCCACCCAGAGGCGCGCTGTTGGGGACTTGGGGGAGGCCCGGCACAGGGTCAGTACCCGGCTCCCGTGCCTGGCAGGGGGAGGGGAGGAGGTAGGGGGGGGAGCGAGTACCCTGGGAAAAGGCTCGTACACCGGTTAGGCTGGATCGACTGGAACCTTTCTTGGAGGCGTATCCGCGGGCGGATGATGCGACGGTGCTGCGTCGGGGTTTCAGGGAGGGTTTCCGGTTGGGGTACGAGGGTCCACGGATCGCTCGATGGGCAGAGAACCTGAAGTCCGTGAACGCACACAAGGGTATCGTCCGGGAGAAGCTCTTTAAGGAAGTGAAGGAGGGGAGGATGGTGGGACCTTTTGAGGAGGCGCCGTTGCCAGATTTGATCATTTCACCCATTGGAGTGATCCCGAAGAAAGAGCAAGGTCAATTCCGCCTGATTCAGCATCTCTCATGGCCTGAGGGCGCGTCGGTGAACGACTTTATCTCGGCGGATTTGGCGTCGGTGTCATACTCGTCCGTGGACGTCGCGAGGAAGTTGGTGACGACGGCAGGACGGGGGGCGCTCATGGCAAAATGCGATGTAAAATCGGCATTTAGGTTGCTGCCGGTCCACCCAGCTGATCATCAGTTGCTGGGGATCCAGCTTGATGGGCTCATTTTTGTCGATAGAGCGCTTCCGATGGGGTGCTCCGTGTCGTGTGCCTTGTTCGAGCGATTCAGCTCTTTCTTGCAGTGGGCTTTTTCCTGGCGCACAGGCTCTGAGGCGATAACGCATTACCTGGACGACTTCTTCCTGGTGGGTCGGCCCGGTTCGACGGACTGCCAGCAGCATCTGGACAGTTTTACGGACCTGATGGGTTACCTGGGGGTTTCTTTGGCGCCAGAGAAGACGCAAGGGCCCAGCACGGTGCTGTCGTTCCTCGGGATAGAGCTCGACTCGGCGGCCATGGAAGCACGCCTACCGGAGGACAAACGGGCGGTGATGGTGGACTTGGTGAGGGGCATGTTGGCCAGGCGAAAGGTGTTGGTGCGAGAGGTGCAGGTGTTGCTGGGGCATTTGAACTTCGCGTGCCGCGTGGTGCGAGCGGGCGGACTTTTTTTTGGCGGTTGGGATTGGCCTTGTCCGGTTTGTCGCTGCCCCATCATCATGTGCGACTATCGGCGGGCGCGAGAGAGGATCTGAGCATGTGGTCTGCTTTTTTGGAGCGTTTTAACGGTGTGCCCATGGCGCCCCCGGAGGACTGGGAGTGGGAGGTCACGATGTCGTCGGACGCAGCGGGAGTCGGAGGTTTCGGACTCTACTGGGCGGGCAGGTGGTGCGCGGAGCAATGGCCGGAGCGGTGGCAGGCTGGGGGTAGGAGCATTGCTTTCTTGGAATTGTTCCCGTTGGTGGTGGCTGTGACAGTGTGGGTGCGGGAGTTGGCGCACAGGCGTGTGTTGTTCAAGGTGGACAATATGTCGGTGGTGCAGGTGGTGAACCGGCAGTCTGCAAGGGAGCCCCAAGTGCTAAAGCTGATGCGCGTTTTCGTTTTGAGGTGTTTGGAACACAATATCTTGTTCCGGGCTCAACATGTGCCGGGAGTGGACAATGACATTGCGGACGCTTTGTCTCGTTCACAGTGGCAGAGGTTCCATGGGCTAGCCACGGAGGCGGCGGCAGTCAAGACGAAGGTGCCGGAGGAGATGTGGTTGGTGGGAGAGCGTGGGTCGTTCAGTTGGTGAGATCGTCCTTGGCAGCGTCCACGTGGAGGAGCTACGAGCAGGCCTGGCTGGAGTTTCTGCGTTTTGGAGCGGTAAGGCAGCGGGGCAAGTGGCGTCGGGAGGAGCAGGTGGTGCGCTTCATGCTGGGGTTGATGGACAAGGGTCTGGCGAGAGTGACGATTGCGGGAAAACTGGCAGGTTTGGCGTTAATGGGCAAGCTCTGGTGGGGGTATGCCCCCTCGGCGGGTGAATTGGGAGGGCGTCTTCTGGAGGGTTGGGAGGGAGAGAGAGGGGCTCGGGCGCAGAGGAGACGGCCGATTACGGAGGCAATGTTGGAAGGATTGGTGGGCCGTTTGCCGGTAGTGTGCAGGGATCGGGAGGAGACAGTGCGGTTTTCCACATTGATGTCGTGGATGTATTTCGGAGCTTTTCGGGTGTCGGAGCTGGTGGGTTTGAAGGGGCGTTTGGGTCTGACGTGGGGGGAAGTGGAGTTCCGAGGCCGGGAGGTGGCAGTGCGGCTTCAACGGTCCAAGACTGATCAGCGAGGGAGGGGTACTTGGGTGTTGCTGGGTCCCGGGGGTACGGAGGCGGTGTGTCCGGTGGCGTGGGGGAGACGGCTGGCGGACAGAGGGGTGCAGGATGGGGCGGAGGTGTTCGGCAGGGGAGAGGCGGGACGTGTGACGGCTGCGCAGTTGCTGTGGGTCCTGCGGCACGCCCTGCGGTCTATGGGTGAGGATCCAAAGGAATTCGGGACGCATTCATTTCGCATCGGGGCGGCGACGGAGGCGGCGCGGAAAGGTTGGGGGAAGGAAGAGATAAAACAGTTGGGGCACTGGAAATCAGACTGTTATAAGACGTATGTCAGGTTGCGAGGGGTAGTGGTGGAATAGACTGGAGTTTGGACTTGCTGCTTACATATGTCTCTTTGCAGGTGCGGTGGCGGGGCCTACGGCGGCAGCAGTGTCTATATACGTGGTGGGCCATTCTTTTGTAAAGAGAGCGGAGAGGGCCGAGTGGGAAAAATACAGGAACCTTAACCTTGAATTGGATGAGCAGTTGTTTAGGTGTCATTGGAGGGGCAAAGGGGGCATGCGTTGGCACGAGTTGGTGCCGGTTTTGAATAAAGTTGTGCGGGGGGGGGTGTGCCCGGATGTGTTGGTGGTTCACTTGGGGGAAAACGATCTGGTGCAGTGTAAGGGACTGGCACTGGTGAAACAAATGAGGAGGGATTTACTGGAGATCAAGAGGCAGTGGGCGGGGTGTTACGTCATCTGGTCGGACTTTATACCCAGGAGATGTTGGAGGGGGGCGGAGAGACCACGGGCTATTGACAGGACTAGGAGGAAGATTAACAGGGAGATGAGGGCCTTTTGTGAGAAGGAAGGGGGGGTAGAATGGAGCACCCGGAACTGAGGTATGGGGCGGTCTACTTTTTCATGGAGGATGGGGTGCATTTGTCAAGATATGGGATGGAGCTATATATTGTACAGCTGAAGGAAGCGTTAGACCGGGCAATAGGGGTGCAAAGGTATCCGAAGGTGCAAGGGTCCTAAGGGGGGGTCGAAAGCAGTAGGGGGCTTTCGAGTGGCGCTTTTCCCTATTTAAATGGGGGGGTAGGATAGGAGGAAGGAGTTTTACTGGTTGAAGGGGAGGGAGTGTACATATGGCAGATGTTAAAAACAGTTGAGGCAGGCGTTTGGGTAAATGATAAGGATGTTTATGCTGTTGGCGGGGAACTGTTTAGGGGTGGGGGTGGGGGGATTGGTCAGGTATATGTATAATTAGTTAGGCCTAGTTTTGTACGGCAAAGGCCAAGGTTGGGGTATGTTTTCAGGATGCACCTGTTTTCCAATAAAAGCGGCCTTTATCACCCCTTACATCTGTGTCCGGTCGGTTCTTCCCCTCCCCGTCTCCCGATGGGCCCGAATGGGGCTTTGCGGGGGGTGGCCGACCGGAGGGAGGCTCGCCCCCCCGGGGAGTTTGGGGCCCCGGGAGGAAGGGTGGGGGGAGGAATTAGAAGGGACACAGGAAGGGACCTTGGGCTGGTTGGGCTTGTTGGTGGGTTTTGGGCTACTTTTGGGCTATGAGAGTTTAAAAGCGCCCATTTTGGGTCACTGTGCACCATTTCGTGGGACAGTGACCCAGCAGCCGGGGGGCATAGTCTAGCGTTGTCCCACCCGCCCTCCCTTAGGATAGGTTTTTGTTTGAGGGTGTAGGGGGGATTAGGCCCGGGGGTCCTTGTTTTCTGGGTTGGGAAAAAGGGTTTTTGTTGGTCGCAGGTGCTTTCTGTGTTAGGGTTGGGAAGTGTTGTCGCTGGGAGCAGGTGCTGGAATGTTTTATGTCGGATGGCGCTTTTCCCTATTTAAATGGGGGGGTAGGATAGGAGGAAGGAGTTTTACTGGTTGAAGGGGAGGGAGTGTACATATGGCAGATGGTAAAAACAGTTGAGGCAGGCGTTTGGGTAAATGATAAGGATGTTTATGCTGTTGGCGGGGAACTGTTTAGGGGTGGGGGTGGGGGGATTGGTCAGGTATATGTATAATTAGTTAGGCCTAGTTTTGTACGGCAAAGGCCAAGGTTGGGGTATGTTTTCAGGATGCACCTGTTTTCCAATAAAAGCGGCCTTTATCACACCTTACATCTGTGTCCGGTCGGTTCTTCCCCTCCCCGTCTCCCGATGGGCCCCAAATTCACCATATATGCTGCACTTCTCCCTGGCGTTCCACGATCAGGAATGGAAGGACTTCGTTCCTGCTCAGTGGAACGCGAACCCAGCCATTCCAAGAACTGCTCTCATCATCGTGAGAGAAGCTCCAGGATTGGTGGGATCAGGCTATCCCAGGGCTTATTTTAAGGCTGGGGGCCTGTGCCAGGAATCCCTGGGTGTTTCACAGCCAGGGGGTTGCTGTGTCTACAGTGTGTATGTCGAGCTAGCCGTAGGCTCGTAGGTAGCCAGCCAGCCAACCTGACATGCACACTGAAAGGGGCAGCCATAATCATGCAACAGCAAGATTCGTCCGCGCCCGTGCCTCACGCTCGCGCTGTACACACAGGGGCGTAACACAGGCCCCTGCAGCCCTCGCAGTGCGGGGGGCCCCTCATCTTCCAGGGGGCCCCGTCAGCACCGCACTTCTGCTGGGGAGCTCGAGATTGAGTCCGGAGGGGGCCCCTTCACGTACCCTGCAGGTGGGCCCCCTCAAGGTTCGTTACGCCACTGTGTACACAGTGTGAGCTGAGGGCAAAATAAAATTGCATTATTATGCCTTTTTTTTGTGTGTTTGCCTGCTGCCCTCTCAGCAGGCGGGGCGATACTCCTCTGCTCTCACGGAGGAGTCGCCACTGTGCAGCCTTGGTACTTGGCAACACGACCTTCTGCAGCGCCATAGGAGCTTCTGAGCAAAGGTTTGGGCCCCGCCCGTCACTTTTTAATTTATAGATTAAGCACTGCTCACCTGGAAGTGATGGCAGGAGGCGGAGAATTATTCCATCTAAAACAACAAACGTGTTCCGGGTAACAATAGAGAATGGATGATCGGAAGGCGCCATTAAACTTCAGCTTTTGCAAATGTCACCCACGTGTGGTGTGTCCTGCTGCCCTTATGTGAAAGTGTGTATATTGTTTAACTCCTCGGGGCATATTATTAAGAACTGCAATATAATTATCGCTGCTTTAGCGGGTGAAACTGCCGCTAAAACAGCGATAATGGGCTTGATAATAAGCCCTTGTAAATTCCCATAGCAGCCCAGGTTAACACCAGAACCTGGGCAGCTATGGGAATTCACAAGGATATATCATCAAGCCCATTATCGCCGTTTTAGCGGCAGTTTCCTGGCGCTAAAGTGGCGATAATTTTATCGAGTTCTTGATAATATGCCCCCTTGTTATTACTGGCCGCAGGTCAGCATAAAGTGGAACTAGAGGTCACCAGAATGAGGTATACAGGAAATGAAACGAGGCCCAGTACCAAACACAAACAGGAGTGTGCCATGTCGAGGCCCGGAGGCAAACCTGTGAAATTCCCTCTGTCACATACCGGAAGGAGAGCAGCAGCTTTTCAATGTCGGAAACATAGAGAACATAATTAAATGAAGAGATTAATTTAGGAACAGCACCGCATGTCTGGGGACCCCCATCTGTCTTCATCTGTCTTCATCTGCCTTCTTTCTGTCAGCCTTTGTCTCATTTGAACTGCTAATCACATCCCCACCTGTCTGTTCAACCCCTCTGTCATCTGCTTAACGTTTATTTCCCATGCTGCATCTTCAATTTTTTTCTTTTAATTCCCCTCCTTTATCACTTTTGCCTCATCATCAGCACTCTTCATCTCAGCTTCTCATCTCCCTGCATGTTTAGCATCTTCCATCCTGAGCTGGGGCTTTCGAGGCCAAATAGCTCCTCTTCATCAATTCTCACACTAATATGTCTTTTCCAACCACCCCCTCATCTACCCACTTTCTCCGTTCTTGCCCTCTACAATACTTATTTTTATGTCTCCTTTATTTTTACTGAATTCGCACAAGGGATCCCACCAGAGCCGCCCAACCAGAAACGTACTGCTCCCAAATCATGCAGAAATACACACAAAGCACATCCCATTACTGAAAAAAAGAGAAGGAAAGAAAATGAAAATGAAAACAAGAGAAGGGAACCCAATAATGAATCATGCCACCCTTGGGTGATTGAGGGTTTAGGTCCTATAAGAAGTGTTCTCCTTCAGATACCTACTCTCATGTACTTTTTCTCTTCCTTTACTTTTTTCAGTAGCCAGACATACTTCGTGTGTGTTTCTGTATCTTTATTTTTGCTACGGTTCTCCTTTCTCACTTCCCCATCTCTTGCAACCTCATGTAGTTTTCACCTCAACATCATCTATCCCCACTGTGCTTGACCTTACTCCACATCATCTACTCCATCTAATCTCTAAGGTTCTCTTCTCACCTTGTCCCCACCAACCAATTAATCTTTTACATTCTCCAGACACACCCTCTCATTCATGCCATTGTCTGATACATCTGGCTTCACCCATGCCAGGCTTGCCTCCAAGGGGTCAAGTCAGATGTAGTTAAACCCTCATTTCTAGGTTTTATATATCTGGTCATGCATTCTTACTCTCCCCTTTCCTCTTCTCTCACTTGACTTTATTTTGTCCCATGTCTCCATTAATTATGTCTCAGGCCGCTGGAACCCTTGTTCTTCTGTGTTATTGTTTGAAATATCTCCTTTTAACACTTTTCACACCATCCCTCCTAATATCTATTCTCTGGCATTTCTGCTTTCATCCTTATCTCCCTCTAGCTCCCACCCTTAGTTAACGCCTTACATCTCTCTCTTCATCACTTTTCTTCCCATTTCTCCTTCTCCCTCTTAACTATTCTATGACATGTGTTCCTTCAGTTTTATTGGCACCATTCTTTCCCTCTAGCTCGCCCTGGGATGATGTCTCACATCATTCCCTTTATCACTTTCCTCTCCTTAATCTCTTTCCCAGTCCCAATCCATCTCAGTAGTGTCCTCCTTTTTCTCTCCCTCTTAGTTTTGATCTCACCTTCGTTATCATTTTTCAACCCTGTTCTCCAATACCCCTCAACTCCCTCCTAATTCTCTGACATCTGTCCACACATCACTTATCCCTGTTATTGTCTGACAACTGCACTTTTCACCCAAGTTCCATTTTCCTCCCTGGCATCTCTCCTGTTGTGTCTTTGCTGGACTCTTTCTCCTCTAAGAATATTTACATACTTCCCTTAACTACTTCTCTCTGTCTCTTCTTGTTTGAAAACTCTCCCTTCACAACTTGTTCTCATTCCCCCCCTCTTATCGATTCTCTGACAAACTCTATGCCATATTCTCCCCTCTTCGTTTCACTTCAGTCAACTCTACCTGCATTACTGTTCTCCCCCCTCCACTCTCCCGTTTAATCATTAAGTAGTAAACTCTCTATTCCAGCGCTGCAACAGAGTGGGCACCATGTGGACGCTGATTCTGGTAAGTTTCCTTGAGCCGGAAGTGACTTATAGACGGTTCCCGGCCAATCATCCCTAGTGCTTCCAGGTTGCCGGTTCCACTTCCTGAAAGCAGGAAACTCCCAGAGGCGCCCGCGCGCACTGTGCAAAGGGCAGATACACCCGGCTCTTATCTCTTTTTTCAATGCACCTGGCTGCACAATGCTTCAAGGACACTCTGAATGTACCTGCAATGCTTGTGAGCTGGCGATTCTATCTTTGGTACTAGCTAGTGGGGCCACGCTTGTAAGGCACTGTAGGTAGAGTTAATATACGGTATTAGGATCGCTTAGACTAAGATGAAGCACCAGGCTTGCTGTTATGATGAATAAGCTTTTGGATTTGTCATATGAGCGCCAGGTAGGAATAACTGAGATAAAGAGGACAGTGTGTGAGTGTGAGTGGGTGGCTTTAGACAGATTGGTGGAGCATCATGTGAGAGGGTGCATTGCATGTGCGGTGAGTGACAAGTCCCGGTTTTCTGTCCCAGGCCTGTGAAACCGATTAAGGCCCCTGATTGCCCTTGAAGGAAGCTAGCTCTGGACTCATCGGGTCACTTTGCAAGTCTGTCTGTTATGCAGGGAAGGGGCTGGAGACTCCATGGAGTGGAGGCCTTTTAGGGGAAAGATGTTGAGCCTCAAGTCCAGGGATGATGAGTGGGAGAAGAGGCGGCTCAAGCAGTCTGCAAGCAGTCTCCCTGCTGGGAACACCAGCTGCATAAAAAGCTAGGAGATGATTCTCCGCCCACAAGCATATCTCCTGAGCAGGCTGGGCCAGAGATGAGGACCCAGTCCCCTCTGGTGATTTATATAGGCCCTGGCCACGTGGATGTCTGACTGAATCGTGACCACCTGATTGAACAAATCTGGATAACACTGTAGCAAGTCTAGATGGACTGCCTTTAGCTCCTTCCAATGGGAGGATTTGGACTCACTCGCCCTGGGTCTACTTGCTCTCCAAGAAGGCTCCCCACCCCTTTGCTCTGGCATCAGTTGAAGAGGGAAGAAGAAAGGGAGACCTCCTGGCCAGAGCCTGTGGAAGAAGCCACCACTGTAGGGCCCACACTATCTGGGATCAGACTGAGACCATAGCATCAAACTCTTGAGATGCAGGACTCCACTGCTTGAAGAAGTGATGCACTAACAAGTACACAGGTACTCAGGCCCAAGGGACCACTGTGAGGGCAGATGCAATGTCCCCCATGAACCACCAGGTACTCTCTGACTGATGCTTAGGACATTGACAAAACCTTGTCAAATTATTCTGGAGTCTCTGCTTCCTGAACTCTGACGGTGCTGGCTAAACCTAGAGAATGTTTGGTGGCTGTAGAGTGTGTGCTGGTGAACAACTTGGCTTGTGCTCTGGGTGGTGTTATGTCCCTGCTCTGCTCTGAGCAAGCACATTAACCAGCCGAGCTACTATAAGAGGATACAAATCGGAGACTAAATATTGCCACTGACCTCTCCCGCAAATGCATTAACCACCAGATTACAGTATAACTGAACGTGCTAGGTGCACAAAGAACAGTGCACCATGTGCCGTAACCGTCTAAACTAGCTTAAAATGCAGCTTTGTTGTGGCCAATTAAATTAACCATTACACCTTTACTAGCAGGTTTTTCCTTTTGGCCGATTTCTTTCGAGACTAGGATTTGTAAGAAAAACAGAATAAAATGAGTTTTTCTCCTTCACGACTTCTCCTCTCCTAACTCCGCTTGTAACTAATCCCCCACCTTTCCATCCACCACCCCTCAACTCCAATTTATGGGTTTCCGAACTATATTTTTCCATTTCCAGCACTGTTCCCTTCCTCACTTTACATCACTTTTATTGTTTGGCATTTCTCCCTTCATCACTTTTCTCAACAACCACCTTTCTCTCCCCATCTGAGTTGATGTCACTCATCTCCCAGTTCCCATCATAGATAAAGTGTCATATTCGTCTTCTCATTGCTTCTCTGCTCTACTGCTCTCTCTCTCAATTGTCCTGCCTTTCACACAGCGGTGTAAACCAGGGAAGGCTTCAGCGGGGGTGGAGTACTTGACGGTTCTCTTCTGTCTGCAACTCAGCAGACACAGACTCATAGATAAGGTCTAATGGTTGAGTGAGTGGAAAAACAGATGCATGGGTGTGTGAATGAAAGGATGGGTGGGCGAGTGAAAGGGTGTATGGGTAGATGGATGGATGGATGAATGAGTGAAGGGATGGATGTAAGGATGGAGGAGTGAAAGAATAGCTATCGGTGAAAGGGAGGGTGGATGCATGGATAAGTGAAAGAATGGATGGGTGGATGAAAAGAAGGGTGGATTTGATGGATAAAAGGGGGAAGGAATTGATGAGTGGATAGATGATGAGAAAGGAAGGATGAATGAGTGAAAGAGTGGAAGGATGCACGGATGGGTGGAGTGAAAGTGTGGAGGGATGGACAGAATGAAGGCGTGGGTAGATGGATATGCGAAAGGATGGATGGATCAGTGAAAGGGTGGAGCTGATGCGTCGGGAACCCCAACTTTAGCAGCTACAGTAGATGTTTTTGATGGGCCTCTTCTTTCTGCAACTTGGCAGACAAAGGTGAATGAGTGAGTGAAAGGATGGAGGAGTGGATGTGTGGGTGAAAGGGTAGATGGATGAGTGAGTGAAAGGATGAATGGATAGATGAGGGAAATGGTGTATGTAGGATGGATGTGTGAAAGAATGCATGGTTGAGTAAAAGGGATGGTGGATAGATGGATTAAAGGCTGGATAGATGAGTGAAAGTGTGGATGGATGATGAGAGAAAGGATGGATAAATGGATGAGTGAAAGGATGGATAAATAGATGAGTGAAAGGATGGATGGTTGTGTAAAAGGAAGGGTGGCTGGATGGATGATGATAGGATGGATAAGTGAGTAAAATGATGGATGGCTTAGTGAAAGGAAGTAAGAATGGGCTGTGTGAGAGGGAGGCTGGACAGATGGATGGAGTGAAAGGGTGAATGGAGGAATGAGTTAAAAGATGAATGGAGGAGTAAAAGAATGGATGGATGATCAGTGAAAGGAAGGATGAGTGAAAGAATGGAAGGATGCGTGAAAGGGAGCGTGGATGGATAGATGGATGAAAGGGTGAATAGATGGATGAGTGAAAGAACGGATAAGGAAAGGGAGGGTGGATTGATAGATGAGTGAAAGAATGAATGGGTGAGTGAAAGGGAGGGTGAGTGGATGAGTGAAAGTTTGGATGGATGAGTGAGTGGATGGATGGATGAGTGAAAGCGTAAATTGATGGACTGATGGGTGGAATAATGAGTGAAAAGGTGGATGGATGGTAGAGTGAAAGGGAGGATAGAAGGATTGAGTGAAATGGTGGATAGATAGATGGATGGAGTGAAAGGGTGGATGATGGATAAATGACTGAAATGATGTAAGGATGAGTGAAAGGGGGGATGGAGAGATGGATGAGTGAAAGGGTGGATGGATGGATGGATAGTTAGATAAATGGATGGATGGATAGGTTGGAAAATGGATGGATGACAGACAGAATGGTGAAAGACTGAATGATGGATGAAAGAATGAATGGATGACAGAATGCAAAGGTGAAATTGTGGCTATCAGCAGGTGGATGGAAGGATGAATGGATAGATGCTTGGATAGAAGAGCAGTGACGGCTGCCACAAACAATGGGTGGTGGGCGAGTGGAGGCACCGAGGGAGGAGGAGCACGTCGGGGTTGAATATATAAAAATAAATTAAAAGCATACTTGAAGCTGATGGCCGCCTCTTCTCTTCCCGGCAGCCTCTGGGACAGACTCCCATCCAAACCCTGCGCTGCTCTCCTTGAAGAGCAGCGCGGGGATTAGCCTGTGCGGGCTGAAAAGATGCTCCCCTCAGGCCAGGAAGTCTGTGGGGGTTTCTCCATCCCAGCTGTTCAATGTAGCCAGGCTGGAGAAACCTAAATGTGCATGTGTGTTTTGGTCGGCCTAAGACGGCTGGCCAAACAAATATGTGCACTTAGGGAGTGCACATTGCATTCCTCCTCCCGTGCCTCGCCCCTCCCAGCACAAGCTGCCTAAGAGCCAGCAAATGAAAAATAAAACAATGCTAGAACATTTTATTTTTCATTTGCTGGCTATGAGCCAGGCAGTGGGGCAACGCGGAGGAGCCGCCCCTGTGGAAGAAACAAGAGAGCTCTTCTGGGGAGGTTTGTGATGACTTGCTTGTTTGCTTGGTGCCATAAGCTTAGTTTCGAAGTGAGAGGTATTTTAGTTTTCAGGCTATTCCCTTGGGTGTAACGCAGGCCCCTGCAGTGCAGGTAGGGTAATCCTTTAAGGGGCCCCATTCAGCCCAAGGTCAATGAATATCTGGGAGATATTGGACATTAGGGGCCACTCATCACAGTCTGCAGGGGGGCATCATTGTGCTTACGCCTCTACTTTCACACCTCTACTCCCTCTCTCCTTTTGTAAAGCAGAGCGCCTTACCTCACCCTGGGCCTTCCTCAGTGTATTTTTATGGTAATTTTGGACCAGCCGTGCAGCGTGGCTAGCCGGAGAGGAGAGACACCGCGTTTCCGTGGCGCGTCTGACAAGTCGGGGAATGATTGAAAGTAGGGAAAAAATATATGGAAGAAAAAAAGCTCGCTGCTGCCAATCCAGAGAAAGCCGAGGATAAATAAATGAAAACCGTGAAAATCCGACAGATGGGTTTTTAATATTTCTCTTTGAGTTCTCTCTGTGGGAGGGAGATTATTTTATTAAAATATGATTCTGTGAAACCGAGCAGGCACCTGAGCTGACACGGCAAAGCATAATAAGATGAGAAGTGCAAACAATGCCGGCTCAGAGAGCTCCTCACTGACAGGGCTGCCGCCCAGCCGGCTCCCCGACTTTACCCGTATGGTTTCTAGGAGCTTTGGATCTATTGATCAAGAATCCAAAATGGGGCTTAATGTGTTTTACTTCACACATTCTGTGCACGAAAATCAATTAGGGAACGCGAGCTGTAGCATATGTCAGCTCTGACTTGCACCTTGACAACCCTGGCAATGCCCTTTGTACTTTTGGTGTCAGGGGTCACGTGGTAAGGCTAAAGTGTAACTTAGGTTCACATAGCCATGCTTATTTTCCACTAGATTCCACTCTTGTCCCTTAGACTAGCTGTTAGCTCCAGAAAAGGGAGACCAGGGGTCATCGGAGGTTAAAAAGGTATGTAATGTCACTCAGTTACCCCTGGTATTTTGATGGCCATGTTTAAGTGCCGAAGACTTTTCAATAATTGTTATTTTGGCGCATAGGTTTAAACTTTTTTATTTCAGCCCTGTTACTGTATTTCTTCTTTTGGAAAGGATGGCAGTGACTCCCACTTTTCTTCCTGAAACCCCCCGCCAGGAATGTTATATTTTTAATTGGCCCCTCGAGGTGTCCCATGTTAGGTGCTTTCCGGGTATGATGTGGGCCTGGCCTCCTCACCCTCACCAGTGTAGGCAGTCGTACTGCTTAGCATGGGCTCAGCCATGGTCAGTTGTCCAATGAACGTCTGTCCTGCTTCCAACCCATCAACTTATTACCTAACAGTCTAAGGCAGTGGTTTTCAAACCTCCCTCCTGGGAAAAAAAAAATCACGGGGCCCTCCTCAGAAATGTTCACAATCATTTAATTAAATTGCTAATGTTTGAAGAATATTTGGTGTCCCTTCTCTTTTGACACCTTCTACCAGCCAGGACATACATAGCAAAAGATATGAGAGATGGCCGGTTACAGAGCGGATTGGTGCCTCTCATTTCTTTCATCTTAAAGCAAAGCACTGTTATCAGCACATTGCTTCTTTTGGCCAGAGCCTGGAACTCCCCCTGGAATCACTTGAGGCTTCCCTAAGGGGGGGGGGGCTGCCCCCAATCTGAAGACCCCTGCTCTAAGGCCATCTTTCTGAGTGCACCGAATTTCAGTACAATAATAAAAGAGGGCAATCCCTAAACCACATTCCACCATAGCAGCTTTTCTACCCCTAAATGAGGAATAACTGCACTGACCCAGTAAACCAGGCCCTTTTCTGTCCATTTTTCCCTGATCCTGACCTTTTCCACCTGTTCAGAGCAGGTAGAAAGTGCCAGCGCAGGCCCAGAGATGTGGCTTGTGGGCAGGTGGTCGAGGAACGCTTCAGCCTGTTCACGGGGAGTACATGCTGCTATAAATATAGCACTGGCATGTATATAATTTAATATTAAAGTCTCCATCTAAAGGAGCAAAGCTCCGGTTTGTTGAAATAGAAACTTGTCTGTAGAACATTTTTGATGATTACCGGCTTTTTTTTGCATGAAACATTGATTCGGCTTCTATGAGCTTTCTAGAGTGTCTGTTTTCTTTCGCAGAGCCTGGGACTCTGTGGGCTAGAAAATGTATTTCACTCGGGGAAGAGATGGCAGGCGCTGGGCTGAACTCCACCTGAGGACCCCTGGCAGTTGTGCCAGAGATAAGGGAGATTTCTTCAGGGGGGCTGGGGTGGGACACGCCCAGTGATGGACATGGTGATTTGTCTGGACATTGTAAGCATGTTGAACTAAACTGAGGTGAAGTCTAACTGTGTCTATCGTTCTTCACTTGCCTTGCTTAGCCTGTATGGTTTCATACTCTCTGTGATGTGTTAAGGGGCACATGAAAGGTCGTATGAGTAGGAGACAATGGGATCATAGACTGGTTGGATAGGTAGGAATGGGAGGAGCCCTACAGCAGATACAGTGTGCCTGCAACCCATGGCATGGAGAGAGTAGGCTCTATAACATAGTGCAAGAATGGGGAAGAAAGGCAGGAGCACCAGGACGAAAAGCACAGACCCTTGAAGGATAAAATGTGTGTGAGAAAGAGGCCCTCTCACCAGCCACACCGGCCCTTTCATGAGGCCCTCTGGGTGCTCAATTGAATTGCCGAATGCAGGGAGGTCTATGGGTATGACTGATGGATAAGGTGAGATCAGCAGACCCTTTCTTATTTACTGTGTATGAATGAAGGAGCATACAAATCTAAATATAGCAAAAGCCCATTAAAATGGACTTCTGCCCTCGCTGTGTACCACAAACAGGGTGATCTGACGTACACATTTCAGAAAGACTTGCTAACGAAGAGCGAAATAAATCGTTTCCTGAATGTGGTGCTTCATTCTAGACCAGACTGGAAACTTTCAAAATAAGTTGTAAGTTCCTAAAAATAAGACTGAAGCCCAACTATGGCCCACATTTTTACAATAGCACGAGGAAGCCACAAAGATGAATCCCAATCAATCTTTAAATTCCCCAGGGAGGGACTGTTCGTAGAGTAGAGGAAGTGGGCATATGCTAGCATTGGCGAGTGTCCAGAAAGTGTGCCGCAAGGCTCTAGCAGTATATCATATCAGCTACCATTTTAGCAGGATCTATGGGGGGCAGGTTCAGAAACAGCGTCCAAATGGTGGGGAAATATAAATATTATAGTGCTGGACAATACTAGACATGGGGTGTACAGTATTGGTCCAAGAGGGTGTAGTCCATGCCATATTATCAGAATAGTATTTATGTAAGTGAGATCCATTTAGATTAATTGTATGTAAATTTATTTTTGGAGGCCCTCCAGAAAATTTGGAATAGATCTAGACATACAAGGACATTGCTGAACTAGAGCATCGGGTGTTAGAGCAGGAAAAATGGGCAGGTTAATGGGACTTGCAGTTAATGTCTACTAGATCTAAAAATCAACAAAAAAAAATGTCTACTAGATCAGGTTCTCCAAAGTCGGTCCTGAAGGGATGGATCCATGTCAGATTTTTAACATTTCTCCATTTAGATAAATGTATTTATCGTAAAAATATGGCTTGGATCCAGCCCTCCAGGCCTGACTTTGGAGAACCTTGTCCAAGATCAAGAGGGAAGTTATGAACGCTTCCCTCACTATACTACTCTACATCAGTGGAGGTTGCGTGCTGGCATCCGTAGGCTTTGGTGGAGTGGTTGTGCTGAGGGAGTTGACAAGAATGTCTTTCGTAGCCTTGATCCGGCTGCAGCGGGGGTCAATGATCACAGTGGAGTACGGTGGGTGTGGCGAAGGTGAGATGCACACAGTGATGGTCGGTCCAGGAGACTTTCTGCAGGCCCGACATACATTTATGAATTTGGCAGTCAGGACTTCTGCCAGAGCAACACAACTCCATCATCCTGACAGAGGACAGCCTTAAGGCCGAAATATAAATGTGGCCCTACATTAGCAACAGCCACTGTGCCATCTGATAGGAACCAAATATGTTGACTCTAAAATGGCGTCTTTGTATTTGCATAATACATAGAGGGTAGGGGGCCCCACTAGGGGGAACAACAGAGGGTACAACTTGGAGAGTGAGTGGGGATGGCAAACACGAGAGGTAGAAGTGAAGTCCTAGTTGCAGGAGGGTCATGTTTTGCATGTGGGAAGTTGGAGCATTGGCTAAGGGATCATCCTAAGTCTTCTTCAAATGTACCTTGACTTATTGAATTTAACCAGGACTCACATAATTCTTATCCTAAACGCTAAGACAGCCAGAAATGTGCAGATTGTACTCTGAATACCCTGATTATCATAAATCGGAAAGGTCCCAATGTTGACTGTACTGTAAATGATAAAACCACAACTTATTTTATTATTTCACTGCTTCCTTCACCTTTTCAACCATTATGTATACGTCCGAAAAACATGTCTGCTCAGGCGTTAACTTGTGGAGTCAGGCCTTGTGGATATGATTTCTCTGGTCCTCTGCTACTTGTGTTTGGAGTTACTTATGAAGTGAAGATTAATAAATGTGTAGCATCTCATTCACTTCAACTTGAGTATTGGCTACAATATTAGTTGTTGCTCTTATGGCAGTGATTGATTATATAGTTGTCTTCAATTTAATTAATGTGGCTAATAATCTGCCCACTGTATCACCTGCACTGTGTCTCTTAGTAATGTTTTACTTCCAATGATGGAAACCAAGTCTATTTAGCACCTCCCTGTGGTCCCTTTTCATCTCAACTAAGTTAGGCCCCACTGATATATCAGTGATAACTGCAATCTCTAGAGTCTATAATGTGTTTTCTAGTTTATAAATGTTTTGTTACAGGCACCTGCACACTCCATGTGTCACCCCCATACAAATGCCTCTAAGTTTTACTTTAAATGCCTCTCACTCAAAAGCTGAATCTCTGGTAGTGCCCGTATTTTCCTCACAAACAGTGTGATTGTTGCTCACAACATGTCTTGGCATGGTGTTTCAAGGCGAGCTACAAACTGTTACTGCCTTATTTTTAATTCTGCTGTTGTGTGTGCACCAAGCCAATGTTAGTTTCAATGGGTTGTAATCCGATAACGTTTTACTCAAATATTCAGAGTAGGGAATCCTCCCCTGAAACCATGGTTTGCGCAAGGAAAGGTTGATACCTACACGAGAATAGTATGAATAGTCGTGATCTTCAGGAGGTATTGTGCGTGTATGTCAGACAATTTCCTGTTACCAAACCAGGCAGTAAACCTAGTTGGCAGTTGAAAAGCCTGAATCCAGGGGAATGAGGGCAATGATCTATCCGGTCTATGACCGGGGCACAGTTAAAGTCACCTCCCCAAAGCGTTAATTGATCCAGATCGTCATAAGTTCATCTATTGACTGATTCAAGGAAGTCAGGCTTCATAGCATGTGTTGCATATATGTTCACCAAGCTAATTTGTCAGGCATTCTGGTTCACCTTCAGTATAGTATACCTGCTATCGTTATCACGTGTATATTGGCATCTCAAAGGGATTCTGAGGATCTAACCATATAGTTTTACCTCTGGCATGTGATGAATGTGCAGTACCAAATAACCATCCCATTCGCTTTTGACAGAATTTCTCTAATTCGTCTTTTGCGAGGTGTGTCTTCTGGAGAAATGCTATATTAATACTGCATCTAAAAATGTAGGCATATAATTTGTGCCTCATTGATGGATTACCCATGGATCAAAAAGTTATCATAGTGAGCGTCCAACACCTGTACGTTCTGGTGAACAAAAAGAGAGAACGCCTTCCCTCATCCAGGATATATTCCTGGTGGAGCCCTACCCACATCCTGGCACACCATTCTGCTTCAGATTTTACATTATAGATCACAAAGGTGCTTCTTCTCTGTTTTTCTGACCATACCTGGTGCTTAACATCCAACAATTAACATCCCCAACCGTTCCCCTCATCAATGTGCTGTTGCCCACGTAAACCCAAACTATAGTAGAAAGCCATTCTGCATCTGTCTGGTGTTGTGTAGTCTCAAAGAATATCCAGTTCCCTCCACAAATTTCCAGCAGTGATTATAATTGAGTAGAGTAATCATTCTCTGTGCTGCCATTTGTTTCCAACCTCTGTTAGAAATGAGGTTTCTAGTTGGCTAGGGTATGCACATCAGCCAGGCAGAACCCACTACTCTAGCCAGGGTAAGTAGGTTATACTTCTGAGAAAAGCTCTTCTCACCCTCTGGTAGCTTTGTGCAGAACATGCAGGCTTATCATCCGAGGGAATGCATAAAGCATTTGCACACACACTCACACAGAAACACAATGAATACACCACAAAAGAGACTCCACACATGATTATATAAAAATATATAGTGTATATTATACAGAATACAAGACCAAACTGACATGAATCATAAATAATGTGCATATTATGCAAGTTCTATGATACTCATTATCCTGACAGTGCAAGAATCAAAAAACATGCATTAGAACATCAGGGCATGAAATGCAGCAGTTAGGTTAGAGGCATAACACAAATATCACCACATATCACCAGTAGTACGTGAATCACAAAATGAATGCAAGTATTTTAACTTGATTTGGAGGAAACACACATAAGCTATCACAGATCATCATAAGTCACTATAAACACATAGATCACCAAGTATCACCTTAAGAACATTGTGGCAGCATACCTGCACTCCTATTCTGTGTTATGTGGTAGATTCTTGTGATACCCATGGACACAATGGCCTTCAATGTCCTTCCAATACAAAACGTAGAGCAGTGGAACGCCTAATATGCAACATGGTGTAATTATTCACCCAAATTAGGTTACAGGGACACCTACACTCCTACCACATTAGTTACGGTACAACAGAATCAGCAAGATCAGGCCCTCCATTGAGGATTTACCCCATCCTGCCTGTACGCCCTCAATTTGCACTATCAAAGAGACTGGGCGCTTGTGCCTGGGTTGGAGACAGCTTTAGTGCGCATGCCGGTTTGGCCATTCTGAGATGGCCAACCAAACCAACATGCGCATTGACAACAGTGCCCACCACTCCCCCTCGTCATTGTTACCCTGATGGCCTCGCACCCAAACACTCAGCCCGGGAAGGAAAAATAAAATAATAATAAACACATATTTTTATTGTTTTATTTTTATTGTTTTTAGGCTGCTGGCATCCAACCATCAGCAACCCTAGCTGATTCTGCTGTTTCATGGATTTACCTCATTGTAGTTTCAACGCCTTATCCAGGTCTGCCTTCTACAAATCATAAAATCCATTCTTCAGGTACTTGCCCTTTAAGCTATGGCAGTGATCATAGCGAGGTCCAGCTCAGTTGTAAATGTCAACTCCCTTCTATTGAAGTCCATTAGCATTCCATTTTCAAGCAGTTAAATATTTCCTTACTAACGAGCTTTTGAAGTCTCTTGGTCATGATGTGCAACTTTGGGAATTGTGTTCCAACTCCAATGATCTGGGGTGAGATAGTTCATCTGAATCATATATTGCTTAGGTTGCCTGCAGCCAACTACCATTCCTATTGAAAAGATCTACTAACTGCTTCCCAGGAATTGTAATTTCTGTTTTTTTGCTTAAACTTTTTTGAAAGACCCATCTCCCTTCCTAATTGCATTTTATTCTGGGGAGTGTAACATTTTCTGGGCCTCATGGGTGATCTTTTAGCTCTCACAATATTCTACTTAGACATTGTACACTTCATCATAAGGAACCAGTGGGAATTCCTCCACTCCTTGTTTCTGTTGCAGAGGGCAACATCTGTTAGGTGGTACAGAGAATGGTTGGGGTCATCCACTTTTCTCTGCTTGGTCACTTTACTAGCCCGGTGTGTCACCAGATTCCATAGTTCAGAGAGGCTCTGTAGGTGCATATCGAACAGGTACCTGGCTTAAGAAAGTACACTCTGGAATGCTCTTAGTTTGTGGGCCCCCAGTTCTTCATTGTCTGCCTCCCAGTGACTCCAGGTGGATCTTCCCCTTCTCCATCTGAGGACCATCTCCTGAGAGACTGCCTCTGAGATGGATATTTTCTTGCTCTCTACACCCCTATACTTCCCTATGGCCGAACTAATCCTAATCAGTCTCTGTTGACCTTACCACCGGTTTTAAATGAAGCATCCAAGTTGTTCACTACTACGCCCAAGCAGCAGCTGTACGCTCTGCAGCTCTGCAGCTCTTCAGAGGCAGCAAGAGAAGACACAGACTGTGTAACTCCGGTGGAGGACAGAAATTCAGGCCAGCATCTTGAAACGTCATACATTTCCTTGTCTTGGGTCTTGGCTTATAACTAACTTTTGTCTGCATCCTGCTTGGAGGCAGGACGGAACGATGAGATTGAGGAACGGGCAATGTCGCTATCTGGGCTAGCCCTATTAGACCTCTCTTTCTGTTTGAGGGTTGTCTTCCCTGACATACTAGCCTATTTTATTTGTAACCAAAATTCAATTATGAAAAAATCCTAACTACTATCGTGCATCAGTGACATAAAGATCAAGAATTGTACTTATCCGGCTGTCTGCTGGCTGCTAAGGAGAATGCATAGAGAGCGGCTGAGAAATGTCTGCTAGTGGATATGTATCTTAATGGTTAAAATGTACAAGTGTCTTGTGTAGTTCTGGTAAATAGAGAGGTGTTTTATAAAGCTGCGGATCACAGTAAAGATATTTAATAACAGCCATATCCTTCATGTCCTGACATAGTCGTACTTCATTCTTGCAAGGTAACAAGAACTTTTATTTCGTTATTGAGTGGGATGTTAGATTTTAATCATTTTAGGATCACTAGTCTTTGAAATCCAAGACTCAACAAAGACGTTCCAAAAAGCATTGACCACCAGGCTCTAAATACAAGAACAAACTATGTCATTAACCAAGACCAAAGCAATAAGACGGACTATTAAAGACCAAAAATCAACCATGAAGAAAACCACTCATGAAAGGAAGAGACCCAACCGCGAAAATAACCATCACACTGGAAAAAAAAGAATTTCATCCGTCCTGACAAGAAACAGCTATAATAATTTTTTACCGAATCTCTCTGCTTGTTTTGAATCGAACATGTAATATTTCACATTCATACTGTTGAAATGCAAAAATATGATGGAAACTTAGCGCAACAGAAGAATAGATTGCATGGGAAAAGGAAGGAAGAGAAAATGAAGAGAGGGGAAAAAGATAAGGGTGAAAGGGGATCTAATAAGAGTAACACATTTACATTCCATCATAAACTCCGCCAAAGTGAAGCCTTCCTCCAACACACGGGCTGGAGAGGAGCATTAGCATTTAGATAACAGCGGGGTTATTTATTCGGCTGGGATACGGGAGGGTTCATTTTCCTGCTTTATGTCTTATAAATATTGCTCACTTGGCGCCCTTTCATCCTCCTCCCAGACAGGCTTCGCCCTTCAACATTAATGTTTTGGTCTCACTTTAATTGCAAAGGTCACTTCATTTAGTGAATACTGCCCTGAGGATGGCAAAGGAATATTTAGCCTTTACACCAATATGTTTTTTACATAACTCAGGTAGACTGTGATAGGGCACCCAATTAACAAAAATGTGAGTACATCACAAGGAGTGAATAATAGTGGAGGTTTACACCTGTTTTTGTGACTCAGGAGATTTTCCAACCTACAAATGTTTAATTGAAAAAATAGATGTAAGTGAATGATATTCACAAAAAGGTCTTTTATAACTATTTTCCCAGAAAATGTGTGTGGGCAATGAATTGCCAACGTTGCGCTGGTCATTGAATTGTATTATATTGCAGCATTTATGTAGCTCTTATTACATCCGTATGTGGGGCACTGAAGCACTTATGTACATGAGAAGGATGCTACACCATATAGGGTGTGTGGATGGAAGGATGGTGTTTTTGTTTTGATTCCATGTGGGAAGTGTTCCATGTCCTGTGTGATGATCACCACGGTGCAGGTATTTGTAATGGGACGCAGCGCGTAGCAGAGTGTTGGATGATAGGGTGGGAATTTAAGGTTTGTTTTCAATGTGCTGGTAGTTTTGAGCAGCTCTGCAAGTCCTTTTATGGTGTTTCATATGATACAGTGTGCTTATCTGGTTACTGCACTGGGTTGTCTAATCTAAGATTTTGTGTACAGTTGTGGTCCTGAATTGGCATGGTTGACAGGAAAGAGAAGTGAAGATATCTGTTGGGGTGGACATTTGGACATACACATCTTGTGTAGATATTGGGACATGCAGTGAGTGGACTATATTAATGTCTACTTAAATTGTCCATTAATGTGTGACAGGTCTCTTCAGTTATTCCATGCCTGTTTATTTGGTGATGTTTGGCTGTACGGTGCTGGTGATGGACAACCCTCATAGCAGATATGTCTTACGTGAATTTAATAGGCATAAGTTACAATTTGTTGCTGCCGCTGTGTATTATGGTTTTAGTATTATTGTGGGCCATAACTCTTTTATATGGAAGAACATAGCTATATAATGCCAAGGAGAACCGGAGGTCAGCCTTTTTTTGCTTACCTGCATAATAAAAGCAGTTTGCTGGTTGAGTTGTTTGCAATTCGTGGGTTGTAAGCTGAGGATTGCGCTTGAGTGTGTGATAGTTCTTGGCTATATTTCTTGAATGATAAAGAACCTTAGGTATTTGTTTTTCTTCTTAACATGGGGTGACAATCAATGCCTCTCTCCTCTGTACCTGCTGCACCCAAGGCTCTCCTTTAACCAGTCTGCTTCCCTCAGTTACTCTCTGATGCTAGTTATGGTGGCTTTTAAGACCTGTGCACTAGTAATGTAAATGCAAATGTAGTGCTTATATAGCGCACGTATCACCCCTGAAGGGGTCTCAAGGCGCTGTACACATACCTCTGTGGAACCCTTCCTGGCCTTTCCCAGTGAAGTGCCCACTCCTGAGCACCCCCAAGGTGAAGCCAGGCATCCTAGCGCTGTTGGGGCCGTTGTGGAGATTATGCAAGCTATTGCCCAAAGTTGCAGAATGGGACCCATGCTTAGAATAGGCACCAAGGCGAGAATTATCAGGTCCGGGGAAATTGAGCCCAAGACCCGCCGAGGCAGGAATTAAACCCTGGTCCGGGCCAGACCTCTGCATCAGGGTCTGCCGCTCTAACCATTGAGCCACACTTCTCCTGTAATAATGCATGCAGGTAGCCAGGGCTTTAAGTGAGATGAAAAAAGTGGATGTCCCTAAATGGGGCATTGCGTTTGTAATTAAGACTGTGGCTTAAACACACAATCTACATTTCTATGATTCCCATAGTGTGCCACTCAACCAGTATATTGGTGCCACTTTGAGCTTTCTGTTCTTGCATTCATCCACATAACACAATAACTGACATATACCTTACACCAGCCAGGACTATTGACTTTGTCAATTGGTGTAAGCCGTTTAAGATAAGTGAGCAACAAAAATTATTTTTTTGTAAGTAATATTAAAATGTTTTAATTCTGAAATTGTGAGATTGTGAATTAAACATTACAGGGGCCTGTGGTATGGGTAGTAGTTTTCAGAGGTTCAATCACTCTTGTTATTTCACTCTTTGTCCGACATGCACGCCCTTTTTTCTTCACACCTCGTCCATCTGCATATCTTAAACTTCATCTCTTTCCTCTTCAGCACCCTCTTTTCACTCTCTTTAAAGCAATTCGTTGCATCTCTTGAACTACACCACCCCCCAAAACACACAATGCATACATTCCCCTGGAAGCACTGCATTTTCTTTTACTTTCACCTTCTCAGACACATTTATACAAAATCACAATTGCAACTGCCCATTGCTCTATGTACTCTACAGAGAGGCCAAGGATTGGATGACCATGTATTCTGAACACCTGTCTGAGACTCACACTGCTTTCAGCTTCATCTCCAAAAGCTCTCAATCGTTGCCCCTTATACTTTAACACCTGGAGTTGACTCAGTGCAAAGTATGCACTATTCAAAACTAATATGCTAAACAAAAAAGTACAGAAGCTCAACATCCTGGAAGCAGGGCCGGTTCTAGGATTTGCGAGGCCCTGGGCAAAAAGGGAATGTAGAAGGCCCCTCTAATTTAGATAGGTGGCCCCTTGCAAGGAAGCCATCCAGAGACACTGCGGGAGGCCCATTTTCCATCATTTTACGCCCCTACAGTTTTAGATTTCAGCCCAAAAGCAATTGTCACACTCTCAGGCTGATAGGTGTGAGAATTGCGGAAGTTCTTGTGAATAGTATCATAAAAGATCAGAGCTGGTGAACCCAGCAGAACTGAACCATAGCGGAAATCACAGATCCAAAAAGATTTTTTATGGAACACTTCTGCTTAAATGTGTTTTATTTGTAGATACATATCTAGCCATTACCGTCATTTCAACCCCTTTAATACTTCTCACAAACCTTCTGGCCTCAAGACATTCAGAAAAAATATCTATTAACTGTTAGACCTGGCATATCTTGGCATGATTACCTGTGACTTTTTTTCTCTACCTCCTTTGTTTTTAGATGTTTTAAGTACTTTGCCACTGCTGATCAATGTCAAAGTACAAGTGTTCCCTATGTAAAGTGTAATGGTAATTGGCTGGCCATGATTGGTATGTTTGCCTTACTAGTAAAGTCCCTAGTTATGTGCACTGGGTGAGCCAGGGCTAGCAATGCAAAGGCGTGTGGAGAAGGGAACTCAGGCCTGCAGTGTATGGCCTGCGCGCAGTTTGCTAAGTTAGCATGTTGTCCTGACAAGTGCATCCACTTATCAGGCCTTACTTTCCCTTTCCCTTTTGCATACACATTGGGCACCCCTGTGGTAGGTCCCAGGTAACCCCTGGGTAGGGTGCAGTGTAAGTAAAAGGCAGGACATATACTGAGGTGTGTGCTATGTCCTGACAGTGAAAAACAGTCAATTTTGTTTTCACTGGTGAAAGACGACTCTGTCCATAGGGCAGAATGGGGGAGGCTGGGTATTGTGTTTTGGTAGCCTAATTTCCTTTAAGTTTATAATGGAGAGGTGAAGTTTAGTATGTATGAACTCACAGTGTCATAACACATCTTTCTATGAAAGTGGTTTTGTCACTGTGTGTTCAGAAACCACTCTGTGGCTGAGTTTTGTGCTTTAAGCATTTCTGTGTGTCTCTGCTGATTGTGGATTGACTCTCTGGATCTGGGAGGTGGGAGGAGCTGGGGGAGGTCTTGACCCAAGGGAGGGGTTGAGATGGCACCAAGCTGACCTGCATCTGGAGAGTAGGCAAGGAGAAGCCCCGGTAAGTGAAGAGGCCTGGGCTGGTGCTATAAAACAATTGACCCGTCGTCTCCTGAGTGATTAAGGATCCAGACCCCCAGTATCAAAGGGAGAAAGGTGACACTGGGAGGGAGACACCCAGAACTGATTTAGGGAGGGGTCAGGGACCCCTGAGCACAACAAACTTTAAAGACATTAAGGGGTATAACTTTGAGAGCTGAGTAAGTCGCAGTGAAGCAGCGTGCGTGCTTTGATGCAACCTGGGACTGTGGAGGTGATCGGCTGATCATCGTTTGCACTGGAAGAAAGTGAGTCTCTGTGGTGCGGTGTGCGTGTCTTGGTGCCAGCTGAGACCACAAGAAGGAGTGCCTTGTGAGCATGCACTCGGAGTCGACATGAAGTCCCATCAGCGTTGTGTGTGTGGCTTTGTGCCAGAGGAGACCCGGAGGGTGCGGTGGTGAATGTGCACCCGGAGTAAAAGTAATCTCATGTGTGCCCTGCGGCCACCTTAGACATTCCTAACAGCCGCGGCCCGGACCGGCAGCCCTGGAAGAGCTGAGCTGCCAGGCTGAGCCGCTGAGGCCCATTGAGAGAGTTCTGCACTGAAGGCCCAGTTCAAAGAAGGAGGAGAGGAGAGTTGGGTCTTGCCCCCAGGTACGTGGATTACTACCTCGGCGGGGTGCGGGCTTGGAGGGACACTCTCTCAGCCTCTCAGTCCTTCTGATGACGTGAGACTTTGCTTCGGCTCAGATCGGGCCCATACTGACTAAAGGAGTGGCAGTACATGGGCCAGAGTAAGAAGCTGTACTGTGTGTCCTTGTTTCACCATGTGGGGGGAAACTGTTATCGAAGAGGCTGATTGTCGCAAAACACATTGCCAATATTGCTGCTAACGAACTGCCGGACTGTCTTATGACGCCTGACATTATTATAGCATAACAAAGTACACGATTGTAGCGCTACGCATTGCATTATTTCTACTTTGCCAAGTACATAATTGTAGAGGCCCACATTGCATTATTTTGTCATTGCAAAGTACATGATTGTCGTTACGCATTGCAATATTCCTTAATTGCAAAGTAAATGATTGTAGCGGCCCGCATTGCATTATTTCTTCATTGCAAAGTAAGTGATTGGGGTGTGACGCATTGCATTATTCCCTCATTGTGCAGTACATAAATGTAGCAGTACGCATTGCATTATTTCTCCCATTGCAGGTATTGGGGTGTATCGTTACGCATTGTATTACATTTCCTTTGCCCAGCACAGGACTATATCGTTACGCAGTGCACTATTGTTTGTCCATTGCAACGTTTGTGATTTTAGCATTGCGACCAGCATAGCATTTTGAAAGCAGTGTTTGGGATTTGAACCTACCAGCCAGCCGGAACAAATATTACCCTTTATTCTATGTTGGCTTATGTATCGTGTGGTCTGATCGTATATCTTCTTGTATAAAGTTGATACTCATTTTTATCAAACTCATGTGGAGTTCATTTGTTATGTCACCAGGGGGTTGCTGTTGGCATGGTTGCACATTCTGAACACTCGTGCCTTGGAGATAGGCCTGGCTGCTCGTGCCAAGCTACTAAGGTGGTGAGCAGGGCTATCTCAAACGGTGTCCTTACTTGGCCTAATGTTGAGTGGGGAGCCCAGAGTCTTGCACTTGGTGACAGTAGTGCAGGACCGGGACTCCGGCTTCCAACATTAACCAATTGAATCTAATAGGCTCACCTATCGTATCCAAACCACATAATCACCATTCATGGGTGCAAAGGATGCAATGGAAAAAGGTAGACGGGGTAAATGAGAAGGGGTAGAAGACAGGGGATTAAAGAAATACACTGTAAGTAAAGAAAGAGGCATAGATACTCTTTACAAACATAGATTGGTAATAGAAGGTTCTCAACTGGCCATCCCTCCTCAAGCTCTATTTGTATCACCCCACGACATCAGGTAAAGAAGTTCACATTGAATTGTTGCAGAGACTATGCTTGGGACCATAGAACATCAGCATGTAGGGACTGAGGCTTCATACCACCCCAGTATTAATGAGCCTGAGTACAACTAGCTATAAGGGCCTCACTTATCCCTTCTAACCTGGGAAACAGTGGATTGGTACCCCAGAGCATAACACTCTCGACCCTCTCAGAGATCACGATACAGGCACAGTCTTTCACTCTCTCACTAGTACTTGTTCACAATAGGATAAACAAGAGACACAAAGGTAGTTTATAATATTTATGTAATCTATTGTGCTCTAAGATACAATGTTTGCACCACAATTAGAAAACAAATGCATACCAAAAAATATCACTACTGTGTTTAACAAACCATATATAATAAAAAGTCCTGTCATTTTATGAGACAGATTAGCCTAAACGCCCCCCTTCCTACTGAAGCTAAATGGCTAAATGATGATTTATCAAAGAGCCCTGGAATTAGTGGAGGACCGCATACCTTAGTATACATAGATGGATCTTCTACATCTCAGCTGATGCAGTGACCTTGCTTCAGGACCTTCCCTCAGAGTGTGTTTTAGAACTCCTGTTCTCAGTTATATGGCAAGACAAGTTTGCTGACGAATAGCAGCCGATTTCTCATGTTATGTCCAGGTGCTAGTGCCTGACCAGAGAGAACAACCAAGGGCATTGTTGTTTGACCTTGTCTATGGTGTTCAGACGAAATCCCAGGAACAGAACTGAACACAAAAACATATAAAGGTTCTGTGTAAGAATACAATGTGGCACAAAAGCAAGCGTGCTTGCTGAAGTAAGGTGTGCCAAAGAAACGTGGCCTACAATATGCACAACTAGGCTAACGTAGGGAAAACAACAATGGGCCATGCAGAAAACATACCACAGAATCAGCAAGCACCACTAGGCCCCAACGTACGTCCAATGAGGAAGGATTTTGCTGCTTCCACTTTTGTGAAAGTGTATGCTTTGTTATTTAGCCAAACCATCAGTTTGGCTTAGTTCCAAACCTTGAACCTATATCAGCAAGATCCTCTCATATTGCTGGGATTTGCCTCTCCTTCACTGTGGGTACTCACCCACGTGAAAAAACAGGAGGAATCTGAGGTCTGAGGTACGGAGCTCCACTAGTAGAGTGCCCCTTTATTGGTACTATTGTTGTCCATGAGGATGCTGAGGGAAATTTGTAGGTCCTGTGCATAGTGTCACCAATATTCCCTTCTGGGATATTAAACTGTTCACAAAAAGAGGTACGCATTACCTCCAGTACAGAACTACCCTCCTCAATGGAGGGAAAACTCATAACACATATGTTCACCGCTCACCATGCATTTTTCAATATTTCCAATTTTGTTGTCCATAAAGACCACTGCTTTCATCACCATATCTTTACAGGCCTTGAGTTCCATTTCGAGCTCCCTCATCCCACTGCTTTTGTCTTTCAAGCAGCGTAGTTTGAATTCCTATGATTCTGCCATTGCCTCCATTCTGTGATCCTCAGTTCCATTTTCACCAATTGTGCCTACATTGCAGAAGTTAATGTCTCCACCCATTTTAACTTTTTCAAAATGGCATAATTTCTTTTTGGCTTCTTGGCAGTTAAGCAGCTCTCACCTTTTCAGTAGGCTCCACTGTCTTGGAACCTTTCCTGTGGGAGTTAAAGAACTCCTGCTTCACCCGCTTTTGTGTCTTCACCGTCATCATTGTGACTGCTCTCCACTTGTTGGATACAACAGGTGCTAGGACCCCTACAGGGGCCCAATGACAAGTGCTGTCACCATCAAAAACTTCTTCCCACTCAGGCCTGTCTCCAGCACTGCAGCAGACAGCTACACAAGCAAAGTCTGCTGACCAACTGGCTCTCCGTCGCCTTCAAAAGGCACTCCCCTCTTCTTGAAAGTAGACTTGGCCTGACACCTGGACTCTCATTTGAGGGGTAAAACTTAAAAATGAAAGTAAGAAATTGCGGCAAGTGCAATTTTCCAAGAGCCTGTCATGTTTAGATACAATGATGAAAGTTTAGCAATAGCCCTCAGAGTGGATGCCTAGATATCCTTCTGAATGTCAGTTGTGCTACATAAATATAAGTAACATACCAAGTGGACTGATGCAGACCTCAGAAGTTATAACAGGGGACATGCTGGATGAGCCTCAGGTACAGCTGTGAACCATCCCCTTTACATTAAGGTAAATTTCAGGAAGTTCTACTTTTAGCGAAAACCAATGAGCATCCTGAAACCGATAGTTTCACTTCCCCCAATTTAGGAATGGTCTTAAATGTCCCAACATGTTAAATTATTTTGGGAGGAAAAAAACGTGATGAATTCAGTTGACAACTGTCCTCTATAGAGGGAATACTGCAGGAGCCAAGTTGAGGGCTGCAGCATGATCATGACTGGGGATAATGGAGAAGGAACCTGCGTATTCTGGGAAGTTCCGAGGCATTGCTTCTGCCCAATCAGGTCAGCCTATTGCTTGATCCTGGGAAGCATCTTATATCTTTTTCACATCTGATCAAATGCTAATCCCTGGCTGGGGGAAGTTTGAAAGCAAATGTAAAACAGCCTCATGAAACTTCAGGCAGGGAAAGTGTAACTGCTTTAAATAACTATTCCTGAATATGTATTACAAATCTGACATCACCCTTAAATTTGATTTCTAATAATTATTAAAATAATTGTTTCATTATTTTTATAGGTAGTCCCATTCCGGAGATACAGAATTAGGATATTATTCTGTACTCTAGTGTTCTACATAGGACAGCTAAGCCTGCCACAGTGAAAAATAGCTATTTTGTGCTAGTCCATGTAAGGACATATTCAAATTACATTTCTACATGCCTTCATTTTAAATACCATACATCCTGCTTAGAGGACTACAAGGCCTACACAGGGTTGACAAAATACTATTTAAACAGGTCAAATTGCAGTGTTTAAACTGCCACAGTCTACAATGGTAGGACTGAAGCCATGTTTTACACTATCACTGTAGTGAAATGCACAATAGGTACTGCAGCCCACTATTGACATTTAACTTACAGGTCATGAGTACACTTTGTAAAATATATTAGGGACTTACTGGTTAAGTATGCCAGCTAGGAAAATACCAATTCGGTCATATTTAAAGGAGCAGCACAGATAGTTTATAACTAGTTAGCAGGGTTAAATATTCAGACGCCAGCGACTACAGGGTCCAGCAAAAGGCTAAAAATACAGGGTGAACATGCTGAAAAGACAGATTACCTACTGTAATGGGTAGTAGCTTTACTGCTGTGATCTGTGACGGGAAGGAGACCATACCATCATGTCGATGTGGCTTAAGCCCTGAAACAACCACAAAAGGCCGAGCTGACTGGAGGATTTGCATGAAGGTAATCTCATTAGACTCTAGAGCTTTCAGATTCCTACATTAGCCAGGAGAATAAAGCAGAGCAACATCATCTAGGCTTTGGAACTGCACCACAATCTGTCTTCAATTAGGGAGTGAGCTTGAGCGATCCCCAACCCAATGCATAACTGATGTGTGCCTCGTTCCCCTCGCTTTGTCTTCATAAAAAACAGAATTCCTTCTGCCTTAACCCTGGTGTTGGCTTTGGTATTGTCCTTGAGGCAGTCAAGGAGTAATAAAGTTAATAAAGAAAGACAAAATGAGGAGCTGTAAAGAAAGAATGAGATAAAGAAAGAAAAAGATTCCAGCCAAGAATAAAAGCAAAGCAAACTCATGAACGTTGAAAATGAAGAACAAAAAAAAACATAGGAGGAAAGAATGAATGACAGAAAGAATGAAGAGCGGTGTTAAGAACGAAAAAAACAGAGGGTACAAAGGGAAAAAGGAAGAATGACCCAACTGGATCCATAGGTTAAGGTCATCCTCAGCACACAGGAGGTTCTTTATGTTTTGGATTATTTCATGAATGAGTTTTGAGAATCACCTGGAAACCATTTCTCTCTTTGGGCAAAGCGTACCATTGGGCCTTCACCCAACACTGCCTCCTGAACTACTGGAGGATGATCAGAATTGTTTGCTTCGCTCACCCGGTACCTTATAGGTATGGTTCAAAGTGAGGGGTGTGGGAGGCTAGGGCGGGACCTTCATTTTTCTGGCTACTCCCTAGTTCTGAGAAGCACGCCAGCCACAAATGGTGCTTATACCATCTGCATTTCTATGTGTATGATATTTTTTTTAACTAATCTATCGACCTAACTGTTAATAAAAATCCTTCTCTTTTTCAAAGCTAAAGCACTGGCTAGACATTGCAGTTTTTGAGTGTTTATCTATTGTTTTGTGCTTTTTCTGAGATGTTCATGCCTATCACCTTCTAAACTTGTCTTGACTGCTTGACAGGGCTTCCTTGAAAACGTCATGTGCCAAAGAACAACTTGGCTATCAAGCTTTAGTCCAATATTATTAAGGGTCCCGGGATCCCAGAGGTAAATCACAGAATTACCTGTGACAACCATCATTTGTCCTGGACTCGAAGATAATGCCCTTCACACGAGTCCTTGATTCATTTGCTGCCAACGGGGCGAGAATACACATTGTGCGATGCAAGGGGCGGCACAGTTGTGAGTGTGTTTCAATGTCCTATAATGCTGGAGACGGGATTATAGTAGCAGTAAAGATACAGGCATAATTTCATGTGGTCTGTAACTGTGCCTAGGACCAGCAGGTGGCATGATAAGAACGCATTACCAGGTTATCTGTACTCTTTTATTGTCTCGTTGCTATACTGCTGTTCTTGTGATGCTTTTTCTCAGTGATTAGGTGTATGTTGTTCGTGGGGATAATGTCATTCACGTGAATGTAGCGCTTTCATATAAATATTATTCATGCGCTAACGTGTTCTGCTGCATGAGAAAATGTCACTCGTGCAAAGTTTAGAAGAAGCAAGTAGTAAAAAAAAAACTGATTGTTGCATTGCATTTCACCAGGAATATCGATGCAGACTTGGGCACTCTAATACCATGTGACGAACCTTTGACGCTAAAGGTTATTGACAGCATCGGTTAATTTATGTCATTTTCAAGTCCATGCTGTGTTATATTTTATTTGCAAAGTTTATGCGAGTTATTACGTTTTTTTCTTCACCAACGGGCCATCACTGCACTTGGTACCTTGTTTCTTCTTTTTGTTGCAGTTTTATATAGCGCGGACTCGACCTGAAGGTATGGGAGTGCTCTACATGAGCACCAGTTCATTCATTCATTTTTTGTAGGCACAAGGAGATGAAGTGATTTGCCCAGAATCACAGAATGCTGTGCCGAAACCAGACTCGAACCTGGGCCATATTATCAAGACTGGGCGATAAAATTATCGGCGCTTTATCGACAGGAAACTGCCGCTAAAGTGGCGATACTGGGCTTGATAATATGCCCTTGTGAATTCCCATAGAAACCCAGGTTAGACGTCTAACCTGGGCTTCTATGGGAATTCTCTAGGGCATATTATCAAGCCCATTATCGTCACTTTAGCGGCAGTTTCCTGCCGATAAAGCGCAGATAATTTTATCGTCCAGTCTTGATAATATGCCCCTAGTTCCCCAGCTTGAAAGTCGGCAGCTCTGGCCCTTAGGCAGAAGGCTGAAAGTTTTTTAAGTCAAGATGTGAGGAATTCTTCTTCCACAGTGTACAAAAGGGAACGTCGAACTAATGGTCCTGCCACTGCTTCCTCGCTGGCCCTGGATCACGTACCTGGGTACGACTGAAACCGAGTGAGCCCCCTAACGCATCGGCTGGACATGACGTCACTCCGGATGCTCTTAGGCCGATTCTTCTGGCGCTTGCGTCCTTGTGAAGCATGGCCAAGAAGTGCAGGTGCGGAGAAGGCCGAACAGAATCATGTGCTGCTGAAGTGAAATGCATGACGTTCCTGCCCTCATTATGAGTTTTGCCCAAGTGCGAGAGCTCAGCATTACACTTCATGACTCAATCCTGCAACCTGGACCCACATTGGAGCCGCTGGATTAAAGACTTTGATATTTAGACTGACGATTTTGGGACTGAAAATAAAAAGCACTTGAAAGGTCTTTTGAGGCAGTGTATCTGAGACATGTACCATTAATGATGGCATTTAACATGTCATGAGTGAACTAATATGTAACCCTGGGCGTAGTACTACGCTACGCTCGTGGAGCGTGCGTAGTTTGCACTACCACACACTACGTGAATTGCATGTAGCACTGTGCAAAAATGCGTTGCGTTGTGGGCATTTTTTGCATGCTCACCGCCCTCAACGTCAAGTTGGCGACTGCGAGCGAGCAAAATCAACATCACGGCGAGACTTTTTTCTCGTTCGGGATCAACAACATCAAGTTGCCGATCATGAGCGTGGAAAATAAACCTCTTGCGAGATTCTCAACGCGGGGAGGTCAGGTTTCGCATTGCGAGTGGTCGCGTATGCTCGCTACCGCTCATGATGAGAAACTACCAGTCCGCATTGAGAAAGCTGCCGCTCGAGTGCAAATCTACTGAAGCGGCAGAAAACGACTGCTTACACTGTGCAAGATGCTGTTTGCAATGATTTCACAGTGCGGACAAGCATCCGGCACTGTGCAATCAACTTTTCCCTACCTCACTACGCAGTTTGTGTAGCTTGCGTAGTGCGATGTGCACTTCGTGTAGCTACGCGTAGCGCAACAAAGCAAACTACGCCCAGGGTTAGTAATATGTGAGATTTTCAGTAGTGCATTTTGCTCCGTGAACTATCAATGGTAAATATCAGTAGTTTTTAAAATTGTTTTTCAACACCTAACTGTAATGGCACTTTAACCTTTACTTTTTTTTAATGGAATTTCTAGGGTTTTTGTAGCATAAGTTAAGATCTTATTATCACAATTAAGTAACAAAGCCACTTTAACATTTGTTTTGTTTTCAGTGAATATGTTTTCTTTTTTTTGTTTTGTTTTTTACTGGAAGGGAACATCTTATTACCATGTCATCTTTTTTCAACACCTATCTATACCGGCACTTTAACCATTGCTTTTCTTAAGGGAATTTCTAGGGTTTTTGTAGCATAAGTTAAGATCGGATTACCACAATTAACTAACAAAGTCACTTTAACATTTGTTTTGTTTTCAGTGAATATATATATATATATATTTTTTAATGGAAGGGAACATCTTATTACCATTTCATCTTTTTTCAACACCTAACTTAACTGGTACTTTAACCATTGTGTTTTTTAGTGAATATCTAGGGTTTTTGTAACATAGGTTAAGATCTTATTATCACACCTAACTAAAAAGTCACTTTAATTTTTTTTTGTTTTCAGTGAATATCTTAATTTTTTTTAACAGAAGAAAACATCTTATTACTATACCTAATTATAAAATCCCTATAACCTTTGTTTCTTTAAGTGAATTTCTGTCTTCTTAAAATTTGTATTTGGCCTAATCCCACACTACGCATTACCCAACACCACCATGGGAATCCAAACCCCAACTGCGCACAGCCTTCAGTCCTATGCATCGGGGGTTTGCCAGAGAGCCTGGTCTGAGGCAAACCCTGCAGGAAAACAACCTCCACCACTAGCAGTCAAGGGCTTTGGCTGTGCATAGTCTGGATGTCTCAGTGTCTCTACTCTTCCCCAATATACCCTGTATCTGAAACATTTTCAAGACACAAACATCAAGGCCCTGAGTCCTGCAATGGTGGCAGCAATATTTTCTTCTTGGTTGGCTTTGTACTGTGGGAACAGTACTGGTCCCATGGTGACGAAATGGCCAACTCGATGAAATGCTCCCTCCGCCAATCAAAGGGATCTACTTTTTGAATTTATGGTACCATAGAACTACATAACCAACCCTCCAGTTATACCTGACGTTTTATCCCCCTCAAGCTCAACCAGAGCACCTGTCTAAACGCAAGGTTTTTGAAAATGGCTGAACAGATTTACACCAAATTAAAAAAGCATACTTTCTGAGTAAAGTTCTAACATTTTGTCAAACTGAGTTTAAGTCCTTTCAGCTGGTTTATTTTTGTATTGGAGGGCACAGTTTCCTAAGGGACATGTGAAATAAATGTTTTGGTAGCCTCCTTTTTCTTGGCCCCCTTGGTATGAAATGTACGACACACATTGACCAGTATATACCAGGACAACAATGTACTCTTAACATGTTATACCAGTACTGCACACCCACAATTTGCATATGTACCGACCCTTTATTCCTAGCTGCCTACAATCAATGTAATTTACATATGATAACAATGCAGACATGCAAATGTGGAAACAGTACCCCTTTGTTTTAAATGCACACAAAATGTCATGCTATTAAACTAATATGTGATGTTAACATATTTCAACTAAGTTGCAAATGCTTACAAATATGGGTACTGTACCTTTAAGCAACTCTTTCAATTTGTGACATTAACAGATCTGAAAGCGATTCATTTTCTATGTCTATGAACATGACTGTGTGTAAATGCACCTATATATGTTTGCACCTTGGAGACGTGGGTCATGTGACCAAGACCACGGACGTGGTCGAAACGCGTCGTCTTTTCTGTCGAAATTAAACTTACTAGCTGCAACTGCTGTGGGCTCGCCTGAATTCCTTTCCTGCGGAATCCTTGGATCGCAATATAAATATAGCAGTCCAGAACTAAAACAAAAAAACATTTGGGTGCAACCTGCAGCAGGGTTTAGCAAATGCTCCAGTTGCAGAGCCTGCAAGTTTGGTGTCAATAAAACCCACTACTGTACCCCCTTTAACTTTGAAGGAATTCCGATCATTGGCAACCACACGTGTAAGACGGAATATGCTGTGTACGTCCTGACATGCACCTGCGGTCGTAATTATATAGGCAGCACCAACCTACAGGTGCACAGCATCTCCAAGCTATTTTACATAGCGATCCGTCTTACCCAGTGGCGCGCCATTTCAAAAACAAACACAACAAGGATGTGAATTGTTTAACGTACTATGTAGTGGGAACAGTGCCAAAACTCCGCAGGGGAGGTAATAGAGAACTTAAATTAAGACAACTGGAGTCCAGCATGATCCTCGAGTTTGATAGCAAGTGGCCCAATGGGCCGAATAATACCGAGGACTTGTGTAACTTTCTATAATGGGACTGCCCAGTTACAGACTTCTTTACCCATGCCTGTGACCCTGGGTAGTCAGGTTCCCTGTTGCCTGGGGGGATAATCTCTAATGAAATGATTTTCTGATCCTCTATTCTGACATCAAGATTCCCTATGGCTAGTTAGGTTCCCTGTTAGCCAGGGATCCGCGTCTTCCAGTTCCTCAGTTCCTTTAAGTAAATTTATTTAATATCCTGGTTTTCTAGTATATCCTTTTTAGCACTTTTTTATACACAGGGTGTTTTTATCACTTTTAAATGATAAACTCCTAAACCAATATGAAATGTTTTTATCATGCTTTTTATCTGACAAAATGAGGTTTTCTTTTAATTGTTTAGATAGCATTGATTTATCATATATATATATACAGGTTGTTTTATCATTCACTATAGCACTTTATCCTGATTTATTGCACGTGTTATTCAGCTTCTTGCACTTTAGACATTGACTTTTTGTCACTTTTTAGCAGCACGTTAAGGTTTACCCGCCTGTCCAAGCAACAGATCCTCTACTTCGACATACAAATGTGCCCGCACAATGTATTATACAGTAATGAGATGCTTTATTTTGCACAGTCAAGGCTTTATCCGGTGATATCTGTAAATTAGAAATATTTATAATTTTATTTCTAAATGTTGAGTATGTGGTCGCTTTTAAACGGCAAACTCTAAAGTTATTTTTTGCGTATTTGCACATAGAATTCTATTGTATAGTATGTTGTCCATGTTCATGGTCACATGACCTGGTCAGAGGGTGGTTGTAGGCGGGCAACCAAGCATTATAAAATCAAAAAAAGTTACAACCAGTCATTGCATGTGAACAAGGGCTTGCTCAGCCCGAAACGCGTCGTGCACTTTTCACCAGCTGAACTGAAATAAAAAAGAACCTGTAACTCGATCCAGTGGTCCGTCTCCTGCTTTCTGCTTCGTTGATCCTGTAGTGTTTTATCTAGGAACCTGAATCGATATTCCTATTTTATGCCCTTGTCCGGTTATAATCAATAATATCCATACAACGGCATAATAATCATATCCATAATTCAGTCGTAGCACATGCTGTCACATTAAGCAAGGCTACTTCTCCGGCCCCCTAGTAAGCACACCGAGTTCTCTAAACAAAACCAAGCCTCCAGCAACCTGGGAAATCCCCCTTGCTTTTGTTTTGATTTCGTCCTAGAACTCCTGTAAAGCACTGTAAGAACGGCCAGTTCTTAGTGACATCTTTATTGACGTCTCATGTCCAACCTTACATCAAACCCAGGCACCTTTCAGGTATAAATATACCAACGTTGCCTTAAGCAAACACACAGTGGTGATTCTGGAGCAGAGCAGCTATCTACTTGCCCGAGAACCCAGCTGATGCGAGAGCCCACGGACGCTGCCCCTCCTCCCTGACGCACTGAGAGAGACGCTGTCTTTTCTCCTGCCGAGAAATCCAGCTCCGGTGTTTCCAGATACCTTCGCGGGTTACTGGGATATCGAGTCCTGAGAAAGAGATACAAGACCTCCTGCTTTCTATTACCCAGGTACGGAACTGACTAAACCCTTACAGAGAATTCTTGAGTCAGATTCTTGGCAAAACAAACTTAACTTAAACTGCTACTTACTTACTCCCTCCCACGTATTAGGCTTAGGTCAGGTACACCGAGGTAGGCGTATTTAGAAGCACCAGTTAAGTACGATTAGTCAATGTATATATGTATGTATATATTTTATCTATTTTAAAGTATCATAAGGCTAAGAAACCATATCAATGCTTTTACAGTATTATTTTATAATCCTCCTTTTACTGTACGCACTTTACTTAACCATGAGCATTACAATCGTGGCAATTCATTTCTCTTGTATGAGGAAGAAGACTGCTCAATAAATAACACCTTTTATTGAAAACGCCCGTCTGTCTTTTCTCTGCATTCTGGTGAAACTAAGTACGCACATTTGACTGAGTGAAATAGCTGTCTATTGTTTTCACACGACTCTAGAGACACTCTTATTCAGGGAGAGCAAAGTTGTCATGTTTTATGGTTGTCAGAAGCTAATCCCTTCTTGTCTATCCAGGGAGGTTAAACTCCTCCTCGTTTATTCGAGAAAGTTTCTAGTGACCTCTGAGCTAGCTGGCAAACCTTAAGTTTAATATAGTCAGTAGAGACCTAGATAACCTCAGTCCTACGTCTACACTGCTGAATATATTATTCCAATGCGCGGAGCCTATTGGGAATATAGGAACTACACTACAATCCGAGTGGGAATTAGAAGTGGCGTTTTGGAGTTTCATGTATATATATATATATGGAAACACAGCTCCTCCTCAGCACGCTCTGCGCTCGCAGCCACCGCTTCCACGCCAGCAAGTAGAGGAACGGACCAGCAAAGTCAGCAAGATGTTATTTATTTAAACAAAACCCACAGAACCAGCGACGCGTTTCGGGCAAGGGTGCCCTTGTTCACGCTGCAACATAGTCAGAATTTTAATACTTTTTTATATACTTTTGTTGAAGAATATCACCGCCCCCTGGTGGTGACCTCCAGTGTCACATGTGCAACAAACAGTGTAAATATACTATCGCTGCTAGTCTTTCTTTGGCAATGCACCTGAAAAGATTATTACGGGTTAAATCCACGTAATTCAAAGGCAACTCCGAATTACAATCAATAGTAAAACATGTACATAGACTATTGTTTGCCAGTCATTAAAGATCTGAATTTCTTTAAACTTGCAAAATATATGATGACAGTATAAATACAATACTAATGATCCTAAGAGCAACTAACAATTAAGTAATTACCCCAGCAGGTCATTTATAGCATTTCTTTTAACATGTGCAAATCTGTGCATAAGCAGCGAAAGGTAAAGTGCAAAAAGTGTAAAAAAGTGCAAAGTGTAAGAGTCAAAAAGTGCAAAGTGCAAGAATCAGCCGCATTACCATCCGAACGGGGATACCATCAAGTTTCATACATATATAACTTCTCGAATTCCTGAGTTCATAAATAGCTGTATGGCTCGATTATTGGTTCCCTAAAATTACAAATGGTAACAAAGTATCAAAAGATTAAAAATGGGCATATGTAAAAATAGTACCATACCCCATAAATAAGTACATGTCATGACACACTGTAACTTGATCTAAAATCCTCTAGAAAAAGTAAAAGAGATTTTATAATATACTAATGTAAACAGTTCATATGTAAACATCAAGGGAAATAAGTTAAAAACTTAAATACAATGATATATACAAAAATATATAATATAAACCTGAAGAAATAGAAGTGTACATTATTTAAAAAACTTCACAGTAAGAACATGTCTAATGTGATCACATAACTTAACTTAACCACCCAAGGCTCACTACTCATGCTAATAGCTCCACTGGTGTATAGATCTAGTTTCTCCTAATAGGGAACCTAACTAGGAGAAAATGCACCAGGAGTGAAGAAAATGAACGACCAATGGACCAACTCAGCAATATCTAGAGGTATAATGTCTTGTGTTACAAGTAGTGGTGCATTTCTTCAATATTATTGAGCCCGTTCGGCCAACGGCTATCAAGCTCTAAAATGAATTTACTCTCCAATTTTCTGAGCTGAAGTTCACGGTCTCCCCCTCTTGTATGCAACGGGACTGCTCCAATAACAAAATAGCTCAAGCACGTTAGGTCATTGTTGTGGACCCTTTTGAAATGCCGGGCGACCGGATAGGACGGGTCACTATGTAATATTGCCCGTAGATGCTGCAATATCCGGACATGCACCTGGAGCTTAGTGCTGCCAACATATCTAAGCCCACAGGTGCACGTCAGGACGTAAACAGCATGGTCAGTTTTACAGGAGAAGTTACCCAAAATCGGTTTGGCAATGGTGCTAAACGGAGTGGAGTAATGTGAGATAGTGGTGCCAAATTTACAGGCACGGCAGCTTGAGCATCTAAAAAAAACCCGAGCAGCTCGTAGCCAAGGTTTTTTAGTTTTGAGCTCAGGGGCTGCTCTGTCCAGGGAATTACCCATAGTTTTCGCACGTCTAAAAGTAACAGTAGGGGAAGCAGGCAACCTAGTATTGAGTATATGGTCACTAAGGACGATAGGCCGGTTTTTACTAATTATGGACTTAATTTTCCTATCCTCTCTACTGTATGTGGTAATCAGGCATGGGCATTCCACTACAGGCTCTGTTACGATAGGGGTTTCTTCTACAGAAGTTATCATAGGAAAAAGACTTTCTCTGGACCGAGATAAGGATTTTTCAAGGGCTGTTTTCAAGATGGTGTCAGAATAACCCCTCGCCTTTAGCCGTATCATGAGTTCTGCTAGACAAGTTTCGTAATCAGAAGGAGAACTGCAAATTCTCTTTAACCTCAAGATCTCGCCATAAGGAATTCCTGAGATGGTGTGTCTAGGGTGCATGCTAGTTGCGTGCAACGTAGCATTGCCCGCGGTAGGTTTTATATATATATCAAAGCTCCCAAGGTTTTGCACCTCCCTCGCGCACATGAACAGGTGCTTTTCGCGGATGGTGCTCCCGCTAATATTTCTGCTCCCAACTTGTATATTTTAGCCACAAGAAAGAAAAGCACTCACAGGGCGAGTCCAGGTCTTTTATTCACGGACTCACAGCAACCAGACGCGTATCGGCAGCCACTTTTGTCAATGATAATTTGGCGTGCCGGAAACGGCCTTCATTTATTTAATTTACTTTCACCAACATAGATTGACATAGAGAAGAAACATACTCCTATGCAAACATGGCACCATCTTACAACTTGCAAAATTCCTACCATACCTTCAAATAACCTTATATATGCAATATTTGAATATATAAATGCGCAAACACATGACCTTAATTTGTAACGCTCATTCCCAATTCTGCCCCTAAAAGGGCTTTAAGGTCCTATATTAAAGACACCAAAGACTTCCTCCAACATATAGAGGTAGTACAGCGGCAGGAAGAAGATCAGATGATTGTGATGGATATCACCAGTTTAATAACCTGCATAGCGCATCAAGAAGGATTACAGGTGGTCAGTACTTTTTACTGAACCAACCCTTAACATTCAGTGAGCACACTGATATGCTACTAGAATTTTTAGAATTCTGCTTGAATAACAACATCTTTCTGTACCAGGGGCAATACTATAGTAAAGTATCCGGAACAGCTATAAGCACCTGCTTCGCCCCCAGCTACGCGAGGGTCAGATGGCCTGGACGGCTGCTAATGGCATTTGGGCCAAAAAAGTGGCTGCCTGGTACAGCTATATCGACGACCTATTCCTTATTTGGAGAGGATCGGAGGAGACAGCAGCAGAATACACACAGATTCTGAACAATAATGGTGTGAATTTGAAGTTCAGTGCAGATATAAGTTCATCTTCTGTAATTTTTTTGGACCTAGAAGTCTGTATGACAGGTGGCAAATTGAGTACCAAACTATATCGAAAGCCCACTGCGGGCAATTTATAATTACATGCCCGGAGTAGCCACCACCCAAGGTTGATTAGTAGTATCCCCTATGGGGAACTACTACGTATAAAAAGGGACAATACCAGGGAAATTGACTTCCAGGTCAATGCAGATGAATGTATGGAGAGATTGAGGGCACAAGGATATAGTGAACAAGTCCAAAAAAGTGTAATATGTAAAGTGAACTCTGTTCCCAGAAAGAAATTGTTGGAAGAGAAGATTGGCAGGGAGTCGGATGAATGTACATTTCGGATGAGTACTGCATTCTGAGAAGAGGCAGGGAACTGAGAAACATTTTGCGCAAGAACTGAAACTGGATCCAGTCATAGGAATGGATATTCCTACTCACCCATTGTTGACTTTTAGGAATTCCAGATCTTTGAAAGATTCCATCACAAGTAGCCACATGAGTAGTGAGGTACCTTATTTTTTGTGGAAACAAGTTATGGGGATTCTACCCTTGTGGAAGATGCAAAGCATGCACAGGTAGTAAAAGGGTCCTATCGTATCAGGTAACAGGGGTAAATAAACCTAAAAACATCAACAGTTTCTGACATGCAGCACACCTTACACCGTGTATTACCTTAATTGCCCTTGTGGACTCCAGTATATTGGAAGCACTATACATCAAACCAAGATGCGAATCTTGGAACACACAAGGGTAATTAAAAATTGTGACATGTCATACCCAGTGGCTCGCTATTTTAAGGCTAAGCATAACAGCAACAGGTATCTTTTAACTTTCTTTGCCTTGGGCCATGTTCCATCACATCCCAGGGGAGGGGATAGAGTAACTAGTCTAAGGAGACTGGAGTCTTGGTATATAATTGACCTCTAAATGAAAGCTCTGGAGGGTCTGAATACCAATGAGGAACTTGGGGTGCATCTAGGAAATTGAATCGGATGCTTAGTTGGTTTTCATACTAAAATGATGATGTCCTTAGCGAAGTGTTGCTTCCTGATTGTTTCCAATGGGTAATATTCTAGAAGTTTGAATCTGCATTTGTGAACTGACCATAAGAAGAATAATGTTATATTTAATGACATAGAGTAGGCTTATTTAGAATAGGCTCTGTTAATTGTGAAACCACATTGAAAATAGCCCATTCAAGGCAAGAATGATAATTGACCAAATCTTTTGGTACAGTTGCAATATTGTGTGCAATATGTTGCACTGCTATGAACAAAGGCGGATTTGATATAAGGTGGTTTTAATTGTAATTAACTTTTTGCACTTTTAAAAATGGCGCCTGAATCGGAAAGGATGCAAAGGTTATTGCACAAAGAGCGTGATCTCAAAAACTATGAACACTGCAAGCCCATTTGTAGGCAGAATTGTGAATGAGCATTACAAATTAAGGTCATGTGTTTGTGCATTTATATATTCAAATATTGCATATATAAAGTTATTTTAAGGAACTTAGACCATGTATAGTAGGGATTTTGTAAGTTTCAAGATGGTGCCATGTTTGCATAGGAGTATGTCCCTTCTCTAGTTGGGAGCGTGTATATATATTTATATATATATTTTTATATATATATAGTAGGTATATATAGTTAGGATTGATTTCCATAGGGAAATTGCAACATTCTATTGGGAATAACTTTGGCGCCGGTTGAGGAATCTGCCTGAATTTTTAAGCAACTTTGCCTTGCGGCGCTCCGGTCCTTCCCTGAAAGTTTGGGGGGGATCCGTCAAGGGGGGGCCGAGATAAAAGGGGGGTCCCAAAACATGTTTTCCCCATGTTAATTTCCATAGGGCGGTCTGTCGCACTTTTAGCTCGAACGGCTGAATGGATTTTCACCAAACTTGGCAAAATTGTAGGGACTGGTAGCCCGATGTGCCTTTGCTATGTCTCAAGATATGTGCTCCAGTGGATTTTGAGTAATTTAGGTTAAAAAAAAATTATATATCTATAGCAGCTTACGTGTAAGCTTACTGTAAGCTTACTGTAAGCTTACCTTTTGAGCTCGAGATGCATTCTGATTGGCTGCCAATGTCTGTCAACACTCCAAAACAGAAACTGTTGGCAGCCATCTTGTGCCTCGGTAGACTGAGGCACAGGAAAGCAGAAAAACAAACGTGTAGAACTCAAAAAAGGGGCAGGGTAGAAGCACCCCGACCCCCTAGACCTGCTCAGGGGGTCCCACAAGGACCCCCAAGGCAAAAAAAAAATATATTTTTTTGTTTTGTCTTTGGGGTCTTTGTGGGACCCCCTGAGCAGGCCTAGGGGGTCAGGGTGATTCTACTCTGGCCCCTTTGCGAGTTTCACACCTTTGTTTCACTGCTTTCTTGTGCCTTGGTTCTAACAAGGCACAAGATGGCTGCCAACACTTCCTGGTTTTGAGTGTTGACAGACAGTGGCAGCCAATCAGCATGCCTTCCCGAGAAAGCTGCATGGTCATTGGCTGTCAACACTTCTAACCAGGAGGTGTTGGCATCTATCTTGTGCTAGTGTTGACAGACAGTGACAGCCAATCAGCATGCCTTCCCGAGAAAGCTGCATGCTCATTGGCTGTCAACACTTCTAACCAGGAAGTGTTGGCATCCATCTTGGGTCTTAATAGACTGAGGCACAAAAAAGCAGAAATACAAACGTGTAGAACACAAAAAGGGGGCAGGGTAGAAACACACTGACCCATTAGGGTGCTCAGGTGGTCCCACTAGGATATTAATATATTTAAACGTTATCCGCTAATAGAATTAGCATTTAAAAAACCTTTGAAATTCACTGAAAAAACCATAGGTGTAAGGCCATATATAGTTAGGAATTAGCATTTAAAAAACCTTTGAAATTCACTGAAAAAACCATAGGTTTCAGGCCTTATATAGTTAGGAATTAGCATTTAAAAAACCTTGCAAATTCACTGAAAAAACCATAGGTTTCAGGCCTTATATAGTTAGGAATTAGCATTTAAAAAACCTTTGAAATTCACTGAAAAAACCATAGGTTTCAGACCTTATATAGTTAGGAATTAGCATTAAAAAAAGTCTGAATATATAAAAACGTTATCCGCTAATAGAATTAGCATTTAAAAAACCTTGCAAATTCACTGAAAAAACCATATGTTTCAGGCCATATATAGTTAGGAATTAGCATTTAAAAAACCTTGCAAATTCACTGAAAAAACCATAGGTTTCAGGTCATATATAGTTAGGTATTAGCATTTAAAAAACCTTGGAAATTCACTGAAAAAACCATAGGTTTCAGGTCATATATAGTTAGGTATTAGCATTTAAAAAAACATTGAAATTCACTCAAAAAACTATAAGTTTTAGTGGTGTTATAGTTAGCTGGACATTTTACTCATACAAAACCATTGAAATTGCTCCTATATAGTTAGTTGGACTAACTATATTTCGCGCATCCACTGCTGATGATGTCACATATTACATCATTCATGACATGGTCAGTGACATCACTGATGACATCTCAAATGACATCACTGATGACATCTCATTTGACATCACTGATCATATCACTGATGATATCATTCATGTGATAATACGATGCACCTCCTCACACTCTAATATAACCTTAATATAGCCTAGGTCTACACACACATCCACTCATTCACCCATACAATCACTCATACATACAGTCACTCATCAATACAATACTATCATATGCACTTATACACCTATAGAGACACTCACACACTTTCACTCATCCATGGAGTTTCTCACACACCTAGTCATTCATGCAAAGAATCAATCACACTCCCATTTCCTCATCTATACAGTTATACACACAACACCTTACTTATTCAAACATATACTAACACATACTTACTCTCTTAAACAATCACTGATACAAGTACACATTGATCCATACAGTCACTTGCATAATCCCTGGCTCTTATGTATAGGCATTTATATATACCAACTCTCACATGCACTGTGTTTTACATATGTACTTACTTGGACATGTAGCACTGAGATATACATTCAGTCACCAACACACCAATGCACACAGTAAACTACCCATACAGCTGTTTCCACACCTCCCAGTCACCCACACACAGACACAGTCTCATATACAAATACTTGGGCAACCAAACAATGACCCATATAGCCACTCATATAGCTACTGATCAACACATACAGCATCTTACACAACAGCAGACATACTGATGCACACATTCAGACAGTTTAGTCACTAACCCATACAGTCAGTCACGCACCTACTAAATCCTTCATCCAGACACTTATACATCTACTCATTCTACAATATGTAAATCATATTTAAACTTTACAGAAACACAGTCACTGGATGATGTCATCAGTGATGTCATCAGTGATGTCATTTGAGATGTCATTTGAGATGTCATCAGTGATGTCACTGACCATGTCATAAATGATGTAATATGTGACATCATCAGCAGTGGATTGCGGGTGCGCGAAATATAGTTAGTCCAACTAACTATATAGGAGCAATTTCAATGGTTTTGTATGAGTAAAATATCCAGCTAACTATAACACCACTAAAACGTATAGTTTTTGAGTGAATTTCAATGGTTTTTTAAATGCTAATACCTAACTATATATGACCTGAAACCTATGGTTTTTTCAGTGAATATATATATATAAATATATATATATATATTACCTACTGGCGGTCGCCAGTAGGTATATATAGTTAGGATTTTTTCTTTATGGGATTTTTGAAAATTCTATGTCTAATAACTTTGGCGTTTGTGGACGGAATTGGCTGAAATTTTCAGGAAAATGGAACATTTTGTTTCTGAGCAGCAACTGAAAATTTGGTGGGGGTTTGTCAAGGGGGGGCTGAGAAAAAAGGGGGGTCCCAAAACGGGTTTTTCCCATGTTAATTTCCATAGGGCGGTTGGCCTCACTTTTAGACCGAAGGGCTGAATGGATTTCCACGAAACTTGGCAAAATTGTAGATATTGTTTGCCCGATGTGCCTTTGCTAGGTCTCAAGATATGTGCTCCTGTGAATTTTGAGTAAATTAGGTTTAAAAAAAGATATATATCTAGAGCCGCGCCCCGGTGCGCGTACCTGGGAGCGCTCCGGGCGCGCCACGCGACTTGCGCACGGCAAGCTGATTGGTTCTCGGGTGTCTGTAAACATTCGAAACAGTCCGCAGCGGCCGCCATCTTGTGTCTCGGTAGGATTGAGACACAAGAGGTGGCAAAAATCAAAGGGGGAAATGAGCAAAAGGGGGCAGGGTACCCCCCCTGACCCCCTAGTTTTGATGTGGGGGCCATAAAAGGGTCCCGTGGGTAAAAAAAAAAATTTAAAAAAAATTCGATTTTCGCGGGGGGAGCGCCAGGTACGCGCACCGGGGAGCGTACGGGGGAGCGTACCATGGAGATAAAAAATGACACTTTAAAAAAAAAAAAAAATAGCATTTTTTTATAAATTGGAGGTAGTTCTGAAAAGAACTTTTTTTTGTTTTTGTTGTTTTATATTTTTTTAGACTTTTTAAAACGATTTTATATTTTTTTGGGATTTATGTCAGGGGAAAAACAAAAACAGGGATTCCAAAACTGCTCAACAGGAGCAAAAAAATGTGAAAATTTAGGGACTGGCAGGGCAGCGGTGTTGCTGTTTCTTCATGGCAATGAGTTCAACACTCTGCTCCCCATAGCAGAGCAGTTCGTCACACTCTGTGCACAGAAATGTGATGCCTGCAAACACCGGCTGAATGTTAGGGACCATTCTTCCACGGGGTGGTCCCGAAGGTGTTGCTCCACCAGTGGAGGTGCTGCCGCCATCTGTGGGTAAATTCCGTGCCAGCTCTCTGACACTCTCCCTGGCAAAGTTGTTAGGGTGTCTTCTTTTCACATGCCTGATTAAATTAGCATTTCCAAAACTATATTTTTTCAGAGGATTGCCTCTGGATAAAGTACTACCACATATTTTGCAGGTTACTTTTGGAGCGTTGACTTTTTTTTGTCCTTCAGGGATGTCATAGAATTTCCAGATGAAATGTTTTTTTTTCTTCTGCTGAGGAGGGTCCTCATCTAAAAATCCGTCGGAATCACTGCTGGATGACTCTCTTGCAGCCATTGCTGTAGATCAGAAAAGTAGGAGATGAACACAGTACACAGAACAGCTCTTGCTCTCTCCAAGTACAAAGCAATAGTGAGAGAAATGGGTGGGTTTCACACAATTTGGAAAAAAAAAAGTTATGAACCAATGAAAAGTGTTATTTTAAAGTCACATGGTTTGACGCGCTTACGCTACGCGCCCCGGGGCGCGTCCCGGGGCGTGTTTCGTAAGCGCATCAGGGCGTTTACGTTGCGCGATCGTATGCGCTTTCGGGTGCGCTTACGCGGTGCGTCATAAGACGCATCTCGCGGCTACGCGATACGCGCTTATGACGCAAGGCGTGGCGGCTACGCAATACGTCACGATGTTGTTTCCGTTCGCGGCATTAGCGCTATCGGGACGCTCATCAGTACGCGCCCCGGGGCGCGCCGCAAGATTGCGCTTACCCGTGCGTTCACTGGTCCGCGCCCCGGGAGCGCACCAAAAAGAATAAAAAAAAAAAATGACATAATTATACAATATAAAATTCGATTTAAAATTTATTATTTTTAAAAACTATAAAAATTTGCTATTAAAAAACCTATGAAATTCACTGAAAAAACCATAGGTTATAGACCATATATAGTTAGGAATTAGCATTTACAAAACCTTGAAAATTCACTGAAAAAACCATAGGTTATAGACCATATATAGGGGTCGATTAGGATCGCGGACGGACTTGAGTCCGTCCGCGACCCCTGAGGAGGAGGGAACGTCCGCATGGGCTGCGGCGTTCCCTCCGATCTGATTAGGATGTGACCGCCAGGGTGGCGGTCACATCCTCTATCTCTAACATTGCGGCGGGTGCAGCTTCAAGCTGCACCCGCCCCAATGTAAAAAATGCATGCACAGCATTTGCGTGCACAAAGCGGCAGGCACCGCGCGGTGCCTGCTGCATTGTGCACGCAAATGCAGGGGGGTACCATAGGTACCCCCCATGTGCACCCACCACCACCCCTTCACCCAGGGGGCCCGCAACGGGCCCCCGAAGTGAAGGTCCGTATGCTTTTCCATGGCGGCAATGCCGCCGTGGAAAAGCATATTTACACACACATCATGATATGGCGGACGGTGTCTCATAGACACCGCCTGCCATGTTATAGCTTTTCCGCCGCGGTCGGAAGCCCACCGCGGCGGAAAAGCGGCGGACGGAATTCCAGACCCACCAGCCATCCTAATTTGGCGGTGGGTCTTTGGAGTCTCCGCCGCGGTTTTTCCGCATCCTCCAGGCCGGCGGACACTTCCGCCGGCCCGGAGGATGCGGAAAAACCGCCATCCTAATCGGCCCCATAGTTAGGAATTAGCATTTACAAAACCTTATTTTACTCACACAAAACCATTGAAATTCCATATATAGTTAGTTGCACTAACTATATATCGCGCACCCGCAATCCACTGCTGATGATGTCACATATTACATCATTCATGACATGGTCAGTGACATCACTGATGACATCACTGATGACATCTCAAATGACATCACTGATGACATCACTGATGACATCTCATTTGACATTACTGATCACATCACTGATAACATCATTCATGTGATGATACAATGAACCTCTTCAGACTCTAATATAACCTTAGATACACTCAGTGTAAACAGACACTCACAGACTGTCACTCATCCATGGAGTTACTCACACACCTAGTCAGTCATGCAAAGAATCAATCACACCTCCATTTCATCAACTATATAGTTATACACACCTTACGTATTGAAACATGTAATAACACATATTTACTCTGTTATACAATCCCTGATACAAGTTCACAATGATCCATACAGCCACTCACACATTCACTGGCTCTTATGCACAGTTATTTATATATGTCAACTCTCACATGTACTGTGTTTTACATATGTACTTACTTTGACATGTAGCACTGAGATATCCATTCACTCACCAATACACTCATGCACACAGTCAACCGCCCATACAGCTGTTTCCACATGCACTTTTGCACCCATACATCTAGTGAATCAACTGCTCACACATCTATGCACAGAGTCATACACCTCCCAGACACCCACACACACACTCAGTCTCCCATACAAATACTTGGGCAACCAATCAATAACCCATATAGTTAGTCATATAGCTAATGATCAACACATGCATCAGATTACAGAACAACAGACACAATGATGCACAATTTAAAACAGTTTACTCACTAACCCATGCACTCAGTGAGACACATTTAATCACTCACTTATACAGTCAGTCATGCACCTACTAAATCCTTCATCCAGACACTTATACATCCACTCATTCTTCAATATGTAAGACATATTTTAACTTTACAGAAACATACAGTCACTGGATGTTGTCATCAGTGATGTCATCAGTGATGTCATTTGAGATGTCATCAGTGATGTCATCAGTGATGTCACTGACCATGTCATGAATGATGTAATATGTGACATCATCAGCAGTGGATTGCGGGTGCGCGATATATAGTTAGTGCAACTAACTATATATGGAATTTCAATGGTTTTGTGTGAGTAAAATAAGGTTTTGTAAATGCTAATTCCTAACTATATATGGTCTATAACCTATGGTTTTTTCAGTGAATATATATATACATATATATATATATATATATATATATATATGTGTGTGTATATTACCTACTGGCGGTCGCCAGTAGGTATATATAGTTAGGATTTTTTCCCTATGGGATTTTTGAAAATTCTATGTCTAATAACTTTGGCGTTTGTGGACGGAATTGGCTGAAATTTTCTGGAAAATGGAACATTTTGTTTCTGAGCAGCCCCTGGAAATTTGGGGGGGGTTCGTCAAGGGGGGGCCGAGAAAAAAGGGGGGTCCCAAAACGTGTTTTTAACATTGAGTTTTCCATAGGGCGGTTGGCCTCACTTTTAGCCCGAACGGCTGAATGGATTTCCACGAAACTTGGCAAAATTGTAGGGACTGGTAGCCCGATGTGCCTTTGCTAGGTCTCAATATATGTGCTTCAGTGGATTTTGAGCAATTAATGTTCAAAAAAAGATATATATCTGTAACAGCGGACCGGGCAGCGCTCCGGTTCGCGGACTTTACGTGTACCGGAACTTCGCGTAGCGAAGCTGATTGGCTCTCCGGTGTCTGTCAACATTCTAAACAGTCCGGAGCGGCCGCCATCTTGTCTCTCGGTAGGATTGAGAGACAAGAGGAGGCCAAAACAAAGGGGGAAATGACCATAAGGGAGCATAGTATATCCTCCCTGACCCCCTAGGTTTAATGTGGAGGCTTTAAAAGGGCCCCGCGGGGCAAAAAAAATTAATTATTTTTTTGTTTTTTGCGTGGGTAGCGCCCGGTCCGCGAACCGGGAAGCGTTCTGGGCAGCGTACTATAATGAAAAATGAATGATAGACTTTTCAAATACTGTATGTTAATTGATTGTTGGTTTTGTTGATTATTTTTTAATTTTTTTATTTTTTAAGCAATTATTTATTATTGTGATTGTGTTTCAAAATTTAATAACATTTCTAACATTTAACTAGTTTATGAATTACATATAAAAATGATTAAAGACTCAAACAATTTTTTTATTTTACATACAATTTTATTTTTCAGATTGTTTTTCAAAATTTAATAGAACGTCTAGCATTTGACTGTCCGATATGTCCTCTTGTTGAGTGAACATAAGTTCCCACATTTGACCGTCATCATAATGGAGTAAATGATCGACAGATTCTACACATTGAAGTAATTCATAGTCCCGTGACTCATCCATGAATTCTAAGTCATCAATGGGTTCCATAACTTGTTCATTGTTGCTGTCCAGAACAATTTCGAAGGAAACATTCTGCTCACCTTCCATTTTATTGCTGTAATTTGCATAAAAAATAAATATATCAGTAGTGATAGGACACTGTTGGGTTTAAGTTCAGACAGGTACTTGTGAGTTTATAACAGAGAAGTAATCTATTGGCACTGTATGGTTTCAGGCGTGAAGTAGTACTATTAAAAAGTGCCTGTGAAGAAGCCTAAGTAAATTCATAATTATACAACAGAAACCTAAATCAATCCATAATTATAATAAAGAAGCCTTTCTCAATGTCTAACTCTTACAGAGGGATAGTATATAACTATCTGAAAATGTTTTCAAATTTATAAAATAATATCTCACCTTCTAAAAACAAGTTTAAGTTGTGAGTGAAAATGATCTTGCAATGTAATTCAGGAAGTAGTAGTCAAAATGGCTGTGTTTCTCTCTCTTTCTTTATATATATATTCAGGTACATAACCAATCAAATGTCAGGTAAAAAAAGTAGAAAATGAAAGTAACATTTTCATTGGTTGTCAATTCCAACACTTCAGATGTGTTTTGAGAAGTAATTTACCTCAGGGTATTTAGAGAGGTCTACAGGCTAAATGGTTAAATAGAATTCCAATCAAATTTGTGAAAATGGTAGGGATTGGTATGTAGTATGAGCTAATCTATATTTGGTGAAATTGTCTCCAGTGGCTTTTCTGTAAACTACTTTCCCACCTTTTTTGATGGTGCGCTTCCCAGGGAGCGACCCGGTACGCGAACTGTTGAGCGCCCCGGTTCGCGAACCTTAAGCGTTACGGGAGTCCACCATTTTGTGTTTCGGTCGAATTAAGATACAAGATGGAGGGCAAATAATGTTCAGAATGGGTAGAAGGGGGCACGGTAGACTTATCTTGACCCCCTAGGTTTTCTGAGGGTGGCTGAGGAGGCCCATATGTGCGAAAAAAAAACATTTAAAAAAAAATTTTGCGAGGTTAGCTCCCGGTTCGCGTACCGGGTAGCGCCCCAGGGAGCGTACTTTTTTGAAAATTAGTGAAAAATGTTAGAGTAAAATAATAATTGTGAGTGATCAGATGTAGGGTAGCTCTGAGAAGAGCTTTTGGGTTTATGGTACATTTAGGTACTTATAAGTAGGTACCAATGCACAGTCTTAAATTCAGAATGAAAATTCTGTTGCCCTCATCTGAGAAGTGAACTCCATCTCCTCTGTAGATATCTTGCATGTAGTAACGCAAGTTATTGTTGTACAGGGAGCCCATTCCATGGTCTCTCATGTAAGCTGAAACAGATTTGTTTACATGCTTCCTCGACTTCTCAATTTGTGGACAAAATTGGTTTGACCACCTCCATTTCTGTCTTTGGCATATATTTGAATATACCAAGGCAGTTTGAGGAAAAAGTGCCATCAATTGCTCAAAGGTGTCCTTTAAAAGCATTTCCAGACCTACCCCAGTCAAAGTGCCCAAATCATTACCTCCACAGTGCACAATTAACAGGTCAGGTTTTGGCAAATGCATAAAGGTTTTCACCAATGGTATCAATTGGTGACATTTTAATCCTCTGTGGCCAAACCACTTAATTTCCACATCTTGTAAATTGAGGTTAGGTAAATTTCTGTTCTTAGCATACCTGTGAGCCCAGTGGATATAACTATGTCCAACAATCCAGACAGAAAACATGGTGAGAGAAGGTTCTGCTGCAGTCAGATGAAGTGTGGCAATGAAATGGCAGTTGAAAAAATGAGAGTTTAAAATGAAAAAAACTGTGGAGTTTCTGTGTTAATGAAGCAGTAACAGTGATTGTTGGATTTTGATTGCTGAAAACAGAAAGTTAGGGTGCATGGATGAGTTCTTTGAAAGATGTATTTTGAATGGTCAATAAAAAATCATTAAATGAAAGATTGCAGTGGATACGCAGGTGCACTGAGAGTTCAGAGTTCAATTGCAACATTGTTGTGTGAACTTGCAAACACCAGAGGTCTTCCAAGAGGTGGTTGCCATGCAGAAAAGGCATGAAATGGCAGAGGGGGGGAAGGGTTTTCATTTGAAAAAAAGTGAGGGAAGAGTTTTGATTGGGTGACATGAGAGATATGTGTGAAGAATTACAGCATTTCTGTGCTTTTGATAGCTGCAGACTCTGGAGTGCATACCTTTTGCTCTGCTGAAGACAAATTGGTGTGTTTCTGAGACTATTTTCAAACTCAAAGTATTTGCTAAGGTGAGAAAATATTTCTTTAATTTAGATAGAGAATAGTGTGCTTTAAGGAGAAAATTATGAAGAAAGTTGTGTTTTTCAAATGTTGCTTTGTCTCAAGTGTTTTACAAATAGATTTTGTTTCTTTGAGAAAATGTAATTGGAGAAAATGTGAAGTATTAGTACTGACAGGGTGTTTTTCTGCATAGGAGCTGTGGAGTCTTTTCAAATTATGACTAGAAAATCGTTTTTGAGGAAAATTAATGGTTATAATATTTCTGACAAGGACATAATGGTGTATGCTTCTTTATAATGCAATTGACTGTCTCTGATGTTATTTTTCCCATTTTAATGTAAGACCTTTCTCTGTGGCGCAAATTGCTTGTAAATATGCTCCCACCTGTGCATGGCAAATTTAGATTTTGAATGTTTGTGTTACATAGCCATGTTAAAAGTGATACAAACATGCTGCAAAGGCAATCAAAAAACGCTTTTATGTGTCTTAAGGACATTTTAAGTAATTTTCTCATGTGCAGTGTTTTGAAATTATGATTTGAAAATCGTTTTTGGGGAAAAGGAATTGTTTTTAAATTTATGACAAGGACATAATGGTGTATGCTTCTTTATAAGGCAATTGACTGTCTCTGATGTTATTTTTCCCATTTCAATGTAAGACCTTTCTCTGTGGCGCAAATTGCTTGTAAATATGCTCCCACCTGTGCATGGCAAATTTAGATTTTGAATGTTTGTGTTACATAGCCATGTTAAAAGTGATACAAACATGCTGCAAAGGCAATCAAAAAACGCTTTTATGTGTCTTAAGGACATTTGATGTCATTTGTCCCATATTACATTAAAAGACCTTTCTCCGTGGGGCACATTCCTTGTAAATATGGTTACACTTGTGCATGGTAAATTTAGATTTTGACTGTTTGAGTTACATAACCATGTTAAAAGTGACCCAAAAAAATTGCAAAGGCTTTCAAAAAACACTTTCATGTGTCTTAAGGACATTTTAAGTCATTTCCCTGTGGGCAGTGTTTTCAAATTATGACTTCAAAATCGTTTTTGAGGTAAAGGAATGTTGTTAATTTTTATGTGCGCCATATGCCCCCAAATTTCTTTTTCAGGGGTGCAGCAGGGTGTTCTTGAGACACCCCTGCACCTTTGGAAAAATTCCTAATTTGCGATGAGCTAATTGCTAATCGCAAATTGCACCTTCATTCCTATGGGCATCCTGGCCCATGGAAATGAATGGGTAATTTGCAATTAGCAATTTGCTCATCGCAAATTAGGAATGGTAAAGAATCGCTATTTATTCTTTAAAATTCGCTATTTTGGAAATGCAAAATAGTTTGATGATACATATGGCGGTTGATCTCTAACAAGATAAGAAGCTTAGGGATACATTTATGATGACTGGCGCAATGAAGTGGACATCACTTATTTCATTGGTAGAGCTTTACATGTATTATCTCCTCTGTATTCTTCATCAAGCGTAACTTTAATCTGCAATCCTGAGTAGGCCTCACCTTAAACAAACCTCTGGATAGGCCACACCTTATCGTCATCATGAATTAATCATTTAAAATGCTAGGGACAGATTTATGATAGGTGTATGCCTCTTTTGCGCCACTTACAAAACACTGCCCATGGGGAAATGACTTAAAATGTCCTTAAGACACATGAAAGTGTTTTTTTAAAGCCTTTGCAATTTTTTTGGGTCACTTTTAACATGGCTATGTGACTCAAACAGTCAAAATCTAAATTCACCATGCACAGGTGGGAGCATATTTACAAGGAATGTGCTCCATGGGGAAAGGTCTTATAATGTAATATGGGAAAAATGACATCAGAGACAGTGAAATGCCTTATAAAGAAGCATACACCATTATGTCCTTGTCATAAATTTACAAACCATTCCTTTTCCCTAAAAACGATTTTCAAATCAAAATTTGAAAACACTGCACATGTGGAAATGACTTAAAATGTCCTTAATTCAAAATTTGCTATTCCTTATTTTCCGATTGCACTGAAGGATTTGCAAATTTTGCGATTCCTTAAATGCAATGTATCAAACAAAAAATATGTAAAAAATGACATTAAGGATTTGGAAACTACCACCAACTTCTAGTTTGTGGTAATTTGCGAATTCTTTTCAAAAAGCTTTTTTTCCAAAAAACAAAAGGTGCCATATGACACCAATACATGCCCTTAGGGCATGTATGTGCGCCATATGCCCCCAAATTTCTTTTTCAGGGGTGCAGCAGGGTGTTCTTGAGACACCCCTGCACCCTTGAAAAAATTCCTAATTTGCGATGAGCTAATTGCTAATCACAAATTGCACCTTCATTCCTATGAGCCTCCTAGCCCATGGAAATGAATGGGTAATTTGCAATTAGCAATTTGCTCATTGCAAATTAGGAATGGTAAAGAATTGCTATTTATTCCTTAAAATTCGCTATTTAGGAAATGCAAAATAGTTTGATGATACATATGGCGGTTCATCTGTAACAAGATAAGAAGCTTAGGGATACATTTATGATGACTGGCGCAATAAAGTGGACATTACTTACTTCATTGGTAGGCCTTTACATGTATTATCTCCTCTGTATTCTTCATCAAGCGTAACTTTAATCTGCAATCCTGAGTAGGCCTCACCTTAAACAAACCTCTGGATAGGCCACACCTTATCGTCATCCTGGATTAATCATTTAAAATGCTAGGGACAGATTTATGATAGGTGTATGCCTCTTTTGCGCCACTGTGCGTCACTTTTATGATGCAGCGGCGGTGCAAAAGATTTGCTATGAGGCGACAAAATTACAAATTGATGCATTTAGGCAGATGTGTCATGGTGTAAAAAAAACGTGCCACATGAAACTGATGCAGCAGTGATGCAAAAGATGCACCATGTTACAAGACAGGCCTCACTTGGGACATATGTATCAAGCTAATTAGCATTCGCAAAGATCAAAATTCTGCAAATTTCGGCCTTTGCGAATGCTAATTAGACAAATGGTATGTATCAAACAAGTTTGATGCAAAATAAGGAATAGCAATATTTGCTATTCCTTATTTTGCGATTGCACTGAAGGATTTGCAAATTTTGCGATTCCTTAAATGCAATGTATCAAACAAAAAATATGCAAAAAATGCCATTAAGGATTTGCAAATTACCACCAACTTCTAGTTGGTGGTAATTTGCGAATTCTTTTCAAAAAGCTTTTTTTCCAAAAAACAAAAGGTGCCATATGACGCCCATACATGCCCTTAGGGCATGTATGTGCGCCATATGCCCCCAAATTTCTTTTTCAGGGGGTGCAGCAGGGTGTTCTTGAGACACCCCTGCACCCTTGAAAAAATTCCTAATTTGCGATGAGCTAATTGCTAATCGCAAATTGCACCTTCATTCCTATGGGCCTCCTGGCCCATGGAAATGAATGGGTAATTTGCAATTAGCAATTTGCTCATTGCAAATTAGGAATGGTAAAGAATTGCTATTTATTCCTTAAAATTCGCTATTTAGGAAATGCAAAATAGTTTGATGATACATATGGCGGTTCATCTGTAACAAGATAAGAAGCTTAGGGATAGATTTATGATGACTGGCGCATCACCAGGGATGTGCCAGTCATCCTGCGCCGCTGTTCCACCACCCATGGTGTGCTGCATTTACAATGCGGCGCAGCATGGGGCAAAAATGGCACAGATGCGTGACGTATCTGTGCTGTAAAGGTGGCGCATTGCTGGAGTTGTATTGCAAGTGTGATGCAGCTCCAGCAAGGCTCAGAGGTGCCCCATCTCCACAATGTTGCGTCAAGACCTATGCCTGCTTAAAGCAGGCGCAGGGTTTTGACGCAGCTTTCTCCTATCTGATTGTAAATGCGGCACACCATGGGTGCAGAGCAGCGGTGCACGTTAACTGGTGCATGCCTGGGGATGTGCCATTTAACATAAATCTGCCCCTTTACATTTAAGTATGTGCAGGGGACACAGAGTCGGTGAGGCTTATCCAAGGTTAAGAAGAGATGAGTCCTGTTCACTGAAAAATTAGACATAGGCTTCACCTGCTCAGCATCGCTGGACATGGCTAAATAATATCTGCAAAATGTTACTCTTGTTAAACAATTTTACTATTATAATCTCTGAGATTTGTCTCTTACTCTGCAACATCTCATTGTTGTTATCTTTCTTTAAAGATAAAGACAACATCAACATGAGCGATAATCTGCAATCAGTTGATTTTGACCTCATCATTGAACTTGTAATTGAAACATCAGTGGATGTTGATCCCTTGGATAATTTAAATCCTGAGGATGAAGAAGAACGTGATGAGGATGCAGATTTGTCCGAATTATATGACATAGGGTGGGAAGCTGACCTGCTTGAGCCTATGGAACTATAAACATTTATTTTAAAAATTTATAATAAAAAAAAAGTAAAAATGTAAACCGTTTAATTTAAAAATAAAGACACCTTCAAAAACAGGTTATGTGTAGTGTCTTCAATAAAATATTAAAATATGCTCATAAAATTAGATCAGATTCACATATAAGATAGCACAGGTAACATGATTATAAATTCCATTTCTTTTCTGCTATTTCTGTATTCTAAAATTGCCATGCACTAAAAAATCTTATATGTAAAAATGTAAAGTAGTGTTTTAAGTTTTTGATTACTGTTATTGATGTACTGTTGGGTAATAGTGGTTAATAACATTTTTTAATATATTTTACCACAGATTCAACTGCAGATCATTTCAACATTTCACCATGCCAACGAAAGAAAGACTGAGAAAGGCTGCAAAACGTCAAAGACAGCAGGTGATTGAAAAAAAGCAGCAGTCCTCTAACAAAAAGATTTGTCAAGTCAACAAGAAAGCACCGGGTAAGAGTACAAAATCATTCATAAGAAATATTTGCAGTAAAAAAAATATTACTACAGAAAATGTTTCAGTCCAGAAAAAGAGAAACAATTCAAATGGAAAGGAAAGGCCAATCAAAAATGTTACTGCTAGAGCAAGAGATAACTCTGTGCATGATAGTAGAAGGAAACAACAGTTTAGGGACATTCGTAAACGAATGTTCCGCAACAGGATAATTGGCAATTTGTTAAAAAATATTAAGAAAGGTCAACAGAAAGTGGTTTTTTATAAGAGAAAAAAAAAAGTTGAGAAAGTTATTGATCAGGCATTTGAAATTAAACGTAAGTTATTTATTTTGATAATCAATAGAATTAGGAAGCTAAACAAGGCAATTTATGATTTCAAAAGAAATAGTAGATGGAAGAGAATAGTTAATCGTAGTAATTTTTGTGAAGTTTTTTCTGGAGAATGGATGCATAGTTCAAGCTGTGAGGCATTTTTTAATGAGGAGAGTTATTTCCAGGATAATGATTTGGTGCATGCAGTTGACACCAGTGGTCGTGCTTATGAAGTGAAAGATGGTTGTCCAGTTGAAAAAGAAAAACTTGTGACAACAGAGGCAGAAGAGGTGTTAGGTAATGAGGTTTTAGGAAGACGTGCTAAGGGTCCTGTGTACACCTGGAAGTGTAGTAGTATTTGCAGTGTGCGACAGGATTCCATCAATTTGCTTTGTGATTTTGTACGGTCATTTAATAAGAAAAGTTTGAAGCAGAAAATAAGGTTGTTGCAAGAATTAGATCCTTACAGAGTGAGAGAAGTGACAGGTTTGCATGGTCATTCACTGGCTTGTCTTTCCAGGAGAGTATGCCAGAGTGTTTTTCATCATTTCAGGATGCTAGCAGTGCATCATAATAAAGTGAGGAAATTAGTTAGAATGTTGTATTATGCTAAGAGTCCAGCAATTATGCTTAAAAAGTTATGTGCTGCTCTTTTGCATGGTTCTGAAATAGATGTGAAGAATATATGTGAAGAAATTGAGTTTTGTTACTTTGGAAGTAAAGAGGAGAATGTTGAAATTGACCAAGAAGAAGCGGGTAATGTGGAAGATAGTGTACAGGTTTCCAGTACAGATAATTTCCAGAGGGAAATTGCCACGTTTCAGGTCAAATCAAGTGAGAGGCCCAATTTCACTTGTGTGTGTTGTCGACGCACTTATTATAAGAATCAGACTAAGTTAGTGGATTTATATGCAAAAAGTGAAAGGGAAAATAATAGTGAATGGAAGGATTTCGCAACATACTTGATGGTAGAAAATTGTTTTGATTTGGGATTGGATCAACGTGTGTGTACTTATTGTTGTTGCAAATTAAATCAAAACTAGATGCCTGCTAGAGCAGTTCATAATAATCTGGAATTGGTTGAGATTCCTTCTGAATTGAAGGATTTAAATACTTATGAATCTATTTTGATTCAAAGTATCCATCCCTTTCAGGCTATTGTAAGAATGGAGCCAAAGACAGGGAAATTGCCTCCATCAGATTTACAGAGAGGATTAAAGGGAAGAGTTGTTTATTTGCCTCTAGATTTGAAGAAAAACATTAACACAATTGGAGTAGAAAAAGTGGACGAGGAACCTCTGGTTATCTTAGTTAATGGGGTTCCGACAAAGAATAAGAAAATATGGCAAGATTTAGTAGATGTTAGGAAAGTTAAAAAGGCAACATTGTATTTGAAAAAAAATAATAAATACTATAAGAATGTATATGTTGCAGAAGAGGAAGTAAGTGAGGGAGAGGATAGCGATTTGTGTGCTGGTCAAATTGAGAAAGTAGAAACTTCTACTAGTGAAGAAATATATGAACATTATAGTGTTCATCCTTTGCATTCCAAGGAAGTCATGGGGAATGCTATTGAGTTGTTTCAAATGAAACAAGCCAAAGGGAGTCCCATTAGTGTTTGGGAGGAAAGTTTGGAAGCTCGGTGTTTCCCACAGCTTTTTCCAACAGGTCAGGGAGGAAGATATGATGAGCGACCTCATCAAATTCCTGCTTCTGAATACCGGACTTTGCGATTGTATGCAGGAGATGCTAGGTTTCGACAATGCATTCCTTATTTGTTTCATCTCCTGTTTGAAAGCGATCTGTCTGGACTGTCATATGCAGTGAACCACATCTTGAAAAGTGGTATACACATGCAAAACATCTCGGCAAGTGACTTTATGGATAAAGTCAATGTCCAAGACAGTATTTTGGATTCTCACCTGATTAATCTCATGGCGTGTCAGCGTGGTACTAATGAGTACTGGTACCGTCGTCATGGTGATTTAAAATGTATGCTGAGGAACTTAGGTACTCCCACATGGTTCCTCACTCTGAGCTGTGCCGAGTATGGCTGGGAAGACTTACTTGAATTTCTACGAGAGGCAAATGCTAACGTAGAAAACATCGAATTCAAGACACCCGGAGAACTGTGCTCTTTGGATCCAGTCAATATATGTAGGTACTTCAATCATAGATTTGAAGCTATGATGTCTTTCATCATGAATAAGAAGAATCCACCTCTTGGAGAGGTGTTGGATTTCTTCTGGAGAAAGGAGTACCAAGCAAGAGGTGCTCCTCATATACATATGTTGCTGTGGATCAAGGATGCACCTAAATTTGGAACGGATCCAGAAGACTCAGTGATGAGTTTTATACAACAGTATTCTACGTGTGCTGTTCCAAACGCAAAGGAGAAGAAAAGCCTAAGAGAAAAAGTTCTGCGTTTCCAAAGCCATCGATGTGGAAAGTACTGTCGTCGTAAATTCCGAAACAAGGACAAGTTCTACACCAAATGTCGTTTCGGTTTTCCACGACCGGTGATTTCTAAAGGAAGAGTAAACAGTTTGATGTCTTCGCTGCGACATAATGTGATGAAGAAATCACCTAAAAACACATACAATTTGAAGAGGAACGAAGAGTCCAAGTACATCAACGACTACAACCCGGTGATTTTGTCCATGTGGAATGCTAACATGGATATACAGTTTGTGGCTGATAACTGTATGGCTGTGGCTCGGTATGTGACGTCTTACATCACCAAAAAAGAGAAGACAGAATTGAAGGATATGTGGGAGGACATTTCCCATGAAAAGAGCCTCAGCAAGAAGTTGTACAGTTTCAGTCTGAAGATGTTGTCGCATCGAGAAATCGGAGCGTACGAATGTTCTGACCGGTTGTCTTCAGCAAGTCTCTATGCCAAGTCCAGGAGTATCATTTGGGCGAGTCTTGGTCTTGCTGCAACGCGTAATCGAGTTCTCAAACCTGTGCGGGAAATTGAGTATTTGGCGGAAAAGGAGCCAAACAGTACCGACATTTTGAAGACCAACATGTTGGATACATATTATCCAAATCGAAGCAGTCACCTCGAGAATGTTTGTCTATATGAGGTTCTGCAAAATTACATATTCAAGAGGAACATCAAAGAAGATACTGAGAAAGGAGTGTATGCTGTAATAGGAAGTGAGGGATGTCTGGTCAAGCAAAGAAAATGCCACTTGGTAAACCATCGAAAATTGAGTGGCGAATCTCCTGAAAAAAAGGAGTTTTTCTATTTAGCACTTTTGCAACTTTTCAAGCCTTGGCGTGCAGAAGAGGAACTGCTTGGAGATTTTCTCTGTTATGAAGACTCTTTCAATGCCGCCAAGGAGACCATAGAATGTCCTGCTTTTCCCAAATATGTACAAATGTTGAATGCGGAAATTGAGCAGGAAGCAATGATTGCAGCCGAGATTGCCAGAGACAGTTCTCAGGACAGTCAGAGTTCTGCTTCATTGAGTCAGGATCCACTAGGAGGACCTGTTATCGAAAATGAAGCTGCCACTGCTATGAATGAAGTGGAAAGAGCCATGGCACATGCTCAGGAGGATGCGGTTAACTTAGAAGAGTTGGAAAGACAACTCAACGTTGAGCAGAGGAAAATATATGACGAAGTTACCATGCAAATTGATCATGGATTAAGTCATGACAAGAAAGAGTGCTCATGTACGTCGTTGAAGCCTGTCCGACTGTACGTGAGTGGAGAAGCGGGAACTGGAAAAAGTTTCCTCATTAAAGCAATTTCATGCTATTTGCAGGAAAGGACAGAGTCATCGCTGTCTTGTGTTGTCACCGCTCCAACTGGACTGGCAGCACATAACATTAAAGGAATTACTTTACATCGTTTACTGATGCTGCCAGTGGAGCATGACAACAAAATACAATATCACAAGCTATCTGGAGATGCTTGTTTTGAAGTTTCAAGAATCTTGAGGAAAATGAAACTTCTTATCATTGACGAAGTAAGCATGGTTTCCAATGTCATGCTTGCCTTTGTGCATTTGAGAATGCAAGAAGTTCTCAAAACAGAGTATGATGTGTTATTTGGTGGCAAACACATCATTGTTTTCGGAGATCTTCTGCAGCTGACACCAGTGAAAGGGCAACCTGTGTTCAAAATGCTCACGCATGAAGATACCAGGAAGTGCCTAGGCAGCATTGGCAACGTCAATATATGGTTAAACTTCAATTATGCTGAACTGCATGAAAATATGCGTCAGGCGAAGGATGAAGTTTACAAGACTATTCTACAAGATGTTAGAATTGGAAAAGTGACCGAGCATGGGAAAGAAGCTTTACATGCACGATTACTGTCAAATTTATATCCAGAACAAGATGTTGTGCCTGAGAATATTTTTCAGAAAATTACTGAGAAGAAATCTGGAATATGTTTGATGCCAACTCTTGCAGAATGTGCCAAATTCAACAACAAAATGTTGCATTTAGAAAAGCAAGAGATTGTGAAACTGGAAGCTATTGACAGAGTAGAGCATATGGGATCAACAATTATTTTGTCTGAGAATCTGAAAACAAAATTGGATTCATTAGAGAAGAGTATATCTAAAACTGCAGGTTTTGAAAAGACTCTGAATGTGTGCTTGAACTGCCGTATAATTTTAAGAAGGAATTTACATGTTGAAAGAGGTCTGGTAAATGGATCAATGGGTAATGTTGTTGATTTTGTAAAATACAGAAATAGAGATGGAATTGAATTTTTAAAAATTAAATTTGATGGCATTGAGGAAGTACAGCTAATTGGTCGTTGCTCTGCTAGATTTTTGCTTGTAAAAGACTTATATGTTCGCCGTAAGCAGTTTCCTGTTTGCTTGGCATATGCGGTGACAATCCATAAATCGCAAGGTTTAAGTGTAGACAGTACATTGGTGAATATTGGCAGTTCTGTGTTCAAGGAGGGTATGGCATATGTGGCATTGTCACGAGTTAGAACTTTATCGGGATTGTACTTGATTGAGTGTGATGTCACAAGCATTTGTGCGGATCTAGATTGTGTTAAGGAATACAATAGGTTAAGAAGAGAGTATGCGCCACATTTGCCTCAATATCCTTTGTTTGAGAAACGTGTGGTAGGCCGGAAACGAAGAAATGTAACCAATACTGGAGAGGTTGTAGCAAAAAGACGAAAAGTCGATGAACCTGAAATTATAAGCAGAAACAAAAAGAATTCTGTTGAAGATGTTGTTGGTTTTCAATTTGAAAACAGTTCTGGTGTCAACTGCTTTGCTAATGTAGTGGTTAATGTTTTGTTTTCTCTAGAAAATGTAAAAGAAGAGATTGTGGTCAATTCTGATCAAAGATTTTGCAGTTTGTTAAATTCTGTGTTAGAGAAATGTAGCACTGATAGAACAAACATAGAAAGTGTGTCTGAAATTCGAAATCTGTTAGACAGATGTTCAGGCCAAACACAATTCTCTCAAAATATTCAGCAAGATTGTCAGGAGTTTTTAATGTATATGCTTGATGTATTGCATGCTGAAGGTGTAGATGTAGATCAGCTGTTTGGGCTTTCTTATCAATGGCAGCATGACTGCGAGAACTGTATGGTATCAAGTACTACTAGTGTAGACTCAGAAAGATTTATATATTTAACTTTGCCAGACAGTAAATCAGTCTCCTTTAATAAGCTAGTAAAAGCAGCTGATCACAACATGGAGTGTAGCCAATGTAAATCTGAAATGATGTCCACATTATTTATACGAACATATGGCCAGTATGTCATTTTAATGTTCCAACGATGTAGGCCTGATGGAACAAAATTGACAACTTTAATTAAAAATTTTGTGGCTTCGCAGTTGTCAATATCAGGAAGGACTTTTGTAACTGCAGCAATTATATATCATGACGGTCCTTCAATAACATCAGGACATTACACAGCTTATTTAAAGTCTAGAAATGGCTGGTCATTTTGCAATGATTCTGTTTTAATTTTCAAAAAAAAATTGCCGTATGACCTTAAAAACTCTTACCTGGTGTTTTTAAAACCAAAATTTTAGGGAAAGAATCTCGGGATGTGCTCTGTGGAATTTCAAGAAGTTCTAATGGCTCCTACACGATTTGGCCTTGAGGATAAGTGTAGTTCAGAGACATAACTTCTAACCATAAGACTGGACGTCATGGAGAAATAAGTGCACTTTGAATGAGTTCAGAAAAACTATTTCTTTTTATAAGCTAATTGAAGCAGCCAATCAAAACATAGAGTAGAGGGAATGTAAGTCTGCAATGCTGTCTACTGTTTTACATTGCTTTGTGATTAAAAGTGATGTAGAGAATTAAATAATTGTAGTAGTCATAGAGGTAGTGTACGTCTGCTTCATAGTAAGCAGTATCAGTGTCATAGGAAATGTAGAACATGACTGAGCAAGAAGGGGAAGATATTACTATTCCAGGATTGTGAAAATGATCTTCAACATTTTAATTCTGAAAGTTGCAGGAATGCCAAATGACGGGATTGGCTTACAAGAAATCCAAGAGTTATAAATGGCTCTGACAAGATTTGGCTTTGTGGAAACTTGTGGTAGAGAGCAAGAAGTCATTTATTGCATGTAACATGTTTTTAAAAACGATGGAGGTTTTCTTTCAGAAAGTGGCGGGCTGAAAGTAATAACAGCACAACAGAGTGTAAGCTGTTCATAGGACATCCTTTGACGTCATGGAAAGTAAGTTAACTTTAAGGAGTTCTGAATTCTGATTTGTTATGTTGTATGGGTTTTTTAAACACAATCATTTTGATTGTGTTTTTTTTTCCCCGCTGTTATATGATGAATACCTTCAAGTCACTGTTTTTAGTGAATTTTGATACATTCTGAGAACAGCAAAAATAAACCATTTAACATGTATAATTAATTCTGTACTGTTTGCATTTATGATGTATATGTAGAACTGTGTAGGACGCATGGAGAAGGTGAGGCTTCTGTAAGTGTCAAAGTTGTTGCATGCAGTGCTGCACTTCTGCGTACTCTTTCATATGCTGGACTACATCTGCACAATGAGATACCTAAGCAAAGGAAACACAAGTGATGTGATTGTGAAATGAGCAAAAGAAATTGCACGTATTTCAATTACATCACCTGTGTTTCCTATCATTACGAATCACATTGTGCAGATCAAGTTTAGGTCTGTCCAGGGAAACATAGGAGGTTTGGACTTTGTTCAAGAGTGCAGTGGACATGACTCACTTCATTGGTAGACCTTCACATGTATTATGTCCTCTATTCTCTTCAACACAACAATTTCATCTGCAACCCTGAGTAGGCCTCACCTCAAACAAACCTCTGGATAGGACACATCTTATTGGCATCCTGAAGCAATCATTTAAAGTTTTAGTGTCTTGCGACACTTTTCTGAGACAACAGCAATGCAAAAGATGCACCATGTTTTAAGATAGGCCTCACTTCATCTGCATCAAGATACTGTTAGTTTAAAATGTATATCTTTAGGACTGTGTAGGGGGCCTGGAGAAGCAGAAGCTTCTGTAAGTGTCAAAGTTGTTGAAAAACTGTTTGTCCTTCAATCTTTTCCCTTGTCTTTTGTAATTTTTAAATACATGTTTTAATATTTTTCAAATGTTTGTTCTCTCTTTCACAGATTGAAAGTATAAAAACAAAAAGTGAGTAATTTAACGACAATTATAAGGTAAATGTTTTGTACTCTTTTCGTTACATTTCTATCACATTTAACTTCTATTAGTTCCACTGCTTCATTTCTTTAACCCTCAGTTTCCTGCCTTTGCTACTTCCCTCATTCCTTTCTCTATTACCTACTTACTCAACTCCTTCCACTCTTTTTCTCAGTCCCTCTCTTCTCATAGTTCCTCACTCTTGTTCACTCACTCCGTCTCTATTACTCTTAGTGTCTTTGACTGATCACTCTATCACTATTTGTTCATAATGCTTTCTCTGTGTAGTTGAAGCACACTAAGGGGCATATTATGAACACAGCCAATAAAATTATTGCTGTTTTTATTGGCAGAAAACTGGTGCAAAAGTGGTTTTAGCGGCAGTTTTCTGCCGCAAAAGCGGCTTTAGCGACACATTTCTGCCAATAAAAGCTGCAAAACTTTTATTGCCTATGTTGATGATATGGCTCTATGTTACTTACATTTCTTTGCTGTTTCAATTAATCTTTTTCTGTTATTTTTTGTTTTCTGTTTTCTATTTTTTCTCTCTGTTATTCCCCATGTTTTAATCTTATTTTGAACATTCACTCACATTCTCCAAGAAACTCTTCTTTGTTAATGTTATACTCTCTTTTTTTTTCTATCACTTCCTTATCTATTTTGTTTTTCACAATTATACCCTCTTCCGTCTTTTCTTCGGTAAATAGATCTATTAAACAGTATCTCTTCTTTACTCCCTATAGCTGTCTTTCTTTTAACATCACTCTCTGTTTACTTTCCTTATACTTACTCTTTTTTTTTTTTTTATTTTTTTGGTTAGCTCCCGGTCCGCGTACCGGGAAGCTAACCGGGAAGCGAACCAAAAGAAATAGAGCTTGCCAGAGTGCTAAACATTCTAACAATTTTTTTTGAAAGGGGAGGTAGTTCTGAAAAGAACTTTTTTTTTTTATATTTTTGTTGTTTTATATTTTTTTTAATTTTTTTTTTATTTTTTGTTTTTTTTGTATTTTTTGAACGATTTTATATATTTTTTGGTTTTTTTGGGGGGGGGAAACAACAAAAAACAGGCATTGAAAAGGGCTCAACAGGAGCAAAAAAAAAATTACTGGGGGCGGTTAGGGCAATTATGATGTTCATAAGCCAGGTTGATAGCATTTATACTCATATTACCACATGCTATCAACGCACCACAGTGCATACAAGTATGTTTCATGTGGCCAAAATTCTCTTGTATGTTTGGCACAGTTTCCCGTGCCTCTGCTGGTGTCAATGAAATTGACGATCTTGATCTGGCCACAGGAGTTGATGTTGGATTTTCCTCCAAATCCCGTATTTCCGCCCGGCTGTAATTAAGTGGATGCTTCCTGGTCATGTGCCGATGCATAGTATAGTTCCCATAACTATACTTCTTATCCGTCCCTCTTGATAATTTATCTTTGCAGATGAGGCAGGTGACATACCTCACATTCACTTTTTTTTGGCCAGGAGGGATTGAATAAAACTGCCAGATGAAACTGGGTTTCTTATGGGAAACCCGGAGCAACTCTTCTAAGAACTGTGGTTCTTCTCCCTCCTCTTCCTCCATTTCTTCCTCTTCCTCCTCTGTGTTGGTCATGACCTGGGGAGGTGGTCCTCTCTTCCCATGAGGAGGTGGAGGTGGTGGTGGGGGTGCACCAGCTGAAGCAACTACTGAAGCCATTTCTGAAGTATTAATAAAGGTCTTCCTCTCACAATGATGAAAGTCAGAGTGAGGAAAGAAGGAGGGGTTTTCATCATTTGGGAAAAACAATAGTTCTCAACCAATGAAAAGTGTTATTTTTAGGTCACCTGACCTAGCCTTACATGATTATGAAACCAAAAGTGAAATGAACCAATGAAAAGTTTTATTAACAAGTCACATGACCTCTCACGCTCATGTTACGCGCTGCGGAACGCGCCCCGGTTAGCTTCCGGGTCGCTGCGCTTCGCGCCTCGGTCCGCGCCCCGGAGCACTTCCGGGTGCGCTAACGCGGTACGTCACAAGACGCATTACGCGGCAACGCGATACGTCGCGCTTTCGCGACGCGCCGCGGATCGCTTCCGGGGAGCTGCGTTTCGCGCCTCGGTCCGCGCCCCAGGGCACTTCCGGGTGCGCTAACGCGGTACGTCATAAGACGCATTACGCGGCAACGCGATACGTCGCGCTTTCGCGACGCGTCACGATGTTGATTTCTTACCGGTTCGCGGACCGGGTCGCGGCATCAATTTGAGCTAACGGAAAGCTTTCCGGTTCGCGGACCGGGAGCGAAACAAAAAATATATAAAAAAAAAAATTATTAATAAACATATAAAATATATTTTTGGATTTAAAGAAGAATACATTTCACAGCTATAGATATTAGCTTTTAAAAAACCAATGAAATTCACTGAAAAAACCATAGGTTATAGACCATATATAGTTAGGAATTAGCATTTACAAAACCTTGAAAATTCACTGAAAAAACCATAGGTTATACACCATATATAGTTAGGAATTAGCATTTAAAAAACCTTATTTTACTCACACAAAACCATTGAAATTCCATATATAGTTAGTTGTACTAACTATATATCGCGCACCCGCAATCCACTGCTGATCATGTCACATATTACATCATTCATGACATGGTCAGTGACATCACTGATGACATCACTGATGACATCTCATTTGACATTACTGATCACATCACTGATGACATCATTCATGTGATAATACGATGAAGCTCTTCAGACTCTAACATAACCTTAGATACACTCAGTGTAAACAGACACTCACAGACTGTCACTCATCCATGGAGTTACTCACACACCTAGTCAGTCATGCAAAGAATCAATCACACCTCCATTTCCTCAACTATACAGTTATACACACCTTACTTATTCAAACATATACTAACACATATTTACTCTCTTATACAATCCCTGATACAAGTTCACAATGATCCATACAGCCACTCACACATTCACTGGCTCTTTTGCACAGTTATTTATATATGTCAACTCTCACATGTACTGTGTTTTTTACATATGTACTTACTTTGACATGTAGCACTGAGATATCCATTCACTCACCAATACACTCATGCACACAGTCAACCGCCCATACAGCTGTTTCCACATGCACTTTTGAACCCATACATCTAGTGAATCAACTGCTCACACATCTATGCACAGAGTCATACACCTCCCAGCCACCCATACACACTCTCAGTCTCCCATACAAATACTTGGGCAACCAATCAATAACCCATATAGTTAATCATATAGCTAATGATCAACACATGCAGCAGTTTATAGAACAACAGACATAATGATGCACAAATTGAGACAGTTTAGTCACTAACCCATGCACTCAGTGAGACACATTTAATCACTCACTCATACAGTCAGTCATGCACCTACTAAATCCTTCATCCAGACATTTATACATCCACTCATTCTTAAATATGTAAGACATATTTTAACTTTACAGAAAAATACAGTCACTGGATGTTGTCATCAGTGATGTCATTTGAGATGTCATCAGTGATGTCATCAGTGATGTCATTTGAGATGTCATCAGTGATGTCATCAGTGATGTCACTGACCATGTCATGAATGATGTAATATGTGACATGATCAGCAGTGGATTGCGGGTGCGCGATATATAGTTAGTACAACTAACTATATATGGAATTTCAATGGTTTTGTGTGAGTAAAATAAGGTTTTTTAAATGCTAATTCCTAACTATATATGGTGTATAACCTATGGTTTTTTCAGTGAATTTTCAAGGTTTTGTAAATGCTAATTCCTAACTATATATGGTCTATAACCTATGGTTTTTTCAGTGAATATATATATATATATCATCATAATAAACTTTATTCGGTCATAATAAAAGTACACGGTCTTTACATACAACATTAATACATACATTAAAGTGTAAAATTCATATTTTCTAAAAACAAGAATAAAATGCTTCAATTGCAATAATGAAATATCACAGATTCACCGGATATACGCATAAAAATAACATATGCATGCTGAAAAAAGTCCAACAGCCCCCATGGAGGCTATTATTCTACACAGGCCCTAGTTCTCATCAATGATTTTAAGTACCCTAAAATGAAGACAATACACTCCGGTTTCAGCATCTGAAGATACGAAAGAGCTGGGCGCACTTGACTGAAATCAAGCCTTCTTAAAAGGGGGAGTAAAAAGTGTCTCTGGGGCACATCATAATATTTGCAGAAGAATGTGAAATGAAGCAGGTCCTCTGGAGACAGGTCGTCGCAGCCACAGGGTGCTAACACTTGACCTCTTCTCGACCCCTTTGGCATCGCAATTAAAAGATGAAAATAATCCAATCAAAACCTAGTTAGCAGAAAACGCTCATGGGAAGTCAGGGTCCCCAAAAGATACACCTCTGTTGATGGCTCGGTTATTAGGGTCAAGTATTTACAGACACTAGATTTACGAGATTCCTGAGCGTCCAATTCCAACACCCTACTATAGATGAATGCATCTTTAACAGATTCAACAACTTTTTTTGTGATGGTTAAAGGTTTAGAAAAGAGGTCAGCACAGCCCAATTCTGAAAGGCAACCTTTAATGTAGCCTAGCCAGGGAATTCGGGACATGTGGTCCAGGGACATACAGTCCGTCATAATTTGCTGGGTTAGTTTTAGATCCGTATTAAGCCAGCACTTGAGCCAAAAAACTAGAAGGCGCAAAGCAAAAATGTCACATAAAAAGGGAACCCCCCAATTCTTCATGGGCTATGAGATTCGATAATGCTGGTAGGCATTCCCAGGAGAGTTGTTTTAGAAAATTGTTTTCTACCACCTGCAGTGAGTCTGCTGTGGTGTACCCCCACACTTCGCTAGCGTAGCTTACAGATGAAACGCCCTTCGCCTGATCAATTTTCAGCATCGCTGCAATTGATCGCTTGCCCATCTTGGCAGTGAAGCTGAAAATTGCGCCCACTGATCTGGTGAACTCCCCCTTCTTCCTTTGGATGAGAGGCCCCCATTTCAAGTGCTCGTCAAGCAATCCCCCCAAATATGAAAAAACGGGAGTCGTTGGAATCTTTTCGGGGCCTACTGAGAAACAGAACTTTTTCTTTTGTCGCGGCCACACCTGCATGATGTAGGATTTAGCATTATTAATCTTTAGATCACGAGACCCAATAAAATTCAGAAAGGCATCCTGTAGGCGTTGCAAACCTCTTGGGGTTCTTGCTATCAGGACAGCATCGTCCACATATAGGGGGACGGGGAGACCACGGCAACCCACATGCGGAAAGTCAGCCCTTGTCGACACCAGGACTTCCTCCAGGTCATTAATATATAAATTAAACAGGAATGGTGCAAGGATACATACCTGCCTCACCCCTCTTTCGATATCAAATGTCCTAGATACCCGGAGACCCTGTGAGTATCTGACATTAGCTTTTGTTTCTCTACACATATCCATCAGAAAGTCCACGATAGAGGCCTCCACCCCCATGACCCTCATGGACTGCCCGGTTTGACCCAATTAACGCAGTCAAACGCGGATGATAAGTCCATGAAGGCCATGTAGATAGTACCCGGGCGGGCCATCGTGTACTTGCCAAGGATCAGATATAAATTTAGACATTGTGCCACCGTTGACTTTCCTGCCCTGAACTCATATTGCGTGTCGGAGATGATATTGCCTTCCTCTGCCCATAGAGATAATCTTTCCAGTAAGGCCCCTCCCATCACCTTAACCACAGAGTTGATGAGAGAGATGGGCCGATAGCAATGTGTACTATTATGATCCCCTTTTTTGAAAACTGAGACGGTGGTAGATATTGCCCAAGCAGCAGGGCAGCCATCACTCGCCGCTGCATTTAAAACTGCTATCAGGATCGGGGCCCAGAACGAGGAATCCGATTTGAAGAGGTCAGGCGGAAGTCCATCTGGACCCAGGACCTTGTTGCTTGATAGGCCTACAATACCTGCCTCTATCTCAGCCCTCTCGAATACCAAGGGAGCAGTGGTTGGTAAATAAGGTAGTTGAGCAGGGTTGCCCCTCTGGTCCTTGAACATTGATTGAAAATGAGCCACCCATTCATCTTCTGTAAAGTGAGTGCTAATTATGTTACTGGGGTCTTCCGGAAACAGGGGTCTATTAACAATGCCACAAAACAGTGAACAATTTCTCAGTGTGCTTGCCTCCACCAACTCTCTCCAGGTCTCCTCCTTGATCACACTTTTTCGTTTGGCTATGGCAAGTTTGTATCCTTTCCTACAGTCCTGGATGTGGGTAGGATTTCGCGGAATGATTTTCAGTACCTCACTTAACTTGCGTGCTGCTTTCGAGCAGGAAGAATCAAACCATCTCGGGGTAGGATAAGAAACCCTGCGAGCTGGAGCCCTCAACAGTTCCTCGACTTTACATGTAATAGAGCTAAAGGCATTAATGACATTCCCTGACGAACTCTCTGGGTGGACACAGCAGGCAAATTCAGCTGCACACAAGACTCTCACGTCCCTATAAAAGGAGTCCAGGTCGATCTGGGACCATTTTATCCGGCGCCCGCCATCTGTAGATTTCATTATACCCTTCCCTCCCTCCCTGGGTTTACTATAAAATAGCGGTCCATAAAAATGTACACAAAGGGGATTGTGGTCGCTATAACCTATGTTTTTAATGGTAAACCACTAAAAGAGAATCTGTAAAGTTGAGAAGACTAAAATATGATCTATGAAAGACCCCGTACCCCTCCCTATAAAAGTGGGAGTTTAAAAAATTGCTATTTGGAGCGGAGAGGGACAACTGTGAGCACAGGTCAAATTCATTTGTTATGTTATTTAATTATTTCCCCTGTAAAGAATGTTCGCAATGAAACCCGTCCATTCTGTGACATCCCATATCACCCATGTTTGTTGACTTAGGGTCACCACATGGATGAATGTTGAACTCTTCCGTTACCATCAGGGGATGTGGGCTTGAGTCACACAGTTTCCTTATATAGTGGATCAGCTAAAAAATGCTGCCCTCCTTTGTTCCATTAGGGGGATTGTAAAAATTAATCAAGGTTATTCTGTGGTTCCCCTCCTTGAAGAAGATAGCAAGTATATCTGGTGCGGCAGAAGGACATACTTGTACCCGGCTGTCAATGGCCAGTGAGATATAGATAACTAAACCTACTTTAGCTCTACCGCTGGTTGAAGGGGTTGCAGGGACAAAATAACCTTTGAAGCCCTCCAAAAACAAATTACAATCAACTAACCAGGTCTCTTGCAGGCTAATAACGGAGAATTGCCTAATAAACTAGTGCCACATGGGATCATTAAACGTATGTGCCAGCCCTGCTGTTGCAAGATATAATGTTACTGGGCATCTCAGGGATGGTCAGCTCGGTTTGGGATAAGAGCGGGGAAATCCGAAGGGTGGACTCAAGCTCAGTTATCATGTTCTCATTAACCGTCTGTTGGCTCAGCTGTTCAACTGCAGAATCCTATATGGTGTCCAGTCAGTTGCAATCCTCCATCCCCGATAGCATAGTAAATCTATTAGCTAGTGCAAGAGCGGAAGGTGCAACAAAGTTTGAATTGGAATCACGTAAGTTATTTATCCTATGAAGGGGTTATAAATATCCATTGAAGTTGCCTATGTTGGATTTAACTGGCCATCGCTCTTGGAACTGTTCCCTATCTATATTCCCCCTGTTAACCCTATGATATTCCTCTCTGTGGAAGAAACCCAGGGGTAGTGCATGAATTAAAGAACCATGAGATAGTTGGCCTATTTGGAAGGCACCTGATAAAATTCTTTCAGCCATGGCTGCCCTGTTAAAATTAACTATAACACAATCCCCTCCACCCACCTTGAGCGAACAGCCCACCCATGCCACGTGTGGATTCAGGGGGCTTTAGGAGCAAGGGGGTTATTATGGGGCTCAGCGCTTTGGAGCTATCGTTTTCTAGAGGTAAGGCAGTACTTCCGCTTCTGTTGATGATAATAGCTGGAGAAAGACGTATGGGAAAAGACCCTGGTATCGCTAAGTGGGGGACTTCGCTAGCAGGCGATGAGCCTTCAGTTACCTCGAGAGCTGTAAACGATCTCTGTGGATTATCAGAACAGGTTGGGGACAGTTCAACCGGAGGTACACTGGGTTTATGTAAAAGCAAACCCCGATGGTTGATGGGTGATCTTGAGAGACGCCTGTTAACAAGTTCTATCTCCTTGTCGATAACAGCCGCTGCTCTCTGCAGAAAAGAGTCCATAGTACAAACTGTGGAAGAAGAACTAACCACAGATTTAGTCCCAGTGGTCCCAATCGTCCCCGTCTGAGCCGTTCTCCTCCCCATACATTTAGAAGACTTTTCCAAAACCCCAAGTAGACACCCACAGGTCACAGAGATTTGGTCAATAAAAGGGCAGGAAAATGATGTCTATATGATAAACGTGTACAAAGAGGGCCGCGCTATGCACAGGGGCTAGTCCTACTTCAATAAATGGGCTCAGAGTAATATCCCCAGTACTTAAATCCAGATAAGTTTTTACCCCCGGCAATGAACTTACAATCAACAAGCCCAGCACCAGTACCACGTATCAGGCTTCCTAACTATATTTCAGAGAGGTCTGTTTAGAGTCTTCAAGTCTATTAGAGTCTGTGAGTTCAGCCTACTTCCACACGCGGGATACGTCTCAATGTCCAGTAGGCGGATGCCAAGAGTAGTGGCCCAGCCCAGCCTCTGCCAGTCTCGGACGGGCTCAGATTATATATATATTAAAGGACATTATTTAGCAAATAGAATAAAAAAACGTTAGCAATTTACAAAAAAAAACAAAGGTTACAGGGACTTTATAGTTAGGATCAGAATTTACTCATACAAAACCAAAGAAATGTAGCCAGTATAGTTACCTGAGTTAACTAAAATTTGTTGCACCCCACAATGCACTGCTTATGTCCTCACATATTACATCACTCATAACATGGTCAGTGACAACACTCATGACATCACTCATGACATCTCAAATGACATCACTCATGACATAATCCGTAGCATCTCTGACAAACCCACTCACACCCCTATAAAATCTTTTATACACCCACTGGGACTCCCACATAACCATTCTCAAAGCCATTCATAGAGCCATACCAGTATATACACATCTATACACTTGCTCACCCATACAGCCACTTATAAACCCACTCACTCACTAATACAGCCATTGACATATCTACTCATGCCCCATACAAATACTCACACACTGAGTCACCCAGAGAACTACTCACACTCCTAGACACTCGCCCATACAGTCATTCACACAGCCACTTACTCACTCGAATATTTACACACACACCCACTTACTTACTCATACAAATAGTAACGCATAGTTAACTATACAGTCACTAACAGAAGCATGCACTCATCCATATAGCCGCTCTCACATTCACTCACTCACGCATAAAGTTACTCATACACCCAGTAAGTCGAATATACTGCCTTTCATATCGGAAACATCCTTTTGTACACGGTCATTACACCGTGTACCATGCGCTGTAATAACGCGTAGCTTTTAGTACACATGTTATTACTTCACATGTGTTGTTATAACGCATGCAAAGTAATATGGGAGTCAAGGAGGCAGTGATGACGGGTCCGAGGAGGCAGCGATGACGGCTCCGGGCACCCACCGAGGAGATACAGGTAAGAGGGATTGTTTAATTTTGTAGGGTTTGTGTTTCAGGAGTAGTGTTTTTAGTTTCAGGGTAGTGTTGTAGGTCTTGTAGGGTAGTGTTTCTGTGTAGGCACAGGAGTGGGGGATGGGGTAGGGTCGTGCAGGGGTTAGTGTTTTAGGGATTAGTGTAGTGTTGTGGTGTTTGTGTAGTGCAGGGTAGTGTCAGGGGGATCGTGCAGGGCAATGTTTAAGTGTAGGGAGCGGATTGGGGGTAGGGTCATGCTTGAGATTTTGTTTTAGGATACTGTAGTAGTGTTTGTGTAGTGTAGGGTAGTGTTTTAGGGTTTAGGGTAGTGTCAGGGGGTCGTGTAGGGAAGTATTTGTGTGTCGGGTCAGGACTGGAGATGGGGCAGGAGGGTGCTTAGGGTAGTGTTTTAGGGTTAAGAGTAGTTTTGTAGTGTTTGTGTAGTGTAGAGTAGTGTTTTAGGTTTAGGGTAGTGTCGGGGTGTTATGTAGGGTAGTGTTTCAGTATAGGGGATGGACTTGGAGTTGGGGCATGCCCGTGCTGGGGTAGTGTTTTAGGATTAAGGGTAGTGTAGTAGTGTTTGTGTAGTGTAGGGTACTGTTTTAGGGTTTAAGGTAGTGTCAGGGGGTGGTGCAGGGTAGTATTTAAGTGAAGGGGACGGACTGGGAGAAGGGGTAGGGTCTTGCTGGGTGTAGTGTTTTAGGGTTTAGGGTAGTGTAGTAGTGTTTGTGTAGTGTAGGGTAGTGTTTTAGGGTTTAGGGTAGTGTTGGGGGGCTGTGCAGGGTAGTGTTTCAGTGTAGGAGATAGACTGGGGTAGGGGTGTGGTCGTGCTGGGGTAGTGTTTTAGGATTAAGGATAGTGTAGTAGAGTTTGTGTAGTGTAGGATAGTGTTTTAAGGTTTAGGGTAGTGTCAGGGTTCGTGCAGGGTAGTGTTTAAGTGAAGGGGACGCACTGGAAGCAGGGGTAGGGTCGTGCTGGGGTAGTGTTTTAGGGTTTAGGGTATTGTAGTAGTGTTTGTGTAGTGTAGAGTAATTGTTTAGGGTAGTATCAGGGGGTCGTGAAGGGTAGTGTTTAAGTGAAGGGGACGGACTGGGAGTAGGAGAAGGGTCGTGCTAGGGGTAGTGTTTTAGGGTTTCAGGTAGTGTTGCAGTCTTTGTGTAGTGCAGGGTACTGTTGTAGGGTTTAGGGTAGTGTCGGGGTTCGTGCAGGGTAGTATTAGAGAGTAGGGACAGGATTGGGGCTAGGGGCAGTGTCGTGCAGGGGGTACTGATTTAGTGTTTAGGGTAGTGTAGTGGTGTTTTAGTATTGTAGGGTAGTGTATTTTTGAGGGTTTTGGTGGTGTTTTTAACTTTGGGATGTGTAGTGTAGTGTATTTGTATGTAGTGTTGGGTTTTATTATTACTAGGCAAGTTTTTAGTTCGCATACATTAACACTTTCATTGTAATGGTATGTGAACTAAAAACCTGCATAGTAACGGTTTTTGCTAAGAAAAAAACGGGCAGTAATGGCATGTGAACTAATTGCATGCAAAATAACAAGTCATATTCCTTTCATATACCCAGTTACTCACCCATACTGAAACAAGCGCTCAATCGCCGACACAGCCATACAGCTTCTCAAACACGGACTCATTACCCATACAGCCACTGAATCACCCACTCATTCATCCATACAGGCAGTCACACACTTCCTCGCCCACACACACAGACACCCAGACAACCATAGACATAGTCAGACAACCAATCAATCACACATATAGCCATTCACGTACCCACTAACACACTCATACAGTGTCACCCACGTAGACATGAACAGTCACTCACCTATACATATCTAGCCACAACCTGACAAGCCCAGAGTAGAAGTACTCACAGTTTTTAGGTAGTTTTCCATAGAATATGAGTATACCATAACATCCATAAACATTTTGGCGTAGGGGGCTAATCATTCGTCTATGGAAAAGCAATTCAAAAGCTGCCCCATGTTTTAATGGTCAAATACACTGTTGAATCTATGACGATCGAAAATTATCATTGAAATTCGCATTTCAAGAAACACGAAAACATGGATTTTAAGTACATGAAAGGGTTTGTTATCTCGTGGACAAACTCTGCCCTAGTGGTGATTATCTTATGGACAAACTCTGCACTAGTGGTGATTTTTTATTGAACAGCAATTGAGCTACATCTATGAACTTTGCCTTTTACTATATCGTTTAATACGTGGTGATGGTATATATGTAGTCAATTTCCAATGCCCATGCGTGATGTGTTATGTTATGTTATCGGTACTTATAGAACGAACGTACACCAAATGGTTCCTTGGCTCTGGAACAACAGAACCAATGCCCACTGCTCACAGATTATATCTATTTTTTTCAAAAAGCTTTATTAGTTGTTTTTTTTAAATGAGAAGCAATACAGAGTGGGGAAGAACAATATAATAATAATAATCTTTATTCGGTTTTTTAGCAGCGCAAAACCATAAAAGTTATCGCAACATACAAAAATGCGCAAGTATTAATAAAAACAGATATTACACACAGTTTGTTTAAAACGTAAGATCAGATTGTGTACAAATTGTGTAGATAGTAAAACAGTCAGAGGTTGTTCCTATGCCTCATAATACTCTTTATGAAATTCAGTACGTGATAACAAGTACATTCCGATTCCAGCAACTGTAGTGCTAACATGGCTGGGCGACATTGTCTATAGCCCCATCTTTTTAATAGCGGGGTTATCCAAATTTTTCGGTGGATTTGGAAAAATTTACAAAACAAAATTGTGTGGATAGTAGACTGTTGGGACAGATCGTCACACGGACAGGGGGCCAAGTTAGTATTCCAATTGTTTTTTTCAGGAAAGGTCACTAATCTGTGAAAGAGATTCAGTCTGAACCTTGTTAGGAGCATTTTTTCGTACGCTGAAAATTCCAAGGTCAGATAAAGCTGGATTTTCGGGGAATGCTGTATCATATTCGCATTTATCGCAGATTTTTTGGTCGTCAGCAAAGTCAGTCTCAAGGACTCTAGGTGGCTCAGGGCGATTTGTTTCAGATCTTTCTTGGATATATCATTTAGCTTTTCTGGAGTAAAATAATACTTTTGTAATCCTAGATCGTAAAAGACATTTCTGATATAGGAGAGCCACACTATTTTATGTGTATGATCTAATTCCATAGAGTCCTGCAGGATGTTTTTGGTCAGCCGATTCTCATCCGACAGCCACACGCGCCTCCAAAGTAGAAGTGGCTGGATCTTTATTAGGTCTTCAATGTATGGGATTCCCAATTCCATATGCGAGGCATAGATGGAAGTGCCTTTTGGCGTGGACAAAAGGAATCTCATGAAGATGTTTTCTTCTTTTTGCAGTGCACCAGTGGCTGTGTGTCCCCAAATCCCTGCCCCATATAAGGCGATGGCTTGGCATTTTGCAGCATAAATCTGTAACAATTCTAGTGATGGTCTCTTTCCAAGTTTATTTGAGAAGTTCATCAGGGCTAAAATTGCGCGTTTAAAAAGGTGTCTCCTGGCCTCAACAGCTGGTTTCCAATTTAAGCTGTCATCAATCATGATGCCTAAGTATGGGTATTGCGAGGTTTTTTCAATTTTTTGGTCTTTTAAATAAATGTTCTTAGTGACTTTTCGTTTTCCTCCCGCTACCATGACAAATGTTTTTTTTACATTGATGTGTAAATCCAGAGCACCCATGAAGTCGGCATACTTAGATAGGGATTTCTGTAGCTCGATCGGAGTGCGTGCTAGGATGACTGCGTCGTCCGCATAGAGCAGTGCGGGGATCAGGCGATGTTTCAGTCTGGGCAAATCCTGCCCCCCCTCAACATGGTCTCCTCGAGGCCGTTGGTATACAGAGAGAAGAGGAAGGGGGCCAGGACACATCCTTGCCTTACTCCTCGCTCTACCCTAAACGGCGCCGTTAACTCTCCTTTTGTCCCATATCTCACTCTAGCTGAAGCTTCGCCATATAGCTCCCTCAAGAAGTCCAGGAGGGGAGGATCAACCCCTAATGTACTCAGCAATGACCAGAGCTTCGCGTGCGACACGCAGTCAAACGCGGAGGACAAGTCCACGTAAACCATGTAAATTGTCCCTGGCTTTGCGTGGATGTATTTCGAAACTAGCATGCTTAAATTTAGGGCCTGCTTGACTGTTCCAAAACCTTCCCTAAATCCAAACTGGAGATCCGAAAGGATATCTTTATCTCTTGCCCAGTGCTGAAGTTTTTCTAGGACAACTCTGCCGACTACTTTACCTAGGGAGTCAAGCAGGGATATAGGACGATAACATTTCGTATCCTGGCGGTCCCGTTTTTTGAAGATAGGGACCATGATGGAACATGACCATGATTCCAGCAGACCGAGATTCGCTGCTGCTGTGCAGACTCTTGTGAGTATTGGTGCCCAAAGATCAGGAAGGTGTTTAAATAGATCCACTGGTACCCCATCGGGGCCGGGTGCTTTGCCGCTCTTGCTCATTGATAGTGCCATTTCGATGTCTTGTAGTTCGAAGTCAATCGGTATTGGAAATGCTACGGGTGAAGGATTAAAGTTACATTCTTCAGTCAAGGATGGTAGTTGAAATATTTTTGAGAAGTGGTTCACCCAAGTTTCCTCATCGATGGCCACATCGATCTGTGGGGTATTAGAGTCCGATAACAAGGGTGACTTAACGATTCTCCAAAATGACTGACTATCTTTAGATAGTGCACTTTTGTGCAGAGCGTTCCACAAGGACAGTTTCAGGTCCTTTTTCCTTGCCCTTTTGGCATTGTTGTAGTCTCGCCGGAGTTGTTGGATCTCGATTGGATCTCTGTTTGGTTTTCCAAGTGCTTTTCTAAGGTTGGTCTGTGCCTTAGTACATTCATGGTTAAACCAGCCTGTGGTACTTGATTTATTTTGTTTGGGTACTCTGGTCAGAAGTGTTTTTACTTGTTCTAATATCGACTGGAAATTTTCCAAGATTTGCTTTGGATCTGTTTCGGAATCCAGGCATATCAATATGTTGTTGTGAGCGGTCTTTACTAAGGTATTAGTAAGCTTGTTCGGATCCACTTTTTCCCATTTTATAGTATATCCGTTGTTTTTTCCTAATTCAAGCCTGTTTTGTGATAGGGTACTTGCTATTGTTGCCATAAGGGACCTTGGTTGTTTCATATGTAGGTTGAAACTTAGAGCGGAGTGGTCACTTAGAATGTTTTCCAAAATTGTAACATTACTGATTTGGTCTCTTAGACCTTCTGTGATCATTATGTAGTCCACTGTGGTCTCATGCCCTCTTCCTCGGTAGGTAGGTTCTAATTGGTTATCTTGTGGTAGAATAGGATTTATTATTAAAAGTTCCAGGTCTGAGAGGATCTCGTTCATAGCTGACCCCGTTCGCGAGTGGAGGAAGTGGACGAAAGGGTTCTCATATTCGTCCATCATTCCACAGGTCTGATTGTTCATGCAGGGGTGTAGATTGAAATCCCCTCCCCAAATTATATGAACGGTGCCCTTTCTCTCGTGAAGGTGCCGATGATGAGTGATTTTTTGTTGAATTAAAAGAAGGGTGTTTATGAAGTTGTCATCATCTAAATTGTTGTATAGATTAATTAATATAGTGGTATGTTTTTTCCCTATTGTGAGAGTGAGCAACTGAAAGTTTGGAAAAGGATCTGCCTCTACTACAATCAGGTCTGTAATTGTGTTCGCTACGTAGGTTGCCAGCCCCCCCCTAGATCTGCCCGAGCTGCTTGGAAGGGCAGGAGTTGAGTATGTCTTATATCCCAGAAGGTGTATGGGCGTCGTGACCCATGTCTCTTGTAAACATATAATTTTAGCATCCTCCAAAAATCTGACGGCGGAGCCATCCTCTATTTTTGATCGGAGACCTGCAATATTCCAGAAGATCACCAGGAGCTGTAAGATTACCTTTTCTGTGTCTGCCATTTTTGATTCTGATAGAACAGGGGGATCATTTGGTGTGACCGCGGTTGCATGTATGGGATTCGGGGATTTGTCTCGTGGTCAATCGACCATTTCCAGGCTGTTAAACCGGTTCATAGTCGGTATGCCTTGCCAATTTTGCCCATATGGCATGTCTCTATAATTGGAACTATATGATCGATAGAGCGGTCTGTCCCATTGTTCCCAGTTTCTAACTCTGTTTTGTGGTCCCACCGTCTGCCACGGGCCCTCGTGTTGTTGGTAGTTCTGATTTGTTGACCACCAAGTATTGTCAGGATCACTATATCGCTGAGATATTTTAGGCCCAGCGAGATCTAGTTCCCATGGTTGGGGGATTGCTTTTCGCCAGATGTTATCGGGTTCATTTGCATAGTTATTATGATATCTTTTTGGGTAGAAATAAGAGAGGGATCTTGTAGCGATCCCTCCAGTTGTATTGTTTTGTTCCCAGGAACAGATATAGTCAACTATTCTCGGATCTTCGAAAGTGATCACTATACAGTCTCCCCTAATGGTTTTCTTCCTATGCCCCACCCAAGGGGTCCTACAAACTGATGTTATTGTGCTTTTCCCGGTTGGCGGAGCAGATCGATGTATGTTCAGCCAATACTGTACTTTATTTTTTAGCGACCAATTGGGTTCCTTCCCCTCTCCCGTTAGTTCGGGCACCCCCGTCATCACTACCACATAAGGACAAGACTCAGGTGGCATGTTTAGAGGGTGCCTGTTATCATTGGTCCCTCTCAAGACTCCTTTGTTATTTGGAATATTTGGCTTTTTGGTGGCAGGAGTTTTGGGGGCCGGTGTAGTTGTGGTTGGCGTATTTACTTTAGATGAATTTAATGTAATATTAGTCTGCGGGGGAATAGTAAGAACCTTGGGCGTGGGTTTCTGTGCAGGGGGAGCCTTTGGTGGAATAGGGGCCTTTACTGTGGGTTGCTGTTTAGGCGGTGGGCAAGCTGGGGTTAGCGGTTTTTTATGTGTAGACAATATGGCCGAGGTGTTTGTCCCTTCTTTTGGCGGTCCCTGTAGAGGGATTGTCTTGGGGCAAGTAGCGATTTTAATCAATTGAGCCTCAATGTTAAGCAGTCTGGTCTCTATTGGGCGAATAAAGGAATCTAGGAGGGAAGCTATCTCCTTCATTAGCCTTGATGATTCTCTTTCCTTGCTCGTTGTTAGAGGTGGGGGGGATTCTGAGATGGTGTTATCGCGAAGGTTATGTGGTGAACAGTGGATCGATATCACATTATTGTATGGGTCAGCTGTGTGATGGGATGATGCTTCCGGGTTCATGGTATCGATCAGCTCTGTGTCGCCGCCCATTCTTGTGTTTGAGGTGTTATCTAGTTTTTCCCTGCCCTTCCTTTTCTTTATCGCTCCCTCCCTCCTCCCTCTAGCTTGCCTTACCTCTTCCGGGGTGTTATCAGGAAAAATATCTGGAGTTTTTTCTAGCTCATTTTCTGAAAATGATACTGAAAGTTGGGAGGCCGATAGATCTACGTTATTTGGAAGACTAAGTCTGTTTGAAAGCACTGTTGTTTGTGTTGGCGCAAAGTGTGTATCTGGGGTTCTTGCGGTTGCTAGTAGTCCCATTGAGGATCGCCTTGCAATTTCAAGTTCAGTGGAAACTCTGCCCTCAATCAGGCTTATACTTTGGTCAATGAATGTGTTTGCTTTAGAAATAAAGTCATCCATTGGTCCTAACAGTTTGTCACCTACTCTGATTTTTTTTCGGGGGATTTTTTTTTGCTTACTTGCTCGCGTATTCATTTTCTGTAGGTGGGATATGGAAAGGTTTCTTGTTAGTAATGGTAAGTCGTAGCTAACTTCAGGCAGGTGGTAAATACCTTTAATTTGAAGACCGCGAAAGCTTAGTGCAAGGGCCCGGACCGGACTCTCACGTTCTCGAACGGCCTCAAACGGCCTGCTCTTTGCCCGGTCTTCGCCCCGAGCTGCGTCCCGCGCTGCGGGAAGATTGTGGTGAGATATAGGGGGCGTGGAGGGCGGTGGGCGGGCCAGCAGGGAGAGCGGACCGGAAGGTGGAGTTCTGTCTCGCAGGGACTCCTGGTTCCTGGAGTCCCTGCACGCTCGCAGCCCCGCTAGCGCTTCTCACCCGGAGCCGCCCTACAGCTGCAGAGTCTTCCTGTTTTGCCCCTTCGCCTCACGAGGCGATGCGGCACCCGTGAAGCGGGTGCGGCGAGGTGTGGGCGGTAAAAGAAAAGGAGCCGCTGAAGTGCTGATCAAGGTAAAGTGTCTCCGTGCCAATTTGGTTTGGGTCAAATAAGTACAAATAAGATAAAAGATCTGACAGTTGCGTGATGTTTCTATAAGTGTGGTGCATACAATTGTTGACATTAGAATACTTAAAATAACAATAGGTGTAAGCCCATCTCTGACTTAGGATGTAACAAAAGCATGTGGCGTTAAGCCATGGGTGAAGTGTAGGACTGTATGAGATGGAACAGATGGGACTGTAAGAATTACACATCTTAAAGAGTGTCCTGATGCGGTGTCGAAGAAGAAAGGGAGATCAATTGAGGGATCTGCCAGCTGAGGGCATAGGAGGATTATCAGGAGAGAGAGTGGAATAGTAGTTCCAAAAATCTTCTGTAACTGTGAGGACACATCCCGCCAACAGGGTTGTAGGTGACGGCAAGAGAAAAACATATGTTCTTCATCACCAGGGGATGAGTCACAGGCCCAACATGTATTAGCATCCTTCAGCTTTAACCAAAACAGTTTTGCTGGGGTCCAGTACATGCAATGAGCTGCAAAATGGAACGCTTGGCAATTTTGAGTTTGTGAGTAATTTATAAATGTTTGAGGCAACATGACCTTGTGAAAGGAACAAATTCAGTTTCAGTTCTAGTTGAGAATTGAGGTGTGAACCCAATTTCAAAATCTTTGCCGTAAGCTTAAGAAAGTCATGGAAGTCTTCATTGGAAAGGTTGTGTTTATGTTGTAAGGAAGAGAATTCCTTACAACAATTCCTATTTTACTCAAAAAATTGTAAATATTAAGAATGCTATTCCTCTCTCCACCCCTGTTATCCCTCTTGATTACCCCCCTCTTAATCCTTGTTCCTTTGCCAAGTTTCCACCGATTACCTTTAGCACCCTTTCCGAGCTTATCACTTGTGTCAAATCTGGATCCCCCAAGGATTGTTGCCCCCCCCAAGTTCTTAGGGCAACCTTTTCTGCTTTGCCTGATTGCATCCTCCCCCTCTTGAACACCTCCCTCAGCTCCGGCACGGTCCCCAGGGCATTCAAGGAAGCCATATTGGTTCCCCTGCTGAAAAAAACAGGAGCTGACCCGGCCAACCCTGCCAATTATAGGCCCATTTCCCTCTTGCCTTACACCTCTAAACTTCTGGAGGCTTACGTTACCACCTGCCTCTCGGCATTCATCGAGAGCTCCGGGTTCCTGGAACCCAACCAAGCTGGCTTTAGACCAGCGCATTCCACCGAAGCAGTCATCCTAAAAGTCCTGGACACCCTTCAGAAGAATGCCGATAGAGGGTCCCCTCAGGCATTGGTCCTTCTGGATTTATCGGCCGCGTTCGACACGGTGGATCACGACATCCTTCTCCACCGTGTCGGACAAGCAGGCATCCAGGGACCTGCCTGGGAATGGATCAAGTCTTTCCTTTCGGGCAGAGTTCAAACAGTCCACCTAGGCCCCTTTACCGCTACCCAGGTCCCTATCACCTGTGGAGTCCCACAGGGATCCTCCCTCTCCCCTTTATTGTTTAATTTATATCTTCGTCCTCTGATCCACTCACTGAGCACCTGGAACTGCACTGTCCTTAATTACGCTGATGACATGCAGATTATTTTTCCCTTAGATTCCCCTGATGCTGTATCCAACTTCTAGGCGGGAATGCTGCATATCCAACAATGGATGATTTCCAACCAGCTTAAATTAAATCCTGAGAAGACGGAACTCATCCTGCCTGGTACTAGCCCTTCACACTGGGGCCCCCATTTTTGGCCAAGTGAGCTTGGTATTCCACCCAGCCCTTCAAACTCGGTAAAAAGTCTGGGCGTTACCATCGACACTGACCTTTCCCTTAAGACTCACTTTGGCACTATCATCTCTGCCAGCATGTTCCAGCTACGAAAAATTCGTAAGATCTCCCATTTACTCTCTCATGAATCCTTGGTGCAGATCGTCATCTCTCTTGTCCTCTCCCGCCTGGATTTTTCCAATTCTATTCACTGGGGGCTACCTAAGTCCCTTCTTCGTCGCTTACAGCTGGTGCAGAACCAGGCAGCCAGACTTATTTACAAAACCTCCAAATGGCAATCCGCCAGACCTCTTCTGGCCAAACTGCATTGGTTGCCTATTGAACAGCGAGCTGCTTTTAAAATTGGCTGCCTGGTATATAAGGCCCGGCAGTGCAAGGGTCCGGCCTTCCTAGAATCCCTCCTTAAATCTTACTGCCCGGCTCGCAACCTTCGCTCTGCCCATCTCCACCTCCTCACTACTCCGACGGTCAAACTGAAAAAACTGGGTGGTCGCAGACTCAGTTACCTGGCACCTAAACTGTGGAACTCCCTCCCCTTACATATTAAAACCTCTGCCTCCTTGCTTAGCTTCCGAAAGAGCCTAAAAACATGGCTCTTCTCAAACCTCATTTAAGCTATGACCCCCCACCCTCAATCTTAATCACAGCGCCAGGAAACCTCCGGTGTCAGCGCGCTTTATAAATACAGCATAAGATAAGATAAGATAAGATAAGTGAATCAGAATTGTCCTAGAGGTCAGAGATCTTTGCTATCCCCTTGACAGCCCCCAGAGGCCCAATATTTGGAGAGTTAGGAATAGCAACAGAAGGTGTACTCTCAGAATTTTTGACCTTCCGGAAGTCTTAGAAGATAAAGCGCCCTCAACGATCACCTTCCTCGAAAACTTAATCTCATCGGTGCTGGGTCTTTCTTTCTCCAAAGATTTAGAAATTGAACGCTCCCACAGGTTACCCTCCTACAAACCTAAGACCATGTTCTGCCCTCGTGCCCTTTTTTTCAAAACCTTACGCTACCAACGTACAGAACTCATCTTATCCCATGTGAGAAGAATCAAGACCATCCATTGGCAAGGTGTAAAAATCAACATATCACAGGACTATGCCGGGGACATGGTTATTAGAAGAAAAGGGTTCCTAGCCCTCAAATGGCGACTGCTTGACAGATCAAGCCAAAACTCCTTCATTGGTCCAGCCAAGTTCAAGATTTTTTTTCCAGAGCAAGACACAGGTATATTCACGAACACCACTGACCTATGCCTATTTCTGGACAATACCACTGAAACCTTCATGGAAGACCCAATAACGGTCCTGGCTGGTGCCACCTGTGACTTGGTTGTTTGCTCAACCAGCTCATCGCTAATATCCTTTGCAAAGCTCTCTATAAGATTCTATCTTCTTCTTAATGCTTATGGTTCTCATAGATACTGACATTTTACTGAACGATACAAAAAGGGGATGATGGACGGAGCGTTTGAGCAAATCAAACACTCACCCCCAGTCAACTGATCTGAGTTTAATCCATCAACCTTCTTTAGCTCACTCCGCCACCCCAGTTCAAACATGGCCATATGCAAATCAGTCTGACCCTGTGCCTCATAGGAACAGTCCAGCCCGAACTGCCAAAGCCATGACTTCCCTGGACCGGAAACAAGCATCCTGGGACTGGTTTCTGGCATTTTAGCCGTCATTAGGCAGGCTAGCTTGAGTCCAGTGGCAAAGTGAGCAAGGGACTCATGTCTGAGCATATCCTGCCAACTTAGGGCGAACAAAGCGATACAAAAAGGGGATGATGGACGGAAAACGCTTTTCGAGTTTCACCCCTCTCACATAACTTGTTGGTTCAACTACAGTTACAGAACTGGCAATTTCATCTTTTATTATGTTTCCTATAATTCCTGGTCAGTTGTACTTGATCTGCCAGTTGGGACCCACATCAACAATGCATGTTTTGTGCTCCTCCATTAGCACCTCTTCACACCATACTTTGCGACATCTCCCTTGCATTATTTCATCAACAGCATGTGCAGCTGCGCTTTGACACACCACTTGACCCATTATCCTCTGTCTCCAGATCACTACTTGTGTGCCTCATTATGTTGCATCTTTATGCTTCAGAACATATAACGTCTCCTCGTTATCGCACACCCAATATTGTGTGACTCCTTGACGCCTCATACACTTGTTACATACTTCAACAGGCTAGGTGCGCACAATCGTACCCAGGCACTAACATGATTGTTGATGGGGTCAATTTAGTTGGGTGTTAATGCATTCTACTATCTGCATGTTATTCAACACATGTTTTTTGACATGTTTGCTCTCCTCACATTGCTTATCTTGCCTGTTTTTCCCATCCACGTACAAGGCCTACTAGGGCCCACTGTTTGCTCTTCGAGACATTTTGCTGTTCTACATCTGTTGTGGTGGGCTCGGTTGTATGATTAAACAACTACCTCGTAAATTACGAGTGCCTAAACCACGAAGGATAAACAACGAATAATGCCAAACCACTAATTATGTATTCTCAGACTTTTCTCCTTCCTTGATAATGAATGACCCCATCCTCTACTTTGCCAACTTATTCCACCACTTTATCCCTCAGTCACCCCATGTCATGTGATACTTGTGTCCAGCCACAACCTTACCACACATTGTGCCCACCCACAACAAGAGTCAGTTTAACTCTCCAATACTCACCAATGGCTGTCCCTAGCACCCCCATGCTTAAAGTGATTTCCCATTTATGCCAAGGGACTCAATCCCCCAACTAAGCGTAGGAAGTTTTCTGACTACTGCCACTCCTTTAAGGGCGATTTAGTCTTCCTACAGGAGACAAAAATAGGCTACAAAGAAGCACTCTTTCAATACAGGACGAGGGAAAATTATTTATTTATTTAATTTTCTATCAAGGTCGTATGTTGAATCCGTCCCTAACCCGCCCCACTACCCCACCACTCTTACTTGCACGGGCCGCGGCTGGTTAAAATATGTATCGTCATAATCAGAGTCAATGTATTTAATGAATGAGCTCACTAACCTAATTAAAAATATGTGTCCTGACTTAGGATATAATGGTCCTAGTTAGCCTAGTGAATATGTTGGCTTAAATGGTCACCTTTTTCTCACCACCACATAACACATTCTCTAGAATTGCTCATCTACTGGTGGACTCTACTCTCCTCCCTCTCTCTATCAATGCTTCTATAGAGCCCATCACCATCTCGGACCATGTGGTCATCTCATTACAACTTCAACTCCTCCCTACTATCCCACCACAAAAAATCTGGCGCATGAACCCGTAAATCCTAGAGGACCCAAAAGCGGTCAGAGAAATTCATGACGATTTATTGGAAATCATTGAGTTAAACGTCAACTCTGTTCCCTCCCCGGTCACTCTCTGGGACTCATTGAAATGTTACTGTAGGGGCCTAGTCATCAGTAACATGTCACACAAAACCAAACTCACTGAATCATTCATAAGCTTGTTTGAAAAGCCAGGTTTTTAGGCGTTGTCTGAATCTGGTATAACTGGGGGTCAACCTGATTTCCAATGGGTCGGGGTTCCAAATACCAAGGGCAATTACCGAGAAGCTGGCGCCGCCCAATATTTTCTTCGTTGAATGGGGGATAGTAAGAAGGTTCAGGTGAGCGGATCTCAGGTTGTGGAAGTATGTGTACTTTTGAATGCGAGCTGAGATGAAAGCTGATCTGGTGCCAAAAAGAGATTTAAAAATGATGCAGCCAGTTTTGAATATTGCTATTGTTCGCTTTTTACCAGCAGCCAGTATTGTTGCCTCATCTGGTAGGTGATGTGGCAGTACATGGGCTGATGGTAGATGAGCCTACCTGTTTGGTTCTGAACCAATTGCAATCTACAATTGAGTCCTTCAAATATACCCAGGTAAAGAGAATTCGCATAGTTGATCCTCGATATGACTTATGCAATGACAACCTGGATAAGTACTTTGAGAATAAGAAATTTGCCAGTTTTTCTGATTTCGCAAAGCTATAAGAAGCAGCACAAGATCACAGCCCCTTACTTGGGGTTTCATAGAAAAGGTATGGTCCAGTGCAGGTTTTTTCTTTGAATTCTGGGACTTGTACTCTTGTTTAGTGCATTAGAAAACCGGACTACAAGTCCCAGGAGTCCCAAAAAAAGCTTGGACTGGACCTGCACATCACGCAATAACCTGAGAAAGTTGGCAGCTATGTACACGGTGAAAGAAAATGACGCCTCTTGTGTGAACAAGGCCACAGCCGTAGCCAAAACATGTCAGAGTTTGGTAGCAAGGGTAACATTGAAAAAACGTTCTCTCTCTCATGAACTGTGAACTAGGGATGCAGCAGGTGTTAGAGAACCCCAGGTGACTTGGAGTAAGTTAAAAGCATAACCTTAAAAGGGGGCTTTGTGTTTCTTTTTCTGAAGCATGTGGCCTGTGTGAAAAGACGTTCGAATGAAAGCAGGTCAAGGAAAAAGCTTCTTCCCACAAAGTAGAATATTTTCTTTTGTTGTGCAGGTCTCTGTTTACAAGTGTCTGTCCAAAAAGAGGCTATTTTGCAACTCGAAGTTAGCTATCTCTCCACTAGAGTCCAGGACTCCTTGCCAGAATTTAAAAATTCCTCACTAATGAAAAAGTATGCATTCTTTCTAAAGTATTGGCTTCTTTTAAAATATCCATTCAGCTTACAAGTCAAAATTAGACACATTATCCTCCCAGAATAGTCAAAATAAACACACACATGTGATGTGCATAAGTCTAAAACAACGATATTTATTGTTGATTTTTTTCTACTAATTTCCCGTACTTTCAATTGATACAACTAAAAGACAACAAATTAGTGTGAGGTGTTACGTCATAGCTGATATATTTCTGCCAGACAATATTAATTACATTTACACCTAATTTTGTGTGCTTCTTTTATCCTGCCAATCTGAACTATTATACTTTTACCATATATAATTTTGTTTATGTATGCTTGGTCAGAATATATTATGATATACAATGATAGGCTATTGAAGCAAATTTGCACCAGGCTCACATATTTGTCACATATTTATCTCTGTGAAACAATGGATACATTATTTTCTACCTCTGTCATGTCTATCTCTCTCCATATACCAATCTTAGGAAAGTGTCACCTGGGGGTCTCTGGTGATTTATTAGCACCAATTTGTTATTTTCTTTTAGAGCTTTCCCCATTATGAATGAACATACCCAACCTTACTGCAGTTATACCACATTTTACTCATACATTGAGAAATATGTTATTCAAAATGTACTACTGGACCATATCATTTAAACAAATGCTCTGGAGGGATGCTTTTTTCCACGCTCTACAGCTGAAGGTTTCGGCGCATTTGTTGCACTCCCTCATTCAATAGCGCAACCATTGTTCAACATCCATGCTATAGTGGTTGTTAGAAATTGGGTTACTGGTTGACAGGGGAGTGAACCAGTGCCTAATTTGAGCCAGTGGTTTCTGGTGCTCGGCACTGGCACTTCATTTGCAGCACTGACACCTATGACAGTCTGCTACATAGTGGGCTGTTTTTCTAATTTAGAGTGAGTACAACAACAGTTGTTTGCTAATTCAATATATGTTAAAAATGACTATTACCTGCCCCCCCATGCTAATCTTATGGCTTTGGGGCCCTGGAACAGTCCGAGTTGTCATACTTGAGGGAGTGTGATGGTTAATATCTGGTTTGGTACTGTCATTGGCAGAGCTGGTTGGAGCAATGGGTGGTGTAGGCTGCAGTGGCCAGTGGGGTAACAAAGCCCTTGAAGCCCCCACAGTGCAGGGGGCCCGGAGCTACAGGGGGCCTCCTCTCTGCAGTACACTGGCCTGAGAGCTCCAGAGTAAGTCCAGAAGGGGGCCCTCCATCCACTTTCCGGGGGAGCCCATCTCAAGTTTTGTTATGCCACTGGCAGTGGCCTCCTCATGAGGGCCCTGGCACTTATTGTTTTACAAATTAAGCACTGGAGTGAACCCTGCTGTGTGAAGAGACGGGATGGCATTGTTTGCATTGATTTTCGGTGCGAGTGGCGATGTTCCGGTGCGAACAGGCTATCACGGTCACACAAAACTTGAATTTAAGAGCTCAAGAGCCACATCAAGGGTCCAAAACATGAGAGGCAACTCTTGAGGGTCAGGAACTCGCTGTAGACAGGTCCAGGAGCTGTTGGAGAGCCTTTTACGTCTCTGACACTCATTTGAGCAGGCCAGCAGACTAGCGTTTGAGTCACTTTGGGGTCCTGGGTTCAAGATGGGTTGCAGGTCCAGTTCTTCTTCCCCAGGCAAGAGGGTGGCAGGTAGGGGAGCAGCTCCTTCAGAGTAGCAGTCATGCAGAGTGTCAGTCCTTTCAGGAGGACAGCAGTCCTTTTTCCTATCCAAGTAAACACAGGTCCATAAGTGTACTGAAGTGGTGGTGTTTGGAGGTCCTTCTTTTATACGTTAGTTCCCTGATTCTAGAAGATGGGAGAAGCTTCTAGACAGAATCTTTGAAGTGCATGGAACTCCATACCTCACCTACCCTCACACCAAGCTGGCTGACAATGAAGACTTGTTAGGCCCTTTGTGTGGTCAGGATACACCCTATTCATGTGTAAGTGATGCTAAGCCCAGATCATCCCTCCCATCCTGTCAGTGATGGCCCATCCATTCACAACTAAGATCCCATTGTGTGTGGCTGTCTATGATGAAAACACAAAGCCCAACTGCCAACTAAACCCTCTCATGGGATCAGAGACAGGCTGTAGGCACCAAATGGCTAAGGCAAGAAAATACCAACTTTCTAAAAGTTGATACACAACGAGAGACCCCCTATGCCATTAATTTTTAAGCGTTACTTAGTAGGCTACATATATACTCAGCGCCTTCTCTTACCAAGCAACATTTCATATTATTTAGAAAGTTATTTTGAGATCATCACACATCTGTACCGTACTAAAACATATACTAAATACATTTAAGTCAATCTATTGCCTAGTGGGTGTGAACAAAACACAAATATTATAAACAAACAAGAGATGTTTTTTCTTGTGAACATATAGTATGTGCACAAAGGACTTATTTAATTATATAACAGTTGTGGTGGGGGGGCGTGGCCATCAAGATGGCCACATAGGACACGTTTGTGCAGTGCTCCCGCTGGAACACTGGGAAATCTGTTAAAATCCTGCGGTGCGGCTTCTGCACCAACCCCATGAACACCGGCCCGGAGGTATCACCTGGCACGGTAAATGCTACGTTGATCCAGTAGCGAGGTGGAGAGGATGGCTGAATCCTAACGCAGCGAGAATGAGCCTGCCATCTTGGCAGCCGCGGGCGCCTTTGTGGCCGGGGCTGTGGGTGAAGTGCCGGGGGGCAGAGACCACACCCTGTTTTGTGTGGAGCTGCTAGACGTCTGTGCAGGCACCTGGTGTGTGCAGTGCAGATTTCGGAACAGCAGCTCCAGCAAAGGGTTGGACTCCTGTGGCCCAGTGGAGCCCCTAGGGTGACGGGCTGAACTTGACTCTGACGTTTGTGGTGCCAGGGCCCGCCCATGAATAAAGAAGGTGAGTCACGGGCTGGGGCGGGCACCCCATCGCGAGAGGCCGACATTAAACAGGGGTCCTGGACGTACATGGAGGACCCACTGTGGGCTTGCCAGTGTCCCGGATTGGGCCAAGTATAGCCAGCAGTCTGCTCAGGGTCTGAGGCCTGTGAGGAGAGACGGGAGCTGGACCGGCCTACCTGAAGATCCTGATCCTTGCAGTGAATACCCTACTCAACTGGGTGCCGCTTCTGGGAGGACTGGTCCCAACTGGCCAACTAAATTGTGTGCTTTGGGTGGGGGTGAGCTTCCCCCTGGACTGGAGGTTTGTTGTGACCGGGTTGCCCCCCTCCCTGCTGGCTAACATGCTGAGATCCTCTGAGCACCCGTGGTGGGGAGCAGGGCGGGCTTGCTGTCGCGGGGGGCTGGTTTCACCGACCACCCCTGGACTTCGCTATTTAGTTTAAAGGGGGAGCGGCCCGGTTGGAAGAACCTAGTCACACAAAGACACTGGGGCCCAGATGTGAGGCACAGACGCAGATAGTTACAAAAGGGGGGGGCAACAAGGACTCGGAGTACCGGTCACACTGTACGAGCTCTGAGGTCATCAAGGAGAAAGAAAGAAATATGGTTAAGGTAAAGGCTTACCGGCACAAGCCAATAAAATCCTAAATTATGCAGAGCCCCTAACTCAGGGAACAAACCAACAGGCCCTCAGGGGGCACCACCAAGGGGGGGGCCCGGTGGAAGGCCAACAAGACCCTTCACTAATTTATATCCTGGCTGCTATTCAGAACACCAGGGATGACATGGTGACAAGGATGGATGCAGTGGCGATCAATGTCAATCTTCTTCGGAGTGACCTGCGCAAGGTCTCAGACAGAGTCACTACGATGGAAGAACATGTGGAGACACTCCAGACAGAGGTGAAATCACTTCGAGAAATGTGTTTGTCTGCTTTTATGAGTATACACTCGAATAAAGCACTTTTTGAATTGAAAAAAATTGAACTTCGAGAAATGGTCATGGAGCTAATGCTCTATTACCTCCATTGGGGAGTCTTGGGGTGTACTGTGTATAGACTAACGATGTCCAAGGTGACAAATGTGTCACAAGTTTCATCAAATGCCAGACACTCTAGTTTATTTATGGCATCCATCGTATCCTTCAGATAGCCTGGAATGATGACAATTAATAGTTTAAGGAATACATCTATGTATTTAACAGGGGGTTCAAGTATGGAATTCACCCCAGAAATGGTGGGCCGACCTGGTGGATTCAGTGGGTCATTGTGTATTTTTGAAAGGATATAGATGAGAGGTGTGCAAGCATTTTTGTTGCGTAAGTATCCTTCCTCTTTTTTTGATAGCCAGCCTTCACTTCTTCCTAAGTTTGTGGGCTTGATGATCTTTATTGCGATCATAGGAGAGGGATCAGCACATATCTTTCTGTACTGGTCCTCATTCTGAAGTTGCCTTAGTATTTCTTGCACATATGTCGCTCTGTCCATAATGACTATTGCTCTGCCTTTGTCCAATGACTTGATGATTACCTCCTGGCAGAATTTTAGTCTCAATACGGCACAGTATTCTTCTCTAGACAGGTTATGTCTGGTATATTTCTCCTTCTTCTCGATCATATCTATGTCTCTCAGCACAGTTCTTTCGAATATATGTAGTACTTTGGGCATATTTAAAGTACTTGGTTAGAAGCTGGATGGTCCCTTTAATCCAGAGAAATTCCTTTCTTGTGGTGTTGTCTGATCTGAGAAAAAGACTTTCAATCTCACTTTGCAGAAGAATTGTAGTGCTTCCAGTCTTATTCGCATGAAATCTGGTCAAGTAGGAGGAACAAAGGACAAACCTTTGCTGAGTAGCCTTGTTTCGTCAGGGTTCAATTGTCTTTTGGATATGTTATATGTGGGGATTAGTTCTGGTAGACCCATCTATACGTTTGTCAACTCATGGTGATTTCACATGCGTTCTGATTCTGGTTGAACCATCTCCTGCCTTGGTTTCTTCCACAGCCGCTTCCTCGGGCTAAAAAAGATCCCTGTTGGTTTGGGGCTGCACTTGTGGATGGTTTAGATTCGTTCGAGCTGTCGGAGTAGGAAGAGTTGTCTGAAAACGAGATAAACTTTCTCTTGCTTAGTCCTTGGAAATGGGTTAGTGCTCGTTTGTTGTCCGGTTGTTAGTAATAGTCCTTATCTAGGTATGGGTAAACTTTTCCTAGGGCAAAGTTTGTGATATATTTCTGCAACTTGGTGCATATTAAATCGCTTGTATTTTGATGAAGACTGCAAGTTCTTTTTCTATTTTGTTCAGGAAGGCTCTAGCTTCTTCTATGGCAGTATTATTTAGGAGTGCTTCCTCTAGTTCTTTGATGAGTTCAAGTTCTTTTTTGCTTAGTCTCGCTTTTGTTTTAATAGACAAGTACATCCAGCCTCAAGGAAATGTGCCGATGTGGCTAAAGTCACCAATGTATTCTGGATCTTCAAAAAAAAGAACAGGGAATTTATAGGCTGTTGAATGAGGACACCGTGGATGATCTTGAACCCCAGAGGAGAAATGGGAGTCAAGATTGGGACTCCAGGGGATGGATCTGGCGGAGTCATTAGAGGGTGCCACTGTATCTTTGCTCAGAGCCTCTCCTAGGAGTCAGCATTACAAGACTCTCATCAATATACACTATGCCCCTGCCAAGTTGTTCTGATGGGGGAAAAGGCCCAATGATTGTTGTCAGTGGTGGGAGTGGAGAAGCCCAGCAGATTTGGAACATATGTTCTATGGCTGTATTAAACTGCAGGCATTTAAGGAAGAAAAATATTTTGTTTTGTTTTTGTTGCCATGGCATTAGCATGCATCCTTGTCACAGCAGTGTGGAGGGATGAAGACCCCCTTAGAGCACAGCAATGGTTTACATGGATGTTGAGCATATATAATATGGAGGAAGTCCTCTACAACTGTAAGGGGCACCAATGGTGCACTGGGATGAGAATAAAATGGGAATGTGAGATTGGCTTGCTTCTGGGGGTTCAGTTTGACACCTGAGGTGGTCATCCAATGGTGTTTTATAAGCTAGAAAAATGATGAATTTATTTTTATCCTTTGTTCCTTTAAGCTTTTTCTGTGTATAGTGATACGTTGAACTAATGGATGTGATTATCTTTGTATTTGGATGAAATTTTGTGTGTTTGTCCTAATAGTAAAAAAAGTAACAAAGTGGTTTATCCTCTGAGGTGTGACATATAGTTTTCATCTTTTGTGTCATGTGTGGTGTACGCCATCAAATTTCCTAAGCCCTGATGGAGACCTCTGATGGAGACCTTCGTAACTAATTGTCAAGCCCAGAGACAGTTGAAAAGTGCCTGCGTAATAAAGTATATTTCAGGACACCCCCCCACAAAGGCCAATAAAAGCCAGAGTGCAGTAATCAAGATAATTGAAGTCTTGTATACAGCAAACCAAGAGTGGAACATTGCGCCCCATATAGGGTCCCTTGTTGTTGTATTCACAATAACATATAAGAAGGACACTTATGTATCCCCTCTGTTGATACAAATTATCTTGGACACTTTTTTCCGTTTTTTCTGCTATATGGATATATGTCGACTATGTAAAATGTCATCTTTGTGTTTGATTGTTATGTCATTTGTCTCAATGTTTTCAATATCAATGTGCATGCACCACAGCCAGCTATTATATAATTAAATAAGTTGTTTGTGTACAAACTATATGTTTACAAGAAAGAATATCTCTTGTTTGTTTATAATAATTGCGTTTCGTTCGCACCCAAATGGCAATGGTTTGAATTAAATGTATTTAGTATATGTTTTAGTACAGGTACGTGATGATCTTGAAATAACTTTATAAATAATATGAAATGTTGCTTGGTAAGAGAAGGCACAGATTATTTATGCAGCCTAATTAACGCTTGAACAATTCATGGTTTAGGGGGCCTCTCTTTGTGCATCGACTATTTATGGACCCAATCCCCTCCCCCCACTTTTTAACAGGATCATTCCCCTTCGTGTTTGGCAACTTTCTAAAAGTGGCATTTTCAGAATAGTAATTTAAAATACGACTTCGCCATATGTTTGGATTTTAAATTAGGATTCCAGAGACACCAAACATGATCTAGTTATCTCAGGCAACTCCTATATTATACTATGAGAGAGATAGGCCTTTGCCACAGTAGTGAACAATGAATGTAAGAGTTTTTCATTACCAGGACATATAAAACTTAAAAGTTCATGTCCTACTTTTTAAATACATTGCACCCGGCCCACTAGGTTGCACAGGGTAACTCCTAGGGATGACTTATATATATTAAAAAGGAATGTTTGGGTGGCACAATCAGTGCTGGAGGCCCACTAGTAGCATTTCATTTATAGGACTTGGGCACATGTGGGGCACTGTACAAGGGACCTATCTGCAAATTAAATATGCTAAATGGGTATAAGCCAATGTTACCATGTTTTTAGCAGACAGGACATGCACTTTAGCACTGGTTAACAGTGGTAAAGTGCCCAGAGACCTAAGGCCAGCAAAAACAAAGTCAGCAAAAACAGGAGCTCTGATGGCAAAACGTTAGGGGGAAACCACACCAAGGATGCCAGGTCTAACAGTGGTGACCTGTCGTCACTCGCCAGCACCCCTACTTCAAAACTGTTCCAGCAACACTGTTGCAGCTGATTCATGGGTACACAGTCACGTCTTATGAGGCGGTAATGGTAGTCGAGGAGCAGAGGAAAAACGAGAAAAGGAAAAGCTGATAATAAGCGGTGAGAGAACGAGAAAAGGGTGAGAGGGTGTAAAAGATTTTGGAAAGGGAGTGGGAGAAAAGTAATAGAGGGAGATTAGACTTGTGCTATAAAATGGATCCCATATATCACTAAGGGCATCTCACGCTTTTCAGCTATGTTCATTATGAGTCGGAGTAGAGCTTCAGTTGGCACATCCATGCAGCCACAAGTAGGCATTGAATGAATGGATCCAGAGTAGGTACTGGGTGTACTGGGTGGATCAGTGTTTCTCCCCTTCCTCCTTGGATGAGTGTGAGTATATTTTCACTCTCTATTGTGAGTCCTATTCGGAACACAACAATGTAAAGAGTGATGCACCAACAATGTAAACTGATGCAGCACCAATTTTACACATGCTCCAAATGCTGGAAGAGAATCATGGTGGTGGTGGTGGCACATATCAGGAACAGCCGTACACATATGTGTGCAGAGCCCAAACCTGCACTCTGGATGTGACTGCACATGAAGACAGAATCTCAGCAGTCAGTCTACTTTAGGGCTACCACCCAGAACCACGTTATTTTATCAACTGCTAACCTAAAGACAGTGTGAGCGCAGTCACACATCCCACACGAGCTGGCTCGAGGCAATGAGCCCATGCTGTTGGTCCTTCTAAAGATATGGGGCTTTACGCTGGGTGTGGAGGTCATAAGACCCAGAGCAAATCTCTATGACCTGCAGAGCATAGAGGTATCACAGTGAACACCCCGCAAAGTGGTGGTGAATAACTTCCTCCTTCACAGCACCACCTGACATGCTTTCCCTCCCATCTGCCTTCTGCCTCTGTGAGCTGTCTTTGAATGTCTGTGATCATTCATAACCTGATGGGGACCAGCGTCTCAGGGAGAAGAAGAAAGCACCGCCAGCCATGGATTGTAGCAAACATGAGAGGGAGCGTTGAAAATGAAGTACAAAAATAGCACTGGTATAGCAGATTTGTAATAACAAAAAAATCTCTGATTCATGAAGACAGCATGGCATGTATGAATTAACTCCATGAAGCCTTAGAAATGAGGAACTATCGGCAGAGAACCCCTTTCCTCGAGCAATATCGTGGGTGGGACCCTCAGGCCCTTTCCTGTCTACTGTATGAATCTATTGTTCTTCCTGTCGTCAGAGCAACTCAGTGATGCAGAAGACATATGCAAATCGTTTCCCGTGCTAAAAATACGGTGAGGGAGGATTTGGATACCCAGTTACATCCAGACTGCTTGTATTCCAATATAAATCTGTAGCACAAAGTCTACATAGACTTCTTTCCTCTGCTCACCTGCCTCCCTTAGGGATTACCGACTTGTGCCTTGCCTTCTTAAAGTGCTGTCCGAATGATACCACAAGATGTCTCAAAACCCAGCATGCACCATCAATCAACCAAAGAACAATCGAGCAGAGCGGTTATTAAACTTTCTGTGGAAACCAGTTCACTAGCGGCAGCTGAGGACCACAGCCTAAGCAATTGCTGCTATCTGAACCTCACAATACATAAACATACATAAGCAAGTATATATCAAACAAATACACAGATTGTGAACTATTTTATTTAACTGGCAAACAAAAAAATAATACAAAAGTCAACACTGTTCATGTTAATGGAAATATGGGAGCTTTTCAAAATTAGTTTTTATTTCTACAAATCGAAACAATATACTAAATTGTAACATATTGTCGTGACCTGGGCACAAGGGTACTAGGACCCTGTACCAGACTGGTGGAGAGGGGATGAGAACTGGACATCACTTCCGGTCAGGGGAGTGGGGAGGAAGGCAGACCACGAGGGGAAAGGGAAGCGGATAAGAAGCAGTGACAAAGAGTGGAACAATAAAGGAAATAGAAACACTCTTACCTGACTCCTGTGGATTCCTGCCAAGAGAGACATGACAACTGACAACGAGGACGGGATTTAGAGGACAACGCGCATGCCCTGGTCCCTCACAATCGAGAAACGGAGCCCTGGTCCCTCGCAATCGAGAAACAGAGCCCTGGTCCCTCTCGATTGAGAAATGGAGCCAGGAGCTCACCCTGGTCCGCCAGCGCAAGAAGGAAGAACAATTGCTGCAACACACTCGCCATCCTCTGAAAGAAGAAGCGGAGCTAGGAGCCCACCATGGTCCAAGTGCGGGAAAGGAAGAAAAGACGCGGGAGCCCACACCGGCTGCACTGGAAAAGCGGTAAGAGGACCGTGACCTGCCCTGAGCGGTGCGGCCATCCGTGTGCGTAAGCGTCGCACGAGAAAACTGGAGAGGTGCTCCCGGTACTGAAATTTCAGCCACCCGCCACTGAAAGTCCACGCGCGAGTGAATTAAACGAAGTCTTGCGCGAGGACAGTGGCTATCTTAGGGTTAGGCAAGAGCATCCAATCAGCGTTGCGAAAGGCCTGGCGGCTGTTTTAAGGTCAGACGAAGTCACAGAAAGACCCGCGATCTCGCGAGACTTGGGCGGCCATCTTAAAATCAGGCAAATCAAGCAAATAAGAGGCCATTTTTAAGACAGGAAAAAAGGAAGAAAAGAAGAAAAGTTTCAAATGAAAGGTATTTGATGTAATAAACAAACAAAAACAAAGAACAAGAGCAATAGACAACAAAGAAAGACAATAAAGCAGAAATAAAAGAAAATAAAAGATAAGAAAAGAAAAGAAGAAAAGCAAAACTAAAGGGACAAATAGATAAAGAATATACACCAGTGTGGTGGAACCAAGGAAAAGAAGTATTCTATAACGCCAGTGCTGCATGCCCAACAGTGGTTGATCAAACAAATGACAAGAACGGCCCGCAAGCAATATTCCGCAGACCCCTTCCGTTCAACTTATCTGAGCCACAGATAGGTATCAGATGGTAACGATGGATTCGGAAGTTCAAAAGATACATGCGCGACACAGATGTCACAGAAGCCAAGAACATAGACCTATTTTTAAACCTCGTAGGGGATGAAGTAGAAGACTTGCTAGTAACATTCCCTTTTTGTCGCCAGTGCATACCAGTCCTTCAAATGACCAACCATCCATAGTAGAGTCTCAATGCTCTACTTGGGTTGCTTCCACCAATCAAGCTAAGAATATCCTCAGACATGGCTAGGTCCTGAACACCTGCCTCCACGTCTGTACAGGTAAACGGAACACATATTCTAACGCTTTCAGGATGCCTCTCTCAGCTCTTCTATTCCTGCTTGTCTGGCCTCTCCCTCAACAACTTCTGAATTCCTCACTCACACTGTTACCCACCTACATCTGACTTCCCATTCTGCCATGAGGTCAGTGGCGGCTCCTCCGCTAAGGTGGAGGAGCACCACCCCATTGCATTTTGAGCAGTGGAAAAAGGACAAATGTCCTACGTTATTATCATTTTATTTTTCTGTTATCAAGCTGGTTTACCAGGCGGAACGGGTCTTGGCTGTCGTCACAGCCAGCAAGGGGCGGAATGAAGGGCACTTAAGTGCGTATGGCGGTTTGGCTGGCCGTCTTAAGCCGGCCATAACATCACGCACAGTTTGCATGTTACCCACCAGGCTGTAATACACAACCTGGTGAGGAACTCGGCCAATCACAACGCTGCATTGCTTCATTGTAATTGGCTTAGGGGAGCCTTGGTGCTTCCTGGGTCAAATAAGAACAGAAGAGGACAACACGAGGCGAGGCGGTGGTCCGGCAGAAAGGTAAGTGACTTCTTTTAACTTATTGTTGTATACACACCTCACAGCCACTGCATGCGGTAACCCTGTTGTTCTACAGTCCTATCCAATAAACTTCCCTTTTTACCACTCTGCAACCTTTCTTATAAAAACATGATCCCTCTCTTTTTAGCCATCACCCCTGTGCCATCACCAAAGTAGTGTTGTACTCACTGCCCATCCCTTGGTAATACACTACCTATAGGTCAGGATCCTCCTTTTTGCCCATGACCTAGGTATTGCTTTTATTACTGAAACGTTGCTGACAGGGGACTCCGAGTCCTAGCATCGCTCTGGCAGTTCCCAGTGGTTACTGTCACGAAAACTTGGCATACTCACACAAGTGCGGTAGCATTTTTATTTGGCGACCTGGGGGAACACTGGGTGGTAGGAAATTAGTGTTGCCCGGGTCATCCCACAACTTTCCCACACAGAAATGTGAGGGAAAAAAACGTTTTTGTCAGTGAATCAAATATACAAGGACGTCTGGCTAAGTAAACCTTGTGGGAGCACACAAAACACACCACATAATATTCCGTTAGTGACCAGTCTCCAAAAAGATGTGAGGGCAGAAGGTATTCACTACAGAGAGAGTATGCACTGACTGTTAAAAGTAATTAAAAAAATAATTATTCCACACCCATCCGTTGGTAAATCATAGTGGTTGGATTTGGCATGATGGTAAGTAAATGGTTCCTTAAAAAACTTTATTCACCAATGACGTTACAAACTAAAATCTGCAAATCTCATTGTTAATAATTTTCACATCAGAATAGAGAACCACTGATTTACAGATTCTGAGCTGTAAAACCACTTCACGGCACCAACTGCTTTATAGTCCATTCACATGCTTTTCATGCATCAGACACCGAAAACCATTCACACTGCCAGCTGCAGGCCCAACACAATACAACACTTACATTTACAAACAGCAGCATTCAAGGGCCCATCACTCTTATACGCCAACAGAACTAGCACACCAATTTATTTATTTATTTGTATAGCACAGCTAATATCCTAAGGCATCTAGGTGCTTGTCATCCAACATCCTGCCAGCAGTGAGATAGAGAAGTGCTAACGTCTAAAGATGTAACAGGAATTATGCCTAAAAAGCCAAGTCTTCAGACCCTTCCTGAAAGAGATAAGGCCAGGCGAGTTTTTAAGTCTCTATGGCAGATGATTCCACAATCTGGCAGTGATATTTATAAAAATGTTTGCCACCTCAGTTAGAAAGTCGTGATTTAGGGACCTCCACCAACATATGTGAAGAGGACCGCAGCATTCTGGTCATTGTATACCAGCGAAAGTGGTCAATCAGATATGCAGGGCCCTGGTTATAAGGCACTTTGCATTGCCTTTAAGGCACTGCATAACCAGGGCAGAGCCTTAAAGGCAATGCAAAGTGCCTTACAATGAATCAGTTTTTCCACTGGAAGCCAGTGTAGAGCATTGAGGGCCGTCTTTGATGAAGAATATTTTGGCAATCTAAAGAGCAATTGGGCGACAGAGTTCTGTATAACCTACAGTTTAACAAGAAGAGCTTTGTTTATTCCAATCAAAAGGCCATTGCAGTAGTCCAGCCTCGACAGGACTAGTGCCGTGAACACTGTTTTCTGCAGGTCCAGTGTTGTGAAAGGGAAAATGTTCTTCAGGGCCGTCAGAGTGTAACAGGTAGATGAGGTAATCGCTTTCACATGGTGGGAGAAGGACAGGATGGTGACAAAGATGACGCCCAGATTTTTTGCCTTGGTGACTGGAATGGGGGGAGAGCCGAATTCCGTGGGCCACAAGTCCGAGGACCAGAAAGATAAATCAATGCTGAAAAGAAGAACCTCCGTCTTATTAGAGTTTAACTTGAGACAGTTTTCTGACATCCAACTACTCACCTGTCGCATACAGGCGTGAAAGTTATGGACTGTGTGGAGGGAATCATTTGAAAAGGAAACTATAATCTGGGTGTCATCAGCATATGATACAATAGCAAATCCATAGGATTTCATAAGCCTGGCCAGGGGGACCACATTAAGATAAAAAGGTGTCGAGCTCAAGGACGAGCCCTGTGGAACCCCACACGGAAGACTGAAACTCTGGGAACTGAGACCATCCATTTCCACAAATTGTTCCCAGCCCGAGAGGAAGGATTTAAACAGCGATAAGGCGGCACCAGCTATGCCTATTTCTGGAGGCGGTAAGTCGTAGGAGTTACTCCGTGAGTGAACTAAGTGGTAGACAAAGTATGGATGTTTCATCCCAATCTGGAAATGAAGTAGATATATTGCAGCTTTCGTTTTATTCGGTGTATTAGGAGGCTATGATCCACCGAAAGATCCAGTAGGATCAGTGCTGCCATGCCTCCCTTATCTACAAGTCGGAAGGAAAGGACAAGGGAACCCTACTCACTCAGGAACCAGGGTGCGTACTTTATATGGAAAACAACGGTTCCAGTGGGGTAATAAATTAACATTCATTGGTAACTACAATGCATAATAGAAAAATCGACTGGGGGTTATGAGGAATGTTAAAGAGAGAGCGATCGTGACACCAAGGCTTGTATGACAAATCAATTTGTATTGTTCCAAAGAAATAGCAAAACATATAATAACATTAATAATGTACAAAATAAACTCCTAACAGTGCGAAGTGTCCCAAGTGTACTTTAAGAACCAAAAAACAACAGTTGGGTGACATTAGGTGAAAATATATACAAGGTTTCAAAGAAATGTTCTCAGGGAAAGCGACCGTTTTTGAAATGAGGTCATACAGAATAATGCAGCAACTCTATACAATCATAAGTGCTGTCTGAATGGTTCGCTTCCATTAATCATCAACGGCGTTTCGACCCGACTTGGAATGTGGGGTCTCGTCAGGACCTAAGGTGTGTGGGACATCTAGGGAAATGAAAGCAAGGGAGGATGTAAGATAAGCTCAACAAGTCTATTGAAGAAGTCAACTCCTTTGAACTCAAGAACAAGGCAGATAAAGTGTCTAAAGACATAAAAAACTTTAATAAAGAAAGGGCCTATCCCTATCTCGAAGAAGATTATTATACTACTTTCCCAAATCAGAACAGGCAGAACACCTGGGGGAGATTTAAGAGAAACCAGCCAGTCACTTTTTCTGAATCTTCCGGAAGTTCAAGTGATTCAGACATTCAAGCCGGCCCAAGTCGCTCTGACAATCATCCTGGGCAGCCTTTTTTAGAGAGGGGAGGGCGACCAAAATGGCGAATTTGGCACCAGTACCCAGGTGAACGACAGACCAGGAACAAACACTACCAGTGGGGCCCCCAACCCTATTAGAATCCCACACTGACACTATAGAGACTATTCCTATCTTCAACCTATGAAAACATGCACTAACCCCCTCAAAGGTATCATTACTGAGCGAAGGTCTCTCTTTCGTCATCACGGAGAGAACAAACTTTTTTAACCTTTAGGCAGAACTTTTTCAATTCTTTAGGAAGATCCGCCTAAAATTGATTTTTCAAAGATAAAGAATCTGTCACACAGGAGTCAGTAACAGGGCTGAGACCACCTTCCACCTTCTACCCCAGAGCTGCTCACATTTCAGAAACGTATTCTTAGTAGGGTAGATGGCCTTAAAAACACTAAGCAATTTACACCTTACAACATCACATTACAAGAACGACAAGCCCTTAACTCCCTGAAACATGACACATCGATAATACTGAAGCCAGCAGATAAAGGGGGTGTCATTGTCATTCAGGAATTGTGAATCAGGAACGAGCAGACTATGACGCTGAAATATCCAAATAAATTTCTGAAGAAAGGCATTACAAAAAGCTGAACCACAATCCATTGTCTGAAATCCGCAATGAAATAATGCATATCACAACAGAGGGCCTCGAGCAAGGCTTCTTAACAAAGAAGGAATTTGAATTTTTGAATGCGGAGAACCCCAGAACTCCTGTTCTGTATACTCTGCCTAAGGTGCATAAAAGCATTACGAACCCACCAGGTAGACCCATCTTATCAGGGTGTGGCTCTATCCTGGAATCTATTGGGGGGTACATCGATTTCTTTATCAAGGATTTTGTCACCTTCCAAGACAGCTATGTCCGCAACACAATGCACATGATTAACCTGGATGATGGTTTGCCATATTCCACAAACTTTTGACTAATTGGTTTATATAGGTAGTGACAGAATAACATCATGTGAGACTTATTATCTCAAAATTTTACTTGGAAAGCTTGATTTTATGTACGCACACCTATCGTACAGTTTTACTGAATTCATGACGTTAATTGCTTTACAGTGTCCACTATATTTCGCTCACACCACTACAGGGGGTACCCTTCCGGGTTGGAAGTATCACTGGAACTGGGGTAAGAACCATTTCGGAGATTGGCCTTAAATATTGGTATAAAGGAAAGGGGGGACCTACTCATTGGAGTATGGTTTATTAATCCCCTTTTTGGCGTTTCTTTCCTTTTTCTCTTTCTCTTTCCTTGCATGCTTGATTAGCCTAACTACCAAGATTCAGCCATTGAGGTATCATATTAATTTTTTGAATTTTTTGCGTCTTTTCACGTTTATTGTGGTTTCTTTTGGGTTGGTGGATACTCTCACTGTTTTTAACATTGTTTATGTACAACCTTGTTGTTGATTTAGACGCGACACAGGTGTTCATTTCAGTCCATGCTGCTATGTACCATAATATCAACTATTATTGATGTGTAGAATAACAATTGGGTCTTTTTAGACTCATTGACAGACTTTGGAATACAGTTTAAATTTTAGCATCTATGGGTTCCACATACAGAGGTGATTGCCGATTAAGGATGTCACTTTTGGGTATATACAGTATGACATATCAACTGTCAGATGATTTTTTCGCTGGCTTGCGACTTAGGTCATCCTTTTTGTATTTTTCCAGCCCTGAAGAGTTGTAGGTACTGTGTATGTACAGTCCTTCAACGAAACACGTGTCGGCTGGCTGTATATTATCTCTGATATGATAATCTAATAAAAAGGAGAGATATATGAACTTCCAAGAAAACGACGTTGGATAACTTTCTCTTCAATTCTGTTTATTGTCACATTGCTGTTTATATTCTGTTTGAGTGCGCAGGACTTTGTGTTCATGTTTATAAGGGTGTTTTTACACACTTAAATTGAGGGGTTTTATGGGTCTCCCCTCCCTGCTGGCACCATTACTTTTCATAAATACGTATCACGTTAATTGTGCTTAAACGCCTATACATCCCATATACTCAAAACCCTAAATTTGGTACCATACACACAAAGATGTGTCAGATCCTGTGCATCTGGATGATGAATGCATGAAAGCATTTCTTGAATTATGAGACAGTCTGTTTCGAGCTCCAGAATTGGGAATGCCCGACTTCAATAAGAGTTTTGCATTATTTTGCAGTGAACATAATGGTTGTGTATCTTCAGTTCTGACATAAATGCAAGGAACTGCATGCCGTCCAGTGGCACATTTTTCGGCAACATTGGATCCTGTGGCTGTTGCATTACCAGGGTGTTTGAAAGCAGTTTCAGCTACATGCATGAGTTTGGAACAGAGTGAGACGATTGTGATGGGACATCAGTTGAAATTGTATGTGCCACATTTAGTTGAGATTTTGTTAACGAGCATTCGCACACAGCATCTTACAAGCAGTAGCTTAACAAAATACGAGCAGGTGATTTTGGGAGCGGAAAACATGACTGTGAAACGATGTACAAGTTTGAATTCAGCTACGTTATTGCCGTTTCCCAGTTGTGAAGTGGTGACAGATGAAGCTGATCATGATTGTCTTGATGTGAATGAGTTGTGTACCAAGCCATGGCCTGACTTACAAGATACTCCGTTGTCTGCATCAGCTCAGGTGTTCTTTGTGGATGGATCGTGCTTGAGAGATTCTGAGGGTAGCTTGTGAGCTGCATATGCGATTTGCACAGTGACGAATGTCATGGAAGTATCGTGGTTAAAAGGAGGGAGTTCTGCGCATGTGGCAGGATTGATCGCAATCACTAAAGCATGCCGCATTACTGAAAACATTAGAATAACCATATTCACAGATATTGAATATGGTTTTGGGGTGGTCCATGATTTTGGGCAATTGTGGTCTCAACGTGGATTCATGACCTCTTTGTGTTCACCAATACAAAATGGAGAGTGTGTAAAGGATCGATTGATGTAATTACAATTGCCACCCAATTTGCTGTGGTAAAATGTGCAGCACATAAGCGTTTTTGTGCACTAAATTCCTATAGCATCATTGGGGAACGCTTAAAGGAACAATCTGATGAGGAAGACTTCAAAATAATGTTTTACAATTGTTGAAATATGGGAAGAAATTAGAGAATTACAAGATTCAGTTACCGAGACAGAAAGAGAAGGATAGAGCATAGCAGGATGTACTCGTAGACGAGAGGATGATGTGTGGGTTTACACAGATGGAAGGCCTATATTACCAGATAGCTTGTTGGCACCAAAAGCGAGAGTTTGCCATGGTCCGACACATGTGGTTAGAGATGCAATGATAAGGCTTTTCAAACAGTCATGGTTTAAACAAAGAAATTCAGAGTCATCGCAAAGTGTCTGTGCCAGAGGTGCATTACATGTCAGCAGCAGAATGCAGGGAGAAAACCAGTTGTCAGTCGAGGTCATATTGGACAGGCAGGAGGTCCATTTACGCGTTTGCAAATGGACTTCCATGAGATGCCTCCTTGCAATGGGCTAAGATATGTGTTGGTAATTGTCTGTCTGTTTTCTCGTTAGGTTGAGGCTTATCCAACAAAGCTCAATGACAGCTCAACTGCTGCTAAACTACTACTTATAGAGTTAATACCGTTTTTTAGATTTCCAGTCTTGTTGAAATTGGACAGAGGAGTTCACTTTAATAATGTAGTAGTGCGAGCACTTTGTGCGGCTTTACAAATTGAACAAAAATTGCATTGTGCATATCGACCCGAAGCATCAGGCGTGGTTGAGCAGTTAAATGGCACAATAAAGTCTAGATTGGCTAAAGTTTGTGCATCCATAACAGTACAATAGCTTGATGCGTTACCATTGGTGTTGCTTAGCCTAAGAAGCATCCCAGGCAAGAGAACTGGACTATCCCCTCACAAGATTATCATGGAGAGGGCTAGGAAACAGCCTATAGTTCCAGCAAATCAGCTTGTAAATATCTCAGATGATTTGGTGCTCAATTACTGTAAAGGATTGGCTGACTTAGTGCGTTCTGTGTCTCACCAGGTTGGAGAATCGCAACTACAGTACAAAAGGAGCAACCACATAATCTGTCCCCTGGGGATTGGATCCTTATCTAGAAACACGTACTAAAGATGCGTTCGAAACCATGTTGGTGTGGGCCATATCCAGTGATTTTGGTAACGACAACAGCAGTTAAGTGTGGGGGCCTACCAAACTGGATCCATGCTAGCGATACACAACAAGTCCCATGTCCACTTGAAAGTAAAGAGTCAGTTGCAGGTAAACCGAAAGAACCAAGAGCGCCTGACCAGACTAAGAATCAAGCTACTGAGTCTCAAAGCACAGATAACACTGTTAAAGTTGAATGTGAAAGTGAGTTAGTCCCTAAAAGTGAAAGAAGAAAAAAGAAAAGCGAATTAGCTAAAGGAAATTACAAATCAACTCAAGAAAACAGTGACAGTGTTTCTGAAAGTCATGTACGAAAAGGTGATGGTTGGCCTGAAGAAAACAAACGATTGAACGATCCCTTTAGAGGGAAAATTTCAGCTACTGTAGTGGAAGTGTCTAACCATCGGAACAAAGTGACACAGAAGGAGAAGAAAGCACAATACGCAGATCCAAAAGAGCGAAAATCCCAAGTCAGAAGTATGCAGCACCTGTATTCATTTATCTGGCTCCCAGAAGTGATTGGAAAAGAGAATTCTTAGCACGTTGTGCCAAATAAAACTCATCATGTGAGCCACCTTAAAGGAACTGGCCTGAAAAAGAGGGAAATCCTTTGGAAACGAAAAGAGGAGATTTAAAAATAAGGCTCAAGAAGTGTTGAAGCTGAAGCTGAAGCTGCTGAAGCAGAAGCCGAAGCTTGAGGCTTGGAAAGTGTAGGGTGCACAAACAAACAAGAAAGTATAGGGTGCACAAACAAAAAAGCAAACAAATAAATAAGCCTAGTGTAATTTTTCTTTACATTTTTTAGCTTTTTTTTTTAATAAGAATGAATATATAGCTCTAATCTCGAGACTGGTAACCAAAATCGTAATAGTTCAAATAGACGAAAGTGTCTAAAGTTTGCTTTATATGTGTTCTTATATATGCACTTGTCCTGTTGGTGTTACTAAAAATTGTGCCTTGAGAAACCTACTAATCAATTAATTGCTACTACTACAGAACTTACTCAAATTTTTAAGGATGATACTGAAACAGGTATTAACAAACTAACAAGGGATGATTACACCATGATTTTTGTTGAACGTTTATACTAAACTTCTATATGAGTATGTCAATACTATGGATGCAAGAGAATGTTACGTGTACATGCAACTACCACCGTCCGTGTCAGAGGGGGTGACTTATCACCATCTCCCTTTAACATATGGAATTTCTTGTAGTGTACTAACCAGCTTATCATATGGCGAGGAACTATTAAGAAGAATATGAATTTAGTGTATTTGTCTAGGAATGCAGAGTATATGGGAGAGTTCTTTCACATGACTAACTGAATTGATATTGTATATGCACACAGAAATAACCTGACATGTAGTTTACATAGTGTAGAGATAGAATTTATACATTTTGTAGAAGATAGACAAGAGGAAAAGAAAATCTTTAGAACAGAAAGTTGAGTACCTCCGTGGTTCCATAGGGTGGGTGATTACAAAAAGGTAAGACTTATGCTGCAAAGACTGTGGATTGGCATCACAAGGGAAAGCTTTGCTTGCTAAGACAAAAGACTGAATATAACAATTACTTAATTGGTTCCACTGAGTGTGAACATAGCTTTTTAATTACATGGGGTTGGGGAATAAGAAGTAGAACTGACCCAGTGTTTCCAGGCGTTTATTTTGTTTGTGGTAAAAATGCTTATTATAGGTTGCCTAAACATTGGTATGAATGTTGTTATGTAGGGATAGTCTTTCCAAAAATCTACCATGTGAATGATCATGGAACCAATGAAAAGAAGCTAACAAGGAATAAAAGGGGAATAAGCACTGCAGAAATTGTGGGAGATATTTTTGGTGCATTAATACTTTCTGTGGGGGTGATTTTGAATTCACATAAAATTAGAAAATTATCTAAAGTAGTTGATCACTTATTGACAGATACTAATGGTGGGTTCTTGATGATCGATACTGAAATAGTTGCTATAAGATTACAGTTCCAGGTAGGTTACTCCCCACGCCGCACAGCTCCACCGGTTCGTGCCCGGGTTTCCCGCCCCCGCTGCTGCCGCGGGTTTGTGCCAGTCCTCTGCCTTCGTTTTTCCTCCCATCTGCCTGTCAGCCGTTCTCTTTTGCTATCACTGTATTTCTTGCCACCTTCATTGTATTTTGTTATTATTCTTTGTATTTCTCTCATTATCTCCTTTATCTCTTATTTCTCCTATCTCTCTTATTCCCCCCCTTTTTCCCTCCGCTGCATGCCCTGCGGCCACGCCCCCCTCGCTCGCTCATTAGCCCCGTACCCACCTCCCCGCTGCTCCTCCCTACCACCTCCCCGTCTTCATGGCGGCCGCTGCGCTGCCGCAAAGCGGACGTGCTGGAGGCAACCCCGTCTACGCCCATCTGTGCCTGGAATTCACCCAGCACCAGACCGCCTGGCCCCTGCAAGAGCCACGACGCCCGACGCCGCTACGACGCCAACCTCCTCCATGCACTCAACGCTGGACGTTTATCTACCTGCTTCCAGGCCACCCTGAAGCGCACCCACGGACCCTTCACCTACCGTACATCAGCATGACCTACCCCCCCACCAGGCCAGGCCACAACCATCTCAGATTCATACTACTCAACACCCGCTCAGTCGACAGGCACGCCGTCGAACTCTGGGACCTGCTCGACTCATCCTCCGCGGACATCGCTTTCCTGATGGAGACTTGGATCAACCCCTCATCGGCACACGACGTAGCCATCCCGGATGGCTACAAGATCACCCTCAGGGACCGCACCAACAGAACGGGCGGAGGAATCGCCATCGTCCACAGAAATCCCTCATAATCTCGACCAACACCGAAGACACACTCAGCACCGCTGAACACCTGCACTTTCAGATCTACATCGATCCCAACACCACCCTCAGAGAAACCCTCTTCTACAGACCCCCCAGACCCTGGCCACAGTTCAACGACTCCATCACAGACATCGTAAGCTTGCACGCTCTGGCCTCCACAGACTACATCCTCCTCAGAGACCTGAACTTCCACCTTGAGAATGCCAACGACAGCAACTCCACCACACTGCTGGACAACCTCGCCAACCTCTGCCTCAAACAGCTTGTCACAACACCCACCCACTCTGCTGGACACACGCTCAACCCAATTTTTTCCGCCAGCAGCCACGTCACCTTCAGCCACACTACCAAACACCACTGGACTGACCACTGCTGCATTTACTTCTCCTTCGAGAAAAACACTGCACACAACCACCCACAATGAATCCCTCATCGCAGCTGGAACAAGGTCACCGAAGACCAGCTAATCAGCACCGTCGCCCGAGCCCCTCCAACCGAACACACCAACACCGACTCAGTCACCCGCAACCTCAGGCAATGGATTGATGCCTGCTCCAACACTCTTGCCCCAATCAGGATACCCTCAAACAGACACACCGACAGAAGGGCCATCTGGTTCACCACCGACCTCCAGACATCCAAGCAGACCTGCCGAAGACTCAAGAAGAAATGGCACCTCGAACAGACACCAGACAACCATGCAGCCCTCAAGAAAGCCAGCCGCAGGCACCACCAATTCATTTGAACTTCCAAAAGGACCTCCTTCAAGGAACGCTTTGACAACAACACACACAACAGCAAAGAGCTCTTCAATTGTGAAGGAACTCGCCAAACCCAGCTCCAGCTCTAACGACATCCTGCCGTCTCAAGACCTTTTTGACTCCCTGCCACATTCTTCCACCATAAAATCATAGACATCCACGACAGCTTCAACGCTCAGACCTCCTCGTCAGCCGCCGACACCTCTGACTCACCGGCTCCCAGCCATACTGGCCTCCTGCTCTCCTGGTACCACATCAATGGCGAAGACACCATCAAAACCTTGAACACCATTCACTTCGGCTCACCGTCAGACCCCTACCCTCACCACATCTTCAACAAAGCGAGCTCCATCATCGCACCCCAACTCCGGAAGATCCTCAACAGCTCTTCGAGACCGACACCTTTCCGGAGAGCTGGAAACAGGCAGAGATCAACGCCCTACTCAGGAAACCCAAGGCAGACTCAAAAGACCTCAAGAACTTCCGGCCCATCTCTCTGCTCCATTTCCCGGCAAAAGTCATCGAGAAGATTGTCAACAAACAACTGACCCACTTCCTCAAAGAGAACAACACCCTGGACTTGTCCCAATCCGAATTCTGCAGCTACCATAGCATCGAAACCGCTGTCATCGCCACCACCGACGATATCAGAACCCTGCTGGACAACAGAAAAACCGCAACCCCCATCATCCTAAACCTCTCGGCTGCCTCTGACACTGTCTGCACCACACCCTACGCACACGCCTCCACAACACAGGGATCTGCTACAAAGCCCTGGACTAGATCACCTCTTTCCTCACAGACAGAACCCAGAGAGTCCGCCTCCCCCATTCCGATCTGAAGCCCCCAAGATCACCTGCGGCATACCCCAAGGATCTTCCCTCAGCCCGACCCTCTTCAACGCTCACCAACATCGTCTGGTCGCACCACCTCAACATCATCTCATACGCTGATGACACCCAGCTGACCCTCTCCCTCACCAACGACCCTTCAGCCGCCAAAGCCAACTTCCATGAAGGAATGAAAGCCATCGCTGAATGGATGAAGATCAGTCACTTGAAACTGTACTCGGACAAGATGGAGGTCATCATCCTCTGCTCCACGCCCTCCGCTTGGGGCGAGTTCTGGTGGCCAGCCTCGCTTGGAGATGCGCCAACCCCCACGGACCACTCACGCGACCTGGGCTTCATCCTGGACTCATCACTGTTATTGACCCAGCAAGTCAACGCCGCCTCCTCCTGCTGCTTCAACACTCTCCGCATGCTCCGCAAGATCTACAGATGGATCCCCACCGGAACCAGAAGGACGGTCACCCAGACTCTCGTCACCAGCAGGCTGAACTACGGCAATGCCCTCTACGTGGAAACCACGGCCAAACTTCAGAAAAGACTCCAACGCATACAGAACGCTTCCGCACACCTCGTCCTCGACATCCCTCACTACAGCCACATCACTGTCCACCTGATAGACCTGCACTAGCTCCCCGTCAACAAGAGGATCACTTTCAATCTCCTCACTCACACTCACAAAGCACTCCATGACACCGGACCAACTTACCTCAACAAACGACTCACCTTCTACACTCCCAACCGCCAGCTTTGCTCCGATGACCTCGCCCTTGCCACAGTTCTATGTATCCACCGAGTGACCACAGGTGGCAGATCTTTCTCCCACATCGCCGCCAAGACTTGGAACACCCTCTCCATCCACCAGGGACAGACCCGGGACCTGCTGACCTTCAGGAGACTTCTCAAGACCGACTGTTTGAACAGTAGCAGCATCCCCCCCACTAGCGCCTTGAGACCCTTGCGGGTGAAGAGTGCACTCTACAAATGACTTGATTGATTGATTGATTGATTGATTAGGATCAAATGTTTTTGCAGAACCGTCTTGCTCTTGAAGTATTACTGGTAAAGGGGGCAGCATCTGTAGTATGCTGAACATTCAACAGGGTTGCACTTATATTCCAAACAATAGTTGAGATTTGCAGGGATATATCAGTAAAATTACTAATTTGCATGGTGAACTAACAGAACTAAAAACAGGTGGTGCTTGGGAAAAAATGAGTAAGGGTATTTCTTCTATGGGTAATTGGTTTGCAGCTTTTGGTAATAGCTTAGTAGGGAAAATACTAACCCCAATATTTGCTGTTGCTATTGGCATAATTACTATGATATTGTTGTATAGGTGTTGTAAACACAAAAAGGATGAAATGCATCAAAGAGGCAAGAAAAGAAGGAGACACTATATAGAATTAGAAGATAAAAAAGGGTGTTTATTAAGAAGTACTAAAGGATGTCGAGGGTGTTAGGCTGAAACAGATTGCAGGATCTCTGCAATGGACTACCAAATTTTTTTCACGATAAAATTCTGGACATCTACTCAACATTTGTCCCTACACCTTGCTCCCCTGTCCAAGACACTGAGGTAGTTAATAGTGATGCATTTACGCTCTTCCATCCAATCCCCACTGATACATCACTCCAAAAACTTCTCACCTGTAAATCTGGCTTCCCAAAGGATGCCTGCCTGGCACAATTATTCAGCTTGTTAGCCGCCCTTATTATTTCTCCTCTGAATCTGATTTGGAACTCTTAACTTCTGCGAAGGGTTTTAAGGTAGCAGGTAAATGGCGCTCATACAGGTAACCTTGTCTGATGAGGACGTGTAGAGAGTGGGAATATGTGGTGCTGCCAGGTCAGAGGTGGACCCAAAACCCCTGAAACAAGAGACAGACCAATGCTCTTGACTCTATACAAATTGATACAGTCCTGGGCACACATGTATGATCAAAAGGAATTTAAAACATTTGTAGAAAATGATGTGGTCGATACCGGTTGAATTTCTTATAGGGGTGATTTATGAAGATTCTCATGTAAAAGCAACAACGCCAGCCGACACGTGTTGTGGACGAAACACGTGTCGGCTGGAGTTGTTGCTTTTGATCATACATGTGTGCCCAGGACTGTATCAATCTGATTTGGAACTCTTCCCTGTGCTCTAGGATTTTCCCTTCAACCTGGAAAGAGGCCCTTTTAATACCAATCATTAAAAAATATGAGGCAGATCCGTCTGTCTTTAAAAACGATTGTCCTATTTCTCTTCTACCAAAACCAGGTAAAGTCCTGGAAAAACTAGTTCAGGAACAACTCATGCTACCTTGAATCCCGGTGTCTTCTCCACGATTCTCAATCCGGGATTAGATCCAGTTACAGCATTGACACTACCCTTCTTGAGGTCGCTGATACCATTCATGCATGCGTGGATGCATGCGAAGCAGCGAGGTTGGTACTTCTTGACCTGTCCGTGGCATTCGACACAGTCTTTCATGCTATTTTGCTTGAGAGACTCTACAGTCTCGGGATACAGGGTATCCCTCTGGCCTGGATTTGATCTTACCTTAGAGGCCGCACTGAACAAGTCTCCTTTCAGCCTTTTGTCTCAGAGGAGAAACCCCTGACTTGTGGGGTTCCCCAGGGCACAATTGGTGTTCTCATTTAAAGATCACGCTGAAGTAGTATTTTCTAATTTCAGATGCTGTCTGCGTAATATCTCCACCTGGATGTCATTAAACACACTTCAGCTCACCTCAGACAAACCCGAGGTGTTGTTTTTTCATTAAAAAGCCACTGCTCTGGTGGCCCTCTGAGCTGAATCCCCCTCCGAAACCGGTGGACTTGGCTAGGAATCTTGGGCTCCGGTATGATAATGAGTTATCCTGCAAATCCCAAATAAACCAGGTCTCCTCTGCCTGTTTTGGTAAATAGCACATGCTCCGTAAAATCCTACCCTTCCTCCCTTTGGAATCTCGTTGAACCATTATTCATGCCCTGATAACCTCACATCTCGACTATGCAAATATTCTGTATGCGGGGGCACCAGCCTACCTGATCAAACGCTTGCAGGTCATTCAAAACGCAGCTGCTAGGCTGATCTGTAACATCCCATATCGCCACTTGATCTCACCCCACTTGCAGAAGCTCCACTGACTTCCAGTGATCAAACATATCCAGTTCAAGTCTCTCATTTTGGCTTTTAGAGCAATTCAGGGCCATGGTACAGCCTATCTTAGAGCTCGACTTAAGCACTCTCAGTCCATCTGTTCACTCAGTTCAAATCATTTACGCCTTTTGATGACTCCCCGTTTCCGTCGATCCAGAATGGGTGGCAGTGCCAAAACGTGGAATAGCTTGGCGGCTAGGGTGACAGTGGCAGTGTCTCCCTACCTGCTGGATGCCAGTTAGCGAGTACGAGCTAAATTGTAAGTGGGCCACGTACTTGATGAAGAAAAGTGAACCTGATGCTGACGATTTTAAAAATTGCATACTGTGAATGATCTTAATATAATTTTGTAGCGCCGTTTTTAAATAGATTTCTGGCATTACTGTGGGTTTACTAAAGCACTCATACCTCTCTCAGCAAAAGCAGTCCGCTCGATGGTGTAGCCTGCCCGCCCCGGTCCGACTCGGCAATTAGTGCCGTAGAGCGGAGGGCGGACAGGTAAGAGCGTGACACTCGCAGACTACACTTCCGCTTACACGTAGCAGGTAGCGGTCTAGCTCTTTGCAAGGAGGGGCTATTTAGGCAGCGAGGAGCTGCCGGCTGACGCGGCTAGGGTGACAGTGGCAGTGTCTCCCTACCTGCTGGATGCCAGTTAGCGAGTACGAGCTAAATTGTAAGTGGGCCACGTACTTGATGAAGAAAAGTGAACCTGATGCTGACGATTTTAAAAATTGCATACTGTGAATGATTTTAATATAATTTTGTAGCGCCGTTTTTAAATAGATTTCTGGCATTACTGTGGGTTTACTAAAGCACTCATACCTCTCTCAGCAAAAGCAGTCCGCTCGATGGTGTAGCCTGCCCGCCCCGGTCCGACTCGGCAATTAGTGCCGTAGAGCGGAGGGCGGACAGGTAAGAGCGTGACACTCGCAGACTACACTTCCCCTTACACGTAGCAGGTAGCGGTCTAGCTCTTTGCAAGGAGGGGCTATTTAGCCCCCTCGTCGCTCTGAGCGCGCAGCGATCGTGCGCAGGGGAGCGCCTGAGGACGCGCCTGAGACAAGCCAGAGAGAAGCCCGTCTGCGCCCGTCCGCAACCGGACGTGGCCAGGGGCCATGGCTTTAACTTCTTTAGCAGTAAGCGCCCCATTTAGGGGTGGGTGTGCTATTCTTCTCAGGAGTTGAGGTGTTTAAGATCTTGCCCTCAGATAGCTTGTAGGTTAAATGAACACTCCCCTCCTGAAGGGCCGTTCGCATGCAGACAATGTAATTTTCAGGCGATATGTGATTTAACCCCTCAGATAACAGATCTTATCACTCATGAAGCTATATGTACGATCACTGAGACCTTTCAGGGTGGGAAAAACTTGCTGTGTAATATAAGGTCCCTTCCTAAACACTATGTTGAGGTTTGGGACCTGATTTCTTCACATGACCCTGATCTGTGTTTTCTCACAGAGACATGGCTCAAACCCCATTCAATTCCAATTATCACACTTGGGATTCCAGAGGGATATAAAATTATTAGAGCTGATCGACCGAAGAAAGTAGGTGGAGGCATAGCGATTGTGCATAAAAGCAACATTGTTGTTTCTATTATAGACCAATGCTGCCATGCGGCCTTTCAGATGATGGTTTTTAAAATTGGCACTTCTGGCAAACATAGCAGGAAGGGGGCACTAGTATATCGCCCTCCAGGACCTATGAAAAAAGTTTCCAGCTCTTTGGTGGAAGCTTTGGCCCCGCATATTGACCTTGACAAAGACTTCCTATTGCTTGGAGATTTTAATATCCATAGCGAGGTGAAAGGTAATATGGAGGTCCAATCTTTTCTAAATGATATTTCCTTGTTAGGACTAAAACAGTGTAATAGTGGGCCCACTCATCAGGCGGGGCACACTTTAGACTTAATTTTTTCTAATTTTCCTGATGTAAAATGCTGTACACCTAGACAGATTGGTTGGACAGATCATTTTGTTTTGGAGTTTTCATTGCCCAAAAAGGAACCATTTTTAAATGGCTCTTTCCAGATTCCATCTAAGCGAAGGCCCTGGCATAAACTATCTTATGAGACCTTTAGGACAGCCTACTCTGCCCCAAAAATTCTGCCTACTGAAGATATTGACTCCGCTCTGACTAAATATGAACTTGCCTTACAGGTGGCAATAGATCAGATTGCCCCAGTTAAAACATTTAAAAATAGGCCAGCAAATAAACAGGAAGTCTGGTACTCCGAAGACTTGAGACACCTTAAACAAAAGGCGAGGAAAAATGAGAAAATTTGGCGAAAGTCGCACTCAGAATTAGATAAAGCCAGCTATCAATCGGCAACAAGTATCTATCATAAAGCCATTCGAGGGGCTCGTAAAAACTACTTAACCTCTCAGTTAGAGGCAGCAGGTAATACTTCTAAAGTATTATATCAAATTGTAAATTCTTTTTTACATCCGGTGGCATGTGAAAGTGGCGATGTGTCGTCCCAACAACTTTGTGACGACATCTCTGGATTTTTCACTGACAAAATTGACATTATTTATAAAAAGATTGAGGCATCCATCCCACCTACCAACAATTTGGATGTTCCTACACCGGTGCTAGCAGTGGGGGCCAAGTCTGACAGACTGCTTAGATTTCCTGATATCACTCTTTCCGAAGTAGAGATATTGATTGATAACATCAAAAGTGGGAGCCCCGCAGATCTTTTACCAGCAAAATCAATGGGAGTGGTGGGGAGACTGCTTGGTCCTGAAATTCAGGGCCTGGTAAATCTCTCACTGGACACTGGATGTGTTCCACGAGAATGGAAAAAGGCTCTAGTTAGACCGATTCGAAAGAACATCACCGTTCCGTGGACCAACCTGTCCAATCTCAGACCTATCTCCCTGCTGCCTTTCTTGGGTAAAATCATCGAGAAGCATACTAACAAGCATTTGTCTAACTTCCTGGAACAATCTGGAAGCCTTGATCCTTCACAGTCTGGTTTCAGACCGAAACACAGTACCGAAACAGCTCTACTGTCAATAACTGATGATCTACGCATGTACCAGGACAGGGGCATTTCTGTCGTCCTGGTGCTGCTAGATCTATCAGCAGCGTTCGATACTGTCTCTCATAAAATCTTGATCGAACGACTGACTGTGAATGGACTGGGTGGCAAGGCGCTGGACTGGATAAAGAGCTTTCTCTCCGACCGTTCCCAGAGTATCATCATGGGTGAATATCGGTCGGATGAGGTTAAGATCACCAAGGGGGTACCACAGGGCTCTTGCTTGAGCCCTACTCTTTTTAACACCTATATGGCCCCCCTGGCTGATATAACGAGAGCTTTTGGTTTCTGTCCAGTGTCCTATGCTGATGATACTCAGCTGATTTTTCCATTTAAATCTCTGACCCCGGAGGTTAAACAATCTTTCTCCGAGGGGATGAAAGCAGTATCCCAGTGGATGTCTTCCAACTTTCTTCAATGTAATGTTGGGAAGACTGAGGTGATGCTTTTCGGTGAGGCCAAGATTCTATGGTCCCCTGATTGGTGGCCATTAGATCTGGGACCTGTGCCTGAACCAAAATTAGTCATTAAGAATCTTGGAGTTCGTTTGGAGCCGGAGTTGACAAAGAAACTACATGGTAACAACACGGTGGGGTCCTGTTTTCATGTGATAGGAGTCCTCCGTAAGATATTCCCGCTCCTTTCAAACTCCATCAGAAGAACTCTGGTCCAGGCTTTAGTGATCAGCCGGCTCGACTATTGTAATGGACTCCTGGGGTCTGCCAACGAAGAAGTGTTGGACCGCTTACAGGTGATTCAGAACACCGCAGCCAGGTTGGTCCTCAATGCCCCCCCTAGGTCTCCATCCAAACCTCTGCTTCAGGAACTTCACTGGCTATCAGTTCGCCAGAGAGTGAAATTTAAGACATGCTGCATAGTGCACAAGACACTACATGATTTGGGCCCTCTTTACTTGGCAAATAAATTTGTTCCCTATCTCCCCACACGCACCCTCAGATCAAGCGACCAGTTGCTGTTGAGAGTACCTAAGATTAGAAGGTCCAGGCTGGGTGGTAAGGCTTTGTCAGTGGTGGGTCCTATTTTGTGGAACAACCTTCCTTTTCAACTCAGACAATGTTCTAACCATTTTGCCTTTAGAAAACAACTTAAGACTCTTCTGTTTCAGGATTAATAAGTTAGGTTCTTAGCCAGTTAATAATCAATGGCAAAATGAGTATCGGTTGTGTATCATTTTACTTTTTTCCTGGTTCTTGCTACTGCCGTCTATAACGCGGAAATACTCCTTTGGGAGTTTATTCTAGCGCTTTACAAACCCATAAATAAATAAATAAATAAATTGTCCCTGTGTATGGCTGAATCTGAAACCATTTTCCGATGTGTTCTGAAGACCTGGCTGTTTTCCAGCCCTTAGCCCCTTCTGGTACTTGCATCTACCGTCTGTCTTAGCACCAGGACACCCCCGTTGGGGGTAGCAGTGCGCTTTATAAATTTCTAAATACTAATAATAATGTGTTTAGTTTGTTCCCTACTTTAATTCTCTAAGGAATTGTGATTTCTCTTTGGTGACAAGTGCTAACAGATGATAATATTTCATTCGTTTCTATATTCAGAGGTCCTTTCCCTCAGTTTGTGTCCATGACAGTAACCTTCTTAGAATCTAATCACTGTGAATTCCATTTGGATCACCAGCTATCTTTGGACACAACTCAAAGGAGTACATATGAGTAAATGTGTGGGTTTTGTGTGCACTTATTGACCAGCAAAATATGGACCATTATAGTAACCATAATACGAAGTGCGAAAATTAACTCCACCGTGACAATATTTCGAAGGCAATATCAAGTCCACAATATATTCAATAATTTGACTGAAATAATGTGGCACGCCAACTGTGTGTGCATGCACAGATAACAGCTTTGATGCTCCAGCAAGGAGGAACTTGTGTGGGGAAAGAAATCCACAGCTGGATCCAGTTGCCACGAGAGCTCAGAAGAAGGAGTTATCAAGCACAAGACAAGCTCATTTTAAATTGGGAGCTGGAATGTGCTGAACCCGGAATGCCCTCTAGTTCCTAAATTTGGCTGGACAGCCTGTTCTTCATCCTCGTCCTTCAGCTTCAAAGAAAGCTGTTGTGAATCCCTATCTGCATTTAAAATGTTCTACGCTACCCTTGTCTGCCTTCCGTCAGTATACAGAGATTGACATGTAAAGTTAAACACAAAAGTACCAGAAAAGGGAAACTCCATGTGGAAAAAAAACATGGAGACCTGGCTAACCTATAACCGTTGATAGCTAAAGAGAATTCAGCGAAAGAATGGGGATTTGGGATGAAATCTCAGGATTCTAGGATGCTAAACTGGTACAGAAGCCAGTTGCTGTGGTAGTGATAGTACAAAGGTCTCAGGATGAAAGATACCACAATATCAAACAACATGCAGCTGAGCTCGTGTGCGTGATCTACAGGCAATCTTTGCTCACACTGTCTTTGGCAACAGGTATGGCATTGGCCAGGCTGCCAACATACAAGAGGTGATGGGAGGATGCCTGTAACAAGTCCAACCACTGTCAATCGCTTTGGGTAGCAGTCCAACCCATCATTCTTTTGCTCACTATGTCACCTCAGTTTGGACGCAGCCATATGCAATCAGTCCATACCCTGCTCCATTAGGAACAGTGCAAACCGAACTGCCACCTGAGGTCCTCCCTGAACCGAAACACAGGCAACTAAAGACCGGTTTCCCCTCATTGGGGCTCGTTAGTCAGGAGCAGCTTTGTTCCAGGGGCACAGTGAGCAATAGACCCACGTCTGGACATGCCCTTGGCTTTTAGATATGTGTCACATATGAAATGATTAAGTAAAGACTGGAAACACTTCAACGTTCTAGCACAGTTATTTTCACAAAGTGTTCAATTAAAATGCACAGAAAGTACAGAAACGCCCACTAACAACACATTCTACTTCTGAACCACAGACTCTACCTACATGCAAAGAGTTTTGATTGCTTCTGGACTTATTCATTGTGATTTGACAGCTATTATCTTTCGCATTGTGTGCCCAACTGAAGTACTGAAGGCTGTTCATACCAAATGGTGCTAAAACACTGATAAATATAGAAACAGCTAAATTGTTTCTGTTCTATTGCATTTTCCTTCAAGACAATATTTCGCGGGGAAAAAACTTCTCCGTTTTGGAAACGGTTTAGCTCTTTTAAGAAGTTTATTTACATCTAAAAATATACATACTTCAGAATTCTGGAAAAAAGTCCAACATCGGAAACTACCGAAGTGGGCAGAGTAACGCCCTAACTAGTGAACTAGAAGTTGAAAAGCCGATGGTGACCAGTTAAGTACTGAGGTTCAGGTGAAGCTGAGAGATGGCTTTTGAGTGGTGTATTGTGTAGTTGTCATTGGTTGTCTTCGAGCCAAGGTTCGCCAAGGGAGTCAGGCGTATACATTCACTCTAGACCTAATCATGTTCTTTCTGATTTTAAAAACAGTTTGCAGTGTGAGTGTAGTTACTTCTAAGATGTGCTGGCCATTTACCATGCAGGTGTTTTTATACGGTGAAGTGATCACTACCTTTTTCTTCCAGTCTCCTCACTGTATCTCTATTGTGCCTGTGCTGTTTTTCTGCCTTTCTGTACCAGTTTTCTGTCTTCTTTCTGTCCTTATCGTGCCAGTATTGTACCTTTTGCCCTCCGCGCCCTTCCCGCCGCTCCAGCCCCCGTGGCTCCTCCCCCCTGCCGGTTCCACTTCCAACCTCCCAGCTGCGCTTCCCTACTCCCTCCCCTACTTAATGGCGTCCGCTGTGAGGGAGTGCGAGCGAGACCTCTGACCTCCTGGTCAGGGACCTGGTCTCCCGCGCAGCCCTGTGGTTAAGTGCCACTGCTCCGGGCACTGTGCTCTGCTCGCCCAGGTAGGTGTTCGAGGCCCTCCTCCACCTGCAGGCTCCTGCCTGCACCTCATCCCTGGTGGTCCAGTCAGAGAGCCTTGCTCTTCTGCTGGCAGCTATTGTCTGTGTCTGTGCTTGTGCTGTTTTCCTGTTTTTCTGTCTATCTGTGTTTGTTTTCTGTCTTCTTTCTGTCCATATCGTGCAAGTATTTGTACGCTTTGCCCTCTATGCCCTTCCCGTCCCATGGCCCCTCCCCACCGCTGGTTCCCGGTTACTGCCACCCAGCTGCGCTTCCCTCCCCCCTCCCCTACTAAATGGCGGCCATTGCATGACTGCGCGCAGTGGGCGCGCCAAAGGCAAGCCCGTCTGTGCCCGTCCGCGACCCGACCGCGCCCAGCACCAGGAACCCTGAATCTTCAACCTCCCACCACTACAACTCCGCTGCCCTCCCTGCACTCAACCCCGCAAGGAAAGACAGCTGCCAGCGAGCGACGCCGAACAACACCCATGGCCAGTTCTCCTGCTGACACTCCCTTAAATCCTTCACCATCAACACCGCCCCCAGGACCGCAGAACGTTCGCCGGACGCCCATACCACCGAAGCCCTGACGTGCATTCTCCTCAACGTGCACTCCTTACACAGACACATCGTAGAGATTTGGGACATGCTCGACACCCTGTCGCCAGACATCGCCTTCTTCACGTACACATGGACAAACACCACCTCCGCCTCTGACATCGCCACCGCCACCCACGACGGATACAAGTTTCAGAGAAAGTACTCCATCGCCCAGGTGGAGGGCTTGCCATCGCGCACAAGAGCTCCCTCCGACTCACCACCTCCAGCACCAGCGACCCCTTCTCCAAAACAGAGCACCTCCACTTCCCGATCCAGAACAACCCCAGAACCACGCTACGCGGGACCCTCGCCTTCAGACCCCCCTGGGCCTCGCTCCTCTTCCGCCACCACCATTGCCGACCTTGTCACAGCCCACACCATCGCCTCCATGAACTACATTCTCATCGGAGACCTGAACTTCCACCTCGACAACCGCAACGACCCCGACTCCGCCACCCTCCTTGACGACCTCGCCAACCTCGGAATAAAGCAGCTCTTCACCACCCCCACCCACAGAGCGGGACACATCCTGGACCCCATCTTCTCAGGAGGAAAAAACATCCACTTCAGCCACACCACGCAGCCCCTCTGGACAGACCACCACTGTGTACAATTCACCTTCAACACCACCCCTGCACCAAAGCCCGCCCCGTGCCCGCCACAAAGGAACTGGAGCAAGGTCACAGAGGAACACCTCAACACTACCCTCTTCCACGAATCCCCCCCACCCCACCTGCCACGACCAACGTTAACTCTGCAGCCAAAGAACTACACTGCTGGATCTTGCCGCACCGGAACAGTGCCTGTCAGCAGGAGAGTTGTCTACGTCAGTCCATGGAACAAACACAGCGGAGTTGTTAAAGTGTTTTCGGACAAAACCTCGCAAAGAGAATGTGCAACATACATAGCCATTTGAGCTTATGTCGATCCATACCATAGAAATAAGGATACAAATAATCACAAAGGGCAGCAGCGAGGTGTCAGCAAAAGATGTATTACATTTAGTTAATCCTCATGTGATAGTTCTGATACTTTGTCTTCTTGTAATTGCAATTACATAGTGCTTACTACACTTGAATGAGGCGTTGGCGCCTAATAGGTGGTTTGCTAGTGCTTGGTTTGCTAGTGCTAGTGCGTTGGCAACTAATAGGTGGTTTGACTTATTTAACTGGTATCATGTGTCAATTGTATAATCATCGGGATGTACTAGGATAAGAACCTACAATCAATTCTAACTTCATGTAATGCATTTTATGTAAATAAACCTTAACAGTAGAAGGTACCATATGCAAAGATCACTAACATCACATAACGAACCATAACATTACTCAAGTTGCGAAAACACAACATAAGATAAGATAACATTACACAACGAAACATAACTTAATTTGAGCTACCACAACATAATGTAACAGAGCATAACGTGACGTAGCATAACCTAGTGTAGTGTAGCGTAACATAACATAGTGTAGTGTAACCCAGCATAAAATAACATAACGTAACATAGCATAACTTAACGTAACATATAATAATATACCATACTGTAACATAGCTTAAGATAGCATAACATAACAGAAAGTAACATAACATAATGTAAAGCAGCATAACGTAACATAACATGCCGGGGGGGTAACATAACATAAAATAACGTAACGTTCCATAACATAACGTAGTGTAGCATAACATAACGTAACACAACATAGCGTAACGTAACATTACATAACATAGCATAGCATAACATAACATAACATAACATAACTTTATTCATCCACTAGCCACTTGTATTGGCTTTGAAAGTTGCAGACCAGAATGAGTAGAGGAAGATGAATGTAGGAAGGACAAAAAGTAGAATTATGAAAACAAATCTAATCAAACACGTCATTTATCACATGAGGAAAAAAATGGAGTACTGTACACAGGTTTGATTAATCCTTGATGAAATTAAATGTGCAAAGTAATCAATTTCTACAACTTCGCTCTCGTCAAACCCCCCATCTATTTTCATAATGTCCTTACCGTGAGCTGTGGCGGCGAGTGACACAGCGGACCAAGGATGCATCAGTCACACAGGATCACAGCAAGCAGCTCCAGAGCCCTGTTTGGTAAATCTGAAATATGAGGCACTGGCCGACCAAAGCAGGCTCTGTTTACAAACAGGAAGAAAATGCAAACTGACAGTCTGCCCTGCCCTCTAGAAGAAAGACAAGGGGGCGTGGGCTGGGCCCGGGGGCTTAAAGAGGAGCAAGCCACCAAATTCATAGAGAGAGCTGAGCCATGGCTCTGCCTCGGCCCTAACAGATCAAACCGGAGCTGAGCTACCCCAAGATTTAGACTGTATATTATACAGCAAGCGTTATGGAAAACATGATTGAAAACACAATACATTTTTACAAAAAAAAGCTTATTCCTTCAACATTTGAGTTTCATTTCAAGGTATTCTAATGGCAGTGTCATGCGTGACACTTATTCAAAATACCTTTTCTGCAGGTAAACTTAGAAAGTTTTTGCCTGGCTTTCAATGCAACTTTAACAGTAGAGTACTGGGCATCTGCTAATCAGACCCCCCAGGATTTCACGATTGCATAAAAATAAATCACGAAATTTGCCGTTGTGTAAAAAAAATGCTCTTTTTACAAAAGTGCTTGCAAAATTCCGTTTAATGGCCCAGCGTTCGAACAGATTAAAGTCAATGCAATGTGCAATGAAACTCGATACCCGCAGATCTGCCTTGACTTGCACTCTGGTTTAGGTTATAAAAACCAATCAGGTTACTGATAGGAAGTAGTTCCTTTTAGCAGAGTTGTGTACTGTAGTAACAGGTAAAAAACCAAAGGCAGCCCCGCTGGACCCAGTACACGCCAGCAGGCTCAGCAGGGAACCAGCAGACTCATTGTTGCACTTTGTAATGTCGCATCACAAGTTGATCGACCTGGAGAGTATGTCGAGCTGGGGAACAGTCAGTAGGTGGTAGAACTGTATTTTGCTGTTTCTGGCCTGATCGGCTTGGTAATGTCATGCGAACGTGCCTGTGTGAACAGACCTCGGTTCATCATCATAATTGCATATTTGCAGGTGTGCAGTTATACTGATGACCTTTTCTTGAGAGCGCATTACAAACAAAATCTTTTTTTGTGCTTTTAAGATCACCTCTCAACTCATTGATTTTATCAAAATCCTCCTAACAATGGAAGTTTGACGATCCCTGCAAGGATTTAAATTTAGGCCAGGTAGGTCTCATTCACATGTATCCAGCCAGCTCAAAACCCACTGAACTATTTCTCCAGATCAGGACTTGTAATCTGTAATTCATTTAAATGGATTCCAATTTTGTTGTGAAGAAATATACATCCTATAGCGTATCCTTGCACACCCCATGTAAGCCAGGCAACACTGTCACATTCTTCATAGTTCAGTTTACAAAATCCTACAAAATTGCAGCCAGAGAAAGAAAGTAATCCTCAATCACCGATTAAAAAGAATAAGAAATAAGCGGGGATGTGTCAGAAGTCTAACATTTGACCTCTGTCTTTGAACACAGCAAATGTGACAAGATAAAAACAAATATCTTTATTGTTTATTCAGTTTCTGAAAACAAGCATGTTTATTTTGGGGGTACTGCAGCCAGGGGCAGCCGGCACAGCTCTAGGGGTTGGGGCGGGCGTGAGACGGGGGTAACATGGGGGACGCGGTCTTCTTTAGAAATAAAAAACGTACCTTGCCGCCTGCTCCCGCGTCTTCTCTCCTGCTCACCTGTGTTTGACTCCAGGTCGGAACAGAAAGCAGGTATCCAGGCTCCCACCCCTAAGCCAATCACAAGGCTCCAATGGAGCATTGTGTTTGGTCTGCGCACCGTGACACAGCACTCAGCCAGGGGATGGAGCGGTGGGCATGTTCTCCACATAGGCTGTAATGCAGCCTGCATGGAGAACAGGAGAGAGTGCATGACTGTTTTGGGCAGCCCGAGAGGGCCGACCAACCAGTCATTGCACACAGCCACAGGAGTATTCTACCACTCCTCCCCTGCAGCTCCACGCTGCCCGCCCACGCAGTACCGCAGCAGGAGGAAACAATACATTTTCTGCTCCCGGCAGTGGGGCGACACACCTCCGACTTAGCGGAGGAGCCGCTACTGTCTGCAGCGCCCCTACCTGCAGCACCCCTACACCCAGTGCTTATGATGCTGGATTCATTGGTTATCCTTCCTTTTCTGATTACCTTAATCAGGGAGGATAGATCATTTTATTCCCAAACTCATCATTTACCGGAAGTAGCATGTCAACTAAGTTGGTAAAGAAAGAAGTCTGTGAGCGCTTATCTTCCAGTTTATTCACTATCAGTGGTTTAGAATGACATGTTCTATTGAAGTGAGAAGAAAGTCTTGACCTAAGCGTGTCTCGGTTACTTAAAACCCTTCCAGCCATTTCCCCCACCCCACCCCACCCCACTCCCCCCATCACATTTTGTAGGCATGGAGCTGAGAAGCTGGGTGTCACTCTTCGGTGCTTCTTAGCCTTGTGTCAATTTCAATAACTATGTACCTAGAAGCAGGCGGGTGAGAAATGTGCTTTAACACTCTGAGCCCCGCTTACTGTTATTTGTTTGGTTCTCCCTGCGCGGAATATAGTTTGTAATTCCTAATTAGCATTTGTCAGGTATGCCCCCCCCAGGGGTGTAACTTGGCCTTTTTACCCCTCAGACCCATTTAGGTATGGGTAAATTTTGGGTGAGCAGGGCCCGTGCTGTCCCAAAAATAGGAAAATTGTCCTGCTAAGAGGTGCCAGTATTTCCTTTAGCTGTATAAAGGTGCTGCCCAAGTAGGCAGGGGCTATCTCAAAACACATAATATTTTGCTGCTGAGAATTTCAACTGCTGCCTTAGTAACAGTAAGAAATACTAAGATGTGCAAGTACTGTCTTTATTCCCCATAATTAAAACACAGTCCTGCAGAGCAGTACCAGTGTGCCTAGACAAAGTCACTTTCCCTGATTGTGGCAGATGCAAGCGAGGAGGACAGAGTCATGCTCCCTAATTATGGCAGAACACAACTAATGTGTCCACAGACACGCCTGCCTCATCCCTCTACCCAGACCCTCCAAGATTTCCGTTGGTGAACTATTTTTTTTTTTATAGAAGGAATTAGGGCCCACTTCCCGTAGGCATGCAGCAGGACCTACTAGGGTATATTTTTGTTTAAAAAAAAGAAACTAACATATTTTGCTGCTAAGATGCTGCAAACTTTCCATTTTTGTGCTGCTAAATTCATGTATTTGTGCTGCTAAATTTACTAATTTATGTTGCAATATCCTTGGGGGTCGGGCTAATCAGATCCCCAGTACCACTATTTTTTCCCAAAAATGTACCTTTGGTTCCACATTCGGCACATCTTTGGCTCACATATAAGTACCTTGTAAAAGCTACCAGTGGTGCCAAGGGCCTTGTGATCAGACAATGGGACATATGTATCAAGCCCTTTTGCAGTTCACAAACAGGCCAATTCTCAGAATTGGCCCGTTTGTAAACGGGAAAAGGCCTTTTGGGATGTATCATCCCAAAAGGGCATCGCAAATTAGATAATCTCAAAATTTGAGATTCTCTATTTTGCGATTGTATTTAAAGAATCGCAAATTGTGATTCCTTAAACGCAATGTATGAAGCACAGAAAAAGTTCAAATTGGCCTTAAGAAATCACAAATTACCACAAACTTCAAGTTGGTGGTAATTTGCGATTTCTTTGAAAAATGCACTTTTTTGCATTTTTCAAAGTGCCATGTGGCGCACATACAAGCCCTGAGGGCATGTATGTTTGCCACATGTGTATACATACATATTTCAGGGGTGCAGCAGGGTGTCCTTTTGACACCCTGGCACCATTGAAATTGCATTCTCAATTTGCGATTCTCTAATTGCGAATCGCAAATTGAGAATGTCTTCCCATTCATTCCTATGGACATCCTAGCCCATAGGAATGAATGTGAAGGTATTCCTTAATTGCGAATCGCGATTTGCGATTCGCAATTAAGGAATATTAAGGAACCGCAATTATTATTCCAATTCCTACATACATAGCATTTTGCGATTCCTTAATAGCAATTCGCTAAAAATCGCTATTAAGGAATCGCAAAAGGGCTTGTTCATACATACGCCCCCTAGTCTCTAAGTGCTACAGCATGTATTATGCCATGCTAAGAGACCCCACTAAGCATGGGCGGATTTTGCGGATTGGCAATCCGCGAACTTGCGTATTTACGGATTCGCAATCCGCGAAGATCCGCGAACTCTAGCGGACTTGCGGATTTTTCCGTTTTTTGTGTTGGCGCGTGTTCGCGCCGATTTTGGGACAAGTTCGCAATTGCGAACTTACTTTTCGGCTTGCAACGGCCGCGACTATGTTGTTTCTACGTCTGGTTTATCATCACAGGTTCACAGCACCCTCTGTTTCACCACTGCCACCCTCTGGGACACCCATGCCACCCTCTAGTACATCCTCACAGGCACCTATTAGGTTTATTTATTACTGTAGATTATGGTGGTTGAAAAAAGCTAGCACACCTGCCCTTCTTCAACTGCCATCAATTAATTTGTGTTTCATTAATGTGTCAGTAATTTTGAAAGTTCCAGTCTGGCTGGCACCTGCTTCCTTCCTTATCTGTAATTTGCTTTTTGTTGCAGTGAAATTTTTTTTTTACAGGACCTTTATGGTGCTATTCTATGAGCCTGCTGTTTGGGTCATAGCAGGGTCATAGAATTGTTGCAAACTCTGGAGGGGCCCATCAGGAAGCACTACCTTGAATGTTACTAATGTTAAGTTTGAACTTTTGCACCTGCTCATTGCTTTCATTTTAGCTAAAATCGTTTTTTTTGCAATTTCGCGCGTTATTTGGGGCGCGAATCCGTGCGAGATCGATTTCGGAAGCCGCGAATACGTGCGAATACAAAATTGTTTTTGTTGCGACGTGTATGTTCGCGTGATCTTGCGCGTGTTCGCGAGGCGCTTCTAGCTATTCGTTTGCCAAGTTACCCTATCGGTCGTACACGGGCGCGGCCATCTTGTTGGCGTGACGTAATTCCGTTTCCGCCCGCTATGTGTAATCTCGCAAAGTGTGCTGCTCGCGAGTACAAGTTCGCGCGTACTCGCAAGGAAAATCTCGCGCGAACTTACCCACGCGGTCGTGAACGGGCGCGGCCATCTTGTTTCTCATTCATTGCTATGGTTCTGGGCATGCTTTCTCTATCCTCTCTCAATCTCTGCCATCCTTTGCTTGTTTGAAGTTTTTTTGATCTAATTTTACTTATTATCTAACCCTCTATTTTTCTAGCTCTATATTTTTGTGTTTTCTGCAGCTTTTAGTTACTTTTAAACTACTTTTTTAAACTCTTTTATTTTCTTCTTCACTATTCTATTTCTTCTTTATCATTTAAGTTTATTTCTGCCCAGACCATGGTAAAGGGAGCCGGGAAGCACCCTGAGAAGGGGAAGGGTCCCGCACCCCGTGCCCGGCTCCCGTGCGGGCGTTTAAGGGGGGAGCAAGTGGTCCCGAGGGAGATCTTTAGCGCGGAGGAAGTGGCGGCACTGATCTTCCATGTCCAGCGCCGCCTCCCCAAGACGATCCTGGGAGGCGGCAAGATCGCGACCGGCTATGGCATCCGGGAGCGCCGCCAGCGGTGGGAGAAGGTGTGCCGGGCCATGTACAAGATCTCTGGGGTCCGGCGCACATATAACCAGGCCACCCACCGCTGGACCGATGTCATGGACCGGGAGCGGGACTTGCTGGACGCGCTCGGCGTAGAGGTCCCCGGGCTTGGTGAGTAGTAGTAGTAGTAGTACATTTACTACTCTGTTTTATCCTGCTCTGTTATTTGCAAATCTTTGTTCTTTACCAAGAGCAATAATGCTGCCGATTACATTGAGGTAAATTATATTTCAAAATCTTCTATGCATTTCATTTTCAGGTGCACTGCTCTCCTTCTCAGTAGCCTTGCTTGCTACTATGCTTCTTTGTTTTGTATGTTGTGTTCAGAAGCATTTCATTGGCCTGAGAAATTATGTATCAGTGTACTGTAAAGAAAAGAACTGCGTAATGCTAGACAGTAAGGGTCATATTTTCAATTACCGGCGCATCCCTGCAAAGTAGCAGGGATGCGGCAGTAATTGTGTGCCATGCCACCACCACCCATTGGCCCAAAACGTCACAGAAGCCTTACGCATCTGTGCCGTAAAGGCAGCGCATTGCTGGAGTTGCGTGCCAACGATGGCGCAGCTCCAGCAATGCTCTGGGGTACCCTATCTCCCCAATGCTGCATCAAGCCGTACGTCGGCTTCAAGCGCGCAGGGTTTGAGTCATGCATCATTGTCATAAAAATGACTGATTGACATCTTGTAGATTTCCCTCAGCCACTTTTAGGATTCGTTCCTGCGCAGGTACGCCCTCCCTTGCGCCGGAACGCCCCCTGATGGCGCAGGGCTTTACAACGTGATGCATCGCCCATATGCCCATATGTGTTTTTTTTTTTAATATATACGCCGCACCAACACCATGGCGAGTCTTTTGTTCTGCCGCTGCGTCAGAAAAGGCACGCAACAATGGAGGAAAATCAGCCGCAACTTCCGCAAGGGACTTATAAATCAGCCCCAACAGACTGAAGTCCAGTGTCCTTCCTTTAGACAGTCACATGGCTATCAGAAGAAATAGTGGCGGTGGTGGCGGGTGGATTGATAGTTTGAGTATTCACTGATCTGCAAGCAGGATGGACTTTGTCTGTCACGTGTTGTGCACTACTGCCTGCAGTGCCAGGCCTAGGCAAACCTCTTTAGTAGTCTGTTTATTGAGTTACATAGGAACTTTCTAAGTCAACGTTCCGCAAATCAGGCAATACGAATAACGTAGTATACCACATGAGATAGATCCCGTGGAATAGTTGTCTATCTATTTGCTATTTTTCCAAAATATGTTGTTATTGTTCTTTTGAAATGTTTGATTTGGTTGAAAAATCTCATCCATGTTTTATGGTTTTTCTTTCTTTCATGTTGTACATCAGCTCCCCCCAAGGGCAAGAGGACACAGGAGGAGGGTGCTGAGGATGCAGGCCAGGATCGGGCAGGCGAGGGCTCCTTTGCTGGCCCCAGTAAGTTTACATTTTACTAAACAGTACCTATTTTTTCCTAGCGTTCCTCATTCGATTTTTTCTAAATCGTCTTTGATCTTCTTGTAGACTGGATATAAATTCTTATCCTGCCTCGAATATGATGACTCCCTGTGGTATTACTAGACTATTCTTATTAGTCTGTCTGTGTAGCTAACTAAGATTGGACATTTGGCAATTCCATTGGACTCCCATTATATTCAGCAATACCTCTATGCACTGTCTCCTTACTGACTAGATAGTGTGGCAGAGTCATTCAGCTCCCGAAGTCACCGATTATAGATCCCCAATGATCTCTAGATTATCGTACGCAGGACAAGAGAGTAGTACGGAGTCACAGCACAGTCAAGAAGTGTCAGAGGCACTCATGCTTGCAAAAATTCCAAAACCTTTAGCTCATCCACTCTAGTCTAGAGGAACAAAAACCACAGAGTCTATTTAAGTGTAAAAGCTTTATTAAAAGTAAACACATTTATTGAAATCTACTTTGTCATAAAACTATTTAACTGTAAACGGAAAAGTGGTTAGTGCTGACGATTAATTGGACACATTTCTTGTGGTCGAGCCGAACTCTCACCTACTTTGAACTTGATCCTGGTCGTGTTCTTAGGACTCAGGAGTCAAGCTTCTGTCTGTTAGGAGAAAAAGTGGTGCGTGTTAAAAATCAAAAGCAAGCATTCATCAGTTGTGCATAAAAGTGCAGCAAGACAACAGCCTTCCCTGGAAAATGGGACATTTTTACTATGGAGTAGACAGTCACAAATTATTACATTGTATTCTGTTTTTTTAACATTTCTCCTAGACCAAATATTATATAGTAGTGAGTGGTGTATTCTAACTTTCTTAAATGTACTTTGTAGGTGTAACATCTGGTGACGGGGCCAGCGCGGAGGTGGCTGATGTGTTGGACTTGGACTCGGAGGCCTCTGGGGAGGATGCGGCGGTAGAAGAGCTGGTGGCCGTTCCTGTGGGGGATCAAACGGTGGTGGCGGAAACAGGTAAGCTATATATTCCTTACTTATTGAGATTGAAGACTGCATAGTGTGCTTTCTGCACGGGTGTATTACAATTACAAATCAACCAGGTAGTAGCCTCCTCGAAATGTACTTCGACTTAGCTGTGAAGTTTTTGGTGAGAAGAATCCCAATAAGTTCTTAGACGAACGTGATGGATGGGATGAACGAAAAGCGAAAGAAGGGTGTAAGTAAGTGGGACGCGAACTTGTATGATGGCTGGCAAAGAAGAACGATATGTGTTTGCTTGGACCCAGAGGTGGCTGGGAAGGAAAGAATATGGTATGGTGCATGGCTGGGTCAATGATGAAGCAAGGATGGGTGGAAGGACAGCAGCCTGGGTGGGTGAAACAGAAACTGTATGTGTGCGTATACTTTGAATGAATGGATGCCTGGAGCATGGTATTCTCTGACTCTTACATAGCAAATGTGTATCTAGAGAGAGTAGATGGTCGCCAGGTGAAGTAAGTGTTACCTTGAAGAGCATGTACCACCGCACCCGCACGTCCGTCCCAGTGCAGGGAAGGCAAGGAAAAGAAATTGTAAATGTGTCCAATACTTCCATGAATAGTAGCAGTACTTTGTATTGCGTTTGCATTCACAGCATATATCTGGTTATTACGGTGGACACTCCGTACCTCTCTTAATAACTTTAGTTTACTTGTAGTACGTCATTCATGTGTGGGTGTATCACTGTGTTCACTCAATATTAAGCAAAGCACCTAAAGTCATCTCATCTGTCATTAAATACGTCCCATGTGAAGTGATAGATAATCAAATTAGTTAGCTTCTTCAGTTTCCTTTTCTAGTACTCATTTGCACTGTAGGGTGAAAGGTAAATTAATTAAGCAGTAGCCCTTGTAACAGAGTATTCTCAGTGCCACCCGTAATAGAAAAGTAATAGCTTCACCACCTGCATGTACTGGACCGGTACAGTAACGCAAGTCTGTCTCCATCATCATGGTGTGCAACTTTTTTTCTCGGGTGCAACTTCACTGTGCTGTGTCCATGTCATTCTGCCGGCTTGCATAAGATAACGTACCCATTTCCCTAAACAAGAGAGAAGAAGAAGAATAAGACTGGTGTACTGTCATAGTCGACTGTAATGGAAGTCCATAGTGGTCGTAGAATTAGTTCATTAAACTACCACTACTGTTAGAGCAAGGATGCAGAAGTGGGAGGGTTACATAGATACTGTCCTCAATAGTTATGTACTGTGCTTTCAATTTGCTACTTGTACTCTGTGACCCAACTTTCGGCTCAATCACTTTGTGTTATTAATAAGGAGCATTGGTTACAGACTATGTCTTTCTTTCTTCATATAGTTGCTCCTTCTTCCAAATCAACAACAAGGAGGGAGCAGGCTAGATTGGCCCGGCAACGGAGGCTGGAGGCCACAGTCGCCGAGTATCGGCGGCTGGTGGCCCTGGAGGAGGAGGAGGACACGCAGTCGAGCGGGGCAACATCTTCGACTGCATCCTCCTCCGTGACTAAACCAGCGGGACCGAGCCGGGCTAAGAAAGCCGACCGCCACCGCCAAGCACCCGAAACACCAGCTGCCCCCCACAGGAGCTGCAAGGAACGCCAACACCGCCTACGAGTCCGCATGTCCAACCTGGAGCAGGAGGTCCTGAGGTATAAGACCTTGGTTAAGGGCCTCCGCTCCGAGCTTGCCACCCTCCGCAAGGAGTATGATGCCCATGCCGCATCATGCACCAGCACCAGCACCCTCCAGTAGTGGAGTGTCCCTTGCCCTTTTTTTATAGACTTTTGGGGGGTGGGATTTGGGAGTTGGGATCGTTTTGGGACGTTTCAGAGACAATCGTTGGGGTTAGGGTGGGTGAGGGAGATTATTTTGTTAGGGATAAATAAATATATTTTTCAACTACTTTATCTGACCATACCTGTTTTTTACTGCTTTTCAGTCTGGTGGGTGGGGGGCGGGGGTGTAACAGTAACTTTGTTTTCCTGAACAGTCGTAGGACTTTAGTAGTACAACCGTCAAACTCTTGTCTACTCCGAAATAATACTCCATTATACTACCTCCCACCAAACGCTTATCTTACCTGTAATTTGTGTTAGAAATTAGGGCTAGGCCCAGGGCTGGCTCCAGGTGAAATGGGGATTAACGTTGTCATTCCTGGGCGGGTGACATTTCCTCATTGCGGTGTTACTAGTGGTGTGACACAGTGGCAGTTGCATGCCTATGGAAAAAAAGAAAACGAAACCTTGTTTGTACTCCTTACTGTAGCATTACAACGGTTACGGTACGATCGAGAAAATAGCAGGTGACAGTACACTAGAACAGTGCCATAATGTAGCCTAACAAATGGTAAAGTATTGCAAGTATAACTAGTACTTGCGTTGAATTTATTTGACATTGGCTACTACTACTAGAAGATATAGTACTGAAGCTGAGTAAGTCTAGAAGATATCCTCGTATTCCTTCACCAGCCTGTTGCTGCTATCACCTTATCCTCCCCAGCAAGTGTGTGGAATTATTGATGTCATTTTAGTCAGACATCAAGCAAAACAACACAGCCCGGGGGAAGAGGGTTAGGGTTTGTAAAATGGATGGGAATGGGGGTTTCTTTTTGGGTAGGTTTTGTTGAGAGAAGAAAAAAAAAGCAGAGCATGGACAAACAATAATTGAAGATACAGAGTTTACAGACAATCTTTGGTTACAAAGTAAAGGTAAGCACATGCAGTCACACTCATAGAATAAAAGACAACAATGGATACTGTATCTGTATTGCGTATGTTGTTGGAGTTGTCCTGTTGAAATTGGTAAGTAAGTTGCATGCAGCAAACAATTCCTCTTATTGGCGGCACTCCTCCATTCCAGCTGACGCTTCGTCCATCAATGTGGTGGTGACCACTGACAGAAGAGACACCCTGTCCACTGCCTGCCTGGCGGATGTTGACTGAAACCCGGCCTGTAATTATTGAACGGAAAACAGGAAGTGCTATTACAATACCACTGATAAATAAATAAAAGGTATGTACGCTGTGTGGTTCAAAAAGTCACACTTTGATGATGCCTAGCAGAAAAATGGTTACAAAACGTACTTTGAAAGTAACAGTAGACCCAAATACAGACCGTGGATTGTATTCAAACCACTTGCCTGCAAGCAAAAGTATCCATAGCCAGCATCGCTCCAACAGTGCTCTACAACAACAGAACCGCGTTGCAATAGAACCCCCCTAAACACATGCAATCCTGCTGCTAGGGCTAACCCTAACGAACCCTAACTTACAAAGTGCCAAAACTGGTGTTTCCTTATGGATTTTGTCCAACTAACTTCTAGCCGGTATTAGACCTTCCCAGGAATGCCCCAGGCAAGACCCGCCAACCCACCCGCAAAAAAACACCCGACACAACACCACCAAACAGCGAAAAAGCTAAATCTCATACTTACAATGTCTCTCGGCCTTCGGTCCAAACGCGGCGCTGTGCAGCTAGGTCGTCATCATCATCATCAATCATCATAACTCCTGTTTTCCACCACGGATTTCCTGAAAAGCAAATGCAATCAAGATTAGACTGTCGCAGCAGTGCTTCGACAGAGACCCCGGCCGCAACCCACCCACGAACAGCAGGAAGCCCCCCAAAACGCTACATTGAGCAAGATGTCTGAAGAAATGGCAAAAAAAAGGCTGTTCCTTATGGATTTTGTCCAAAACACTTGTATCCGGTATTAGACCTTCCCAGGAAAGCCCCAGGCAAGACCCGCCGGCGCCAACCCACCCGCAAAAAAACACGCGACACAACACCACCAAACAGCGAAAAAGCTAAATCTCATACTTACAATGTCTCTCGGCCTTCGGTCCAAACGCGGCGCTGTGCAGCTAGGTCGTCATCATCATCAATCATCATAACTCCTGTTTTCCACCACGGATTTCCTGAAAAGCAAATGCAATCAAGATTAGACTGTCGCAGCAGTGCTTCGACAGAGACCCCGGCCGCAACCCACCCACGAACAGCAGGAAGCCCCCCAAAATGCTACATTGAGCAAGATGTCTGAAGAAATGGCAAAAAAAAGGCTGTTCCTTATGGATTTTGTCCAAAACACTTGTATCCGGTATTAGACCTTCCCAGGAATGCCCCAGGCAAGACCCGCCGGCGCCAACCCACCCGCAAAAAAACACCCGACAACACCCCCAAACAGCGAAAAAGCTAAATCTCATACTTACAATATCTCTCGGCCTTCGGTCCAAAGTAACGCGCTGTGCAGCTAGGTCATCATCAATCATCATAACTCCTGTTTTCCACCACGGATTTCCTGAAAAGCAAATGCAATCAAGATTAGACTGTCGCAGCAGTGCTTCGACAGACACCAAAAATTACACACAAACCCCCGGAACCCCGCCAAAGAGCACCTCAAAGGCAAGCAAGTCAGCAAAAACGGCAAGAAATTTTCACCTCATATTTGGTCCAAAACACTTTTGTCCATTATTAGAGCTTCACAGCAATGGGCCCAAAACCGTCAACTCACCCGCAAAGAAGTACAACACCCCCACAAGTGCTGAGTCTTTCTTCATTGTGCGTAATCCAGCACTCTGCTTGGAGGGAAATCGCAGTCTGGAGGAGGAGGATAGAGGAGCATGTTCTTCAGAACTTGTGAACCTGAGGAATGTAGACTGCGGCACCTTCAAATCAATAAGCAAACAAGTGAAGACAGTTCTGATGATGGTCTTCTTTTTGGGATTAGGTGATTAAAGTTTGAATTAAATTAACTGTGCAAAACAAAGAAAGAGAGACACAAAGCACACAGGAATAAAAGTGAATAAGGACGAAAAAGAAAGTTCTTGATTGATTGTCTCATTTTCAGGGCTCGGTGTCAGGGAATAAGAACAAGATTTCGTCATCATACTCTGCGAATTCAGGCTGGATGAGGTCAGTGGCACCGAACAGAGAAAAAATCCCCTCATCTACGTTGCTGTCCTCATCGTCTTCATGTGGCGTGCTTTCTCGCACTTTGTAATCTGGTGGTATGAGGTGCTGATTCATCTTGATCATTGTCAGCCACTCCACATTTTTGGGCGATAGGCGGCTCCGTTTGGCAGTTACAATGCCACCAGCAGCACTGAAAACACGTTCAGAAGACACACTTGCGAGTGGGCAAGACAAATAGTTTATAGCCAGGTTGTAGAGCTGTGGCCACAATTGTTTTTTGCCATGCCAATACTGCAATGGCTCCTCATTAAGAAAGACCACTGTTGAGTCATTCAGATAGTCCTGCACCATCGACTCAAGGTCATCAACTGTTCCTCCACTTTGCTTACTTTTTGCTGTGCCTGTGACATTTTTTAGAGAACCATACCCCATCAAACTTAGCCAATCCTCCTCCCCAGCCACTGTTAGTGTTGTCATTGTGTGTGGTGCAGATGATCCAGTTGCCGGTGTCTTTAACGGCTGAGAGGTCACTTGTGCCCCAGCCACAGGTGCAGAAGTGGATTCTTGTGACTGCGGATGGCCTGCTGATGCTGATGCTGATGTACTGGCTTCTCCTTCAATAACCTGCCGTTCTTTTTCAAACCTCTTGGCTGACCAGGCTAACCAATGTTTGTACTTTTGAACATCTGCATCAGCGAAAGGAAAGAATGCGTTGTCTGCCAGCGCCTTTTTGTAGCGTGGATCCAGAATAGTAGCACAAATGTAATGCTGATCTGAGTTGATGTTTTTAAGACGTTCATCACCACGTAGGCGATGTAATAATTTCTCAGACAAAATGAAATGGTTTTTTTTTTTTTCATCTTTTTCAAACTCAGAAGAAACCGCCATCAGTTGGTGCTCCAGTATGCACAACAATGGGATAGCTTTTCCCAAATTACAGTCCTCCTGGCTGACTGCACGCGTGAAGAACTCAAAAGGACGAAGCATGTCTGTCAGGCTTTTAACTATGGCCCATTGCGCCTTACTCATCCGCAGGTCCTCCTTCTGAGATGTAGCCTCTGTCAAGAAATAGTGATCGAGTACCGTATACTGCTCATGCAGACGCTCAAGCATGTAGAAGGTTGAGTTCCAACGTGTTGCCACCTCCTGGATGAGTGCTTTCACTGGCATTCCACGTTGAAGTAGCAGTCTCCGCAGATGCTTCCGGGCCTTAAAAGAATGGCTGAAATGGTTGCACATTTTGCGGCAGGTGGCCATTACCTCGAACGCTGGACTCTCTTTATCACTCAAGAATTTTTGAACTACCAGGTTGATACAGTGCGCCAAACACGGCACTCTAACATGGTGACCCTGTGACATGGCCTTAACTACATTGGCGCCATTATCCGTGGAAACATAACCAATCTTGCGTTTTAGGGGGGATAGCATTGACAACACCTTTTTGTCAAACTCTTCCAAAAGATTTTCTGCTGTGTGACTTTTCTCCAAGGCAAACATGGCTAGTGTTGCATGTTTCCGAGCAGCTTTGAAAACTTGGTCCGGGTCAACACCTGCGTTTAGCTTTGCTATAACACCTGAAAAAGAGACCCAGTGTGCAGTGATGCACATGTAATCATCGCCTGGGCCACTGGTCCACATGTCTGTTGTCAGATGTATTGTGTGAACAGCACTCTTCTGCAAAGCTGCCCCAATCGCCTGCAGCACATCTTCATGTAGTGCTGGAACCGCAACTCTGGCAAAATAGAACCGGCTCGGAACCTTCCATTTAGGGCAGAGCGTTGCAACTAATTCAAGAAAACCTACCGCTTCTACAAAAGAAAAAGGTAGAAGGTCCACAGCTAGCATTTTAGCCAGCTTAGTGTTATACAGACGCGTCAGTGGGTGGTTGCGTTCATATGGCACGTCTGAAGTAAGCATTGTTCTAATGTTGGCCTGGACCAAGCATTTACGGGCTGATAATGACTTCGTTGACCCAATTTTGCTCGCTGGTGAACTTTTGTGCGTTGGTGTCTCACTCGCTCCAACACTCTTAGTGTGCCTCACATTGGGTGTGCTGCTGAGAGGGGTACTGGGTGTAAGGGAAGTGTTTGACACGTCTTCTTCCTGCTCGTCAACATCAGATGAAACATCAACGTTTCCTTGATTTTGGCCTTTCTTGATCGCAGCTAGGTGCGCAAACCATTGGACACCGTGCTTTCTGTCAAGATGACCACTCTGGCCGCCGGTACCATAGTTGCTACCTGGCTTACCACGACTAACTGCAAGCTTACAAAGGGTACAAATGGCAAACCTTGGATTTTTGGGACAAACAGTAAAGAAGTCCCAAACTGGGGACTTGAAGTGTCTGTGGGACCTGGAGGAGGCGGCGATACTGGTGGTGGTGGTGGTCATGAAGCTAATGCCAGATGAAGTGGAGGATCTGGATTGGCCAACTTTTGTACGTTTTCCACTTTCACCGCCACTAATTAAGGTCGAGGTTGACGCAGGTCTCTTCTTGCCAGAAAGAAATATGGAAGCGGGACGAGTTGGTGTACTACTTAACTCCAATGATTGTGGTGTTTCCACTGCCTCCTCATCGACAACATCATCATCATCATCATCACGCGCAGCAGCTCTTCGGGCTAGGGTCAAAATGTCTGTTTGCTGCATGCCCGCTGGGGCTGCAGTGACCTTTATGATGACTGGGTCGTCGTTGGCAGAGTCTTCATCAGCAGCAGTATCCGCCACTTCTTGTTGAGCCTCATCACACTCCATAAGTCTGAGACTTTGGACGAGCTTCCTTTTACGCTTAAGTACCTTTGTTGGATCATGGTGTGCCTCACTCTCAGACGGCTGTGGTGCTGGTTCCCAAGTTTGATCCGTATCATCAGAAGGAGGTGTGCTTGAAGAGGATGTAGACACCACCCTTGATCTCTTCCTTGCTAGGGTTGTGGAAGACAATGAAGGATCATCAGGAGGAGTGGCTTCCTCAAATGATACCTCGCCTTGATTGTCGATTTCCTGATGTGCCCCTACTTCGGGAGGAACAACTATTGTGGGCACTTGTTGTGACCCTCCATGCACCTCTGCATGCGCATCTCCTTGCGCTGCCTCTCCTTCCACATGTACTTGGGCTTGTACTTGCACATGTGATTGTTGTTGCCGCTGTGGTTGTTCAACACTCGTCAGATGAGCTACAACAACCTGTGTTGATTGAGGGACATTGCTGCTGCTTTCTTGCGATGAGCCAACATCACTGGTCGATGGTGATTGAAGAAGTATACTGGCTGCCTCTGCAGCACTCAAGGGCTTGGACTTAAGTTGGCGTGGTGGTGGTGGTGGCACTGAGCCCAATGGAGCGGGGGTGCTGCTGCCAGCTTGGTCCCCAGCAGATCCCGCTGCAGCTGCTGCAGGCATACTTTTTTTTTTACTCACAAAAAAAGGGGCGGGCGGCACACCAGTGTCCTTGGTAACTTGCTTCTTCTGCTCCTTACTGGCACCTTTCTTGCTAGAGGAGCTACGGGTTACTTTTTTTGGGGCCATCTTCTTCAGAGCAGGTCAGCAGGCAGCAGTTGCACGAGTTGCAGAGGGTTCTGTGTCCAGACGTGACGTCGCGTGACGTTATGCTGCACACACCGCTGCAGGACTTCTTCCTGGCACTGGTGGTTCTATTGAGTCTTCTTGTGCACCTAAAAGCAATGGAAGACAGAGGAACATCAGTTCAGTTATACACCCCAAAAAATCGACAAAACACAGAAAAATGAGCACAATCCCATGCCATCCATGATGTTTACATTGAAGACACCCCACAGAAAGACTAGGGACATGCAAGTATGCAACACTCACTACCCCTGGGCATAAGGGATGAAAAGTAGGCAAAATAAGTGCAGGCCTCAGACACTGCCTCTCCTCAAAATGGCCCCCTTACACCCCAAGCACATGTTGCTGCCTGTACCAGCCAGCACTCAAGATGGCCACCACCACCACCCACATGGCCAGTCCACATCAACAGTACACCCCCAAAAAACAGAAAAACAGCCAGAAATCACCACAATCCAATGCCATCCATGATGTTTACATCAAAGAGAGTGAGACAACACCACAGGCACACTCAGTCCATGCACCACCACCACCCCTGGGCAAGCAAAAGGCCACACCAGCAGCCCCCCAAAAACGACAAAAAACAATAAAATAAGCACAATCCCAGCCCATCCATGGCCTCAATTATGTTTAAATTCAAGAAGACACCCCACAGAAAGACTAGGCCCATGCAACACTCACCACCCCTGGGCAAAGGGCCACACCAGCAGGCCCAAAAAAACGACAAAAAACAATAAAATCTGCACAATCCCAGCCCATCCATGGCCTCAATGGTGTTTAAATTCAAGAAGACACCCCACAGAAAGACTAGGCCCATGCAACACTCACCACCCCTGGGCAAAGGGCCACACCAGCAGGCCCAAAAAAACGACAAAAACCAATAAAATCTGCACATTCCCAGTCCATCCATGACCTCAATGGTGTTTAAATTCAAGAAGACACCCCTCAGAAACACTAGGCCCATGCAACACTCACTACCCCTGGGCATAAGGGATGAAAAGTAGGCAAAATAAGTGCAGGCCTCAGACACTGCCTCTCCTCAAAATGGCCCCCTTACACCCCAAGCACATGTTGCTGCCTGTACCAGCCAGCACTCAAGATGGCCACCACCACCACCCACATGGCCCGTCCACATCAACAGTACACCCCCAAAAAACAGAAAAACAGCCAGAAATCACCACAATCCAATGCCATCCATGATGTTTACATCAAAGAGAGTGAGACAACACCACAGGCACACTCAGTCCATGCACCACCACCACCCCTGGGCAAGCAAAAGGCCACACCAGCAGCCCCCCAAAAACGACAAAAAACAATAAAATAAGCACAATCCCAGCCCATCCATGGCCTCAATTATGTTTAAATTCAAGAAGACACCCCACAGAAAGACTAGGCCCATGCAACACTCACCACCCCTGGGCAAAGGGCCACACCAGCAGGCCCAAAAAAACGACAAAAAACAATAAAATCTGCACAATCCCAGCCCATCCATGGCCTCAATGGTGTTTAAATTCAAGAAGACACCCCACAGAAAGACTAGGCCCATGCAACACTCACCACCCCTGGGCAAAGGGCCACACCAGCAGGCCCAAAAAAACGACAAAAACCAATAAAATCTGCACATTCCCAGTCCATCCATGACCTCAATGGTGTTTAAATTCAAGAAGACACCCCTCAGAAACACTAGGCCCATGCAACACTCACTACCCCTGGGCATAAGGGATGAAAAGTAGGCAAAATAAGTGCAGGCCTCAGACACTGCCTCTCCTCAAAATGGCCCCCTTACACCCCAAGCACATGTTGCCTGTACCAGCCAGCACTCAAGATGGCCACCACCACCACCCACATGGCCAGTCCACATCAACAGTACACCCCCAAAAAACAGAAAAACAGCCAGAAATCACCACAATCCAATGCCATCCATGATGTTTACATCAAAAAGAGTGAGACAACACCACAGGCACACTCAGTCCATGCACCACCACCACCCCTGGGCAAGCAAAAGGCCACACCAGCAGCCCCCCAAAAACGACAAAAAACAATAAAATAAGCACAATCCCAGCCCATCCATGGCCTCAATTATGTTTAAATTCAAGAAGACACCCCACAGAAAGACTAGGCCCATGCAACACTCACCACCCCTGGGCAAAGGGCCACACCAGCAGGCCCAAAAAAACGACAAAAAACAATAAAATCTGCACAATCCCAGCCCATCCATGGCCTCAATGGTGTTTAAATTCAAGAAGACACCCCACAGAAAGACTAGGCCCATGCAACACTCACCACCCCTGGGCAAAGGGCCACACCAGCAGGCCCAAAAAAACGACAAAAAACAATAAAATCTGCACAATCCCAGCCCATCCATGGCCTCAATGGTGTTTAAATTCAAGAAGACACCCCTCAGAAACACTAGGCCCATGCAACACTCACTACCCCTGGGCATAAGGGATGAAAAGTAGGCAAAATAAGTGCAGGCCTCAGACACTGCCTCTCCTCAAAATGGCCCCCTTACACCCCAAGCACATGTTGCCTGTACCAGCCAGCACTCAAGATGGCCACCACCACCACCCACATGGCCAGACCACATCAACAGTACACCCCCAAAAAACAGAAAAACAGCCAGAAATCACCACAATCCAATGCCATCCATGATGTTTACATCAAAGAGAGTGAGACAACACCACAGGCACACTCAGTCCATGCACCACCACCACCCCTGGGCAAGCAAAAGGCCACACCAGCAGCCCCCCAAAAACGACAAAAAACAATAAAATAAGCACAATCCCAGCCCATCCATGGCCTCAATTATGTTTAAATTCAAGAAGACACCCCACAGAAACACTAGGCCCATGCAACACTCACTACCCCTGGGCATAAGGGATGAAAAGTAGGCAAAATAAGTGCAGGCCTCAAACACTGCCTCTCCTCAAAATGGCCCCCTTACACCCCAAGCACATGTTGCCTGTACCAGCCAGCACTCAAGATGGCCACCACCACCACCCACATGGCCAGACCACATCAACAGTACACCCCCAAAAAACAGAAAAACAGCCAGAAATCACCACAATCCAATGCCATCCATGATGTTTACATCAAAGAGAGTGAGACAACACCACAGGCACACTCAGTCCATGCACCACCACCACCCCTGGGCAAGCAAAAGGCCACACCAGCAGCCCCCCAAAAACGACAAAAAACAATAAAATAAGCACAATCCCAGCCCATCCATGGCCTCAATTATGTTTAAATTCAAGAAGACACCCCACAGAAAGACTAGGCCCATGCAACACTCACCACCCCTGGGCAAAGGGCCACACCAGCAGGCCCAAAAAAACGACAAAAAACAATAAAATCTGCACAATCCCAGCCCATCCATGGCCTCAATGGTGTTTAAATTCAACAAAACAGTTGTATCATGCACCCATAACCAACCCTGGTCCTACTGGATACTGTGGCTACCCACAATATAATTTATTTAATTTTCTGAAAAAGTTCCAAAATTGTACTTGCAGCAACTGTAATGCCCCAAACAAACTTACTTGTGAAAGTTGATTTCTAATCCAAAAGTGATCCAAAGACAGTCAAAAAGGCCTCAAATCCAAATATCCAGCAGCACCCACAAAAAGTAATCCTTCCAGCTCCAGATCCAAATGAAAGTGACCAGGAGATGGACAAAGCACTGGGAGGAGCCTGCTGGACAGGAACAGGAAGTTGGAGACTGTGGGGCACTTCCTTCCTCCCCCCCCCCCCAAAATGGACTCCTTGCAAAAAAAAAGGCCATGCAAATGTCAACCTGAGGAGTGATTCTGATAAAAATCATAATTTTCTGAAGGTTTATCCTGTTTGCTGGTGATTTTCTTGTGCGAAATTGCAAAATCTCTATTTCGCAAGTGCGAGATTGTTCCTTTCCGCCGCAACTACATGTTCGCAATTGCGAACTCTCGCGAGGTGTGCTGTGCAAGGTGGCAAGCCGCGAGTACGTATTCGCGGGCGACAAACTCCCGCGGGAACACGCAGCAAGATCTAAAATGGCGCGTCACTCGCAAAGAAAAACAACTCGGCAAACGCTAAAATGACGGAAAGTGAACGCCGTGCACCACGCCGCGCGCCGCAACCAAGCAAAAAATCCGCCGCGAGCGGATTCACGGATTTTCGACAAATTCGCGAGCGTTCGCGGATTGCGGATTTGCCGAAAATCCGAAAAATCCGCGAGCGGAGCGGATTTTACGCCCATGCTTAGACCCCACATCAAACACAGGCATACTGCCACAGAAGCCTGCATGTTTTGGTGCAGATAAAAGTAAAGAGTCAACCTGACACACATCTTAGTGTGCCAGGCCTGCCATGAATAAATATGACACTTCTACAGCAGGCTGCACTATACCTCATGTGAAGGCATAATTGCCTGAGCTGATATGGCCCTATAGTCCATTCGTGGACATTATAATTGTTCAATGAAGCCATACTGCGTACATGGGCTGGGAGCATGTTACTGAGAGTTCAACAGCTCCCTAATGCCTTCACTGCATTTCAAGATGTTTGGTACCAAACATCTCAGCTTAATAAACCTACACTGATGACAGTGTCAGATTTATTAAGAAATGCACCTAGAGTGCACCTCAGAGGTGCCCCCTGAAACCCTACGAACTCACTAGTGTGTGCCTAACTGGTCCCCACCAGCCTGGTCCCTTTCGACAAGTTTCTGTGTGGGAGTGGCTATACAAAGGGTGTAGTCACCCTAAAGTTAAGCAGCCCAATGGCTACTGCCTTTTAACCCATGTAACGCCCCTAAAGTTAGTAATGTAGGGGCACCCCTGAGCTTCACTCCTCAGATTCCTGATGACCTATGAAGCCCGAACACTGAAAAGCCGCAATAGCAAGAAAGAAGAGGGACCAGTGACTGACTCTGTGCCAGCCCTCCTAGCCTATCTGCTGTCTTTCGCCCATTGCTACAAAAGTTGACTTGTCCTACAGGCCCAGGGACCTCCAAGCAATGGGAGGGCTGCCTGCCTCCAACTAAGTCTGGAAATCTCCCATGGACAGTGGGCCTGTCAGAAGAAACCAACTTTAAAGAAGAAGAAGCTCTGCCCTGAGGGACCGCGAAACTGCCTAAATGGCCCACCTCTGCACCCAACGCCATGGCCCGAGTTCAAGTGGCCCGCCAGTTCAGAAAAGGTTCCCTAGCAATTCAGAACAACAGTCCACTGTGGGTTGACCCCTGCCGGACTCCATGTCTATGCCTGAAACCTCTGCACGACAACTCCCCAAATGCGACCTGCACTGGAAAGCTGTTTTCCGACATCAAAGGAAATCCCTGCACCCGGGGACCCTGGGCCCTGGGGAGATCAACCGATGGTGTCCCAATGCTCCAGCTCATCCCAAATTACCTGTGCCGCAGTAGCTTTCCATCGATCTGCCTCCTGACATGTGCCTGCAGCCTTTTTCCAAGTTCGAGATTTCCCATTGGTTTGCATTGGACGCCCAACGTTGTGCTGCCGACCGCCCCTGTGATGCTGGATGTGTTTGTTTGGTGCTGCCTTGTGCCCCCTCCCCCCTATGCTTACCTTATCCTCCTGAGACTGGGTTACCAAAGCATGATACCTTCAAGTAGTTCCACTTCGATTGACTCTTTCTCCATTGGATAACATTTGACCAGATCCCGAGTTTGACCTCTGCACCCAGCTATCAAAAATGCCCCTACTGGTGCAGTTTTGTCCCTTAACTGAACCATACCTGGTGCGGATTCTTTATCCAGAAACTCAATATTGTAAATCATTTACTTACCTGCATATTGCTGATTGTGTTTCATCCCATAGGATAACATTGTACTGTTGGAACATGCAATGTGTCAATTTTTTTGCATTGAAAGCATTGATATAGCAACGTTTATTTACATGAAATCAAAGTATCTTTGGCTCAATAAAATAAACATACCAAAAGTAATATATTTACAAACTATTGGTATCGGATTTAGTCATTGAGTGTGTGTGTATCATTGATTGCCTGTGTGTGTACAACAAATGCTTAGCACTGCCCTCAGATAAGCCTAACTACTCACCTACACTACCACAAAAGAGAGCATTATTGTTATCTACTTTACCCTCTGTAAAGCCTCTGGGAATCTACTGGACTCTGTGCACACTACTACTCTGTACATACTATTACTTTGGTATAGTATGTACAGAGCCAGCTTCCTACAAGTGTAACATGTTAGGGTTCTGGATCACTTTAAGACCTGTGTGTAAGGGTATATATACTAGTGTCTGTAACATGTCTGGGTTATGACGCACTGTAACACCCATGTGAATTGATTATACTAGTGCATGTAACATGTCAGGGTTGTGGTGCACTGTAAGATCCATGTGTATTGATATATTAGTGAAGGTAACATGTCAGGATTGTGGTGCACTGTAAGAGCCGTTTGTAAGGGTATACTAGTCTCTGTAACATGTCAGGGTTTTGGTGCACTGTAAGACCCATGTGCAATGATTTAAAAGTGCATGTAATATGTCAGGGTTGTGCTGCACTGTAAGACACATGTGTGTTGATTATACTTGTGCATGTAACATGGCAGGTTTGAGTAGCACTGTAACACCAGAGGGTATTGATTATACTTGTGCATGTAACATGGCAGGTTTGAGTAGCACTGTAACACCTGAGTGTATTGATTATACGTGTGCATGTAACATGTCTGTGGTGCACTGTAGGTTCTGTGTATATCGATTAGTGTATATGACATGTCAGTGTTGTGGTGCACTGTAAGAATCATGTGTATTGATACACTGGTGTATGTAACATGTCTGGGTTCTGGCGCACTGTAAGAGCTGTGTGTATCGATATACTAGTGCATGTAACATGCCCCGGAGGTGGTGCACTGTAAGAGTCATGTGCATTGAAAGACTACTGCATGTAAATGTAAGGGTTGTTGTGCAGTGTAAGAGCTGTATGTATCGATATGCTAGTGCTTATAATATGTCAGGGCTGTGGTGCACTTTAAGAGCTGTAATCTATATTGATATACTAGTGTATATAACATGTCAGGGCTGTGGAGTGCTGTAAGACCTGTGTGTATCGATACACTAGTGCATGTAACATGTCAGGGTTGTGGAAAGCTGTAAGACAGGTGTGTATCGATACACTATTGCATGTAACATGTCAGGGTTATTTTGCAGTGTAAAAGCTGTGTGTATTATTAGTGTATGTAACATATCAGGGTAGTGGTGCACTGTAGGAGCCATGAGTATTAATATACTAGTGCATGCAAAATGTCACGGTTATGGGGCTATGTAAGACCTGTGTGTATTGATATACTAATGCATGCAACATGTCAGGATTGTGGTACATTGTAGAAGCTGTGTGTTGACTGACATACTAGTGGTAAGAGCAGTATGTATCGATATATTAGTGCATGTGACATGTTAGGGCTGTGGTTCATTGTAAGATGTGTGTGTGTAATGATGTACTAGTAAAACCGCCACCCATTTCTTGGGGCACTCTCGCGCCGTGTACACTGTCTTCTCCTGGAGCATGCACCAGTCCATGTCCTTTTTCCAGGAGTTGAATTTTGGAGGCAGTACTGCCCCACAGCCTAACAATGTTGCGCTTCGCCACTGCCTGTCCTAGCAACGCCCATAGCTTCCCTTTCGCTGGCAGGTCTGTGGGCTCCGAGATGTTTAAAAGGCACCTCTTCGCCTCCATACGCAGTTACACCCCCCACACTTCTTGCATACAGCGGAGTACTCGTTTCCAGTAGATCTGTACCACAGGGCATTCCCAGATTATGTGGATGAAAGTTCCCACCTCCCCACATCCCCTCCTGCAGAGTCCCTCTTCACTACGACCCATCAGCTTCAGTCTAGTGCCAGAGATGTATACCCGGTGAAGAATTCTGAGCTGGATATGTCTGAGCCTGGCCAATATTGCCACTTCCTTAGGGGAAGCAAGCGCACTTCTCTACTCCTCTTCATCTATTTCTAATCCATCAGCCTCCCATTTTCCTTTGCGAGCTAGTAACGGGTCTGGAGAGTTGTTAATGAGTTTTTTATATGTGAGGGAAATTGCATGTTCTGGGAGGTGCCCATCTAATAGTCTATCCTCCAAGGGGGAAGATTTTGAGGGTTGGGTTCCCGGGGGGATATTCTTCTGAAGGGAGTGCCTAGCCTGCAGGTATCGGATGTATTCTGTCTGTGCCAGTTCGTACCCTCGTTGGAGTGAGGCGAATGGCGTAACTCCGTCCAGACCCCATAAGTCCTTAACGTGGGAGATGCTTATTAGATCCCAGTTGCGGAACCCTTTGATTTCCCAGCCTCTCTGAGACCCATAGTGGGGTAGCCATTGTAAGAGTATTGGCCCATCCCAGTTTGTGCTGGACAATATGCCATAGTTGGACCGAGTGCTATGTTGGCCCCGTGAGTGAGTATCTACCAGGCTTTGAATAAAGCGCTGCCTCAAAGTTCCCGCCAGGTATGAGCCACCAGTCTAGTCCGTATCCCGGGTCGTTTCCATCACAATAGGTGCCTTGGTTGATGGTCGAGAGGTGTGTGGCCCAATAATACTTACGGATGTCCAGGAGCACTATGCCCCCATCAAACCATCCCAGTGTCAATTTCTGTAGGGATATTCTGGGTGTACCGGCCCAAAGTAGATCACTTTGTGCGGCCTCGACGGACGCAAAGTATGACTGCGGGACCAAGTCAGGGTAGTTTTGTAGGGTGCATAGGAATCTTGGCAGCGCCATCATTTTAAAAAGTGCCGCTCGGCCCAGTAGGGACAGCGGGAGCTTCTGCCAGGTTGCGGAGTCACGTTTAAACTGTTGTAGGGGCGGCAGACGATTTCTCTCGTACATAATGGCTGTGTCTTTAGAAATGAAGATTCACAAGTACTTAAACCCATCCGTGGCCACCTTAATCAGGCAGTCCCGAGGAACCACCAGGGTGTCGCCATGTAGGACATACAATAAGGATTTACTCCAATTAATACTATATCCTGAGTTCCTCCCTAAACTGGTGAAGATGTCCAGGGCCACCATGAGGGACCTTCGAGGTCTCGAGAGATAGATGAGGATGTCGTCCGCATAGAGCGATATCCTATCCTCCCAGCCGTCGGCCCATCGGAGCCCCTTCAGAGAAACATCCTGTCTGATCCAGGCAGTGAGTGGTTCCAGAGATAGGGCATATAGCAAAGGTGAGAGGGGACATCCCTGTCGCGTCCCTCTTCCTAATGCAAAAGACTCAGAGGTTTTGTTATTAACTGTGACCTGGGCCAGGGGCTCAGACTAAAGGAGGCGCACCCAGCCGACAAAGCTTGGGCCAAAGCCCAATTTCTGAAGGACTGCCATCATGTAGGGCCACTCAAGCGTGTCGAATGCCATTGTGGCGTCTAGTGACACCACAACCGCATTCTCTTGGATAGTATGACATCGCCCCATCACTCCATTAAGACGACGGTGGTTGAGCGCGGTTGCGGTGGGGCATAAAGCCCGATTGGTCCGGTGGACCAGTGTATGCAAAACTAGCTTGAGCCTGTTGGCGAGGACCTTGGCCAGTATTTTGGGCTCCACATTTAGTAAAGATATGGGCCTGTAGGAGGCACAGGAATCTCTCGACTTTCCCTCTTTTGGGATGGTCACGATTGTGGCGATGCGTTGATCTTGCGGTAAAACTCCCTTCTCCTTACTTTCCTCGAACATACGTTTTAGGGACGGGCTAAGGCCATCCGGTTTGATCTTGTACAGCTCGATCGAAAGACTGTTGGGCCCGAGGGCTTTACCCGGGCGAAGATCCCTAATAGCCCGCCCCAGCTCATCTATGGTAAGTGGCGCCTCCAAAGTGTGTCGCTCAGCCTCCGAGAGAGCAGGCATCCAAATGTCAGCCAGTAAGGCGACAGAGTCCTCCTCCGGCCGGTCAGACCCTCTACTATACACCTTCTGGAAGTGCTGTGCAAATTCCCAGACTATCTCATGGGGTTCCGTGATAACGGCTCCTGACTCAGTCATAAGCTCGGCCACTACTCTCTGTGCCTGCTGTTTTTTGTCGAGCCAGGCAATGAGCTTACCCGCTTTATCGCCTTGGTCGTATATTCTGCCCTCCATGTCTCTCGCTAAAGTCTTAGCGGCGTTTGTGGCCAAGGCCCTATATTCCGCCGCTTTGAGTTGCATCCGGTGGATAGTCCCTGGGTCGCCGTCAGTCTGCGCCACCTTTTCCAACCCGATAGGATCACTCTCAGTAGCTATCAATCAATCAATCAATCAATCATAACATTTGTATAGCGCACTACTCACCCGGAAGGGTCTCAAGGCGCTTGGGGGAAAGGGTCCGCTATTGCTCGAACAGCCAGGTCTTGAGTTGTCTCCTGAAGGCGAGATGGTCCTGGGTCAGCCGGAGGTGGATGGGGAGGGAGTTCCATGTCTTGGCCGCCAGGTAGGAGAAGGATCTTCCTCCGGCGGTGGCTCTTCGGATGCGTGGTACGGCGGCGAGGGCGAGGCTTGTTGAACGTAGCTGGCGGGTGGGCGTGTAGAAGGTCAGGTGGTCGTTGAGGTACTTGGGGCCCAGGTCGTGGAGAGACTTGTGTGCGTGGGTGAGGAGCCTGAACGTGATCCTCTTGCTGACGGGGAGCCAGTGTAGGTCCCTCAGGTGGCCGGAGATGTGGCTGCGTCGGGGGATGTCCAGGATGAGTCGGGCGGAGGCGTTCTGGATGCTTCGGAGTCTTTTCTGTAGCTTGGCTGTGGTTCCCGCATAGAGGGTGTTCCCGTAGTCCAGTCGGCGGGTGACGAGTGCCTGGGTGACCGTCTTCCTGGTTTCGGTCGGGATCCATCTGAAGATCTTGCGGAGCATGCGTAGGGTGTTGAAGCATGATGAGGAGACGGCGTTGACTTGTCTGGTCATCGAGAGGGAGGAGTCCAGGATGAAGCCCAGGTTGCGTGCGTGGTCTGTTGGCTTGGGAGTGGTGCCCAGGGCGGGGGGCCACCAGGAGTCATCCCAGGCAGAGGGCGATGGTCCCAGGATGAGGACTTCCGTCTTGTCTGAGTTCAGTTTCAGGCGGCTGTTCTTCATCCACTCGGCGACGTCTTTCATCCCTTCGCGTAGGCTTGTTCTGGCGGTGGCGGGGTCTCTGGTGAGCGAGAGGATCAGTTGGGTGTCGTCGGCGTAGGAGTTGATGTTGAGGTTGTGTTGGCGTGCGATGGCTGCAAGAGGTCTCATGTAGACGTTGAAGAGGGTGGGGCTGAGTGATGATCCTTGCGGTACGCCACAGATGACTTCGGTGGCCTCGGATTGAAACGGGGGGAGGCGGACTCTCTGTGTTCTTCCGGCGAGGAATGAGATGATCCATTCCAGTGCCTTCTCTTGGATACCGATGTTGCTGAGGCGTTGGACTAGGGTGCGGTGGCAGACAGTGTCGAATGCTGCAGAGAGGTCCAGGAGGATGAGGGCCGCTGTTTCCCCATTGTCGAGCAGGGTTCTGATGTCGTCGGTGGCTGCGATGAAGGCGGTCTCGGTGCTGTGGTTGGCTCGGAAACCGGACTGCGATGGGTCGAGGGATCCGTTCGTCTCGAGGAAGGCGGCAAGCTGTCTGTTGATGGTCTTCTCGATGACTTTGGCAGGAAAAGGGAGGAGCGAGATGGGGCGGAAGTTCTTGAGGTCGGTGGGGTCCGCTGTTGGTTTCTTCAGTAGGGCGCTGAGCTCGGCATGCTTCCAGCTCTCCGGGAAGGTGGCGGTGTTGAAGGAGGTGTTAACGACGTCCCGGAGATGGGGTGCGATGATGGAGTCGGCCTTGTTGAAGACGTGGTGGGGGCAGGGGTCGGTTGAAGATCCGGAGTGGATGGTGTTCATCGTGTGGGCTGTGTATTCGGTGGTCACCGTGGTCCAGGTGCGGAGGGTGGCAGTGGGGGGCGTTGGTTCGACGGTTGGGTGCGTGGATGGTGCGCCGAAGCTGTTGTGGATGTCGGCTATCTTGCGGTGGAAGAACGAGGCGAGTGAGTCGCAGAGATCTTGTGAAGGAGTGATGTTGTTGTTGCCGGTGCAGGGGTTGGAGAACTCCTTGACGATGCTGAAGAGTTCCTTGCTGTCGTGGGCGTTGTTGTCCAGTCGTTCCTTCAGTGATGTCTTCTTGGTGGCGCGGATAAGCTGGTGGTGCTTGCGGGTGGCGTGTTTGAGGGCGGTCATGTTGTCTGTGGTCTGGTCAAGAAGCCAGGCTTTCTCGAGGGTGCGGCAGTTCTTCTTGGAGTCCTTGAGTTCGTCGGTGAACCAGGAGGCTTTCTTGCTTCTGGGTCTGCTGGGAGGGTTCTTCAGTGGCGCGAGGTCGTCGGCGCAGGCGGTCAGCCACTGCGTGAAGTTGCGGGCTGCTTCGTTGGGGTCCGTTGGACCGTTAATAGCGATTAAGGAATCGCAAAATGCAATGTATGTAGGAATTGAAATATTGATTGCGGTTCCTTAATATTCCTTAATTGTGAATCGCAAATCGCGATTCGCAATTAAGGAATACCTTCCCATTCATTCCTATGGGCTAGGAGGTCCATAGGAATGAATGGGAAGACATTCTCAATTTGCGATTCGCAATTACAGAATCGCAAATTGAGAATGCAATTTCAAGGGTGTCAAAAGGACACCCTGCTGCACCCCCGAAATATTTATGTATACACATGTGGCGGGTGGGTTCTGGCTGAGGGAGTTGGTGAGCTGCTCGGCGGTGATCTTGTTCCAGCTTCTGTGAGGAACCTGTTGCGGGTGGTGGTGGGTCGTGGTTCTTTTGAAGCTGAAGTGGACACAGCTGTGGTCGGTCCAGTGAAGTCCGGTGGAGTGGCTGAAGGTGATGTGCTTGCTGGAAGAGAAGACGGGATCAAGCGTGTGTCCGGCGTAGTGGGTGGGGGTGTTGACCAGTTGCTTGAGTCCGAGGTTGGCGAGGTTGTCCAGTAGGGCGGCGGTGTTGCGGTCCTTGAGGTTCTCCAGGTGGAAGTTGAGGTCCCCTAGGAGGATGTAGTCAGCGGAGGGGAGGGCGTGCGGGCTGATGAAGTCCGTGATGTCTTCGCTGAATTGTGTGCGTGGTCCCGGGGGTCTGTAGACGAGGGTGCCTCTGAGGGTCGTCTTCGGGTCGGTGTGTATCTGGAAGTGGAGGTGCTCGGCGGTGGGGAAGGTGTCGTTGGAGTCGGTCGTGATGCGGATGGTGTTCTTGTGTACGATGGCGATGCCTCCTCCAGTCTGGTTGACGCGGTCTCTCCGGGTGATCTTGTATCCGTCTGGGATGGCGATGGCGATGTCTGGTGCAGAGGAGGCGTTCATCCAGGTTTCTGTGAGGAAGGCGACGTCTGGTGAGGCTGTGTCGAGCAGGCTCCAAAGTTTGATGGCGTGTCTGTGGATGGAGCGGGTGTTGAGCAGGATGCACTTGAGGTGGCTGTTGTTGGTGCTTGGCTAGGTGGCTGCGGTGCAGGTCCGGAGGCAGGTGAACTTGCAGGCTTGGCAGGTGAAGGGTCCGTGGGTGCATCTCGGGGTGGCTCGGTAGCAGGCGGGGTTCCGTCCGGTGTTGAGTGCGGTGAGGGAGGCGGCGTCGTAGGTCAGTCGGGTGGTCTTGCCTCGGCGGGGGCCAGGGGTCCTGGCGCTGGGCGTGGGCCAGGCGCGGACGGGCGCAGACGGGCTTGCCTTTGGTGCGCCTTCGGCGCACAATCGGCGTGCCCGCTGCGAGTCAACGCTGCGCGTGCGTGTGGGCGGCATAAGTATGGAGCCGGGAGGGAGGAGCAGCTGGGTAGCAGGAGCGGGGCGGCGAATGGGCAGGAGGGGGGTGGGGCCGCAGGGAGGCAGCGGCGGGAAAGTGGCGGCTCAGCAGCGGCTGGGGCGTCCTGGGCAGCAAGCGAGGTAGAAGCGGCACAAAGAGCTAGGCAGGAGTCGGCAGGAAGCAGCGGTGAGTGGGGGCGACCTCGCCTGGTAACAGGCTCAGCGGTCGCTCCCTACCCCTCTTGCGTGGTCCCCTTAAGTAAGGAGCCGGGAGGGAGGAGCAGCTGGGTGGCGGAAGCGGGGCGGCGAATGGGCAGGAGGGGGGCGGGCCGCAGGGAGTCAGCGGCGGGAAAGTGGCGGCTCAGCGGCGGCTGGGGCGTCCTGGGCAGCAAGCGAGGTAGAAGCGGCACAAAGAGCGAGGCAGGAGTCGGCAGGAAGCAGCGGTGAGTGGGGGCGACCTCGCCTGATAACAGGCTCAGCGGTCGCTCCCTACCCCTCGTGCGTGGTCCCCTTAAGTAAGGAGCCGGGAGGGAGGAGCAGCTGGGTGGCGGGAGCGGGGCGGCGAATGGGCAGGAGGGGGGCGGGGCCGCAGGGAGTCGGCGGCGGGAAAGTGGCGGCTCAGCGGCGGCTGGGGCGTCCTGGGCAGCAAGCGAGGTAGAAGCGGCACAAAGAGCGAGGCAGGAGTCTGCAGGAAGCAGCGGTGAGTGGGGGCGACCTCGCCTGGTAACAGGCTCAGCGGTCGAGCAGAGCTACCATCTGCGCCTCCCTTTCCTTGCGCCGGCCAGCGATAGCAGATACGGCCTCCCCCCTGAGGACGGTCTTGAAGGCCTCCCACAGCACTACCGAGGATTCTACAGAGCCGTCATTACTCCCAAAGTATTGGTCAATCGAAAGAGTTAGCGTCTTTCTCATTTCTTCGCTACGAAGGTACCAGGCGTTGATCAGTGCAATACACCCTTCCCGCCGATCACCGATTATGAGGTGGGCCAACAGCGGGGAATGATCTGAAATGCCCCTCGCTAAGTGTGTGACTTCCTGAATCGTTGTGCCATGCTGCATAGGTGCCAGAATGTAATCTAAGCGTGAGAAAGAGTGATGTGGGCCTGAGAAGAAGGTATATTGTTTGTCCATCGGGTGCCTGAGACGCCAGAGATCAGCCAGGCCAAACGCCTCAAGGAAATCCACCAGCCACAGGCGCCCCACCGGCATATCCCTAGGTGGGTGTCTATCAAGGTCTCCTAATACCACTGCATTAAAGTCGCCCCCCACTAGGAGTTGTCCTTCCAGAAGGGAAAGGAGAAGCCTGCCCAGGTCTTGATATGATTGAGTTTGGAGACCCAGCGGGATATAGGTCGATACCAGGTTTAGCCTACGCCCCTCCCACTTTCCCCGAAACGGCCGCAAAGCGCCCCTGTGGATCAGATTCTGTATGGTCAATGACGAGGGGGAGGCCACGACGGAGAAGGATTCCCACCCCCCTGGACCCAGAGGTAAACTGGAGTGAATAGCCAAAGAGTACCCCCATCTATTCAGCACGTGGCACGTGTTGCCCAACAAGTGAGTCTCCTGCAACAGTTCAACATCTGGGAGGTGCCGTTTAACAAATTGCAATACAATGGTTCTTTTAACCTTGTCCCCCAACCCGTTGACGTTCCAGCTCAGTATCTTGTATCCCACTTCCTAGCCATACCCACTCTTTACTGGAAAAACAGCCCTGTGTGAACTGGTACAATGCTTGACTGTGTCATGACATTTCTGATGTGACCAAACCAAACTTCTCCCACAGTCCCCAACCGTCCCCCACCCCCCCTCAACTGCACCCCCAACACCCCCCATCCCGCACCCCCAACACCCCCATCCCCAAAACACCAGCCTCCCCCACTCCCCCCTTCCACCACATGACTCTCATCTCCCCATGCCCCCTTTCCCTGCATCCCTGCTCCATAGGTTCTGAACTACCCACATCCCCAATTATCAGAGCGCCTGTCGCCCAAACCCAACCCGGGAATGAGGAAACCTACCCCTCCGGAAGAACTCCTGAAAGGGGGATGAGTGCATCGGCCCCAGCTCCAGCCGCCTCCCGAATCCACCCCCCTATGCACAAACCGCTTACACCCAGGTGCACACCCCTAAGTAGTTGTTTACAGTCACAACAGTTAGTGTCCTGCCGTAAACAGTTCAGGGCCACTTCCCCCTCAGAGTACCAAAGCAGCCCATAGAAGACAGGCCCCAAATGTATGGGCTCATGTCATTATATCTTACTGTTCTAAGAGGTCAAGTGCCCATGTATGTCTCTAGTCACCAACAGCATCCCGAAGAGACCCCCATTTTGGGCTGGCAGACCTCGATTGCCAGGAGCGCTGACTCTGGGCGTCCGCTGCCGACCCTCCAGCCGTAGATCCCGGCGATGTCGCCTGGTTATCTCTCCAGCTCCCTGCCTCCGTTCAAACTCACGTCTGCGACGACTCCTTCTCCAACCAGTCCTGTACATCCGACGGCGTGGTGAAAAACAGGGACTTCCCCCCCGTGATAACCTTCAGTTTGGCTGGGAAGAACATCATATATTTTAGTCCCCTCTCTCGAAGCGCTGCCTTCACGCCCGCCAATGTACGCCTCTCCCTCTGGACCTGAAGCAAGAAGTCAGGGAAGAAACGAATGGTGGCGTTCTTGTGTTTCAGGTCCCCCATTTGTCTTGCTGTCTGAAGGATGGCGTCTCTATCCCTGTAATTCAGGAGCTTCGCGATGATTGTCCTTGGTGGCGCACCCGGTTTGGGTTTTGGGACCAGCATGCGGTGGGCTCGTTTGATCGTAAAAATACTAGACAGGCGCTTGGGCTTGAGGTGGGCAAGACTGAGGTCCTCCAGGAAGAGCTCAACACTCGGCCCCTCCATTCATTCCAGCACTCCCACCACGTGTATGTTGCTCCTGCGGGCCCTCCCTTCCTGATCCTCCAGTTTGAGGGCCATCTGTTTGTGTTGAGAGACCAGATCGTTGACCCGTTGTTCCAAAGTTTTTGAGGTGGCCTGCAACGCTCGGATATCTGACTCATTCACCTTTGCTTTTTCTGTGGTCTTGCCCAGATCCGTTCGGAGTAGATTGACCTAGATGGATATTTTGTCCATTTTAGTCTCAAGATTAGGGCCCAAAGTTTGTATCGCCGACATTATGGAGGCCAGGGACGATTCCTTCGGATCTGCAGGTTCCTCAGACCGCTTGCCGGCTTGCCCCCATCCCACCGGGACCGCATATTTATCCAGCTTGTTGGTTTGGGAGGCCGTAGTTGATTTAGGCCTCATCGCGGCAGCTCGTGCGCGTCAAAGTGCGCACCGTGGGCCTCAACCTGCTCAGGCGGTGTCGTCGCAGCCGAGCTACCCGGCTCTGCTTCCCGGGTGACCCCCCTCCCCGCTCCCTGGGGGGGGCGCCTCGCAGCTGTCCACTATATACTGTTCGGGTTTGGTGGTGAAGGCAAGGCGCGAATTCTATCGCGCCTGGAGTGCCCCACCCGGTCGGGTATCAGTGTCCACCCCGACCAGTGTAGTCCCGGGCTGATCAATCTTGGCCAAGGCATCCTGCTCGTCTCCTTTGCTCCCCGGCCCTCCTGCAGCCCTCAGCGCTCGAACAGGCCTTCCACGGTATACGTTCTCCACTCCTGTCCTATCGCAGGACAGGGCCTCCTCACTTCAAGGGCAGGGTCCAGCCACTGCAGCACGCCCCACACCGTCTCTGTGTTACGATGCGCACCGGTCGTTACCTTCAATTATGCCCCTGTGCCCGGGGCATTCGCCTCGCCTACCGGTGTCTTCATGTGGGCCCAGGTGTTATCAATGGTGCGGCAAGGTCGAGTCTCCCAGCATGGCCCCGCAGTTGCTTGGTCTTCGCCTTCTCTACTGGCCCACTGTTTGTCTTTCCGGGGGTATTGCCCCCCCCCCGACACCGCCGGAGCAGTGCCGCTGCCCCCGAGCCACAGTCCAGCCCGCTGGAAGGTCAAGGAGATTCCCTGGGGTCCACTCTCACTCACGGACCCCCTGCGCCGATAGTTTCTCACAGGCGCTGCCGCCAAGCAGGCCCCCATTTTCAAAAATGGGGTAGCCCAATCAGTCAAGGACCTGGGTAATATGCGATAAGAAAAACAATGGTCCTAGACCTCAATTTAATACTGTCCCAGTCAATACTTAGCTACTCAATCAAACAATTATTTGGAGCATAGAATACATCAGCAGCTCAATCTAATAAATACTATACTAGATCAAAAAACAACAACAGCAACGGACGTACTTATTACCAAGCAATTTTAATTCATTGCGTATCCAGTATGTTCATTTCTTATTGTTCATAAACGAACAGTGTATAGGTACTAATTCAATACTGTCAATAAATCAAAAAATATGAAATTGGTGAATATGCCCCAAGGAGGAACGTGCATAGGTAGAAGTGATCAGAGATGATTTAGGTGTTATAGAAGAGATAAAGAAAAGATCAGAAAATAGTGACTTTTTTTTTAAAATACAATTTTTAGAAGCACAATGGATCGGTTTGAATTCACCGTCCAATTGGTCACCCGGCCATTGTATTATGTATATGTGGAATTTTTACAAATGCAAATAATCGGACATGGGTTGCAAAATAAGCACGTCAATGTTGGGGATCAATCCAGGTCCGGGTGAAGTAAAAAAATGGGCGTCGATGTTTCGACTCATCTAATTGCCCGACGGGTAGATTACACCTCGGCCGTGCAAGTCTTCATCAGGACAATAGGGGGAAGGGCAATATCACCAAAGCTTGGTAATCTTGAAGTCCCCATATGAGAAGAAAGGAGAAATTTTCAACCGTGTGTGGGCTCTCTCACACAGGGGGGGGTGTATAATTTCACCTATTAATATCAAATTAAGCTCAGTGGGTATGTTAATCTGTCCCCAAGCTCTCTTGCACACATGGCACCCTCGTGCCCACTAGTGGCTTGGATTCCATGCACGTTGGAAAAGGCGTCCGTCACATCCAAACGCCGGCAGTTGGATGAAATAAGGAATCCTTCGAGTAGAAGGTTGAACCCCTTGAATTGAGATGTCCCGCTATAGTGGAGTGATGGCCATTAATTAATTATATTTCGGAACGCGGGGATTTGCTCCTGTTTAAGGTATATTGGTGTGACGGACGCCTTTTCCAACGTACACGGAATCCAAGCCACTAGTTGGCACGAGGGTGCCATAGCGGGTCTCTGGGGCTCCCACAGCAGCGTGTTTGAGTGCACCTTGGGGCGGATATGTGACGGATGGCAAGGGGGAAAGCAAGGGGGAAAGCTCGGTCACGGCGGAGCTCCCCTTCTAGGCGGCCATCTTCGCTGGCGCCCAGCCACGCCCCCCTACAATGAGAGTTTTGTTGCCTTGTAAGAGCTGTGTGTATTGATATACTAATTATTGTACCATGTCAGAGTTGTGGTGCACTGAAAAAGCCATGTGTATTGATAATACTAGTGAATGCATGTAACATGCCAGGGTTGTGGGGCATTGCAAGATATGTGTGTACTGATTATACTAGTGTGTGTAACATGTCAGTGTTATGGTGCAGTGTAAGATTTGTGTGCATTGACATACTAATGTATGAAGTATGACAGTGTTGTGGTGCACTGTAAGACCCTTGTGTATTGATTATACTAGTGCATGTAACATATCAGGATTATGGTGCTACAGGAGCCATGTGTATTGATATACAAGTGCATGTAACATGATAGGGTTGTGGTGCATTGTAAAAGCTGTGTGTATCGAGATTCTGGTGCATGCAGCATGCAACGGTTGTGGAACATTCTGAGCTGTGTGTAATGACATACTAGTGTACATAACATGTCAGTGTTGTGGTGCACTGTAGTAATGATATACTAGTGAATGCGACATTTCTGGGTTGTGGTGCACTGTAAGACCTGTGTGTATTGATTATACTAGTGCATATAACATGTCAGGGTTGAGGGAAACTGTAGGAGCTGTTTGTTTTGATATACTAGTGCATGTAAACTGTCAGGATTGTGGTGCACTGTAAGACCTGTATGTATCAATATACTTGTGCATATTACATGCCAGGGTTGTAGTGCACTGTAGGACCCTGTGCATCGATATACTAGTGAATGTAACATGTTAGGATTGTGGTGATCTGTAAGTGTAGTGTGTATCGATATACTTGTGAATGTAACATGTTAGGGTTGTGGTGATCTATAAGCGTAGTGTGTATCGATATACTAGCGCCTGCTTTCAATCACTTTAACCCAGAATTATCTTGTGTCTGTTTCACCCCCCCCCCAAGTAAAATGGATTTAGAAATGATTAGCGAATTAAGTCATGTGAATTCCAGGTAGCACATAATCCTGTGCTAATGGGCTGAAGCTGACAACAGCACATCTGTGTTACATGTCATCTGTACTAAAGCCACCTGATGGGTTGTTTTCAAAAGCCTGTTTTATTAACGCCATCATCACCACCAATACCACCACCGCCAATACCACCACCTCCACCAATACGACCACCACCAATACCACCACCAATGCCACCACCGCCAATACCACCACCACTAACACCACCACCATCAACACCACCAATACCACTATCACCACCACCACCAATACCACCAATATCACTACCACCAATACCACTACCACCAATAACACTACCACAAATACCACCACCAATACCATCACTACCAATACCATCACCAATACCACCACCACTAAAACCACCACCAATACCAATACCAACACTACCAATACCACCACCACCACTAATACTACCACCAACAATATCCCCACCAATAGCACCACCACCAATACTGCCACCACCAAAACCAGTACCACCACCACTAATACCAATACCGCCACCACCAATACCACCAACACTAATGCCACCAATGCCCCCACCACCCCCACCAATAACACCACCACCAATACCAGCACCACTAATACCACCACCACCAATACCACCATCACCAATACCACCATCACCAATACCACCAATACTACCACCACAAATACCAATACCACCACCTCAGTGCCTCTCGCTCACTAGTAATAGCAGGGGCACTGTATGAGGCTGGAGCCGAGACCAACACTCCCTCCCTCCATGCCTGCCATAAAGCACAGCCCGCCCTGCACCAGGAGGTGAAGCCATGGCCCTACTACAGTTTCAAGTAGTGGGGGGCTAATTCTTCCAGCAATAGGCAGAGTGGAGATGCACCAATATCATTACCACCAATACCATCACTACCAATACCAGGGGTGAAAAAACAACAAAGCCTCATTAACAAGTAAACAGTCTTTTAAAGACCTGTGAAGTATGGGTGCCAGACCAGCCAGCCTACAGTAGCTCAAAATCTGTGTGTGCGCCCCGTAAGCTGTCTCAGCCCGGGCTGACACACACAGCGGGGTGGGGGGGGGGAGGGGGGTGGTTTGAAGCCCTTTGAGCACTATGGGGGTTGCGCGCCTGATTGCAAATGCTTGTTGCTCCTGGAGTGGGTTGTGTCCGCTGTATGACGTGCTGCTTCCGGGGTGTGGAATGGATTTTGTCTCTAGCGCATTCAGACAGTGGTTTTGTAATGAACACAGAAGTGTTGTGCTGTTCTGAGATATGATTTAAAGACACTTTCCTTTTCTTTGTTCAATGCGTGTGGGAACTAGGCTTCAAACACAGCCTATCGTTCACCTGCGAACGACTGACCCCTTTTAATAGGAGGGTATACTAAAATCTGCATTATTTCACACATGCAGAAAAATTCACGCCGGGATTTCTGACACACTGATCTGACAGCATTCAAAGCAGTGCAGTGCGGGTTGGCTGTTCCATCGCCAATAAAAAGTATTTTAATTTATAAAACATGCGAAGGGCTTCGCAGCATAAAGTGAGCAGAATGCACCTGACACCTATGGGTTCAGAGGGTAGAACAGTGCAACGGCTCCAGGTTTAGAAGGTGCTCCTTTTTTGACATTTGATAATCCTAAAATTATGAACAGGGGCCTCCGGTGCTGCCACCTCCTTCTCTACGCCCACAGGTGGTACTGCGTCCTGTGTGGCCTGTGCCTGTACACGACCCTGTGTAATTTCATATTGATTAATGAGTGTGGCCTCTGGATGCAGTTATCAATAATCTCCTCGTACTCTGTTTTCAAATCAATAGAGATCTCATTGGGGTTAATTAGCCAACGATTGAGGATGGGAGAGCGGGGCCTGCCCTCTTCTCCTTTTTTAATTGCTGGCTAAATCAAGCTCTTGCCAACAAATCTGAGATTTCCACCCTTTCTGCTCCCTCTCCAAGGTACTTAGCAGCTGCTGCCTCTTTTCATAACACAGAGGACCAGTCCTTATTGGTTCCCAAACCCTCTCTTCACTCTAGGAAAAGTGGAACCGGGCTGCTGTTCTAACCCCTTAATCCAAGCTCTCTTCTCCTTCTCCCTCACGTTTGCTTTTCTATCATCCTCCATCCGTGTGCGGTGTAGTGTGTTGAATCCATATCTTAGTATGACTTGCATTCATTATGAATATTAGACCCTGCAAATGCCTATTGAGCACCAAAGTACTCATTTATGACAGGTTTTTGGGCAACAATTGTAGTTGTGCTATTTATCGTACCTGATACATTCTGATGCTTGCCCTATTGCGTTTTAATGGGCGTGAAAAATAACATAACCTCCTCCATGATCAGGGTTTTGACTATCAGCCAAGTTTCTTAATGGCGATGACAAGCACTGCAGGTGCTTCACAAGTGACAAATACCCAAGTGTATTGATGACACCAACAATCAACACACATCATCAAACATCCTCGGCGCTCCTCCTCTGGCACTTCTGGAGCAGCTGGATATCATTCTTATAAGGGTTAAGATAATATATCATCCTTTCATTAACTTAATCAATGTTGCAATGCTTATCCACAAAACAGTGTTGCAGGAATGGGACCCCTGTGTCCACTAACACAAAAAAAAAGCATTGGCGAAACCGATCCTTTGTTTTCTTTTTAAGAGTAAAACAATTGTATGTTTTACTAGCTCACGGCACAGCAAAAGCATGGGTAGCAGCAGAGGAAGCTTCCCCAGTACACACCCCAGAGGTGATCCACAGGTTCTTGTAGGCACACATCTTCAAAACCAAATGCATCATCTACTCAAGTCTAATAAGTTTACACCAGTTGCTAATCTAGATTCATAAAATTACCCTATGACTGAGGATGCCATGAATTTCCCCAACCCCAATTTGTGTGTTTTTGTTAACGCATCTTTCCCTGTGATTAAGATGTTCCTATACTGTGATGTAGGACCTGTCCTTTTTTTGCAGGGTTATCCCCAAATGTTTTGCCTTCTTCCTCCTATTTTTCTGACTCTCTTTTTGTTTGGCTTTAGCACTCTGGACACTTTACCACTGGTAAACAGTGCTAAAGTGCATGTGCTCTCTCGCTTAAAACATGATTTGAGTGATTTACACCCATTTGGCATATTTGATTTGCACATAAGTCCTCTGTAGAGCACTGTACTATATACCCAGAGCCTGTAAATTAAATGCTAATAGTGGGCTCTGTATCGCTGTTTGTGCCACCCACAGAAGGAGCCTTTCAAACCTGTCTCAGGCCTGCAAGAGCAGGGCCTGCATGCACAGTTTACTGCCACCTTGACTAGGTATTCAAAGCTATTTGCAAGCCTTAACTCCCTTTTACTAGGATGCTGCATCCTGATGCAGCTGGTTATACATATTGCTCGACTGTCCATGGGTCGTTTTCCAGACTAGACCACATTTTTATCACCAGGGAACACATGCATTGGCTGGTCGGGTCAAAAATCCTGCCCAGAGGCCTGTCAGATCACTCATCTGTTCAGCTACAGTTAGGGATAGGCCCCATAAGGTCTCCGATTCAATGCTGACTGTCGCCCTGGCACCTACACAACCCAAGCTATAAAACCATTCTACATAAAGCCCTGCTAGAATACTTCTCCTTAAGCGAGGAGACAGCAGGATCTGCCACTACCTTGTGCGAAGCCATGAAGCCAACCATTCGGGGCTTCGACATTAGTCATAACACCACAACCAAGCACCAGAATAAGCAGAACTTAATACAACTCGAAGGCCAGATCATACAAATTGAGGTACTGGCACAGGAGCGTAATGGCGATAGTGCCGTTTGACAAATAGGAACACTGCAGAGAAGATATCAAAGCATTCATCTAGACGAGGCCAAACATATATGGCAGGCGACATAAAGCAGGATTTACCAATGGGGTCATAAATCCGGGAAACTCCTACACCGGCTCTGCCAATTCCCCCTAAAACCAGTTCAGAGGGGACAGAGCTTGCCTGGCTCCAAGATGGCCGCAAGTTAGAGAAACTCTGCTGGCCTGGACACTATCCTATACACAATCCTCATTCCCACTTGAGATTTACTCATTTTACAACAGCGGAGAGGACGACTTTACGCCCTCTAAGGTGCCGAATTAACTTCTGGACGCCTGCCTGAGGCACGCCTTCCAGCAGCTACCGGCGTATCTCTGTTGCCGCTGTTGAGGTCCATGGTAAGTGTGCTGATTGCAGCGGGGGCGGCTAATTTTTGCTGCTGCCGCAGGGGTCTTGTGGTAGATAAAATATTACCCTGGCAGAATTTCTAGGCATTAACAAAGTATCATGCATCAAATGAGAGACAGGATCCGTGGTGTCCAAGTTAAATGGGCTTTATTCCAATAACTCGAGTCAAAGGGAGAATCAGTTCCGTCACCACAGAGGTTCAGGAAGGGTCTTCTAACATTTAATAACAATGAACAGAATATATACATTTTACTCCTTGTACATAGGGCGGAGCGCTCCAGGCAGAGCAAGAAAGAAAGAGATAAGAGCATGTGGGCGTACATGAGGGTGTGTACTTCGATGAGTCATAGGTAGGTGATAGGTAGGTGTCATAGGTGGGTGGGTACTTAGAGGAGGAGTTTGCATGACCAGCTCGAACTTTGTCCTACTTGTGTGCAACATGAGCATGACGTGCAATTGACGTGTAACTGGGAGGAGAGCTGACTTTCAGTCTAGAAGAGAGATCTCTTGTGTCAGGGCGACCAGCACATCTAGTACTAACTGATATCTTGAGTCAGGGGATGTATTATCTGAAGCAAAGGTTGCTCGTCACTAAATGACAGAAAGGGCATATTTATTCATTCGTTGCATGAGCTTTCTATGGATGCAAGCACTGTAATCCACTTAAACAGAGACAGAATGGCTGGGCCCTATCTATGTAGATGGGTTCTGTGTACCTTCTTCACCAGACTGAAATGTGATTCTGTAAAGCAAACAGATAACTGTTATTCATAATACTGTCTTGGCAGGCCTTACTGGGCTTCTTGCGGCTTTCAGTGTGTCAGGAGTCATGAAAACATTAATTCAGGGACTGGTGGTTCAATCTGAACCACAAAAAGGGTTCAGTACGATATTTATTTAAAAGTGCACAATGTAAAATACATGGGCCTTATGCTACCTTAACGTTTGGGAGACTTTGATGACTGGCATTTCTAATGCAGGACATGATTGCAGGGGCCTAGTGATTCAGGCCACTACAAGGAAATATGCATGGATGACATGCACACACATGTAACATAGGGTATACGTAGGGGGCATCCTGGTCAGGCAAAATTTCATTTTCCTCATTCCCTCCTTGTCCCCTACGTAACCCTTTAGGATACATCTATATTCATGAGACCGTATAGTTGATCATACAGAATCATTTGTTCATCTTTTATCCTTTGTTTACGTGGATGTGGAATACAGGCAGTAGCACACAGGCCGCAAATGGCCGGGCCACACTGTAAACAGAGACAGCAACCAAATATCATAAGTAGGATCATTCCTAGGAAGGTCAGCACTTTCCATCCCCAAGCAGATATTATACCCCAGGGCCAACTGGACCAAGTCCATGTGCCTGGATCTTGATGTATGGCATGAGCAATTTTGTGGAGCCTTGTTATTGCTTCGTACACAGATGGTGCATTATCTGGGATGAAAATGCAACAACTAGATCGGATGACTCTACAAGCTCCGCCCCTATCCGCCAAGATGACGTCTAGAACGAGGCGGTTTTGTAAAACGACAAGTCTCATAGCAGATTGCTCCTGGGTTAAGTTCGCCAGGGCAGATGCAGTCACATTCACTACTGCTTCCAGGGTTCTTGTTAATTTGCGTATCAGCTTACTATTTTGGACGGGGCCAACGAAGAAAAAGAAACCTTTGTTGAAGTCTGTATATTGCTCCCAAGCTGTTTCAGTCTGATCAATCCCTGCAGAATCTGTCTCTCTCTTTTGTCTAACATGTTCTAGTTGTGAATCTCTGTGATAATGGGATGGGGCCAAGAAAACAGGTGGCAATAAGAATGCTATATAACAAGTCCCACCCCAGTCTAAGGGCAGATGTACATAGGCTGTCTGACCACAAATGAAATAGGTATGGCGTGATGTTTTGAAAGAAGAAAGTCCTTTATCGTTAAACTCTACTACAGTGTTACACTCGCTGTGTCCCATATGTACTGAGCCTTTCTTTTTAACACATAAATCACCTTTTGCTGGCAGGACTGATATAAACGGTGGACCTGTATTTTGTTTGGGCTGAACATTTAACATTATAAAATTAACGGATGCATTTCCCTGCTCGTACTCTTCATTCTCTAGATCGGTTCCCTTCCTTTGAGGAAATCCGTCTTTGTCTGGAAAACATGCTTCATTCATTACTTTATTCAGGTTTCCATATATCCAGCCACCTGGATAAGCTATGTACTTTCTATCTATTGAGGTCATTAGAGCAAACCATGCTCCACATGAACCATTGTGTGAGAACGGTAAAGGATAGAAGGGCAGAACTCCCTTTGTCTCTTGATAAGGTGGCATTTGGCCACATACCCAGCAATCAGTCGCATTGCTGGTCTGATGAGAATGGTGTAACATTCGAATAAATGTATTGTTACGTAGTGCAAGTCGATATGACAATTCATGAGGAGGCAGGTCACTGAATGTGTGCTCTGCGGTGCTGTTACTGGAAGAATGTATATGTGAGGAAACGGGAAAGAAAACATGTAGCAATAAACTGATACCAATTATAACGATGCACAGAATAAAAAGAATGATCAAGGTAACAATACATCTACTGCGTAATATCTTGCAGTATTTTTCTCTCTTCTTGCTATTCTCATATGTGATCTTATACATGTCAGAAATCAAGTCTAACCGATTCACCACCGGGTGGGCTTAAACAATTAAACTACGTCTGACTTATTAGATCGCAACTTAAATTTATACTCCTGCTGAGGGGTCTTTTCTAGCAAAGGTCAGTGTTCTTTATAAAAGTTCCAAAGTTCCAAATAGTCCAAAGTATCTTTTGTAGTGATGAAGGTGAGTTCGGCCTTTACGTCCTTCCACCAACTTCGGCGTCTTCCAACGTGGCTCAAGGGGACTTGAACGATCAAAATTCCGGATGCATACAAAATTCTCGGGGACAATGGCGTGTTCCTTGACCTGGGTGTTGTCAGGGAAGGCAGCAGCAACCTGTGAACAACAAGAGAGTAGTGCAGAAATCAAGGAAGCCAGGTAATCTGTCAGCATGGTACTGTCAACATCAGGTATTTTTTGTTTTTTTAGGCATAGGCGTACCCCACATATTTGGCGGTCTACCGAAAACTACTTCATAAGGAGATAGGCCTGTTCTGGAATGAGCTACCATACGCATGTAAAAGAGGGCAACCGGCAAGGCCACCATCCAATCCACGCCTTTTTCTGTACAGATCTCAGCAACTTTTGTCTTAATTGTCTGATTATGTCTTTCATCAAGGCCTGCTGCTTCTGGGTGTCTTACACAATGGAATTTCCAAGTATATCCTAACAGAAGAGACACTTGTTTCATTAATTCAGAAGAAAATGGCTGCCCGTTATCTGAATAGATGACACGGGGCAATATCTGGGGAAGAACTCGCGCACCAATTGCCTGGCTGTTGTCACAGCAGTGTAATCTGGAACTGGATATGCTTCTGTCCATCTAGATAGTGCACACACTACTACTAAGACATACTTGTAACCTTTACATCTGTCATTTCACTATGAGCTGTGTTTATGATTACTTGTACCATAGAATCTGGGAGAAACCATGTGCCTTTTCCCTTTGTCATCCAACCTTGTTCAGTCTGGACCCCTCCTTGTTCAGTCCATTTCTTTATCTCATCTGTTGTGGCATGTGTCTGTATGTCGAGTACATCTTGTGTAGGGTCCCTGACTGTCATACTTTATGTCAGTAATGGTACCTCTGTCCTTGTCGTGTCTGTTGGTGTCTGTGCTGTAAGCTTAGCTGTTCGGTCTGCCAGGTCATTACTCTGGGAAATGGTGTCTGTAACTTTGGTGTGAGCTTTATATTTCAGGATAGAAATGGCTGTAGGTAAATGTATGGCTTCTAACAAGGCTTGAATAAGCTGGCCATGCTGAATCTTGGCACCATGAGAGGTCAAAAAACCTCTCTCCCTCCATAGGACCCCAAAATCATGAACTACGCCATAGGCATATTGTGAGTCTGTATAAATGTTTACTTTCAAGTGCTTAGCTCTTATGCAGGCTTGTGTCAGAGCAATGAGCTCTGCTGCTTGTGCTGACAGTGTGTCTATTTTCTGTGTCTCTATGACTTCTGTGGTCACGGCATACGCTGCTACTAACTCTCCTGCACTCGTTCTCATTCATGATCCATCTACATAGAGTGTCAGGTCAGGGTCTGGGAGTACAATATCTGTCAGGTCTTGTTTTGGTCTTGTCACTATATTCATTACTTCCACACAGTCATGTGGTGGTGTATTTACTGTACTTGAGGGCAAAAGTGTTGCAGGATTCAGAATGTTACAACGTCTGATCTCTATGTGTGGCTGAAATAATGTCAGTTCATATCCTGTTAGTCTCGCTACAGTCAAATGTAAAAATAAATAAAAATAAAAAAGCATAAAATGTTTACCGTGACATGGAGTCGCTAAAACTGGCGCGTGACATAATGCTCTTTTTAATTCCTCAAATGCCAAGGTGTGTTCTTGTGTCCTAGGGAGTACAGTCAGAGTGGCTGCCTCCTGTGTAGTTAACTATATGAGTGGTTGGCTAGATATGCATACTAGGGAATCCATTGCCTACAGTAAGAAGTGAGGCCAATAAAGGCACGTACTTCCTTTTGTGTCCTGGGCTGTGAAAGGTTAGTAATGAGCTGTATGGTTCTTGTGTTAGCTGTCTACCCTCCTTGGAAAGCAAGTGTCCTATTACACCACTTGCTTTTTACAGAATTATAACTGTGAAGGGGACACCTTGTGCCCCTTGTCAGCCAGAAAATGTGAAACTGTCAATGATGCATTTTCGCACTCTTTCCCTGAACGTGCTGTATCAGTACTGAATCAGTACTGAATCAGTGCTGTGTTGGCAGGTATATAAAAACTGTCCAGCTGTCTCTTTAATGCTTGACTGTAAATACTAGGGCTCACTGTCATCAATCTAGCAAAAATAAATTATATAGAAATAAATAAACAAATAAAAATGAATATTCAATTCAAAAGCACAATTTTTATTTTGGGGAAACCTCTTTCCAAAAAGCTCTATAGTTTACAAAAAAATCCTACTCTAAATCTCGGGAATAGTATGACCATACTACCTACAATATGTTCTCTAAATGTATTTGAATAAAATCCAAATTATTCTAGCATAGACAGAAAACTTGGAGCCTCGCTACTCCTCACTCCTTTGAGAAGCAGCCCCTCCCTCTAGAAAGATGTCCGCGCTCGGAGTTTTGAATCAACTCCAAGCCGGGATACACTGTGATCCAAAATTGAATGACTGCCAGATGCTGAACCCATTGCAAGAGCGAAACTCCTGCCAATTATGCTGTTTACACTACTGAGGGAAAAACTATTCATTTATCTGAAGTCAATGAAGCTTTTAGTGTTGACTGTAAGGAAGAACAATTTTTTTTTTTGTACACAAGTCAGAGGGGCTGGGGAGGTAACTTCGCTACGAACTCACTCCTTGCTCACCTGCCCCTCCCCTCAGAGCCAGGAGCTGGCTCAGTGTCAAACATAACAAATAGGAGACAAGCCTCTCACTCGTCTCTGCTTCTCTAAAATTGGGTCGCTGCCAACGCTGAGCTCATTGAAAGAGTCAAGCGTCTGCCAAGAAAGCTAGTGTCAGTCAGTTACATAAACATTTTCTCCGTGGCACGTCAAGTTTTTTTTTTTTTTTTTCTGCTTGCGAAGGAAGCCTGACTTAGCTGGAGAACAGCCAATAAATGTCCGCGGAAAAGAATTGGAGTATGGCCAATAACAACAAGACAGGCACGGCAAGAGGGACAAAGCCCTCCCTTTACAAAACATCATTCCCCGGGAGCCAGGCCACCTCAAGAAGATAGGGCCTAGCCTCAAGGTCGAAAAACACATTCTCTGTAATTCAAAACATATCTGTACCCAGGGCACAGTGCTAACCAACATTCTCTAACTTAACTGAAGCAAATGTAAAACGTGACAAAAAGCAAATTAATAAAGACATATCATTTTTTTTTGTAACTAAGTGACATGCTAGTATTTTAAAATAATTCTGTTATAATGTACTGCTACTTAAAAGCCCCACTTTCTAAAAAAAACACTTTTGTCTAACTAATTCAGCTAGAAGGCAAGACATTTGAAACATGGGCATTTGTTTAGCAGGCAAATTAACACACAAAAAGGGACAGTTTGCTTCTGCACACAAGGCTATGCATTTTGCATTTGAGAAAAAAAAACGAATTATCATGGACTGTTGGGTTGGGACTGTTCTCTGCATACATCAATTGAAGTGTCTCCACTAAATGTTTATCTGTAACCATCTGTGTAAGCATTGCAGCCTAACTGACCTCTGAATCAGACATAATAAATCCTATTTTCCAAGTCTTGTTTAATGAATACTGCTTTTACCGTGCAAGATTATACCTTTCTATCAGCAGCCTGTCAAAGTACATAGGTGAGCCTTAAAACTAAATGAATGCAAATTAAACTAATGTAGGGGACACAGAGCAATGCATTAAGATGGTAGTGTATTATAGCTATCAAAAAGGGCCACGTTCATTAATTTACAAATAGCCACTATTCCTAATTAAGTGTGCAAGCTCTTCTATTCTACCTATTCAAAGGGCCAGATTCATAATTTTTCTAACAAAATAAATATAAAAACCCATGTTTTCTAATTGAGTCTATTAACTGTCACAACGCTATTCTAAAGGGCAGCTTGCATTGGGAAAAATATTCTGTAGAAACATTCCTATTTAAAAAAACACACGGTTGCAGTACACTAATTAATAGCACATTCTCTAATGGGTCTATTCTATAATTTCTTCTCAACCGTGAAAAACATTAAAGCACTCTCCGTGTAAAAACCCTTATCTCAATAAGACTGGTTTATTTACAACTACCGACCTCTGAGTTAAACACAATAAAATCAAGTGTTCCAAGGCAAACCCTTTACAAATACACTTCTTTACTCTCCATGCAAGATTTTACCATTCAATCTGCAAACTGACAAAGCACATAGGCAGACCCAGAATGAAAAATCAAAGAAACCTTTATCTCAATTTTCAGAAATACGCCCATTGGATAACATGGCAAATCGCACCTCCACACAAAACATGCTTTTTCCACCACTTCCACAGCTCAGATCCTTTTCAAATTTTGCATCACAGTAGTCCAAGCTATTCCCTAAATCCTCACCAAAAAGCAACCAAATCCCTGCACTGGAACGGGTACGAATTTCCGCTCAAAAACACGCCCCCCGCAAACACCAAAAAACGCCAAAATCCCTCAACACCTTGTTAAACAGCATGTTAAAACAAATACTGCCTACTCAGTACAAGATATTAACTCTTTGGCAGCTGAAGCACAATCATTCCCCAATGACTGCAGTACATGGGAAAGTCATGAACTCATTTCTCCACGTTATCACATAACACGTACGCACATCTTGAAAACATTTTCTCCAAGTACTTGAAAGAGATCCAGCTCTCTCCTGACTAACGTAATGATAACAAGCTCTGCACAAAACATAACCACATGGCGCTATTCACAAGCCATATTTACAAGAAACTCAACATGTCACAAAAATGACACGCTATTCACAAGGCATATTTACAAGGCGCTATTTACAAGGAACTCCACAGTAAACTTATAGCTCTAACTCTAACTCTAGCTAGTTCTTCTGAGAGGACGTGATTCTTTTTCTTTGGCTTTTTCCTCTGCTAGTTTATTTCTCTCTACTTTGTTGAATTCTTTCTCTGTTCTCCTATGTGACTCTTTGCGCCATAACTCAATGGCATCTTTCTGAGAGGGTCTTGACTTCTTTTATACATATCATGACCAGGTGTATCTCTTGGCGGGATGTTAACTGACTCTTCTAGTATACCCTTTCTGGTCCCTATCTGACGTAACTTTGAAAACAATACACAAAAAATAGACTGTAACAATCAACAATCATTCACACTAAAACAACATAACATTGAAACACTAAAACAGATACCATTACAGAGAGTTAAACATGTACTTCAAAAAAGTTTTGTGCACTGGAATACAGTACAACCATACCGGTCTCAGAAAATGAGACACATCTTTACCGGGCCCACATTTAACCGTGGACCCGTCTTGACCGTTTCCACTTTTTACAGTGGACCCGTCTTGAAACTTGATGCATTCCCCATAGTGGTACTCACCGGGAAGCAGAACTTGAAACTTGAAGGCCTCGGAAACTTGACTTGACTACGCTTGCGCCTTGGAACAGGTGGACCTCTGGAGACCTCGGACCTTGCTCTCTCACGGGCTGGGCTCTGGTTGAGACTATCCGCGTTCCTCACCGCCTCGTATGGATGCCTGGTCGCAGTCCGTCCTCCTCCTGGGCCTGAGGGAGTAGCGGGAAATCCCGATGGCGTGCGCACTTGAAGTCCGTCACGGCTGTAGAAGGGGGCAAAGACTAGACCCACAACTCCGGCGAGTGGGGAAAGGGATATGTCCCTGTAAGGGCGCCAAATTAATGTGATAGATAAAATATTACCCTGGCAGAATTTCTAGGCATTAACAAAGTATCATGCATCAAATGAGAGACAGGATCCGTGGTGTCCAAGTTAAATGGGCTTTATTCCAATAACTCGAGTCAAAGGGAGAATCAGTTCTGTCACCACAGAGGTTCAGGAAGGGTCTTCTAACATTTAATAACAATGAACAGAATATATACATTTTACTCCTTGTACATAGGGCGGAGCGCTCCAGGCAGAGCAAGAAAGAAAGAGATAAGAGCATGTGGGCGTACATGAGGGTGTGTACTTCGATGAGTCATAGGTAGGTGATAGGTAGGTGTCATAGGTGGGTGGGTACTTAGAGGAGGAGTTTGCATGACCAGCTCGAACTTTGTCCTACTTGTGTGCAACATGAGCATGACGTGCAATTGACGTGTAACTGGGAGGAGAGCTGACTTTCAGTCTAGAAGAGAGATCTCTTGTGTCAGGGCGACCAGCACATCTAGTACTAACTGATATCTTGAGTCAGGGGATGTATTATCTGAAGCAAAGGTTGCTCGTCACTAAATGACAGAAAGGGCATATTTATTCGTTCGTTGCATGAGCTTTCTATGGATGCAAGCACTGTAATCCACTTAAACAGAGACAGAATGGCTGGGCCCTATCTATGCAGATGGGTTCTGTGTACCTTCTTCACCAGACTGAAATGTGATTCTGTAAAGCAAACAGATAACTGTTATTCATAATACTGTCTTGGCAGGCCTTACTGGGCTTCTTGCGGCTTTCAGTGTGTCAGGAGTCATGAAAACATTAATTCAGGGACTGGTGGTTCAATCTGAACCACAAAAAGGGTTCAGTACGATATTTATTTAAAAGTGCACAATGTAAAATACATGGGCCTTATGCTACCTTAACGTTTGGGAGACTTTGATGACTGGCATTTCTAATGCAGGACATGATTGCAGGGGCCTAGTGATTCAGGCCACTACAAGGAAATATGCATGGATGACATGCACACACATGTAACATAGGGTATACGTAGGGGGCATCCTGGTCAGGCAAAATTTCATTTTCCTCAGTCTTCCTCCCTCTCTGGACATAATCCTTGGCTGCGTGTGTTGGGAGAGAGGCCTACCTCAAACTCTCTAGGCCCTCATGGGGGCCAGGGCTGACTCCTCGAGGTTGCCTCTCCAGCGGCGGCTTAAATCCCAAGGCGCAAGTGGCGGCTAGGCCGTCCCAGGCTGCGCAGCAAGCGAGCGCAAGCTGAGTCTTCTAAATTAGCTGTGGATGGCCATCGGAGAACGTCTACTGGAACCCGTATGGACTTGTGAGTGTGTTTCAGGGCATAATGTGCTTGGTCCGTCTGACAGATGTTATCACATGCAAAGCCTCGCTGAGGTGATCGGCGGGGGGGCAGCAGTGGTGCTCTTCTCAATTAGTGGACTTGAGGTAGCTAACGTAGGTCTTTTCTCTCTAATCTACAACGGGGATAACTTACCACTTAGTGGCAGCTGCTAGAGCCCATGGCTGGTCCACAATTGTGACTGGCAAAGTGATCTACGCCTAATGTGCTGCCTCGCACGCTGGTCACGGACAAGGGGGCAAAAGCTCACGTGTCTCATCATGGGCAGAACTGTAAAATCCCAAGCCAAGCTTCATTTTGAACCAAGAAAGACCCTTAGACATCAAGACTCCGAAAAAAGAACATCGGAATCGAGTTCTGAAGCGGGCGATACTGCGGCTGATACAGACTTGGAACAGATGCTGGCCACCATGCAACATAGCCTAAACAAAATAGATGGGAAAATTGATGCCCTTTCATATCACATGGATAGGATGTCTGTGTGCCTCGATAAACATATAGAACATCTAGATGCAGTGGGACAAAGGGTGGTGGAGGCCAAGGATACCCTCAGCAGGGGTGCACAGGTCCAGGCAAAATGGAGAAACTACTGCACAGTGTCCAAGCTAAGCGGATGATTTGGAGGTGCGCTCCAGACGGAACAACCTCTGCTTTGTTGGGTACCGTAGTCCACAAATTTTACGAACATAGAACACTACGTTGAGCAGTTAATGGCTACTATGTTGGGTAGGAAGAATTTTTCTGCTATGTTCACAGTGGAGCGTGCACATAGACCAGCTCTGGGGGCCCCCCGCTTCCCATAATAGCAAAGCTTCTAAACTACAGGGACCAGGATTAACCGTGGGCCGAGAACTCCGCTCCACCTGCGGAGTGTGCAGAGATTTGCCTACTCCGTGTTCTGCAGAGTAGGCAAATCTCCGCACACTCCATGGCGGAGCGAAGTTGGCCAGCCCCCGCCTCCCACCCGCCCTACTAACAATTGGTAAAAACTTTAACGTGGTCACCCGCGCATGCGGAGTTCTCCCCAAGAACGCGTTGAAAAGGATGGGGCAGCCCGGGGACGCCACAGCTAAGGTAAGGCGTTTTTATTTACTTTTAACTCATTTTTAAAATGAGGCGGTGGCGTAGCGGAGCTACGCGGAGTTTCACTGAGTTTGTTCTTAACTCCGTGGCGCTCCGCTTAGCCCAACTCCCCCCACTATGCCCAGGGTCAACCGAGATACAGCGCTCCGCAGAGCCAGAGAACTTCAAGAACTATGGCTCAAAGGTATGATTATTTCTATCTACCCTGATTTTACCGAGCAAGTGCGGGAGGCAAGTCGCCTGTTTGCTTCAGTGAAAAGGCGTTTGTGTGAATTGCACTTGGAGTATATGTTGTACCCTGCAAAGTTCTGAGTCATAGTAGATGGGTCTTCACAGGTTTTCGGGGACCCAAAGCAGGCACTGCAGTTTCGTAAAAAGCACAAAAGTGCGGCACGGAAGGCAAAATCCCACAGTCAACAAAAGGGAAAGAGGGCTGACAGGTCGGACCCTGATGAGTAGTGTACGTTGGACGCAGAAGGTATGCTGACTATTATGACCTGAATACGCATTGGGGCTAGAACACTGGCCTAGGCTCATAGGTGTTATTGATCACTACTGAGACACTATAGAGGAGTCCAGCTTGGAGACACAGTGCTGGAGTATGCTATACAGAATATATATTTTGTTCAGTGCATTGGCCGCCTGCCGCAGATGCGGGATGGGCTGTGAACTTAAGGCACTGGCTGTTCCAGAGAACAGCAATCCCTGGTGGGGGTCCAGCCTTCCTGGCAGTGGGCCTCCAGCTGGTCACAGGGCTGAGAGGGAAGCCTTCTATAGCCTGTGTTAAGAGGGTGTGCCGGGCGGCGGATGTCCTACTGTCGTCAGCAACATCCACCCCAGAATGTGATCCAAGGCGGAATGTCATGTTTCTGTTCGTGATTGTTTTTGGAAATGTCCCGTTTTAAGGGGGGGATAATTCATTATGCAACGTTTGGTACTGCATAGCGTGGTAGTTGGGTAGAGGAATGCCGAGTTTTATGGTGGTTAAAGTTACACCACAACACTCAGTCACTAAGCGGCCTCTTCTGGGTCGAATGTAGTCACATGGTAATATTCAATTGAAAGTTTGCAGGCAAGGAGGTTAAAAGTCAGCAGACAAATAGTATGTGTTTATTACATGGAATGTTAGAGGGTTAAATGAGAGTTTTTGCATGCCAGGGGAGTGCTGGTCTGGCTCAACCCGAAGTCGGGGGTTACATTGCAGTGCTTTGCATAGGGACTCTAACGGTAGGTTCATTAATGCAAAATGCCATAAAGCAGGGTTACAAGTTATAGTGGTTGATGTATACAGCCCCAACTACGACGACGACCCTCTCTTTTTTCAGACACTAGCCTCACTGCTATTACGAATGGAAGAGGCGCCAATAGTTTGGGGTTGTTATTTAATTGCATACTAAACCCTAGTAAAGATAGATCTAAGGGCCCTCCTCACCGACAATCGGCAGCTGCTGGTGCTATCACAAAAATAATAGATCAACTAGGACTGGCTGATGTCTGGATACAGCGATTCCCAGCTACAGCTGGATATACCCATTACTCAGCCAGCTATGACACACACACACGCATTGATTACTGGTTGGTCTCTAGAGCCGTACTACCGCAAGTTAGTGCTTGCGAGGTACTCCCCAGAACATACTCTTACCCTTTCTTTGAAGATTCCCCGGGTTCTCATTGATGGGCCCTGTGTTTAAGTCTGCATTGGCGCAGCTCATTGAAACATTTTTTGAAATAAATGAAGGTTCTGTAGACAGCTTCGGTTCAGTTTAGGAGACATTTAAGGTGTATATTAGAGGTATGACAATAGCTAATCATGCGGAGTGCTCCGTGCCTTACGGGACAGGTTGGCAAGGATTGAGAAGGAAAAAGCTTATCTCGAACAAACCTACCAACAAACTGGTGACACTGTACTATTAGAAGGGATTAAAAAGGCATTAGAGGATGTTCAATATACAGCAGATGAGGAGGATAATGAGTACTGACTCAGTATATGCATATTTGCATAGTACTTATGACTCGTGTCATTTTGGTCTATGTATTATGTACAATATACTCTATATTTTTTATATATAATCCTGTCTCTTTTGTGGTGTGTTCATTGTGTTACTGGTGTGAGTGTGTTGCATACATGTTTTACACATTGCCTCTGGGGAGAAGCCTGACTGGTCTGTGCCAAGCTACCAAGAGTTGAGCACAGATTATCTTTGGTGTGTAACTTACTTACCCTGACTAGAGTGGTGGGTTCTGCCTGGCTTAGGTGCAGGCAAGTTAGCTCACGCAGAGACAAGATTTGCTGGGGGCATATTGTGCTTCAAAACCTTTTTAAAATTATTAATTAATTGTGGTGCTAATACTGTAATTCTGAATTTTATCGAGCAACTTTGCACAACCTGATTTTAACTTCTACTGCTCTTACTTTTGATCCCGACTTCCTGGTAACGTTGTGTGTTCTTCCGCCTGCACCCCGATCCACCGCAGGCTTTCCCGTTTGCTGTGGAGGGTGCAGGCGGTCTCCCTACTCCTTTTCTGGCTGGAGGGGGGCGGAAACAGGCGGTTAGCGCTCTAGTGCGTGAAAACTATTTAAATAGCATGCCCTGTCCGCTGCGCAGCGGACGCGTGCAGGTAAGCTCGCTCACTCAGAGACAAGATTTGCTGGGGGCATATTGTGCTTCAAAACCTTTTTAAAATTATTAATTAACTGTGGTGTTAATACTGTAATTCTGATTTTTATCGAGCAACTTTGCACAACCTGATTTTAACTTCTACTGCTCTTACTTTTGATCCCTACTTCCTGGTAGTGCTGTGTGTGCTTCCGCCCGCACCCCGGTCCACCGCGAGTACTCCCGTTTGCTGTGGAGGGTGCAGGCGGTCTGCCTACTCCTTTCACGGCTGGAGGGGGACGGAGACAGGTGAGTAGCACTCTAGTGCGTGAAAACTATTTAAATAGCATGCCCTGTCCGCCGCACAGCGGACGCGTGCCAGCAAGCTAGCTCACGCAGAGACAAGATTTGCTGGGGGCATATTGTGCTTCAAAACCTTTTTTAAATTATTAATTAATTGTGGTGCTAATACTGTAATACTGATTTTTATCGAGCAACTTTGCACATCATGATTTTAACTTCCACTGCTCTTACTTTTGATCCCGAATTCCTGGTAGCGCTGTGTGTGCTTCCGCCCGCACCCCGGTCCACCGCAGGTTCTCCCGTTAGCTGTGGAGGGTGAAGGCGGTCTCCCTACTCCTTTTCCGGCTGGAGGGGGGTGGAGACTGGTGGTTAGCGCTCTAGTGCGTGAAAACTATTTAAATCGCATGCCCTGTCTGCCGTGCAGCGGACGCAATCAGAGGGCGCGCTGAAGGCAAGCCCGTCTGCACCCGTCTGTGCCAAGACCGCGCCTATCGCAAGGGATGCTGGTATTTTCCTGCCAATTCCAAAGGTAGGGATTACGTACTCTAGAAAAAAACTCCTACGTTATGTTACCATACATTGGACCCAGAAACCCTTGTCAGTAATGGGTCTCCGGACTGCGCCTTCTGTGGTTATTGTCCGGCTTGGGCAGAAGGGGAGTGGGCTGTCACTAATAAGGACATAACTACCCCGCCCCCTTCTGAGGGGTTGATCCTTGCCTACCTTATTAATGTTAGATCAATAATTAAAAACAAAGTGGCCTTTAAAGACTTTGTTTCGCTACAGAAGCCGGATTGGGTGTTCCTAACAGAACCTTGGGCCAATGATTGCTCACGCCCGATCTAGTAGAAGCAATCCCCGCTGGCTACAGTTTAGCTAGATTTTATAGGGTAGGATGACGGGGTGGGGGATTGGGTATTCTGCACAAGGACACATTCACCTGTCATTCAGAACCACTCACCTCTTCCCTTGATCAGTACCAGGCGTTGTATTTCTCTATAAACACCCATCCCATAGAAAGTTTTTCTGGGGTTCTTTGCTATCGCCAACCTGGCTCTAGGACCTCTTTCAGTCAAGATTTTGGTAATCTTCTGGAGACCTACTTAGATAGAGCCATTCTAACACTTCTCGGCGATTTTAATTTTCATTTGGATAATATTTTAAGCCATGACACACAAATGCTGCTGGAAAGCATGAAGTGGTGAGGGTTTACTTAGCTGGTTTCTTCTACCACACATGTGGCAGGCCATATCCTAGATGGGATTTTTACAAATGATGAACGAATTAAGGTGAGAGAGCCTCTTCCGCTCGCCTGGTCAGACAACTTCGCCATTCCTTTTAATTTAAGGATCTTGGCATCATCCAATGCTCTATTAGAAAATAGGAAAATGGCTGAAAGGCGGAATCTCAGTCTTATTAGCAAAGAGGCTTTTGCGAACCTCCTCACAAATTTCCAGCTCCCAGGGCACTTGGATGCTAATCTAGATGCAGCAGAATAATCCAAAAAGCTGTTAGCAGTCATGGACACCTTAGCACCTGTAAAAAGACATTATACAGTAAGAAAAAGGCCCTCCTCTCCTTGGTTTACCGATAGACTTCGAAAGCTGAGACAGGTGTGCAGGAAACAGGAGAGGGCATAGCGTACTGATCTAACACCTGCAGGCGGAGAGAGGAATAAACAATGCCTGAAAGAATATAAGGCAGCTATAATGGAGGAAAGGGGAAGCTATTATTCTAAAATAGCAGAGTCGATTAAATCCTCCAAAGAGCTTTTTAATAATATTAATTCTCTTATGACCCCCCCCGGTCATAGATTCCTCAGAGTCTTCACAGGAGCTCTGTGATAGACTATCTGCTTTTTCTGTACTAAAATCTCGGACATCTATGCCCAGTTGGAAGCATCCAATTTAAAAAGGGGATTAGCCACTCAGCCCGTAATCTACCATAATGACAGTGCTATTGGGTATGAGACACACCTAGATTGCTCATGTTTCCTAGTATATCATTGGAGACTATTGACCAGTTACTAGAAGGAGTCACCTCCGGATCCCTGTCCTCTGAAGGTGCTTAAAAGTGGCAGAGAAGCTATTATACCACGGTCATTAATCTAGCCATTTCAGAGGGGCAATATCCTACTGCTTGGAAGTCTGCAGTGATTAGGCCGCTTCTAAAAAAGCCTGCATTGGACACTATGGGACTGAAAAATTACCGGCCCATTTCTGTTCTGTCAGTTCCAGCCAAGATTTTAGAAAAATACCTAAATTTCCACCTCAGTGCCTATCTAAGGGCCAATCAAATTCTTGATGGTTCACAACACGGCTTTAGAATCTGTCACAGTACGGAAACTGCACTTACTGCAGTATTTAACAACATTCAAACTAACTATGGGCGCAAAATCCGTTCCGCTTGCGGAATTTGCGGTTTTTCGGCAATTTCGTGATCCGCAAATCTCGCGAAATTGCCGAAAAATCCGCAAATCCGTCCGCGGGCGGATTTACATTCTGACAGGATGCTCCTGTCACCAAAATTAAACCTCCACAGGAAGCACTTACAGAGTTAAGGAAGGTAATGGTGCTGGCAAGCTGCCAGAGTTGAAGTTGCTTACTTGTTGCAACTATTCTCTGACCCTGTCCTGACCCTAAACAGCCGGGTGCCCGAGGCAGGGTCAGAGAATAGTTACAAATAAGTCATGCCCGAGTTAAAGCTCAAATTCAGTAACGCATTCATCAGCCCAAAAACAATCGTGAGCTTTGTCGAGGCAGGGCAGGTGTGCTTTCTCCCCATATCAACCGTCGAAAATTAGCTGTGATGCTGGATAAAGGCCTTTGCATCCTTGACTTTCACGAGTGCAATCCCTGTGCAGTTCCTGTGACCAGGAGCTTCTTTCTCAAAATAGTGATACCTAGGCAACTGAAGGGTCCTGCTAGGTGATCAGGTACATACAAACAGGAATATTAAGAACACAGACTTGCTGTTGAGTGAGGCAGTGTACAGCACAAAAGGTTCAGTGATGCAATATCATATAAAACAAATTTATTAAACACATATCATGAAACAATCTGTAGACGTAGTTTAAAAATTATTACACAAAGCAAATGCACAATCAATTTCTATACAGACTGATTCCTAAAAAAAACACATATTTATCACAGTAAAAACAATTTACACAAAATAAAATGATGCTTTTATATACATCAAATAAACAAACAGGAACAAACAAGTGGATGAATAGAAATGTCTCTACGCGCGTTTCGGCGTATTCGCACGCCTTCTTCGGGAGACCACTTGATATTTCTGCGAATGAGGAAGGATAATGAACATAAGATAATATAAAAACAGCTGTACACTTCAAAAATTGGCTCTCACTGAGAGAATAAAGAAAGAGACTCAAGTAGAATAAACTGGTTCGTGCTCAAGTAAAGGAAAGACCCACTCACCAAACCTGAAATCGTGGCCCTACATTTGCACATAATGTGAAACGAGTGTTTTTTTTGGATAAAGAGAGAAGACAAGTTTATCGGAAAAAGCTGGGTCCTGGGGGGCTATAGATACATGCCAGGCAAAGTGGAATTATACTGCTCACCCCAGACGTGACAGTGATATAGATTTTATAACATTGTGCTGAGCCAGTCAGACACACAGAAGAGGATACCTTTAAAAGTGAGGACGCCCTTCCTTAAGACCACATAGAGAGATATATCATGTCTTGGGTCGCGGAATTGACTTCGATGACTTGTGGCTTTTTGCCGCCTTAAAATGAATACCAAATTGTAAAAATTGTAAAAATTAGGCAAGGCATGTAGAGATTCCTATCTGTTTTAGCGACTGAATATATTGGCAAAATATTTACCTATTTAACAAGTGTCTGTTTGGTAGTGAAGGACCACAATTTGTCTTACATCTTATGCTGCTATATCATTGGGTTACACTATAGGGATTATCGTGGTGTTATTTTAACCACAGAGGATGAAATACCTGAAAAAGTGAAACTAATTACAAGACAACTGGGTAATGTTAAGTAACTGAGGGATGTACAGCTGAGGTGTGTATGAGGTAGGGCTTGATACATACCTACTGCTATTGCATTAAAGTAATCCCACGGTACATTGATATGATATTCAGCCTACAAGGTAATCATCACTTGCAGGGAAGTTTATTTGACTCTGTGGAAAGACAGTAACAGGAAAAAATGTATATGTATTAACATGAAAAAACTATGACCTGTGAATTACAGGTTTCAACTAAATACCTTGCCCATTCTGATAGTTACCTGTGTATATAGCGGGACAGGGTCCTTAGAGAAAAAAGTGCCAATGAGCGTAGATGACTCGAGGGCAATGATAGGCCGTATCTACAATATAAGTGGTAAGAGGTAGTTTCAATCCTGATGTCTAGCGACAGATAACGGTAGCAATGCACATTTATATGATAATTTGCATAATCTGCTGTGGGTGTGAACATGAATATAAACGTAAATATGTGCAAGCATGAAATTCAAAAGCGTAGGGCCTAGATTGCTTATAGTCTCTGGCTCTGATCTTGCTGAATGCTCATACGGAAAAAAATGACCGTGTTGAGTGCAGTGACGAGCAACCATAATCTAATGTTAGTCAGAAGGGGGTGAGACTTAATCGCGAGCTCTAAGGTGTTAAGATATATGAAAAACGCAGCCGGACAAAAACGGTTATGTCCAACGATATGTGCTAGAGAGATTCGGTTGATGCTTAGGGGGGCAGGGTGGTAATCCACAGCGGCGAGCAAACGGGTACTTACATGCCTGGTCTGTGGTTGCGGCCGCCGAATGGGGTTCCGATGCAAGTGGAGACGCTATCCCTGAGGCTCCTTAAATAGTATAGACGCCAGCCGCCTCGAGGTACATGGCTTCAGCGGTGGCTCAGGGAGATGACGTCATCAGAGGCGGCCCGTAACGCGCGCCAAAGAACCGAAACTACTTTGTGTCTGATTGTTTACAAGGGAGCATAAACAAGGAAGAGAGACTCCCGTGTTATCGGGAGCCCCAAAAATAAGGAGTTTCCAGGAATGTGAATCACTGTCAATTATTATAATATTTTATAGCGTTTTCCCAGGGTATCTCATGATTAAGACCCTTGGGAAATGTAGACAGATGGAATATCCAAAAGACCTCACGCTTTTTGCGTTTAGCTTCCATGTTGCCTGAGGGGGTGAAGTTGCAATTTTCAATGATATACCATTTGATATCTGTGGATTGGTGCTTTTGTTCAATGAAATGTTTCACTAAGGGTGCCCCTGTTTTAGAGGTCCTGACAGCTGAACGATGTTCTGTCAGCCTGGTGCCAAAGGGTCTAGCTGTTTCACCGACATATCCAAGGCCGCATGGGCATAACAGCAAATAAATGATGTGTTTGGATTTACAGTTGGACATGTGTGCTGGACGAATAGTAGTACCTTGATAATTGTAACTGGCCCCCGTGATTGCTGATTTACAAGCAACACATGTATTACAGGGGTAGGTGCCGGTGACAGGGCAGCTTCCAACAATGGTTTTTTGAATCAGGGGTTTATGTTCTTTAAATCTAGACCGGGTGACCAGGTCTTTGATGTTCCTGTTTCTTCTATGTGCACACATAGGTTTTGGTATAATGTCAGTTCCATCTGATCCACTATTTAAAATATGCCAATTGGTATTGACAATATGTCTAATGGTATTATTTAGAGTTGAGTGTCTGGTAATGCATACCAGTTGATTCTTCACTGGTTTGGTTTTGGGCTCTAATAGTGCGTCCCTATCATAAAAACGGGCCCGTTTATATGATGTGCGTACAAGTCTGTGGGGGTATCCACGTGATAGAAACTTATTTTTTAGAGTGTTAGCTTGTTTGTCATAATCTAGGATGTTAGAACATTTCCGTCTTAGGCGCAAGAATTGGCTGAAAGGGATTCCTTCTTTTTGGGCACGGGGATGATAGCTGTCAAAATGTAACAGCGTGTTACGTGCTGTTGGTTTGATAAACAAATCAACTTCCAATTCTCCATTGTGGTGTCTGATATATAGATCCAAAAACTCCACTTGATAATTACTTGTTTCTCCTCATCTGCTGCTCTGATAGGTCTCTGACCTTTTATACACACAAGAGGCATGTGAACTCGCATAGAAGGCCCGCCCGTTTGGCCCTGCCCACACACTCGCGGTGTGCACCATCTTCCCGCCATTTACCCACTATGATGGACAGCTCACTCAAGGGACCCCTGCGCCCTTCTGCGCGATGGCATAGTAACACACACATGGTCACTGGAGACAACTCTTCTGGCATTTTACGCAGCTGTAGTGTAGGAAAAGCACTATACATTTACCCAACGAGGTAGAACTTACTGATTAGCCAGCAGAAAGTACTCCAGTTGAGTAGAGGTATCGAACAAAACTGTGGCGTCTTCTTGGATAAATATGAACGGCAGGGTTCATTCTGGCACGATGCCTCTGTCACAAAAATTAAACCTCAACAGGAAGCACTTACAGATATAAATAAAGCAGGTGCCCGAGTTGAAGCTCAAATTCAGTAACGCATTGATCAGCCCAAAAACAATCGTGAGCTTTGTCGAGGCTGGGCAGGTGTGCTTTTTCCCCCTATCTACCGTCGAAAATTAGCTGTGATGCTGGATAGAGGCCTTTGCATCCTTGACTGTCACGAGCGCAATCCCCGTGCAGTTCCTGTAACTAGGAGCTTCTTTCTCCTCATCTGCTGATCTGATCGTTCTCTGACCTTTTATACACACAAGAGGCATGTGAACTCGCACAGAAGGCACGCCCATTTGTCCCCACCCACACACTAGCGGTGTGCACCGTCTTCCCGCCATTTACCCACTATGATGGACAGCTCACTCAAGGGACCTCTGCGATCTTCGGCGTGATGGCATAGTAACACACACATGGTCACTGGAGACAAATCTTCTGGCACTTTACGCAGCTGTAGTGTAGGAAAAGCACTATACATTTACCCAACGTGGTAACACTTACTGATTAGCCAGAAGAAAGTACTCCAGTAATATATTTCTAAAAATCCGTGAGTTCGTGGATTTTTCCACAAACTCGCAGATTTTTTTGCGATTTCGCTCGAATTCGCGGACCGCAGATACGCAAAATTCGCCCATACTTAATTCGTACTCAGGTGGACGCAAGCCACACCACCTTACTGGGCCCCACATTATTTAACATTTACGTTGCCCCACTGGCCAAGGTGGTAAAATCCTTTGGCCTGGAAGTGTTGCTGTATGCGGACGACACACAAATTAGGGTGTCCATCACCCATAGCATTAGTGAATCCGCCACCAACTTCAAAAATTGAATGGAAGCAGTCGCCTCATGGATGATGCAAAACTTCTTTAAATTAAATGGTGAGAAGACCGAAGTTTTAATATTCGGGAACAATTTGGACATCTGGTCCAGTGAATGGTGGCCGGACTCGCTGGGTAACTGTCCAAGCCCTGTCTCCCATGGGAAAAATTTAGGAGTCCTAGTGGACAATTACCTTTCTTTGAGTCTACAGATCAACAGGACAGTGTGGACTTGTTTTGGCTAAATCAGAATCATTAGAAAGATCTCTCAGTTCCTATATTTTGCTTCCCATAAACAAGCTGCCATTGCGTTAATAATGTCCAGATTGGACTATTGTAACCCCCTTTGTTTGGGTATTAACAAGGGACTGATGCAACACCTAAAACTGGTGCAGAATGCCGCTGCCAGGCTGGTAATAGACTTGCCAAAATACCACTCTGCATCTCCTTTTCACATTGCACTGGCTTCTGTTGAATTGCAGAATCGTTTTCAAAACCCTCTGTTTGACTCACAATGCCTACTATGGTTTGGGCCCGATGGTATCAAATCCATGTTCAAGCGCTATGTTCCCTCTAGGGAGCTCAGGTCAGCGAGAAAAAACCTCCTCATAGTACCAAGGTTCAAAAAGATGAAATGGGGAGTTAGAGCCTTCTTGTCAGCCGCAGCTTAATTATGGAATTCCCTCCCCGAGGAAATCTCCGGGCAGGTGTCACATTCCCTTTTTTGCAAAGCTTTAAAGACTTGGTTGTTTACAACTACCCCTGTCTGAGTGTGTTTCTGTCTTGTCCGCACATCGTTCTGCTATAGCGCCTTGATGCCCTTGGGCTAAGTTTGCGCTCTATAAATTTTATATTCATTCATTCATTCATACCCTAGCCAACCAGAAACCCCATTTCTAACTGATGGTATTTGAAAAAGACATCTCTAATATTGTAAAGGGGTGATGGGTATAGGTCAAGACCGTTTGACTTTCCTTAAAGTATGTAGTACATCCATTAGTCTGTGACTATGTCATACATGTTTCTTCCACCTATTCCAGCATACATCAAGGGGCAATGACAGCCACTTCAGCCATTGACTCACTTCATTATGAGTTACAGCATGTTGCTCTTTCACAAGGAGCACATCCACACGCAAGGTAGTTTCTTTCAGTGCTGGATATCCCACTGTAATGTGTACTTTTTTGTGAGGAGAAAAAACACTTTTGCTTTTAGCTTTAGTTTGACATGTACTATAGGCAGTTAACTAGCAGTAAAATGAGGATGTCCTGGTGCTTGTCTGAAGGAAAGCCTGAATATTGTGACTAATGCACAGGTGTGGACTCCAGCTCTCTTTTATGTCCTATTGTTCAATGATGTGGAAATGGTTCGGGGTGTATGCACACAGTGCTTAATTGAGCCAGTGGGTGCAAGTGGGGCCCATTGGCACTCATTTTTGGGAAGCACACTTATTTTTTCTCTTCAGACTTTCACCCAGAGGAATACAGAGACAAATGCAAATGGAGGAATGAAACAGGAATAGAAAGGCGGGAAAACAGGGACCAAGGAAGAAGGCAGAGATGAAAAAGAACCTGCAAGAGTGAGATAAAATTACAGGTAGCGTTTGGTGGGGGGTGAAAGAGGCCTCAGGTGTGATGAAGACTATATATCCTTGGTATTGGCTCCTCGACCTTCAATAACCAGTGCTTAAATTGTAAAGGAATGAGTGTCCGTGTCCCAAAGCTCTGATCAGAAGCCCAGGACCAATGCAATCAAATGTCGGCACGCCGGATACCAAAGCTGCATTGTCTTAAATCTACCTCATGTCTCTTTCATCCATTTGTTGGGGTGGACCTCAGCTAGGCCTACCAGTGCTAGGGGTTCGCCCTTCTCTGCACAAGTCCTCAGAGCAATAGGAAAGAAGTTGGCACAGAAACTGGAATATAAAACAAAGCTTTAATTAATAAACCTCATGAGGTGGAACCAATTCACACAACACCCTTCGGTAGTGTATGAAGTAGCACACTGAACAGAAGGAGCATGGTCCTTTTATACCCACACAGGGGCTCAAAAGAAGGCGGTACAAGTACAGAAGAGAAGAGTTACATACAAAAAAGGTCATACAAAAATGCACCGTCAACAGTAGAATGGAGCTAGCAGTTCGCTGACTCCGGTAAGAATAACCTGACATTTACAGACTAGAACAGGTGTGTGGACAGTCACAGTCTCTTCTGCGCATGGGCAGAGTAGCAGAGCCTAAATAGAGTGCAAGAGTAAACGACAGCAAGGTAGGACAGAGCACATGGTGAGCACATGGCAGACAAGATGGCCGCCGAATACAAGATGGCTTCAGCTAAATGCTAACCCCGATCGCTGCCAAATTACAACACACTGCCATACAATCTCTCCCCCTTTATCTCACTCTTACAGGTTCCTGCTTTCTCCCTTTGTGACACTTTTTCTGTCTTCCTCTTCCTCTTTTTTTTTTTCACTGAGTTTTATATAGCGCAAATGTGTCCCGGTACCGGGTATCAGAACGCTTTACATAGCACCAGTTGCTTTACATGAGGACACATTTTCCTTTGTCTTTCCCTTTTTGTGTTTTTCCCTTTCTTGCTCTAGGCAAATGTCAGAAACTTATTTTTAAGGCAGGTCCTCAAAAATAAATGCCAGTGACCCCTCACCTGCAACCATCGGCTCACATTAAATGCCTGCCACGAGCTTCTGATCAAAACTTTAGGGCCCAGTATTTTTTTTACATTTTGTTTACAAATTCAGCCCTGGATTCTCAATCTAACATGTTCACCTGTGCATCACATGCAAGAACCTACATGAGCAGTGCTGTGCTTGCGGTGCTACAGTACAGTACATTTACTGAGGCTGAGCAGGTTCCCTGCTTCCAATACCAAAATAAAATGCTTTTTTTAGATTCTGAGAAACAAGCAGCAGGTGTAATGCAAGCAAAATGTTGGTATTTTGGATATGTGGATCATGTAATATCTCCGTGGAACCACAGGAGTTGTAGTGCATTGTTGCATAGTTGACCTACATCCCATTGTCTACTTTAGTAAAATGTAGTTTTTCAGTATCACTTGAGAGCATTAAACTGGTAAGTATATATTACATATCATTTATGCAGTGAATGTTTCCATAAAATGATTGTTTCGGTGCAGAAACCCTTCTTCAGAAGGCGTGTGTGATCTTAATGACAGCCTATCATCTAAAAAACATCAGCCTTCTCTTTGAAGCCATCACAGCCTGTCCCGGAGACTGAAATAGGATCCAGAATAGACATTATCCACTCCCCCGTACTCACTTATATTATTTCAACCTCGACACTCCCCGCCATTCCGCCCATTCCTTCTGCTCAATTTCCCCTCTCTAACCATCTTTGCCTCCTGTTCTACCCCTTGCCCCGACCTTTAGAGAAATGGAGTAGATACATGATCCCAATTTAGAAACACGCCTACTTATGTCCATCACTACAATATTCCTTTGGAGTGTAAAGTCTTCTCTGCATGAGTCATAATGTGGCGTGTGAGCCCAGCTTGAGTAATGCCGTGTTTGAACAGGCTGCCTCTTAAGTCTTCAAGAGTTTAGGGGAGCGCATGTCTTCCCCAGTAATCCATTCCAGTTGATTTAATAAAAGTCCTGAATGATCACAAGGCGTGCGCTCTGACAGGAAGGGAGGCAGGGTTCCCTGACTGACTGCGAGCGGCTGCCAGCTGCAGGTGATGAGGTTGGGTGGAGATGCGTTCTTGGCCTTGATACTTGGCAGCCAGGATTCATGCAGCTTTGTCGGCTGCTATTCATAGGCAAATAAATGGTTGGAAATGATTTGTGTTGCTTGCATGTTCTTAAATAACCGTGGACTTCACTTAAGAAGACAGAACAGGATAAAGGAATGCAGCTGATTTTATGCTAAAAGCATTGGATAGTCCAATCCTGAATAAACATTGCTACCCTTGACGAAAATGACCTTATATTCCATACCTCCCGTTCGCTGCACCTGTAGACATACAAACTAATCAGTAATTTATTTAGAGTATAGATTTTTTTCTTTAGACAGAGGCGAACAACTGAAAGCTCGAGACAGGCCGGAGCCTGAAGCATGGCTCTGTATAAGCACATGGGGGCATATTATCAAGAAACAGCGTTAAAATTATCACCCCTTTAGCGGCAGGAAACTGCCGCTAAAGCAGCGATAATGGCTTGATAATATGCCCTTGTGAATTCCCATAGATGCCCATGTTCAGGTGTAAAGCACCGGTAATTTTAGTGTCGGTCTCAATAATATGCCCCTTGGTCCTTCCTGTTGGCACCTCAAGACCATAAGGAGCCGAGCTTTCATGTGGCTGCGGCCTGCCTTTCTCCTTGTAGCCTGCATGGGGAGTTACGGCTAACGAACCAAAGCAGATTCTAGTCTAGTCTCCGCTCCACATTTTGTGATTCTGGACAAATCTCTTAATCTTTCTATTTCCGCTCAGATATCTTCGGGTCGAGTTTGCACTATATACAAATGCCCAAAGTGGCAAAAACAAAGCCTCAATACAAAGAAAGACAAAGAGATAATGGATGGCATGTAAAAAGTGAAACCCGAAAACCTTAATAAACCGTGGTTACTCCGCTCTTGGCTATTACAGCTTTAACAAACCAATCATTATGCTAGTGGCCGCCAACAATGATTACCTTTGAGAAAGAAGGAAATCAATAATAAGAAAAGAAAAAAGGAAAAATAGAAAGAAAGAATTAAAAAAGGAAAGGAAACAAAAGAAAAGGAAAGGAAAGAGTGAAAGGAGGAAGGAAAGAGAAAGAAAGAATAAGAAAAAAATTAAAGATTAAGGCAAGAAAGAAAGCTTAACAGAAATAAAGAAGGAAAGAAAGAAAGGTAAAAGAAAGAAGGAAGAAAAGAGGGAAAGAAAGAAGGCAAGAAAGACAAACAATTGCTTGACATTAAGAAAAAAGGAAGACAAAAGAGGGAAAGAAAGAAGGCATAAGGAAATAAAGTTGGAAAAACAAAAAAGAAAGGAGGAAAAGAAGGCAAGAGAGACAGAAAGAAAAAAGGCAAGAAATAAAGTAAAACAAAACAAAAGGCAAGAAGATAGATGAGAAAAAAGGAAAAAAGAAAGAAAGAATGAAAGAAGGGAATAAAAAGACAAAAGGAAAGCAAGAATGCAAGAAAGGAGGAAAGAAAGAAGAAAAGCAAGATAGAATGAAAGAAAGAAGAAAAAGCGAAGGAAACAAAAGAAAAGAAGAAAAAGGCAGAAATGAAAGAAAGAAGGAAGTAAAGAGAAAGAAAGTAGAAGGGAACGAAAAAAAAGAGGTAGGCAAGAAAGAAAGGGTAACAGAAATAAAGAAGGTAAGATAGAAAGGGTAAAGATGGAAGAAAAGAACAGAAAGAAGGCAAGAAAGACAGAAAGAAGCCTTAAAGGAAGCAAGAAGGCAACAAAAAAAGAAGGAAAAAGGAAGGCATGAGGAAATAATGAAGAAAGACAGGAAAAAGGAAGAAAAGAAGGCAAAAAAGACTGAAAGAAAAAAGCCAAGAAATAAGGACAAAAAAGACAAAAAGAAGGCAAGAAAGAAAGACAAGAAAAACAAAAAAAGTAGAAAGAAATATGAGTGAAAGAAAGAAAGAAAGAAAAAAGAGAGGAAGAAGGAAGGAAAGAAACAACACAAAAATAGAAAGAAGGCAAGAAAGACAGAGAGAACGCAAGAAAGAATGCAAGAATGCAAGAAAGACAGAAAGAAGGAGAGAAAGACAGAAGGAATGGAAAATGGTTGAATGACAAAGGAGAAAAGAAAGTAATAAGGACAGAAAGACAGTAAAAATAAAGAAAGAAAGAAAACAAGAGAGAAAGAAAGTAAGAAAGAAGGAAAGTAACAAAGAAAAACAAGGAAAGAAATGAGAAAGGGATGAAGGAAATAAAATAAGAAGGAAAGCAAAAAAAGGAGATAAGAAAGAAAGTGATATAGGATGAAAGAAAGAAGGAAGAAAGGAAAGAGAGAAGGCAAGAAAGAAGAAAAGAAGAAGGAAGACAAGAAAGAAACAAGACAATAGACAAAGGAAACAGGCAGGACAGAAAGATAGAAGCAAGAAAAGATAGAAAGAAAAAGTGGTAACAACTGCTTCAAATTAAGCACAATAAAGGCTGGTTTTCTTCCAGGGCAGGGTTAAATAATGAACCAATTGTGAAAGTGAGTCCACAATAAATGTTATGTGTGCACATAGAAAAAAGAGGGTAACTTGATACAGAACAGTTTCAATGGGAACAATCTGCTATGGTATGAAAAAGAGGCAGTTAGATAAACAAAGGACACTCCAAACGGAAAGGATGGTAGGTGTGGGAGGGCAGAAAATAAAATTACTTATGTTCGCAGCACAACATCCTCCTCCCTTTGGTGTCTTCCAGGAAGCTCCCAATGTAGAAAACTGCACTACCCAATCCTGGTGCTGCTTTCACAACATGAAAGCACCACCAGGATTGCATAGAGCAGGCTTTCACAGCGCTCCTAAGAGCGCTCCTAAGAGCACTGGAGGCCTGCACGTTTTCAAATTCAGCTGTCTAAGGCCCTTGAGCCGCCATACCAGTGGTGGCAGTCTCGGGCAGCTAGACTGGTGATCAGTCAGCCGCATTAGGACTATGGCAGGTGGACCACCACAGAACTGCTGCTGCCGCCAGGGATCCATGATCCCTAGTGGTGGCACAGCCGTCCGAGGTCCTTAATATGCTGGCAGTGCCGCTGCGGCACTACCAAGCATATTAGTAGTTTCCTCACCACAACACTTTTCATGGCGGTTTGACCACCATGAAAAGTGTGGTGGTGAGGAAACAAAGGGGGCTTCTTGTTGCCTCTGCACCATGCCCTGTGTGCACTGTCCATGTAGGGCATGGACTTAAAAGTCCATGCCCTTCAGGATCTGGCTTTGACGCTCCCATTGCTGTGCCTTTGTTTCCTCTCCGCACAGTGTTTATGGGTGAGGAATCTCCATGACACCGCCGGCAGAGAGGAAACTCGTAATATGCTTGGCGGGACCGCACCTTTTTCCTGCATGCATGGACTTTTTAGTCCACGCTATTTAACCCCTTCGACGCTGATGACGAGCTGGGCTCGTCATGAGGTAGCCTCCTCGCACGCTCATGACGAGCCCAGCTCGTCACGTAACATGCGCTTTTGAAAAAGTCAGCGTACGAGCGGAATTCCGCCCGCACGCATGCGGTTAAGAACTGTGTTTGGCATTCCCATAACGGTTCCAATTTTTAGAGGCACCGCTGTGGAAACATCAAAAAAGAGCCCACCAGACAGAAGGAAACTCCCAATCTGGTGGGCAGTCTGACCGAGGCTTTCGCAGTGCGTCAGCGGTGAGGAGCCAGCATTGCATGGCCAAAATCATAATTGAGCCGTTAGTGTAAAAGTACAAAAACTGTTGCATAGCAAAGGGGTAAAAGTGACTATTTCCACTCCATTTACTACAACAATATGGAAAGTGTTGGATTATGAGGGGTAAAATATACTATTCCCACTCTAGTCAGTGTAACAGTAGGGAAAGTGTTGGATAGCTGAGAGGACACGTTTACTATTCCCATTCCAGTCAGTTTAACAGTGGAGAAAGAGTTGTATTGCTGAGTGGTAAAATATATTATTCCTGTAGGAAGGTGGAATCTGACTATATGGTAACCCCCACTTTTTCCTGGTGTTTTGATGGTTTTTGGCTTACTTTGGCTGGGAGCCTGCTATCCAGGGTCCCAGCCTATCTGTTTCCCTCTGTAAATTGATTGCATGTACATTAGGTACACACCATATTGGTTACTGGGTTACCCTTGTGAGTCCCTAGTATATGGTACCTTAGGCACCAAGGGCATAGGTACCCCAGAGGTCTAACAGGGGCTGAAGCATGTATGCCACCCCTGGGAAGCCTTCCAAAATGGCACCACAGGTCTGCACTTGCAGCCTGGGTAAGGTGGTATAGGCACCCTTTACTGAGATATAGTATACCTATATCCACCATTCAAAACAGACACATATTAACCTATAAGTCACTCCTAGGCAGGCCTTGACAATCCTGAAGGCAGAGTGCTTGGTTTTGTGTGAGAGGGTGCCCTAGCACAGGCTGAGCACCTCTGCAGCTTTCGGAATCCCTTCCTTGTAGCTGTTCTGTGATATGGCCATACCATATACACTTAAGTGCATTATAATCCTTGCAGTAAATGCTAACTTTGGAATGGCTTTATCAAAACATGTCGTGTTTGGTGTCAAATGCTTTGGAATACTACCCTCTCCGCCAGTTCTGGCGGCAGGGGTAGCATTCCACCCTTCTAGATGGAGAAGACATGTACACACTTACTTTCCCGGTAATAGTTTTAAAGAGCTTCAGCATCACAAAATGGATGCTGCTGCCACAGACATAAGTCTGACCTCCTGCTACTGGACGAAACTCCGGCAGGGGAGGCCTGGACAATAGGTTTCATGTCCAGGGAGGTGCCAGCACCTCCCCAGACGTGCTTAAATGTATTGGGGCAAGGTGTGTTGCATTCAGTGAATGCTTTTCAGACAGTGACTGGGGCACCCAAGGTGTCCCCGTGCATTTCCCAGTTCAAACCGGTTGCTGGGGCACTCAGCCTCAGCTCTGGTGCAAAACTGGACAAAGAGGAAGGGGTGTAACTACCCTCTCCACAGGTCCTCCCATAGGAGGGACTCTAGAGTTAGTCCAACCCCTAAACTTAGTATAAGATTGCCCTGGATGAAACTTTGAGACATAAATCTTGGACCTTCGACATTCCATATCGACTGGAAGATGGAAGAAATCTCCCTTGGGGTCAAGGAGTGACTCCCCTGTTCAAACAGGCACCAAAGAAGCATCTTGATGTACTGCATTTTTGAGGCTCCTGCCGGATCCCGAAGAATCTGCGACAGAGGACATGGACTTTCAGACATCTCCGAGGCTGACACGAGTCCCCAGTGAAGCTGAGACTTTTAGCTACCACAAGAGACATGGGACCGTAACTCCTGGACATCTTGCACATTTGCTAGTGCATCAACTTCCTGAGCTTTCCTGAAGTTGTGCATTGGGCTACTTGTAATCAAAGCCCTGAGAACCTCTTGCATTGAAGATTGTGGGCCTACACTCCACAAGTGTTCCGTGGTCCTGCTCTCTGCATTTCCGCATCAGGCTCATTCGCGATCCCTAGTCCGTCAACTGGTGGATCCCCACAAAGGACAATCCTTTGTTTCTTTGGCTTTCCTGGTTACTCCGGACATACCTTGACTCCCCTCCAAAGGGTGAGTCCCTCAGACCTTGCTGGTCTGCCCTGAATCCAATCATGTCATCTTGCATAGGTTGCTGTTGCCAAGGCTTGTTGGGTCCAATCGGGATACCAACGCTGCAGCACTCGACATCCAACATGGGACAGCTTGAATCCAGCTCCTGGTTGTTGTTGACACCTCTTGGTCCTCGTGGTTGAAGAGTCAAGCTTCACCTACATCACCTTAAAGCACCTGAAGAAGAATTATGGCTTTGCACCATAGATGTAAAGGCACTTTACACATCTATTCCCCACAACCTGGGTATAGAAGCCATCGAACAAGCATTGTTAAATTCAGATATAAAATCTCACCTACAACCTTTTCTCATGGAATTACTCATCTTTACCCTTTACCAGAGTTATTTTACATGGCAGGAAACGTGCTATTTACAACTGAACGGTACATCGATGGGGAACTGTGCAGCTCCTGTTTATGCTAACCTTTTTATGCATAACTTCGAACAACAAAACATACTGAATTTCTCTTTATGGTCACAACACGGAAACATTTTCCTACGCTATATAGATGATATTTTCATTGTATGCTCTGGAACAGAAAACACACTGAAGACATTCTTACTTCAGCTAAACAACATCAATGAACGCATTCAGTTCACCTGGTCTTTTGATCGCAACTGTGTCAATTTTTTAGACGTACAAGTACAACTGCACCAAAACAGATTCTCCACCAACATCTTCCGGGAGGAAACGGATCGCAACAGTATCCTACATTACTCCAGCTTTCACAGACACAACCTCAAAAACAACTTACCCTTATCACAACATATGAGGGTCAACCGTATTGTTTCGGATCCGACAACATGTCTCAAACAAATGGATGACATGTGTCCTAAGTTTATTGATCGTGGACATCCGCCAACCATTCTTACAACTGCCAAGAACAAGTGTGAATCCATACCATGAAAGGTAATACCATCACTCTCAAGGTGAACGCTACGTGCAATACCAGTAATGTCATCTATTTGCTCAAATGCCCATGTGGCCTGTGCTATGTAGGGTATGTGGGTTCGTGAGGAGCACTCCAGATCAACTTGTTTATCACTTTTATAAACTGGTGCTGCGACTAATAAGGGTAGTCACTCCTTGTACAGAATATGAGTTATGGCAGATTGACAAACCTACCTAGTCGCGCACTGTTCACTTGGTGTGTGTACACCTTAACCGCTTCAAAACGAAATTTCCTAAAAGTACTCAACCAACAAACTGTTACCTTTTTCCTTTAATTCATATTCATTATTTACTGTACTTTGTTTTCCATGATACTGATTAATTCATCATATCAACTTGTACAATGATATTGTCAAATGCATTTTAAATCATACATATACATCCTTTATTTTCTTCATTCTTTATCTGATCATTGCAGTTTTCTTATTCTGCCCTATGCATTTCGGTACACATAGGTACCTTCATCAGGGGCCAATTTCTGAACAAATAAACAATAGGGAAATGTAAGTGTGTTGATATTTCATAGGAAGCCCATGGGTGTGATTAAATAAATATGTCAGACCCTACCTGTTTGATCTGATTAATGTGCTTGAAATCTGAAATCAATGAAGATGGAAACTATTGAAGGGAAATTATTCTGCTTTGCTCGTGGAATATTATAACCGAGAGATTTAATAATGCTCAATGTCTCATTTAATTCTTAAATGGTAAAGCTTACCGTTTTCGATCGTCTGCTTTGCTTTTAGAAAGCTCTACAAGTAAAATAATCATAGTGATAAAACACTGTCTAACGCCATAATGTACATCCATTTAAATGTCTCATTGAATTGTATTCACTGTTTGTCGAACATACCTGGACCGTGGTCAATTTGAAAGTGGTCCTGTAAGAATACGGGTATAGTATTTAGGCACTTCATAAAACGAGCAACTTCTGGATTTTAAAGGCAAGTAGGCTGAGTGTACATACCTCGAAGATCGAGTGAACGTTGTAAAAAATAAATGAAAAAGAACCAAAAACGGCGTCATGAGATTTTTGCCACTTATTTCAAAATATTAGGAAACTAAACGGCAGCATTTTTCACTAATACCTTTCTCCGTGTGTATCGCCGTCCGTAATGTCTCATGTGTATGGAGATGCATTCTACTCCGCCGCCATTCCCTCCGTAGTTTAACAAAGATTTCCCGACGCTGTGCCGCTATAAACATAGAAAGCGGACTAAGAAGTCTATGTTGTAAGAAAGAAATGCTATATGCGGACGCCATTTTTAAGCTGGGAAGTAGTGTTACGAGCGTCATAGTTATGGATACTGTCATAGTTAAGCCCAAATCTAAAGAATAATTTATAAATCCGACACATGTCTACGGCAATATAATGCGTGAAGAGCGCGAAGATAAAAACAAAATTGATATTTTGCTCAATTCTAATACTTCCAATTGTATACTCCTAAAATGACAATCGGGCTACGGGGCTCTTCTGCTTTTAAACTACGTGTTATTAAAGAGACAAGGAAAAATACATATTGGAATCGTATTGGATTCTTGTCACCTGACAGATAATGTGATTCTGACGCTGAGATCTAGATCTCGATCAATGTTTAGTGCTGATTGCTCCGAATGTTGCTCTGTGTAAATACCATAGTGCTACATGATTTATTTTAAACTCTATGAGAGTATTCTATGTTGCCTGATCTGTACCTCTTGTGAGTCAATACAATTGCTGTTTACTTGACAAATCTCTGCCATGCATAATAAACATTAGTCACTCCATTAACATATCATGAAGTCTAATCCAACATATTGACAATACTTTTTTGTACATACATCAAATTTAAACATGTTCAAATACCACTCCAAATAACATTTTTACATTGTATATCATTGAAAATATATAACTGGAATGAAATTGGTTTCTGATCTCCTATATACTTTCCAAACCGGATATCTTATGTTAATTTCAAACCAGAACATTATCTGTTATGGAACATTATAAGTCTTTGTTATGTCCTATACTCCATCTTCACTGCACCTCTAGGGGTGGTTAAAACACGGACCATATGTTGTCAGTCTGAATTTACAGATAGCACGATAAATTATACCTATCGTTCAAACCTGTTGGAATCATAGTGTTAAGGTATTTAATCCAAAATAATTCTCGTTGTAGCAATCTTTGATCATTGTCTATTCCAGGCCGAATGTCGACCTTTTCAATGACAAGAAAACAAATTTGGGATATGGTATGACTCGCATCTCTCCAATGTGTCACCAATGGAGAAGATAGATTTAGGTTGCGTATGTTCCGTGAGTCTGATTATCAGTTTGTGCTATGTAGGCCACACGGAACGTAAAATCAGAACAAGAATACTTGAGCATAAAAGCAACATTCGTACACAGAACTTAAAATCTTCTGTAGCCACACACTTTGCAGAAAAAAGACACAATGTTTCCCAACTGAGATTTATTGTATTGGAATTGGTGTCCCAGATTGAGGGCACAAACAACAAAAACAGACTTCTCCAGAGAGAACATTTTTGGATATGCCATCTATGCACGATGCAACCCTCCGGGATGAATGACAGGATGGAATTTCTTTGTTATTTATAATTATTTTTTATTTATTACATTTGTTTGAAAACCTAGCAACTAATTTCTTTGTTACTGTCATTGCTTTCCTATTTGTTTACTTGCCCGTCTTTACCTATTTCAATATGGCGACAAGCCATCAATGAACACGCTGTCCTCTTTCTATCTTTGCACATCACGCTAACCCACGGCTGACGTAACTTCACAGGATTTACTTCCTTGCACAAACGGATTATCGCTTGACACTTAACCGGCTACTATCTTCACTTTCAGACTAGTAAGTACTCTAACTCTAGAGACCGAGACACTTGGTAACTTTACGGTCCGGCATCTTGATTAACGTTCATGTTTATTTCTTCGATATTTTTCAGCTTTTCTACACTTGATGTATGTACGTGCATTAACTGGCAGGTACTACTGTGATTCACCGGTATTTTTTTACTTTATTTATATTACCATTCACATTTCTCACCACCTCCGCTTTCCAGATACACACACTTACCTCTTGAGTGATTTAACTAATACACCGTTCTCGGATTACCGATGGTTCCTCTCTTGTGTTCTTTTTACTTTGCTTATCATTTTAACTCACTCGTCACTCGACAAATCATGATTGGGACACCATAGCCACTCTTAGGTTTAACCACGACCTTTCGACGTTTTCTAATTATGTATCATGTTTATTTTAGACAGTCATGGCCATTTCCTCGAATATCAGACCGTTTACTATTTTTTTGTTACAGAAATTATCCCCTGATGAAGGGCAATATGCCGCCCGAAATGCATTGGGATTGATGCAAAGGGATAGATGAAAATATACATGTATGGAACATTGGTTACTGATACAACCAACTCGCACATGATAAAGAAAGAACATTGAATACTTGTGAAGTATGAATTAAATAGTGAAATCACTCAACGTTTGGCAATTACTTCATTATACCTTTCCATTGGTATTTTATGCTGTGCCTAGGGGGACAACTCCAAATTGGAATTGCTTCTTCAGACATTTTCTAAGCGCTTCACAGTCTAGAAAGCGCAGCCCCGGCAGCACGCAACAACTTCCACCTCTGTACTCAACTCACCGTGGTGCGTGTCTCTCATTTTCATAGTCTAAGCTGAGACAAAAATGTCTCTAGAACAAAAGGTAAGGGAGATAGAGGGAAAAAAAGGGAGGCTAGGCTCACCCTCCAGATACTGTAATCAACAGAAGATTTCTCAAAAGAGAAATCAAAAAAGCCTAACCGATCACTACAAAACCATTCACAAACATCAATTGGTTTGGACTGGTAGGTATAGTGAATGGAAAAAGAGAAATGCTCTTTTTCTTTTGGTGTCCCCTCACTCACCAGGGTTGCCCCACGGTGACATGCTTCATCATAGGGGCCATCCCAGCCCTCTACGGACTGGAGCGTGCTGCGACTGGCGAATTACGGAGGAGCACTTATAGTATGACTATGTGTGGTGCGGGTGTTATAGTGGAGTGGGCTACGTGAAAAGTTTAAAAATACCTGCCTAGTAAGCTTTCAATAAACTTTATTCCTGCTTCCAGGTGGTAACGTTAAAATATGGGGTGGTAGAACTAGGATTTCCTAAACACAGTGTGTCACGTGTACCTATCAACTCCTGTCAACATGTTTCGTGCATACCCCAAGCACTTCTTCGGGACTACACAGGGACCAGCCCTGTGTTCGCCACTCCTTAAACGCTCAAATAAGCTTTTCAATGCAATCAATACATGCATATAATACCTACGTATTCTATTCAATCACGCGGTTCCTGTAAATCAAAGAACAACTTGAACAGTCACGGGGTATTACCCCTAACAAAAGCACACATAGATATATAAAGTAGATTGCACCAAGAAACATTAATTTCTATTCCGTGGTTTATCAACGTGACGTTTTTTGTCTACAAAAACTTGATTGTTTCCATGCCTCCAAAAAACTTGATAGTTCTCATGCATAGAAAACGTGATCGGCACCTTTCTGTGAGAAAACCATGCATTCATCCACCATTCATACTCTTACATATTCTTACATACATGTAGTGGGACCTAACTGTGCCCCATGGACTCGAAGGGGATCAGTATCCCAGCGATCTAAAAGGCAAAAAAGGGAAAAAAACGGGCTCATAACCCATCTGTTTGCATTGTTTGTTGTTACCCACAAGGTTATCTGCTGATTGATCTGTTCGTAAAACGGCACCACGGTTTGCCAAACACACTCGTTTTGTACCACTTACTGGCTAAAAGGATACCTCCCTCTTTTAAGCACCTACTTGTGCCGCTTCGGTCCGAATGTTGTTGGACCTTGGCGGCCGGGTTAGTTTTAAGAGATTGGCTGGCCGGTTCCTTCCGCATTGCCTTCATCGGTGTGCTCCAACTAGGGCGCGTATGACAGAGGTCTTAGATGGCGGCCATCTTAGGTGTATTCAATACATTTTGGTGTTATAAATTGGTCAATATTCTTTTTCAGAGTAACCTTTCCAGTATTTAACGAATTATGGGTAGACTGCTATGGATTCCCATAATTGTCAATGAAATTCCCATAATTTTTGTAAAAAATATAAAATATATTAAAGCGGTTTTTATATATATGTAGAAAACCCCTGGTCAGGATTCACAAGATTAAACCAAATGGGGAACCCAGGTCTATCTAGTGGATGATGTTTCACCACATATTGGTGCACTTTATATATATATATATGGGGAAAGGAATTAGAACTCCAAGTTACTTCCATTAATTAGATACTGTCACTATATAGCTACTGTCACTATACAAACTGGCCCCAAGGAATATCATCATTTAAACCCACAATATGTGAGCGGAGTCTGAACACCCAACGTTGTTCTTTCTCTAATAGTTTTTTCTCCATCTCTGAATGTGGTTGTTGTATTTCTAGGACCACCCACCGCATGTCATTGGGGGTATGTCCTTTCTCCAAAAAATGAGTGGTCATTTTAGTATTGGAATGCTTACATCTGAAATTACTACGGTGTTTCACCATCCGTGTACTGACCTTCCTGGTGGTCATGCCAATATAGTGTAGATCGCATGTACATGTGATCATGTAGATCACCCCAGTAGTGTTACAATTAGAATAGGCTTTCAAATCCCAGGTTATGCCATTGTTGCATCTGACTTGTTTTGTCGCATTCGTTAGATGACAAACACTACAACTGGAACATGGATAGTGTCCCACCGGCAGTGGATGCAAACGACGAACTGGACCTTCTGCAATTTTTGGGCGTGTATGGACTATCAAGTCCTTTAGGTTCTTGCCTTTACGGTGGCTAAACATGGGTTGGATGAGATTTAGACCACCACTGTTCAATGTCCTCCAATGTTTTTTTACAATGTTAGTTACTTTTTGTGAGGCCACAGTATAGGTAGTCACACATATGGGCCTCTTAGCATGCATATCTGAAGAAGCCAGTAAGGTTGTCAAATGCTCAATGGAGCTATACAGATGTCGGGAGAAGCTATACTCTATGAGCAAAGCAGTGAAATTCAGCACCGACAGGAGGAGGGCTTTGAGTTGCTCCTTCTCAGGCCGGTCACACACCAGCATCCACGACATATTCTCTACCGTCTGTCCAGCATCTGAAAGGATCCCAAGCGATCCAGCAGATCTACCCAGTGGTAAAGCTCACACTTTCCAATGTTCCATGTCTTTATCTGTTGGAGCTCCAGTAGAAGTTGCTCATCAGTGCAAATCTTGAGTTTGTCAATCAGGGCTCGGCAATCCGCAGGCGCCTCAGTGGGCGTTTTCTTGATAGTCCATACACGCCCAAAAATTGCAGAAGGTCCAGTTCGTCGTTTGCATCCACTGCCGGTGGGACACTATCCATGTTCCAGCTGTAGTGTTTGTCATCTAACGAATGCGACAAAACAAGTCAGATGCAACAATGGCATAACCTGGGATTTGAAAGCCTATTCTAATTGTAACACTACTGGGGTGATCTACATGATCACATGTACATGCGATCTACACTATATTGGCATGACCACCAGGAAGGTCAGTACACGGATGGTGGAACACCGTAGTAATTTCAGATGTAAGCATTCCAATACTAAAATGACCACTCATTTTTTGGAGAAAGGACATACCCCCAATGACATGCGGTGGGTGGTCCTAGAAATACAACAACCACATTCAGAGATGGAGAAAAAACTATTAGAGAAAGAACAACGTTGGGTGTTCAGACTCCGCTCACATATTGTGGGTTTAAATGATGATATTCCTTGGGGCCAGTTTGTATAGTGACAGTAGCTATATAGTGACAGTATCTAATTAATGGAAGTAACTTGGAGTTCTAATTCCTTTCCCCATATATATATATATAAAGTGCACCAATATGTGGTGAAACATCATCCACTAGATAGACCTGGGTTCCCCATTTGGTTTAATCTTGTGAATCCTGACCAGGGGTTTTCTACATATATATAAAAACCGCTTTAATATATTTTATATTTTTTACAAAAATTATGGGAATTTCATTGACAATTATGGGAATCCATAGCAGTCTACCCATAATTCGTTAAATACTGGAAAGGTTACTCTGAAAAAGAATATTGACCAATTTATAACACCAAAATGTATTGAATACACCTAAGATGGCCACCATCTAAGACCTCTGTCATACGCGCCCTAGTTGGAGCACACCGATGAAGGCAATGCGGAAGGAACCGGCCAGCCAATCTCTTAAAACTAACCCGGCCTCCCAGGTCCAACAACATTCGGACCGAAGCGGCGCGAGTAGGTGCTTAAAAGAGGGAGGTATCCTTTTAGCAAGTAAGTGATACAAAACGAGTGTGTTTGGCAAACCGTGGTGCCGTTTTACGAACAGATCAATCAGCAGATAACCTTGTGGGTAACAACAAACAATGCAAACAGATGGGTTATGAGCCCGTTTTTTTCCCTTTTTTGCCTTTTAGATCGCTGGGATACTGATCCCATTCGAGTCCATGGGGCACAGTTAGGTCCCACTACATGTATGTAAGAATATGTAAGAGTATGAATGGTGGATGAATGCATGGTTTTCTCACAGAAAGGTGCCGATCACGTTTTCTATGCATGAGAACTATCACGTTTTTTGGAGGCATGGAAACAATCGCGTTTTTGTAGACAAAAAACGTCACGTTGATAAACCACGGAATAGAAATTAATGTTTCTTGGTGCAATCTACTGTATATATCTATGTGTGCTTTTGTTAGGGGTAATACCCCGTGACTGTTCAAGTTGTTCTTTGTTTTTACAGGAACCGCGTGATTCAATAGAATACGTAGGTATTATATGCATGTATTGATTGCATTGAAAAGCTTATTTGAGCGTTTAAGGAGTGGCGAACACAGGGCTGGTCCCTGTGTAGTCCCAAAGAAGTGCTTGGGGTATGCACGAAACATGTTGACAGGAGTTGATAGGTACACCTGACACACTGTGTTTAGGAAATCCTAGTTCTACCACCCCATATTTTAACGTTACCACCTGGAAGCAGGAATAAAGTTTATTGAAAGCTTACTAGGCAGGTATTTTTAAACTTTTCACGTAGCCCACTCCACTATCACACCCGCACCACACATAGTCATACTATAGGTGCTCCTCCGTAATTCGCCAGTCACAGCACGCCCCAGTCCGTAGAGGGCTGGGATGGCCCCTATGATGAAGCATGTCACCGTGGGGCAACCCTGGTGAGTGAGGGGACACCAAAAGAAAAAGAGTATTTCTCTTTTTCCATTCACTATACCTACCAGTCCAAACCAATTGATTTTTGTGAATGGTTTTGTAGTGATCGGTTAGGCTTTTTTGATTTCTCTTTTGAGAAATCTTCTGTTGATTACAGAAATGTCTCTATAATGGATCTTGAGACTGTGCTCCACTGTTCTATGTTAGACTGCTAGTAAGGAACTATACATATGTAAGAAGGATCCTCCTGTGCGAGGTGTAGCCCCAGATTTTTTTTCTTGACTGTTTTTGCTGGCTGCAGAACCCTGCTAACCAGTGGTAAAGTGCCTGTGCTCCTCCTTTCAACATGCTGAAATGTGTATACAATTAATTGGCGTATTGAACTTATCTATAGACCTTAGTATATGGTACAAAACGTAACGAGGGCCTGTAAGTTTAATGTCACTAGTAAACTGCAGCACATATTGTGCCATCTACTAGAAAGACGGTTTAAAACATTGATTCAGGTCCACCACTGTAGCCTAACTGTGGCAGTGTAAACCTGCAATTAGACCTGTAAAAAGAAACCTTTTGGAATTTTGATAGGCCAAAACCTCCTTTTAATATAATAATAAGTCACCCCTATTTAGGCACTTTTGCCCACAAGGCAGCGTGTATGGCATTTAAAAGCGGGACATTTTGAAATTAAATGTATTCTTTTCTTACAATGACTAACAGCAAAAAGCTAACTTTTACTGGGGCAGGCCTAGCTGTCCTATGTAGAAATCCAGAGTACAGATTCAATTTCTGAATACTGTTTCTCGGGAATGGGGCTAGCTACAAGAATAATTAAACAACTATTTTTAATAGTAATTAAACATCCACTTAATTTGTGAACTCGAAATTTTGATATATATTAGGGACAAATTTCTTTTAGAAAGTTACCTTTTTTGTGCCTGAATTATTGGGAACTAAATTTGCATTTGCTCTCCCACTTGTGCCAGCCAGTAATTAGCATTTGAGCAGGTGTAAAAAAGGTGTGAAATGCTACCTGGGAGCAAACAATAGGCTGACCCGAATGGGGAAAGATGACTCCTCTGAACCAGATAAAATATGCATGATGGGATAATGAGCATCTTTTTTGACATTATAGTGTCAAATTTTGCTTAAATGTCAAATCCTGCCAGACAGGTCCGCTTGGTTTACATATAACATTGGGGTGCACTTGAAAGGAAGGGTAAAAGGGTGCAAAACAATTTTTGTGTATATGGTGAATGATTGCTAAAGGACCTGCGTTGTCCTACCAATCATCTGTCTCTGGGTTTGTACATATAACAATGGGGAAACACTTGAAAGAACAGGAAACAGAATGGCAATATACTTCTTGTTTTCCACTGTATGTTTACTGGAAAATCCTGCTTTGTTCTTCCAGACATCTGTCTTTTGGTTTACTGAGGATATTGTGGCTGCTTCAAACTGGACTTTGGTGTTATATGTGTTGGAGGACACTAGAATTAACATACCGTACTCCCCACACACACCCTCAGAGCCCACTTTTTGTGCTTCATTAGGATGGGGATCGGACGAAGGTTCAACTACCATCGTATCGGGCAGGTGTTCGACTGTCGATATGCCGGCAGTCTCACCTGCCCAATTACAATGAAACTGCTGTGTACGTGGTCAGAAAACTGCTCCTTTACATTACAGCTTCTACTGGGGCCCTAGAAAAGGGTTGCTGCACAAGCCACAGTGGAAAAAGACAGTTCACAAAAATCCATGCACATCCATGTGGTGCCTGGCACGCAGTGCATGGATGTTTGGAGGGCACCTCATGTGCCATCCTGGGCCTATAGCAGAGGCCTGCGGGGGCCCTGCTGAGGACCCCGAAAGTCCCATTCCATCTGCTTTACAAGGCTGTCAGACCACCATGTAAAGGCAGGACTTTTCCTTCCATAGGGTATTGTAGTTCCTATGGTAGTGCCTCTGCAGGCACTGCCCTCATTGTAGGGATTATGCTCTGACGAGCTCCTTGAGCCTGTCAGAAGCGTCAGTCAGTACCGCCACCTGCTCTGCTCCAACCCACATCATTATGCAGTGGTTGGACAACAGCCTGAGATATCGTATGGACCGCCACCGACAGACTGTCAGTGGCAATCCACCCAACATCATAATCAGGCCCTTAGTGTGTACGAAGACCTTTGCTATGTGAAAATGCACAAAATAGTTAGGGTTGACCCTGTGAACTCTTACTCTATTGTTTGGGGTATGCCCCGGGTGTATTTCCATGCACTAGCTCATGCCATGGAATGAATGTAGCATCTCCCGGCATCTATGTCAGAACACTACTAGAACTGCAGAAGATCAGAAGATGACTGAACCTGCAATCCGAGACCTCGGAAGAACCCCAAATAACTGGGCCTGCTCTGCCTCTTGTACATAGGACAAGGAAGTGGACTCCAAGGGTCATAAGGCTGACCTCCTGTTCAGGCTACAGGGCTAGAACAAGCTAAAAAAGCCTTTCCTGCAACTTACAAGCTGACCAGTGTTAGACCAGTCAGCCCTTTCGGTGGTCCCTCCTTATTTTTTTCTCCCTTTTTGCCTCCCATTTTTTTTCCGTCCACTGTATGTTTTGTGTGTTGGCTTAAAAACCCTGGGCGCACCATCATTACTGATTAATGGTGAGGCGCAGGTGCTCCTTTTAAAATGGGAAGGAATAGGGATGCTCTTTCACAAAATGCTGGCTTGTCTAGATGTATACCTCACAGCCTTGGGCCATAGGGTGACATGAGGGGTTCCAGAACCTTCTGGTTCACTCTAGTCACTCTAGGCCCAGGCTATATAAGGCGGAATGTTGGACGGCCATTTTGGAAAAAAAAAGAAGTCAGGCTGGAGTACAGGCTGTGGAGTGAGGAGGTTGGCGCACTGAGGGGGTCTGATTGTCTATAGGGGCTGCTACCCCTACCTGTTGACGCCACCCCCCACCTGTTGACCTGACCCTGCAAGAACCATTCAATTTGTACCTCATCACCAAGAGCGCCTCTATCAAGGAAGAGGCCTTGGACTACCTCTGGTGGGCGGACTGGGCGTGGACTAAGGGCAAGTGATCTGGCAGGTGAGGGTGAGTGGGGCTGCCCCCTGTGTGAGGCCAAGACTTCGGCAGATTATTCCCTGACCCTTGCTGTCACCTGGAGTCCTAGCACGTCTAATCTTTCAGCTGACCTGACGTAATCCACCTGAGGCCCTGAGGCTGCCCTTCTGAAGAGTGGCACTTACTAAATCACGCCACAGACTCCGGGTTGTGCTGTACCCCCCCCTGGCGCTGCTGTTGCCTCGTTTGGAGTCCCTGGGGTGGGGGCGTCGCTCCTGTGGATCGGAGCCGGACGCGCCCTCGCATCTGATCCTGGATTGTGTTGATGGGTGGGGAGAGTTGCCACGCCTTGTCAGCCCGCCGGCCCTCTGCTGAGGAGAATCCGGGGGTCGGCGTTGACAGGGGAAGTGCGACCTCGGAGAAACAGTTGTCAGGTGACAGAGACCGGGTAGAGCCCGCCTCGGCGTTGTCAAGAAGAAAACACACCGGTCCTGTGTCCTAAGTTTCCGCATTGGAGATAGGGGGCGGGCCCCGGGGCATTGGAGTGCCACCCAGCTGATCTCTGAGAAGGCTGGCGTCTGAGGGGACCGGCTCGCCTGTCAAGTAAAGTGGAAGGGCGTTGCCGGTTGCTTCTGATAGCGAGGCCGGGGGAAGCGCGGAACTGGCCTGAGGGGGAAAATACAAGAAGTGCTATTCGCGCACCTGCTTTCCGCTCTCTTTTCCCCCGGGCACAGAATCAGGAAGAGGGGCAGGGTTTTGGAAGTCCTGCTGACCTTCGGTTGTGCAAGTAAGCCGGCCAGAGCCCTAGAAAGACGGTAAGGCCCCGGAGGGGCAGGGGCGTCTCATCTATTATACCAACTTGCCTACCTGGATTTCTGCATCAAGAGGTTGGGGCCAACGTGGAGTAGCAAGAATAGAAGGGAGGCAGCGGTGAAGTGTGATCTGTGTAAGGGGAGTTGTGGGCGAGCATTCTGCCAGGAAAGGAAGGCCATTGACTTGGTAAAGCCACAAGCTAACTGCTAGAAAATAATCTACGCCTGCTTACCTAACTTCAAGTCATTAGACATCCATTTGAAGGAGTGTAATTGCCTGCCTGCCTACTTGAGAAGTGTTTCACTGTTTCCCTACTTGTTAATGAACTGCTGAAATTACCATTTGATATATCCTTTAAAGAATCTGCTGCTTGACCTTTTTATGGACTGCAAAGTTACCTGAGTGGACAGGTTGTGTGAAATTGCTAAACTCATGAACTGCTGTGAACTGTTTTGTAATCAAATGCAATGTCATGCCCTAATTGATATGAATAATCATATGTGGAAGTGCTTAAAATGTAAAGTTTTTCACTACTAGAAACTGAAGTTGATGTAAAGCATAAGATAAAGCATTTCCATTCTTTTCTAAAGACCGTGTGGTGTCATTTTTGGTGGAGGTGCGCTGGATTGCTGTGGTGAGTGTGACGCAAGTACGACACGGTTGCCTTGAAGTTAGGCCTTGTCACTCCGTGCCAGGCTACCCTAGGAGGACCGGTGACCCCGGGTCCAACAACCAGTAGCAATGGACCTGGACTGGACCCTATCGATGGCTGCTGACTGACACCCTGTGAGATACTAATTGCCTCCCCTGACATCCATGGGGTTTTATAAGTGTGTTTTTTTGGTGGCCTGATACTTAAAGGACTATAGGGAGAAGGTAAAATCTTTGACCAGGACAAACCTCGTTGGAGTATCTGACCCATCACTGTCATCGTCAAATCATGGCTATTGTCAGAAAACGAGCCTAGCCGTGCCTACCATATCGACCCCCGAACTACAACTCCCATGATGCTTGCAAATTGGGAGGGGATAAGTATGCGGTGTGACACACCGGACGGTGTGCGTAATTGTGAATGAATGAATGAAGGTATATTTGTATAGCGCGTTTCTACCCTGAGGCCTCGTAGCGCTTATGGACCGCACAGTGAAGGCACATCAATTAAGGGCACATTGCTAAACAGGTGAGTTTTAAGAAGCTTGCGGAAGGCCTGTATGTTTGGTTCACCAAGTAGAGTGGGGTGGGGGAGAGAGTTCAAAAGGTTTGAGGCATTCAGGGATAAAGAACGTCCACCCCACCTAGAACGACGGACTTTCCTGGAAGTGGCGAGGAAGGCTGAGCTGGAACGAAGATTTCTAGAGGGTTGATAAGGGGTGGCCAGGGAATGTAAGATGGCCGGACCAGATTTCCAGATGGCTCTGTGAGCCAGGCACATGGCCTTGAACTGAATCCTGGCCCGAATAGGGAGCCAGTGCAGAGTCCTCAGAGCAAATTTTACTGATTGTCTCCGGGAAATTTAGAGCAGTTGACGGGCCGCTCAATTCTGGATTACTTGAAGTTTTTGCATAGTTGCCTGCGGGGCGCCCAGGTACAGCGCATTCCCGTAGTCCAGGCGGGAGAGTATGAGAGCTTGCACCATAATCCTTCTCGCCTTCAAGGGAAGCAGGGGAAGAACTTTTCTTAACATCCTCAGCAGGCCAAAGCAGGCAGCGGCAAGCTTGACAGTTTGATAGCTAAAGCAGAGAGAGCTGTCCAGCCACATGCCGAGGCTCTGAATCTGCTGCTTTGGAGCAGGCATTGGGCTGAGACAAGTTGACCATAGATGAGCCGACAAGCGAGATGGTGATTTTCCCAGAAACATCAGCTCAGTTTTGTTGCCGTTTAGTTTGAGATGAGACAGATTCATCCATTCGGCTACTGCCTTCAGGCAACTGCCTAGAGAGCTGGATGAACCCTCTGGATGGTTCAGTTACACCACCAGTTGGGTGTCATCTGCGTACGATATAATCTGTATACCGAATGGAAGGACTACCTCGGCTAAAGGCGCCATATAGGTGTTAAAGAGTGTGGGGCTCAGAGAAGAGCCCTGAGGGACCCCACAGCTAAGCGGCCAGCGGTTGGAAGAGGCGTTGCCCTCGAAGACCTGAAAGAACCAGTCTTTATGAAAGGACTGTAGCCAAGTGAGTGCCGAATGTGGCACTCCCAGACTTTTTAGTCGCTTCAGCAGGATATTATGATCAACAGTGTCAAAAGCGGCACTGAGATCTAAAAGAATAATAGCTGCTGAGCCGCCCTGATCCAAAAGTCTCCGTGCCTCTTCGGTTACTGCCAGAAGGGCCATCTCTGTCCCTAGTCGAGGGCGGAAGCCTGTTTGTGAGACATGTAGCAGGTTGTTGGACTCTAGATACTGTCCTAGTGTGGAATTTATGTGTCTCTCAGTCAGCTTGCTTAGCCAGGGGAGGAGAGATATGGACCGATAGTTGGCCATGTTAGAAGGATCCAAACTAGGTTACCTCCCCTGCTATTACTTGGACCTGATTCCTGATATTGGTTATGTCCTTCATTGTCTGAATCGGATGTATCCGAAAAAGTGGTTACTTTTGGGGGGTCTATTGAAAGGACCTTGATCTGAAAGGTCTCCAGTAGATTCTGTTTGATAGAAGTTATCAGCTAGGTATGGATAAACCTTTTCTTGGCTAAAAAACTGTATATCTTTTTTTAGCTTATCTGTTTTTCTTTTCAAAAGATACTCATTATAAGAATGCATATCCTTTTCGACTTCTTCTTGCTTTTTTATCGCTTCCTCAACTGCTAAACTACTTTTAAATGTACTTTCCAATTCAGATATTTCTTGCAAAAGGGCTTGCACTAGTTCTTTGGCAGTTTCTACAATGAGCATCATGAGGTCCCGGGAGCACCTGTTAGCTATTAATGACCACCGTTCTAGGAATCTACATATTTGAACAAATAGACCTGGGATGTTGCGTACTCTTAGGCCCTGTGGAATGACACCTGCTCTGAGGTACTGCAACATAAAAAGCCTATGTAAATCTATTCTTTTAGTTTTTTTCTTAAGTGCCAATATTTTGTTTATGTCAGCATTGCTTTGTGGGCCAGTTGTGGTAAATGTATCTGAAGAAGCTGCATGTCCAATTAGAGAAGTCTTCGTCAGAGAACCCAAAATGAATAGTCTATCCATGCTAAACAGATTAGAAAGAGCTGGAATGTCCAAGAAAAATGAGAATTTTTTTGACTTTGTCCTTTCTCTCTTTTGGCTGAGGGAGAGAGTCTCGTGGCAATTGGATGCTGCCATTGACTGAGGGTGCTCCAAGTTCGACATCGGGATCTCAACTGCCTGTTCGGATGAAAAGTGAGTACCGCATCGTGGGTCACGGTGCGGAGCCTGTGAAAACGCTGATCTTCGAAGTGGTGCTGGACTGTATACCATAGCGGAATGTGGTGGGGAGGTAACCGCGTATTGCCGTATATGGGGATATTCGTGCTAATACTGGAACCTTGAATTAATCAATGCCATAGCGGAATATGGCGGTGAGGCAACCGCGTATGGGGGAAATTTGTGCTGATACTGGAACTTTGATTTATGCAATTACTTAACGGAATACCGCGGTGAGGCAACGCGTATTACCCCATGTGAGAGGAGTTATTTATGTCTGTGGATTCAATGATACTATAATGTGTGCAGAGATCTGTCATTGGAACTATAAGACTATTAAGGGAAGCGTAGTATGGAGACTACACTTTGGTATCTCTGGATACATTATAATCCTCCACAGGGACTTATTATATTTGCGCTGTCCTTAAATACACTGGTATGTATGAGGAATGCATGTCAGATAAACGGCTCTGATGGTATGCGTTAACTCAAGATGTATTAATGTTGGATAGTTCTTTGTTTCACGTACGGTGCTTGGTCTGTGTGAATTCCAAGGGTTTCATCAGGATCTGAGAAATGGTTGTATACTAAGCAAAGTATAGCAAGAACCTAGTGAGACTTTAAGAGAGTAGTCGGTATCTTACACTGTTTATAGTTTTGTTTTATTTTGTTGTAACAGGTTCTTTTTCCCCGCTGTACCTTCCCTCTCCTTTCCCTCGCCTGATCAATCGAACACGCTGTGGTACATTGGGGTGTTGGTGATATCAGGAGGTGGACCCTTTCTTGCTACAACTGGATTCCGCAGGGCGTAACCTGACAGCTATACCACGACTATTGACTACCATTGGCACTTTATGTTTCTTGGTGCTATTCCTACTTAAACCTTTAACAGTTTATATCTCTGGATCCCGTTATTTGACTTTTGTCATTTTGGTGTTATTTTGTTTATTATAATTTACTCTATCTTTCTAATTTGGTTTGGGATTTCTATTGTTTTGTATTTCAACCTTTTTACTGTTTTGTACTGCAAAAATACTTTACACCTTGCCCTTAGTTAAGCCTGTAACCTGTGTAGCATAGCTACTAGGGGGTTGAACTCAAGTTAATTTAGTGACTTTGAGAGTTCAGCCTGGCAGGGATTGTGAATGTTCCCTGAGGAAAGTAGTCACCCACCCCAAATAATAATCCCATTTCTTACAATATATATGTAGTTTTGTTATTTCTGCTTCAGAGAACATGACCATTACTCATGTTCACTGATGGCTTTCTTTGTAAATGGATTGAGGCCCTAGTACCTGGCTCTGGGGTCATGATGAGTACTGAATGTAGACACCTTCTTTGGAGAGTGACTACTGTCATCTCACTGAGTTGAGAAAGTCTGTCAATGTTGGCAACATTGTTATCTAGTGGACGGGACAGACCAAATACATGCACAGTCATATGTGAACACACCATAGTACATCCAAACAACCAACATCATACAAAAACACACATACCAACATAAGGGACACAACTATCATGATATATGGCTACATATGGAACAACATATGCTAATACAGCCATCATCATTTGATAACACATCCACTAGCACAGACACTGAGCATCTCACTATTAGGCCTGGGCGTTAAATTACGTTCCGCTCGCGGAATTTGCAGAATTTAGGTAATTTTGCACTCCACAGAGAATGAGAAATTGCCCAAAAATCCACGATCCAGGGCTTTGCAGAATTTTTTGCTTGTTCACGCTTTCAAAATGCATGTTCGCGAGATATTTCTCCCCGAGCACGCAAACAGTGTTTGCGAACAGGAAAAAAGCATCGTGAACGGGCAGAACAAGCAATTCTGTGTGTTCGCGGAACTTTTGCATGCTCGCAGAGATTTTATACCATTTTGCGGAGCTTTGCCTGGCGCGACCATGCAAATTCCACCTCACTATCCCATGATCACACAGCCACCATTAAAACCCACCATTATTCACCAGTAAATAATATAGGCCCATATATCCATCATTAGATGACCATACACCTACCATCATATACTGTTATATCTGTGCCGAGAGCTTACCTGAGATTACAGATGTGCAGAAATGGATGGAGCACCCATTATGCTATCAGGCAGCATACCGCCGGATACTGTGCTAAGAGCGTGGTTAACCGTCTTCACTGCCATTTTCGTGCAGACAGTCACCTTGAGTGTCATCATGCAAGCCTAGGGAACCTCAGGCAGGAAGATTGGCAGTGGGACTGTGGGTTTCAGTGCTGGGCGAAGAATATTAAACTTGAGCTTCATCTTCATGTACCAAATGGCGTCTTAAGTTTAAGTAATGTGATGTGTACAAGTGTTAAAAACTGCTCTTTACAAGATATTGGTCTATCCAAGATGAGGTAGCCTTTTCCTGTAAAGTCATATTCTGTTTGAATCATTCATAAGTAGACCTTTCCAAATGATAGATGTGTCGCAATTAGGTCCCTTATTTTCAATCTCGTTCTTCGCTCTCTTGGAACTATTTTGGTCCATTATCTTTGCTTCTGCTGGATCTACTTCTAGATATTCATGTGGGGCTCTTCCCTTTCCCCTGATGTCGAGGGAAGTTGGGTGCCATGATAACTTCAGTATTAAGCAATCAATAGCTATAAGATTGACCAGGTACTGTTTAAGCCTTTGCTGTTTTTCCTAACTGGGTCTCTCTTAGGGAGATACCTAATGCCTTTTACATGCACATTTCCAAGCACGGTTCCACTTTGTCTTTTGGTAGGAATCATTCTTTCCCCAGGACACTAAACTGAGGACCAATAGACCTTTCAACATTAATTCCTTGACATACTACACAGTCACATCAAACATCCACACAGTCACAATAAGAACTAATATACTTGCTATAATGCATTAATTCAACACACCTACGTTCATGCAGCCAGACATCCAATATCCTATGTCCACGCTGCCAAATTCATTTATGACTACACAACCTATGTGCATTCAGCCTGTAAAACCCACACATATCACACATCAACTAGTATATGTCAACAGCACATTGTCATACAGCCACACATCCACATACGTCAATACACCAATACTCACAAGTCAGCACATGCAATATCATATGCAAGTGAATCCACCTGCTTACATCCACACAAGCAACTTCATATGACATGCCATCATATGCCACCACATCAACATCAGATGTCCATTCAACTCAACATAAGCCAACACTACCACAATAAAACACCCACAGAACCAACATCCTAACTGAGAGAGCGCAAATCAAGAAAATATAGAAGTGCACCATATTTACAAGCACGTTGTATTAGTTTAGTAAACATAATATAAGAGTGTCGAATTTATAGAGTGAAACTATATAAGAGTGTTTAATTGAAAATAGAATACTTATATCAAGTGTGAGAACTAATGTAGATGTTTGTAGAGATGTTAGAATGATGTTGAAATCCCATGTTATGTGGTTGTTGTAGGGGAAAATGTAATTCTGCTAATGTAGAAGTGTGTAGGCCACATGGCAGTTCACATAGAGTACAAGATGCTGTTACACTCTTACACGATGGTGGATTTTGATGTTATTGTAATTCAAAGTAGTATTGATCATAGAACTGAACAATATGTTTTATAGAAGTGTTTCATATAATCATTGTGTGTAATAAGTTAGAATACTGTTTAGATTAAGAAATTAAATGTTTTACAGAGTGCCCAGGCCCGTTCATGTAATTCTAATAGGCCTGAATAGCCAAAGTCATTTCTTTTGATCTGCATGTGCTCGTTAGAGAAAGGTCGTGTTAGGCACAAACTGTGGAGCCTGTTCGAATGGTTTACGACTTAAAGATATGGTGGAGGCCGGAATTTGGGGCCCACAGTACAAGTGTCTGTTTGCAGGTGCGAGGAGGTTTTAATCAAGAGAGTGATGAATAGACTTTTGTTCAAGAGAGCCAGGCACAGGCCTGGAGGAGTCTTCAGGAATTTCCTGGGGGTACCGTCTTGCCGGAGAGGAGCCTGGGAAGCAAGGTCAACGCTAACGATGGGCCCAGAGGAGTACCAACATGGAACATACCAGAACCAACACCACGTGAGGGGCGTCTCTAAGGGGCGTCTCCAAAGGGCGTTTCTATTGTAAATGTGATTTTGTATTAGGGACAGCACCCCTGGGTGGAGTTAAGGCAGATGGTCTGAGGAACCTAAGAGAGCGGATGGGTAGGCAGATAGGGAACTGCGAGACATCGTTTTGAAACAAAGACTAAGGGAAGTGTGTGATCTTCTTTGGAAGTCACCACTGCTGACACCTTTTTAGGTTAAGATCTTGCTAAAGTAGGGATGTCACTTAGTCTAGTGCAGGGACAGTCTAATCTGATTTCTTCCTTTCTGTAAATGACTCATAAGCTACAGCTTGTGTCTATTCTTGCAACTTTGATGATTTTTGAATTGGTTTTGGTAATATTCTTCTGCCGACTAAGAGCATTTAGAAAATTCATGTTTGTATTGATACCCGTATATCTTTTGAACCTTATATTGAGATGTTTGTATCTCCAGTTAAGTTTGGCTTTGTAATAAACTTTTAAACTTTTTAAGCTTAAGTGGTTCTTTGGAGTGGAGTAAGTTATTAACTGATTGACCTAGTAGTGGATTGCCTTTTACTCTATGACAGGTACCAACGGTTCAGTCGACCGAAGTTGGGATCTAGATCTATAACAATAGACCAGAAATCCCGCGTTAACAGTTGGTAGCAGAGGATGGTTACCTTCTTGAGGAAGGTGATCTAGACTAGGTTATGTTTACCCCAAGGTCCCTAGAGATCGAGAGATGGCCCGCCGAAGAGGGTGCTGACGGCGTGAGAGAAAAGCAGCAGAATCGGACGAGAGTGAGTATAACAAGGGTCATGCGTGGACAGATTGCGGTGTTTTGTGTTGTATCTGTATTGTAATGTTATGCGGAGTTGAATGCCTGTAGTGTGATTGAGAGAAGGTTGTGAACGCGCGCAACCTGGTAGACTGGTAAACTGGTAACCTGGGAAACGGGGGAACCGGTGAACTGGTGAAAATCTTAAGTTCGGGGAAGAGCTTAAGTGGTTCGGGTGTATCGAACATCCAGAGTAGTTGTCGACCAGAGAAAAGGGGGTCATGAGGTACCATTGATCGCCCGCAGGACCGAGATAGGGGGAATGCAAGAGTGAGTATGTGGGTAACGGACGCAGGTCGAAAGTTACCGTGTGCAAGTAACCTATCAGAGAAGGCGATTGTCTGGACCAACGGAAAGACATTTCGTCAGTTAAGGTGACAATTACAGTTAGACTGTGGACGTACAGTCAAGGAAAGTGATCGCTTGGTCGGAAGTAATCATTTTTCAGAGTATGAATGGGACGCATGCATGACCGGGAGACGAGCGGAGAAAGGAGGGGAACTGCTGCGAAAGGGGGACGAGTGATGTCAGCGAGAGCCGCGCTGAGATAGGCCGGTCGGTGTGAAGCCGCGCTGAGACGAGTGACGTCAGCGAGAGCCGCGCTGAGATAGGCCGGTTGGTGTGAAGCCGCGCTGTGATAGGGCGGTTGGTGTGACGTCAGCAAAGAGCCACGCAGTGATAGGCCAGTTAGCGAAAACCGCGCTGAGATTGGTGGATTGCCATCAGGAAGTAAACGAACGCGGAGAAAATAGAAATTCGTAGATTTTGAACATGAAGTGTTTTAAATGTTTGAGAGGGATTTTTAAGAGAAAAAGAAGAGAATCTTATTACGGGGAAGAGGCACTGCCGGAGGGTACACCAGCTCACTATATGGCAACGAATGTTGGGTTGCATACTATACTGTGGCTTGGGACTTGGAGTAAGATTACAGAGGGGAATGAGGAACTGACTTTTCCAAAATACGGAACGTTTAGATTAGAAGTGTTACATCAGTTGAAAGCAGTTATGTCCTCATTGAGACCTTTGCCTAGACCAACACAGTTTGAGGCGCTTAATGCATGGATTAGGGCGGCGCACGACAGGAGTCAGAACAGACGCCAGGAAAGGGTACGGCGATCAGTGAGGGCAGTGCAAGGTGCCAAATGGGATGCGGAAGCCAAGAAGTGGAGGGTACAGGTGATTGAGGTGGATAAGTTGTACCCCATGAGAGAGGTTACAGGTGGAAAGAAACCCATAGAAGAGGATGATGAGAGTGAGTCGGAGGACGGCCTAATAAATAGGTTGTTGATAGATAAACCGCCTCCGGACTATAGGGAGACAGAAGGTACGGAGCTCCCAAAGGAAGACAGGGTTGACATGGAAGGAAATAGGCCACTCCCTATAATGGATTGGGTTCCTACCAAAGACGAGGGGACACTTCAACATAGTCCAGTACAGAGTGTAGTCGGAAGGGTTGTGGTGCAGAAGATGCCAGCAACAGAGAGGGTTGAGTCTTATGGATTACCAGATGCTCTTCAAGTACCCGTTACCATAGGCCCTATAGTGTCGGTTTATCACCCAGAGAAAGGGAGAGAGGAAGAACAGGTACGGCTAGACAGAGAAAGAGCTGAGAAGGAGAGAAGGAATAACACGACAAATGCCTGGAGGAAATTGCCAGGACCAATAACGTGGAGCACCCCATTGGAGTCAGCAGTGGATCCCGAAACAGAGCAAGGGGGTCAGAGAGGACCGATGGACCTGAGGGGACCACAGCCGAAATCCTACAAGGAGTTGAGGGCTGACTTGAGGGAATGGGATGGGTCCACAGGAGTACCGAGTAACAGGTCAAGAGCAGAAGCAGAATGGGGAAATCGAGGAAATGTAATATTATCTCACTGCGGGGCTAGCGAAAGCAGTCAGGAGTGGGAAGGTAAAAGTCAGGAGAGTAGATGAGTTACACGTCATACAGACAGAGGAAATGGGCAGGAGCAAAGAGGCAGAAGTACGGAGTGTGGAGAGACATCTCGTCCCATTCAAAGTGAGGGAGACCAAAGGACCCAAGAATACAGAGATAGGTTTAGGTGCACTCACCATGCACCTAATGATAACGTACAGCACTGGAATCGTGGGAACACGGGGAACAGTGAAGGATCTTGCCATGCGTCGAGTGATCAGAGGTCACAGGCAAATTGTGAAGACATGGGGGATAATGGAATGTCTTACCATGCACCTAGAGAAGCCATGCAGAATGAGAAATGTGGGATTATGGGAAAGAGAGGAGTGTTTCATCATACACCCAGAGAGGATGGAACTGCATGGGACCTGGAGAGATGGGAGCATGGGAGGACTCCCCATAACTCGCCTGAGCCTAGACGTAGGACTCAGAGCTGTGATGGGAGAGATGTAAATAGACTCTCTAGAGATGGCATACTAAAAGCTGTGATAAAAGCCAAAAGACTCGACGTGACCAGCTTAAGATCTGATCTGAACGATATAATAGATGGTACATTGTCTTTAGAAAGGATCGACATGTACGAACAAGATGAGCTACTGTTTATAGCAAAGGACATCACTCGAAAGGCCAGAGCAACTCATGAGAAACTGTCTGAACTGGCAGACAAGTATATGGTAGATTTGTCCAGAACCAAGGCATTACAGGGTAACCACAGGTTGCATTATTCAGATCAGGACTTAGATGAGAGGAGGACAACTGGATTAAAAACACACATAAGGGAACTGATCACAGGAATAAGAGCATGGAGGGACCTGGACAAATGGGAAGAGAGGTGGTCGAAAAAGGGAACTGTTAGGCGAAGTGCGAATGTGATGTCTCCGGAGGGAAGACTAATGCAGATGGAGGCATTCCCTTTGCGAGAAATAGCGAATGGGAATTATGTACATGTGCCCTGGAGTAGGGGAGATTTGGCTGCATTTACCAACTCATTTCCGAAGTTAAGGGAGAACCCTGTAGAGTGGTACAAGCAGGTAGAGAGGTTTGTGAAGATCTCAAAAGTATTGTGGATTGATTTGAACACCTTGTTTGACATTGTGGTCCCAGGAGACTTGTGGATAGCATGCAAGGTTAGTGTCGAGTGGCCAAATGCAGAACCAGAAAGGGATACTCGTACTAATGGACCATCAGAAACAGTAATGTTAAAATACGATAGGGTAATAACATGGCTGAAGGAGAAGGTGCCACCACAAGACATAGATTGGGTAAAAATAGACCGAACAAGACAGGAACCAAAGGAGACAGTCCATGAGTATTATGAGCGATTGCTGAAAGCATTCAAACAATACAGTGGACTAGATGTAATGGACCCCAAGGATATAGGACAGTTTGTATCAAAGTTCGTCTTAGGGTTGAGACCTGATATTTGTCTGATGACTCAGCAACATTTAATTTGTTGGCAAAACAAACCATTGGATGAGATTTTGAGATACGCAAGATATTGCAGTGATGAGATAGAGTCCAAAGCAAAGAAATTAAAGGACAAACTGATGATGGTGCAGATGCAGTCAGCTGGAAAGGGAGGACAGCAGCAACAGGGAACAGGGACAATGGGACGGAAATCAACCAATCAGAATAAGGACAACGAGGAAAATCCGAGACCTAGAATAGACTTTGCTACATTGAAAAAAACGACAAAGTGTCACCAGTGTCACCAGGTGGGACATTGGAGACGCGAGTGTCCCTATAACCCTGAAAACGGAGAACTGGAAGTTCTAGAGGAGGAAGTTCAGGAAGTTCCAGTCCAAAGGGTGACAGTGACAAAGGGTAAGGTGGCCAAAGGGGGGACTTCGGCTCCTCGAGCTCAGTTCCCGCAGCCACCAAAGATTACGACAGGGGGAAAGGTCTATAGACAAATGCCTTTTTTCACAGGTAAAGAAGAGAGTTACTACGTTGATCCACTGACGGGACGACGTGTAAGTAGAGAGGAGGACTGTACCCTCGGGGCAGTTCTAGAAGTGGATCGAAGAGGACCGTTTGTTGAGGCTGAAGTGGCGGGGTGTCCTACAACATTCTTGGTGGATACTGGAGCTACTCTTTGAGATCGGCAGTGGTTCCAGATCTACCAATGTCGGGGGAAACGATTCAGGTGGTACGAGTTGCAAATAAGAGAATGAATAGCCCTTTGACGGAACCAGTATCAGTGAAAATAGGAAACTACACGGATGAACATCAGTTTGTAGTATGTGATTCTAGTCCTGTGTGTCTGTTAGGAAGGGACTTATTGTGCAAACTGAACTGCACAATATACTGCACACCTCAGGGCGTAGAGGTACAGACTACAGACGATGATGCTACCTTCAAGGTTGTAAATTCGAGAACATGCATAGAACTGTATCCTACCCTGACAGTGGAGGAGCTCCCATGGGATTTACGAGATGCAGTGTCATCAGAGGTATGGGATTTTACTGGAGAAGAGATAGGACTGATCAAAGGAGTAGAACCAGTGAAGATTATGGTTAAACCAAATGCTGAATATCCAAGAACGCCCCAATACAAACTGACCCCGGAGACGATTGCAGGAATAAAACCTGTAATCGACTCTATGATAAAACAGGGAATACTGAAGGAAATCGTGGGAAGTCCATGCAACTCCCCGATTATGGGTTTGCAGAAACCTAGTGGGAAATTTAGAATAGTGCAGGATCTTCGAAAGATTAACAACATAGTTGTTTTATGTTGTCCAGTGGTACCGAATCCATCAGTGATATTGTTTCAGATACCATTCCAAGCAGAGTGGTTCACAGTGATAGACCTTTGTCAGGCTTTCTTTTCAATTCCATTAGATGAGGAGAGCCAGTACCTTTTTGCTTTTAAGCTGGAAAATCGTGTCCTAACATGGTGTCGTATCCCACAAGGATATACAGAAAGCCCATCAATTTTTAACCAGCTGTTGAAGAAAAATCTTGAAAGTCTGGTACTGCCGCAGAACTCGGTTCTGGTCCAGTACATAGACGACCTACTTGTTGCGTCAGAAACGGAAGAGGCTTGTAAGACAGATACCATTGCCTTGCTGAACCATTTAGCTGAAAATGGGCATAAGGTATCTCCGAACAAATTGCAGTACTGTTTGACAGAAGTACAGTACTTGGGGCACCGGATAGAAAAAGGAAAGCGCAAAGTGTCACCAGATAGGATAGAGGCGATAATGAAGATGAACGCGCCTGCGACACAGAGAGAAGTTAGGATGTTCCTAGGAATGGTTGGTTATTGTCGACAGTGGATAGCTAACTTTTCATTGAAAGCAAAACCTTTACAAAAACTGACGCACAAGGAGGTGAGTGATCTGGTACCATGGGACAAGGACTGTTTGATGGCGTTTCTACAGCTGAGAGAGGACGTGTGTCGTGCTCCGGCTTTGGGGATGCCTGACTATGAAAAACCATTTTCACTTTTCTGCTGCGAAAGGGAAGGTTGTGCTTTGTCAGTTTTGGTACAGATTAATGGAAATGCCCGTAGACCAGTTGCATACTTTTCGGCTACCCTAGATCCAGTAGCCGCAGCGTTGCCCGGATGTCTCAAATCTGTTGCTGCAACAGGTGTCAGCATTGAGCAGTGTGAAAATATTGTTATGGGACACCAGTTAGTGGTGTATGTACCTCATTCTGTAGAACTGTTAATGACCAGGACCAAGACGCAGCACTTGACCAGTAGTAGGCTCACGCGCTACGAGCAAGTTATACTTGCTGCGGAGAACGTGACCCTTAAGAGGTGCTCTGTTTTGAATCCTGCTACATTGATGCCACTTCCTAATGATATTGAAGGCGAGGAATGTGAAGATCACGACTGCCTTGATGTGACTGAACTATGCACGAAGCCAAGACCAGATATCGTGGATGAGCCGTTGATCGACCCTGATGAAGTTTTCTTTGTTGATGGCTCATGTTTAAGAGACGATACTGGTCGGTTGAGAGCAGCTTATGCTGTTTGCACCATTACTGGAGTTGTGGAAGCCGCTTGCCTGGAAGGAGTACACTCCGCTCAGGTAGCAGAAATCATTGCATTGACACGTGCCTGTATAGCAGGAAACAAAATTAGAGTCACCATTTATACGGATAGCCAATATGGTTTCGGTGTAGTTCATGATTTTGGGCAGTTGTGGTCTCAGAGAGGTTACATGACCTCCTCTGGTTCGCCTATTCGAAATGGGGAATTTGTGCGACTGTTGTTAGAAGCATTACAAGGTCCAGCAGCAATTGCAATTGTCAAATGCGTAGCCCACACCAAAAATACAGATTTTGTGTCACAAGGTAATAGATATGCAGACGAAGTTGCCCGCTATTGTGCGGAGCAAGGATATTCTTTCACGGAGGTGGAAGTAGGTGGGGCTCAGGAAAAGACAGAGTTAAACATGATGCTAGAAACAGTTGATACTTGGGAGGATCTAAAAGATATGCAAGAGAATGCACCAGATTCTGAGAAAAAGGCATGGGAAACAGCAGGTTGTGTGAAAAGTGAAATGGACTTTTGGGTTTCAGCAGATGGTAGGGCAGTATTACCTGAGGAATTTGTTAATCTAATGGCACGACAGATACATGGTCCAGTACACTTAGGAAGAGATGCCATGCTGAGGGTATTTAGGCAGACTTGGTATTGCCCTAAGTTTAGGATTGCAGCAGAAGCAGTCTGTAGGAGATGCGTTACTTGTCAACAACTGAACGTAGGGAAAAGAACACCAGTTACAATGAGTCACATTGGGAGGTCTGGGGGGCCTTTCAACAGAATGCAATTAGACTTCATTGAGATGCCAAAAAGCAACCGCCTCAGGTATGTTCTGGTGGTTGTATGCATATTTTCCAGATGGGTCGAAGCATACCCTACACGCAGGTGCGATACACTCACAGTAGCAAAATTGTTGCTTAGAGAGTTGATCCCGCACTTCGGGGTGCCGACCTCCCTGGAATCAGATCGAGGAACTCATTTCAACAGTGAAGTTGTGAAGATGCTTTGCTCTGCATTGAACATTGATCAGAAGTTGCACTGTAGCTATCGACCAGAGGCTTCAGGTATCGTGGAGCAGATCAATGGCACTTTGAAGTCCCGAATAGCCAAAGTATGTTCATCGACTTCCTTAAGTTGGCCTGATGCCCTGCCTTTGGTACTCATGAGTATGCGTAGCACACCAGACAGGAGGACAGGTCTCTCTCCACACGAAGTTTTAATGGGGAGGGCAATGAGACTTCCGTCTGTACCAACTACAGCTTTGTTGAATATTACAGATGACCTGATCCTGGATTACTGCAAGGGTCTGTCTGACGCCATTCATTCTGTGTCTCTTCAGGTGCAGGCTGCTGAAGTTCCATCTTCGAGAGATCTATGTCACGACTTGTGCCCAGGTGACTGGATTCTGCTGAAGAAGCACGTCCGGAAGAGCTGCTTAGACGTGCGTTGGAAGGGCCCCTATCAAGTTATCCTGACAACGAATACCGCTGTGAAGTGTGGAGGGCTGCCAAACTGGATTCACGCTTCCCATACTCAACGAGTTCCAGCACCCCTGGAAGAAACAGCTCCTCTCGCAGATGAAAATCCAGCTGTGGATGGTGAACCACTAGAGAGGATCAGTCAAGCTGTGGGGGTGTCGGAAGAAGTTGGGAGCGCTACAGAACAAGAAGAAGAAGGACAGGACGGCAGTGAAACTGAAGTTGCCACAGAAGGAGAAAGTTGCTGTGAATACGGCTCAGACCCAGATCAAGCCCAGAGTGATCAAGAACTGAATGGGAAGACAAGATACAGGAGGACAAGGCGTGGAGAAGATAGTTGGCCTGAAAGAAGGAAGAGGCCAAGCTTGAAGCCAGCTCCAGAGACAACTCTTGCCCCTGTATCTGAAGACTCGGATTTGGACGAAAGTGCACAAGGACAGGAACAGGAAGGTCCGAGAAGATCGAGGAGGGTGCGAGTGCCTTGTAGGAGATACGCTACTCCTGAGTGGACCTACCTCGCTGCAGATGTCCAGTGTACAGGGATCCGGGAGGGTGAGGGAAGTGACCCTGATCAGTACTGACCCCATCATAACAGTGGAAATCGTGTTGTTGATACCGGGAGTGGAGGTCGAAGGGTTGCTGACACTCAATATCCCCTATCCTCCTTATCTGAGTGGAATAAGAGACCTGGTTTTAAACAGAATAGATTTCCCGACTTGTTGTCCAAGGAGGTCAATACTTGGGGAGGTCCTTCTTCGTTTGGAAATATTAGAAGCCGTGATTAGAGTCGCTGGAACACGTATAATTTCGGATTGCTAAAAGACTGTGTGAAAGACTTCGTAAATAAACAAAGTGAGAGATAACCTAGCGCCAAGTGGAAGAAAGAAGAAACTAGGGACTTCCATTTAGTGGACGGAGAAGGGCTAGGGTTGTCTGTTGCTATAGAACACAAAGACTGATCTTGCGGAGAAGATTATCAGCTTCCAGGTGTGGTTCGAAAAGAGACATTGTGCTGTGAAAGAAAACTGGAACTACACTGTTTGAGATCATGGAGGTTGGCAACCCGAACCGCAGGGCCAAATGTATAGTAGGTACACTTTTAGTGGGAGTGATTTTTCTTATAGTTTTAGTAGTTACTATATCATATATAGTGGGGCATGAAAATGAAGAAAAGGCTGCAAAAGAAGCAAAAATTGTATCGACACAGAAACCTACTATTGCTGGGAAAAAGGGGGACAATACAGAGAAGGATAAAGCTTTACTAGCAGCAGAGACTCGTAGGTTACATGTAGATGAATCACAGGGAAATTTTAAATCAAATGCGTATGCTAAATTGCTTTATGAATATATCGATGCTATGGAGGCTAAGAATTGTTATGTGTGCATGAAATTGCCAGCCTCTGTAGACGAAGGTATCAGATATCATCATCTTCCATTGACTTATGGAATCACATGTAGTTTGTTGCTTAGTATATTCTATGAACGTGATGGGTTTGAATACTATTTTTCAAATTTCGATGCTATTCTACCTGAAGTGCCGAACTACAAGCATTTAAATAAGTGGGATTATTATAAGAGTGAAGACAGATTACAGAAATTTTTCCTTCCTTGGAAAACATTAGATACTTCACACGCTCGTAGAAATAATCTGACTTGTAAAGTATCAGAAATTGAGAAAAAGTTTGTAGGACAAGTGGATGATCGATACCGGAGACAGAAGATTTTAAAAGCTTCAGGTCAATGGAAAACAGATTGGACCGAGGAAGAGAGGGCACACCAAAGAAAGGGTAGCAATGGTCCAATAGCTTTAGACCGAGAGAAAAAGGGGAAACTGTGTATACATAGGGGTGAAACCTATTATGAGAATGTGTTTGTGGGAAAAGTGAGTTGTGAACATGCTTTCCAATTAGAATATTATTCGAAGGACTTCTTGAAAGAAATGCAGGTGATCCCAAATGTATATTTTGTCTGTGGAAGAAATGCATATGTGAAACTACCAGATAATTGGTATGGATCATGTTATTTGGCAATTGTCTTCCCCAAAATATACCATGCTAAGGATTTGGAAATTATAGAGGGAGGAACACAAGCTAGAGGAAGAAGGGATGTAAGCGCTGAGGAGGTAGTTGGAGACGTATTTGGTGCTATGTTTCCTATTTTAGGGATAGCATTAAATGATGTCAAGATTAGAAGATTGGCAACAGTTGTAGATAGGTTGTCCGCCAGTACTGCTAGGTCACTAATGCTGGTGGAGGGAGAAATGCAATCGATAAGGGCAATGGTTCTTCAGAACCGACTTGCTCTAGATGTTCTGTTAGCCAAAGAGGGAGGAGTCTGTAAGGCTTTGAAGGTCCAGGAATGTTGCACTTACATTCCAGACAACTCAAAACCTTTAGAAAAGTACATTCGGAACATTACTGAAATACACCATGAGATTGAGGATTTGACAAAGGTAACAGTGTGGGAAAAAGTAGGTCAAGGAATGGGTAAAGTTGGAGGTTGGTTTGCCAACCTAGGAAAGAGTATCATTTGGTACGTACTGAAACATATCATCATAATAGTGATTTGTATAATCACCTTGTGGGGATTGGTGCGGCTGTACAAATGGTATAGATCAAACAGGTTGCAAAGAACCATGAGAAGGCAAGAGAGGAGATTGACTGCGATGCAGGATAATCAGTACAGGAGTCTAAAGGCTCTAGAGATGTTGAAACGAGGGGGTACTGAAACGACTTCAGTTTGACTCAGGCCATATCTCAGGGATGGCGTTGTAATGGTGATGACTACTAAAAGTCATCAAAGGGGGGATTGAGAGAGCGCAAATCAAGAAAATATAGAAGTGCACCATATTTACAAGCACGTTGTATTAGTTTAGTAAACATTATATAAGAGTGTCGAATTTATAGAGTGAAACTATATAAGAGTGTTTAATTGAAAATAGAATACTTATATCAAGTGTGAGAACTAATGTAGATATTTGTAGAGATGTTAGAATGATGTTGAAATCCCATGTTATGTGGTTGTTGTAGGGGAAAATGTAATTCTGCTAATGTAGAAGTGTGTAGGCCACATGGCAGTTCACATAGAGTACAAGATGCTGTTACACTCTTACACGATGGTGGATTTTGATGTTATTGTAATTCAAAGTAGTATTGATCATAGAACTGAACAATATGTTTTATAGAAGTGTTTCATATAATCATTGTGTGTAATAAGTTAGAATACTGTTTAGATTAAGAAAGTAAATGTTTTACAGAGTGCCCAGGCCCGTTCATGTAATTCTAATAGGCCTGAATAGCCAAAGTCATTTCTTTTGATCTGCATGTGCTCGCTAGAGAAAGGTCATGTTAGGCACAAACTGTGGAGCCTGTTCGAATGGTTTACGACTTAAAGATATGGTGGAGGCCGGAATTTGGGGCCCACAGTACAAGTGTCTGTTTGCAGGTGCGAGGAGGTTTTAATCAAGAGAGTGATGAATAGACTTTTGTTCAAGAGAGCCAGGCACAGGCCTGGAGGAGTCTTCAGGAATTTCCTGGGGGTACCGTCTTGCCGGAGAGGAGCCTGGGAAGCAAGGTCAACGCTAACGATGGGCCCAGAGGAGTACCAGCATGGAACATACCAGAACCAACACCACGTGAGGGGCGTCTCTAAGGGGCATCTCCAAAGGGCGTTTCTATTGTAAATGTGATTTTGTATTAGGGACAGCACCCCTGGGTGGAGTTAAGGCAGATGGTCTGAGGAACCTAAGAGAGCGGATGGGTAGGCAGATAGGGAACTGCGAGACATCGTTTTGAAACAAAGACTAAGGGAAGTGTGTGATCTTCTTTGGAAGTCACCACTGCTGACACCTTTTTAGGTTAAGATCTTGCTAAAGTAGGGATGTCACTTAGTCTAGTGTAGGGACAGTCTAATCTGATTTCTTCCTTTCTGTAAATGACTCATAAGCTACAGCTTGTGTCTATTCTTGCAACTTTGATGATTTTTGAATTGGTTTTGGTAATATTCTTCTGCCGACTAAGAGCATTTAGAAAATTCATGTTTGTATTGATACCCGTATATCTTTTGAACCTTATATTGAGATGTTTGTATCTCCAGTTAAGTTTGGCTTTGTAATAAACTTTTAAACTTTTTAAGCTTAAGTGGTTCTTTGGAGTGGAGTAAGTTATTAACTGGTTGACCTAGTAGTGGATTGCCTTTTACTCTATGACAGGTACCAACGGTTCAGTCGACCGGAGTTGGGATCTAGATCTATAACAATAGACCAAAAATCCCGCGTTAACATAACCATCATTCATCCACACAAATAAGCATCATACACCAAGACATCACCCATCATACGTCAACACTAACAATTTCATATCCACATAAACATCAATTTTATACACACACAAACAATCTTATGCCAACACATCCATGATTCTTTCACAAAACCAATATTATTCGCCAACCAACATATTAACAATTATATGACAATAAAATCACAACGGTACAGCAACACAAGCAACATATATTTCAACACAGCCATTATTGTATATGAACAGAACCATCATATGATAACTGTTAGAACTGAGGGTCTCTAGTTTAGCTGAGGCAGGTACCTTAGTCAAAATAGAGAACCTTGCTTCTAAGTCAGGGAAGGGAAGGACATCTACTCAGATAGCCCCTGCTCACCCGCATGGTAGCTTGGCACGACAGCCAGGCTTATCTCCAAGGCAAATGTGTAAAGTATTTGCAACCACACTCTCAGTAACCCAGTGATGACACCACAAATGGACTCCACACGAGTTTCATAAAAACAATTATATGTTTATAAAAAAAGATATACGTGAGACCACACGATAAAAATCAAACATATGCGTATTTGTAATATTTCACCTTGCCGGTTATTAGGCCAGCAAGCCCTTGTAGGTTCTTGCAGTATTAATGAGCAATTCCGATGATCCAATGCAGTCCTAATGCAATGCTATGCAGTGCGTAATGCAAGAATCAGGCACTTCGTAATGTAAAAATAATGCAGTTTGTTACGCAACAATCAGGCAGTTCATGATGCCAAAATAACGCAATTCGTAATGCAACAATCTGGCAGTTCGTAATGCAAAAGTAATGCAATGCGTAATGCAACAATCAGGCAGTTTGTTATGTGAAAAAATAATGCAATGCGTAATGCAACAATCAGGCAGTTCGTAATGCAAAAATAATGCAACAATCAGGTAGTTTGCAATGCCAACAATAATGTACTCCGACACCAGTCACGGTGCTCTGGACGGTGTCTACGCCAGTCTTGCTGACTCGCAGTCAGCTACTGCCAAAACATGCCACCAACACGGGTATGGTGGAAAACAAAGTGCAGCTCCACACTCCGGCCCCGGTACTGCCACACTGTGTGCTGTGTCCCCCTGCTTGAAAGGACTTTGTTATGTGCTGTGTCCTGAAGTAACTTGTCCCCAAGTGCCTGAGGAGAGCTGGCTCCCTGTTGTGGAAACTCAGGAACATAAACGTTTCCAAGGGTGTCTCAGCGTTGCTGTGTGTGTGCTTTTTGCAGCCTGAGACCCTCTTAAGAATTGCCCTGTGATCATGGGCACCTGTAGTCCAAGTGAGTCTCAGCTACGCTGTGTGCGAGTGCTTCCTGTAGCCTGATACCTTTGTGAGGGTTGCCCTGTGATCGTGTGCCCCAGGAGGCCAAGTGAGTCTCAGCGACCCTGTGTGTGTTTGCTTTGTGCAGCCTGAGACCTTCGTGAGGACTGCCCTGTGACTGTGTTCACCCAGAGCTCAAGTGAGTCTCAGCGATGCTGTGTGCGTGTTCTCTGTTGCAGCCTGTGACCTTTGTGAGAAATTGCCCCGTGACGGCAATAGGAACTTGAGCAGAGGCTCACGATGCAAAGATGGAAAAGGCCAAGAGCGTTTCTCTCGTAGCCCGCACCCCACCGCTGGCGCGACACATGCAAGCTCGCTAAGCGTTAACTGGGGGTACGATCTCACTCTCCTCTCTGCACGGCTTGGGCTTCCAATGAGACTTCGTTGATCTTGGGCAGTGGAGCACGGACCCCCGACGATAATGGTAAGAGGTCTCTCCTTGGCAAAGGCAGGCTCGGGCCGGCAGCGGAGAAATCCTCACAGCTCCACTGGGGATGCCGGTCCGTGCCGATGGCAATGACGATCAGAACACTTCTGGACACGCCGTCAATCAACTCAGAGGATACGACTGCTCCGAGACACACCGTCACGGGGCAATTTCTCACAAAGGTCACAGGCTGCAACAGAGAACACGCACACAGCATCGCTGAGACTCACTTGAGCTCTGGGTGAACACAGTCACAGGGCAGTCCTCACGAAGGTCTCAGGCTGCACAAAGCAAACACACACAGGGTCGCTGAGACTCACTTGGCCTCCTGGGGCACACGATCACAGGGCAACCCTCACAAAGGTATCAGGCTACAGGAAGCACTCGCACACAGCGTAGCTGAGACTCACTTGGACTACAGGTGCCCATGATCACAGGGCAATTCTTAAGAGGGTCTCAGGCTGCAAAAAGCACACACACAGCAACGCTGAGACACCCTTGGAAACGTTTATGTTCCTGAGTTTCCACAACAGGGAGCCAGCTCTCCTCAGGCACTTGGGGACAAGTTACTTCAGGACACAGCACATAACAAAGTCCTTTCAAAGTCCTTTCAAGCAGGGGGACACAGCACACAGCAACGTCCCTTAGCCTCTCCTTGGTAAATCAGCAAACTGCAGGCCAGCCCCAGAACACACAGCAAGGGTCAGTCCTTTCCTTCAGTCTCTTCAGCTGTTTCTCCATGGCAGAGGTTCCTCTTGACCACTAAGTAGTTTCAATACTTTTCAGTCTTGATCATTCCAAAGTTCTGGGGTTTCAGCTCTCATAGTTATACCCCTAAATGTCTTTGAAGTCTTTGTGTTCAGGGGGTACTGACCCCTGTCCAAACCAGTTCTTGGTGTCTCCCTGCGAGTGACACCTTCTTCCTTTGATAGTGGGGTTCTGGATCCTCAATCACTCAGCAGGAGATGGAGCAATAGTTTTATGGCAGCAGCCCAGGGCTCTTCACCTCCAGGGGCTACTACTCTCCCCTACACTCCAGATGCAGGTCAGCCTGTTGCTGTCTCACCTCCTCCCCTGGGTCAATAGATTACTTAGAGCCTATCACATTCAAATCCAGACAGTCAATCCACAACCAGGCAGAGTCACACAGAAATGTTAAAACACAAAAAACAGCGACTTCCAAAAGAGTGGTTTCTAAACACACAATGCAAAAACCACCTTCACAAAAAAGATGTGTTATTAAATTGTGAGTTCAGGCACACTAAACTTCACCTCTCCATCTTAAGCCTATGGTAAGATAGGCTGAAAACATATTACACAGCCTTCCCAATTCTGTCCTATGGGCAAGATGGCCTTGCAACAGTGAAAAACTAAACGGAGAGTATTTCACTGTCAGGACATGGCACACACCTCAGTACATGTCCTACCTTTCACATACACTGCACCCTGCACAGGGGGGTTCCTTGGGCCTACCACAGGGGTGTCTGATGTTCATAAAAAGGGACGGGTAAGGCCTGGCAAGTGGGTGCACTTGTCAGGACACAAGGAAGTTTAACAAACTGCGTGCAGGCACTGCAGTGGAAGGCCTGGATTCTTTCTTTAGGGCTACTTTTGTGGGTGTCAAAATTAGTGCTGCAGGCCCACTAGCAGCATTTGCATTACCGGCCCTGGCACACATAGTGTACTTTACTAGGGACTTTACAAGTAAGGCAAACGTACCAATCATGGACAACCAATTGCCATTTCCCTTTACACAAGGAGCACTTGCACTTTGACACTGATCAGCAGTGGCAAAGTGCCCAAAACATCTAAGTTGGCAACACCAAGTCAGAAAAAAAGGTCCAGGGGGAAGGAAAAAAGTTTAGGGAATTTAGCCAAAAATGCCAACAATAACACAAGCAATATTATATGCCAACATATCCATCATAAATCAATAAATGTGTCATTAGCGGTGGGTGGCAAACTTCGCTTCGCCAGCGGAGTTTGTGGAGTTTTACACTCCACGCTGCGCTTTGAGTGCGTAGTTCAATAAAAAAACCTCCGTCAACCACTGGCTGAGCGGAACTTACCATTGCACTCGCCCTTAATTAAAGGCGAGGCTCAGATGACTTTCAGTGAAGAAGCCTGGGCATGCTTGTCCACTGGGTGGCAGTATAGACTGCATAACAAAAGTCAGATTTATAGGCAGAACTATAATGGCTTGAACTAAACATACTGCACTCAACAACGTGCACAATACACCTTCACACGCTCACAAACTCTGGGAAGATTAAAGTAAACTAAAGTTTACACATTCATTATCCATGGTTTAAAAAACCATTACACTACTTTTTAAAAGGAGCCTACAGACTTGCAATGTGTCCATTATGAAACATCACTCCTCGAAGCGTCAGCATTCCCATGCAGCTGTCGATGAAAACGATTTACTTCATGCAGGGGCGCAACTAGACCCGAACTTGGTTAGGGAGCTAACAACCCCAGGCAGGGCTGGCCCTAGCACTAGTCGCAAACGGTGCAATATTTTTTGGGGGCACCCTCTCCTCCATTTCCTCCTTTTCAATGAATTCCTTCAGTACCACTCACCAACAATGCACCCCATCTCTCTATAGCACCTTTCTGACAAACATTTCAATTTTTTATAGTGCTACTCATAGTACACTCACACTCATTTCTGTGATCTGCATGATACACATTCTTCGTAGCAGGCACATTAATCCTCTGCCCTGTGTGGGTGGCAGAAGTGCCCATGTGAGTGCACAGTGAGGGATGCGACAATGTGAGAGTTACTGCAGGGTGAATGAGGTGACATATGGCGCAGATGTAAGTGCAGAAAGGAATGAATGCATGGTTAGTGATGGGCTTGTTTGAGTGAGATTGCAGATTGAGCAGTGAGGGGGACAGGTGGGTAAAGTATCACATGAATGTGGGTGAAAAGTGTGTTTGTGTGACTACCGGGTGAGGTACAGGGTGAACAGCACAAGTGCACTGTGAGTGCAGAGTGACCGCTGTGAGTGCTGGGTGAGCGGGTGAATGGTGTTAGTGCATGGTGAGCAGTGTGAGTGCACTGTGGTTGCTATGAGTGCAGGGTGAGCGTGAAAGCGAAGGGCAAGAATGAGGAGTCAGTTGTCTGAATGCAGTAACCCCCCCCCCCACTTTTTGCTAGATTTCTAATTCACTTTGACTTGATGTGCCCTGGGTACCGGCTAATCAGGTTCCCAGGGCCTGTGTTCTTTTCGAAAACTGTACCTTTGTACCCCCAATTGTACCTCGCTGGCCACATGTAAGTCCCTTGTAAAAGGTGCCAGGGGTTCCAAGAGCACTGTGAACAGGGATGGCCTTTAATGACTGCAGCACATATTGTGTCACCCTTAGAGGTCCTGTACCTTAACACACACACACTGCCATTGCAGGCTGTGTGTTTTGGTACAGAGTGAAAGTGTAGAGTCGACATGGCACTTTTGTGATGCAGTGGCGGCGCAAAAGATGCGCCATGCTGCGGGGTATTTACAACGTGACGCATCTGGAAGATGCATCACGTTGTACAGCCCTGAGCCAGAAGTAGGCGTTCCTGCACAGGGGGCGGGGGGTTCCGGCACAGGGACGCCTTCTAAAAGCGGCTGAGCGAAATCTACAAGATTTCACAAAGTCACTTTTGAGCCCATGCTGCGTCAAAACCCTGCGCCTGCTTGAAGCAGGCGTAATGATTGACGCAGCATTGTAAAGAAAGGGCCCCCCAGAGCATTGCAGGAGCTGCGTTGCGCTTGCGATGCAACTCCAGCAATGCGCCACCTTTGCGGCACAAATGCGTCATACATCTGTGCCATTTTTACCCCATTGTAAATGCGGCGCATCCATGGTGCTGATATGCAGGGATGCGCCAGTTATTGCAAATCTGCCCCAAAGCCTTTCCTGGGTGGAGGTGGTCACACCTCACCCAGGCCAGGAAGAGCCATCTGTAGCAGGGAAGCTTTAAAGGCCTTTCTATCATTATAACAGGCCCCCTTCTTGCCTCCCCTCCTTTTTGGCAGAAAGACAAGTGGGAAAAATTAGCGCAGCCCAGAAGGTGTGCCTACCGCTGCCAATCCCACCCCTCAGCGTGCGCAACGAAATTCGTTTTATTTCTTTATTTGTACCTCTGTTAGCCCATAATCCGGACTTTCCTACTCCCCACCCTGCCCCTCCTCTGCCCTGCGTCACAGCCCGGCAGCACTCCCTCCAGGAGCCGCTACTGCCAGACGCCTGGAACCACCACTGCACCTGCCACCTATGGTCCGAATCTGGGTGGCCCACCAGTCCCAGCAAGGTCCCCCAGCGCTTCATAGTCAGTCCACTGTGGGTTGACCCCTCCAGAACTCCCCGTTGCCTGCAACCACTGCACGGAGACCCCCCAACCGCTAGTGGCCTGGTAAGGTGAAATATAACCTCAAAAGACACCCCTGCATCAAGCCGCCCTGGAGAAGAGAACCTGTGGTGTACCTACATCCCCGAGCCCTCCAACTTAACTGCCCAGCTGTTGGTTCCTCCCGGAAGTCTTCCTGGACCGAGCCTGCAGCCAAAACCGGCAATCCTCATTGAAAACAACAGGGCACCCAACACCAAAACAGCACCCTGCACCCAGCCTGCCCTAAGCCGCTGTGGGTGTGCTTTGTATGTTAACTCGGACCCCCTTTGCCCTGAGCCTAACACCAGGAGCTTTGTTCCCACAACCTTGTGGCCTGCTTGTGAGCAGCCACCAGCCAGAGGCCCCCATTCCCCATTGGATTACATTGGGCCTCAGAACTCTCTGCGCTAGTGCTGCTGAGGGTATTCTGAGAGGGCATCCTCGAACCTGGGGGAACCCTGGTTCTAACCACAGAATACCAACTCCAACAAACCAGTACTTACCTGCAAACTGATAACTTCATTTCCTCCCATAGGATTGCATCTGCTGTTTTTTCTTAAACATTCTTCTAAGTGTGGGGTTGGTTTCTGTGAAACATTGAAAAACTGCATATGTGTAAAAAGTGAAGTAGTTACCTTTTGTCTAGAAAATGTCTCAGTGTGATATCTAGGCATATCACACTGATTAGCAAAAGTAACTTAAAAAGTAATCTAAAAAGTAATGTGCACAGTAATCTGTAAAGTAACAAAAAAAATATTTCAAACGGTTTACTTACCTGTAAATCAATCAACTGCATTTGACCCTGCGTTCAACTGTAAATCACTGCATAAGATTTTGCAAAGAATTATTACACTTACCTGCACCAGGTCTGGCTTGGTTTTAGAAATAAAATAACGAAATAATATTTTTATACAAACAAATTGGTCCAAGTTCAGTCTTTGAGTTGGGTGACATCATTTCTTGCCTGAGTGTGTACAATAAATGCTTAACACTACCCTCAGATAAAGCCTTACTGCTCGCCCACACTACCACAAATATAGAGTAAGGTGCTATCGACTTCTACCTTTGGGGTTCCACTGGACTCGGAGCACACTGTACCTCATTTTGGTATACTATATACAGAGCCAGCTCCCTACAGGGGATCTCTCAAGGGGTGATATAATTAAGGGTGTGGTTTAAAACTTTATGCTAAAAACCTGTGCTCACCATAATGTGCCGCCCGACTGGTATTTCGCTGCTTCGGTTATTGCCTCCACATAAGTAACATTACACCTACAACAAGCCAGGACTATTGGCTCTGTCAAAGCTTGTTAGTTGCATAAGAAAATATACTACATGCATACATACAAAAATGGCTTTGTTGTATATAATATTGGAAATGATTTAGTTCTTGTGCAAGAGGTTGTGGCGAGAGCTGCCAACTTTGGAGGTGAGGAAGCAGGTTTGAGTCTCAGCGTAGGCTCAACAACCTGTGTTTCTGGGCAAATCCCTTAATTGTCTGTGCCTACCAAAAAATAAGTGAAGATATCCTTGTTGGTGCTCATGTAAAACACTTCAAATTTAGCAACACAGAACTGCAAAAAATAAAAGTTACATCAAAACAGTGAACTGCTGCAGAGTTAAGATTTATTTTTCCATTCTGAGTGTGAGGGTGAAAATGGAGTGCCCAATAGGGACCCATCTCCGCACCTGCTTTTACGAACTACTGGTGTTGAGCCCTGGCAGGACCCAGCCCACTTAAAGCCCTGCTTTTGTGGCATTAATCAGTGATTGAGGGTGAGGAAATAAATAATATGCTGATCCTGCAACAAACTTCCAATCTTATGATTAGGGTTGCCAGCTTATTATTTTGATGTCCCAGACGGTACAAAAAATAACAGTCACCTAAAGCTGTATTTTGAACAGCAAATATATAAATAGAAATCACTTTTAACTGTCTTCTAGGGCTGCATGAATGATCCATGACTAATAATTAAAGGGAATAAAGACAGGGAAGTCACATTATAAATGAATACATACTTTTTTTATATAACCCTATTTAGTGTAAAAAATTGGTTTTTGCAACACTTGGCTGGCATTTTTCTTTTGGCAACCCTACTTTCTAGTCCTTCTCATGAAATGCATTTTCACACTATAGTAGTAAATGTAAAATACAATGTAAGGTATAAGCAGAGTGGGGGCCAAGTGGGTACTGGAACACAAAAAAAAAATCTATGCCTTGGTAACCAGTTATGTAAATATGTAAATGGTCTTTAAAGACCTGTGAAAAACTCGGGCGTGCCGGAGATAAGACTCCAGACACTGCCCAGCCGAGGCCACAGCTGCAGCAGTCCGGGCTGAGACACATGACGGGAGGGGCTGAAGACCATGCAGCCCAATGGGCGCTGCGCGCCTGACTCCATGTCCGTGCAATGCTGAAATCTCCAATAGAAAGCTGTCTATTTGTAACATACAATGTCCACGTCTTTCTTTGCACAAGTTAACTAGCTGTTTTATGTTGCCTGGGCTTAAACTAAATACTGTAAAAAAATTATTGGCTTTCAGAGAGCTGGCAGCCTGCACTTATTCTACTGGCACTTGAAGGAGGCATGTCAGATAAAACATTATGGTCCAACATGTGATGCTTGTTTACTCCAGCTATTCTAACTTTTAATTATCACTAGCGAGCACGTTCTACCCCCGTTTCACCTGTAGTTCCCCCCCACCCAAATGCCCATCCTTCACACTGCTTGTTGTTACCCCAGCTCCCCCAGTCACAAGTGCCTAATAAAGTATTCATTAAATCGGGGCGGCATCTCCAAGGTGCCAGTTTGTTTAGCCAGCAGCACTTGGTATATCGGAAAACTTGACTCCAACAATTCAAACAATAAAAACTACAAGTTACAGAATGCAACATGCAGGATGGCTCGTGGTGCTGAATGCAGGTATCACCCTCGGTAATTGCAACAAGGGGGGCAGATCAGGTGCGAAGCAGGGAGGTGGGGGTAGGTAGATGGGAGAAGGGACAGGTGGGTCGGGGTGAGTTGGGACAGATGGGTGGGGGGATCTTCAACTTCTTGTGCTGGTCTGGGTTTGGAGGTGAAGGATCTCTGCTGGAGTGGGGCTGGGAAGAGGATGCATGCAGTCCTTTGTGTGTTGTCTCCAGTGCATGTAGTGCTCTCTCTCAGACCCTCACCATCTCCATACATACTCCACTCCATACCATCTCCATACATAGTCCACTCCATACCTGTGTATGAAGCTAGATGTGATAGCGCTGTGGAAGGTAAACCTTACACAAAAAGGGGTGCTGGCTTATACCATGCACGGAGCGCTGCCGTGCTCCTCCAAAGAGCAGCGCAGATCAATATGGCAGCACAAGCTGTACCTTATTCATATTGAAAATATCACTGATCAATAAGCACACAACAGGGCTCTCACACCAGTGATGAGACTTAGCTAGCTGAGACAAGGAAGCTGCTGAGAGATGGCCAGATGTTAAGCCATGGGTACCTGTGTGTTGGAGGTGCCGTGCCGAGCTGCACCTACTTTCATTCAGTGGGATTCCATTTCCGACACGGAGTCCGTTTCTGATCACTGGCAATATGGACCTCCTGGAAATTGCCTGCAAGGAGTGACTCATCCTCTGCATCGTTTTTGTGGCCACAGCCACCAAGCTGCAACCAGTATCAGCATTAGGCGAGAAAGGGTGCCGTAATGAAGGGATAGGGAAGAACTGATGGCATCCGTGTTGCTGTTTTCTTCCAGTTGTTAAGATCATGTTGATGACCTTAAAGTTCTTTTTTTTTTTGCACATGTCATGCTTACAGCCTTGCACTTACTGTATAAACCCTGCAGTAGATTATATTATGTTCTGTTAGGTCTAGATTCAAGAATGGAATACTGCAATAAATCACCAGTGGAACTCAGCGGAATTTTACAGAGTTTTTTGGCAACTACATGGAATTCCGTGGAATGAAACTCCAAAAGAGCTCCGCCCAGTGCTACTTGTCCTCATACATCCACACAATCAACATCATATGCCAATACACCTGCCATCATATGTAAACAGAATTAAAATCATAACATAACTGACACAGGCCAACATATCATCAAAAACCAACGTACCCATTTATGATACGTCTATAAACCAATATCATTCATGTGCAGCCTATAAAGGCAAATCTATGCCTATAAAAGTAAATTTGAAAGGGAGTTAAGTTTTACTAATGTGTTGACAGTAGCTTTACCATAAAAGCTAAAGCCACAAAATTCACTAGTTAATGTACTACTTTCACCCCATGTCATACCTTGCCATACGCCAACCTACACTCCCATCCAGCTAAAGCCACAAAATTCACTAGTTAATGTACTACTTTCACCCCATGTCATACCTTGCCATACTATGCCAACCTACACTCCCATCCCTGTTAATAATTGAGAGTGTTTACAATGATATGTCATTAATTATGTTTATAAGTTTGTAAAAGGACGTATGATTGTGTGACTAACTTGTTGGAGCAACACAGTAAAGCACTGGTAAATGGTGACTGTGGGTACATGATGGCTAGTGTGTTCTTCTGGCTGGTCACTGCATTCTATAACTTCAAGATCTTTTTCAATTTGTAGCCAGAAAGGAGAATTTCCATTGATATGAAGAACACAGGGATATCTTTCCCTTGGAAAACAGCAAAAGATTTGTACCCCATCCCTGAGGCGGCCTTTTGATCCCAGACATTAATGAAAGAACTGAATTTAACGCTCTTCTCACTCCTCCTTCAAGTAGTCAATCCTTCCATCCAGTAAGCAGGAACATCTTCTTGGATTCTTTCCTACCATCTCTCTGCTTGGAGTGGGTCAAACTGGACAATTTGGAGGTTATACTCAACTAACGATTGGTGATGACCTCTGAGCAATTTGGACTCTCACTTTCTCCTCCAATCTTCTGCAGTAGTGGTATTTTGGTAAAATCTATCTCATAATCCCTTGCAAAATAGAAACAGAAAATTGTGGGATTTTTGTTCTCTTCTTACTCACACTCTACTCTAGTCCGGCACAGATATTTCTACCAAGGATTAAAGAAAGAATAATCTCCAAACACGTTCAGCTGGTTTTGCTCACAATATTAGGTCAAGAACTATATTTCTATTGTTAGCCTAATTATGTACTGGTCAGGAGGTCTAAATAACATAGAATATGTATATATATTCATACCAATTTAGATAAATCCTTATTTGGACATGTAATTCTAAGCAATATAGAAAAATATAGACAGAAGTAAAACCAAACCAAACACATCACATCTAAGGCCATTTTATTACTATCTGGATTTGAGGGTCTGAGTCATAACAGTATACTTACACTTTTGTGTAAGTTTACTCTTTCTGGGTATTCACAAAGTATGATTTAATAGTATTTTAACGACTTCGAAGACTCCGCAGTCAGGGTGAGAACTGTGCACATAAAGGATAGGCCAGTCATGAAGTTACTGTTGAATCACAGTTTATGAATACTGAAAAAGAGAAAACTTACATAAAAGTGTAGGTTTACCTATGTGAATCAGGCCCTGAGTGTGTAATTCAAAAGCATAAGTAAAGCCATTGCAATGCCTGTTTGTAAGAACTCCTCTTATAACTCTTTCCAATTTACCCCATCAAAAGTCAGACAGATTTATTAAAGGAGAAAAAAATATACAGATTTTCCGATGCTAATTACATTTTCAACTAAAGTTTAACTTCTCAGGGAGTTATCAATAGTTAGCTAGTTTCCCAAAAAACAGTCTTTTGTAGGGAGTTCAATGATTTACTAATTATGTGATTCCTTAACGGACAATATATGTCAGGACTATCGGTTCCCACATATATAGAGGACCAGTTAAAGGTAGAGACAGACAATCAGTCTGCTACTGCAAACAGACCAGACTGAAGTTGGTTCTGTGAGCACCCTTATAAATAAGTATGGTTTTTCGTTTATCACAATGTTAGCAGAGTGACAAGACATTGGACCTGAAGAATGCCACAAACCCTTGGTCACCTGGCAGAAACATGTTGACCTAGTCAGATAGGGAACATCCTTACCCCTATCGTTACACTGTTTTTTATCTCCACCCATTGAGGATACTCATTAAAATAATTTTCCCCATATGAGGTGGTTTTAATACACTTTAATATTATTTTTGCACTCTGCCTCTCACTCACATTTAACATTGGAGTGAAAAACACCCCACGCTCCTCTCATGAGAGGGAGTTGTAGCCCAAACAGTGCACCTTGAGGGCACTGTGTGCAAGAGGGAACCCAATGATGCATGTCACCCAAAGGGTGAGTGAGGGTTCTGGTCTTTAAAAATTAAATGCCCATGTTGTCTTAGTTTGGTTTGTGCACACCCATATTCACATTCTAGTTAAGAAAACAGCGGGTTACCTTTTGTGTGTATTATTCCATAATTATAAGCATATCATACAGCATATATGTACATTTAGAATATACAGCTGACCGTAATTAAATGATCACTCTTCAGCTTGGTTGTGGAGAGTGTGACCCTTTCTTGCAAATTGGAACTATGACTTTTCTCTTCCTAGATGTTAGTAGTATAAATGTTGAATGCAGACATTAAATATGGGGTTCAAATGTGATCCCAACCCTGTTTGTCGAACTAAAGTACAACATTGGCATTTTTTCTGCTCCTTGTTTTCTGAGGCCCTCCTAAACATGGTCATATTTATTTCTACGACTTCTGTCCAAGAACTAACAACTATGCCCTGTTGAACATTGATCAAATTTCTTTTGGTTGCCTTCCCAGCACTACATACATTGACAGTAAGACAGTGTAGATGTGGGTGTGAGAGGGGAGGGTGTGTGATTGTGCAGGTGTGTGTGCGCCTGTGTGTCCATCCATATATGTATATGAAAATAAATGCATGGCTCGTATGACTGTTCTAAATAATGTGATGTCCGTATAACCTTTGAGACTGTGAAGCTAGTAAGGAGGTTTCTTTTCCACTTGCATCGGCAAAGCATTTAAAAAAAAAAATCTTTGTATTCCTCAACTACATGGCCTGAAACTTTCAGCCAGTCAGTTTTCCTTAATTCTTTTTTCTTTCTACAGATCAAACTTTTATGTCTATATTTTTTTTTCCTAGATTTGTTATTGGTTCCTTATTTGTATTATTAGGTGCCCCAAATCACAAACTCTTATTTTATATTTTGTACTGTCTATATTTGTTTTCAGGCAAAAAAAAAGATGATTATCTGCTTTACAATTTGATACTCGCCTGTACATTATATCCGAAGGTGAATTTAGTGGATCCCACATTGCCCTGATGGAGCACTAATGAGAGTGAAACGCGGTGGCTGCCCATGTTTTTGAATCAACAATATTAAAGAAGGATACAGCAACAGCATCGAGGATTCAAGAATCTCTTTTCTATTACTGTCTGGTTGATATTGCTGCCTCTCTGTTTTTGAAATTGTGTGTTTTATTGTATGGCCTAGAAGCAGCGGACCATTGAGGTGGGCAACAGTATTCCTTGTTATTTGATTTTTCAATTGTGTGACTAATTAGGCAGTGTGGCATTGAATCCCTTGACTGCATGTTGTAAGTTAAATCTATTTTTTTAAACCTGCTCCATTGAGGTCAGTTTTCCATGCCATCTGTGTTTACATCAGGGACTGCCAGATTCAACACTCTCATAATATAAACAGCACATCATGAACAATTTAGACCTTGGAAAAAAGGAGTGCAGTTTATTGAGGAACTTTTCAAAATCATGACAGTAGCGATAAGAAAATAGTTTAAATGTGTAATAATGATCGCAAACAAAATAGCCCAATATTAAGCACTGTACATGTTTTTGTTGTAATCAAAGAATAAATACTTCTCATTCTGTATGCTCTGTCAAGTTCTGGCATTATGACTGAGGCATTCAAATCCCTGCCCTTACCGACCTACCAATATTAACAATTTTATAAGCATCTAGAAAGTCCCCAGAAAATTGATAACTAAAGTGATTCTTAGTCGTTTCATGATTGGTGGGTTCTTGCAGTAGAACCTGTGTGTGATGTTGGAATTAGAATGTGGGGCTAAAAAGAACGCTACTGCTGAAATGTAAGGCAGTTCCTTGTTTCCAGCCCCTTGTGTATGTAAATGCTCAAATAAATCATCCAAATTCCAACTACTCTTGTGCCTGACATCTTTTCATTGGCAACTCGGCAGCTGGCAGGGTTCTTCGGACCTTACATCCTGGATTTTTGTGGTACTCATAGTGCTCTTTGGAGATTTCCTTGATATTGTGTTGGCTTTGCTATCTTTTGTAAGTGCCTACTTGATGGGTTAGGATGTAAGTCACTCCTGTGGGACTCTTGGCAGTGTGGAAACCGTATTCGCCTCTGATGTGACATTGTGCATAAACCTTTGATGACCTTTTTTTCGGGCATGCATATCTCCTTCATCCTGCTGTACATAATAGATGTTAGGCAGCACCCATTTTGCTTTGGGACACTTGCCACTGCTTTATGACGTTCTACTATGTCCTTGTGCCTGATGTTTCACTCGGAAGCCATCTTGATTAGGTACGATTCTACATATCAGAATATGTCACAGCGATGAAGGTTACTTTTGATGGCTGTTTTGCTAATTACGTTTTTATAAAACTCCTCATTATTTCTGAGTGTTATTCATCAGTGATACACACACCACAAAGTTACTACAGGTTGGAATCTACGGACTGTGAATCTACAGTGACATGCACACCTTTTTAGACTTTGATAAAACTGCTCGCTCTTTATGATCAGGTACTCCTGTGTGTCATTCTCCAGTGAACAACCCACCATAACATTTTGCTTTCTCTATACTGTTGAAGGGACAAGAAAAATAAGTTTTTTATGCTAACTAGCATCATACTTTACAATTGCATTGTTCAGCAGGTTCACAGCAAATAACATGCAGCAAAGTATTGTGCCTCCACCATCCTTTTACTCGGGCCCTGGCATCCTAGCGTGGATGGGGAGCAATGGAAAGAAAGTTTTGATGATGAGGCTTTTACACATGAAAAGTATGCTTTATTAAGACACAATTTAGGACCTGAAGGACTGAAGATATTAAAGCATTTATCTATCTAGTGTGTTGTGGGTGAAGATGATGTAGTAGATAAATATGCATCAGCATTAAAGATGTTGGATAAAAGATTTAAGACGCACAAAAATGTGATACTAGAAAGGCATAATATTAGAAAGGCATAATTTTTATATGCGTCATCAACCTAGAGAGTAATGTTGGTATGTTAAGAATGCTTGCTTCCACATGGGAGTACGAAGAATTTGAAGATGAATTAACCATATACCAAATTGTAGAACATCCTAATAATAAGAAAATCCTGGCGGTATTGTTAATTACACATAATTTAACATTGAATAAGGCAGTAGAGTTGGCTGTGGATATTAAAGGCACTGGGTCTTTCATGGCTCAATTGTCTATTAGAAATGAAGAACATAAAGAACAGTCGCACTCTGGTGTGAATTTTAAGGTGGCACTTGTTTAAAAGGTATGTAGGTGCTATTTGGCACTTCCTTCTAAGAAAAAGGAGCAAATAATGAATGTGGCTGCATTATTCCTGACGAGAGTAACGTCCCCAAATGCACTCAAAAAACAAATTTCATTGATCTTTGTTAGTTTGTAAATAAAGTTTTATTCAAATCTTCATTGAAATCTTTATGTTTCCTTAGATGTTCTTTTCACATCAATTTATAAACATCATTTCTCATGAGTCATTATTTCTCATAGCCCAATGCATTTCGGGCATTGGCCCTTCTTCAGGGGTTTTCTGTAATCTTTTAAAGAAAAATATACACAACGATAAATCATGCTGAACTGTTGAGGTTAGAAATCTATTCAAATGATATGATGAACCTTATATACCATACGATTTCTGTGATTAAAAATATGACAATGTCACAGGTTGTCTTGTGTTATAAATCAATAGTTAGTGAACAAAATGAAAAAATGAAAACAGAATAATAATGACAGTGTGGACACCATGTGGGGGACCTTTGTAAATCTGATCTTTTGGTTGTTCTTAGTTCTTTAGGAACTAGAGTGGCTTAGTTTGCATGTGAAGGCTACAACGGCATGTGACCATGAAGAGAAGAATGAGGGAATTGTCTGATGGCCAGGAGTAGACAAGGAGGTTGACTATTTTTCACAAAGTCCAGGTTGCCATATCTAATCCAGTAAGTGGTTCCTGTACCTGATAAATCGTGGTCAAATTGGGAATAGATATCATTAGTCCAGTGGGAGTGGTCCATGGACAAGTCAAGTATGGTGTTTTGATAGGTGATTATTTTTCTAGATGGCCTGACATGGCATACGTGAATAATATCACCACTGCTGCAGTTACGAATGTACTGGAGAAGTTGTTTTTCAGGGAAATGGTTCCTGATGAGATTACTGATAATAGTCTCCAATCTGTATCACCAGAGCTTAAAGTTTTCCCTGCAGATTTTGGTATTAAGCATGTTACCACTTCTTTATATCATCCCATAAGTAATGGTCTTGTGGAGTGGTCAAGGAAAACGTAGTGTTGTCAATGTTGAATGGACTGAATTGGATGCAAGAGGAGAAAGGTTTAGTGTGGGCACTTCACACCACACCCAACTAAGACACAAAGGTTTCTCAATTTGTTTTACTGAAAGGGACATTGCCCGAATCAAAGATTAATTAATTGTGGATGGAAAAGAAGATGACAGTGGATGAGTTGTTGCAGAGTGTGGGCGAAAAATGCCGGGCTGAAGACGGCTGGAATGCCAGAAACTGGTCCTCGGAAGCTTGTTTCCAGTCCAGGGAAGACATGGCTTGGCAGTTCGGGCTGGACGGTTCCCATGAGGCACAGGGTCAGACTGATTTGCATATAGCCATGTCTGAACTGGGGTGGCAGAGTGGGCTAAAGAACGGTGATGGATCAAACCCAGATCTTTTGACTGGGTGTGAGTGTTTGATTGGTTCTGATGCTTCGTTCATCACCGCCCCCTTTTGTACCGCTTTGGCCGCCATAAGTGTGGCAGGGTATGCTCGGACTTAAGTCCCTTGCTCACTTTGCCACTGGATTCAAGCAAGCCGGGCTGAAGACGGCTGGAATGCCAGAAACCGGTCCTCGGAAGCTTGTTTCCGGTCCAGGGAAGGCATGGCTTGGCAGTTCGGGCTGGACTGTTCCCATGAGGCACAGGGTCAGACTGATTTGCATATAGCCAAGTCTGAACTGGGGTGGCAGAGTGGGCTAAAGAACGGTGATGGATCAAACCCGGATCTTTTGACTGGGTGTGAGTGTTTGATTGGTTCTGATGCTCCGTCCATTACCACCCCCTTTTGTACCGCTTTGGCCGCCATAAGTGTGGCAGGGTATGCTCAGACGTGAGTCCCTTGCTCACTTTGCCACTGGATTCAAGCAAGCCGGGCTGAAGACGGCTGGAATGCCAGAAACCGGTCCTCGGAAGCTTGTTCCCGGTCCAGGGAAGGCATGGCTTGGCAGTTCGGGCTGGACTGTTCCCATGAGGCACAGGGTCAGACTGATTTGCATATAGCCATGTCTGAACTGGGGTGGCAGAGTGGGCTAAAGAACGGTGATGGATCAAACCCAGATCTTTTGACTGGGTGTGAGTGTTTGATTGGTTCTGATGCTCCGTCCATCACCACCCCCTTTTGTACCGCTTTGGCTGCCATAATTGTGGCAGTTTATGCTCAGACGTGAGTCCTTTGCTCACTTTGCCACTGGATTCAAGCAAGCCGGGCTGAAGACGCATGGAATGCCAGAAACCGGTCCTCGGAAGCTTGTTTCCGGTCCAGGGAAGGCATGGCTTGGCAGTTCGGGCTGGACTGTTTCCATGAGGCACAGGGTCACACTGATTTGCATATAGCCATGTCTGAACTGGGGTGACAGAGTGGGCTAAAGAACGGTGATGGATCAAACCCAGATCTTTTGACTGGGTGTGAGTGTTTGATTGGTTCTGATGCTCCGTCCATCACCACCCCCTTTTGTACCGCTTTGGCCGCCATAAGTGTGGCAGGGTATGCTCAGACGTGAGTCCCATGCTCACTTTGCCACTGGATTCAAGCAAGCCGGGCTGAAGACGGCTGGAATGCCAGAAACCGGTCCTCGGAAGCTTCTTTCCAGGCCAGGGAAGGCATGGCTTGGCAGTTCGGGCTGGACTGTTCCCATGAGGCACAGGGTCAGACTGATTTGCATATAGCCATGTCTGAACTGGGGTGGCAGAGTGGGCTAAAGAACGGTGATGGATCAAACCCAGATCTTCTGACTGGGTGTGAGTGTTTGATTGGTTCTGATGCTCCGTCCATCACCACTCCCTTTTGTACCGCTTTGGCCGCCATAATTGTGGCAGGGTATGCTCAGACGTGAGTCCCTTGCTCACTTTACCACTGGATTCAAGCAAGCCGGGCTGAAGACGCATGGAATGCCAGAAACCGGTCCTCGGAAGCTTGTTTCCGGTCCAGGCTGGACTGTTTCCATGAGGCATAGGGTCAGACTGATTTGCATATAGCCATGTTTGAACTGGGGTGACAGAGTGGGCTAAAGAACGGTGATGGATCAAACCCAGATCTTTTGACTGGGTGTGAGTGTTTGATTGGTTCTGCTGCTCCGTCCATCACCACCCCCTTTTGTACCGCTTTGGCCGCCATAAGTGTGGCAGGGTATGCTCAGACGTGAATCCCTTGCTCACTTTGCCACTGGATTCAAGCAAGCCAGGCTGAAGACGGCTGGAATGCCAGAAACCGGTCCTCGGAAGCTTGTTTCCGGTCCAGGGAAGGCATGGCTTGGCAGTTCGGGCTGGACTGTTCCCATGAGGCACAGGGTCAGACTGATTTGCATATAGCCATGTCTGAACTGGGGTGGCAGAGTGGGCTAAAGAACGGTGATGGATCAAACCCAGATATTTTGACTGGGTGTGAGTGTTTGATTGGTTCTGATGATCCGTCCATCACCACCCCCTTTTGTACCGCTTTGGCCGCCATAAGTGTGGCAGGGTATGCTCAGACGTGAGTCCCTTGCTCACTTTGCCACTTGATTCAAGCAAGCCGGGCTGAAGACGGCTGGAATGCCAGAAACCGGTCCTCGGAAGCTTGTTTCCGGTCCAGGGAAGGCATGGCTTGGCATTTCGGGCTGGACTGTTCCCATGAGGCACAGGGTCAGACTGATTTGCATATAGCCATGTCTGAACTGGGGTGGCAGAGTGGGCTAAAGAACGGTGATGGAGCAAACCCAGATCTTTTGACTGGGTGTGAGTGTTTGATTGGTTCTGATGCTCCGTCCATAACCACTCCCTTTTGTACCGCTTTGGCCGCCATAATTGTGACAGGGTATGCTCAGACGTGAGTCCCTTGCTCACTTTACCACTGGATTCAAGCAAGCCAGGCTGAAGACGGCTGGAATGCCAGAAACTGGTCCTCGGAAGCTTGTTTCCGGTCCAGGGAAGGCATGGCTTGGCAGTTCGGGCTGGACTGTTCCCATGAGGCACAGGGTCAGACTGATTTGCATATAGCCATGTCTGAACTGGGGTGGCAGAGTGGGCTAAAGAACGGTGATGGATCAAACCCAGATCTTTTGACTGGGTGTGAGTGTTTGATTGGTTCTGATGATCCGTCCATCACCACCCCCTTTTGTACCGCTTTGGCCGCCATAAGTGTGGCAGGGTATGCTCAGACGTGAGTCCCTTGCTCACTTTGCCACTTGATTCAAGCAAGCCGGGCTGAAGACGGCTGGAATTCCAGAAACCGGTCCTCGGAAGCTTGTTTCCGGTCCAGGGAAGGCATGGCTTGGCAGTTCGGGCTGGACTGTTCTCATGAGGCACAGGGTCAGACTGATTTGCATATAGCCATGTCTGAACTGGGGTGGCAGAGTGGGCTAAAGAACGGTAATGGATCAAACCCAGATCTTTTGACTGGGTGTGAGTGTTTTATTGGTTCTGATCCTCCGTCCATCACCACCCCCTTTTGTACCGAAAAACGTAACGAGACACAAGGGATGCACACTACTGTTAAGAACAGGGTGTTGGGTGTGAAAGAAGCAGACTATGTAAGTGTTAAGGCACCATTCAAGGGAATGGATACAGGTTCTCGTTTTATGTACCTAAAGAAATTGTCACAGTAAGCAAACATTCTATCATTCTGGATGATGGACAGTGTTGGAACAAAGAGAAGTTGTCTATAGTTGGAGAACAGCACGAATGCCATAGGCCTATGGAATCGGCACAGAAGTCTAAGATGGAAACTGATTAGCTGTAAGAAGGTTATGCAGAGCCTTAAGTATTTTGTTAAATTATGTGAATATTATACTATAATTCTAGGATTTGTGTGCATCGCCATGCCTTGCCAAATATAACTGCCATGTTATCCCTCAATAAAGGTGCCAAATAGTTTTCCACTCTTGACACTTGACTTGACAGTTTACTTTTTTTATGTAAATCTGTTTTTATTTTTCATAGCAAGAACAGAAGGATCTAAATGTACACAGCGTTAAGCCCACAACCCTGCACAGGGCTTCGTAATTCTAAATGGCCTCAGGGGGAGTTGGGGAGGCTTAGATGAGCATTTGAGACACAGCATGTCGCCTACAACCCTTAATAGGTTGGCCGCGTAACACATAAAGCAGAACAGTAGCATACAATTGTGGGCAAATTCAAGACCCTAGAAAAGCAAACTTAATACCATATTAGAAAGAGAAACAGAAAAGCGTAGACGAGAAACCTACAGGAAGATTACAGTGAAGAGTAGATGTAGAAATGCCAGGATAGAGAAGAGAGAGCCGGGGGAAGGAGGGCCTGTAGTAACTATCCCAGGATACTCGAATGACACCAAGTGTGTTAAACCAGGGATGTTTATTTAAGTTAAGATAACTCTGCGACCTCAGCCACAGCCTCCTCGTAGACAGCTCATTCACCGTCCCCGCGGCGCTCGCCTTGGAACGCTGGCCGCGGTGACATTCTAAATGATGTCACCGCGAGCAGCTCCATCACACGCGGAGTCGCCGGGGGGAATGCAGGCGGAAGATACCACACATCCCCCTCCCTTGCGGAAAGAAACACAAGAAATATGACAATACAACAACTACCGCAAAATGTTACATCATGACATATTGATCAAAGTGTCTGGGGAGTCTGGTCACTCTCCTGCTGGGCCTGACACTGGGTGGGGGGATGGCAACAGTATCTTAGTGTTGGGCCTTTTGCTCCTCTCCGCATCACTCTCCCCCTCACTGTTTGAGTCTTGCCCGGGTGGGTGAAACCTCACTACTCTCCCCAGATTCCAGATCTTCCCCTCTTGGGTCTTCACAGCGTTTTTGAACAATTTTGTGATCTTGGTTGGACTACTGTACTCAGACCAGCTAGCTCTCCCAGTTGGGGTTCTGATCTTGATTCTGTCCCCTACTTTGAATCCGGCCTCTCGTGTGGATTTCAACTGGTCGTATCTTTCCTTCCTTTTTGCCATTGCTCCCTCTTGTCTCTCTTGGCTTTTCACCTCTTTTGAGTGGTTTGACCATCCCTTGTGCCACCCCATCCACCCCGGGGATAGCTTGGTGTTGGGTATCCTTGCGCGGAGCAACTCGAAAGGCGTGACACCCGTCGTTTGGTGTGGTGTGAACCTGTACGCTTCTACCCGCCTCCATGCTTCTTCTTTCCAGCTTAAGCCACTGGCCTTGGCCAACTGTATGCTCTCCTTGAGGGTTTTGTTAAAACGCTCGACCATGCCATTCGTTTCGGGGTGATATAGGGCGCAACGTTTGTGTCTGATGCCCCTCTCACCAAGGAAGTCCTCCATTTCCTTAGAACACAACTGCACCCCATTATCCGTGAGAATGCTGCTGGGTAGCCCTTCCCTGATGAACACCTCTTCCAAAAATCCGATGACTGTCTTAGTAGTGACTTCACTTACTAACTTTATTTCAGGCCACCTAGAATGCATATCCATGAGTACTAGGATGTACGGCGTGCGCAGCTCTCCAGACAAAGGACCCACAATGTCCAATACTAACTCCTCCCAGGGTCCTGACGGAGGCGGCCTGAATACTTCGGGGGTGTGATTTGCTTCAAGACCTTGTCACTGTTGCTGCAGGGAATGCAGTCTCTAATCTTCCTTTCGGTGGCAAGGTCCATGCCTGGCCACCAATAGCTCTCTCTGAGTCTCTGTTTAGTCTTTGTGAGGCCCATATGTCCTTCGTGGGCTATCTCGACCAGGTTGTCTCTGACCGACGTGGGTGGCACTAGTCTCGTCCCCCTGAACAGGCACTCGTCTACTATGGACAGTTCATCCTTGACAACCCAGTATGGTCGCAGATTTCCCTCCTGTTTATCTACGTGGGTCCACCTGTTTCTTACTCTTTTGAACACCTCTTCCAAGACCTCGTCTTCCTTCAATGCATTCTTCCATGTCTCCTCTCCTAGTGCCCTCTGGATGGCGCAGACATTCTCCATCTGTAGTTCATCCGCTTCATCATCCACCTTCTCTTGGCTCTCCCTCACTTCATTCTCATTTACCAGTCTTGACAGACAGTCTGCTGCGAAATTTCGCGCTCCCGGGACGTACTCGACACCGAAGGTGTACTCTTGGAGTCCGACCACCCACCGCCTGATCCTACTGGAGATGGCATCCAGGCCTTTTTTGCTAAATACTTCCACCAGTGGCTTGTGGTCGGTACGAAGAGTAAACTGTGTGCCCCCACAGGAAGTCTCTGAATTTCCCTAATGCCCATGATACTGCCAGGGCCTCCTTTTCAATCACTGAGTAGTTGTTTTCGGACTTTTGGAGTGATCTTGACGCGAAAGCTATAGTTTCCTCTCCGTCCTTGCCTACTTGGGTGAGGACTGCTCCCAGCCCCTTAGCGCTTGCGTCGGTGGTGACCACAGTCGCCCGGTTGGGTATGTAAGACTTCAGACTGGGGGCCTCAGTAAGTGCCCTTTTTACGTCTTCGAATTCTCTCTGACACTCCTGACTCCAGTTGAACTCTGTCTCTTTCTTTAGCAGCAGTCTGATGGCGTAAGTCCTTCCCGCCAGGTTCTTTATAAATTTTCCATAGAACTCCAACATTTCCATCATTGACTTGATTTCGTCTTTACTCGTCGGAGGTGCTAGATTAACGATGGTGTTTTGTAGTTCAACTTTGGGACATATTCCTTCAGCTGTCACCTTGTGTCCCAAGAAGTCCAGTTCAGCGCAACCAAACACACACTTGTCCTTTTCCACCGTAAGACCTTGTGACCTGAATCTTCCCAGTACTCGCCTCAGCCTCTCATCATGTTCCTCATGGTTCTTTGCAAAGATGAGTACATCGTCCTGGTAGCACATGACGCCTGGGATGCCTTTCAATATGTTCCCCATGAGTCTCTGAAATACGGCGGCCGCCGAGACTAACCCGAACGGCATCCTCTTGAACTTGTACGCGCCCATAGGTGTCACGAATGCTGTGAGTTCCTGAGACTCTTCGTGCAGCTTTATCTGGAAGTAGGCCGAGGTGAGGTCGAGAGTGGAAAACACCTTGGCCCCCTCAAGCATGCTCATCATTTGAGTGATGTTGGGCAGGGGGAATCTATCAACCACGACCTCCTTGTTCAATGCCCTCAGATCGATGCAGAGCCGAACCGACCCATCCTTCTTCTTCGCGGCCACGATGGGTGCTAACCATTCAGTCGCCTCAACTGGTTCGATGACTCCAGCCTTACACAACTTCTCTAATTCAGATTTGACCTCTTCTTGGATGGCTATGGGAAGCTTCCTGACTTTGGCCACGACTGGCTTTGCATTCTCTCTAAGTTTTATCTTGTGACAGTAGTTTTTCAAGCATCCCAGCTCCTCTCTGAACACTTCTTTGAACTCAGTCACTACGTTAGTCTTTTGCTCCTGTATCTCTTGTATCAGGATCTGGGGATTGCTATTGGGATTGAGGTAGACTCCTAACTCCTTCTGAGCTTGCCACCCCAAGATGTTATCCCCGACAGTGGACACATACACTTTGGACACGGTTGTCCTGTCTTTGTATTCGATTTTTACTAGGAAATAACCTTTCATAGAGATGGGGCGACCAGCATACCTCCCAGGTCTCAGGTCCATACCTTTCAATACTATCTTCCCCTTGGACACACGAGTGAATTCTTTTGCATTGATAATGGTTATCCTTGAACAGGAATCAAACAAAGCATCTAACTCCGTGCTCCCCACTTTTATTGTGTCTTTAGGGCTGCTGACCTGACTCTCATCAACTTGTACACCTATTTCTTCGCATGTGGCATCAACAAGACTTTGGATTTGTAACTCTTTCACCTGCACTACAATTTCGTCACATACTTCATTCGTCCTGTCTCTACTCGGTCTTCCAGCTCCTAGCCCACTCTTGCAATACTGCTTGAAGTGACCTTTCTTGCCGCACTTATTACATGTAAACCTGAGGGCGGGACACACTTTGTCATTAGCAAGATGCCCCTGCTTGCCACATCTGTAGCAGGTGCCCTTGAATGTTCCTCCCAACTTGCTCACCCTCTGCTCTCTATCCGCCACCCTCTGACCTTTGATCGCTGACACAGCCTCACACTCGGTCACTACTTCATTGACATTAGGTTTATCTTCGCTTCTTTTCTCCCCGGTGTCTTGTTTTATTTCCTTGACACACTGTAGCATGTGCTCAACTTGTTTAGCTATGATGAGAACCTCCCTCAAAGGTGGGTCATCCTTCAGCCACAACTCTTCTCGCACACGCTCCATTCTGCAAGCCAATACAAACTGATCCCTGATTCTTTCCTCACTTGCCCCACCAAACTTGCACGTAGCTGCTAGCTTCCTCAGTTCAGAGACAAAATCTTCAATAGATTCCCCCTCCTTCTGTGTCCTCCTCCCAAAGTGGTACCTCTCCATAATTGTGCTAGTCTTGGGGAGATAGTGTAGATCCAACTTCTTTAAACTTACTTCTAACTCATTGAGACCCCTTGCTTCTTGTGTCCCTAACTCTGGGAGGTGGTCTAGAACCTCTTCTCCTTCCGCACCCAAGTAATACGCTAACAATGCTACCTTCCTTTCCAGGCCAAGGTTAGGCCCGCACACAGTTGCGTAATTCAAAAACACTTTTATCCACTTTTTCCATTGTATAGTGGGATCACCTGGGTTAGTCAGGAAAAAGGGTGGAGGGGTCACACTCTGCATGGCGCAAGGTCACCGTGTGAAGTACAACCAGGGAACCCAAAACAATTTTTATCTGTCTCTACAAGTGTAAATTGTGGGAGGGGTGCTGTTTTCAAACACTGAGTGAATTAAATCGCATATAACACATCTGCATACAATTCTACCTTTGCATTCCGGGAGAATATAACACCTTAGAGGGGACAGTGGTGGGTGTGCCTGTCAAAGCTGATCTCAGGTTTGTGTACTAGAAGATAACATTCCACATAAGTGAATTGCTCAGTCCACCCCCAGGCTGTAGGGAACACAAAGAACAAAAACGACAGATATGGCTCCTAGTCTTGTAAATACGGCCAGTCCTCTAGCTCAGACTGCTACCCCAGTAGGAACAATGTGGGTTTGCACCTGTAGCATGGGATACAAGATTTAAAAGTGCTGCGGTAAGTTCAATGCTACATGGATGGCGCAGTCCACCTTCAACCTGCAGGGGAGACAATTAAGAAGACTCCTGGGTTTTCCTGCACAGCCCACACTCCCTGGAGCTGCTGACTCCAATAGCGCGTGGCCTCTTCCCTTTTAAAATGTCATTAACCAGGCTTATTCCTCTCTTTCCTACAGCCAGCACAATTCCTTTGAACCGCTAGAGTGGGGATGGAGAGCCTCCTTCCTCACAAGTCCCTCAATTCGTTAAAACACAGTTATTGACCAGCTCCGGATGATGCTTCCAAAACAAAACTGGTAATGTCAATTTACTATGTGACGATGCACGCGTCCTGCTCCAATCGCTCCGACTTCAATTCGCAGGCAAGGAAAAATATTAAGACGTCCTCCGAGGTGACAGGAGAGCTATTTCGAATACACACACCTCGCTGCGTTACAGATAGCAGAGCCGTTCATTCCATTTCCTGTTCAAACATTACGTCGGCAAAGTCACTGAGAAGGAATGCTTCACGCAGATGTCACAACAGCAGGCGTTCACTTTACAATAGGCTACGCGCTGGAAGCAAGGAGAGGATTCTTAGCCAGCTGCCTATTTGCGCCGCATCCCATCACGCTTTGCTGCCCGATGTGCCATTACGTCAATCACCGAACGTGTGGTAATCACGCTTCAGCTAGTCAAACACTTTTTACCTTTTTTTTTCCTTAGTGCTTAATCTGCGCAAGCGTTCGCTGAGAAGAGTACCTTACATTCTCTTCGTTCTTTTCTTACTGTCGTTGCTCATCCGTTCAAGCTCCGTGTCCCCAAAGAGATGCCTCCCTTACTGCGCTTCGTGCTTCTTCCGCAAAGGGGATTCTTCAAGTACTCCCGTCAGCTGTTCACTATTCCTTACTTCACGCGTGTTGAGGTCGCTGGGAGTTTCCCTCGTCGCCAGTGTAGTAACTATCCCAGGATACACGAATGACACCAAGTGTGTTAAACCAGGGATGTTTATTTAAGTTAAGATAACTCTGCGACCTCAGCCACAGCCTCCTCGTAGACAGCTCATTCACCGTCCCCGCGGCGCTCGCCTTGGAACGCTGGGCGCGGTGACATTCTAAATGATGTCACCGCGAGCAGCTCCATCACACGCGGAGTCGCCGGGGGGAATGCAGGCGGAAGATACCACAGGGCCTCCACGTCAGAGAAGCCATAAAGTAACAACAGTGCAGGGGTTGCGCGGGCGAACGGGTTGAAAAGGCCAGAGGAACCAATGGTATGTGTTAGCTAGACCAAGAGTCCGAGTGTGTATTATGTGGGGTTGAGGGCAGAGTTATCAAAGAAAAAGTTCCTTTCTGTGTACTTATTTCGGAAGGTGACCATGAGGCCTATCCATGTCAATTGACTATTTTTAAATTTGCAATTGAGGAAGACAAGAAGTCAAATTTTAAGCTCCACACTAGGATAATTTTACTGTTTTACTCAAGATTTATTTTCATAAAAAACTCATATTAAAAATTCATTTTAAATACGCATTCAATTATACATTGTGGTGCTCTGGTACATATTTATATTCCCTAACTAACAATTCCGTTTTACGGTTTCTATCACAGAGTCACCACTTTATAATATGCATTCAAATTTCAATGTACACAAATACAATACAAGAATAAAAACATATCTTTTTACATTAAAAAGTCCAAAAGTCGACGCGTTTCGGTGCGTTTGTTATACTTGTTGCACCTTCATCAGGACAAACAGATTTAAAAACAAATATATTTCTTCTTTCTAGAAAAAAACTGAATGCATATAATTAGTGCGGAGTTCCTAATGTGAGTTATCCTAGTAGTGGGCATATTGTATACTATTCTTACTTATAATAAAAGAATAGACGTCCTTCTGATAGTTTATACGGACGGTTCGGTCTTTGTTAGTCTGCTAGCTCGTTCTTTATCAATTGACGGCCATAGAATATCTGGAATAATAACCAGATTTTTGTTCATTTGAACACTTTACATTTATAAAAAAAGCTGGATGTGGTCATGGTATAGTGGACTACACTTACTTATGTAGTTCGGGTGTGGCACATAATCAATGGTGCACTGTATACGGTGTCTTCTCCCAGTAGCGTCTTTAGATTTGCGCTGTAGGTTCTGAATTCTTAAAGGTACCCTTGGAGTAAGAATAAACGGTACCATATATTTAGGGTGGTTCTCTATTTGTGGGATATTTAGCTTCTAAGCCCTATTGATACATACCAGTCATATGAGCCCTGTTGTTAAATCAGGTTAACCACTGCTTCTTATTTCATGAGGATCCTGACTTCTATTTGGATGTTTGCCACTGATCTTGTAGCCTGAGTATTGGACGCTCTTCTCATTAATTTCAGAGCTATTAAAAAACAGAAAAGAAAACGTCGGGACTGTTTTTAAAGGCTGTGCTGCCTGGCATTTCGTCACTTATACATTATGTTGTGGTGCATAGATTGAATTAGCTAAAGGTATTTCAGTGGGCCATATAATATCCTTGTCACCCTTTCAATGTTAGGTATATGGAGCATAACCGACTTCGTTCAAAGTCACCCCCTCCCGGCATAAGGATAATCCTCTGCCCAATACGGGTGTCTCATTCGCCCTATCTATACCCCGCTTGATCGGTGTTAACTAAGGTTGAGCGCTCTCACCCGTTCTCTTGTGGCGATTCCTCCTTGTGGCTGACCTCTGCTGCACCGGAACTGGCGAAAACTCCGACGGCACCGATTGCTATTTATGCTGGTGTTAATTAATTAATTGCTCCTTATGTGTGTCATGATTGAGCTAATCACTCAATTATACCTATTGTAAACGCCATTTTAGTAGTTTACTATTACTCCGCGTACACCGGACATTACGTGTGTGACTCGGAAGTGGCCCGTAATCACAGGTCTTCGGCGCCATAATGGTAGTTTGTTATTGTTTTGTGACAAACTACAAAATACTAATCCAGATCGAAATAGTGTCGTATGCGTCAAAGTCATAACGATACTTATATATCATAGCATTTGATGTTAATAAATCGTAGCGCGTCTATTGATTGTCTGCACTGTTGAATTTGCAAAATTGTTACAACCGATGGCGGTAGGGTATTATTATGTATTAACACCTTGTTGTTTGGCACTATCATTATTCGTTTAGTTTCTGCTCATATAAGGACAATGCTCTACTTAATTACATAGGTGATGCTGGGCCTGATATAAGAATAGAATAACGAGCGCCATTTTTGTAGTTTTATTGATGCATATAATCGCATAAGTCAATCGATCTTATTCCTTGCGGCTATCCGTCCCTCTATCCCTATATTTTAGGAGGTCAAGGTAAAGGGGCAAGACATCAAGGATAAATGGATGATTAAAAACCTTGTCTTACTCTAATGCTTATATTGCCTTCGCAAGAGTCACAGTACCTAGGCAATACAACAAGTATAATAACAATATATACACACAATACACTGGGTATACTGTAATGTAGTCCTTCATCAGTCTGTATATACATGTTAAACAGATTGTTAGTGCAGTACAATTATTCAAATACTCGATTATTCAACACAAGGAAGGGTCTCACAGTACATGACCAGTATATATTTCTCATTATACTTTTTAGTGCAGTCCAATTATTCGACCCCACAATCATTCAACGCAAAAAAGAGGTCTCACTATACATGACCATTATGTATTTCTCATTATCCTTTTTTCTCTATTTTATATTATCAAAGGTAAATTTATTCTTTTACTTAACTGTTCATAGTTATATTCCCTGATACTGGTATGAACTGGTATGAACAGTTAAGTAAAAGAATAAATTTACCTTTGATAATATAAAATAGAGAAAAAAGGATCATTTATTCTTTTACTTAACTGTTCATAGTTATATTCCCTGATACCAGTATCAGGGAATATAACTATGAACAGTTAAGTAAAAGAATAAATTTACCTTTGATAATATAAAATAGAGAAAAAAGGATAATGAGAAATACATACTGGTCATGTATAGTGAGACCTCTTTTTTGCGTTGAATGATTGTGGGGTCGAATAATTGGACTGCACTAAAAAGTATAATGAGAAATATATACTGGTCATGTACTGTGAGACCCTTCCTTGTGTTGAATAATCGAGTATTTGAATAATTGTACTGCACTAACAATCTGTTTAACATGTATATACAGACTGATGAAGGACTACATTACAGTATACCCAGTGTATTGTGTGTATATATTGTTATTATACTTGTTGTATTGCCTAGGTACTGTGACTCTTGCGAAGGCAATATAAGCATTAGAGTAAGACAAGGTTTTTAATCATCCATTTATCCTTGATGTCTTGCCCCTTTACCTTGACCTCCTAAAATATAGGGATAGAGGGACTGATAGCCGCAAGGAATAAGATCGATTGACTTATGCGATTATATGCATCAATAAAACTACAAAAATGGCGCTCGTTATTCTATTCTTATATCATGCCCAGCATCACCTATGTAATTAAGTAGAGCATTGTCCTTATATGAGCAGAAACTAAACGAATAATGATAGTGCCAAACAACAAGGTGTTAATACATAATAATACCCTACCGCCATCGGTTGTAACAATTTTGCAAATTCAACAGTGCAGACAATCAATAGACGCGCTACGATTTATTAACATCAAATGCTATGATATATAAGTATCGTTATGACTTTGACGCATACGACACTATTTCGATCTGGATTAGTATTTTGTAGTTTGTCACAAAACAATAACAAACTACCATTATGGCACCGAAGACCTGTGATTACGGGCCACTTCCGAGTCACACACGTAATATCCGGTGTACGCGGAGTAATAGTAAACTACTAAAATGGCGTTTACAATAGGTATAATTGAGTGATTAGCTCAATCATGACACACATAAGGAGCAATTAATTAATTAACACCAGCATAAATAGCAATCGGTGCCGTCGGAGTTTTCGCCAGTTCCGGTGCAGCAGAGGTCAGCCACAAGGAGGAATCGCCACAAGAGAACGGGTGAGAGCGCTCAACCTTAGTTAACACCGATCAAGCGGGGTATAGATAGGGCGAATGAGACACCCGTATTGGGCAGAGGATTATCCTTATGCCGGGAGGGGGTGACATCGAACGAAGTCGGTTATGCTCCATATACCTAACATTGAAAGGGTGACAAGGATATTATATGGCCCACTGAAATACCTTTAGCTAATTCAATCTATGCACCACAACATAATGTATAAGTGACGAAATGCCAGGCAGCACAGCCTTTAAAAACAGTCCCGACGTTTTCTTTTCTGTTTTTTAATAGCTCTGAAATTAATGAGAAGAGCGTCCAATACTCAGGCTACAAGATCAGTGGCAAACATCCAAATAGAAGTCAGGATCCTCATGAAATAAGAAGCAGTGGTTAACCTGATTTAACAACAGGGCTCATATGACTGGTATGTATCAATAGGGCTTAGAAGCTAAATATCCCACAAATAGAGAACCACCCTAAATATATGGTACCGTTTATTCTTACTCCAAGGGTACCTTTAAGAATTCAGAACCTACAGCGCAAATCTAAAGACGCTACTGGGAGAAGACACCGTATACAGTGCACCATTGATTATGTGCCACACCCGAACTACATAAGTAAGTGTAGTCCACTATACCATGACCACATCCAGCTTTTTTTATAAATGTAAAGTGTTCAAATGAACAAAAATGTGGTTATTATTCCAGATATTCCATGGCCGTCAATTGATAAAGAACGAGCCAGCAGACTAACAAAGACCGAACCGTCCGTATAAACTATCAGAAGGACGTCTATTCTTTTATTATAAGTAAGAATAGTATACAATATGCCCTCTACTAGGATAACTCACATTAGGAACTCCGCACTAATTATATGCATTCTGTTTTTTTCTAGAAAGAAGAAATATATTTGTTTTTAAATCTGTTTGTCCTGATGAAGGTGCAACAAGTATAACAAACGCACCGAAACGCGTCGACTTTTGGACTTTTTAATGTAAAAAGATATGTTTTTATTCTTGTATTGTATTTGTGTACATTGAAATTTGAATGCATATTATAAAGTGGTGACTCTGTGATAGAAACCGTAAAACGGAATTGTTAGTTAGGGAATATAAATATGTACCAGAGCACCACAATGTATAATTGAATGCGTATTTAAAATGAATTTTTAATATGAGTTTTTAATGAAAATAAATCTTGAGTAAAACAGTAAAATTATCCTAGTGTGGAGCTTAAAATTTGACTTCTTGTCTTCCTCAATTGCAAATTTAAAAATAGTCAATTGACATGGATAGGCCTCATGGTCACCTTCCGAAATAAGTACACAGAAAGGAACTTTTTCTTTGATAACGAATCGTTAACCCAGTCCTTTCTGGTCCCTGGGAAACTCTCTCTTTTTTGAGAATTGAGGGCAGAGTTAGCCTGACTGTGGGTTGTGGAAGTAATCTGCTCGGATCAGTTGGGATTAATGCATCTTCAAATAAGCGTAAGGCCCTGAGTTTCGGGGGGAGGTAGCGTGCATGTTTTACTTTACAAAGATATGTGACCAGTGGCTTCCAAATGGTGATGAAGCGGGTGTCTCGAGACTGCAGTTGTGCTGTGAAAAGTTCCATGGTCATTACATGCCATAGGCGCACAAACCAGGCAGCAATGTGGGGGGTCTCAGCTTTTTTCCAATACAATGCTATCCACCACGGGTTTGCCTGCTTGTTGTGGAGAGAGCAGCGGGCTCTTTGCTTCGTGAGGAGGCGGTGGGGAGGAGCTCAAATTACGTCGGAAGGGAAAACCTTCAAAAGGAATGCACCACAGTTCGCGCAGCGGACGCGACGGCGGCGCGCCTAAGGCAAGCCCGTCTGCGCCCGTCCACGCCATAACCCCTGCCCCGTACAATAAAGAAATAAAGAAATATGCATCTAGTGTTTTGCTTGAGCTACGAAAGAATGCGCATGATGAGTGTATTTCCCTTAAACCAGGTAGTCCTCTCGTGCCCTGCCCTCACTGTAGCTTTACTTGTACTTCTCTACTAGAAGGATCACAGTTGTCTGACACAGGCACTATGATAAGCTCTGCACAACTTTTGTTGGCGAGGGAAAAGGATATGGAGGGTCATACTAAAGAATTTAAATTTTTTAGCCTTAACTGTAGATCCCTCCCAAAGCATAAGGAGAATATTTGGGACCAATTGCATAACTCACAACCCAACACGATTTTCCTCACGGAAACCTGGCTACATGAGGGCTCGGGCCCGACTTCGCGGGGGCCCTACCCCCTAACTATACAATAGTGAGAAGGGACCGTGAACAAAAAATTGGGGGTGGCATCACGATAATTTTTAAATAAGACTTCTCGTGCAAATGGGTAAATCTACTTTGTGAAGGTTGTGAAGCCGTTTTTTTTAGGCTCCTTTTAACTCCTCAATGTACATTCTCTGGTCTATTGGTGTACCGTCCGCCTGGACCTGCTGGACTATGGACAGCTAGATTTCCTGAAATTATTGCTCCTTCTGTGCTTGATGCTGCAAATTTCTCTATTATGGGGGACTTTAATTTGTATTTAGAAGATCCTTTGTGTAAGATTAGCTCTACTTTGGTCACAGACTTTGAAGCTCTGAATATGCAACTTTGCAATTCTGGTCCCACTCTTAGAGCCCGACATTTGTTGGACCCTATTTTCTTCACTCTGCCTAATATTTCTAAGCCTCCCCTTACTGTGGTCTGACCACTTTTTGGTCAGCTTTAAAGTGATGATTGATTCACGTCTGAGTATTCCTTCTCTTTCCATACTGGATACTAGGTACAGAAAATGGAAGAAATTAGACATTAATTCTCTCAATCTCCACCTTGCTAGTAATATTCCAGATATTTCTTCAACAAGAATCTCAGATGTAGATACTATCCTCACTTGGATTTCGTCATCTGTGGATGCCTGTCTCCCAATATCCTGCAAGAAATTAAACAAGTATCGTCCTCCAGGCTCCTTGGTTTACAGAAAAGTTGAAAGTTGAAAAAACCAAGTGTAAGGCCTTGGAAAGACACTGGCGGAAAGACTACGCTCCAGAGTTTAAGCGGATCTATAAAACCGCTAAGAGAGAATATAATGCTCTGTGCAAAGCCGCTTGTGTGGAACATGTGAGCAATACTATTGGACTTGCACAAAATAAATCCAAAGTACTGTTTAAAATAGTTAAGTAGCTTTCGGGTGCTTCTTCTCTACCGAAGCCCCCGGTATTAAATGAAACACAGTGTGAAAATGTGGCGAAGTTCTTTACTGAGAAAGTTGAAAAAATCTATGCTGACGTACGTACAATCACATGTAACACTGAACTGCCATTAACTAATATCCTGTCTTCATCTGGCAGTTTTACGCCACATAAGTCTTCTGATTCTGTGTCTAGTATCAGTATCACTAATTGGCAGCCATTAGACTCTTTGTCTTTTACATCTATTTTAAATAATCTTAAAACTGGCTCCCCTAATGACCCGCTCCCTGTCCCTGTTTTTAAATAATTGGCACCCACCTCTTTGGAACTTATTATGGATCTATTGAATGCATCATTGAGAGAGGCAACTCTACCACCGGAATGGAAACATTCGATGGTTCTCCCATTGTTGAAAAAAACAAGTGCTGATCCATCGGAACTGTCAAATTTCCGCCCAATCTCCCTGTTACCCGTTTTTTCCAAAATTTTAGAAAAACATGTGAATCAACAACTTTCGCAGTATGTGGAAACTCACAAAATTCTACATATGTCTCAATCTGGCTTTAGGGCTGGGTACTCCACAGAGTCAACACTCCTCTGAGTTACTGAAAAACTTCGGCAGCAAGTAGATGAAGGGAAAACAATGGCACTCATTTTGTTGGATTTGAGTACCGCGTTTGATATGGTATCCCATGCAGTTCTTCTAAAGTCACTCCAGTACATCGGTATAAGTGGCCTAGCCTTGGAATGGATATAAAACGTCCTCATTTGAAGAACCTTTCAAGTTTTTTCGTCGACGGCCAGATCAAAGACCTATACGTCTTTGAATAGGGTACCACAGGGCTCACTCCTTAGCCCATTGTTATTTAATCTTTATGTCAGTCCTCTAGCTAGGATTGCGGAAGATGCTGGGCTATCTATCTTCTCTTATGCAGACGATACCCAGCTTCTCTTTTCGCTCTCTTCTAAGAAAGCCTCCAACGTGTCATCCTTACAGGTAGGACTACAAAAAATATCTAATTGGAAGCATACTAATTGGCTTAAGTTGAATGCTGGAAAGACGGAGGTCTTGATCCTGGGGAAAAATAAAGATCTCTGGGGTCCACTTCATTGGCCGCCAGAAATGGGCACTCTACCTCAACCAGTGCAAGCAGCACGCAACTTAGGCGTGATGCTTGACGATCAGCTGTCTATGCGACAGCAAGTAATTAAAACTGCATCGACTTGTTTTACCATCTTAAAATGGCTCCGCAAAATACTCTGGATGTTGCCTGGTCCCATCCAAAAAACTGTAATTCAAGCCCTGATTATGTCTAGGCTGGACTATGGTAACGTCCTATACCTGGGAGCCAACAAAGAGACAGTTCGCAAATTACAAGTGATCCAGAACTTGGCGGCCAGAGTGCTTTCTCATGTGCCTAAAACATCATCTATTTCAGGTGCACTCCGGGACCTTCAGTGGCTTAGAATTGAGAGCCGGACTAAGTTCAAGGTCCTGTGCTATATGCATAAAATTAAAATACGAACAGCACCTATGCATCTATGTTCATTAGCCCAGTCCTATTGTCCGACTCGTGTACTTCGCTCCTTATCGCAAGCCAAATTTCAAGTCCCACGGTTCAAACTCTCACGCATGGGCGGACGTTCCTTCTCCTATCTAGCGCCCAAACTATGGAATTCGCTACCTTCATTGCGCCGGCATGAAATCAGCCACAAGATTTTTCGTAAAGGCCTAAAAACCTTGTTATTTGATCAATAGAAGTGATTGCTTCTGCTGTGCGTGGTCCTATGGCGCCGGGAAACCTCCGGGTAGCTGTGCGCCTTATAAATTGAATAAAGGGAAGCCCAGTACCCCCTTTATGTGACTAAGTACTTCCTTCCAGAGCGGGGTCAGGAGAGGACACGCGCACCAAATGTGAATGAAGTCTCCGGACACATTTGCACATCTCCAGCACAACGGAGAGTTTGCAGGGAACATTTTATGCAAACGAGAGGGCATGTAGTACCACTGTGTCATGATCTTGTACGCAGTTTCTCGTTGCAATATACTGCGATAGACCTTTGAGATGTTCCGCCACAAACGACTCCACTATGCAGGTGTGATCTCGGGGACGTCAACTGCCATTGGTGCTGATACGGATGAATGGTTACCAGCAGGGGATGCTGCAAAATATGGTACGTTCCGGGAGATAAGGCTCTTTGAGTCATCAAAGGAGCAAACCAAGCGCTTAAAGGGGGTAAACGGACGAGTGGCCGTCTTCTGCATCTCAGTCGAGGATAGCCAATGCCGCAACTGTGTTCTTGGAGCCCTGCGTCTGCCTGCAGTTGGAACTCCTCCCTGCATTGCGCAAACGTTTTGAACGTGCCCCCTTCATTGAGAACACTGATTGTTCTGCAACCGTTTTTCTGCCATTTGGAAAACGCCTGTGAATGAAGTGCCAGGGGGAAGAGCGGGTTGCCCGCAATAGGGGCGTGGGGGGAGGGGAAGGTCATGAGTAGGCACTTCGATATAGGCGCTGCGTGAGCGCACATGTCGGTGTACCCAAACGAGATCCCAAATGGTTCGCCCTGTTACAGACCTATCCATTTGCAGCCAGATCTTTTCGCTCACAGTCTTTGTCCACTCCAAGACAACACGGAGATGGGCGGCCCAATAGTACTTTAGGATGTTGGGGCATGCCAAGCCTCCCCTGTCCCACGTGAGCATGAGGACTTTATGGGAGAAGCGCGGTCTACGCCCGCCCCATATGAAGCTTGTGAGATCCTGTTGCAGGCTCTGAATCTGATGTTGCTGGATAGGGGTAGGGAGACATTGACACAAGTACAGTACTTTTGGAAGGATCGTCATTTTTATGGCGGTGAGGCGACCCAGCCAGGGAAGAGTCAGAGATTTCCATCCCATCAGATCCTCCAAAACAGTTTTTCTGCATTCCCACCAATTTATTTTGGTCCTCCTGTCAAGGGAGGGAGTCAGCTGGAGTCCTAGATATCGAATGTGACAGCGGCCCATTGATAGGGGGCAAGCACTTTAAGAACTGGTATCTCGTCTTCGGGGATTGTAAGATTCATAGGCCAAGACTTTCCGTGATTAATTTTGAGACCTGACGCCCGCTCAAAGGACTGCAGTAGGGAATGTAGCGCTGGGAGAGATATCTGTGGTCGCGGCAGCGTAAGATTGAGGTCATCTGCAAAAAGCGCCACCTTATTCTGCCGCCCTTCAAGGGAAAGACCATGTACATCCTCTGCTTGCCTAATCAGCACTGCAAGAGGTTCTGCAACGAGGGCAAACAGCAGAGGGGACAGGGGGCAACCCTGCTGCGTACCTCTGTAATTAGGGAAGGGGTCCGTAAGCTGTCCATTGACCCGTACCCTGGCCTGTGGGAAAAGATATAGGGCCATAATCATAGCAATCATGTTCTGACACAGCCCAACTTTTTGCAGCACTGCCCAGAGGAATGACCAGTCCACCCGGTTGAACGCCTTCTCCACATCAAGCGATAGAAGACATGCTGGTATCTTCCAGTGCTGCGACTTCCCCACAAGATGTGCGATTCTACGCACGTTGTCCGCTACCTGCCGGCCCCGAATGAATCCGACCTGGTCCGGCTCCACAAGGCCAGGCATGTGGGGAGCCGGACGTTTGGCCTGCATCTTAGTATACATTTTAAGGTCCGTATTTAACAACACTTCCCCGGTTTGGGTAAAAGAGCTATTTCATCCATGCCCATGGAGGGTGTTGGTCCTTCTGTGGTGGAGAAAGAGTTGTACAACCTCAAGAGGTGAGGTTGAAGCTGCATCAGAAACAGGCGATAGAAGACCAGCGGAAGGCCGTCCAGTCCCAGTGATTTCCCTAGGGGAAGGTCCTTTAGCGCTGCTGCTAGTTCCTCCGTAGTGAAGGGTTTCTCCAGTTGCTCGGCGTAATGGGGATGCAGTGGGGTCCAGGAGCATTGGCCTAGAATATCACTGATCCGGTCTTGGGACGACTCATCCACCGTATAAGGGGCAGAGCAATGGGTCCGAAAAGCCTCACGCTTGGCCCTTTCTGTGGTGACCATCTCCCCGTCGGGGAGTTGAATGTTGGCTATGTGTGCTTTTGTCGTGCGCGCTCGCCAACAGTCTGCCCACCTTATCTCCCCCACTCAAAGTGTGTTTGTTTTAGTGCTAACAGGGTTCTCGCAGGGTTCTCCGCAGCCTTATTGGTGCGGAGTGAGCAGAGTTCTCCCCTAACATTTGCAAGCCGTCGCTTACATGCAAGCGTAGGGCGTTTCTGATCCTGCTTTTTCCCATTGTTTAATATCTTTGGTGAGGGTATCCTCCAAACGACGAAACTCGCATGCCTGTGCAATCGACAGGGATGTGATATGGCCACGGATGGTAGCCTTAAAGGCATCCCACACTACCGGGAAGGGTGTTTCGGGAAGATCGTTACTTGCGAAGTAAGAGGCAACGGCAGTCCGTATGCTCTCCACGTCATCAGGGTCCCGCAGGATATGTGGCGGCAGACACCACCGCGGAGTGTGGGTTGGGCAAGCGGCCGGATCCTGCAGGAGAATTTCGACATGGGCATGATCGGAGAGCGATATGGCGGACATAGAGACCGTCAGCGTATCCTTCATCAGGGCGTGAGAGATAAAAATATAATCAATGCGCGAGTACGAGCGATGAATGTGCGAATAATATGAAAAATCCCACCCTTCCAGGGAGTGGTAGCGCCATGAGTCCAGTAGACCAAGATTTGTTATTTGTCTCCTAAGCGCAGAAGACATAGCCCCTGTTCCGTGTAAGGAGGCTTCACTTCGGTCCTTCTCAGGGTCCCACGCCAAGTTAAAGTCCCCCCTCAAGATCAACGCAGAATCATCCTGTGGCACATGTTCCCGCAAAGTCTTCCGAAGGTAGGAGTCCTGCATCCGGATAGGTACATATACATTACACAATGTGAAGGAGCATTGTCCAATCCAAATTCCTGCCCTGACGAAGCGTCCGTCCGTCCTACGGAAGGCCTTGGATTCCCCTGCCCGATACCAGCTCTGCAAAGGATAGCCACTCCGGCCGTTTTGGTAGGCGCCATAGCCCAGAATTGGAGAGAAGTGTCTGCGAGAAGTGTCTGCCTTTAAAAGGTAGGTTTCCTGTAGGAGAATAAGGGTTGTGCTGCAAGAGGTAACGCCATGTTTGTGGCCGTTTGTTGGGAGAGTTGAGCCCCTTAACATTGAGGGATATATTCTTCAAGGGGCGGGGAACAGCCATATTTGTGTCCAGACCAATATTTAAAAAAAAACAGTTGATGGACAGAATGCAGGTCAATGTCATACATTCACCCCAGTACAGAGATCTGGGCCTAAATCCATCTATTTTTTTGCACTCCACACCACCCCAGGTCAGACATGGCCATATGCAAATCAGCATTGACCCTGTGCCTCATGGGAAAAGTCCAGCCCGACTGCCAAGCCATTTCTTTCCTAGACCGGAATCAAGCATCCTAGGACCGGTTTCTGGCTATCAGCCGTCTTCAGCCAGGATAGCTTGACTCCAGTGGTGTGGAGAGATTGGGACTCACGTCTGAGCATACCCATCCCACTCGGGGTGACAAATGCAAAAACAACAGTTGATGGACAGAATGCAGATCAATGTCATACATTCACCCCAGTACAGAGATCTGGGCCTAAATCCATCGTTTTTTTGCACTCCACACCACCCAAGGTCAGACATTGCCATATGCGAATCAGCCTTGACCCTGTGCCTCATGGGAACAGTCCAGCCCGAACTGCCAAGCCATGTCTTTCCTGGAGCGGAATCAAGCTTCCTAGGAATGTATGACATTGATCTGCATTCTGTCCATCAACTGTTGTTTTTGCATTTGTCACCCCGAGTGGGATGGGTATGCTCAGACGTGAGTCCCATGCCCATTCTCAAGAAGACAATTTGGAGTTAAAAAACATTTCAAGCGGACCATTCGCACTGTTGTTTTTGTGCGAGGAGCCATTGTTTTACTATACTTTTTTTTCCAACAGGAAAGAAGTGCGCCAGAGGCTCCAACTTCCTGTTCCTGTCCAGCAGGCTCCTCCCAGCGCTTTGTCCACCTCCTGAACACTTCCCATTTGGATTTGGAACTGGAAGAATCACTCTCTTTGTCTGCTGCATATATACCATTGGATTGGAGCACTTTGTTTTTTTGAAATCACAAGTAAGTTAAAAAACTATTGTCCCAGGGTGTTGTTTGTTTGATAGAGGGCATGCACCATGATTAGGGCTCCCGGTCTTATGGGATTTTTTTTTTTGCCATTTCCGTCTGTATTTATCCATACTTATTTTTGGGGCATTTGTTCTGTATTTATCCGCATTTATTTTTGCCACAAGCAAAAGACGATGCTACAGCTAGTATTTTTCCACATTTATAAAAACACATGTGCAACTGCTTGTACACGGACACAAGAGCTGAGGGAACAACAAACTAAATGGCAATGAACTCAACAAACACCGACCACAATGCAAAAGGGCTACCACAAGCCCTCCCCACATGAGGAATCATATGCAAGTCACACACCCACGCATCAAAATAGGCTTACAAACAACCACACACGAGTAAGGGTGCAAAATCCAGCTGTTTAAAACAAAATAGAAACCAACGGGCAGTCTTTAATTTGATAGCGCATGGAGGCAAAGGAAAGCACAAATGCAGTTTGCCTGAATCAGCACACTGAAGCCTAACCTGCTGATATGCCAGTTCTCTATTCCAAACCCAGCACTGTTGCTGTAATGCCATTCTATCAGATGACTCAGCAAGTTTAGTGGTGCTTTCTGACATATCGTAAGCTCAAATGCCAGCAGTCACCTTAGTATTTCATCTTTTAAAGGATGGTAAAATTAAAGCCATAATGCTGGTTTGGTTTGCATTTGTTTTTTCAGAGGGGGTGCTAATTTTTACGAGTACAATGTCCAACATGTCTTTTTATCTAAAACAAAACATTACAGCAATTGGAAAACAGGTTCTGCTCAGAAAATGTTTGGAGCTTGCACTTCCATGGAGAGAGTTCTGTCCTACAGAGCGCTTTACCTGTGTGCTGTATCTATTATCTACAGTACAATACAAAGCGCGCATTGGGTCAACGCTCTGCTGATTTCTGGGTGGCTTTCAGATCTATTTCAGTTCCCTGCTTCTTATTGGATGGCAATCGTCCCTAATGTTGTATTGAATCCGTCCCTGGAGTATATCTTCTTTAGCTAAGTCTTTGACTAAAGGAGCTGCATTCTTCCATTGTTGAAATCAGAACTTTTTTTTTGCTATTTTTAGTACACATGGGAGCGCATGACTTTTCTTGCTCTCTATCCAGCCCACACATTCTCTATCTACTCGCTGCCTTCTTTTCCAAGCCATATCCACTCACCTACTGCTCTCCTATTGCTCTCACGTAACATTTTGTTTGGGGGGTAGAGGGAGGTGGGGGTTCGCAGCCGCTACCATACCACTCGCTTCTTTCTTTTACCACTCCTGCCCATACTCCTTTTTAAAAGCATGCAAACTTTCAGCAGAGTCTCAAAAGCTGAGATGCCGTCATCACCTTGCTTCAGGAAAGTGTATCTTTTAAAGATCAGTCGTACAAGACCTTTCAACATGCAAATACGACTGTTGGAAAGCACAGCTCGCAGAATACAATGCACACTCCCTGAGCTGCAGTTATCCTAATCCTTCGGCTCAATGAAGGTTAATTGCTGATTCAAAACCCCCTGGTGTTGCCTGTTTCATAGGTGGTGGGGGGTGCCAGATCCAGAGCTCGAGGCTGCAGCAGGACAGACAGTGTGAAAAGCAGCATTCCAGGGGTCACCATTAATCTGACCCCTGAGGCCACAGACATACATTTATCTTGTGAAATGGTGACGGGCTGGCGCAGAGCTCACTCGAGCAGCGGAGCCCTGGAGATGCCCAATTCACAGGAAAGGCTGGGGGCAGCAACAAACGGAACAGAGGTGTGCCAACTCTGGGCTAAGCGCAGCAAATTTTACTAGTATTTTGCCGTTTCTACATATGAATACAGACAAAGGAAACATAGTTTCCCGTCTGTATTTATATGTAAAAATCCGTATTAAATGGAAAACTGGGAGCTCTAACCATGATTTACTTGACCTTTCATTAGATTTTCAAAATGTATTGTGGTGGGTGGGCTGCAGTTTCTGTAGAGGCCTAGCTATTTAATTGCATGCAATTTTTCTTCTTTTGCAAACGAAACATTTTGCAGAGTTCAGTACATTTTCTACATATTTTTTAAATAAACTTGCAATATTAATTTAATTCATTATGCAACCTAATCTGCCAATGGGCCTTCCAGTCAGTAGGCCAAGTACTAGTCATGGGTGCATGAAACAACTGTTTCTGTCGTGTCTGTTGAATTGAAACATCATTTAGGACATGGACGGCATTGGATTAAATAACAAAATTAGTATTTTTGGGGATATTTCACTTTTTTTTCTGGAAACAGTGTATAGTTGGGGAAATGTATTTGATGCCTTTGGAGGATGTGTGTTGTTGTAAAATTGTATAGCCCAGTTAATTTTCATATTTTGCATTGCTGAAATAATGCTGTTTTCTCCTGTGTTACCCATGCCTCCTTTGTCTAGTCTATGTGTTTGCCATAGGCCAACATTTGTCTTGAAACATGTGTTCTTTGTTATGACCATGCCTCCTTGATTGTTGTTTGACCATGTTGGCGGGCACTCGCACTGGCAGGCCGATACGTTACAGCGGGCGCACCTCTGTCTTTGCCTCTGCTCGGCCCTCTGCTCCTCCACAGATGCTCCTCAGCTTCTGCTATCGCGCCCCCCCCCCCCAGGGCCGGTGTCAGTTAGCCCCCAGCTCCGCTAAAATTGCTGAAATTAGCAGTGGGTGGCCGGAGCTCCTTCAGCGTGCGTCCTACAGCATTGCCAGTTAGACCACGCCCCACACAGTTTACTTTTTATAATTCAATTTGGAGCTAGCATATTACCTATACAATGCATAATTGTAGAGTGTATTTTAGGCTTTGTTTGTGTCTGGTAGTAATGACATGTTAAATTTGTAAATGTTGTTCTTTTTGTCTTAAATGTTAAGCTTTGTTGTTCATTATTTTGTATGGAGGGAAGATGTGTTGGGTTCTTGTAGTAGATTTTGTGTGTGGTGGAAGAGAATGTAATGGAAGAGCGGCCGGCTTTAACCCTTCCCGTGTGCCCATCGGCCAACGGCCGTCGCAAGCACTGCCTCCGTAGAGCTGCGCACGTCCGTATTCCGGTGCGGCCCCGCCCACTTAATGGAACGCCCTGCGGCGGAATTTTCGCTGCGGTTAAGGCGTTAAAAGTGGGGAGCCAGGTTCAAGTCTGGCAGGAGGCTCAAACATCCTGTGATTCAGGTCAAATCTCCCCGTTCTGAAAAAAGAAATGTGTCTGTAATGCAACTGGTGCTCATGTAAAGCGCTCTGATACCTTCAGGTCACGTTTGTGCTAAATAAAACTGAAGAACAAAAAATCTGGAATTATCATGTGGGAGTATAAACAATGCTACTATTTAAATGGGAAGCAGTTGTTGTTGCCTACTTCCCTGAAAGTCGTACATTCAGATGCTCAAAGTAATCATCAAAATTCTTACTACATTTACGTACTGGCATCTTTTTACTGATTATGACCTTAATACAATAAGAATATGTAAAAGAGGGCAGAGCACTCCATAAACGGATATAAGCCCTTCTTTTATGCTTTCTGTTAGATAATATGGATTAATCTAGGTGGGTTAACAGTAGGCCTGGGTGTTAAACTCCACTCTGCTTGTGGAGTTTGCGGAATTCAGTAACTCCCCGTTCCGCATAGAACTTGGAGTTACCGATAAACTCGCATAAGGATTCGCTACGCTGACGGTACCGGATCGCTCGGGTCCACCCCGCTGACTTGAACTGTGTAAACCAAACTGACGATAATAGACGCCTTGACGAGCGGCCCCCACCCAAATTAAACACAGGCAACCACCCTCGTTTTCCGCCCCATGTGGATCTCAAAATCACCGACCCCGGAGAGACAAACAGTCCTAACCTGATACCTACACCCAATTCTAACGCAATCATCTGGGCCACTTGCTAACGCCAACTAATCAGCCGGCCAGTGACCCTTCACGACGCTTCCGGCTTCAAGCTCCGCCCCCTCCCGGGCACCTTGAACCTTACTTCGAATTACCCTTCAATTCTAAGTGCACACATGTTCACGTTCTGATGATGATCTCAATTGCTTGAGATCGAAACGCTGTCGACCTCTCCAACAAAAACTCCAATATCACTTTAATTTTATTGCAAAGTTTTGATAATTATTGTTGTTGTTCAATGCGATGTAATTTTAAAATGTCACCTACACACCTTCAATTCACGCACTCCCATTTCCTGTGTGAGCACTAGAAATACTACTTAAATATATGATACTCCATTTATGCAGATAATAAATGTGTTGTCATTTCAAGCAAAATCTTGTGTCTGTATATATTATGTATCCAAGTCCCCCTGGGACTCTCTTGAATTTATGCTTTTGATTCAAACTGTTCTTGAATCATCTGTAGCCCAGCGTACCTGAGGACCTTTCAGGCTTCTCCTAGACCATTGTTTATACTTACCAACCTTATACTACCCTGGGTCTCAGTACTGGGGTCCCCTTGTTCTTTAAAATATAAAAAATACCGATAAACTCAGCACTCTGCAACAAACCTGGGTATTCGCAAGCGCCCATGAGATTTTCAAGCCACCCTCAAGCACCTGCAAGGTTTTGAGGCCACAAGAGCAGCTTTATGGGAACGCTAGCGACTTCCATTGCTTCTTTTGTGATGTAGGCAAGCAGGAGCGACCACGGCTGCAACCTGGAGACAATTCTCTCTTAGAGAAGCAGCTAAATCTTCTCAAGAAGACAATTTGGAGTTAAAAAACATTTCAAGCGGACCGTTTGCACTGTTGTTTTTGTGCGAGGAGCCATTGTTTTTTTATACTTTTTTTTCCAACAGGAAAGAAGTGCGACAGAGGCTCCAACTTCCTGTTCCTGTCCAGCAGGCTCCTCCCAGTGCTTTGTCCACCTCCTGAACACTTCTCATTTGGATTTGGAGCTGGAAGAATCACTCTCTTTGTCTGCTGCATATATACCATTGGATTGGAGCACTTTGTTTTTTTGAAATCACAAGTAAGTTAAAAAACTATTGTCCCAGGGTGTTGTTTGTTTGATATAGGGCATGCACCATGATTAGGGCTCCTGGTCTTATGGTATTTTTTTTTTGACATTTCCGTCTGTATTTATCCATATTTATTTTTTGGGCATTTTTTCTGTATTTATCTGCATTTATTTTTGTCACAAGCAAAAGACGATGCTACAGCTAGTATTTTTCCACATTTATAAAAACACATGTGCAACTGCTTGTACACGGACACAAGAGTTGAGGGAACAACAAACTAAATGGCAATGAACTCAACAAACACCGATCACAATGCAAAAGGGCCACCACAAGCCCCCCCCACATGAGGAATCATATGCAAGTCACACACCCATGCATCAAAATAGGCTTACTAACAACCACACACGAGTAAGGGCGCAAAATCCAGCTGTTTAAAACAAAATAGAAACCAACGGGCAGTCTTTAATTTGATAGCGCATGGAGGCAAAGGAAAGCACAAATGCAGTTTCCCTGAATCAGCACACTGAAGCCTAACCTGCTGATATGCCAGTTCTCTATTCCAAGCCCAGCACTGTTGCTGTAATGCCATTCTATCAGATGGCTCAGCAAGTTTAGTGGTGCTTTCTGACATATCGTAAGCTCAAATGCCAGCAGTCACCTTAGTATTTCAGCTTTTAAAGGATGGTAAAATTAAAGCCATAATGCTGGTTTGGTTTGCATTTGTTTTTTCAGAGGGGGTGCTAATTTTTACGAGTACAATGTCCAACATGTCTTTTTATCTAAAACAAAACATTACAGCAATTGGAAAACAGGTTCTGCTCAGAAAACGTTTGGAGCTTCCACTTCCATGGAGAGAGTTCTGTCCTACAGAGCGCTTTACCTGTGTGCTGTATCTATTGTCTACAGTACAATACCAAGCGCGGGCATTGGGTCAACGCTCTGCTGATTTCTGGGTGGCTTTCAGATCTATTTCAGTTCCCTGCTTCTTATTGGATGGCAATCGTCCCTAATGTTGTATTGAATCCGTCTCTGGAGTATATCTTCTTTAGCTAAGTCTTTGACTAAAGGAGCTGCATTCTTCCATTGTTGAAATCAGTACTTTTTTTTTGCTATTTTTAGTACACATGGGAGCGCATGACTTGTATTGCTCTCTATCCAGCCCACACATTCTCTATCTACGCGCTGCCTTCTTTTTCGAGTCATATCCGCTCACCTATTGCTCTCACGTAACATTTTGTTTGGGGGGAAGGGAGGGGGAGTTCGCAGCTGCTACCATACCAGTTGCTTCTTTCTTTTACCACTCCTGCCCATACTCCTTTTTAAAAGCATGCAAACTTTCAGCAGAGTCTCAATAGCTTAGATGCCGTCATCACCTCGCTTCAGGAAAGTGTATCTTTTAAAGATCAGTCGTACAAGACCTTTCAACATGCAAATCTGACTGTTGGAAAGCACAGCTCGCAGAATACAATGCACACTCCCTGAGCTGCAGTTATCCTAATCCTTTGGCTCTATGAAGGTTAATTGCTGATTCAAAACCCCCTGGTGTGTCCTGTCTCATAGGTGGTGGGGGTGCCAGATCCAGAGCTCGAGGCTGCAGCAGGATAGACAGTGTGAAAAGCAGCATTCCAGGGGTCGCCATTAATCTGACCCCTGAGGCCACAGACATACATTTATCTTGTGAAATGGTGACGGGCTGGCCCAGGGCTCACTCGAGCAGCGGAGCCCTGGAGATGCCCAATTCACAAGAAAGGCTGGGGGCAGCAACAAACGGAACAGGGATGTGCCAACTCTGGGCTAAGCGCGGCAAACTTTACTAGTATTTTGCCGTTTCTACATATGAATACAGACAAACGAAACATAGTTTCCCGTCTGTATTTATATGTAAAAATCCATATTAAATGGAAAACCGGGAGCCCTAACCATGATTTACTTGACCTTTCATTAGATTTTCAAAATGTATTGTGGTGGGTTGGCTGCAGTTTCAGTAGAGGCCTAGCTATTTAATTGCATGCAATTTTTCATCTTTTGTAAACGAAAACTGTTGTAGAGTTCAGTACATTTTCTACATGTTTTTTAAATAAACTTGCAATATTAATTTAATTCATTATGCAACCAATCTGCCAATGGGCCTTCCAGTCAGTAGGCCAAGTACTAGTCATGGGTGCATGAAACAACTGTTTCTGTTGTGTCTGTTGAATTGAAACATCATTTAGGCCATGGACGGCATTGGATTAAATAACTAAATTTGTATTTTTGAGGATATTTCACTTTTTTTTCTGGAAACAGTGTATAGTTAGGGAAATGTATTTGATGCCTCTGGAGGATGTGTGTTGTTGTAAAATTGTATAGCCCAGTTAATTTTCATATTTTGCATTGCTGAAATAATGCTGTTTTCTCCTGTGTTACCCATGCCTCCTTTGTCTAGTCCATGTGTTTGCCATAGGCCAACATTTGTCTTGCAACATGTGTTCTTTGTTATGACCATGCCTCCTTGATTGTTGTTTGACCATGTTGTCGGTGGCACTTTTGTGAAGCCAGTTAGTGTGCTTTTGGCACAGGCCTGCATGTGTTCTTTGTTGTAGCCATGCCTTCATGCTTGCTGTGTGACCATGTGGTCGGTGACCATTTTGTGTAGCCTGCCAGTGTGCTTTTGCCACGGGCCTGCATGTGTTCTTTGTTGTGCCCATGCCTCCTTGCTTGCTGTTTGACCATGTAGTTGGTGGCAATTTTGTATAGCCAGCCAGTGTGCTTTTGCCACAGGCCAGCATGTATTCTTTGCTGTGGCCATGCCTCCTTGCTTGCTGTTTGACCACGTGGTTGGTGGTCATTTTGTGTAGACAGCCAGTGTGCTTTTGCCACAGGCCTGCATGTGTTCTTTGTTGTGGCTATGCCTCCTTACTTGCTGTTTGATAATGTGGCCATTTTGTGCAATCATCCTTTTTTCAGTTTTCAAAGCTAGTTTGTTTCTAGACTAGTGTCCTAAGCCTTTTTGTTTGTGCTCATTTTTTTTACTTTTCCCTGATATCAGTTTAATAATATGCTTGAGGCCTAGTTGGTCAATGCTCTTAATAAAGGTACTGTACGAACAGTGTTTTATAGTATTATATACCTCCTAAATCCCAATGGGTTTCTCTTGGTAGTCCCCTAGTGCAATAAAAATATATTTTTAATTCTTTTTATTTAATTTCTTATTTTCTTTCAATTGGTTTTATTTTGAAAACAAATTGTTAATTTTTTCAATAAAAAAAAAAAAGTATTCATTTTGTTATCTCACATTTTCCCAACATCCATTTTTAGATGCCTGTCTGCCATGGGTGCACAGCCGCACAACAGCATTAATTTTTTAAGGATTATTCCATTGTCACCTGTACCTCCCTGAGAACCACATACCAGCTTGATGCACATAAGGCAAACAGTTACATCCGTATGTTGCTACTCTGCCTTATATTTCCTGATTGTTCATGAAATTGTATGTTGGTGTGGTTTGTTTTACTTTTAAATGGATAGTGTATACACTGTATTGTTGTTAATTATTTGTAACTTAAGTAACCATACTAAATGATATTGTTCGTACTACTATTTTAAACTGAAAAAATGCAACATTTCACAGATGTTCTTCTTGCTTGTTTGCTTTTAGGTACACAAGAGAAGAGAGATCACCCACACTACTGCCAGACAGAAGACCTGTCTATGTGACGTATGACCACACAACACACACATCCCTTCAGCTTGTGAAACTAAGTGCCACTGCCAACTGACAGCTTCAAGAAAGATGGCCCCAAAGAAAGGTGCTGCCAAGAAGGTGGCCAGTGGGAAGGAGAAACAGCCAATTTCAACCACTGGTGTGCCGACCAGAACCTTTTTTGCAAACTTGTGCCTGCTGCACCGGCCTCTGGAGAGCAAGTAGAAGAAGCCCCTCTTTCAGAAGATCCATTGTCTTCCATATCTTCAGCAAGAAAAAGGAAGCGTGCTTCACCATCTTATTCTTCAAGCACCCTTCTGATGATCAGGATTCCACTTGGATCCCACCTCAGTCTGAGGAGGATGAGTGGTATTCAGATCCCTTGGGTGCTCTAAAGATCAGTGACCCTGGGTGCCAGATTGAGGCGCTCTTTGAAGTAGTGTCACTCCTAGAATTTAGATCATAGGCTTATTTTAAATATTTTAGTATAGTAATAGGTGGGGGTTTTAATGCAAAATTAGGCCAAAATTCCAACAATGTTAACCCTTTTGTGTTAGAAGATCTTGTGTTTAGCAATTCCGAGTCTGACCAGACTATTGGAGGCAGTCGGTCAAGCTGGTTTCAGAAATGTAATGCAAATGGGCCCTAGCCCGTCTAGGGAAGTGCCCACTTTCGTGGGTTGGGGTAAAGGGACCATTATTGATTATATCTTTATTTCGAGGTCCCTTGATTGTCATGTTAGCCCAGGAGTGGTAAATGAAACAAATTTTAGGGACCATAACCCTATAGAAATTGTACTAGGAATTGATGTTGGCCCGGGCGTAATTCCTGATCCCGACCTGATTGGCTTAACTGCGAAAGATGGATGTTTGAGTGTAAAGTGGTGTAACCTCCCAATGTCTTTTTTAATTTTTTTATTTCTTTATTGATTTTGAAATGAAATGACCTAGATACAAAACCTAGGTAACATCACAGTACACGACAATCAGCATAATCAGTAATTAAGCAGGATTAGATCTTAAAGACACGGTCAAATTTACATCAGCCATAGTATATTACGTATACAGTACATTATGTTACAGTTTTGGCACCAATACATCCAGTAAACTATGTAAATACGCTGGGGCACCACTTTCCCCAGGATCCAGGGGGACTCCAACCCGTCACATCGTCAATAATCACCACCCCTCACAATCCCAAGCCAGATAGGGGCGATGCGTTTATGCAGTGGTCTCAACTGTACCAGTCAGAGCAACGTCAGTCGTCGAGACAGGAGCGTCTTCCTCCATCCCAGTGTCACATGCACGTCATCTGTCAGTGAACAGGGACCAGTAGTTTTTGGGTCTATTGCGCGGGGGAGTAGATCACTATAAAGCTCCATCTGTGTGCAGCAGAACAACATTTCTCTCGTCCAGTGTGCCAGGATGGGGACCGGGCCTCGCATCCAGTGTCGTGCTATACACCGTTTGGCAACAAGGAAGGCCATATCAACAAGTCTCATGTACAGCGGGCGTAGAGGTTTGGAATAGCCCAATATGGCCAGCAGTGGGTCAGGGGTCAATTCTAGCTGAGTGAGTTCATTGACTTCGCCGTACACCAAGTGCCAGAAAGTCAGGACATCCGGGCAAGACCAGGCAACATAAATCAACAAGAGCATCCCCGGACCTCTCACATTGAGGACTGTCACGTAAGCCGTTCAGGGGTGTAGTATACCCTGTTTAGGTATTTAAAATGTTGCAGCATATGGCGACCGTTCAGAGATATTCGTCGCGTACTCGCACAACAAAACCGCCACATCTCTTCCCCAATGTCAGTTTGCAAATCAGCCTGCCACGCCAGTCTCGGTTTAGCATACTCCGCTGTCCTCTCAGAGAGTGCAATGCGGTATAGGTTGGTGATTAGCTTGGTAGGGGCCTTGGCGTTGATAATGTAGTCAAAGGCAGTCATAGTCGTAGGTCCATATTGTCCCCTAGCAGTTCTTTAAGAGCCAGTATCACTCTATGGAACTGAAGCGCGCTAACAATGAGCGCGGGGTGTCATCCGTCTCGATCTTACTCCAGTTGCGAGCGCATCCCCCAGAGAAAAGGTCCTCCATAGTCCATATTTGTAGCTTCTGTAGGGCCTCAACTACTCCTTTATCCCTGCAAGGTGGCAGCCACGTGCACCAAAATCGGTTTTATCCACACTATGTGTGGGAGGGTATACTCAGACGTGAGTCCCTTGCTCATTGCACCATCAGGATTCAAGCAACCCGGGCCGTAGAAGGCTGTGATGCCAGAAACCGGTCCCCGGGAGCTTGTTTCCTTCCCAGTATAAGAATTGGCTTGGTAGTTTGGTTTGCCCTGTTCCCATCATGCACTGGGACAGGAACAGACTAATTTGCATATAGCCAGGTTCTGAGCTGGGATGGTGCAGTGAGCTAAAAAACGGTGATGGATTAAAACCATGATCTCTTGACTTGGTAAGAGTATTCTGCATCATTCAGAAACTCTGTCCATCACCACCCCCCTTTTCCAAAATTGGTTTTATCCACACTATGTGTGGGAGGGTATACTCAGACGTGAGTCCCTTGCTCATTGCACCATCAGGATTCAAGCAAACCGGGCCGTAGAAGGCTGTGATGCCAGAAACCGGTCCCCGGGAGCTTGTTTCCTTCCCAGTATAAGAATTGGCTTGGTAGTTTGGTTTGCCCTGTTCCCATCATGCACTGGGACAGGAACAGACTAATTTGCATATAGCCAGGTTCTGAGCTGGGATGGTGCAGTGAGCTAAAAAACGGTGATGGATTAAAACCATGATCTCTTGACTTGGTAAGAGTATTCTGCATCATTCAGAAACTCTGTCCATCACCACCCCCCTTTTCCAAAATCGGTTTTATCCACACTATGTGTGGGAGGGTATACTCAGACGTGAGTCCCTTGCTCATTGCACCATCAGGATTCAAGCAAACCGGGCCGTAGAAGGCTGTGATGCCAGAAACCGGTCCCCGGGAGCTTGTTTCCTTCCCAGTATAAGAATTGGCTTGGTAGTTTGGTTTGCCCTGTTCCCATCATGCACTGGGACAGGAACAGACTAATTTGCATATAGCCAGGTTCTGAGCTGGGATGGTGCAGTGAGCTAAAAAACGGTGATGGATTAAAACCATGATCTCTTGACTTGGTAAGAGTATTCTGCATCATTCAGAAACTCTGTCCATCACCACCCCCCTTTTCCAAAATCGGTTTTATCCACACTATGTGTGGGAGGGTATACTCAGACGTGAGTCCCTTGCTCATTGCACCATCAGGATTCAAGCAAACCGGGCCGTAGAAGGCTGTGATGCCAGAAACCGGTCCCCGGGAGCTTGTTTCCTTCCCAGTATAAGAATTGGCTTGGTAGTTTGGTTTGCCCTGTTCCCATCATGCACTGGGACAGGAACAGACTAATTTGCATATAGCCAGGTTCTGAGCTGGGATGGTGCAGTGAGCTAAAAAACGGTGATGGATTAAAACCATGATCTCTTGACTTGGTAAGAGTATTCTGCATCATTCAGAAACTCTGTCCATCACCACCCCCCTTTTCCAAAATCGGTTTTATCCACACTATGTGTGGGAGGGTATACTCAGACGTGAGTCCCTTGCTCATTGCACCATCAGGATTCAAGCAAACCGGGCCGTAGAAGGCTGTGATGCCAGAAACCGGTCCCCGGGAGCTTGTTTCCTTCCCAGTATAAGAATTGGCTTGGTAGTTTGGTTTGCCCTGTTCCCATCATGCACTGGGACAGGAACAGACTAATTTGCATATAGCCAGGTTCTGAGCTGGGATGGTGCAGTGAGCTAAAAAACGGTGATGGATTAAAACCATGATCTCTTGACTTGGTAAGAGTATTCTGCATCATTCAGAAACTCTGTCCATCACCACCCCCCTTTTCCAAAATCGGTTTTATCCACACTATGTGTGGGAGGGTATACTCAGACGTGAGTCCCTTGCTCATTGCACCATCAGGATTCAAGCAAACCGGGCCGTAGAAGGCTGTGATGCCAGAAACCGGTCCCCGGGAGCTTGTTTCCTTCCCAGTATAAGAATTGGCTTGGTAGTTTGGTTTGCCCTGTTCCCATCATGCACTGGGACAGGAACAGACTAATTTGCATATAGCCAGGTTCTGAGCTGGGATGGTGCAGTGAGCTAAAAAACGGTGATGGATTAAAACCATGATCTCTTGACTTGGTAAGAGTATTCTGTATCATTCAGAAACTCTGTCCATCACCACCCCCCTTTTCCAAAATCGGTTTTATCCACACTATGTGTGGGAGGGTATACTCAGACGTGAGTCCCTTACTCATTGCACCATCAGGATTCAAGCAAACCGGGCCGTAGAAGGCTGTGATGCCAGAAACCGGTCCCCGGGAGCTTGTTTCCTTCCCAGTATAAGAATTGGCTTGGTAGTTTGGTTTGCCCTGTTCCCATCATGCACTGGGACAGGAACAGACTAATTTGCATATAGCCAGGTTCTGAGCTGGGATGGTGCAGTGAGCTAAAAAACGGTGATGGATTAAAACCATGATCTCTTGACTTGGTAAGAGTATTCTGCATCATTCAGAAACTCTGTCCATCACCACCACCCTTTTCCAAAATCGGTTTTATCCACACTATGTGTGGGAGGGTATACTCAGACGTGAGTCCCTTGCTCATTGCACCATCAGGATTCAAGCAAACCGGGCCGTAGAAGGCTGTGATGCCAAAACCGGTCCCCGGGAGCTTGTTTCCTTCCCAGTATAAGAATTGGCTTGGTAGTTTGGTTTGCCCTGTTCCCATCATGCACTGGGACAGGAACAGACTAATTTGCATATAGCCAGGTTCTGAGCTGGGATGGTGCAGTGAGCTAAAAAACGGTGATGGATTAAAACCATGATCTCTTGACTTGGTAAGAGTATTCTGCATCATTCAGAAACTCTGTCCATCACCACCCCCCTTTTCCAAAATCGGTTTTATCCACACTATGTGTGGGAGGGTATACTCAGACGTGAGTCCCTTGCTCATTGCACCATCAGGATTCAAGCAAACCGGGCCGTAGAAGGCTGTGATGCCAGAAACCGGTCCCCGGGAGCTTGTTTCCTTCCCAGTATAAGAATTGGCTTGGTAGTTTGGTTTGCCCTGTTCCCATCATGCACTGGGACAGGAACAGACTAATTTGCATATAGCCAGGTTCTGAGCTGGGATGGTGCAGTGAGCTAAAAAACGGTGATGGATTAAAACCATGATCTCTTGACTTGGTAAGAGTATTCTGCATCATTCAGAAACTCTGTCCATCACCACCCCCCTTTTCCAAAATCGGTTTTATCCACACTATGTGTGGAAGGGTATACTCAGACGTGAGTCCCTTGCTCATTGCACCATCAGGATTCAAGCAAACCGGGCCGTAGAAGGCTGTGATGCCAGAAACCGGTCCCCTGGAGCTTGTTTCCTTCCCAGTATAAGAATTGGCTTGGTAGTTTGGTTTGCCCTGTTCCCATCATGCACTGGGACAGGAACAGACTAATTTGCATATAGCCAGGTTCTGAGCTGGGATGGTGCAGTGAGCTAAAAAACGGTGATGGATTAAAACCATGATCTCTTGACTTGGTAAGAGTATTCTGCATCATTCAGAAACTCTGTCCATCACCACCCCCCTTTTCCAAAATCAGTTTTATCCACACTATGTGTGGGAGGGTATACTCAGACGTGAGTCCCTTGCTCATTGCACCATCAGGATTCAAGCAAACCGGGCCGTAGAAGGCTGTGATGCCAGAAACCGGTCCCCGGGAGCTTGTTTCCTTCCCAGTATAAGAATTGGCTTGGTAGTTTGGTTTGCCCTGTTCCCATCATGCACTGGGACAGGAACAGACTAATTTGCATATAGCCAGGTTCTGAGCTGGGATGGTGCAGTGAGCTAAAAAACGGTGATGGATTAAAACCATGATCTCTTGACTTGGTAAAAGTATTCTGCATCATTCAGAAACTCTGTCCATCACCACCCCCCTTTTCCAAAATCGGTTTTATCCACACTATGTGTGGGAGGGTATACTCAGACGTGAGTCCCTTGCTCATTGCACCATCAGGATTCAAGCAAACCGGGCCGTAGAAGGCTGTGATGCCAGAAACCGGTCCCCGGGAGCTTGTTTCCTTCCCAGTATAAGAATTGGCTTGGTAGTTTGGTTTGCCCTGTTCCCATCATGCACTGGGACAGGAACAGACTAATTTGCATATAGCCTGGTTCTGAGCTGGGATGGTGCAGTGAGCTAAAAAACGGTGATGGATTAAAACCATGATCTCTTGACTTGGTAAGAGTATTCTGCATCATTCAGAAACTCTGTCCATCACCACCCCCCTTTTCCAAAATCGGTTTTATCCACACTATGTGTGGGAGGGTATACTCAGACGTGAGTCCCTTGCTCATTGCACCATCAGGATTCAAGCAAACCGGGCCGTAGAAGGCTGTGATGCCAGAAACCGGTCCCCGGGAGCTTGTTTCCTTCCCAGTATAAGAATTGGCTTGGTAGTTTGGTTTGCCCTGTTCCCATCATGCACTGGGACAGGAACAGACTAATTTGCATATAGCCAGGTTCTGAGCTGGGATGGTGCAGTGAGCTAAAAAACGGTGATGGATTAAAACCATGATCTCTTGACTTGGTAAGAGTATTCTGCATCATTCAGAAACTCTGTCCATCACCACCCCCCTTTTCCAAAATCAGCCACGTGCACCAAGCCACAAGGGCGTTGGGGGCATAGAGGAGACTGCACGCCTGGATATCCATCATGCAATACCATGCATGTGTGACCACATTTAAGGAATCCAGGATAACCGTTCTGCGATCCCGCGGTTTAGACAGTAACGCCGGTAAGGGCGTCGGGTCCGCTATGATAGACTCTATACGAATGCGCGGGACATTCGCTGGGCCGTGGATCCAGTGGTAGGTGTGTGCACACTGCGCAGTGCAATAGCAGAGCTCCAAATCGGGGCGCCCAATCCCCCTGATTCATACGGGCGAACTAGTATTTTCCAGGCTACTCGAGGCTGTTTGCCAGCCCATGCCAGGCGAACCAGTAAGGACTGTAGCTGTTGGAAAAAGCGGTTCAACAACACCATTGGAATGTTGCTGAATAAAAATAAAAAATGTGGGAGGACTACCATTTTCATCAGTGAAACGCGCCCCAGTAGCGATAACAGGAGAGCTATCCACCTCTCAACGTCTTCCTCAAGACGTGAGATCGCTACACCGTAATTTTCATGTAGGACCACTTCCGAGTCCGTATGTAGTCTGATCCCCAAATACCGAACTGCGTCGTCCGTGGTCCATTGAATGGGGTATTCCGGTTCAAAGGGTCGCGTAGCAGGCGTGAGTGGGAACATGAGGGACTTATTCCAATTGACATGGATCCCCGACAACGAGGGTCTCTGACATACAGCAGTGTGTCATCAGCGTATGTGGACACAATCAAATTGTAAGTGGGAAAACGAATGCCTCTATGACTATGATACTCGCATAAGACGCAGGCAAGCGGCTCAGCGACCAGCACATATAGTATAGGGGAGAGGGGGCATCCCTGCCTCGTGCCTCTGCGTATCTGTATGGGGTCCGTGGTAAGAGAACCTATCTGTATTCGGGCAGACGGGGAAGTGTATAGCGTGTCTAGCAGCTGTACGAACAGCGCACCCACCCCCATACGGCTTAGGACATGTCTCAGGAAGGGCCACTCGACGGAGTCGAAGGCCTTCTCCATGTTGAGGAAAACCGCTATCACAGAAACCTCTGGGCGAATTTTTTCGAAATGCTGCGAAGACCGTACGAAGATTATAAGTAAGATTCCGAGTCGGAACAAAACCGGCCTGTTCCGGTGCCACCAGCTCACTCACCATTGGAGCAAGGCGGTTGGAGATTATTTTTGCGAATATCTTTGCGTCGACATTCAGCAGCGACAAGGGACGATAGGAAGCCCAGTCCCCCGGGTCTTTCCCAGGTTTAAGAATAGCAACTAAAATGGCTTCGCAGAGGGTATGCGGCATTATACCCGTGTCCGCCATGTCCTCGCAAAGGGAGAGGAGGCGTGGGATCAACAAGTCCGAGTAACCCTTGTAGAAGGCGGCAGAGAGGCCATCGCTGCCCGGGGCGCTGCTCGCCCGCATCGACGACAATGCCCAGACTATTTCTTCCCGCTCTATCGGTCGCGCCAAAAACTCCCTGTGCGTGTTGGGCAACCAGGGAAGCTTTATGTGGGTGAGATAGTCTTGGATACGATCCTCGGGGACAGGGCCTCTTGAGGCATACAGTGTCGCATAATACTCCCTGAAACGCGCCGCAACCTGCTCATCGGAGAGCAGCTCCTCCGTTGTGGGCGACCTCATGACGGGAGTCGATGTCCTATCTCGGCGACGTTTAGCCAGCTGTGCAAGCACTGCACCAGGGCGATCCCCTTCTCCGTACGCTCTGGCAATAACATATTTACCTAAGTGTTTGACCTCAGCGTCAGCCTCCTCATTGTATTCGCGTAAGGTTTGTGCCAATTCTCGGGTAAGGGCCTCACTATTATCATTCAAACACTGCTGTTCCAACTCCGCTACTCTGGCCTCTAAGGTGCGAAGCCTACCCCTGATCGACTTGAGAACTCCCGAATGTTTTGAGATGGTGACCCTGCGGATGTACACCTTGAACGCCTCCCATACTGTTTGGAACGAGTCGACCGAGCCCACGTTTGCGTCAAAGTAGGTTTCGATAGCCTCTGCCAGCTCCTCCTTAAAGGAGGCGTCCAACAGAAAATATGGAGGAAAGCGGCAGGCGAATGGTGCAATGCGCTTCGCGGGGGCCGTGACAGTCAGCAGTATAGGGGGGTGCTCTGAATAAGTGCGTGGTAATATTGTGCATGCACGTATCATCCAGGTGAGGTGTGCCGTGGCCAGCCAATAATCTATCCTGGTATGAATGTTGTGTGGAGCTGAATAATGTGTGTAATCACCTTGGGTGGGGTGCCTATGTCTCCAAACGTCCCGCAGGTCCAACCGGACAATCTGCGACTCCCGCGCTCTAGCAGAGGCCGAAGGGAGGCGATCAGGGCCATCCGATCTGTCCAGTCGTGGCTGTCTAGTCATATTGAAGTCTCCCCCCAGAGCACGTCCCCTCTCGAGTGTGTTCCGACCTTGGCCGCCAAGGCCGTGAAAAAGTCGGGATTGTCATAATTGGGTCCGTATGTGTTCACTACGCAAACATCCATGCCCTTCCCACAACACCTTGAAATCGTGTAGCGCCCGTCCCTGTCAGTTTCCAGAGGTGTCAGCTGTAAAAGTGCCTTTGGATTGACCCACGTCAGCACCCCCTGGCATGTGTCTTGAACCCGGCAGCGTGAATGTTCCCCGCCAAGCCCCTGTATCTAAGTATGTGGCTGTGAGGATTGAGGTGAGTCTCCTGTAATAAGGCAATATCAACCCCATGTTGCGCAAAATATTGCAACACCTTGCGAACCTTTCTGTGATCGTTAAGACCCTGGACGTCCAAGCTATCATTGTCAAAGTGGCCAAGTTGTCCCCTGGTGCGTCTATCCTATCTACGGCGGTCTGTGTGCCTGTTCCAGAGTGGTTATCTGCAAATAAATCCCAACACTGTGTCGTGACATAGTCATGTGATGCAGCCTGCAAGGGGCATCCAATGGCAACAAACATTTGCAACATTGTGCATTGAAAACTTCAACATGCTCACCAATCCTCCCACCCGACCCCTCCCGCGCCTGCCCAACCCCAACTAGGCCGCAAACAACCCCGCTCCCCATCTTAACTACCCCCACTACCCAAACCCCCCCTCCCCTCCCCAAAAAAGAGTCCACTAACCCTCTAAAACCTAAACAAGACGTTCACAAAAGGCAGTGGGATACACGTAGGGGCAAAGGTAGCAGACAATATGCAAACTCTCTGTAAAAATAAAGGAAAAATGCTGCACGCCCCGCCCCCGTCTTTATATAAAAAAAAGAAAAAGTATTGTGCGTGGTATCCAAAAAAACCCCAGTGGAAATATTCACTTAGTGGGACCCCGCTGCGTTTCATCCAATAGAAAGTCGGTGCGTCTCCCGGTGCATGAGTCGAATGGAGTATGGGGTCTAAGGCCACATTGTCCCCGGCACTTCTACGGGCACGTAAATGTTCCTAGGGAGCATGCCAAACCCACATCAATGCTAACCTCCTGGTCTAACCACTATCCAGGGAGCGATAGTCCTTCAGTGAGGCCAGGCAGCATCTCCCCCCCCGCCTCCCCAACCCATCCCCCCACCTGTCCCCCAACAAGCATAAGGCAGAAGATGTTCCTTATCTGCAAATATCCCTGTTAGTCCTGGTCATCCAAGGAACTTCCTGCGCGCGCCACGCGGTCCATCCTGGGCAGACGGCTCTCCTTCCGCCAGTCCTTTAGGGCCCTCTGCAATGCCTTAGGGTCTGTGAAAATCAAGGATTTCCCCTGTCTGTTGATTCGTAGCTTTGCCGTATAAAGCATGGCGTAGTCCGCGCCCATCTCTCGTAGCTGTCTTTTCAGCGGTTGGAACTGACTCCGTGCCTCTTGTACCGTGGCGGTGAAGTTCGGCAACAGGGAGATGGTTGAGCCCTCGTAATGTAGCGGCTGTTTCTCCCTTGCAAGTCGCAACGCCTCATCGCGATCTCTGTAGTTGAGCAGTTTGGCAATGATGGGCCAGGGGGGAGCTCTCGGCTTTGGCCTCGGGCCAAGAGATCGATGAGCACGTTCGACCACCAACATGGCAGAGAAGGCCGAGTCGCCCAAGAGGGACTTCAGGAGATTTTCAATGAAGAGTCCCATATTGCCGGTCTGCGTGGTCTCCGGCAGACCCGTGATGCGAAGGTTGCATCTCCGGGAACAGGCCTCCAAGTCCTCCGTCTTGTCTTGTAGCAATTGCATCGCCCTGGCCAGCTGTTTACCATCAGTATCCAAAGTGGTCTGGGCCTCCTCCACCTCCGTAAGCCTGCGTTCAGACATATCCAGGTGCTCCGCATGCTTATCTATCCTCTCCGCCATTCGATCCATGCGGTACGTGAGCGCATCCATCTTGGTGCCTAGGAAAGCTAATACCTCCTTGAAGGCCCTTTTCCATGGCCAATAGCAAGCTGCGGATGTCCTGCGGGGGGAGGGTCCTCCGACGGTTCGCGGGCTCCTTGATCCTTCCCCGCCGCAGTGTCGCCCGTTTTAGTGCCTTTAGGGTCAAATGACAGTTTTGACTGTGTCCTGTCGGTGCGCCCTATTCTCACCAGTCCCAGAATGCGATCATCTTCTGGTGCTGGCACGCTCCTCTGCGCAGTGTCCAAGTTGGGCCAGCAACCCCAGAGCAGTCAGATGTGCCACCCAAGTTCAGGTGTGGCCCCCCTCCAGTTCCACAAAGCCACAATTCGAACCAGGCCTCTCGCTGCGCACTCCAGTCTCAGGCCCCCAGATAGCAGCAGTGAGGAAACTCTAGTCTCCCTATTGGGCCTCTCCGATCCCCGTGCGAGTTAGGATTGGCGTAATGATGTCCACGGGCAAGCAGGGGGTATCTGGGGAAGGTAAACCGCGCTCCCAGGGGCTCCAGATCACCGTAGACAACACCCCACGGAGGCACCGCATCACCCCTAGGCTCGCAAGTGCCGGCCGCCTATCCAAATCGTGAAGGCCTGACTGCCACAGGTCCCCAGCCTCACGCCAGGCACCCAGCCAGGGACTCTCTTCGTCGCGTGCGCCCCAGGTCGAGGTCCCCCCTCCACAGCACCCCCGACTTATTACAGCCTCCGCATGGGGGGTCCCCGTGCCCGGCAGATCTCATGGGGGGGTCCTCCAGCCATCATAAACCACTCACTTCTGCTCCAGGGCCACCGCGTCCATGGCTCCGCAATCCGCTCAGGGCCGCGCTTCAGGCCCGTGGTGTTCGTCCGTACCGGGCACTCGAGTTACAGCGGGCGGGGCAGCCGTCCGCCGCCTCCTCCTCGCAGAACACAGCGGCCACCACCAAGTCCGAGTTGAGGCCGGGGCAGGAAGCTTCCGCCAGCAAGTGCAGGGCCACGGCTCCACCAGGCGTCCGGGGCTTCAGGGGCACGCACAGCAGCAGCCTGTCTCCGCTGTCGTGTCGTCGTCGGCGGCCCGCCCTCTCACTACAGCCCGCTGCTCGCGCTCGTCCGGCCAGCCCTCAGGCCCAAGGGCAGCGCGACACGTCGACAGGGGGGTTGTGGGGGCCAAGCACCCTCTCAGCAGGAGCGGAATGTAGGCAGCGTTACAGGGTCACCCCCTGAGGTACAATTGTGGGGGTAACCACGCAGGATATGTGCAGGATCGTTGTTTAGACGGGGGAGCTCCGGACTCAGGCAGCCATCTCGGTTGCCGGCTAGCTCCGACCCCCAACCTCCCAATGTCTAAAGTGAATAACTCTGTAGTCAGTCAGAATATTGCTATTATCTTGGAGCCCCTGAATCTGCTACCATAGTCCCTGTGTTTAAGAAGGGAAATCGCAGGACCCTACCTGCTAAAGACCAATTTCCCTGCTAAGCTTGGTGGTAAAGGTGATAGGGCGTATGGTCCTTCAGCGAGTGGAAGCTTGGGCCCAGGCCAATGATATTATATGCCCTGTCCAATTTGGATTTAGGGAAGGGATGGGCACATTGGAACAATGCCTGAACCTCAACCTTATTATAGGGAAATATTTTGTGGAGAAGCAGGGATCCATTTTCCTTGCATTTATTGACCTCAGTAGCGCCTTTGACCGGGTGAACAGCTCTAAGCTTTAGGATATTCTTGGGGTAATGCGATTGTCAGCCCAGTTGATCAATTTTCTTAGAGCTCTACAGGCGGACTTAAATGCATGCGTCAGATACTGCACGGAGGGGGAGACAACTGAATCTTTTAGCCTACCATAGAGGGTTAGGCAGGGATGCATGATGGCACCAATATTGTTCTTAATATATATTAACAGCCAGAACTCCTGCTTGAGTGAAAATGGGGCTGATCAGCCCAGGGTAAAGTCTGTCAGCGTGCCTACCCTCTTATATGCGGATGACGCCATATTAATGGCCAGAACGGCTAATGGGTTAAAACTCCTGATGGACCAGTTTGTGAAGTTCATGGACGATCTGGACGTAGATACCAACATCTCAAAGACTCATTATATGATCTGCGGGAGGAAGACAGCCAAAACAAGACCCATGGACATTAAAGGGCCAAAAATTACAAGGGTTTGCATCTTTCCCTACCTGCGGATATTATTCGACCAACAGAATAATTGGCTTGCTTGCACTTCCAGTCACTGTTCCAAATTCACACAAGCCTCTTGCGCCTTGTTTAGATTTTCACTGTTGGTGGATAATAAGCCCATTCTGCCCATGTTACAAATCAATAGAATGAAGTGTCTCCCAGTCCTGATGTATGGTGCAGCCATTCAGGGGTACTGCAAGTGTAGGGGATCCAGCTGGAAGGGGACTGATTCTGTAGGAAACTTCTGGGGTTGAGTCCAAACAGTTCCTCAATTGTCACCCAAGAGGAATTGGGTTTGAATTATGTGGAGGATCAGGTTAAACTAGCTCCACTGCTACTCTATATTTTTGTTTGGATCAACGAGAGATTGTGGTTCAACAGGAGTATGATTGAGGACTGTATGGAATGCACATGTGGACAAAAGATACCGTGGATAAACTACATAAAATCTGTTGCCCGTTCCCTTGATTGTAAGGACATTTTCAATAGGCCACACCTCCTTAGAAAGGGTGATTGTGGTCCTTTTAAGGAACGATTTTTAACTAAGGTTAAAGTAAAAAGGGAAGCTTGGGCATTGGAGAAAAATTTCATCAGATCCTTTCTACTGTTGAAATCTGTCATCGGTGCTGAAATTTATCTTACAGCAGTTAAGCATCCCAGGGACAGATCTCTGCTTCCTAAATTTTGTTTGGGCACTATCCGTACAATCATTTGTTTCCCTCCAGGTCAGTTCGATCCCCATGTCCTTTTAATTTGCCCGTGATGGCAGTTCTCCCCAGACCCTAATACATCTGGTAATATTTTGTAAATTTGATGAATTTCTGTGCAGAAGGTACCTACTACCACTGTTAAACGTGAGGGGTTTCACTCAATTTCGACCTGCCTTTTTATACTTAGTTATTACCTGATCAGTCGGTGATGTCAGCAGTTATTGGTTATCTAAAAGGTGCCTTACATTGGAATAAAATAATGTGTGCCTAGTAAATAATGATGTATATGTTAGGTTGGGCAGTTGATTTTATAAGGTTCTTATACGTTCACGAATTGTTCTATTTCAGGGAATTGTATTGGTTTGCATTTAGTAAGGTTTTTAATGTTTTTTATATGTCTCTTTTTACGTCTTTATCATTTATGATTATAATCTATAATCGAATAAAGATTAATATCAATCACTCAATCAAGAAGGGAATTACCGCGGCCTAGTCATCATGGATGTTAATCCAGCCCCAGAGGAGACCGACGTTACTCCATCTCAACCTGGTCTGAGGGATTTGGCACAAATATCATCAGTGGCAGTTTCCATATTTGCAGAGGCCCGCGCCCTCCATTGTCTTGAACCACCTCAGTAGAAGTAGGCACTGAAGAGACGCGAATGTTGAAGCACCTACCTACCTCCACTGTATCGGACATTGGCAGTGGCACCAGTGTCAGAAAGTCGAGCTCCCAAGTTTGGGGCTTCTTCGCGGATTTTAAAAAGGAAGCAAACATTGTCATATGCTCTATTTGCAAGACCGGTGTTAGTTGAGGTAAGCTTGGTACAAACTATGGTACTCGAGCCCAAACTACCTATTTGAAAAAAACCATGTTATATGCTGAGATGGTAACTTAGCCAAAAAACTACAAGTGGTTTTGGTGAAGGTGGTGAGAGCAGGGAATCTGAATATGCTCCGATCACGGTGGAAGGTGAAGAAGAGGGTGACATTTTCATTATGCAAATCAGCCCTGTTCCCAGCAGTGCAGTAGTACTGCCAATAAGCCATGTCGCAATGGCACAAGATTCAAAGTGAGGTCAAGATACCAAGGTAAGAGCACACAATGACTGCCATGCTGAGACGTACACTGAGTCTACCACCTTCTTTTCTCAAGAAGCCCCCTGCATCAGTGGCACCAGAAAATAAGATTCCAGGGTAGTATTCCTGGCACATTTATACAGGTGGGGCAGCACGAGGTCGATCACCCAATGGCACGTTTATATAATGAGAAGTTGGCTAAAATGTTAGCGCTGGGCCTCCTCCCTTTTTCTTTTATGGCAGGAGTGGGTTTTCTAGAATTTGTGGCAGCCATCTGCCCAAAATGGAAGGTTCTCAGCAGGACCTATTTTGCCAGAGTTGGTGTAGCAGCGCTACATCACAATGTTCTAGAATTGGTTGAACAAGCTTTGCAGCAGAGTGCTGTTCACACCATCCACCTGATGACAGACATGTAGACCAGTTGCCAAGCCACAGATTACATGTGCATCACTGCACACTGGATCTCTTTTGTTGGGGTTAGAGAAATTATATGTGCAGTTGTTAACACTGCTGAATTTTTTTATGGTGCTCAGAAGCATTCAACAGCAGTCATGTTCGCCATGGAGAAATCCCACACAGCTGCAAACATCTTAGATGACCTTAACAACAAGGTCTTTGAATGGCTCCGACACAGAGGGCTTAACATTGGATTTGTTGCCACAGACAATGGCAGTAATATAGTTAAGACCATGTCAGTTGGTAAATATTTCAGGGTCCTGTGTTTGGCTCACTGCATCAACATCATTGTACAGGACTTTCTAAAAAAATAAGACAGAGTCAGAAACTTACTGTTCACCTGCAGAAAAATCTGCACTCATGTCAACCATTCTTTTACGGCCCAGAAGCCGTTGAGGATCATTCAGCTTGATAATAGAACACCAGTTAAAAACCTCATACAGGAAGGGCCAGTACATTGGAACTTGACTTATTACATGTTGCAATGTCTGTTAGAGCAGTACAGACTGATCCATTAATGGGGAACGTCGTTTACGACGCAACTTTTAGCACGCAGTGCTATTACAACGCGGTTTTTAAATCGCATTCTATTACAACGCATGACTCTGGGGGGCGCTCAAGGATAGGGAATACTTTTAATTTACTATCCATCACCTTCCCTAGTGTCAACGGGGACTGGTGTTGGAATAGTAAATTAAAATATTCACTATCCAACACCCCTTTCTGTTATGCGTTGTAAAAGAATGCGTTACAAAAAACCGCGTTGCTACAGCATGCGTGCTAAAAGCATGCGTTGTAACAACGTACATCCTCAATTAATATGCCATATAAAGAGTGAATGCAAATTTGAGAGGCATGACCTTTCAGATGGACCAATGGTGCTTAGTCAAATGCATGACAGAGATGCTGTTTCCTTTTGAGGTTTTCACAGGGAAGTCAGCAAGGAGGACTGTACCAACGGACAAGCTATCCCGTTGTTGAATATGCTACAGGAATAGCTAAAGGAGGTGTCTGAAATTTACACAGGTGTGGACAAAAAAAATATGTGCATCAGTTGTTGGGAAACTTAATCATTCGCTCGGTTGTTAATACAAAGCTACAAAGAGACATTGTGTCATCCAAACATTACATCTGTGCCACAATTCTCGGTCTACAGTACAATTACTGGCCACTTTCACTCCCTTTTCAGGCGGGGATGTTTCAAAGTAAAAGATGGGGATTGCTGAGCGAGCCAGCAACCTAGAACGAAGGGTCCACTTTTCCTGCTCTGCCAGTCAGCAGCTCCTCTTCCTTTTATTCCCTCTCTTTATGTCTCTCTCTCAGCTCCTCACTTGCTGAAACCCGTGCTTCAATAAATGTCTCTTATCTTTTCCTTCATTCGTCCCCATGTGAAAAGGATACAAAAAAGAAACACTTTTCTTGGAAATGTCGTTTTTTTTCTTACATATTTCTGCTCTAAAGTGCAGCCTCGTGAACAAGAGAAAAAAACAGGTGCAAAATAGGAAAAATAAATAACTGAATAAAGCATTACACAGCAGTTTCAAAGTGGCCAGATTGGTTTTATTCTCATACAAACACATTAGCCCCACTTTACAGAGTTTGCCATTGAAGCGCTACTTTTGTTTTCTCGTCATTCTTTGAACAACATTGTTTTCCCTGGGTGTGGAAGTGCACCATTACAGGAGGTTCTGCAATGCCTGGTTGATGACTGGAGTGTAAAATGTGTATTGTTATACCTATCAGCTCTTTTGCCTTACGTTAGTTTATAAAATGTGAACTACTGCTCTGTGTTCAGGGATGTGGTCTTTTTAAACCATACTACTTATGTTTTGTAAGGATTTAAGCAATGAATATTGAAACAGGTCCCTTCCGGGCCCTGTAGTCATGTGCTTAACGTTTCAGGCAAAAACACTCATTGATTTCTAAATAATGAGTATAAAAGTGATAAGGTAATAACCATGTTGTTCTGCTTACATTTCACATGCTTTACTTAATCTTGCATTCCCTATGAGGGTTTGCTTTCTCCAGGATGTGGTTACTTTATTTTCAGGCAGCATATTACTCTTGTGCATAATTTGAATTGAGTTGCATCCAGGTGTTTATTGCGGGGCACAATTGGGATGTAGTTGAAGGCAGTGCTAGTTTCTCTCAGTGGGACAATATGGTGTTCAGTGGGGGAATGAATGTGACACTATGGCCAGAGCTGCCAAATATGGTACTGGGGAACCAGGTTCAGCCTTCATGAACAGTCCACCAGACCACTCCCCTGAGAAAGCACATTCCTATGCTAGACCTTAGAAATCCTAGCTAGTCCTTAGAAGCCCTGTGTCATAGCACCTTGAAGGTCTGTCTATCACAATCCATACTGAAGTTCACCTCCAGTCTTGCAGGTAGGACTACTGAGCAGCACATCCCAGAGCAATAATGACTCTGTCACTGAAGTCACAGGTCCCTTGATGCCAGTCCGCCTCACCCATTGGTACCTCCATTGCCCTTGTTTCAGTAGGAGTAGTGCAACTCACCAGGGACCGGCAATGCAGGATTTGCATGCATGCCAAACTAAGGGGCATATTTACAAGGGAATGGTGAAGCGTGGCGTTAAAAAAAGGTTGCTAATGCCATACTCCTCCATTTTGAAAATGCAGAGATTCGCCGTATTTACAATGGTGCAGCATATCCCTGCCTTTCCCCTAGCGCTGGCTCTAAACTCAGCTGCGTAGCGCCAATGTAGGCACCCTTGCACAATAGTGCAAGGGTACCAGCGTTAAGAGTATGATTGCTTATGTGCAGGAAGGTGTCCCTTCCTGCACGCAAAGAATCCAGAATGGTGAATTGTAACTGCTGTTTGCTCACTGTGCAGCACATATAGAAGTTGCAAATCATCATTTGTTAAATGATTGCTTATGTGCAGGAAGGGACACCTTCATGCACATGAGCAATCTTTCATGGCGATTTGTTCTAATTTGAAGTTAAGAGCAAGAATAATTAAAGCCCTGGCTGGGGGATAGGAATAAAGGAGCCTCATGAGAGGGCCCAGACCAATGATGGTTTGGGAGTGAGACAGTGCTAATGATGAAGTGGAATGAAGTGGGAAGGAACACAAACAGTATGACAGTATCAGAGTTGAGGGAGTGTTGGTGTTGAGGGTGTTGCCAAAAGTTCTGGGAAATTGGGTCATTTTCCTTTCAGATCCAACAGCCTTGCATTCATCTCTACTCCAAATAAATCCATCTGCTGCTTGCTAAGGCTAGGAGCTTCATTTGAGCGCTTGCTGCTACACAATGGAAAAAACAATGTCCTCTATACTTTCAGTGTCGGAGTAAGTGGTCACTGTGAAGGACTTTTGATCAGAGGGCAGGGAATTGGTCAGACTAGGTGACTGTCTCTTTTCTAGCCTCTCTCTACATTTTAACTGGAAAAGTGTGGAACTCTCGTCTTAGTATAGCAACCCTCAGTTTTTCCACTGTTTCTTCACATTAACGTACACTTGTTTTGCACAAAAACTGTGTTTCAGATTTGTCTACTGCGATGTTTATTTTTGTTGTTGTCACATGCTGTCATTGTGAAGGAGTTTTTTGTTGTTGAATATCTTCAAACTAGTACATAGAATGTTAAGCAGTGACAAACAAGTTGTGTTGCAATTACTTTAATACGAGGGAATGTTTCTTGATATGTTGATCATTGTGTAGTGTTAATATTGCATAACATTTCCAGTATTCTTTTTTAGAGCCACATTGTTGAGATAGCATTGAAATTCTTATCCATAGACATAAAGTGGTTTATAATCTGCTTTTGTAGAGGCAATTCATGAATGCCAGGTTGAGGTTTGGTCTGGTGCTGGCAGAACTACAAGATGAAAAGTCAAGGTGGTGACTGGTCTTGAAAATGAATAACAAATGGTAGGTGGTATAATGTTAGAAAAAAAGGCGCTACAAGGGTGATCTCACCAATATCTCAAAAGAACTATATCAATTCAACAGTGCTGTAGGGTGGAGAGAACCACCTGCCTCCCCAAAACTTGTCGTAAAGGAAAAACAAGGGAACCCTACTCACGACGGAACCAGGGTGATTAAGTATTTTAAGGAAAACAGTGGAAGAGATACTTAATAATTTTTTAGAGAAAGGCCGAAAGTCGCATATATATATAGGGATTGAATTGAGATGCCAGATAGAAAGAGACTCAGACACACTGATTCAGTTCTTCAATACTTATATTGTAGTGAAAAAGTTTTACACTTATAACAAAAAATATTTACAGTTGTGTACTGTGTCCCAAGTGAAATTATGAACCAAAACATAAAGATAACATTTGAGAAGCAATATGTGACAGGTTTCAAATAAACTTTGTTGTTTTTACAAAAGCGACCACTTTCTTATTTCAAAATACATAACATCTATATAATAATAGAATGCCAGTTATAAAGGGTCGCTTTTCTCAGTTGTCAACGGCATTTCGACCCTAATATAGATGTAGGGTCTCTTCATCATTTTCTTTTATTCATACAAGTTCTTAGACTGCCAACACATGTTTCGTCGCCACAGTGGGAATATTAACCTGCAACTTTTTCAAGGCTCTAATGTCACTGGTCCTAATCTATTTCAAATGGGGTTATAATTCCAACCCACAAGGTATATCAGCGAAGATAATCATTTAGTGCACTAATAGCTTCCAATAGTCGTCCACTGACAGAACCAAAATCTCAGTCTGTCGTCGTGTGTATAGTTGCAAAATTCAGTTCAGGTATCAGTGCCTTGAGTGGTCTTGAAATTTAGTATTTATTAAAACAGTTGCCAGTTAACCTCCTCCCACTATCTATATATCGACTAGAATTTAAATACATCTTTAAAATGTATTCTGAAGACTACTTTTGCAAAATTTGAGAGTTTAGACTTTGGGCTTATACTTGAGTGGCTTTGGCCTTCGGACGGGTTTCAAAATCTGGAAACACTGGACTTGGGATGAATGAATGGATCTGACTCAACTCCTGGTCCATGGGGACGGGCAGGCCGAAATATAGCCGAGACTAGGCACTGCTATACCTATTGCAGATTCAATGACACAGCCTACTAGATGCGAAACATTTGAATGCAAAAAATTTAAAAAGGTTGCTTTATTCTGTGAATGTCTGCAGCAGAACTAAGTAGCAAAACTTTTGGTCTCACATAAGGCCTGTGGGAAGTATGAGTCCTCTGTTTTGTTAATCAATGTAACTGGTGCCTTTGAGGGGCTGTCAGTCTCCCTCTTTAATATTTGTTATGGCATGGAAAGACACTGACACTCTTCCAAAGGCATAATTGTACAATGTGTAATCAGGAAAATGGAGTGCAACTCCTGCCTTCCCCAATGAAATCCAAAATGTTATTAGTTATGCTCCAAAGGTGCGATCCTATACAAATCACTTTACTGTGACTCATTTCAACGCAACGTCAACCTTAAAGAAATTCAGTCAAGGATGCTCGTTATAATTTTTTTGCGTATGTTTAGTTGGTCTACATACATCAAAAATACCTGTGGCCGCGTTGCAGGCTGTTTGGGAGGTCGCCATTGCCCACGAGGAGGGTGGGGGGAGGGTAGGTTTCCCGGTCTACTGGGGTTGGGGGAGGGGCGGGCTGTCCTGCGTTGCTGGTGTTGCGCCCCCCCTTGGCCATTGTAGGACACCCCGGGTGTGGCTTGCGGACTTGTTGTGCCACCCCCCCTTTGCCCGGAGGAATCACCATTTCAGCCAATAGGGCAGTGAGATTACTTGCAGATGGTGTACCATGTAGGGGCAGGAGCACCGGCGGTAGGACGCTGAGCTTGTGGCGGACACCCCCCCCCCACCCCCATGCGCCTCCACCCTTTACAGCAGCTGAGACGGGTCATGGCCAGGCGATTGTCGGGCCCGGTCGCGTTTCTTGGGTTTATTTATTTGTTTATGCGTTTTTGTATGGCGCGGACTTTGCCCGAGGGCGTCAGAGCGCGAGGAGAACGTTGTGGCACGGCAGGGGTTACAGCCTTCGAGAGTGGTGGGGGGGGCTGCAGTCATGCCGATGGGGGCATGCGGGTGGCGCTTTGTGGGGGTGCCCATGGGCGGAGTCAGGGACTGCCAGCACGGGGAGAGGCCCGGTGGTGCTTGGGCCCACCTGGTTGGACCGGCCAGGTGGGGGGGGTGACCAGAGCAGGTGTGTGGGCCCGGATGGAAGGCGTGATGCCAGTGGGGCGCACAACGGCCTCCAAACGCTGGCCGGAAGCAGTAGGGCGGTCCGCGGCGGCCTGCCCTCCGTCGGGGGATTCGCGCAGCAACTGATACAGCGTGCTTAATTTGTCATGTTATGCAGATAATTTGTGAGAGAAAGGTGTTTTGAGGGGGAGAGTGGAGGTTTGTTTGCTCTGGATGTGAAAGGCGAGGTGTGTGCAGTGGAAGGCGTGCAATGGGGTGCAGTGTGGATGGTAGTTGAGGGGGACAGGCTGCGGCTGTGTGGTTTGCAATGGGGGGGTATATGGTGCCCAGACTGTTCATTGGAGTACAGGAGTCCTGTACGGCTACAGAATGACTTGAGGGCACGGCAACCGAGGGAGCAGCAGCTCTGGGCAAACGGGATGTGGCCCTGGAGAAAACGCCAGGAGGAGAGGGCGGCCACAGAATGATCTGCGGTTTATGGCCCCAGTGGGCACGGTAGTTATGCACAAGCGGAAGATGTACCGGTTTACCCTCAGGTACGCGTTTACAGCTGCGGCTTGGGGGACGCAGTAGGTTATTGCGGGTGGGGGGGTCCTTTCTTGGCTATCTGAGGGCCCGGGGGGCGTGGCGCCAGGGTTTCCTGGGAGGCGGTCAGATTTTGGTGGTCGTTGTAAGTGGCATGCTTCACATCATGGCTCATAGGTGCGCGGGGTAGGGGCCTGGCAGATGGGGCTAGCCACACATGGGTGTGGGCCGGTTGTGATTGGTGGTAACGGAGGTTAACAGGTCTTTATATCCGGGATTTGTTGCATTGCGGTTTCCTGGGGGGGCAGGGGTTCACGCGAGCTGAGTTCAGGAGGAAGGTACAGTCCACGACAGCGAACACGGGTATGATGGGCTGCGCAAGGGGTTTTGTGGGGTGAAAGTATTAGGTTGTCGGGCGACTGACGCGTAGGCGCGGGCAGAGTATTTTGGCAGGTTTGCAAGGGGTGGGGTGTTTTTGGCGGCGGAATGCGGAGTTTCCGGAGGTGAGGCATGTGTGTCGGGCCACAGGTGGTGGCTGGGTGGCCAGTGTTTGGACGGGTGCGCATGATCGAGGTATAGAGCTGCTGTGTGGGATGGCCAGGGCTTCTTTACGGTGAATTGGGTGCTTGGTACTGCACACCCTGGAGGCAGGAGTTTATGGTTCAGGGGAAGCTGCGGATAAAAAGGTGGGCTGTGAGGGGGCAGGTGGGTTGCGCGGGGCGGTGGGTGGTGCCCAGGGGGGGCACAGGCATTTTCAGCAGCGCAGTGCGGTGCAGTACGGATGTGACAGGGGTGTGCCCGGACATTGGGGCAGAGGGGACTGGGTGGAGCGGCATCATTGGGGTCGGTTTGTTCAAGGGCAATGGGGTGTGTCCAGATAACAAAGTGCTGAGAGTGTAGGACGTTGGAGGGGTTATTGTTTTACTTCAGGAGGGGGAGGCGTTTTTCTCTTGGTCTTTATTGGACTTGTGCGTAGGCGGGCTGTTGAGGCAGGGTCGTCATGGGGCGTATGGTTCTTGGGGTCCTGGGGGAGGGGGTTGCTAATTCGGGGCGACTGGAGTACAGTCTGGTGTCTGGGGCGGTGTAGGTTCCGGGGGGCATGGGTTTTTTGCAGATGTGTTTAGGATGACGGCCGTAAGGGGGCTGCGGACCACTATGCATGTACTGCAGGACTAACTTTAATTTATACCGTAGAATCTGGAACTAGAGCGGGAGCCAGGGCAGTCACCTGGATGGGGGTTGGGCCTTTCTCCCGGGCATTTTGGATGGCACAGGAGGCGCACTAGCGGTTTTACAGACGTCCCTTGGGCAGGGACCACAATCATGGGCTGTGAGATGATGGGGAACCAGTCGAATGAAGTTTGTCAGGGGATGTTTGTGCCAGTAAGATTGCGTTGGGTCGCGAGAAATGTGAGTTTGCCTTGAGCTGTGGGTACATGAGCGAAGAAGTCTACAGGGATATGTCGGGGCAGGAGTGGTCCTGGGATGCTTGGCGGCAGAACACATGGTGCAGTGGTAGCTAACAGGGGCTATGATTGCTTTTTGGGGATGTGTTTCCAGTGAACGGAGCATGGGGCATACTGGTCACGCACATAATTATGCTTGGCGGAGGATGGTTTGGGGGGTTAAGGATTTGGAGGTCCGGGCTTGGCGCCTGGTGATGAGACTGTTGGGGGTGAGATTGAAGGCGGGGGCCTATTTTCAAAGGGAGGCACCTGTCTCGGTCCGAGAATGGTCGGGGTTTGTTACTCAATGACGTTGGGATGTACGTACAGCTGGTGGATGGTCGTCCACGGGGGGGGGGGGCACCTCTCATGGCGAAGGTTGGCCAGAGAATTTTCTGCGTACGGGTTGCAGGCCAGGGTGGTGAATAGTCGTTCACTGCGTGTAATGGGATCCAAGGGTACATATTGACTGTACGAAGATATCAGGGTCATAGTGAGACTGTACGTGCAGGAGTCTGATTCTCAACAAAGATTAACGTTGGCTCAAGTTGAAGTCATATGATCATCTGAAGATCACGTTACGCTCTGGAAGGCTTCTTTGTCGTCGGGTACTTCTAAGGTTCAACATGCATTGCGGATGTGATGCACTTACATATAGAAGGGAACCAATCTTACAGGCATTACAACGTTGGGGGGGCACCTTTATTTATGGTATAGGAGCGGTCTACAAACTCTTATTGGCTACCAGGGGATGCAAAGGATGGATGTACAAGGGGATGGACGTTCACCTCAGAAGTAGGGGGGAGCACTTTGGGTGACCAGTAGATTGGTCCGGAACGGTTGCTTGTTTTGCTGACGGACAAGTGCAAGTGGTGGACGGTCGTTCGCCGCGAGGGGGGGCAATTATCCAATGCACATAGATACAAGAGAAGAACTGAGGAGGAACAGGTAGGAGTTTGAGTCTTCGCAAAGACCAAAGTCTGTTCACATTGGAATATGATCATCTGAGGATCACGTCACGTTCTGAATGCTCCTTTGTCATCTGGGTTTCTAGGATTAAAGCATTCCTTAACGATGCGATGCAATTACATATGGATGGAAGACGAACTTACATGCTACACAGCGCTTGGGGGAATGGGGGCACCTTTGTAAGAACCAGGAGCGGGCAAAGGCTAGTATTGTTCATCAAGGGATGCAACGGACAGAGGTACAAGGGGTGGATGGTCGTTCACCTCAAAAGAGGGGGGGACACTTTGGGTGACCGTTGGATTGGTCCGGAACGGTTGCTCGTTTTGCTGAGCGCAAGTACAAGTGGTGGACGGTTGTTCGCCGCGAGGGGGGGAGCTGCAATGTCTCTGGGTCGGGGATTGGGCCCGACGAAGGTGGCATGGCCATGGGACATGGGTCCAGGTGGTGACTGGTGGTTCACGGTGAGGGCGTTGTCTGTGGACTGGGATTGGCCCTGCAAGGTTACCGGTTCCACGGGATGCAGGCCGGGTGGTGGATGGCTGTCCACCGCGAGAGGGGGCACCAATGTTTGGTCATGGATTGGGCCCGGGCATGTTGCTGTTTCATACGGGCAGTGGTCCAGGTGGTGGATGGTCGTTCACCGAGTTTAGAGGCACCGTACATCTGGGAGTGGCCCCATGGTGTGTTTTTGCTTCCACGGCATGCAAGTACAGGGGGGTGAGTGGTTATCGCCACGGTGAGAGCGATTTTTCTTGGTGGGGGTTGGTATCGGAACGTTCCTGAATGGCAAGGGAGGCGTGTTCGGTGGATGGTCGTTCACCGGGTGCTGTAGAGTGGGGGGTCAGTTTTAGGCGCACGGAATGGAAGGGCACGTGGGCCCGCTTTTGAGGCGGCACCTTTCGAGATTCACGCTGTTGCCAAGAATGGTACTTTGCTGCAGGACGCAGGCAGAGGTGATGAATGTTCATCCGCTAGGAGGCCGCAGGGTTGGCTGGCAGGAGGCGAAAGGTGCGCAGGACAGTGGGGGGGGGGGGGGCAGGTAACCGCCCTACGGGGGTTCCCTAGTTGGCGGTACTTTGGAGGGGTGGGGAGTCACATACGGGCGGATCCACCCCTCGGGTGGGGGGAGAACGGTACACAGGTGACTGATAGCGGGGCACGGGAGGCAATGAGCAATGAAGGCAAAGTCAACAGAGGATGCTTGGAGGGCAAGTGAAGGTGAGAATGGGGAAAGGAAGGAGGTTATCGAGTGAATGGGGAAGAGTCAAACAGGTGAGATGGTTTTGAGAAGGCAGAATGGAGAATGCGTGGGTATGGGATGGGAACGTATATATCTTGCATTGATGTACTGTTAATAAATCTAAATGATTGCAACCTTGTCCTAATAAAATGGCCTTTTACACTTCAAGTAACAGCGAGGAGTGTAGTTATTGCGCAATTAACGTCTGCGCTTCATCAGTGCGCTGGGCCAGCGTAGTGGGATAGTCTGCAGCCGAAGCGTAATACTGTGTTTTCCTTCCCTGGACGCTCATCCCTCCCCGCACACCCTGAAAGAGGTGAAACCACATCACTATCAGGTGAGAAGGGGTAATTGGCCTCCCGGCACCGAGCGGCTTTGTCAAATTTGCTGAAGTGGCAACCCGATCAGATGTAATATTGTGTTTCTTCTCACAGACCGAAATCAGAGGTGGAAGGCACCTGCTGCAAGTGCCATTTTCATACAGTTGATATTGGAGAATTGGCCGCTTGGCGCTACACATGTGCAGGTGTAAAAAGCCTGCATTTCTTTTCTTTCTGAAACGACTAGAGCTTGCAAATCCTGGACGCCAATCGTATGCTGAAACTTAATTTTTCAGTCTCGTCTACCAGACCCCTGTTTTTGCATTGTATTATTTCTATAGAGATTACTGCATCTTTACAATGCATGTACTGTTCGGTACTGGGTACCTGCACTTCTTTATTTTGAAAGGGAGAGTACTGAGGTCTGACACTCAGTACTGTGCAAATCATTTAATAAAAGCGCACCAGAACTTCTCAGGAGCAAACAGTTATTCCAAATCTTGAGTACCTGCACTTCTTTCTTTCCGTTTAAAGCACTGCTCCTGTGCGAGGCGTTGAACTGCTTACCTACACAAATATTCTATGTGGGGGAAAGGGTTTCATACATTTTAGTGTTGTGGCACCAGTGTAAAAATAAAAAATAATGGAGCCCACTACCTCCTCGTCCGTCTTCCCATCCCATTCCTTATCAGTGAGCAGCTTGTCTGCTCCCTAAAAACCTTATACCTAGCAGAGTTTTTAGCATTTTCCCCAATAAGGCGCCACCTATCAGGTGAGAATATAGGGGGAAGTGCGTCACACAACTGTTAGTTTTTTTCTGCCTTCGTCAGTTTCTCTTTACCTAGCAGGGCGGTTGGTCGTGTAAGTGCTTCGTTCTTCTTTTTTTTATTGTATTTTTGTCCAGCCAGCTGTAGCGGCTGACTTTGTTATTTTCTGCTATTTTTGCATGACTACACGGGTTATGTTTTTTTATTTGGGTTTGTGCTGCCTGCTGTAGCCACCGCTTTTGCCTCTTTCTTTCGCTTCGGCAGCGCTCTGTAGCCTCCATGTAAGATGGTGTTTGTGGCTCGTCTCCTGGCCTAAGCCCGCATCCTGCTATGCTCCCGCGCTACTGCCACTGTGTATGGATATACGAGGCCTGCGCTAGCGGCCGCTTCTCTTTTACTAGTCCCGTCGTGCCCTGCTTTAGTGGGAGTGGGTCCTTTACTAGTTACCTGCGGTGTGGACCGTCCTCCTGGGTTTCCTGCCTCCCTTAGGGGTTTTCCGGCGGCCGGGCTCCTTTTTATGTATTCGCCCACTTTCCTGGTTTCGCAAGAGGTTGGGTGCCTCGGGACTTCATTTCTTTTTAAACAGGTCCTTTTTCAGTTGGTCCCCGACCTCTTCTGGTTGTTTTCAGTGACTGTTCTTATCTGTTGATCTGATATGGCGCTGCCATGGACCATGGTGCATCTGGGTCTGCGGCTCCTAGTTTGGATACCCTGCACCTCCTTATCAATGAAGCTGTTGCTGCTGCTTTCCGGGCTCGGGAGGCGGCTGGCCCTCCTGCCAAAGTGCCTGGTGGGTAAGCATGGGCGTAAAATCCGTTCCGCTCGCGGATTTTGCGGATTTTCTGCAAATTCGCAATCCGCGAACTCTCGCGAACATGCCGAAAATTCGTAAAATTCGTGCGAAGCGGATTTTTTGCTTGGTCGCACTTGCCAACTAGAATACTATACAATTTCGCGGGAGTAAACACTTGCGAACATGTAGATGCGGCGGGCAGCGACAATCTCGCAATTGCGAGATTGCAAAATTTGCAATTTCGCACAAGAAATCCACCAGCAGGCAGCATAAACCTTGAAAATTATGATTTTTATCAGAATAACTCCTCAGGTTGACATTTGCCTGCACTTTTTCTTTGCAAGGAGTCCATTTTGGGGGGGGGTGGGAGGAAGGAAGTGCCCCACAGTCTCCAACTTCCTGTTCCTGTCCAGCAGGCTCCTCCCAGTGCTTTCTTCATGTGCTGGTCACTTTGATTTGGATCTTGACCTGGAAGGGTTACTTTTTGTGGATGCTGCTGGATATTAGGATTTTTGCAAAACTGAAAGCACTCGGCAGGTGCAAAAGTTCAATCTTATCATTAGTAACCTTTCCCTGTAGTGCTTCCTGAGGGGCCCCTTCAGAGTTCATTTGCCTACTTGCAACTATTTCTATGACCCTGCTCTGACCCTCACAGCAGGCTCAGAGAATAGCTACAAATATACAACAAAGGTCCTGTTAAAAAAATTACACTGCAACAGAAAGCAATTACAGACAAAACTGAAAGCACTCAGCAGGTGCAAAAGTACAATCTTATCATTAGTAACCATTCCCTGTAGTGCTTCCTGAGGGGCCCCTTCAGAGTTCAGTTGCCTACTTGCAACTATTCTATGACCTTGCTCTGACCCTCACAGCAGGCTCAGAGAATAGCTACAAGTAGGCCACAAAGGTCCTGTGAAAAAAAATTGCACTGCAACAGAAAGCAAATTACAGATAAGGAAGCAGGTGCCAGCCAGACTGGAAGTTTAAATTCAGTGACACATTAATCAACCCCAAATTAATTCATGTCAGTTGAAGCAGGGCAGGTGTGCTTGCTTTTTTTCACCCCCATAATCTACAGTGATAAACCAACCAGAGGGTGGCAGTGATGTACCAGAGGGTGGCATGGGTGTACCAGAGGGTGGCAGTGGTGAAACAGAGGGTGCTGTGAACCTGTGATGATGAACCAGACGTAGAAACAACATAGTCGCGGCCGTTGCGAGCCGACAAGTAAGTTCGCAATTGCGAACTGGTACACAACCCTCGCGAACTGGCAGAAACCCTTGCGAACACAAAAAAACCCCAAAAATCCACAAATTCGCGAGAGTTCGCGGATTTTGCGGATTGCGAATCCGTAAATACGCAAGTTCGCGGATTGCCAATTCGCAAAATCCGCCCATGCTTACTGGTGGGGCTCTCAATCAGCTTGACCCATCGGCTGAGGATGTGGGGGCTGTAGAGGATAATTGTGTACATGTTCGTTTTGTTCAGGGTGCGGAGCTCTCTGATTTATTTGACCATGTACGTGGCAATTTGGGTTTCGCTCCTCCTGTGCCGGATGTCCTGGAGGATGACTTTTTTACTCAGTATCACCAGCCGGATCCTGAATCCTTGCCCTTACATGGCACAGTGCGCAAGGTGCTTACGCATGAGTGGAAGCATGTGGATAAGTCCGTCTTCCCTCTCTTTTTGTGTAAGCGGTATCCATTGGAGGGGTTCCCTGCTGAGTTCCCTCAGTCGGTCAAGGTGAACAATTTAATAGCTGGTCTTTCCATTCAGAGCTTGGTTCTGTCTGATGATGCCCTTCCTTCTGACGCTGTTCATAAGCAGGTGGAAGGGGCGGTGAAGCGTTCCTACGCTGCTTCCAACTTTGCTGTCAGGGCGACGACCTACTCCAACTACATGGTCCAGTCCCTACTGAAGGATTTCCAGGCCCTGGCTCTTCTGCTGCAGGATGGGGACGATGCCTCCTCTCTCTTGGCTCTCATGGAGCTGCAGGTGCGCTATTTGTCAGACATTTCTTTTGACAATTTGTGTGCTGCAGTGGCTGCTTCTGGGGCTTCGATTGCTGATTGCATCTAGATGCATTCTTGGAAGGCTGAGTCCTCTCAGAAGTCAGTCCTGCTTAAGTTGCCTTTTGTGGGGTCCAAGGTGTATGGGCCCCAGCTGGAGGATTTGGTCAAGTAGTCAGTGGAAAATCGTAAACTTCTCCTGTTCGCCCTCCTTCTCGGTTGCAAGGGTTTGGATACTGCAGTGCCTTTGGTTTTCCTTCTGCCAGGGGTGCTCCGAAGCCCTTTGGTTGCAGGGGTCATGGCCGTGATCCCCTGGTGTTGCCAAGTCCCGAGCCCAGGGTGTTGGCTCTGCCTCCACTCCTTCTCCTAAACCATGACTGTCTGCCTTTTCCGGTTGGGGGTCGCCTTTGCTTTTTTGTACATCAATGGTTGACTGTTCCGGATGCCTGGGTGGTACAGACGGTGTCAGCAGGTAATCGGATCGAGTTTTCCTTTCCTCCCCCTCTGGTCTTCTGGGTGACTCCTCTGCCTCATCATCCTCTTAGGCAGGCAGCCAGGCTGGAGGGTGTGCATCTTCTGTTGGCGAAGGTGCTATCATCGAGGTTCCTCCTCTGGAGCAGGGCCAGGATTGTTATTTCGTCCTAGTCTCCAAAAAAGGATACTGTGGACCTACGCCCTGTTTTGGATCTGAAGAGGGTCAATCTCTACATTCCCAGGCGTACTTTAAAAATGGTGACTTTGCTGTCTATCCTGCATCTGGTGCTGCCGGGTGTTTCCTTGCCTCACTGGACCTGATGGATGCCTATCTGCACGTGCCTATCCATCCTGCGGATCAGTGATTTCTCCGTTTTGCTGTTGACTCCAATCACTTTCAGTTCCAGGTGCTTCCTTTCGGCCTTTCATCGGCACTAAGGGATTTCACGAAGCTCCTGGCCCCTCTGGTGGGTATTCTCCATTCCAGGGGCCTTAAAGTCTTTCCCTACCTGGATGATTGGTTGATTGTTTCTCCCTCTTTCTCTCAGGCTCTGTCAGATGTGGACCAAGTCTGTCGTCTTCTGGAGTCCTATGGGTTCCTCATCAATCACAAGAAGTACTCCCTGCTGCCCTCCCAGACTCTGAAGTTCCTGGGGGCTCTCTTCCATATGGATCTGGGGATGGTGTTCCTCTCCCAAGATAGACAGTTGACTTTGTTCCGCCACCTTTCATGGGTTCTATCCCAGTCCCAGGTGTCTGCCCGGCTCTGGTTGCGGTGTCAGGGGGAGATGGCTTTCACTCTGCATATCCTCCCTTGGGCCCATCTGCATTTGTATCCCCTCTTGCATCATGTTCTGGCCCACTGGGATCCTGCATCTCAGGACTACGATGCTCTTATTCCTGTTATTCCGGGGATTCAGGCTGCTCTCCAGTGGTGGTTGTCCCCTCAGTCTCTTTCCCAGGGTTTCGACCTTCTTCCTTCTGTGGTGGTGTTGTCGACCAATGCTAGTGCCGTGGGTTGGGGTGCGGTCCTGGGTGCTTCGTAGGCTCAGGCTAGGTGGTCCCGGTTCGAGTCTCTCCAGTCCATGAACTGGGATGAGTTGCGGGCGGTTTGGTTGGGTCTATTGTGGTTTACTCCTCTCCTTATGGGCCGTGCTGTCTCTGTTCAGACTGACAACCAGGTTGTTCGGGCTTATGTGAATCATCAGGGGGGCATATGCAGGCCTCTGTTTCTCCTTTCTAGGCGGATCGGTCTTTGGGCCGGGCAGATTCTCATGTCTCTGACGGCTGCCTATCTTCCGGGGAAGGAGAATGGGCCTGCGGACTCTCTGAGCAGGGTGCTCCCTTCCTCTGTGACCATGTGTCTGTCCCCTCTTGTGTTCGATCAAATCGTCCTCTGGTTCGGCCTGCCCTGGCTGGATCTGTTTGCCTCGGAGAAGTTGGCCCTTCGTCCTCATTTTTGCAGCCTCCTTCCTTCTCGGCTGGCCTGGGCAATTGACGCTTCCACCATTCCTTGGTTGCTGGCTCTCATGTTTGCCTTCCCACCATTTGCATTGATCCCCGGGTCCTCCAGAAGATTCAGTTGGATCGGGCGGAGATTCTTCTGGTGGTGCCGGAGTGGTCCCGTCGGCCTTGGTTTCCCCTTCTTCTGGCCTTGTCGGTGTGCGATATATCAAAACAAGAAAAAGGAGTGTTCCAAAGACAAACGGTGTCCACGTGAATTAGAGAAGTGAAGAGAGATAGCATAGGGGAAGATATTTCTTTATTTAAGAAACCCCTCACTCACTTATCTAGTTGGTGACATGCTTCATCATCGGCGTCCAGTCAAGTAGCCGAATGCCACTTGGGTGTGCTTCAACGCGTGAAGTACAGCGGAGCTGGTTTTTCTTGAACAGTGTGAAAATGGTGTAAGTGAGTGAATTAAAAATGTCTTTATTGTACTCCCTAAATATTTTATTTGGAGCAATAGGACAAGAATAAAACCAAGTGCGATACTTAAGATGGCTAGATTGACCAAAAAGTATCAGTATTTAAATGAGAAGATTATCGGTCAACGTATTTCAACCTATATGCGGTAGTACAAGGTTTTCGTGAAGACCAAATGTTGGAGCCGGGAGGTCTACGCACGCTAAGGCGCACCCGTCCCTGGTTCAGCAATTTAGCCAGACCGTATACTCACGGTGAGGCAACCGTACAGCGTTCTTAGTAGGGGGGATAAAAAGTTTGGAAATTATTTGCAGTTTTGCCCCATGGAGACCGTGGGGGGCGGCTGGTTATAGTTATGTTATGTTATGTTATTTGGATTTTTGAGCGCACAGCTGCCCCAGCCAAGGGGCGTCCCGGCGCTATATCTAGAACAGGTAACACAACCAATAACACAGAAAAGTAGGGAGTAGTTAATAGGACAAAGGAAAAAGGTGAGTTTTGACAACTCTTCTAAAAGCAAGAAGGTCCTCCAGAGAACGAATGTGGGCCGGGAGTGCGTTCCATAGTTTAGAGGCCAAAACCGTAAACGATCGGCCACCCAATCTACATTTTTGGAAGCGGGGAACAAGTGCCAAATTTTGGCCGGCAGAACGAAGGCTGCGCAGAGGAGTGTACAAGGACAAAAGGTGCTGAAGTATGATGGGGGTGTCAGATTTAAGAATCTTGAATGCAAAGCAGAGGGCCTTGAACTCTATACGTCTGGTTACTGGCAGCCAGTGCAAGTTGAAAATTGTGCTACGGGCTGAGCAGAAGCGCGGCAGGCCCACCAGGGCCCTAGCTGCCGCATTCTGCACCCGTTGAAGTCGTAGGACTTCCGCATGGTTGGCGCCCAAGAACAGTGAGCTTGCGTAGTCGAGCCTCGATAGTACGCTAGCTTGGATCACCATCTGGCGGGTAGGGGCATCAAAGAATTTGAGGATAGGCCTCAAACCACGCAAAATGCCGAAGCACATGGATGCCACCTTCTTAGTATGAAACGAGAAGGTTAGTTTGGAATCCAACCAGACGCCAAGATTTTTGAGTTCGGAGACAGGTTTTGGGGGGGGTCCCAGCTCCTTAGGCCACCAGCTAGCACCCCACAGATCAGGATGTTTCCCCAACACCATCACCTCAGTTTTGAGGGCGTTGAGTTGTAAACAGTTGGCCGTAAGCCAACGAGCAACAGCCCTCAAACCATCCGTAAAGTTCGATGCCAGTTGGTCAGAGTCCCCATTAAGAGCCACCGCCAACTGGGTATCATCGGCGTATGATACCATAGTGAGACCCCAACTCTTCGCAACCTCCGCCAAAGGTTGAACGTAGAGGTTAAAAAGAGTGGGGCTCAACGCCGAGCCTTGCGGGACACCTTGAGCGATGGCGTGGGGCTTGGATCTGAACGGTGGCAACACAACCTGAAAAGATCGTTCCGAAAGGAACGATTGAAACCAGTCTAACGCCCTGCCTGAAATGCCTGACTCACTAAGCCTTCGAATAAGAATGGTGTGAGATACAGTGTCAAAGGCGGCACTAAGGTCCAAAAGGACCAGTGCCGCCGTTTGACCTGCATCTAGTACAGAGCGGAGGTGTTCGACCATGAATAAAAGTGCCGTCTCTGTACTATGTCCAGGTCTAAAACCATTCTGTGTCGGATCCAATAGATGTGCAGATGCCAGATGGTTTGTTAAGATGTTATTAACATGGGCCTCTGTAATCTTTGCCACCCAAGGAAGGAGGGAGATAGGTCGATAACTCTCCGGCTTCAACGGATCCAATGCAGGCTTCTTTATGATGGGCATGACACAGGCAGCCTTCCAACTAGGTGGAACTGAACCGATGGTAAGGGATTGCTCCACCAGATGGCGAATGGGAGGAAGGCAAAAGGACGCCGAGTCCATAAACTGGGCAGGTCTCAAAGGGTCATCCGGAGAGCCAGACTTGACCTTGGCCGCTAGGAGATTAAACTCCTGCTCCGATGGTATAGAGAGAGAGGCCAAGCACTGGGAAGTACGCAATGTCAAGGTCGTACTGTCAGGGTCAACTTTGGGAAAAGAGCAGTAGATGGCATTTACTTTTTCCACAAAGAAGCTGGCTAACGACTCACAGTGGGCAAGGGAACAGATCTCCGTAATAGGAAGTCTGTTCACTGTGAGCTCCTTCAAGATTTTAAAAACCAGTTTGGATGGGTTAGAGCTCGCCTGGAACTCCCGTGCATAGTAATCAGCACGGGCCCGGCAGACAGCTCTATGGTATAGCTTTACCTTGGCCAGATAACATACTTTCAGGTCTTTATCGTAATTCTTCCTCCATGCTCTTTCGGCTTGTCGGCAAGTAGCTTTAATACACCTGAGTGCCTCCGTATACCAGGGATTAGGCTGAGAATGTCGATTCCTACTCCAGCCGGCTGGGATTAATACGTCAAGGACTTTGACAATCCAAGCGCAAAAGATGGTATAGCCGGTTGCAACGTCGTCTGTATGAACCAGCGGTGTAGTGATCAAGAGACGGTGGAAATCCTCCAATTTGAGCTTTTTCCAGGGCCGCCTGAAGGATGTTTTACCAGGCTTCCCATTAAATTGTGTCACCATTGTGACAAAAAGCTCAATGAGGTGATGATCACTCCATCCCATGGGTCTAGGGGGTGAGACCTCGACCAGTTGCAGGTTAGTAAAGACCGGATCGAGGATATGGCCTCCCTCATGGGTCGGATGACGGACCAGTTGGAGTAGCTGTACTGCTTCAAGATCGTCCAGCAGACCTCTAACCGCTGGTATCTCCATGGCATCAAAGTGTATGTTAAGATCGCCGATGATGGTAATATTGGAGGAGAACAGAGAGAGAGAACTAACCAGCTCAGGAAGGGCTTTCCTGAAAGCACTGTCACTCCCCGGAGGGCGGTAGATCAAAAGACCTGACAATGTTTGATGCTGACTAAAGCCAATGGAAAAATGGGCACACTCAGCGCCGGCCAAGTTCATGGGCTTCCAGGTGCACGTGAAGCAAGTTTTAAAAGCCACGGCTATGCCTCCACCTCTCCCCTTGCGATTTAACGTATGGATTGCATAACCCGGAGAGAGGGCCAGATTAATAATGGCCGTATCCTCATCACCTAGCCAGGTCTCCGTCATGAAGAAAACATCGGGGCTTTCCAAGGAGATAAGTTCATAAATATCTCGATGATGTTTTGACAGGGATCTGATATTAAGATGCCACAGTTTGACGGCACTGGGGGGGGGAGGTTCCTTCTTACAATGCGGTAGTACCTGGCTAGGGGCCATCGTTGGTGCCGATAGTTCCCACCACCCACATGAACAAGTATGAGGGCCGCACAGAGGATGCCGAGCCGAGTGCGAACAGGAAGGCAAACATCGTCTGATCAAATGAAGAGCATGGCTGGAATATTGACGGATCATACTAGCAGCACGATAGAGTCCGCCACGTCCTGCGTCTCCCTTGCGCGGACGAGCGCAGACGGGCAGGACTCTGGCACGACTCCGGCACAGCGAAGGCGTCACAACTGCGCGTCCCGCTGCGTGGGAGGGGACGACTTTAAGTAGGCGCTCCCCGGAAGAAGACGAGCGTAAGAACGCTCCAAGATGGCGCCCGCCGGTCTTGCCAGAGCCCAAAGCAAGATGGCGCTCGAATGCGGACCCCGAACCTCCCAAGGGACCCAGGACCCACCAAAGCGGTGGTGTAAACACTATTTATATGCGGTGAGTGGAGGGGGGAAAAAGAACCCAGCCCGGTCCGCTAAAAACAGGGGAAACAAACAAATCAAAGCAAACAAAATATTAGAACAGCGAAGTTAAAAATTACGAGGCGCCAGCAGCAGCGCGCTATCAGCAATGGAATACCTGTTTGAGAACACAGGTATCTAAGGGTCCGCCTTAAGTAGGCGCTCCCCGGAAGAAGACGAGCGTAAGAACGCTCCAAGATGGCGCCCGCCGGTCTTGCCAGAGCCCAAAGCAAGATGGCGCTCGAATGCGGACCCCGAACCTCCCAAGGGACCCAGGACCCACCAAAGCGGTGGTGTAAACACTATTTATATGCGGTGAGTGGAGGGGGGAAAAAGAACCCAGCCCGGTCCGCTAAAAACAGGGGAAACAAACAAATCAAAGCAAACAAAATATTAGAACAGGGAAGTTAAAAATTACGAGGCGCCAGCAGCAGCGCGCTATCAGCAATGGAATACCTGTTTGAGAACACAGGTATCTAAGGGTCCGCCTTAAGTAGGCGCTCCCCGGAAGAAGACGAGCGTAAGAACGCTCCAAGATGGCGCCCGCCGGTCTTGCCAGAGCCCAAAGCAAGATGGCGCTCGAATGCGGACCCCGAACCTCCCAAGGGACCCAGGACCCACCAAAGCGGTGGTGTAAACACTATTTATATGCGGTGAGTGGAGGGGGGAAAAAGAACCCAGCCCGGTCCGCTAAAAACAGGGGAAACAAACAAATCAAAGCAAACAAAATATTAGAACAGGGAAGTTAAAAATTACGAGGCGCCAGCAGCAGCGCGCTATCAGCAATGGAATACCTGTTTGCATTGTCCTATAACATTAAAGCCCGCTGTGGAACCTGCCAGAGAGCCGCACGGTTTGCCCCCATTGGCAGTTTGCCCTGTATCCCTCCCCTCTGCCGGCTCCTCTTCTCCGCGTGTCCTTCCTGCGCCGCCTCCGGCTGGGGGTTTGGCACTTGAAAGGTTGTTTGTTGGACCAGGGTTGTTCTGTCGGTGTGGCTCAGAGCATCTAATTGTCTAGACGCCCTTTCCCCTTGAAGTCTTATGACGGTCATTGAAAGAACTTCTCCTCCTAGTGCCTTGGGAAGGGTTGGTCTTCCTCCTCCTGTGCGGCTGTGCGTGTGCTGGACTTCTCGTGGGATGGGTTTCTCCTGGGGCTCGCTGTCTTCACTCTCTGTGGCGCAATGGGCTGCCATTCTTGCTTTCAGGGGTTCTTGTATGTCTTCTGTCTCCGAATTGGTGGCTCACCTTTTGCAGAGTTTTTAGATTCAGTGCCATGTCTCTCCTGGCCTGGGATCTTCCCCTGGTTCTGCAGGTCTTGACTTTGCCCCCTTTTGAGCCTTTGCTCTCTGTGGACCTTACGGCTATGGTTCTTTGTTTGGTGGCCATTTCTTCTGGGTGGCGGGTTGGTGAGCTTGGTGCTTTGCTGGCTTCCCCCCTTTTTTTGCGTATTTGCTCTGACAAGGTGATTCTTCGTCCTAATCATTTTTTTCTGCCCAAGGTTTTGTCTTCTTTCCACTGTCAGGAGGATATTGTCCTTCCTGTCTTTTTTTCCGGGCCCCTCCTCCCTGGAGGAAGTGGCTCTGCATTCTTTGGATGTGTTGAGGGCTCATCGCATCTATTTGGATCGGACCAGTGCCTTTTGGAAAGTTGATTGCTTGTTTGTTATCTACGGGATCTCTGGGAAGGAGCTTCATCCTTCCTTATCCACCTTGACTCGTTGGGTGAAGTGTGCTGTGGTTTCAGCTTATGAGTCAGCTCACTCTCCTCTTCCTTCTTCAGTCCAGGGTAGGTCCACCCTGGGTGTTTCCTCCTCCTGGGCCATGTTCAAAGGTGCCTCTTTGCATGACATTTGTAATACTGCCACGTGGGCCTCTCCCCATACATTTGTTTCCCATTACCGTCTTCAGTTGGGGATGGCGGCCTTGGTTGCCTTTGGCTCTCATGTTTTGTCTGCTGTACATGGTTTATGATTTGTACTGCTTTCTTTTTTATTAAATTGACCTGTTTGTTGCAATTTCTGCTCTTTTTTTCTTGCAATCACCGTGTGCTTGGGTATGGGCTCATTGATAAGGAATGGGACCGGCAGACGGACGAGGAGGTAATGCCTGGTTTTCACCGGTAATCTTCATTACTCCGAGTCCTGGTCTTCCTGTCCCATTCCTGAGCCCTTCCCTCCCTCACTGGGGTTTCTTTCTGGTGATTGTTTTTGTCTCTGGGTTTCTTTGGTATTCTCAGGATGTTGTGTGACACACTTACCCCTAAATTCTCACCTGATAGGTGGCGCCATATTGGGGGAAGTGCTAAAAACTCTACTAGGTATAAGGTTTCTGGAGAGCAGACAAGCTGCTCACTGATAAGGAATGGGACGGGAACACCAGGACTCGGAGTAATGAAGATTACCGGTGAGTAACCGGGCTTTAGAATGACAGATGTTTTTACAGTAATTGTATAAAATTGGCATTGAAAGCATTTATCAATGCAAACATGGCAGTTATGCTTCCTTATCTTTTTAAAAAATGTAATCAATGTATGATTGCCAACATGCTATTGGCAGCCCGGTCTCCCAATAAGTTTACAAGTAACCACATTATGAGGCACTCTAAGGGTTATTTGGATCTCCTTTCTCCGCGACTATGATACCCAGAGAAATTCATTTCAAAGACATTAGAGATGCTTAATAAGTGAGTAGCTCACTGCCACTCATTTTCATTTTCACAAAAAAACAGCACTGTTTTCAGCGTGATGTTTATCTTGGTTCTTCCATGGACATAATAGCTCATCTTAGGAAGAGCCTAGCACACCCATGAAATCAATTCACGCACCCAACCCCAGGGGGCCACACCCCTCAGTTTGAAGACCTCTGGTATAGGGTATGTGGTGGAATGGTGTTGTTTTGTTTTGAGCCTACGTTGGAAGTGTTTTGCATGTTGTGTGTGATGAAACTGAGTTGCTGTTGTACTATGGAATGCACTGCATGGTGGTTTGATGGGAGAGGGTATGTGAGAGAAATACTGAAACATATTGGCAGCTGCACTTGCCCAAGTAGATAAGTTAGCAAGATGAAGCTTCATTACTATGAAAACTCTGTGACGCATCTTCCCCCACCTAGATTTCCACATAAGGCCTTAGTTACTTTCTCTCGTGTACTGTCTAAACTTGATTACACCAGTGGCCTCCACCACAGATAATTTTTTATCAACTATGAAAAGACTATATGGATTCAGAACTCTGCTGCCAGACTATTCCTACATGTACAGCCACAAACCCATATTTTCCCTGTTGTGACGGCCATGCATTGGTTACCGGTTGCCAGAAGATCGGCCTTCAAGCTGCTTTATATTACCCACAATGCAATACATGGAACAGGACCACTTTTCATCGGGAATACAATCACAAAATATATATACAACAAAGGAACCTCCACTCCAGATTGGCAACTCGCCCCAAAACCCTAGCATATAAGAAAAAGACCATGGGTGGTACATCTTTCTCTGTTGAAGCAGCCAAACTATGGAATTCATTACCTCCAAACATAAGATCCACGGATAAGTATCTTATCTTCAGAAGACTACTCAAGAGTTGGCTCTTTTCTACATGACCAACATACTCAAAATGCAAAATGTACAGCACATGCCTGTGTATATATGCATGTATAATTTGATTATATGTATGTATTTAAATATCTTTCTTTGTATAAATATACATATATATATATATATATATATATATATATATATATATATATATATATATATATATATATATATATATATACTACTTATGGTTTAAAAATATATAGATATTCTTATAGTTCTGCTTAGCAAATGCATATATTATTAATGGTTAAAATATATTTATTATTTTATACTTAGCATGTATATAGGTCACTGCATAGTTTATATATACATTTTTAGATTATATGCTTATAGGTCTCTTGTTTTATTTTATTTTATCTATCACAATGTGCAAACATGATAACAATTGTATCTAAAAGTGTATCACTATTGAAATGTTGCGGGGGTGTGGCGAATGAGAGATGGAGGGGAGCAGTGCTGAGCCTCAAACAGATGAGCACAATGGAGGTGAGCCGAACAGGGTTTGTGACCACCCAACCCCCCCACCTCTATTCCAGGCCAGACCGCCGCAAATGACGGAGATCGTCCAGCGGGGTGCTGTGAACTCTGAAGGCACACCGCAGGAGTGCTTCTCAGCTATGGGTTAAGACCCTATAGGGTTCATAAGGCAGGAGCACGATGACAGCAGGCAGCAGAGCAGGGATCAAGGAGACTGAAGGGTGGTGCTGGCCCAGAAGACTGGAATGCAGGTTATGAGTGACCTGAGCAGAAAGGGCTGGCATCCATCTGAGGAGACTGACCGGGAAGAAGACCTGGGTAGAGGCCGAAGACCCCACATGCCAGAGTGAGTACGCAAAGGACTTGACCTGTAGGTGAAACAGAGTGACACTGAGGCCCTTGTCAGGAACAGGAGGGAACCCTGATTGGGAGAGATGGGGTCTACAGTGTGGTCGGGACTCGGGCCCAGACCGGGGCCTGTTGAGTAGTAATAGGGGACTACAGCACTACACAGAGAGTCGGTGCTTTGTGGCAGGGGTGGAGCCAGGCCAGGGCGATGGAAGCCCAGGACTATCAAGTACATCCTGATACCTAATTATCCGAGCCAGTGCCGGACAGACAGAGACAGAGGGAACACTGGAGGCATAACAGGCTGAGACGTGGACCATGTTGTTGCCCCTGGCCTGCTCCCCTTTGGTAGTTGGAAGTAGCATTGAAAGTCTAACCGCCTTGGAAACAGAGAATCTGTTGTTACCTGGTGCACCGCCCTGCTGGGTGGCACGTAGGGGAAGGGGAACCCATCATGGGCAAGCTTAGGCTGAAACGGGATATGTGCCTCCGGAAGGGAGGGAGACCCCTCACACATTCAGTGAAACTGGGGCAGAGGAACCAGGGGCTGCTGATCAGTCCCTACACGTGCAACTGGACAAAGTTTTGGCCGCCATAGCGAACACGAAAGCCACATTTCAGCAGGACATTGGAGCCGTGTCTGTCAACCTGGGCCTGTTGCAGGCAGAACACCATAAGTCGGTGGACAGAATGAAGGACGTTGAACAAACAATTGAGGTCCTGCAGCTGGAACAAGCTGCATCATCCCACAAACTGGATGATCTAACTGCAAGAGTGGAGATCCTTGAAAGGCGAGCCAAAGACGCTGAAGAGCGGAACCAACATAACAATATTAGAGTGGTGGGAGTTCCCGAGGGTGTGGAGGACACGGATATGGTGTAGTTCTTGAAGAGTGGCTAAGGAAAACAGTGGCTCTGGGCTTGCTTATGCCCACTCACACCGGGGAAGACCTCTCACCCGTTGGTGGCACGCTTTTTGCACTTCAAAGATCGTGGCATCTTAATACATAACGTTCGTAATAATGGACCATACATAATTGGGAACAGTAAAAGTGTCCATCTTCCCAGACTTCATGGCGAAAGTGCAAGCCCAAAGAGCTTCCTTTCTGGAGGCCAAGAAAGTACTTTATGGAGAGAGCATTTCATACTCATTCTTGTGCCCTGCTATACTATGGGTAACTCTGGATGGGATGACGCCCTTCTACGGTTCCCCAGTTGAACTGCGGGACTGGCTTGAGACTTATCGGACAAGGGCATCAGTGCCGTGGCCTGGAAATGATGCCCCAATAGCAATTAGGCCAAAACGGAAATGGATTAGATGTTCAAGCAGGAGGATCCAGCTGTGGAAACCTTCCTCATCACAGACGGCAAAGGAAAGATTGGCGGCATTAAAGGCGGTTGCATAGGTTGTGGCACCGCGGGTGGAGGGAGGGGGCTCTGGGAAATTTTCAGACCACAAAACTGAGGAATCAGATACTGAGGACTCTGCCCAGAGTGAAATAGTGCTCCCAGTGGTGACCCCGCAGATAGCAGACAACTTGATCTAGCAGCACACCAAAGGGGCTAGTGTTCACCCGGTGGTAAGTAAGGAGTTGTGGATTAACCCCCTCCGGCTAGGACAGAGACACATACAGGTATGAGTAGGGCCTGATACCAGAGGAGATGGGATGGGTCTAAGACATGAAGATTTGAATTACCCTACTTACTAAGGGGCCACCTAGCAGGTAATACCCACCACTTGATGGACTGCTGTCCCTGGCACTGGCTTATGGGGTTGGAGAAGAAGACTGTTTTTTAGCGGTTAGCTCCTTGCACATCCCTGATCAGATAGCCCTTGCTAGGCAACTGGAGGAGGCCATCTTCTTCTGATTTTTCTTTGTTCTTACAGGTTTGGGCGGTCAGCCATTGCAATACTGCCCTGGAGAGGGGGAGTTACTTGTTTGGGATGTTTGGTGGTCTTCTAGTTATTATTACTGCTTCACACTGGGATGGCTGAGAGACCTGGAGTAGTAGGGGAGGAGAATAGGGAGGTCGTATAGAATATTAATGCCTACCATGTAGCAATTGTACCACAAAGTGAAAATATTATCCTGGAATGTGAGAGAGATGGAGTCGGCATCCAGCATCGGATTGACAGGGCGGGCAATCGGGCATTGTGTGAGGTGCCTGAGGCAAAGACAAGATGGTGGACCATTTTTTCAACCTTAGATAAAATCACATTTTCCTGCACTGGCACTTAAAGGCTGCTGTAGCCTTAGAGCGAAGATCACAGCTCGTTATAATCAAGTACCGAGAATGGCTGGCTCATTGTCCTGTGCAGTAGGACAATGTGCCAAACTGAGCATTCACAGCATGTGATGGGTCCTCTCTCATCCAGATTCTCTCAGAGTGACAGTGAGGCCACTGGGAGTGGCTATGCTCTTTTTGAGCATCACAGTCAGCTCTAATATTACCCGGGATAAAGTGAAAAGGTGCTGTGCAGGGTGAAAGATAAAGTGTGACGGCCATCTAAAAGGTTCTCCTTTCTTTTCCAGCAGCAGCCCTCTGCCACCTTGTTATCCGAGAAAGACTCCGGTTCACCACTGAGCATGAGAGGTGTACACAGCAAGTAAGAAAGGAGTATAGAGCGAATAAAAGGCATTTGAGTGAATTCTTGTAGCTTTTCCATATTCAGATCAATTCTCTACCCACAAAACAAAAGACATTAAGTAGGAAGTTGTATGCAAACCCCAAAGACATCACTTTTGAAAGAGGCTGCTGAATGACAAACAAAGGAGGAAGACCCCTGGTTCCTTGAGGGTAAACTGAGGCCTCCAGACATAAAGAATGTCCATGGGTCTCTGACTGATGGCCTGATATAATACAGGATATTCAGAGAACTTTGAGGGAAGCACAGAATAGGGGACCAATAGGTGGATAACACATTCAGGCACCCAAAGTAGAGAAATGTATATGCCTGAAGATCGGGTGAGGAGACCTGCGGGTGAGTTGCAGTAGAATAATGGTATGTCTAGTAGTGCATCTAGTCTTGGCCAATGCTGCCAACCCCATGAGCTAAGAACGCGTAATTTATCAGTGATTACTCCCAAAATTACTCCAGATACTAAGCAATGTTTCCTGAAAGGTCATTATCAGCAAATGTGGGTCACTTTTTCTTTCGGTGCCCGGGCCTAATTGTGTTCCCACTCCAACCCTGGTGGCATCCAAGTGCCACAAAATAAATAGTTACCTCATATGTAGAGGGGCACATATAGCTATGCTACAAGAGATGCACCTCACACTCGAAGATGGGACACGACTACGACGTAAATGGCGTGGTCAGCTATACACCACTGCTTATTTGACATTCTCGAGGGGGACACTAATGTGGATCAGAGCTGCTACCCCCTTTAAGGTAGATCATTCCATCATAGACCCAGAGGGCTGATAAGTCTTAGTACAGGGAAAAATATTGGGCTGACTAATTCTACCCAAAGAATACCTGTGCTAGAGTGACTAACATGACAGGCTTGTGGCTTGTTGTTCCTATGCTCTACCAGCCTTTCAGAGGTGACCGCCTGTTCCAAATCTTCAGCCTGTGTGTTGCACAGATGTCTTTGCAGTGTGCCCGTTCATGTGCACTCCATCCTTCCATTATCAGCAGGCTGGTCGGGTTTCTGATGCAGGAATAACCCAGTTCCAAGCACCCAGGCAAGAACGGCACATTGGAGCCCTTGACAAATCTCCAAGGGAACCGTGCCAGACTTTTCTAGATGCACATACCATCCAACCCAAGGCTTGCCACACATTGTCTCAATCCTTGCTTGCACCCCTCTGCTCTAGCATACCTGGACTGCATCGGCTTCCAAAATCATGCTGTACCAAACACCACCACTACTGTACATAATCATTGCAATCTCACCAGCGAACAATCATACTCCTACAGCATACCCTAATCTGCACCCTCACACACACTGCACCCTCACACCCTGCACCGTCACACACTGCACCCTCACACACTGCACCCTCACACACACTTCACCCTCACACACCGCACCCTCACACACACCGCACCCTCACACACACTGCACCCTCACACACACCGCACCCTCACACACTGCACACACTGCACCCTCACACCGCACCCTCACACACCGCAACCACACACACCGCACCCACACACACCGCACCCACACACACTGCACCCACACACACTGCACCCTCACACACACTGCACCCTCACACACACTGCACCCTCACACACACTGCACCCTCACACACTGCACCCTCACACACTGCACCATCATACTCTGTACCCTCACACTCCGCACCATCACACACTGTGCAATGGAACATACACTCCAAATACCACTCAGTGCCACATAATTACACGCCACATAATTACACTGCACTCAATGCAACATACACTCCAAATACCACTCAGTGCCACATAATTACACGCCACATAATTACACTGCACTCAATGCAACATACACTCCAAATACCACTCAGTGCCACATAATTACACGCCACATAATTACACAGCACTCAATGCAACATACACTCCAAATACCGCTCAGTGCAACATAGTTATATGCAACATAATTACACTGCACTCAATGCAACATACACTCCATAAACCACTCAGTGCCACATAATTACACTCTACTGAATGCAACACACACTCCACACAATACCACTCAGTGCCACATAATTATATGCTACATAATTACACTGCGCTCAACGCAACATACACTCCAAATACCACTCAGTGCCACATAATTACACGCTACAAAATTACACTGCACTCAATGCAACATACATTCCAAATACGACTCAGTGCCACATAATTACACTCCACATAATTACACAGCACTCAATGCAACATACACTCCAAACAATACCACTCAGTGCCATATAACTATATGCTACATAATTACACTGCACTCAATGCAACATACACTCCAAATACCACTAAGTGCCACATAATTACACACCGCAAAATCACACTCTACTGAATACAACATACACTCCCCATATTACTACTCAGTGCCACATAATTACACGCCACATAATTACACTCTTCTCAATGCAACGTAAATACACTTCACATAATACCACTCAGTGCCATATAATTACACACCTCATACTTACACTCTACTCAATGCAACACAAAAACACTTTATCTATCTGTTTATCTATCTACCGCCCTCACTCTATCTGTCTATCTATCGCACTCACTCTATCTATCGCCATCACTCTATCTATCTATCACCATCTCACTATCTATCTGTCTATCTATCGCCCTCACTCTATCTATCTATCTATCTATCTATCTATCTATCTATCTATCTATCTATCTATCTATCTATCTATCTATCTATCTATCTATCTATCTATCTATCTATCTATCTATCTATCTATCTATCTATCTATCTATCTATCTATCTATCGCCCTCCCTCTATCTATCTATCGCCCTCACTATCTATCGCCCTCCCTCTATCTATCGCCCTCACTATATCTGTCTGTCGCACTCACTCTATCTATCGCATCACCACAGCATCACTCAGCACCACCACAGCATCACTCAGGGGCATCACAACATCACTATGCGCTACCACAGCATCACTAAACGCCACAGCTTCACTCGTCGCCACCACAACATCACTCAGCAACCATTCAACAACAACTGGTTCAAATATGTTCTCTCAATGGTTCAAGCTTTATTACAAATGTCACAAAAAGATGTTAATATTTCACTTCTGTTCTTGGATTTTCGTCACAATAAAATACAATGAACATAATCTTCACAAAAGTTATTTACAAAAGCTATTGCCATTATAAAATAATAACTTTTATTTAAGTATTAATTATTAAAAAAATGTAAAGCCATTTTTATTTGTAATATCAATACATCTAAGTCACGAAAATACAACACATATTGCATTACAAATGCTATAGGTGTCACATTTGGGAAAGTTAAAACTATTGGCATTGTTAATGACAAAGCTATTAATTTCGCTATTTTCAAAACCAACACATAAATAAAAAATTTGTCATTTACAATACCAATAGCTCAAACTTTCCTAATGCGAGACCTATTGCATTGCAAATGCTTGTTTCTACATGCAGCACACCAATTAGTTACAGATTTGATAGCCTACGGCTGCCGTTCTCCTGGCTAGCGGACGTAATTTAACATGCATGCGAGACATGCGCGCTGCGATCATTAAAAATAGCTGGCCTTCCAACGCGCACAACTGGAAAGGAGCCGCATGGATAGGAGCCTTCGCTCTCTACCGCATGAACTCGTAACCAGGTAACAGTGGTTCAGAGTGTATGAAGCGATTGGTTCTGACCTCGCAGTTTTGTGATGAATCACACCATGACCCTTTGTATTTTAGTATTGATTTGGGCCTTTTCTATTTTATGGATCTAGATTACTTTTGCAATTGATTCGCCTCTTAGGACCCGAACTGGAGGACAAGTGAACACCCAGTTCTCATTTCCTTTGGAACCAGGCATGGAGCAACAGGTTAACTCCTGAGTGTGCTGATAAGTCTATAGCTCTTGGGCTTCTACATTTAGACTCCCACCTTCCGCCTTTATGTCTTTTATGTTGTGACACATTTATATTTACAGAATACCCGCTCATTTGCCCTGATCTATTAATTATCCAAGAACTACCCACGTGTTGGACTGACCCTGACTGCCTCTACAGGCGCCTGTAATGGTCAGTGACGATATACAATTAATATACTGGCACATGCATCAACCAAAATTGCCCTCGGTAAAATAGTGAATTGGTAAAACAGCCCTTTACTGAACTGAAAACCTGATTTCCCAATGGATCAACCCCAATTCTGAATAAAATAAAGAATCGCAAATAAACCCACATGCTAAAATACTGAATCGCAAAATAGCGATTTGTTAATACCGAGAAATGCATTAGCTCTCGGTAATAGCGAATTGCAATAAAAAATCGCAAGGGAATGCATCAAAAATCTCTAATACCGAAAATCCCCAAAATCGTTATTTAGCATAAGCAGAATAAGGGGAATCTCAAACAGGAGGTAAAGTTGGTGAAAGGACAAAAATAAAATCCCAACAGGTGGATACAATCAGAAACCCTTCAAATATGCCACTTGAGACCCTGTATGTTATCCAAAATGGCTGCCCTCTACGTGCTTACTAGGAGGATGGGAATCAATGCACCTGCACAGCGCAGGAGAAGGATCCAGGAGAGGGTATTCAGGTTGCGCATCACATTTCTGGGCCAGAATGATGACGAAATCTATGACAAGTACAGACTTAATCGTTCCATGATCATGCGCCTAATTGCTGACCTGGAACCACTACTGCAGCACCCGACCCGTAGGACCAATGCCCTCCCTGCGCACGTCCAGGTCCTATGCAGCCTGCACCTGCTGGCGTCCGGAGGTTTCCATGGGGTTGTAGCGGTTGCTGGAGGCATATCGCAAAGCGCACTTTCACGCTTCTTCTGAAAATTCCTAGATGCCATGCTGACATTGATACATACCCACATCACCTTCCCCACAACTCCACAGCAGTTGAACCGGACCAAACATGACTTCTACCAGGTGGCACAATTTCCCCATGTCATAGGATGCATTGACTGCACGCATGTCCCCATCTGTCCCCCTCAGCCAACGAATACATATTCCGTAACCGGAGGTCCTATCACTCTATAAACGTGCAGGTCGTGTGCAATGCCAAGCACATCATTACGGACATTGTAGCGCAATTTCCTGGGAGCACACACGACACCTACATATTCAGACACAGTGGCATCAACAGGTGTCTGCTCAACGGTGAATTTGGAGAGGGACACCTACTAGGTACATACTTATACCTAATTTCCTAACGCCATCATCACATATGTAATTGTATTCATGTCGCTAACCCTTTGCTCCCCACCCTGCAGGCGACAGTGCATACGCCTTGCGCGAATATCTCCTCACTCCCTACCTCAACCCAGCAACACCTCAGGAGTAGTGCTAGAATGCAGCACACAACAGTACCAGGAACGTGGTAGAGCGGACCTATGGTATCCTTAAGAGTCGCTTCAGGATCCTGCACAAGACAGGAGGTGCATTGAAGTATAACTCTGCAACCTGCTGCAGGATAATAGCAGTGTGTGCCATGCTGCACAACATTGCCACAAGAAGGGGGATACCAATTGAGGTGAACGGAGATGACAACTTTCATGATGAACAAACCCCCCCACAACACCGACAGGCCCACGAGCGAAACACAGCTGAAGGTGAAAGGAGGTGGACATACATCACACAACATCACTTCAGAGACAGGTAAGAATGAGCCATCACTACATTTTCTGTTGTGCAAATGTTTAATACACATGAGCACTTGTCAAGTGAATATGATTAGTACGTCAAAATGATGCTGACTCAACACATAGTGAGAGATACATATCCGTTGGCATCACAGGAGTATCTTGACGATATGTAGGTGGCCCATGGTTACATCACCATGGCCAAATAGCTGGTAGTACATGTTTACTTGCGCCTTGCACGTACCCCCAGCATCCTGTGGCGTGACTCCTCTACATCACCACGATGTGTGTCGGTGGCTGTAGAGCTGCGTGAACTGCACCTCCTATCACTGGTCTTCGGCACAGAGACGCTCTATGCCGCCTCACTCCCCTCCTACACTCCCAAGTTGCTGCCACTGAATGTGCCAGACTGCAGATGTTCTACTGCAGTGGTCACCTGGCCTAAGGCCTTGTCCACATCACCGCAATAATGACCCAGGTCTATCTGCATTGACACTGATCTGCGTGCCAATACAGCTGTGCTGTTGCTGAGCTTTGTGATGGCCCAAGTCGAGGCATTTGACTGGAGCAAGTTCTGATGATGCCTCCTGCGCTCGCTGTGTTGCCCTGCTTGGACGGCACGGGTTAGCTCTTATAGGCACTGCTTTATGTCTCTATTCCCCTCTGCTATGACTGTGGTCAGTTGACGCACAGTGTCTGTCACTGTGCATATGTTGCTTACCAGTTTGGAGATGTTCATGTTCATTGTTCCCATGTGTCTCCCCTGCAGGTGCTGAACATGCAGCATCTGGGACTCTACCCCATTGTAGCCGTGTGTAGGCTGTCTTCCCAGGGGCCTGCGCCGCTGTCTGACTCGGCCACGTGCTGGTGTTGGAGCTGGCGGAGTGACATAGGACTGGCGGGGAACACTTGTGGGTGCTGGGCTCTGCTCCGTCTCCATTACCTGCAGGGAGGGGACATGTGCCCTGCGTCTCGGTGGTGTTGTCAGTGGTGATGGTGATGGTGATGGTAATAATGTCGTTAGTGGTGGTGGTGTGGATTGACGTCCCTGGGGAGTCTCTCCATCGTTCCCTCCCAGTGTTTCGGAGGCGTCCGCTGTCATCAGAGTCCACGGGAGATGCATCTTTGTGTGAAACAGTGCATTGTTATTTTTATTACTAAATGTATCTGCTAATCATATTGCATACTTTGTACTTAAGAAATTACACATATACACAGACTGTTAGACCTGTGCTGCTGGTGTCATTTCTTACACATTGGGGATCAATCATGCACACTTGGATGACATGACTACAACTCCCATGATGCAACACTTCTGGGAGGGTATATGTGTTAGGCACTTCTTCCTGTACACTGTGATAAGCCTGGGGGGGATGGGCATGGGTATGCAACATGCAGCGTATCAGCACAGGCATGCATCTTACCTTCTTCCATGCTACCTGCGCAGGAAGTGTCCATTTGAGTAACTCCCACAACTACTCGGGCTCAATGGTCCCCTCGACGAGTTCCTCCAGGGCTGTGTCGGGAGTTACTCTGGATGTCCCCCCTCCTGTGGCAGCTGCATCCTTCACCCTTTCAGCGATTCTCTCCTTTGCCTTTTTTCTGAGATCATACCACCTCTTCTTAAGATCGTCTATGCTGCGGTGCGTGACTCCGACCGCATTCACCTTCTCCTTGATGCGCATCCAGATCTTGCGCTTCTCCGCCTCAGGCACCTTGAGTGACAGCTTTCCAAACAGCTTGTCATGCTTGCTGCTCACCCCCTCAATCAAAAGTTCCAGTTCCTTGTCAGAGAACTTTCTCTTCCTCTTTCTGGGCATGTCTGAGATTTGGGATGCATCCTTGTCCATCCTGGATTGCTGTGGTGTTGCTGGTTTGTGAGAGTTGAGCATCTCTGCTCAGCTCCTGTGCTCTGCATCCTTCTCTGAGCTCCTCAGGGCACTGAATGAAGCATGGGCTGGATGACTTCCTGGTTGTGATGTTATCAACCTGCTTCCAAAGCGACCCGTTTTTTGCGATTTTGCTAATACCGAATCGGTATTTGCTAATTCGGTATTTGCTATTCTTTATTGTGCGTTCTTGCTATTGTGCTTTCGGTATTTTTTAGCGATTTTTACCGAATCGGTAAAAAATACCGACTCTGTTGATGCATCGCGTAAAACGAATCCTACTTTGTGATTCCTTATTTATCGCTAATAAGGACTTGTTTTTCCGAATTTTCATGCATAGGCCCATAAGTTTCTATGATATATCTCTCACACCAGGATGTCCCTTCTATGTCCTGATGAAGACCCGCATGCAGAAGTTCCAAGTCACTCTCTTCTCCTAAGTCGGGTCGAAACGTCGACACCTCTCACCCTCTGGCTTGGAATACAATATATCTGCCCTTCCCACAATTTGATGATGCATTCTAATTAAAAAGCATAATTCAGAAGAGAAGACATGGAAGAATACAATTAAAAGTTTTTTGTTGACAGGCCCAAGAACACTGGTTTACTCTTTGCAGCATCATTGTAACCAGTGTAGAACTAGGAAACCATGATATTGAAATTGTTTTCTTTCTGAAATTTTCCTTTCTTCCCTCACCTCTCACATGAGAACTTTCCTTGCACTTCTCCCATCTTTTGACAGCCGTTGGAATGTTATATTGAAATGCAATTTTAATAACAAATATATAAAGAAGATTTTGCCACTCAAATTTATTTGTTATGTCTTTCTCTCTGGTGTATGGTTGAAGAGTATTTTTGTGTCTTGGTAAAGTAATAAGAAAAAACCTTTTCTGTGACTCAATCAATTAATTTAAAGAGTCTTTTTGCCTCTTTGGTCCCCAAAGAGTTTACGTCAGGACCAATTGTTGTTCTTACCGTAATATACCCAGATCCTCTGAGGTATTCTGCGTTACCCCATTAGTTTGTAATGGAGGCCTGAGATCAGCATGACGGATGCTGTATACACATTGTAATAAACTATGTTCAGTAAGATGCAAGGCCTATTTCAAAACAGTGTACCATTCGCTGCACAATTACACTGTGGATATTTATGTTGTTTTTATGTTGTTTGAATTGGCCGCACAATGGGGTATCGGACAGAATGGCTAATATGGTGGGAATTTGGCCTATTTCATTATACATGGCAGCACAACCAAAACATACAAGGAGAGACAATTTATAATACACCCCCCACTGATTTAGACCATCTGGTTTTTAAGAACTATTTATTTATTTATTTTTTAAACTTATAAAGCGCGCAAATGCCCTAGGGCGTCTCGGCGCTGCGGACAGTGGGAGAGTCATAAGCAGATTATTGATTAAGCAGCCAGGTCTTTATTTTTCTTCTGAAGGCTAACAAAGATTAAGAGGATCTGATCTCCAGCGGGAGAGAATTCCAGAGTTTTGCGACCGTGACAACGAAACGCCGATCACCCCAAGAGACAGTTTTAGTAGGAGGCACTGACAGAAGAAATGCATTGGAGGATCGAAGTGGCCTGTTGGGAGTGTGGATGGCTAGGCATTTTATTAGGAACTCGGGGCCTAGATTACGGGAGGCAATGCATAATGCCTTGAATTTAATTTGGTTCCTCACCGGGAGCCAGTGGTATCTTTTGATGACGTGTGAAATAGGCTTAAATTTTGGGGTTCCTGACAGCATTCTGGTTGCTGCATTCTGGACATATTGCAGTTTTTGAATAACCCTTTTCTGTGCATTGGAAAACAGTCCATGACAGTAATCCAAGGATGACATCACCAATGCACCGACCAAGGTCCTACCTGTAATAGGAGGGAGATATGGTAAGATCTTTTTAATTATTTGAAGTTTATGGAATGAGGCTGAGACGACTGCATTAGCGTGTGGTACAAAAGTCAGTTTGTCGTCAAATATTATGCCTAGGTTCTTGACCTTGGTGATAAGGTTCGGTGGGGGACCGAGGGCCGATGGCCACCAGGAGCTGGACCAGATGGGGGACAGCTTACCAAAAATCATAACCTCCATTTTGTCGGAGTTTAGTTTGAGACAATTGCTGGCCATCCAACTACTGATTGTAGGAGAGAGGGGTCTGCAATCCTATGGTCACCCCAGATGTTTGCTTTTTGCTTCACTGGTTTACGACTTTCCCTGGCTGTGGGCCTGCTAATCAGACCCACAGCCTAGCTGTTCTCTCTCTAAATTGACAACCATGTACTTTAGGTGCATTTACCAATTGGTACTGGGCCACCTTATCAGTCCCTGTACAGTATACCTTAGGTATCCAGGGCATAGGTGTACCCAGGGCCTATCAGGGGCTGAAGCATGTATTATGCCACCCCTAGCTGGCCATCTAAAACTGACAAAACTGGCTGCATGACAGCTGGGGCAAGGTGGTGTAATCACCCTTTGCTATAGATATAGTATACCTATATCTAACCCTAAAATAGACACATATCCTCCTATCAGTCACTCCTATGGCAGGCCTTAACAATCCTGAAGGCAGAGTGCTTGGAATTATGTGAGATGGTGCTCTGGCATAAGCGGAGCCCGTCTGCAGCTTGCGGAACCAAGTCCTAATAGCTGTTCCATGATAACGCTATACCATATACTCTTAAGTGCTTTATCAACCTCGCGGTTGAATGCTAACTCTGGTATAACATTATCAAAACATGTCGAGTAAGGTGTCATACGAATTGGAATACTACCCCCTCGCCAATTCTGGCGACGGGGGTAGCATTCCACCCTTCTAGAGGGACATGACATGTATGTAACTGTGAACCCCGGTTAAAGTTAACTCGAGCCTTGGCATCACAAAATGGATGCTGCCACCACAGACACAAGTCTGACCCCCTGCTGCTGGGAGTCCTTCCAGCGAGGGCGGCTTGGACAAAGGGTTTCCTACCTGGGGAGGTGCTAGCACCACCCCAGACAGGATTTTGTGTATTGGGTAGGATAGGCCTGAAAGGAATGAGACCTGCCTGCGGCACACAAGGTGCCCTGTGCATACACCGGTTCAAACCAGTTGCTGGGGCACTCCAGCCCCAGCGGGGAACCGGACAAAGGATAGGGGGTGTAACCACCCCCCTTCCTGGTCCCACCCAGGGGAGGGACCTAGTCAGTAGTGCAGCCCCCTTTAGCAGGATAAAGGTAGGAGCTGGTCCCATTCCAAATTAGATTAATCCTGAACTACTCTACAAGAAGAAACTCTGGATTTCGACGTTCTGCTCCACAGAAGACTGAAGAAATCTCCCTTGTGGGCAAGGAGTGTCCACCCTGCAACTGCAGGCACCATCAAGCGTCCAGCGGCTTCCCTTTGTCGTCTTCCCTCGAGGATCCAGACTTCAGAGCCCGACGAGACCCGGATTCCCAGACCTCTCCGACCTCAACTCACATCTGCAGCAGAGCTGAGATCCGTGGGTGCGACGAGACACGTGGGACCGGCCATCTTGAAAGAAACTGCACTTCGCTTCCAGCACGACTCCTGAGGTAAACTCGACCAAGTGCTTTGGGGATTGAGAAGCCCCAGCCCCGAGCAGCTCCTGCACCGAAGATCAACCCTCCAGCCTCCACGAGATCTGCGTGGGGCCCTTCTGCTTGTCTGCTGCTCGACGCGTTGTCTGGTCACTTGCCAGTTGGCTAGTGGCCTCCTAGACGATGAACCTTTGAATCTTTGCTGCTGGTCTGGTTGCTCCAGACTGGCCCTGGCTCCCTTCCAAAAGAGGGGCACCCCGGACTCTCCTAGTCCGCACCAGACGCTTTCTCCACTCACCGCGTGGGTTGCCTTTGCCAAGGCCTGTTGACGCCGATTCCGGATCCAACACCGCCGACAGCGAGAGCCTGCGTGGGACAGCTCGTGCCTCCATGCTGGTCATCGAAGACACCTCCTGGTCCATGTGGCTGCAGAGTCAAGCGTCCACTCTTCACCTGATCGCGATGACAACATCTGGTTCCTTCCTGGTTCCACTCCAGTCACTGGCTAGTGACTTTGAACATTGTCCCCTCTGCTTTCAGGTCCTCTTCTTCACCGATCCACCCTTGGATCGCACCGGACATCTTCCTCCTGGTCGCCTGCAGCATCTTTTCTTTCAGGCTCCATTGACTTCAACGCGAGAACCCGACACACTTTGACACCTATGCACCTGCAGCCCGTGGGTGAGGTAACGAGAGCATTCGGTGCTCAAGGGTAGTTTAACTGTCCTAGTGTCCAGTTCCACAGTCGTTTTAGTCCTAACTAGTCAGGATTGTCCGTACTTACCTTTTACTTGAACTGTACTGTACCATAGACGTTGTTACGCATCTCGCGTGTGAGTTCACACTCTGCACACGCGTCCCGTGGGCCTCCTATTACTTACCTAAGGTGAAGATAGCGTAGTCCTAGCGAACCTCCAGCCTCTAGACAGCTCCATTTCTTTTATCGACCTTCACATTCCATTTACTTAGTATATGGTTTGCCGTGCCCCTAGGGCACCATTGTAATTTTGTGCAACTTATCGTATTTTTCTTAAGAGATTGTCATGTGCTTAGCCCTCTGACCTCATAAAGAGTTCAGACGTGTTGTTGTTAATAAATATACTGTTTATTTTCATAACAACCTGTGTGGTGTCCTTTCATCTGGTATTCAAGGGGTTATATTGTGGTAAAACAGCTGGCTTCACATGCCAAAAGAGTTTAGCCTAAGACTGCTTTGTCCATGCTACCATTAGGATAGCTGGTCTATAAGGTTGACTTACAACCAATCACCATAAGGGTTGTTTGGACTGATACAAGGTGATCACTAGAACTAGTGAGCATCATATATCAGGCCAACTTCTCACATTGGTGTGCAGCGTTTGGGATTTGAGCTTGCTGTTGTTTTTACCACATATAATCTTGAAATATCATTTGAAAGATCACATAAGGTACTCTAGGTACATATAACAAGCTTAGAAATACTCTGAGTTCTACTGAACCAGCTGTTGTAGTAGAAAGGGCCTAGCACACCCTGACTACAACTCTTAGCAAGGGATCAGTAGGAAAACCCATAGTGTAGGTAGGTGCATCACTTACACCTCACTAGAAAGCATGTCTACCCATGGAGAGACTTCAGAGACTCCCCTAGTGGTTAGTGACCCTCCACAGGTCCTTTCCAGATATGCAGCTCTCAGTTTCCAGGAGATGAGACAATTGTGTACCTCCAGGAAATTGAAACAGGGTTCTAACCCTACCACTCCTTTTCTGTTAGGTCTCTTAGAGACATATGATGCCAGAAGGGCTGCTGACACAGACCCCTCTAATCCAGATAGGAGCATGCCCCCTTAGAAGGTACTCGTGGTGATCCAGACCTCCCTGAAACAGCGAATGTAGATGAGGAGGAGGAGGAGGAGGAATCATCTGGGGATGAGGCAGACAAAGGCCCTGTAGTAGTCAGCAGACTCACCAGGACCAACGTAGACTTACTTATGGATAGTATATGGGGACCCCCAGTGCTGTCCATGAGCAGGCCTAACCTTGGGGTCAGAAGAGATAGGTCTCATTCTAGGGGCTCCAATAGATCTGTGCACTCTCATGCATCTGCTCAGAGGAAGATGACTTCCCCTCAGAGGAGAGAGCATGAAGCAAAGATGAGGGAAGCTAATCTGAGGATCCAGAGGGAAGAACTTGCCCTTGCCAAAGAAAAGCTTGCCTTTGCTAGAGAGCAACAGTTAAGTGGGGTAGTCCCCACTGGTGGCAGCAATATCCATAGGGATAGAGAAATGGGTTTTGATACTAGAAACCTGAGTAAAATAGTGCCCTCCTATAAGACAGGAGATGATATCCACAAGTGGATAACTGCTTTGGAGAGAGCCTGCAAAGTACAGCAGGTACCCCAGAGTCAGCGGGCAGCTATATTGTGGCTCTCCTTTGAAGGTAAAGGTAGAGACAAGCTCCTCACTGTTAGAGATGAGGATGCTAATGATTACCAAGTCTTGAAACCTGCTCTGATTGATGGGTTTGGCTTAACCACTGAACAGTACAGGTTAATGTTCAGAGATACCCAGAAAACTCAGGCTCAAGATTGGACTGACTTTGTTGATTGTGCCACTAAGGCTTTGGATGGCTGGTTACTGGGAAGTAAAGTTACTGATTACACAGGATTGTATAATCTAATTATGAGAGAGCAAATCTTAAATAATGGTCAGAACCAGTTGTTGCATCAGCACTTGATTGACTCAGACTGACCTCTCCCCAAGAATTGGGAAAGAAGGCAGATAGATGGGTCAGGACAAGGGTCAAGCAGCCGAACCAGAACCAGGGTGGTGGCCAGAAGAAAGCAGACCAGAAGGGTAATGAGAATAAGCAAAATGACCAGAAGTCTTCAACAGGGCCCCAACAACCTAAGGAGGGTGGGTCCCAAACTTCCCAAAAGATGTTGGAATTGGGAGTCATTGAACCCTCAGAGAGCCCTTGGGCTAGTCCTGTGGTTCTAGTGCCTAAACCTCACACCCAGGATGGTAAGAGAGAGATGAGGTTTTGCGTAGACTACAGGGGTCTCAATGCTGTCACTAAGACAGATGCCCATCCAATACATAGGGCAGATGAACTGATAGACAAGTTGGCTTCTGCAACTTTCTTAAGTACATTTGACCTAACAGCTGGTTATTGGCAGATCAGGTTAGCTGAGGATGCCAAGGCAAAAACAGCATTTTCTACCCCAGGAGGTCATTACCAATTTGTGGTGATGCCCTTTGGTTTGAAAAATGTACCTGCCACTTTTCAAAGGTTGGTGAACAAAGTTCTCACTGGGTTGGATGACTTCTGTGCAGCATATCTAGATGATATTGCTGTCTTTAGCTCCACCTGGGAGGATCACCTGATCCACCTGAGGAAAGTTTTGGAGGCCCTGCAAAAGGCAGGCCTCACAATCAAGGCTACTAAGTGCCAGATAGGGCAGAGTCAGGTTGTGTACCTGGGCCACCTTGTGGGTGGAGGCCAGGTTCAACCATTGGAGAGCAAGATACAGGCCATAAAGGACTGGGCTCCTCCAACCACCCAGACACAGGTCAGAGCTTTCTTGGGCCTGTCTGGTTACTATAGGAAGTTTGTCAAGAATTATGGGTCCATTGTGACACAACTTAATTATCTGACAAGCAAGAAAATGCCAAAAAAAGTTCAGTGGACAGTTAGCTGTCAGAAGGCATTTGATGACCTAAAGCAGGCCATGTGTACTGCACCTATTCTCAAGAGTCCTGACTACTTCAAAACCTTCATTGTCCAAACAGATGCATCTGAGTTGGGTGTGGGAGCTGTTCTATCTCAACTGAATATTGATGGTCATGACCAGCCCATTGCTTTTAAAAGCAGAAGGCTGACCCCTAGAGAGAAACGTTGGTCAGCTATTGAGGAGGAGGCCTTTGCTGTGGTTTGGGCCCTGAAGAAGTTGAGGCCATACTTGTTTGGAACTCACTTCAAGATTCAGGCCGACCATAAGCCCCTCTTATGGCTAACTCAGATGAAGGGTGAAAACCCCAAACTTCTTAGGATGGTCTCTCCAGGTATTTCCACTTAGAACAGGAAGACTCACCTGGCCAAGGTTAGTTTAATGTCCCTAAGTTTGGGGGGGTTATGTAGGAGAGTGGGGTCTGCAATCCTATATTCACCCCAGATTTTTGCTTTTTGCTTCACTGGTTTACGACTTTCCCTGGCTGTGGGCCTGCTAATCAGACCCACAGCCTAGCTGTTCTCACTCTAAATTGACAACCATGTACTTTAGGTGCATTTACCAATTGGTACTGGGCCACCTTATCAGTCCCTGTACAGTATACCTTAGGTATCCAGGGCATAGGTGTACCCAGGGCCTACCAGGGGCTGAAGCATGTATTATGCCACCCCTGGCTGGCCATCTAAAACTGACACAACTGGCTGCATGACAGCTGGGGCAAGGTGGTGTAATCACCCTTTGCTATAGATATAGTATACCTATATCTAACCCTAAAATGGACACATATCCTCCTATCAGTCACTCCTATGGCAGGCCTTAACAATCCTGAAGGCAGAGTGCTTGGAATTATGTGAGATGGTGCTCTGGCATGAGCTGAGCCCGTCTGCAGCTTGCAGAACCAAGTCCTAATAGCTGTTCCATGATAACGCTATACCATATACTCTTAAGTGCATTATCAACCTCGCGGTTGAATGCTAACTCTGGTATAACATTATCAAAATATGTCGAGTAAGGTGTCATACGAATTGGAATACTATCCCCTCGCCAATTCTGGCGACGGGGGTAGCATTCCACCCTTCTAGAGGGACACGACATGTATGTAACTGTGAACCCCGGTTAAAGTTAACTTGAGCCTTGGCATCACAAAATGGATGCTGCCACCACAGACACAAGTCTGACCTCCTGCTGCTGGGAGTCCTTCCAGCGAGGGCAGCTTGGACAAAGGGTTTCCTGCCTTGGGAGGTGCTAGCAACACCCCAGACAGGATTTTGTGTATTGGGTAGGATAGGCCTGAAAGGACTGAGACATGTCTGGGGCACACAAGGTGCCCTGTGCATACACCGGTTCAAACCAGTTGCTGGGGCACTCCAGCCCCAGCGGGGAACCGGACAAAGGATAGGGGGTGTAACCACCCCCCTTCCTGGTCCCACCCAGGGGAGGGACCTAGTCAGTAGTGCAGCCCCCTTTAGCAGGATAAAGGTAGGAGCTGGTCCCATTCCAAATTAGATTAATCCTGAACTACTCTACAAGAAGAAACTCTGGATTTCGACGTTCTGCTCCACAGAAGACTGAAGAAATCTCCCTTGTGGGCAAGGAGTGTCCACCCTGCAACTGCAGGCACCATCAAGCGTCCAGCGGCTTCCCTTTGTCGTCTTCCCTCGAGGATCCAGACTTCAGAGCCCGACGAGACCCGGATTCCCAGACCTCTCCGACCTCAACTCACATCTGCAGCACAGCTGAGATCCGTGGGTGCGACAAGACACGTGGGACCGGCCATCTTGAAAGAAACTGCACTTCGCTTCCAGCACGACTCCCGAGGTAAACTCGACCAAGTGCTTTGGGGATTGAGAAGCCCCAGCACCGAGCAGCTCCTGCACCGAAGATCAGCCCTCCAGCCTCCACGAGATCTGCGTGGGGCCCTTCTGCTTGTCTGCTGCTCGACGCGTTGTCTGGTCACTTGCCGGTTGGCTAGTGGCCTCCCAGACTACAAACCTTTGAATCTTTGCTGCTGGTCTGGTTGCTCCAGACTGGCCCTGGCTCCCTTCCAAAAGAGGGGCACCCCGGACTCTCCTAGTCCGCACCAGACGCTTTCTCCACTCACCGCGTGGGTTGCCTTTGCCAAGGCCTGTTGACGCCGATTCCGGATCCAACACCGCCGACAGCGAGAGCCTGCGTGGGACCGCTCGTGCCTCCATCCCGGTTGTCAAAGACACCTCCTGGTCCACGTGGCTGCAGAGTCAAGCGTCCACTCTTCACCTGATTGCGACGACGACATCTGGTTCCTTCCTGGTTCCACTCCAGTCATTGGCTAGTGACTTTGAACATTGTCCCCTCTGCTTTCAGGTCCTCTTCTTCACCGATGCACCCTTGGATCGCACCGGACATTTTCCTCCTGGTCGCCTGCAGCATCTTTTCTTTCAGGCTCCATTGACTTCAACGCGAGAACCCAACACACTTTGACACCTATGCACCCGCAGCCCGTGGGTGAGGTAACGAGAGCATTTCGGTGCTCAAGGGTAGTTTAACTGTCCTAGTGTCCAGTTCCACAGTTGTTTTAGTCCTAACTAGTCAGGATTGTCCGTACTTACCTTTTACTTAAACTGTACTGTCCATAGACGTTGTTGCGCATCTCGCATGTGAGTTTACACTCTGCACACGCGTCCCGTGGGCCTCCTATTACTTACCTAAGGTGAAGATAGCGTAATCCTAGCGAGCCTCCAGCCTCTGGACAGCTCCATTCCTTTTATCGACCTTCACATTCCATTTACTTAGTATATGGTTTGCCGTGCCCCTAGGGCACCATTGTAATTTTGTGCAACTTATCGTATTTTTCTTAAGAGATTGTCATGTGCTTAGCCCTCTGACCTCATAAAGAGTTCAGAGGTGTTGTTATTAATAAATATACTGTTTATTTTCATAACAACCTATGTGGTGTCCTTTCATCTGGTATTCAAGGGGTTATATTATGGTAAAACAGCTGGCTTCACATGCCAAAAGAGTTTAGCCTAAGACTGCTTTGTCCATGCCACCATTAGGATAGCTGGTCTATAAGGTTGACTTACAACCAATCACCATAAGGGTTGTTTGGACTGATACAAGGTGATCACTAGAACTAGTGAGCATCATATATCAGGCCAACTTCTCACACTGATGGCCAACATGCCTTTTTGGAAGCTGGCTGCAACCCTTTCTCCGTTGTCGTTTATAGCGAGCACCAGCTGTATGTCATCAGCGTACGATGTTAGGCCCATCCCATATGCCTTGATGACTCTGGCTAAGTCCGACACATAGATGTTAAAAAGCGTCGGACTTAGGGATGAGCCCTGCGGAACACCGCACGGTAATGTCATCTGGGCAGAGTGGAAGTTGCCCAATGTTACAGTCTGGGTCCGGTTAGTGAGAAAGGATGACAGCAGGTCTCTTGCTTTGTCCTGAATGCCCATCGCAGTGACACGGTCGATCAGAGTGTTATGATCGACCGTGTCAAATGCAGCTAAGAAGTGAGCTGGAGCATTTGTGGATATAAGTTGATCAGACGGATTTCTTTGGGCAGAGAAATTAGCATAAATATTATTTACTTTGCCATAAAAATAGTCCGCTTAGGAATTACACAATATTTGTGAAGGTGCAGGGATAGCTTCTGACACTTGATGTGATATCTGGGAAACATCCATCACTCACAACGCAACTTTTACCACGCAATGCTTTTACATCGCAGCTTTTACAATGCAAACCATTGCAACGCATTGCGCTGGGGGGCGCTCTAGGATAGGGAATAAGTTTAATTTACTGTCCAACACCTTCCCTAGTGTCCACGGGGACTGGAGTTGGAATAGTAAATTAAACTATTCACTATCCAGCACCCCAAAGCGCTATGTGTTGTAATGGTATGCGTTGTAAAACTCGCGTTGTAAAAGCATGCGATGTAAAAGCATGCGTTGTAATGTCGTACAACCGTGATATCTAAGTGACTACTTGGTAGAGTTGTTTATTTGAATTATTTGCCAATTCAATCTGCGCTGTATAATATATGCTTTTTTCTTGCATAATCATTAATTTATATTTTGCTAATTCGCTCTTATATCGAAGTTTTTCTTCGTTGGTATAAAATTTACGCCAGTGTCTTTCCTGATTTCCGCATTTTTGCTTTTGTTCTCTGAGTGCGTTTGTGAACCAGGGAGCTGATGGAGAGCTTTGATTTGTTTATATAGTTTTAGCTGGCATCAGCTCGTTCATTGCATTAAGCAGCCAGTTGGTATATGCTGTTGAAGCTATGTTTGGATCATCCGACACCTCAGGTTGAGTAGAGGACAAATGTGTCGTCAGCTGTTGATTGTCTAAGTTTTTCCAAGCCTTAAATGCAACCGTCCCATTCACAGGCGCGTTTAGTGGATGATCAAGCACAAGCAGTGGTTTGGTATAGGTTACTCGGCGCCACTTAGAGAGTCTCACAAATATTCAAGTCTAAACGTTATTTCTTACGGTGCTATAAGGTAGAAGGAACCACTTAATTCTTCCAAACATGAGCATACGCCACAAACAAATTGTAACACTCCTTAGCACACGTATATCACAGTACTGTTGTATGTAGGTGTTGCCACCCTTTGAAACAATCACAATACGTAGTTGTTATTAATACATTAATTTGTATTTATTCTTGATCACTGGAAGTTCTCCACACAGCCGACACGTGTTTCGTCGTGACTGGGAGTGTAACCCACGACTTTTTCAAGGCTATTTCCAGATCTGTTCTCTGTGGTTAATATGCGGTGATAATTCCAACCCGCAAGGGGGTTCTACGGGGGTCTTCTGTTGTTTCGTATCCAGTTTATGATGTCAACAGTGGCATCACACCACAGATTATTTTGGCCGGCTTTCGCCCGTATAATCCGATTTGTAAAAGCTCCCCGTTGACAATCAGCGTGTACGCGCGTTTAGTGGACGAGTTGTTGTCAAGTAGAATGTTAAATATAACAGCATGGTGGCCGGACCAGGCTAGAGGCAGGATTTCTTTTATAAAGATGTTTTTGGAATTGGAAAAAAGGCCATCTAGTATGTGACCAGAGACATGAGTACTATCCGAGACTTGCTGTAATAGGCCCACCGACTCAAGATCTACTAATAAGGTCCTAGTGTCCTTGTCATATACATTTTCAAGGTGAAAGTTAAAGTCACCTAAAATTGTAAAGGTGCGATCAACTGCTATGGATTCCACCACATCGCTAAAAGTAGACCGAAATTCCATCCTAGTTCCTGGAGGTAGATAGAATAGAATGCCTGTCAAAGATTTGGGAGGGGGTCAGTGAGATGGAAAAATATATTGCTTTGCAGGTTGTCAAGGGAGCGTGGAGTATCTTAGTTGTAAACTTACTGCGCAAAATTATTGCTAACCCACCTCCTTTTTTGTCTACTCTGTCCTGTCTCAAAGTGTTATAGCCCTCAGGGGTGGCCACTACCAGATCTGGTTCAGATGCCAAATCGGTCCATGTTTCTGTAATAAACAGAAGATCAATTTTGTGGTCGATGATAAAGTCTGCAATCTCTTCTTTATGTTTGCCCAGTGAGCGGGCATTGATAAGGGCAGCTACTATATTAATTCCTTTTTTGTTGTTAGTACTTTGGGTGGTATTGGTCTCAGGATTTAAATCAATGACAGGTTTAAAATGACAGTGAGTGCAGGTTTTTGTTTTTGTGTGCACTAAATACTGATAGTGGCGCCAAAGACTGGAGCGCTGACCACAGCATCCGGCGGAAGTAGTACAGATCTCCCGAAAAGCCCTCCGAACAATCGGCACAAGCCGTGTCAGACCGGGGCCAAGGGAGTTTTAAACAGCCGGTAAATGCAGGTAAGTAGACTGCGACGATTTATCAGAGCAATGTGCAGATATTAAAATAAAGCCATAGCATAACGATTAAAAAACACCTTGTGAAAGAAAGAGCAGCTAGCATCGTCTGTGATGCTTTCCGACTGTCGCATCCGCTGCGCGTGTACGCTCTGTGTGCACTAAATACTGCTAGAGAGGCGCCAAAGACTGGAGAGCTGACCCCAGCATCCGGCGGAAGTAGTACAGATGTCCCAAAAAGCCCTCCGAGCAATCGGCACAAGCCGTATCGGACCGGGGCCAAGGGAGTTTTAAACAGCCGGTAAATGCAGGTAAGTAGACTGCGAAGATTTATCAGAGCAACGTGCAGATATTAAAATAAAGTCATAGCATAACGAATTAAAAGACACCTTGTGAAAGAAAGAGCAGCTAGCAGCATCTGTGATGCTTTCAGACTGCCGCGTCCGCACATTATAGGACTCCAGCAGTCTGCATTTGGTGAGAGAAACTTAGATAGCGTGACCGAAGTATTTTGTTCCTACCCACTGTATTACTACAGGGTGACGCTCCTGCTCTGACCCTGGTTTTAGAGAGATGTGATAAATGCCAGTGGAAGAAACAAGAGTTTATAATCCATTGGCATATATACTTTTAAACCCCACTTTTATTAATACATGTGAGGTGATTGTTGCTTGACATCAAATTGGTATTCGGACACAGAATGTCTGAGTGTGTTATTCACACTCCACTGTATGGACATTTGACCGTAATTCAAACGGTTTGCATGCAAGGGCCATATACATTCACCCTCTTGTGGAAGCTGGTTTCTGTTGTTATCATTTGGTTTGTAGATAACCCCTGATTGTTGGAACAGGAGTGACAAGTAAGGTCACTGCATGATGCTCTACTACCACGTATCTCACAGACCGTTGGCAAGGAGGTGTGGTCATTGTGAGTTTAGGGGTCTCAGTCCTGATGGAGGCCAATGACACCAAGTGGTGGTAGACAGGCTGAAACATGTTGACAGCAGAAGAGATGACATGGGTGCCACTCGTAGTCGAAGTCGTGGTACACGCTCAAGACTGTGCATTGTTTTTAAAGCCCACAATCTGCTGATTTTACCTGGAACTTTGCCTGGTGCCCTTGTCTAATCCTGACCCGGACCTGCCGCTGGATTGTAGTTGGGCTGCTTAGGGGGAGCGGGACTGCGAGGACCAGAGGTATTTGCGCTTCGTGATCACGCGCACCTGGTGCCTCTTCCCGCTCCCTCCTCCCTGCTGACCTTCAAAAGACGACTCGCGGCCCCCGCTCCGCGGGAGCCGCTCGTAGTCAAAGTCATGGTACACGCTCGAGATTGTGCATTGTTTTTAAAGCCCACATTCTGCTGATTTTACCTGGAACTTTGCCTGGTGCCCTTGTCTAATCCTGACCCGGACCTGCCGCTGGATTGTAGTTGGGCTGCTTAGGGGGAGTGGGACTGCGAGGACCAGAGGTATTTGCGCTTCGTGATCACGCGCACCTGGTGCCTCTTCCCGCCCCCTCCTCCTCCCATATAGCAACACCCCCACACATGCACGCGGGACGCGCACGGGACGAAGTCCGCGGCGAAGCCCGGGCCAAGGGCGGGCCCGTTTTAGCCCGTGTAAGACCGGACCGGGCCCCCCCTCTAAGTTTGTCCTTTGTTTATTGTACTATATTTGGTGTAAAAGCCAGTATTGTCGTTTTATATTTGTACTGATTTACATCCTAATACTGTTTATTGTATTATTGTATATTTGTATTTGGGCATCTGTGTGGGTCTGTGTGGGTTAGTATTTCATATATACATATTCTAAAATTATGTCCACGCGAAGAAGTAGGAGTAAGACCGCTGCCGAAGGGGGCCAGATAGTGGGTCCCATAGATAACTTCCTTATAAGAGCAAATTCGTTTATCGATCAGGGTATTGCCGATCTGGAACGTAGAGTATCTCAAGATCTAACATTGGCTCTTCAAAAAAGATCCTCTTTGGGTCTTCTAGCAACTGCAAAAACCCCTGAGCAGAAAAGGAAAACTCCCTCGTTTGAAGTTCGTGCTGATGTCCATAGTCTACCAAATGTGGTGGACCTATCAGCATCAGAACTCCTCTCTGATTCCCAAATCAGTTTAGAAAGAACACCAGACCTATCCTTACACACTACGCCAGAGGTTACAAGACGGTTGAGAGGAAAGAGGGAGGGGGCTGTAAGGAAAAAAAGGGATAAACCGAAAACTCAAAGGAGAAAGAGGACACAGGAACTAGCCAAACATCAGGGGGTGACTCTAAACCAAACTTCCCCGAAGGGTGGGGGAGACATAGGTAAAAATAGGAAAAATTATGTACAAATCTCAGTATCAAATGAGTCCATCAGAAATGAAATCCCTGAAGCTTCAACTATGACTGTGGGGGGAGATAAAGTTAAAGTGGTAGATAACCAATTTCTAACACAATTGGGAGAGTTGTTTAAATCCCTCCTCTCCCCGTTAGAAACTAGATTACAGAAAATGGAAAAACATCTAGACGAACTACTCACTCTTTCTAAAAGGAACAACCCATTGACTCATGGGGCACCAAAGATAGGGGGCAATAAACTACCTACTGATAAAATGGTGGTCCCGCAAGTAACAAAAGCGGCGGGAGTAGGGCAAACTGTAACATCAAAACCAACAAAAACCCCTACAGCAGTAGAGAAGAAAACTGCCGATAAAACGAAGGTGGTTAGTAATACCCCCATAGCACCTCTGACAGTTCTTAATGGGGATTCCCATAGGGAAATTGTTAAACGTAGATTCCCTGCCAATCTTCCCCCTGAGGCTGGCCTTTTTGTGGTGGTGTTGACTGGTGTTCCAGAGTTGTCAAACTCCTCAGAGGAACCCCCTTGGGCACTAAACAACTAGGTCCAATACTGGCTAAATATTAACCGACCATTACCACCTTGCTGGTCGAGCCAGATTCTAACTGTTCGTAGAGTTCCCTGGGTGGGCCATGGAAAGAAGTCAATCCAAGGCGACTGTATTTTGGTAAATTTCAAGGATCCTCGTACGGTGAATTATATCTGTTCATGGGGCCCTCGAGATAATAATGCAGGCATAGATGCAAAACGGCTTTCCTTTTTTTATCCCCCCGGTCCTATAATGACCAAGCAAACGAAGATAATTGGCATAGAGTAGGCCACCGAACTTCAGGAAGAGAGTGGGAGGATTGGAGAGGAAATTTTGATGGATATCCTACTAGAGAAGAATGGGGTGGAAATCCCACTAGATTTCTCCCCAAAGAACCTTTTTTTAGGGATACCTGGAGAGGAATCCCAACTAGGAATAGGTATAGCTGTTTGGAGATGGTGTACTGACCACCAACTCCAACAAGCCGTCTAAATGGGGATCGGGTGCACACTGATTGTATCTCATCACAGGGAGAGAGAGCTATTTCCAGACAGTTAGAATCCGCCCCACTGGCTGCAGATAATGGTTTAACGGTAGCAATTCCGAGAGTGAATGACGCATCCCAGTTGCAAATTTTAACACATCAGAAGGAGAAAGTTAGTATGGTCGAGGGTTACTCTTTCCGTCTGATTTCGTGGAACATAGCTGGGCTAGCACGGAGACTAGGGGATCCGGCATGGTTAAAATTTGTCGCATCCTTCGATATTATTTGTCTCCAGGAGACATGGAGTAGAGGGGACCTTGGACTTGATGGTTATCAATCTTTTAACGTTCCAGCTGAACCTTCACCTGCTGGTAGAGCCAAAGGCGGCCTTATGGCAGCTATTTCTATAAAGCATACTGGGATAAATACTGTTATACTGACGGAATCTCCATGGTACCAATTACTATTGATTAAGGACTTATTTTTGGTGCCTTTGCTTTTAATCAATTGGTATTACAATATATTTGATTCCCAAACCACAGAGGTCATACAAAAACTACAGGACGAGATTGCTAAAATATCCAATACTACATCACCTTTATTTATTATGTGGGTAGGAGATTTTAATTGTACTCTGTGTAAATTTAGCGGTACAAGAGTTTGTGGCCTGGTAGACCTAAATGATCAGCCATCTGCTCATTTTAAGCACACAAAACAGGGAGAGGCTTTAAACAATATAATAATAATTAATGATCTTTGTGCCCTGGACATGTCTAATTTCTCAAGATTATCGAGCATTCCCACTTTTTATGGAACAGGAGGACAGGCGAGTGTGATCGACTTCGTTCTGGTCTCTAGAAAATATTCTTATCTTATTAATGATTTCCATATTGAGGCTAACCCAGTAAGTGACCATAATCCATTAATTCTGAGTTTGTGTTCTGCCTCCAAGAGAACGCAGATTTTGGAGCATACAATCAAATTCAGCCAGAATCAGGGGGTTACCTTAAAGTGGAATAAGATAGATGTAAGCTACCTAGAGCGTCAGATTTTTAAAATAAACACACATAGGATAGATGCCTGCCTAAATCCACTTAATGAGCCGGAGGTTATAATTGATAACTTTGAGAAACTTTTAGACAATGTGGCTTCGCATTTACTGAAACCTGTGGGTGGTAATAGGGGAAATACCTGCAAATGGTTTGACCGTGAATGCTCAAGAGCTCAGTCTAGTCTAACGAAGGCTTTACGCCAAGTGCCACGGGAAAGGGATTCAGTTAAAAGTTCAAGGAAAACTTATAGAGATGCCATTTTTAAGCGCAACACAGAGTTAAAAACAAAGGCGTGGGATGACCTACGGAAGGCCTCAGAATTAAAAGACAGCCGACTCTTCTGGGAGGTTATAAATCGCCCTTTTTTAACATGTGCGGAAAAGGATACCCTTCAGGTGCACATCCGATGGGAAACCTGGGAGGTACACTATGGGCATATCTTTAACCCAAAGGGGGCCCCGGATGTAATAAGCAATGACAGCATCGGTGATCCTGAGCTGGAGTCAGCGAATATGCTCAGCCGTTCGCTGACTCTTTCTAAGGTAGAGGCCGCATTAAGGAAGGGCATGTCTTTAAAGGCCCCTGGGCCGGACTCAGTGCCTTCGGACCTTTTTAAACACAATATAGAAGTGTGGGCACCACTCTTACTACTCTTGTTTAAAGCAGTTGTGGTTGGTCGTATCCCAGCCTCACGGCAAGAGGCGATAGTGGTCCCGATATTTAAGAAAGGCAATAAACGTGACCCCTGTTGTTACAGACCTATATCGCTTATTGATGCATCTTGTAAATTAATGGGCTGGGTGATTTTGGCCCGTCTGGAAACATGGGCCGAGTCGAATGATATCATTGTGGAATCCCAATATGGATTTAGGCGGGGAAAAGGCACCACAGAGCAGTGCCTAAATTTGGCGCTAATCATGGGTAGGTACATGAGGGCCAAGTGTGGTTGTGTCCACTTGGCTTTCATGGACCTATCCAGTGCCTTTGATACTGTTTGTAGAAACAAACTTTGGCAAATGATGGAGTCTATGGGGTTTGAGGAGCCTTTGGTTACACTCCTCCGCAGACTCCATGCTGCCACGACAGTAAGGGTTAGATTTGGCCCAGCCGGGGAGAAAACAAAGCCCATTACATCGACCGAGGGTGTTCGCCAGGGGTGTATACTGGCCCCCTTTTTATTCCTGGTGTACACAAATGGCCTGGAAGCTTTCCTGTTGGAGAGCTGTGCTGATTTTCCCCAGGTTAATGGCAAACGGATACTGATGTTATCGTATGAAGATGACACGGTTCTGATGACCCTAACAGCCAACAGCATGCAAATTTGCTTAAATGCTTTCGAAACCTTCATGCAGGGTCTAGATTTAAGGGTCAACTTCAGAAAGTCCTATACTATGGTTTGCGGCCCCAAAGGAGTAAAATCTCGCCGGCTTATGGTGAAGGACTCACATATTGTGAAAGTTGACTGCTTTAATTACTTGGGGAACATTTTTAATAAAACCTTGAGTTGGGACACCCTGGTGTCTGCCCGTGTCCAAAAGGCCACCCAAGCAGTAGAGGCTATTTTCCGTTTTTCCAGTAAACTGGGTCAGAAGCCGGTTGCAGAATTAATATCCCTATACAAAGCAAAATGCATCCCAGTTGCAATATACGGTGCGGGTGTGTGGGGAACGCAGTCCTGCAACAAAATTCAAATTATGGAAAATAAGTTTGTCAAACGGCTCCTATGTGTGCCAATGGGCACCTCTAATATGTTTTGCCATACTGAGGTGGGTCTTGAATTTGTGAGTGACACCATCCATGTCTCCCCCTTACTGCTCTGGAGTAAGGTTTGGAGCTCAGATGATCTGAAACTCACAAAGGCAATATTACAAGATTGCCTCAAGTTGGAGCACTTCCAGAAGATCCCGTGGCTATCATATGTTAGGGAAACTTTTTTTAGGATAGGTTTGGGTCACATCTTTACGAACACTGAGTCCATTGGTAGTGAGACAAATTTATTAATTAAAGAGGCGTACCGCACCAAGTTAGGTGCTCTGAGAAACAGTGAGAGTGCGGTTTATCACAAGGGAAGGTTGCAGCGTCAACCATACCTTTCTTATATAGGACATGTACAATGGCGCTTTTACTTGACTAGGTTCCGCCTTAATACACTGCATTTCTTATTTGCTTTTCCAAAACAAGCGGGGTGGTGTGAGAGTTTACCCCCCTGTGCCTGTAACAACAACGTTTCTCAAAACACTCTTCATCTTGTACTATTTTGCACCCTGTACAAAGATCCAAGAAACCGTTTTATCAGGCCGGTTCTGATATCCCTGGGAACCCGTTATTATAAAGAGGGATATGACCATTTACTCTCACTATCAACCCCAGCAATATGTAATGCCGTGCTTAATTTTATTCGAGTGGCACTTACTATTAGAAATCTATATTAATTATCTTAATGGTATACAAGTTGACTGACAATATATCGTATAGATTACCATTTTGATATGAATTGTATTGTGTCGACTAAAATTTTATGTGTTTTTATATATGTGACTTTTTTGTACTTGTAAAATCTTCAGTGGTAATATAATAATGTTTAAGGTTGTAAATACAATGGTATCATGTTTTTAAACTGTGTAATTGTCTGAACTTTTATGATTTGTTTCTACGAATCGAAATAAAGTTATTATGACTGACTGACTGACATGGCAACAATTACCCAAGTTCATAACAATACGTTTTTAACCCTGACTATGGGACCAGTATAAAATAGACAGATACACTCCTAAGGTAGTTGTATTGATATACTGCACTGTGGATACCTTTGAGTGCTTTGTTTTAACTACAAAAAAATCTCATTGCTCCACCCCTAGCGTTGGTCTGCACAGAGGTTTCTTAGCACGTTCAATGATGAAGCATGCCACTAACACTGAATGAGGGCAATTTTAAAACCATTTAGGGTTTCCCATGGAGGGTGATAACACTTTAACGTTACCTCCTCACCCTCCTTTTTTGAGTGTGCTAAGTTATTGTTTAGGGAGGACGATTGTGGTGTAGTACCTCTCACCCCTTTTTCTTGTGTGTATAGCCTCACTATAGGAGCCTATATCCTGGAATCAGCTGCTCTCGGTTTTTGAGTGACGTAACCCTCTTGCTTTGGTGTGCACAGAATAGACTGGCAAGCAAACAGCGGGAGCAAAGGGACGCCATGGTTTAGGATTTTGATTGCCGACGGCCAAACCATGATATCTTGCGAGTAGTAAGTCAAAGAGGGAAGGCTGTAATTGCCTGAAATTAACACAATCAGTACTATTTAACAAAGACACCAAAGTAGTTAAGAAGGGAGTACTAAAGATACTTTAGGGGTCAGGAAAGACAAAAGGCATTTCTGTGACCTTCCCATGCTACACTGCCTGTCCATAAGTGGATCATGGCCCTAGACATTCTAAAAGGGCTTCTCAGAGGGCATTGTACGATGTGTAGAATTATTTAATGTATGCCTTGTGTGGTTTTTCTCCTGGATGTGGTCTATGCAAGGGCAGAACACCCGCACTTGCCTAATGTAAGCATTGCATCGATGTGTCCTGCCTATTCAAAATAGTGTAATTTGGTAGTTGGACAGCAGAATGGTTTTGAAAACTAATGCTGCATTCAAATCAATCCTGTGTCTGTTGTCAAACCCATAAGAACTCACTAATATTGTGTATAATAGGTCACCATTGCAACAGCATTGCATATAGAAAACCCTGCTTTGAGCACTACTTGTCTCAGTGTGTTCCAATGACAAACTGGTAACCAGGCTGCCTGTCCGGTGTCTGTCTCTGTGGTGCCCTATTCAAGGATGTCCCTTCCTCTTCCCAGGCCAGTATAGTTATTACATAATTAGTATAGATATTGAGGAACAGCCATTATAGAAAATATGGTCATTTTTAACAAAGGAATTTCAAAGAATTTTGTAACAAATATTGCATTTAATAATGCACATTATTACCACTGCAGAATTTATAAACAACATTGATAATCTGGTGGATTTGACTCTTTATGTGATGGGGCCTTCAGAACAGAACTGAGAAAATGATTGTTGTTATGATCACATATGCTATCAAGAGCACTATTTCTGTTCCTATTGAAGTAACCTCTTGGCAGGACATTGCCCATCAGCAGCATATTCTATGTGTTCTGGCTCTTGAAGGAACATTTATATCCTATGCATGCATGAAGACTGTTGCAAAGGTATTTCAAGGCAACTAACTTTCTTCTAATTTTCTAGGCCTGATGGCTTCCTGCATGGACGTGACTCAGTCACCTCATAAGAGAACTGCTCAATGGGGCGTGCTAACAACAACTAATATTATTTTGATTTAGAATTGTGCAGATTTCTCCCAGAGTAAATAACAGGTAGTAATATTTCCAACTGATAGACACTCATTTATCCAACATCGAGAGGAATGCAAGAGACATTAGAGATCAAACCTGAGACTTGCTAGTCACACATCTGGGGCCATATTATGGCGAAGGCGCATTTTCATTTTTTGCCCCCGGCACACCTTTTCAAAGGTGCACCAGCGGCAAAAAATGAAAATGCACCCTATTATGATGAATGTGCTGCCCCCAGGGCAGCAGCGAACTTGCGCTGCCCTAGGAAAAGCACATTTGGTTAAAAAACAGAGCGTCTGCTTTATAGCCGCTCTGTGTTTTTACAGTGCAGGCGGCAACCCAGTTTAGAGATCCCCTTGCAGATGGTGCATCCAGTGACTGCACCTGCCTTCAAGAGAATGTCTGGGGGGTCCATGGGACCACCCTTTCTCTGAGCCAGAGGGCTGCTCTCAGGGGGTGCACTCATAGTGCGCCACCTTCAAGTGCAATGCTGGTACTGGGGATGCAGGCAGACAGGGGGGGCACATGTTGTACCCTCTGAATGCATCCCCTTCGCAGGGGAAGGGGCATTTCCTCCACCAACAACTTTTCATGACAGGCAGCCCGCTATGAAATGGCTGGTGGCGGAGAAACTCGTAATATGCTCAGCGGGACTGTGCACGTCCCACTCAGCATGTTACATTGGGCCTCTGTCGCGCCAGCGCAAAGGAATGGCATTTCCCTGGCGCAGGCGGCGGTCCACTGCTGGTACGACTTTTAAAGTTGTACTTCGGCACATGGTGGAACGCCACTGCTGCGCCACCACGAGTGTGGCAGTCAGAAGACCGCCACACACATAATCAGGCCAAAAATTATTTCATGAGCTCATTGTCATTTCACAGAAGGAATTTATGATGAATTTGCAAAAAGCGTCTTCCTCTTGAAATAACTTTGGGAAAACTGGCTAATGAATGCTTTGCTCTGAAATCTGAAGAAGCTGCTTTTATAGTTGTCAAATCACTCATTCCTCTTTTTAAATATCTTTGTCAGGATTCTGTAAACATTGTCAAATCCACTATCTAGTAAATCATATTGGGTTTGACCAATCCCCTCCTTAAGTTCTAGTCGGCCCCTGAACTTAGATGCTCACTACCCAGCTGTAGCGGGTGCACGGGTATGCAAGATTGCAAGCAGCCCCAGTGTGCTGTCACTAGCATGTTCCCCCAGACCCTCTCGTGAAGCAGTTATGGTCGGTGTCGGGTTCGGCCCAGATCACCTGGGCTGCTGGGTAGGCCTGGGTTACCCTCTTGTTCTACATTCTGTCCATCAACTGTGTTTTTGGCAATTTTCACCCCAAGTGGGCTGGGTATGCTCAGACGTGAGTCCCAGGCTCTCCACACCACTGGAGTCAAGCTATCCAGGCTGATGAAGGCTGATAGCCAGAAACCGGTCCTTGGATGCTTTATTCCGTTCTGGGAAAGACATGGCTTGGTAGTTCGGACTGGACTGTTCTCATGAGGCACAGGGTCAGAGCTGATTTGCGTATAGCCAGTGTCTAACCCAGGGTGGTGTGGAGTGCAAAAAAACGATGGATTTAGGCCCAGATCCTTGTACTGGGGTGAATGTACGACATTGTTCTACATTCTGTCCATCAACTGTGTTTTTTGCAAGTTGCTGGGTTACCCTCTAGGCAGGCTTCAGTGAGCAGACACTTGTGCCTGCCCCGAGTCCACAACAGCTTATTTTGTGGGTAGTCTGGAGACTGGACTTTTGGACACGGCATAGCTAGGTTTACATATTTCGTCCTAATCCTCTTTAAACCCGCATGGTTAACCGCAGCAGGGGCTGCCCTCGCTGTGGTACATTATGCACTCTCTGCCGGTGCTGAAAACTTCCAGGATGGAGGGAAGGTGAGTACACAGTCAAGAGAAGACGTGTCAAACAAACAAGGTCAAGCTGTAGTGGTTCAGGTCAGGAAACTGAGGTGCCCAGGAATCCATTCAGATGCTGTTGCGGGAAGGTCTCTTGGGTTGGATGTCGATTGAAGCCCAGAAACCAGACAGAGGGGACACGACTAAATCCTAATCCAAATAATTATGCAAGATATGTTATATCCTCAAAGAGATAATACTCATGCTGCGTCCTCCCCAGGCCTGCCGTTTGAATAGGCCATGCAGCACCACTAACGGAGAGCACAAGACCCCTGGAATCATGAGGGACTGGATAAATGGGCAGACTTCTCAATTCCTGCTGTGCAGGTAAAATGTTGTGCCCCTCCACACAAATCAGCATTACCAACCCTCTCATCTTAGCCCGTTGAGGGGCAGTAGACACCCTCCCCGGGGGATATCAGTGCCCTTTCGATGGACCCACAGTCAAGCAAAGATGAGACAAAACAAAGAGCAGCGCCCGCAGTGGGCTGGAAGATGCCCAGTTCAAGGGGGCGAAAGACACGCAGACATGTCAGGGAAGGGCAGGGGGCGCCGCTGTCTCCACTGCGAGGACTCTCGTGTCACCCTGGCAGTATGTGTAGCTCTAGCATAGGCTTGGAGTGGGTGCAATTACACGGTGGGTAGCGGGAACTTTGAGGACACCTACGTGCATTTTGAAGGGGGGCACCATTTTATGTTACGTCAGTGGCGATCCTGTAAACCCACTTCAGCCACCTGGGATCCCACAATCATCTGCCTGAGTGACAGCAGGGGGGCTTTCAGGGGTCAATCTCCGTGACAGTGACTGACAAGGCGTGAAGTCTGCCAAAGAAGTGAAGTTGCCCCAGGGAGTAATCTGTGAGCCCAGAAGTTATTAGTAGCCCCTGTGGCACACCTGAAGGGTTCAGCGCCACCGGGCCGGCTTGCTTTTCGTGCAGGATCCGGCGCTGTCGCCACCGTCCTCTCACTGCTGACACCCAAGAGGTCCCAACGCTGTCATTGCCTCAATGAGCTGCACAGGACGGCGCCCCGGTCCCCGGGTCGAGCGTGGCAGCTCCCGGCTCCTGAACGCGATCAGAGACAGGCGTCCTCGACAGATCAAAGCCACCCGAAGGCATGCTGACAGCGCCGAGAACACGCGGGAGAACAGATTACGTGACAAGAACAGGTATTTCGAGCCACGTGTCCTTGGATTCACTCCTCACAGAAGGTTTCTTATTTACAAGGCGGCTCAATGCAGGCCTAGGCGCTGTCATTCTGTTCGGAGTAAGGATTCACGGAGAGGGTTGACGGAGGCCCATCTGGGGTCGTAGGGGAGGAGTTCCTTACCCGTGGCGTCTAGGACCTGCATCTCCCAAGGACTCAGCTTTCATTCTTCTGGCATTGGGAGGGTCAGCGGGGCTGGGAGTGCTGCGCACACAACAGTCTCTGGACCAATCACCCTTTCTCAGTAGAGGGCGCAAAGACAATACCTGAACCTGAACACTTCAAGCAAGGAGGCAGGGCTAACACTTAAGCAATGGGGTCGCGCTACCTCAGAGCCAGTATGACAAAATGCAGTAATAAACTTCATTCTGAACATAGTGGACAAAGCCAAATTGAAGAGAACATGTTTTTGTGGATTTGACACCTTGCAGACTTACTGTTAATACTACTTGAGAAGAAGATCGAGTGCATTGAAAATTAAAAAAAAAAAAAAACCAGCTCCTTCATATTCGATATCAAGCCTATGGAACACTTTTTCGCAACGTTATTTCAACATGGTAAAACATTTTTGCGGGTGCGGCCACTATTGATTACGTGGAAGGATGACGTGTTATCATTGGAGGTCCAGGAAGGTGCTTGTTGACTTAAGGCATGATTACAGTACAGTCAACATCTGTGTGATTGAGGCTTTGCAGATGTGTGCATGTCTCCAACTATATAGAGCTTAGTGGGTTAAAAGAAAACACCTGCTTTTAATGGGGGAAGTGACTAGCAAATCACAGGTTTGATTTTCTTAATGCACTTTTACTTCTTACTGAGGTTGAGTAATTATCATTTGTTGTCTATATTACTGTTAATTACGCTGCCATGAATCTGAAATGCTATACTAAATACATACACAATCGTTGCTGTTTGCACCTCACATTGAGCATTTTTCAGATACATGAGATATTGCTCATAGCATCTTCCTCCACCTTCAAATTAGCATCATAAAGGGAATGGCTTTTCAGGTTGTTCCGAAAAAAAGGAACATTTTCCTCGTAGGCAAGAAAAACATAGTGTTCCTGGGTATGGTGAAAATGGTTCAGATTGCCAGTTGGAAGTCGGACACAGTATTCCATGCACAGCTGGGAAAGTCTTCTTTCGACACTTGAGATCTCGAGGTAATAAGGAACACATATCAAATCAAGTTCGTCAGTATTCTTGGACCATACGTGACCATCGAAGGTGTTAGACATGTTAGCCTCAGGGAGGTCATCCCCTAAACTTTTTGCCTTACTCCTCCATTAAAAAATATATTTTTATTGTTTTTCACGAATAATAGTCAACAACATAAACATTGACCACTTAGGCCAGTGAGTAAATACAGCCACATGGCAAAAAGGCACCCATGTGAACATAGAATTGACAGCTGAATTATACAGTACACTACTAGCCTTGTCTGCTAGCTAGAGTGGTGGGCATGTTTGGCAGGAAACTTCAATGGAATGGTAACACAACATAACATCCTGGGGGGTATGTGTGTAGTTAAGGAGGAAGGTTAAGGGCGAATAATTTAATTTGAGAGAGGATCTATCTTATTTCCCATGAAGAACAGGGGGGATTCTTGGAGGGCGGAGGGAAGAGCTAATTGCCACTTCTTGCTTTCATTCGGGACCCCACAGGGATAGCTGGAGAATTCATATGAAGTGGGGTAGTGCTCATAATCCGGGCAGTCGTCTTTCAATACAATGCCATGAGCTACGTGGCCCTAGTCAGGTGTCTAGTAAGTCCCTAGTTTGAGTGGGTCATAGCTTCCACAGATAGAGGTTTTAATCCCTGTAGCAGGACTGCGAGGTTTGTTGGTAAGGGGTATCTCATGACGGTCTTGATGTGTCCCAGAACTTCTTTCCGATATGTTTGTTTTACTAGACAGAAGCACCAAATACGTATAAAAGTGCTGTCATATGTGCAACATTCCCAACGTGTTAGGGATCTGGTGGGGACCATGCGGGCCAGTCTGTCGGGTTTCAGGTACCACTGGAACATTACTTTTAGTTCTACTTCCCTCTGGTGTATGGTCTTGTGGGTTTTGGGGATCTCGCTCCAGAGGGTGTCCCACTGTTTCCCCTCGATAGGCAATTCCAAAGTGTTTTCCCAACGGGTCCTATGGGGCTGGGAAGTGGGTGGTTTGGAGACTAGGATGTGATGTAGGTCCTAGAGATGAACCCACACTACCACAAAAGAGAGCGTTAGTGTTATCTACTTTAGCCTCTGTAAGTAAATTGGGGACCCACTGAACTCTCTGTACAGTGTACCTCGTTTTAGTACACTATATAGAGAGCAAGCTTACTACATCTGTTATCTTCCAAGGAGCACGGTGGGTCAATAGAGGGTGTTAATCTCGCCCCACTCTGACCCCATAATAGCAGAGTGACAGTCAACAGTTAATGGGATAGTTTGCCTCAATATTCTCCCTCTCCCCTGGGCTTACACACTTGTGTACCCACAACATAGATACTGGGGACAGTACGCCCACTAAAAATAAAAAGTATATGTTGCTGGACATGAAGGAGGAGGTCTCCACAATGAAGGCATAAGGGGTGATTGAGAAATCCCAACAGTCCCTGTTCCAGCCCGTGGTGCTGGTACCCAAGACTGCCCCACCGGGCCCCACTCCCGAACTTAGGTTCTGTGTGGACTATAGTGGACTCCATTCAGTGACCAAGACTGATATTCACCCCGTACCCTGTGCTGAAGAGCTCATTGACTGACTTGTTGCAGACATATTTCTCAGTTCTTTTGATCTCACATCAGGGTACTGGCAGATTGCTCTGATCGAGGGGGCCAAAGAGAGGTCAGCATTCTCGACCCCAGAGGGTCACTTCCAATTTTGGGTGATGCCCTTTGTTCTAAAAAAAGCCCCCTGCCAACTTCTAGAGGTTAATGAACAGGGTCTTGACTGGGAAGGATACATTCTGTGCCACCTACCTAGATGGTATAGCTGATTTCAGTTCCAGCTGGGAGTAACACCTGTACCACCTCCAGGTGTTGCTTCGGCCCTGTAACAGGCAGGCCTGACTATCAAGGCCAGTAAATGTGAGATAGGGCAGAGTATTGTGGTATATCTGGGCCAGATGGTGTACGGGGGCAAGGTGCTGCCTCTCTAGACCAAGATTGAGAATATCCTGGCCTGGCAACCCCCCAATACGTAGACTGAAGTGAGGGCCTTCCTGGGAATTACAGGATATTACAGGTTGGTTAAGGGATATTGCACCATTGTTGACCCCTTAACTGAGCTGGCATCAAAGAAACAGCCCAGGAAGGTGATTTGGACAGAAGCCTATCAGAAAGACGTTGACGTCCTCAAGAAGGCCATGTGTACAGAATACTTTTTGCTTTACTTCTCGATTTTTGCTGATCTTGTTTTTGTTGGCCTTAGGACTCTGTGCACTTCACCACGGCTAACTAGTGCTAACGTTTGAGTGCTCACTCCTTAAATCATGGTAAAATTGGCCATCACCCAATTGGCAAATTTAATTTACTTGTTAGACCCTAGAAAGTGGTACAATGTGTACCCAGTGCCCTTAAATTAAATGCTACAAGTGGATCTACAGCACTTATTGTGCCAACCAATAAAGTAGCGATTTTAAACATGCCTCAGGCCTGCCATTGCAGCCTGTGTGTACAGTTTTAAACTGCCATTCTGACCTGGTAAAATCGACCTTTTGCAAACAAGCTTCAGCCACTTCTGGCTTCTGAAGCACCAGGATGCACAGCCCAGTCAATCTGTAGCAGTGCTTAATTTGTGCCAGTGCTTTCCGGGGCTCAGCACTTATTTGACAGGGCCGGAGCTAAAATATTTTCCCCCCTCCGCAGTGAACCTGATAATTATTTAAAAATAAATCTACCTGTCCTTCGGGTGGCTCCGGATCTGTTTTCACTGACTGGCCCAACTAGCACCCACGCCGGCGCGCCTCTGACGCCTGTGTGCACTGGCTGCTGCTCAGCTCAGCTCCCTGCAGACTTGCCAGCAGAAGACACTTCTTTAAAGATCGATCTGGGTGAGAGCCTAGTGCTTCAATGTTACGCTCTGCCAGTGCCTACCTGAGCGTTAGCTGTGCCGCCAGCGCGGCGCCGTGTGGGGGTATCATGACCTCATGTCCTTTACAGGAAGGAAGTGAGGTCGGTCTGAAGCGGCGGCCGGGGATTCCACTGGAGTTAATAACTTGCGAGACTCTGCGCTATTACCCGGCCGGCATTGCCGGAGTTCCGAGGGGCCGGTAGCTGTGCAGGTTAGTGTGTGCTGATTTAGTTTGTTTTGGCTGCCAGCAGGCTTTGTTGGGTCTCGTTTACAGAAGAGGCTGGCATTGCTGCAGGCAGGGTCCGAGTCGGGTTGCAACGGCCAGCCACAACACCACGTTGGCTCTCGCCTACCCTCTAGGACGCTGCATAAAAGTAAGTGCTCAGCCTAGCCCCTGATGTATCTATCATTCCAAAGTTGACACACAACACACACAAAAACAACGGTACACACACACAAGCACGCAAATTAGCCAAGCACAAAAGTACGCATGCCTGCTCTTATTGATATTATTGTATTTTAGTTTTGTGCAGCGCACTCAGCCCGAGAGTGGGGAAAAAATCCTGAAATTAGCCCTCCCTAGGCAACCAGGTGAATCCGGCGTCTGTCTTGCATAGAAAATATCTTATAGTTCATACTAGCGTCTTGTTGATTATTCGGGCTGGGTTGCAAGGACTCGCCTGTCCAATTAAATCAGTGGTAGCTGCTTTCCGTCCTGGCCTGCACTTGGGGCTACTTGTGTGCGCTCACAAAAGTCGGAGCTGGAGTGCCTCCCAGCCTCTGTGTAGAGAAGATGGCTCTCATGCTCCGGTGCTCCCTCCGCCCGAGACAACTTAATGACTGTTTCTGAAGCTGCTGGGCACCCTTTCAAATAAGTAAATTCGCGTCCTAAGGATCCGAGAGGCCCCATGTACATACTGCTCACAGATTTCGTTATTGATAAAAGTTAAATTTCACCTGCCCTCTGTACTACATCATGAGCAGCAAAAGAGCCCCGCTGCAGCCCTGGGAACAGCTGCCATCCTGGGACGCAATAATGAAGAGGTCAGTAAAAAATAATCATGTTCCAAAGAGCAGCACTGTGCGTTTGTTTAGAGGTATATTTTTCGCCCTTTGACCGAATATTTACCTCTAATGACATTATTTGAATGGAGTTATATTCTTGGTCTTAATGAGCCGCATTAAATTAAATTGGTGACTACTTCTGTAGCCAACAAGAATGTTAACACATTTTAGGTCTCTAAAGGAAAAGGTGAAAGCTATTATCAAAAGCGTTGTCATGTTGCAGTACAGTCTATGGATTATGAGAAAGGCTGGTTACAAGAAGTTATGAAACAATTACATTTGGAAGAAAAACTATTGTGAGCTACTTTTAATTCGTTACAAAGTGTTTTCACATAAGGCAGTGAAATGTTACTCATAAATACCCTAAAAGCCTAGAAATTCACACATGAGCAAACTGAAAACCTGGCAGCTAGGCCCATGCCAGCCAGAAACCAGAACACCCACACCTATAAGTAAAAGAACTTACTGAATATACAGAAATTAGTTAACTGACTGGGGAAACACAGTTTCTCCTTGTGGAATTTTAGTTCGTGTACTGAACATCATCTACGCCATCTTGCCGACTCATGTATGAACATACACGACAGCCATTTTAGGTACCATGGTCTCCCTGTTCACGATCGCCCGTCAGCACACTTCCCTGAACCTTGCAAGCCTTCCCCGCGCACCCTGGCTGCCCCCGCACTCACATGCACAAGTCATGAACCCTCCCCTCCCATGACTCTGTCTCAGGGAATCACACCCCGCGCCTGACCAACACCTCCTTTCCGTCCATGAATACCCCTCCTTTGATGACCCCTTCCTCTGAGCCCGACTGCCTGTACGAACCGCTGGTCATCCCTTAGCCCGAGGATACAGTTTATTGCCCACTACTGTATGCACTCGCCTTTCTTGAAAGAAGCCACTATTGATCATAACCTCCCCACCCCCTGAGATTCGATCAGGCGCACACATTCCAAAGGAATCGGCAGAACACTCAGCTGCGTGATAGCCCCCTCCCAATCATATGAGGGGAAAGGGCCTCTACTGTTGTCATGTGTTGGAATGGGCCGGAACTGGGGGGGTGCCGGGGATGTCGTTCTTATACTTCACAATGTCTTTGTTGTAATAAAGAGCGTCCACATGTCTTGAACCAGTGTATAAAAGACCAGGTCTCAGAGAGGTTGAGAGAGCACCTCGAGACGATACCTTGTTGTCCGATCTGATGTGTTCTACTCCGGAATAAAACTTGTTTCCTGTCTTCCTGTCTCCAGCGCCTGCCTCTTTATTGGATAACTTCGTATGGTATTAGAGGCGTCTAACGCCGGGCAAATTTAACTTAGGAAACATCAACAGAATAGCCTGACCATTTTGAATTGATCTTTATCAATTGGCGTCCCAAACGCGGGGCCCATCAGCGACACGTGGATCCAGTGGGAGAGGTCCCGACGACAGAGTGAACGACTGCAACGATCGGGAGAGCTCCTGTCCGATAGACCCTCGTCTGACAGCCGATCATCTGAACTTCACTGATTCCGAGCAGACCTCTCCCGAGTGATCTACGGTCCTGACTGGGAACCACCAGGAGTGCCGCGATAGCAACAGAGAATAGAGGACGATCGGGCGCTGGAAGCGGAAGACAAGAAACGGTCCGTGCGGTCCGGGGAGGGTCGTGACACACGACAAATTGCGAAATTGATTAATTGATTGTTTGAAAATACTAGTATTACTCGTCTTATTGTTTCTGAGAGATTCTCTATTTGCAAACAAGCACAGAGTCGCCATACTCTGTTTAGTCTTTGCAGATAGTGAAGGATAGGTAACGCGGACTTTTGTCCCCCATTGTAATCTGCCGTGCCTATTTTTCTCCCCATTGATTGATTGTTTGAATCGGGCATTGAATTGCTCGAAGTTGGTTCTCTTAAGGATCTTCTCTGCCTACAAACGGGGAAGAATAGGAATATTCTCTCTCCCTTTGCAGATAGTGAAGGGTAGGCAACGCAAGCCTTTAACCCGTCGTGCCTATTTCATTCCTCATTGATTGATTGTTTATCCAAACATTGACTGTTTGGAATTGGTTCCTTCTGGAGGTATTCTCTGTTTGCAAACAGCGTAGAATAGAATATTCTGTCCAGTTTTTGCAAGTAGTGAAAAGATAGGTAGTGCAGGCTTTTGCCCCCTATTGTAACCCGTCATGCCTATCTTCTCCCCATTGGTTAGTAGTTGGGTCAACCCGGAACGCTTATTAGAGATGAACCATCCAGCTCCACTGGAAGGCACCCCTAATAAGGACATGTTTACTAAGCAAGGACTAGTCGCTATAGCTTATAGTAAGTTATGGCATAAATATACAAAAAAGGATCCTGAAAGTCAGTGGCCACTGATAGGTTCTTTTGATGAAAATAAAATAAAAACACTAGAAGCAGCTGTAAAAATAAATAAGGCAACGCCCACTATGCTCGATAGTATTGGCATGTGGCGCAAAGAAGCAGAACAGCGAAGGAAAAGAGAAGAAGCAAAAATAGTGAAAGAGTTACGAAAAGCAGCCCATCTGGCCGCAAAAGAACTAGATGAAGAAATAAGAAGAAAAGAGGAAGGTAAACAAACACAAGAATCAGGACTGGCAGGCCAATGCCCTGTCAGGACCCCCCCTACGCTCTACCCGGAGATGCCCTCCAAACAGCGGGCAAATGACGAGTTACTGCTCGGTCCTCCAATTATCTACATGCCCCCTCCTTATGCTCCCTGCCAGCCTCTAGCACAACACTCACCAGCTCAAAGTGCAGGCGTGGGTGACCCTAGCGCTAGTGCCCCGGCTCTTGCGGCCTTCGCACCAGCCGCATTGGTAACAACAGCAGATGAACATGAGACTAGCAGGCAGCTAACAGCCAGGCCAAATAGGTTGAGCAAAGATGAGCGGGATGGAATCGACCAGATAGCAAAGACCCTGGTAGAACGGAAGGAGAGCGAAGAATATACGATGAATATGCACAATTCACATGCCGGTAGTCACAGACGGCATTTCATTTTACGGTTCAGCTACCACACCCTGAACGCCTATGAGGATAGGTACCAGAATAAGGGTCCTGCTAAACTGACGGCTCTATATAGAAGGGTCGATGTTGGAGATGGGACTGAGAGCGATGTGACGGACCTCTTCATGCAAACGCTTGAGGTTTTCCGCCACCTCGCGGAACAGAAACCAGAGGTCAAGATCAAAGTCCCTGAGACGATTGAACCCCCATTAGAAGCAGCCAACACTATGATGCCTATCAGAGAAGCCGCCCCCTACTGGGTTCCCCCAAGAGGTCAGGGAACAAACGATGATATCAACCACGCAGATGCAAAAGGGAGGGTTGTGTACAACTGGGTTTACCAACCATGGGATCGGCAAGATATTTTAACTTTTAGGCAAACCCTGCCCGATTTAAGAAAGAACCCTACAGCATTTTATACCGAACTAGGCACAGCCTTGGGCTCAACCATAATGACTCTGTCGGACATCGATTTGTTTTTCGGGTTGTGTCTACCGGCCGATGTGTGGAAGCAAATCCGGAAAGCCGACCACACAGACCTGTTCGGACACACCTGGAAACAACTCGATGAACTAGATAGGCAGCGAGAGCCCGGAAAGAAACCTGTAAAAGACATACTGGAACTCCCCGACAAAATAGTGCAGAAGCTAAAGACGTTGATCCCAGAGAAGAAGGTAGACTGGTCGGTAGTCACGGCTTGCCGTCAGAAACCCCAGGAAGACGTATCAGAATATTTCTCCCGATTTGAAACGGTGTTCTCCGACTACAGTGGCCAAGACATGACCACCGCAACCGGACAACACCTATTCGTGCAAAACTACGTAAAAGGGCTATCGCAAGAGGTCTCCCAAAAGTTACAGACGAGTGAGAGTAGTTGGGGAGCCTCCAAACCTGCAGCTATCCTTCAGATGGCTCAGTATTACGAACACCAAAAGAACGAGAACGAGAGGGCGACTGAGAGAAAGAAAAAGGACTTAAAGGAACGAGTGATGATTGCTCAATTGCAGGGAGTGACTACAGGAAGGGAACGGTATAGGGGAAACTACCAGTCGAATGCCCCTAGGAATTCGCCCCCTAGAGACCGCAACCCCACACCTGGCGCTCCACGAACCGACCTCGATGAGAACCAGTGTGCATTTTGCAAAGAATTTGGACATTGGAAGTCTCAATGCCCGGCCCTTCGGGAAATGATTAAAAATAAAGAGACAAGGGACATGACAAATGGCCCAAAAACTGGAGGGCAGGGGCGAGGGCAGACCTACGACACCACCAATGATAGACCTGGCAGACCAAACACATTTGACCGACCCCGACAAAATCAGTGCCAACAGTCCGACTGCAACAATGCTCACGACTCTGCATAGGACTGCCAGGGGCAAGGGAGGGATCCAGTCGAGCTCTGTGTTGACCAGCAAGGTCCTTACGTCACTGCTAAGGTCCTGGGTACAAAGTCTCCATTCTTGGTAGACACTGGAGCGACACGTAGTGTATTATCAAAGCGACTGATTCCAAGGGCACCCTTGTCTGGCTCACACATTACATCGATAGGTTTCGATGGAACGCCCTCCACTAATCCCCTGTCTGTACCTATCTCCTTTGACCTAGGAAACAATCCCACTGACACAACATGTCTGCTCTCCTCCAACTCCCCTGACGCCATTATGGGTATTGATTTACTGAAACATTTCCGAGCTACTATTAGGTGTTCCCCGGATGGAGTCCGAGTCATCCTGTACGACAACGCGAGCATGTCCAGACCCTACCCTGCACGACATATGTACACCATAACAGATGCTGACCTATCCTTGCTCGATACCCTACCCCTGTACCTATGGGCCAGAAACGACTCGGATGTAGGACAAATGATGATCGATCCTGTACACATAACTGTTCGACCAAATGCAATACTCCCGAAACTCCCACAGTACCGGATATCGCCCGAAGGCGAGAAGGCATTGGTAGCGATTATTCAGTCCTTGGTAGATGCAGGAGTGGTAGAGGAAGTGGTTAGTAATGTCTGCAATAGCCCTATCCTACCCATTGTTAAGAAGCAAGGTGAGGGAGATGAGAAAGCATACCGCTTCATCATCGACCTGCGAGAAGTCAACAAAGTGGTGGTGCCACAGTACCCCGTAGTCTCAGACATCGCCACCATTCTGACTCTCATCCCGTCCACTGCCACCACCTTCACCGTTATTGATCTTAAAAATGCATTTTTCTCTATCCCAATCCATCCAGACAGCCGTTATCTCTTCGGCTTCACTTTAAAAAACCGTTCATACCGATTTTGTAGAGCTCCCCAGGGATACACTGAAAGTCCCAGCATTTACAGCCAGGCGCTCAAAAGACAGCTGGACGCCATCCAGCTACCAGATGGAGTGGTGTTGATCCAATATGTCGATGATATCCTTTTGGCAACCACAGCTGAGAATAGGACAACGACACGCATGTATGTGACCAGGTCACAAGCAGAAAAATGGACTGACGCTAGGGAAACAATTAGGGACATCCAGTCGGCTAGCACACCTCTCGAACTGACTGAATGGGCACGGGTGGGTCTAAGGGACGATGAAGGCTGCTGGCGGACAAAAGACACGAACAAATGGTTGCTGCCCGACTCATACTTGATCCCCATACTGACAATGGCACACTCCCCTGCACACATAGGTTCTGCCCCCATGATTGAACTCATTTCCAGAGTCTGGCACAACAACAAGATCCCCGACTCAGCCAAACGCCTGGTCCAGCAGTGCCTTATTTGCCTACAACACAACCCCGGGAAAGGAACTGTAGTACCCCGGGGAGGGTTTGGGATCCCCGACCACCCCTTTGAGGTCCTCCAGATGGATTACATCCAACTGGAGAGGTGCCAAGGCTTGAAGAACGTATTAGTCATTGTATGTGCCTTCAGCAAATGGGTGGAAGCCTATCCGACCCGTGATAACACTGCCATGACTACTGCCAAAGTACTACTGAAAGAGTTTTTCCCTCGCTACGGCCTTTGTCGAATTTTATGGAGCGACAATGGCCCCCACTTCATAGCTGAAGTTATCCAACTAATCCTGAAGGGGTTGGGGGTAAAACAGAGGTTCCATGCAGTCTTCCACCCCCAATCCGCTGGCCTGGTTGAACGACACAACGCTACACTGAAACTGAAACTGTCAAAAATAGTGGCCACCACAGGACTTAAGTGGCCAGATGCCCTTCCACTGGCATTACTATCGATGCGCTCCACTCCCACTAAGCACCACTTGACCCCCTACGAAGTTGTATTTGGGCGACCAATGAACCTCTGGACTGCCCCTAAACCGACCTCCATTCATGACGTCCCCGACGTCCTGCTGTCAGATTATTTATACAAATTAACTAAAACGTTGTCTGTCATTCATCAACAGGTGCAGCAGGCCATCCCCGATGCTTCCAGGGGTCCCGGTCACAATATCCAACCGGGAGAGTACGTTCTAGTCCGAAACTTTCAACGGGCAAAGAGTCTGGAACCCCGGTGGACGGGCCCCTGGCAAGTACTGATCACCACTCGGACGGCTCTTCGAGTGGAGGGGAAGAAGCACTGGCTGCACGCACACCACTGCAAGAAGGTTTCCTCGACCCTGGCCACGACAGGCAACGTCAGCACCCAAGAAGAGCTCCTGAACAAAGACCGACCATCACTGAACTGCTATCCTGATACCGAGGCACTTGAACTTGCAAAACACTCTGATCCCACTGTGCCATCCCGAGAAGGGTATTTCCTGCGTCGAAAGGAGGGAGCTTCGGCTAAGTAGGCCACTGACTAAGTTAAAAATCTCAGAACGGTGACCCAAAGCAACCAAGGGTTACCCGGAGAGAAGCTAAACAAAGTCTGTGGTTCTGCCCACTACCGAGCACCTTGAAGATGAAGATGACGGAAGCGCCAGATAAGAAGATGATGGAAACGCCAGATAAGAAGACGTCGGAAGCAACAGGAAATACCCACTACAGGAACCCAAAGACTGATAATTTGCACAAATCAAAGACAATCGCTTTCTTCATTGTCTTCCTCTTTTGCCTCCTCCTCATGACTTCCTTCTGGATCTTGGAGGAAAGCACACCCGCTCACCAGATGTTGCCAACCACTGTCCAGCCAACCACCATGAAAGAGCACCACCTGATCACCCTTTCACCTCAGCTCCGAGAAAGGCGTAAGGAGTTCTGGAACAATTCCTTCGTACAACTGTTGCACCAGCACAACCTTGCTGCAAATGCCACGAACTGCTGGATCTGTGGGTTGCTCCCACATGCTACCGGACACTCCATCCCCTTCATCCCTTCTCCTTTCTCAGTTCACGGCTCCTGCCTCGTCTGGCTGATCCTCATGCAGGAAAGCCACACGGACAACGCCGCTTCCGGTCAAACAGTGTCACACTTCTACTATGGGTTCTGGCTGAACAAAACAGGAAAGACGTCTGCCCCCTTTTGTCCTGCAATTTCAGGTTCAACCTTCCTTACGAACATCCCTGCCAAAGAAAGGGTCGAAATGCAAGTGCTCCACAATCCAGCCAGACCCATCTTCTCCCACCTGCGGAAACAAACGGCTGCCACCCTGACCGTGGCCCTGTCTGTCATCAATGTCACAGGACTCGTATGTCTCGAAGGACAGGGGACGCAGCTGGTGGGTCACAGTTCTTGTCGCATCACCAAAACATTGGTCTCAGCTGACCCCCCCTCCTTTGTTGCTTCCCCGAATATGTACTTTGTTTGTGGCACCAAAGCTTACACCTGGCTCCCGAAAGGTTGGAGGGGTACGTGCTACATCGCCTTCATTCTTCCTCCCACGTATGTGGCCTCAGCCTACCACCACCGGCAAAAGCGCGCCGGAGATGTTGAACAAGCCGACTCCACCGGAGCACAGTTCCTAGATGCAGCAAAGGGACTTGTTCCTCTGTGGGGACCAATGGCAAACAGCCGCGCTATCCGACACCTAACTCAGGCAATAGAAACAACCATTAACATCACGGCTGGCATCCTCGCTAACAACACGGCTGAGCTTCAGGCAGTCCGCCTGGTGGCTCTCCAAAACCGCCTTGTTCTAGATGTGATTCTGGCCGACCGTGGAGGAGCATGCCGCATCATCGGCTCCAGCTGTTGCACCTACGTGCCAGATAACTCACCTTCAGTCTACAAAGCAATCGAACACCTCCACAGACTGTCCTCAGAGGTTCACCAGGAGCAGGAAGGATGGTCGCTTGGAGGCTGGTTCTGGGACACTTTGAAGAACTGGGGATGGAGATTGTTCAAGTTTATAGTGATACCTATCATGATACTGTGTGGGTGTTGCTTAGGTATTCAATGTTTACCACCTTTATGTGCACTCATTTCCAACTGTATGTGCCCTAAGACTTTGGACTTTAAAACTGAGCACATGAGTCCCCTATACGAGATAGAGGTGCGTGGTCTCATGGGGATCGATCCGAACTGACAAGCTGGTGAGACATGTTAAAGGGAGGACTGTGGAATTTTAGTTCGTGTACTGAACATCATCTACGCCATCTTGCCGACTCACGTATGAACATACACGACAGCCATTTTAGGTACCATGGTCTCCCTGTTCACGATCGCCCGTCAGCACACTTCCCTGAACCTTGCAAGCCTTCCCCGCGCACCCTGGCTGCCCCCGCACTCACATGCACAAGTCATAAACCCTCCCCTCCCATGACTCTGTCTCAGGGAATCACACCCCGCGCCTGACCAACACCTCCTTTCCGTCCATGAATACCCCTCCTTTGATGACCCCTTCCTCTGAGCCCGACTGCCTGTACGAACCGCTGGTCATCCCTTAGCCCGAGGATACAGTTTATTGCCCACTACTGTATGCACTCGCCTTTCTTGAAAGAAGCCACTATTGATCATGACCTCCCCACCCCCTGAGATTCGATCAGGCGCACACATTCCAAAGGAATCGGCAGAACACTCAGCTGCGTGATAGCCCCCTCCCAATCATATGAGGGGAAAGGGCCTCTACTGTTGTCATGTGTTGGAATGGGCCGGAACTGGGGGGGTGCCGGGGATGTCGTTCTTATACTTCACAATGTCTTTGTTGTAATAAAGAGCGTCCACATGTCTTGAACCAGTGTATAAAAGACCAGGTCTCGGAGAGGTTGAGAGAGCACCTCGAGACGATACCTTGTTGTCCGATCTGATGTGTTCTACTCCGTCGGAATAAAACTTGTTTCCTGTCTTCCTGTCCCCAGCGCCTGCCTCTTTATTGGATAACTTCGTATGGTATTAGAGGCGTCTAACGCCGGGCAAATTTAACTTAGGAAACATCAACAGAATAGCCTGACCATTTTGAATTGATCTTTATCATCCTGGCAGGGAGAGACACAGCAGAGTAAACACAGGGCTCTCTCTGGCGCAGTTAAAGAACATCCTGTGGTTTCCTCTGGGGGCAATTGATCCAAAAACATAAATTCAGGATGTGCATTGCACAAAAATCGGACTAGCCTTGACGTATTAGCCTTTGTAGCCTAAGTTGCTCCGTCAGTCATTATCTAGGCCACATCATTGGGTACATATCATTGGAGCTAATAGTTGAGGCCGGTGGAGCCAATAGAGGATGTGGGTTGAGCTAGGAAAGTGGGTGGTGGCCTCATACGAAAACATTTCAGCACCTGCACTTCTAATTTTACAAATTAAGCACTGATCTGTAGTCAAGCAATGTTAAACAACTTCTTCATTTTTGCAAAGCTTTATTTAATTATTTATCCATTAGTATTCCTTTGTATTCTTTACTTAATTCTTCTCTTATGTTTCAACAGGTGCCAAATGGCTTTCCTCGAGCACGCTGTAATTCACTGTTCCTCATAGCACAATATAGCAGATGCAACCCAATGTATTTCGGGCATAGGTGCCCTTACTCAGGGATAACTATAATAAAATATATGCCATCAATATTGTCATCAACAAGCTTCACCCCATTTACATCCACCAGATTTAACAATAATTGCTCATTTGTGTAATTTAACCAAAATATTGACCAACAATTAAAAATAATTGCACATACTGAACCAAAGCGTACATAAACCATACAAACCACCCAAACGTACACTCCCTACCTTGTGTCTTTACTGAAAAATCTGAAACCCTACTCTGTGTCCCCTTTGACATATCCTTGTGCAATATACATTCACCGCAAATGTGTCCCCATCGCCCTAATGTCTAACATTGCTCACTTCTTAAATTAAATCCTAATGCATTTACCTGCTACCAAACGAACACACCAGACTTTCCACTCCCAAATGTATTTCACTGTGATCAAGCACACATGAAACCTGTGCTTTTCAAACAAGCCTCGTTATCCTTACATATCACATGATCTCAGAAAACCAAAAAGTGAAAAATTACTCTGAGTAAATTGGTGCGCTTCAAATTATTACAACCACCTAATGTAATAATAATACTATTATTGTCCCCACACAAATCAAAATACAAAATGAAGTACAATTTATATAATTAACAATAATCTTAAAACTCTCCATAAAAATTATGTGTGCTTGCTTCAAAAGCTCTAGTTTTAATTAGTGCTTGATCACAGTGAAATACACTTGGGAGTGGAAAGTCTGACGTGTTCGTTTGGTAGCAGGTAAATACATTAGAATTTAAGGAGTGAGCAATGTTAGACATGAGGGCAGAAGGGACACATTTGCGGTGTATGTATATCGGACAAGGATATGTTAGAGGTGGCACAGAGCGCGGTTTCAGATTTTTCAGTAGATACACAAGGTAGTGAGTGTAAGTTGGGTGGTTGGTATGGTTTATGTACGCTTTGGTTCAGTACGTGCAATTATTTAAAATTATTTTTAATTGTTGGGCCTATTTAGGTTAAAGTATACAAATGAGCAATAATTGTTAAATCTGTTGGATGTAAATGTGATTAAGCTTGTTCATGACGATATGTGTATATATATATATATATATATATATATATATATATATATTCTTATTTTTCTTTTTTTTATTGAGCGTAAGAAAACCATGGAAAACATAATAATCAGGATACATAAATACAAAAGCTTTCCCATCTCATATTATAAATAGTCAATAAATAGAACAAGTTACATAATTCATTTGCACACAATAAAAAAGACATACAAGAAAAAAAGAGACCTGCATACTATTAGGTCTCATTTTTGAACCATAGACTAATAAATAAAGAGCACAACTTCATCCCTCATTTTCCTTAATATAAAATATCAGAATGATAGATAGTAACCTGGTAATACCATGTGCCCCCTTTATATCTTATCATTTGGATACATAATCATAGAATTACTTTCCCATATCATCCCAAACCCCTGTACTACCCCTATCCCCTTCGCGTAGGCGTCTTCAAACTTGTGAGTCCTTTCCAGCTTAAGTAGCCACTGAGCCAATATAGGGACTTTTGGAGATTTCCAATTCTGTAATATTAGTGATCTGACTACTGCTATAGCTATAAAAGCAAAAGATTGTCTACATAAAGAAAGCAGACCCAACTGCATGGGTGAAACCAATTAATGCCAGCGATGCATCTGGAAGGATCTCTATTGGCAATTATTAGCTAATAAACTTGAACACCTCCTTCCAAAAGTAGTTTAGTTTCGGACATGTAAAAAAGATATGTGTCCAGTCTCCCGCCTCTGACAGATTACATCTAAAACAGACATACAGTGTCGTAGGAAGCGTTTATGGAGCTTGGAAGGAGTGTAATAGGCCACCCATCTAGAGAGAAAAGACATTCTTTAATAATTCGCTGCCGTAAAAAAACTGTTCAGGAAAATGCTTAAAACCTAGCTCTTTGTTCAGTAAATAGCTTTCTTCTTTGCCTTCACTGTTTCTTGACGCTGGGACACACCTTTGAGTAGATGCATGCTTTATAAATCCTATGTAACATAACACAGCATAACATTAGGCTTTGCATCAATAACCTTTGATGGTAGCAAGGGAATGCCCACAAGGGATGACATAAGTGCTACTTTTTAGACAACTTTCCAGTGAAAACAAGTTGCGCACTGAAAAGTAAGGGTCAGATTTAGTAACACTGCATTGCATGCAGCGCAAGGCAGCAACCAAATTAAAATATGGTGCTCCTGGAGTGCTGCCCAGAGCATGGGCAATTGCATAAAAATCATGGGTGGTAGCAGGGGAATGCCCACGTACCACCAATGAAAGGCTCCCTTGAAGCAAATTAGCCTATAGCTCTATTTGTGTTACTTTTTAAACAGCTTTCCAGAACAAAATAAAAAGGTTTGTACTGGATAGTAATTGGTTTCTCAACACGTTGCACCATTTGGTGTCACTTTGATGACTTTGCACTGATGCAACATGTTGATAAATCTGACCCATAATGTAAGAATGCAACATTTCGTACTTCCACTTTCTGTTTAGATAGTAGCTCATATTGGGAATGGCTTTAACGCACTAAAAGTAAAATCACTATTAACGATTAGGTTCTAATCTTATACACTTTTTTTATTACATTTGAGGGTAACATCCTTAGTATGTTTATTCTGTATCTGTTGATTAATTCCTAAAGGCATTTTTCATTCTCCACCTCTTGTTGACGAGTGTGACATGCCCCTACTGTTTATTTGTTGATTAGGTCGGAAGGGCTAACAGGGACTGTAAGTCCTGCTGCTCTTTTCCTGGGCACTTCAAGAGCTTTGATGGTTACCTTGCAAGGGGACAGAATCAGCAATGGCTAAATCCCTTTTAGCCCAGTGGACATTGCGTGTCTGATCTCTGATGTGCTTGAGAAGGAAACGCAACTTGGAGTAAAACCAGGAAGAGAGCTGCTGCTCTCTAACAGCCAGATTCATCAAGCGAAATGCGCTCGCAAAAGGGCCAGATTCTGAGAATCTGGCCCTTTGCGAGTGCAATTTTTGCATTTGGGATTCATCATCCCAAATGCAAAAATCGCTAATAAAGAATTCGCAAATTTGCAAGGATTAGCATTTAAGGAATCTCTATTAGAGATTCCTTAAATGCTATTCATGAAACATTTAAAAATTGCGAATTCGCAATTTAGGACCGCTATTTACAACGATGTCAAACCTCGTGGTAAATAGCGAAAACTTAGAAAAATGCATTTAAATGCATTTTTCTAAGTTGCATGTTACACACACTCATGTCCTTTGGACATGTGTGTGCACAACATCAGTGTAAATTCACATTTCAGGGGTGCTACAGGGTGTCCTTTGGACACCCCTGCACCCTTGAAATCGCATCCTTATTTGCGATTAGCAAATTGCTAATCGCAAATAAGGAATAACTCCCCATTCATTCCTATGGGCCTGTCAGCCAGATTTATCATTCTCCCGTTTTGCGAGCCCCTAATAGCGATTCATAAGGAATCGCTATTAAGGACTTGCAAAACGGGATTCATGTAGGAATTGCAAAAAATATTGCGATTCCTACATGTTCCTTATTTACGATTAGCAAATTGCTAATCGCAAATAAGGAATAACTCCCCATGCATTCCTATGGGCCTGCAGGCCCATAGGAATGAATGGGGAGTTATTCCTTATTTGCGATTAGCAATTAGCTAATCGCAAATAAGGATGTGATTTCAAGGGTGCAGGGGTGTCCAAAGGACACCCTGTAGCACCCCTGAAATATATTCTACATTGGTGTTGCGCACACACATGTCCAAAGGACATGTGTGTGTGTAACATGCAACTTAGAAAAATGCATTTAAATGCATTTTTCTAAGTTTTTGCTATTTACCACGAGGTCTGACCTCTCGGTAAATAGCGGCCCAAAATTGCAATTTCGCAATTTTAAAATGAATCATGAATTGCATTTAAGGAATCTCAAATAGAGATTCCTTAAATGCAATTCTTCGCAAATGTGCGAATTCTTTAATAGCGAATTTTGCATTTGGGATGATGAATCCCAAATGCAAAAATTGCACTCGCAAAAGGCAAGATTCTGAGAATCTTGCCCTTTGCAAGTGCAATTTAGCATGATGAATCAGGCTGTTACACCCACATGCATCATCCCGGTCGTTTGCGAATTCCAAATTGCGAAAAATAGCGAATCGCAATTTGGAATTCGCAAAACGGGATGCATGAATATTTTCCAATAATATTAGCAAATCGGTAAAAATCGCATTTTTTACCGATTCGCAAATATTATGCGAATTCTAATTTGCTAATTCGCATTGCTATGGGCCGAAAGGCCCATAGGAATCAATGGAAATTGCGAATTTGCAAATTAGAATTCGTATAATGTTCATGCATTCCATGGGTGCAGGGGGGGGTCCAAAGGCCCCCCCCTTGCACCCCTGAAATGTATTTTTAAGTGGATGTTTCAAACACACATGTCCTAAGGACATGTGTGTCTGTAACATGCAAGTTTAAAAAATGCATTTTTTTGTTTTTTTTTTAAATTTCGCAATTTAACACGAGGGTCAACCTCGTGTTAATTTGCACTTCCAATTTCCAAATTCGCAATTTAAAAAAAAATGATGCATTGCATTTAAGGAATCGCACAAATGCGATTCCTTAAATGCATTCGCATTTTTTAGAAATGCAAAAAAATGCGAATTGTGCAAAAAAGTTTGATGCATCCCAAAAAAAGATTTTGCATTCGCAAACGGCCGATTTTTCCGAATCGCACCGTTTGCGAATGCAAAAAACGTTGATGCATGTGGGCGTTAGTGTTTTGGCTAAGAGCCACATTCTGGAGCAGCCGGATCTTCGGAACTAGGCTATTGTCTTCACGTTTCGCTGCCTTCGCGTGCAGCAGCACAAATTAACTAGACACATACAGGTCGTTACAGGATCAACTCCCCACTAGTAGAACAGGCAGGTTTCTTTATTTTGTCCTTCCAGAGAACATCATACTTGGGGCATACCAACGTGGGATTGGTGGGACGGGATTTAGATTTTGGAGACTTAACAAGAGGTGCTTGGGAAGAGAGGACCTCTAGCAGGGGCACATCTATCTATTGAGCCGCATACTTGCCAACGTCTTGATACAAAAAAGGGGTAGGATTTTTCAAAACGAATTAATGTAATAATGAGATCATTTCAACAGGCATCACATAACACTTGTTCCATTGATAACATCACAAAAAATAGCATGACATGGGACCCTGATTAAAGAAATCGACTGTGTGGCTTCCGAACCAGATGACATCATAAGAAAATTGCGATATGTCATAGAAGAATGAATTATGAGCACACTTTGCAGTTTTTTTAGTCTAAAGTCTTTTATTTGTTTCAGTTTAGAGGAGTAAACACAGCATACGTAGAGAAAGGAGTGTGAGAGTATGCAAGTATTGTATAAAATGACTATTTCAATCAAAAATGTAATAAAAAATTGGAAGAGATGCAGTTTTCTAGATCTACCAATGGCATCTGGTGACATTTGAAAGTGGTGCGGCGCAAAAGTTTGGGATGATTGCCCTATGGCGAGGGAGCGTAGCGAGCGAGGCCGACCATCACTCGAGGCACATGGTGCTTAAGCCTCAGGTAGCTCCTTCTCTGCCCCTCAAAGCTCTTGGTGATGGAAGACTATGCTAAAGGCAGTGGAGAGGAATAACAAACAGTAAGGTAAAGGTAAACCATGCTAAAGGCAGCTGTAACAGAAAAGGCACAGTATGGTGGCGGAAATCTAAGCAAAAAGGTAGTTTCATGTGATAAAGCGCAGTATAGTTTGTGATGGAAGCCCGTGCAAAAAGCTTGTTTCATGTGACAAGTCATAGTATAGTGATGAAGACCATGCTTAAGGCAGCCGTGAGGGATACAGCACAGTATGGGCTCCCTCCTTACGTTCCCACCTGTCCCCTCTCTGCCTGCAGCCCCCGTAGGGCCTCAGGTCAGCCATCGCCCTTCTCTGCCTATGCCTCTGGATGTACAATGGAAAATGCACATTACTTTTTTATGTAGTGCTTGCTAACCATAGATTACAGAGTCCACAAAAACCACCAGAAAAACACAGGCATGCAGAGACTCCAGAATTATACAAGACTGGCCACATTTTCATGGTAAAGAACGGTGACAAAGTCAATAGGTCTGGCTTCTGTATACTCCAAGGACTTTACCTAGATTCACTAACAGGGAGCACAGCTTCACCAACAGCACAACAGGTATAGAATATTCTTCCCTAACACATAGATCGGGGTTACACACACACAAGTGACCCACATTCTTAACTGCGAAGTGCCTTTAGTAGCAGTACTGGTGCACCATAGGCCTCTCCCAATATACCATAGTTTCTTGTGGTACTCCAATATCATGATTGGGACACTATACAGCCGGCCAATAAACCTTCCTTCTCAAAATGCAAAACCCTTGGTTTTTCTATGATTTTTTCAATAAGAAAGACATGTCGAATTTGCACAACATCTATTTGTATATGGCTCACACAATTTTGTCTCAGCTACAGATTCGCCAACAAAAATACAGACATATCTAGTGGTTCCACTCTCGAACTCTGAAGCAAAAAAGATACCTTGAGACAGATAAACTCAAAAGGCCTGTGCTTCAAAACTGCTGTGCCCATTAAGCTCACAGAGATCAGCAGTTTGAGGCCTTTATGTGGAAATGTGTGAGAAAGCCCGGAGTTATAATCTCAAGGTTCCCACCATAAAGAATGGGAGCCGGTGACGCCAATCAATCACCCCTGGCCACCTGAGAAATGCACCCATGAGATTATCACTTCACCGCTCGGCCAAATCTCCATCCTTGGCCTCTTGGTCTCGGATCGCTAGAAGATGAAACATTTCGTGATAATGATCATAAAATGAAACTGTTCTTGCATCAGGTTGGAACATCGAGTGTTTCTCGTGATATGCCTGCAGGTTTCAGAAAGAGTGTGAAGAGCATGAGGCAGGGAATACACAACATATTATTTCAGGTGGCTGCTGTCTCGGAAGACCACTTCAACTTTTTATCCTCATTGTTTATTGCTGTCATTTGTAACCCCTGAATGGAAAATTACCACGTTATTGACAACTACCCATCTGTAATTCTATGTGTAATATTATTTTCATAATGACTAATCAATTCACCAACATTACAACCTACAAATATTGTTTACCACTTTAAAAAGAAACTCGAACACACACTCCCTCGAAAATATCCCAAATTTACCGCTGACTATGTCCGTCTTCACCTGACTAGCCCAGCACTTGGCAAAGTACACGAAGAAATGTGCACATCTCCGCTGGCACACACCTCAAATCACCAGTATCACTGAACTAAAAATAAAGTTGTTTACGGTGCGGCGAAAGTGGCCAATGATAAGCAGCAAGTGGCAAATCTAATGATGAAGAAGCATGGCTCGTGTGTGTGAAAAAAGCAATAGCCGAAGGGCTGTGGATCTTATATTCTCCCTGAGACAGCACTTTAACAGCGTAGACAACATACACATGGGCGCAGTGTGGAAATAAAGTCTAGGATAAAACAACGACCCTTTGACCGACACAACCTTTCACCAAGCTCTACAGATAGATAGGTACCGTCAAGACGACTGGCCTGCCACATGCAATGAAAAAAATGAATCAGGCATAGACATGATGAAATATAAACAAAAATAATGAACTTACATTAGTGATGAGCAGCGGCGAATCTACCTCACTCCGAGGCTGCGGACTCTGGCCGAAGTTGGATGAAACTTCTGTTTCCTCCACTCGAACGTAGCCAAACCTGCAGCTTCTCTCATGCAGTTCAGCATGAGAGAAGCTGCGGGATTGGATGGAGCAGGCTAACCCAGCACTCCATTTGAGCCTGGGAATCCGGGCTGTTTAACACAGTTTCTATCAGTGTGGGCACAAGTGCACATGTCCGATTGGCTGGTGCGAGACATGCTGTGTCATCACTGGTGCTGTCAATCGAGAGTAATTCACCCTAACCCTGAACACCCCGGCAGCAAAAAGAGGAGTATGTTTGAGGCTATTATAATAATGTTACAGGGATGTGGAATTGCTATAGCCTGACGCCCAGGACATATTGTTTGGGGTCAAGGGCAACAAGTTTTCATATGTATTTTGTCCTTGTGACAAGAAGGCCCCAAACCCCTGCAGCAGGTGTGCCAACGCTCCTCCGCCCTAAAGGAGGAACCGCCGCTGACTGATCTACGTCTGAGATCAAAACATATTTGTAACATGGTAATTAGTGCCTGCAAGATTTAAGCCTGACTGACCGGTCTCTGTTGATGTGGCCAGAGGTTTATAATCTGCATTGTCTCTGCAAGGAAAGGGGTTAATATATGATCACGGTTCTCCTGTTCTGCAAATATTCATGTATCTTTGTGCCCAAAGAAGCAAAACAGTGAGAGATATTTGTGCACATGTTCACAGCAATCTCACCTGAGGGGAAGCTGGAAGCCTGCACACTTCTGCATACACATGCAGAGTGCAGCAATCTGGCAAGCAAAAAGTGTCGATTCCACTTTACAACACACCAGCCAGGACTATCTTGTGGCTGCGCGACCGAGCTTCAACCGAGCTCTGGACTCTGGGGGGAGCCTGTGCGCCTGTGAGGAAGATAGACTATTGTACTTGTCCTCCTAATAACGATAAAACTCCACAGATGTTTTGTCAACACGACAGAGCGTCTGGAGATATTCGAATCATAAATATTTATTTGGAGCCCTCGTCTGTATTGCCATGTCTGCTGCATAAGCAGGTGTCTGTGCACATCCGGAGGCTGCAGATCAGTTCCACCGAGCTGGTAATGAAAAGGATGGCTGGGCAAAGACTTTCTAACTGTGAAGAGCCAACAACTGCAGGTTGTCAGTGGAGTGCATTGGCACTTTCTCTAAAAATAACTCCCCAACCACCCACACCACTCTCAACCCTCACATAGTGGCAGTGTGAGGCGGATGGGGGGCCAACAAAGCAAAGACGAGGCCATGTCTCGCCCTTGGTAGCTTCATGTGAATGGTAAAGGCTACAAGGAAAGGGACCAGTGGATAGGTCAAGGGTGGAGAGGACGCGGCTTAAACGACAAGGATATTTAGGGCTTGGGACCATAGAGGTAGCAAAGGACTTCTGCTGACTCTGGTACCCCATGGGCAAATGGGAAAGTTTTAGGTGTATAGGCCAGTTAAGTTAAAGAGGGTAAAGTAAAAGCAAGGATATGGCATTATTAAAGGATAATAGTGATAGGCATGGAGAGCAGTGAGGCTGTAAGGCAAATGATGCTCACATTGTGCACAGCAGGCAGGGAGGATTTATTAAAAAAGGGTATTTTAGGGCACACACAGTTAGCAATGGGGACGCTTATAAGGCAGGCATCTGGGTGTGTCGTGGCGACGGTAGCCACCCACTCACTCCCATGGAAAAGGAGTAAGGTGAAGGGGAGAGGTAACATCCAAATAATAAAAGTAGAGGAGACACATACAAAAATAGCCCCCATTCGCGACAAACACTTATCTGGAGTTAGGAGCATGAACAGAGGGAGGGGAGCAAGACAGAAGGCGGGTCGTGGGCGTGCACCACGAAAGAGGCGGGGTTAGTTGTTCAGGAAGATTCCAATCATTGAATGAGGAGCAGGAGGCAAGCACAAGGTTGCAGAAAAGGTGGGAGGCATGATCCACGAAAATGCAGGACCACCACCTAATAGGCGGATGTGATCGTTAAGAAGTGCTGGCCCCTGGGGCACTAGAATGGACGTGCTAGGCAGCCAATGAGGACGCATAGAGTAATGAAAAGGCCACAATGGAAAATGTAGTCCTATTGACCCACGGCAATAATTATCATGCATGCATACAAAGAGCAGCCATGTGCTAGGTCATTATGGTGACGTAAGAAAACACATAAAATTAAGAGGAGAAGGTAAAAAGTTTCCATACATAGATATCATAATACCTTTGGGTTCACTCTTATCAGATAAGACAAAATAAAAGAGTGGAAGCGTGTTTTTACTGGCATTTATCCACTTCTACATAGAGAAATATACTCTAAAGATGGATCTACAGAGGAAGAATGAGACCTGGCTAGCCAATGCAATCTTTATAGCTGTAGCAAATTTTTTAGGCTGGGCTTGGTCGATAGGATCACAGCTCCCTCTTACATAATATTTTATCTGTGTCCTTTACTTTTGTCTCTTTTGTAAACGTATTGACCCCCCAATGCCCGCTGCATAAGTTATGATTAATACGTTTTATTTTCCTCGAGATGCCGGTTATAACGCCGACCAAAATGTTTTAAATTGTCCCTTCTACTGAGAATTTTAATAGTTCTGCTTTCTAACGGTGTTTTATGTAAATTGTAAATTATTTTCTGATGGTTCTTAAAGATAATGGCTTGTAGCTATTTTTTATTCCAAGGAAGTTTTACAATCATGCTTAATTAATTTGTTGACTGGCACTGACATATTTTATAACTAATGTGTTTTTGTACTTGGCTTTTATGACAAAATGTCGAATAAAGCATCATTGATTGATTGACCTGGCTAGGCATAAAAGAATGCCTGTAAATATTGACACTTGGACATCAGCCTTTTAAATTTACACCAGTGCTTTTACTGTGAAAAGCATACTGACAGGACAATATTTATTTAATATATGGTTATTATACGGAAAGCATAGCTCGATTTTAGAGGTTTTGCATGATTCAGGTAGGATGAGGAAAATAGGGCAAGGTGAGTATTACCACAGAGAATCCATGGGGAGAGGTGAATTCAGAAATATGGCTACAATGGATGGCACCCACTTGCCCAGTGCCGAATGCACATACGGCTAGCGGGCTGCCATAATGTATCTCCCTTTTCCTGTCCACCCCGATCAACAGGGGCTAGGATATAGGATAATATGCATGGAGATCAGTTGAAGGTCTGGAGAATGTTGGGAATATAATGGGTTTTGTGCGTGACAGTTTTGCAGATATAAACATGAATGTTCCAAATGTGAAGGTAGACCTGCTCTTACAAACTGTTTTGGGATGAAGTACAATGGCGAACAATGCAGAGGTTCCAGAAGGCTGGTATTGCAGTTACAGCCCTTCACTAGAGGGATCCTACACATAGTCATCACAACATTGGAAAAGGAAGTTAAAGAACACAGAATTATGGGACCATTTTTTTAATGGCCATTACCGGATTTAACAATTTTCTTTTTTTTTTAAGTTTGAAAGCTTTATTAGAACAATGAGTGAAACAAGAAGTTTGACAGAAGGAGGGAGTTACAAAATATATAGATAAAAAGTATAACAATCCTAATGTCAACAGTAAGTAATTCAAAGCATTTTATAATTTTGAAAGGGAAGAAAGGGGAAGGGGGTGAGAGAGAGAGAAAGAAAGAAAGAAAAAGGGGGGGGGAGTAAGAAGAGAGGGAAGAAAAAGCCAAGGCGGTGCACAAAGAGGCAGAGATAATAAAGGCAATATAACATATCAAAGAACATTGGGAAAATTCAAGGGAAGTATAAAACATCATCAGAGATGAAAACAATAATTATAAGAATATAAATGCAAGTATAACAGAGAATAAATCATCTAGGGGGTTTAAAATTTTCAGAGCTAATAAGTAAAGGTGTCTTGTTCATGGCCGAATGATCTAAATAAGCAGTTAGAGGGAGCCAAAAAAGTTCAACATTACGAGGAGGTTTACAGGAGGTGGCAAAGGAAACATCAAGCCTATGAAAGTGACAAAGGGAGTTCCACCAATGTTGCATGGAAACATTCGTAAGAGCCTTCCAATTGGAGGAAATATGTTGAAAGACAAGTGCAAGCATAAGGTCAAAGAGACCAGAAGAGGGAGATGGCAAATTAAGTGTGTCTGAAAGACTACCAAGGAAAAGGACAGAGGGTGAGTATGAAATGGAGAGAGAAAAGATTTGAGAAATAGCCAAACCCGTTTCCAAAGAGTAGAAACACTAGGGCAGTAGAAGAACATGTGGAGAAGATCAGCAGAAGGAGATTGACAAGTCCAACAGGTAGAATCAGAAGAAGGGGAAAACGAGAAAGGGGGAGAGGGGAGAGATAAAGCCTGTGATAAAGAAAAAAGAGAGACTGAGTAAGAGAGGCAGAGCGGGAAACTTTCAAGGATTTGAGCCAGAGTCTATCCCAAAGGGAAATGGGCCACACACAACCTAGATCTGACTCCCAAGCAAGTTCAAGTTTGGACTTAGGACGGTCCGGATTAGAAGAAGAAAAGAATTTGTAAATAAAGGACGCTTTGGGTAGAGTAGAAAGTAACGTCAGAAGAGAAGAAGGGGGACGAGTGCTGATGAAGGAGAAAGAGAGTAGTAACGCTCCAGAATCACTTCCATAAGAAGAGTATATTTATGTAAAAATGAGTGCGGACAGGAGAACCAAAGCTGAAAAAGAGGAAACGGACAAGGAATGGATCCATCAAAAAGATGATGAATCCAAATGATACCTAACCGTCTCCAGGAATTCCAGCAAAGGGGTCTGTTATTGATAAGAATAAGCGAGTTATACCAAATAGGTTGTTGTAAAAAGGACTCACGTGAAATAGGAGAAAGGGAGAGGAGAGGGCGTAAAAGAGAAGAGGTATGCTTAAACAACGGGAAGGAATCATAAGGGGATTTGGATGAAAAACGGAGTAAGTCATCAAAAGAGAAAGGTAATAAAAAAGTACGTTCAATAGAAAGCCAAAGAGGAGAGAAAGGAGATTCTTCTCTGGAAAGCCAACGGGAAGCCTGACGGAGGGAGAAAGATTTATGATAAACACGGAAATCAGGGAGATTAACACCACCATTGGATTTGGAACGACGAAGTGAAAGTAGGGAAATCCTAGATCTCTTGCCTTTCCAAAGAAATTTCAAGATAGCAGAGTCAAGACGCTAAAAAGTGGGATTATGGACAGGGAGCATAGAAAGTGTATAAATAAGAATGGGAGCAATCATCATTTTGATAGAGTCCAATCTACCCCACCATGATAGAAAAAGCGGATTCCAAGAGGAAAACAATTGATCGATGCGAGAAAGGGCAGCAGACATGTTCAGTTTGACAGAAGATGCAATAGAATTGGAGAACCAAACCCCAAGATATTTGATCTTGGTAGTATTCCAAGCAAAACCAGTAGAGGCGAAGAAATGAGGGAGACAGAACTTCGTTAAGGGAAAGATTTCTGTTTTGTCGGAATTAATCTTGTAACCGGAGACAAGGGAAAACTTATCAAATTCAGCTAAGAGCGGGGGAATGGAGGATTCCGGATTTGAAACAAACAAAAGAATGTCGTCGGCGTAAGCAGAAAGTTTTAATTGGTCAGCACCATAGGGAAAGCCAGAGATGGAATCATTCTGGCAAATGGAGGTTAAAAAGGGTTCAAGGGCCAAAACAAAAAGAAGCGGAGAAAGAGGGCAGCCTTGCCGAACACCTCTTTGAAGGTTGAAAGAGGAGGAGAGATGGCCATTGACCAGAAAAGAAGCTTTGGGGGAAGAATATAATAAGGAAACAAGAGAAATAAATTTAGGACCAAAGCCATGCCAAGAAAGAGAAGCAAATAAAAAAGACCAATCCACCCGGTCAAAAGCTTTTTCAGCGTCAACTGAGATGGCGGCTAGAGGAAGCGACAGGGAGGGGGCTTTATTCAGGACATTGAGAAAAAGACGAGAATTATCGGATGTAAGCCTGCCCTTGATAAATCCGCACTGTTCCTTTCCAACGAGATGCGGCATAAAAGAGTCTAATCGTAAAGCAAGAAGTTTAGCGAAGAGTTTATAGTCGACATTAACTAACGATATAGGGCGGTAATTCTTGCAAAATTTTGGGTCTCTACCTTCCTTCGGGATCAAGCAAATAGTGGCGTCTTGAAATGTACCTGCAGCAGAACCTGAAGATACAAAAGACTGGAAAAGTGTCAATAGTTTGGGGAGAAGGAGATCTGAGAAGTGTAAATAGAATTCCTCTGGGAGCCCGTTGGGAACGGGAGTTTTACCTTTAGTAAGAGAGGAAAGTGCTTTAGAAAGTTCCTGAAGGGTAAGATCAAGATCCAGAGAAGCAAAATTGAGGTTAGGGACAGAAGGTTTAGGAAGATTTTCAAAATAAGAATGAAGCATAGAAGGAGAAGGCGAAGATTCAGGAGTATGGAGGTGTTTGTAGAAAAGTTGGAACTGCTCAAGAATTTTATCAGTGTCATGAAGAAGAGAATTATCAGATGAGAAAATAGACTCAATATAAATACGTTCCTTACGGGACTTAAGATAATTCGCTAAGAGTTTGCCAGATTTATCCTGGCCTCCGTAATATCGGGCACTGCTGCGCAGAAGTATAGATGAGGCATTGTCTGTGGACAGCTTATTAAAGGAAAGTTTGGCACGTAAAAGATCTGGCGACATACACTGAGCGGAGGAGGTGTAGAATTGATGCGCTAGTTTTTTAATATGGGCAAGACAGGCTTTCCGCTTCTGAAGGAACTTCTTCTTTTTCTGGGAAACAAAATCAATAATAAATCCTCTAGCCGTCGCCTTGAAAGAGTCCCAAAGAGTATGAGGGGAGATATCAGGAGTGACATTAGTAAGGAAAAAGTCATTGGTAAAAGTACGGAAGGAGGAGGAAAAGACAGGGTCAGAAAGAAGCGAGGAATTGAAGCGCCAACGAGAGGATTTAGGACGAGGGGGAAGTAAGTCAATATCTGTAATAATAGGAGCATGATCAGAAATTACAATAGGTTCAATGGAAGAAGAGAGAAGATTTTGAGTAAGAGAGTGAGAGAGAAAAAGGTAATCCAGTCTAGAAAAGGAGGCATGAGGGTGTGAGAAAAAAAGTAGTCAAGGGTATCAGGATGTGTTAGTCGCCAGGAGTCGGAAAGGTTAGCTTGGAAAATAGTGTCTAGAAATTGCTTATGAGACCTATGTGGTGAAAAGCGAACTGTGGATTTACGGTCTAGAAAGGGATCAACAACTTGGTTACAATCACCACCTAAAAGGAAGAAGTCATCTTTGTACTGGATGTATGACGTTACAACGCATACTCTTACATCGCATGCCTTTACAACGCGGTATTTACAACGAATACCATTACAGCGCATTGGGTGTTGGATAGTGAATTATTTAATTTACTATTCCAACTCCAGTCCCCGTGGATAGTAGGGAAGGTGTTGGATAGTAAATTAAATATATTCCCTATCGTAGAGCGCCCCCCAGCGCAATGCGTTGTAATGGTTTCCGTTGTAAAAGTTGCGTCATAAAGGCACTGCATGGTAAAAGTTGCGTTGTAAAGGTTGTACACCCTTTGTACTGAGTACATTTGCTTGTAATAAGCGGCCAAAATACACAATCAGGTTGGGTAGGGCCATAAACATTGAAGACAGTCAAGGGAATAGAGCCAAGTAACAATTTAGCTAAAATCCAACGACCCTCCGAATCCCTCTCCTCAAGCAAAACTTTACACTTAATCTTTTTATGAATCAATATGGCAACCCCATTCTTCTTGTTGTCCGTTGGTGAAAACAAAACATTACCCACCCAACTTTTCTTCAATTTAAGGGACTCCACATCATTGAGGTGGGTCTCTTGTAAAAGAACAACATCAGGGGAGTAGGCGGATAAGTGGGAAAGTATCTTCTGTCTTTTAATGGGATTAATAAAACCTTTAACATTCCAAGAAACAATTCTGAATTGTCAAACAGGGAAAAAATGGTAAATATAACATGACAAATAGGAACATTGTGAATACAACAAATAGACTCAAAAAATAGATGACTAAAAAGTTGCGGAAAGAAGAAGCAAGGGAAAACAGAAAAGAAATAGAATAAACGCCTCGAGAGAAGAAAAGGCAAAACCAAAGAAGGACAAAAAGGAAGTCAGGAAAGAAGCCTTCAGAGATAAGCAAAGAAAATAGAGGTAAAAATAAAGCCATGGCACAAGAAAAGAAAAGATGAAGAAAGGAAAGAGGAAGAGAGATAGGGAAAGGATAAAGAGAAGAGACAGCACAAATCCAGAAGGATGACTGCAAAAAACATACCTGAGGGAAGAGCTCAAAAGGAGAATGGGGAAATGGTGACGCTTAACAAGATGAACCAGCCAGAGAGCAGGGACACGACCACACCGGGACATCATAGGACCACAGGATGGGAATCACAAGAAGGATGGAACAAGGGATATAAATCTGTGGGAGGGAAGGAAAATGTTAGAGCTACATTGAGGATAATGAAACACAATATGAGAGAAACAACAAATCACAAAAATAAAATGATAAACAGGAACAAGTGTAATACAATGTAAGAACACAAGTAAAGCACATAAGTGCAAGGGAACACCAGAAGGGACAATAACAAACAAATAAATAAGCAAGGGGACAAGAAGGAGCAATATAAGAATATCAAGAAACACCCAAAAAACATCCAAAAAACGTCAAAAAGCACTCAAAAAGCAGACTAGCTGGATGGAGAGGGAGCAGTATCCATGCCATTGGTATTCTGGAGAAGAATGAAGTTCTTAAGTTCACCAGGATCTTGAAAGGTCCAAGTCTTATTTTGATGAGTGACTCTGAAGGTGCATGGGTGGAACAAACCATAACGAGCACCCAGAGAGCGCAGAGAAGGGCGAGGAGAAAGGAATTCCCTCCGTCTCGAGGCTGTGGCATTAGAAACATCCTGAGCAAGAAACACACGTTGACCGAACCAGGAAACTTGGCGTTTAGCTCTAGCTGCAAAGAGGACTGAAAGGAGATCAGTGAATTTTAAAAAGAGAATGATAACTCCACGTGGTTTCGTAGAAGAGGTTAAGCGAAGACCAAGTCTGTGGGCTCTCTGAATACTGATGAAAGTGGATGGCGGCATGTCCAAGAGCTTAGGAAGGAAGGAGGTGAAGAAGGTCACCGGGTCATCCCCTTCAAGGCATTCCGGCAGGCCATAAATACGGAGGTTATTCCTTCTGTTTCTATTTTCCAAATCTTCCGTGTGTTGTTGGAGAGAATGGACAGACTTTTCCAGTGAAGAAATCCACTGTGAATTAGATTGAATGTCAGGAAGTTGTTGTTCCACGGAAGTGATTCGGGTATCCAAGACCACCCACTTCTCCTTCAAGAGCTGCATATCTTTATTAGTCTCTTCAACGAAGGGACGCAAAGCACGTATTTCCTCCAAAATAAGTTCCATAGAAATGGGAGACGCTTTTTTGTCAGGAGAAGGAGGATCATGCTTTAGGCGCTTGGAGGAAGACGCAGGAGGCGAGGTTTTGTTAGAAGAAGTGTGAGCCGCTGATGAGCGATGAGGGGCTGAGGCAGCCATGGTTGGGGTGGAGACGGAGGAGCACAGAGGCACAGCAGAAGAGTCCTGGTTGCGTTTGGAGGGAACAAAAATAAACTTTGGTGAACGTAGTTTGACCATATGAATGAAAAGCTTCAGAAACGTGAAGGGGAAGCTTACAGGAGAGACACTCAGAAAAACAAAGACCTAAGGTGAACAGTCCCAAAAGTTAGGCGACTGAGTGGTAAAAAGGGATTCAAATAAGGGAATACATTCCAAGTAATTGGTCATGAGAGGTAGTCCATCGGCTATACACCATCTGGGGTGTTAAACTTATAAAAAAGCGTTAAGCAAAAAGAAACAATGACGCAGGAAGTGCTGCACACTTGAGAAAGACTTCCAGTGTGAGGAGCGAGAAGTGGGTGAATAGAAGAGCCAGAAGGAGACATCCAGCAGCATGAAGACTCAAATGGCAGTAAAAATAGCAACAAGAAAGCCTGACCGAACACACCACAAGATGAAATATGCAAGGCAGCAAGTAGAATGCTTCAAGATAAGGCTTGAGTATTAGACAAAGTCATTTGCTGTGGCATATAGAACCTACAGAGAGATAATGCAGCATGAGCCTGAAGAAACATATATCAATCCAATAGGAGCAGCATCCCGCTGATTTTATGGCAAAGGTAGTACACAGCATGCAGAGGCTCACCAGCATGTGAAGTAATTCAAAGGCAACATGAGGAGACCACAGGGAACCTTGTGGAGGGAAGGGCACAAAATGGCGACGGTCTGCACTGCAGATAAAGATGAGATGTGGTAGGAAAGTTGCGCAGTGAAAACATCAGAAGGTGCAGCAAGAGGACAAAAGAGGAGAGGTCCTGTCCTCACAGAAGTCCATGTGCAGACATAAGTAGACCAAGCCAGGAAGCGTAGTTAGGTATCACAGGAAATTGCTGGAAAAATTCGAAACACATAGGCAGACTGCTGATAAAAGCCTCAAAGTCAAGAAAACTCTGCAGAGAAAGGCATACCAGCACTTGACTATCACAAGGCGAGGCAGCAGGCAGCGCGGCCGGGGAGAGTGCTCAAAATGGTGGCGCACCGTTTCCTGAGGAGAAACGGGTCGCGATAATAAAATAGCGATATGCGCTCACCGGCACTCGAGAAAGGTCCCAGGAGGAGCAGCAGGCATTCCGGTTGTGGATTCCGACGTCCTACATCGACGAGGGAGGCAGAAGCACTCTGAAAATTGAAGATGGTCGTCCCGGCGTAGCGGAGGTCCCGCACTAGGCAGCCATCTCGTCCGGCGCCGAAGCCACGCCCTGGATTTAACAATTTTCTAATTGCAGATGATTCACAGGAATACAGAGGTGGAAAACAGATGGCTTCATCATTCTCTTGGCATAATGGGGCGTCTGTCAAATATTTCATATTACAAGAAGACTTGTGTAAATATACTAGTGTGGATGATGCCATCAGATAGGTGGACAAGGGACAGAGTTGGCTAAATGCAATATTAAGTCTGCCTTTAACCTAATGTTAGTACATCCAGCAGAATTTTCATTGCTAGGAGTGCAATTTGTAGGGGTTATGTATGAGAACAGGATGCTACCAATTGGTTGTTCTAGCTCTAGTACTTCATATTTGAAACATTCCGCATTTTCCTTTATAATGGGTATAAGTTTATTTGATTTGTAAAGGTATATCAATAAATAAAGAAATCGATGAGGTACTCAATGCATTATTATCTCAAAGTCTGTTAGAAGTTCTCTGGTTAACCTGAACAAGGAGATACCTACATCATTATCATATGGAATATATTTATTGATGTCATAACTATAATTTCACAATTGCTTTATTAAACTTCTTGCTTTCTCAAATTTGCTTGGAAATGCGCTGTTTGCCCACTGTTTTTTCAAAACTTTCTCTGCAGAAGAACCCTCCTGTACTCCTTTACAAACAGTTAGGTTCGCTTGCTGCACTTGATCAACACAGGGCACTCATCCTGAATTTTTACGCCTCACCATTTCAAATGTTACCAGCCGCCACTGTGCAGCAGGGGAGGAACATTGCTTTCCTGGAATTTTATCCATTGTTGATGGCGTAGGAAATATGGGACAAGGAGATGGCTCATAGAAAAGTGATATTTGATGTACATAGCATGAAAGAGGTTGAATTGATGAACAGGCAAAAAGTAAGAGATTTGAGAGTGCTTCGCTTGCTTACAAGGTTCACGTTGAATTGTTTACAATAGAACACTATTTTAAGAGTGCACCAGGTGTGAACAATAATATTGCTGATGCTTTTTCTCATTTGCTGTGACAGTGTTCTTTTTTAACATAAGATTTTATTAAAGAAAAAAACAAAAAAAACAGAGTCACAATCAAGGCGGTACATTTAAATCAAGGTGCAAATCAAGCAAAAAATAATAATCAGCATACAGTTCTTCCTAAGGGACCAGCTCAAAGTGACAGTGGTTTTGAATGCTGGCTCCAGGAGCAGGAGTCTGGACGACAATAATGCCAAAAGATATATGTGCATTATGGGAATGAGAATTATGGACTTGGTTGAAAAATATATATCATGATCCACTAGAAAGAAATAGAAACAAGCATAGGAGTACTGAAAAAGGACAGTGTCAGGAGATTGTGGGAACGGAGGAAATAGACAAAGGGAGCTCATGGGTTTCTTATTTGGCTTTAATGACAAGGGGCTTTCCCAAACGACTTTTGCAGGCAAACTGTCGGGAGTGTCACTTTTGGAGAGTTATGGTGAAGATACTATCCAGCAGATGGAGAAATGGCATGGCGGGTCTTTGCAGGTTGGGGCTTGGACAAGGGTACACACACAAAATATCAGACCCTGTCCAGCTTGATTTGCTTCAAACGTGATAAAAGTGTTACCAAGTTATCTATGTTGGTTTAAAGAAGGACGTTGTGCACTTAGAAGAAAATGGTGTGCACATTTGACTAAAGAAGTCAAACACAGATCAGACAGGCAGAGGACAATCGGTATGGTTGAACGGAAGTGTAACTGAGGAATGTTTCCCAGAAAGTTTTAGACTCACCTTGGTTAAGATTTAATGAGATTTTCTGCCACACAGAAGGCAGGAGGATGCTTCTAGTTTATTAGGAGCTTTGAGAAAAGTTCTGAAGACGCTGTTTTTTAGGGATGTCCGACGTTACAACGCGTACTTTTACAACGCGTGCCGTTACTACGCAACTTTTACAACGCAAGTCGTTACAACGACTTTCGTTGGGGGGTGCTGGATAGTAAATATTTTAATTTACTATTCCAACTCCAGTCCCCGTGGATAGTAGAGAAGGAGTTGGATAGTAAATTAAACTATTTACTATCCTGGAGCGCCCCCCAGCGCAAGTCGTTGTAACGACTTGCGTTGTAAAAGTTGCGTGGTAACAGTACCGCGTTGTAAAACCTTCGTTGTAAAGGTTGTCCCCGTTTTTTAGACCGAAGGACACAGGACACACTCATTGAGAACTGGGACAGTAAAAGGGGCAGCCCAGTTGGGAATAAAAGCAAGGGACAAGGGTCATCAGGCATATCAGAAGATGGAAATCTAAATGTTGCAAGAAATACTCTATTATGGTTAAATGTTACTGTAAGATTACTGACAAGTTTTCTCTTTTTTTTTTGCTTTATGTTGTATTAAGGACCCATTGATGGTTATTTGAATTGTTGGGCACTTGCTGGTGTGCTGGGCTTCAAAATACGAGATGAGCAAATATTTGAATTATCTTTGGGACTGCCTAACAGCAGACATGAGGTGATGTAGTGGGTAAAAAGCAGAATGCAATGTTGCAAATTATTGCCTTTGTAGGCTGAGCTGGATTTAGGCAGAGGGTGCCTGAACATTTTGAATTTGCATGTAAGTGGAAATGACTTGGTACAACTTTCTGGGAAAACATTGATTAAACAGAGGAAAGAGGAACAAGGATGTGTTCTTGCTTAAAAGGAAGGAGGCAGGGACACGTTTGGTGGGGACAGAGTTTGTTCTGAGGTGGCTTGTAGAGGGGCACACAAAAGATATGGACAAAGCAAGGAGAAAACTGGGCACAGAAATAAGAGTTTTTGCAAGAATGCCAGTATAGGCACATCCCAGCATTAATGAGCAGGAAGCATATTTATATAATTCAGATGGATGGCATTGCTTACTATGTTGGAGTTAAGGGAAGCAATATTTTACTCCATTCCTCAGAGCAGATGAGGAAGTTGTGATTTATAATTGAAAAGTTGAGTAAAGTAACTGGTTAAGCCTTTTCCCCATTTTTTTCATTTTTTTATGGTCACTCCAATTGGATCATTGTTACGTACCACTTGTTATAAGTAGGGCTTTGACTAGAATTTTTGTGACTGAATGTTTTTGTTACTTAATACTAACTGGTTGCGTATATTCTCAGTTTTGTTGAGCTAGGAACGCAAAAGACAGAAAAGGAAGTAATCACACTTATACTTACCAGTAATCTTCATTACTCCAAGTCCACAGTCCTGGGCTTCCTCCCTCCCAATAGCCAGAGGGCATTTCTGCCTATTTGTATTTTCATTGTTCGTATGTTACAGGAAGTGCCAAGGCCCTGATATCTAATAAACTTCTAAAGAGGGGGAGGAACCTAAGGGAGGTGGACACTTTCTGCATAACTTTCTTTTTTAATTTCTTTATGCTTGGATAGAGTAGTAGCTTCTGTGTGACTCGGTCTTATTAGATCAGTGATGGGGAAGACCTGGACTTGCATTAATACCTCGGTTACTTCCCATTAATTTTCATTACTCCGAGTCCTGTCTTCATTGATGCAATCCTGAGTCCCACCCTCCCGCCTAGGCATGGCAGTTGACTATTTCCTGTTTCGCTGTTTGTCTTGTGGCATTTGCTGGTATATACAGGAAGTGCTTTGTTAGTTCCTCCTTTTGTGGTGGTTCCTGGGTAACAGGGGCCATCTTGAGGGATAGTTTTGAGTTTCAGCTACTGAACTGGTTCTGCCAGAAAGGAGAAGTATCTCATGTGTAAGAACAGCATCCAGGAAGACGGGCGAGGAGGTAATGATTACAGGTGAGTAACCTGATCAACTTGACAGTTTTTTTAAATTTATTTATTTATTTAGTTCCTTTTTTTTAAAGCGCGGGCATTACCGGAAGGTGTCAGAGCGCTGTACAATAGTTACGTTACAAGAGAAAAGTGGTACAAAAAGTTAGCATGCCTTATATGGCAAAACACACAAGATGATGGACGGAATGTTGCACAATGGCAAAACATTCACCCCAAGTCGCAGATCTGGGTTTATTCCATCATTATTTTGCTCACCAAGCCACCCCAGTTCAGACATGGCCATATGCAAATCAGTCTTGACCCTGTGCCTCATGGGAACAGTCCAGACCGAACTGCCAAGCCATGTCTTCCCTGGACCGGAATCAAGCATCCTAGGACCGGTTTCTGGCTGTCAGCCTTCATCAGCCAGGATAGCTTGACTCCAGTGGTGTAGTGAGCACAGGACCCAGATCTGGGCATACCCTTCCCACATAGGGCGAACAGCAAAACACACAACCGGTCCAGAGAAGACATGGCTTGGCAGTTCGGTCTGGACTGTTCCCTTGAGGCACAGGGTCAAGACTGATTTGCATAAGGCCATGTCTGAAGTGGGGTGGCGTGGTGAGCAAAATAATGATGGATTAAACCCAGATCTGTGACTGTGGGTGAATGTTTTGCCAATGTGGAACATTCTGTCCATCATCTTGTGTGTTTTAGTTATATGGGCCTGGTCTAAGGGCATACATTTACACCTGGCTACCAGTGCAAATTGTGTATGTATTGTAAAGTGTATTTTACCATACTTTACTATCTTTCCCGTGCCTTGTGTTCTTGTGCATCCCCGTGAGCACTGCGAACAGGTGGAGTGGTGGACTCAGCCTCCATAAGAGTGGGTTCTCACTACTCGCTGCACCTGCAGTGCGGCTCTTCCCGCGCGCACGGTAAAGAGCGCTGTACTATGCAAGGACCTACACCAGCGCATGAAAGCAAAGGCCCGGGGCTGGAAAGAGACTCTGGATGAGTCCTAACGACAGCCGGAGGGTTTTCAGACTTTTCCACTGGTCATTTAACAGATGCCTCAGGCATGTATTGTACTCACGGAAATTGCATGGGCGAGCTGTATGGTCCAGCTGCTGGCCGTGGAGACACAGGCGGCGCTGTATTTAGGGTTCACCTGAGGCTGAAATTGCAATTTGCAACTCTTTATTTTGTTAAGTTTTATGAAGTGGTTTGCGTCGCATTCACGATACGTTAAAGCCCACGTTACGCAAGCCGTTACCAACAATGAGCCAATTAGATTTGTTTTACGAGTATTTCGGGTCCTTATGTGCACCATCCCCTTCCTGCAGGATACCAGCAGTAAACTGATGTGCCAACTGTCAGGCACTTTGTTCTCGTGTTGAAGAACATTTATATCTGCCATACAAATTTCTGAAAGGCTTACGAATATATTTTCCGCCTCTGAGAAATAAATATCATTCATAGATAACGCGAGTGAGCTTAAATATTGATTTATTTCACTAACTTCCCTTCTGCGAGGTTTTTTTTTTAATAACTACTTTTTAGACAATATATTTGGAAAATTTATTTTAAAAACGATAGGATCCTTACCAAGGCTGAATTCGGATTGAATCATTGGAAGAGAAGAGGGTCGTCGTACAAGCCCGATTGGCGAGCATAAGCAATGCTGTCCGTGATGTGAATATATCATCATATCCAGGAGGAACTGGTGGGTTTTAACAACGCTGACTGTTCCGCACGGTGTGACTGCAGTTGGTGCTGTTACCGAGATTTATGTGTGTGTAACCTGCATACTAGGGGTACCACAAGAGACTGTACAGGGATTAATTGACAAAGATTTACTTACACAAGTCCAAGGAGGAGCAACAGAATAGATTTCAGTGTGTATACATTAGTGGGAAAGGAGAATGTGGTTCAGGCCACCAGGGGGGCTTCGTCAGGACTTCACGTGCCCCCAATAATAGTGGAATAAGCATTGGCAAAAGCTATGGGGTTGTCACTTGAACCAGTGCTTGCTTCATTTGTGGCCGTGGTGTCCGTTGCTTGGCACTGCTTTAATTGTCAACACCTGCACTGATGACAGTCTTCCACATGGTGGCGCTACCAGTCTAATTTAGAGATGAGCACAATAACAGTTTATTATTCATATAAAATACATAAAAAATGACTAATACCTACCGCAAAAGCCGTTCTAGCTTCTAGAGGGATGGGGTGCTGGAATTCCCTGAATAGTCACACTTGTAGGAGTGTGATGTTTAGCAGTCCTGTTGGCACTGTCATTGGCAGCGCTGACAGGGGCACTAGGTGGAGCAAGCTGCAGTGGCCTCCTGGCAAAGTTCATGGCACTTATGTTTTTTGTAAATGAAGCACTGGCTTGAACTCAAGTTCTAGACAACTGTAAAGGGTCGGTGCATTGATAAGATACAAAGTTAAATATGTGATGACAGAGTGACTTTTCGGATGTGAAAAATACCTTGTGCATTTCACTGGGGATGAAGGAATACAGCCAAACAGCCTATAGGAAGAAAGGGGGGCTAAAATACTCTAATGATTGGCAAACCTACAAGCCAATGAACGAAGGTTCGTGAGCCATAAAAGTTAATGACTGAAGGAGACTGAACCAAAACCTTTATAGAGAATGTACAGAATACAATATGTATGCCTTGAATGACACCAGCGCCAGTACATTCAAACCAAACAAGCATTTACAATGCAATAGGTCTCGCAGAAGGAAAGTTTGAGCTATTGGTATTGTAAATGACAAATATTTTATTTATGTGTTGGTTTTGAAAATCTTTTAATACAACAAGGGAACCCAAACAGTTTGCTGAGGACCGTGGGTAAGTATGCTTTTAAAGACAAGGGTCCTTAGCTTATCAAAATCAAAGTCAAGAATAAAATATAGGCCATAATAGGAGACTATATTTGTCCTCTGTCCAGCCGGACAGGGTGTTTATTTGAACACAATATAAGCAGTTAAACAAATAATTCTGGGGCACAATCCTGTACCATACTCAAGGGAGACAAACAACAAATAACAAATAAGGAGAAGTTTCACAGGCAAACAAAACGAGCAATATTGGCCACTTTAGACTCAGTGTTAGATTGAAGTAATGCTAAGAAGTGCTAGGCACAACTAGATTAAACACAATGGTTAGGTTGTGAAAACACTATGTAAAGTCGACGTTTCGATCCCTTTTGCTCTAATTACATGGGGTCATCATCAGGACTGACAATTCAAACATTTGCCTGCCTGTAATAATAGTACAACCACCTGTTTTGGGAGGAAGAAAGGAAAGAAGGAAAAAAGCAGCCAGTGGCTGAATTACAAACGAAATACTCCAAGGTACCTGCATAGTCCATATACTTAGCGCACTTTGCATTAATTCGGATTTGGCTTATCGTGCTCTATTTGGTGTCTGATAACTGTGGGAGAACCGGACATTCATGACGAGGTGCCCGAGTGACTGGTGTTATCACAGTTGATCTTCATTCAGTGAGTGGCACTTTTCTGTTTGCGAACCACGTGAGAACATGCCTGATCTTATTTAGAAGGTTCATATCATAATTAAATTAAAAAAGACATTCCAATGTTGGAGATCATAGTCTTACTGGTCAAGTTACGCATTTACCTAATTGTTCATATCACGTTCACACCGACGATTTAAATATTGGCAATGAGCAGAAACCCTAAGGTGTCCAGCCATACGTGTACATTCATACCGTGGATTCACAAGAGTTGGGTGAGTTTGTGACAGATGGTCTAATGGGACAGGACATATAGCTTACCCAAGTATGGGTTATGTCCTCTGGTGCGTGTGTGGCATGACCGCCTCTGCGGGTTGCAGACAGTGAAGTTAGGTGGCAGAGTATGGATGATCTGCCTGGGGGGAAAAAGGGCGAAAGAAATTGTAGATGGTGTGGTCCTTTGAGGAACCGGTCTTTTAATGTGGAGGCGTTAAAATGTACCTTTTTCTCAGGGATCTAGGGGTCTGGGCAGTGTTAACTGCAGGATCTCGGCTGCTGGTATCAGGTTTTGTCTGGGAAAGAGTCTGGTGAGAGTTAGTTTAAGAGTTGGAAGGTGCTGTAAGATAGGCACGGTGCAGGTCTGTTGAGCCCTTACCAAAAAGGAATACAATGACTCCTACGTGTTCGGTCGTCCTAGGGGCCGGGGGAGCAATGCCTCTTCCGTCCTCAGTTGGGTCGGACTGCCGAGTCTTGGAGTTTTGACACCGGGTATGTTCTGCGGGTAACATTTAAAGTTAAATAATTGCCGCAGCAAGTCGGGCGAAGTACGGGCGAAGTGCGGGACATTAAAGGAGGTTCTTACCGTGAGGAGTGCGATGACTCCTGTGTATGCGGTATTCTGTGGGCCGGGGGAGCGAGGTCCCATCCGTCCTCTGCTGTAATTGCAGTGGGGTTGCGCTTATGGCGGCGTGCGATTGGAAATAGAAAGGGGACATAAAGCGCGGCGGCCATGTTGGAGTGGTGCCCTAGGAAGGTTAATTCCAAAATAATGTGCGCCATTTTGGAACGGTTTGTCACGAGGGAGTTGGTAATTGGAGGCACTCGGCCTAATGTGGACCATGTGCGGGATTATGAGGACCGAGGTACAATAATTATGGTGCGAGTGTGATTGTGCTGACGACGTCAGTGCATAAGTGAAAATAAAATTAAGATTAAAATATACAATTGTGACATTTGATATTTTACTACAATGTAGAAAGGATAGATAAAATTGAAAAAATGCAGACTAATTGGGTCGCCTGGCAATCAGTTAAAACCATAATGCAATTGAATCCAAGAAACGCTGCAAAGGGCATGGTTCATTCGTATGATTACAGCTTACAGTTGCGAATTAAGTCTCTGGGTTTGCCTGCTTCCAAGCCTGGAAGTGGTAGTGGGCAGCTTATAATAACGTGGTCCAATCCTCTGCCCGATTGAGACCATTTCGCATCGTGTCGAATTGTATCATAGTCTTAAGCTCCTCTCTGATGAGGATCTGGGCGATGTTCCCGCCTCTTGCTGGCAATTTAACCACTTTCAGTATTGTCCATTTCATGTCGTTTTCGCTGTGCCCAGCCTCGATGTAGTGATCCACCAAGGGGTCATTGGCTGTTTTGCACCTTATTCAGCTCCTATGCTGGCAGATGCGGGTCTTGGCTTTCTGCGTGGTTTGCCCCACATAGAGTTTAGGGCAAGGACATTGTATAGCATAAATAACATTGGCAGAATTACAATTTGAAAAAGAGTGTCTTTCAACCGTGGTGTCCTTGTGGGTGAATTTCTTTCCCTCCACCGTGTAATCACAGACATTACAGCATCCACATTTTACATGGCCTATGATTGGAGGTAAGCCCCAAACGGTGTCAAGTGTCGCTCCCTGTGGTGTAGCTGGCAATGCTGCTCGTACCAAGTGATCTTTTACATTTTTACTTTTGCGAAAAGCAAAGAGGGGTCTCTCAATGTTTAATGAGCCAGCATTTACTGTGGGCCAGTGTTTTATGATTCACTTTCTAATTTTATTAGAAACTGGCGAAAAAGTTGTGACGCATGCAATTCTTTCCTTTTGGTCTTTTTCTTTAGGTGAGAGCAGGACTTCGCGTGGGCAGTACCATGCTCGTTTGAGGGTCTGTTTTATTATCCTCCTTGGGTAGCCGCGATCTTTCAGTTTATTTGAGAGAACTGCTGCTTCTCTAAAATAATCTGTTTTGCAGGAGCAGTTACGCCTGATCCTGAGGAACTGCGAGCATGGTAAAGAGTCCCTCAAGGCCCTGGGATGGTTACTTTTGTAGTACAAGAGCGTGTTACGCTCGGTAGGTTTCCTAAAGAGTCGAGTCAGGAGTTCACCTTCTGAGTGGTAGATGGTGAGATCCAAGAATGGTATTGAGGATTTATCGTGGGTTAGTGTGAATGTAAGCCCACAGCAATTATTATTTAGCCAGTGCAAAAAATTGGTCAATATCTCATTTGTCTGGTTCCAAATGAGAAAGATATCATTAATATAACGCCTCCACATTTTGATGCCAGAGAAGAAGGGTTTAGACTGTGTCAGGATGGATCCGATTTCTAGTTGATCCATGAATAGTATAGCCAGGTTGGGGGCAAAAATCTCCCCCATGGATGTGCCCTTGACCTGCTGGAAATACGTATTGTCAAAGACAAAGAAATTTCTCGTTAGACATAGTTCCAGTAATTGGAAGATAAAGAGGGTGGGTACCCTATGGGGACGTGGACGGGTATCAAGAATCTTTTGGATGACTAGTATGCTGCAGTTTGTGGAATGTTTGTGTACAGTGATTCCACATCTAACGTGCAGAGTGTCTCATGCGGAGGGTCAAATTCGAGGTGTTCTACAAGGTTAATCATTGACATGCTATCTCTTACATAGCATGCCGTGGATGGGACAAACTCTTTGATAAAGTAGTCCACGTAGGCTCCAAGGGGTTCCAGTATTGAGCCACATGCAGACACGATGGGCCGACCAGGGGGGCTTGTTGGACTTTTGTGAATCTTGGGTAGTGTATAGATTACTGGCAGCCCAGGGGATTTGACGTTGAGAAAGTTGTATTCTTTTTTACTTAAATAACCTTCCATGCAGGCTTCTGATGTCAGTTTGGTGATAGTGTCCTGAATTTGTTTAGTGGGATTCCGAGGTAGCCTTTGGTAGTGATAGGTGTTATTCAGTTGGCGCATAATTTCAGCCTTATATGTTTCTGTTTCTTGGATAACGATCCCGCCACCCTTATCTGCACTTTTGATGACTACATCATTGTTATTTTTTAATGTTTCAATTGCCTTTTTCTCCTGGAGTGAGATGTTGTAAGCGATAAAAAGTTTGGTGTTTTGCAGGGTTGTGAGGTCACCCAGTACCAGTTTCTCAAATGCTTTTATCTTGGGAGGTACCATGGTTGAAGATGGTGAGAAAGTGGATGGGGGCCGGAACGGTGTGTTGGAATCAATCAATGGACTTGGGTGTAACTGAAAAAATGCTTTCAGACGGATTGTTCGAAAAAATCTTAACAATTCTGTGTGTAGTTCCATGAAATTGGGGTGAATAGTAGGCACAAAAGATAAGCCTTTCTTTAGTAATTCAAGTTCTGTGTCGAGCAGGGTGTGCCTAGAAAGATTGAAGATGGGTATAACCTCTGCTGGTTTCTCAGTTACCATTGATAAAAGTTGTTCCTGGTTTTCCTTTCTCCTAAGGGTTGTGCCATCTTTGGGGTTTCTTTACTCGCCCACGCTGGGGGGTGTTGGGCTGGCCTCTGACTAAAAAATTAGGATAGGCACCACCGCGTCTCGGGTTATTGCTAGAGCCTTCACCTGGGTCTGAGCTGTCAGAGGACTCAGCCGATGTGTCGGAGAATCCTACAAGGTTTTGGCGACAGTTATACCATCCCCAGGGTTTATTGGTCTGTGGATAGGAGTAGGTCCTATTACTGTAGAAATCTTTCTGAAGGTATGGATAGGTATTTTCAACGTTATAGGATTTGATATCCTTTTTTATTTTATTTTATTTTTTGTTTTTCTCTATTCGGTAGAAATCTGATATAGTTTTCTCCAGTTGCTCCAAGAGTTTTTTACAGTCGGGGGTGGGATTTGTATCTGCTAGTTGCTTCTCTATGTCGGCAATCTCTATTTCAAGTGATTTAAGTGTTTCTGTGGCTATGTCGATCCCCAAGACCAACCAGTGTCTAGAACAAGTAGTCCCTATATAGCTAAAATTAGCAATATACTTGGGATTATCGGTAAAAATACCGGGAATATTTCGAACCTGGAGACCCAATGGAATCACCTCAGCCTTCAGATAATCAGTTAACATTAAAATCATTAACTGCAATCTAACCTGTTTTTTGCGGAGTTTCTCTAGTTGCTCAGGCAAGGGGCTATTAGCTAAATTGGGTGTTTCTGAAGTATCAGAGAGGAGAGAGGGCCCCTGGCAAAGTTGCTTGATATAATCGTCGGCGTACAAAGGTGCGTGCTTGGACATGTCAGGTCGTGAGAGTAGGAAGGTTGGGGCAAGGTAAGGGGGTGTGAGAGAAGAAATACTAGGGGAGCCTACCCTCGGCTGAGGATTGAGAGTTTTATCTCGTAAAACCCTTGCAATCTATTGATTGCGCTACAGTCTTTTAATACAATAAGGGAACCCAAACAGTTTGCTGAGGACCGTGGGTAAGTATGCTTTTAAAGACAAGGGTCCTTAGCTTATCAAAATCAAAGTCAAGAATAAAATATAGGCCATAATAGGAGACTATATTTGTCCTCTGTACTGCCGGACAGGGTGTTTATTTGAACACAATATAAGCAGTTAAACAAATAATTCTGGGGCACAATCCTGTACCATACTCAAGGGAGACAAACAACAAATAACAAATAAGGAGAAGTTTCACAGGCAAAAAAATGAGCAATATTGGCCACTTATGACTCAGTGTTAGATTGAAGTAATGCCAAGAAGTGCTAGACACAACTAGATTAAACACAATGGTTATGTTGTGAAAACACTATGGGCCCCATTAGGATAGCGGGCGGAAAACCACCCCGCCCGCCATGGAGGCGGAAAACAACCGCCCGCCATGGAGGCGGTTCAACCGGCAGACAAATTAGGATCGACCGCCAGTACAGACCGACCGCGGCGGTAGCGGTGAAAATGAAACCGCCCGGCGTGTGCGGTGATGACAAAACTCCGACCGCGGCGGTCGGAAAAGCAGCGGAAAATACAAAACCGCCCACAGGGAAAGCGGTGACACCGCACGGGAAATTACGATATCCCCGAGGGTGTCGCGAGCGGAACCGCAGGCACCGACCGCCGCGGTCGAAGGCAGGATTGCATGGGAGAAATGGCGGCCAAGCACCAGCAAATTCACCGCAGTGGACGAACATGAAATACATGGCGGTCGATGTCAATGCACCGCAGTGATGCCAAATACTGCATAAACAAAGTAGCCCTGCCCCCAATAGATACAACACACACACAGAGATACAGAAATGTCAAACAAATATACAAAACAACATAACCACACCCACAACACACCTGACAGCCACAATCCAATTGGACACACCCACACAGCTGAGTACAAAGCCACCCCCTCCACTCACCACAATCCTTTGCATCTTACCTGAACAGAAGGCCACACACCACATCTGAGAGGAGGCAAAATCGCACACTACACCCACCCACCCACCACCACCATCAACACCACCATCACACCATCACAATCAAACCCCCAGCACATAACACACCTCATCACCACACCCCTGCACCCACACACCCCTGCACCCACAAACAACTCAACCCCCCCACACCATGACATCACAAAAAATGCCAAAATTCACAGAGAGTGAGTTGACAGTCATGGTCAACGAGATTGTGAGAGTAGAACCACAACTATTTGGTAACCTAGTCCAACAGACACCATTAGCCACCAGGACACAAATGTGGGAAAGGATAGTCCAAAGGGTGAATGCAGTTGGGGCCACCCCAAGATCCAAGAAGGAGATCATGAAGCGGTGGCATGATCTCAAGAGGGTTGTCAAGGAGAGGAGGAGCAAGAACTGGACGCTGGCAAACGCGACTGGCAGTGGCCCTCCCATCCCACCGAAGACATTCACACCATGGGAGGAGAAGGTGCTTGCTATCCTGCTACCTGAGAGTTACACAGGAGTAGCCGGGGGAGCGGAGGCTGGTAAGTACCGACAAATGTGTAACACCACATTGAGATTTACCTCCTTGCAATACCCAACCACCAATACACTGTCCATCCCTAACCAACATGTAGCCAGCCATTCTGCTGAGGAGGCCTGTATGGGCCCGGAATGTCAGTACAACATGCCCCCCTGTCCCACAGCCCAGCAGCATGGAGGCCTCCCCAGCCAGGAGCAAGTGTCAGCCATTGCACTGTTTAACAAACAAACTTACAGGTAGGTAGCCATCTTCACTTGGAGGCTGTTTGTGGGTGTGAGGGAGGGAGGGAGGGAGGCCTGTCTCACTACTCCCAGCATGCCCCCGTGTCCCACAGCCCAGCAGAATGGAGGCCTCTCCAGCCAGGAGCAAGTGTCAGCCATTGCACTGTTTAACAAACAAACTTACAGGTAGGTAGCCATCTTCACGTGGAGGCAGTTTGTGGGTGTGAGGGAGGGAGGGAGGCCTGTCTCACTACTCCCAGCATGCCCCCCTGTCCCACAGCCCAGCAGAATGGAGGCCTCCCCAGCCAGGAGCAAGTGTCAGCCATTGCACTGTTTAACAAACAAACTTACAGGTAGGTAGCCATCTTCACTTGGAGGCTGTTTGTGGGTGTGAGGGAGGTAGGGAGGGAGGGAGGCCTGTCTCACTACTCCCAGCATGCCCCCCTGTCCCACAGCCCAGCAGAATGGAGGCCTCCCCAGCCAGGAGCAAGTGTCAGCCATTGCACTGTTTAACAAACAAACTTACAGGTAGGTAGCCATCTTCACTTGGAGGCTGTTTGTGGGTATGAGGGAGGGAGGGAGGCCTGTCTCACTACTCCCAGCATGCCCCCCTGTCCCACAGCCCAGCAGAATGGAGGCCTCCCCAGCCAGGAGCAAGTGTCAGCCATTGCACTGTTTAACAAACAAACTTACAGGTAGGTAGCCATCTTCACTTGGAGGCTGTTTGTGGGTGTGAGGGAGGGAGGGAGGGAGGCCTGTCTCACTACTCCCAGCATGCCCCCCTGTCCCACAGCCCAGCAGAATGGAGGCCTCCCCAGCCAGGAGCAAGTGTCAGCCATTGCACTGTTTAACAAACAAACTTACAGGTAGGTAGCCATCTTCACTTGGAGGCTGTTTGTGGGTGTGAGGGAGGGAGGGAGGCCTGTCTCACTACTCCCAGCATGCCCCCCCTGTCCCACAGCCCAGCAGAATGGAGGCCTCCCCAGCCAGGAGCAAGTGTCAGCCATTGCACCCTGCACACTCACCTTACAGGTATGTAACTACCGTATATCTTCGTGAAGTGTGTGTGTGTAGAAATCAAATAACTATTGTACGCAATGCATAGACAATCAACCTTTATAACTCCATGATGTAACTCTGCACTATGTAATGTAACACGGTGTTGCCATGAATTGTACAACTGATGACAGCAAATTGCACTAGTGTACAGACAGCTGATGATACGCAGATGACACAAACACTGACCACTCCCCATCTACTCCACAGGTGATGAAGAACTCACTGCTGGGGACAACACCAACGACCAGCAGAGCCAGTCTCCACCTCCGGCACATGGACTCACAGATGCAGACTCCCAGGACAGTTTGGATGATGAGCTCCAGGCCGGCCCATCTGGTGTTCCACAGAGCCAGAGGTCCCAGGCCCCCATCCTCCCCACCACCACCTCTGCTGCAACAACAACGCAGCAGACCCCTGCTGTCACGGCCTCTGCCTCCACCGCAACCACCACCGCAGCCACTGCCACCAACACCACCACTACCACCAGTACCACCTGCAGCACCCTCCCTGTCCCTAGGGATGACCAGCCCACACCAACAACTGTGGAGGGCAGGGAGCCAGTGCGTGGCGCACCAGTGGCGAGGGAAGAGGTCCGTGGCAGCAGAGCAGGTGGGAGGGCCAGGGTCAACACCAGACCTCGGGAGGAGTGGACACCATCCCTGGACCACTTCACCAGAGTTGTGGATGCCTACCAAGAGGTCCAGGGACAAAGTGGCCGGTCGGATGAACTATTAAGGGAGCTCATCCTGCTGATGAGGTCCATCGATAACCGCCTGGGACAGATGATGGACCTCATGGGCCAGCAAGTGGCGTTGCAGAGGGACAGGCCTGTGTCCCAACCATCACCGCCGTCCCCTCCTGTTGTGCAGCAGGATGACAGTCCACCATCCTCCCCTGCGCCAACAGAGAGGGGCGCGTCCTCTGACGCCGCTGGCCATTCAGCAGGCCCCCCACCACCAAAAAGATCTAGGGGGCGTCCGAAGAAGAGCCTGGGAGTCTCTGGAAGCAAAGCACCTGCCACACGCCAGTCACGGAGCCAGCCGTGAAGACAACCCTCTCCCCAACTGCATTCACTGTTTGGACTGTCTTTCCCCACATTGCCTTGGCAATGGCACCTGTCTGTTGGACTGGGTCACCACATCCATGTGGTGTCTACTCTTGCATCTCTGCGACCATGACTGTCAACTCACTGCTCATTCCCCTCCTTCCTGTAAATATTCCCGCACAATTCACATGTCCACCCCGTAAATAAAATACCTGACACTCCAGATTTTGTGTATTGAATTCTTTAGTGCAGTATTTACATTGTTGATAATGTCCATGATGTGTAAACATGATGTACAGTATGCAGGGCAGGAACACTCTGGAGCACCTAGGGAGACACAACAGAACTACAGTCACTGGTCTCATCATGCCAACACACACAGATCACTGCTCCACAAATATCCAAATTATCACAGGTACACTACACATTGTCTAGCTGATATGCACAAATACGGTCCAGAATACATCTCCGTACGTAACGTCCATTCCAACAATACCATACATAGGTGACAGAACATGTGGCTATTGGGAACATCTGTGCATATCCATTCACAACAAAAGCCACCACACTAGACTATGTAGACGTTGTAACTTGTCACACACCTTCAAGTGAAGTAGCGTTGGATTAGCTGCTGGCGTAGGTCAACTCCTTCCTCCTCTCCACTGTCCTCATCACTGGATTCAGGTCCCTGAGCAGGTTGTGGCCTTGGTTCCTCACCATCGTCCAGGAGCAGGGGGACCCCCTTGTGGATGGCCAGGTTGTGTAGCATACAGCATGCCACAACGATCTTGCACACCTTCCCAGGCGAGTATGCGAGTGCGCCTCCAGTCCTGTCAAGGCACCGGAACCTTGCCTTCAGCAGGCCAAAAGTCTGTTCACTTACCCGTCGTGTCCTGCCATGGGCCTCATTGTAGCGGATGTCTGCTGGTGTCTGGGGATTCCGGAGTGGGCTCAACAGCCATGGCCTACTGGGATATGCAGAGTCCCCTGTGAATGAAAAAAACCCATAGCAATGTTGTACGGCCACAGTAAAGCCAGTGACACATAGCACGTGATAGCAGTAGTGTAACTCACCCACAATCCAGGCACGTTCGGGATGCAGATTCTCCATCATCCGTGGCACCATGCTGTTCCTCATAATGAAAGAGTCATGGGCCGAACCGGGATACTTTGCACACACATGTGATATTGTCATGTCCGCAAGGCACACCACCTGCACATTCATGGAGTGGTAGTGTTTGCGGTTCCGATAAATGTGCTCCGTCGCCTGCGGTGCCACCAGAGCCACATGGGTGCAATCTATGGCACCGACTACATGTGGGATGCGCCCAAGTGGATAGAAGTCCCCCTTAAGGGCAGCCAATTCACGTCCCCTGGGGAAATGTATGTAGCGATTGCGATATATCATCATGGCCTCAAGTACATCCCTCAGCACCATGCTGAACATGGGCTGCGACATCCCCCCAGCGTTAGCCACGGTCTCTTGGAAGGAACCAGTCGCAAAGAAGTGTAGTGCTGCCATTACCTTGTAGGTGGGTGTGAATGCCGTAGGATAGTGACAGCGAGGCTGCAGGTGGGGCTCCAATAGATCACACACGATCTTCAATGTCGGTCTGTCCAGCCTGAATTTCCTGATGATTGCCTCATTCGCCATGTCCTCAAGCACAATCAACTGACGTAGGAGATTTGGCCTCCTCCTAGTTTAGGATTATAAAGAATAGGTCAATGACAAGCATCATGAGATGGCCATAGCACAAAGCATCAATGATGTAATGGGAAAACAACAAGGGCCAGAGAGATGCATGGCACATCTGGTTACATGGCTGGCCAATAGCTACACACAGAGGGCAGGCCTCTCCAGTGACAATACCCAAGTGACAGTAACACATCGGGTAATGTGAAAGTGGATATAATGATTGAACTTTTGACATGCGCAGACATGGAGCTACTAGAGCCACAAATGTAATGTGACTTAACATGTCTGTCATACCCATATGCCGTACCTGCCACACCTCAATGCATCATGTACATTCTGCAACCATTCATTAACACAATGATCACAGTAGCAGGGACACTTCTGGTTGTGTGCATGATCAGTTGTGAATCCACAAGTCAGGTACGATACAATGCAGTGCCACCAGCCCGGTCAAGGTCTGCACTGACCAACAACACATTAAACCTCACGACATCTATGTAGAGCACCTGACGTCTGTCAATCATCATCACACATCAAAACCCTTACTAAAATGGCACAAACACATGCTAAAGTGGCTCACACAGAACGTGAGTCCTCCTGTGGATGCAATGGCTGTGTGGCATCGTGTGTACAATGATGTGCCCTACACCATGTAGCTGCAGGGTACTTATACATTGTCCAGGATTGACATACACAGCAATGTGTACGAATATGCCAGAACCTACCGCCGGTCCCCGGCGTTGTGACCCCCGCACCACCATCTACCCAGCCAAGGTAGCCATTGGCACATGGACTTGTGTACATGCCGGTGGCTATGCTCTGCCGCATGAGTCGCGGTACCTACCGCCGGGCACCCGCGGTGCATCACCGCCATGGCGCATTGCATACAGCCAATGGCATGGGTGGTCGCGTTGGCATGATGCATATTTGAAAATAGCGGAAGCTGTGCTCCGCCGCCGCGGAGCCGGTCATTGGATGCTTTTGAATGATGCACCATCGCGGTAGCGCACCCCGGACACCCGCGGTGCGTCACCGCCATGGCGCATTGCATACAGCCAATGGCATGGGTGGTCGCGTTGGCATGATGCATATTTGAAAATAGCGGAAGCTGTGCTCCGCCGCCGCAGAGCCGGTCATTGGATGCTTTTGAATGATGCACCATCGCGGTAGCGCACCCCGGACACCCGCGGTGCGTCACCGCCATGGCGCATTGCATACAGCCAATGGCATGGGTGGTCGCGTTGGCATGATGCATATTTGAAAATAGCGGAAGCTGTGCTCCGCCGCCGCGGAGCCGGTCATTGGATGCTTTTGAATAAGGCACATCCAGACAACCAATTGTAGCAGCTTATTAGCTTCCTAACTACCCCAGGGGGCTATAAATCTGTGGGAGTGAGCCACACATTCCCACTGCTCGCAGAGCCTGCTGCCTGGGACCCTCTCCTGCTGCTGCCTGGGACCCTCTCCTGCTGCTGCCTGGGACCCTCTCCTGCTGCTGCCTGGGACCCTCTCCTGCTGCTCACAGAGCCTGCTGCCTGGGACACCTCACAACTCACTTCCGCCACAGGTCTGCCATATCCACAGGGATGTCAAGAACAGATAAGATCCGTGCCAGTCCATTCACGAGTGAGGAGCTGGATGTCCTTGTGAACGAGGTGCTGGCACAGTACCCACGCCTGTTTGGTGGCCCCAATGTCGTGGTAAGTCAACATGAAGGGAGCAGTAGGGCAGGGTGGTGTCAGACGTGTATTCATGATGCTGCAGTATGTGCTTTTTGATGTGGGGTGCAGACAAACACTGACAGACAAGATGTTTCCAGCTGGTGGGAGTGTGTGTTTTGCATTGTGACTCTGTCCTAGGCCTATACTTGTATGTGTGAGTGGGATTTGCTACTTTTTCGGGCAGACATAACCTACGGTTGTTTGCCTTGTAGCTGCCTGGACAGTGTCCGCTTGTGATGTAATTTCAGGGTGCCCCTGTAGTCATAGTCAGTGTGCCCCACAGAGTAGGTTCAGTGGCTGCACAGCCAAACGTTGTCCATCAGCCAACTTAAATGCTACAGTTGCTTCACACTGATTAGTGGATATGCCCCATCAATGCCCTGTGCTATTTATGAATTACACAGTGCAGTCGATGCATTTGTGTTGAAGCATCATTCTTTAGTGTGATTATCATGGAGACTACGAACCTCAATGTGTGCATGCATTCACTAATGTTTATGCCATGCAGAGTGGCCTTGTGAGGGTACCCCCAGTTCTGGAGGGAGGGAGGTCACTGTGAGTCCCTATTCAGTCTCTGGCTGCTGTACTGATAGATGCTGACATATGACATTGTGTAAATGTTCATTTGGCCTTCTTTACTCTCATTCCTACAGCTCAAGGTACACCAACGTAAGGCTGTCTGGAGGGCCATAGCAGCAAAGGTGCGAGCCCTGGGGGTATCAAACAGACGACACACACACTGTCACAAGAGGTGGGACGACATCAGCCGGCTGGCTAAGCAAGTGGCAGAGATGACCTTGGGGATGGTACCACGCACAGGGCGTGTGGCACGGCGCACCATGACTCCGCTGATGGGACGCATACTGGCAGTGACCTATCCAGACCTGGATGCACGTCTGAAGGGGCTTCAGCAGCAAGACAGAGATGGTGAGTATCCGGGGAGGGAGAGTTTGTCTGGGAGTGGATGCATGTGTAGAGTGCCTGTGGCAGCGGTGACACATGTGATGTGCGTGTGCTGCCATGCTGTGATATGTGATGTGAGTGGCAACTGTGATGTGTGTCTGTATGAGGCATTGGCCCACCATGGCCTTACTGTGCAGCTCCTGCCTGCAGTTTTCAGTCCTTGACAGATATTTTGTTGTCCACATGGTCACTCTTCTTTGTGATGGTGGGTGTAGTCCCTATTCTGCCGTACAGCTGTGTCCACTTAATGAGTGTGACACCATGTCTGTCTACTTTGCATGCACCTTCATGGTAGTGGCCCACACATCTGACGACAATGTGAACCCAGATTGGCACATGGTGATTGTAATGGCCTATTTGACAATATGGCATGTGTAGACAATACAGGTGTGTGTATTTACCTCTGGATCCCTTTTGGTCTGTAAGTGGTGATGTTTGTTGTGGCTACATCATGTCCATGGGGCAGGTCAATGTGGGCTGGGGGAACACCATCCATGGGCAGGGTGTAGTGCTGTGTGTCATCGACATTGGTCCACTCCTGCCTGTTTGTCCGCATGACAGGCACTGTTGTGGTCTATATGGCGTGTAGCTGCACAGTGATTGGAGGGTGTGGTGGTTACCATGTAGCTCTAGGCCTCTCATGTGCTGCATTGATCTGATATCGTGTGACCAGACAATGACACTTAGACAACCATATTTCTGTCACTAATGCAGATTTGCAAGACACCACGGCGGAACATGATCCTGAAAGTGGTGGCGAGACCAGCACGACAGCGGCAGCAGAGCAAAGTGAGACGGAGCCAAGTGACACTGACCACACCAGCGCTACTGAGGGTGACAGGAGTATGCATGAGGAATCTGTGGCTGAGACACAGAGTACCACTTCATCTGAGGGCAGGGGGGATGCGTCCCTGTTAGCAGCCACAGGAGATGGGGAGTCTGCTGCTGCATCAGACTACCAGCGGCCACTGCCCACCCTCCCATCCACTTCCTCTGGGGCTGCCCGTATCCGTGTCACTAAGAGGGGACGTGTGACATTCACACATGGCACCGCTGCACCTGCACCTGTCCCCCCTGCTGCCCTCAGTGCAGAGTGCGTAGATCTCCTGCGGCAACTTTGCGTGGGCCAGACCGCCCTGCTCAATGCCTTCAGTGCACACGATAACAAATTAGGCCAGGTTCTGGCATTCATGGAGGCCATACACTCTGACGTGGGTGGCCTACATCGTACACTCCTGTCATTGTCAGGTACAGTGACGTCAGCCCTCCAACAGGCACATGCCCCCTTTGCAGCTCAGGTGCCTGTGACCTCCACCCAGTCCGTGGCCACATCAGATGACAATGAGCACTTGGGACATACATCAACTAAACTATACAACACTAGGAGCACAGGTCAGACCCAATGCAAACAATCCCGTCCACAGACTCCATCACCAAAGAAGAGCAGGGCCCCCCCAATATGCACAGACAAGGTGAAGTCACAGAAGAGCAAGGCCAGAAGAGCATTGTGTCAGACACCAGGCTCACATGCTGCAGAGGCATCACCAGAAATTGACTCAGCTATGCCCACAGAGGATGTGTGGGATGTCATGGCTACACCTGGGGAGAGCACAGGGACACAACCACCTACCACATCAACCCCAGAACAAAGTACATCGAGGCAGGTGGAGGGAAGCCCTGTTGTGACCAGCCCAGTCATTGTGGCAAAGGAGGGCAGTGTTGTGTCCAGGCCACTGACTCAGGTAGAGGAGGGCAGTGTTGTGGCCATCCCTGGCAAGAAGGGACAGGAGGGCACTGTAGACACCACCCCTGGGGTAAGTGGGAAGGTGGTCACTGTGGGGGGTACACCTTCCAGAGAGGGTAAGGTGGTCCGGAGGCGTAGCCAGCCCAGGCGTACTGCAGGATCAAGCACTTGCCAGTGTCTGCCCCTGATGTGGGACAGTTGGGGGGTGTGCCGGTGGTGTCAACGCCACTTCCCATCAACCCCATGACAGGGAAGCAAATTCATATTCCGAAGAAGTGGAAGGGCACCCCTCCAACCTCTCCCACCCACACTGTGTCAAGGGCGTGCATGACTCCACCTCCACGTGCCACGGTGCCACCTGGTCCGCACAGCCCTCCACCTTGCAGGCCCTCTGTTATAGCCTCATCACATGTCCCTCTGTCACACCAGTCAAGTGGACCTGCAGTCCCTGACACACAGCCAGGTCCCACTCCACATGACAGCCAGGAGTGAGTTGTCAACACCCTCAGACGCCTGTGCCACACAGAGGTGTGCTACTCTAGACCATTGTTAGCGATCTGGGTGTGTTCCTGGGCCTGTTGCTCTGATGTACTCTGCCCTGCCAAGGACCCTGGGCCTGTTGCTCTGATGTACTCTGCTCTGCCAAGGACTCTGGGCCTGTTGCTCTGATGTACTCTGCTCTGCCAAGGACTCTGGGCCTGTTGCTCTGATGTACTCTGCTCTGCCAAGGACTCTGCACTTCCCGATTGTGTTTGACCAGTGCATAGTCTGTGCCATTTGTACATGATTTTGTGACTTGCTGGTGTCTACTAATGTTGTGTAGCTACATCTGTGCAATATGTGAATAAATACAGTTACTTATGGTGTGTTTTCTCTGTCTCCTTACTGATTAAAGTACTTTTCTTGTTTGCATATGCTTGACAGAGTACCATGCTCTATTTTGTAAATCACCATTGCAAGGCTCTATGTGGCCATATGATTAGTAGACGGGGGGACAGGGTCTTCAGTCCATTCTGGCCCTGCTGATGTTGTACTCTGTGATGGCTATTTTACAGGCCATGCAGTTTTCGTGTTGGTGAATTGCTATTGCTGCATACACTGTTCACAGGTCACCTTGGGGGACACTGGCAGCACAGGGTGTGCAGCTGTGCTGTGGTTTAGTCGGTCTATGATGTGATGAGGTGTGTGTGTTTTCCTTTCTGTGTGCCCAGGCGTATATGTGTATGGTCGTCTTGTGTTGGCCCTTAGTCCTGGTGGCATGGCTTACATGGCATGTGTGGTGTTGGGTGTGGCAGAGGTGTGCAGTGTGAAGGGCGTTAGTTTGTAGTGTATGTATGTGTGCCCCTGTATGGTGTGAGACACACATGTGGCAGCCAGGAGTTGTATGCCTGTTGTTTGTTTTGTCTTGCCCTGTGTGGATGATTGTATGCAATTGTGTGGGCTGTGGGGAGTGCACTGGTGTTGTGTGTTCGTTGTCAGCCAATCCTGCAGTGCCTGTGTCCCTGGTGTGTGTCGCAGTGTGTGTGTATTGTGCTTGTTGTTACAGTGCTTGTTGGTGTGCATGGGGGTGCACGGGATAGGCACCTGGCCTGTGACTAGCTCGGGTGGGGTGCAGTGTTGGTCGGGGTGGTGTGTCACTGTGATGTTTGGGACCTGGCCATGCCTTGGTGTTGCCCTGCCTTCTGCATAGTGCGTATGTGTTGACCGCGGCGGTGACGTGTCCGTGACCGTGACGTTGCAGCAGGTTGGCGGACGTTGTGTGTTCCGGATGCCGTGGGGTGCCTTGTTGTGAGGTGGGTGATGTGTGGGTGCCCATGTGAATGTGTTGTGCCCCCCAGCAGGATGCCAGTGTTTTGTTTGGGCCCTGTGTCGGCATGTGTGTGGTGTGGTGCATATGTGTAGTGGCGTACCTGCGACGGCGTCCGCGGTGGCCCATCTGGCGATAGTGTTGCAGCAGGTACATGACCGGATGCATGTGAAGGGCTGGGTCCATAGGGTTCATGTCGGGTCTCGGCGTTCGTGCTCCGCTGTCGACTTTACGCCTGCTTCAGCTGTGCGGTGTCTCCGCTGACGTGCGTCTGCTTGTTTGGGCCATCCTAATTTGTCGAGCGGGGCGGACGTCATCGGCCGCGGCGGAGGGTCTCGATTGGCTCCAGCCGCCGCGGTGGCGGGCGCACCTTGATGGCGGAGCGCAGCGCTCCGCGGCGGACGGGAAATGACCTGTGTTTACCTATCCTAATGTGGCGGACGTGAGTTCCGCTGCTCGCGGGGGCGGAAAAAGCTGTTTTTCCGCCCCGCCATCGCCGCGGTAGTGCCACCGCCCGACATCCTAATGGACCCCTATGTAAAGTTGACGTTTCGATCCCTTTTGCTCTAATTACATGGGATCATCATCAGGACTGACAATTCAAACATTTGCCTGCCTGTAATATTAGTACAACCACCTGCTTTGGGAGGAAGAAAGGAAAGAAGGAAAAAAGCAGCCAGTGGCTGAATTACAAACTAAATAATCCAAGGTACCTGCATAGTCCATATACTTAGCGCACTTTGCATTAATTCGGATTCGGCTTATCGTGCTCTATTTGGTGTCTGATAACTGTGGGAGAACCGGACATTCATGACTAGGTGCCCGAGTGACTGGTGTTATCACAGTTGATCTTCATTCAGTGAGTGGCACTTTTCTGTTTGCGAACCACGTGAGAACATGCCTGATCTTATTTAGAAGGTTCATATCATAATTAAATTAAAAAAGACATTCCAATGTTGGAGATCATTGTCGGTCTTACTGGTCAAGTTACGCATTTACCTAATTGTTCATATCGCGTTCACACCGACGATTTCAATATTGGCAATGAGCAGAAACCCTAAGGTGTCCAGCCATACGTGTACATTCATACCGTGGATTCACAAGAGTTGAGTGATTTCGTGACAGATGGTCTAATGGGACAGGACATATAGCTTACCCAAGTATGGGTTATGTCCTCTGGTGCGTGTGTGGCATGACCGCCTCTGCGGGTTGCTGACAGTGAAGTTAGGTGGCAGAGTATGGATGATCTGCCTGGGGGGAAAAAGGGCGAAAGAAATTGTAGATGGTGTGGTCCTTTGAGGAACCGGTCTTTTAACATGGAGGCGTTAAGATGTACCTTTTTCTCAGGGATCTAGGGGTCCGAGCAGTGTTAACTGCAGGATCTCGGCTGCTGGTACCAGGTTTTGTCTGGGAAAATAAGGTTCGAGTGAGAGTTAGTTTAAGAGTTGGAAGGTGCTGTAAGATAGGCACGGTGCAGGTCTGTTGAGCCCTTACCAAAAAGGAATACAATGACTCCTACGTGTTCGGTCGTCCTAGGGGCCGGGGGAGCGATGCCTCTTCCGTCCTCGGTTGGGTCGGACTGCCGAGACTTGGAGTTTTGACACCGGGTATGTTCTGCGGGTAACATTTAAAGTTGAAAATAGCAAAATTAAAAGCTTTGTCATTTACAATGCCAATAGTTATAACTTTTGCAAATGTGACACCTATAGCATTTGTAATGCAATATGTGTTGTATTTACGTGACTTAGATGTATTGATATTACAAATAACAATGGCTTTTAATTTTTGTTTAATAATTAATACTTAAATAAAAGTTATTGAAATTTATAATGCAATAGCTTAAACTTTTGTAAATATTTTCTGTGAAGATTATGTTCGGTGTATTTTATTGTGACAAAAATCCAAGAAGAAAAGTGAAATATTAACATCTTTTTGTGACATTTGTAATAAAGCTTGAAACATTGAGAGAACATATTTGAACCAGTTGTTGTTGAATGGTTGCACAGATTGATGCTGTGGTGGCGCTGAGTGATGTTTTGGTGGCGACGGGTGATGCTGCTGTGGCATTCAGTGATGCTGTAGTAGCGCATAGTGATGTTGTGGTGCCCCTGAGTGATGCTGTGATGGTGCTGAGTGATGCTGTGGTGATGCGATAGATAGATGGAGTGAGTGCGATAGATAGATAGAGTGAGTGCGGTAGATAGAGGGAGGGTGATTGATAGATAGAGGGATGGGGATAGATAGATAGAGGGAGGGTGATAGATAGCGGGAGGGCGATAGATAGAGTGAGGGTGATAGATAGATAGATAGATATAGATAGATAAATAGATAGATAGATAGATAGATAGATAGATAGATAGATAGATAGATAGATAGATAGAGTGACAGCGAGAGATAGACTGATAGAGTGAGGGCGATCAATAGATAGAGTGATGGCGATTGATAGACAGATAGAGTGAGGGCAATAGATAGAGTGAGGGCGATAGATAGATAGATAGAGTGAGGGCGATAGATAGAGTGAGGGCGATAGATAGATAGAGTGAGGGCTATAGATAGATAGAGTGAGGGCGATAGATAGATAGCGGGAGGGCGATAGATAGAGTGAGGGTGATAGATAGATAGATATAGATAGATAAATAGATAGATAGATAGATAGATAGAGTGACAGCGAGAGATAGACTGATAGAGTGAGGGCGATCGATAGATAGAGTGATGGCGATTGATAGACAGATAGAGTGAGGGCAATAGATAGAGTGAGGGCGATAGATAGATAGATAGAGTGAGGGCGATAGATAGATAGAGTGAGGGCGATAGGTAGATAGAGTGAGGGCTATAGATAGATAGAGTGAGGGCGATAGATAGAGTGAGGGTGATAGATAGAGTGTGGGCGATAGATAGATAGAGTGAGGGTTATAGATAGAGTGAGGGTGATAGATAGATAGATAGATAGATAGATAGATAGATAGATAGATAGATAGATAGATAGATAGATAGATAGATAGATAGATAGATAGTGAGGGCAATAGATAGAGTGAGGGTGATAGATAGATAGATTAATAGAGTGAGGGGCGATAGATAGATAGAGTGAGGGCGATAGATAGATAGATAGATAGAGTGAGGGCTATAGATAGATAGAGTGAGGGCGATAGATAGAGTGAGGGTGATAGATAGAGTGTGGGCGATAGATAGATAGAGTGAGGGTTATAGATAGAGTGAGGGTGATAGATAGATAGATAGATAGATAGATAGATAGATAGATAGATAGATAGATAGATAGATAGTTAGTGAGGGCAATAGATAGAGTGAGGGTGATAGATAGATAGATTAATAGAGTGAGGGGCGATAGATAGATAGAGTGAGGGCGATAGATAGATAGATAGATAGATAGAGTGAGGAGCAATAGATAGATAGCGTGAGGGCGATAGATAGAGGGAGGGCAATAGATAGATAGATAGATAGAGTGAGGGCGATAGATAGATAGATAGTATAATTATGTGGTGTGTAATTATGTGGCACTGAGTGGTATTTGGAGTGTATGTTGCATTGAGCACAGTGTAGTTATGTGGCGTGTAATTATGTGGCAATGAGTGGTATTTGGAGTGTATGTTGCATTGAGTACAGTGTAATTATGTGGAGTGTAATTATGTGGCAATGAGTGGTATTTGGAGTGTATGTTACATTGAGTGCAGTGTTATTATGTGGCGTGTAATTATGTGGCACTGAGTGGTATTTGGGGTGTATGTTGCATTGAGTACAGTGTAATTATGTGGTGTGTAATTGTGTGGAACTAAGTGGTATTTGGAGTGTATGTTGCATTGAGTGTAGTGTAATTATGTGGCGGGTAATTATGTGGCACTCAGTGGTATTTGGAGTGTATGTTGCATTGAGTGCAGTGTAATTATGCAGCATATAATTATGTGGCACTGAGTGGTATTTGGTGGAGTGTGTGTTGCATTCAGTAGAGTGTAATTGTGTGGCGTGTAATTATGTGGCACTGAGTGGTATTTGGAGTGTATGTTGCATTGAGTGCAGTGTAATTATGTGGCGTGTAATTATGTGGCGCTGAGTTGTATTTGCAGTGTATGTTGCATTGAGTGCAGTGTAATTATTTGGCATGTAACTATGTAGCACCGAGTGGTATTTGGAGTATATGTTGCATGGAGTGCAGTGTAATTGTGTGGCTCGTAATTATGTGGCACTGAGTGGTATTTGGAGTGCAGTGTAATTGTGTGGCGTGTAATTATGTGGCACTGAGTGGTATTGTTTGGAGTGTATGTGGGATGTTGGGGGGGGGCTGGAGGGTGAGGGGGGCACCTGGTTCCCTTCCATATTGCTGAAATAATGTAGGGGCAGGGGGCTGCCTCCCTGGCCTGCTCTTTCACTCTGGGAACTGCTGGCTGTCTTGTGTGCACAGTTACCTACAGCCCACCTTGGGGCGTAACTGGGAATGGGATATTCTCAAAAACTGCCCACAATGTGTAGGCCAATACTGAAGTGGGGTGGGGGCTTAGTCTAACGTGGGAGAGGATGTGGTGCTACGGCCAGAGCTGTTCACTTTGTAACTGGGAATCGGGTCCAATCTCGGTGTCAGCTCAACATCCTGTGATTCTAGGCAAATCACTTTATCTCCCCTTGCCTATAAAATTAATAATAACATAAAATGAATGTGAATGTAACGGGTGTTCTTCCGGTCCTGCTCGCACTCCATAAAGCTGCCCCCAGTCCAGCTCACTCTGCCTGTGCAGCGTCGGGTGAGATAAGCTAGTGACGTCAGCGGAGTGGAACGTGCTAGTTGTAGCGCTCTATGGTCCCGGAGGCGCTGTCTGTGCGGAGACAGTGCCTGTTCCAGGCTGCGGTTTGCAGTGCTATACTTCAAAGCTTTGGGTCTTTTATGGCCGGAGGTAGCACCCCAGGGGGGAGCACTGGCCTGTTCAATGCTGATCAAAGGCTCTTTGGTGAGGTGTGAGATTGGAGAGGGGGCCGAGGGTTTTCTGGGGGATGAGGTGTCACTGTAAGGCCTGGTAGCTGCTGGATAATCAGCAGAGCTGGGGTCTGGGGATGGCAAGAAACATCCGCTCTGCCTATGGGGCCTCGTGACACCAGCTGGGTGACTCACCCACCAAGGTGTTCCTTTCTTGCTTTAAAGCGTTCGATTTTTCTTGTGTGTTTTTTCTGCATTTTTATTTAGCGCGAACTCTATCGGAAGGTATTGCAGCATTTTAAATGACCACTAGTTACATCACACAAGGTCACTTTTTAAAATAATAAAAAAACAGGCATTTTCGGAAATTGTGTAGAAGATTCCATTTGTGGGGTGCTGCAGTCGGGACGGGAGCTGAATTTTAATCAGGGGGGACTGCAGTGATGGACTGCAGTGGGTCTGCTGTTATACCGACTGCATAAATCACGGCGAGTCCGACTCTGCACCCGCAGGCACCGGCTCCCGACTGTCAGGGCAGTCGGGAGGCAGCGGGAAAGGTCGGAGGTTCCTGGGAGAGGGGGCTGGACACGGACAGGAATGGAGGAAGCAAGAAAGAGAGGGGAAGACCAGGTAGGAAAGGAGAGGAGGAAGAAAATAAGATGAGAAGAAAGGAGGAGGGGCGACAAGAGAAGAGAGGGATAAAAGGAGGAGGGGGTTATGAGGGAGGAGAACAGAAGTGGATTGACAGAATAAAGACTAACGAAATAAAGCGCGAAAGCGAGAGAAAATGAAGAAAGCAGTTGAGGCAGGCATGCGCGGTGGAAGGAATAACGGGGAAAGACCGACAGGGTAGAAAGAAGAGAATGGAATGAATAAAGACGGGAAGCTACACATGGGGACACAAGAAATAATGAGCAGAAGGAGAGACGGAGAAAGGCAGAGGCACAGAGAGAAAGAACAACTGAAGAGGATGGGCAATGTTGCAAAGAACGAGGAATGAGGTAAGAAAGAGAAAACAGGAGAGAGAACAAGGAAGGTGGAACAAAGAGGAGGAAATCAAATAAGGAAGGCAGTAATAAAGAAGACATGAGAATACAGGTGATAAAGTGGTAGAAAATACGGAGGAAGGGGAAGAAAGGAGAAAGTACACAAAAGCATGTAAGAAAATAAAAGATGCATCGAAGATGAAGAATGGGAGACAGGGAGATTGACAAAGAGGAATACACGAAGGAGGAGACTGAGAGAAGGAGATAGAAATGGAAGGAAAATGAAAAAGTCAGTGTAAAGTGGTAGGTGGAATGAAGCATTGGCCTTGCGGCCAGGCTGCAAAGAACAAACATTTTTTTTTTTAAATACGCGAGAAAAACAAGCTCTGGCATTGTGCGGAGGGGGGCGGGGGAGCGGCTTACTTTGAAGTCTGATGGGGGGGGAGCGGGGAGCGGCTTCCTTTGAAGTCTGATGCCGAGGCATGGTGTGGTTTGTGGCTTGCGCTGTGCATGCGCCTGGCTCACATTAATTGTATCGAATCTGCTGTTTGGGGAGACTATTCGGAAGCCTTACTATAATTTCGCCGAACAATGCTTACGCATTGGTTCAGCGAGACCTAAAAATGGATAGTGTAAGGCGACTGTGTAGTTTTCTGCCTTAAGACACTGAAGAGTTCTTGCTATTGTTATGTATGGCTGTCGTAGAGGGCCTCTGATGTTTATTTTGAATTCTATGTCTAAGCCCCATTCCTGACTGCTATGATATAGCAACAGTTGATAACAAAACTCTTTACCCACTGTTGCTACGTCATAAATGCCTACCAGGCCAGGGTGACCAGGCTCTCAGAGAGTCTATGAGTGCAGAGATGCTTTTCTGTTTTGATTTAAACCCGAAAGCACAGCTGCAGAGGTGTTAAGGGGGAAGGAAAAAAGGGAGGTGGTGGGGGCTGCTTAACCTGTTGCGTGCTCGCGTCGGCCAGCGGACAATCCGCCGCAGTAAACGGGTTAAGGATGGCATTTAAGGTATTTATTTTTCAAATATGGGTCATGGAGGAAAGGCCAGGTTATATATGGCTCCTTAATTACTCGTCTGCCCCTGCACAGCAGTTGAGAGTAGGGGGAGATGATTTTGGGGTCCATACATACCATAAAATTCTAGATGGGTTAATAAGATAATTAAGGGGATGTTTTTCCCTTCAGGGTTCTGAGTGACATCAAAGACAACTCAACCTTCGCTATCATTGTCTATTTGATGTCACTCAGAAACCCTTGGTGAAAAACATCCCCATAATTCACTGTTACCTATCTATAATTCTATATGCCAAATATCATTGTATAGCACGCATTCAAACATTGGTATGGCGTTACACTGCATTTGGATTCACTGGACTATGATTTTCCAAATGCTTCCCTCAAAGAGTCAGAGGCAGATTCGATTTTGTGGCGGTGATTAGCCAGTAGGATTTGTATGTTGGTTCCAATGATTTGTGCGTTTTTGGAGTTTGAGATGAGAAGTCTGCCCTAAGCTTGTTAAGTAGTTTCTTGGTTGTTATAGGGACCCATTGCTTGGCAATATCTGTGCTAAGTACATGATAGCAGCAAGCAGTGCTTAATTTGTAAAAAAAAAAAAAAGTGCCATGGTTCTTGTCAGGAGGCTATTGGAGCTTGCACCACCCATTGCCCCTTGTCAGCGCTGCCAACACTACAACTAACCCTTACACTCCTACAAGTGTCACAATTCAGACTTATAATATACATTAAATGACTAATACTTAATGTCCAATCTATTCTTATAACTTTGGGTGGCAGTTAATAGTCATATTAGTAATTTTAGATGTATATTGAATTATTAAACATTTCTGGTTGCGCTCATCACAAAATTAGACAAACAGTGCCTCCATATGGCCGGCTGTCAAAAGTGCCGGTGTTGACAATAAAGTGCCGGTACCGAGCTCAAATTAAGCACTAGCAAGTGCCATTGGATTCCTTAACCAATCAATTGTATATTCAGATGTTCTGTACAGTAAGACCTAAGGCGAGGTTGGGTGTAGGTCTAGTCAAAGTAGGTTGCAAACGTGTCTGTTTAAATCAATGAAGCAGCTTGTATTACGTTGTTAGAGTAGGATGTGAGTACTAAAACTTTTCTTAAGTGAGTGAGGGAACAATAGCTAAAGTGTGACCAAAATGATTGCAATAAAAAAAATACCTGGACTTACAACTGAAAATAAGTGAGTCCTTGTGAAGGGAACCGTTGCATGAGTCACAATTGGGAATCACATCTACAAAGAATATTTACAAGAGGGTACTCTGTGCTCAACATTCTAGCTCTTCAGTGCAACCCTTTTTTGGTACCCTCAATTTGGCGTTCTTATGGCTGAGCAAGGATTCATGATGATCAGGTGGGTGGCAGTGATATTCCCAAATTCAATCACATGTAAAGAGGAATTAATACGCTATGGCTTTGGAGCACATTGAACTTGAGTTACTTACTAATAATGCCCCCAAAAAGCAGTCCTTGCGTTTCTTTCTCCTTTATTTTCACCACTTCAGGTATTTTGGATGTTCTTGATTGGATTATACAATTCATTCAAACACATTTGGTAGCCGAGACGTGTTTCGTCTCTAGGGAGACTTTCTCAGTGCTGCAATATCAACAGAATACAAAAGTGAATTCCTAAGGAACAAATTAGGTGAACATCCAGTCATAGTAAATGGACTCAAGAGACAGAACAAGAACACAAAGTCCTTGGTCATGAGACCCAAATCCACAAAAACATGAAGAACCATGTGATGGTAAAAACAGTAGATCGGTGAGTGATAAAAGAACCATGTTCTAGTGGAGTCATAGAAACGTGCGCGTCGTGCAATACAAGAGTGGATTTCTGTTAGAGCACCTGATATGTGTGAAAATATGTTGTATGTTGACATTTAATTTCAAGTTTGATTCACTTAACCCTTACTTCTGCGCTAATTCGATGTGCGAATATTAAAAACCACAGCTATATATAAAAATCAAAGCGATCCCTGGCAACACTACAAGTCCTTTGAAAATCCACTCATAAAAAGCATCAATTGTTTGACCTCCCCTTTTCCCAGTCAATAATTTACTGTCCTGCAGAAAAGAAGTCTGCAATGGTTCCCAAAGGTCTTTAAAATCTGGTCAAACATTTGATGACCCTCTTGAAGCAAACCACCCTCCTTTGTAGCCATAACATCTGGGTCACTGACCATTCCCACTAATATGCCCAATCAGTAATCCAAAGACATGGACAGGCTTCGCTGTATGTTATTCTGAGTCAGGACCAGAGGCTCCGATTATGCTTCTCTTTACTGTAAGCTTTCAGCAGCCAATCACATTTACATTTAAAAAAACGACATTAACCATGTAACCCATAGGGATTTCCTTGAACCTTGCCGCTTTTTATCACTCTTCACGCTGGGTCCGCTGTGGCTCTGAAGATTCCTTTGTTTTACCGGATTACTGCTCGCTGAACCCGCTGCGCGGGTCCCGCTTCGTTTGAGGCCACCACCCATCAGCGCTATTGAAGGATTTTTGCCTGGGACTGTGGTGACCTGCAGGGCTGCGAGCGCGTTGTGGGCGCAGGACTTCAAGTCCCAGGAGCGCCCAGAACTCCCAATTGCCAACAGCTGGGACGCTCTCCCTGCAGGCTCCTCCTCTTCCTTTTCCACCTTGGATAGTATAATTACAACTCCACATACCCGCGGCGCGGGAGCGCGCGGGAGGGCGCCGGGAGAAGCCCGGGACAAGGGCGGGACCGTCTGTGGCCGTCCGGGGACGCCCGAGGACGGGACGGGCCACCCTACTAACATTTAAGACCCAGACTTGAAGGTAGGATCTAATCCATGGCATCAAACAGTGAGAATTCTAGTATTGCGGGGACCAGCAAAAGAACACTAGATAATTATTTTACTAGGGCTTCCGTGGACTTGGACAAGGATGACTCACTATCTGAACGTAGGGTAGAACAACGTCGTTCTATTGAGTCCTTGAAAAACAGACCTCTAATTGATCTGGCATCTCTATCTATTATGTCGGACATTATTACTGACACTCCCTATGAAGATCCATTGTCCCTGGACAAATTTCCTCTACTCCTCAGAACTACTCCACCGCCTACGGGCTCTTCATCGATTGTTTCTCCATCTAATGTTTTACTTTCATGTGTTCCCAGTCCTGGTTCAAATCAAGATAATGCAGCTTGTCTTTTACCTAAGGAACCGCCCAAAAGGTTAGGCAGATCATCTACTATGTCCAAAGCTTTTGGTCCACCACCTACTAAAAAGAGGAGGGGGTTAGGTGCTCCCCAAAGGGGCAAACTTAGCCATACAGAGTTTGGTAAGTCATTAAAACCTAAGACCACTGGCGCAATTCCACCTAAAATTCCAGTACCAACTGATATAGTGTCTATAGTAGTACCAACTCCAGACCCAAACCTCATACTGCTTGATAATAACCAAGGGGGGGGGAATTGGGGTGGCTCCCGCTTCATGTCTATCAACTACTCCCTCTATTGATATTGAGCAGAATACTGTTGAGCAGTTGCTCAGGTCCTTTATGCTCCCGATCCTGGATATCTTAAAAAGGGTGGAGCCCCGATTAGGTAATCTGGAAGCGTTGTTTGCTGATAGGACAAGCGTTTCTACGACCTCCTCAAGGTCTACTATTGTGCCGACAACTCTACCCCAGATTCAAAATGCCTCTGCTCCTATCCCGCCGGCTCCAAATGGCTCTAATAGTGGCAATAATGGAGCCACTAAACCCACTGCCAGTAACAAATCGAGCTCTGTAGACCCTTCTAAGAGTTCTGCTATGGCTAATATTGTAACTAGCAAACCCTTAAATAACATCCAGCAGAACATCTTGGTTCCCCAACAAGCACAGGTTCCTGTGCAAACAGCGGCAAAATCTATAGCCCAGTGTAGTAAGGATGGACACCGTGGTTAAGTGTTAGGTTCTTTATTGTATAAGTAAACACTCAGAATGCCGTCAGCTGTCAACCTAGGAGCCGCGCCGCTGTGTCAACATTCCACTGCGAGCGCCGGCTGTCAAGTGGACTGTGCCATGCACAGTCAAAAGGGGAGGGGGAAACAGGGGATAGGAAGCGTGCAAAACAAAGTAAGATACAACACATCATCCTCCCTATGGAAACAGAAAACAACTGGGGTAGGCTGCAGGTGGGGTGGTGCATGCTCCTCCCCCGGGTTAGGGAGTGGGGCTGCCACTGGCCGGTCCTGACTCTGAGACAACCCTTGGGGAACCTGCTTTGCTATATTGTCCTACCGGAAGCTATCTCATTAGGAAGTGTTTGTGCCACTGGGGGGCGTTCCTAGGTCTGTCACTCCTCCTGTCTAGTCTGGTATCTTCACTGATGTCCCCACCCTCAGACCTTGTCGTGTGTGTCCTGGATTCCCCCCCCCCCAGCCGGAACAACCCTGTCATGACTCCACAATCTACCATCCTCCATGACCACCGAATTCTTGTTTAGTGTTTTGATTGTATTGGGGGCATAAAACTTGTCACCCCCTTTTCTCAATCTATCCGGTTTCTTCACATAGACACTTTGTCCTTGCTGGAATTCTCTCTCCCTGACTCCCCACTTGTTATCGTACCATTCCTTGTATTTTCGCTGATTGGCTTCAATCCTCCTCTTGATCTCTTGGGGGTTGGCCTCCTCTATTTGTTTTCTCCCCATCCAACTGGGTGTGAGTTTGGTGCCAGCTTTCCTCCCCCTCAGTAACTCGAAAGGTGTGCAACCGGTGGTAGACTTTGGGGTGGTATGGTATGCCCACAACATGTCTCTTATAGCTTCCTCGACATTCTGTCCCGCTCTGTTGGCCAACTGTATGCACTCTTTCAGCATTCGGTTTACTCTCTCCACCTTGCCGTTTGCTTTGGGGCAATACAGGGGTGTGCGGACATGAACTATGGAGCAATCTTTGAGAAACTCCTTCATTTCTTCTGAGATCAGCTGCACGCCATTATCTGTCAACAGTGTCGCAGGAACTCCCTCTCTTGAGAACACCTCTTTCATGAACTCTATGATTGTTCTAGTGTTCACGTTGTGGACAATCTTGCAGGTTATCCAGCTTGAGAAGTAGTCCACCATGACCAGTATATACCAGTCTTGGGACCCTTTGCCATGTATCGGTCCGGCTATGTCGAAGCCTAACTTGTTCCACGGAGCCTCGGGTACTTCTACCGGTGACAAAGGTGCCCTTCTCGTGGTCTTGGACTTGTCGCTTAATCCACACGCGTAGCAATCGCGCACCTTGTCTTCCATTTCGCTGTCCATCGTTGGAAACCAGTAGTCTGTACGAAGTCTAGTTTTGCTCAGACTTCGGCCCAAATGTCCTTCATGTGCCAGTTCAACTATTTGGTTTCTTAAAGCTTCTGGAGGGACTAGTTTCCCAGATTTCAGTATAAAGTCTCCCTCTACCGATAGATCCTCCCTCACATTCCAATACGGTTGGATCTCCGTTTCCGTGTCCTTGCATTTCTCTGGCCATCCCGTGAGAATGTGTCTCTTCACTCTCTTCAGTATTTCATCTTGTTCCATCTGGGTTTTCCATGTATTCTTTTCTACCGCTGCTAAACGCAACTCCAGAATTGAGTCACCTCTCGACTCTTCTACCACTTCTCCCTCTGCCGGTGCTCTCGACAGGAAATCCGCAACCTTATTTTGTTGTCCGGGAATGTAGGATACCTTGAAGTTGTAGGCTTGCAGACCCACAGCCCACTTGGCTATGCGAGGCGTCATGCTCTCCATGTCCTTCTTCGTAAATAGTGAGACCAACGGCTTATGGTCGGTTTGTACTTCAAAAGGAATTCCCCAGATGAAAAACTTAAAGTGACAAATAGCCCAATAGACCGCTAGAGCTTCTTTCTCTATTGTTGAGTAATTATTCTCTGATGACGTGAGGGTTCTTGATGCAAAAGCCACTACGTTGGTTTTGTTCCCGCTTCTTTGCGCCAGTGTGGCCCCGATACCTCTGTTGCTGGCGTCCGTCGAGATGATGGTTGCACCATTTGGGTCAAATTTCCCAATAAACGGGGCCTCGATGATGGCCTTCTTTATGTCCCTTATTGACATTTCTTGCTCTTTTCCCCAATTGAAGACACTGTCTTTTTTAATCAAGTCTCTTAACGGCTGTGACACCATTGCAAAATCCTTAATGAACTTGGCCATGTATTCAGCAAGCCCTAGGAACGATAGTATGTCCTCTTTGCTCTTCGGAGTGGGAGCGTCTCTCACTGCTCTGACCAAGTCGTGCTTTGGCTTGATGCCCTCTTCCGACAAAGTGTGACCAAGGTAGTCCACTGAACATACACCTAGTTTGCATTTGGATGGTTTGGTGGTGAACCCTACCTCTCTCAATTTTTTCAACACCTCCTTTGCCATTTCGTTGTGTTCACCTTCACAACCTCCGTGGATCAGTATATCATCCTGGAAACATAGGGTGTTCCTGCAGTCCTTTAACACATGTTGCATTACCCTTTGGAAGGCCGCAGCCGCTGACGCCAAACCAAAAGGCATTCGCAGGAACTTAAAATTACCAAACGGGGTTGTGAATGCCGTAAGTATCTGAGAATCCGGGTGAAGTTTGATTTGGTAATAGGCAGAGGACAAGTCCAGCACGCTGAAATACCTTGCCCCCCTGATCGTGCTCAACATTTCACCAATCCTGGGAAGTGGGAACCTGTCCACCATGATGTTCGCGTTGAGGTCCCTCAGGTCCACACAGAGTCTTATACTGTTCCCTCCATCTTTAGCTGTGATCACAATCGGGGCCACCCAGGCTGAACTCTCAATCTCCGTGATGACACCCTGACTGACCAATCTCTGCAGTTCCTGCTGGAGGGGCTCTCTCATGCGCAACGGTATAGATCTTGTCTTGTGCACTACAGGCTCAGCCCCCTCCTTCAGTATTATCTTGTGCATATAATTCTTAAGAACTCCCAATTTGTCACTGAAAACCTCTTTAAACTCTTCCCTGAGATTTCCCGCTATACCTACTGGGTCAATTAATAGCACCTGTTCTTTATTATTCGGGTCTAGAGTGATACCCAACTGCTTCTGGTGTTTCCAGCCCAAAAGGGTCGAGCCACTAGAGGATACATACACCTTTCCCACCGTGTGTCTATCCTTAAAGGAGATTCTCATTGTCAGCATGCCCTCTAGGGGGATTTTTCCTTTGTTATACCCCTTGGGACTGATGTCTGGTTGCATCAATTTAACAGGATGGTTAGCAAATTTTTCATCAAAAACATTTTTATCTACCAGAGTGTAAGGGGAGCATGAATCAGCGTACATACTAAACTTCACCCCATCCAATAAAACATCACACTTGGGATACATGTCCTCCTTATCTTCCTCCTCCTCACCCACTTGAAAAATGTATGATCTCTCCCCTTCCTCCCCTTGTGGAGACTCTTCAATAACATGCACTGCTTTGCCAGGAGCTTTGCACACCTTGGAATAGTGTCCCCACCTGTTGCACTTTCTACACTGCACATTCCTTGCTGGGCACTTCCAGTTACTGGCCAAATGATTGGGACTTCCACATTTAAAACACACCAGAGGGCTGGACTCGCTGCGATTAACCTCTTTGCTCTTGTCCCCTACTTTACAGACTGTATCTCCCTCTGTGCTAGACTTATTCTCTTTGTTTGTCCCCTCCTGCGATTTCATCTCTCTGATACACCTCGCTGTGTGTTCTAGGCCCTTAGCTATGTTTATGGCTTCCTCTAAGTTGGGATTCTTGGTAAGTAATTCCTCTTGAGTCTTGGTGTCATTGGTGCACCTCACCAATTGGTCTCTAATCAACGAGTCTGTGAGTTGCCCAAATTCACAAGTGGCTGACAAGCCTCTCAATACTGCTATGTAATTGCTCACTTTCTCCTCCCTCTTCTGCACCCTCCTAAAAAACGTATGCCTCTCCATCACCACATTTATTTTTTCCTTGAAGTGAGACCCTAATTCCCTCAGTGTGCTTTCATAGACATTGACACCTTCCTCAACCTCCTCTTGGTCATCCTCAACCAACCTCCTTGTTATATCTTCATAGACCTTTCTCCCCTGCGTGCCTAAATTGTGGAGTAGTATATGCTGTTTCCGTACATTGGTGTAATTGCTACCTCCTATGGCTATTAAATAAGATTTGAAAATGCCTTCCCACCTTCTCCAGGGAATCTCAGGTTCTCCTAAATCATTAAGAAAAGGTGGGGGCTGACTCATACCAGCACCTGCCATTGCCATGCAAATACTTTACTTTCAGGTTACTCTTTCCTCTTCCTAATAAAGAGAGAGAATTCACACCAGGGAGACGACATCCACTGTCCCTGGCACAGTTTCCTTGTCCTCGTCGCCAAGAATTGTAGTAAGGATGGACACCGTGGTTAAGTGTTAGGTTCTTTATTGTATAAGTAAACACTCAGAATGCCGTCAGCTGTCAACCTAGGAGCCGCGCCGCTGTGTCAACATTCCACTGCGAGCGCCGGCTGTCAAGTGGACTGTACCATGCACAGTCAAAAGGGGAGGGGGAAACAGGGGATAGGAAGCGTGCAAAACAAAGTAAGATACAACACCCAGGCTGCAAGAGAACCCCAGAAGGGTGGTTTAAATCCCAGTACTAAGAGCCAGCAACTGGGTAGGGGGAGGTTGAGGCAGCCCACAAATGACAAACCATATGGACCTAATGTTGAATTACCCCCAGAGTCGCTACCTTTTGTAGTTGTACTCACAGGTGTCCCCCCATTAGAAGTAGGCAGAAAGGAGGGCCATCCCCAACTTAAGAATAAAATTCTACACTGGTTAGGACAAAATAGACCACTCCCATATTACATCGATGGGGAGATAGTCCATGTCAGGCGCCTGCCCTGGTTGGGCAGTAGGGAAAAAAACATTGAGGGAGACATAGTTGTTATTAATTTTAGGAACCCAGAAGCAGTTAGGTGTATACTAACAGGTCCCCCTGGGAATTCGAATACTGCTATAGCCCCATACGATCTAACTTATTTCTATCCAAGATCGTATGTGACCCCCGCCCTCTTCTCCGGGGGGTTACCAGACTTCCATGGTACCAGGAACATTCATATGCCTCCCCACAATAGTTATATGAGCCACTTTCAAAGGCCCTTTCCTACCAGGAATAACTTAGGGTGGAATACAGTCCCTGCTAGTGGCCGCAGCATGCCCCTCGGGGGGCCAGAGCATTTGCAGGGGAGTAGGAACATGGAACACCTGATCCCTTTTACCCCATTAGAAACCTCCAATAGATATGGCGCCCTTTCCTGTCTCGACGGTTGTGATTGACTTCCCGTTTTGGCCGCCCCCCTTGTAAATGATTCAAGTGTTGGTGGAGGGGGGCTAGTAGGGGAGGACATTCAGAGTGGGACAAGGTTCTCAATTACACCCCTCCAACTTGGCATTTCCCCCCCTAGTATACATGAGGTCAACTGCACCATAATTAACCATGATATCTCTATGGTACAGACGAGTCCTGAAGTGGGAGACCCAATTGTAGATTATGCCATACCCCCTAATCAGTTAACTGACCAACTGTCTCGCAAAACCAAAAATCTATTATTAATATCATGGAATGTGGCGGGCTTGGTTGCGAAGCTAGATAGCATGGAGTGGTGTGATCTTGTGGATAACCATGGTATCTGTATATTTCAAGAGACATGGGCCATGACTATTCATCATAGAATGGGTTTTGTTACTTACGCTGAGCTTGCAACTAAGGGACCTAGAGGTAGACCATCTGGTGGCCTGACCATATGGGTGGGTGTCCATCTTGGGTTCTCGGTCAAAAGGATTAACACCAATACTTGTGATATATTATGTATCCTTCTAACTCGCCCAAATACACCCAAAATAGCGATTATTAACATCTACCTACGCCCTGTTCTGGGGGGTGGGGATTCACAGACTCTAGAGTCCTTAACTGCATTATTAAACAGTTTCTCAAGCGAGACCAAGGTGTTAATGGGGGGAGATTTTAATTGTCATTATGAGCCACTTGGGGGGGTTACACATATAACAACAGATGAGGATGACGCCTGCCGGATCCCACCCCCAAATGTTTACCAAACTAAGGGGCATATTATCAACACAGGCGATAAAATTATCGCTTGCTTTATCGGCAGAAAACTGCCGCTAAAGCCGCTTTTGCGGCCGTTTTCTGCCGCAAAAGCGGCTTTAGCGGCAGTTTTCTGCCGATAAAGCAAGCGATAATTGTATCGCTTGTGTTGATAATATGCCCCTAAATCTTGGACACCCATGGCCATGCAGCTCACTTCATTGACATATACATTCTCGCTTAGAGCTTGTAATGGTCGCTTCCCGGGGGACAGCCCAGGAAGGAGTACCTACAATGGAATGGGCCATTCATCAATAATAGATTACCTCATGGTTAGTATGTCCTTATGGCATTTGATCCGACATATCTATGTACTTGACCGCTCGGAAAGTGACCACAACCCCTTGGTAGCAGACTTGGAACTGCTACTTCCCGATGGGGAGTACCAAGAGGATGATATGGTCTCCAGTAACATTAGGATCCTACAGGGTGGTAAAAGAATTCGGTGGGCCTCTATTAAGTCTTCGTCAGATAATCTGGCCCTATTGTATAAAAGTGTCACTCCTCAGTTCGAGCGTCTAATAACATTGCATGAAAGTGCCCAAAATCTTGATAAAGACGCAAAAATGTTAAATATCCATAAAGAACTAATGTTGGCCCTGGCGGTTAGCTTTTATAAATCACCAAACCAGTCCAATCGACAGGCATGTGTCATAAACCCCTGGTATAACCAGTCTTGTAGGAGGGCGAAGACCACTTTAATTTCCGCCCTCAAACTAGGTCATAGAGCAACCATCATGGCTGCAAGGAATGCCTATAAGAATCTCCTTTCCCATGCAAAATCTGAATGGGAAATAGAGAAATGGCATGCTATCAAATTGGCACTAATTGCGAAAGATGCCCGAACTTTTTGGAATTTGGTCCATACTGGGAAGCCAGAGGGTAAGGTAAAGATTGATCCCAACATTGCCGAGGAAGCTTGGTGTACCTACTTTGGTGACCTTTATTCTAGTCCTGCTTTCCATCACAAAGCATTATCAACTACGTCTCTGAGATTGGCCTCTGGATGCCTCCCTCCTCCCTTTACCATGTTGGAAGTTACACTTGCGGTACAAGCATTAAAATGTAACAAGGCCCCAGGGCTGAACAAGATCCCTGGTGATCTTTTCAGAGACGAGCCGAAGATCTGGGTCCCTTACTTGACCGTCTTATTTAACGCTATTCTTGATGGCCAAGATGTTCCAAGTACCTGGCTGGGGGCCGAAATCATCCCGATCCACAAAAAGGGCTCCCCGTTGGCTCCGTCAAATTATAGGCCAATTAGTCTCATCGACGTAACCCAAAAAATCTACGCCAAACTGCTTCTACAACGCTTGCAAGATTGGATTACTGAGAACAACATCCTTTCCCATCTGCAAGCAGGGTTCCGAGCTAAAATATCCACCATCGACCAACTACTACGGCTCCAGGTACTCTACTGGAAGCATGTGGTCTTGGAAGGGGGTAGCCTCTACCTGACTTTCGTGGACTTCAAATCCGCTTTTGATATGGTGGATAGGAATCAACTGTGGAGCATATTAACAACAATGGGGATTCCACCCTATTTGTGTCACCAATTTAAAAGACTCCACGAAGGAACCTATGCGAAGTTACGCTATGGCAAATATGGCCAGCTGACAAGAGCTTTCCCAATTGAGAAGGGAGTTAGGCAGGGATGCGTACTTGCCCCTACTCTATTTTCTCTTTTTCTAAATGGCCTTGTTGATGACCTAACCAGTGCACACAATATTGACGCTCCCAATTTAGCTGGTGGTAAATTTCCTGCACTTATGTTTGCGGACGACACCCTGCTGCTCTCCAAAACATCAATGGGGATGCAGCGGGTGTTAGACAAATTCACTGAATTCTGTAAGAACAGGAATCTGGTGATTAATATAGATAAAACAAAGTACATGGTGTTTAATGCCAGCGCAACTAGTTGTCCTCGCCCGAAAATGGATGGACGAGCTCTGGAAAGGGTAAATAATTTTACTTACTTAGGTCTGACCTTAAATGACAAAATGAGTTGGGAAACCCAAATGACTAAGGCCAATTTAACCCTTTCTCAGTCTACGGGGGGGATTCTCAAAGTCCAGAAATCTTGTGTCCACAAACTAGTCAGCGTACCGCTGGAAATATATAAGGTTCAAACCAGATCTTCCACCCTTTACGGGGCGGAACTCTGGGGGCACCGTCCAGCGAGTGAGATCAGCATAACAGAGAATAATTTCATCAGACAGCTGCTCTCTTTACCGAAAAACACACCACTAATTCCACTGAGGATGGATTTAAATCTGAGGCCAATTGCAGAAGCAATTGCCTCACGCCCGCTTCTCTACTGGCGTAGATTGTGGAGTGTCCCGGAGCTTGAGTGCTATAGAGAAGAATTGAAGATTGTGATGGCACGTCCGGGTGTAGGGAGGATAAAGTGGTTATCTTTTATAAGGGGGCAGGCGTCCAGGATTGGCATGGAGAATCTCTGGTCTAATCCGGAGGCCACATGCCAATCCATCTCAAAGAGAACCCTGGCAGAGTCTATAAAAAATCATAACTTACAAGAAGTCCTTCGATCAGCCAGGCCTTCTAGTCTCACTGACAGCTTTCTAGATTTCAAGAATGTCTACAGCTTTGTGAAGGAACTAGACACTATAGAACCGGTATTAGCAAAAAACTGTATCTACAGTTCAGATATGGCACACTACCCCTCCACTCTTATACTGATAAATGGAAAACGGTTTTAGTTTGTCCTTGCCCAGGTTGTGATGATCCAAATGAATCCTTAATCCACGTGATTTTGTTCTGTCCTGCTTATTCTGTTAGCAGAAAGAAATGGATTATACAGCTATGTGTGAACCTAGGGGTCAGGAACTATATAGAGTTTTTTAGAATTTTAAAAACTGATACTAATGCATTAATAGTTACTGCTATCGCTAAATTTTTGTTTTCAATGTGGTTAATTAGACGGAGAATTATTTGTTAGTAGTAAGGTACTTCAATGTAGGTAGACAGCTTCTTTCAGGAAAACCTAGGCTTCTATCGTGTTTTAAACTTTTATTCTGTGTATTTTATTGTTTTAGTATTTTAATCGTCTCTCTATAAACCACATGCCAACTGATTTACTGTATATATATAAAATGAGATGTAACTGTGCATTAGTTTATTGCTCTAATGTATTTTTCTTCTTGATGTACTTTTATGGTTCATAAACAAACCGAAATAAAGTTAAAATGAATGAAGTAACCCATATATGTCACATATTACATGCCACAATCACAATAGAGCAAACCTTATAAGTACTGACAACTCAATTTTTTGTCCTCTTTCTTTGCTGCTTCTCAGACAGATAAGTACATTTTATGACCTTACTTGATGATTGAATATTGCATTATTACAGTTGAGACAGGCGCTGAACACTGCAATGTTTTACCAGCGGTTTGTGGTTGAGTAATGTCAGCGCCGATAGTTGTTTGATAATCTTGTTTACATTATCTTGTTTCATAATCTTGTTTGCATTTGTGTGCATCGGTGTGATTGCTATTTTACACTTCATCTGTCTCCGATTCCAAATCTACCTGTGTGGAGTAGGAACAGGGAGCAGACTATCCCCCTCCGTGTGACGGGTGTAGTCCTATTTTTTATGTTCAGCACCACGAGGTCAGTGCACATGTGCAATTTTCCTCACTATGCTCAGAATTCAAACAAAGCATTCATGTTCGTCCCTTGATAGCAGCGCTTCCCTAAGACTGGTGTGGCTGCCAGGCACGCAACACCCATAGGGCTCAAAGGGCTGAGACAGCTTCCCGGGCACACACACACAGACAGTTTTTCAGCTTATCGCAGCCGCACCAGAGTACTTCACAGGTCTTTGAAAGACCATTTACGTGTTAATGAGGCTTTGTTGTTTTTTTTCACCCCTTCAACTACACTTTGCCTATTGTTGGAAAAATGAGCCCCCCCTGACATTTTTAGTAGCCCCTCCCCAAAATTTGACTCTAGTTGCCCTCTGCTGGCTGCCTAGATTTGCTCCCCTTATGTCCTGACTGCTAGAAATAGCACAGGGATGTAAAATGGATGCAGGCTTGGCCTAGAGTGTTTCCAGGCTCCTTCATCCACGTTTTAAATGAAGCATTGTATTTTGCTGGCTGGGGTCCACACCCCCCCCCACTCTCTCATGTATTGCCTATTTATCAAGAAACATATCAAGAGAATAGCACAGTGGGAGCCTTACCAGGCTGATATGGAGGTTTTCCCTGATGAAGCCGATGACCAGTTGGAGTTCAATTTAGTGGAAGTAGTTGACTGAAGTGTGCAGCAATCCATTAATAAGGTCCTTGTCAAGGCTGTGGGTACTTTTACTCATTACTCATTAATTACATAATTATGCACGTCAACAGAGCTGGCAACCCTTTATCCCTGCAGCAGAAAGTGATGCTGCCCCTACGCAAAAGGGAATTTCGAAGCAAAGACTCAGGTAGAGGTACATGCTGAAGCATATGAAAAACTGTGATGGAAATGGTAGACCTCACTCTCATGCACCTCCTCCTTCGCTGATCCCTGTGAGTCAGACTGCTAAACCTCTCACACTATGGACAGAGAAGAGGAGGATAAACCCAGATCTAGCAAGAAGAAACGCTCTTCTTCCTCAAAGAAACCTTGAGTACTTCATTTCTAGCCCACAGAAATTATACACCCCACCCTCAGGGTTTCGATAAAGAGGTATGTGGTCATCGTAGGGCAGGATGCCCTCGCCCTCGATCTGGTATGTAAGGTCCCGGATACCCCAGAGGTGGTTCCTACCATCACCTTTATGAGAAAGTATGCAAAGGAGAAGGGCCTAGACCGGGCATGGTGTAACTGCCAGGACAAGCTCCTGGATATGTTTGGCCCATTGACAAAGATTCTTGAATTAGCATTTCATGCCAAAGAATCTAACTCCCCAGTTGACTCAAATTTTCTAATAGGTTGGGCACAGAGAGCTATTGGCTGGGAAATACCAATGGCGCTATTTCGACGGAATGATGGAGATCTATTCTCATGAGAATAGACCATTGCTTAATTATTTTGTCACCCCTAAAGCCGGCCCAGTAGCTGAAGGACTGTTATTTGGGAGCCAATTTGTTGAAGAGCTTGCTAGGTTGTGCTCCACTTATTCCACACTGGATAATACCCAAATGACACTGATGAAAGTATTCAAAAGAAGCCTTTTTGGCATGGCCGGGTGCTTTGGAGGGCGTACGTCGTCTCAGGGATCGTTTTAAGGCTCTCAACAAGAATAGAATCCTAAGGCAGGGGTGGATGATATGGAGAACCAGCTGAAACCACCATCTACCCCACCCTTAGCTACGGAGGCCGTCCCTTCCGTCGGGGCAATCACAGAGGAGCACAAGGAGCGAATCAAGACACTTGTGAGAAATATTCCTTTTTCATTGGTAACCTTATGGGGAAGAGTGGGATTGATCCCAGACATTTGGAGGCAGATTACCCGCTGGATACTAGAGACCATCCTAGTCTTCAAGCTAGAATTTTACGACTCGCCAGTCCAATCATTTCCTCCAAACCAGATGTAGTTTTCCCCAGAAAAAAACAGTCTTTTATTGATGCAGAGATTCAAACGTTGCTGGACAAAGGGTCAGTAAGCTTTTTGGTACCTCATCCCAAGAGGTTCATAAGTCTCATTTTCCTGGTTGAAAAAAGGGGGTAACTACCATTTGGTTCTAAACCTGAAAGATTTCAACATATGTATATTACACAGACATTTCAAAACAGATGGGCATTCATTTACTAAGAGATATCCTTCAGAAAGACGATTGGATGTACGGCTGGACCTCACGGACACCAACCTCTCGATTCCCATTTACCCACCTCACAGGAGTTATCTACAATTCCTGTGGCGGGGTCAATGCCTGGAATTCATGTCCCTTCCTTTCAGTGCTTCATCAGCCCCCTGGTGCTTCACCAAACTGATAAGATCAGTGGTGGAGTCGCTGAGAGCTCAGGGAGGCAGTCTGATAGTGTATCTACATGATCTTCTATAAATGGCACAGGCTTCTCAGATGCTTGAGACATACCCTTCATGGACTATTCAGCTTCTGTAGAGTTAGAGTTTGATAGTCGACTCGCAGAAGTCTGTGTTGTCACCCGCAAAATAGATAGAATTTTGGGGATTCCAAATAGATTTGGTGCAGACCCAATTGATCCTTCCCCCGCAGAAGATTTATTACATCAAGACAGAATTGAGGTCTGCATTGAGCAGCCAGACTGTATCGTTGTGGTCGATTGTCAGAATTATGGGTCTGCTAGCCTCCTCGGTCCAGGCCATTTACCTGGGGCCCCTCCACTACAGAGCCCTTCAGAGATTGAAAATTCAGGGTTTGAGGAGGGGTCTTTCTTATTTAGAACAGGTTCCTCTTTTAGACACAGACAGGACAGAGATGATATGGTGGTTGGAACTCAGGGAATCCAGGAAGGGCAAGGGTACTTTCAGCACCTCCTTCAAAGTGGTGATAGAATCAGATGCCAGCCAATTGGCCTGGGGAGCAAGGTACCGGTCCCGCAGCACGAGGGTCATTGGTCAGAAGCAGAGCTGAGTCTCTCCATATAAATTACCTAGAGCTCCTGGCAGGATCGTTCTCAATCAGGAGTTTCTCTCCTGCAAAGACAGATTGTTGCATCTTGGTGAGAATGGACATCTCAGCTGTTCAATACGTCAAAAAATGGGGGGGGGGGAGGGATAAAGTCCCATCTATTAGCAGAGATAGCCAAGGATTTCTGGTATTTCTGTCTCAGTCATCAAATCTCGATCGCAGCGGATTGCCTCCTGGGCAAGATAAACACAATAGCCAATTGTAGTTCCCATCACCTAAGGGATTTCAGTGACTAGAAGCTGCATCCCACCATGTTTCAAGGCCTTCACACTATGTGGGGTCCATTCAGATTAGACTTGCTTGCATCTTGGCTCACTCCTCAGCTATTGAAATTCTTCAGTTGGCGTCTGGATCCAGAAACCCAGGCTATGGATGCGTTTCTCCAGGACTGGTTTCTGTTTTAGGGTTAAGCTTTCCTTCCTTTCCTCATGATATCCAGGGTCCTGGCATAAGTCAGACATCAGAGGTCCGAGAACATTCTCGTGACTCCATTCTGCAATGCTCACTTTGGTTCCCCATAGACCGAGCATTTGTGAGGGCTCCTCCAGTTCAGCTTCCGTTCCGTCCGGATCTGTTATTGGATCTAGAGGGTCTTCCTCATCCCTTAGGGCCTGATTTAGGAGTTTGCGGTCCTGGGACCGCAATCGCTTTTTGGCAGTCCAACCACCCGTATACCTGGCGGTCCAACCACTGAATTAGGATGCGGGTGGTGAGAATGTCGTAACACTGCTGCAAGACTGCCAGGATATTAGGTCCCGTGGTGGTAGGCAAAGTGACAGTCTATGTAGGCAGTGCCCAATTTAGCAATGAAATGTTGGACCAAGCGTTTAAAAGTGTTTAATATGTTTTAAAAAAACCAACTCAAACTGAAAATGCTTGTGTTAATGTACGAATGAATATAAAATATAGACAAGATAGAATATTACCCCTGTAGTAATAATGTTGATTAAACATGTTGTTAAATCACTTGTGTGCAAAAAAACTGATGTGAATGTTTCTTAAACTTAGATCTGCTGAAACTATTTTAGTCCTGAGGAAGGTGGAATCATTCAAGAGATCACCGAAATGCTGCGTCGACTTTTTAAATAGTTGAGATTAGATTGTAACCTAATTTGGGAGGAAGGATGTTATGATTTTGTTTGAGAATGACGATTGACCCTATATACATTTTATTGCATTATTTTAAATCAAATAAACATGTTTTTTAATTCATTTCTTTCTTTGAGTTGTATATAACATTTGAGGTTTTGTCACACGTAGATTTTCACACAATGAATGTCTCATAATAATAGTATGATTATTGGTTTCTGAAGAAACATTGAGCCAATAGAGTGGCACTTGGTCTAGGATACAACAGTCAGCCCTTCTACCTTATGGAAACTATAGGGACTTCTTTGAAATTTTCTTGGCAGTGCCCACTTCGGCACTGCTGTGGGAATTATGACCTTCCTTCCCACTGACCTTTTCATGGCGGGGACCCCGCCATGAAAAGTTCGGTGGAATGGAAGGTTAGGGGCCCCAAACAGGGCCCCCTCCTGGTGATTCAGTCCAGTGGGAATAGTTGTGGGGGGCACAAGTTGTGCCCCCTGAGCTACTACTGTCATGCACGCATTGTGCGTCATGCACAACATGGTGCATGGCAGCAGTGCCGTGGGCTGGCTGTTTTCCCACCAACTCCTAAATCAGGCCCTTAGTCTTGTCCGGGTCAACTCAGATTGATGGCTTGGATGATTTCAGGGAAAGATGTTATTGCTTTGACTGTGTATTATTTTGACTGTCCATTGGACTCTGGCTATGATACGTTAATATAAAACTTGTGAAAATACGTTGATTATATTTATCATGCACTAATATTTGGCCTATTGCATCATGCATTATTTACAGGCTGGATGATTCCTAGGGGAACACTGTCTGATCTTATTTCCATTTAGGAATACTGGGTGCCCAGTATCTCTGATCAAGGATTGCCAATTACGTAATCAGAGCTGCATAGGTCTTAATGAAATGAAAAGCTCCAAGGGGTATTTTATTCCATGCTTTCCATATTGCACACTACACACACGCTTGAAGCCTTTGCTGGACGCGTGGGGCCTCTGGGCTTTAAGGCAGTGTCTCCAGCCCGCACTGTGTTCTTCAGGGAAGCCAGCCCCATCAGTAATGCTTGGACAGCGGGGAGGGAGCTCTGAGCATCTCCTATGCTAATTCCTTTTGCTCTCCTGACAGGCATTTATTGCACGTCGGGTGGCGTGATGAATGGGCAGTCGGCTTGTGCTCAGTATTATGCCAGCTCTCCAGGCTGGAGGTGATTTATATCCTTGCAATTATTCCGCTCTCTGCTGCAAGCGAAAACCGCGACCAAAATTTATGAAAGTTTTTTAGGCTTTTAGATCTGAAAATCTGTTTCGGTGTTTCACTCGGATATAGCAACAAGAAGACAGGAGGGGCGCATTCTGCATCAGATCTGTATGGCCCGCATATGCCACAGTCAAGGGAGTTCGTGCAGTAGTGTATTGTATTGTAATTTCATTTATAAAGCGCTAACCAACCCTGACGGGTCATCAAAGCGCTTTATTTTGGCGAGTAGCACGCTACTCCTGAGCCCAAAAAAGATTAGTGGTGAATTAGTATAGGGAAATATGAAATTAATTTGAGAAGTGGACATGTTAGTCTGTTACTTGGTTTGAAATGGATAGGGGAGGGATAGAAGAGGGAAAGGTTTTCATTTATATAGCGCTTGCTACCCCTGATGAGGAGTCGAAATGATTTACGGCGAGTAGCACTCTACTCCGAAATCCTAAAAGGATTAGTGGTGAATTAGTGAATTATCGAATATATTTATCAACTTCTTTGAAACTAGAAGTTAATTCTGCATGGACATCTATTAAAAAAATGGCATGGGTAGCAAAAGTGACGTAATGCACGCTTTGCCCTCCCTACCTTAACATCACAGGGTACATCAGGATACCCATGAGGGAGATTGCGTGCTTTACAAACGCACACTTAACATTTATGTTTTGACACCTTGTCCCACCCACTCTACCACCCGCAGTCTCCTCGATAGGAGGCTGTTTACTCTTATTGTTGCCTACATCATGGTACTTGAGATCTGGGGTAGAAAAGTCTGGTTCAGAAGTGTCACTGGGAAATCCAGGGGTTAGCGGCTGCAACCCCAGACAAAAACTTCTTGGCGTCTAAAGACTTCTGTGCCTGGAACATAATTTGTTTAATGTCTACCTTACAGAAAGTAGCAGATCGTAACTTGTCCGATGTCCGGTGTGAGAAGTCCATCCACACCTCACTCTTTTTGTTGACCTCGGCACTTGTTGTCTTGGATTGTCTATAGAGAAAGCAAAGTGCAGTTACTACAGTTAAAAAAAATGCTCGACTGGATGATAGATTTTAAGATATACGAGTGACCATTCAGAGTGGGTGCTTGAATTTGAGTTGGGAGAAGTAATGGGAGAGGTGAACAGGAACATTGGCCAACTGAGTGCGTTAGGTATTTAAGGCTGAACAAAGGCCTATGTTTGTGAGCGACTGTCACCAACATAGTAGTAGAGGCCTGAAAGTTCAACAAGGAAACAAGTCTAACGTGACGCTTGCAAATACTGTCCCCATCTCCCTCCCTCCTTCCTTTCCCCTAACCCAGGGTTCATTCAAAACCTTCTTGTTTAGTCCTCACAGTTGTGTTTTAAGTTGGAATTCAGTGTTCCTGGCAATCAATGGCCATCCCTGGTTCCACAGCTCTCAATCCGTTCATCATTTCCCATCTATTGCAGTCTGTCGCCTCACCCCCCAACTCGGTTATCTTCACTAGCTTCAATCATTATCCCAGCACTTCATATCTTCTCAAATTTCCCTGGGCATCCCCTACCCTCGTACATTAGTTAGTACAGGGTACACTATCTCTGCATTTCCTTCTCCCAGTAGGTCACCCTTGGCCAGTTTGTAGTGCCCCATTTCTTCACAATTTCCATTTTGCCAGCAGGTAACCCAGATTTGCAAAGTGTTTTTGGTAGGCTGTTAGATCTGAGGTCCTCCATACTACCAGCAACCCTAGGATCACCTGCACTTCTATCGGTATTCCCACCCCAGCTTGAAGTCGGCTGAATCCCTGTCAAAAATGGGCCCAATGCAGTGTGTGTGTGTGTAGAAATGTTCCCTGTTGGCCAGTCATGGAGGCACTTGTCGTCAATTTCCCCCCAATTTTATATAGTAGTATTAGAGTATAGTATGTGCAGTATTTTAATTTGTATCATTCAGAGATGTGACTGTATTGCCACCCCTCGGGCAATTGTAAGGCTTCCCTCCAGTCATCATCATCCACTTCTACCACATCTGCCTGCCAGCGTGCCCCCAGTTTGCTCATATCTCCCTGTGTGTTCGCTATGAGTGTACTATATGCTAGGGAAATTACCTTACTGGTCATGAGTCCATCTAGCAGTCATCTTTCCAAGGGAGACTCTTCCATTGTTTCCTCTCTCGGGCGGATCCGGGTCCTTTGTGCGTGCGTAGATGCAGGTAGTTGAATATCTCTCTGGGTGACATGCCATATTCCTTCCTCAAATGTGCTGAGGGTACCATTCCATTCACGTCCCAAACCTCCCCCAGTGTAGAGAGGCCACTCAAGTCCCATCCCCTGAATCTATGAAAAGTGTTAACAGTTCCCAGCTTTGTCCTGAGCCACAGCATCCTCGAGGTTAGTCTCTTACGCCATCCCATTTCTCTTAGCAGACTAGGTCAGATAGTGACCACTGTGGTAGTCACTGGAGGGAGAATAGTAGGTAGTCGACCTCCGTATAGAGCATGGAGGTATTCCATCTTGCCCAGCGTCAGTTGAAATGTTGGGTCGTCCAATGGAGCATATGCCCACTCGTTATTGACTCCCATCTGAGCTGCTTTGTAGTATTGTTTTCCGCTGGGAGGGCAATGCCCCTTTCATATACCGTCTGCTAGTGTGGAGAGAGCTATCCGTATTTGGCCCACCTGTTGTATAGCATTTTAGGACGCTAGTGTAATTTACAGATTCATGCCCTTATATGGGTATAATTCACCTTGCCCTTATATAGGCATAGAAACCATAACCATATTTAGATATACCCCATCCAGTCCAAATACAGGCATGGCTACTTCCACTAGTTCCAAAAAGCCCCAACGATTTCTTGGAAACCTCGGCTTCAGCAGTCAGGGACATCCCCTTTCTTGAATATTGATTTGTCCTAGAAAGCATGGCGTTTTCAAGGAAAACTACCATTCCCTTGGGGTTCTTTGGTGACGTTATTATGTCCGACTTTACGTCAAACCAGGCACCTTCAAAGTATAAATATGCCCACACTTGCCCTAGCAAACACACAGTGGTTTGGAGCAGTTCGACTATCTACTTGCCCGACACAGCTCGCTACAGCAAGTGCCGAAGGAAGCTGACCATCCAGCTGACGCACTGACAGAGAGGCTGCCTTTCTCTCGCTGAGAATTCAGCTCCAGTGTTTCCAAGCTCCCCTTGTGGGGTGTTGGAAAATCGAGTCCAGAGACAGAGATACCAGACCTCCTTCATTCTAAACCAAGGTACAGAGCTGATTAGACCCTAAGAGAAATCTTGGATAGATTCTTGGCAAAAAACTAAAACTTATGCTACACCATTACTTCTTCCCTCGTACTAGACTTAGGTTAGGTACATCGGGGTAGGCGTATTTTAGTGGAGAAGTGTGGCTCACTGGTTAGAGGAGGCAGACCTGGAAGCAGAGGTCAGCCCCGCACCAGGGTTCAATTCCCGGCTCGGCGGAGTCTTGAGTCCTAAAATGTCCATGGACTCGACAAATCTCGCTCCGGTGCCTATTCGAATCACAGGTTCACACTCTGCGACTCTGGGCAATAGCTTGCTTAATCTCCACAACGGCCCCTCGTGGCGGGATGCCTGGCTTTCACCTTGCGGATACCCTGCCGGGGTTATCTCACAGGGGAATACCAGGACGGGTTCCCTAAGCAAGCTCTTAGAAACCGCTTGGTGATTTGCGCTATATAAATTCCTGTACATTTACATTTACATTTTAGAAGCACCAGTTGAGTACTTTTAGTCTTTGTTATTTATGTAGGTATTTTATGGCTTAGAAACCATACCATGCTTTTACAGTATTATTTTAAAAAACTCTTCTTGCTGTATGCATTATACTTTACAGCCAGTATTACGATTGTAGCAGTTTATTTCTTCTGCATGAGAAAGAAGACTGTTCAATAAATCCTTTTATTGAAAACATCCGTCTCTCTATTTCTCTGCACCTCTGATGAAACGAAGCATGCAAGATTGTTTGAGTGAAATATCTATCTATTGTTTCCACGACTCTGAAGATACATTTTATCTTGGGGAATCAAAGTTGTCATGTTTATGCGGTTGTCAGAAACAAATCCCTTCTTGTTTAGAAAGTTTCTAGTGACCTCTGAGCTAGCTGGTACTCACAATTAAGTCTAATATATGCGATAGAGACCTAGTCGACCTAAGTCCTACGTCACATCTATAGGATGCGCAGAGCCTTTTCCTGTAATACTCCAATAGACGTCTGGAGTGGGTTAAAGGATAAAATAACCTCCATAACTGAGTAGGACTACAATCCTATGTATTATTTTTTGGTATGATTCAATGTTGAAGGATACAGTGTTCCAAAATATTGTGCGCCTTATCTTTGTTTCCTTGAAACTTGCTCTGCAAACTTTCAGTCAACAAAATGAGTGACCCCGAGAACAGTGGAGATGCAGTAAATGCAAACCAACCAGGTTTAGACGTTACAGGTTTCCAAGAAACAGATGCGGATGCTATAATCATCCCGGAAAACGTATGGAAAACCATTACTATGAAGCTTATAGCAAATGGCCTATCATCAAGAGGTGGTAGGGTAATTGTTGTCATAGAGGCACATGAATATCGGCAGACAGAGGTATTCTATTCATGGATTGTCTTCCCTGAAGCAAATCCAAGAACACATGTGTTTCACTTCTACAAAGAAGAGGAAACTCCAACGGAATACACTCCTTTTGAGGATATTGAAATTCCATTAACATACCAAGAGAATGCGCTCTGGTTTAAAGGCGCCTAACAACATCAAAATCACATTACCAGGCTCGGTCCACTAGGTAGACCAGGAGCAACATGGCCGGTACTAGCCAGCTATACACCACACCCTGCCATTGAAGAAATGTCAGGTCCAGAACTATTAGTTCAACTAAAACAATTCATCAAAATACATGGACAATTGGTTCAATATGTCATGCGGACTCTAACAGTCCAACCTGCTATCAGGATTCCATAGCAAACCCCTTACCAGGGGAACTCAAATAAAATTACACCACAGACTATACAATCAGTCATTGGTAAATTACCCGCAAAATGGGAAAAAATTCCATTCTGGTCAGCTCAAAAATAGAGGCAGTATTTTCAGATAGTACACCTCATGAGAAACACAGAATTTTAACAATCAGTTTACCAATGGGGATCGCATCACACCTGGAGGACTGCGGCACTTGGGGTACAGTCTTTGCTGCAATCTACACAAAAACTCATGGTGTTCCGTCTATGGCGGCAATACCAGACGTCCTGAAACAAATTCAAAATAAATACGGGGCAGAGCCTGCTTTAAATCTGGGTATGAAATTACTTAAAGATTTCAAACAGGTCTCAGCTATAATATTAGCTAATATTAAAGGTGAAGCAGCATCTGTGGCGATCACCAAAAATTAAAAGAACTTGATGTAACTGAGCAACCATATGAACGGGAAACAACCTTTACAACGCAACTTTTACAACGCACTACCATTACAACAAAACTTTTACAACGCAACATTCATTACATCGCATGCCATTACAACGCAACCATTACAACGCATGACACTACAACGCATACCATTACAACGCATGACACTACAACTCATACCATTACAACGCATACCATTACAACACATACCATTACCATCCAACATTTACCCTACAGTTGCACACCCAGGAGTTAGAATAGTAATTTTTACCCCTACACTATCCAACACTTACCCTACAGTTGCACCCCCTGGAGTTAGAATAGTAATTTTTACCCCTACACTATCCAATACTTACCATACATTTTTTTTTTTTAATTTGTTTTTATTGTTGCATCATCAAGCATGAGTACAGAGGAAATCATCTGCTGGCGTGGCGTCAACATTCAGCCGCGGTCAGCCAGTCGCGCAACTTTTCTGTACATAAACCTGAGTAATTTGGCATTTCATCCACTGAACACTACAGACCAATCAAACAAGTATTCAGGCTAGGATACAGGAAATAAACTCCGCAAGGGAGAAAGAAGATTAACCATAGACCTGTGCGTCCCCGTCATAGGGATCGTTAGATCAGGGTCTGTATAGTTCGAATAGTGGTGGTGCCAGGTAACTGGGGGGACGGAACTGTGGGAGAGAGCATGTAGGCGGTAGCAAGAGCATAGCAGAAGGAGACGGGTGTCGGGCGTCTGGTGACAAGGGGGTCCATAGCATTCGCTCACAGTGAGGTAGACCGGCCAGAGGGTGGAGACGTCCCGTGTGTGTGGGTAGCGGCGCAGTCGACCTGGGGGGCGGGGGGCGTTGACGAGGGGGCACGGAGTACCGGGGTCCGGGACAGGCAAAAGGGCATCAGTCAAGGATTATGGGCTTGCTCGAGTGGGCGGGGTGGGGGAGGGGGGAGATAGTCGGGGCCTGTGTTGGGGGAGGGGGGGGTTGGTGTGGGCGTAGGCGGGTCATCAGTGCGAAAGGACTGCCGGAAAGCTATGAAGGAGCATGGCCCATTCCATAGAGATGGGATGTTTACGTGCACCCCTGGCCTCCTCCTCCCGGAGGGCATCTTCCTCGGCCGCCACCCACTAATAGACTGCCCCTGTCCATGCCGCTTTGGGGGGACCTGTCGGAGAACGCCAATGCATAGCTATACTTCTTTTCGCCAGTAGCAGCGCTAAGGATACAAAGCGTCTGTGTGCCGGGACCTGTTTAGAGATGTGAAAAATGCCTAGCGCGCTGGATTCCCAGGTGGTTAGGGTTGTGAGGCCTGTGAGATCTTTCAGCGTGTCGTGTACCAAGTGCCATAGGGATTGGAGGACGGGGCAGCTCCAAAACATGTGGCGGAAGTCTGCAGCGGGGGAATGACATCTGGGGCATAGGAATTGTGTTGTGGGATAAAACTTTTGCAGACGTGCCGGTGTGAGGTATGCCCTGTGTAGTATTGGATGTTTTTGAAACGGGCGTTCCTAGATACTCGTTTCGGGGCCTCCAACGCCTTGGTCCACTCCGAATCATGTAATGCGCGCCCGATGTCTTCCTCCCATGTGGCCCGCAGGGTCGCCAGGGGGGCGTACGAAAGTTCTCGGATCAATTTATAGAGCCAGGTGACTAAGTGGCGTCCCATTCCCATGCTCAGGATAGTGTGTATAACTGGATGCGTGTCAGGTTCGCCGGCCTGGGGATTATGGTAAGGACGGAAACCCTCAAGCAGCTGATGGTATCTGAGGAATTGACCTGGGGGGAGCTCGAACTCAGCGACCAGACGGTCGATTGATTTCAGCTGACCCTCCTCAAAGAGCGACTCCATGTCCGTGATGTCGCAGTGCGTCCATTCGGCGAGCATAGGAGCTGAGAAATAGGATTCCCGTCTGGGGCAGCCAACCAGTGGTAGTAACGGGGAGTACGGGGTCCTCCCGGGGGACATCCGGTGGATCCGCATAATGCATTGACGCGCTATCGCGACTTGGAGGGGGTATGTACGTCGTGGTTTGGTGCCCGGGAGGAGCAGGCGGATAAGCTCCGGGGTCGTGACTCTGCCGGGTATGTCGGTCCGCCGTCCAATACGACAGCCATTGGAGCTGCGCCGCCAGAAAATAGGACTCAATGGAGGGAGCTCCGAGCCCGCCCTGTGTTGTGGGGAGTTGGAGGGTTTTCAGGGCCTCTCTTATGTCGACCCGAGCCCCATATAAGTGTGCCCAGGAGGGAGTTGAGGTCTCGGAAGAAGGATCTAGGTGGCACCACTGGTAGGTTGACAAAATGATAGAGGAGCTGGGGGAGCATTACCATTTTAGCCAGGGCTATCCGCCCTATCGGGGCTAGCGGGAGCTTGGACCAGAAGGCAACAGTCGGGCGAAGGCCAGCTAGCGCTCTACGGTGATTACCGTCGAAGATGTCAGTTGGAGATGCCCCAGTGTATTCCCTCCTGACGCAGTCTGATCGCCAGTCGTTCGACGGCTAGGGCGAAAAGAAGAGGTGACAGGGGGCACCCGTGTCTGGTGCCTCGCCGGACCTCAAATGCAGGCGAATTGTGTTTCCCAATCTTGACACGTGTTGTCAGATCGGTGTAGAGAAGGCGTGTGTATGCTGTGAGTATCGGGCCAACGTTGAGACGGCGTAGGACAGAGAAAAGGTACGGCCAGGTGAGGGTGTCGAACGCCTTCTCCAGATCTAAGATGAGGCAGGCGGCACGAGGGAATCTGTCCCGTACCTGGTCCTGGACATGGAAGATCCGGCGGATGTTTTGTGAGGTGCTTCTCCCCGGAACGAAGCCACATTGGTCAGGGTGGATCAGTGGGCATATGACCTGGGCGTACCTGTCAGCCAGTATCTTCCCGAGGACCTTACAGTCCGCCGATAGGAGCGTGATGGGGCGATACGAACCCATGTGGTGCGGGTCTCTGTGTGGTTTGGGGAAGGTAACGATCACTGATTCCCGTAACGAACAGGGTAATACTCCTAGATCAAGGGCCGTCGCGAATACCTGAGCCAGGCGAGGGGGGAAAACGTCAAGTAGTATTCTAGCGGGAAACCGTCTAGACCCGGGGCTTTATTACGAGACATGGCACGCAATGCTTGGGTGATATCTGAGGGTGCTATTTTAGCGTTGAGCGTACGTTTGTCAACATCAGATATCGTGGGCAACGACAGTGGATCGAGGAAGTGGGCCACGAACGACGGAGAGAACCGCGGTGGGGCCCCGTAAACCTGAGCGTAATAGCCTTGGAACGCTAGGAGGATCTCAGCTTGAGATCGCACTAACACACCCTCTAGGTTGATGGTCCGTAATCGGTTTGATCTCGGTGTCTTGCTTCGCCATCCAGGCCAGCAGTGCTCCTGTTTTGTCCCTGTCTTTATGGACTCTGGGGGCATAGGCCCTAAAATTATATTTTCTAAGATCAGCACAGGCCGCCTGGTATGCTGACTTCGCCTCGGCGGTGAGCGCGGCGTGTTCTTCCGAGTCATCGGTTTGTTTAGTGAGTGCAGCTAGACGCTGTTCCGTGGTTGAGAGTGTCTGCTCCAATGTGCGGCGAACCCCTGCGATCTGGTTGATGCATTCCCCCCGTGCCACCACCTTAAACGCATCCCATTCCACCAGTGCCGATGATGCCGTGTTCGCATTGTGTGAAAAGTAGTCTTGTATGCTGTTAATGTGTGAGTCCCTGAACACCTGGTCTGTCAAACAGTCTTTAGGAAGCCGCCAAGTGGGGACGGGCGGGTGCGGGGGGCGCCAGGTCAGGCGCAATACGTGGGCGTCATGGTCCGAGATGAACCGACCCAGGTAGTCCGAAGAGAGTAGTCTAAGGGAGGATCGATGCAGAGCATAAGAATCTGTCCAGGCGGACCCGGAGGTTGTGGGGTATCGAGTGGAACGAGTAGATGCGGGCATGAGGATATAGGTGTCGCCAAGCGTCAGTAAGCGCCCAGTGTGTGGTCCACGCTCTGAATAGCTCCGCTTGCCGGGAGACTGGGGAACGCGCAGGGGGGGGTGTGATCGGTCCAAAGTAGGGTCCAACGTGCAGTTGTAGTCACCCCCTAAGATCCACGGGACTGTGGTGACCTGGGCCAATACGCCCGTAAGGTGATACCAAAATTTATCCTGCTCAGTATTAGGGGCGTAAATGCTACCTAGTAGTGCATAACTGCCTTCCTTGTCCACCACCCGACTGAGTGCTCGGAAGGGAGTTCCCGGCCTAACCCATATTAAGGCGCCGCGCGCATATGCTGAGTATGTCGTGGCACAGAAGGTCCCCCGCCATTTGGCCTGTAACCGGCCCAATTCAGTAGCATTAATATGTGTCTCTTGTAAAAGAGCAATACTAGCTGTCATGCGCTTTATGTAGGAGTAGACGGAGTAGCGTTTACTGGGTGTATGAAGGCCCCGTACATTCAGTGTGAGGACATTAACGTCCGAACGTGGAGCTGTCATTACCAAGGGATCATGCTTGCGGTTGGGGTCCCCTTGCAGTCCCCGAGGACAGTGAGGTCGTGTGTCTCGCGTTTGCTCCTGCGCGCCATGCTTCCATAGGTATGGGGAGGGAACTGTCGGGAGTAAAAACAGGTAGAACCAAGTGTGGGAAACAGTCCCAATACAGGGGATACATCACTGGGGGTGGCATATCCAAACTAATGTCCCACTAGGGGAGAAATATAACAGAATTCTGCGGGGGTGGCAGCATGTGTTACCGCTGGGCTTGTGCGCGGATCGGGCTTTTGCAGGAGATGTGCCTATCGCGCACGAGAATACACAGTTAATTAGTTATGCAGCATTAGCTCACAAACAGCACATAGAGTGACCAAGAAAAGAGGATACAGCAATAGTCAGTTCGCCCATCAGGAAGAGGTGCCGGGTTGTCCAGCCAGGGTAGCGTCCACCGTGTGTGCGACAATGAGAGGGGAAGAGATTGGGCCAAACCCCGACATTGTTCCATCGCTGTCTCGGTCCTTCTCAGGGGTGAACAGATGCGGTTGGCGTTCTAGGTCCGGTGCAAGGGGAGAGAGGGGTAGTTCGGTCACCGCCTTCAAAGCGTTGCGTCTCTCCCGCATGATTTGCGTGAGGTCGGGTGAGCCCGAGGGAGAGGATGCTTGGCTTTTGGATGAGCCCGTCTGAGTACGTTTCGTGCCCCGTCTCCTGGATCGATGCCAAGTGCTGGTGTGGTCCCTTTGGGGCCTGGCTTTGGGGATCAGCGGACAGTGGAACTCGGCCCAGTCCTGTGCCTCATCCGCAGTGGTGAAGAATATGGCCTTTCCTTTGTGTAGCACCTTGAGGCGAGCCGGGAACAGTAAGGAGTATTGGATATCGTTCGCGCGGAGGCGTCTTTTAACGTCCAGAAAGGTAGACCTCTGCTGTTGGACTTCTCGGGCATAGTCTGGGAACACCATGAGCTGTTGGTCCTCCACCTGCAGGGGACCTGCCGCCTGGGCCGCTCGAAGCACTGCATCGCGGTCTCGGAAGTGTAGGAACTTGGCCAGCATGGGACGTGGAGGGAGACCTGGCTTAGGTTTCCGGGCGGGGACCCTGTGGGCTCTTTCAATAGAGAAGAATGCCGAGCGCTCCGACTCGGGGGTGAAGGAACTGGTCCATGATTCCATGTAGGTCAGGGGGTCTGAGTTCTCAATTCCTTCCGGCAGACCCAGGACGCGGATGTTGCATCGCCTCGAGCGTCCCTCCAAATCAACCGTACGTTCCTTCGAGGGCCGCCACGCGGCGTAGGACCCTCCTGCATGTCCGCCCCCTGAGTTTTCACCTTGGGCTGCAGCGCGGCCACCATCTGCTCCCCCTCCTTCACCCTGTCCGCCAGTTTACGATGGTCATCGCGAATCAGGCGGATGTCTGTCGTCAGGACACCCAACCGTTCCTCCATCGAGAGTCGGGACAGTTCAATAGCTGCCAGCACCTGGTCCAGTTTCGCCGACAAAGTGGGGTCAGTGTGTGGGGTGTTGACTTGTGTCCAGGCCTGCGTTTGCGGCATGTTTTCAGGGGCCGTTTCAGGGACGGCGGTCACCTGCTGGCCTCTCGGTTTCCCCATGGGGCCGATGGGAAGGGTCTTGTGTCGCTGTGTATTTAGGGGACTGCGGACCGCCGAACACCAGTCCGCTGGGGCAGACAACAACCCGGTGGGGGTTGGTAGGTGGCCTTCGGTGGTGCGGGGACGGTGAGGGGGCTCGCCCGTTCAGTGATCACGTCCCAGCGGTGCGCCGAGTAGCAGAAGGGTGCCGACAGCGAAAACAACTGGTGCCTAGACGTGGCCAGGTTGCTCCGTCCACCCGGCAGGTCAGGATCTCGGGAGAGTTGAAACCGGGGGGGCCCCCGATCCGGAGTGGGCCGGCGGTCCGCAGCCGTTGGTGGCTTCAGTGAGGTGGTAAGGGGTTAAGTGCGCAGTCGCAGGCACCTATGGTCTGGAGGGCGTACCCCTTTGTCAAGTCTCTCCAGAAGTGGGGGTCCCTCGTCGCCCCCGATGATGCTGTGTGGGGGCGGTAGGGCCTCGTCCCTCCATCCGGCGCCTAAAGCAGTCCATGCACCGGTCGCCGGGGCAAGGGGTCACGTGGCAAGGCCCCAGAGGTCCGGGGTGGTGGAGGGTCGTCCTAGGTGTGACGGGCGGCCGCCGCTGATCTGGGCGCGCCGCCGCTCTCAGAGTGGGGGTGTAGCAGCACGCATCATGTCCGGTACATGGGTCCTCGCAGGCGCCATGTTGGGGTCAGGCACCATGTCCCGGAGAGCCGCCCACGGGCCCAGGAATGTCTCGGACCGTCCGCCCGGAGGGACTGAGAATTGGGTGTCCTCCGATGAGTCCCGGAGAGCCCGGGAGGCCGCCGGGGCACTGGAGCTGGGATCCCCAGGGGGAGGTGGGGGGGCAGGCACCCACCGTCCTGGAGAGCCGCAGTCGCCAGGAGGGTCCGGCGCCGCGGAGCAGGCGCGATCACAGGCTCAGTCAGTCCGCGATGGCAGGCGGGGCTAATGCAGGGATCGGGTCAGACTCCCGTCTGGGACAGGGCGTTGGTGTTGTGGACCCCTGGAGCTGCGGTCGCCATCTTGCGGCCGAACGTGCGGCTTCGGCAGGGAGCTTGGTCGCGGCTTCACCCCACGGGGCCAGTCACGCCCCACGGCCCGGATCTCCGTTGCAGCCGGCCGGCCGCACCGCCCAGGGCCACCGATCGGGTGTCTCAGGCGCACAGTGGCGTAGGTATCAGTGAATCGGAGCCGCGACCGCCATTTTGGAGCTCGGCACACGGCTCCGGCGAGGAGGTGTCGCTGGGGAGTCCGCCCGGCAGCGCGATCCACACTGTGCCTGGGGGGTGCCGCTGGGAGTGGGGGCACCCCGGGTGGCGAAACTGGAAGTTGAGGCTCCCGGCGATCACTGGAACTGGGCAGGATGCTAGCCCGATCGCGGAGCCTCAGCAGAACACAGCCGTCATCGTGGCTTGCTAAGCCACGCCCCCATCCAATACTTACCATACATGCAATGTAATGTTATGCGTTGTAATGGTATGCGTTGTGAAGGTAGTATGCGTTGTAATGGAATGCGCTGTAAAGGTAGTTTTTAAAAATTTGTTGTAATGCCATGCGTTGTAATGGAATGCGTTGTAATGGATGTTGCGTTGTAAAAAATGCATTGTAAAGGTATGCGTTGTAAAAGTATGTGTTGTAACGTCATACAACCATATGAACTGGCCAGAATAATAGAAAAATTGTATGAAGAACTAGGTAGAGAGAGTTTGGGTGAGAAACCAGTTAAGCCCCAACTAACAGAAAGTCCTGAAAAGGTCTTTATTAAAAACACTCTCACTACTCGTAAAAAGAAGTGGGAAAATACTAGACAGACACTTCCTAAAGAGAAGCATTCTCAATCCAGAGGTAGGTCTCCTCAAAAGGAGCCCTCTGAAAAGAGGTATAACCTCAGGAATAGGGATAATTTGAGAAAACCTGATAGATATCAAGATACTGATACACGTTCCTCTCGTACCTTTCAGACTTCCTCACAGAAATCGTAAAGAAGAGGATGGTCAGAACACAAGGAAGAACGCGTGAAGTCCAAAGACGATCAACATGCTCCAAAAAATAAGAAAACCCAATTCACCAAGAAGAAGGTAGCAGGTCTAAAAATCAGACATGCCGAGGATCTTGAGGACACAACTCAAGAACGGGGAGTGGGCCCAGACAATGCTAGACAGCGCAGCAGAAGTTACCATAGCTTGCAAGATCCTGAAGGATCATCTGGAGACAGTGGACTTGAATGAGTACATTCAAATTGAAACTGCTGATACCAGGGTTAGTGTACTCCGTAAGGTATTATGAAGTAACACTCCGGATGGAGGGGGACATAACTAGGAAAATAAGAGCACTCTTTTGGGACAAGCTCTCTAAGGGTTTTGACAAAATTTGTCAGGGAGTGCCCACATGGCGAAGACATCATTATGCCAGCCTTCTCTAATCATATTCCAATCAACTTAAAATACACCTATGCCAGAAAATGGGCAGCAGCCCAGGCTCCAGCATTATATGCAAATCATGTAGGATGGGATGAGGATCCACCTCACCATAAAATCCAGTTAAAAAATCAACCAACTGCTCAGAGGCAGTATCCAGTTAAGCAAGAAGCTAAAAAACAGGTCAGGGAGATCTTAGATCAACTTGAATACCAAGGGGTGATTGAAACATGTACCTTGTCCATGAACAATCCTTTGTTTCCTGTATCCAAACCAGACAATACATATTGTCTAGTTTTGGACTACAGACATTTAAACTCTTGTTGCAAAATTTTTGAAGTACAAAATGCACACAGTGCAGCACTAATGAATACCATTGTACGTAAAAAATATAAAACCACATTAGATATTTCAAACGGTTTCTACTGTCAAAATATCTCACCTGAAAGCAGGTACTTGACCGCTTTCTCAATTATGGGGATACAGCTTCACTTCTGTCGTCTCCCCCAGGGATTCAAGAATAGTCCAGGGTTATTTTCAGCCAGAGTAATAGAGTTACTACAAACGTATGATGATGAGGCATTATCTTATGTCAACGACATCTATCTAACAGACGATGACTTGGACAGGCACTTGAACAGAGTGAACACCATAATACTTGGTTTCGCATCTGAAGGGTACAAATTCAACTTAAAAAAATCAAGAATCGTCCACCTCAACGTCCTATTCTTAGGATATGAACTTTCAAGTGAAGGCAAAAGCCTGGCAGCAAACTTTTTAGAGAAATGTGCGCTGTCCAACCTCCAAAAACGCTGAAAAACTTACAGTCAATTCTAGGTTTCCCGAATTTTGGAAGAACTTACATTCTAAATTACGCAGAAAGGGTTAAACCTCTCTATGATTTTATCAAACCTGATTTCAATCCAACTAATTGGACTCAAAAACACACAGAAATGTTGCGTTCAGTGCAAACAGACATGTTAGCAACATCACATTGACAGACACGCGTAAACATACACAACCTTGTAAACCGAATCATCCCATGAAGATGCGGATTCACGTACTTATTTATTTATTTATTTAGTGTATTTTATATAGCGCACGGCTACCCCAATGGGGTGTCCCGGCGCTTCTGAGAGTGTAAATAAATCTTACTCCTGAGGGATTTAGCAGAAGAGGAATGTCTTCAATGCCTTGCGAAAAGGGAGCTCGTCCTGGATCATCCGGATGTGAAGGGGAAGTTTGTTCCAGAGGGATACGGCACAGGTCTGGAAGGTTTTCCCCCCAGAGCGTGTTTTCTTGAATCTAGGGGTGGTGAGAAGATTTTTAGAACTAGAACCAAGAGATCTGGCATTCCTGTAGGGTCGCAGACTGGAAGACAGGTAGGCGGATCCTTTTCCCTTAATAGCCCTGTGTGCCAGTGTGAGGGCTTTGAATTCGGCCCTCTTCTGTATTGGCAGCCAATGAAGCGAGCGTCGGTAAGGGGAGATGTGCTCTCTAAGGGAGATGCCACATACCAGACGAACCGCTGCATTTTGGACTGTCTGTAGTCGATGGCAGAGCCCTGCAGCCAACCCAACGTACAGACCGTTAGCATATTTCAGGTGAGATGTGATCAATGCCTGGACGATGGTTCTCCTGGTGTTATTAGGGAGAAAGTTGATACATTTTTTTACCATCCTAATTTTGGAGAAACAGGCTGCCGATACTGTCTGTACTTGGCTGTGAAAGGAAAGGTTAGAGTCCCATCTGACTCCAAGATTTTTTACAGATTCCTTAGGTGCTGGGGGGGGGGGCATAGGTCGAGTGGCCACCAGAGGTAAGGGTCTAAGGGGGACGGCTGATGGAAAAAAAGAACCTTGGTTTTCCCCGCGTTAAGTCGGAGGCAGTTGTTGTCCATCCAGCAGGCAATATTACGCAGACAGTCTTTTAAGGGATCAAAAGAGGATTGGGAGAGTCTGTCAAACGAGAACAGGAGTTGGATATCGTCCGCGTAAGAAGTGGCTTTAATTCCAGACTGAGCAATCATCTCAGCAAGTGGGGAAAAATAAACATTAAAAAGAAGAGGGCTTAACGAAGAGCCCTGAGGGACTCCCCACCTTAATGGCCGGCTGTTGGAGGTGTACGGAGGGGTAACAACCGCCTGAGTCCTGTTAGACAAAAAAGAGGACAGACACTTCAAGGCCTGGACCTGGATGCCCTTGGCGTGGAGACGATCTAGGAGGACAGAATGAGAGACGGTGTTGAATGCTGCCGACAAGTCCAGCAGCACCAACACCGCCTTTGATCCTCCATCGAGTCTCCAGCGCACGGCATCGGCCCTCTCTATCAGGGCCGATTCTGTGCTGTGACCCTGTCTCCATGTTGCGAGTCATGGAGAGACCCGTGGGCTTCCAAAAAGTTTGCAAGTTGTTTCTGCACTAGTTTTTCTAGTACCTTGGCTGGAGCCGGCAACAAGGAGATGGGTCTATAGTTGGCCGGCTCATTAGGGTCAGCATAACTTTTTTTCAGAATGGGGACTAGTCGTGCATGCTTCCACGAGTCTGGAAAGATTCCAGTTCGGAGAGAGTCATTCCAAATGCTGTTCAGAATAGGGTTAAGCAGAGGAGCTAGAGCTTTGTATTGATTGGTCGGCGATCCAGACCTACATTTAGATAGTTCTGCTAAAGAAAGATCAAGAGAGATGTCTTCAAAATTGGTTAAGATCTGGGCAGGGTCAAGGTCGGGAGTTGTGCTCACTGTGGGACTGTGGTTGAGGTCAGAGCAAAGGTTTCTAGGAAAGGAGTCGTGGATGGAAAAATGTTATCCTCAAAGTGATCAGAAAGACGATTGCAAAGGGCTTGTGACACAGGGGACTGATATTTGAGGGCCAAAGGATCAGTAAATGATCTCACAGTGTTAAAAATCTCTATTGTAGATCCATGGGCATTATTAATTTTTTCTTCTAAATAGGTTCAGGCTGAAGGGGCATTGAGATATGCTAGGTGGCTGATCGAGTTTACAAGGTACACATGGAAAGGTGGGGTTAGTAAAGTCGGGACAAATGGAAAAAGAAAAGGTACAGTGGGAGGGTCTGAGGTTAAGTAATGTCTCTCTGTCATACCTATACATGGGACCTTTAATGAAGGTGAAAAAGTATCAATTGCTTACAAATCACACTTGTACACACAAGCTGAAATGAAATTCACTTCAATAGAAAAAATTCTGACAGTGGTTCAAACTGCAGTAGCAAAAGAGAAAGGGAAAACTAATAATAGTTGTTACTCCTGTACCTGCCTTAGAGGCATCAAGCATTCCTAATGCAAAGGCTTAAGATCCGAGATGGATAGAATGGGTTAACTCGCTTGCTGCAACAGATGTTGAATACGTTTTTGACCCCTACTTGAAAACTCAAGAATTTTTTACAATACGAACAAGAATGTCCTCTGCCCACTGAGATTCTGCCTCTAGAACAGTACAAATGTATAATTTATACAGACGGATCAGCACAGCCCGCAATTGCAGGTAAACAAGCTTATAGTGCTGCGTGCGCGATTGTCAAAGGTCGCTGGCGCGATGGTAAATTCAGAACTATGGTCACAAAAACTCAATCCCTAGGAGATTGTACAGCTCAGCGAGCTGAACTGCAAGCTTTCAAAATGGCGCTGGAAAATACCGATTGCAAATTACCCACACTCATAGTCTGCGATTCGTATTACTGCGTTCAATCTTACAATGAATACTTGCAGAACTGGGTTCCAAACGGTTTCAAAGATGCAAAAGGTGGCACAATCAAGCATAAGTTTCTTTGAGAACAAGTAGTTCTATTACAGAAAGAACTGCAAAAGACTCACGTGATCCAAACACTGAGTCATCAGCGTGATGGCGTTCATGTTGCAGGGAATTCATTGGCTGATGAAGGCAGCTGTGCAAACGGCTTCCGTAGATGCAATCACTCGTTCAAAAACAAAAATAGACAGCGAAATAATGCAGGCCGTCGCCGCTTCCAATAAAGACAGCGATAAAACGTTACTGAAAGGTTTTCCACTCAAATACTCATTTATAACTGATGCAAATAATGTTCCTTTTGCTCAAGTCCCTGGAGTGGGGGATAGAGTAATTCCAAACATGGAACAAAGATTAGGACTAATCTTAGCAGCACATGAAGGGCTCGCCTCTGCACACGCAGGTGTTTCCGCCACAGTGTCATTATTAAAACAGACATACTGGTGGCCACGCATGAGGAAACAGACCAGAAACTAGGTTTTGGAATGTGAAATCTGCCAAAAGATGCAGGTTTCAACTGTGAAATGCCCGGCGCAGGCACCCCTTCTAATTCCAGATAAACCATTAGTATGTGTTTACCTGGACCACTGTGGTCCCTTACAAAGGGATGGCAACTATAAATATATCATGGTCGTAGTGGATCCATGCTCAAGATTCAATTGGATGTAGCCTCAGCTCTCGGCTGACGCCCGAACCGTTATAAAAGATTTGCGAGTCTTTATCGGCACATACACAATCGGCACACTACATTCTGACCAGGGTCCTGCGTTTAGCTCTCGAGCTTACAAAGAGGCCATGACCAATCTGGGCATTGCATTGCGGTACTCAAGTCCATTCCATCCTGAGGGAAATTCTGTAGTAGAAAAAAACGGGATATAAAGCAATCTATAACAACTAGGGTATTAGGCTCGGGTGATGGGTGGGTCAAACATCTAAAAAGTGTCCAATGTAGTTTAAACAATCTGCCAAGAAATTCTCTGGGTGGAATCACTCCATATGAAATTCTTTTTGGTACTAGAATGATTGTCGAAGACCTCGATCATCATACTTCAGTTGTAGAACAAAAACCCTTTGATATCAAAGACCGTTTGGCTGTTTTACAGGACTTAAATGAAAAAAGAAGAAGTCTAAGCAACACCTTGCAGAAGCCAACTACCACTGAAGAAAAACCACCTGTCCCAGCAAGGCCTGTCTGGATTCCAAAGATTGGGGATCTAGTCAGAGAAAAGATCGTGGATAAGAAGGAATTTGGACCTTCATACAGAAAACCAGTACCTGTGCTAGCAATCCACGGATTATGAACAGTGTTACTGCCGCCCCTTGCTGGAAGAAAGGGGAACCGGTTCGTATCAATCGACCTGGTAAAACCACATCATGTGGCCAATAATAAGTAGTAGGCCCAGTGGACTCCAAAGATGTAGCAGGCAACAAAATCTTGCTACTATCCAAGAGGTTCAAACTGAAAGACTCGTCACCTTTGAAGAATCTGCAGTAAGAAAAGAAGGACTATGCAACAAAGCAATAGAACGTGTGCCTCCTGAAACCCAAATAACAGGTCGTTAAGACATTCCTGTCTACAATGATATAGCCTCGGACTATACTAATATGACAAGGGGCCAACAGCTCCAGAGATTTTGAGTAATCCTGATGTAATTCCAACAATTTACAGAACTGCCTCTGGCTATTTCATCAACTTTGATACGTTTTCTGAGGATCCCAGTGAGCCCGAAACAACGGCAGCAAATAAAACTTTCAAAGGCCAAGTAACAGAACTTTTTCAGCAGCTAGAAAAGACTTATCTAGTTTCACCATGGATTGAATTTTGGATTGTGTTAGGCGTACTTTTTCTCCTACTTTGGCTCGTTCTTGTATTAAGTTTGGGAAAGCTGATAGATGGAAAATATAGTAAAATGGACACAGCAAGTAAGAACATCAACTTGCTCCTGAAGCCACACAAATCATCTCATCGTGAACAAAGAGACCTGTCATCAGTGAACATCACAGCGGTTCCTATAACTGGTGGTATAGCATGGGACAGAACTGATTATGACATTTATGGTCCTGCCGAGCTGTTGAAGATTCCACACAATTTAAGTATTCTTGAGTGACTTTGTTTCACCCAGCACATTTTCTGATGATTGGGACTTTGAGACTGTTAATAATATGATGTCAGATTTAGAGATGTCTGCAAAATTTACAAACCACGAATATTTAGAAGGTTCATCAGATTATGAACAAATGTATTGTTACAATCACTATGGTCATCATTACTTGCACAAATCTGCAAACCCTAGAAATGTTTATACTTATAATCAATGGGAACATTGTCCAACACCACCCAAGGGTAGCTTAAAAACATTTTATGAAAATGTCCATACTTCTCAGGTTTTAATACTACAAATCCGGAAACATTTTATTTTAAAAATGTTAATAAGTCAGGAATGAAAAGTATGTTAACAAATGCAAAGCAAATGTATTCAGCAGCCTTTTATGCCCAGCTGTCCTCACTAGGTTTCGACTTCTGGAGTGACATCATAGAAACAAAAACTGTTTTGGGCCAAAAGACTGGCAAGTACAGAGAATAGAAGCTTTATTTCGAGCCTGTATTATTCCTGAAAAAAGAATATTTTTGAATGACACTTTTCAACAAACATCCTGTCTTGGCCTAGCCAAGATAAAAGATTTAAACAAACGGTCCATACCTTTACCTACAGCTGATAGTAAAAACACTTCAGAGGGAGGGGTCGACGTAACATCGATTTTACTCAAAAACAGAACTGATCCTGATTGGAAAAAATTGTTAATTTGGCCCATAGACACGAATAACTGTCAAGATTCCTGAACAGGACACAAGGGTTTACAGTAAATAGGCCAGACACAAGATATGTCCAGAGACAACATCAAGGGATAGTAACAACATAGAGTGTAGGAAAACTATGCCTCGAATGGCTACAAAATTCTACATTTACAGACGTTAAACATCCCTTAACTTTACTTAAAGATGGCGTTGATTTGAGAGACTTCTTACTAGAGCCTCATAAACCACATCATAAACGATTTATATACTCCGGTATTTATGCTGCTTATAATGAAGCATGGAAAGTCACGCAAATGGAAACTGCAGAACGAATACGAGAAATGTATCCTATTAATTTAGAGAAAGCTCTCTCTGTAATTGATAATGGGTTAACAACTCTGTCATCCAGAATGTATTCTTTGGACAGCATTATATCCTCTGCCATAGACGTATGGAACAGGCCTTGCTCATGTTACAATGTGGACAGTCTCAATTGCGTTCTATAATGCTGCTAGGCTGGACGTTACAAAATCTTCGTTCAGGCTATGTGCCTTGGCGTCTAATCAACACCATGTCATTGTTTACTGGATTTAACCTTACAGATAAACAAATCTCTTTGGCACAAAGGGGAGCAGACTATACGGTGCTGAGCATAGAAAAACTGGAAAGATTACCATTGACTGTTTCTGAGAAACCAGCCATAGAATGGATAATACATGGCACCATTACGTTGCCAGTGACGATTTTCCAGTTTCAGTATTGCTTGAAACACATACCAGCAGGCCTGTATGAAAGGTTGGGTAAGGAATACATAAAGTCAACCTGGGATTTACCATACACACACAAATGTTGGAGTGGGGGAAAAAAGTATTTCTTAGTGGTACACAATGTAACAGCGCACTAAGCAGAACACTTTTATGTCAGGGTATTAATTTACATGGAGCCTGTGATGGTTCTTCGACCAACTTATCCTGCCACCTGCAAGGTTCTCCGGCAGCAGTGATAGATCCAATTTTTAGGCAGCTTTCCAATGGGAGCTACATAATGTTGAATGATCACAGCTATTGTGGAATGATGCCAGGAATTGCCTATCTTGTAACTGTGTCAGCCAGGGTCACTTGTTGTATGCAAGTATTGTTTCCTAAAGCTAAGACAGACGTGGAGTTGCCGTTATGGCCTTCACTGAAAATCCCTTCTATTCGAATTGATACTTTAAGCAGAATGAAAGCCATTCTTTTACAAAAAACTGTGCCACTGACCTCGTCCAAAGAGACGTATGATCTGCAAGTTGAAAGGTCCTCTGCAGAGATACATGTCCTTTTATCCACAAACTGTCCAATACATTTCGCAGAAATGTTAGTTCGTATCTTAAACATGTCTGATACCAGTGGTATTGTACATGTATTTAAGTCAGTTTTTTCAGGACTGTTAGCACCTTTTAAAGCAGTCCTCGGCATATTTCCAAACTTCGTGCACTCGGTTTTTGGCGGACTGCCTCTCGTTTTGGGACTCACAGCAGGAATATTATTTTTGCTATTTCTGCTTCGATATGGCAACCAATCCACCAACGTCGCCCAGATCACCATGGAGAATACACTTCTGGCGATGAGGTGTCGTGAGCGCATAATCCAAATTTTGGGCTTGGCTCGTTTAAGAGATCTGAATACCACATGCATTCTATCATTCAGCCCAATCTGGCAAGATTGCATCTTACCTGTTCTACGATGCCTGCTATGTGGAGAAGAATGCATGCTAGACAACTGTCTAACACTTCCATCAGCACTGCCAACGGATGTTGACGCTTTGCTTGGCACGGTAACAGCTCATGCATGGTGTTGTCCCCAACGGCTACCAATCCTGATGACGGCATTTATGGAGGTCTCACCAGCACAACCAGCTGACAGTGAGATACGTGGTCCAACAGACACGCAGGTACCATCTACTGCGAACATTGCTAATACGACTGACGCTGGCGGCGATGCTTCTCATCTGTGTACAATTGATCTGCTTAACGCGGTAGTCCAACTTTCACCTACAGTAGTAGAAGAATTCTTTTCAAACTTAGAAGATTTGATGTTTTCTCCAAACAATGACACTGATTTTTTTTAAAATTGTGACACAGCGTTCTGATGAAGTCTGAATTCGACCTTCGTTTTTCAAAACAAAAAATCTGACTTTGTAACTCTATTTTTATACGATTTGACGTTTTTCCAAAATTGAATTTTCTTTGTTCTTGGCAAAAAGTAATTCGCTTAAAGTAGAACTATTCTTAGAGAACAAGAATTCTTTGAACACTTCCAAGAGACGATATTTGACCTCGTTCACAACCAAAACAGTTTATATATTCTGTCATAGAATGGTCTTGACCTTTCTTCTTTATTTCAGAGCCATTTCATAAATGATATTTAATGACTCATTCTGATAAGCATTTTTCCAATGTCACACTACATGCTTTGAATGAAAATATTGCTTTTGTTAAAAAATGCGTACAGCACAAATGCTCATTTTCGTGTACAACCATTTCGAATGCATTTTATGTATTTTGGGTGGGATTGTAAACACATGCTTTAGATATGTTTTTACTTAGTATTTAGTAATATCGAACATAATAAAGTGGAGTGGGTGTTGTATAGCATTTTAGGACCCTAGTGTAATTTACTGATGTATGCCCTTATATAGGTATAATTCACCTTGCCCTTATATAGGCATAGAAACCATAACCCTATTTAGACATAACCCATCCAGTCCAAATACAGGCATGGCTACTTCCACTAGTTCCAAAAAGCCACAACGATTTCTTGGAAAACTCGGCTTCAGCAGTCAGGGACATCCCCTTTCTTGAATATTGATTTGTCCTAGAAAACATGGCGTTTTCAAAGAACTACCATTCCCTTGGGGGTCTTTGGTGACGTTATTATGTCTGACTTTACGTCAAACCAGGCACCTTCAAGGTATAAATATTCCCACACTTGCCCTAGCAAACACACGGTGGTTTGGAGCAGTTCGACTATCTACTTGCCCGACACAGCTCGCTAAAGCAAGTGCCGAAGGAAGCCGACCCTCCAGTTGACGCTCCGACAGAGAGGCTGCCTTTCTCTCACTGAGAATCCAGCTCCAGTGTTTCCAAGCTCCCCTTGCGGGGTGTTGGGAAATCGAGTCCCGAGACAGAGATACCAGACCTTCTTCATTCTAAACCAAGGTACGGAGCAGATTAGACGCTAAGAGAAATCTTGGATACATTCTTGGCAAAGAAACTAGAACTTACGCTACACCATTACTTCTTCCTTCGTACTAGACTTAGGTTAGGTACATCAGGGTAAGGGGTATTTTAAGAAGCACCAGTTGAGTACTTTTTGTCTTTGTTATTTATGTATGTATTTTATGGCTTAGAAACCATACCATGCTTTTACAGTATTATTTTATAAAACTCTTCTTGCTGTACGCATTATACTTTACAGTGAGTATTGCGATTGTAGCAGTTCATTTCTTCTGCATGAGAAAGAAAACTGTTCAATAAAAACTTTTATTGAAAAGGCCCGTCTCTCTATTTCTCTGCACCTCTGATGCAACGAAGCATGCACGATTGACTGAGTGAAATATCTATCTATTGTTTCCACTACTCTGAAGATACGTTTTATCTTGGGAAAACAAATTTGTCGTGTTTATGCGGTTGTCAGAACCTAATCCCTTCTTGTTTATTCAAGAAAGTTTCTAGTGACCTCTGAGCTAGCTGGCACCACAATTAAGTCTAATATATTCGATAGAGACCTAGTCGCTGCCATGCATCATAGGATATATTATTCCAATGTGCAGAGCCTATTGGGAATATAGGAACTACACTACACACCTCTCAAAGGTGGTACCTTAGTGCCCCATCTAGTGTGTGAAAAAAGGTGGTTGGTATGAGGTACAGGCAATTCTGAGTTATGTATACGAATCTGGGTAATGCGATCATTTTGAAAAGCGCTGCCTGGCCCATCAGTGAGAGTGGCAAGGCGCTCTAATGCTTAGAGTCTGTCTCAAATTTGTGGAGCAAGGGTGCTAGGTTATCTGTGTGGAACATCTTTTTTTCATGGGATAGCCACAACTCCAGGTATTTGAAGTGGGTGACTGCACATTTCAGGGGCATGGGTTAGGATGGTGAAAGTTCACACCTGCCCATTGGGAACAGTAAGGATTTGTCCCAGTGTATGCTAAGTCCAGAGTATTCCCTGTATATTTGGAAACCGGTCCCAGGATGCTTGTTTCCGGTCCATGGAAGACATGGCTTGGCAGTTCGGGCTGGACTGTTCCCATGAGGCACAGGGTCAGACTGATTTGCATATAGCCATGTCTGAAATGGGGTGGCTGAGTGGGCTAAAGAATGGTGATGGATTAAACCCAGATCAGTTGACTGGGGGTGAGTGTTTGATTTGCTCAAACGCTCCGTCCATCATCCCCTTTTGTATCGCTTTGTTCGCCCTAAGTGTGGCAGGGTATGCTCAGACGTGAGTCCCTTGCTCACTTGGCCACTGGATTCAAGATAGCCTGGCTGATGAGGATTATGAATCCGAAACCGGTCCCAAGATGCTTGTTTCCGGTCCATGGAAGACATGGCTTGGCAGTTCGGGCTGGACTGTTCCCATGAGGCACAGGGTAAGACTGATTTGCATATAGCCATGTCTGAAATGGGGTGGCTGAGTGGGCTAAAGAATGGTGATGGATTAAACCCAGATCAGTTGACTGGGGTTGAGTGTTTGATTTGCTCAAACGCTCCGTCCATCATCCCCTTTTGTATCGCTTTGTTCGCCCTAAGTGTGGCAGGGTATGCTCAGACGTGAGTCCCTTGCTCACTTGGCCAATGGATTCAAGATAGCCTGGCTGATGAGGATTATGAATCCGAAACCGGTCCCAGGATGCTTGTTTCCGGTCCATGGAAGACATGGCTTGGCAGTTCGGGCTGGACTGTTCCCAGAGGCACAGGGTCAGACTGATTTGCATATAGCCATGTCTGAAATGGGGTGGCTGAGTGGGCTAAAGAATGGTGATGAATTAAACCCAGATCAGTTGACTGGGGGTGAGTGTTTGATTTACTCAAACGCTCCGTCCATCATCCCCTTTTGTATCGCTTTGTTCGCCCTAAGTGTGGCAGGGTATGCTCAGACGTGAGTCCCTTGCTCACTTGGCCACTGGATTCAAGATAGCCTGGCTGATGAGGATTATGAATCCGAAACCGGTCCCAGGATGCTTGTTTCCGGTCCATGGAAGACATGGCTTGGCAGTTCGGGCTGGACTGTTCCCATGAGGCACAGGGTCAGACTGATTTGCATATAGCCATGTCTGAAATGGGGTAGCTGAGTGGGCTAAAGAATGGTGATGGATTAAACCCAGATCAGTTGAGTGGGGGTGAGTGTTTGATTTGCTCAAACGCTCCGTCCATCATCCCCTTTTGTATCGCTTTGTTCGCCCTAAGTGTGGGAGGGTATGCTCAGACGTGAGTCCCTTGCTCACTAGGGCACTGGATTCAAGATAGCCTGGCTGATGAGGATTATGAATCCGAAACCGGTCCCAGGATGCTTGTTTCCGGTCCATGGAAGACATGGCTTGGCAGTTCGGGCTGGACTGTTCCCATGAGGCACAGGGTCAGACTGATTTGCATATAGCCATGTCTGAAATGGGGTGGCTGAGTGGGCTAAAGAATGGTGATGGATTAAACCCAGATCAGTTGACTGGGGGTGAGTGTTTGATTTGCTCAAACGCTCCGTCCATCATCCCCTTTTGTATCGCTTTGTTCGCCCTAAGTGTGGCAGGGTATGCTCAGACGTGAGTCCCTTGCTCACTTGGCCACTGGATTCAAGATAGCCTGGCTGATGAGGATTATGAATCCGAAACCGGTCCCAGGATGCTTGTTTCCGGTCCATGGAAGACATGGCTTGGCAGTTTGGGCTGGACTGTTCCCATGAGGCACAGGGTCAGACTGATTTGCATATAGCCATGTCTGAAATGGGGTGGCTGAGTGGTCTAAAGAATGGTGATGGATTAAACCCAGATCAGTTGACTGGGGGTGAGTGTTTGATTTGCTCAAACACTCCGTCCATCATCCCCTTTTGTATCGTATTTGGAAAATCTCGCCCGCCCTTGCCAGAGAGAGCTCCGGTTCTGCCAGGTACAGCAAGATAGTCTGCTTTTAGTGAGAACTGCTCCTCCCATGTGGAACCCCAACGCCATCCCCAGATTTGGGAATCCACTCTCATCCATTCCAGTAGTCCCTCCATGGCCAGCGCAAATAGCATTGGGGACAGGGGAAAGCCCTGTTTGGTTCTTCTCCTTATCGAGAACTGTTAGGATGTGACTCAGTTGACTTTGATTCTTGCCCTAGGTGTTGTATATAGCAACTGTACGCACTACATGAAATTTGGCCCGATGCTCATTTTGCCTGAGAAGCCCAAAGAAAAAAAGCGAACCCAATGAATCAAATGCCTTATTCGTATCTAATGAGAGCACCACCAGGAATTCTGTCAGACCGAGCGACATTGCCATGTTGTTAATAGAGATACCAGAGGTTGCGCTTCATGGATCTGTGTGGCATGAAGCCATTCTGCTCCAGACGAACGAGGTCCAGAGTTACACCGCACAATTGGTTCACAAGGGCCTTCATCAGAGTTTTAGTATCTGTGTTAAGTTGCGAGATTGGCCGGTAGGCATCCAAGCGGTCTCTAGTTTGCCCCACCTTAGGTACTAGTACTGTCATTGCCCTGTCCAGGTCACCTGGGAGGACACCCCAACTGCAGGTCCCCATAAACATCTTGAGTAGGGGCCGCACTATCTCAGTGGTGACTCTTTTCAGGAATTTTGCTGGAAATTCATTAGGGCCCACGTTTTTCTCGACTGTAGCCATAGGAGGGCATTCTGTACTTTCTCCAGTGGAGGCACAGTTTCTACTTCCTGGGCCCTGAACCTCTCCAGTCACCTATAGGGGCAATCTCAAATGAATTCCTGCAGAACCCCATCTTTTTGTGGCATAAAAGGCGTTCGTATGGTCTGCTAGGGAGTCTGCTGTGGCCTCGCTGCCATCTATCATCTAGCCATCTGGGCCCATAAGCATGGAAATGTAATTCCTCTTTGTTAGAGCCAGCACTTTCTGGTTGGCTAAAGGAATGCCCCCAGGTAGGCAGATCCTACCGCTCCCGTCAAGGGTGGGTGATTGCACTCGCTGTATAAACTGCGCTCACCCTTGGGTAGCTTCGTACTGAGCAGTCAGGCTTTCCTCAGAGGCAATGTGTTCAGCAAAGGCACATCGCGATAAATTCACTGAGCGTCACAAAATAGACTTCACACAGGATCTTTATAAATAACGCTTATATTCAATACACATACTCAGTCATTATAACACTAACATTTAATGGAGGCTGCAGTGCAGGCGCACTGCAGCCACACCAAAGGCAAGCCCATCTGTGCCCAGAGCCGGACCCCTTGCCCCCGTCAACCCACAACTTCGGACCTTGCAGCAACGATTGCCAACCCACTTCTCCATGATCGATCGCAGGACCATTTTCCTGCCGCCACTGCCCCTTCTATTGCATCATAGAATCCACTGCTGCAGAACCCCCATCCTCCACTACCACTGCAAAACAACTCCACTGCCTGCTGATCAACACCCGGTCACTCCACAAACACCCCATTAAGATCTGGCACAACATCACATCCCTCACACTGGATGTTGTCTTCCTTACCAAAACCTGCCTCAACCCTTCATCAGCACCTGACATTGCCACTTCCACTCCAAATGGATAAAGATAATTCACAGGGACCACATCCACAAACATTGAGGAGGAATAACCATCATCCACAAAGAATCCCTCAGCTGAACAGCCAACACTGACACAATCACCCCAATCATGGAAAAGCTCAACTTTCAAATCCACACAGACAGCAAAACAACAGTCAGAAGAACTCTTGCCTACAGTCCTTCAGGACCTCGCCCTGTCTTCTGCGAGGCCATCCCCAACTTTATCGCCACTCTGGCAATCAACTCGAAAGACTTAATTTTCCTTGGGGATCTCAACTTTCACCTCGAGAACCCCAATGACGCCAACACTACCAACCTCCTCAAAAGCATGGGTGCCCCTGGCCTCAAGCCACAAGTCACCGACCCCAACCATATTACCAGACTCAGAGTGGACCCCACATTTGTGGCCAGCGACAGAATCAAGTACAGCCACTCCTCCCAAATCACCTGGTTTGAACATTCAATCGTTCACCTCTACATCAGATCCACCCGCAAAATCCCCACCTACCAGTCCAACACCCCCCACAGGAGCTGGAGCAAAGTAACTGAAGAACTTTGGACAAACACCTTCAGTTCCTCACCTCCAGACACAACCTCGTAAGCCTCGATATGCCCATCGAAAAATGTAAGAAATGGATCACTGGCTGGACCAATTAAGCCGCACCCCTCCAACCCACAAAAACAGGCAGACACTCCAAACATTCCAGCTAGTTCACTCCAGAACCTAAATCCACGAAATGCAACATCAAAAGGCTTCAAAGGGTGTGGTGCACCAGCAAAACACGCAATGACCAAGCCAACTTCAAATTAGCTCTCAACAAATACCACCAACACCTGAAAACCGCCAAGAAAATGGCCCTCATCACCCACCTCAAAGCCAGCTCTGACCACAACAGGGAGCTGTTCTGCATCATCAAAGAGTTCTCCAACTGAGCAGCTTCAGAGAACACCATCACTCCCTCCCAGGACATCTACGATACCCTTGCAGACTTCTACAACAAAATCGCAACCATCTACGAACACTACGGAGAAGTGTGGCTCTCTGGTTAGAGCGGCAGACTCTGAAGCAGAGATCAGGCCCGGGACAAGGGTTCAAGTCCCGACGCGGCGGGGTCTTGGGCTCAATGTCCGCGGACTCGATAATTCTCGCATCGGTGCCTACTCTAATCATGGGTCCCACGCTGCAACTCTGGGCAATAGCTTGCTTAATCTCCACAACGGCCCCTACAACACTGGGATGCCTGGCTTCACCTTGGGGGTGCCGAAGAGAGGCATCTCACAGGGAGAGCCAGGAAGGGTTCCACAGCGCTATACAGCGCCGGGACGCCCCGTTGGGGCAGCTGTGCGCTTTACAAAATACACTACATTTACATTTACTTCAACACCCAACCACCCGTAGCCGATTTCTACCTCACTGACTCCAACAGAAATACATATCCACATGGAACCCACTCTCCACACAGACCACTGCCACCAACATGAGCTCCATCCACTCGAGAGCTCCCAGAGATCCATGTCCCCAAAACATGTTCAACCTGGGAGGTACAGCACCTTCAGCAAGGGACTCACCACAATCCTCAACTCATCCATCACCACAGCCTCCTTCCCAGAGGGATGCAAGCACATGGAAGTGAAACTGCTCCTCAAAAAACACACTGCAGACCCAGAAGAACTAAAAAACTGCGAACCAATCTCCTTCTCCCATTTCCAGCTAAAGTCTTTGAGAAAGCAATACATTTCCAGCTCACCAGCAACCTAGAAAATATCAACCTCCTGTACCCCTCTTAATCTGGATTCCACCCAAATCAGAGCACAGAAACCACCCTTATCACAGCCACAGATCATATCAGGGCTTTCTAAAACAGGGAGAAACTGCCATCCTGATTCTCCTCGATCTCTTTGTAGCATAACATCGTGTCCCACTGCATCCTCCTACACAGCCTCCACCAGATGGGGATCCGAGGAAAAGGCCTTGAGTGGATTATGTCTTTTCTCTCCAGCAGAACTCAGAGCATCCAACTCGCACCCTACACCTCAGGGTCAAAGCATATAATCTGCGGCATTCCCCAAGGGGCCTCACTGAGCCCAACCTTGTTCATCACGTACATGATTCCCTTGGCCAGATCCCATGGTATGAACACAGTTTCTTATGCTGATGACACTTAGCTCATCCTCTCCCTTTCCTATAAATCCACCAGCACCAAATCCACCTTTCACAGGGCATGACCAGCTTTGCCAGCTGGATGCAGAAATAGGTGCTTCAAACTCAACACCGACGAAACTGAGATACTTATCCACATGGGACGTCTCCTGGTGGCCAGGTGATCTTGGCCCCTCACTCACACCCACAGAGCATGCAAGGAACCCTGCCATCATGCTCGAGAGCAACCTCAACCAAAAAGAAGCAGCATATAAATGCTGTCTCATATTCCTGCTTCTTTACTCAATGCAGGCTCCGGAAAATAATAAAAAGTGGCTGCCCATCAGCACCTAACGCACCGTCACCCAGGCCCTCATCACCAGCCACATGGACTATGGCAACTCCTTGTACGTGAGGACTCACCTCACAACTACTAAACAAACTAAAGATTATTCAGAACGCAGCTACCTGGCTCATCCTCAACCTGGAGTAACCACATGACCCCTCACCTCAGAGCACTACACTGGTCTCCCATCAGCAAACAGTGTCAGTTCAAACTCCAAACCCATGCCTCCAAGGCCATGAACAAGAAAGGGCAGGCCTACCTTAACCACAGGGTGAATTTTTACCAACCCCTGAGACAACTGCACTCCACATCCCTCTCCCTAGCCCACATGTCCCGCATTCACAGAAGTAGGAGCGGCAGCCAAGATTTCTCCTACCTGCCCGCTAACTCCTGGAATGGCCTTCCACTCCTACTCTGCACGGCTGCCACCCTGCAGGAATTCAGGAGGGATCTAAAAACTTGGCTATTCCACTGACAACCTTCTGCAGCCCCCACCCCTCAGCGCCTGGATACCCTCACAGGTGATAAGCAATACTTTACAAATCCAGTTTTTGAAAATATTACTAGCAGTACTAGGTCCACTCATATTGTTTTGATATCAATAGTATGCACACTGTGTACAGTTCCATATCTACCCCCTGCCCCAAAGAGAGAGCACCCTTATGCTGTGCAACACGCTGTACTCCCAGGCCCACCCTAGCAATACTGATAATACAGTCCTACACAGTTATAGGGTACACCCCAGGTCACATTGATATCAAAGACATCTACATGCATGAAACAAGAACACTTTTTAGCTGCACCGTGAGCCAGAGTCACACGCGTAAACCCAATGTCAAATGTTTTGTGCTTTTGGCAAGAAATCAACATATAAAGCGGCACCAACGGCCACTGTCATGATTCACAGGTGGTCCACAGACTATCACTCGAACTCTCACACACTCACTCCTCACCACTGCACAGTGTGACAGGTATCAGCCCATTCCGTACGGAATGTTTTTACTCATATATGTACTCAATACCCTAATGCGGTGCTACTGGTACCCAGTAGGTCGACGGATAACATCCTGCAGACTCCATGGTCCCAGACTCCCTCCACCCTCTGGTTCACCCCAATTGTCCTATACCCCCGGATGAAAGATAACCATCCCTGCCTACCGGATAATAGGACGCACGCGGCAGTTGTCAAAGTTATTGTGGATCCTAGGGAAGCAGGTGGGGATATGTAGCACATTTTAATTATGAGGTAGACGTAAACAAGGGTAGTTTAGCTGCCACTCTGGAAGTTCAACCACATGTCTGAAAAAACAATGGAGTTTTGACCCACTTCTGAACAGTCTCAGAAGCATTTCTTCAACCCAGTCAGTCTCTCTCACTTCTACCAGGTGCCAAGATGTCTTCTGGAGGGGCCAGCTATGGAGAGGGGAGTTGGTCAGCCACAATTACGGTAAAAAAGGAACAAACGATAAATCGGGTGTAACAAAGGGGAGCCTCTAGATAGGAGACTCTGAGCGGTACACGATGATCAGGGTCATGACCAGGAAATCCGGGCACAGTGTCTGGCACATGTTGGTATGGAGCACACCAAACACTTCAGGTCTCCAACACAAAGAGTTGCAAATTTCGTATCTCCTTGGAATTGAGGCGCAACCCATGGTGTACTTTTAAATGGTTTGCACTAAGCGATTCTGGTCACGCACAATTAAGAGTTTCAAATTCTGTAACTCCCTGGAAATGAAGCACAACGTCTGGTGGATGATCATACAGGTTGCACCAGACCAGTCTGGTCACAAACACAGGCTCAAGTTCATGAGGTAGAATGAGGCACTACTTAGGTTACATCCCACCACTGGGGTCGCACTCTGTGAATCAGACACCACTCGCAATAAGATTGGAGTCAGCATGTCACACAAGAAAGATGTAGCACAATTGACAAAACGGGCCACGTGGGATCCAGTGAATCGGCTTACCACCAACTTGATGCTTATGAGTGTCGGGGTCCCTGCAGTACAGGCACTACACGCCTTAGTTGCGGTCAAGATTTCTGGGGCTTTGCCCTAGACAATCCTGTCTCCAGACACGTCTTAATTCCACGCTCACACCATGCTACCCGATGGGATTTTGTAGCTGACGTGGGCACTTGATAGGGAACTACTCTCCAGATGTCATAGTTAGATGGTGTAGGTCCCTCACAGCAGATCTTTGATGTTCCTGATACCTGTGGAAGAACAGGAGGCCCGCAACCAGAGCCCTTGGAGAGCACACTTCAGAGTGCCACACTTCAGAAGATCTTCGGCCCAGGCCACCCACTATTCAGTAAGGGCACGCAGTCCCCATCACAGGCAGTAATTCTCCATGTTCTCAACAGAGTCCTCTGGCAATGTGCACCACGTAGGCCGGGTTCTCTGGTCCCGCATCCCCACAAGCGTATCCCACCCTTTGCTGAAGAATAGCACCAGTAGTTATACTGTTGTGTGTCTTTGAAGTTAGGGGTGGTTTAGGGGGTTTCCCTTTGACCAACAGATATCTCCCTGAAGAGTGGCATTTCTAAGCAAGTTATCCCAAAACCCCCTTTACCTTTGGAAAGGGGTTGGCATGGAAAATCCATTGATAGAAAACACCATGAGGCTCTCAACTGCAAACCACTATTGCAGCCTCAAGTAATTTCTACCACTTCCCCATGTTAGCCTAGGGGAAGATCAAGCCTCATAGGTAGTGAAAACACACACAGGTATACCCCGCTACCTGGGCGCACATGCGCTAGTTTGCACAGACCTGCAATGGATGTTTGGTCACTTAGTCACCAGCACCAGGGGTGTAAGTGCACCCGTTCAAATCTGCAATGGCAGATTGGACACAGGTTTAATATAACGGATGTCAGTGGGCACACACCAGCCTGCGATGGCAGGTGGCTCATGCAATCACGGTCACCATTAGTGTCAGTGCGCACCTAAGTTGGCCTGCAATGGCAGGCTGCTCATGAGTTTACTCACGATAGATGCCAGTGCACACGCACCGGTTGTTAATGACATGCAGGGCACATGGCTTAGCCAAGCACTAACACCATAGGTGCGAGTGTGCTCACACCACCGTGCCCAGAACCGCCGGACCTAGATTGCCCCCTTATCGGTGCTATTGCGCACACTTTGCCTGTGATGGCTGGCCTCAATCTGGTGTGAGACACCGGGGATGCAGGTATGCCCTCACCAGCTGGCGATGGCAAGCCGGGCACCTATCCGAACTTCCATAGGTGCCAGGGCAAATCCTTGAGCCTGCAACGTCAGGCGGGACACGTATGTATTCGAAACAGCATAACGGCAGGTGCACACACCGACATGTGTAAGTGCAAATTCCACTGTCTGCATTGGCAGACCGAACTATATTTCAGATTACTGGGTCAGCACCTCTTCCTAGCCTGTGTAGGAAGGTGCACGCACTTCCACACTGCCTTGACAGTGAGGACGTGCGTAGAGCCCTGAGGCCACACAAGCACGTCAGCACCATCCCAGGAGCATCCTATGGGAAGAGCCTAATTCCAAGGCAGGGAAAGCCGCACGTGGAGGGTTCCTCAGTACCTGTGCAGGGAAAATCCATGTTTTAGCCCAGCCTTTAGCCTACCAACCCCTCTGCATCCTTCAGGCATTCCCTGCTGGGGTGCCCTCATGGTTTGAGATGACCGACTCGGCGGGCCGAAGCATAAGTGATACCAACCTAGGCAGGAGTGCAAAGGTGCCCGACCGGCCTGCAATGACAGGTCTGATATAGGATTGACATGCTATCGGGTGGGTGTCACACTCAGAGCTACATCCCACTTCTAGCCAGTGCCATACCTGCCCTGGGTATGTGGTGTATCTGTTTATGGGGTGCATGGAGACCTATCACGGAAGGTGCCCAGATTCCTAAGGCCATGTGGAGAGAGTCAGCAAAGACTAGGAGGAAAAAACGAAAAGTTCTGGAGTAAATTCCCCTTAGAAGGACCATGTTCAACATTCTAGCATTCCCTGGCGCTGAGCCATGCAAGAAACTTTTGTGCTTTATCTGCCACTTTGTATATGCATTTCTGTTGTGTAATGTAAAGTGCACCTAACTGCCTCAGTAACCAGTGTGCGTTATTCCTCCTGGTTCTGTGCAATGTGGGCCTTCATGGCCGTTAAAGTGTGCCAGAGGTAGTCTCTCTCATCACCAGTAATTCCCTCGCTCCAAACCGTCACCCTGTGTTTCCTCGTCTTGCTTCTCCCCCAATTAGCCAAATATAATCACTCCACGGATTGTGACCTTATAGGCCTCCCACAGGGTAGACGCCTCCCACACTGTGTTCATGATATCCTCAAAATAGTTTTTAGTGGCACCCCCTTAAGTTGTCAACTACCTTTGTGTCTGATAGGCACCAGGCCACCATCCTCCATTCTCCTTGGTTTCCGGGTTTCCAGGTGGATGCCAAGTGGGGAGTAGTCAGAGATCCCTTGCACTAGGCATTCCGCCTCTGTAAATCTATGGAGGGTGCTCTGCAGTGTCGTGGGCCTCTGCATAGTTGGAATATTCCCTCCTAGGTCCGTGCAGTGTTCTCCCAATATCCCCCAAACCTAATGCTTGTGTAAATGGATGTTGTTTTCCTTTATGAGCTGGGGTACTCCCCCTTTTGGCAGCTGGGTTAAGACCTGCATCTACGGTTATGTTGATGTCTCCTCCCATTACAGTGAGCCCATGTGATAATTCAGTAAGTAGTCTACCAATCAAGTCCAGTGTAGCTGACCGAAGCCATGGTGGGGCAAAGACATTCACCAGTACCATGGTCTCCCCCTCCCATTCTCCCCAGCCTTCTGCCCACGTTCTGATAACGTGAAAAGAAGTCGATTTTCTAAGTAAAATTGCTACACTACTGGATCCCATGGTATACCATGCATGGCTCACTACAGTGTAGTTCCCTCTGGTTAGGGCTGCACAGTTGTCATCTTGCATGTGCATTTCTTGGAGGAGAAGGATATCTGCTGCATATCTGTTGAGCACCTTTTTCACAAGGCCTCTCTTTATTTTGTTGCCCAGGACATTAACATCTCATGCCAGTAATTTCAATGTGTGGGTCGTAACGTTTGCAGATTTGAGTCCCAGTTATCATATGACTCTGTCCACTCTCTGGGTCATGTTAGCTCCTCCCTCCTCTTGTGCATAGTGTCTTACGGCGTAGTTTGTCAGCTGGTCCTCAACTCCCCGCCCACCCTACCTTACCATGCTGTGGCCTTAGAACTGCCCACTTCCTCAATTTATGGTACGTCTGTTGCCCCCAACAAAAGGAACTGCTGCCCCATTTGTGTCTGCCCCTCATTCCAGAAGCTGTCTCTTTCTTAGTGCAGGCCTATGGCCGTCGACGGCATGGTATGTTGCTTTGTGGTTCTTCCCGCTGCTTTTTATCACTGAGTGGATTGCTGTCCTCCTCGTGCCCTCTCACCTGTCAAATGATCTCATCTGCCATCATTGGTGTGATCCTGGGGGGTCTCTCTGTCACCCGGATCCCCCAGATGTGCCCATTCCTTGTCAGTGGATTCTTGCTCCCAGGCAAAGGTCACCCAGTGGTTTGTGGTGTCTCCTGAGCTGTCTGTCTGCACCTTCACTATACCTTTTGCTCTCTCCATTTTGGCTTGGTCTTTAGTGGGGGCCCCTTAGGTGTGTTTCCAGAGTCCTCACTGTCTCCTATGCTCCTGCAGTGCTCAGTAGTGTGCGGGTCCTCAGCTGCTGGTGGTGGCCCAGATGTTCCAGGCATTTCCCTACCGCCCTCACAGTTTAAGAAGTTTGCAGAATCTTTATTGATTATTCTCAATGTCATTAGGAGCAACAGGGCATATGAGTAGCCCAGTTGGCGTAGGTGTCCTTTAACTCTGATAAATATCTCTCTTTCCTTTTGTACCACAGTGTTTTAATACGGGTATATGTGGATTAGGTCCCCTTTCACCCTACAGGGTCCCTGTGCCCTCGCTTTCTGTAGAAAAGTGTCACCCTCAACTGTCCTCGAACCTGGCAAAGGATGCGGCTGGTCTTGGCCTCTCTGTCCTCCGTCCTGGATGTCTGTTCCCCCGGTCTGCTTGGCCAGTATGTCTCCCCTGGAGACTTATGGCTCCTCACATCTGGGAATGAGTGTCTGGCCACTTCAGGGGGACCACAAATTAGGAGCAGTCCTTTTGTCTCCTGCACTTCACTGGGCTTATCAGCACCTGGTCTGTGTCATCCGGCTGCCACAACCGTTATGTGGCAGCCACCATCTTTTATTTTTTCCATCTTGTCTGTGGCGGTCTATCAGTCTTTAGCATTCACACCCAGCTGGCGTTGGCTCAGTTATGTGGCAGCAGAGGGCACTGGGCTATCAGAAAAACTTAGTGGCCCAGGAGAATGGGAGCTCAGCAACTTCACTGCTGACTCCATGTGTCTCAAGCCATGCCCCCACAACAAATATTTACCTTCAATCCTCCTGTTTTTGCTGACTTTATTTTTGCTGGCCTTAGGACTGGTAACCAGTGCTAAAGTTCTTGCGCTCTCTCTCTAAAACATGATAACATTGGCTTACACCCAATTGGCACATTTAATTTATTAGTAAGTCCCTTTTACTGTGGAAGCTCGCAACTCTCAGAAAACCAGATTGATGGCACTTTGTTTAGCGGGCCTATCTTGGTCCCTGTACAAGTGTTGTTTGGGCAAAATATTGAGTCATAAATATCGATTTACACAAATATCGAGTTTTTAATATCGCGATACAGAAATATTGTAATGCAGAAATATGATTGGCAATGGGAAGAAATATTTTTTTCAGGAATATCGTAGTTGTTAATATTTTTATCAAAATATAGTTTTAAAACATCATTTTTTTATTATCTTTATGTGTTTTAAATAATATTTCAATTGTATATTTTTTATATTGTTTGTATAGTTCTTGTTAGTGTTTTTAAATATAGTTTTTATTATTTATATGTTTAATTTAATTGTGAAATAGTCATATATAATGTTGTAGTGGTCTGTGAGGTTTGCAGTGGTACAGGGTGGGAAGCTAATTAAGTATAATTTATTAATGATATTTTAGTAGTGAATAATAATTATTTAATTGATAATTACACATGGGTTAAATAATACATTTTCTCAAAGTTATATTTTAGGTGCGGTATTGTGGATTTTGTAGGGCTATAGAGTGGGAAGTTTATTAACCAATAATTCATTCATAAATAATTATTGATGTATTATTAATAATTTAATAGATGGGGGCATGGCCAACAGCATGGCCGGGTAGCCGCATCTTCAGCGAGCTCCGCTGGCCCCATCCGTAATCCTGCTAAAATCCTGCTCTTCATCTCCGTTCAGGCAAGAAACTCACGTCGGAGGGCGAGCTGAAGCAGTGAGGCGTGTAGGAGAGTGCCTCAGTACACTTCGCGTGCACAAAGGGAAAGAGGCTTTTCTCGGCGACTTGGCCAGCGAGCTGTCCTGTCTAAAATGGCGGCGGCGGTCTACCTGAGGCAGAGGATTGCGTTGCAGGGTGGCGGGCCGTTGCCCTGGAGGAACCTCTGGTCTGCGGGCACTGGTGAGAAGTGGAGCACCGCGGCCGGCCTTTCTGCTACAAGAAACATCACCGGAGCGGCCCGCGGCGGTGCAGTGAAGGACATCGGGAGCGGTGGTCTGACGCGGACCCGGAGTGGGGATCCGCCCACGGTGGCAGCAGCCAGACCCGTGGCGAGCGAGGAGCAGAGAGGCTCCGGCGGGGGGGGGGGCCCGTACCACTGCAGGTGCTCTCGACAAATGCAGAGGGGTTGTGGGGAGCTGCTGACTAGAGACGTGCCGGCCCAGCTCTACACGGCGGCTGTGGCGGCCCCCTGTGGAGATTTACAGGACTCTGCTGCATCTCTGCCATACAGGGGGTATCCAGATTGGTGACATTAACGCTCCGTGGTAGTGCTCTTGGAAGATAGGCCCTGCATGGTTTGGAGCATGGGGAGGCCCCATAGCTGAGCCTGATGGTGAGGAGTGATCGCCCCCCTGAGGCTATACTGTGACAGCAGCCTGCAAGTCGAGCTGTCCTGCTGGTGTGAAGGTGGTGAATTTTATTCGGGTGGGGACCCACCTGCCCCACACTGGTGCCAGCTGTCGGGTTTGCGAGCTGGGTAGTGCCCAAGTCGGAGCAACACAGGCGAGCAGTCAAAGACTTGGAAGGTGAACCTGTGAAGTGTAGTGCCTGTCTCCCAGCCCCCCCCACCCAGCTGTGAACCCTGTGTAGTGTATGAATCAGTGTCTTGGAGTGCGGATACGGGGGTGAGGATATTTTTCTTGACTGCTGCGATACCGGTGTGCTGGGGCCGCTGCCATCCCCATTGCGCCATCTGAGGAGAGCCGGGCCCACAGATCAGAAGATGTGAGACTTCTACGCAGTTGAATAGCATGGACAGCCTGCGCTGGGAGGTGTGCCACTGCTGAGGGGCCTAGGCAGCTTGAAGAGGCATTCCTACCTGAAGCTTTGGGAGGCAGGTGGTGGTGCCGATGCAGTCACCGGTGGTGCCGATGCAGTCACCGTTGGTGCGGCCCTTTCGCACTCCCCCAGCTTTATCCGAGGGAGCAGTACAGGCAGTGGCCGGACTACGGGTCAACATCACGGCGAGAAACAAGGAAGCAAAAACGACCAAACAGGGGAGACTAGATCGCTTCACAACAATTCTTTCGGGCCCATCAGGAGCAGAGGGAAGTTTCACCTCCCACCCAGACACGGGGGTAATATTACAGGCGATGCTAGCTACACGGGAACGCATGGAAACCAAGATTGCTGAGGTGCGGACGGAGGTCTCTTTTCTGCGTCAAGATCTGAGAAAAGTCACAAAAAGAGTGACGGAGGTTGAACAACGAGTCTCGGACCTGGAGGATCACTTGCGGACCAAAAATACAGAGGTGGCCAGTTTACTAGAGACGGTGAAGGAAGTGGCCTGGCGAGTTGACGATGCGGAAAATAACGCCCGTAGGAACAACCTGCGATTCGTGGGCCTTGCGGAAAACGCAGAACGCACGGATCCGGCCCGGTTCCTCCACACCTTCATCACAAACACCTTTCCGGAGATGCAGTTTTCATCATGCTTCGTCATAGAACGGGTGCACAGGATGCCTGGAGTTCCGCCGCAACCAGGAGCCCCACCCCGGCCACTGATAGCTAGATTCTTGAATTTTCAGGACCGTGACTTGATACTTCAATCAATCAATCAATCAGGTCATTTATAGAGCGCGCTACTCACCCGTAGGGTCTCAAGGCGCTGCCTTGAGACCCTACGTCTCAAGGCAGCGCCTCAAGAGTTCCGGAAGAAGGGCGAGGTCAAATTTGAAAATACGAAGGTGATGGTCTTCCCTGACTACTCCAGAGACGTGCAGAAACAACGCCGCACCTTTGACCCAGTGAAGGTGAAACTCCGAGCTCTTGGGATCCAATATATGCTCCTGTTTCCTGCCAAACTAAAGGCTATTTTTCAAGATAAGACACATTTTTTCCAGACACCAGAGCAGGCATGGTCATGTATCGAGGAAAGACCTCAGTTGAGGCAAGCAACCCCGCCAGCAGCTCTCTCAATAGCCGACAAGCAGAGAGGCCTGGACTGGGGCCTGAGTAAGGAAAGGAGACGGAGACGGCAGCCTAGGCGCCGGACCCGGAGTACGACTACAACGGGGAGATCCCTACGACCCAGGGGCCAGAGAACTGTTCAAACGGATACGAATGATGATACTGCCCTCGAATGTATGTCAAAGACCTCGCAGAGGTCAAGTGGTGACGTAAATTCTGAACATGTAGAAGCTTGCAGATCCGCAGTCGAGGAAGGCGCGCACCCCCTTCTGGAGTAGATCCAAAACTTGGAGGCGTCAGGCTCGGACCCTCCGTGCAATAACCCTCAATCACAGCAGCTGCACAATGGAGATGGAGAGAAGGGCTGAACTGGGGCTAGCCGCCCTCTGAGGGACGTTGCAGACTTCCAGAGGTTTGGTGGACTCCGGCTACTTTTTGGGTAGAGGGAGACACACAGCGAACTGTTCCCTCAGTGTTCTTTAGCTGAGTGGGTAGGGGAGGGGGTGGGCTACATACCTCTGGGTGGTCTACCTGCACCAGTGTTGTCCTGTTGACCAGTTAAGGGGTGATGGGAGTGCCTGCAGATTGTGGGGAGGAGGTTATGCGGAGGTAGCTTGTTATTTGGGATCCAGAGTTCGGGGTAGGAGGGGGGATTGTTTTGTTTTACAAATGTACGAGTGCAATGACATTGATGCAGGGTGGCATACTGGAGAAAAGGCGAATACTGAGATATTACGAAATAGACAGCGGTGGACAGGGGACAACGGGACCGCTGACATGTCCGACACAAGACACTACCGGGATGGCTACATCTAATTCAGATATGTACTCGATCCTCTCATGGAATGTGAATGGGTTGGGAAGCAAGGTTAAGCGGGGACTAGTGGCTGCGTACTTCAGAAGATTGAAACCTGATGTCATCCTTCTGCAGGAGACACATCTGAAAGGTACTAAATGTGGGTTCTTAGGCAGGGGGCCTATAGACTTATGGCCAATGCAGGATTTTCCAAAGGGGCAAGGGGCAAGGGGCGTGGCAATACTTCTTAGGAAAAACCCACCCTTTAGAGTAGAACACACCTGGACAGACCCCAACGGCACCTATGTGGCGATTAAAGGGGTATGGAATAGGAGACACATCACATTTATTAGCGTATATGCACCACCTAAGCTCCAAAAGCAAACGATAGACAAACTCATAGCAATTCTCTTAGAAGCGGGGTCAGACACGCACGTGATCGGGGATGATTTTAATGATGTTATGGACCCCATGATGGGCCGCACGACTGTCCCTACTGGGAACCCTAGGGAGACACCGCTCAAACGGTTTACAGATACCCTAGCGCTTGCGGATATATGGCGCCGACAGCATCCTCAGGTTAGAGCCTACTCATTTTACTCAGGGGCGCACAAGGCCTTTTCAAGGATTGAGCACATATTTGCTCCGGTGGGGGAACTTGGGGAGGTACACAACGTGGAGTACTTGGCAAGGGGCCTTTCGGATCACTCACCCCAGTGGCTCACGGTGGGCGTTCGTACACACCATCAGAAGGGTGAGTGGAAACTGAGCCCATGGGAACTTAAATACCCTCAGGTCGCTAAGGAGCTCAGGGTGGATACGGAGTTGTATTTTAAAGAAAATCTAGGGTCGGTGGATTCGGCCATAACCCTGTGGGAGGCCTACACACCAGTGCTAAGAGACAGGGCACAAAACATTATAGCACATAAGAAACGCATAGAACATGAAGAAATCGCGGGGCTGGAATCCCAGTTGCTGCAGCTCGAGTCAAAGGCAAGTGCAGGTAGTGACCCCTCAGTGCTACGTAGTCTACAACTCCTCAGACAGGAATACTTCTCATTGGCCTAAAAAGAAGCTCAGAATGCGATACAAGCCATGTACAGGCGCTTATACGACTTAGGTGATAAGACTGGTAGGTTACTTGCATGGCTTAGTAAGAAGAAGCTCGACAGTAGGTGGGTTGAACAGGTACAGACGGAGGATGGTCGGACTCACACGACCCCCACTGCAATAGCTGATGCCTTTGCAGACTATTATGAGGCCTTTTACACGTGGCGTCACCAGGCCGAAACGTCTCACATACGACCATATCTTAGTGCTATACAACTCCCCAAATTAGAGGACGCTGAGTCCAAGATGTTGGATGATAAAATCACAGCAGAAGAACTCGCGTCAGCGATTGGCCAAATGAAAGCAGGAAAGGCGCCAGCGCCTAACGGGCTACCTCCGGAGTTCTTTAACCCCTTCCGTGCGGCCGCGATTCCCCCCGTGTGTGGCCGCAGAACGAACAGGGCAGGGCCGTGACGAACCCCAGCCGTCATCCGCACATGAGCACCGTGGAGCGTGACGGCTGGGGTTCGTCACCAGCATGGAAGGGGTTAAACAAAATGCAGCACTTTTTGGCCCGCATCTTCTCCAACTATACTTGGAGGCGCATGAGGCAGGCATCCTCCCAAGAGACTTGCGAATGGCCACAATTGTGGTAATCTCCAAAAAGGACAAGTCATCGCAAGAGTGCAGTTCATATCGCCCAATCTCTCTCATTATTACGGAGACAAAGATATTGGCTAGAATATTTGCAAACAGGCTAGCCGTTGTTATTGCCAGTCTTATTCATAGGGACCAATCCGGCTTTATGCCCAAATGATCAACAAGGCTCAATTTGAGGAGATTGCACAATTGGGTTGAAGAGGTTGATGGTAGAGAGGACCCACACTTGGTCCTCTCCCTCGATGCTGAAAAAGCATTCGATACTGTCCACTGGCATTTCCTCATGTCAGTTTTGGAGGAATTTGGAATCGGTCCGGTATTCAGGCGTTGGATCACTGTACTTTACGAGAGACCAGTGGCTAGGGTTAGAGTCAATTGAGCTATATCACGGGAATTCCCAATAGGTAGAGGCACCTGACAGGGTTGCCCCCTGTCACCCCTGCTCTTCACCATGGTGTTGGAACCACTCGCTTGCGTGATCTGACTGCACCCGGACATCACAGGATTTAGGAGCAGAGGAGATACAGAAATGGATGAACGCATATCCCTATATGCAGACGATATCCTGATGTACGTTACAAACCCAGAGAGGACGATCCCCGCAATTATGGATAACTGCAAGACTTATGGTATTCATGCTGGTTACAAAATTAATTGGGAGAAATCGTACATCTATTCACTAGGTAAGAGTAAAGACCAGGTACTTGGCCATAGTCACCTTCAGTTGGCCCGGGAGGGTTTCAAGTACTTAGGGATTTATGTTACCACCAATGTAGCGAGGACGCTGGAGCGCAATCTCTATAGGGTGCTCAGGGAGTTTAGAGCGGACGTCGAAAGGTGGGGGTCTTTGCCGCTGACGTTGTTGGGCAGGGCAGCACTGTATAAAATTATAGTGCTCCCCAAATTTCTTTACGTGTTGCAAAATACATAACCAGTTCATACCAGTTGAGGCGTTCAATAAAATTGATGATCTGTTGCGCAGATTTATCTGGGAGGGGAAGCCGCCTAGGATAGCATTGGCGACACTGCAACGTAACCAATAGAGCGGCGGTATCTCGTTGCCTGGCCTTCGGGCATATTACTGGGCGGCCCACCTAGTGGTAGTGAACGAGTGGCAGCATGCAGAAAGAGATCATCCCACGTATGTAATTGAACGCACACAGTTTGCTAAGTGCCCGCACACACACTACTTATATAGAGGGAAGGGGGCGACTCGACTCCTGATGGCGACACAGATTGTTATAACAGCCTGGAAACAGGTAGAACGACAAATGAAATGGGATGGCCGGATCACTAGGGAAACTCCTCTTTGGGTCGGTACCAGGCTTCAGGAAATTACAAAACTCCGAGGTTTCCAACAATGGGACCTACTAGGCATTTCACAACTCTAAGATATCATATACCGTAAAGACCTGGTAACATTCTCACACCTACAGGCTGAATATGACATGAACGAGACTCAACAATACAAGTACCTGCAGCTGACCCTTGCCTGGCGAGCACAACACCTAGACACTAACGACATTCCGGAATATGCGCCGCTGGAGGGGCGACTGCTAATGGGAGAAATTGCGGAGAAAGCGGTTTCATGGACCTATAGGACAATTATTAACAATAAGCCGGACACGCTACAGAAGTTGACGGCGAAATGGGAGGCAGAGTTAGGTGAGATGGAAGACATAGATTGGAAAATGGCACGCGAGGTGGCTATTAAATCCAGGCTCCGACTAATACAATTTAAATACCTGCACAGAGCATATTATGATAGGGCGCGACTACATCGTATGGGGAGGGCGGAAACACCAGACTGTTTGCGATGCGGAGTATCGCGTGGTACATTTTTTCACATGGTGTGGGACTGCCCACAGATTCAACAGTATTAGGCCAGTATGCTAGGAAGGTTGGGTGCAGTCCTGGGGGAGACGATGCCACTCAGTCCGCAGTTCGTATTGCTGGGATATCCACCGACATTGATCTCCCTAAACCAAAGTTAACCTTACTTCAATTGGGACTGGTGGTGGCGAAACGTGACTTGGCCAAGGCATGGGGGGCGGTGGCGATCCCGTCCCTGACGGACTGGGAAAAAAGTATGGATATGTATATATTGGGGGAAAAGACAACTTATAAAGCACGGGGCTGCCCCAAAAAGTTCTGGAAAATATAGAAGCCATGGTTGGCACACTATGGTTTGCCGCTCTCTGCCTCACAGTGATCTCCTGCGCTGGATGTGTGGGTTATGCAGCTGAAAGATGCTCCCACCAAATGTGTAAGACTATGGAATAGTTACTAGATTATTCACCACTGTTGTTCTTAAATGACACTGAAGTCGCTCTTAAGGTGCCACTTGTTGCTGCTATTAATCAATGTCTTTGTGATGTATTACAGAAAATGTTAATAAAAATATTTATAAAAAACAAGTAATAATAATAATAATTTATTAGATAATTAATTATGTAAATTGTGTAATTATTATATTTTTTAAAGTTGTGTTTTAGGTGTGTGTTGGTGTTGTAGGGGTATAGGGTGGGAAGTTAAGTAATACTAGATGAATATTTAATTATTAATTATTTAATAGATCATTAATTATGTAAATTGTGTAGTTATGATATTGGTAAGTATTATTTTAGGATCGGGTTGTTGGAATTTTAGGGGGATAGGTTGGGAAGTTTTTTAAGTAATAATTATTTCACAATTAATTCTTCATTTATTATTCATTATTTTATTTATTACTTAATATGTTGTGTTATAATTTTTAGTGTAAAACATTATAAATGTTGGTTGCTAGGTATGTGTGATTGTGGTGTAGGAATTTAATTAAATAATCATTTAATACATTTTTTATTTTATGTTAATTATTTTAAAAAAGTACAATTATTTAAATTGTTTAATTGCTTATATAATTCTATATCAATAGTTTTATATTTTTATTGATTTAATACCGATATTTAAATATGGTATGTGTTTGAAGTGAAGTACTATCCCTACTGTTGCACAGACTGAAGTAAGAATAGTACATTTTGCCCCTCTTGAGTCCAAAACCTTTGCTATTGTTGCACTGACTGGAGTGGGAATAGTACATTTTACCCTTCCTGAGTCTAACACTTCCCCTACTGTTGCACTGACTGGTGTGAGAATAGTACATTTTACCCCTCCTTAGTCTGCGCTTTCGCTACTGTTGCACAGACAGGCGTGGGAATAGAACATTTTAACCCTCATGAGCAGCCGATGCCCATACAGGTAAGAGCAGTGGGTCGGGTTGGGGCGGGACAGACAACCACGAGAGAAAATTAAATAAATAATTAATTTTTCCTCGGCGTTGTCAGTTGAAATCCCCCCACTCACAGCCCCACCACCCCACGGCTCATACCTGCACAGGCCGTGGCTGCTCCTGAGTCCAACCCTTTACCTACTGTTGTACTGACTGGAGTGGGACTAGTTTATCTTACCCCTCCTGAGTCAAACGCTTACCCTACTGTTGCACTGCCTGGAGTGGGAATAGTAAATTTATTATTTCTAAAGTGTAATCATTTTGTTAATGTTGTTTAACACTACATTGTTATTATGTCTTTGTGTATTTACATTTATATTTATTTATGTATAGAGCCTTATTATGAATTTGGCTATCCTTTGGCGGGCCGCCACTGCAGCGCTCTGCAGGAGGACCACCAAAGCCATGGTCACACCTCCTGCTGGATTCAGAGTTAAATCCTTAGCAGGCGGGCAATGCTGTTGTGTTGTCACAGCAATGCCTGTGTAAGGCTCATAGGAGAGCCTTAGACAACCACCACTGTAGCATGTTTCTGCATGGTGCGGCAAGTACCATGTGGTGCATGCGGCACCATGAAGGAACTGGGGTGCAAATTTACAGGGGGACATAACATGTGCCCCACTGCATGCACCCCCAGTTGCCCTATTTGCCACTCTTTCCATGGCGGGCTCAACACCATGTAAAGGACGGTGAACAGACAACTCACAATATGCTCTGTGGTGCCCGCAGCCCCCCCTGCATGCACCCCAGTTACCTCTTTGCCACTCTTTCCATGGCGGGCTCACCGCCATATAAAGGACGGTGAACAGACACCTCACATTATGCTCAGTGGTGCCCGCAGCCACACCATCAGCATACTACTATGCTTAACCGTTGCGCCACCGCAGCGGGATCCAGGATCCCCGGAGGACGCACAGGTCCTATGGCGGTCCGACCGCCACACTCGTAATGCTGCACAAGGTGCTGCAATGTGGTAGTTGGTTGGACCACCACCATAAGCATGCTAGTCCTACGGACCGCCATACTCCTAATAGGAGCCGTAGTAACTTTTGAAATTTATAAGATATTTTTAGTACAACGTATTTTTTATGTTTGCTTTTATATGTGTAATTAAATTAGGGAAACAAATTCAGTTTGTTACGTTTTTGTACTGTAATGTGTATATGTGAATGTGTATGTATATAAATGCACATTTACATATATATATATATATATAAGTATATATATAGGTATATTTGGCGGTCGCCAGTAGGTAGTTATAGTTAGGACCTATTTTCCAAAGGAAATCCGCAACATTTTATTTGGAATAACTTTGACGCCGGTTGACGAATCTTCGCAAAATTTTCAAAACTGCTGAGGCGCTCTGGTCCACTCCTTTCCTGAAGTCTTGAGGTGATTCGTGAAGCGGGGGCTGAGTAAAAAAGGGGGTCCAAAAACGTGTTTTCCCCATGCAATTTTCCATAGGAACCGTTCATTGCGGCTACAGCCCGAACGGTTGAACGGAATTATAGCACATTTGGCAGAGGTAGTCCTCGGTTCAGACTCGTGCCTTTTGTTTAAATGGTGTAAATACATTCAGTAGTTTCTGAGAAAATTACAAGTAAAAGAACATATATATCATGGCCACGGTGGATGCGCGTATCTTGGGCACATACTAAGCGCACTGTCCCGATCACGCGCTGAATGCTAATTGGCTGTCAAATGGTTGTCAACATTCGAAACCAGGAAGTGTTGGCAGCCATTTTGTGCCTCGGTAGAAGCGAGGGTCTGGAAATTAGTGGAACAAGTGTTCAAAATGTACAAAGGCGCCGGTAAGAAATATTTTTACCCCCTAGACCAGCTCAGGGGGTCCCAGAGGGATCCCTAGGGCCCCACCCCCCCAATTTTTATTTTATTTTTTAAACTGAGTAATGTGCGCTGGGTGCATGGATCCTCCGTAAAAAAAAAAAAACGAAGCGCGGGCTCCAGTTATTGTTTAAAAATTAGCTACCTGGTATGGTCAAATCCCGGGGTCTAAAATATTACATTTGATGGTGGTCGAAAGGAGCCCTGTAGCCCAGGGACCGTCATTCCTTGGTGCTACAAAATAAATGGGTGAGGGAGCTCAAAGGTCCGTCTAAGCCCCGGGGATTACCACCCTCTGGGGCTTTTTATATTTTGGGAGGGGGGCGTGTGGACTCCATTCTGCAGCAGTCGAAAGCCTTGGGGAACACCATCCCCCAGGAGCGGCTCTTGCTGTGGCTCGGGGTGTCTACCCCGGGACACTGCTGTTTGCTATGGCAGGGTGGGAGTTGAGGTTCCCGCTTGGTCATAGCAAGCTTGAGGCATATTAACAAGTACCATTTTGCCGCAATTTAAAAAAAAAGCCAAAACTGCAGTGAAAATTATATCGCTCTATTTACTAAGTAACGCTAAAATGCATTAATGCATGTTAGCAGCCGGTTTGCTAAGGGCTCACCTTGTATCTCCAATGAGTTGCAATGTAGGCATTCCCAGAGGCAAGGTAGGTGTTCCTATGACAATATAACATGGAAGAGGGAGGTAGGACAACAGCGTTGTATTTACAAGGGGGCCCTGGATTTGAGGACCGCTAGCAAAACTCTTGCTAATTACGGTTTATGTTGGATCCTAACCTCTGTACTGAAGTAGACTTAAGCATGTTTAATATGGGAGGTGGATTGATATATTAAGTGCACAGTCTTATATTAACAAGGTTTTCACTTGCGAACATGAATTTTCGCAGTATTTCTCGCGATATTGGGGCCATATTTACAAGGACAGCGTTAAAATTATCGTCACTTTAGCGTTAGGAAAGAGTCGTTAAATTTGTTGTGGTTTCCTGGAAGCATAAGAGGAGTGGGCTGGACTGACATATGCCAGTGCTGCGCGAGGCTTTGAACCATGATTCCGGAGCTATGGGCGTGGTTCCGTCGTGAGCTATATGAGAAATCAACTGATTCGGGTGTCCGTGTTGTAGTGCTGATGTCACCCGGGTCTTAAACACAAATGTGTCATTATATCTATAAAGTACCACAGCAAGGCAAACATGGAAGGTACGGGGTATCACTGACCCTATATTCATCCATTGTTGCACACATAAAAGATGGTGGACATGACGTATTTCTGCGAATATGAATGTTTGTTGTACATTCAGTGGAGTGTTGTAGATGTAGTAATACAGGGCTATGAAAGCTTTAGGATGCAGTTTTTGGCACATGAAGGGCAGCTAATATTTATACGTATGTGGTCATTCAGGTACACTGTCAAACTTGGTGCTTGAAATCAGTGTTCGAGCCTCTGAGTCGCGTCCACATCCTGTTATTGAAGAGAAATGACGTAATCTGCGCCTGCCTGAAAATGTACTGTAAATACGGTGCTCATGTAAATTGCTGATATAGTTTTGGGTCGACTATGCGCTATATAAATATGCACACACTCCCTTTTTTCTCTGCAAACACTATTTTCTATTCAAATCTTTTTTAAAGTGTTGCCCCAAATTCTTATTAATATAAGAGGGATGATTTACTTTCAGATAAAGTAGAATAGAAGTGCTACTACAAACACTCCCTCAATACTTCATCTTTCTTTTTTGTTTTTTGTACATTTCTTTTCAATTACTCTTTATGAAAATATTGTGACAGTTAAAAAGGATTATTTTATTATTTGTTAATTGACCTTAATATTTGTTTTCATGTTTACTGCTTGCAACGATAAACCTCCAGTTCCTCATGAGTGAAAATACGTCACAGTACTACACAATATGCATACTGATAAACCCATTTTCACTCTAGAAGAAAAAGAGAATTACTTGATCATTTTTTTTTATTTGTACATATTTCAAACCGTCTTCAAAGTATTTTCAATTTACGATGATAATACATGAACAGTTCTTACGTCATTTCATTTCTAAAGTACAATTATACTTTTACACACTACATTTAGAAATCATAATAATATACCTGCATTAGAAAAATATATAAAGCATAAACGTATACTATTAATTTACCTCTCTTTAAAATACTTTCCTCCTTGCGTCGACATACATCCAACTCCTCTGGAGGGAGCATAATGTTGTATATATTACAATATATACATTAACTTTATGTTCCCTCTGAGGAAATGGACGATAAACTGAATCCGACGGTCATAAAGTTTATCTTGCTCATAGTTTGGTCACCCGTAATTAAATCACAGAAACAAAACTAATCCTCCTACGGGTGTGGTTTATATACGTTTTTATTATTCAAGTCACTATGGAACCAATTTAGCGCTCCTCCCATTTTTTTATCCCGTTTTTCAGTTGACACGTGCTCACATTTCCACTGTTTAACTTGCGCACGTATTTTTGTAAACGTGAAACTTGTTAAACAGTTTTCGTTTTGGTTTACATCCTCATACGTAATACGTATTCGCTCTCTTTTTCTTTTAATTCTTTCCCTCTTTTATTATACGAGTATTAGAATAAATACCTTTGAATTTATTATTTAAAACAAGTATATTTATTGGTTACTGTGTACAGTTTCTGTGCACAATTTTAATACACTTCCCCACCCAAAACCCCTATTATCCTTATTTTTTTTAAAAGGTACAATTCGATTTTTTTAATTTATTCGAGTATTAAAATAAATACATTATTGTTGATGTGCGAGTTCCTTCCCTTATACACAGTTGATTGCCACATCTCTGAACATCTGGAGGTACCTAGTGGGCAAGTTGGCTCCCAGGGACCCACAGGATTGTGGAGGAATTAATTCTCTAACTTAAAACGCGCCACAGGGTGTGTTTGCAGACATGTCACCTCAGGCCACGTCCCCTTCCATCACCACTGTGCCCCGTTGTGGGTTTTAAGTTGGGGAATTAATTCTCTTTCAATACTGAGGGCCAAATAGCCCAACAGGTAACTCCAGTATGCGCCAGGGAGCTGCGTTGCAGACAGGTGTTCAGAGGTCACGCCCCTTTTTACACCTCTTCGCAACACAGCTCTGTGGTGCTTATTGGAGGTACCTAGTGGGCTAGTTAGATCCTAGGGACCCTCTAAAATCAGTCGAACCACGAATTCCGATTTACTCACCTGTTATTAAGAGGTACCTCAGTGCTGCATCTTTGAGCCCAGTACTGATCCTGAAAAGTAATTCTAACCGTACTTACCAGTAGCTTGAATTTCCTTCTATAGGCTAACATTGAATGGTTTCACTTGGAAATTCTTCTAAGTGTGGAGTTTGCAAACTTTAAAATATTCACCTAAAATCATTCGAACATCGATTTACTCACCTGTTAATAGGAGAGAACCCAGTGCTGCATCTTTTAGCCCAGCACTGACCCTGAAAAGTAATTATAACCGTACTTACCAGTAACTTGTATTTCCTTCCATAGGAATCCATTGTCTGGTTTTCATCAGAAAAGTTTCTAAGCGTCGATTTTCACAAACTACAAATATTCCTTAAAAATCGCCTGTATAACTTAAATGCATTCTTTAACTGTTTACAAGAGATGCACCAGTGCTAGATCCAGGATCCACCACTGAGTAAGAAAAAGTAACAATAACACTACTTACCTGCTAAGTGAATTTCCTCCCAAAGGATAACATTGGTGATTCTATGTGAAAACGTTTTTAAGTGTCAACTATTAAAATACAATAATATTCCTTAAAAATCACAACTGTAACCAAAACGATTTTACTCAATTGTTTACAGGAGATGTCCCAGGACTGAATCTAGGATCCATTCCTGTGGTTAGAAAAGTAATCCATAAAATAAAATAACTAATTGCATTTAACGAGAAATTCCCATTGAGCTCAATGTTGCATTGTGTTTGAAATTGTGTTGCCAATTGCAACAACTGTAACTAATGTACTTAACAGTCTATTGCCTATTTGCAAAGTATTTAAACTAAAGTAATTCATTCTGTGAAAGTATATTGTGTAATGTAATGTGTAATGTAATTATAATGTAATTTAAAAAATAAAATATCGAAAAATAAATAGTTTAAAAAAGTGTAGTAAATCAGTATAAAATAAATAAACATAACAATTAATACATTTAAAAATTGTCATTTACAAAACCATTGAAATTCACTGAAAAAAACATGGGTTTCAGACATGTTATAGTTAGGAATTAGCATTTAAAAAACCTTAGAAATTCAGTGAAAAAACCATAGGTTTTAGGCGTGTTATAGTTTTGTTCCATTTATTGTGACGTTTTAATCTTCAATGTATTACCATCATCCTTCAAAACCGACCGGTCCAGTTTTTGCACCTTATCTGATGTGCCCTTTTATCTGTGATTGTTCTCTGCTACCATTCTCTATGGCCATGTTTACCCTTGAACGTTTGATCTGTCCTTTTGCTCGTTTATTAAGCTTTTTGAAGTTATTCTTACGGTCCTGCTTATTTTTATTGTTTGATATGCCTATACACATTTACTGTAAAGCGCTCTGATACCTGCAAGGGTCTTGTTCGCACTCTATAAAACTTTCAAATAAATAAATAAACTATAACTCGCGCGGCGCAATCCACTGTTGATGATGTCACATATTGCATCATTCGTGACATGGTCAGTGACATCACTGATGACATCACAGATGACATCATCCACGTGACAGTCAGATACACCTCATCATACACTAGTATAACCTTTCATCACTCACTGTAAAATAAAGAGTACCATATTTGAATTCATTGACACATCAATACAAGTTTCTAAAAACCCACTCAGTGATTCCTAGATCTACACACACATCTAATCACTTACTTATAGATTCACTCATACATGCTGTCAATGATCAATAGAACACTATCAAATATACTTGTACACCTATTTCGACATTACACACCAGCACACATCCTATTCACTTATGCAGTCATCCTACTCACTTATGCAAACAGTGGATCATACTTATATTTACTCAGCTACAGACTTATACAAACATCACCTTATTTATTCATATAGATAGTAACTCATACTTAGTGCGTTATAAAATCACTATTACAAGTATACAGTTATCCATATAGTCACTCATACAATCACTGAGTCTTATGTATACTTATATATATACAACAACTGTCATATACACTGCCTTTTATTTTTCTAGTTTGTTGGACATGTACCATTGAGAGATATATTTGCTCATCACCACACCCATAAAGATATTCACTCACCCAAACAACTGTTACAACATGTAGTCTTAACTTAATATACCTACTGAATCAACTATTCACACATCTTTGGGCAGTCACACACACCCCACCGAACCACTCACACATTCCCTCTCCCATACAAATACTCAGTTAACTAATCAGTGACTATTATAGACATTCACATAGCTAGTAACCAACTGGTGCAGCAGTTTACACAACTGACAAAGTGATACAGATATTCACACAGTTTAGTCACTATCCAATATATTTAGTGAGACACTATAAATTAGTCAAGTAAACAGTCAATCACACTGCTACTAAATCCTCCATCCAGATATTTATATTTATATATCCACTCATTCTTCAATGCAGATTGGTATATATATATATATATATATATATATATATATATATATATATATATCATCCAGTGAATGTGGTTTGATTCGTTATTTAAATATGTATTATATATATATATATATGTATATATATATATATATATATATATATATATATATATATATGGAAGCAAACGTCCCGAGATGAGAGGAGCAGCAATGGCTGGTGCTGGCGGCGAGGTTCAGGACACCCTCGCAAGACAATGTTTATATATATATATATATATAAACAAAATCCTGTCTATTCAGCCCTTGGCGCTGCAATTATCACAGGTACAGGTCTCTCGGACACCAAAGTTCGTGAAATACCGTGGTTTATTTTCTCCTCCTCTTCACCAGCATGACGCGTTTCGGCTGTCTAAAACAGCCTTGATCACATGGCATCAAAATACAAATGGGAGTGCTTAAATACTGTGATAATTAAGATTGACATCAGACACATAGTTTAACTGACATGGAAAAAATACGATGCTCTTACAAAAAATAGTATAATGAAAGGGGGAAAGCGACACAAATAAACTGATTCAGCCAAACCCATTTTAAAGATGTACTGCTTTTAGGTCGTCCAGAAATGTCATATTTCTCTGAGTCCCTGGCTGGGGTCTGGCCCTGGCAGGTTAGATTAATGACCTTTCTTCCCAGACCGAAGTTCTTTCCTCCAAGGAGAAAAGATAGGTGGAGCTACCAGCCAATCCATTAACCGCTGTCGCTGGGTGCCAGGCACCAAGCTGAACCAAGGCAGTCAGGGGGGAAGGAGTTGAGTTTCAGAGGCCATTTGGCCAGAGACACTGGACGACACCATCTTTAAACAACCCCAGAGGCTGGACACGGAGGAGGGAGCAGGGGCAGGGAAGTGATGTGTCGCTGTTTGATAGGACACACAGAGACTTCCTGCCAGCCCCCTACTCAACTTTTAAAAAGTACTTGCACAGGAAGAGAAGCTCTCTCTGGGGTGTGGTCTGCTGAGGCAAAAGGTGCTGGTGCCTGGCGCAATGGGCAGTTGGAAGGAGGACACCCCTGACTGCCCCCATGCCCCTAAAAGCGCCAGAGGAAGAGCCCAGGACCGGTGCACAGAAGAAGAGGCCTCTGCGCAGGGAGAAGAGAGGCGCAGGGAGCCAGGGAAGACCGCTCCCTGTAGAATACACCCTCTTGAAGTACCGGAGGGCAAAAGAGAGTGCTCCCAGTGCCTGGGGGACACCACCAGGATCAAGAAGAGCGAAAATGGGGCAGATCGGACCCCCAGGGGCTGAGATATGGCCCCCGGAAGGTAGGCAACCTTTGACCCCTGAGAAGATCGATGACGAAGCACGTGGGGCTCCGCCGCCGGTCTCAGAGATGCCCCCAAGGTGGGTCAGGTCCCGGGGGCTCCCCCAAAAGAGGTAAAGTCAGGGTGCGCCGTCGCGCTCCCCGTGAAGGTGCCCAGCATGGGGGCCAGGAGCCCACCCTTGCCCCACCGCAAAAGAGGCGGGGGAGCGTGGTCGCGCCACCCCCCGCGAGGAGGAAATTCGGGGTGCACAACGGCGCAATCCGTGACAATGCCCCCGACAAAAATGGTGATGCAACTCCATGCGGAGGAGGAGGGGCCCGGGACCCCATCTCCGGGCCCTGAACTGTCGGAGTGAGGGGGAGCGCCGTCGCACCCCCCCCCGAGAATAGCCGAGGTTGGGGAGTGCCATCACGCTCCCAAGGACGGAGTGCCTCCCCCGTGGCCCCGCCTGAACAGCGGAACCCAACGTGGAGCAGGCAGATCCGGTCAGAGCGGCTGGCTCCCGTGGCCGCACGAGAGAGTGCTGGCCCATTGGGGAGCCGGCAGGGGCAGCCGGGGGTTGGCTCCTGGGCTGCCCTGCAACGAAGCGGCCATGCGGGGATCCCAGGTGGGACCGAAACCCCCAAAGGAAAGGAGGAGGCACTCACCGGGAGAGGAGCAGCCAGGGGTGGGCTCCTCGAGCTGTGAAGTGTACCCTGGGGGTCCGGGTGGGACCGGATCCCCACCAAGGCCTCAGAAGCTGCGTAGTGCCAGGGGCTCTCCCCGGCACAGCGGGACAGCCGCTCATCTTTTATGCAGGAATAGGAGCACAATCGCCCCATAATGCCTTGTCAGGCATTTGGAAGATGGCTGTTCTGGTGCGTGGTGGCACCCTGGAAGAGGGGAGTCACCCTCAATGGTGAAAAGGGTGCTGGGGGGGGGCTGCTAGAGAAGCGCTGTCTCCCACCTGCATGAAGAGCCAAGTCCCACCCCAAGTGTCTTGGGGATTTAAAGGAATCAACCCCTCCAAGGCTTAACTTGTATTTAACACTTTCTGGGCTGGAACTTTGTTCTTCAGCTTAGGGTGTTTTGCTAATTGCATCAAGGAGTGAAGGGCTGAGTTGGGGATGGCTGGAGAAGGGCATCCCCTGGAGGTGAAGAGGTGTAATTGCACTGAAATGCATTTACTAATGGTTATTTCGTTTAGAGGGACTGAATTTATTTCACCTGTTTAATGTGAAGTGCTGGTGCAAGGTGATGTCATAAACAAAGTGGATTTAAGTGACTAGACATTCCTGCTAGGGTGTCTGACTGTATGTACTTAAACCTGTGATTTTATCTGTGATCTCTTAGGGGCTGAAATTGCAATGCATTCTAATGATATCCAAATGTTATGAGTACTGTCATTCTAAAGTGTGCGTAACCATGTATTCTTGCTGCTGTGCTCAGGTGAAGACCCCAGACTATTAGCACTTAAGATGTAGAGGTGCATACTATATGGTCAGTAGGAGATGCTCAGTCAGGGTCATGTGTCACCAAGGCAGATGTAGCCTGTTTAATGCTTGTTGAGGTAATGGGGGGGACGCCACTGTGATGGTGGCAGTGCACAGGGCCCTCGCTCCAGGTTAAGACCAATTCACTGCATTGGGGGCAAGATGGTGGGCATACATGGGAGTGGTGCTTCTAGACCCCACACCCCTGCGGGAGGGGTGGAGATGTTATGCAATGTCACAAAGTAATTCCATCAGCTTATGTATATTTGTAAGTTGGTGTATAGTATTGAGTGGTGTGTGTGTGTTTAATAAATGTACTCTTACTTTTATAAAGCAAAGTACAGACTGGACAATCAATTATTAAGTGTTATTTTTGCACACCTGCAAATGGCGATTACTAGCCCACACCACCTCCCTTGAATAAGCCTCAGACTGCCCTGCAACGCTATCCTCTGAGAGTCAGGCGCTACAATTGGGTGCTTGGTTCCCAGTGAAGGACAAATGTAGTCATGGTATTTGTGCAGGCCTTACAGATGCTGCCTCGTTTTCCAACACTGACCATATCATGAATGATGTAATAAGAGACATCATCAGCAGTGTATTGCGGGCGTGCGAGTTGTAGTTAGCAGAACTAACTATAACGGAGGAATTTCATTGGTTTTGTACGAGTCAAATGTCCAGCTAACTATAACACCCCTAAAACCTATGTTTTTTTCAGTGAATATAATATATATATATATATATATATATAGCACAGTTCTCTCGTTCCGGAGCCCCCAACCCTACAGGGCGGCCTCAGGAAATGGGCACGGAGCAGCCCATGAAAACACCACTGTGTAAAGCAACAAACTGAGGCCCAATACTGGAAGCGTGGTTTTAATTCAGAATTCAGCAATGTCAGCTTTCATTTTCCCAATGTTTCAGCATAACTGCCTTGTTCACGGGTGAAAGTCAAACAAAATAGTGCGCATGTGCGTGCTTTTAAAAAGGGCAAAGTCACATGACTGGAAATAATGACTGCAATACCCATAGTGCATTGTTTGGTATTTTCAAAGTATTTGCTCGAAAAGTTCTTGAGTACAATACCAGTTTGTGAAGTTTTTCTTCCTCCATAAATGCACTGTTAACAAAGTGGGGACTCTTTAAAAACACAGTCAGGTGCATTACCACGCTGTCGCCATGTTGACACTTTCAATGTGAACTGAATCAAAGTTCTGCTTTCAGCACGATCATAGCAGGCTGTCCTCCTGCCAGAATCCCTTCCTCACGCAGGTCCATTTTCGCTGTAGTAGCACTCCTTGGTAGGCTGGGTGCGTGAGTGTGTCATGCTCCTCCTTTTAACACCAAGCACAGTTCTCTCGTTCCGGAGTCCCCAACCCTACAGGGCGGCCTCAGGAAATGGGCACGGAGCAGCCCATGAAAACACCACCATGTAAAGCAACAAACTGAGGCCCAATACTGGAAGCGTGGTTTTAATTCAGAATTCAGCAATGTCAGCTTTCATTTTCCCAACGTTTCGGCATAACTGCCTTGTTCACGGGTGAAAGTCAAACAAAATAGTGTGCAGGTGCGTGCTTTTAAAAGGGCAAAGCCACATGACTGGAAATAATGACTGCAATACCCATAGTGCATTGTTTAGTATTTTCAAAGTATTTGCTCGAAAAGTTCTTGAGTACAATACCAGTTTGTGAAGTTTTTCTACCTCCATAAATGCACTGTTAACAAAGTGGGGATTCTTTAAAAACACAGTCAGGTGCATTACCACGCTGCCGCGATGTTGACACTTTCAATGTGAACTGAATCAAAGTTCTGCTTTCAGCACGATCATAGCAGGCTGTCCTCCTGCCAGAATCCCTTCCTCACGCAGGTCCATTTTCGCTGTAGTAGCACTCCTTGGTAGGCTGGGTGCGTGAGTGGGTCATGCTCCTCCTTTTAACACCAAGCACAGTTCTCTCGTTCCGGAGCCCCCAACCCTACAGGGCAGCCTCAGGAAATGGGCACGGAGCAGCCCATGAAAACACCACCATGTAAAGCAACAAACTGAGGCCCAAAACTGGAAGCGTGGTTTTAATTCAGAATTCAGCAATGTCAGCTTTCATTTTCCCAACGTTTCGGCATAACTGCCTTGTTCACGGGTGAAAGTCAAACAAAATAGTGTGCATATAGTCAATGTGTGTTTATATATTTTTATATATACACACCCATACATATATATATCTACGTGTTATATTATTAAATTACAAAAATAGAAAATCGGAATATAAATTAAAATGATTATTTTAAATAATAGTTTTACAATATATATATGTACATAAACATACACACATACATATATTTATGTGTGTGTGTTTACATAAGTATATATTTCTATATTTTAAAAATTATATACACATATTTAATATATATTATATTACTATTACATGTTAAAATATTTATTATTTACTATTTTAACTATATATATATATATATATTTTTCGATATTAATGTGAAACAATATTTATTTTTCGGTACTTTTGTACTTACCTTCATATGTATATTGAAATTATAGTTTTGTGGTCAATATTTTTGACACAATATTTCTGTAGCCCGATATTTATTTTAAAAAAATATTCTGTCAGCGAACTGCACCAGGTCCACACTCAATCGCTGTCATCCTCAACTTGTGACTTTAACCTGGTCCAGCTAATCACAGTTGCTCTTTGTGCTTCTAAGCACAACTTTCACTTAAATCTTTAACATTGAATGTCTCCAGTTCTACTAATTGGATTTTTGTCCATTTGGTCTCAAATAATTTATTAGATTTTATTCTATTTTTCTAGGTTGGTTTGGGATTTTTCTTATATTGTGCTTTTACTTTATTACTGTCAGAAGTGCTGTGTAAATACTTTACACATTCCCTTGTGCCAGGCTACCAGAGGGTTAAACACAGGTTAATTTGGCGTTCACTTGTGTTTCACCCTGACAAGAACTGCGGTTACTGCTTGAGTAAGGTTTCATCACCCTCAACAAATTAAGCAATTTCCTACATGCTTGTACTACCCTGATTCAAGAAGAAGACCTGAGGTACTGAACCCAAGAGGTGCCAGGATGTATTAGGTTGTACAAGAGAACAACAGCTGTGGCATTAGTTAGATTGTCAACACACAAAAGGTGATGGGAGGAATGCTTGCAATAGGTCTAATCTCTGACTACCAGTCACAGTAGCTTTCCAACCCATCATTTCTTTGCCCACCATGCCACCTGAGATTAGATCAGCCACACATAAATGAGTCTTGTTTCTGCTGAAATAGGAACAACTTAGCCTGAATTGCCAACCCAAGTCCTTTCTGAACGTGGAATACAAGCAGGAGGGGGATGGGAGCACACTGCTTCACCTCCCAGCACAGTTCACCCATTAGTATTATGGTAAATGAAGTTCATTTAAAATTCTTACTTGAGTTTTTGCTGAAGTGTTTCACCAAAGTTGGTGCAGGTTAGTGCTGTCAATCTCCAGACACATGTGTTTCTGAATGTTATCCTTCATCAGTAGATATAAGAAACAAGATATATCTGGGGTTGCTGAGCAAGCTGCCACAATCCTTTCAGGTCTCAGTACCTCTCACAGGTGCACAGGTGCATCTCCAAAAGTGCGTCAGCTCAATGGCTCAAGGGAGCCTTTTCCAACAGAAGGGGAATGGGAGCTCACTGCTTCACCTCCTAGCACTGTTCACCTCTTAGCATTATAGTAAATGCAGTTCATTTAAAATGCTTACTTAAGGTTTTGCTGAAGTGTTTCACCAAAGTTGGTGCAGGCTAGTGCTGTCAATCTCTAGACACATGTATTTCTGGATATTATCCTTCATCAGTAGAGATAAGAAATAAAATGCGTCTGGGGTTGCTGAGCAAGCTGCCATAATCCTTTCAGGTCTCAGTACCTCTCACAGGTGCCCAGGTGCATCTCCATAAGCTCGTCAGCTCAATGGCTTAAGGCAGCCTTATCAAACAGAAGGGGGATGGGAGCACACTGCTTCACCTACCAGCACAGTTTGCCCCTTAGCATTATGGTAAATGAAGTTCATTTAAAATGCTTACTTGAGTTTTTGCTGACGTGAGGAGGACCGGAACTTGTACCTCACAGCCTACCCGGCCATCCACTGCCTTCCACTTGCTACTGCTACCTGCCACTAGCACCATTAGCGCCTCAATGGCTTACACCAGATAACACTGTGATAAGTTGCAGTAAGACACAAAGAGCTGCCATCACAGAAAAGGCACAACAAAAGCACAGAAAATTAGTAAAAAGCTAATTTTTTTTGTAAAAACTGCCTTAGTTCACTAGCGCCAGCACCACCTCCACTAAGTGCCTTGACCAAGGAGCACCACTTGGGTAAAAAGCCACAACGAGAATTGAGCTTTAGAGGCTTGCAGGGGAAGCCAAACCAAATGTGAAACCAGCAACAGTACTAATAATAACAATCGAGTAATCAACCAGCAACAACCCAAAAGTCATACATTCAAATACAATAGAACAAAACAGAAGGAAAAGTAGCAAGTGGCAGCCATTGAATGTAATAGAGGGCTGCTAATCCAGCAAACAACTTCATGCAAGTTATTACAGACAACGCTACAGTGCACCGAGCAGCGAAGAACCCATCTCAAACCTCAAATACGTAACCTAAACCTGGAAACTGGGACTTTGTGTGCTAGTTGGAAGAGCTGGCATTGGCTATTTAAGAGCTGTATGTGTGCCTTCAAAACAAGAGACATACAAAACCTGTTGAGGAGAGGAGCACAAAGAAAGAAAAACATCATACTAAATCCAGTCAAAGACATCCAAACTGCCAAAGGAGGTTAGAAAAGGGAAAAAAGGGGGAGCAGCAACATTTCTGATCAACATAAGAGGATGATACACAGCACGCAGGAGGTGAGCGCCAAGGGTCCGAAGGAAAAACTTGAGACAATAGATCAGAAATTGGGATCGGTGAAACCCAAACACCTAATTCACAGGTACTTCATTAGGAAAAGGCTTGGCGTGGAGGAAGACATAGGCCCCATATTCCTGTAGACAGACGGGCCAGAAGTAAAGCCCTTGCATCCTCAACTCATGAACAGCACAACCGGTAGGGCCAGGTCTAACCTAGAGGCGCAAACCATCATGGAGATGGCTGAGATGGCAGAGATGGCAGAGTTGGCAGTATTAGCAGAGACTGAAACAGGAAAAAGTAGCACCCAAATAACTTCTGGGGACAAGGCAGAGCTACACGAGGCAATGGAGACCATGGAGATCTCCTCAGGAACTATTGGGGCGATGATAGCCCTGACAGAAGACAAATCAGAAAGAATGAAATATACTGATTACATCGAGTATCGAAACATGCCTGGCACAGAGGCAGAAGCAGTGGTAGAGGTAATTGAAGTTTAGTCCACAATGAATAATGAGGAAATCAATACAAAGGTGGTCACTGAGGATACAGAGGCACAAGGCCCAAACAACATCAGTGAGTACGTGCAAAAGGAAGGACATAACTTTGTAAGGATGCAGTCCAGGCAACAACTCACTGTGGAAGCAACGATCTCCCATCCAGAGAATTACCAATATGACACACCACAGAATCTGGCAGTTAGGAGGCCAAAAGATAACTGCTCAACTCCGCTAGATAACCGTTGGTCGGAGCATTGGCATCAATCAGCAGAATCGAGCCATGCTGATTTGGACAACAAATTCACACATAGAAACATAGAAGCTAAGGCAGGCCAAACACACATGGAAAGCCTTCACTGTACCAGACCTTGACAAGTGAGGAAGCTAATGGACAGATCATAAATGCTATAAATGCTTCCTTGTTAGTAGCAATTAAAGCACTTACTTGGCAATCACACAAATTGGAAATACAAGTGGACCTGACACACATGCTTGCACAGAGTGTGCTCTCAATTGACAAGAAGATTGAAGCGCTTAACAAAAAAATAGAACATCTGTAAAACAAGAGAAAGAATAGCACTGCAACTGTAAAGAACACAAACAAGACTATAATTGAGAAACTAACTTCCCTTTCGGATCTACTAACAACACTGATAAATCAATGCTAACTTATCCACAAAAGCAAATCGCAGAGTGAGTGGATCATTAATTATGCATCTAGCGACAGGAACCAGGAAGAAGGATCAAATACGGAAAATGGGAGTGAACAATTAGATAAAAAAATACAAGAAACCAGCTGCAAGAGGTCCTGCGACACCAGCAAGAGGATCCCACACTCTAAAATTCCAATGCAATTACAACCTGGTGATGAAGAAATCAAACGTGACCATCCCCTAGCACAAGCTAAGGACAACAGTAGGGCCACGGATTGCAACAAGACAAAGAGAGCCAATCAATGAAATAAGGCAGAACTAGAGGTGACGATAACACAACTGTCACAGAGACAAAAAAATAAACTGCGCAAAGCACATACGGCCAACAAAAGGAGAAATAAAGCATCTAGCAATGTTCAAAAAGAGATACAATAGTCATCAACGAGCAATCTAGAAAAGCAGGAGGATAGTACAGATTAAATAAATTCAGAAGCCTTGAAGATCTACCCCATCTTCCTCCCAATGACATGGCCTACCTGTGCACTTGAAGAAGACCTACAACATGAATGTGCTGGGGCAAGAGAAGAAATACCTAAAACACCAACAAACATTGGATCACATACACAGTCAGGACCATCTGTGAAAAGGGAAAGCTATACTCAGACAGGTCCCCAAATCATTTAACCAATTAGTACATTCTCACATATAGCGAACAACAACACTATTGGGGATCCCTCAGGCAAGCAAGCTCCTGTACACCGAAAAATGTAATCATGCAACAAGCGATAGAGCATGAGAGAGGGACATGCATAAGAAGGAAAATATTGGAAACACAACAGCAAAACAAGCCAGACCGACCAGAAGTGTGGAACCAGGGAAGAACAATTCCATCATCTAGGTTACAAGTGTAAATAGAGTACACTCAAAGTTCCAACAGACAATGCATGGTAGTACAGAACTAGCAAGCCATGGCCAACAAAGTCAATAAACAAAGGGACTCAGTATGCCAGACCACATCAAATGAAGATGGGTACAGATCTGACCCACTATACACTAAGAAAATGTGAGATATATCATTCAGCTAGTTACTCTACCAGGGAAGGGAGCAAATGAGCAACATCGACCAACATGGGATCCACCAACTTTAATATTCACACCTGTATTTAATATGAAAGCGGTATGGGACATTTTAAATAGATCTAATATACTACAACTACTACACAACGTATCCTCCCTATACTATATTACTACGGCACATCTAATTTCAGTCAAGTTTAAGTAGTACCCAGGGATCAGCCAAACAGAATCATCATTAACTGAGTGGTTTGCTAATTCCGACGCTCAGAACATTTTACAAGAAAGCCAGCAATTCAAGGAGTGGGGTATATCAATTAACAAACCAACTACAGAAAAATATCCATATGTGCTGTTGGCGAGGCAGAATACTATAGGGAGCCTCAAACAAGCAAGTACAATCTTAATAGGAACCCAAAACATTACTCCCATTTTTGGGTAGAGAATGATCACAATTTAATTGTGTAATAGCAGGAACGAAAATCTTAAGTCAGAGGAGCAGGTAAAACACTCAGAACGATTGGACTGGGCTTGGCTCCCCACAGGGTGTTCAAACTCCTAGGGGAGACAAGGAAAAAAAAACATTGAAACCCCAAAAAAGCGCTCTTAGGATAATTAACTGAAATGTGGCAGTCCGATACTCCCTCACAACAGATAAGACAATAGGGGCCATATGTAAGTAAATACCATTTACCGATTCTAAAATACCGAATTTTAACGATTCGGTATTTTAGAATCGGTAAATAATGTGTAGGTATCGATTCTGTAATTTTTACAGAATCGGTAAAAATCGATAAATACCGATTTGGTATTTACCGATTCTGTATTCCCCGATTCGGTATTCCCCATTCATTCCTATAGAATTAATGGGAATTACCGATTCGGTAAATACCAAATCGGTAATAGAGGGAAGACTTACAAGGGTGGCACGGTGTCACATTGACACCCTGTTGCACCCCTGAATAGTGCAACAGTTGTTTTTGCATTTGTCACCCCGAGTGGGACGGGTATGCTCAGACGTGAGTCCTGTGCTCTCCACGCCACTGGAGTCAAGCTATCCTGGCTGAATACGGCTTATAGCCAGAAACCGGTCCTAGGATGCTTGATTTCGGTCCAGGGATGACATGGCTTGGCAGTTCGAGCTGGACTGTTCCCATGAGGCACAGGGTCAAGGCTGATTTGCATATGGCCATGTCTGAATTGGGGTGGTGTGGTGAACAGAACAATGATGGATTTAGGCCCAGATCTCTGTACTGGGGTGAATGTATGACATTGTTCTGCATCCTGTCATTCAACTGTTGTTTTAACTAGATGTGGATGGCAAAACGTTTGCTAAAGTGCTTCTACAAGAATTATAATAATAAAATCATTCCCACGTACCAGACAGGGTTCAGACCCAAAGCCTCAACTATGGACAATGTTATTGCCCTTACCTACCTGAATACTAAAGCCCGCTAAACAAATGCTCCTCCTTTGTATGCTTGCTTTCTTGACTATAGCGTGGCATTTGACGGCATTGACCACAATATCCTATGGAGAAAACTGGCAGGATGGGATATACTAAGACAACTGCTTGCAGCAATAGCAGCACTACACATGGATACCTAAGTGAGGATCAAGATAACACAAGCGCACGCCACAGTGCAGATCTTCACCAACAGAGGTCTAAAGCAGGGATGCGTACTTGCCGCGACCTTATTCAATTTGTATATAGTGGATCATGGGGAAGAACTATTGAAAGGTAAATCTTTCCCACCTACACTAGGCTGGATATATTATACACATACACAATAGACGCAATGCTCTCCAGGCTAATGCCGGAAAAACAAAAGTCATGGTCTCTGGCCATTTACATAGGTACAGTCCAGTCCAGTTAAGATCACATTACTAGATGAAACTCTAGACTAGTCTATTGCAACTCAGACTCAGCATGATAGAAGGTCCCTAGCTCTTATGCAGCACAACATGCACTAAATTTACAATGAAATCCAGGCTATTTGTGCAGGATTTCACATGGTCTGCCTGTTCAACTGCTCATTTACATAAGCTTTATCTTACCCATCTAAGTTTGAACATCCTGTTCTGGCACTATTTTATATAGTGCTTGATTGAATTGAATAATGAGATGTGTATTTGCGTAGATTTTAAGTATGACTTAACCATGTCTGCAATACGCTTTTTTTGTATTTGCTATTTGACTTAATTGTCTAAAGAAATGATTACTTGACTGGGGGGGGGCACCATTTGGGAAGGCAGGTCTCACAGATGGTAGTGTCCAGGTGTTGGGTTCAAGGTTGTTGGATGCCTGTTATGTACCTGAGGCTTCTGACCAGTACGCCAGCCAACTAGCCTTTAGAGTAACTCTGAGTCCATGTGTTTTGAAATGCAGGTCCAGTCCTTCTCACCCAGGCAAGCGGCAGGAGGGGGCTGATAGGTTTACTTGGAATAAATATTTCCAATACTGTAAGTCTGATCTGTTAACATTCTGACTAATTGATTGTGAAAAGCATACAAGCATGAATGTTGTTACATGAAATGTCACAGATTACCTTTGTAGGGAAGGATTTTGTACTGGTTACCACCTTTGACAAACCCTAGAGGGAGAAGAATTACAGTTATATTTCATGCTACATTTTTGCTAAAATCCTTTCTTAGACGTCTGCCAGGATTTTGTAATAAAAATATCATAAATATCTATATACATTATTATATATCCATATAGATACATAGAGGACCTTTGGGTGAGCACTGTGCTGCCATTGTTCTGTCTGGGTGTCAATTACACTCTGCTTCCACCCATGATAGCGTACTCCATGGGGTAATGGTTCAGTCCACATTGTCGTGGTGAGCCTCAGCTAGGCCTACCAGTGCTAGGGGTTCGCCCTTCTCTACACAAAGTCCTTTGACAAATAGGAAGAAGTTGGCACGGAAACTGTAATACAAAGCAATGCAATTTATTAACCTCAAGATATGGAAATACATTCACACAACAACCTTCTGTAGTGTATGTAGTAGCACAAAGAACAGTAGAAACATAGACCTTTTATACCCACACAGGGGCTCTAAAGAAGGCAGTTTAAGTACAGAAAGAAGGTTTTAGGTACATATAAGGTCCTACAGAAAAATGCACAATCAACAAGTGGGAGGAGCTAGCAGTAGCTAATTCTAGTGAACACATCCTGACAGTTACAGACTAAAGACAGCTGCATAGACAACTGCAAGCTGAACTGAGCATGTGCAAAGTAGAAGAGGCTAAACATAACTTGTCACTAGGCAGTGTACAAGAGCAGACGACAGAAAAGTAGGACAGAACACATGGTGAGCACGTGGCAGCACACGGCATACAAAATGGCTGCCAAATCCAAGATGGCTTCAGCTAGATGCTAACCCCGATCACTGCCAAATTACAACAATATCAGTCTTTACCCTGTGAATGGCAACAGTTTCTGATCGCAGGTGTACATTTTTTAAAAAAATTTTTATTAGAGTTTTATATAGCGCGAATTAGACCCGAGACATCGGGTATCAGAGCGCTTTACATAGCAACAGTTTTGTTACAGAAGGACACATTCATTTTTGTTAGGCACGGGGAGATTAAGTTATTTGCCCAGAATCACAGGATGTTGAGCGCCATTGCCGAGACTCAAACCCGGTTCCCCAGCTTCGAGGGCGAAAAAGAGTCACTGTCAATAATGGTTGATCAGTCCTTTAGTTTTACGTTTTCTCCTTTTATACTGCCCCTTTTCATTTTTTTGTTTATCCTCTTTTTACGATTGTTGCTTAAGAGGATACTACAGCTCTTCAGCCAGTGCTAATGGATAACTTGCTTGCCACACACTTCTTTGCAGTTTTCCGCATCCCGTGTGGTCACTTCCTCTAAACCAGGTGACCAATATAGAATGCTGTTGCCCATAGTGTATCATTAATTTAATATTCCAAGATGGTCAACACTTTGGTCCTAAATGTAGCTGCCATGTTGGAAAAACAATCATAGAATATTTACAACAGCTATGCAAAACAGACACCCTCTACCATGTTAAGTTTTGTTATTACTCGCATACGTCCATTGTGTTTAGATGATAGCATATTTTCCTTTTTTTACCAGTATTTTTTAATTTATCTTGCATATGTTGTTGAGTGTGTGGGTTTTTTATTTTAGTTGTGCTAGAGGGTTAATGAAAGAATGAGTCAGTGGATGGAGGAATGGATGCACGAGTGCAAAGGTGAGTGACAGAGTGCATGTATGATCATTTTTCGACTGCCTAAACCCATGAATGACACAAAGAACTCTTTCATTCACAAGCCAGCTGATCTATTTGCCCTGCCAGTCCTTGTTTCCATTCTTATTTGCGGCTGTTTAGGCAAACAGATTGACCAAGCTTTGGGGACGTCAGTGGAATCCCCAGTGGTGGCTGGACATCACCACACTGGAATGAGATCATCAGACCGACATCTTGTACTTATCTGAAGAGGGCCTGTCCCGGTGACCCCTGTAGTTAAACACAGCAAATGCAAGCTTCCCTCTTCTGTTTCAGCAATGTTGAAGGCTGCAAGCATTGGAAAAGCAAGCTGCCTGGATTTTTATCAAAGTGTATGTCTTGGGACGGATTTACGAGGACTGTCGCTACCGAGATTTCTGCAGGACATTCATCAGCCAGGGATTTCTTTCACCAGACAGGACACCTTGAGCTCGAATGACCCCTCTCCGACGAGCTCATGGAACAGTATTCCCAGGCAGCCCTCGAACATTTTGTTAATACGTATTTCAGTTTCAGATCCAAGAAATGAAAAAATGATATAGCAGCCAAATCAAGCCAACAGTGTAAAAACTCAAGCTGCAGAAAAGCAGTAGAAAAGCACTCCGTGGAGCAATAGAGCTTAGAAGACTGGCGTAGACCAGATGACTTAACAGCTCAAAGAGCAGACCAGCAGCAAAGAACATAGAGGGGTTACACCCCCAAGAGTAAGTCCCTCACACATGAAGTCGAAAAATTGAACAAAGTAAATACATCACCAGATTTTTTTATATATCATTTATACTTCGAATATTTTTCTACAGAGGCCACTCCGTAGATGCCAGAGAGATGCCACCAAATGAGTTCAGCGCTTACATTTCTTTGGTGCAGCATTACACGTTTTGCTATCACAATGCATTTCTTCTGAGGGTGAGTCAAAAGTCTTTAGAAATTGTGTCACCTTCCCTTAAAATGCAAATTCTTCTGACTGACCTCCGAGGACTTGTGGTTTTACTTTTTATTTTGCTCACCGGCCTCTTAGACAACCATCATGCCAATATTATATTTCTAGTAATGTGAGCTCCTGATCCAGTCTAGATCTTAGACCGTTTTCACCATTGTGGTGTGACTAGTTTTACTCACTAAACAAGTGTATACCAGTACTTCAATTGTGTGTAATTTTCTGAAATATGGAATAGCTGAGAGTTTTCAAGTCTGACTGTCGATGCACCTGTCAATCTGTAGAGTTACTGAAGTACCTCTCCTGGGTAGTGTGTCTGTATTAGATGTATGGTTGTTCCCTTAACTTATAAGGTGAGTAGGCCTGGATTTTTCACCTCCTTTATGCTCTCGCTTCGCCCCCCAGTTCTGGTGCTGAGACCGGGGCCCGGCGCGTCGGTTCGGTCCCAAGGATCTCGGTTTGGGCCCCGGGTGTCGACCCCCGTGGACCCTCCCAGAGCCGCGGACCCCCGGATCTTTGCGCACCCCCGGATCTTTGCGCACCAGGAGCCTCATTTATGAAAGCCTTGCGCCACCGGTGCGTCACTTTTTCCCATGTTAAAAGTGACGCACCGGCGGCGCAAGGCCTTCATAAATAAGGCCCCAGGTTCCGGGGCTGCTGCGCAAGACGTGGGATCTCACCCGGCACGAGGCAGGGTAATGCGATCGGCCTGCAAAAGGGGGCAGTGGGCAGCGCGAGGAACACGGATGACTTTAGCAGTTCATGATCGCAATTTCAAAGCACGTTTTGCTGTTGTGGTTTGTGTAATAACCTGTGGGTCTTCCTCTCCCAGACCCCTCGCCTCACGCTAGAGTTGCACGCTCTCCACCCAGCTGTCTGAGACAGCTGCTTGTTGGAATTCCCAGACTTCTCTAACTTCTGGCTATGTTTTCAGGGTGTATAAATTGAAGGCACTACAGACAGTTTAGTGCAGCATGTGTTAAACTCTCCACCCAGCTGTCTGAGAGTTTAACACTGCATAGGTCAGGCTGGTTGTCGCAAGAGAGAGGTGAACGGGGAGGACGGACGGACGGACAGACGGAGCGGAGCGCTGCCGCCGCCTCTCCCCGCTCCTGGACACCGCGGCGGGGCTGCAGCCCGGACGAGCAGGCGCCAGAGGAGACCGGCGCCCGGGGAACCGTGGCTGGATTGTATCTCTGGGAAACTTCAGACTCTCGTGCTTGGGACGCTTTGTAAAGCAGAGAGCGTGTACGTTTAGAAGAGCACGGCGTAATTGAAGTATATGTTTACAGCGAAACCACGAGCAAGCAAACCAGGCACCAGAAACAAAACAGGGTTGGAACTATGAACCGTGAGGCCAGCAGGATGTCTCGGAGGAGCCGGTGAGTACACTCCACATCCTTTCCTCCAGCGCGGATCGAGTCCAGAATGAGAGAATCGATGCCCGCCATTTTAGGAGTTGGACTCCACGTGGGCTCAGACGGACCTGAAATCAGCCCTTTCGGAGCTCGAAAACTCCTTCCCCTGCCATCTGAGGTAAGCGCATGGCTGCATAGGGACCCTTCACCTCTACCCGGGCTTTTATGGAGGAATTTGCTTCACTAGGGATAAGATGTGTACCCCACTCGGGTGACGCCTGACTTCAAAATGGTGCAGCGTTCAGTGCAGGATGCCTCTTAACCTGTCCCCCAGCCTGTGATTCTCATACCAATGTCCAGCGCAACGAGTCTACTACTAGTGGGGATAAAATTCAGCCCTAGTTGTTATGCTGGCCACTCGTTGATTCCTATTGCCTGAAAGAAGCCCATGTCCACTCATGAATGCCTGACCTTAAGATGGCGGAATTAGAGACTGCTCTCTACATTGCCATTATCAGTGCTCCTCGTCCGAGCTTGTGCCCTTGGAGCAGCTAATTGCACCCCTAATGTTATTTGCAGGGGCCCTTGGCACATTATAATCACTGTCTCTGTCTGATCTTTCATTGACACGAGCTTGCCCCTCAACACGGTGGAGAGCTGGGAGCAGACCCGGGAGCAGGTGAGCACCTCGACAGCGCGCACCTGCACGCCTAATTACTGAGCTGTATTAAGTGAGTTCACAGCCTGTCTACCAGATTACTTATTCCTTATTACTGAGCTGTATTAAGTGAGCTCACAGCCTGTCTTCCAGATGTGTCATCTTCACGGCCAGTGCTTCCTGCAGCAACCGGACAGCCCTGCGGGCATCTGCGAGAAATGCATTCTTCCATCATAATCACCATCCGCTTAACTCTTTAACTGTGTGGTATTTATTTTTAACACTTTTACAGCTGCGCAGCAAATAGTGCCAGCTGCACTGTTTAGGCCTTTTACAGCTGCGCAGCAAGTAGTGCCAGCTGCACCGTTTAGGCCTCCTACAGCTGCGCAGCAAGTAGTGCCAGCTGCATCGTTTAGGCCTTTTTTACAGCTGCGCAGCAAGTAGTGCCAGCTGCACCGTTTAGGCATTTTACAGCTGCGCAGCAAGTAGTGCCAGCTGCATCGTTTTGGCTTTTTTACTGCTGCGCAGCAAGTAGTCCCAGCTGCACCACTTAGGCCCTTTTTACAGCTGCGCAGCAAGTAGTGCCAGCTGCATCGTCTTGGCCTTTTACAGCTACGCAGCAAGTAGTGCCAGCTGCACCATTTAGGCCATCAATCTGATGTACAGCAAGTAGTGCCAGCTGCATTGTTTAGACCTTTTCACAGGTGCACATCTAGTAGTGCCTGCTGCACCTATTAAGCAACTTTCTCCGTGGGGACAGTTCAAATTGAGTCATGACTCCTGCTGCATCAGAGGTGGTCTGAAGATGACGAGGTTACTGTGCATTTTCTAGACATTGCTAATCAATTTGTGATCCACCCTATGCTCTTTGCCCTAACGTTAGTGTCTCACAGGAGCTTAGGGTCATATAGTAGTCTGTTGAGAACTTGGGCATACATGGTGGCTGGTACCGAATATGGTTATATTAGCAGGCTGGTACTAAGTTCAGTGTTCTCCAATAGTCACTGGGTGGTCATTTTTATTCTGTTCTACTTTGTCTGTATTTGCTCTGTGATGGGTCACTACTATTTGCAAATATTTCCCTTGTAACTTTTATCTAGTGCTAGGTGGCACCTCATACTCCTAGATGAAGGGCCCAACAAATTCCCACCTCACTTCCCTGACGGCACATTAACTCGGTTATCTCACCATAAACGTTTGGATTATGCGCCCCCTTTTTGCCCTTTTATTTCTCCTCACCACCGCTTTCCCAATAACACCCCTCTCATCCCTCCCCCACCCTTCTTCGCCTCATCTTCCCAACATGGCCACCTCTCGAGTTAAGTCTGGAGCCAATTGCTACAAAATCATTTATCCTCCCGACCAGACTAAAGCTACAATAAAACGACTGAAGCATAACACTATTGAACGTTTCCCGGACTCCCTTTTTGTTGATCAATTTTACAATGGTTGTCTTGGGAGGCTCAAAAACGATTTCATTTTCTTCACTCGCGACACCCCCTCTTGGTCCAACAGTTTTTACAATTCCCTTAACGTCACCTCCTCCTCCTCTATCCCTTATGGGAAACAACTAAAAATTTCCCCCTCTGAGTGCTTCAATGGCTACCTCACTATCTCACTCTATAACAACTGTACTGTCATGATCCAAGTCAAAGACGCCTGCCTCTTGCTCTTTGACCACCTCTTCCCCTCCTTACTCCCCTCCTCTGCAACCGGGTGTCCCCCTGTCTCTCCTTCCAGCTCCACCCATTACTCCCTTTCTCCTCCGCCAACCCCACCCCACTCCAATTGGCTGCGCTCTCGAGAAGCACAGGTCGGCCCTCTTCCCTCCCCGCCCCAACTTACCTCATCTCCTATTCCTCCCCCCTCACAGTATGTCCCCTCCCACATTACTTCAGCCTTACCACTAGCTAATACGCTCCTCGTCCCATCTGCACTATCATAATACTCCAATCTCTTCTCCTCCCCCATACTTCTTCCTATCACCCCCCTTTTAGCCCACCTCTCCTCCAACCCTCTCCCCCAATTAACCTTCCCTATGCTCCCCTTATCCCTCCTTCCATCCCTCCTCTCCACCCCTTCATCCCCTCGTCATTCATCCCGTTTTCGCCACATTCCCACTGCATCTCTCTCCTCCCTCCTACTCCCCCAGTACTGCTGCACTACCCCCTTTCCCCTCCTAGTAACCCCTTCCATCTCCCTCCCTCGGGCCCAGCAGGACCACTTCCTTTCCTCAACTTCCTTTTCTCTCAACCCCCCTCACTCTGCCAGATGACCGTTCCCTCACTGCCACCTCTCCTAACTGACAGGACCTCCACAACCACTGCACCTCTTTTCCTCCCAAACCTCCTACATTCCCATGACGCCACTCAGGCCTCCCCCCTCCTACTTCCCTACCGCCGTGTTCCGCACCTTTCTCCCTCTAAATTTGTCCTTAATTCCTCTCCCTCTTGCAACACCAACAATGACAACTCTCCCTTAACGCCCAATTCACTTACTCCACCTGTGAACCCCACACCCCAACTTACCTCCTGTCCCCCCACCTCTCCCCAACTTACCTCCTGTCCCCCCACCTCTCCCTGCCTTCCACCACCAATTCCACCCCCCCTTGTCTCAATCGAGCCACCCAACCTTCCGTGCTCTGCCTCATTCTCACTGGAAAATACGCTAGGCTCCCTGATCACCTCCATCTCCCAGCTTACAGCTGCCATTTCACTTTTATGCTCTAAGATGTCCACCCATCCATGCAACTCTACTCCCTCCCAACTTCCCATGAGATGCACCTCGCCCCCTCACCCAAATACAGCCAAGCTCAACCTCTCGTCTGCCAAACGTCGTTAACTCACACAAGCCCTTGAACGCCACCCTTCTTCAACAGACATACCCTAGCAACCCCACTATCTACACTATTCCGACCATCACCTCTGTCAGAACAAAGCATCCACCTAAACCTTCCCGAGCACCCCCACATAAGTACAATATCCCGATCACCCTTCAGAGCCCAAGTGCCCCCGTCACCAAAACAGTCTTGACAGAGCTGCGCTGTATGCTTCACAACTGCAGATCTGCAGTAAAACACAAACTTGAAATCTCCGATACCATCACCCTTCACAAACTTGACATGCTCTTCCTCACAGAGACCTGGTTCAAAGATACCTCTCACTCGATGTTTGATCTCCTATTATCCACAGGTTATTCCATTTTTTGGAATGACAGAACTGACAACACGGGGGTAGGTGTTGCAGTCATCTTTAGAAACGCCCTCCAACTTAAGGCTTCTCCAATCAGTTCCTCCCTCACCTTTGAATGCCTTTCTCTTGAGCTTCAATTGAAAAACCGTTCACCGCTCAGATTCCATATCATTTACCGCCCGCCTCGTAGTGGCCCTTCGTTTATAGAAGATCTCACTGACTTCATCAGCGACCAATACACACAAAGTGACAATCAGACCTTCGTGGGAGACTTCAATCTCCACTGGGGCGTACCACAAGACTCCTCTGCAAACTCTCTGGCCACCTTCCTCTCTTCAAACGATCTTATCCAACACTGCATTGAACCAACCCACTCTAAGGGCGCAATCCTGGACCTTGTTATTTCTAAAGCAGGCATGCTTTCTACCACTACCCCAATTCATGTAGATTGGTCTGACCACCACCTCATCCCATTCTCTCTTCACCTTTCACACTCTATAACTCTTGGCCAACCCAAGAGGGCCATCTCCTGGTTCCGTGATGCCAAAAATATTGATGTCGGTCCCCTCTATGAGTCAGCTTTGCTATCACTTCCAAGGCTAGACCCGAACATAGCTGTTGATGACCTCACCTCCCAATGCCTCACAGTTCTTGCAGCTGAAATTAATAACGTCGATCCACTCAAAAGCAAAACGATAAGGCCCACTCCCTCAGGACCTTGGTTCAACAAATCCCTTTATGAGGAAAGGAAGCAGCTAAGATTCCTGGAGAAGCAATGGAGGCAAGTGCCCTCCACAGACAATTTAGCCATGCTTCGCATAGCAAGATCCAAGTACCACAAGCATATCTTCCTTGAGAAAGCGGCGCACTTCAAAACCCTCCTTGACTCCGCCAAAAATAGACCCAAAAAACTATTCGATCTCATCAAGATTCCGAGCTGCTCTCCCCCATCCTCCGAGGTGGAGGATTCTACTAAGAGAGCAGCGGATTTCGCTATTTTCTTCGATGAAAAAGTGAAATCACTTGTGGATCAGGTCGCTCATCCTACACCTCGAGAGGAGCGCAAATCCTTAGCCATTTGGCAGAGCTTTGACCCCATATCTGAAGATGCCCTTCTCAAGTGCATACGCGAAACAAAGCCCTCCAACCATTCTCTTGACCCTATCCCCAGTGCCATTGCCTTTGACTTCTATACCCATTCCCTTTCCTATTGGACCACTCTGATCAACCTCTCCCTCTGGCACGGCTCCCTGCCTGTCTCCTTCAAAACTGGGCAGGTCACCCCTCTGCTTAAAAAGCCCACTGCTGATGCGATGGACCTCAACAACTTCCGCCCCATCACTAACCTTCCCTTTCTTGCGAAGATCACAGAAAGATGTGTAGCTAAACAACTCTCTCGTCATATCAAGGACAATGATCTTCTTGACAATTGTCAGTCCGGCTTCATCCAAAACTGCAGCACTGAAACAGCCCTACTGCAAGTGGTTGATGATGCGCTGAGGATACTCGACTCAGGGGGGTCCTGTCTGCTAATTCTCCTTGACCTTTCTGCAGCCTTTGACACTGTCAATCACAACACCCTCCTCAATATCCTTCAACAGAGAATGGGCACGGAGGGCACTGTGCTTAAATGGTTTGCATCCTTCCTCTCTGACAGATCTCAAATGATCAAAATAGCGAACAATCTTTCTTCTCCTGTGGCGGTGGGCCAAGGTTTCCCCAAGGCTCTATACTTGCACCCACATTGTTCAATCTCTACTTAGAACCACTGGGAAACCTCCTAAGCAAATCCGGGATTCACTATCATCTCTATGCAGACGACACTCAACTCTACCTCAAGGTTGCCTCCACTCATGATCTCTCCATCCTAAGCTCTACTCTTGACTCCATCCAAAACTGGATGGCAACTCATCAATTGATTCTGAATCCCTCCAAAACTGAATTCCTCCTCTTCTCCTCCTCACTCTCTCCTCCCCCGGTTCAATCATGGATGGATCAGATGAATCTACTAAACAATAAACCCATCATTGTCGACAGCGCAAAATCCCTTGGTGTCATTCTAGACAAAAAACTCAATCTAACTCCCCACATCAATTCTATTGCAAAATCTGCTCGTTACCAACTGCGCCTTCTTTGGGGAATCCGACGCTTCTTCCCGGAGCAGGACCTTATAACCCTGGTGCAATCGTTGGTCCTCTCCAGACTAGACTACTGCAATTCTCTTTTTACTGGCCTCCCCAAATCTCACCTGTCCCCACTTAAGTCTGTTTTCCATTCAGCAGCTCGCTTCATTTATGGGGCCAAAAGAAGCGATCACATCACACCGATGTTATCCACCCACCGCTGGCTTCCCTTCGAGGCTAGAGCTATCTACAAGACCGCTTGTATCACCCACAAAGCCTTGCACTCCTCCTCTCCTCGCTACCTGGCGAATAAACTGAAACTCTCTGGAGGCTCTAGACCTTCACGCAATGCGGAGAATCTACTGCTTGAACCTCCCACTTTCAAGAAGGAGAGAACAATGGCCCAATCCTTTTCTGGCAACGCAGTGAGAATCTGGAACTCTTTTCCGCCTCAGCTCCGGACCACCGCCTCCTCCCAGGCCTTCAAAAGGGACCTCAAAGTTCTCCTACTCCAGAGACACCTCCAAAAGTAATTCACGTCCTCATGTTATTGGAGGAAGACTTCCCACTACTGAAAATTTCTACTTTCCATGACCATGGAAGTGCCTTCCCTGTGTGTTCTTGTGGTTGGAGTGTCTACCTTTTTGCAGTATTTTCCATGTACTTGTGTTTGGTGCCCTTTTGTAACATGCACACACCACTTTGCCCTTGTATCACACGGTTTGCTACCTCTCACATGTTTTTACCTTTGATACTTGCACAAGTGCCACCTTTGCCTACGTAACGCTTGTTTTTGTGCCTGAGTGATTATACCTCAAATTATACTTTGTTTTCTCTTGTAACTGAACACTTGTCACTTTTTCCTCTTGTGCACTTTTTACTACCTCATGTATTTTTGGTTGCTCACAATTTTTACTACCTCATGTATTTTGTTTGCTCACAATTGTCACTATTACCTTATGTAACGTAACGTATGCTTTTGTAATCTGTTCTTGTGTAATCTTTCTCATTATGTTTCATTTCTGTTCCTATTGTGAAGCGCTCTGACGCCTTTGGGTAAAGTCTGCGCTATATAAAAATGCATAAATAAAAAAATAAAAAAATGGATAAGTACAAGCTGACTCCAGCCCGACCACAGAAGACATTGACGTTTTAAGTAAAATCATATAACATTAAATAACCAGGTGTTTCCACAGTTCATCCCTCGTGGAAGCCAGCAAACAGGGAATATTAAACTGATTGTCCATTTAATGTAGAAGAGGTATGAAGGGATAATCCATTCATTTGGGAGTTTCTTAGCTCTGCATCTTAGTTAACTCCCTAGCTATCTAGGCTGCCATGCTTTACAGGGCTGTGAAGGCAAAGCTAAACATTGACGTGGAATATTTTACACTCACACGCTTGTTGTGACATATACCAAAAGGATATCTGAATTCTGAAGTCTTAGTAGGGGCTAATGTTGGCAAAGAGTGGCGGTGGGAGTAGGGGCGCTGAAGGGGTCGAGGGACGACAAATATAAAATAACTTAGCAGCAGACGACTGCATCGCGCTCTTCTACTCCTCTCCTCCGGGCACAGGCTCCCAGTCTCCACTGCGGCCAATCCTGACGCAGCTCTCATGCTGTTGGTGGCAGCATGAAAGTAGCATCAGGAGTGTGCTGAGGGCCCCAAATGTGTGCCCCCAGTGAGACTGGGAGCCTGTGGCTTCTTTCTCCAACCCAACAATGCAGCTCAGGTTGAGGATAGCTTCAGTGCGCATAAGGCCAAACCATCATGCGCACCGACAACAGTGCCCACTACTCCTCCTGCAACCTTTCGTCCCCCTGCTCCCGCCCCCAAAGATTCGGCAGGGTGGTAAAAATAAAACGATAATAACTTGTTTATTATTGTTTTTATTAGTCCTTTTCTGTCGTTTTAAGGCAGCTGGCATAGAGTGCAATAGAACCCCCAGGGGACTCCGGATATTTATCATACCATCTTATGAGAATCCTGATCCAGCGCTTTTGAAAGATTTGGCTGAATATACAGCGGAGTCATCAAAAGGGATGGTCCGTATGCTAATTCAATATGCATGGAGTGATCGAGACAAATGCATTAAAGAAATAACGGACCTGGAGGACCTAATTGCAAAAGATAAAGACACAAAGACAAGCGAAGAACTACCATGGCCAAGAGAATATAAGAATATGAACTGGGTATCAGGAAAAGATAACAAACGAAGTCCCAACGGGATGAGCAGGACAACTTATCAGGCAGAATATTAACTTTTGCTCGCAAATTCGATGCAACAAGGAAACGACTTGCCCAAGGCAATGTGGGGGTTAATGTCGTAGACACCGAAGAATCGGAGGTTGATGTGTCAGATGGAGAACAACCCTTAGCTCCTACAACAAAAGGGAAGACAACAGTAAAACCTTTTTTCAACGAATATCAGGTCATCAAGGAGACCTGCCAGCAACCACAACAAAGGAACCATCCCCCCCAACCAAGCCAAAAAGGAGGACAAGGCAGGGGAAAAGGGGCAAAGGGAGGTACACAGCCAAATAATTCACCGATGGTAACACGGAGCGCATCAAACCGCAGGAGAAGATAAGTTTGGCGGACGATAACAACATCATCAACCTGTCTAAAAGAACATTAACAGGGGATGAAATTAAGGTCTTATAGAAGGGATTAAGTTTCTGTCCCGCAAGTGAATTTAACCTTGTTGACACAAAAATAGATCTGTTCAGATACATCCGCAAATTGAAATTCAAAAACATCTTTCTTCTACATCCCAAAAATACGGCTGTGGGAACGTCACGGAGGAATCTGTAGAAGAACATTCAAATACCCTCTTGAATTTACTGTTGACTCCCACACAAGAAATCCAGGAAAGGGGGTCGCAAATTGACCCGACACTGTATCTGTAATACAAGTACGTGATCCAAGTAATTTGAGGAACAAATAAAAAAAACTGCCTAATGCTTCTCAAGATGCTATTGATGTTTTCAATGAAGCGGTATTTGCGGACTTGGAAAAAATGGCGAAAGATAAGATGGACATGAGAACGTCTAACATCACGAGAAGGGAATGGGAGGCTATTAAGTCCCTAAAAAATGATAAAACAATTGAAATAAAGCCTTCGGACAAGGGGGAGAATATTGTGATTTTTAGCAAGGAGAATTATGAACAGGAAGCATTGAGACAATTAAAACACACAGAGTGTTACACTATCATAAAGAGAGCTGAGTATGTCAAGAGTACAACAGAATATCAAACAATGTTGATAAAATGGAAGGAAGAAGGCATGCTAAGTATGGACGAGTTTTTATTTCTTTAATGCGATTCACCAATTCTGCCCACCTTCTACCATTTGCCGAAAATCCACAAAAACGCCAAGAGACCACCAGGGCGACCTATCGTGTCGGCAATTGGTAGTCTTTTGGAAAATACGTCCCGCTTCATTGACTCATATCTTGCCCCGATTGTGAAAGACTTACCCTCATACGCGAGGGACACACAAGATTTCCTCCGTATGATGGATAATATCTCCTGGGAACCAGACATGCTTTTGATAACGCTAGATGTGGTGAACCTATATACCTGTATAGCCCATGAGAACAGTTTGACAGCTACTAAATGGTTCCTCGATAGGAAACCGGACAAATATAAGGCACACAGTTGTATGCTGTTAAACATGATGCGTTTTTGTTTATATAATAATATCTTCATTTTCTCAGGCCAGTTGTACAAACAAATCAGGGGTACCTCTATGGGCTCGTGCTTCTCACCCAGCTACGCAAACTTGTTCGTGGGCTGGTGGGAGAAGCACGAGGCATGGGGAGGAACCAATGACACATGGAGTGACAAGATTTTAATGTGGACAAGGTATATAGACGATTTGTTTATTGTGTGGCGTGGCGATCGAACCTCGGCTGAGGAGTACATCGCCATTTTGAATAATAATGACCTAAACTTGAGATTCACCAGCACAATAAGTGCGACCAGCGTATGTTATTTGGACTTGGAGGTATTTATACACAACAATACTCTCCAAACAACACTCTATAGAAAACCCACAGCGGGAAATGCCGTGTTACACGCGGCAAGTTATCACCCAAAGAGTTTAATCAAAAATGTACCTTACGGGCAACTTCTATGCTTAAAGAGGAATTGTTCAGCAGATATAGATTTCCAACATGCTCAAGCTGATGCCAATATGAGGTTCCAAAGTAGGGGCTACTCCAGTAATATACTCAAGCTGCTGAAAAAGCGTCAACAGTTAACAGGAGGGATCTCCTGGTGGTCAAAAATGTGCAAAAAGATGAGGATCAAGTAAGAATGATCACCAACTTTAATACGAAATCTGGTGATCTGGTCCACAGCTTCAAGAAAAACTGGCACATCTTAGCCACTGACAACGTCCTGAAAAAACATCTTCCAGATAGGCCTTTGATCACTTATCGTCGCTGCCAGTCATTGTCGGACCATCTAGTCCGCAGTCATATTTTCTTCGAAAACACAGCCCCCCAACTTAACCAACAAAAAGGGGTTCTTTCCATGTCTTCGCTGTAAAGCTTGCAAATACAGCAACAAAGTCTTTGAATACCCAGGGAAAACGGGAGTAGGTGGACCAAATAGAAAAATAAAAAAACTCCTAAATTGTAATTCAGATTATAGTATCTATTGCCTAGAGGCCCCTGCAAAAGGCGGTATATAGGTAGTACTATTAACTCCACCAAACTTAGGATCCTCGAGCACATGCGAGCAATCGCAAATAAAGATAAATCTTATCCGGTTGCTCGTCATTTTGCAGAGTGTCATCAGAGCAACAGGGACCTCCTAAGCTTTTACTGCATAGATCAAGTGACCCGCCTAGAGCGAGGGGAAGGTAGAGAGAAGGCACTCCGAATTTTAGAGTCCAGATACATTATTGATCTTAAAACTATGACACCATGGGGTCTTAATAATGATGAGGAAATGTGGGTTCACCTATAAAATAACACATGGGACCATGTGTAATATAAGCCCGTCCAACCTGAATAACAGCTGAGAGATAAATATACAATAACAACTGTAATCTCCAAGCACCCGTGAATCTAACATGTGACAATGTAGCTCAGTATATAAGCCATTAGCCTGCTTACGAGGCCACGCCGACTAGCCTGAGGCCACGCCCACCGGTAACATATAAGTCGCACTTTTCTCAAGCTTGCATTCTGTCTACCTAATAGCTCCTGAGGCGGAAGCCGGGAGGATCGCTTAGCGCATCTTTTAAAATCCTGTATATTGTGTTTCAATTGTTTTTACCTGTTTGCTGCACTTCGCTCTGGGCACTCCCCCTCCCTTGAAGGGCCAGTAACCACTCCGCGCAGCCGACGTGAACGCTGCCGCGGACACTTCCTCATTCCCGCCGCCATTAGCCTGCTAACGAGGCCACGCCCACTAGCCTGAGGCCACGCCCACCTGTAACATATAAGTCGCACTTTTCTCAAAGCTCGCATTCTGTCTACCTAATAGCTCCTGAGGCGGAAGCCGGGAGGATCGCTTAGTGCATCTTTTAAAATCCTGTATATTGTGTTTCAATTGTTTTTACCTGTTTGCTACACTTCGCTCTGGGCACTCCCCCTCCCTTGAAGGGCCAGTAACCACTCCGCGCAGCCGACGTGAACGCTGCCGCGGACACTTCCTCATTCCCACCGCCATTCGCCTGCTAACGAGGCCACGCCCACCGGAAACATAGAAGTCACACTTTTCTCAAAGCTCGCATTCTGTCTACCTAATAGCTCCTGAGGCGGAAGTCGGGAGGATCGCTTAGCGCATCTTTTAAAATCCTGTATATTGTGTTTCAATTGTTTTTACCTGTTTGCTGCACTTCGCTCTGGGCACTCCCCCTCCCTTGAAGGGCCAGTAACCACTCCGCGCAGCCGACGTGAACGCTGCCGCGGACACTTCCTCATTCCTGCCTCCATTAGCCTGCTAACGAGGCCACGCCCACTAGCCTGAGGCCACGCCCACCGGTAACATATAAGTCGCACTTTTCTCAAAGCTCGCATTCTGTCTACCTAATAGCTCCTGAGGCGGAAGCCGGGAGGATCGCTTAGCGCTTCTTTTAAAATCCTGTATATTGTGTTTCAATTGTTTTTACCTGTTTCCTGCACTTCGCTCTGGGCACTCCCCCTCCCTTGAAGGGCCAGTAACCACTCCGCGCAGCCGACGTGAACGCTGCCACGGACACTTCCTCATTCCCGCCGCCATTAGCCTGCTAACGAGGACACGCCCACTAGCCAGAGGCCACGCCCACCGGTAACATATAAGTCACACTTTTCTCAAAGCTCGCATTCTGTCTACCTAATAGCTCCTGAGGCGGAAGCCGGGAGGATCGCTTAGCGCATCTTTTAAAATCCTGTATATTGTGTTTCAATTGTTTTTACCTGTTTGCTGCACTTCGCTCTGGGCACTCCCCCTCCCTTGAAGGGCCAGTAACCACTCTGCGCAGCCAATGTGAACGCTGCCGCGGACACTTCCTCATTCCTGCCGCCATTAGCCTGCTAACGAGGCCACGCCCACTAGCCTGAGGCCACGCCCTCCCTATCCGCCTCCCCACCACTTAAGGATGTGCCTCAGCCGGATGCCCAGCGGACGCGCGCTGCGGGCGCGCGCCAAAGGTAAGCCTGTCTGCGCCCGTCCGCGCCAGACCGAGCCCTGAGCTCAGGACCCCTGCATCTCTTACACCTCCCCCTCGGAGGTATACCCAAGAAACCCTCCTCAAACTCAGGGACTCTCCTTCATCTCCTTGCTGCAGCACTATTGCTTTAGAGGAAGGACAATCCTGCTGCCCAAACTGTCCATACAGGCTCACACCACGACTACCTCCGAGACCACGCTGGATCAAGATGGCATTACTCAACTGCAGATCCCTTCCGAAACACCAAGCAGAAATCAATATGCTTCTGCAAGATTCAGAGATTGATATCCTTTTTCTCACGGAAACATGGATCAATTCCAATTCAGACCCTGACATAGTCCAATCACTCCCCCCAGGGTACCTAATCAAGCACCAGGACAGACCCTCCGGGATAGGGGGCGGAATCACTATCATCTACCATAACAACCTGTCCTGCCACTTCAAGGACAGCCCAATTCAGGACTGTGAAAATGTCCAGTTCTCTATCCACTTATCCCCATCTACAACCCTCTCGGGGGTTCTCGTCTATCGTCCCCCAGGACAGCCAGGTCCTTTCTGCAAATCCTTATTGGAATCCATCTCCTCTCTTGTTTGTCTGTCTCCCAACTTTACGGTCCTAGGAGATTTAAATCTCCACTTTGACAATCCAACAAACAAAACAGCCGATGATCTTAAGGAAGACCTAGCTTCCCTTAACATTCATTTGAAATGCAATCAGCCCACCCATTCTAAGGGCCACCTGTTGGACCCCATATTCACCAACCTCCCGAGCCTAGTAGTGAATAACCCCCTCCCTATCCCTTGGTCAGACCACTACTTAATCCCCTTTCAGCTTCAACTCTCGTGCGAAGCGCCGGATAGATCCCCTCCCCAAGCACCATCTTGTCCGTGGCAAAAATTGGACACGGCTTCATGGACCCAAGCACTGGCCTCCACTACACCGGTGCTTGACCCATATCCCTCCAGAGCAGACGTCCAACTCCAATCTTGGATCAAACAATCCCTCGATGCCATCCTTCCCGTCCAACCCCTCCCCAGTAAAAAGGGATCTTTTAAATCCCCATGGTTCACCCAGGAACTACGCGAACTCAGGAAAAAGTGCAAAAAGCTCGAGCGCCTCTGGAGGAAGGACTGGGCTATCGAAAGCAAAAACGAATATAGGTCTGCCCTGAAGTACTACAAATCCTGTATAAAAAACACCCAGGCAACCTTCTTCGAGGGGAAAATACTAGCTGCTGCTAACTCTGCCAAAGAAACCTTTCACATTGTTCGTCTCCTTACAAAAACCCCAGAACCACCGCCCAGACCGGACCCTTCGGGCACGAGATGCAACCAGCTAGCTGAGTTCTTCTCAACAAAAATTAACAACATCCTCAAATCCCTCCCCACCACCTCCACCTCCCACCTCCCCTTGACCTCTCCTCCTGGCCCAGAGGCCCCATGCCTCGAAGCATTTTCCCAGGTGACCACAGAACTGTTTCTGACCACCCTACAGTCAGTGAAGAGTGGGGCCCCCTCAGATCCAGCTCCTATGAGCAAACTAAAATTGGTCGCCTCCACTGTAGCCCCCCCTTCACTAACCTTATTAATTCGTCTTTTACCAATGGCATCGTGCCAATGCACTGGAAAAAAGCCACAGTCCGGGCACTTCTCAAAAAACCCCACCTAGACCCCACTGACTTGTCTAACTTTAGACCTATTTCTCTCCTCCCGGCCATTAGCAAAGTGGCCGAGAAAATCGTCACCCACCAACTATCCCTTTTCCTGGAATCCAACAACCTCCTGCAACATTCCCAGACAGGGTTTAGACCAGGACAGGGAACAGACACTGCACTTCTATCCGTGGTCGAGGAGGCAAGAACCATCATCGACGCGGGAGGATCAGTGGCAGTGATCCTCCTAGATCTGAGTGCCGCCTTCGACACGGTGGACCATGCCATCCTTATCCACCATCTCAGCAGGGCAGGAATCTCCGGCACCGCCCTGTCCTGGATCAAATCCTTTCTGGAAGGCAGAACGTTTCAGGTGGCAGACGGCACAGTTAACTTGTGTGCGCTTCCTCTCCAGTGTGGGGTCCCCCAGGGCTCCTCCCTGAGCCCCACACTTTTTAACGTATACATGTCTCCCCTTGAAGACATTGTAACTCCATTCGGCATAAAACCAGTTATGTACGCCGACGATACCCAGCTGGTAGTCTCCATAAACCAGTCGACCAAAAGTTTGGACAACTTGTCAGCATGCCTCCAGGACATCTTTCAATGGATGTGCGAATCGCGTCTGAAACTAAACGGAGAGATATCCGAGATCCTTCTTCTAGGAAACCCTCGCAGACTCCCCCTATCCCTCTCCTGGCCACTCTGCATGGGATCACCCCCAAGTCCGAAGTCAAAAGCCTAGGTATCTGGTTGGACCAAGACCTTAATTTTAAAGTCCAGGCCAGAAAAACCGCCGGCACATGCTTCGGCCTTATTAAGACAGCGCGAAAAATCCTTCACTTGATCCCCTTTCAATCCAGGAAACTACTCATGCAGAGGCTAGTTAATTCCAGGCTGGACTACGGAAATGCCCTTTATCTAGGGGCTCCCGCATCAGTCATCAACAGACTGCAATGCGCCCAAAACGCCGCCGCCAGACTCCTGACCGGGACCAAATCTAGATGCTCTGCCAAACCAGCCCTCAGATCCCTACACTGGCTCCCGATTAGGGAAAGGATCACCTTTAAGACCCTCTGCATCTCACACAAAATACTACAAGGCAGAGGCCCGCCTATTCTGAGATCTTTTGTCAAACCTCATCACTCGAACAGACAACTCAGATCAGACACCCTCTCCCTGGTCAGCGTCCCCAGAATAAGAAAGGCCCGCTCTGGGGGGCGACTGTTTTGTTATAATGCTCCTAAGTTGTGGAACTCCCTCCCTCTCTCCATCCGAAGTGAACACAACTTACTAGCCTTTCGCAGGCAACTAAAAACATGGCTCTTCCCATAACTCCTCTCTATGACTTCCCCCTCTGAAAGCTTCAGGTTGATTCCCAGCGCTGGGACGCCCCTGGGTAGCTACGCGCTTTACAAATCTGCATTCAAATTCAAATTCAAATCAGGAAATAAGATCTTTGCCCATACAGGGCGACACGACTAATATGAACAATTGGTTAATTACCCGGCTCCTTGTCAGAAATTACAAAAACTATATATGGGGGATACACCTCCTCACAGGCATACAGATTAGAATTTTGTAATATCTTAATAATGTCATGTAGGCTCCGGTCATGATTTCTTATGAATAATTTCATTGGTATGTACTTGAATAATTAAATGTTTGTTGTTACAAAGTTTTTATTATTAAGCACTCAAGCACTTTATTATTCGCCAGGTTAAACAATTGCAATATATGTGGATACATATATTTAAAGATGGCCACCGTTTTCATCATTTTTACCATCTTCTATGTCGATGAATAGAGAAACGACTGGTGGGGTATAAAATGGCGATTGATTTCTAACACAAACTGACACTGACGAAGGTTGTATAGCGAAACGCGTCTGTCTGGGGTGAGAGGGTTTGCAATAAAGAATACGCCAAACCGGATACCTGAGTGCTTGCCGTCTTTTCAACTGGATTTAGTTGATACGTCTTGCAATATATATATATATATATATATATATATATATATATATATATATATATTCACTGAAAAAACCATAGGTTATAGACCATATATAGTTAGGAATTAGCATTTAAAAAACCTTATTTTACTCACACAAAACCATTGAAATTCCATATATAGTTAGTTGCACTAACTATATATCGCGCACCCGCAATCCACTGCTGTTCATGTCACATATTACATCATTCATGACATGGTCAGTGACATCACTGATGACATCACTGATGACATCTCAAATGACATCACTGATGACATCACTGATGACATCTCAAATGACATCACTGATGACATCACTGATGACATCTCAAATGACATCACTGATGACTACATCCAGTGACTGTATAATTCTGTAAAGTTAAAATATGTCTTACATATTGAAGAATGAGTGGATGTATAAGTGTCTTGATGAAGGATTTAGTAGGGGCATGGCTGACTGTATGAGTGACTGATTAAATGTGTCTCACTGAGTGCATGGGTTAGTGACTAAACTGTCTTAATTTGTGCATCATTATGTCTGTTGTTCTGTAAACTGCTGCATGTGTTGATCATTAGCTATATGATTAACTGTATGGGTTATTGATTGGTTGCCCAAGCATTTGTATGGGAGACTGAGTGTGTGTGTGGGTGGCTGGGAGGTGTATGACTCTCTGCATAGATGTGTGAGCAGTTGATTGACTAGATGTATGGGTTCAAAAGTGCATGTGGAAACAGCTGTATGGGCGGTTGACTGTGTGCATGAGTGTATTGGTGAGTGAATGGATATCTCAGTGCTACATGTCAAAGTAAGTACATATGTAAAACACAGTACATGTGAGAGTTGACATATATAAATAACTGTGCATAAGAGCCAGTGAATGTGTGAGTGGCTGTATGGATCATTGTGAACTTGTATCCAGGATTGTATAAGTGAGTAAATATGTTTTAGTATATGTTTGAATAAGTAAGGTGTGTATAACTGTATAGTTGAGGAAATGGAGGTGTGATTGATTCTTTGCATGACTGACTAAGTGTCTGAGTAACTCCATGGATGAGTGACAGTCTATGAGTGTCTGTTTACACTGAGTGTATCTAAGGTTATATTAGAGTCTGAAGAGGTTCATCGTATTATCACATGAATGATGTCATCAGTGATGTGATCAGTAATGTCAAATGAGATGTCATCAGTGATGTCATCAGTGATGTCATTTGAGATGTCATCAGTGATGTCATCAGTGATGTCATTTGAGATGTCATCAGTGATGTCATCAGTGATGTCATTTGAGATGTCATCAGTGATGTCATCAGTGATGTCACTGACCATGTCATGAATGATGTAATATGTGACATGATCAGCAGTGGATTGCGGGTGCGCGATATATAGTTAGTGCAACTAACTATATATGGAATTTCAATGGTTTTGTGTGAGTAAAATAAGGTTTTTTAAATGCTAATTCCTAACTATATATGGTCTATAACCTATGGTTTTTTCAGTGAATTTTCAAGGTTTTGTAAATGCTAATTCCTAACTATATATGGTCTATAACCTATGGTTTTTTCAGTGAATTTCAATGGTTTTTTAATAGCAAATATCATAAGCTGTCGAATGTCAAGTACGTGGTAAGTGAAAACATTTTCGTGTTTATGCACACTGATCTGCTTTGAATGGTGCCCCCCCCCCCTCATTTCTATTAGGAGTACTCTCTCTTTGCAGATAGTGAAAGGTAGTTAACGCAGGCCTTTGCCCCCGTTGTAATCCGTCGTGCCTGCTTCTCTCTCCATTTGATTGATTGTTATCCAAGTATTTACTGTTTTAGAATTAGTTCTCTTTGGTTCATTCTCTATTTACAAACAAACACAGAGTCGCAATACTCTGTTTAGTCTTTGCAGATAACGAAAAATCGTGTAAAAAAAAAGAAAAGGAATCGAGCAAAATCAGTAGGCCACTAATGGGATCTCTTTTTGACCTCGCTAAAATAGAAACATTAGGAACAACCCCTCATGACAAATACAAAACTAGTGAGATGAACTGAACTCCACACAATGATGGCTGCAAAACAGCTCGGCTCCGCCACCCACCCCGCCCAAAATAACGATAAAGAGCGGCTGCCATGATTGGTTGCGGAATGGCCACGACGGAGCTACGAAATGATGCTGCTCTCATGCTAACCCCAGCTTCAGTCTGAAACATCCAGAAACACTGTAGACTACCAATTCGATCAGTTCCGGTAGCGCCCCAATGTAACCCGGTAGAGAAGAACTAGCCCTCCCCTCTTTGACTGATGGTTCTTGTTGCCTGTCCCTTCTGTTGTCATTTAACAGAACTATTTAGCCTGCTGAAAGGGGTTGTGTTCCGACCGCTGGTTGGTGGAGACATTTTGACTATATTCTGGACCTGCGTTGTCGCGTAATGCGTCATATGACGCACCGCGTTAGCGCATCCGGAAGTCATCCGGGGCGCGCAGCGCGTAACGTAAGCATAACAAGTCATGTGACTTGTTAATAAAACTTTTCATTGGTTCATTTTACTTTTCTTATTGTAATGATGAAAGGCTTGGTCATATGACCTAAAAATTACGCTTTTCATTACTTCCGAACATTATTTTTTCTTAAATATATGTTATAATGTTCCAGGCTAATGTACTTTCCCGGAAATTTTACAACTGTCCTGCAAGTAAAATATATTCTTTTTTCGAGAAAAAGAGCGTTTCTTCGTCCCATGACGGAGCCGTTGAGCAAAAGAGGGTCGACCTGCTGTCTTAGTCGCCGATACGCCTGAATATGAGATTCTTATCGATCACTTTATGTTGCAGGAATAGAAAACACAACAGCCCTTGACCATTTATCTTTACTGCGTTCCTTCGTATTATACCTTTTACCCTTCATGTAATTGGTCTGCTTTATTTCACTTGCCTTTTAATGATTCTAAAACAGTGACTATTATTAAAAACTTTACCAATGTATATACTACTACCATGTTTTCTTTTAAAAACCTTTATTGTGAAAATTTCATTATACAAATACGAGCCTATAACCACGTGGGCCTGCCACGGAGCAAACTGTAATCGTATATGATGAATAGACATTTACACTGTAGAGGAACGTAACGGGCGGGCCATTAGGTTGCAAGAACTAAGGTGTCTAACAGTTACGGAATCGGTGGACGTACATTTTATAATTAAAATACGACAGGGCCAGTTACAATAAAGTTATCTAGATATACATTTGCGGGCAAGTACCATGGGTGACGTTAATTCGAACTTTCAACAGTACAGTAATCAATAACACATCAGAACTTAATATCAATAGGGATGTCGAAATATTCAATCAATTCTCGTCCCCGCCCGCCATGTGCTTCAAAACTGCATACGTATCTCGTGATTTCAAGGTTCTGCAACCAGTACACAACAAGGAGTTACGAGTCCCATTTATTCCGGCGCCATTTTGGGCGAGGACGGGCAGGTCCAGGATATAGTCAAAATGTCTCTACCAACCATCGACTATGATGATGTTCATATGCTGTATTTATTAGAGTAACACTCATCTGTCCACATGAAATTAATTTGCCACAATCTAAACATGTCATTTTAATCTTTCCAAAGTTCTTTTAAATATTTGGGACCGTTTCCCTTGCCTCTGAAGCTCTCAGTGCCACTTCTTTGATGAATGTACTAGCAGGTCAGGGGTTCTCCTCCAAATCTCTCTTTTATGCAGCACTATAATTAATTGGTGCCACCTCTCCATATGACGATGCATGGTATAGTTACCACAACTATATTTTTTTTCGGTTCCTCTGGAGAGTTCATCGTGGCAGATGAAGCGTGTAACGTACCGGGCATTTACCTTTTTTTGCATGTACAGGAAAGGAAAAAAAAATCGAGCGTCCGAGTTCTAAGGTGTCCCAGGGCCATTTTAGTGGACCAGGCCCAAATCCAAAGAACAGGCCGCCATTTTGAGAGTCCTCTTGCAGCCGCCTGTCGCTGTAGCATCAAGAGCAGCCGAAACTCAGCTGAATGGCAACTGAAACGGTAAAGGGGCGCCCCACTACAGCAGACGAGCCTCCACCTAGGAAGGCCCATTCACGCCGCCTCCCCCCCCCCCCCTTCGGGCACCCCACGCCGTTATTCGGAGCAGTATTGTAGGATGGCCACACCAGTGCGGCAACTTGCTAGACATCACCTCGGTGGTAACCGAATCTCAACGCCTTGTGGTGTCTTCTATTCAGAAAACATTGTTATGCTGCCTTCGACCTATTCGCCGCAAGTGCGCACACAACTCAACTGCATAGCTTGCTAGACACCACCTCGGTGCCATCCGGATCTTGGAATGTCAGCGCCTTTTGGTGTCTTCTCTTCAGAAAATATTGTTGCGCTGCCTTTGGCCCCATTCGCACATCAGTCCGCTACTGACGCCATCTCACAGGCTAATGGGGCGCCCCACGCCGACTTTCAGCATTGTAGGATGACCACACCAGTACAGCAACTTGCTAGACATCACCTCGGTGCCATCCGGATCTCGGCGCCCCACTGCAGATGAAGTGCCTCTCAACTATGAAACCACCACGGTGACATCCGGATCTTGGCGCGTTGTGCTGCCTTCGGCCTATTCGCACATCGGTCCGCTACTGACGCCATCTCACAGGCTAATGGGGCGACCCACGCCGAGTTTCAGCATTGTAGGATGACCACACCAGTACAGCAACTTGCTAGACATCACCTCGGTGCCATCCGAATCTTGGCATCTCAACGCCTAGTGGTATCTTCCATACAGAAAATATTGTTACGCTGCCTTTGGCCCCATTCGCACATCAGTCCGCAACTTAGACATCACCTCGGTGCCATCCGGATCTTGGCATCTCAGCGCCTTGTGGTGTCAGTCAGAAAATATTGTTGCGCTGCCTTTGGCCCCATTCGCACATCAGTCCGCTACTGACACCATCTCACAGGCCAACAGGGCGCCCCACGCCGACTTTTACCATTGTACGATGGCCACACCAGTGCCACAACTTGCTAGACACCACCTCGGTGCCATCCGGATCTTGGCATCTCAGCGCCTTGTGGTGTCTTCAAATCAGAAAATATTGTTGCGCTGCCTTTGGCCCCATTCGCACATCGGTCCGTTACTGACGCCATCTCACAGGCCAACGTGGCGCCCCACGCCGACTTTCAACATTGTAGGATGGCCACAGAAGTGCGACAACTTACTAGACACCACCTCGGTGCCATCCGGATCTTGGCGCGTTGTGCTGCCTTCGGCCTATTCGCACATCGGTCCGCTACTGACGCAAACTCATAGGCCAACGGGGCGCCCCACGACGACTTTCAGCATTGTAGGATGGCCACACCAGTGCGGCAACTTGCTACACACCACCTCGGTGCCATCCGGATCTTGACATCTCAGCGCCTAGTGGTGTCTTCTATTCCGAAAATATTGTTGCGCTGCCTTCGGCCCCATTCACACATCGGTCCGCTACTGACGCCATCTCACAGGCCAACGGGGCGCCCCACGCCGACTTTCAGCATTGTAGGATGGCCACACCAGTGCGGCAACTTACTAGACACCACCTCGGTGCCATCCGGATCTTGGCGCGTTGTGCTGCCTTCGGCCTATTCGCACATCGGTCCGCTACTGACGCAAACTCACAGGCCAACGGGGCGCCCCACGCCGACTTTCAGCATTGTAGGATGGCCACACCAGTGCTGCAACTTGCTGGACACCACCTCGGTGCCATCCGGATCTTGGCGCGTTGTGTTGCCTTCGGCCTATTCGCACATCGGTCCGCTACTGACGCCGCCTCACGTGCCAACGTATTTTCTCCGCATTTTATACCCTATGCCGCATAACAGGTCATGTGACTTGTTTATAAAACTTTTCATTGGTTCATTTTACTTTTGGTTTCCTAATGATGGAAGGCTTGATCATATGACCTAAAAACAACACTTTTCATTGGATGAAAACTTTTTTTTTTTCCCAAACGATGAAAGCCCCACCTTGTTTCTGGATGTTTCAGACTGAAGCTGGCGTCAGCATGAGAGCACCACCATCTCGTAGCTCCGTCGTGGTCATTCCGCGAGCAATCATGGCAGCCGCTCCCCACCAGAAGCCTGCAGGAGTCGGGGCCCCCAAAACTTTTGATGAATTCTCAAGGCGGAGGGGACGCTTTCGAGAATGGGGTCCAAGACCTAGCAGACAAGCGTCCGATTTCCAAGGTGTCCCAGGGCCATTTCAGTGGACCAGGCCCAAAAAGGAAAGAGCCTGCCGCCATTTTGAGAGTCCTGTGACAGCCGCCTATCGCTGCACCGCAAGAGTGGGCGCAACTCAGCTGAATTGCGGCTTTTGACACAGTGGACCAAAAACGGACGGAATGGCAACTGAAACGGTAAAGGGGCGCCCCACTACAACAGATGACACTCCACCTGGAGAGGCCCGTTCACGCCGCCTCCCCCGGGGCGCCCCACGCCGTTATTCGGAGCAGCATTGTAGGATACCAAAACCAGTGCGGCAACTTACTGGACATCACCTTGGTGCCATCGTTCTGCTGCCTTGGAACTATTCGCACAACAGTTTGCTACTGATGACCCACCCCCCGCGACGCCCCACGCCGTTATTTGCTGGGTGGCAACTTACTAGACATCACTTTCGTGTCATCTAGATTTCAGCGCGTTCTGCTGCCTTGGAACTATTGGCACAACAGTTTGCTACTGATGACCCACCCCCCGCGACGCCCCACGCCGGAAATCTGGACGTTGTGCTGCGTTGGGACTATTCGCACAGCCGACCGCTACTTCGTTGTTTTTCCCTAAAAATGTTTATATGTTATTACTATTTTTGTTTTCTTGTATATATTTATAAATTATTAAAGTTTTATAATCTTACTACTTTGTCGGAGTGCTATACATTTTTAATGTGACACATAATTGTAAAAACTTTGATGTACAAAGAGTCATCCCTGGAATCTTCCGCTTCAGGCTCGGTCCCCTCCCCAATCACAATACAGGATGGTTTTCAGATAATAGCAACGCTTCTGCTGTGACGGATCTCATCGAGTGTGGGCCTTGATCTACTATAACTCCTTTGAAGAGGGGTGATTCTTTACAGCTGTGGCCATAAACTACATCTGCAGGGCTAGCTGATACCCTAGGACCAGCCTGGACAATCGGACACAGAGGAAAAGGAGTGTCAGAGGGTGCGGTAGTGAATAGGGCGAAAGGGAGGTGTCGGGCAGGCACAGAGTGTGATTCTCAGGGAAGAGCAGCGCAGATGGGGGGAGGTTTATTACCCATGCATAAGACAGAGAGCGGGGGTGACCACTGCCTGGGGGAGATGCTTGCGAGGGTGGGGAGCCATGCTAAGGATCGACAGCGTGCACAGAGTGGGTCTGGTCAAGGCATCTAAAATGGCTGCCGTGCACGACAAAAGTGTGGCATTTGAAAAAAGACAAGATGTCGCAGACAATGTTTTTCAACACTTCCTGATTTCCTTCGAATCGAACGTTAACAGACGTTGGGGCATATTACCAAAGTTAAGCGATATTTATCCCTAACGATGCTTAGCAACGATTTTTTTACCGTCAGAAATTATCGCAGATAAACCTTGCTATTATCAAGGTTTATCGCAAATACGATAAAAAACGACCGCAATGCATTAATATCGCTGAAAACTCAGCGATATTCATGCATTACCGAGCTAATGCTCTTAGCCATGTTATCCACCTCCCATTGGATAACATGGCTAAGAACTGCTCAGGGCAGCTGTTACTTTTTGGAGATATTCGCGCTTATCTCGAATATTTCCAAAAGTTGATAATAGGAGATAGCGATGTTAGCGACTGTTTCCAGTCGCTAACATCTTGGCATGCCCACTTTGCATGTCATTAGTGATAAATATCACTCACATGCAAAGTGGGGCCCAAGATGGTCGCTATCTCCTACTAGCCGTCGCTAACTGGTGTTAGCAACAGCTAGGTAATACAGATATAATTTTATCTCCGCGAAGCGGAGCGCTGTTACAGATATATATCTTGTTTTTGAACGTTAATTTCTCAAAATGCACTGAAGCACATATATTGAGACCTAGCAAAGGCACATCGGGCTACCAGTCCCTAATATTTTACCAAGTTTCGTGCAAATCCATTCAGCCGTTCGATTATTATTATTATTTATTTTTTTTGCCCCGCGGGGCCCTTTTAAAACCTCCACATCAAACCTAGGGGGTCAGCGAGGATCTACTATGCCCCCTTATGGTCATTTGCCCCTTCGCTTTGGCCTCCTCTTGTCTCTCGATCCTACCGAGAGACAAGATGGCGGCCGCTACGGACTGTTTGGAATGTTTACAGACACCGGAGAGCCAATCAGCTTCGCTTCGCAAAGCTCCGTAACGCGAAAAGTACGCGAAGCGGTGCGCTGTTACAGATATATATCTTTTTTTGAACGTTAGTTTCTCAAAATCCACTGGAGCACATATATTGAGATCTAGCAAAGGCACATCGGGCTACCAGTCCCTACAATTTTGCCAAGTTTCGTGCAAATCCATTCAGCTGTTCGATTATTATTATTTTTATTTTTTTTTGCCCCGCGGGGCCCTTTTAAAACCTCCACATCAAACCTAAACGGTCAGGGAGGATCTACTATGCCCCCTTATGGTCATTTGCCCCTTCGGTTTGGCCTCCGCTTGTCTCTCGATCCTACCGAGAGACAAGATGGCGGCCGCTACGGACTGTTTGGAATGTTTACAGACGCCGGAGAACCAATCAGCTTCGCTTCACAAAGCTCCGTTGCGCGAAAAGTACGCGAACTGGAGCGCTGCCCGGTCCGCTGTTACAGATATATATCTTTTTTTAAACGTTAATTTCTCAAAATCCACTGGAGCACATATATTGAGACCTACAAAAGGCACATCGGGCTACCAGTCTCTACAATTTTGCCAAGTTTCGTGCAAATCCATTCAGCCGTTCGGGCTAAAAGTGAGGCCAACCGCCCTATGGAAAACTCAATGTTAAAAACACGTTTTGGGACCCCCCTTTTTTCTCGACCCCCCCTGGACGAACCCCCCCCCCAATTTTCAGGGGCTGCTCAGAAACAAAATGTGCCATTTTCCTGAAAATTTCAGCCAATTCCGTCCACAAACGCCAAAGTTATTAGACATAGAATTTTCAAAAAACCCATAGAGAAAAAATCCTAACTATATATACCTACTGGCGACCGCCAGTAGGTAATATATATATATATATATATGTATATATATATATATATATATATTAAAGCTCCAAAATCCAAAGGATATTAACTCCAAAAGGAATGCAGCACACGCAGGGGTGGTTCCAACCAAGATGTTTATTGTTGGAACGCTCACAGCAACAAGACGCGTTTCGCCATCGGGCTTCGTCAATTTGTGCAGAGAGCCGAGGCGCCCGTCTGCTTTAAAAACGTCATTCACAATGTAACAATCAAGGAAGGACTAACAAACAGCAATCTACCATGACCGCCATCTTAAGATGGTCAAAATAACATTGCGAAAGGATGGCAAAATGGTTAAAAGATAAAATATATAAATAGAAACCATACGTTTAAATAAACAAGATAAACCATCATTTCAAAGCCGTTGGGAGTCCCTCAGATCAAGCCCTGAATGGGCACAAATGTAGTGAAAAAGTATATTGACACGCAATCGTGTCACAATCAAGTCACAATCAACTCTAATAATCATAATGCTTGAATTGCACAGTCATAAATACGACAAAGGGCAAGTATATATGAAAAAAAGGGTGTCCTGTGCATAAGGGAGCACTCACATGGCAGGCAATTCATCCGAATTAGTTTCATCGGGGGGACCGGCAAGTTCACACGCTGGTTAGTATCTCCTGCCTAACACGTTTCAGAGCCCACCAGCTCCTTTGTCAAAGGCCGCCTGCAGCTTCAACAAATAACTTCCAAGGCACTGACATCATTTAATACATTTTATTTTCCTCCAGTGGAATCAGGTGAGTCTTTTAACAAGGAATGCTGGTATTTGTAGTTGCCAAGGATTGCTTTCACCCCTTCAGTAGAGTTCGTGAAGTTGCAGACATTCATTAATGCATTTAAAACCCTCCAGTGGGTCCCAGAGTGCTGCTTACACAGTCTATTTAAAGCAAGCTGCCATGGCGAAAAAGTCAGAGAAAGGGTTTCTCAACTCTGCGCCCCGCATTTCTTTCTGGGAGGTGCTCTCCTTCACGGTCGGACTGCCATGGAGATTTATGAAAACAAGGTGTCCTGTGCATAAGGGAGCACTTGCATGGCAAGCAATTCATCCGAATTAGTTTCATCGGGGGGGACCAGCAAGTTTGCACGCTAGTTAGTATCTCCTGCCTAAAACGTTTCAGAGCCCCCAGCTCCTTTGTCAAAGGCCGCCTGCAGCTTCAACAAATAACTTCCAGCTTGGGGAGGACTAAGGATTGCACCACAGACTTTATGTCTTCGTTGGTAATGGAGGGTTTGACCCTTGTCAGGTGTTTCAGTGTGTAGAACGCGCTTCTTGCAGAGGCATTAATATGCCTTTTCATGCTCAAGTCCCTGGCAAGTGTGATCCCCAGGGATTTAACAGAATTTGGGATGAACAGTTTGCAGTTTAGTGCTGTGATGTTGTCAAGCCATTTTTCAACAGGAAATGATTTTTTGGGGGTTGGATGAGGAGGAGTTCTGTTTCATTGGGATTGAGTTTGGGATGGTTGCTGGACATCTAGAAATGAAATGTGTAGAGAGTGCTATTGAGGTCCTGGATGTCTTTGGTTGGCGAGATGTTCATGTACAGTTGGGTGTCAGCCGCATTGAGATGATAGGCAATTCCAGCTTGCTTTAGGATCACTGCGTGGGGTTCTATATATAGGTTGAATAGGGCAGGAGACATGATTAACCCTTGAGGGACTCCTTTTGAGACTGGCATTACTTTTGAGGTTGCGTTATTAAGTTTGATTAGCTGTGTGTATTGGTTTAGGAAAGAGGCGAACCACTGAAGCACAGTTGTATTAATGCCTGCATGCTGAGAGAGGGTGTTTAGGAGGATGTCATGGTAGACAGATTGAAGGCGGTCCAGAGGTTCAGGAGTATTAGGAGGCATGCCTGACCATCAACTAAGGATCTGGGCAGATGTCAGTATAGCAGTGGCAGTACTGCAGGCTTTCCTGAATCCTGATTGAAAGGCATTTAAGTATATTTTTAAATATGGGTGTTGAGTTGCACAACCTCTTGACATAATGTCATCAGATGTGTCAGTACAAATCTAGTTACATTCAAAACAATTACAGTGCCGTAAATGAGTAGGCCTACAGAAACACAGGCAGAGAGAGCCTTGAATGTAGTAGCAAAAGGCTTCTTCCGGAGTTTTTTTAGAACAGCATATAAACACAGACCATTCATTATACTGGTGCACATGAGATGAGAGGAGAAAGGAAAGCACACATCATGGCTTTGTTCAGGCATAGTTTTGTTAAGCATTGAAAAAAAAGAAAAAATGGATGCATTTTAGTGCAAAAATGTTCATAACATTAGGGACACAAATCAAATAAATCGATATCAGGGCTTACTAAATTAAACCCATCTTTTTATATAGTGCTTCATATCACACATTTGTTGTTGTTAAGTGCTGTACGGTCAAGTCAGCCTTCCCAGGAGTCAAACTCATGACATGCAGACTGCTTTATTTTCAGAGGCTAATAGTTAACTCTCCGATCATCCCTCCTGCCTGCATCTATGTTTAACTGTTCCCTTACTCTGGCACTTCTTGTGTCACTCAACACCGAACAGGCGCTTAAATGAGTGCACTGGCCATTCTTATGGCTGGATACTTGAGTGAATGGGCCTGGGCCCACGTTTTCACACATGGGTGAAATGTAGCTATACCAGCTCCATGGTGCGGGTTGGAGTTGATAGCTTAACCTTGCATGTCTTCCCCAACGTCTGATGCATGAAGCAGGGATGCCCACATTCCCCACTCCTCCTTGCGCTTTACATGGAGTCCATCGCAGAACTAATTTGGACAGCCACCAGTTGGCGCAATTACAATCAAACAGGCACCATGACACATCTGATGTGGTTCTATTGCAAACAGTACTGGGAAGAGGTACTTAAAGACATTAACGAAATGTTTCATACAGACATACCACCGTGCCTAGCTACGTACTTCTAGGACTGCTAAACTCGCTAACCTACCACATGGGCTCCAGTAAAGGAAAGGCAATCATGATGGATTTCTGCGCAGCTAAACAAACCATCACCTCCAAATGGGGCACAAACTTTGGGAGGTTATTGTAATGGAAAAATTCACTTCATTGCTGGAATCCAGGTTGCTGCAATTTGTTAAGATATAGTGTATATGTATACATTTCCTGGCACATTAATTTCACGACCTCTCTTGTCCAATATACCTACGAATTCTCTGGCTCACCCAAGGCACCAGTAGAGGTGGAGTGGCCTCTTCCTTCTCCATTAACTACTTGTTCCTTCTTTCACATTATCCACCTACCCACTGCTTCCCTAGTCTTTCGCTTCTTTCGTTCTTCTTTCTTACTGTCCCTAGTTCCACTTCACCGGACACTGGATGTAGGTGAGTGTAAGTGTTATTTCTCAGAAATAACAAAAAAGATTTGAACCTAAAATGGGACTATCACTCATATGTGTGCCCCAAGAAGTACCAATCTTTGGAGAGCCAGGTTGCAGCCTTAGCCAACCGCATTCGGAATGTTTGATTGGTGGGAATATCAAAGACATCAGTAGCACTCACTGAGCCCTAGACTTGCCATGTGGGATGGGGAATTATTGCTTTAGGGTTAGGGTTCATCTGTGAAGTAACAAAAATGACTGGAAAGGCTTGATACTAAATTCCAACAGTTTTTGGCATTAACATGAGTGAACTTAGGATCTCGGCGGGGGGCAAGATGGCGGCCGCTACTGTGGCTGAGTGCGTAGCTTGCGGACTGCTCTCCTCGTGGTTTTCCTACCTGTGATCTTAATCGCATCCAACATGGACACGGCTTGCTGAAATCCTTTGTGCACGGCTCTGATGCTCTGGTGGCTCCTCCGTGGTCTCCGGGGTGTAAACGCCAACTCCAGCTCCGGCGTAGAGGACCGTTCTTTGCGAGGCGTGGTGCAGCTGCTGCTTCCCGGCATCCTCGCAGCGGAGTGAGAGAAGGCAGCGTAGTGTGCGGGGCTGTTGGCGCCTTGATCGCAGGAGCATTTACGGCGGGAGCGGCTCCAAGTAGGAAATCGATGGCCCGAAGGGGAGCACAAGAGGTGGTAAGGCCTGTCGGGCTGCTGCAATCACCAGGGCTGTGGAGGTGCCTAATACGGGGGCAGTTACAGCGGCGGCGGTCCCCCTGCAGGTGGCTAACAGAGTTGGTGGAGTAGGAGGGGAAAGAGCGGGATCTACAGAGGAACAGTCTCGGGACGCTCTGGGCAAGGGCAAGGGTACAGATTCTTGAGCTCCGGTCGTGGAGAAGAACACAGTGCAAGGCGGCAGAAATCGGCAGCAAGGCACCCCCAAAAGGAATGTACCATGCCTGCTACTTTTCAAAAGAAACCAGCAGCCAAAGGTAAGCCAGTTAATCAGCCCCTACAGCTAGCACCAGACCCAGGTCAAACAGGATTACTTTAGAAGCCATCCCAGAGTCATTGAATGATTATCCAACTACTCTAGAAGTCATTTTCACATCGTCAGACATCATCAAGCTCTTGAGGTCATCAGCAGACCTTAGGAAAGTGAACCTGATGATTTGAGGATGAGTTGAAAATGAGTATCTGATGACGCCACAAGGTGTGATTGTTTCTTATAATCAGAGGATTAGCAGTCGATGACGTCTCAAGATGAGATGGTTCCTGATGATTTCAGGATGCTTTTAAGATGACTATCTGTTTACTTCAGAGGCACTCACCAAATTAAACTGGCCCTGATGGTTTGAGGAGGGCTTGCTTATTACTTGAAGAGCCTTTCTCGCCTTAATAATAATTTAAGAATTACTTGTTGATTAGTGAACAATGAACGCCGTTTAGCTAATGCACAAGTTTTCATTTACATACAAATAAATGTTGCTTCATACTAATGGGGTCTTCACGCACCAGGAAGTAGAGTGTAGTATGCTGCCTTACTGAAATTGAGTATTTATTAAACATTGTACATTTATGACAACTCAATGTTTCTCAGTATACTTTTACGTTTAAAAGATAACAAATAATATGATTTACCACAATTCAGCATATAAAAGAGATATATTTATTTGAACTGTAAAGACACCGTATTTTAATGTAACATGATATTTGTTGTATGCTGACACAAAATATTTTCTAATTGTGCTCATGCACCAGCTTTTACAGCCCGAGCCAACCCGTAACTCTGGTCAGCCAAGGTTTCAGATTGCTATGTGTGACATTTTTACAATTTCAGTGTAATTAAGAGTGACATATCAATGACAATGACTATGAGTGGCACTTTCTTATTAGTAAAATCAAGCAATGAAGATGAGGGAAATATTTATATAAATATAATTACACGCATTTGATCAACATAACCCCTAAAAGAATTTAAAAGTGTTGCAAAGCACCAGAAATGGAGGGGCCCTAACCTCCACTTGTGTGTCAAGGTCAGTAGGTCGAACATAGGCGTCGGTCTTCCTGTAATTTAACTCGGCCAGAGCGCCACCGGCAGCAGCAAATCCTTTGGGGCCTGCTTTGTCGAGGAAATTACCAGAATGTTAAAAGAAACTATTTAATTGGTACATGGAAACTGAGATTCTGGTACCAGTGTTGTCTGTGCAGCTGCATGCATCTGGTTGCGGAAGCCTGCCTCCGGGCACTCGACATGGCTGGACTTCAATGTCTTACCCAGACCACAAGTAGAAATGCAGCAATTTTAAACTCCCATAGAAATTAATTACGCTGCTGATTAGAGATTGGGTGGAAAAATACAATCTCATTTGAGCTGGAGGAACTGCTAAATTCAGCACAGAATGGGTGAAATTATGCCCATTTGATTTGATATACTAGTACCTGAAAAACTTACGTCCGCCCGTGGCCGCGCTGAAAGTAATTTTTGAACTTGCACCACTGATGTTACAGCGCGATAGCGCTATTCAATGAAAGCACATAGCTGCCAAGGTTTCAGATTACTACGAGTGACATTTTCATATTTTCAGTGAAATTTTGAGTGACATTTCAATGAGTACGAGTGAATATTTACACGATGTTCAGCGCTGCTGGCTCAGGAGTGCAACTTGGCTGCGGTTAAGTGAAAGTGGACAATAACTCCAGCTAGGTAAAATACTGTATGGATGACAGACATCGCCGCAGAGTTAGCTCAGGGAGCTGCAGAGCTGGTCTCTTTATTGCACTGAAAACTGGATTAAGATACTCCTATGGAGAGAGAGAGGGGCGGTGGTTTAGGGCGAGTCCTTCGGCATCGCAGATAGTGAGAATGGAAGCCCAAAGGTGAGGGCAGAGGTTACAAGAAACTGACGGGACACTCCATATACAGTGTCACCAGCTTGCATAACGGCTGCTGGCCCACAATATGAAGCGTGATCCCATCGGTGAAACACAGCGCACATCCGGTAGTGCCAAAAGTTACTTCAGTATTCGGTGCCGTTTGCGGAGCATTATAATGATCAGCCGATCGCCCGGTTGTTTTGAAAGGGAAGGCTATGGTTATTCCTCCTTTTATGTTTTAATTTCTGCCAGCTTTTAGAATTACGTCGCTACGGGGAAGGATTTTGCCAGTAATCGGAAGCCGCATGTATTTTTTTTTCTCAGCCACCCAATAATGTTTTCATTATAGCAGCACTGCACGCTGCAATCGGAAACTGCAGCCCTGAATATCATGAGGATACCCTAGACTTCCATGGGAGCAGCTTCTTCATATTGTCACTTGCAGCATATGGCAGGCGGTTCGTCCGCAGCAAATGGGCAGTGGGGTCTTGAATCTGGTTACTGTCATGTATGGGCTTTGGAAGTGGCTGCTGCGGGATCGGACATATGAAACACACGCACATGCACGTTTTATTCTTCCCTTTCAGAAGCATCGCAATGGCAGGCAGAGAGAGGGTGCGATGCAAGTGTTGTGCACTAGCCTCTCAGGTTGCTGGCAGTACACAACAACCCTCCCCCCCCCCCCCCAACCCACCCCACTGTGTGGCAGCCCAGGCTGAAACAGCTTCCCGGGCACATACAGCTGCCCCCCCCATTACTTCACGGGTCTTTAAAAGACCATTCGCTTGTTAATGGGGCTTTCTTGGTTTTTCACCCCTTCTAGAGCCCCTGCATGGCCACTCTGACTATGGCCCGAAGAATTAGCACGTTACACAATACCTAGCTCTGTCAGCTGAAACACAGTTGTCATTGCCAGTGCTTGATGACTACACACCCGTAATACCGATTTGTAGTCCTTTCTCTATTTCCTGAACTACACAGTAGTGCCTCCTCTGCATCGGACGGAAGCGGAAGTTGAGGCGCAGGCTGCAGGAACCGACTGGCTCAGTGGGAGCAGAGAAAGTTCTTCTTCGTCACCGTGTACAGATTCGGGGAGACCGTACTGGAGAGGCAAAGAAGAGATATTTCCTCTGTTTTTTCGGTATTTTAGCTGTGGGGCAGGGGGAAGAGGCAGCAAGTACGATGGGTTAGATTTTTGCCACCTCTTCTCGCACTTTGGGTTCCTCGGAAAACGCTGCCCTTTGTCCTTCAAATGGCGGGAACCCGCTACTCTTTAATATTCGGCGATACAATGTAGCGCTTTGTTTGGGAGCGGTGGTGGAAGCAGGAGTCCACTGCTCCTCTGTGCTTTCATTACTTTGTCGATCTTCAAAATGTGCGAATGGAACCAGGAATAGATTGCATGGATGTGCTTGGCACTTTAAGACACTGCAGCAAATGTGTGTGTGTGTGTGTGTGGGGGGGGGGGTGGCAGGTAATGTTTGTTCACATCTCAACACAACCGTGGAGCAGACTCAGGTGGGTTATAGTTTTGTGCTTAATTATTTCTAAGGTGCACGTGGAAGCCTGTCCGAATGACTTCATTTTGAAAGAGATGGCAGTAGAATTATGTGTTTTCTAGCCTAATCATGTAATATAACTCTTTCAATATTCAGAACCCGATCTCCACCAAAGTTTGATCCCGATGGCATTACTGGCACTTTATTATCTCGCATCAGGCGCAACTATGGTGATGCTACAGAAATATATTTTAAATTCAGCAGACCTTAACCCACTTAAATAATTACTATTGCGTGTATTGGACAGCACAACTAGCCACTATTGCAGCATGCCAAGTATGCTACTACCGTGTCATCCCTCAACCATACATCTGTTTAATAATGCATAGCTAAATTGTTCCTACACTCAGCTTTTCTTTCTCACCTCTCTTCTATCCTTCTCCCCCTCATGCTCCTCTCTGTTTCCGAGTTTCCCCTTTCTCTCTGTTGTCCCTATTCTCACTGCTTTTCATTTTTCAGTTTCACGTCTTTTCCTCATTCTCTCTATTCACGCTCTTTCCTCTAGGACTGCTCTTCTTCGTTGCCTCTCACTCATTTCTTCTTCTCTTTTCACTTTCACCATGTTCCACTCCAATCTTGTACTCCCTATCTCTGCTTTCCCAAGTTCTCTTCAAATTCTTTGTGTGCCTTTGCATCAATCTCTTCTCCATTTACATTCTTCCTTTTGTTTTTCCTTCTTGCACATCTTTCATGACTTCCATCTGTCTGCTTCCTTCCTTTGCCACTCTTCCTTCCTACCCCCACATCAGAAAGTTTACACGTTGCAATACATGCCTGATACATTAATACAATGATAGTTCATGCACTGTATTGTATTGTAATTGATTTATATAGCGATTATTACCCCTGATAAGGCATCTAAGCGCTTTTTCGACGAAGGGAGAGACTGCGGTAAGAGTGGAGCGAGTGATCTCAACTTAGCAGAATTACTGGCACTAGAGAGCAGTAACTGATTAGGGAATGGGCAAAAGTAGCACATAGCCAGTGATGTAGTTGACAGAGGGATGAAAGGGGTATGTGACAGGATGGCCTATAGAATCATTAAAGTCATGACAATTGTTTGTGGGCCTTATGATTATTTGTAGAAAAAAAGGTTTCTGGCTGCAATTAAAATACTCTCCACCTCCCACACTTTTCAAAACAAAGTTAAAGCAGTGTTTCGAAAGAAGAAAAGGCTTCCATTACAAAATTCAAATATGTTGTCCGAAGAGACCAGGTGCTGCTGGATGTTGGAGAGCACAGGTAAAACGGTGGCTAGAAGACATGTCCTGTGTCTTTTCAGGGTAAGTGTCATTCGGCTGGGCCTTGACTGTGAATGAGAACTCCAGTGTCGCCATACCTTTTTCGGTAGCCTTTAGACATGCAAGGTTGTTGCTTTCTTCAATACCTTCTCTATGCTTCTTTCCATTACACATCAAGAAGCTCCACTGCAAAGTATCTATTACCTGGGCTAACTCACTAGTGCCAGCAGCCAGATTCACTGACTATCTTACCTGGTCCTACGATGGATGGTATATCTTCACGTTTCTGACACAGTAACATGTCCTCCAGATGCAGACTCTAAGACAGCTGTCAGTTCCACGTAATAATCAAGTATGCAAAAAGTGATAGATGGAATGCTTAAATTAATCTCAGCCACTGGTAATTACTCGGGCCGCACCCCAATCCATCTTCCTTTTCCACACCATTGCACCTCAGGTCCAGCGATATGCAAATCAGTCTTGACCCTGTACTAGTGGGAACAGTTGAGCCTGAACTACCAAGCCAGGGCCCCCCCTTAACCGGAACACAAGCAACCCAGGACCGGTTTTGTCCAAGTTAGGGTTCTTCGGCCAGGTATTGCAGAATGTCTGGACGACACAGTGAAGTACACAAAAAAAGTGATGGATGAAATGCTTAAATTAATCTCAGCCAATCGGGGCGAAAACAGTTATTTCACTTTATTCCATAGCATTTTGCATTCGGTTTCCAGTCCTCTTCGATCTTATGTCTTGCAGTCCTGAGTTGCTTCCACTGAACTAATTAGACTATTACACCATGTATCAAAAATGTGTAGTTTAGAAGCTCAGGATTGAGAAAGTGTCCATAATGATGGGGAGTGAGATTATTGCCCCTTATTCCTAAAACGACTCCTATGCCTATTAACACCACTCACATCTTCCCTTGTCACTTTGCTAAGCCTTTGATATATATCTCGGGCCACTAAGCTTCTTAACACTGATTAGTACTGGTATCACTCAGTAACTCTTAAGATGGTCTGACTACAACATCCAGTCAACACCACCCTTTCCCCTACACCATTTAGCCACACATTTTTGTTACACCAGAAGCATTTACCATACCCACTTACATCACCCCTCACTCACCATTCCCAGAATTTACTAGGCTTCACTTGCACACACCACTAGATCAAGATTTGTACAATCGCGACACTGCTCACTCTCACCATTTAAATAGTCACTGACTGACTCACTCTCACTGACTGACTGACTCACTCTCACTGACTCACTCACTCACTCACTCTCACTGACTGACTGACTCACTCACTCTCACTGACTGACTGACTCACTCACACTGACTGACTCACTCACTCACTCACTGACTGACTGACTGACTGACTCACTCACTCTCACTGACTGACTCACTCACTCTCACTGACTGACTCACTCACTGACTCACTCACTCTCACTGACTGACTCACTCACTCTCACTGACTGACTGACTCACTCACTCTCACTGACTGACTGACTGACTCACTCTCACTGACTGACTGACTCACTCACTCTCACTGACTGACTGACTCACTCTCACTGACTGACTGACTCACTCACTCTCACTGATTGACTCACTCACTCTCACTGACTGACTCACTCACTCTCACTGACTGACTCACTCACTCTCACTGACTGACTCACTCACTCTCACTGACTGACTCACTCACTCTCACTGACTCACTCACTCTCACTGACTGACTCACTCACTCTCACTGACTGACTGACTCACTCTCACTGACTGACTCACTCTCACTGACTGACTCACTCACTCACTCTCACTGACTGACTCACTCTCACTGACTGACTCACTCTCACTGACTGACTCACTCACTCTCACTGACTCACTCACTCTCACTGACTGACTCACTCTCACTGACTGACTCACTCACTCTCACTGACTGACTCACTCACTCTCACTGATCTCCATGACTGACTCACTCACTGACTCACTCACTCTCACTGACTGACTCACTCACTCTCACTGACTGACTGACTCACTCACTCTCACTGACTGACTGACTCACTCACTCTCACTGACTGACTGACTCACTCACTCTCACTGACTGACTGACTCACTCTCACTGACTGACTGACTCACTCACTCTCACTGATTGACTCACTCACTCTCACTGACTGACTCACTCACTCTCACTGACTGACTCACTCACTCTCACTGACTCACTCACTCTCACTGACTGACTCACTCACTCTCACTGACTGACTCACTCACTCTCACTGACTGACTCACTCACTCTCACTGACTCACTCACTCACTCTCACTGACTGACTCACTCACTCTCACTGACTCACTCACTCACTCTCACTGACTCTCTCACTGACTCACTCACTCACTCTCACTGACTCACTCTCACTGACTCACTCACTCACTCTCACTGACTCACTCACTCACTCTCACTGACTCACTCACTCACTCTCACTGACTGACTCACTCACTCTCACTGACTCACTCTCACTGACTCACTCTCACTGACTCGCTCACTCGCTGACTCACTCTCACTGACTGACTGACTCACTCTCACTGACTGACTGACTCACTGACTCACTCACTCACTGACTGACTCACTCACTCTCACTGACTGACTCACTCACTCTCACTGACTGACTCACTCACTCTCACTGACTGACTCACTCACTCTCACTGACTGACTCACTCACTCTCACTGACTGACTCACTCACTCTCACTGACTGACTCACTCACTCTCACTGACTGACTCACTCTCACTGACTGACTCACTCACTCTGACTGACTCACTCACTCTCACTGACTGACTCACTCACTCTCACTGACTGACTCACTCACTCTCACTGACTGACTCACTCACTCTCACTGACTGACTCACTCACTCTCACTGACTGACTCACTCACTCTCACTGACTGACTCACTCACTCTCACTGACTGACTCACTCACTCTCACTGACTGACTCACTCACTCTCACTGACTGACTCACTCACTCTCACTGACTGACTCACTCACTCTCACTGACTGACTCACTCACTCTCACTGACTGACTCACTCTCACTGACTGACTCACTCTCACTGACTGACTCACTCTCACTGACTCACTCTCACTGACTCACTCTCACTGACTCACTCTCACTGACTCACTCTCACTGACTGACTCACTCTCACTGACTGACTCACTCTCACTGACTGACTCACTCTCACTGACTGACTCACTCTCACTGACTGACTCACTCTCACTGACTGACTCACTCTCACTGACTGACTCACTCTCACTGACTGACTCACTCTCACTGACTGACTCACTCACTCACTCTCACTGACTGACTCACTCACTCACTCTCACTGACTGACTCACTCACTCACTCTCACTGACTGACTCACTCACTCTCACTGACTCACTCACTCTCACTGACTCACTCACTCTCACTGACTCACTCACTCACTCTCACTGACTCACTCACTCACTCTCACTGACTCACTCACTCACTCTCACTGACTCGCTGACTCACTCTCACTGACTCGCTGACTCACTCTGACTGACTGACTGACTGACTCACTGACTGACTCACTCACTCTCACTGACTGACTCACTCACTCTCACTGACTCACTCACTCTCACTGACTGACTCACTCACTCTCACTGACTGACTCACTCACTCTCACTGACTGACTCACTCTCACTGACTGACTCACTCACTCACTCTCACTGACTGACTCACTCACTCACTCTCACTGACTGACTCACTCACTCTCACTGACTCACTCACTCACTCTCACTGACTCGCTGACTCACTCTCACTGACTCGCTGACTCACTCTGACTGACTGACTGACTGACTCACTGACTGACTCACTCACTCTCACTGACTGACTCACTCACTCTCACTGACTGACTCACTCACTCTCACTGACTCACTCACTCACTCTCACTGACTCACTCCCTCTCACTGACTGACTCACTCCCTCTCACTGACTGACTCACTCACTCTCACTGACTGACTCACTCTCACTGACTGACTCACTCACTCACTCTCACTGACTGACTCACTCTCACTGACTGACTCACTCTCACTGACTGACTCACTCACTCTCACTGACTCACTCACTCTCACTGACTGACTCACTCACTCTCACTGACTGACTCACTCACTCTCACTGACTCACTCACTCACTCACTCTCACTGACTGACTCACTCACTCACTCTCACTGACTGACTCACTCACTCTCACTGACTCACTCACTCTCACTGACTCACTCACTCTCACTGACTCACTCACTCTCACTGACTCACTCACTCTCACTGACTCACTCACTCACTCTCACTGACTCGCTGACTCACTCTCACTGACTCGCTGACTCACTCTGACTGACTGACTGACTGACTCACTGACTGACTCACTCACTCTCACTGACTGACTCACTCACTCTCACTGACTCACTCACTCTCACTGACTGACTCACTCACTCTCACTGACTGACTCACTCACTCTCACTGACTGACTCACTCTCACTGACTGACTCACTCACTCACTCTCACTGACTGACTCACTCTCACTGACTGACTCACTCACTCTCACTGACTCACTCACTCTCACTGACTGACTCACTCACTCTCACTGACTCACTCACTCTCACTGACTCACTCACTCTCACTGACTCACTCACTCTCACTGACTCACTCACTCTCACTGACTCACTCACTCACTCTCACTGACTCGCTCACTCTCACTGACTCACTGACTCACTCTCACTGACTCGCTGACTCACTCTCACTGACTCGCTGACTCACTCTGACTGACTGACTGACTGACTCACTCACTCTCACTGACTGACTCACTCACTCTCACTGACTGACTCACTCACTCTCACTGACTGACTCACTCACTCTCACTGACTGACTCACTCACTCTCACTGACTCACTCACTCTCACTGACTCACTCACTCTCACTGACTGACTCACTCTCACTGACTGACTCACTCTCACTGACTGACTCACTCTCACTGACTGACTCACTCTCACTGACTGACTGACTCACTCTCACTGACTGACTGACTCACTCTCACTGACTGACTGACTCACTCTCACTGACTGACTGACTCACTCTCACTGACTGACTGACTCACTCTCACTGACTGACTCACTCACTCTCACTGACTGACTCACTCACTCTCACTGACTGACTCACTCACTCTCACTGACTGACTCACTCACTCTCACTGACTGACTCACTCACTCTCACTGACTGACTCACTCACTCTCACTGACTGACTCACTCACTCTCACTGACTGACTCACTCACTCTCACTGACTGACTCACTCACTCTCACTGACTGACTCACTCACTCTCACTGACTGACTCACTCACTCTCACTGACTGACTCACTCTCACTGACTCTCTCACTCTCACTGACTCTCTCACTCACTCTCACTGACTCACTCTCTCTCACTGACTGACTCACTCTCACACTCTCTCACTCACTGACATACTCTCTCACTGACTGATTGGCTCTCTCTCGCTGACTGACTCTCCCACTCTCTCTCACTGACGGATGGACTCACTCTCACTGACTCTCCCACTCTCTCTCACTGACTGACTCATTCATTCACTCTGACTGACTGACTCATTCATTCACTCTCACTGACTGATTCATTCACTCTCACTGACTGACTCATTCATTCACTCTCACTGACTGACTCATTCATTCACTCTCACTGACTGACTCATTCATTCACTCTCACTGACTGACTCATTCATTCACTCTCACTGACTGACTCATTCATTCACTCTCACTGACTGACTCATTCATTCACTCTCACTGACTGACTCATTCATTCACTCTCACTGACTGATTCATTCACTCTCACTGACTGATTCATTCACTCTCACTGACTGACTCATTCATTCACTCTCACTGACTCATTCATTCACTCTCACTGACTCATTCATTCACTCTCACTGACTGACTCATTCATTCACTCTCACTGACTGACTCATTCATTCACTCTCACTGACTGACTCATTCATTCACTCTCACTGACTGACTCATTCATTCACTCTCACTGACTGACTCATTCATTCACTCTCACTGACTGACTCATTCATTCACTCTCACTGACTGACTCATTCATTCACTCTCACTGACTGACTCTCCCACTCTCTCACTGACTGACTCTCCCACTCTTTCACTGACTGACTCTCCCACTCTTTCACTGACTGACTCTCCCACTCTTTCACTGACTGACTCTCCCACTCTTTCACTGACTGACTCTCCCACTCTCTCACTGACTGACTCTCCCACTCTCACTGACTGACTCACTCACTCCCACTGACAGATTCTTACTGACAGACTCTCTCATTCTCATTGATTGACTTAACTCTCTCTGACTGACTCACTCTCTCTGACTGACTCACTCACTCTGACTGACTCTCACTCTCACTGACTGACTCACTCACTCTCACTCTCACTGACTGACTCACTCACTCTGACTGACTCACTCACACTGACTGACTCACTCACACTGACTGACTCACTCACACTGACTGACTCACTCACACTGACTGACTCACTCACTCTGACTGACTCACTCACTCTGACTCACTCACTCACTCTGACTGACTCACTCACTCTGACTGACTCACTCACTCTGACTGACTCACTCACTCTGATTGACTCACTCACTCTGATTGACTCACTCACTCTGATTGACTCACTCACTCTGATTGACTCACTCACTCTGATTGACTCACTCACTCTGATTGACTCACTCACTCTGATTGACTCACTCACTCTGATTGACTCACTCACTCTGATTGACTCACTCACTCTGATTGACTCACTCACTCTGATTGACTCACTCTCACTGACTGACTCACTCTCACTGACTGACTCACTCTCACTGACTGATTGACCCTCTCTCAGTGACCGACTCTCGCTAAAAGACTGACTCACTCCCACTGACTGATTGACCCTCTCTCAGTGACCGACTCTCGCTAAAAGACTGACTCACTCTCACTGACTGACTATCTCACTGACTCACTCTCTTTCACTCACTGACTCACTCTCACTGGCTGACTCTCACTCTCACTGGCTGACTCTCACTCTCACTGGCTGACTCTCACTCTCACTGGCTGACTCTCACTCTCACTGGCTGACTCTCACTCTCACTGGCTGACTCTCACTCTCACTGGCTCACTCTCACTGACTGTCTCACTCTCACTGACTGTCTCTCTCACTCACTGACTGTCTCTCTCACTCACTGACTGTCTCTCTCACTCACTGACTGACTCTCTCACTGACTGACTCTCTCACTGACTGACTCTCTCACTGACTGACTCTCTCACTGACTGACTCTCTCTCACTGACTGACTCTCTCTCACTGACTGACTCTCTCTCACTGACTGACTGACTGACCATCACCCTCCTGTTATTTATGCCCCCCATAACAAAAAACCCCACAACAAGCAAACATTGGGACAGGCAGATACAACTTGCCAGCATTGAAAGGAAAAAAAAACTCAAGACTTTTTTAACGCTTTTTTAATATGGTAGTTCAGTTGTACATAATGCTTTTTTGGTCATATCTAAGGTAACAAAAATGCTTCTCACACTTCTTTATTATAACCTTTCAGCATGCTGCAGACTTCCATAGAGCACAGCTTAAAGACATAGGTAAAGTCAATATCTCTGGCTAAACACTTATAAGTTCCCAAAGGCGAGACCTATTGGCTATGCCAATGCTTGTTATTATTTAGTTGTGTAAACCAGATGCTTTAGCCTTAGAGAATGTTTGTGGCATTTCCTATTCATGCCTCCAGTACTTTTCTTTACACTTCGTAGGCATTATGTGATTGATTTTTTTAAGCTATTTGGTCATTATGATCATATTCTAAATGTTGTAATAAACAATGGATGTTAAAAATAAAGTTAATACATAAGAACTATGCTATATTTTACTACTAAAGAGGCAGTCACAATTGCAGTTACCTTGCATTTGAAAGGGACTTGATTTAAATAGTGCAGCAGGTGCAGTGGTACCAGGGCCAAAAGTTGTCATAACTCCACTAAACACCAAATATTGCTATATTTTATTACTAAACAGGAAGTCGCACGTGCAGTTATCTAGCAAGCACTATGGCCGTGATTTCAATAGTGCAGCAGGTGCAATGGCATCAGGACCAAAAGCTCCAGGCACCCTACTAAACACCAAGTATTGCTATATGTTATTCCTAAACAGGTAACCACAAGTGCAGTTAGCTTGCAGGCAATAGGGTCATCATTTCAATGGTGCAGCAGGTGCAGTGTCACCGGGTTCCAAAGCTCTAGGAACACCTCTAAACACCAAATATTGTAATATTTTACTACTAAACAGGCAGTCATAAGTGCAGCTACCTTACCGACAATAGGGTCATGATTTGAATGGTGCAGCAAGTTCAGTGGTACCAGGGCCAAAAGTTGTCATAACTCCACTAAACACCAAATATTGCTATCTTTTATTACTAAACAGGAAGTCACACGTGCAGTTATCTAGCAAGCACTATGGCCGTGATTTCAATAGTGCAGCAGGTGCAATGGCATCAGGACCAAAAGCTCCAGGCACCCTACTAAACACCAAGTGTTGCTATATGTTATTCCTAAACAGGCAACCACAAGTGCAGTTAGCTTGCAGGCAATAGGGTCATCATTTCAATGGTGCAGCAGGTGCAGTGACACCGGGTTCCAAAGCTCTAGGAACACCTCTAAACACCAAATATTGTAATATTTTACTACTAAACAGGCAGTCATAAGTGCAGCTACCTTACCAACAATAGGGTCATGATTTGAATGGTGCAGCAAGTTCAGTGGCACCAGGGCTAAAAGTTGTCAGAGCTCCACAAACATCAAATATTACTGTTTAACTACTCTGCTCTACACCTCTGCAATCTACCCTGCACCACTCTTCTCTAAAACAATCTACTTTACACCACTGCAATCTACTCTGCACTCTACATCGCTCTACTCTGCGCCAATGCACTCTACACCACTCTACTTAACCAGTTCACTCTACGCCAGTCTACTCTGCACCACTGTTTTTTACACTGCCTCAATCTAGGCTACTGCACTTTAACACACTATAAGCTTTGATACTCCACTCGGTGGTGCTCTATTCCATAAACCTCTACTCAACTCTTTGCCACTCCACTCTACAACACTACTACATGCTTTGTCACTCTTCAATACTACTCAACAACGCTCTACCTAACCCCCTCCATGCCACTTTAGTCCACTCTATTCTACAATATACTACTCCGCTCTACTCCATGCGGTTCCAGTCACCTTCTAAAGTTATCCTTGGATCATCCACGAGTAAGGCAGCCTCATTCTGAAGTCATCACAAAATGATTCTGTAATAATACAGCCCCATCCTGAAATCATCATGGGATCATTCTGGAGTAGTACAAGGTCATCACATGTTTTCCACTGAAGTAATCAGGGACCCATCCTGGAGTAATCCACCCTAATCAGCATGGGATCATCCGGCAGTAGTTCAAGCTCATCACATCTTTTCCACTAAAGTAATCGGGCCTTAATCCTGGAGTAGTTTCTCTGATGACTCTAGATAAAGTCATCCCATTTAAATATTCTGCCCTGTGGGCAGACTTCAGGATGGCTTCGGATGACATCCCCAGTTAATTGCAGGAATCGCCTGGCTGAAGTCATCGAATCACTCCAGGATGATCTTCCTGTTTGACTTGGGGAGGCAGATGGTAATAATGCTACAGCGGCACAAGTGGTATCTACTGCGGAAGGTGCGGGGGCTAATATCATGGTGCCCGTGGTGGGGACATTAAATGGAGAAACCCCACTGTCTATGTGTAATACAGAGAAAACAGAGAGCAGCGGGAATTCTGTGATTGATAGACTAAACGATGCTGAGTCTGCTGGCTCAGGTGGGAAATTCAACTCCATGTCAGACCTCTCAAATATATCAGAAAATGACAATGACAATGACACTGGGAGTATGGTTGGTGATTGGGGGGATGAAATGGAATCACGCCCGGATGACGATGAACCCTTGGAGCACTCTATGAACCAAGAGACTGTTAGAAAGGCACAAGATCCTGGTAATCCCCTCTCTCAAGAGACTGATTCCTGTAGGCCAGCTTACCTGGGACGGCTCCCCTTCTCCTCAGTCTGACCATGTGGGAATGAATGCTAGCATATCTGGGGTGCTGGACCGGGGAAATGATGCTGAATACCATCTACAAAGTGATTATGGCCCATCTGGAAGAAACGAAGGCTGAAGGTCTCCGTACGCAGGGGGCGGTCCGCAAATTACAAAATACCGTCCGCCGGATAGCAAAATCATGTGTGGAAATAACAAAGCGGATTGTGGAGGCATAAGAGCGGATCTCGGGGGTGGAAGATCTATTGGCACAGCAGCAGTCGACTATTGTAGATCTACAAAATACTAAAGAGGATATAGATTGGAAGCTAACGGACCTCGAAAATAGGTCAAGACGGAACAATCTCCGCGTTTTGGGGGTTCCCGAGAATAAGGAAGGGCAAGACGCCAGACTATTCATTAGCGAAATGTTTAAAGAGGCCATCGCTGATTTAAAAGGCTGGAACTGGGAGACTGAGATTATCAGGGCCCATCGATTCCCATTTGTACAGCGCGTGAGAAAGGGTGGGCCTGGGAGACAGGCTGTGGATAGGCCTAGGGCAATTTTAATTTGCTTAAACAATTATCTGCTGCGTGAAGCTCTTTATGACCTGGCTAGGCCAGATAGGCGTCGGTCTGGTAAGGGGTACGAATTATTTGTGCTCCCCGATTTCTGCCAGGCTACAGTACAACAAAGGTGGACTGCGGCAGCTGATATCAGTTTTTCAGGCCAAAGGCTGTCAGGCTTTTCTTTTAAATCCTGCCAAGTTGAAAGTAATCTATAAAGAAAAAACTCAGTATTTCCTGTCAGAGATCGTTGCACAGGATTTTCTGAAAACAATGTGAAGCCTATAGTATATTTTCTTCTGTTTGTTAGCACTGTCTGTTATTGTAGGGGCTTTTTCTTTGGCTTTCGCTTTTTTTTTGGGCGATCCTTTCGGGACATCAAAAACAGGTGTATATTGTAGAAATGGGATGCAAGCGGCATATATGATTTAGTCTGCGATTCACAAGATCGTACATAAGTTTCAGTGAATACAAAAGTGGTGCAAATTGCATAATTATTTATTTTTTGTCTTGCAATTCAGCATTTGGTCTTAAGATGTGCCACGGACGGGAGTAAAGCTGAAAGGATGATTGATGATGCGGTGGGTGGATCACGGGTGGGGCCTACAGGGAGGGGGCAGTCCACAACTACTCTCCATCACTGAGGACATGGTCCTTACGACCACATTTGGGTGGAGGGGAAATGGGGGGGAGGGGGAGAGGGTGGGGAGGGGGCAAGAGGGTGCGGGGCGGGAATGGGCTAGGTGGAAAAAAAGAAAATAATCCATGATGATACTATCCTGCTGTGTTTGAAACTGGGGGGCTCTTGGCACATATGTTATAAGGTTAAACACATAGGGGATACAGAAGTGGGGTAGAGGTATTCGGCTTGGCTCTCTGAATGTCAGGGGCTTGAATCATCTTAATAAAAGACAGCGGGTCGCAAGTGAGTTGCAGGTGCTGCAGTGTGACTTGATATGTCTGCAGGAAACCCATATAAGTTGGGCTAAAAGGAAGTTACTTTCGGAGTTGGGCTATATGGTTTGGTCAGCACTGAACAATTTATCACATCACGAAGTGTTGCAATTTTAGCAAAAAAACATATACAGAATATGGGTAGAACATTGGCTGATAAACAAAGGAGGTGGGCTGTAGTTGAATGCATTAGTTGGAACCAGAAATCCACAATATGTTCTATCTACGGTTCAAATTTTGATGAGACTTTGATTCTAGAATGGCTTAATGTAGAATTGGCCATATGGCCCACTCCATTGATTGTTTGCGGAGATTTAAACATTCACCTTTGCCCTAAATCCTTACAGGATGTGAATTATAGGTACAGTGGGAGGAAGCCAAGGGTATTTAATGCGCTCCAATCTCTTGGACGCTCATGGTTTGGTGGATGCCTGGGCTATTTTGAGGGGGGAGGAGCCTGGGTATACCTTTTATTCTTGCCCCCATCAGAAGCTTGTAAGGTTGGATTATTTCTTCACTCCGAAACATCTATTGTTGGATGCTCGAATACAGGTATACCCACGGGTCATTTCAGATCATGGCCCCCTGGTGTTAACTTTAGCATGTGCCCGGACTGCATCTGTACCACGAGGTTTCTCTTTCAATAGGACATTATTGTTAGATGTTAAGTTTGTCATGTATATGAAGGAGTGGATTGAGTGCTTTTTTTCGGATCAATCGCGGTAGCACAGGGACAGGGTGTGTCTGGGATACTTTTAAAGCCGCATTCAGGGGGGAAGCCCTTAGCTTCGGTCTGCATAAGCAAAAACAACTGCAGACCACACTACTGGAATTATATCTAGCTCTGATAGCAGCAGAAGAAAAGCTTATGTTGGGGATACAAGGCAGCTCTGACATTTCTGATCTCTTAACTGAGGTGGCTAAGTGCAAGTCTAAAGTTAACCTCCACTGGAGCAACGAGTCAGCAAAGAAATATCTAACTAAGAAACAACTGAATTATGAATATGGGGAGGCTAGCGGACGGTGCCTCGCACAAAAGCTTAGAGCAAAAGAGGCCGCCCAGAGAATTAGTTCAATGGTGGACTCCAGAGGGAATCTTGTGGAATCTGAGGCTGGGATCCTTGAGGTGTTCCATGATTTTTATGAGGCCCTGTATACTGGGGAAGAGTATGATTCGCAAAAGGAGGAGCCCCTGATACAGCGGTTTTGTGACAACAATCTGGGGGACTCGGAGGCAGAGCTGTTGGAGGCCCCTATCACTCTGGAAGAACTAGAAAGAGCCGTAAATGAATTGGCGTCTGGTAAAGCGGCTGGACCGGACAAACTCTCACTTGAGATCTCTAAAACCCTTTTTGGAGTTTTGAAGCATGATATGTTGGCTACATTTAGACTTGCTCAGACTGGTGTGTCTCCGTTAACTTGGGATAAAGCCAGTATTGTAGTATTTAAAAAAAAAGACAAGTCCCCTTCATACCGCCCAATCTCCCTTTTGAACGCTGATGGAAAGATTTATTCAAAAATCCTATCGACCCGGCTGGCGGAAGTTATAACACTGTTGGTTTCGATCCGACAACATGGATTTATCCCCAAGCGGGGGGAGACAAATCATGTCAATAGAGTCATAACATTGCTGGATAGCGCTAATTGTAGTGGGGATCCATTTAGTCTTCTATTATTAGATGCCGAGAAGGCTTTTGACAGGGTCGCATGGGGATTTTTGTGGGCGGTGATGATTCGTCGGGGGTTCAGACAACGGTTTGTTTCTGCTTTGCAAACGCTATATCGTCAACCTGTCGCCAGAATTTGTGTAATGGGTCTAGAATCCAAGCCTGTGCAAATTACACGCGGGACAAGGCAGGGATGTCCCTGCTCCCCCCTATTATTTTCCTTATATATCCACCCGTTTTTAAAAATGGTAGAACACAGCTCTAGGATGGAATTAGTAATATTGAGGCAAGACCAATATTGCGTTTTTGCATACGCAGATGATATCGCTGTAGTAACTCCCAACCCATCAACCGCTATCCCTGAATTAGAATCACTCGCTGCACAATATGGGGCTGTGTCAGGATATAAATTAAATACATCTAAGACACAAATTCTCTGTGATAATATAGAGGCATTTGAGGACCAAAGGGTCTTGAACGAGGTGGCTTATCTGGGGATCACGATTCGGTTATGTTTAAGGGCACTGGTCGGGTTAACTGGGCAAGACTGTTGTTGGCAGCATGTAAACAATTGGATCGATGTGAGTGTTTACATCTGTCCTTGGTTGATAGATGTAGTGTTCTCAAAATGTTAATCCTACCGAAAATACTATATTTCTTTCGGTCTGTGCCCTTGGAGATTTCCCGTGTCAACCTTGCTTTATTACAATCTTTATGTGCCAGGTTCTTATGGGCTCAGGGTAAAGCACGAAGTACTATGCGATATATGATCCTGCCGCGGCTGCAAGGGGGTTGGGCTGTCCCAGATTTTACGTTGTATTATTATGTTTGTATGCTACAGCATATGAATATATTATCAACTGGGGCAGAACCGACCAGCATGGCTGAATCTCCCTCTATCTACCAAATGCTGTTGGACAGTGATGCAAAAAATCGGCTCTTTATAGATCTAGATAGGAGTTACTATAAGCGAACTAGATTTAAAGTTCTCACCGCTGTTTACAGGGTGTGGTAAGCTGTTAGGAAGAAGTATAAGATGGAACGGGTATCTTGGTATACTCCGTTAAATGCAAGTACTCTTCTGCCATCGGTATTTTGGGACTGGGTGGTGGATAATTGGCGAGACAAAGGGGTTTGTTGTGTTGGAGATTTATTTGTCAACGAGGGACTAATGTCTTTTGATACATTAAGGGATCAATTTCACCTGTCCCGGTCTGACTTTTTCAAATACCCACAAATTCGGGACTACTTGCATAAAGCCCAATGGGAAAATCAAGCTAATCCCCTTATTGAGGCAGTGAGGTAAAGGGCACAGATTGGCACATTATATACTCTGTTGCTGGACACTTGTGAGAATTATCTTAAGTCCCAAAATCGTAAATGGGACATTAGGGGTGCTCTGGTACTCGGTTAGAAACTTCGATCGAATTAGCTAGGAAATTCTTTTTGTCAGCAAATCTTTCTGCCCAGCACTATAAGACAGGTTTTGATTTATATTATACCCCAGCTAAAATATCTAAGTGGGGGAGACCTAATGAGGGTAAGTGCTTTCGTTGTGGGTTTGACACTGCCGATGTGGTACATGTCTTCTATATGTGCGAGCACTTAACCACTCTGTTTGGTCATATAGAAAAGTTTTTAACTGAGATTCTGGGGGGGCCTGTACAACTATCTGCAGCGCAGGTATTATTGGGGGTGGCGGGGGGATTGGTAACCGATCAATTAGCCTGTAAATCTCAATATTTGATCTTTCTATCTACAGCTGTGGCTAGACTCTGTATTGCCTCAATGTGGATGCAAAAGGATGTTTTTTTTTTTTTTGAATTATGGATTGCCAGATTTTTGTTAATATTTAATTTGGAGTACAGCCTGTATGCTGTGAAAGGCAGACGGAAAATGAAATTAGGTCGTGAAATTTGGGGCCCAGTTGTGGCCTACATGGATGCATACATTTTGTTAACTCTATTCTTTTTATTGGCCTGCTTAGTTCCTTTCATAGTTGCTGTGTCTCCTTCATATGTATTGGTAACTAACTCCTTATTCCCGTTTGTTTTGATTTTATGCTTAATGTGGCTCAATGTATTGTAACAAAATTGTTTATCTCTTCTTTTTTTGCTGTTCCGTTTGTGTTTTGTCATGTGTCCTCATGGACTTTCAATAAAATAAATAAATTAAAAAACCATGAGTGAACTTATCTAATGGGACAATATGCCAACTAGAAACTCTATACTCGATAAATAACGAGGCTTAGCTATTTTATTAAAAACTGAAACACGTCTTCCTTTTTAGGTCTCGCCTGTCGATGCGCATGCGCATCGAGCAAGCGAGACTATAGGGGCTCATCTACTCTTTATCTAACTTGCAAGGAATCGTGGCGATTCCTTGCAGTGCCCGTGACTTTTAAGCTCAATGCGCATGTGCATTGAGCTTAAAAGCGCGTGCACAGCCGCCCGCATTCCTCCGACACCTTTGAAGTGAAGCTTAGCTTCACTTCAAAGGCCCGGCTTCTTCACACCCACATGCCGCTCTGCCCCGCTCCACCCCCTCCCCTGAGTCATCCTGCCTCCCCCCTCCCCTCTCTTCCCTCCGTCTTGTTCCTGCCTGCCCCTGTCTCTTATGTAGGGCGAGCAAGCACGACTTTCCGTAATGGGAAAGCCTACACTATCTTTGGCTTCCGAAAATAAAACGGCAACCAGTGCACATCTTAAAGGATGCTCGAGCCAGCTCTGCATCCCCTTAAACATACATTAGTTGATATTTTTTGTTAAAGGAGTAGCTCCTGTTACCTCAAATATACATCATTATTGTGAATCGCCATTAACACTGCTGTGCTTATTACTCGCCCTGTGGTTTGTAAATACGTAACTTTTCTTACCCGCTCCGCCCCCTCCCCTTCCCGCCGTCTCGCATTTCCCCTGTCGCACTTCTCCTCCCCCCTCCCCTCTCTTCCCTCCGTCTTGTTTATTGTACCCGCTCCGCCCCCTCCCCTTCCCGCCGTCTCGCATTTCTCCTCCCCCCTCCCCTCTCTTCCCTCCGTCTTGTTCCTGCCTGCCCCTGTCTCTTATGTAGGGCGAGCAAGCACGACTTTCCGTAATGGGAAAGCCTACACTATCTTTGGCTTCCGAAAATAAAACGGCAACCAGTGCACATCTTAAAGGATGCTCGAGCCAGCTCTGCATCCCCTTAAACATACATTAGTTGATATTTTTTGTTAAAGGAGTAGCTCCTGTTACCTCAAATATACATCATTATTGTGAATCGCCATTAACACTGCTGTGCTTATTACTCGCCCTGTGGTTTGTAAATACGTAACTTTTCTGAGAAACGGATTGGGTGAGTTGGTGCCCCTAAATAGTTGTGCCCTCGCATTTTTAAACGTCCTGCTCTGCTTGCAGTCCATTGAAAGCGTTGCATTTCAGTTCATTGTTTGGCATTAAATGGGGACCTCCAACAATCTGAAACGAGTTAACATCCGCCTATTGTGTTTCTAAGTGCTCTCAAGCTGCAAGGCCGAAACCACCGTGTGTGGGCTTCCCTGCACCAGCCACGGCCCATGCACAATAATCATTTCAAGTCCCGGACAAGTAATTGGATCTCGCCCTTCATTTAACAGCCAATCAAACTCAGTTAGCATTCTCTTTTTTCGAGAAATTAAATCTTTACTGGCCTCATCCTCCGAGTATCAGAACTCTGCCTTTTTTGCAATATAATGTCATGGTACTTTTACTGTCTATGCCCTGTCCGACAACACAACGAGCGAGACTCACTTCATGCGAATGTCTGGCGTTATAAGATCAGAAAATGTCTTCTAGAATTAGTTATATGGCTAAAAGTGTCATTTCCTACCCAGAGTGGCCTGGCAGAGGGCATGTTCAATAGAGGGTTAGGTGAAAACCTATTCAAAGCGGGTTTCTTCAGCGAACTAGTACCGCAGAGCCAGTCAACCTCATTTTGTTTAAAGGCATATCCAGGTCCTCCAAAATTAAAAGCTAAAAAAATGGGGGCTCTTGTATTTTTATCACGACTGTAGTGCCTGGGATTATCCCCCCCCCCCCCCTTCCCCCCATTCTTCTACCACAATGTTTACACATTTCAAGGCTGTCTGAACACGAGCTCCCTTCCAATCTGCAAACTCCGTGCAAGTGTTTCATTTGCGGCTTTACATAACAGTTTGCACCACTGCAATTTCTGGCATTCCATGCCCCGGCGGCAAAGTGTTACAAAATAAAACTTATGTCTTCACACTAAATTACTGTCTCGGGATACGTTTTACATAACTCTATCAGCTAAGTGTGTTTTCACGGACCAGGAATGCGACCCGTGTTGACCGCGGCCTTCTGGGGTCTAAGCAGTTATTTAAATTGTTGCATTTCGGGGGGCTATGCCGTGAAAGGCGCTCCCCATTCAGCGCCCCACAATAAAACCCGCGTTAACATTCCTCGCGGGGACGCAGTGTCGCGCCTTTGAGGGGAGGGCTGCCCCCCTCATTCGGCAAAAATAAATCCATTCATTTGATCGTGTAGCCATTGAGAGGCGACACAAAACAAGCCAAGTGTGAGAAATGCTATGAGATGAAGTAAACAAAAACATTTCCATGACAAAAAGGAGTCTCTGGCCCTTAATCCACCCACCATATGCAAGCGTTTTCATCAGCATAGCGCCTGATTTGATCTCGCATGACAAGACTGCACGAATGACTGCTGACATCAAATAATTGTTTGCGGGTTTTTGTGATTGCGTGTGTATTTATACATGTATACACACACACACAAAATGTAAACACGTGTAAATACACATTACGTCCATAAGAATAATATATTGCCGTCACAGACATATGATATTCAATATCATATAATGTATTGGAGAACTGCATGCATGCTACTGTACCGGCATGTATGTGTGAACAAACACGTGAAAGTTCAAAGAAAAGTCTACATGCCAAGTTATGTACAATTTACAGCATTTGTATCTACTAGTGCAAAAACTGCTGGATTAAACAGTGCATTTATGTAAATAGAGCGCTGAGACATTTATGTGGAAAGGGAAGATTTGAAAGCAAACTTATAACCTGATTTAATTATGGTCCTAAAGTTTTTTTCATCCAACAAAACTCACCCTCAACACCTCACTCACACTGAACTCCTCACTCACCCCCACCCTCACTCACACTCAACACCTCACCCTCACACAGTGCAATAGGTCTCACAGGATTTTTAGTTAAAGCTTTTACAAATGTTTATTGCTTTTTTGATTTGTAATTCTTTAGCATTGGCTACAAAAAATAAAAATGCAAAAGATTTACAACAAAAAACCCATAAACAATTCTAAATGCACTAACTCTAATGCTGCGAGACCTATTGCATTTCCAATGCTTGTTGCTGTTGCGAACATGGGAAAATGGCCTCAATGAATGAATCAAAGGGCATAAGTTTGTTTTGCAGACCTGAAGATATACTCCAGTTCTGAGTCACTAATGAGATAACAGAATTATGCTGCAAGTCGTAATTTATGTGTTTTCTGTTATCAAACGTTTACATATAAGTGCCTTGGGTTTCTGGATGAATTATCGGAAAATAGTTGAGATTGAGTTTTCCATGGAAGTGAGTGATAGCTTCTTATAGTTTTCTCTGTGATTTTGAGATTTGATCCAGTTTTTCCCCTTTCATCTTGTCCACCCAGCTCTCCCCTATGTACAGCGTTCTATTACAAAGTGGTTGACACAAGATGCTGATCGCTTAATAGGCAACCTCACACATTATGGAACATTGTAAACACATCCAGCATTTCGAGTAATAGAAGCTATAATATAACTCAACTCCCATATTATGCAAATGATTCATGCAAAGAACGATGGCAGCTGAACTCTGGCTGCAGCACTTGTAATTGTGATGAAACAACAAGTTTTATTTTCTGAAAAATGAATTTCTCTTTGCTTAGGAATAGTGATTTCCCTCTCTTCCTGATAGAACAGACTCCATGCGTTAAAGACTACACTCATACTACTACACCACCTCCTACAGCTACCACCACTTTTTAGGTACATCAGCTTTCGAAATTATATATTATGAATTTGAATGAAAATCTTATATATGTACTGTATTATTGTCATCACCTACCAACCATCAGCCAGCTTTCTTGTCTACGTGTGTATTCACCCAAACTGACATTGGCCATGTAGTGTTGTTTTTGTCAAGTTAGAGCAATTCATCCAGACATGCTACTCTTGGTTAAATAACTACTGTTGGCACCGGCACTGGCTGGGGGTGCCCCGGCCAGCAAGAATGCACCACTCCCATCAAGGGCAGGTGATTACACCCACTGCACATTCTGTGCTCACCCTTGGGTAGCTTGGCACTGAGCAGTCAGGCCTCCTTCAGAAGCAATGTGTGAAGCAAGAACATAGCACACAAACACAATAAATATTCTTCATGACACAAATGACAGCCTTCACAGTTGATGTAAAAAAAAATTCATTTATATTGAACATTCGCATTAAACAATGGTACATGACTATCATGTAGTTCTGGGCATATCACAGTATTAGGTAGTATTAGTATGGCGGCAGTATTAGGCTCAACTCATGCTGATCAGATCTCGATAACATGCACACATAGGAAACGTCCAATTCTAAACCCCACACAGCACACAATATGACACATTGTCAGCCCGCCAGCCCACTCTCACAATCCTAATCTTGCAATTTTACACCGCCCAAGGGTGCACCCTGGGCTACAACGATATCAGTAATGTATGCATACACAGAATTATTAGCAGTGTCGCAGGACGTGGCCGCGTGGATAAACCCACTGTTGAGAGGAAAGTGCTTTTGGTAGGAGAACAGCATATAAGCCAACACCTCCTACCAGTTTCATGAAGCACAGGTGGTCCACAGACGGTCACTCCTGCAGACTGACTTTACACCGCTAGGCAATCCGACAGGTAGCAGCCCGGTTTGTAGGAGCACTTTCACACTCATATGCACGTGACACTCTAAAGTGGTGCCAGTGATACCAAGCCATTCAATAGATAACATGCTGCAGACCCCGTGGCTCCCCAAGTCTCCCGCCAGCCTCCTATTCAGCCCCACTGTCGCAGACAACCCATATGGAAGTTCACCAACCCCTCCCTCCATACACAAGGCCGCTCATGTCACACCTTTTTTGGGTCCCCGGAAAGCAGGTGGGAAGATACAGTAAGCATAAACAAGAGGTAAGCAAAGGGGATCTTGGTGCCACTCAGGAAGTACACCAACAAGTTGCAAAGCGGAAACTGGCAAAGAACAACAACTTGTTACAAACAGGGGTCCATCAGCGCCTTCTGGGCCCATCCCAGTTCTGAAAAGCACATGGGGTCATGCAGTCTCTTGACATGCTCCTGAACCTTCTCGGAAGCGTCCCTCCAGTCTCGTCAATTCCTCTCATTCTTACCAGGCACCACAAAGTCTTTGTAAGGGTCATATGGGGAGAGGGCAACTGTTCCACTGCAATTGGACCAGTGAGGGAAGAAGCAGTGAATAGGGAACAACATGCAGGGGAGCCTATTGGCCTGAGGAGGTCATCCGTCTGCTACATGTTGCTCTGTGCGGTGCCCCAGCAATCCGGTCACAGAGTCTGGTGCACGATGCGATAAGTCGCACCACACGAAGTAGATTTGCAATTTAGTACTTCCCTAGAAATCAGGCACTAGGTCCAGCACACCATGATGTCGGTTGCACCAGATGATTCCGGATACACATACAGACGCAAGTTCAGCAGTGCCTCATGACGGAGAATGAGACTCTGTAATAGATGCATCTCCCACCTCTAAAGCTCACAACCTGTGAATCAGACACCCCACGCAATGAGCATGCAGTCAGCATGGCGCATGAGAGAAATGCGGCACAGTCAAGTAAGCGGGCCCCTTTGTATCCCACAACCTGTGAATCTGCTCACCACCAACAAAACGCTTATGAATGCCGGTCTTCATGCAGTACTAGAACCACTTTGCCATAAATGAAGGCAACGTTTTGGGCTCTGCACTAGGCACTCTTGTCTCCAGGCACAAATCTGGAGTTCCAAGCTTACACCATGCTGTCCAGCTTTCAGCAGGTGATGTGGGCACTTAGAGGTTACCACTCTCCAGATGTCACTGGTAGATGGTGTGGGACTCTCGTAGGAGATCTTTGACGTCACTGAGACCTTCGAGAGAGCAGGAGGCCAGCCAACTACTCCTTAAGTTGGGAGCTCACTTCAGGGTGCCACACGTCAGCAGGTAGTCGGCCTGGGCCAGCCACTATTCAGGAAGACATGCGGTTCTTTCCTCGGGCAGTTATCCTCCATTTCCACAACAGAGTCCTCTGGCAATGTGCACCACATGTCCACGTTCTTGGGTTCTGCGTCCCTACAAGATTAGATAAGATTAAAATATTTATAAAGCGCACTGCTGCCTCGGCAAAGAGGCGTCCCAGCGCTGGAAGCCAGACTAAGCAGGGAATAGAGCAAAGGAAAATAATCCAGGGGCAGGACCGGAGCAGGACGTACGGGGAGGATTAGGTCTGGGAGAAGTGCCACGTCTTCACGAGACGTCTGAAAGCCTGATGGTCAGGGTTGCTATGGCTATGGAGGGGGAGAGAGTTCCAGAGAGTGGGAGACAGGCGTTGAAAAGAACGACCGCCCGATCTTGCTATACGAATGTGAGGGATACAGGCAAGGCTCTGGTTTGCCGAGCATAGGGCACGTGAGGGGGTGTCCCTAGTACAGAGATCACTTAAGATGTCTGAAGCACTGCCTGTCAGTATTTTATACGTGATACAGAGCGTCTTGAAGTGAATAAGCTGTGCCAGCAGCAGCCAGTGCAGACGGTGGAGGAGATTAGACGCATGGCTGAATTTAGGGAGGGCAAAAATAGTACGTGCTGCCGCATTCTGGACCCTCTGCAGTCTACTAAGCATGGATCTGTTAGAGCAGAAGCACATTGCAGTAGTCCAGGCGGGCTAGTATAGAGGCTTGAAGAATCAGTTGGCGTGTTTGGGCAACAAAGAGGCCCAGGATTGGTCGTAGGCCGCACAGTTGTCCAAAGCATTTTCCGTCTACTGATTTTGCATGTGTTTCAAAGGTGAGATTTTTATCCATTAGAATGCCTAGGTTTTTCACCGCCGGTTTGGGATCAAGGGGGTCACCTAGCACCCGAGGCCACCAATCGGTCATCCAGAGATGGGACTCTTTGCCAACCAGAAGAATCTCTAATTTGGTGGAATTAAGTTGCAGGAAATTTGCTGTCATCTATTCTGGAATTGCCGAGATATCTTCTTCAAATTTTAATTTATCCTGCTCTGGGTCATTAGATAGGGCAATCACTAGCTGGGTGTCATCAGCGTATGACACCAGAGATATTCCTCGTGCTTTGGCCATCCGTGCCATTGGGCTCATGTATATATTAAAGAGCGTAGGGCTCAAAGCCTACATCGGAGAGAATGGATTTGGGACGAGAAAGGAGGAGAGGTCACTTGGAAGGTCCGGTCGGTCAAAAAGGAGGAAAACCACTCTAAGGCTTCATACCTAATACCTATTTTTTCCAGGCGAAGGAGCAGGTTTTCATGAGACACCGTGTCAAATGCCGCGCTTAGATCCAGCAGCACCAATGCTGATGTGCTGCCTACATCTAGCACGGATTTGAGTTGTTGGACCACAGCCAAAAAGGCTGACTCAGTGCTATATCTTGGTTGGAACCCAATCTGGGTGCTGTCAAGTATATGATTTGAATCTAGAAACTGTGTTAAGATGGAATTCACATGTGCTTCCAGAATTTTCGAGAGGAAAGGGAGTAGTGAGATCGGGCGGTAATTCTCTGATTTAGACACATCAAGTGTGGGTTTTTTGAGAAGGGGGACCACTTTTGCATGTTTCCACTGCTAATCTCTCCGCTCAGTGGGGTGGCACTGGGTAGTTATACCCCATTGGTTTGAAGTTGGGGTGAAGGCTCAAAGGGTATTCTTTTGAACCACAGATGTGTCCCCTAAATATTCCATCCTGTCTGCCATGAGGCCGCTGAATGCAGATCTCTATCTTTATGGGGGCGTGATCTGGCCCCAAAGGCCAGATGTCACATTTGCTGCCCCCAATATATTATGCCAGGCCCCCACATGGCAGAGGTCGGTTATTTCAATTGCATGTCCAATGGTTTACGGCTATCACTGGAGAATGCCCAGACCTTCTCCCCTGGCCTTGGTGGTGATCAGCGCCAAACACCATGGCACACAAAGAGTTTGATGTCCACTTTCTACAAGTGGCATTTCGATTCAAGATATGCCTAGCCCACAATTACCATTGAAACAGGTTTGGCCCAGCGAATCCATTGATAGGAAACATCACGAGGTTGCACCACTGCTATCCATTATTTCAGCTTGAAATACAGGCGACCCCCACCTCCTCATGGTAACTTAGGGGAAGAGCAAGCCTCCTCGATAGGGGTACCCTTGTGGGCATTCCATACTACCTGGGCGGCAAACACCCGTGGTGCCCGCCCAGCCATTCACCATCCATCCAAGGGAAAAACCATGTTTGTTTCAAGCCAGCTGGAGTACACTCGCAAGTGCACTCTCACAGACCTGTTGCGGTAGGTTAGACACATGTTTAAAACACTCAGTCAGTGTGAGTGCATACACCAGCATGCAATACCAGGTCTGACACATAGGTAACCACACCAGTGGTGCAAGTGTGCAACCAGGCCGCAAGAGCTGGCTGGACTTGCGTATACAAACATCATATCTGCACAACTTCCTAGCATGCGTCGGAAGGGTACGTGTACTTTCACACTGCAGTTCAATGGGAAAGGGCTCAGAGCCTCGAGGCTCCACGTTAGTACCAGCAAAACGTAAGAGGAAAAGGCAAAAAGTTTTGGAAAACACCACCTGACAAGTATAAGGTCCAACAACTACCACTTAATTTTCATTTATATTCCTTATACCAGCTCCTCAGGCAACTGGAGTCATGTCAGAGATGCACAGAGTCAGAAAATTGCTGCTCACTTTTTAGATCTGATCTTTGAGATTGTGTTCCAATAAATTCACACATGACATACATAGTCAGGGGGGCTTTTCATGAGAGGACTTTATCTACAAATCTAATCACAAAAATGGAAAGGAACATCTTATAGTAATGTCCATATCAACAATTTATTATTGTATTTCTTCAGCAAACAGTCAGCAGGCCAAGTTCCAATAAAATATTGCAATTTTTATTCCAAAATTGTTCCAGATGAATCAATATGTTACATATTCATGAAGTCTTTTCAGCCTACACGTTTCGTCCTATACCGGACGTCATCAGGGCTGAAAGAAAATAGATATACACCAATCAATAAATTGAAAACAAATTTAACAAAAACAATCACCATGTAACCTGTACATGACAATTCAAAGTATCTTCTGATCCTGCACTCACTCCAACCTTATAAAGACTGCCTGTCTCCATTCTAACATTAACCACAACCCAAGATGAACACCAAGATTTAATATTGTATACAATAATTGCTAATTATCTTAAAAGACATAGTTTATTATATCACTCTTAAAACCCCACGAGACCCATTGCAACAACTAAATTTGTTTGTTGATCCTGTATTGCCCATCCTACAAACCATTCCACCCCTAGTGACCAGTAATTTATAACATGACTTAATATCCAATTGAATCATCTGACACATACCTCTTTATTCAAATATTACAACCAAGATTGATAGATTACAGTTTTAATAATCATTCAGTTGGTTTCTTCTTGTACTCCATTCAATTAAGTCTAAATGATGAACAATTCTAAAAGAATATATTATACAAAAAAGAGTCACATTAATAACGCTACTTCCCATGTGTTACCCAATATCCCTAAGTTCAAAAAATGGGGGAAACAAAGAACATACCTAATTATATATATTAATCTTTAATTATTCGGTCAACCTCTTCTGCCTCTCCCGACAATTCTAGCCAGAATAATATTCAATTATGAAAAAATATGGAAAAGTCACAATGACTGAAAAATCCTTATCGTTTTTACCTATTCCTAAATTTGAAGGGAAAGGAAGTATATGCCTCTTAAAATGCGATGATTAAATTGTAGGTCAATTATATCCCACTTACATCATTAGTGGTGAACCCTATGATCTAAACAGACAGATTCAATTATTTCATTATTGCAAAGTCTAATTCAGGCAATGGCATTGCTCCACATCTAATTAAATCCTATTTATAACATGTAAAATACTAAGGATGATTGTACCTTATGAATAGCTTATACTCTATTCCAGCTTCCTTTGTGTTCAAATTCAAAAAGACCCTGTACAAATTCCAAAACCTATAATGATTGCTCTTAAAGTCACAAAACTATTGATATTAGCATATCAATTTATTAGTGAGTCAAACATACCTTAATATATACATATAAATATTCGTTCTTCGTAAGTAGTTTCCCACAGTATCCACTGCTCCACGGTATCTATCCGTTCCTAGTTTTGCATTATATATATAAAAAATCTAGACAAGTATAGTAAAACTCTTCCATAATCACAACTACCCGATCCCATTATCTATCAAACCACTTCAATATTACTGACTTTACAACGAGTAATCTAAAATGCATATAACTCACCAGCCGGTCCGTTAATTCCCTCTGTCAAAGGTTTTCCCGCTGACTTAACCTTTCAAATCATGTATCCGCTGTCAGCTGTCTTCACCCATTGCACCAATCAAATCATCTTTCACAAAACCTCCAAATCCAGATAATACTGGTATGTTTCCTTTCTGGTCCAACATCCCTTTAACCAATCAAAATACACCATTACCTCTCAACGTTCTTTTTTTATTTTATTTCCGTCTCCTGCTTCTTTTATAATCAATAGTTAAAATCATGCCTCCACCAATCCGCTATCAGTTATCTACCCCCATTGCACCAATCAAATCATCTTGCACGAAAGCCTCCATACCTGAATAATCCTGATGTGTTTCCTTTCTGGTCCAACAACTCTTGAACCTATCAAAATACACCATTCCCCCTCAACTTTCTTTTTTTATTTTCTTTCCATATCCTGCTTGTTTTTAACCAATTGTATACGTCTTTCACAAGCTTCTCATTAACTTGACTAACATCATGTTTTCTTTCTGGTCCTCCACCAATCCGCTGTTAGCTGTCTTCACCCATTGCACCAATCAAGTCATCTTTCACAAAGCCTCCAAATCTGAATAATACTGATATGTTTCCTTTCTAGTCCAACATCCCTTTTACCAAACAAAATACACCATTACCCTTCAACTTCACCCATTGCACCAATCAAATCATCTTTCACAAAGCCGCCAAATCTGAATAATCCTGATATGTTTCCTTTCTGGTCCACCATCCCTTTAACCAATCAAAATCCACCATTACCCCTCAAGGTTCTTTTTTAATTTCCATTCCATTTCCTGCTTCTTTTTTAACCAATTGTATGAGTCTTTCACAAACTTCTCATTAACTTGACTAACATCAAGTTTTCTTTCTGGTCCTCCACGTTTTGGACCAATGAATGCACTTGTTGTGCATGCATCCTATTCTAAGCCTTCTGGGTTTGTGCCGGCGATCCTAATCCAAGTGCTATCAAAACTCATTGGTTCCTGATCAAACCAATGGGATAAGATGAGGTCCTTATATACTTTAGAAATATGAAGATGGCCGTCTATTTTACAGAGACTGACTACCCCAGCGCTATAGGTGCTCTAAAATATAATTCGAATTTTACATACTAGAGACTCTTATACACAGGAAAAATATAATCAAACTGTTAAAAAACCTATGGGAACGTTAAAATTACGAATCTTTAATGAATAAGTGTATATACACAGACACTCCCTAAACAGTCCGACCCTTTTGTCCTTCTGTGTCCTTGCAGACGATCCCCTCTTTAGCAGCACCTGATCCGAATGGGGAAGAAAGAATCGATTACTCCGTTATCATATTTAAAACTCCACTGAAGCACTGTATCTACCACGGACCCTCTGAACCCTAAATGTGGTTGAATCTTACCTCCCACCAGGTACCTTCCTATCAGAGTATAACAGCCCAAGTACCTGGACTCTATCGTCAAACTCAGGGAATGTGCGGTGTTCTTAACGGATATATTTTCTCTACTTACTGTTTAGAATACCGGAGACCGTATATCTGTCCGAAAATATATGATTCCCCACTAATCCCCTTCTCTGATTCTCCATCTGTAAGTATCCTTTATATTATCTGGACACATATTTGTTAATATTTTGGAAATCCTTGTTTCCCATCAGGATTGAGCCATTTGATTAACTTTCGGGGTCCCTCTAGGCATAGCGACAATATCTGTTGACAAATATCCTAAGAAAACGGAAAAAACCATTGTGACTTATATCCTATATTTAAGCTCACCCTGGCACCGTTAGGTTATACCTTTGTGAACATGTTGGGGAAGTGTAGCGACACCCACGATAAGTGTGAATGAACCATAAAAAGGCAGCGAATGAGTGTTGAAAGTTTAGAATGCGGATATATCCACCTTCTCCCTGGTCCATCACGTTATGACCGCTGTCTTCTCCATCTTGGGAAGACAAAAACTTGGGAGTGAATATATGATATCAGAGCCCTGACATACATATCCCATAGATATCTGTTAACAGGAATGAGCCAAATATTGGATGTATTATGTATGTTGAAATTGGTTATTTTAAATTCATATGTGATCATTGCAATAAGAATTATATAATGTTTTTTTATTCCACAGTTTGTGTGTCCCCCTCCCTGGCTGTTCACCCTTGCCCTACCTCGGCCTACCACCGAAACGCGCGTCGGCGTGATTCATATGGACGGCAGCATCTTAGTCCCCGCGGACAACGTTTTTTCCATCAGCCCTGCCCCCATTAACTGCACCCTTGCCCATGCTACCATAGGCTTTGTTGTACCAATTTTAATGTGAAGAATGAGTGAATGTGTATTTAACTGAACCCCCAAGTAATTGTGTGTATGTATATGGACCCTGTATGTATGGGAGTGTGTGGAACACCTATATAGAATTTACCCTTTTCTTAGAAAGATCAGGCTAAATATCCCCTTTTTTCCTTGCCTGTTTTATATAATAAATCTCAATTGTCTATATATGGAATCTATCAAATCTATGAAATGTCTAAAACCAAAAATGTATATAAAAAATAAATAAATAATGGACTAAAATATCAGTGATGTCTGTGGCTCTGATACATTGTTGATGCCACCCCATTTATAAATTTGTGGATCCCCTAGGAGACCTTTTGTAAGTAATTGTGGCAGGGTTGTTTGTTCTTTCTATTTGATTTCACGTCAATCCCCCTTCTTCCTGCCCACATCAATAATTCCCTTGGGGAACCCCCTTCTATTTTGTACAAACCAATGGGATAACCAGTTCTATTTGCCAACCTATTACCATTAAAACAGTAATAGGAATACAAAGTGAAAAGTTGCACTTAACTACGCTTTAACCATTCAAGTTTAGAAATAAAGGCGCCTATAAAAGTTCCTTTCTGGTCCTGCACCATATTCATCATTAAGCCTGCCGGTTTTGTGCCGCCAATACTTTTTCTGTGCACCACTGAACCTCATTGGTTCCTGATCAGACCAATGGGATAACCAGTTCAATTCACCATACTATACCGTTAAAAACAAAAGAATAAAGCCAAATTTTCACTTCCAATATTGTGCTGGTAATTCTTACTCGTGTACCATTAAACTACTCTTTACTACACTACTCCACTTCAAATAAAGGGATGAAGGCTCATATGAAAACAAAGAAATAAAGACACGTTTTCACTTCCAATATTATACTGGTAATTCTTTCTCGTAAACCATGAAACTACTCTTTACTACACTACTCCACGTCAGATGAATAGATGAAGGCGCATATAAAAATTCCCAAAAACAATTAACCTAATTCTCATGTACCACTACAAGTAACAATTACACTCATTCCCTGTCACCCTGTTCGAATAAAGACTCAATACACTTGACACCTTTGCATTACGTAAGGCTTACATACTGGCCCCGACATGCATCAATTAAAAATTCCTGTCATTATGATCTATCAGTGCACCCTTGACTATCAACATCTGTTAATGCTCATTAAATTACAAAATAATGTAGCTCATTATCACTATTGAGACCCTGGGATACTAATCCATATGCCTCTTGCTGTCTCAAAAACAATTCCCAGACTCCTCCTCTAGATCTTATATCTGCCCTTTGTATACCATGAAACTTGAATCTTGTTTTATTTTCATGATTATCTTTTATATGTTGATAGAGGGGCGCTCTAACATCCATATTACTAATTGCTCTCCTGTGCTCCTGAATCCTGAGTTTTAAAGTGCCTTCAGTGCTTCCAATATAGATTTTCTGACATTCACACTGAATTAGGTAAACCACTCCATAACTATTGCAATTAATGAATTCATTAACCTGATATTTTTTGACAGTATTATAAATAAATTCTTTTGTGCGGTTCATGCCTAAATCACAAATATTACATGCTCCGCACACTTTTTTTGTCCTCACCGCCTTGCATTTGGCACTTCATCTACAAATCTGTTAAATTGTCATTCACATTTGCCTTTCTTCCAACAGCATACATATTGGCTTCTTTCAGTTTTAGTGACTGCACAAAGCCTGTTCACATTGGTCACATTTGCCTAAAAACGGTTTCCTTCTCTTCAGTGACATACCTGAAAGTGTGTTTATATTTCAATTCAATTCAAAAAGTCTTTATTTCGATAAAATGATCATAAAAGACACAAACAAACAAATATGAAGAGGTGAGGAGTCCCATTTGAACACATCCAAACAGTTCGGTATATATTTCAGTTGATGTAGAACATGCGTGGATTTTGCGACAAGACTATTTTCCTTAACACAGATTAAAAGAATAAGTGAATACTATTCATAAAAATACATGTTAAAACCATTGAAATAAAGGGAAATAGACTGTATATACAGTGGGAATCTAAAATAATCAATTTGGGCATACGTTCTTCATATGTAATCTCCATGCCCAATGTAAAAATTTAGCAACAGCAATAACCACCAGCTGATTAGTATCACTTCTGAGGATCCTTAGCGCCTCAGACCCTGATTGAAGATTAAGCTGAACACAGAGGGGCTTCAGCCAGATCATTCTGGGAACTTTATATTCGGGACAAATAAAGAAGATATGCCCAATGTTCTCATTTTGGGAAGGGCAGAAAGGACAGGTGGGAACTAAGCCTGCTCGCCAACTAGAGACGAAGGAATTAGTTGGTAAGGACCCCACCCTTAATTGATAGTATCTCTTTCTTGCCTCTGGTACAGTAATATAGTCCCAATAACCCTCATAAGCAGGTAGATGTTTGAGTTCTAAGAAATCTGCAGACAAAGAGGGACCAATAGTCGAACCAAACCTCTTCGATGTTACCAGTCTCCAATAAAGATCTTTTAAGATTTTTCTAGGTGGGAAAATACTACCAGTAGGGTCCTCCCACAGGTTCACCAGACCCATGGCTGAATAGATAGATTTAACCTCCTGGAACCAATGAATTTGGTGTGCTCTATCAGCCTTAAGTACATCAAGTAAAGCCCCTGCGTCGTGGAAGAGTTCTGGAGTTACCCACAATCTCCTCCAGTACGCCACCGGTCTGTAGCGAGCCTTATCCTCCAAACGCTGAGAACCTAGATCATAGAAAAGGGGAATCAACGGGGTTGAAGCCGGTAGACCCGTGATCCCACGAAAGAACTTATTTTGGGCCCTAGTAAGGTGAGTAAGGTTGCTGAAGCCCTACAGTTCGGACCCGTACAGAGTGGCTGAGGCTATTTTTGCCTCATATATTTTCAGAACAGGCAGAATGGGTCTAGTATGGGAGAGGAATACTTCTTTAGTTAGCGCGCCTGTCAGTTGGGCATGCTTAGTTTCCAGATGGGCAAGATGTGGTTTCCAATCTAGCTTGGAGGCAAGGGTGATTCCCAAATAGGAAAACACCCCGGTTTGGTCAAGTCTAACCCCGCTCATGGCCACGTTCCCTCTTACCTGTCTTGACCTATGAAGGACCATAAATTTAGTTTTACTAACATTCACTGCAAGTCCATGATCCTTACAAAAGACCTTAAACACATTTATGGCCTTTAGTAGGCCCTGCTGCGTTTTAGAGATCAGGAGGGTATCGTCAGCAAACATCAACAGGGGGATCAGCTTACCATCCAGCTTGGGAGCGTCTGTTGGATAATTTGCGTAGTAGCTGATCACCCTGTTGATGTATAGTAAGAAAAGTGTCGGGCCAGAACGCACCCTTGGCGTACACCCCTCGCAATTGGAAATTTATCAGTCGCATTACCTTGCTGGTTCCATCTAATTTGTTGTCCTCATGTAAATTTTTAAGGAAGGACAAGATATTGGCTGGCATGCCCTGTGCTTCGAAGACCGCCCACATTTTATCTCGCGGCACCAAATCGAACGCCGACTTAAGGTCGACGAATGCCGCGAATAGCATTCCTCCACCAAGGACAACCACCCGCCAATAAATTAAAACAAATCTAAAAACCTGATCTATAGTGCTTGTATGACTACGGAATCCCGCCTGGAGAGGAGAAAGAACTTCTTCCTCCTCAATCCAGCCTTGGATTCTTTGTAGAACAAGCCTTGCAACCACCTTCTGAATACAGTCTATCAGGCTAATAGGCCTGTAATTACCCGGATCAGAGCGCTCCCCCTTTTTGAAGATCGGAATGATCTCGGCACCCTTCCAGGTAGGTGGTACTGGCGAGCCATTGGCAATACCATTAGCTAACGCTTGAATGTATGGTACCCAGAGCTCTGTATCATGCATAAAAAGGTCAGCAGGAATAGAGTCTAATCCTAGTGCTCTGCCCTTAGGGATGGTATTTAGTACCTTTTTCACCTCAATTTTTTAAAAGTTTAGGGGAACAATACCCAAGTTAGGAGACACCGGGGCATCTCTGGGTTCCAATGGCGACTCTCGAGAGGCAAACTGAATAGCATAATGGGAAACCCAGAGATCGGGCGAAACATAATTTATTGGTTCGCCCCGTTGAACTCCCCTGCCCCATTTCACCATATCCCAGAAGGTACACATCGAGCGTTCCCTACTTGCACAGTAAAGTTCCCTCCAGTACTCTTCATCCCAGGTGCGTTTTGCATCATATTGCGCTTTCTTATAAAGGGCCCGAGCACCTTTGATACTGAATATCTTTAGTTTTTATAGCTAAAGCCAATGCTTTGTACGCAATCCTGCATGATTTGCCATACCACTGATTTTCCTTTTTGACTGGCCTAGTTTGCTTAAGAGGTCCCTTTTTAATAAAAAAAACCTTAAGTTTTTTTTTAAAAAGCTGAGTGAATTGGAATTAAGTCTGCCGCTTCCCCCTCGCATGTTAAACATTTTTGCGGTTCACCCGTAGCCTGGATGATGAGTTCCCTCATAGCTGCAATCGCGGGCTCACTCTTGGAACAATTAGCCCACCTAATACATCTGGTATTGTTTTCTAAAACAATGTCAACCCTTTCAGGGGGTTTACCACTTCTTTAGACTTCCATAGTAAGAAAGTGAGAATGAGCGGATCATGGTCACGTTCGGCCCTTTCTGTAACCACCATATCCTTTACGTTAGACCAATTCTCTTTGTTAATGAGGATGTAGTCAATGCGGCTTTTGCTTTGACCGTTTTTTAAAGTAAAAGCCCCATTACTATCGGAAGCAGTTCTGCCATTAGTTGCTCGTAGCCCTTTGCTAACACAGAGGACTTTTAACTGTAAAGCAGCCTCCGTCCATTTTTTGATCGGAGGAATAGTTAACTGAGGGATACTCCATGTACCATCCTCTTCCAGGGTGAGGTCCACATCATTACCATCCAGCGGCTCGAAACAACAATTAAAATCACCTCCAACTATAATATTGCCTCTGTTTGAATAGGTCTCGAGGAGGGGTTCCAGTTCTTCTACTGTTTTGGAGGATTTCCCCCCCTGCATTCCCCTTGAATAAACATTAAAAACAAAAAGATCACCACAATCCGTCCCATAGAGGTGGATAGCCAGTATATCACTACTTTAAGAGTCTAATTGTGTCACTCTATATCTGCTGTCTTGCCTGACCCACGTAAGGAGTCCCCCTTTTGCTCTCCCACGACAACTCGGAATTGCCGGACCACTAAAACTAAGATATCCGGGTCTATACTCTGGAGCCTGTAACCAAGTTTCCTGGAGGAGTACTAAGTCACTCCCATCAAGGAAAGTCAACCAGTCAAAGGAGGTCGACTTATTCTTGAAGCCTGCCACATTCCATGAAACCAATGAAGTGAAAATGGGCACTATTGATTGTTCTAGATTATAAGCTGAACCCACTGCCCCCTTGTCCCCAACCCCTCTGGGTCTTTCTGGGGTGTTGACGCTTACCACTTGCACGTTCTCCAAATTCAGTAATGCTAATTCTCCAAGGGAGAAGTTATGAGCTATATCCACAGTGGGTGGGATCACACCCGTTGGGCCAGATTCTGTGGGTGAGCGCGCACTACGATCGACCACTGGACTAACTGTTCCCTGTTCCCGATGATTCCCATAACCGAGTCAATCATTTGTGTCAAGTGAGCTTAGTACTTCATATCTATTACTAAGTGCAACGGGGTTGATGGGATAGACTGCCTGGGAGGTAAGACCTCTCTCTCTGGGGGCCCCAGTACGTGGGAATGGATAGAAGAGACCCAGTGGGAGTACATTAACAAAATCATGGTCTATCCTAGCTGATCCAGCCTGCTACAAAATATGATCGACCAGTGTGGGACACCCAAAATTCACTACGACACAATCCCCCCTCATAGACTTTTTAGTATTCCCCACCCAAGGTACCCTTCGCACCATTTTAAAATTATCAAACAAGTGTTCTCCTAGCACAGTTTTAGCACTTAAAAAGTGAAGCGCCTTATTTTTAAGAACCGACCAGTGTTCCTCCCTGCCATCCTGGGTCTTGAGGACGTTGGCCAAAATTATCGAATGCGGGCAGGCTTCCGGGGGGAGGTGCAGCGGTATTTCACTGGAAGAAGCCAATGCTGGTGGGTTAGCTCTCCCCAGTGGGCCCTTCGGACCTGACCTGACTCCCTGAGTGCTTCTTACTCCATCTACTATACGTGGAACATTAAGGGGAACAATTTCGGGTGCAGGAATTATCAAGGAATCCACCAAGTCTGCGACTACGCTTGTAATTGTGCTCAATGAGTTCACCACAGGAGGAATAGGCCCCGACATGGGAACTTTTTGATGGACAATTAGTTTTTCAATTGTATTTAATCTCCCATCAATTTTTTCTAGTTTATCCATAAGTGGCAAGATGAAAACTCTCAATCGTTCGTCCAATAGCCTGATAAGCTCGGACGCATTTCTCCCCAAAGTAGTTTCTTTGGATTTATCCATATGCTCATTAGCTACTTGTGCCATTACTACAATAGGTTGTTTAATTACTTTTCCCTCTTGTCCCCCCCCCCCACCCCAGATGCAGAATTTGTATTCCTTGGCTGCTTGGCTTGTTGCCGACTACCCTTGGGGGCATTAGTTGCCTTTCTTTTTCCTAATAGGGCTTTGGTACTGATGGCTGAAGTAGCGCGTAGCTGCCTAGTGCGTGTAGCTGGAGGAGAGGGCGGTAGGCTAGATATTTGGGAAGAATCGGAGGTCATGGAAATTGACAAGCTTACATCCTGGACTGAACCATTAACTACCTGGGGACCACTCGGGGGAACCAGGGGAGCAGTGCCGGTAGACAACTCGTCAGTAGCTATTGGTAAGGGAATTTGGAGAGATGGATCCGAAGATAGCCGTCTTTCAAAGATTTCAATTTCCTTAGCCACAACAAATTCTGCCCTTTTTAAAAACGCATCCAAGGTCCCCACACCCCCACTCCCAAGACACCCTTTTGAAATTGGTTTAGCCATAACAATATAAATTGCCAACAAATAGTAATGTACAATTTACGTGGGGCTACGCACAAATATAATCACTGAAATGGAAAGGCTGACCGTATCATAAAAATGTCTTGCACCTTACTTCCCAAAAGCGCAGGGAAGTTTCAGCCAAAGTTGTTAATGGGGTGGCCCAGCCCAGTCTCTTCTGGCCCCTGATGGCCACAGATGGCCCGCCCTTTGCCCGGGCTTCGCCAGCGCGCGTCCCGCGTGCGCGAGTAGTAGAAACCCTAAATAGGGAGGCGGGGCAGGAAGAGAACCCAGGTGCAACCTGGTCCTCGCAGTCCCGCAGTGACGGCAGAAACAAGCCCTAAGTCGGCGTGGTCCCTGGTAAGGCTGGTGGCAGGCAGGCAAGGTCCACAGAAGTTTTAAGCCTTGAGCGGCTCCCGCGGAGCGGGGGCCGCGAGGCGCTATAAAGTCCTGGGAGGCGGGACGGGAAGAGGACCCAGGTGCGGCCGGTGGCTGGGGTGCTATGCAACCTGGTCCTCGCAGTCCCGCAGTGACGGCAGAAACAAGCCCCAAGTCGGCGTGGTCCCTGGTAAGGCTGGCGGCAGGCAGGCAAGGTCCCACAGAAGTTTTAAGCCTCGAGCGGCACCCTTCAGGATCTCAAGGTGTTGAAGGGTGCAGGGGCTGCTGAGCCGTCCAAGCACTGTGGTTCAGTTGAAGAGCCTGCTCTTGCGGTCCTTCCTGAATTGGGGCAGCCTGAGGTGGGGCAGCAGGGTGTTCTAGGTTTTGGCAATGAGGTTGGATCCGCAGTCCTACGGATCCGAGGGATGGTAGCCAGGGCCTGCTAGAAGGAGCGGAGGTGTCTGGTAGGTGCGTGGAATGGGAGGCAGTGGTTGAGATCTTCGTTTAAAAGATTTATTTAGTCTGCACTTTGGGTGTCCATTTAGGTTGTGATCTCGTTTCTGTCTCTTTTTAAAAGTTATAAAGTGTGTAAGTAACATAGTAGCTGCCTACGAGTTGAGTATTTGAATATGTAGCCCCCTTCATGAATAATAATGAAAATAAAATGTGTGCACAGCTGAAAGGCGTGCTGTTTAAAAAAACATAATTTGCGAAAAGGTCACATGAGTGAATAATTTTTAAATGTAAAATTTATTATGAAAACATATGGCAGCCATATTTAGGTTTCATTATTTTTATGTTTTTCCAGCAATAAAACGGTGAATTAATCATTGCACAGCTTGCCAAGGCCAAACATATTACCTTTGTCAATGCCTGTTACTTACTGGATTCTTCTCCGATTCTTCCCCGACCTATTCATAGGTCCACCCTCAACAGTCAGAGGGCCTAACACAATAAGCTTCTGGTAGAATAGTAGTAGGTCACACCTACGTTTGGAGTAAGTCAAACCTACGCACAGAAATAGTTATGTAAATGTGGCCAGCTGTTACCTCTATCAATTTTGTTGACATAAACATTTCCCTTTAAGGAGCACTTTTGAAGTTAGATTTACAAACTGTGCAATTACTCAAACTCTTCACAATTTACTCAAGCATACCCCCACATCAGCATACTGCCACCAAGCCAGTTGCTCAGAACTGTGTTGCACACAAGCTACTATAACATGTTTTGAGGCAGTATATTGTATTCTTCCAAACTCCCATTCTAACATCCTAGCCTGATACAAGCCTCGTCCAGACCTCGATCCATAAATTTCAATCTCTGGCCACACCCAAGCTACCATGTAATACTTCAAATGTTCGTTTTTTCACTTTTTACGCCCTTTATAGAAGTACCCCCAACCAATATGCATTTCTGCTGCATCTCCTACAAGCCTGTGTCACACCAAACTTGAGGGGGACCCCCTGCAAAGTACATAGAGGGGCCACCCCTCCGGAGTGAATCAGGAGCCAGGGTCATGTGCTGAAGGGGCCACCTGGAGCTCGCCCCTTCCCCACACACTGTGGGGCCTATGTTACTCCACTGCTACAGGCATTAAGTGTTGTACTGAAAAGTCTACTGCATTCAATATTGTACTGAAAAGTCTACTTTTGCAACACAAAAACAGAAAGTGATCAGTCCTTTTAGTTTTGGCTGCAAATATGTGCATTCCAAAATGTTATGTTCTATGAGCTAGTTGGTTGTTTGTTACTAAAGTAACTCTGTGAGAAAGTGCCCTCTTTCTGCATGGTTGCCCCCACTTTTTGCTGAATTGCTGATCTGCTTAGACTGAGTGTGCCCTGGGCTACTGCTAATCAGGTACCCGGGCGTATGTTCCTTTAAAAAAAAAAATATTTATTCAAGTTTTCTGAAATGCATATCCAGCATAGAATGTATAGAACACAGGTAGTACTTGCTTGTTAAAGAGGTTTAGATAACAAGTAAATGCATTCCATTGTTTGGAGCAACATGAGCATCAGTAGGCACATCTGAACATTGTTCGTATGCAACAACTCCACAGGTGACATCAAGGAACATATCTAAGCAGGCTTAATACACATCTTTGTTGCAAAACATACACATATCATACAGAGGCGGGCAATAGTCAAATATTAAGTTCAACTGCCAGCTACATGTGTAGTGTTTATGGCATCAGCAGGGTGATCTAGGAGATACGCCTTTAGAGGGTCCCAGATATCTTGAGGGTGCAAAGTGATAAGGAGGAGTTCTGCATATGTGTAAATTTGCTCCTTCCAGAACAACATGTCATTAATCCACTCCTTAAATTTAGGTGCCCTACCTCAACCCCTATCTGCATGCTATTTTTCTCTTAGCTAGTAAGAGACCAAATGAAACAAATTTCTGGTGTGCCACAAACATGTTTTCTGTGTATCCTAGTAAAGTCAACATGGGAAATGGTTGGAGGTTTAGGGATGTCATCTGCTCCCATACTGTAAACACTTGACGCCAGTGGGTTTAGACAGTGTTACAATCCCAGGCAAGGTGCAGGAAGTCCGCCGACTCTGCCCCACATCTGTCACATTTGTCGTTATCTCGTAGTTTATATTTGCTCATTTTGACAGGGGTGTAATATGTGCAGTGCAGAAATTTGTAGTGCAAGATGCGCAAGCGGCTGCCAGATGAGACTTGTTCTGTCTGCAGACAACAATATGTCCATTGCACGTCAGTGATATTATGACCCAACTCTGTATCCATTTTTCCCTAGAAGCACAGGAGGTTTAGGTTATGTTGTATAGACTGTGGTATAGCGTAGAGACTAAATGTGAGGCAGTGTCAGTACACAATATTGTGCGCAATGGGGTGACCTCCTGAGGTTCTAGTGGGTCTGAGGGGGTGTACTCTTTGATACCCTGTCTCACCCTGACATATAGGAAGATATCCATAGGGGAGGGTGGTTGTTTTGAAAACAACTGTTGAGTATGGAATTTCCCATTTAACACCTTGGCTGCTAGAGCTATTTTCCTCCTGCGCTGGGCCATAATGGGAGCTCGTCATGAGCACACGAGAGGTGTACCTCATGACGAGCTGAGCTCGTCCTGAGCATGGAAGGGGTTAAATAGAGTTCTCCCCAGCTAGTGATGCCGTATTTAGCTTTAGTTTTTTAAAGGCAACCTCCTGCAAAACTGGCATGTTGGTATGATAAACAAGGTTAAGTAGAGGTGAGTACAGCATGGGTGCTTGTAGCTGCCTGGCGATGTGTTGCCATGCGTTCACCGTACAGGCAACAGATGATGGGTCAGCCGCCCGGCGCGACTGTGGTGAAAATGGCACCTTCTAGCGGGACGGGATCTGCCAGCCAATGTTCCGTGTCCACAAGATGTGTGTATCTATGGGGGTGGAACCAATAATGGGCATAGTGTGCCTGAGCACAAAGATAGTAAAGTTCCAGATTAGGAAAATCCAACCCTCCCTGGGAGTAGGGTCTGGTAAGTGTTTCCCACTTCAGCCAAGGTTGTCTTCCCCCCCAGGTCAGTTGGATCAGCTCTGAGCGAGGTGCGGAAAAGAAATGTCTGCCCGGGTCATACAGGATGTTTAAAAAGAGATAAAGAAGTTTGGGGAGGACGACCATTTTTATGAGAGCAGTCGTCCTCCAATGGAAAGCTGGAGTGCAAACCATCTCGTTATACTGCTTGTAATGTTCTCCAATGCTCTGTCATAGTTGAGCCGCATCAGCTCCTCACGGTTGGTGGTGATATGTACCCCTAAATATTTCACCTCAGCAATGCACCACTCTATGGGAAAGTCAGGGGTAAATGCTGTCACCGAGGAAGTGAGTGGATAAATCTGAGATGTTGCCCAGTTAATGTGAATTCCCGAAAGTCCCCCTATTCGCACAAACTCCCAGAGCAGTTGGTTAAGGTTGTGGTGCAGTTCTTTAACATATATGGTGACATTGTCAGCGTAGAGAGAGATGAGTATTGGGCAAAGGAAGCAGTGTAGTGCCTTATCTTGATGATGCTGTCTAATTTTGTGTTCAAGGGGTTCTATTGCTAGCGCAAAAAGAAGTGGAGAGAGCAGGCATCCCTGGCGGGTTCCCCGGGTAATAGAGAAGGGGGGATGTGTGTCAGTTGATTAGAACCCTTGCATCTGGAGCCGGATATTAAAGGCGTATCTTATTTATTTATAAAACGTATAGAGCGCACTGTCGCCTTGCAGGCATCCTGGCGCTGGTGCTCCAGAGAATGTGAAAGAAAGCCTTTAGACAGCCCCATACATTGAAGAATGACAAACAGGTAGTCCCATTCCACTGAATCAAAGGCCTTTGTGGCGTTTAAAAAGACCGCCACTAGTGCCAACTGTTTATCTACTTTTTTTAGGATGGAGAAAAGGGTACGGAGGTTATATGACGTCACTCTAACTGGAATAAATTCAACCTGATCGGGAAGGACTAACTTCTCCATCAAGAGACTAAGCCGGTTAGCCAGTATTTTGGCAAGGGTTTTTGTATCATTGTTGATGAGAGAGAGAGAGGACGGTAGGAGTCACAAATGTCCGCTGGTTTACCAGGTTTCAGAAGAGAGGTAATGAGAGCCTTTCTCATTGAGCTGGGAAGTATTTCAAGCTCCTGAGCCTCTACAAAGACTTGTTTTAGTATTGGGAGTAAATGATCAATGTAGGTCTTGTAGAAGTCGATTGGGAGGCCATCTGAGCCCGGGGCTTTCCCAGATTTCATCTGCATAATTGCAGCCCATATCTCGTCTTCAAAGGGTGCTGCAAGGTACTCTCTCTGAGAATCTCCCCGCCATCCCAGAGCTATGTCCTTCAGGTATATGGAGAGGTCCAGGGTGCTATATAAGTCAGCATAAAACTTCGAGAAAACTCAAAGGATATCGAGACTGTGAGACTGTCTCTATGACGTATACCGTCATTATCACCAATTTCTAGGATGTAATTAGAGAAACGGGGTTGTCGGATTTCCATCGCTAATGCTCTGTCCGGTCTCTCATGCTCCCTGTATTTACGCGCTGCAACGTATTTTCCCAGAATCTAGTTTCACGCTCTGCAGTCTCTCTAAATGTTGCCCGCTGAGAACCAGAGGTGTCCTGCCAAAGGACACTTTCTAATTGTTTCAGCTTCTCTTCAAGGTTCCGTAGACTGCGACGGATGTCTCTTAAGACTCCGAAGCTCTTGGCTATACAAAACCCCTGATCGTAAATTTGAAGCCCTCCCAAATTGTGGTAATATGCGTAACAGAGCCTTTATTTCTCTGAAAAAAATCTGCAATTTCTGCACCAAGTTCAGCCTTAAATGTAGAGTCCAATAAAGCCTCTGGCATGAGTTTCCAACACCTTGGGGTAGTGATCGAACTGGGTCTTAAAATCATCGTACAAACTGGGGCATGTCGGGGGGATCGGACATTAAGTCTCTTCTATTGTCCATGGAGAAGGGGATTCAGTCGAGCATTTCGACGCTGGGCTCCAAGATCGACGCCCTAACCTACAGAATGGACCTCATGGCAGAACGAATTGATAAGCATGCGGAGAGACTGGACATGTCGGAGCGCAGGCTCACGGAGGTGGAGGAGGCCCAGATGGAACTTGATACAGGGCCCAAAAATTGGACAAACTCCTACAGACACTCCAGGAGAAGACGGAGGATTTGGAGGCCCGTTCCCGGCGCTGTAACCTTAGAATTACCGGGCTGACGGAGACCACCTCAACGGGCCCCATGGAAGTGTTTATGGAGAAACTCCTCAGGACCCTGCTGGGAGAAGGTGCCTTCTCAGAGATGTTCGTGGTTGAGCGGGCACACCGTTCCCTGGCCCGAAGCCGAAACCGGGGCCCCCCCGCCCTATCATAGCGAAGCTGCTTAACTATCGCGACAGGGATACTGCTTTGCGACTGGCCAGATCTAAACCTACTCTGCAATATGAGGGATCGTCTATCTCCCTGTACCCGGACTTCACCGCTAGGGTGCAGGAGGCACGCAAGCCCTTTATTCCCTACAAAAAGCAGCTGAAAGACCTTGGACTAGATTACGCGATGTTATACCCGGTGAAACTTAGGGTTAATCGACAGGGACATTCACATATATTCACGGACACTGCCGCCCTCCAACGTGCGATGAAAGGCTGGGCCAGAGAGCGCACTAAGCCGGCGGATTGCTCGAATGTGCAGGAAGAAGACAGCAGCCGGCTAGATGAGCAGGAGTAGCTGACTCAGAGGCTGGGCGGTAGAACTTGTCAGCAATGACCTGTATTGCAAGCCGGGGTTCTGTTTGATATTTCCCTTTCTTCCCGAGGTCCGGGGGGGCAGTTTTTTTGTTGGTCATTTTTGAGATCCTGGGGGTCCTGTGCGCTTGGTGGTTATGATGTGTACATATATGGACCAGGGGCTGGAATCTGGTTCGGGGGAGGGGCGTGGGAGGGGGGGATCAATGTGTGGAATTGTTGAGTTACTACTGATAGTTAATGCTCAGTGGGTGCTACTCTCCGGGGGTGTGGCGGTAGCGGGGGTGCGGTCTTAGAAGCGAGTTGTTCATGCCAACTATGCGATGGCAGTTCGGCGACCTTGGCCCCAGCGCGCTATGCCCTGTAGGGTTAATTTCTTTGAGGTTGGAATTAGGTAGGGAGGCGGGAAGGGGGTCGGCCAGGCCAGGTTGGGGGAGGTCTGCTGTGGGAGGGGGTATGGGTTGTTCCTTGTTGCTCCACTGCTCTTTGTTTGGGGGGGGGAGGGAAACTGAATGCCCATCACAAGCACTGTCTTTGCCTGAGATGTCTTTTATCCGGCCTAGAATATATTTTTTCCTTGCCAGGGATGCCTACAACTAGCACGCAGAGTAGTCAGGACCTGACGCCCACGCTACGAGTCCTCACATGGAATGTTAGAGGCCTGAACGACCACCGTAAACTTAGAAGAGTGTTAAGTTACCTTCAACGACATAGTATAGACCTGGCTCTCCTCCAGGAGACGCATCTGCCACCAGCTAGTAGGATGCTCCTATCGAAGGGTTTAGCAGGCAACTCTGCTGCAGCGGGGTTCACGAAACATGCTAGGGGGGTTCTGAACTGGGTTAATCCGAAAACTACACTGACTCAGACCATTCTGAAAGTTGATCCAGAGGGGAGATATGTAAGTTCTAGATGCAACGCGCGAGGGTGGGACTTTGTGGTGGTTAATGTATATGGTCCCAACTTTGACTCCCTGGGTTTTTACACCACATTGGCATCTGTTGCCCGCACTCACGCCTCATCGCGCATGATCTGGGGGGGTGATTTCAACCTTGTACTAGACCCATTACTTGATAGATCCGCAGGCCCCACACGTAAACCGTCGGCAACTGCGCAGGCGTTGGGAAGGGAACTCCTCACGTTAGATCTGGAGGATATGTGGCGCTATAGACACGCTGAAAGGGGTGGGTACACACACTACTCGGCATTCCACGATATACACACTAGGATTGACTACTGGATGGCGACCCCGGGAATATTGGGCCTTATTAAGTCTTGCACGGTATTGCCGCGCACCCTCTCAGACCACTCCCCGGTGCTCCTGGAACTCCACTCGCCAGCTAGAATTATTCCGCCGAAGATTTGCGTAAAGCAGAAGAAGGACTTATTAAATCAATACAGGAAGGTAACCCAATTGCTAATGCAGAGCGCAAAGTGGCTATCGCAAAAAATAACAAGTTGGCAATATTAACTGATAGAGCAGCTAGTAAGGCTAACGTCAACAAAGCTAAAATATATGAGCTTGGGGAAAAAATGGGCCACCAATTAGCTGTTAGAACCCGCAAAGAGATATCTTCTGCTCTAATTAAAGAAATTAGGGACCCGGATTTGGGTCTAAGGTCAGATCCATCTGAAATAAGAACATCCTTTCAGAGATTTTATAAAAACCTCTATCACGAGGATAATGCAGAATGCGGTGATCCCAATATTTATTTGGAATCATTTACCCCATCACACTTGGAAATTGCTGATCAGGAGATATTAGATAGTACAATTAGCTTTGATGAAATACTTCTAGCAATTAAGGGCCTGGCTAATGGAAAGGCTGCGGGCATGGACTGGATTCCTACTGAATTCTACCTTAAATTCGCCCCTCAACTCGAGAATATCATAACCCTCCTTTTTCAAATTATCTTCTCCGGAGGGAACCCGCCTAGGTCATGGTCCATTGCCAAGATAATAGTATTTCCCAAAAAAACAAAGATGAGAAAGAATTGGGCTCATATCGACCGATCACATTGATTAACGGGGATTCTAAAATATATTCAAAAATACTGGCAGATCGATTGGCTCCCGTAATTCATAATATTGTCTCAGAACGACAACATGGCTTTGTTCCCGGAAGGTCTACGATTGATCATATACAAAGGGTTATTTCCCTCTTTGATTATACGGGGGTGACAGGAGATCCTATGGCCCTTATATTGCTCGACGCAGAGAAAGCGTTTGATAGGGTCTCCTGGAAATTCCTATGGGCGGCCCTATCAAACTGTGGGATAGGCGGAAATTATTTAACAGCAGTCCAACAACTTTATGTAAACCCCAGCGCCCACGTATTAATCAATGGGGCTCTATCAGAAAGCTTTGCCATCACGCGGGGTACAAGACAGGGCTGTCCCTGCTCGCCCCTCCTATTTGCTATTTATATTGATGTATTTATACACAACTTGGAAAATAATAATTTAATTCCCCCAATTCAAGCACGTAACGTAGAAACTAAATGTCTGGCATATGCCGACGATATAGCTATTATCACAGGTGACCCCAATAACGCTATTAAGTGGATAGAACAAGAAGCCCACGCCTTTGGTAAAGTCTCGGGGTATAAATTAAATCGTAGTAAAACTCAGATCATCATAAATAATAAAATTACGATGCAAGATCCACGTATAATTAATAAAGCAATTTATTTAGGCGTGAGTATTAACGCTGATATCGAAAAAATGGTTGACAATAATCTTAACCCTCTCATTAGTCGCACTAAGAAGGAACTACTACGCCTACACAATTTACAACTCACTATTGGGGGGAGAGTTAATGTAGTCAAAATGTTATTTTTTCCGAAGTTTCTCTATTTTTTTCGCACAATAAACCTAGAATTCTCCCAAACAGTTTTCAAAAACATAGACGATATGTTTTCACGTTTTATATGGGGATATCATAAGCCACGAAGAGCACTTAAATGGATCACCTTACCTAGAGATCGGGGGGGATGGGCACTGCCAAACTTTAAACTGTATTATTAGGCAACAGTGTTGAGATTCAGTGTATACCTTTTGAAAGAAGACACCGATGTCCATAATATTCCCACTCCGCAAGAACTTATTTTGGGAGATGGTTGTGCAGGCTGCTTATGGCGTCACTCTAACGATGACTATTTTAAAAAGGTGAAATTCAAGACTATCTCTAGTGTTGTTAAAGTGTGGCGGAATGTTAAAAAACTAGTTGGTCTAGGTCAATATTCCTTTTATACACCTGCAATACAGAATTTGGATCTCCCGGAAATATTTCGAGACTCAATATCAAATAGATGGGCAGAATTAGGGATAAAACAACTAGGGTGCTTTTTTTCTGAGAATGGCTTCAAGTCTTTTGAAGAACTGAAAACTGAGTTCAAACTATCTAACAGAGATTTCTTCAAATACCTCCAAGTGTGGGATTTTATTTTAAAGAAAGGGGGAGGTCGCATCAAATTTCAATCGTGGCAAACGATGGACAAATTATTAGCTATAAAAACCCCTAGAATTGGCAAGATATATGAAGGACTTAATTTACTTTTGCCAGACGACATGGAGAAACATACGGAGGCATGGCAAAGCAGACTTGGCATCTCTCCACGAACCTCTTTGGAAGCCTTGGAGATGTCAATATCAACCTTAATGTCCATGAAACTCCAAGTACAATTTTATAAAACATTTTTTTCCACTTTATTACACCCCAGAAAAAATGGCAAAATGGGGGACCGGAAATTTAACACACTGCCCTAGGTGTTCACTTTCATCAGCAGATCTAACCCACATGTTTGCTACATGTCCTATATTAGAGAATATTATATCGACAATCTCTGACTTTCTTTCCAACCTCGCAAATTGCTGTATTAATATATCAACCGAAGAAATTTTATTAGGTACGTCTAACATACCACGACCACATTCTATGCATGGGCTTATCTTCGTGGCTATGGCTGTTCTAAGATTGTGCATTGCGTCAGCCTGGATAGATCCATTAGCACCTTCTTTTGTAGAATGGAGAAACAGGCTGTTTGCAACTTGCAACCTGGAAGTGGCGATTTATAGAAACAAAGGGAGGACTAAGCGGAATAAGGGCATGATGATATGGGCACCTCTGCTAGACTGGATGCAAGAGGAATGAAATGTCTGAATTACTTAGGTTCTATATTTACTGTTCCTCTTCTCGCCCCCCACCTTTTTTTTTTTTTTTTTCTTTATTAGCTCAGTTTCATGCTCACTGAACAAATGTATATACCTTTCCTCATATCTTCTTTAATCAATAAAATGTAAGATTTTGCTACCTGTTCTGTGGGGGTTAGGGGTGGGGGGGTGGGGTAATGCTGTTTATAAATCTCAAATGCAAATAAAAAAATAAATAAAAAAAAATAGAATTATTCCGCCGTTCACTTGGCGCTTCCCTCCTTATGCACTCCTTGACGAGAAGTACAGAGGGGAGCTTGCGGAGGACATTGAGGTCTTCTTTGAGGCTAATGTGGGCTCGGTGGATAGTTATCAGACCCTTTGGGAGGCATTCAAGGTGTATATTAGGGGCATGGCTATGTCTAAACACTCTGGTGTCCTTAAATCAATTCGAGGTCGTCTGAAGCTTTTAGAGCAACAGTTGGCTGCCCTTGAGCAGAGGCAGCGCATCAGCCCAAACACAGAGGATATTGAGGAAATAAAAAAAAACTGCTTACCGAATACCATGAGGAGGCAGATAGGGAGGTGCAACATATGGGGAAATATGCAGTGGCCAGAACGTATGGTGAGGGGGACAGCCCCGGCTCTCTGCTTGCCAGACTTCTGAAAGGTACTAGAGGGAGGACCCAGATCACGGAGATAAAAACGGTTGATGGCCAGTTGGCTACTGATAGCGCCAAGATAGCTGATCAGTTCAGGGCTTTTTACGCGGACCTGTATGCGGCTAAGGGAGGTGCCTTAGACGATGACATCGCGGATTACCTAGAGCACATTACCCTGCCTATGCTCTCGAATGCACAACGGGAATTCCTTATGCAGCCTATTGACAGGGAGGAGATCGTGGAGGCATTGGCGAGCATGCGCTCTGGCGGCGCTCCGGGTGCGGATGGACTTACGGTCTCCTTCTACAAAGCGTTCCAGGACAAATTGATCCCACATCTCTCAGCACTCTTTGACGACATATGCGTGGAGGGCAGTATGCCACCGATGCGGGAGGCGTTATTGGTAACTATACTTAAACCAGGTAAACCTCACGACGAGTGTGGCTCGTACAGACCACTTTCGCTCATGAATGTTGACGCGAAATTATACACAAAGGTACTTGCTACGAGGCTTGCTCTTCTGACGCCTGACTTGGTTGCCCCGGAACAAGCGGGATTTATCCCACAAAGGAACCTCACGTATAATGTTAGGACGGTCCTTGGTGTGGTGCAGCACGTGAAGCAAGATGTGAAAGCTATAGCTGTATGTCTCGATATGGAGAAGGCTTTCGACTCGGTTGAGTGGCCCTTTATGGTTAGAGTGCTGCGGCGTATGGGCTTGGGCGAGCCCTTCCTCCAAATGATCGGAGCCTTATACCACGACCCATTGGCGAGACTGCGAGTAGGGGACCTGGTAACGGACCCTTTTCCTATTGGTAGAGGGACCAGACAGGGATGCTCTTTGTCCCCATTGCTATATGCGCTGGTGGCGGAGCCGCTCACCTGTGCACTACGAGAGTATCATTGGCATGAGGGTGTGAGTTTCCCAGCTCACAAGTTCATAATTTCTACATATGCAGATGACACCCTGCTGTATGTTCGGGACCCAGAGAATAACTTGTCTTCGGTGCTTCGGGAGGTGGTGCGCTTCGGCGCTCTCTCTGGCCTGAGGATAAACTGGGCAAAGTCGGTGGCCTTCCCGTTGACTCCAGTTACCCGACCCTTTGCTGCGGAGTATCTGTTGAAGTGGTCCCAGGAGCCGGTACGCTATCTAGGGATACAACTACACACAGACCCGGAAATTTTGATCCGAGAAAATTATGGGGTGGCCTACAGCTGATTAGAAGACGATGTGGACAAGTGGTGAGGATTGCCACTCTCTCTCATGGGCCGCATAGCCATTATGAAAATGGTAGTGTTACCGAGATTCTTATTTCTGTTCAATGCGCTCCCGGTGGTCCTCTCTAAACACTTTTTTAAGGCGGTCACACAACTCATGATTAAACTGGCATGGGGAGGTAAGCAACCAAGGGTGAAATGGACTACCTTGACTCTCCCGTACGAGATGGGTGGATTGAACGCGGCAGATTTGGAATTATACTACAGGGTGGCGCAGGCTTCGCACCTACATACTTGGATTCATGGTGAGGCCAGTATCCCACACGTCCACCTGGAGCGTCTGTTTGCAGCTCCCCTTCCTCTCCCCGCCACAGTGTGCCTTCCGGTAGACCGTAAAACGGGAGTTCTGTATTCTTTGACCGCCACGAATCATGCCTGGCACTGCCTAACCCGAGCTCAAAACTGCGAAATTCTGTACTCCCCAGACATGTTGCCATAGTGGGGGGTTATGGCTTCCGCCCTTGAGAGACAAGAGAGTCATACAGGCCCTGAAACTGCTGGGTATAGTTAAGTTGGGCGACCTGTTTATGGAGGGAAGGGCGAAGACATGGGAGCAGATATCTTCTGGTAATTGCGCTGTCTCATTGCTGACGCGCTTTCACTTCCACAGAGTGAGGGGAGCCCTGCAGAGCCTATTGGGCCCTGATCTCACCGAGCCGCCAGAAGTTCCAGAACTCACACATACTATAAAGACGGCGGAGCCCCGTAAGTTGGTTACTATACTGTACAGGAAGGCAATTATGCACAGGTGGCAGCGCGATCTGCAAATCACTATCGATGATGCCATGTGGCAGTACTGCTGCGGGAACACCAAAAAGATCTCCCTAAACGGGAGGCACAGACTTATTCATTTTAAATTCCTGCAGAGCGTATATTATACTCCGGAGCGGTTACATAGATATGGCCTCAGACAAACGGCGGAGTGTAAGAGATGCCGCGTGCCGGTGGCGGACTTTTTGCATCTGGCGTGGCAATGCCCAGCTATACAGAAATACTGGGACGACATATTTAAGGAGATGAGTGCGGTGCTGGAGTTAGAAATTAGCCCGGACCCGGCTTTGGCACTACTAGGCTACTCAAAACGCCTCCCGACGGGGCTACGACGTCTGGCGGATATGGGAATGTTAATGGCCAGGCGAGTGGTGGCGTTTCATTGGATGAGGGGTCCGCGCCCGACCATTAAAAGATGGGCGCATGATATGATTTATTGCTGCACACAATCAGAACATTATAGTGAACTGCTCCCCCTGACCTCCCGACCTAAGAATTTTTGGGGATTGTATAGGACATACTTGACCACGAAGAGCGCGGAGAGAGACACGGGGGAGGCGGACGGTGGCACATTGGTAGACTCTGAGACTGAGCCACGTCTGGAAAGAGCTTAGTCACATCTCCGAAGTCTGGGGTTGAGGCGGGGCCTCTTGCGGGTGGGGGGTATCTCCCTTCTTCAGCGGGTGAGACTGGGGAGGACTAGCGGGCGGTGGCAGCATGGCTCCATGGTAGAGGATACTCTGATGTCAGGAACACATACAGGCTATATATCCTGCAGGACTGGTTTGGGCGGTGGCAATGGGGTGGGGGAGGGGGGGACCAGGAGTTGGTTGTTTCAATTGTTGCTGAGGCAGAGCTTAATTGATCTATAAAGTCTTGTATGTCCTAGGTTTGATTTGACTCTTTGAATCCGAAGGGGGGGTCTGAAGGAGAGGGGATTTTCTCTTCTGCATCTGGGCGGATTGTCCTATTCCTCGGGGCTCTACTTAGGGGCATTCACTATGTGCTGACTACATTGCCGCCGGACCTCAGGGTTGTCGGTTTTACGGCTGTGTCTTACCTGTTTGCTATTATTTACTGCTCCTGAGTATGACTGTGGCCGGCCTCCGGGTTGTAGGCCTGAAGCTTTGTAAAAATGACTTGGTGACAATAAAGCTCGTCAAAATAAAAAAATAATAAAAATAAATAAATAATTAATTTAAAAAAAGTGGGAACACCGGCATAGGGGTCGCTAGTGGGCTACGAGATTCTTCCTTCTATCAGAGCTGACAATGCAGCCTCCCAGTGGTAGGGGATAGAGGGGAGTGCTTGGCATAGTCCAAAGTTAAAAAAACATGGCTAATATCGTGTCCGCCGCCCAACAATGAGTACATATTTCTTGTGTGTATCACTTATCTGTCCTTGTTTTCCAGCAACCAAACGACTATATTGTCAAGGAATCGTGACACGTTGCACTCAAAGGGAGAAGTCTGTTTCGCCTTTTCGCCGCTTGGGCCCCACCAAGCCTCGGATGCAGTACTTGCGGAGACAGGTTATAGTGAATTGTCTCTAGTGCTGTCACTTTTTGACCATTCGAGTTAGACAGCTGTAGGAGATGGAGACCTGGAGGGTCTTTCCCTGGGTTCTCGATGTAACAAGTGTTTCTTGACATGTTGTGGATTTGTAAAAAGAATTCTGTTTGCTCTAATATGGAACCCGCAGACGTACTGAGTACATGAGCGCATATTCAATTTGCACCTTCTGAAGTTTTTGTTCGGCCATTATGAATTTACGTTTCGCCTCTTGAACCACAGCCGTGAAGTCAGAATAGATGGTGAATTTGGTGGCTTCATGATGGAGTTCCTTTTTTTCTCTGGCCAGTCTGCGTGCTTTATCATGGTCCCGGTAGTTAAGGAGACGGGCTACTATCGGGCGTGGGGTGCTGCCTGGCGGTAGCTTGGGGCCAAGTGATCTGTACGCCCTTTCCACTATCAAGTGGGGAGAAAAGGTCTCAGTGCCAAAGGCACTACGCAACAGGCTCTAAATTAATTCCTCCATGGTGCTCTCCGGTATCCCAAAGACATGGATATTATTACGATGGCTGTGCACATCTAAATCCTCATTTTTGGCAGCAATAACTTTGAGAAGCTTGTCCATTTGTGCCATTTGTTGATGGATCTGAGTCATTGCATCTTCGTTATCCGAGAACGCTTTTCCCCCTCTTTGATTTGACCATCATGTTTATCCACCTTCTGGACTATAAAATCCATGCGGCTATCCTTGGAGTCTATTGCGGCTATTCATGGAGTCTATTTTGCTTGAGATGTCTGTGAGGCTATGTTTCATTGCCAGCAGAAGAGTTTTGACTTCGTCATCTTGGTTGGTCTGTGGAGCATGCACATTTTCTTCATTGGGTTGTTCTGGTTCCTCCGAACTGGATCGCGTGACAGCCTTCTTGGTTTTGAAGAGAAGTTCGGATTGACGGCCATCAGGTTTCCTCATTGTAGTGGAGGTATACTGTGCTGCAGGTGAAGTAACCCAGGGGGGCGAAAGGATTTGTGTTTGTGTATGTTCGAAAGAGGGTAAGTGGCAATGTGTTGGAATAACTACTCTGTCAGTTCTCTTCCCGGAGTGGGGGCCAAGTAAGTTAATAAATCTCCAATCAGTGGTGCCCTGTAGCAGGTGGTAGGTCCTTGTTTAGTGACGGGAGAGCCGTCTCAACAATGCCAAAAGAGAAGAGACTTGAACATTGCACCTCTCATAACAGGCGTGTTGATTGTAGACCCTTGCGTGCTCAGCAGAGGAATGAGTCTGGGCTGCATCAGCAGTGGACATGGAAGAGGCAGTTAAAATGAGTGTGCCAGAATTGAAGGTGCGTTTGGCAAGCTGTAATAAGTTTCAGATTGGAATTAACTGCTGGTGGGGGGCATATGAATGAGCAAGAGCAAGTGCACAGGTGAGTAATTCTCTGTCCCCGTGTGATATGGGCCTGAGGCAGCCTGTATGGTGGAACAGCGCCATGGGCCAAATGGCATCTGTTGCGGTTAAGATCTGGTCTTTAGCACCCCCTCTCCTCGCATCCACCGCTGTGTAGGGGGAACGTTGAGCAGTGTGCGGTTGAACCGTCTCTCTCAAGAAGGATCAAGTGGACTGGAGTGGCAGGCCCTGTTTTAGTACTGCCCTGCTTTGTATGCTTAATACGGTGCACCAGACAACAATGGTGTTGTCTCTTAGACAGTAAAGTGCGTGGCGTCCGAACAACCATGCAGCCACAGACAGGTTGGGTAAGTCTTTTTGTTTTTTATTTTTATTATTTTATTTTTTACCCCTGTAAATTAAATTCATGCCATAGTAGCTCATTAGCTGTGCACACATGGGTCCGATGAAGTGCAGGTTTCGGCAGGGCCAGAACAGCGTCTTTTTTAAACTTTTTTTTTAAACAGTCCTTGGTAAAAGTTAACGCCTTTTACCGTGACTGCCCAGGAGAAAGATGATGGGCGTTTCAGGGCGCGTGGTAGTCCGGCAGCCCTCGAGTGGCTCAGGAAGCTTCAGTTGTAAGTGCGAGCCGACCAGGGCCCAGACACCACGTGGGCACCAGGGACTCGCGTAGCAGGTGCAGCCAGGCAGGGCGCCAGCCGCGTTCCGAGTCAGACACCGCTCTAGACGCAACACAGTCCGGAATCTGCTCACAGTGTCTGCGGTCGCTGATTTTTTAACCAGAGACCAGCATGGTGATGAGACTCAGGCGGCAGGCAGTCTGTGTGAAAAAGATGCGCGTGTATTCCGAATAATTAAAGGGTTAAGCCGTCAAGCAGCAAGAGCATCACTGGTGTGCGGCCATCTTGGACGTGCGCCACCTAGCACCCCAGGGCGCATGTTCTTTCCCTAAAACTGCATTGAAGCCTTAACCCAACTGGCATCTCTGGCCACAGGTCATTCCGTGGTAAATGGTACCAGAGGTATCCAGGGCACTGTGACCGGAAAAGGCCTCTAAGCCTGCAGCACTTATTGTACCACCATGAGAGGTCCTGTATCTTCACACTCTGCCTTTGCAGCCTGCATGTTTTGGTGCAGAACAAAGTGAAGAGTCGACATGGCACACATCCCTGTGTGCCATGCTTACAACCCACTGCCCTGGCATAGATCAGTCACCCCTCTGGCTGGGTGTACTATAGCAGTGGTGAGGTTACGGGTACATGAGTCCTGTACCCCTACAGTGTCTAAGTCCATTCTTAGACATTGTAAGTGCAGTGCTGCCATTAAGAGAATATGGTGCTGGGAGTTTGTCTTTACGAACTCCACAGTACCATAATAGCTACACTGAAAATTGAGAAGTTTGGTATCATACTTCTCAGTACATTAAACCCACTCTGATGCCAGTGTAGGATTTAATGGAAAATGCACACAGAAGGCATGTTAGAGATGCCCCCTGAAAACTAACCTACCACTAGTGTCCAGACTGAGTGGCTGCATTCATCTGCCACCCCCAAACATGTTTCTGGACCCCTGGGTCGACAGCCTGCTGCTCTTGGGGGCCTGAAACAATGCTCATCCTGGGATGAGGTGCCAAGCCTTCTCCCCCAGGTTGGGCAGGACCCACGAAGGGGAAGCTTCGAAGGCTTGCCGTCTTTGTGAGCTTCCCCAGGCCACTTGCTGCTTTCAGCAACTTTTCCCCACTGGTTCTGACCCCCACTTTGGGCGGGAGAACCAGCGGGAAAAACAAGTGAGGAAGAGAGGTGTGCCCACCTCTCCCAACTCTACCCCTGAGGTGGCGGAGGCGAGGTGAAGCACAACTCTCGGTCCCCGCCATCTTGCAGATGGGGACTCCGCCAACCAGGGAATGGCTTATGCCCCCCTCCCGCTGGAGGGTGCATAATAGGTGGTGTACCCACCCCAGAGAAGGGACCCATTGGTCCCAACTTTTAACTACCTGTGACGCCCCTAAATCTAGTATTTAGGGGCACCCCTGAACCTTGCTACCTCAGACCAGAAGAAACTACAAGAAAAGAAGAAGAAGGACCAAACAGCCATGCTGAAGCTAACAAGAGGAAGACGCCTATTGACTTGGCCAACGCCCTGCTGGCCTGTCTCCACCTCAAACCGGCTCCTGTGAAATCCCTGTGTGTCCTGCAGCCAGCAACCTCAAAAAACCCAGAGGACCTGCCTGCCTTTAACCACAAAGACTGTGTCTCCTGTGAACACAGGATTTATTCATCTCCAACCTATCGCTCTGGCCGGACACCGTGAATCCACACCACTGTGCACCTTCCATCCACAGCCCGAGCGTAAGTAGGGGGCGACCCTGACCTGAGATCCAGTGACCCCTGACCTGCCTCAAGCCTCCAGCCAACGCCTGCAGCCTAAAACTGGAAGGTCCCCCCAACCGTGACCAGGAGCTGGTAAGAAGATCTGACCCTAAAAGGCACCTCTGCACCTGACACTCCACGGCCTTGGGTGGCAAAACCGACTGTGCCTAATCAACCCCCAACATCCCAACTTATTTCGAAGTGGTGGTCATGCCCAGAAGACCTTTGTCCCTGAGGCTGCAGTGCCTTTGCAAACCGGAGGTTCCTGATTGCAAACAACAAAGCGCCTGACGTTGAAACAGCACCTTGCACCTGGTCGCCCTAGTGCTACTGAGGGTGCACCTTTGGTGCTAATTTGTTTCCCCATTTGCCCTGAGTTAAATTCCAGGAGATTTGCTCTCACAACCAAGTGGCCTGCTCGTCAGCAGCCACCCACCAGAGGCCCACTAATCCCCAATTGGATAACATTGGGCCTCAGCAGTCTGCATCCAGCCGACCTAGTGCCGCTGAGGGTGTAACAAGAGTGCATCCCTGACTCTGGGGAACCCCTGAGTGTACCCCCAGAACCTCAACTCCCACTACTGAATACTTACCTTAGAACCGATAACACTATTTTCCTCCATAGGATAACATTGACTGTTTTTCTTTGAAAAATGTCTAAGTGTGGAGTTTCAAAACCTAAATAAATTCTTTAAAATGTTACTACTATATAACAAAACACTTTTACTTACCTGTTTACAGGAAATGTCCCAGTGTAGTATCCTGGTGTACTACACTGTGTAAGAAAAGTAATCTAAAAAGTAACTTACCTGCTGTTTTACTGAAAAGCCCATTCAAGTCTATGTGCTCTATGTGCAAAGCATTGCATTTCTCTCAAACAATACTGTAAGTCAAAACAAAGTGCAAATACCATTACAAATCCAAATTGTATTACAACTGTATATTTACTGCATAGTATTTATCACTTACCTGTGCCAGACTTGCTTGGTTCTAAGAAATAAAACAACTAAAAGAATATTTTTATACAAAAACAATTGGTCTGAAGTTCAGTCTTTGAGTGTGTGAAATAATTTGCTGATTGAGTGTGTGCAACAAATGCTTAACACTGTCCTCTGATACTGCCTTACTGCTCGACCACACTACCCCAAATAAAGAGTAAGGTTCTATCTACTTTTACCTCTGCCTACCTTTTGGGTTCCACTGGACTCTGTGCACACTATACCTCAATATGGTATAGTATATAGAGATATCATAATAACAATTATATCTAGGAGTCAAAGACAAAGGAACTCACTGTGAAAACAAAGCCTCAACATGGAAAAACAATAAGTTTGTAAGCTAAAGGTGGAGACCCAAGTATGCACCCAAGTGTGACAAAAATATATATATGTGAGCTAAAGCTCGAGGGCATTGGTACATTTTCCCATCAGTAGCCACTCTGTACCGCCCTTGTTGACATTATTTGGGTTCTCCTTGCCCAGGAGACAAAGGAAAAACAGCCTATTGATGTTATTAAGGCTGCTCCAAAACCTTTGACGTGATGTAATGTCAGTACTAGGTCTTATAGATGATATTTTAAGTATAAGCGGCAACTGAAAAAAAGCAGCGCAAAGATAAGAAATGTGAGTGAAAAATCAATTAAAATTGGATAATACTGAGTAGATGTGAGACTTTAATTTTTCTTCTCAGTTTTCCAAATCTCGAAGGTAAAGTGCAAAAACAGATTTAACATAATATCTGTGAGCAATGATGGTCGACATGTTTCAGCATTATGGTGGTATAGTACCAATGCTTTCTTCAGGACCCGATGTTAGCTACTGCTAATATAAAGTGAAGTTAAAAATGTCACCTGCAAAATCCAGGTCAAATAGATCTACCACAGACTTTTGTCACATCATGTTAAAGAGACGAACACACAGGAGGAAACAAGAAACATAAAAACAAATACATATTAGCATATTTGTGGACTAATAAACAGTACCATGATGTTATCAAAGCGTAAAACATCATGTGCCGGTATATCTTTAATACCACCAAGTCAACACAATTGTACTACTGCAGGATATCATGGCCACTCACCCATTAGTTGTGGTGATGGCGCTTCACCCCACCTGGCTGCAGCTCAGGTATAGAGGAGCACCGCTCTGCAACAAAATAAGGAGATATTCGAAAAACAAGGGTAGGTTGAGCTATAATTCGACATTGTGTTTTCTCATTGAAAAGATGTTTTCGAATTTTAGACTACAATTCGATCCGTCTAGTCAATTTGTGAGTCAATAAGTTTCTTCAGAATAGGGTATAAAAGCCCCACTGGCTGGTACATATTATTTGCTCGAAACTTCTGTTAAGCATATGTACAACCTTTCACCAATAGAATCAGATTATGTTTGTCCAATAGTGCAAACAATAAAGTTTCAACCATCACTCTCTCCTGACTTGTTATGGCTTGAGAAGAAATAAGATAAAAGTCCACATTTGTAAAGCGCACAATCACCCGTAAGGGTCTCTAGGCGCTGGGGGCCGTCGGGAAGATTAAGCGAGCTATTGCCCAGAGTCACATGGTGCTGGGCTAACCTGCCGCCGGAGCCGGGGATCGAACCGTGGTCCCCAGATTCCAGCGTCAGTCGCCCTGGCCGCGGCACCACACCTCTCCCGTAGATAATCAGGCAGACCATGTTTCAATTAAACCAGTTTGTAACAACCTCAGTGGTTGTCCATCAACAAACAGCACACAGCAATTTCAGTAGTAAACAGCATTTCCTCGTGTAACCATGAGTAGCAAGCCGTTTTAAACATGTAGGTAGCGAAAAATAAATACATACACATGGGTATGCTGTTAAAAGCCGTCCCAGTCAGCGGTCACCAAAGGCTAAACAACGTATAGCCTGTAAGAGCGTGTGAGGAAAGAACTCAGACACTAACAATATGACTAACACGCCATTTGTTTTATAAGCGCGTGTTAAAAAAAGAGACGTCTAGCGATATTACTCTACGGCACTGCGACACCACCTGATGAATAAGTGGTGTCCATTCCGGCTTACCTGCCCGTCGGTGTCTCCAGGCCGGCTTCTGTGCTGTCTGGGGAGGCACCGAACGGACGCAATGCCGCCATTTTCAATCCCGATGTGTCCGTGCACGTGACCGCGCTCATATGACACTGGGCATTCTGGGTAATGTAGTTCATGGGATCAAAAATCTCGCAGATAAAGCTATTTTTGCTGATTTTATACCAGAAATGTATATTTAGAGCCTCATATCAATTTATCCGCAATCAGAAAGGGTCTCCATTTATTATCACACCACTTTCAGGAAAAAGTTTTTTTATAACGCGTTTGGCGGAAAATTCAAGCTGATGGTGTGGAATGCCTATAGGTTAATCTTATGAAACATACACCACACAGGACCCATATTTCAATTACTGGACTATAGTAAGAGTCAGACTGTATGGTACACAAACCTTCCTGTACAGTCATATCAGATTCAAAAACCATATTTCAAAATGGAGAAACAGAATTAAACTTTGGAGAGTATAGTTAGATCTTATAGTTTCATAGACAGTTGTTATAAACACTCGCTGGTAGGTTGCTAGAATCACATGTTTTTGCAATCTAAACAATACAGTATACTGTTACCTATACTGGCAAGTCTGTTATTGTTGCACTACAGAGTAGGAACACTCTCTGGACCCTACTCTAGGATTGGAACTAAGCAACTCAACCGATACAAGTTTAAAGCGACATCCAGGGTATAGGTTCATTTAGTCTCTCCTTGTCGCTATTTAACTTGTACACCCACTTCTGTTCTTTCTTAAACAGAAATCTACTGACATCCAGGCAGTGTTCAGGTAACAGAGGCTGTTCTAATACAGTCCAAACAAATTCATTGGGACTATGGCCAACTTCAAGGAAATGAGATGTCAATCGAGCCGCTTGCTTGCGACATCGCATAGTGCTTTTAAATAAATAAATAAATCATACGTTCTTATATAGCTCCTTTTCACCGTAAGGTCTCAAGGCGCTTGCTTTGGGAACCCGTCCTGGCCTTTCCCTGCGAGATTACCCCTACTGGGCATCCCCAAGGTGAACACCAGGCATCCCATCTCGGTGGGGCCGTAGTGGAGATTAAGCAAGCTATTGCCCAGAGTTGCCTGTAACCTGTGAGCCACACTTCTCCAAAATTCTTGTCCTTATTTTCCTTGCTGTCATGCCAACGTACCGCTTCTTACAAGGGCACGTGATCAAATAAATAAGATTGTCACTGTTACAGTTCGTAAATCGGCGCTGTTGCCAGGGTCTGTTAGTGCCTATATCAACCAGTAGTTGTTGATATAGGCACTAACAGACCCTGGCAACAGCGCAGACAGTGACAATCTTATTTATTTGATCACCTGCCCTTGTAAAAAGCGGTACGTTGGCATGACAACAAGGAAAATAAGGACAAGAATTTTGGAGCACAAAAGCACTGTGCGATGTCGCAAGCAAGCGACTCGATTGACATCTCATTTCCTTGAAGTTGACCATAGTCCCAATGATTTTGTTTGGACTGTATTAGAACAGCCTCTTTTACCTAAACACTGCCCTGATGTCAGTAGATTTCTGTTTGAGAAAGAACAGAAGTGGGTGTACAAGTTAAATAGTGACAAGGAGGGACTAAATGAACCTATACCCTGGATGTCGCTTTAAACTTGTATCAGTTGAGTTGCTTAGTTCCAATCCTAGAGTAGGGTCCAGAGAGTGTTCCTACTCTGTAGTGCAACAATAACAGACTTGCCAGTATAGGTACCAATATACTGTATTGTGTAGATTGCAAAAACATGTGATTCTAGCAACCTACCAGCGAGTGTTTATAACAACTGTCTATGAAACTATAAGATCTAACTATACTCTCCAAAGTTTAATTCTGTTTCTCCATTTTGAAATATGGTTTTTGAATCTGATATGACTGTGCAGGAAGGTTCGTGTACCATACAGTCTGACTCTTACTATAGTCCAGTAATTGATATATGGGTCCTGTGTGGTGTATGTTTCATAAGATTAACCTATAGGCATTCCACACCATCAGCTTGAATTTTCCGCCAAACGCGTTATAAAAAAACTTTTTCCTGAAAGTGGTGTGATAATAAATGGAGACCCTTTCTGATTGCGGATAAATTGAAATGAGGCTCTAAATATAAATTTCTGGTATAAAATCAGCAGAAATAGCTTTATCTGCGAGATTTTTGATCCCATGAATTACATTACCCAGAATGCCCAGTGTCACATGAGCGCGGTCATGTGCACGGATACATCGGGATTGAAAATGGCGGCATTGCGTCCGTTCGGTGCCTCCTCAGACAGCACAGAAGCCGGTCCGGAGACACCGACGGGCAGGTAAGCCGGAATGGACACCACTTATTCATCAGGTGGTGTCGCAGTGCCGTAGAGTAATATCGCTAGATGTCTCTTTTTTAACACGCGCTTATAAAACAAATGGCGTGTTAGTCATATTGTTAGTGTCTGAGTTCTTTCCTCACACGCTCTTACAGGCTATACGTTGTTTAGCCTTTGGTGACCGCTGACTGGGACGGCTTTTAACAGCATAACCATGTGTATGTATTTATTTTTCGCTACCTACATGTTTAAAACGGCTTGCAACTCATGGTTACACGGGGAAATGCTGTTTACTACTGAAATTGCTATGTGCTGTTTGTTGATGGACAACCACTGAGGTTGCTACAAACTGGTTTAATTGAAACATGGTCTGCCTGATTATCTTATTTCTTCTCAAGCCATAACAAGTCAGGAGAGAGTGATGGTTGAAACTTTATTGTTTGCACTAATGGACAAACATAATCTGATTCTATTGGTTAATGGTTGTACATATGCTTAACAGCAGTTTTGAGCAAATAATATGTACCAGCCTGAGGAAAAAAGGGTCAGGCAGAGCAGGTCGATTACCCCTTTTCAAGGTTTGCCCGGCGTTAGCCGCCTCTCACCCAACTCACGGTTACCAAATAAAGAGGCAGGCGCTGGAGACTGGAAGGCAGGAAAGAGGAGTTTATTCCGACGGAGCAGAACACGTCAAATCAGACAACAGGGTATCTTCTCGAGGTGCTCTAACCGCATCTCTGAGGCCTGGCCTCTTATACACAGGTTTATGGCTTTATTACATTTATGACATCCGTGGTATTGCTTTGAAGTTCAAAAAGGCATCTTTGGAATCCCCGGTTCAGGCCCGTTCTCACACATATCTACAGTAGAGGTCCCCGCCCAAATCTCAGCATGATGGCTATCGCGCAGCTGGACATTCCGCTGGGAACAGGAATGTGGGCGATCGGTCGGATCTAGGGGTGTGAAGGCATTGATTAATCCCCGCTCCTTTGATGTGGGGCGAGGTCCTACTGTAGGGGGCAATAAACTGCATCTGTTGAGCTAAGTGATGGCCTGGGGTCAGGCCGGACAATCGGGCAGGGAGGAAGAGGTTATCAAAAGGGCTTGTTCTATGAATGAGATGAAAGAGTGAGGGGGGTTCAGCACGGGATGTGGCTCGGAGACAGGGTCGCGCTGGAGGTGCGTTTATGACCCAAGCAGGAGAGACCGGGGGCTGTCGGGATGCTTGCGAGGCTGGGGAGTGAGGGGGAGAGAGAGACGCTGGCTATCGGGAGTGGGCAGAGAGGCCATGGCAATCAAAATGGTTGCTGCTTACGCGCACGTATGGATCGGAAAAGGACAAGATGGCGCCGATAATGTTTACGCCACAATCCAGATTTTAACAGTCCTCCCTTTTCAACATAACTAGCCAGCTTGTCAATTTATGTCTATCCCCATTATATTACGTATTTCGATATCATACAAAGCTTTCATACGTTCAGCTTCGAAATTCGGAGTCTTAGGGCACATGCAGCTAGTAATGAGTGAACACAAAGGTGGCAAGCATTGAATACCTAGGCAACACCCACACAGTACCACGACCGGTATCAATATAAATGTAAACAACCTCCATCCCCAGTCCTTCAAAGTACCCCAAAACCAGCTCCCAAGCGACCATCCTTCTTGCTCCTGGTGAACCTCTGAGGAAAGTCTGTGGAGGTGCTTGATTGCTTTGTAGACTGAGGGCGAGTTATCTGGCACGTAGGTGCAACAGCTGGATCCGATGATGCGCCATGCTCCTCCACGGTCAACTAGAACCACATCTAGAACAAGGCGGTTCTGAAGAGCCACCAGGCGGACTGCCTGAAGCTCGGCCGTATTGTTAGTGAGGATGCCAGCCGTGATGTTCATGGTCGTTTCTACTGCCTGGGTCAGGTGTCGGATGGCGCGGCTGTTTGCCATTGGGCCCCACAGAGGAACAAGTCCCTTCACTGCATCCAGGAACTGTGCTCCGGTGGAGTTGGCTTGTTCAATGTCTCTTGCGCGCTTCTGCCGGTGATGGTTTGCTGGGGCCACGTACGTTGGAGGGAGAATGAAGGCGATGTAGCAAGTACCCCCCCAACCTTTTGGAAGCCAAGTGTAAGCTTTGGTGCCACAAACAAAGTACATATTCGGAGAAGCAACAAAGGAGGGGGGATCAATTGAGTCCAATGTTCTGGTGATGTGGCAGGAACTGTGACCCACCAGCTGTGTTCCCAGGCCTTCGAGGCACACGAGGCCCGTGACATTGATAACAGACAGAGCCACAGTCAGAGTGGCAGCAGTTCGTTTCCGTAGGTAGGAGAAGGTGGGTCTGGCTGGATTATGGAACACCTGCATTTCAACTCGTTCCTTGGCAGGGATGTCCATATGGAAGGAGGAACCAGAGGTCAGAAGGACAAAAGGGAGCAGATGTCCTCCTGGTTTTGTTCAGCCAGAACCCATGGTAGAAGTGTGACACTGTTTGACCAGAAGTGGCGTTGTCCTTGTAGCTCTCTTGCAAGAGGATCAACCAGGCAAGGCAGGAGCCATGAACTGAGAAAGGGGAAGGGATGAAAGGGATGGAGTGTCCGGTGGCATGCGGAAGCAACCCGCAGATCCAGCAGTTTGTGGCGTTGGCGACAAGGTTGTGTTGGTGCAACAGTTGCACGAAGGAATTGTTCCAGAACTCCTTACGCCTTTCTCGGAGCTGAGGCGAAAGGGTGATCAGGTGATGCTCTTTCATAGTGGTTGGCTGTGCAGTGGTCAGCAACATCTGATGAGCGGGTGCGCTCTCTTCCACGATCCAGAAGGAAGTCATGAGGAGGAGGCAAAAGAGGAGGACAATGAAAAGGGCAATTGTCTTTGATTTGTGCATACTGTCAGTCTTTGGGTTCCTGTAGTGGGTATTTCCGGTTGCTTCCATCATCTTCTTATCTGGCGCTTCCATCATCTTCGAGGTGCACGGTAGTGGGCAGAACCGCAGACTTCGTTTAGCTTCTCTCCGGGTAACCCTTGGTTGTATTTAGGCTACCGTTCTGAGATTCAACTTAGTCCGTGGTCTACTTAGCCGAAGCTCCCTCCTTTCGACGCAGGAAATACCCTTCCCTGGATGGCACAGTGGGATCAGAGAATTTGGCACGTTCGAGTGCCTCGGTATCAGGATAACAGTTCAGTGATGGCCGGTCTTTGTTCAGGAGCTCTTCTTGGGTGCTGACGTTTTCTGTCGTGGCCAGGGTCGAGGAGACCTTCTTACAGTGGTGTGCATGCAGCCAGTGTCGTTTCCCCTCCACTCGAAGAGCCGTCCGGGTGGTGATCAGTACTTGCCAGGGGCCCGTCCACCGGGGTTCCAGACTCTTTGCCCGTTGGAAATTTTGGATCAGCACGTAATCCCCCGGTTGGATATCGTGACCCGGACCCCTGGAAGCATCGGGGATGGCCTGCTGCACCTGCTGATGAATGACAGACAACGTTTTAGTCAATTTGCACAAGTAATCAGACAGTAGGACATCTGGGACGTCGTGAATGGAGGTCGGTTTAGGGGCAGTCCAGAGGTTCATCGGTCGCCCAAATACAACCTCGTAGGGGGTCAAATGGTGCTTAGTGGGAGTGGAGCGCATCGATAGCAATGCCAGTGGGAGGGCATCTGGCCATTTAAGTCCTGTGGTGGCCACTATCTTTGACAGTTTTAGTTTCAGTGTGGCGTTGTGTCGCTCAACTAAGCCAGCAGAATGGGGGTGAAAGACTGCATGAAACCTCTGTTTTACACCCAACCCTTTCAAGATTAGTTGGATAACTTCAGCTATGAAGTGGGGGCCGTTGTCGCTCCATAGAATTCGACAAAGACCGTAGCGAGGGAAAAACTCTTTCAGTAGTACCTTGGCAGTGGTCATGGCAGTGTTATCACGGGTTGGATAGGCTTCTACCCATTTGCTGAAAGCACACACAATGACTAATACATACTTCAGGCTTTGGCATCTTTCTAGTTGGATGTAGTCCATCTGGAGGACCTCAAAGGGATGGTTGAGGACCCCAACCCCTCCTCGGGGTACCACAGTTCCTTTCCCAGGGTTGTGTTGCAGGCAGATAAGGCATTGCTGGACCAGGCGTCTGACTGAGTCGGGGATTTTGTCGTTGTGCCAGACCTTGGAGATGAGTTCGATCATGGGGGCAGATCCTATGTGTGCGGGGGAGTGTGCCATAGTCAGTATGGGAATCAGGTACGAGTCAGGCAGCAACCATTTGTTTGTGTCCTTTGTCCGCCAGCAGCCTTCATCGTCTTTTAAGCCTACCCGTGCCCACTCAGTCAGTTCGTGAGGTGTGCTGGCCAACTGGATGTCCCTAATCGTTTCTCTAGCGTCAGTCCATTTTTCTGCTTGTGACCTGGTCACATACATGTGTGTCGTCGTCCTATTCTCAGCTGTGGTTCGGGCAGTGATGTCGGCCAGTGCGTTTCCCTGTCCGACTAAGTCTGTCACCTTCCTGTGTGCCTGGCATTTGATTACGGCTAATCGTTTGGGGAGGAGAACAGCTTCAATCAGGGCGGAGACTAGATCTCCGTGGAGGATGGGCGTGCCGTGGGACGTCAGGAATCCCCTTTCTCTCCACAAGAGTCCAAAATGGTGAACCACTCCGAAGGCGTACTGGCTGTCCGTGTAAATGTTTGCCGTGGTCCCTGTCGCTATAATACATGCTCGTGTGAGGGCAATCAGTTCTGCCGCCTGTGCGGATCGTTGTGTGATGCGGGCTGTCTCAATTACTGTTCGGGCTGTCGTTACTGCATAGGCAGCTGAGGTGGTGCCGTCGGAGAGTTTGATGCAAGAGCCGTCTACCCATAGCTCTCCATCAGGGTCTGTGAAGGCGGTGTCTCGGAGGTCAACTCTACTCCTAGTCTGTTCGTCTGTGAGGGTCACACAGTCATGTATAGGGGGGACATTTGGGTCGTTTTCGGGCAGAGGCAACAAGGTGGCTGGGTTCAGTGTGGTGCATCTTTTCAGCGTGATGTGGGGTGCAAGCAGAGTCAGTTCGTATCCAGTCAGTCGTGCGCTAGTCAGGTGTTGCGTCTTAGTCTGGTTCAGGAGGGTGTCAACAGCATGGGGCACTAATACCGTGAGGGAATTCGATAGTACGATCCCCTCACTTTGTCGGATAGAGACAGCAGCGGCAGCTACGGCTCGAAGGCAGGCAGGCAAGGCTCTCGCTACGGGGTCAAGGGTGGCAGAGAAATAGGCACATGGTCATTGCTTGGGGCCAATAGTTTGAGTCAGGACAGACAAAGCGCACCCCTCCCTTTCGTGAGTGTAGAGAGAGAAGGGCTTGGTGTAATCGGGGGTTCCTAGGACTGGTGCAGAACAAAGGGCGTCTCGAAGTTCTTTGAAGGAAGATTGGCATTCGGGGGTCCAAGGGAGTGGGAAGGGGACATCTTTGGCTAGTAGGGAAAGTAGTGGCTTTACAATGAGGCTGAAATTTGGCAACCACTGCCGGCAGAAGGAGGTGAGGCCTACCAGGGAGCGGACTTGTTTCTGGGTCTTTGGGACAGGGGTTTCTAGAATGGCCTGAATTCGATCGGGTGTAAGCTTTCTCCCGTCTTTGGACAAGAGGTGGCCTAGGTAGGTGACCTGGGGTTGGCAGAATTGCAACTTTCTCTTGGAGACCTTGTGGCCATTTTCCGCAAGGAAGTGCAAGAGTTGGATGGTGGCTGTGACTGCAAGTGGAGTGGTGTCGGCCGCCAAAAGGATGTCATCGACGTACTGTATCAACACCACTCCCTCCGGTAGCTGAACGGCGTCCAGCTGTCTCTTGAGGGTCTGGCTATAGATGCTGGGACTTTCTGTGTAACCTTGGGGAGCTCTACAAAATCTATATGAGCGGGATTTTAACGTGAAGCCGAAAAGGTAGCGGCTGTCTGGGTGGATGGGGATGGAGAAGAAAGCGTTCTTGAGGTCTATTACAGTGAAGGTGGTGGCTGTGGAAGGAATCAGGGTCAGAATGGTGGCGATATCTGAGACTACGGGGTACTGAGGTACAACTACCTTGTTGACCTCTCGAAGGTCGATGATGAAGCGGTACGCTTTCTCATCTCCCTCGCCCTGCTTCTTCACAATGGGTAGGATAGGGCTGTTGCAAATATTGCTGACTACTTCCTCTACCACTCCTGCCTCTACCAGGGACTGGATTATCATTACCATTACCTGTTCTTGCACCCCGGTTTTGGAATTCCCTCCCTCTCTCTATGCGTTCTATTCCTATCTTTTCACACTTCCGCAAAGCGCTCAAAACATTCTTGTTTGCCTTGGCCTACTCCTGTTAACCCTCCCTGGACTCGTTTGTTCTGCTCCCCAAACCTCTCAGCGCCAGGAAGCCGTTTGGCCATTGTGCGCTCTATAAATAATTTCATTCATTCATTCATTCATTCAATGCCTTCTCACCTTCGGACGATATCCGATACTGTGGGAGTTTTGGGAGTATCGCATCTTGGCGAACAGTTATGTGCACGGGGTCGATCATCATTCGTCCTACGTCGGCGTCAGTTTTAGCCCACAGATACAGAGGTAGAGAGTCAAGTAAGGATGCGTCAGCGTCAGAGATGGAGAACATGTATCGTGCGGGATGAGGTCTGAGCAAAGTCGGGTTATCGTACAGAATGACTCGAACTCCGTCCTGTGAACACCTGATAGTAGCTCGGAAATGCTTCAGTAAGTCAAGTCCCATAATGGCATCGGGGGTGTTGGAGGAAAGCAGAAACGTCGTGTCAGTGGGGTTACTGTCCAAGTCGAAGGAAACTGGTGCGGATAAGGGGTTAGTGGAGGGCGTTCCATCAAAGCCTATTGATGTTATGTGTGAGCCAGACAAGGGTGCCCTTGGAATCAGTCGTTTAGATAACGCACTACGTGTCGCGCCAGTGTCTACCAGAAATGGAGACTTCGTACCTAGGACCTTAGCGGTGACATAAGGACCTTGCTGGTCAACATAGAGCTCGACTGGATCCCTCCCTTGCCCTAGGCAGTCCTATGCCCAGTCGCTGGCATCGTCACAATCGGTTTGCTGGCATTGGTTCTGTCAGGGGTGGTCAAAAGTATTCGGTCTGCCTGATCTGTCATTGCTGGCGTCGTTTGTGTGCCCTCGTCCCTGTCCTCTATTTTTCGGCCCACCCGCTAGGTCTTTTGCGTCCCTATTTTTGTACATTTCTAGCAGGACCGGGCACTGGGACTTCCAATGCCCAAATCCTTTGCAAAACGCACACTGGTTCACATCGAGGTCTGTTCGTGGAGCGCCGGGTGCGGGTGTGCGGTCTCTAGGGGGTGGATTTCTAGGAGCATTCGACTGGTAGTTTCCTCTATACTGTTCCCTTCCTGTCGTCACTCCTTGCAATTGAGCAATCATCACTCGTTCTTTCAAGTCCTTTTTCTTTTTCTCAGTCGCCCTATCGTTCTCGTTCTTTTGCCGTTCGTAGTATTGAGCCATCTGAAGGATAGCCGCGGGTTTGGAGGCAGCCCAACTACTTTCACTAGTTTGCAGTTTTTGCGAGACTTCTGGTGTCAGGCCCTTTACAAAGTTCTGGACGAACAAGTGATGTCCGATCGCAGAGGTCATGTCCTGGCCACTGTAATCGGAGAACACCGTTTCGAACCGGGAGAAATATTCTGAGGCGTCTTCCTGTGGTTTCTGGCAGCAAGCCGTTACTATCGACCAGTCCACCTTCTTTTCTGGTACTATGGTTTTCAGTTTTAGTACTATTTTGTCTGGCAGGTCTAGAATCGATTTCAAGGGTTTCTTTCCGGGCTCTCGCTGTTTGTCTATGCCATCGAGTTGCGACCAGGTATGTCCGAACAGCTCAAGGTGGTTGACTTTCCGGATTTGCTTCCACACATCAGCTGGCAGACATAGCCCGAAAAACAAGTCGATGTCCGCTAGGGTCATAATCGTCGAACCCAAGGCGGTACCTAATTCTGTGTAGAAGGCAGTGGGGTTCTTTCGTAGATCGGGCAAGGACTTTAGGAAAGTCAGGATGTCTTGCCGATCCCAGGGTTGGTAGACCCAGTTGTACACTACCCTCCCTCTCGCATCTTGGTGGTTAATATCGTTGTGTGTTCCCTGTCTTCGTGAGGGGACCCAATAAGGTGCCGCTTCTCTTATTGGAATCATGGTGTCAGTTCTCTCGGTTTGAGGTTCAGTCGCTACAGGGGTCGTGGTGTCGGCTTCTAATCTTTGGTCAGTGAGGTGACGGAAGACTTCAAGCGTGCGCGAGAAGAGGTCCGTCACATCACCTTCGCCCTCGTCTCCAATGTCGACTTTTCTATACAGTGTCGTTAGGCTTTCAGGACCTTTGTTACGATACCGGTCTTCATAGGCGTTAAGGGTGTGGTAACAGAAACGTGCAACAAAGTGTCGTTTGTGGTTATCAGCATATGTATTGCATATATCTGTCACGTAATCTTCGTTTTCTTTCCGTTCTACTAGCGTCTTTACGATCTTATCAATCCCTGCTCGTTCATCCTTACTCAATCGATGGAGCCTAGCAGAGTCTTTCTTCTTAGTTTCGGGCTCATCTAATGTTGCTGCTTGCGCTGCGCTGAGTACAAGGGGCTCGGCCGGCGCGGAGGCCGTGAGGACCGAGGCTCTGGCACTGCTCTCATCTGTGCTAGGGGGTTGCGTGCGTTGCACTAGAGGTTGGGAAGGGGCGTATGGAGGGGGCATGTAGATGATCGGGGGACCTAGCAGTAGATCATCGTTCGCTCGCTGCTTCGAAGGTAGCTCAGGGTAAAGCATAGAGGGTATTCTAACGGGACATTGGCTCGATGTCTCGGATTCTTGCTTCAGTCTAGCTCCCTCTCTTTCCTTTATCTCTTCTTTCAACTTGCTCGCGGCTAAATGAGCTGCTTTTCGCAATTCTTTCTCTAGTCTGACTTCGTTTCTTTTCTTTCGTTGTTCCGTCTCCTTGCGCCACATGCCGAAACTATCAAGCATAGTGGGCGTTGTTTTATGTTTACAAAGGGCTGTTTCCAGCACGCTTATTTTTGCGTCATCGAAGGATCCTATCAGTGGCCACTGACTTTCCTGATCCTTTTTAGTATATTTATGCCATAACTTACTATAAGCTACGGCGACTAGTCCATACTTTAAAAACATATCCTTATTAGGGGTGCCCTCCAGAGGGGCCGGATGATCCACCTCTAATAAGCGGTCCGGGCTGAACCAACTACTGAACAATGGGGAGAAGATAGGCATGACGGGTTACAATGGGGACAAAAGTCTGCACTACCTATCCTTCACTACTTTGCGAAGACTAGACAGAATGTTTCTATTCTATAGTATTCGCAAGTAGGGAATACCCAAAGAGAGAACCAATTCCAAACAGTCAATGTTCGGACAAACAATCAATCAATCAAATGAGGAATCAAAATAGGCGCGACGGGTTACAACGGGGGCAAAAGCCAGCGCTACCTACCCTTTTACTGCTTACAAAGACTAGACAGAATATCTCTATTCCACGTTATTTGTAAGCAGAGAATACCTCCAAAGAACCAATATCGAACAATTAATGTCCGTTCAATCAAACAATCAGTGGCGAGAAAAAAATAGGCACGACGGGTTACAACGGGGGCAAAGGCCTGCGTTACCTATTCATCACTATCTGCAAAGGAGGACAGAATACTTTTATCCTTCCCCGTTTGTAGACAGAGAATTCTCGAGAAAACAATCCTCGAACAACAATGTTCGGGCAAACAATCAATCAGTGGGGGAGAAAGATAGGCACGACGGATTACAACGGGGGCAAAGGCCTGCGTTACCTACCCTTCACTACCTGCAAAGGAAGAGAGAATACTTTCTATTCCTCTCCGTTTGCAGACAGAGAATCTCCAAGAGAACCAACAATTCGGAGAGTAATACTAGTATTTTCCAATCAATCAATCAAATATTTCACAGTTTGTCGTGTTACACGACCTTACCCGGACCGCATGGACAGTTTCCTGTCTTCCGATTCCAGCGCCCGATCGTCCTCTATCTTCTGTCGTGGCACTCCTGATGGTTCCCAGTCAGGACCGTAGATCACTCGAGAGAGGTCTGCTCGGAACCAGTGAAGTTCGGATGATCGGCTGCCAGACGAGGGTCTATCGGGCAGGTGCACTTCCCGATCGTTGCAGTCGTTCACTCCGTCGTCAGGACCTCTCCCACTGGATCCACGTGTCGCTGATGGGCCCCACGTTTGGGACGCCAATTGCGGAAAAAAGGGTCAGGCAGATCAGGTCGATTACCCCTTTTCAAGGTTTGCCCGGCGTTAGCCGCCTCTCACCCAACTCACGGTTACCAAATAAAGAGGCAGGCGCTGGGGACTGGAAGGCAGGAAAGAGGAGTTTATTCCGACAGAGCAGAACACGTCAAATCAGACAACAGGGTATCTTCTCGAGGTGCTCTAACCGCATCTCTGAGGCCTGGCCTCTTATACACAGGTTTATGGCTTTATTACATTTATGACATCCGTGGTATTGCTTTGAAGTTCAAAAAGGCATCTTTGGAATCCCCGGTTCAGGCCCGTTCTCACACATATCTACAGTAGAGGTCCCCGCCCAAATCTCAGCATGATGGCTATCGCGCAGCTGGACATTCCCCTGGGAACAGGAATGTGGGCGATCGTCGGATCTAGGGGTGTGAAGGCATTGATTAATCCCCGCTCCTTTGATGTGGGGCGAGGTCCTACTGTAGGGGGCAATAAACTGCATCTGTTGAGCTAAGTGATGGCCTGGGGTCAGGCCGGACAATCGGGCAGGGAGGAAGAGGTTATCAAAAGGACCTGTTCTATGAATGAGATGAAAGAGTGAGGGGGGTTCAGCACGGGATGTGGCTCGGAGACAGGGTCGCGCTGGAGGTGCGTTTATGACCCAAGCAGGAGAGACCGGGGGCTGTCGGGGATGCTTGCGAGGCTGGGGAGTGAGGGGGAGAGAGAGACGCTGGCTATCGGAAGTGGGCAGAGAGGCCATGGCAATCAAAATGGTTGCTGCTTACGCGCACGTATGGATCGGAAAAGGACAAGATGGCGCCGATAATGTTTACGCCACAATCCAGATTTTAACAGCCTGTGGGGCTTTTATACCCTATTCTCAAGAAACTTATTGACTCACAAATTGACTAGACGGATCGAATTGTAGTCTAAAATTCGAAAACATCTTTTCAATGAGAAAACACAATGTTGAATTATAGCTCAACCTACCCTTGTTTTTCGAATATCTCCTTATTTTGTTTCAGAGCGGTGCTCCTCTATACCTGAGCTGCAGCCAGGTGGGGTGAAGCGCCATCACCACAACTAATGGGTGAGTGGCCATGATATCCTGCAGTAGTACAATTGCGTTGACTTGGTGTTATTAAAGATATACCGACACATGATGTTTTACGCTTTGATAACATCATGGTACTGTTTATTAGTCCACAAATATTCTAATATGTATTTGTTTTTATGTTTCATGTTTCCTCCTGTGTGTTCGTCTCTTCAACATGATGTGACAAAAGTCTGTGGTGGATCTATTTGACCTGGATTTTGCTGGTGACATTTTTAACTTCACTTTATATTAGCAGTAGCTAACATCGGGTCCTGAAGAAAGCATTTGTACTATACCACCATAATGCTGAAACATGTCGACCATCATTGCTCACAGATATTATGTTAAATCTGTTTTTGCACTTTACCTTCGAGATTTGGAAAACTGAGAAGAAAAATTAAAGTCTCACATCTACTCAGTATTATCCAATTTTAATTGATTTTTCACTCACATTTCTTATCTTTGCGCTGCTTTTTTTCAGTCACCACTTATACTTAAAATATCATCTATAAGACCTAGTACTGACATTACATCACGTCAAAGGTTTTGGAGCAGCCTTAATAACATCAATAGGCTGTTTTTCCTTTGTCTCCTGGGCAAGGAGAACCCAAATGATGTCAACAAGGGCGGTACAGAGTGGCTACTGATGGGAAAATGTACCCATGCCCTCGAGCTTTAGCTCACATATATATATTTTTGTCACACTTGGGTGCATACTTGGGTCTCCACCTTTAGCTTACAAACTTATTGTTTTTCCATGTTGAGGCTTTGTTTTCACAGTGAGTTCCTTTGTCTTTGACTCCTAGATATAGTTGTTGTTATGATATTCAAGTTGTGGCATATATCTAGTTTGGTTCCCTAAATCTGCCCTTGGACCCTCTTTTCTAATTGATGTTGTTGATATAGTATAGAGAGAGCCAGCTTCCTACAGCCTCTTTTACTTTAACCACCACTAAATTATCCGGTTAAGCAATACCTTTTACATTAAGTGTCTGATTAGGAGCACGGCGGTCCCAAGACTGCCGTACTGTTGGTGGCGGTCCGACCAACAAATGACAAGCATGGAGATCAAACTTCTATGAGACCGCCACCACCGCCAGGATCTTGAATTCCATGGCGGCGGCGGTGGGGAAAGCAGCAGGCCATGGAGGCGGTGCCGATGCCGGCACCGCTGTGCTGATTACGACCTGTATTTCTGCCAACCTGACCCTGCCATGAAAAGGTTGTCAGGAAGGCTGGGAAGGGGCCCCAAACATTTTGCCCCTTGGAAACTGTGCATGAGGGAACATGTTGTGCCACACTCTGTTTACACTGTTGTGCTTGCATTGTGTGCCATGCACAACATGGTACACAGTGCACCAGACGAGCAAGTGTTAGATGCAATGCGGCAAAATTTGCTTCAGGCTCTCTGTGTGAGCCGAGGCATGCCACCACTGTGGATTCGCTGCTGTACCACCACCAGCCTGTCTGTTATTTCGTAATGCAACAGTCAGGATGCCACCAGCTTGTCTGCATTCTCCTGACCGCCGCCGTTGTTTAAGTAATTTTACCATGCCTCCCTACATTTAACCACGCTGCGAGACGCCAGTGTCAGAAGCTGACGTACGTGACCTCTACGTGGGTAATTTCAGATGCCATCAGTGATGTTATCATTGATATCATAGAACATGTCACGAGTGGTGTAATATGTGAGGTCATATGTGAGGTCATAAGCAGTGCATGGCAAGTGCACAAGTTATAGTGTTTTTTTTATGTAAAATAAGATATTTTTACCATACTACATATAACGCCACTTTAACCTCTGCTTTTTTCCATGAATTTCTAGGTTTTTTAAAAGTTTTTTTTATTGTAATGTAATATATTATTATCATTCCCATCCTCCTCGCCTCAGGCAGCAAGGTACTTTGGGCCAGTTTGAGTCATAGCTTTGTACATAAAGCGCAGTTCTTTAAACTTGACCCGCTTCTCAATAGTCAGTCAGTAAAGCTTGCGTAAGTGGATCAAAACCTAGACGTGCTGAGGAACATGACACAAAAGTCTGGCGGCTGCATTCTGCATTAACTGTAATCTTTTCAGCAGTGACTTTGAGACTCCCAAGTACAGTAACTAAAGTCATATTTACAATTTCCATAGTGGAAACACCAGTCAACTTTTTAATATTTTGTATACAATCAACCAGCAAATGTTCAGTTCCTTCAGCCACTTATATTGATGCTAGAATTTTTTTCCGCATTAGTTTACAAATGAGTCAAAATTCAACTTTTCAGCACATAACTTTCCAGAATTTCCAAGACTGCATGAGCATGCCTTTCTTGAGGGCTTGTAAAGGGAACAGGGCGCAGGTCCCTGCTGCTGAGTATGGAATTAGAAAAAAAGCCAAAATCATGAACCCCATGCTCAGGTGCTGGTGGTGTGGAAGGTTAGCTCCCACCAGTCCTTAGCCTTCGTGCTGCAATGGAACAGCAAACAATGTTTTCGAAATAAATGTCAGAACTCCTTTGAGTTGTTGGGTTTTAGAACAGTTTAACGCTTGTTTCCCACCATCAGCAGATCTGCCATTATGAGTACAGCACTACAAAAAGGTATATGTATGCCATCTGCGAAGTGCCCGAATATATCTCGGATGTACGTCAGTACAACGTGATCATTTTGATCGCGATACTTTACGACGAAGCCATTACAACGCAAGTCGTTACAACGACTTGCTTTGGAGGGCGCTGGATTGTGGATTAATTTAATTTTCTATTCCAACTCCAGCCCACGTAACAGTAGGGAAGGTGTTGGAATAGAAAATCAAACTATTCCTTAAGCAAGAGCGCCCTCCAGCGCAAGTCGTAGTAACGACTTGGGTTGTAATGGCTGCGTCGTAAAGGTCGCGCGGTGTAAACACCGTGTTGTAAAGGATGTTTCCCTATTTGACCTTTAAACCAAATTTGGTGAACACAAATAGACGGGTCGATTTCACCACTTTCGCTTTTTGGTCTAAATATTTCGGCCGCCTTTTTCATGTCATAGAACTCTTTCAAACACTTTTTCTCCCATGTGACCTAGAATACATGGGTGTATTTCGCCAATTTCGCTTTTTGGCTAACCATTTTCGCTATTCACGACATGGAACGTTTGTGACCTGCGTGTCGAATTACGGAAAATGTTAACTTTTTTTCCTTTAACGTAGAACATCAGGGACCCAAGAAAAGATCACAACTTTCTTGTTTTTTTTATGGTAGAATAAGTTCAGGAGGATGGGGAAATGGGTCGTGTTTTCCTATTTCTTTTGAAACACAGAGCAGCAGTAGGGTTTTCGTAAAAGGCCGCCTTTTTCGGTGTCGCTTGCAACACAGAACTTCTGGGACCTCGGAAAAGGTCCGATTGTTCGTACTTTTGTGTGATATTTAAAGAAGTGCAAAGAGCATCGAACAGAACACCTTGTAGGCAAGCTGAGTGATTCTGCAGTAAACGAACATTAAATAGCAGGTCTTTCGTTTAAGAGGCGAATCCTGTATAATATTTAACATAAGACTGCATAGCCTTTGGAGACACACCGCGCTCGGCGCCTGTTGAATATGTAACACTCGCTAGCAGGGCTTCCAGTGCTCCTGAAATGTGTTGGAGATGGGTCGGCGCAATGCATGCTGGATTCTGCGTATCCCCACTCCATTTAAATAGGCACGATTTCCTGAAATGTGTTTTGCATAAACATGGATCACGCGCTCACAAATGACATCAGAAAGATCAAATGCTTGCTTTTTAATTTTCTTCCGGCCTCACCGCTAGCTTCTAATAAAGTCTGTTTGCCTCTATAATGTTAGATCGTGGGAAGGAGGTGGACGTAGCTTTGCAAAATCTCAGAGCGGCTATTTTTCACTTAAATCTGTTGGAATTAATTTTACTCCCAAGCTGTTCATCAGAGGGGTCCTCATAAACCTGAGCGATTTGCAGGAACAACATGTGACATCTGTATTCTGCGATGCGAGGTAGGAGTGCGTGAACAAGCGTGGAAGAGTGATGGAGACCTGTGACTGGACTGTCCAAATAATATACGAGGCTGGCTGGCCTAATCTCACTGCTCTCTACATAAAACAACAAAGAAATGCAAGGTTACAGTGCAGTTATGGCTACGAATTCAAACAATTGAAATTTACTTTGTTTACTTTGCAATCCATAATTTTCACAAAGGATATTTAAATTAAAAAGTGGGCATATGGGCATGTGCAGCAGGTGTTGTCCAGTGGCATGAAAAAGTACCGTAGGGGGTCTCCTACAAGGCACACTGAGGGTGCCCCATGGCCTCACACTGACAGCCAGTTCCCACCTGGGAGTGACAGCTGGGTCTACCAGAAGCAGTTTTTGTGTTATTAATATATACATTCTGAGTTGTGTCGGTGAATGTGTGTGTCCTTTGCCTCAAAGACATTTAGACCAATACAACCCTTAAGAAAAGGAACTTAATGGTTACTTTTTATAAGGAATGCACAAGCAGTCCAATCAACGAGAAGTAAAGAGTAAACTCATTGATTGACTACAACATAATGTACCCAGCACCATGTTGGCCACTCTTGGTGTGGTCATCAACACTATCTTGAAAGCTAGGTTTCCTTCCTTCTCAACTTCGGTTTCGTCGCTCTGTATTTTCTTTGAATAATAATGCAGTTTGGGTGGTGCTATCCACAAGCCACTGGTGCAGAAACACTATTTGATGACGCTGACTAAGAGCTAAATTCCCTGGTTCAAATCTCAGGCCATATTCTCCAAATGTTGTGACCCAGGAAAACTCAGTGGACCTCACTGTACTGTGGTCACCGTGTCTGCCTTAATTGGCAATGCCAACAGGTGATTCCGTTTATAGGTGAGCTTCTTCTTGCATTGAGTTCTTTGCAAAGAGCTGGCGAACAAGCCTCTTTTAAGGAAAAAGGGGTGAAGGCGGGTTCTGCTTCAAGAGTATTTGGGAAAATGGCACCACTCAACGATCTGTGCAACATAGGTTCGAAAGAAATTAGCTAGTAATGCATAGGATTTATAAATGGATTGGACTGCTATCCTGAGTGATTGCCAGTGGTTATACTTATTAAAAACAGCCTCCCATCAACTTTTGTGTGTTTAATGTGCTGCCCTAAATAGGCATGGGTATTCCCAGATGTAGATCCCATTCTCTCTGTTTCACTGGAACCAAGCTGTACCCGACTACTGAGCCCCATAACTACAGCAAGATTGGTCCTGGGTTACTTGTGTTCCGGTTCAGAGAGGACCTGACTTGCCAGTTTGGACTGGACTGTTCCCACGAGCAACAGGATCACGAATTATTTGCATTTGGCTAAGTCCAAACTGAGGTTGCATGGTGAGCAAAATAACGATGGGATCGAGTGCTACCCCGAGTGATTGCCAGTGGTTAGACTTATTGTAAGCAGCCTCCCATCACCTTTTGTGTGTTTCATGACAATGTAAAACATATACAAGAAAATCAGTGTTATATGTAATCATTTTAGTTACACTTCTATTTGTTTCAGATGGAACATAATCAAAAACATAATAACTATTCTTGCATGCTTTTCAACTCATACATGTGTAGAACCCCTTGGGAGCATCTTTACTCAAAACACTGCCACTGGTAACAAAATTGATACTCAACTTATCCATAAGGGACCGATTCTACTAAAGGTAACCCTAGAGTGATCAGTAATAATATTACCAAGTACATTTTCAGTTTTCAGTAATTACCATTGTTTGCATAAAATGTGTTTTGCTTCGCCTGCCCCGGTACTGAATGTGGTGCTAAATCTATCTAGTTGTCCTGCTTCACTTTAGATTTACCTTTACAAGGAGCACATCCCTTTTTGTTTGCCCAACCAATGAGACTGGATCAGCCAAAGTTGCTAGAGAGTAACACCGTTCTTTGAATCTGCCTAACATGGCACAGTAATGTCAACTAAGGCTGAGCGGCGACCCTCTTCTTCATCATCACTGTAATATGTGACCAATGTTCCAATGGCTGGGTCACCATGCACCTCTGTGGTTTCATCAATTGTTAAAGAGATAGGGACATTTGCTACAGCTGTTGTAAGCAGCCTTCCTGGGTACTGCAATTCCTTCTGGCCTTTACATGTGCCCCATAGGGAATACTTTGGTTCATATTGTGGAGATGGCTGCTACCATCAGCCAAAATTCTGTTCCCAGCAGTCAGCTTTACTGAATAAACAAGTAGATAACCCATCACCAAAAACAGTACCAGTGGTAGCCAAAAATACTACACTAGTACTTCTTATAGTGCTCATGAAATGCAAGTTCAATTCATTTATGTTCATGAAGCTGATTGCCTGATATTCAAATCACTTCCATACTAGAAACACACATGCACAAAATCACATGATCAAGCTCGTCCCTCATGACAAGGACCTGCTCCTCCCACCATACCATTTGAGTTTAGCATACCTGGTGGCGAAGCAAGTCCATATTACCATGCCTTTCAATTCTCTGTACATTTTGTTATCAATTAGAAAGAAATTGTTGACTAAACAAAATTCAACCATATCCACCAGCTTTTCACTGTGTAACAAACAGGACAAAGACCTAGAGTACTTAGAAAAGGCCTACATGCATTTACTCCTAACTCATGGGAAATCGAGGCATTTAATCTTTCTACATCATGAGGCTCATTACGATGTCGGGCAAGAAGCCTCTGCCGGACACCGACTCAGAATCAGGACCGACCGCATTGCGGCCAGCAGTTCTGACCTCCGAATTACGATGCGACCAAACACTGACCGGATGGAGTCCCATTGTTCCCTATGGGAGCTCGTGTTCCTCCCGACTACCAGCCCTAACACAAGCTCCTCTGAGGAAAAGAGGTGTTTGCGGAAAACCCTGCACCCTATCGCAGGCCCCCCATGGTGCCTGCCACACAGTGCTAGGTTTTACACCGGGGTCCCTTAGGTACCCACTCCGCCATCAACCGTAGGCCACAAGGTCTAGGGGGCCGTGCGTGGGACTCCCAACGTCATTTTCCGACAGCCTTTAAGTGTTGGATAGACAGTTGGAAATCAACATCACAATTAGGGCTCCCGGTTTTATGGTATTTATTTTTTGGCCATTTCCGTCTGTATTCATCCATATTTATTTGTTCGCGATTCTATCTGTATTTAGCCACATTTATTTTTGCCACAAGCAAACGACGATGCTACAGCTAGTATTTTTCCACATTTATTTACATTGACAATGCACACATGCGCTCGGTTATTATTGGTCAACACAATACATTCATCTGAAAACTTTGCCATTGTAGTACAAGCACATGTGCATTTCAAGAAACTTTGAGGACATTGAGGCTCTTTCTGGTTTATTAATTAAATGAAGACCACTGAAAACCCGTTCAATATTCGCTGACGATACTGGAATGGACAAAAGATTCAAAGGAAGATTACACAGTGTTGGCCATTCTTACTTCTGAGAACGCCAGTATGTCATTGCACTGATGTCTTTTCCTGGAATAGTGTGCATCAAATATTTTTGAATTCTTCTTCAACAACATTCATTAGGTCATCAGAAGCTCCAACCAACATGAATAAATGCTTGTAATCATCGAAATCCTGACTAAACTGAACTTTCTTGAAAGGATCCAGGATTGTAACCAGTTTAGAAAAAGAGCTGTAAGTCATTTGCCCAGTTATGTTACGAGCTACGACAGCATCCCTCTTGGTTTTCAGTGCATCTTTAAAACTAATCATCTCTTTTATTAGCACATTTTCTTTTTTTGTGGTAACATTTGCAATAGGCTGGTGATCATTTTGTCTTGCGTATAGTCTTGCTCCAATGCCAAAGCCATGGCAACATCTGTGGTTGAATATATTTGGTGGGAATGTGTTCCTTCTGACTCAAGCTTCTTCTGAATGTTGATGATACCAGTGAGAGTTTTAACAATGAAATGCATCTTCACATAGAAAGATTGGTGGTTTGCACTGTTGGGGCCGAGTAGTTTCCGTAGGTGATCAATTTTGGATCCAGTGTCTTCTTCATTGTTTACAAAAGCAAGGAAGTAGTGCCATATTTCTAAAAGTCTTACTGCTCCCTCATACCAGCTGAACCATCGAATCACAACAGCCGCCCTTGGATATCTTATTCTCCCATCAACTTTTTCTTGCGAATAAATGCGTTTTAAGTAAATACTGCTCCAGCCATTATAACAAAATCAGACATGTCCCGGTTCTCAGGCTGAGACTGAGCATAGGAAACAGCAGCATGTATCAGATGACATGGATCTTTTATATGAATGGAATTAATCCTCTGAGCAGTGCGCAAATCAGTTACTGCCTTTGTCATATAGGATGCAGAATCAGAACATATTGTAACATGGGCATGCCATGATTTAAACAACCAAGCGAAACCGCTTGCCCTCTGTGCACTGTTGCTAGTCCCTGCTGGGAATACGTAGACAAAGCTAGTCAAATTGATTTCATTACATTTCTCAAAATATTCAACATATAATTTTTGTCAATACTTTTTTACTGAAGGTATATAATCAATCAGAACATTATTACATTTCATAATATTCCATTTACATATACGATACATTCCTTTGACAATCCATTATTTCTTTCAAGAAATGCCCAGTTGCCCAATGCATTTCGGGCCCCACGACCCTTCGTCAGGGGCTATACCTGAAAAACATTAAACATATATTCACAAAACTAATATGACCTCCAATGACATGGGTTGCAGTCATAAGCATCCATATTTCATGTACAACATTATGTCATCCAATGGTTATATAAAAGGTTTTTGTTTTCTTTTCAATTCATAACTCATGTGTGTAGTGGGAAAAAAGAGAAAACAAAAGAGAAAACAAAATAGTAACGTGACCTTTAGACATGATTATACTAAATGAGCCATAACCTGCTGAAAAAAGATGTTCAAAGAGTACTGTCCTGACTGTTCAAAGTTGTTCCAAAATAAACTCACACCTAACTGTAAAAAGAAGAAGAGGGTCTCACTCCTCTATGAACAACACTCTAAGGTAAAAATATAACGTGCTAGGATTGCACTCAAAAACTAACCTTGGTGGGGGCGATGCTCTATTTTCATACAAGTATGCACTTCAGTTTCCGCTTTCCAGCGTGCCTGTAAAGCACCTAATTTTGGTGACCTCATTCTACTGAGTAAAGACTGTGCAATATATATAAATGTAAAAGACGGGTCACGAACCTGTATTTCAACAGTCTGCCCTGCGGGGTTACTTTCACCGTGTTCAGAAGCTAGTGTCCATTTTACACGCACACTGCGTTTGATAATGTTCTCCCTAAAAAAACAACAAGGATAATGGCCCGGTAAGAACCTCGACTTGCTGAAAGCGAACCTGCCCCTCAATGGAAGTGGCCTTGGTTAGAGCCAGAAAACGATTCCCGAACGATCAGCGAACGGTGCCGCTTGCAGTTTAGATGACGCCCGGTGAATGCGGAAAACACTCTTTCACGCTTGCGTGTCAAGATGTGTTTGTGAGATATAGAAAGCGGACTTTCTGGACTATAAGGGACTCGATACTAACTAATGTTGTGTGCCATCTTGTAACATGTCCGTGCACTGAATTAACGCAAAGTACCTGCAGGAAAATGAAGGAACTTGTGGAAGATAAAAAAATAAATAAAGGAAAAGTGAAAAATGTGTGTGGTGCGGTGAAATGTTATAAACCTATCATAAATATCGATCAATATTCAGATACAATAAAACAGTATCAAAGAAGACATATAAAAGCTTCCTCAGTAATTAACATTGCGACTTCAATAAACTATAATCATATAACCAAACTCAGGTCTGCATGCTCACAACAATGGTGCAGTATTTACAAATAACATCCATGATTTACCCAACTTTTGAAGCACATTGTATATAATTAATTCAATTTTAGCAGAATTACACTCATCAGACACAGTAATGTCAACTAAGGCTGAGCGCCGACCCTTTTCTTCATCATCACTGTAATGTGTGACTAATGTTCCAATGGCTGGGTCACCAGGCACCTCTGTGGTTTCATCAATTGTTAAAGAGATAGGGACATTTGCTACAGCTTGACGTATGTTTCCAAGCTGTGCTTCAAATACTTCGGGGAGATATTTTTCGTACATTTGGCTGGATTTGCACATTGTCCTTGCTGCAGGGCACAGCTGCCTAATCAGCTCTCCAATCGGACCATCAGTCTGGTGAAGTGGAACACCACCTTCACACAGAGCTTTCACAACCTTGTGCGGGATATCCGCAGCTACTTCAATATTTTGGCGTGCACGAGTTGTGCATTGCTGCGTGGTCATTTGCTCCGTACGGGCCTTCTTTACGACTGGCGAAGAAAGTCTCTCATGGGTTTACCTCCTCAGGTGGGCTTTGATATTATCCGCTGCCCTGTTTTCAATGTCAACAGTTGTTCGACATGACTTGCAGGTGAACATTTTCATCTCTTTAAGGACACGGCTTCAAATTCTGCGTACTCCTGTACGTAATCATCAATGTCCTTGATGATTACGTCCCATCTCAATAAATGTAAGGATTCAACAATTAAGCAGCTATTGGTTTGATGTTTAAAATACTATATGTAACCAGGACAAAACACTCAGCCATTATCTGCACTGCGGAATAGGATACACATATGTAGGAATTTAACTCCAAATACATCAATATTTCTTGTTGATCTTAGCTTGTACATTTTTATTTGCAAATAATTTCTTCTGTATCAAAATATGTCCACGCCTTTCAAGATAACTGATTCAGTTTCAGGTATTCGAGTAGCAGAGAGAAGCCAGCTCAGTACAATTGCAGGTGCCAATAATATGTTCACATATACCAACAGCTTCTTCGTTGATATATTCACACAATCACTCAACAAGTTGATGTTTGGAGATCAGCTATTCACCCACAAGGGTTTCCAGGCACTTGCAGGGTCCGACAGACTCATTCAAAAAGGCAAGGCTTAAGATCATTTAGAAATTCCAGAACAGATGAGGCGGTCTGGAGCTGGAGAGTGAAGGGGGAGGTTGTTCCAGGTCTTCGCTGTGAGATAGGACAAGAAGTATCCTCCACTCATGCTTCTGTCATACCACAATTAGAAATGATACAAAGGGGCATTATGGCCAAACTATGAAACAGAATAACTTTTGGAATTGGCCCGAAGGGCAGAAATACTCACAGCAGTGCCTGCCTTATTGTTCCGGCTTTCCTCTAAGTTAAAAAAGCTTTATTTAAGGTTTCCAATTCGAGTTTAGAATACTCACAGCAGTGGTTACCTTATTGTTCCAGCTTTCCTCTGAGTTAAAAAAGCTTTATTTAAGGTTTCCAATTCGAGTTTTTCCAGTGAGGAGACAGAGTTTGGCAATTTTTTTAAACTTATTTTATGATGTGCATTTGCTCTGCAGAGTTACCCTCACCTTAAGCGTACACCATACTGACTTAAATCTAAGCGCTTTTTTATCGAACTTACAAGGGTGAAAGGCTAAGTGGGCCCACCAGATTCAAAACTGTGACCATGAGGTCGCACACAGTTGCGCTGATTCAATATTAGTCCACTCAGCGATACGGCGGAGGGGCTGTATGAATCAGTTAACTCTAGGGTCAGGTGTGGAGTGACAACCTCTTTTTTAAACAGTGTGCTAATAATTACATGGAAGTATAAAGGTAAACAGGGCACCTCAAGGAAGTATTGAACCCTAAACCTGACAGGCTTACCTTAAGTGTTAAACCAGAAGTGCTGTCAGGGCCTTGCAGCAGCTGGTGAGTCATGAGAGTGCAATACACTGAAAGCAAGACACACTTAGTGAACACAGACCCCTCACGTATAGTGCAGAATGGCCTCCTACAAACACCAGACGTCAGGCTACACCATTATAAGTTGCAATATAGTGCTCCATCCAGTACACAGCGCACAAACAGGATGATGTGCAAACCACAAACCCAGCCGCCACATGTTGTCCACAACAGAAGCCAGCAGACTGCATACACGCATGTAAGTGCCACGAACAGTAAATACCATGAGGGCATTAAAAGCATAAGTGTTAATATGGGTGATGTGTGAGAATCTATTACAGACCTTTAGATCAAAACATACCTCACCTATGGAAAATGGAAGGGTGTCACAGCGATTATTTTCAGGAATGTATATACGCTGCTGCTGTGTTCCAATAATATTGAAAACACACCTAACTATCCCAGAATAATAGATGTAAACACGTTTGAAATTTGGGGGAGTGTTCCTGTGCGCTCTAATGACCTGGCCAACGAGGACACGAAAAGCTAAAACACATGCTGCATATACTGAATATTAACGTCTAGTTGGAAAAACAGTACCGTGGGTTAAGGTGCCTGCCACAGAGAGGGTAATGTGGTGGTCACAGGTTTGAATAATGCCATTTCAGTTTTAAAGCATTTAAAAATAAAAATATAATTCTCCAATAGAAACACAACAAATATACATTTGTCAAATAATATAAAAAATAGTACATTGAATATTCTCCTTCCTATGTAGCTATAGAGAACTTGTGATGCCTTGACAGAGGGCCACAGCATGCGTAGGGGGGAGTTGCAGCAGGGACAGCTTCCACACGGACACGAGCCAAGGGAACAACAAGCTAAAATGCCATTGCAACTCAGGCCTCAGTGGACAGATTAATAGCAGCCTCACAGCAACCCTGACCACTACTGTTGTGTAGGAATCTAGGACCCTAGTGTAATTTTCCCGATTCATGCCCATATATAGTTATAAATTACCCGATCCTTATATAGGCATAGAAATCATTACCATATTTAGACTGAGTCTATGCAGCCCAAATACGGCATGGCTACTTCCACTAAGTTCCGAGAATCAACAACGATTTCTTAGAAAAACCCGCCTTCAGCAGCTAGGGACTTCCCCTCGCCTGAATACTAATTTATCTAGGAAATCATGGAGTTTTCAAAGAACTGAGTCTTTGATGACATTATTATGTCCAATCATACGTCAAATTCGGCACGGTATAAATATGCCTACATTTGCCCAGACAAACACAGGGTGGTTTGGAGCAGATCGACTAACTACTTCCCCGACGCCTTGCAGCAGCAAGTGCCGAAGGAAGCTGACCCTCCAGCTGATGCACTGAGAGATGCTGTCTTTTCTCCTGCCGAGAAATCCAGCTCCAGTGTTTCCAGGCTACCCTTGTGGGTTGCTGGGAAATCGAGTCCTGAGAGAGAGATACAGACCTCCTTCATTCTAAAACCAAGTTACGGAGCTGATTAGACCCTTAAGAGAATTCCTGGAATAGATTATTGGCAAAGAATACTAAACTTAAGCTACACCTCACTTACTTCTTCCCTTGTACTAGACTTAGGTTAGGTACACCGGGGTAGGCGTATTTTAGAAGCACCAGTTGAGTACTTTTAGTCATTATTTTATCATTGTATGTATTTTATGTATTTTATGGCTTAGAAACCATATCATGCTTTTACAGTACTACTTTATAATACTTATCGTATTATATGCCTTGTACTTTATAACCAGTATTACAATTGTAGCAGTACATTTCTTATGCTTGAGAAAGAAGACTGTTCAATAAATACCTTTTATTGAAAACGCCCATCTCTCTATTTCTCAGCACCGCTGGTGAAACGAAGCATGCACGATTGACTGAGTAAAATGGCTATCTATTGTTTCATCGACTCTAGAGATTGATTTCTTATTCTTGGGAAACAAAGTTGTCATGTTTATGCTGTTGTCAGAAACTAATCCCTTCTCGTGAATTCGAGAAAGTTTCTGGTGACCTCTGAGCTAGATGGCACTCACAATTAAGTCTAATAGATGCGGTAGAGACCTAGTCAAACTCAGTCCTACGTCTAAGCTATAGGATATATTATTCCAATGCGCAGAGCCTATTGGGAATATAGGAACTACACTACACTACCACATGAAGCCAGAACCCAATGTTCTGATTTGAGCTCATCTCACATTCTTTCCATCAAACACATAGCATCTTATGGCGCGAGAGAGAGAGGTAGCGTGGGCCTCAGTGCAAGCAACCTGCTACAAGGAATGCGTATTCACTATTCAGTGGCTTTTGTTAAGGTCTCAGGGCAGGGAGCTCTCGGATGGTGTGGGGGCTGGGCAAGGGTTGCTGCACTGCTGCTGCAGAGGGTAGATACAGGTACTCTGAGTGGGTTGAACATCCTTTTCCAGTGATGGTGGATGCCTGTGGGCAGTGCCCCTACCACCGGTCTTCAACAATGGCCAAATGAATCTCCTACCACTTAGAAACAGCACAGAGGAGTTCAGAAAGGTCCGCAGTGAGCGGGAGCTCGCCCAAAGCAAAGTTCAGCATGACCCCCAGTGAGATGTATGCATTCCTTATGTATAGCGTCTAGTGTAATTCTAGTGGCCTCAAGGTGCTTGCTGTGGGGAGATGTCCATTTGAATTCAGCTAATCAGCGACTTGTCTTTGGTGCAGCAGGGTCAATGATTTGGATGCCATTTCAGGACCTCATATCATCATGAAAAAGATTGCCTTGAGCGCAGGGCAGCAACAGGCTTGGGGAGTTCGATTTATAGGGGTGCTACCCTTCAGTAATGGAGTTTCTATGGACCTCTTAACACTGTATTTAGCTGCGCGGTCGAGTGGCACTGTTGTGTAGTTCCTATATTCCCAATAGGCTCTGTGCATCGGAATAATATATCCTATAGATTAGACGTAGGACTGAGGTCGAGTAGGTCTCTATCGAATATATTAAACTTAATAGTGCATACCAGCTAGCTCAGAGGTCACTAGAAACTTTCATGAATTCACAAGAAGGGATTAGTTTCTGACAACCGCATAAACATGACAACTTTGTTTCCCAAGAGTAAGAAATGTATCTCTAGAGTCGCGGAAACAATAGATAAGTATTTCACTCAGTCACTCGTGCATGCTTCGTTTCTACAGAGGTGCAGAGAAATAGAGAGACGGGGTTTTCAATAAAAGGTTTCATTGAACAGTCTTCTTTCTCACGCAAGTAAAGTGAACTGTTACAATTGTAATGCAGACTGCAACGTATAATGTGTACAGTGAGAACAATATTATAAAATAATGCTGTAAGAGCATTGTATGGTTTCTAAACCATATATAAATACATACATAAATAACAATGGCTAAAAATACTCAACTGGTGCTTCTAAAATATGCCTACCCCAATGTACCTAACCTAAGTCTAGTATGCGGGAAGAAGTAAGTGTAATGTAGCATAGGTTTAGTTTTTCTTTGCCAAGAATCTATCCAAGATTTCTCTAGGTTCTAATCAGCTCCATACCTTAGTTTAGAATGAAGGCTGTCTGGTATCTCAGTCTCGGGACTCCCCGCAAGAAAGCTTGCAAACACTGGAGCTGGATTCTCGCCGGGAGAAATGCAGCCTCTCAATCAGTGCGTCAGCTGGAGGGTCGGCTTCCTTCGGCACTTGCTGTAGCGAGCTGCGTCGGACAAGTAGATAGTCGAACTGCTCCGAACTACCGTGTCTTGTTAGAGCAAGTGAAGGCATATTATACCTTGAAGGTGTCTAGTTTGACGTAAAGTCGGACATAATAACATCAGGAAAGAACCCCTAGGGAATAGTAGTTCTTTGCAAAGTACATGAGTTCTTGGACAAATCAATATTCAAGCAAGGGAAGGCTCCTGACTGCTTAAGCCAATTTTCAAGGAAATCGTTGTGACCTTTGGTACGGGTGGAAGTAGCCATGCCTGTATTTGGTTTGCATGGGCTATGTCTAAATAAGGGAATGATTTCTATGCCTATATTAGGGCAATGTGAATTGTACCTATATAAGGGCATGAATCGGGAAAATTCACTCGAAGCCTAAAACGCCACACAACACCCACTCCACTTTATTATGTACGACATTACTAAGTTCTAAACACATAAAACATATCTAAAACATGATGTGTTAAAACCCCACCCAAAATACATAAAAATGCACTTGAAATGGTTGTACACGAAAAGAGCATTTGTGCTGTTCGCATTTAAAAGCAATGTTTCATTCAAAGCATATAGATGACATTTAAAAAAAGCTTTCCGAATCCATGACAGAATATATACATTGTTTGGTTGTGGACAAGGTCAAATATTGTCCCTTGGAAGTATTCAAAGAATTCTTGTTCTCTAGGAATAGTTCTACTTTAAGCAGATTACTTTGAGCCAAAAAAAGTTTAAGTTTGGAAAAAAGTCAAATCATAGAAAAATAGAGTTCCAAAGTTAGAAGTTTGTTTTGGAAAGTGAAGGTCGAATTCAAAGTCTCACTGAACACTGTGTGCTAACTTCAAAAGTCAGTGTCAATGTTTGGAGAAAACATCAAATCTTCTAAACTGGTAAAGAATTTGTCTACTACTGTGGGTGAAAGTTGGACTACCTCGTTAAGTAGATCAATCGCACATAGATGAGAAGCATCACCGTCAGCGTCAGTCGCATTAGCAATGTTCTAAGTAGATGGTACCTGTGTGCCTGTTGCTCCACGTTTCTCACCATCTGCAGTTTGCGTCTATGAGATCTCAACGAATGCCGTCATCAAGATTGGTAGCCGCTGCAGACAACACATTGCTTGAGCCGTTACTGGTTCAAGCAAAATATCAACTTCCGTTGGCAGGACTGATGGGAGTGTCAGACAGATGTCTAGCACGCATTCTTCTCCACATACCAGGCATCGTAGAACAGGTAAGATGCAATCCTGCCAGATTGGTCAGAATGATAGAAACCACGTGATATTCAAATCTCTTAAACAAGTCAATCCCAGTATTTGTATCATGCGCTCACAATACTTCATTGCCAGGAGGGTGTTCTCCAAGGTGATCTGGGTTTCGATGTTGAGTTGGCTTGCCATATCGGAGCAGAAGGAGCAAAAATAGTATTCCTGCTACGAGTCCAAAAACAAGAGGCATGCTGCCAAACACAGAGTGCACAAAATTTGGAAATATGCCTAGGACTGCTTCAAAGGGTGATAACAGTCCCGAAATCGTCTTAAATACATGTACAATACCACTCATATCAGACAAGTTTAAGATACGACCTAACATTTCTGAGAAATGTACAGGGCAGTTTGTAGTTAAAAGCGCATGTATCTCTGCAGAAGTCCTTGGAACTTGCAGATCATACGTCTCATTGGCCGAGGTCAGTGGCACAGTTTTTTTGTAAAAGAATGGCTTTTAGTCTGCTTAAAGTATCAATTCGTACTAAAGAGTTGATCAGTGAAGGCCATAATGGTGACTCCCCGTCTGTCTTAGTTTTAGGAAACAATACTTGCATACAGCAAGTGACCCTGGCTGACACGCTTACGAGATAGGGGGTTCCTGGCAACATGTCACAGCAGCTGTGATCATTCAACATAATGTAACTTCCATTAGAAAGCTGCCTAAAAATTTGATCTATTACTGCAGCTGGAGAACCTTGCAGGTGACAGGATAAGTTGTTCGAAGAACCATCGCAGGCCCCGTGTAAGTTAATACCCTGACATAAGAGTGAACCGCTTAGTGTATTTTTCGCAATACGTACCACTAAGAAACACTTCTTTTCCCCCACTCCAACATTTGTGTGTATAAGGTAAATCCCAGGATGTCTTGATGTATTCTTTACCAAACCTTTCATATACGCTTGCTGGTATATGTTTTAAACAATACTGAAAATGGATAATCGTCACAGGCAGAGTGATTGTACCATGTATTATCCATTCTGTCGCTGGCTTCTCAGAAACAGTTAATGGTAATCTTTCCAGTTTTTCAATGCTCAGCACCGTATAGTCTGCTCCTCTTTGTGCCAAAGTGGTTTGTTTATCTGTAAGGTTAAATTCAGAAAACAATGACGTGGTGTTGATTAGACGTCATGGCACATAGCCAGAACAAAGGTTTTGCAACGTCCAGCCTAAAAGCATTATAGAACGCTATTGTGACTGACCATGTTGTAACATGACCAAGTCATGTTTCATTATGTCAATGGCAGAGGATACTATGCTGTCCAAAGATTATATTCTGGATAACGGAGTTGTTAACCCATTGTCAACTACAGAGAGAGATTTCTCTAAATTAATACGATCAATTTCTTGTATCCGTTCTGCAGTCTCTGCTTGCGTTGCTTTCCATGCTTCATTATACATGGCATAGATACCGGCGTATTTAAAATCTTTATGACGAAGTTTATCAGGTCCTTGTAAGAAGTCCCTGAAGTCAACGCCATCTTTAAGTAAAGATAAGTGTTGTTTTACTTCCTTTAGTGTAGATTTTTGTAGCCACTTAAGGTACAATTTTCCCACACTGTATGATGTTACTATCCCTGGATGTTGTCTCTGGACATATCTTGGATCTTGCCTAGTGAATGTGAACCCTTGTGTCTTATTCAGGAATCTATTTTGACAGTTGTTTGAGTCTGTGGGCCAGATTAACAATTTTTCCAATCAGAATCTGTTCTGTTGTTAAGTAAAATATTTTTTACGTCGACCACTCCTTCTGAAGTGTTATTGCTTTCAGGTGTAGGTGTATGTATTGACGGTTTGTTTAAACCGCGGCTAGGGCGACTGACTCCGGAATCTGGGGATCACGGTTTGATCCCTGGCACCGGCGGCAGATTAGCCCAGCACCATGTGACTCTGGGCAATAGCTTGCTTAATCTTCCCAACGGCCCCCAGCGCCTAGAGACCCTTACGGGTGATTGTGCGCTTTACAAATGTGGATTGATTGATTGATTGATATTTTATCTTAGCTAATCCAAGACAAGATGTCTATTGAACAGTGTCATTCAAAAACATTAATTGTTCTGGGATAATGCAGGCTCTAAATAAAGCTTCTCAGCCCTGCACCTGCCAGTCTTTTGTGCCCCAGACAGTTTTTGTCTCAATGGTGTCTTTCCCGAAGTTAAAGCCTAATGCAGACAGCTGAGCATAAAAGGCCGCAGAAAAAATTTGCTTTGTATTTGTCAACATACTTTTCATTCCTGTCCTATTAGCATTTTTAAAGTTAAATGATTCTGGGTTGGAAATATTAAAACCTGTAAAGTATGGAAATTTGTCATGAAATGTTTTTGAGCTACCCTTTGGTGGAGTCGGACAATGTTCCCATTCGTTATAAGTACAAACATTTCTAGGGTTTGCAGATCTATGCAAGAAATCATGACCATAGTGATTATAACAGTACATTTGTTCATAATCTGATGATCCTTCTAAATATTCATGATTTGTAAATGTTGCAGACATTTCTAAGTCTGACATCATATTATTAACAGTCTCAATGTCCCAATCATCAGAAAATGTGCTGGGTGAATGAAAGTCACTCAAGGAAACCTTGAATTGGTGTGGAATCTTCAACAGCTCCGCCAGACCAAGAATGTCATATTCAGGTCTGTCCAAAGCTATACCACCTGGTATAGTAATGGCTGTGAAGTTCACGCTGATAAGTCTCTTTGTTCACGATGGGATGATTTATGCGGCTTGAGGAGTAAGTTGATGTTCTTTCTTACTGTGTCCTTTGTACTATATTTCCCACTTATCAGCATTTCCAGGATAAATGCCATAGTCAACCAAAGTAGAATAAAAAGTACACCTAAGACAATCCATACTTCAACCCATGATGAAACCAGATATGCTTTTTCCAGTTGTTGAAAGAGATCTGTTAGTTGTTCTTTGAAAGTTATTTTAGCTGGCGGCGTTTCAGGTTCACTTGGATCCTCAGAAAACGTATCAAAGTTAATGAAATAGCCAGAGGCAGTACTGTCAATTGTAGGGATTGCTTCAGGATTCGATGAAATCACTGGAACCACTTGATCACTTGTCATATTAGTATACTCGGATGCTATATCATTGTAGACAGGTGTTTCTTGACTAACTGTTTTTTGGGTCTCAAGAGGTACAAGTTCCATGGCTTTGTTACCAAGGGCCATATGTATCAAGGTACCAATTAGCAATTCTGAAATAGAATCGCTAATTGGTATGTATCAAGAAAAATGCAATTTTTTAGCGATTTCTTGATATTCTTTAATTGTGAATTCGCAAATTGCGAATTCACAATTAAGGAATACTTTCCCATTCATTTCTATGGGCCAGGAGGCCCATAGGAATGAATGAGAAGTTATTCTCAATTTGCGATTCGCAATTTGCTAATCACAAATTGAGAATAATTTCAAGGGTGCAGGGGTGTCCAAAGGACACCCTGTTGCACCTCTGAAATATGCATGGGTGCACATGTGGCACAGATACATGCCCTAAGGGCATGTATGTGTGTCACATGGCACTTTGAAAAATGCAAAAATGTGCATTTTTCAAGGAATTCGCAACTTACCACCAACTAGAAGTTGTTGGTAATTTGCGATTCCTTATGGCCATTTAGCAAATTTTTTTGGCTTCTTACATTGCATTTAAGGACTCGCAAAATTTGCGATTCCTTAAATGCAATTGCAAAATATGGAATCGCAAATTTTGCGATTCCTTTTTTGCATGCAGATTTGTGTGATACATACCATTTTGCGAAAATGCGTTCGCAAACGCTGAAATTCTGCAAATTTCGGCGTTTGCGAACGCATTTGGGCATGATACATATGGCCCATAGTCCTTTGTACTGTACTGCAGAGTCTTCAAATGTTATCAGGCTCTCAGTTTGAACCTCTTGGATTGTAGCCAGATTCGAGCGTCTGCTACATCTTTGGAGTCCACTTGGCCTACTACTTATAATTGGGCACATGATGTGGTTTTACCAAGTTGATGGATACAAACCTGTTCTCCTTTCTTCCAGCAAGGGGCATCAGTAGCACTGTTCTTGATCCGTGGATTGCTAAAACAGGTACTGGTTGTCTGTATGAAGGCCCAAATTCCTTCTTGTCCGCGATATTTTCTATGACTAGATCCCGAATCTTTGGAATCCAGGCAGGCATTGCTGGGACGGGTGGTTTTTCTTCAGTGGTTGTTGGCTTCTGCAGTGTGTTGCTTTGATTTTTTCTTGTTTCATTTAAGTCCTGCAAAACAGCCAAACGGTCTTTGAAATCAAAAGGTTTTTGTTCTACCACTGAAGTGTGAAAATCAAGGTCCGGGACAATCATTCTAGTTCCAAAAAGGATTTCATATGGAGGGATTCCCACTAGAGAACTTCTTGGCAGATTGTTAGGACTACGTTGGACACTTATTAGATGTTTTACCCACCCGTTACCAAAGCCTAGTACCCTAGCTGTTATAGATTTCTTTATGTTCCGGTTTTTTCTCCACAACCGAATTTCCCTCAGGATGGAATGGACTAGAATACCGCAATGCAACACCCAGATTGGCCATGGCCTCCTTGTAAGCCTTTGAGCTAAACACAGGACCCTGGTCAGAATGTAGCGTGCCGACTGCGTTTGTGCCGATAAAGACTCGCAAATCTATTATAACAGTTCGGGCATCAGCCGAGCGCTGAGGCCACATCCAAATGAATCTTTAGCACAAATCCACTGCGACCATGATATATTTATAGTTACTATCCCTCTGTAAGGGACCGCAGTGGTCCAGGTGAACGCAACCTAACGGTTTGTCTGAAATCAATAGGGGTGTCTGCACAGGACGTTTCACAGTAGAGACTTTCATCTTTTGACAGATTTCACATTCCAAACATAATTTCTGGTCTGTTTCCTCATGTGCAGCCCATAAATACATATCAAAATTTCCCTCATTGACCAACAACTCTTATTTAAAAGTAAACCAGTGACAAAAATAGTTAACAACATTTTTTAAATTTTTACCAAAACATTTAATTTCCTCTTTTTATTATATTTATACTCATATCATTTTTTCAAAGTATAAAGGGTGATTTCATTAATAGTAAATCCAAATACATCTTTTATAGCCATGATTATTATGAAAAAAGATATACACATATAAAAAATAAATAACACATAAATATTAGGGTCCTCCTGATACACTACAACATACATATACCCATTACAATCATATAAAATCAATCATACTCATACACCAGAAAAACATCCAATATCTGTCAATGGTGAAGTCAAATGTCTGACAGAAAAGAAGAAGAGGGGAAAATGAATCTCTTTTATCATACAATCGGGTCTCAAAAACAAAGGAAATATGAGACTCATCACTGGGTCGACGCGCGTTTCGGTGGACTGAAGGCTGTTGGAACCACCTTTTTTTTTTTTTTACAGAGTTTTATATAGCGCGAACTAGACCCGAACTGAATCGGGTATCAAAGCGCTTTACATAGCACCAGTTACGTTACATGAGGACACACATTCATTTTAGGCACGGGAAGATTAAGTGATATGCCCAGAATCACAGGAGGTTTTTGGCGTCGTTACCGAGACTCAAACCCAGATCTCCAGGTCCGAGGTCGAGCGCCCTAGCCGTTACGCTCTTCAGGACCACTTCAGATATTACAAATTCAAATCACAGGGGACCTATAAATACAATAGCATGTTAACTAATAGCACTAAATCTTAAGAAGAAGGTAAAACAAATCTAATCACATGCCTTCTACATGTTGGAATATTTGAAAGTGGGAGTTATCCCCTCGGGCCTGAGAGTACGGAATGCCCCAGCTCTTTTTATTGAGATTCGCAAGTTCCTGGAGCGGAGGTCATTAATATCTAATCGCTGCTCCAGGGACTGGATGATGTTAATAATTGCAACTGCCAAAGACATTATGTCAACTCTTAGTCAGGAAATCTCTGACTTGGAGGAGAAACTTACATCATCTAATGCAGTTGAAGAAGCGAAGATCAAACTAGATAAGACTGTGGCTGAAATGAAAGATTTTGAAACTTACTCGACCAATAATAAATCTGAGAAACTGAGGAAAGATATGAGATGGTTCACTAAAGAAAAAGCATACCCCTATTTGAATCCTAACTATTATCAGGATGGACATCAAAATAGTTATGCCCCGAATTATACTAACAGTTATAAAAGACGCTTCACAAATTTTTCAGATACAGGATCTTCTGACTCTGATAATGATAATCAATTTGAAGCAGGAGGCGGTCAATACAACTCTAGACCACATAGGGGGAGAGGTGGACAACAACCCTTCCATGGTCGTGGTTTTTTACCATGGGCCCAGTACAGGGGAAGGAATGTCCGGTGGCAACAGGACAGAAGTGGGCAGCATCACATGAGCCCTGAACCTCAGCCTCAACAGTATGTGAGAACACGCAACCAGCAATATTGGTGGTAAGTGATACTACCAATATTGAAAAGACAGAAGATACTTTGCCAATATATAATTTCTCTATGAAAGTACTCAGATCTGAAGAAACCTCCTTACTTAGTCGGGGACTATCCTTTGTTCCTTACACTAAATTGAACAAATTCAAATTACATGACAACTTATTTGCCTTCTTCAGAAAGGTTAGATTGAAAAAAATTCTTCATGAATAGACCTGCCATTGAAGAGGACAATAATATGTCCCATTGTAAACCGCCCTCCACCTTCACTCCCAAGCTAGATATGGTAGGACCTGAGGTCAATATCTTCGAACAAAATGTTTTGAAAGATATTGCTCGTATCATAAAACACCCTACTAAATCAGGCTTTAACCTCTCAAAATGTGATAAGGGAGGAGGGATTGCCATCTTGAATAAAGGTGAATACAATTTAAAAATGCTAGAGATGTTAGCGGTTAAGGAACATTATAGACCTGAACAATCCAGGGAGCTAACGAGATTGAATACACTTATACAGGAAATGACATATGAGGCTCTGAATGATGGATACATTTGTGATGAGGAATATAAGTTTTTAAACAAATCATGCCCTGTCATCTCAGCACTCTATGGGCTCCCTAAAACGCACAAAAGTGAGACAAACCCTCCCATGCGTCCTATCATTTCTACTATAGGATCTTGTACAGAACCCCTATCTAAATACGTGGATTCTTTCATTTGCCCTTTACCACAGAAATATGAGTCATATATAAGTGATACGGGTGATATCATTAACAAAGTTGAGGGTATCCCTTTCGATTCTGGGAGAGACATTCTAGTAACGCTTGACATTGAGGCGTTATACACCAATATCCCTCAATGTCAAGCGTTACTTTCAGTGGCGGCACTTCTACTTAGATTCCCTTCAAATAGACCAGATAACTTCATACTTCGATGTTTAGAAGTGGTACTCCTCAATAACTTTTTTGACTTCGATGGATCTTTATATAAACAAATCAAGGGGACATCACTGGGAGCTTCTTGTGCCCCTAGTGTGGCCAATGCTTTCATGGGAGAATGGGAACTTAAGAATATATTTAATGAAGCGGCCCCCTTTTTCGATAATGTGTTCTCATGGAAGTGCTTAATTGACGATATATTTTTCATTTTGGAGGGGTGAGTCAGAGTACTTACAGGAATTTATCCTTTGGCTTAATGCTAGTAATGAGAATCTCAAGTTCACAGCCAACTGGAGTGTCAGCAAGGTTGTATTTTTGGACATCACCATAGATGGGACACTTGGATATTTACAAGTAAGTCTCTATAGAAAACCAACCGCCAAAAATACTATCTTACAATTTGGAAGCTTCCACCCTAGTTGCCAAAAAGACTGAATCCCCTTTGGGGAATTTCTCCGCATTAGGCGCAATTGCACAGATTTGAAATCCTTTCACATACATGGTGATGCCCTAAAAGAAAGACTTATTCTTCGTGGATACCCACATCGATTGGTACGCCACACCTATAATTGAGCTAAGTACTATGACAGGGAGGCTTTGCTACAAGGGACCACACACAAAGCACGTGATCAAATCACATGTGTAATCAATCATTCTAAGTTGAATTACAAGATAAAGAATGTGATTAATAAGAACTGGAGGATTTTGAATTCGGTAAGAATGATTCTCAGTTACCTCTCCCTCTAGTTGCTTATAGGAGAAACCGGAACCTCAGGGACATGTTGGTTCATACACGCAGTATTCCGAGTAAAGTGGATGCATAGAGATCTATCACTGGTTTACCCTGTGTCCAGGGGAATCACAGGTGTGGTTCCTGTCATGCCTGTGACTCTCCCCTGGTCACAGACCATCTGTGCCACAATGATGTAGAAGTCAAGTTAAGGTATCTTACCTACTGTAGAAGCAATAACATCATATACAGCCTGTTTTGCCCCTGAGGTCTTGCCTATGAAGGCGAGACAGGGCGGGAATTCTGCCTTCGTTTTAGTGAGCATAAATCTGCCATTAGGACGAAGAAAATTGCTGCTCCACCAGTTCAACACTTTCTAGAGTCCAATCACATTGATATGGATCTCAAGTGGTGCATTATAGAGAAGTTACAGCATAGGATGGGACAATCCATGGAAGTCACGCGCAAGAAACGTGAAACCTTTTGGATATTACAATTTGACAGCGTACGAAAAGGCCTGAATGAAGAAATAGCCTGGTATGTTACAAAGGGGTAACTCATTTTAGAAATTCCTATTCATTCCATCTACATCATTTCTGAATGTCTTGTTGGAGGATTTTCTGCATGTGCATTTCTACTAAATGGGATGGGATTAGACCAAGTGATTCTTTGCTATCCCCCCTTACTCCACATTTCCTATCTTGGGGAGCTTTTCATATAGATATTGATACTATATGCCAATTTCTTTACCGTTTTCAGAAATCACACGATATTCCCAGGTTATTAGTAAGTTTGCTGGCCTTCACACTTATCCTTTTATAATTATCTTTTTTATATGCTTTCCCCCTTTCATATTAGGTGGATAATGACTTCATAACCGAAATTCTTCAGTACCACTCTAATATGGCCCCTATTTTTAGTTCGTTCTCTATTTTCGGCACTTGCATGTCGCGCCTGTGTTGCCGGTTCCGGATTGGGTTGGCGCGTATGGGTAGTCCGTTCTTGATGCTTATTATAACAAACTTGTAATAATGTTCTAATCACGTTCGGCGTCATCGTGATATTTAGTGCTTTGTGGTACGGGGTTCTAGATGTCCAGCACTCGATATTTGTAAAAAGGTAAGTTCGAAGCGGCGCGGCTATTTTTCACTCGGTGAGCAGCTTGCTATAATAATCTTTGCCGTAAGCCTTATTAGTTCCGTATTTGCTAACAGCTAACGACTTGCCAGTTGGGACGCTCTGCTACAGCTGTCATTCTTTATATTTCCTCATTTTTTTAATAGTTTACGTTTGTCATTTTTAGCCTCAATTATGTTTCTTCTGTAGTACAGTCGTCATCATATTAATATGGTCGACAGTCTCTGCCATTTATGACCGAATTCGTGAACACCATGACCTTTTATTTAAGCAGACATAGGAATAGGCAACACTGTTTTTCAGAAACTTTAGGTGCTTTCTTATATTTAGGCACCTTAGAAATACATAAAGATGTCATTAAGGTGGATTATCATTTACCTCTTTACAGGAATTGTCACACCGTGACCAATTGAAATTGGCAGATTTTGCCGGATCATGATACCAAGAAGATATACGTATCAATAGCTACTTTATGGGGTAAGTAATAAGGATAGGCACTGTCAATTGATGTCCTATGGTTTTGTTAATATTTGCGGCCATTCATTGGGTTGCCCTTTAATATATCTTCAGCTATGTTTCACTCTGCTGGCCCCCGTATAAATAGAAAGAAGTCTACGCCCTAACCTTCCAGAACCATACGTATTCTGGTAAAATAATTACACTCCTTAGAGCACTCTGTCCTATGTGTTTATTAGTTTGACTGCTTGACAGAATTTTCTTTAATTGTAGGATGCGGTACTTTTCTCATTTTGAAAATTGAAGGACGTGTAGTTTGGCTATCGCATCATACATTAGAACAGACTCTTATTTTAGGTAGGACGGTATAGCTTCATTTCATCTTTTTGATCACTGGGTGCTGGTGATGGTCTTGGACATGCTGACTATAACTAGGATACTCTTAATTGTTCTTATTAGACGTTTCCTATTGCTAGCAGAGTATTCAGACTTTTTTTAGCGCCACTCAGTATCCATACGTGGTATAGGGATTGTTTCCTGTAGATATGCTCATGACTAGCGTGTTTGGGTTCATGTCGGGTCAAACAAAACTAATGTAATTGCTAGAATGTATATAGAATATTTAATTGTTGTTTTTGCTGTTTTTGTATGCCAGTGCTATTAGTTAACATGCTATTGTATTTATGGGTTTCCCCTGTGATTTGAATTTGTAATATCTGAAGTGGTCCTGAAGAAGGTGGTTCCAACAGCCTTCAGTCCACCGAAACGCGCGCCGACCCAGTGCCGAGTCTCATATTTCATTTGTTTTTGAGACCCGATTGTATGATAGAAGAGATTAATTTAATCCCCTCTTCTTCTTTTCTGTCAGAAATTTGACTTCACCATTGACAGATATTGGATGTTTTTTGGGTGTATGAGTATGATTGATTTTGTATGATTGTAATGGGTATATGTATGTTGTAGTGTATCAGGAGGACCCTAATATTTATGTGTTATTTATTTGTATATGTTTATATCTTTTTTCATAATAATCATGGCTATAAAAGATGTATTTGGATTTACTATTGATGAAATCACTCTTTTGACTTTGAAAAAATGATATGAGTATAAGTATAATAAAAAGAGGAAATTAAATGTTTTGGTAAAAATTTAAAAATTGTCAAGTTAACTATTTATGTCACTGGTTTACTTTTAAATAGGAGTTGTTGGTCAATGAGGGAAATTTTGATACGTATACATGTGTTGTTTTCCCCTCTTTTCCCTGACCTATAAATTATCATAGAGGGGGTCCCTTTCTTTCTGCTGTCCTCATGTTCAGCCACCAGTATTTTCATTTTAATAACGATACTGTAGCAGAAACACCTGCGTGTGCAGAGGCGAGCCCTTCATGTGCTGCTAAAATTAGTCCTAATCTATGTTCCATGTTTGGAATTACTCTATCCCCCACTCCAGTGATTCGAGCAAACGGAACATTATTTGCATCAGTCATATACGTGTATTTGAGTGGAAAGCCTTTTGGTAATGTTTTACCACTGTCTTTGCTCGATGCATTGACAGCTTGCATTATTTCGCTGTCTATTTTCGTTTTTGTACGAGTGATTGCAGCTACGGAAGCCGTTTGCACAGCTGCCTTCGCGGCTTCATCAGCCAATGAATTCCCTGCAACGTGAATGCCATCTTGGTGATGACTCAGTGTATGGATCACGTGAAGTTTTTGTAGTTCTTTTTGTAACTGAACTACTTGTTCCCAAAGCAACTTATGCTTGATTGTGCCACCCTTTGCATCTTTGAAACCGTTTTCAATCCAGTTCTGCAAGTATTTGTTGTAAGATGGAACGCAATAATAGGAATCGCACACTATGAGTATTTTCGAGCGCCATCTTGAATCCTTGTAGTTCAGCTTGCTGAGCTGTACAATCTCCGAGAGATTGCGTTTTTGTGACCCTAGGGCGGAATTTACCATCGTGCCAGCGACCTTTAACAAGAGCATTGTATGGTTTCTAAACCATATATAAATACATACATAAATAACAATGGCTAAAAATACTCAACTGGTGCTTCTAAAATATGCCTACCCCAATGTACCTAACCTAAGTCTAGTACGCGGGAAGAAGTAAGTGTAGTGTAGCATAGGTTTAGTTTTTCTTTGCCAAGAATCTATCCAAGATTTCTCTACGTTCTAATGAGCTCCATACCTTAGTTTAGAATGAAGGAGGTCTGGTATCTCAGTCTCGGGACTCGATTTCCCAACACCCCGCAAGGGGAGCTTGGAAACACTGGAGCTCGATTCTCACTGGGAGAAATACAGCCTCTCGTTCAGTGCGTCAGCTGGAGGGTCGGCTTCCTTCGGCACTTGCTGTAGCGAGCTGCATTGGGCAAGTAGATAGCCGAACTGCTCCGAACCTTCGTGTCTTACTAGAGCAAGTGAAGGCATATTTATACCTTAAAGGTGTCTAGTTTGACGTGAAGTCAGGCATAATAACGTCAGGAAAGAACCCCTAGGGAATAGTAGTTCTTTGCAAAGTACTTGAGTTCTTGGACGAATCAATATTCAAGCAAGGGAAGGTCCCTGACTGCTTAAGCCGATTTTCCAAGAAATCTCTGTGACGTTTGGTACGGGTGGAAGTAGCCATGCCTGTATTTGGTTTGCATGGGCTTTGTCTAAATAAGGTTATGATTTCTATGCCTATATTAGGGCAATGTGAATTGTACCTATATAAGGGCATGAATCAGGAATATTCACTCGGAGCCTAAAACGCCACACAACAGCACCTGGCACGGAGGAAGTATTAAATGGGAGTTTAGAGAGGCCAGTGAGCCACTGAGCTGCAGCGATATGTGAGTCTCCTCCCTAGGAATGTGAAGGCAAAGCAGAGTGGTTGGAGTTGTTTTTGCAAAACTATCGGAAGCAGTGGATTTGAAGCTCCTGGAGTACTGAGGAAATCAGTTGCCTTCATGTTTTTTTGAGGGGGACAGTAACTCTAGAGGCTGCTTTGTGAACTCTTTGCAGCCTGCACAGATGATAATGGTAGACAGGAAGGTCAGAGTACAGTGCCAAGCAGACACATCGATCACCAAAATGACACCACAAGATGTGTTCCGGTGCGGCAGTCAAGCAGACACACAGATCACAAGAAAAACGAAAATAAAATCGAGACCACAAGACACCACAAGATGGGTTACGGTGCGGTAGCCAAGCAGACACACAGATCACAAGAAAAACGACAATAAACACGGGGATGCGAACATCTGGTGCTGCCGCTTCATACGTGGGGTGGGGAGGGAGGGCAGGAGCCTGAGGCTGCAGAGGGACAGGGAGAGGCAGGAGCAGCTTTCAAGGCTTATCGATCTGTCCCCTGATGCCACATACATAGGGCAAAGACACGTACCTTGGAAGTACAAATGGCAGAGGGCTGGCGCAGTCTAACTCGGGCGGCGGGCTGGCGCAGAGCTAATTTGAGCGGCAGAGTCCTGGATCCCTGGAAATGTCGAACAGGAAGGCGTCTTCAAATGTGGAGGTTCGTAGTGCAGGCAAATAAGAAAAACAGGCAGGTGAGCCCCCAAAATAAAGGTCAAAAGTTACCAGGGCGGGGCTATAGGTGTTAGCACGCCCACACTGTAATGCTTCGGTACAACCAGGATTGGCTCAGGGTCACGGCCGTCACTAAAAGGCCCTGCACCAATAGGTCCACAGTACGTCACTGAAAGGAATGTCCAGCATTGGCACTCGTATTTTGTTCGTATTTTGCTGTTTCTACATAAAAAATACAGACAAAGGAAAAATACTTTTCCGTCTGTATTTATATGTAAAAATCTGTTTAAACAGAAAACTGGGAGACCTAATCATAATCCTGAGAGCGGAAAAGCTGTCCATAAGGGTGTACGATGCGGTTCCAGCCAACAGGAATACTCCGCAAGTTGCTCAAGACTGATTCGGAATGACAGCGCGGTTTACATTTTGACCGCGAACATCGTAATCAGGCGGTCGGAATGTAAAGCAACAGAGTCGGTTGGAAGGGCTCCGACGCGGTCGAGGAGATTCTGAATGTGGGGTGGATGCTTTCCGCCCGACACTGTAATGATCCCCCAATAGTAATAAATAGAAGGGGGTATGGCCATGGTGGCTAAGAAGGCAGGGTTCTCAGTTTATGTGTCCAGAATAATTCTCGTTGAAGTAGATGTCTGTTTTTTGTTTTCTCAACAACTTCCAGGAGTAAGAAACGGATCTGACTGGCATTATGTGAATTGTTAACATAGTGTTCTGCGACACAAGATTTTAGGTTTTTAGTGCGAATGTTGCTGCGATGTTCAGTCAATCTGATTTTGACTTTGTGTTCGGTTTTGCCCACGTATGGGAGCTCGCAAGGGCATTTGAGAAGGTAAATGACATTAGTCGTGTCACATGTAGCGTCCACCTTGAATTTTAAGGGGGTTCCTTGGGTTGGATGTGGTATAATGTTGCCTTTAATTTTGCTGTTGCAGTGTCCACAGTTGTGGCATGGCAAAGTTCCTATGTATGAGAGATTAGGTGTTTTTGGGTGCTCTCAATAGTTGTTGTATGTTTTTGGAACGCTGGTAAGCAAATATAGGAAATTTCTCAAAAAAATTGTGAAAATCATTTTCTAGTTGTAAAAGCGGCCAATGTTTCCGTATAGATTCCTTGATTTTCAAGCTTTGTAAGGAGTACTTGGAAACGAATACCAGACGTGTATCTGTAGTAGCTGATGGCTTTGGTTTCAAGAATTGTGTTCGTTCTTTGTTTTTAACTCTATTCTCTGCTGCTTGCATAATGTATCTAGGGTAGCCACTATGGTGAAATTTGTCAATGATTTTTGAGCTGTTTTCGACAAAAAGGTCCTGTGTGGATGCAATTCTTCTCGCTCTATGTAATTGTGAGTATGGTAGATGTTTTTTTAGACCCATTTGATGGAAGCTCTAAAAATGGAGGTAGTTATTGCGATCAGTGACCTTGGTGTACATGGATGTGATTAACTGATTATCAATAATTTTGATGTAGACATCCAAGAACGATATCTCTGATTTACTTAAGGTATAGGTAAAGTGAATCCTTTCGTCAACTTTATTGAGATCATCCGTAGCTGTAAGGAGTTGATTTTCAGTACCTTTCCACATCAGGAAAATATCGTCGATGATATGCACGTATGTGTTGTTGCCAATTTGGATTAGAAAGGATATGTTCAGTTTCATATTGGTACATAAAAAGATTAGCATATGCTGGAGCGGCACAGTTGCCCATGGCTACACCCGAGAGCTGGATGTAGTAGTTATTCTCTGGTGTTTTGAAGTAGCTGTGATGGGGTGTGAACTGCATTAATTCCATGAGAAAAATCTGTAGGTCTTGGGGTTTATTGGTGTGCATAAGGGCAGATTCCATGGCTTCAAGTCCCAAACTATGGGGGATGGAAGTATATAAGGAATTGACATCAATAGTACAGAGTACAAGAAACACACCAGTATCTGGGGCAGGTGGTGGGAATTCTTTGGAATGATGACAACTACTAGAGATGTTGTTGACCGGAAGGATGACAACGCAAAGTGGCTTGGCTGGGGGGTTGCTGTCAGATGAGGTTCTTGTGTGGTGTTATGATCAAAACAATATAAAATTGATTATAAAAAGTAATAAATAGAAAGACTTCTTTCCAAAGTACCTCGGATATACAGGAGAGAAGGGGCTAGATATAGGTAAATCTATTTTACCACTTCTTAAATACCGAATTTTACCGATTCGGTATTTAAGAAGTGGTAAAATAGAGGGGGGGAGATGTAGGTAATTCCAGATGTGGAATTACCGAATCGGTAATATGTGAAGCCCATAGGAATCAATGGGAAATACGGATTCGGTAATTACCGAATCGGTAAATACCGAATTCTGCAAGGGTGCATGGGGTGTCACTTTGACACCCTCTGGCACCCCAAAAATTGACATGTGCGCCATGTGGCACACAGACATGCCCTAAGGGCATGTCTGTCTGTCACATGGCATAGGTGTGCATGTACACATGTGCATGCACACCTGAATTCGGTATTTTAACACCCAATTGGATTGGGTGGTAAAATACCGAATTTGTAGGGCCTTTGGGACTCAGAAGAGTCCCACCTACATCTGAGATTTACCGAATCGGTAAAAATACCGATTCTGTATTTTACAGAATCGGTAAATTTACCGAATCTGTAAATTTACCGATTCTGTAAAAATGTGACCCTACATCCTAAAAACCCATTTACCGGTCGGTAACGGCCGAAATCGGCCGTTACCGGTCGGTAAATGGCTCCTACATCTGGCCCAAGATCCCTAGTTTCTTGAGTGTAAGAAGATAAAGATGAAACAAAAAGCCTCAAAAAAGTAGTCAATAAACCCAAAGGTATTTTCTAAAAGACTGCCTATAACCAAAACAGTAGATTGCCCAGGTATATTCAACACATTTTTGTGGGTCTTGGGTATGAGATGGGTATGGGTATGCTTAAATGGGGTATTTCCCTATCCGGGTTCTGCTGTATGTGGACAACATGGTTCTAATATCGAGAACCTCAAATGGCCAACAATTACTTTTAGATGCTATGAACACTTTTATGCATGATTTAATCCTTAAACCAATTTATCTTTTTTATAATGACATTAGGACCAAAAGATACAAAAACAAGGAAATTGCCACAAGGAGGGCTCGATTAAAGCAAAGGTGCAACATTTTACGTATTTTGGTATTCCTTTACACACCCATGTAAACTGAGAGTTTCTACTAAAATCTAGGGCTCATCAACTTCCTTTTTTTTTTTTTTTTCTTGCCTCAGATTGGTCACAAATAACAAAATACATTCTTCACATACAGCAGTTCATTTCAATACATTAAAGAAGAAAAAAAAAAGCTCAGAAATTATCCCTCTATATGTTCTTTAAGTGCCCCATGTCAAAAGGCCAATCTTTTTTTTCTTTACCCCTTTTAACGCATATAAATTCCATTCTATTTCATATATATTAAATAATTTTCTTCTCCAAAACTCAAATGTAGGTGCTTCCGGTTGTAGCCATTCAGTAGCAATACAAAGCCGAGTGATAATCATTAATACAAACAAAAGATTCTTAAATTCACACAAATCCACATTGTCATTAATAGATTGGCTCACGCCAGTTAACATGAGGGCTGGCGAAATTTTTATAGGATGATGAATAACTTCAGTAATAAATCTTTCTATACTAGAAATGAATGCCCGCAATTTAGGACAATTATAGAAAATATGCATAATATCTGCCTCTTCCTCTTTACAGCGAAAGCACTTCCCATCATATTGTGGGCCCCATGTGGCCATTCATTTGGGGGTATAGTATAATCTGAACAGGGTTTTGTATACCTGGGCCTTCATATTAGCTGATAGACATAGCTCTTTGGCCTTCAAAATAGTATCCAAGATGTTCCAACCATTTTCTTCTTACTGAGCCTGCCAAAAGGTGTTATATTTATCCAAATCGTCAGGTTTGTATTCGACTAATAGCCGATATATTAGACCAATCTTTTTCTTCGATTTAATTGCCTCTATTAAGCTAATAGGGGCCGGTTTATTTAATTTCTTGGACCAAAAGTCTCTAAGTTGAAGATATTTAAAGAAGCTGACATGAGGTATCTGATATTTACTATTCAAGTCAGAAAAAGCTCTGAACGTACCATCTATCTCTAGCAGATCTCCAATTCGAACCACTCCTTTCCTGTTCCATTCTTTGGCCACTTGATCCCAGAATATAGAGGGAAGTATCCTCTTTGCTGAGAACGGAGTATAATAAGTAATTTTTTCCATTTTTATTAAGGACCTAATTTTTCTCCAAACTTTATATACTGATTCTATCACCTTGAATCTAGTGTGCTTGTAGTAATTACCTTCCAGCTCTTTCAATAAACAACCCTTTGAATGTAGTAAGTAAAAGATTGAGGGGGACTCTGCTGGGTCTTCTATTTGTTCTCCAGTCAAGAGAATTCGCATTCTTTGTAAGAAGCACACGTAGTAATAAAATAGAAAATCAGGTATCCCCCGCCCTCCTCTCTCTATCGGGAGTGTAAGCCATTTCATCGCCCGCCTTACTTTCCCGGGTGCCCATAAAAATTTTGTGCCTGAGGATTGAAGTTTAGATATATGACTAGTAGGAATTTCTAGGGGAATACTACGAAATACATAGAGTATTTTGGGTAATACATTCATCTTAATGATGTTCCCTCTGCCAATTATGGAAAATTGAAGTCGCCTCCATCTATCTAATGATTGCTGAATTTGATGTGATATATTAGCCCAGTTGGATTCCACAATCTCTTTTGTGTGTGTTTTTAGAGTAATACCTAAATAAGTCACCTCAGATGTTACCCTGTTGTCATTGAATTGAATGCTGTCTGAGCAGAGTATCTGCGTTTTCGACGCATTCAGTTTATAGCCGGAGCTATTTCCGAACTCAATAGCCAACCGTTCTATCTCTATAATTGCCAAATGGGGATCAGTAGTGACTACAGCTATGTCGTCCGCGTAGGCAAAGATAGAGTGGGGTGTATTGGCAGCGATAAATGGTTTAATAAGTGGTGATTCTAGTAGTTTGTTTAAGAACGGATTAATAAATAACGCAAAGAGAAGTGGAGAGCAGGGGCACCCCTGTCGGGTACCTCTTGTAATGGTTATTCTTTCTGACTTTTGGCCCATAACAATAACTCAAGCATTAGGTGAACAATATAGAACCTTAATAGCTCTTGTGAAATTTGTGCCGAATCCCATTCTCTCCATGACTTGCCACATATAGGCCCAATCTACACGATCGAACGCTTTCTCAGCGTCAAGTAATATCAAAGCAAGGTTTCTTTTCTCAGTTTCTGCTATGTCTATTAGAGTAATCACCTTATTAATATGTGCTGTTGTTCCTCTATTAGGAATAAATCCATGTTGGGTGAGTGAAACTAGCGGTGTAATTATCCTAGACAAACGATTTGCTAACATCTTTAAGTATATCTTGCTATCGCAGTTCAATAGGGATATAGGTCGATATGATGCCGGTAACTCCGGGGGTTTCCCTTTTTTTGAAAAAAACGCGATTAGGGCATCATCCCATGATTGTGGAGCTTTCCCCAGTTGTGCCCTTCTAAAGGTCTCCAACATAAATATTTTTAAGGGTTCAAAAAAACATTTGTAAACTTCTGCTGGAATAAAGTCAGGGCCAGCTGCCTTACCATTAGAGATACTTTTGACTGCCTTCTCCAGTTCTTCCATTGTGAAGGGTTGCTCTAGATCCATCTTTTCCCCATCCGTTAACTTTCTAAAGGTACCGCCATGCAAAAAAGTGTCAAATACTAGGTTGGGTTGCTTAGTGTACAGATCAGAATAGAATTGATAGAATATTTCTAGTATTTTCTGTGGGTCTTTATATGTTATCCCATTTTCATCTTGTAATCTAACAATTTTACCATTAGATTCCTTCATTTTTAGTTTTAAAGCTAGAGCCCTACCTACAGCTTCTCCATATTCGTATATGTATCTCCTGTATGTTAAATATTTCCGCGCTATCTCCTCAGACCAAATTCCTGTAATGTGCGCCCGGCATTTAGCAACTAGGCCCTCATGCTCATGAATTTTAGTTAAATTATAGTCCCCCTTCTTAATCTCTAATATAAAATTTTCTTCAGCCTTAGAAAGATGATCGTATAGATCCCACATTTTTCTTCGCTGTAGATTCTGATAGTAGAACCCATAGCTCTTTGTTTCACCTCTAAAACACGCTTTCCATGTATCCCAGATTATTTCAATATTAGCAGAACCTAAATTAATCTGTATAAATTCACTAATCCATTTATTTATGACCTCTCTATATTCTCCATTCAAACATAATTTTCTATCAAACGAGAAATTCTGTTTCTGTTTTGGTTCTCCTATATAAGGTATCTCTATTAGCAGTGGAGAATCTTCCGATGTCACCCTGGGATATAGCTGAATTTTTTATTTTAGAATGAATTGCAGTAGAGGTAAAAAAGTAATCCAAGCGAACGAATTTCTTATGAGGCCTAGAGTAATAGGTGTAACCTGGCAATGTGGGGTGGTTTTTAGCCCATATATCAACCAATGCATAGTCCTTCACTAGATCATGTAGAGCTCTAAATACACAAGGTTTTCTACCGTTATAATTCTCTATTCCATTCTCAAGCTCATCTCCCATCAAGTTGATATTTAAATCCCCACATAAAACTAAGGGGGATCCCCAATTAGCAAGTTCCATATTTAAGTATTCGAATATTTCCCCTTCGTCCAGGTTAGATCCATAAATGGAGCAGATCGTAATGAATATACCCCCTATGTTTAATGTGGCAATCACCCACCTGCCCCATTTGTCCGATAAACTTTTTACAAGAATACCTAACCGTGGTTTAATCATAATCATTACCCCTCTGATCATAGTTGTTTGTCGAGATGTAGCCAACAATAAATACCCTAATTCAGATGCTAAAGCTCTCTTCTCCCAGGGAAGATGAGTTTCCTGTAGACATAAAATATCCAGGTTCATAAATCGAATTTCAGCTGCGATCCTCTTTCTTTTATTTATGTTATTGAGGCCCGACACATTTAAAGAGCATATTTTAAGGTTCTTGGCCATTACAGTAATAAGAGTAACAACAGATCTCCATTAAGTTACCACATTTCATCTTCCTCCTTACAGACCCTTGAATAATGAATCTACTCCTTATTATTCTTGCTGTATGATCATTTGGCCCCCCTGAGGCATTTTCCCCTTTTACCCACCGTGCCACCCTCCACCTACACCCCCCTACCCCACCTGACCCCACCCTGCCCCCCCCCCACCTTTACCGAGGCTTTCGGACTCCTGGTCCTGATGATGGTTCTGACCTACATCTCTCCCCTGTTGAACCTCACAGGTCGTCATTTTCGAGATATATAAGTGTACTGTGCAGCCCAAAAAATTTCTTTCCCCTTTTTTCCTTCCCAACTCTCACTAGACAGAGCTCCCCAAGTAATACATAAAGAGATCTTAAAAAAAAAAAGAAAAAATGTCAACGTTCAGAGTTTAAGACCCTTTTTGCATCAAACAAGTGTGCCTTATCAGCTATCAGCCATATTATTAAACTTATACAGTTGAGACTTATGAAGCTGATAGAGCTGTTAAATCATATTTTACCTTACTTGATAATTAACAAAAATTATACTGCACAGTTAGAAAAAGAAACAAAAGAAGAACTGCAATCATTCCTATTCTAAACATCTTTTAAATCATACAGATATCCTTTGGCGGCTGCAACATTACTAAAGAAACGAGTACTCTCTTTATAGATAACTTTCAATTTAGCCGGGTTCATGACATATGCTTGTGCACCCTTCCTCTGAAATTGATTCACTAATTGTCTTAGTTGCCAACGCGTATCCATAGTGTATTTACAATAATCCGATGTCGCGAAAAATGTAAAGCCTACTCCCATGCCTTTACTGTTCGGTCGTGTATTCAAATAGATGTCCTCTCTAGCACGGAAGCTGTTGAAGGCCACCAGTATTGGTCTAGGTTTATTGGCATTTTCCCCCTGACTAGATTGAATATTAAATGGGAATCTGTGGGCACGTTCGATCTCTCGCTCCCAGTCCCATCTCTTCATCTCCGGGAATGCCCTTTGAAATAGTTCAATGACGAACTTGCGAGGGTCTTGGCCTTCTTTGCCCTCGGGAATTTGCATTAATCTGAGGTTGTTACGCCGAGAGCGATTTTCAAAGTCGGCCATCTGCCAAAGTATATCCTCTTTGTTAGCACTAAGATTTTCGGTAGCAGCCTTTTGTTTTACCAGTTCATCCTCAATATTAGAGACTCTGGTCTCAACTTCATTAAATCTCTCTCCAAAGTCAGACTGAGATTTTGCGAGCCTCCGGATAGAACTTTGCAATTTGCGGCAGGAATTTTGGATTTTTTGACTATCGCGCTCTGTCTTTTCCATATGACTCAGGATAGTCTGGTAAATTGTCGCTAATGTAATGGTTTCATTTAAGTCTGCTTGAGAACCGCCTATAGCCCCCTCGGTTAAAGAAACATCACCCTCACCCCTAACTGTAATAGGACTATCTTCAATATCTTCCTCAGCCTCAGCTTCGTCATCGTCATCTAGCTCACTCTCGCCTTCCTCCAAATGCATTTTTTTAGAATATTGCGCTGCCAGATCTTCACATGAGGATGCTGAGTTTTCCGAGACTGAGAAAAAGTCCAGTGATTCTGCCTCATTAATAGCGTTTAAACCAAGGCTGTGTTCAGATAGGTTAGGCATTTCCAAAGCTGCCATAGCGTCAATCCCCTGTGCTCCAGAGTTAGAGTCAATTCCTATAGGAGTAGGAACAGAGATGGGGGTGAGGGCTAAGTTGCCATTTGGTAATGAGGCGGCTGCAGACAGAGTAACTATTTGAGGTATCAAGTCTAGTTCCCCTTGGGGGTTTGATGTTATCATATTCAATACATTAGACTCTCCATTAAGCTCTCCTGAGTTTTCTTGCATACTTTGTGGGCCAGTCTGTGGATTGTATACCAGTTCTTGTCGTTTTTTTGCCTCTACTGCCTTAAAAAGCGTGGAAATGGTCTGCTTATTTGAAGTGGCGGCGGGTGTATCAGGGCTATCACTATTTTCCGCCAAAGTCACTCCCCCTGCTTTTTTTAATGCAGTCCCAGACCCAGTGCCACCTTTCTCGGTGTGCGTACTCACTGTTGAAGCCTCCAAGTCCCGTTTCTTGCGAGTCCCCTTGGGTGCCATATCACTCTGCTTTCGTTGCTTCGCAAAAGTAAACACAGCAGCCTCACAACACTCGCCAGGTATGCTCGGCGGCCAACGCTGCTACAAAGCTCCGATGCTTTTACGATATTTTTTAGCGTTCAGCTTTTCCAGCGTTTTTCATGTGTTTTCTCCGGGGCATTCACCGTTCACCGAGCATTCACCGAGCTCGGCGTCCTCAGCTGCAACCACTTTCGGCTCAGGCGCTCGGCGCTCAGCACTCAGAGTTCTAAGTTCAGCGTTCAGCCGTCAGGTTACCGAAAGGTCAGATTGCCAATTCTCCTTCCATCACACGGGCACTCCGTATTCCTTGAGCCGATTCAGGATATCTGTGCGCATCAGCCTTCTCTCGCAGCAGTCAACAACCTGCGGGTCAGAGGAGAGAGCAGCTCACACGTCCGACACGTCTCGGCGTTCGGGCGCCATCTTGCCTCCGTCGTCGGCTCATCAACTTCCTAGTGCGATAGAGTCTGTTTTTAAAATTACAAGGAAATTGGGTCATAACCTTGTGAGGGAGGTCCTTAGGAAGTTAGGGTCAGGGGCTTGGGAGCATGTAGAGGCTGAGGTCTTACAAAAAGTGGAAAACAAGTTTTCTGTAGATTACTGGCAGTTCCAAAAACCACACCAGGGGGCGTGGCATACCGGCAACAAAGATGGAAGCTTAGTGGAGCTGCTCCGACACCCGACTGCTTCCCTCCCCGACTCTTCAGCATTGACCTATCCCCTTGGAGTGTCTCGGCGCGGCTGAGCTGATCGCGCTGCCGAGGGAAACCAGAAAAACCTGGCTACTCGAGCAACGCAGGTGTACCGTGACATGGAGTACTGGCGGCCTAGCAGAAGAGGAGAGGCAACGCCCTCCAGTGATTCGTGGAACCGGGCGGACACCTCCAAAGACGGACACTACTTTCCCTGCCTCCCCGTGTAAATAAAGTAGAATGGGAAAGCTGACCCGGGGAAAAGCGGGACGAGGGGCCAGCCCGAACACTGCATAACAAGCACTGGTACAAATACCCAGATACAAATAAAGCAGTGGCGGGGACCGCATAATAAACAGACACAGAAGCAGATGAATGGGCACTACGGGGGCTTCATCTGTCAACACCATATCCGACATCAGGGTATATAATCAAGGTAACCCAGGGCAAGTGAATACTTGCGCTCCAGAGACGGCCTAAGTAATAGCTGGGACCCACACAGCAGCTTTAGAACTATTGCCTATGTTGCCCTCCAGCAGCAACATCAGAAAGTGAACAATGTATTTATGTTACATGTTAGCTTGCTGCTAGATATTCATATTGATGTATTAGGGAGGGGGCAGAAACCTGGACCTAGGCGGTGGAAAACTGACAGGCCGCGCGGAGTAAGTTCTCGCTCTGCAGGCTGGTGTCGGTGAGTACTCCAATTCTCTTACAGAGTCCCCTCCCCCCTTTCTTCCATCCGGCCAAGACAAAACTCCAATATATACACCGGAAGGAGCAAAAATGGTGGGCGGCAGAGGCCACAATGGCTCTCAGCAATTGAAACTGGATCAGTTTGTCCTAACAGAGGATGGGGGTCCGAGCAGTAAGGCACCGGGAGCATGCAGAGGCAGTAGGGGCTGCCCCAGTGGAAAGAGAAGCCCTAACATTGCATGACAATATGGTGGCAATTCAGGAGGTCAAGACCTCGCTTGAAACAAGAATGGACATGTCACAACGGCAGTGTCACTCATCAGGGCAGATCTCCAATACTCGAGTAAAAGAAATTGAGGACACCACTGCCTCTTTGGGTCAAGCCACGAAGACCCTCTAGAAGCAAGTTCAAGACCTAGGAGACACTAATAGAAAAATGGAAGTCTGCCTGGAAGATTTTGAAGGAAGATTGCTTGGCGCAATAACATATGCATATTGGGGGTCTCGGAACGAGCAGAGGAACCCTCAGCAGATCTTTTTGTTGAAGATTTGGTGACCAAAGAACTGCAGCCTAAAGGACTCAACAAATATTTTTTGGTTGAAAGAGCCCATAGAATTCTAGTCAGGAAGCAGCCATAGGCCTATTATCGACAGGATCTTTAATTTTTGGGACAGAGATTTGATTCTGCAGTCTGTCTGTAGTGTACCCTCAATATACTATGAAAATGCGCACATCACCTTTTTCTCAGACTTTACGCTCAAGGTACAGAGATTACGGCAATGTTTCCTGGCAGTTAAGCAAGAACTGAGGGCCAAGGGACTCCGGTACGTGATGCTCTACCCAGCCCGATTGTGAGTGGAGGCGGAGAGCAAAACATGATTTTTCAAGACACCAGAGGTGGTGTGAGAGTGGTTGGAGGGATGGAGAACCATTGGAATCCAAAGAGTCAAGACCCAACGAGTACGAAAGAGGCGCCGTTCAGGAGAACTGTCACAACAACAACCCTGAAGAATGCCGCAAGAAGAAGCGAGTCTGTCTCCTGAACTCAACCCATAAAGGGTAAAGAGCAAACTGTTCTTCCTAATGCTTAGATGCATTAGAGGCAAGATAGACCATGATAAGGTGAACCACTGCCCAGACATTTTAACTATGGCAAGATGTTGCAGCTGGGGGAGGGGTGGGAGAGGCAGGGGGTCTTGATATGGAAGGGGACCATGCAGAAACGAGTTGTGGAGATGTGTGGTCTAGAGATGGTGCCCCAGACTTGGCACTACTGGGCGATCTGGACACTCTTAACAGTGCTAAAACTAGGGAGGTTGGATGGACAGCCGGTGGAGGTCCATGTTCCTTTCACTTGTGTCAGGTTAATGGGGGGGATAGGCACTCTGCAGAGTTTGGGGGGGAACCGTTCTGAGTTTGCTGTGCAGGGAGGACGGGTAGGGGCAGCTCTGTAGGGAAGGGAGGAAACGGGGGTGGGAGAGAGGGGAGTTACATATTTGTTCACTTTATATGACGGCAGAGAAATGTGAGAATTCGGGTTCCTCAGTGTATACAGGTCAGCGTGGACATAGAAAGGCTGGCAGCCAGGTTGGCATTGATCTCTGTATAGAATGGCAATGGGACAACAAACAAACTCAGAGATTCGCCTCCTCTCCTGGAACTTGAATGGCGGGGGCGATAAAATAAAACACGGCAAAGTGTTGCAATTTATTAAAAGACATTCACCAGGAGTGATACTCCTCCAAGGAACACATTTAAAGAGCAACACTTGCAGGGCATTGGATAGGTGGGGGTATAAAATGGTGGCACACACAGGATTCAGGATCAGCTCCAGAGGGATGAGTATTCTACTAAAGAAACAACTACTGTTGACGAAGCAGCAATCCTAGGCGCACAATTTAAGCCAGTATGTGGCGCTCTGACGAATGTGGGAAGGGGATACGATTAATATAGTATCAGCATATGTACCGCTGACTTTACATAAAGTCACACTACCAGACTTAGGTAAACTGCTATTTGAGCTTCCCTCCAGCAACCTCTTGATGGTGTGAGATTTTAACATGACGATGTGGGATTTGCTGTACTGTCTACCCCCAAGAAACATTCTACCCTCCCCTACTTACCTGACAGATTTTTGCACAGCAATGGGAATAGCAGACATATGGTGTGCCCAAAACCCCATAGCTCAAAGCTTCACATTTCATTCAGGAGCACACAGGAACCTTTCTAGGACTGACCTACTGTTCACTTTGGTCCAAAGACTGCTACCATTGAGGGAGGTGTGGCACCTTGAGAGAGGGATTTCTGATCTTTCCCCCATATCGGCCACATGCAGTGCAGACAAGCAGGGTCCTAGTAAAGGAATCACAATCAGTTCATGGTACTTGAAGGTCCCACACATTAGGGAAGGCCTGATGAAAGCAATGGACAACTTCCACAATTAAGGGTGAGGGATTATCATTGACTGTTTGGCACAAAAAACAAACTAGGCTAGAAGTTGAGACACTTGAGCAAGATATTTTGATGTTAGAGACCCAGTTAAACACAAACCCCACACCAGAAGTAAAACACGAACTCACCTTCTAAAATCAGGCATACAGAGACCTGTCCACAGATGCGTAATGTCTTAGCCATAGGGCAGCTCAAAACTGTGTGTATGAGTCGGGAGATAAGGCAGGGAAATTGATAATATGGCTTGATAGGAGAGAAAAGGCGAGCAGATGGATCACTGAAATCTCAAAGGAGGAAGGAAACCCAATTACTGACCATCAAGAAATAGCAAATGTTTTCGTGGACTATTATGAACAATTGTACGCCCCAATGGGTACTGCAACTGAGGGTGACGCTCACGATCTTCTCAGAGATCTACAACTCCCCATCCTTGCTAGAAAAGATAGGGACTTTATGGAAGCGGACCCAACCGCAGACAAAATCGACCTGGCAAACCGGAGGACTGTATCGGGTAAAGCCCTGGGGCCTTCAGGATTCCCAATAGAGTTATATAAGGCTACCACGGCCCTGCTCACACCACATTTACTGAAGACTGGCATCAATTGTGGTCATTTACAAAGAGGGCAGACTGCCGGAGAATTGTGCCTCGTGTAGGCCGATCTCCCTCCTTAATGTTGAAGTCTAGATACTGGTGAAGTTTTTTGGCTTGAGATTGGTTCAAATTATCAATAAATTGGCCCACCCAGATCAATCCAGCTTCATGCAAGGTAAGAATAGAGCTCTGAATCTGAGACGGCTCCAGGGGGTGCTTGGCCGAGTTCAAACTATCCAAGAAGTTGCCGTGATTATGTTGCTTGATGCCTGTATGACATTTGACAGGGTAGAGTGGCCCTATCTTTTTGTGGTATTGGAACACATGGCGTTCGGCCCAAAGTCCCTGTCCTGGATACGCCTATTGTATACTGAACCACTGGCCAGGTTGGTGGGTAATGCTAAAACCTCTAGAGAATTCTGGCTTGAAAGGGGAACTCGTCAGGGTTGCCCACTCTCACCTTTGTTGTTTGCCGTCGTCCTGGAACCACTGGCAATTTGGGTCCATGAGGATCCATTGGTTTGGGGCCTGATATGGGACATTATTAACCTCCTTTGGGAAATATTCAGGATACACTATTAACTAGTCCAAATCTATTTTCTTAATCCTTAAGGGCAGCACACCGAGGCAACCTCAGGGATCTGAAGTAAAGGTTACCTGAGAAGACTTCCGATATTTGAGGATCTATATCACCCCAGATCCAGAGGCCTTTAAAAACCATAACTTGCAAGACATCCTGATGCATTTCGAACCATTGCCATTGTAGAACCCCGCCTTTATCCCTTCTGGGTAGAGCTGCACAATTTAAAATTATGGCATTGCCCAGATTTTTATATGCATTGCAAAATACGCCATTCCCGGCCCCTGATGTATATTTTCAGACAATTGACTCTGAATTAGGGACGTTGCAGTGGGATGGGAAGGCTCCTTGTATATCACTAACAAAATTTACATGTGACTGGTACGATGGGGGCATAGGGCTGCCGGACATTCAAAAATACTATCAAGTGGCACAGCTAGCCACGATCAATCAGTGCATGCACTGTCCCCCTGAAGACCAAAGCTACACCATGGATTGCCACTTGCTAATACCACATGGCTACAAACGGGCACTATATACCCCGACCAAACACACAACCCTCACGTGACGCACATCACTAATGGTCCAAGCATGGCATATAACCCTTAGAGAACTAGGATGGGAAGGGAAAATAACACAATCCACACCTTTGTGGGACTCCAATAAACTGGGCACATTGAGACTCAAACCGGGGTTCGATAAATGGGACATGATTGCCATATCCAGGGTGGGGGATCTCTGGAAGGGGGAAGAGTGCTAAGGTTCCTGGAAATACAGAAGGAATATGGTCATGCCAGAACAGAAACTTTTGGATATCTTCAGGTCCAACACGCTATAACGGCATCTGTTCCCAGAGGCAAGATACTCCCTGAGGCGTCTCCATTGGAAGATAGGCCAATTGACGATCACATGACGTCCAAAGCTATCTCACTGACATATAAAAAACTGATCAAAAACAAGCCCGACACATTGCTCTGGCTTCGTCAGAGATGGTAGGAGGATATAGGGGAAATAGATAAGGGTGATTGGCGTGAAGCTCTATCCTTCAGTGCTCAAGTCGGGCCGTCCTTCCCGCCCTCTTGGTGTACTTAACGGAGCCCTTTGCAGCGCTCGGTGCCCTACAGTCGCTCTCCCTGGTGAGGGGAATTGGGGCTGCGAGCGGCAGAGGAATTTTGCTAATGTAATAGTCGACCTATGTTCTTAAAAATCAGCGCATCTGCAGCGTTTTTTAATATTTTTAAAAATTGCCTTACTTTATCTTTGGGGGATTCAGCATAAGGGGAATTGAATTTGCCAGGCACTCTGACACCTCTATCACATTTTATTCACTCATTCTTCTCCTTCAGCCCAGCGGTGGGCGCCATCTTGAGTGTGGCAGGTGGGGACAGTGCTCAAGTCGGGCCGTCCTTCCCGCCCTCTTACCTTCCGATAAAATGTGCGAGCCGACCAGACGGCGCAGCGGGCTGGCGCAGCGGGCGCGCCGGATTCGCGCCGAAGCCGCGCCTAAGCCAAGCCCGTCTGCGCCCGTCCGCGACCGGACCGCGCCGGGCGCTGGGCATGCTGCCCGATTTCACCACCCCATTAGGTATGATAATAACTATTTACTGTCACTACGTCCTCCACTCGTTTCCCAATGTTCCGATTGTCCCCCTATTGATCTTCTGACCAGCCCCCTTGTATGTTCCCGCTGTAAGTGGACTCCTCCTGTGCCAACAAATGATGTCATCGACGTGCACCCCCCCTTGAATAACTGTCTCACCTACTTCAAGGGAGGTCTTGTTAATGCCAGGTCCCTAGCCTGTCATTGCCAAGACGTGCATGACTTAATACTAAGCCACGAACTGGATGCCCTGTTCATTACCGAAAGCTGGCTCAATGACTCCTCTAATCCCGATCTGGCCACTGCCCTCCCACCTGACTTTACAATCTTCAGGCGGGACAGACCTTCCGGTCGCGGCGGCGGGGTTGCTCTAATCATTAAGGAAACTCTTTCCTGTCACACATTTGATCTATACCACCTTAAGGATACCGAAGGCTTGGGTTTTTCAATTAGAATCAATGCCTCCTCCTCCTTCTCGGGGGGACTCTTATATCGTCCTCCCGGAAATCCCACTTCTTTCCTTAATTCTTTAGACGAGGCCCTGGGAGCGCTCCTGCTACAGTACCCCAATTTCACCCTTATAGGTGATATAAACCTACATATGGAATCGCTCACTGACCCCCATACCACTTCCTTCCTACACTCCTTAAACGTCTTTAGACTCTCCCAGCATATCACTACTGCCACTCATAGTGCAGGACACACTCTTGATGGCATTTGTTCCAACCTCACAACCCTCTCCACGTCCTCCCCACTACCTCAAATCTGGACGGACCACCATTTTATCCCGTTTAATATCACGATACCCCTTCCTACCCCACCTAGCACTAGCTGTACCCCGGCCCCATTCACAGTTAACTGGAAGAAGGTGACTGAACGCATAAAGCTGGAGTCCAATCCACTACCCTTACCCCCTATAATTTCTGGAAATGTTGAAATTGACTCCTGCAACTTTCACATCTGGATGAACCAAATTGTCTCGGCCAATACCGAGCCCAAAAATCACCAGGGAAAAGGTCCAAAGAAGAAAAAACCCAATGCCCCCTGGTTCACCCAGACCCTAGCCGATAGTCACCTGCGATGTCGGAAATCAGAAAGACACTGGAGACAAACATATGACACAGTCTCCAGAGCAGGTTATGTACAACAGAGGAAATTATACCTTGCTGACATAAAAACAGCAAAAAAGGAATATTTCACCAAGCTCATAGCTGAAGCCCATCAAAACCAAAAAACTATCTTCACCATAGTTAAGTCCTTCACCCATCCTAAAGCCCTCACCACTGAAATACCTCCCTCAGAGAACTTATGCAACCAAATTGCAGACTTCTTTGTCGACAAAATTGTCAACATTCAAAAAGATTTCCCCCCCCCGACAAATCCCCCAGAGGTAACAGTTAACTATCCTCCTCTTTCCCGTTTTAAATCTGTTTCCATGCAACAAACTAGCAAGGCAATTCGGGCCTGTAAATCAGGAGCGCCCACCGACTCCTGTCCCCCTATCATTTTACATCACCTGATAGAGGCAGTTAACCCACACATTAATGCCATCATTAATGAATCCTTTGATTCCGGACTTGTCCCTGATGACTGGAAGAAGGCCACTGTAAAACCCTTGCTGAAAAAGCAGAACAAATCGCCAACAGACTTGACTAACATGCGCCCCATCTCCTTACTTCCTGTCCTTGGCAAAATCACGGAGCATTTAGTTCATGAGGAGCTTAAAACATTTGTAGAGGCCCACAACATCTTGCACCCTCAACAATCGGGTTTTCGCTCTGGTCATTCCACCGAAACAGCTCTGATCGAACTCACTGATTCCATCAGATTCCTGCAGGATGAGGGTAAGCAAGCTGTCCTCATCCTGCTAGACCTCACAGCGGCGTTCGACACCATCTCGCATGCCATCTTAATAAACAGAATGCGAGAGATTGGTGTGACAGACACAGCCTTAGCCTGGATTTCATCTTTTCTAGTTAATAGGTCCCAGACCGTGTCCCTTGGTCCCTTTCTATCCGACAATAAACCCATTTCATCTGGAGTACCCCAGGGGTCTATTTTAAGTCCTCTATTTTTTAACATCTACATGGCACCCCTCTTAGCTGTGATAGAGTCACATGGGATCCTTGTCACGTCCTATGCTGACGACACTCAATTGGTCGTCACCATTGACAAACAGTGCACTGACGCAGACCTTCAGTTCAAAAATTGTCTCTCTGATGTTTTCAAATGGCTAAATACCAACCACCTAAAATGCAACAGCGCCAAGACAGAAATTATCCCACTGGGTAAAAATCTGCCTTTTTGCCCGAAAGACTGGTGGCCCTTAGGATCGGAAGCCCCTCCCAGCTCAGTTTCATCAGCCCGGAACTTAGGCATACAATTCGATTCATCTCTCTCCTTCGATGACCACGTCAGGATCACTGCCGGTCGTTGCTTTGGACAAATAAAATCTCTAAAGAAATTCTTTGATTTTCTTCCAATTGCAGCCAGAAAGTCAGTCGTGGTAGCCCTCATTCTTTCCCGACTTGACTACTGCAATGGTCTTATGGCCGGAGTGAAAAAATCTACCCTCAGAAAGCTGCAGAGCATACAACACGCAGCAGCTAGGCTGGTTCTACAACTCCCTACAAGGTCATCTGCGTCTGCAGCACTAAATTTGCTGCATTGGCTGCCGCTGCATAAAAGAATCCTCTTTAAATTGCTTCTCACCGTTTTTAAAACCATTCAAAATACAGGGCCCCACTACTTCGTAAATCGCTTCGCGCGCTACAATCCCCCGCGCTGCTTGAGATCCTCCGGGACAAATCTTGTCATTATTCCCAAGTACAAATACAAGACTAAAGGTGGGAAATCTTTTACTGTTCTGGCAGCCAGGGCCTGGAACAACCTGCCTGTCAATCTTAGACTTGTCGAAAACGAGAACAGTTTCAGGAGACTTCTCAAGACATGGGTCTATCAACAATCTGACCCCTCTGTTTTGGCTGCCATTGAATTTTCTTTCATTTAATTTCTTTCTGTTCATCATACTCCACCTCTTCATTTATCCCCTGCAGCTTGCCCAGCGCCATGATGCTCCCTCGGGAGCGAACGTTTGCGCTCTACAAATACACATAAATATCAAATATCAAATATCTCCCAGAGAGGTAGCTATCAGGTTGCGATTTCACCTAGTAGAGCTTAAAATCATGCACATGTCAGGTAATAGACTAGTAAGGATGGGGAGGAGGCTTGATTCCGCTTGTTTGAGGAGGTGTGGAGGAAGTGGAACCTTCCACATATACTCTTGGGTTGCCCAGTGATACACAATTATTGGTCCTCAATTTCATTGTGTATAAATAATGTAATGGGAGGAGATGTTCCCGTTACAGGGAGGAGATATGTACTGAATGTGTGGTGATCCTCCGACCTGGGTAGGATGGAGCAAATATGGGTCACATTGGGGCGTATGGTGGCCAAGAGGAATATTGTGAGATTGTGGGCTGGGAAGACACCACCAAAACTTAAAGACTGTAAACAAGATATGGACTGGTGTATGATGGTAGAAAAAGTAATTTATGAAGGCCGTGGGTGCCTGCAAACATGGCGGAAGATCTGAGATTGTTGGAATGAATACAGAGGGGGTTCCAGCATCGATCTAGGGAGGAGTCCTGCAATGCATGCCATGGGTGGGAGAATAGATTAAGGAGGTGCTAGTCTGTAACAGGGCCAGGTGGATATTAATGGGAACTGTAATATATATCCTGTATTCATCTTGTAATTGTGCATTAACCTGATGTTACTGGGGGGCGTGGCTAGCAAGCTACAATGGCGGACGGAGTCTGCTAGAGCTCCGGTGCCGCCGGGGCTTAGCCATTCTGACAGGAGCTTCTGGGGGGCCCCAAACAGATCGTAGCAGGCGGCTTGGGAGCCGTAGAGACACTCGGAACCCCTGGTCCAAGTTTGGAGCGAGGGAGAACGGCCAGTGGTTGCGCCCGAGGTGTTTGCGGCCTCCCTCCTCGTGGACAGCCGGGGACTAGATTTTAGAGCGGGCCCGGGCGACCTCGGGTAATAAAAAACGGAAGTGCCGCATCTGGACCGGGGGGTGCAGCTGAGCGCCCGGAGCCACAACCGGACCGCCCGGGTGCCCTGCGTTGGGAGAACTGCCCCGTGACTAGACCGTCCCGACTGCAGGGGGCACCTATGAGCGGCGCCGCCTGCACACATCGCGGCGCCGGACTGGCGGACCCTGGGCGCTGGACGGCACCTCTGCAACAACACCGCTGAAGGTAGGGAGGTGAGGGTGGAGATAACTGGACTCATATTTGCGTGGCGCTCCCCCCCAACCTTGCTCCCTTCATCTCCCCATTCTTCCCTCCCCGGGTGGCTGTACTGAACCCCTGAGTGCCACTGGATCCATTTCCCGCTATCGGCGGACGAGAACCCCGGGGGAACGGGACACTGCGCTGACACTGAGGCGGCCTGGATCGCGCTGGGACCCTGGGCACTGCGGCGCACCGGACTTTGGCGCGAAGGGCTGGCCAGAGCGGAGGCCCTGAAGGAGGTCCCCCTAGGTGAGCGGCAGTGGACACGAGTGCTGCCGGGAGCGCGGCGACACGGGGGAGGGGCCTGGCAGGGACACCCGGCGATATTGGCGGCATTTTGTTGGGCATTCTCTCGGCACGGCTGAACGTACCCGGTCTGCATCGGCCATGGTGCGCAAAAACGCCAAACCCCCGGACAGCCGAGAAGGCCCAATTATGGCTGAGACCACCCAGGCGGCCGCAGCGGGGGAGGCCCCCCCGAGGACATCCGGCCAGGGCCCCGGAGGGGACCAAAAAATGGACAAACTGGACCTAATTTTAAAGGAGATTAGAGACTCTAGGACGGCGATGGAATCGCAACTGGGTACCCTGACTACCAACCTCTCCTTACTAAAAGCTGACCATACTAAACTGGCCGACAAAGTCAAAGACCAGGGAATGGCGATGGCAGATATAACACCGACGGTTGCGGACCACACGACCTCCGTCCACCAGCTGAAGCAACAGGTGGTATCCCTGATGGACCGTGTGGAGGACGCGGAAGGCCGTAATTGGAGGAATAACATTCGCGTCATTGGCCTGCCGGAACGCAGTGAGGGGACCCGCGCGACTGAATTTATGGAACAGTGGTTTCGCGACTATGTGGCACCTGAGGGACTACAATCCTTGTTCTGTGTGGAGAGGGCGCACCGGGTCCCCACAGGGCAGCCCAAACCTGGCCGGCCGCCACGCCCGCTGATCGTCCGGATACTCAATTATAGGGACAGGGACACGATGCTGCGAAAGGCCCGAGAAAAATCCCTCATAGAGTTTGAAAACCGGCGCATCTCTCTGTATCCAGACTATACCAATGTGGTACAGAAGCAATGATCATCGTACTTCGAGGTCAAGAAGAGACTCCAGAAGGCCAAGCTACGATACGCTCTACTATTTCCGGCCCGCCTCAAGATAGTGTACGATAAGAAGACGCACTTCTTCGAAAGCCCCACTGACGTGGAGGAATGGCTTGAGGTCATGGACATTGAGGGTGACCAGGCCACAACCCCAGGAGCGTTGGCGGACACGCCCCAGCAAGACTCGGAACGAGCGGATGAAGCGTCCCTCGCCTCGGGCACGGGGCCGGGAAGCAGGAGGCCCTCACGAGAACAGCAGGAAGACGGGCAGCGGGGAGCCATCGCCCTGGTGGGCAAATTCAGGGAAGATCGGGCGACTATTAATACGGACACGGACGATAGTATGATCCATTCGGACTCTGAGCACAGTATGGTATTGTTCCCGACAGTGACGCCCAGAGCTGCGGATGAGCTACTGGACATCGGACGCGAGTGACCACCGGCGGAGGTGGGAACTGCACACCCTGAAGATCACTGATATCCTTTTTCTGTTACCTGCTGGATGGCAGCACACACACGGGTGGGAGGTGGGAAGGAGTGGGTGTGAGGCTAATAATGCAAAGTACTGTACAATTGTGAGGAATGGGACAGAGTACATGTACCTCGCAAATGAGACATTGGTAGAGACTAATGCAATGTAGATGGGGTCCCGAGAGAACTTGACACTGGAGTGGGACCCCCCGGAAGATATCTGGAATTGTTATCCTGATATTTACGCCCCTGGTGGCGCCGTTGAGTCGGCGGCACCGAACTGAATGGCAAATTGGGTTAGATCTGTGCCTGGCCACCCCCCCACCCCCCCCCCCCCCCCCCCACTGGCGTATGCACACATATTTGGTTGGTTCTGTTGCAGACTTTCTTGTTCGGCTCAGCAATGTTTTTAGGCTGTGCCAGGTTAGTTTTGTTCTTGGGAGGGCTAAAGTACGTCTCCTGGCAGGCACTTGCGTCGTGCGCTAGGAGGTGCATGGTGTCATACAGTGATTATACCTGGGTCCGGTCATGGCTGAAACTATAGCGAGGTACAGACTGACAACCTGGAATGTGCGTGGGCTTGGGGCCATTCAGAAAAGACACCGGATCCATGCATTCTTATTACGTAATCACGCTCAAATCACCTTCATGCAGGAATCGCACTTGACAGTGTCCGAAGCAAACACCTTACGGAAGAGATGGAGGGGAACCGTGATTTCCACTTCCTACTCCGCCTTCTCCAGGGGGGCTACTATTTGGGTACGTCATGGCACCCCATTTGTAGAACTAGACCGGAGGGTGGATGAGCAGGGGAGGTATGTCCTAGTGAAGGGTACACTAGACGGCACCCTGTTGGTCCTGGGTAGTGTTTATGCCCCGAATTTTGATCAGGAAACATTCCTCGCTAGGGTTGGTCGAGCGTTGGCAGATTGGGTGGGCGTCTCCTGGATCCTGGGAGGGGATTGGAATATGGTACTGGATGTGGGGCTGGATAGATCACACCCCCCTCTACAACTGACTGGAATACATAGAACGACGGACATGTTCCAAACTTGGCTTGCGGGATGGGGACTGATAGACGTGTGGCGTGCATTACACCCAACCCACAAAGAATACTCTTATTACTCATCAGTACACAAACTACACACACGATTAGACAGATTCCTGTGCTCTGCATCTCTGCTGTCTAAGTGTTCCTCATCCGAGTATCTGGCTAAAACCTTTTCGGATCACAGACCACACACATTAGACCTGCAGTGGGGTAGGGTGCCGTCCCCGGTGCCGACCTGGAGGCTCGACCCGCAGCTCTTGGAGGATGGCCCCTTCCGCAGGTCACTGTCAGAGGCCCTAGATAACTACTTCCGGGAGAACTGGGACACGGCAACGTCCAACTTGGTGGTGTGGGATGCCATGAAAGCGGTAATACGAGGGGCGGCCATTGGCCAACTGGTGGGAGCCCGGCAGGAAATTCACAAGAAATTGTGTGGGGTGGAGGATCGGTTGAAAACCCTGGAGAGGGAGGCAAGCGTGGATTCTACACGAAAGGGGGATCTACAGACTAGCAATATCGAACACGCGGAGCTATTGGAAACGTTACGGGTCATAGACCATAAAGCGTACCTACGACGACAGCAGGCTGAATCAGATAGATCCGGGGCTCTGCAAGCCCGCCTGGTGCGACACCGCCCTGAAACCCCGGTTATCACACACATTCTAGGCGGGTCGGGTAGATTGGTACACACACAGTCGGAGATTAACACGGCGTTCCGAGATCACCTGCGGGCCTTATACGCCCCTTTCCCCGTAACTGCTGCCGACAAGGTCAGTGACTTCCTACGAGATCTGCCTCTTCCGACCCTGACCAGGGATGAGCGAGAGGGGATGGACGGACCCATTACTCAGCAAGAAATACGAATAGCACTCCAATCCCTTAATCATGGCAAGACGCCGGGTATGGATGGACTCCCGGTGGAGTTCTACCAGACTTACTCTGCCACCCTGGTGCCTATTTTGGAGACCGTCTACAAGACATCGTACGAGTCTGGGCATTTACCTGAACCAACGATGCAGGCCCTAGTTACCTCCATCCCTAAACCTGGTAAGGACGCTTTGGAGCTGACTAACTATAGACCCCTCTCGATGCTCTCCACAGAGTATAAGATACTCAGTAAGGCCATTGCTCTAAGAATACAGGCCCGACTCCCTGCTCTGATTCACCCATACCAGTGTGGTTTCCTCCCCGGAAGGAGTACCTACCAAAACACGCAGAGACTCCACTCTCTAATGGTGGCCACACCGCCGGAAGTGCCCAGGGCAGGTTGTGTCGCACTGGATCTCCGGCAGGCGTTCGATTCCCTGGCATGGCCGTTTATGTTCGAGGTGTTGCGGCGCTTCGGCTTCCCAGATTCACTGCTAAAACTGATACGTCTACTATATACCAACCCCACTGCTAGGGCACGTATGGGCAGATACATCTCGGACAGCTACCCCATACATAGGGGTACCCATCAAGGCTGCTATTGTCGCCCCTTTTATTTGTATTGACGTTAGAGACCTTAGCTATCGCTCTCAGAACCCACGCAGAGAGAGTGGGCATCTCCATAGGAGGCACCCACAACTTGATCTCGATCTACGCGGACGATATCCTGCTGTACTTCCGAGACTTGGAAGGAGATTATGCGCCGATAGCGCCATACTTGACCGCTTCGGAGCTGTGTCAGGATTAGCCGTTAACCCTGCAAAATCTACGGGTTTCTACTTCGGGGCACTTCAGCACCCCCCACATATTCAATTTGGCGGACACTTGATTCCAATAGCGCAGTCCACGTTTAAGTACCTAGGTATTAACGTATACAGATTGCCTGAGGATCAGATTGAGGGTAACATACATAGAGCCATTAATGGTCTGCGCGGTAGTGTGGGATTCTGGACGTCACTACCCTTAACAGTTATGGGTAGAATTGCCGTCTCTATGATGGTGATGCTCCCTTGTATACTATACTATTTCGTCAACCTACCAGTCCTTATCCCTCGACAAGACTTCAATACGCTGAATACGCTCCTAACCACGCTGGTCTGGGGGACCGGAAGGAGGAGAATTAGTCTCCGGAAACTGCAATTGTGTACCAGACGGGGAGGCCTAGGGTTGCTGGACTTTCGGGGGTACTACTATGCGAGCCAGCTTCAGTGGCTGGCGAGATGAATTGCAGATAGGGATCTACACGAGATTGACCTCACGTCTGATAGACTGGCACGAGGCAAATTACACTCTCTGCTTCTGCCTGGAGTCAGGATCCCTCGGGACTGCCACCCTCTATTACACACTGCCACTCTGTGCTGGCGGAAAGTACTGGTGTACACGTCAGAGGCCTCGCCTTACGCTGACAACATACCTCTACTAGGCGTGCCGACGCCGCAAGGACGACTGACACGAGGCAGATTGCAACCCTGGATAGATGCAGGGGTAGACACAGTGGGTGATCTTTTTGGGGACGACACACTATTAGATCACAACTCCTTTTTGCAAATCACAGGGCACCCCCGAGGCTCTACATCCTACATGCCACAGTGTCACATTATGTACGAACTAATTGGGCCCCACAGCGAATTAAACCTGCACAGCACGAACTGGTACACCTTCTTCATTATATGGGTAATGGGGGACGCCTGGTACACTGGCTCTACACTGGGGTTAGAGAACATGCTGCAATATCTCTTAATGATAATTGGGGTTGTGAGGAGCACTCCGATATGAACAAAATAATTGTTTCAATTGTAAAATTATTAAAATGGTGCTATGATTAATCAGGAGAGTCAGTCCTGGTCACTAAATGGATGAGTAATGGTGAGTGGTGGCCCACCTAATCATGCACTGTTCACTTGGTGCTATGCACTTTAAACCATCCTGAAAATATTATGCCATAATGAAAAATATATTTATAATGTTGATAATCACATTTATTCAACAATTTTTTAAGAATGAATTATACATGATTCAAATGTTTGTTATTGTGTCATCATAACAATACACGCATTAATATATACAAATCAATTGTCAAAGCATAATAGTCTATACATCATTTTGACTGTATTATTCATTTCAAATGATCAACATGAAGCCCAATGCATTTCGGCACGTGGTCGGTGCCTTCATCAGGGGCAGTTCTAAAAGAATAAGAAAGTAATATATGTCAGTATCTGTATGATGGAAGACATGGGGTATTGGAAGTTGTGATATATGGCGTACCTTAATGTTCAGCTGCTGGTAATTTAATGTTGATGAATACCAACTCTACAACCAAAAAGATATGTATAATTGATAATGTCATATGCTCATTGATAAAGGAATGAGCAATAAAGGTGTATAAATGACATACCTGGTGATCGGAGAACTGATCGCTGTAATGATAAATGTTAAAATGTGGCTCAGTATTTAAACCATAACCCCAGCCACTAGAAAATTTGTGTGGTTAATGATGCTGTTGTTTACTCAATGATTACATGATGGGCTCTAAAAACGTTTATGTAACATACCTGGTGATCGGAATGCTGACAGCTGTAATGATAAATGATAGATGTAGCTCAGTTTTTAAATCGTAATCCCAACCATAAAATACCATGTACTGCGAGCTGAAAATAGCCCTACCTTATCTTCGTCAAAATCTCAATTCTACACGAAAAAAGAAACGAAGGCACTTTGTTATTGCCAAGTCTAAAATAAAAACGTGCGCAATGTGCTGCACAATGATAGATGACTGTCAGTTTACCTTAAGCTCGAAGGCCGGGTCGTCTGCCACAAACATTCGCTGGTAACCTCTGGGGTCTGATACGAAGTACTGCCGTCTAACTCCATTCAAATATTGTTTGGTCCACATGGTGGCGTGGCCATAAAAATCAAAAACGGACTAGCCAGTGAATGACGAAGTTAACGTGCGCACCATCTTACAATGGGGAGATCAACTCCTCATCCCTTGCGATTACAATTTTACAAACGATGCCCACTGCAAAGATGGTAATAATACTCATAATGATGTGGTTCTACTTAAATAAAAGACGACTGTTTTTTAACACATGAAGGGAAATAATAAGTACCCAGTAGTAGATTATGTTTGAACCCAATATACTGTATGACCTCTATAATTTAAACATCAAAAGCTCACAATCGATGATAAATGTATCAGACCCCAGAGGTTACCAGCGAATGTTTGCCTTCGTTTCTTTTTTCGTGTAGAATTGAGATTTTGACGAAGATAAGGTAGGGCTATTTTCAGCTCGCAGTACATGGTATTTTATGGTTGGGATTACGATTTAAAAACTGAGCTACATCTATCATTTATCATTACAGCTGTCAGCATTCCGATCACCAGGTATGTTACATAAACGTTTTTAGAGCCCATCATGTAATCATTGAGTAAACAACAGCATCATTAACCACACAAATTTTCTAGTGGCTGGGGTTATGGTTTAAATACTGAGCCACATTTTAACATTTATCATTACAGCGATCAGTTCTCCGATCACCAGGTATGTCATTTATACACCTTTATTGCTCATTCCTTTATCAATGAGCATATGACATTATCAATTATACATATCTTTTTGGTTGTAGAGTTGGTATTCATCAACATTAAATTACCAGCAGCTGAACATTAAGGTACGCCATATATCACAACTTCCAATACCCCATGTCTTCCATCATACAGATACTGACATATATTACTTTCTTATTCTTTTAGAACTGCCCCTGATGAAGGCACCGACCACGTGCCGAAATGCATTGGGCTTCATGTTGATCATTTGAAATGAATAATACAGTCAAAATGATGTATAGACTATTATGCTTTGACAATTGATTTGTATATATTAATGCGTGTATTGTTATGATGACACAATAACAAACATTTGAATCATGTATAATTCATTCTTAAAAAATTGTTGAATAAATGTGATTATCAACATTATAAATATATTTTTCATTATGGCATAATATTTTCAGGATGGTTTAAAGTGCATAGCACCAAGTGAACAGTGCATGATTAGGTGGGCCACCACTCACCATTACTCAGCAATATCTCTTAACACACTCCGGGACTCCGGGACATTAGACTCCGGCGAGGTACTGACAGAGGGAGCTTGGAAGGTTATCCTAGAACACCCTAGAGAGGTGTCTCGGAACGTTAAGTTTAAGTTCATACAAGCCATGGTATTACACAGGGCATATCTAACCCCCCACAGACTACATAAAATGTTTCCAGACTCCCCCCACTGCTGTCCTCGGTGCAGAGCTGACGAGGCCGGCCTTCTCCATATGCTGTGGGCGTGCCCTCGTCTGCGGGGCTACTGGGGTGGGATTTGCCAGGCCCTTAGTACAATCACGGCCCTCCCGGTCCCGGAGGAGGTACTGCCTTGCCTGATTGATCATCGGAAACGCCCTAAACACCACAAGGCCCAGGTGAAGTTCCTAGACTTATCCTTGCTGTTGGCAATCAGGGTCCTAACCATGAGGTGGAAGTCTGCCAGGCCTCCCGACCTAGAGGTATGGCGTTCTGACTTACTGAGATGGGGCGGAGCAGAGGGAATGGTTCTGCGTAGGGAGGAAGAGGGATGACAACGGAAATACCCGATTGCGCAGGAGTGGGAGCAGATGCTACTGGAGGTGAAGGAAATGGAGGGGGAGCAGGAGCCAATTCATGCAGACGGCCCCTAGGAGGGACAGAGCGGGGAGCGAGGTGGGATGGATGTGTAGCGACCTAGCCCAAATAGCGTGCAGGTTGGTCAGCTGAGCATGAATACACTAGCTGAGATGCGAATGATTACGGCCAGGGAAGCATACCAGGTACTTGAATGGACCAGGAGACGTACGAAAAGGGGTGGAGGGAGAGGGGTGGGTGGGGAAAGGACAGACTGAGAAGATCATGGACGATTGTTACATATATAAGCCGAATGCACAGCAATGTAAGAGAAACTATACTGGAGGTGAATGGAGTATACTGTTTTACGGTTTAAGATTGTGCACGAATTATACGACCGGTTAGTAACAAGCTCTTATGGCTGCATCTTGAAGGTCTGGAGTTACTAGTTGTGGGAGTTAAAAGAAAAGACTGTACACTGATAGCATGTTTAACTGTATAATGTGATGGTATGCAGTCGCAAATAAAGAGTTAAAAAAAAAAAACCTGATGTTACTGGAAATATGGTATAACAGCTTTCATAATTCTTCAATAAAAAGATATGTTAAAAAACACACAATAAAACACACCAGACTTTATGAGTCATTCTGAATTAGGGTTGGATTATTGTGGAAGACACTGTCAGACGGTGCCCTCTGTTACTGTGGTTAAGAGCAGTGCTTTAAATGAAAGCATAAAAGTGCAGGTATTCACTTTTTAGAGTACCAGTTTGTGATGGGGAAATACTGGCACCCTCCCAGGAGCAAATGAATGAAACTCACCAGACATAGCAGGTTTGCTCAGAAACAGAGTGAAATGTATTTATTGGTACCAAAAAGCATGCATCAATGCTAATCAGCAAGGAAGAAGTCAGGTCTCCTACCTTAGGGGCTCGAAGACAGCTTCTTCCAAGAGTGGCTGGTTTCTGGGTGCTCTATCGTTTAGTAATACCATGTCAGCGGAACTAGAATAAGGCACCAAGCCAAATATGGCTAACATGGTTTTGCAATGTCTGCACCATGCAAATTATAAACAGCCAGATATGGGCAGACCAGAAAGGCTGGCTCAGCACTGTGTAAGCAACTTGTACAACCAGATTAAGAAATATCATGTAGTCAGGACAGGCAAACTGACCTCTAGGTGGGTACAGAATAGCTTGTTGAAGCTTGTCCAGTCAAGGTCAGATAGGAAGCCCTTTGGAGCTCCAGGCCTCATGTTAATGTGATATATCTAAGCAGGATATCTTTTGAAGTGCATTCACATGAATTTATATGGATATTCATATAGATTTTGAAACAGTTTGCCCCTTAGAAGTGCTGGTACTCCCATTTAAATGTATTCTGGCAAGGCTGAGAAGTGCAGGCACTCTCCCTTTCAAATTAAATTAGTGCAGGTGCTCAGGACCGGACAGTACCTGCCCATTTTAGGCACTGACTAAGAGTATGGGCTTCAATAGAGCAAGCTTTATGAGGGAGATTGTATCATATTGTCTGTCTTTAAATAATGCCTTAGCCATTCCATGGCTCGGATATGTTATGTCCGGTTTTATTATCTTGGGTACCCCAGACTGCTCTTCTCTAACCCCAATAGTATAAAAGCTGCCTCTAAAGGGTGAAAACTTTATATAAGTGGCGAGCTAATAGCCGTTTCAGGGACTTTCAGACTTTGCAGTCAAGTGTAAATTTTAGTCTTATTAAATTATCAGCAGGCTTTGAGTTTTATATATACAACATCTGATTTCATATTTTACTTACTTACATTTCGTTTTTATACTGTCCACTTTTAGTGGCGTTGCCAAGGCAGGGATCATGGTTTACATATCTGCCCAAATGTCATAAGGCCTTATTATGAGTTTGGCAGTGCAGGAGCGGGACCGTCCCACACCTGCAATGCTAAACCCATGTTTGTATCACACACCAGATTAAGCGTTTCCTGTTGTCGGGAGGGCTGTTCTTTGTCGTTTCCACGATTGTGCCTGGGAACATCAAAATCAGTACCTGCACGGCATGGACTACTGCAGTCCATGCAGGCACTGAGGTGCATGCAAACATGGGGGCACAACATGTGACCTGCGGAATGCATCCCATGGCACAAAGGCTCAAGGGGGCTCTGCAGGGCTACACTTTTGATGGCGGTCGCACCACCGTGAAAAGTGTGGCAGTGAGGAAACTCGTAATATGCTTTTTGCGGGGCCTCAGCTGCCCTTCCAAGCATATTGGGGCCTCAAGACCACTGCGCCAATGCCATGTATCGCTGATTCATGGCGGTGGTACCACGGAGGCCCGACTGCCCTGGTTATAATAGGGTGGTTCAAAGCCCTCCACTACCGTGCCCCCGCAAGTCTGTGAAACACCAGGCTTGTAATAAGGGCCCTAGTGATGAGGTCCCTGTAAAAAGCACAGTGTACTTTACTCTTTTTTGTTCATTGTATGCATGTTATTGAAAACATGTTTCACAATCCTACCAGAAGCTAATATTAGACAATATAAGTTAGCCCTGGTATTTTGCACCAGCTTGGCGCTTTTAACACATTATGCTGTAATACAATTTTTTTTTAATTTTAAAGTTTATTAAGAGAGAAAATCATTACATAAATGGAAAGAAATTTCATATAAAAGAAATCACAATGTAGCAAATTATAGTCCATATCTGGAAAAGGGTTAAGAGGGGGAGGAAATAGGGGTAAAGAGAAAAAAAGGGGGGAGGGACTATCATATAAAACAGTATAAATAAAAGTATTACCTGAATCTTACTTCAAAATCATCAAAAAGAACATATTTAGGAATACTATAAAACTTAAACATGGAAATGGAATAATTGGAAGGGAATAAAAGAGTAATATCATAAAAGAATACATCTGGAGTATAATGTGAGGAGACAACATAAAATGTATGGAGGTTTCCTAATTTCATCTGGAGTATTAACTTAGGTAGAAGAGGCTGAAGCTATAACTGTCAAACAGGAGGTTTGAGGAAGCCATAATAGATCTCTTTTAATGCGTAGAGATAAGGGGGTGACATTGTGTGTATCCATTCTATGATGAAAACAAACAGCATTCCACCAGGACCTGAAAGTAACTTTGTCAGCTTGTTTCCAATTAGAAGTTATTAAATGTAGGGCTATAACACGTCGATTAATGAGAGAATGTGGGTAGGAAGCGGCTAAGAGGGTGATAAGGAGCATAGAAAAATATTGGATATGGAAAAGGGGATCTGGGTACTGAAAACTTTATTAATTTGGGACCAAACTAAAAGCCAAAAACGAGCGAGGGAGGGGCAGTCAAAATGCATATGTTTTAAATCAGCTGGGGTGTTATTACATGACCAACAGGCTGAAGAAAGGTCTGTGGAAAAAGAGGCTAATTTCATTGGAGTAAAAAGAAGGCGTTTGTAAATAAAATATAGGGTCTGAGATGTATTGGCTGCTCTAGATGTTTAATGAATTTTCAACCATAATTTGTCCCAAAAAGGAATAGACTAACATTCTGCAAGATATTTTTCCCAGGCCAATTCAGATTTCTCCTTGGGTCTATCAGAGGAGAAAAATTGGTTTTTGTATAAAGAAGAGGCCCATGTAGTAATAGATAGGAGAGGGAAAAGAGTAGAAGATCTGGAAGGAATACTGGGATTAGAAGGGAAAGAAAGAAGATATTGTATAAGAGATGAAAGAAGCGAATCATTTTGGGATTTACAAGAAGAGGGTAAGGAAAAATTTGATTGAAGTGTTGAAAAAGAGATGGGAAGGGAATTAGACACCAGTTGTGAAATCCAAAGTAGACCTTTGAGTCTCCATTTCTTCCAATAGATGGTACGACCTTTGATACTTAGTAAATGATTATGCCAAATAGGTTGATATTCTAATGAAGTAAGGGCAGGATAGGAGGACGGGAGAAGAGGTTTTAATATTTTACGTGTATGAGAGATCACTTCAGGATGGAAATAAGAAATATATTGGTAAAAGCCAGAGATTCACCAAAGTGGAAGGGAGCTATAAAGTGCTTCTCGATAGTCAACCAAAGAGGGTGATGAACACATTAAGCTTGATCAAGCCATCGAGAGGATTGTCTCAGAGACAAAGCATGATGGTATGATTTGAAATCAGGGAATTTGAGGCCGCCAGAGATTTTATCAGCTTTGAGAGTTTTAAGTACGATACGAGGAGACTTGTTTTTCCAAAGAAATTTGTTTAGTATAGAATCAATTTTCTTAAAATAAAAACCAGGAATGTGTATTGGAATCATAGATAAAAGGTAGAGTACCAACGGAGAGAGCATCATTGTAATGGAATCTAAGCGCCCCCACCAGGAGAGAAAAAGCGGATGCCATCTGTCAATAGATGCAGACAAAGATTTAGAAAGACTGTCAATTTTTTTTTTTACAGTTTCCGGAATAGTGGGAGAAAACCATAAACCTGAGTATTTGATTTTAGAGGTTTTCCAGGAGCCGGAGGAAATAAAATCTTGCTTTAAACAAAGAACATTTAAGGGGAGAACTTCACACTTATCTGAAATTAGACGGTAGCCAGATAACTGAGAAAAAATATGAACTTGAGAGCGAAAAGCTGGAAGAGAAATAGAAGGATTGGAACAATATAGAAGAATGTCATAAGCATAAACAGACATTTTAACATGGGTAGTATCGAGTTTAAAACCAGAAATTCTGTCGTCAAGCCGTATTTTCGTTAAAAAAAGGTTCTAATGCAATTATAAATAAAAGAGGAGATAAAGGACAACCTTGACGAACCCCTCTGGAAAGAGAGAAATAATCAAAGGTTTTCCCTTTAACAAAAATAGAGGCTTTGGGGCCAGAATATAATAAAGAAATGAGAGAGATTAATTTAGCAAGAAAACCAATCCATTTAAGAGATTGGAACATGAAGTCCCAACCTAGTCTATCAAATGCTTTCTCAGCATCTAGTGCATCGGACGATAATTTTTACAGGAAGACGGATCTCTATTTGCTTTGGGGATTAAACAAATCACGGCTTCTTGAAAAGTACCTGAAGAGGAGCCTTCAGTTATAAAATATTTATAAAGCGATGAAAGATGAGGAAGTAATAAAGAGGCAGAGTGAGTATAAAGTTCGATAGTGAAACCGTCAGGACCCCTTTTTTCAATTTAGAAACAGCGTGTTTAATGTCAGATAAAGTGATGTCTGAGTCTAGTGAGGCAATGTCGGTGTCATTAGTGGGAGGAGGATGAAGAGAGAAAGAAAGAGCAAAGAGCATCAGGGGACGGATGTTGTTCCAGTGTGTATACATTTTTATAAAAAGAGACAAATTCATTTAAATAAATCTTTAAATAATGAAACTCCAGCATTATTACGGATGGATTCAATTTTAGTTCGTTCCCGACGAATTTTTAAATAATTTGCAAGTAATTTGCCTTTCTTATTCTGGCCTCCATAATAACGGGACCTGCTTTTTAAAAGATAGGAAGAAGCAGCTTCCGTAGATGACTTATTAAAAGAAATTTTTGCATCAATCAGATATTTTGTTGTGAAATTTCGGGATTAGAGCGATAATAGGAATATTCAAGGTGTTTAATCTTGGCTAATAACTGAGCATTTTTGGCTACAACACTTTTCTTTTTCCGTGAAACAAAACTTATTATAAATCCCCCAGCCACCGCTTTAAAGGAGTCCCAAAGCATTACTGGAGAAGAGTCTGAAGTAGAATTAATAGAAAAGAATTCAGACGCAAAAGAGGTGAATTGCCCTCTGAAGTTGGGATCTGATAGTAATAAATTATTGAAACGCCATCTGCCTGTATGAGGGGTATAAGGTATAAGATCAAAATCTACAAAAACTGGAGCATGGTCTGATATTAGAATTGAACCTATCTCGGCATGTGAGACGAGTTGGGATAAGGGTTTACTGAAGAAAAGATAATCTATTCTAGATTGTGAGTTGTGAGGAGGAGAGTAAAAGTATACTCCAATAGGTCTGGATTACAAAGTCTCCAAATGCCAGGTACGGCTTTGCGACATATAGCAGAGGTGAATTGTGAATGCATCTTGGTATTGAGTAATTTTACAGAGGAGTGTCTATCTAGAAAGGGGTCAAGGATCTGATTGCAGTCACCTACGAAGATAACATAGTCATCAGCAAACATATGAAGTTTATCAGAAATCTGATTCCAGAACATATTATCATTGTTAACAGGTGCATAAACGTTAAACAATACTAAGGGTATTTGATCAACAAGTAATTTAACAATTACCCAACATCCTTCACGATAATTTTTCTGATGGATTACCATGAATTGATGTTTTTTTAAGACACAATATAGATAAGCCATTTTTCTTTCCTAAGACTGGAGAAGAGAAAACAAGACCAACCCAACCCCTTTTCAGTTTGACTGCTTCAGCATCTGATAAGTGGGTTTCTTGAACAAAGGCAATATCAGCATTTAGTCTAGCTAAATGGGTTAACACAGGCTGTTTCTTTATAGGGTTATGAACTCCTTTAACATTCCAAGTTGAGACTCTAAACGAGAATCATGAAAACAAACCTGCACAGATATTATAAAAATAGCATCAAAATAATATCCATGAAATAGAACAAATAAACTAGTCATAGAAAAGTAAACTGTCGGAGAATCCAGGATTATATGATGAAAGCTTTCTATAAACTCAATTGAAGAATATCTATCAAATAAGCTATGAGCAGCTAATATGCAAGCAATATAACAATGCAAAATCCTATTATCTAAAGAAGAGAAAAGAGAAAAGAAAAGAAAGAGAAATAGATTCAGGATTAAGTAGAGAAACAAGAGAAGGTGAAGTGATGGAAAGGTAAAAAGAGTATTGCAGAAAATAGAAATAAAGAGAGTATTATAATAGTGTATGAAATAAAGAGAACGATATGAGGAAAAGGAAAGAAGCAAGGGAGAAAACACTGGAGAGATAAGGGAGTAAGAAACAAGAATGTAAGTTAATAGAAGCAATTGAAAATAAAAAAGGACAACAAAAGGACATACCACAAGAAAACAATGAGACTGGGGCTGGTGGTACCACATGAGGAAAGCAGCACGCTGGGCCAAGGACTCCGTAGGAACGCGCAAGGGGAGAACAAAACCTCCAAATGAAACATGAAGACACAGAGATGAAGGGATCACACAAACTGCGTCTAAAAGGAATCCAAAAGAAACAATATTAACATCTGAATACACAGTAAAATAAGAATAAAATACAAAACAAGAATATAATAAAAAAATTCAAAGCACAAAATACAAACTACAAAATACAAGATACAGCGGGGGTAAGTGAAGGGAAAACATCATGTCTAACATTGCTCCATAGGTAAAGTAGCGTCGATCACTGTGATGCTCGAGGGATGTCCATTTATTCAGTTGTACAAGAGTCAAGAAATTGTTGAAGCCTCGCTGGTCGTCATCTTGTTGTTATAACTTTAAAGAGGCATGGATGGAATAAGCCAAAGCGAGCATTCAGGGATTGAAGAGCAGGTCTCATCTCCAGAAACCTCTTGCGGCGGTCTGCAGTAATTTTGGTATAATCTTGCGCAAAGAAAAGATTAGATCAATTCCAAGTAATCTTCAGCGTGTAGCACCTTGATTAGATCTGTATACTCCAAAAAATACAGAATACCACCTCTAGGCTTTGTTGTCGAAGGAGAAGAAATAGGTGAACTAGAAGACGGGCCCAGACGATGTGCTCGCTGAATGTTCAAAGAGGGAGAACTTGGAAGACCAAGGAGCGTAGGTAAGAAAGATTGAAAAAAGGATATGGCATTCGATCCTTCAAGACACTCAGCAAGGCCATAAATGCGTAGGTTGTTATGCCTATTTCGGTTTTCTAAATTTTCAACTTGTTGTTTAAGATCTTGAATTTCCTTTTGCACACAGGGGACCTGGTTAGTGGACACTTGGATTGAAGCAATTGTCGTTTCAAGATGTTCCACCTTTCGTTCAGAGTGCGACCATTTATCCTCGAGATTTTGAAGGCGGGAATTTGTTTCCGTCATGTAGGGCTTAAGTGAACGGATTTCCTCCAGTAAAAGTTCCATAGAGATAGAAGAGGCTATGTTGGTCGTGGATGGCTGATTTGTTTTAACCCTTTTTCCTTATGTTGAAGTAGAAGATGAAGGTATTTTGGAAGAAGTTTTGGCATTTGAGCGAGAAGTATTAGGTGATGAGCATTTTGAGGTGAGAGAGCCATTTGATACATCCTCCATATTTTCTTGCAAAACACTAAAAGGGTTATTGTCTTCCAAAGGAACATTGGCAGCGTTCATTTGCTGAGGAGAACCACGGTTATGGTGAGGCATTGTCATTGAGAGATTGAGGAATAGATATAGAATTAAAACTATAGCACAAAAACTAGAGCAGAAAAAATTCCTCAAGTGTAGAAGCTGAATGATGAAGTAAAATGCTTGAGTGAGAACATTAGTGCCCAAAAAAAAAAGCAAGCAGTATTACCGTTGACGGAGGAGGATTGAAAAATTTAGCAAAATGTGAAGAATATTGATAAAAAATTGTGATAAGCAAAGTTATGACGGTTAAAGAGTACCATTGTATTAAAGGAGTCAAAAATATAGCAGAGAAATGTTTACTCTGTATTGTAATAAAATTGTTCATTGACGTAGTTTGTAAGAGTCACACTGCATAAGCGCATATCTAGAGGAAATAACTTATTAAGCGTGAAGCCAAAAAGGAAGAATACTGCTTACCAGATAAAGAAGGACAAACCTCCTCAAGATGGCGTCAGAAATTTAATTTCATGTAAATAAAGACAAAAGAATTAGCCAGTGAAGAGAAGACTATTATCCATCGAAGTAGGCATACCTTTCAAGCCTAAAAAGAAACAATGTCACATACGCGAGGTCGAGAGTAGCGCGAAGCGGCAAATGCGCAGCTCTCACCCGGCGTCAAGGAGTCCAAAATGGCGGTCGTGTCTCAGGCGCGAACCGCCAAAGGTCGGAAAGTGGAATAAAATCCCTTCAGTTCGTCCCGCATCGTCGTAGAGGAGACTACAGGGGCAGCAGGCATTCCGGCGTTGAAGACAGAGACAATGCGGTCCAAAAAAGTGAGTGAAAGCACCTGGAGGGCTCCCGCGCAATTACGAACCACGGAGCTCCTCGGAACTGCGGCCATTCCCTCTGGCGCCATAGCCACGCCCCCTGTAAAACAATTTTTAAGATGTTCCTTGGCCACAAGCAAGGGGGTATGGGTCTTCTGCTTTATTTCTCACCTTTCTTGTAATTACCTGTACTGTATCTTTATCATTTTAAATATTTGAAGATAATTTTACTCCCCTAAATGATGTATTGGACTGTCTGATTTATTATCTTGTTTGTGCTTTTATACATTACCGAATAAAGATGATGATGATGGTGATAAATGCGTATTCTAGGATGTTCACATCTCAGAAATAGAAAACCCTTCCACTCCAACAAACCCCTCTCTTTCCAATTAGCCAGAAGCCTCCAAAGTCTTCAGTTGGTGGAATTACCTGTTCATATCTCCTTTAACTTTAACACTGTTTGATGAATCTGCCTCAGATGTGGCAGGCTGTTGGCCAGCTACAACCAGTGCAGGTAGTTCGTGATTTGTGCAACTCTTATGAAGGAGAACTTAAAGTGGGGATGGGTCAAAACATTTTTGATATACTAATAACGTTGACACTGTCTGGTGGTTCTAAATGGATTTTGTCAGGGCTTCCATGTTTTCCCTAGTCTTTGTTTTCTCAATTTGATGCAGATCAATGGTTGGGAGATTTCATGAGGTGGTGGGGTGGCTGGGTGAAAGAAGTGTTCATATGCTTATAAATGAAGGCACCCAACATTTTGCAGATGTTTTGATTACTGTTGCTTATGTCAGGTTTTGAGATGATTCTTCGAAGAGCAAAGATAAATCAGAGAGCAATTACAGCTTCATTCACTAATAACTTTGGAGCTGTTCAAGTAATCTGCATGAAATGTGGCCACTAGCAAGTTAAGCCTTGTGCAAGGCAAGGCAAGCCTTGCAACCAATCCCTGCTGCAACAGCCTCGGGGGTTTGGCACAGGGTCTGGCCAAAGGTTTTACACAGAGTAGAATGGTACATGCTAGACCATGCATCGTGGGGGTTGGGTACACAGCCTAGCCCAGTAACCCACCTCTACAGTACACAGACAAAATCCGTATGCAGGACACGTTGGGTGAGCACTGTGGGTTGGTAGCAGGGACTGCTGCAGGCCCTGCTAAATTGTACTGAGCAGGTTGAAAATTAAGTAAATCATAAACTGACTGAAAAAGCAAAGTTAAAAAGTGAGTTGTGGGTCCGGCTGAAACTCATTCAACTGAGATGTGCAAGTTATGGTTAACAAGGTGCACAGCATGCTTTAATAAAAAATGCTGCAGTTTCAGAATCACATAAATACAGTAGCTGGATTGATCAGCAGTTTACTCATTAAAGGTAAGCAAAATCTCAACATTCTGACTGCAATCAGTGGCCATTGTCAGTTGCACATTACAAAAAATAATTTTTTTAAACCACCTTAAAATAAACAAGTTAAAATAAAAAATGCATAACGGGTAATATGGGTAATATGGTGCCATCTTGGACTTCTGTTGACAGCTATTAACCACTTAGCCTTTGCTTTCATACTTTTTGATTTCTCCAAAACCCTCTATGGCAATATTGTACCATATTACATGTACATATTTCATGGGTGGCTGAGAAGCATACATTACTATCATCAGCACTCCAGAAATATAAAAGAAACATCATCCTAGAGAAAATGGACTATTGTATTGTAGTGTTTGCAAATGGAACAATAGCGCATATTTTCATTATATGTTTGTTCTTTGTACTATTTTCTAATTGTTTTAGGGCCATATTTATTTTTTTATTGAATTCCTGTTCTGGAATGGAGTGGTGGCTCAATGGTAACTTTAGCCAGTTGCAATTGATATCCTGAGCTGACCAGTCCGGCCAGGTCGAGGGCAACATTACTGAGTAAATAAAACTGCCATTTAAGATTCAGCTTCCTCTGGGTGTTCCCACCATACATGCAAACATTTTAGGACAGGGACGTGGGAGATTTACAATAAAATATCGGGAGAATGAAAATTCCCCTTTGACTTCTATTGTAGAAAATGCATTGGGTCTATTGGCATGTATGGTTCCCATCTCACCACATATTAGCGGCGAAATTCTGAAGTCATGTTGTTGTCCACCGACAGGGAGATTGTACAAGCAATGTGTTACGCTCCTGCTAGGAAGCATCTGATGTGATCAAATTCTGAGAGAAGGACAACATCAGCAAAACATCAGCCACAAATTCGAAGGCCAGTGATGTGTTTACATTGGATCATCAACACGTTTGTTGCCATTTTAGATGTGCAGTAATCAGAGCCAATTATTTTGAACGTTCACTCATCATCACATGTGGTGGCCATCTTGGAGATACATCTTGCCAATTTTCGTTGATCGACGTTAGCAAGTCTAGTTGTATTTTCTGTTCCATGTAAAATTCACTGGAATATTTTCTTTCTGGCACAGTTTAACATATTTTTGTGCAGGCGGATTCAGCACGGACCTAGTGTTTCACTGTACGCTTCATAGGATGGTGTCGCTCTTCAGTAGAAGGTACTGTTTAAACCGCTTCTTTGCTTGCATTTTCTGCCTTACTGTGTATTGTTCTCTGGCAAGCATGGCTACAACACAACATTTTGCGCAGCCTCCTCCTTTCCTAGAGCATCCTGACAAGCCCCAAATAAAGTGGAAATATTGGTTACGCCTATTTGAGAACTATCTTGTGGCGATAGATGCAGTTGATTTCAGTCCTGCGTGCAAGTTGGCTTTATTATTTCATTAGTCGTCCCTGCACCACAAGGAGATTTGAGTGATAATGACTGGGGTGCCTATATAGAGGCAATGCAACGCCTGCCAAGCAATACTCTGATGAACCCAGCATAATGTTGGGGAGGCACTCTTTCCATAAACAGAAGCAGCTCACGGAGGAGAGTATTGAATTATATGGCAGGACCGGAGGCTTCAAATTATGCTTTCTCAATATCTTTACTACTCAATAGCAGCCAATAAGAAAAAAGTAAACATTTCACAAAACTACACTTCCCATGAGGCTTTGAACCATGTCTCCTTATTGAACCAATAACATGGGAGGGTAACATATAAGATAATGAGGCACCATCTTGGCTTCCTCTTTCTTTGCTGCTCTGCAGTCAAGATAAGTGCCTCATTATTGTGCTCAGTTATTTTCTGATTCTCATGTTTGTAATACATTATTTATGGTTTTTACTTATGTATTGATGTATGCTATACTCGTGTGATGCTTTTATAGCATTTAGCGCTTACAAGCCGCGCTGCGACTGTACGCGTGATCACGCTTAATTTTGCCCCTTAGTTTTTCAGTGCGTGTTGCGCTATTGTAGGCAGGTGTTTAAATTCTGTGCCTTAATTTTGATTTAGCCTATTTTATCGCTTGTGAGCCACCGTAAGCGCTTTACGCACACTCGGAGATTTGGCAGACCCTGTGCTGGATAGGCGACTAGGGTCTACACCCTCCATTAGTCCTATCAGCAAGGGTTGTTGGTGATATAGTTGATATATTTTTGGTACCTTGTGGCTCCCACTGCCCCAGGTTGCTCCCGACTAATGGCCGTGCTCTGGAGAGTACTGGTTTGTAAAATTGAGCTTCTCTCTGGTGAAAGTTTTGAGTCATATATACTGTGCATATATATATATTTGAATTATGTCGGACTGTGACGTTTATGAAGAAGAAGTAGCTGCGTTTGATGAGCAGGACGATGATGTTTATTACTATGAAGAGCCTATGGACGCTATCATTGACAAGAAACTTGATACCAAACTAGATAAGGTACTCTCTTCTGCTCTGCTGCCTATCTCTCAACGTTTAGAGCAGCTTGTTGGAAATCCTCCCGCCCCTTCTGACGGTCAGACCCCGGCCCCCCTCCCTGAACTCGAGCCACCCGGACTTCGCTGGCCTAATGTTAAGGTATTCTCTAAATTGCGCACTTCAAAAGATCAGGCCCTAGGGGACATGACAGCCCCTCCTCATACTTTTTCTATTCCCCTACCATGGCCACAGATACTGATACCGACTCCTCTCAGGAATCCAGACCCCAGAAACGCGCCAAGAAGCGCAAACACACCTCCTCTCCTGCCCAACCTTCCATCTTCTCATTTGATCCCTCTGACATTGTTCATCCCCGTTCCTCTGATTGGGCGCCAGCCCCTGCAGTGGCGGAATACATGCAAGTTCACCTGCGCAAAAGTTTTGACAAAGACGTTAGGGCCCATCTTAAATCCGAATGCCCCCCTTCCCAACTTGGCACATAAGGTGGCTGTTACCCCTGACATAGATTCTTCCATGATGACGTTCCTGAAAAAGTACAAGAAAGACCCAAAGAAGGGCATTGACCCCGCCCTCAGAATGTGTCAAGATAAACTACTTGACGTCACTGGGCCCCTTGCAAAAATCCTCAAACTTGCCCTGCAAGCTCAAGAGACTGGGGTGGCTATTCACCCAGGAGTCCTGGCGGGCTGGACGCAAAGGGCGATTTGTCTCCTGGGGAATGCTAACTGCGCCCTCTCCTCCGAATGGCGTAAGTCAGTCCTGTTACGCATTGATCCGCAACTGGTGGAATTGACGGCTGCCGAACCAGGTTCTTTAGCTGAAAGGGCAGCTATTTGGAGAGAAGTTTATCATGGACATTGCCAAGTTAGTGAGTACCTTTGCATCCTTAGACAAGTCACAATCATCCTTGAAAAGAGCCTTCCATCCAGTCTCGGGCAGGGCCGGTCGCGGCAGGGGGCAATCGACCGGCCGGTATTCCAATCCGAGTCCCCAGCAAGGTTTCACACCCAGGCGCAGAGGGTACAGCCAAGAGCCAGAACAAGCAGGCTTCTACCCTTCCAGGTCCCGAGGGTTTTGCGGCCGCTTCAACAGAGGCGTCAACCGGGGCTACAAGAATTTTGACACCCAATCTTCAGGTATGTCCACTCCCTTTTCCATTGATTCCCCTGAGGGGCAGATTGGTACATTTTGTGATGAACTGGACACAATTAACCACATATGCCTGGGTCATTCATACTGTTCAAGGTTACCAAATCGAACTACTAGACTTTCCGAATCAAGAGATTCTCCCTACTTTTTTCCCTACAAGAAAACGTTTTTATCGAGTCCAAGCTGCGTGAGCTTTTGGCCAAGCGAGCTATTGCCGTAGGATCCTTCATTCCCGGAGCATTTTGCAGCAACGTTTTCCTGGTGCAAAAGAAGGGAGCAGGTCAAAGATTGGTGTTAAACCTCAGAGAGTTCAATCCGTTTGTGGTGTACAGACACTTCAAGATGGAGGGCATCCATCTGTTACGAGATCTTCTCTCAGAAAACAATTGGATGGTGTGGCTAGACCAAAAAAACGCCTATCTCATGGTCTCCATTTGCCCTTCCCATCAGAAGTTTCTCCAATTCTCCTGGAAAGGGCAATGGTACAGGTATCTATCCCTTCCTTTCAGGCTGTCTTCCCCCCCTTGGGTTTTTCGCCAAGCTGCTGAAGCCAGTGGTCACAATGCTGCTGGAGAGGGGGGTATGGTTAATCATCTATCTCGACGTCATGTTGATTATGACGCAGCATCAGAACCTCCTTCTCGCACACTTGAGGTGGACGACCTCTCTTCTGCAGTACTTAGGCTTTGTAATAAACCTTAAGAAATCCAGGACCTCCCCGAGTCAGGAGATGGAGTTTCTCGGGTTTCAGATTAACTCAGTCAGCGCACAGCTTCTCTTATCCAGGGCCAAGATCAAATCTATAAAGAGAGAGATCTGTGCCACCCTGTCCAAACAACCCATCTTGTTGAGTGTGTTGGCGAGGATTGTGGGCTTACTGGCCTCCTCAATTTAAGCCATTTTCCCAGGTCCCCTTCATTATTGGGCCTTACAACGTCTAAAAATGTACTATATTCAGAAACGTTACTCTTATGATCACCGTATTTTCCTGTCACTGGAAGCTCGGGAGGAGCTCCAATAGTGGCTAGATCACATGAAGCTTGGAATGGCAAGGCCATTTTCGGCACCTCTCCGGACGTCTTCATAGAGTCCGACGCCAGCCGATGGGGTTCTCCACATCTTGCGCCCCGCAAGATGTGGAGATTTTGCCACCAGCGGACGGTGGTCCACAGACGTACTGAAATTACTTATCAATTGTCTGAAGCTACTGGCGGGCTCCTTTGCCATTCGGTCGATTTCCCCTCTGAAGAGCAATCGTTGCATCCTTCTCAGGATCAACAATCTGTCAGCAGTCCGTTATATCAATCGCCTGGGAGGGACAAAATCCTTCTCTTGGCGAACATTGTGAGGGATTTTTGGCATTTCTGCAAGCTTCGCCTCTGGCCCGGTAGCTCCGCCTCTGGGCCGCAAGCTTCGCCTCCGGGCCAGAAGCTCCGCCTCTGGGCCAGAATCTCCAGCCCGAGTGCGGACGTAAAGTTAGTAGTCGGAAACCCATTCTGTGAATACCAAAAGTAGTAAGTGCATTCTGTGAATACCACAAGTAGTGAGTTTAGGATTTTGTCTTAAGTTAGTTCTGTGAATCGGGCCCTAGGTATGGTTTCCTTTTCAGTAACAACATTCTTCCATGTCCTTCATGCAATAGCTTGAGCAGCTTGTCCCCCAAATCTGCAGGTAACACTAATCTTTCTTCTCTTCTCTTTTCATAATTCCATCCTTAACAATTATTTCCTCCCACGCAGTTTTAGAAACCTCTAATTCGCCAACCATTTTCTCTTTGCTAGCACATAGTAAGATCTCAAACAGCTTCATCAATAATGGATCAGATAACACTGCGCCATTCCATTCATCCTTCTTAATGAATTCACATGCTTCCACTACATCTGCTACCATCCATTCGTCTTCTTCCTCCACCTCACTGATTTTATTCAATGGTAGTCTCGACATGCAGTCAGCATTGATGTTTTTTGTCCCGGGTATGTATTTCACAGTAAATTCTTGCAAGCGATATAGCCACTTTGCGACACCTGGTGTTGCTTTACCAGAACCGGCTGTGGAAAACCATTCCAATAATGGCATGTGATCGGTGCATAGCTCTAACTTTACACCCCTTATGAAGATACAGAAATGCTGCACCCCACCAACATGCTAAAACCTCCTTTTCCACTGTGGAGTATGTTCTTTCTGCCCCTCTCAAGTTACATAATGCAAATGCTACTACCCTTTCAATGCCTTCATGCACTTGCAGTAATGCAGCACCAAGACCATAATTACTCGCATCTGTTACTATAATAGTTTTATGTTCAGGATTAAAAGCTTTAATGTGATTGCATTCGTAGTGGACTTCCTGACTTCGTCAAATGCAATTTGACACTCAGCTGACCACATATAACTTCCTCCAAATTTCATCAACTCACGTAATGCATGCACTTTCTCTGCAAAACAATGTTCAAACTTTGCATAGTATTCTGCGAGCCCCAATACTTAGTGTAATTGGTCCTTGTCCTGCGGCGGGTTGGCCTTCTCTACAGCTTCCACTAAGTTATGTTTAGGTTTGATTCCCTCACAACTCAGTGTATGTCCTAAATATCCCACTTATTTTACCCAAAACTTACATTTACTTTAACCTATGGTAAGCCCATCCTTTTCTAATTTGCCCAACATTTACTGCAGTACACCATTGTGCTTCTGTTTTCTCCCCATACTAATATGTCGTCTTGAAACACCAGTGTGTTTGACATGTCCTTCAAGATGCTCTGCATGACTCTCTGGAATACTGCAAATGCAGAGGCCAGGCCAAAGGGTATGCAAAAAATGTAAATGCCCCTCAGGTGTGATGGACGAAGTCAAATGTCATGATTCTTTATGCAGCCGTACCTCATAAAAGGTACCAGAAAGGTCTAAGGGCCAGATGTAGTAACCCTAATACCGGTCGGTAACTGCCGAAATTACCGAATTTCGGCCGTTACCGACCGGTATTAGGCATTTGGGATGTAGGTGGCTACATTTCAGATTCTGTAATTTACCGAATCGGTATTTAAGAATTCGGTAAATTACCGAATTCTTAAATACCGATTCAGTAAATTACCGAATCTGAAATGTAGGAAGCACTCAAGTGAGTGCTTTTCACCTGTAAGGATTCGTTATTTACCACCAACTACAAGTTGGTGGTAAATAACAAAAACCGTTAAAAAGCAATTTTTTGCTTTTTTAACAGTGCCATGTGGCAGACATACATGCCTTTAGGGCATGTATGTGTGCTACATGTGCACCCATGCACTATTCAGGGGTGCAACAGGGTGTCAATGTGACACCATGCCACCCTTGTAGGTCTTCCCCCCCTTACCAATTCGGTATTTACCAAATCGGTATTCCCCATTCATTCCTATGGGCGTTTAGGCCCATAGGAATGAATGGTGCATAGGAATGAATGGGGAATACCGACTCGGTAAATACCGAATCGGTATTTACCGAATTTTACAGATTTGGTAAAAATTACCGAATTAATACCTACATACCATTTACCCATTCTAAAATACCGAATCGGTAAAATTTGGTATTTTAGAATCGGTAAATGGTATTTACCTACATCTGGCCCTAGGTTGGTAAAATGCCTTCCACCCCTCACACTCACCAACATTTCATTAATACAAAGGCGGAGGGTGACGGTCAACCCAAATACAGCCATTTAAATCTCCTAAGTCCACACACATGCAGATCTTCACAAGAGGTTTTCTTGCAATTACAATGGGACTTAACCACTCTGAAGCTTTAATAGCTTCAATATCACTCCTTCATCACATAATCTTCTTAACTCATCCTTCAGCAAATCAATCAGAGCAATCGGGACATTGCGCACTGTGGCGTTTCTGAAGTAAGGGGCGGGACAATAGGGCGAGTTAAAGTAGGTTTTATTTTATGGAGCACTCGTCTCCTACGTGTAGCCAGTATGCAGGTATAAACACAAAAGCAACCGATACGCCTCCTCCTGGTTTCCCCGTCTCCTGGTGACTTCTTAGTCGATTACCAGGCGTTCTCCCTCCAAAATTTCCAAGGAGCAGGATGGTAGCGTTGTTTCACTCAGGAACCCCAAAAGAGAAGAGGAAAACAGTGGGTAAGTGTTTTTGAGACGTTGTGCATTTGGAGGGAAGGGGAGTGAAGGAGCAACCCAAAGACCAGTGATACACTTCTAAAGGAGAGGAGTGATGGTGTTGGGTTGGGGGATTTCTATATACAAGGTTCGGTAAGGAGCTGACGCCTCTACACTTCAGGCCTCTCCCGCCTCCCTTCCCAGCCCGCGAACCGCTCTCGTACCTGTTAACCACGCTCCTCCTGGAGCATGGCTGGGTGAAGCATGTTCCCGTTAGCCTCCAGGCTCTCCCGCCGTCTCTCGATTCTCCTCCGATCCTCCTCCGCCTGATGTTCTCTCCATACTCCTCCGTTCTCCGTTTCGTTCTCCACTCTTTGCTTCTCCTCATTCCTTGCTCCTCTCGTCCTCCGGTGATGACATACACGGTCTTTCGGATCTCGCCTCCTCTTGTTGGTCCGAAGGCTGCGACGTCATCCCTGGAGGCGGAGTCCTCGACCACAGAGTCCCAGTTAAAGGGACCAGGGCCCATTTCTACGGTGACTGCTTGGGAAGGACAAATCCAGTCATCCTATTGTGGGAAAAGAAGACGTGCGATAACGTCTTGTACCTCCCACTAGTCTCTTGTCTGGTCCGTTCTTTCCCTGGGTACACCCGACCCGTGACACACACCTTGTGCACCTTGGACTGAGCTCCTTCCCTAAAAACAATGTGGTTTTCAAATCTTTCGAGACACCCTAACTTATCTCTAAATAAATCAGGATACTTGGTGGCCCATCTATCCACTACCTGAGATTCCATTAACAACACCTTTTTGGGTTAAAATCAATTGCCAGCGAACGTTGTTCTTTCCAGCCCAGCAAAGACCTACCTTTCTCGACCAAATACATTTTTCCCATTGCATTCCTTTCTTCAAACTTTAACTCAGGCATGAAATAACCCATAATGTGTAACTTGCTCCCAGTATAGCCTACTAGTTCTACATCTGAGGGACTCAATTCACGCACACGAATCTGCTCACATATTTACAATTTTCCCATTTACTTCAATGGTATTTTTAAGTGGATGATAAACATTATCTTTTTTAACATATGGCGCACAAATTATCTCACTCGACAGATTTTTCTTCATTAACTACTAGTTCTTCAATGTCCTCCTCCCTATTTTCACCTGACCAAGCCTTCTTAACAACGTTTACCTCATTCACTGCTTCAGATCCCTTTGCCTTGGCTTCAGTACCCCTCTACTCCTTATCATAATGGGAAGTATTTTCCATGTGCTTGGCTATAGTTTTATCTAAAGTGGGATCTTTTAGACCAAGTAATCTCTCTTGAATTTTCATACTTTGCACCCTGTTAATTAATTAGTGTCCAATTATTTCATCTTTGAGTTCCTTGAACTTGCATGTCACTGATAAGCTCCTTAAAACAGCAACATACTAGTCTATAGTTTAGCTTTGCTTTTGCTCACGGGAAAGAAATGTATGTCTTTCAGTGACAATGCTTACCTTTTTCCCAAAATGTGCTTCTAATGCTTTGACTGCAACATCATATACATCCTCATCCTCTTCACTTGTGTTTGAACCCATATCCCCTCCACCTTCATTTGTCTCAGATCTGGGTAAAGTTTTTAACACTTTTCTGCTCTCGACACCTAGACTGTTTTTAAGAATCGCTAATTTCCTCTTTGCAACATATACTTCTTCACCAATAGTTTCTGAATATGTTTCAAATGCCTCCTTCCAATCTTCCCAAATCATACTAGGGTTACCTGGTTCTTGTAAAAATGATGAAGGAGGTGGTATCAACTGTGATGCCTTGGTTTTCTTAACACTTTCACACTTCTACCTCGCGTTAATAAATAAAATGCACCTTTAACAAGTCAATAGTGAAATTATGCGCATCCTGATCACTGAGTACCAATTACTTAAGATAAAGTAGAACATGCACAATTATTGCATGTTATAGTTAATTCTATATGGATATGTGACCTATATGTGTGAACTACTGACGTTGGCTCATGTTTCCGTAATGGTGAAAACTTTTGCTTCAATTAACCCTCTTGAAATGTGCGTATCACTTATTTATTACCCACTGTGCGCAAACAAAAAGCATATGTTATCTAAGTCATTACGTAGGATTTTAAAACCAAGCTGTGCACATCAGAGTATGCACTTCTTAACAAGCTGTGCACATCAGCGTGTGGTACACGCACGCACTCACTACTGCATAGACATGTACACTGGTGCCTGCTTCTTCACGGTTCTGCTTGTTATAACCTTGCATAGTGCCACATAGAATATGTAGGGAGCGCAATAGAGGCTCACCACGTTTGACGTCACAAAAGGAAACACGTGATCTAATGTCGTCACGATGGATGGCCAATAATCCGTTCTTGCAGGCTTTCGATCCACAACGTTCTTCTGCAGACAGCGTTTGCTTGGGAGCGTGTATTTAGAAGGTTTAAAAATTCACAACACAGTAAACACGCCCGGGTGTGAGCATCAAGGCGGGCAATGTGTCCACCAAAGTACCTTCAATCCAACTTCACCGAGGTTCCATAAGTGACCCTGAAAACTTTCAAACTTTACTCGTAGCCAAAATAGACACCCACTTACCTATTAGTCAGCTCGCCCACTTAACAGCTGACACAAACGGTTCTTCCACTGCTGCAGTTGCTGGATAACGTTTCCTTTCCTCAATCAGAGTCACCAGTTCACCTTTAGGGGTCAATGTCAATGCCAAAGCACTATTCCCCAGCAGATGGGCTATCCAGAACACAATCCCACCAACCAGGGGTCTAAATACTGTAACATGAAGAACAGGTACCCCCAGCATCCACAGCCCACTTTATACCAAAGACCTGTTCATTACAAATGTCCTCTTCTTTCAGATCCCATTCTGTTCGCTTCTTTTGAGGACACACGGCTGGCAGTGAGAAAACAGGTTTATTAAGCAGGTACAATGACCCATGGTCTGTATGCCCTCCAGCAACTGAATACAAGCTCCAGCTGCTCAGAAATCCACAGTGAGGATTCTGGAAGTGGAAGCCAGGATTACTAGAAGATTGCATCACAGCACCAGAGGAAACATGGTTATAACAATATCTGTGGTTTCTTTTATTAGCAATATCATTATCTCTCTTTCTTCATTACCTCAGGCAGACCCTCATTCAAAGCTGTTGGCTTATCAAGGTGGTTGTGATTGGTGGGCTGTTCTCTTCTCTGAACTTGAGAAGCTGCAGCAATGTGATATGCTGCATGTGCACATGGCTCCCTTTAAGAGCTTATGCTTGTTCAGGCCTCCTCAGAGGTCTTTTTTTTTGTTTAACATGCTTCTGCAATAAAGGCAAAGCCTGATAAGTGGGCTCGGCTGAACCTCTTGGAACAGGACAAAGGATGGTTTGCATATGAGTGGTTCCATTCTGAGGGTCATGGTGTACAAAAAAAACAATAGTCTGAACCTGATTAATTATTAGTGGCTGAGATTAATTCAAGCATTGCACCATTCACTATTATTATTAAGGCTTTGCAGTGTGTTGGAAAGCCTATGGCTTAGGCCACCAGGTCATTTATTTAATCTTTAGTCCCCAGTATAATAAAAACTTGTGTTAATTCTCCGGTGACTCCACATCTATTAGCAGTCAGGCGAATTATGGATAGTGGGTTAGAAGAACTCTAATATCTTGCCTTAATTCAATTATTTTGTTATCCACTATTTGAATTCTGGCTCAACAGTCAAAAATGTGAAGGAGCTCTGCCACAAAAAGGGATTACAATTATACAAATTGATACTGTTTTTTAAAACCAGTGGAATTAACCAAGTCAAAGAATCCTCCTTTAGATATGACAAAATGAATACTAGCCAAGACTTGGGTGTGAGGAAGACTGCGAGCTTAAATAAAAATTAGGTCCAGTTTGCTGGTTACTAGGGCTTTCCAGGTGTTGCCCGAGAGCCATCTGTAGATATTTCAGAACATGCAAAGTGTGTGGAAGCAGGCAGAGGTGACTGTGCTGATCTCACCTTTCAAGGTGAGTTTGTTGTCCAGGATGATGCCAAGGTTGGGGCAGTGGTCTGTTGGTGTTGGTCTGAGTTCTGAGGCCACAAGGTGTCGTTCCACAGGGAGGTGTTGGTCCCTAAATCAGCCCTTCCGTCTTGTCCCTGTTGAGCTTCAGGCAGTTAGGGGCAGATTTATGTTGGGAATGCGCCACGTTTGCGTCACGCAACTGCGGCGTAAACGTGGCGCATCCCTACGACCCATTTACAACGTGACACATCTAGGCAGATGCGTCAAGTTGTAAAGCCCTGCGCCACTTGTGGGCGTTCCGGCGCAGGGTGGGCGTTCCGGGGCAGGTGCGCCTCGCAAAAGTAGCTGAGTGAAATCTATAAGATTTCACTCAGTCACTTTCAGGTCAATGCTGCGTCAAAACCCTGCACCTGCTTGAAGCAGGCGTAGGTCTTGACACAGCATTGTAAAAATGGGGCACCCCCGAGCCTTGCTGGAGCTGCGTCGCGCTTGCGACGCAACTCCAGCAATGCGCCACCTTTACGGCACAGATGCGTCACGCATCTGTGCCGTTTTTCCCCATGGTGCGCCGCATTGTAAATGCGGCGCACAATGGGTGGCGGAGCAGCGGCGCAAAATAACTGGCGCATCCCTGGGGATGCGCCAGTTATCATAAATCTGCCCCCAAGTCTTTATCCAGTCAGAAACGCTTGTTATGCAGTTGTGGAAGTTGGTCCTCCGTGGAGGGATCTTCTGAGAGGTTAAATGCTTCAGGCTCAATAAGGAGGTTGCTGAGACTAAAGGAAACATTGGCAGGCCACAATTCATCTGATTCCACAACAATAACAGGAGTCAGTTCATGGAGCAGATTTTAATAACTCCAGTCAATAACATACGCATTCTTGTCGATGCTGGGCTAGCCGCGATGCTGATCCTATTGAATTTGTCCTCAGCTTTTGATACCATCGTTCCCAATAAGTTGATCAATCGGCTTCAACAAATAGGTATCTTTGGATGTGCACTGAAACTGCTTTCCTCCTTCTTGACTGACAGATCACAAAAGGTTAAGATGGATCAATTCATTTCTTTTTTGTGTTGAAATTTTTTATTAACATTTTCAATGAAATACAAAGAGAATAACAAAACAATAAAATGTCAAAGTAATAAATGGAAAATACTAGCAATAATAAATCATATGCAAAGTGAAACAAATATGAGGGAGGAAAAAATAAATAATCATTAGCATACATTTCATGACCAATTACGGGGAAACATTAGAAAAGGTAATGGACATGTCTTGGCGTAGAAGGCAAAGTGAATAAAAAGGAAAGAGAAATTAAAAAAAAGTCAGTAAAATAGAAAAGCAAAAAAAGAAGAAGAGAATAAAAGAAGGGAGATAGATAAGAAAAGGAAAAGGAAGAAAGAAGTAATAAATAGAGTAAAAAAGTACCAGAGTAACAATGTAGGAAAGGATAGGGGTGGGGTTTAAGGGGAGGGAAGGGATAGATGGAGTAAAGTAATAAAGAAGGAATCATTGAAGGAAGAAAAAGTTAAGTCGGTGTAGTAAGAGTAGAAGAAGAAACAGTAGATGTAGAGTCATCATCTACCGTAGTTTCCAGAAACGGGGACCAAGTTTGAAGAAAAATGGAAGCTTGGTCCTGAAGATTGTAAATTGTGCATTCGTGTAAAGCCGTTTGCATCATTGCCACTAACCATTCTTCCTGAGAGGGAGCTGAGGGAGATTTTCAGTGACGCAAAATACAAATCTTGGCTGTGGCCAAAGCAGTATGAAGAAGGCGAATTTGTGGCTTAGAAAGTTTCGGGAAACCTCGAAAATCATGTAGAATAATGGTGGCGGTTGTAAGAGGTAATGTTAATGACATTGTAGAAGTCAGTGTTTTCCCCACGAAGAGCCAAAAGGGTTTGGTACGTGAACATTCGCAAATGATGTGTGTTATGTCACAAACAGGAGCAGAACATCTCCAGCAAGAAGTATGCGATAATAGCTTAGCTTGGTGTAACTTTACAGGAGACCAATGCCATTCATGAAGAATTTTGAAGATGCAGAATTTAAGACGAACACCTTTATGCAGTCCCTCTAAGATTTGGTCCCATTGAGTATTAGAATACATAGTCGATAAACGGGATTGCCATTTCATCTGAAGAGTATGTGAAATAGGCGTTTTATAAAGACCAGAAGTCACTCCTTTAAAATTCCCCCAACAACTGTAAATAAGACAATATGGGAGATACTTGAAGCATGTCGGGTGGAGGATCTAAGTGTTTTGTAATACATTGTTGATTTATGCATTTCAGATAAAATAGGGTTTTTAGGATCAGAAGAACTAGTTCCTGTACTGTACAAAAGGGATAATCCCAAGTCTTGAGCCAAAAGGTGTCGTTCAAGTGGTACCCATTTAGGAACATCTTTAGATTTAGGTAAAAAAAAGGAGAACTGAGAAATATGAAGGGCAAGTGAATAATGCTCAATAGAGGGAAGACCCATACCCCCATATAACTGATGGTCTTTCAATTTGGCAATAGCGAGACGCGGCTTAGCCGTACTCCAAATAAAGAGTATTATTTTGGAGTCAATGGATCGAAGAGTAGCTAAAGGAATTTGAAGAGGAAGCATACCTAAAACATAAAGAAATCTCGGCAAAGTGACCATTTTAACCGCTTGAACCCTCCCCCAAAGATATAATCCTAAACCTAAAGCGCTCTATTTATCAAAATCCCTTTGCATTTGTGTAAATAAAGGTGTCAAATTATCCGTAACTATATTATCCAAACCTCTATTGATCAATAGTCCTAGGTGCTTAAGATGGGATTGTTGCCAATGGAAAGGAAATCCATAAATTGCTGTCTTTGTAGTACCAATTGACATGGGTAATGCTTCACTTTTATCCCAATTTATTTTATAACCGGAAAAGGAAGAAAAATCAGTGATAATTTGAAGAAGAGCAGGGAGAGAACGAGGAAGGTCAGTAAGAGTAAGAAGAATATCATCAGCAAGTAGATTTTTGAATGGCCAATTGGAAGAGGAACACCTACAATTTCATTAGATTGTCGGATTGCCAAAGCCAGAGGTTCCATCGCCAAGAGAAAGAGAAGAGGAGACAACGGGCAGCCTTGACATGTACCTCTGCGAATAGGAAAGGAGGTAAATAAAAAAGCCTCCACAATTGACTTGAGCTAGTGGACTATCATATAGTATTCCTGCAGGAAAGATCTCAGAGGGTTCAGCTGTCAGACCTAGTATCAACAGCAGCGGTTATAACCTGTGGAGTTCCTCAAGGCTCTGCTCTCTCACCGCTCCTATTTAATATTTATTTGCAGCCACTGATTTCAGCTCTTAATCAGATGGAATGTCAGATAAACAATTATGCCGACGACACACAGATTATCATCCAAATTGAGGATTTGCCAGGAGCCCAAGCCAGGCTGCACAATATCCTAAAATATACGATTAACTGGATGTCCGCCAACTCCTTGAAGATTAATCCAGATAAAACCGAGGTGTTGCCTATTACCATCTCTGGCAACCCCTGGAATGATCGTTTCTAGCCCAAGGAGTTGGGCAGGACTCCAGTACCGGCAGTCGTGGTGAAAAGTCTGGGCATCCACATTGATGGTAATTTGTCTATGAAGAAGCAAGTGTCTTCAGTGGTGGGCACATGTGTCGGCCTTCTTAGGCAACTTCGTAAAATCTCTCAACTGTTGTCTTTCTCTACTCTAAGAAGCGTGGTGTCCGCTATGATCTTAGGACAGCTGGATTACGGTAACGCCCTTTATGACGGGCTCCCCCAGCAACAACTTTCAAGACTGCAAACAGTTATGAACGATGCAGCCAGACTGATTTTTAAGAAGCCCAGGAGTACGCATGCTTCGCCCCTCCTGCGCCAATTACATTGGCTCCCCATTAGACAGAGAGCAATGTTTAAAGGTCTGTGCATCTCACACAAGGTAGTATATGGCAATGCGCCCAGCTACATTAAAGCCCGACTGTCTTGTTACACTCCTGGTAGGACATTACGTTCATCAGAGGATACTCTGTTGGTCAGCCCACGCTTCTGCCTGTCCACTTTGGGTGGGCGTGCCTTTTCTACCATTCTTCCTGCAGCTTGGAATAAATTGCCATTTCACCTTCGTAAGGAGTCTAATCTATTGCCGTTTCGTCGGATGCTAAAAACGGTGCTCTTTCAACAAGCATGGGGCGTGATGTAAGTCGGTTGCCAGTCCTGTAATGTCCGGTGTTTACCCTGAACAAGCGCTTAGAGACCTATAGGTGATAACGCGCTATATAAATTGAAATAAATAAATAGTAAACATACTTTATCAATGAATTGCTCACCCAGTGCAAATCGTTGCATAATCGTAAAGAGATATTCCCATTCAATGCGATCAAATGCTTTTTCACCATCAAGTGAAAGTATTTTGAAACAGAAAAAGAAGGTGCACTCTAAGAAAAGTCAATATCCGAAGTCGCTTTTTTTTGTATAAATTCTTCTTTATTTTGGATTTCGTTCAAACATCAAAGGCACAGCCAACGCGTTTCGTTCCACTCTTTGCCTTTTGGAACTTCGTCAGGGCTGTAATAATTATAAACATATATACACACATAAATATTCAATTGGCAAAGCCAACAAAAAATGTAAAATACAAACAACAAATTTTTTTTACAAAAAAGGAAAAAGATAATAATTATACAAATGTATTACACAAACAACAAACCCAAGAAGATACAAACTCAAAATAATACAACATATTTAAAAAAAGGAGAAGCTGAAATTTATATCATTTCTAAAGTTCGCCATGACATCTTTACAGTATAGCCAGAACAAATGACAGCCATAATTGTATTGACTTGATTTCTGCAAAGCGTCCTGTATATTAAAAGAACCATCATGGTATGGTACCTTTCCACTGATGTTAAATGAGCCGCTAATGGGCTGACTTTTCTGTGTATTAATTATTATATAATTTCGTTCCCTTCTGTTTAGAACGCACTTTCGGCATACACAGTGCAATATGTGGATCTATGCGGCAGTCTGAATGTTACTGCCTTCGAAATCGTAAGCTTATTTTCTATTGGTAAGCACAACTGGCTTTTTTATTATTTCTTGACATTTCGGTGGTTGTGGGTAGACTCACTTTAATCCTCCCCCACTTCTCACTTATGTTGGGTGGGGGTTCCCCTAACCTAGTACTCTTGCATCATATTTTGGGCAAAGGGGATCTAACTAGGGCAACGTGTCATTTCCTGTAACTGCGGTACTCTAAGACCTACGACGGAATATCCAATCCCTCTGTTTGTTTAAAATCGCCCTTCAAAGACTGCTCTCTCTTATGTATTTATTTTTTCATATTATTTCAATGTAAATCATGACGGTGTCCTGACTTGCTCTATTGTATATAGTTTGTATATATTATGTATGTCTTATATAGATAGAAAAAACAGGTTTTGTAAATGGTTTTAACAGGTACCCACTAGGAGAAGGGCGTTATTCACGGTCATTTAACATCAGTGGAAAGGTACCATACCATGATGGTTCTTTTAATATACAGGACGCTTTGCAGAAATCAAGTCAATACAATTATGGCTGTCATTTGTTCTGGCTATACTGTAAAGATGTCATGGCGAACTTTAGAAATGATATAAATTTCAGCTTCTCCTTTTTTTAAATATGTTGTATTATTTTGAGTTTGTATCTTCTTGGGTTTGTTGTTTGTGTAATACATTTGTATAATTATTATCTTTTTCCTTTTTTGTAAAAAAATTTTGTTGTTTGTATTTTAAATTGTTTGTTGGCTTTGCCAATTGAATATTTATGTGTGTATATATGTTTATAATTATTACAGCCCTGACGAAGTTCCAAAAGGCAAAGAGTGGAACGAAACGCGTTGGCTGTGCCTTTGATGTTTGAACGAAATCCAAAATAAAGAAGAATTTATACAAAAAAAAGCGACTTCGGATATTGACTTTTCTTAGAGTGCACCTTCTTTTTCTGTTTCAATATTCTTGTAAATTACGCATCCTACGGCAGCGGGTGTTAGAAGTGTTTGCACCACCATTAATTGTGAAACTAATGAATTGTTGTGCATGACCTGGTCTGCTGCTTTGGTCCTTCTGCTTAAGTATCAAGTGAAAGTAATAGAGCATCTTCTGTCAAATGCTTAGCTGACCACAAGGCATGGGATAAAGTGCGGAGATGATTCCGGGATGAACGACCAGCAACAAACCCCACTTGAGAATTATGGATTAAGGAAGGTAAAACTTTACGAAGATGGGATGCAAGAATACTAGCTAGTATCTTAATATCAGAGTTTAAGAGAGAGATAGGCCGATAGCTACCACACAGCAAGGGATCTTTGCCAGGTTTTGGTAAGACAGCTATAATTGCTTTGTTAGAAAGGGATCCTAAAGAGGATTCCTCATCAGCCTCTAAAAACGCAGCATGTAAAGTCTCTATCATACTCTGACTTGTCCATCTATAGAATTCAGGAGGGAAACCATCCTCTCCAGGGGCCTTATGGTACGGCAACGCAGTTATACCCGAAGAAATCTCGTCTTTTGTAATATTACCATCAAGGAAAGCTCTGCCATCATCCGAAAGGCGTGGAAGATGTACCTGATCTAAAAAATTGGACATTTTAATTCTATCTATTTGATCATTCGGGGAGTAAAGAGATCTATAGAAAGAAGCAAATTCTTCAACTATTTCTTGAGGTCTAGTAAGTAATTCGCCATGACTGGATTTAAGAGATGGAATTGCCATGGCAGCCTCTCTCTGATGTAATTGTGCAGCCAATAGCCGACCAGCTTTTTCCCCCTGTTCGTAATGTCTCCCCTACATCTTTTGCAATGCATATTCAGCCTTAGATGTAAAGAGACTATTAAGAGACATTCGTGCATGTTCCAATATCTTACGATTCTGTAGGGTAGGTTTTGAAATATACAAATGAGAATATTTTTGAATGTATTGTTCAAGTTCTTTTTGTTTAGCAGCATTATTTTTGTTAATAAGGGCAGCATCACACTTTAATTGACCTCTGGTGGTCGCTGTAGCTGCAGCCCAACTGTTCTCTTGGAAGAGATTGAATTTTCATTAATACTGAGATAATCTTGGAGCTGCGATTGTAAAAGAAGTTTACCGGCGGGTGTCTTATATTTGTGTAGACTCATTCTCCATGGTTTGCGTCCTGGGCTTTAAAGACCCAAATCAAGGGACAGAAGAACAGGAGAATGGTCGGATATAGCCACTTCCAAGATTCTGGAATCTGTAACCAATTGAACTGCTTTTGTGAAGGAAGGAAATAATCAAGACGAGAAAACATGCCATTGACGGAAGAAAAGAATGTATACTCCTTATCTTGTGGGTGGCTAAGCCTCCAGTGATCAACTAGTCCATTGTCGGCGAGAATATCTTGTAGAATGGCTCTATCAGGAGCGTTAGTATTATCAAAGCGGCCAGTCTTGTCAAGGAGAGGGTCTTGAACCAAATTCCAGTCCCCTCCAATGAGGTATTGAGAAGCATTAACTTCTGTAAGAAGTCGATTTAATCTAAGAAAAAATTGTTTCTTAGCACCAATTGGAGCATACATAGAACCAAGACAAATGAAAGAGTTTCCGATTTTCAATTTGACAAAAACATATCGACACTCTGAGTCAGACCAAGTCTTGGAGATCGTGAAGGGAAGTGACTTCCGAATAAGAATGGCTACATCACTTTAACGAACAGGATTAGGATTGGTGGGATTGGTCTTGGAAAAACTACTATGAATAACCTGTCCAACCCAGTCTCTACTGAGTTTTTTAGATTCAATGTCGTCCAAATGCGTTTCTTGTAGTAAAGCTATGTCCGCATGTTTAGAGTGCAAATATGAAATAACTTTCTTTCTTTTAATATAATGGGTGTGACCATGAACATTCCAGGAAACCACTGATAAAGAATGAGTATGAGACATATTAGAAGAGATTAAGAACAGAATAGAGAAAAAGATGGAAAATAAAGGTGCAGGGAAAAATGGAGAAGGGTGTTACTCTGGATAGTGAAGCACCAAAGTTGTAAAAGTCTTAGAAACTGATGGAAGAGAAAAAAGGAAAGAAACAAAAGAAAGGAGAAAAAGATGTGAGGGAATTTAGAAAAGCAAAGTAAATGTTCTGAATAGAAGAATTAAAATAAAAGAAAATAAATAAATAGGGTAAAGAGGTTAGAAGAAAAGGATCGAGAGTAAGATGAAAGGATAATTAGGGAACCTAGGGCCAGATGTAGGAGGCCAAATACCGGTCGGTAACGGCCGAATTTGGCCGTTACCGACCGGTATTTGGTGATTGAGATGTAGGGGCATCATTTTACAGATTCGGTAAAATTACCGAATCGTTAAATTTACCGAATCGGTATTTTTACTGATTCGGTAATTTCCAGATGTAGGTGGGACTCTTCTGAGTCCCAAAGGCATTTCAGAATCGGTATTTTTCCACCCAATCCAATTGGGTGGTAAAATACCGAATCCAGGTGTGCATGCACATGTGTGCATGCACACCTATGCCATGTGACAGACAGACATGCCCTTAGGGCATGTCTGTGTGCCACATGGCACACATGCCTGTATTTGGGGTGCTAGAGGGTGTCAAAGTGACACCCCCTGCACCCTTGCTAAAATCGGTATTTACCGATTCTGTAAATACCGATTCGGTAATGCCTATTGATTCCTATGGGCTTCAATGCCCATAGGAATCAATGGGCATTACCAAATCGGTATTTACAGAATCGGTAAATACCGAATCTTAACGATTCGGTATTTACCGAGTCTGTATTACCTACACCCCCCCCCCCCTCTATTTTACCACTTCTTAAATACCGAATCGGTATGATTCGGTATTTAAGAAGTGGTAAAATAGAATTACCTACATCTGGCCCCAAGACTGTAAACCGCGGGCCTGGGTGCACTAAAGCAACGCCGTGGGACAGGACCCCATCTGGGGAAGAAAAAAAGACGGAGCAAAGAAATGAAGGATGGTAAGAGATATACAAGAAAAGCAGACATGTGAAGTATTCAATGCAATATTATCATAATTGTACTAAACCAAAACATATCACATTATAATGCAAGGCAGTGAGATGTGAGCATTTAGAGCAATACCATGACCTAGCTAAATTAAAAAGAACGCAATAACTAAAGATAAAAGGAAAATGATTGAAAAATGAGGGAAGCAAGAGCACATGACAGAAGAAATATGAGAAAGAATATGAACATCCATGAATGAACGAAGACAAAAGAGTGAGATATATGAGCAAGTAAGAAGTAAATAGAGGAAAGAGAGGTATTAAGACAAAAGTACAAGAAGATAGAACAGGTTGCAAAGTGGAATATTATGAAGAAAAGAAGAATGGAAATTAAGAGGAGAAGAAAACATGTATAATAAAAAATAAAGGAGAGCATAAAGCTCACCTGGAGACAGAGAAAGCAAAGAAAGGTCAATACGAGCTACAACCCATAAGAAAATTGAAGAATGAAAAAGATGCAATACCAAATAAACCAATGCTAATATCTTCAGAAGGGGGGGATCAATAATGAAGAAAAGGCATACTAAATGTTAAGTATTATGTCTAAAACATGCAAGAACATTATAATATTAGAGAAACATGCGTCTTAATTCTTAAAGCCATAAAGAAACGTGCTAGTTAGAGAGTATGTAATAACTTTAGAGTAGATATTGCAATATGAGAACGGAAACAGAAGTGACTGCAGTACATGCTTAAAAATACAGCCAAACATTAAAAGAAAGAGTTAATCAAACAGCATCTGAAGGTGTCTTAAGAGGCGATCTAGATTTGTCCCTCTGTGGCTCCTTTGTGTGAGTAGAAACAGAATGTAAGACCGAGGCTATATCATCTTGGGAACGATTGAGTCAACTGAAATCTCTGCCTCTTTGTCTAGAATTACTAGAAGCACGTGTATGTTGCATCGGTACATTTGAGGAGGAGGAAGGGGATGATTGGGACTGTTCACAAGGAGAAGACTGAGTTTCCATGTCGTTAGATTTGAGGTCATCCAAAAATTGTTGCAGAATTGTAGGGTCATAGAACTCCTTGGATACCTCATTTCTGGTAATACGAAAACATGCAGGCTCAAACAATTCATACTTAATGTCTATCTGACGTAATTGAGGCCTCATGGATAAAAATGCCTTCCGTCATTCATTTGTTTCTTTCGAAAAATCTGCCGCTATGTGAATAGTATTACCCTGGAAAAGAAAAGATCCACGCGAACGGGCCACAGACAAAATGTGCCGAGTTTGTTCATGTCTTAGAAAACAAGCAATAATTGGCCTTGGACGCGTATTGGAATCAGAACGAGGGGGGCCAATTCTGTGAGCCCGTTTGAGTTCAAGAGGTGGAGTAAAAGAGATACCAGTTAGTAGTGGAAGATTATTACAGAGGAATAGTTTCATATCATGTCCTTCAATATTTTCTGGAAATCCAAAATACCGGACATTGTCTCTGCGACTGCGATCTTCCAAGTCAATGATTTTACAGTGAAGGAAAAGAAGGTCTTGGTCTGAATTTTGAACCGAATCCAGACGACTCTCCAGTGCCAATATTTTAGAATCAATAGTTCCAATTTTCGTATGAAAAGTGGTAAGGTCTACTCTGATCGATTTAGTTTCTTCAGCCAAGGATGTGATTGTGAGGTCCATCCCTTCTAATCGTCGATTGACCCCAGAAATCTCCTGTAATATTCTTTGCATAGTATTTGTTAATGTCTGATCATTGTGAGGAGACAGAGTTTGGGGAATGTTTGATGATGAGGATAAGCCCCCCTTCATTGGCACAGTAGGAATTTGCTTCACAACTTCAGTATAGAGTGATTGTTTAGGACCTTTATTACCATTCCTATTAGTAGACATTGTCGCTGTCCGCTTCATAGATGCCCTACAGATGCGAATTATTGTGGTGGCGTGTTATGAAGCACTGATGATGGCAACGGTCACAGTAAATGACAAAAAATAAGAGCAGTATAGCATTGCATGCAGTAGCGTAAATAGAGCTAAGTATATACAATATATGAACAGCTTAATAAAATACTTCAGAGGATATAGGTGTTGAAGAGGTGATACACTGTCAAGAGAGGTAACCAACAAACACTCTGTTCATTAATAAATAAGCTCATAAAACTGCATCAATTCAGTGAGGAAAAGACCTATTGTACGAAGAGTACCATTATCTGTGACAAATAATGCAAAACAACAGGTCTAATAATAGGGAAGATAATGAATTCACGGCATGTATATAAGCACTGTAGCTAAATAACAAATGTCAGCAAACGTCATTCAATAAACTACTACATGCAAGATAGGTAGTGAATATGAAAAGGCAACAGGCAAATAGTTGGCAGAAAAAGGTTGCGAAAAGCGACATTATGCTTCATAAAACAACATTAGGAGAAACAGCTCACATATCAAGATATTGTCCCCCAATAACAATTTTATGAAAAACAAGTGAAATGCATTTGAGGTAAAAGGCACAATAATTAATTATGTCACAGGAAGAACAGGCCCATGTGAGGAGAAAATGGCACACTCCCAATGACACATCTCATATCACACCATTATGAGGAGATTCATTAAAAATACAAAGGTGTTAGGTGAATACAACCTACACAATACAGGTAGTCCCTGTAAATTACTGTGTGGAATTACATTGGAGGATATAACGTATGTCCACTAGAAAGCATGCTATCAAATCAGCACAATCGCATGTATGAGAAGTTCAATATAGCTTATAGCTCACTGGCGGAGAAAGAAACGCTGTGAGGAATATGCAGAATATATATAATATGTCGGCAATTGAATAAGGGGGGAAAGATCCTTTACAACGCAACTTTTACCACGCAGTGCTATTACAATGCAGGTTTTACAACGAAAACCATTACAACGCATTGCGCTGGGGGGCGCTCTAGGATAGGGAATAGATTTAATTTACTATCCAACACCTTCCCTAGTGTCCACGGGGACTGGAGTTGGAATAGTAAATTAAACTATTCACTATCCAGCACCCCAAAGCGCTATGCGTTGTAAAAACCACGTTGTAACAGCATGCGTGGTAAAAGCATGTGTTGTAACGTCATACATCCGAATAAGGGATATGTTTCCACAGCATTAGTATAATGCGCAGTGCAGAGCGGTATACGCACAGAGTATGAGGAGGTGCGGCCTCATGAAGCAGGGAGGCGCAGTATGGAATGACGCACTAAAACTTTTCCCCTCACAAAGGAAACACTGCCGGCAATAGTAAATATGAAGCGCCTCCGCATTACTAGGAGGAGGCGCGGTAAAGGCCTGGGCGTGTACAACGCCGAAGGAGGTGCCAAGTAAAGCGAGGAGGCGTGGCTGCGAGCGGTATTCAACAGCTGACACGCGCCTCAGGGCAGAGTTACGCAGTCACCTCACCGGAGCCCAAAAACGAAGAACCACCGCCCTGCGTCGTCTCAGAATGCCACCAATGTCTTCCACATGCCTTCAGACAACGGCAGGACAAGAAGTGAGGACTCCGGCAGTAAAGGTAGGTGGGGAAATCCCGTCAGGGGCCCGTCCCACAGCGTAGCTTCTCCGTCAGGCGCCCATCTTCCTGCGTGGCCAGACCACGCCCCGATCAATTCATTTCTGATCCTTTTCCAAACTGTTGTGGAGTTCCTATGGGGTCCTCATTGAGCCCCACATTGTTTAATATATATGTTTCCCCATTTGGACAAATGGTTAGATCTTTCGGGCTGGAGGTAATATCTTATGCAGATGACACACAGCTGATAGTGTCAATCACTCAAGACGTAGCCACCAATTTTAATAACTGTATGAAGACGGTGGCTCTCTGGATAAGGGACAACTATCTTCATTTGAACAGCAACAAAACGGAGGTTCTGATGTTTGGCAATCATCTTCTGGAATGGAGCCACTCATGGTAGCCAGAAACATTGGGAGTCATGCCTCTCACCGGTTGAATCGGCAAGAACCCTTGGCGTCATAGTTGATACCAGTTTATCTTTCAACCACAAGGTTAATAGGACAGTATCCTCCTGCTTTTGGATCATAAGGACCCGTAGAAAGATATTTCCGCTTCTTTCCCTTGGTGCACAGAAACAAGCAGCTGTATCTCTAATTGTATCTGTGTTGAATTATTGTAATACCCTCCTTCTGGAATCCAACAGGTCTACCATCAATAAACTCCAGCTGGTACAGAATGCTACAGCAAGACTAGTACTGGATATTCCTAAATGCCACTCAATCGCCATAAAACATTTACATTGGCTTTCAGCACGAAAACGAATCCTATTTAAAACTTTGTGTATTGTGCATAAGGCACTACACAATATAGGACCTGAGGGAATCAAGTATATCTTCTACCAGTATGTCCCTAACAGACATTTGCGATCAAGCAACAAAAATCTGCTGGTTGTTCCGAGATTCAGAAGAGCACGATGGGGAAGAAGAGCTTTCTCGTCGTGGCAGCTAAGCTCTGGAATACTCTTCCTTTATCCATATCCGGCTTTGAGTCACACCTTCCTTTTCGTAAGGCTTTGAAGACCTGGCTTTTTGCCTTGGAAATTTGATCTTCCATAATCTGCCCCACCAGTTATCTGTAACCGCAGTAGCGCCTAGACACCCTAGAGTATTTGTACGCGCTATATAAATAATCCATTCATTCATTCAGCAGCGCAGCCACAACAGAAGCTGCATGTCTGTGTGGCACATTAGTGCAGAGCATGAGCATAACTGGATCTGGGCTAAAAAGAAGTAGTTGGCATGGCAGAAGACCATGGCTGCAGGCGGTCTTGGTGCTCTGCATACATAAGCTGATGCCTGTGAAATGGGGAAAATAGCACTATGTGCATGTCATAGCTGGTCATGCCACGTTATCAACACTCTTCCGGTGCCAAAGGTATGTGTTAGCTATTCCTGTGTAGAAGGGTTGCATAAGGATGTGCCTTTGCTGTTCTATAAAAGTCCCAGATGCTCCTATATGCAGTGGCTGTTCCTTTTCTAAAAAGATTCCAATTTGCCACGTACAAAGCTCTTTCTCTAGACACCTGTATCATGTTATGTGCATTAGATATTCTACTGGAGAAGGCCTCTATTATGTTATTTTCACTGGTTAGATGATAGTTCACAGGCTCAGCTTGCCTTTTATTTTATTCTTTTGTAGTTTTTTTCTGATTAGAGAAAACGAGATAAGGTAGGAGGTCGTGGAAAGAGGTCGTTAGGGTAATGCAGCGATGAGTCATTATAATGGCATGAATATGAGATATGAATGCATGGAAATATAAAAGAGCTTTTCTGCAGGCTGGGGGTGGGGTTGCGTTTCCCTGAGATGTAGGTCGTACAGTCAGGAGGCCGAGCTGTCAAGAGGTAGTTACAAAACCTGAAGAAGGAGCAAGCTAATCTGCCATCAGTCAATGGGGAGTAAGCCACTAGAGAAATTAAGAAGATGAAAGAAATAGCACGGCTAAAATTAAGCTTCAAACAAAAGCTTTAAAATATGAGATTCTTCTGGCGTGTCCACGTTGATGGGTGGGAGAGGGGTGAGAGCACTCAAGAGACAGAAGTAGAATAGAGGAAAGATAGCGAGACAAATGAGCAAATGCAAAGAAAAGGATGAATACACAGACTACAGAGGAGAAGATTAGGCTTATAATGAATAAAAAGATATGAGAGGTGAGATGTTAGAGGTGTAAAGAGAAAGAAGGAGAACGAGAGGCTGACTGGATCATGGGAAGATGTGGTGGTTTAAGAGGAAAGAGAGACAATAGCAGTATATAAGAGGGCAGAAAGACAAACAGACAGATTACGAAATGTGATAGAGACAAAGGAGGGAGATGGAAGAAATAAAACTGAAAGAATACAAGAGAAGGAGGTGACATTGAAGTATATGAAAGAAAGGTTGAGTCAGGGGAGGCAAGAGAAACAAATAACAGAGATATGCGGTGTGAATTAAAGAAGGATCGAGAGGAGAGAGTGAGAAAAGGTGGGGTTACATAAAGAAGGAAGAAATATGAGAGATAAGGGGGAAGTGATCCAATGAAAAGTTAGCAGAGGGAAACAAAGAATATGTCAGATCTTTAGAACTCACGAGGGAGAAACAATGGATAGGTTCCCCTTTTTCCAGATGTCACTAGTGTGAGGCATATAGGCTCACTCACCTTTTTAAAAGTTATGCTGCTGTATGCCTAACTCACCCTTGGCTTATATCAGGTACATGTGGAATGCTGCGCAGGAGTAGTGACTAAGAACTGGATCAATATGTGCCCTGGAAAGGTACAGCACAGGAATAGATCAGTACTTGCAATATATGTGTGGTTACTGCATGCACGGGGTATATGTTTGCCTGCAAGGAATACATTACATGAGAGATGTAGTGGTGTGCAGTGCGTGCACAATGGAAGCATGTGCTGGGTGTATGTATGCTTCGTGAAGTACAATACATGAATGGTGCAACATTGTGCAGTGTGCGCTTAGTATGTGTGCAGTGTGCACATACTGAGTATGTGTGCAGTGTTTGTAAATAGCATACCCTGGTACGATAAAAAAAGATACAGTATTGAGCAGTGCCCACAGACTGAATGTAGGATGAAAGTAAAAGACTCCCGCTTTAAACTACAAAAGGTTGCTCCTTGATTCAGTGATAGATCACAAGGAAGGGGCCTGGACACATCTCAGGAAGGCGATGGGCTGATAGGAAAATCATACAGAGTAGGACTGGGATCTTGGGATTAACCTTTCCTGGTCAGGGAAACTGCTCTCTACTCGCATAGCTCTGTGGTTGAGGCACTGTCCACTTATTGTTTGCCAGCCTTTTTCTGTTCCTTTTTTTCTGTTGCCTGTCTTTTTCTGTCTTTCTCTATTTTTTGCCTTTTTTCTGTTTTTTGTTCCCCTTTTCCCTGTTTGCCACCGTTCTTGCTGTTTCCCGCCACTGCTGCCCCCGCAGCCCCTCCCCCCTGCTTGTTCCCGCTGCCGCCTTCCAGCTTCTCTCCCTCCCCCTGACTCCTACTTAATAGCGGCAGTTGCGCGACAGGGCGAGCAAGACCGCTGACCTCCTGGTCAAGAAAATGCTCTCCCCTAGCGCAGCTCAGTCATTGAGGCACTGCCCCAAATGCCTTTCTGGTTCCTGGTAGGTGTTCAAGGCTCCTGCCTGCGCCACATCCTTGGTGGTCCAGTGGAAGAGCCTGCCCTTCTGCTGGTCTGCTCCATGTTTGTCGGCCTTTTTCTGTTCCTTTTTCTGTTGCCTGTCTTTTCTGTCTTTCTCTATTTTTGACTTTTTTTGACTTTTGTTCCCTCTTTCCCTGTTTGCCTCCGTTCTCACTGTTTTACACCACTGCTACCCCCGCAGCCCATCCCCCGCATGTTCCCGCTCACCCGCCCCATCTGCTTTCCTTTCCCCTGACCCCAACTTAATGGCAGTCAATCAATCAATCAATCATAGCATTTGTATAGCGCGCTACTCACCCGGAAGGGTCTCAAGGAGCTTGGGGGAGGGGGTCCGCTACTGCTCGAACAGCCAGGTCTTGAGTTGTTTCCTGAAGGCGAGATGGTCCTGTGACAGCCGGAGGTGGATGGGGAGGGAGTTCCATGTCTTGGCTGCCAGGTAGGAGAAGGATCTTCCTCCAGCGGTGGCTCTTCGGATGCGTGGTACGGCGGCGAGGGCAAGGCTTGTAGAGCGTAGCTGGCGGGTGGGTGTGTAGAAGGTCAGGCGGTCGTTGAGGTACTTGGGGCCCAGGTCGTGGAGAGACTTGTGTGCATGGGTGAGGAGCCTGAATGTGAACCTTTTGCTGATGGGGAGCCAGTGCAGGTCCCTCAGGTTGCCGGAGATGTGGCTGCGTCGGGGGATGTCCAAGATGAGTCGGGCGGAGGCGTTTTGTATGCGCTGGAGTCTTTTCTGTAGTTTGGCTGTGGTTCCCGCTTAGAGCGTGTTCCCGTAGTCCAGTCGGCTGGTGACGAGTGCCTGGGTTACCGTCTTCCTGGTTTCGGTGGGGATCCAGCGGAAGATCTTTCGGAGCATGCGCAGGGTGTTGAAGCACGACGAGGAGACGGCGTTGACTTGTCTGGTCATCGAGAGGGAGGAGTCCAGGATGAAGCCCAGGTTGCGTGCGTGGTCTGTTGGCTTGGGAGCGGTGCCCAGGGCGGGAGGCCACCAGGAGTCGTCCCAGTCGGAGGGCCATGGTCCCAGGATGAGGACTTCCGTCTTGTCTGAGTTCAGTCTCAGGCGGCTGTTCTTCATCCACTCGGCGACGTCTTTCATCCCTTCGTGTAGGCTTGTACTGGCGGTGGCGGGGTCATTGGTGAGGGAGAGGATCAGCTGGGTGTCGTCGGCATAGGAGATGATGTTGAGGTTGTGTTGGCGTGCGATGGCTGCGAGGGGGCTCATGTAGATGTTGAAGAGGGTTGGACTGAGCGATGATCCTTGCGGTACGCAGCAGTTGACTTCGGTGGCCTCGGATCGGAATGGGGGGAGGCGGACTCTTTGTGTTCTTACGGTGAGGAACGAGATGATCCACTCCAGTGCCTTTTCTTGGATACCGATGTTGCTGAGGCGTTGAACTAGGGTGCGGTGGCAGACAGTGTCGAACGCTGCAGAGAGGTCCAGGAGGATGAGGACCGCTGTTTCCCCGTTGTCGAGCAGGGCTCGGATGTCGTCGGTGGCTGCGATGAGGGCGGTCTCGGTGCTGTGGTTGGCTCGGAAACCGGACTGCGAGGGGTCGAGAGATCCATTCTTCTCGAGGAAGGCTGCAAGCTGTCTGTTGACGGTCTTCTCGATGACTTTGGCAGGAAAAGGGAGGAGCGAGATGGGGCGGTAGTTCTTGAGGTCGGTGGGGTCCGCTGTTGGTTTCTTCAGTAGGGCGTTGAGTTTGGCATGCTTCCAGCTCTCCGGGAAGGTGACGGTGTTGAAGGAGGAGTTGATGGCGTCCCGGAGTTGGGGTGCGATGATGGAGTCGGCCTTGTTAAAGACGTGGTGGGGGCAGGGGTCGGTCGGAGATCCGGAGTGGATGGTGTTCATCGTGCGGGCTGTGTCTTCGGTGGTCACCGTGGTCCAGGTGCGGAGGGTGGCGGTGGGGGGCGTTGGTTCGACGGTCGGGTGCGTGGAGGGTGCGCCGAAGCTGTTGTGGATGTCGGCGATCTTGCGGTGGAAGTACGAGGCGAGAGAGTCGCAGAGATCTTGTGAAGGAGTGATGTCGTTGTTGCCGGTGCTGGGGTTGGAGAACTCCTTGACGATGCTGAAGAGTTCCTTGCTGTCGTGGGCATTGTTGTCCAGTCGTTCCTTCAGTGATTTCTTCTTGGTGGTGCGGATGAGCTGGTGGTGCTTGCGGGTGGCGTCTTTGAGGGCGGTCATGTTGTCTGTGGTCTGGTCGAGGCGCCAGGCTTTCTCCAGGGTGCGGCAGTTCTTCTTGGAGTCCTTGAGTTCGTCGGTGAACCAGGTGGCTTTCTTGCTTCTGGGTCTGCTGGGTGGGTTCTTTAGTGGCGCGAGGTCGTCGACGCAGGCGGTCAGCCACTGCGTGAGGTTGAATGCTGCTTCGTTGGGGTTTGTTGTGCTGGCGGGTGGGTTCTGGCTGAGGAAGGTGGTCAGCTGCTCGCCTGTGATCTTGCTCCAGTTCCTGCGAGGAACCTGTTGCGGGTGGTGGTGGGTCGTGGTTCTTCTGAAGCTGAAGTGGACGCAGCTGTGATCGGTCCAGTGAAGTCCGGTGGAGTGGCTGAAGGTGATGTGCTTGCTGGATGAGAAGACGGGATCAAGCGTGTGGCCGGCGTAGTGGGTGGGGGTGTTGACCAGTTGCTTGAGTCCGATGTTAGCAAGGTTGTCCAGCAGGGCGGCGGTGTTGCGGTCCTTGTTGTTCTCCAGGTGGAAGTTGAGGTCCCCTAGGAGGATGTAGTCAGCAGAGCGGAGGGCGTGCGGGCTGATGAAGTCCGTGATGTCTTCGCTGAATTGTGTACGTGGTCCCGGGGGTCTGTAGACGAGGGTGCCTCTGAGGGTCGTCTTTGGGTCGGTGTGTATCTGGAAGTGGAGAAACTCGGTGGCGGCGAAGGTGTCATTGGAGTCGGTCGTGATGTGAGGTACTGGGTTTTTCAGAACCGGTACCGAACCGGTAACCCAGTGGTGTCAGGGAACACACCCAAAGACCTCGAGTACTTTCCTGATTTAGACCACAGAAACTCAGAGTCTTCTAGGTGAAGTCAAGGATCGATTTTATTGGCTGCAACCAAGGTAACAGGCGTCCTAGAAGTACAACAGCACGGGGTGTATATTCTCAGGAGACTGCTCAATCTTACAAAGCCAGGCTTCTCTTTCTATACAAAATATTGTGCTTTAGGCAAACATTCTTCGAATTTTAGTTTACCATTCACATGTTCCCATTACAAAGAAAAAGCAGACATGATGACAAGCCCACATTTTAGTTTGTCCAGCCCACAACAAATTACCCAGCAAGGCCCAACAGTTTCATCAGATATCGGTGGACCCCCAATAAAAACGGGCACCTCCCCATCATAAAGCAAGTGAGAGAGAAAAGAGCAGGGACAGGTGTGAGCAAGATTCGGCAGGGTGTGTGTGCGATGAAAAGGGTTTATGGCCTGTTGTGCCTTGATGCTATCTTGTCCGGCCACTGGGAGAGGAACTGACCAAACAGGTTCGGCCTGGGGCAATGGTTTCAACCTGCCCAGGTCAGAGAAAAGTCAATTAAGGTGTACGTGTCCTTTGGAATCGAATTTAGCTGTATTATAAGCCTATGTTAGGGCAACCCACAAAATGGCTGCCGTACACAAAATGGAAGCCAAGGGTTCAAGACGAAAATGACGATTTCGGGGTGAAATCGTCACTCGAATATGACGAAAATGCTCGTACATAGTGTACTAGCCATTTTCGGTCTTTTGATATAAAATCGTCATGCTATGATGAAGTTTTATTCACGAGTCCAGAATTTTCAGAACTACAAACCCTCCTTTTGCCCTTACATAGGCAATTTAACCTAATCTCATGCTAATCTGAGTCCAGGTCTATATTCCTAAAATGAGATGTTGCTGTAACATCATTCTAGTACTTAGCTCGTCTCTTGATACAGGTTTCCTTACACATGATGTAGCACAGAGGCCACATATTGCAGGAGCACACTGCACGCACAGACAGAACAGGAAAAGAATGGCTAAGACCATCCCAATGACCATCAGAATTTTCCATCCCCAGGCGGATATCAGTTCCCAAAACCATCCCATTAACGACCAATCTCCTTTATCCACATGAATAGATTCGGAAATCTTATGTAGTTTGGAGATGGCCTGGTACACTGTTGGAGCGTTATCTGGAATGAAAACACAGCAACTCGATTGGATCAATCTACATACCCCACCTCGGTCTGCAAGTATGACATCTAATGCGACCCTGTTCTGAAGGGTCATAAGACGATCCGACTGGAGCTCAGCAGTCAAGTTACTAAGGGCACCAGCAGTTTCAATTACGGTGGACTCAACCACCCTTGTCAATTGCCTTATGTTCCTGCTGTTAACCATGGGTCCCCAGAACGGCAGAAAACCCTTTACGAAGTCCCCAAATTCTTGTCCTGCAGTGTCTTCTTCGCTGAAGACACCTCTAACTATCCTTGTCTTGTGGTAATCTGCCGCCGCTGTGTAGGTGGGAGGCAGCAGGAACGAAACAAAACATGTGCCCCAAAAGTCAGGGGGCAACCATGTATAGGCTCTATCATGGCAGATGAAATAGGTACCCTTAGCTGCTAAGAACGGAGGGGAAGTCTGAGATGCAAAAACATATGTTTCAGTGCAGATGCTTTTCCCTAGCTGAGCTCTGGGATTCTTGCCAGTACCTTGCAGACACAGGTGACCCTGATGGGGTACAATCCAAATCAGGGAAGATCTCTTAGCTTGCTGTTTCTCACTCAGAGTAGCTCCATATCCGGTCACGTTCCATCCTATGTATACTAGTGTCTCATCTCTCGGGATAGTCTCATAAGAAATGTCTTCATTTATCATATCTACTATACCCTTAACTAGAGCACTATCCTTAGGATTGTCTGTTACAGAACGTAGGGGGTAGACTTCATGTGCATATATGAACATTGTTCTGTATGCCCACACAGAACCATTGTGGCTGAAAGGCAGGACCAGATAAGGGATACCTTTATCCGTTGTGTGAGGCATAAGACCACACACCCAACAGTTAGTTGTGTTCATTACAAGTTGGTGTAGGTGCAAGAGCTGAACAAAGGAGTTATTAATAAACTCTAATCTCCTAGCTGATTCGTGTTCAGGAAGGGGTTGAAAAGAGTGTGGGGAAACAGTAGAAGGAGGAGGTATAGGCGATGTAGTGGGTGCAAATGTTACTCGAAAAGAGAATAAAACATAACTTATTAAAAATATCATCACACTGAATAACATGAAAATGCACAATATCAAAAAGCTTTTCTTTGTCATTATTTTACATATTTGGTTTTTAAAGTTCACAGTTTTGGCAGGTCTCTCCATCTCGAAAAACTCCATCCTCTCTAAAGTGCTGCCCGCGATGGGAGGTTGTTTCTGCTAAGGAATGCTTCTGTCAGTCTAGGGCAACTCCCTTGGACCAACCAGAACTGTCGACCTAACGTCGTCAGCTGCACCCCAAAGACTTTGGGCAATCGCGGCCCTAGCAGCGAAACCCGGATGACGGTTCGAAAAATAAAAATAAGCAAGTTTCTCAGATGGTAGAGCTGCGCTTTCAAAAATAGTACTTGGAGGAAAAAAACACTTTTATTAGTTCGTATTTCTCGGCCTCAGATTATACCGTTGTTTTCCTGGTATTGTATTATCTTGGAAAAGGAGTTCAGGTTCTGTAGTGTCCAATCGAACTGATGGTGATACAGCTGGTTGCAAAATTTTATCACTCTCTTGTTCAGTAAGTGTTCCTTTTACTCGTGCATCACTGAAAGCCAGAAAACGTGGCACAGTTTCAGTCTCTGAGTCAGCGACACCCTCCTGGACCCACCGGTCGTATGGCAGAGGCAGAGGGATCCGCTTGCAGTGGATCCCGTGGATCCAGTTTTTCTTCCCCTCCACTCGAACAGCTGATCTTGTGGAAAGAAGAACATGGTGTGGTCCGGTCCACCTTGGCTGGTCGTTCTTGGTTCGCTGGAAGTTCTTCATGATGACCCAAGATCCAGGGTCGATCTGATGACCTGGAGTTTCAGGGACCGGAGGCAGGGTGTCATGGACCTGTTGATGCAAAACACGCAATTTAGCCGTCAATTCGTACAAATAATCAAGCAAAACAGGGTGTTCTATTTCACTGAACTTAGTGGGCCTTGGCACTCCCCATATGTTGGCCGGGCGGCCAAAAACTATTTCGTAGGGAATAAGTCCCACTCGCGAATGCACAGTCATTCTGGTGGATAGGAGTGCAAAGGGTAGAGCGTCAGGCCATTTAAGACCAGAGCTCGCTTGGATTTTGGCCAGTTTAAGTTTTAAAGTGCCGTTGTAGCATTCTACTAATCCAGCTGATTGGGGGTGATTTGCAGCGTGGAACTTTTGCTGAATGCCTAGCCCTTCACATACTCTCTTCATCACACGACCCACAAATTCACTCCCATTGTCACTCCAGACCATTCTAGGCATTCCGAATCTGGGGAAGAACTCTTTCACAAGGGCTTTAGCTGTGGATAAGGCAGTGTTGTCTTTTAGGGGATAGGCTTCCACCCATCTTGAAAAGGCACAAACAACAACGAGTACGTATTTTAAATTGTTGCACCTCTCCATGTGGATGAAATCTAGCTGCAAAACCTCGAACGGATACGTAGGAGGTGCAAACTGACCAGCTGGAGTTGGGGTTCCCCTACCAGGATTGTGTTTCAGACACACCATGCAATTCTTGAGGACATTCTCTGCACACTTGGGAATTCCTAAATTTTGCCATACTGGAGCCAACAACTTGCAAATCCCTTTCACGCTGATATGAGCCATTCCATGAGCCATTGTAACCACTGCAAGCACATATGCATCGGGTAACAACCATCTCTGATGCTCTGACAATTCAACCCAACAACCATTTGCATCCATTCTACCCGTACTTTCTCTCCACATGTTCAACTCTTTCTCTGTAGCCTCAGCTTGAATAGACTTCACACTCTCTATCGTGTCTTCACACATTCCAACATCACCAACCCATCTTGCAGGGCCTGCAACATACATTCGGCTCATTACATTCCTTGCAGTTTCTTTCGCGATTTCGTCAGCAAATGCATTTCCACGACCAACATCATCAGTCACCTTCTTGTGAGCACTACATTTCACAATCGCCACTTGCAGAGGCAAGGTCAGTGATTCAAGAAGCTCATTCACCAACTGACCATGCTGAATCTTAGCTCCATGCGAAGTCAGGAACCCACGTTCTTTCCACAATTGTCCAAAACTATGAGCCACACCAAATGCATACTGACTATCGGTGTAGATGGTCACTTTCATTCCTTTTGACAACACACATGCTCTTGTAAGTGCAATCAATTCTGCTGCTTGAGCTGAATTATGTGGAATACGTGCAGCTTCAACAATTGTATGCAAAGTCGTGACAGCATATGCCGCAGTCGTGTCACCATTGGGGAGTTTGAAGCATGAACCATCCACCCATAATGTACCATCACATTCAGCAAGAGGAGTATCTAGGAGATCTACTCTCCCTTTCGTTTCTTCTTCTGTTCTAAGAAAACAATCATGCTGTTCAGAAGCATCTAGTTACTCTACAATTGGCAACAACTTAGCTGGGTTGAGGGTGTTGCATCTTTTTATGTGCACATGACTCGCTAACAATGTCAACTCGTAATTTTATGTGCACATGACTCGCTAACAATGTCAACTCGTAACCTGACAATCGAGCACTAGTTAAGTGCTGTGTCTTGATTCTGTTCAACAACGTGTCCACTGCATGTGGAACCATCACGACTAACATATTATTCATCACTAGACCAGCAGACTGTCGAATAGAAACAGCTGCTGCTGCTGTTGCTCTTAAACAACTCGGCAATGCTTTAGCCACAGGATCCAAAGTCGACGAAAAATATGCACATGGACGCTGCTTGTCTCCAAACAACTGAGTCAACACTGATAATGCACACCCCTCTTTCTCATGGACATACAATGTAAAGGGCTTACTGTAGTTGGGTGTACCTAACACAGGGGCCGAACATAATGCTGTGCGCAATTCAAAAAACTTTTCTGACACTCTTCAGACCAAGGAACGGGATTGGGTGTATCTTTACACGTTAATGCCACCAAAGGTTTGGCTAATAACGAAAAATTTGGTATCCATTGCCTGCAATATGATGTAATGCCCAAGAAAGCACATACTTCTCTCTGTGTTCTTGGCACACTCAATTTCGCTATTGCCTGAATTCTTTCTGGGGTCAGTTTCCTTCCCTCCTTCGATAAGAGATGACCTAAGTAGGTCACTTCTTGTCGACAATATTGCAATTTTGAGAGAGACACTTTGTGATGCAAATCACACAAATGACGCAACAATGACAACGTGGCTTCTTTACAGATTTCCTCAGTATCTGCAGCAACAGGCAAATCATCTACATACTGAATGCGGGTAGCGCCATCAGGTAAAACAATCGTATCAAGCTGTGTTTTTAAAGCTTGACTATATATTGATGGACTTTCACAGTAGCCCTGTGGAGCGCGTTTAAAGCGGAAGCTGCGTCCTCCTAAACTGAAGCCAAAAATATCCCTGCTCTCCTCGGCAATCGGGATGCTGAAGAAAGCATTCTTCAAGTCAATCACCGAAAACCAGGTGGCAGAAGCTGGAATCATAGTCAATAGGGCAGTAATGTCAGGAACAACTGGAAACTGTGGCACAACTATTTTATTGACCTCTCTAAGATCAATCACAAATCGGTACACAGGTGGCTGAGAAGGGTCAGTTCGTTTCAAAACAGGCAGAACAGGACTATTGCAAACGTTGCCTCTTGTCTCTTCAATCACATCTTTTTCAATCAAATCGTAAATGATCGCTAGCAAAGCTTTTTCACCTTCACTAGAAATTTTGTATTGGGAAATTCGTGGCATTTTAACATTGGCTTTCAATGTTACAACATATGGCGGTATTTCTAGAAGACCTACATCATTAGGACCAGTGGCCCAAAGAATATTAGGGAGAGATGACAATTCTGTTGGAAGTTTATCCCTTGACAAATACATTGGAGAAATCACTTTCTTACCCAGTGTAAGTTGTACTCCTGAAGGAGAACAATATAAAGTCGCATACAATCTTTTCAGCAAATCTAATCCTAGCAAGTTTTCACCACAACCTGTTGTCAGAATAAGGGGTGCTTCGAATTCACAAGGTCCAACAGAAAGGGACAAAGGGTCAGAAATCTGATTTCTAACTGGGGCACCAGAAAAACCTACAGAAACATTCATTTCGCCAGACAAAGGTGCGCCAGGGAGTTTGGAGTGCATAATAGAACTCTTTGTAGCACCAGTATCCAACAGAAAAGGCTCTGACACACCTGATGTAATCACCTCAACGTATGGTCCACTCTGATCTACTGGAACTGAAACAACTCCCTCTCTTTGTCTATGGCTGTCCTAGCAATCATTACCTTCCATATGCTCATCTTCTGCATAGTAATCATCAGCATAGTACTGAGCCGTCCTACCAGATGCGTTATTCTGCTGATCGAACCTATTCATCGAATTTTGAGGTGGAAAGGAACAAGCGTTCTGGGGGAAATTTCCACGTCCTCTACCTCTAGATGCTTGTTGAACACCTCGACCTCTTACACCAGAAGCACCATTTGCACGCTGTAATAAAATAGGACAACTATACTTGAAATGACCCTCTTCCTTACAATATGAACACTGATTGGGGCCTACAGGGACACGTGGTTGGGTATACTCGACTCTTTGCGAGTTCCTCTGATACTGTTGAGGCTGCTGATAGGTATTCTGATAGTTACTCTGAGCACCACTATTTTGACCACCACGTGGAGGATATGCTTGCTGTAACAAAACCTTCGTTTTCAACTCTTTAGTTTTCTTTTCTGCTCTATCTTTCTCGTCTTTGTCTCGATTTTCGTAATACTGTGCAGTAGCCAATATCTGTGCTGAAGAGGAAACTGCCCAAGAACTCTCTGAGTCTTTTAACTTTTTACACAACTCTGGAAGCAGATTGTGCACAAATTTATCGACGAACAGTCGCTGACCACCTTCTGTGCTCATATCTTGACCACTGTGGTCGACAAAAGTCTCTTCAAACCTGGTGAAGAAATCTGAGACCGTTTCATCTTTCTTCTGCTTACATGCAGACAATTTATCCCAATTTACTCACATGGCAGGCATTAAAGTCTTTATGTAATTAATAATCCTACCAGGGAGATCTGCTACTAAAGGCTCGGGTTTAGCACCACCAACTTGTAGGGCATCTGCAGCAGCAATATTAGCCCATGAGTCACCTAACTCTTGATCATGATCTGCATGACGAATCTTTCCCCATAAAGGATGTGGAACAACATTCCCAAACAACATGTCTATGTCAGCTAAATTCATGATACATGACCCAGCAGTCTGTGACAACTCCTTGTAATACCCTGCGGGATTTTTACGGGGATCAGGCAATGTCTGCTTAAGGGCCAAAACTTCAGCTCGCTTCCATGGAACATGTACCCACACACGCTGAAAGTGTGGCAGAATAACCGGATTGGTATTTGCGTCACCCTCTCTCCATTGTGGGGGAACTTCTCTCATGGGGTATTGTCTTCCCTTCTTTTTACCAGAAGAATCAAATTCAAACAACGACTTAGAAACACCTTCAGTCCTAAGTGACAACAACGTCGCAACTGCTTTCCTATCATCTGAACCCACAATTGCGCCTTTTGAAAACTCAAAACGTACATGGCTCAACACGGGCGGATTAGAGTCCAAATCATTTTCCTCTAAATCTTCACATAGAAAAACACAAATTTTCTCAAAAACGTATCTCTGTTTTGATGCTTCCCACTGGGTGAAGACATCCATAACACATTCTAAACCATATTTTTCCAGGTCAGCAACCCATTTATGTGCCAAATTATTCAACGTTTCTTTCTCCCTAGAATCAGGCTGTTGACTACGCAACTGGTTGCGCTGCTGTGTCAGGAGTTACACTCGTTGCACCAAAGAGAGGATGCAAAAAATTAGCGACAGTACTAGCCACTCTCTGACGAACAGAAGGAGAAGTCGATGAAAAGACAAGAGGGAAAGCAGGGTGAGACGAGGCAGATGCAGACGCAGTGTCAGGAGAAGTACCAGGAGTGGTAGTCGTTATAGTAGTTAAAGTTGTAGGAAGTAAAGGAGGAGCAGATGTAAAAGTCAGTGGCCCTTGAGGAGGCTGCACCGGAGGAGCAGGAGCCAGCTGAAGAGTAGCTGGTGGGTGCTGTGGAGGAGCAGGAGGCAATGCAATCACAGGTTGCGCAACTAAAGGTTGCGGAGGTGCCGTAGCATTTTGCGCATAGGGAGGTGGCGAACTTAACAAATGTGACATTAAGGGATCTTTTTCAAGCTCTTTTGCTGCATCTTGCTGAAGAGGCGGCAAAACTGGATAGCATTTATCTATCACCATTTTACGTTGCCTGTGCAACTGCTCACTCATCTGTTCTTCTTCATTGTCTTTAAACTGCATAGCAGCTTGCATTATCGAAATACCCCTTTCTCTCTTATTTTTCTTCGCTAATTTAATTTCCTTCTGTTTGGCTTCCTTACGCCATAGGCGGAAAGAGTCAAACATCGCCGGCCGGGCTTTCTTCTTAAAAAGTTTAACTTCGAGGTTATCTAAGATTTCCGTATCAAAGCTACCATATTGGGGCCATTTTAAAACACCATCTTTTCTGGTGTATTTGATCCACACTTCATTGTATGTGATGGGGCCTACTCCATGTTTCACATACAGTTCATAAGTTGGAGTTCCAATCGGAGGAACCGGACACGAGTCCTCCAATCGGGAGTCCCTAATATTACAACCAAGACAAAAGAAATGTCCAAGTCTGCTAAGACCAGGCATCTTCGCTCTCTAGTCTAGCTTCAAACTTCAAAGGATTATCGATTACGATATTTCTCGTGAATACACGAGTCCTTTGGCTTTGGCACTTGCAAGCTCCAAACAAAGTGATCCCAAAGGGGATACCCAAGACTAAGACCAACTAAGGACTGGGAGACGCTCCACTTATACTTAACTGAGATATCGATGACGTCACCAGAAGACTCGTCTTATCGTTTCGCTCTACCAAACTTCAAGGATCCAAATAAGGGCGATAGCCAGGGCAGCAGTCCTTTGTAGCCGTCGGGAAGCGGGGAACCTCGCAGCAAAGACATTCGGACCACGTCGACATGCAGGGGTCGATGAAGTGGTTGGCCTTCCTCCAGAATTTTCACACAAAGCTCCTCACGAACCTCTGGCTGGACCGGTACCGTTGGTATCGCCCCACGTTGGGCGCCAACTGAGGTACTGGGCTTTTCAGAACCGGTACCGACCCGGTAACCCAGTGGTATCAGGGAACACACCCAAAGACCTCGAGTACTTTCCTGATTTAGACCACAGAAACTCAGAGTCTTCTAGGTGAAGTCAAGGATCGATTTTATTGGCTACAACCAAGGTAACAGGCGTCCTAGAAGTACAACAGCACGGGATGTATATTCTCAGGAGACTGCTCAATCTTACAAAGCCAGGCTTCTCTTTTTATACAAAATATTGTGCTTTAGGCAAACATTCTTCGAATTTTAGTATACCATTCACATGTTCCCATTACAAAGAAAATGCAGAGTCATGAAGACAAGCCCACAACAAATTACCCGGCAAGGCCCAACAGTTTCATCAGATATCGGTGGACCCCCAATAAAAACGGGCACCTCCCCATCATAAAGCAAGTGAGAGAGAAAAGAGCAGGGACAGGTGTGAGCAAGATTCGGCAGGGTGTGTGTGCGATGAAATGGGTTTATGGCCTGTTGTGCCTTGATGCTATCTTGTTCGGCCACTGGGAGATGAACTGACCAAACAGGTTCGGCCTGGGGCAATGGTTTCAACCTGCCCAGGTCAGAGAAAAGTCAATTAAGGTGTACGTGTCCTTTGGAATCGAATTTAGCTGTATTATAAGCCTATGTCAGGGCAACCCACAAAATGGCTGCCGTACACAAAATGGAAGCCAAGGGTTCAAGACGAAAATGACGATTTCGAGGTGAAATCGTCACTCGAATATGACGAAAATGCTCATACATAGTGTACAAGCCATTTTCGGTCTTTTGATATAAAAATCGTCATGCTATGATGAAGTTTTATTCACGAGTCCAGAATTTTCAGAACTACAGATGCGGATGATGTTCTTGTGTACGATGGCGATGCCTCCTCCAGTCTGGTTGACGCGGTCTCTCCGGATGATCTTGTATCCGTCTGGGATGGCGATGGCGATGTCGGGTGCTGAGGAGGCGTTCATCCAGGTTTCTGTGAGGAAGGCGACGTCTGGTGAGGTTGTGTCGAGCAGGTTCCAGAGTTCGATGGCGTGTCTGTGGATGGAGCGGGTGTTGAGCAGGATGCACTTGAGGTGGCTGTTGTGGGTGCTCGGCTTGGTAGCTGTGGTGCAGGTCCGGAGGCAGGTGAACTTGCAGGCTTGACAGGTGAAGGGTCCGTGGGTTCGTCTCAGGGTGGCTCGGTGGCAGGCTCTTGTTCGGTCGGGTTTGAGTGCGATGAGGGTGGCGGCGTCGTAGGTCCGTCGTGTGGACTGGCATCGTCGGGGGCCGGGGGTCCTGGCACTGGGCGCGGTCCAGGCACGGACGGGCGTAGACGGGCTTATCTTTGGCGCGCCTTCGGCGCTCCGTCGGTTCTCCCGCTGCGCGCGTCCTCTGCGCGGTCGCTCAGGGGGCATCATAAGTAAGGAGCCGGGAGGTAGGAGCAGCTGGGTGGCGGGAGCGGGGTGGCGAATGGAATCACGGGGGGCGGGGCCGCAGGGAGGCAGCGGCGGGAATCCAGGAAGCAGCGGGCAGCGGGAAGTCCCAGGAGCAGCGGGCAGCGAGCGAAGGAATCTGCAGGCAGGAGGCGACAAGGCAGGCAGGAGCAGCAGCAGTGAGTGGGGCGACCAAGCCCTGTGGAGGGCTGAGTGGTCACACTCTGTGGTCCCCTACGGTCCCCTTAAGTAAGGAGCCGGGAGGGAGGAGCAGCTGGGTGGCGGGAGCGGGGCGGCAAATGGAATCATGGGGGGGGCGGGGCCGCAGGGAGGCAGCGGCGGGAAATCCAGGAAGCAGCGGGCAGCGGGAAAGTCCCAGGAGCAGCGGGCAGCGAGCGAAGGAATCTGCAGGCAGGAGGCGACAAGGCAGGCAGGAGCGGCAGAAGTGAGTGGGGCGACCAAGCCCTGTGGAGGGCTGAGTGGTCACACTCTGTGGTCCCCTATGGTCCCCTTAAGTAAGGAGCCGGGAGGGAGGAGCAGCTGGGTGGCGGGAGCGGGGCGGCGAGTGGAATCACGGGGGGGCGGGGCCGCAGGGAGGCAGCGGCGGGAAATCCAGGAAGCAGCGGGCAGCGGGAAAGTCCCAGGAGCAGCGGGCAGCGAGCGAAGGAATCTGCAGGCAGGAGGCGACAAGGCAGGCAGGAGCGGCAGCAGTGAGTGGGGCGACCAAGCCCTGTGGAGGGCTGAGCGATCACACTCTGTGGTCCCCTATGGTCCCCTTAAGTAAGGAGCCGGGAGGGAGGAGCAGCTGGGTGGCGGGAGCGGGGCGGCGAATGGAATCACGGGGGGGCGGGCCGCAGGAAGGCAGCGGCGGGAAATCCAGTAAGCAGCGGGCAGCGGGAAAGTCCCAGGAGCAGCGGGCAGCGAGCAAAGGAATCTGCAGGCAGGAGGCGACAAGGCAGGCAGGAGCGGCAGCAGTGAGTGGGGCGACCAAGCCCTGTGGAGGGCTGAGCGGTCACACTCTGTGGTCCCCTACGGTCCCCTTAAGTAAGGAGCCGGGAGGGAGGAGCAGCTGGGTGGCGGGAGCGGGGCGGCGAATGGAATCACGGGGGGGCGGGCCGCAGGGAGGCAGGGGCGGGAAATCCAGGAAGCAGCGGGCAGCGGGAAAGTCCCAGGAGCAGCGGGCAGCGAGCGAAGGAATCTGCAGGCAGGAGGCGACAAGACAGGCAGGAGCGGCAGCAGTGAGTGGGGCGACCAAGCCCTGTGGAGGGCTGAGCAGCCACTGTGCCTGTCCGCACAGCGACCAGCGCCAGGGACCCTGGTCCTCTGACCCCCTGCCACTACAACTCCAGCAGTCTCCAGTCACACAAGCCTGGACACAACAACAACTGCCAACTCTCGACACAGAGCAACTCCCAAGGCCCGGTCTCCCCCCAACACTGCCGCCGCACCTTTACCCACCTCCGGACCCAGAAAGCTACTGCCAACTCACCAGATGCCAGTGCACCCAAACCCCTGAGCTGCATCCTCCTCAACGGATGCTCCTTGCACAGACACGCAGTAGAATTTTGGGACCTCCTCAACACCCTCTCGCCTGACGTCACCTTCCTCACAGAGACCTGGACCAATGCACATCTTTACCAGGGCCGCCATCGCACCCGAACTACAATGGACAATCAACTACGCCCTCGAAACAGGCCTGTTACCCAACGACTGGAAACACGCCGAAGTCAAACCCCTCCTCAAGAAGCCCTCCGCAGACCTGACAGACCTCAAGAACTACAGGCCCATCTCTCTCCTCCCCTTCACCGCCAAATCCATCAGGAAAATCATAAACACCCAGCTAACACACTTCATAGAAACTAACAACATGCTCGACTCATCTCACTCCGGATTCTGCGGCAACCACAGCACGAGACCGGCCTCCTAGCTGCCACTGATGACATCCATACCCTCCTCAATCATGGCCACACTGCAGCCCTCATTCTACTAGACTGCTCAGCAGCCTTTGACACTGTCTCCCACCCCACACTAGCCGCCAGACTCCATGACGCCGGCATACAGGGAACTGCCTTAGACTTGATTTGCTCCTTCCTTTCTGGCAGAACACAAAGAATAAGACTCCCGCTTTTCCTCTCCAAACCGACATCCTCAGAGCCAGAACGTGGGGCAGAGCATTCTCTTACATCACAGCCAAGACCTGGAACGAACTCCCGCTCATTATCAGACGAAGCCCCACACTGAAAGTCTTCAGAAAGGACCTCAAGATCTGGCTATTCGGAGGACCTTGGAACTGCCTGAAACCACCCTCCTCTGACCCCCCAGCACCTTCAGACCCTTACGGATGAGTAGTGCACTCTGAAAAATCCCTGATTGATTGATTTGATATACATATCAGTGTGGCTGATACTCCCAGGAATTGTGTTGTGGGTCAATCAGCTTCGGAATCTTGCCTTTAAAAGAAGCAGAATGTTGTTGTCTGGAAATGGACTATAAGAAGGGGAGGTCAAGACCCAGAACTTGGTCATGTGCCAAGCAGCCAGGCAGGCTGTGTGAGAAGGGGGAGCTCTACAAGACTTCTTCCCGTGATGGTGAGCAAAGGCCTGCTAGTCTTGTTGCTGTGTGAGGGGACATCACCCATAGAACCAAGATCACCTGCCCTGGACACCAGCGCCTGCCGCTCGCCAAGATTAATGTGACATGTAACTAAGAGGAAAGCGTTGGAAGGAGTGAAATACAGTCAGATCCCTACCAAGAGGGCTCCCTGACTGAGATGTGAGGAGAACATCTGAGCACCGATCGGGTAGTTGCTTGTGTGCCCCTTATATGCAAGGAGAGGTCCGCTGTGATCTGAGCTGAGTTAGGAGCACCGTACTGGAAGTGCCAGGCCTACACCACCTAGTTACTGTGGCCTGTATGCCAGAGGGGACCACAGTTGAACTTATTGGGCCAAGAATATTGAAGACTTGTGTCTGCCTAATTCGGCAACCCCATATGAAGGGGGCCACCGTGGAGAGGGTGAACGCACTGGAAGAGTCTGCTTCGCAAAGGAGAGAAATGCTGTAACCCTGAATGCCAGTAGGGGATCTATCACCCCTGTATCGAAGAGTTTGGGTAGTTGTCAGAACGGAAAGATTGTGGCTGTGACCAACGGCTCAAGTGCGCAAACTGAGTACTGCCTCTAATGGATTGTCCGAGGACTGCAAGGACATGGCCAGGGATGTTGCACCATTTCTGGGCTCCATTCATGAATCTAAGGATAAGATTCTCCACACCATTGAAGGGAAGAGTGGCTTACCTTGTGTTTTCCAAGCAAGAGCAACACCGAACACTTGAAATAACAGGCAGCGCTGCTCAGAGGAGGGAGCCTGCCCCTGCCGCGTGCTGTAGGATGAACAGAAAGCAGCCCAACTTAGTCGACCAGGAATAGGACTCCAAAGCACCCGCTGCACCTCTGAATTCTTGCATACAGCCAGAGCGGGGAAGACTAAGACAGGGCCCCTGGGGCCCCAGGCGATTTGCTGCTAATGGTGCTGAGGCACCATAGACACTATTGACTCTTCCTAAGGAGTCAAAGGGGAACTCTCGAGTATGGCCTACTAGTAAGTATTCCCTGGATGAGGCAACCAGTGAATGGGAAATAACCCAAACACATAAGAAAGAGGGTGGTACAGGGATTTGCCTGACAAGGGCTAGACCCCAACCTCAAGGGAATTGTGTTTTGCCTGTAAATGTCATTTTTCCTTGATTTGTGTAGAGTTAGAATTAAAATACTTCTTTCTTTATGAAAGAAAGTTCTGAACTGGACATTGTTTTTTTATTCAGGCTGCATGCACTTTAAGTTATGAGTTGTGCACACTTACCTGTATCTACACTTACCACCGAGAGAGCTATGAAGGTTCGTTCAGCTACCACTCAGTCAAGTACAGAAGAGGTACTTGGCGCAGTTGCTCAGGATCTATTATAGGTCGGGCCCCGGGACATCAGGAGTAAAAGGCCTCAACAACTACAGTAGGGCCTAGTAGCCACTGCATGCCTCCTGGCCCTCTGACAGGGGTTCTGACACAGGCTAATAGATAACAGATGAGAAAGAAATAGAGGAGGTGTTAAAAGAGAAAAGGTTGGCGTGGCTAGGAGCTCTTTAATATTGGTTTGCGTTTTTGTATTGAAGCAGCTGTATTTGTCCTGAGAGTCTTCGTAAATTAGTGCTCATCTGCACCCCCACATATTCCACTTCCTATTTTGTGTAGTCCACTACACATACCATATTGTGGGTATTGCCCCTCAGCCTTTTTTTACTTCTAAGTGCAGGGATGCTGTTGCAGTAGTGTTGCTACCCTTGTCTTGTGCATAACCAGAATTTGATGCTGGGATCATTCCCACTGCTTTGGTTTACTCACTGGTAGTTCCATTTCACATGACCAGTTCATGCAAGTCCGAGAGTCCACCATATACTTTCAGTAGCTACTTTCTAGTACAGGCACGTAGCCAGAAATACATTTTTAGGGCTGCTATGATCAAACATTAAAGCTGTGTTCAATATGTGCTTTCTTTCCCAAATACTGGTTGTCCTAATAAATATTGACCTCCCCGTAATATCACAGTGAATGAATATCCGGATCAGACTATTGAAAGGTAGTGCATATATAGGATGCATAAATTTACTATTCCTAACTCCAAATCTACATACCTTGAAGATATGTATACAATGTAAGTACATGTATGTGGAGTAAGGCATAGAAAATGTATACTTACCTATTTATATTCTGGATATGACATTCTGGCCCCATTATTCTGTGCCTTTGATATTCTGGTGTAGACATTCTGGTGCACACCATGCGATTCTGTGTGAAGGAAAACATGGATTTTTGTAAGGTAGAAATTAAAGCATGCTCAATCAACTTTCCGCAATCCAACTTTAAATCCTATCAATTAGATGGGATTTAAAGTAGAAGGTTATAAACCCCGAATGGACACTTTGTGTCCAATGCAAAACGTATTACGTATTTGATTAATAAACGCTCCAGCTCACAGCCACACCCCTTACCTCAGGTGCTGGATGTCCAGCTTCCACACTCAAAATGTGTTTATTTGAGGATGTCCTACCTGAAAAATCTGAAAGGATAAACCATACCTCACATATATTTTGAAAACTTTATCTGCTTCATAAAGTGTAGAGTTTCCTAATTCCAACCTATTTCATGAGTGAAATTCTAATTTAACTCGCCCCTAATTTAAAATAACTTTATAGAAAACTTGGAGTACAGTCATCAAGACATTTTGAGAAATGAGTGACAAACTGTGTGTTTTAAATATGTTATGGCTCCATGAACGGGGAAACTAGATGCCCTGATTATGGTTTCCACAATATTTTGTCCAAGGGCATGAATTCTCATCATGTTGACCCTGGCAGGGTTATCTAGATACTAAACAATTTTTTTAAGATAAATATTCTGTCTATCTTGGATCGTTTCAGATTCGCGGTACTGCTGGTTGGGGTATTTGCAGCCCTCAGTAACGAAATATCTGGATCCTGCAAACAAAATATAGATCTCTGGAGCAGCATTTATCTCACCAGGCTATATTTCACAGCAGGCCAGTGTAGGCTGAATGAATGTCAATTAAATGTAAGTTGTACCTGACTTGTGATGACTGTACCCCAGAATGATAGGCTAATCAAAGCACTATGCCATATTGAAATATGAGGTTTCATGATTGGACATTGCTTCTGAATGACCATGTATATATTCTGAATAGTAAAGGTCATGAAAGTTGCTGGCTTAAGAACAACATGACTCAATGCACTGCACAGTTGTGCAATCTTTTCACACAGCAACTCCCTATTTGACATACGATATACAAACGTTTCCTCACCCTTCTGAGCCCATGTTTTTTGGCTTGTCGGACTCTGTGCACTTTACCACTGCTAACTAATGCTAACGCGATTTTGCTCTTTCCTTTAAACATGGTGGAATTGGCTTACACCCAGTTGGCACATTTAATGTATTTGTAAGTCCCTAGTAAAGTGGTACTTCATGTACATAGGGCCTGTATGTTACATGCTACTAGTGGGCCTGCTGAACTGATTATGCCACCCTTCTAAACATGTCTTAGGCCTGCCATTGACTGGACCTACATTTTGATCCCAGGACTACCTGAGTGACTCCAAGGACTAGTTGTCTGGCCTCCTGATCAGAGGCTCATGAACAGAAAATGCTCCAACCATCTTGAACCCAGCACCCAGACGCTACTTTTTGTGAGTCCTGCTCCGCAAAAGGTGCCACCCCAGTCCTGGACCATTAGACGTGGGACTGAAGGTGCTCTGTCAGCCCAGCTGTTGTCCTGTAAGTAGAACCAATGCAGTACGACACATCTCCTTCCAGCCACATCGGCACAACCGCAGCCCGACACATCCCAGACACCAGACTCCAAATCGCAGCGTGCAGTCTCCCCCGAACAGCTGCTGTGCAGCGCACCCTCAATGCAGGCCTTCGAGTTGCTCAGCAGCTACCTCAGAAACACTGCTGAGAGACGCATACCCAATGCGGGATCTCGCAATGCTCCGCAAACCAGTATATAAGGTACTTTGTTCAGCTGGCCTAACTGGGTCATTGCATCTGGCCCGTGTTCTATCGTGGTCAACTTGAACATCTGACTTTGTCATGATCCAGCACGACCAGATAACAACAGCTGCTCTGTGTGTTTTTAGGCATTTTTTAATCTAAGTCTTTAAAACTGCATATCTCTGGTACTACTGATTGCATTTTTGTGGTTTTGGTGTCAAATAATGTATTACAATTTACTTTTTTTTCTAAATTGGTGTCTGATTTTCCATGTGTTGCATTTTCACTGTATTACTTTTTTTTTAAACTTTATTTATTGGTTTCAATCACAGCCATATATACATGATTGGACGACATTTTCAAGGTTGTCAACAAGATAATCGAGCAGACATTAATTCTTATCGCACATTAAACATTCCCCCAAGACCCACTTGTCTATGCATTTCCATTTCAACAGCAGGTGACACACAGGGATAGATATTTATTCCAGTGTGACCACTTCCTATCCCATTTCTTGGGACATCCCCGAGCCTTAAAAACCTTAGTCTCTGCCAGCATGCATCTGCCCATTTCTTTTGCCCACATAGTAACGAGTGGTGGGCGCGCTCCTCCATCCTCTAGCCAGCTCTCGTTTCACCAGCGTGTATCCTAGTGTTTGTAAATTGCTGTTCCACTTCCGTGAGATCAGTCTCCTCCCATATATTCAACATTCCCAGTTGTGGCCTTAAAACTATGTCCTTCCCCAAAGCTGTTTGCATGTGATCTGAGGCTCCCTCCCAAAGGGCAAGTATCTTTGGGCAAGTCCACAGTTTGTGATAAAATGTGGCCTGCTGACCACACCCCTTTGTACAAAAGTCGTCAGGTTTTGCTCCTATTCTCGCCAATACCCTCCCTGTGATGTATGATTGGTGGAGTATCCTAAGCTGAATCAGCCTGAATCTCTGTGTGATGGCTGCTTCTCGAGGGGACATAAGCGCCGTTTTCCAGTCCTCGTCATCTATAGTACCCAAGTCATCTTGCCACCGCTCCCTGAGCTTCGGAAAGGTGTCTGGCAGGTTATTACTCAACTTCTTATAGGTTAGAGATATTGCCTTTGAACTGAGGGGCCTGTCTAATAAGCCGTCCTCCAGAGGTGACGACTCTGGAATGTCCTTGAGAGAAGGGAATGCTGCCTGAATCGCATGCCTAATCTCTAAATACCTATACATTTCTCTTTGTGCCAGATGGCATTGTTTCTGGAGGTCACCGAGTGTAAGTATTGCTCCCTTTTTAACCAGGTCCTTCACCGCCGAGACCCCAATGAGGTCCCATTTATCAAACCTGGGCTGAACCACAACGGAGTAGCCTGCGAGAGGACGCCTGTCCATCCCAGCCGGGAAGTAACTATATGCCATATTTTCCAATGTGTGTTGGGTAGGTCCGAAGAACCTCCCCCTATTTTTCCTATCAGTCGAGTACAGGGACCCCAGATATCCGGAGCGATCAGTTTGGTATCAATCAAGAGCATTTGCTGGGTCGTCCGGGGGATGATATATTCAGTGGTTGACGGTCACCAGTTGCGCCACCCAGTAGTAACGCTGTAGGTCAGGGAGTGCTATGCTCCCGTCGTACCAGCCTTTAGTCAATTTCTGCAGTGCGATCCTGGGGGCCCCTCCATCCCACAGCAGCGTTCGAATCTCACCTTCAACTGCTCTAAAATACGAGTCTGGGACTCTGTGTGGAGAATTATGTAGTATATAAAGAAAACGAGGGAGGGCCAGCATTTGAAAGAGTGCCGCCCTCCCACCAGCGTTAAAGGCAGGGACCTCCAATGCTTCACATCTGCTCATAACCTAGCCAAAGGAGGGGCCAGATTGGAGCTGTAGAAACAAGCTGGATCTGAAGAGACAAAGATCCCCAAATAACGAAACCCTTCCGCCGCCACCGCTATAGTACAGTCAGCCGGATGGCGGGGAAGCAGGCCGCTCAACGTAAACAGTATGGACTTGTGCCAATTGATCGCATATCCCGAATATTTACCAAAATTCATGAATATGTCTAGCACTGCTCTGATCGATTTGTATGGGGATGCTAAATATAACAGTATGTCGTCCGCATACAAAGATATTCAATCTTCTACGTCAATCGGCAAGCGTATCCCTCGCACCATCACGTCTCTACGTACCTAAGCCACAAGAGGCTCCAGCATAAGGGAGAATATCAGCGGGGAGAGCAGGCATCCTTGCCTAGTACCTCTCCGTAGCTCGAGCATCCGAAACGTATAACCATTAAGCACTGTATTCCTTTTCGAAGTACTCCTTAACGACTTTACACATTGCCTCTAAGTTAAGCCTGACTGCTTTGTGTCAAGCTCCCAAAGTATTAGGCCCATGTTAATTTGTGTTTTACTACTTGAGTAGGGTCTAACCGCCATCAAGCAGTAATCCAATTTCCAACAAAAAGCTTAAAGGGTTTTCGGGCTAATGCCCACTGAATTCTTGACCTTTCAGCTGTGACAGTGAACTAGTGTTGGTACCACTTTTCATATCAGCTTCTCACACAAAACACTGCAGTAGCATTATACCCCCTCTAGTACTCAACATCTACCTAACTCTCTTACCAAACTCAATTACATCATTCAACCCCACCCATTACAACTATGTAGAAGACACCAAAATCATTTTTTTAAATAAATGCTGTAGAAGACCTCTACAATATAACACTTGACTGCCTTCAGGCCATAAACACATTGATGATGCATAACCATCTAAAGCAAAATATTGCAAAGACAGATCTTATGATGCGCAAAAAATGCCAAAAATGGCAGCCTACTGCCAAAATGAGATCCCTCCAATAATATCAACAAAAGTCAGAAACCTGGAGGTGACCATGGATTCAGACCTATATTTTATACCACATCTTAATAAAGTAAAACAGAGTGTCATCTACACAATTGAAAACACTAGGGGCCAGATGTAGGTCGGTCGGTAACGGCCGAAAATCGGTATTTTCGGCCGTTACCGACCGGAAAATCAGAATTGGTATGTAGGGCCCAGAATTTTACAGATTCGGTAAATTTACCGATCGGTAAATTTACCGAATCTGTAAAATACCGAATCGGTATTTATACCGACTCGGTATTTTTGATATGTAGGTGGGACTCTTCTGAGTCCCACAACCCTTACCGATTCTGTATTTTACCATCAAATATATTTGATGGTAAAATACCGATTCAGGTGTGCATGCACATGTGTGCATGCACACCTGTGCCATATGACAGGCAGACCTGCCCTTAGGGCAAGTATGCCTGCCACATGGCCCCCGAATCTTTTTTGGGGGTGCTAGAGGGTGTCAAAGTGACACCCCCTGCACCCTTGTCAAAATCTGTATTTACCGATTCGGTAAATACCGACCGGTAATGCCCCATTCATTCCTATGGGCTTCAAAGCCCATAGGAATGAATGGGCCATTACCGGTCGGTATTTACCGAATCGGTAAATACAGATATTTACCGATTCGGTAGAAGGAACATCTGGATGTTCCTACATCTCAACCCCTTAGATTTACCGATTTTTAATTACCGAATCGGTATGATTCGGTAATTAAAAATCGGTAAATCTATTTTACCTACATCGGGCCCCTGGTTGCATCCTCGCATACCTTGAATAATCTGCAAGCTTGACTATGCCAACACCCTTTAACTTGGCGCACCTGCATTTATCATTCACAAAATACAACTGCTGCTGCAAGACTTCTCTGTTTTCACCCAAGAGAACACAACACCAGTCTTGCAATCGATCCACAGTCTATCTATAGCCAGAAGAGCAACGTTCAAGTCCCTTTGCATTGTTCACAGAGCCTGTAGAAAAGGACTGCTATGCTTACAAGCTAAATTTAAGCAATACAGACAAATCAAGACAATGCGCTGCAGGCTTGCACCACTTATCATTACACCACTCTACACAGCTTTCTCAATACAAGCCGCCAAGCTCTAGAATTCACTACCAGCCAGTAGTCACAGCATCCAGAACCATATAAACTTCAGAAGACAGTTGAAAACATGGCTATTTCCAAGACAACTAAAGCAACACACACACAAGGCAACAGGGCCTGGTGAGACTGTCGCACCCTCAAGCTTAATCTTTAGCTTACAGTCCACAGATTGAAAACAACCCAACCAGCAAAAAACTTTCGTAGGCTGATAAGTTAAGGAGGGCTGACTTATGCTTTGCTAGGGTAATATGTAGTTATGTGAGTTCATACATAATATTTCTGGCCCACACAAATACTAATACCATAGTACTCAGCTGTCAGCAGCCATCTGTAACTTACACCTCTTACATTCACATAAGACATATCTGCAACAAAGATTGTCCATCACCAGTACTGTGCAGCCAATTAAGCAGCCATCACCAAATGAACAGGCACTGAGTAACTGAAGAGCTCTGTCCACACTGCTAGTCAATCGGAGGGCTTTAATCTAGTCGACCATGGCCGCTACTTTACATCTCACAATGACATCCAGATATAAGAAGATAGTAACAATGCACATCCCAGCAGATCTCTCCACATCTCTCACCCTCTAGCAATGCCACCTCTGCCTCAGGCCTTTACCTCATATTTCTGATTGGACAACCCAGTGCAGTAACCAGCAAAGCAGGCTATATCACATGAAATACCAAAAAGGCACCTGCAGCGGGGCGTGGCTAGCAGTCGAACATGGTGGCTGCATAGAGAAAGAGCTCCGTGAGTGAGGCGGCCTACTCCGACGATCCGCACACTAATCCGTCACAATAAATCCTCTGTAAGCAGTCCCTGCGGTCCGGGGTCTGACAGCACCGACTGGTGAAATTCCGGTGCGAATCCAACACCGGTAACCGGGAGAAGTGATCGAGACCTGGCAATGGCCCACACACAGGCGGGCAGCACCGACCTAAGGTACCTCCTTTAGCCCGGGCGGAAGTGAGACCCAGACGGGCACGAAGAACCGGGAGCCCCCCCTGACGTCTCTGAACTCAGAAAATGCCGGAGACTCAAAACCCGGCACACAGTACATTAAAGGGCACGAGCGCCGAGTAATTGAGCAGCAGTGCAGTGTGGCAGTTCTGCCGATCAGCCGAGCCGAAATGCCTGAAAACCCGGTGAGGAGACGGGACCTGCCGCCGTGGACAAAGGGAGGACGCGGCTGCCGCTGCTTGAAATGGGCTGACTCGAGTCGCAGCGAGAATAGCATAGCCGCGGACGGCGGAGGGAGGGAGTGCGCTGCCGGATGCCGGTGCTGCACAGACATCAAGCCCTCCTCGAGACTGCTCCTCTCTGCAGCCTCTGCCCGGGACACGATCAAGACCCAGAGCACTCGGGAGGCGCCCACATATCACAGCTAACGTACCCGACGCCATAACCACTAAGGTCGGAGGTGACGCACTGCACACGGCCCCGTCGGTGGTTGCAATGCTGACCTCAGTTTTCCCCCACACACCATCAACAGACTACCCAAAGACGAGTGCCACCACTCTACAATCTGAGGCCGCACCGACGCACAGCAGAAAGTGCAGAATTCTGGAGGGGAAAGGAGGGCGCGATCAGACAGTGGCACCGGCCGGACTGGGCTTGCTCCTTGCCACCAGTACACGGAGGGAGTGCACGGTGCCCGAGAGGGTACCAGGTTGGTGATGCGAATTAGTGGAGCACAGCAGCGAAGACTCATAGATAGCATCGGTACGGCAAGCACAGGCGGGATAACACGATTTAGACACTAGGGCCCATTGTGTGACGCAGCCTTTCTTGGTAGGGTTATGACTTTTGGACATGGTGTAGTCGGGGTCCGTGGTGACTGAAGGAGCGCTCCTCCTGACTACAGTCACACCACTAATTGCTGCGGCGTCACGACGTGACCATCCCCAGGGGCCCTGAAAAAAAAAAATAGTAACAGCCCAGGGTACGGATCAGTAACAACGCCTAATTGAAAGGTGCCCATACGCTGAGAGTGTCAATAAGCACCGGACTAGAACCGCCACACGCAGACACGGCTGACTAACGACAGAGTACTGGGACCAGTGATCACTTTATTAGGGGTTTGTCCGGTTACAGGAGACCGGAAAAGTGGTCGAAATGGCAGGCAGAGGGCTGAAAATTAATGTGACCCAGGCAAGACTTGATAAATATGCCTATGATAAGAACGCTCCGCTACAGCCGGAAGGACGCACATCCACAGGGAAAAATACAGATGGGGATGGGGCCAAAAAAGTAACGCTGGAGGACATAATGAAAGCACTGTCGAATGTACAGACTACAGTGGGGACAATCTCCACAGATGCTACTCTACTGAGAGCAGACTTTCATAAAATGACGGAACGGATTAAAGAAGTGGAGGTGGTCACGAAATCCCTGGTGGAGGACACCTCTGAACTACAATCAGCAGTGGAACGAATGGAGGCCGTGAATAAACAATTTAAAGAGAAGCTGGATGACCAAGAAGGGCGCTCAAGAAGAAATAATGTACGAATTCTGGGAATTCCGGAGACAGAGGGCAAGCGAGCGATGGATTTGTATGTTGAGGAACTAATCAAGACCAGGATGCAACCCAAGGGTTTGTCGCACTTTTTTTCAGTGGAAAGAGAGCACAGAGTTCCCAGAGGCACACCAAAACCGGGAGCAGCGCCAAGACCGGTGCTGGCCAGATTATTCAAGTTCAGAGATAGGGACGCAATCCTCCAAGCTGCGAGAATTTCACCACCAATCAGGATACACAACTCCACAATTGCTTTCTTTCCAGATTACACGGCGGAAGTGTCCCGTCGCAGAAAAACTTTCCTGGAAGTTAAAAAAGCACTGAGAGCGAGGGAATTGCCGTACTCAATGTTGTTCCCGGCGAGACTAAGAGTTGTAGCTGATAACAAGACTTGGTTTTTTGATACACCGAAGGCGGCACAAGAATGGTTGGAGGGGTGGAGACAAGTGGGGGCGCCCCGCCGTCCGGACAGAATGCATCGAAGCCAGCAGGAAAAGAATCGCACCGGATCGCAGACGTCGGAGTGTGGAAGTCCGAACCGCTCACCAGAAACTGGGTCTGTAGAAGGCGAACATAGACCGGAATCCTAAGTACCCGGTTCCCGCAGGAGTAACAGTTATTGTCTATTACTATGGTCGGGCTGTCATTGGACACTGGACTGGGAGACGCTGAGGAGGGCTGGAGGGGCCGCTACCTCCATAGGACCTTTTACCCCAGCAAGCAAGTACAATGGTTCGGGGACGGGACAAGCACTCTGCTAAGTTGGGGGGGCGGGCGGTTTCAGGCCCGTTAAGCAGGGAGGCAGGGAGGAGGGGGGGAGGGAGGTTCAGTTATTGTTATTGTTTTATGGGTTACACAAATTGAGGCAAGCTACAAGACAATATACACGAGCTACGCGCAACTGGAAGACAGAGGTACCATACTGATTACAGGGATACAGCTGTGTTTGTTTAGACAATTTTATTATGGTACACAACTCACAGCCTGAGGCTTCCGAGGGGAGGACACAACAGACCACGGTCACACCCCTACGGATCCTAACTTGGAATGTAAGAGGGTTGGGGGATACAATCAAGAGGGGACTGGTGCTGCAGGCCATCAAAAGGCAGAGCCCAGCGCTGGTCTTATTGCAGGAAACACATCTCACGGGGAGGGCGTACCAAGCGATGGACAGAAGAGGTTACAAAATGGCGGCACACTCTGAATTTACGTCAGGATCAAGGGGGGCAGGCATCCTGGTGAAGAAGACCTCCCCGTTCATTCTCCTACAGAATCGGGTGGATGACCAGGGACGTTTTGCAGCGATTCACAGACAATGGGAGGGCAGGCTTCTAAATATAGTATCGGTTTATATCCCTCCGGCGCTTCAGTCGGTAGCCCTACCAGACCTGGGAGAATTTCTTCTGAATCTCCCAGCGGGAGACATCATCATAGGGGGTGATTTCAATACGGTGATAGACCCAACAAAAGGCAGATTCCCTGCTCGACCCCACACACCGGGCCCCTCCAGCTTCCAGGGCTTTTTAGAGGCGATGGGACTGATGGATGTTTGGAGGCACATGCACCCCACCACGAGTCAATACACTTACCATTCAACAGTACACAATAGTTTGTCGCGAATAGATCATTTCCTGATATTGGGTAATGGTCTACAAAATGTTGAAACCATAGACATATTGCCCAGGGGAATATCGGACCACTCCCCGATAGTGTTACATATCTCATGTCAGGAGCACACTCGAAGGAGAATTTACCCCATCCACGCTAGTTAGCTCAAGATCCCCATAGTCAAAAGAGAACTCAAGAAAGCGACTAAACACTACTTTGCCGAAAATATAGAATCGGTGGCTTCTCCATCAATTTTGTGGGAAGCTTACAAGACGGTCCTTCGGGGCAGGCGATAGCCTCTATTGCCGGATATAAAAAATCACGACAGCGAGAACTCTCAGAGTTAGAGTTAGCACTACATGCAGCGAACTTGACTCATATGGCAGATCCCACACCGGACTCTACACACACTCTGCAGTTATGCCAACAGCAATATAAGGAACATCTAAAACAACAGACAATTAACAATGTCGCGGCAACAGCACATAGAATATACGATGTGGGCGACAAGGCAGGGAAAATGCTGACTTGGCTGGACAAGAAAGGTGGTAGCACCAAAGGAATACAGCAGTTGTACACGAGGGAGGGAACACTCCAGACACGTCCCGAGGAGATAGTGCACACTCTAGCAGAATACTTTAAAACAGTTTACACCCCAGATAGATAGGTTACGGAAGAAACGGCTCGGGACTCCCTTAACCACATCACAACCCGGACACTTCCACCAGAAGCAGTCCAAGAGTTGGAAACAGACCTGTCGGTCGATGAAGTTCAACTGGCCATACATGCGGTACAATCCGGAAAAGCTCTAGGCCCTAACGGGATCCCAATAGAATGGTACAAACTCATGTCTGATACACTGAGTGCACTACTACTGGCAATGTACACAGAGAGTCTCTCGAATACCGAACTTCCGTTGGACCAGCGGACCGCGACAATAGTGGCGATTCCGAAACCCGGAAAGCCACCGGTGGACTGCTCATCTTACCGCCCGATTTCTCTTCTAAACACAGAAGTGAAAATCCTGGCAAAGCATCTGGCAAGTAGGTTGATGACCCATCTCCCGCAGTTGATCTACCCGGACCAATCGGGCTTCCTACCAAACAGGAACACTGCTCTCAATCTCAGGTGGGTCCATGGAATCCTGGCACGGGCCTCGTCACTAACAGAGCCAGCAGTGATTCTATCCTTAAATGCGAAAATGGCATTCAACATGGTGGGATGGGGATATCTTTTCGCAGCCCTATCCCATATGGGATTTGGCCCTAAATTTATAGCTTGGATACGTCTCCTGTATGCTACCCCGATTGCTCAGGTTACAGTGAACGGACATATCTCGCACACATTCCAGCTGGCAAGAGGGACCCAACAGGGATGTCCCCTTTCACCCTTACTGTTTGCACTAGTCTTAGAATCGCTGGCGACACTGATTAGAACAACCCCTTTGCTGAAAGGAATTAGCTGGAAGGAGGGGTGAGAAGATCGTCTCTCACTCTATGCGGACGATATGTTGGTGTACCTGACAGACCCGGATCAAAGCATACCGGCGCTCCTTGCACTTTGTGACACCCACAGGAAAATATCGGGCTACACTTTAAACTGGTCGAAATCTGTACTATACATACTGAAGGGACCAGGGCCCTCGCTTGAAGCAGACTGCCCACCTGTATTAGCCACAGACTCCTTTAAATACCTAGGCATCTACATCACTAGAAATCCGACAGAGTTCTTTGACAAGAATCTGAAGCCACCCCTGGAACGCCTGCGAAGCGATGTAAAACACTGGGCATCCCTACCCTTGACGCTCCTGGGCAGAGCGGCACTGTATAAAATTATGGCTCTCCCGAGATTTATACATGCACTGGATAACACCCCATACTTGGTGTCGGCGAGATATTTCTAGCAGGTATCGGCACTGGTGTCCAATCTACTGTGGGAAAATCGACCAGCACGCATTGCGCAAGTCAAACTGAACAAAAGCTGGTACGAGGGGGGGGATTGCACTACCGAACCTACAGATGTACTACTGGGCAGCGCAACTTAAAACTATTAATCAATGGATACATGCACCTCAGGATGACCCGGCCTATAGGGCAGACAGAGCACAGTTGGGCGCGGACAGCTTACTGGCGGCACTTTATAACAGAGACCAAGCAGCAAAACTAATAGGACCCACAAACCACACGGCCACAATATGGCACGCAGCGCAGGCGAAACTGGGTTGGAAAGGTAAAATCACAAAGCTCACCCCACTCTGGGATACCAAAGCACAGGGGCAGCTGAGACATAGTGAAGGATTTACACAATGGGATACCATCGGCATATCCACGGTGGGGGACCTGTGGGACAAGGGGACAGTGATTCCATTCACACAACTTCAACACCAGTATGCCCTAGGACCGAATGAAACCTATAGGTATGTGCAAATCAGGCATGCGCTATTGCAAGCGATACCAGCAGACACCGAGGTCCCGGAGGCCTCTCCACTAGAGGACCGACTACTCACTGATTATATGCAGAGTAGTGCTACATCACTTACTTATAAGAAGCTGACCAATAATCTGCCTGACCCTACACTAAAACTGCGAGAGAAATGGGGGAAGGAACTGGGTGACTTAGATAAGGCGGAATGGAATGAAGCACTGGCGTCCCCGCGGGAGGTGGGAATCTCGGCTAAATTTCGACTGGTGCAGCTCAAAATCCTGCATAGGGTATACTAAACTAGAACCACTCTACATAAGCTACAGCGGGCCCAACATCCCTACTGTCTTCGGGGATGTGGAGAGGAAGGAACGCTGTTCCACACCCTCTGGGAGTGCCCACTCATCTCTGAATACTGGCGACAGGTGATGCGCACTATCTCACAGACACTAGAGATTTCTTTAATTCCGGAACCGCGCAAATCTATCTTGAATGTATGGGAACCAAACGATCTTTCCAGACATGGTCAAACATGGGGCACATTCGGCATAATGGTGGCAAAGAGAGATATAGCACAGAAGTGGGACGCAACAGATCTACCCACCTTAACACAATGGTGTAAGCATATGGACATGATAATGGTTACAGAGCGTACGGTGTATACGACCAGGAATAGCCCACTTAAACGGAATAAGATCTGGACCCCTTGGAATGTCTTTAGGGGGGAAATTTGCGACCCGCTGCCAGAGGAGGATACTGCCAGCTCGGATGAAGAAGGAGAAGGGGAATAGGTTGGGAAACTAGGAAACACTATTATAGACTATATGCATAGGGATAAATCGCACACACACTGTGTTTGAACTGAACGAAGAGCGACTGTATGTCTGAATCATTTTTGAAATACTGTAGCAATGATTGCCAAAGTGTATGTCTGTTTAACTGGAAATAAATAAAATGTTTTTAAAAAAAAGGCACCTGCAGAGCTGCTAGCATACTGAAAAACCATAAACTGCGCATCTATGTCCCCCACAGCTCATCATCCACCACACTGCTAAGCGGTGCATCTCGTAACACGATTATCATACATCAATGGTCATCACGCACAACATGGAAACACTTCCCAAACAGGATCACAAAACAAAGACAACACCATTCCAACTACACACCACCATAGCTTGCTTTCCTGGCTCCTTCTTAAGGCGACAGCACAGAGGTGCAGGGAGCGACCGCTGAGCCTGTAACCAGGCGAGGTCGCCCCCACACACCCCTGCTACTGCCTCCATCAGCTGTGCCCTTTGCTGCCTTCATTTTGCTGACTTCGTTTTTTCTTCGTTCTTTTACTTTAATAGCGTTTTTCCCACAGGGCGACCCAGCCGCCGTTGAGCCGCCCTCTGCCCTCCTTTCCCACCGCTGACTCCCTGTGGCCCCGCCCCCCTCCTGCCCATTCGCCACCCTGCTCCCGCCACCCAGCTGCTCCTCCTTCCCGGCTCCTTCTTATGTCGCCCCCACGTACGCGCAGCAGGCGCGCCGATTGTGCGCCGAGGGCGCGCCAAAGGCAAGCCCGTCTGCGCCCGTCCGCGCCTGGCCCGCTCCCAGCGCCAGGGCCCCTGGCCCCCGCCGATGCAAGACGACCCGACTGACATACGACGCCGCCGCCCTCAACGCACTCAATGCCGGCCGGAATCCCGCTGTTGGGGTTCAAGGGGGCCTGGTTCCTTCTGTCTAGTTCCCCGTTAGCGTTTTTTTCTTAAAAGTGCCAAGTGCATATGCGAATTTATGGACGCTCCCTAGGGCTCGCTTTAAAAGGGGGCTGCCAACAGGAAACAGGTGCTTGGTTTCTTTATTGAAGTATATAGAGCGGTCCCAGACCAACAAACACAATAGACACTTAATTTTCACACACTTAAATAAGATCTGAATCAAAAGTAATGCAGGTTGACAGTGTTTTTATTTTCACTGAACCCAGGAGAACCATATAATGGTTGTACATTCGCTTGTAGTAAACACAAAATTGAAGTGCGCCCACACACGGGGGGGGGGGAGGAGTGCAAAGTGAGGAAGGGGGTTGTTTCAATTAGTTAACATCACTAGTCTAACAAATCCATACGTACAAATACATAAGTGAAGCCATCATTAACATTGATCCCTGAATGAAAGATCAAGACAGACACATGTTAAATAAAGCATTCTACATAAGAAGCGAGACTCCTGTAGTGATTTATAATATCAATCTTGGGGTGAGGAGTTCGTATAGGTAGAAGATGGTCAACGTTTCGACCCAGAGGTGTAGGTCGTTGGATCCTTACTCGAGGGTCTTCATCAGGACGTGGGGGGGGGGTGGTGAAGGAGGAAGTGGGGCCGGGTCCTAAGTGTAATGTGAAAAGATACGTATTAATTTAAACGGTCTCAAAAGAGTCCCGACATACATGGATTAAAAAGCCCGCAGGCCAGTCACATTGGATTGCAAACCATGTGTTAGAGGAGTCAGGAAAGATTAAAAAGGAGGGTAGGTAAACTGAGGGCGGGACAACGAGAATACCTGGCAGCGCAGGTAGACAAGGCCGCAAGCCTGCTGGGCGTGTTGCGTCTCCAGGCAGGGCCCAATCCAGATTAATGATTTGAAGTATCTGAAAAAACATGTGAGACCAAATCGGTACAGTGACACCAAGCACCAATGGTAACCTGTGTTCAAGCAAGTAGGGGCAGAAACGACAAGGGCCTACCTTGTAATAAAAGGGTCAACCGTTCTTGGTAGCCCAGCGGGTGGGGTCCCTCAAATACGTTTTGGCAATTCCCAGGCTCACGTCTGAAAAAACGAGTGGGTATCAGGTATCAAAAAACATGAAGAATTGGCACGCATTGTCAGAGAGGTGAGACCGCGGGAGCAAGAACTCACCCAAGGGAGATGATCTCCGGGAGGAGCCGACTCGGCGTTTCTCCTTGTAAGTGACAGGGGCCTCCGTCGTCTGAGCGTCAAAAGTGCTTCAGACCGCCATCTGAAAAAACGAAGGAATGAGGAAAACGGATTGGCTCTACAAAGAGCAGTTTAAACAAACGCGGCTGCTTACAGGGAACTCACCCGTGTTCGGTAAGAGCGGAGCCAGCGTCAGCGCGTGTCAGCCTGGAACCAGGAAGGGTTGCCATGGCTACGCGGATCGATTATATAAACTGCTGAAGACAGACTAAGACGTGTTGCTAAGTGACCAGGTAGCGTCCAAGGAAAGACTGATACACGGAAGTTGTTACAGATAGTAGACGAAGTTAATATGATATATTAATATAGGTGCAGTCTGCAGGAATTGACACTCACGAATAAGCCCCAAATAGGCATAAGTTAGTGGTGAGCTGGATACCACAAAAAACAAAACGTTGCGCGAAACTACCCAACAAGGCGTTCAGGCGCACAGTGTCTCAAACGGGATAAATCAACTGATCAATTACACATAAACATTCTCCTAAAAATTGTGAGAAAAATTATAAGAAGAAGTTATGGGGGAAGGCCGCATTCAAGGGAAGTCATATGTGTTGATAAACCAAAATACGCGCGGACCAACCCTACATGGTAGTCAAGGCGCATATGAGTCAAGGATTTTTTACAAGAAAAATATATTAAAAGAAGAGTCCACATAACACCTTTATATCTCTAAAAATGGTCATTGGTATGAGGCACATGTGCTCAATGGTCACGGACCAACCATGCAAGGTAGTCTAGCAACCAAGGAGTCCAACAGGTCACGCTGGCAGGGATACATCTAAATTACCCAATGTGGCCCATTACAAGCATTACATAGGACGCCAAGGCGTGGACCTACCGAACACGGTAGTCAAACGCCTGGATTCAGTGGAGAAACACTCAGATTGGATTTAAGAGACAGCTGAGTCAGATGAACAGATTGATAGTTTGTCTAGGTAAAAGGGGGGACCTAATTCACAGCGTAGCCATTTGTGCGAAACTGCTTTCTGATTCATTCAGACCCATGGACACTGAATCAAAGAGACGAATCCATTTAATTTCCCTTACATTAAGGACGGGTTCGATGCTACCACCCCTAGGGCCGAGTTGGACCTGTTCCAGAATGGTCCATTTCAGACTTTCAGGAGGGTGGTTATGTGTGTTACAGTGATCGACCAAAGGGGCTCCCACCACCTTACATCTCACGCGGCTGCAGTGCTGCAGGAAACGTACCTTCGCACGTTGCTGTGTCTGACCCACATATATCTGGTCACAGGGGCATATAATGCAATACACCACATTGGTGGAGTTACAATTGGTGTGTGACTTGAGGGCAACTTGATGTTGTTTGTAGATGAATATCTTAGTCTGGATGGTCGACGGACAGGCTTTGCAGGATCCACAACGATAGTGTCCCACAATAGGAGGAAGGTTCCACATGGTTGTAATAGATGGTTCAGGTGGGCTCGATAACAAGGAGCGCACCACATGGTCTCTGATGTTCCTTGCCTTTTTGAATGCGTGGAGGGGAGGGCACTTCATATTAAGGTCCTCAGATATCAGATTCCAATACTTATTGATGGTATGTTTTATCCTGTTACTTTTGGTGGAAAAAGTTGTAACACAGATCAAGCGGTCCTCATTCTTGTTGTGTTTGACTCCTGGTTCTAGTAAGGTCTCTCTGGGGTTGAACCATGCCCTCTTCATGGCTTTCTTTGCCAAACGTCTGGGGTATCCACGTTCAAGTAGTCTGCCCATTAGGATTGAGGATTGATCCATATAGTCCTCCTTCCTGCTGCAGTTTCGGCGAATACGCAAAAACTGGCCAAAGGGGAGGTTGTCACGGAGGCCCCTAGGATGGTGACTGGAGTACAGAAGGAGCGAATTCCTCTCCGTGGGTTTCCTGAAAAGGTTGGTTTGGAGGATCTCATTCTCCACAAAGATCGTTAGATCCAGGAAATCGATGGATTTTTTATCAAATTTGATCGTGAACTTGATATCTGGTGATCTATCATTGAGCCAGTTGAAGAAGTGGGTGATATCATCCTCAGTGCCTGACCAGATGCAGATGACGTCATCTATGTATCTCATCCAAAGTTGTATTTGGGATCTGAATGGATTGGCATTGGTGAGTACAAAAGTATCTTCATACATGGACATGAAGATTATGGCCAGATCGGGAGCAAAGGCTGCCCCCATCGCCACGCCCTTGGTCTGGAGATAAAAGCAATTGCGGAAAATGAAGAAGTTCCTCATCATAGCAATCTTAAGCAATAAGATGATAAATGTAGTTGGTACTTGAACGGGGGCCTCACGTTTGTCAAGGGCAATCGACATCGCTGCCAGAGCCTCATCCTGGGGTATGCTGGTGTACAGAGATACAATGTCGCATGTTACCAGGAGGTCTCGTGTAGAGTCGAAAGGGTGATCATCGATCAAGTTGATGGTTAGAGTGGTGTCCCTTAAGTATGTGGTTGTTGCCTCGGCCAGTGGTTTTAGGAAGAAATCCACGTATCTACATAGTTCATTAAACACAACACGAGCAGAGCTGAGAAGTTGGCACTACAATCCCTAAAGGACAACACCGGAATAGTTGTGAAACCCGCGGATAAGGGTGGCGCAATTGTTATCCAGGACCAGGACAATTATACAAATGAGATCCTACGACAGCTTAACGACGGGATCAGCTACAGACGATTGGGCGGGGATCCATCTCAAAGTATAATGGCTGAGATTCAGAGGGTCACCCAAGATGGCCTCCAACAAGGGTTCCTTTCGGAACATGAATTCCAGTACTTGAATCAGAAGCACCCCCGCCTCCCCACCATCTATACCTTGCCCAAAGTTCACAAGGATCTCCAAAAACCTCCTGGACGCCCCATTGTGTCCGGTTGTGGCTCCCTGCTGGAACCACTATGTAGATACGTGGATTTCTTCCTAAAACCACTGGCCGAGGCAACAACCACATACTTAAGGGACACCACTCAAACCATCAACTTGATCGATGATCACCCTTTCGACTCTACACGAGACCTCCTGGTAACATGCGACATTGTATCTCTGTACACCAGCATACCCCAGGATGAGGCTCTGGCAGCGATGTCGATTGCCCTTGACAAACGTGAGGCCCCCGTTCAAGTACCAACTACATTTATCATCTTATTGCTTAAGATTGCTATGATGAGGAACTTCTTCATTTTCCGCAATTGCTTTTATCTCCAGACCAAGGGCGTGGCGATGGGGGCAGCCTTTGCTCCCGATCTGGCCATAATCTTCATGTCCATGTATGAAGATACTTTTGTACTCACCAATGCCAATCCATTCAGATCCCAAATACAACTTTGGATGAGATACATAGATGACGTCATCTGCATCTGGTCAGGCACTGAGGATGATATCACCCACTTCTTCAACTGGCTCAATGATAGATCACCAGATATCAAGTTCACGATCAAATTTGATAAAAAATCCATCGATTTCCTGGATCTAACGATCTTTGTGGAGAATGAGATCCTCCAAACCAACCTTTTCAGGAAACCCACGGAGAGGAATTCGCTCCTTCTGTACTCCAGTCACCATCCTAGGGGCCTCCGTGACAACCTCCCCTTTGGCCAGTTTTTGCGTATTCGCCGAAACTGCAGCAGGAAGGAGGACTATATGGATCAATCCTCAATCCTAATGGGCAGACTACTTGAACGTGGATACCCCAGACGTTTGGCAAAGAAAGCCATGAAGAGGGCATGGTTCAACCCCAGAGAGACCTTACTAGAACCAGGAGTCAAACACAACAAGAATGAGGACCGCTTGATCTGTGTTACAACTTTTTCCACCAAAAGTAACAGGATAAAACATACCATCAATAAGTATTGGAATCTGATATCTGAGGACCTTAATATGAAGTGCCCTCCCCTCCACGCATTCAAAAAGGCAAGGAACATCAGAGACCATGTGGTGCGCTCCTTGTTATCGAGCCCACCTGAACCATCTATTACAACCATGTGGAACCTTCCTCCTATTGTGGGACACTATCGTTGTGGATCCTGCAAAGCCTGTCCGTCGACCATCCAGACTAAGATATTCATCTACAAACAACATCAAGTTGCCCTCAAGTCACACACCAATTGTAACTCCACCAATGTGGTGTATTGCATTATATGCCCCTGTGACCAGATATATGTGGGTCAGACACAGCAACGTGCGAAGGTACGTTTCCTGCAGCACTGCAGCCGCGTGAGATGTAAGGTGGTGGGAGCCCCTTTGGTCGATCACTGTAACACACATAACCACCCTCCTGAAAGTCTGAAATGGACCATTCTGGAACAGGTCCAACTCGGCCCTAGGGGTGGTAGCATCGAACCCGTCCTTAATGTAAGGGAAATTAAATGGATTCGTCTCTTTGATTCAGTGTCCATGGGTCTGAATGAATCAGAAAGCAGTTTCGCACAAATGGCTACGCTGTGAATTAGGTCCCCCCTTTTACCTAGACAAACTATCAATCTGTTCATCTGACTCAGCTGTCTCTTAAATCCAATCTGAGTGTTTCTCCACTGAATCCAGGCGTTTGACTACCGTGTTCGGTAGGTCCACGCCTTGGCGTCCTATGTAATGCTTGTAATGGGCCACATTGGGTAATTTAGATGTATCCCTGCCAGCGTGACCTGTTGGACTCCTTGGTTGCTAGACTACCTTGCATGGTTGGTCCGTGACCATTGAGCACATGTGCCTCATACCAATGACCATTTTTAGAGATATAAAGGTGTTATGTGGACTCTTCTTTTAATATATTTTTCTTGTAAAAAATCCTTGACTCATATGCGCCTTGACTACCATGTAGGGTTGGTCCGCGCGTATTTTGGTTTATCAACACATATGACTTCCCTTGAATGCGGCCTTCCCCCATAACTTCTTCTTATATTTTTTCTCACAATTTTTAGGAGAATGTTTATGTGTAATTGATCAGTTGATTTATCCCGTTTGAGACACTGTGCGCCTGAACGCCTTGTTGGGTAGTTTCGCGCAACGTTTTGTTTTTTGTGGTATCCAGCTCACCACTAACTTATGCCTATTTGGGGCTTATTCGTGAGTGTCAATTCCTGCAGACTGCACCTATATTAATATATCATATTAACTTCGTCTACTATCTGTAACAACTTCCGTGTATCAGTCTTTCCTTGGACGCTACCTGGTCACTTAGCAACACATCTTAGTCTGTCTTCAGCAGTTTATATAATCGATCCGCGTAGCCATGGCAACCCTTCCTGGTTCCAGGCTGACACGCGCTGACGCTGGCTCCGCTCTTACCGAACACGGGTGAGTTCCCTGTAAGCAGCCGCGTTTGTTTAAACTGCTCTTTGTAGAGCCAATCCGTTTTCCTCATTCCTTCGTTTTTTCAGATGGCGGTCTGAAGCACTTTTGACGCTCAGACGACGGAGGCCCCTGTCACTTACAAGGAGAAACGCCGAGTCGGCTCCTCCCGGAGATCATCTCCCTTGGGTGAGTTCTTGCTCCCGCGGTCTCACCTCTCTGACAATGCGTGCCAATTCTTCATGTTTTTTGATACCTGATACCCACTCGTTTTTTCAGACGTGAGCCTGGGAATTGCCAAAACGTATTTGAGGGACCCCACCCGCTGGGCTACCAAGAACGGTTGACCCTTTTATTACAAGGTAGGCCCTTGTCGTTTCTGCCCCTACTTGCTTGAACACAGGTTACCATTGGTGCTTGGTGTCACTGTACCGATTTGGTCTCACATGTTTTTTCAGATACTTCAAATCATTATTCTGGATTGGGCCCTGCCTGGAGACGCAACACGCCTAGCAGGCTTGCGGCCTTGTCTACCTGCGCTGCCAGGTATTCTCGTTGTCCCGCCCTCAGTTTACCTACCCTCCTTTTTAATCTTTCCTGACTCCTCTAACACATGGTTTGCAATCCAATGTGACTGGCCTGCGGGCTTTTTAATCCATGTATGTCGGGACTCTTTTGAGACCGTTTAAATTAATACGTATCTTTTCACATTACACTTAGGACCCGGCCCCACTTCCTCCTTCACCACCCCCCCCCACGTCCTGATGAAGACCCTCGAGTAAGGATCCAACGTCCTACACCTCTGGGTCGAAACGTTGACCATCTTCTACCTATACGAACTCCTCACCCCAAGATTGATATTATAAATCACTACAGGAGTCTCGCTTCTTATGTAGAATGCTTTATTTAACATGTGTCTGTCTTGATCTTTCATTCAGGGATCAATGTTAATGATGGCTTCACTTATGTATTTGTACGTATGGATTTGTTAGACTAGTGATGTTAACTAATTGAAACAACCCCCTTCCTCACTTTGCACTCCTCCCCCCCCCGTGTGTGGGCGCACTTCAATTTTGTGTTTACTACAAGCGAATGTACAACCATTATATGGTTCTCCTGGGTTCAGTGAAAATAAAAACACTGTCAACCTGCATTACTTTTGATTCAGATCTTATTTAAGTGTGTGAAAATTAAGTGTCTATTGTGTTTGTTGGTCTGGGACCGCTCTATATACTTCAATCTATTACCCAGGTCCCACTGACCACATGGGTCGAACCCCTCTGTCTACAACATGGTTTCTTTATTGGTCCCTTGCCGTGTGATTCCTGTTCCTGTGGTCCTACCCTGTTTCCCTTCCTTCGAGCTCAGTTCCAGCGGTCTTTTCTAGTGCTGGGTTTTGATCCCCTTTTTCCCCTGCTCCCTTGTTTTCCTATTCCCTTGGGCTTTTCTGAACCCTTTATTGGGGACCTGTTTTTGATCTTCGGTGACGTTCTGGGATTCGCGGCTGCGTTTCCTTTGGGTTTTAACGTCCCGTTATTATCCCTTTTTGTATCCAAGCCATCTTGTTATACGCTGTGTTTGGGTGGTTTCACGAAGGAGCTGAATAACGACCGTTTTTGCGCTACCTTCGTGTTATTTTTTAGATTTCAGGTTTTTTTTGGGTGTCTTTCGTATTCCCTTGATACCATTTTTCCCCTGTCCCTTTTTGTCCTAAGAATTGTGAATTCCACCCCCTTTGTCATTCTCGGTGTTTCTCGAGGGGGCGTGGTTGGTCTGGGGTTACGCAAGAAACAACCAATACGATTGCAGTGGAAGAATTCCTGTTTCGTATCAAGCCACTCCTGTTTGTTATCAGGGGTAAGCAGGGAGGTCGGTGGTTCGTGTGTGTACTTGGCACTGGTAATAGTAGTAGGGGTGTGTTTAATCTTGTCCCCTTCTTTCATTTTAGCGGTCTCGTTTGTGTCAAGCTGTCAGCTGCCAAGAAGCCGAGGAGACGAGTTGTGTTCCCCAAGACCTTGGGTTCCCTTGTTTTGTTACCCACCTTCTCCCGGTGTCGTGTTCTCCACCATCCGTTTTGATTGCGGGTGTTGGGGGTCACGGTGAGGGTAGAGGATTGGGACGTTCTTCACTCCTGCGGTGTTGGGCCGGTCGGCAACGGAACAGAAAACCAAACCCACGAATTAACACACCGCCCGAGTGAAGAATGGTTGAGGAGGCAGCAGGGAGGGATCCCTCAGTTAAGGCTAAGCCCCCATTGATTCAACCAGCCACATTTAAATATGAGAGGAGTGGGGGCGTGAAAACAGATCCTGAACCTATGCCTTTGGGTGGGGTGCGGGGTCCCTTATCCAAGGAGGATAAGGATCGAAGGCGCTTGTTGCAATTGTGTTTGTATTGTGGGTGGGGTGGACACTTTGCTCGAGAATGTCCAGTGAAACCGTCCCGGATCCCGGAGAATAAGGCTGTGACTTTCGTGGGAAGGGATTGTGAGAGTCCTTTAGTCCATGAAAGAGGTTTTTGTAACCCATTTGACGTACAAGGGGCGGTTCAAAGAGTCCTGCATCATTTCACGGTATCGGCTTGCTTCGCTTACTCATCTTGCGGTAGAGCTTCCTTGTCGGTATTATTGGATTGTGGGGCCACAGGGAACTTTATGGACATTGGGTTGGCCGAGTCGTTGATGGTTCCCTGTGTAATGAAGAAACAACCTGAACCCGTGAGGGCTATTGACGGCACGGAGCTAACCTCTGGGTCGATGGTACGACAAACCGAACCTTTGTTGATGACATTTGATAATGGGCATTCTGAGACGGTCTGTTTCGATCTGATTGCCGCACCAGCAATTGGGGTGGTACTCGGGGTACCCTGGTTACAGGCCCATAATCCCAGAATCGATTGGGCGTGGAGGCTGGTTACGCTTGATTCGGAGTATTGTCATTCATCGTCCTTGGTTGGGCATCCGGGGGTCAATAAGACCAAAGAGCTGTGTATGCGTTGGTTTTGGTGGAAGTCTCTGGCCCATGATGTACAGGTATTTGTGGCCTCATGCCCGGTGTGTGCTGTTAGTAAGTCCTCGCACATGTCTCCGTCTGGGTTGTTGCACCCATTGCCAGTGCCTCCTTCCCCCTGGCATACGGTCAGTATGGACTTTGTGACCGATTTGCAGCTTGATTCCGGGTTTACGGCCATTTTAGTTGTTGTGGATTTATTCACAAAAATGGCTCACTTCGTTTCCTTGCCAGGGTTACCTACATCTAGAGAATTGGCTGATGTGTTTATGGCCCAAGTGATCCGACTGCATGGGGTTCCTACTGCCATCTTTGCAGATAGAGGGGCACAGTTTGTTTCACATTTTTGGACTGCCCTGTGTCGATCATTGAAGATGGAAGTACGTTTGTCAACAGCTTACCATCCACAAAGTGACGGGCAAGCAGAACGTACCAATCAAACCATGGAGCAGTATTTGCGCTGTTTGCTAACGTCACTGACGGGCAGTTGGGTACAAGCCCTTCCTGTGGCTGAGTTTGCATATATTAACAGCATGCACTCAGCTTTAGGCATGTCACCGTTTTATTGTTCAATGGGGCTCCATCCCAAGACAATTCCTATTCAGCCATCTGAGAGGGTACTAGCAGTTGATTCCCTGAGTAGGGGTTTGATTGAAATCTGGAAGAAAGCCATGAAAGTACAGGCAGATAGGCATAGACGGCCAGCTCCTCTGTATGCAGTTGGGGATAGGGTTTGGCTATCAACGAAGAATCTGAAGTTGCCAGGACCAAGAAAATTACAGCCTTGGTTTGTAGGTCCCTTTCCTGTCCAGAAGGTGGTGAATCCAGTTGCGATCAGGTTGGCTTTATCGGCTGAGTATGGTATTCATCCTGTATTTCACACCTCTTTGTTGAAGCCATACGTCACCACTTCTCAAGAGTTGCCACCTCCTCCTCCCGTTTTAATAGATGATGACGTGGAGTATGAGGTTAAAACTGTTCTGAATTCCAAGTGGATGAAGGGATGGCTGTATTACCTAATTGACTGGAAGGGTTATCCCCCAGAGGACCGTTCTTGGGTTCCGGCAAGTAGGGTTCATGCTGCCCGGTTAGTTCATCTGTTTCATCGCCTGCACCCTGGGAAGCCAAGGCCTGTAGGGAGGCTTTCGGGAGGGGGTACTGTTGGGGTTCAAGGGGGCCTGGTTCCTTCTGTCTAGTTCGCCGTTAGCGGTTTTTTCTTAAAAGTGCCAAGTGCATATGCGAATTTATGGACGCTCCCTAGGGCTCGCTTTAAAAGGGGGCTGCCAACAGGAAACAGGTGCTTGGTTTCTTTATTGGTCCCTTGCCGTGTGATTCCTGTTCCTGTGGTCCTACCCTGTTTCCCTTCCTTCGAGCTCAGTTCCAGCGGTCTTTTCTAGTGCTGGGTTTTGATCCCCTTTTTCCCCTGCTCCCTTGTTTTCCTATTCCCTTGGGCTTTTCTGAACCCTTTATTGGGGACCTGTTTTTGATCTTCGGTGACGTTCTGGGATTCGCGGCTGCGTTTCCTTTGGGTTTTAACGTCCCGTTATTATCCCTTATTGTATCCAAGCCATCTTGTTATACGCTGTGTTTGGGTGGTTTCACGAAGGAGCTGAATAACGGCCGTTTTTGCGCTACCTTCGTGTTATTTTTTAGATTTCAGTTTTTTTTTGGGTGTCTTTCGTATTCCCTTGATACCATTTTTCCCCTGTCCCTTTTTGTCCTAAGAATTGTGAATTCCACCCCCTTTGTCATTCTCGGTGTTTCCCGAGGGGGCGTGGTTGGTCTGGGGTTACGCAAGAAACAACCAGTACGATTGCAGTGGAAGAATTCCTGTTTCGTATGAAGCCACTCCCGTTTGTTATCTGGGGTAAGCAGGGAGGTCGGTGGTTCGTGTGTGTACTTGGCACTGGAAATAGTAGTAGGGGTGTGTTTAATCTTGTCCCCTTCTTTCATTTTAGCGGTCTCGTCTGTGTCAAGCTGTCAGCTGCCAAGAAGCCCGAGGAGACGAGTTGTGTTCCCCAAGACCTTGGGTTCCCTTGTTTTGTTACCCACCTTCTCCCGGTGTCGTGTTCTCCACCATCCGTTTTGATTGCGGGTGTTGGGGGTCACGGTGAGGGTAGAGGATTGGGACGTTCTTCACTCCTGTGGTGTTGGGCCGGTCGGCAACGGAACACCCGCCTGCTGCCGGGCCAACCCGAAACACATCCACGGACCTTTCACCTGCAAAACCTGCAAGTTCACCTGCCTCCGAACCTGCACCGCACCCGCCAAGCCAAACAGCAGCAGCAACCACCTGAAGTGCATCCTGCTCAACACCCGCTCCGTCCACAGACACGCCGTGGAACTCTGGAACCTCCTCGACACAACATCACCAGACATCGCCTTCCTCACGGAACCTGGATGAACGTCTCCTCAGCCCCCGACATCGCCATCGCCATCCCGGACGGGTACAAAATCATCAGGAGGGACCGCATCAACCAGACCGGAGCAGGCATCGCCATCGTCCACAAGAACACCATCCGCATCACGACCGACTCCGACGACACCCTCCCCGCCGCCGAGCACCTCCACTTCCAGATACACACCGACCCGAAGACGACGCTCAGAGGCACCCTCGTCTACAGACCCCCGGGACCACGCACACAATTCAGCAAAGACATCGCCGACTTCATCAGCCCGCACGCCCTCCCCTCCGCCGACTACATCCTCCTAGGGGACCTCAACTTCCACCTGGAGAACAACAAGGACCGCAACACCGCCGCCCTGCTGGACAACCTTGCCAACCTCGGACTCAAGCAACTGGTCAACACCCCCACCCACTACGCCGGCCACACGCTAGATCCCGTCTTGTCATCCAGCAAGCACATCACCTTCAGCCACTCCGCCAGCCTCCATTGGACCGACCACAGTTGCGTCCACTTCAGCTTCAGAAGAACCACGACCCACCACCACCCGCAACAGGTTCCTCACAGGAGCTGGAGCAAGATCACCGCCGACCAGCTCACCACCTCCCTCAGCCAGAACCCACCCGCCAGCACAACGGACCCCAACGAAGCAGCCCGCAACTTCACGCAGTGGTTGACTGCCTGCGCCGACAACCTCACACCTCTGAAGAACCCTCCCAGCAAAACCAGAAGCAAGAAGGCCTCTTGGTTCACCGACAAACTCAAGGAATCCAAGAAGACCTGCCGCACCCTCGAGAAAGCCTGGCTCCTCGACCAGACCACTGACAACATGACCGCCCTCAAACACGCCACCCGCAAGCACCACCAGCTTATCCGCACCACCAAGAAGAAATCACTGAAGGAACGACTGGACAACAGCGCCCACGACAGCAAGGAACTCTTCAGCATCGTCAAGGAGTTCTCCAACCCCAGCACCGGCAACAAGGACATCTCTCCTTCTCAAGATCTCTGCAACTCTCTCGCCTCGTTCTTCCACCGCAAGATCGCCGACATCCACAACGGCTTCGGCGCACCATCCACGCACCCAACCGTAGAACCAACGCCCCCCACCGCCACCCTCCGCACCTGGACCACGGTGACCACCGAAGACACAGCCCGCACGATGAACACCATCCACTCCGGATCTCCAACCGACCCCTGCCCCCACCACGTCTTCAACAAGGCCGACTCCACCATCGCACCTCAACTCCGGAACATCATCAACACCTCCTTCAACACCGCCACCTTCCCGGAGAGCTGGAAGCATGCCGAGCTCAGCGCCCTACTGAAGAAACCAACAGCGGACCCCACCGACCTCAAGAATTACCGCCCCATCTCGCTCCTCCCTTTTCCCGCCAAAGTCATCGAGAAGATCGTCAACAGACAGCTTGCCGCCTTCCTCGAGACGAACGGATCCCACGACCCCTCACAGTCCGGTTTCAGAGCCTACCACAGCACCGAGACCGCCCTCATCGCAGCCACCGACGACATCCGTGCGCTGCTCGACAACGGGGAAACAGCGGCACTCATCCTCCTGGACCTCTCTGCAGCGTTTGACACTGTCTGCCACCGCACCCTAGTTCAACGCCTCAACAACATCGGCATCCAAGAGAAGGCACTGGAGTGGATCATCTCATTCCTCGCCAGAAGAACACAGAGAGTCCGCCTCCCCCCGTTTCGATCCGAGGCCACCGAAGTCATCTGCGTCGTCCCGCAAGGATCATCACTCAGCCCCACCCTCTTCAACGTCTACATGAGACCACTTGCAACCATCGCACGCCAACACAACCTCAACATCATCACCTACGCCGACGACACCCAGCTGATCCTCTCCCTCACCAGAGACCCCAACATCGCCAGAACCAGCCTACACGAAGGGATGAAAGACGTCGCCGAGTGGATGAAGAACAGCCGCCTGAAACTGAACTCGGACAAGACGGAAGTCCTCATCCTGGGACCATCGCCCTCCGCCTGGGACGACTCCTGGTGGCAGCGCACCCAAGCCAACAGACCACGCACGCAACCTGGGCTTCATCCTGGACTCCTCCCTCTCGATGACCAGACAAGTCAACGCCGTCTCCTCATCATGCTTTCACACCCTTCGCATGCTCCGCAAGATTTTCCGATGGATCCCGACCGCAACCAGGAAGACGGTCACCCAGGCACTCGTCACCAGCCGACTGGACTACGGAAACACCCTCTACGCCGGAACGACAGCCAAGCTACAGAAAAGACTCCAATGCATCCAGAACGCCTCCGCCTGACTCATCCTGGACATCCCCCGACGCAGCCACATCTCCGACCACCTGAGGAACCTGCACTGGCTCCCCGTCAACAAGAGGATCACGTTCAGGCTCCTCACCCACGCACACAAGTCTCTCCACAACCTGGGCCCCAAGTACCTCAACGACCGCCTGACATTCTACACGCCCACCCGCCAGCTACGATCTACTAGCCTCGCCCTCGCCGCCGTGCCACGCATCCGAAGAGCCACCGCCAGAGGCAGATCCTTCTCCTACCTGGCGGCCAAGACATGGAACTCCCTCCCCATCCACCTACGGGTGACCCAGGACCATCTCGCCTTCAGGAGACAACTCAAGACCTGGCTGTTCGAGCAGTAACGGACCCCCTCCCCCAAGCGCCTTGAGACCCTTCCGGGTGAGTAGTGCGCTATACAAGTGTTATGATTGATTGATTGATTGGTAAGCACCTCAGTGCCAAACATAGGGGTAGTAACTGTTAATCAAGTGTGCAATACAATACTGTACAATACAATATTTATCATTTGAGCATCACCAAGATTTGTTTTGATCCTACTAAAATCTTTTTTTCATTAGACTTCAGATTTATAAAATAAAATGTGCTGCCTTTGTGCTTTTATAACTGCTGGTATTTGATGAAATATTTTATTAAAGTTCATTTACAGGTATTTACATATTTGTGACCTAGAAACAAATTGACATCCTACTGTATTTCTTTTTGCTCTCCCGCTATGCAAGACCACTGGAATTATGTGATTTTGCCACTGTGTCATTTTTTGCATAATAATGAATTTGACGCATTTGCCACATGATCCATTGTCTGCTGCATGAGTGCAATGTTACTGTCCCAAAGTTCCAATGGCCCTGTCTGAAACCCAGTGAGATTGTCAGATATTTACCTTTACCAGATGCTTTCACTTTGCAGTCAAAAACAGAAAAGTAAACAACATCCCCACGCAATTTGTCAGAAGCCGTAGCCTAACATAGAACCTGCTTTGGAACACACAGCAAATCTAACAAGATAAAATCAAAATGTAAAGGCATTTTTATTGCTCATTCACCTTTGGAACTCATGAACCTTTAAGTACTGTGCCAGCTGCCTCAGTCGTTTGGGGGATTGGGGACAAAGAAAAATATGGGCTGTAGCGACAATAATCATGTGACTTCACCTGAGAAGCTCATGATTCGGGTGTCATCAGTGGAGTAGAAACCCTCCTATTGCTTCGTGGCCCACTTGGCTGGGGAACTGGCTACCACTAAAACAATATTTCGCTATTTGTGGGCCTCGTCTGTCTGCAGAGACAATGCTCATAAATAATAATCTTAGGTAAAATCGTGACAGGGGTGTAGGCAATGGCCTGCTCAGTAAAGGAAGCAAGGAAAGAAGAACAATGGAAATAGGGGAAACACAGAGAGTGTGACAAATAGAAAATATAAGCAGGAGAGAGAAAAGTAAAGGGAAAAGTATGGATGAGGGAAAAGCAGGTAAATAGAAAGGGGAAAGAAACAATGAGAGGAGTAAGGGAGCATGGAAAAAAGGAAGGAAAGGTGACTGCTTTTAAATAAAGAAAACTTTTTAATGTAGCAGTTTCCTTAAAGGAAATGGGCTGCTTTAAAAACAGTGTCTGGGTTTTTATAAGTTTCAATGAGAGTCGGTAGTGTCCCTTGGACCACTGGCTACTCCCCCTGAACGTTTTACATCAATTCACAAATGAAAAGTGGTTTAAAGGGGATAGTAACCCTTTTTCAAGCAGTGTATCACCTCAACTTGTGGGTCTGTAACTTTTCAATGGTTTGTCACCAGAATTCTGATAGTAAACCATTGATACATATATGATCATGTGACAGTTTGGAAGGGACACACCCCACACACCCCTTCCAAGCATCATTGTCCTATAAGGTTGCTGTAGAAGACATTGCATGCCTACATAGAAGCGAAAGTCTAGCTCATGCACCACTGGTGTTACCCGCCACATGGGAGAGAAATGATGCATTAAAGGAGGCATATTTTGCGAAACAATGAATGACAAGGGGCTGGATTTGTGTAGGACACCAGGTAAGTAAGGAGGGAAAGAGTTAAAAGCGATGTTCTAAGAAAAGGGACAGAAAGGAGAAGGGGCCTATTCAAAGCATATTTTAAGGATGGTCGGAGAGAAATGTAAATGGTTAGAAATGAATGGAAAGTCATAAAAGAGGTTACAGAGAGATAAAAGGAGTAAAGAGATGAAGGCTTTGTTTAGAGAAGGCACACAGAATTACTGAAGGCAAGTGAAAAGGGGTTGGAAATGAATAACAGAGAATACCCCAATCTTTCTCTCCCTCTCCCTCTCTCTCACACTTCATCCAATCCTTGAAGCCACAATAGTGTAGCTTGCTATCCACGTGGGTAAGCACTTCAGCACTCCACATAGGTGAAGTAAGAGCTATACAAATAATACAATACCATTAGTGTCAAACCACTCATTTGAAGAGCCACCCACACACATTTATTCCATTAAGGATTTGAAACTCCCTATTCCAGTATCCTAGAACTAGTGTCGCTCTGTTACAGTGTCAATGTTTATGCTTCCTTATTCTAGCATCCATGTCTGTATCTTCCTGTCCAGTAGCAGTGGCAGTGGCCGCTCCCCGCTATGGCAGAGGAACAAGGCCACTGCGAGGCCTCAGGGTAGTCTATGCGCTATACAAATATAATTTTCATTTCATTTCATCGCCCCACTGCACAAGAGGAAAACTAAAATTATAATAACTAACGTTATCATTGGAGTTTTCCTTTGCAGTCAGTGGCTCTCTGGGCAGGGAAGGGCTGGGAACAACAGGGGGGGGAGTGCTTTGTCCTCCTTAAGTGGAAATGTCTGCTTGACCGGCCATCTTGGCCCAGCCAAACAGTCATGCGCACTTTGCATCTTCCCCACTAAGCTGCATTACGCAGCCTGGTGAGGAACATGCAAAGCCTGCAAGCCCCTGTCTGAGTGCCGATCACGGAGCTCAGACCAATCACAACGCTACATTGCAGCATTGTGATTGGCTGAGGGGAGCCTGGTTGGGTGCTTCCTGCTGCCCCCGAGACTGCAGGAAGATTAAGAGGACATAGAATGAAGGAGATGTGGCGGACGGCCTTTTGAGGTGAGTGTTTATTTCTTTATTTTATCTTCATTGTTGTCCCTTATCTCCCCTGCCCCCTCTGTCCCACCACCCAAATCTGGAAGCAGCCACTTAGGGTCAATGGTTGGTGTCCCTGTCTAACTATTAGTGTGTTTCTAACTTCCACATTACCATTGTTTGTGTGTCTATGTTGCAGTATCTTCATTTCTCAGTGTTACGATGTTAGTGTTCTATTTCCCCACTGTGAGTGTTTGTGTCTCTCTGTCCCACTGTTGGTCTGTTTTGCACTGTTCCAGTATCAGTGGTATAGTTTTTCTGCCCTACTGTCGGTCAGGTTTTTACTGTTCCAGTGTCAATGCTTGATCTCCCTGCCCCACTGTTGGTCAGCTTTTCACTGTTCCAAGAAGGCCAACTGGTTCACCACGGAGCTCCGAGAATCCAAGCGCTCCTGCCGATGCCTAGAGAAGAAGTGCAGAAACAGCAAAACCCTGGAAGCATGCTCCGCCTACAAAACAGCCATCACAGCACTCCACCAACTCATCAATTCAACAAAGAAAAACGTCATACAAGACAGAATCCTCTCTAATGCCCACAACTCCAACGAACTCTTCGCATTTATACAAGAATTTGCCAAACCCAACAGCGAAACAACCGATGTCGCCCCATCCCAAGACCTCTGCAACAAACTCAGCTCCTTCTTTCACCTCAAGATCAAGATGCATGTAGACAACTTCGACGACCAAGACCACTGCACCGCCCCAATCTCAACTCCCACCCCTAACGTCGCCATCCAACAGACCCTTCTCACCTGGACCCATCTCACCACAGAAGACACCTGAAAGACAATGAAGAGCATCCACTCAAGAGCACCTTCTGGCCCCTGCCTACCTCATATCTTTCACAGGGCCGCTGCTGCCATCGCACCCGAGCTATGCCGAACTATCAACTGCTCCTTTGAGACAGCCACATTCCCCGCAACTGGAAGCGCACCAAGTCAACCCCCTCCTAAAGAAGCCCTCTGCAGACCCAATGGCCCTCAAGAACTTCAGGCCCATCTCACTGCTTCCTTTGCTAGACATCTCTCAATCAGAATTCTGCAGCAACCACAACACAGAGACTGCTCTCCTCTCTGCCACCGACGACATTCACACCCTCCTTGAACACCATATGGCAGCCCTCATCCTCCTGGACCTATCAGCAGCCTTTGACACGTCTCCCACTGCACACTAGCCACCAGGCTCCACAACGACGGCATCCAAGAAAATGTCTAAGACTGGATACGATCATTAATCTCAGACAGAGCACAAAGAATAAGATTCCCACCCTTCCTCTCAGAACCAAGAGAGATCAGATGCAGAGTACCCAGGGATCCTCCCTCAGCCCCACACTCTTCAACGTCTTCATGGCCCCCCTTGCAACCATTGTTAGAAACCATGGGTTCAACATCGTCTCCTACTCCGATGACACCCAGCTCATTATCTCCCTCACCAACGAACCCAACATCACCAGGCACAACTTCCAAGAAGGGATGAAAGCCGTCGCAACCTGGATGAGGAACAGCTGCCTAAAGCACAACTCGGAGAAAACAGAAGTCCTTATCCTCAGCTCCACCCCCTGCATGGGACGACACCTGGCGGCCTCCTGCCCTCAGAAACCCACCCACCCCAGCGGCCTATGCACGTAACCTCGGCATCATACTCCACTCATCACTAACCATGAATCGCCAGATGAACACAATATTCTCTGCATGCTTCAACACCCTCTGCATATTCCGCAAGACGTTCAAGAGGATCCCCTCTGACTCCAGGAACACCGTCACTCAGGCACTCATTACCAGCAGACTGGACTATGGCAACTCCCTCAATGCCAGAATCAACAAAAACCTCCTTCACCAAACTCCAGACCGTTGCAGCCAGATTTATCATCGATATCCCACAGCAGAACCACATCACTCAACACCTCTGTGACCTTCAATGACTCACCATCGAAAGAAGAATAACGTTCAAGCTGCTCACACACACCTACAAGGCCCTCCACAACACCAGACTTCAATACCTCAACAACCGAATCTCCTTTGACACCCCCAAGAAAAACCTCCACTCAGCAGACCTCTCCCTAGCTACCGTCCCATATTTTTACAGGACCAGAGCAGGTGGAAGATCCTTCACACACCTTGCAGCCAAGACCTGGAACGAACTCTCCCTTGACCTACGAAGGAGCCACACACTGCACCAATTCAGGAAGTACCTCAAGACCTAGCTCTTTCAATGACCCCAACAGAGCTGCCCCCAGCGCCTTGAGACCCTCACGGGAGAGTAGCATGCTTCACAAACCCTGAATGATTGATTGCATGTTTGTCTCTCTGCCCCATTGTCGGTCTATTTCTCACTGCCCCAGTGTCAGTGGTTTGGCCTCTCTTCCCCTTTGTTGGTCTGTTTCTCACGGTTCCAGTGTCAGCGTTTTGTGTCCCTTTCTCAGTGACTCCCTTTCTAAGTGTCAGGGGGTTAGTATTCTCCTTCCCCAGTGTGAGCATTTGTGACTCTGATCCAGAATCCATGTTCCAGTATCTCAGTCCCAGAGTCAATGATGTTGGTTTTAGTCCTGGTGTTGCTGTGGGTGTGTTATAGGCAGGACCACAGGAAGAAGGCAATTCTGCAGCTGCTGATTTGTTTTGCATAGCAACGGATTTGCTACCTAATGCATAATGCGCTGCATAATGTGCAATGTTTAACCCCTCAAAAAACTTGATAATAACTCCTACTGATTAAACATTCCTAAAAATGTTGTGAAATGTGTTTGTGCATAGTAGAGACCCTTCTCAAAGGTTAACTGCTTATCTTTCAGTTGCTTATTTCTGCATTTAGTTGTTAAAGAAGTACTAATGAGGGGAGATATTTTCCACATGTTATTACCATTATTTAAAAAAAATACAAAATAAATGACACTATCAAAAAATGTGCTGCATTATGCCACATAATTTGCTTTTTCTTGCTGCATAATTTAGTCAACTCTGCCACATAATTTGGCGCTCGCCTACTACATGATTCCAGTGGCCTTGGAAAAGATGCTGAGGTTCATGTTGGTGCTGATGCTGAATAATCTGCTTGTGCATGTGACAATGCTAGTTTCGCATAGGTAATGCAGACACTTAAATATGTAAATTAATTTCACCATGTGAGGATAGGGGGCAAGGACTTGTAGGGACATGGCCTGTGCTGACACTACTTAAGAGGTACTCAGCCCTCCACCAAGCCCACCACCCTCTTTGCCCCCCCCTCCAACAACAAAAAACATTGGCTGCTTACTGCCTCCAACGACCAGCTGGAAAGACACTTTGTGCAGTTATTTCTAACTCGTCTTTCCTCCCCTGTGTGATTTTGGTTTCTCATTGTGTGACCGTATGAAGGGAGCTGAAATCATGTGACACGCGATGGCATCATGTGAGTTAGCAGGTCTAGGGATATGGAGATCGATTGGTGTATCCTGGTCTTGAGTGGGGGGTGGTTGCATGGCCGGTTCTACGATTTTTTGGGCCCCGGGCAAAGGGGAAAATGTGAGGCCCCTCTATTTTACATAAGTGACACCTTCAGTGCTCCAGAAGCTGCTTTGTGCAGACTCCTCCTGTGTCGCAGCTCTCCTCCCTGCCACCTACAAACACCTCTATTACAGCTCATATTGGGCTGAAGGTGTGAGACTAGCTTGGGGGCCGAGCATTAAAACTGTTCGGACGGTAAAATGCTGACAATGGGTGTCCTGCAGTGTCTCTCAATGGGCAGCCAAGCAGGAGGCCTAATTGCAGGACAAAATGGGTCTCCTTGCAACTGGCACAAGATGAAGTGTCCCACTCTCGCAGGCCTCCCCACACCAACCCTGAGAGGGCCAAGGAGGGGGCCCCCTCCTGTAAACTCAATTGCAAACAGACAACTTTCTTCAGTGGGATCGGCAGGGGCACAAGAGGTTTGGCGGTGTGTTGCACTGGTGCGGGTCCCATGCTGGTGGGCTGAGTGTGAGGTCCTGGGCAGCTGCCCACATTGCCCATGCCTAGCGCTCAGGCCGGACTGGGAACCGAAACCGGCCCTGGCAAACTGCTCGGTTGGCCCCCCCTGCTGTGAGGAGGGTGCATTTGGGCTGTTTGCAAGGGCTGGTTTCGGCTGATTTTGTTACAGAGGGGCAATATTACCAACCCCCGGTAACAAAAACGGCCCCCCAGGGGCCTAAAAGCACCCCCCACCCTGGCGGCCCACTGGGGAACCGCCCGGTGCCCACTAAGGCCTGTCCGGCCCTGCTATAGCCGGCCCTGGGTGATGGGTAGGAGGTCTTTGCCCGTCCATGGGTTTAGTCACGTGCCCATTGTTTCCCAAAATACAAAGAGAGGGTCCTGGATACCTGAATCAGGGAAATGGCAGACTTAATGGAGCTAGTGAGCACCACCAGCCACTAAAATTTGTGTATATGTGTTCACAGATCTAGGACTGAGACAAGTCATAAATCCAGTGTCCTGGGTTTTCTCTTACTTTTGTAGTATATTTATAACTTTAATTCCCGGAGAATTCCAGGAGTACTGCTGTAAATCTATAACAGTCGGATTTTCCGTAGGGTGGAACATACACGAGTTAATGGTGCAGATATGTGCATTTGAACATACAAACCAATGTATTTGTATTCTCCACTTGGACAAAAAAAATCCTGGGAGAAAACAACAAGGTAAAAAAAACACATTTAAACAATTGAATTAAAAATAAAATCTGGGGGTGCTTATTGTGTTGTTTAACTACGACACCAGCTACTGGCTTTTTCTGTCCCTGCATCGAATGCTCTCAGACAAAGGCCTGCTTTACATGTTTCAAGTAAATCCTGAATCAGCCAGTAACTTCCAGTGGGAGCAAAGGTTGTGCGGGAAAACCTGCACAGTCGACTTTTCCCCATAAAAACACTTAGCTGGTAAAATCAGGCAAAATGTACCTGGGGGAGGGGAAGTTGTGGAAGCCGGTGAAACCATACAGAAATCTGTGCGCAAGCACCCATCTTTTCAGGTCTGACCCATTCATGATCAGGGTAAAAAATATCATAATGGTGCGGTAATTCGGGGCCCGGTAATTATCGCATCCCGTGGTATCAGGACCGTGTCATAAAGGCGGTTTCCTCGCACTTGTAATTAGCGTTAAGTGTTATTATTTGTGCCAGGACCGCGAAAGCGTATGCAGCACCACAGGCAGCATCAGGGCGCAGGGTACCGAAAACGAGAAGAAACGTGTATGTTGTGGTAGCTGATTGGCTGAGAGGAAAGGGCAGTGATTGGGCCAAGGTGATGGCGACCCTCCAGCGCACAGGCCCCCTGACTCCACCCTGAAGATTGCCCGCCCTGACTATGAGGCACAGACCCCAAGAAGATGACAGGTATGGAGGACGGTTTCTCCTCACCTTCATCATTGTGACTCTCAAGCAGCCACTGCTTTTCCTCGAAGTCATTTAATCAAACTCCTCACATCGCGCTCAGCATCAGAGAAGGTGGAAAGGCAAAATTAATATGCAAATCTGCTGGGCGCCTGCTCGGAAGAGATAGGAAGGAGGTCACCCAAGCTGCAAGGACCGTAGCGACGAGCCGCACGCGCGCGAAACCCAGGCTTTGATTGAAGGGGCTGCAGGCTTCCCCCCCCCCCGCCACCACGTGCGCCTTCACACCGCCGGGGACGCGCGCCCCCTGCCTTTCCTCATCGTCGCAGTGTAAAGGGAAAGATTCCTGGGACCTGGTTTAGGGTTTACCATCATTGATGGAAGTTTCTCCTCGCAACACCGGAGACAGAGACTGTAATACACTTGTTATACAAGTGACAGGGTAGCGGCCCTTCCACAAAACTCTAAATAGGACGTGTGTAGACATCAATGTGGCCGAAATTCTGCAGGCCATGAGGTGTACCAGCAAAATATTACTGATATAGGAACATCATGAAACAGCCTCTTACAGGTGCACGCAGCCTCTTTTTCAATACCCCTTTCATCAGACATATCGCTTTCTCCAAGTTGGCTCATGCACAGACGCCAAGTCCTAGTGGCTGGGTAGTTGACTTTTACACTTGACCTTTACACCTGACCTTTGCACCTGTACTCTTGCCTTCCAAGCAGTGGCGGCCTTAGGCATGTGCAAGCTGTGCACCTGCACAGGGCCACCAAACCCCAGGGCCCTCCACGCCAATATATATCCTTAATATAATAATCCTCTGAGGATGGATACATATTTGTGTGGTGGCACCTGGCAGTGATTTGGCAGCCTCCGGCTCTGTTCCACTTCCTAATAACCTGACCACCCCCTCCTGAGCTCTGGGGGGCTCTGCCCCACCCGGACACCCTCTTCCGGGGCCCCCTACGTAAGCTCCCTGCCCGAGGTCGCCACGAGCCTAGAGCCGCCCCAGTTCCAATCCAAACAATGCTTCTTGGCCAACAAGTCTAATGAATATCGCTACATAAACCACCCCCTGCCACACATGAAAAATGTATGAAATGTAACAAACTGCAGTGTGAACTGTTTAATGCTATCCAAGTTGTTTGCATAGACCCAACCTTACCCATCACATCCTGAGTGAGCGTGATCTTGACCCTTTCCACCCAAGTCGAAATTGGATGGGGCACGAAAGTTTCCACATTGAGGAGATATGTAGCAGAAAGTAAATATTACGGTTCAATGGATAGGAGTTGTGGAGGAGAGCTGACGGCCAAGGACTTTCATCTGTTGCCCCATTGGCACTGATGAAAGTTCTGATATACTATCCGGTCCATGATCAATAATTTCATGACAAGCAGGTGTCAGGTTGACTTCTCCCTACACACGCAAGGCACCACTCACTTACACAGCAATGAATGTGAAGGGCAACAGAATAAACCCAGGAAAACTGGCTGCTTTCATGTGTTTATCTGGTAAATTAAATATCTTAGTTTTTCCGCTACTTTGCTTGATTTTCTGCTCCTTTCCGGCAGGTTTTTGTGCAATATCCACGAGATTCTAGGTGGAATTTGCACTGTATATTAGACATATTTTCCATCTATTTCTTTCAGTGGTTCTACCACTAATTCATAGAACATAGAACTAATAGGTGGGCAAAAGTTTTCGGGTATATCTTCTTCCAATTTCTGGAGTCCCTTAATCAATGGGCATTTTACTTCTGGTGCAAACAGAAATTGTGCCAAAAACCTGACCCAGTGTTGCACGCTTCGCGTTTGCTGTCAGATACAAATAAATATGGTTCACGGGCAGTAGGCACATTTAAAATTGCTAAATACTTAAAGAATCCTAAGAGAAGGATATAGGTGGCAACGGAAAGTGACCAGGTTTACTGATGAGCCACTCGAACTGCTAATTCTTGGAACTGCCCAGATGGGCCATTATCAACACTCTGCACTCTATCAGGAGTGGGAACTGGGGGGTGCACTTTGATTGGACATGGGCTCGATATCCTACAATCCAGATGTGTGGGACAGGCCAGGATGTGCTTCAGACCGGGACATGATGAGGGGTCTGCAAAATTCATGTAATTTGCTTTTCTATAGATACTCAAAATTTCGGAAGACCCCCGTCACCCGCCCCTACTATCTATGAGCTCGCGCAGGCTAACGTAGCACAGACGGGGTTGTCTCCTTTGGCAAGTTTAGCCGATCTATTTTTAAAAAGTGTAGTTTAAGAGTTTGTTCACTGCTTGGAGAGTTTGGAGTAGGGTTTGTAAATAAATGAAGATCAAATGTTATAATAGGTATACCCTGTGTGGCGATCCCCGCTTTTCCTGATCCACTTCTATGATGTAATAGGTATGCAGGGGGAACACTCTGGTCTCATTAAGATAGGGGTCTGTACACGGCTGATCAATTATGCCAATTTAAGGAATTACGACAAGATTTTGGAAAAGCTGCAACCTCCCTCTTTAAATACTTGCAGGCAAAGGAATTTCTGAGTGAACTCAGGGCAGGCACATTTTTCTTGGAAAGATTTCGCCTATTTGATGCAATAAACCGGGCAGACTGCAGGACGGACAAGTGTATTACAATGGATACAACCGCAGACGACCTTGAGAAGATCGAAGCCAACAAGGAAGCTAGGGGAGGCAGATACATATTTTTATATGTCAATTGGACTAGGATTCTAATCTGAGATATGTGTCAGTCCACTCAAGTTGCTTCTCGGATATGATCATTGTTGTGAGCCAGACTTGACTTAGACATATCTTATAACAGTAGCAGTAGCTCGACTGTTAATCGCAAGAGTGAAGGAATCCAGAGCCTCCTATGATTCAGGCATGGATGGGACAACTAATGGGCATATATGTTCAAGAAAGAGCCTTACATAAATGTGTTATACTTAACATTAGCTTGGGTGACTTCCCTGCTGCTCAGCTAGTGTGAGTCTTGGCATGCCTGATGTCATCATAGAATCTTGGGTGCCTGGCTGGTGTGTGGAGTGGCAGTTTATGGCAGGCAGGCTGTGTGGCAGGGAGGCCACTCCTAGTGGGGTTATTGTCATCTTAACTCTTTTACTTGAAACTGGAACTTGGAACTAAACTTTATTAAATCCAGCATGTTTAATACCTGGCTCTAGGACTTCTTTAATTACAACAAAATGCAAGGGTCGAGGGGCTAAGAGGTGGGGTAAAGAGTGTGGTTCCCCATGATTAATTGTGTTACTTGTTGTCTAGGATATGAGGATTGGTTAACCCTCGATTCCTAATTGAGATGGTGATAGCCGATTAGTTTCTGATGAGCAGGGGAATCAGATTTGTAGGAGGAGGGGCTGCTCTTGATATTCTAGTGGGGATGAGCCCCACATTAGTGGAATGTCCAGCTCCTTGCTTAAGACCTCCAATGACTCTGCGAATCGGGAGGTCAATGGTTTATTAGCGCTCTCCGATGTATTATGAATGTATTTATTATTCTAACGGGAATTTGCTTTTCTGAAATCAATTAAATGTAATGATTATACTTTTTGTACGCTGTTCATACAATGTTGAAATGAATTACGTTTGTATGTTCTGTTCTCTCTGGGAAATAAAAGAATTAAAAAAAAAACTGCTAATGCCTGGAACTTTCCAGATGGGGCATTACTTACACGCTGCACTCTATCAGGGGTGGGACTTGGGGGATGCACTTTGATTGGACCTGTGCCCGAAACCCTACAGTCCAAGGGCCAGATTTAATAACATTGTATTTTGCGAGTCCCTAATAGCAAATGTTACCCATTCGCTATTAGGGACTCGCAGAATGCAATGTATGTAGGATTCGCAAATAAAATTGCGAATCCTACGCATTTCTTATTTACCCAATAGGTACTCGCAAATTGTGCATGCAATTTCAAGGGTGCCAAAAGAAATATGCATGTGAGCACATACATGTCCTAAGGGCCTGTATGTGCGCCACATGGCACTTAGAAAAATGCAAAAATTAGCATTTTTCTAAGTATTTGCCATTTACCACCAACTTGAAGTTGGCGGTAAATTGCAAAACCTTAAAGCAGGGTCGCAATTTGAAAAGCGCTTCCTGCATTGCATTTAGGGAATCGCAAATTGCGATTCTCTAAATGCCTTTGCAAAATTGATATTTACAAAAATTGTGACTCCCTATTTTGCGTATGCCTTTTGAGATGATACATCCCAAAAGGCTTTTTCCCGTCCGCAAACGGGCCTAGTCTGCGAATCGGCCCATTTGCAAATGGGAAAGCGCTTGATACATCTGGCCCCAAATGAATGGGACGGGCTAAGACGTGCTGCAGACTGGGACATAATGAGGGGTCTGCAAAATTAATGTAATATGCTTTTATATAATGACTCAAAATTTCTGAAGAATTATGCAAAAAAATGCATAATTACACAAAATGCTAGGTTGGAATTTTGTGCTTTATTTTAGCGTGCAATGTGTCCAAACATTCAGTTTGGACACAAAAGTGTATTATGTGCTAAGCGCTAAAAAAAAGTGCAAAAAACATAAACAGCAGCTATTCGCGTTAAGTTAATTCACAGGTTGTTCCCATGCACCGACGCAAAACATTTGTGTGAATGACACATAATTGCCCTATATGAAGCAAGAGTGTAATTTTGTGAATTTCCTATTTATTTGAGGATTTCGAGTACTGTATTTTTTTCTTCCCAAGCCTGGGATGCCTGAAATGGCAGTCAAAGTTATGACAGAAGAAAAAAATGCCCTGTTCACAATGGGAGAAAACACTCCAGGCCTAATTCTGACCTTTTAGCAGAGCGTTTCACCGTTGCGACACCGCCCTGCCAAAGGTCACCACAGCCCAGCAGATTACTACTTTACAGTGATCTGGCGGGCGGCATGGCGGTTGCCCCTGCGGTGGCCGTTAAATGTCGGCGATGACTTTTATAAAGGCACCGCATGCACACAGGGGGGGCACATGGTATGCCCTTCTTGTGTGTATCCACATATGTTTGAAGCACAGGAGGCCCCGTTTGTTTCCTCTCTGCCAGGCATTTCATGGCGGTGCAACCACCATGAAAATCCTGGCAGAGAGGAAACTCGTAATATTTTGCCAAGCATATTGTAGCCTCTGACCGCAGCCCTACGTTAAGGACCGACAGTTCCCTGGCAGAGCCAGCAGTCCTAGGGCAGTCCAACTGCCCGAGTCGTAATCGAGCGGTCAGACCACAGGTGAAGGAGTGGCTGGATCCACCACCACCGCGCCAACAGGAGTCTGGCGGTCCGAGGACCGCCAGACTCATAATATGGCCCTCAGTGTTTCAAGGATATTTATTTTTTTGTTTTTCACAATAAGACCCACTTTAGAACTTTGTCTTTAACAAACACAAAATGAGTACCCACAGTTCTTGGATACCACTATTACATGGCAAGTCAGTCGGCATTCTGCCTGTTTGCTGAAAGTGCTCCTGTTGTGTCACTGGGACCACTTTTGGTGAAAATCCACAGCTGTCCTTTGGGGATCTTTAAATATAGTGGGTGGGATGCTCTGGGGCTAGAAAATGCAAAGCTGTCACACCCCAGAAATTTGACACTCAGGTTGAAATGCAGACATAAATGAATAGGACAAGTCAGAAGAATCAGAAGGCAGGTTGTGCTCCAAGGATTGAGACATTTTCCTGTTTCCTCCTTGAGCTGTCTGAACAGCCTTAAGTGATTGTGTGGTCCACTGCTCAGCCTTTGACCTTTCAGTGTGTGGCATGTGAGTAGACCATGGGGCTTTCGTCTAAATTATAACTAGGGCTCCCTGTTTTACAATATCTTTTTTTTAAAAATTTATGTCTATATGTATTTATTTTTATGTTTTGCTCGTTTTTCGGTATTCATCCTTTTTGATTTTGCATATTTCCACATTTATTTAACTGATCATATACTCACATTTGAATTCAGAACATATTTTATCTATGTACAATACAATATGCTCATCTGACTATATTTGCATTGTAGAACAGCGTAAACAGCTGTATATCTGTACTAATTTAGACTTCATAAGGAAATCATTATTTTTTTTTAACCTCCCTACCTGTCAATCTGCACACCTACTGACCTTGTGTTTGTGTTTGACAGTTATCAAAATAAATACAGACCAGAAAATAGATAGTTTTCTGTCTGTATTTATCTGTAAAAACGGAAAAGTGTGAGCCCTAATTCTGACTTGAGGTTTGCTGCTGCCACCGCTTCACTTCCTGCCTCTCATTGTCTTTCTGGTCTGTCCACATTGTTCTGTCGCTTCGCTTCCTGCCTCTCATTGTCTTTCGGGTCTGTTCCCATTGTTCTGTCGGTAACCCCTCTGGACAATTTTCTCATTGACTTATATTCATTGACGGATAGACTCCTACCTCTCCATGAGCTCTTCTCCAGCCAGAACCTCATTAGGAACCTGAACCTAAATCATAGAGGGGGACGTGCTCTCCAGTCACCATCTGTGTGGGGTTGAATGGCGGAACAACGCAAGAAAATACTCTGCATGCCTTTACCACGCATTTTTTACCCCGCATTTTTTTAGGTTTTGTATATTCTTTTACATCATATGCCTTTACCATGCATTGTTTATATATATATAAAACTTAAGGTAAGTTTGGGGGAGAGGGAGTTCTACCACCACAAATACATGGTATATATATATATATGTAGGACCCCCACACCCCCGAACGTACCTTAAATGCGTGGTAAAGGCATACGTTCTAAAAACATGCGTGGTAAAAATGCATGGTAAAGGTACAACGTGGTAAAAACCTCATTGTAACGGCTGTTTCTCTCTGTGTTGATGGCAGCAGTTGTTATCGCATTATCCGGGGAGGTCCACTAACTTCTGCCTGGTGATTTGTGACTACATTGCACCTAAAGCCACTATACTGGGTGATATTAAAAGGACGCTTGCTCACTGATTCCACAAATCACAGCTTTTAAAATTGGTTAGTACAAGCAACATCATACGGACAAAGTCCACGAGGGTGAAACGCACTTAGTGCTTTTTTGTCTAGGGTGGACTGTATCTCAGAATATCCTCAACAAAATTATTATGTAACGCAATATCAATATTGCACTGTTGGTTGTAGATTTTCTGTAAACGACATTAGGGTGATATTTTTGTAATCAATATTTAGGATATTATTTTTTTGTCAAATTAAATTTAGGCAGCGATATTCTGGTACCATACCTTTGGATGCTCATGCAAAGAGAATCCCATGTTTTTAGTCCCAGCTGCCCCTTTTACAAGCCAGTGCATTCTAGGAGCTTTAGTTCTATTTTGAATCTTTTGAATCACCTGTACTGACGCACCCGATAAGTATGAATTTTAAAAGGAAAACTAAGGACTAAAAAAGTTGTACCTAGGTCTGGACAGAATCTAAATTGCACAATTGAAATTAACTAATTTAGTATTACATTAAATTCACTACATTTCTCAAAATGTTGCATTAGGCAGTTTTGAATACCTGTTTGGTGGTCTGTGAACATGGCGTCGGAGGATTTCGTGTATTGGAGGCCATTTGCCTGCTCAGCGAGGCTGGGCGAATGGACCTCCTTGTGGGCCCCCATGGTGGGGGGCGGCCGGTGCGGAGCGCGTCGGCGGGGGTAGCGGCGTCCGTTCTGACCTGCGCGCCGCCTCGGAAGATGTCCAAAAGTCAGGTAAGGCCCCCCGGGCTTGTGGAGGGGCCAGACGGGTCTCTGGTGGGGGGGACAGGGGGTGGTTGTGGGGCGGGGGGCCGGGATTGGCCGCTGCGGAGGGGGCGCTCTGGGGTTGGTGCTGGGGCAGGCGGTGGTCATTTGTGACCACCCCACTGCCTCGGGGGCGGTCACGGAAGTGCGGGGGGGAGGTCCCGGGCAGAGGCTGTTCCTCCGCCCGGGACTTCGGGGATGAGCGATGTGGGGCTTGGGCGCCGGTCCGGGCGCAAACGCCGGGGAGGCGTGAGGAGCGCCTCCCCAGTGGTGGTGCCAGAGGTGGATTTGAGAGGCGGTGGGAAGGCGAAGCGGGGCCCCCAGGGAGCGGAGCGCTTCAACAGGGCGGTCCCCAGGGTCCCTCGGGGATGTGGCTATACTCGCGCGGGAGGGGGTCTGACGAAGGGGGTGCGGGGGTTGTGGGGCTGTCGTGGAGTGACGACGAGGAGGAGGTGGTAGGGCGGACGGGGGATAAGGGGGGGACATGGAGTGGGGGGGAGGCAGGGTGGGTCGGGGTCAAGTGGAGTGAGGGACCCAGCACACCAGTCCGGCCATTTTCATTGCAGGTGAAAGAGCGCCGAGGAGTTCCCGGATTGGCAGGGCTGAGGGCGGCTCAGTGGCGCCAAGGAGAAGGGAGGGTGGAGCCTCCCGCGGCAAACCTGGTACCGGCGGGGATCCCGTCGCGGCCGGCATAAGAAGGCCCGAGGCGGGCTCGCCGACCCCATCACCTACGGGGCACCAGCGGCCTGCGGAGTCTCAGCACTGGAGGAGCGGCATGCGTTTTTCGCTTAATGTGTCCGGCAGGGGGCAGTCGGCTCCGCCGACGGATCGGGGGTGTGGAGCTGGTGTTGTGCAAGTGGTAGAGGATGAGGATAGCCTGGAAGAAGGTGAGTTGAGGGATGGCGAGGGGGGTGCAATAATGTTGTCAATAGTGTTTTGCAGAGGTCACGGGGCCAGAGGGAGCGGACGGCCGGGACATCTCGTTGGAAGCCGAGAGTGGCATTGACGGAAAGGCGTCCCGGAGGTCGGACGGTGGATGCATTGGTGACAGGTACGGGTGAGGCAGCGGGGGTGCGTTTGGTGTCTGTGGGGGTGGGGGGAGGGGGAGGTGGGGGGTGTGTGGCTGCGCAAAGGAAAGCATGTGATGGACAAAGGGGTGGGGCCGGATGCTGCGCTCCAAGAGCCGCTGGGCGTAGGTGCGCCGGAGGGGGGCAAAAGGGGCGACCGGGGCTTCGGGCGCGGTGGGCGATGCGGGCACGGTCGGGGCAGACGGCACTAAGCTAGAGAGTAAAGAGCTAAAAATAACGAAGCTCCAGTATATGGGGGTCACCAAGCCACTGGGGGCGCACTTGACCCGGAGGCGAAATGGGGCGAACTGGATACGGACCTTTGGCAACACACGATGAGGTTGGCGAGGTCCGGGAAGACGATTTTTATGGCGAGCGGACTGCCTATCATTTACCAGCCCTTTCAGGGCCACCCCACCCGAGGAGGGGTGGGGGCAGGCGCGAAAGGCCAGTCCGGCGCGGCAAGGGTTTGTGTACAAGGGAGCACTGCCGGTTCCGGCATGAGTGTTCCGGCTGTATTGACACCCCCTGGTCAGGTGCTGGGACGCGGCGGGCACATCACGAGGGGGGCAGCGAGGGGCAGCCAGCGAATACACAGCCATCGGCAGGAGCAAGCAGAAGTGATAAGGGTCCTGGGTCCAAGGGCTCTTACGCCGGTTAGGGTAGACCGGCTAGTGGCGGCCCTACGCGATTACCCTGACACGGGGGCCGTCGAACATTTGCGGGTAGGGTTCCAGGACGGGTTTTGCTTGGGGTACGAGGGCCCCAGGCGGCGAAGGTGGGCCGACAACTTGAAGTCCGCCAGGGAACACCCTGAAGTGGTGCGGAGCAAACTGGAGAAGGAGGGCCGCAATGCGGGTCCTTTTGAGGATTGGCCGTTAGAGGAGCTCATTGTTTCCCGATGGGGTCATCCCAAGAAAGAGAGAGGACAGTTTTGGCTGATACAGCACTTATCCTGGCCCGAAGGGGCCTCAGTGAACGATTTCATTGACGAACGGGAGACTACGGTCTCATATTCCTCCGTTGATGCGGACTTGGCCTTGGTGGTGGCGGCGGGCGCAACGGCGAGGATGGCAAAGTGCGACATTAAGTTGGCTTTCCGGCTGCTCCCAGTCCATCCAGATAATTGGGCCTTACTGGGAATTCAGTTTGACGGCCGCTGGTCCGTGGACAAAGCTTTGCCGATGGGCTGCTCCATGTCATGCACACTTTTAGAATGTTTCAGTACGTTCCTTCAGTGGCTGTTTACGGCACAGACAGGTCACCAAGGAGTTACCCACTACTTGGATGACTTCTTTCTTGTCGGCTCCCCCGGTTCTGCGGACTGCCAGGAGGCGCTGGACAGGTTCAAAGAGCTCATGGGGGAGCTGGGAGTGCCGCTGGCACAGGAAAAAACAGTGGGGCCAAACACGGCGCTGTCCTTTTTAGGGATCAAACTGGACTCGGTGGCAATGGAGGCCCGGTTACCAGCAGACAAAAAACAGCACATGCTGGAGTTGCTAGAAGGAATGTTGGCACGACCAAAGGTGACGATTGTGGAAATCAAGTGTTGCTGGGCCACCTCAATTTCACGTGCAGAGTGGTGCGAGTGGGAAGGACTTTTTGTAAGAGGTTGGCCACGGCCCTGGCAGGACGGCACCCGCCGCATCACCACGTCCGGCTCCCGGAGGGGGTCAAAGAGGATTTGCGGTTGTGGCATTTTTTCATGCAGCATTTCAATGGAATTCCCATGCAGTTGGAGGAGGCGCTGGTGTGGGACGTGCATAACTTCTCAGACGCAGCGGGCAGCAACAGGTTCGGGTTGTACTGACAGGGATGGTGGTACGCGGAGAAGTGGCCCCCGGAGTGGGCGGGGAGGCAGGAGTATCGCTTTCCTAGAGCTTTTTCCCTTGGTGGTGGCGGTGGCGTTGTGGGGGGAGTTGCTGGCGCACAGGAGGGTCACTTTTCACGTGGACAACATGGCGGTGTGTGGAAGTGGTCAATTGGCAGTCGGCAAGAGATGTGCAGGTGGTGAAGCTGCTGCGTGTGTTTGTGCTGGGGTGCTTGCGCTTTGACATTGCGTTTCACGCGGTGCATGATCCTAGGGTCGACAATGACATTGTGGATGCTTTGTCTCGTTCGCAGTGGGGGAGATTCTGTGGCTTAGCCAAGGATGCAGACCGGGAGCCGACCAGCATTCCCCCTCAGATGTGGTACGTAGGCAACACCGGATGTTGCAGCTGGTTCTAGGGTCCTTGGCAGTGTCGACAAAGGTGACTTACTTGACTGCTTGGGGGGACTTCTTGGCGTCAGGGGCGAAAGTGTGACAAAGGAAAGGCAGGAGGATGTGGTACAATTCATATAGGATTTGATGGACAAGGGTCTCTCGCGGGACACGATTGCAGGGAAATTGGCGGGAATAGCCTTTGTGGGCAAGTTGCTGTGGGAGTATGCGCCATTGGCGGGATAACTCGGGTCTCGCATGCTGGAGGGGTGGGCAAGAGAGTGTGGGAGGGGATGCAGGGTCCGCCAGCCGTTGTCGCCGGGGTTGCTGCTGCAGGTCATCAATGCTTTGCCGAGTGTGTGTTTCTCCGCTGGGGAGGTCTGTTTGTTTGAGACCCTGATGTCATGGATGTTTGCAGGTGCCTTTCGGATTTTGGAGCTGCTGGGGGTGAGGAAGCGGTACAAAAGGGGGTGGTGATGGACGGAGCATCTGTCCAATCAAACACTCACACCCAGTCAAGAGATCTGGGTTTAATCAATCACCGTTCTTTAGCCCACTCTGCCACCCCAGTTCAAGCATGGCCATATGCAAATCAGTCTGACCCTGTGCCTCATGGGAACAGTCCAGCCTGAACTGCCAAGCCATGCCTTCCCCGGACCGGATTTAAGCTTCCTAGGACCGGTTTCTGGCATTTCAGCCGTCTTCAGCCAGGCTTGCTCGAATCTAGTGGCAAAGTGAGCAAGGGACTCACGTCTGAGCATACCCTGCCAACTTATGGCGAACAAAGCGGTACAAAAGGGGGTGGTGATGGACGGAGCACCTGAATCAATCAAACACTCACACCCAGTCAAGAGATCTGGGTTTAATCCATCACCGTTCTTTAGCCCACTCTGCAACCCCAGTTCAAGCATGGCCATATGCAAATCAGTCTGACCTGTGCCTCATGGGAACAGTCCAGCCCGAACTGCCAAGCCATGCCTTCCCTGGACCGGATTCAAGCTTCCTAGGACCGGTTTCTGGCATTTCAGCCGTCTTCAGCCAGGCTTGCTCGAATCCAGTGGCAAAGGGAGCAAGGGACTCACGTCTGAGCATACCCTGCCAACGTATGGCGAACAAAGCGGTACAAAAGGGGTGGTGATGGACGGAGCATCTGAACCAATCAAACACTCACACCCAGTCAAGAGATCTGGGTTTAATCCATCACCGTTCTTTAGCCCACTTTGCCACCCCAGTTCAAGCATGGCCATAAGCAAATCAGTCTGACCCTGTGCCTCATGGGAACAGTCCAGCCCGAACTGCCAAGCCATGCCTTCCCTGGACCGGATTCAAGCTTCCTAGGACCGGTTTCTGGCATTTCAGCCGTCTTCAGCCAGGCTTGCTCGAATCCAGTGGCAAAGTGAGCAAGGGACTCACGTCTGATCATACCCTGCCAACTTATGGCGAACAAAGCAGTACAAAAGGGGCTGGTGCCTGAGGGCGGCAGGAGGGGCCGATGGGGTGGTTTTTCCACACGCGGACGGCCGTAGGGTGTTGGCGGCTCGGCTCTTGGCGGTTCTGCGTAAGGCATTGGGGAGGCTGGGGCTGAATGGGAAGCGCTTTGGACTCATTCTTTCAGAATCGGGCGGTGTCATAGGCACATTGTCAGGGACAGGGGCGAGGGGACATCTTGCGGTTGGGCAGGTGGTCGTCGGACTGCTATCGGTGGTATATTCGGGAAGCGCACAGCTTTTGAAGTGCGCAGTGCATTAGGGGAACATGGTATTTACTGTTTGTTTCTTTCTTAGGGTCTGTTGCGGGTCCCCTCGCCAGAGAGATGGCGGTCTGGATCGTGGAGCAGTCTTTTGTTAGGAGGACCCAGGTGCAGGGGCAATCCAGTTAATTCGGCGACAATTTGGGATTCAACCCGAATGTTTTTTCTATTGTGTGGAAAGGAAAAGGGGGCATGTTGTGGCGGGAACTGCTCTCCACACTCAATTCAATGGTGGTGGGGGGTAGGTGTCCGGATGTCCTAGTGTTGCACTCGGGAGAAAACGACATTGTGAGGGAGATGGACCTGGTGCTTATGAGGGCCATGAGGAGGGATCTGGGGGAGTTTAAAGGAGGTGGGCAGGTTGTATGGTGGTGTTGACGGAGTTTGTGCCGGTCGGGTGTGGAGGAGCGCGGTGCATCCTCAGGCAATTGACAAGGCAAGGAGGAAGATCAATGTGGAGATGGTGAGGTTCTGTAGGCACTTGGGTTTCTCTAGGATTTGGCACAAGGACATAAAGTACGACGCACCGGAACTGTTTAGGGGTGACGGGGTACATTTGTCCCATATGAGTATGGATCTGTACCTGCTGGAGCTGCGCGAGGTGTTGGATAGGTTTTTGGGTGCTCGTTAGAGGCGGGATGGTTTTGGCAGGTGCTGGGGGGAGCGGGGTTGGGTAAGGGGGGGGCAGGATAAGTGGGGAGGCGGTGTCGACACCTATCCTCCCCACTTATGCTGGGTGGCGGTGTTGGTTTTGGAAGTTGGCCAAGTTTGGCTGGAGTTTTTTGGTACTTACCGTAAATTTGGGGAGTTGGATTCAGGATCGGGGAAAGGTTTAAACAGGTTGGAGGTTTTACATTGGGGCTCATTAGTTGCAGGAAGAAGGATAGGAGGTTAGGTTTGGGGATCAAGAAGGTCAAAGGTTAGGGGATAGGATTGGGAGTTATGGTATTTATGTAATGTATTTGCATTTCATGTATTGTGTTTTTGCAGGGTGGGGGATGTTTTATCATGTGGGGATCGTAGGGGCGGGGGAAGGAACCCAAGGGGTCAGGTAACTCAATGTTTACAGAGGTTTTAGTTTTGTAAGGCGGGGAGCCAGTAAATAAAGTTTTTGATGTGCACCTGTTTCAATAAAGCGGCTTTTTACACACACAATCCAGTTGTCAGTATGGCTTGCCCCCCTCCTCTCTCCCAAAATGCCTCTCTCTGAGAGAGACAAACGAGTCCCCATGTGCAAAAACTATGTAAAAAAATTGTGCAATACAAAAGGCGGAGAAAATGTTAGGAATTTTGCATAACTGAAAACTCAGGAATCACCCAAATTTCCATGCCGTAATTAAAATACCCCCCATATTAATTTACTGCTCATACTAGCCTTCTGCTGGTATCTCGCAAGGCCTTTTTAGGTTTCGCCTGGCGATCCGCTGCGCAGCAGCGTTCGAGCAGGCGAAATCTTTTGAGAACAGTCTGTGGGCTTTGTCCCGCCTCTCTGTTCCTTTGGCTAGCTACATAAATGGAGGCTAGCCATTGGAACAGAGATGCGTCAGTCCTTGTGGGAGCAGATTCGTGGGCGTTCCGGCGATTTTTACTCATCCCGCCCCTTTTAGAACGTCAGTGCGGCGGTGGGCGGTGGTTTATTTTTTTTCTAAAAAGGTTTCTTTTTGTCATTCCTCCAGGCCGACCGCCGCCGGAAGAAGTCCAGGTGAGTGCTGCCTTTTGATTGTGCCCGTTCCCGCCCCCCTCCCGCTGTCCGTGTGCCCGTTCCAGCCCCCCTCCCGCTGTCTGTGTCTCCGGCCCCTTGTAAATGCTTGTTATGTTTGTTGACGCTTCAAGTCATGGGAGGAGGTGTGGTGTTTTTTCTCCACTCGTCTACGGAATGTTGTCTCTGTTTCCTTGAATCCTTCGTCTGTTTGCATTCGTCAGTTTATTTATGTATGTTTTAGTAAAGGGCCATTCAGCGCCGACATACCACTTCCACCGCACGGTGAGTAGATTGTACACCAAGTTCCCGCCCCCCCTCCCGCTGTCCCTGTGCCCGTTCCCGCCCCCCTCCCGCTGTCCGTGTGCCCGTTCCCACCCCCCTCCCGCTGTCTGTGTCTCCGGCCCCTTGTAAATGCTTGATATGTTTGTTGACGCTTCAAGTCATGGGAGGAGGTGTGGTGTCTTTTCCCCACTCGTCTACGGAATGTTGTATCTGTTTCCTTGAATCCTTCGTCTATCTTTGCATTCGTCAGTTTATTTATGTATGTTTTAGTAAAGGGCCATTCAGCGCCGACATACCACTTCCAACGCACGGTGAGTAGATTGTAATCCAAGGCAAATATTCACATTGCAGGGCAAACCCCCTGCTTTCCTGTCCTCTCTTCCTCCTTTGCTGATCCTTCACCCTAACCAAACTATCAAACGTTTGTTGTCTCCCCGTCCCCCCTGCTGCTCCTGGCCTTTCTGCCTCGTTGTAAATCTGCATTATAGTAAAACAAAGTAGGGTGTTAAGTACACCCACTTTAACAGACAAAGCTGCTGACATTGGATCTGGGTAACAGGATCCTCAGCCTGTGAATCTGGGAAACTCACTTACTCTCTCTCCATCACCCCCCCCACCTACCCTTCCCCCCCTGCCTAAAAAAAAAAGTGTCCTTGTGCAATGTAACTGGCCTTAGTGTCGAGTTCGTGCTGTCTAAAACTGGAAAAAAAAATAACTTTTCACTCTGAAATCTAATAATACCTAGTCCATTTAGCCCCTCCGTTCATCTCTTCATAAACCGGTATGATGCCATAAGGCCCCTACTGTCATATAATTCCTTTTCATTTATCTCAAGAAAACAGAAGAAAAGCATATAATTACTTCCAGGGCTTTACGTGGGATCACAAAACTGGGGGAGTGTGTGTGTGTGGGGGGGTCTCTCAAAGGCGCGTGACCAATGTAATTAAGGGCATGGCCTAAAACACGTAAGCTAAAAATCTGTGCTTAGCATAGTGTGCCGCCCGACTTGAATTTTGCTGTTTCTGTCATTGCATCCAGATATATGATACAACAATTAACAACAGACCTACAACAAGTCAGGGCTATTTGTTTTGTCAATGCTTGTTTGTTGCATACGATGAATAAGCAGCAACTATGGCTTGTATATAATATTGAAAAAGCTTCCACTTAAAGCCCTGGTGACCTCATGACAATATTGCTGCTCTTGACTTTCAAAAAGAGAAGGGAAATCCAGAGAGAAAATGACTCTCGTTAAAGGATTTCCCTTCCCCTACAACGCTCACCTGGCATGAGGTCATGCCGTAGCTTCTACACTAGTGAGAAGTGAGCAATGTGAGCACGCGCACATCTATGTGCCTACTGTCACTGCAGTCCGGGAAAAAACGGACCGCCTGTGCTAGGGGACAACATGAAGCCCGATAGAGACCCGTTTCGAGGCCCCCTTTAAAAAAAAACTGCTGGTAATCAGCACCGGTGAGACCCGGGCTACTTAAAGCCCTGATTACTTCCTTGAAAGCACAAGGCTAATCCTAATGACCAATAATGTACTCGGCTAACCAACAACCTTGGTTTCCAGTAGAACTGCGTAATTCAGCTGAAGGCCTCATCAGGGGTAGTAGGCGCTATATAAATGCAATACAATACATTTGTTCCATCAAAAAAAGTGTTAATGATACAATTTTGAGACGAAAAAGGTTAAAAAGCACTGAAACAATTTTTAAAATGTTTTTTTATTTTAAAGACCTAGAGGTATACAAACCATAACTTTTCCTAAATAATGTATGATGTCATGTTACTTGTTGTGAATATTCAACTGAAATGTGTTTATTCAAATGCACCTTAAGTGGTGTGCTACTGTCTTACTGCACTACCAGGAATAGGGCTCAAACAGTCCCATATTGCAGCAGGAAGCTGAAAATACACCCCTCTTAAGGGGTCCACATCCACAAAACGTTTGCCAGTGGGTCCAAAAATCCTTGCACTATGCCTTCCTCTTAATAGAAACTTTGGGCCTTATTTATGAAAACTGTTGCTCAGCGCTGCCCACCGACTACTGGAAGGGGTCGAGCATCGACGGCACGGTCATCACCACGGCCACCTTCTGGTTCAACTTGTGGAAGACCTGCATCACCAACTCCATCGGCATCTCCAACTACAAGGACTTCCCGTCCATGCTGGCCCTGGAGGGTGCGTCCCGACGGGGGGTGGGGGGGCTGTGTGTGTCTGTGGCTCTGTGTATGTGTGTGTGTGGCTCTGCACATATGTATGTGTGTGGGACTCTGTGGGTCTGTGTGTTTGTGTGTGGCATTAGCGAGAGATTAAGCTATTGGCATTGTAAATGACAGTGCCGTTTATTTATCTGTTTTGAAAACCAACACATAAATAAAAATGGTGTCATTTACAATGCCAATAGCTCTAACTTTTTCAAAGTCGATTCCGTTGCATTGTAAATGCTTGTTTTCACTGGAGGGAAGCCCTGACATGAAAAAAGTCACACAAGATATTTGCAAAGCACATTTCATCCAAAGACGTAGTTTACGAAGTGTTTATGAAATTTAGCCAAATTCCCCAAAAAATGGCATTTAGGCGATCTCTAGTTTAGCAGGACACGGAGCCAGAGTCACCTGGGCGGGGCGGGACTTAGAGACCATGGCAGTGGTGGACTGACTCGCATAAGACTGATCCCTCTCTGCAATCATTCCGATAAGCAAACGGTATGGAAGCCCTTTTCCTGGGGATTCCCGGTGGCTCTAGTGTGATAATCCGATCATTTCCTTCTGTTTGTTGTCGTCTCTTGGTTACTACACGTACACGGCGCATTAGAGAGAATGCCCCCTTTTCTCTCCCGATAAGAGCTGGTGTCACGCTGAGTAAATCCCTCAAACACGCATCCTTTCCCTCCGCCTTGCTAATTATTCCTTATTTGAGCGCTCCAGAAACTGCAGCTCGTTTGACGCGTAACAGGGGTCGATCGTGAGCGCGAATACATCCTTATAGCTCTGCTTTTCATTCGGGATTATATTTAAAGTCTAGAACACAGAGCCGTCCACACCCCCGTGGTGCCAAAGAGCACATAACTGTCTTGGAGTCAGGAAGAGATGAAGGGCACTCCAAGGTCCATGGTACCAGCAGATGATGACCACTGCTGAGTAGTTTTAAAAATATATGCAGAGAGCACATCTGTCTCGTCCTGCCTCCTGAAGTCTGTGCATGCCTTGTGATCAGTTTATGGCACATTTACCATTTCTCTTTGATTTTTACAAGTGGTGTATGATGTTTATTTATTAGTTCCCGGTGGTTTTTAACTGTGCGCTGCATCCTCTTGCGGTGTTATTTGAGTCCGAGGTCATGGCGATGTCCCATGTGTGATGTGATGAGGGATCACAGAGCTTATGATGTCACTTCCACAACCAATCCAGCCATCCTTTCACTTACTAATCCTTCCACCCATCCACTCTTTTAGTCATCCATCCATCCTCCCTTTCTCTCTCCATTGACCCTTTCACTTAGCCATCCTTCCTTCCATCCATCCATCCATCCACCCACCCATCCATCCATCTACTCATCCACTCATGAATCCATTGACCCTATCATTCATCCATCTATCATTTCACACCTTCACACATCTATTCATCCTTTTGTCCATCTACCCTCCTTTTCACTCACTCATCCATCCTTACATCCACCCTTTCACTCATATGTCCCGTCATTCACCCTTACACTTATCAATCCATCAATCCATCCATCATTTCACACATCCACCTACCCACCCATCATCCACCCAACCAACCATCCACCCACCCACTCATCCATCCTTTCATCCACCCACCATCCAATCCACTGATCCATCCTTTCACCCACCCACCATCCACCCCCCACTCATCCATCCATCAATCCTTTCACCCACCCACTCATCATCCATCCATCCTTTCACCCACCCACTCATCATCCATCCATCCATCCTTTCACCCACCCACTCTCCATCCATCCATCCTTTCACCCACCCATCATCCATCCATCCATCCATCCGTCCGTCCTTCCCCTCATCATCCATCCGTCCTTCCCTTATCATCCATCCGTCCTTCCCGTATCATCCATCCATCCTTCCCCTCATCATCCATCCATCCTTTTCCCTCATCATCCATTCATCCTTCTACCCACCCACTCATCATCCATCCATCCTTCCCCCCCATCATCCATCCATCCTTCCCCTTATCATCCATCCATCCTTTCACCCACCCCCTCATCATCCATCCATTCCCTCATCATCCATCCATCCATCCTTTCACCCACCCCCTCATCATCCATCCATCCACCCTTCCCCTCATCATCCATCCTTTCACCCACCCCCTCATCATCCATCCATCCATCCATCCTTCCCCTCATCATCCATCCATCCCCTCATCATCCATCCATCCATCCTTCCCCTCATCATCCATCCATCCCCTCATCATCCATCCATCCATCCTTTCACCCACCCATCCATCCATCCTTCCCCTCCATCCATCCCCTAATCCATCCATCCATCCATCCATCCCCTCATCCATCCATCCTTCCTTCCCCTCATCCATCCATCCTTCCTTCCCCTCATCCATCCATCCCCTCATCCATCCATCCTTCCCCTCATCCATCCATCTTTCCCCTCATCCATCCTTCCTTTCATCCATCATCCATCCTTCCCCTCACCCATCCATCCATCCCATCCATTTATCCTTCCCCTCATCCATCCTACCTTCCCCTCCATCCATCCATCTTTCTCCTCATTCATCATCCTTCCCCTCATCCATCTTCCCCTCATCCATCATCCAGCTACCCTTCCACCCATACATCCAGCTATTTACATTTTCTCTCCATCCTTCCCCTCACTCATCAATCCATCCATCCTCTCTCATTATCCATTTATTCAATCTTTCATTCATCCATTCACCCTTTCACTAATTCATCCAGCCATTCACCCATCCCTTCACTTACTTACTCGCCCACCTTTCCATATTAATTTTGAGCTGAGCCCTTTTGAGAAGAGGCCCATCAAGAACTTCACCATCGCTGCAGGGGCCGTTCCAGGACTGGGACAGAAGCCACCCAGGGCGGAGACAGGATCCACCACAGGGGGGGACAAGAGCCATCACAGGCGGGGGTGGACTGGAGCCACAACATGGGGGGACAGGAGCCATCACAGGCGGGGGGTGGACTGGAGCCATCACTGAGGGGAGGGCTGTAGCCATCACAGGAGAGGGAACAGGATCCACTGTGATTACTGTGACTGAATTTCAGTGTTTAATTTCTGTCATGGTAAAATCTGTGTGCCATCTGCAGTGCCGTTGACTAAGGACTACTTTAGAAATTGGCATGCAGTATTCTAGTATCATCTTGGGCTCCTCGCCCCCTCCTGCACAAGACAACGAGAAGACAGGCTCTCTGTCCAAAATGCCATCCCCCACTGTGATGTACAGTACTTACAGGAGATACTCTAAGAGAACTGATTGAACTGATTGTCCTCCATACTTTGTTAATCAGTGTGGGAGCGATTGTGCCATTTCTTTATTGTATTACATTATAGACAGCATGTTTGAAGAACAGAGGATTGCTTACAATTTAGTGACAGTAATTAAGCTCGGTGAAGAGAAGCACATGCTGCCTCGGTGTAATCAGGGGTGTAATCTGGCCAAGTCTAGGATGTTTGGGGCCCTGGGTAGAAATGGAATGTGTGAGCCCCCCTCTAAATAGCAGAGACATGATGCATTCAGGGCTGTTTGCATTTGAATAGATGTCGCTGCTCCTGAACCTGCAGCCCCTCCCTCCTAGTCACCTTCGAAGCACCTCTTAACAGGTCATCAAGGGCTGGAGGTGTGAGGGTTGCCATCCCGCTGTGCCTCTCCAATGCTGCTGAGTATCTGAGGAGCTTTGGTGCAGCATCGGAGTGAAGAAGGGAGGTGGGTGCAAGCTGTGCCGGCTTTAGGGTGGGGCAACCGGTGCACTGTTAAAATGACGGACAAATGGCGTCCGTTAAAGAATCCTTCACGGACAACGGACAGACGGCCGAAATTACGGACTGTCCGTGAAATTTACGGACGGTTGGTCACCCTAGTGCTGGGTGAGTGGCATAAAGAGCAGAGCAGGAATAAGAACCACAGAATACAGAGATACATACATTACATCTGCTACCAAATCAGTCAAGACCCACATACATCAATATAAACACACTCGCACAATTTCTCAACAACGCACACACATGCACGCAGAAAAGCATACCTATAGCAGGCATACTGTACCTGCCCATGCAACCCCATCGTATTATATTTATTGTCCCCCCCAGTTGTTGGAGGGTAAGTGCATCCACACACAATGTACCTTGCATACCAACTTCCATACATGCATATATACCCACTCTAATCCTCATACAACCCTAAATTCTATCATACCATGATACCTACCACAGAGAGCAATGCACATCTGCCTTGTTGCATCCCTTTCCAAGACACTCGCATGAATGGACCACCAGAATATCAATCAATCAATCAATCAATCAATCAATCAATCAATCAATCCATCATATCATTTGTAAAGCGCACTACTCAACCGTGAGGGTCTCAAGGTGCTGGGGTGGGGAATGCTTCTACTGCTCGAAAAGCCAGGTCTTGAGGAGTTTTCTGAAGGTCAGCAGGTCTTGGGTCTGCCGTAGGTGGATAGGGAGAGTGTTCCAGGTCTTGGTGGCGAGGTGGGAGAACGATCTGCCGCCGGAGGTCGCTCTTTGGAAGCGGGGGACTGTGGCGAGGTCGGCGGAGTAGAGCTGGCGGGTGGGGGTGTAGAAGCTGAGTCGTCTGTTGAGGTACGTTGGTCCGGGGATGTGGAGTGCCTTGTGTGCGTGGGTGAGGAGCTTGAAGGTTATCCTCTTGTTGACCGGGAGCCAGTGCAGGTCTCTCAGGTGGGGTGTGATGTGGCTGCGGCGAGGGATGTCAAGGATCAGGGGTGCAGAGGCGTTCTGGATGGGTTGGAGCCGTCTCAGGAGTTTGGCCGAGGCTCCTGCGTAGAGGGCGTTTCCATAGTCCAACCTGCTGCTGACAAGGGCTTGGGTGACCGTTCTTCTCGTTTCAGTGCGGATCCACTTGTAGATCTTGCAGAGCATGCAGAGGGTGTTGAAGCAGGAGGAGACGGCGTTGACCTGTGTAGTCATGGAGAGGGTGGAGACGAGTTTGACCCCTAGGTTGCGTGCATGGTCGGTGGGTGTTGGAGCGGTTCCCAGTGCGGTCAGCCACCAGCAGTCGTCCCAGGCCGAAGGGGTGGATCCGAGGATGAGGACCTCCATCTTGTCCGAGTTCAGCTTCAGTCGGCTGTTCCTCATCCATTCAGCGACGGCCTTCATTCCTTCGTGAAGGTTGGTTTTGGCGGTGTGGGGGTCCTTGGTGAGGGAGAGGATCAGCTGGGAGTCATCGGCGTAGGAGATGATGTTGAGGGCATGCCGACGGGCAACATGGGCAAGCAGTGCCATGTAGATGTTAAACAGAGTTGGGCTGAGGGATGAGCCCTAGGGTATGCCGCAGATCTCGGTGGCTTCGGAGCGAAAGGGAGGAAGGTGGACGCTCTGTGTTCAGCCGGAAAGGAAGGAGGTGGTCCAGTCCAGGGCCTTCTCTTGGATCATGGCGTTGTGGAGGCATGTTTGTAGTGTGTAGTGGCAGACCGTGTCGAAGGCGGCTGACAGGTCCTGGATGATGAGGGCTGCCATTTCTCCGTTGTCCAGCAGGGACTTGATATCATCGGTGGCGGCGATGAGGGCAGTCTCGGTGCTGTGGTTGCTGTGGAACTCGGGCTGGGAAGGGCCCAGGATGTTGTTCTCCTCGAGGTAGCGCGTCAGTTGTTCGATGACGGTCTTCTCGACGACCTTTGCCAGGAACGGGAGCAGGGAGATGGGCCGGAGGTTCTTGAGATCCTTGGGGTCCGCCTTGGGTTTCTTGAGTAAGGCGTTGATCTCGGCATGCTTCCAGCCCTCCGGGAAGGTTTCTGTCTTGAAGGAGGTGTTGATGACTTTCCGGAGATGGGGTGCGATGGATGTGCCGGCTTTGTTGAAGGTGTGGTGTGGGCATGGGTCTGACGGAGATCAGGAGTGGATAGTGTTCATGATCTTGATGGTGTAGTCATCGTTGATGTTGGTCCAGGAGAGCAGGCAGTTGATGCGGATGGTGGTCAAGGGGGGCGGAGGTCTCAGTGGATGTCGGGGTGGTCGTGACGTTGAAGCTGTTGTGGTTGTCTACGATCTTGCGGTGGAAGAAGGTGGCCAGCGAGTCACACAGGTCTTGTGAGGGTGGGACGTCGTTGGTGTTGGAGCTGGGTTCCTTCACGATGTTGAAGAGCTCTTTGCTGTTGTGTGCGTTGTTGTCTAGGCGGTTTTTGAAGGAGGCCTTTTTGGCAGATCTGATGAGGTGATGGTGTCTGCGGTTGTCGTTCTTGTGGACTGCGTGGCTGTCCAGTGTTCGTTCATGGAGCCAGATCTTCTCCAGCTTTCGGCAGGTTTGCTTGGAGGCCCGGAGGTCTTCAGTGAACCAGCTGGCTTTCTTGTTGGTGTGACTGTTGTAGGGTTTCTTGATCGGGGCTAGGGTGTTGGCGCAGTCATTGATCCACTGTCTGAGGTTGCGGGCGGCGGGGCTGTTGGGGTCGGCGGGTGGGCTCTGGGCAAGGGTGGTGGTTAACTGGTCTTCGGTGACTTTGCTCCGGCAACAGCAAGGCATCTGTTGGGTGCGGTGGTGGGTTTCTTGAAGGTGAAGTGGATGCAGCGATGGTCGATACAGTGGAGTTCGGTGGTTTGGTTGAAGGAGACGTGGGGGCTTGCAGAGATGATGGGGTCAAGCGTGTGACCGGCGGAGTGGGTGGGTGTTGTGACAAGATGTTTGAGTCCGAGGTTGGCTAGGTTGCTCGATCAGGGTGGGGGAGTTGGTGTTGTTGTTGTTGAATATGCACTTAAATGCATACCCAAGCAAATGCATGCCCGTGAGGGGAGGCCAAAGTGGAAGGCTTCATCAGTATAGTCATCCGAAGTCAAGAAACTTCACATTTCCAGAAGTCCAAAGTTTTTGGACTTGGTGTGCAGTGAAATTTCACTGTACTCACCCCATTCCCTGCAGTTGGGTGTCCTGCCCGGGTGACACTTCAGACTAGACTGTCGGGGACAGTGTGTTTCACTGTTACTCAGGAATGCTTTAGTCCTAGGTGACAACAGGGAAACACAAGTATCCCTATGTCCTAGGCCCAGTCATTAAACATAAGGTCATCCCCATCTTTGAAATGAAAAAGAAAAGGAAGTTCAAATGACAGCTCTATTGCCAAACTGTAAGAAGAAAACACGCATTTCCAGTCTATCCATTTGCCCCGACTCCCTTGGCCAATTACCCAGACTTCCCCACAGGCATATCTGACCCAGGTCCCTTTCGCTGGAACCAGCGCTGGTCACCTTCCTGATGAACTTAGGGAAAGGGGGAACTCATTGAGAAATATGCATTGACTGGGCGGGACATATATAGGCTTCTGCAGACATTAGACTGGGCAGGGAGGGACCCTGCTCGTAAAGCCTTGCAGAAGGAGGAATCACCAATCGAATCCCTGTACACCAATAATATCTGATGCAAAGGCATATCTTGGGTATACCACTGCACCTTTAATCTCACCCTCTCCAAGGAGCATGCACCCACGGCGCAATGAGAGAGGGGACTGGCGATGAACATTTCAGAAGAGAGTTGGGGGCTATCTGGCAGAGGGCCTCCACGTCTTACATCTGCCTATGTTACAAGGAGAATGCCTAAAATATTGACACGCTGGTACCTCACTCATGTCCACAGAATGTTTGGGGGTTCAGAGTTGTGTTGGAAGGGTTACGGGGACAGGGGTACCTTTTTATACACATGGTGGCCATCTCCACGAATTCAATATGCTCCATGTCTCTTTGAATCACATTCCACACATTTTTTTTATTGGTAGGCCCCGAGGAACACAGACTTTACCCAGGGCACAAGTCCTATAAAAAGAAGTGGGGGGACCGACACTATGCAAATGACCTCATGATGTGACGTGCAGAACGTGTCCCGGTGTCTGAAAATTACACAGGGACACGTTCAGCTTATTTCTGTGGGGCCCAGATTCTTGGCAGGGGGGACGTCGTCCACCCTGGGAAAAGAGTGGTGGGACGCCGTGAACCTGCTTGTACCCCCGACTCGAGTCCTGACTTTACCACATGACGACCCCTCAATGAAAGCTATTCTCCCACCTTCTTTCTGCCGTATTCCTTTGTGTGGCTCAGATGTGGAAACAGTCGCAAGCACCTTCACTTAATATGTGGTTGGGGAATATGCGGTTAGTGTATGCCATGGACAAACTTACAGCAATTGTTTGCAATAGATTTGTAAAATTTGACAATATGTGGCTCCCTTTTGCCACATATTTGAAGAGACAGCAAAGCTTAGGGGGGATACATGAGACACTGTCCAAGACATTGCAGGGTTTTAGGGGTGTGTGAGATGCTCTCCCGTGAGGTGGCAAGCCAGTCACCCCTTCTGAGCAAGCAGAATAGATGTCATCATGTAGCTCTGTGTTTCATACATTGAGCGGTCAAAGGTGTTTCTCATGGGCTTGAGCGTGGGTCGCATAATACTATAACTGCTTGTCTGTACTAAACAGTGTTATTCTGAACTGTCAACCGCTGTATGCAGGCTATCATTATGCATAACGATGCCAAAGTGTGTGTCTTTATTTCCCCCAAAATCCAAAATAAAGTTGTTACAACAAAAGGATCCTTTGCCTCTTCTTTCTTCTGACTGTTTCAGAGGATGAGTCAGAAAAGCCTTTGAGGAGTTGAAGGGTAAATATGTTAAAAGGGAGGCTTTACCAATATCCTTGCCAGAATCTGCAACAGTATGGGAATTCCCTGTGGAGGATGTTGCATCAACTTCTTCAGATACTGTTCTCAAGTAATCTGTCAAGACCCCATATCTGGGTTTGCCAGTTCACCAGCATGTTTCCAATGTGCTCATGCGGATAAAACTGCTGTCGCTAGATTTATGTCCAAGCTGTATACACTGGAGGATATGGAGAAGAGATACCAGAGACAGTTGTTGTGTGTTCCTGGTCCGCTAGCTGAGTGGGGCATACTTCAGTCACCGAAGACACGATTCTGAAGGACTAGACGGATAAAAGATTCACTCTTCCTTAAAAAAGAGATATGCTGGAGCAGATTTATCTATGAGAGCTGACACGATTCTGAAGGACTAGACGGATAAAAGATTCACTCTTCCTTAAAAAAGAGATATGCTGGAGCACATTTGTCTATGAGAGCTGGCGTCTACGGGGCTTCTATAGGTCAGTCTCTAATTTCTGATATCAAGGAGCTTCTCAAGGCAGGCCAGGATCCGTGTGAATGCTCGACATCGTTGAAAACAATTGATAAAAACAACTTTCCTTTCCTAATCTTCTTCTAAGGAGGACAAGTTGTGTCATCTGTTGGTTGTGAAGAGGGCAGTATTTGCTTACACAGATAAATCCAACAGCTTCAGAAATTCAGACCATTTATTTGTAAAGTTTGGACCAACGCCCAGGTACAAAACTTTCAATGTTTCCATCAGCAGATGGAATCATGACACCATAACTTTGGCCTATTCTTTGTCAGATGTAACAATTCCAGAGGGACTACAGGGAAGGTCCACCAGGAGTGTCTCTGCATCCTGGGCAGAAGTCCAGGCAGTTCATTTGAGTGAAATTTGTAGGGCGACAACATGGGCCTCTACACATACTTTTGTTAAACACACTGGGTATCAAGGTGTTGGACTGGATGAACAACTGTTTGGTCGGAAGGCCTCAATCCCAGTTTTTAATAAAAAGTTATTCTATACATTTGGGTGAGTTATTTCTGCAGTTACCTATGTGGGCAGACTATTTATTCATGGGTTTCTATTCGAAGCCCACTTACTGGTAATTTTCATTAGCTGTAGTCCATTAGGTCCTCATCACAGTCAAGAACCAACACTCGCTAACCGCCTTCTCCATATCAACACTCGAAGACCATCACAGGGATTTCCTGTAGTGTGGAAGGAGCTGATGCAAATCCGGAAAACGGTAGAATGATGCTGAGCTATTTGCTTGTGACCTGTCCTGCTGCTGCTTCTGGCGGCCCTTGCCTAAACCGCTTTCCACGTCCCCATATTTGTGGAGGTGCAAAGTTGGTTGTGTAGAGACATACCTGGAAATGTAACATACAAACCTGCAGACATACCTGTGAGCTGGAGTTAAAGGAGTAAAAGGGACAAGAAACTGTTGACACTGCAGTATGTGTTAATCAAATGATTAATTAAAGGGTAAAACAACTGATTTGTTCTCGGTGATTTAGAAGCAGAAATGTCACTGCTCCACACAGAGGTTCGGAGCTAGCAAAAGCTGTGCAAACCGACTAGACTGTAATCTTCAGATTACACTCGCGCAGGTATGCTTAAATCCACTGAACCGCTGTGTTACAGTCCATACATGGAACCCACCGAGAGTTGGTTTTACCATCTAAGACGGTACAGCATTTCATCAAAGGCAGCATGTGGTAAAGAAAAACGCATACACGCGTATTTCCTAACACGTCCTTGCAAATAGAACATCTATGCAAGACACTGATACTGTTTTTACACTAAAGTCAGTCGCCTCATTAGGTTTCGCATGGCGTTGGAGCTCCTAGCTCCGCCCAGGAGAAATATTATGTCCCTACAGTGTAGGGCTTAGTCCCGCCCTCTGTTCCATTGGCTAGCTCCATAAATGGAGGATAGCCATTGGAACAGAGATCTGTCCGTCATGGCCGGACCAGATTCGTGGGCGTTCCCGAGATTTTTTCGCTCTCCGCCTCTGCGATGTCGTCATCGCGGCCGTGGGCGGGGTTTATTTTTTTTGCTCGTTGAGGTTTGTTTTGGCCATTCCGCGGCCAACCGAAGTCCAGGTGAGTTGCTTTCAGCCTCCATTCCCGTAACGTAATGCACTGCATAAAATCGGGTCGACTTGGTTAAGATTATTTGAGTTTACATTTGAATTTATTCGTATATGTTTTCCCCGTGTTTCATTTGCATTTTATTAAAGAATTTGTGCCCACCATTCATCTGTAATTCTACATGGAGTTAATTTGTGTTTCGGGTGAATACTGTTAACAGACGTAACCTGTTTGATCCCCTTTAATTATTAACCCGTTGTAGGCTTGTGTACTGTTGGACAGGCCGCATGGTCGGGCTGCCCCCCCTCCCCGCAGTAGGACCTGGACCCTGGCTCTCCCTGCATCCCCAGCCAGAGTCCCTAAACGACCACCCGAAGTACCCTGCAATCCCTCCACTACAAGACACCAGCCCCGGACCCAGCTGGCCCGGGTCACCATCCACACCACGACATCGAACCGGCCGCCATCTTGGGGCACTGCAGCACGAGGCCGCGTGGCCTCAACTCGACCCTAACCCTGGGCCCGGCCGGCCCCGACATCGGGGCACCAACCTCCCCCCAGGAGGCAGAGTGACCACTTGGCAAATCAATGGGAGAAGGAATCGTCAACGGCTCCCCTCCGCCAGGTGTCGATCACCCCCGGCCGCCCTGGGCGCTGGCTCCACCCCCCTGCTGGGTGTCTGGACTCCCTCATCCCGGACCTCCCGGCCCCCAGGCGCGAGGGTCCGGACATCAAAGGGGACCAGACCTATAACTGGGGCAGTGCCAGACCAGGAAGGCAGTTGTATCCTGGAGTCGAGAGACCCGAGAAGAACTCATCCGTGACTGGCCTGCTGGCGCTGCCGCGGCCCTCTGCCTCGTGAACCCATCTTGGCCTGCTGGCGCTGCCGCGGCCCTCTGCCACGTGAAACCATCGTCTTGGCCTGCTGGCGCTGCCGCGGCCCTCTGCCTAGGGAAACCATCTTGGCCTGCTGGCGCTGCCGCGGCCCTCTGCCACGTGAAACCATCGTCTTGGCCTGCTGGCGCTGCCGCGGCCCTCTGCCTAGGGAAACCATCTTGGCCTGCTGGCGCTGCCGCGGCCCTCTGCCTCGTGAAACCATCTTGGCCTGCTGGCGCTGCCGCGGCCCTCTGCCTCGTGAAACCATCGACTTGGCCTGCTGGCGCTGCCGCGGCCCTCTGCCTTGTGAGACTACCATCTTGGCCTGCTGGCGCTGCCGCGGCCCGATCCACAGACCCTCCAGCTCGAGGATTGTGAGCTCGCCCCTTACCACTACCTGTACCGATCCGGTACCACGACTGTCCCGCTACCCCCTTTCCCTACAGAGACTAGAAGTGAGAGGACCCCCGGGTCCGAGATATCCTGTATCGCTGATATCCTTGCCTTAAGAACCTTATATAAAGCATTGAACTCGACTTGGTGTGGTGCCTGTTCGTGGGGAGGGAGGTAACTTGTCTGTACGATCACCGGAGACGGTCCCCCTCGGGGATCTCTCCCTCAGTATCCGGCCGACCCTCAGGGTCCCCGTCTAACATTGGTGGCCAGCGACGGGATCCGAACCTACGCATAATCGTACAGAAAGTCACCCGACCCACGACACACGACCACCATGACAACAGAGAGCGGAACAACGGAGAAATTCCAGATGGAAAAATTGGAAGACTACAACCACCGAGAACTGAAGCAATATTGCATGGAACTTGGTCTCCCAACCACGGGTCTGAGTACGAAGGAAGACTTCAAACGAGCCCTAGAAGCCTGGGCGGAAACGGGTACGGCCGTACCCCGAACACAAACGACCGAAACGAGCCCCGCACCAACTAAAGAAAGAGCGGGTCTCTCCCTGGAAGAGATCCGAGAAAGAGAAAAAACCAGACTCCACGAATTAGAACTAGCCCGACTTCGCTTGGATGGAGAACTCAAGCTGGCCGAACAAAAAATAACCCTGGAACACTTACGGCTCAAGGAAGAGCGAGAAGACAAGCAAAGACAGAGAGAGCTAGAGGAAAAGAAACTAGAGTACGAACATGAGCGCGATCTCAAAGCACTGGAGATCCAGAAACAGAATAAAGACCTCGGGCTCCCCGAACGACCGACCCCGTCTGCCTCGACCGAACCCAAGGTTCACATCCCCAAAGATGTCATCCGGGAATACCACAAGAACGATGATATACAGCAGTGGTTTAAAGCCTATGAGGTGGCAATGACCTCCCACCGGATTCCCCGAAGCGATTGGGGAGCCGGATTATGGGGGAGGTTTGTCAACGAAGGGCGGGACGCCCTGCTGCAACTCCCGGACCAGCTGATGACCTCCTACGACCACATGAAGGCCGCCCTCCTCACTCGATACGGGCTCACACCTGAGATGTACCGCCAACGGTTCCGCGACTGCAAACGGATTCCGGGTACAACTTGGGTGGAGTACGTGAACTTTTTTAGCCGAGCCTTCGAGGGGTGGATCAAGGGCAACAAAGTAACCACCTACGAACAACTCTTTGACCTTATCGTATGGGAACACCTGTCGAACAACTGCTTCGTGGAGCTCCGGCAACACCTCCTGGACAGTAAGCTAACCGACCCTCGACAACTCGCCGTCGAAGCCGACCGGTGGGAAAGCACCCGAGTTGGCCGGAACGCACCCAGCGAATTATCCAGACCGTATCGCCCCCGAGGGGGAGGAGGGAGTCAGGGTCGGGGGAGAGACCCCGGCCCCTCGTCACCCCCCAGAAACCCCTCGACCCCGGTTGGCCGAGGAAGCCCTGCCGTCCGGGCCGGTTTCCGGGCCAACATTACGTGCCACAGGTGCCAGCGACCCGGCCACTATGCCAGTGATCCCAACTGCCCAAAGAATCCGAACACTACCCCCCGACAAGTTGCAGCGGCGGCCCTAGGGGAAGAACTAATCCCGGAAGACCAAGAAGAGTACGAGACCGATCCCTCTGAATGGGCGCCCGCCGCCATGGCACTGGTCTGCTTAGGGGAGAGAGACATGATTCCGCGGGCCCCCCTTCCCGCCAACACCCAGAAGTACGGTCAATGGGTCAACATTAATGGCCGCCGGGCGGAAGCCCTCCGCGACACCGGGGCCAGTGTAACGGCGGTCCGACGCCACCTCGTCACTCCCGACCAAATCTTGCCGAACATTCTTTGCCCTGTCCGATCAGCCGACAACTCCGAAAGCCTATGCCACATGGCCTGCGTCCCCTTCGAGTGGGGAGGAGTAACAGGGATGTTAAAAGTAACTGTCCGCGATGATGCCCCCGTGGACTGCCTCCTAGGAAACGACCTTGAAAGCTCTCCATGGGCAGCTGTCGAACGGAGGGAGCACCTGGGGATGCTTGGCCTCCCCGAATGGGTCTGCGTCACGACCCGGTCCATGACCGCCCGCGCGGTCCCCAGCCCAGAAGAGCCCGAGTGGCCAGAACCTCCTCCCGCACTCATCCCAGAGGAGGCCGCCCCAGGAGCCAGTCCATTGACCCAAACCGAAGAAGGATCCGACCAGCTTCGGGACGTCCCTGACCTGGCACAATGGCGGCAGGAGGGAGGCCCCACACAGGAACAATTCCGGGCCGAACAGAAAACCTGTCCCTCTCTCGAAGGACTCCGGCAGCAAGCCCTGGCCCAGAGCACCGGGGATACCTCGGGGGCCCACTGGATCTACTGGGACCAAGACCTGCTCTACAGCGAGCAGAAAGTGGCGGAACTAGGGGCCAGTCGGGTGCTGGTGGTGCCCCTTCGCTTCCGAGACTTCCTCCTGAACTTAGCCCACGATGTCCCCCTTGCCGGACACCTGGGGCAGGATAAAACCTACGACCGCCTGGTGACCCATTTTTTCTGGCCCCACATGCGAAAGGATGTCACCAACCACTGCAAGGCCTGCCCCACCTGCCAGGCCAGCGGAAAAAGTGGCCGAAAAATCAAAGCACCATTGCAACCCTTTCCTGTCGTCACCACCCCGTTTGAACGAGTGGGAATAGACATTGTGGGGCCCCTCGACCCTCGAACAGCCCAAGGACACCGGTTCATCCTGGTCCTCGTAGACCACGCCACTCGCTATCCCGAGGCCATCCCTCTTCGGACGGTGACGGCCCCCGTGGTGGGCCGGGCCCTGATGGGGATCTTCTCCCGGGTGGGGTTCCCCCGGGAGGTCGTCAGTGACAGGGGCACGAACTTTATCTCCAGATATATGAAGTCTCTTTGGCAACAATGCGGGGTCACCTACAAATTCACGACCCCCTATCACCCGCAAGGAAACGGACTGGTCGAGAGGTTCAACCGCACCCTCAAGGGGATGATTATGGGCCTAGAAGAACCCCTTCGACGCCAGTGGGACGTGCTACTTCCCTGCCTCCTGTTTGCCTATCGGGAGGTCCCGCAGAAGTCCCTCGGCTTCAGCCCATTTGAACTCCTGTACGGGCACCCCGTCCGGGGCCCCCTCAGCCTAGTCAAGGAAGGTTGGGAGCAGCCTCCCCAGAAAACTCCCCCGGACATCTACAGGTACCTCCTGGCTCTCCGCAACCAGACCCGGCAGTTCCGAGACACCGCCAAAGCCAATCTCGAGGCCAGTCAGGAGGACATGAAGAGGTGGTACGATCAGCACGCGTCCTCCATTGAGTTCGAACCGGGACAACAGGTCTGGGTGATGTCCCCGGTTGAACCCTGTGCACTCCAAGACCGATGGTCCGGGCCCTTCAAGGTAATCGAACGCAAAGGGCCCGTCACCTATTTAATCGACATGGAGACTGCCCGGAACCCCCTACGGGTCCTCCATGCCAACAGGCTAAAACCCCATTTTGTGCGATCCGAGCTCAGCCTCCTGATGGCTACCGATAATGGGACAGAAGAAGACTCCGAACCCCTTCCGGACTTACTGAGGGCCTTCGAGCAGGATGGCTCAGTGGAAGGGGTCCAGCTCTCCGAGGCCCTGTCCCCGGAGCAACGCCAAGACTGCCAAACGCTCCTGAGGCGGTTCGCCTCCCTGTTCTCCCTCACCCCCGGAGTCACCCCCTGGTGCCTCCACGATGTGGACACCGGGGACAGCCCTCCTATCCGACACCGGGCATACCGCGTACCAGACCGGGTACGAGCCTGCATCCAGACCGAGGTGTCCAAAATGCTGACCCTGGGAGTGATCGAACCCTCAGACAGCCCCTGGGCAAGCCCAGTCGTCCTGGTTCCCAAGGCGGCCGCCCCGGGCGTTGCCCCTGAGCTCCGGTTCTGCGTGGACTATCGGGGGCTGAATGCAGTTACCAGGACCGACGCTCATCCCATCCCCCGGGCCGACGAGCTAATTGACCGGATGGGGGCCGCCCGCTACCTGAGCATCTTCGACCTAACAGCGGGCTACTGGCAGATCGGCCTCACCCCTCGGGCCCAAGAACGATCCGCCTTCTCTACCCCAGACGGGCACTACCACTTTAAAGTCATGCCCTTCGGCATGAAAAACGCCCCGGCCACGTTCCAACGGCTGGTAAACCAGGTACTGGCGGGCCTAGAAGACTTCAGCGCCGCCTACCTGGACGACATTGCTGTGTACAGCCACCAGTGGACCGACCACCTCCGCCACCTGCGGGAGGTTCTACACGCCCTCCAGCAAGCCGGGCTCACCATCAAGGCCAGCAAGTGCCAGGTTGGCCAAGGGTCCGTGACCTACCTGGGACACCAAGTGGGAAGCGGGCTAGTGGCTCCTCTCCAACTCAAGATTGCTGCCATCCAGGCCTGGCAACCCCCTACGACCCAAACGGAGGTCCGGGCCTTCCTGGGGCTCACCGGATACTACCGGCGGTTCGTGAAGGACTATGGCAGCATCGTGGGGCCCCTCACAGAGCTCACCTCCAAAAAGGGCCCCAAAACCGTCAACTGGACCCTGGACTGCCAATCGGCCTTCGAGAAACTAAAGACCGCCATGTGCACGGCCCCCGTGCTCCAGGCTCCCGACTACAGCCGGGAATTCATTGTGCAGACGGACGCCTCCGATCATGGTGTGGGGGCCGTCCTCTCCCAACTCAACGCCGAAGGGGTCGACCATCCGGTGGTCTTCATCAGCAGACGCCTCTTGTCCCGAGAACAGCGCTGGAGCACCATTGAGAGAGAGGCCTTCGCCGTAGTCTGGGCACTCAAGAAGCTCCGGCCATACCTCTTCGGCACCCACTTCCGGGTGCAAACAGACCACCGACCCCTGCAATGGCTGATGCAAATGCGGGGGGAAAACCCGAAGCTGTTGCGCTGGTCCATCTCCCTGCAGGGGATGGACTTCACGGTGGAACATCGTCCAGGCCAGGACCACGCCAACGCCGACGGCCTGTCACGCTTTTTCCGCCTCAGCGAGGAGAGTCCCCAGGAAGATGGCTGACTCTCCCCGCCTTCAGCTGGGGGGGACGCATGTTGGACAGGCCGCATGGTCGGGCTGCCCCCCCTCCCCGCAGTAGGACCTGGACCCTGGCTCTCCCTGCATCCCCAGCCAGAGTCCCTAAACGACCACCCGAAGTACCCTGCAATCCCTCCACTACAAGACACCAGCCCCGGACCCAGCTGGCCCGGGTCACCATCCACACCACGACATCGAACCGGCCGCCATCTTGGGGCACTGCAGCACGAGGCCGCGTGGCCTCAACTCGACCCTAACCCTGGGCCCGGCCGGCCCCGACATCGGGGCACCAACCTCCCCCCAGGAGGCAGAGTGACCACTTGGCAAATCAATGGGAGAAGGAATCGTCAACGGCTCCCCTCCGCCAGGTGTCGATCACCCCCGGCCGCCCTGGGCGCTGGCTCCACCCCCCTGCTGGGTGTCTGGACTCCCTCATCCCGGACCTCCCGGCCCCCAGGCGCGAGGGTCCGGACATCAAAGGGGACCAGACCTATAACTGGGGCAGTGCCAGACCAGGAAGGCAGTTGTATCCTGGAGTCGAGAGACCCGAGAAGAACTCATCCGTGACTGGCCTGCTGGCGCTGCCGCGGCCCTCTGCCTCGTGAACCCATCTTGGCCTGCTGGCGCTGCCGCGGCCCTCTGCCTAGGGAAACCATCGTCTTGGCCTGCTGGCGCTGCCGCGGCCCTCTGCCTAGGGAAACCATCTTGGCCTGCTGGCGCTGCCGCGGCCCTCTGCCACGTGAAACCATCGTCTTGGCCTGCTGGCGCTGCCGCGGCCCTCTGCCTAGGGAAACCATCTTGGCCTGCTGGCGCTGCCGCGGCCCTCTGCCTCGTGAAACCATCTTGGCCTGCTGGCGCTGCCGCGGCCCTCTGCCTCGTGAAACCATCGACTTGGCCTGCTGGCGCTGCCGCGGCCCTCTGCCTTGTGAGACTACCATCTTGGCCTGCTGGCGCTGCCGCGGCCCGATCCACAGACCCTCCAGCTCGAGGATTGTGAGCTCGCCCCTTACCACTACCTGTACCGATCCGGTACCACGACTGTCCCGCTACCCCCTTTCCCTACAGAGACTAGAAGTGAGAGGACCCCCGGGTCCGAGATATCCTGTATCGCTGATATCCTTGCCTTAAGAACCTTATATAAAGCATTGAACTCGACTTGGTGTGGTGCCTGTTTGTGGGGAGGGAGGTAACTTGTCTGTACGATCACCGGAGACGGTCCCCCTCGGGGATCTCTCCCTCAGTATCCGGCCGACCCTCAGGGTCCCCGTCTAACATGTACCTAGTCCTCTTTTGAGTGAAACAAGGAGTGGAGAGTGGAGAGTAGAGAGGGAGTGCAGAGAGAGTGGAGAGTGGAGAGGGAGTGGAGAGTGCAGAGGGAGTGGAGAGTGGAGAGTGCAGAGGGAGTGGAGAGTGGAGAGTGCAGAGGGAGTGGAGAGTGCAGAGGGAGTGGAGAGTGGAGAGTGCATAGGGAGTGCAGAGTGGAGAGTGCATAGGGAGTGCAGAGTGGAGAGTGCATAGGGAGTGCAGAGTGCATAGGGAGTGGAGAGTGCATAGGGAGTGGAGAGTGGAGAGTGCATAGGGAGTGGAGACTGGAGAGTGCAGAGGGAGTGGAGAGTGCATAGGGAGTGCAGAGTGCATAGGGAGTGGAGAGTGCATAGGGAGTGCAGAGTGCATAGGGAGTGCAGAGTGCATAGGGAGTACAGAGTGCATAGGGAGTGGACGGTGGAGAGTGCATAGGGAGTGGAGAGTGGAGAGTGCATAGGGAGTGGAGAGTGGAGAGTGCATAGGGAGTGGGGAGTGCATAGGGAATGGAGAGTGCATAGGGAGTGCAGAGTGCATAGAGAGTGCAGAGTGCATAGAGAGTGCAGAGTGGAGAGTGCATAGTGAATGCAGAGTGCATGGAGAGTGCAGAGTGGAGTGCATAGGGAGTGGAGAGTGCATAGGGAGTGGAGAGTGCATAGGGAGTGGAGAGTGCATAGGGAGTGGAGAGTGCATAGGGAGTGGAGAGTGCATAGGGAGTGCAGAGTGCATAGGGAGTGCATAGGGAGTGCAGAGTGCATAGGGAGTGCAGAGTGGGGCGTGCAGAGTGCATAGGGAGTGGAGAGTGCATAGGGAGTGGAGAGTGCATAGGGAGTGGAGAGTGCATAGGGAGTGGAGAGTGCATAGGGAGTGCAGAGTGGAGAGTGCATAGGGAGTGGAGAGTGCATAGGGAGTGGAGAGTGCATAGGGAGTGTAGAGTGCATAGGGAGTGGAGAGTGCATAGGGAGTGGAGAGTGGAGAGTGCATAGGGAGTGCAGAGTGCATAGGGAGTGGAGAGTGGAGAGTGCATATGGAGTGCAGAGTGCATAGGGAGTGCAGAGTGCATAGGGAGTGCAGAGTGGAGAGTGCATAGGGAGTGCAGAGTGCATAGGGAGTGCAGAGTGGAGAGTGCATAGGGAGTGGAGAGTGGAGAGTGCATAGGGAGTGCAGAGTGGAGAGTGCACAGGGAGTGCTTAGGGAGTGGAGAGTGCATAGGGAGTGGAGAGTGCATAGGGAGTGGAGAGTGGAGAGTGCATAGGGAGTGCAGAGTGCATAGGGAGTGCAGAGTGCATAGGGAGTGCAGAGTGCATAGGGAGTGCAGAGTGGGGAGTGCAGAGTGCATAGGGAGTGCAGAGTGCATAGGGAGTGGAGAGTGCATAGGGAGTGGAGAGTGCATAGGGAGTGGAGAGTGCATAGGGAGTGCAGAGTGCATAGGGAGTGCAGAGTGGAGAGTGCATAGGGAGTGCAGAGTGCATAGGGAGTGCAGAGTCGGGAGTGCAGAGTGCATAGGGAGTGGAGAGTGCATAGGGAGTGGAGAGTGCATAGGGAGTGGAGAGTGGAGAGTGCATAGGGAGTGGAGAGTGCATAGGGAGTGGAGAGTGCATAGGGAGTGGAGAGTGGAGAGTGCATAGGGAGTGCAGAGTGCATAGGGAGTGCAGAGTGCATAGGGAGTGCAGAGTGCATAGGGAGTGGAGAGTGCATAGGGGGTGGAGAGTGCATAGGGAGTGGAGAGTGCATAGGGAGTGGAGAGTGGAGAGTGCATAGGGAGTGGAGAGTGCATAGGGAGTGGAGAGTGCATAGGGAGTGGAGAGTGCATAGGGAGTGGAGAGTGGAGAGTGCATAGGGAGTGGAGAGTGGTGAGTGCATAGGGAGTGCAGAGTGCATAGGGAGTGCAGAGTGCATAGGGAGTGCAGAGTGCATAGGGAGTGCAGAGTGCATAGGGAGTGCAGAGTGGAGAGTGCATAGGGAGTTGAGAGTGCATAGGGAGTGGAGAGTGCATAGGGAGTGCAGAGTGCATAGGGAGTGCAGAGTGGAGAGTGCATAGGGAGTGCAGAGTGCATAGGGAGTGGAGAGTGGAAAGTGCATAGGGAGTGCATAGGGAGTGGAGAGTGCATAGGGAGTGGAGAGTGCATAGGGAGTGGAGAGTGGAGAGTGCATAGAGAGTGGAGAGTGCATAGGGAGTGGAGAGTGGAGAGTGCATAGGGAGTAGAGAGTGGAGAGTGCATAGGGAGTGGAGAGGGAATAGGGAGTGGAGAGTGCATAGGGAGTGGAGAGTGGAGAGTGCATAGGGAGTGCAGAGTGGAGAATGCATAGGGAGTGCAGAGTGGAGAGTGCATAGGGAGTGGAGAGTGCATAGGGATGGCATAGGGAGTGGAGAGTGCATAGGGGGTGGAGAGTGCATAGGGAGTGGAGAGTGCATAGGGAGTGGAGAGTGAATAGGGAGTGCAGAGTGCATAGGGAGTGGAGAGTGCATAGGGAGTGGAGAGTGCATAGGGAGTGCAGAGTGCATAGGGAGCACAGAGTGCATAGGGAGTGCAGAGTGGAGAGTGCATAGGGAGTGCAGAGTGCATAGGGAGTGCAGAGTGTAGAGTGCATAGGGAGTGGAGAGTGGAGAGTGCATAGGGAGTGGAGAGTGGAGAGTGCATAGGGAGTGGAGAGTGGAGAGTGCATAGGGAGGGGAGAGTGGAGAGTGCATAGGGAGTGCAGAGTGGAGAGTGCACAGGGAGTGCATAGGGAGTGCAGAGTGCATAGAGAGTGGAGAGTGCATAGGGAGTGGAGAGTGCATAGGGAGTGCAGAGTGGAGAGTGCATAGGGAGTGCAGAGTGCATAGGGAGTGGAGAGTGGAAAGTGCATAGGGAGTGCATAGGGAGTGGAGAGTGCATAGGGAGTGGATAGTGCATCTGGAGTGGAGAGTGGAGAGTGCATAGGGAGTGGAGAGTGGGGAGTGCATAGGGAGTGGAGAGTGCATAGGGAGTGGAGAGTGGAGAGTGCATAGGGAGTGGAGAGTGGAGAGTGCATAGGGAGTGCAGAGTGGAGAGTGCATAGGGAGTGGAGAGTGGAGAGTGCATAGGGAGTGCAGAGTGGAGAGTGCATAGGGAGTGCAGAGTGCATAGGGAGTGGGGAGTGCATAAGGAGTGGAGAGTGCATAGGGGGTGGAGAGTGCATAGGGAGTGGAGAGTAGGGAGTGCATAGGGAGTGGAGAGTGCATAGGGAGTGCATAGGGAGTGGAGAGTGGAGAGTGCATAGGGAGTGGAGAGTGCATAGGGAGTTGAGAGTGCATAGGGAGTGGAGAGTGCAGAGTGCATAGAGAGTGCAGAGTGCATAGAGAGTGCAGAGTGGAGAGTGCATAGGGAGTGCAGAGTGCATGGAGAGTGCAGAGTAGAGAGTGCATAGGGAGTGGAGAGTGCATAGGGAGTGGAGAGTGCATAGGGAGTGGAGAGTGCATAGGGAGTGGAGAGTGCATAGGGAGTGCAGAGTGCATAGGGAGTGGAGAGTGGAGAGTGCATAGGGAGTGGAGAGTGCATAGGGAGTGGGGAGTGCATAGGGAGTGGAGAGTACATAGGGAGTGCAGAGTGCATAGGGAGTGCAGAGTGCATAGGGAGTGCAGAGTGCATAGGGAGTGCAGAGTGCAGAGTGCATAGGGAGTGCAGAGTGGAGAGTGCATAGAGAGTGGAGAGTGGAGAGTGCATAGGGAGTGCAGAGTGCATAGAGAGTGGAGAGTGCATAGGGAGTGGAGAGTGCATAGGGAGTGCAGAGTGCATAGGGAGTGCAGAGTGTAGAGTGCATACGGAGTGCAGAGTGTAGAGTGCATAGGGAGTGCAGAGTGCATAGGGAGTGGAGAGTGGAAAGTGCATAGGGAGTGCATATGGAGTGGAGAGTGCATAGGGAGTGGAGAGTGCATAGGGAGTGGAGAGTGGAGAGTGCATAGGGAGTGCAGAGTGCATAGGGAGTGCAGAGTGCATAGGGAGTGCAGAGTGCATAGGGAGTGCAGAGTGCATAGGGAGTGGAGAGTGCATAGGGAGTGCAGAGTGCATAGGGAGTGCAGAGTGCATAGGGAGTGCAGAGTGCATAGGGAGTGGACGGTGGAGAGTGCATAGGGAGTGGAGAGTGGAGAGTGCATAGGGAGTGGAGAGTGGAGAGTGCATAGGGAGTGGGGAGTGCATAGGGAATGGAGAGTGCATAGGGAGTGCAGAGTGCATAGAGAGTGCAGAGTGCATAGAGAGTGCAGAGTGGAGAGTGCATAGTGAATGCAGAGTGCATGGAGAGTGCAGAGTGGAGTGCATAGGGAGTGGAGAGTGCATAGGGAGTGGAGAGTGCATAGGGAGTGGAGAGTGCATAGGGAGTGGAGAGTGCATAGGGAGTGGAGAGTGCATAGGGAGTGGAGAGTGCATAGGGAGTGCAGAGTGCATAGGGAGTGCATAGAGTGCAGAGTGCATAGGGAGTGCAGAGTGGGGCGTGCAGAGTGCATAGGGAGTGGAGAGTGCATAGGGAGTGGAGAGTGCATAGGGAGTGGAGAGTGCATAGGGAGTGGAGAGTGCATAGGGAGTGCAGAGTGGAGAGTGCATAGGGAGTGGAGAGTGCATAGGGTGTGAAGAGTGCATAGGGAGTGGAGAGTGCATAGGGAGTGGAGAGTGCATAGGGAGTGGAGAGTGGAGAGTGCATAGGGAGTGCAGAGTGCATAGGGAGTGGAGAGTGGAGAGTGCATATGGAGTGCAGAGTGCATAGGGAGTGCAGAGTGCATAGGGAGTGCAGAGTGGAGAGTGCATAGGGAGTGCAGAGTGCATAGGGAGTGCAGAGTGGAGAGTGCATAGGGAGTGGAGAGTGGAGAGTGCATAGGGAGTGCAGAGTGGAGAGTGCACAGGGAGTGCTTAGGGAGTGGAGAGTGCATAGGGAGTGGAGAGTGCATAGGGAGTGGAGAGTGGAGAGTGCATAGGGAGTGCAGAGTGCATAGGGAGTGCAGAGTGCATAGGGAGTGGAGAGTGCATAGGGAGTGGAGAGTGCATAGGGAGTGGAGAGTGCATAGGGAGTGCAGAGTGCATAGGGAGTGCAGAGTGGAGAGTGCATAGGGAGTGCAGAGTGCATAGGGAGTGCAGAGTCGGGAGTGCAGGGTGCATAGGGAGTGGAGAGCGCATAGGGAGTGGAGAGTGCATAGGGAGTGGAGAGTGGAGAGTGCATAGGGAGTGGAGAGTGCATAGGGAGTGGAGAGTGCATAGGGAGTGGAGAGTGCATAGGGAGTGCAGAGTGCATAGGGAGTGCAGAGTGCATAGGGAGTGCAGAGTGCATAGGGAGTGGAGAGTGCATAGGGAGTGGAGAGTGCATAGGGAGTGGAGAGTGGAGAGTGCATAGGGAGTGGAGAGTGCATAGGGAGTGGAGAGTGCATAGGGAGTGGAGAGTGCATAGGGAGTGGAGAGTGGAGAGTGCATAGGGAGTGGAGAGTGGAGAGTGCATAGGGAGTGCAGAGTGCATAGGGAGTGCAGAGTGCATAGGGAGTGCAGAGTGCATAGGGAGTGCAGAGTGCATAGGGAGTGCAGAGTGGAGAGTGCATAGGGAGTGGAGAGTGCATAGGGAGTGCAGAGTGCATAGGGAGTGCAGAGTGGAGAGTGCATAGGGAGTGCAGAGTGCATAGGGAGTGGAGAGTGGAAAGTGCATAGGGAGTGAATAGGGAGTGGAGAGTGCATAGGGAGTGGAGAGTGCATAGGGAGTGGAGAGTGGAGAGTGCCTAGAGAGTGGAGAGTGCATAGGGAGTGGAGAGTGGAGAGTGCATAGGGAGTAGAGAGTGGAGAGTGCATAGGGAGTGGAGAGTGCATAGGGAGTGGAGAGTGCATAGGGAGTGGAGAGTGGAGAGTGCATAGGGATTGCAGAGTGCATAGGGAGTGGAGAGTGGAGAGTGCATATGGAGTGCAGAGTGCATAGGGAGTGCAGAGTGCATAGGGAGTGCAGAGTGGAGAGTGCATAGGGAGTGCAGAGTGCATAGGGAGTGCAGAGTGGAGAGTGCATAGGGAGTGGAGAGTGGAGAGTGCATAGGGAGTGCAGAGTGGAGAGTGCACAGGGAGTGCTTAGGGAGTGGAGAGTGCATAGGGAGTGGAGAGTGGAGAGTGCATAGGGAGTGCAGAGTGCATAGGGAGTGGAGATTGGAGAGTGCATATGGAGTGCAGAGTGCATAGGGAGTGCAGAGTGCATAGGGAGTGCAGAGTGGAGAGTGCATAGGGAGTGCAGAGTGCATAGGGAGTGCAGAGTGGAGAGTGCATAGGGAGTGGAGAGTGGAGAGTGCATAGGGAGTGCAGAGTGGAGAGTGCACAGGGAGTGCTTAGGGAGTGGAGAGTGCATAGGGAGTGGAGAGTGCATAGGGAGTGGAGAGTGGAGAGTGCATAGGGAGTGCAGAGTGCATAGGGAGTGCAGAGTGCATAGGGAGTGCAGAGTGCATAGGGAGTGCAGAGTGGGGAGTGCAGAGTGCATAGGGAGTGCAGAGTGCATAGGGAGTGGAGAGTGCATAGGGAGTGGAGAGTGCATAGGGAGTGGAGAGTGCATAGGGAGTGCAGTGTGCATAGGGAGTGCAGAGTGGAGAGTGCATAGGGAGTGCAGAGTGCATAGGGAGTGCAGAGTCGGGAGTGCAGAGTGCATAGGGAGTGGAGAGTGCATAGGGAGTGGAGAGTGCATAGGGAGTGGAGAGTGGAGAGTGCATAGGGAGTGGAGAGTGCATAGGGAGTGGAGAGTGGAGAGTGCATAGGGAGTGCAGAGTGCATAGGGAGTGCAGAGTGCATAGGGAGTGCAGAGTGCATAGGGAGTGCAGAGTGCATAGGGAGTGGAGAGTGCATAGGGAGTGGAGAGTGCATAGGGAGTGGAGAGTGCATAGGGAGTGGAGAGTGGAGAGTGCATAGGGAGTGGAGAGTGCATAGGGAGTGGAGAGTGCATAGGGAGTGGAGAGTGGAGAGTGCATAGGGAGTGGAGAGTGGTGAGTGCATAGGGAGTGCAGAGTGCATAGGGAGTGCAGAGTGCATAGGGGGTGCAGCGTGCATAGGGAGTGCAGAGTGCATAGGGAGTGCAGAGTGCATAGGGAGTGCAGAGTGGAGAGTGCATAGGGAGTTGAGAGTGCATGGGGAGTGGAGAGTGCATAGGGAGTGCAGAGTGCATAGGGAGTGCAGAGTGGAGAGTGCATAGGGAGTGCAGAGTGCATAGGGAGTGGAGAGTGGAAAGTGCATAGGGAGTGCATAGGGAGTGGAGAGTGCATAGGGAGTGGAGAGTGCATAGGGAGTGGAGAGTGGAGAGTGCATAGAGAGTGGAGAGTGCATAGGGAGTGGAGAGTGGAGAGTGCATAGGGAGTAGAGAGTGGAGAGTGCATAGGGAGTGGAGAGTGAATAGGGAGTGGAGAGTGCATAGGGAGTGGAGAGTGGAGAGTGCATAGGGAGTGCAGAGTGGAGAATGCATAGGGAGTGCAGAGTGGAGAGTGCATAGGGAGTGGAGAGTGCATAGGGATGGCATAGGGAGTGGAGAGTGCATAGGGGGTGGAGAGTGCATAGGGAGTGGAGAGTGCATAGGGAGTGGAGAGTGCATAGGGAGTGCAGAGTGCATAGGGAGTGGAGAGTGCATAGGGAGTGGAGAGTGGAGAGTGCATAGGGAGTGCAGAGTGCATAGGGAGCGCAGAGTGCATAGGGAGTGCAGAGTGGAGAGTGCATAGGGAGTGCAGAGTGCATAGGGAGTGCAGAGTGGAGAGTGCATAGGGAGTGGAGAGTGGAGAGTGCATAGGGAGTGGAGAGTGCATAGGGAGTGGAGAGTGGAGAGTGCATAGGGAGGGGAGAGTGGAGAGTGCATAGGGAGTGCAGAGTGGAGAGTGCACAGGGAGTGCATAGGGAGTGCAGAGTGCATAGAGAGTGGAGAGTGCATAGGGAGTGGAGAGTGCATAGGGAGTGCAGAGTGGAGAGTGCATAGGGAGTGCAGAGTGCATAGGGAGTGGAGAGTGGAAAGTGCATAGGGAGTGGAGAGTGCATAGGGAGTGGATAGTGCATAGGGAGTGGAGAGTGGAGAGTGCATAGGGAGTGGAGAGTGGGGAGTGCATAGGGAGTGGAGAGTGCATAGGGAGTGGAGAGTGGAGAGTGCATAGGGAGTGCAGAGTGGAGAGTGCATAGGGAGTGGAGAGTGGAGAGTGCATAGGGAGTGCAGAGTGGAGAGTGCATAGGGAGTGCAGAGTGCATAGGGAGTGGGGAGTGCATAAGGAGTGGAGAGTGCATAGGGGGTGGAGAGTGCATAGGGAGTGGAGAGTAGGGAGTGCATAGGGAGTGGAGAGTGCATAGGGAGTGCATAGGGAGTGGAGAGTGGAGAGTGCATAGGGAGTGGAGAGTGCATAGGGAGTTGAGAGTGCATAGGGAGTGGAGAGTGCAGAGTGCATAGAGAGTGCAGAGTGCATAGAGAGTGCAGAGTGGAGAGTGCATAGGGAGTGCAGAGTGCATGGAGAGTGCAGAGTAGAGAGTGCATAGGGAGTGGAGAGTGCATAGGGAGTGGAGAGTGCATAGGGAGTGGAGAGTGCATAGGGAGTGGAGAGTGCATAGGGAGTGCAGAGTGCATAGGGAGTGGAGAGTGGAGAGTGCATAGGGAGTGGAGAGTGCATAGGGAGTGGAGAGTGCATAGGGAGTGGAGAGTACATAGGGAGTGCAGAGTGCATAGGGAGTGCAGAGTGCATAGGGAGTGCAGAGTGCATAGGGAGTGCAGAGTGCAGAGTGCATAGGGAGTGCAGAGTGGAGAGAGCATAGAGAGTGGAGAGTGGAGAGTGCATAGGGAGTGCAGAGTGCATAGAGAGTGGAGAGTGCATAGGGAGTGGAGAGTGCATAGGGAGTGCAGAGTGCATAGGGAGTGCAGAGTGTAGAGTGCATACGGAGTGCAGAGTGTAGAGTGCATAGGGAGTGCAGAGTGCATAGGGAGTGGAGAGTGGAAAGTGCATAGGGAGTGCATATGGAGTGGAGAGTGCATAGGGAGTGGAGAGTGCATAGGGAGTGGAGAGTGGAGAGTGCATAGGGAGTGCAGAGTGCATAGGGAGTGCAGAGTGCATAGGGAGTGCAGAGTGCATAGGGAGTGCAGAGTGCATAGGTGTTGGACAGGCCACATGAAGGGCTCGCTCCCTCCCCGCAGGACAGGGCCCGGGCCACCGTCAGCACCATTGCCCGGCCCAGCCGCCATCTTGGACACGGCACCACACGGCCACGCGGCCTCAGCCCGACCCCAACCCTGGGCCTGGCCAGGCCCCGACATCCCGGCACCACCCTCCACCCAGGAGGTGAACGGCCCACTTGGCAGGTCAATGGGAGTACGAAGTGTCGATGGCTCTCCCCCGCCAGGTGCCGAGCACCCCCAGCCTCCTCGGGCGCTGGCTCCGCCCCCCTGCTGGGTGTCTGGACTCCCTCATCCCGGACCTCCCGACCTCCAAGAGCGAGGGTCCGGACATCAAAGGGCGCCAGACCTATAACTGGGGCAGCCCCAGGACAGGAAGGCAGTTGTATCCTGGAGTCGAGAGACACCGCGACGAACTCATCCTTGACGGACTGTTGGCGCTGCCACAGCCCTGCCTTGTGAACTATTGTCCTGCCTGCTGGCGCTGCCGCGGCCCTCTGCAACCTTCATCCTCGTGGGACCTGCTGGCGCTGCCGCGGCCCTCTGCAACCTTCATCCTCGTGGGACCTGCTGGCGCTGCCGCGGCCCTCTGCAACCTTCATCCTCGTGGGACCTGCTGGCGCTGCCGCGGCCCTCTGCAACCTTCATCCTCGTGGGACCTGCTGGCGCTGCCGCGGCCCTCTGCAACCTACATTCTCGTGGGACCTGCTGGCGCTGCCGCGGCCCGTAGTAACCTTCATCCTCGTGGGACCTGCTGGCGCTGCCGCGGCCCGTTGCAACCTGCATTCTCGTGGGACCTGCTGGCGCTGCCGCGGCCCGTTGTAACCTTCATCCTCGTGGGACCTGCTGGCGCTGCCGCGGCCCGTTGCCACCTACGACCTCTTCGGGACCTGCCGGCGCTGCCGCGGTCTGACCCATCCGAACACCGAGCTCGAGGATTGTGAGCTATCACCGTTACACCTCCGTACCCGTGGGTACCAAGACTGTCCCGCTACCCCCTTCCCTTACTAGAGACTAGAATTGAGAGGATCATCGTGTCCTGATTGCCTTGTATCGTACCACTCTACTACCCGAAGTGCCTATAAAAGGTGTTACCCTAATCATTGTGTGGTGTCCATCTGTGGGGGGGAAGTTACCTGTCTGTGCGATCACTGTGCTCGGCCGACCCTCCAGGTCCCCGTCTAACATTGGTGGCTAGCGGCGCGATCCGAACCAACGCGTACCGTACAGACAGTAACTCACCCTACGACTAAAACCACAATGACGACCAAAGAGAGCGGATCGGCGGAGAAGTTCCAGATGGAAAAGCTGGAAGAATACAACCACCGAGAGCTCAAACAATTTTGCATGGACTTAGGCATTGCTACCACCGGGCTAAGCACAAAAGAAGACTTCAAAAACGCCCTAGAAGCCTGGACAGAGACAAATACCGCAACCCCCCGGGACCCCGCAGCCCCGGAAGTCAACACCACCCGGACGGAGGAACGGAGAACAGGCCCCTCCCATGAAGAGATCCAAGAGCGGGAAAAAAATAGATTACACGAGTTAGACTTGGCACGACTCAGATTAGACGGAGAATTGAAACTGGCGGAACAAAAAATAAACTTAGAACACTTACGGCTCAGAGAAGAGCGAGAGGAAAAACAGAGACAGAGAGACCTCGAAGAAAAAAGACTGGCATACGAGCACGAGTGCAAACTAGCGGAGATAGAAATACGCAAACTGAACAAAAACCTAGGGGTGCCCGAGCAACCGCACTCCCCGGGTCCTACCGAGCAGAAGGTCCACATCCCCAAGGATGTGGTCCGAGAATATCACCGGAACGACGACATACAGCAGTGGTTCAAGGCCTATGAGATTGCCATGACCGCCCACCGGGTCGCTCGAAGTGACTGGGGAGCCGGTCTATGGGGGAGATTCGTCAACGAGGGTCGTGATGCCCTGCTGCAGCTTCCGGACCATCAAATGACGTCCTATGACCACATGAAGGCCGCCCTTCTCAGTCGATATGGACTTACACCCGAAATGTACCGCCAGAGGTTCCGCAACTGCACCCGGATCCCAGGTACGACGTGGTTGGAATACGTGAACTATTTCAGCCGAGCCTTCGAGGGGTGGATCAAGGGTAACAACGTAACCACTTACGAACAACTCTTCAATCTCATTGTGTGGGAGCACCTCTCCAACAACTGCTTTGTCGAGCTCAGGCAGCACCTCCTCGACAGTAAATTGACTGAACCCCGGCAGCTCGCCACCGAGGCTGACCGGTGGGAGAGCACCCGAGTGGCCCGGAGTGGGCCGAATGAGCAGAACAGAACCAACCAAGGTCACCATCGTCCCCGAGGAGGAGGAGGAGGCCCGGGCCGGGGCAGAGACACCGCCCCGGCCGCACCCACTAACGCCACCCCGGCCCCAGCAGGCCGGGGAAACCCCCCGATGCGCCCGGGGTTCCGAGCTAACGTGACGTGTCATCGATGCCAGCGAGTCGGCCACTATGCCAGTGACCCGACCTGCCCGAAGAACCAGGCCCCCGGGCCCCGCCAGATGGCGGCCGCCGCCCTGGGAGAAGGACAAGTCTCCGAAGACACGGAGACCTATGAGTCGGAGCAGTTCGAGTGGGAACCCGCCGCCATGACCCTGGCATGCCTAGGAGGAAGAGACATGGTCCCGCGGACTCCCCTGCCCGCCAACACTCGGAAGTACAGCCAATGGGTGAGCATCAATGGGCGCAAGGCCGAGGCCCTGCGTGACACCGGGGCCAGTGTGACGGCCGTCCGCTGTCACCTGGTGACCCCAGAACAAATCCTACCAAACGTACTTTGCCCCGTCCGATCGGCAGATAACTCGGAGAGCCTGTGTCGGATGGCCTGCGTCCCCTTCGAATGGGGAGGAGTGTCCGGCATGCTGAAAGTAACTGTCCGTGACGATGCCCCCGTAGACTGCCTCCTGGGGAACGATCTCGAGAGCTCCCCGTGGGCCGCTGTGGAAAGAAGAGAGCATCTGGGGATGTTGGGTCTCCCGGACTGGGCGTGCGTAACCACCCGGTCCATGGCCACCCGCACCATCCCTAGACCAGAAGAACCAGAATGGGCAGCACCTCCGCCCTCGATCACTCCAGAAGAAGACTTCCTCCAGACCGACCACCCGGACCCCACCCCAGAGGGGTCCACACAGCCCCCCGAGCTTCCCGACCTGGCTCAGTGGCGTCAAGAAGGGGGGCCCACCCAGGAACAATTCCGGCAGGAGCAAAAGACCTGCCCCTCCCTCGAGGGATTGCGACAGCAAGCGCTCGCCCAGAGCCAAGGAGACACCACCGGGGCCCACTGGGTTTATTGGGACAATGATCTCTTGTACAGCGAACAGAAAATCGCAGAACTGGGGGCCGGGCGAGTGCTGGTGGTGCCCCTCCACTTCAGAGACTTCCTGTTGAACCTAGCCCATGATGTCCCCCTGGCCGGGCACCTGGGCCAAGACAAGACCTACCACCGCCTGGTGACTCACTTTTTTTGGCCCAAAATGAGAAATGACGTATCCAACCATTGCCGGTCCTGCCCGATCTGCCAGGCCAGTGGGAAGAGCGGCCGCAAACTCAAGGCACCCCTACAACCATTCCCCGTGGTGACCACCCCGTTCGAAAGGGTGGGAATAGACATTGTGGGGCCCCTGGACCCCCGAACAGCACAGGGACATCGCTTCATCCTGGTCCTGGTGGATCACGCTACCCGCTATCCTGAGGCGGTCCCCCTTCGTACGATAACAGCCCCAGTAGTGGGTCGAGCCTTGATGGGGATCTTCTCTCGAGTGGGCTTCCCCCGGGAAGTCGTCAGCGACAGGGGTACGAACTTTATTTCAAAGTATATGAAATCCCTCTGGCAGCAGTGCGGAGTCACTTACCGATTCACCACCCCCTATCACCCCCAGGGGAACGGACTGGTCGAGCGGTTCAACCGCACCCTCAAGGGGATGATCATGGGGCTGGAAGAACCCCTACGCCGCCAGTGGGACGTGCTACTACCGTGCCTCCTCTTCGCCTACCGAGAAGTCCCCCAGAAGTCCCTCGGCTTCAGCCCCTTCGAACTCCTGTACGGACACCCCGTTCGCGGGCCTCTCAGCCTAGTGAAGGAGGAATGGGAAATGGCCCCCCTAAAGACCCCTCCGGACGTCTACAAATACCTCCTGACCCTCCGTAATCAGACCCGGAAATTCAGGGAGATCGCTAAAGCCAATCTGGAGGCCAGTCAAGAGGACATGAAGAAGTGGTACGACCAACATGCCTCCTCCATCGAGTTTGAACCGGGTCAGCAGGTATGGGTGATGTCCCCCATCGAACCATGTGCCTTGCAGGACAGATGGACGGGGCCCTTCAAGGTGATCGAGCGCAGGAGCCCCGTCACCTATCTCATCGACCTGGAGTCCCCCCGGAACCCCCTCCGGGTCCTCCACGCCAACCGACTCAAACCCCACTTCGTGCGCTCAGAGCTCAGCCTGCTGATGGCTACCGACAGTGGCGCAGAAGGAGACTCCGAGCCCCTCCCTGACCTACTGAGGACCCGGGAAAGAGATGGTTCGGTGGACGGGGTCCGACTCTCTGAGGCCCTGACCCCAGAGCAGCGTCAAGATTGCCGGGCCCTCCTGCTGCCGTTCGCAAACCTGTTCTCTCTCGCACCCGGAGTCACCTCCTGGTGTCTGCACGACGTGGACACGGGGGACAGTCCTCCTGTTCGACACCGGGCGTACCGAGTACCGGATCGGGTACGTACATGCATCCAAGAAGAAGTCTCCAAGATGCTCGCCCTCGGAGTCATCGAACCTTCGGACAGTCCCTGGGCCAGCCCGGTCGTCCTGGTCCCCAAGGCCGCGGCCCCGGGCACCACCCCTGAACTCCGGTTCTGCATTGACTATCGGGGTCTGAACGCGGTCACCCGAACCGACGCTCACCCTATCCCCCGAGCAGATGAACTAGTCGACCGCATGGGGGCAGCCCGCTACCTAAGCATCTTCGACCGGACAGCGGGCTACTGGCAGATCGGCCTCACCCCCAGAGCCCAAGAACGTTCCGCTTTCTCCACCCCGGATGGGCACTACCATTTCAGAGTGATGCCCTTCGGCATGAAGAACGCTCCAGCCACTTTTCAAAGACTGGTGAACCAGGTATTGGCAGGCCTCGAAGAATTCAGCGCCGCCTACCTGGACGACATCGCGGTATACAGCCGCCACTGGACGGATCACCTCCACCACCTCAGAGAGGTCCTGCAGGCCCTCCAACAGGCCGGCCTCACCATAAAGGCCAGCAAGTGCCAAATCGGCCAGGGGTCCGTGACCTACCTCGGACACCAAGTGGGGAGCGGTCTGGTGGCCCCCCTCCAACTCAAGGTAGCTGCCATTCAGTCCTGGCAACCCCCCGAGACACAAACCGAGGTCCGAGCCTTCCTGGGGCTCACCGGATACTACCGGCGGTTTGTAAGGGACTATGGCAGCATTGTGGGGCCCCTCACGGAGCTCACGTCTAAGAACCACCCAAAAAGAGTCAACTGGACTCCCGACTGTCAAGCAGCCTTCGAGACGCTGAAGGCCGCCATGTGCACCGCTCCTGTGCTCCAGGCCCCCGACTACAGCCGCGAGTTCATCGTGCAGACCGATGCCTCCGACCAGGGTATTGGGGCCGTCCTCTCCCAACTGAATCCCGAGGGAGTGGACCAACCAGTGGCCTTCATCAGCAGACGCCTACTGCCCCGAGAACAGCGCTGGAGCACCATTGAGCGAGAGGCCTTCGCGGTGGTATGGGCCCTCAAGAAGCTCCGGCCGTACCTCTTCGGAACCCATTTCCGGGTACAGACGGACCATCGGCCCCTGCAATGGCTCATGCAGATGCGGGGGGAGAACCCCAAACTATTGCGATGGTCCATCTCCCTGCAGGGGATGGACTTCACTGTGGAACATCGCCCTGGCCAAGACCACGCCAACGCGGATGGCCTGTCCCGCTTTTTCCGCCTCGACGAGGAAAGTCCCCAAGAAGATGGGTGACTCTCCCCGCCTTCAGCTGGGGGGGACGCATGTTGGACAGGCCACATGAAGGGCTCGCTCCCTCCCCGCAGGACAGGGCCCGGGCCACCGTCAGCACCATTGCCCGGCCCAGCCGCCATCTTGGACACGGCACCACGCGGCCGCGCGGCCTCAGCCCGACCCCAACCCTGGGCCTGGCCAGGCCCCGACATCCCGGCACCACCCTCCACCCAGGAGGTGAACGGCCCACTTGGCAGGTCAATGGGAGTACGAAGTGTCGATGGCTCTCCCCCGCCAGGTGCCGAGCACCCCCAGCCTCCTCGGGCGCTGGCTCCGCCCCCCTGCTGGGTGTCTGGACTCCCTCATCCCGGACCTCCCGACCTCCAAGAGCGAGGGTCCGGACATCAAAGGGCGCCAGACCTATAACTGGGGCAGCCCCAGGACAGGAAGGCAGTTGTATCCTGGAGTCGAGAGACACCGCGACGAACTCATCCTTGACGGACTGTTGGCGCTGCCACAGCCCTGCCTTGTGAACTATTGTCCTGCCTGCTGGCGCTGCCGCGGCCCTCTGCAACCTTCATCCTCGTGGGACCTGCTGGCGCTGCCGCGGCCCTCTGCAACCTTCATCCTCGTGGGACCTGCTGGCGCTGCCGCGGCCCTCTGCAACCTTCATCCTCGTGGGACCTGCTGGCGCTGCCGCGGCCCTCTGCAACCTTCATCCTCGTGGGACCTGCTGGCGCTGCCGCGGCCCTCTGCAACCTACATTCTCGTGGGACCTGCTGGCGCTGCCGCGGCCCGTAGTAACCTTCATCCTCGTGGGACCTGCTGGCGCTGCCGCGGCCCGTTGCAACCTGCATTCTCGTGGGACCTGCTGGCGCTGCCGCGGCCCGTTGTAACCTTCATCCTCGTGGGACCTGCTGGCGCTGCCGCGGCCCGTTGCCACCTACGACCTCTTCGGGACCTGCCGGCGCTGCCGCGGTCTGACCCATCCGAACACCGAGCTCGAGGATTGTGAGCTATCACCGTTACACCTCCGTACCCGTGGGTACCAAGACTGTCCCGCTACCCCCTTCCCTTACTAGAGACTAGAATTGAGAGGATCATCGTGTCCTGATTGCCTTGTATCGTACCACTCTACTACCCGAAGTGCCTATAAAAGGTGTTACCCTAATCATTGTGTGGTGTCCATCTGTGGGGGGGAAGTTACCTGTCTGTGCGATCACTGTGCTCGGCCGACCCTCCAGGTCCCCGTCTAACAATAGGGAGTGGAGAGTGCATAGGGAGTGCAGAGTGCATAGGGAGTGCAGAGTGCATAGGGAGTGCAGAGTGCATAGGGAGTGGACGGTGGAGAGTGCATAGGGAGTGGAGAGTGCATAGGGAGTGGAGAGTGGAGAGTGCATAGGGAGTGGGGAGTGCATAGGGAATGGAGAGTGCATAGGGAGTGCAGAGTGCATAGAGAGTGCAGAGTGCATAGAGAGTGCAGAGTGGAGAGTGCATAGTGAATGCAGAGTGCATGGAGAGTGCAGAGTGGAGTGCATAGGGAGTGGAGAGTGCATAGGGAGTGGAGAGTGCATAGGGAGTGGAGAGTGCATAGGGAGTGGAGAGTGCATAGGGAGTGGAGAGTGCATAGGGAGTGGATAGTGCATAGGGAGTGGAGAGTGCATAGGGAGTGCAGAGTGCATAGGGAGTGCATAGGGAGTGCAGAGTGCATAGGGAGTGCAGAGTGGGGCGTGCAGAGTGCATAGGGAGTGGAGAGTGCATAGGGAGTGGAGAGTGCATAGGGAGTGGAGAGTGCATAGGGAGTGGAGAGTGCATAGGGAGTGGAGAGTGCATAGGGAGTGCAGAGTGGAGAGTGCATAGGGAGTGGAGAGTGCATAGGGTGTGAAGAGTGCATAGGGAGTGGAGAGTGCATAGGGAGTGGAGAGTGCATAGGGAGTGGAGAGTGGAGAGTGCATAGGGAGTGCAGAGTGCATAGGGAGTGGAGAGTGGAGAGTGCATATGGAGTGCAGAGTGCATAGGGAGTGCAGAGTGCATAGGGAGTGCAGAGTGGAGAGTGCATAGGGAGTGCAGAGTGCATAGGGAGTGCAGAGTGGAGAGTGCATAGGGAGTGGAGAGTGGAGAGTGCATAGGGAGTGCAGAGTGGAGAGTGCACAGGGAGTGCTTAGGGAGTGGAGAGTGCATAGGGAGTGGAGAGTGCATAGGGAGTGGAAAGTGGAGAGTGCATAGGGAGTGCAGAGTGCATAGGGAGTGCAGAGTGCATAGGGAGTGCAGAGTGGGGAGTGCAGAGTGCATAGGGAGTGGAGAGTGCATAGGGAGTGGAGAGTGCATAGGGAGTGGAGAGTGCATAGGGAGTGGAGAGTGCATAGGGAGTGCAGAGTGCATAGGGAGTGCAGAGTGGAGAGTGCATAGGGAGTGCAGAGTGCATAGGGAGTGCAGAGTCGGGAGTGCAGAGTGCATAGGGAGTGGAGAGCGCATAGGGAGTGGAGAGTGCATAGGGAGTGGAGAGTGGAGAGTGCATAGGGAGTGGAGAGTGCATAGGGAGTGGAGAGTGCATAGGGAGTGGAGAGTGGAGAGTGCATAGGGAGTGCAGAGTGCATAGGGAGTGCAGAGTGCATAGGGAGTGCAGAGTGCATAGGGAGTGCAGAGTGCATAGGGAGTGGAGAGTGCATAGGGAGTGGAGAGTGCATAGGGAGTGGAGAGTGCATAGGGAGTGGAGAGTGGAGAGTGCATAGGGAGTGGAGAGTGCATAGGGAGTGGAGAGTGCATAGGGAGTGGAGAGTGCATAGGGAGTGGAGAGTGGAGAGTGCATAGGGAGTGGAGAGTGGAGAGTGCATAGGGAGTGCAGAGTGCATAGGGAGTGCAGAGTGCATAGGGAGTGCAGAGTGCATAGGGAGTGCAGAGTGCATAGGGAGTGCAGAGTGCATAGGGAGTGCAGAGTGGAGAGTGCATAGGGAGTGCAGAGTGGAGAGTGCATAGGGAGTGGAGAGTGCAGAGTGGAGAGTGCATAGGGAGTGCAGAGTGCATAGGGAGTGGAGAGTGGAAAGTGCATAGGGAGTGAATAGGGAGTGGAGAGTGCATAGGGAGTGGAGAGTGCATAGGGAGTGGAGAGTGGAGAGTGCCTAGAGAGTGGAGAGTGCATAGGGAGTGGAGAGTGGAGAGTGCATAGGGAGTAGAGAGTGGAGAGTGCATAGGGAGTGGAGAGTGCATAGGGAGTGGAGAGTGCATAGGGAGTGGAGAGTGCATAGGGAGTGGAGAGTGGAGAGTGCATAGGGATTGCAGAGTGCATAGGGAGTGGAGAGTGGAGAGTGCATATGGAGTGCAGAGTGCATAGGGAGTGCAGAGTGCATAGGGAGTGCAGAGTGGAGAGTGCATAGGGAGTGCAGAGTGCATAGGGAGTGCAGAGTGGAGAGTGCATAGGGAGTGGAGAGTGGAGAGTGCATAGGGAGTGCAGAGTGGAGAGTGCACAGGGAGTGCTTAGGGAGTGGAGAGTGCATAGGGAGTGGAGAGTGCATAGGGAGTGGAGAGTGGAGAGTGCATAGGGAGTGCAGAGTGCATAGGGAGTGCAGAGTGCATAGGGAGTGCAGAGTGCATAGGGAGTGCAGAGTGGGGAGTGCAGAGTGCATAGGGAGTGCAGAGTGCATAGGGAGTGGAGAGTGCATAGGGAGTGGAGAGTGCATAGGGAGTGGAGAGTGCATAGGGAGTGCAGAGTGCATAGGGAGTGCAGAGTGGAGAGTGCATAGGGAGTGCAGAGTGCATAGGGAGTGCAGAGTCGGGAGTGCAGGGTGCATAGGGAGTGGAGAGTGCATAGGGAGTGGAGAGTGGAGAGTGCATAGGGAGTGAAGAGTGCATAGGGAGTGGAGAGTGCATAGGGAGTGGAGAGTGGAGAGTGCATAGGGAGTGCAGAGTGCATAGGGAGTGCAGAGTGCATAGGGAGTGCAGAGTGCATAGGGAGTGCAGAGTGCATAGGGAGTGGAGAGTGCATAAGGAGTGGAGAGTGCATAGGGAGTGGAGAGTGCATAGGGAGTGGAGAGTGCATAGGGAGTGGAGAGTGGAGAGTGCATAGGGAGTGCAGAGTGCATAGGGAGTGCAGAGTGCATAGGGAGTGCAGAGTGCATAGGGAGTGCAGAGTGCATAGGGAGTGCAGAGTGCATAGGGGGTGCAGAGTGGAGAGTGCATAGGGAGTTGAGAGTGCATAGGGAGTGGAGAGTGCATAGGGAGTGCAGAGTGCATAGGGAGTGCAGAGTGGAGAGTGCATAGGGAGTGCAGAGTGCATAGGGAGTGGAGAGTGGAAAGTGCATAGGGAGTGAATAGGGAGTGGAGAGTGCATAGGGAGTGGAGAGTGCATAGGGAGTGGAGAGTGGAGAGTGCCTAGAGAGTGGAGAGTGCATAGGGAGTGGAGAGTGGAGAGTGCATAGGGAGTAGAGAGTGGAGAGTGCATAGGGAGTGGAGAGTGCATAGGGAGTGGAGAGTGCATAGGGAGTGGAGAGTGGATAGTGCATAGGGAGTGCAGAGTGGAGAATGCATAGGGAGTGCAGAGTGGAGAGTGCATAGGGAGTGGAGAGTGCATAGGGATGGCATAGGGAGTGGAGAGTGCATAGGGGGTGGAGAGTGCATAGGGAATGGAGAGTGCATAGGGAGTGGAGAGTGCATAGGGAGTGCAGAGTGCATAGGGAGTGGAGAGTGCATAGGGAGTGGAGAGTGCATAGGGAGTGCAGAGTGCATAGGGAGTGCAGAGTGCATAGGGAGTGCAGAGTGGGGAGTGCAGAGTGCATAGGGAGTGGAGAGTGCATAGGGAGTGGAGAGTGCATAGGGAGTGGAGAGTGCATAGGGAGTGGAGAGTGCATAGGGAGTGCAGAGTGCATAGGGAGTGCAGAGTGGAGAGTGCATAGGGAGTGCAGAGTGCATAGGGAGTGCAGAGTCGGGAGTGCAGAGTGCATAGGGAGTGGAGAGCGCATAGGGAGTGGAGAGTGCATAGGGAGTGGAGAGTGGAGAGTGCATAGGGAGTGGAGAGTGCATAGGGAGTGGAGAGTGCATAGGGAGTGGAGAGTGGAGAGTGCATAGGGAGTGCAGAGTGCATAGGGAGTGCATAGTGCATAGGGAGTGCAGAGTGCATAGGGAGTGCAGAGTGCATAGGGAGTGGAGAGTGCATAGGGAGTGGAGAGTGCATAGGGAGTGGAGAGTGGAGAGTGCATAGGGAGTGGAGAGTGCATAGGGAGTGGAGAGTGCATAGGGAGTGGAGAGTGCATAGGGAGTGGAGAGTGGAGAGTGCATAGGGAGTGGAGAGTGCATAGGGAGTGCAGAGTGCATAGGGAGTGCAGAGTGCATAGGGAGTGCAGAGTGCATAGGGAGTGCAGAGTGCATAGGGAGTGCAGAGTGCATAGGGAGTGCAGAGTGGAGAGTGCATAGGGAGTGGAGAGTGCATAGGGAGTGCAGAGTGCATAGGGAGTGCAGAGTGGAGAGTGCATAGGGAGTGCAGAGTGCATAGGGAGTGGAGAGTGGAAAGTGCATAGGGAGTGAATAGGGAGTGGAGAGTGCATAGGGAGTGGAGAGTGCATAGGGAGTGGAGAGTGGAGAGTGCCTAGAGAGTGGAGAGTGCATAGGGAGTGGAGAGTGGAGAGTGCATAGGGAGTAGAGAGTGGAGAGTGCATAGGGAGTGGAGAGTGCATAGGGAGTGGAGAGTGCATAGGGAGTGGAGAGTGCATAGGGAGTGCAGAGTGCATAGGGAGTGCAGAGTGGAGAGTGCATAGGGAGTGCAGAGTGCATAGGGAGTGCAGAGTCGGGAGTGCAGAGTGCATAGGGAGTGGAGAGCGCATAGGGAGTGGAGAGTGCATAGGGAGTGGAGAGTGGAGAGTGCATAGGGAGTGGAGAGTGCATAGGGAGTGGAGAGTGCATAGGGAGTGGAGAGTGCATAGGGAGTGCAGAGTGCATAGGGAGTGCAGAGTGCATAGGGAGTGCAGAGTGCATAGGGAGTGCAGAGTGCATAGGGAGTGGAGAGTGCATAGGGAGTGGAGAGTGCATAGGGAGTGGAGAGTGCATAGGGAGTGGAGAGTGGAGAGTGCATAGGGAGTGGAGAGTGCATAGGGAGTGGAGAGTGCATAGGGAGTGGAGAGTGCATAGGGAGTGGAGAGTGGAGAGTGCATAGGGAGTGGAGAGTGGAGAGTGCATAGGGAGTGCAGAGTGCATAGGGAGTGCAGAGTGCATAGGGAGTGCAGAGTGCATAGGGAGTGCAGAGTGCATAGGGAGTGCAGAGTGCATAGGGAGTGCAGAGTGCATAGGGAGTGCAGAGTGGAGAGTGCATAGGGAGTGCAGAGTGGAGAGTGCATAGGGAGTGGAGAGTGCAGAGTGGAGAGTGCATAGGGAGTGCAGAGTGCATAGGGAGTGGAGAGTGGAAAGTGCATAGGGAGCGAATAGGGAGTGGAGAGTGCATAGGGAGTGGAGAGTGCATAGGGAGTGGAGAGTGGAGAGTGCCTAGAGAGTGGAGAGTGCATAGGGAGTGGAGAGTGGAGAGTGCATAGGGAGTAGAGAGTGGAGAGTGCATAGGGAGTGGAGAGTGCATAGGGAGTGGAGAGTGCATAGGGAGTGGAGAGTGCATAGGGAGTGGAGAGTGGAGAGTGCATAGGGATTGCAGAGTGCATAGGGAGTGGAGAGTGGAGAGTGCATATGGAGTGCAGAGTGCATAGGGAGTGCAGAGTGCATAGGGAGTGCAGAGTGGAGAGTGCATAGGGAGTGCAGAGTGCATAGGGAGTGCAGAGTGGAGAGTGCATAGGGAGTGGAGAGTGGAGAGTGCATAGGGAGTGCAGAGTGGAGAGTGCACAGGGAGTGCTTAGGGAGTGGAGAGTGCATAGGGAGTGGAGAGTGCATAGGGAGTGGAGAGTGGAGAGTGCATAGGGAGTGCAGAGTGCATAGGGAGTGCAGAGTGCATAGGGAGTGCAGAGTGCATAGGGAGTGCAGAGTGGGGAGTGCAGAGTGCATAGGGAGTGGAGAGTGCATAGGGAGTGGAGAGTGCATAGGGAGTGGAGAGTGCATAGGGAGTGCAGAGTGCATAGGGAGTGGAGAGTGGAGAGTGCATAGGGAGTGCAGAGTGCATAGGGAGTGCAGAGTGCATAGGGAGTGCAGAGTGCATAGGGAGTGCAGAGTGCATAGGGAGTGCAGAGTGCATAAGGAGTGGAGAGTGCATAGGGAGTGGAGAGTGCATAGGGAGTGGAGAGTGCATAGGGAGTGGAGAGTGCATAGGGAGTGGAGAGTGCATAGGGAGTGGAGAGTGGAGAGTGCATAGGGAGTGCAGAGTGCATAGGGAGTGCAGAGTGCATAGGGAGTGCAGAGTGCATAGGGAGTGCAGAGTGCATAGGGAGTGCAGAGTGCATAGGGAGTGCAGAGTGCATAGGGGGTGCAGAGTGGAGAGTGCATAGGGAGTTGAGAGTGCATAGGGAGTGGAGAGTGCATAGGGAGTGCAGAGTGCATAGGGAGTGCAGAGTGGAGAGTGCATAGGGAGTGCAGAGTGCATAGGGAGTGGAGAGTGGAAAGTGCATAGGGAGTGAATAGGGAGTGGAGAGTGCATAGGGAGTGGAGAGTGCATAGGGAGTGGAGAGTGGAGAGTGCCTAGAGAGTGGAGAGTGCATAGGGAGTGGAGAGTGGAGAGTGCATAGGGAGTAGAGAGTGGAGAGTGCATAGGGAGTGGAGAGTGCATAGGGAGTGGAGAGTGCATAGGGAGTGGAGAGTGGATAGTGCATAGGGAGTGCAGAGTGGAGAATGCATAGGGAGTGCAGAGTGGAGAGTGCATAGGGAGTGGAGAGTGCATAGGGATGGCATAGGGAGTGGAGAGTGCATAGGGGGTGGAGAGTGCATAGGGAGTGGAGAGTGCATAGGGAGTGGAGAGTGCATAGGGAGTGCAGAGTGCATAGCGAGTGGAGTGTGCATAGGGAGTGGAGAGTGCATAGGGAGTGCAGAGTGCATAGGGAGTGCAGAGTGCATAGGGAGTGCAGAGTGGGGAGTGCAGAGTGCATAGGGAGTGGAGAGTGCATAGGGAGTGGAGAGTGCATAGGGAGTGGAGAGTGCATAGGGAGTGGAGAGTGCATAGGGAGTGCAGAGTGCATAGGGAGTGCAGAGTGGAGAGTGCATAGGGAGTGCAGAGTGCATAGGGAGTGCAGAGTCGGGAGTGCAGAGTGCATAGGGAGTGGAGAGCGCATAGGGAGTGGAGAGTGCATAGGGAGTGGAGAGTGGAGAGTGCATAGGGAGTGGAGAGTGCATAGGGAGTGGAGAGTGCATAGGGAGTGGAGAGTGGAGAGTGCATAGGGAGTGCAGAGTGCATAGGGAGTGCAGAGTGCATAGGGAGTGCAGAGTGCATAGGGAGTGCAGAGTGCATAGGGAGTGGAGAGTGCATAGGGAGTGGAGAGTGCATAGGGAGTGGAGAGTGGAGAGTGCATAGGGAGTGGAGAGTGCATAGGGAGTGGAGAGTGCATAGGGAGTGGAGAGTGCATAGGGAGTGGAGAGTGGAGAGTGCATAGGGAGTGGAGAGTGGAGAGTGCATAAGGAGTGCAGAGTGCATAGGGAGTGCAGAGTGCATAGGGAGTGCAGAGTGCATAGGGAGTGCAGAGTGCATAGGGAGTGCAGAGTGGAGAGTGCATAGGGAGTGGAGAGTGCATAGGGAGTGCAGAGTGCATAGGGAGTGCAGAGTGGAGAGTGCATAGGGAGTGCAGAGTGCATAGGGAGTGGAGAGTGGAAAGTGCATAGGGAGTGAATAGGGAGTGGAGAGTGCATAGGGAGTGGAGAGTGCATAGGGAGTGGAGAGTGGAGAGTGCCTAGAGAGTGGAGAGTGCATAGGGAGTGGAGAGTGGAGAGTGCATAGGGAGTAGAGAGTGGAGAGTGCATAGGGAGTGGAGAGTGCATAGGGAGTGCAGAGTGCATAGGGAGTGCAGAGTGGAGAGTGCATAGGGAGTGCAGAGTGCATAGGGAGTGCAGAGTCGGGAGTGCAGAGTGCATAGGGAGTGGAGAGCGCATAGGGAGTGGAGAGTGCATAGGGAGTTGTTGGACAGGCCACATAGAGTGGAGAGTGCATAGGGAGTGGAGAGTGCATAGGGAGTGGAGAGTGCATAGGGAGTGGAGAGTGGAGAGTGCATAGGGAGTGCAGAGTGCATAGGGAGTGCAGAGTGCATAGGGAGTGCAGAGTGCATAGGGAGTGCAGAGTGTATAGGGAGTGCAGAGTGCATAGGGAGTGGAGAGTGCATAGGGAGTGGAGAGTGCATAGGGAGTGGAGAGTGCATAGGGAGTGGAGAGTGGAGAGTGCATAGGGAGTGGAGAGTGCATAGGGAGTGGAGAGTGCATAGGGAGTGGAGAGTGCATAGGGAGTGGAGAGTGGAGAGTGCATAGGGAGTGGAGAGTGGAGAGTGCATAGGGAGTGCAGAGTGCATAGGGAGTGCAGAGTGCATAGGGAGTGCAGAGTGCATAGGGAGTGCAGAGTGCATAGGGAGTGCAGAGTGGAGAGTGCACAGGGAGTGGAGAGTGCATAGGGAGTGCAGAGTGCATAGGGAGTGCAGAGTGGAGAGTGCATAGGGAGTGCAGAGTGCATAGGGAGTGGAGAGTGGAAAGTGCATAGGGAGTGAATAGGGAGTGGAGAGTGCATAGGGAGTGGAGAGTGCATAGGGAGTGGAGAGTGGAGAGTGCCTAGAGAGTGGAGAGTGCATAGGGAGTGGAGAGTAGAGAGTGCATAGGGAGTAGAGAGTGGAGAGTGCATAGGGAGTGGAGAGTGCATAGGGAGTGGAGAGTGCATAGGGAGTGGAGAGTGCATAGGGAGTGGAGAGTGCATAGGGATTGCAGAGTGCATAGGGAGTGGAGAGTGGAGAGTGCATATGGAGTGCAGAGTGCATAGGGAGTGCAGAGTGCATAGGGAGTGCAGAGTGGAGAGTGCATAGGGAGTGCAGAGTGCATAGGGAGTGCAGAGTGGAGAGTGCATAGGGAGTGGAGAGTGGAGAGTGCATAGGGAGTGCAGAGTGGAGAGTGCACAGGGAGTGCTTAGGGAGTGGAGAGTGCATAGGGAGTGGAGAGTGCATAGGGAGTGGAGAGTGGAGAGTGCATAGGGAGTGCAGAGTGCATAGGGAGTGCAGAGTGCATAGGGAGTGCAGAGTGCATAGGGAGTGCAGAGTGGGGAGTGCAGAGTGCATAGGGAGTGGAGAGTGCATAGGGAGTGGAGAGTGCATAGGGAGTGGAGAGTGCATAGGGAGTGGAGAGTGCATAGGGAGTGCAGAGTGCATAGGGAGTGCAGAGTGGAGAGTGCATAGGGAGTGCAGAGTGCATAGGGAGTGCAGAGTCGGGAGTGCAGGGTGCATAGGGAGTGGAGAGTGCATAGGGAGTGGAGAGTGCATAGGGAGTGGAGAGTGGAGAGTGCATAGGGAGTGAAGAGTGCATAGGGAGTGGAGAGTGCATAGGGAGTGGAGAGTGGAGAGTGCATAGGGAGTGCAGAGTGCATAGGGAGTGCAGAGTGCATAGGGAGTGCAGAGTGCATAGGGAGTGCAGAGTGCATAGGGAGTGGAGAGTGCATAAGGAGTGGAGAGTGCATAGGGAGTGGAGAGTGCATAGGGAGTGGAGAGTGCATAGGGAGTGGAGAGTGCATAGGGAGTGGAGAGTGCATAGGGAGTGGAGAGTGCATAGGGAGTGGAGAGTGCATAGGGAGTGGAGAGTGCATAGGGAGTGGAGAGTGCATAGGGAGTGGAGAGTGGAGAGTGCATAGGGAGTGGAGAGTGGAGAGTGCATAGGGAGTGCAGAGTGCATAGGGAGTGCAGAGTGCATAGGGAGTGAAGAGTGCATAGGGAGTGCAGAGTGCATAGGGAGTGCAGAGTGCATAGGGAGTGCAGAGTGCATAGGGGGTGCAGAGTGGAGAGTGCATAGGGAGTTGAGAGTGCATAGGGAGTGGAGAGTGCATAGGGAGTGCAGAGTGCATAGGGAGTGCAGAGTGGAGAGTGCATAGGGAGTGCAGAGTGCATAGGGAGTGGAGAGTGGAAAGTGCATAGGGAGTGAATAGGGAGTGGAGAGTGCATAGGGAGTGGAGAGTGCATAGGGAGTGGAGAGTGGAGAGTGCCTAGAGAGTGGAGAGTGCATAGGGAGTGGAGAGTGGAGAGTGCATAGGGAGTAGAGAGTGGAGAGTGCATAGGGAGTGGAGAGTGCATAGGGAGTGGAGAGTGCATAGGGAGTGGAGAGTGGATAGTGCATAGGGAGTGCAGAGTGGAGAATGCATAGGGAGTGCAGAGTGGAGAGTGCATAGGGAGTGGAGAGTGCATAGGGATGGCATAGGGAGTGGAGAGTGCATAGGGGGTGGAGAGTGCATAGGGAGTGGAGAGTGCATAGGGAGTGGAGAGTGCATAGAGAGTGCAGAGTGCATAGGGAGTGGAGAGTGCATAGGGAGTGGAGAGTGCATAGGGAGTGCAGAGTGCATAGGGAGCGCAGAGTGCATAGGGAGTGCAGAGTGGAGAGTGCATAGGGAGTGCAGAGTGCATAGGGAGTGCAGAGTGGAGAGTGCATAGGGAGTGGAGAGTGGAGAGTGCATAGGGAGTGGAGAGTGGAGAGTGCATAGGGAGTGGAGAGTGGAGAGTGCATAGGGAGGGGAGAGTGGAGAGTGCATAGGGAGTGCAGAGTGGAGAGTGCACAGGGAGTGCATAGGGAGTGCAGAGTGCATAGAGAGTGGAGAGTGCATAGGGAGTGGAGAGTGGAGAGTGCATAGGGAGTGCAGAGTGGAGAGTGCATAGGGAGTGCAGAGTGCATAGGGAGTGGAGAGTGGAAAGTGCATAGGGAGTGCATAGGGAGTGGAGAGTGCATAGGGAGTGGATAGTGCATAGGGAGTGGAGAGTGGAGAGTGCATAGGGAGTGGAGAGTGGGGAGTGCATAGGGAGTGGAGAGTGCATAGGGAGTGGAGAGTGGAGAGTGCATAGGGAGTGCAGAGTGGAGAGTGCATAGGGAGTGGAGAGTGGAGAGTGCATAGGGAGTGCATAGGGAGTGGAGAGTGGGGAGTGCATAGGGAGTGGAGAGTGCATAGGGAGTGGAGAGTGGAGAGTGCATAGGGAGTGCAGAGTGGAGAGTGCATAGGGAGTGGAGAGTGGAGAGTGCATAGGGAGTGCAGAGTGGAGAGTGCATAGGGAGTGCAGAGTGCATAGGGAGTGGGGAGTGCATAAGGAGTGGAGAGTGCATAGGGAGTTGAGAGTGCATAGGGAGTGGAGAGTGCAGAGTGCATAGAGAGTGCAGAGTGCATAGAGAGTGCAGAGTGGAGAGTGCATAGGGAGTGCAGAGTGCATGGAGAGTGCAGAGTAGAGAGTGCATAGGGAGTGGAGAGTGCATAGGGAGTGGAGAGTGCATAGGGAGTGGAGAGTGCATAGGGAGTGGAGAGTGCATAGGGAGTGCAGAGTGCATAGGGAGTGGAGAGTGCATAGGGAGTGGAGAGTGCATAGGGAGTGGAGAGTGGAGAGTGCATAGGGAGTGGAGAGTACATAGGGAGTGCAGAGTGCATAGGGAGTGCAGAGTGCATAGGGAGTGCAGAGTGCATAGGGAGTGCAGAGTGCAGAGTGCATAGGGAGTGCAGAGTGGAGAGTGCATAGAGAGTGGAGAGTGGAGAGTGCATAGGGAGTGCAGAGTGCATAGAGAGTGGAGAGTGCATAGGGAGTGGAGAGCGCATAGGGAGTGCAGAGTGCATAGGGAGTGCAGAGTGTAGAGTGCATACGGAGTGCAGAGTGTAGAGTGCATAGGGAGTGCAGAGTGCATAGGGAGTGGAGAGTGGAAAGTGCATAGGGAGTGCATAGGGAGTGCAGAGTGCATAGGGAGTGCAGAGTGCATAGGGAGTGCAGAGTGGAGAGTGTATAGGGAGTGCAGAGTGGAGAGTGCATAGAGAGTGGAGAGTGGAGAGTGCATAGGGAGTGCAGAGTGCATAGAGAGTGGAGAGTGCATAGGGAGTGGAGAGCGCATAGGGAGTGCAGAGTGCATAGGGAGTGCAGAGTGTAGAGTGCATACGGAGTGCAGAGTGTAGAGTGCATAGGGAGTGCAGAGTGCATAGGGAGTGGAGAGTGGAAAGTGCATAGGGAGTGCATAGGGAGTGCAGAGTGCATAGGGAGTGCAGAGTGCATAGGGAGTGCAGAGTGGAGAGTGTATAGGGAGTGCAGAGTGGAGAGTGCATATGGAGTGGAGAGTGCATAGGGAGTGGAGAGTGCATAGGGAGTGGAGAGTGCAGAGTGCATAGGGAGTGCAGAGTGCATAGGGAGTGCAGAGTGCATAGGGAGTGCAGAGTGCATAGGGAGTGCAGAGTGCATAGGGAGTGCAGAGTGCATAGGGAGTGCAGAGTGCATAGGGAGTGCAGAGTGCATAGGGAGTGCAGAGGGATTGCAGAGGTAGTGCAGAGTGCATAGGGAGTACAGAGGGAGTGCAGAGTGCATAGGGAGTGCAGAGTGTAGAGTGCATAGGGAGTGCAGAGTGTATAGGGAGTGGAGAGTGGAAAGTGCATAGGGAGTGCATAGGGAGAGCAGAGTGCATAGGGAGTGCAGAGTGGAGAGTGCATAGGGAGTGGAGAGTGCATAGGGAGTGGAGAGTGCATAGGGAGTGGAGAGTGCATAGGGAGTGCAGAGTGTAGAGTGCATAGGGAGTGGAGAGTGCATAGGGAGTGGAGAGTGGAGAGTGCATAGGGAGTGCAGAGTGCATAGGGAGTGCAGAGTGCATAGGGAGTGCAGAGTGCATAGGGAGTGCAGCGTGCATAGGGAGTGCAGAGTGCATAGGGAGTGCAGAGTGCATAGGGAGTGCAGAGTGCATAGGGAGTGCAGAGGGATTGCAGAGGTAGTGCAGAGTGCATAGGGAGTGCAGAGGGAGTGCAGAGTGCATAGGGAGTGCAGAGTGCACAGGGAGTGCAGAGTGCATAGGGAGTGCAGAGTGCAGAGTGAGTAGGGAGTGCTAGGGAGTGCTAGAGAGTGCAGAGTGAGTAGGGAGTGCTAGGGAGTGTAGAGAGTGCAGAGTGAGTAGGGAGTGCTAGAGAGTGTAGAGAGTGCAGAGTGAGTAGGGAGTGCTAGAGAGTGCAGAGTGATTAGGGAGTGCTAGGGAGTTCTAGAGAGTGCAGAGTGAGTAGGGAGTGCTAGAGAGTGCAGAGTGATTAGGGAGTGCTAGGGAGTTCTAGAGAGTGCAGAGTGAGTAGGGAGTGCTAGGGAGTGCAGAGTGACTATGGAGTGCAGAGTGCTAGGGAGTGCAGAGTGACTAGGGAGGGCCAGGGAGTGCAGATTGACTAGGGACTGCAGGGGCTAATGGCAATGTAAATGACAATGCCATTTATTTATCTGTTTTCAAAACCAACACATAAATACAAATTTTGTAATTTACAATGCCAATAACTCTAACTTTTCCAAAGGCGAAACCATTGCATTGTAAATGCTTGTTTTCTTTTTACAACCGTTTTAGATGATGTAACATAGTGCATCTTTCCTGCTGACGTCTTTATACATAGGGGCATTCTGGCACTACGCAGGACTTCCTGGCTCACAACAGGTCGAAGTGGCCCGTCTCCTGTTTTAAGCACATTTCCATATATTTACATTTTTGTGGCATAAAAGACGTGCACCTCTTAATGTTCACTAGGTTTTGGATAAATGCTCTCAAAGGATGACTTCAATTGGTGTCCTCTGTAACCCCTGCAGCTGGCCAAGACCTTAGGTGCTCCACATAAGACCAGTACCATCCAGCAGCCCACCCCTATTCCAAGCGCGTGGACTCTCCGGTCGCCCCCACAAGGCCGACTACAGCCATTTCCTCGGAGTAACCTGTGTGTTGGGGGCTCAGGAGTCGGAGGGTAGGGTCACTCAGTGTCCAGGAGTCGGAGTGAATGGTAACATGTCTGTTGGATGCTCAGGAGTCGGAGTGAAGGGCATGTTGTGTGCTAGATGCAAAGGAGCCGGAAGCAAGCATCTAGTCAGTGGCAGGGAACGGGAGTGAAGGGTTTCATGTGTGTTGGATGCCGAGCAACGGGAGTGAAGGGTTTCATGTGTGTTGGATGCTGAGGAACGGGAGTGAAGGGTTTCATGTGTGTTGGATGCTGAGGAACAGGATTGAAGGGTTTCTTGTGTGCTGGGTGCTGATGAGCGGGAGAGATGGGCCTGGTCAGTTCCCACTGCCCAGGAGTCAGAGTGAAGGGCTCACAAGGGTCCAACAGCGCCTGTGACCCTGTGACCCGAGGTCAAGACTTTCTGATCCCACCTCCCGCACAAGGGATCGTCCCCCCCTCCCCCCCATCCCCCTACTGTGCCTCGCCGCAGGTCTGCCTTGTGCTCCGCCTCCATACATCAGTCTAACACAATAATCGTTAGCGTCAGCGCAATTATTTTAAGAGACTAACCCCCAGATGCATCAAGCATCCATTTTGCGATTCCTTATTAGCAAAAAATAAGGAATCACTAATAAGGAATAGCAAAATGCTGTGCAAGAAGAAATCACTTTAAAAATAGCGATTTCTTAAAATTCCTTAATTGCGATTCGCAAATTGCGTGTCGCAATTAAGGAATACCTGAATGAATGGGAAGAATTTTCAATGTGCGAATCACAATTAGCGAATCGCAAAATGAGAATGCGATTTCAAGGGTGCAGGGGTGTCCAAAGGACACCCTGTTGCACCCCTGAAATTGATCTGTGCACATATGTTGCGCACACACATGCCCTTAGGGCATGTGTATGCGCCACATGAAACTTTGAAAAATTCACTTTAGTGCATTTTTCAAAGTTTTTGCAGATTACCATGAAGTTGTACTTCATGGTAATTTGCGTGCCCTATTAGCGAAATCGCTATTTTTTAAACTTTAATGCATTGCATTTAAGGAATCTCAATTTGAGATTCCTTAAATGCAAGTAATCGCAATTTAGCGAATTCTCAATTTGCGATTTTTGCATTTGGGATGATGCATCCCAAATGCAAAAATACCGGTCGCAAAGGGGCAGATTCTTACGGCCACATGCATCATTGTAGGATTTTGCACTTCCTAAATTGCGAAAATTAAGGAATCGCAATTTAGGAATTGCAAAATCCTATGCATCAAGAAATCCTAAAAGTTTTTAGGATTTCTTAATTTTCGGAAATTCCGATTCCTTAATTGCGAATCGCAATTAAGGAATGGCATTACATTGATTCCTATGGGCCTAGAGGGCCATAGGAATCAATGCCGTTTTGCATTTCTTTTTTTTTTTAACTCGCAATTTGTTGATGCATTTCAAGGGTGCAGAGGGGAGTCCAAAGGACCCCCCCTGCACCCCTGAAATGTATTTTAAAGTGCATGTTTCACACACACATGTCCTAAGGACATGTGTGTCTGTAACATGAAAGTTTAAAAAATGAATTTTTTTGCTTTTTTAAAGATTTTCGCAAATTAACACGAGGGTCAACCTCGTGTTAATTTGCACTTCCTATTTCAAAATTCGCATTTTTTAAAAAATTGATGCATTGCATTTAAGGAATCGCACAAATGCGATTCCTTAAATGCATTCGCATTTTTAGGAAATGCAAAAAAAAGCGAATTTTGAAACATTGTTTCAAGCATCCCAAAAACGTATTTAGGAAGCGCAAACGGCCGAATTTACCGATTCGCACCGTTTGCACTTCCTAAATAGGTTGATGCATGTGCCCGCATGAATCTGCCCCTTTGCGACCAGATTTTCCTTTGATGCCTCTGGGCCTAAATACCTGCATGGTGCCTGCCTCACAAGCCGCGCGTTGCGGGTGACTGAGGCGCAGGGACAGATTTCTAGTTAACGACTGATCTGCACATGTCCTCGGCACCTCACTCTCACCTCTGGATCTGAAGTCACCCCCCTGAGAGGGCTGCGTTTGAACTGAGCGCCAGATCACAAGGTGTTTGTGTAATGGCGCTGTGGCAGCCAGCGGGGGTGCTCGATGCAAACACCCTTCACTTTAACACCCTAATATGGAAGGCGATTTTGGAAAGTGGTAATGTGTGACACCATATTTGTACGTTTGTTGTGGAGGTGATGCGTTTTTGCCCTGTGTTGTTACCTTGTGATATACTGTGGTTTTGTGTTGCATTCTGCTTTGACTGTATTGTTGTGCCCTTTCATGGGTTTATTGTGCTGTTTTTTTGCTTTATGCTATTGTGCTCTTTTCTGGTGATCTCTGTAAAGATGCCAGTACATTCTACTACATTTCCAGACCAGAGCAGTGCATTCCTTAATGGTGTAGTGATGATCATCCATTTACACAGTTTATGGTGGGACCATATCCCTGTTCTAGCTTTTTAACTACTTAGACACCTATCAGCCAAAAAAGTACTCATTTCATCAGATCCGGCCCAGAGCGTGTGTAGCCACCCTCATTTGGATTGGCATGGCAAACTCTGTGTGTCCATGCCACACATATGCTTCCTGTCTCTATGTACATGCTGGTGTGCATTCTCGCTTTATGTACATGCAGAACCATCTTACTGTATGGATATGCAAACAGTGTTTCCTCTCGATATGCAGCGTGTTTCCTTGCTCTGTGCACATGCAGTGTATGCTTCCTCACTTTGTGTGCACACAATGTGTGGTCCCCTCACTCTGTGGATGGAGAGTGTGATCATCCTCTTCATAGGGGCATGCCACGTATCAGAACTGCTTTCAGAGGCTCATGGGACTAGCAGGAGCGACTGGGTCCAACCATAAGGCTTGAGACCTTTCACTCACGATGTCCTGGGCCGACCTGCTATGGGTTCTGAGTAACTGGGACAAGTACTACCCCTTCAGCACTTGACTCTCAGGGGTAGCACGGGTCGAGCAGTCCAAATCCTAGGAGGAGGTAGGAGCAAGGTTTACACAGGCACACGTTTCAAAATATGCTTAGAAACCCCAATTAATGAACGTTCAACCAGATACATGCTTTTATGAGAAAAATAAGTATTTACATAAGAACACAAAGTGAAATACATCACACAACAAATAACATACACAGTCTTTCTAAAGCGTTAGCGTTATCCAGATAAGAGGCTCAGCCCAGCTTACCTCTTTTTGGACTATGGTTATTCTCCATTTGCTTGAGGCAGCATTCAACAAGGACTCGCTAGTGAGTACGAGTCTAAGAAGTTTCACAGTGGCTTTTTTAAAGTCAAAAGTTTCTCAATACTGTAGCACTACAGTAGCAATAAGCAAGTTCTGAGCACGTGTCAACGGCCCACCAATGAGCAGTAGTCTGGATGCGCAAGGCGGGGCAGCAGACATTCTTGGCACTCCATTGGTCATGCGGTATGTCCTCCTGATTCTGGGTGCAAGTTTCAGTTGGTTTAGAGGTTGGGTTGGTGCTCTACTTTTATAGGTCATAACTCGCTACACTTTTCTTTCACAAGCTGCTCAAGGGAGATCACCCTCTCTCTTCACTAGGACCCCCACCTGGAATACAGGGGTCACAAACAGGTCTCCTGCATAAGTTGATGGCCCTCGATGGTCACAGCAATGCACAAGGGGGACTGCGCTTAATCTTCACCGCAGACCCCAATGGACAGATGAAGGTTGCCAACAGCTGCACACTGGTGGATGGCTCGATCGGTGCAGCAGTCTCAAATCTTAACCCCTTCCATGCTCATGACGGAACGGTTCCGTCATGAGCGTCGGTTGAGCTGTGCTCATGACGGAACCGTTCCGTCATGACTCCGCCCGCGCAAGGCGGAGTCAGCATGGGCGGGGAATTCGCGCCGCACGGAAGCGGTTAAACTTAATTTCAGGGATCCACTCGACAGGATCCTCACTGGACCTTGCTCCGTCCAGGCATACCTCTCCTCCTCATAGGGTCTTCTGATCTCGGTGGCAGGCAGATGCTTTTGCTCAAAGCTCCAGGGCAGGTGGTCTTGCTTCTCCTGAGTAATCAGTGGCGGCTCGTCGAGGGAGAGCTGCGGGGTGGTGAGGCGGGGCAGGTGAGGGGCAGGTTGGAGGGGGGTAGTGGAGTCTGACATACGACGGACAGGAGTAAGGTAAGTAATAAAATAAAACTATTTCCCTTGCTCGCGCTGCCTCGCCAACTCAGCGATGTAGCGCGCACAAGGAAAATAGTTTTATTTATTTCATTACTTACCTTACTCCTATCCTTCGAATCTCGGACTACACTACCCCCTACCCTGCCCCTCCCCCGCCTCAACACCCCACACACTCTGTCGGCAAGCCGCCACTGTGAGTAATTTTCCCTCATCCAGTGGAAAGACAAGCAGACCTTGGTTCCAAGGCAGAAGTTGTGCTGAGCTTTTCCACACTGATGTACCGCCACTGTTTGACTGTTCACCGTTTGACTAGTTGACAGTTTGGGCCAATCAAGCTCCTCTTTCTATAATTTGTTTCCAGACACAAATGTGATTTAGTGTCTCAGTCTTTGAAGTTTGGGTTTGGGAAGTTGTCCCCATTAAAGCACCCACTCACCTGTCCTGCTCTGTGTCCAGGAAGCAATCTGTCACATCAGGTGTGACTCCAACCTTGATAGATCCATAACACAGACAATGGGCGTGACTCGAGGATTACATCTGAATGCTATGTATATTTTAAAGGTTGCAAAGTCCCCAGCCCATTATGATTCCCTGTCTTTGCAGTGTTTCTCTTATCAACCCCATCCTGTAACTGACGGCCTATGCTCCACTGGCCAGTAACCTTGTCAGAATCAAAGATCACTTGTAAAGTGCACAGGAGACCCCAGCTTTCCCGTCATCCAGTGTGTATCCCACTCAGCTCTCAGGAATGTGATAATCCACAAATCTGCCTACGATGGCTTCTTCATCTCTCACACATGCCATTCCAAGGCCTAGAGTTTCCAATATGGAATCCACTGTCCTCCATGTACTGTACGACAGACAGGTACAGATACATCATCATGAGCACACACAAACAAACGTGCACTGGACAGTTCTACAAACTAACATGATATAGGCCAAAGGCGAGTTAAGGTCAAATCAGTCGAAATTTACATGAGTGGGCCATCAGGCTCCACTTCAGCGACTCAGGTCAAAATGCCTGTTCACTTTACTGACCATTTTTACAAAAACACAGTTTGCTGCCACCACCATACTTGTGCTAGTAAGGCCATGCTCTTAGTAAGACCAGTTGCCCTTTACCACTTCTAGGGTAATGCTTTGGGTTCCCCTCCTGGTCTAGACAGACCTCAATCCATGATATCGGCCTAGGTCATGGCACACACGCATGATCCATGTTCATTCATGAGTAAAACCCGGCACCAAGGATCCAGATATCAATGCAGCAGGGGCACGTCCGTTCTTTTCTGTCACAACAGCATGTGTCCCTTCTCTGTCCATCTTAGTATGGAATGTATGAGTTGTCTCTCATTTATTTGGTTTCTCTCTTTCTCTGGGTACTGAGGGTGTTTTTTGCTCAGTATATACGGAACTAATAGTCCCTCTTTTCATGGGTATGGATGGTTGCTACCTTTTACTTTCCTCGTATAGGGGATAGGTTTTCTAAGCGTGTATGATGTGTATAATCTTTGCCTCCATGTTTCTGGAGTGTATGTTTCCTGTTTCTAAGGTCTAAGATATGTGGACCTTAAATGTATGGATATCAGGTGTTGTAGCAAATCTGCCTTTCTTCCATGGTCACTCCATGCTTTTCTCCTTTTCATGACCCTTGTTTTTGCTGGTATCTGAACTCTCCTCTCTTTATCCTTGCTAAACAGCAGTAAAGTGTCTGTACTCCCCTTTAAACATGATTAAATTGGCTTCTTGTATGTGGTGTAGGAAATACACTCCGGGCGTAGAAGTTAAATGTCTCCTGTGAAAGGCAGCACCTATGGTTATAAACAACAATAAAAGTATGCTGCACCAAGTCTTTCTGCAAGCCAAAATACCAACCACAGATCTTATCTGACCTAGGGACTCCTATTACTAAATGGGTCCATTGACAGGCAATCAACTGGAGGTAAATGGGAGCCCCTCACTTAATACCCTTAATACTTGACCCTTCCACCAGATAGGTTGCCCCCCTCAGCCGCCACACGGTCCTCCTGTGCCGCTGTCGCCACCCGCTGTGACCAGGATCACTGCCTGAGTCCGTCCTGTGCTGCTCTCCTTGGTTTTTGCTTGATTTATTTTTGTCACTCTCTGTCATTGTTGTTGTTTTTCTTGCCACCCCTTGTGCCCTTTGCGCCCTCCCCCCTGCCCCTATTTTCTCTTCTGTACCACCCCCCTCCTGCTCCCCTCCCTCGCGCTTCCCGCCGCTGCCTCCCCTGTGGCCCGCCCCCCTGGTGCCCCATTCACCGCCCCGCTCCCACCTCCCAGCTGCTCCTCCCTCCCTCAGACCCTCATATGGAGGCCGCAGCGGCCACGCGTAGCGTGCGTGCCACTGGCGCGCCGAAGGCTTGCCAAAGGCAAGCCCATATGCGCCTGTCCGCGCCTGGACCACGCCCAGCGCCTGAACCCCTGGCCACCGCCGGAACCAAGAAACCCAACAGAAGTACGACCCCACCACCCTCCACGCACTCAACACCAGCCGACCATATGCCTGCTACCAAGCCACTCCGAAGCGCACCCACGGATCCTTCTCCTGCCAAACCTGCAAATTCACCTGCGTCCGAACCTGCACCCAACCTCAAGTGCATCTTGCTCAACACCCGCTCTGTCCACAAGCACGCCATCGAACTCTGAGACCTCCTCGACACAACAGCACCAGACGTCGCCTTCCTCACAGAAACCTGGATGAACGCCTCCTCAGCCCCCGACATCGCCATAGCCATCCCGGACGGCTACAAGACCACCCGAAAGGACCGCGTCAACCAAACCGGAGGAGGAATCGCCATCATCTACAGGAACACCATCGGCGTCACGACCAACTCCGAAGATGCCCTCACCACTGCCGAACACCTACACTTCCAGATCCACACCGACCCCAAGACCACCCTCAGAGGAACCCTCATCTACAGACCCCCGGGCCCACGCACACAATTCATTGAAGCCATCGCCGACTTCATCAGCCCACATGCCCTCGCCTCATCAGACTCCATTCTCCTAGGAGACCTGAACTTCCACCTGGAGAACAACAATGACAACAACACCACCACCCTGCTCGACAACCTCTCCAACCTCGAACTCAAGAAACTGGTGAACACCCCCACCCACTACGCCGGCCACACGCTCTACCCCATCTTCACCGCCAGCAGCCACGTTGCCTTCAGCCACTCCACCGGACTACACTGGACCGACCACAGCTGCATCCACTTCACCTTCAAGAAGACCACATCCCACCACCGCCTGCAATAGATCCCCCATAGATGCTGGAGCAAAGTCACCACAGACCAGCTAACCACATCACTGAGCCAGAACCCACCAAACATCACTACTGACACCAACGACGCAGCCCGCAACCTCACACAGTGGATCATCAACTGCGCCGACGCCCTTACACCACTGAAGAACCACCCAGGCAAGCCCGGCAACAGGAAAACAACATGGTTCACCGACAACCTCAAAGAATCAAAGAAATCCTGCCGAACACTCGAGAAAGCCTGGTGCCACGAACAGACGACAGAAAACATACCAGCCCTCAAGAACGCCACCCGCAAACACCACCAGCTGATCCGCATAACCAAAAAGACATCGTTCAAAGAACGGCTGGACAACAACACACACAACAGCAAGGAACTCTCCAGCATCGTAAAATAGCTCTCCAATCCCAGCGCCAGCAGCAACGACATCACACCATCGCAAGACCTCTGTAACTCCCTCGCCACGTTCTTTCACCGCAAGATTGCCGACATCCACGACAGCTTTGGCGCCCAGACTCCGCCCCCAGCCACCAAACCAACGCCCCTTACAACCACCCTCAGCGCTTGGACTCCCATCAGCACCGAAGACACCGCCCACGCTATGAACACCATCCACTCCGGCTCTCCCTCCGACCCATGCCCTCACCACATCTTCAACAAAGCCGACACCATCATCGCTCCCCACCTACGGAATGTCATAAATAACTCCCTCGCGTCGGCCACCTTCCCAGAGAGCTGGAAGCACACAGAGATCAACGCCTTACTGAAGAAACCCACAGCGGACCCTAAAGACCTCAAAAACATCCGCTGCATCCCTGCAAAAGTCATCGAGAAGATCGTCAATAAACAGCTGACCGCATTCCTCAAGGCCAATGGATCCCTCGACCCATCCCAGTCTAGATTTCGAGCCAACCACAGCACCGAGACCGCCCTCATCGCAACCACCGACGACATCAGGACCCTACTTGACAACGGGGAAACAACCGCCCTCCTCCTCCTCCTAGACCTCTCAGCCGCCTTTGATACAGTCTGCCATTGGACCCTAATACCCTGCCTCCACAACGCCGGAATCCAAGGCAAAGCCCTGGACTGGATCTCCTCGTTCCTCTCCGACAGAACCCAGAGAGTCCGCCTCCCTCCCTTCCACTCCACGGCGACCGAGATCATCTGCGGCGTACCCCAAGGCTCATCGCTCAGCTCAACCCTCTTCAATATCTACATGAGCCCACTCGCCACCATCGCACGCAAACACAACCTCAACATCATCTCATATGCCGATGACACCCAGCTGATACTCTCCCTCACCAAAGACCCAGCCACCGCCAAACTCAACCTCCAGGAAGGAATGAAAAACATTGCTGAATGGAAGAAACTCAGCTGTCTGAAACTGAACTCAGACAAGGCAGAGGTCCTCATCCTTGGACCATCCCCATCCGCTTGGGACGACACCTGGTGGCCCACAGACCACGCACGTAACCTGGTATTCATCCTGGACTCCTCTCTCACGATGACCAAGCAATTCAACGCCATCTCATCCTCATGCTTCAACACCTTGGGCATGCTCCGCAAGAACATCTGGTGGATCCCTACCGGAACTAGAAAGATGGTCACCCAGGCCCTCGTCACCAGCCGACTAGGCTACGGAAACGCCCTATACACAGGGGGGAACGTCGTTTACGACGCAACTTTTAGCACGCAGTGCTATTACAACGCGGTTTTTAAATTGCATTCTATTACAACGCTTGACTCTGGAGGGCGCTCAAGGATAGGGAATACTTTTAATTTACTATCCAACACCTTCCCTAGTGTCAACGGGGACTGGTGTTGGAATAGTAAATTAAAATATTCACTATCCAACACCCCTTTCTGTTATGCGTTGTAAAAGAATGCGTTATAAAAACCGCGTTGTTACAGCATGCGTGCTAAAAGCATGCGTTGTAACAACGTACATCCATACACAGGAACCATAGTCAAACTCCAGAAAAGACTCCAACGCATACAGAGCGCATCCGCACGACTCATCCTCGACATCCCCCGCCACAGCCACATATCAGCCCACCTGAGAGACCTGCACTGGCTCCCCGTCAACAAAAGGATCACATTCAGACTCCTTACCCACGCACACAAGCGCTCCTCGACATAGGCCCCGAATACCTCAACAACCGCCTCACGTTCTAAACTCCAACATGCAAACTCCGCTCCGCCAGCCTCGCCCTCGCCACCATCCCATGGTTCCGCAGAACCACCACCAGAGGAAGATCATTCTCCTACCTGGCGACCAAGATGTGGAACTGTCTCCCCGTCCACCTACGACTGACCCAGGACCACCTCACATTCAGGAAACACCTCAAGACCTGGCTCTTCGAGCAGTAGCGGCACTCCTCCCCCTCCCCCAGCACCTTGAGACCCCTACAGGTGAGTAGTGCGCTATACAAATGTATTGATTGATTGATTGATTGAATATTCCCTAGTCATTTATAAAGGGTCGCAGGATGAATCACCTGAATATTTGATATACTCTCCAGGTTTTTTATAGCCAACATGTTTCAGCCTCTTAAGTCAGAGTGGAGGATTTAGTTGCAGAATTTATTGAATCTGGTATTCTACACTGAGGCCCTTTGCTCTGTGTTGTGTGTCATGAACTCCTCTGTGGTTGATGCTTGCAAGGACAACGGTCCTCACAGGACTAGGAATCCTGTGCCACATTGCTAGAGCTGAAGACCTAGGGCACGAACTGCTCCATTAATCGCAGCGGGGGTCTGGTTATATTGAGGCTCTTTTATGAAAAACGGAGAGTCTGGAATTAATCATTGATTTTTTTAACTTTAGGGATCTACTTACCTTTTTAACTGCCCCGGTCCACACACTCACACATAAAAACTTGGCCTGGGCGGCAAATTCCGTTCCACTCGTGGAATTTGCAAAATTTGGGTAATTTCGCATTCCGCGGAGAACAAGAAATTACCCAAAATTCTGCGTTGCGTGACTTTGCGAGATTTTTTGCTTGTTCGCGTTCTCAAAATGCGTGTTTCCGAGATATTTCCCCTGAGCATGCAAAACAGCAATCGCAAACAGTAAAAAAGCATCGCGAACAAGCAATTCTGCGTGTTTGCATAATTTCTGTGTGTTCGCTGAGATTTTTTACCATTTCGCGGAGATTTGCGTAACGCGGTTATGCAAATTTTGCCCACCCCTAATAAAAACTGAAATATTTCACTCGCTGCTTTAGCGAGAAGCCTGTGTTGTTATTACTCCCCGGCCGCCATCTTGAGTGAGGACCAGCTCACATTCAGGAAACTACTCAAGACCTGGCTCTTCGAGCAGTAGCGGCACTCCTCCCCCTCCCCCAGCGCCTTGAGACCCCTACAGGTGAGTGGCGCGCTACACAAATGTATTGATTGATTGATTGATTGATTGAATATTCCCTAGTCATTTATAAAGGGTCGCAGGATGAATCACCTGAATATTTGATATACTCTCCAGGTGTTTTATAGCCAACATGTTTCAGCCTCTTAAGTCAGAGTGGAGGATTTAGTTGCAGAATCTATTGAACCTGGTATTCTACACTGAGGCCCTTTGCTCTGTGTTGTGTGTCATGAACTCCTCTGTGGTTGATGCTTGCAAGGACAACGGTCCTTACAGGACTAGGAATCCTGTGCCACATTGCTAGAACTGAAGACCTAGGACACAAACTGAGTGGCACTAACCCTGAGGAACTGCAGCAACACGTCCAGCGACCTATGAACATTTTCCCCACTGATGAAAGAGGAATCTAGAAACACGTGTCTGGGGATACACTTGAAAAGAATACTGGTACTGGCACTGGCCAACAAACTGTGAGAACTGTGTGTGAAGCGAGTAACACTGAACCACATCGACCATGATGCATGAAGTAAGTCAGCTGTGACGTGTCAGCAGGGTGCTCCAAATCCCTTTGGCTGCTCCATTAATCGCAGCGGGGGTCTGGTTATATTGAGGCTCTTTTATGAAAAACGGAGAGTTTGGAATTAATCATTGATTTTTTTAACTTTAGGGATCTACTTACCTTTTTAACTGCCCTGGTCCACACACTCGCACATAAAAACTTGGCCTGGGCGGCAAATTCCGTTCCACTCGCGGAATTTGCAAAATGTGGGTAATTTCGCATTCCGCGGAGAACAAGAAATTACCCAAAATTCTGCATTGCGTGACTTTGCGAGATTTTTTGCTTGTTCGCGTTCTCAAAATGCGTGTTTGCGAGATATTTCCCCATAGCATGCAAAACAGCAATTGCGAACAGTAAAAAAGCATCGCGAACAAGCAATTCCGCGTGTTTGCATAATTTCTGTGTGTTTGCGGAGATTTTTTACCATTTCGCGGAGATTTGCGTAATGCGGTTATTCAAATTTTGCCCACCCCTAATAAAAACTGAAATATTTCACTCGCTGCTTTAGCGAGAAGCCCGTGTTGTTATTACTCCCCGGGCGCCATCTTGAGTGAGGACCAGCTCACATTCAGGAAACTACTCAAGACCTGGCTCTTCGAGCAGTAGCGGCACTCCCCCACCCCCAGCGCCTTGAGACCCCTACAGGTGAGTAGCGCGCTATACAAATGTATTGATTGATTGATTGATTGATTGAATATTCCCTAGTCATTTATAAAGGGTCGCAGGATGAATCACCTGAATATTTGATATACTCCCCAGGTGTTTTATAGCCAACATGTTTCAACCTCTTAAGTCAGAGTGGAGGATTTAGTTGCAGAATCTATTGAACCTGGTATTCTACACTGAGGCCTTTTGCTCTGTGTTGTGTGTCATGAACTCCTCTGTGGTTGATGCTTGCAAGGACAACGGTCCTCACAGGACTAGGAATCCTGTGCCACATTGCTAGAACTGAAGACCTAGGACACGAACTGCTCCATTAATCGCAGCGGGGGTCTGGTTATATTGAGGGTCTTTTATGAAAAACGGAAAGTTTGGAATTAATCATTGATTTTTTTAACTTTAGTGATCTACTTACCTTTTTAACTGCCCTGGTCCACACACTCGCACATAAAAACAAGGCCTGGGCGGCAAATTCCGTTCCAATCGCGGAATTTGCTAAATTTGGGTAATTTCGCATTCCGCGGAGAACGAGAAATTGCCCAAAATTCTGCGTTGCGCGACTTTGGAAGATTTTTTTGCTTGTTCGTGTTCTCAAAATGCGTGTTTTTGCGAGATATTTTCCCTGAGCATGCAAAACAGCAATAGCGAACAGTAAAAAAGCATCGCGAACAAGCAATTCTGCGTGTTTGCATAATTTCTGTGTTCGCGGAGATTTTTTACCATTTTGCGGAGCTTTGCGTAACGCGATTATGCAAATTTCACCCACCCCTAATAAAAACTGAAATATTTCACTCGCTGCTTTAGCGAGAAGCCCGTGTTGTTATTACTCCCCGGCCGCCATCTTGAGTGAGGAGTTTGCTCAGCGGTGCTGTTTGGGGTCGCGTGCTAGTGCTGAGACACGTATTAATAAACACAACAGGGATGCCAATACTGAAGCAAAAAATTATTCACTATCCTTCAGTGTGCTTCCTTAACCTGAAACCAGATTCAAGCAAGGGAAATTTACTCTTCAATAGCTTTTTATTTTAAAGTTACGTATTGGCACGCGTAGGCCTATTTAAACCGCCAAATGCAAGTGCGCAGCGTGCACGCGCATCGAGCGCACCGATGGCGCGCCACAGGCAAGCCCGTCTGCGCCCGTCCGCGCACCGGTTGTGCCAAGTGCCCGCTATGCCGCCCGATTTGATCTAGATCAGGGTAGGATAACTTACTCTAGGGAGAGCTTGCTTTGTATTGGTAAGAGGGAGGGAGGAGGGGAGCTTAAACATCCAGTAATTTTGAGGGACGATAAGAGTATTCTGAACTGCGGACTACTGAATTGTAGATCCTTGGTAAAACATCACACATCGATCTTCAGTTTGGTGGAGGACTGGGACTTAGATGTCTTGTTTCTTACAGAGACTTGGACTCGCACAGATTCGTTGGTAGAATTGGGCCTTGCCTGTCCGAAAGCCTTTAAAATTTTTCACAAACCTAGAACAATGGGGAGAGGAGGAGGAGTCGGGGTGATCTATAAGGAAAAATGAGATTTCTTACCCTTAGAGATAGAGGCTGTGACAGGGATAGAAATATTGGGCTTCTCACTTCAGGAAACGAAAGGGAAGCTAGTTACGGGTATGGTCTGTTATATACCGCCTGGATCAGACACTCAGTATCAAGTATTGTTTGATACTATCACTGACCTCTCCCTAGCTCATTCCAGAATGATTATATTAGGGGATTTTAACTTGTGGGATAACAGGACTCTAGGCAATCACCTGAGAGAGCTGAGCCAAACGTGAGAGAACTGTAAACTCGGCCAGCTGGTTCAAATGCCGACACATCAGGGAGGTCATGTGCTGGATCTAGTATTTGCAAACCCGACGGATACCAAGATAATGGACATATTGCCGCAAAGCTGGTCGGATCACTCTTTAGTGCACTTTCACATTCTAATTCCTCGACCGGATATTAGCAATAGCTGTCGGACAACTTTCCGACAGGGAAGAGAGTGGGCTAAGCTAATTAATAATAAGCTATATTTGATACTACCTAATCAAAATCTGTTTGCTCCATCTAGCTCCATCGAGAAAAATTATCAGGAATACTGCAATTTTATTGACAGCTCCCTGGATAATTTAGTCCCAATTAAGAGACTTAAAAACAGGAAGAAAGCCTCTGCTCCATGGTTTAGTGAGGAATTGAAAGCTTTATGTTTTAGCTGTAAGAAAGCGGAGAGAAAATGGAGGAGAAATTATGCAGATAAAGATAGAAAGGAACTAAAATTAGTTCAAGCCCACTACAAGGGAGGCATAGCTAAGGCCAAAGCAGATTTCTTCGCCGATTCTATTCTGCATGCCCCGAACCGCACCAAAGCACTGTTTAGTATCGTGAAGAATCTCTCACATCCAACTTGTTCAAGTAACAAGGTGGTCGCTTCACAAAAACTCTGTGATACGATTGCTGCACATTTTGAGGAAAAAATATGCAAGATTAGGCCCCAATAATAATAACAACTGGGATGACCGGATTGGAAGATCAAGAGAAGAATTTATAGCAGTCACCGGCTTGGAAAACTTTTAGGCTCCATCTGAGGACCGGTTTAATGAGTTGGCCCTGGGCATTACATCAGGCTCCCCCCGGGATCCCCCGCCCCATAGAATTTGGAAGACATCTGGTAAGGAGACCCTCCCTTGGTTGCGTTTAATCTGCATTCAATCTTTAGAAGAGGCAGTGGTCCCGAAAATATGGAAAAGGCGATAATCACTCCACTGCTCAAGAAACCCTCCCATGATCCTTTGGTTCCAGCCAGTTGTAGACCACTATCTCTCCTACCCTATCCAATTAAATTCCTGGAAAAAATTGTCAGTAAAACCTTGTCTGGATATTTGGAGGACAACCTCCTACTAGACGAGGATCAATTTGGCTTTCGCCTGGGCCACAGTACTGAGACTGCCCTGGTCACCGTTATGGACAATCTTCGGATGCGAGCAGACAAGGGAGAATCTTCCGTTTTAGTATTACTTGATATGTCGGCCGCATTTGACACGGTGAACCATACAGTACTGTTGGAGAGATTAAAAACGATGGGCATAAAAGGATGAGCCCTGCAATGGTTCCGTTCTTACCTAACTGTAAGGCAATAGGTAGTGTCACTGCCTCCATACGAGTCGAGCCAGTCTCTAGTAGCGTACGGGGTTCCGCAGGGGTCGGCGATAAGCCCCATCCTCTTTAATATCTATCTTTTTCCCCACTCTCTCTGATCAAGTCCTTCGATATCGACCTGGTAAACTACGCGGACGCCATCCAATTGGTGTTCTCCCTGAAAGGGAAAGGGGCTGTATCGATGGACAAGTTTCAAGAGTGTATGCGCCAGACAGCAGGCTTGCTCAGGCAGAATTCTTTACAATTCAATGGGGGGAAAACCGAGGTGCTTTTCTGTCCATCCTCTAGTTCGCACCAGTTGTTAATGCTAGAGTTTAAGCTCACTCTAGAGGACGACCCCTTGATTCCGGCCAAAACTGTGCGCAACCTGGGGGTACAATTGGAGGGTAGTCTCCAGATGGAATCCCAGGTAAATAAAACGGCCAATGTATGCTTCGTGCTGCTGTGAATGCTATGACAGATCCTTCCGCTCTTGCCCAAGGACACTCGCTCACTTGTGGTACAGAGTGTAATTCTCAGCAGACTGAACTACTGTAATGCTCTGTATTTGGGAGCACCACAGTACATCATACAGAGACTACACAGAGTCCAGTCTATGGCAGCTAAACTGGCTCTGAATAGGCAACGTAGTACCTCGACGACTGCAGTTCTGAGAGATCCACACTGGTTGCCTATGAAAGAGAGAATCTATTTTAAGTCCCTATGTATTGTGTACAAAGCGGCTGATGGCGTGGGCCCTATTCCATTATGGGAAAGATTTTCTTGGTACAATCCGGAAAGGCAGCTTGGCTCTTCCAATGTAAACCTGGTAAAGACCACTGGCTTTAAGAGAGTCAGGATGGGCGGCAGAGCCTTCGGCGTGGCCGCTGCTCAACTCTGGAATGACCTCCCAAGTCCATTAGACAGACTTACACGCTAACTGGTTTTAGAAAGCTGGTGAAAACCTGGCTATGCCCGAGGGGGCATATCTAGCTCCTCTGCTGCAATGGTGGATTGGTTCAATTGTAGTACCATCTGAAGTTCAAGCGCCAGGATACCTGTAGGGTGACAGCTTTGCGCAATACAAATGTTCGATACAATACAATACAATACATTGCCCCTTCATCTTGCCTGTCGTACATTTTCCCACTAGTGTACTTGATCATCTGAAAGACTGGTGGAGATTTTAGTGACTTTTCACTGTTATTCAACAATAGATCCTTAAATTCTGCTGACCATAAGGTGCACCCAAAGTGGTCCCCTGGCCATCTTATGCCATATTAGAAGACAGTGAGGATTATTGACAGATAATGGTTTAAGTAAAAACAAAATTCTACCAGTACACCTAGTAGCCTACTGATCATCACTTTGTCAAATCTATGCAGCCTTCCACAAACGGTGGCCTTACTTCCTCCTAAATGTGTGCACTGAGTGCTTGTGTATAGACTGTTGCATCTCTGCTGAAAAGCAATAAAACTATGTAGTGTGAGTGGTTGACTAATAGTGGAATCTCATGCTCCACTGCCTTTTGACTCTATAAAAATACCATATGCATACATACGTACATACATAAAGACTTTGGAAAACACGGCTAGTCACTGCACATAATGGTGGATACCCTTCAGGTCTACTTTACTGTAGATATGACAACCTGCATGACCCAGAGATCCTGTAGATGCCTGAAGAACTTCTGACATACATGTCTGTTTGGTGGTTCCTTCTATCTAGAAGTCTGGATGCAAGCCACCTTCTACTGACCTGTTGCTACCAGGCTGCACTATTCCTTACAGCAAGTCTTGAAATAAAATGAAAGTCCAGGGAAGAAGCACTTTGAGCTGATTTAGGGAGTGTTTGAAATATGAAGAAACACTAACCTTTGTTTGCCCCCACCATCCTAACAGTGCTCTCAAAGTAGTATAAATATTGCCCCAGCCTGTAGGGGGCAGTAGTCATCTGTAACAGGGCAGTGGAGTAAAGGACATAAGTGTCTCCGTCAAGTGGTGTGTTCTCAATATATGGGGAGATACAGAGATATTCCGATAGCAGCAGGTTTTGATGATACTGGGCCTGGCAGTAGCTAAGAGGAATATAGCTCAATAATGGGGAGCTGAACAGACTCTGCTGTTTGAGGTCAGGAAATGAGACATCAACTGATATATGCTGGCGGAAAGGGTTGTATATGACGGTAGAGGATGTCCCTAAAAATGGGGTAAATACTCAGGGCCTGATTCTGATGCGGTTAGGAAGGCCTCCTAATGGCATTTGCTCCTTCCAACGTGTCTTCCAGACCCAGGGCCCAATTATGATGCACATATGCTCCAGTCGTGTCTGGAAGCATCCGGATGCATCGTACTCCGTCGGACGGACTCTCCCGATTCGAGTGGGTCGGTAACCATTTCCAAACCGATTCAGTCGGGAAGCATCAGGATCAGGCCCTAAATATTAGAATCATTTGAATGACTACAGCACTAATGTGGCATGGCCAGGGATCGCTGTGAGTGCAACATACGTCAGGGGAGAGAGAGAGATGGGGGGGGGAGGAAAATGGAAATTACGCTTGATAAGATAATACGATGTGCAACAGTGCAATGTTTCCAAATGTTTTTGCAATTCAAAGCGTCAATTTAAAGATGTGTAAAAAAAAATACTGTCCCCCAGCCAGTAATTGTACTTTGGATTTGAGAAGGAGACTTTGACACCAACCCAGATAGACGTTTTGTCTAAAACAGAACATTGCTGTTCCTCACAATTCCAGGAACAGATGTAGGATTCTTGAAAAACCATGCTGCATGATCATTGTGTTAGATGTGTGCAGGCCAGACAACCGCAAAACCAATAAAAGCAATGCAAACGAATGCCATTACCTATGCCCACACAACAATGTCAATACCATAAAGGCAATGTCACTGAATGCTATGAACTATGCACGCCAAGCAGTGTTGATTCTCATAAATGCAATGTCAATGTACGTCATGATAAAGACACACATAGCAATGTCAATATCAGTAAAGACAATATCAATGTACACTATGACAAGTGTACCCATAATATTACGAATGTCGGTAAAAATATCAGTGTCTGCCACATTATGCATAGAAGTTCTACTGAACATCATATCATTGTATCCCAAGGTTACTTCCCCGTCATCCCCCAGTCAGATATACGTGGTCAGAAAGGCCCTGCGAACCCAACCCATGGTAATCGAGTGACAGGTCACAGGTGGGGGTCTCGGTTAGCCCAGTGAAAAATGCGCAATTAGGGAAACTCATGATTGTTCCCATAGATAGGCAGTTGCACCACAAACAGGTGGGAGAAAATTGTCCGCAATAAAACACGTTTGGCCAAAGGGCAAGTTCCTCAAAATTACCACAAAAGCTAGATGCCACATGTAGATAGAGACACTCAGGCAACCTGGACATGGCATGCACACCGCACAAGGTTGTCACGCGATCCCAACACTAGACATCTGAACACATACACAATGGTCCACACTAGCTATCCCCAAGGTTGAGAGCCATCTGTGTCCCTTATCAGATAACCAACATTGTTATTTATGACTATGATGCCTTTCAAGGAATGTCAAAGGGTTTTATTGTACTCACAAAATGTATATGTGCAGCCCAAAATTCTGTACTTTGAGACCGTCTTCAGACGTGCCTCTGTCGATACTCTCCCGTTTGCTGAATCCCTCTTGTCTTTTCATTTATTTATGGTAAAATTATATTCAAGCAGCATTTTGGCAAGCCATATAGGAGAGATTGGTTAATCGAGCCCGGCTGCTGCCAAAAAACAAGAACCCTGCCCGAACGAATTCACATTTGCGCAAACAAGATCGGTGAGGAGACACCATAATTGATTAGAAGTTCTGCTGAATCCACGGGGTAGAGTTCCGTCCAAAGACAGCCATCACAGGGTAAGAGACTACATCTGATCCTTGAGTCCCAGTATGTAGCGTGTGGCAACTAGGTCAAGCAAGTAGGTCACTTTTGCTTTTTCCCTAGTCTGCATCCTAGAGAGCGCAAATGCAGCTACAGGCTTGGGCCTACTGTGGGGGACACAGTGTACACTTAGTTTTTGGGTGTCAGCTAGGGACCGCCTGGACATTTGGGCGTGGTACAGGATACGCTTAGTGTCTGGGTATCAGTTAGGGACCGACTGGACCTTTGGGCATGGTACAGAGGTACATTTAGTCCCTGGGTGTCAGATAGGGATCACTTGTACCACTGAGCGCGGTACAGAGGTACGGATAGGCCCTGGGTTTCATATAGGTCTACACCTTGATCTTATTTCCTAGACAAAATGGTGTTCTTAGGGACTGCCAATTTCTCAAAACTGGCAGTGTCTAAAAGAAGTAAGAGATGTTTTTTGCTTGGACCACTGGGCATCAGGCAGTCCGCATGCACAACCCCTGGATGTGATATGGAGTGTAATTTGGATATTAGGGGAAAAAAAATTCAAACCTTGGTGAATAAGATGTAGCTTGTGTCTGGCCACTGCTGTTTTTGTCCGCTGATAGATGCAGACTATCAGGCTCACTTATCTCTGTGTGTTACACAGCGAATCCCCTCTCCTCGGTTTATAGGTGCTAGAAGGGGGCTACGTTTTAGGCAAATAAAAGCATTTTTTCTGTCATCCTTTTTCTCTCTTAGTCTCTTTTTGATTTTTCCATTTATCCATTTATTGATATTGTGGTGCTGTTAAAAATGTTTACAATTTGCTTCACGCTTAAATGTTATGTTTTGTTAATGAGCCTATGCTTTATATAAATAATAATCATCCCTTTCCAAATCAGAATTTCACGTTTGCTAGTTTACTGCTACAAATCAACCCGTACTGTTCTGACTTAACAATTGCACTTTGTTACACGTTGTTACTATTTCATTGCATTTGTCTTTGTTTATTGTTAATTGTTTCATTACTCGATGTATCAAATGTAGAGAGCTCGTAACCAGTAGATTGTTTAAGGTACCACCCTGTGAGTGTTTCCTACAATTAGAGCAGAATTTGTAATCATTTACAAAATCTTGAGACAGTTAAAAATGTCATAAAATTCCTTAAAATGACTTTCCTAAAATCCATCATGAAGACTCCAATTGAACATATGGAAGCGGGGTTCCACACCCAGGTTTGAAGACTAGAGATACATTGCCACGAGTGGCACACCCTACCAAACCACACACATTTCCCTGGCCTGAGGGAGGAACATTTGTTACCAATATCATAGAACACACCAAACGGTTCATTCAGGCCAGACATATGGGCCAAGAGATATATGAAAATGGCCCTGTTAAGACTGCGGGCTAACCACAGGGTGGCCTCAACATGTGACACATACGACTCCATAGCTAGCAACATCAGGGAGGAAGACTCTAACTCTTCTGAATCCGACAAACGAGGGTGAAGGCACAGGGTAAGTCCCGCTAATACCGAAGGAAGATGGGGAGAGCACCCCAAGGACCACCCAGGCACTCAAAGACATCCTTACCCCACTGACAGCCATGGGCGACCCTGAGGAGGACCCCATGGTCAAAATGTTAATAAGTAAGGCACCATACTACTTTCTGTTGGATACAGGGGTGGCAAGGTCATGTTTGTTGGAAGACAGCCCCTATGTCGAAGACCACTGCCAGAATACAGGGAATCTTGGGTTACGAGGAAAGGGTACCCCTCACATAACCCCTTGAGCATCTCCTGTAGGGTACAAACCGTCAAGCTCCTCCCACGTCCCAACAATGTCAGCCAGGGGTTCCCGGACCGGCAAGCTCATATTAAAAGTAGGTCTGGGCGGTGGTCTCCGCTCCGCTCACGGAGTTTTCAGAGTTTTCCGCACTCCGCGTTTGGTGGAGCTTGTGGACTTCCCAACAACTCTGCTTCACGTTGCAGAGAAGAGTTTTTTCCATGTTGGTGTGCATCAACGTCAAGTTGTCGAGCGAGGATAATCCACCTCCCAGCAAGATTTTTCCTTGTTCGCTATTGTCAACATCAAGTTGGTGAGTGCAGAAAATCAAGTAAGCCTGGGCGTAGTTTGCGTAGCAGCACTACACGTAGCGTAGTTGATGACTCTGTGTACTTGTCTGTACTGTGTAAAAATTGCAAAATAATTGCAATAAGCTTCCTGTACATGACCAGATATAATAAAATAATTATTTCTATCTTTATATGCTAAAATGCATATAGTACTTTCACAATGGTGAAACTAAAAAATTAGCAAGCAGTTGGAGATGTGATGATTTTGGGATCCTCCCTAACCTAGGGAGAGTACCAAACAGATGCCTTGAAAACAAAAAAGCACATCTTATTGAACGATTTAGTTGTGGTTCCATCCTCTTAGGACAAACTCAAACACAGTTATTGGAAAAAAAACATTCCCAACCAAAGGCCCTGCAAAGCATTATGGGATGAGATTAGCAGTGGGCAGTGAATATTATATAGTATACAATAGTGGTTCCCAAACTTTTGACTCCTGAGGACCCCCATTGAGTCACCACTGGAAGCCGGGGACCCCCAAGCAATCTGTATGAGTTAAATTTCAAATATTAAAACAGTAATTTAAAAAAAAAACACGTGTGCACACAAATCAAATACTCAAAGTACTAAGGATTTTGGGGCCAGATGTATGACAATTTTATTTAGTGCCTCTCAATTGGCAACCCATTGCGAGTGGCAAATTGCGAGTCACTAAATGAAATGTACAACAGTGTGTATAACAGTTTGGGATTCCCAATGGGGTCGCAAATTGCAAGGCTCATTAATATTAATGAGCCTCTCGCAATTTGCGAGCCCATTGGGAATGCCACACGTCCCAGGGATGGTGGCCTGCTGGGCTCAGCAGACCACCATGTATGGGACTGCTTTTAAATAAAGCAGTTTAAACAAAAAAAAATGCAGACCGTTTTCCATGTATTTAAAAAAAAAAAAAAAAAAAAAAAATGAAACGTTTTTGTTTCATTTTTTAAGGGCAGTCAGTGGACCCTGGGACCACTGCCTGCCCTTAAAATATAATTTTACATGCATTTGCAAAGGGGAAGGGGTCCCTTGGGGACCCCTTCCCATTTGCGAATGCATTACTATCTACTTGAAGTGGGTGATAATTGCGAGTGTTTTGCGACCGCAATTGCAGTCGCAAAACATTTGTACATGGTTTTGAGACTCGCTATTTGGAAGGGAATGCCCCTTCCAAATAGCAAGTTGCAAAAACTATTCAGCAAGTCGCCAAAAAATTACGACTCGCGAAATAGGTTATGTGCATGGCCCAATACGTTTTTGCATGCACAAATGGGTTCGCAAACACGTTTGCGCATATAAAAACGGGTCGCACACCGGGCCCTTAGTATTTTATATTGAAGGAATACCCCCTCCTTCACATGTATTTCCATTGTTTTATAGCATCTCTCATACCATTGTAGCATGTCAGAGCACTTTACATCACACACATACAGAGACAATGAATCATACATGTAAATCTGTGGATAGAAAATGTTACATAAGGTAAAGGGGATTACAAGGTGTAGTGTTCGCATGTCATTCATACTGGTAGGCATTTTTAAAGAGTTCTTGGTCTGGAAAAGCACAAACTCAGAGCATAACACAGTAGCTAGCACTGACTTTAACATTAAAAATCTATTTCCACCCAAATAAATCTTTTTAGCAGCATCAGGATAATGAAAGACTGGGACAAAACATAAGTCATTAACTTGTACCTTGCAGTTTGCAAACAGCTCTTTGATGACAGTTTACAGCTCCCTCTGCTAGATTACGATAGTCACTTATAAGTGCACAGCAACAAAAGAATCTGTGACAAAAGCAGTAACCACGGACCTATGCACATAAAATCTGCTTTTTAGAATGCATGTTACACGTTCTTTGCAGTAGGCACATTAACACTATGTGCTACATTAGTTAAGTCAAAGCTGCCACTGAACCAAACTCTCCTCTCTCTCCAGCAGGTACATTAATCACTGGCATTATCTTGACACTTTTGTTGTTGCTCGAACTCTGCTAATTATACAAGAAACGTTGCTCTGCTTTTCAAACTGCTGCCTACGGACCCCCTGTGAATGTGTCAAGGACCCCTGGGGGTCCGCGGACCCCAGTTTGGGAAACACTGGTATACAATATCAAAAGAATTCTACAAAGAGCTGCAGTTCAACTGGTGGTTACTAGATGTCCCTCACGAGTAAAATGCAAATGATTGATGAAAGGGTTTCAATGGTTTTGCATTTGACTCGTGAGGGACATATAGGGACGACCAGTGGAACTGCAGCTTGATGTAAGAATAATTTCAATGCTTTGCATTTGACTCGTGAGGGACATCTAGTAACAACTAGGTAAACTGCAGCTCTTTGTAGAATTATTTTGATATTGGATACTATAATATTCACTGCCCACTGCTAATCTCGTCCCATAATGCTTTGCAGGGCCTTTGGTTGGGATTGTTTTTTTGCCATTAACTGTGCTTGGGGTGGTCCTAAAATGATGGGATCACCACTGAAGTTCAACAAAATGTTCTTTTTGTGTATGCTCTTTGTGTTCAAGGCATCTGATTGGTGCTCCCCCTAGGTTAGGGGGGACCCCAAAATCATCAGCTCTCTCATTACCTAATGTTTTCATTGTAAAAGTTCATTTTTGTGAATTGGTTATATGCTGTTAAGCATATAAAATTGCTTTTTCAAAGCATCTGAGAATATTGTTGATTTGGATGCTACGTTATGTGATTAAGCACAGTGTTGGTACTGTACTACATGCAAAGTGCAAATTTAGCATTCTCTGTCAGCGTAGTTTTAAGCCCAGGGTTACAATCACCCCCTCCCCCACCCCCCCCCCGGCAAGATATCTCAACTCGGGGGGTCAGATCTCTCTTTGCGAGTGGTCGCGTATGCTTACGACCGCTCACTTTGATAAACCGTCCGTTCGTGTTGAGAAAAGCAGCCGCTCACGTAAAAATCTACTCGAGCAGCAGAAAGGAAGGAGCACCCGTTTACACTGTGCATGGTGCCATTTGCGATGATTGCACAGTGTGGACAAACACCTGGCACTGAAAATCACAATGAACTGGCATTTATCTAATGCACTCCGCTGCTCGAGGAACTTAGCAAAGTGTGGCAGAGTTTTTTTTGTACTTCGAGGAGTTCCGCTACGCAGAACTCTGTAAACTACGCCCAGGCCTAATCAAAAGGGTAGTCCTGGATCATATGGAAAACCGCTCAGAGTTGTGTGAACTAGCTCGACAGTGGAACGGTCGTGCACACTACTTCGTGGTAGAAATGACCAAGAGGGTAGCATGTAGAGTGCAAGGGGAGCTGGAAATACAAGACGACGACACACACAGGTCCACTGCATTGGTAGCACACAGACCAAGCACACCCCCAGCCTCAGCCGATCCATCCTTTGTCACCACCATGGCACCTCCCCAAGGGTGGAAGTGGTACAGGCAAGGTGGCATTGGGACAAGGGGTTAATTGCCGACACTGGGAGTCCCCTCTCTGTCATCAAACACGGTACTCAGGCAAGTGACCGCAGTAAGAAAAATGGCATGCCCGACCGGTGTAGTTACAACCCATGAAGGTGTCCCCGCCTGCCACAAGGGGAAAACCCCTTAGCCTGCAATAGATAGGCCACTATCCCCATCCCCAATGCAAGCGTCCCCTCGTAGTGACCAAGAAACAGGCAAGAACAACCGCAATGGGGCCACAGTTACCACAGGCATGCAAGGGGCACCTAGCTTGATAAAGATTCAGCTGCAGGGCCCGAGAGGAATCCAGATGAGTACCTGCACCAGAAAGTCAATAGGCTGGCAACCTCCACATTTTAGAGAATGCCACTTTTGTCACTAAAGAAACGAACCGGCCAAATAGTGTCGCCTAAAAATGTACCACAAACAGAATGGAATAAGACTGGGGGCAGCCCCCACAAAGCATCCACCCCGAAAACCAAGCTCAGAACAACACAAATCTATTGCACAATCAGAAACAACGTAATCAGGCCACAGCCACCCCACCAACACAGGGACCGGATGGTTGGCCGAATATAGGGCAACTGACACAACAGGCAGGGACCTCTGTACAGCAGGGACCAGGCACACAGCTGCGGCAGAGTGGGGTGACTGTCTGGGTTGGCAACGCCCTAACACAATCACAGGTTTCAAGCATGCTGTAGGTTCAAACCCAGCCCCCAAAGCAACCTAGCCCCTTCTTACTACTCCTAGACACATTTCCTTACCTGCCTTCACAGTCAGCATTTAGGACAGCCATGCTGTGCTGACCGGGAATCCACGTTAGATTTTGCTATCTGGGTGCCCGCAGGTGCCAGGGGTTCCCACTGCTCTTGGTCCCCGAGGGCAGGGTTAGCCGACCACGCTCCAGGGGAAGGAATGTCTGATGAGGGAGCAGGGTGGCAGGCATCCAGGTCCCCTTGCCCAAGTCACTAGGGCTCGCCTCAGATCGAAAGGACCCCATTTTTCCACATTTTTCAGGCTTCTTTCAAATGGAGTCCCTCCTTTAGTTCCAAAATGAGGTAAATGCTCCGGCATCGGGATCTGGGTTCCTCAAACATGTGTATGGCATCAATGTCCTCAAAACTCCAAAGAAACCCAATTCACATGACCCCAGTCCATAATGAAAAATCTATTGAGTTCATTAGCATTACCTACATAAGGCTGAGCACACAAAGTCCACTATGAGACCCCCAACTCTCGTGAAAAAGTGCATCAGACAAACACAATTCCAGACATTTAACAGCAGGGCGCTAAAGGGGTTCCATGAACAGCCCTCCGACCACCTCCGGTATTCCTTGTTAAAATTAGCAATGCCCAAACTCTAGGTAAACGTCCACTGGAGCTCACACAGTACAACTTAAAAACAGCCCAAAATTCTCAACCCTTCCAGAAGAAGGGCAAAATGCAGCAACTAAGCCCAATTAGAGAAATCCTTGTTGCACTCCACGTGCAGAGACTCAAGGGACATGCACATATCAAACAGAAACATTTGCCGAAAAATCAAGCATCATCTTCTGCTACACAGTTGTGCACAGCATATGCAGGTCAAAAGGACACCCAGCACAGATTAAAACATCACACCTTTAAAAGGAGCAGCCCCAAGAGGAAGAGTACTGTCTACATCGTAGCAAGTAGTTGGGGAACCAAAATACAAATAGCACTAAAATCAACCTAAAATTCACCACTCCCCGAAAATCCTAGCAGCTTCATCCAGAACCCCACTATTGAAATTCGCCCACAGTAAAACGATCAAGTGTATTGGTAAAATGCAAATGTAAGAATTTTCCAAACAACTGCCTAACAATGTGTTTTTTCCAAGCTAACCTACAATGCATAGCTCTTATCCTATTGATCTATGATCGAGCTGTATGTGCACCATCATTGCCGTGGTCTGCCACCCCTTCGATATTAGCTACAAAAGGACTTTTCACAAGGCCAGTCGCTCAAGTAACACAGACTACAAATTGACTTTACTTTCGTTCTTAAAGAGACATTCCTTGTACTGTAACTCTACTTCAATTTTCTTGCAAAGAAGCACAGAGACCTCTCTCACCTCATGTACACCTATAGAGAACCAAAAGCTAGCAACCTCACACATTACATTGCACACTACTACACAATACCTGGTACCAACACATAACCCATGCCAAAGACACAGACAGGCTTTACTTATTCTAAAAGATAGCCCCATAAAAAGCGAAATGCGTCAACCATCTGTACGTATGTAGGATTGGGGCTAAGATTCAATCCAATAGAGTAGAACCTAATAGGGCAATAGTAAACATCACCCCGAATGTGACCAATCCCACAGCGCTGTGCATTTTCACCAAACCTAGCGACATCTAAACTGAGTTAGACATAATGCGCAGATGGGACACTATAGTGTTTGGCCCCAGGACTTCGTAGAGAAGAGGGGCCTGGGGGGCAGCAAGACCACCATACAAGGGGACAAATGTGCCTGCTCCTGTCTCCCTCTGTGGTTGTACAGTGGCCCTTAATGTATGTGGGGCCACTTTTTTTAATGACAAAGGGGCCCCGGGCAGGGAATTCCAGTGCCGGCAGGTCACCCCGATTACGCTAGAGAAAATTAGTCTCATGGGAGGGGGCCCAAATCCAGTATAGACACCCCATGCCAGGAAGTCTGGAACAGCAAGATCAATAGGTACACATGGGGGGGAGGGGAAGGGACAGCCCCTGGTTGTATGGAAACATACACTGTATTCTCTATTTTTTAGAGGCAAAAGAACCATACATCTTGGAAGCAATGGAAACTTTGGTGTGATACTGCATATACATGACCTGCAATGGGGCACCTCCACGTTCATGGTTATCTACTGGCAATGTGGGCACCTTGTCTGCACCCAGCTCATCCCTCGATGCCGGGGCCTCTGCACTCTTGTGACTATACGCACCCCAACACTGGTCCTCCCTGGAGAAGATCTCTCTGAGTTGTCTCAACAACTGTTAAAGAAGAAAACAACTCTGTTGCATCAGGTTTGAAGGAGAAGTACTGCTGATTATTTTGTCTGGGCTCAGTACAAAAACATTCCAGAAGAATTTAGACTGTTCACAGAGTCTCAAGTAAATGCAGGAGGGTCGATACCCTTCTTCACCATTCAAAGGAAGGCGAATGCCCGCTTGTTACAAATAAGGAAGTGGATGTTGCTTAAAATGATCAACGATACTGAGCTCAGCCTAAGCGCTATCAAGGAAAAGCAGAGAGTCATCAGCCTTATGGTGATGCAACATCCGTACATGTTAGACTTAATGACCGTGATGAAGGGTGGGGTGTGTGCCAAGGTTGGTGCTTCCTGTTGTATTTTTATCCCTGGAAACGACATGGACATTGGAGCATTAGCTTGTGCCATTCGAGAAGACCATCATTTGCAAGCCAACATGAAGAAGAAGGTTGTCCCCTGAGCACGACTGTTAGTATAGAATCTTTTCTTGGATCCTCCTATGGGTGTCCAAGCTATTCATGTAACTAATTCCAGTTTTCATTGTTGTACTTATGTTTTGTGGTTTCCTACAAGTGGGGGTTTCTGCTTTAAAATGTTGTCCTCAAATTAGGTAGTATGCACATAGCTAGTGAAAGAGCAACAGACACCACAGATGCATACACAGTTTTGTATAATATAACCGCCAGAACATATGAGGAGGATAAAGTTGTTGAAAATTCAACTAGAAGGGGGAATGTTAGCATGAGTGAAAAATATGTTGATGTATACGATGATGCCTTGAATTCTGCCAGCATTCTTTATCACATGTATGGTGATGACACTCAATTGTATTTCAAAATCTCCTTCTCAGAAGACAAACTTTCCCTCAACTCTACTTTGCAGAACACTCAAAGCTGGCTCACTGGCAACCACCTCAAGCTCAACACTACTAAAACAGAATTCCTCCTCATTGCTCCCCCTAACCACATGCTCAAGAGTGAACTTTAGATTAAGCATCTTACAGCCCTCAACTGTTCTCCCCACATTATTGACTCCGCTAGATCCTTGGGATTTACACTAGACTAACACCTGAATATGCAGAATAATTTCAGCTATGCCACCAAAAGAGCAAATTATCAGATGCAAGTTATAAGGAAACTTAAACCCTTCCTCCCACAGGATGACTTTATGCTGGTGGTCAAAGCTCTTGTGTTGCCCAGGTTGGACTACGGAAGCTCCACTTTATGAAGCATACCTAGATACAAACTCGTTCCAATAAGGGCTTCCTTTAACGCTGCTGCCAGACTTGTATCTGGAACAAAACGAAATAATCACATATCCCGACTCTAAAAGCACTGAACTGGCTTCTTTATGAGGAAGAATACAACTAAAGATTGCATGCATGACTCCTAAAGCCATGCATTTCAAGACCGCCAGATATTTGACAATGTTCATTCCAGGCTGGAAGACGAAGAGAGGGAGGTCCAAGCACACCCAGCACCAGCAGGTCTCAACAGTCATTTGTGTCGCGCTCAACTCGTTTCCCTGTAGATTGGATCTCCGGTGCCACAGGGCGGATCGCAGATTGGTGCACTGTTTCAGTGGAAACCCTTTGGCAACACACTTAGTAACAACCATCTGTTTGACATGGAATGTGTAAATACATACAGTTCTGTTCGAGAGTCAACCTGGGATAATGGATTGAATGGAACAGTTTCCAACAATATATCAACGAAAAGGAAGCGCTCCTGCACAGATAATGAAAGCATTGTATCAAATGGAACAAACAAATCTGGAAAGGAGCACACTCCTAAAGCGTTAAGTAAAATAACCAGATTAGGAGCTGTCTCTTCCACATCTCCTATCATGGTGCGAGCTGGAGGATGAGGCGGACGGCGTTTCCCAGTAACACCGGAATCATTGCCTTCTATGAACTATGCGATGCCCCATGGGCGGAAACCGAAACTGTTTGTACTTACCGCAAAGCCCGAGTACCTTTGGCTGTTGCCCGGTGGAGCTGTCCTATGCAGCTATAGTAGAGTCTGACTTAGGTTCACGCCCTCGGCCGTCACCTACCCAACCGGGCATCGGACATTGTTTTTCACGGTTCTTCACGGTTTTATCTGCTGTTCTCTTTGACTGCTTTGTTCCCCTTGAAGTACTTTCCTCCTTCCTGTCTACCTGACTCTACCACTATTCTTCTCCCCATTTACCTCCCCCTATCTTCCATTCTCCATAAGACGCGTTTCTTGGTTATGCTATGCGTTAATAACTTATATTATTGTGTAATTGTGTAATCTCATGTTTTTCTCCTTAGCTTATACTTGTAACTGCAACTGTAACTGATGTAATTTTCGTGTCTTGTAACCTGCTGATCCTCATGTAAAGCGCTCTGATACCTCCACGTCCAGCCAGCGCTATATAAAACTCTGCAAATAATAAACAAATAAATTAAATTAAATATGTGCAGGCCAAATACAGCAATACCAATAAAAGGAATATCTACTTATACCATAACCTATGCCCGCACAACATTGTCAATACTCATAAATGCAATGCCAATAAATGCCATGAACAATGCAGGCACAATATATTTGATTCTCAGAAATGCATTGTCAATGTACGCCATGATCAAAACATGCATAACAATGTCAATACCAGCAAAGACAATATCAATGTACGCTATGACAACTGTACACACAATAATGAGACTGTCTGTAATAATGATATCAATGGCTGCCACATTATTCGCACTTCTAACCCATTTGTATCATTGCTGTCAGATTCACCCAAGTGACCTTCCCATTAACCCCAGGTCAGAGAGACATGGTCAGACAGGACGTGCAACCCCAACCTATGGTTATTGAGTGACAGGTCACACACGGGTCTCGTTTAGCACAGAAAAAAAAAACATGCACCTAGGGAAAACCCTGTCGTTCCCTCATCAGGACAGAGGAAATAAGCCCCAATAAAAAACGTTTGGCCAGAGGGTGTGCTCCCCAAATAAGCCACAAAGCAAGATGTCACATGTAGATAGAGACACTCAGCCAACCAGGACACGACATGCACACCGCACCAGGTGATCATGCGCTCCCCACACTACACATCTGGATACATACACACTGGCCCACACTAGCTCTCCCCTAGGTCAAGAGCCATCTTTGTTCCTTATCAGATGACCATAGTCGTTATATTGATGCCTTTCAAGGAATGCCAAAGTATACCCACAAAATGTATATATGAGCTGCCCAAACTTCTGTACCTTGAGACTGTCTTCAGACCAGCCTCTGTCGATACTCTATCAACTGCTGCATTTAATTAAACCAACTTTCTCCTGTCTTGCCAAACACCACCTGTCCTTTCATTTATTTAAGGTAAAATCTTATTTTAGTAACATTTGTAAGGAGATTAGCATGTCCTTGACCAGGCACACAAAGAAAAGGCCTAGATGACTGAAGCCTGATTGAAGGTCATATCAAGAAAGTTAGCTGCACAGGATCATGCAACTATGCGAAATTTGGGTTAGACCGGCTTAATAAGTGCAATTTGGGTAATTTCAGTTAGTCTCGGTGCAAAACATCACCCAAAATGTGCTATTTTGCCATGTTACGTAACACGCCCTTTATGGTAAAAATCTATAGTGAATGCGCAGTTCATGATAAAAATACTGCAACCGCTTAGAAACAATGCGTATGACATAAGTAGCGTGGCTGTTGTTCACATAGCTTTATTTGTTTGTGTTTTTCTGCCCTTTATTTAGCATAAAATACATTCTGGCATCCAAAAGTGGACAAAAGCATGCATTTTGTTTTAAAATACCCCACTAAATGCCAGTTTTGAATTTCACCCAATTTCACATAATTTCGCATAATTAAGCGAATTATGAACAATCCTACTTGCAAACCATCTGGCCACAACTACTTAAAGAGCATCATTGCTACCAGCATGTCGAGGAACTGCAGAGTAGCTGTTGTGGGGATTCTGCTCATACACAGAACTATGCGCAAGAAAACAGGACCTCAGTAAATAGGGGTGTACCTCCTACCACATTAGTACCCAAAATCCCAACCGACAAGCAATAGTGTCTCATTTGGTCTCATAAAAAAATCACGAAGCTTTAAATGTTTAGACTACCCAGAACACGAGCACTCCCAACTCACCTCAGAGTCGCGCAGAGGCGTAGCTAGAGCGTGTCGCACCCGGGGCTATCCCTCAGATTGCCGCCCTGGGGAGGAGGGTGAGGGGTGGTGGGGAAAAAGGACTGAGAAACACGAAGTATCGCCTCTAATAGTTACCTCGATCATGCGAGTTACATGCACATACATGACACGGTCCAAGGTTACAGAGTTAAATACACCGGTGATCGGCAGTACAAAGAAGAACAGACAGACTGCTACCCTGCAGGATTTCAGGAAGGGCCAAAAACATGGTTATTCGATTAACGTCCCTCAGCAGCAGCACTGCCCCCACCCCACAGTGCCTAGATAACCTCACAGGTGATATGTAGCGCTATGCAAATCCAGTTTGTTTGATTGATTGACACCTGATTTCCACACATCCTTTGTGCGCTATATTAGTTTTATCTGTAAAACTGTATGTCTGTGCAAGTTAGAAATTACCAGCATTCGCAGGGTTCTATACTTTATGGAATGTTCTCCGACACCCCACTGTACAACAGACGGCCATGTCTACGTTTCTGCAGTTGCAGGGCAATGCCTGTAATGTTCAGCTCATGGTTTGTGCATGTGGAGGGTCGCAGCTGGCACCGGAAGTACGGCGAACAACAGCAGGCCGGACATAAAGGAAGCATAGCTGCCAAGGTTTCAAATTGCTAAGTGTGACATTTTTATAATGTCAGCGTAACTATGAGTGACATTTCAACAACTACGAGTGACACTTTTTTCGCAAGGAAAATCAAGCAATAAAAACAACGGAAACATAAATATCCAAAATTACACCCATTTGAGCACCGAGAAACTGTAAGAAGATTGTTAAACGGCTGCAAAGCACTGGAAATGGAAGGGTACACGCGTACAACCCCTCTGCAGACTGTAATTTATCTCAAAAAGACACACTGAGCAATTTGATAAAAAGGAATTTGCAGATAACAGCAGGGTGTGCGGTGCCAACCGTTATTTACTCATAACCTGAGGCTGAAGTTGTATTGCTAGTCTAAGCAATTAACACTGAGACACAATAGAGCATGGGGGTGCATAAAAGCCTCAGGCAGGGCTTTAAGTGGACCGGGTCTCAAAGGGTCTGAGCACCGGCAGTTTTTTAAAGGATGCCTCGAAACGGGTCTCTATCGGGTTCTGTTGCGAGCCCTGGCACAGGTGGTCCGTTTTTTTTACGGACTGCAGTGACAGCAGTTTGCTGTCACTGCAGTCCGGAAAAAAGTGCCAGGGCCCAAAACAGCCCGATAGAGACCCGTTTAGAGACAGCAGGCACATCGATGTGGCAGGAGACTGTGGAAAAGTAAATTTTGCCATGTTCTGTGTCCCTACGTGTCCCCCATCTTATGTTATATGTGCATGATTAATATGCATATGTATTCCCCATGTTTGATTAAAGACGCAATTACAGTTGTGTCCATCTCTAGTATGCCAGTTTCCAGTTCTCGTGAAAGCTACGAGTATTAGGCCTATGTAAAGCTACGTTGCCATGTTTCTCAGTGTGCACGTTATTTCATTGTAAAGTCCCCGTTTCTAGGCCTCAAAAGGGCCCGGACACCAGATTCAGCTCCTGTCTCCTGAACCCTCGCTGAGGAGCGATACAGCCCCCACCTGTATCCTCGACCCTTCACTTACTTCCTACCTCACAGTGCCCGGCTCAGCCTGGCTCTGCCTACGAGTCTGCCAAGAGTATGTTATGATTCTAGTTATCAGTCCAGCCCTCCTTCTCTGCATTCCTAAGCTACTGAATCGCATCAATAGTTTCCGTCATCATCTAGCCTTTACGTCTCCATGTAAGAGAAATACTGTATTTATGGTCATTTAATATTCTTCATCACGCACTACATGTAGAATAATGCATGCTCCAGTCTTAGAGTCTGTTAGCCTTTACCCCGATAACTTTTAGTTTATATCAACATGTTCTCTAAACATCAGATACTAGATAGTGTTAGGTACATGTCGCCCTGACTCTCCAGACTTCAGTCTCTGCTCCTAGCGCAGAAGTCATAGCCCCCAGCTTCTCCTAGTAACACGTCATTGTCAGTTTGCGCGCACCATTTAGGTTAGAGGTCCCGGCTCCTTAGGTAGCCCCCTCCATGTTTCCGCCCCATTTATGACATATTCTGTTACGTTTACATCACATGTCTATGTATACGCCTCTTGTTACACCTACTTTCACCCTTATCTTTCGCGACTGCTATTGACCACACCCACTGCTCCGCCTATCATATGTATTGCAATGCAACAGTTTTAGTATATATGCTTGTGTACTGTTATTAAATGTTACGCCAGTCCAATCCTGTCCCAGGCAGCGCTGCCATCCTGTTCCCGTGCAGGTTGTCCTGTTCCTGTCCTTTATGCTGTATTAAACCTGCAAACTCCTACTACCTCGAATCTTGACTCTTATTTATTGAGCTATCTGTTATTGCTATGTCCAGTCAAACCTAGATCCGGTATTATTTATTTATATACCACATAATGGCGCCCGAACAGGGACTTGCCCTTTCCCCACGCGCCGGTGAAGCCACGCCGGCCCCCTGACCCTCTGCAGCCGTGACGGAACCATACCGTGCACGTGCAGATATTTCTGCTTCAAGTATCCCTCAGGCCCACGGAGGAGACGGAGGTGGCGGTCCAGCATCCAGACGAGGCGGTGGAGGAACGCGGCGAGTCCCGACCAGAGCCCAAGCCGAGAGTCCAAGGTCCGAGGTATCCGGAGGCCCACCCGTAACTGAAGTCCGAAGTTCATCCGTCCGGCGTCGAAGCAGTCCAGTCCAGTCCGAGGCTTTCCGTTCTTGCTGCCCGGTGAGTACCGTTGCTGGGGTAGTATCTAGACAGGGTCAATCTAATTGTCTCTGGTCCGTGGGGTTTGGTGGTACACAGATCCCAAAACGAAGTGTCCACTCCGGTGGATGCGGGTCCTGACGTGTCTCTTTATGAGACCGGTAAGTTTCGTACTGTTTCAGCAGTGCATCTAGTTTCTGTTCTAGTCAGTCCCGTTCTCGAGGAAATTCATGTATTCTGTTTTCAGTATTCCAGGTGGTATTCTGTTCGAACTGTTATTTTAAATGTTCTTCATGTATTTTAATGTCGTGGTATGAGAGTGGTGTAATTATCGTGTTCATTGTGTATTGTAATTGTGTCCAGATTACAGTTCAGTCATGCCGTTATTTTCCAGACTACGTCAGTTAAGAACTAGAAAAGGTCTGTTAGAAGCAGCAGTTCCTGTCCCGCCTAGGGACAGTCCAGGTCATTTTATGTATCAGAAGCATGGCATAAGTGCCATATTATATCTAGATTTATGGGTAGAGTATACCAAACAGTTAGAAGAAAAGTATAGATGGCCCGTATCGGGTACATGGGATGCCGAGTGCATCATGCGAGTAGAAGAAGCATTATGGAAAAAGAAAGCCAGACAGTCACAGAAAGATGCCATCGAGTTATGGCGCAAAGAATCTCATAAAAGAACCGAAAAAGAAATCAGAAAGTCAGAATTAAGTAGAGAATCCTTAGAACGAGCCCAAGAAAGGGAATTAATCGAGATAGGTGAACGAGTCAGAACCGAACAGTCCGACAGACAGAGGAATGCCCTCATTAAGGGTATGTATCCTCTTCTTGCCGAGGGCTTGCCAAAAGCGACCCCGGAGGCATCCAGTAATTTTCCGCCACCATTAGTTCTGACCAAGCTACGTCACAAACCGACCGCAGCTGATATTTTCATCTCGTCCTACTTGGACGACACAGTCCCAGAATATGCAAATCCTGTTCCGCCAGTCCCTGTAAATAATGTAAATCCTGCTCCTCCAGACACCGGAGTACCTGCTACGGTACCCCCGGTCCAGCCTACACTACAATTTCCCACTCTGCCAGCACGAAGAGTATCAGTCGACGATTCCAGTATAGGGGCCGCAGGAGGAGGTCCTCCTGGTACCCCGCCACCACACCAACGAGTAACGTTAGTCGAGTTACATGAAAGTGCGTTACAGCGTACGCCCAAATATAAGTCCGTTGCAGATATCCGACGAGCCCTTACTGAATGCCGCTATGATCCAGTTGCAGGTGATGATAGTACAGTTATATATTCCATCCGTGTAAGACGGGTGACCGGGTATTTGGACACCCTACCGAATATGAAAGAAGATCTAGACAGAATATATCGTTTCATCCGTACAGGGGATGATCCAGAAAGTATTGGCGAAGCCATGTCTCAAAGGAAAGCTGAGATCCAGCTCATGATATTAAAGTTTCTGATTAATTGTTTAATAAGGGAACAAGATTACCCGACCAAAGATCCAGCCGAAATGAGAATCCTGACAAGGTGGAGTGATAATATAGCCGAGGGTAAACACAGAACTATCAGTAGTATAGAGAGTATGTACAAGAGAATTCGTAAGGAAATAATAAAGTTACATGAACAACGTAAAGCAGCACAAGTAAGCGAGAAAGAAAATGACTCTTCTACTGAAGAGGTAGACGACGAGAATCCCGCCAGAATAGCGTATGTAGGAAAATCTAGATTTCCAGACCGCCACTTACGCCTAGAACACAAGTCAGTTTTTCATCATCCAGCACCAGAACAAGGTTCTCTAGAACAAGTATTTCAAGCTACCGATCACATTCTGAAATCACGAATCGGTTATAGTGAGTTAAGTACTATGCATGAACAAGAACTAGCCCGATCAGCAGTCCGATGGATTACTGATTCTACCACTTTTCCAGACGAAATAGTGGCACAAATGTTTCTGAAATTGCCCCCAGCCGAGCAACGACTGGTGGGTATGTATATGATCCAGCACCTCATCACATTGTATGAGGGTCAACATTCTGATCCAGGTCCGTTACATGATGTCCTGAACGAGTTACTCCAGTATAGATGGAAAGGTCTAGGTACCGATTTAATTAGTGTCATTCTAGAACAGCGCCACAAATATAGAACGTTCCTGAACCCGCATTTTGTTCATGTCTCACCTCCAGAAAATAAACCGTTTTACATAGATAGACAGAACCCGCTACGAGAAGTACACCCAGTTAGGACAGCGGATGGTGAAATGCAACGAGTGTTTGTTTACACTCCGATTACAAAGATGGAACTCTTAGAGATGAAGAAACTAATTCCCTGTCATGACAAAGATCCAGCAGGGTTCCACCGACAATTAAAAGACATGCTCCGTATGGGAGAATACACATATCCAGATATAATTAAAATGTTAAAAGTCCTGTTGCCCGCAGGGGTATACGAGAAACTCAAGGAAAAAGAATGGGAGGTGGGAGAGAAAAAGATCGATTGGGCAGTTCTAGAAGCTGAAGATAAGATACGAGTACCAGGTACCGGTCTTGGAGAGAAATGTAAAGAATTACCAGAACTGTTAATACAAGTTTTGCCCAGATTATTAGCCACTAAAAAGGAAGACTGGGATGCAATCTCAGCCTGTAAACAGAAACAAGATGAAGACACTAGTGATTTTTATTCTAGATTTGAAAAATGTTTTATTATAAACAGTGGCCTCAAGACAAGTAGCGAGTCATACCCTCATCTCTTTGTTACTAAATTAGTCGAGAATTCAAGTCCACAAGTTAAGAATCGAGTTTTGAAAGTCGAAAGTACATGGCAAGCTAGTACCCCGTCCCAAATGTTACAGATGCTCCAGTATCACCAGAATAGAATCAGAGAAGAGCAAGAACACGAAAGAAAACGTATGAAAGACACGAAAATGAAAGTACTAGTTGCACAATCTGTTCCTCAAGACAGTCAGAAGAGGGGTACGAATCAAGCCAGTCATCCTACAGTTCTCGTTAAAGGGACCTGCAATTATTGTAAACAGCCAGGTCATTTCATAAACGAGTGTGCAGTTCTGAAACACAATATAGCTACTGGTAAAACTAAAGAAAGACCACGTCCGCCTAGACAAGAACAAGTTTCACAGACTTCTCAGCCACAGAATGCACAACAGACAGTTCCAGCACCGCAGCCTATTGCTGCAACACAGAATGTTACACAGCAGATGTACCAGTATGCACAGTCTGAGTATTCAGAGTATCAGCCATATTCATGAAACAGCCTAGAGAGGGAGGTAGGCTTGCCTCTCATCGAGATTCCTGTAGATCAAGAAGGTCCCTATGTTCATAGTCAAGTACTAGGGAAAGACAGAAAGTTTCTGATTGATACAGGGGCAAGTAGGACCACCATCAGTCACGCCGAAGTTCCAGGGGCTCCGCTCTCAGGCTCTAGAAATGTTTCCCTTGGATTTTCAGGAAAGCCTATTGTAAACGAGATATCTAAGCCAGTTACTCTAGAAGTAGGTCCATTGTCCCGCACTACTGATCTGTTACTTACGAAGTCATGTCCAGAAAATTTGTTAGGCATTAAGACACTGAAAGAATTAGGTGCAGTTATTTGCTGCTCCCCAGAGGGAATACGACTGTTTCTACGTGACTTCAAGGGTCACTATGTATTACGAGATTTTGATCCGAGATTGTCCAATGTTCCACAGCATTTATGGGCGCAAGGTCCAACTGATGTAGGTTATATGCAAATCACACCCCATCGTGTGACTCTCAAGCCAGGTGTAGTGTTACCACGAATCAGACAGTACAGATTGCCACCTGAGGCTGTAACAGCCTTATCCAAAATTATTGACGAGCTCATCGCTCAAGGAGTAGTTGTAGAAACTGACTCCAATGTATGTAATTCTCCGATCATTCCAGTCATGAAACGTACTGATCCAAATGCACCGCCAGTATATCGATTAGTGATTGACCTACGAGAACTTAATAAATGTATTATTCCCCAGTATCCAGTTGTCCCAGATATCTCTTCCCTATTGACAGCCATTGATTCCGAAGCCTCATTTTTTACAGTCATAGACCTCAAGAACGCGTTTTTCAGTGTCCCCATTCATCCAGACAGCCAGTTTCTTTTCGGATTTTGTTTAAATGGAAGAAGCTATATGTTCACACGAGCTCCTCAAGGTTTCACAGAAAGTCCTAGTATTTACAGTCAAGCACTTAAGAGACAACTAGACAATATTCACATGCCAACTGACACTGCCCTGCTCCAGTATGTCGATGATCTACTGATCACAGCCCGTTCTGAACGTGCTTGCGAGCGAGCATCACTTACAGTCTTGTACTTCCTAGCCGAGATGGGGCACAAGGTGTCCCCTTCAAAGCTTCAATTCTGTGTACAGCAAGTGATCTACTTAGGCCACTTACTGTCCAAGAGGGGTAGGCAGTTGACACCCGACCGTATCCAGTTAATAGCGAGTCTTCCTCAGCCCAAGACACAGAAGGAGGTACGTGCTTTTATCGGCCTCACTTCTTATTGCAGACAATGGATTCCTCAGTATGCATTTCTAGCCAAGCCACTGATACAGTTAACGACACAGGAGGCAGCCGTATCGACTGTCCTCCCTTGGACATCTGAACATACACTTAGTTTCAATGAGTTAAAGAAAGCTTTATGTCAGGCTCCTGTTCTAGCTACACCGAACTACAGTAAGCCTTTTACACTTTTCGTCACTGAACGCGAAGGTACAGCATTATCTGTTCTCACACAAGATCAAGCAGGACAATACAAGCCCTGTGCTTATTTTTCGAGCACACTAGATCCTGTAGCCCAGGCTTTGCCTGCGTGCCTCAAGTCAGTTGCAGCCACAGCACTAGCAATCAGACAAAGTGATTCCATAGTATTAGGACATTCCTTGACAGTACAAGTTCCACACTCCGTGGAAGTTCTTTTAAACCGAACCCAGACTCAGCACTTGACAATTGCACGTTTAACAGGTTATGAATTGACACTGTTCCAGCCACACATAGAAATCAGACGCTGCAACGTTCTAAATCCTGCTACACTGTTACCGTCAGTTACTTCGAATCCTGCCACACACGACTGTGTGGAAGTAGTTAACACTATGACTAAGCCAAGACAAGATCTGACAGATATTCCATTACCAGATCCCGACCTGACACTTTATGTGGATGGTTCATGTATGAGAACAAGTACAGGAGAACTAGTAGCCGCGTATGCAGTGACTACTGACACTGAAGTTATAGAAACACACCGTATTGACACCCTGTCTGCTCAAGCAGCAGAGCTAGTTGCTCTGACCCAAGCCTGCATACACGCCAAGAACCTGAAAGTTAATGTTTATACAGATTCACGCTACGCATTCGGAGTTGTACACGACTTTGGAGTGCTCTGGCAGGAGAGAGGTTTCATGACTTCTCATGGAACCAAGATTCAGCATGGTCTCCTTATTCAAGCTCTGTTAGATGCCATACATTTACCGACATCTATTGCTATCATGAAATGCAAAGCACATACGAAAGTTACTGACATTATTTCTCAAGGTAATGATCTAGCAGATCGCACAGCCAAGCTTACAGCACAGACTCCAGACATTTCAGTTAATCCGACACAGACACATACTCCAGCTCTGACTACCTGTATGACAGTTAAGGACCCCACTCAAGATGTCATAGATATCCAGTTACATGCTACTCCCGAAGAAATCAAGAAATGGTCCGAACAAGGAGGGGTCCAGACAGATCAGGGATGGGTAACGAAGGGTAGAGCCACATGGTTGCTCCCCGACTCTATGGTTCAAGTCATTATCAATACCACACATAGTCCAGCCCATTTAGGAGAAAAAGCTATGTTAGACAGTATCCAGAACATTTGGTTCAACAAGCATTTACGAGCTGCAGCCAAGCAGAAAGTCCGTACCTGTATGATATGTTGCCAGTTTAATCCAGGTAAAAGTGTCCCGGTGGAACAAGGTGGATTCCAGCCCCCTGACCACCCTTTTGAAGTCCTCCAGATGGATTATATTCAGATGGAGCGATGTCGAGGTTTCAAGTATGTCCTTGTAGTTGTATGCGCTTTGTCCAGGTGGACAGAAGCATATCCAGTTCCAGATTACACAGCCGCGACCACTGCCAAGCAGTTGGTTCGTGAATTCTTCCCCCGTTATGGACTCCCTAGAGTCGTATATTCTGATAACGGCCAGCCATTCTCATCTGAACTCATGAAACATGTCTCCCTTTTGTTAGGGTACCAGTGGAAGTTCCATTGTGTACGCCATCCTGAAGCAGCCGGTCTCGTAGAGAGACATAATCAGACCCTGAAAATCCGCATTGCTAAAATATGTAAAGAGAAAGGTGTAGACTGGCTAGTAGCTCTGCCAGTCGCTTTGTTTTATATGCGCATGGTCGCACATTCTAGATCAGGTCTGTCCCCGTATGAGGTCGTTTTCGGCCGCCCCCCTAATATGTGGGGTACACCTAGACCCCGAAGTATTACAGATGTTTCAAGTAATATGCTGACAGATTACCTAGCTTCCTTGATGTCTGCCCTACACTCTTGTCGTTCACAGGTTGCCGCCGCATTTCCAGACAATACCGAGGTGGCACCGCATGAAATCGTTCCCGGATGCATGGTTCTTGTCCGGAATTTTGATCGTTCAAGTCCGCTGGAGCCCCGCTGGAAAGAGCCCAAGCAGGTCCTCCTGGCCACCCGTACTGCCGTCAAGCTGGAAGGCAGGAAGGGCTGGGTCCACCTGTCACATGTGAAAAAGTTTTATGGATTAAAGACTGTTTTAAAGAACATTTCCCAGGATTTGAAAGACTGCCAAAGTACTATTCTTAAGGACTGTCCCGCAAAAGACAATGATACTAAACCCTCCCTGTTAGAGAAAACTCCGCAACAGGAGTATAAGCTAAAATTAAGGTCTAGTAAAATAAGTCAGCCAGTTTGATTGTCTAAGTCCTCCCCTAGGTGAAACGGTTAGACCGGTTTCTGACATGTATAAAATAGACCCCCATAGTGAGAGAGTTAGTCAAAACTCAATCCGATGTATCGTTTTTCTAAGTTTTATATTGTTTTTCAGCCTTATGTTTACCTGCACAAGTTATGCATTTTATTTGTGTTGTTCAGTTTCTCATGTCAATAAGTCTTCTATTGCTACAGTAGAGCACACGTTTAGTGATCTACCTCCTCATGAACTCTCATATCGTCTTGCTATGCGTAATAATTCCTTTATCCACATGTTACATTACTCACACCAGACCAGCAATGCCACTAATTGTTGGGTGTGTGGTCGACTCCCCCCTTTCCAGACACCGAAGGGAGTTCTGCCACTCTTTCCTTATCCATTTTCACATAATGGTTCATGTGGAGCATGGTCCACGTTAACGTCATCCTCAACAGATATGTCTTTTCTTAACAGTACATGTTTCCCAGACAAGCAAGGTCTTCCCCACAGAACAGGGTTAGATCTAGAAAATGAAGTTTATAATTTAGGTAATTATTCTTCGAATTTCATGGTCCTGAATGTTCAGTCTGATACTACTCCAGACTTACCTGCTATGTCAGTACTACCAGTAAAAGGTGAATTATGTGTCCGAAAGAATGGTTCCGTACCTGTAGGACATAGTGATTGTACTACTATTGTCAAGTATAGTGACAGTGGGAAATCTATTTTCAAAGCTTCACGCCATTCTTATTTTGTTTGTGGTCAGACCTCATATGTTCGTCTGCCCCTCGATTGGGAGGGAACCTGTTACATTGCCTTCCTACTGCCACCAGTTTTTCTAGCCCCACCTGACTATCATAGGAATTCCCACCTAGTACATACTAGACACAAAAGAGACCTCCCGATTGTCGATTATACTGAAACTGCTCTAGAACAATACATAGATATCAATAAAGGTGACTTCCCTTATTTAGGTACTGTCGTGAATAGTAAACTGATACGTAGATTAACGAGAACCCTTGAAGCAGTAGTGATTGAGACTACTTCTGCTCTAGGTAACTTAACCGAGGAGCAATCCTTTATGAGAATTGTCGTGCTCCAGAATCGTCTCGTCCTTGACGTCATACTGGCCGATAGGGGCGGGGCATGTAGAGTCATCGGATCTAGTTGCTGCATTTTCATTCCTAATAACGCGCCGTCTGTTTATTCAGCTATAACCAGACTCCATAAAATTGCCCATATGTTACACCAAGATCCAGGCACCTGGACATGGTCCGGTTGGTTCTGGAATATAATTTCCGCCTGGGGATGGAAAGTATTGTCTTTTCTAGGTATTGCAGTAGCGATCATATTCAGTTGCTGCCTCTGTATACAATGTGGCCCTGCGATTTGTGGCATTTGTGCTATCTCTTGTATTCCTAGTCCCAAGTCCCGTTCTAAATCCCGTTCCAAGAAAATTCGAGACGAGCAAATGATACTGTATGAAATGATAGATAGTATCATGAATATTGATGTTTCCTGATGGAAACGTAGTGACAAGGAGGGAATGTGGAAAAGTAAATTTTGCCATGTTCTGTGTCCCTACGTGTCCCCCATCTTATGTTATATGTGCATGATTAATATGCATATGTATTCCCCATGTTTGATTAAAGACGCAATTACAGTTGTGTCCATCTCTAGTATGCCAGTTTCCAGTTCTCGTGAAAGCTACGAGTATTAGGCCTATGTAAAGCTACGTTGCCATGTTTCTCAGTGTGCACGTTATTTCATTGTAAAGTCCCCGTTTCTAGGCCTCAAAAGGGCCCGGACACCAGATTCAGCTCCTGTCTCCTGAACCCTCGCTGAGGAGCGATACAGCCCCCACCTGTATCCTCGACCCTTCACTTACTTCCTACCTCACAGTGCCCGGCTCAGCCTGGCTCTGCCTACGAGTCTGCCAAGAGTATGTTATGATTCTAGTTATCAGTCCAGCCCTCCTTCTCTGCATTCCTAAGCTACTGAATCGCATCAATAGTTTCCGTCATCATCTAGCCTTTACGTCTCCATGTAAGAGAAATACTGTATTTATGGTCATTTAATATTCTTCATCACGCACTACATGTAGAATAATGCATGCTCCAGTCTTAGAGTCTGTTAGCCTTTACCCCGATAACTTTTAGTTTATATCAACATGTTCTCTAAACATCAGATACTAGATAGTGTTAGGTACATGTCGCCCTGACTCTCCAGACTTCAGTCTCTGCTCCTGGCGCAGAAGTCATAGCCCCCAGCTTCTCCTAGTAACACGTCATTGTCAGTTTGCGCGCACCATTTAGGTTAGAGGTCCCGGCTCCTTAGGTAGCCCCCTCCATGTTTCCGCCCCATTTATGACATATTCTGTTACGTTTACATCACATGTCTATGTATACGCCTCTTGTTACACCTACTTTCACCCTTATCTTTCGCGACTGCTATTGACCACACCCACTGCTCCGCCTATCATATGTATTGCAATGCAACAGTTTTAGTATATATGCTTGTGTACTGTTATTAAATGTTACGCCAGTCCAATCCTGTCCCAGGCAGCGCTGCCATCCTGTTCCCGTGCAGGTTGTCCTGTTCCTGTCCTTTATGCTGTATTAAACCTGCAAACTCCTACTACCTCGAATCTTGACTCTTATTTATTGAGCTATCTGTTATTGCTATGTCCAGTCAAACCTAGATCCGGTATTATTTATTTATATACCACAAGACAGCTACAATAAAGCAATTTTTGGCATAACAAAATCGGGTGTCTCCTGCCTGAGAAGGGGCTGTTGTTATGTGCATATTTTACTCACCTCAAATGCGTGGTAAGGTATGTGCAACAGAAACTCGGGCTGATTGAAGCGTCATAGAGCATGCAAACTACCTACTTTAGATGTTGTGTGTAACATAACATCAAGCACATAGGTAAAAACACTTCAGTTCTACTTAGTAGAAACTGAATTTACGCTCCTCCAAAACCATCCTATTTAAATATTTCCTCTTTGTGTGTACCTGTAGCTGCACAGCGACTTTTCTAATCAGCCCAGAGTAATGCAACTTCAGCTGCTATGACAGTTTCCCAGATTGTCAGGCCTTCGCATAACAAAATGTGTGGTAGATAGCGCGCACACCCGACCATGAAGCACATTGGACCTGCAAATCATTCCATTATTCAAATCTGCCCGGGCCTAAAAACTAATTGTGAAAAGTGCCACGTGACTAGTGCTACTTTAAAGCGTTTCTTCGGTTCAGATTCGCACTGTATAAAAGTCAAGTGCAAAATAAAGACAAAAAGAATGTGTTGTCAAAACACGGAAAAGGTTTTTGTATGTCTACGAGAATTGGATAGGAAGTGGGCTTCGACTGACCAAGGTAATATCATGTGATTGTGAACTAATGCAAACAATTGTAGGTGTAATGTGTTCACGCACTGGTCCCCCACCTCACGCCCATCCTTGGAAAGATCAGGGATTTGCTTCTGCTAGAAACATGGGTATCTGGTTCCCCTACTTCGTAGAGCGGATATACCAGGAACACTACAGCTGTTACTGACACGTCTGCTCATAGTATGTATCTAATTCTTCTAGTCAGGTCTCTCTGCCTTATTCCTTCTCAATTTCTTTCTTCATCCATCTTCATACGTCTCGTTATTCATTCACTCCGTTTTTTAAATTTTCCCCCTTTCTCCCTTCCACTCTTTTTCAGCAGCCTCCTTTCCTCATTGTTTAACCTCTATTTTCCCCTTCCATTCTCACTCCTTTACTCCCGCCCTTATTCACATACTCTCTCTCACAATCTTTTCTCCTTCTGTCCCTCCTGGATTCCTACATTTGCTTTGTACTTTTCTTTACACCACTTCTTTCCCTCTTTGACCCTTACCCCTCCCCTATTCCTCTTGCCCGATTCCCTTATTTACACAGCCCCCGCTCTCCATGATAGGACAGCCTCCGCCTCTCTCGGCCCCTATCCCTTTTCTCTAACCCTTCCTCCCCTCTCTCCTTCTATTTCCCAATCCCTTGCTTATTTCTCACCAAATCTTCCCCCTCGAGCCTTCTGTTCTGTCTCCCTCCCACTCACACGGTCATTCTTTCCTCACTTCTTTACTAATTCTTTCCCTGTATCTCCACCCTACCCTTCCCTCTCTCACGTCCTCAGTCCTTCCCTTCTTGCCTCCTTCTCTCTTTCTTACTCTCGTTTTCTCACACTTCTGTCTGCAGTCATCATGTCCTCCGGCCAAGGAAGACTCCCCTTGTCTCCTTTACGCTCTCCTTTCCTTCCCACTTCATTCCATTGCTCTCCCCTTACATTCTTTTTGTCATCTTCTTTTCCCCCAATCAGCCCCTCCTGCTTTACTTTTCATTTTCTCCCCTGCCCTTCATTTCCCAACTTCTTACATCACCAACCTTCCACTCACCACTGTCCCAAACCCATGTCTCATTCCGATCTCCATTTCACGCTCTCCATGCCATTATGTTCGACCCTCTTCAATTATCTCACTCCCCCATCATCTTCCTTGTTGCTGCTGGTGCTTTCTTTCCCTCTTCCATGACTTACCATCTCTTGTGCCCCCTCTCTTGCTTCTGCTCGCAGCCTCTCCCTGAAGGCCGCCAATTTCTTTACTTTCTTTTTTTATTTAGAGCCCTCTTTGGTGCATCCCATATTGCCAGTCACCAGTCTTCTGTATTCCTCTATTGATTATTTTATCCCCCAAAGAGCGTGTGCCTCTGCAGAGGGCACCTTTTTAAAGATCGTGTATTTCTGCAGCAGCATGGTGTTAATAGAAACTCGGGTGGCTGGTACATACTTCAAGTCAGTTTGCCACCCGATTTCTTGGTCCGGGGCTGTCCTTAGAGTCTCGACTGTCCTGGCGGCCGCTGCTGGAACCGCCGGTCACCGACTCCATGATGTGAGCTCAGCTCGCCTCGGTAATGGATAAGTGAGACAGCACAGGACGGTGGCCTTGCAGCTGTGAGCAGCAGGCAGGTGCTTCAAGCTCCATAATAGAGGTGGCGCCCGCAGAGCCAGGCCGAGCCGCCGCTTCCTGCTCCAAAGACCAACTTCCCCGCCTTTGGAAGCAGGACGTGACGTCCCCCCACCGTGCCAGACTAACGGATTGTCATCATTGCACGGCCTTAACGTCAGGATTTTGTTTAACGCATTATTATAAAGCGCTGACTTTACCCAAAGGTGTCAGAGCAGCACTGTACAATAAAAAGGCCACCGCAACGGGGCACACCAGTGACGCGCTGCCGCCGCCCCCAAAACAGTGCCACATGGGGCGGTCCGCCCCCTTCGCCCCCCCTAGCTACGCCGGTGGAGTCGCGTGAGCAAGACAATCATTTGCTCTCTCGTACTTGTCCACAATAAGAATATTCAGAGTTGCTAAGTAAGTTCAGAATGTTTCTTTTGACTATAGTGATTCATAAAACAGTATGCGAACCACGACCAGCAGCAGAATGCGTCAAGCTAGCATCACTAGCATTGTTACAATACCATAGAATATAATAGGAGTCGTCATTTTATAAAGACTGTGAAAAAGGCAAAATAATCCGGCCTAATCACCCTCCCCTTGGCAGTAAGAAGTTATTTTATATAACAGTAGATCTCTTAGGCGTTATCAGCAGACCCCTACCTGAAAGCCTAAACACAAAAGTTTACAGCATAGGAACAGCAGAGCTCAGCTCCATGCAACGGCTTTCTTCGAGTGTGTTTCAAAAGCATGCAACAACGTTATATCAAAGCACGATTCTTCCATACTGCAGCTGTTGCTAACATGTTTTGTCTAGGTAATAGGGACTGACCAGAACACAACAACAAGAGAAATTGTTGATCGACCTTGCACACTATGTTCAGAAAGAATTTGAAGGGAAAGCTTGCACATTATGTTCAGACAGAATTTGAAGGGAAAGCTGAGAACGTGAAAAACAATCTGTTATCATCTACAGGGCAGAGGCAAAGTGTTCGTGAAAACAAACTCTAGCAGAGGCGTGCGCAAAAGCGGCAGTATAGGGCAAGCAAACTCATGGTAACTCAGCAATGGCGACAATGTAGCTTAAGGGCCTCATAAACCCATATAACAAAGCATTGTATGAAGTGAACCTGCACCATCATCATACCCTATCTGAACTTTGAGAAAACCCATATTAGTCTCCCTGGTTCCAAAAATGTTTGATATATATGTCAAGCTTGTATACTTCTGTGATAAGCCCTTTCCCCACTATTCCAACTGATGGGCATGTGAGTCCCGTCGGTGCCCCTGGACCCAGGGAATTTACATCCCACATAAAACCTTGACCATGACTGGCCACTTTTAAGATACTCACCAGTAAAATTTGATATCCCTGGGAGACTTTGGATACAAGTGTATACGCAGCACCCGGGGGTAGGGAGGAATGCATGGTAGACAATGTGGAGGTATTTCGTTCGCAGACTTGGCATTTTTAAAGTTGGTTTTAGCACTTTGAAGAAAGGCTAATGTTGCGTTTGCAATTTTGCAACAGACGGCACAATTTGCTGAATTAAAGATAGCCTACATTCTGATCTCATTGACCACTCAAGTAAAATAACTGAATAACTGTGCGAAAGCATGCGATCTGTGGTTGCTTGGGACTAATCCTTCAACAATGGTTCTGAGGGAATCACTAGCCAGTTTGAATTCTATAGGAGTATTCCTGATGAAGGCTCTGGGAGCATTTGCTGATCTGCAATTACATAAAAATAATTTTTCATGGTGCCTGTGAGCTTGTGAAAAGTTGTCAGTATTGGGCCCCAGTACAATGTTTTGAGGTTGTTGTACATCCTTAACTTTGTGGTGGGATTCTTTGTATCTTTACTCTTCAGTTCATTTAATAATAATCTTTCATTTTCAATGCAGAAGTCTGTCTGGTAAACTTATAACAATGGCTGTATGTAGTAAGCAGAGCCTGTAGTAAATCCAAGACAGCAAGAAGATTATGGAGGTCACCTGATCCCAGCACCATTATACACTATTGCCACATGTTACCATGGTATTTGCAGTGCAGCCCCTTTCTGTCTGTATAAGGGCTATACGTGTATTTTGGATCAATTCTAGAAGCCAGCATGCCTTCTTTTTTGGGCTAGTCCTAACTTAAGTGCCCTACTTACCAAGTTACAGTAATGAGTACACATTGTGGTTTTGAGCATATGTACTAAACTCCCATCCACCACTAGAGTAGGCCTTGACTACTTGTCCTGCAAGCCTTGGGATGCCATGTGAAGAAACTCTTTCATCATTCATTTAGTGTGCCTTAGGACACCAATTACACATGACAATATTCAATGTTGATTCTCCCCACCAAGGACTGACTTAATTCCCCAGACGAAGAGAGCAGACAGTGCTCTTGAAGGTGATATTAGCATGTCACTTCTGAGACTGTGGGCCTGCTTTGTCTCTCCATCTCCATACTTTCTATGCTTGTAGCTCCATTGTGTAAACTTTCACCATTAAACGAATGATGCATTTCTTTCATGCCTGTAGGTGTTCTGTTTAAAGTGGTATTGTACGTGAAGTGTTTCTGCCAGGCAATCAACAAAACTTCTCAGTGATGTTGTGACTGCAGGGGTGGACTGATCATCCAAACAGCTAGGCACTCCCCCAGGGAACTGCTTAATTTGTGAAAAGATAAGTGTCGGGCCCTTCTCGGATGTCTCTCCAGCTTGCACCACCCATTGACTATCCAAGCTCTGCCATTGATAGTACCAACAAAACCACTAAGCATCACACTCCATTCAAACTATTCCATGACCCCAAAGTTATTACACACAACTGTTGTTGTGCTTGTCTCTAAATTAGACAAACAGCGCCGCCTTGTGGCAGACTGTCATAAATGCCGATACTGACAATTAAGTGCTGGTGCCACGGAAATCACCGGTTGAAATTAAGCACTGCTCAAAGGTTACCGTGCCATTGACACTGGTTTGTTAGGCTGAACGTCTGTCCCCCAATCCTGTGTCTCACAGTGAAATCTTGGGAGGAGCAGACTGCTGCTCCCAGCCTGCCACCTACCCTCTCTAGCACACTTCCAGTAGTTCAGTAGTGCTGGAACTAGGGGTGTGGGAGGTGCTTCAACACTCCCAGATAATCTTGAATCAAGTCACATGGAGAATGAACAATGACTTAATTTTTGGGAGATCTTGCAGCATTTACTACAGTTCAATGAAAAGATTTTAAATGTCATGAAACATCTGACATATTGATTATTTTTATGGGAGTTGCTATTAATTGCTTCCTTCTCTGACTGCAAAGTGAGGCTACTGTCAAAGGGGGAAGGTCACAGTATGGGAATGGTGCACCTTTAAGAGATCTGCTTGAATCAATATGAATCCGTAAGCCTTCTTCCATGGGCACCCCTGATTATGTTCTCTATCCGCAGTGCCTTGATGCACCTGGGCTAAGTTCACGCTTTAAAAGGCCTATAATAATTCATTCATTGCTTTAGGAGCTAGATGTTAAGACTCTTTCAAAATTAATTACATGCAATGGAAATATAAATGAATCACATTTTCTCTTCATTCTTAAGCTCATCAGAGCAAAGATATTAAAAGTGTCAAAACAAATAAGGACACAATATATTAATTTTCGGTTGTGTGCACAAGGTTACAACTTCTCTTATTTTTGCCTTTATTTCTATGAAACTTTCCCTAGTTTGATTTAAGGCTGAGAGAATTGCATACCCCAAATCACTGTGTTTGATAACAACTCCAATTTATAACTAGCATTCTATTCCATTTATTTCCCTTCATGCATTTTCCACTTATATAAAATGTCACAGATGCAAATGACAACAATGTGTAAGAAATAGGTATTCTTAGGAGCAGTGTTAGACCTAGCCTACCTGACTATTTGCCTCTGCCTCCTTTGCTTTTATATGCTTTGGGTACTTTGCCACTGCTGATCACTGTCAAAGTACAAGTGTTCCTTTCCTTATGTAAAGTGTAATGGTAATTGGTTGGTCATGATTGGAATGTTTGCCTTACTAGTAAGGTCCCTAGTGATGTGCACTGTGTGTGCCAGGGCTAGTAAAGAAAAGGCGCACAGAGAAGGGAGCTCAGGCCTGCAGTGTAGGGCCTGTGCGCAGCTTGCTAAGTTAGCATATTGTCCTGACAAGTGCAACCACTTGTCAGGCCTTACTTTCCTTTTGCATACATATTGGGCACCCCTGTGGTAGGTCCCGTGTAACCCCTGGGCAGGGTGCAGTGTAAGTAAAAGGCAGGACAGATACTAAGGTGTGTGCTATGTCCTGACAGTGAAAAACACTCCATTTTGTTTTTCTCTGCTGAAAGGCCATTCTGCCCATAGGACAGAATGGGGGAGGCTGGGTGTTGGGTGTGTTAGCCATAGTTTCCTATAACTTTAAAATGGAGATGTGAAGTTTAGTATGTATGTACTCACAGTGTCATGACACATCTTTCTGTGCAAGTGGTTTTGCCACTGTGTGTTCCGTAACCACTCTTTTAGAAAGTGGCTGAGTTTTGTGCTTTAAGCATTTCTGTGTGTCTGGGAGAGGTCTTGACCCGGGGAGGGGTTGAGATGGCACCAGGCTGCCCTGCATCTGGAGAGTAAGGGGGGGGGAGAAGCCCCGGAGGTGAAAAGGCCTGGGCTGGTGCTATAAACCAACTGACCCATCTCCTGCTGAGTGATTAAGGATCCAGAACCCCAGTATCAAGGGAAGAAAGGTGACAGTGGGAGAGAGACACCCAGAAGTGATTTAGGGAGGGGTCAGGGACCCCTAACCACAACAAACGTCAAAGACATTAAGGGGTATAACTATGAGAGCTGAAACCCTTGAACATTGGAATGAAACAGAAATGGATTGAGACTGAAAAGGCTTTGTGGTCAAGAGGAACCTATGCTAAGGAAGGAGCACCTGAAGAGACTGCTGGGGAAAGATCAACTCTTGCTTCGTGATCTGGGGCTGGTCTGCAATTTGCTGTTTTAACCAAGGAAGAGGCTGTTGGGACAGTGCCTGGAGGCGCTGGGTCCACCTGCTTGATGACGACTGTGCTTTGTGCTGTATCTTGAACCCCAAGGGCCTGAGGTGAGTTGGCTTTCTGTTTGGAAACACATGAACATAAAATTTTCCAGAGAAGTCCCAAGCAATGCGGTGTACACGTGCTTTTGCAGCTTGAGACCCTCAGAAGTTGTGCCTTGTGATTGTGGGCACGCAGTAGTAAGCTGAGTCTCGGACCCGCAGGGTGCGTGTCGTGGAGGAAGCCAAGGCATTAGTGAGGAGCGTCTGGTTGTTGTGTGCACCAGGATACAAGGTGAGACTCGGACATGCAGGGTGCGTATCGTGGTGCAAGCCAAGGTGTTGGTGAGGAGCGCCTGGTCGTTGTGTGCACTGAATGAAGAAGTGAGTCTCAGATGCGCCGAGTGTGAATCGTGGTGCAAGACAGGGCATTGGTGAAGAGCAGCTGGTCATTGTGTGCACCGCGATAAGATGGGAGACTCGGACGCGGAGAGTGTGTGTCGAGGTGCAGCCAAGGCATTGATGAAGAGCGCCTGGGCGATGTGTGCACCGGAAGAAGAGGGGAGACTCGGACACTCAGGGTGCATGTTGAGGTGCAAGCCGAAGCATTGGTGAAGAGCGTCTGGTCTTCGTGTGCACCAGAGAAGAGACGAGTCTCGGACGCGCAGAGTGCGTGTCAAGGTAGAACCAGAGGCGCTGATGAAGAGTGCCCGGGTAGTGTGTGCACCGAATTCGAAGTACGTCTCCAACAGTGCTGAGGGCGAATCTCGGTGTCCACTGAGACAGCCGGAAGGAGGACCAGGTCATTGGGCCATCGGAGTGAAACAGCAGCGGCCCTGACCGGCAGCCCCGGAGGAGCTAAGCCGCCGGCCAGAGCTCACAGGGCCCATTGACGGAGTTCTGGATCAAGGCCCAAGTCGCTGAAGGAGTAGAGGAGAGTGGGGTTGCTCCCCACCAAGTAACGTTGATCACCACCTGGGGTGGGGTGCGGGCCTGGAGGGACACTCTCTTGGCCTCTCGCTTCTGTCAGCTGCACGAGCCTGTTGCTTCGGCTCAGATCTAGGTCCGTGCTGGCCCAAGGAGGAGCAGTACTCGGGCCAGAGTGAGAAGCGGTACTTTTGTGTCATCATTGATCTCGGTTGGGGGCAACTGTTAACGGAGCACCTAAACTGTTGTATTACACTTTGCATTATTGCTGCTAACAAACTATCGAACTGTCGTATGACGCCTGACCTTATTTGTACCTGATGAGTCTATTTGTGGTGACATCATTGTGTTGCTGTGAGTGTGGTTGGACATACTGTACACTCGTGCCTTGGAGATAAGCCTGGCTGCTCGTGCCAAGGTACTAAGGGGGTGAGCAGGGCTATCTCAGACAGTGTCCTTACTTAACCTAATGTTGAAACGAGGGGTCCGGATCTCGCACCTGCCAACAGCGGTGTGGGACAGGGTCTCCCGCCTCCAGCATTTGGAGGTGGCAGTGAGGGATAGGGACCCCCACTTCTAACAAGCACATTATGAGTTTATTGGTAAAATAACGTGTGTGATGCAGCTAAACCATATCAATAACAAGGTAAAATTGAGTCACAGAATGCAAAGAACATGCTCTATTGCAACCAGCGTAGAATTGGTAGTAAATGGAAAAGTAAAATTGTGCACAACACAATGTAAGGTGTTACTACACACCATGCCTCACTTCCCCCTAAATAACCTTAGATCAAGAGATAAAGCACAGAAAAAAAACATTATTTCCACTTTTGGGCTTCAGCGCTTGTAGCGGCAGCTGACTCCTCACACTCAGATGCCCTGGCATACAACAGCTTTCTATCTTGCGATAACAAACACTGAGTGAACATCTTCATTACCACTAAGGCCCTTCCTTACCCACCTTCACTATCTGCAGCCTTACAACATTAATCTGTCTTCCTCAGCGCTCGTTGCCAGCTTCATGAGATGAATCACTATACCCTGTCCCACTGTTAACACCTACTTCACTTGCGAGCTAGGGCTTGATTCACGATACAGTAACTAAAATCCAATTCACCTTTTTTCTTCTTAAGTCTGAGCTACTCTACCCGATACACAGTCCCCATCACCTTGGACTTCTACAATGGCAGACCACAGGGGTAAACATGCTAAAGACAGCAGAGACATCAAGGATTCCAAAGCAACACTAAAAAAGGCCAAAGCTGAACCACCTTCACCAGACTCACAGGTAAAACCGAAAACTGACTCAGGTGCAAGTTTGGATATTATCTTTCAAAGGCTTGGGCCCTACATGATCTACCGCAGGATGCCAAAGCTAATAGTGATGCAATGCTCCAAGACATACACACGCTACACAGTGACTTCAAGAGCTTAGGTGGCAGAATAACTGAAGGGAATCCAGGATCGGCGCGTGGGACTCATCAACATCAGGGAAAAATTGTTCGGTGGCGACAGCCAACAAGGTTAAAATGCTTGATAGGGTGATGTCTGATCTCAAGGACTGCAATCGCAGAGGCATTATATGGATCTTTGGCCTCCCCAAAAACGTGGGAGGTGATGCAAATTCTTGCATTGAGTTTTTTTAAGCCTGGATGCCACATACCCCAGGGATATCATTTGATAAGGACTTCAAAATAGAGAGGGCCCACAGAGTCCCAATTGGCAAACCACGGATCAACCCTGCTAACCCAGCTTCTAACCTCAGGGCAATGATATTCAGATCTCCATGATACCGTCACATCAAAATGGTCCTCACCCTTATGAGAAAAGTCCAACATATACAATGAAAAGTCTCCAGAATAAACATTGCCCAGGACTACTCCAAGGAAACTGTGTCCATCAGGAAAGGCTTCCTAGCACTTCGTCAAACATTGACAGACCATGTCATCCCTTTTGCATTTTTGGTTTCCGCTAAGCTTCACATTGTTGTTAAGGGGAAAAGAATGATTTTCACGGACACTACTGATCTTCAATCATTACTTGGCTCTTCAATCACTTCGAATATGATAAAATGATCATCTGAACAAGCTAGTACTGAGCATCCTATCTCTATGTTGGTTGTCCTCTTTTATTGTTTGAGGCCACCGTTACACAATTATTGTAAATTACACGCCCTTCATCCAGAATGATGGTATCATGACAGGAACATATCCTAAATGTCTATTTGCCTCATCCATGTGCAGACTAGGTCACTACAATATAATACGTGATAGAATGTTACTTTGATTATAGAATGTCATGTTCACTTTGTGTTTGTCTATTACTGACTCACTGTTCCATAGGGCACACATAGTATAATGTACAACTGAGTTGGGTGTATTGCTTAACAGGCTCATGTGTCACTATACAATCTTACCATGCACAGATCTTGTACATCTGTTTTTCAGTCCTGACCCCTATCCAATTTGATCATGATCAGCCTTTTTGGTTACTTGTTATCGAATACTGTTATCACAGTGGTCAAATGTTATATATTGATATGCTTCGCTGAATCTGGGGTGTAAGTCAGACGGAGGCAGAAGGAGGTGATTTATTTTTTCTTCTTCATTTGGCCTGGGACAGGCCTACTTGTGGCCCTTCACATGCCAAATAGATAAAGGGTGAGGGAATGTGTCCTAAAATAGTTGCATTTCAGGGAAAGGGTGGGGGTGGAATGTGGGTAATGTTCAGGGTTTTATATTTAATATTGGTTTTTTTATTGAGTTGGTATCTTATTTTTCTCTCTCTTCTATCTCTATTCTTCTTCTCTTATCCTACTCTTCTACTATGCTACTTGCCAGGTTCACTGCGCCACAACTCCCCGTCAATTAGCAGAGACTGTATCAAATCACTACACTTAGGCACCTGTCATCCTTACCTTAATACACCTACCCTCACACATAACCATAAACAAAGTCATTCCTGGTGGTTCTCCCTACCTATACCTACCCCAAAGTTCTACTCCAATCCTCCACCGCAATACACATTAACATAATGTCTTTATTCATTAAAATACTCTCCTTAAATACCAAAGTTCCCAACCATCTGGTTAAACCTAGAAAGATCGCGGACTATTGTAAGAATCTGAAGGGAGACATTATTTTATTACAAGAGACAAACCTGAAGTCCATTAATGATGCAAAATGTTGCAGTACATTTATTGTGGTGATTGACATCTCTCTGGAAACACAGAAAAAAAATGGGGTTTTCACCTTAATGTCAAAAAAATATGACATTACTCTGATACTCCACACACATGAGCAACATGGCAGATGGCTTATATCTAGGGTCAGAAAGAGATACTTAAAATTCTATATTGTTAATGTCTATGCTCCCAATGACAATGCCGTAGAATTTGAAAGGATGTAGACAAGCAACTGACAGGCCTACCTACCATGAGGTAATATTGTGAGGAGACATCAATCTTCCAATGGATGGGAAGATGACGAGAATATAATAATAACCTAACTGACATATGGCGGCTACATAGCCCCCCGGGCAGTGATAACACATTATACTCATTCCCACATCACTCTTTTTCTAGGATGGACCACAAAATGGACAGTAAATGTTAGCTTCCTATGTCTCATTCCCCTAAAATAGAACAAATAGTAAAATCAGACCATGCATGTATAACTATGAACCTTAACCTGAAGGACCCCGTTCCTCCTCCTAGACATTTGCACCTAAATGATGAACTTGAGGATGATGGTAGTATAGAGGAGATTGCAGAGGCCATTGACCACTTCTTAGACGAGAATCATTTTTGCTGACACTTACCCAACCACAAGATGGGATGGACTCAAAGCCACACTAAGAGGCCTCATGATCCAACAAATGGCACTCAAAAGCAAATCAGTTTCCGAACAACTCACAAGGTTAGAAGCAGACATTCTGGAGTTGGACAGAAAGCTTAGACATTCTAAGGATTCAGAAACCTTATCTAACTTACAATACAAGTGCAAACAAATTTTAAGTCAAAAGAGCTTGGGAATGGGTCGAAGCCTCCAATGCTGGGAAATTATGCAGTAGAAAAAGAGCCGGAAAAACCCTGATAAACTATCTGAAATATACAATGAACAAATCACTTTTACCCGCAATAGGAAACTCAGCAGGGGAGGTTATATCCTCAACACAGGGTATCCTTGATACTTTCAGAACATTCTATTTTAACCTACACAACTTCAATAAGCCTTCTCCCCTCCCCAAGACCAATTAATACCTCAACTCATGTAACCTCCCTCAGGTCTCACAGGCAGAAGCACTTAATCCTAATGCGCCTATTGGAGGAAGAAATTATTACCACCATACACAGTCTCAGATCTGGGAAATACCCCAGTCCAGATGGTTATTTGGCCAAATACTGAAAATGTTTTGTGGACAAAATGCAAAAGCTTTTACACTCTGTTTTTCAACATTATACAACATCAGGCTTTATCTCGGGCTCCTCTACTGAAGCTACAATTGTGGTCATTCTGAAAGAAGGGAAGGACTACCTGGATGTTAAAAACTATAGACAATCTCTCTCATCAACCTTGACTGTAAAATATATGTGAAGTTTGTAGCCTGTAGACTGGAGCTGGTGATATTTAAACTGGTCACCACCCCCGCAAACTGGGTTTTTAAAAGGCAGATTAACCTCAGACAACATAAGAACATTTTGCTATGTCTTGGATAAAGAGAAACTCACCCATACGATGACAGCTGCACTTGCAATAGATGCAGAAAAGGCTTTCAACAAGGTCTCATGGTCATTTTTGAAAGCAACCCTACACAAATACCGCCTGGGGAAAGATTGTATACGCATGACCATGGCACTTTAATCCAATCAGACAGCAAATGTGAGGATCATAGGCCTCCTGTCTCGACCGTTTTCTTTGTCACAAGGGACTCAACAAGCGGTCTGCTCTCCACTCTTCTTTTTCTATTAGTTATGGACCCATTGATCTGCTCACTAAGGGATAACCCAGATATTGCAGGTATCAATTTTACTTCAGGCAGAAAAGTGGTGGCAGCCTTTGCTGACAATGTTCTTTTGTTCACTGAGAAAGCACCACGGACTGTTCCCACCATTATGAAGGAGATAAAGAGATACTCACTAGTGGTTGGTTACTCGTTTAACAGGGATAACATTTAGGTTTTACCCTTAATTGTTCACTGTACTCCAGCAGTAACTGGTGACTTGGGCCTGACTTGGCAAAAGATGCTCTCAAATAACTAGGTATCTGGTTTGGTAAGGATCTCAAACATGTATCGATTAATGACCATATAACCCTCACCAAAATAAAAGACCTACTTAACACATGGTCCAACAAAAATATCACCTGGTGTGGTCGGATGGACACCGTTAAAATAATGGTAGCACTACCTTCTCACCGAGTAATAGTGAATATGATGATGCTTGTATTATTTAAACAATTTCAATCAACAGATTTGGAGCAAAAATGATGGTAGCACCTTTGGTCAATTTTATTTCCAGGATGCTGCCAGTGTCCCTTTCCCATTCCTTATTCAAATCCGTGGATAATTATATATCCATATTTTTATTGAAGGGCAAGAAAGCAAGAATCTCTATGATTACAATGAAAATTAGTAAAACCTTTGGGGTTCTGAACCTTCCTGACTATCCATGATAACAACAAGCATTCTCGGTTTCTCAATATCCTGGTGGTTCCAGATACATGAGACTTGTCCCTCCCACCCCGGCATAATATAGAGGCCCGATTATCATATCCTTCACCTCACTGCGCCACCCGCACCATACACAACTTAGCCAGACTCCTTTTGGAGAACTCACAATCCATAATAATGGAAACAGTGCCTTCCCTACTATGGCTTGGTAAGCCGTTAGACCAACAAACAACAGGTTCAACAATGGCCTGTTTGTGGCATTATCATAGGATTACATTAGATGGGAGAATGGTAATCTGGGAATAATTGGCGAGGAAGGGTATAAACTCGATAGGGGATTTTGGCACCCGACTACAACCTATCCCGTTCTCGGCCATATGCATGACATTTGATTTATCAGACATCGATTTCTATAAATTCTTGAAATTGAAAAGTGCAGTTGGCAAACTGAAGTCTCCTCAACCACCTGACCGATCTGGTTTACTAGGCAATTTTAAGAGAAGGGGCAATCTGCATCACTCATATTTAAACTTATACAATCTCCTAAAAGCTATTTGCTGACAACACTTAACCAGAAGTGGGATACTTACACTCACTCCTCTCATTGCTCGAACATCCCAGACCCCACCTGGAAAAAAAAATCAGCAATATCCCTTTATTGCAAAAATCTCACCAGCTCTAGTGCAGACCAGATTCTGGCCTACTCATAAGACCTATGGGACTCCATCTAGATTACACAAGATTGGCTTAACCACGACATATGTTTGCAGGAGATGTGGGAGGCTGAGGGGGACTTAGAACATATGTTTATTACATGTAAAACGGCTCGCTCGCTATGGAGTAAGATACTATCATTAATTAGGGACATAACAGGTAAATCCTTCGAGATCGACTGTTAATATCGATAAATACGATGTTAATGTATGTACACAGAACACATATACAATACATTTAAATACGTACGCCATGACAAATGTATGCATAATAATGAGAATGTCAGTAAATGCAATATGAATGACCGCCATGTTATATGTACACGTAATAATGAACTCGTATCACTGCTGTAGAATCCACCCGAGTTGACCTCCCCATTAACCCTGAGTCAGAGCTAGGTGGTCAGACAGGCCTGCAACCCAAACCCAAGCCTAGCGATTGTTAGGTCACAGATGGAGTTACACTTAGCCTGAAGAGAAATGCGCAAACAGGGAAAACCCAGATCGATCCCACAGGTAGGCAGTTACACCGCAAAAGGTCCCTGGGGATTGGCCCCAATAAAACATGTTTGGCGAAAGGGGTGCGCATTCCTAAAATATCACTAAATCAGATGCCACATATAGTTAGGTACACTCAGCCAATCAGAACACAGCATGCACACCACATGTAGGGATCACCTGCGCCCTGGGCTGGACATCTGAGCACATAGACACACTGAGTAACACAACATAGTGCCAATTGCCTTTTAGCTTGCACACAAACGCCTCTCCCCCACATCAGCGATTTTCACTGAGCAGAACTCAATGCTGATTGACCTATTGCTGAAGTATATTAATCCATCACCATGGTGATGGATTAATATACTTCATCGCCCTGGCAGGACAACGGCTGGGTTGTTCGCTAGGAATTAAATTAGCCCCTAAATATAGATATTTGAACATCTTATTTATTGTGTTTCACATTTGATGATCCCTACCAATAATGTGGTTTTAAAAAATGTTTCTTTAATTTACCATAATCATATTTCATAATAGAAGCACTAAGTTGTTTCATGTTTTTGGAGGGTACCAACACAGTGCAGAAATTGTCAAGCACTATGGGGCAGATTTATGATAACTGGCGCATCCCAACGGATGCACCAGTTATTTTGCGCCGCTGCTCCGCCACCTATGGTGCGCCGCATTTACAATGCGGCGCACCATGGGGCAAAAACGGCACAGATGCGTGACGCATCTGTGCCGTAAAGGTGGCGCATTGCTGGAGTTGCATCGCAAGCGCGACGCAGCTCCAGCAAGGGTCGGGGGTGCCCTATCTGACCAATGCTGCGTCAAGACCTACGCCTGCTTCAAGCAGGCGCAGGGTTTTGATGCAGCATTGGCCTGAAAGTGACTGAGTGAAATCTTATAGAATTCACTCAGCCACTTTTGCGAGGCGCACCTGCCCCGGAACGCCCACCCTGCGCCGGAACGCCCACAAGTGGCACAGGGCTTTACAACGTGACGCATCTGCCTAGATGCGTCACATTGTAAATGGGTCATAGGGATGCGCCACGTTTATGCCGCAGTTGCGTGACGCAAACGTGGCGCATTACTAACATAAATCTGCCCCAAAATTTCTGACAATCTATATATAACCACATTTATGTTCTCAGATATTTTATACATTTTTATAGCAAGGTCATGATAAAAAGAATCCACATTACTCTTCTGCTACTGTACATAGTATGCTGGAGATGCTTATAAAGACCAAGATTATATACAGATTAAGAAAATCATACAGTCAAGGAACAACATAACCTGCCTTAACCCTTTGAGCTAAGCAAACACTTTGGTGATGAGTCAGCATACCAAACTATAAAGCAAGGTTGATATAGGTCTCTTTGGCTCCAAGGTAACCGATGATCAGTGGTGGTTTTGCCATTTGGGCGGTGTGGCGTTGCGCCACTAATAATTATCGGACAATTTATTTGAGCGGCGTGTTAATAAAAGTTTTATAAATTAACGCGCCGCTCGAATAAATTGCCCGATAATTATTGCCCTGCGGCCGTGGTGTCAAGCTTCACTCATGTCACAGTATGGCCAAATCACTGTCTGACACTTGGTGGCGCTGGAGTGCCGGCACAGTGCGCACTGCGCATGTGGTGTTTGCCCGGCTGCCTTTCTGCAGCTAGCAAACTCAGTGGATTTTAAAAAGCAAGCACCGCTGAGTACAGGGTTTGCCTATGCCACAGACCCCAGTGCTTGTAAAATGAGCGGCGTTTTTTTTATGCTCAGTCCAATCCTGATGCTGCTCTATTTAGAGAGCAGCTCTCCTCTAAAGAGAGCAGCGTCAGGATTGGCTACTGTGGTACTCTTCTCCACTGTAACAGTACTACTGTGTGTTCTGTTTCTCTTATTCCCAGTCTAGTGTCTCACCGCGGGGGTGGGAGCATCTAACGTGGTGGGGGGCAAGCAATGCCCAATCACTGTAGTGGCTTAGTGTTAAGCCATTCAGTGATTGGAAATGTCTTAGTTGCTGGGCAAATCGGGCCGGCCCACGGCCAGTCACCCTTCCTCCTCGTCCTCGTGGTCGTGACTCGTGTGCATAAGGGACAGAGACTGGTCTGAGGCCTCACCTGGTCGTCTGAGTCTGTCATCATCACCCTCCTGCACTTGAAATATTTGGAGCGTTGTTGGACGGGGACGTGCGAATTTCCGACCGGACTGGCTGTGCACTGTGCAGGTATGGTGGTAAAATAAATAAATATAAAAGTAGTTAACACGAGGGTCGGGCGGCTCGGGCTAAACATGCATGGGCCCTAATTTCTGTGAACACCTCATCTCATCTCAGTACACTGCCTGGATCAGAACCCCATAGAGCCCAGACACAACACTGTTGAACCCACCCAGAATATGACAGTGTTAGAGAAACTAGAAGCGAGAAATTGCCAGGGCTATTGTGGCCGGTCAGACAATGCACAAGCTGACATTTCCAGCATTGGGAGCAAGCTACTTCGAATTAAGTGCGCAGGTCATCAGAGGTTTTAAGAGTGTGATTGCCTTTCACGTCATTCAGCATGAGAACACCACAAGAGACCCGCCTCTGCCATTTGAAGGTATGCCCCCCCCATCAATAGACGTGCACTGTAGCATAGTAGAGCCCCTGTTCTGTTATTTCTCCACTAACAACCCTTATTAATTAATCCTTTGTGGCAGGCGGAGGCCTGCTCACTTTTGCTGGAAGTTTTGTACGACTTGAGGTGCAGCTTATGTCCGTGTCATTGCGCAACAAACCTTCTGCACTGGCAGCTGATGCGTATCTACTATCTAGGCAAACTTACCTTTTGTGTGAGCCGGAACGGCCGCTGCTAGCATCATGCCCGCCCCACTCATTATAGCGGGATACTGCATTGGGGGGGCGCACATGAACTCTTCGTTTATACAACCATGAATGCTAAGTTGTTTGTGTGCTTGCGTCCTCGCAGACAACAGTCACTCAACCGCTGGCGATCTAACCTTTTCACAATCTATGTTGCCCACAATAAACACAAGTGAGCCTTGGTAAGCTGCTTAAGTGCTGCCTTTCAATGCCAATCAATAACAGGGACATGTTGAGTCATTACAAGTAGGAGTCAGGAGCAGCTGCTGTGAGAGATGATGGATAATTTTTAATGTCGAGATGAGGACCTGCAACGTAAGCATTCCTAGGCAACTATCTATGCTCAGGGCCGGCTCCGGCTCAGGCCTCCCACCGGCTGCAGGTCCCAACTGGGAATTGACACTTGTGGTCAAAGAAGAGAAGACAAAGATCATGAAATCCCCTTGAAACGTAGCCTTATGCTTATGTTATGCCAAGCTTTGTGGTGTTAATATATTATATATGCAATTCTCACTTCAACATACGAGATGCTCTGTTCTGCACTCAAATGGCCGAACTTTTTCACATTCATACCGCTTTGCAAACAAGACCGCCAATATTTATAATAAAGATTAATGTCATAGATAGCGTACAAATACTAAAACTTGTACACATCTGACAAAGGAACAGAAAATGCCAAACGCACAGCAGTATTTAATCCTGCTGGCAGACCATAGGAAAAGGAGTTGTTTGCAGTGGTGAGACTGAGAGGAGGTTCCTAATTGTTAAACAAAACACTGAATAGAAGAAATACAGCAGTCTCTGCTAATTGCATCTGCGGTGCCACAGACATTTTGAGACAATTTTTATTAGATAGCCACTTGCACAGTTTCATAGGAACGAGCACTATTTATGTAGCTCCAATACAATCCACAGATGCAAACCATACGCCTCCCTACAGCCCCCCTGAGATTGGGCAGAAATTTTCGTGTTTCACTAAAAGTCGACTGTCTAAAATCTGCCATCATAACATCTGTTAAGCATTATTAAATTGATGGCTAAATGATGGCCTATTTCCAATTTTGGAGGGGCAGCAACATTGTCGTGGTGTCACCAGGGCTTTATGTGGAAGCTTTTTCATTGTTATATACAAGCCACAGTTGCTGCTTATTTATCTTTTGCAACTAACAACCATCGACAAAGCCAGTAGTCCTGACTTCTTGCAAGTATGATGTTACTTGTTGTATCATATATCTGGATGCAATGACAAAAACAACAAAATACCAGTTTTCAGTCTTCCTTTGAATTTGTATGTGTTGCATATTTTCCATAGTGCATGTATTGTTTCAAAGGAAGATTAATTTTCACTGGAGAAGATTTTACCGCTATAATTTATAGATCAACTGCTAACTAAGTGCTACAGCTGTTGTGTGTTAGGCAGCTACCTGTGTTATATGACACCACTTTATTAATGTAATAACTGCACTTTCACAATTGCTTTATTAACCTTCCTGCTTTCACAAATTTGCTTGAAAATGCACCATTTGTCCACTCTTTTTTCAAAATTTTCTCGGGGGGAAAATCCCCCGAACCCTCCTGTGGGGGTTCGGGCTCGCTTGCCACGGTGCAGTATGATTATCTTTTTACGCCTCACCTCTTTCAAATGTCACCAGCCACCACTGGTCTCTCCTCTTGTCTAGTTCTTCTCACATTTCTCTACTGATGGGAGACAGAGACGAAGGGAGAAAATTGGTAATCACTGTGTTTCTGCGTAAGTGTAAGTGACGAATTCTGAGAATATCACACTTCTTTACACTACCACAATGTTTGTATGTAAAAGTCTTTTTAAAAATATATAATATTTGTTTTTCACAGAACAATATCAATGACATGATCTGATAAATGATACATGGTGATATTTATGCATAATATTCTCAAGATTCTTTTAATCCGCCCTTACAACTCTATGGGGAACATGCATCAAGCAAAGGAATTGCGAATCCTTAATAGCGATTATTAAGGAATTGCTATTAAGGAATCGCAATTCCTTATGCAAGTAGGTTTCACCAAAAAAATAGCGATTCCTACACATTCCCTATTAGCGAATCACAATTTGGGATTCTCTATCAGGGAATGTTTTCCCATTCATTTCTATGGACCTAGAGGCCAATAGGATGAATGGAAAAGCATTCGCAATTTGCGATTACCAAATAGGTAATCGCAAATTGGGAATGCAATTCAAGGGGGCCTGGGGGCCAAAAGGCCACTCTGATGCACCCCCAAAAATTGTATTTGTGCACATGTGGCGCACACACATGCCGCATGTGTAAGTGCCAAAATGCAATTTTGCGCATTTTTCTAAGGAACTGCAAGTTACCATCAACTTGAAATTGATGGTAATTTGCGATTCCTTAAGCAAAGTCGCATTCTGAGAATGCTTCTTGCATTGCATTTAGGGAATCGCAAATTGTGATTCCCTAACTGCATTTGCATACAAGGTTTACAGACTTTGCAAATGCCTTTGGGGTTGATGCATCCCAAAAGGCTATTTACAGGTCGAAAAGGGGCTGATTCTGTGAATCGGCCCATTTGTTACCGGTAAATAGCCTGATGCATTTGCCTCTACATCTCTTTCATGACCAATAAGGCTGGCATATGGGCTTTAAAACGTGTCATCTAACCCTTGGAAGACTGACAAGGACAATAAAAGATAAGGCAGTGCGTTTCAAGGAAGAACTCCAATGCATCACATTTTGTAGGCAGTTGGTAGGGACATAAAGACATACAGATCAGATGATGTGTAGTTTCATGAGAAACAGGCTGAGGAAGCAAAGTGAATGCTGAGGCTAACATAATATGTCAGATAGCTGAGCTGTGATATGAACACACATTTCATGACTGCACACCCGGGACTGAGCAATAGACCCTTCTATGAGAACTATTGCAAATGAGCCTTTGTGGAAAAAATTGCTGTATGTTTCAGTGAACTTTAATATCATGAGGGGGGCAGTAATAATAAAACAGATCGGGCATTAAGCTCGTTCTATCGTTCTGTGCATTCCCAACATATTTTCAACTTTTGCTTTTAATATTGAAGACTGTGCTTTGCCATCAGTTACTACTTGGAGAGGAACGTGATTTTGCTGCTAATTAACAGGCTTTGAAACTAGTTTTGAATCCTGGCTGCCTCATGCAACCACTTTGTGTGATCCTCAGCACATCAGTCGTTCATCTGCGCCACAGCGCCTATCTAAGGTGGAAGACCTGAAAGTGCCTAGAATAAATTCAGGGGCATAATTACAAGTGGATTGTGCCACCGGAACATACATTTTTTCGATAATCTGGTGGCGCAATGCCCTGCATTATATTTTGAAAACGGCGTTAAGCCACTTTTTATGACTTATCACCGGTTTGTAAATATGGAACCTTTTCACGCAGTTTCCATCAAGAAAGGGGAATGCAATGGGTGTTGCTGTCGGTGTTCCACCACAACACCCACTGCTTTTTGACACTGTCCCAGATTTATAAGGATGCGTAAATATGAGGAAGCGCCAAAAACTAATGCCATGCAAAACCAGGTGTTGGATTGGCGCAACGTGGAGAAATACTTTTATTTCTCCTAATTTTTCCTCTTTTGCAGTACACATAAAAAGATCAAATCACCTTTAAATATTGTTTATGTGCAGGAAGGTGTCTCTTCCAGCACATAAACAATCATTACCTGCAACACAGGCACACTTGCATGGTGCAAGGGTGTCTGTGTTGGCACTAGGCAGCTATTTTTAGCACAAGGGGAAAACACAAGGGTGCGCCGTATTCTTGTGAATAATGCGCATCCCTGCCTTTTTAAATGACGCGGCGCTGCAAAATTTGCAACATTGCTGCACAGCGCCATTTCCTTGTGAATATACACCTCCGTTTTCAATGCATTTTATGAAAAACATACTAGACATTCATTCATTCATAGTGTTGTGACAATAAGGAGCATCTAACTCCTGTTTACGAGAATGCCTTAGTGCAACCTCAGAATGACCACTTTCGCTCCCACATGATCATATCGATGGCCTGTGTCTTGGCATACGAAAAGTACATTTCAGCGTGAGCTTTCACGCCAATGGGTATCATTTTTAGTCAATACATGTGAAGAAAAGTGCTTTGAAATGTGCTTTTCCCATTTATTTAAGCATGTATTGTGGGAGAACATCATCCAAAACCCTTCTGGGCCTCATTTATGAAAAGCGACGCATCCCTGCGTGAAAACAGCGATGCGTCACTTTTCACTGTGCCCTCCTTGCGACACAATTACAGTATGACGCATCATGGCGCAAGGAGTTACAGATACGTCAGTATTTCTGACGTATCTGTATGGCGCAAAAGTGATGCATCGCTAGAGTGTGTCACAAAAGTGAAGCAACTCCAGCAATGTGTCCTTTCACATGGGGCAAGTCCCATGTGAAAGGGCCTGCGTCAGTCTTATGCCTACTGTGAGGCAGTCGTAAGAAATTGACGCATTTGTGTCCTAGAAGAGGCGCAGGGAAATCTTATAGATTTCACTGCGTCACTTCTATGACCCTTTCTTGCATCAGAACGCCCCCCCTGCATACATTATACCTGGCGTAGGTATAATGTAGCGCAGGGGTTTACAAAGTGACGCATCTACCTAGATGCGTCACTTTGTAAATATGGTGCAACAAGGCACATTTTTTACGCTGCTAGTGCGTCACAAAAATTGACGCACCAGCGGCATAAAAGTGACGCACGGCCTCATAAATGAGGCCCTATGTGTTTTGGGATCACTCTCTTTACTTGTCCTGGGGGTGCCTTTGGTTCCTGGTACATCACTGGTCACAGCTGCGTTGTGTTCGTTTTCCTGACTCCTGAGTCATTTTGTTCAGGCTTTCAGGTGGAGGAGTGTATGCTGGCGGCACTGCTTGGCATGCCCTGTTGTATGAATTAATTATTACTGATAAGGCCTCTGTCTGGACTTTCAGATGCACCAAAGCAGCGGCCGGCCGTAAGTATGTTGTCTCTGGACTGTGGCCAGTAGAAGGGTTCTGTTCTTGTAAGGTGATGAGCGTCATGGCTCCACTCTGCTTGCTTGAACATGCTGTGCTGCCTGGACCACTGTATGCTTCCATGCTGTTCCCCAGATGCTGAGGTGGTGTGCACAGTGATGTTTGCATCCTCTAGGCTCCCAGGTTGGTGGTGGAGTGTGATTGGTACAAATATTCGGGTGCGAGGTGCACATGTGAGCACCATATCCAATGTACAGCGTGTGGGGCAGTTGTTTGTGGAATTCGCGGATTGCGTTGCTGTTGTGGCATAGACTTTCGGTTGGGCTCCTGAGTGTCCCATTTATGTGTGTGTAAAATCTATGCCTGTCTCATGTTTTTCTTGGGAGGTTTTAACCTAGTTCCTTGAAAACCCTAACTCCCTCCATAATATTCAAAATGTGGCTTTCAAAATAAATGAAACCTTCTGTTTTCAAGTATGTATGTAAACCCTACATATTGGGCTTGGTGACTGTGGTAGGGAATTTCACTTCTAGCAGTTTGTGGATGTGAGGGGCTACCACAGGTGCAATCCTCGCTCTGCACAAATCCATATTCATAGCTGCTTTCTTCCTGGTGTTTTCGCGGCTGTAGAGTGATTGTGAGCTTGAAATAAACGTCATCAACATAGCCGAAGTTTGCTGTTTCGAGCTCATGGCCTTCTGCTTCCGGGGCCCGTGAAATTATGTCATAGAAACAAAATAATGAAATATACACGAGCTCAAAAACTTGAAGCAACCGAGGGCCATGTGTATCAAAATATACTTTTGCGATTCTCAAATTGCCATTTTCAGCGAATCGCAATTTGAGAATTGCAAAATGCAATGTATGTGGGATTTGCTAATAATTTTGCGAATCACATATATTCCTTATTTGTGAATCGCAAATTGAGAGTCGCAAATAAGGAATATCTTCCCATTCATTCCTATGGGCTAGGAGGCCCATAGGAATGAATGGAAAGGCATTCTCACTTTGGGATTAGCAATTAGAGAATCGCAAATTGAGAATGAAAGTTTAAGGGTGCCAAGAAGTCGAAAGGACACCCTGTTGCATCCCTGAAATGTGCATGTGTGCACATGTGGCACACATACATGCCCGAGGCAAATGCAATCGCACAATAGGGAATCGCAAAATTTGCGATTCCTTATTTTGCGAGAGGGTTTTTGTGGAATACATAGCACACTGCACATTTGCAATCGCAAGCGCTGGAATTCTGCGAATTTCAGCGTTTACGATCGCAAATTGGCTTCACACATATGGCCCAAAGAGATCTCTTTGGATAGCATTAATATTCCTACACTAGTAGAAATAGTTCCTGTTTGAAAAAGAAACAGGCCCTGTCTTTGTGCATTCACATCATTTTGCTTTCTGGTAGAGCACTGCAACACCTTTGAGAGACCTGCTTGTCACCTTGACTTACATTTCTAGCAGTGTTTATAGGACTAAAATACTAGAAGTGGGACATCCTGTCAGGCTGTCCATGTGTCCCACCTGGCAGCTCCAATACTCCTGATGAGCGTTTCTGTTGCTTGTCATGCAAGGGAAGAAGGGCAGACATTTGGTATCCTGCAGCACCTGAGTGCAAGCACCACACAGACCACCCAACCGTGGGACAAACCTGCAAAAAACGGAACAGTTGACACCCTAGGTCCTTCCTACCCCCATCTCCTGAGCTGTTCTTCCTCTCATGTGGATGTTCTTTGTGGTTACCCGATTTACATGCAATTAAGATTTCAGTTAATAAAAACAATAAAATATTGCACAGATATAAACATTAAAAAAATACATATTCTGCTGAAATTAAAATCAAATTTTTATGATTTCCTTTGAGCGTAGCCGAAGTGCATATTGTGACCTGTTTAAGTAAAGTCACTTTGGACCCATCTTTAGGCTTCATTCATCTAACTATTAGCGATCAATAATCGTTCGGCTTTAAGATAACATTTTATTAAAGTAGCTATTATTTGTGGAGATTCCCCTTTCATACAAAATAATAGGGCATGCCGACATGATCTAATCCTATACATATTAAAAAATCTTTTCCACAAGACAGTTCTTTCTATTAATAAATTCAGGCAAATTGATAAAAGTGAGTCAAACTTTGTTCATGTAGTACGCAAATTCTGCACTCTGTATTCAGAAGTTGTGGTTGCCATTTGGGGGTGTATTCTAATGTTTAGCATGGACCAAAATGTAACTGCAGTAGCTTATTTTTGTAAAATGATCCAAGTAATGTTGTGAAATATTTCTGAGGGCGCGGCTCCCTGTAAGTATCAATCGTTATCACCGGCGTAGCTAGGGGGGGGGCAAGGGGGGCGGACCGCCCCAGGCGGCACTGTTTTGGAGGCGGCACTTGTGGCCCATTGCGGCGGGTTTTATAATTTATTTGGGGGCATTCACTGTCTGACACTTTGTCAGTCAGTGTCCCCAGCCCCCAAATAAATTATAAATGCGGCGGCAAACTCACCTTCTTTCAACTGCTGCCTGCAGCGTACGCACGTTGCACGCATGATTGGGAGCTGCAGTGTCACCGCGCTACCGCGATGTGCGCAACTTCCGGCAGGCAGGCTTGAGGGACGGGTATGATGTTAATGTGCGCGTTAGTGAGGTGTGATGAAAACACCTAAAACAGCAGCTGGCCTGGCATAAGAGTGACGCCACTTTCAATGCCCAATGTGAATGGGATACTTATTAGGGCGGTGCAGCAAAAGGGCGCCATTTCAAGATTAGCTGCAGCCTGCAGTGCACTCACTGCTTGCAAAACCACGGGCAGTACATACCGCGGGTGAGACGGGCCTCTCAGGCTCACCCGACCCTCACTAGCACAGTGACCGGCTAACTTAGACTCGCCATGGGCAGCCTGTTGCGGAGGGAGCTGCTCGCCGCTGGCTTTCAGCTGCTGCTTATCTAGTTAATCCTCCCAGCGGCGCGGATCTACTCGTGAATCAATGCCGGTGTTATTTGAGCTGGGCGGGCACGGATCATAGAGGTGAGCGCTGGCATTTTTTCCCCGTTATTATACCTGCTTCACATAAGCCCAGATCAAAACTTGTTGTAATTAATCAAGCCCACTGTCGGGCCTTCCCACAGCCTTTCTTCAACTGAGAAAGAACAACATGACGATTCATATTATTATCCGAACAGCAGCCCCCACACACAGATCTGGTGGTACCTCGCCTTCCTTTTTAGGTTTCGACCTGGCGATCTGCGCAAGCAGTTCGCGCAGGTGAAATCTTTTGTTTACCATATTGGCTATTGGAACGTCCCCCACCTCCCATTGGCTAGCTCCATAAATGGAGGCTAGCCATTGGGAGCCGGATCTGTCCGTCAAGGCCGGACCAGATTCGGGGGCGTTCCTGCGATTTTTTCCCTCTCCGCCTCTGCGATGTCGTCATCGCGGCGGTGGGCGGAGCTTCGTTTTTTTTCCTTCTGTGTTTGTTTTGGTCATTCCATGCGAGGAAGCCCTGGTGAGTGCTTGTTTTTTAGTGGTGGAGCACGTGAATTCAGTGTACGTTAGTTAAAAATACATGATGAAGACACAGGCCACAATCTGGCTGTTCATCAAGTGCATGGGCGCTAAAACTAATTTTTGCCCCTTTATTTGTAGTGAGGACTACGCAGTGGTTTGTCTGATGTGAAATTGCTCGGCTGATCCCCTTAACTTTTCATTCTTTCAGTTCGACTTTACAGTCCGTTTTAATAATGTCCTTAAAACTGCGGGTGTTCAGTACCCAAACGGCCTAAATAGACTCGTATGGGCTAAGCATCTCGTGCCCCTCGTGAGACACTTGTAAAACTGCTCATAAGATTTGCAACAGGGAGTTTTTTCATGGTTTGGCATTTTTCGTAATGCATTACAGTTGAATTTATATAGCGCTTCATATCCTAACCGCACTGCAAAGCGCTGAAGAGCATCATAGAGAGTGCAGAGTGGAGAGTGCATAGGGAGTGCAGAGTGCATGGAGAGTGCAGAGTGCATGGAGAGTGCAGAGTGCATGGAGAGTGCAGAGTGCATTGGGAGTGCAGAGTGCATAGGGAGTGGAGAGTGCATAGGGAGTGGAGAGTGCATAGGGAGTGGAGAGTGCATAGGGAGTGGAGAGTGCAGAGGGAGTGCAGAGTGCATAGAGAGTGCAGAGTGGAGAGTGCATAGGGAGTGCACAGGGAGTGGAGAGTGCACAGGGAGTGGAGAGTGCACAGGGAGTGGAGAGTGCATAGGGAGTGGAGAGTGCATAGGGAGTGGAGAGTGCATAGGGAGTGCAGAGTGGAGAGTGCATAGGGAGTGCAGAGTGGAGAGTGCATAGGGAGTGCAGAGTGGATAGAGAGTGGAGAGTGCATAGGGAGTGGAGAGTGCATAGGGAGTGGAGAGTGCATAGGGAGTGGAGAGTGCATAGGGAGTGGAGAGTGCATAGAGAGTGGAGAGTGCATAGAGAGTGCAGAGTGGAGAGTGCATAGGGAGTGGAGAGTGCATAGGGAGTGGAGAGTGCATAGGGAGTGGAGAGTGCATAGGGAGTGGAGAGTGCATAGGGAGTGGAGAGTGCATAGGGAATGGAGAGTGCATAGAGAGTGGAGAGTGCATAGAGAGTGCAGAGTGGAGAGTGCATAGGGAGTGGAGAGTGCATAGGGAGTGGAGAGTGCATAGGGAGTGGAGAGCGCATAGGGAGTGGAGAGTGCATAGGGAGTGGAGAGTGCATAGGGACTGCAGAGTGCATAGGGAGTGCAGAGTGGGGAGTGGAGAGTGCATAGGGAGTGGAGAGTGCATAGGGAGTGGAGAGTGCATAGGGAGTGCAGAGTGGAGAGTGCATAGGGAGTGCAGAGTGGAGAGTGCATAGGGAGTGCAGAGTGCATAGGGAGTGCAGAGTGGAGAGTGCATAGGGAGTGGAGAGTGCATAGGGAGTGGAGAGTGCATAGGGAGTGGAGAGTGCATAGGGAGTGCAGAGTGGAGAGTGCATAGGGAGTGCAGAGTGGATAGAGAGTGGAGAGTGCATAGGGAGTGGAGAGTGCATAGGGAGTGGAGAGTGCATAGGGAGTGGAGAGTGCATAGGGAGTGGAGTGCATAGGGAGTGGAGAGTGCATAGAGATTGCAGAGTGGAGAGTGCATAGGGAGTGGAGAGTGCATAGAGAGTGCAGAGTGGAGAGTGCATAGGGAGTGGAGAGTGCATAGGGAGTGGAGAGTGCATAGGGAGTGGAGAGTGCATAGGGAGTGGAGAGTGCATAGGGAGTGGAGAGTGCATAGGGAGTGCAGAGTGGAGAGTGCATAGGGAGTGCAGAGTGCATAGGGAGTGCAAAGTGGAGAGTGCATAGGGAGTGAAGAGTGCATAGGGAGTGCAGAGTGGAGAGTGCATAGGGAGTGCAGAGTGCATAGGGAGTGCAGAGTGGAGAGTGCATAGGGAGTGCATAGGGAGTGCAGAGTGGAGAGTGCATAGGGAGTGCAGAGTGGAGAGTGCATAGGGAGTGCAGAGTGCATAGGGAGTGGAGAGTGCATAGGGAGTGCAGAGTGGAGAGTTCATAGGGACTGCAGAGTGCATAGGGAGTGCAGAGTGGGGAGTGGAGAGTGCATAGGGAGTGCAGAGTGCATAGGGAGTGGAGAGTGCATAGGGAGTACAGAGTGGAGAGTGCATAGGGAGTGCAGAGTGGAGAGTGCATAGGGAGTGGAGAGTGCAGAGTGCACAGGGAGTGCAGAGTGCATAGGGAGTGCAGAGTGCATAGGGAGTGCAGAGTGCATAGGGAGTGCAGAGTGGAGAGTGCATAGGGAGTGCAGAGTGCAGAGTGGAGAGTGCATAGGGAGTGCAGAGTGCATAGGGAGTGGAGAGTGCATAGGGAGTGCAGAGTGCAGAGTGCATAGGGAGTGGAGAGTGCAGAGTGCATAGGGAGTGCAGAGTGCATAGGGAGTGCAGAGTGGAGAGTGCATAGGGAGTGCAGAGTGCATAGGGAGTGCAGAGTGGGGAGTGCATAGGGAGTGCAGAGTGGAGAGTGCATAGGGAGTGCAGAGTGCATAGGGAGTGCAGAGTGGAGAGTGCATAGGGAGTGGAGAGTGCATAGGGAGTGGAGAGTGCATAGGGAGTGGAGAGTGCATAGGGAGTGGAGAGTGCATAGGGAGTGGAGAGTGCCTAGGGAGTGGAGAGTGCATAGGGAATGGAGAGTGCATAGAGAGTGGAGAGTGCATAGAGAGTGCAGAGTGGAGAGTGCATAGGGAGTGGAGAGTGCATAGGGAGTGGAGAGTGCATAGGGAGTGGAGAGTGCATAGGGAGTGGAGAGTGCATAGGGACTGCAGAGTGCATAGGGAGTGCAGAGTGGAGAGTGCAGAGTGCACAGGGAGTGCAGAGTGCATAGGGAGTGCAGAGTGCATAGGGAGTGCAGAGTGGAGAGTGCATAGGGAGTGCAGAGTGCAGAGTGGAGAGTGCATAGGGAGTGCAGAGTGCATAGGGAGTGGAGAGTGCATAGGGAGTGGAGAGTGCAGAGTGCATAGGGAGTGGAGAGTGCAGAGTGCATAGGGAGTGCAGAGTGCATAGGGAGTTCAGAGTGGAGAGTGCATAGGGAGTGCAGAGTGCATAGGGAGTGCAGAGTGGAGAGTGCATAGGGAGTGCAGAGTGGAGAGTGCATAGGGAGTGCAGAGTGCATAGGGAGTGCAGAGTGGAGAGTGCATAGGGAGTGGAGAGTGCATAGGGAGTGGAGAGTGCATAGGGAGTGGAGAGTGCATAGGGAGTGGAGAGTGCATAGGGAGTGGAGAGTGCATAGGGAGTGGAGAGTGCATAGGGAATGGAGAGTGCATAGAGATTGGAGAGTGCATAGAGAGTGCAGAGTGGAGAGTGCATAGGGAGTGGAGAGTGCATAGGGAGTGGAGAGTGCATAGGGAGTGGAGAGTGCATAGGGAGTGGAGAGTGCATAGGGAGTGGAGAGTGCATAGGGAGTGGAGAGTGCATAGGGACTGCAGAGTGCATAGGGAGTGCAGAGTGGGGAGTGGAGAGTGCATAGGGAGTGGAGAGTGCATAGGGAGTGCAGAGTGGAGAGTGCATAGGGAGTGGAGAGTGCATAGGGAGTGGAGAGTGCAGAGTGCATAGGGAGTGGAGAGTGCAGAGTGCATAGGGAGTGCAGAGTGCATAGGGAGTGGAGAGTGCATAGGGAGTGCAGAGTGGAGAGTGCATAGGGAGTGCAGAGTGCATAGGGAGTGCAGAGTGGAGAGTGCATAGGGAGTGCAGAGTGCATAGGGAGTGCAGAGTGGAGAGTGCATAGGGAGTGCAGAGTGCATAGGGAGTGGAGAGTGCATAGGGAGTGCAGAGTGCAGAGTGCATAGGGAGTGCAGAGTGCATAGGGAGTGCAGAGTGGATAGGGAGTGGAGAGTGCATAGGGAGTGGAGAGTGCATAGGGAGTGGAGAGTGCATAGGGAGTGGAGAGTGCATAGGGAGTGGAGAGTGCATAGGGAGTGGAGAGTGGAGAGTGCATAGGGAGTGCAGAGTGCATAGGGAGTGCAGAGTGGAGAGTGCATAGGGAGTGCAGAGTGCATAGGGAGTGCAGAGTGCATAGGGAGTGGAGAGTGCATAGGGAGTGGAGAGTGCATAGGGAGTGGAGAGTGCATAGGGAGTGGAGACTGCATAGGGAGTGCAGAGTGGAGAGTGCATAGGGAGTGCAGAGTGCATAGGGAGTGCAGAGTGGAGAGTGCATAGGGAGTGCAGAGTGGAGAGTGCATAGGGAGTGCAGAGTGCATAGGGAGTGGAGAGTGCATAGGGAGTGCAGAGTGCAGAGTGCAGAGTGGATAGGGAGTGCAGAGTGGATAGGGAGTGCAGAGTGCATAGGGAGTGGAGAGTGCATATGGAGTGGAGAGTGCATAGGGAGTGGAGAGTGCATAGGGAGTGGAGAGTGCATAGGGAGTGGAGAGTGCATAGGGAGTGGAGAGTGCATAGGGAGTGGAGAGTGCATAGGGAGTGCAGAGTGGAGAGTGCATAGGGAGTGCAGAGTGGAGAGTGCATAGGGAGTGTAGAGTGGATAGGGAGTGCAGAGTGCATAGGGAGTGCAGAGTGGAGAGTGCATAGGGAGTGGAGAGTGGAGAGTGCATAGGGAGTGGAGAGTGCATAGGGAGTGCAGAGTGCAGAGTGCATAGGGAGTGGAGAGTGGAGAGTGCATAGGGAGTGGAGAGTGCAGAGTGCATAGGGAGTGCAGAGTGCATAGGGAGTGCAGAGTGGAGAGTGCATAGGGAGTGGAGAGTGCATAGGGAGTGGAGAGTGCATAGGGAGTGGAGAGTGCATAGGGAGTGGAGAGTGGAGAGTGCATAGTGAGTGGAGAGTGCATAGGGAGTGCAGAGTGGAGAGTGCATAGTGAGTGGAGAGTGCATAGGGAGTGCAGAGTGGAGAGTGCATAGGGAGTGCAGAGTGGAGAGTGCATAGGGAGTGCAGAGTGGAGAGTGCATAGGGAGTGCAGAGTGGAGAGTGCATAGGGAGTGCAGAGTGCATAGGGAGTGCAGAGTGGATAGGGAGTACAGAGTGGATAGGGAGTGCAGAGTGCATAGGGAGTGCAGAGTGCATAGGGAGTGGAAAGTGCATAGGGAGTGGAGAGTGCATAGGGAGTGGAGAGTGCATAGGGAGTGGAGAGTGCATAGGGAGTGGAGAGTGCATAGGGAGTGGAGAGTGCATAGGGAGTGGAGAGTGGAGAGTGCATAGTGAGTGGAGAGTGCATAGGGAGTGCAGAGTGGAGAGTGCATAGTGAGTGGAGAGTGCATAGGGAGTGCAGAGTGGAGAGTGCATAGGGAGTGCAGAGTGGAGAGTGCATAGGGAGTGCAGAGTGGAGAGTGCATAGGGAGTGCGAAGTGGAGAGTGCATAGGGAGTGCAGAGTGCATAGGGAGTGCAGAGTGGATAGGGAGTACAGAGTGGATAGGGAGTGCAGAGTGCATAGGGAGTGCAGAGTGCATAGGGAGTGGAAAGTGCATAGGGAGTGGAGAGTGCATAGGGAGTGGAGAGTGCATAGAGAGTGGAGAGTGCATAGGGAGTGGAGAGTGCATAGGGAGTGGAGAGTGCATAGGGAGTGGAGAGTGCATAGGGAGTGCAGAGTGCATAGGGAGTGCAGAGTGGAGAGTGCATAGGGAGTGCAGAGTGGATAGAGAGTGGAGAGTGCATCCCCTCTACTTCTCTTCTATGGACACTTGTACTTCTTCTACTTCTCCACCAGCACAGTGTGTGTTTGCACTCGCCCGTGGCACTGGAGACTGAAGCACATCCTTCTTAGGGTGACAACCGTCTAGCTGGTCATTATGGACACTCTTTCCAGTTCTGTACTTTTATGTGATCACACTATGCATTATGGGGGGTGTAGTGTTGTTTTGATTCCATTAGAACACAGCTGAAAACAATGATTTGTAGATAAAAACTCTAGTCCCACTAAATCTTGGAAGTGCTTATTCACACACACACATGCATGCACGCACATATGCAAACACACTCTCTCTCCCTCAACAGGTGCACTACCTCCTCACAAGCACGGACAGCAAACGTCGCCTTAATGTGCCACCCCAGCACGGTTTAACCCCCTCAGCTGTCAATTGGCCGTCTGTCACGTGACACCTGCAGACCTGACTCTGAATTTCTTCAGTGAAATCCAGTAGGGTACAATAGGTCTTACATTTGCAAGAGATTAAGCTGTTGGCAATGTAAATGACAATGCCATTTATTTATCTGTTTTCAAAACCAACACATAAATAAAATTTTTGTCATTTACAATGCCAATAGCTCTAACTTTGGCAAAGGCGAAACCGTTGCATTGTAAATGCTTGTTTTTAAATGCTGGCATCCAATGCACCCCAGACAGTTATTGTTATGCACTAGTGGTGCACAAATTCCAGACGGAAACGGGTAGTTTATTTCTTTTTACCGAGCTGCCCTAGGCTATCCCAGCCTCTAATCTTAAATGATGTTGGCAGGATGTTTTCCCCCCTGTGTCGCAATTACCTAAATGCTGATTCCGCCCTACCCCCCAAACATCATTTCGGTCCCAGGCAGCTGGTCTGACTCAGAGCAGATCGTTATCTCTGAGGCCAGTCCACTCTGCAGGAAAAGAGTGAGAAGCTGCAGTGGACAGTATAAGTGGCAAAATGTGATGGATTCAGGCACTCTGAAGACTGTGTTGCATTTTTAGCTATAGTAATGGAAAACTCACAGGCACGCAAATCATAGTCCCTGCTTTGATTTACTCACGAGGAAGTGCCACTCGAAGTGTCACACAATGAAAACATATAAATATCACACATAAGCAATTATAAATATTGGCAGCTATGTAAAGTTGTATGTAAGAATCGTGTCTAGGACCTTTGCAAAATGTTACAATGAGAACAGAAGGTTGGTATTTTTCTCGGAGGTGGGAGACAGATGCAGGAGGGTAAGGGTTAGGGTTGTGAGGGTAGTTTCAATAACAAGCTGAACCATGCTATAAAATGTGCTTTTTAGGCTAGCGTGTGGTCATGAACAGATCATTCTGAGCAGCAGCAGTGCCTGCCAGCCTGCAGTTACACAGTGTGTCTCTGGTTTGTACACTTATATTTCTGGTGCCGTGCAGCAGTTCTAAGATGTTCTTAGAGTTTCTCATTGCTCAAATGGGTAGGATCGCTGATATTTAATATGTGCCTCTCATCTTGATTGCTTGATTTTTGCCCGCAAGATAGTGTCACTCATGGATGTTAGAATGTCACTCATAATTACATTGGAATTATGAAAATGTCACATTGCAATCTGAAACCATGGCAGCTATGGTTGTGTGGTGCGCGAGTCAGGCAGTCTCTCCTGGGCAATGTCAACCTCCCGCGCAAAGACACTGGCTAATGCTGGGACGAGCCACAGGTCCCTGAGTCATGCTGAGCTCAGCTGCCGCCCGCGGTGCGCATCGAGCGGGTGGCTTTTTAAAGGTTTCTGAACTGCGCGACATCCTGGGACTCGGAGCCAGCCTCTAACTATTCGACCCTGTCCCGGTGCCCGGTGGGGATCTTGAGGAATGGATTGAGTCGGGATTCCCACCACCGACGCACCACAGTCATACAAATCCATGTTAGCAAAGATGTGTTGTCTTATAGTGAACGTTAAGTCATCAGTTTGTTCTTCACGCTACAATATTTGATTTAAGAATTGCACTGCATATGTGGCGGTGCAGGTGCTGGAGAGAGCCGCAATTAAATGTCACAAATGTAAGTGTTAGTAGGGTGGCAGTCTGTGTGTTCTCCTTTGTACTGCCGTTCACCGGTGTATTTAACTGTGTAGCCTTGGACCGTGTCATGTATGTGCATGCAACTTGCATGATCGAGGTAACTATTAGCGGCGATACTACGTGTCTCTCGGTCCTTTTTCCCCAGCCCCCTGCCCCCCTCCCCAGGGGCGGCAATCTGAAGGGTAGCCCCGGGCGCCACAAGCTCTAGCTACGCCCCTGATCGTTATCCATGCATGCCTTATTTTTCTAAACTCTTATTTATCTTCAAACCATGACTACTTCCTTGTTTGCTTGTTGTCCCATTGTTCTTTAGATCTCAATGTTGTTAATGGTATATTGAAGGCTCTGGCCCAGTTTTCCGAATTTTGGTCAGTGGTGTTTTGAATTTCGTTCCATATCAAAGCTCGTAATGTGTTTCCATTCGAGAATCTTACTAATGACATGTGTTTAACCAATGACCTGTTTGTGCTAAATGTTGGTTTATTAGCCCGAATTCCAATCAAATCTGAGAGAGTGTAACTGAAATAAGAGTCTGAAGACCTTAGTTTGTGCAGAATTGAGGAAAGGCCCGAGTTTACCTACGAAAGCTTCAATACCAAGCAGAGAGGTGGAATAAACGTAGCTTGTATTGCAGTTAGTAATGGCTGCAATGTCGGGCTGTGACATTTCGGTGAATTTGTAAGCAATTCTTGGCTTTAATGCACTCTGATGTAGGTTGTGTGACTGCCGTTACTCCAAGATTTTTGTATGATGTTGCTCGTAGAATTAGTTCCCCCGCCCATGACCAGCGGCCTTTCTTATTTATTTTCCTGCCAAAAATCACTACCCACATTTTTGTGGAATTAATAACCATTTCACTCTCAGTGCAATAAATATTTAGTTGGTTGAGTAGTCTCTGTAGGCCCATCCCCGTTAGATTCATGAGAGCAAGATCATCAGCGTATTGTAATGATGCTACATGCCTACATTCAATAAATATTTTCAGCACTGTCACTTTAGGAGTTAAGAGAGAGATAGTAGAGAGGTGGAAAGGTTTGAGAGAGTCCTAGGTGCCCCACCGTTCTCCTAACAAAGAACACAGACATGACCACAACTTTGTCACATACACCACATCACCCTCAATCTGATGGAACTTGCCTGCCCACCTTGCCAGCCAGCACTGTCTTCAAAACCAGCTGTTCCTCAACACATCAGGACTGCCACTCCACTTCTCAAATTCCTCAAGAATTTGAAGACCAGGCTGTTCAACTAAGAGCACTGTCAGGCCTACACTCCTACTTCAGCCCCTGGATACCCTCACGGGTGAAGAGCCGTGCCATAAAAATCTACATAACAGGATATCTACAAAGCCATCACAAACAGGACCTCTGGATATCTGGCTGGCAAGCTCACCATCTCTGGTGGTATTGGGCACACGGCCAGCCAGGATAGGTTTGTGGGGATTCGTGAAATGGTTGGAAAGTTATTAGGAAGCAAATATCCAAGGAATTCCTATATATAGGAATCCTAATTATAACTACAGAGTGGAAATTAGATTGAAAATGATTTCTTTCTTTTAATTTATAGTATTTGTTTAGTGATTTAAATTATCATGTGACCATTAATGTGTCCTTTAGTTGTTCATGTAATAATTCTGAAAGTTAACATGTGCAGTCAAATTTTTTTTGGGCTTCCTTGCTACTTTTAGTAGTATTGTGCTGCATATGAAGCCCAAAGTAAATAAAAGTCAATCATTGTTGTTATAAAAATTGAGATTTTTTTTTTTTGAAAAACATTTTTATTGCGGAAAACACAGAAGGCACAGATCCGAATAGCCTCTCAGACAGACCGAGAGCAAAGATTAGCCACATGTAACCGTCAGGGTAAAACACAGCCATATGGGCCCACATCCCGGAGGTTGGGCGGCGTAGAGTCAGAACATACCACAATTAAACATAGCCATTTGTAAACAGCATGCATACATCATTGTGACCACTAATTTCTATATATACTCTCTTCCATGTTCTTCTTGGAATCTTACTCTCATCCCTCCGGATAGATATACTTTTCAATAGAACACAGTCTAACATAAAACAACAAACAAACCCCCAGTGCGTGGCATCAGCAATAAAGTATGTGTAAAAGTCAGGCTATCCATGTGAGGCCCGATGAGGTGCAGACATCACTCTCATAAGTAGACATTCGGGAACCAAAGCAAATCACAGATATATACAACAGGGAACATAAGTGCGCGCCTAACAGGGCATTACCCCGGGCCAGGGCCCCCCAACCCGTCACCTTCCACGCCCGCTTCGGAGCCAGACCCCCCAGGGGTGAACAATTGGGCACTAGTGGCATCTGAGTCATCATCCGACAACCCCTCAGCACACATCATCCGCCAGGCAAGTAGGTCATCTTGAAGTTTCCCATCATGGCGCCTGCGCTGCATATGCGTCTCCTCAGCTAAGGACCACTCTCTAGCATCCTTTAGCCAGAGGGATAGCTCGGGAGCTCTCTGCCCCATCCAAGTTATAGCTATGCGCCACCTTGCCAACACTAATAATAATTGTAGGAACTTGTAGGACAAGTTCCTCTTTTTGGGCTTGGGTATCAGGGCCAAGAGACAATGGAGCGGAGCCAGAGTAATCTTAAAAAATTGAGATTATTATCTTTTTTCAGAGTGACCAATTATCATGACCAATTATCATGTGCTCCATATAAGCAGTTTCTGTAGCACACTGCTAGGTCACTTTTACAATTTGTTGCACAGGAGGGCATAAGGAAGACGGTTTTTGTTTGGCTTGTTGGGCACAATTTTATTGTTTGAGCCAGAGAACATGCAAAGCAAATGTATGTAGATTAGGATGTATTACATTTGTTTACTAGTTTCCATTAGCATGTGGCCGTGGGTCTTTCAGTTATATAGTAAATCTGAAACTTTACATGTGCAGTTTAGTTTATATTTTGGGCTTCCTTGCTACTTTTAGTAATATTGTGCTGCACAGATATTACTAACGTTTGGCCCTTAAAGCTTCATAAACACTTCATAACATCTCTTGCAATATCAATAAGGAACTTCTACATAGTCTAATGTACATTGCTGGGAGATTCCAATACAATCTGTTTTTCTGCTACGTCCAATACAAAAAGTCTATGTGAAATGCATTCAGGTCAACACTGTTTTGGGACATCCCCCCGCTTTTTCTTTGCACCCCCTGGAACACCCTCTCCCAATGTAACAGGGACATAGATCTGGAAAGTGTTGCTGAGATTCGTCAAACGGGTGCAAAGCTATTAAGGGGTAAAAATTCAAAGAATTCCTCCCAACTGTATCCACTTCACGGGTCGGTGCCAGACAATATGGACCCATATATAAATAACAAACGCACTCGCACTCCTCGATGTACTTCAGTAGTGAAGTTTATTCCAGATGACACGTTTCGACCTCCTGGGTCTTTGTCAAAGCCACAACCACATAGTTCAACAGTGCACTATTTTCTGTAGAAACCCAAACATGACAATGTGTAAGCATGGTGGAAAGACTTATAGACACTCCATCCCATGTATTCCATTTTAGAAGGCAGACCTGTCATTTCATACATAACCTAAACATCATATGATAGGATAATTTCTCATAAACATTTAATAATTCATGTATGTCAATATAATGTCTATTATTGCCACAAAAACATTAGTGTGGGTGTGTATGCCATTCTGCCAGCTCTGTACTGTGAACATGCCCGATTTGATGTATTGTTCACTTAGCCTGAACCGTTCTTCTATATATAGTCTAAAGGTATATACATACATGGGCATTTCCTGGCAAGTGCCATACTCCTAGTATGCATCCCTAGAAGCGTCCTGGTAACCACTTCCGATAAACAATCCTCCTCTCAGGCCACTCTCACATGCACCCACTATTTCAGGATCTTGCGCAGCAGCACAAGTGTGTTTGCTATTTATATATGGGTCCTATGCTCGTCTTGCCTGGCAATGACCCCGTGCGGTGGATGCAGTCGGGAGGAAGGCTGTTTGGGAGAGTGATCGTATCCCCGACTCCACCGCCATTGTTGAAGGTGCCGACATGGAAATACAGCTAAACCACCTCGAGCTAACTATTTTCCTCCATATCTGCACACAGACGCAGTTGCGGATTTGTTCCCTGAGGTTGAGGAAGGCTCCCATGTGAACTTGCAGTGCAATAAGAAACAGAATGGCAGAGGCCCGCCCTTTGCAAGTGTCTTTGGACATGCAATGGGCGGCAGATGAGGATTCTTCATGGTTGGGACACTTTTATCACATTTGTTATTTTCAAGAAGCAACATGTTGCAATATATGTGAGGCCATACGTAAGAGACTGAATGTGGCCAAGGATTTATTCAACGAAGTGGATGGTCAATTGGATCTAAACACAGAAGGAGGATCGGAATGACACAGGGAAGCACCAAAACCCTGAAACAAACCCTATTCCTGTATAAAAGACTACACAAGAAAGAAATTAGTTGCAGCTGGGAGGCTATCTCGCTTGACAACTCCATAGAAGTGTAGAGGGTGCCTAGAGGATTGCGCATCCTTATCACCCCCACTTATCAAGAACCTCACCTCAAATTACTTGAGAAATGGTCTCTCCTGATGGCGGCAACATGCAAACAAATACTGGATCTGTTCTCTAAATATGCGGCGATGGAATAGGAACAGGTGGGGGAAGAGATCAAAAAGATGCACAAATCTCTGTAGAAGCACCCACAACAGGGAAAAGTGCAACATTTTCTTAAGGAAATGGAAGGGTGACTTACAAATATGTTGAAGAAATTAAGACCAAGTAATAGTGGAAGTTCACCCGGGACAAAATTGATTATGCAAGAGGACATATTTTGACATTTGGCAGGAAATACAATGGTGTAAGGAAAGAATTCAGACGTAAAAGTGAATTGACGCAAATAGAACTTGTTACATCATAATCAATTTCGGATATATCTGGTATGGATGTGCGACAGGCAACCTCTACTTCTGGCACACTTCCTTTTACTACACTGAAGGAGTATCGTTTTTTTAAGACAGAAGCAGGGACAAAGAAGAAAACCGCCAAGAGGAAAAGGATGAGGCAGCACAGAAGACAAGTCCAAAGAGGGGGCGCAGCTGAAAGACAACGACAAGCAGCATGGGAAAGGAATACAACAGAGCAAAAGAAACAAAAAATGGGTGAGAACTCTTTTTCAGTTATTAACTTATCCTCTCATATTCTTACCCCTGAAGAGCAATCGCTACTAAAACTGGGTCTGTCATTTTGTCCTGTTGCGAAACTGGATTACCCACGTAGTTGTATTGACATGTTTCTATTTATTAGGAAACTGAAACTTTTGAAAATCCATGCCCAAAGAAAAGACAAATGCAGAATGGAGAAAGAAGATTTCCAGGGGAACACCCTCTGATACTATTTCTAGTATTTAGTCAATTTACAATATTGATGGGTTGGCATCACTCAGAGAGATGGAGCTGGGGGCAAGAAACTAGGTTTGAGAAAGGGAGTTACTCTGCAGCCTGGATTTTTAGGTGGATAAAAGAAGTAGGAGTGATTTCAAACCCAAATCCAGATGTAACCCAGGAACCCCCCATGACAGTATTGACACCTTTCATAAGGCCATTCTTAGGAACCTCATGAAGCTGTGGGGACAAGAAGTTAACCATTTTGCGGAGAATTTAACCAAAGTCCAACGAGCAGCATTGGAGTCATTGAAGAAATCTGATTCCTTTGTTATCATGCCAACGGACAAAGGTGGCAAATGGTGCTTTTGGGATGTAAAGAAATACACAGCAGAAGCCAAGAGACAACCTGATTTGTCTAATAGTTACAGGAAGTCCAATGCTGCTCACTATGGTCCAACTGTTGTGATGTTCCATAGTATGTTGGCCTGCTGGCACAAGAGTGGTATTTCAAGCTTGGATGAACTACAATATCTGTTTGTTAAGAAACCCATGATACCATGTTTCTATATGTTACCTATGGTACACAAGCACAGTTCTGATCTCCCAGGTAGGTCCATTATATAGGCCAATGATAGCCTTCTAGAAAACACATCTGTATACCTCGACCATTTTTTGTTTCCATATGTATGTAATTTCCATCATATTGTCATTATAGTATAGACTTCATCTCTAAGATATGCTATATTCTCTGGAAATCAAGTTACACACGGGCAAAGGTAGACGTACTTTCACTATACACCTGCATTGACCATAAACTGGGGCTTAAAGCTTGCAAACCCTTTTCTAGGGATATGATCACTCAATGGCACTCATTGAGATGTTACTGTTTTGTCTAGAACACAACTTCTTACTATTTGAGAATCAGTGGTACAAACAGCTTACCGGAACAGCTATGGAAGTTGCTATGTACGAGTTATGTCTGCCTGCTCATGGGATGTGGTAGTCCGAGTACTGCAGATGTAGTTCACTTAGAGATATGCTGGTACACAGCTATCCAGAAACAGGGCGCAGGGCTATGGGGACTTGGTTAAGGGAACTCCCAGGATTTTACAACTGTGGAAGAAGCAACTCATGCACCCACAACACCAACATGAGAGTTGTTATATAACCAACAGGGAGAAAACTGAAGATAAATCAATTCATAAATTGTAACAGTAATTTTGTGGTATATGTCTTGGTGTGCCTCTGTGTTTTACGCTATGTGGGAAGTACTATTTTCTCGGTTAAGAAAAGAATACGGGAACATTTAAGGGCAATCAAGACAATGAAGTGAATTACCCAATAGATAGACATTGTGCAACAATTGTTGGTCAGAGCACAGACAAAGGTTTAAAAATCGAATTCTTTGGTATTGACAGGGTTCCAGTACATACAAGAGGGGGAGACAGAGAACAAACTCTGAGGAGTCTAGAATCAGAAGATATCATTCAACTTAATAGCAAATACCCGGGTGGCCTCAACCAGGATGAGGAGCTTCATGTCCTTTTGCGTTAAAAAAAAAATTTTGTAATATGATGTGCATGTGATCAAGATGTGTTTAGTGACATTGACATTGATGCTGTTGCTTTTAAGATCAGGTTTGTCCTTTGGCCAGAATATATTGTATCTCAAAAGCAAGTGTTTCCTTGAATGACACTGCAAAGAGTACAATGTTGATTCTTTTTCTTTCCCTTATTTCCTCTTTTTCTTTGTATTTTTGTGTTCACACTTTTAGTCACTTTGGGGTCGTATATAGAATCTAAGGACAATTAGGGGGCCATGGGGTACCTTCTTGAGGTCTGGGACACTTGACAAAGATCCTGAAACAGGGGGTGCATGTGAGAATGGCCTGAGAGAGGAATCCTTTGTCCAAAGGGGATGGACGCTTCTAGGGATACATACTAGGAGTATGGCATTTGCCAGGAAATGCCCATATATGTATATACCTTTAGACTATATACTGAAGAACCGGTCAGGCAAAGTGAACAAACTGATACATCAAATTGGGCATGTTTATGGCTAACACATAATTGTCATTATAGTATAGACTTCATCTTTAAGTTACGCTATATTCTCTGGAAATCAAGTTACACACGGGCAAAGGTAGAGGTAGTTTCACTATACACCTGCATTGACCATAAACTGGGGCTTAAAGCTTGCAAACACTTTTTTAGGGATAGACCCATAGCAACATATGATCACTCATTGGTACTCATTGAGATGTTACTGCTGTTTTGTCTAGAACACAACTTCTTTCTATTTGAGAATCAGTGGTACAAACAGCTTACCGTAACTGCTATGGAAGTTGCTATGCACCGAGTTATGTCTGCATGCTCATGGGATGTGGTAGTCCGAGTACTGCAGATGTAGTTCACTTAGAGATATGCTGGTACACAGCTATCCAGAAACAGGTGCAGGGCTATGGGGACTTGGTTAAGGAAACTCCCAGGTTTTTACAACTGTGGAAGAAGCAACTCATGCACCCACAACACCAACATGAGATTTGTTATATAACCAACAGCGAGAAAACTCAAGATAAATCAATTCATAAATTGTAACAGTGATTTTGTGGTATATGTCTTGGTGTGCCTGTGTGTTTTACGCTATGTGGGAAGTACTATTTTCTCGGTTAAAAAAAGAATACGGGAACATTTAAGGGCAATCAAGACAATGATGTGAATTACCCAATGGATAGACATTGTGCTATGATTGTTGGTCAGAGCACAGACAAAGGTTTAAAAATCGAATTCTTTGGTATTGACAGGGTTCCAGTACATACAAGAGGGGGAGACAGAGAACAAACTCTGAGGTGTCTAGAATCAGAAGATATCATTCAACTTATTATTATTTTTTTTTTTTAAAGATCTTTATTGTACCGTAATGCAAGAACACAGCACTTGGCCTACAACCCGCAGAGAGGGCCGGCCGCAACACAATTCGATAATCATGCTTCAACAATCCCGTCAAAGTTAACCAACATCAATCCACATCGTGTCAATACAACCAGCCAATATGTCAATCTATAGTCTTGCAGTGTCAAAGTAAAGTTACAAGGAGCCTTATTTAGATTATACCTTAATAACAGCCAAACCTCCCAACTACCCTCCCCCCAACAACCCCGGAATCCAATCAAGGTAGCAGTCAATAGTACAGAACATCAAAAGATAGGTAAGGTAATCAGCACAGCAAGACATGCACAGTAGTGGTGTAGGCATTAGACAGGTCATTGCAGACACACAAGGTTCCCAAAGGAAGTGAAACGTAGTTTAGAACAATGTGAGCAGGGTCAAGTGGCCTCAAACCTAAAGTGTATGAGGACCTCTCACATGCAGGGACAGGCAACATCGAGTCCACAATCAGTACTCCGCAGTGGGCATTTACTCATTGAGGAAGAACCGGAGCAACCCACTCATTCAACACACTCTTACAGTCAGCTTTCATTAATCATCATCCAGCTTAGTTAGCATGTACTCAGTATAAGGGCCCCAAATATCTAACGGGCGCGAAGTAGCAGGTAGGTCTTCGTAGTAACAAGCCAACTGATCTCGACAATATGCTATATCTTGTAACCAGAGTTTGACATCAGGCGCCCGTCTCCCTCCCCAGCAAGCAGCCACCCTTCGCTTAGCAATCTGCAGCGCCAGTACTACCAATTTTCGCATTCCAGCTGGCACTCCAGAGGCCACGCCCAATAGACACAGGCGCGGGTCCTTAGCTATCTCAACCGATGTCATTTCGGATAATGCCACAGTTACATCCGTCCAGAAAGTAGACACCCTTGCGCATCCCCAGGCTAAGTGGATAAAGTCTGCGCCATCCAATCCACAACGCACACAAACAGATGAGTCACGGAGCCCATACCTGGCCAGCTGTGCAGGTGTGTAATACCATTGGTGCAAGAACTTATAGTGGATAAGTCTAAAATTTCCATTCACTGCGAATTTTCCTGTCATAGAGCAGCACTCAGACCATTCATCATCCGTCAAGGGGTCAGGCAAACACGCATCCCATCGTGCCTTCGCAGTCTCGGCTCCTCCCCCCTCATCCTCCTGCGAAGATCGATATAAGCGCGAAACCAATCTCGCCCGATTGGTTGTCGTATAAATTATTTGCAATGCGCCTAGTACAGGCGGTTCTGCAGGATAGGAAGAGTATAAGGCATGTATCGCAGCCCGCAACCTAGTATAAAGAAAGGTGGCCATGGTGGCGTTCAACCTCCGATCTAATATAGTCTGTAATGGGAGAAACTGAGTATTCGGAAAAATATCTCCCATAGTATTTACTCCAGCCCCCTGTAGCAACTGTAGTGCTCCCACTTCCCTTGTGACCGAGATATCCGCATGGTGTAGTAGCGGCATTCCCGGTGCGTAAAGTGGTAGTTTATTCGAACGCTTGCCCAATTCCCTCCATGCCTTAGCTGTACACTGTACCGTGTCCACCTCGCCTTTCTCGTATACCGAATGAGAATTTACCACCATCGCTTTTAGGGGCAGTGGCAGCACTGCGCTGGCCTTGAGCGCCACGTGTGGCGTGTAAGGTGGTGCCGATAGCCAATAAGTGGTGAAGTGAGCCTGAGCGCAGAGATAGTACAGTTTCATGTCTGGTACAGCAAACCCACCCAATTCGTATGGCTTCGTTAGGGTATCCCACTTCACTCGTGGTAACGTGAGTAACAAGGATTGAAGCTGGGTAAAAAAATGAGATGTTAGAGCTATTGGTATATTAACGAAATAGTACTGAAACTTGGGCAGGACTGCCATTTTAATCAGAGAGACCCGGTCCGCAAACGAAAGTGGCAACCGGATCCATCGGGTCACCTAATCTTCCAATTTTGATACAGCCAATCCGTAGTTAGCTCTGGTCACTTCTTGGACATCTCTATGCACCCAGATTCCCAGGTACCGAACAGGTTCTACGGCCCATGCCAAGGGAAATTCCAATGGAAACGGCTGCGTGACTTCTGTGAGAGGCAATATTATGGACTTGTCCCAATTAATGGTAAGTCCAGAAAAGCGCCCGAACCGAATGAACTCCCGCAATATTCTTTCAAGATTTTGGGCAGGCTCCCTCACATACAAAACCATGTCCTCAGCATACATGGATATCCCCAGCGACCGAAGAGGGAATCGCAATGCAGTGTCCGCATATCTCTGTCTCAGTATACATGCTAAAGGCTCCATTATGAGAGCAAATAGCAGGGGTGAGAGCGGGCATCCCTGCCTAGTTCCCCTCTGGAAAGAGAAGGGGGCCGAAACATGACCGTTCACTCGCACCCTTGCAACCGGGTTCGTATAAAGCAGGATGATCAAGGATATAAAAAAGTAGGGCACACCCATGCGCCGCAAGACCACTATCATATATTTCCAGGCAACCGAATCGAACGCTTTAGCAGCATCCAAAAGCACAGCAACCGCAGCCAGGTCCGGCTGAAAGAGATGTAGAACAGTGAACAAAGCCCTCAAATTATGTGCTGTAGATCGAAGGGGAACGAAACCGGACTGATCCGGTAGGACCATAACCGGTAAGATCAAGCGCAGTCGCGTCGCCAGCACCTTCGCAATGATTTTAACGTCCGTGTTCATAAGAGACAACGGTCTATATGACTCGCACTGATTGAGCGGTTTGCCCAGTTTCGGTAGCGTCACAAGTAAAGCCTCCCTCATCGTGGCTGGCAATTGCCCCTGCTCTAAGGCCTCCTCTAGGACCAGTGCCAAATGTGGCAGCAGTAGGTCTGTGTACTCCTTATAGAACTCAGATGGCAATCCATCAGTACCCGCTGCTTTACCATTGGGCAGAGCCGCGATTGCGTCGCGGATCTCCCCTTCCGTGATGTGATGCATCAAGAAATCTTGCTGACCCCTCGACAGCCAAACCAACGCTATGTCTTCCAAGTATTGCTCTGTTTCCTCCTCCGCAGCCGTCTCCTATGCCCGTACATTTGTTTGTAATACCAGTCGCCGTTGTCACATTCACGTCCCCATCCATGACTTCTTGTACTCCACAATGTCTAGCCCAGGGTTCTTTAATCCTATCCGCTATTCCACGTCCTGGACGCCCTCCCTCGCCATAATACCTTGCCCTAGAACGCTTGGATAGAAATTTAACCTCTTGCTCTGCCAAGTCGTTGTACTCAGAAACCTTAAGTCGTATGTTTGCCAATAAAGAGTCCGTCGGCTGCAGCTCCTGCTGACGTTCTAGGGAGAGCAATTCGCGTTCCAACCTGGTCAACAAATCCCTCAGTGATTTGAGCACTCCAGACTGCATACCGATGCACACTCCCCGCACAGTCACATTAAAGGCCTCCCATACAGTTCCCATGTCCTTCACTGATCCAACATTCTTAACAAAAAATTCCTCAATGGCTGTCCGTAACTCTTCCCGGAGCACCAGATCCGACAGTGTACCAGGTGGTAGACGCCATGAGAAGGGTGCAGGCATATGAGACGGAAGCAATGTCTCCATCAACACAGGAGCATGATCGGACAGTGTTCGAGAAAGATGGCGCACTTTCACCACCCAACCGCTAACATCTCTTGTCACCAACCAATAGTCCAAAGATGACCAGGTATCTGAGCCGATGTGTAACAGGTACCCTCACGCACTCCCGGATGTCCAAACCTCCACACATCCACCAATCCAAGGCCACTCATACCGTCACACACCGCAGTCGCTGCTTTCTTAGCTGTACAGAGACGTTCATCTTTCCTGTCCAGTGTGGTATCCAGAGTTACGTTCAGATCCCCTCCACAGACAATTGCAGATGGAGGTAGAGCATACACTTTATTCCATAAGGCGGTGTAAAACTCAGGGTCATCAACATTCGGACCATATACATTAACCATTGTAACCAATGTTCCGCACAGTGTCCCATGTAATATAATATATCTACCCTCCTTGTCAATTTCCTCGTGAATCGAGATAAATGGCACATTTTTCTTAATCAGTATCATGACCCCACTTGCATATGAAGAGTAATTAGATGCCAGCCTAGTACCTGCCCATTGTCTAGCAACCGTGTCTGCTGTACTCCCTCTAAGATGTGTCTCCTGCAGGAATACCACTTGCACTCCGTGTTTATTTAAATATGCCAACACCTGCCTCGTCTTTTGTGGCCTATTCAATCCCCGCACATTCCACGTGATCCACGCAATTTTGCCCCCCTTATCCATATGACCTGTCAGAGTATAGCCTCTGAAGCAGAACCGTTGTGCCTACTTCCCAGCACCTTCTGGCAAGCACAGAATGACAAACCAACCAACTACCTGTATGCCGCTCCGTGGAAATTAGATAGCAGTGCAGCCTACCAACGCCCATCCCATCTTCCAACCCTCCCAACATCATACCCGTACAAGCAGCAGCCCTGACCGTATCTTGGATTTCCAGGAACCCCCCTTACCCCCCCTCCTACTTCAGCTCCCCCAATCTGCCAAAGCCATTCCCAACCCCCCAAATCCAACTCCCCAACCTTACTCCATACAAGTTGTTGGGTACTCCAGTATATGGGGGCCCTAGAGGCGTTCAACTCCCGTGTATTGTAATAAACGGGAGGTGACTGAGCAAGTCATATGAACTCCCCGCCTATACCACATTAAGTACGCACCCTTACAGTGCATTAGTTGGTGCCTCGCATACCTATGGACTCCACTCCAAACAGCCACCTATCAGTCCGCGGCATCTCTGGAATACCCACCTGTACAGTAACATGTAGTGCCCTGCGCCGCCAGTGAGCCAGCAGCGTCCATACCACTAGCTCCAGCACCCCCCAATACATAGAGAATATTGTGGTTCCAGCTGTGTAATCCAGAAAACACATATGCAAAGAAAGCAGCAGAGAAGCATCATTATGTACAGTGTTTGCAATTAACAGTGCCAACTTCGCAACCTCCCAAAACCACCTCCAAAGCGAATTCAGCAGGCAAAGCCTATTGTAGGGAGTAGCGCCTTAGGCCTCTGCAGCTTCCCCGTACGGAGTAACATGAAGTTCCTAACCAACCAAGCACTTATACATGGCCACGGTGATTCCATGCACATAGAATTACACAGCAATAAGCAGCGCTGGCATCAAGCGTCTGATCAAGAGCGCATGTCACTTTCACACCTTCAACCCTTGCATGCAAGTGGACTGACCATGCCACAACTGTGCACGCTAACGAGCAGAAGCTGAGCCACTATAGAGGGCCAATAAGACTAGACAAAGCATTCTGCACTGTCGTTGAGGGCCTCCAATTTGTGCTAATCCACATCTCAGCGCCACACAAGTCATATAATGTTTATCACTAATGAGAGGCTGTCGCTACGGCTGGCAGCAGCACCCCCGCAAAGAGGTGCAAGAAGTCCTGCGAGGCCTGTGTAACGTAGAAAGTTAGTCAGCTTCATCCAACCTCCCCTCCTCCTCATCTTGCGCCGCATTGGTGTTCCGTTTCCGTTTTTTCTGTTTTTTAGCGTATTCCATGGCCGCTTTCGGTGAAGTGAAAATCTTATTCTCGGACGGGGCACCTATCCGCAGTCATGCCGGATAAAGCATGGCATATGGTATCTCTTCCGTTCTGAGTAGCTGCTTCACCCCATTGAATTCTTTCCGCGCCGTTTGCACCGCCACCGTGAAGTCGGGGAAAAACTCCAATTTGTTGCCCTAATACTCTATGGTGCCCTTTTCTCGTGCCAGCCGTAATATCACATCTCTGTCCTTATAATTGAGTATGCGGGCTATGACGGGGCGAGGAGGCGCGCCAGGCACCGGCCGTTTCGCTAGGGAACGATGCCCTCTTTCAACTATGAATACACTAGACAGGTGTTCAGCTCCAAATAAATCAATAATTAAACGTTCCATGAAGCTTTCCATTTTGCCAACGTTCGTAGATTCCGGCAGCCCCATGACGCAGATGTTATTGCGCCGAGAGCGCCCTTCCAACTCCTCGTTCTTGCTCTGAATAACTGCCAGTACCCGCTCCATATTAAACACTTGTTCTCCTACAACGCCCCAAAACTCTGGAACGCTCTCCCACTTGCCATGCGGAGAGAACACAACCTCCTGGCCTTTCGCAGGCAATTAAAAACTCTGCTCTTCCCATAATCCTTCACTCCCTCTACTCCCCCTCTAGAGCCATAGGTCTATTCAGCGCTGGGACGCCCTAGGGTAGCTACGCGCTTTACAAATCCCAATTTCAATTTCAATTTCAATTCAGTATTGACCGTGGCTAGGCCGTCCTCAGTGGCTGAAACCCTCTGTTCCACCTCATTCATTCTCTTATTCTGCCTATCGAACTGCGTAGCCATATGATCAAGCCTGAGGTTGACCGCCTCCATCGTTCCCTCAATGGATTGCAATGTTCTTTGCATGGCCAGCAATGTAGTTTCTAGATTCGGTGCCCCCCCCCGAGGCCCCAGCCGATTCAGTGTCTGACGGGGGTTGTGAGGATGTCAATGCAGACTTCCGTGTATCAAAGTTTAGTTTAGGCTGATTCCTCTCCGGCCTGCCCATGTTGCCACCAGCTCAGTATAGTAAGGCAGTGGCGTCCGAACCCACGCCGCTGCCGCGTAATCACAAATGTCTCTCAAATGGTGGCCAACAGGCAAGGGACACCCTGCTCCAAAACGTGTTAGCAGCGTCTGAATTGTAAAGTAACACAAGCTCCAGTGTCCTGCAGTGACAGTCCCTCCGCTCCCTCTTGCACGCCACCTCCAGCAAGCAACAACGGGTGAAACACAGTGCCAAGGCTATCTCCTCCGCAGACCACTTCCGTCCCCTCCTCCGGCAATATGCAGATGTAAAGCCCCTCAGAGTCTCCACTACGGCGCCAAGGGTGACGGCCACCGCTACTCCGCCGCCGCCCGCCTGCAGCCCCGGTCCGCACCCCACCCAGCCAGCGGCAGATCGCACGGAGCGGCCCAGTCCGGCCTAGCGCCGCCTCCGCAGCCCTGGCCTTTCCCAGGCCGCTACCCCACTCACCACCACCAGCAAGGATGCGTGCCACTCCGGTCACCGCCAGCCGCCGCGGCCGCCGTCTGCAGAGCCGCCGCACACCTTCAGGCTCCCGTCAGGCTCCGCTAGTATCGCGGGTCTCGCGGCCAGGACTTTACACGCCGCAGGTGCTCCACTACCTCGCCAGGCCCACTCCGTAGCAGCAGCCGCAGGACGGCCCGAGCTCCACGAGGCCGCGGTCCCAGCCAGCCGATCTCCAAATCGTTTGTCAGGAGGGTGTCAGACGTCCGCAAAAGGTCCCGATCAGTGCCCCATGCAGTCAGGCACACGTAGCCACCAATATATTGTGTGGTAACGGCAGGTTGCTCAGGATAAATGAAGGATGTCAGCTCAGTCCGGCAGAGCCTCACACGAGCGCGGCCATCTTGCCGTGCGCCCTCTAGCGCCCCCCCATCATTCAACTTAATAGCAAATACCCGGGTGGCCTAAACCAGGATGAGGAGCTTCATGTCCATTTGGGTTAAAATGTTCTTTTTGTAATATGATGAGCATGTGATCCAGATGTGTTTAGTGACATTGACATTGATGCTGTGGCTTTTAAGATCAGGTTTGTCCTTTGGCCAGAATATATTGTATCTCAAAAGCGAGTGTTTCCTTGAATGACACTGCAAGGAGTACAATGTTGATTCTTTTTCTTTCCCTTGTTTCCTCTTTTTCTTTGTATTTTTGTGTTCACACTTTTAGTCACTTTGGGGTCGTTTATAGAATCTAAGGACAATTAGGGGGCCATGGGGTACCGCCTTGAGGTCTGGGACACTTGACAAAGATCCTGAAACAGGAGGTGCATGTGAGAATGGCCTGAGAGAGGAATCCTTTGTCCAAAGGAGTTGGACGCTTCTAAGGATACATACTAGGAGTATGGCATTTTCCATGAAATGCCCATACTAGACTATATACTGAGGAACAGGTCAGGCAAAGTGAACAAACGGATACATCAAATTGGGCATGTTTATGGCTAACACACACACTGGAGTTCTTATGGCAATAATATGTGAATTATTAAATGTTTATGAGAAATTATCCTATCGTAGGTTATTTAGTTTATGTATGAAATGACAAGTATGTCTTCTAAAATGGAATACATGGGATGGAGTGTCTATAAGTCTTTCCAACATGTTTACACATTGTCATATTTGGATTTCTACAGAAAATAGGGCACTGTTCAACTTTGGGGTTTTGACAAGGACCCAGGAGGTCGAAACGCGTCTGCCCGACAAAACTTTACTACTGAAAAACATCAAGGAATGCCGCAACGCAAGTTCTTTTGCTCTTATAAGAGGGAGCTCCTTCAGTATTTTGTCATTGACTCAGTTCTCCCCCTCAGACGAGGAGGAAACCGGAAGGCCCTCTTGCGTTCTCTGGAAACCAAATACATTGTGGAGCTTGACACCAAGACGCTGCAGGGCTTGAACTCCAGCGAAGATTTCTACACATGCCTATAGGTTGGTCTCCATAAATTTCACCATCTTGTATTTTACACACTTACTCTGATGGCCTAACCTCCTGAATTCATTGCATTTTAACATATCTCTTTACACAAACTATTTCATCACTTTTTGCACTTTTGCACACCATATTTGCACTGACATTTCTAGTTGGACACAGACTCATAGATGTCACCTGTGGACTGATGTTTAATAGCTTGATAGGCTGTTTAAGTGAATCATCACCCACTTGGGTTTTATTCTAATTTTTTTGCCTAGCTTGCACAACTGCATATATCTTGCACATGCAGGGGATGAATTAAAATGTTTTTATTATTTTTAATTCTCCTTTTTATCTAGCTCATACTTGTATTAAGAGTTAACTACACTTACAGTGTGTTTTTATATTCTTAAAGTATTTATGCTATTTATGATGTTGCTGGTTGTGCTTTTAATTCTATTGCCATATCGGTTTTAATGAGATTCTTAAATGTACAGGTATTTTATCTATGTCTACAAACCCATTTGTTGTGTAACCAATTGTGTACCACGTTACTTCGCACTTTGCACTTTAAATGCGGCATTGTTTCTCTCAAGGCGTCATGTGATCAAGTCATTTTGGTAGGCTGAAACGCGTCATGCAGGCAGGCTGCTGAAACTTAAATAAAATTACTCACCTGCACCTTCAACTGGGTCAGCGTTCATTTCTTCCTGTGTGGTTCCGATGATCGGGGGATTACAGGAGCTTCTCAGACGAAATTCCCGACATATATATATACATATATATGTCGGGAACAACGATATATATCTAACAAACGCAGGTAACCCATTCGAAATGAGGCCTCAGGACACAGTAATTCCTTTTGCAAGTTTTAATGGCAGCAGGCAAGCAGGAGTCTTCTCAGCATCTCAAAACAAACTAATTCATATGCCAGACACATTTCGGGAATCTTGCTATCCCTTCTTCGGTGGCTCAAAGTCTGAATGAAAACGGAAGCGCATGCATCACGCACCTTTAATTAAGACACCTGCTTCAGTGGGCGCGGCCAGGCAAGCAGCATGGCCTTTTGGATGTCGTAGTGCGCATCGTCCTCCCCAGTGGGTGCGCTCCATTTCCAAATAAAACCAAATATTCCCCAGTGGGTAGAAATGAGTCACTGTAGTCCCCTGCTCCGCTTTGTTGCTGTCATCTAGGAAAAAGCGGGCACTCCCCTGCAGAAGCGCCAGCAGTCCGTCCTTCCTACTGTTCAAACACCACGTTGGCACTTGATAGCACCCGCACTGCAGCGGTGGGCCCCTCTTCACGACCGGAGACAGCCGTTACACATCCAACAAACGCAGGTAACCCATTCGAAATGAGGCCTCAGGACACAGTTATTCCTTTTGCAAGTTTTAATGGCAGCATGCAAGCAGGAGACTTCTCAGCATCTCAAATCAAACTAATTCATATGCCAGACGCGTTTCGGGAATCTTGCTATCCCTTCTTCGGTGGCTCAAAGTCTGAATGAAAACGGAAGCGCATGCATCACGCACCTTTAATTAAGACACCTGCCTCAGTGGGCGCGCCAGGCAAGCAGCATGGCCTTCTGGATTTCGTAGTGCGCATCGTCCTCCCCAGTGTGTGCGCTCCATTTCCAAATAAAACCAAATATTCCCCAGTGGGTAGAAATGAGTTACTGTAGTCCCCTGCCCCGCTTTATTTAAAATCGGATCATTGTTTGCTGCTGGGGGATTTCAATATTCACATGGATTCATGCAGTGACGTCGATGTCATTAAGATTCTTGATATTACAGCTCCTTTAGGGCTGTTACCTTATGTCACTGCCCCCACGCATAATAAGGGCCATATCCTGGACCAAGTGTTCTCGACCGTGTCGGTCGGTATGTCCCCCCCGGTACCGGTACTATGGTCTGACCATCATTTGATCAATTTTCAGATCCACTCGATGTATAAAACCTTTTCTAGACCTTCTGAACACTCCCGGCAGACTGCGCGAGCCTTTCATCGAGTGTCTCCAGACATGTTGGCACATGCACTCTCATCCCATCCTTGCCAGCTGTCAGGGAGCTTAGAGGTGGATCTGGACCTCCTGCATCTTTGGCTGGTCGATAGATTTGAAGAGTTAGCTCCAGAGGCGGTCTCCCATAAAGCATGCAAGCGGGCTTCCGCCCCGTGGTTTACTGCTTCCCTAGCTGAGATGCGGCAAAGATGCAGGAAAGCTGAAAGGGCCTGGCGTCGCCATTACGATCTTACCGAAAAAAATGAATATAGAGAATCAATTAGACTTTATCACAGTAACATCATATCAGAGAAAAAGGCCTATTTTGCCAGGAGAATTGAGGATGCGGTAAATACTAGCAAAGAATTTTCCGCATAGTAAAAGAATTCATCTAACCCACCCCTGTCCTGCCCACGTATTCTCATACTGAACCGTGGGTATGTCAACTTGCAAACTATTTTGCTACTAAAATTAAGTCTATTCAAGACACTTTCCCCCTCAATAGCGCGGTGTTTTCACCGGAGACCAGTGTCTCTTTGCTTACATCTTCGGTTCTTGACGGTCCCACTCTTTCTGATTTTCCTCCCCTGTCTCTCTCTTCCTCACTGGACCTTCTCACTCAATTAAAATCTGGTTCCCCTCATGATCCCTGTCCTGCAAAATGTCTCGGAAAAATAGCTCCTGCTATCAACTCCCTGTTAAACCCGGTGCTTAATCTCTCGCTAAGCACGGGAGTGGTTCCCCGGGCCTGGAAGCATGCCCTGATCCTGCCTAATCTGGACCCGCTGGTTCATGCCACTACAGGCCCATCTCCCTCCTCCCGGCACTGGCTAAGGTGGTGGAGAAGCACGTCCACGTCTCTCTCTCCAACTACCTAGAACATAATAACATCTTACATGACACCCAGTCGGGCTTCCGTGCCAACATGAGCACGGAGACCGCGCTGTTAGAAGTCACCGATGCCATAAGAGAGGTATTAGACGCGGGAGGTAAGGCCATGCTAGTAATGTTGGACTTGTCGGCAGCCTTCAACACCGTTCCCCATGGCGGTCTCCTTTTAAGACTCAAAGAGATCGGGTTACGGGGAGCGGTGTTCAGCTGGTTTGAGTCATTTCTGGCAGACCGCCGTCAAACGGTCTGGGCCCCACCGTTCTCCGCCGATATGCCGCCACGGGAGGTGGGGGTACCTCAGGGCTCCATCTTAAGCCCCACCCTCTTTAACATCTATATGGCCCCTTTGGCGTCACTGGTGGAGTCGTTTGGTGCCCAGATTGTGTCCTATGCTGATGACACCCAGCTCCTCTTTACTTGCAAGAAGGGCTCCGATTTTGATGGCCTGCGGATCAGAGGCTGTCTGGTTGCGGTCTTCGAATGGTTTAAACATCAAAGCCTTAAATGTAACTCCGATAAATCGGAGTTGCTTTTTTTCGGATGCCCACCCGATCCCAGATGGCAGTCTTGGTGGCCCCCAGATATGTATCCCCCGGCGGTTGCGTCCTCCAAGGCCAAGAATCTTGGAGTACAGATCGACGATGGCCTTACTCTGAAGCCCCAGATTATTGGACTCACAGGGAAGTGTTTCGGCATCTTGAAAATGCTGAGAAAATTCCTTCCGATCCTCTCCATTGAGCATAGGAAAACTACTGTGCAGGCCCTGATAGGTTCCCGTCTGGATTACGCAAACGTACTCTACCTGGGCCTGCCAGAGTATCTTCTTTCACGCCTTCAGATAGTGCAGAACTCTGCTGCGAGAGCTATCTACGGTCTCCATCGGAGAACCAGTGCGTCGGAGCTTCTTAAACGACTGCACTGGCTACCTATTAGAAAACTGATTGCTTTTAAGGCGCTCACGCTCCATCTCTCAGGTGCGAAATATATTAGGAAACGTCTGGCTTTCTATTTGCCTACTAGGACACTGAGATCGGCCTCCCTGGCCGTGGCATCTGTTCCATCTATCAGACGGGCGAGAATTGGAGGTCGCTCTTTTCGTCACCTGGCACCTCAACTCTGGAATTCCTTGCCCGTCTCTTTAAGGAAAAACGGCAATTTACTAGCCTTCAGGAAGGAGCGGAAGTCTTGGCTGTTTGCTCAATAACTCTCTTGTCCGTTCATCTGCCCCTGACCTCTGCATCGGGTATGTTAAAGCACCGGGACACTCCTTGGAGTAGCTGAGTGTCATGCCTGTTTACATGGAGCAGACGCCGCGTTCGTAACTAACAACGTGGTTGGCAAAACAGACGTGGTTGGCAATAACTCCCCATACGACGGGGAGAGTATTGCGCATGCGCATGAGGGTTCTCGGGGCATTTAGGTCCGCCTTTTCTGCTCGGAAGCGCTTCGCGATTAGCTAGTGTTTCTGGTTCGTTCCGGGTCACTGGGGGAAAGGCGTCCGAGGAGTGAGCGTTTGGCGTGTTCCACCATCGGCGTTTTCGGCGGTATCGTGAGTCCCTGAATACTATTCCCTTTGATACTCTTGTCTGGCTTGTTATTTACTTTATGGTTTAGAGCCTGCATGTCCATCACGGTTCTTTGCCTTCATGTATTATTTAGCGAGTATCTTTTGATCATAGGTGACTGAAAAGTAGTCAGTTATCGAAGCGTTATGTTTTTGAGCATTTCATGAAGTAGCACGCATGATGTTACTATTCTAGTTTCTTAGGCGTATGTGTCCAGTCGACGTCTTGGTTTTGGTTGAGACTTTATTTCCTTGTGACCTTGAACAAGGGATTTGGATGTTTTGGACCTTTATAAGTGTATCCTCTGAAGTTAAGAGGTACAGTGCAGATACTACCCAATATTACTTAAACCCTAGAAATCTAATAACGATCCCTAATAGTCTGTGATCTTATTTCTAGGTATAAACATATGAAGATCAAGACTTTCTTTCTTACGGGGAACCAAGCTTAAATACACAACCTCCCATAGGTATACTATGCAGATATCAAGCGCTAAACACTCATGCTCAGGAAAGTGGGAATAGAACTATATTAATCATTTGCTTTGTCTTATAGATACAGTTCCGGTGAAGCTTAAACCTGTCCTGTTAGACGATTGCTGACTGCAGTGTCTTCCCCTCCTTTCCTTGTTGTGTTCCCCTGTTTTCACCAAGTCACCGCTTATGTGTTAGTTGTCAGTCCTAACACAGGGAGGTGATAAGGGGTGAGACTGAGGGCTAGGCATCAGGCTCCGTGGCACTTCTGCGACAATTGGAAGCGAGCACGACACTGAGCGCTATTTCAATCCGATTTTAACATTAACATTAACATTAACATTGTTGCTGTCATCTAGGAAAAAGCGGGCACTCCCCTGCAGAAGCGCCAGCAGGCCGTCCTTCCTATATATATATATATATATATATATATATATATATATATATATATATATATATATATATATGTCCCTTTATTGATTAATAAAGGCTATTTGTTGGTGCCTGTTTTGGAGGATACAAAATTGGAATTCAGATATTGTATATATATATATTCACTGAAAAAACCATAGGTTATAGACCATATATAGTTAGGAATTAGCATTTACAAAACCTTGAAAATTCACTGAAAAAACCATAGGTTATAGACCATATATAGTTAGGAATTAGCATTTACAAAACCTTGAAAATTCACTGAAAAAACCATAGGTTATAGACCATATATAGTTAGGAATTAGCATTTAAAAAACCTTATTTTACTCACACAAAACCATTGAAATTCCATATATAGTTAGTTGCACTAACTATATATCGCGCACCCGCAATCCACTGCTGATGATGTCACATATTACATCATTCATGACATGGTCAGTGACATCACTGATGACATCACTGATGACAACATCCAGTGATTATGTGTTTCTGTAAAGTTTAAATATGTTTTACATATTGAAGAATGAGTGGATGTATAAGTGTCTGAATGAAGGTTTTAGTAGGTGCGTGATTGACTGTATGAGTGAGTGATTAAATGCGTCTTACTGAATGCTCGGGTTAGTGACTAAACTGTCTGAAAGTGTGCATCAGTATGTCTGTTGTTGTGCAAGCTGCTGCATGTGTTGATCAGTAGCTATATAAGTAGCTATATGGGTTATTGATTGGTTGCACAAGTATTTGTATGGGAGACTGAGTGTGTGTATGGCTGGCTGGGAGGTGTGTGACTCTGTGCAGATCAATGTGTACTTGTATCAGTGATTCTATAAGAGAGTAAGTATGTGTTAGTATATGTTTCAAAAATGTAAGGTGTTCTGTGTTTAACTGTATAGATGAGAAAATGGAAGTGTGATTGATTCTTTTCAGGACTGACTAGGTGTGTGAGTAACTCCATGGATGAGTGGCAGAGTGTGAGTGTCTGTATAGGTGTATGAGTGCATATGATAGTGTTGTAAAGATGAGTGATTGTATGTATGAATGATTGTATGAGTGAATGTGTGTGTAGACATAGGAATCAGTGAGTGCGTATGTAGTAACTAGTATTGGTGTGTCAATGGTTTCAAAAATTATACTCTCTATTTAACACTGGGTGTAACGGAGGTTATATTAGAGTGTGAGGAGATGCATTGTATTATCACATGAATGATATCATCAGTGATGTGATCATTGATGTCAAGTGAGATGTCATCAGTGATGTCATTTGAGATGTCATCAGTGATGTCATCAGTGATGTCACTGACCATGTCATGAATGATGTAATATGTGACATCATCAGCAGTGGATTGCGGGTGCGCGATATATAGTTAGTGCAACTAACTATATATGGAATTTCAATGGTTTTGTGTGAGTAAAATAAGGTTTTTTAAATGCTAATTCCTAACTATATATGGTCTATAACCTATGGTTTTTTCAGTGAATTTTCAAGGTTTTGTAAATGCTAATTCCTAACTATATATGGTCTATAACCTATGGTTTTTTCAGTGAATTTTCAAGGTTTTGTAAATGCTAATTCCTAACTATATATGGTCTATAACCTATGTTTTTTTCAGTGAATTTCAATGGTTTTTTAATAGCAAATATCATAAGCTGTCGAATGTCAAATACGTGGTAAGTAAAAACATTTTCGTGTTTATGCACACTGATCTGCTTTGAATGCTGCCCCCCCCCCTCATTTCTATTAGGAGTACTCTCTCTTTGCAGATAGTGAAAGGTAGTTAACGCAGGCCTTTGCCCCCGTTGTAATACGTCGTGCCTGCTTCTCTCTCCATTTGATTGATTGTTATCCAAGCATTTACTGTTTTAGAATTGGTTCTCTTTGGTTCATTCTCTATTTACAAACAAACACAGAGTCGCAATACTCTGTTTAGTCTTTGCAGATAACGAAAAATCGTGTAAAAAAACATAAGGAATCGAGCAAAATCAGTAGGCCACTAATGGGATCTCTTTTTGACCTCGCTAAAATAGAAACATTAGGAACAACCCCTCATGACAAATACGAAACTAGTGAGATGAACTAAACTCCACACCATGATGGCTGCAATACAGCTCGACTCCGCCACCCACCCCGCCCAAAATAACGATAAAGAGCGGCTGCCATGATTGCTCGCGGAATGGCCACGACGGAGCTACGAAATGGTGGTGCTCTCATGCTAACCCCAGCTTCAGTCTGAAACATCCAGAAACACTGTAGACTACCAATTCGATCAGTTCCGGTAGCGCCCCAACGTAACCCGGTAGAGAAGAACTAGCCCTCCCCTCTTTGACTGATGGTTCTTGTTACCTGTCCGTTCTGTTGTCATTTAACAGAACTATTTAGCCTGCTGAAAAGGGTTGTGTTCCGACCGCTGGTTGGTGGAGACATTTCGACTATATTCTGGACCTGCGTTGTCGCGTAATGCGTCATATGACGCGCCGCGTTAGCGCATCCGGAAGTGATCCGGGGCGCGACGCGCAGCGCGTAACGTAAGCATAACAGGTCATGTGACTTGTTAATAAAACTTTTCATTGGTTCATTTTACTTTTCTTATTCTAATGATGAAAGGCTTGGTCATATGACCTAAAAATTACGCTTTTTATTACTTCCGAACATTATTTTTTCTTAAACATATATGTTAGAATGTTCCAGGCTAATGTACTTTCCCGGAAAATTTACAACTGTCCTGCAAGTAAAATATATTCTTTTTTCGAGAAAAAGGGCGTTTCTTCGTCCCATGACGGAGCCGTTGAGCAAAAGAGGGTCGACCTGCTGTCTTAGTCGCCGATACGCTTGAATATGAGATTCTTATCGATCACTTTATGTTGCAGGAGTAGAAAACACAACAGCCCTTGACCATTTATCTTTACTGCGTTCCTGCGTATTATACCTTTTACCCTTCATGTAATTGGTCTGCTTTATTTCACTTGCCTTTTACTGATTCTAAAACAGTGACTATTATTAAAAACTTTACCAATGTAAATACTACTACCATGTTTTCTTTTAAAAACCTTTATTGTGAAAATGTCAGTATACAAATACGGGCCTATAACCACGTGCGCCGGCCACGGAGCAAACTGTAATCGTATATGATGAGGAGACATTTACACTGTAGAGAAACGTTACGGGCGGGCCATTAGGTTGCAAGAACTAAGGTGTCTAACAGTTGCGGAATCGGTGGACGTACATTTTATAATTAAAATACGACAGGGCCAGTTACAATAAAATTATCTAGATATACATTTGCGGGCAAGTACCATGGGTGACGTTAATTCGAACTTTCAATAGTACAGTAATCAATAACACATCACAACTTAATATCAATAGAGATGTCGAAATATTCAATCTATTCTCGTCCCCGCCCGCCATGTGCTTCAAAACTGCATACGTATCTCGTGATATCAAAGTTTTACAACAAGTACACAACAAGGAGTTACGAGTCCCATTTATTCCGGCGCCATTTTGGGCGAGGACGGGCAGGTCCAGGATATAGTCAAAATGTCTCTACCAACCATCGACTATGATGATGTTCATATGCTGTATTTATTAGAGTAACACTCATCTGTCCACATGAAATTAATTTGCCACAATCTAAACATGTAATTTTAATCTTTCCAAACTTCTTCTAAATATTTGGGACCGTTTCCCTTGCCTCTGATGCTGTCAGTGCCACTTCTTTGATGAATGTACTGGCAGGTCGGGGGTTCTTCTCCAAATCTCTCTTTTATGCAGCACTATAATTAATCGGTGCCACCTCTCCATATGACGATGCATGGTATAGTTACCATAACTATATTTTTTTTCGGTTCCTCTGGAGAGTACATCGTGGCAGATGAAGCGTGTAACGTACCGGGCATTTACCTTTTTTGCATGTAGAGGAAAGGAAAAAAAATTCAAGCGTCCGAGTTCTTAGGTGTCCCAGGGCCATTTTAGTGGACCAGGCCCAAATCCAAAGAACAGGCCGCCATTTTGAGAGTCCTGTTGCAGCCGCCTGTCGCTGTAGCATCAAGAGCGGCCGAAACTCAGCTGAATGGCAACTGAAACGGTAAAGGGGCGCCCCACTACAGCAGACGAGCCTCCACCTGGGAAGGCCCGTTCACGCCGCCTCCCCCCCCCCCTTCGGGCACCCCACGCCGTTATTCGGAGCAGTATTGTAGGATGGCCACACCAGTGCAGCAACTTGCTAGACACCACCTCGGTGGTAACCGAATCTCAGCGCCTTGTGGTGTCTCCTATTCAGAAAACATTGTTGTGCTGCCTTCGACCTATTCGCCGCAAGTGCGCACGCAACTCAGCTGCATAGCTTGCTAGACACCACCTCGGTGCTAACCGAATCTCAGCGCCTTGTGGTGTCTTCTATTCAGAAAATATTGTTGCGCTGCCTTTGGCCCCATTCGCACATCGGTCCGCTACTGACGCCACCTCACAGGCCAACGGGGCGCCCCACGCCGACTTTCAGCATTGTAGGATGGCCACACCAGTGCGGCAACTTGCTAGACACCACCTCGGTGCCATCCGGATCTTGGCATCTCAGCGCCTTGTGGTGTCTTCTATTCAGAAAATATTGTTGCGCTGCCTTTGGCCCCATTCGCACATCGGTCCGCTACTGACGCCATCTCACAGGCCAACGGGGCGCCCCACGCCGACTTTCAGCATTGTAGGATGGCCACACCAGTGCGGCAACTTACTAGACACCACCTCGGTGCCATCCGGATCTTGGCATCTCAGCGCCTAGTGGTGTCTTCTATTCGGAAAATATTGTTGCGCTGCCTTTGGCCCCATTCGCACATCGGTCCGCTACTGACGCCATCTCACAGGCCAACGGGGCGCCCCACGCCAACTTTTACCATTGTAGGATGGCCACACCAGTGCGGCAACTTACTAGACACCACCTCGGTGCCATCCGGATCTTCGCATCTCAGCGCCTTGTAGTGTCTTCTATTCAGAAAATATTGTTGCGCTGCCTTTGGCCCCATTCGCACATCGGTCCGCTACTGACGCCATCTCACAGGCCAACGGGGCGCCCCAAGCCGACTTTCAGCATTGTAGGATGGCCACACCAGTGCGGCAACTTACTAGACACCACCTCGGTGCCATCCGGATCTTGGCGCGTTGTGCTGCCTTCGGCCTATTCGCACATTGTTCCGCTACTGACGCCGCCTCACGTGCCAATGTATTTTCTCCGCATTTTATACCCTATGCCGCATAACAGGTCATGTGACTTGTTTATAAAACTTTTCATTGGTTCATTTTACTTTTGGTTTCCTAATGATGGAAGGCTTGATCATATGACCTGAAAACAACACTTTTCATTGGATGAAAACTTTTTTTTTCCCCAAACGATGAAAGCCCCACCTTGTTTCTGGATATTTCAGACTGAAGCTGGCGTCAACATGAAAGCACCACCATCTCGTGGCTCCGTCGTGGTCATTCCGCGAGCAATCATGGCAGCCGCTCCCCACCAGAAGCCTGCAGGAGTCGGGGGCCCCCAAAACTTTTGTTGAATCCTCAAGGCGGAGGGGACGCTTTCGAGAATGGGGTCCAAGACCTAGCAGACAAGCGTGCGATTTCCAAGGTGTCCCAGGGCCATTTCAGTGGACCAGGCCCAAAAAGGAAAGAGCCTGCCGCCATTTTGAGAGTCCTGTGACAGCCGCCTATCGCTGCACCGCAAGAGTGGGCGCAACTCAGCTGAATTGCGGCTTTTGACACAGTGGACCAAAAGCGGACGGAATGGCAACTGAAACGGTAAAGGGGCGCCCCACTACAGCAGACGAAACTCCACCTGGAGAGGCCCGTTCACGCCGCCTCCCCCCCCCCCGGGGCGCCCCACGCCGTTATTCGGAGGGCGGCAACTTACTGGACATCACCTTGGTGCCATCGTTCTGCTGCCTTGGAACTATTCGCACAACAGACCGCTACTGATGACCCACCCCCCGCGACGCCCCACGCCGGATACCGAAATCAGTGCGGCACCCAGGCAACATCACCTGGGTGCCGTCCAGAAATCTGGACGTTGTGCTACGTTGGGACTATTCGCACAGCCGACCACTACTTCCTTCATTTTCCCTAAAAATGTTTAAATGTTTTTACTGTTTTTGTTTTGTTGTATATATTTATAAGTTATTAAAGTTTTATAATCTTACTACTTTGTTGGAGTGCTATATATTTTTAATGTGACACATAATTGTAAAAACTTTGATGTACAAAGAGTCATCCCTGGAATCTTCCGCTTCAGGCTCGGTCCCCTCCCCAATCACAATACAGGATGGTTTTCAGATAGTAGGAACGCGTGTGCTGTGACGGATCTCATCGGGTGTGGGCCTTGATCTACTATAACTCCTTTGAAGAGGGGTGATTCTTTACAGCTGGGGCCATAAACTACATCTGCAGGGCTAGCTGATAGCCTAGGACCGGCCTGGACAATTGGACACAGAGGAAAAGGAGTGTCAGAGGGTGCGGTAGTGAATAGGGCGAAAGGGAGGTGTCGGGCGGGCACAGGGTGTGATTCTCAGGGAAGAGCAGCGCAGATGGGGGGAGGTTTATTACCCATGCATAAGACAGAGAGCGGGGGTGACCAGTGCCTGGGGGAGATGCTTGCGAGGGTGGGGAGCCATGCTAAGGATCGACAGCGTACAGAGAGTGGGTCTGGTCAAGGCATCTAAAATGGCTGCCGTGCACGACAAAAGTGTGGCATTTGAAAAAAGGCAAGATGGCGCAGACAATGTTTTTCAACACTTCCTGATTTCCTTCGAATCGAACGTTAACAGACGTTCGGGCATATTACCAAAGTTAAGCGATATTTATCCCTAACGATGCTTAGCAACGAATTTTTTACCGCTAAGCATCGTCAGAAATTATCGCAGATAAACCTTGCTATTATCAAGGTTTATCGCAAATGCGATGAAAAACGACCGCAATGCATTAATATCGCTGAAAAGTCAGCGATATTCATGCATTACCGAGCTAATGCTCTTAGCCATGTTATCCACCTCCCATTGGATAACATGGCTAAGAACTGCTCAGGGCAGGTGTTACTTTTTAGAGATTTTCGCGCTTAGCGCGAATATCTCCAAAAGTTGGTAATAGAAGATAGCGATGTTAGCGACTGTTTCCAGTCGCTAACATCTTGACATGCCCACTTTGCATGTCATTAGTGATAAATATCACTGACATGCAAAGTGGAGCCCAAGATGGTCGCTATCTCCTACTAGCGGTCGCTAACTGGTGTTAGCAACAGCTAGGTAATAGGGAGATAATGTTATCTCCGCGAAGCGGAGCGCTGTTACAGATATATATCTTTTTTTGAACGTTAATTTCTCAAAATCCACTGGAGCACATATATTGAGACCTAGCAAAGGCACATCGGGCTACCAGTCCCTACAATTTTGCCAAGTTTCGTGCAAATCCATTCAGCCGTTCGATTATTATTATTTTATTTTTTTTTGCCCCGCGGGGGGCCCTTTTAAAACCTCCACATCAAACCTAACAGGTCAAGGAGGATCTACTATGCCCCTTATGGTCATTTGCCCCTTCGCTTTGGCCTCCTCTTGACTCTCGATCCTACCGAGAGACAAGATGGCGGCCGCTACGGACTGTTTGGAATGTTTACAGACGCCGGAGAACCAATCAGCTTCGCAAAGCTCCGTAACGCGAAAAGTACGCGAAGCGGAGCGCTGTTACAGATATATATCTTTTTTTGAACGTTAATTTCTCAAAATCCACTGGAGCACATATATTGAGACCTAGCAAAGGCACATCGGGCTACCAGTCCCTACAATTTTGCCAAGTTTCGTGCAAATCCATTCAGCCGTTCGATTATTATAATTTTTTTTTTTGCCCCGAGGGGCCCTTTTAAAACCTCCACATCAAACCTAGGGGGTCAGGGAGGATCTACTATGCCCCCTTATGGTCATTTGCCCCTTCGCTTTGGCCTCCTCTCGTCTCTCGATCCTACCGAGAGACAAGATGGCGGCCGCTACGGACTGTTTGGAATGTTTACAGACGCCGGAGAACCAATCAGCTTCGCTTCACAAAGCTCCGTAACGCGAAAAGTACGCGAACTGGAGCGCTGCCCGGTCCGCTGTTACAGATATATATCTTTTTTTGAACGTTAATTTCTCAAAATCCACTGGAGCACATATATTGAGACCTAGCAAAGGCACATCGGGCTACCAGTCCCTACAATTTTGCCAAGTTTCGTGCAAATCCATTCAGCCGTTCGGGCTAAAAGTGAGGCCAACCGCCCTATGGAAAACTCAATGTTAAAAACACGTTTTGGGACCCCCCTTTTTTCTCGGCCCCCCCTTGACGAACCCCCCCCCAAATTTTCAGGGGCTGCTCAGAAACAAAATGTTCCATTTTCCTGAAAATTTCAGCCAATTCCGTCCACAAACGCCAAAGTTATTAGACATAGAATTTTCAAAAATCCCATAGAGAAAAAATCCTAACTATATATACCTACTGGCGACCGCCAGTAGGTAATATATATATATTATGTTTATGTTTTGATTCATTTAAGATATATATATACACACAGTGCAGCTTCGGCACGCAAACAGGACCCAAGGTATTGGGATGACTCAGGCCCACCGCACCCTCCCACAGTAAGGCACCGCTGCAGCGCAGTCTATGACTTCATGGAGGAGCCGGTCTCGCTGTATTCACGGCTTCTGGGCAGACTGTGTGAGGCAATTGCGGTTGAAGGCATCTTGGGAACCCGGGAAAAGAACTTGTTGCAGCAATACCATTCCGCTTACCTGCGTTTCATTTGAATCCAGCACCCAAGACGGGATGTAGAGAAGCCTGGGGGAGTACTGTAGTTCGCCGATGCAGCTACAGCTAATCTTTTCAGAAAAACAAGGCTCACCTGGACCGCCACCAATGGCAAAACGACTTGTACAACATAAAAGTGGATTGGTCAAGCACAGATCTTGTTGAAGGCATTTGAAAATGACATTTGATGTTGAAACGCGTCATGCCATATTTCTGCTGCAATAAAGAACTTTCTTGGAAGCCCCGCTGTGTCCCTCCGTCTCTTCAAATAAGAAACGTCTTGGTGTATATATATATCTATATCAATATATATATATATATATATATATATATATATATATATATTATATATATATATATAGATATAGATATATAGATATATAGATAGATAGATATATAGATATATAGATATATATATATATTATCGCTTCTTGGTTGCCCTGCATGAGGAAGCACTCTGAAACTGATCGTAGGTCAAACCCATTTATTGGTACAGGGGTGGCTAAGACATCAAACGCTTGAACAGTTCAGCCCAGTCCAAAAGCTTGACGCGTTTCGAAGTATAAAGAAACTTCTTCCTCAGACGCGAGGACCTGCTGAAAGTATACGTTCCCTGAACCGGCTCATTATATTGCAAAATGGCCCGTCTTGGATGGGTCCCTCTACTCGATCCAAGCAAGGATTCTGGGTCATGAATATTTCCAAACACCCAGCCCAGATTGGCCACTGGTCACACTGGGAGCGAGGAATTCTGTGCCTTGTGGTTCACGGATTCTGGCATAATGAACTGCCGCAATTTTCAGCCCGCTGATGGGCCTTGATGTCTGTGTCACTCCTTAAATCCAGCACAGTCTCCCCAAAAGAGAAAATTGCGGCAGTTAATCATACGGAAATCCATGAACCACAAGGCCCAGCATTCCTCGCACCCAGTGCGCCAGTGTGACAAGCGGCCAATCTGGGCCAGGTGTTTGGAAATATTCGATAGAAGCGATAGTGTATATATATATATATATATTCAAACACAAAGAGTTTCCCATTTAGGAGAGCCACATCAGCAGGTAGGTTCAATTCTGTTTTATTCAAGAAGCTGCAGCAAAGCGGGTGAACAAACGCCATAGTTCATAGCTGCCTGACGCGTTTCATGCTCTCAAAGCATTTCTTCAGAGGCACAAAGTCCATTACCAGCGTGCAGCGTCAGCACTCATTTGTATTCCTTCCACCTGCCCCAGTGGGCGTGGGCTCTCGCTGAGCCCGATGGTCCTTGTAGTGCTGTTGGTATTACTCCAGTGAGTCGCTTGCATGCTGTAACAATTGAGACAAAATAAATCCACAGTGAGTATGGAAAGAGTTCATATCACGCTGTGTTGCACCATACTACTTCAAGACAACAACCTCACTGCCAAATGTGCCGTCAGTCGGGTGACTGCAGCACTTACCACAAACAATATGGCAGGGCTTCTCCCACGACCGGGGCCGGCCGTTTTAAAATTCAAACACAAAGAGTTTCCCATTTAGGAGAGCCACATCAGCAGGTAGGTTCAATTCTGTTTTATTCAAGAAGCTGCAGCAAAGCGGGTGAACAAACGCCATAGTTCATAGCGGCCTGACGCGTTTCATGCTATCAAAGCATTTCTTCAGAGGCACAAAGTCCATTACCAGCGTGCAGTGTCAGCACTCATTTGTATTCCTTCCACCTGCCCCAGTGGGCGTCAGCTCTCGCTCAGCCCGATGGTCCTTGTAGTGCTGTTGGTATTACTCCAGTGAGTCGCTTGCATGCTGTAACAATTGAGACAAAATAAACCCACAGTGGGTCTGGAGAGAGTTCATATCACGCTGTGTTGCACCATACTACTTCAAGACAACAACCTCACTGCCAAATGTGCCGTCAGTCGGGTGACTGCAGCACTTACCACAAACAATATGGCAGGGCTTCTCCCACGACCGAGACCGGCCGTTTTAAAATTCAAACACAAAGAGTTTCCCATTTAGGAGAGCCACATCATCAGGTAGGTTCAATTCTGTTTTATTCAAGAAGCTGCAGCAAAGCGGGTGAACAAACGCCATAGTTCATAGCGGCCTGACGCGTTTCATGCTATCAAAGCATTTCTTCAGAGGCACAAAGTCCATTACCAGCGTGCAGCGTCAGCACTCATTTGTATTCCTTCCACCTGCCCCAGTGGGCGTCGGCTCTCGCTGAGCCCGATGGTCCTTGTAGTGCTGTTGGTATTACTCCAGTGAGTCGCTTGCATGCTGTAACAATTGAGACAAAATAAATCCACAGTGGGTCTGGAGAGAGTTCATATCACGCTGTGTTGCACCATACTACTTCAAGACAACAACCTCACTGCCAAATGTGCCGTCAGTCGGGTGACTGCAGCACTTACCACAAACAATATGGCAGGGCTTCTCCCACGACCGGGACCGGCCGTTTTAAAATTCAAACACAAAGAGTTTCCCATTTAGGAGAGCCACATCAGCAGGTAGGTTCAATTCTGTTTTATTCAAGAAGCTGCAGCAAAGCGGGTGAACAAACGCCATAGTTCATAGCGGCCTGACGCGTTTCATGCTATCAAAGCATTTCTTCAGAGGCACAAAGTCCATTACCAGCGTGCAGCGTCAGCACTCATTTGTATTCCTTCCACCTGCCCCAGTGGGCGTCGGCTCTCGCTGAGCCCGATGGTCCTTGTAGTGCTGTTGGTATTACTCCAGTGAGTCGCTTGCATGCTGTAACAATTGAGACAAAATAAACCCACAGTGGGTCTGGAGAGAGTTCATATCACGCTGTGTTGCACCATACTACTTCAAGACAACAACCTCACTGCCAAATGTGCCGTCAGTCGGGTGACTGCAGCACTTACCACAAACAATATGGCAGGGCTTCCCCCACGACCGGGACCGGCCGTTTTAAAATTCAAACACAAAGAGTTTCCCATTTAGGAGAGCCACATCAGCAGGTAGGTTCAATTCTGTTTTATTCAAGAAGCTGCAGCAAAGCGGGTGAACAAACGCCATAGTTCATAGCGGCCTGACGCGTTTCATGCTATCAAAGCATTTCTTCAGAGGCACAAAGTCCATTACTAGCGTGCAGCGTCAGCACTCATTTGTATTCCTTCCACCTGCCCCAGTGGGCGTCGGCTCTCGCTGAGCCCGATGGTCCTTGTAGTGCTGTTGGTATTACTCCAGTGAGTCGCTTGCATGCTGTAACAATTGAGACAAAATAAATCCACAGTGGGTCTGGAGAGAGTTCATATCACTCTGTGTTGCACCATACTACTTCAAGACAACAACCTCACTGCCAAATGTGCAGTCAGTCGGGTGACTGCAGCACTTACCACAAACAATATGGCAGGGCTTCTCCCACGACCGGGGCCGGCCGTTTTAAAATTCAAACACAAAGAGTTTCCCATTTAGGAGAGCCACATCAGCAGGTAGGTTCAATTCTGTTTTATTCAAGAAGCTGCAGCAAAGCGGGTGAACAAACGCCATAGTTCATAGCGGCCTGACGCGTTTCATGCTATCAAAGCATTTCTTCAGATGCACAAAGTCCATTACAAGCGTGAAGCGTCAGCACTCATTTGTATTCCTTCCACCTGCCCCAGTGGGCGTCGGCTCTCGCTGAGCCCGATGGTCCTTGTAGTGCTGTTGGTATTACTCCAGTGAGTCGCTTGCATGCTGTAACAATTGAGACAAAATAAATCCACAGTGGCCACGCCCCTACCACCCTCCAGGCACATACATTAATGTGTAACTTCAGGAAGCGCAGCGGACGAGCGCAGCGGGCGCGCCGTTTGCAAGGCGAGCCCGTCTGCGCCCGTCCGCGACGGGCCGGGACTAGGGGCTACGACCCCTGGCCCTCCACCCTCTGGTCCTTTGCACACCTATTCTAGGGAAGCTCTCCTCAGTCTCAGGCCACCACGATGTGCACATGGCACTATAATGAATCCTCACCACGTCCCTTTCATGTGTCCAGCTTGCTATCTCCCCCTTACTTCCCTCCCCTCCACAACCAACATAGCTTCATCTGACTTTCCTCTTTCACGCCCCAAACCCACAGCTACAGACTTGTCTCCGACTCGGATGCTGATTAGCTTAAATTGCAGATCTCTAGTCAAACATAAGAGGGAAATCTTTGATCTTCTCGTCTCTGAGGAACCAGCAGCTCTATTCCTCACTGAGACATGGCTAAAAGACCATTCTGGCCCGGATATTGCTGCTGCTTTTCCTGACAATTATACCTATGTTGGAAAAAACAGAGTCTTGAAAGATGGTGGAGGGATAGCTATAGTCTATAACAGACGGTACTCTTGCAAATGGGAAGACTTTGTATTGCCTAACTGCGAAGCAGGTCTTTTTAAGCTTTCGTTGTCTCCCAATTTCACTTTTTCCGGGTTGCTCATTTACCACCCCCCCCCGGCCCAGCGAGTTCATGGGCCACCACTCTTCCTGAGTACATAGCACCACTCATCCAGAACTCTACTAACTTCTCAATTCTTGGTGATCTCAAACTATACCTAAATGATCCCTGTTGCTCCATCAGCAGCAACCTTTTACAGGACCTGGCTGCTTTAAACATTACCCTACATAACTCTGGTCCTACGCATAAAGCAGGGAACCTTCTGGACCCCATTCTTTCCAATTTAGAAATCATCGACGGTGAGACTTCCTTACCTATTATATGGTCTGACCACTTTATGGTGACTTTCACTATTACTATTGGTCGTCAACTCAACATCCTACCGAACCCAGACTTTCTAGAAATTGGAATAAACTAGACATGAAGAAACTCAACTCCCATCTGGAGAACACTAGACCTCTTACGGAAGTTACTAGTACTGAAGCTACTGAGGCTATAAATGCCTGGCTAGCACAGGCTGCAGATGCATGCTTACCCTAACGCATGCAAAAGCACAATCTTGACCATCCGCCTGCACCCTGGTTTACAGCTGCCTTAAAATTAGAAAAAACCATCTGTAAAAACCTTGAGCGCAAATGGTGCTTAAAATATGATCTTTGCTCCAAGCAAATTTACAAAGCTGCTTTAACTAAATACCATTCCTTATGTAAAATTCCTAAAGTTGAACATGTCAACACCACTATCCTTGAAGCACAAAACCACCCTAAAGCACTTTTTAAGGTAGTACAGAGGTTGTCGGGCGCACTGTATCAGCCCAAACCACCATGCTTAGATACTACACAATGTAACTCACTGGCTGAATTTTTTATCGCCAAAATCGATACCATCTATTCCAATTTTGAGAAACTGCCCCTTCCCCCTTCGCTGCCATACCTACCCGCCCCTATCCCATCTGACCCCAGAGGACAAGTCCCTTACCCCTGGTCAGTCGCCCCCCCCCCCCACACATCTTCGAAACTTACGATCTCCCGTGATTCCAGGATTCCACGGGAAACCTGTTCTCCTGCTTCACGGTTGATCGATAATTGGGATCCGTTCAACATCACGACTCTCTCTGATATTATCAGCAAAATTAAATCTGGTTCCCCACTAGACCCCCTTCCTCCCCAAATACTAAGAAGGTTGGACAATTCATCCCTTGCACTCATTATGGATCTTCGCAATGCCTCCCTTAAAGAAGCAACAGTACCCTCTGCATGGTAACATGCAATGATAGTGCCTCTGTTAAAAAAGGCTAATACGGACCCTAACGTCCCATCTAATTTCCGTCCAATTTCACTTCTTCCGGTGTTCTCTAAAATCATGGAAAAGCACATCAATTCCCAACTGTCAACCCATGTTGAAGCAAGTGGAATTTTACATCCATCTCAATCCGGTTTTAGATGTGGCTTCTCGACAGAATCCACTCTGCTAGGGGTCTCTGAAAACATCCGGTGCCGAGTTGATAGGGGAGAAACCGTGGCACTCATTTTGCTTGATTTGAGTGCCGCATTTGATACGGTTTCCCACCCCATTCTTATCAATGCCCTTAGATCATCTGGCATCATCGGCAAAGCTCTCAACTGGTTTGTTAGCTTTCTTTCAGATCGCACCTTTCAAGTTTTCTCCTCTTCTTCCGCTTCTCAAACCTTCACATCGGCGTACGGTGTTCCGCAGGGTTCCATCTTGAGCCCCTTGCTCTTCAATTTGTATGTCAGACCTTTGGCTACTATTGCGGAGCAAGCTGGGCTCACTATCTACTCGTACGCCGATGATACCCAGGTCATCTACTCCCTTTCCTCTGATTCTCACTCCTCTTCCTCTTCCCTCCGTACAGGACTGAGCAACATCGCAGCCTGGATGTTGGACAACAAATTGCAACTGAACAGGGGAAAAACAGAACTTCTTCTGTTTGGTCACAACACCACCCTATGGGGACCCCAGCACTGGCCCTCTCAAATGGGCTCTTTACCCATCCCGTCTAAAACAGCACGCAACCTCGGTGTCATTTTTGACGACCAACTATCCATGAAGAACCATGTGGTCAAAACGTCCTCCACTTGCATTACCATCATTAAGTGGTTGCGTAAGATCATATGGATGCTTCCCTTGGACACTCAGAAAACCGTGGTCCAGGGTCTTATCACCTCTAGACTGGACTACGGGAACATCCTTCTCCTGGGAGCCTGTAAAGAGGTGACTCGTAAATTGCAGACAGTCCAGAACATGGCTGCGCGACTACTCTGCAAATTACCTAATACTTCCCCTACCTCCAACTCCCTTCGTACTCTGCACTGGCTTCGAATTGAAAACCGGACAAAATTTAAGGCCCTCTGTATCATGCACAGAATAAATACTGACCTAGCCCCACCTTATCTTAATTTCTTGGTACAACAATACTGTCCCCCTCGCAATCTGCGATCTTCTAGCCAACACTTATTTTCAGTTCCCAGAATTAAAAAAGCCAGAGTGGGTGGCCGCTCTTTCTCCTGCCTTGCCCCCTCACTCTGGAATTCTCTTCCCCTCCAGTTACGAACTGAACCCAACTACCTGAGGTTTCGCAGACAGGTAAAAACTTGGTTATTCAACATCTAACAGTTCTCTTCTGACTCTCCCCTCTCATCGTTTTGGTTTTAGCGCCGGGAAACCTACGGGTAGCTGAGCGCTTTATAAACTTAATTATAATAATAATAATAATAACAGTGGGTCTGGAGAGAGTTCATATCACGCTGTGTTGCACCATACTACTTCAAGACAACAACCTCACTGCCAAATGTGCCGTCATTTGGGTGACTGCAGCACTTACCACAAACAATATGGCAGGGCTTCTCCCACGACCGGGACCGGCCGTTTTAAAATTCAAACACAAAGGGTTTCCCATTTAGGAGAGCCACATCAGCAGGTAGGTTCAATTCTGTTTTATTCAAGAAGCTGCAGCAAAGCGGGTGAACAAACGCCATAGTTCATAGCGGCCTGACGCGTTTCATGCTATCAAAGCATTTCTTCAGAGGCACAAAGTCCATTACCAGCGTGCAGCGTGAGCACTCATTTGTATTCCTTCCACCTGCCCGAGTGGGCGTCGGCTCTCGCGGAGCCCGATGGTTCTTGTAGTGCTGTTGGTATTACTCCAGTGAGTCGCTTGCATGCTGTAACAATTGAGACAAAATAAATCCACAGTGGGTCTGGAGAGAGTTCATATCACGCTGTGTTGCACCATACTACTTCAAGACAACAACCTCACTGCCAAATGTGCCGTCAGTCGGGTGACTGCAGCACTTACCACAAACAATATGGCAGGGCTTCTCCCACGACCGGGACCGGCCGTTTTAAAATTCAAAATGCTTTGATAGCATGAAACGCGTCAGGCCGCTTTGAACTATGGCGTTTGTTCACCCGCTTTGCTGCAGCTTCTTGAATAAAACAGAATTGAACCTACCTGCTGATGTGGCTCTCCTAAATGGGAAACTCTTTGTGTTTGAATTTTAAAACGGCCGGTCCCGGTCGTGGGAGAAGCCCTGCCATATTGTTTGTGGTAAGTGCTGCAGTTGATGGTGAATGTTTAAATGCAATGGGACACATTTGCAGAAAGTTATACGTTGATATTTTCAGGCCTTTCCAAAGCACCCAGAGGTGATCCAACTTAAACTGTAAGCTTTATTCTGTTACTACTATGATAATCATTTCAAGTTAAACTGTTCAACCAATACCACTATATACAAATCTCCCTAAAATAAATTAAAGTTGAAAGGGAGTTAGGTTGACTAATATGGTAACAGTGGTTTTGCCATAAAAACTAAAAAGTTATGAACTTCACAAATTGAGGTGCCAACTTCACTTCATCTCCAAACACCACTGAACTAAGTTAACCTTAACTCTCCCTCTGTTATCACTTCATAATGTTTAACTTTAGATGTGTTCCACACACTGACTGATTATGTTTACAAGTGTGGAAAAAGTTATATGATGTTGACTGTTGTCCCTGTGGACATATGATGATGGGTGTGTTAGCATGTTCTTTCGAAATCTCGGTTGTATAGTGTGCACATTTAAAAAAAAAAAAGTCATATTAAACATTGTAAGTACACCTTTATGCGGCGGAGAACATATCATAAAGTATCATATCATCGCTTTCTTATTATCATGTATGGTGCAGAGTAGGAATATCGACGGAGAAATATCGTGTTACATAAATATCTCCGCAGAAATATCGAGTGGAAGAAATATCGACAACAAAAATATAGTTTGACCAGAATATCGACTGATAGGTAAGTAATATCGATAACAATAATATAGTTGTAAAAAATATCGTTTACAAAAATATAGTTTACAAAAATATCGATTTATTAATAATGTTATGTATTTTAGTGTTTTTTAAGAGAACTGATTGTCATTTTATTATATGTTTTGGAATTGTATTAGTTATTAATGTATTTTAAGTTGAATTTTGTGTTATTAATTCCGTAGCGGGTTGTGGGTTTATAGGGGAATAGGGGGGAAGTAATTTAATTATATAAAATTAATTGATTATTAATGTGTTAATTTATTATTAATTGTTTAATAATTAGTTGTTAATTAATTTCAATTAGTCAATTATTAATTAATTACGTTAATTGATTAATTATTTTTAGGTGTGTGTTGTGGAGGTTATATGTGTAAATGGTGTGAAGGGTGGTGAGTATTTAATTATTTATTGATTAATTATTAAATACTTATTAAATTAATTACCATTAATTAATTAGTAATTATTAATTGTAAATGTGTAATTAATTATAGGTTTGTGTTGTGGTGTTTATAAGTGTATATGGTGTGAAACCTGGTAATTAATTAATTAATAAAAAACATTATTTTCATTAATAAATTAGTAAATAATAAATGTAATTGTGTCATTAATTTTAGGTGTGTGTGGTGGATATTATAGTGTAAATTAATGTGTAAATAATTATATTTTATTATCTTTGTTAATAATAATATGTTTAAATGTATATATTAATTATGTTTATATTTGAAATTAAATTGACTAAAAATTTTGATAGTTTGTTTTTTTATTGTTTTGGCTTCCAGCGCTTTCCCTACTATTGTACTCTCTGGAGTGGGAATAGTAATTTTTACCCCTACGCTATCCAACGCTTTCCCTACTGTTGCACCCTTTGGAGTGGGAATAGTAATTTTTACCCCTACGCTATCCAACGCTTTCCCTACTGTTGTACTCTCTGGAGTGGGCATAGTAATTTTCACCCCTACGCTTTCCCTACTGTTGCACTCTCTGGAGTGGGAATAGTAATGTTTACCCCTACGCTATCCAACGCTTTCCCTACTGTTGTACTCTCTGGAGTGGGCATAGTAATTTTCACCCCTACGCTATCCAACACTTTCCCTACTGTTGCACCCTCTGGAGTGGGAATACAAATTTTTACCCCTACGCTATCCAGCGCTTTCCCTACTGTTGCACTCACTGGAGTGGGAATAGTAATTTTTACTCCTACGCTATCCAACGCTTTCCCTACTGTTGCACTCACTGGAGTGGGAATAGTAATTTTTACCCCTACGCTATCCAACGCTTTCCCTACTGTTGCACCCTTTGGAGTGGGAATAGTAATTTTTACCCCTACGCTATCCAACGCTTTCCCTACTGTAGCACCCTCTGGAGTGGGCATAGTAATGTTCACCCCTACGCTATCCAACGCTTTCCCTACTGTTGCACTCTCTGGAGTGGGAATAGTAATGTTTACCCCTACGCTATCCAACGCTTTCCCTACTGTTGCACCCTTTGGAGTGGGAATACAAATTTTTACCCCTACGCTATCCAGTGCTTTCCCTACTGTTGCACTCACTGGAGTGGGAATAGTAATATTTACTCCTACGCTATCCAACGCTTTCCCTACTGTTGCACTCTCTGGAGTGGGAATAGTAATTTTTACCCCTACGCTATCCAACGCTTTCCCTACTGTTGCACCCTTTGGAGTGGGAATAGTAATTTTTACCCCTACGCTATCCAACGCTTTCCCTACTGTAGCACCCTCTGGAGTGGGAATAGTAATTTTTACCCCTACGCTATCCAGCGCTTTCCCTACTGTTGCACCCTCTGGAGTGGGAATAGTAATTTTTACCCCTACGCTATCAAATGTTTTAACTACTTATGTTTTTATTTTGTTATTAAATGTATGTATTATTATTATTTAATACTTTAATGTGTTAATTAAATATAGAATATTTTATTTTCTTCAAAATGTTTTATATATGTGTTTATTTTATTTTTATATAATTATTAAAGTTTATAAATTAAATAAAGATAATAATAAAATGTATTTAAGAAAATATATGTATATGTACACATTTATTGTGTTCATATTAATTAAATTAAGTTTATTTGTTATAAATAGTTAAAATATAAATGTAATTTAATGTATTTGGTTAATAATATTAATATTATATAATTATTTAATTTAAGTTAGATTATTTTTTAAAGTCGATATTTTTTACATCGATATTTTTTACATCTATATTTTTGAGTCGATATTATTGTACTTACCTGTTTAAGTATAGGGAGTCGATATTTTTGTAATCGATATTTGTACAAATATATTTTTGTAAACTATATTTTTGTTGTCGATATTTAAACAGGGAACCATCATGTATACCCACATCCCTCCCTCCTTGTTCTGTTTTATTTTAGTTTCTGTATTTCTCCCACGGGGACCAAATCTTTTCCCACTTCTTTGAGCACCATCTCATTTGATAGACTGCCTTCTCTGCTTGTTGGCACCAGTCGAGGTATTTTTCCCAGTCCCTGATTTTGGCTGGATCTGGTTTTCCCACATTCTTGCTCATTTTCTCTTGGCCACACAGAGGCCAGCATGAGCCAGGTCTTGGTATGTGTGGTCCAGTGTGTGTCCCCTGTCACTCCCAGGAGATGCCACGTTGCATCTACCGGGAACTGCTGATTCACCACCCTTGCTATATTTTGGGAAATTCCTTTCCAATAGCGTTGTATTTTAGGGCACGCCCCTCTGGGGCTTTGAATGGCATCTCTCCAGTCCACGTCTTCTAGGTTCCGACAGTCAGCTTTCTATGCCCTCCTCAGGGAGACTAGCCAGTCCGGGGAGTTATTCATAATTTTACGATAGGTAAGGGAGACAGCTTTATCTATCATTTGATCTAGTAATAATCTTTCTTCCAGTGGGATATATTCAGGCAGTGCTTCCCTTTCCGGTATATGGCACAGAAGGGCATGTCTTAACTGTAAGTATTGGAAGCGTTCGGAATCAGCCAGCAGAAATTCTTACTGCAATTCTTCAAAGCTAGCCATGGTTCCTTGTCGCCAGTTATCTCCTAAGCGCTCTATACCAATAAGGTTCCATTTCCAAAAGCCCTGGAGATGTCCCACTTCTTTTAACACATCTCCTACCCAGAGTGGGGTTTGCTCCGTTAATTTTGCTTCCCATCCCAGTAGCTTTGTGGTCTCATGCCAGGCTCTCACTACTGTCTGCGTGTGTGTTGGAAGGGATTTCTCAAGTTTTTTGCTGTATATTGTGGCCAGGTGTCCCCCACTTCCTGCAGCAGTACGCGGGCTCGGAAAGGGGTGCGAAAACCGAGTTATTGATCGTAGTAAGTAGCGATGCCAGATAATAATTTTTAATGTCCGGCACTTTCAGTCCTCCCTCATATACTCCTCTCTGCAACTAGTGCAGCACTGTGTGCGGGTTACCTCCCTCCCACTCAATCGCCCTTAAGAAATTACTCAGGATCCAGTATGGATTGTTTAGCAACGCATATAGTAGGCTGTGGAGAGCTATCATTTTAAACAGGACTGCACGAACCATGAGTGAGACCAGAAGCCATCTCCAATGTGCCACGTTGACCCTCAGTCTCACCAATTGTGAGTGTAGATTGAGGTCCATAGAGTTACTATCGGACTTAGTAAAGTGTATACCTAGATATTTAAATTCTTCCCTCCTGCCAGAGCCACGCAATTGTTCATGTGTGATGTAAGCTTCCCCGCCAGAGGGAACACTAATGACTTGTCCCAGTTTATCTGGTATCCGGAATAGCCACCAAAGAGCTGAAGTATGTTCATGAGTCTGTGTATTGTTTGGCGGGTCTTGTGGACATAAAGTAGAACATCTTCTGCGTATAGAGAAATTTGTTCCTCTCAACTGTTATATGGCCAGTAGGGTCATTCTCAACATTGCTAAGTTAGAATGAGCTCTGCTGCCATGATGATGCTTTTGAGCATGTTACTACTTAACTTTCTTTTGCAAGACTCTGTTTGTGTCTTTCACATTAGAACGGTCTGCTTTCTGCATTCTCTGCTGTTCTTGGTGTTTAATCTAAACACGATGTGCAAGGTTGAAAAACATGCCCCTTGTTATTCTGCTCTGGTCAGTTCCTATTACCTAGACAAAACATGCTAAACACAGCTGCGATGCTGAAGACTCGTGCTTTGATATTACGGAGTTGCATGTTGTTCACAGACACTTGGAGCGAAACCTTTCCTTGGAAAAGAGCTATGCTGTTCCTATGATGTAAAGCTACCATCTAGGCTCTAAGGTATGGGGTCTGCTGACAAAGCCCAGAGATCTTCATTTATATAATAAACCTTAACTTACCAAGGGGGGGGTGGTTAGGCCTTACAGTCCTTTTTCCACTGTCTATATTTAACCCCTTCGCTGCTAGGCCTTTTTCCCCCTGTGCTAATCCTTTTTTTTGTGGCTATTTGGGGTAGTTTACGCTTAGGCCCCTGTAACTTTTTGACCACATAAGGTATCCACACAAAATTTGCATCCTTTTCTTCCCACATCATGGGAATTCTAAAGGTACCCAGGGTTTGTGGATCCTCCTGAAGGAGACCCAGAAATTAGCCAATATACAGCAAAACTAAGTTTTTTGGGAGGAAAAATGGAAAAAAGTGCTGTATTGAAAGAGTCAGTTTTTCCCCCTGAAAATGATGTCAAAAAAGGGTTTGTGGGGCTGAAATCAACATTTTCCCAGCTTTTAGAGAATGACAGACTTTTGTCAGAAAACCAAACTTTTTTACACAGTTTTGGCATTTTTCTGGGACATAGCTTATTTTAGCTATTTTTGGGGCTTTCAACCTCCTTCCAGTTATTGGTACAAATGGGTATGACATCAATAATGGATCCTGGAAAGCTATACATTTTAGCAAAGTAGACACAATTCTAAATTAAGCAAGGGGTAATTTGTGTAGATCCTTCAAGGTTACGTTATAGAAACCAACAGTTAAATATATGGCTAAAAGTTAAAATTAGTTGGAAAAAACAGCCATTTGTGTCAACGTTTTCACCTGTAACTTCTTTTTATTATAACAGCTCTTTGAAAGCAATATACCGTTACATTTGCTAAACCTTACTGGTTGTGGGGGTATATAGGACTTGTAGGTTCACCAAGAACCCGACGAACCCAGAGCCAAAAACTGAGCAGCGACTTGCAATGTTTTTTTTAATATGTACTGGGTATATATCAATTATTCTGGGAAAATGTATACGTGGAAAAATCGGTATGAATGACACCCATGTATTTCTGAAATGGGAACAAAATATAGAGTTTAGAAACAGTAGATATTTGCAGATTTCCAAAATTGGGCATACTCATACTAGCATGAGAAATATGGGTCATTTTTCAAAATGACTTATTTTTTACACATTGTCTTTCATTTGGAAGGCAGAAATGCATCAAAAGTCAATAGGTAAAAACAGTTGTTTTACAAATCTGAATTACCTTAAGTCTCCCGGTACCTCAACTGTGTGTGTAGGCATAGTGCCCACGTCAGGAAATGGCTCAAAATGCAACGTGAACACACCACATTTTCACAATGAAAAATTATCCTTTTTTTTGGAAAGTGCCTAGCTGTAGTTTTTTAAACCCTAGCTCGGCCAGCACCTAGGGAAACCTAGCAACCCTATACATTTTTGAAAACTAGACACACAGGGAAATCCAGGATGGGGTGACTTGACTGGCCTTCACCAGTTTCTGTTACCCAGAATCCCTTACAAACCTAAACAATGGTCAAAAAGAACTAATTTTCCTTACATTTCTGTGGGGAAAAGTTCTGGAATCTGCGTGGATCCACAAATTTCCAACCACCCCGCATTCCCCAACGTCGTCCAAGAAAAATGGTACCTCACTTGTGTGGCTAGGCCTAGTGCCCGAGACAGGAAACGGCGCTAAGCGCAACATGGACACACCATAATTACACAGTGAAAAAATACCCTTTTTTTGCAAAATGCCTAGCTGTAGTTTTGAACCCTAGCTCTGCCGGCACCTTGGGAAACCAAGCAAACTTATACATTTTTGAAAACTAGACGCCCAGGGGAATCCAGGATGAAGTGACTTGACTACCTCTCACCAGGTTATGTTACCCAGAATGCTTTGCAAACCTCAAAAATTGTCAAAAAACACATTTTTCTTACATTTCTGTGGTGGAAAGTTCTGGAATCTGCGTGGATCCACATATTTCCACCCACCCTACATTTCCCAAAGTCTTCCGAGAAAAATGGTATCTCACTTGTGTGGGTAGGCCTAGTGCCCGCGACAGGAAACGTCACAAAACACAACGTGGAAACACCACAATTTCACAGTGCAAAATGACCCTTTTTTGGCAAAGTGCTTAGCTGTAGTTTTTGAACCCTAGCTCTGCCGACACCTAGCTAAACCTAGTAAACCCATACATTTTTGAAAACTGGACACCCAGGGAAATCCAGGATGAGGTGACTTGACTGCCTCTTACCAGGTTCTGTTACCCAGAATCCCTTGCAAACCTAAAGAATTGTCAAAAAAACACATGTTCCTCATATTTCTGTGGAGGAAAGTTCTGGAATCTGCGTGGATCCACAAATTTCCAACCACCCCATGTTCCCCTAAGTCTTACGAGAAAAATGGTACCTCACTTGTGTGGGTATGCCTAGTGCCCCTTGCATGGATTCTCCAACTTTTCCCTACCCAGAATCCCCTGCAAACCTTACATTTTGCTGAGAAAAACACATTTTCTACATATTTTTGTGTGGAATCACTGTGGTGGCACAAATGTCCTACCCCACTTACTCACTTTTTTTTTTCTAAAAAAAAAAAAGTGGGAGAGTTCTGGAATCTATGTGCATCCACAAATTTCCTACCACCCAGCATTTCCCCAGGTCTCCCGATAAAAATTATACCTCACTCGCATGGGTGGGTCAAGTACCCGCAACAGGCATGGGCCCAAAACATATTGAGGAGACATTAAAATGATCTATCACAAAACAACCTGGTTTTGCAAGGGGGGTAACCTGGGTTTTTGACCCAGGGCTCGGAGGCCATCTTGAGAAACTTCCAAACCCACACATTTCTGAAAACTAAACACCCGGGGGAGTCTAGCGAGGTATGACTTGCATGGGTCCCCCAACATTTTCCTTCCCAGAATGCCCTGCAAACCTCATATTTTGCTGAAAAAAACACTTTTTTCTTAATTTTCTGACTGGGAAATTTCTGGAATCTATGTGAATCCACACATTTCCTACCACCCAGCCTTCCCCCAGGTCTCCTGATAAAAATTATACCTCACTCTCATGGGTGGGTCAAGTACCCGTGATAGGTAAGGGCCAAAAACGTATTGAGGAGACATCAAAATTACCGATCACAAAACAACCTGGTTTTTCAAGAGGGTCACCTGGGATTTTGGCCCCGGGCTCGGTGGCCATCTTGGGAAACTACCAAACCCACACATTTCTGAAAACGAGACACCCGGAGGAGTCCAGCGAGGTATGGCGTGCGTGGATACCCCAAGGTTTTCCTACCCAGAATGCCCTGCAATCCTCAAATTTAGGTAAAAAAAAACATTTGCCACATATTTTTGAGTGGAATCACCGTGCTAAAACAAATGTCCTCCCCACAGCGTTCCCCTCAGTCTCCTGAGTAAAATGATACCTCACTTGTGTGGATGGGGCAAAGGCCTGTGACTGGGAATAGCCCAAAACATAGGGAATAAGGGTATAGCACCGAGAATTCTAAGCGCTACACTTAAAAAAAAATAAGTTTTTAGCCAATTCTGCATTGGACACCCACACAAGTGAGGTATCATTTTACTCGGGACACTAAGGAGAACGCTGTGGGGTGAGACATTTGTACCAGCATGGGTGATTCCATTCAAAAATATGTGGAAAATGTGTTTTTTTCAGCTAAATTGACGTTTGCAGGGGATTCTGGGTAGGGAAACGTGGGAAAACCACACAAGTCATACCTCATTGGACTCCCCAGGGTGTCTAGTTTTCAGAACTGTGTGGGTTTAGTAGGCTTCCCTAGATGGCAGTGAGCCCGGGGCCAAAGAACCAGGTACCCCCCCCAAAAAACAGGTAGTACAGGTAATTTTGAAGTCTCCACAGTACGATTTAGACCATTTCCTGTTGCAGCCACTATGCCTACCCACACAAGTGAGGTACCATTTGTATCGGGAGACCTGGGGGAACGCTGTGTCAGCCCGGTGATACTACAACTTCCCCACACAGGAATGTGAGAAAAAATTTATTTTTTCAACAACATTTGAGGTTTCCAGGGGATTCTGGGAAGGGAAATTCTGGGGGGACCCACACAAGCCATATCTTGCTGGGCTCCCAGGGGTGTCTAGTTTTCAGAAAAGTGTGGGTTTTGTAGGTTTCCCTAGATGGCTGCTGAGCCCGGGGACAAAAATCCAGGTGACCCCCCTTGCAAAACCAGGTTGTTTTGTGATGTGTCCTTTTGATGTCTCCTCAATACGTTTTGGGCCCTTGCCTGTTGCGGGTACTTGATCCACCCACACAAGTTAGGAACCATTTTTATCGTGAGACCTGGGTAAATGCTATGTGGAAGGAAATTTGTGGATCCATGCAGATTCCAGAACTTTACCACACAGAAATTTGAGGGAAAAGTGATTTTTTTCAGCTAAATTTGAGGTTTGCAGGGGATTCTGGGTAGGGAAATGTTGGGGGACCCACGCAAGTTGTACCTTGCTGGACTCCCTCGCTCGGGTGTCTGGGTTTCAGAAATATGCGGGTTTGATAGGTTTCCCTAGATAGCCGCTGAGCCCGGGGCCAAAAACTCATGGGACCCCCCTCGCAAAACCAGGTTGTTTGTTGATGAGTCATTTTGATGTCTCCTCAATAGGTTTTGGACACTTGCCTGTTGCTGGTACTTGACCTACTCACACATGTGAGGTACCATTCTTCTCGGAAGACTTTAGGGAATGCGGGGTGGGTGGAATTTTGTGGATCCACACACATTCCAGAAATTTCCACCACAGAAATGTGAGGAAAATTAGTTTTTTGGGACAAATTTTGAGGTTTGAAAGGGATTCTGGGTAAGAGAACCTGGTGAGAGCAAGACAAGTCACCCCATCCTGGATTCCCCTGGGTGACTAGTTTTAAAAAATGTACAGGTTTGCTAGGTTTGCCTAGGTGCCGGCAGAGCTAGGGTTCAAAATCTACAGCTAGGCGCTTTGCAAAAGAAAAGGGTCAGTTTTCACTGTGAAAATGTGGTATGTCCATGTTGCATTTTGGGCCGTTTCCTGTCGCTGGCACTTGGCCTACACACACAAGTGGGTAGGCCAAGTGCCAGCGACAGGAAACGACCCCTACCCACACAAGTGGGTAGGCCAAGTGCCAGCGACAGGAAACGACCCAAAAGTGAGGAACATATGTTTTTTTTGTCGATTGTTTAGGTTTGCAAGGGTTCTGAGTAACAGATCCTAGTGAGAGCCAGTCAAGTCACCCCCATCCTGGATTCCCCTGGGTGTCTAGTTTAAAAAAATGTATAGGTTTGCTAGGTTTCCTCAGGTGCTGGCAGAGCTAGGGTTAAAAAACTACAGCTAGGCACTTTGCAAAAAAGGGTCATTTTTCACTGTTGCCTTTTGCGTCGTTTCCTGGTGCGTACACTAGGCCTGCCCACACAAGTGAAGTCCATTTTTCTCTGAAGACTTCGGGGAACGTGGGGTGGGTGGAATTTTGTGGATCCACGCAGATTCCAAAACTTCCCACCACAGAAATTTGAGGAAAATTAGTTTTTTTGACATTTTTTAGGTTTGCAAGGTATTCTGGGTAACAGAACCTGGTGAGAGCCAGTCAAGTCACCCCATCCTGGATTCCCCTTGGTGTCTAGTTTTAAAAAATATACAGTTTTTCTAGGTTTCCCAATGTGCCAGCTGCGCTAGGGCCCGAAATCCCCAGGTAAGCACACTGCTAAAAAAAAGTTGGTGCCCAGTGGGCTTTCAGCTGTCTTGGGGGGGAATCGGGGGAGGGGGGATCGCCCTGATATGCCCCCATGGAGGGGCTGAAATACTGTGGCTATTTTTTTGTGGGGTGGAGGCATTGGTATGCCCATTTTGGGCAGCCCCCATCCACATGCATAAAAAAAGCCAACAAAATCGCAGCCGCCTAGTGGGCTTTCTGCTGCCCCAGGGGGCAGATCAGGGGCCACTGTCCCAATCTGCCCTCCCGGGGGACAGAAAGACTGGAATGTCTCTGTGGGGGTATTGTCATGCCCATGTTGTGCAGTCCCTACCCCTACGCGAATAAAAAAAAAATCCCTGGTGCCTAGTGGGCTTGCTGCCCCACGGGGGTCAGATTGGGAGCTACAGCCCCCATCTGCCCCGAGGTGAAGCAGAAAGGCTGTAATGGTGGTCAGGTGGGGGCATTGGTGTTTCGGGCAGCCCCCACCCTAAAGACAATTGCGCAAAAAAATCCCTGGTGTTTAGTGGGCTTTCTGCCCACCTGGGGGGGGGGGAGCAGATCAGGGGCTATCGCCCCCATCTGCCCCCCAAGGGGGGTGGCAGAAAGGCTGTAATGGTGGCGGGGATGGAGCTTTGGCATGCCCGTTTTGGGCAGCCTCCAACCTAATTACATATGGTCTTTCTCCCCCCTCAGGGTGCAGATTGGGGACTACTGCCCCATCTGCCCCCCGGGAGGGTAGAAAGGCTGTAATGGTTGTGGGGTGAGGGCATTGATGTGCCCGTTTTGGGCAGCCCCCACCATAAAGACAATTGCGCAAAAAAATCCCTGGCATTTAGTGGGCTTTCTGCCCCTCTGGGGGGCAGATAGGGGGCTACTGACCCCATCTGCCCCAGGGCAGAAAGGCTGTAATGGTGGCTGTAATGGTGGCTGGGATGGGCAGCCCCCACCCTGATTGAAATTGCACATTGAAATCGCACCCTAAAAATCCCTGGCGTTCAGTGGGCTTTTTGTACCCTGGGGTCAGATTGAGGGCTCCTACCCCCATCTGCCCCCCAGGGGGGCAGAAAGGCTGTAATGGTGGTGGGTGGATAAGGGCATTGGGGTGCCCGTTTCGGGCAGCCCCCACCCTAAAAACAAATGCGCCAAAAAAATCCCTGGCGTTTAGTGGGCTTTCTGCTCCCCTGGGGCAGAGGGCAGATTGTGGGCTACTGCCCCCATCTGCCCCCCAGGGGGGCAGAAAGACTGAATATGGCCACATTGTTTATGGGGGGAGCAAATGCCCTTGCTCAAGGGGCCGCTCCCCCCTCCCTGGTGTCTAGTGGTGGATCCCTGCTAGGGGATCGCCCTCCTGGGAAGGGGTACCATTGGAAAGGGGTCCCTTTCCAATTATACCTCTACTGTCTTTCTACATGCTCAGCGGGCTGAGATAGCCCCCTGATCACATAAAAAGTGAAATTGAAATGGACCTAAAGGCTCATTTCAGTTTCGGTTTCAGTGAAATGACGTCAGCGCAACGTGTGCGCTGATCGTCATTTCACTGAAACAGGGGGGGGGGCTCGGGAGCTGGGGAAGCTCTTCCCCAGCTCCCGAGGCTACAGAGGAGAAACAAATATCCCTCTGGTGCCTGCACGAGAGAGATTTCCGGGGCCTTGTGTCATGTTGCGCATGACAGCTCCCGGCCGTTGTGCCCATGGAAGGGGAAAATGACATCCCCCTTCATATTCTATGGTATTGTAACAATGCTAACTGTGCTAGGTTTAAGCATTTTGCTGCTGGTATTGGCTTGTACACTGCATTATAGATCACAACAGTTAAAAGAAACATTTTGAACTATACATTGACTCTGACTATCCTTATTGTGGACAAGTACGAGTGACTGAGCGAAAAGGTATGTCTTGCTACCGCGAATCCTGAGAGAGTCGGGAGTGTTGTGTTCTGGGTTGTCTTATCATTTGTACATTCGTGATTATATAGGAGAACGAATGAGCCACTACAGCTAGTCGGTTTTGGGATTTTGGGCACTAAGGTGGTAGGAAGGTACAGCCCCTATACACTGAGGTCCTGTTTTCCTGCTCATAGTTCTGTGTATGAGCAGAATCCGCGAAACACAACCTCCCCCAATGTCTATGCCATAAATCAATGGGTCTTCACACACCCATGCTGCCAGCGGTTCCAGCGCCATCACAAAAATCATAGGGGAGAGTGGACACCCCTGTCTCATCCCCTTGTGTAATGTGAATGGTCTGGACACTGTACAACTTACCCTTAGTCTTGCCAGCAGATTACAATATAATAGCAACCCTCCATTGGCTTTCCTTGAGTCAGAGAGTACAGTTTAAATCTCTCTGTCTGGTTTTTAAAGCTCTTCATAAACCGGTCCCCTTTCCCTGCGTAAAAAATTTGATTGGTCCACTCCTTCTAGAAGTCTTCGCTCCTCCTCTGCAAGACTGGTGAGGATACCTAAATTTAGAAGAGTTAGAATGGGAGGTAGACTGTTTGAAGTGGCTGCGGGTAAGCTCTGGAATAGTCTGCCCTGTGAAATCAGACAAATTCAGGAGCTACTCCCATTCAGAAAAGCCATTAAGACCTGGCTATTTCCTACACTCTAGTTGTCGCCACACTGCACACAGTCCCTTCCTTGAGCTGTTCAGCGCCAGGATGCCTACTAGGCGATAGTGCGCTTTATAAGTTCCATAAATAAATAATAAATAAATAAATAATAATAGACCAGCCCATGCGCCGAACCCCATTCTATCTAGTACCACAAAGAGGAATGGCCATTCAATACTGTTGAATGCCATGCAGGTACCGCTGCGACTTCTGATGGTCGGGCCACCGTTTCATGCATAACTCCATAGAGGCGCCTGAGGTTCAGCCTTGTACGTCTGTGTCGAAAGGAAAGGACAAGGGAAACCCTACTCACTAAGGAACCAGGGTGCGTACTTTATATAGAAAAAAACGGTTCCAGTGGAATAGTACATTGAAATTCATTGCTAACTGTTTAGCATAATAGCGATATCGGTAACAGTTAGTGAGGGATGCAAAATAGAGAGAGCGCTCATGACACCAATGCTTGTACCACAATTCAGTTTGTATTATTCAAAAAAAGTTATAACATATATAATGTACAAAATCAAACTCTATTAGTACAGTATATTACAGCAAACATATACAATCATAAGTGCTGTGTGAATGGTTTAATCGTCGACGGCGTTTCGGCCCGACTGGAATATGGGGTCCCGTCAGGACCTACGATTTAGGAGACATCTAGGGAATGAGAGCAAGAGAGGATATAAGGACTGGACCAGTGGAAAGGAAAGGGAATAGGTGGGATGGCCAAAAGGATTGGATACCTGAATACCGAAATGGTCATTCACGTGAGGAGTGAGGTGTGCCAACCGTGTGTGTCAATAAGGAGTAAAATATATTACTCACAGTGAACCCAGCCGGGTTCTGTGTGAAGGCGGAGTGGAGCCGGGGGAGGAAAATGAGAGAAATTACAATGAGATGCGATCTACTGAAAAGCCTCAAATTCGTCATGAGTGTAGGGAAACATTTGTGCCACTTACCACTGGTGGTGGTGAAAGAGCACCGAACTCGGAGTTTAGAGTTTCACTGGATACGTGCTGAACACGAGAAACCCACGTTGGGGAGATTATTAAAAAGTGGTGCAAAGGAAAATGCCTGGGAAAGAAACGGCAGATTTACAACCATGGTAGGTTATGAAACTAAGAATATGCGGGGAGGCGGGGGGGTCCGAGGGTGGAATGAGGCTTACCTAAGGCACTTGCAGCGATCGCATGTATCAGTCTGTCAGGATCCAACTGTACGTTGCAGGGTAACCCCTCCGGGCGGACGTACATGAGGAAATACCGCGCAGCACCAAGTGTGTGCGCAGGGAAAAAGCAGAGTGCTGCAACCTCGAGCATACAGTAGTGTGTGAGGTGGAGGGCAGATGGCACGGATATTGTGAATGAGCTAGGGGCTGAGAGTAATCATGTGTGGGACAGGGTTGCCACATGAAAAACAGGGAATGCGCCATCCGGCGGAGGATGCGTGGAAGGCAGCACTAGAAAGGATATTGTGTTTCTATGTATATATACAGTACATTTATGAAACACAAGGGTGCAGAGCATTGTAGGTGACATAATAAAACAGGACATTCAAGTAGCTGGATTGAACAATGATGAGGATAGAGGGTGAGCCTAGGATAACTGTGTGGCAGGTGAATGCTGACAACAAGGCCGGGGTGGTCTGAGAGTGGAAGCGGTAAAGAAGCGTGCATATCTCAAAGGGCGTGGTGATCACAGCATGTGACTGGAACTAGGTTACAGGGTCAATGGGTGCCAAGGTGCCTTATTGTACCTAACACTGCGATAATATACGTGGCTGCCTGACGTTCCAGGGGGAGGAAGCATGCCAAGGTGTCACGAAGTGGTGACAGATAAGGCAGGTGGTGGTGTCAAGAAAAAACAGACAGGTACAGAAAAGTAAGGCATCAACTAAGGGTGGCCACAAACCCACGCCATTCTTCAGCCGAATTCAATCCGTTATTAATTGAGTCAATTTTGTCAATCCAATGACATTCATGGCGTTGAAGTATTTGTGTGATATCACCACCTCTCTCTGAAATTTTGGCAATGTCAAAGATCTGCCATCTGATCTCATCAGCTGTGTGATTATTTTCAATGAAATGAGAAACCGGGGGGGAGTCGTAACCAAGCGTCTTATGCTTCTACGATGTTGTCCTATTCTTGCCTTGATGGGTTGTTGTGCCTGGCCTATGTAGTGTAAACTACAGGGACACCAGACACAGTACACTACGTTGCGCGTGTTGCAATTGGAGAAAAAGTCTAGAGTGTGCTCCCAATTGTCATGTTTGAAAGAGGTGATATTCTCAGTATAGGGACAGATAACACAATTGCCACATTTATGATGAACATGTTGAGGCCGCTACAGGGCACGATCAGGACAGGTGCGATCGTGCCCTGTAGCGGCCTCAACATGTTCGATTGTGAACACTAAGGTTCTTAGAATACTTGGGAACCCAACCAAGAGCAATTGTTGCCTTACCTCCATGCGGTTACACCGATTACCGCTAACTCTAGATAACGGTTAATGACTGTACCACCGGCTACCAGACGCAACCTGTACTAGCCCTCACGTACTCCCACAGGGTCAAGAAACCACTGCTGGGAGGGATGCTCCATTCACCCTAAGTTCGATCTCTACCACAAGCGTGGGTACAACGCACGAGTCCTTGGAACCAAGACCACGCCCACAATCGAGTGAGGCCAGGCTTGCATATTCAGGCAATACAATGTTAGTCCTGATGATGATCCTTTATTTTTAACAGGATCGAAACGCCGTCGACAGTTTATGTAGTTACACACTAGTTCTCCACTGTGTTACCCAATTGTGTTTACTACATGAGTGCAACAGGGCTGATTTATTTACTCCGCTAGCGTCTCACTAATTCTGAAATTGCCTGAGAAATTCCTTTCCCTTGTAAATAAGTGTTTTGTCTTGCCTTGTTCTATGTACTGGATGCAGGATTGTGTCCCACTGTATTATTGTTCACTTTATTTTTTCCTTATCTTACCATTGATTAAATCAGTGTCCGGCTGGACACTTTTTTCATTATAGCGCAGATTGGTGCCTATAAATTGTTTAATACTTTCCACAGTTTATTCTGTCAAGGACCGTTGTTGCTTGATAATACTGGTTTTGGTGGAGGCACAGGTGCTCTATGGGCTAATTAAGTGGAAAAGAAGTTGGAGAGGCGCTTAGGTTTCAGTTGGTTTATGATAAGATCTTCTAGAAAGAGGTCCATTGAGGGACCCTCCATCCCCACCACCCTAATGTTGTTTCTACAGGACCTCCCCTCCTGCTCCTCCAAATTTGCGGCCAATATTTTGTGCTGCTGTGACAATTGTTGTACTTTTTCTTCCAGTTTTCGGATGTCAGTTTGTGGATTACTGATTTTTTTTCTGTGATTGCAACCTTTTCTGAGGTTTTATTCATGTCTGCCTGGATGAGATTAACCTCTATAGTGACTCTGTCAATTTCAGACTCAAGGGTTGTTCTAAGGTCATGGATCGCCGTCATAATGACACCCAGCGAGGGCTCCGCTATGTCAGGATTCCCTGATGCTTCTGCCCCTTCCACTGACGTCTGTCTGGGCACAGGATATTTGTCAAGCTTGTTCGCTTGGGGCAGTGGCACCCTTTTTGACCGCTGTAATCACTTTGATTATCCAAGTTTCAAGTTTCAAGTTTATTTTATTTGCATAGTTCGTTAAAACCATTGCAACACGAAAATATTTCATTACAACCAATTTTTGTATATAAAAGTTCCTTAGTTATAAAAGCATAAAAATTGAGGGTCACTTGGGGCAAAGCAAGCCAGAACAGCCTGCCTCCTAGTTCGAATCCCGCATTGGTTGAATTTGACTTTTAATATTTGTAGCCGTTCATGTGAGAGTTGGTTGCAAGAGCATAATAGATGCAGCAGGTCTTCCGATGCTGACCCGCATAGGTGGCACCTAGAGTCCACCTTCTCCTTCAGCCAGGGTGGAGAGTGCTGAGTGCCAGGTAGCAGGCCCAGTCTAAACTTCATGAAGCTGCTTTTTGTATGCTTATCATAACCCATGTTAAAATACTTCTGGGCTGCTTGCTTACAGTAAGTATTCAGGGTCATCCAACCATGAGACCTTTCAGCGAGTGAGGCTTTGTCCTCCAGCCACGATAGATATTTGACTGATTTACACACTAGTTTCTTGAGTACACCAGAACTAGTGGGGGTTTCCCAAAGTTGGTTCAGTCCCAATTTGTGTAGTCCTTCTTTGAGGTATCTCGCTGCGGGAGAGGTAGTGTGTCCGCTTATCTCTTTCCATATCTGGGCATTTAGTGACCCTGGAGCGCCTTTCCGTATTTTATCCCATGTTATAATGTATGCCCCTTGTCTCGCGAGAGATTGCTTCTGAATGCCGAACTCAAGCCTTATTTGCGAGGGGGAGGTGTATTTGGGTAACCCGAATATAATCCTGTGCGTGCTTGTTACTGTAGAGACAAGTAATTTGGCGTCTCTTCCTTTCTGGGCTTCGCTTCCGTAAGTTATTGTTGGCAGTAACTTTGCACGGATCACCTCCACTATGGGCAGAATCGACGGGCCGGTTAGTTTGGAGTTCAAAGATTTTAGGGAGATTGCCAGTGTGATTCCTTTGTTCCTGATGGTGTTTCTCTGTGCTAGGAATTGTCCTCCTTTATCAATCTTTACGCCCAGATATTTATATTCCGCTGTGCTCTCTATTCGAGTGTTGCGCCAGAACCATACTGAGGGTTTTTCCCTTTTTTTGCTCATGGTGATGGTTTTAGTTTTGTCGAGGTTTATCGTTAGACCATTTTCTTTTGAATAGTCCTGTGTGGCATTTATAAGATGTTGAAGGCCTACTTTCATTTTGCTGATCAGGACTATGTCGTCTGCATATAAGAGGCATGGCAATAAGATGTCTCCCAGTTTTGGAGCATGCGAGTTACAGGCATTTAATACCGGTATTAGATCAGCTGCAAACAAATTAAAAAGTCTGATTTGATAATCCGACTTATGCAGCAGTCTCCCCGGGATTGCCAATCCTCCCTTGTCCGTTTCTGTTTGGTATCGTACTGTGCCACCACTGCATTTTGATCCATAGGCCCCCAACACCACTGTGTCTGATATTCGCTGTTTGTGGCCCAACACTGCAGATATCAGCATCCTTTTCACTTGCCAATATACTGACGCTGTATGATATCACTGGGTGTTTCTCGTTGCACTCCTTGTGCGATTTTGAGGCCTTCCCTCATCCACCTTGCGCTAAACCAGGCTTACTGGGGCCTCCAGGTCTTGTATGGTCAGCTCTTACGCATTGCTCCGAGGTCCTACTCGGGAGCGCAGTCTGCTCTTGAGGCCGCTGAATGAGAGGGGAAGTGGAAGTCGGTAGCAGCCCTGCACTGATTCCCCAGCGCCTCACTCACCTTCACCCTAAGTGGAGAGGGAAATACGGTAGTTGCTGTGTCTTTTTGGCCCCAGACGGGCCACTGCGGAGCCCCCTCCAATGGTCTGCTTGCCCGATGGGGCCCAGCCCCGTACCAGCAGCCTCTCCGGCCCCTATTGAAGCTTGGTAGGTTCAAGGGGTGAGGCCGCACTCCCAGTCGCGGCACCAGGTTGCGCAGGAGATGAAATACCGGTCGTCGTCTCTGATGGAGGAGATTCACAGGCGTTTTATACCACCTGGGCTAAAGTCTTTTGTTCCGGCCTCTGAACTGGGCCCCATCTGCCATCAGTCACCTCAGCCTCCAGAGATTAGATCTCAGCTTACAGGGCCATCCTCCACAGTCCGGTCTGCAGTTGCTTAGGCCGCAATGCTCTTAGCCATCAGGGATCACCTTTCTTTCTCATGATTTTGTCCCGTAAGCACTGAGTCCACTTTTAGGACCCAAAATGCCCTAAGCAGCAGGGCTGGGTGAATATATGCCGGATTTGAGATGTTTGCAAGAGGACCATTACGGAGCTCTCAGTGTACGCAGCCATCTTGGCTGGTGCCAAGCCACGCCCCCATTGGGCACATAGTTACTCTATGTGGCATATTCTCAAGGACTTATCGCCGAGTTATCGGCACTTTATCGCAGCCAAAGTCGCAATAAATGTATCTCCTCATTCACAAGCTGGTGCAAACAGCCCATAGCACCAGTTTATCTGCGATAGCAGCCACAAGAAACATCGCCACAAATGACCCCCACAACTATCGCTAATAAGATACAGAGTAGGCGTTCCGGTGCAAATAGCTGCGACAACATCACTCCGCTCTGACCTGGTGTAAAGTCGGACCATGGCATGGACCAGAAAAGGGAGCCCAGCACACAGCCACACCAGAAGTACAACAGAAGCCATGGAGCCACTGATCATGCAGCCCGGACACACTAGAGGGCCACAACACCCACCGCCACCACCCCCAGGACCACACCTCACCCCCCCAGGTCCCCACCGCCCCCCCAGACCAACACTGAGGCAGCGCAGGCAACGACAGCGACCCCCTGAAAACGCCCCAACCTCACAGACCCAACACCAGAGAATGATATTACACACCACAGGCTCAAAGGTACAACCAACATCCCACATCAGACAAAGCTGCTGGCTGTGCTGCACCTGTTGGCCTCTGGTACCTACCAACTGCCAGAGTCGGAGGAGTTTCACAGCCAGCCCAATCCAAGTTCCTTACATCGGTCGTGGATGACATCATCAGCTTGGCACTCCAGTACCTATACTCCCCCCACCCTGCGCAGGAACAGCTGGAGACCAAGCAAGGCATCTATGCCATAGCTGGCTTGTCGCACATTTTGGGGAGCAATTGACTGCACATGGTGCCCCCGGCGACACTGCACACAATAACCGCAATAGAAAGCACACGCATTCCATCAATGTGAAGGCAATTGCGGTCCCCTGGGAAATCTCCACCAACGTCGACAACAACCACCCAGGTAGTGTGCATGATTCCTACATCTCCCGACAGTCCATCACCACCCAGCGCTACCAGGATGGCACCTAAGGAAATGCACTGCTCGTTGGCAAGTACCAAACAAATAGAACACACACCTCAACGCCACAATCATGCAACACACAACACTGGGAATGCACACGTTACAAAGTCACATACAAAATGCCAAACAACATGCCGGCCCACCAGACACGACAGCACAACTTACTGTGGGAGCCTGGGCCAGCCATGTACATAAGCCATCAATGGCATGGCACCTCAGCCACACAATAGCTGAATGTGGGGAGAGGTGGGAACCAGCATGTGCGAAGGAGGCAACTGACCCATGAATGTGAATATACACAATGCCAAGTGTGGTGTGGATGCGATGGACAGACTCAAGTATGCAGACCACACACATATCCATGGCGACATACACTGCTGGTGTTTGGAGTGTAGTGGACAGTGGACTCAGCCATGTCACCCCAGCCATTGGGGAAGATCGCGGAAATGTAGCTTCTTATGTCCTCCCGTAAGTGGAGTGGGCTGGCCCGACATACGCCAGGCCAGCGTAGGGGTGTGAATAAAAAGCATGTAGCTCTGGGCGTGGTCCTCTTCTGGAATGCCCAACGTCACTGCCAGGGCGGCACCCCTCAGCCCACCACGAGGTTGAACCCGTCGCAGTGAGCGATGTTGCCTGTGATCCTGTGCACCTGCTGCACCCCAGGCCGCTGGTTCCCGAACATGACTTGCCTGCCTCTGCGCAGCCAGGCCTCACTGCTCACCTGCCGACACCGGCCAACACCACCACGTGCCGGTGCAAGTTCCAAGCCCGAGGCCCCCAACCCTGGCAACCTGCTACGACCATCACGTCCTCCGCGAGCAAGGCCCGCAATGTTCCTTTCTCATTGACTTACCCTACCGGCATACACAGCGTACTAGTAGGTCACACATTTGGAACTGAGTCTTGATTACACTATGGCAGAGAACATCATTTATGGTAGATTTTATGTCACTATACCCCCTTTGATGTGGTGCAACCAAGTCTGTGCATAGCATTACAACCACACGTGTCTGTGGGCCCACGCGGACTACTGCCCTATGCCTACGCTGCGCTCGAGTAGGTCACATATTTGGAACTGAGTCTTGATTTAGCAATGGCCGAGTTCATAACATTGTACCGGGAAACATCATTTAGAACGCGGTGTTTATACCGCAGTGCCTTTAGAACGCTGCCATTACAACGCAAGTCGTTACTACGACTTGCGCTGGATGGCGCTGTTAGGCAAGGAATGTTGTAATTTTATATTCCAACACCTTCCCTACTGTTAGGTGGACTGGTGTTGGAATATAAAATTATAAGATTCCAAAATCCGCGCCCTCCAACGCAAGTCGTTGTAACGACTTGCGTTGTAATGCCCGCGTTGTCAAGTACCACGATCTTTTAGATCGCGTTGTACTGACATACATCCCATTGTACCGGCATCATCGCAGACGGCATGCCCTCTTAGCCCTGGTGCCACGAAGTCTGTTCACCGTCATTCATGGACCCTTTCTGTTTGAACTTTGGTGGCGGCTGGGTATATGGACGGGAGGTTGTCATCATCCTCATGTAGTTGATAACTAAATTGTGCTAAATACAAGGCTGCAGCATTCCACTCCTCAATTTGCTGCTTTCAGACGGCTTCTGCCCTCTGCGTCATGCCCTGGAGGACACCCTCCACTGTCCCCCCCAGCCCTCTGCCACATCCACCTTGGACATCTATGAGGACCCGCTCAGTCTGCGTGGCCCTACCTCAGTGCACCGCAAGTCACTGTCCTGTGGCAGGGTGCCTGTGCTGGCCACTGTGCATCCGGGCCACTAACTCTGTGAAGCTCATGTCAGGGACCCTCTCTTCTGAGATATTGGATGGCCTCTGAGACGATGGCCTTGGGTCATCAATGCCATGTGTTTGTGGCCCTGCGCTGTCCGCTGACTCCGAACTCAACTGCGGTCCACCAGGACTCACACATCAAATTGAGTCCTGACCGGCCCGGTCGTCGCATCAACGCAGGAGGCACACGCCACCACCGACGGGACCACCTACAACCCCCAACTGCCAGTGTCGAAACGGTCGTACTGGCAGACTGACGGAGTTGCTCACACCTTTCGTGGATGCCATCTTCTGCCTGATCCCCTGCTCAGCACTCCAGGTGCCACTAACTCAGTGCACCACGAATCATCGCCCATTTCTGTTTTGGTAATGTTCTGTGGAGAGCTCACACAGCAATGTCACCTCAGGCAGTGTGGGAGACCTGGGACGATGATGAGGAAGATGATGCAGATGTGACACCCTCACTGCAGCTGCATCAGGAATGTCCCGAAGGGACACAGTCCTAGACATTTTCTTCACATGAACGTGCTCAGCTCTAGTGCCCCATCCTCAGTGCACTGCACCCACGGACACGTCTGTTTGCTCATTGTGTGACCTCTGTACTTGCTCTGGCTAACTCCATGATGCTCCACAGTTGTCTCTGTAATGCTGGCGTTTTCTGTTTCCGTATTCATAGTGTTCACTGTTGTATTTGTTGCCAGTACCAACAACTCCCTGAAGGCTGGCTTACACTCACCCCACACACATCCAGCACAGGTGTCACTGTACAGGTGACCCTGCCAATAAAGGAGGCCGGGCGCACGTGTCTGTAGCCAGTTCAACAAACTATCTGCGTGTGTCTGTGTGCATGAGGGCCCCGGGCCCTACATCATTACATTGTGCTGTGTACAGCGGACACAAACCATGTCATCGTAGGCAGCGGTTTAGAGCTTGGAGATGTAGCTTATTCGTCAGCCTTCAATACGTCCTAGGGGTGTACTGGGCCATCATACAGAGGACCAGCGTGGGTGTGTAGATGTTAAATCCGGGGCTCTGGGCGTAGTTCAGTACAGGAAATGTGCAAATACATGTGTCTCTGTCGCAGTGTGGGTCTCCTTTGTGAGGTGTAGATGGTCCGTGATGGGACTTCGACACCCGCTATGTGATGTAGTTCGGCTTCCATGAGCTCTGAGCCCACCCACACCTGTTCGGACACCTCCTTTTGACATTCTGACACCTGCGTTGGAATGGGATGTGTGCCTCGGTGAAGTGTTGGGAGCCAGCCGTGGTGGCGGGTGCTTCCTGCTGTGTGGTCTGTGCAGGGGCTGAGGTCTCCTCTGTGTAGCTTGGCTGCCCCGATCCTGGGGGTGGGTTGCATGAGATTTCCATGAGCTGTTGTAGGGCGTCGGTGTCGAAGGTGTGGTGTTCGTCTCCAGCATCACTGATGGGTTGTCTGGTCTGCCCTGCTGGAGGTGTTGTTTGTCCCTCTGCAATTTGAAGGGGAGATGCATCATGACATTGTGTTGGCATTTATGTTGGTGCATTGTTATTGTTGACCTGCAGACTGTGTGCCAATGTACATTGTGACTGTTTGGGCGGTGCTGGCAATTGGAGAGGGGGCAGTGGACATTTGGACTTTGTGACGGATGTGAGGTTGCACATGTACATATGCATCTCACAGTTTCCTGCTCTGTTCAATGTGATTGGCCTGTGTCTGCGCATGAGCGGACCCAGTTGTGTCCCCTGTGTGTGTGCTGCAGTGTGCCACGGGGATCAGGGACATGATCCTTGGTCATTGTGGGTGTGCAGTGTGCTACACTTCGTTGTGCATGTGTGTCATGGTGCCCATCTCTCCCCGTCCCCCCAGTCACCCCAGTCCCTGATCATTACTCTCACCCTGTTGATATTGTGTCAGGTCCTCTTGAGCTGTGACTGTACTCCCACCTCCTTGCTCCGTATCCACACTGATGACTGTGGCCTCTGTTTCCTCCAGCACCTCCTGTGGCGCAGGGCTCCCACCTCCTGTCGCCGTTTCTGCCTTCCTGTTGTCAGCGGGTTTCTGCTTGCTTTTCACAACATGCCAGAGCCTCTTGGCCTCCTCCATTGACCTCCTCGACACTCCGACTGCATTCACGGTAATCCGATTGTGGGTTAGTCGATGGTAGTGTTCTGTCACCTCCGTGATGCTGATCTATTTTTCCTGCGGACTGCACCCCGTCTTCCTCTCCCTCTTCTCCTTGGCCTTCCCCGAGCTTGTTGTTCCTTGCTGGTGGTCTGTGGGGCTCACGTTCACCTATACACTTGGTCAGGGTGCATCCATGTTGCTTCGCACGTGGAATGTTTTTGGTGTGTATTTTTGGTTGCTTTTATAGTGCATTTTCCCGCCAGACGCGTGGGATTTGCAGGCCTGCCCTTGGTTTTCACTACTTTTTGTATTGCGAGTGGCTTCATCGCAAGTTTTTGGGTGTTCGAGTCTCGCATGTTTGAGGCTTTGGGTTCACTTTATCGCAGATATGTGACGCATTGTCAGTGGCCTATCTCATGGTTCCTCCGTGTTGTGAATACTTAGTTAACACAGCGTTATTTTCCAGCGATAGACTGAGCTGTTAGAAGTTGCGTTAAGTTAATTTTGTGATGGTTATCACACGTTCTTGAGAATATCCCCCAATGTTTGTATGTATGTTACTGTCAAAAGTATTTCATTACAATGTAATTCAGACTTGCATACATGCATATATAACAGTTTTCCCAGTGTTCTGTTGCTTTCAAAGTATGCTCTTTTGATGCAACAATGTCCATATGCGCGCTGTGTCTTTGTCGTCATTATTGCTGGTGCTTTGTAGCTCAAGTGTAGTCGTCACTGGTTCTTCATGTAAACTTCGCTCTTTGTTTTTGCTCAATATTGGTTGATGCATTTTGTGTTTTAAAGTTTTGCTGATGCTGCTTTTGCGCTTGTGTCCGGGAGGATTACACATATTGCTTAATTCTGGAAGGACTGCTGCTTTATTAGATATGACAATTTATCAGATATGCTATCTGCTTGACCTCATTTCACACTGTAATGGGGATAATGGTGCATGTAATGCGCTCCCTGTGCTAAAGCGCGGCTGAGAAGGGGCCTTTCCTGTACTTGGGTTTGAAGTAATTACACAGCAGGGCGTTATTTGCCAAAAAAACTGGCGGAACAAATACTGAATTGCCTGGAACCTTCAGGCCCCCAAATTACTTTAGTGAAAGTGTCTTGTTCATCAAATAATTGGTTTATTCAGCTCGCTCAGTGTTATTTACGATGCCTAAAGCATTATTACTAGCAAAATGGCAATGCCTTCCTTTCTGTAAAGCTGAAATGGCGAGGTGTAAGTCTTCCGCTCTGTAATACCTCCCGTAAAGAATAGGGGTGTAGCTGCACCACTCACTAGGAGGCACAGGCGGACAGCATGAACAGTCCAGACTTTGCATCCTTCAAAGGAGGAAAAAAATGTCATCTCAGTAGTTGTCTTTAAAATGAATCATCTCATCTGATGCTTCACGTGCCGTTTCCCAGATAGGAGCCTTTCCTACTGGCCTCACATCCATCTTGTTAATGCCTCAGTCCCCATCGATGACCTGTTTCAGTCGAGATAATTAAGTAATTCAAAGTAATGTCACCAGACTGAATGCCCGCTCCCATAAATCACAATTTATCCTGTGTAACCTCTCCTTGCAATCTCACAATATCTAACTTCTTCCACACTATATACTTACCTATTTTCCTCTTGCATGAGCTCACTCTAACTATAACACTTAACTACTATTTACTTAGTTCATCATTAGAAGCTGGGGATATGTTTATGTTCCCACGGAGAATAAGACTGACCTAATAGCCAACAAATTAACAACAATAATGAATAATCACTGAACCAACCAGTAACTTTCAGTTACGGAGTAGCGTGCTACCAGTCATGAAGTGCTTGCAGGTCTCATCCAGGGTAGAACACGTTATATAAATGCAATTACAATACAATACAAATATAATACATATCCACAAGGAGACCAATTACCGGAAACTTACTTTAGTGATCTTCTTGAGGCCAAGGCTAATAATACCATTGAGAGAGCGTCATGTTATTTGAAATTTGTAGGGGTGTACCATAATCCCGAGTAGTCAGCACCCACATATTTAGAGGGCTTACTAATGTAGTTTATGGTTTAAGTGTTTTTATTGAGTTTAAACACACAAAAGCCTCCTTGCACATTTAGTTATCGTCAATCAAAATCTAGGCAGTACAACCGACCAAAGCCCCATGGAGGCTGAAGCCCAGCCTATAAAATCACGTACATGGAATACTAATGTAGGAATAAGAAAAAAGAAACAGGGAAAAAAAAAACCTCCTCCCCAGGCATCCCCCCCTCCCCACGTCCAGTGCCCTGTGTCTCTCACTAATCCCCTTTCTCTCCTCCCAAACTACGCCAAGCCCCCGGTGACTACCCGACAGTCCGCATTTAGTCTTATCCTTCCCCGGTTTAGCGATCACTGCTATTGAGGCTCCTTAGAGGTCAGTCGGTATCGCTTCCAGTTCAACAAATGAATTAAACAGCTGGGTAAGAAGCGGGGCAAGCACCGCGCAAAACGTCTTATAAAAAATAGCGGGGAAGCAGTCCGGTCCTGGGGCTTTCGCTAACTTAAGGCGGGATATGGCGGCTATGACCTCCTCCGTTTAGATATTCCTGTCAAGGTGTTCGGCATGAGCCACCTTCAGAGAGGACAGGGAAACTGAGTCCAGAAAGGCAGCTCCTTCGGAGCTATTGGACGTGCCTTCAGTGTAGAGGGAAGCATAGAAGTCACAGAACGTTTCCGCTATGTCCGAGTCTTCCGATTTGCTGGTCCCATCCGATCTGACAATCTCTCTGACCCCTTGGTGCTGACGAACATCCAGTAACCTGTTAGCCAACAGCCACCCGTACCTATCTCTCCCGGTATAATAAGCGTGCCTCAGTCTTAGAGCTGACAACTCTGCTCTGTCTTGGTCAAGTGCCATTAATTGGTGGTGCATAATCTTAAGCTGTCGCCACACCCTCGAAGCGCCCGTCCTCTGGTGCATCTGCTCTAATTCACGGACGCGTTGTGTGAGCTCATCGCGCTTATGCTGGTGCTCTCTATTGTCAGCATTCGAAAGCGCAATGAATTTCCCCCTAACTACGGCCTTCAGCGCAGCCCATTGGATTGCAAGGGAGGTATCCGAGTTCGCATTATGGGAGAGGTAGTCAGTGATAGTGCCCTGTATGTGCTTAACAATGTCAGCCCTGTGCAAGAGAGTGTCACAGAGGCGCCATACCCTGGAGGGGTGTGATGTGGACGGAAAGGTGAGAAAAAGAAGCCACCCTCATCTCAACAGTGGTCGCGCGCGCACCGGTTCAGAACCCAGCAGGTGATCTAGCCTCGCGTAGGTCTTGTGTGCATTAGAGTAATTAGAGTACTCCCTATCTAAGGGGTGAAAACTACGTCAAAGGTCATGTAGGCCCAAGTCGCGCAATCTCCCAAGTGCCTCTGCAGAAATCGCCCCTACCTGGTGTGTGTGCTGACTGGATCTATCCAAAAGGTTGTCGAACAATAGGTTTAGGTCGCCCGCCAAGATGATATTTCGGTCTGACGTGGCTGTGGCCTCTGTAAGCGCGGAGTGTAGGAACTTCTCCTGGCCTCCATTTGGGGCGTATAAAGAGCCAACAGTGAATGTCAGGCCGCCCAGGGCGAAGCGATAGGTCAACAGCCTTCCCCTAATCTCAGCACCTTTATGTAGTACATCCGCTTTAAACCGCTGCGCTACCAAAATTGCTACCCCAGCCATCTTAGTAGAACATGAGGAGAAGAATTGAGTGGGAAATCTACGAGATCGGAGCCTGTGACAGTCGCGCGCCAGCAAATGGGTCTCCTGGAGTAAGCATATATCTGCTTGTGCGTTCTCTAAGCACTTCACCGGATTATTAGGACCCCTCACATTGAGGGTTAAAATCCTAAGGGTAGTATCAGGCATGACCAATAGCCAACAGGGTCAGGCTTACACTCGAAGGGCTATGTGTGGCATTGCTAGCGCAGTGGGCCGCTAGGGAAGATAGGGCAACTCGGACATGCGGAACTACACTAGTGCTAGGAAAAATTCGGACATGGAGCACTGGATGCCCCCCCCTCAGCCCCCCCAACAATTCCCAAGCTACAAAACATATTGAGGAAACAAAATAGTACAGAAACACACAGTCCATCAACCATGGTTGATGAGTGAAGGGATATCGGGGTAAGTTACCAATAGGAAAGTCCTCTCCCTCCCGCCAACGACCTAGACCGTAAGAAATCATACCATTAGCTTGCTACAGTGTCCGAAGTCAGCCAGGCTGGGTGTTGGGGGAATCTGCAGAAATTGCTTACAGAGCCGACTTTCTACCCTCCATAACTTCAGCAGCGCGGGGCGTCCTGAACGACGCCTGCCGCCCTGTAGACGCCATCGGGGCCTGGAATCCTCGGCCTCTTCTTTGGAATCTTCCTCTTCACCCTCCGATTCCGGCAGTTTCACACCCAGCAGCCTGCTGGCCTCCGTCAATGATCGCAGCTGGTACAGTTTATTATCCATGCGAAACACCAGCCTGAACGGGTGGCCCCAGCTATAGGTGATGTTGCGCTGCTGCAAGTGTGCAGTTATAGACTTGAAGGTCCTCCTCTTCTGTAAGGTGATGGCGGATAAGTCCTGATAGAGGACTGGGGATTGTCCTTGAAACTGCAGAGGGTGCATTTGTCGCGCTTTTTGGAGGATAGCCTCTTTGGTGCGATAGTCTTGGATACAGACTTATATGTCCAGCGGTGGGGCCGTCGGGGCCCTCGGGGGACCCACTCTGTGCTCTCGGTTCACTTGCAGCTCTGTCTCCAATGGTTGACCCAGGATGTGATTGAAGAGCTCCCTGGAGTAGGAAAATAGATCCTTCGAGTCCTCGCCCATCTTCACCCCTCTCATGTGTATATTATGGCGTCGGGACCCGTTTTCCAGGATTCGGAGTATCTCCTGCTGCAAAGCTGCTATTTCCGTGTCCCTTCCATCGCTCTTACCCTCCAAGTAAGCGAGCCTCTCACCAATGCCATCCATCTCGCGGCGGACCTCACAAATCTCCGATGTGAACTTTTGCTTGAGGGTATGGATATCTTCCCGGAGAGCGGCGAACTTGGACTCAAGGAACGCCTTGGTAATGGGTTCAGCTCCATCTTCCTTGCTTGGCCTTGGACCCGAGGATCCATCCGCTGTGGTGGAGGTCATTGAATTCGTCTGTGCCCTGACAAAAAAGTCTTTGATGGTCTTCTCCTTCCTGTTTCTGGAGGAGGACATAGCACTCCCCGGATAAGCGCAAGCAATGCACGGAAGGTCCCTCCCTGTCTCTGCTATCAGCCCCCCTTCAGCAGTTGGTAACGAGTTTCTACCCCCGGACCCACAGGGAAGGCAGTACTCTGGGCTGTTCTAGAAGACGTGTGAGGGGCGCTGCATCTGCCCGGACCTCTAGTTGTTGCAACCCAGCCAGATCTGGCATGCCCAGCCCCACCACTGCCCAGCGCCCCTCAGCTATCCGTCTCTCCTTACACCCTCCACCGGCCAGCAGGCCCAGCAGTCAGCCCAGACGTGGGTTTGGCACAAACAAGCGTTCCGGGCCTCCCACACTTCGGCACTCCAACTGGACAGTCTATGTCACTCTGGCCACTCGGTTACTTCCCGGGAGCCGCGGCTCCGGGCCCTCCACTCACAGACAGCGCCTCCAGGGTCCACGCTGATGTCCGCCGCACTCCAGGGTCGACGAGTCTCTCCCAAGATGGCGGCTTCGCTTCCCCTACTCAACGCCACAGCAGGGCACCGTCACCCACAGGGCGCCAGGCCTCGGTAGATTGGGCTGGTCTAGGGGCTGGGCTCTAGCGCCAACCCCCACATATGTTCAAAGATGTGGCGCAGGCCTTCTCACTCCACGGGCTAGTGCAGTGCCCCGGGTCTTTCACACAATGTCAGCCGCCTCTCCTGTCTGACCCCGCTGCCTGGCACACCCGCCTCTGGTGCTCCCCAAGTGCTGCGGGAGCTGCTGCCGTTCCCTCCACCAGCCAGGCGTCTGACCCCTGTCGGCGGGCCTCAGGGGGGAACGGGCCGGTAGGGACGTGCAAAATATACCTCGGACTCACCGCAGGCCTTGATCACCTCCCGGCGCATTCGGCAGCAGTCGGCAGTCCGATAGTTCCATATGCCACAGTCCATGTCCATGTCTCTGAGGACTTCCAGACCTGTCTGCTTCTGATGCGCTGTCGAGTTTCGCCCCCGCTGACCCCATAGGGCATCCCACGCTCGTGGGCCTGGCAGTCTCGGCTTGCAGAGCCCTCTCGATCAGCGATCTGCCTGTGCCCACCTCCGTTCTACCCGCCGCGGGGGAGGCCACTCCGCTGTCGCCACCCATGGTTCTCTGGGTAGCGCTCTCCGTACGCCACGTGGAAGGCCCATGCTCGCTCACCTCCAGGTCCGCAGCAGTATGGCGTTCTCAGCTCCGGTTCCCTGCTCTACTCCGCACCACCACTCTGAGGGGGAACTGTCAGTTTGCCGCCGCCGGGACCTCTGTCTTGCCGGACGTAGTTCCGACGCCACCTGTCATCCCAGCAGGACCATATATCCGGGGACGCGGGCCTCACGTGCCCCCGGATATATGCCCAACCAGTCTCCGGCCTCTCCTCTGCACCGGGCTCCGGAAGCTCCAACCGCTGCCGATCAGGTGATAAAACACCCCCTTAATGGCTGCCACCGCCTCCGGGTGCAGCTCCGTGCTGTTGGACCTGCTCCACCAGGCAGAGACTGGGCCGACTATTGCAAAAACGGCCCGTAAGCCAGTGCTTATTCAACCCATCGGAGCAGCACGTCTGCTCACGCCGCCAATGGCCACGCCCCTACTAATGTAGTTTAGACTTATAACGTTAGGCTGAGAATCAGCACAATATATATGTGGATGTGTTTATTAACCAGAGACTAATGTAGAGTTTTAATCAAAATGTCGTGTTGCCTAATACAAATATGTAATCACCTGTGAAATGTTGTATCACTAATGAAATGCTTTTGAAATACATGTTTATTAATGAGTGAATTAACGTAGGCTTTAGAATGAAAGCTAAAGCTCACATTGAAAGTAGAATTAACGTGTTCAGGTAGTAAAATGTAATGTCATGTCGTGTTAGAAATGCATTTGAAAGTGCAAGGGCCTGAGCTATGCCGTAGCTAGTAGAAGCCTAACTGTATTTTCTTTTGTTATCATTAGTCGAGAAGGAATGATTTTTTTCTTAGGGTAAGAAGCTGCCCTCAGCAAAATATGAAATTGTAACTTCGAATGTTTGTAGAGATTTCAGGTGCAAGGCCACAAGGCTCGTTAGGTAGAAGGGTACATTGTTTAGGAGTTAGGAAAGTAGGCGCGAGAGCAGAGGAGCTGCCAAAGAATTTGGGAGTGCAACATTTAGCGAGGAAGGTGCCTGGGACCCAAGGGCACACCAACGGACACTGGATCAAAAGGTGCCATACTGGAAAAATCAGAAGATCTTCACCTGCCAGAGAGGTGTACCTCTGGGCGTGTCGATTGTTTTTGGGATTTTGTATTAGGGACAGCACCCGAGGGTGGAGAGCAGATCTTAGTCAGGGAACGGACAGAGCAGGATGCAGAAAGCTGTAGAGAGAGAGTCTTCGGGAACTTAGGGCAGAGTGGGGTGTAAGAAGGAGCATCTTAGAACGAGCTCGACAGTTAGACTATTTGCCTGAAGAAAGTGAATGTACTTCTTTGGAAGTCTTCACTGCTGACACCTTTACTCTTGTGTGATGCAAATATTATGTAGGGATGTCACCTTAGAGTAGAGTAGGGGCAGAATAACCGTTTCCTTTCCTTTTTGTAAATGCAGTCCAAACTTTAAGCTGGGACTGTTCTTGGTTGCCTAATGTTACTCTAATTGACTTTGCTTTTTATTCTGAGTCGTTTAAGAATTTTGCGTAGGATTATGTTTGTATTAGTGTCAGTTTACTTCCTGAATCTTTTGCTGAGATGTTTGTATGTCCAACTATTTTTGGCTTTGTAATAAATCTTTGAAATTTCAGTTTGTAGTCAGTGGTCCTTTGAGTTCAATTGGATTTGTTGGGAAGATGTTTAAAGTCGGCATTGCGAAATCTATCTTTTTATTTCTAGAACAGTGAAAAAGTTCTAGTCGACCTGGTTTGGGATTCTAGAGATGGGTAAGAAAATCTAGAAAAAAATCCCAGCTTCCCCAGTTGGTAGCAGAGTAGGATGGTTCCCTTTCTAGAGTAGGGAAAGATCTGTTCTAGATTAGGATAAGAGTCTCCCAAGGCCCATAGAAATTAAAGGATGATTGCCCAGTGGATTTTTGGCGGAAGACAGCGCTCCATGGAAACTGACTGAGAGTGACGGTGCGGCAAAAAGCAGCAGTTCGTAGGAGAGTGAGTATGAATAGGGTTATATGTTATATGTTGTTAGATTGCGGTGTTTATATGTTGTGTTGTGTTGTAATGTCTTGCAGAGTTGGAATGCCTGTTGTATGAAAGGAGATCAGGCTGTGAGCGCGCGCAGTCAGGAAAATCTTAGGCTCAAGGACTAGCTTAAGTGGTTCGGGTGTATCAAACACCCATTGTAATTGTCGATCATTGAAGAGGCCCCACCCGAGGATACTCCGGCTTATTACATGGCTACAAATGTTGGGTTGCACACTATATTGTGGCTCGAGAATTGGGCTAAGATGACAGATGGAAATGAGGAGATGACTTTTCCTAGATATGGAACTTTTAGAGTGGAAGTGTTGTATCAGTTGAAAGTGATTATAGTTTCTTTGCGGCCTTTACCTAGGCCGACACAGTTTGAGGCATTGAATGCATGGATCAGGGCGGCGCACGAAAGAATCAGGGACAGGCGACAGGAAAGAGTGAAGAGGTCAGTTAGGGCAGTCCAAGATGCGAGTGGGATGCATTGGAAAAGAGAAGGAGAATACAGACGATCGAAGGAGATAGGTTGTATCCACTGTTGGTTAAAACAGGGGACACACAGAAAAAGAGCACAGAGGACGACGACAGTGATACGGATTATAGCTTGATAGAAAGGCTGTTATCTGAGCGACCACCCCCATACAACCCAGAGTAAGGTGAAGAGAAGTCAGCCCCGGTAGAGGAAGTGAGGATACCACAAGTTCCTCCTAGAACTGAGGTAGTGGGAAAGCTCTCAACAGGAAAAGGACAGAATGTAGAAAGTGTCGGTTTTCAGACGTTGCCGGATGCTCTCACAGTGCCAGTCACTATTGGTCCTATAGTGTCAGTGTATAATCCAGAGCAGATTCAAAGTGGAGGTCCATCGCGGATGGGTATGGAAGGGAGCATAATTAGTGAAAGAAATAGTGTGGTAGATGGGGTGGGTCAAATGCCAAGGCCTCCAGAATGGAGTACCCCATTGCCAGCGACAGCAGACTCGTCAAGAGGTCCGATGGATTTAAGGGGCCCGAGACCAGAATCTATAGGGGAGTTGAGGCCGGACTTGAGAACATGGGAGACAATTGAAGGGGCTCAGAGTGACTGGCCAAGGGAGGACTGGGACAAGGGGAGCGTTGATAATAGAACACCCTGCAGAGACGTATCTGAAGTGAACAGGTGCAGAGAACAGGACAGTGCTTGTGAAGAAAGGAGTAGTGGCTCTAGTCGAGGTACTTTGAATGCGGCAATAAGGGCAAAAAGAATTGATGTCATGCGATTAAAAGCAGAAGTAGATGAAATTGTTGAAGGAAATTTGCCTCTAGAGAGGATTGAGCTCTATGAACCAGATGAGTTGTTGTTTGTGGCGAAGGATGACTCGGAAAGCTAGGTCGACTCATGAGAAACTAACTGAGTTAACAGACAAATATGATGTGGACTTGTCCAAAACAAAAATGCTGCAGGGTAATCACAGATTGCAATATACTGACCAAGATCTAGAAGAGAAAAGGGTGATCGGGCTGAAGACTCACATTCGAGAACTAGTTATAGGGATATGAGCTTGGAGTAGACTTGACAAATGGGAAGAAAGGTGGTCAAAGAAAAAGAGTGTTAGAAGGAGTACTATTGAGACGACCCTTAAGAGGAGGAATGGCAGGAATTGAAGCATACCCTTTACGGGAGGTGGCCAATGGAGGGTATGTGCATGTGCCCTGGAGTCGGGGAGATTTGGCTGCCTTTACGAATGATTTCCCAAAGCTGTGAGAGAGCCCAGTTGAATGGTACAAGCAGGTAGAGAGGTTTGTTAAGATCTCGGAGGTGCTGTGGATTGTTCTGAACACCTTATTTGACATTGTGGTTCCAGGAGACTTGTGGGTAGAATGCAAGGTCGCTGTTGAATGGCCCACTGTGGAGCCCGAGAGGGAGGCTGCCACAAAAGGACCATCACCTCTTGTGATGAAAAATTACGAGCAAGTGATCACGTGGTTGAAATCCAAGGTACCACCACAGGATATCGACTGGGTTAAGATAGATCGGACAGTACAGGAGCCTAAAGAGACAGTGCATGAGTATTATGAACGACTGTTACAGGTCTTCAAGCAGTATAATGGGTTGAATGTGATGGATCCTAGGGACATGGGACAGTTTGTTTCAAAGTTTGTTCTAGGGTTGAGGCCTGATATCTATCTCATTATCCAGCAACATTTAATTTGTTGGCAGAACAAACCGCTGGATGAAATTTTGAGGTATGCTAGATACTGTAGTGATGAAATAGACTCGAAACATAAAAAGCTCAAGGACAAGCTGATGCTTATCCAGATGCAATCTGTTGACAAGGGAGGTCAGGTTCAATCAGGGGGAGGTACCTTGGGGAGAAAACAGAACAGTCAGAAGAAGGGAAATGGGGACGACTCCAAGCCAAGGGTAGATGTAGAGACGTTGAAATAGACTACTGAGTGCCACCAGTGTCATCAGATTGGTCACTAGAGACACAAGAGTCCCGATAATCCTGCAAATCAGGAGCAGCAGGAGGAGGAAATGGCTCAGGAACAGGTACCTCAGGTGACGGTGACGTCAGTAGCAAAGACTAAGTTGATAAAAGGGGGGACTTCGGCTCCTTGAGTACAGGTTCCCCAGCCACCAAAAATATCAACAGGAACTCGGACTGTCCGGCATATGCCTCTCTTTGAGGAGAGTGATGATTGTTACTTGGACCTGTTGGCCTCACGGTGCATGAGAGAGGAGGAAGACTGCACTCTTGGGGCGGTTCTGGAGGTAGACCAGAGGGGAGCGTTTGTGGAAGCTGATAATGATGGTCACCCTACCACCATTTTGGTTGATACTGGTGCTACCCGTTCTACTGTGAGATCTGCAGTAGTCCCCAACATACCCCTCTCGGGACAGACAATCCAAGTGATAGGTGTTGCAAATAGGAAACTGACAGACCCTGTGACAGAACTGATTCCTGTAAAGATAGGAACATTCAGGGATCGACATCAATTTGTGGTGTGTGATTCAAGTCCTATTTGTTTGCTAGGGAGGGATCTCCTGTGCAAACTTAATTGCACCATCTATTGCACCCCTAAGGGAGGGGAATTGCAGACTAATGACGATGATGCTACCTTTAAGGTCGTGAATCAGCATGTGTGCATAGAAATGTATCCTGCTTTGACAGTGGAAGAGTTCCTTTTGATTTGAGAGACTCAGTTTCACAGGTGGTGTGGGACTTTACTGGAGAAGACATAGGATTGATTAAGGGTGTTGAGCCAGCTAAGATTCAGGTCAAGGAGAATGTTGATTTCCCCCCGAACACCCAAGTACAATTTGACCCCAGAAACGATTGCAGGGATAAAGCCTGTGATTGAGTCTATGATTAAACAGGAAATACTGAAGGAGATATTGGGGAGTCCATGTAACTCGCCAATCATGGGATTGCAGAAACCGAGTGGGAAGTTCAGGATTGTACAGGACCTGTGCCGTGATCAACATAGTTGTTCCCTGTTGTCCAGTGGTACTGAATCCATCTGTAATCTTATTGTGGAAAAGTAAATTTTGCCATGTTCTGTGTCCCTACGCTTCATCCATCATATGTTATGTGTGCATGACCAATATGCATATGTTATTCCCCATGTCCGATTAATGACGCAATTACAGTTGTGTCCACCTCTAGTATGCCAGTTTCCAGTTCTCGTGAATACTACGAATATCAGGCCTATGTAAAGCTACGTTGCCACGTTTCTCAGTGTGCACGTTATTCCATTGTAAAGTCCCCGTTTCTAGGCCTCAAAAGGGCCTGGACATCAGATTCAGCTCCCGTCTCCTGAAGCCTCGTTAAGGAGCGATACAGCCCCCACCTGTATCCTCGACCTTTCACTTGCTTCCTGCCTCGCAGTGCCCGGTGCAGCTTGGCTCTGCCTCTGAGTCTGCCAAGAGTATGTTATGATTCCAGCTATCAGTTCAGTCCTCCTTCTCTGCATTCCTAAGCTACTGAACTGCATCAATAGTTTCCGTCATTGTCTAGCCTTCTCGTCTCCACGTTAGAGAAATACTGTATTTAATGGTCATTTAATATTCTTCATCACGCACTACATGTAGAATAATGCATGGTCCAGTCTTAGAGTCAAGTTAGCTTTTCCCCTCATGACTTCTAGTTTATATCAACATGTTCCCTAAACATCAGATACTAGATAGGGTTTAGGTACATGTCGCTCCGACCCTCCAGACTCTAGTCTCTGCTCCTAGCACAGAGTTCATAGCCCCCAGCTTCTCCTAGTGATACGTCATTGCCAGTTTACGCGCACCACCAGGTTAGAGGTCCCGGCTCCTTAGGTAGCCCCCTCCAATGTTTCCGCCCCATTCATGACATATTCTGTTACGTCTGCACCACATGTCTATGTATACGCCCAGTTACACCTACTTTTACTGTTATCTCTCGCGACTGCTACGCGTCACACCTTCTGCTCCACCCACTGCTACGCCTACTGCAATGTAATGCTATGTGTTCGCGCTATGTATATATGCCCGTGTATTGTTATTAAAAGTTAGCGCGCTCATCCCAGACCCAGCCCCGGCAGCTGCCGGGCCACTCTAGCCCTGCCATTCTGTTCCTATGCAGGTTGTCCTGATCCTGTCCTTATGCTGTAATAAACCTGCAGAAACTCCTACTACCTCCAATCTTGACTCTTATTTATTGAGCTATCTGTTATGATATATGCCTAGTCAAAAATAGGGTATTATTTATTTATTTACCACATAATGGCGCCCGAACAGGGACTTGCCCTTTCCCCACGCGTCGGTGAAGCCACGCCGACCCCCTGACCCTCTGCAGTCGTGACGGAACCATACTGGCCAAGTGCAGATATTTCTGCTTCAAGTATCCCTCAGGCCCACGGAGGAGACGGAGGAGGCGGTCCAGCATCCAAACGAGACGGTGGAGGAACGCGGCGAGTCCCGACCAGAGCCCAAGCCGAGAGTCCAAGGTCCGAGGTATCTGGAGGCCCACCCGTAACTGAAGTCCGAAGTCCGAAGTTCGTCGCCATCAGTCCAGTCCAGTCCGAGGCTTTCCGTTCCGTGCTGCCCGGTGAGTACCATTGCTGGGGTAGTATCTAGACAGGACCAATCTAAATTGACTCCTGGTCCGTGGGTTGGTGGTACCCAGACTCACAAACGAAGTGTTCACCTAGGTGGATACGGGTCTTGATGCGTCCCTTTATGGGACCGGTATGTTCCGTACTGTTACAGCAGTGCATCCAGTAACTCTAGTCTGTTCCGTTCTCGAGAAAATTCTTGTATTTCTGTTCTCAGTATTCCAGGTAATATTCTGTTCGAACTGTTATGTTATGATATTGTTTAATGTATTTTCAATGTCGTGGTATGCCTGAATTGTTTTCCCAATTGTTATTGTTCTTTGTGTATTGTATTGTGTTCCGATTCAAGTTTACAATGCCGCTCTTTTCCAAGTTACGTCAGTTAAAAACTAGAAAGGGTTTATTAGAAGAAGCAGTTCCTGTTCCGCCGAGGGACAGTCCAGGTCATTTTATGTATCAGAAACATGGCATAAGTGCCATATTGTATCTAGATTTATGGGTAGAGTATACCAAACAGTTAGAAGAAAAGTATAGATGGCCTGTATCGGGTACATGGGATGCCGAATGTATCATGCGAGTAGAAGAAGCATTATGGAAAAAGAAAGCCAGACAGTCACAGAAAGATGCCATCGAGTTATGGCGTAAAGAAGCGCATAGAAGAACCGAAAAGGAAGTCAGAAAGTCAGAGTTAAGTAGAGAATCCCAAGAACGAGCCCAAGAAAGAGAATTAATCGAGATAGGTGAACAAGTCAAAGCCGAACAGTCAGACAGACAGAGGCATGCCCTTATTAAGGGTATGTATCCTCTCCTTGCCGAGGGCTCGCCAAAAGCGACCCCAGAGGCATCCAGTAATTTCCCGCCACCATTAGTTCCGACCAAGCTACGTCACAAACAGACCGCAGCTGATATTTTTATTTCATCCTATTTGGACGACACAGTCCCAGAATATGCAAATCCTGTTCGCGCTCCGCCAGTCCCTGTAAATCAGGCACTTCCCGCTCTTCCAGACTCCGGAGTACCTGCTACGGTACCCCCGGTCCAGCCAGCATTTCAACTTCCCGTTCCGCCACGAAGAATGTCAGTTGATGATTCTAGTTTAGGGGCCGCAGGAGGAGGTCCTCCTCAAACCCCGCCGCCACACAAGCGTTTAACGTTAGCCGAATTACATGCACAAGCGTCACAGCGTACGCCTAGACATCAGACGGTAGCAGAAATAAGAAAATCCCTTGCCGAATGTGTCTATGATCCAGTCCCAGGCGAGGATAATATGGTTTTATATTCGTTCCGCGTAAGAAAGGTGGCCGAGTATCTAGTCACCTTACCGAATATGAAAGAAGATCTAGACAGAATATATCGTTTCATCCGTACAGGGGATGATCCAGAAAGTATTCACGAAGCCATGTCTCAAAGGAAAGCCGAGATCCAGCTCATGATATTAAAGTTTCTGATTAATTGTCTAATAAGAGAACAAGATTACCCGTCTAAAGATTCTGCCGAAATGAGAATCCTGACAAGGTGGAGTGATAATATAGCCGAGGGTAAGCACAAGACCGTCGGTGCCATGGAAAGTATGTACAAGAAAATCCGTAAAGAAATAATAAAGATACACGAACAGCGTAAAGCAGCCCAAGTAAGCGAGAAAGAAAGTATCTCCGATCCTGAAGAGGAAGACGACGAGAATACCGCCAGAATAGCGTATGTAGGAAAATCTAGATTTCCAGATCGCCATTTACGTCTAGAACCCAAGTCTATTTTCCATCATTCAGTACCAGAACAAGGTTCCCTAGAACAAGTATTTCAAGCTACCGATCACATTCTGAGATCACGAATCGGTTACAGTGAATTAAGTACTATACATGAACAAGAACTAGTTCGATCAGCAGTCCGATGGATTACTGATTCTACCACTTTTCCAGACGAAATAGTGGCACAAATGTTTCTGAAATTGCCCCCAGCCGAGCAGCGACTGGTGGGTATGTATATGATCCAGCACCTCATTACTCTGTATGAGGGTCAGCACTCTGATCCAGGTCCGTTACATGATATCCTGAACGAGTTACTCCAGTACAAATGGAGAGGTCTAGGTACCGATTTAATTAGTGTCATTCTAGAACAGCGTCACAAATATAGAACGTTCTTGAACCCGCATTTTGTTCATGTCTCACCCCCAGAAAGTAAACCATTCTACATAGACAGACAGAATCCGTTACGAGAAGTCCACCCAGTTAAAGGAACGGGTGGCGAAATGCAACGAGTGTTTGTATACACTCCGATTACAAAGATGGAACTCCTTGAAATGAAGAAATTAATTCCCTGTCATGACAAAGATCCAGCAGGGTTCCATCGAGAATTAAAAGACATGCTCCGTATGGGAGAATACACATACCCAGATATCATTAAAATGTTAAAAGTTCTGCTACCCGCAGGGGTGTATGAAAAGCTAAAGGAAAAAGAATGGGAGGTGGGAGAGAAAAAGATCGATTGGACAGCTCTAGAAGCTGAAGACAAGGCACGAGTACCAGGTACCGGTCTTGGAGATAAATGTAAAGAATTACCAGAATTATTAATTCAAGTTTTACCCAGATTATTAACAACGAGAAAAGAAGACTGGGATGCAATCTCAGCCTGTAAACAGAAACAAGATGAAGATATTAGTGATTTTTATTCTAGGTTTGAAAAATGTTTCAGTATTAACAGTGGCCTCAAGACAAGTAGTGAGTCATACCCTCACCTTTTCGTTACTAAATTAGTCGAGAATTCAAGTCCACAAATTAAAAATCGAGTTTTGAAAGTCGAAAGCACCTGGCAAGCAAATACTCCGTCCCAGATGTTCCAGATGCTCCAGTACCACCAGAATAGAATCAGGGAAGAGCAAGAACACGAGAGAAAACGTATGAAAGATACGAAAATGAAAGTGCTAGTTGCACAATCTGTTCCTCAAGACAGTCAGAAGAGGGGTCCGAATCAAGCCAGTCATCCTGCAGCTCCCGTTAAAGGGAACTGCAATTATTGTAAACAGCCAGGTCATTTTATAAATGAGTGTGCAGTTCTGAAACACAACATAGCTACTGGTAAGACTAAAGAAAGACCACGTCCGCCTAGACAAGAACAAGTTTCACAGACTCCTCAGTCACAGAATACACAACAGACAGTTACAGTACCGCAGCCTATCGCTGCAACACAGCATGTCACATCACAGATGTACCAGTATGCGCAGTCTGAGTATCCAGAGTACCAGCCATATTCATGAAACAGCCTAGAGAGGGAGGTAGGCTTGCCTCTCATCGAGATACCTGTAGATCAAGAAGGTCCCTATGTTCACAGTCAAGTATTAGGGAAAGACAGAAAGTTTCTGATTGATACAGGGGCAAGTAGGACCACAATTAGTCATGCCGAAGTTCCAGGGGCTCCGCTCTCAGGCTCAAGAAATGTTTCCCTTGGATTTTCAGGAAAACCTATCGTTAACGAGATATCTAAGCCAGTCACTCTAGAAGTAGGTCCATTGTCCCGCACTACTGATCTGTTACTTACTAAGTCATGTCCAGAAAATCTATTAGGCATTAAAACACTGAAAGAGTTAGGTGCAGTCATATGCTGTTCCCCAGAGGGAATACGACTGTTCCTACGTGACTTTAAGGGTCACTATGTATTACGAGATTTTGATTCAAGACTGTCTAATGTTCCGCAGCATTTATGGGCGCAAGGTCCAACTGATGTAGGTTACATGCAAATCACACCCCATCGTGTGACTCTCAAACCAGGTGTAGTGTTACCACGAATCAGGCAGTATAGATTGCCACCCGAGGCTGTAGCAGCCTTATCCAAAATTATAGACGAGCTCATCGCTCAAGGAGTAGTTGTAGAAACTGACTCCAATGTATGTAATTCTCCGATCATTCCAGTCATGAAACGCACTGATCCAAATGCACCCCCAGTATATCGATTAGTGATTGATCTACGAGAGCTTAATAAATGTATTATTCCACAGTACCCAGTTGTCCCAGATATCTCTTCCCTGTTGACAGCCATTGATTCCGAAGCCACGTTCTTCACTGTCATAGACCTCAAGAATGCATTTTTTAGTGTTCCCATTCATCCAGACAGCCAGTTTCTTTTCGGATTTTGTTTAAATGGAAGGAGCTATATGTTCACACGCGCTCCTCAAGGTTTCACAGAAAGCCCTAGTATTTACAGTCAAGCACTCAAGAGACAACTAGATAATATTCACATGCCAACTGACACTGCCCTGCTCCAGTATGTCGATGATCTACTGATCACAGCCCGTTCTGAACGTGATTGCGAGCGAGCATCCCTTACAGTTTTGTATTTTCTAGCCGAGATGGGGCACAAGGTGTCCCCTTCGAAGCTTCAATTCTGTGTCCAGCAAGTGGTCTACTTAGGACACTTGCTGTCCAAGAGGGGTAGGCAGTTGACACCCGACCGTATCCAGTTGATAGCGAGTCTTCCCCAGCCCAGAACCCAGAAGGAGGTACGTGCCTTTATCGGCCTTACTTCTTATTGCAGACAATGGATTCCCCAGTATGCATTTCTAGCCAAGCCACTGATACAGTTAACGACACAGGAGGCAGCCGTATCGACTGTCCTCCCTTGGACATCTGAACATACACTTAGTTTCAATGAGTTAAAGACAGCTTTATGCCAAGCTCCAGTTCTAGCTACACCGAACTACAGTAAGCCTTTTACACTTTTCGTCACAGAACGTGAAGGTACAGCATTATCTGTTCTCACACAAGATCAAGCAGGTCAATACAAGCCCTGTGCTTATTTTTCGAGCACATTAGATCCAGTCGCCCAGGCGTTGCCTGCGTGCCTCAAGTCAGTTGCAGCCACAGCACTAGCTATCAGACAAAGTGATTCCATAGTTTTAGGACACTCCCTGACAGTACAAGTTCCACACTCCGTAGAAGTTCTTTTAAACCGAACACAAACACAGCACTTGACAATTGCACGTTTAACAGGTTATGAATTGACACTGTTTCAGCCACACATAGAAATTAGACGCTGCAATATCCTGAATCCTGCTACACTGTTACCATCAGTTAATTCAAATCCTGACACACATGACTGCGTGGAAGTAGTTAACATTACGACAAAGCCAAGACAAGACCTGACAGACATTCCGTTACCAGATCCTGACCTGACACTCTATGTGGATGGTTCATGTATGAGAACTAGTACAGGAGAACTAGTCGCCGCATATGCAGTGACTACTGACACTGAAGTTATTGAAACACACCGTATTGATACCCTGTCCGCTCAAGCAGCAGAGCTAGTTGCTCTGACACAAGCCTGTATACACGCCAAGAACCTGAAAGTTAATGTTTACACAGATTCACGTTACGCATTTGGAGTTGTACACGACTTCGGAGTGCTCTGGCAGGAGAGAGGTTTCATGACTTCTCATGGAACCAAGATTCAGCATGGTTTCCTTATCCAAGCTCTGTTAGATGCAATACATTTACCGACATCTATCGCTATTATGAAGTGCAAAGCACATACGAAAGTTACTGACATTATTTCCCAAGGTAATGATCTAGCAGATCGCACAGCCAAGCTTACAGCACAGACTCCAGACATTCCAGTTAACCTGACACACACTCCAGATCCGACTACATGTATGACAATTAAGGACCCTACTCAAGATGTCATAGATATCCAGTTACATGCTACTCCCGATGAAATCAAGAAATGGTCCGAACAAGGAGGGGTCCAGACAGATCAAGGATGGTTAACGAAGGGTAGAGCCACATGGTTTCTCCCCGACTCTATGGTTCAAGTCATCATTAATACCGCACATAGTCCAGCACATTTAGGAGAAAAAGCTATGTTAGACAGTATCCAGAACATTTGGTTCAACAAGCATTTACGAGCTGCAGCCAAGCAGAAAGTCCGTACCTGTATGATATGTTGTCAGTTTAATCCAGGTAAAAGTGTCCCGGTGGAACAAGGTGGTTTCCAGCCTCCTGACCACCCCTTTGAAGTCCTCCAGATGGATTATATTCAGATGGAGCGATGTCGAGGTTTCAAGTATGTCCTTGTAGTTGTATGCGCTTTGTCCAGATGGACAGAAGCATATCCAGTCCCAGATTACACAGCCGCGACCACTGCCAAGCAGTTGGTTCGTGAATTCTTCCCTCGATATGGACTCCCTAGAGTCGTATATTCTGATAACGGTCAGCCATTCTCATCTGAACTCATGAAGCACGTTTCCCTTTTGTTAGGGTACCAGTGGAAGTTCCATTGTGTACGCCATCCTGAAGCAGCCGGTCTAGTCGAGAGACATAATCAAACTCTGAAAATTCGAATCGCCAAAGTATGTAAAGAAAAGGGTGTGGACTGGCTAGTAGCTCTGCCAGTCGCTTTGTTTTATATGCGCATGGTCGCACATTCCAGATCAGGTCTGTCCCCGTATGAGGTCGTATTCGGCCGCCCCCCTAATATGTGGGGTACTCCTAGACCCCGAAGTATTACTGATGTTTCATGTAATATGCTGACAGATTACCTAGCTTCCTTGATGTCTGCCCTCAACTCATATCGTTCACAGGTTGCCGCCGCATTTCCAGACAATACCGAGGTGGCACCGCATGAAATCGTTCCAGGTTCGCTGGTGATGATCCGAAACTTTGACAGATCAAGTCCGCTGGAGCCTCGATGGAAAGAGCCCCGTCAGGTCCTCCTCACCACCCGTACAGCCGTGAAGTTGGAAGGCCGAAAAGGATGGATACATCTTTCTCATGTAAAACTTTTCAATGGATTAAAACCCGTTTCTAAAAACATTTCCAAGGATTCCCAGGATTTTAAGGACTGCCAGAATATTGTTTTCAAGGACTGTCCCGCAAAAGACATTGCTACAACCCCTTCCCTGTTAGAGAAAACTCCGCAGCAGGAGTATAAGCAAAAGTTAAGGTCTAGTAAATTAAGTCAGTCAGTTTGATTGTATAAGTCCTCCCCTAGGTGAAACGGTTAGGCTGTTTCTGACATGTATAAAATAGACCCCCATAGTGAGAGAGTTAGTCAAAACTCAAATTAATGTATCGTTTTTCTAAGTTTCATATTATTCATCAGCATAATGATTTCCTGCACCAGTTATGCATTTTTCCTGTATTTTTCAGTTTCTCATGTAAATAAGTCTGCTAATGTTACAGGAGAGCACACGTTTAGTGATCTGCCTCCTCACGAATATGCTTACCGCCTCGCTATGCGTAACAATTCATTTATCCGTATGTTACATTATTCACACCAGACCAGCAATGCCACTAATTGTTGGGTGTGTGGTCGACTCCCCCCTTTCCAGACCCCAAAGGGAGTCCTGCCACTCTTTCCTTATCCATTCTCACATAATGGTTCGTGTGGAGCATGGTCCACGTTAACGTCATTCTCAACAGATATGTCTTTTCTTAACAGTACATGTTTCCCAGACAAGCAAGGTTTCCCCCACAGAACAGGTTTAGATCTAGAAAATGAAGTGTATAATTTAGGTAATTATTCGTCGAATTTTATGGTCCTGAATGTCCAGTCTGATACTACTCCAGACACACCTGCTATTTCAGTACTACCAGTCAAAGGCGAATTATGTGTCCGTAGTCATGGTTCTGTACACGTAGGACATAGTGATTGTACCACTATTATCAAGTATAGTGACAGTGGGAAATCTATTTTCAAAGCTTCACGTCATTCTTATTTTGTTTGTGGTCAGACCGCATATGTTCGTCTGCCCCTCGATTGGGAAGGAACCTGTTACATTGCTTTCCTACTGCCACCTGTTTTCCTAGCCCCACCTGACTATCATAGGAATTCCTTCCTAGTACATACTAGACACAAGAGAAATCTCCCGATTGTCGATTATACTGAAACTGCTGCAGAACAATTCATTGATATTGATAAAGGTGTGTTCCCTTATTTAGGTACAGTTGTAAACAGTAAGCTAATCCGTAGGTTAACAAGAACCCTTGAAGCAGTAGTAGATGAGACTGCCTCCGCTCTAGGTAACTTAACCGAAGAGCAATCCTTTATGAGAATTGTCGTTTTACAGAATCGTCTCGTCCTTGACGTCATACTGGCCGATAGGGGCGGGGCCTGTAGAGTTCTCGGATCTAGTTGCTGCATTTTCATTCCTAATAACGCGCCGTCTGTTTATTCAGCTATAACCAGACTTCATAAAATTGCCCATCTGTTACACCAAGATCCAGGCACCTGGACATGGTCCGGTTGGTTCTGGAATATAATTTCCGCGTGGGGATGGAAAGTCCTGTCCTTTCTAGGTATTGCAGTAGCGATCATATTCAGCTGCTGCCTCTGTATACAATGTGGCCCTGCGATTTGCGGCATTTGTGCTACCTCTTGTATTCCTAGTCCCAAGCCCCGTTCTAAATCCCGTTCCAAGACAATTCGAGACGAGCAAATGATACTATATGAAATGATAGATGGTATCATGAATATTGATGTTTCCTGATGGAAACGTAGTGACAAGGAGGGAATGTGGAAAAGTAAATTTTGCCATGTTCTGTGTCCCTACGCCTCATCCATCATATGTTATGTGTGCATGACCAATATGCATATGTTATTCCCCATGTCCGATTAATGACGCAATTACAGTTGTGTCCACCTCTAGTATGCCAGTTTCCAGTTCTCGTGAATACTACGAATATCAGGCCTATGTAAAGCTACGTTGCCACGTTTCTCAGTGTGCACGTTATTCCATTGTAAAGTCCCCGTTTCTAGGCCTCAAAAGGGCCTGGACATCAGATTCAGCTCCCGTCTCCTGAAGCCTCGTTAAGGAGCGATACAGCCCCCACCTGTATCCTCGACCTTTCACTTGCTTCCTGCCTCGCAGTGCCCGGTGCAGCTTGGCTCTGCCTCTGAGTCTGCCAAGAGTATGTTATGATTCCAGCTATCAGTTCAGTCCTCCTTCTCTGCATTCCTAAGCTACTGAACTGCATCAATAGTTTCCGTCATTGTCTAGCCTTCTCGTCTCCACGTTAGAGAAATACTGTATTTAATGGTCATTTAATATTCTTCATCACGCACTACATGTAGAATAATGCATGGTCCAGTCTTAGAGTCAAGTTAGCTTTTCCCCTCATGACTTCTAGTTTATATCAACATGTTCCCTAAACATCAGATACTAGATAGGGTTTAGGTACATGTCGCTCCGACCCTCCAGACTCTAGTCTCTGCTCCTAGCACAGAGTTCATAGCCCCCAGCTTCTCCTAGTGATACGTCATTGCCAGTTTACGCGCACCACCAGGTTAGAGGTCCCGGCTCCTTAGGTAGCCCCCTCCAATGTTTCCGCCCCATTCATGACATATTCTGTTACGTCTGCACCACATGTCTATGTATACGCCCAGTTACACCTACTTTTACTGTTATCTCTCGCGACTGCTACGCGTCACACCTTCTGCTCCACCCACTGCTACGCCTACTGCAATGTAATGCTATGTGTTCGCGCTATGTATATATGCCCGTGTATTGTTATTAAAAGTTAGCGCGCTCATCCCAGACCCAGCCCCGGCAGCTGCCGGGCCACTCTAGCCCTGCCATTCTGTTCCTATGCAGGTTGTCCTGATCCTGTCCTTATGCTGTAATAAACCTGCAGAAACTCCTACTACCTCGAATCTTGACTCTTATTTATTGAGCTATCTGTTATGATATATGCCTAGTCAAAAATAGGGTATTATTTATTTATTTACCACATTATTTCAGATCCCGTTCCAAGCTGAGTGGTTCACTGTAATCGATCTCTGTCAGGCTTTCTTTTTGATACCTCTGCATGAAGAGAGACAATTTTTGTTTGCTTTCAGGCTGGAAAACCGTGTCTTAACGTGGTGCCATATCCCTCAGGGGTATGCAGAGAGCCCATCGATCTTCAATCAGATCTTGAAAAAGAATCTTGAGAGTCTAGTACTGCTGCAGAACTCTGTTCTCGTCCAGTACATAAACGATCTCCTTGTTGCGTCAGAGACTGAGGGTGCTTGTAGGATTGATACCATTGCCTTATTGAACCATTTGGCAGAGAACGGACACAAGGTGTCGCCAAATAAGTTGCAGTACTGCTTGAACGAGGTGCAGTATCTGGGACACAGGATGGAGAAGGGCAAAAGGAAGGTGTCGCCAGACAGGATTGAGGCAATACTGAACATGATGGTGCCTTCAACACAGAGAGAGGTCAGGATGTTCTTGGGGATGGTTTGCTACTGTCACCAGTGGATTGCCAACTTCTCCTTGAAAGCCAAGCCTTTGTAGAGACTGACGCACAAGGACATGAGTGATCCGGTACCATGGGACAACGACTGTATGAAGGCTTTCCTTGAGTTGCGAGAAGACCTTTGTCGTGCTCCTGCACTGGGAATGTCTGACTACAATAAGTCTTTTTCATTGTTTTGCTGTGAACAAGAAGGTTGCGCATTAGCAGTCCTAGTTCAAGATCATGGAGGTGTCCGTAGACCAGTTGCCTATTTCCCAGCTACTTTAGATCCAGTAGCTTCAGCGTTGCCTGGATGTCTCAAATCTGTTGATGCAACAAGTGTCAGGTATTGAAAGGTGTGAAAGCATTGTTATGGGTCATCCATTGATTGTTTATGTGCCACACTCAGTTGAGCTACTGATGACCAGGACCAAGACACAGCACTTGACAAATAATAAGCTCACGCGCTACAAGCAGGTTATACTTGCTGCGGAGAACGTGACCCTTTAGAAGTGCTCTGTTTTGAATCCTGCTACTTTTATGCCGTTGCCAAACACGCTTGGTGAAGATTGTGAGGACCATGATTGTCTTGATGTGACTGAACTATGCACCAAACCGAGTTCTGACATTGTCGATGAACCATTGATTGACCCTGATGAGATCTTCTTTGTGGATGGTTCGTGCATAAGAGACAGTGTTGGTCAGTTGAAAGCAGCATTTGCTGTATGCACCATTGTTGAAGCTGCATGCCTGGAAGGAGTATACTCCGCTCAGGTGGCCGAACTTATAGCTTTGACGCATGCCTGCCTGGCCGCAAAGGGAATTCGGATTACCATTTACACTGCCAGCCAATACAGTTTTGGTGTGGTTCATGACTATGGACAGCTATGGTCTCAGAGAGGTTATATGACTTCCTCAGGATCACCAATTCGGAATGGAGATTTTGTTAAGTTGCTTCTAGAAGCCTTGCAGGAACCCTTAGAGATTGCTGTTGTAAAGTGCAAGGCTCATGGCAAAGGGACAGATTTTGTGTCACTTGGGAGCCGCTATGCGGACGAAGTTGCACGATTCTGTGCCGAGCAAGGTTATTCGTTCACCAAACAAGATATAGAAGGATGCGAGGAAAGAACTGAGTTAGACATAATGCTTGCCATAGCAGATACTTGGGATGAGCTTAGGTGCATGCAGGAACAGGTGTCAGACCATGAGAAAAATGTGTGGATCAATTCAGGCTGTGTGAAGGGAGATGTAGTCATTTGGGTCTCGACTGATGGGAGAGCGGTGTTGCCAGATGAGCTGTTGAGTCCAATGGTGAGACAAATTCATGGTGCAGTTCATTTGGGAAGAGATGTGATGATACGAGTGTTCAGGCAGACATGGTACAATCCAAAGTTTCGCACGGTGGCCGAAGCTATTTGTCAAAGGTGTGTCACAAGTCAACAAATGAATGTTGGGAAGAGAACTGCAGTCACTATGAGTCACATTGGGAGGTCTGGGGGACCGTTCAATAGGATGCAATTGGATTTCATTGAGATGCCCAGATGCAATCATTTAGGGTACATATTGGTGGTAGTATGTGTATTCTCACGGTGGGTGGAGGCATCCCCGGCACGTAGGTGCTACACACTTACAGTAGCTAAGCTATTGTTTAGAGAACTTGTGCCTAGATTCGGGGTCCCAACCTCTTTGGAATCGGACAGAGGAACTCACTTCCATAGTGAGATCATGAAGATGCTTTGCACAGCACTGAACATTGATCAGAGACTCCATTGCAGTTACCGACCAGAGGCTTCTGGGATAGTGGAGCAGATCAACGGAACTTTGAAATCTCGGATGGCGAAAGTGTGTTCGTCCACGTCTCTTAAATGGCCAGATGCCTTGCCTTTGGTGCTAATGAGTATGCGCTGTATCCCAGACGGGAGAACAGGTCCCTCGCCTCATGAAGTGCTGATGGGGAGGGCAATGAGGTTACCAGTGGTGCCATCGACAGCCTTGCTGAGTATCACAGTTGATCTGATCCTTGATTATTGCAAGGGACTCGCTGATGTCATCCGTTCTGTGTCCCATCAGGTGCAGGCTGCTGTGGTTCCGGTTTCCAGCGATCCCTGCCACGACATGAGTCCGGGGGACTGGGTGCTGTTTCGGAAGCACGTGAGAAAAAGCTGCTTTGATGCTCGTTGGAAGGGGCCCTATCAAGTCATCCTTATTACGAACACTGCTTTGAAGTGTGGTGGGCTACCGAATTGGGTACATGCTTCACACACCCGACGAGTTCCAGCACCCTTGGAAGAAACCGCTCCTCTCCTTGATGAAAATCCAGCCAAAGTGGCAGGGCCACAGGAGGGCATAAGCCAAGCTGTGGGGGTGTCTGAAGAAGCTGGTGATACACCAGATCAGGCTGAAGAGGGTCAAAACGGAAGTAAATCTGAGACTGTTTCTGAAAGGGGAAGTGACTGTGAAAGTGACCCGAAGCCAAACTCAGCTGAAGAGAACAGTGAGCAAAGTGAGCAAGCCGAGAGCAGGAGGACCAGCAGAGCAGGGGAGCCGCGGCCAGGAAGACAAAGGCAACTGAACCTGAGGTTGGATCAGACGGAGACGGGGAAAGGCAAGCTCGTGGAGGACTGGGAAGGTCAAGGTGAAAGAGGGTGCCTTGTCAGAGGTACGCGACTCCTGAGTGGACCTATCCTGTGACTGATGCCAGGCGTATTGAGATCGGGGAGGGTGTGGGCAGTGACAGTGATCAGTAACAGTCCTAATATCAAACTGGATGTGCTGTTGTTGGTGCCAGGATTTGAGATCGAAGGTGTACTGACCATCACTGTTCCAAATCCACAGATTTTAAGCAGAATTTGTCATCTAATTTTGAGTAGATTGCTTTTTCCTACATTTAGCCCTGAAATATCAGCTCAAGAATCCATTGTTATTAGTCTTGAACTTTTTGAATATGTGCTAGAAGCGGTTGGAACAAATCTTATTATTGATGAATGAGACTGTTGTAAATATTTGCTGTAAATAACCTAGGTCCGAGTGGAAGAAGAAATAATTTAGGGACTTCCCATAGAGGACGGAGAAGAGTTAGGCTTGTCCATTGTTCGCTGTAAATAAGGGACTGAAAATAAAGGGGGACTTTCGGCCTTTGAGGTGTGGTTTGAGTGTTTCTACAGGAAGGAGGAAAAAAAGACTTTTGAACACTGTTGTTGAACGACTATATTGAAAAGCAAGTCTTGAGACCATGGAGGCTGGAAACCCGAATCGTAGAGATAGGTGCATTGTAGGCACACTTATAGGAGGGGTTATACTCTTCATCATTCTAGTAGTTGTAGGATCGTATTTAGTACCATATGAGCAGGCAGTAGAGGTCGAGGGTACACCTACACCTACTACTCCTAACAAAGAAGAGGTAAAGGTAGGACGTGACAGAGCTTTACTGCTAGAAGAGAGCCGTAGATTACATGTAGATCTGTCCAAGGGTAATTTCAAGCTTAATGCGTATGCAAAGTTGTTGTATGACTACATTGATGCAATGGATACGAAAGATTGCTATGTATGTATGCAATTGCCTGCTTCTGTAGATGAGGGTATTAGATATCACCAGCTTCCATTGACATATGAAATTTCATGTAGTTTGCTGCTTAGCATATTTTATGCTCGCAATCATTTTGAGTATTTCTTTTCCAATTATGATGCGGTGCTTCCTAAAGTACCGGCATATAAGTATTTGAACAAGTATGATTATTATAAGTCAGAGGACAGGCTTGGAACGTATTTTATTCCAACTCAGGAGATGGATACAGCTTATGCACACCGTCATAATTTGACATGCCTGTTGTCGGATACAGAGAGGAAATTCATTGATTAGGTGGAAGATAGATATCCGAAACAAAAACAGTTGAGAGATTCAGGACAAGGCAAAGTGGATTGGACAGATGAAGAGAAGCTGCACAAGTCTAAATGGAGTTATGGTCCAATAGCCCTAGATGAAGTACAGAAGGGGAAGTTGTGCATCAACCGACTACATACATATTATGAGAATGTTAACGTAGGTCACACCACGTGTAAGCATACATTTTCTTTGGAGTATTATGCAAAAGAATTTCTTGCAGAGCATGGTGCAAGTGATTCCGATGGTGTATTTTGTCTGTGGGAGGAATGCTTATGTGTGACTGCCTGAGAAATGGTATGGAACTTGCTATTTAGCGATCATTTTTCTTAAGATTTATCATACAGAAGATTTTGAATTGCTGGAAGGAGGACAACATGTGAGAGTGAAGTGAGGTGAAAGTTCAGGAGCCATAGTTGTTGATATTTTTGGAGCAACGATACAAACTTTGGGAGTGATCATGAATGATGTGAAAATAAGAAGGTTGGCGACTGTTGTAGATGAGTTGTCAATGACTACAGCTAAGTCGTTGGTGGAAGGTGAGATGTTGCTGATAAGGACTATGGTTTTGCAAAACCGTCTTGCTTTAGACGTCCTTCTAGCTAAAGAGGGAGGAATCTTTGAACTTTTAAAGGTTCAAGAATATTGCACTTATGTACCAGACAACAGCAAGGATCTGGAGAAATATATAAGCAACATTACTGCGATACATTATGAGATTGAAGACTTGACTGGAGAAACTGTGTGGGAAAAGATTGGAAAGGGTTTTGGTAAGGTTGGAAGTTGGTTTGCGAATCTTGGGAAAGATATTCTTGGTTACATCTTGAAACCCATCATAATAGTGGTGTGTTGTGTGATTGAATTGTGGGGATTGGTTAGAGTGTACAAGTGGTACAAGTCAAGTCGAATGGAGAGGTCAATGAGAATGCAAGAGAGGTAAATGGAGAGACTGCAGGACAGTCAATATCAAAGCCTGAAGAACATGGAGTTGCTCAGGCGAGGGAAAATGGCAACAGGCTCTGTATAAGTCGGTTCTTCCCCAAGGATGTTGTAGTGTGTGTATGATGACACGGGTCCTCAAAAGGGGGAACTGAGAGAGCGCCATGTTATTTGAAATTTGTAGGGTTGCACCATAATCCAGAGTAGTCAGCACCCACATATTTAGAGGGCTTACTAATCTAGTTTAGACTTATAACGTTAGGCTGAGAATCAGCACGATATATATGTGGATGTGTTTATTAACCAGAGACTAATATAGAGTTTTAATCAAAATGTAGTGTTGCCTAATACAAAGATGTAATCACCTGTGAAATGTTGTATCACTAATGAAATGCTTGTGAAATACATGTTTATTAATGAGTGAATTAACGTAGGCTTTAGAATGAAAGCTAATGCTCACATTGAAAGTAGAATTAACGTGTTGAAGTAGTAAAATGTAATGCCATGTCGTGTTAGAAATGCATTTGAAAGTGCAAGGGCCTGAGCTTAGCCGAAGCCAGTAGAAGCCTAACTGTATTTTCTTTTGTTATCATTAGTCGAGAAGGAATGATTTTTCTCTTAGGGAAAGAAGCTGTCCTCAGCAAAATATGAAATTGTAACTTCGAATGTTTGCAGAGATGTTCTCATGTATTTCAGGTTGCAGGTGCAAGGCCTCAAGGCTCGTTAGGTAGAAGGGTTCATTGTTTAGGAGTTAGGAAAGTAGGCGTGAGTGCAGAGGAGCTGCCAAAGAATTTGGGAGTGCAACATTTAGCGAGGAAGGTGCCTGGGACCCAAGGACACACCAACGGACGCTTGATGAAAAGGTGCCATACTGGAAAAATCAGAAGGTCTTCACCTGCCAGAGGGGTGTACCTCTGGGCGTGTCGATTGTTTTTGGGATTTTGTATTAGGGACAGCACCTGAGGGTGGAGAGCAGATCTTAGTCAGGGAACAGACAGAGCAGGATGTAGAAAGCTGTAGCGAGAGAGTCTTTGGGAACTTAGGGCAGAGTGGGGTGTAAGAAGGAGCATCTTAGAACAAGCTCGACAGTTAGACTATTTGCCTGAAGAAAGTGAATGTACTTCTTTGGAAGTCTTCACTGCTGACACCTTTACTCTCGTCTGATGGGAATGTTATGTAGGGATGTCACATTAGAGTAGTGTAGGGACAGAATAACCATTTACTTTCGTTTTTGTAAATGCAGTCCAAACTTCAAGCTGGGACTGTTCTTGGTTGCCTAATGTTACTCTAATTGACTTTGCTTTTTATTCTGAGTTGTTTAAGAATTTTGCATATGATTATGTTTGTATTAGTGCCAGTTTACTTCCTGAATCTTTTGCTGAGATGTGTGTATGTGCAACTATTTTTGGCTTTGTAATAAATCTTTGAAATTTCAGTTTGTTGTCAGTGGTCCTTTGAGTTCAATTGGATTTGTTTGGAAGTTGTTTAAAGTCGGCATTGCGAAATCTTTCTTTATATTTCTAGAACAGGGAAAACGTTCCAGTCGACCTGGTTTGGGATTCTAGAGATGGGTAAGAAAATCTAGAGAAAAATCTCAGCTTCCCCACCATCAAGATCAGGTACCGGCTGTTTCTGACAAATCACATCATTATCCTCAGGCTATGCAGTCCAGGTTTATTCTAAAAGAAAAAGATGATTGGAGGAATGCTTGCAATTTTGTCTAACTGCTGGCAGTCCCTCGGGGTAGCATCCCAAACCATCATTCTTTTGCTCTCCATGCCACCTCGTTTGGACCAAGCGATATGCAAATAAGTCCTCGCTGGAACAGTCCAGCCCGAACTGTCAGTCCATGTCCTCCCTGAACATGCCTCTTAGGGCAGTATATGGCTGCGCCCATACTGAGGTGACATGGTGAGCAAAAGGGATGGGTTAGAGTGCTACCCCGAGCGATTGCCAGTGGTTAGACTTATTGCAAGCAGCATTCCATCACTTTTTGTGTGTTTCGACTTTCATGTAGGTTTATTCTAACCTGAGCAAATAAGCTGCAGCAGTCCCCGGTCTTAATCAATAATGAGAGGTACATAAACTTTGGTCTATTCATGTGCCAGCAATCATGGCTCAAGTATTTGGACCTTAAGCTGGAGGCCCACGAGTAGTCATCCTCCACTTTCCAAACTTGTTCAGTCCTTTAACAGACAAGGCCATTTAGCATTGCAATATGGGAAAGTTCATTGCAAAATAGCCAAGTGCCATGCAAATGGTACTACCAAGAATCTCCTCCTCTTAGTAGCTATGCAGATAGAATCCTGGTCCCAGAAAGACAAGTGTGAAACTAATCCCAGTGGTGTGGCTCACTGGTTAGAGGCGGCAGACCCGTAAGCAGAGGACGGCCCGGGACCAGGGTTCGATTCCCGACGCGGCAGGGTCGTGGACCAGGGTCAGCGGGCTCGATAATTCTCGCCTCGGTGCCTACTCCAGTCAGGGACCACACTCGGCAACTCTGGGCATTAGCTTGCCTCATCTTCACAACGGCCCCCCAGACCGCCGGGGATGCTTGGTCGCACCTTAGAGATACCCATTAGGGACCATCTCTCAGGGTGAGCCAGGACGGGTTCCCCAGCAGTCGAAGCGTAGAGATACTCCTCCGGGAGTTGATTCTAGCGCTATATAAACCCACAATTAAATTAAATTAAATTAAATCATTGTAAAGAAAAAGGAAGGAGGCCCCAGACACATTTTTGTCCTCTACAATCTAAAATGTTTCCTGCAGATCTTTATGGGCCTACATGTGTTCTCCATGCCAGTCCAATGTGTGTTTCCGGCTGCTACAGCTGCCAGAACATTGGAAATAGCTACTGTTTGATCGCTTCAAGCAATACCAGTTCAGCCTTTCTTGCTACGGACCTTGCAATGGTGGGCACATACTTCCTTCCTCTTGATGTGATGCCTCTTTTACAGGCTTCTTCAGCAGTTCAGCAGTTTCTAGCCACCACCTTCTTTTCAGAGTATGGGTAGGGTTGCATTATGGATTATTCTTCAGTCATATTTGTCTGTTGATGTAAAGATGTTAGAGAATTAAGCAAGTATTTCTGAAATTGAAATCTTCAATCCCAACAGTGAAATCTATGCTACATCGGCAACAAGACAGACCTCATTTATGTGATGAAACAAGGGGGCACCCACTCCCCAGAACTCCCCAGAGTCTCTGTGGGAATGGGTCAGGAAAAAAGACCTGATCTTTGTCTCACTCAATACAAACATTGCAAACCATAGACAAAACCAGAGCAGACCGCCTGACCACCTATAGCATCTCAATGCACAATTGATAAGTTCTCCACAGTGTCCTAAACCCAATCTTTGAGGCCTGTGGTTGTACAGATGCATTTCCTACTCACACGAATGCAACATGGACCCAGAATAGCCTGAGTGTTTAAGATCAGTGACACTCCTTAATGCTCAGTCATTGTAATAGCTCCAGCTTAGCATCACAAATTCTGGATTTTGGAATCTTTGCATCTGCTTCAAAGGGATTACATTCACACCTCTAAGGAATAGACACCCTGCCCCTGGATGGATGGACAGTGATGGGTCCCTCTCTACCATCACTCAACTTTAGTATGTGTTTTTTAAGGATATGGGGCTAGATGTACATAGGAAAGTGTTTGCAATTACCATAGAGCGATGTTCTGGAATTTGCTATTTGGAAATCGCAGACACCCATGTACGCCTGTGTACTTAAAACATTTTGCAATTCGCCGTTGGTCGCAAATAGACATACCTCATTATTATTCAATGAGGTAGGTATCAGTTTGCTACCTACTGGGAATCGCAAAAATGACCGGGATGGTGGCCTGCTGGGTTTAGGAGACCGCAATGTCTATGATTGCTTTTCAATAAAGCATTTAAACAGCCCGTTTCCCATAAATGAAAATGGGATGCACGTCAAAAAGAAAATGAAAATCATTCTTTTCACTTTTTTAGAGTAGGCAGTGGTCTGTGGGACCACTGCCTGCTGTTAAAAAATGTTTTTACAAACATTCTCAAAGGCGAAGGGGTCCCTTGAGACCCATTTCCGTTTGCAAATGGGTTACCAACTACTTAAAGTTGGTGGTAAAATGTGAATGTTTTGCAGCCCCATTTCATTTGTAAAACATTCACACATACCACAGCAATTCGGTATTAGGAAGGGATGCCCTAAACACACCCCTTCCTAATACCAAAACACATATCCAATTTGAGATACGGTAATAGGTTACTGAATCTCAAATTGGGCCTCTGTACATTTAAAAAAAGGTTTTTGTGGTCGCAAATGGCCCATTTCTGCAAATCAGCCCATTTGCAACCTCAAAAAGCTTTGTTCATCTAGCCCCCTAATTCCTTCAGTCCGTGGTATCAGAGAAATCAGAGGCACTGGCAGCTGCCGGAGATTCTCCACCAGGCCTCAGTAGAACAGCAAACGGAGGATATTGTGACACCTAGCACGAGAACCTCAAATTATCTTCCTGATTTGTGGAGGATGTTATGTCTTTTTTGAATCAGCGTGCGTCTGAGGTGCAAATTATGTCGGCAAGATTTACCTCACACAGACATTTCAACCAACCATAGACCTGGGCAGTCCTTGTTAACAGACATCAAAATCTATAAGATGAGCCTAATGCATTGATTTCTTCCATTCAGAAGCTCTATTAAGTCTTGTGACATGAATCTAACCTTGGCCAGGATCATGCATAAAAAGTTTGAGTTACTGCCCTCAAGTAATTTAAAGTTTTTATGTGGAAGATTTCTTATTTGGTGCCCATAACATGGGTAAGCCCTATAAGTGATTCGTATTCCCTTTGAGCCTCCATACCGTTCACGTTTTTACATATGGACATAATAGATTTAAGGAATCACTTCACCTCTGCCTCACAAGTATTAATGCAGTTCCATCTGAACAAGGGTAGTTTCTCTCAAAATGTTCTCCTCATCATCATGACATCTTGCATGAACATATACTACATATGAGCATAAGTTGCGCTTTGTGTTTTTATCGTGACAAAACCAGTGACAGCATAGTATAGACCACGTTTCATGATATTTGGAGGCTATGACGCCCGCCATGCAGCTATTATGGCTACCACTGCTATGCAAACCATACTATGTATCACCAACTGCTACACCATGCATGGAGCCCAGCCTTTATCCAGCGACGAGGCACACTGTACAGGAGTCAAGGTGGTGTTGATGGTAATTACAAGGTCATCAAACACACAAAAAATGTGTGTCCGCCTTATGTAAATCAGTATGGGAACAGTCCATCCCACGCTGCCAGACGAAGCCCCCTCTAAAAGGGAATACAAGCAATCCTAGACCACTTTTGACCTAGATGGTCCTGGTCAGTTAGGCATAGCTTGGATCTTCAGTCACCGTGAGAAAGCGACGCACGTGTAAGCATTGGCCACTTAGGGAGTTACATCAAACACAAAAAGGTGATGGGAGGGATCCTTGCGAATAGTATAACACCTGGCAATCACCCAATGTAGCATTCCAACCCATTGTGTTTTGTCTACTGTGCCACTCTAGAGCGAGACCACTTTATGCGAGTCTGTACTGATCCAGCATATCACAGGAACAGTACATCCTGACCTGCCAGGTGTGGGCCCTCAGTAAACTTTGAAAGGTTAGGCACTATGAAGCCTGGTAGGACACTTTGAAGGGCTGAGGAAAGCTGTTCATATAGATGAGTCTTGTTGGCCTAGTGTGCGGGTGGTGAGACTATCCCTGTTGCCCAGGGTTGGTCGACTGATATGAATTCCCATGTAAGGAACAAGGCACTCTCTATCTACCTATTCATATTTATTATTGCTAAGTACTCTTTACAGAGTGCTATATATGTTAAATAAATAACTTGTTGGTGTGCTCGATTCATCTATACTCTCTGTACAAGGTTGTATTTAATCAGAATGTTTTTTTAACAGGCATAGCACTCAAAGACTGATCATTTCATCCACCTCATATACTCTCTATTTCATCCTTCATTTGTTGCACTACCTCACCAATACTCTGGACAAACTCGATCATGGTGAGTAGCCCCTGCCTTCTTTAAATGCTCTGGGTGCCCTCAATGGCTCCTTTCCAGCCCTGGTCCCAGGTAAAGAATTTGCACAAAAAGTTGTGATTCACAGATGTGAGACACTTTTTCTTGATGCCTAGGTCTTTCAGGGGCTGTACACTCGAAGATTTGTTTGGTTTTGAATGCCTCAATTTGAAATTAAGATCTCTAAGGAAACTGTCAAGAAAGGAAAACAGGCCAAAGGCAGAAAAAACCTTCAAAGAACATACTTACAACATTGGAACAGTAAGCAGGCTAGAAGAGACGGAAGAAAACGGCAAGCAAGAATCCAGACGAAAATTCCCAGGAGGTGTCGACTCACTGGGTGAAGATTCCTGCTGGTTGAAGTACTGTGCCCTGAACGGGAAGGGATCTTGGGCCCATAGTAAGTAATTTCCTCAAACTGTATTGGGAAGCTTAAAAAACTATGCAATGGCGGCCATAATTGATTGGAATGAGGAATACGAAGTCCCACCGCTCTTGGTCTATCACTTCCTGATCCAACTCTCCCCCTGTATGGGGAACAAGAGACCAACAATATCCCCCAGATCCCGGGGCAAGTGCTTTCCTCACTTTCCGCTGCTGAGGGAAAGAAGGCAGGTAGCAGGAAGAGCAACACACAGGTGGTAAGTTCCTTTGTGGCACTTCCCGCTAGCTACTGCAAGATGCGCTCCTCAGGCCTGCCCGATAGGGTCTATTTTTGGTCCCACCCAATCCTGGACTTCACTCAACTGAGCAGTGCTAAGGGACAACCTTTGCATGTTCTTCTTCTCAAGAGCCACAAAACTTGTGGTAGGAAGAGGAACTGAAGAGGACTCTAAGAACAGCATTTACTTTCTATAGATTTTGCGCCTTGTCCTTCTCCCTGAACAGCAAATAGAAGACCGCCTTAGCACTGTCATTGGATGTCAAATGGTGTGTCACGTCCTCCTACCTTGGCATCTTGGTGAATTTAAATCCATGCCCTCAATGCCAATTCCCATACCCAGATGTTTGGGAGCACTTGCATACCTTGTGCAGTGCAAACTACCATAACCTTCCCTTCCATGCATCTGTGTTAGAAATGGTGTTCCTGGGTGGCTGAAGTATGCACCCAGGTCAGGCAGGAACTACCACTCTAGTCAGTGTATGTTAGATACACAATAAGATATGCTGTGCTCACCCTCTGGGAGCTTGGCACAGCTCAGTAAGAGTTATCTACAAAGGCAGTGTAAAGCATTTGTGAAGCCCACACACAGTAACACAATAAATACCCCACAAAAATAGACCACAGAGAGGGTTAAAGATTTAGATGATATCTTCATGAATAAAACAAGACTAAAACAACAAATATCCAATAAGTAGAACTGGAGTTATGAATTTTCAAAGAATAGTTCAAAAACAGTGCTTAGAAGCCAATGGTGCTAAAAGGTTACTTTAGGTCGCGCTAGACCAGGATAAATCCAAAGTACAGGCTGACCGCAATGGAGCACGGGTCGGATTCAGTTCCAAACAGGTCCTGCTGAAGTTTAACTTATCCAAGCTGAGCAAAGTTCCCCATTCGTGAGGGAGATGGCCGCCGACAGCAAGTAGAGTGTCACCAGCAATGATCCTGCGCGCGCGGAGAGTCTGCACTGCACGGCAGATGGGGCCTCACGATCGGCGATGCTTGCTGTGCAAGGACACGATGCTGCGGTGGTTCGCGAGCAGCATAGTCCCAGTGCGAAATGGCCTGTTTACGTTCGCGAAGAGCCCACAAGCTTGATTTCAGGGGTCCAGGAACTGTAGGTGATAAAAGCAGTTGCAGTAACCACTTCTGAGGACAAGAGCTTGGAGGGAGCACCTTAGGCAAGGGTAGAACTCACAAAGGTCAGAGTTCAGCAGCATCAGCAGAATTGTAGAATGTCTTTTATGTTTTTGAGACTTTTGAAAACAGGAGGCAAGCCAGCAAGCCCTTGGAGATCACTTGTAGGGAAGGCAGAGTGCAGTTCTCCTTCCTGTAGAGTCTGGGAACAGCGGACAGCAGGACAACAAGCAGAAAAGCAGTCCTTCCAGAAAAGAAGTACAGTTGAGTCCTTTAAGCAGCACAGCAGTCCTTCTGACAGAGGTACAGTTCAAGATCCAGAAATATCCTAGTTTGGTAGGGTCAGAGCCCCAGCACTTATACCCAAATCTGCCTTTGAAATGGGGTGTAACTTCAATGCAGCTCCTTGAAGTGCACAGGTCCCCTTTCATCCCATTTGTATCTGCCTGTAGGGGGTAATCAGCCTGTTTAAATAAACGTAACCTGTTTCGATTATTAAAAAGGAGAACAAGCCTTTTGTGTGGGACTCAGGACACTGCCTATTCAAGTGCTAGCTCCCACTCCCCCCTCCTGCCCAGGAAGGCTATCAGAATGCAGATGAATACAGATGACTCCTATGTTACACTAACCCTTCCTGTGTTTGTGGCTGTCTAGAGGGAATGCACAAATTATCACTATCACCCTTCCCAGACGTGTATTGGAAACAGACTGCAGGCACACAGAGCAAAGTTAAGAGCAGAGAAATATCCACTTTCTAAAAGTGGAATTTCCAAAATTGCCGCAGCGGCTCCTCCGCAAAGGTGGATGAGCGCACACCACAGGAAAAATAAAATGATAATAACACCATTTTATTATCATTTTATCATTTATCATGTAATCATTTTATTTTTCAGAAGGCTCTAAAGGTGCGGTTGGGGCTGCCCATAAAGCAGGGGGAGAGTGGTGAGCACTTTCTAAGTGAGCATGACAATTCGAACGGCCGTCTTGGGCCGGGCAAACAGTCAAGCACACTTAACATGTTCTCCACCCGACTGTATTTCACACCCTGGGTGGAGAACATACACAGGCTCCCACTGCCTGTCTGAATGATGAACCATGGCGCACAGACCAATCACGATGCTGCTGTCATGCCTGTCCATCACTACTGCCCTGTAGCAGCCACTACTGCAAAATAGGTATACCAAATCCAACTTTACCACTAAAGAGGATTTATCATTACCATTCTAAACATATGAAACATGATTTAGCTACTCCTTTCTAATTAGAATTTTTTAGCTTATAAGTGTTTTAAGGAATTCCCAAAGCTAGGCTATGAGAGGTGTAGGCCTCACAATAGTGAAAAACAAAGTTAGCTGTGTTTCACTACCAGGACACGTCAAAGTTAAAAGTGCATGTTGTCCTTTTACTTACACAGCACTCTGACCCTAGGGCTACCTACGGCCTACCTTAGGGGTGACCTATGTGTAATAAAAAGGGTGTTTAAGGCTTGGCAAGTGGTTTTAAATGCTAAGTCGAAGTGGCAGTAAACTGCGCACACAGGCCTTGCAATGGCAGGCCTGAGACAGGTTTGAAAAACTACTTGTGTGGGTGGCACAATCAGTGTGGCAGGCCCACTAATAGCATTTATATTACATGCCCTTGGTATATGGTATACCACTTTACAAGGGACTTATAAGTAAAGTAAATATACCAATCAGGTATATACCATTCTCACCATGTTTAGGGGAGAGCACATGCAATTTAGCACTGGTTAGCATTGGTAAAGTGCTCAGAGTCCTAAGGCCAACAAAAAGAGGATCAGAAAAAGAGGAGGAGAAAGGCAAACATTTTTTGGGGTAATCCTGCAAAAAGGGCAATTTCCAACAACCCAGTTCCAATTGCCAAATATATCCCAAGTAACTTCCTTCAGATCTCTCAACAGCTTTGTAAGAGGCTATTGTGCCACTGATTTTGCCCTCTTTCTGTCTTCAAGGGATGAGAAGTTCAGGAACCTTTAATTTTTGCTTCAATATTTCTTTTCTAATTTCAAACGGATTGCCCAGTGCAGGAGATAAGCGTGCACATTTAGGAGCCTTGCCTTAAACAACGATAAGGCACATTATCAGGACTGCAATTATGCAGGCAGAACGAATGCGCCACAGTCTAAGACTGAAAAACTATAATGACTTTCTCATGCCAGGCTGTTCTTCAGATTGCCTTAGTTTCAAGTATCTGATAATATCCCCTTCGGTTCATTACATAAATGTGTGACAGCATCTCTCCGACACGGCTAGACTCTCAGCTTAGATTTCTCTGCACTAAGAAAACGGTTATGGCCTACACACTGGAGGAAATGGTGCATTACTATGAGACATTATCAGCAGTCCATTGAAGGGCCAGACTCTTGCAAAGAGCAGAGGATCCTGGGAGGTTTCGCAAACAGCTGCGTGTCACAGAGAAGCTAAAACAGCTGGGACAGAGTTACACAGATGCTTTTGAGTACTTCTCCCTCCATCCCACGAATGCATCCAAACCTACTTGGAAGAAACTGATGTGGGCTACAGAAGACACGCATGTGCAACTTGCAAAGTGCTCTATGACATACTTGCGAACTTGGAGAGAGGGAGGGAGTGTGAGTGTGTGAATATGAGTGTGTGTGTGTGTATGGTGACTGCAAGTGTGTGTGCATGTATATACATGTGTGTGCGTGTGTGTTTTAAAGCATCTACCATCAGCCGTCCCAGTCCACAAGCCCCTGAATATGGCTGAGCTCATAGTCACTGAAGAAGCAGGAGAAGGTTTGGACCTGAGTAGGTGAAGAGCAGTGCTTAATTTGAGCCAGTGATTTCCAGTGCTCGGCACTGGCCCCTTATTGTCACCATCAGTGCTTGTGACAGCCTGCCACAAGGTGGCGCTGTCTCAGATGACCACAACGGGCAATCATTTATTAAATATGCATTAAAAATGCCTATTACCTGCCTATTACCTGTCGCTCAAGGCATTCTTATAGCTTTGGGAGCCTGGAATAGCCTGAATTGTCACACTTGTAGTTGTGTGAATGGTCATTAGTTGTGTTGCTACTATCACTGGCAGCATGGCAAGGGCATTGAGCGGTGCAAGCTGCAGTGGTCTCCTGACGAGAGTCCGGGCACTTACAAATTAAGCATTGGTGAAGAGAGACTGGCCCACCTACCATACAGTTAGCTAGGCACGTAGAATTCTCTTCTTGTATGTTTGGCACCAGTGGGAGGGATTACAGAACACCTACAATTGGAGTTGTCTCCTCGCTGGTTTTCAACTGGCATCACTGGTAGTTTAATGTCCCAGCCTGTCCAAAAATGAGCAACATCCCCTAAACCCGGTATTTTTAGCCCTTATCTGCATACTTAAAGCAGGAAATACGAACAGAAAGCAACTTTTAAATATGTTTATATGTGAAGTAAATAAAGGCAGAAATTAATGTTATATATGAATACATATTATTTTGTTGACTCTTAAAACAAGAAAATGGCCGGAATTGTACTCTTGGAATGATGGCAACCATAACTACAATACATACATTAGTAACATAAAGGCGTGGCACAAATGGGCCAGAATTCGTCCTGACATCCACTCCCCGGCCGTGCCCCAGCTGTTACCGATAACATCGTAGGCCTGGAGAGATTTCATTAAGAACAATAGAGTCCCACCCATGCAGAGTGCTCGGGTGAAAAACTTCCGAGCTGTAATGTTACCGCATTACTTTTAAATTTCACTGTAAAATCGACCGCATTACTTTTAAATTTCACTGTAAAATCGCAACAGAAACACCAGCTTTATAGAACGCTTTAAGGGAGGACTCCCGGTTCCCTTCATGGCCGTGTGCCCTGCGTCACATCACTTTTCTACACCGTATTACCATCCGGTTCAGACATTTTGATGCATGCAGCAGTATTCATTAAGACATCCTTGACCGCGGCGCTGATTCAACGAGGTCAGATCGGTCAGAGCTCGGTAGGCCGCGTCTGCCGCCACGACATCCTGTTTGTTTCCCTGGCGGAAAATACTTAATCAGGATGTGCGTTTCCTTGAAAAGAGAAGATAAGAGAAGGCAGTCGAGACTTTATTAAGATCTTAAGAGACCTCTGGTTACAACCGGTGTCAGCAGCTGGACAGAGGCCGGAGATCCCGCTGCTCATTGGCTGACAAAGAAAGGGGACGCAACAGATTCACATGGTCACCCAGAAGGTTTTAACGGAGCCCATTAGTTCACGCAAATAGAGTCTTGGTAATCTTAAATGCTGTGCAAAGTACTCCCAAGATGTATTCTAGGAACATACCTTTGGGTACATACATTTTTGATGTCACTACAGCAAATTATTTTTCTGCTTGAGAGTGGACAGAACTGGACTGGTTTGTAGAGAATGGGAGGGGCTGACATATTTGTTATGACCCTTCCCTCAGGACTTATATGTCCAGCAGTACCTGGGGCAGGGGGTGCAGGGGTACATGGAGAGTACCACCAGACTGTCCATTACGCTTGGCACTAGTGGCCTTCGCATTAGGACTGATCCAAGAGATGCAGACTCTGAACGTTGTTTTATTATTTTCTTGCTCCTAATGTGGTTGAAATAGAGCTTTCGCTAATATGAACTGGAATTGTGCTTTCTTCCATTTTGAAATGACATGGCTTTATTCCTGGCCACATGTATTTAATACAGGATGCAGCGCAGACACGCGCATCGGACGTGCCGCTGGCGTGCCTAAGGCAAGCCTGTCTGTGCCCGGCCGCGTCCTGGAAGTGACCAGCACCAGCTATCTTGTTGTGTTCCTCCAGAAGGTAATCATCGCTTATGCTATAGCCCAGAACAATTGCTTAGTATGGCCAAGGCCGGAAAGGCATTTTAACCCCTTCCACGTGGACTAATTCCCCCGCGATGCGGGGGGAGGGTGGCCGCGCGCGAAGGCGCGGTGCTCGTGACGAGCTCAGCTCGTCATGCTGCACGGTGGCTCTGTGCTCATGATGAGCTGAGCTCGTCACAACTCCGCCCACTCAAGGGAACGCCCCACACAGGAGGTGAATTAGCCCCGCGTGGGTGTTCCGCGCCCGTTATGACGAGCTCAGCTCGTCATGAGCACATTTTATTTTATTTCTTTATTTATGCATTTTTATATAGCGCGGACTTTACCCGAAGGCGTCAGAGCGCTTCACAATAGGAACAGAAATGAAACATAACAGCGCCACTGTGCCTCATGACGAGCTGAGCTCTTCATGAGCGTCGAACGGGTTAAAGCCTTCCTCCCTTACACCAATAGATGGTTACTCCTGCCGGCATTGTGGGTTCCAAGTCAAACCTCTATTTCAAAATACTGAACCCGCTCTCCCTCCCAAGAGTGAGATTAGTAAGAAGGCATGGTTCTCTGAGGCTCTGACCATTGCAGAAACATGCTGATAATATTTCTGATTTTCTATATGAGGAAAACCCAGACATGCTGTTTCTCACTGAAATGTGACTAACTAAGCCGTCCAATCTTGCAATTACCTAAGCTACTCCAAAGGGTTACACAACATACAATAAGGATCGTCTGAGTGGAAGAGGAGGGGGTAGCCATGGTCGATAGAGATACATTTGATTGCCTTGTGATTTCCATTGTTGTTCTGGAAGGAGAAGAGGCACTTAGTTTCTGCCTCACACTATCACATCAACAATTGATTGCTAGGATTCTAATATATAGACCTCTGGGCCCTGTAGGTCCCTTCTTCAATTTCCTGGGTTATGCCGTGGCACATTTGGCCTTAAAATATGTTCATTTTGCAATTTTGGGGGATTTTTAATCTTTACATGGACAAAATAGAATTTAGTGAGGTAGATTACCTCCGTGAAACAATGTCCTCCCTGGAACATATTCAATTTGTGATCAGCTCAACTCACCAAGCTGGACCAGATCTCCTCCAACGCTATGTTGGAAGTAGCTGATCCTATTATGCAAGTCTGGTCTGACGCCCACTTGACCAGATTTGGTTGGGGGGTCTTAGAATAGTACAACCGTTGGTAGTTAGAACCTCTTGCGCCTCCAGAGTTTATCACAGAATTTAATTGGGGAAGCTCATTATCAAGTCCCTGGAGGAGAGCGCTCCCTCCTTGTCGGGTGCTGTGGAAAATGATGCTTGTCTTTTCGACAGTGGAGCCCGGTGGAGCTACCTGTAAGCTAAAGAGGAGATGGATTGTGGACTTTCCCCGACTGCCGTCACCTACTCAGGCGGACTTTGGGCAGCCGTTCCTTCGTCTCTACGTCGTATCTCCACCCGTACCCCTTTAACCTCCCCCCTACCCTTCTACTCTCCATTTATATCACCTTCCTATGCTCTTTATATGTTTTAGCTGAGACCTTGCTATTTGTCCAATGCCCGGTGGAGCTACCCGATAGCTAAAGAAGAGATGGGCCGTGGACTTCCCCCTAGGCCATCACTTACCCAGCCAGACTTGGGGCAGACTTTCCCTCGTCTCGCCGTCGTATCTCCCCCTTACCCACTCACCCTACCCCCTACCCTTTTATGCCCCATTTTTCTAATTTTGTATACTCTTTAAATGTTTTACCAGTAATCTGATGTAACCTGTTTCCTGATGTAATTTTTGTAACTTTGTGGAACCTCATGTAAAGCGCTCTGATACCTCCGGGTCAAGCCAGGGCTATATAGAACTCTTTAAATAAAATAAAAATAAATAGAAATACTGCACATAATATTGCGCCAGTGGTTCATCATCTACCGTGCAGCGTTAAGCCGTCCAGCCCCTGGAACACAGATACCCTCAGAGATAGAAAGAAACAATGTAATATCCTAGAAAGGCAATGGAGGAAACTATATGACCCTAATGCCAAGGCTTTATACAAAAAGCCTTCAAGAAATATGGAAGTTAAAAGGCTTATATGGAAGAAAGAGTAGAGAGAGCTGGAAATAAACCTAGAGAATTCTTTGAAGTTTTGAAAAACTTTAAGTCCCCAGAGACTTGCTCGAGACATCAGCAGCCTTTGACTGAGTAGTGCGAGCAGCTGGCATGCTACTTAGATTTCAATTATTCAAGCCAGCCTATCCGCCGACTTGCAGTCTGAAAAGATTATGTTGGAAGTCACGCTTCCTTGTACAGCTACTACGTCTATGGCAACTCTCTTTAGGTTTGAGCCCATCTCCATAGAGGGATCATTAACAGCTATACCTAACCTTAAGTCTGGGTCTCCAGCTGATTCATGCCCTCCTAACATACTAGTATTAGGGACAAATGTCATTAACCACTTCCCCAACAAACGTCTGAATGAATCACTGTCTACAGCAACAGTACCCCATTCCTGGAAGAAAGTTCCAATCTTGTCTCTGCTTAAGAAGCCTCAGGCAGACCCGGGACAGCAATCTAATTACAGACTCATATCTGTCTGTCAGCTGTGTCTTAAGTACTGGAGAAGCATGTTAACCAGCAGCTCTCCCAGTACTTGGAAAGTAGATTCAGATTAAGAAATACTTTATTTCCAAGAAATATGTTTTTATAGAAATATTACACACATTTCCAATTCCTAAAATAGGCAATTGGAAAATAATAACTTGCTCCACCCGAGTTAGTCAGGCTTTAGACCCAATTTCAGCATGCAGATGGCGCTAGTGGAGGTTGCTGATTACATCAGACGCACTTTAGATGCTAGGGGGAAGGCAGTGCTTATTATGTTAGATCTGTTAGCGCTCTTTAATACAGTACCCCAAGGCTGTCTACCATAGAGGTGCAAAATATCTCAGGGCAAGGATGAGCTTCTATACCCCTACAAGGAACCCGATAAAGAAGATCATTTTATTTAAAACATATGTGTTTGTCCTGTATGAGGGAGAGCCCTGTGGACCAACACAAGTGTTTTAACCTCTTTCGTCTGTGGGACAGCCGGGAGCTATCCCACGTCACAGTGGGTGTGGTGTTGGACGGCTCCCTGCCGCCCTAGCACCCACCCACAGGCGAAGCTCTGGTGCTCCTCCATGGGCTGCGCTTTATGTTGCCCCCACCAAGGAGGGCAGCGGAAACCCTTCCTCTGCCCCCCCAGCCCCTCCCACCTCGTCATCTAATGAGAACAGCGCACAACGCCGGCCGACGTCATTAGCTGATACCGGATGCGCTTGAAGCCATTTGCTTTCAGTGTGATGGAGGGAGAGGTGGTAAGTTTCTTCTCGGGGAGGGGAGTTTTAAAAAAAAGAGGCATGGGAGGAAAGGAAATGGTTTTCCTTTCCTCCGATGTCTCTTTTGAGCATTCCTGCTGCACGATCACGCATGGGGCAGGATCGTGCAGCAGGAATGCCCACTAGATACCAGGGATTTTTTTTTTTCAAGGATTGTGATGTTTGCGGGGAGCGGTCCATTGGGCAGGGAGCGACCCCTTTGGGGAGCATTTATTTTGTCTGTTTATGCCCCCCTGGGTGGCAGATCGGCTGATTTGTTTTTTTGTTTTCTGTGCCCCACCAGGCCTCCAAGCATTTCTATTTTTTTTAAATGTTGGGGAGCAGCCACTTGGCAAAGGGTCATTTCCCTTTATGGCTGTGAATATTTTGGCCGATTTGCACCCCTTGGGGGCAGATAGGCCTTATATCTTTAGGCCCATCTGCCACCAAGGGTGGCAGAAGCCGTTAGACACCAGGGATTTTTTTAATGTTATTGGGGAGCGCCCCTTTGGGCAAGGTTCGCTCCTTTTTATGGTATGATTAGTGTGGCTGTTTCTGCCACCTTTGGGGACAGATCGGCCATATGTTTTTAGGCCCATCTGTCCCCAAACGGGGAAGAAAGCCACTGGACACCAATTTTTTTTTAAATGGTGTTGTTGGAGAGTGGCTCTTTGGGCAATGATCGCTCCCCTTTATGGGGTGATTATTGTGGCTGTGTCGGCCCCCTGTGGGGGCAGATCAGCCATATGTTTTTAGGCCAATTTGTCCCTTCCCAGTCACAAACCCTTGCTCCACCCACACAACTGAGGTATAATTTTACTCGGGAACGCTGTGTGGTAGAAACTTGTGAAAAATGTGATTTTTTTCAGCACAATTTGATGTTTGCAGGGGATTCTGCTTAGGAAAACGTTGGGGGATAAACACAAGCTATACCTCCCTGGACTCCCCCAAGTGTTTCGTTTTCAGAAATGTGTGGGTTTGGTTTGTTGTCTCCACAATAAGTTTTGGGACCTTGCCTGCCGTGGATATTTGGCCCACCCTCACAAGTGGGGTACCATTATTATTGTTAGACCCGGGGACAGGCTGTGTGGTAAGAAATTTGTGTCAGCCCCGTGATCCCAGAACTTTCCCACACAGAAAATTTAGAAAAATGTGATTTTTTTCAGCTGAATTTGAGAATTGCAGGGGATTCTGGGTTAGAAACCATTGGGGGGCCATGCAAACCATACCTCCCTGGTGTTTAGTTTTCAGAAATATGTGGGTTTGGTAGGTTTCCCTTGATGGCCACAGAGCCCGGGGCCAAAAACTCAGCTGATCCCCGTGCAAAACCAGATCGTTTTGTGATAGTTAGTTTTGATGTCTCCACAATACGTTTTAGGCCCTTCCCTGCCGCCGGCACTTGGCCCACCCACATAAGTGAGGTACCATTTTTATAAATAAAACTTTGGAGAATGTTGGGTGGGGGGACGTTGTGGATCTATGCAGATTTCAGAACTTTCCATTACAGAAATGTGAGGAAAATGTGTTTTTATACAAAGTTTGAGGTTTGCAAGGGATTCTTGGTAATAGAAACTGTTGAGAGCCACATAATTCACCCCATACTGGATTTCCCTGGCTGTCTAGTTTTCAAAAATATATAGGTTTGCTAGGTTTCCCTAGGTACTAGCTGAGCTAGAGTTCATAATCCAAAACTAGGCAATTTGCAAAAAAATTTTTACTGAAATAATGTGGTCTGTCCACGTTGCATTTTGGGCCGTTTCCTGTCATGGGCACAAGGCCTACCTACACAAGAGAGGCACCATTTTTATCAGAAGACTTTGGGGAATGTGGGGTGGGTGGAAATTTGTGGGTCCAAGCAGATGTGAGAAGTTGGCATGGCATATGCTGTCCACTATTCTAGTTGGCACCTTGCACCAGTCCAAACTACCCTTATTGATGGTAGGTTTTAAGACAACCTATATAGAAAGCTATCCTAGTGGTAGCTGTGGAGAGCAGCCTTCAGGCTAAGTCTTTAAGGAATGTAAAGGAGCTTGTTTTACCAGTCTATAATCTGGTGAATGACCAAATGAAAGGACAACCACACCAGGTATATATATATATATATATATATATAAAATATATGTATTTATTCTTAACACATCCCTCTAGTCTCTTTATGAGGCTACAGGCAAAGTACATTCAGTAAACTCAATTAGCACACAGTAAATGAGCACAATATACGTTGAGCTCTAGGGTCATACCAAACCATATATTATGAAAGTGGTATAAGAACCGCGACTGACATAGAGACCAGTCCTAGAGCCTGTAGAACCACTGGGGCCACCAGGAACCACCCAAGGTAGTGACACAGGGGATCAACAGGGGACGCGTGCAGTGTCTAAAAACAGCCGCGAATCACCATTGACTTCCATGGGGAAAGTTGCGGTTGGAGTTTTACAGATAAAGGACACTTAGAAGAGGACTTGGAGCAAACCCCTTTAGAACTATGAGGTTCTAGAGTCAACACCCACTGGAGCACCGGAGTACTCGATTTACCTCACCCAGGGAAGCCGGGTGCATAGGTGTCTTTTCATGTCGGGTTTTGTGGTCGATTTCAATGGTAATCTGCTGCAAAGTGTTGCTGGCATCCAAGTGGAAAGCGTCCGGGTAGATCCAAGGGTGGATCTGAGATGTGAAGAACCTGAAAGCAGAGGGGACAAAGTCTGGGTCACTTGCCAGTGACCAGGAAGGCGATGAGCGGATGCCTACCGATGTCGGGTGATTTCAGGTGAAGAAGGTGAAGCATCACTCTTCAGCCACGGGGACCAGGAGGCGTTGATGACAACCAGGTGCTGGATTCAAGCTGTCCCACAAAGGATGTTGAGTGCTGCGGTGTCGGTTTACGGATTGAACCCAACAAGACTTGGCAACAGCAACCCACACAGAAAGCAGAGATTGGCTTCGGTGCAGACCAGCAAGGTCTGAGGGACTCACCACTTGGTGGGGAGTCAGGGCACATCTGGAGCAACCAGGAAAGCCAAAGGAAAAGAAGAGTTATCTTTGTGGGGACCCACCAGTTGACGGACCAGGGATCGCAAAGGGGCCTCAAGCAGAAATGCTAAAAGCGGGCTCACGGAACACTCATGGATTGTAGGCCCACAATCTTCGGTGCAGATGGTGTTTCGGGCTTGGACTACAAGTAGCCCAATGCACAACTTCAGGAAAGTTCGGGAAGTTGATGCACTAGCAAATGTGCACATTGTCCAGGAGTTCCGGTTCCACGTCACTCCTGAGGGCTGCAGGTATCAGCTTTGCTGGGATCTCATGTCGGCCTCTGAGAAATCTGGAAGTCCATGTCCTGAGTCGCAAATACTTCGGAATCCAGCAGGAGCTTCGGAAATGCAGACGAGCAAGATGCTTCTTGGTGCCTGTTTGAACAGGGGAGTCACTCCTTGACCCCAAGGGAGATTCTTCCATCTTCTAGTTATGTAGAATGTCGAAGTTCCAGGATATATGTATCAGAGTTTCATCCAGGTGTAATCTAAAGTCCTGTTGCCAGGGGTCCCTTACTTATACTCATATACTCAAGAAAGGGGTTGGACACACTCTGGGGACCCATCTATGGGAGGGTCTGGGGAGAGGGGTGGTTACACCCCTTTCCCTTTGTCCAGTTTCGTGCCAGAGCAGGGGCTGAGTGCCCCTGCAACCGGGTTGAACTGGGGTATGCACAGGGACACCAAGTGTGCCTCCAGCACTGTCTGAAAAGCATTTTCTGAATGCACCCGCCCAGTCCCAATACACTAAAGCCTGTCTGGGAGGTGGTTACACCTCCCTGTGACAGGAAACCTATTGTCCAGGCCTCCCCTGCCGGAGTTTCGTCCAGCAGCAGGGGGTCAGACTCGTGTCTGTGGCTGCAGCATCCCTTTTGTGATGCTAGGGTTCTTTTAAACTATTACCGGTTAGGTCAGTGTGTACATGTCTCTCCCTCTAGAAGGGTGGAATTCTACCCCTGCCACCAGAACTGGCGGGGGGTAGGATTCCAAAGTGTTTGGCACCAAACACGATATATTTCCATGCAGCCATTCCAAAGTTAGCATTTACCGTGACGTTATAATGCACTTAAGAATATTTGGTCCGGCTGCATCACAGAACAGCCTCAGAGAATAGGCTCCGAAAGCTGCAGAGAGCCCAGCTCATGCATGGGTACCCTCTCACACAAAACCAAGCCCTCTGCCTTCAGGATTGATAAGGCCTGCCATAGGAGTTACTGATAGGTTTATATGTGTCAGTGATTAAAGTTAGATATAGGTAACCTCCTTACCCAGGCTGCAGTAGCAGCCTGTGGTGCCATTTTATAAGGCTTCCCAGGGGTGGCATAATACATGCTTCAGCCCCTGGTAGGCCTCTGGGGTACCTATGCCCTTAGTACCTAAGGTACCATATACTAGGGACTCACAAGGGTAACCCAGTAACCAATCTGGAGTGTACCTAAAGTACATGCAATCATTTTAGAGAGGAAGCAGCTAGACTGGGGTCCTGAATAGCAGGGCCCCAGCCAGACTAAAGTCGAGAAACAGTGAAACACCAGCAAAAAGTGGGGGTAACCATAGTAAGCAGATCCTACTCTCCTATAGGAGATTCCAGAACTTGCCATCAGAGATATGTGAAGAAAATTTGTGTTTTTTTGACAAAGCTTGAGATTTGTAAGGAATTCGGGGTAACAGAACCTGGTGAGAGCCACACAAGTTGCTCACACCTAGATTCCCCTGTGTGTCTAGTTTTAAACAATGTATAGGTTTGCTAGGTTTCTGTTGGTGCCGGCTGAACTAGGGTTCAAAACCCACAGCTAAGCACTTTGCATAAAAAGGGTCTGTTTTCACTGTAAAAATGTAGTGTGTCCACATTGTGTTTTGGTCTGTTTCCTACTGTGGGAACTAGGCCAACCCACACACGTGAGGTACCATTTTTATCAGCAGGCTTTGGGGAATGATGGGTAGGTGGACGTTTGTGGAGCCATGCAGATTCAAGAACTTTCCATCGCAGAAATGTGAGGAAATTTTTTTTGGACAAAGTTTGAGATTTGCAAGGGATTCTGGGTAAGAGAACCAAGTGAAAGCCACATAAGTCACCCCATCCTGTCTTCCTATGGGTGTCTAGCTTTCAAAAATGTATAGGTTTGCTAGGTTTCCCTAGGTCCTGTCGACCAGGCTGTGCTAGGGTTCAAAAATCCACAGCTAGGCACATTGCAAAAAAAGGGTCTGTTTTCACTTGAAGAATTTGATGTGTCCACGGTGCTTTTTTTGCTGTTTCCTGTCGTGTACACTTGACCTACCCACACAAGTGAGGTAGCGTTTTTATCAGGAGACTTAGGGGAACACAGAATAGTAGAACAAATGTTATTACCAATTGACTTTCTTTACAAATGTGAGACAATTTGTAAAAACAAATAAGTCATTTTGAAAAATGACCTTTAATTCACATGTTTGTATGCGTACCCACAGTTTTGGAGATGTTCACAATACCACAGCTTATAAACTCCATGTTTTGTTCCCATTTCATAAATATATTGATTTCCTTGGTACCTATTTTTCACTGTTCAAATGTTACCAAATGAATCGCTATATACCGTGTACACAAATAAAAACCATTGCATGATGCAGCTCAGTTATTGGTTCTGGGTTCCTGGGTTTCTTGGTGAACCTACACGTCCTCTAAATCCCCACAACCTGAGGGGTCCAGCAGATGTAATGGTATAAAAAATCTGATGTACTTAGAAGAAGTTACAGATAAAAACGTTGACACAAATGGCTGTTTTTTTAACTCAATTTTTCAATATTTTCTATTTTGAACTGTTAGTTTATTTTAAAAAACTTTGAAGGATCTACACCTTGCTGAATTCAGAATTTTATCTAGCTTTTAGAAATGTATAGCTTTCTGGGATCCATTTCTACCACTAACTGGAAAGAGGGTGAAAGCACAACAATTATGAAAAATATGCAATGCCCCAGTAAAATGGCAAAACTGTATAGTAAAGTTTAGTTTTCAGACAAAAGTCTGCCTGTCCATCAAGGATGAGATGATAGTGATTTCAGCACTACAAACCCTTTGTTGATGCCATTTGCAGGGAAAAAACAGACTCTTTGTACTGCAGCAATGATTTTCCATTTAAAAATATAAATACAAATTCTGCTGTATTTTGTCAAATTTGTGGGTCCCTCGTTGGGATCCACAAACCTGGGTTCCTTTGGAATCCTCAGGGTGTTGGATACCTTATGTGGACAAAAAGTTACAGGGGCCTAAGCACAAACGAACCCAAAAAGCCAAAAAAAGGCTTAGCACACGGGGAAAAGGCCTAGCAGCGAAGGGGATTAAATAAAATTATCTTATTTATCAGGAGCCAGTGAAGAGCCTGCAAATGCGGAGACAAGGGTTTTCAGAGGCAGGCCCAGAAGGGTGTGGGCCGCTGCGTTCAGGACCACCTGCAATCTATTAATAAGATATTCAGGGAGTCCCACATAAGGGACTTTACCTTCTGGGTGAGTGGATCTATTGCATCCCCTTTCTCTGTCAGCCAATGAGCAGCAGGTCCCCCAACCTCTGTCCGCCTGCTGACACAGGTTGTAACCAAAGGTCTCTTACGATTTTAATAATGTCTCAACTGCCTTTTCTTATCTTCTCTGTTCAAGGAAACGCACATCCTAATTAAGTATTTTCCGCCAGGGAAACAACCGCGGTGTCAAGGTGGCAAATGTAGCCTACCGAGCTCTGACTTCATTAAATCAGCGCCATGGTCAAGGATGTCTTAATGAATTCTTCTGCATACATCAAAATGTCTGAACTGTATAGTAATACGGTGTTGAAAAGTAATGTGACGCAAGCCTGAGTTCGTCCCCTCCATGGGCGAAAATTATAATGCACACGGCCATGAAGAGAACCAGCAGTCCCTTAGGGCATTCTAGAAAGCTAGTGTTTCTGTTGTGATTTTACAGTGAAATTAAAAGTAATGCTGTAACATTACATCCCAGAAGTTTTTCACCCGGACACTCTGCATTTGTGGGAATTTATTATTCTTAATGAAATCTCTCCAGGCCTACGATGTTATCAGTACCAGCTGGGGCATGGGTAATGGATCTTAGGTAGAATACAGGTCCATTTGTACCAGGCCTATATGTTACTGCTGTATGTGTAGTTAGGGTTGCCACAATTCCAAGAGAAAAATACTGGCCATTTGTTGTTTTAAGGGTCTACAAAATCATATGTATTCATATGTAAAATTAATTTCTGCCTTTGTTTACTTCATATTTGAACGCATTTAAACGTGCTTTCTGTTCATATTTCCTGCTTGAAGTATGCAGACGAAGGCTAAAAAATACCTGGTTTAGAGGATGTTGCTCATTTTTGGATAGACTGGGACATTAAACTACCAGAGATGCCAGTAGAAAAACCGGGAGCCAGTCCAGTGCTTGATTTTCTTGCTCGCCAACTTACCGTTGGCAAGCTGCATGCAAGAAAAAGCTCCACCATGTGGCAGTGGGAGTTTTCCTCAAACTCCATGATCCAAGCGGAGCGCAGGGTGTGGAAAACTACTCGAGCTCCCTCCCTACTGCCCACCCCTATTCAATGAACTAATGAATAAAAAGAGACTTGTATAGTGCACTGTCACTCTAAGATGTGTCTTGGCAGTCTGAAAAAACCATCGCTGCCTAGTATATTTCTGTCAATTAATCCTGTTTAAAGAGACACATTTTAAATTTCTTCCTGATAAAAGAGGTTTCAGCAATAAATCACAGTTCAACTTCAGCTTGTTCCATGCTCCTGGCGAGAGTTCTCAACATGGGCAGTCGCAGCAGGTAACTATCGCTCGCTTTGAGAAAGCTGCTGCTCATGGTAAGAAAGTGCTCACTTAGACAGAATGTTGCCTGTCCTCATGGTCTTGCCTCCAGGCTGGTAGGGTTGAATGGGCTCCCACCACCTTGTCTGAGGACAGAGAGGATGTATTTTTCATCACCATCATTGTTTTGATGCTGAAGGAGAACCAGGACACCAGTGTTCAGATCACATCACCCAGGAGCCTGGAGCAGCTGTTATTTGCCCTGGCCTCCCTCTGCTGGTATTGTTGTGAGGGTGAAAGAGTACTGGGGATTGCCAATAGCAGTCTCTGTGTGCTGTGTTGCAGGGATCCCTCCCCTGTCCATGGGTAAGATGGAGTCTAAAGGGATAGGGGGATCAAGCCCGTGGATCAGTATAAGAGGTTCATTGGGCAGGTGCTGGTCTCGGGGCAAATGAGAGATACCTCCTGCCCCTGAGGGAGATCTTTGAGATTGAATGTGGTTGAGGGGGGATTAAAGGAGGCCATGGACGGAGAAAGGAATGGAAGGAGGCAGAGAGTTTGAGGGAGCAATGCAACACCCAACTCTTGCAGTACAGACCTTGGGCAAACTTGGGGTAGATCGTGTATTATTGGTTGGACAACCCATCATAACCCCTACCCTGCCCTGCGCTTACATATGAAACATCCTTGTCCTTCTTTGAGGTAGAGGGTTGGGGCACAGAATAAATCAATTCTTGGCATAAGATTGAAAAAGTGTCAGCCAATGCTTTTTGAGCTTCACCAAAATGGGAATGTACATACACAAAAGGCAGGCCTGCGCAATGATCACTGACTTTTTAACTAGTATTTGTGCAGTTGCCAAATGCAAATACCAAAAAACAACAAAAGACATCAAATGAAAAAAAAGTCATTTTAGTTTACTCTATTTTTAGCCCTTTCCCACCCTTTCTCCGTTTTTTGTGGAAGGAGTCTGCATGGTAAAAATGAAAAATAGATAATGCCTTATTTACAAGATTTTGCCACAAGGCAACACTGCAGGCCTTCCTGCGGCGCTGCCTGAAGTCAAAAGAAAAGGTCTGGAATGCACTGTATCTATCAGATATTCTCAGATATTTACTTGTTTGTTTATTAGGAAGTTTTGTAAAGCACTATAGGTCACCTTTGCAAGGCCTAGTGCGCCACCGGAATGTCACTTTTAGTGATAGTCCTACGGCGCACATCGCAGGGCCACATCTACAAGGCCACATAAAGCTACCCTGCATGGCTTTACATGGTCTTGTAGATATGGACTGGGGCAGCACTGCACAAGTTGCTGCGTTGCCTCACCCTGCAATAGGGAGGCGTGCCATGGGCGTTACAGAGGGTGTTCCCATGTGACACCCACGACATTTGACATATTCCCAGATTGACGAGACCTGGAATGTATCAACAGCCTATGTCTCACCAGGGGAACCACAAGAGAGACGCAACAAGGGAAAACACCTTTATTTTTCCTTTTTCTATGCATCCTGCAGTACACACAGAAGAGAAAAACCCTCTTACGATTGTTTTTGTGCAGGAAAGATCTCCTTCCTGTACAAAAACAATCATCCTTGCTACAACCTTGCACCATGGCATAAGGGTATCAGCGTTGGCACATGGTAGCCCATCGTGCGCCAGCTAAGGTGAAAGGGAAAGAAATCTGCAGTATCTTATAGATAAGGCAGCGCAGCAGGAAGGCTTGCAGCGTTGCCCTCCGCCAAAAAAACCTTGTAAATGAGGTCATATGTTTCTTCTTCTGGTTACTTCAGAGACATGAGGATGCAATCATAGCAGTCTGCACTCCCTGGATGAGTGAGGATCAGGGAGAAGGAGCCTCAGCTGCTCTTCAACTGTGACCCCTTTTCCTGTGCAGAGTTTAGCCGTAGGCAAGTTTGAAGAGCTCAGTTTTCAAGAAATTTTCTAAAGAGCTTGTATTTTGATGTGGCTGTCAAGTCTGGGCTCAAACCTTTCAATACTAAAATCAAATAGCAACAGGCTTGTGTGAGCAATTGTATCAGGCTACCTAAGTAATAATTTATGCTCAACAGGTACCTGACCAGCAAAACACATTCTTCAAAAAATGGAAGAATAAAACATAAGCTCTCAATAAGTGAGTGGGAAAGGGATTTGATAAAGCAGCCTCACCAGACGTAATATGCTATAGTATAAGAAGATAAAACTAACTCTTCAGTGTCATATGCCATAATTATCTAGGCGGTTGCGCTAAATATGTTTAAGAAAGACAAGGGAACCCAAAAGGTATGCCATAGGGACTTCGGGCAGTATCATGTTACAAAAAACAGTGGTCCCTACTCGTGGACACAATGGTATACTGAGCTGATAATCACACAACTGATAAGTGTTATGTCTTTTGTCCAGCCGGACAAGGAATTTATTTAACAATTTTCTTAATAAAAACTGAATGAACACATTAATAACAAGTGGGCACAGCCGTGACCCACAACATTCAGACAAAACAACGAACAGAATGGTAAAAGTAGAAAAGCAAAAATATGTCTGTGTACTTGTAGTCAGTGTTACAGACAGAGATTGTTATAACCACACCATTGCATTTCACAATATTTTAAATGTCATATTGCATACGGGGTTTTTTGGTCGACGACGTTTCGATGCCTAAGTTAAATGAGGGGGTACAAAAGAGGGTGGTGATGGACGGAGCATCAGAACCAATCAAATACTCACACCCAGTCAAAAGATCTGGGTTTGATCCATCACCGTTCTTTAGCCCACTCTGCCACCCCAGTTCAGACATGGCTATATGCAAATCAGTCTGACCCTGTGCCTCATGGGAACAGTCCAGCCCAAACTGCCAAGCCATGCCTTCCCTGGACCGGAAACAAGCTTCCGAGGACCGGTTTCTGGCATTCCAGCCGTCTTCAGCCCGGCTTGCTTGAATCCAGTGGCAAAGTGAGCAAGGGACTCACGTCTGAGCATACCCTGCCACACTTATGGCGGCCAAAAGCGGTACAAAAGAGGGTGGTGATGGACGGAGCATCAGAACCAATCAAATACTCACACCCAGTCAAAAGATCTGAGTTTGATCCATCACCGTTCTTTAGCCCACTCTGCCACCCCAGTTCAGACATGGCTATATGCAAATCAGTCTGACCCTATGCCTCATGGGAACAGTCCAGCCCGAACTGCCAAGCCCTGCCTTCCCTGGACCGGAAACAAGCTTCCGAGGACCGCTTTCTGGCATTCCAGCCGTCTTCAGCCCGGCTTGCTTGAATCCAGTGGCAAAGTGAGCAAGGGACTCACGTCTGAGCATACCCTGCCACACTTATGGTGGCCAAAAGCGGTACAAAAGAGGGTGGTGATGGACGGAGCATCAGAACCAATCAAATACTCACACCCAGTCAAAAGATCTGGGTTTGACCCATCACCGTTCTTTAGCCCACTCTGCCACCCCAGTTCAGACATGGCTATATGCAAATCAGTCTGACCCTGTGCCTCATGGGAACAGTCCAGCCCGAACTGCCAAGCCATGCCTTCCCTGGACCGGAAACAAGCTTCCGAGGACCGGTTTCTGGCATTCCAGCCGTCTTCAGCCCGGCTTGCTTGAATCCAGTGGCAAAGTGAGCAAGGGACTCACGTCTGAGCATACCCTGCCACACTTATGGAGGCCAAAAGCGGTACAAAAGAGGGTGGTGATGGACGGAGCATCAGAACCAATCAAATACTCAGACCCTGTCAAAAGATCTGGGTTTGATCCATCACCGTTCTTTAGCCGACTCTGCCACCCCAGTTCAGACCCGGCTATATGCAAATCAGTCTGACCCTGTGCCTCATGGGAACAGTCCAGTCCGAACTGCCAAGCCATGCCTTCCCTGGACCGGAAACAAGCTTCCGAGGACCGGTTTCTGGCATTCCAGCCGTCTTCAGCCCGGCTCGCTTGAATCCAGTGGCAAAGTGAGCAAGGGACTCACGTCTGAGCATACCCTGCCACACTTATGGCGGCCAAAAGCGGTACAAAAGAGGGTGGTGATGGACGGAGCATCAGAACCAATCAAATACTCACACCCAGTCAAAAGATCTGGGTTTGATCCATCACCGTTCTTTAGCCCACTCTGCCACCCCAGTTCAGACATGGCTATATGCAAATCAGTCTGACCCTGTGCCTCATGGGAACAGTCCAGCCCGAACTGCCAAGCCATGCCTTCCCTGGACCGGAAACAAGCTTCCGAGGACCGGTTTCTGGCATTCCAGCCGTCTTCAGCCCGGCTTGCTTGAATCCAGTGGCAAAGTGAGCAAGGCACTCACGTCTGAGCATACCCTGCCACACTTATGGCAGCCAAAATCGGTACAAAAGAGGGTGGTGATGGACGGAGCATCAGAACTAATCAAATACTCACACCCAGTCAAAAGATCTGGGTTTGATCCATCACCGTTCTTTAGCCCACTCTGCCACCCCAGTTCAGACATGGCTATATGCAAATCAGTCTGACCCTGTGCCTCATGGGAACAGTCCAGCCCGAACTGCCAAGCCATGCCTTCCCTGGACCGGAAACAAGCTTCTGAGGACCGGTTTCTGGCATTCCAGCCGTCTTCAGCCCGGTTTGCTTGAATCCAGTGGCAAAGTGAGCAAGGGACTCACGTCTGAGCATACCCTGCCACACTTATGGCGGCCACAAGCGGTTAAATGAGGGGCATCATCATCAGGACAAAAATATAGTCATTGTTGGCTTTAAATATTACACTGCCTTTTAACGCAATTGCGTATCGCATCAGGCAATTCAACGGATCAGCAGATACCATGAACAATGGAGGAATCGGTACTGCAGTTTCCAGCGTGGAAAGTCGTCTGGATTGGGAGCATAATAGCTCGATATGCAGAAGGCGGCAGCACTGTGGCAGACGGTGGGGTTCTGGTGTTGGACCCCACCGTCCGCCACAGCGCTGCCAGTCAGTGATGCACTCTCGTTATACCCTCAGCCGCACTAAGTAGGCCGTGTGCAGAGTGCTGAGACCCAATGTTATCCATGGGATGCAGGGGGCCTCCAGTTGGTGGCTGCTGACGAGCAGGGCACTTGGCTGTGGGAGCAAAGCTCCTGGACTTTAGCTCAGGGCAAATGGGAAAACAAGCCAGCATAAAAGGTGCATCCTCAGCGGCACTGGGGTGGCCAGGTGCAGAGTGCTGTTTTGGCATCGGGTGCCCTGTTGTTTTCAACGGAGATTTTTGTTTTTGTTTTTTAGCTGCAGGCTCGGCCCAGGAAAACTTCCAGGAGGAACCAACAGCTGGTCAGGTAAGTTGGAGGGTTGAGGGACGTAGGTGCACCTCTGGTTCACTTTCTCCAAAGTGCAGGGCGGCTGGATGCAGGGGTGTCTTTTGAGGTCGGATTTCACCTTATCGGGCCACTTGTGGTTGGGGAGTCTCCGTTCAGAGGCTGCAGACGACGTCGGGAGTCCTGGAGTGGTCAGCCCATGGTGGACTCAGACTTTGGAGCATTGGGGGACCTCACTAGGACCCCATTCGAACTCGGGCAGTAGGCGACGGGTGCAGAGGTAGTTCCAGGCGTCGGGTTTCTTTGTCCTCAGCAGGCTGAGAGTCTGTTTTTGGAGTTTCTTTTGAACAGGGCTGCTGTTCACGGTCTTTGTTGAAGGCAGTCAGTCCTCTCAGGGGTTTTGGAGGTCGCTGGCTGCAGGACAAGATGATTTTGGCGCAGGATCTCCGGAAACTGCAGATGGGCCGGTAGGGCTGGGGCCAAGTCAGTTGTTCTCTGCAGTCTCCTCTGTTGGGAGTCTTCTTTTGTCCTTTTTCTTCTTAGGTTGCGGGTATCTGCCTTATAGGTTCAAAGCTGCCTCCTAAATACTGTATTTAGGGGTGTTTTAGGGGTCTTGAGGTCAGTAGCTAATGGGCTACTAGCCTTGGGGTGACTACACACTTGGTGTGTTCACCCCATGTGGGGGAGTGATCACAAACCTTAATCCTGATTGGGGGAGTGCCTGCCATCTGCAAGATGGCTGGCACTGAAGAGAGGGCTTAACCCCGCCTCCCCCACCTGAGGGGTGGAGTTGGCAGAGGTGGACACACCGTCTGGGCTGGCTCGTTTCTCCCGCCTGTCTTCCTGCCGAAAAGGAGGGGAGACAGGAAGTGGCCTGCTCCTGTTAGCAGGAGAGGCTGGGGGGGTCACATTACAAAGGCTGCCAGGCCTTTGAAGCTCCCCTGCCACAGATGGTTGTTCCTGGCCTGGGAGAGGTGTGAACCCCTCCGCCCAGGAAAGGCTTTGTTTCTGGGCTCAGGGAGTGAAGGCTCACACCCTAGGGGTCCAGAAACATGTCTTGTGGTGGCAGGCTGGTGTGTACCAATTAGGGAACCTACCAGAGGCTGGTCGTTATTCAGGGGGCATCTCTAAGATGCCGTCTGTGTGAATTTTTCATTAAATCGCACCCTGGCATCAGTGTGGGTTTAATGTGTGAGAAGTTTAATACCAAACTTACCAGTTTTCAGTGTAGCCATTATGGTGCTGTGGACTTCGTAATGACAAGCTCCCAGCACCATATACTCTTTAATGGCAGAACTGCACTTACAATGTCTAAGGATGGACTTACACACTTTAGTGGTATAGGGCTCATGCACCTGTACCCTTGCCACTGGAAGAAGGGCACCCAGCTAGAGGGGTGACTGATCTATGCCAGGGCAGTGGGTTGTAGGCATGGCACACAGGAATGTGTCCCATGTCGACTTTTCACTTTGTTCTGCAGCAAAACACGCAGCCTGCAAAGACAGTGTCTGTGTGTAAAGGTACCAGGCCTCTAAGGGTGGCACAATAAGTGCTGCAGCCCTTAGAGTTCTTTCCTGGTCACAGTGCCTTGGGTACCTGCGGTCCCATTTTCCAGGGGCTGACCTGTGGCCAGAGATGCCAATTGAGTTCGTTTTGGGGAAAGACCACAGGCCCTGGGGACCTGATTGGCAGGGACTCAGGGCACATCAAGTGAAAGTGCATCAGTAGTCTGACAAAAGTGGGGGGGTTATTGCAACAGAAACCCACTTTCCTACACCTATATGTTACTAACAGGGTCACTGGAATTAAGCGATTGTGTGGCTGCAGCAATTTTCGGAAAATTGCAGATTTGTCACATTTGCCACATTATCCATCATCTGCTGCATAATCTGCAGATTTTAACAACAAAATTGTTTCTAGCTTAAATGGTTTAAAAGTTACTTAAAACGCAGCAGCATGTGTTGCAGTGCAGTGGAAGGCCCTTTGCAATGGATGAGTGGTTACCTTTCGGTAGCTTTTTGCTATATTTGGGTGTTAAAGTGGTACCAATGAGATGCAACTAATTCCCAGGCAGTGTTAACAAGTTTAAAAATGAAAACTAGATAAAGCAATAATATCACAAAATATGTTACAGAATGCTGCATAATTTGCCTTTTCTTGCGGCATAATTTGACCCTTGTGCAGCTAAATTCCAATGGCCTGGATAGTCACTAAGATGCCTCACAATAAAGATTATTCTTTTCAGTAAGGCGGTTGCATGCATTTAAAACGAGCTTTATTGCAGGATGTAGCATATACATAACTTCCATTTTGACATGCTTTCCTTTTAAGAATCATTTATTTCAGATGATTAGTGCAGTTGGCTCAGTTAAAGTGAACCAACATTAGAACTCCCACAATGCATTATTTATTTCCCATAACTGGAAAATTGTGTCAGTTTAAACCTTATGTAGCAGTAACAAATTGCGAAATAGGGTTTTCAAATAGGGTTTACAAACACAGTAGCATGATTCTTCAGGCAACTTGGAGCTTACCACTTAGAATTCCAAAGGTACACTCAGATTTACAAATTAAATGTACCAAATAAATCTGATTAAATAGAGGATGTACTTGACTTAAGATCATCAGCACCTTGTCATGAGTAGTAAGCCCTATATAAGCACAATCATAAATGTAATATAGCTCATTGTACAGCCTTGGTTTCCTCAACGAGTATTGCAGCCTCAATATCAGAATCTAATCCCTATGCTGTCAGATTTTCTGAATTTCAAATTGGTGGATGACACACTTAAAACTATCCTAAACTGTAAACCAATCATGATCTTTGGCCTGGATGCTCTACATAAAACACATGACTTAATTCTAGGAAACTACATATCCCAAGAGTCCTCAGGACTCTCACGAGATTTGCAAGTAGTGGTGGAATTTTTGAAGTCTTGGGGGCATATTATCAACAAACTGCCATAAATATCGCAGAGCGCGCTGAGCACGTTTTATTCTATCGCTGGATTTCCTCGCCGAGTTAGCGCATTATTATCAACGCTTATCTCAAAGGCGATAGGAAATCCACCGATAGCTGCAAAAAGCGGGAATAGTGCAGGAAATGTTGCAATATTTTTTGGCCGATAAGGGAAACCTTGCTAATACGCCTCTGTGGTCTCAGCCTTGCAATTCACCTCCCGTTACAAAGATGGCTAACTCAACTGTAAAGGAGGGGAGAGCTGTGGCGCCGCGGCCAGGGCGACTGATGCTGGATGTTGGGGATCACGGTTCGATCCCCGGCTCCTCCGGCAGGGGTCTGCTCAGCACCATGTGACTCTGGGCAATAGCTCGCATATTCTTCCCAACGGCCCCCAGCGCCGAGAGACCCCTTCGGGGGTGATTCGTGCACTATACAAGTACTGGATTTACATTTGCAGGAGATAAATTCCTGCGATAAAGGGGGTTTAGCGCGATTGTTAACATCGCTTCGCGGGTCTGCTGCTGGCTTGATAATCTCGCGAAGCTGTGTTAGTGAGTTCTCCCATGCTGTTTTACCCAGGAATGCCTACTTTGCATGTCATTAGCGATAGCATGCAGGGCGATAAAAAAACGTCAGACATCGCGCGAAAACAAGCACTAATTAGGGTTAGCGTGAGCTTGTTTACAGTGCTATGGAAATCTTGCTGCTTCTATAGCTTTTAAAGCCGAAAAACCAGCAATATGGCCCTTGATAATATGCCCCACAGTGTTTAAGTTGTTCATTGTGGTCAGAGCGTCTTCACTAAGCACTCGGATACATAACTGCTGCAACTGCGGCCTTGGACCATAGTTTCAGATTTTTGCAGAGTACTAATATTCTTAGAGTCGACGAAAAGCTGAAACAGATTTAGGGCCTGATTTAGATGTTGGTGGGACCGCAACGGAGAGGGCTTTATCGGTGGCCTTCCTGCCCACCAACCTGGCGGTCCGCCCACCCTATTCAGATGTTGCCGTGCAATGAATGAGAAGCCCACCGTGGTCCCACCTACTCTGCCAGGACTTTGTTCCCTCCCAATACAGCGGAATTGGCTTTGGGAGGTGGTGGCAGGACTCCAGCCAGGATTCCCACCCTCCAAATTTGGTTCTGACTTGTTTCAAAGGTAATTCCCTTTGAGTCCGTGGAAAGGGACAAAAGGGGGTGAAAACACACTCTTTTTCAGGGTTCAGGCAGTGGTTTCCTCCTCTTCCCCTTAATCCAGGTCTCCCCTGTCTTGGCGTACCTTGGCTGCGACGGACAGGCACCCCTTTTTTATGGACTCGAAAAACAAGTGTTTGTGGTGTATACGGCTATACATTGCATGGTGTGTGTATGTTGGTGAGGTGCAGTGCAGACTGCATAAAATAGGGTCACTACACATAACCTACATGCCAATATGGACACATATAAAACATATATGTGATTTGCATAATAAGGAAATATCACTTACTTGTCTTCTCATCACCATGGTCGTCCCCCGTCCGCAGTCTGCCGACAGGACACCGCCTACCCGATGGAACATCCAAATCTGCTCAGCGCTACCCCTCTGCCAGGACATGACAGCAGGAGTTTCATCAACATAGAAGATCGCCGACGGGGCAGTCTTCTGAGTATTGCGTATACATCTAAATATGGTGGGCGGAACACCATCAGCTCGACGGTGTACTTGGGACCGCCGTCGCGGCGGGACGGCAAGCAAGACCATCAAGATCTAAATCAGGCCGGAACTTTATTTACAGAAAATATTTCAGGAACCATCGCTTGAGAATGATGAACTGGTACATTTTGCATTTTATTATTTCCATGTATGGAGTGAAAATGATCCTCGTCTCTTCGCAAAGTTTTAATATCTTTCTTTGCTGCTGGTTTGTATTAAGGTAATAACATAGGTTGGGGAAGTGATTGCTTGGTGTTAAGTGTACTTTATAATACTAATGCCCCATTCTTATATTACAATTTATGTACCTGACACTGATCACAGAGTATGTTTATATAACGCAAAAGGTAGTTGATTGTAGTGTGAAAGCTGTAATAGTCCCCAATGGCCTCGAAATGTATTTCATAGATGATATGTGATTCAGCTCTAGAAATACAGTTTTGTCTGATCTTTGTGAGTTGGAAACAGATATGTACTAAAATATATATCATATTCAGTATTAAAAATCACAGTAACAAGATGCATAATGACATAAAAACCTTGCGCTTAAATTTAGCTATCACCTTTTTTCAGTTGAGATCAGTGCCAAACAGAGTGGCAATATCCAATGTTTATGCCTGCTTTTATCTAATAAAAGGAAAAAGCACAGAGAGGCAACACAAGTATTAAAAACACAAATGCAAAGCAAGAGAATCTATCCGGACTCTTCAGTGATGTTTTATCAGATCCTTTAATGGATGCTTCAAACCACAAACGGCGTAAGGCGGTGAGAAAATGCAGCCAACGCATTTCACCCTGAATAGAGTTGCCTTTCTGTGCTTTTTCCTTGTATATCATAGTGTTGTGGTTCATTGGCAGTGGACCAAGGAGGTGGGCAACAGTGACCGTGTGCATTTTTGAAAACAGTGTATAGCTAGGTAGTGCAGCGTTAATCATCCCTTGCTGCCATTTCTTCCCTTTCTACTGCCTCTATCTAAGACATCAGTCAATGGTTGGTTGGAGAAGCAAGGAAGCATCATTCACTTCTGCGGGTTCCAGACTGCAATATTAGTGCTCTCTGACAAACCCCAAAACCCCCAGTGGCATCTTGTATACATGCAATTTCCATGACTGATATCAAGTGAATAATGTGCCTTACTTGAGTGTTTATCCCCAAGAAAAACTGCTCTTTGAAACAAGAGTGTGCATTAGAGACTAACAAGAGAACTGTAAAATCTATAGAGGGAGTTTACACTACATTAGTGGTGGAAACTGAGACATGCGAAATTCATCATCAATAAAACTTTTATTTCGGCCAATTTGGTCATAAAAGTATATGCACAATAACATACATTTCATTAAGTTCATAATTAAATCAATAAAAGCAAATCCATTCTTCAAGACGCAATGCATGTATAGCAAATAAATGTAGCGTGCAGGGAGTCCACATTACATTCAATCCTGTCCCACTAGCTTCATTAAAGTGCATGTGAAATATGTATTTAATTTATAATACCGGGCATGATAAGCCCATACTCTGGCCCACTAGGCAGCCATTATAGTAACTTTGTGTAGAGTACTTGAATCTGTCAATTAAAAACTGTGGGGCATATTACAAAGCAATAGCGATAATTATCGCTATTGCTTGGTTAGCGGGAAAAAATATCGCCGAGCACCGAGGATTTTTACCGCTGAGATACCTTGATATTATCAAGGTTTATCTCAAAAGCGGTAAAAATCCTGCGAAATGCATGAATATCACTGAAAAATCAGCGATATTCATGCATTATCGTGACAATGCTCTTAGCCATGTTATCCACCTTCCATTGGATAACATGGTTAAGAACTGCTTTTAGCAGGCGTTAGCTTTTGGAGATATTCGCGCTTACCGCGGATATTTCCAAAAGTTGTTAATAGGAGTTAGAGATGTTAGCGACTGTTTTCAGTCGCTAACATCTTGGCACGCCCACTTTGCATGTTATTAGCGATAATTATCGCTGACATGCAAAGTGGGCCCCTAAATGCCCGCTATCGCCTACAAGCTGTAGCTAACTGGTGTTAGCGACAGCTAGGTAATAGGGCGATAGAATTATCGCCGCATTAGCGGGACAAAGTCCCGCTAATGCGGCGATAATGCCCATGGTAATATTCCCCTGTGGGTGGGAGCGTACGCCCGTGGACCATAATTCAGCTTGTCGGCAGTGCTACGCACTATTGCACTATTCAGCAAACAAGAAATACATCAATAATATGATTAATATGAGCTCATAAAATTCATAAGTATTACATACAAGTAAAAAGACATCCAAAGTCTGTTTAAAAAGATTATAACAAAAATCAGCCAGAGTCTGTAGGGGTCAGCTTCTCTAATGCTCTACGTGTACACCACATGGAAAATAAAAAGCCTGCTACTGAAAATGCTACACGGAGGCGTGCATCATATTTCAATATCCTAAAAGCCTCTAAACAATGTCTAGTTCCCACATTTCTACATAACTGAATCAGCCACCATTTTCTCACCTTCTCATACCCTGGGCATAAGAAAAACACATGGTATTCTGTCTCATCTGCATTATTGCAGACCGGGCAACCCAAAGTTTGTGAGCCCGCCCATTTATTTGTAAATGCATGCAATGGCAATACCCCATGCCTAAACTGCAAATATAGCTTCCTTGCAGCAGCCGGCCTAATATCATCCAGTACAGACTCTAATCTGTACTGTTCTTTGATTTCTAAAAACACAGTGGTAAGCTTACCTATTGAGGGGCTTCCCTGGAGGGGGGCCACATTTTTCTCCCAGTAACACTCCTTCAATTCCTTCCTTGACACTGTGGGACAGGCTGTTTCTGAACTATCCCACAGATTACCCATTCTCATAGTCAGAAAGAAGTCCCAGATTAAAGCCAGCCATAGTAATTTCCCCACCCCTGACATGCTCAATACCTCTCTCAGTTCATCCCCATAGTCAGCCAGTTGTGGAGTATCCCACAAACGTCACCAGAATAAAAGAGATCTAAGGGCAGCTTCTTCTGCTATTGATCTGACCCCTAAGTTGAATCGAAGCGGTATGAGGGGAGAGCTACGTGGGAGGCCAAATAATTGCCTAGCAAAGGTGTTCCAGCTTTTTTAAACTGTCAAAGTGACAATGTCCCCAGATTTCAGCCCCATATAAGGCAACACCTTTAGCCTGGTTTGTGAGTAGAATTTTGGAATACCTTTGTCAGGCCCCCCGTTGTCTGGGCTAGCTTCAAGCTGGCTTTTTTAGTGTGTGTCCCCCATTCCATTTATTCTGTGATCGTGATGCCAAGATACTCAAAGACAGGCACCCTCTCCAGGGGTCTACCTTCCTGACATGGATTTGGTTTGGTACTTTTTCCTGATGTTGTTTTCTGTAAATTAATCTCAAGCCCCCCTTCCTTACAGAAGACAGCAAACTTATTGAGAACCCTCTGTATACCCATGGGTGTTTTTGACAGTAGCAGGGTATTGTCAGCAAACATCATGGCCAGAATTTTGCGGTTCGCCAACTTGGGTGCATCTATGTCCTTCTCTGCATTTAAAACTTCAAATAGCCCACTTATAAATAGACAAAAGAGGGTCGGGCAAGGACACATCCCCGGCGGACACCTCTATCCACAGTGTTGAGTGTAGTGAGTTCCCTGAGTTTACCAAACCTAATTTGTGCAAAATTCCCTTTGTGTTATTTGTGTTATTGCCTCAGAAGTTGGCACAGATACACTGGAACCCCTAGTTCCAATAGGGTTGCCCAGCAGCACTCGTGTAAATATTTTTTGACTAATGTCAATGAGGCTGATGGGCCTATAATTTGTGGGGAGCAGAGGTGAACCCTTTTGATAGACAGGTACAATCTCCGCACCTGCCCAAGTGGCGGCGATTGCCATACCTAACAGGATGAAAAACTAAGGAGTTAGGCCCATGTAAGGAGACGCGTTTCTAGTCCAAGGAAACCAGTTCCTGGACTTTCATCAGGGCTTTGTCAATTGTCTGTATCAAAATGCAGAAAAACAATAAAGTTTTTATTATTTCACTGCATTCCTCTCTTCCTTTCAAATTGCACTGCCACTTATTTACAACAGAAGTACCTGGAATCTTCTGAAAACTTAGCCTCTTTTGGTATCTTCAGGCTCAGGCAAAAATGTTCTGTACACTGTTGTGCTGTCTCGGAACAACTAAGGGCCGCACAAGATCTAGGAAACACCTCTGCCCTGGTCCTGCTGGATTTGAGTGCGGCGTTTGACACGGTCTCTCACGAGATGCTGCTTAAGCGTCTCGGGGAGATCGGGGTCAAAGACGGAGCCCTGGCTTGGTTCGCGTCTTTTCTATCTGACCGTTCCTTCCAGATCCCCGCCCCACCATACTCATCCAGCAGGTTCCCCTTGGAATGCGGCGTCCCTCAGGGATCTGCCCTTAGCCCCGCATTGTTCAACGTGTACGTCCGCCCACTGGCCCTTCTGGCCAGGGAACGAAAGATCAAAATTATATCTTACGCGGACGACACGCAACTTATTTTTACTTTTCCCAAAGATACCACGCCTGACCAGGCTAAACTTCAGGAAGACATCTTGGCCATCTCTAACTGGATGGCGGAGAATTATCTCCAGCTCAACTCCTCTAAAATGGAGCTACTTTGGCTGGGAGGTGACTCTCAGAAGTGGGACCATCAGTGGTGGCCCCCTTCGATGGGCCCACCCCCCATTCCTAAGGAGGCTGTTAAGAACTTGGGCGTTTTAATGGATAAGTCTTTGTCCTTTGAGCTCCATGCTAAGAAGGTTGCAGGCACATGCTATGGGCGCCTACGCTGTATTAAACCTATTCTGGGCTTCTTTGAGCCACCCACCCACCAAGTTATAGTCCAGTCCCTGGTTCTCTCCCACCTTGACTACTGCAACGGGCTCCTGTTGGGGGCCAACAAGTCAGTGGTCAAGAGACTCCAGAGAGCCCAGAACGCCGCGGCTCGGACCCTTTTTGCCCTCCCCAAACACTGCCACGTTTCTCACCTTCTTCGCCGGCTTCATTGGCTTCCGGTGAAACAGAGAATTGAATTTAAGACCCTCTGCCTCGCCCACAAAATTCTACACGGCCAGGGCCCTCACATACTACAGGATCTCTGCACACCCTATGTTCCCACCCGAACCCTACGTTCTGCTGATCTCCACCTCGCCCGGACCATCAGAGTACGCAAGAGCAGAGTGGGTGGCCGTTCCTTTAGGTCCCTCGCCCCGGCCCTCTGGAATTCTATCCCCATTGAGGCACGCGCCACTCAAAACCACTGGCACTTCCGGAAATTTATTAAAACCTGGCTGTTTGCCTCCATTCAGGGGATCAATTCTTAGGCCGCTTTCTGTGCTCTATCCCTCTGCCCCGTCTTTCTGTCTGGTTGTCCGCAAGCGCTGGGATGCCCCATTGCTGGGGCAGCCATGCGCTATATAAGCCCATTTAACATAACATAACATATTCGTAGAAAAATGCAGACAATCCCACCTACAAACGGAATGAGGGCTACATTATAGCTCTGTTTACTGAATCAACTGCTGGACTTGTTAAAGGTGAAAACGATTGTGACATACCTCTCATGAAGAGGATCCAATCTCGAATTCGGCTATGTATCCACTCTTAATCCAATTTTTGAAAAAATAAATCTGGCAAAAGGATAAAGTGCCTATTTAGCCCATTTTTCTTTCAGGTAATATGAAAAAGTGTTGTAAAAGATGTCTCGAAAGAACATGAACTTACTTATGAGATTGCGCGAAGGAGAATCTCATTCCTAATGGCCATTAGTGGTCTACTTCACGTGGCGCTTAAAGCGAGGATTATAAAGCGCTTTTTGTATCTTTTCGGGGCTTTTTTCCAAAGAATTCCGCGTGTCCACAAATGTTGCACCTGCGGATGCAACAATCATTTATAAATACCAGTGCACTCGCGGAGACATAGCGCGGCTGCTGCTGTTTATGCATACAGCCGTATCTTGGGATTAGTGGACTCATACCTGTTTGTCAGCAACTTCACCGGAACTGAGTAACTCGATTCTGGCATTGCCGGGGGCCATCTCAAAAGACCTATATACTAATCTGAGCGCTCGTCACGGGATTTATGGGACACGTAGTTTCTATAAATGAAAAGGCTGTTCACATTACTGCATGTACCTATGGCAACAACAGTTCACTGTATTAGTGTGTTATTATCTGTGAAATTGGTTATATATTATGCGCCACAATGAATCAGAAGTAACAGCAATCCCGTATTGATTACCAAAAAACGGTATGCTTGAAGCCAATCAATGATTTCCTTCAAAAGGCTGGCTAAAGCTGAAAAAATAGCCGTGCTGGAAGTGATCGTGTCACTAAGGGGTTATTAAAAGCACATATTTTATATCCTGCCTGTTGGCAACAAATGGGGTCATATCTGTACTGCCTCTTCACTAGTATCGTGTGTGTAAACAATCCTACAGAGCCAGGGCACACGTAGCACATTATGAATTTCCGGATGCAACTAATACACTGCTCACAGGCGTGCTATTTCAGACAGGTTATTTAACCCTGTTAATGTACTATTGAATTTGAGAATAAGGTACGCCTTCTTCTGTAGCAGAACTCTATCCACGTCTGTTGGGCATTTTATCTGATTCAGGGTACATTTAACCATTTAAAATCATTCTCACTGTGACCTTTCTCAACAAAGTGCTCAACCATAGGAGCAGACAGGACTTTCTTTTTTATGCGTGACCTATGCTGGCTGATTCTCAGATTCACCTGTTGGTTAGTTTTGCCGATATAGATCTTATTACACAGGCATATTATAACATACACCACGTTTTTTGTTTTACATGTTGTGATTCCATGATGTTTCCATTTTGTTCCCAGATGTTGAAATTCATTACCTTCTACCGTACTGGAGCAAGCAACGCAGTGATGTCCTTCAAGTGGTTCCATCTTCCACTGACTGAGTAAATAATTTTTTGCCAATGCCAGAATCGAGTTACTCAGTTCCGATGAAGTTGCTGACAAACAGGTGCAATGTTTGTGGACACGCGGAATTCTTTGGAAAAAAGCCACAAGAAGATACAAAAAGCGCTTTATAATCCGCGCTTTAAGCGCCCCGTGAAGGAGACCACTAATGGCCATTAGGAATGAGTTTCTCCTTCGGGCAATCTCATAAATTTCTTTTTTCAAAAATTGGATTAAGAGTGGATACATAGCCGAATTCGAGATTGGATCCTCTTCATGAGAGGTGGGATTGCCCGCATTTTTCTACGAATAGCACAACAGTGTACAGAACATTTTTGCCTGAGCCTGAAGATACCAAAAGAGGCTAGGTTTTCAGAAGATTCCAGACAATTGACAAAGCCCTGATGAAAGTCCAGGAACTGTTTTCCTTGGACTAGAAACTCGTCAGCACATCTGAAGGAGCAATTTTGTTACATCAGCGTTCCAACTAGCTGAGGCACGTTGTCAAGTCGTTGTTCAACTAAAGTCTTGCTCTTTCTTTTTGACTTTGTCTCCTTTTTCTTTTTTCTTCATGAATATAGATTAGTTCTATTGAAGAATACGTTTTCCAATTCATTTCCTGTGTTTGTTTTGTGTATCACGTGTAGAATGTATGAGAATTGTATTTGCAATGTATATAATGTTGGTCTTGTAAATAGTTGTGTATAGGTCTAAGTGAAATATATTGAATGTATTTGTTCCTTTTCTGTATAACTTATATACGAAAAATAATTTAAAAATATCGAAGTGGACAGGTATAAAATAAAATACCAGGCCACACGTAAAAGAATTTGTGTTTGTCCTATTGGCTTGAATAAGTGTTTTAAATAACAAGTGGGGGCAGGCATTTTGTGTTTGTTAATACCTAACAGGATGGCATTAAATAGAGTCCAGAAATAGGGTGCCCAGATGGTGGGTTCACTGCGGAACAGGTCCCCAGGGATCTTATCAAGCCCTGAGGCTTTTGCTGGTGCTATTTTACACAGTGCTGCAGTTATCTCTTTGAGTGTTATCACTGGGATATCTTTTTCCTCCATAAAGGTGACCATGTGTGCCTCAGGACTATTGACCTGTGAGAGAGAAGGCTCATTATCGACTGTACTATCCGCTGCCTCAACCCTCAAGTAGAGGGACTCAAAATGGTCCTTCCACAAATCTGCACTATTCTATTGCTGATTTGCCTTCGGAACTGCATGTATTTACCACATTCCAAAAAGTCCTCATGTCATGGTCACCCAAGGAATTTCTCAGAATATCCCACTTCTCTTGTTACCACCCATTTTAGCCTTGTCAATGTTATTTCTTATGCCGCCCTTTTAGCTTTAATTATTGGCCTATCCTTGGCCTTATTGGTAGAGGTCAGAGCTAATTTGGCTTTGCGGCGGCTTTCGTTATACCAGGGATGCCGGGGTATACTATTTCTCCTGTATCTTTTCAACGGGAAGAAAAAGTTAGCCATAGTAGTTGTCATTGTCAATTTAGTCTGATTTAAGGCAACTTTCGGAAGTACAATTGAGGTACCATCAGTTAAAACAGATTGCATTGCATTCGCGAGAATCGGGATAATGGTTTCATATAGGGAGGACAACCGTTCTTGGGACTGGCATATGTCCGCTCATCGGACTCTCTTCCTGCAGTTGGTGAGGGTTAGTCTGTCATCAGCTGGCTCTTCTGGACCAGATACACTCCTAGAGCTTGGCATAGCCATCTCTAGAATCAGAGTGTAGTGATCGTTTTTGTGGCGAGGCTCTAACTTAAAATCTATGACCCTGTGCCAAGATTTTATGTCAATCAAGATGTAGTCTAGAATGGAAACATTCCCAGTTCAATTAAAAGTATGATTGCCTGGTGAGTCTGATTTTGTTCTAACATTGCATGCCCTCAGTGAATGTTTTAATGTGAAGGAATTCATTTGAAGAACCAAGGAGGCCCAGACTCTTACTAATGGGATAGTAGTCTCTAGGACAGCCCAGCGTTGATCTTCTTCACTGGAGTTACCTCCATTCAGACCATCCATTGCTCATATTGGCAATTAAAATCCCCACCAAGAATCACCAGGCAATTATCAGGGATAGTAGACAAAAAGGATGTTAACTCATCAAGTGTTCTTGACTCTTGACTGCGGCTAACTGGTCTAGAATAGACATTGATTAGAGCAATTGCAATCCTTAAAGGGAACTTAAGAAGAATACCTAGAATGTCGTTTGAAAATATTTCCACCTGTTTTGCTGTACAGCCCAAATGTACACCAACCCAAGTACAAAGCCCCCCTGAGGGACTCCCCTTTCCCCCAATGTTGCAGCTATGTTAAACGATGCATAGCCTTATTTAAATATTTCCCCCCTAGCCCAGGTTTCCTGGAACATACAGACCTTGTGTTGTTCAATGAATGCCCCCATTCAGCATTATCCATCTTGGGCGCCAGACCAGCTACGTTCCATGATAAAACCCGCAGCCTTGGTGGGTCCAACCTGCTATTTATGATGGTAGATATGGGGAGTGGTGGGTGTGGAATCTCGACTGTTCCCAAATCTGGCACCAGGGGAATCTCATTAGATACATTTAAAGGTGGTCTAGTTCTTGTGGCCTTGTTGTGCCTGTCAATTTTTTTAAATTTTTTGCCACACAACTTCCTACAGGTCTCGCCCCACCTTAATGGCATACTCTGTTCTGGGACCTCCCCTGTTTGGAGAATTTTCCCCTGTTGCTCTCTAGAAAGTAGGATTCCTCTAACCAGTATCTTTCGGGTGCGAGTCAATCTACTCTCTCTAAGACACCATATCTGTTTGTTGTTGATATATTAAAAAGTAGCTGCCTGGAACATTCATAATCTAGATTAACTGGTTGATAGGTCTGATTCAACATTCCCCCCTCCCAACCATTCAGACTTCTAGTTTGTGGGGGTCTCCCTGGAGGATAAAAATAGGCCAGCGGAAGGGCTCTTATGGCCCCCTCCTGTCTAAAGTCTTGCCTGCTTAGAATTGCTCGGGCAGCCAGTGGATTCCTACAATTAATCACTATACAATTCCCCTGCGTGTCTTTTGGTCTCCAACCCACCCAACCAACTCTGCGTGTTAGGAGGATCTCACCTGTGTCTTTATAAGAAAATTGCCTCTGTTTGGCTAGCCAGAACATACATTTGTTTTTTAATTCCTGGTGTGATTCACTATGCCCCCTCCCAACCTCTGGTACACCTGTCAGAACGGCAACATATGGTGTTGAGGCGGGTGGTAAATGAATGCATGGTAGGGCTAGACTTTCTTTGTTGGCATCAATGCATCTTGCTGATCCTTCCCTCTCCCTTTGGCTATACTCCTGCCACTGACCATTTTCATGTGCTTGTGGTGGAATTGGATTGACCCTATTTGCACTTGTGGTATGCTGTTTAGATATACTTGTGTCAATAACAGTGGTTCCATTCCGTACAAGTGAGGAGTCAACCTTATTAGTGCTGTGTGAAGCCTGTGCTTCTTGACCACTACCATTCTCGTTACCTCCAGTTGATATCATTCTATTGCCCACCCGAGTTTCAAACAACACTGCCAACTTATCCACCTGTTCTATCAACAATTTGAGCTCGTCCGGCACAATAGCCCTTTCTTGGATTTGTAAGTTTACCACTAAATTTGTGACCCATGATGGTTATTCGCTGTCCATCATTAAGAAGCTAGATATTCCTCTCTCCCCCTAATCACTGGTAACCATTATTTCTTCAGCACCCTTGTTCCGTTTTACCCCTGGTCTTGCAGGTGCCTTAGGTTTTCCTTTTTTCACAGGGTGTATTGGAGCAACTCCCATATGCAAATCAGCATTGGATAGTTCATCTACGATTGTCTGGGCCTTAGGGGAATCACTAACCAGGGTTACTGTAGCGTGTGTGGCATCCAAATCAGTCCAAGGAAAGTCTAGATTCGGGGTTAATGATAACGGTCTATCTGTCAATCCAAGTTCGGTAGCCACCACGCCTATTGCTCTCAGTAGCATCCTGTCAATAGAGGTTGAATGGGCTTTGGGCGTTGGTTGCGGGAGTGTCACTTGTTTCTTATTAACGCAAGTTTGCTTCCCCATTATTTTACTTGTTTGTGGTGTTCTACTTGCTTTATATACGTGAAAAATGTAAAGTTACCACTTATGTTCCAGAAATATCAAACAATTGGTTTGGCTTTATACTGGATCACGACGGTCAGGAAGGGAGAGAATAAAATGTCTCTGTAGTTCAGTGGCGTAAATGTGTCTAGAGCAAAGGTTTTACAACACTAACCTCAGTTCAGACGATGTCCAGTTTCGAAATCCGTAGGTTCCGAGATCAAAAACTACAGAGTGTGGCCCAGCCCAGCCTCGTCCGGCCGCAGACACGCCCGTGCGCGACCCGCGTTGCGGGAGGGATGGAGTCCCCTTACTGCTGACAGGTCAGGGCAGGGCAGAGTGGCGGCAACAACAGAGATGGGCTTGGCAGGTTGCGCTAATCCTTGGGTCACTTATTTATGTCTGTGCTGGTACCAGAGGAGTCTGAGAGCTATCCTGTTTCCTAATAATATCCCATACACTGAACGACTGAAGGAGTCCCCAGACTAACGACGGCTGATGTGAAATTGATATTATTGACAGGAAACAACTGTTGGTCAAAAATGTCGAACTAATACTAATTCATAGAGTGAGTGATCGAGAACATACTTTTTTATGACTTAAACAATACAATTGCCTTAAATTGGAATATTGTTAGTAAGTATCGTTTTTATCTGGTTGTAAGGGCCTGTCTGCTGTGAGAGACCATTAATCTGCATATAAAAGACAATTCAAAATTCAGGTGACAAAGAACTCCGCCATAGATACTCTTGTGGCAGTCATCTAACCCAACTAAATGTAACAAATGTGAGATAAATCTGCAAGACAGCAACTTAACCTTGACAAAACAAAAGAGTTTTAGAGCGGCCACTCCAATTTTTGAATACAGATTTTACTAATTGTAATATGTTTGTTGTATATAGCATAATTTGCCTTGACAAATTAATTTCAGAGGCAGTGTTGTGAGCACATTACACATTAGAATAGCAGATGATTATATGGCAATCAGTGACATAATGCAAGATGAGGCAGTCCTCCCTACAGAGTAAATGTAAATGTAAATGTACTGGCATTTATAGAGCGCACAGCTACTTCATTGAGGTAGTGTCCCGGCGCTGTACGTATACCGCTTAGGAACCCTTCCTGGTTTTCCCTGTGAGTGTCCACTCCTGGGCCCCCCCAGGGTGAAACCAGGCATCCCAGCGCTTTTGGGCCGTTGTGGAGATTAAGCAAGCTATTGCCCAGAGTCGCAGAGTGGGACCCATGATTAGAATAGGCACCGAGGCGAGAATTATCAGGTCCGGGGAAATTGAGCACAAGACCCGCCAAGGCGCGTATTGAACCCTGGTCCCGGGCCAGACCTCTGCATCAGGGTCTGCCGCTCTAACCATTTGCGCCACACTTCTACACAGAGTGTGACGAGTGGCCCCTTATCTCCCACATGGCACATATATTCATTTGTCATGCGCAGAAAGGGGCCCGTCTTGATGTTTGGTGGCCTCCTAGAGGTGTGGGGGCCCGCTAGAGGTTTGGTGGCACCCTGTACCACAGGGGCTTAGGGGCTTGCGTTACAAGTTACAACCATGGAGACAAATATACTATATGCTTTCGAGTGTACAATGCAACATTCAATTGATCCAAACGCATTTGGAAGATTTAGAAAACAAAACTCTGAGTGGTGGCCATTCAGTATCGAGGAGGACCTTCAATTGTTTTTACATTGATTATTATGTTAACATTTATTGAAAAAGAAAACTCTTGTATATTTGACAATGTCTTTGCATTTCTTAAACGCATAATAAACATTTGCACAAGAAAAATAGGTCTCTGCATTTCTGAAAAAAAATAATTCTGCATGTGTGGATGGTATCTTTGATTTTGTTGTCACTGTTTATCATAGTTTTATACACATATATTTATTAGCTTTCGCATATTTTTCAAAATAATTTACTTTTTTTTAACATAGTAACTGATGATCCGTGGGTCATTACCCATGGGTAGGTTCACAAATAGCTTCCTATCACTTAATTCTATGAGCCTTATTTGCTTGTTAGTTTTCGTGGCCAAAAAGTTATTGTGAGGGTATCCAGTATCCCAAGCGGTGATCCTCTTCGTGCTTTAAATATGAAATGACTTGGATAATTAATATTGCATGAAACTATACATACCACACTGCAGCAGGGCATTACAAAAACAAAATTAATAATGTTCAAGGACTGAACCTACTGTTGGTATAGTGGGTAGTTATGGTCAGGGGATATGTATGATATTGTTATGAGGCATTGTTATCCAAAATAAATATAGGATTCTGTAAAGCTTCTTTTAACAGCTCCATGTTTTTATATATAGCTCCTGGTGACTAAATTCAATATATCTCCCCACCCGCCTTTTCTGACTAATAGGGGGCACTGAAGTGAATCGGTTTGTGTTTTTGGATCCTGTGTTTTTAACTTCCCATACATGCAGAAGAAAGACATTATTAATGTCCTAACAGGTATTCTTTACAGCCAACATGTGTTTTGCGGACTCCCCACTTTTTCATGGATGATGAAAGAGCATATATAAGAACAAAGAGAGGAGAATATGTTATCCTCTTACAGTTCATAAGTCATATTCTTTCACATTAACATAATTTTGAGCATCATTATTCCCAACCTTCATAGATGTTTTTTCTGCAACATCTGCAGCCCTAAATATATTAATACCGATCTCTTCATTTTACATAATGTGAATATTGTATACCAGTAATAATTACATACATTTAATAGGTATAGGTAAAAAAAGTAACAAAAAATGACCAGAAAGACTTTGACACTAGAAGGAAAGAAATCAGAGAGATATCTTAAACAAAAAGGACAATATGAGATTCTGAATAGCATCGGTTATCGTGTCAGGCATAGCCTCAATTACACCTGCTATGGTGATGTTAGCAAATCAAATCAATGTATACCTTAAATTACATATAAAAACATCATCTTACACCCCACAGTATCTTTAATTGCCCGCACCCATCCTATCTATTTCTATTATCCAAACACTGATTTGAAAAAACCATGCCCATATTATTAAAACCGAGCCGGTGGACTTTCGATCAGAACACAATCACTCCAAATTCCCAAATTGCCGAAAGCCTATGAAAAATAATTAGAGCTGATCACTTCATCATATAGGAACAAAAGTGAGAATCATCTTCTCATGTTTACTTCGGGAGCACATCTCACCTCAATTAACCTTTTCTGCAACAGCAGTCCTCACTCAATATTCCAAACCTCCAAATTAGAAACAGTTTAGTGTTTCTTCCCCTCTTCAGTTAATATCCCTGCAAGACAATCAAAATATAGTACACAATGTCTTAACCTTGCTGCCACAATCAGCAGCATTGCCTCACAAGAAATCCAGTCTCTGTTACGATGAAAGGACTCCCATGATATTGAAAATTCATACATATTCTAGTCTCACTTATCAACAGTGGTTACATGCAAATCAGTTATAAAGATGTCTCCAATGTAGTAGAATGCAACCAACAAACATTACATTCCGCCCATAACCGATCATCCACTTACCGCTTTTTAGCTTATCTCATCTCACGAAATGACCCTTCACGGAACCTGCCTTTTGTCTGTTGGTGTTTCCAAACCCAACTCAGTTTGGTGCGTTATTTCAAATGACTGAATGCCCTACAACATGGACCCCAAGTGATCCATCTGCAACATTCCAACACAACTAGAACGCTAAGTACACTGACTTCAGTCATGTTGGTTATTTGCCTTACATTTTCCAGATTTCAATAGTGTCCCAAATTAACACTGGGATTGTTAAGGTTACATGGCAATATCTCCATGGGCTTATACTATATACCTAAAATGTCATGCGAAGACTGCCATTTTAACCGGTTGTTTCTAATCGCAAAATGTATAAGAGAGGCATAGAAAGAATAAAATATAGTGAAAATGAGCAATAAGTCAAAATTAGTACAACAGTCTATTGCTGTTAGTACAACATTCAATACATATTTTCACATGTTCCACCCCACTCCTTGTTTAAATTTAAGTAAGGTTGAAAAGTATGCTGAAACCTTAAAGTAGTGTTCTGGTCTGCCTCAAACCCTTATCTCTCCATGATATATGATGGCCCACACCCAATATAATTGCATTTGTAAAACTACTTCAACCCTTAAAAATTGTAGAATTTACAATTGGTGGTCATTCATTAAAACTAAACTTCTAGTTATAAATCCACTCAATCATGCATAATTGAACTTTACATTAGCCTAAAGTTATGCAGGAGTAAATCCACCTCAATGGGTGGCTAGTGGGCAGTTCAAGGCATTCTTTGCATTGAAAGTTTGTGAACGCCCACAAACAGGTCTGTTTCTAAGCATTCGTTAAATCCTCTCTGACCATTAACCACCTTGGAAATGTTTAGTGATTTACAGACATTGTCAAAGGTAATGACCATGGGAGGTGGAACAGACTATCCTGAAAACATGTTTTTCCATGGGGAAAAAAATGTGCAATTGGAGATAGGTGCTGGCTTCCCTAGCGCGGAACTGCACTATTTGTCCGGTGCGGGCTGGTCTGTAAAGCAAGTGTCCAAAGGGCTTGTCAGACAGATCAGTGTGTGGGCTGTTTATTTTGGCTGTTTTGGGGCCCAACATTAAAACAAACATTGCTTGCAGTCTTCCATACCTTGGAAAACAATTATACAGCCTGTCTTTACTAGTTCAGAGCTGCCCCAATTTGCAAACATGGGCCACGTTAATTAGCTGACTAACTCACAAATAGAGGCCACTTTTATTTTGGTGTCTGTGCCAGTTTTTATCTCAGTCCGAACCTGCTGTTTGAGTAATTGCACATTGTGGGAATAGAAATACTAATATGTAGATACGTCACGTGATATTCTCAGGTGTAACTTTCCATGAACTAATGGGAAATGTTGAAAATTGACGTGGCATACCTAGGAGTATGTGTACAGGTGTAGATTCACACCTTTCCTTTGTGAGTCTGGCCCTATGGTTTGAAGGTAACGTTTTTGCAAGAGATAGTTTTGCAATTAGATTTTCAGATGTTACCTAATACATAACTACCACCTTGTGCAGTCTCATTGTGCAACCCCTTATGTGATCCCATCCCACAGCTGGGTGGATTTGATGACCCACTATATGTTCCACTCACTCTCAATACTGACACTGGAATGCGCTTTCCTATACGCTACTCAGACTTCTTCAGATCCAACTGATGCCCCTCACCCACTTGTCAATCATCCTATCTTTTCATTTTCATTGTTTTTGCCAGTCTTCTGTAAAAAGTGTAAGGACTACTCCTTGAGAGGGAGGGGGGCAAGCCAAACCGAGACCAGTTTTTGTGTGTGTAAAAGGCCGCTTTATTGAAACAGGTGCATATCACAATTTATTAACACTGGGAAACTGCATTACAAAACTAAAACCTCACTATACATATATTACTTGATCCCTTGTTCCCCCACCCCTACGATCCCCACATCAAATTCCCCACCCTGCTGAATACAAAATAACATTACATAACAACCATATTACACAATCTTACACAATATTGCATTTACAATTCCTACCCTCCATTGACCCAAACCCCTACCTGCCTTTTTGCAACTGTAACTAACAAACCTCTATTCTAAACTTAGCCTACCTGGTTACCCTTTCCCTGCCCCTGCTCACAAACTACCAACACTTAACTAAAATCTTCAGCCAATCTTAGCCAACTTTCAACAATCCCGTCAGCACCTGATCCAAGTGAAGAATATACAACTTAGCCAAAACCCCTATGAACCTGTTCCAATAACCGTCTATGGCAAAAAACACTCAAACAAAAGAAAAAACACCCAAATCCCGAAAAACGAGGGTGGGCGGGAGCGGAAAAAAGCTAAACACTACAGCGCTACCAGCCACCAGGTCACCAACCCTAAAATGGTGGCTGGGAAAGCGCAAAAACGACCTTTTAACCCCTTGGGCTACAAGTAAAATTGGGCTGCAATTGGGCTATTCCCAATGTAGCCCAAAACCCACAAAATGGCCGCTACTCGGCCAGCACCTCCCCCTCCCAATTTGAACGGGGGCAGACCTCACGGTGTTCGGCTGCCCCCAAACCCCTCCTTTCAGAACATTTTTGGTGATATGTGTGTCAGTATGGAGGAAAGGCTGAGACTGTGACAATGTTTGCAAGTCCCCACCTTGGTGTTACAGCGAGCAAAGCCAATATTTCATACCAATGTGGAAGTTTTTTGTAATAATTAAATTATTCATTTTAGAACGAGAACTTTGAAAATACAGCTCGGAAGGGAGATACTGAATGTTGTAACCTAAGCTTAAGCTGCTTTCCAGCTTTTCTAGTTTTTCTTGACAGGCTGAGATTGACATTCCAAGGGCTATCACAATTCATACATTATTTTTTCACATCATAGCCACCTTTCTGTTCCACGACATTCCTTTCAGGAACAGCATCTCCCTTAGATATACCATCTTCGGTGACATATACCCACATTACCTTTTCAGTGATCTTGGAGGTTTTACGGACAGAGATGACCTCAGTGATGCAGTGTAATCATTGACCTGTATCTGTGTGTCCTACACTATTTAGGCCAGTGGTGGTTGCCATGTTCCTAGAGTGATGGGGTGGGAGTACGGGGTGGAGTGAAAAGAATAAAATTAAACACTTATCTTGGGCGCAATGCAACGTCTTCCTCCGCCGGTCGGCTACCTTCCAGGCAGGCTCCAACGTGAGTTCAGGAAACTGCACTAACCAATCTTGTGCTGCTGTCACAGCACGAGAACATCGCCAGGATTGGTTGGAGTAGCCTCTTGCAGTGCTCATACGAGCGCTGGTTGCCTGGGCGTTCTTTAATCCAGCTGTCTAAGATAGCAAGGGTAAAGAACTTTGAAATGGGCATGTCTGGCGGGCCGTCACAAGACAGCCGGCCAAGGAGACATGCGCATTTTAAAGTGCACAGCTCCCTGCTGCTGCCACTCGGCAAGTCAGCACTGTCCTCTCCCCGTCCTGTCACTCAGTTCAGGACAGGTTGGTTGCTAAAAAATAAAAAGGTAAGAAATAAACTTTATTGCCGTTTTATTTTTCAGCTCTGGCCTGTGGGGCGACTCCTCCGGTCAAACGGAGGAGACGTGCCTCGGTTTGCGCTGTGACGCTGTACCATGTATTGAAGATCATTTTTCATGCTCAGCTTTGTTTGGTGACCTTTCACATTTAGTATTCTCTATATTAATTGCCCTGTGAAACGCAAGCTTCCCATTACGTTCCAACACTTTTCATCCCACTCCTCACAATATTAAGTGTATCCACTTCCCCCAAGCACCACTTGACACAGCTAAAATAAACTAACATACCTCGTCCATTTCAGGCTTCTCCCCATCTACACTGCGTCCTGTTCATTTGTGTGTGTGTCTTAGGCAGGCCAGAAGTCAGATGTATATTTTTAGGGAGGCCTGGCCTTCAGCTATGTCCAAAATTAAAGTTGTGAACTATAGGTGCAATGTTTCCAAATACTTGTATGGAAAAAAGTAAAATATGCAAGATTTTAAATTACACAATTTTTTATTGGTGCCTTTTTTATGGTCGAGATTGGATGTCCTTCTAAATATCTACACCTGCAGAATATCATGACTAACTACACATGATATTAACTACACATCTATGTCGCCAGAAGAAATATTGCATTGGTACATCCAATTGAAAATCTATGCTTGCCTACCTGTTGATATTTTGTATTAAGCATTCTGTACCATCAATATTCTGGTTTCAGTTTTCATGCTGCACCCCTGGTGATTCTAGGTGAAGGAATACGTGTAATTGTTTAAGCTATATATTAAAGCCCTTTTAATCAGCTTTCCACAATTCAACTTTAAATCCTATTAATTAGATGAGATTTAAAGTACAGGGTTATAAAGTTGTCAATCAACTGACTCACAACTTTGAGTATTTTCTAAACTGTTCAAGCTTTATGAAATGCAAAGCTAACAAAGTTCTTTAAAAAAAAAAAAAAAAATATGCTGGCCTCATCTGGAGACATCCCTCCATCCAACACCTCTTGCCTAAGGTGAAGTGGATGGTCAGCCTAAACACTCAACATTGCTTTGCTGGAAGATGGCGATCGGAACGGTTGCATAAACGCTTGGCTCCGTGGGCCCTTCCTCCCCGCACGTATATCCTGAAGATAATCCTGAGCAAGGTTTGCTGATCTAAGTTGCTGAAGGGAAGCACTCACTTACCGTCTGTTTCTGGGGCTCCACCGTGCAGTAGATCCGAAGAACCGTCCCCGTCTGCTTGCCGGCCTTCGTGACGCTGAAGCCGGGGCCTCGAGTGCAGAGGGTGCCCTGCAGTGATCGTAGCGTTGGCGGCCCTGGTCGGGATGAGAAGCCGGTCAGTGGGAGCCTGAGAGCCGCGAGCCGGGAGAGTTGGTATCAACCCACTCCCAATAGTGGGTTGCCCCGTGAACCCGAGATATTGCCGAGCCGGAGAGAGCCCATGTCGCCCGGTTCCCCTTGGGTGAGACGCCCAGCCATGTTGATAGTCCCGTCCGGGATCCAGCGGCGAGCTGCGGGGAGCATGTCCGGCCTTTTGGTGACTCTCCTTTCTGCAGCAAGCGCCAACTGTCGAGATCCAGTCGTGGGGCCTGCTGACTCCAGTGGTCGGACGAGACTCTGAAGTGGAGGGGAAGAGGAGGAGAACGAGAAGGCTGAAATGGCGGATGGCGCCTCGGGGTGCGCCCCTCCCGGGGACAGAGAAACTGCTGAACTTGAGACCCCCGGAGTTTGGCAATGTGGGGAAACGCTTACGCGTGGCCACGTATTGGCTGCACTGACAACCCTGCGGACGGCCCTGCTCCGGGGAGCCCGGGACTTGGAAGGAAGGATCGCCGCCATTGCTGACCCGCCATTTTGTAGCGGACTGGGTTGCTTTCGAGTTGGTGCCGATGCGTCTCCCTCTGCTACAGTGTTATATTCCCCGGATAAGTTTACAGACTTGGAGGCGCGAATAGATTTGGTTTCTGAGCTTACTGTTGCCACACCTGTTCCGCAAGTGGTTGTCTCACCGGGTCCTTTTTCTGTCCAGCGAGTGGAGAAGCTACATCGATCCATGGTACATGAGGCCCGGACTGTGCTGCGGTGTTTCCCACATCCTGTGCTTTCCGTTCCGTGCTTGGCGGACCTGTCTTTGGACTCGAGACTGTTGGTGGTCTGGGTATTGTTGCATTCCGACATCCGCCATGCATCGTCAGTTGTCTCTCGGTGGCTACGACCATGTTGGGCGGCTGCGCTACCTGGTCTGATTGGAACGATTGGACCTTTTGTACCGAATTGTATCTCGTCTGCAGTACTATTCATCATTGATACTATTGCCAGAAGCGGCCAGGGGTGACCTCGTTTGGGATTTGGAGGGACTTCTTGCTGGTTAATGGTGATTCAAGGGCACGTCTAGTGGGGCTGTAATTGATTGCGTTTTATGTGCTTGCTGATACTTATACTTTTATACTGCTTCTGTTTATACGATTCTAGTATGCGGGGGTGGGAGGGAATGGGTAACCGAATCGCCGGCTCTTCTCCTCAATTTTTTTTTTCTTCTTTTCTCTTCCTTTTCTATATTTCGGGTCTCTCATTTAGGGCGACAGGCACGCTGCTGGGGGGGTAGGCCGTAGCCTTTTGCAGGGGTGCAGGGTGGGGGGTTGGGGGATGGGTTTGTTCTCTGTTCCTTTTTTGTTTCTATGGCCCTTTGCCCTTTTCCTTCTTCGATGTCGTCGTCTTCATGTCTCCCATAGTACGTTCCCTTTCAGGGGTGGGGCTCGCATACCGTGCTTGGTACGTGACTATTGCATTTATACTGACTTTGGTACTCTTCTCCTTTCCCATTCAATCTATGTTCATCATCGGAGTGATAATGTGTTTTAGCTGACTATGTTGGGAGCGGGAATGACAATGCGATGATTTTCGATTTAATTTTTGGTTATTTAAAAATGAACCGTTTCAAATCCTTGGTATCACGTATTATCTTTATTCTCTGCTGTATCCTGGATGTGGCTTTGTTTTTAAGCGCCGGATTGATGTGATACTTCCTACTTAATTTCTGCTCGATTTATTTAGCGGCCGGCCACACTGGTTGTAGGCCCGTGTTTGTAATTTCATGCTAATTGAAATAAAGGTTCTTTAAACAAAAAAAACATTGTTTTGCTGGAAGATGTCTGACTGTAACATTCTATATCAGGAAATCCTCACACTTGGAAGGCTAGAAGGGATAAACCTTACCCCAAGTAAAGTTAGGAAATTTGGTCTGCTTCGTAAAGTGTGAGGTTTTCTATTTTGCACAGCTTCAAGTGTAAGTGAAGTTTTAATTTTAATCACCACTAATTTAGACTAACTTTACAGAGAGCTTGGAGCATATCCATCAAGGAGATTTTGGGAAAATAGTTGTGAACCTTGTGTTTTTAACTCTTAAGGCTGCACTGATGGTAGAAAACTAAATAGAATGGATCTGTCATTTTGCAGGGGAAGTTGGGATGCTCCCATAAAGAATTTGACTGTAAATTTGTGACAAAAGATGGATCGTTCAATTATATTTGAACAGAAGCACTAGTCAAAACTGCATGAACTTGAGGCATGCTTTTACATTGGCATACTCCCCTCACAGTTACAAGCGGTTGTGCGAAATGTGCTGTACTGCTGTACAAAAGGAGACCTTCAATATGTATGAAATAACAATCCCAGGCATATAATAAAGCAACAACCAATAGATAGAACAAACAAACTAGTGCAGTTTCAAAAACATATACATTTTTAATTTGATAAAAAAAGGATTAAATGTAAAACAGTACATTGATCATTTTTGATAAAAAGATCTAGAATGATACATTTGTATTCATAAAATGTTTTTTTAGTTAAAAGAGAGGAGGTTAGGTGGCATCCGGTCGACGCGTTTCGGCATACACTATGCCTTCATCGGGACTTTAACCATCCAATTTTCGAAAGTTGTACCGTAGTACAAGGCCAGTGCTGTTCTCTAAAGATTTAGACTGCAGGACGGCTGTATTTTAAACTGTATCCACAAATGAGGGGCGTGCACTTTTAAACCCGTTGCAGCGGAACACCACAATATATTTTGGACCTGTTTCTACGTACCGGAGGCCCTGCAATTTCACTTAAAAGGAGTTAAAAAGACCTAAGTAGAAGGATACAAATTAAACCTCAAAGGGATAGTGTGATAGGCCTACATCCCAAAAAGAAACTTAGGCGAAGGAAATCTTGAGTGACAACTATCATAAATAAAAGAATATTTAACTGAAGTTTCCTGCCCCTCATTTGTGGATACAGTTTAAAATACAGCCGTCCTGCAGTCTAAATCTTTAGAGAACAGCACTGGCCTTGTACTACGGTACAACTTTCGAAAATTGGATGGTTAAAGTCCCGATGAAGGCATAGTGTATGCCGAAACGCGTCGACCGGATGCCACCTAACCTCCTCTCTTTTAACTAAAAAAACATTTTATGAATACAAATGTATCATTCTAGATCTTTTTATCAAAAATGATCAATGTACTGTTTTACATTTAATCCTTTTTTTATCAAATTAAAAATGTATATGTTTTTGAAACTGCACTAGTTTGTTTGTTCTATCTATTGGTTGTTGCTTTATTATATGCCTGGGATTGTTATTTCATACATATTGCTTACCCTGTCCCAGGATAATTATCCGTATCAGGGGGTCCTTGTTTGTTTACATAGCAAAAGGAGACCTTCTTCAGACATCGACCAACAAGACAGGTAGGCATGGTAAAGAATAGACTGTGTGTGCATCAGATGGGTCAATTTGAGGTTTGTGACCTGGCCGAGGACACTAGTTCCATCTATACTTAGAGGAGCCGTAGGTTGGTAGGCAGCAGCTATGCCTCTAAGGCTCTGAATGGTGGTTTCACTGTCTGCATCTAGGATCCTGCTTTGTGATAAACTCTCTCTTTGAAGCTGCTTGCATGGGGCCTCCCATAGGGATGCTACAGAGTCCTCCACTTCCGGAATTATGGATGTTTTCCTCTCTTTCATATGTAGTTGACCTGCTTGCATAGAATCCTCAAGATGGCATTCTCTGTGTGCCTAATATTGTTTTGACTAGCGTGTACGTTTCAGAAAATGTAGAAAGAGTGGAACGCCTGCCATGTGTACTAGAAATGGAAAATATATTCTTGTACAAGATTGTTTGGCATTACTACTGATGCAGATAAAAGTCAAGCTTTATTATGAAACAGTTAAGAGACTTCCATATTTAAATGCACACTAGAGAGCCGAATGATCTCTATAATAGAACTTAGTCTTCACAGCAAGTAGGCTGTACTTTCTAGTGACTATACCAGCAAATGTAGAGAGAGCTGATATGCAATTAAAGGGAAGACATCATTACTTCTCATCATGAACATGTAGTAACAGCTAACAAGGGGATGGCACTGCTAAGCAAATTGTAAAAAAAATACTGTTGATCAAGTGACAATGGTTAAACTTTAATAAGGCTTCAAAGGTCACTGTGCAAAGTGATTTATGAATTTTACACTAAGACCAATTTTAGAACATAAGTGTAGGGTCATCTAAATTGGCAAAAACATGATAAGCTATAAATTCCATTAAAAACACCCAATCATCTTTTCCCCACATGTATCTAGCTCTCATTTTGCTCCTTGAGGATCTATTTTACTTTCTCTCTTCTCTCCACATCTCCTAATCTCTGTTCCCACTGCCTTGTTCACCCTTTTCTCCATACCCCTTTCTGTTTGCTGCTGCACCTGTCTATCTTCCTCTTCCTTTCTCTCCTGCACTCTCTTGATTTTTCTATTTACTCTCCTATATTTCTCTCCTTCTCTCTTCTTCTATAATCTAATTTCTCTATCTTCTCTGTACTTCTCAGTATTTCTCCTTAACCCACTTCATCATAGATCATGTATGACAACTGAAACTTTTTCTTGGATGTGCATGGCCCTGAGCTGCCACCTTTCTTTGGCCGCCGTTCTCTCGCCCCGGAAGCCTACCATCCTGGGGCGTTCTGGAACTGGAGAAGTCCGCTATGACCACGTAGCAAATGCAATGCAGCCATCATATCCTTGCTACTTGCCGTCCACTCTAGTTGGGCAGAACATCAGGCTGCATTGATTTGGTGGAAGTTAAGTGTTTTAGGGTAGAGGGTAACCTGTTGAAGTCTACCACACTATCTTCACAGTGTGGTGGACTACAATGGGTCATCCACAGTACTGGAAAAGAAAATGTTTCTGGTAAAAACACCAGAAATATTTTCTTTTCCAAAATCAAAGTCGGGATGCATGGGGAATTCTTCAGTTGAGTCCCAAGTTAGATTTTCTTTCTTTTTTGCTGTATTCTGTAGCACATCCTTATGTCACAGCTTAACAAAGGTGAAAGCAGACCACACTAATGCAATCTACAGTGTTCCACAAATTTCCTACCAAACTGCAGCCCTACTCTTCTCCCAACAACCAAAGTACTCCACTTGTGTGGCTAGGCCATCGCTCCTGATAGGAAAGGCCCCAAAGGCAACATGTAAACATCAAGATTTTATAAATTGATCCATTCTGGCAATGTGGGTAGTTGTGGTATTTAGGCCGGGGCTTGGTTGGCACCCAAGGAAACCAGCCAGGTCTGCATATTTCTGAAAACAATGCATCTGGGGCATTCCTGATGGTGTGGATTGCCTGGATCCAATACCGTTTCTTACCCAGAATGCCCTGCAAACACCAAACTTTGCCTAAATCACAGATTTTCCTCATACATCTGTGAAGGAAAATTCCTGATATAAAAAAAAATACATAGGCCCTGATTACGATGTTGGGTGGCTGACACTGTTGCGGAATGGGTACTGACCACCCTCAGGTCATCGTCTCTGACCGCATCATTTGGATGCGACCACACACAGTGCGGTTGGAAACATCCATTTTTCTATATAAACTTGTGCAGCGGGCGGAAAATGCCCACAGCATAAGCTCCCATAGAAAAATGGATGTTTCCAAACATCCCTATAGTGCCCGCTACACGTTGCAGGGATGTTGAGATCCCCCAGGGCAGTATGTGGAGGCTGCAGAGGAATGAGGGCCTTGCTAGGGGCCCCCAAAGACACTTTATGACAGCAGTTCCATGTCAGGAAGGCCAAAATGGAACAGTTGTCGGAAAGTGCCATCATAATTCCGACAGCAGAAACACAGTCCTTTTAGGATTATGAGGCCTTTCTGACTGGCCAACGGGTTTCTTGAGCCCATTGGAACTGTATCGGATTCCCCAGCAGGTTTGAACTCCGACCGCCATCATTGTAATACAGCAGTCGTACCTACAATGTCGGTCTGAAAGCTTCCGACAAGCAGTCAACGCTTCCAATCAACATCGTAATTAGGGCCATAGTCTGTTATGGAAGCCCTTTGTGACATGGCAGGCCATATTGGATCATTTCAGATTCACAATACTACTAGTTAAGGTATTTGCAGCCCTCTCCAGGTGGTACATTAACTTAACAAGCTACCTGGATGCAGATGGCACTCAAAATATTTTTTTAATGGATGGCCTGGAAGACCTCTTGAAGGCCATAAATGCTTGGATGGTAAATAACCATCTAGAGCTCAATACAGCAAAAATAGATAATATGACCTGCGGATAAAGGCAAAAATACCAGCTGACCACCATATAGCTCTAGGAACGACGACCCTCCAGCAATATCAAGAGAAGTCAAAATCCACGGGATAACCATGGATTCCATCCTATACTTGATGCCATGAGTTAACAACATCACGCGGAGTGTCATCTACACAATGGAAGCACTATGTTGCATCTTCCCATACATTAGATACCAACAGAAACTGCCATCCAACCTCACACTCGCACCCTCCAAGCTTGACTATGGCAACAGCCTATACCTTGACACACCCTGATTCAACATGCGCAAAATACAACTAATCCAAAATGCTGTTACAAAACGTCTTCTCCCAATTCTCCCAAGAGAACACATGATACCAGTCTTGCAATCCCTCCACTGGCTACTTATAGATAGAAGACCAATGTTCAAGGCACTTTACATGTCCACAGAGCTTCCTCAGGAAAGGGATAGCTATATCTACAAGTTAAATTCAAATAATACAAATAAAACAGGATCCTGTGCGCCAGGCTTGCAGCACGTATCGCCATTCGACCTTACCATAGGAAATCAAAAGGAGGCACAACTTTCGCAGTGTAATTCTCCAAGGTCTGGAACTCGCTACCAGCCAGCATTCAAAGAACCCAGGAGCATACACACTTCAGAAGGCAGTTGAAAGCATGGCTATTTGCAAGACAATTTCACAACCCCACATCCCAGCAACAAAACCCGGAAACACAATTGCACCCTCAGGCACAATCTTGAGCCTACAATGCATAGATTGGAAGCAACCCAACCAGCAACTACTTTCGATATCACAAAGGTAAGGAGGTTTGCCAGGGTATTGTATAGTTATGTAATTTCATATTTACCATTTCAAACACACATTAATACTAATACCATAACACTCAGCGGTCGGTAGACAACATAACTTACACTGCTAACATTCGCATAAGATGTAATATGCTATAAGGATTTCCATCATCAGTACTGTGCAGCCAATAAATCAGCAACCACCAAATTAACAGGCATGGAATAACTAAAGAAATCTGTTGCACACTGCTGGTCAACCAGAGGACTTTATTCTAGTCCATCACTGCAGTTCCCAAATATTTATACACGTTGGCCGCTTCTTTACATCTCACAACGACACTCAGAGATGGGATGATAGTAACCATGCCCATCACAGGAGATCTCTCCACTTCTCTCTCTGCTTCAAATCATACCAACTCAGTACCATGACTATACACAATATCTCTGATTGGACGACCTTGTACAGTAACCAACAAGGCAGAATATAATCATATGAAATAACATAAAGGGACCTGAGGCTCTGTTCAAAGCTGCCAGCTTCCTGAAAACCATATACTGTGTGCTTGTGTCTCTGACACCTCATCCTCCATCACACTGCTATGCTCTGCGTCCCATAGCATAATAACCACACCTCAATGGTAATCACAGATGGCATGGAAACACTTCCCACATACAGTCACAAAACAAAGACAACACCCTCCCCTTCCAACCACATACTCTATATGGCGAAGCTTGCTGCCCATGTAGGTAAGAACCTCAGTGCTCCGCTTAGGGTAGTAAATGCTATATAAATGCTGCAGCACGATACACTGCAATTATTATCCTTTATTTATTTATTTTGAAGGTTTTATAGAGCGCAAACAAGATCCTTGCGGATATCAGAGCGCTTTACAGTGATCAAAGCTGATTATACATAATGAGTAGCATGACACATTATACATGCAGTAATATGAGGAAAAGAGCAAGCATGGGATAAAAATACGAATAAACAGGAAAAGTCGTAAGGTAGAGAAGCATGGGATAACAGGACAAAAAACACAGAAAAGTCGTCGAAGAATATAACAGGAGCGCCGCTATTGAATAAAGTCCCGGGCAGGGTAATGTAGTCTAGTAAATTTTGCATGAGAATCGCTTTTACTTCCTTTTTGAAAGAGACGGTAGAGGAATTCAGTCTGGTTTCTGGGGGAAGAGAATTCCAAACCCTAGGCGCCATCCCGGATAAGGTTTGTTTAAATGTTTTCTTTTTATTGAATCTTTGAAGTTTCAGAAGTAGTTTGTCTGCACCTCTAGAGGACCTCGAACCACCAGATATTGTCAATTTCTGTGCGAGGTAAATAGGTGCCTTGTAGTGTAGGGCCTTATGTGTCATTCAAGCTATTTTTAGATGAATTATTGCTTCAAGCAGGAGCCAGTTCAGGGATTTTAGATCGGGGGAGATGTGGGAACTTCTTTTCAAGCCAGTGATGAGTCTTGCTGCAAAGTTTAATGAGGCTCTAAGGGGAGCTGTAATCGCTTTTGGAAGGCCGCATAAAGAGACACTTCCATATTCCACTCGAGGGATAACTAGAGCTTGAAGTCGTTGACTGGCAAGAAGGGCTTCAGCTTCCTTAGAATGTTTATCTGGAAGTTTGCCCCCTTTATAGCATTGCTAATGTGTTTCTGCATAGTGAGATTGCTGTCCAGAGTTGTTCCCAAGGATTTCGCAGAGTCCACAATAGTTGGTTGAACGTTGAGTGCAGTGAGATGTTGGATTAAGTCTTGCATCAAGGGGATTTTAGCGGGTGGAGCTATAAGGAGGAATTCGGTCTTTATAGCGTTCAGTTTGAGATGGTTTTCTGCCAACCATGTTTGGGTATTCATGAGTGTGGTGTTAAGCCATTTAATGTCTTCTAAGGTAGTAATCTTTAGATAAAGTTGTGTATCGTCAGCGTACATATGATATTGTACGTTAGACGCTTGAAGGATTTCGGTGAGTGGCTCCATGAACAGGTTGAACAGTGTTGGGGAGAGAGAGGATCCTTGCGGGGCACCTAGCCTTACTGGTACTGGATTGGAAAGAGTGTTATTGATCTTGAATTGTTGTGTTCGGTTATGAAGAAAAGAGGTAAACCAGTTTAGCACTGATCCTGATAGACCCATCCTAAGTTTGAGAAGATCAAGCAGATTCTCGTGTTTTAACGTATCAAAGGCTGAAGATAGGTCTAGCAGGATGAGTAGGCATGATCCGTTCTGGTCCAGGATTTGTAGAGCATCATCAATAATGTGAGTCATGGCAGATTCCGTGCTGTGCCCTGCTCTGAAACCTGATTGGTGGTTGTTAAGGAGGTCAAAGTGATCAATATGTTTAGTTAGTTGGTGGTGCACACATTTTTCAAGGAATTTGGCCAGGGTAGGAATATTGATTATAGGGCGGTAGTTTTTAAGATCCGTGGGGTCAGCTGTTGGTTTCTTTAGGATGGGTGAGACCTGACCGACTTTGAGGGAGTCCGGAATGCAACCTTGTTGCAGTGAACTGTTGATGATTTTGTCCATAGTGGAAGCAACCACAGGGTTATGTCTTTAACAGCGTTAGCGGGGAGCGGATCGATGAGGTGGTTGGAAGGTTTCAGGGCATTGAGGATCTTACCCAAAGCCTCTTCAGTATAGGTGTCGAAGGATGCCCAGGCTGCTTCATTCTTAAGGTCAAACTTTGAAGGGATTTGGTGTGAGGTAGTTAGTGGTGCAGGGGAGGTTTGTGAATGCGGCAGAGAATATAGTAATAGATCATTTAAGAGTTCCTTTTGGATGTTGTCGGTCTTCTGAATAAAGAAGGTAGAGAATTGTTCACAGTTGGGTTGCAGTTGGGCTGCTTTTTGTAACCGTTGAGGTGCGTCCTTAGATTGAGTTTTGATAAGCTCAAAACGTTTTTTTGGGGCGATTTCTCGCTTGGTCTAATTGGTGTCTAAAAAAGTCAGTTTTGGTGCACTTGATCTTTTTGTAATAGGCATTTCTTTTTTTCCTTAGTAACTTGAGGTGATTAGTAGATGGGACTGATCTTCAGATACGTTCAAAGGCTCTGAGAGATTGTCTGTCTTCATTAAGTAGGCTATTGTACTAGGGTTTTGAGTCTTTAGTGGAGACTCTCTTTAGTTGAAGGAGGGCTACCTCAACGAATATTGAGGTAATCGAGTTGAGGTAGAGGTTGGTGAGGTCATGGACGTCTGCTGTGCCAACAGGTGGCAGTAGAAGGTTTTAGTTTGAGGAGGGTAGTGTGTTTGGGTTGAGTAGTTTCAAGTCTCTTTTCCAGATCTTTGGTTTGGTGGACTGAACTGAGTTAAATTTGACCTTTTCCTTGATAAAGAAGGTGATGATATGGTGATCAGACCAGTCGCAGGGTTGTATCGATTCCAAGTGAATGACGTCAGTTTTGGAGATTATTAGATCCAAGGTTGGTCCTTTCTTATGTGTAGGGCTATTGCAAGTTAGGGTAAGGGCTAGATCATCCAGGAAGTTTTTAAGGCAGTTGACCACTGCGTCTTTGTTGTCATTCCAGTGGAGATTGAAATCGCCAAGGAATATTTGGGTATTTTGTCATCCGTTGTTAGTTGAAATCATATCCATAAGGTGTTCTGAGAATATGAGGTTGTCACCTGGAGGATGATAGATGATGTGAAGTGAGCAAGCTGGTTTACCGTTGCTGCTAACATCTAGGCAAACGTATTCACAAGAAGGGAAGACCGGGGATTTGGCGGCTCTATTTACAGTGACTGGGTGTAGCTACCGTAAAAGTCAGGTGCCTGAGGTGGACGGGGAGGACGAGAAGCGGGAAGATAGGAGTTCTGGGTGGGTTTGGTGGGGTAGGGTGAAGTGTATTGGGGAGGGGTAAATTGGGTGTCAACGTAGGGGTCTGATGGCGGAAGAGGATCCTGTAAAACTCTTTGTTTCCATCACACTTCAGAATCACAAAACAAAATGTGCTACATTTGCGCTTTCATACCTACTGATATCTTTTGAAATATATGTCCAGCTCATTTACAGTTATTTAAAGTTTGGTGCATGCTAGAAAACATTGACATCCTACAGTCTTTCTTTTTGCACTCCCTGTACACCAGCGAGATTGTCAGGTAGATCTCATTACAAAATTCTTCTGCCATGCAGCCAGAGAAAGAAAAGTAACCACTAATCTCCTTATTAAAAGGAGCAATTTATCAGAAGACATAGCCTGACATTTGACCTCTTTCTTTGAATGCACAGCAAATATGACAAAATAAAAAATAAAGTTAAAGGCATTTTTATAGCTCATTCACCTTTTAAACTCCAGTATTGTTATTTTAGGGGTGTTGCAACCCTCCCTCCCCCACACCCCCCATCTGCTTCCAGCGACTATGGGATATTTTATTATTGCATTTCTCTCAAATGTGATTGCAGCTCATTTAGATAAACGTGACTTTTTGTTCAATGCCTGGTATTTGGGGGCGGAGGGCAAATATTGGTATGGGCTGACCCCGCCCTCAAAGGCCTACGGGGTAGATGTTCCTTGGCCTTAGGCTCTATCTTTGGGCCTGTGGCTGGGTGGTTGGTGCCTTTGAATAGATTTTTGTTATTTCCTTGTTCATATATTGGTGTCCGGGTCCCTCTGTCTGGGTAAGTTTGGCCAGAAGCTAAGCTCTACTGCTAGGGGTCCTTGCCCTGTTGTCTCTATTGTGGTGGGCCAGGCCAGAGGAATGCAGTGCTGCCGTCACTTCGCCTGTGGAGGAGTCTTTGACGGTGATAGATCCGAACTTGGCCACACCACAGTGCTCTTCTGAGTCACCTTTAAGCTGTGGTGACTGCTGTTGCTTGGCTTCCTTTCCCAGCCAGAGGTGGAAATAGAGGTGGACATAGTCAGCCCCTGAAGCCCTGGGAGTCGTTGACCACACTCCTTAATCCGGTGCTGTATCTTGCAGCTCTGATGGAGTGCAGGCATCTTTACATCAGAAGCAGATAAGGGGCCTGCAAGGCTCAGGAATATTCACCCCTGCACCCCCCCAGCCTAGGGGTTGCTGTTTTTAGGGGCTGCAGGGTTGAGCGGTGCTCCCTTCCTCTATTCGGCTTGAGGCCTGACTGTCATTTGGCTGCTTGCACACGCTCTCCAATCTCCATCCGTTTCCCTATATGTACTAGCAGCTACCTGGCTGCCTCAGCTTCTTTGGCCCAATGTGTGGAACTTGTGCACACATCTGCAGTGGTCCTCTCCTGGGTACAGGTGAGGTGGGTAATGGGCTTATTGTCTACTGGGACTCTTCTTCTGCTCTTCTCTTCTCTTCAGATTGCTGTGCTGTTGGTTTCCTTCTCGCCTGCCTTTGAGTGGTCTTCTAGTTTGGCACTGGGCAGTCCCTCCAGTGTCACACTGGACATGGTTTGGTTTGGTCTTGTTTTGGGTCTTGCTCTCTTGCAGGACTCTCGCTGTGAGTTTTGCCTGTCTGCTTAATGATCTACTGCTTTTATTCCTCCTGGTTGTGGGGACTCCTGCTCGCGTGTCTGTTGTAGTCTCTGGCTATATTGCCTTGTCACACTCTGTGTAATACAAGCTTTCTCAGGAGTGACATGGATCCGCATATTTGTCCTTCTCTCACCCTAGACACTTTGGGAAAGAGCAGCGGGACAGTGTAAGAGAGAATGTAGATGATGTATTTTCACGATGTTCTGCACCTCGTCTATGCTTGATTTCTGTAATATATATGTATATTTCAATTGATGAGCTCTCAAATGGACCAATAAAGCAGTTACATAGCCATCGTACTACAATCATACCTGAATACCACTCTCAATAGTCTACAGATTACTTGTTTCTCTAACTTACGCAAGGCACCTAAAGTATATGGTATTTCCTAAAAAGGATATAGTCTTGATAGAACTTCATAGTTAAAGCTACACACAATAAGGGGATACAGCACACAGTCCAAACAACTACTTCCATGCTGTTACGTCAAGACACAGAGTTCAAGAGATTCACAAAGCAGGGACGTGACAATATATTCAACACAAAACAAAGTCGACAAGCAAATCTTGCCACTTGTAGGATCAGTTGGGTGGTGGTTACTGAAAACTGGCCATACTACGATTGCAAGAAAGTTCAAGGTGATGCAGTGCTACCAAGGCTGGGAAGCGCCGCTCTTCCTTACTTTTGTATTTAATTACTGGTGGATACAAAGATACTGTTCTACATATATGACGTGGGAAACATCATTTACCCTGCAGGCAGGACCATGACAGCCCTTTACTCTGCAGTCCGTATCATGACTGTGACGTTACCACACGTTCCCTTACCATGCACGTCATTACAATGACTTGCTTTAGCGGGCGCGTTGCTGACCAGGGGTGGGATTTAAAGTCCAACACCTTCTCTACTGATAAACTGACTGGAGTTGGAATAGGAGTTGTTAGTTTTCCAAAGACCAGTGAGCGCCTAAGGCAAGTCGTTGTTGACTTGCATGGTAAAGGAATGTGTGTAATGTCACAGTCAGGATAGTGCCTGCAGAGTAAGGACATGCGTGGATAATGCATGCGGGGATCTGAGCTTACCCAGTTTCATTGCCCACAATGATGCGATTGACCTTGTTGTACAAAGATTCATATCTTGAAAAGATCCGGAAATGGTTTTGGGTTAATGCTCAGCTATTTCCATTTCAGGACTAGGTGGGTTAGGACTTGACTTTTTCTTGATAACCATGGTCATTTATGGCTTCCTTTTCTGACTCTATTGCCTGCTAGCTATCTTTTCAGGAGGACTTGTGGTCCATGCTGTGTTGCAGCTCTGAGCTCCTGTGATCCTCAGCCTCGGCACCCACTGCCCATAGCCAGGTCAGGTGGTTTCTCTTACGTTGTGCCTTCCTTTAATGCTGGTTCAGGTTGGACCTCTATCTGGGGTTTGCCTCTGTTTTGTCTCTCACTAAGTTGAGTCAAGAAACAACGACCATGTTTGTAATGCATTTCTCTACCCTTGTGGGTAAATGAAGAGACTGAGGCAGGTTACCCAGGGAGGGTTCTAGGGAACATATGACATCTCCACTCTGAGTTCAGTGCCAATGGAGGAGCATTTGTCATAAGACAGCCATATAAATCTGTATCATCTGAATTAGTTCTAGGTGTACTCAATAAGCAGATCACCATGGAATTTAGTTTGCCAACCAGAACACTGTAGCATAAGGGGTCGGTATTTGGTAACTTCTGTATCAAATAGGAATTGTTATGCATAAAAACTGATACCCCTTGGCCGTACTTGCCACAAGTAAGAGTGGTTGTCCTGGCTGCCCAGGTGTTTCATGAGGTCAGCACATTTGGCTTCTCTTGAAGGATTACCAATCCCACCAAGTGTCAGTGTAAGAAGGATAAAATGTGCTGTCTATGGATAGACACCACCTGGCTAAACTCCAGGTGGTGCAAAACACGGCAGCTAGGCTGGTGTTAAACGCCCCGTCTAGATCACCATCTAAACCCCTCCTGGACAAATTACATTGGCTTTCAGTTCGAAACAGGGTTAAGTTCAAAATTTGCTGCCTAATTCATAAGAGCCTAAATGGACTAGGGCCATTTTACTGGACAGACAAATTTATCCCATATAACCCTGTCCGGTCTCTTAGGTCAAGCAGCCAGCTTTTACTGAGAGTGCCAGCTGTGAGAAAGGCCAGACAGGGCGGCAAGGCTTTGTCCGTCGTCGGGCCCACTCTATGGAATAAGCTCCCTCTCGCGCTCAGGCAGTGCTCAGAACATCTGAGTTTTAGGAAACAACTTAAAACGTTTCTGTTCCAGACCTAATTCACTTAATCTTTCATACTGATTTCTTACAACTGTGCTTCTGGTTTGTTTTGTCTGTTATGTTTTTCTGTGCGCAGAGATACTCCTGACGGAGTCGATTCGAGTGCGTTACAAACCCGCAAATAAATAAAAAAATAAATAGGGGTGTGTACAGCCCATATAGTTCTTATTATCAATCAAACCAGGGCCATGGCTTTGGTGTTGCATCAATAAGCCTGGGAGGAGCATCATGTGTCATGGTGCGCTGGGATTGAAATGGTCATAAGCGAGGAGGGGGCGAGGACTTGATCAGTGAAGACATCTTTTAGTGAAAGAATCTTGACGAAGTCCTGCCAGTGGATTCTATTTTCTCTGGCTAGGGTGAGTGCAAATGGCTTTACAGGCCATATAGTTTATGTTGCTGAAGATTTTGGGGACTGAGATTGTATGAATGGTGTCCTTTATACCTGTTCTCTTCCCAACTTCACTGATTCTGTGAGCATTCTCCCCCATCTTCCGATGGAAGCATGTCAACTATTTTGTCGGTGAGTATCTTACTGCAAGCTGCAATGGCCGCTTACCATCTTACAAGATCTGCCCTTCAAGTTCTATTGAAGGGCAGATCAGTAGGATCAGACTGGATCAGAAAAAAGGTCTGGGCATAAAAATAAAAGTAGCCTTCATTAGTGGTCCCATGTTTTGCAAAGTGGGGTGGTTCTGAGCTAGTAAAGACACTCTTTGCAAGGTATTTTAAGATTGCCTGCCTTTAAGCTTGATGGAGGCAATGTTTGTTTTCATATCAAGGAAATCAACAGTAAAAAGCGACCCACAAGTAGGCAATAAACGCCCACACACTGTCCTGTCAGACCAGCCTGTCAGGCACTGCCTGATTGCCCCAGAACTGTCACACTGAGTCTCAGACATTGATGTGATTAATTAATGTCTGATGCTCTGTTGGTGTCTCTTTCAGATGGTGAACTTCTGGGCAGCCAGTGCTTGTTTCTTCCTCCTGGAGTTGCCATATTGTACTGACACTGGTAGCTTGAACAGCAGGTAGCGCAGACATATTAAGTCACTGGTCACAACAGAAGGGCAACCTGTAAAGGGTAAAATAATACAATGCTCTGCATGGCCCACCAGATGGGCAAGTTTTGTATGCTGTAATTTGGTTGTGCCTGGAGTAAGAAAGGTGGAGCGAAGGAATACCTTTGGTAATGATGAAGGAAATGTGCACAGTTGCTAAGCCAAGGGGAATGTTGCTGTCAGAGACCGTGTTCTGTGATGGGTAATGTGACAACTTTACCAACATCTGCTCTGTGTAAGGAAACCTTTCGCTCTCATCACCACCCCCATACTGTGGTCACTCAAACCTTCCTCTACCATCCACCACAGAAGTCCCTGCAGCACCCTCTAAGCAGAAGCGCTAATGGCCATCGAGTCTAGTCAGATGGCCTCCAGCACATGAATGATGCACCCGACAGTCCCTTGGACAACCAGATCAAGTCAGGAGACAAGACCCTGTACTAAAGTAATGGGGCCATCACCCAGTTGTATTCAGAGGAACCATGCAGGATACAGAACCTCAATTGGAGACTCCACCATGTGGCTTTGGAGTAGGCCCAACCTGCTGCCCTTGCACCCATGGCCTAGTGTCATATGCGGACCATAGGACTTTAGGGTTAAAGAGCTCATCCATGTTTCTCTCTTCACAAAGTCCCAGCCCCAAGCTTTGGGAGCCAGCCAGGCTGTTTAAGTAAGCTAACCTGGATTGATCATATGGGACTGGTCTGGTCTCACGAGTCAAAGGCAGTGGACCCATCTCTTGATGCACGTCCCAGGCAGGCAGGACTTCAGTAGTGGACACCACCCACACAAAGTCAAGGCTCTGAGTAGAAACGTGTCCAAAGGGCGTTTGCCAGGTTCATTCCAGTAGGCTTGGAAGAGATGAATCATTGTTAGCAGGGTTTTGTCAGGTAAAGGTAGGTTGCTGTTAAGCAGACAGGCCACATAGGGTGGTGGTTGGAAGACTTGAGAGTTGTAGGCTCTAGAACAAGGGTAGGTTGGAACAGGTTACTAAGACTGGTAGACAGAAGATGGAGGACAAGCAACATTAGCCCTGGGTGGGAAACTAGTACTGGTAGTACCAGGGAGTGAAAGTCAGATGAATACACCCGGGAAGAGTAGGACATGTAGGTCTAGAAAGAAAGAAGAGCAAGTACTGTAGGAGTCAGAACAGGGAAGGCTTACAAGGAACCGTATGTCCGGATTTACAAAGACAACAGAGAAAAACATTGGCAATTTGTTTTTGTTTTAAGAGCCTGCAAATGCCCGGACATGACAAATAAGAGTTTAACAAAATTATATATATTTATTTGTACCAAGACTTTTCTGCCTTTGTTTGCTTTATTTATTAGTCAGGGATCATTAATGAAACCCCATGATGCATTTAAAAGGGACTCTATTTATATTTGCTGTTTGAAGTATGTACAGATAAGAGCTAAAAATTCAGGATTTAGGAGATTTTGCCTATTTTTGTACCAGCCAGGATACTAAACTACCAGTGGTGCCAGTAAAAAATTGGCAAAGTGACAACCTTAACAGGTAGAGAGGGGGAAGGGTGAGGCAAAATGGTAAACTGAAGAGGTCAAGAGAAATGAAGAAAAGAGAATAAAACAGAAAAAGGAGAATTTGGACTGGCGAAGAGAAGGAAAATAAGAAGAAACTAGAGGAAAACTGAGAAAGTGAGCGAGACAAGAGCAAGATGGATCACTGACAGAATATCAGAACCAAAAATATTGTGGGGACAGAATATCGTGTCAAAAATATCAAGGACCAAAATATCGAGAAGGTAAGTACAAATAGGTAAGTATAGATGTACTACCCTTAACTCCTCATCTACATACCTTGAAGATATACATAACATGTCTTCAAGGTGCATATATGTGGAGTTATATATAGAAAAACGTTGCTTACCTGTATAAACGTACCTTCACATTATTTTTGTCCTCGATATTCTTGAAATGATATTATGTCCCACTATATTTTTGTTTCAGATATTCTGTCTAAATACCATTTAATCCCTGGTCATGAACCTGTTCTCTGTATTCCAATAGACTTTAGTCCTGTGGATAAAAGGCAGAGCAGGGTGCACTCCTACTTCTGCAGGGGCACTTGTTATCTCGGGGTGACTCCAGTGGCGGCTGTTAACCCAAATATTTGGCAGGGCAACCAAACGCGCAATACGGAACTTTACCCCAAATCGGCCTGATTCTCAACTAGAAACTAGGCTCAAAACACAACTTCATTCATTCATTTCTCATCCCCCAGCTATCAGGAACACAAGCCACTTGAAATAATTATCAAAAGCAATTGAATCCTCCACACCAATCCAGACACTCCTCTCATGTTGCTGATAATGTTTAGCGCCAGGATTGGCTGGAGCTTGCTGCCTTGATGCTACTGCAGGCACCAGAGACCTGTGCTGCTCTCCACCCAGCTGTCTAAGACAGCTAGGTGGGGTGATTTATAGTGTGCATGCTAGGCTGGATGTCGCAAGACAGCCGGCTAAAATGACATGCGCTCTATAAAGTAGTAGAGAGAGAGACAATCCCCTGCTGCCAGTCAGCAGCAGTACCCCCTCCCCCTACTCTCCCTTCTCCAAACATGGCTCGGGCTGGGGAAAGGTAAAAATGGTAATAAAATCAATTTATAACAAATTTATTTTTCACCTTTACGGCCCTGGCAGCAGGGGGACAATGCTCCTCTGCCTTAATGGAGGGTCCGCCACTGGGTGACTCCTGCTTCAGTGCGGCAGTCCCATCCTATGTATCATTTTTTATCCCAAGGGGGTGCCCTCTAGATCCTGTGGTGTGCGTCTCTTGGGGAACCGGCTTCTCCTGGGGTAGAGGGACATCAAGGTTGCTGCTTATCACTTGGGAGGGCAGGCCCCCACTGCAAAGGGACAGTCCATAAACTGGAATAAGCCAAGTCCGACCAGTGTGGCTGGCTGTTGAGGTGTGGATACCCAGCAGCATCCACCCTCAGCACAGTCAGTTTCAAAGTCACTTGCTAGTGCCAAGCCCTTTCTCTGCTTCACTACACCAGAAGTCATCTCCCATTGTTCACCTAAAGGAAGAAGAATCATATTAAAAGAAAGTGGACCATGATACGTGCTCTTGGTGCACTTTTTAAGAACAGCATTGTAAAAGGGAAGGTTGATAAAGCATAACATTTTAGCAGAGACCTCGAGTCTCACTCAATGCGAGTGAGACTCAAAGATTTGGATGTTGGGTCAGTGTTACTCTGATAACGCTAGATATCACGCCTACTGGTAAGGGTTAGAACCTGATATCAAAATGTACCTCTGGTCAGACCTCTGCGTTATGCAGAGTGGCTCATGGGAGCTGCAGAAGCTTTTGGAAGCAACACCACCCAAGGGGGAGCACTCCAATAGACACCTACATTTGACTGAAAGAACAGAATTCAGAGCACTGCTGCACAACTTTTGTCAGGCATTCGTTTACCTTAGTGAGGTTGTGGTGATATTCTAATTAGTTTACATTAATTTTGATTTCTTCATTTAACTGGCATCAGTTCCTATGTTGTCACTGAAGTCAAAGTGTGCCTGACATCACTTCCTGTGATGTCATCAAATATCCTAATTAGGTCTCACACCTAAGAATTTTCAAAACTTGAGAGCTCTATTTTAGATGATATACATTCGAAACCCAGAAACTATTTAAACGTGATTTACCTTTCTACTACTTATAAGTTCACAGAAAATTACTCTTGCTATGCAAGCTACACAGACACTGACCATGCCCTTCTGAAAGGTGTAGTGGCTGTAATACAGCAAAAAGAACAGTGTTTGCCGGATTAAAAGGCTTGGTGCAAATTTCAAATCCCAGCTGTAATTGAGTAGATGGATCTTTGACTCAAATTGAGGATTAACAACAGTGGTTCAATAGCACACCAATAGCAGTGCAGATCATTTACCCCTCAAGAATAATAGAGATTATTAGATATGAAAATCACTGGTGTAATATGAGCCCCTGCAACCCTCGTGGTAGGAGGGGGCCCTAGCTCCAGACCACCCTCAGTAAATATGCTATGTGGTGGGCCAGGGAGGCTCTCCTTGTAGTTTTCAGGGGAGCCCCCTCAAGTTTTGTTACGCCACTCATGCAAATCATAAAGGTTTATTAGCAGAGTAGCCAATTACAAATTAAAATCAGTCAAATTAGTTTAAATCAATAAATATCTGGTTACAGCATAAATCTATATATTCCAAGCAGGTATAAAAGGCAAATACAAAATCAAGTCATTTAAGTATTATTGCAGCAAATCATAAAGATTCAGTTCCCCTGAAATGAAATTCCCTAATGCTAATCCACGGTCTCAGAAGCGGAGTCTGAGAAGTTTAAGCAGCAGGTGTCAGCAAATATATCCTGTAAGGCAGAACAAATGAAGGTTCAAATCAAACAGAGAAGAAATGTGCTTGCTCAAGAGATTAATTCTATGAAATATAATAAGCATAGGGTCTCAAGAGTGGCAGATGGGCATCCACCTTCAAAAGTGAACAGGAGCAAGTCTGACTGCCTGTCTCCGAAATGCAAAATTACATCATGAAATTCAGAAAAATAGACAATCCTTGCGAATTCACAAAACTTCTGGGGGCAGATTTACAAGCCCCTTGCGCCACTCTTGCGTCACTTTTAACCTGGGAAAAGTGACGCAAAAGTGGCGCAAGGGGCTTGTAAATCTGCCCCCTGGTGTTAGCCCTCTTCTCATGACTACTACAGTGTAAGATTTCAGCTTTGAAGCCTTCATGGATATGCTGCAAAAGAGGGAACATTTCAACCGGTTCATCTCATGCATAGGTATTAATATGTAATTTTCAGCTCGTTAAAGCTAAAGATATATTCAGTGGCCTTCACACAAAATCTAGCAATACCAGTGCAGTTTTAATTAACTCTCTGGTGAAACTTGATTTCTGAAATGAGAGAAAGATTATGCACAGTAAGCAGAAACACAACATTTAATTTAAAAAAGGGGCTTTCAATTTGGGGCCACCAATAAATATGGCTAACTTAACTTGAACACACTCTAACTCTCATCAATTATTGTTGTAAAGTCATGATTTATTATAAACCTAGCCATACATTTGTACTTGATTATATGTGATGTACATTAACAGGTTATCAAACGAAAATGATAAAATAGTGACAATGTGTCGCCAACTGTGCCACCTGTTCCAGACAAAGCTGTTGGACGGGTTTGCTGTTGTCAGTTTGTAAGGCCTCACACTGGACCGTGAAGAATCTTGGGGGGCAGGTGCAGCTAGCTGATGCCACCATATGCCTGACCTAATCCAGCCCACGCGCATAGCCTTTGTAATTGTAGGACCATAAACCACCTCCACCCTACAGCACAGCTGCCAAGTGGAGACATAATATGAGTGACCTCCAACCAGTTCACGCTCTTCAGTAAACATTAGATAAGATCATCCTGCTTTCCAGAGAGGTTAGATCTGGTATCCTTGGCATGGTTTTACCCCTAACATTTTGCCTTCAACCCTCCTGTTTTGCTGACTTTGTTTTGTTGGTTTTGGGACTCTGTTCACTTTACCACTGCTACCCAGTGTTATAGTGCTTGTGTTCTGTCCCTAGAACATGGCAGAGTTGGCTTATACTCAATTGGCATATTTAATTTACTTGTAAGTTCCTAGTAAAGTGGCACTACCTGTGCCCAGGGCCTGTAAATGAAATGCTACCAGTGAGTCTGCAGCACTGATTGTCTCACCCACCTAAGTAGCATTTCAAACCTGCCTCATGTCTGCCATTGCAGTTTGTGTGTGCAGTCTGAAACAGCCATTTTGGCCTGACAAGATAACCTTTTGCCAGGCCTAAACCTTCCTTTTTGAGATATGTGTCACCCCTAGTGCAGGCCCTGGACAGCCAGAAGGAAGTTTGCAGTGTATTTGTTGCTCAGATACGAATTTACCTTAAAAATGAAAAGACAAGAGGCGTTTGGTAAAACAGGAACAAATTGGTTTAATTAAACCCTGCAGCCAGGGGAGTATCAACAAAGTAGCACCTGAAGAAAGTCTCTCATTGTACAGAGGTTTTGGCTGACCATTTATACCATTCATGAGTTAAGACTGACTGTTCTGTGCCAAGCTATCAGAGGGTTCAGAACAGGTTAATATAGGATTTACTTGTGCCTCACCCTGACAAGGATTGTAACTTCTGCTTGTATAGGGCCCGTCATGGCTTGGACCCCTCATTCATTCAAGATCTGGTGACACCCTATGTGCCTACTCGACAGTTGAGATCATCCAATCTCTCACTGTTCGCAACGCCCACATTTTGTTTTGCTCGCATGAAGGGATGCTCGTTTGCCTACCCAGGGCCCGACACTTTGGAACTCTTTCCTGGTCTCCCGTAGGAACTCTCACTCCCTACTTACCTTCCTTAAGAATCTAAAGACATGGCTTTTTTAGCTGTCGGCTGCAGCTCCCATCTGCTAACTCTTTTCTGCGCCATGAGACCCCGCGGGGTAGCTGTGCGCACTACAAGCCCTGCATAATGATACAAATAATAATAATAAATATTAATAATAGGGTTTCAACCCCATCAACCAGTGACCCAATTTTATTTACAAGACCAATATGAAATGCTAAATCATTATGCCGGCAAATCGCATTGGATTATTAGGTGAGTCACTTTCATGACATGGTTGTCACGTCATGACATTGATGTTGGTCATTTTAGGATTAGGTAATTTCCCACAGAAACCAATGATCTTCGCATGTAGGGATATGCCACTGATCGGCGTTCCAGCTAATACATGATCTGAAGTCTCCATGTTGGTCTGTCATTATCCTTTTGTTATTTTTTCACCTGATAGCTTCACTATGCAAACAAAGCACTGGCAGAACAGACTAATCCAAAACTTAAAACATAGGATGACAAGAGAGAACGCACCTTTGCATGCACATAGTTACACAACTACTGGTTAATCAAATGCTGAGCTGCTATAATGAGGAAGATCAACAAAGGGGAGGAGACAAAGTCCCTCTATATACATATATATATATATATATATATTCACTGAAAAAACCATAGGTTATAGACCATATATAGTTAGGAATTAGCATTTACAAAACCTTGAAAATTCACTGAAAAAACCATAGGTTATAGACCATATATAGTTAGGAATTAGCATTTAAAAAACCTTATTTTACTCACACAAAACCATTGAAATTCCATATATAGTTAGTTGCACTAACTATATATCGCGCACCCGCAATCCACTGCTGATGATGTCACATATTACATCATTCATGACATGGTCAGTGACATCACTGATGACATCACTGATGACATCTCAAATGACATCACTGATGACATCATCCAGTGACTGTGTGTTTCTGAAAAGTTTAAATATGTTTTACATATTGAAGAATGAGTAGATGTAGAAGTGTCTGGATGAAGGATTTAGTAGGTGCGTGACTGACTGTATGAGTGAGTGATTAAATGTGTCTCACTGAGTGCATGGGTTAGTGACTAAACTGTCTTAATTTGTGCATCATTATGTCTGTTGTTCTGTAAACTGCTGCATGTGTTGGTCAGTAGCTATATGAGTAACTATATGGGTTATTGATTGATTGCCCAAGTATTTGTATGGGAAACTGAGTGTGTGTGTGGCTGGCTGGGAGGTGTGTGACTCTGTGCAGATCAATGTGTACTTGTATCAATGATTGTATAAGAGAGTAAGTATGTGTTAGTATATGTTTCAAAATGTAAGGTGCTCTATGTTTAACTGTATAGATTAGAAAATGGAAGTGTGATTGATTATTTACAGGACTGACTAGGTGTGTGAGTAACTCCATGGATGAGTGACAGAGTGTGAGAGTCTGTATAGGTGTATGAGTGCATATGATAGTGTTGTAAAGATGAGTGATTGTATGTATGAATGATTGTATGGGTAAATGAGTGAATGTGTGTGTAAACATAGGAATCACTGAGTGCGTATGTAGTAACTAGTATTGGTGTGTCAATGGTTTCAAAAATTATACTCTGTATTTAACACTGGGTGTAACAGAGGTTATATTAAAGTGTGAGGAGATGCATTGTATTGTCACATGAATGATATCATCAGTGATGTGGTCATTGATGTCAAATGAGATGTCATCAGTGATGTCATCAGTGATGTCATTTGAGATGTCATCAGTGATGTCATTTGAGATGTTATCAGTGATGTCATTTGAGATGTCATCAGTGATGTCATCAGTGATGTCATTTGAGATGTCATCAGTGATGTCATCAGTGATATCACTGACCATGTCATGAATGATGTAATATGTGACATCATCAGCAGTGGATTGCGGGTGCGCGATATATAGTTAGTGCAACTAACTATATATGGAATTTCAATGGTTTTGTGTGAGTAAAATAAGGTTTTTTAAATGCTAATTCCTAACTATATATGGTCTATAACCTATGGTTTTTTCAGTGAATTTTCAAGGTTTTGTAAATGCTAATTCCTAACTATATATGGTCTATAACCTATGGTTTTTTCAGTGAATTTCAATGGTTTTTAATAGCAAATATCATAAGCTGTCGAATGTCAAGTACGTGGTAAGTGAAAACATTTTCGTGTTTATGCACACTGATCTGCTTTGAATGGTGCCCCCCCCCCTCATTTCTATTAGGAGTACTCTCTCTTTGCACATAGTGAAGGGTAGTTAACGCAGGCCTTTGCCCCCGTTGTAATACGTCGTGCCTGCTTCTCTCTCCATTTGATTGATTGTTATCCAAGTATTTACTGTTTTAGAATTGGTTCTCTTTGGTTCATTCTCTATTTACAAACAAACACAGAGTCGCAATACTCTGTTTAGTCTTTGCAGATAACGAAAAATCGTGTAAAAAAAAGAAAAGGAATCGAGCAAAATCAGTAGGCCACTAATGGGATCTCTTTTTGACCTCGCTAAAATAGAAACATTAGGAACAACCCCTCATGACAAATACAAAACTAGTGAGATGAACTGAACTCCACACAATGATGGCTGCAAAACAGCTCGGCTCCGCCACCCACCCCGCCCAAAATAACGATAAAGAGCGGCTGCCATGATTGGTTGCGGAATGGCCACGACGGAGCTACGAAATGGTGCTGCTCTCATGCTAACCCCAGCTTCAGTCTGAAACATCCAGAAACACTGTAGACTACCAATTCGATCAGTTCCGGTAGCGCCCCAATGTAACCCGGTAGAGAAGAACTAGCCCTCCCCTCTTTGACTGATGGTTCTTGTTGCCTGTCCCTTCTGTTGTCATTTAACAGAACTATTTAGCCTGCTGAAAGGGGTTGTGTTCCGACCGCTGGTTGGTGGAGACATTTTGACTATATTCTGGACCTGCGTTGTCGCGTAATGCGTCATATGACGCGCCGCGTTAGCGCATCCGGAAGTCATCCGGGGCGCGCAGCGCGTAACGTAAGCATAACAAGTCATGTGACTTGTTAATAAAACTTTTCATTGGTTCATTTTACTTTTCTTATTCTAATGATGAAAGGCTTGGTCATATGACCTAAAAATTACGCTTTTTATTACTTCCGAACATTATTTTTTCTTAAATATATGTTATAATGTTCCAGGCTAATGTACTTTCCCGGAAAATTTACAACTGTCCTGCAAGTAAAATATATTCTTTTTTCGAGAAAAAGAGCGTTTCTTCGTCCCATGACGGAGCCGTTGAGCAAAAGAGGGTCGACCTGCTGTCTTAGTCGCCGATACGCCTGAATATGAGATTCTTATCGATCACTTTATGTTGCAGGAGTAGAAAACACAACAGCCCTTGACCATTTATCTTTACTGCGTTCCTTCGTATTATACCTTTTACCCTTCATGTAATTGGTCTGCTTTATTTCACTTGCCTTTTAATGATTCTAAAACAGTGACTATTATTAAAAACTTTACCAATGTATATACTACTACCATGTTTTCTTTTAAAAACCTTTATTGTGAAAATTTCATTATACAAATACGAGCCTATAACCACGTGGGCCGGCCACGGAGCAAACTGTAATCGTATATGATGAGTAGACATTTACACTGTAGAGGAACGTAACGGGCGGGCCATTAGGTTGCAAGAACTAAGGTGTCTAACAGTTACGGAATCGGTGGACGTACATTTTATAATTAAAATACGACAGGGCCAGTTACAATAAAATTATCTAGATATACATTTGCGGGCAAGTACCATGGGTGACGTTAATTCGAACTTTCAATAGTACAGTAATCAATAACACATCAGAACTTAATATCAATAGGGATGTCGAAATATTCAATCAATTCTCGTCCCCGCCCGCAATGTGCTTCAAAACTGCATACGTATCTCGTGATTTCAAGGTTCTGCAACCAGTACACAACAAGGAGTTACGAGTCCCATTTATTCCGGCGCCATTTTGGGCGAGGACGGGCAGGTCCAGGATATAGTCAAAATGTCTCTACCAACCATCGACTATGATGATGTTCATATGCTGTATTTATTAGAGTAACACTCATCTGTCCACATGAAATTAATTTGCCACAATCTAAACATGTCATTTTAATCTTTCCAAAGTTCTTCTAAATATTTGGGACCGTTTCCCTTGCCTCTGATGCTGTCAGTGCCACTTCTTTGATGAATGTACTAGCAGGTCAGGGGTTCTCCTCCAAATCTCTCTTTTATGCAGCACTATAATTAATTGGTGCCACCTCTCCATATGACGATGCATGGTATAGTTACCATAACTATATTTTTTTTCGGTTCCTCTGGAGAGTTCATCGTGGCAGATGAAGCGTGTAACGTACCGGGCATTTACCTTTTTTTGCATGTACAGGAAAGGAAAAAAAAACCGAGCGTCCGAGTTCTAAGGTGTCCCAGGGCCATTTTAGTGGACCAGGCCCAAATCCAAAGAACAGGCCGCCATTTTGAGAGTCCTGTTGCAGCCGCCTGTCGCTGTAGCATCAAGAGCAGCCGAAACTCAGCTGAAAGGCAACTGAAACGGTAAAGGGGCGCCCCACTACAGCAGACGAGCCTCCACCTAGGAAGGCCCATTCACGCCGCCTCCCCCCCCCTTCGGGCACCCCACGCCGTTATTCGGAGCAGTATTGTAGGATGGCCACACCAGTGCGGCAACTTGCTAGACATCACCTCGGTGGTAACCGAATCTCAGCGCCTTGTGGTGTCTTCTATTCAGAAAACATTGTTGTGCTGCCTTCGACCTATTCGCCGCAAGTGCGCACGCAACTCAGCTGCATAGCTTGCTAGACACCACCTCGGTGCTAACCGAATCTCAGCGCCTTGTGGTGTCTTCTATTCCAAAAATATTGTTGCGCTGCCTTTGGCCCCATTCGCACATCGGTCCGCTACTGCCGCCATCTCACAGGCCAACGGGGCGCCCCACGCCGACTTTCAGCATTGTAGGATGGCCACACCAGTGCACCTTACTAGACACCACCTCGGTGCCATCCGGATCTTGGAATCTCAGCGCCTTGTGGTGTCTTCTAGTCAGAAAATATTGTTGCGCTGCCTTTGGCCCCATTCGCACATCGGTCCGCTACTGACACCATCTCACAGGCCAACAGGGCGCCCCACGCCGACTTTTACCATTGTAGGATGGCCACACCAGTGCCACAACTTGCTAGACACCACCTCGGTGCCATCCGGATCTTGGCATCTCAGCGCCTTGTGGTGTCTTCTATTCAGAAAATATTCTTGCGCTACCTTTGCCCCATTCACACAACGGTCCGCTACTGACGCCATCTCACAGGCTAATGGGGCGCCCCACGCCGAGTTTCAGCATTGTAGGATGACCACACCAGTACAGCAACTTGCTAGACATCACCTCGGTGCCATCCGGATCTCGGCGCCCCACTGCAGATGAAGTGCCTCTCAACTATGAAACCACCACGGTGACATCCGGATCTTGGCGCCTTGTGCTGGTTCCGGCCTATTCACACATCGGTCCGCTACTGACGCCATCTCACAGGCTAATGGGGCGCCCCACGCCGAGTTTCAGCATTGTAGGATGACAACACCAGTACAGCAACTTGCTAGACATCACCTCGGTGCCATCCGGATCTTGGCATCTCAACGCCTAGTGGTATCTTCCATACAGAAAATATTGTTGCGCTGCCTTTGGCCCCATTCGCACATCGGTCCGCTACTGACGCCATCTCACAGGCCAACGGGGCGCCCCACGCCGACTTTTACCATTGTAGGATGGCCACACCAGTACCACAACTTGCTAGACACCACCTCGGTGCCATCCGAATCTTGGCATCTCAGCGCCTTGTGGTGTCTTCTAGTCAGAAAATATTGTTGCGCTGCCTTTGGCCCCATTCGCACATCGGTCCGCTACTGACGCCATCTCACAGGCCAACGGGGCGCCCCACGCCGACTTTCAACATTGTAGGATGGCCACACCAGTGCGGCAACTTACTAGACACCACCTCGGTGCCATCTGGATCTTGGCGCGTTGTGCTGCCTTCGGCCTATTCGCACATCGGTCCGCTACTGAGGCAAACTCACAGGCCAACGGGGCGCCCCACGCCGACTTTCAGCATTGTAGGATGGCCACACCAGTGCTGCAACTTGCTGGACACCACCTCGGTGCAATCCGGATCTTGGCGCGTTGTGTTGCCTTCGGCCTATTCGCATATCGGTCCGCTACTGACGCCGCCTCACGTGCCAACGTATTTTCTCCGCATTTTATACCCTATGCCGCATAACAGGTCATGTGACTTGTTTATAAAACTTTTCATTGGTTCATTTTACTTTTGGTTTCCTAATGATGGAAGGCTTGATCATATGACCTAAAAACAACACTTTTCATTGGATGAAAACTTTTTTTTTTTCCCAAACGATGAAAGCCCCACCTTGTTTCTGGATGTTTCAGACTGAAGCTGGCGTCAGCATGAGAGCACCACCATCTCGTAGCTCCGTCGTGGTCATTCCGCGAGCAATCATGGCAGCCGCTCCCCACCAGAAGCCTACAGGAGTCGGGGGCCCCCAAAACTTTTGATGAATCCTCAAGGCGGAGGGGACGCTTTCGAGAATGGGGTCCAAGACCTAGCAGACAAGCGTCCGATTTCCAAGGTGTCCCAGGGCCATTTCAGTGGACCAGGCCCAAAAAGGAAACAGCCTGCCGCCATTTTGAGAGTCCTGTGACAGCCGCCTATCGCTGCACCGCAAGAGTGGGCGCAACTCAGCTGAATTGCGGCTTTTGACACAGTGGACCAAAAGCGGACGGAATGGCAACTGAAACGGTAAAGGGGCGCCCCACTACAACAGACGAGACTCCACCTGGAGAGGCCCGTTCACGCCGCCTCCCCCGGGGCGCCCCACGCCGTTATTCGGAGCAGCATTGTAGGATACCAAAACCAGTGCGGCAACTTACTGGACATCACCTTGGTGCCATCGTTCTGCTGCCTTGGAACTATTCGCACAACAGTTTGCTACTGATGACCCACCCCCCGCGACGCCCCACGCCAGAAATCTGGACGTTGTGCTGCGTTGGGACTATTCGCACAGCCGACCGCTACTTCGTTGTTTTTCCCTAAAAATGTTTATATGTTATTACTGTTTTTGTTTTCTTGTATATATTTATAAGTTATTAAAGTTTTATAATCTTACTACTTTGTTGGAGTGCTATATATTTTTAATGTGACACATAATTGTAAAAACTTTGATGTACAAAGAGTCATCCCTGGAATCTTCCGCTTCAGGCTCGGTCCCCTCCCCAATCACAATACAGGATGGTTTTCAGATAATAGGAACGCGTCTGCTGTGACGGATCTCATCGAGTGTGGGCCTTGATCTACTATAACTCCTTTGAAGAGGGGTGATTCTTTACAGCTGGGGCCATAAACTACATCTGCAGGGCTAGCTGATACCCTAGGACCGGCCTGGACAATCGGACACAGAGGAAAAGGAGTGTCAGAGGGTGCGGTAGTGAATAGGGCGAAAGGGAGGTGTCGGGCAGGCACAGGGTGTGATTCTCAGGGAAGAGCAGCGCAGATGGGGGGTGGTTTATTACCCATGCATAAGACAGAGAGCGGGGGTGACCACTGCCTGGGGGAGATGCTTGCGAGGGTGGGGAGCCATGCTAAGGATCGACAGCGTGCACAGAGTGGGTCTGGTCAAGGCATCTAAAATGACTGCCGTGCACGACAAAAGTGTGGCATTTGAAAAAAGGCAAGATGGCGCAGACAATGTTTTTCAACACTTCCTGATTTCCTTCGAATCGAACGTTAACAGACGTTGGGGCATATTACCAAAGTTAAGCGATATTTATCCCTAACGATGCTTAGCAACGATTTTTTTACCGCTAAGCATCGTCAGAAATTATCGCAGATAAACCTTGCTATTATCAAGGTTTATCGCAAATACGATAAAAAACGACCGCAATGCATTAATATTGCTGAAAACTCAGCGATATTCATGCATTACCGAGCGAATGCTCTTAGCCATGTTATCCACCTCCCATTGGATAACATGGCTAAGAACTGCTCAGGGCAGGTGCTAGCTTTTGAAGATATTCGCGCTTATCGCGAATATTTCCAAAAGTTGATAATAGGAGATAGCGATGTTAGCGACTGTTTCCAGTCGCTAACATCTTGGCATGCCCACTTTGCATGTCATTAGTGATAAATATCACTCACATGCAAAGTGGGGCCCAAGATGGTCGCTATCTCCTACTAGCCGTCGCTAACTGGTGTTAGCAACAGCTAGGTAATACAGATATAATTTTATCTCCGCGAAGCGGAGCGCTGTTACAGATATATATCTTGTTTTTAACGTTAATTTCTCAAAATCCACTGAAGCACATATATTGAGACCTAGCAAAGGCACATCGAGCTACCAGTCCCTACAATTTTGCCAAGTTTCGTGCAAATCCATTCAGCCGTTCGATTATTATTATTATTTTTTTTTTGCCCCGCGGGGCCCTTTTAAAACCTCCACATCAAACCTAAGAGGTCAAGGAGGATCTACTATGCCCCCTTATGGTCATTTGCCCCTTCGCTTTGGCCTCCTCTTGTCTCTCGATCCTACCGAGAGACAAGATGGCGGCCGCTACGGACTGTTTGCAATGTTTACAGACGCCGGAGAACCAATCAGCTTCGCAAACCTCCGTTACGCGAAGCGGAGCGCTGTTACAGATATATATCTTTTTTTGAACGTTAATTTCTCAAAATCCACTGGAGCACATATATTGAGACCTAGCAAAGGCACATCGGGCTACCAGTCCCTAATATTTTACCAAGTTTCGTGCAAATCCATTCAGCCGTTCGATTATTATTATTATTTTTTTTTTTTTGCCCCGCGGGGCCCTTTTAAAACCTCCACATCAAACCTAGGGGGTCAGCGAGGATCTACTATGCCCCCTTATGGTCATTTGCCCCTTCGCTTTGGCCTCCTCTTGTCTCTCGATCCTACCGAGAGACAAGATGGCGGCCGCTACGGACTGTTTGGAATGTTCACAGACGCCGGAGAACCAATCAGCTTCGCTTCACAAAGCTCCGTACCGCGAAAAGTCCGCGAACCGGAGCGCTGCCCGGTCCGCTGTTACAGATATATATCTTTTTTTGAACGTTAATTTCTCAAAATCCACTGGAGCACATATATTGAGACCTAGCAAAGGCACATCGGGCTACCAGTCCCTACAATTTTGCCAAGTTTCGTGCAAATCCATTCAGCCGTTCGGGCTAAAAGTGAGGCCAACCGCCCTATGGAAAACTCAATGTTAAAAACACGTTTTGGGAACCCCCTTTTTTCTCGGCCCCCCCTTGACGAACCCCCCCCAAATTTTCAAGGGCTGCTCAGAAACAAAATGTGCCATTTTCCTGAAAATTTCAGCCAATTCCGTCCACAAACGCCAAAGTTATTAGACATAGAATTTTCAAAAATCCCATAGAGAAAAAATCCTAACTATATATACCTACTGGCGACCGCCAGTAGGTAATATATATATATATATATATATATATATATATATATATATATATATATATATATATATATATATATATATATATATATATATATATATATATATATATATATATATATAAATATATATATATATATACATATATATATATTACCTACTGGCGGTCGGCAGTAGGTAGTTATAGTTAGGATTGATTTCCATAGGGAAATCGTAACATTCTATTTGGAATAACTTTGGCGCCGGTTTGGGGGGGATTCGTCAAGCGGGGGCCGAGATAAAAGGGGGGTCCCAAAACGTGTTTTCCCCATGTTAATTTCAATAGGGCCGTCGTTCGCACTTTTAGCTCGAACGGCTGAATGGATTTTCACCAAACTTGGCCAAATTGTAGGGACTGGTAGCCCGATGTGCCTTTGCTATGTCTCAAGATATGTGCTCCAGAGGATTTTGAGTAATTTAGGTTCAAAGAAATTCATATATCTATAGCCGCGCCCCGGTACGCGCACCGGGGAGCGCTCCGGGCGTGCCACGCGACTTGCGCACGGAAAGCTGATTGGCTCTCGGGTGTCTGTAAACATTCGAAACAGTCCAGAGCGCCCGCCATCTTGTGTCTCGGTAGGATCGAGACACAAGAGGTGGTAAAAACAAAAGGGGAAATAATCAAAAGGGGGCAGGGTAGACCCCCCCTGACCCTCTAGGTTTGATGTGGGGGCCATAAAAGGGTCCCTCGGGTAAAAAAAAATATATAATTTTTTTTCGGTTTTCGCGGGGGGAGCGCCCGGTACGCACACCGGGGAGCGTACCGGGGAGCGTACCATGGGGAAAAAAGAATGACAGAGGTTTTAAAAAATGTAGTATTTTTTTATAAATTAGAAGTAGTTCTAAAAAGAACTGTTTTTTTTTATTTTTGTTGTTTTATATTTTTTTATTGTTTTTTTGAACATTTTTTATTTTTTTGGCTTTTCTGAACAATTTAATATTTTTTTTGTAGTTTTTCTGGGGTCAAACAAAACACAGGGAATTGCAAACAGCTCAACTGGAGCAAAAAAAAATAGGAAAAAATTAAAGTTGCTTGCTGCAGTGATGGTTGTCCTCAGCTCGATTGAGTAAAGTGATGCTTTGCTCACCATATGAAATTGTTTTGTTGCAATATATGCAAACAAATTTAAATTTTGCAAACTTGATTTGTACATTAGGGACCATCTCCCTAGCCTCTTCACCCGATGGAGTGGGTTGATTGGAGGCGCTTGAAGAAGAAGGATGGGGAGGGTTCCTGGTCAGTTCCCTGACCTCTGCTGCCGAATAATTGATCGGGTGCTTCCTCTGCATATGTCTGATCATAGTGTGGTTCCCAAAAGAGTAGTTCTTCTTTGGGTTCCCTCTTGGCAGTTCTGCGCCACAGATGAGACAAGTCACCTTAGCTGCATTTTCTTTTTTTGCACACCTTGGCATCTTGTAAAACTGCCAAATAAAATGTTTTTTGGGTCTGTATGGGGGATTGTCCTCACGCAGAAAGTGCCTCTCCTCCTCCTGCTCTTCGTCCTCCTCTTCTTCTTGACCACTAATGTAGTCTTGTGGTGGTCCTTGTGGTGGTGGTGCAGATGCACCTGCAGCTGCTACTAGTGAAGCCATTTCTCACAGAATGAATGCAGGTCTTCTTCACTCAAACAAAAAAGTGAGAATAAGGAAAAAGGAGGGGTCTTTCATCATTTGGAAAACAAAACTCTTGTGAACCAATCAAAAGTGTTATTTTGAGGTCACATGACCCGACGCGCTTACGCTACGCGCCCCGGGGCGCATCGCGTAAGCGCGTCAGGACGTTGCGCGATTGTATGCGCTCGCGTGCTTCCGGGTGCGCTTACGCAGTGCGTCATATGACGCATCAGCGGCTACGCGATACGTCACGATGTTGTTTTCGTTCGCGAGAATAGAGCTAACGGGACGCTTCACGGTACGCGCCCCGGGGCGCGCCGTAACATTGCGCTTACCCGTGCGTTCACCGGTACGCGCCCCGGGAGCGCCCCAAGGCAAAAAATAAAAAAAAATTAAACAAATTGCATAATTATACAATATAAAATTGGTTATAAAAAATATTACTTTTCATACCTATAGAGATTTGCTATTAAAAAACCATTGAAATTCAGTGAAAAAACCATAGGTTTCACACCAGTTATAGTTAGGAATTAGCATTTAAAAAACCTATTAAATTCACTGAAAAAACCATAGGTTTCACACCAGTTATAGTTAGCTGGAAATTTTACTGGCATAAAACCAATGAAATTCCCACGTTATAGTTAGTTGGACTCACTATAACTTGCGCGTGCAATGCACTGCTGATGACGTCACATATTACATCACTCATGACATGGTCAGTGACATCACTCATGACATCACTGATGACACCATCCTTGTGACAGAGTGACAGAGTGACAGACCTCCTTTCACTGTAATGTAACCCTTGAAACACATATTCAAAAATAGAAACTAAAATTTTCAAAAAAATGGAGATACCCATACCAGTTACAACAACCAATTCAATAATTCCACCCTCTATATACACATCCACTCATTCACCAACAGTTCTACATAGTCACTCATACATATACTCACTCATCATATGTAGTGATACACCTATACATCCTGTTACACACCGACAGTCATCCAAAAGTTACTCACACACATACTCACACATGCAAATAAACTATTGAACATCCATTTATTTGCATATACAACTATACACACACTACCACTTTACTTCTAAGGAAACTTACACATACTTACTCTCTTAAACAATCACTTATAGAAACACATACTAATTTAAATAGGAACTCTTACAATCTCTTACTCTCAGATATACTCACTTATATACATCAATATTCACATACACTAGATTAAAACATATGTAGTTACTGATAAAAAAACTAGTGAGACACTCATTCACTCAGTAACATACACATATACACAGTCATCCACCCATACAGTCCTGCACATATGCTGTCTTCAAAACACATACAAAGAGAGAGTCAGTCATTCATGCATCTATGTGCTAAGTAATACCTCCACCAGACCATACAAACACTCATACTGATACTAAGAAAAACATCTAATAACCTATATACATACACATGTACCTACTCACCAACCCATGCAGCCACTTATACACAAAGTGAAACACTAATACATATATTTAAATATTTAAACATTACTCACTAATATTTATTTTTCAGAAAGACACACATTCACTGGATGGTGTCATCAGTGATGTCATGAGTGATGTCACTGACCATGTCATGAGTGATGTAATATGTGACGTCATCAGCAGTGCATTGCACGCGCAAGTTATAGTGAGTCCAACTAACTATAACGTGGTAATTTCATTGGTTTTATGCCAGTAAAATTTCCAGATAACTATAACTGGTGTGAAACCTATGTTTTTTTCAGTGAATATATATATATATATATATATATATATATATATATATATATATATATATATATGTATATATATATATATAAATGACTCCAAACTCTGTGCAAAAGAAGAGCAGAGGCCACACAGGGGGAATTCTTTGGAAGCAGCTTTATTTGCATTTGATTGGCGAATGCATTTTGCCGTTAATCGCCTTCCTCAGAGCCCAAGATGTGTTGCAAGGCTTCCATGTTCGCACAATGATTAGTCCTGCCACCCACTTGATTAAGCAGAATGGCTCCGCCCCCAAATCAGATGACACATCACCTGTTGCAGCTCACCAAGTGGTGATGAACTGCAACCCCCAGAATGCAATACCGGATTCCAGGTAGGTAGCGCTTGAAAGTTACACACAGTGGTGTGGGCGGAAATATGACTTGCGATAATGAAAACCCGAAGTGCAGTCTTGAAATTTAAACAAAGTTCTCCCTCCGGTCCCCACAGCGCCTCAGCCTACTTGTCCAGGTCCAAATAACAACGGGGGCAAGTATGTCAATACATCTCGCCCAGTATCAGGTAAAATACCTGACAACCGCTCCATCTCTTCCCGAACGTCGGGGCGGGCTCCGGAGCCATCCAATCCCTTGTAAAAGAAACAAATTGCCGAAGCATTGCCAGTGTCCTCCGGGCCACTTATGAGGCGGAGGCCTCTGTTACTGCGTCTCTGGCCACCGCAAAAATATGTCTCCAAACTCCTTATTATTACCTCATCGGGGTTGCCAGGGGGTCAGAGAGGCCTTCTGCGGTCTCTATCGGCACGACTTGTGCTGACTCTACCATCTGGAGAATCAGAGAGGCCTGGTCAGAGATTCTTTCTGCGGTCTCTATCGGCACGACTTGTGCTGACTCTACCATCTGGAGAGTCAGCACCAGTCATGCCAATAGAGACCGCAGAAGGCCTCTCTGACCCCCTGGCAACCCCGATGAGGTAATAATAACCTACACCGAAGGTATCTAAAGACCTTCATGGAGTCATTGTGAATAATACTTCATAATCAGATATTAGCATACTAGGAAACACCAGTATTGCTTCACATACACAGAGATGCCCTCTGGTCTCTTCACAGTCATCATATTGGTCCTGAAGAAAGCCCACTGACCATCTGGCACACAAGGGCTGAAACATGTCGACCTACCCCACTAATGTTAATGTGAGAGAGTCATAACCACTCTCAGTCACTTATAAGTAATTTTAATATCTCCAAACCAGAACTAATAAACACATAAATCTGGAAATGAGAGATTTTTAAAACTTAAATTTTTTCACCTCACTATTTCACACACCAATCACTGATCACTACTGATCCTAACCAAGGGTACAACCTCCTGGTGGAGGGTGCATAAAACAAAAAAGACCCGATGATTATGCACACACGTGTGAGGGACAGCGGAGAATCAAGATAAACCGCTCGAACGACCATCTAACACACGTGCATGCGGGTTATATTGGGACTGGTAAGAACGTAAACTGCATACCCTGGTTATGCAGGACAAGTAATCTTTCCCCTCTTTGATTAGTTTATATATATATATACATATATATATATATATATATATATATATATATATATATATATATATATATATATATATATATATATATATATATATATATATATATATATATATATATATATATATATATATATATATATCCAACAACAGTTGCCTGTGTAAGAAGGGAGCCTCTCACGAAGATATAAATGTGTCCACAATTTATTCAAAGCAGAAAGCATTGTGGGAAAACAAAGGTTACAGCAAAATTAAAAGTTCCGCTGGACTATACTGGAAATGGCACGGCAATGTTCAGTACCACTTTTAAAGCCCCATGAGGGCGCGGCCACCCCTGTGGCATCATGGTACTTGTGGTACCAGTCCTTCACTGGTACGCTGTCGTAACCATCTTCACATCAAAAATTAATCCCCTGTGGGTTGTGCAGCCACGTTCTCTTTGACTCTACTTAATTCATTCCACCACAAACTGGCATCTTCTACCTTCGCAGGGACGTCGATTGGCGTCTCTGCAAGAGGGCTGTACACAGCCCCGAGCTCCACTTCACGGCTCAGGCAAGCCGCAATCCATTCCAACAACAGTTGCCTGTGTAAGAATAGAACCTCTCACGAAGATATAAACTTGTCGACAATTTATTCAAAGCAGAGAGCAGCGTAAGAAAACCAAGGTTGCAGCAAAATTAAAAGTCCTGCCTGACGCATTTCATGAGTAGTGCACTTCTTCAAAGGCGCTGGACTATACTGGATATGGCACGGCGATGTTCGGTACCACTTTTAAAGTCATGAAGTCCCGCCCATAAGGGCCCAGCCACCCCTGTGGCTTCCTGGTACTTGTGGTACCAGTCCTTCACTGGTGCGCTGTCGTAACCATCTTCACATCAAAAATGAATCCCCTGTGGGTTGTGCAGCCACGTTCTCTTTGACGCTGCTTAATTCATTCCACCCCAAACCGGCATCTTCTACCTTTGCAGGGACGTCGATTGGCGTCTCTTCAGGAGGGCTTAACACACCCCCGGGGCTCCAATTCACGTCTCAGGCAAGCCGTAATCCATTCCAACAACAGTTGCCTGTGCAAGAAGGGAGCCTCTCACGAAGATATAAACTTGTCCCCAATTTATTCCAAGCAGAAAGGAGCGTGAGAAAAATAAGGTTGCAGCAAAATTAAAAGTCCTGCCTGACGCGTTTCATGCCTAGAGTACTTCTTCAAAGGCGCTGGACTATACTGGAAATGGCACGTCAATGTTTGGTACCACTTTTAAAGTCATGAAGTCCCGCCCATTAGGGCGCGGCCACCCCTGTGGCTTCATGGTACTTGTGGTACCAGTCCTTTACTGGTGCGCTGTCGTAATCATCTTCACATCAAAAATGAATCCCCTGTGGGTTGTGCAGCCACGTTCTCTTTGACGCTGCTTAATTCATTCCACCACGAACTGGCATCTTCTACCTTTGCAGGGACGTCGATCGGCGTCTCTGCAGGAGGGCTGTACACAGCTCAGGGGTTCCACTTCGCGGCTCAGGCAAGCCGTAATCCATTCTAACAACAGTTGCATGTGTAAGAAGGGACCCATACCGAGTCACAAGATGGCTGCCAACACATTCTGTTTTGGAGTGTTGGCAGCCAATCAGAATTGAGCTCGTGCTCGGGGGGTTCCCGAACCCTCGTCAGTGTTCAGATATCTATATTTTTAATTTTTTAATTTCTCAGCAACTACTTAACGGATTTACACCATTTAAGAAGAAACACGCTTTCTGAACCAAGGGCTACCGTTTTGCCAAATTTGGTGTAATTCCGTTTAGCAGTTCGGGCTGTAGCCTGTTTCAAAATTCCTATGGAAAATAGCATGGGTAAAACGCGTTTTGGGACACCCCTTTTTTCTCGGCCCCCGCTTAACGAATCATCCCGAAACTTTCAGGACAGGAGTTGATCTGAGTAAACCATTAATTTTGCGAAGATTCGTCAAACAGCGCCAAAGATATAGGCAAAACAAAACGCATTTCCTATGGAAACTAGGTCCTAAATATAACTACCTACTGGCGACTGCCAGTAGGTAATATGTATGCAATGGGCGAATTTACTGGGCATTTGAAGTTGAGTATTTTGTCTGTGTCTAGCCTTTCTTAAGTATATAATGGCAGTCTCAACATGGTGTACCTCAGATTGATAAAGGCAGGTTTCCTGTCAAAACGCGCCTCTCGCCTGTGCGAAGCTGTGGAGACCCATGGCAATAAAGATTTGTCTGGAATTTCACTCACCTCGAGAACGTGCCCTTCTTGTTTGGAGTTGGATGGATGGAATATTGTTGCGGCGTTGCGGTGACACTGCGAGCACGTAATACCAGCCGTCTTGGGCCTCTGTTTTTCACTGTGAAATGGAGTAGTGAAGCTGGAGGCCATATCGGAGCCCCCCAGAGTTGATCCAGGGATGAGTAATATGGTGGGGTGATTCGTGGAGGAGAAGGTGAAATCAGCGTGGGGAAATCCTTTGATTTTCGGCGCAGAACACACATCTTTCTAAACGGACCGACAACCCCACTCAGCAGTCCTGTGATATTCTGGTGACTGGGCACTGTTATGAGTAGCCACTCCAATACACAGAGGTAGGTGGACAGTCTCATGTGTTTAGAGCGGATGGGTCTCCGTGAACTTTGCACAAGTACAGCTAATTATCGTACTGCTTTGGTGGCTCTGAAACCCATTATAGCTTGCTCATGCATGCTGGTCATGGTAGTTTTGGCCAGAAGAGATTAATGGGTGTTATGCCGTTTTCCATCAAAGGATTCCTGTGTTGATGGCTGACTGTGGACATGTGCGAGCTGTTGGGCAACGTTGTGAGCCATCATGTACAAAATGGATAGCATGTACTTGCTGTTGTGACTGTGCCTTGTTTTTAAATAGAGGACTTTTGGACACGAGCTCTCAAAAGCGCAGATGACTTACATTAATTCGTCCCAGTTGGCTGCAACAGATCATGCCGTTAACCCCCTCGCCTCAGGGCTAATTCCCCCGTGGCGCTGGGGGGAGGAGGGGCGCGCGCAGCGCCGCAGTGCTTTTGACGAGCGCAGCTCGTCACGCTACACGGTGGCGCTGTGGTCATGACCACGCCCATTTCCGTGGAACGCTCAGCACAGCAGTGGAATTATCCCCGCGTGTGAGAGCCGCGCTGGTCATGATGAGCTCAGCTCATCATGAGCACACGGCAACTGTGCCTTATGACGAGTTGAGCTCGTCATGAGCACGGGAGGGGTTATGAGACTGAATAAGCATTTCTTTCAATGTTAAAGACTCTAGCTTTACTGGATGGTTATGTGACATTTATGTTCAGCATGGCATTGAAGTGACTCATTTCAGTAAACTGCGATCAATATGGGATGCAATTTTAATTGGTTATCTACCCATATTACCAAACGTGGGATTGTACATATTTGCAATGGGGTGATTTTACTGCACTTTTGAAGTTGAATATTTTGTCTGTGTCTAGCCTTTCTTAAGTATATAATGGCATTCTCAACATGGTGTCCCTCAGATTGATAAAGGCAGGTTTCCTGCCGAATCACGTCTCTCGCCTGAGCGAAGCTGTGGAGACCCATGGCAAGAAAGATTTGTCTGGAAGTTCACTCTCCGCAAGTACGTGCCCTTCTTCTTGTTTTCAGTTGGATGGATGGAATATTGTTGCAGCGTTGTGGTGACACTGCGAGCACGTAACCAGTTGTCTTGGGCATCCGTTTTTAGGTCTCGACTATTAAATTCCGCAGGAATTAATAGCTCAAGACTATTGGGGCTAAACTAAGAGCTGAACTAAGCTCTCAAAAAATGCGGATTTACAGAAGTGCATGTGTCCCGTGCACGCGCTTCTAAGCCAGCCATCTGTTGCTCGAGCCTCCTGCCTGCCTCCTGCCTTTGAAGTGAAGCTTAGCTTCACTTCAAAGGGATCCGCTCCCCCCGCCCCCTGCTTCACACTTTTCATGGCAGCCAGGCCGTGTCTCACATTTCTCCTCCCTCCCTCCCCACAACAATGCCAATATATATATTTTTTTTTATCGAAACAAAGCAGACTTTAAAATAAGGCTTTCCTTCGTGTCCACGCAAAATCATTCTCAGCAGTTCATGTAAGCTGAGTCTACGCAGGTGGTATTTAATGTCATTTAGCGCACTCCCCCGGAGATTAGGCAATTTGGTAGCCTTCCGTATTGCAAGTGTCCTGGTGAGCTCTTATGCTGCCATTTGTCTGCCAGGCGCCTCCCTGCTGCTCTAACTTGCCCGCTCCTACCAGGACTGATGCGACGTGCAAGTGCCAGCACACCTCTTCCACAGCCGCCCTGGGGACCCCGAAAGATAGTAGCACATGGGAAACCTTAGCAGGATGAACAGGCAGAGCACCGAGGTCTTCCATAGCTGCAGAAAATGACAAAAGGGGGGACCATCAGCGCCGTGGTCTCCTAGTTTAGACTTCACATCGTTATGCCATTTGCCCATTCTTTCTGATGCATCGATCAACTGTATCAGGATGACAATGCACTAAAGCCTTTCCTACTGCCCCGGATGCCACACCGACGTAACCAGTGGTCACACTTTTTCCGTTGTTTTTAGAATATTATGTTTATTTACACATTACTGCAGGCACCGCTTTTCCATGCCATACAGCTAGTCTTTCAGTACGGAGTGTTTGTTCAGATTTCACTTTTTGAGACATCCCTTACGAGTGACAGCTTTCAGAGCAGGTTGCTTAGAACTCACGGTTGTTCCCCATATCGTAGATAATACTCGCTACATTCACCATTTGCTGCGCATGGTATGTACCGCCTGGATTTTTTCTATCTAACCCTCACACACCCTCTCACCCACCCCTTCACCCTCACACACTACCTCACCCCCACATCCCCTCACCCTCACCCCCCTCACACACCCTCAACCCCAGACACTTCCTCACCCTCACACACCCTCACTCTCACACCCCCTCACCCTCACCCTCACACCCCCTCATCCTCACACCCCCTCTCACCTTCACACCCCCTCCCACCATCACACCCCCTCAACCTCACATCCCCTCACCCTCACTCACCCCCCCTCACCCACCCCCTCACCCTCTCACCCACGCTCACCCACCCTTTCACCCTCACACACCCTCACCCTCACTCACCCTCACACACCCTCTCACCCACCGCTTCACCCTCACACACCCCCTCACCCTCACACACACCCTCACCCCATATCCCCACATCCCCTCACCCTCACACCCCCTCACCCTCCCTCACACCCCCTCACCCTCACATCCCCTCCCCCTCACCCTCACTCACCCTCACACACACCCTCACCCTCACACACCTCCTCACCATCTCACACACCCTCTCACCCTCACACCCCCTCACCCTCACACACCCTCACCCACCCCCTCACCCTCACACACCCTCTCACTCACCCTCACACACCCTCTCACTGTCACACCCTCTCACCCTCACACACCCTCTCACCCTCACACGCCCTCCCACCCACCTTCCCTCTCCCTCACACGCCCTCCCACCCACCCTCCCTCTCCCTCACATGCCCTCGCTCTCCCTCACACACCCTCACCCTCACCCTCCCTCTCCCTCACACCCCCTCACCCACTCACACCCCCTCACCCACTCCCTCATCCTTACATGCCCTCACTCACACAGCCGCACCCCCACACAACCTCACCCTCACACACACCCTCACTCTCACACACCCTCACCCTCACACACCCTCACCCTCTCCCTCACACACCCTCACCCTCTCACACACCCTCACCCTCTCACACACCCTCACCACTCTACCACCCTCACTCTATCACTCTACCACGCTCACTCTACCACTCTACCGCCCTCACTCACTCTACCGCCCTCACTCACTTTATCGCCCTCACTCACTCTATCGCCCTCACTCACTCTATCGCCCTCACTCACTCTATCGCCCTCACTTACTTTATCGCCCTCCCTCACTCTATCTATCTATCGCCCTCCCTCTATATCGATAGCCCTCTTATCTATCTATCCCCCTCCCTCCCTCTATCGCCCTCCCTCTATCTATCGCACTCCTTCTATCTATCGCCCTCCTTCTATCTATCGCCCTCACTCTATCGCCCTCCATCCCTCTATCTATCTATCGCCCTCCCTCTCTTCCACCCACCTCCTTCTCTAACTCACTGTTCTCTTATCTTCTCCTGTGCTGATCTGCTGTTCACTTCCACCCACCTCCTTCTTTAACTCCCTGTTCTCTTCTGTTGTGCTGATCTGCTGCTCTCTTCCACATACATCCTTCTGTAACCGCACACACACATACATAGAACCACGCACATACACATACACACAACCCCACACACAAACATCACCCCACACACAAACACACATCACCACACACATCACCCCACTCACCACCCCACGTACCACCACACGCACAACCACATGCACAACCACACGCACAACCACACGCTCAACCACACGCTCAACCACACGCTCAACCACATGCTCAACCACACACACAAACACACACAACCACACCCAACCACACACACAGCCACACATACAACCACACACACAACCATATACACACACAGTCACACCCAACCACACACACAACCACACACACAACCACACCCAACTACACACATATACAACTACACACACACACACACAACCACACACACATAACCACACACATCTATCTATAGCCCTCACTCTATCTATCTATCTATCGCCCTCACTCTATCTTTCTATTGCCCTCACCCTATCTATCTATCACCCTCACTTTATCTATCTATCGCCCTCACTCTATTTATCTATCGCCCTCACTCTATTTATCTATCGCCCTCTCTATCTATCTATCGCCCTCACTCTATCTATCTATCGCCCTCACTCTATCTATCTATCGCCCTCACTCTTTCTATCGCCCTCACTCTATCTATCTATCGCCCTCACTCTATCTATCTATCTATCGCCCTCACTCTATCTATCTATCGCCCTCACTCTATCTATTGCCCTCACTCTATCTATCTCCCTCACTCAATCTATCGCCCTCACACTATCTATCTATCGCCCTTACGCTATCTATCTATCGCCCTCGTGCTATCTATCTTTCGCCCTCACTCTATCTATCTATCTTTCGCCCTCACTCTATCTATCTTTCGCCCTCACTCTATCTATCTATCTTTCGCCCTTACTCTATCTATCTTTCGCCCTCCCTCTAGCTATCTATCGCCCTCACTCTATCTATCGCCCTCACTCTATCTATCTTTCGCCCTCCCTCTAGCTATCTTTCACCCTCCCTCTAGCTATCTATCGTCCTCACTCTATCTATCGCACCACCACAGCATCACTCAGGGGTACCACAGCATCACTGAGGGGCACCACAACATCACTATGAGCTACCACGGCATCACTAAACGCCATAGCATCACTCGTCGCCACCACAACATCACTCAGCGCCACCATAGTATCAATCTGTGTAACCATTCAACAATAACTGGTTCAAATATTTTCTCTCAATGTTTCAAGCTTTATTAGAAATGTCACAAAAAGATGTTAATATTTCACTTCTGTTCTTGGATTTTCGTCACAAACAAATACACTGAACATAATCTTCACAAAAGTTATTTACAAAAGTTTAAGCTATTGCCATTATAAATTACAATTACTTTTATTTAAGTATTAACTATTTAAAAAAATTAAAAGCCATTGTTATTTGTAATATCAATACATCTAAGTCACGTAAATACAAAACATGTTGCATTACAAATGCTATAGGTGTCACATTTGCAAAAGATAAAAGTATTGGCATTGTAAATGACAAAGCTATTAATTTCACTATTTTCAAAACCAACACATAAATAAAAAAATTTCATTTACAAGGCCAATAGCTCAAACTTTCCTAATGCGAGACCTATTGCATTGCAAATGCTTGTTCACCGTGAAATGGAGTAGTGCGGCTGGAGGTCATATCGGAGGCCCCCGGAGTTGATCCAGGGATAATAGTGGTGTGATTCATGGAGAAGGAGGTGATATCGGCGCGAGGAAATCCTTTGATTTTCAGCGCGGAACAGACATCTTTCAAAACGGACCCACGACCCCACTCAGCAGTCCTTTGATATTCTGGTGACTGAGCACTGTTAGGATTAGACACTCCAATACGGTGAGGTTGGTGGACAATATTCATTTGTTCGGAACGGATGGGTCTCCTTGAACTTTGCACAAGTACAGCTAATTATCGTACTGCTTTGGTGGCTTTGAAACCCATTACAGCTTGCCTGATGCATTCTGGTCATGGTAGTTTTGGCCGGAAGAGATTAATGGGCATTATGCCGTTTTCCATCAAAGAATTCCCATGTTGATGGCTGACTGTGGACATTGGCGAGCTGTTGGACAACGTTGTGAGCCATCATGTACAAAGTGTATAGCATGTACGTGCTGCTGTGACTTTGCCTTGTTTTTAAATAGAGGACTTTTGGTCACGGGCTCTCAAAAGCGCAGATGACTTACTTTAATTTGTCTCAGTTGGCTGCAACAGATCGTGCTGTTAAGAGAATGAATAAGTATTTCTTTCAACGCTAAAGACTCTAGCTTCACTGGATGGTTATGTGACATTTATGTTCAGCATGGCATTGAAGTGAATCATAGTCCCATCAGGTCAACAGAACCCCCCGCCCCCAGCATACCCAACATCCAGCAAATAACACACAGACACCAGTGTTAGATTGGGAAAAAGTTTCTGCAGGTTTATTACATACAACGTTATGTAATCACTGTGGGTTATCTTACGGACGATCCAAGGGCAGGCTGCATTCTCGCCACCTGCCCGCCTGATGAGCCAAGCAGCACAGTGGCGAACCACCCATCTGCTGCGCCATTATGGTAATCACTCTACTCACGCCCCTTGCGGGGCGTATTAAGGCAAACCCCCGGTTGCACAGGCCCACAACCGCCCGAAGGACTACTGGGGCGCCGACACGGGTTCCCGGACCTCCCATGAGGTTCGAGATTAGGCTCTGGCACCCCTATGTGCCCGCTGAAGTACAATGTTGCACCTCTCTGCTTCCGGATCGCCATGTAACTCCACCTGCAACGGAAAAGAACACATTATAGCTCCCCCAGGTGCCCACCTCCCCAAGGAGACACTCAGGGTAAGAGGTAGGGAGGGAAAAGAGTGTCCCGATGCACGACGTCCGGAGCGACAAAGAGGCAACTAAAATGGCGAGGGGGAGATATATACCCCCTCACCTTGCCTGCCGCCCCGGACACGCGTCACAGCCCCTTAGGCGCCCCCTGCCCGGGGGAGGAGTGGAGGACAACAGGTAAGGGGGCGGGGGAAGACCTCTGGGACTAAGAGGCCCGCCCTACTGATGGCCAACGGGTGGCCTCGGGCAGCCGCATAGTCCCATCAGGTCAACAAAACCCCCCGCCCCCAGCATACCCAACATCCAGCAAATACCACACAGACACCAGTGTTAGATTGGGAAAAAGTTGCTGCAGGTTTATTACATACAACGTTATGTAATCACTGTGGGTTATCTTACGGACGGTCCAAGGGCAGGCTGCATTCTCGCCACCTGCCCGCCTGATGAGCCAAGCAGCACAGTGGCGAACCACCCATCTGCTGCGCCATTATGGTAATCACTCTACTCACGTCCCTTGCGGGGCGTATCTAGGCAAACCCCCGGTTGCAGGCCCACAACCGCCCGAAGGACTACTGGGGCGCCGGCACGGGTTCCCGGACCTCCCATGAGGTTCGAGGTTAGACTCTGGAACCCCTATGTGCCCGCTGAAGTACAATGTTGCACCTCTCTGCTTCCGGATCACCCTGTAACTCCGCCACAGCCCGGCCGGCGGCCACCGTTGCCGCCCGGGCCCCCCACCACTTCGCTACTTAGGGAAACCTGCAACCCTTGCTCTGCAGAGCTATTAGTCAGTCCAATAGGAACCAGTCAAACAGACAGGAGTTGGACCCCTTCCACTTCAAAGTGACCTGATCCTGTCCGGAATCAACACATGCCTGACGGACAAAAGCCCCTCTGTCACTAATCTGCAGATTACCCCCGGGTCTAAAAGCCTCTACAGGATTAGAGTAGACCGTCCCAGGTACGTGGGGTCAAACCCCCAGGTGAAGGACCAAGCGCTGAGGAGGGGCCCCCATTGCTGATAGCGCTTCCTGTAATCTGCGCTTCCTGTAATCTGCACAATGGGAGATCCAGCGCACGCCACTGAGACCCAACCACACACCTACACAAAGTGTCAGCAGACTACACCCCGGTAAGTTCCAACTACTGCCGTAACGCGGTCCCCCGAGTAATCAGTAAAAAGTGCCACTGATTAAACGCTTGAGCTTCCATACTCAAAGAGTACAGGGGATCATTCTAGTAAGAATTACATATATTTTATAATGAATAACTTGTGTGGAGTCCCTACAACTAGGGATCATGCTGGTGAAAGTTGCCTATATTTTATAATATATAGCTTGTGTGGGGTCACTACCTTTGCTATCACCGGATTGCAATGGTAAAACACTGGCTTCTGCCCTCGATAGTTAGCCCATAGGCAGCTGGTCCATGCTACCCTAGGATAGCTTGACTATAAAGTTGACATACCACCACCACCATGAGGGATTGCGTTGACTGCTGCAAAGGTGCCCCCAGAGTTGGCTACACATAATTCAGGCCAACGCCAACTTTGCACACTGGGAGGGGCTTCCAAGGTAATCTATAGGGTGCTCAAATTCATTCCCGAGGCAGTTCCGGCATACGCCCAGGGAGCCCAACAACCCGAATGTGTTCGGGAAGCCAGGTGTACAATTCCTGATAGGAGCCCACCGATAAAGCCACGACCCAACTGAGTGAAAACAAGCAAAGGGGTGTTGGGTTACCAGCCCTATCAATGTGAACCCTCGCAAACTTAAGCGGGGCAAATTGTGAGGGCCCCTCCCCATTGAACGGCACAGGAGTAAGCCCAGACAACAAGTCTGTAAAATGTATAATAGATGATGCCCAGGTGGTTATTCGCACGGCACATAAGGGGTTTCACAATAGCTGAAAAGGCAAATCCAATAACTAATTTACGCAAACTACCCGCTGCACGTGATGCTGCACTCCCTCCTACTAGTCCTAACAGGAGGAGGTCAAGCGTCGCCTGCTGTACTATGTGCCTGTGGTAATTAGCCGCTTCTAAAAACACTACCCATCGTGTATGTCAAAGGGGCGGATCCCCCAGAATACAGTAGAGCGAACAGCCCTACTCCTGCCGCTGCAGAGCGGCGACCTGGCACATCCGGCCCGGAGCAATGGAGCACACTGCAACTGTGTGCCCTTAACAGGGTAAGGAAAGGGGGGAAAGCCAAGGACAACGGGCCCTGTCGCCAATGGCTCTACTACTGTGTAACCCGCATCTGAGCCACAATACACTTGAATGATGCAACTACCTCCCCTCGGCAGCTGCCCTGGCTAAGGCGCGGCTGGATATGGTTTAACTGAGCGACCAGTTATCAAAAGTCCAATTCGCTACCTCGTGTTAGCCCCATGTAACTGACACCACACTCCATTCAACATGGCCACCATAGAGTATGAGCACCGCCCCGTGAAGTATACTTGGCTTCGAGGCCGCTGATGCCCCGGAAGGGGAGGAAGATGGAACATACTAGCTGAAACCTGTACTGGCAGGGGTGGTGGCGTAGTCTCTTGACTTGCAGCTGCGTCCATTATGCAGATGCTTATGCCAGATAATGACCATTGCACTTTGGTATGTGTGATATGGCATCACATCCTAACTCAACCCCATGCCACTCTGCCCAGGAACGTTCCTCACCCCAGGCCTCCAAACTGAAATTCCAGTTCCCCTCCTAAAGGAGACTTCAAATTCAATTAATGCCCTCTCCATTAATTGCAGAAGGCCTTTTTATTCTTCGAAGTTCTAATCTCCCTGACCCTGGAAGGTCTTCCTCTAAATTTCATGTGGTTAGAGAGTCCGCCAATAGAAGCAGAAACCTCTTCTTGCCTCGCGTTTACTTCTGGTATATGGCAAGAGCCACCTCCGGGTAAGTCTGCACTTATCCACGACATAGGGAGCACTGGCTGCCGACAAGGCCCAGGAGGGTGATCATCGACTAGCTGTGGGCTGACTCACGTGACGCCCAGTCATCCCCCGGGAGCTCGAGTCATGTGGGAATGGGGATTCTCTCAATCTGGAGCGGAGTATGCGACTAATTCTCGTCCTATACATATCACAGCTCCGCTGAACTAAAGGCGAGAAAACCTCACCCAAAGGCTTGCCCAATGACCCAACAAGTTAGGCCCAGGTAAGAATTCCGGATGAAACTCAGACTACCACCACCCTTTTCCTACGATGAATCAACAAGTAGGAGAAGCAGGTAATTTATCCCCTACCTATGGAGCCATAGGGAAAAATCTGACTCGCAGGTGAAAGTAGTGGGTAGGATATGTGAACGATACCCTAACCGGCATCCCTTCGACATGTATGTGCTCAATACCGTGCCTGAAATTTGGCCTCTAGGTGAATGGATCCAAGACCATGCTAATACCATTTCCTATGGTTACAAAGGAGGCAGTCACCGAGCGCGGACAGCCAGTGTCTGTAACTATTGTGCTCTCCCCTACTCAGAAGGTGGAACCCATGTGCTTGCTTCTGGATGAAGGCGTGATATACGCGCGCTCTTCTACATACACTGCTCCGGGAAAACGTTTCCCAGCACCGGTCTCTACCCAGAAAATTGCAATTTAGTATGTAACCTCTTCACTAGTGCCTGTCAGGTACCACGTGGCACATAATAAGCACGGAGATGTGTAAGGTGCCACTAATTACCCGGGCAAGAAAGGACCGACCCTGTGATATGACTGAACCCAAATCCGACAGCGGCGGTGCGCTCTGTTCTAAGGGGCAGGTGCACAGAATATACATTACACTCTGGCACATGCGCTTTACGCGCTCTGTCCAGAATCATTCCCTCGGGCGCGACCCATGGGCCCGAAACCAGGTACTAGCCTACACGTCAAGAGTGCGAGCCCAGCCCAGGATTAAGGAGCGCTTGCATGAGCAGTAATTCCTACCCTATTCAGGCACCTGCAAGGGAGAAAGTTGGCCATCAGCCCCTAAAAAACAGCGCAAACTCAGCACAAACTAACTGCTTTGCCTGATATCCCTGCATGTGAAAGCGCTATTCCAAGATCACCTAATTAGACGTGACCCTTCGGCTCAAACCCTGGTTCTAGCACCCGCGACGGGAGTGCGAGGTCGACCCAGAGAAGAAGCGCCTATGTGCAGTAATTCATTTATCCATCAATAGCACATGCAAGGTGGGTGGAATGACCGGAGTCACTGCATGTGAACGCGATCCCGCGACAAACAACCACTGTTAAAGCAGCGCAAACTCAGTACAAACAATTGATTTGACCGCAAACACAGCGTGTGCCGCGATCCTGCGACGAGAAACAAAATTCAGCAGCTTGAACGCAGCACAACTAATTGATTTGACCGAAGTCGCTGCTTGTGAATCCGATCCTTAGACAAGAAGCCGCTATTTCTGCCGCACCCTTAGTTATCCAGTACGCACTCACCCTAAGCAGCTGTTAGGCAAAACCCTGCCTGTAAACGCGGCCGAGCGGCAAGAAACCCCTAAAAAACCAGCGCGAACGTAACCCCAAACGAATGGGGCAAGTCATGAGTAGGAGTATCACTACCCATGGACACCCTGCGATCTGTAAAGGAAGGCTGAGACCTAGATTCACAGCTTCCCTAAGTGGTGTATCCCTGAAATTACCAACAAAGGTTGCCGCATCCGGTCCCACAATGGTTCATGTGGCCCCGCCAAGTTCCATGGGCCAGAGTAAATAAAATATTAACACCGGCCAAACATGTATCGCGACACTACTGAGACTCGAACCCAGGTCCCCCGGTCCGAGGTCGAGCGCCTTGGCCAGTATTATCTCTCTACTTGAACTGTGTACGCTTTTTTAACCTGCACACATCTCACTTTACCCCCTGCAATGTACGTGTGCTACCTCTTGTCTCTGGGTTGCTCACCGGTGTCACTTTCGCCTCGTGTCATTAGCGTTTGCTTTGTGACTTGCTCACTTGACTTATTTCCCCCCACGTGGGTCATTACTGATCCTGTTGTGAAGTGCTTCTGAAAACTCTGTGTAAATCGGCACAATGCAAGATCGCATGGAAAATAAATAAACTGGCCACGCAAAGAACTCCAAATTAGGTCAGTCTATAGTACAGAGTGGGCGGTGGCCTCTCGTTGAGATATCAGGTGTACCGTGTGTCCTTCAACCAACCCGAAGGGGGGGGTCTATGGGCAATGTCTCGCTTCCCGCACCCACCCAAACACCTTCAACTAGACTCCACCCATGCCAGGCTGCGCCTGTGCAAGCAGGCCTTGTGTCTCACATGCAAGGAGAGCCACAACTGGCGAGTACTCCTGTCCAACTAACGCGTAAATGCGCATTTGAAACTCGCTTTCGTACTCCTGTCCATGCGGCATGTAACTGCGCAGAAGAACCCTGCATTACGGTAACAGAGGCAACCTAGGAATTAGAGGCAAAGGTATACCCATTCCACATAAATTTGCCTCGTAAAACCGTACCAGTGATACATTTTTACTGCTTCAACATCTGTTCGTCCTTACAAATCTGAACTGATAAGCACTCATCACTTATCAATACACCCCTCCATGCACCTAAACGCATATCATTGTAAAATTGTAGCTACAAAGATAGCTCCTGTCTCGATACCTCGCGCATCGTCTACAGCAGACCTGTAGAGATAGCAAAGGATGAGTCTTCGACGCAGAACGAGCCGCAACACCGATATGCCCGAGGACCCGAACGTGATTGCGTAGTTGCCAAATCAACACCGCGACACGGGCCTCGAGATACTAAGGCCTAACGATATTATACACCATATTTACATAAGGAAAGTAGAAACAAAATAGCGCACATAATCGGCTTACCCCTCGCGCTGTAATCTGCAATGCCACGTGTTACAATGAATAAATCCCTCGATTGTGCCTCGTGATAGTATGGCCCACTGATACTATACACCATTTGTAAAACGCCTCAAAATAATGCCCGAGAAACGATCACATCATAGAGCAGGAGAGACCACTGTGCACGAGCATACACCATCGGGCAGAGTCCACTCCAAAGTAACCACCAACGTAAAATTAAAAAAGGTCCCCATCCGGCAAAATAGTCGAAGACATGATCCCATGGGTCATGAGTCAAGATGGCCGCAGAGAGGGGGGTGGGGTTGCTACAGAGCATGGCCGCCGCGCTAATTGCCATTACAACCCCACCGAACACTGGGAAAATGGCCGCTCAGCGGGGTGGGGGTGGAGGGGGTGGGTTCATTACCCTACAAGCCAGGCCCAAACGCAGAAAAATAGCCATAGACACGATCCCATGAGACAAGATGGCCGCAGGGAGGGGGGTGGGGTTGCTACCGCGCATGTCCACCACGCTAAGTGCCATTACAACCCCGCCGAAAACTGGGAAAATAGCCACTGAGCAGGGGGGGCCATTACCCAACAAGCAAGGCCAAACGCATGTGAGCACTCCCAGTGAGCACGTGTTACTCTCCTCCCGGACACTGAATAGCCGTGGCATGATGAAAGGGTCGAGAACCTCGTGATTGTGGGCCACCCCCGTGCCTCTGTACAGTTCCCCGTTGTCAAGCGCTTACGCTGGAGTACCAAACGAACCGGTACAATTCCTTCCTAAAGGACCAGTGTAAATCCTCATTGCCTGGCAAGCTGCCTGGCTACAGAGTAGCTGCTGGCACCGGCGCGAAACACAGGAACTACCCACCACATGCGGGCACACCTGGGAGACACAGACACATGATCGGCCATGAGAGTCACCGGGCACCCTGAAAACCCCAGGCACTTCCCCTGAAAACTGGCTGCAACCTTCTCTAAACCAAGTAGGAACGCTTACATAAGCCCGTCCTACCCGTGCAAAAAGCGGACTTAGTCGGGCCTACCCACCCGACAAAATCAATTGACTTACAAAATTCGAATGCTCAGTAGAGGAGCTTCCAATCCGCCCCGGTGGATACGAGGGGCCCTAGCAATGCACACATCCCCTATGCATCCCGCGCGAACGCTAGCAGGCCGGACTCCCCCATTCGTGGACCTGGGAATAGGCACATCACAGCCGCCGATAAAATGAACGAAAAGCGATCGCATAAATTGGCAGGGTATAAAGATTATTATAGGAAAACAACGAGAGGTGAAGTCAGCTAACAAACAGCAAGCTGGAAAATTATAATTACAGAGTGCCCGCCCGACCACGACCAACTAGCACAAGATGGCCACATCCTAGACCTCCGACTGCAAGGGCTCTTCGCGCTTTGGACAAGTCCATATCAATGCGTTGCTAAAGTGCCGTGTTACTAACATAGTTACACATGTTAAAGAAATACACTCCGCGAGTTGTTTATAAACCTTATAATAAGGAAGGGGCCCTCTCACCCCCGCTGAAGGCACGAACATGAAGGAGGCTATACCGAGCACAAAGCACAGGTGAGCATCCCGCTTCACCGAGACTCGGCAGAATGCAGCCCGACCAACTAACCATTAGAAAGTGCTACAGCCGAGAAAATCACCGTCAGAGCCCAGGGGAAGTGCAGCACAGAGCAGAAGTGAAAACTCCTGCAAAAGCAGGTCGGCAGGACTCCCCCAGCCAAAACTGGCCGCCGTATGATCAGGCTCTAAACAAAGCCCGAACCTTCACAAATGACCTCACATGGCCCCGGACAATGGAAATTGCAAACAAATGCTTCTCCGTGGGAACGCGACCCACAACCAAATCACCCAGACTCACCGAGTCACCGCAGGAGAAGGAAACCGCCGAACGTCGGAAAACCCTTCACATCGACGCAAGACCGGCCTCTGGACGGCAACCAGAGGTGAGGGAAAAAGAGTGTCCCGATGCACGACGTCCGGAGCGGCAAAGAGGCAACTAAAATGGCGAGGGGGAGATATATACCCCCTCGCCTTGCCTGCCGCCCCGGACGCGCGTCACAGCCCCTTAGGCTCCCCCTGCCCGGGGGAGGAGTGGAGGACAACAGGTAAGGGGGCGGGGGAAGACCTCTGGGACTAAGAGGCTAAAGTGCCGTGTTACTAACATAGTTACACATGTTAAAGAAATACACTCCGCGAGTTGTTTATAAACCTTATAATAAGGAAGGGGCCCTCTCACCCCCGCTGAAGGCACGAACATGAAGGAGGCTATACCGAGCACAAAGCACAGGTGAGCATCCCGCTTCACCGAGACTCGGCAGAATGCAGCCCGACCAACTAACCATTAGAAAGTGCTACAGCCGAGAAAATCACCGTCAGAGCCCAGGGGAAGTGCAGCACAGAGCAGAAGTGAAAACTCCTGCAAAAGCAGGTCGGCAGGACTCCCCCAGCCAAAACTGGCTGCCGTATGATCAGGCTCTAAACAAAGCCCGAACCTTCACAAATGACCTCACATGGCCCCGGACAATGGAAATTGCCAACAAATGCTTCTCCGTGGGAACGCGACCCACAACCAAATCACCCAGACTCACCGAGTCACCGCAGGAGAAGGAAACAGCCGAACGTCGGAAAACCCTTCACATCGACGCAAGACCGGCCTCTGGACGGCAACCAGAGGTGAGGGAAAAAGAGTGTCCCGATGCACGACGTCCGGGGCGGCAGGCAAGGCGAGGGGGTATATATCTCCCCCTCGCCTTGCCTGCCGCCCCGGATGCGCGTCACAGCCCCTTAGGCTCCCCCTGCCCGGGGGAGGAGTGGAGGACAACAGGTAAGGGGGCGGGGGAAGACCTCTGGGACTAAGAGGCCCGCCCTCCTGATGGCCAACGGGTGGCCTCGGGCAGCCGCATTTCAGCAAACTGCGATCAATATGGGATGCAATTTTAATTTATTTTAATTGGTCATCTACACATATTACCAAATGTGGGAATATACATATTTGCAATGGGGCGATTTTACAGCGCTTTTGAAGTTGAATATTTTGTCTGTGTCTAGCCTTTCTTACGTATATAATTGGCATTCTCAACATGGCGTCCCTCAGATTGATAAAGGCAGGTGTCCTGCCGAAACATGTCTCTCGCCTGAGCGAAGCTGTGGAGACCCATGGCAAGAAAGATTTGTCTGGAATTTCACTCACCTCAAGTACGTGCCCTTCTTCTTGTTTGGAGTTGGATGGATGGAATATTGTTGCAGCGTTGTGGTGACACTGCGAGCACGTAACACCAGTCGTCTTGGGCATCCGTTTTTCACCGTGAAATGGAGTAGTGTGGCTGGAGGTCATATCGGAGGGCCCCGGAGTTGATCCAGGGATGAGTAATATGGTGGTGTGATTCGTGGAGGAGGAGGTGATATCGGTGCGGGGAAATCCTTTGATTTTCAGCGCAGAACAGACATCTTTCAAAACGGACCCACGACCCCACTCAGCAGTCCTGTGATATTCTGGTGACTGAGCACTGTTAGGAGTAGCCACTCCAATACGGTGAGGTGGGTGGACAATATTCATTTGTTTAGAGCGGATGGTTCTCCTTGAACTTTGCACAAGTACAGCTAATTATCGTACTGCTTTGGTCGCTCTGAAACCCATTACAGCTCGCCTGATGCATTCTGGTCATGGTGGTTTTGGCTGGAAGAGATTAATGGGCTTTATGCAGTTTTCCATCAAAGAATTCCCATGTTGATGGCTGACTGTGGACATTGGCGAGCTGTTGGACAACGTTGTGAGCCATCATGTACAAAGTCTACAGCATGTACGTGCTGTTGTGAATGTGCCTTATTTTTAAATAGAGGACTTTTGGACACAGGCTTACAAGGGTTGCTGCAGGTACCGAGCGGGTGCCTGGCATTGACAGCGATGTGCCACTTTGCAACCACCCCCCTTCCGAGACCCTGAGTGTGATAAATCATCACCCCTCATGTGCAATTTGGTTTCTCTAAACAGAGCAACCCATGAAAAATAGGATTGCATTTTAATTTTCAATTTGTCACACTCACGTCCTCTGTTTAAGGTGGGCCTCAGTGTGCCCATACCGCCGAGGTAGACTTTTCTGGTCCTGAAGAATGCCTAGCAAATAGCATCACTAAGGCAGAAACATGTCGACCCTACACAATGGGATATAGCTGAACAATCTATCCAGTTTTTGTCCCACACCCGTTTTTAAGTGTGTCTGATTGGCCAACTAATAAATGATTTTTGGACACAATATTTACATTTTTAACCACCACACTGTCACTTTCACTTGTCACCTAATCAAGTAATCCTGCTCCGCAGTAATTCTGGCATTGAAGCACACCAGGGAGGCACTCGGCCTCTCCTGGTGGGGCCCGATGATGAAGCATGTCACCAACCAGGTTGGTGAGTGAAGGCTTTCAAAAGAATCTAGTGAAATTCTACTTGCCTGTTCTTCTTGTAAGAAGGCACACTCTTTTGTTGTTTTCATTACCTTAGCTGGGGCACCAAGAGTGTCTCTTAAATTATCTTCCCTCTCTCTCCTGTTGATATTAGGTATCTACACATATGACCAATTGTGGGATTGTAAATATTTGCAACAGGGCGATTTTACTGTGCTTTTGAAGTTGAGTATTTTGTCTGTGTCTAGCCTTTCTTAAGTATATAATGGCATTCTCAACATGGCGTCCCTCAGATTGATAAAGGCAGGTTTCCTGCCGAAACGCATCTCTCACCTGTGTGAAGCTGGGGAGATGCATGGCAATAAAGATTTGTCTGGAATTTCACTCACCTCGAGTACGTGGTCTTCTTCCTGTTTGGAGTTGGATGGATAGAATATGTGTATATATACATATATATATATATACACAGAGGATCTTTACACCTGCATTTAAAATGCGGTACCTGCACAATATTATTGAGGTATTAGAGTAACCGCATTCTAAACTATGAGCAAAACTGATTTTTAGCCTTTATATTTATATTGATGTTTTAGGAATATTTATATATTCATGTATTCATACGCATATATTTTATATTGATATATCTATGAAGTGGACCAGCCCAATCTCTAGTTTAAATAGTCACTGACTACTACCTACTTTATGTGTACGACAGATCCCAAAACAATATATTGACTTGATGAAATCACCATGAAACAACATAAGGCTCTGTATTTTACCAAATTAGAATATCAAATATGTAAAAAAGCATTGTCCATATAACTATCTATGCCTAAACATAAAATGAAATTAGGTTAACAAACCCAAAAGTTGAAACGTATAGCCAATTGATACCTACAAGAACTTTTTAAACACACATATGCACACATTGAGCACTTTTTTGACTGAACTGACTAAATTATGAAACATTTTTGTGTGTTATATATATATATGTATAAAACCAAGATAAAGTAAGGAGGTCTTACAAAGAATAGCGAAAAACATCTACACATACACCCTTAACCTACATGTGGAATTTAGATAGGTAAGGTGAGGTTCCTTAAAAGTATTTAAAAGCAATATCTGGAGCTAAATGGAAATGGTTTTTCCAGCAATATATTTGATGATACATTTAAGTGCCTACTTTACATCGAATGCTGCAAAAACATTATAAACACTTTTATATTCATATTTATAGTGATATATATATTCGCATTTATATCTACTTTTAAAAATAATGTTCACAGTGAATATGATGTAAATGTTTTTCCCCAAAACAATGTTTCTTGCCGAAAAAAAGAGCAATGTCCCTCCAAATTACTATCCTACAGATTTTAGGTATTTATTTATTGATACATATGCACTTTGAATCTGTGTTGTAACATATTTAAAAGATTTTTTTACTTTGTAAGTTTTTTTAATATATTTGAAAACTACAAAACGGATATTTTCTCTATGTCTATGACTTTCGTAGTATACACTTATCTCACAATTAGCACATTGTCACTTTAAAAAGGAAAAAGTCAAGCGTAATGTTGTCATGTGATCAAGACCGTGCGAGTTGAAACGCGTCATGGCGGAATTCTAATAAACATCTGAGGAGATTTTGTGGTCCGTGTCCGTGCTTTTCCAGCATCAATTTGTAGTTTTTGGCGACAAATCTTATATATATTTATATGATAATTTTATATTTCCACCAATGCTGGCCGCAGGCTCCCACTCCCACTCTCTTACAGTCCTCTCAGTGCTGGGCTGTTGCAGGGCAAGACAGGCTGAGAGGCAAGCTTTACTTACCGTTGCCCGTGCCCATGGTAAAAAATGGAATCCAGTCTGGATAGGATTCCCACCCGCACGACCAGGCCCAGAGCAGTAGTCTCAGTCGGTGTTACTGAGACAGGCCAGTCGCCATCAATAGAGTGGTATATAGCTCTAAGCTGGACTTAGCACAGGCCACAGCAGCCCCGTGGTATCACATCAGGGGGCAAGCAGGGAGGCCCGATCCCAGCCCATCAGGCTCAACCTCGAGCCGTGCTTAGCTGTAACCTGTTCCATCAAGGAAATCTGCAACATAAATCATCAGTAAGTGTGTGGAAGCTGGAGTTGGTATTAATAAATTGAACACACCTCTGACTGGCAAATATTGCTGGTGTTATACCCCAGCCATCATGAGGCCAGTGCACAACTGACTCTCATGTTATAGTGGGTGGCGCACCAGATCCCGGGTCGATCAGCCACTGAGCTATTATTGATTTTTATGCTATAGCTCTCAGTGTCTTTTGCAAATAATGTTCTGCCAGCCAGGCTGTGACCTAGACTATTGTGTGCCTGAGACAGCTTCTCCTGAGGCTTTCCCCCCTAACAGTGCGATTAGGTACAAAGGCCAATTTGGTAACATGACTGCATAGGGGAGTGCTGCTGTACAATATTGCAGTATTTCAGGGCTTACACACACACCTTTACCCTTACCAAAGTTAGAATCCAAGGAACCGGGTCATTGTCCTAAACAGAGGGCAGGGTATGCAGGTAGACCAGCTGGTTGACCCTTTGTTCTCTTGAGCTACCAGTTGTGTTATGGCCTTTATGTGGTTTTGCGGTCTGTTATTGATGATTGGTGGACATTTAACTCTCTGGCCATAAATTTGATCCTGAGACTACTCTGTAAACCACACATAATGTATTTAAATGACAGTTGTTGCCAAAAGATAATGCTCTGCAACACATTTCTTGCATATGATAGTAATTAGTGTGGGCAAAGTCTCAAAGGACTCCATTACCCTAAGGGAGTAAATGTCACTGCATATATGAGATCTCCCCGGACAGGGGACATCTGAAAAGTTGTCTGCACCAAGTGTCACAGTGAGTCATATCTATGCTTAGAGTGAGTGAGGACTGGCATTGCTAACAAGATTGAATCCTACAGGTATGTGTGAAACAGACAAGATTACAAATATATATAAAGGTGACTTTTTTTTTCTTTTTGGGTTAAACATACTACAATCATGCCTTCCACATGGTTTATATGTGGCTAGCTGTGCGTCACAATATACTTTTGATAATGGTCCCTACATATGTTAAATGGGGCTAACAGACAGTGAGGACGACTTAGCTTTAAGTCTGTCATACATACACCATGGTGCAAGTGTACCTGTGTAATGACTTGTACTGTCTCTGCTCAGAAAGAGAGTCCTTTATGCACAAACTTAAAAGTAGAAGGGCAATTGGATTTGTATGTGTAATGCTGAACACATTACATATACTAATATAGTCTAATGTGCACTATTGTTATATGTAACTGTCTCATGAATACTTCTAGGAAGCATGATGAATAATTGACAAGGAGTGAAAGGCAATGTTTGAGATGTAAATGGTGAACTCACACCCTGTATGTAATTTCCTGTATGTCACTGCCTGTGTTATTGTCAATTATTTCTGTTCCAATCACAGAGCCTCCGCCCAGTGTGCAAAGATCCCGCTCTGCACTCAGGAAGGAGGGGTCGCACCCAGGGCAGTGATTCCATGGGAAACATCTTTTACGACGCAACTTTTACCACGTAGTGCCTTTACAACGCAGGTTTTTCAACGCAAGTCATTACAACGAATTGCGCTGGGGGGCGCTCTAGGATAGGTAATAGTTTAATTTACTATCCAACACCTTCCCTACTATCCACGGGGACTGGAGTTGGAATAGTAAATTAAACTATTCACTATCCAGCACCCCCCAACGCAAATCGTTGTAACGACTTGCGTTGAAAAACCTGCGTTGTAAAGGCATGCGTAGTAAAAGCATGCTTTGTAACAACGTACATCCTGATTCCACTCTCAGGGTGGACACTCTGCGATCGGGATGGAAACCAAAGAAAATACACATGAAGTGACATACAGGAAATTATATACGGAATGTTGAAGGCAACCATTTTGTGTTCATTTTGTCCCAACCTCACCTCAGAGCAACATCCTTCACCGTCTTGCTGCTCTGTACAATTATCCTGCCCCCAACATGGCTGATGGACTTGATGACTTGGCATCCCCCTTCAGTGAGTCTGAATTAGGTACTCCTGACAGCAGCTGTAATGAAACAAACATATCCAAATTACAATACAAAGGATTATGTGTATTATTTTATGTGTATGTGTCATTAGAAATCACGCCACTTCCTCTTTAGATGAGACACTATAAGCAATTAGGTACATAGTTTCATATTTCAATTTAACTGATATGTCATACTTTCCTTCGCCAACATGACATGAATTGGTATACTCTTATTAACTATATCTGAGCATATGGAGATAGGTGGCAACAGAAATGTTTGACACACAGCACATACTGCTAACATGTCATCCAATATATTAGACTATGAATGTTATCCACAGTTATATGTAAGTGACCTTACCAATAACCCCGGAATAACACCTACGCCTGCGGAGTATGTAGAGATTTGTGTCCTCCACATTTCACGGAGAACACGGAGAAGGCAAATCTCAGCACCCTCCGCAGCGGAGCGGAGTTGGCCTGCCCCACCATGACCCTCTATATTAATAACTAATTCTACATTACTTAAAATTAAATTAAAACCACTTACCTGGCATGCGGCGTTCCCTGGATGCCCTTCTCCTCTTCCTCAGCGTCTGGGTAATTCTTAGAGAAAATTGCGCATGCGCAGCTTTCTCAAAGAATTACCCAGATGGCGAGGAAGAGGAGGAGGGTAGCCCAGGGACGGTGCATGCCGGGTAAATGGTTTTAATTTCATTTTAAGTAATGTAAAATGAATTGTTATTATAGGGGGGTGGAGGTGGGTGGCATAGTGTAGCGGAGTGTAGTTCCCCGGAGTTTGTTTGCAACTTCATGGGATTCTGCGTAGCCCCGCTACGCCCACTACGCCTGGGGTTACTTACCAGCATCTACCATCCACCCAATGCACAAAGAGCATTTGAAGGCATGACATAATTTTTGCACTGCAGTTTCTCATTGCAGGGATTCCGCCATGAGTGGGGAGCCTCCGCCACTACTGCTGAGGCTCTTTGTGAATCTGGCCCATTGCTTACCATCACGTCTTACCTGGGACCACAGTAAGGTCATCAGTCACAGGTAGCCCATATAGCAGGGGGATGCAAGGTGGAGAGAACTTTCTTCTCAAGTGGTGTGAGACTTAGACGATTTCCAGTTGGTCTACCAAGGAGAGCCGATGCCACCTCTATCCTGGTGAACTTCACCTGTCTCCTCATATCCTGACACTAATTTTTGATGTCTGTGATGGTGCAGGCATGTTCCACCAATGCACTGACTGCATTAGCCAACTGTTGCCATAGTGCTGCCTTTTGTGTTGCACTGGTGAGGTATTGACATAGTCCATGGGGCTTTTTGTAGTTCTCCATTACGAAGGTTACTATCATATGGATCTCCTCCTCTGTGAAGTTCTTCTTCCTCCTGACATTCAACATACTGACACTTGGCAGATGGCAAGGCTCAGAGCAGCCAGGTGAAGAATGTGTTTGGAAAAAACAGAGCCTTAGGGGTTCATTAGGAGGGCGGGCGGACTTAGTCCGCCCGCCATCCTATCGGCTATTGGGACCGCCCGCCATAAGGGCGGGGGTCCCATGGGAGTATTAGGATGCGCCCGCCACTGTGGCGGGTGCATCCTGCATTTTTAGCATTGTGGCGGGCGGTGCTCTCAGCACCGCCCCCCACAATGCTAAAAATGCACGTATGCATTTGCATAAACAAAGCGGCAGGCACCGCGTGGTGCCTGCCGCTTTGTTTATGCAAATGCAGGGGGTACCCCCCGTGGGCACCCCCCACCTCTCCTTCACTCTGGGGGCCCACAGGGGGACCCCAATGGGAAGACTGCATGTCTTTCCGTGGCAGCATTGCTGTCACAGAAAGGCATCTAAAAAGGTCCATGCTAATATGGCTGGTGGTGTCTATTAGACACCGCCACCATATTAGACCTTTTCCGCCGGAAAGACCGTCTGCCTAGGTCCCCCCCCTCCATACTAATATGGCGGGGGGCATTTAAGTGAGGATGGCGGGTGGATTGCCCCCGCCAGGCCAGCGCTGGCTACCGCCAGCCTGGCGGGGACAATCCGCCCGCCATCCTAATGGGCCCCTTAGATGTGTGCTGCTTTTTTGTGGTTTGGAGTGCCTGGGTTGCAGGTGGCATTGATTGCCTGCAGGTGTATTTAATTACACATATCCTGCCCCAAGTGCAGAGATTCTGCCCTGAGTGGGTAGGTTCTGTGCTGAGTGTGAAGATTCCACCACGAGTACGGAGATTCTGGAATGTATGTCATTACAACGCATGCCATTACAACGCATTTTTCACAACGCAAAAACCAATACAACGAATGTTTCTACAACGCATAACATTACTACGCAACGTAATTTGAAACCATTAAATGTACCATTACAATGAAAAACAATACTACGCATACCATTACAACGCATAAAAAAATATATATTTAAAACAATTTGTGAAATAACTCCTGGGACGTGATGCAGGGAAAATAGGGGTTTTGGGTGGGGAAGTGTATTAAAATATGTAACGCAACTAAGCACATATTTATGAAATTATGAACATTTTTAAAGAAATTAATACTTGGGTATTAAAATTAATACTCGAGTATTAATCGCCTAACAAACAATAATTAAAGAATTCAATCAAAACAGGAGGAAATTAAATAAATGTTGAAACAGTTAAAATTCAAAGAATGCTAAGTCAAAAAGAAAATACACAATAAACCATAAAAAGAGCCACCATTTTAAAACCTTCAAAAAGAACAAGTCCTACAACAATTTTCATGACGAGAACCCTAAGGCACAGAAAACAAAATGGAGGAGTAAACACTGTCGAAGAGTTTAAACAGTAAGTTTAAAACAATTCATCTAAAATAGAGGTTCACACATCAAAAGAATCCCAAAACAACACGAATAAAAACAAATATTTTCCCGTAAAATATGATGACAGACACAAAAACCTATAAATAAGGGTAAGACACCATTTTGAAGCCAGTGGTCAACAGACTACCAGCGAGAGCAGACGGTTTTTTCGCACACTCTAACGTTCATAGAAAAACGCAGACTCAGCAAATGCCATACATCAATTTTCCCAACAACAAGTAAGTATAACACATTTAAGTAAGAATATTAAATCTAAGTAAATTAATATTCAAAAGTTTTAAAAATAGATTCATTTTTATTTACAGTTTTGAACACATTTGAAAATCGAATAAACAAGGAACAGAATATTGACAAGAAATAAAGATATTAGTAGTAAGAAAATTAAAAAAAAAACGTAAGTAGTATGTCACACAATATGTATATTTCAAAAAAAATAATTCAAAGAAAGCAATGATATGAGGCACAGTGGTATTTTTTTTATAACTCTTGATCAAACAGTGTGTTTAAAAAATGAAAAGAAGAAAGCCAGAACGAATACTTTTTTTCTGAAAAATGTAAACATATTAACAAAGCTAAACCATGTCACGTTTTCGTAATTTCAGCAAAATAAAATTATTTTGGAACAAATCTTTAAAAAATGGATTGAAGAAAGGACACAAACAATTAATAAAGACATCTCTTTCAAAGGTAATGAATGAGAATACAGAATTAATAATTTAAATCAATAAGGTATGTTTTATAACGATTTAAATAATAGTCAGAATTAATTTGTCAACGGTTTCTAAGCTATAATATAACAAATGTGGAATCAAAAATTGAAAAACAATATTATGTCAAAATATCTGGAAGCAGGATATCCATGAACTAAAGAAATAATTTTTTATCCTAAAAATAGAGATTTAATAATTTGAAAATAAACACTTTTTTAAACATATATCCCACTACAGATATCTACAAAGAAATTTCAACTCAAAAAAGCAAATAACAACCAGCTGAAAACCATCTTCTTCTGAATACGAGACCATCTACATTACAACTAAATTAAAAACTAAAGGTAAATAGTAATCAAAAATGTTGAAAGAAATCAATTAACCTCTTTTAACTCCTCATAGAGTTACATCGCAAATAAGCACAAAAACGTATATTTTCTTTTTTAATTTGTAACAGCTAAATGAACTCAAAGGTCATCCAAGAAACTAGAGGATCAACAAACAACATCTCCAGAAACCTGCAAGCAACTTAAAAAAGTAAAAAAATACAACTACATTTTTAACAAATCAAAATTAAAACATGAAGGGAAAGTGCTGCTGGATAGTGTAGGAGAATTAATTACTATTCTAAAACATAGGGGGTATAAAGGTAGGGTAAGTGGTGGATAGTGCAGGAGTATTAATTACTATTTTAACTCCTGGGGGGTGTAAAAGTAAGGTAAGTGCAGGATAGTGTATAAGTATTAATAAGTGTTCTAACTCCTGGGGGGTGAAAATGCTGTGACAATGTTAGACAGTGTAGGAGTATAAATTAATATTCATACTCCAGGGAGGTGAAGAAGTATGGTAAGTGCAGGACAGTGTAGGAGTATTAATTTCTATTCTAACTCCAAGGAGTGAAAAAGTAGGGTAAGTACAGGACAGTGTAGGAGTATTAATTTCTATTCTAACTCCAGGGAGGTGTAAAAGTAGGGTAAGTGCTGGATAGTGCAGGAGAATTCATTTCTATTCTAACTCCTGGGGGGTGTAAAAGTAGGGAAAGTGCCGGATAGTGTTGGAATATTAATTACTATTCTAACTCCAGGGGTATAAAAGTAGGGAAAGTGCTGGATAGTGCAGGAGTATTAATTAATATTCTAACCCCTGGGGGGTGTAAAAGTAGGGTAAGTGCTGGATAATGTAGGAGTATTAATTACAATTCTAACTCCTGGGGGGGTGTAAAAGTAGGAAAAGTGCTGGATAGTGTGGGAGTATAAATTACTATTCTAACTCCAGGGTGGTGTAAAAGTAGAGTAAATACTGGATAGTGTTGGAGTATTAATTACTATTCTAACTCCAGGAAGGTGAGAAAGTAGGGAAAGTGCAGGATAGTGTAGGATTACTAATTACTTTTGTAACTCCAGGGGGGTGAGAACGTAGAGTAAGTGTATTATAGTCCAGGGAGGTGTAAAACAGACTGTTTAAAAAAACAAAACATTTACATTTCTATTTTTTTCTCAAAACATTCTTTTCATTTCAGATATTGTTCACAGATAAAACAGCCAAATATATAACTTCAAGCAAAGGAAACCGACTGTTGAAACATGCAGGGTACATATATTGCAAGGAGAGAATTACAGAACCAAGAAGACATTGGAGGTGCGTGCAATATTACTCAAGCCATTGCACAGCCAGAGCGGTTACTCTGGGTGACACAGTTGTTAAAGCATCTGAACATAACCACTCTGCAATGGATATTGAGGTAAGAGAAACAATTAATGAAATGAAGGATATTGCAAGCACCTCCAATGACTCCTCTGGTTCTATTTTGAGGGAGGTTGCTCAGCATGTCCCTAGTCATGTTGCTAGCAGTATGCCTATCATACCTGTTCTGAGGAGAATAATTCAAAGAAGAAAACATGCAAGTAACCCACAAAGAATTACACCTCAAACCTACTCTGATATTCAATTCTTCCTGAACTCTCTGTTTCTATATCTAACAAACCTTTCATCCTGCATGATAACAAAAACCCTCAAAAACGAATAATTATCTTTAGCACACCCCGTAATCTAGCCAAGTTAGAGAATAGTGAAATTTGGATGATGGATGGGACATTTAAAAGCTCGCCCTATCCATTCACCCAAATATACACTATTCAAGCAAAAATGAACAATACAGTGGTCCCCTTAGTTTACAGTTTGCTATCTGATAAACAATCCACAACATACACTGAACTTTTGACAGTGATTAAATCTAAAACATCAAACAGAAGTCCTAGGAAAATAATAATTGATTTTGAATTTGTAATGATAAATGTGATTACAAAAACGTACACGGATACCCCAATTCAGGGATGTTTTTTCCATTTTTCCCAGGCATTTTGGCGTAAAAATACAAAAAACATCCCTAGTTGTGGATTATGCCTCAGATAGCAAACTGCAATTCGAATTAAAAAAACTAACAGCACTTTGCTTCGTTCCTCCAGATAGTGTAGACGAGTACTACACTGCAATTAATGAATCAGACTTTTACACAGCAAACAATGAAAAATTGGCACCCTTACTAAATTATTTTAAAGACACATGGATTGGGCATCTAAACAGGTCGGGTTGCATGAGGAAGCCAGGTTTCCATGTGGAGTGGTGGAACTGCTACACAAGCTGCTTAGAAGGAGGAGCAAAGACAAACAATGCACAACTCCTTCAACCACACAATTGGAAAACCTCACCCTAACTTTTATTATTTTTTGGAAACTTTGAGGAAGAAACAAAGTTTCCAAGAAATGAGAATGTCACAAGCATTAACAGGTAGTCTAAACCCACGCATTTCTAAAAGATCAAAAGAAATGTCAGAAAGACTATTGGGTGCATTACAACAATTTACGTTGTGTGTGGCTTCAGACTACCTGGATAATGTTGCTCACATTCTACATTACTAATTCTACCTACACCATTACTTTCCTGTTTTGCCATAAATTAAAAAAACAATTAAATTAAATTGACATTTTTCAAAAAAAAAAATTCAAATTAAAAAGTCGGGTCACCTTGCAATTACTATTTTTTTTAATTATTTAATTTATTGAACTACTAATAAGCTATGCATGTAATTAATTTTAAAATAATGTACTTACCTTTATGATGCTCCCATTTGCTTCTGTTCCATCCCGCGTCAATCTACAAATGAGCTCATAAATGAGACACGTGGCATTCACATAGACATTTATAGAAATAAATGAAGGACAAAACATTACTTAGATGTCAATGTAAAAGCGTGAGAAAATATGTTGAAATGTTTTATTAATATTTTTGACTTGTCTAATTTTTTATTTTAATTATTAAAAAAGAAAGTACAACATTAGAAATCTTATTATTATTTTTTTTAATGTTAAACCATTTTTAAAAAAAATTATAGATTAAGTATTTTTTTTAATTTCTAACCATACTTTTAGGGGGTTTTAAAAGTAGGGTAAATGTAAGAATGTTGTTAAGTATTATTTACTATTAAAACTCAAGAGGGGAGTAATATTATGGTAAGTGTAAGATAGTTTACTTACTTAAATTACTATTTAAAAACCAGTGAGGTGTAAAAGTAGAGTAAGTGCTGGATAGTGTAGGATTATTCATTACTAATCTAACTCTTGGGAGGTGTAAAAGTAGGGAAAGTGCTGGATAGTGTAGGAGTATGAATTACTTTTCTAACTCCTGGGGGGTGTAAAAGTAAGGACAGTGATGGATAGTGTAGGAGTATTAATTACTATTCTAACTCCAGTGAGGTGTAAAAGTAGGGTAAGAGCTAGATAGTGTAGGAGTAATAATTACTATTCTACCTCCATTGGGGTGTAAAATTAGGATAAGTGCTGGATAGTGTAGGAGTATTAATTACTATTCTAACTCCAGTGAGGTGTAAAAGTAGGGTAAGAGCTAGATAGTGTAGGAATATTAATTACTATCCTAACTCCTGGGGGGTGTAAAAGTAGGGTAAGTGCTGGATAGTGCACGAGTATTAATTACTATTCTACCTGCATGGGGATGTAAAATTAGGATAAATGCTGGATAGTGTAGGAGTATTAATTACTATTCTAACTCCATTGAGGTGTAAAAGTAGGGTAAGTGCTGAATAGTGTAGGAGAATTAATTACTAATCTAACTCGAGGGGTATGAAAAAGTAGGATATTAGGGGGGTGTAAAAAACATTAAAATTAAATTTAAAAAAAATTAAACTAAACCAAAATAAATAACAATAACTTTAAAAAAAAATATAATAAAATACTTACCCAACCTTACGTTGCAATAGCATGCGTTGTAATAGCATCTGCATTGTAATAGCCTGCGTTGTAATAGCATGTGTTGTGAAGGATCTTGCGTTGTAAAAGATTTGTTGTAAAGGTAGTGCATTGAAAAAATTGCGTTGTAATGGTTGTTCCCCAGATTCTGCACTCTGGGTGGAGGTTCGACTACAAGCGCAGAAACCTCTGCCTTGAATGCAGAACCTCCACAGCCTTAAAGATACAACTCGTAAGTCCCTTTGTGAAGATTGAAAAAGTAGTATAATTAGACTTTTGGTCTAAGTTAGACGTGTTGTCTAACTTCACCTTCATGAATCAGGTCCTCAGTGTGGAAAAGCATGGATGTGGGAAACTTGAAGGGTCTATTGTAATGGCTACAGAAATTGGGGTGTCAATGTTTACAGGCATAGACATTAAAATATCTTTTTAAAACGATATATTGTAATTGTAAATGTCATTGCATTTATGTGGTGCTACACCGCTGATGAAGTCCGGATGTCATGCTATACAGCGCGGGGGTGGAATGATGCTTGGTTATCGAATGTTTAATTGCAGTGTGGTCTTCTATGTTGGAAGAACTTTGGTGTCATCCTAGAGTGACCAGAGTAGTTCTCTTAAATTGACTTATGTCTCTACACCTAAGCATTAAGGGATAAAATGCAAGCAGTTCACATGTTTGTGCCTAGATGAGCAGCCCTCAGCATGAACTGGATACAGGCAGGCATGGCAGATGATCTATATATTCCCCCTGAAGAGACAGGAAAGTGACTTGCAGGCATGCAGCGGATATAGCCATCACCACAAGGGGCCATCAGGAGTGACAGAGGAGTAGCCCATGGCATGCACTAGTTACAGACAACCTGGATAAATGCACTATAAGGTCTTGCCAACTGTGACACACATGAGTACCCTGGTTATAGACATTCTGAGTAAATGCTGTATAGGGATCGTCAAGAAGTGATAAGAGAGGGCTATTCAGGCATGCACAGGATATAGTTAAACCTGCAGCAGCTTTGCGGTGGGTGGGGCTGCTCTGCTTACCGAGCAGGGCAGGGGAAGAGTAGTTTGCACTACCTAGATGTGCATGAATGTTTGATCTGCCCTCTTGGACCGGCTGAACAGTCATGCGGACTTTGCATGTTCTCCATGCAGGCTGCATTACAGCCTGCAATGGAGAATATGCCCCGGTCCCCATTCCCTGGCTGAGCTCCGAACCACAGCACTCAGACCAATCACAACACTGCATTGCAGCATTATGATTGGCTATGAGGAGCCTGCGACCCGGGTGCTTCCTGATTCCCTGTTCAGGCCTGGAGAGAGATGGAGGGACAGCAGAGGAGAGACCCGACCATTAAGTACGTTTTTTAAAATGTATTTGTAACCCCTTCACCAACCCTCACCCTCCTTCCTCGCCCCCCCTGCCTCGTTCCATGCTGGCCGCCGCTAACCTGCACTTTAGGGAGAGGTGTGGCGCCGCGGCCAGGGCGACTGACGCTGGAATCTGGGGATCAGGGTTCGATCCCCGGCTCCAGCGGCAGGTTAGCCCAGCACCATGTGACTCTGGGCAATAGCTCGCTTAATCTTCCCGACGGCCCCCAGCGCCTAGAGACCCTTACGGGTGATTGTGCGCTTTACAAATGTGGATTATTATTTAGATGCTATTTTGGAGTGATAGAAGGGCAATCCACAGGCAAACACTGGTTATAGGCAGCCAGGGCTCCAAGGTCACAGTCAAGCATGCAGGCTTGCAAAAAAAGAAGACCAGGTCCACAGACATGAAAGCAACAAATCAAGGAGGCTATGGCCTAATGGGCAACACATAATAATATCATTAACCCTTGTAGAGTCCAAAAGAGAGCAATGGAGACACGAGTCATGAATGCTCTATGTGCCACAGTAGTGGATCCGTGGAGCCATACAGAGATGGCTAAGGTGCAATCTGAGGACATTCCAAAATGCCTCAGTAGAAGGTCTATAACGATACCCATACGCAGAGAGCGCTTAATATTGATCCCCAAGGCGGTGGTGCAGAGTCCAGCACGTGCCAGAGTACTGGGCCAAGTAAGTTCTCCGATACATAATATGAAGTACCTAATTCCCACAGTCTTCTCAGTAATGAGTGTATAGGTTCCATTTATAGGTGGTTAAAGAGAAACACAAAGCGATTTAGGAACACCTTAGTAGAGAATCTCTGGTGCATTCAAAATTGAACCCAAGAACTTAATATCTTGTTACTTTACGGAAGCGGTGTAGCTCAAACTTCATATGCCTATGTAGAGGGCATATGTATACTACCAAAAAATGATGACTATAGAATCCAAGGAGATTCACAGACAGATTAGTAGGGGGTTCATGCTGTTCTACAATGAGTTGTTTCGGTGCAACCAAAGAGCATTTACAGATACATCATTAAAGAGTCTGGGGTACTACCTTGAAGCAGTTTGAATGGAAGCCAAGGAAATTCACAGACCCATTCTTGGACAGTTTATGGTGCACTACCCACAAGCAGTGTAGGTGCACCCCAAGGAGATTCACAGACACCTTAGTAAAGTATCTATTACCTCCATCTCCATGAGGTTAAAGGTATGCACATGAGTTTAGGTGAAATCTCAGAAACCGATGGAAGGAATGCATTTGGTTTGATGAAAAAGACGAGCATGTAACACGGAAGAGGAGCCATCTTGGACACTATGTGACAACATTACAGGATACCTCACCTCTAAAATAGACAATAGTCATAATAAGATCACGGCAGCGAACGGCGCCCGATTAGGCGACAATTCCAAACTCTCCTCTAACATGGCTAACATGCACAAGTATTTCCTTCGCTCTCCCTTGAGGAAACCGAAGCCCTATTAAAAATTACTAAATCTGGCTCTCCTTTAGACCTGATCCCAGCCAAGATCTCTGTCTTGCTCGCCAATCAGTTTGCTGCCCCTATTTGTTCCATCTTAAATAGTTCCTTAAAGGAAGGCAGGCTCCCTGGGTAATGGAAAGCAGCTCAGATCTTGCCTATCAGGAAAAATGCCAAACTCCTCCCAGATGATGTCACTAACTATCGTCCCATTTCATTACTCCTGTTACAAAATAAACTACTAGAGAAACATATAAATAAACACCTGACCAGCTTCATAGACTCCTCCAATAGCCTTGATCCCTCACAATCAGGATTCCGACCTAGGCACAGCACGGAAACGGCACTGGTGACAGTTACATATAACATCGGAATGCTAGCAGACAGGGGTCAGGCTGTACTTCTCATACTGCTTGACCTGTCTGCAGCATTCAATACCATCTACCACCAGATCTTGCTGGGAAGGCTCAGAGATGCAGGTATTGAGGGGATTGCACTAAAATGGATGACAAACTTTCTAGCAGAGAGAACGCAAATCATCAACCTTGGCCCTTTTAGATCACAGACCATCAAGGTTACAAATGCATGTTTGAGCCCTACCCTATTCTACATTTATGCTACACCACTTGCATACCTAATTAGAAACTCAGGGTTCATTCCAATCTCCTATGCCGATGACACACAACTGCTTCTCTCTTTTGACAAGAATAACACCATCATTCAGGGCACCTTTTCGAAGGGCATGAAAACCATCACTGACTGGATGAGCAACAACTTCCTTCAGTTGAATGCTGAGAAAACAGAAATCATGTTATTCAGAGAAGCAGTAAAAAGATGGTCTCTCAATTGGTGGCCAGGAGAACTGAGTCCAGCTCCTCCCCCAAACTAGTGGTAAAGAACTTAGGGGTCCAAATTGATCCGAAGCTAAATTTGGAGGAGCATGTCACCTCAACTGCTAAGGCCTATTTCCATATATTAAGTCTACTTCGCAGAGTCTTCCCCTTACTTCCGTTATCCACACGGAAAACTTTGATACAAGCATTGGTCACAAGTCGTCTGGACTACTGCAATGCGCTGTTGATTTCCGCCAAGGAATCTTTCCTAAACAGAGATCAAATAGTCTAGAAGACGGCAGCTCGTTTGGAGACCAATGCCCCTCCAAGAACAGCTTCACTTCCCCATCTCCGTGAATTGCACTGGCTTCCCATTCGAAAAAGGATTAAATTCAAGAGCTGCTGTATGGTCCATAAACCCCTTAACAACTTGGGACCTAGGTACATTACAGATAAACTGATCTGATACAACCCTTCCAGGACCCTCCGCTCTGGGTCCAAAGAGCTCCTTCCCATGCCTCGCATAAAACAAACTCAGTTGGGGGGAACATCCTTCTCTTATGTAGCCCCATTTCTTTGGAACCAGTTGCCCAACCACCTCCGTCTCTCCACCAACTATACATCCTTCCGAAAGCAGTTAAAAACCGTACTGTTCTGATCATCTGGTATTGTTGTCTAGGGCCGTCATAGCGCGGAAATACCCCGGTTGGGGTGTTTCATGCGCTCCTTAAATGACATAATTAAAAAATAAATAAATAACCATGAAGAAGTAAGAGAGAGACGACAAAAAGAGGGAAGGGAGGGTCCGGGCTCAATTGGGGAGAAAAGTGTAACACAAAACAAAGGGAGAGCCAAATATAACCTGGTGGTGAAGCTGGGGACTATGAAACATGAGATCTGTGCACAGGTGGCAACATTTTGGAATACCTAAGAGGGACAATTTGCCAATGGAAATTCCTGAGACTTTATTTACCCATTAACAAACATTGGAAAGAAGGAAGTTTTGAGATACAGAAAGGTAAAAGATAATTACATTTTTTGCCTTAAAATTTGGGAATCTCCTCCCTGATGTGGGAATGTTGACCCCTCTATGTTTTCCTCCCCACTTCCTTAGTTAACACATTTTTAATCTTGCTCAAATCATGTTTTCTCCTTCTGCCGCAAAACCATTATTAGTGAAAATTGTAATCATTTAGAAATGTATTAAAATGTGTATAACAACTTAGCATTCTAAACCAGGCCACTTGCTCCTCCCAGCACAGAGCTGCTGACCTTGACCTGCCCCTGCACATGCGCACTCTGGCCGCCCTGTCATGCTTGCTGGGACCTCTGCTTGTGTGGGCGCCCAATGTCTGTTTTAGAGAGAGGATGGAAACAACAGGTCTGAAACCAATTACAGGTATGCAGGCTGAAATCCCCCGGTTGGGAGGAGATTACTGGCTTAATTAAATTGTGAAAATTTTGTTGCATTAATTTACGAGGCAACCGTTAGGAAAATTACTTTTTTGAAAACAGAATGTGACAAGGAATTAAATGTTGGAGACAAGCTATTTGTCACGCAACTCCCTTTTAATCCAATTATTTGGGCCATCAATTGCTATGAAGTGACCTAACCTTTACTTCTTTGTTAGATGACAATAGAGCGGGAATACTGGATCTCACTCCACTTCGAACGCTTAGAGCTTGCACATCATTGCACCTTTATTTCTTTATTATTTCTTTATGTATGTGATTTTATACAGCATGCACGCCCGGGGGCATCAGAGCACTTTCCAATAGAAAAGTAGCCTAACAGTCACAGCAGGAATACATTAGAGGTGCATCCATTGAGGAATTAAAAGCAGGTAAATGAGCGTAAGTGAGATAAGCTGTGCATAAGTACATTGCTCAGAAAATCAGAGCAGGAGTTTATTTGAGACACAACAGTGGAAAAATTAAATCAGACATTGGAAAGGGAGTGAGGGCAAAAATAGTTTAAGCAGAGTGTCTTTCAGCTTGGAGATCTCTTTCGAAGGTAGCATGGTGTATGGTCATACTGAGGGCCGGAATGAAGAGTTCCAAATTCTTGTGGTGCTTCTGGAGAATGATTGGTTCATGAACCACTCTTTTTTGAAAGTGGAGGCTTTAGGAGAAGGTATTGAGGAGTATATTCACAAGAACGTGTGATAACTACCGCAAGAGTAGCGTAACTCAACCAGGCCCGGACTGGCCGTTGCGGGCACCGGGCAATCCCCCGGTGCGCCGCAAGGGTGGGGGCCGGTTTTGGGCCCTGGGGGCCGTTTTTGTTACCGGGCTGTTTTTGCAGCTTAGCTGCAAAATCGGCCCTGTTACAAAATCGGCCGAAAACCGGCCCCGGCAAAGAGCTCCGTGGCACCCCCAGGGGGCCGGCTGAGAACTTTGCCAGGGCCGGTTTTGGTTGTCAGTCCGGCCCTGAACGCAACTTTCAGCATCACAGCTCATCCCTGGAAAATAACCCAGTGACAACGTGAATTCACAACACGGTGGTAGCATGCAATAGTTTTCCGACACCGCAGACAATGTCCACGAAACAACCACAGCGACGGAGATAAAAACACATTTCCCACCGTGACAAATCCTGCGATGGTCACAAGCGCAATAAGAAAACAACGACAACCAGTGCGAGGGCAGCAATACTCACGCACATTGCGGGAAAATAGTGCAAGACCAGCCTACAGAAAATGTCACTGAACAAAAATCAGCGACAACAGAGTACGACAAATGCACCCTGGCCAACTGCAGAGGACAACATGTACACCACAACATCCAAGCACCGTGGAAGTACAGAACTGACAGGCACACCGCACGAAAGAGACCAGTGGCAGACTGAGCAGAGCCGCAGGAGCTACACACCCACCGTGCAGCATATGCACACAATCAGGAGTGCACCCTGGCAGTGACAAGATCCCGGGTCAAACAGCATCCCCACCACATTTGAACACAGGACATAACTGGTTCAGCAAATGTGCACAAACTGCCAAATCACATCTGGAATGCAGGGAAACGTAACATCAAAATGTACAAGTACAAGCTGAGCCCTGCAAAAATGTTTAAACACATGCACTGCATTTGGACATTTCTGCTGTCGCATGATTGCCATGGACGGTCACAATGTGACATGCTCATGAGAAGTAAGTGTCAATGATGATATTCCTACAGGCCATTCCTGCCGCTGCTGCAGTGGTTTGTGGGCCACCTGCCCCATCACCACCATCATCGGACGGTACCTTTGGAACTGGGGGGGCCCTGGTGTGAACACAGATGTTGTGCAACACACAACATGCAACGATCAGCTTGCAGACGATGTCCGGGCTGTACAGGAGCTTCCCACCTGTGCCATCCAGGCACCTGTAACGTGACTTCAACACGCTAAATGTGCGTTCAACGATGTCCCTGGTACGTATGTGGGCCGCATTGTACTGTCTCTGGGCGGGTGTGTTCGGATCTCGGGGGGTGTCATCATCCAAGGGCAGAGTGCATATCTTTGTTCACCTGTGGCAGTGCAGGGAGAAAAGAGTCAATACTTGGTTCGGCAGAATGTGATGCCAAGTCCACCAATCCAGTGACGCCTGTGCTGGCTGTTTGTGAGGTGAGTGTTTGCTAGCCCGCAGGGATAAGATGATGCTGGCAACTACACCACCAGTCTGTCTAGGGTGCAGGGGGAGGTCAGGATGACCATGGAATGTTGTGGTCGTGTCTGGTAGGTGTACATGTAGTTTGACATGTTGAATATGGTTTGTTCACGTGTGCAACCCCACAGTTGTGCATTGAGCTGAGGAGGCATTGGGATGTGTAGTGTGTTGACTTGGTACTTACCAACGAGCAGTACTGTTCCACATGGACAATACTGGCAGCGCTGGTTGATGATGGACTGTCAGAAGATGAAGGAATCATGTACACTGCCTGGGTAGTTAGCAACAACATTGGTAAGGAGTCCCCGGTGGTACACTATTGCCTGCACATTGATAGAATGTGTGTGCTTTCTGTTGCGACAGTGGTGTTCAGTATCTGCAGGGGGCACACGTTGGACATGTGTGCAGTCTATTGCCCCAACACGGCCGAGAATCCTCTGTGCTGCCTCTGTGGTGGTCCTGGGGGGCTGGTCGGATCCAGGGGGTGGCGGCGGTGGGTGTTGTGGCCCTGTTGGTGCTCCAAGCTGCTGGATGAGTAGCTCCATGGTGTTGTTCGTTCTTTGGGTGCGGCTGTGTACAAGGGTACGTTGCCTACAGCAGGTAGTCGTCCGGCTTTACACCTGCTTGAGGCAGGTGTCATATACCTGTGGCTAACGCAGATTATCGCGTGTTTTCGGTTTGCGGATCTGTCACTTAGTTAAGAAAATGGTGTTGCTGTTTTTTGTGTGTTTTTGCACGGGAACTCCTACTCTGCATCTCAATAGCATTAGTTGGTGGTGTCCGCCGTGGTGTTAGGTTTTGGGGATGTTATCGTGGGAATTCTGGCGATGTCTGCACTTTGCACCAGCTTGTGAATGGGGTGTTAATTCTATCACCACTTTTGATGTGTTAACGTGTGGATAATTCGGAGATAAATCCTTGTGAATATGCCCCTGATTGTTTCCTGACCCCCATTTTCTGCCTGAAATTTCCAGTTTTTCAAGAAGGTATGTGGGTGAAGATGAGCACAGTGCTTTGAGTGTGTGTTGCAGGTGGTTTTAAATTGTGCTCTTGCATCAATAGGTAGCCATTGAAGGGTTAGCAGCATATGAGCGATATGGTCATATTTCTTGTAACTGGTCAAAGTGGACTGTAGCATACAGAACTGCTGTGTGTGGACTTGAATTAACTTTGAGGATGCCTGAGAGGAGTTCAATCCGGACGTCAAGTATGGAAAGAACAATCACCTTTGCAAATGATTTTAGATCCTATTTGGGGATGAGTTTCCCGCTCTTGGTCGTGGCTATTGAGTGACTCTGGAGGTTGAGGGTGAAGCCAAGTGATTTGGCACTCTGGAGTGCCTTCCAATGCAGAGAGGAGTTTCATCCAGTCTTGAACAGAAAAATTAGCTTTCTTCGGAGATATAAGAAGGATTTCTGTTTTCACAGGCTTTCATTTGAGGTGGTGATTTGAAACCCATGATGGAATGTTAACAAGTTGTTGAATAGAAGGGTGATGTCGTCATGGTACTCGACCTTCAGGTAGATTTGGGTACAGGTGTAAGGATTCCAGAGTTCCTAAGGATCACAGAGAGAAGTTCAAGATAGAAATTGAATAGGGTTAGAGAGAGGATGAAACCTTGGGAGACACCTTTGTGACAGGCTAACTGGCCTTGAAATAGAGTTCCTGATTTTCACTACTTGAGAGCGTAAGTAAGTACATTTTTATTTGCACAGTTAATTAAAACCATTGCAATTCCTCCTTAAAAACATTATTTCTACACACAATACATTTTTCACCACAGCCATAAAATTACATCTACATAAAATATATGTTCCATTTCACGTTTCCTATTTAAAATCATGAGGTTAGTACATTTTAATGAACATTATTAAATAATATTCAGTTTTGTTTTTAATGCCCTCTAAAAGTTTAGGCAAGGGTCGAGTTCCGGCATTCTCTTTTCCGCCACCTTCATAAATGTAATACTTTTTAGACAACCGTTAAATAATTCTGCTTGATTTAATAACCTCTAAAAGCATAATGAAGGGTTAAGTTTCTTCATCTTTTTTTCTACCTCCTTCATAAACTTCACCAAGCTACAGTTCAACTGCGGGTCGTTGGGTGCAAAACAGGCAAGAACTGCATGTCTTCGTGAGCGTATTCCTCGCTGGTTAAATTGGAATTTCAACAAGCGTTTCCTTTCCTCCATCAGTTTGTCACAGGAGCACAACAAATGTGGCATGTCTTCAGACGTCATGCCGCATAAACGACAGAGGGAACCCCCATTATCCTTAAGCCAGTTTGGGAGATGGCATACGCAAGGTAACAGGCCCAATCTATACTTTAAAAACGTAAATTTTGTAGTTCTTGAGTACCCGAGGTCAAGGTAGCTCTGTTGACCTTGTATAGAGTAGGAGTTTAGGATAATCCACCCATGTGACCTCTTTGCAACACACACTTTATCTTCAATCCATGAAAGGTGTTTTATTGTTTTCTTTACTAATCTTTTGATCGTAGTATGATTAGTAGGGGTATTCCACAGCTCCTGTAGCCCTAGGTTCGCCAGGCTATTCTTGGCGGATGGCAAAGCTGGATTCCGCTCTAATTCTGACCATGAGTAGCTGTTTAAGGTTCCCTTTTTTGCCTTCTGGACTTTGTCCCACGTAGTTCTGTAGGCCCCCTGTCTTGCCAGAGACTGCTTCTGGCCGCCAAACCTATGTTGTGGGCTGGTGCGGAACATTCTGTCCCCTAGCAGTCATTTGGGACATGCTCTTTGACTGCTTGTGCTTGACAATGCTGGCTGAGCACACTCTCTCCTAAGATTGAATGCCAAAATTGAGCTCATGCGCACCAGATATTTATTATCCTAAGTAACCTTACAGGTTATATATATGTGCCCACCAGTCTGCCAGCTTTGCATGCTATTTGATCCAACAACCCAGCTTCTCCTACCGATGTGCACCTACCTTAGCCACACCATTGGCTCTACATGGGCTATTAGCACGTCTCCCCCACCCCCTTTTCCCAAAGTGCAGCATTTGCACTGTTAACTTTCTGCACAACAGAACTGTTCTCTTGCAATTTTGGTTCTTCTAAATGCTCATGACGGTGCAAGGGACCACTAAATACATGTTGCCAATGCTTCTTTGGAATGTTAATTGAGGAGATTGGTCCACTCGCGCCTCCCAACCTACTGAGGACTGCCACTGTGGAAAGAGGTTGGTGCGTGGCAGGGGTTCAGACAGGGGGACATCTGTCATGATCTTGCAGTTACAAACGGCCTCCTCGGAGTCAAAGACAACAGAAAAAGAGCAGCGGTAATTTTGTACTTTCATGACTGTTGAAATACAATCCCATTTTAAAATCGTGCAGGTGCGCAAGGAGGGAATTGTTGCCTAATATTGATTTTACTGGCACAATGTACTTTAGGAACAGTAGTCCATCACCACAGTCACGGGGTGCACCGTTTAAATGAGGCTCTAGCGCACGTGTGCGCTTGTAATCCAGTCTGTGAGCAAGGCATGATGCCGAAACGTTAGACGCACGGAGCATGTGCTTTTGCGACTTTGAAATAAAGCCAGCTGCTACTGTATTGGGCCTCACATGTTTGGTATGCAAGGAAGGTGTTTGTGAGCTGCCCCGTGCCCATGTTTCTGAGGCCACCCTGAAGAGCCATAAGCTCCGGTAACAGGGGAATGCATCTGATGCTTCTTTGGAGTGTCAATTGAGGAGATTGGTGTACTCGCGCCTCCCAACCTACTGAGGACTGCCGCTGTGGAAAGAGGTTGGCGCGTGGAAGGGGTTCAGACAGGGGGACATCATGTCATGATCTTGCAGCTACAAACGGCCTCCTCAGAGTCAAAGATAATAGAAAAATAGCAGCGTTAAATTTGCACTTTCCTGACTGTTGAAATACAATCCCATTTTAAAATCGTGCAGGTGCGCAAAGAGAGAAATGTTGCCTAATATTGATTTTACCAGCACAATGCACTTTGGGAACAGTGACCCAACCCCTCGTCAGCAGCGGGCTCAACTACGGCAAAGAAATCTACGCAGGAATCTCGGCCAAACACCTGAAACGACTGCAACGCATCCAAAACGCCTCAGCCCGACTGATCCTCAATGTCCCCCGCCGCAGCCACATCTCCCCCACCTTAGAGACCTGCACTGGCTCCCCGTCAACAAGAGGATCACTTTCAAACTCCTCACCCACGCACAAAGAGCACTCCACAACACTGGACCAGCCTACCTGAACGACAGACTCAACTTCTACACCCCCACCCGCCTGCTACGTTCTGCCAGCCTCGCCCTCGCCACGGTCCCGCACATCCAATAAACGACCTCCAGCGGCAGATCCTTCTCCTTCCTCGCCGCCAAGACCTTTAACACCCTCCCCATCCATCTACGGCAGACCCAGGACCTGCTCACCTTCAGAAGACTCCTCAAGACTTAGCTCATCGAGCAGTAGCAGCACCCCCCTTCAGCGCCTTGAAACCCTCACGGGTAAGTAGAACGCTTTACACATTTCTGAATGATTGATTGATTGATTGATTGATAGTCCATCACCACAGTCACGTGGTGCACCGTTTAAATGAGGCTCTTGCGCACCGGGCGCTTGTGATCCAGTCTGTGAGCAAGGCATGACGCTGAATCGTTAGACGCATGGAGCAGGCGCTTTTGCTACTTTGAAATAAAGCCAGCTGCTACTGTATTGGGCCTCACCTGTTTCATATGCAAGGAAGGTGTTGTGGGCTGCCCCGTGCCCATGTTTGTGAGGCCACACTGAAGGGCCATAAGCTCCGGTAACAGGGGAATGCATCTGATGCTTCTTTGGAATATATATATATTCACTGAAAAAACCATTGGTTTCAGGCAGGTTATAGTTAGGAATTATCATTTACAAAACCTTAGAAATTAATTGAAAAAACATTGGTTTCAGGGGTGTTATAGTTAGCTGGACATTTCACTCATACGAAACCATTGAAATTCCTCCGTTATAGTTAGTTGCAGTAACTGTAACTCTCACGCCTGCAATCCACTGGAGATGATGTCACATATTACATCATTCATGACATGGTCAGTGACATCACTGATGACATCACTGATGACATCTCAAATGACATGATGACATCATTCAGTGAATGTGGTTTGGTTTGTTACTTAAATATGTTTTATATATATAACAATCTGCATTGAAGAATGAGTGGATATATAAATATAAATATCTGGATGGAGGATTTAGTAGCAGTGTCATTGACTGTTTACTTGACTAATTTATAATGTCTCCCTAAATTTATTGGATAGGGAGTAAAGTGTGTGAATATTTGTATCACTTTGTCAGTTGTTGTGTAAACTGCTGCACCAGTTTGTTACTAGCTATGTAAAAGTCTATATTAGTTATTGATTAGTTAACTGAGTATTTGTATAAGAGAGTCAATATGTGTGTGGTTTGGTGGGGGTGTGACTGCTCAAAGATGTGTGAATAATTGATTCAGTAGGTATATGAGGTTAAGAGTACATGTTATAACAATTCTTTGGGTGAATGAATATCTTTATGGGTGTGGTGATGAGCAAATATATCTCTCAATGGTACATGTCCAACAAAGTAGAAAATAAAAGGGATTGTATGTGACAGTTGTTGTATAAAAATAAGTATACATAAGACTCAGTGATTGTATGAGTCACTGTATAGATACGTGTATACTTGTATTAGTGATGTTATAACACACTAAGGGGGTCATTAGGATGTCGGGCGTATTGCCTCCGACAGGCTGGCGATGGCCACCGCCGGCCTGGCAGAGGCAATCCGCCCGACGTCGCTGCATGGATTCCCCCCCGCCAGAATAGGATGGCAGGGGGGAAGGCGGCGGACGGAAAGACCGTCCGCCGCTTTACCGCTGCGGTCGCCTTGCGACCGCGGCGGTAATAGAAAAATATGGTGGCGGTGTCCAATGGACACCGCCAGCCATATTATGATGTCTGCATGGATGGGCCTTTCCGCGGCGGCAACGCTGACACGGAAAGGCAGGCGGTGATTGCTGTGGGGGCCCCCTGCGGGACACCCTGTTGATGCCAGTGTTGAGGGAGGACAGGGGGCGACCTATGGTACCCCCCCCACATTTGCATATGCAAAGCGGCAGGCACCGCACGGTGCCTGCCGCTTTGCATATGCAAATGCGTTCACAAATGTTTATCAATGTGGTGGGCGGTGCAGAGTGCACCGCCCGCCACAATGATAAACATGTAGGATGTGCTCGTCATTGTGGCGGGCACATCCTAATTCCCCCTACGGGACCCCCGCACTTGTGGCGGGCGGTCCCGTTCTCCGTTAGGGTGGCGGGCGGACAAAGTCCGCCCACCATCCTAATGACCCCCTAAGTATGAGTTACTATCTATATGAATAAATGAAGTGGTGTTTGTATAAGTGTGTAGGTGAGTAAATGTAAGCATGATCCATTGTTTGCATAAGTGAGTAGGATGACTGCATAAGTGAATAGGATGTGTGCTGGTGTGTAATGTCGATATAGATGTATAAGTATATTTGATAATGTTCTATTGATCATTGACAGCATTTGTGAGTGAATCTATAGATAAATGTTTAGATGTGTGTGTAGATCTAGGAATCACTGAGTGGGTTTTTAGAAACTTGTATTGGTGTGTCAATGGTTTCAAATATGGTACTCCATACTTTATAATGAGTGTTGAAAGGTTATATTATTGTATGATGAGGTGTATCTGATTGTCACTTGGATGATGTCATCAGTGATGTCATTTGAGATGTCATCAGTGATATCATCAGTGATGTCACTGACCATGTCATGAATTATGTAATATGTGACATCATTACCTGTGGATTGTGGGTGCGAGAGTTACAATTAGTACAACTAGCTATAACAAAGGAATTTCAAGGGTTTTCTATGAGTGAAATGTCCAGCTAACTATAACACCCCGGAAACCTATGGTTTTTTCAATGAATTTCTAAGGTTTTCTAAATGATAATTCCTAACTATAACCTGCCTGAAACCTAGGGTTTTTTCAGTGAATTTCAAAGGTTTTTTAAATGATAATTCCTAACTATAACCTGCCTGAAACCTATAGTTTTTTTCAGTGAATTTCAAAGGTTTTTTAAATGATAATTCCTAATTATAATGTTCATTAAGCATATCTGTTTTGTTCTTTCTTTTTAAATTATCATCCCAAACTCAACCTAGTAAAAACTGCAAATATCACCACTCTTCAATTGATTCCTTCCGCCAACAAAATCGCCACAGACCACAAAAAAAACAGGCGACCAGTAACAAATTAACATCAACATTTAAATGTTGTAAGAATTGCGAGTATCTACTGCGTGAATTACACCCAAATCACACCCATGTTTAAAGACGAATATGTGATAGAGGTACTAATTGTGCACTTCCAACACCCAACAAAATCACAAAACCTAGTGCCACTACCACTACAACCACCCCTCCTGACCCCTCCCCCTCTACTACTTCAGAGGCAGTGCAAAACAGGACAACAAACCTTCCCAAAGTAATATATCCCTTCAACAGCACAATAGCTCAATGTTCTGAGATGTGGTGATGAAGCAAGATTTCGCACATTACGCGACTTGCTGAAAAGCAAGAACCTCGATTCATGTATAACTCTGTAATCCAATTGTACGTCTTACTAATTTCCTTTATTTTACTATATACATGTATCTTAGTGATGCTTGCCTATGTGTTTTACTAATACGATTAATTTGTGTCTTTAAAATGGACGCCGGTTAGAATATTGCTTCTGCGCATGCGTTAGTCACACTCACGTGACGTGACGTAGTTGTAATTCTGGAGGGAAAGGGTGCGCATGCGTAATAGCCACAAGATGGCTGCTTGTGTAATAATGTGGTGAAGCTTGTGCAGATGCTCTCGTGTTATTATGTATTGCACTAACATATAATTGCATAGTATATTTTTATAGTGATAAATCATAAGTACACAATCATGTTATGTAGTTTATTCATTTATTTCTATGTTTTAATTTGTTTTCGCTTACTTTCCATGTATCCTCGGTATGGAGGGGTGATGGGGTGCTTGGGAGTCCATTTTGGAGTGCAGTACTGCACAGGACCAGAAGTAGCGAGGTGGCATTGACACAGCGCCAAGAGAAAGTCGCTGCCAAGATGGGCCTGGGAAGATGCACCTTCACCCAGCCAGAGAAGCTGAAAATGTGTTACATTATTAACAATGTATTTCTTCCTATTGTATTCAGTGCGACTTCTCATGGGAACCCCAATCTTGCTAGGCGGTACCCAAGAATGTAAATTTAGGCTTACAGTAGTCTGTTCTGATTGGTGTGTTAACCTAGCCTACTTTGGGACCAATCGAAATTGGGGATTCTGACACTTTGCAACATTTGGGGGTGGTACACTGACCCGAAAACAGTATAACTAGCCTAGGTTTAGTTATAGCATTTGTCCGACTTGTTGAAAAGCTGACCTGTCACTGACCCAACGCACTCAATAGGTGACTGAATTTACAGAGGTGCTGCGGAGCACTCTGTCCGAATTGACCATAGACTTTAAAAGGTTTTACTAAACCTTAAGTGCTGGCGGAGCACTTTGCTGGGGAGTTCGCTAACCCAATCGGGGTTCTGACTGATAGCTGCAGAGAGGGTGGAGCGCAGGCGTTGCTTCCGAACTGCGGGTGCTGGTCGTGCCTTGGTGGTCCTGTCCTGATCCTAATCTGGGTTTCCTGTCCTGTCCTGGGGTGTCCATTCTGCACCTGCTGTCCCATTGATGACTGCTATTCCTTGGGGTATTTCCTGTCCTTGACTGATCCGTGGCCAGGGTTGGTTTTCACACCATTCTAGGTAAATATATAGATAGGGCTGAGAACTCTATACTGCACCTTTCTATTTTCTGTCTTTGCTTCAATAAAGACATACTTTTGCACATGTTATAATTTTCATGCTTTCCGCAATCTACTATATGAATGACCATTTGAATTTTTCATAGCATGTTCCTATGTTACCTTACCTTTTAGAGCACAATTCTCTCCATACTGTTAATGAATTTAGATGTGGTTTATATTTTCTCCTGAATTCTATTCTTGAAATAATAATATTAGAATTATAGCGTGTTCCACTTTTACCCTTTTTGATAGATGTATAGGATTCCTAATTTCCTCTCATTCTTCATGAAGTACGTCCAATAGTATAATTCTAGTACATGCAATAAGCTTGCTCATTTACAAATGTCCATTCTTGAGTTTCAGTTTAAGTCTACTTAGCGTGTTCCCTGTCACTCTATTTACAAACTTAAATGATTTACCCTTACATTTTCCTTGTATGGTTACGTGCTTTTGTTATCTTGATTATTGATTGCCTTTAACTGTAAGCCTAATACTCGCAGATACTGATTTCTAGATAAAACCTTTAAAACTTCTCAGTTGTCCGTGGTCATTTTATGAAAATCAAAGGTATTTTAAAGTTGGGTTTGTATTTTGCCTGCCTTTCTTCACAGCTAGCTCCCTGATCCATTGTGGTCATAGGTACCCGTAACGGTGGATGGTAAGTCGGGTACACTAGAATACAATAGGAAGGAATCAGGGTTGCTGATGGTAGATTTGTGAGGTCGCCTGATTAATGTATATGATGAATTGAAATTTATGGGCCCGAAAACTATATGGTGAAATTATTGGTCAGGTGACCCCCGATCTCTATCAGTAATTTTCTGGTAGCAGAGGTAATGGTTAGGGAATAGTTAAAGTTAGGTAGGACTAGATAAGTTAGATAAGTTGGATGCTGCTAAGTAACAAACCTTGTTGCTGCTACGAGGGTAGGCAGTTCAGGTGATTTGATCACTCACTTGAAATGTTTGCTTTGAAAGATTATGAATTGTTTTAAAATCGTTATTCTTGTTATTATACTGTTATATGTATTAATCCATTCGTTCGTAAAACGTCTTCTATGTTGTTGGGAATCCCCGGGGAATTGAATAGCGAGTGGTGAAGAGAATCCACTTGCTTTGAGGTCACTTACTCCAGGAAGGTTAGTGCAGGTTAGGTAGAACTGGAAGCACTAACTAGGGTTTTTCTAAATGTATGTTTGAATAAATGTTAGCAACGAGGTTCATTGGCAAAATTCCTATTGTGGCATAACCTAGTGAGGGTCACACCGGAAAAGTAGCAGGTTCATCGGAGCTTGGGTGAAAGCAAAAGGGGCTCGCTGGTGAAACTCTAGACTTGGATATATCCCTGAAAGGTGGATGAGTCTAGGGAAGTAGCAGGTTCTCCAATGCTTGTGTGAAGGGTAGGCAGAAGAGATCTATCCGTAGTGTGTGAAAAGTAAATGGAAGTAGTTTACTTGCAGTGAAACAAATCTTTCCTGTCTAGACACTTGAGTACAGTGGCGAATGTGCATTCGTTGTTAAATAACCAAGCACTAGCACTTTAGAAAGAAAGAAAGTTTCCGTTACCTTGTGAAGGAGGGAGTCAGTCGCGAAGCTGCTCTGACGTCACTCTGTGCCGCGCTGGGATTGGTTGACGCAGCGGGTGCGTAGCGGAGCTGGAATTGTAAAGGAGGGGTGAGTGCCGAAGCGTGAGAACCTGTCTCGCGAAAGGCCGCGCACCCATTGGTCGAGAATATTTAAATTCATGTATTTCATTGGTCGCACGAAAATAAGAGACGCACTTGGATTGGGGTTGATTTTGTAAACAACGTCACTCCAAGAAATCGTATGTGGCATTCGTACAGACCACATACTAGACCTGATCCACGACATTTGGGGTTTGAAAACGATCAGTGGAAAGGTGTTAAAAACGACATTATGTACGGAAACAAAAGAAAAGTGTCCCTTGTAAATAAAGTAAAGAATTATTTCAAAAAGGACAAACCGATTAGAACCAGAGAAGGTGTTGTCATTCCGCCACCGAATACTCCCGCATCTTTCATGATGTTCGATAAAGGGTACCACTCGTGTGTATGGTTGGAAAATTGGGTGGAGTACACGAAAGATGACGGAGTATTGGCTTTTCCGTTAGAAGGTACATTTAATGGCAGAATTCTATTTAATTTGAGAACCCGAATGAATGATTTACATCCCAGACCTAGATTAACGCAGTACGAAGCACTAGAGGAATGGGAAATCGAAGCTTTTGAAAGGGATAAGCCCCGGATGGATAAATGGTTGACTAAATTTTATCCGAAACTAAAACAAGAGACCCGTGACAAGAAGATGAAACAGTGGAGACAGAATATGATAGTAGAAGGACTGTTTCCGATGATGCCAGTGGGTGGTCCTCCTGGGGGGGAAAAGAAGACAGAAAAGTGTAAACATTGGGTGCCTATTGGAGAGTCGGATGATGAATTATTAGATGACCTGTTTATGAGAAGTCCGCCTCCTTACAATGAAAGAAATAGACCTTCCAGTGAGGGGGATAATTCTCGAAGACCTCCTCCCCAGGAGGAGGCCAGATCTGCCAGTGTGGGAGGGGGTTGCTTCGTACCTCCCTATACCGAGAGTTTAGGTCCCGTAGATGCAAGGGATATTTATCCAAGAATGCCAGCTAGTGGGGACGCAAGATACTCCCGTGAAAGAGACTTTTGCTCCAGATTTCCCTACGAAGGTGAGGCAAGACCATCCAGTTCAGGAATGCCGTACCTGAACCCTCCATATGAGGAAGAACCAAGATCCCTAGGCACAGGTACTTTGCCCCCAAGACCTAGTAATGGTGAAGGACCCAGAGAAACACTTCCCACTGCCCCGAGTTGTGCTCCAACTTTAACCCCACAAGTATTACATGACAATGCAGTCGAAAGGATATTGGAGGACAGAGAACGAGAAGCACTAGCTAAGCAGAGAGCTGAAATAATTCAAAGGATTTCTCAGTTAAATGCAAGTCCTGAGTCTTTAACAATTCCGGTTACTATTGGACCAGTGGTTCCATTGTATGGGGATCGACAGGGAAGTCCAAGAACTCCAGTTATTACCCCAGTTGTAGCCCAACCAAGATCAGAGCCCTTAATTATAGACGACTTAACAAGTGAATGTGAGTCTGAAGTGTCGCTAATGGATCTGCCCATTAGGGAACCAGGAAAAAGGATGCAGAAAAGACATAATCCTTTCAATGCGAGGGAGATTCAAATGGAATCAACTTCGGGTACTAAGAGTGTCACGGTAGTAACTCCTGAAGAAATTGAGAGATGGAGTCGAGAATTAGAAAAACAAACTCTTCAGTCAAAACCTCTAGATCTTTACAAACTGAGAGTAGAAATTGAAGAACTTATGGCAGGAAATGTAGGATTAGATCGATTAAATACCTACACAGAGGAAGAGCTGTTGTTTATCTGCAAGATCCTTACACGAAATCCCAGGGTACTCCATGAAAAACTAACTGACACTGCAGCTAGTATGGGAATAGATATCTCAAAATCAAAACCTTTGCAAAAACCGTACAGAGCAGATTTCTCAGACAAGGATCTGGAAAACCTGAACATGTCAGGGAAGAAGGCACAGGTCAAAGAGTTATTGACAGTATTACAGAAATGGGGAGATGTGGACAGGTGGAAAGCCAGGTGGGCCAAGAAGAAAGAGGAGGTTAGATCTAAACAAGTGACTCCTCAATTCGTTCTAAAGGAAGCTGATAAACCCGAACAGTTATGTCCTATGCGTGAAGTGCCAGGTGGAAAATACGTACATGTTCCATGGTCTAGACAGGATATTGTGTCCTTTACAAATGATTTCCCAAAATTACGAGAGAAACCTGTGGACTGGTACAGGCAGGTGGAAAGGTTTGTAAAGGTTCAAAAATGCCTGTGGAAAGATTTGGATGGGTTCTTTGATATCGTGGTTCCGGTAGACTTATGGACCGAGTGTAAAATAGCCATAGCTTGGCCTAGTGAGGAGTACCCGAGGGACTCTAGAACAGGGGAATCCTCTAAAGAAGTAATGAGAAAATATGATCAAGTAATTCAACATTTGAAGCTAAAAGTGCCCGCAAAGGAAACTGATTGGACAAAAATAGATAGAACCACGCAGGAAAGGGACGAGACTGTACACTCCTTTTATGAAAGGTTATTACAGGTGTTTAAAACATACAGTGGTATAGATAACATCGAGATGAAGGATATGACCCACTTCATTTACAGGTTTGTAAACGGTCTAAGACCCGAAATTTGTCAGTGGATCAAAGATAACAAAATCTGTTGGCAGTCCAAGAAAATAGACGAGGTCCTACGGTATGCAAAATACTGTGAGGACGAGATGGCAGATAAGAAAAAGGCACTCAAGGAAAAGGTGATGTGGGCACAAGTAAAGCTTGCAGAACAGCAGGAATAGCAATTAAGTAAATTGAGTAAAAGTACCCAATATCAAGGCCCTGGGGGTGAGGGAAAGCCCAAAGTAAAAATGAGCAGAGAAGAAGCTAAAAAGAAATTCCCCTGCCACCAGTGCGGGGAAATTGGACATTGGCGAGACGAGTGTCCGTATTTACAGCATGATAATACCCAAAACCCTGATTTAATTCCACAGACGCAGAATGAAAGACCAAGAAAGACCCAGCAGCAGGTAAAAACAATCCAAGTGCCCCGAGCGCCAAAACCTAATTTTAAGGGAAAATCACCGCAGGGTGACGACATAGAAATCTGGGGAGGTAATGAGAACAGAAATGCAGCAACTTCGCAGTATTTGTTAAATGACACTTTTCTCTGTGACGACGAGTACTGACGGGGCCTGAGAGGGGAGGACAAGGAGTGTGTACTTGGCGCCTCCTTGCCGGTAGACCAGTCAGGGCCATACATTGAAGGAAAGGTTGATGGAAATGATGTCACCTTTCTGTTGGACACTGGTGCTACCCGTTCTACTGTGAGAACAGCGGACGTTCCAAACCTACCCCTCTCGGGAGAAGCAATCCAGGTAGTAGGTGTATCTAATCAATTGATTAGTACCCCAGTTACTGAGCCCATGGAGATTACAATAGGGAACTTTAAAGAAATGCATAGATTTGTCGTTTGTGACAGCAGTCCAGTAAACTTACTGGGACGTGATTTGTTGTGCAAAATGAACTGTACTATCTTTTGCACACCAAAAGGCGTCGAAATTCAGACCCCAGATGAAGATGGCATCTACAAGTTAATGTTAATCAGACCTGACTCAGAGATTAAACGAATGACTGTACAAGACTTACCCGAAGAACTTCAAAAGACAGTGAAATCAGAAGTATGGGACTTTACTGGAAAAGATGTAGGATTAATGGCAAATGTAGATCCTATACAAATAGCCATGAAAGAAAATGCAGTTTACCCCAATACCAAGCCATACAGAATGAGTGCCGAAGTGAGAGCAGGAGTTGCCATTGAAATACAGAAATTGTTAGAAGCAAACATCATACAAGAAGTGATGAGCAGCCCGTGTAATTCCCCCATAATTGGAATCAAGAAACCTAGTGGCAAGTACAGAGTAGTGCAGGACCTGAGAAAGGTAAACAAGATCGTTGTTCCTTGCTGTCCTATTGTCCCGAACCCCGCAGTAATCCTGTATCAGATTCCTTGGGATGCTGAGTGGTTCACCGTGATTGACCTATGTCATGCATTCTTTTCGATCCCATTGCATCCAGACAGCAAATTTCTTTTCTCATTTGCTTTCAATAGTCACGTGTACGTTTGGAATAGGGTCCCCCAAGGGTACACAGAAAGTCCCTCTATCTTTAATCAGATCCTGAAAAAGTGCCTTGAATCCTTAGTCTTACCTGGAAAGTCTGTTTTGGTACAATATATAGATGACCTTTTGGTGGCGTCTAAAAGTCATAGAGATTGTGTGATTGACACCATTGCTTTACTGAATCACCTTGGTGAAAAGGGACATAAAGTGGCCCCTGAAAAATTGCAGTTCTGTTCAAAATCAGTGAAATATCTGGGGCACCAGATCGAAAAAGGCATCAGAAAAGTCACGTCAGAGAGAGTCAGAATAATTAAAAAAATGCAGTTACCCTGTACTCAGAAAGAGATCAGAATGTTCCTTGGGGTTGTAGGTTACTGCAGGCAATGGATTGTGGGATTCGCAGTCCTAGCAACGCCTTTGATAAATATGACCAAGAAAGGAGCGAAGGACCCAGTTGAATGGGATGATGAAAGCTTAACAGCATTCACTAAATTACGAGATTGTCTGTGTACAGCCCCTGCTTTGGGAATGCCTGACTATTCAAAGGAGTTTGCACTGTTCTGTGACACACGTGACAATTGTGCATTGTCAGTCTTAACACAGGAACATGGTCTTAACTAGACGTCCAGTGGCCTATTTTTCTGCCACTTTGGATCCAGTAGCGGCTGGATTACCCGGATGTCTGAAAGCAGTAGCTGCAACTTGCACTAGCTTAGAGCAGAGTGAATCCATTGTAATGGGACATCCTGTAACTGTGTATGTTCCACATGCAGTTGTAATTTTATTGACCCGAACAAAGACCCAGTATCTCACCCCTAGTCGGCTGACTAAATACGAGAGGATTCTCGTGGGTGCTGCAAATGTAGTTATTACTCGGTGTAATATCCTGAACCCAGCCACCCTACTCCTTGACTCAATGGTTGTAGAAGACCAGGGAGAGAACGAGCATGACTGAATTGACCTGACAGAATTCAGTACTAAACCCCGCCCAGACATTAAGGAAACACCTTTGCCAGTACATGATGAGGAGTTCTTTGTGGATGGCTCATGTATGAGACACGAACTGGTGGGCCTAAGTGCTGCTTATGCTGTAGTCTCTTTAGACAGCATTAAAGAAGCATCATGTTTATATGGAGTAAAGTCTGCACAAGTAGCCAAATTGATAGCATTGATAAGAGCTTGCAAATTGGGAAAAGACAAAAAAATAACAGTGTATACTGACAGTCAGTACTGTTATGGGGTTGTGCATGACTTTGGCCAATTATGGCTACAAAGAGAATTCCTGACTTCATCAGGTACCCCCATTCGGAATGGAAGGGTTGTACAAAATTTACTGGAAGCAATCCAATTACCAAAAGAATTGGCAGTGGTCAAATGTGTTGACCATAAAAAAGGCCTTGACGCTGTATCTTTGGGAAATGATTTTGCTGATCAAGTGGCAAAACAGTGTGCTAAAGATCGCATGTCCATAAATATCAAACTGGGAGGGACTGGAAACAGCTGCCAACTTATGGTGTTTGAAGAAGTGCCTACCTGGGATGAAGTGAGAGAGTGGCAGCATGCTGTGCCATCGGGAGAGAAAGAGCAGTGGAGGAAACTTGGTTGTCGACCAAGACGTGAGGATGGTGTCATTGTGGGCCCAAATGGTATGCCTGTGTTACCTAGGCTCCTGCTTGCCTCTATGGCCAGACTGATACATGGAAATTCACACACTGGTAGGGATGCCATGGTTCTGGTGTTTCAGCAGACCTGGTTTAATCTGAAGTTCAGGAAGGTAGCAGAATCACTCTGCCAGAGGTGCTTAACATGTCAACAGTTCAACGCTGGTAAAAGAACAGTAGTTGAACTGGGGAAAATTGGAAAATAAGGGGGTCCCTTTGTAAGAATTCAGATTGACTTCATCACCATGCCTCGTTGTGAGGGAAAAAGGTATGTCCTTGTCATTGTCTGCCTGTTTTCAAAATGGGTGGAAGCTTACCCTGCCACACAGAATGATGCCATAACCGTAGCCAAACTGTTACTGAAAGAAATGATACCTAGGTTCGGGGTTCCAGTCACTATTGAATCAGATAGAGGCGGACATTTTCAGAATGAGATAATCGCTCAGCTCTGTAGAGCATTTGGAATTACACAAAAGCTGCACTGTGCACATCGTCCAGAGGCTTCGGGAGTAGTAGAGCAAATAAATGGCACTATAAAATCGAGGTTGGCAAAAATGTGTGACTCTACTGGCATGAATTGGATTACTGCCTTGCCTCTTGTTCTGATGGGAAGTATTCCAGACCGGAAAACAGGCCTGAGCCCCCATGAAATCCTAATGGGAAGAGTGATGAGACAAGCATGGGTACCAGGATACAAACTGTTAAGCATTACTAATGATTTGGTACTTGAATACTGCAAGCAACTGGGTGACCAAGTGCGTTCTATCTCTCGCCAGATTGGGGAAGACGCCGTCGCCAACCCGACAACTCCAGTTCACAAGTTGGTTCCTGGTGACTGGGTTAGAATCAAGAAGCATACTCGTTCAAGTTACCTTGCACCAAGGTGGGGAGAAAAACGCCAGATAATACTTTTGACCACGACAGCAGTGAAGTGTGCAGGCGTTCCCAAGTGGATCCATGCCAGCCATACACAGAAAGTAGTTCTGGACAAGGAACCTGGAGCTGAAGGTTGTCCAGCTGAGGGGTCTGCAGACGCCGGTCCTGAAGTAGCTGATGACGAACAACCGAGCACCAGCCAAGATGATTGGATACCCATAATCGACTTGACTGAAGACCCAATCAGAACAAGAGAGCGAACCCAAGAAGATAGAGAGTGGAATAGAGAGGAAGAGATAGGCACAGGCGAAGACCCTCAGATCATTGAGATTCACATCAAATCTGAGGAAGAAGAGGAAGGTCAGACAGGGACAGAACAGGTGATCGATACTCCTCCACTGACTCCTGAAATTGAAAAGGGACAGACTAGAACTAGTACAAAAGTTCGAGCAGAAGAAAATCAAGAGATCGAAGTGCTTGAACAGGATCAGATAGAATTAGAAGAACGTGTTCAGGACACAGAAACAGAGACACTCGAAAGCCAAAATCAAAATTCACCTGAACCAGGCCAGCTTAGTAACCAGGCAGAAAAAATAGATACAAGACCTGGGATTAGTCAGATAGGAAGGGAAGAGACAGAAACAGAAGTGCCACAAACAAACGAAAATAAAAGAGCGTTAGAAGAAAGCCAAAACACAGTGCCCACTAAAAGACTCAAGAAAAAGAAAAATATTGAACCAGGATATATTAAGAAACTGAGACTGAGAATAAAAACAGTAGAAGAAAAACTTGCAGAAAGAAGAAAAAGTCCTCAAATTGCAGAACAAGCTGGAGAAAGCTCCAAAAGAAGGAGTGATCGAATAAAAAGACTGAACGAAAAATACCAAGATCCTGAATGGACATTTTTAATTTTGGAGGATTTTGAGGATCTTGATATAACTGACGAAAGTGACGGAGACCGATTGCTGATCAGTCTACAGAAGAGGAAGACGAATTAACCTGAAGTTGCGCAGAGTAAGTTAACTGTGCAAAGTTACAGAGAGGGGTTGAGAAATATTCTTCTGAACGAAAATGTCTGATTCAAACGTGAATGGAAGGCCTAGACGCAGTTGTTGCAAAACATGCTGCAAAGTATGTATATGTAGTATAGCTATAGTGATAATAATTTGGATAGGACTAACAGTTTTCATTCCTTTTATGGTAAGCAAAAATACTAATATTGACCCTACTCAGACTGTGACCATTGACACTGAAGAACTGACAACACGAAGTGTAGAAAGACGTGAAAAAGCACTCAGACAAACAAAACGAGACTTAGAAGCATCAGATGAGGAAGGACTACATTACCATGGAGTTAGAAACCAGACACAATTAAATGTTTTCGCAAATCTTTTAGTGCACTATGTAGAAACTATGGAAATAGAAGACTGCTATGTCTGCATGAAGCTACCTACTTCTGTAGCTGAAGGCGTGACTTATCATCACCTACCTTTGACCTATGGAATTTCCTGTAGCATATTAGCTAGTTTATTTTACAAAAGAGGACCATTACAGTATTACTATTCAAATTCAGACGTGATATTTTCTGAACTTCCTATACGTGGAAATCTGAATCCTGTACATACCAAAAGTGACGTTACACGTTATATGGGAGAATACTTTCTGACTATAGGTACCATAGACTTGAATGAAGCACACAGAGATAACTTGACCTGTTCATTACATGAACAAGAAAAAATATTTTTAAACATGGCAGAGAAAAGAAGGGAGAGTTTCCAAAGAAAAGCTAATGACAAAAGACAGAAAACTCCTAAATGGGCTGAAACATGGAAGGCACCTCAAATGGTGGGAGTGGTCCTGCTTTGTTGCTGGATTTCGAAAGGAAAGGGAAACTTTGTCTTCATCGCGAGAAGACTAGTTATTATAATAACATTTTCATTGGTTCCAGTCAATGTGAACACAATTACAAGGTAATTGGAGGTTGGGGTTTCAAAAATGGGTCAGAACCTGTGTTTCCCGGAATTTATTATATATGTGGAGACAAGGCTTATTTCAAATTGCCGGATCACTGGTATGGAAGCTGCTACTTTGGCATTGTTTTCCCGAAAATATACCATGTGAAAGAAATTGCTGGAAGCAATGAAAACACTAATGGCTTAGTGCGTAGTAGAAGAGACCTACCTGGGCCCAACGCTATGGAACTCACTGCCCATTCATATACGCAAGGAGGAAAGCTATATGAATTTTAGAAAAAATGTAAAAACTTGGCTGTTCGACAAATAAATGCTTTGACTGTTCTCTCTCCAGTTGTACTTTTGTGTCTTGCTGGTCCGGCGCCAGGAAACCCTTTGTGGGTAGCTGTGCGCCTTACAAGTGTTATAAAATAAATAAATAAATAAATAAGAGAAAGCGTAGGTGAAATAATGGGTAGTATTTTTAGTGCACTGATACCTGGAGTGGGAGTGGTTCTGAACACACACAGAATTTGCAAATTATCCACCATAGTGGATGTGTTGTCTACTGACACAGCTCATGGATTCTTACTGGTCAATACCGAAATGGTTGCGATCAGATCAATGGTTTTGCAGAACAGACTTGCGCTGGACACCTTATTAGCAAAGGAGGGCGGAGTCTGCCGGATGCTGAAGGCGCAACATTGTTGCACTTACATACCGGACAAAAGTGTACAGATTAAAAAATATGTGAAAAACATTACTAATTTGGAAAAAGAACTCAAACCACTGGAGGTTGACAGTGCCTGAAAGAGACTTGTCGATGGTCTCTCCAATGTAGGTCATTGGTTTGCAAATTTAGGTAGAAGTTTATTGTTTAAGGTGCTGATGCCAATTGGAGTGATAGGTCTCATCATTTTCCTCATATTCATCTGTTGCAAATGTCGCAAAAACACAAAGAAATACACGGTGGATAGAAGGGGTGTGAAACGGAGTGTGGGTGAGCTTGAATTGGAAGAAATTAATAATCAGATTTACAAAAAGGTGAAAAATTCTCACCCTAGCAAAGATGTGAAAGAGAAATTGAATCGCTTGTTGGAAGAGATTGAGATGCATAAAGTGTGAAAAAAAAAGTTGGCATCTGGTTCCATTTTTATTTGTGATGATAGTAAATATCATCAAAGAGGGGATTGATGAAGCAAGATTTCGCACATTACGCGACTTGCTGAAATCAAGAACCTCGATTCATGTATAACTCTGTAATCCAATTGTACGTCTTACTAATTTCCTTTATTTTACTATATACATGTATCTTAGTGATGCTTGCCTATGTGTTTTACTAATACGATTAATTTGTGTCTTTAAAATGGACGCCGGTTAGAATATTGCTTCTGCGCATGCGTTAGTCACACTCACGTGACGTGACGTAGTTGTAATTCTGGAGGGAAAGGGTGCGCATGCATAATAGCCACAAGATGGCTGCTTGTGTAATAATGTGGTGAAGCTTGTGCAGATGCTCTCGTGTTATTATTTATTGCACTAACATATAATTGCATAGTATATTTTTATAGTGATAAATCATAAGTACACAATCATGTTATGAAGTTTATTCATTTATTTCTATGTTTTAATTTGTTTTCGCTTACTTTCCATGTATCCTCGGTATGGAAGGGTGATGGGGTGCTTGGGAGTCCATTTTGGAGTGCAGTACTGCGCAGGACCAGAAGTAGCGAGGTGGCATTGACACAGCGCCAAGAGAAAGTCGCTGCCAAGATGTGCCTGGGAAGATGCACCTTCACCCAGCCAGAGAAGCTGAAAATGTGTTACATTATTAACAATGTATTTCTTCCTATTGTATTCAGTGCGACTTCTCATGGGAACCCCAATCTTGCTAGGCGGTACCCAAGAATGTAAATTTAGGCTTACAGTAGTCTGTTCTGATTGGTGTGTTAACCTAGCCTACTTTGGGACCAATCGAAATTGGGGAATCTGACACTTTGCAACATTTGGGGGTGGTACACTGACCCGAAAACAGTATAACTAGCCTTGGTTTAGTTATAGAATTTGTCCGACTTGTCTGAATAGCTGACCTGTCACTGACCCAACGCACTCAATAGGTGACTGAATTTACAGAGGTGCTGCGGAGCACTCTGTCCGAATTGACCATAGACTTTAAAAGGTTTTACTAAACCTTAAGTGCTGGCGGAGCACTTTGCTGGGGAGTTCGCTAACCCAATCGGGGTTCTGACTGATAGCTGCAGAGAGGGTGGAGCGCAGGCGTTGCTTCCGAACTGCGGGTGCTGGTCGTGCCTTGGTGGTCCTGTCCTGATCCTAATCTGGGTTTCCTGTCCTGTCCTGGGGTGTCCATTCTGCACCTGCTGTCCCATTGATGACTGCTATTCCTTGGGGTATTTCCTGTCCTTGACTGATCCGTGGCCAGGGTTGGTTTTCACACCATTCTAGGTAAATATATAGCTAGGGTTGAGAACTCTATACTGCACCTTTCTATTTTCTGTCTTTGCTTCAATAAAGATATACCTTTGCACATGTTATAATTTCCATGCTTTCCGCAATCTACTATATGAATGACCATTTGAATTTTTCATAGCATGTTCCTATGTTACCTTACCTTTTAGAGCACAATTCTCTCCATACTGTTAATGAATTTAGATGTGGTTTATATTTTCTCCTGAATTCTATTCTTGAAATAATAATATTAGAATTATAGTGTGTTCCACTTTTACCCTTTTTGATAGATGTATAGGATTCCTAATTTCCTCTCATTCTTCATGAAGTACGTCCAATAGTATAATTCTAGTACATGCAATAAGCTTGCTCATTTACAAATGTCCATTCTTGAGTTTCAGTTTAAGTCTACTTAGCGTGTTCCCTGTCACTCTATTTACAAACTTAAATGATTTACCCTTACATTTTCCTTGTATGGTTACGTGCTTTTGTTATATTGATTATTGATTGCCTTTAACTGTAAGCCTAATACTCGCAGATACTGATTTCTAGATAAAACCTTTAAAACTTCTCAGTTGTCCGTGGTCATTTTATGAAAATCAAAGGTATTTTAAAGTTGGGTTTGTATTTTGCCTGCCTTTCTTCACAGCTAGCTCCCTGATCCATTGTGGTCATAGGTACCCGTAACGGTGGATGGTAAGTCGGGTACACTAGAATACAATAGGAAGGAATCAGGGTTGCTGACGGTAGATTTGTGAGGTCGCCTGATTAATGTATATGGTGAATTGAAATGTATGGGCCCGAAAACTATATGGTGAAATTATTGGTCAGGTGACCCCCGATCTCTATCAGTGGCAATCAACTATGTATAAGGGAAGGAACTCGCACATCAACAATAATGTACACAATGCTAACACTACCGGGGATATGCTATACACAACTCACTATACACACCAAAAACTTCTCTGTATGTAGATATACCATTGATACGTGTGTACTGCAGAGTGGATGCAACCATATTATCTCAGACTCTGGGGAATATCTAGGTCATGTAGCTGTTTTGTCCCCCCCCCTTGAAGCAGAAGCAGTCAATCAATCAATCAATCATACCATTTGTATAGCGCACTACTCACCCGGGAGGGTCTCAAGGCGCTTGGGGGAGGGGTATGCTACTGCTCGAACAGCTCGAAGCAGAGTGGACTGGTCCAACGTATGCAATTCCAGCGTAAGTGTATAAAAAATTAGGCTACGCCTTGGGTGTGGTTCACTTATGCGAAGACAAAAGACTCTGCCACAGCAAAGGTCCTCACCCTGCCACATGGCTGCCACCATGACCACGTGCCTCCTCGATACAGGCCCATTGCGAACTCTGCACCACAGCACTGCAGACTTATGTCTGTATCGACTACTGCCTTCGATCTGCAATGCGGACAGCAGGGTTCACAACTTGAATTCAGCTTTGGATCTACACTACACAGCAGCAGCAGTGAAGTTATCCTTGATTTATGTAAGGCAGAGACAATTCTTCTCTATGTCCTTAGACTTTGTTAAAATAAGTGATAAAAATTCTTCGTCGATATCTGTGCTGACTACTGCCTTCGATCTACAGTGCGGTCAGTAGAGTTTACAACTTGATATCAGTGGTGCATCAGCACTACAGACAACATTGAATTCAGTCTGGATTTATTTAAGGCATAGACAATTGTACTATGTCCTCAGATTTTGTTAAAGTATGTGACAAAAAAAGCATTCCTCGATGTCTGTGTCAACTACTGCTTTCGATCTACACTGCAGACAGCAGGGTTCACAACTTGAATTCAGCTTTCCATCTACACTAACGACAGCATTGAATCAAGCCTTGCTTTATTTAAGGTGGTAGAGTCAATTGTACTTTGTCTTCCAACTTTGTAAAAGGATGTGACATAAAGCATTTGTCTATAACTGTGCTGACTACTGCCTTCAATCTACACTTCGGACAGCAGGGTTCACAACTTGAATTCAGCTTTGCATTTACACTACGGACAGCATTGAAGTTGGCCTTGATTTATGTAAGGCAGAGACAATTTTGTTAAATGATGCGACAAAAAACATTCCTAAATGTCTGTACTGAGTACTGCCTTCAAATGTACACTGCTATCAACAGAGTTCACCACTTGATACAACTTCATGCCGTCCCTTATGCAACAGTGAATGTATGGAGTATATTACAGATAATGCAGTGAAGCCTAAGATTTACACTGCGGACAGCAGGGTCCACAACTTGAATTCAGCTTTCCATCTACACTATAGACAGTAGGAAATTCGGCCTTGATTTATTTAAGGCAGAGACAATTGTACTGTATGTATTTAAATTTAGTTAAAATAAGTGACAAAAATCATTTGTTGATATCTCTGCTGACTACTGCCTTCGATCTGCAGTGCGGACAGCAGGGTTCACAACTTTAATTCAGCTTTCAATCTCTACTATAGCCGTATTGACTCAGATGTCTTATTTGAAGAAAAACACATAATAGTTTTTGGAGATCTACTGCAACTTAGTCCCATAAAAGGACAAAAAGTATTTATAAGAAAACTTGATTTTATTAACATTGTTGCTTTTGGTGCCACTAACTCTGTGTACCACTTATTATTGCTGGTTGCATACACGCTAAATTACCAATACTGTGCAGCTCTACTTAACGCCACGTGGCCGGGTGCTTTTGCTAACCACTGCCTCCTGCCTACACCCCGGTCATCAGAACACACAATTAAATAGACTATTGATTCATTATTTGCAGAGTACAATACCAAACTAAGGGGTCGATTAGGATGGAGGACGGATTGCCCCCGCCGGGCTGGCTGTAGCCACCGCCGGCCCGGCGGGGGCAATCCGTCCGCCATCCTTACTCAAATGACCCCCCGCCACATTAGGAGGGCTGGGTGGTCCGCGGCGGACAGGAAGACCGTCCGCCACTTTTGCGCCGGGGTCACCTTGCGACCGTGGTGGAAAAGTTCTAATATGGTAGCGGTGTCAATCAGACACCGCCAGCCATATTAGGATGGGCTTTGGGGAATGCCTTTCCATGGCGGCAATGCCATGCGTTATTTGCTTTGGGGGCCCGTTGCGGGCCCCCAGGGTGAAGGTGGGAGTGGGTGGTGCACATGGGGGGTACCTATGGTACCCCCCTGTGTTTCAAAGTATAACATGGCAGGCACCGCGTGGTGCCTGTCATATTGTGCTTTGAAACGCACAACCGCCGCAATGTTAAAAATGCGGGATGCACCCGCCACTGTGGCGGGTGCATCCTAATTCGATGCACGGGACCTCCGCCATTATGGCGGACGGTCCCTTGCCACGACAAAGTCCGTCCGCCATCTTAATCGACCCCTAAGTATAACACCTATCAAACCTATACAATATCCCTTTAGTATGCTTCCTTCAAAAACTTTTTTTATATCAGTTATAGATTTAGTTGAATAAAATTCATGCTGCAAGTGTAAAGGCACACTTAATGGCAAACTACACTGCTGACAGCACAGCTCACAATTTGAACCTCACTTTTTCTTCATTGGAAACCTGACTTTCTTTTTTGGAGACAAAAACAGCTACACCACTGGACGAATCATCTGATTCTGATCATTTTGTTGCTGAAGAATTGATAACCATCGATGGTACTTTCCCCCCAAAGTACATGCAGACCAGTATGCAACAGTCAATGCTTTGAGTGCAGCCCATTCAGACCACGCATCATCGCAGGGTGAGCACACGCTAAACACCAAGCATACCACTAACTCAATACACCATAAATAATCACCAAGAGGCTTTATTAGGGCAAAATTGAGCAGTAAAAAAACATTACCCCCAGTGCGTCCTGCCCAGACCACGCATCATCGCAGGTTACGTACACACTCAGTCCCAAAGGTACTACTAACTCAGTGCACCATAATTCATTGCCACGTGGCCGTATTCAGGCAGAATTCAACTGACTCTTCATTCATTATTTACAGAGTGCAGTACCAAACAGAGTAAAACATCTATCGAACCCTATACAATATCCCTTTAGTAGCCTTCCTTCAAAAACTTCTTTTATATCAGTCCTAGGTTTAGTTGAAAAACAAAATTCACGCTGCAAGTGCAAAGACACACTCAATGGTAGTCTACACTGCGGACACCACAGGTCACAACTTGAACTATAATGTCCCTGAAACATACATATTTCGACAATGTATTCCATACATGTTTCATCTTTTATTTCAATCGTGATTACAAATGATGCAGTCCAGGAGGCAACACGCTGAGCCCCATACGTATGAACCCTTTACGATAGAATCTTCTGTGTATAATTTCACAAATAGTGCTCCTACCTTTGTACAGCAGAAGTCATAAATCATTTATGATTGAATATCTGTGTATGATATCATGATTACTATTCTACTTGTTACCAACAGCAACGTAATAAAATGGAGTCCAGCAAACGTGCCTGTACCCACATCAACTATCTATCTGTGTCTGTGTAGTTATTATATTCGTAAAATGCTGCTCCTGCACCCTACCACATTATATTGTGCCGTAAACAGCATATGCAACCATCTTACCTCTGCCAATAACAAAAACTTAGATTATATAACTTTCTCTCACTCATTCTACAAATACGAACGTACAAAATGGATCATTACAATACTACAAATAAACTGTATAGTCAATTTATAAATGTGTACTATTTCTTGTTTTTTTTTAGCATATTTATATAGCGCGAAGTCGACCTAAAACTATATAAATAATTTACATGACCACCGTATTTACAGTACATTTTCAGTTTTCAGTTTTACATTGATTACGTCATTACTCTACAATAACAGGGTGTGGATGCGACTCCGTGCCTTGAACAATGATTTCCAGCACCAAGTTCGACAGTATACCCGAATGACCACATACGTATATATATGATCTGTCCTTCATGTACTAAAAACTGCAACCTAAACCTTTCACATCCCTGTATTACTACAGCTACAACACTCCACTGAATGTCCAACAAACATTCATATTCGCAGAAATGCTTCATGTCCACCATCTTTTATGTGTGCATCTATGGATGAATATAGGGTCAGTGATACCCCGTACCTTCTATGTTAGTCATATTGTGGGACTTTACAGACATAATGATACATTTGCGTGTAAGACCTGGGTGACGTCAGCACTACAACATGGACCCCCAAATCAGTAGATTTTTCATATAGCTCACAACGGAACCATGCCCATAGCTCCGGAGTCATCGTTCACAGCCTTGCACACCACTGGCATACGTCAGTCCAGCCCACTCCACTTAGTATTCCTGGAAAACACAACAACGGTACGTACATGGCCCAGATTTCCATTGTAGTGATTTCTTACCTCCAGGGCCAGTTGTCAGAACGGCACACACTCTCTCATGGCTGATATACACCCACACCACACCTATCCAGCACATACATCACTACACACGTGACCCTACCAATAAAAAAGACGGGGCGCACGTGCTTTACGCCATTTTAAAGTTGCTCCCATCACAAGCGCTGTGATGGCCCGTCCTAGTGGTTCGGACGCCTCATGTAGGCCCGAACCACAGAGCAGGGTGGCCCACCACTACGTGCGTGGCCTCTTTGGTCACTGAGTTAGTGGTACCGCAAGGAACGTTTGGGTGAGGTACCTGCGATGATGATGGGAGCACGAGTATGTCCTTAGCAATAGTGATATCAAGACTCAGCACCATATGTGAGACTTCTTGGTGGCAGAGCGGGACTGCATGATGTAGAAGGTGCCCTGTCCATGAAAAGGTGAGCAATGAGGCCTGGGTGCGCAGGGGAGGGAGTTAATGGGGTGCAGCAGACTGCATACAAAAAGGCGATGCAGCAACTTAGGCACACGCAGTCCTATATACCGTATTTTATTACATTCGTATATTTTTTCCAATAGCAGGAAAGCTTTTATGATCTGTTAAATGTCCGTCGGTTGTGATGATCGAAAGCACGTGTATCACTGCGCATCACTAGCTTTCACTTGCTTTCACAACCGAATAAAAAACATTACTACTAAAGTAATTTTACAAAAATCGAAGCCTATTAAACAAGTTGGAACTGTACAAATAGTTTTTTTTAAATGCGGGAGTGTAGGTGTGTGAAAGGGGGATGTAATTCTACTCCACATTAAGATAGTAACAATTACCAATCATAACATCTTTCTTTTACTATCTTTTAGATATAAAGCTTCAGGGTGCATTATGTCCCGGCACGTGGTGAAAGACACACCGGTGACAGAAAGGTGAGCTGCAAATTTTCTTTTTAGTTACTCTTTCACTTCCTCACTCGTTTGATAAAGAAATTATGCACAATATTAACGTCTTTTTTATCTTACAGTTTGTGTTTCACAAATTGGTGTCCCCTCCAACACCTCCAAAGCTCAACGTTCGAGGATTCTATGATGGCCATCGTAACAACGTCTGAGAAGGCTGCTTTGACACATGGTGCACCCTCTTTGAATCACGCCAATGGCACAAGGTGAGCAAAGAAGTTTGTTTCCGAAGCAACGAGAAGTCACCGGTGGGCGGAGAGAGTGGGTAGTGTGCAGCAGCTTGACTACGTACGAATGTACAATTACCTGTGGGCAGTGGGAGTGGATAGGTTGCAACAGTCTGAGGGGCAGATTTACAAACCCCATGCGCCACTTTTGCGTCACTTTTACCATGGGAAAAGTGACGCAAAAGTGGCGCAAGGAGCTTATAAATCTGCCCCTGAGTGCGCAAGAAGAAGCACTCACCTCCGGACTCTGGGAGTCAATGGGGTGCAACAGTCTGGGTACGCAGTAATGAGAACTCAACACTATGCAGTGGGAGTGCATGGGGTACAGTACTTTGGAAGAAAAACATCACACAAACACCTCCTTGCAGTGGAAGTTGATGAAATACAGTATCCTTAGTATACAAAGATATAAAGCAAAAATATACTTGTGCAGTTGTATGTACTATGCTATTACTAACTCTATACTATCTTTCAGAACTGGAGGGTGCACTATGAACCGGCACGTCCTTGAACACACAACGGAGGCAAAACGGTGAGCTACAAAGATTTTCTCCAGTATTAACTGCTCCATCTATTACTTTCTCTCTCGCACACTTTTAATGTTCTTTTTTCTCTTTTGCTCTCTCACTATCTCTCACATTGTTTCTCTTTCTCTTTTAAAGTTAAGGACGCTGCAGTCCACTCTGCCGATAAAAAAATCAAGGCTGAATTTTATACAGTCTGCAGTGTAGAACCAAAGCTGAGTTCAAGTTGTGAACTCTGTTTGCCACATTGTTTACACAAGGTAAGCAGAGCGGCCAAGATACACAATGCCTCAGATTCATTCCAAATAAAGAATATTGTCCTGCATAATGACGTGATCCCTCACCTAATTCTATCTCAGCTCTGAATTATTTTAAAGACCTGTTGGTCCATACTGTAAATCTGATGCAGTAGGCACTTCCGTACAGACACCTCTTGAACCCGGGGCCTATAAGAGAGGTGGAATGTATCAAGCACACTACAGACGTGCAAATTAACAAATATTGCCAAGTGTTACCTTAATTTGTGATCTTTTACCTCATTCAGTCACATCAATCTAATTTTAAACACTTATTTTCATTTTTGTTTTGCAGGTTACCTACTTTCCTTGCATTGGAGTCCATCGAACATTTTATTTATTATATTGTTATGTTAAAGTTATGTTTCTAGTTATTTATTATATTGTTATTTTAAAGTTACGTTTCTAGTTATTTATTGTTGTTTTAATAAAAGTTAATTTAAAAAAGTATATACGTCTTCTTTTTCTGACAACATTTCACTATTATTTAGTGTGATAACCGTATGCTTACAAAACTTTAAACAATTAAAATAGAAATTATGTTTATAACTAGAAGTATAAAACCGAGGCTAACTCTTCACCAGCTCTTTAACAGAGTCTGTACCTGAGATTAATGGTTCCTATGGAAAATTTTAAAAACTCCAGCATAATAACTGTTTTGATTAGCAACATTGTGTGGTGAACTTGTAACTTGTGTGCTCACTTAAGTGTTCCATGAACTGTTACTATGTAACAGGCAGTAAGCAGTTTGGAGGTAGGGTTGAAAGGTACTGGCTGTACAGAAACCGATATATTTACCCAGCATCCTCTACATGAAAGAAAGGAAAGCAAACTAAGACAGAACACTGTGCAGAAGATTTACAACCCCTTGCACCACTTTCGTGTCACTTTTCCCTTGTTAAAAATTATGCAATAGTGACGCAAGGAACTTGTAAATCTGCCCGTATGCACATTACTTGCAAAAGAAGTATACAACTCTTCATCAATCACAATTAGGCAGTGTTGCTTCATGATTCACAATGCACTTCACTAAATACTTCGTGCCTATTTAATTGGGAGACGGGATTATCAACATTACAAAATTTAGGGGCATATTTACAAGGACGGCGTTAAAATTATCGCCGCTTTAACGGCAGCAAACTACAACTAAAACAACGATAATGGACTTCAAAATCCTCTCTTATCTTACTAGAAGATTTTTCAACATTGTTGTTCGCTATGCAAGAGTGAGAGCCGAGGCTCTCGCCCTGCCATAGCAAACTTGGGAACATATTATCAAGGACAGCGTTAACATGTTCTGGTGTAAATCTGGGCTTCTATTGGAATTCTCACGAATTCTCAAAAGCCTATTATTAAGCCATCATGGCTGCTTTAACGACACTTTCCTAACGCTAAAGTGACGATAATTTTAATGCTGTCCTTGTAAATATGCCCCCAATATTGTGAGAAATACAGCGATTTGTTTGCAAGTGAAATGCTTATTAATATAAAACTGTGCACTTAACATATCAATCCACCTCACATAATAAACATGCTTAAGTCTACTTCAGAACAGATGTTAGGATCTGACATAAACTGCAATTAGCGAGAGTTTTCCTATCGGCCCTCAAATCCAGGGCTGCCTGTAAATACAACGCTATGGTCATACCTCCCTCTTCCTTTTTATATTCTCATAGGAACACCTTCCTTCCCACTGAGAACACCTACATTGCAACTCATCGGAGATACGAGGCGACCCCTTAGCAAACCGGCATTAATGCATTTTAGCGTCACCTAGTAAATAGGGCAATATAATTTTCACCGCATATTTGGCTTTTTTACAAAAATTGCGGCAAAATGGCAGTTGTTAATATGCCCTCAAGTTTGCTATGACAGAGCGGGAACCTCGACTCCCCCCCTGCCATAGCAAACAGCATTGTCCCGAGGATAGACACCCCGGGATACAGCAGGATCACTCCGGGGGGGTGGTGTTTCCCAAGGCTTTCCACTGCTCCAGAATGCAGACCACGCGGCCCCCCTCCCAAAATATAAAAAACCCCGGAAGGTGGTAATCCCCGGGGCTTAGACAGACATTTGAGCTCCCTCACCCATTTATTTTGTAGCACCGAGGAATGGCGGTCCCCGGGCTCCAGGATCCCTCTGGATCCCCATCAAATGTAATATTTTAGACCCCGGGATTTGGCCCTCCCAGGTAGCTAATGCTTAAACAAGTATAGTAGCCCCCGCTTCGTTTTTATTTTTATTATGGTGGATCCATGCACCCAACGCACATTTCTCTGTTTTTTGAAGCAGGTCTAGATGATCAAAATATTTCTTACATGCCCCCTTTATTCCTTTTGAACACTTGTCCCACTATTTTCTAGATCCTCGCTTCTACCGAGGCACAAAATGGCTGCCAACACTTCCTCGTTTCGAATGTTGACAACCACTTCACAGCCATTCAGCATTCTGCGCGTGATAGGGACGGTGCGCTTATAATCCGCGAAAGATATGCGGATCCACTGAGGCCATAGATATATATGTAGTTTTAATTGTCATTTTCTCAGGAACTACTGAACAGATTTACACCATATAAGCAAAAGGCACGAGTCTGAACTAAGGACTACAACTTTGCCAAATTTGGTGTAATTCCGTTCAGCCGTTCGGACGGTTTTGGGACCCCCTTCTTTCTCAGTACCTGCTTCATGAATCACCACAAGGCTTTCAGGATAGGAGCGGACTGGAGCGCCCCACCAGTTTTGAAAATTTCGCGAAGATTCAACCAGCGCCAAAGTTATTCCAAATAGAATGTTGCGGATTTCCTATGGAAAATAGGTCCTAGCTATAACTACCTACTGGCGACCGCCAGTAGGTAATATATATAGATATATTTTAAAATAAACAAATGAAATATTTTTGACACATTTTAATACATATCATAAAGTAATGCAATTATTATTTTACTAAAAATACCAAGCTACATCCTCACTGTAATGACAACAAATAACTGCAATCTTATTTAAATTTAAACTGTACAACACAATTATCACATACAATATTATTTACAATTTTAAAAAATGTTTTACTTTTTTAAAATGTGTTATTACTTAAATGCCATTCCAACCTTTGACTCTATAAAATACACAACACAGATTAAAAAATTAGATACAAATGAATAATAGTTACTCATTTCACATAATTAAACATCTATTACAAGATTATTAATATTATACTAATAAAACAATATTAATATTTAATTACCTTTCCAGCCTTTATCTGTACAAAACAAACAACCCACACCTAATATATAAATTGTAAAAATATGAATTGCAAATTTTACATATTTATCAATTAATTGGAAAATTAATATTAATACTGAACTAATAATACATTAATTATATTTCATTAACTTCCCACGCTTTACCACTACAAATGCAACAACTCACACCTATATATACCTTAAGCAATATTTTAATAAGGCATTTAACATAAATATGCATCATGTAAATAATTATAAAAAATGTAAATGATGTTTTTAATTAATGTAATTAATTTCCTACTCACCTTGACCCCTACAAAATAAACACACTCTAAAAAATATATATATATAATCACACAATTTGCGTATTTAATTACCAATAAATGTATTAATATTAATAACCAATTCATTATTAAATAATTATAATTATTATACTTCCCACCTTACACCCTACAAAACCCACAACCCCCACCTAAAACTTAACATTTAAAAAATGTACTACACAATTAGCATAAGTAATTTTCAATTACGTAATTAATAGTAATTTCAAAATAAATATGAATTAATTAGAATTAATTTACTTCCCACCCAATACCACCACAACAACCACACCCACACCCTGCATTGGAAACATAACTTTAAAAAACAATTAATTACACAATTGCCATAAATATTTATCAAGTAGTTAATATTAATGAAAAATGTATTATTAATTAATTATAAATAATTTACTTCCCATCCTATACCCCTACAAAACTTACAACCCACACCTAAAATGGTATGCAAAACAAATATGTTACACAATTAACATAATTAATTATCAATTAAATAAGTAATATTAGTTTTAATGTGTTTTACTTTCCACCCTGTACCCCCTATAAACCCTACAACCTCCTATGGTACAAATATCACAACAATTTTTTTAACTGAATTTTTACTAACTACTAAAAAAATACCATTTAATATATTAAAAAACATAAAAATAATTATACAAATCATGTATAATATATTCATATAAAATACATATTAATATTTTAAAAACAAAATTATAAACAACGATATTTTTGTAAACTATATTAATGATTTCGATATTTTCAAAATCGATATTACTTATCTTAAAATCGATATTCATGACAATGATATTCTTGCAGACGATATTTCTATTGCAGGATATTTTAGACATAATATTTTGATACAGCAATATTTTTTTTAATATTTTGTCTCAATATCTGCAATTTGTTTGAATTTGTTTACTCTTCATATCACGCATCTGCCCTGCATTATTAAATTTCTAATTGACACACTAGCCTGTAACTTTAAGAAAGCTCGAAGTGAAGGGTAATGTTCAAAAAGGATAAAATGCAAATAAACTTGTGTTAAAATGAAAAGAAAAAGAAAAACCTATGGCCTTTGACATAACTTTTTTTAATGAGCCATGTGAGCCTAAGGCCTTTATCACTAGTTGTCTCATAACCAACTCAGACCTAAAGGATTCCACATAAGCTTTCCCACAAGGCAACTATCTTGTACTGTGAACTCCTCTAATTACAAATATGTACAAAATTACAGTTGGCGGGGGGAGGTATGGTCAACCAACACCAAAACCCTTGCCTAGTATGGTATTCTGTGAGATACCCTGTAATAAAATACCTGTGTTCAAGCATTAACATAGTATAACAACAATCTCCATCCTTAACCCTTTCCATGCGCATGACAGAATGGTTCCGTCATGCGCCACAGTGCTCGTGTGCATATGAGGGAACCATTCCGTCATGTGCACCCGAGCACTAAATCCCTCTGCTCTGTAAACAGTAAAGGGATTTCCTTTTATTTTGCCTCGGAAGCTTCCCCAACCTCCCGAGGCATTTTTTTTTCAATGAAATGAGGATTCATGGCGTGCTGACGTCATTATATTGAAACTAAAATGAGCCGATTGGCTGTTTCGGTGCTCAGTAGTCGTCTAGGGAAATCTAACACACCCAAACATTCCGGAAAACTAGACACCAAGGGATGTCCAGTGAGGTATGGCTTATGTGGGTTGTTCAACATTTTTCTACCCACAATCCCCTGCAAACCTCAAATGTTGCTTTAAAAAAATCAAATTTTCTACTTTTTTCTGTGTGGGAAAGTTGGGGGATCACCAGACTGTCACAAATTTCCTACTACCCAGTGTTCTCCCATGCCTCCTGATAAAAATGGTACCTCAATTGTGTGGGTAGGCCTAGGGCCCACGACAGGAAATGGCCCAAAAAGTACTGCAGAGACTACATAATTAGCGATCACAAAACGGCCTGGTTTTGCAACAGAGTCACCTGCTTTTTTGATCCCGGGCTCACTGGCCATCTAGGAAAACCTACTAAACCCAGACAGTTCTGAAAACTAGACACCTGGGGGGGTCCGGTGAGGTGTACCTTGCATGGATCCCCCAATGTTTTCTTACCCAGACTCAAATTTCGCTAAACAAAATCAAATTTTTCTGACATTTCTGTGTGGAATTACCGAAATGGCATAACTTTCCTACCACCCAGCGTTCCCCTCGGTCTCCCACGTAAAATGGTACCTCACTTGTGGGGTGGGCCAAGAACCTGCGACTGAGAAGGGCCAAAAACGTACAGATTAAGGGGATAGCACAGCGAGCTATAGGTGCTATAGTTTTTATATACATTTAGGCTGGCTATGCATTGGACACTCACAAAAGTGAGGTATCATTTTTGAGAGACCAAGGGGAATGCTGGATGGTAGGGAATTGGTGCCGGCACTCTGATACCACACAGGAATGTGAGAAAAAGTTGATGTATTTTTAGCTAAATTTGAGGTTTGCAGGGGATTCTGGGTAGGAAAACATTGGGGAATCCATGCAAGCCAAACCTCCCTGGACTCCCCCAGGTGTCAAGATTGCAGAACTGTCTGGATTTTTTAGGTTTGCCTAGATGGTCGCTGAGCACTGGACCAAAAATGCAAGTGACCCTCTTGCAAAACCAGGTTGTTTTGTGATAGATAATTTTGATGTCTCCACCATATGTTTTGGGCTCTTCCCTCTTGCAGGTACTTGGCCCACCCACACAAGTGAGGTGCCATTTTTATCAGGACACGCAGGGGAATGCTGGGTGGCAGGGAAATTGTGTCAGCCCATTTATCGCCTGAATTTCCCACATGGAAATGTGAGGAAAATGTGATTTGTTTAGCTAAATTTGAGATTTGCAGGGGATTCTGGGTAGGAAACCATTGGGAGATCCAAGCAACCACACCTCTCTGGACTCCCCTGGGTGTCTAGTTTTCAGAAATGTCTTGGTTTGGCAGGTTTCCCTAGATGGCCGCTGATCCCAGGACCTAAAACGCAGGGGACTCCCTCACAAATCCAGATAGTTTAGCAGTGATAATTTTGAAGTCTCCACAGTATGTTTTGGGGTGTTTCCTGTCGCTGGAACTAGGCCAACCCACACTAGTAAGGTACCATTTTCAGCAGAAGACTTGGGGGAATGCTGGGTGGGTGGAAGTTTGTTGCTACCTGCAGATTCCAGAACTTTCCATCACAGAATAGTGTGGAAAATGTTTTGTTTTTTTAAAGTTTGAGGTTAGCAAGGATTCTATGTAACAGAACCTGGTGAGAGCACACAAGTTACCCCATCCTGGATTTCCCTGGGTGTCTAGTTTTCAAAAATGTACAGGTTTCCTAGGTTTCCTTGGGTGCCGGCTGAGCGAGAGTCCAAAATCTACAGCTGGGCACAACACGAAAAAAGTGTAGTTTTCACCGGAAAAATGTGATGTGCCGATGTTAAGTTTTGGGCTGTTTCCTGTTGTGGGCACTAGGACTAGGACTACCCACACAAGTGTGGTACCATTTTTATTGTGAGACTTAGGGAAATGCTGGGTGGGTGGAAGTTTGTGGCTCCCCGGAGACTCCAGAACCTTCCATCACAGAAATATGAAGAAAATGTGTTTGTTTTGACAAAGTTTGAGGTTTTCAAGGCATTCTGTGTAACTGAACCTGGTGAGAGCCACACAAGTCACCCCATCCTGGATTCCTCTTGTTTACTAGTTTTCAGAAATGTACAGGTTTGCTAGGTTTCCCTTTGTGCCAGATATGCTAGGGTCCAAAATCCACAGCTAGACACATTGTAAAAAAAAGGGTCAGTTTGCAATGGAAAAATGGGATGTGACCACGTTGTGTTTTGGGCCGTTTCTGTCATGGGCATTAGGCCTACCCACACAAGTGAGGAACAATTATTATCGCGAGACTTGTGGAAATACTGGGTGGGTGTAAGTTTGTGACTCCCCGCAGATTCCAGAACTTTCCATCACATAAAAGTGAGGAAAATGTTTTTTATTTTACAAAGTTTGAGGTTTGTAATGAATTCTGGGTAACAGAATCTGGTGAGAGCCCCACAAGTCATCCCAGCCTGAATTCCCCTTGATGTCTAGTTTTAAAGAATATACAGGATTGCTAGGCTTCCATATGTGGTGTCTGAGCTAGGGTCCAAAATCCACAGCTAGGCATACTGCGAAAAGAAGGGTCAGTTTTCACTGGAAAAATGTGATGTGGCCAAGTTGGGCTATTTTCTGTTGCGGGCACTAGGCCTACTCACATAAATGAGGTACCAATGTAATTGGGAAACTTGGGGGAAAGCTGGGTGTGTGGATGTATGTGGCAGATTCCAGAACTTTCCATCACAGAAATGTGAGGAAAATGTGTTTTTTTCAACAAAGTTTGAAGTTTGCAAGGGATTCTGGGTAATAGAACCTGGTGAGAGCCAAACAAGTCCTGGGTTCCCCTGTGTGTCTAGTTATAAACAATGTACAGGTTTACTAGGTTTGCCTCGGTGCCAGCTGACCTATGGTCTAAATTCCGCAGATAGGCCCATTGCGAAAAAGGGTCAATTTTCACTGGAAAAATGTGATATGCCCACATTGTGTTGTGGGACGTTTTCTGTCATGGGCACTATGCCTACCCGCATAAGTGAGGTACCATTTTTATCTGGAGACTTGAGGGAATGCTGGGTGCATAAAAGTTTGTGACTCCCCCCCAGATTCCAGAACTTTCCATCACAGAAAAATGAGGATTTATTTTACAACGTTTGAGGTTTGCAGGGATTCTGGGTAACATAACCTAGTGAACCTAGTGAGAGCCACACAAGTCACCCCATCCTGAACTACCCTGGGTGTCTAGTTTAAAAAAATGTACAGGTTTCTTAGGTTTCCCTATGTGCCGACTGAGCCAAGGTCCAAAATTTGCAGCTAGGCGCAATGTAATAAAAGTGTCAGTTTTCACTGGAAAATGTGATGTGCCCATGTTACGTTTTGTGCTGTTTCCTGTCATGGGCACTAGGCCTACCCACAAAAGTGATGTATCATTTTTATTGAGAAACTTGGGGAATGCTGGGTGTGTGAAAGTTTGTGGCTCCCTGCAGATTCCAGAACTTTCCATCACAGAAATGTAAGCAAAATATGTGTTTTTTTGTTTACAAAGTTTGAGGTCTGCCAGGGATTTGGGGTAACAGAACCTGGTGAGAACCCCACAAGTCATCCCATCCTGGATTTTCCTTTGTGTCTAGTTTTAAACAATATACAGGTTTGCTAGGTTTCCCTTGATGCTAGCTGACCTAGGGTCTAAAATCCACAGCTCGGCACATTGCAAAAAAAAAGGGTCCATTTTCACTGGAAAAATGTGATGGGCCCATGTTGGTTTTTGAGCCGTTTCCTGACGCAGGAACTAGACTTACCCACATAAGTGAGGTACCATTTTTATCTGTAGACTTGGAGGAATGCTCAGTGAGTGGTAGTTTGTGGCTACCCACAGATTCCAGAACTTTCCATCACAGAACTGTAACCAAAATATGTGTTTTGTTTTTTTACAAAGTTTGAGGTTTGCAAAGGGTTCTGGATAACAGAACCTGGTGACAGCCACAAAAGCCACCCCATCCTGGATTCCCCTCGGGGCAGTTTCAAAAAAATATACAGGTTTTCTAGTTTTCCCTTGGTGCTGGCTGATCTAGGGTTGAACATCCACAGCTAGGCACATTGCAAAAAAAGGGTCAGTTTTCACTTATAAAATGTGATGTGGCCATGTTGCGTTTTGGAGCGATTCCTGTCGCGGGCACTAGCCCTACCCACACAAGTGAAGTACCATATTTATCGGGAGACTTGGAGGAACATAGAATATTAGACAAGTGTTTTTGCCAATTGACTTTCTATGGATTGATTTCTGCCTTCCAAATATAGGACAATGTGTAAAAAAGAAGTAATTTTGAAAACTTTCCTCTAATTCACATGCTTGTACGGGTACCCACAATTTCGGAGATGTGCATACAACCACTGCTTCTAAAGTCTATATTTTGTACCCATTTAGGAAATACATAAGTTTCTTTGATACCTATTTTTCAGTCTTTATATTTTACCAAATGAATTGTCATATACCCTATTCACAATAAAAAACAATTGCAAGGGGCAGCTCAGTTATTGGCTCTCAGTATCTTGTGTTCTTATTGAACCTACAAGCCCTATATATCTCTGCAGCCAAGACGGTCCATCATGTATAACAGTATATCGCGTTCAAAACTCTGCCATACTTACAATAAGTTACAGGTGAAAATGTTGGCACAATTGGCTGTTTTTTCAACTCAATTTCAATCTTTTTTTTATTTCAACTGTTAGTTTCTATAAGAATAACTTGAAGGATCTACACAAATTACCCCTTGCTGAATTCAGACTTGTGTCTACTTTTCGTAAATGAATAGCTGTCAAGGATCCATTATTGCTTTCAAAGCCATTTCTACCACTAACTGGAAGGAGATTGAAAGCACATAAAATAGGGAAAATAGGCAATGCCCCAGTAAAATTCCAAAACTGTGTAGAATGTTGGTTTTTTGACAAAAGACTGCCTCTTCCTGAAAGGTAGGAAGATGGTGATGTTAGCACCATAAACCCTTTGTTGATACCATTTACAGAGAACAAACTGATGCTTTCTTCTGCAGCACTTTTTTCCCATTTCCCTCCAAAATACAACATTTAGCTGTATTTTGGCTAATTTATCGGTCCCCTCCAGGGGAATCCACAAACCCTGGGTACCTTTACAATCCTCAGAAGAAAAGGACCCAAATTTAGCATGAATACCTTATATGGACAAAAATGTACAGGGGACTAAGCGTGAACTACCTCAAAAAGCCAACAAAAAGGCTCAGCAGTGGGGGTGAAAAGGCCTAGCAGCAAAGGAGTTAAAGGTCTATTGGGTTTAACATATGCTAGCACAAGTAAGAGAGACACAAAAGTGGATATAAGAAATTAAGGACATAAAAAGAACGAATGCCTCTGTCATCGGGATTTTGCTGTTTTGGGGATTAACCCACGGATATTGCTTAATATCTCCATTTTTGTGCCTCTCTTATTTGTGCTTTCATGTCATTATGTTAAGGACCATTAATGGTGGCTGGTTCTTAGAGGTGGGCATTTTTTTGGAGATTCAACTGGATATTAGCTGTGGTTCTCAGTCTATTTAAAATACAGGTAGTGGTGCTGTGTACCCTTCCACCAATATTTATCTAGTATGCTGTTCACAATAAATAGGCTTGGCCTACTGTCTTTGTTAAAAAACACAGTTGATGGACAGAATGTAGAACAATGTCATACATTCACCCCAGTACAAGGATCTGGGCCTAAATCCATCGTTTTTTTGCACTCCACACCACCCTGGATTAGACACTGGTTATATGCAAATCAGCTCTGACCCTGTGCCTCATGGGAACAGTCCAGTCCGAACTACCAAGCCATGTCTTTACCAGACCGGAATCAAGCATCCAAGGACCGGTTTCTGGCTATCAGCCTTCATCAGCCTGGATAGCTTGACTCCAGTGGTGTGGAGAGCCTGGGACTCACGTCTGAGCATACCCAGCCCACTCGGGGTGAAAATTGCAAAAAACACAGTTGATGGACAGAATGTAGAACAATGTCATACATTCACCCCAGTACAAGGATCTGGGCCTAAATCCATCGTTTTTTTGCACTCCACACCACCCTGGATTAGACACTGGCTATATGCAAATCAGCTCTGATCCTGTGCCTCATGGGAACAGTCCAGTCCGAACTACCAAGCCATGTCTTTACCAGACCGGAATCAAGCATCCAAGGACCGGTTTCTGGCTATCAGCCTTCATCAGCCTGGATAGCTTGACTCCAGTGGTGTGGAGAGCCTGGGACTCACGTCTGAGCATACCCAGCCCACTCGGGGTGAAAATTGCAAAAAACACAGTTGATGGACAGAATGTAGAACAATGTCATACATTCACCCCAGTACAAGGATCTGGGCCTAAATCCATCGTTTTTTTGCACTCCACACCACCCTGGATTAGACACTGGCTATATGCAAATCAGCTCTGACCCTGTGCCTCATGGGAACAGTCCAGTCCGAACTACCAAGCCATGTCTTTACCAGACCGGAATCAAGCATCCAAGGACCGGTTTCTGGCTATCAGCCTTCATCAGCCTGGATAGCTTGACTCCAGTGGTGTGGAGAGCCTGGGACTCACGTCTGAGCATACCCAGCCCACTCGGGGTGAAAATTGCAAAAAACACAGTTGATGGACAGAATGTAGAACAATGTCATACATTCACCCCAGTACAAGGATCTGGGCCTAAATCCATAGTTTTTTTGCACTCCACACCACCCTGGATTAGACACTGGCTATATGCAAATCAGCTCTGACCCTGTGCCTCATGGGAACAGTCCAGTCCGAACTACCAAGCCATGTCTTTACCAGACCGGAATCAAGCATCCAAGGACCGGTTTCTGGCTATCAGCCTTCATCAGCCTGGATAGCTTGACTCCAGTGGTGTGGAGAGCCTGGGACTCACGTCTGAGCATACCCAGCCCACTCGGGGTGAAAATTGCAAAAAACACAGTTGATGGACAGAATGTAGAACAATGTCATACATTCACCCCAGTACAAGGATCTGGGCCTAAATCCATCGTTTTTTTGCACTCCACACCACCCTGGATTAGACACTGGCTATATGCAAATCAGCTCTGACCCTGTGCCTCATGGGAACAGTCCAGTCCGAACTACCAAGCCATGTCTTTACCAGACCGGAATCAAGCATCCAAGGACCGGTTTCTGGCTATCAGCCTTCATCAGCCTGGATAGCTTGACTCCAGTGGTGTGGAGAGCCTGGGACTCACGTCTGAGCATACCCAGCCCACTCGGGGTGAAAATTGCAAAAAACACAGTTGATGGACAGAATGTAGAACAATGTCATACATTCACCCCAGTACAAGGATCTGGGCCTAAATCCATCCTTTTTTTGCACTCCACACCACCCTGGATTAGACACTGGCTATATGCAAATCAGCTCTGACCCTGTGCCTCATGGGAACAGTCCAGTCCGAACTACCAAGCCATGTCTTTACCAGACCGGAATCAAGCATCCAAGGACCGGTTTCTGGCTATCAGCCTTCATCAGCCTGGATAGCTTGACTCCAGTGGTGTGGAGAGCCTGGGACTCACGTCTGAGCATACCCAGCCCACTCGGGGTGAAAATTGCAAAAAACACAGTTGATGGACAGAATGTAGAACAATGTCATACATTTACCCCAGTACAAGGATCTGGGCCTAAATCCATCGTTTTTTTGCACTCCACACCACCCTGGATTAGACACTGGCTATATGCAAATCAGCTCTGACCCTGTGCCTCATGGGAACAGTCCAGTCCGAACTACCAAGCCATGTCTTTACCAGACCGGAATCAAGCATCCAAGGACCGGTTTCTGGCTATCAGCCTTCATCAGCCTGGATAGCTTGACTCCAGTGGTGTGGAGAGCCTGGGACTCACGTCTGAGCATACCCAGCCCACTCGGGGTGAAAATTGCAAAAAACACAGTTGATGGACAGAATGTAGAACAATGTCATACATTCACCCCAGTACAAGGATCTGGGCCTAAATCCATCGTTTTTTTGCACTCCACACCACCCTGGATTAGACACTGGCTATATGCAAATCAGCTCTGACCCTGTGCCTCATGGGAACAGTCCAGTCCGAACTACCAAGCCATGTCTTTACCAGACCGCATACCCAGCCCACTCGGGGTGAAAATTGCAAAAAACACAGTTGATGGACAGAATGTAGAACAATGTCATACATTCACCCCAGTACAAGGATCTGGGCCTAAATCCATCGTTTTTTTGCACTCCACACCACCCTGGATTAGACACTGGCTATATGCAAATCAGCTCTGACCCTGTGCCTCATGGGAACAGTCCAGTCCGAACTACCAAGCCATGTCTTTACCAGACCGTAATCAAGCATCCAAGGACCGGTTTCTGGCTATCAGCCTTCATCAGCCTGGATAGCTTGACTCCAGTGGTGTGGAGAGCCTGGGACTCACGTCTGAGCATACCCAGCCCACTCGGGGTGAAAATTGCAAAAAACACAGTTGATGGACAGAATGTAGAACAATGTCATACATTCACCCCAGTACAAGGATCTGGGCCTAAATCCATAGTTTTTTTGCACTCCACACCACCCTGGATTAGACACTGGCTATATGCAAATCAGCTCTGACCCTGTGCCTCATGGGAACAGTCCAGTCCGAACTACCAAGCCATGTCTTTACCAGACCGGAATCAAGCATCCAAGGACCGGTTTCTGGCTATCAGCCTTCATCAGCCTGGATAGCTTGACTCCAGTGGTGTGGAGAGCCTGGGACTCACGTCTGAGCATACCCAGCCCACTCGGGGTGAAAATTGCAAAAAACACAGTTGATGGACAGAATGTAGAACAATGTCATACATTCACCCCAGTACAAGGATCTGGGCCTAAATCCATCGTTTTTTTGCACTCCACACCACCCTGGATTAGACACTGGCTATATGCAAATCAGCTCTGACCCTGTGCCTCATGGGAACAGTCCAGTCCGAACTACCAAGCCATGTCTTTACCAGACCGGAATCAAGCATCCAAGGACCGGTTTCTGGCTATCAGCCTTCATCAGCCTGGATAGCTTGACTCCAGTGGTGTGGAGAGCCTGGGACTCACGTCTGAGCATACCCAGCCCACTCGGGGTGAAAATTGCAAAAAACACAGTTGATGGACAGAATGTAGAACAATGTCATACATTCACCCCAGTACAAGGATCTGGGCCTAAATCCATCCTTTTTTTGCACTCCACACCACCCTGGATTAGACACTGGCTATATGCAAATCAGCTCTGACCCTGTGCCTCATGGGAACAGTCCAGTCCGAACTACCAAGCCATGTCTTTACCAGACCGGAATCAAGCATCCAAGGACCGGTTTCTGGCTATCAGCCTTCATCAGCCTGGATAGCTTGACTCCAGTGGTGTGGAGAGCCTGGGACTCACGTCTGAGCATACCCAGCCCACTCGGGGTGAAAATTGCAAAAAACACAGTTGATGGACAGAATGTAGAACAATGTCATACATTTACCCCAGTACAAGGATCTGGGCCTAAATCCATCGTTTTTTTGCACTCCACACCACCCTGGATTAGACACTGGCTATATGCAAATCAGCTCTGACCCTGTGCCTCATTGGAACAGTCCAGTCCGAACTACCAAGCCATGTCTTTACCAGACCGGAATCAAGCATCCAAGGACCGGTTTCTGGCTATCAGCCTTCATCAGCCTGGATAGCTTGACTCCAGTGGTGTGGAGAGCCTGGGACTCACGTCTGAGCATACCCAGCCCACTCGGGGTGAAAATTGCAAAAAACACAGTTGATGGACAGAATGTAGAACAATGTCATACATTCACCCCAGTACAAGGATCTGGGCCTAAATCCATCGTTTTTTTGCACTCCACACCACCCTGGATTAGACACTGGCTATATGCAAATCAGCTCTGACCCTGTGCCTCATGGGAACAGTCCAGTCCGAACTACCAAGCCATGTCTTTACCAGACCGCATACCCAGCCCACTCGGGGTGAAAATTGCAAAAAACACAGTTGATGGACAGAATGTAGAACAATGTCATACATTCTCCCCAGTACAAGGATCTGGGCCTAAATCCATCGTTTTTTTGCACTCCACACCACCCTGGATTAGACACTGGCTATATGCAAATCAGCTCTGACCCTGTGCCTCATGGGAACAGTCCAGTCCGAACTACCAAGCCATGTCTTTACCAGACCGTAATCAAGCATCCAAGGACCGGTTTCTGGCTATCAGCCTTCATCAGCCTGGATAGCTTGACTCCAGTGGTGTGGAGAGCCTGGGACTCACGTCTGAGCATACCCAGCCCACTCGGGGTGAAAATTGCAAAAAACACAGTTGATGGACAGAATGTAGAACAATGTCATACATTCACCCCAGTACAAGGATCTGGGCCTAAATCCATAGTTTTTTTGCACTCCACACCACCCTGGATTAGACACTGGCTATATGCAAATCAGCTCTGACCCTGTGCCTCATGGGAACAGTCCAGTCCGAACTACCAAGCCATGTCTTTACCAGACCGGAATCAAGCATCCAAGGACCGGTTTCTGGCTATCAGCCTTCATCAGCCTGGATAGCTTGACTCCAGTGGTGTGGAGAGCCTGGGACTCACGTCTGAGCATACCCAGCCCACTCGGCGTGAAAATTGCAAAAAACACAGTTGATGGACAGAATGTAGAACAATGTCATACATTCACCCCAGTACAAGGATCTGGGCCTAAATCCATCGTTTTTTTGCACTCCACACCACCCTGGATTAGACACTGGCTATATGCAAATCAGCTCTGACCCTGTGCCTCATGGGAACAGTCCAGTCCGAACTACCAAGCCATGTCTTTACCAGACCGGAATCAAGCATCCAAGGACCGGTTTCTGGCTATCAGCCTTCATCAGCCTGGATAGCTTGACTCCAGTGGTGTGGAGAGCCTGGGACTCACGTCTGAGCATACCCAGCCCACTCGGGGTGAAAATTGCAAAAAACACAGTTGATGGACAGAATGTAGAACAATGTCATACATTCACCCCAGTACAAGGATCTGGGCCTAAATCCATCGTTTTTTTGCACTCCACACCACCCTGGATTAGACTTTGTTGTCACATTTTATAATAAACACATCAAACATATTAGGCCTTATTTTGACTTTGACGGTCTCGGAGTGTACCGCCAATTCTAAAGTAGACCGTCCGCCAGAGTGCGACTTTTAAAGTCTCTGGCAGGCAGTTCTTTAGCTGTCCCAAGGCGATAGGCACCGCAATGGGAGCATAAAATGATGTTCCTGCAGGGCATGGACTATCAAGTCCATGCCTGCAGGAACTGGGTAATTACAAAAAGGGGGTGGTGATGGACAGAGTATCTGAGTTAATCAGAACACTCCTACCCAGTCAACAGATCAGGGCTTGATCCATCACCGTTTTTTAGCTCACTGCACCATCCCAGTTCAGAACCTGGCTATATGCAAATTAGTCTGTCCCTGGCCCAGTGCATCATGGGAACAGGGCAGACCAAACTACCAAGCCAATTCTTCACTGGAAAGGAAACAAGCTTCCAGGGACCGGTTTCTGGCATTACAGCCGTCTTCGGCCCGGCTTGCTTGAATCCTGATGGTGCAATGAGCAAGGGACTCATGTCTGAGCATACCCTTCCACACTCATGGTGGCCAAAATAATTACAAAAAGGGGGTGGTGATGGACAGAGTATCTGAGTTAATCAGAACACTCCTACCCAGTCAACAGATCAGGGCTTGATCCATCACCGTTTTTTAGCTCACTGCACCATCCCAGTTCAGAACCTGGCTATATGCAAATTAGTCTGTCCCTGGCCCAGTGCATCATGGGAACAGGGCAGACCAAACTACCAAGCCAATTCTTCACTGGAAAGGAAACAAGCTTCCGGGGACCGGTTTCTGGCAATACAGCCGTCTTCGGCCCGGCTTGCTTGAATCCTGATGGTGCAATGAGCAAGGGACTCATGTCTGAGCATACCCTTCCACACTCATGGTGGCCAAAATAATTACAAAAAGGGGGTGGTGATGGACAGAGTATCTGAGTTAATCAGAACACTCCTACCCAGTCAACAGATCAGGGCTTGATCCATCACCGTTTTTTAGCTCACTGCACCATCCCAGTTCAGAACCTGGCTATATGCAAATTAGTCTGTCCCTGGCCCAGTGCATCATGGGAACAGGGCAGACCAAACTACCAAGCCAATTCTTCACTGGAAAGGAAACAAGCTTCCGGGGACCGGTTTCTGGCATTACAGCCGTCTTCGGCCCGGCTTGCTTGAATCCTGATGGTGCAATGAGCAAGGGACTCATGTCTGAGCATACCCTTCCACACTCATGGTGGCCAAAATAATTACAAAAAGGGGGTGGTGATGGACAGAGTATCTGAGTTAATCAGAACACTCCTACCCAGTCAACAGATCAGGGCTTGATCCATCACCGTTTTTTAGCTCACTGCACCATCCCAGTTCAGAACCTGGCTATATGCTCACTGCACCATCAGGATTCAAGCAAGCCGGGCCGAAGACGGCTGTAATGCCAGAAACCGGTCCCTGGAAGCTTGTTTCCTTTCCAGTAAAGAATTGGCTTGGTAGTTTGGTCTGCCCTGTTCCCATGATGCACTGGGCCAGGGACAGACTAATTTGCATATAGCCAGGTTCTGAACTGGGATGGTGCAGTGAGCTAAAAAACGGTGATGAATCAAGCCCTGATCTTTTGACTGGGTAGGAGTGTTCTGCTTAATTCAGATACTCTGTCCATCACCACCCCCTTTTTGAATCGTTTTAGCCACCACAAGTGTGGAAGGGTATGCTCAGATGTGAGTCCCTTGCTCACTGCACCATCAGGATTCAAGCAAGCCGGGCCGAAGACGGCTGTAATGCCAGAAACCGGTCCCTGGAAGCTTGTTTCCTTTCCAGTAAAGAATTGGCTTGGTAGTTTGGTCTGCCCTGTTCCCATGATGCACTGGGCCAGGGACAGACTAATTTGCATATAGCCAGGTTCTGAACTGGGATGGTGCAGTGAGCTAAAAAACGGTGATGGATCAAGCCCTGATCTTTTGACTGGGTAGGAGTGTTCTGCTTAATTCAGATACTCTGTCCATCACCACCCCCTTTTTGAATCGTTTTAGCCACCACAAGTGTGGAAGGGTATGCTCAGATGTGAGTCCCTTGCTCACTGCACCATCAGGATTCAAGCAAGCCGGGCCGAAGACGGCTGTAATGCCAGAAACCGGTCCCTGGAAGCTTGTTTCCTTTCCAGTAAAGAATTGGCTTGGTAGTTTGGTCTGCCCTGTTCCCATGATGCACTGGGCCAGGGACAGACTAATTTGCATATAGCCAGGTTCTGAACTGGGATGGTGCAGTGAGCTAAAAAACGGTGATGGATCAAGCCCTGATCTTTTGACTGGGTAGGAGTGTTCTGCTTAATTCAGATACTCTGTCCATCACCACCCCCTTTTTGAATCGTTTTATGCAGGAACTGGGGTTCATGCATACAGGGGGGCACAACATGTGTCGCCCTGCGGGCACCCAATGGTACAGAGGCAAGTAGGGCCACCTTTGTTTCCTCACCGCCACACTTTTCATGGTGGTCACAGCCAGCATATTATCAGCCTCACACCACTGCAAGACCACCAGGGATCACGGATCCCTGGTGGCAGCAGTAGTTCTGTGGCGTTCCAACCACCATAGTCAGAATATGGCGGGTAGACCACCAGTCTGGCGGTCCACAGTCCTTCACCACGACTACAGCAGTCCAATGGACCGCCGTAGTTGTAATAAGGCCCATAGCCTTCATAATTTGCTTGGAACCATAAACAACTTAGACCTACTGTATTGAGTGTAAGGTTCCCCTAAGGCAAAAGACTCTTTTTCAGGGCAAGCACACAACTTCTGCCCAACCATATACTGCACGTGAGGTAATACACGTGTGAGCGTAGACAAGCCCCTTTCTCAGTAGTGCTTTTTAAAGTTCTTTTTTCTTTTCTAACTCATAAGGTTGATGACAGCTGCAATATCAAACCAGACCTAAAATTGAGGATTGCCAGGCTGTAAATAACCTTGGAAGGCAGAGCAGAACATTTTTAATTCAGGGCAGCATTCCTAATCCAGACAGCCAGCCTATGAAACCTGAGGAGGTTGCGGGGATTCTGAAGAACTGTTAGCCCATTGTTTGTTGCACGCCTGTATCACGGAGTCAAAGAGCAGGACACTCTAGCCAGCCTTCGACACCTACTCTATTATCTATGGCCATTTAAGTCAAGCAATGCTTCTGCAGAAGTGGGTCTTCCGGGTGCTCTCTGTTTTGATGGGTAGTACCTGCTATTAAGCCTATAGAGATAAGGACGTGTGATTAGCGTCCTATTCAGATCTTTTTCGGATTTCAGTGCGTGCAAGTTTTCGAAAAGAACTCAAGACGCACGTTCCAGCTATTGTTGTTTGTACGAGGCCTTGGCGCTAATGGCTCACGCGCTGCTATAATGACACCTCTTAACGTCCCGTCATGCTTCATATCTGAGAGCTCCCCGCCCCGCCCCCACCCAGCTGCCAACAGCAGCGGCCGCATCATATTTGTGAGCGTGCGCGTTTTGTAATTTATTATGCTCTTAGCGGCTTAATTATGCCATCAACTGCTTCTGTCACTTAGCGGGAATAAGGAAAGATGCAGTCTATTAGCGGGAAAGTGCATTGTTCTACACTGCCTAATAGCAGGGAATGAAGAGTTTCCATCCTCCGCCGCGCGCCTTCGCAATCACAGCCGATGACATCTGTCCAGGCTTTTTATAGCAGGACGTCAACAATTTAATTAACCAAGAGTTTTGTCTGAAAGCGGCCCCTTGATCCTGTGTTAGAATGGGATCTTTGACACGACAGTGCTATCGGTGTGCACGGCTCAGCGCCAGAAACATGGCGCCCAGTGGTTGAGTCTTAGTCTACTCACTGGTGCATTTTATTGCTGGCGCCATTAGTAGGTTTTAGGTTTCTTTCGATGGCCATAATGTCCCTTTTATAGAAAAATTGGACCACAAATTGACATGCAAGTGATCAGTGCCCTAGTCTACATCATTTGGCCAATAGAAGTGTGGTCTAATTTCCATTCAAAGAAAAGCAGCTCGGTCTGGTGCCTTTTATGCAGCCTCACTTCGACAGCTTCAGCTCAGGTCAGGTCAGCCCCTAGCTCATGATTGGGTGACGTTATTGGCTATCTTAACCCGCTGCTTTCTATTAGATGGATTTCTCCACATGTTTGTGTTTTTCCCACCCCTGGAGTTAAGGTGAGTGAGCCAAGAAATATTAGCCAAACAAATCATCAAATCATGCGACCAAATTGTTAACATACGAGAAGGTGTCTTCTAAATCCCCCAAAAGTGTATTTCTTTAACAGATTATGGAAACGTTTCCCCTGAGTTCATCAGATAAAACGCCTCCATTGAGATGTATTCATTAAACATTAGTGTTTTAAAGCATGCACTATGAAACATTCCTGCCCTACTCTGATGACAATGGTATGAATGAACTAAGACGCCAAGTTGTCATGTGCACTCTATATGTGGCCTAGACTCTTATTATGGATGAGTAACACAATAGGCTTTTTGTACAGCGCAAATACTGAGCTCACATGTCTGAAGGTGCTCCCATGAGGCTCAATGAATTAACGTATTTACCTAAAATCACACACTTTGGTCAACCAGGGAAGCCAGGATTGATCATCCGACTTTCCAGTTCTAACACTATGCAATTCTGAGACTAGATGGGACTCTCTGACATCAAAAGTTAATACGCTATTAAAACGGCAAAATCCACATTTTAATTTTGTCAATTCAACATAGCGCAAAGTTAGCCATTAGGGCACACCACCCCCAGCTTGTTTTGAGTTCTTGGTTCTAAAAGGACTTTGAGCCTAGCCCGAGGCAGGCAGCTGGCTCGAGCCAGCCTAAAGCCTTCAGTGGCACTCCCACCTCTAGGCCACAACATTTCTTCTTTACTTTTGCTGTGGATTTGAGAAGTCGTTTTCTTCCACTGCTGTCCTCATGGAACTACTTTTCTTTTTTTTTACCTTCATTTGTTATTTGGCGTTCCATGGGAGTGAACTTTCTGCTCCTTCCTCTGCTGAGAGCATCCTCAAACTTTCCTTTCTCCCGAACCTCTTCCACATCTGCCCTCCAACACTAACTCCCAGTACTCCGCGGCAGCTTATTAGGAACTATCTGAAGGATTTGCTGTTCCCCTAGATGTTGTTCCGCAGCCCCAAACCTCCCCCAGCACATTTCTCACCTACAACCCTTCCTCCCAATACTCCTCCACAGGGTTTTAAGTGGGCCGGGTCCTGCCGATGCTCAGCACCAGCAGTTCTAAAAGGCAGGTGCCGAAACGGGTCTGTATCAGGCTTTCCATTTTTGCCCTCAACCTTTCAGGTGAAAAAAAATCTTAACTCTGCAGCAGTAAAACCCTTCACTTCTTGGGATGTAGCTTCAAACAGTCTCGTTAATGTTCTTTAACAGCCTCATCATTTCAGGACGGAAGTATTGTCAATATTATATGCAACAAAGCTATAGTTGTTGCTTATGTATCTTATGCAACTAACAGCCATTGACAAAGCCAATAGTCCAGACTTGTTGTAGGTAATCTTACTTATTGTATTATACATCTGGATTCAATCACAGAAGCAGCAAAATGCCAGTCGGGGGCACCCTATGATAAGCACAGATTGTTAGCTTATGTGTTTTAAGGCATGCCCTTAACTGTATCGGCCACGCCCAGTTGAGTGACCCCTCCCAGATTTTTCATTCAACTTAAAGATGATGCTCCTCCACAGATTGACAGGCACCAGATTGTGTGCTTCATGATGCCCTGGATGTTTTCCTGCAAGACGGTCCTGTGTGTCGTTGTGCCCCCTTTCTCTCTCTTTTCTCCTACCCTCCGCTGCCCCTTTCCCACTCCATGTTGTCTGCCGCTACTGGCTTTGCAAATGCAGCATGCCTTTAAAATGGACTGGCATTGGTCAAGCCAATAGCGGCGACCTGCCATATTAAAACTATAGAAAGCATCGTTTCTGTACATAAAAGTATAGAAAACACTGCTCATGTACTCTCAAGATGGCTGTCATGCTTCAGGATGCAATGTGACAATGCCACCAGCTAGCCAGATTGAATGCATAGAAAACAATGTATTTATGCTTTAAAGATGTAGGCACCACATTGCATCAACACACTGAATCACAAAACAAACATTTCTATAGTTTTAAAATGGTTGGTCACCTCCAGAAGATTTTAAAAGTGCGAGCATTGAAAACGCCAATAGGCTGAAAAACCGATAGACTTCTCCCACATGTATTCTTTTGGGCATTCAGTATGCTGTGGTGGCTATCTTTCATGAGATCATATGTATTTATTCATCTCTAATTTTACTGGGGTCCTGTTTTTGTGCTCTATTTGCATAACATATTTTTGGTTTTACTTAACTGTACCAAATTTCCATATAATTTCAAAAAATCTTATAGTTTTTTGAATTGTACAAGCATTTTTTATTAAGTTGACCTCTGAATGAATTTGTTGAAATTGATCAGATTTTTGCTTACACATTAGTCATGCTATGGCTCCTGACTTTGGGCCCCATTCACAAAGGCATTCTGAGACAAAAGTCTAACTTTGCGACTCTTGGTATTCACAGACGTAATTTACGAGTAGTTTCTTTATGTCTGCCGTTGGGCTGGAATCTCCGGCTGTAATCTCCACACCTGGGCCGGAATCTCATGCTCGGGCTGGATGAAGTGTAATCAATGCGCTGGAACGCAATTTTTACCAAAAGGAATATTAGAAGTGTGAGCTAAATGGTACATGTGGTCATGAAAATCAAATTGGGCAGGGAAATGGTCTGCCCAGACACTACATCACCCAGAAAAGTTTGCTCCTTTTCATCATGCTACATGCATTCCACAATTTGCACTCCCCTTAGTGTTGACTGTAGCGTAACACCAAAGTTCTGGAGCGATGGTGAGCGATGGTGAGTAGGGATGTGTTAGAAAGGGGGGTCTGTAATTGGCAGAGGTAGGTACCTTTGTCCAAATAGGGCCTTTGCTTCTAGTCAGGGTAAGGGGGATACACTCCTAAAATAACCTCTGCTCACCCCCTTGGTAGGTTGGCACAAGCAGACAGGCTTATCTCAGAGGCAGTGTGTAAAGAATTTGTGAACACATACAGTAATTCAGTGAAAACACTACAAATGGACACCACACCTGTTTAGAAAAATAAGTAATCTTTATCTAAGCCAAAACAAGACCAAACAACAAAAATCAACAATACAGTTATCAAGATATCCTTAAAAATAGTTTATTCACTCAAATAAAGTTTGTAGCAACAAATAATTCCACCTGGAGTTATCACGATGTCGTGATAGATGAAAACCCCAAAGTACGGCGCTGACCGCGAGGTGCGCAGCTTCGGGCCCAGAGTCAAGCAGACCCACAAAGAACAGTACCTTGGAATTGATGAAAGTTCCTTACGACTTCAGGGGAGGTGATGCCTCTGTTCCTTACTGCAGCGCAGGGGAGGTGAGACGTCAGTTCCGTATTGTGTCAGAGAGGTGACGTCAGGAGTGGCGGCGAGGCGTTGGTTCCTTACAATGTCGCTGGATTTGGGAATCACCCACATCGAGGATTGGCTCCACTTTGATGATGAAGCACCGGTGTTGCTGAAGTCGGGACTGCGGTGCGAGTCAGGCTAGTGTGTTGTGGACGTCTCGAACTGTGTCCTCGGCTCCGGTGCAGGCAGCGGCCTCGATGACGGCTTCAGAGTCGATGCAGCACGGCGTCAGAAAGCGTCGGGCCTATGGCGCAAGTCGGGGCTGGCGTTGTGTTCTTCACGAGCGGTGCCCACGGCTTCGGTGCAGGTTACAGCATCGCTCACCGGCGTCGATGTTGCAATTTCCTTCTGTAGCTGCTGAAACAGCAGTTACAGATGCAGAGAGACAGAAGTGATGAAGTCTTTGTGTCCCTGAGAATTCAGAACAGGAGGCAAGCTCGTTTGCAAGCCCTTGGAGAACTTCCTCAAGATGACAAATCAAACAGCAAAGTCCTTTTCTCCTTTCATTGGCAGCAAGCAGCCACTGCAGGCCAACCCCAGAAACCAAACAACACAGGGGCAGTATTCCTCCTCAGCTTCTACAGCTCTTCTCCTTGGCAAAGGGTTCCCTTTATTCCCAGAAGTGATCTAAAAGTCTGGGGTCTGGGCCCCTCTTTTTATCCACCAATATCCTTTGTTATCTGAAGGCAGAGAGTGTCTGTACCTTGCCAAAACCTGTTCTGTCCTCACTGGTGCAGCTTCCTGGCAGAAGGTGAAGACAGCATTGTTGAAGGTAGAGCAGTAGTTCACTATCGGGACATGCAACACACACTCCAGGGCATGTCCTAACTTTTACATACATTGCACCCTGCCCACAGGGGTACCTTTGGCCTACCTTAGGGGTGGCTAACATGTAGAAAAGGGAAGGTTTAGGCCCTGGCAAGTGTGTGCACTTGCCAAGTCGACATGGTAGTCCCAAACTGCACACAGGCTCTGCAGTGGCAGGCCTGAGTTACATTTTACAGGCGGCTTCTGTGGGTGGCACAATCAGTGCTGCAGCCCACTAGCAGCATTTGCTTTACAGGCCCTGGGCACACAAAGTGCATTATACTAGTGTCTGACAAGTAAATCAAAGATGCCAATCATGGAATCACTAATCCATAACAACAATTTACACAGAGAGCATATCCACTTTAGCACTGATCAGCAGTGGTAAAGTGCCCAGAGTCATAAAACCACCAACAACAGGTCAGAAACCATACAGGAGGAGGACAAAAAGTTCTGGGATGACCCTGCAAAAAGGGCCAAGTCCAACAGGATGGATATGAATTTTATGTTGTACCCCTTGCATGGGAAGTAGCCTTTTGAGGACTTCGTTTCTCTCTAAAATGAGATATGGTTGGAGCAGGACTTGGCACCATGTCTCACATTAGCCACAGCCATTTTGATGGAGTCGGTTAAGTTGGCTAGTAAGTGGCATTACTGAGCCTCAAAGTAAGGTGTAGATTACTGCTTTTGAAGCAGGAGAAAGAAACCCAGGAAAACTAACATATTTGCACCTGGCAGGTGAAACGTAAGGCAAAATTAAACATGTAGAAAACAAAATGAAAAGTCCAAAAAATCCCTGAGGAGAGAGCCATAGTGGGATATTGTATTGAGTCCCTGAGGAAAATGTGACCGTCCCACCTCTTATTAGGCTATTCTGCCCATAGGAACAGAGAATCAGCAATGTACCATCTCATTTCGACACCTGCAGACTGACGCTACTGGAAGCAGAACGTGCTCCGGTTGAGCTTTCATTTTAATCTATTCCGCCCCCAAAGGGATTTGTCTTTATTAAAGGAAACCCAAGACATGAGCGATAGCGTAACATGGGGTCCTGGTTGTTGTAATCCTAGCAGAAGAGATTACAAATTGCCTATCGAGAGTGAAGGAGAGGATTCTTGCCGCCTAGGGCTTAGTCTCGATGAGCAGGAAGGATAACGTTGAACGTTTGGAAGCCTGAGATGGGCCATTGTGATCTCAATATTTCATTTTTTATTAGATCATTTATTCCCTTTTATTTCAAGTTTCTGCTTTTGAAGTTGCTCAGGAGACAGAAATGTGCACTTTCTGTAACTGATGGACTGCTGAAAGGGGAGTCCGTAGGCTCCTGCTTAACAGATGTGGAAATTAGTAGTGTGCCTGGCTAGTCAGTCTATCATCTTCCTCAACAAACCAAGCTACTAGGACTGAGCGGACTCTGCGTAGGCCATGAATGATGACATTGTGGTATGAGGATCTGGGTTCCACCCTGGTACAGGTTGGGCCATATCTTCTTAGGGTTTTCCCTGCTTCATACGTACATCCTCCTGGCCTGTGGTCCAAGGGATGCTGTCAGACAAGTAGTGCAGTGGGGCACGGAGGAAGGCACTAAAATGGTGGTCTCTGGTACCACTTTTGACTTGTGTTACTTCCCCTGTTCCCTCCTGCTCCACATGGGACACCCATGCATTGTCAATGAAGTCCTCTAAAAAGTGCGGCAAGGGGTTTCTAGCTCTTGGTCTTTCTGTCACACCTCTTGCACCACCATGTATGCCCCTGCAGGAATGCCTAGTATGCCAGAGCATTACGTTTGACAAAAAGGGTTGAGGTAGTATCAATATTTATAGATTTCAACATATAATACACCACAGCAATATTTCTTGTTTGTCAAGAGCATAGATTTATTCTAATGAGTGACATATTCGTTAGATGCTTTTCAATTCAAAACAAAAATGTTGATTCATGTATTCACTCGAATATATTTAAATTGTCTATCCATACATTAAATGCTTTTCAAATCAAAACATTTGACTTATTTCATGTATACACTTGTATATACTTCCAATACGTGTGATATTTACAGTGCTCACAGTGTGATAGAAGGAAGGTTTAATGGAAGAATGGGAGTGATTGGATAGGTGAGGGACAGGGTAAAGGTGTTGTGACAAGCACAATAACAAATATGTACAATAGTGCCTTTACGGCCTTTAAAAGGTCCTCAATTCGCCTAGTATCATAATGCATAGGACATTATCAATTTATTTATTTATTTTCCCATGTGTTTGACGATATGTAGAAGTCTACGTTTCGACCCCTGTGTGATTAAGGGCTATTAGTTCCTCATGCATATTTGGGTCAACCCCGTTAAACCTTAACACATAGTATGCCAGAGGGCTGCTGTAAGACCTGTCGGCCTTAGGATGGTCTTCCCCAAGCATTTTGCCGTACTATTTTTCTGAACTCGTTTTTGTTGGCCATAGGACTCTGTGGCCTTTACCACAGGTAACCAGTGCTAAATGCACATGGTCACTCCTTAAAACATGGTCACACTTACTTGTCCCCAAATGGCCTATTTAATTTACTTAGAAGTCCCTAATAGAAAAGTACTACATGTACCCAGGGCCTGTAAGTTGAATACTACTAGTGGGCCTGCAGCACTTGCTGTGCGACCCACTGAGATAGCCCTTTAAATATGTCTCATGCCTGCCATTGCAGCCTGTAGGGGCGGTTTTTAGCTACCATTACACCTAGTAAAGTAAACCCTTTGCCAGGTCCAAACCTTCCTTTTAAGTACATATATGTCATCCCTAGGGTAGGCCCAAAACAGGCCACAAGACAGGGAGCAATGTATTCAAAATGTAGACCATGTAATTTTAAGTTTTACATCACCTGATACTGAAAAACACTTACAATTAGTGTTTCTTTATTGCAAGGCCCACCTCTCCCATAGGATAACATTGGAGTTACTTTATTATGTTTAATAAGCTATAACTTCCAAATTAGAGCAGGTAAACAGTTCACGTTTGGCGTCTTTGGAATTGTAATGAAAAAGTCTCTTTTATGGTAAAGTCAGATTTTGAATTACAATTTTGAAAATGCCACTTTTAGAAAGTTGGCATTTTCTTTCCTTAGCCATTTAGTGCCTGTAGCCTGTCTCTGGGTCACATAACTAGGTGTAGTTGACAGTTGGTCTTTGTGTATTCCACCTAGACAGCCACACAATAGAGAGCTTAGATGTGCCCGGATGGGCCATCAGTGGCAGGCTGGGAGGAATGAGTTAGGCACAGCCCCACTTACACCTGAATAGGCTGTGCCCTGCCTTTACATAAAGGATTGCATACCCCCTGTAGTTAGTCTTGAGCCAGTGCGGGGGGAGGCTGAAGCCTGTGCACTTTAAAGAGAAACCTGTAGAAGCGCCTACCACTTCAAAGGAGGCACCAGATATAAATATTGAACCTCAGACACCAAGTCTTCAGTACATTTGTGGACCTGTGGAAGACTCTGCCAGGTAGGACTGCTGTGCTGCTGAAAGAACTGCCACTCTACTGGACTACTGACTTGAAGGACTACTACCCTGCTGACCTCTTGCCTGGGTGAGAAGGCCCGCACCTGCATCTTTTACCCAGGACCACCAGAGTGACTCCAAGGGCTAGTCCCTTGTAACCAGCAGCTGGACTCTGCAGCTGTGAGTCCTACCCTGCAAAGTGGTGCCACCCTAGTCCTGGACCCTTTGAACTGGGCCTCAAGGTCCTTTGCAGCTCATCTGTGGATCCAGCAGAACCAACACATCCCTTTTGCTGCATGGTGCATCCCTGAGCGAACAAACACATCACTTCTGCTGTGCAATCTTTCCCATCGCAAGGACCTTGCAATGTCACCGCAGCTTCTTCAAAACAAGCCAGTGCCCAACGCATCCTCGACACAGGCCTTCACATCGCAAGTCCCCCTCATCGACGCCCTCCTCGAAGATGATTCAGAACGTAGCATCGCAAACTCGCAGCTCCTCATCTCCCCTCCCTTAACTCCCATCACCTTGGCTGTGCAAAGCATCCTCTCAATGCTCCACAACCAGGATTTAAGGTACTCTTGCTCAGCGCGCTTAACTGGGTCCCTGTAGCTGGCCTGCACTCCTTCCCGGTCGGCCTGAACTTGTAACTGTGTCCCGGTCCAGCACGATCATATATCCACAGTTGACGCTTTAAACTTTTTGGTGATATTTTCACTGAAATCTTTATACATGAATATCTCCGGTTCTACTGATTGGATTTTTTGTTGCTTTGGTCTTGTTTTATTTAATAAAAAAACTATTTTTCTAAATTGGTGTGGGATTCTTCTTGTGTTGTGTTTTCACATTATTAGTGTTTGAAGTATTGCACAAATACTTAACACAGTGCCTCCAAATCAAGTCTGACTGCTCTGTGCAAGGCTACCCGAGGAGCAAATTTAGGGTTTGCTTGTGACTTCACCCTGACACCTTCACTCAGTCTTCGTGCATCCATTGATACACCGGCCCCATTCTTGAGGTGTCCTTTCTATCACCATTGCATCCACTGTCCTAGTGGACCTTTCGACTGTGCCCCCTGTTGCCAAGGGCCCTTGCATTGGAGCCCCTGTGCCATATGAGGGCTCAGTTGCGAGCGAAAAAAGTGCACAAAGAGCTAGCTGTTGGAGCAGCATTGAAGTTGCCAAAATATCTGTGTGCATAGAGCACAGCTACGTATTACAGAATGCAGTATAATGGTAAGGCTGTTCCCCACCAGCTACTGCAGGTTGGCTTTGTAGTAATGTCTGGGCTAGGGCAATATATTTTCCAAATTTTGCCAGGTCTGCCGGAGGGTCAAGACAGTAAAGTAGCTCTTTATCTTCCTTTCACGTACGTTCCCTGTATGTTAGAAAGACTAGTTTTAGTAAAGTGCATCGTGTGTTAAGAAGAGCCAGTCGGACAGATACAGATTAGATCCTCCAAGGTTTCTTTTCTTAGATGACATAGTCTGCCTTAGCCCGACCCAGAGCATCGCTTCCACCTTGCATGTAGCTCTTTGAGTGGAAGGGCCTTATTTTTGCATAAAGAACATGCTTTAGTGTTTTCTTCCTCATTGCACTATTCAGATAAGACTAGATGGGCTTTTTCTATTTGAGTTTATAATTGCAGTGATGTTAGATTTGGACACCCTCCACCCTATCTGCAAGTGGTGCGCCCCTGCAGTTGCCTGCCCACCACCATGACCCTTTCTCAGTCTTCATTTGTGGAGAGCAAGCACCTCCCGACCCCTGCTCCTTTCATGTAGAATTTCTCACTCTTCTTTCATGAGGGTGAGACACCCTTTTTCAGCGCCCTTGTCCCTTGTCCTCTCCTGCTCCTCTTCCACGGCCCCTACAGTAATCCCACCCTAACCCAACCTTCCTGTTATTTCTCTGGGGGACCCCTCCATAGTTCCCCTGCTGGGGTTGCGTCTTTCCCTGGGAAAGTACTGGTTATGTTTACTTTAAGTAGCAGTCAAGGATCATCAAGGCAGCTGTAGGACACATTTTAAGTGCCTTTTCCCTATGTTTTCTTAAGTAGGTACTGAGAAGAAAAAAAATACTGGCTTTAGGTGGTTTTCCTAATTTTTATACTGACCGGTACATTAAAACCCCAGTCATGCCAGTAAAATACAGACGTGTAGCAACTCTGCAAATGCTCTCCCGCTGAAGTGAACCTTTGTTTGATACTCTAGTGCCCATGAACTTTTTTACTCTTTTTCTAATTTGTTTACAACTTTTTGGGACATCTTAAATTTCATTTTTTAAACAGCGTGTTTACTACAAAACAGATTTTCTCGACGTTCTGTTCTTAGCAATAAGCAGAATACACCAGAGATCTTCTCATGATGATAGTCAGTTACCTAGATCTCTGCTCTTGATAATGCAGAGATGCACTCGTATTTGTTTTTTATTTTTTTATTTAAATTTCAGCATATTTTTTATTAAGTTTGTTTTCCCAAAAAATAAAACAAAGAATCAGTCATGATCTGGTGGATAAATATGCATACAGTAAAAAGTAAAAATACACCATAAAAGGTCAAACGAAAGGACTCGTTTGTATCTAATCAAAGATGTTGTCAATGACATAGCATGAGTATCCTTGAGAGTTGGGCGAAAAGAAAATAGAAAAGAGAGGGAAAGGGAAATGGAGACGATAAATAGAGAAAGGAAAGTGTGTGTACTGATGAAGCAAAGCTTCGCATATTTTGCGACCTTGCCGAAGTCATGAACCTCGTCTATGTGTAACAAGGTAATAAGTGTACGTCTTACTAACGTTTATATTAAGTTTGAATAAGGAATAAGAAGCTTGCCTATGTGTATTCCTAATGATTTTAATCCGTGTCCGTAAAATATGGCCGCCGCTTGTATTTAGTTACTGCGCATGCGTCAGCCACACTCACGTGTCCTGACGGGTCTGCAGAAGTGGAGGGAAATTTATGCGCATGCGTAATTCATAGCTTTGCCTACAACGTGGTACTGCTCGTGCCACTGCTCTTGTGTATGTATATATGTAGCTAACATTTAGACTGCATAAGTATATTTCTTAGTGATAAGTTGAAAGTACAAACCCTGTGATGTGTTTTCATAACGTTATTTCTATGTATTAATTTGTTCTCGCTTACTTTTCATGTACCGCGGGGAATGGGGGTCTGTCTGTACCGAGAGCCATCTTGGAGGTCCCTTCTGCGCATGATCGCCTTTCCAGGGACCTGACAACTTTGGCTGATGGAACTTAGCCAGCTGGCAGTGATGGGCAAGATGCTCCTGAGAACTGACCTGAAAACCCAGGAAAACGGAGCCAGTTGTCCTAGCTCGGCAACAATGTTAATTGTCACTCGTATTTCTGCACAGTTTCTCATGGGAACCCCAATCTCGCTAGGCGGTACCCAAATATGTAAATGTAGTATCCAAATAGACTGTTATGATTGGTGTGTTACCCAAATCCTACCTTAGGACCAATCGAAATTGGGGATTCTGAAACTTTGCAACATTTGGGGGGTGGTACACTGACCCAAAAGAGTATATCTACCCTGGGTTCACCTAGGGAATTTGTCCGACTTGTCTGGTTTAGCTGACCTGTCACTGACCCATCGTACTCAATAGGTGACTGAAGATACAGAGCGCTGCGGAACACTCTGTCCGAAATTGACCATAGACTAAGGTTCTACCGAACCTTAAAGTGCTGGCGAAGCACTTTGCTGGGAGTTCGCTGACCCATTCGGGGTCTTGATCGATAGCTGCAGAGAGGGTGGAGCGCAGGCGTTGCTTCCAAACTGCGGGTGCGGTCCTGTCCTGAGCGGTCCTGTCCTGAGGGTTTGCTGTCCTGTCCTGAGGTCCTGTCCTGATTCCTAATCTGAGGGTATCCTGTCCTGTCCGGGTGTCCATTCTGCACCTGCTGTCCTTTGAGGGGTATCCTTCCTTGAGGGTTTCCTGTCCTTAACTGACCCGTGGCCAGGGTTTGGTTTCCACACCAGTCTAGGTAAATACTGGCTCTAAGTTCTTTAAAACTTGCACCTTTCTATATTTCTGTCTTTTTGCTTTAATAAAAAGACATCTTGCACATGTTGATTTTTCCATGCTTTTGCCGCAAACTATTTGAAACGTAAAGTCATTTGCATAATTTTTCTTGATATGTTCCCATGTTACCCTACCTTTTAGAAATCATATTTTGCATTGCAATTTGTCATTTTCTGATATGGTCTAGAACGGCCTTATTTAGATTTTCTAAAGAATTCTTGCCTTGAATGCATAGCATATTTCCTTTGCATCTCATTATTGCATTTAATGATTACCCTGACTTTATTTCTCTATAGTTATATACTTTTCATTATCTTGGTCATTGATTGCCTTATTCTTGTAAGTCTGATGCTTGATGATAACGAACTTTAGATAAACATTTTAAAACTTCCAGTTGTCCGTGGTCATTTACAACAGTATTGAATGTCATTTTGAAATTGTATTTGCTGCCTTTCCTTTTACAGCTAGGCCCCTGATCCATTGAAGTCATAGGTACCCGTGTCGGTGGATGGTAAGTCGGGTACACTAAGTAATAACAGTAGGGAACACACACAATTGGTAGCAGCCCGTGAAGTCGCCTGGTCAATGAATAGTGTGAATTGAAAGTATATGGGCCCTGAAGCCGGAAACGGCGAAATCATTGGCTGGGTGACCTCGCGCGCTCTATCAGTTTTCTGGTAGATCAGAGGATGGTTAGGGACTAGCTAAAGGTTAGGTAGAACTAGTTAGACTAGTTAAGTCGGGAGCTGCTAGTACATTAATGCTGCTATAAGAGCGGCTGTTCCGAGGGGACTGATCACTCTCTTGTGAATACGCTGCTGAAATTCATGAATTGTTGTATTGTTATTATTCTTGTTCTTATATTGTTATATGTATTAATCCATGCATTTGTAAACCGTATTGTTTCTTGTTGTCCGAACTCCCCGGGGAATTGAAAGGGCAAGTGGTGAATAGAATCCATTGTCCTGAGGTCACAGGCTTAAGGAAAGTTAGGTGCAGGTTAGGATAACCGGGAAGCACTAACTAGGGTTTTTCTGAATACGTGTGTGAATAAATGTCAGTAATGGGGTTCATTGGCAAAATTCCCATAGTGGCGTAACCTAGTAAGGGTCACATCGGAAGAGTAGCAGGTTCCTCGGAGCTAGCGTGAAAGCAGAGGGGTCCGCTGGGAAACCTTAGACTCGGATATATCCCGGAGAAGTGGATGAGTTTAGGGGAATAACAGGTTCACCGATGCTAGAGTGAAGGGTAGGCGGAAGAGATCTGCCCGCAGCGCGTGAAAAGTAAATGGAAGTAGTTTACTTGCAGTAAAAGAAATCTTTCTGTCTAGACACTTGAGCACTGTGGCGAATGTGTATTTGTTGTAAAATAACCAAGCACTGAGCACTTTAGAAAGAAAGAAAGTTTCCGTTACCTTGTGAAGGGAGGGAGTCAGCCGCGAAGCGTCTCTGACGTCACTCCGTGCCGCGCTGGGATTGGTAGAAGCAGCGGGCGGGTAGCGGGGCTGGAATTGTAAAGGAGGGGTGAAGCGCCGAGGAGTGAGGACAGTCTCACGAAGGGGCCACGCACCCATTGGCCGAAATTATTTGAACGCGCGCACCTCATTGGTTGCACGGAATTGCAAGACGCGTTCTGATTGGAGGTGATTTTGTAAACAGAGTTAAGCGTAGAAAACGTATGTGGCACTCTTATAGTCCAGAGACTAGACCCGATCCAAGAAACCAAGGGTTCGAGAGGGATCAGTGGAAAGCTAATAGATACGATATCATGTACGGAGCAAAGAGAAAGATGTCCCTTGTAAGTAGGGTAAAGAATTTCTTCAAAACGGACAAACCGATTAAATCTAGAGAGGGTGTTACTATCCCGCCACCGAATACTCCTGCCTCATTCATGATGTTTGACCGAGGGTACAATACATGTGTGTGGTTGGAGAATTGGGTAAGGTACACAGAAGATGACGGAGTATTGGCTTTCCCGTTAGACGGTACTTTCAATGGCAGAATTTTATTTAATTTGAGGACCCGCATGAATGAATTGCATCCCAGACCAAGACTAACGCAGTATGAGGCATTAGAGGCATGGGAGATTGAGGCTTTTGAAAGAGAGAAACCCCGAATGGACAAAGGTCTGACCAAGTGGTACCCAAGGCTGAAACAGGAGACTAGGGACAAGAGGATGAAACAGTGGAGACAGAGCATGATTGTTGAGGGTCTGTTTCCAATGATGCCAGCAGGAAACCCTTCTGGGGGAGAGAAAAGGACAGAAAAGAGTAAGCATTGGGGGGGGCCTTGGGGAGTCAGACGATGAATTGTTAGATGACATCTTTACGAGAAGTCCGCCCCCTTATAATGAAGGAGCCCGACCTTCCAGTGCAGGAGAGAATCTCCAGCGTCCAACTATTAAGGAGGAGGACAGATCCCTTTGTAGGGGGGGAGGGGGCCAGGTATTGCCCTATTTTGAGAAGCCCGAGCCCCCGGAAGTACGAAATATATATCCCAGTATGCTCGTGAACCCGTAGGAAAAATATTCCCGTGAAAAGCTCTTTTACCCCAGACCTCTTTATGAGAACGAAGAAAAGCCAGTAGGTTCAGGAGTACCCTTTTTGCAGCCTCCATATGGGGAGGAGCGCAGGTCATTTGGGACAGGAACTTTGTTCCCGAAACCAAATTATGGTGGGGGACCAAGTGAAACGCATCCTACTGCCCCGAGTTTTACGCCTCAACTGACCCCACAGATGATACCTGACCGAACTTTAGGAAGAGTATTAGATGAAAGGGAGCAAGAGGCCATAGCTAGACAGAGGTCAGAAATAATTCAGAAGATCTCCCAGTTAAATACCAGTCCTGAAGCTTTGACTATTCCGGTAACAATCGGACCCGTGGTTCCATTGTACGGGAATAGTCAAGGAGGTCCGAACCCTCCAGTTATGAACCCGATAATGGCCCCGCCGAGGCAAGAGCCCCTACTGATAGACGACCAGTCCAGTGAGTGCGAGTCCGAAGTTGTGTTCTTGGACCTGCCAAACAAACAAGCAGGGAAGGGAGTGCAGAAGAGGCATAATCCTTTTGATACAAAAGAAATTAAATTAGAATCAGCAACGGGTACCAGGAGTGTCTCTTTGGTAACGCCGGAAGAAATTGAAAATTGGAGTTGTGAGTTAGAAAAACAGGCTCCGCAAACGAAACCTTTAGACCTCTACAAACTGAGAGTAGAAATAGAAGAATTAATGGCAGGAAATGTGGGATTAGACAGATTGAATACTTATTCCGAGGAAGAGTTGCTGTTTATGTGTAAAAGCCTTACCCGGAGTACTAGGGTGCTCCACGAAAAACTGACCGACACCGCAGCTAGTATGGGGATAGATATATCCAGATCAAAGCCCTTGCAGAAACCATACCGAGCTGAGTTCTCAGATAAGGATTTGGAGAACTTGAATGTGTCAGGGAGGAAGTTGCAGATTAAAGAGTTGCTTGCAGTTTTGCAGAAATGGGGAGACGTGGAAAGGTGGAAAACGAGGTGGGCACATAAGAAAGATGAGGCCCGATCGAGACAAGCTACCCCTGAGTTCCCTCTGAGAGAAGTAGACAAGCCCGAAACATTATGCCCCATGCGTGAAGTACCAGGTGGGAGGTATGTGCACGTTCCATGGTCCAGACAGGATATTGTGTCCTTTACTAACGATTTTCCGAAACTGCGTGAGAAGCCAGTTGAATGGTACCGGCAAGTGGAAAGGTTCGTGAAGGTGCAGAAATGCCTGTGGAAAGACCTGGATGGGTTTTTCGACATTGTGGTCCCGGTCGATCTATGGACCGAGTGTAAAATAGCCATAGCATGGCCCAGTGAAGAGTACACAAGAGATAAAGAAACAGGGGAACCTTCGAAGGAAGTCATGAGAAAGTATGAACAAGTAATTCAGCATCTGAAACTAAAGGTGCCAGCTAAGGAAACTGATTGGACCAGGATAGATAGAACAACGCAGGAAAGAGAGGAGACAGTGCACTCCTATTATGAAAGGCTGTTGCAGGTGTTTAAAACATACAGTGGTATAGATAACATCGAGATGAAGGATATGACGCACTTTATTTACAGGTTTGTAAACGGTTTGAGACCTGAAATTTGTCAGTGGATAAAAGATAATAAAATCTGTTGGCACTCCAAAAAGGTAGACGAGGTCCTGCGGTACGCAAAGTATTGCGAGGACGAGATGGCAGAAAAGAAAAAGGCTCTCAAGGAAAAAGTGATGTGGGCTCAGGTGAAGCTCGCAGAACAGCAGGAAAAGCAGTTGAGTAACATGGTCAAAAATGCAAAGAACGAAGGCCCTGGGGGAGGGGGGGGAGCAAAGCCCCGGCCCAAAATGAGCAGGGAAGAGGCTATGAAGAAATTTCCCTGCCATCAGTGCGGCGAAATTGGACACTGGCGTAACGAGTGTCCTTACTTGCCCGAAGATAACCCCAAACCTCCTGATTTAACTCCACAGACGCAGAAAGAGAGACCAAGAAAGACTCAACCACAGGTAAAAACAGTTCAGGTGCCCCGAGCACCAAAGCAAGTATACAGGGGAAAACAGGCAGAGGGAGATGAGATAGAAGTCTGGGAAAGCAATGAGAACAGAAATGCAGCAACTTCGCAGTATCTTTTAAATGATACCTTCCTTTGTGATGACCAGTACTGACGGGGCCTGAGAGGGGAGGACGAGGAGTGCGTACTTGGCGCCTCCTTGCCGGTGGACCAGTCCGGACCATACATTGAAGGAAAGGTTGACGGGAATGATGTCACCTTTCTGTTGGACACTGGCGCTACCCGTTCTACTGTGAGAACAGTGGACGTTCCAAACTTAACCCTCTCATCCAAGTAGTGGGTGTATCTAATCAATTGATTAGTACTCCTGTTACCAAGCCCATGGAGATCTCAATTGGAAATTTTAAGGAAATGCATAGATTTGTCGTTTGCGACACCAGTCCAGTGAACTTACTGGGACGTGATTTGCTGTGCAAAATGAACTGTACCATCTTTTGCACACCAAAGGGTGTTGAAATTCAGACCCCAGATGAAGATGGCATTTATAAATTAATGTTAGTCCGCCCTGACTCGGAAATTAAACGAATGACCATGCAGGATTTACCCAAAGAACTCCAAGAAGCAGTGAAGCCAGAGGTGTGGGACTTTACTGGGAAAGATGTAGGGTTAATGAAAAATGTGGACCCCATACAGATAGCCATTAAGGACAATGCAGTATACCCCAATACTAAACCCTACAGAATGAATGCAGAAGTGAAAGCTGGTGTTACTGTGGAAATACAGAAATTGCTAGAAGGAAACATCATACAGGAGGTGATGAGTAGCCCATGTAACTCTCCGATTATGGGCATCAAGAAGCCTAGTGGCAAGTACAGAGTAGTACAGGATCTACGAAAAGTCAACAAAATAGTAGTTCCCTGTTGCCCTATTGTCCCGAACCCAGCAGTGATTCTGTATCAGATTCCCTGGGATGCTGAGTGGTTCACTGTGATAGACCTGTGTCATGCATTCTTTTCCATTCCCTTGCATCCAGATAGCAAATTTCTTTTCTCATTTGCCTTCGAAGGTCACGTGTATTGCTGGAACCGGGTCCCTCAAGGGTATACAGAGAGCCCATCTATCTTTAATCAGATCTTGAAAAAATGTTTGGAAACTTTAGTCCTACCTGGGAACTCTGTCTTAGTGCAATATATAGACGACCTCTTGGTGGCGTCTAAAAGTCATAAGGATTGTGTGATTGACACCATTGCCCTACTGAATCACCTGTGTGAAAAGGGACATAAAGTGCCCCCTGACAAGTTACAGTTTTGTGCAAAATCGGTGAAATATCTGGGGCACCAGATAGAAAAAGGTGTCAGAAAAGTGACATCGGAGAGAGTGAGGATAATTCAAAAGATGCAGTTACCCCGTACTCAGAAAGAGATCAGAATGTTCCTGGGCGTGATAGGATACTGCAGGCAGTGGATTCTGGGATTTGCAGTCCTAGCCAGGCCCTTGATAAAAATGACTAAGAGAGGAACACCCGAGATTGTAGAATGGGATGATGAAAGCTTAACAGCCTTCACCAAACTACGAGATTGTCTGTGTACTGCTCCTGCATTGGGGATGCCAGACTATTGCAAAGAGTTTGCCCTATTCTGTGACACTCGCGATAATTGCGCATTGTCAGTCCTAACTCAAGAACATGGCACAACGAGAAGGCCTGTGGCATATTTCTCTGCCACCTTAGATCCAGTGGCTGCTGGTTTACCAGGTTGTCTGAAAGCAGTAGCTGCTACCTGTGCCAGTTTAGAACAGAGTGAGTCAATTGTCATGGGACATCCGGTAACTGTGTATGTTCCGCATGGAGTGGTAATTTTGTTGACCAGAACAAAAACTCAGTATCTCACCCCTAGTCGGCTGACTAAATATGAGAGGATTCTTGTGGGTGCTGCAAATGTAAACATTGTTAGGTGCAGTATTCTGAACCCAGCCACCTTACTCCCCGACCCAAAGGATATGGAAGGGGGGGTGGATGATGAACATGATTGTATTGATCTAACAGAATTCAATACCAAGCCACGCCCAGACATAAAAGAAACGCCATTGCCTGTGCATGATAAAGAACTATTTGTAGATGGTTCATGTCTAAGGCATGAACAAGGAGGCCTGAGTGCTGCCTATGCAGTAGTGTCCCTAGAGAAAATTGAGGAAGCAGGTTATCTATATCACATCAAGTCTGCACAAGTAGCCGAATTGATTGCTATGATAAAAGCTTGCCAAATTGGGAAGAACATACGCATAACAGTGTATACTGACAGTCAGTACTGTTATGGGGTCGTGCATGACTTTGGCCAGTTGTGGCTACAGAGGGAGTTCCTGACTTCATCAGGTACCCCTATTCGAAATGGAAAAGTTGTTCAGGACCTTTTAGAGGCAATCCAGTTACCAAAGGAACTGGCAGTGGTAAAATGTGCTGCTCATAAGAAGAGCATGGACAAGGTATCACTAGGAAACGATTATGCTGATCGAGTGGCCCAATGGTGCGCAAGAGATCGGTATATCGTAAATCCAAAACGAGGGGGGCCAGGAACCAGCTGCCAACTTCAGGTGTTTGAAGAAGTGCCTACATGGGATGAAGTGAAAGAGTGGCAGCAGGCGGCACCTTGGCAAGAAAGAGAGAAGTGGAAGGACGATGGGTGTAGACCAAGACGTGTGGATGGTGTCATTTTAGGTCCAACTGGTATGCCTGTGTTGCCTAGACACCTACTTAGCACAATGGCGAGGTTGATACATGAAGGATCACACATTGGTAGGGACGCCATGATTCTAGTGTTCCAACAGACTTGGTACAGTAAAAAGTTCAGGAAAGTAGCGGAGTCCCTCTGCCAGAGGTGCCTGTCATGTCAAAAGATGAACCCAGGGAAGAGGACTGTGGTGGAACTGGGGAAAATTGGGAGGTCTGGGGGTCCCTTTGTAAGGATACAGGTTGATTTCATCACCATGCCCCGTTGTGAAGGGAAACGATATGTCCTTGTCATGGTCTGTTTATTTTCAAAGTGGGTGGAAGCTTTCCCTACTCCCCAAAATGACGCAAAAACAGTAGCTAAGTGTTTATTAAAAGAACTGATACCTAGGTTCGGGGTTCCAGTCACTATTGAATCAGATCAAGGCTCACATTTTCAGAATGCAGTGATCGACGAACTCTGTAAGGCCTTTGGAATTTCACAAAAGCTTCACTGTGCCTACCGTCCAGAGGCTTCTGGAGTAGTGGAACAAATAAATGGAACTATCAAGAACAGACTAGCAAAACTGTGTGATGCAACTAAATTGACCTGGGTGAAGGCCCTGCCTTTGGTCCTGATGGGACTCAGAAGTATTCCTGATCGCAAGACAGGCCTAAGTCCCCATGAAATCATTATGGGAAGAGTGATGAGACAAGCATGGGTACCAGGAAGCAAACTGTTGAGTATTACTGATGATTTGGTGCTTGAATACTGCAAGAGATTGGGTGACCAAGTGCGTTCTATCTCTCGCCAGATCGGAGAAGACGCCATCCTCAATCCAACGACTCCTCTCCACAAACTGGTCCCGGGGGACTGGGTGAAGATAAAGAAGCATACTCGGAAGAGCTGCCTGGAGCCAAGGTGGGGAGAAAAACGTCAGGTGATCTTGGTAACTACCACAGCAGTAAAGTGTGCAGGAGTTCCACGCTGGGTACACGCCAGCCACACCCAGAAGGTACCACCAGACGAGGTGCCTGAAGCAGAAGGACGTCCAGCAGAGGACTCTGCAGGAGCCAGACCGGAAGTAGCTGACGACGTACAGCCCAGTACCAGTCGAGCTGCAGAATCAGCAGACGTTGGCCCAAGGATAGTTGATGACGAACTACCAAGAGTCCAGCCTGCTGAGGGGGTCCAAGAAGCTGAGCCAGAAGTAGCTGAAGACGAGCTGCCAAGCATATGGCCAGAAGAGTGGATTCCATTGATTGATCTCACTGAGGACCCCATTCGAACGAGTGAGCGACTACAAGAAGGTAGAGAGTGGGCTAGTGAGGAAAAGCAAGGCACAGGCGAAGAACCTCAGAATCTTGAGATTAACATCAAAACTGAGGAAGGAGAAGGTCAGACAGGGACAGAGCACGTGATTGATACAGAACAAGTGAATAAGACTGAACAAGTGCCCGATACTGAACAAGTGCAGGATACAGAACAAGTGTTTGATACTCCTCCACTGACTCCTGATATCGGGAAGGGACAGACTAGACATAGTGTAATAGTTCGAGCAGAAGAAAGTCCAGAGATCGAAGTGCTTGAACAGGATCAGATAGAATTAGAAGAACGTGTTCAGGAAACAGAATCAGAGACACTTGAAGAGCAAACACATAATTTACCTGAACAAGGCCAGATTAGTAACCAGGCAGAAGAAATAAATACGAGTCCTGGTATTAGTCAGATAGAAGAAGAAGAAACTGAAATAGAATTACCAACAGTAAATGAGAACAAAAGGGCCAGAGAAGGAAACGAAGTCCAAGTACCAACTAAAAGACTTAAGAAAAGAAAGCATCTTGAGCCCAGATTCGTAAAGAAATTAAGACTAAGGATAAAAACAGTAGAAGAAAAACGTGCAGAAGAAAGGAGAAGTGCTCGCATAGCAGAACAACCAGAAGACACTTCCAAAAGAAGGAGTGATCGGATAAAGAGACAAAACAAAAAGTACAAGGCACCTGAATGGACACTTGTGTTAGAAGAGCTTGAAGATCTCGATATCACTGACGTAAGCGACGGAGAGCCCGTCCCCGAGTACTCTGACGAAGAAGAAGACGAGCCACCGTGAATTTGCACAAAGTAAGATACTCGTGTAAAGTCACAAAGAGGGGTCGAGAAACTTCTTCTGAAGCCTAAAATGTCTGATTCAAACGTGAGTGGTAGATCTAGTCGCAGCTGTTGCAAAACATGCTGCAAGGTATGTGTCTGTAGTATAGTTGTCCTGATATTACTCTGGATAGGACTAACAATTTTCATTCCCTTTGCTGTAAGCAAAGATACTAATATTGTCCCTACTGAAATTGTAAATACTGACAGTGAGGAGCTAACAACACAGAGTGTAGCAAGACATGAGAGAGCACTGAGACAAACAAAACAGAACTTAGAAGCATCAGATGAGGGAGAACTACATTATCATAGAATTAAAAACAGGACACGCTTAAATGTTTTTGCAAACTTGTTAATACACTATGTAGAGACTATGGAAATTGAAGATTGCTATGTCTGCATGAAGCTACCTACCTCTGTAGCTGAAGGCGTGACATACCATCACTTACCGCTTACATATGGAATCTCCTGTAGCATTTTAGCTAGTTTATTTTACAAAAGAGGACCATTACAGTACTATTACTCTAATAATGACGTGCTCTTTTCTGAGCTTCCTATACGTGGGAACTTGAATCCTGTACATACCAAAAGTGACGCAATACGATACATGGGAGATTACTTCCTAACCATAGGTAATATCGACATAGCTGACGCACACAGAGATAACTTGACTTGTTCTTTGCATGAGCAGGAAAAGATGTTCCTAAACATGGCAGAGAAAAGGAGAATTAAAATACAAAAGAAGGCTAATGACGAAAGTCAGAAAAAGCCAAAGTGGGCAGAGAACATGGAAGGCACCTCAACTGGTGGGGCGGGTCCTGCTCTGTTGCTGAAAAGAAAGGCAAGCTATGTCTTCACCGCGAGAAGACTAGCTATTATAATAACATTTTCATTGGTTCCAGTGAATGCGAACATAATTACAAGGTAATTGGAGGTTGGGGTTTCAAAAATGGGTCAGAGCCTGTGTTTCCTGGAATTTATTATATTTGTGGGGACAAGGCTTATTTCAAATTGCCGGATCACTGGTATGGAAGTTGCTACTTTGGCATTGTCTTCCCGAAAATATACCATGTGAGTGGAGTTGCTGGAAGCAGTGAAAATACTAATGGCTTAGTGCGTAGTAAAAGAGAAAGTATAGGTGAAATTATGGGTAGTATTTTCAGTGCACTGATACCTGGAGTGGGAGTAGTTCTGAATACTCATAGAATTTGTAAATTGTCCACTATAGTGGATGTATTGTCTACTGAGACAGCTCATGGATTTCTGCTGGTCAACACCGAAATGGTTGCGATCAGATCAATGGTTTTGCAGAATCGACTTGCTCTTGATACCTTATTAGCGAAAGAGGGCGGAGTCTGCCGGATGTTGAAGGCGCAACATTGTTGCACTTATATTCCGGACAAAAGTGTGCAGCTCAAAAGATATGTGAGAAACATTACTAATTTGGCAAAGGAACTCAGACCACTCGAGGTTGATAGTGCCTGGAAAAGACTGGTAGATGGTCTCTCAAATGTAGGTCATTGGTTCGCTAGTATAGGTAAAGGCTTATTGCTCAAAGTACTGATGCCAATTGGAATTATAGGTCTCATCCTATTTTTCATATTTGTCTGCTGCAAGTGTCGTAAACACACAAAGAAGTATGAAGTGAATGCAAGAGAAGTAAATACAAGAGGAGTGAAACGGAGTGTGGATGAGCTCGAATTAGAAGAGATGAATAATCAGATCTATAAAAAGGTGAAGAATTCTCACCCTACCAAAACTGAACGAGAAAAGCTGGAGCGATTGCTAGAAGAGATAGAACTGTATAAAGTGTGAAAGAAAAGTTGGCATCTGGTTCCATTTATTTTGTGATGATAGTAAATATCATCAAAGAGGGGATTGATGAAGCAAAGCTTCGCATATTTTGCGACCTTGCCGAAGTCATGAACCTCGTCTATGTGTAACAAGGTAATAAGTGTACGTCTTACTAACGTTTATATTAAGTTTGAATAAGGAATAAGAAGCTTGCCTATGTGTATTCCTAATGATTTTAATCCGTGTCCGTAAAATATGGCCCCCGCTTGTATTTAGTTACTGCGCATGCGTCAGCCACACTCACGTGTCCTGACGGGTCTGCAGAAGTGGAGGGAAATTTATGCGCATGCGTAATTCATAGCTTTGCCTACAACGTGGTACTGCTCGTGCCACTGCTCTTGTGTATGTATATATGTAGCTAACATTTAGACTGCATAAGTATATTTCTTAGTGATAAGTTGAAAGTACAAACCCTGTGATGTGTTTTCATAACGTTATTTCTATGTATTAATTTGTTCTCGCTTACTTTTCATGTACCGCGGGGAATGGGGGTCTGTCTGTACCGAGAGCCATCTTGGAGGTCCCTTCTGCGCATGATCGCCTTTCCAGGGACCTGACAACTTTGGCTGATGGAACTTAGCCAGCTGGCAGTGAGTCAAGTCAAGTCAGTCAAGTCATAAAATTTATATAGCGCACTACATACCCAGAGGGTTTCAAGGCGCTTAGGAAGGGGAGGGGGATTATTTGTCAAAAATCCACGTTTTAAGCTGCTTTCTGAACGCTAGGTGATTCTGGGTGAGGCGAAGGTAAGCGGGGAGTGAGTTCCATGTTTTGGCAGCCAGGTATGAGAAGGATCTGCCTCCCATGGTGGTCTTGTTGATGCGAGGTACAGTGGCGAAGGCTTGGTTGGAAGAGCGAAGTTGGCGGGAGGGGGTGTAGAAGGACAGTCGAGAGTTGAGGCAGTCTGGTCCTATGTCGTAGAGTGATTTGTGTGCGTGGGTAAGCAGTCGGAAAGTAATCCTCTTATTGACGGGTAGCCAGTGGAGGTCTTTAAGGTGACCAGAGATGTGTTCGTAGCGTGGGATGTCTAATATGAGCCTGGCTGAGGCGTTTTGGATTCGTTGTAGTTTCTTCTGGAGTTTAGTGGTGGTACCTGCGTAGAGGGTGTTTCCGTAGTCCAGTCGGCTCGTGACTAGAGCGTGGGTGACTGTTTTCCTTGTTTCGGTGGGGATCCAGCGAAATGTTTTTCTGAGCATGCGAAGAATGTTAAAGCAGGAAGAGGATACGGCGCTGACTTGTCTGTTCATTGAGAGTGAAGAATCTAGGATGACGCCAAGGTTCCGTGCGTGGTCTGTCGGGATGGGTGCCTTTCCGAGGGCTTCCGGCCACCAGGAGTCGTCCCATGCAGAGGGGGATTTACCTAAGATGAGGACTTCTGTTTTGTCTGAGTTCAGTTTCAGACGGCTTTGTTTCATCCATTCGGCGACTTCTTTCATTCCTTCGTGTAGGTTAGTCTTGGCGGTGCTGGGGTCATTGGTGAGAGAAAGGATCAGTTGAGTGTCATCCGCATAAGAGATGATGTTGAGGTTGTGTTGGCGTGCGATGGCCGCGAGGGGGCTCATGTATATGTTGAAGAGGGTGGGACTGAGTGAGGATCCTTGTGGTACGCCGCAGATGATTTCAGAGGCCTCGGATTTGAATGGTGGGAGGCGGATTCTCTGGGTTCTTCCGGTGAGGAACGAGGTGATCCATTCCATTGCCTTTCCTTGGATTCCGATGTTTCTGAGGCGTTGTAAGAGGGTGTTATGACAGACTGTGTCGAATGCTGCAGAGAGGTCGAGGAGGATGAGGGCGACTGTGTCTCCATTGTCCAGTAGACTTCGAATGTCGTCTGTTGCTGCGATGAGGGCGGTCTCAGTGCTGTGTTTTGCTCGGAAGCCGGACTGTGAGGAGTCGAGGGATTTGTTGGTTTCGAGGAATGCGGCGAGCTGGTTGTTGACAGCTTTCTCGATGACTTTGGCCGGGAATGGAAGAAGCGAGATGGGGCGGTAGTTTTTGAGTTCGGTGGGGTCCGCTGTTGGTTTTTTCAGAAGGGCGGTGAGTTCAGCGTGTTTCCAGTCTTCTGGGAAGGTAGCGGAGTTGAAGGAGCAGTTGATGACGTCTCGGAGGTGCGGAGCTATGACGGAGTCTGCTTTGTTGAAGATGTGGTGAGGGCATGGGTCTGTGGGGGACCCAGAGTGGATGGAATTCATCAGGCGGATGGTGTCCTCAGTGGAGATTGGGTTCCAGGCGTTAAGGGTGTTAACGGGGGGAAGATGGTCAGCTGATGGTAGGGTGGGTTGGCTTCCGGGTTGGATGTCAAAGCTGTTGTGGATGTCAGCAATCTTGTTGTGGAAAAAAGAGGCTAGGGAGTCGCAGAGGGTTTGAGAGGGGGTGACGTCGTTGGAGTTGGCCGAGGGGTTGGAAAATTCCTTGACGATGTTGAAAAGTTCCTTGCTGTTGTGGGCGTTGTTGTCAAGTCGATCCTTGAATGCTGTTTTCTTGGCTTTTCGGATCAGTTGGTGGTGAGTACGGATGGCGCTTTTGAAGGCGTCCTTGTTGCTGGTGGATGGGTCTTTTTTCCAGGCCTTTTCAAGGGAGCGGCACAGTTTCTTGGACTTCTTGAGGTCATCGTTGAACCATGAGGCCTTCTTGATGCCAAGTTTGTGTTGACGTTTTTTCAGTGGTGCTAAGGTGTCGGCGGTGTTGGATAACCAAAGGGTGAGGTTGGAGGCGGCTTCGTTGGCGTTAGAAGAGGGGGCTGGGGAGGTATGAAGGAGCGATGTGGAGATCTGCTCCGTGGTGATTTTGTTCCAGTTTCTTTGTAGAGTTGGTTGGAGGTGGATGATGGGTTTCGGCTTGTTGTAGGTGAAGTGAACGCAGCTGTGGTCAGTCCAGAGGAGATCTGTAGTGTGGCTGAAGGAGACATGATTGCTGGAGGTGAAGATGGGGTCGAGTGTGTGACCTGCGATGTGGGTGGGGGAAGTGACCAGTTGTTTAAGTCCGAGGTTGGCTAGGTTGTCCAAGAGGGCGGCGGTGTTGCGGTCGTTGATCTTTTCAAGGTGGAAGTTGAGGTCTCCCAGAAGGATGTAGTCTTTGGAGGGGAGCGCGTGTGGGGTGATGAAGTCCGTGATGTCTTCACTGAATTTTGCGCGGGGTCCTGGTGGTCTGTAGAGGAGGGTGCCTCTGAGTGTGGTCTTGGGGTCGATGTGGATCTGGAAGTGAAGGTGTTCGGAGTTAGCGAGGTTGGCGTCAGAGCTGGTTGAGATGCGGATTGATTTCTTATGGACGATAGCGATTCCACCTCCTGTATGGTCGGTGCGGTCCTTGCGTGTGATCTTATAGTCGTCAGGGATAGCGATGGCGATGTCAGGGGCGGAGGAAGCGTTCATCCATGTTTCCGTTAGGAAGGCGACGTCAGGAGAGATGGTGTCTAGTAGGTTCCAAAGGTCAATGGCGTGCCTGTGGACCGAGCGGGTGTTGAGAAGGATGCATTCTAGGTGGTTGGGGTGGGGAATCTGTGTTTTGGTCGTAGCGGAGATGTTGTCGGTGCCGTTATATTTGCAGGAGAGGCAGGAGAACGGTCCATGGGTGCGTCCAGGAGCGGCTTGGACGCAGTTGGGGGCGCGACCGGGGTTAAGGGCTAGGAGGGTGGCGGCATCGTAGGTAGTGCGGGAGGGCTGGGCAGCGCGAGGGGCAGGGGGTCTGGCGCTAGGCGCGGTCCAGGCGCGGACGGGCGTAGACGGGCTTACCTTTGGCGCACCTTCGGCGTGGCCGAAGCGCGTGGACGCTGCGCGTGGGACCATTGGCCATAAATGGATGGTGGAGGGGGCGGAGCGTGGGAGGGTCAGCAGCTGGGAGGCGGTGGCGGGAGGAGGGGCGGCGGCAACAACAACAACAACGCAAAATGGAGGGTCAAAGGCGAGAGCCTTACACGCAGTACCAGCTGAATAAAGTTTAAATGCAAAGTAACTGCCTCAGCGACGTCGCGTTACAAATTAAATAAGAGCGACAGTGCGGCGCTGATTAAATGAGTCAGATACACAGAGCAGCACAATTAATTAAATAGTTAAGTTAATCTCAGCAGTGCAGCGCTATGAAGCGATCGTGTAGCGCTGTACAATGAAAGGTTATCTGAGACAATGCAGCGCTAGGAGATGAAACGATACCAGGCTGGAGCGTGGGGGAGCAACCGTGCTGAAGGAGGGTCCAGGCGGTCACAGTGGTCTCGGGAGCGAGGAAGGGTTCTAATCGTGGGTGGGAGGGTCAGCAGCTGGGAGGCGGTGGCGGGAGGAGGGGCGGCGGCAACAACAACAACAACGCAAAATGGAGGGTCAAAGGCGAGAGCCTTACACGCAGTAGCAGCTGAATAAAGTTTAAATGCAAAGTAACTGCCTCAGCGACGTCGCGTTACAAATTAAATAAGAGCGACAGTGCGGCGCTGATTAAATGAGTCAGATACACAGAGCAGCACAATTAATTAAATAGTTAAGTTAATCTCAGCAGTGCAGCGCTATGAAGCGATCGTGTAGCGCTGTACAATGAAAGGTTATCTGAGACAATGCAGCGCTAGGAGATGAAACGATACCAGGCTGGAGCGTGGGGGAGCAACCGTGCTGAAGGAGGGTCCAGGCAGTGATGGGCAAGATGCTCCTGAGAACTGACCTGAAAACCCAGGAAAGCGGAGCCAGTTGTCCTAGCTCGGCAACAATGTTAATTGTCACTCGTATTTCTGCACAGTTTCTCATGGGAACCCCAATCTCGCTAGGCGGTACCCAAATATGTAAATGTAGTATCCAAATAGACTGTTATGATTGGTGTGTTACCCAAATCCTACCTTAGGACCAATCGAAATTGGGGATTCTGAAACTTTGCAACATTTGGGGGGTGGTACACTGACCCAAAAGAGTATATCTACCCTGGGTTCACCTAGGGAATTTGTCCGACTTGTCTGGTTTAGCTGACCTGTCACTGACCCATCGTACTCAATAGGTGACTGAAGATACAGAGCGCTGCGGAGCACTCTGTCCGAAATTGACCATAGACTAAGGTTCTACCGAACCTTAAAGTGCTGGCGAAGCACTTTGCTGGGAGTTCGCTGACCCATTTGGGGTCTTGATCGATAGCTGCAGAGAGGGTGGAGCGCAGGCGTTGCTTCCAAACTGCGGGTGCGGTCCTGTCCTGAGCGGTCCTGTCCTGAGGGTTTGCTGTCCTGTCCTGAGGTCCTGTCCTGATTCCTAATCTGAGGGTATCCTGTCCTGTCCGGGTGTCCATTCTGCACCTGCTGTCCTTTGAGGGGTATCCTTCCTTGAGGGTTTCCTGTCCTTAACTGACCCGTGGCCAGGGTTTGGTTTCCACACCAGTCTAGGTAAATACTGGCTCTAAGTTCTTTAAAACTTGCACCTTTCTATATTTCTGTCTTTTTGCTTTAATAAAAAGACATCTTGCACATGTTGATTTTTCCATGCTTTTGCCGCAAACTATTTGAAACGTAAAGTCATTTGCATAATTTTTCTTGATATGTTCCCATGTTACCCTACCTTTTAGAAATCATATTTTGCATTGCAATTTGTCATTTTCTGATATGGTCTAGAACGGCCTTATTTAGATTTTCTAAAGAATTCTTGCCTTGAATGCATAGCATATTTCCTTTGCATCTCATTATTGCATTTAATGATTACCCTGACTTTATTTCTCTATAGTTATATACTTTTCATTATCTTGGTCATTGATTGCCTTATTCTTGTAAGTCTGATGCTTGATGATAACGAACTTTAGATAAACATTTTAAAACTTCCAGTTGTCCGTGGTCATTTACAACAGTATTGAATGTCATTTTGAAATTGTATTTGCTGCCTTTCCTTTTACAGCTAGGCCCCTGATCCATTGAAGTCATAGGTACCCGTGTCGGTGGATGGTAAGTCGGGTACACTAAGTAATAACAGTAGGGAACACACACAATTGGTAGCAGCCCGTGAAGTCGCCTGGTCAATGAATAGTGTGAATTGAAAGTATATGGGCCCTGAAGCCGGAAACGGCGAAATCATTGGCTGGGTGACCTCGCGCGCTCTATCAGTACTTAGGTTGGATGGTGAAGGATAAAAGATTTAAAGGTTATGGTCGTGAGCAGATATAAACATTCAATGTCTATGGTGGGTTGATTTTTTACAGGTGTAAGGCCCTGATTATGAGTCTGGTGGCCCGAGGACTGCCAGCCTTGCGGGGACACGGTGGTCCACCAACCACTGCGCCGGCGGTCTCACTGCCCTATTAGGACTTGGCTGGCGGACCGCCATTGCACCGCCACAACTGCCAGGGAACCACGTTCAGTGGAGGTCCAATGGAGGTCTCGTGGTGGTCTGAGGGCTGCAATATGCTTGGTGGTGCCTAGAGGCACCACCAAGCGTATTACAACTTTCCTCACTGCCAGCGGTGTCATGTCGGATCTTCCTCCATCTAACTGCTGGCAGTGAGGAATGAAAGGTGACCGCTCAGCCCTCCACAGGGCTTGGTCGCTCCACTCACTGCTGCGGCTCCTGCCTGCCTTTGCCGCCTCCTGCCTGCAGATTCCTTCGCTCGCTGCCCACTGCTCCTGGGAATTTCCCGTTGCTCCTGGGAATTTCCCGCTGCCCGCTGCTTCTTGGAATTTCCCGCCGCTGCCTCCCTGCGGCCCCGCCCCCCTTTGATTCCATTCGCCGCCCCGCTCCCGCCACCCAGCTGCTCCTCCCTCCCGGCTCCTTACTTATGATGCGCCCAGAGCGACCGCGCAGCGGACGCGTGCAGCGGGAGCGCCGATTGAGCGCCGAAGGTGTGCCAAAGGTAAGCCCGTCTGCGCCCGTCCGCGCCACCCCGAGACGCACCCACGGACCCTTCACCTGCTGCACCTGCAAGTTCACCTGCCTCCGAACCTGCCCCGCACCCGCCAAGACAAACACCAGCAGCAACCACCTCAAGTGCATCCTGATCAACACCCGCTCCGTCCACAGACACGCCGTGGAACTCTGGAACCTCCTCGACGCTACATCACCGGACGTCGCCTTCCTCACGGAAACCTGGATGAACGCCTCCTCTGCACCCGACATCGCCATTGCCATCCCGGACGGGTACAAGATCATCAGGAGGGACCGCATCAACCAGACCGGAGGTGGCATCGCCATCGTCCACAGGAACACCATCCGCATCACGACCGACGCCAACGACTCCTTCGCCGCAGCTGAACATCTCCACTTCCAGATTCACACCGACCCTAAGACGACCCTCAGAGGCACCCTCGTCTACAGAACCCCGGGACCACGCACACAATTCAGCGAAGACATCACAGACTTCATCAGCCCGCACGCCCTCCCCTCCACTGACTACATCCTCCTCGGGGACCTCAACTTCCACTTGGAGAACAACAAGGACCGCAACACCACCGCCCTGCTGGAAAACCTCGCCAACCTCGGACTCAAGCAACTGGTCAACACCCCCACCCACTACGCCGGCCACACGCTTGATCCCGTCTTCTCTTCCAGCAAGTACATCACCTTCAGCCACGCCACCGGACTCCACTGGACCGACCACAGCTGCGTCCACTTCAGCTTCAAAAGATCCACGACTCACCACCACCCGCAACAGGTACCTCACAGGAATTGGAGCAAGATCACCGCAGACCAGCTCACCACCTCCCTCAGCCAGAGCCCACCCGCCAACACAACGGACCCCAACAAAGCAGCCCGCAACTTCACACAGTGGCTGACCGCCTGCGCCGACGACCTCGCGCCACTAAAGAACCCTCCCAGCAGACCCAGAAGCAAGAAGGCATCCCGGTTCACCGACGAGCTCAAGGACTCCAAGAAGATCTGCCGCACCCTCGAGAAAGCCTGGCTCCTCGACCGGACCACCGACAACATGACCGCCCTCAAACACGCTACCCGCAAGCACCACCAGCTCATCCGCACCACCAAGAAGAAATCCCTGAAGGAACGACTGGACAACAACACCCACGACAGCAAAGAGCTCTTCACTATCGTCAAGGAGTTCTCCAACCCCAGCACCGGCAATAACGACATCACTCCGTCACAAGACCTCTGCGACTCCCTCACCTCGTTCTTCCACCGCAAGATCGCCGACATCCACAACAGCTTCGGCGCCCCACCCACGCACTCAACCGTCGAACCAACGCCCCCCCCGCCACCCTTCGCACCTGGACCACGGTGACCACTGAAGACACAGCCCGCACGATGAACACCATCCACTCCGGATCACCGACCGACCCCTGCCCACACCACGTCTTCAACAAGGCCGACTCCACCATCGCACCCCAACTCCGGGACATCATCAATGCCTCCTTCAACACTGCCACCTTCCCGGAGAGCTGGAAGCACGCCGAGATCAGCGCCCTCCTGAAGAAACCTACAGCGGACCCCACCGATCTCAAAAACCTCCGCACTATCTCGCTCCTCCCTTTTCCTGCTAAAGTCATCGAGAAGATCGTCAACAGACAGCTGACCGCCTTCCTCGAGACGAACGGATCCCTCGACCCCTCGCAGTCCGGCTTCAGATCCAACCACAGCACCGAGACCGCCCTCATCGCAGCCACCGACGACATCCGGACCCTGCTCGACAAGGGGGAAACAGTGGCCCTCATCCTCCTGGACCTCTCCGCTGCGTTCGACACGGTCTGCCACCGCACCCTAGTCCAGCGCCTCAGCAACATCGGTATCCAAGAGAAGGGACTAGAGTGGATCATCTCGTTCCTCGCCGGAAGAACACAAAGAGTCCGCCTCCCCCCGTTTCGCTCCGATGCCACCGAAGTCATCTGCGGCGTCCCGCAAGGATCTTCACTCAGCCTCACCCTCTTCAACATCTACATGAAACCTCTCGCAGCCATCGCACGCCAGCACAACCTCAACATCATCTCTTACGCCGACGACACCCAGCAGATCCTCTCCCTCACCAGAGACCCCGACACTGCCAGAACCTGCCTACACGAAGGGATGAAAGACGTCGCCGAGTGGATGAAGGACAGCCGCCTGAAACTGAACTCGGACAAGACGGAAGTCCTAATCCTGGGATCTTCGCCCTCCGCCTGGGACGACTCCTGGTGGCCCCCAGCCCTGGGCACCGCACCCAAGCCAACCGACCATGCACGCAACCTGGGCTTCATCCTGGACCCCTCCCTCTCGATGACCAGACAAGTCAACGCCGTCTCCTCATCGTGCTTCAACACCCTGCGTATGCTTCGCAAGATCTTCTGCTGGATCCCGACCGAGACCAGGAAGACTGTCACCCAGGCACTCGTCACCAGCCGACTGGACTACGGAAACGCCCTCTATGCTGGAACCACAGCTAAGCTACAGAAAAGACTCCAGCGCATCCAGAACGCCTCCGCCCGACTCATCCTGGATGTCCCCCGACGCAGCCACATCTCCAGCCACCTGAGGAACCTGCACTGGCTCCACGTCGACAAGAGGATCACGTTCTGGCTCCTCACCCACGCACACAAGTCTCTCCACGACCTGGGCCCCAAGTACCTCAATGACCGCCTGACCTTCTACACGCCCACCCGCCAGCTACGGTCCACCAGCCTCGCCCTCGCAGCCGTACCACGCATCCGAAGAGCCACCGCCGGAGGAAGATCCTTCTCTTACCTGGCTGCCAAGACTTGGAACTCTCTCCCCATCCACCTTCGGCTGACCCAGGACCATCTCGCCTTTAGGAGACAACTCAAGACCTGGCTGTTCGAGCAGTAGCATACCCCTCCCCCCAAGCGCCTTGAGACCCTCCCGGGTGAGTAGTGCGCTATACAAATGGCATGATTGATTGATTGATTGAAAGGGGTCCCTGGAGGGCCCCCTCTTGCCCCTGTGCATGGGGGTGCATGCAGGGGGGCACTTGGTGTGCCCCTCTGTAGATTTGCACCCCCTGTTCCTGAACAGGAAGGAATGCACAATATGGCGCATTCCTTCCCGTTCCTCCTGTTCGTCCTGTGGCAGTGCTGTTTAAGACTAACAATGAGCTTTTAAACACCCCCCCAATCTGGACCGTCACGCCGCCGCCCGCATGCCCACAAACTGACTTGTAATATAACGGGTGGAGGTAAGTTTCAGAAGTCCTGGAGCAGGGCAGTGGCATGCCGCCCGCTCCAGGTCCGCCGAAACTTGAAATGAGGCCCTAAGTCTAGAATATTCCATAGCAATATAAAGGAGGTGGCATTAAGGTGTCATTATGTATGATATTGTCAGCACTCCTAACATAACAAACACAGACCCACCATGTGTGATACAAAATGTAATTATAGTTTGTCTACAGTGAAATGACAGACAGATAAATAGATAGAAAGACAAACAGACAGATAGTTAGATAGATAGATAGATAGATAGATAGATAGATAGATAGATAGATAGATAGATAGATAGATAGATAGATAGATAGATAGATAGATAACATTAAAATATTACCTGTGGTGTAATGTCCCATGCACTGTAATGACTTCGGATGTAATATGCTTACAACTGACCTGCAGTGTAGTGACTCCCAGTGTTGTCGCCGTGAAGAAGTAACTCCTGATGTAATCCCCTCGGTGTAGAAGGGGTTCACCCTGCCTGTGTAGGCAAGAAGGACTGTTTGTCACAAGTCACATTATATGACAATTCAGAGTCCCTGGTTCAGGTCTTTCCAATGCAATGTCATCACGAGATGAGGACAGAGTTTAAGAATAAAATGCATACCCTGAATATACAAGATACATGGCAGGTAATACATCCGTGTTGAAATTGGCAATGTATATACACATAAGCGGCGTTCATTTGTGTTCACTGTACCCCTTGTTGTAAGCAGAACGGTTATCGCTAAAACACTGACTGTGTTATCCCGCTAGCATAGACCCATGCACACACGTACGCGACCGCCATTTTAGGTACCATGGTCTCCCTGTTCACGATCGCCCGTCAGCACTCTTCCCTGACCCTGCAAGCTTCCCCCCATGCACCCTGACTGCCCCCGCTCTCACATGCACAAGTCATGAGCCCTCCCCTCCCGCATGACTCTGTCTCTGAGAATCGCACCCCGCGCCTGACCAAACCCCTCCTGTCCCTCCATGAATACCTCTCCTTTGATGACCTCTTCCTCTGAACCTAATTGTCTACATGGACCGCTGGTCATCCCTTAGCCTGAGGATACAGTTCATTGCCCACTACTGTATGCACTCGCCTCTCTTGAAAAGAGCCACTATTGATCATGACCACCCCACCCCCTGAGATTCGATCAGGAGCACACATTCCAACGGAATCAACAGCACACTCAGCTGCATGACAGCCCCCTCCTATTGTATGGAGGATAAGGGCCCCTACTGTAGCCACGTGTTGGAATATCTTCGTACTTTACAATGTCTTGATTGTAATGAAGGATGTGTGTGTGCCATAAACCTGTGTATAAAACACGAAGCCTCAGAGAAACTTGTTAGAGCACCTCCCGAAGACACTATGCGAGTGTCCCAAATGACATGCTCTCCTCATGAGTAATAAACTCTGTTCTTGTTTTCCTACTTCCAGTGCCCGTCTCTTCATTTGGTAATTATTCAAGATGGAAACGAAGAGTCGCCCTGCACCAGCAGCCTGGGCATCGGGTGCGATCGGGGCAGACTTTTCTACAATTGGCGTCCCAACGCGGGGTCCATCAGCGACATAAGGTCCGGTAAGAGAGGTCCAGACGATGGGGTGAACATCTAAATAATTGGAGTATACCTGCCTTGAGAGGGCCCTCGTCCGGCTGCCGATTGAATGAACTTCACCGATTCCGAACGGACCTCTCTCAAGTGACCTATTGTCCTGACTGGAATCCCACAGGACTGCTGCGGTAAAAACATGGAGAAAGAGAACGATCGGGCGCTGGAAAAAGGAAGGCGAAGAACTGTCCACATGGTCCGGTCCGGGTAAGGTCGTGACACACGACGAATTGCGAAATTGATTGATTGATTGTTTGAAAATACTAGTATTACTTATTGATTGTTTCTGAGAGATTCTCTATTTGCAAACAAGCACAGAGTCGCCATACTCTGTTTAGTCTTTGCAGATAGTGAAGGATAGGTAATGCAGACTTTTGTCCCCATTGTAATCCGTCATACCTATTTTTCTCCCCATTGATTGATTGATTGAATCGAGCATTGAATTGTTCGAAGTTGGTTCTCTTAAGGATCTTCTCTGCCTGCAAACGGGGAAGAATAGGAATATTCTCCCTCCCTTTGCCGGTAGTGAAGGGTAGGTAACGCAAGCCTTTAACACGTCGTACCTATTTCATTCCTCATTGATTGATTGATTGACCGAACATTGACTGTTTGGAATTGGTTCTTTTTGGAGGTATTCTCTATTTTGCAAACAAGCACAGAGTCGCCATACTCTAGTCTTTGCAAGTAGTGAAGGGTAGGTAATGCGGACCTTTGTCCCCCGTTGTAATCTGTCATGCCTATCTACTCCCCACTGATTGATACGCCAGTCTCACCCGGACCATTTACTAGAGGAAGGTCATCTGGCCCGACCAGAGAGCACCCCTAGTGAAAAGGACATATACAATAATAACGAAGTGATCACTATATCCTGTTAACAGAAACTTTAGCATGAAATAACCTGGAAAGAAAGGAATAGGAAAACGAAAATCAGTAGGCCACTGATGAACTTTTTATTAAATAACGAACAAGGAAACGATAACAATACTTAATGATAAAACCTATGAGTGTCCTAGAAACAAGAAACGTTAGAAAAAAGTCCGTAATAAGAAACCTGAAAACAGTAAGAGAAACCAAGCGTGACATTGCAACGGTCACAAGGCAACGAGGCTTCATTGCCCCTCACTGCCCCAAACATGTCTGTCCCACCGCCTGCCACGCCCAAATAACGGCAACTTGGGAAAGATACAAGTCAGCAGACATCCGCCCCCATTCTGGAAACTTCCAAAGTGCAACAGGTTTACGGCTACGCCCAGCCGGAAACAACACATATAGGGCGGGTCCTGCTGCCAACAGTCGGCCGGAGATCATCACGTAGGGTGTAGCCGGAGGAGAGGCTGAGGCCGAAGGGACCCGGCCAAGGGGACTGCTACGACAACCCTGGAGAGTTGCAGGGGGGGGAATGTCTATGTCCTCGACCCTCCCCTCTCTCTCCCAGTCTGGACCAGCATCCATGGAGGGCCTGGGAGTGGAGAGGCCACTCAGGCGCCACTTCTTTCTTTTTTCTTCCGTAATGGCAGCGACAACACTGGGGGGGGGATGTCTTGCACATGCCTCCGACCCCCCCCCTCGTCCTCATCGCCTGGTCCGGCCATAACAAATGTCAAGCGAGACGCCGTGGGGTGCACTGGGAGGGAGAGACGGTGCGAACAAGCCTCTCCCGCCTTCCCAGGTCGAGGCTTCCCAGCTGCACCCTCAGCGCTCCAGGCGCCCGGAAAAGGGTTCTTCCACTGTGGCGATGCTGCAACGCCTCGCCCGGCAGGGTGGAGCCCGTCCGCTCATTTGACCCCGCGATCGCCGGTAGCTGCCGAACTCTCAAAATGGCGATCGACCTGGCAAGAGCGGGCCCAGCACGAAGGAATGGCCCGGTCACTTGTTGACTCCACCATCATAGTTCTCCACAACCTTGAAGATTCTAGAGGAGCCGCGGGAGTCCCCGACTCCCACAGATACCCCCGATGGGGAATGACTGCCATGATTGCCCTCGGAACGATGGAAATGTAGCCGCAGGACGTCGGCGCTCCCATGCTGTCGCCAGCCTCAGTTTGAATGACTAGAATCCTGCAGACTACAGTTCGGATCAGTTCCGGTGAAAGCACAGTATGACCCGGTAGGAACATTGTTGCCTCCCTCCCCTTTTTGATTGATGGTTCAGACCACCGATCCTTTCTTTGGCCCTTTAACGGAAGTTTTGGACTGCCGAAAGAAGCTCTGGGCCAACCATGAGTTAGTAGAGATTTAGACTATGCCTGGTTCTGCCTGACCGCACCCAAAATGGCGCCGATGCAAATGAAACTTTCAACTCCTTGTTGTACCCCGATTGTTCAGCCCTGGTGTCATGAGATATGTACGCAGATTTTTAACCACATGGATTGATATAGGATGTGTACTGATTATATGTTCGGACAATTAATTGATTCAGGATGTGTACTGTCAGTTCGGGAAATGAATTGATATGGGATGGGTACTGGTTATATGTTCGGACAATGAATTGATATTGGGTGGGTACTGATTATGTGTTCAGATGGTAAATTGACATCAGATGGGTATTAATTGAACATTCGGACAATGAATTGTTGTTAAGTTTGGCGCATCGCGATTATTGAAAGTTGGAAGCCCAACACTCATGACACTCGCTCACACTGAAGTCTCGACATGATTTTATTGCACTTTTCGCACTTTTTTATGAAATAAACGACCACCGACTCCACTAAAGTTTTTACTAATAAAGTATCCCCACATCTACAGTTCCAGCCTGCTCCGTGGCCGGCCCACGGGGTTGTAGGCCCATATTTATGCACTGACATTCTTATTAAAGATTTTTCTGGAAAAAGCAAACGTAGTTGTCACGTGTGAATTAGTAAGTTTCGAATAAATGACCACTGTTTAAGGATTAAAAAGTATAGTACGCAGAGATACTGCAAAAATGAATGGTACAGGTTTTTGTTGTATGTACTTTGCACATCTTTGTACGGCCTAAAGCAACCACTAAAAGACCCTGGAATTCAGTCTATACTTTATATGCTACCTGTATCAGAAAAATTGTGCTAAAATGCCCCTAAGTCGCTCCAAAGGAGTGCCATCTGGCCTCCCTACATACGATCCGTAATACCACACTTGGGTGACCTATGCTATCCACCGGCTTCCGATAATCATCTCTCGCACACTAAAAGGTTCATCTGGGCTTAAATGCCGAATTGGCAAGAACTGCGTTCCGGGGAGATAGACCGCGTATGTAGTAAGTAAAAGCCTTTTCGGGTTTATGCGCGCTGATGTGTTCTTAAATGCTGCCCCCGCCCCCCTTCTTTTTCCCTCTTTTCTGCAGGTCACTTTGGAACATCGGTTAAAAATACGAAAAAAGAAAATGGTGATCTAACGGACGAAGAGACGGGAAAAAGGTGTTCGACTATGGTGCCCACGCACTCCGAATAATACAACCTAAACTAATGTGCACACATGATTAAACCCTCCACACCTAACTAAATAGGGAAAGTATAAGGAAAATTCCGAGGTAAGGTTTACACAAGTACCCTCCGCCGGGAGGACTAGGAATATTGCCAATATTTAAAATCTACTACCTCCTTTTTCGCATCCTCATAGACATGTAACTAAAAGCTGCCCCATTGTTCTCCAATTGACACCAACTGTTGTCTCAGCCTAGAAACGCACTTGCTAAAAATGACTCGAATAAACCACCGTGAGCATTAGCCCGACCAGGTCAGTTCATGACCAATTGCCAACGGCGTAAGTGTGTACAATCAAAGCCACCAGTAAAAGGCAGCCAACGAATAAAAGAGAAGAAAGGGGTAAAAAGAGCTTAGGATGATAAGGATGCGCAGCATACAGAAAAGGATAATTTTGGCCAATAACTGTTTATGTTTTGTCTTGGATCTTTGTATGTAATACCTGTACTGTCTCCCCCGTCTGAGTTTGTGTGTACGTGATGTATGGATCTACGTCGCCCCTCCGCTTGTGTTTACGCATTACTTAACCCCTGCTGTTCTATGTTGTGTGCGCACTGAATGGACCATTATTGTACACGTCTCTCTCTCTCTCTCTTTCTCTCTCTTTCTCTCCACGACGTACGTGTACCGAATGGTTCATTTAGAGTGCGAGCTTCTCTCTCTCTCTCCCCCTCTCTCTCTCTCTCTCTCTCTCCCTCTCTCTCTCTCTCTCTCTCCCTCTCCCTCTCCCTCTCCCTCTCCCTCTCCCTCTCTCTCTCTCTCTCTCTCTCTCTCTCTCTCTCTCTCTCTCTGAAGGTCCCCCTGTTCCCTCCTCCCTTATGCAAGAACGTTGTGCCCCACCGGCACAAACCTAATTTGGACTCCTCGAACACAAAGGTGTTCAGCAAAATTGACCAAAACCAAAGCGATTGTGACTTGCCATATTACTACCTCTCCTTTCTGCAAAACGATAGAACCCGAGTTGGTAATGAAGGAAAGGATGGGTAAGACGACGGATGTCCCCTAATCTGGCCTTCTATGGGGGGACTATAACGTCAATGGCCTTCTGTTTCTCAGTTCGCTAAAAATGCAATTCCCAATGCACAAATTACTTCGCTCCTCTACCCTTGAGTACGAATGTCCAGAGTACCCCACTTCTCCCGATCGGCCCCAGTTCCCTGTCCAAAGCATCCCCGTTTCCCCCGATTAACCCACCTTGATTAACGTTCACTCCCCAAGAAGAGCATGTTTTACGTCCACCCCCTCCCCCTTCTTCATGACGATAACGCCCGACTTACAAGAGTTAGCCGACCCCGAAGGGAGATGTAAGCTTGGGTTAAAGGGAAGGGCGAGTCTCTACATAAGGACTCGATTTTGAGTTTGATATAATACACTGTGTATAAAGGTCCAATTTCTCTCCACGTACGTCACGAATGAGCGCCGAACAGGGTTATGAATTCCATAGCAATGCACTCCTACAGACTCCATAAATGACGACTTCTGACTGTGACCAATGAACTTATCCCCCACCTACATAGGATTGGGGACGGAATTGAGATGTATAAATGTCTTCTCCTGCCAGTTTTTCTAAAACTTGTTTTCTACTCATTTAAAGATATAATAACCGGAGGAGAGGAGCTGGACGTGACGCACAGCCTGGCCACAGATCATGAAGCACATGTGACCGCAACCAAAGGTGGAGCCGCAGAGCAACGAGACACGGGACGAGGCACAACTCTCAAACTCGGCAGATGAAAGAATGAAGGGCTACCTTGAAGCCCTCGACTTGCTGACCCACTCGTGCCTGAAGTCCCCGTCCCCTTTTTGAGTCCGACTGATGGGCCTGCCTGCTCATTGTCCTTTGCTCCCTTGGTCTCTTGGTGTGTTCGAAGATCTGGCCCCACTCCGCCCTCTCTTCCCTCGATTATTCAACAAACTCTTTCATATAAACTTTGACTATGGACTGGGATTTTGCCACAGAAAAAGAAAGACACGCAGGTGCCCAGCATAAGGCACCCCTAAGAAGATCAGTTAGGAAACAGGACTGTGATCTAACAGCAGAGGACTGATCGCACCCTGCAACGCGTAAGGATGATTCCGAGCTGGACTTATAGCTCCACCGCCGGTGCTCAAAAGCGCCAACGAAAGAAAACGGACTACCAGAGTCTACCAGTGGTGGCTCGTCGTTGAAAAAGACATTTTCACTAAGACCCCCCCCTTTCCTGAACTTTCTCCCTCAATTCTTGTTGCTTTCAAAAAATGTTTTCGGTCACTTAAGTCCAAAGGTCTCATATAGCACTTTTTACTATATGTTGATGTCATTGAAAAGAAAGTCAGAACTTGAAGTCTATAATATGTCGGAACGTTTTTCCTGATTGCCCTCGACTACGTGTTATGCCGATCTCTAGATTTGTATGAATAACGCAGCAAATGTAAATTCACATGTACCGTATTCCGCCAATTGTATCGACTGCATATGGCTACACGCAATTTGCTAGCATTTGACGAACGTTATTTAATTGGCCACACATGACTATATGTACACTCCTTCAGTTGGGGTAAACACAAATGTACTAGCTATGTTTAAAAGCGGCGACTGTTGAAATTGGCAATGTATATACACATAAGCGGCGTTCATTTGTGTTCACTGTACCCCTTGTTGTAAGCAGAACGGTTATCGCTAAAACACTGACTGTGTTATCCCGCTAGCATAGACCCATGCACACACGTACGCGACCGCCATTTTAGGTACCATGGTCTCCCTGTTCACGATCGCCCGTCAGCACTCTTCCCTGACCCTGCAAGCTTCCCCCCATGCACCCTGACTGCCCCCGCTCTCACATGCACAAGTCATGAGCCCTCCCCTCCCGCATGACTCTGTCTCTGAGAATCGCACCCCGCGCCTGACCAAACCCCTCCTGTCCCTCCATGAATACCTCTCCTTTGATGACCTCTTCCTCTGAACCTAATTGTCTACATGGACCGCTGGTCATCCCTTAGCCTGAGGATACAGTTCATTGCCCACTACTGTATGCACTCGCCTCTCTTGAAAAGAGCCACTATTGATCATGACCACCCCACCCCCTGAGATTCGATCAGGAGCACACATTCCAACGGAATCAACAGCACACTCAGCTGCATGACAGCCCCCTCCTATTGTATGGAGGATAAGGGCCCCTACTGTAGCCACGTGTTGGAATATCTTCGTACTTTACAATGTCTTGATTGTAATGAAGGATGTGTGTGTGCCATAAACCTGTGTATAAAAGACGAAGCCTCAGAGAAACTTGTTAGAGCACCTCCCGAAGACACTATGCGAGTGTCCCAAATGACATGCTCTCCTCATGAGTAATAAACTCTGTTCTTGTTTTCCTACTTCCAGTGCCCGTCTCTTCATTTGGTAATTATTCAAGATGGAAACGAAGAGTCGCCCTGCACCAGCAGCCTGGGCATCGGGTGCGATCGGGGCAGACTTTTCTACATCCGGGTGAGTGACACTGGATTTTACTCAACTTTCATTTGCCAACATTCAAGAATAAAACTTTTTGTAATTTCTAACCCCCTTTTGGGTGATTTTAGCATCTGCCCATGGTTGTTGATTTGGAAGCTGGACTAGGACATCCAACAGAAGCTGAAGGATTCTCTTTTACAAGATTACAAATGTAAACATTATTTTCATAGGGGCATTTTCGATGTATGCGCATCAGGATGGAGTGGTTTGGTTCCTGTTATGCTATGAAATGGAATGGGTTAAATACCTCCCTCCAAGGAAAACCAGTAGCTTTTCTTCCCCCAGAAGTAGGCCTCACCTTTGGAATGTGCTAGGCTTATAAACACTTTAAATAGCTGGCAAAGCTGTGGGCCAACTATCAAAATCTTGACTTTACTAACGTTTTGACTGAGGGAAAAACTGAGAGTTACTGTTGGGTCAAAAAAGGGCAAGAAAACTACTAGCACAGAAAGTTCCCCCAAAATATTCCCCCAAAAAACTGTTTTTTCCTGCATTCATTCTGTTAGGCACACAGGTTATTATCAAAGTCCTTGCTCGCTTTTGCCACGACCTTTACTAAGGTAATGTAAACCTATCAGTCTTAGATATAGTTACATTTTTACTGGCCTGAACTTTCCCGTGCTCTGTGGAGGTGACTGAAAGGGACGCATTTAGAGCTCGGCTGAGTGATAGTAGCCTCGTTAAATCAGCAGGGGAGACCCGCCAAACCCGTGGGTCCTCTGCTTTACTTAAAGGTCTTATTTCTGCTTTATTTAAAAGGGGAGGGTGAGGAGGGGTTAGAGAGTGGGGGGGGGGGGGGGGGAGGGGGGGGAAGGGGCGGGCATGGAGGCTGCCGGTTTCTGACAGCGGACATGGGGGGGGGCGGTTCCCACTGCAGAAACTACGACTCTATAGCCAGTCCGCCACAGGGCTGCCAGGGCAATTCGTGGATGGCCCATACAGTTAGCAGTTTTGCAGCCAGCAAAAATGTAAATGAAGCCCAGAGTCAGCACTTACGATCTTTAAAATAGGGAAACTGACAGTACTGTTGGATTGATTCCCCAGGAACATTAATAACGCTTTTGTGAGTGAGCCGATATCATTACGAGGTCGGGAATAGTTTTGAAGGTCTAAGAAAACTGTACAGACCTTTCTCATCCCCCAAAGCTATGAATAACCATGATGACTGTAACATTTAGGCACATTATTTTTCCACTTAATATAGACATTAAAACTCTAACGTATGCAAACTATGCATAATGCAAATGAAAATATTCTGCCTCAGATTGTGCATTACACTCAAGTGGGGTTTGCCAAAGAGCGCCGTGTTCCCCGAATATTACACATTTGAGTGAGGATGTAATTAAAAGGGAACCTGACACGCCTTTTCCGCATTACATTGGCCCTCAGTGCAAAATCCCCAAATCACCCTGTCAAATGTAACTTGTCGCTGTTTAACAACTTTGACAGCTGAAAGCTAACCCCTTGGCAGTCACCATCTTTGTTCCTCCTATTTTTGAAAGGATTGTTTATTAAGATTGTGCATCTGTGAATGACATAAGCTCAGAGGTAACTGACAAGCCACGTCTTTCAATCCTAGGTTAAGCACTCATGATAAAAGTATAGCCTGCCCCCTTTACACACATCAGGAAGGGATCGAGCAGACCCTTCCAGCAGAGGCCTGAACTACAGCCCAAAGTCAGATAGTGAGATGGCAAGTGTTCACTATAGCCCTGTGCATCATGACAACACAGCATGATACTTGGCACAGACATGAGCTCCCACAACCCTCTCTAGTACAGAAAATCCAGGCAGATCCACAAGAGCACAAGGGAAAGGGTTTCTAGGAGCTGTCATGCAGCAGGTGGCCCAGACAGATGGTGTACAGATATGGTACATCATCATAACACAGGGGTTGTTATGAAGGGACCCAATATACTTTCGAGGACCTAATTCTGTGCATTCATCGTATACATGAACTGTTCACATGCTGCTATCCGTAGCATCGCAGACCACCAATCCTGGTGCGCCAATGCGCGGGGAATGGGGCAGGTCTGCAGCTGCAGATCTACTCGCCTTAGTATCCATATCTTGGCCGCCACCGCAGATGTAGCCACCACAGATGTGTTTGTGTGTAGCAAGCCCTGCAAGACTCACGGCGTCATGCAACAACGCCAACTGGAATGAATGGGGATATGGAAGGGGGCTGTGAAAGTCAGTGTGTCTCAGACATCAGACAAATATTTAGCCAGAGCAGTGCAGCCCAAGAGAGTATGTATGTAGTATGTCACGCTTGAGTTTGCACACTTCCAACCGAGGGAAAGCCACGGTACCTCCGCCCCCTGTAGCCTAATTGGATGATCATTTTCAAATTTGTAGGATTTTAAAGTTCAGAAATTTCGTATTGGCTTATCGAACTTTCTTATGATCACCCCATACTTCAAGGTACTGTAAAATCATGGGTGTGTCAAGTAACAAGGGATAGCCCTTAAACTTTTTCTCAGACAGCGGTGTAGTTGGCAGGAATTGCAAGCATGGGTATGGTCAAGGCCAAATTTGCCACACAGTGACTCAAATGTTTTAATGGTGCCATCACATTGATCACCGATGAATATCTATTTGCCAACCCAGTTCCCAAACTGCAGCCCTTGTTTTGCCAGATGAAAATCTTAATATTATCCACTGGTTAAGTTATAGTTTTTTGTACATGAAATGCCAGTCTCTCCGCATAATTGAAGTGACTGGGCCATCTGGTACAGATGGTAAGGAGCTCTATCTATATAGAGGTGATAGTCCCTCCATGAACTGTAACATCTTGCGGTCCCACGAGACCCACAATTGAGTGGATTATTTCCCGTGAAGGAAGTACACCAATTCTGACAAATGATGTGCTAGATAATAAGAGTGCATGTGGGGGAGATGAAGCTCTCCGAAAGTAGTATGTGTGAAGATCTTGCAGAGTTTTAGTCTCGGGACAACCCTAGCCCAGACAAACCTTTCAATATCCGCCTGATATTTGAGAGGAATGAAGAGAGTATAAGAAATGGAAGCACCCAAACTATTAGTTATAGCACAAAGTAACATCCATCTTTATTATTTGGAATCCGCCTCACAAGTTTATATTATCCTTAACTTTTTTGTCCAGCCCCTTTTTAATGATCACCTGCAGTACTTACATTTTCTTCCAGCTCATAGCGTATCAAACCAACCCAGGAAGCCCTTCTTGGTGCATTGTGACATAGATAGAGCTTCACATCTCATCAGATTTTATAGCCAGAGAAATGTAAAAAAGTGCTGTTAGAAATGGGGCTCTCTAGTTGGCAGAGGTAGGTATCTTTGTCCAAGTAGGGGCCCTTGCTTCTATCCAGGTTAAAGGGGATACACACTTTAGATAATCCCTGTTTACTCCTTGGTACCTTGGCGCGAGCAGGCAGGCTTATCCTAAAGGTAATATGTAAAGTATTTGTATTCAAAACACGTTTATACTGTGATAACACCACAGATGGACACCACACGAGTTTAGGAAAATAAAGTATCTTTATGTATGAATGAATGAATTTGCATTTGTAAAGTGCATGGCTATCAGAAGGCCTCCCAGGACTAGGAACAGAGCCATCACAAAACAGCCACTAAACTTCAAGGAAACAGTAAGGTTTTAAGCAGTCTACGAAAGGACAAATAATCATCCTCGGGGCAGATATGATTCGGTAGCTGGTTCCAACGTTTCGATGCGTTGTCTGAAAACAGTCTACTCTTCCCCTGCTCCAAGACCTGTTTATCCTGGGAACTGCTGCCAGGTGTTTCTTCCCAGAGCGCAAGGACCTACTGGGACGATAGGGAGAGATGATAGACCGAAGAATAGTGGGGCCTTAGAAGATAAAGTCTTATGGACAATACATAGAGCTTTAAACTGAACCCTTTCTGCAACTAGAAGCCAATTAAGAGATGCGATTGACGATCTTGCGGATTCCCTATTAGAAATCTACATGAGTAGGAGAGCTGCACAATTTTGTACAGTCTGTATTTTTTTAATCGTTGAGCATGGGGAGCCTAAAGAGGGAGCATTAGCTTAGTCAAGTCGTGAAAGAATCAGAGCTTGAACCAGCAGTCTCTGAACATTGAAAGGCAACAGGGGGAGGAGGATTTTCCTTATAATCTTCAGTATTCCATGACAGGTCCCTGCTACCTCCGTGCTTGCTCCTTCCGGTTAAGATTATGGTTCAGCCAAACACCAAGGCTTTTGATTTGCTCATTGGGAGGAGGCGTGATGTCCAAACAACTAGGCCAGAGAGAGCTGGAGTTCAGGGGGGAGGGTTTACCAAAGAACATCAGCTCTGTTTTAGTTCCATTAAATTGTAAATATGAGCCTTCCAGCCATGCGGACACCTTTTCCAGACAGCCGACCAGATTGGTTTCCTCATTCTCAGAATGGTTTAGGGAGACAATCAATTGAGTGTCATCCGGATAGGTAAAAATCTGTAGGCCCTAGGGCTTGACAACCTCGGCCAGGGGGCTCATATAAATATTAAAAAGCGTGGGGCTCAAGGACGAGCCTGAGGGACCGCGCATCTCAGAGGCATACTTTTGGAGATAGAGTTATCCTCAAACACTTGAAATGATCTGTCGTCCAAAAAGTACTCTAACCATTTAAGTGCCATTCCAGTCACTCCAACCTCTCTGAGTCTCGCAATCAGTAGTTGATGATTAACCGTGTCGAAGGCCACACTAAGAAGGACAAATGCTGCAGAGCCACCGACATCAAGAATTTTTCTGGCTTCCTCAACTACTACCAACAGAGCTGTCTCTGTGCCCTGTTGGGGTCTAAAACCAGTTTGTGAGGGGTGAAAGCAGTCATTCTTCTCCAGAAAAGTGGAGAGAATGGAATTAACATACTTTTCAGGAATTTTTGCAATCCCTGGTAGAAGCAAAATCGATCGGTAATTTGCGAATACTTCTGGATCCAAACTCGTTTTTTTGAGGAGAGCTTTGACCATGGCCCGTTTCCACAAAGAGGGAACGAGCCCAGAGGAGAGTGAGATGTTAATGAGATCTAAACTTAACAAGACCGAAACAACAAGAACCCAACATACAGGTAGTAAAATAGCACTTAAAAACAGTTATTTCCCAAAATATAGCTTGTAGGAAACAAATAGCACCATCTGGGGCTATTGAGACACCATGACAGCAATAAATCCAAAGTACAACCGCGAGATGAGTGGCGAAGGGCACGGAGTCACACGGACCCCCAAACAAGCAGTATGTTTGGATAACGAAGTCTATGACAATGCACAGCATCGTTCAGGTGAGGCGTTGGTGCCGAGGTCAAGGCCGGCTCCCTGGCTGCCATAAGGGAGGTGAGGCGTTGTGTACGCGAGTAGGTGACGTGTCGAAACCAGGGCAGGGGAAGTCGTTGTGTCAGCGTTGTGGCATCAGCTCGGGTGACGGTGTGAAGTCGGCGAGGTTGTGGAGTCAGCCTCGGCGGTTATCAATGCCGCAATACCAGGATGCAAGTGCTGGTGAGGATGTAGTCAGTAGGTGTGCTGGCATCAGGAAATGCCAATAACTGCAAACGTTGGCAGGCATCGAAGGGCGTCAGAGCTGTGGTGCAGGTCGGTGCAGGTCGAGCGGTGCATTGTGCACTTCACAAGTGGTGCCCCTGGCCTCGGCGCCGGTCGTGGCGTCGCTGATGACGTTGAAGACAGGTTTTCTTGCTTCTTTCAACTGGCTTCCAGCTCCCTACAGCAGGAACAAACTCCAGAGGTCCAGAACTGGAATAGGCATCTCGAGGCAGGTGAGTTCAGTGGAGCTGGGAGTGAAGTCTTTGTGTCCCTGAGACTTCAGAACAGTAGGCCAGCAAAACACAGGCCCTTGGAGGTTCTTCTTCAAGCAGGTTCACCGCAAAGTTCCAGTCTTTATCCTTTCCTTGGGAGAAGCAGCAACTCCATGCCAACCCCACACAACACAGAGCAAAGGGGCAGTACTACTCCTCACAGCTCTCCAGCTCTTCTCTTTGGCAAAGGTTGCTCTTGAGCCCAGAAGAGATCTAAAGTCCTGGGGTTATAGGTGTAATACCTGTACCCCAAAATGTAATTGTTCTCTTTTTGACAAAGGTCTCTGAACCCAGTCCAAAGCAGTCTTGTCCTGCCTGGTGCAGCATGACCACAGGGGGTGGAGACAACATTGTGAAAAAGGAGACACAGCTTATTCAGGTGCAAGCAAAACTCCTCCCACCACTCTAAATACAGACCAGCTCTATTCAGCCCTGCAATGGGTCACTCAGGCAAGGCAGGGCACACCTCAACCCCCCTACAAGTAACTTTCTAGGGTGAATGCACATCCCAGCTTCTGTCATTCAAACACCAGATGCTGAATACACAAACAGTCAGAGGCACACAGAATTGTAAAGTAAGAAAATGCCTACTTTCTAAAAGTGGCAATTTCAAACACAGAATTTTAAAACCACCTTTACCAAAAAGTGTGTTAATACAGTCTGAGGTCAGAGAGCCTAAACTCCATTTTTCTATCTTGTCCCTATGGCAAGTTACCCATGTAAAAATGTTACAGTGCAACCCCAACGATAAGCCTGTGGGACAGATAGCCTTTCAATAGTGAAAAACGATATACACAGTATTTCACTAACAGGACTTGTCACACACACCAGTACATGTCCTACCTTTCACATACACTGCACCCTGCCCCTAGAAGTACAGTGGGCCTACCTTAAGGGTGCCTTTCATGTAAGGAAAGGGAAGGTTTGGGCCAGGCAAGCGGGTGCACTTGCCAGGACAACATGGCAGTTTATAACTGAGCACGCAGACACAACAGTGGTAGGTCTGAGACACATTTACAGGGCTACTCCAGCGGGTTTCACAGCCAGTGCTGCAAACCCACTAGTAGCATTTGATTTACAGGCCCTGGCACACACTGTGCACTTTACAAGGGACTTACCAGTAAATCAAATATGCCAATCATGGATAACCAATCGTTGTTGGGTTCCAGAGTAGCGTGCTAATCTCCAAAAAAGTGCTTCAACACCCCATCAGGGGTAACAAGCACTATATAAATGCAAACCTTTTCCCCTCGTCTATCCCTCCACTATCCTTCTCAGTCCAAATAACTGACTAATATCCACCACTCAAATTACTTTCATATTTCACTATACTAATTCAACACTAATCCTTTATGGGTTCCAGAGTAGCGTGCTACTCGCCGAAAAAGCGCTTTGACGCCTCGTCAGAGGTAGTAAGCACTATATAAATGCACTTGCAATTACAATTACAATTGTCACAATTTATACAGAGAGCATATGCACTTTAGCACTGATCATCAGTAGTAAAGTGCCCCGAATCCTATATCCAACAAAATCAGAGTCAGAAAAATAGGAGGCTAAAGGCAAAGATTTTGGGGATAAACCTGTCAAAAGGACCAGGTCTAACAAGCACTAACAGACAACCCCATTCCGTCCCCACCCTTTCTGAACAACACAGCCAATGGTTTAAACGCCAAGAGGATCAGGTGTGGCCATAAAGGACAGCCCTGTCTGGGACCATGAAAAATTCCATGCAGTAAGGATATTGTCCTACCTCTCCTAACACGCACTGTGGGGTCCATGTAAAGCAGTTTCATCCACCTCAGCCGGTCACCTTTCGCCCCATGGTTTCAACCAGATAGTCCCACCTTAGGGTGTCAAAGGCCTTTTCTAGGTCTATAAAGGTCTATAAATAGAAAGACCGTCCGTAGGAGAGCCTGGACGCCTGGGTGAAACAACACTGAGTACAATCTCCGCAAATTGAAGGCCTTGCTCTGGGAAAGGAGGAAGTGGGTGTGGTTAATAAAGCTTTTGACGCAGTTAACAGTTGCATGCTGAAGCATAAAGACATGCACACCGGAGTTCTGTGTGTGGCGTGGTCTTTTACATGTTTTAGGCTGGTGAGGATGCTGCACTTGCTGGCAGAGACTAGTAGTGGTAAAGTGCACAGAGTCCTAAAAGCCAACAACAACAGGCTCAGAAAACAGGAAGATGAAGGAAAAAAAGTTTGGGGATGACTGCAGAACGGTCCAACAGAGGTCAAGATGAGAAGCGACAATCCTATCAGTAGGTTTGCTGTTACCAACTGATTGTAGGCTCTGTCGGAGGAAATTATTTCCAGTCCCTGAAGAGGTCCTGAAGAAAATTTTGCAGCTTGGAATCAAGAGTCTCCCCATGGGTATTTCCCATCCTGAATCTTAGTGCCCCTCATTGACAACCCCTTCTGCGATGCGTTTTCAATATCTGATGAGAATCAGAAACAGTGCTAGCACATAACATCCATGCAATATTTCTCATAAAGCAGTGAGGTTATTTAACCCCTTCGATACTGATGACGGAGCGGTTCCGTCATCAGCATCGGTTGGGCTGTGCTGATGACGGAACCGCTCCGTCATCAGTACAGCCCTGGGGGGGAGCGCTGACACTCCCCCCCTGGGGCATTGATCGTGCTCATTTTTGGAGGGGTGGCAGCGGAAGACTTTCCGCTGCCACCCCCTGGCCCCCCCACGCTTCCTGGTGACGTCAGCGCGCACAGCGCGCGCCAACGTCATCAGAAAGCGCTGGACGCGCTGGAATCCATTTCATTTCAGCGCGTCCAGCACAGAGGTTAGTGTTTGCTGCTCCGGTGGGGCGGGGGGGCCGTTTTTCGGTGCCTTGAGGCATCGGGGGGGAGGAAACTGTGTTTCCTCTCCCCTGATATCCCAATGCAGGGCATTCCTGGTGCACGATCGCGCACAGCGTCGCGATCGTGCACCAGGAATGCCCCACTAGACACCAGGGATTGTGTTTGAGTGTGTTTATTTGTGCAGGAAGCGACCCCTTGGGCAAGGGCCGCTTCCTTTTGGGGCCAAATGAATTTTCAGACTTTTCTGCCCCCCCTGGGGCAGATCGGCCGTTTTTTTTGCCGATCTGCACCCAGGGGGGGCAGAAAAGCCCACTAGACACCAGGGATTTGTTTATAATTGTAAAGGAAGCGACCCCTTGGGGAAGGGTCACTTCCTAGTGCCCCATATTTTTTTTTAGACTTTTCTGCCCCCCCTGGGGGCAGATAGGCCATTTTTTCGGCCGCATCTGGACCCGGGGGTGGCAGAAAAGCCCACTAGACACCAGGGATTGAATTTTATTTATAAAGGAAGCAACCCCTTGGGCAAGGGTCGCGTCCTTAGGGGGATAAATTATTTTTCAGACTTTTCTGCCCCCCCCCTAGGGCAGATCGGCCGTTTTTTTGGCCTATCTGCACCCAGGGAGGGGGGGGGGGCAGAAAAGCCCACTAGACACCAGGGATTTGTTTATAATTATAAAGGAAGCAACCCCTTGGGGAAGGGTCGCTTCCTAGTGGCCCATAATTCTTTTTAGACTTGTCTGTATCAGCCGTTTTTTGGGCCGCGTCTGGTCCCGGGGGGGGCAGAAAAGCCCACTAGACACCAGGGATTTTATTATATTTATAAAGGAAGCGACCCCTTGGGCAAGGGTCACTTCCAGGGGGCATTATAAATATTGTAGACTGTTCTGCTCCCCCCTGGGGGCAGATCGCCAGTTTTTTTTACCGTCTCTGGACCCAGGGGGGATAGAAAAGCCCACTAGACTCCAGGTTTTTTTTTTTTATAGTGAGCGACCCCTTGGCCAAAGGTTGCTTCCATGGGCCCACACGTTTATAATGATTTATATTCTGCCCCCCTTGGGGACAGACACCCCATTTGTGACATACCCTGTGACATAGCCTGTTGTAATATGTGTTGTTTTTGTTTCTTCTAATGTGTATTTTTTTTTCTCTTTAGATTGTTGCAGTGTGCGGTTCCGTTACTGGTGGTTCTGTTGTTCTGCTGTTTCTGTAGTTGCATGTGTTTGGTAAGAGACCTGTTTTTTGTTCAATTGTAATGTAATTGTTTATTTTGCAAACTGTGTAGTAATACGAGTATGTTTGGTTTCTGTTTTTTGTGATTGTAAAACATGTTTTGCATTTGTTTTTGATGTGTCCTTCTGTAGATGTGAGTTTTTTTTTCTTCTTTCTAGTGGGATATCGTTGCCTATTTGCTGTGTCTTTGCAGGGTAGGTGCTGGTGAGTGTAGTTGTCTCTTGTAAGTGAATTGTATATTTTTTCTAAATATAGATATTTGTGATAAAGGCTTACATTTTTTATCTTACTTTGCACAGTGTTGGGGTTGTTGAGTTGTTTGTGTAGACTCCTTTATTTGTAAGGATAATGGCTAGCCGCCGGATTACTGCTCAGCAAGTTGTTGGAATGCTTTCTGATTCTTCCTCTGACCATGGTCCAGAGACTGACTCTGATTCTGAGCCAGAGGTGGGAGGTGAAGATTCAGGTAGTGAGTTTTCTCTACACATGGCTTTATCTGATGATGAAGACACTCTGAGTGCTGATGAAGCTACTTTTGGTGTGGATGATGTGCCTGTGGTTGTGGAGGACATTGCTGTGCCTGTGGTTGCGGAGGACATTGCTGTGCCAATAGTGTGGCAAGAGACATCTGGGCTGCAGCCTGGGGCTGCAAGACTTGACGTTGAAAGTTCTGACCTCTGGGTTGCACCAGGCATGGTGCAGCCGGCATTGCCTGAATTTACTGGTGTTCCAGGGTGTAGGGTGAACACTGAAAACTTTTTGCCTATTGATTTTTTCAAGTTGTTTATGGATGATGTGTTTTTGGCAGAGATTGTAGAGAAGACTAATTTGTATGCTGAAAATGTTTTGAGGGTGAACAGTACCAGCCTTAAGCCCCACGCTAGAGCTACCCGGTGGACTCCCACAAATTTGGAGGAGATGAAAAAGTTTTTGGGTTTAACTTTTTTGATGGGCTTGCTTAGGAAACCATCAATGGCTTCATATTGGTCTACTAGTCCCTTGATGGCAACAGCTATATTTCCGGCAGTCATGAGTCATGATAGGTATTTGCTTCTGCTTCGGATGATGCATTTTGTTGACAATAGTCTTGCTTTTCCACGAGATCACCCTGATTGTGACCGTCTTTTCAAGATTCAGCCTGTCATTGATCATTTTGTTGATCGATTTCCTGAGATCTTTTATCCTGGGAAAGAAATTGCAGTGGATGAGTCTTTGCTGTTGTTCAAGGGCCGCTTGGTATTTCGGCAATAGATTCCTAGTAAGAGGGCACGCTATGGAATCAAACTGTATATGCTGTGTGACAGTGAGACTGGATATGTCTCTAATTTCAGGGTGTACACTGGTAAGGAATCCAGGATTAACCCCCTGGTTGTCCGTCGACTTTTGGAGTGACTGAGAAATTTGTGTGGGAACTTGGTCGTGGATTTTTTAACAAAGGCCATCATTTGTATGTCGATAACTTCTACACTGGTGTGTGGTTGTTCAGTGAATTGGCCAAAGTGGACACTGTTGCTTGTGGCACAATCCGCTCAAACCGTACAGGTTTCCCAAAAGAACTTGTTTGTCGAAAGCTTGCTCGGGGACAGTGCAGTGCATTGCGTTGTGAGGAGCTTCTAGCTGTGAAGTTTTCAGACAGGAGAGATGTCTACATGTTGACTACAATACATGATGAAAGCACTGAACCGGTGACTGTTTGGGGTCAGGTTGCAGAAGTGCGCAAACCTGTGTGCATAATGGACTATAATAGGCACATGGGTGGTGTTGACAGAATAGATCAGAGGTTGGAACCGTATGCTGCTCTTCGTAAGGCTTACATTTGGTACAAGAAGTTGGCTATCCATCTTTTCCACTTGGCAACCTTTAATGCTTGTTCCAGAAATCTTGTCCCCAGTCAAAGATGACTTTTGTAAAGTTTCAGGAGTCTGTAATAGGCAGCCTTGTTTTAGTGGAACAGGCAAGTGTTCGTAGACTTGGAGTGGTGGAGGATGTTGCCAGATTGAAAGATCGCCACTTTCCTAATACAATTCCTCCTACAACCTCAAAAGACTTTCCCAGTCGGAGATGTAGAGTCTGTTGGCGAAGAGGTTTGCGGAAGGAGGTTCGTATGTACTGCCCCGATTGCCCTTCAAACCCAGGGCTGTGTGTACCTGCTTGTTTTAGATTGTACCACACGCAAAAGAATTTTTGGGAGTATCAATGAGTGGTAAAGTGAACTGGTTGGTCTTATTGTTCAGTTTCAAAGTTTGTGTAGTCTTTTTAGATTTAGTTGTTGAGTTAGTAGATTTGTATCAATTTGCAATTTGTTTTTGTTTTTGTTTTATTTTCAAAAAAACTAAAGTATGATGTTGGTTTGCGTGTAGTGTCCATTGTCTGACGGTGTGCATGGTTTGGCGCTTGGCTGCCGGTGTCTGTGGACTGGTGCTTGTCTGGCGGTGTCTGTGGACTGGTGCTTGGCTGGCGGTGTGTGTGGTCTGGTGTTTGGTTGGCGGTGTGCGTGCTCTTGCGCTTGCCTGGTGTTGTGTTTGGATTTGTCCTTGGCTGGTGGTGTGCGTGGAGTGGCACTTGGCTGGTGGTGTGTGTGGAGTGGCGCTTGGCTGGTGGTGTGCGTGGAGTGGTACTTGGCTGTCTGTGCACGGAGTGGTGCTTGGCTGGCGGTGTGTCTGGAGTGGCGCTTGGCTTGCGGTGTGCGTGGAGTGGTGCTTGGCTGGTGGTGTGTGTAGAGTGGTACTTGGCTGTCGGTGTGCGCTGAGTGGTGTTTGGCTGGCGGTGTGCATGGTCTGGTGCTTGGATGGTGGTGTGTGTGGAGTGGCGCTTGGCTGGTGGTGTGCATGGAGTGGTACTTGGCTGGCTGTGCACGGAGTGGTGCTTGGCTGGCGGTGTGTGTGGAGTGGCGCTTTTCTGTATGGTGTGCGTGGAGCGGTACTTTGCTGTCTGTGCACGGAGTGGTGCTTGGCTGGTGTTGTGTTTGTGGTGTGGCGCTTGGCTGGTGGTGTGTGTGGAGTGGCGCTTGGCTGGTGGTGTGCGTGGAGTGGTACTTGGCTGTCTGTGCACGGAGTGGTGTTTGGCTGGCGGTGTGTGTGGAGTGGCGCTTGGCTTGCGGTGTGCGTGGAGTGATGCTTGGCTGGTGGTGTGTGTGGAGTGGTACTTGGCTGTCGGTGTGTGCGCTGAGTGGCGTTTGGCTGGCGGTGTGCATGGTCTTGTGCTTGGATGGTGGTGTGGGTGGACTGGCGCTCGGCTGGCGGTGTGTGAGTAGTTACTTTCTGTTGGTCACTACACACACTGCTCGTTGAGTGACACTCCACGCAGTCCATCATTTTGTGTAGTTGCAATGTCAGAAATGTGGGCGTGTGAAAGTGATGGGCCCTTGAATGGCGCTGTCTGCTGGTGTGAGTGTTGAAATGTGATGGGTCCGCGGCTGGCAGTGTGAATGTTTTGTATGTGTCACATGTACGAAAGGTGTATGAATGGCCTGTAAAGAGGTTGGTGCCTTGACGTGGCTTTACAGCTCACGAGCTGTGAGTCAGTGGTTCAGGCGAGCGGAAATTAGCAAAAAGACAGTTGCCTCGCACAATTTAATACTGACTGGTGTAAAAGTACAGCCCTATTTGACCCTGTTGATGACAAATTATGTTCGATTTCTCTTAACCCGTTTTAGGTTAAATCTTGTTTTCAGACTCTTGTCCTTCCCAGCAATGAATTTTTGGTCGCGACATTTACCTACCTGCCCCTGTGATGATTCCTCACCCCAATCTGATATTCACATTTTATTCTTTTGTAAATTGTATATTATACCTCGCAGAAAAGTTATAATCCCCTTTCTCAAAGACATGAATTTAAATAGATGTTGTTTAGCTTTTTTAGAATGTCAGAGAATGGACACAGTTTTAACCGTTGTTGTACTTTTAAGCTTTTTTAAACATGTTTTCAAATTACGAAAATCCATTAGTGTAAATGAAATATAATGAAATTGTGTGTTTTTAAACAGATCTGTATAAATTGTAATTTTTCATGTTGTTGCTTTTATGGTTAATGATTTTTAACCGAATAAAGTACTTTCTGATTCTGATTCAGTGGTTCAGTTTATCATACTTTCAATTATACGCTGTGTATTTCATTTTTGTGAAATTACTTGCGAATACAATTGTATGTACTGAATCATCACTCACCCTCATGCCAAATCCAACCAGTATGTGTGTGTGCTTGCGGATTAGATGGCTGTGCAGTAATATTTGTCTTTTATCTCTTTCTGAAGTAGGGTGTACCTTGTCCCTTATTGTGATTGTTGTAATGTGTTGCTTTTCCTTCCAGATGGTGTCAATGGTCTGGTTTGTATCAGGTATGAAAGGTGCGTGAATGGCCTGTAAAACGGTTGGTGCCTTGTCGTGGCTTTACAGCTCACGAGTTGCGAGTCACTGGTTCGGTTTTTATGCATTTATTTATTGACAGAGCATTTCATTTTTTTGAAATATCTTGTTAATAAAATTTTATGTACTGAACCATCACTCGCCCTCGTGCCAAATCCAACCTGTATGTGTGTGTCTTTGAGGAATAGATAGCCGTGCTTGAATGTTTGACTTTTGAGTAACTCTGTTAAGGTGTACATTATAGCTATAATTAACTTACTAAATTTAGATTTTATTGTTAAACCATGGGAGTATATGGTCATGTCTTTCTGGTGAATTCTATTGTTGTGTTTTATCCACAATCTCCTGCAAACTTGAAATTGTCTGTCACAATTTCCATGCAATATTGTCCCAAGACTCGCACGCTCTCAAATTGAAAACTTAATTTATTCAAAATAATTTGGTTTTGCAAGGGGGTTCCCATGAGTTTTTTGCCCGGGGCTTGGCGGGCATCTTTGGAAACTACCAAACCCAAACAGTTCTGAAAACTAGACACCCGGGGGAGTCCAGGGAGGTATGGCATGCGTGGGTCCCCCAATGTTTTCCTACCCAGAAATCCCTGCAAACCTTAAATTTAGGTTAAAACACCCACTTTTCCATACATTTCTGGGTGGGATCTCCCTGCCGGCACAAATGTCCTACCACCCAGCATTCCCCTTGTTCTCCCGAGTAAAATGATACCTCACTTGTGTGGGTGGGCCAAAGGCCTGTGACTAAGGTGGGGTGCTTAATTTGTCAAACTTAAATACTACATTTTTTTAAAATTCATTTTTAGCCTGTTCTGCTTTGGGGCACCCACACAAGTGAGGTATCATTTTACTCGGGAGAACAAGGGGAACGCTGGGTGGTAGTACATTTTTGCCGGCACGGAGATCCCACGCAAAAACGTTTGGAAAAGTGATATTTATACCTAATTTTAAGGTTTGCAAGGAATTCTGGGTAGGAAAACATTGGGGGACCCACGCATGCCATACCTCCCTGGACTCCCCCGGGTGTCTAGTTTTCAGAACTGTTTGGGTTTGGTAGTTTCCAAAGATGGCCGCCGAGCCCCGGGCCAAAAACTCAGGTGCCCCCCCCCCAAAATCAAGGTAGTTTTGCTATAGGGTATTTTAAATTCACCACCGTACGATTTGGACCTTTTCCTGTTGCAGCCACTATGCCTACCCACGCAAGTGAGGTACCATTTTTTTTGGGAGACCAGGGGGAACGCTGGGTGGGTAGAAATTTGTTGATCCACGCAGATTCCGGAACTTTCCACCACAGAAACGTGAGGAAAATGCATTTTTTTCACAATTTTCTTAGCTTTGCAAGGGATTCTGAGTAACAGAACCTGGTGGTAGGCAGTCGAGTGACCCCATCCTGAATTTCCCTGGGTGTCTAGTTTTCAAAAATGTATAGGTTTGCTAGGTTTCCCTAGGTGCTGGCAGAGCTAGGGTTAAAAAACAAAAGGTAGTCTCTTTGTCTAAAAAGGGCACGATTTTACTGGGAAATTGAGGTGCGACCATGTTGCGTTTTGCGCTGTTTCCTGTCGCAGGCACTAGGCAGACCCAGGCAAGTGAGGTAGCATTGTTTTCGGGAGACCGAGGGGAACGCTGGGCGGGTAGAAATTTGTTGATCCACGCAGATTCCAGACCTTTCCACCACATAAATGTGAGGAAAATGCGTTTTTTTTGTCAATTTCTTAGCTTTGCAAGGGATTCTAGGTAACGGAACCTGGTGGTAGGCAGTCGAGTCACCCCATACTGAATTCCCCTGGGTGTCTACTTGTCAGAATCCCCGTGGCGCGGTGGGACACCGCTGGCTGCAGCCGCCGAATCTGACGATCCACACGTCACGAGAGGATCAGGAACCACAAGGTCCGGCATGCCTAGCGCGCTAATCGCGCACCTGGAAATGCGTATTCAATGCGCATTGGACGGAAGGGCCACTGTCGAATATTTTGGTAACAGACCGGCTGTCCGTTGTGTCCCGCTGTAACTTGGAACCTGGGAAGACGGAGCTGGGTGCACTTTCGGCATCAGAGGAGGTCCCGCTTTATGGAGCTCAGGTACGCAGTTGCAGGAAGCGAGCGGGACGGACAGGAGCAGAGACGCCCACCAAGGGAGGTGGTTGCCGCGACTCTGTTTTGGGAACTTGGGTGTTACTTCTGACCCCTCGGTGGAGCGCCCGGCCGGGTGTTCCCGAGGCGAGTGTCTGAACTTGTAGACACCTTGGCGAGGCTCCCCATCAGTGGTCCTCGAACGGCATTTTCGGCCGTTACTCTGCACAGTGTCCTCTGTTGGCTGGATACCGGGACCGGTGTCCATGCAGAGGACGGTTGGATCTCAGCCCTCCGGAGTCCAGGGCCAGCGACTGATGGGTATCGTATGACTTGCTTTATTTCTGCGAGACTAAGCATTGCATGTACTATTGTTTTCCCTAAACCTATGTGTACTTGTGTTCATTAAACAAGTACATAGCAGTACCATTGCGTCTTGTGAGGTTTCTTGCCAAAGGACTCGAAACCGAGAAAACAGGGAGATTACATAATATTCGACCTAATCAAACCAATCCTCTCCCGATCGAGGCAAGAAGACCATGGCCACGCTGGATGATGTGGTGGCGGCTTTGGCAGCCGTCCAAGTAGAGCTGACGGCTTTCAGGCAGGAAAACCGCGGACCTAAAAGCAAGGTTTGAGGCGACGCAGCGGAATCCCTTTGATGCAGGCAGTCAAGCGACACCTCCATCCACGGCGGTGGTGGTAGAGATGCCTGTGTCCGTTCCTCTGGCCACTCCGGAACGCTACAGCGGAGACCCCGAGTCCGTGCAGGTATTCATGACTCAGGTGGCATTGCATCTGTCCTGCAAACCCAAGGCGTTTCCCACGAGCCAGGCCAGAGTGGCCTTTCTCATCTCATACCTCGCTGGAAACGCGGCTCAATGGGCAGTGCCCCTGGTGAGCAGGGACGACCCCCTCCCATGCGATTGGGGGGCGTTTCGAGAGGAATTCCTGAAAGTGTTCGACCGACGGGCGGACACTTATACCGCAGACCGTGAACTACTGGAACTACGTCAAGGCAACCACGACGTAGTACAATACTTGAACACCTTTCGTCGATTGGTTGCGGAAACCAAATGGCCGGTGTCGAAACAGATAGCCGTGTTCCATCAGGGACTGAGCGAAGAGCTCAAGGATGTTGTGGCGCAGATCGACCCCCAGCCCAAAACATGTGAAGGTCTTATCGCCTTGGTCCTACGCTTGGATCATAGGTTGGGGGAACGCCGAGGAGATCACAAAAAGAAAGGGAAAACCATGCCAGTCCCAGGGACGCCGGGAGCCCTAGAGGGCGTCGTCTCTACTAAAGCCGAACCCATGGATATCGGAGCCGTTCGGGCAAGTCTTACTTCTACGGAAAAGGAAACACGCCGTAAGCAAGGCCTCTGCCTGTATTGCGGCAAGAAGGGACACTATGTCCGTGAGTGCCCTGCCAAACCAAAAACCAGCCGCATTAGGACCTTTAAACCAGTCACCACAACAGTCGACATCCAGTCGGAAAACTAACTGACTCCCTGAGAAGCGAAGGGTCCTCTCGGAGTCGCTCTACCATCCCTTCTTTGTTGAGTCCTTCTCGGTCGCAACCGCAACACCTCTACGTCACAGTACAAGTTTCCATATACAACAGGTGGAAGGCAGTAGAGGCCATGGTTGACTCAGGGGCCACAGGCCTATTCATGGACGAAGGGGAGGCCTGTCGGTTGGGGATCACCCTTGTGCCCAATGATCGCCCTGAGGATGTGTATGCCGTGGATGGAAGACGACTGATCACCGGCCCCATAGGGCATCACACGGGTGTACTACCGGTAAGATATGGAGAAGATCACAAAGAGGGCATCGATTTTAGCATCATCCGCGCTGTGGAATTTTAGTTCGTGAACTGAACATCATCTGCGCCATCTTGCCCATTCCTCAGACTCACGTATGAACATACACGACAGCCATTTTAGGTACCATGGTCTCCCTGTTCACGATCGATCATCAGCGCACTTCCCTGACCCTGCAAGCATCCCCCATGCACCCTGGCTGCCCCCGCGCTCACATGCACAAGTCATGAACCCCCCTCTTCCGCATGACTCTGTCTCTGGGAATCACACCCCGCGCCTGACCAACACCTCCTTTCCTTCCATGAATACCCCTCTTTTGATAAACCCTTCCTCTATGCTCGATTGTCCACACCGATCCTTTCTTTCATGAATATCTCTCCTTTGATGACCCCTTCCTCTGAGCCCGATTGTCTGCACGGACCGCTGGTCATCCCTTGGCCTGAGGATACAGTTTATTGCCCACTACTGTATGCACTCGCCCCTCTTCAAAGGAGCTACTATTGATCATGACCTCCCCACCCCCTGAGATTCGATCAGGCGCACACATTCCAAAGGAATCGGCGGAACACTCAGCTGCATGATAGCCCCCTCCTATTGTATGGGGGGTGAGGACCTCTACTGTAGCCACGTGTTGGAATGAGCCGGAACTGGGGGGGGTACCGGGGATGTTATTTTTCATTTCTTCACAATGTCTTTATTGTAATAAAGAGTGGTCACATGTCGTAAACCAGTGTATAAAAGGCCAGGCCTCAGAGAGGCTGCTAGAGAACACCTCGAGACGATACCTTGTTGTCCGATCTGATGTGTTCTGCTCCGTCGGAATAAAACTTGTTTCCTGTCTTCCTGTCTCCAGCGCCTGCCTCTTTATTTGATAAACTTTGTATGGTATTAAAGGCGTTTAACGCTGGGCAAAATTACTTAAGAAACATCGACTAAATCACCTGACCATTTTCCTGACTTTCCACAATTGGCGTCCCAAGTGTGGGGCCCATCAGCGACACGTGGATCCAGTGGGAGAGGTCCCGACGACAGAGTGAACGACTGCAACGATCGGGAGAGCTCCTGTCCGATAGACCCTCGTCTGACTGCCGATCATCCGAACTTCACTGGTTCCAAGCAGACCTCTCCCGAGTGATCTACGGTCCTGACTGGGAACCATCAGGAGTGCCACGGTAGCAGCAGAGAGTAGAGGACGATCGGGCGCTGGAAGCGGAAGACAAGAAACTGTCCATGCGGTCCGGGTAAGGTCGTGACACACGACGAATTGCGAATTGATTGATTGTTTGATTGATTGAAATACTAGTATTTGCATTGTCGCTCTTTGAGATATTCGCTGCCTGCAAACGGGGAGGAATAGGAATATTCGATCTCCCTTTGCGGATAGTGAAGGGTAGGTAACGCGGACTTTTGTCCCCCATTGTAATCTGCCGTGCCTATTTTTCTCCCCACTGATTGATTGTCCGAACATAGATTGTTTGGAGTATAGTTCTTTTGAGGTTCTCTGCTTGCAAATAACGTAGAATAGCAATATTCTGTCTAGTCTTTGCAAATAGTGAAAGATAGGTAGTGCGGACCTTTGTCCCCCGTTGTAATCTGTCATGCCTGTCATCTCCCCACTGATTGGTAGTTGGTACAACCCGGACCGCTTATTAGAGATGAACCATCCAGCTCCATTGGAAGGCACCCCTAATAAGGACATGTTCACTAAGCAAGGACTAGTCGCTATAGCTTACAGTAAGTTATGGCATAAATATACAAAAAAGGACCCCGAAAGTCAGTGGCCACTGATAGGTTCCTTTGATGATCATAAAATAAAAGCGCTAGAAGCAGCTGTTAGAATAAATAAGGCAACACCCACCATGCTCGATAGTATCGGCATGTGGCGCAAAGAAGCAGAGCAACGAAGGAAAAGAGAAGAAGCAAGAATAGGGAAAGAGTTACGAAAGGCAGCCCACCTGGCCGCTAAGGAACTAGATGAAGAAATAAGAAGGAGAGAGGAAGTTAGACAAACGCAAGAATCAGGGTCGACAGGCCAATGCCCTGTTAGGACCCCCTCTACGCTCTACCCGGAGATGCCCTCCAAACAACGGGCAAACGACGAGTTACTGCTAGGTCCTCCGATTATCTACATGCCCCCTCCTTATGCCCCCTGCCAGCCTCTGGCACAGCACCTACCAGTTCTGAGTGCGGGCGAGGGTGACTCTAGCGCTAGTGCCCCGGCTCTTACGGCCTTCGCACCAGCCACATTGGTAACAACATTAGATGAACTCGAGACTAGCAAGCAGCTAACGGCCAGACCAAATAGGTTGAGCAAAGACGAGCGGGATGGGATTGACAAGATAGCAAAGACACTGGTAGAACGGAAATAGAGCGAAGAATATACGATGGATATGCACAATTCACATGCCGGTAGCCACAGACGGCATTTCATTTTACGGTTCAGCTACCACACCCTGAACGCATATGAGGATAGGTATCAAACTAAGGGTCCTGCTAAGCTGACGGCTCTATATAGAAAGATCGATGTTGGAGATGGGACTGAACGCGATGTGACGGACCTCTTCATGCAAACGCTTGAAGTCTTCCGCCACCTCGCGGAACAGAAACCAGAGGTTAAAATCACAGTCCCTGAAACGGCTGAGTCCCCATTAGAAGTAACCAACACTATGATGCCTATCAGAGAAGCCACCCCCTACTGGGTTCCCCCAAGAGGTCAGGGAACAAACGACGATATCAACCACGCAGATGCAAAAGGAAGGGTTGTGTACAATTGGGTTTACCAACCATGGGATCGACAAGATATTTTAACCTTTAGGCAAACCCTGCCTGATTTAAGGAAGAACCCGACAGCATTTTACACCCAATTAGGCACAGCCTTGGGCTCAACGATAATGACTCTAGCAGACATTGATTTGTTTTTCGGGTTATGTCTGCCGGCTGACGTGTGGAAGCAAATCCGGGAAGCCGAACACACAGATCTGTTCGGACATACCTGGAATCAACTCAGTGAGCTAGATAGACGACGAGAGCCCGGAAGGAAACCGATAAAAGACATACTGGAACTTCCGGACAAAATACTTCAGAAGCTGAAAACCTTGATCCAAGAGAAAAAGGTAGATTGGTCAATAGTCACGGCTTGCCGTCAGAAACCCCAGGAAGACGTGTCAGAACACTTCTCCTGATTTGAAACGGTGTTCTCCGACTACAGTGGCCAAGACATGACCACCGCAACCGGACAACACCTATTTGTGCAAAATTACGTAAAGGGTCTGTCACGAGAGGTTTCCGAAAAGTTACAAACGAGCGAGAGTAGTTGGGGGGCCTCCAAACCCGCCGCTATCCTCCAAATGGCTCAGTACTACGAACACCAAAAGAATGAGAATGATAGGGCAACCGAGAGAAAGAAGAAAGATTTGAAAGAAAGGGTGATGATAGCCCAGATACAAGGGGTGGCAGTCGGGAAAGAACTACACAGGGGGAGCTACCAATCCATCGCCCCTAGAAATCCACCCCCAAAGGACCGCACACCCACTCCCTACTCTGGACGTAGGGATATAGAAGATAATCAGTGTGCATTTTGCAAAGGATTCGGGCATTGGAAGTCTCAATGTCCGGCTCTTCTGGAACTAATTAAAAATAAAGAAACGAGGGACATGACGAATGGCCCCAGGACTAGAGGACAGGGACGGGGGTACACAAACGACACCAACAGCGACAGACCAGGAAGATTGAACACATTTGACCGTCCCCGACAGAACCAGTACCATCTATCTGACAGTGAGAACACTCCCGATTTCGCATAGGACTGCCAGGGGCAAGGGAGGGATCCAGTCGAGCTCTGTGTTGACCAGCAAGGTCCTTACGTCACCGCTAAGGTCCTGGGTACAAAGTCTCCATTCTTGGTAGACACTGGAGCGACACGTAGTGTATTATCAAAGCGACTGATTCCAAGGGCACCCTTGTCTGGCTCACACATTACATCGATAGGTTTCGATGGAACGCCCTCCACTAATTCCCTGTCTGTACCTATCTCCTTTGACCTAGGAAACAACCCCACTGACACAACATTTCTGCTCTCCTCCAACTCTCCTGACGCTATTATGGGTATTGATTTACTAAAACATTTCCGAGCTACTATTAGGTGTTCCCCAGATGGAGTCCGAGTCATCCTGTACGACAACCCGAGCATGTCCAGATCCCGCCCCGCACGACATATGTACTCTATAACTGATGCTGACCTAACCTTGCTCGACACCCTACCCCTGTACCTATGGGCCAGAAACGACTCGGATGTAGGACGAATGATGATCGACCCTGTGCACATAACTGTTCGACCAGACGCAATACTCCCGAAACTCCCACAGTACCGGATATCGCCCGAAGGCGAGAAGGCATTGGTAGCGATTATTCAGTCCCTGGTAGATGCAGGAGTGGTAGAGGAAGTGGTTAGTAATGTCTGCAACAGCCCTATCCTACCCATTGTTAAGAAGCAAGGTGAGGGAGATGAGAAAGCGTACCGCTTCATCATCGACCTGCGAGAAGTCAACAAAGTGGTGGTGCCACAGTACCCCGTAGTCTCAGACATCACCACCATTCTGACCCTCATCCCGTCCACTGCCACCACCTTCACCGTTATTGATCTCAAGAATGCCTTTTTCTCTATCCCCATCCATCCAGACAGCCGTTATCTCTTCGGCTTCACCTTAAAAAACCGTTCGTACCGATTTTGTAGAGCTCCCCAAGGCTACACTGAAAGTCCCAGCATTTACAGCCAGGCCCTCAAAAGACAGCTGGACGCCGTCCAGCTACCAGATGGAGTGGTGTTGATCCAATATGTCGATGATATCCTTTTGGCGGCTGACACCACTCCACTTGCAATCACGGCCACTATCCAACTCTTGCACTTCCTTGCGGAGAACGGCCACAAAGTCTCCAAAAAGAAACTACAGTTCTGCCAGCCTCAAGTGACATACCTAGGCCATCTCCTGTCCAAAGAAGGGAGGAAACTTACACCCGACCGAATCCAAACCATCCTAGACACCCCCATCCCAAAAACACAGAAGCAAGTCCGTTCATTGGTGGGCCTTACCTCTTTTTGCCGACAATGGTTACCAAATTTCAGTCTCATTATAAAGCCCCTACTTTCCCTGTTGGCCAAAGATGTTCCCTTCCCACTCCCTTGGACCCCCGAATGCCAAGCGTCCTTTAAGGAGTTGCGGGATGCCCTTTGCTCGGCACCCGTCCTAGGAACACCAGATTACTCCAAGCCCTTCTCCCTCTTCACTCACGAAAGGGAGGGATGCGCATTGTCTGTTCTATCTCAGCCCATCGGCTCCAAACAACGCCCTTGTGCCTACTTCTCTGCCACTCTTGACCCAGTCGCCGGAGCTTTACCTGCCTGCCTTCGAGCAGTAGCCGCCGCTGCTGTCTCTATCCGTCAGAGTGAGGGAATTGTACTTTCGAACTCTCTCACGGTGTTAGTACCCCACGCAGTTGACACCCTTTTGAACCAGACCAAGACCCAACACCTGACTAGTGCACGACTGACAGGGTACGAATTGACTCTACTTGCACCCCACATCACTCTGAAGAGATGCACAACTTTGAATCCTGCTACACTGTTGCCCTTGCCTGAAAATGACCCCGATGTGCCCCCTATACACGACTGTGTGACCCTTACGGACGAACAGACCAGGAGTAGAATTGACCTCCGAGACATTGCTTTTACAGACCCTGATGGAGAGCTATGGGTAGACGGCTCTTGTATCAAACTCCCAGACGGCACCACTTCAGCGGCCTATGCGGTGACGACAGCCCGAACAGTAGTTGAAACAGCCCGCATCACGCAACGATCCGCACAGGCGGCAGAGCTAATTGCCCTCACACGAGCATGTATCATAGCAGCAGGAACCGCGGCGAACATTTACACGGACAGCCAGTATGCCTTCGGGGTGGTTCATCATTTTGGGCTCTTGTGGAGGGAAAGGGGATTCCTGACGTCCCACGGCACGCCCATCCTTCACGGAGATCTAGTCTCCGCCCTGATTGAAGCAGTTCTCCTCCCCAAACGATTAGCAGTGATCAAATGCCAGGCACACAAGAAGGTGACGGACTTAGTTGGACAGGGAAACGCACTGGCCGACATCACTGCCCGAACCACAGCTGAGAATAGAACGACGACACGCATATATGTGACCAGGTCACAAGCAGAAAAATGGACTGACGCTAGGGAAACGATTAGGGACATCCAGTCGGCCAGCACACCTCATGAACTGACTGAGTGGGCACGGGTGGGTCTAAAGGACGATGAAGGCTGCTGGCGGACAAAAGACATAAACAAATGGTTGCTGCCTGACTCATACTTGATTCCCATACTGACTATGGCACACTCCCCTGCACACATAGGTTCTGCCCCCATGATTGAACTCATTTCCAAAGTCTGGCACAACAACAAAATCCCCGACTCAGCCAAACGCCTGGTCCAGCAGTGCCTTATCTGCTTACAACACAACCCCGGGAAAGGAACTGTGGTACCCCGGGGAGGGTTTGGGATCCCCGACCACCCCTTTGAGGTCCTCCAGATGGATTACATCCAGCTGGAGAGATGCCAAGGCCTGAAGTACGTATTAGTCATTGTATGCGCCTTCAGCAAATGGGTGGAAGCCTATCCAACCCGTGATAACACTGCCATGACTACTGCCAAAGTACTACTGAAAGAGTTTTTCCCTCGCTACGGCCTTTGTCGAATTTTATGGAGCGACAATGGCCCCCACTTCATAGCTGAAGTTATCCAACTAATCTTGAAGGGGATGGGGGTAAAGCAGAGGTTCCATGCGGTCTTCCACCCCCAATCCGCTGGCCTAGTTGAGCGACACAATGCTACACTAAAACTGAAACTGTCAAAATAGTGGCCACCACAGGACTTAAGTGGCCGGATGCCCTCCCACTGGCATTGCTATCGATGCGCTCCACTCCCACTAAGCACCACTTGACCCCCTACGAGGTTGTGTTTGGGCGACCAATGAACCTCTGGACTGCCCCCAAACCAACATCCATTCACGACGTCCCCAACGTCCTGCTGTCAGATTATTTATACAAGTTAACTAAAACGTTGTCTGTCATTCATCAACAGGTGCAGTAGGCCATCCCCGATGCTTCCAGGGGTCCCGGTCACGATATCCAACCGGGAGATTATGTTTTAGTCCGGAATTTTCAACGGGCAAAGAGTCTGGAACCCCGGTGGACGGGCCCCTGGCAAGTACTGATCACCACTCGGACGGCTCTTCGAGTAGAGGGAAAAAGGCACTGGCTGCACGCCCACCACTGCAAGAAGGTCTCCTCAACCCTGGCCACGACAGAAAACGTCGACACCCAAGAAGAGCTCCTGAACAAAGACCGGCCATCACTGAACTGCTATCCTGATACCGAGGCTCTTGAACTTGCAAAATTCCCTGATCCCACTGTGCCATCCCGGGAAGGGTATTTCCTGCGTCGGAAGGAGGGAGTTTCGGCTAAGTAGACCACGGACTAAGTTAAAATCTCAGAACGGTGGCCTAAAACAACCAAGGGTTATCCGGAGAGAAGCTAAACAAAGTCTGTGGTTCTGCCCACTACCGAGCACCTTGAAGATGATGGAAGCGCCAGATAAGAAGATGATGGAAGCGCCAGATAAGAAGATGATGGACGCAACCGGAAATACCCACTACAGGAACCCAAAGACTGACAATTTGCATAAATCCAAGACAATCGCCTTCTTCATTCTCTTCCTCCTTTGCCTCCTCCTCATGACTTCCTTCTGGATCTTGGAGGACAGCACACCCGCTCATCAGATATTGCTGACCACTGCACAGCCAACCACCATGAAAGAGCATCACCTGATCTCCCTTTCGCCTCAGCTCCGAGAAAGGCGTAAGGAGTTCTGGAACAATTCCTTCGTGCAACTATTGCACCAGCACAACCTTGCTGCAAATGCCACAAACTGCTGGGTCTGCGGGTTGCTCCCGCATGCCACTGGACACTCCATCTCCTTCATCCCTTCTCCTTTCTCAGTTCACGGCTCCTGCCTCGCCTGGTTGATCCTCTTGCAGGAAAGCCACAAGGACAACGCCGCTTCTGGTCAAACAGTGTCACACTTCTACTATGGGTTCTGGCTGAACAAAACAGGAAGGACGTCTGCCCCCTTTTGTCCTGTGACCTCAGGTTCCGCCTTCCATATGAACATCCCTGCCAAAGAACGAGTTGAAATGCAGGTGCTCCACAATCCAGCTAGACCCACCTTCTCCCACCTGCGGAAGCGCACGCCTGCCACTCTGACTGTGGCCCTGTCTGTCATCAATGTCACAGGTCTCGTGTGCCTCGAAGGCCAGGGAACACAGCTGGTGGGTCACAGTTCCTGCCACATCACCAGAACATTGGTCTCAGTGGATCCCCCCTCCTTTGTTGCTTCTCCGAATATGTACTTTGTTTGTGACATCAAAGCTTACACCTGGCTCCCGAAAGGTTGGAGGGGTACGTGCTACGTCGCCTTCATTCTCCCCCCCACGTATGTGGCCCCAGCCTACCATCACCGGCAAAAGCTCGCCGGAGACATTGGACAAGCCGACTCCACCGGAGCACAGTTCCTGGATGCGGTAAAGGGACTTGTTCCTCTGTGGGGCCCAATGGCAAATAGCCGCGCTATCCGACATCTGACTCAGGCAGTAGAAACAACCATTAACATCACGGCTGGCATCCTCGCTAACAACACGGCTGAGCTTCAGGCAGTCCGCCTGGTGGCTCTTCAAAACCGCCTTGTTCTAGATGTGGTTCTGGCCGACCGTGGAGGAGCATGCCGCATCATCGGCTCCAGCTGCTGCACCTACGTGCCAGATAACTCGCCTTCAGTCTACAAAGCAATCGAACACCTCCACAGACTATCCTCAGAGGTTCACCAGGAGCAAGAAGGATGGTCGCTTGGAAGCTGGTTTTGGGACACTTTGAAGGACTGGGGATGGAGGTTGTTTACATTTATACTGATACCAGTCGTGATACTGTGTGGGTGTTGCTTAGGTATTCAATGTTTGCCACCTTTGTGTTCACTCATTTCTAACTGTATGTGCCCTAAGACTTTGGACTTTAGAACTGAGCACATGAGTCCCCTGTATGAGATAGAAATACGTGGTCTTATGGGGATAGATCAGAATTGACAAGCTGGCGAGACATGTTAAAAGGGAGGACTGTGGAATTTTAGTTCGTGAACTGAACATCATCTGCGCCATCTTGCCCATTCCTCAGACTCACGTATGAACATACACGACAGCCATTTTAGGTACCATGGTCTCCCTGTTCACGATCGATCATCAGCGCACTTCCCTGACCCTGCAAGCATCCCCCGTGCACCCTGGCTGCCCCCGCGCTCACATGCACAAGTCATGAACCCCCCTCTTCCGCATGACTCTGTCTCTGGGAATCACACCCCGCGCCTGACCAACACCTCCTTTCCTTCCATGAATACCCCTCTTTTGATAAACCCTTCCTCTATGCTCGATTGTCCACACCGATCCTTTCTTTCATGAATATCTCTCCTTTGATGACCCCTTCCTCTGAGCCCGATTGTCTGCACGGACCGCTGGTCATCCCTTGGCCTGAGGATACAGTTTATTGCCCACTACTGTATGCACTCGCCCCTCTTCAAAGGAGCTACTATTGATCATGACCTCCCCACCCCCTGAGATTCGATCAGGCGCACACATTCCAAAGGAATCGGCGGAACACTCAGCTGCGTGATAGCCCCCTCCTATTGTATGGGGGGTGAGGACCTCTACTGTAGCCACGTGTTGGAATGAGCCGGAACTGGGGGGGGGGGTACCGGGGATGTCATTTTTCATTTCTTCACAATGTCTTTATTGTAATAAAGAGCGGTCACATGTCGTAAACCAGTGTATAAAAGGCCAGGCCTCAGAGAGGCTGCTAGAGAACACCTCGAGACGATACCTTGTTGTCCGATCTGATGTGTTCTGCTCCGTCGGAATAAAACTTGTTTCCTTTCTTCCTGTCTCCAGCGCCTGCCTCTTTATTTGATAAACTTCGTATGGTATTAGAGGCGTTTAACGCCGGGCAAAATTACTTAAGAAACATCGACTAAATCGCCTGACCATTTTCCTGACTTTCCACAGCGCCCCAAGGTACAGGATCATCTTGGGTCTGCCGTGGCTCGAGAAGCACAACCCGACCGTGGATTGGGTTACCCACCAGATCAGGATGACATCGCCGCATTGTCTCCAACACTGTGGGGTACAGAATGGGCTCGCACCCGGTTCTGGAACGGAATACACGGTGGCCACAGCAGCCGAGAAGGCAGTTGCGTTACCCGGTGTTTACCTAGCCTTCCAGGACGTCTTCGATGAGGCCCGGGCTGAGGTCCTCCCCCCACACCGGATCTACGATTGTCAGATTGATTTGGTTCCGGGTGTCAGTATCCCCAGTGGCAGGCTGAACGCGTTAACGGAACCGGAAAACCTCCATCTGCGCTCCTATCTCGATAAGCTCCTGGGGTTGGGGTTCATCCGACCCTCTAAGTCTCCAGCCGCGTCACCCCTTTTCTTTATCCCGAAGGCCAACGGCGAGTTGAGGGCCTGCCTGGACTTCAGGGAGTTGAACGCGATCACAGTGAAGAATCGGTATCCCCTGCTGCTCATAAACGTTTTACTGGAACAGGTGAAACATGCCCGAGTGTACACGAAACTGGACCTCAAAGGGGAATACCATCTGGTGCGGATGCGCGACGGCGACGAGTGGAAGACGGCATTTAAGACCAGATTCGGCCTCTTCGAATACCTCGTCATGCCGTTCGGGTTCTGCAACGCCCCTGCGGCCTTTCAATACTTCTTAAATGAGGTCTTCCGGGACATCATGGATGAGTACGTAGTGGTGTACATTGACGATATCCTCATCTATTCCAACACTGAGGAGGAACATGTACACCACGTGGCCACGGTACTCCAGAGACTCAGACCACCTGCTGTTCTGCAAACTCAGCAAATGCGACTTCCACGTCACATCAGTGGAGTTCCTGGGAGTGATGCTGAGTCCTGAGGGACATGAAATGGCAGAGCGCAAGGTCAAGGCAATGGAAGATTGGCCAACGCCTCGGGGTGAAGGACGTGCAGTGCTTCATTGGGTTTGCCAATTTTTATCGCCGCTTCATCGACGGATTTTCGGGGTTGGTGGCCCCGATAACACAGCTGCTACGTAAGTCACAGCCCTTCCGATGGATGGACGGATGCTCAAGACGCCTTTGTGGCTCTGAAGAAGGCCTTTATTTCTGCCCCTATCCTGGCACATCCGAACCCTGACTTGCCATACGTGGTGGAGGCGGACGCCTCCGAGGTCGCGGTAGGAGCCATCCTGTCGCAACGGCACCAGCACTCCGGAGTACTACACCCCGTGGCGTTCATGTCCAGAAAACTGAACCCCGCGGAACGGAACTACCACATAGCGGAGAAGGAGCTTCTGGCCATAAGGGACGCTTTTGCGGAGTGGAGGCACTGGCTGATGGGGGCCAGACATGATGTCACGGTGTACACGGACCACTGCAACCTGCAGTTCATGACGGCGGCGAAACACCTGTCGCCTCGGCAGATGCGGTGGATGCTGTTCTTTTCCGGTTTTCACTTCCATATCACCTACAGACCTGGCTCGGAAAACCGGAAGGTGGACGCGCTATCCCGTCAATCGTCTGCTCTGGCCCCGCCTCCTGCGCCGGTGCACTCCATCATACCACCGGATGCGGTGATCGGGGCGGTGCAGCCAGAACTATTCCTTAGGGGTATCCAGAAGGGGATTCAATCGTTCGCCTGGAAACGGTGGCTATCGTGCCATAAGGAATGGCGGGTGGTAGACGGTATGCCGGTGCACGGTAGCCGCTTGTTGTTGCCCACTCCCCGCTTAAGGAATCAGGCCTTTGAATGGTGCCACACCCGTCGCCCTGTGCGGGCCATCTGGGGTTCGAGAAAACCGTGTCCAGCCTGGGAAGGCACTTCTGGTGGCCGTAGCTGCGTTGGGATGTCCGCAGATGGGGGGATGAGTGCTCAGTCTGTGCCACCGCGAAAACAGACCATCGCAAGCCACAGGGCCTGCTGCAACCTCTTCCGTCGCCCAGTAGGCCCTGGGAGAGCATTTCCATGGACTTTATCGTGGGGTTACCAAAGGATAAGGGCTGTACGGCGGTCATGGTGGTCGTGGACTATCTCACGAAGATGGGGCACTTCGTGGCCTGCAGGCAGGTACCCTCGGCGGGCCAGCTCGCCTTGCTCCTACTGAAGAACGTGGTACGGCTGCATGGGTTGCCCTCAACTATCGTGTCGGACAGTGGCTCGCAGTTCACGGCCCAGTTCTGGAGGAAGTGGTGTTCGGCGTTACACGTCACTTCGGCTTTGTCAACTAGCTATCACCCACAGACGGATGTGCAGACGGAACGCCTTAACCAGTCACTCAAGCAGTATCTGCGTTGTTTCGTGAACCAGGGGAAGGAGGAGTGGGTGGATCACCTATGGCTAGCGGAGGTCGCTTACAACAACGCCACCCACAGCTCCACCAAGTCATCTCCGTTTTACACCAACTATGGTCATCACCCCAGGTTTCTGCCCTTCGTTCACCCGGTGAAGGTCCTTCGGGTGCCAGAAGCAGCTAGGAGAGTGGCGCACATCAAGGAGACCCTGGTTCGCTCTTGTGCCTACCTGGAGGCGGCCAAAACAGCGTACAAAGCCACGGCCGACAGAAAGCGACGGCCGGATCCTCTGTATGCAGTGGGGGAGTACGTTTGGATGTCTACCAGAAATCTGCGGTTCCGGAAGCGCAGCGTGTTCCAGCCTAAATACATCGGCCCGTATCGCATCACTAAATGCCTCAGCCCTGTGAACGTGCGTCTAAGTCTGCCTAGCCACCTGAGGATCCATCCGGTGTTCCACGTATCCCTCCTAAAACCTGCCGCTCCGGGCAGAAGGGTGCTTTCGGGGCCGGTGACGGTGGACGCCGATGTGGAGTACGAGGTGGCAGGGATCCTGGACTCCAAGTGGCGGGGCGACAAGCTCTGGTATCTGGTGGCGTGGAAGGGGTACGGCCCTGAGGAACAGTCCTGGGAGCCCGAGGCGGGCGTCCACGCACCGCGGTTGGTTGCTGCCTTCCACAAAAAACATCCTGCCTCCGCGGGTCCTGTTCGGAGGTGTGAGTGAGGGGGGATGTACTGTCAGAATCCCCGTGGCGCGGTGGGACACCGCTGGCTGCAGCCGCCGAATCTGACGATCCACACGTCACGAGAGGATCAGGAACCACAAGGTCCGGCATGCCTAGCGCGCTAATCGTGCACCCGGAAATGCGTACTTAATGCGCATTGGACGGAAGGGCCACTGTCGAATATTTTGGTAACAGACCGGCTGTCCGTTGTGTCCCGCTGTAACTTGGAACCTGGGAAGACGGAGCTGGGTGCACTTTCGGCATCAGAGGAGGTCCCGCTTTACGGAGCTCAGGTATGCAGTTGCAGGAAGCGAGCGGCTGCTCGTTTCAATACCGACTTGGTGTCCGGGTAGAGCGTTGGTTTTTACGCTCCCGGGATGGACAGGAGCAGAGACGCCCACCAAGGGAGGTGGTTGCCGCGTCTCTGTTTTGAGAACTTGGGTGTTACTTCTGACCCCTCGATGGAGCGCCCGGCCGGGTGTTCTCGAGGCGAGTGTCTGAACTTGTAGACACCTTGGCGAGGCTCCCCATCAGTCGTCCTCGAACGGCATTTTCGGCCGTTACTCTGCACAGTGTCCTCTGTTGGCTGGATACCGGGACCGGTGTCCATGCAGAGGACGGTTGGATTTCGGCCCTCCGGAGTCCAGGGCCAGCGATTGATGGGTATCGTATGACTTGCTTTATTTCTGCGAGACTAAGCATCGCATGTACTATTGTTTTCCCTAAACCTATGTGTACTTGTGTTCATTAAACAAGTACATAGCAGTACCATTGCGTCTTGTGAGGTTTCTTGCCAAAGGACTCGATCCCGAGAAAACAGGGAGATTACACTATTTTTCAAAAATGTATAGGTTTGCTAGGTTTCCCTAGGTGCCGGCAGAACTAGGGTTAAAAAACAAAAGGTTGTCTCTTTGCCCAAAAAGGGCAGGATTTCACTGGGAAATTGAGGTGCGACCACGTTGCGTTTTGCGCTGTTTCCTGTCGCAGGCACTAGGCAGACCCAGGAAAGTGAGGTACAATTTTTTGCTGGGTGGGTGGAAATTTGTTGATCCACGCAGATTCCAGAAGTTTCCACCACAGAAATGTGAGGAAAATGTGTTTTTTTGTCAATTTCTTAGCTTTCCAAGGGATTCTGGGTAACAGAACCTGGTGGTAGGCAGTCGAGTCACCCCATCCTAAATTCCCCTGTGTGTCTACTTTTCAAAAATGTATAGGTTTGCTAGGTTTCCCTAGGTGCCGGCAGAGCTAGGGTTCAAAAACAAAAGGTAGTCTCTTTTCCCAAAAAGGGCACGATTTCACTGCGAAATTGAGGTGCAACCACGTTGCGTTTTGCGCTGTTTCCTGTCGCAGGCACTAGGCAGACCCAGGCAAGTGAGGTACCATTTTTTTCGGGATATCCGGGGGAACGCTGGGTGGGTGGAAATTTGTTGATCCACGCAGATTCCAGAACTTTCCACCACAGAAGTGTGAGGAAAATGCGTTTTTTGTCAATTTCTTAGCTTTGCAAGGGATTCTGGGTAACAGAACCTGGTGGTAGGCAGTCGAGTCACCCCATCCTGAAGTCCCCTGGGTGTCTAGTTTTTTAAAAGGTGCAGGTTTGCTAGGTTTCCCTAGGTGCTGGCAGAGTTAGGGTTCAAAAACAAAACGTAGTCTCTTTGTCCAAAAAGGGCACGATTTCACTGGGAAATTGAGGTGCGACCACGTTGCGTTTTGCGCTGTTTCCTGTCGCAGGCACTAGGCAGACCCAGGCAAGTGAGGTACCATTTTTTTCGGGAGACCCGGGGAAACGCTGGGTGGGTGGGAATTTGTTGATCCACGCAGATTCCAGAACTTTCCACCACAGAAATGTGAGGAAAATGCGTTTGTTTTGTCAATTTCTTAGCTTTGCAAGGGATTCTGGGTAACAGAACCTGATGGTAGGCAGTCGAGTCACCCCATCCTGAATTCCCCTGGGTGTCTACTTTTTAAAAGTGTATAGGTTTGCTAGGTTTCCCTAGGTGCCGGCAGCGCTAGGGTTCAAAAACAAAAGGTAGTCTCTTTGCCCAAAAAGGGCAGGATTTCATTGCAAAATTGAGGTGCGACCACGTTGCGTTGTGCGCTGTTTCCTGTCGCAGGCACTAGGCAGACGCAGGCAAGTGAGGTACCATTTTTTTTGAGAGACCCGGGGGAACGCTGGGAGGGTAGAAATTTGTTAATCCACGCAGATTCCAGAACTTTCCACCACAGAAATGTGAGGAAAATGTGTTTATTTTGTCAATTTCTTAGCTTTGCAAGGGATTCTGGGTAACAGAACCTGGTGGTAGGCAGTCGAGTCACCCCATCCTGAGTTCCCCTGGGTGTCTACCTTTTAAAAATGTATAGGTGTGCTAGGTTTCCCTAGGGGCCGGCGGAGCTAGGGTTCAAAAACAAAAGGTAGTCTCTTTCCCCAAAAAGGGCACAATTTCACTGCGAAATTGAGGTGTGACTACGTTGCGTTTTGCGCTGTTTCCTGATGCAGGCACTAGGCAGACCCAGGCAAGTGAGGTACCATTTTTTTTGGGAGACCCGGTGGAACGCTGGGTGGGTGGAAATTTGTTGATCCACGCAGATTCCAGAACTTTCCACCACAGAAATGTGAGGAAAATGCATTTTTTTGTCACTTTCTTAGCTTTGCAAGGGAATCTGGGTAACAGAACCTGGTGGTAGGCAGTCGAGTCACCCCATCCTGAATTCCCCTGGGTGTCTAATTTTCAAAAATGTATAGGTTTGCTAGGTTTCCCTTGGTTCCGGCAGAGCTAGGGTGCAAAAACTACAGCTAGACACTTTGCCATAAAAGGGTCAATTTGTAACTGCAAAATTGAGGTGTGACCACGTTGCATTTTGCGCCGTTTCCTGTCGCAGGCACAAGGGAGGTACCGTTTTTATCGGCAGACTTAGGGTAATTCAAATTTGTAAATCAACTATTATTACTAATTGAGTTTTCATGCATTTCTCCCTTCCCAATGAAAGACATTGTGTAAAAAAAAATCTTTTTCAAAAATGACCAATAATTCTCATGCTAGTATGAGTATTCCCAATTTTGAAAATGTGCAATTATATACTGTTTTTAAACTCTATAATTTGTACCCAATTCAGAAATACATAGGTGTCTTTCATACAGATTTTTCCATGTATACATTTTCCAAGACAAAGTGCTCTATACCCAGTAAATAAAAAAATACCATTGCAAGTTGCTGCTCAGTTTTTGGATCTGGGTTCGTCGGGTTCTTGGTGAAACTACAAGTCCTATATATCCCCACAACCAGGAAGGTCTAACGGATGTAACGGTATATTGCTTTCCAAGAGCTGTCAAAATTACAAAAAGTTATAGGTGAAAACGTTGAGACAAAAGGCTGTTTTTTTCAAATAAATTTCAATTATTCCAATATTTAACTGTTAGTTTCTATAAAGAAACCTTCATGGATTTAGACAAATGACCCCTTTCTGAATTCAAATGTTTGTTCACTTTTCGAAAATGTATAGCTTTCCAGGATCCATTATTGCTTTCAAACTCATTTCTACCATTAACTGGAAGGAGGTGGAAAACTCTAAAAATAGCAAAAATAGGCTATGTCCCAGAAAAATGCCAAAACTGTGTGAAAAATGTTGGTTCTCTGACAAAAGACTGTCATTCCGTAAAAGCTGAGAAAATGTAGATTTCAGCCCCACAAACCCTTTTTTAATAACATTTTCAGGGAAAAACCCAGAGGCTTTCATTTGCAGCCCGTTTTTCCCATTTTTCTGAAAAAAACAAAGATTTCACTTTATTTTGGTTAATTTCTGGGACCCCTCCAAGGGAATCCACAAACCCTGGGCACCTTTAGAATCCACATGATGTTGGAAGAAAAGGACGCAAATTTGGCGTGGATACCTTATGTGGTCAAAAAGTTACAGGAGCCTAAGCGCGCACTACCCCAAATCGCAAAAAAAAAGGCTTAGCACAGGAGGGGAAAAGGCATAGCAGCGAAGGGGTTAAGATGCAGGCGCAGTTCCAGGCCCCACCAGCAGGTGGCAACAAGACCTCCTATTATTGTCTCCTATTTTAGAAATGGCTGCCTCGGTCAGTTTCGGGGAGGATTCGTAAGCAGTCTCTCTTAGCCACGGCCTTATCACAGCAGTTTAACAGGCTCAACTAGTGGGTACAAAAATGCGAAGTGGTATGGCATCATCCTGATTGTCCTTCATCGTCGTCTCCTGTATGCACCGTGTGGCATGGCAGTCTAAGCTGCCTCGCCTCTGTCTAAAGGGGTCGTTGGGTGCTACCTGTCATAGGGACATTTGCTCAGATTGCACTGTGGGCTGAATCAAACTTGTACCCCATATTCAGGGCTGGTTCTAGGATTTTTGGAGCACAGGGCAAAGGGAAATGTGCAAGGCCCCTCTAACTTACATAAGTGACACCTTCAGGGCTCAGTAAGCTGCTTTGTGCAGACTCCTCCTGGGCTGCAGCTTCCCTCTCTGCCACCTACAAGCACCTTTTTCACAGCTCATATTGGGTTAAAGGTGTGAGAATAGCTTGAGGACTGAGAGTTAAAACTGTGCTTGCAATAGGCGTCCCGCAGTGTCTCTCAATGCGCAGCCAGGCAGGGGGACTTTTTTGCAGGACAAAATGCGTCTCTTTGCAAATGGCACAAAATGAAGTGTCCCTCTCACCTAGGCCTCCCCTACACTAACCCTGGAAGGGCCAGGGAGGGGCCGCCTCCTGTAAGCCCAATTGCAAACAGACACCTTTCTTCAATGTGATCGGCAGGGGCACAAGAGGTTTGGTGGAGTATTGCACTGGTGCGGGCCCCATGCTGGTAGGCTGTGTGTAAAGCCCTGGGCAGCTGCCCACACTGCCCATGTGTAGCTCTGGTCCTGCCGTATTGCCCCCAATTCATCCTAGCTGTGGCCCACAACTTGCTTTAAAAGATAAACAAAGTGCAAGCCATTAACTTTTCACCCTGGTACTTAGGCCAGCATTTCTAGTGAGAGTAAACAAAACGGCAAGTACTGGAATGCAAAGAGAAGATGTGGAACTTAAAATATATTGAATATCAAACACTGATTTTGTACTTGCAATCATTTGACCAGAAACACTGAAGAACTTTGTGGTTAGAAAAAAATAATTGGCAGCGAGGGTTCAGCTGCTCCAGACTCAGACCTTCGCTGCCTGGTTGGCTGCTGCCGCGTTCCACCTCATCTTACCCACCAGGCCCGCTTCTAGCGAGTGGTCCAGGCCCCACCCAAAAATGAGCCTGGCCCACCCAAACATGAGCCTGGCCCACCCAAACAAGAACCTTGACCCTCGCAGTGACATCAGGAAGGCCAACAGAAAATGGCCACTGCAATTTAAAAAGTTCCTCTGAAAGTTATTTTTCTTATTTTTCTAGGTGTTGCGTGATTGGGCCTGGGTTCTTTCTCACAGGCACCCCCAATCGTGCATCTCCTTTTAGAAAGGTGGGTTGTGTCCCTACCCACTCGTGCAGGTACAGGGGCATGGCGAAGGGGAGAAATCCTTTTTGGCACCGTGTGCAAGACACAAGTACTAAAATGTCCAGATAACTGCGGTGAGTAATGATCCTGCTGGAGAGCAATATTTTGTCTGTTGGAAATTTTTAAATGCAGATAAACTATTTTATGTTGATGACTCAGTGGGTTACTTGCAGTACAGAGGAAGAGATGTGGCATAGCGGCCAGGGTGCCTGACTCCGGACTCTGGGGTTCACGGTTCGATCCCTGGCGGCAGGTTAGTCCAGCTCAATGTGACTCTGGGCAATAGCTTGCTTAATCATCCCGAGGGCCCCCAGCGCCGGGACACCACTTCGGAGGTAGCTGTGTGCTTTACAAATACTGGTATTTCCTTTCATTTTACAGAAGTTACAATCCTAAAATAGGACAGTGACCAATGAACAAACATCAAAGAGCTGCATACAAACCTGAATGGTATAAATAGAACTTCTTTTTTTTGTGTTGCAATATAGTTAGAATTTCCCCAGTCTTTAATTATTCTAATGTTGCTATAAAGAGTTTGGTTTGGCAGATATACATTTTCATCAGTAAAGCCAACCCCGCAAACATTGGGGTATGCGTTAAATCCTGTGTTTGTGCTCCTCCAGACCAAACCCTCTTAAAACATACTGTCCACCAGTATGGATGACATGTGATTCCTACACCTTGTAATCCTCATTGGCTTATGTGACATTCCCTATAGGCTGATGTACATACTCGTATGATTCATTGCCTCTGCATAATGTGTGCATGATGTAAAGTACTGTGACACCCTACACTATGAGTAGCGCTATACAACAAATTAAATCGAATATGAGAGAGGGGCTACAGAGAGATGAAGGACACTGTTGGAGGGTGGCAATTAGGGAATCCGAGGAGGAGGTCAATAGGGGGAGAGTCTATAGAGCGATGAGGAGCACTGGTGGAGGGTGGCAATTAGGGAATCCGAGGTCGTGGGGGGAGGGTGGGAGATATGGAGAGATGAGGGCCACTGGTGGAGGGTGGTAGTGAGGGAGTCTGAGGAGGAGGTCATGAGGGGAGGGGCTTTGGAGCAATGAGGGGCACTGTTGGAGGGTGGCAGTGAGGGAATCTGAGAAGGAGGTCATGGGGGGAGGGTGGGAGATACGGAGAGATGAGGGGCACTGGTGGAGGGTGGTAGTGAGGGAAACTGAGGAGGGGGTCATGAGGGGGAGGGGCTACAGAGAGATGGAGTGCACGGGTGGAGGGTGGTAGTGAGGGAGACTGACGAGGGGGAAATGAGTGGGAGGGGCTACGGAGAGATGGAGTGCACTGTTGGAGTGTGGCAGTGAGGGAATCCGAGGAGGGGGTTATGGGGGGGTGGAAGAGATGAGGGGCACTGGTGGAGGGTGTAGTGAGGGAGTCTGAGGAGGAGGTCATGAGGGGGAGGGGCTAAGGAGAGATGGAGTGCACTGTTGGAGGGCTGTAGTAAAGGTATCTACAGACATAGAGGTCAGTGGTGGGGCGTCAATAAGTATCTCTCCACATGCTCTCGAAACACACAGAAGCAATCCTTGTATCATAGTGACTGTTTGCAAGTAGATATGATGTAATCTATGGCTTGTAGACTACCTCCAGAGCGACAAATTGGACCGGTAGTGACCTACCTTTATGCACCCTTGGCCCTCCCAAATAAAAATTCCTGGAGCCGGGCCTGTTACCCACTGCTGCTAAGTAAAAAGTAACATGGCGGGGGGCTTTTGTATTCATTGCTCAGGATTTAGATGATTACTCAAACTCCCTCATTCCTCCACTACTCTCAGCTGAATCATCCACTGCTCGGATCATTCCTGCCGGTGCCAAATTGTAGGTGGGGGCACAGCGGGTGGAGGTGTGTTGGAAATGGGAGGGGGGGAGTATGTATAACGGGGTGCCTGCAGCCTGCAGACTGCAGTGTGGACTGAATGATTGTATCCAGGCATGCAACACCCATTGGGCTCAAAGGGCATTAGCCCCCCCCGTTGTGTGTGTCAGCCCAGCTGAGACAGCTTCCCGGGCACACAAACAGCCGCACCCGAGTACTTCACAGGTCTTTAAAAGACCATTTACTTGCTAACGAGGCTTTGTTGTGTTTTCACCACTTCTTAGAGCCCCTGCATCTCCACTCTGCATATTGCTGGAAGAATCAGACCCCCACCCCCAAATTGTTAGTACCCACCCTCCCCCGAAATTTGGCTCTAGTTGTGCCTCTGACTGTATCCATGCTGCCTGATCTGCATGCCGACAGCTCCATACGCCCCTCTGAAGGTCGGCGCCTTGGGCATGGCCCCAGCCAGCCCATGCTAAAACAAGGCCCTATTGCATTGAGACCACCGCCCTCAAAGTACTGGCACTGAGCGGTGGCGTAGACGCATCCCTACGTTTTATTCAGCTCAGGTGCGGTGTCCCAGATCCATTCCCAGCTGTTTCTAAAGATGAGAAGCAGGGAGTCCAAGTGCCTCAAGCCGCTGTCTGAATGAGCCACCTGTGTGGTTCTATCAGTGGGTGTCCCATCTCTGCAGCGGGCAGCATCGCTGCCCCCACAACTGAGCACCGCCGCGTCATTGGTGCTGAGCCCGTGGAAACCGACGGTGCATAGTCACAGAGGAGCCCAAGTCTTCAAGCCCGGGCTCTGCGTCCTTCCTTTCTCCATCCTGTTCGCTGACAAATACCCACCGGGACAGAGGCACGTGTTCATCGTGCCAGAACATCTACATAATGTGCCAAAGTAACGTCTGCCTCTCTATCACTGGAGGCGCTACATGGAATAACAAGTAGGGAGAAAAATGGAGGCTGCCAAGTGTTAACTTTCAGCTCTTAAAACTGCAAAAATGTGACAGAGATAACAATGGAAAATAATAACTGGATGATTCTGGGATATCCCCAGCTGGTAATCATTTTACACCATTGGTTATTCATTTCCGGTGGTGTACATCCCCAGTTCACATCACTTGTCTTCTAGTGAACCTCTCTCTGCAGATTGTGAAGACATGAGGTTGCCACCTTGTGCTGCTTTCCTGTGACCTTTGATCTACCTGGTGTGTAATAAGTTGATACCCAATTTAAAAATACCCCTTTTTGTAGCATCGCAACAACTGATTATTTTCCATTTAATTAATGATTATTTCTGTGTTTCTGTCTTTTAAACTGTTAAAATTCCAGTTTATCATTTTAAGTTTAGTTGTTGCCGAAGTTGCAGCTCTCATTTGCTTTCCTTTGATGCAGATTTTCATATCCGTTTTCTCATTTCCTTCTCATTTGACCTGTTGCTACTACACGTCGAGCTTGATTTGTGAAAAACACAGTTTTGTAATGATTGATTGCACAAAGTTTGCTTTCTGTGCTTTTCCACCAAATATCTGTTTTGATTGCTTTTCAGCGTTAGGTAACTAAATAGTATAAGAATTTCAGTCTGTCTTCCTTGGAGACATCTTTCCTGACCCACTCACTTCCTCTGTCCTGGTATTTCCTTCTCATTGTCCATGGATTTTGCAGCCCCATCCTACTGTTGTCTTTGTCTTCGTTCCAATATTCCATTTCCTACTTTTAATTTCAAATTTGTTTTATTGATTTTAAGAGCAAGAAAGACAGGCAATGCAAAACAGTAGGTATGCAGTAGGCTTATATAGCGAGCGAGACAGACAGGCACGTCTTCTCTATGAATCTTCAAGGAAGCAGATAAACCATGCCTACACAGAGGCGCATTGCAGACGCTTTGGTGAAGGTGCCATGTAAGAATGTCAATCGAACAGAACAGTAAGAAGAACCTATCCCCCCACCCTTCACCCAACATTACCCCCCTCCCCCCACCCCGACCAGTATGCCAGTTGTCCGGAGCCTTCATCATAGCACGCTCAGGTTGGTGTGTATCAAGGTGTTCAAGTTCGTGGCGGATCTCGTGGTGGTTCCGTGAGCGGCAGAATGCGGAGATATTTCGGGCACGTGATTTCGTGAAATTCTCTGGACAGGAGGGACAGGACTGGTTGCCAGGCCTTCTGGAATGAGTTAGCCGTGTGTGTGAGCGTGGCCTGGATACGTTCCATGCCTAACGTGAACCACAGTTTATGCAGCCAGCCAGTGTGGGTGGGTATGGTGGTGGATCCCCACAGTGACAGGACGTGTTGTGACGCCGCCTGCATGGCAATGCCCATCTGTTTGCCATGAGGTGACCTCAAGGGAAACGTGAGTGCGTTAGGCAGCCCTAGGATTGTGTATGCAGGAAAGCGCTGGATTTCAGTTTCAAATGTGGAATCGATATCGTCTAAAACCGCTTTCCAGTACCCTTGCAGAGCGCGGCATTCCCACAGGAGATGGGTCAGAGTGCCCTTTTCACCGCAGCCCCGCCAACACAGCGCGCTTCGAAGAGGATTGCCCTGATTGAGTCTTGCCGGGGTGAGATGCCAGTAGATGGCCAGTTTCACCGCCGATTCCCTGGCACTAGTATTACGAGTGGTGTGTGCAGCTCTGTAGTGTATAAACCCCCACTCCTTGGGTGATAATGTCCTTCCGAGTTCTGATTCCCAGCATTTCTGTCCTGCCGTCTTAACTGGGCCGGCTACCGGGGATAATATCTTATAAAGGTCTGAGATAAGGTGCCTATCCGAGTCTTTCGTCACCAGCCATTTCTCGAATGGCGTCATTTGCCGAGCAACTAGGGGAGCGCAATCCGGGTGCAAGAGCCAGTGGCGGAGTTGGAAGTATTGGAACATGTGAGGTTTGGTCACTCCGTAGCCTCGCGTGATATTGGCGAGGGGGAGAAAACCCTCCATGTCAAAGAGATGGCAGGCCGAGCGGCAGTCTGTACCACGCCATTGTAGAAAGGCACGAGGATCAGTGCCCGGCGGGAATTCTGGATTGTCAAAGAGTGGAGTGAGCGGGGAGGGGAAAGTCGTCAGGCCCCTCTTGACCGCCACCATGTCCCAGGTTTTCATGATGGTGCGTGTGATAGGGGAGCGGAGGAGGTATCGTGGTCTATGCTGGCGGGCAAGAAATGGGATCTTCCACAGTGATGTCTGAGCCATCGCCCTGTCTTGAAATAGCCATCTCTTTTCGGACTCAGGCCTGTACCACTCCACCAAGTAGCGGAGCTGTGAGGCCTGAAAATATTGCAGGAGGTTAGGGGTCCCGAGGCCCCCCTCATCAACACCTCTTTGCGCCACCTGTTTATGCAGCCTTGCGCGTTTCCGTTCCCAGATGAACTGGTGGAGCGCATTTTGTAGATCAGCAAGCGCGCCCGGCGGCGGCAGTACTGGGAGGGTCTGGAAGATATACAAGATCTTGGGTAAGGCTGACATTTTTATTGCCGCTATGCGGCCTAGCAAGGAGAGGGGTACCATCGTGCGAGGTCGGCTCGGATTTGGGAAGTAAGTGTTGTAAGTTAAGGGTCACCGTTGAGTCCGTGGAGGAGGTAAGAGTGATCCACAGGTATGGGAGCTGCGTGGAAGTTTGTAGGTCGCAGCCAAAGTCAGGTGTCGGGGTGTTAAGGTGGGCGTTGCTGCCCAGGGGTAAAATCAGGGATTTCCCCCGGTTGATCTTGAAGCCAGACACCGCTCCAAAGCTCTCCAGTTCCTCTAGGAAGGCAGGTATTGAGCTGGACGGTCGGTCTAGAGCAGCGATAATATCATCGGCATAAAGCCCCACTACGTGAGGTTCATGACCGAAGGAGACACCGCTAATGCGAGGATTGTCACGGATTTTCTGCGCCAGGGGTTCCACGTACAGGGCAAACAGAAGGGGCGTACCCCGTTGTATCTCGAAGGGGTCCGATTTAAGGCCGCCCAGTCTGACCCGGGCCATAGGGTGGTGGTAGCAGCTCGCAATCCAGGCTTGAAATCGGTCGCCCAACTGGTATCGCTGCAGGACCTTCTGCAAGTAGGTCCAATCGACGCGGTCGAATGCCTTCTCCGCATCGATAGCCAGTAGCACTGAGTCTGATTTCTGAAAGTGAGTTTTATCCACGAGGTGTAGTAGCCGTTTGGTATTATCGCTGCATTGGTGGTTTGGGACAAAGCCCGATTGGTCCGGTTCGAGGATACCCGGTAGGCAAGGGCCCAGACGGGCCGCTAATACCCCGTGAACAGCTTCAAATCTAAGTTAAGTAAGGAGATGGGGCGGAACGCGGAGCAATGTGTCGGGGGTTTGCCCGGCTTGGGCAACACCACTATGTCAGCCGCCAGCATGTCCGGCGGAATGGAGCTTGGACCCGTGAAAGAGTTAAACAACCTCGTGAGTACTGGAGCTAGTACCTGGCCGAAGAGTTTGTAAACGCCTGATGAAAAGCCATCAGGGCCTGGCGATTTGAGCGGGCGGAGGCGTGAGATAGCGGCTAGGACTTCGTCAGAACGAATAGGAGCGTCTAAGGCCTCCGTTTTCGCTGGGCACAGCGGTGTTATTTCCGCCGATTGCAAGTACGCGTCGACGGCGGCTGGCGATACTTTATCCTTGCTATACAGGGAGGCGTAAAAGGAACCGAAGGCAGTAGCCACCTGTGCATTGTCGGTGAGAGTGTCACCGGAGTCGTCCAGGAGAGTGGTGATTTTGGAGCGTTGAGTCTTGGCTTTTAAGGCGCTGGCTAGAAGGCGCCCGGTGCGGTTGCCTCCTACGTAGTACGTATGGCGGAGAAGAAGAGCGGCAAATTCCGCTCTGTCAGTGTCGAGGCTGGCTAGTTGAGCTCTGGCAGCTTTCAGTTGACGCCAAATTCTCGGGGCACAGGTGCGGCTATGAACCCTTTCTAGTTCAGCTACTTGTGCTGTGAGGTCAGCTCTCTTGTCTTTGCGAATCTTGGCGTCAGCAGCTGCGATGGCGATCAGTTCCTCCCTGACTACGGCTTTTAAGGCTCCCCAAATGGTCGACACCGAGACTGCGGGGGTATCATTAGTGGCGAGGTAGTCCGAAATGCAGGTATGAATTTGTTTAATAACGGCCGGTCTCTGCAAAAGGGGTTCGTTGAGCCTCCATGAGCCAGGGGTACGTGGTGTCTTGGGCATATTGAGTGTCAGCTCCACCGCATCGTGGTCTGAGAGGACCGCTGGGACTATGGAAACCTCTGTAACGTGAGGGACTAGTTCTGAAGAGCCCAAGAAGTGATCTAGACGCGCGTATGTGTGGTGTACATGGGAATAAAATGTGAAGCGCGCTGTGTTGGGGTGCGCCGTCCTCCAAAGAGCTAGAAGACCCCTCTCTTGCAGCCAGGACCCGCCCGCCTCTGAAAGCGCGCCAGTATCTCCATAGCGGTTCCCAGACCTATCCTTATTCGTGTCCATGACTAAGTTGAGGTCCCCCCCAATGAGCAGCTGAGAGTGAGGTGACTGTAGTGTTTCGGAGAGTGCAGTTTTCAGGAATGGTTCCTGACCTGTGTTGGGAGCGTAGATGGAGCCTATCGTCAGTGTGCTATTCCCTATAAGGAAGGTGTAGGCCAGGAGGCGTCCCTTAATCTCCCCTACTTTGGCCCCCACCCGGCCCCGGAAACGCCGGGACACGAGAACGGCCACCCCTGCCTTCTTAGACGGGAGAGAAGAGAAGTATTGCTGAGGAAAAGCCCGGGAGCACATTCTGTGCCAGTCTTTAGTCAGGAGGTGGGTTTCCTGCAGTAAGCAGATGTCAGCTTCTGAGTGTTCTAAGTAGGAGATGACTGCTCTTCTTTTAATCGGATTGTTGAGGCCTTTTACATTGAGAGACAATATCTTGAGTGTATCAGTCATCATGGGAGAGCACGAAGATGTCCGAGCTTAGCAGCGCAGGTCGCTGTTGCGCGTGATAAGCTATAGTTAACACCTGAAACCTGTAGGAGTCCCTGGCATACTGGTCCCCACCCTCGTTCCCCGCCCCGCCCTACCTGCAACACTGTACCCCCCCCTTGTCCCCCGTTCCCAACCATCCCCGAGGAACCACCCCCACCCCAACAGAGTGAACCTCCCCAGCCCCAACAGAGCCCCCCTCCACCCCCACGTTCACCCCCCCCAACCTCCCCAGAACAAACCCCAAAACTAGAACTATTCAGAGTCTCGGGCCTATTCGTGTATGACACAGGTCCGTAGAAAGTCAATAGAAAGGGTACCATGGTAGCGGCCGAATCGGCGGCCCCCCGACCTGTTGCCCCAGGTAATTACAGTATGAAAGAAAACCCCCAGGGTAACAGTGCCTTACAGATCGGTTGCAGTGTTGTCCGCCGCTTCTTGCACAGCCGCTTCACGTTCTTGAGCGACTGTGGCCGGGTCCGGTTTCGGGATGGATCTCGGGGATCGCCTCCGTCGCACTGTCTGCCAGCCGTCCCCTGTTCGCCGTGAGGAGTCATCTTGTGATCTGTGTGGGGATGTTTCTCTAGATCCGGGCCCTTCCAGCATTTCAATGTTCAGTAGAGCACAAGTGTCGCGGAGGGATCTGAGTTGATGAAGCGAGCCTTTCCATTTAAAGATCAGGCGGAACGGGTGACCCCAGAAGTAGGGTGTACCATTGTCTCTCAAGAAGTTTGTTGCTATCCGGAAGGATTTACGTTTCTGCAGAGTGATGGCGGAGAGGTCTTGGAAAAGAGCTACGGGTTCGTCCCGGAAACGGATAGGCTGTGTCCTTCGGGCTTCACGCAGAATGCGTTCCTTTAGGGGAAAGTCCGGGAGGAAGGCCAAGATGTCCGGTGGAGGAGCTGGCGCTCGGCGCGCCATACCAACTCTATGTGCTCTGTCGATTCGTATCGCGAATTCCTGAGGCTCACCCAAGATCTCCCGGAACAGTTCTTGCAAATATTCGACCAGATTGTTCTTCTCAGCTTTCAACGGCACTCCACGGACCCGTATGTTGTTCCGCCGGGAACGGTTCTCAAGGTCTTCTGAGTGCGATTGTAAGTCCACCTGTTGGTCCTGAAGCCGAAGAATCTCCTGCTGCAGCCTTTCCACCTCCATGCTGCGGGATTGGTCCGCCTCCTCCACCGAAGCCACCCGCTCGCCCAAGCCGTCCAAGTCTCGGCGTAGCTCCCGCTGCTCCCCCGCCAGTTCCTGTTTCAGGGTTTGAAAGTCCTCCCTCAGAGTGTTGAAGAGGGAGGCTAGGAAGGCTTTAGTGATGGGGGTAGTGTCATCCTCCTGTCCCTTGGGGCTTGCCGGAGGCTTCGGGGAGACCACTGTCTGGGTCTTCTCCCCCTTCGGTGCGTTTTTGTGCAAAAGATCCACGATGTTCTCGAGTCCCTTTGCGATTGGAGTGAGCCATGTCGTCGAAGCAAGGGACCCGTAGATCCAGACCAAGGGAGCAACAGGGACTCGGGTGGCGCTCCGTCGATATGAGGTGCAGAGTCCGTGAGATCTGGCGGGCTCTCCGGTGTTGTCGTGTGGAAGGCGCCGGGGGTAGGATGCGGCAACCCGGTAGTGGGGCGTCTAGAGTTCTTCAGGCAGTAGGTGGAGGCCAGGTGGGATGTCCGTGGAGGAGTCTTGTAGGGCACCTGGGGGGGCGTTCTTGAGGAGACGTGCAGGCTTCCTCGGGCAGCAGGGCCGGGCTCTCGCCGCTAGTGTGGCGGGATCAAGGCGGTTAGTGCCAGTCCTCTGATGGTGGGGCACATATGTCTGTCCGGAGGCGGGGGGCTCCGTTAGTGGGGGCGTTCAGCACGTTGCAGCCCTCGTGGACGCCAAGGACGCTAGTCTCCCCCAGGTGCTTATAAGCAGGCCCCAAGCTGGGGAGCAGGGTAGCTGGATGGCCGCCCACCGTGCGCTGGTCCCATGGGCACAATCGGGCCCTCTAATGCCCCCGGAGGCAGGCGCTCTTACCATGTGCGTCGTGGCTGGGCAGAGTAGTGCTGGGGTGCACGCAGGTGCGTCTTCGTTGGTCGGAGCCGGGGGGCATCAATGGCAGAGCAGGCTCTCGTGAGGGTCGAGTCCCAGCAGCGGGCCCACGTGGCTCCGAGTCCGATGCAGGCAGGGGGTTATGGGCATGGAAGGTGGCGTGGGAGGCCTCAGGTGTAGGCGCCGCCCGGGCGGGTCCGTCGGTGTATGCAGGAGGCGCTTGAAGTCACCCGGTCTACTGTGGCCCATCGCTGCAGAGTCAGGCCCCGCGCCGGGGCCTCAGTTATGGCGCCGCCCCATCGGGAGAGCCAGCTGTGGCGGGCGGCGCTTCGGCCCCGGAGCGAAGTCCTCCGTCGATGCAAGGCCACAGGTGGAGGGGCCGGAGCGGTCTGCGGGCTGTGGGCAATCGGGAGGTGAGGAGTGGCAGCTCCGCACGGACCCGCCTCCGCAGGAAGGGGTCCCGCCCGCCCTCATTACAGGCCCGGAGCCGGGGACTAAAGTAGCGGGGACCCGCTGGAACCACGCGCGGTCCCCGGGAGCACAGATCGCCCAGCGCCGGTCGCGCCGCCACCGCCGAGGTCCGGATGTCTCTCACCGCCTCCGGCAAGTCTGTGTTGAGAGTCCACGGGCTGCTCCTCCGTCGCGGGCTCCGCCGGACAGCTTCAGCTCTGCGCCGCCATTACGCTGATATCGCAGGCGGCGGTCGTAGTAGGGTGTAGGTGTCCACCACTGTTCTGAAACACGACCAGGAGCGTGTCGCGATGGGGTACCACCCAATGGTGCAAGTTTGAGCAGGTTTTGGGGGAATTTCAGCAATTTACACCGTTCTATGGGGCATAGGGCCGGGGAGCCACATGAAGCATGTCCGTTCAGGCCGCCATCGAAGCCACACCCCCCCATTTCCTACTTTTGAGTAATTCTGCATCCCCATCTGCATTAGCCTTGTGCTTCTCATCAGAGCTGGTCATCGCGTTAGCTTTACAGGGAACAATGGGTAAGCTATGATACTTGCTTTGTTGAATGCATAAAGGTCTCACCTTTCTTTGTTTCATTTGGAACTAGACCAGGGCACATTCATAGTCCATATCCATCTTTTATGAATTATGGTGGTTCAAGGTTTGCTCATTACTCTGTTGTTCTACTAAAATGAATCTTTTGTACGGTTGGGAAAGATTAACCAGAATATATTTAGGTTGTGCATCATTTAATTTCCCCTAGTTGAAATCTTGATGGATTTGCTCTATTTCCTTAATCATCTGCTCTCTAGACACAATTATTAAACGTTTGTTGGGCGACACACCATCCACTGGTATGGCCTGAGCCATTACCTCCACCACCCAGACGGGCTACAGTCTGCCATATATAGAGATCTGCGATGGCCTGGCAAATGTCTCTGTCCCTTTAAAGGTGATATCGTCACTGTGGCTCACCTGGAGGCACTGAACGTTTGCTGATCAGCCACATGTTTCATGTGGCCTCTCAGCAAACCTTGTGATTTACAAAAACACACTCCCAAAGCTGGAGTGTGTTTATGTAACACAAAAATACAAAGACCACTTAAATCCTGGGAGTTTTCTCCCAGGGTGTGGAGGTCATTTAAAAAAGAAAATTCACTTCAGGGCCACCGGGCTTTCCCTGACGACCTCAAACAGAAAAGAGAGCATCAGACTGCCTGCCCTAGATAAGGCAGATGGTCTGATGTACATACACTGATGGCTCCAAGTCTTTCAGGCCTTCACTATAAGGTTTCAGCTGTTAGAGCCAGCGGGAGCACCGCTGGTGGAAAGTTGACAGAAAGCCTGATCCAAATACAGCTGGTGAACCATCAGTTGAGTGGACAGGGAATTCACCACATTCTGGACCCTACCCTCTTAGCACCTCCAACCATCCAGTGCAAGCTTCCCATGCAACTAGACTGGACCACCCACCTCGCCATCCCCGTCAGCCTACTTAGTGTCAAACCAACACATCAAGGTCGACCCAAAATTGAATCTTCAGCTCCTTCATCTGATATCTGAATAGGCAACCAAATGCTTGAACTCATAACTCACACCTGCCACTTCCACATCTGCCATCAGCACTCTTCTAAATGACTGAAAAACCATGTGAACATTCATGCTCCAACTAAAACATCAATGTGCAAACAGAACCTATCAGCACCCTAGTATTCAAAAAACATTGCCAACAAAAAATGCTTCAACCACAGATAGGAAATAAAATGGAATTAAAGCAGATCCCTGACAACATCATGCTGCTACTGTCCCTCCACGTATCTCGTAGACAAATCATAACATCAACCAGTGTCAAGTATTATACCAACACCATCCACAAAGCTGCCAGCACAAGCAGACCACTCTTCATTACAACCAAGCACTGCATAAAGCCCCGTTTTCACCCTCCTATCCCACATAACATAGAAAAGTGCAGTGCCTTCACCACTCCTTCAAGAGATCTGACAGCACCTCACCATCAAAGCCACCACCTAGGATGATGTTGTTTTACCTGCATCCTTCATCAAAGCCCTCTCTAGATAAGCTTTTTCACCTCTACTCCACTTTGTCAATGCAACACTCAAGGCATCTTCCCTAAAAGCTGTCAAAACAAACCAGATCCCCCAACTCCCAAAGAAACCCATTCTAGACCCTGATATTCTTGGGAATTACTGGCCCTTCACTCATCCACCCTTCATCAGCAAAATCACTGAAAAAAAACAGTTCATACACACCTTCAAGTACCTATCAGCAAGAACAGTCTTCTGCACAACTATGAAACCCATCACAACCGGTACCCTACCTATCTGGCTGACAAGATCACCATCACAGGTGGCTCTTGGCACATCTGCAGCCAGGACATCATTAGTGTCAAGATGAAGAAGTGCAAAAAAAAAAGAAAGCAACAAGCTTCCTCTTTCTACGGACCCAGGATCTGTAACAACATTTGTGTAACCATAAGGACGACCCAACCTTGTTCCCATTTAGGAAAGACCTGCAGCTGATACACAATTTCTTTAAAGACAACTACATCATGATGTAGTGACAGTCCACATTCACTGATAGAAATCGGATGCCTCACCAATCACACACTGACTGTGTCTTTGCCTTGGATTCTGTAGAACCCCTGCTACGGTTGTACTACTACTGTATAGATATCGCATACATATACACATACATACATTCTTGTTCCGTGCACAAAATCGAGCTGTGTTCTCAGGATGCCTCAGGGGCTTGGCATAGGTTGTGTGCTATTTAACCCATCTAGCTCTTCTCTTGCTTGAGGGGTGCAAATACTAGAGTCTTGTCCTCAGAGTTCCAGCCAATATATCTCTTACGTTCATTCTGCACCTCTTCAGGGCTCTTTCTCCTGGGTCATTTGGTCTGTATCAATGGCAGCAATGAACAAGCCACTTGTATCTCCCCATGAGCCCCAATTTTCTAGTTAAAACCTTGCAGTTTTTCTGGATCTCAGCTGAAGACAACATTTTCAAACAAGCTATCATCGTATCAAGTGTATTGTCAAATATAATGATTGAAGTTATTGCCAATTTCTAACAGACTTCCAGTGCAGCACTGGGTTACTCTTCAGTCTCTTCCAACAGACATGATTCCAGTCAGTGTTAGTGTCAGTATTTGGTGCATAAAATCTACACGAATGACACTGTTTGGTGTTAACAGGAGTGGAAGGGGGTGGTCTCCCTCGTTCTCCTGAGAAAAAGTTGACTGACTCCTTGACCCTACTCCTTGTGTACAGTAGTAGAAATGTGGCCATCTACTTACCAAGGTTTTCAGTGTGTAGAATATATTTTCTTAATGTTAAAATATAGCGATTTTCCCAGTCCGCACATTAATATTTACTATAATGATGGGCAAGGCCAGTACTAACAGGTTATGTTCTGAATATACAGAAGCCAGTCAAGACAATACTGTCGATACCCTTGAGTAGTTGGAGAGCATTCTGTTGATTAGACCAACTAAAACTATGTACATCATCGCGATATTATCTTTAAAGTTCAAGTTCGAAAACAAAGCAGATGCATCATGGGCATGAAGCATCATCCCGCTCAGCCCTCCACAGGGCTTGGTCGCCCCACTCACTGCTGCCGCTCCTGCCTGCCTTTGCCGCCTCCTGCCTGCAGATTCCTTCGCTCGCTGCCGGCTGCTCCTGGGAATTTCCCGCTGCTCCTGGGAATTTCCCGCTGCTTCTAGGAATTTGCCGCCGCTGCCTCCCTGCGGCCCGCCCCCCTGTGATTCCATTCGCCGCCCCGCTCCCGCCACCCAGCTGCTCCTCCCTCCCGGCTCCCTACTTATGACGTCCCCAGAGCGACTGCGCAGCGAACGCGCGCAGCGGGAGCGCCGATTGAGCGCCGAAGGTGCGCCAAAGGTGAGCCCGTCTGCGCCCGTCCGTGCCTGGCCCACGCCCAGCGCCAGGACCCCTGGCCCTCCCCGCCGAGGCAAGACGACCCGACTGACCTACGACGCCGCCACTCTCAACGCACTCAATGCCGGCCGGACCCATGCCTGCTGCCGAGCCACCCCGAGACGCACCCACGGACCCTTCACCTGCTGCACCTGCAAGATCACCTGCCTCCGAACCTGCCCCGCACCCGCCAAGACAAACACCAGCAGCAACCACCTCAAGTGCATCCTGATCAACACCCGCTCCGTCCACAGACACGCCGTGGAACTCTGGAACCTCCTCGACGCTGCATCACCGGACGTCGCCTTCCTCACGGAAACCTGGATGAACGCCTCCTCTGCACCCGACATCGCCATCGCCATCCTGGACGGGTACAAAATCATCAGGAGGGACTGCATCAACCAGGCCGGAGGTGGCATCGCCATCGTCCACAGGAACACCATCCGCATCACGACCGACGCCAACGAGGCACCCTCGTCTACAGACCCCCGGGACCACGCACACAATTCAGCGAAGACATCACAGACTTCATCAGCCCGCACGCCCTCCCCTCCACTGACTACATCCTCCTCGGGGACCTCAACTTCCACCTGGAGAACAACAAGGACCGCAACACCACCGCCCTGCTGGAAAACCTCGACAACCTCGGACTCAAGCAACTGGTCAACACCCCCACCCACTACGCCGGCCACACGCTTGATCCCGTCTTCTCTTCCAGCAAGTACATCACCTTCAGCCACGCCACCGGACTCCACTGGACCGACCACAGCTGCGTCCACTTCAGCTTCAAAAGATCCATGACCCACCACCACCCGCAACAGGTACCTCACAGGAATTGGAGCAAGATCACCGCAGACCAGCTCACCACCTCCCTCAGCCAGAGCCCACCCGCCAACACAACGGACCCCAACGAAGCAGCCCGCAACTTCACACAGTGGCTGACCGCCTGCGCCGACGACCTCGCGCCACTAAAGAACCCTCCCAGCAGACCCAGAAGCAAGAAGGCATCCTGGTTCACCGACGACCTCAAGGACTCCAAGAAGACCTGCCGCACCCTCGAGAAAGCATGGCTCCTCGACCGGACCACCGACAACATGACCGCCCTCAAACACGCTACCCGCAAGCACCACCAGCTCATCTGCACCACCAAGAAGAAATCCCTGAAGGAACGACTGGACAACAACGCCCACGACAGCAAAGAGCTCTTCACTATCGTCAAGGAGTTCTCCAACCCCAGCACCGGCACCAACGACATCACTCCGTCACAAGACCTCTGCGACTCCCTCGCCTCGTTCTTCCACCGCAAGATCGCTAACATCCACAACAGCTTCGGAGCCCCACCCACGCACCCAACCGTCAAACCAACGCCCCCCACCGCCACCCTTCGCACCTGGACCACGGTGACCACCAAAGACACAGCCCGCACGATGAACACCATCCACTCCGGATCACCGACCGACCCCTGCCCACACCACGTCTTCAACAAGGCCGACTCCACCATTGCACCCCAACTCCGGAACATCATCAACGCCTCCTTCAACACCGCCACCTTCCCGGAGAGCTGGAAGCACGCCGAGATCAGCGCCCTCCTGAAGAAACCTACAGTGGACCCCACCGATCTCAAAAACTTCCTCCCCATCTCGCTCCTCCCTTTTCCTGCTAAAGTCATCGAGAAGATCGTCAACAGACAGCTGACCGCCTTCCACGAGACAAACGTATCCCTCGACCCCTCGCAGTCCGGCTTCAGAGCCAACCACAGCACCGAGACCGCCCTCATCGCAGCCACCGACGACATCCGGACCCTGCTCGACAAGGGGGAAATAGTGGCCCTCATCCTCCTGGACCTCTCCGCTGCGTTCGACACGGTCTGCCACCGCACCCTAGTCCAGCACCTCAGCAACATCGGTATCCAAGAGAAGGCACTGGAGTGGATCATCTCGTTCCTCGCCGGAAGAACACAAAGAGTCCGCCTCCCCCGTTTCGCTCCGTGGCCACTGAAGGCATCTGCGGCGTCCCGCAAGGATCTTCACTCAGCCCCACCCTCTTCAACATCTACATGAAACCTCTCGCAGCCATCGCACGCCAGCACAACCTCAACATCATCTCTTACGCCGACGACACCCAGCTGATCCTCTCCCTCACCAGAGACCCCGACACCGCCAGAACCTGCCTACACGAAGGGATGAAAGACATCGCCGAGTGGATGAAGGACAGCCGCCTGAAACTGAACTCGGACAAGACGGAAGTCCTCATCCTGGGATCTTCGCCCTCCGCCTGGGACGACTCCTGGTGGCCCCCAGCCCTGGGCACCGCACCCAAGCCAACCGACCACGCACGCAACCTGGGCTTCATCCTGGACCCCTCCCTCTCGATGACCAGACAAGTCAACGCCGTCTCCTCATCGTGCTTCAACACCCTGCGTATGCTTCGCAAGATCTTCCGCTGGATCCCGACCGAGACCAGGAAGACTGTCACCCAGGCACTCGTCACCAGCCGACTGGACTACGGAAACGCCCTCTATGCCGGAACCACAGCCAAGCTACAGAAAAGACTCCAGCGCATCCAGAACGCCTCCGCCCGACTCATCCTGGATGTCCCCCGACGCAGCCACATCTCCAGCCACCTGTGGAACCTGCACTGGCTCCCCGTCGACAAGAGGATCACGTTCCGGCTCCTCTCCCACGCACACAAGTCTCTCCATGACCTGGGCCCCAAGTACCTCAACGACCGCCTGACCTTCTACACGCCCACCCGCCAGCTACGGTCCACCAGCCTCGCCCTCGCAGCCGTACCACGCATCCGAAGAGCCACCGCCGGAGGAAGATACTTCTCTTACCTGGCTGCCAAGACTTGGAACTCCCTCCCCATCCACCTTCGGCTGACCCAGGATCATCTCGCCTTCAGGAAACAACTCAAGACCTGGCTGTTCGAGCAGTAGCATACCCGTCCCACCAAGCGCCTTGAGACCCTCCCGGGTGAGTAGTGCGCTATACAAATGGCATGATTGATTGATTGATTGATTCCTTTTCAGCCAAAATAGACTCACAGTTATTTTTTTCAGTCCATCACTGTCATTTTCTGATAAAGGTGAAATCTAGTCAACCTCACAAAAAATGATTATGGGCTAAAAGGAGTAGAGGACATTGCAGCATTCGGACGATCATGTAGGGGTGAGTGAATACCCATTCAGACCTAGAACAGACACTACACACATTTTCCTAATGGAGAATTATGCTTGGAATAAAACTTACTGTCATATGTATCTGATCAATATCACAATCTGTCAGTTATCAATACTTATATTTTGATTGCCCCTCCTATTTATAGCCATGTCTGAACTGGGGTGGCAGAGTGGGCTAGAGAACGGTGATGGATCAAACCCAGATCTTTTGACTGGGTGTGAGTGTTTGATTGGTTCTGATGCTCCGTCCATCACCACCACCCCCTTTTGTACCTCCTATTTATAAGCATTGACAACCTTTTAGTAAATTCAAGTGATGATCCTTCTAATATCTAAGGGCCTGATTACGACTTTGACGCAGTTGTGCCTGCTCTCCGCCGGCAAGGCAGTGCCAAAACTGCACAAGGACCACCCGCCTTATTGCGAGTTGAACTTGTGTAAGGCGAACGGTCTTTTGCCTTTCCCATGGCGGTGCCAGAAAAACAGGCACCACAATCAAAATGGCCAGAATGTTCCAGCACGTCATGGACGGTGCCCCCCTGAATGCATCACCATGGCGGGGGGAGTCATGGGGCCTGTGTGGGCCCCCTTTGTTCCTGCACTAACAGCCTTTTCTTATGGCGGGGCTCACACCATAAAATGGCTGGTGGTGCAGCCATTAAATATGCTGTTTGCGACTGCGCCTGGGAATGACTGTTCCCAGGAGCAGGTGTCGGTCACGGTACGACTTTGAAAGTCGTAATCTGGCGAAAGTCGTAGTCCGGCACACAGTGGACTGCCACTGCTGTGCCACCGCAAATGCAGTAGTGGGAAGACCGCCACACTCATAATCAGGCCCTTAGACTATAGGTTGGATGTGATTCCATGCCATTCATGTAGGTGGTGAAAGAATGCAGTCTCACACTATCAAGGGCTGATTGTCTTAGGTTTTAAAATTAATTTAGCATTGACTAAGTATTTTTCATTCACCCACTAGAGTCATAAGATATATTCACACAAGACATCTGAGAAATTAAAAAGTAAAATGTCATCGACACTGGTTGTCTGCCTTTCGTGAATGTGCGGAGACCTAAATTCAATTCCCCAGCCCCTTGGTTTATTAACATCTATGACAGATTAAAAAAAACTGCAAGTCTCAGGAATGTATTTGGTACAGAGCATATGATAAGGGTGCTAAAGGAATTACATAAAGACTATTAAAGAGAATCACTATTCTATTACAACAGATAATTCTCAACAGTCCTACAAAGATGTTTTCCATATTGTAAAATCACTGATGGATCCGGCACATCTTTCTCCTAGCCACCTCTTTTGGAGGAGAAATGTAATGAAGTTGAGGATTTTTTAAAAGCCCATTGCGCCACCAGAATGTCACTTTTTTTGACATTCTGGTGGTGCACAATGCTGAGCGATATTTACAAGACCACGCAAAGCCACTGTGCATGGATTTCATGGCCTTGTAAATATGGCCCTTTCACTCATTAGTGAAATGATTGTCCTATAGGTGTTGCTGTGGGGGCTCCCAGGCAACACCTATGGCCACATCCCCAGATTTACAAGGTTTCTTAAACCTGGGAATGTGCCAGATTCCTAAGACTCCACAGCTGAGGTGTAAGGGAGGAGCAACCAGAAGAAAATACCTTTATTTCTCCCCGTTATTCCTTTTTTTGTGTGTGCTGCATTCTGCAGCACACATATAAAGAGGAAAACAGCTCTTGTGTTTGTTTCCTAGCAGGAAGGTGTTCCTTCCTGCACAAAAACAATCACCCCTACGTCACAGATATGCTTGCACCATAGCTTGCCTGCATTGGCAAATGGCAGCCCATCGTGCACCAGCACAGGAAAAAAGGACAGGAATGCGCCATGTCTTTTAGATATGGTGCATTCCTGACCTATGCTTTTGATGCACAGCAGCTCAGCAAGAAGGCTCTGCTGTGAACTGGCTTACGTCTTATTTGAGGAACCACCTATTCAGGTATCATTCCAACTGTTTCATGTCATCTGTAAGATTCGGTATGGGGTGCCTCTGGGCTCCTTTTTGAGTCCTACTCTTTTCAATGGTTATATGCACCCCCTAGAAGGCAGTGGAAGTTTAGACTTCTCTATGATTTCCTATGCGAACGACACTCAAATTGTTATCAGACAGATGGCCGATGAGAACAATGTCTTCTAAATTTAAGCTCTGCCTCCTATCAGTGATAAATGGATGAATGTAAACTGTCTAAAATTGAATGGCAGTAAATCAGAAGTCATGGCGATAGGTAATAAGCCTACTTTCTACAGAACTAGACCCGGTCCTGGTACCAATTTCACAGTAAAAAATCTCGGCGTCTGGGTTGATAACCACCTTAAATTTGAGCAGCAGATCAACAAGGTGACAGCCTCTTGTTTTGGCCTGCTTAGATGCTTAAGGAAATTTCTCTGGTCTCTGCTGGTTAAGACTCAGAAAACTGTCATTCAGGCTGCCGTCATATTGCAACATCACAAAACAAAATGATGGTCGGAGTGTTGAAACGTTTCAAACTCACTCCCAGTCACAGATCTGGGTTTAATCCATTGTTATTTTGCTCTCCATCTCACCCCAGTTTGGACCCAGGCTTATGCAAATCAGTCTTGAACCTGCTCCCCATGGGAATAGTCCAGCCTGAACTGCTTTTATGTTTCATACAGGTGCCCGACATAGGCTCAGGTAGCAACCAGACCTTTCACCTATATTTCCCCTGACATTACACTACTGTTAGAACTGGCTATTTCTGGTAGGCTAAGGCTGACGACAAAGCAAGGCAGAAACCACCATTCTAGTCAGGGCAAGGAAGTCACATGCCAAGATAACACCTGCTCACCCCCTTGGTAGCTTGGCACGAGCAGTAAGGCTAAACTCAGAGGCAATGTGTAAAGCATTTGCGCCAGCGCACAACAGCAACAACATCCTAGGCACACCACAAAAGGAACTCCACACAAGGTTATATTAAAATAACTGTGGTATTGTCAAAACATATCAGATATGATCACACATATACATTGTGCCAACTGGCACGGGCAATATTCACATGGGATTATTTACACAGGACAGGGCCACATAGACCACTGTCATAATCAACACCTTTAGAAATAGTACTTTGTAGATCATAGAAAATAAGATATAAAACAAAATAACAGTTATGAATCACATCCAGTAACTACTGGGAACAGGTAAGTACCACCTACGCAACCCTAACCACCTTAGCAGAATGTCACGCAGGGGACCAGGACCTCACTAGGACCACCTGTATTAGAAAGAACAACCACCTAAGAATAAAATACATTTAGGGGTATAAACAAGAACACCTTACCCATGATGCATGAAACACATTCAGAGGAGTAGTAAAGGAAAACACATGATGCCTAACAACATTCAGCGGTGTTCAGAACAAAGCACATGATGCAATAAAATACATTCAGAGGTACAGCGCAAGAAGACACATGATGCCTAAAACATTCAGAGGTGCAGCGCAGGGAAAGAAAGACACATGATGCATAAAAACATTCAGAGGTGTAAAATCAAGGAAGACACATGATGCATTAAAAACATTCAGAGGTGCCCCAACCCAACTCATTAGCGCAAAAACACACAGTAGACAATTACCATCCTAAACATAGCAGGTAACCACATTGCGCAAAACTTACATACCAGCCCCCATCCAATAAAGGGCCTACAGGGCCCTGTGTCCAGAATGTCAGGGCGCGCTGCCATGCAGCGCCAGTCAGGGGTGCGCCAACGGCGCAGAACCTAAACGTTGCAGGTGCCCACTACTTGTTGGGCACCTGGAAACCACACAAGACCTAAACGGTGCAGGTGCCCACTAATTGCTGGGCAGCTGTGAAGCAGAACTGCGGCAGGGCTCTCACTAGCCCTCAGGAGCAAACTGCGCCCACTGCTAGCAAACTGCGCACGTTGGAGCCACACAGGCTCTAAAACAAATATGCCCCATGGAGCCCTCGAGGCTCTGAATGTACCTTTGGGGCCCTTCGTGGGCTCTGCAAAAACACTGTGGGCCGTTGGAGCCCCCCTCTGGGGCTCGAGATCACTGTGATGGCCCCCTGAGCCTCGTGGGCTCGAAACAAACATGCCCCCAGGGAGCCTCTCGGGGCTCTAGACAACGTTGGGGCGACCCGCTGCCAACCGGGGCCGCCCTGCTTGCACCGCCAACACTGTGCCACACGGGGCTCAATGGGACGCTGCCAATACATGGGGAGCAGCCCACTGCCAAACGGGGCTGCTCCAACCTGTGCCACATTGGGGCGGCCCCCTGCGCAACCAGGGCCGCCCTGACTCTGTGCCTCCTGGGCCCTACATTCTCTCTGGGTCGCCGCCCCTCACCACAGAGCCCAACTCACCGGCTCTTTCGTGGGTCGCGTCTCCTCTCCCGCTCAGGCTGCGGCGACGGTGCTTGACCCGGGCCCCCTCCTGGGACCCGGGGCTCCCTCCATACACCACGGGGCTCCCTCAGCTCATGGGAGCCCCGCAACACCTCTCCCCTCACTCCTCTGATGCCGGCGGAGGGCGCGAGACTCCTCTCGCAAAACCGGAAGTCCGCCCGCCGCCAGGCAAAGCATCGCCTGACTTCCGGTTTCTCGAGCGAGGGCCGCGGCAGTGCAACAACGGCGCAAACCGAGGGGTGGGCACCCTCGGTTGTAGAAATAAAAGTAGAAACGGGGTGAGCACCCGTTATTTAATTAAATAAATGGGGTGGCACCCATCAATAAAACATAATTAATATGCGGGGCATAACGCAGGGCGGCACCTGCAATTCCCCACGCAAAATGCGGGGCGGAGAAACGCTCCAACAAAGCAAAAAGCGCTCCCAAGCGCTAGGAAGGACAAATTAAGCGCTCCCCAGCGCCACAACAAAGAAAAAGCACTTCCAGGTGCCCAGGGGAGCAGAAAGTCCAGCAAAGTCCTTCAGGGGTCCAGGACCTCAGTAGTTCAGGACATAAGGTTGAGCCCAGCAGCTCCCAGGACAGGAAAGTCCATCAGATGTCCAGGGGCTGGGCAGGGCCCAGGGATTCCCCTGAGCCCAAGCAGCAGCACGCCCCTGGCAGATTTAAGTCCAAAAACAAGAACATTTTGGAAGGGGACACAGCCCCTTCTTATACACAGAAAAGTCTTTGAAGTCTTTGTGCAGGCAGTGTGAGAACCAGCTAGAACTGGTTATAGGGAAGTCCTTTCAGTATCAGGGACAGAGGTGACAGTCGCCCAGCAGGGAGGTGGAGCCAGCATTGTGGCAGGCAGGCACAGCCTCATTCACACTCAGGTGCTATCTCCACCCACTTCCTTGGCAGCAGATGCTGCCTTTCATCCACGGGCTGACTCAGACAACCTCCCGGGGGCTCTGCAGCACTGTCACCCTCAAATCAGACAGTCAATCCACAAGCAGGCCCAGGCACTGTGGGCCAGGCTCACCAGCCAATCACACGTCAGCCACAGATTACACAGATATGCCAACGTCTTAAAAGTGGCACTTCTAGACTAGACACAACCATGCCTCATACACCATTACGCAGCATTCAATCTCACAAGTTCGCACATATCAAACTCGACCCTGCACTCCCCACACATCAGGAACTACCATGGGCATACATATTCCCCATTCATTCCTATGGGAGGGCAGGTCACTCACCATACATACAAAGAGAGCTCACGCACTTTACACTGTACCACAGTGAAAAAGTGCGCCAAGACCTAAAATTCCTACCACCAGGTTCCAGAAACAGGCTAGGAAAAAGCAAAAAGTTTCGGGGTGAACCTGCCAAAAGGGCCAGGTCCAACACAACCCCCTTCCAGCCAAAACACAGGGTAGACCAATCACTCCACTGATGGGCTTCCTTGCTTTGGGCGACAAAACACGGACACGGGCCCGCAAGGCAGGGACACCTTCCAGTTTTTCGCCACTCTGAACCTACATGGCTTCCTCCAAACAAGAACTCTCTGACCCAACTAGGATACCCCACTGGTTCACACTAGTCATCCACAGCCAGGACCAGGCCCTAGGCCATCCAAATATCACAGGTCCTAACCAATCCACAGAGCGGGGGGCAGCAACCCCTAGCACACAATAGCCATTCTCCACTCTCTCTCTCAGTGTAGCTCCAACTACCACTGATCCTTCATCCCAGTGACCACACCCTCAGGCTGACCAGAGGTCACGGGCAAGCATGCCCTACCCTACCTCTACTTCTGGGTTTCCGCACCCACACAGGGAAGCACTTACCAGAACACAATTCTCCTACCAGATCAGGACCTCACTCCATCACTGGTCTACCACCTGGAAACTATTTCACTTCTGAGGTACAAAGCACACAGCACAGCCCCTCTTCAAGCAGGTGGGGGGACACAGCACACAGCAAAATCCCCTTTCCTCTACCTTAGTTGAAACAACAAACTGCAGGTGGGCCCCAGAACACACAGCAAGGGCAGCCCCCTCAATCTCTTCAGCTGATCCACTTTGGTTGGGATTCCTAATCTCCCAACCTAGGATCTAAACCCTCAGGTTCTACCGGGGTCAGAAGTACACCGTCCCTCTGCACCCCCTTCCAGAGTTCTGTACCCTCCACTTAGGAGCGGTACTACCCAACACCAGGACCGCCGGAGTTCTGGTTACAGACACTCCCCGTCCTCTAGACACAGGAAGATCCTCCTCAAATGACCTGTAAGTACAGCCTAGGCCCCTGACCTGGGGCTCCCGGGGGAACCCTCCAGGCCCAGAGACAGGGTTTCGGGCCAACGTGGGACACACCGTCCCACACTCACTCCACCTCCACTGAGACAGGGCGTGAGCCCCTACTCCCCTACCATCCTAATGGGACCTAGCTGGGCTACACATGAACCTCTTCACCTACACAGGATCATCAGATACACAAGCCACTCCTTTTAAAATCACTCCCTAATGTCTCTGCAAGACATCTAGCACACCGCCAGAAATCCACCTTCTTATCCAGTGCCTCTGCAGGGCCTCCTGCACACCACCAGAGGTACACCTCCCGTGCAAGCTCCTTTAAAAAAAAACTCACACCAACTCCTCCAGTTCAACGCACCACTCATCCACACACTCCCCCTCCAGACTGGTGAGACAGTTCCTCACTGCCTCTGACTCTCAACCTGTACCCCTCTTACTGAGCACTAGGCACCATACTCTGGGAATGGGACTTCACACACTGGACACATTTAAGCTGCCACCACTGGATCCTACCATGCTGGGGAATCCAGACACACACACTACACTCAGGGGATAACCACCCTCCCAAGCAAGCCATTTCTCCTCCCCACTCCCTCTCTTCCATCTACCCACACAGGGACAGGAATTGGGATTGGACACTGGACCCAGCAAGGAATTCCTAATCTATGGGAACCTCCCCCTCTACTGGCGTCCCGCCCTGTCACTTTCTCTCATCTGCCACTAAACATAAAGCACAGATACACCATCTGAAAATGACAGTCTTGAGGAAAAACAAAATCAATAACAATAATCCCAAACATGTGACTATCTAAAAAAATGCAGAGTTTTGTAATGTAGCCAGCTGTCGCTGTGGTACTGCGCAAACACAAGTCCAAATCTGCACCTCTGACCACCAATAATAGAACTGGCTATTTCCGGTAGGCTAAGGCTAACGCCAAAGCCAGGCAGAAACCACCATTCTAGTCAGGGCAAGGGAGTCACACGCCAAGATAACCCCTGCTCACCCCCTTGGTAGCTTGGCACGAGCAGTAAGGCTAAACTCGGAGGCAATGTGTAAAGCATTTGCGCCAGCACACAACAGCAACAATATCCTAGGCACACCACAAAAGGAACTCCACACAAGGTTATATGAAAATAACTTCTGTATTGTCAAAACACATTAGATAGCAATCACACATGTACATTAAGCATGGGCGGATCTAGCGGATCTCGCGTACGCGAAATTGCGGATTTACGGATTCGCAATCCGCGAAGATACGCGAACTCTTGCGGATTTGCGGATTTTCCCGTTTTTTGTGTTGGCGAGCGTTCACGCCGATTTTGGGACAATTTCGCAATTGCGAACTTACTTTTCGGCACGCAACGGCCGCGACTATGTTGTTTCTACGTCTGGTTTATCTCACAGGTTCACAGCACCCTCTGTTTCACCACTGCCACCCTCTGGGACACCCATGCCACCCTCTGGTACATCCTCACTGCCACCCATTAGGTTTGTTTATCACTGTAGTTTATGGGGGGTGAAAAAAGCAAGCACACCTCCCCTACTTCAACTGCCATGAATTAATTTGGGGTTGATTAATGTGTCAGTTATTTAGAAAGTTCCAGTCTGGCTGGCACCTGCTTCCTTCCTTATCTGTAAATTGCTTTCTGTTGCAGTGAAAAAAAAATTCACAGGACCTTTATGGTCTACTTGTAGCTATTCTATGAGCCTGCTGTTTGGGTCATAGCAGGGTCATAGAATAGTTGCAAACTCTGGAGGGGCCCCTCAGGAAGCACTACAGTGAATGTTACAAATGTTAAGTTTGAACTTTTGCACCTGCTCATTGCTTTCAGTTTAGCAAAAATCGTTTTTTCTGCAATTTCGCGCGTTTTTTGGGGCGCGAATCCGTGCGAGATCGATTTCGGAAGCCGCGAATGCTTGCAAATACACTAATTTTATTTTTGCGACGTGTATGTTCGCGTGCTTTTGTGCGTGTTCGCGAGGCGCTTGTAGCTATACGTTTGCCAAGTTACCCTAGCGGTCGTACACGGGCGCGGCCATCTTGTTTGCGTGACGTAATTTCGTTTCCGGCCGCTATGTGTAATCTCGCAAACTGTGCTGCTCGCTAGTACAATTTCGCGCGTGCTCGCGAGGAAAATCTCGCGCGAACTTACCCACGCGGTCGTGAACGGGCGCGGCCATCTTGTTTCTCATTCATTGCTATGGTTCTGGGCATGCTTTCTGTATCCTCTCTGAATCTCTGCCATCCTTTGCTTGTTTGAAGTTTATTTAATCTATTTTACTTATTATCTATCCCTCTATTTTTCTAGCTGTATATTTTTGTGTTTTCTGCTACTTTTAGTTACTTTTAAACTACTTTTTCAAACTCTTTTCTTTTCTTCTTCACTATTCTATTTCTTCTTTATCATTTAAGTTTATTTCTGCCCAGACCATGGTAAAGGGAGCCGGGAAGCACCCTGAGAAGGGGAAGGGTCCCGCACCCCGTGCCCGGCTCCCGTGCGGGCGTTTGAGGGGGGGAGCAAGTGGTGCCACGGGAGATCTTCAGCGCGGAGGAGGTGGCCGCGCTCATCTTCCACGTCCAGCGCCGCCTCCCCAAGACGATCCTGGGAGGCGGCAAGATCGCAACTGGCTATGGCATCCGGGAGCGCCGGAAGCGGTGGGAGAAGGTGTGCCGGGCCATGTATAAGCTCTCTGGGGTCCGGCGCACATATAACCAGGCCACCCACCGCTGGACCGATGTCATGGACCGGGAACGGGACTTGCTGGACGCGCTCGGCGTAGAGGTCCCCGGGCTTGGTGAGTAGTAGTAGCTATTCATCACTACTCTGTTTTATCCGGCTCTGTTATTTGCAAATCTTTGTTCTTTACCAAGAGCAATAATGCTGCCGATTACATTGTAGGTAAATTATATTTCAAAATCTTCTATGCATTTCAGGTGCACTGCTCTCCTTCTCAGTAGCCTTGCTTGCTACTATGCTTATTTGTTTTGTAAATTGTGTTCATTTCATTGGCCTGAGAAATTATGTATGAGTGTAGTGTAAAGATAAGAACTGCGTAATGCTAGACACTAAGGGTCATATTTTCAATTACCGGCGCATCCCTGCAAAGTAGCAGGGATGCGGCAGTAATTGTGTGCCATGCCACCACCACCCATTGGCCCAAAACGTCACAGAAGCCTTACGCATCTGTGCCGTAAAGGCGGCGCATTGCTGGAGTTGCGTGCCAACGATGGCGCAGCTCCAGCAATGCTCTGGGGTACCCTATCTCCCCAATGCTGCATCAAGCCGTACGTCGGCTTCAAGCGCGCAGGGTTTGACTCATGCATCATTGTCTTAAAAGTGACTGATTGACATCTTGTAGATTTCCCTCAGCCACTTTTAGGATTCGTCCCTGCGCAGGTACGCCCTCCCTTGTGCCGGAACGCCCCCTGATGGCGCAGGGCTTTACAACGTGATGCATCGCCCATAATTTTTTTTTTAATATATACGCCGCACCAACACCATGGCGAGTCTTTTGTTCTGCCGCTGCGTCACAAAAGTCACGCAACAATGGAGGAAAATGAGCCGCAAGGGACTTCTAAATCAGCCCCAACAGACTGAAGTCCAGTCCTTCCTTTAGACACATGGCTATAAGAAGAAATAGTGGTGGTGGTGGGTGGATTGATAGTTTGAGTATTCACTGATCTGCAAGCAGGATGGACTTTGTCTGTCACTTCGCGTGCTGCGGACTGCTGCCTGCAGTGCCAGGCCTAGGCAAACCTATTTAGTAGTCTGTTTATTGAGTTACATAGAAACTTTCTAAGTCAACGGTCCGCAAATCAGGCAATACGAATAACGTAGTATACCACATGAGATAGATCCCGTGGAATAGTTGTCTATCTATTTGCTATTTCTCAAAAAAATGTTGTTATTGTTCTTTTGAAATGGTTGATTTGGTTGACAAATCTCATCCATGTTTTCTGGTCTTTCTTTCTTTCATGTTGTACATCAGCTCCCCCCAAGGGCAAGAGGACACAGGAGGAGGAGGGTGCTGTTCAGGATGCAGGCCAGGATCGGGCAGGCGAGGGCTCCTTTGCTGGCCCCAGTAAGTTTTAATTGTAATAAAGAGTACCTATTTTTTCCTAGCGTTCCTCATTCGATTTTTTCTAAATCGTCTTTGATCTTCTTGTAGACTGGATATAAATTCTTATCCTGGCTCGAATATGACTCCCTGTGGTATTACTAGATTATTCTTATTAGTCTGTCTGTGTAGCTAACTAAGATTGGACATTTGGCAATTCCATTGGACTCCCATTCTATTCAGCAATAGCTCTATGCACTGTCTCCTTACTGACTAGATAGTGTGGCAGAGTCATTCAGCTCCCAAAGTCACCGATGATTGATCCCCAATGATCTCTAGATTATCGTACGCAGGACAAGAGAGTACGGAGTCACAGCACAGTCAAGAAGTGTCAGAGGCACTCATGCTTGCAAAAATTCCAAAACCTTTAGCTCATCCACTCTAGTCTGGAGAACCAAAAACCACAGAGTCTATTTAAGTTTAAAAGCTTTATTAAAAGTAAACACATTCATTACAATCTACTTTGTCATAAAACTATTTAACTGAAAACGGAAAAGTGCTTAGTGCTGACGATTAATTGGACACATTTCTTGTGGTCGAGCCGAGCTCTCACCTGGTTTGAACTTGATCCTTAGGAGTCAAGCTTCTGTCTGTTAGGAGAAAAAGTGGTGCGTGTTAAAAATAAAAAGCAAGCATTCATCAGTTGTGCATAAAAGTGCAGCAAGACAACAGCCTTCCCTGGAAAAAGGGACATTTTTACTTTAGAGTAGACAGTCACAAATTATTACATTGTATTCTGTTTTTTTAACATTTCTCCTAGACCAAATATTATATAGTAGTGAGTGGTGTATTCTAACATTCTTAAATGTACTTTGTAGGTGTAACATCTGGTGACGGGGCCAGCGCGGAGGTGGCGGTGTTGGGCGAGGACTCGGAGGCGGTGCAAGAGCCGGCGGACGGTCCTGTGGGGGTTCGCACGGTGGTGGCGGGAACAGGTAAGCTATATATTCCTTACTTATTGAGATTGAAGACTGCATAGTGTGCTTTCTGCACGGGTGTATTACAAATCAACCAGGTAGTAGCCTCCTCGAAATGTACTTCGACTTAGCTGTGAAGTTTTTGGTGAGAAGAATCCCAATAAGTTCTTAGACGAACGTGATGGATGGGATGAACGAAAAGCGAAAGAAGGGTGTAAGTAAGTGGGACGCGAAATTGTATGATGGCTGGCAAAGAAGAACGATATGTGTTTGCTTGGCCCCCGAGGTGGCTGGGAAGGAAAGAATATGGTATGGTGCATGGCTGGGTCAATGATGAAGCAAGGATGGGTGGAAGGACATCAGCCTGGGTGGGTGAAACAGAAACTGTATGTGTGCGTATACTTTGAATGAATGGATGCCTGGAGCATGGTATTCTCTGACTCTTAGATAGCACATGTGTATCTATAGAGAGTAGATGGTCGCTGGATGAACTAAGTGTTACCTTGAAGAGCATGTACCACCGGACCCGCACGTCCGTTCCAGTGTAGGGAAGGCAAGGAAAAGAAATTGTAAATGTGTCCAATACTAGAATGAATAGTAGCAGTACTTTGTATTGCAACTGCAAGCACAGCATATATCTGGTTATTACGGTGGACACTCCGTACCTCTCTTAATAACTTTAGTTTAGTTGTAGTGCGTCATTCATGTGTGGGTGTATCACTGTTCACTCAATATTAAGCAAAGCACCTAAAGTCATCCCATATGTCATCAAATATGTCCCATGTGAAGTGATAGATAATCAAATTATTTAGCTTCTTCATTTTCCTTTTCTAGTACTCATTTGCACTGTAGGGTGAAAGGTAAATTAATTAAGCAGTAGCCCTTGTAACAGAGTATTCTCAGTGCCACCCGTAATAGAAAAGTAATAGCTTCACCACCCGCATGTACTGGACGGGTACAGTAACGCAAGTCTGTCTCACTCATCATGGTGTGCAACTGTTTTTCTCGGGTGCAAGTTCACTGTGCTGCCATTCTGCCGGCTTGCATAAGATAACGTACCAATTTTCCTAAACAAGAGAGAAGAAGAAGAATAAGACTGGTGTACTGTCATAGTCGACTGTAATGGAAGTCCATAGTGGTCGTAGAATTTGTTCATTAAACTACCACTAATGTTAGAGCAAGGATGCAGAAGTGGGAGGTTACATAGATACTGTCCTCAATAGTTATGTACTGTGCTTTCAATTTGCTACTTGTACTGTGACCCAACTTTCGGCTCAATCACTTTGTGTTATTAATGCTAAGGAGCATTGGTTACAGACTATGTCTTTCTTTCTTCATATAGTTGCTCCTTCCAAATCAACATCACGGAGGGAGCAGGCGCGAATGGCCCGGCAACGGAGGCTGGATGCCACTGTCGCCGAATATCGGCGGCTGGTGGCCCTGGAGGAGGAGGAGGACACGCAGTCGACCGGTGCAACAACAACATCCTCGACTGGGACCGCTGCATCCTCCTCCGTGACCCCACAGGACGCCAGCATGCGCAGTGCTCCAGCGGGACCGAGCCGGGCTAACAAAGACAACCGCCACCGCCAAGCAACAGAAAGACCAGCTGCCCCCCACAGGAGCTGCAAGGCACGCCAACGCCGCCTAGGAGTCCGAATGTCCTACCTGGAGCAGGAGGTCCAGAACTATAAGAACTTGGTAGAGGGCCTCCGCTTCGAGCTTGCCACCCTCCGCAAGGAGTATGATGCCCATGCCGCAAAATGCACCAGGTCCAGCACCCTCCAGTAGTGGAGTGTCCCTTGCCCTTTTTTTATAGACTTTTGGGGGGTGGGATTTGGGAGTTGGGATCGTTTTGGGACTTTTCAAAGACAATCGTTGGGGTTAGGGTGGGTCTTGAGGGAGATTATTTTGTTAGGGCTACATAAATATACATTTTTAAACTTTATCTGACCATACCTGTTTTTTACTGCTTTTCAGTCTGGTGGGTGGGGGACGGGGGTGTAACAGTAAGTTTGTTTTCCTGAACAGTCGTAGGACTTTAGTAGTACTACCGTCAATCTCTCGTCTAGTCCTAAATAATACTCCATTATACTACCTCCCACCAAACGCTTATCTTACCTGTAATTTGTGTTAGAAATTAGGGCTAGGCCCAGGGCTGGCTCCACGTGAAATGGGGATTAACGTTGGCAATCCTGGGCGGGTGAAATTTCCTCATTGCGGTGGTACTAGTGGTGTGACACAGTGGCAGTTGCATGCCTATGGAAAAAAAGAAAACGAAACCTGGTTTGTCCTTACTGTAGCATTACAACGGTTACGGTACCATCGAGAATATAGCAGGTGACAGTACACTAGAACAGTGCCATAATGTAGCCTAACAAATGGTAAAGTATTTGCTTGCAAGTATAACTAGTACTTGCGTTGAATTTATTTGACATTGGCTCCTACTACTAGAAGATATAGTACTGAAGCTGAGTAAGTCTAGAAGATATCCTCGTATTCCTTCACCAGCCTGTTGCTATGACCTTATCCTCCCCAGCAAGTGTGTGGAATTATTGATGTCATTTTAGTCAGACATCAAGCAAAACAACACAGCCCGGGGGAAGAGGGTTAGGGTTTGGAAAATGGATGGGAATGGGGGTTTCTTTTTGGGTAGGTTTTGTTGAGAGAAGAAAAAAAAAGCACAGCATGGACAAACAATAATTGAAGATAAAGAGAATCTTTGGGTACAAACTAAAGCTAAGCACATGCAGTCACACTCATAGAATAAAACAATGGATACTGTATCTGTATTGCGTATGTTGTTGGAGTTGTCCTGTTGAATTTGGTAAGTAAGTTGCATGCAGCAAACAATTCCTCTTATTGGCGGCACTCCTCCATTCCAGCTGACGCTTCGTCCATCAATGTTGGTGACCACTGACAGAAGACACCCTGTCCACTGCCTGCCTGGCGGATGTTGACTGAAACCCGGCCTGTAATTATTGAACGGAAAACAGGAAGTGCTATTACAATACCACTGATAAATAAATGAAAGGTATGTACGCTGTGTGGTGCAAAAAGTGACACTTTGATTTCCCTAATAGACAGTACAATATTTTTGAAATTGCGTGCTCTGTCTGAGTCACCTTTTTTTTTTTTTTTTTTTTTAAAACCTTTATTGCACCTTACAGATTACACAGCAATTGGCCTACAACCCGATCGGGCTGGCCGCCATTATCACAACATCGTCAGAATGCAGTAATGCCCAACGTAGCTCTTGTCGACATAATTCCGTACAAAAGATGGTTACCGTTACATAGAAAAGGTGCATATAGTGGAATGTTCAGAAAATCAATGAGGTTTTTGTGGGTTTTGTTCTTTTTTTTTGAAACCTAACAACCAACTAAAAGGAACACATACTGATCGTTCATTATGGATGAACAGGTCCATTCGCTATGTAGCGGTATAACCCCCCTACAATCAGTCCCTCTTCACCAGTGTCCATGGACCCCCACCCAGGTACCAAATGTGTGTACGCTCTTCCGAGCAACAGCCCTATGTTCACTCACTCTTAACGCCAAGGTGAAGGCCTAAGTGTGTTTATGCGACCTATACCCCATGTACCACCCCCCGCCCCCCACCTCTAATGTGTCCCCCGAGCCCCTCTAGTCCAACTCCTCCTCACCATCAGACTCATTCAGCTCTTCCTCCTCCAAGGGTTCGCAAATTCCTCCCCTGTAAATATTCCACTTGGACCAGACCCTATTCCACTTCCCCGGGCAGGCCCTGTTGGAATATACTGCGCGCTCCGTCACCATGACCCTGTCCACGTTAATACCCCATTGTGTCGTTGTAGGTGTATCAGCCGAGCCCCACTTCTGTGCTATGTCCCGTTTGGCGATCATGAACCCCACTGTTACCCATGTTTGGTCCTGCCTGGAGACATCAGTCTGTTCCCATATGTTCAGGAGACACCGCCTCGGATCAGGCAGCAGTGAAATCTCTAATGCCTGCGAGATCGTCCGCAGTACCTGCCTCCAGAATTCCTGGACACGCGGGCAATCCCACACAGTATGAAAAAAGGTTCCCTCCTCTCCACATCCACGAAGGCAGAAAGGATTCTGCGTTCTGTGTATGCGATGGAGCATGGTTTGAGTGTAGTAGACCCTGTGTAGGACTTTCAATTGCACAAGTCTCAGTCGAGCAGAGATACCCACTTCCTTAGGAGACGCAATCGCCAAGTTCCATTCATGTTCGTCCATCTCCCCGATTTCTTCCTCCCAGTGTTCCTTGAGCCTAATCAGTGGGTCTGGTAGGTTGTTAAGTAGCTTACGGTATATTAGGGAGGTCGCCTTCTCTACCATGCATTCAGTGAGGAGCCGGTCCTCCAGTGGGGACGCCTCCGGCAATGTACTGTCGGGGGGAATGACCGCTAGCAGTGCATGTCTGATCTGGATATACCTGTATAACTCCCTCTCGCTAAGGTCGAACAGCTCCCGCAATCTGTTAAAGGGGAGTACCGCGCCTCCCTCCCAAAGGTCCCCAACTGTAGATATGCCTATTGTGTCCCACTGGGAGAATCCCTTGCTGGTTCGCAGAGTGCCAAAGGCCTTGGAGTCCCAAAGCGGCGTGAGTTTCGTAATTCGCCCCTTCCAGCCCAATGCTGCGGTTGCCTTATGCCACAGTGTCGCGGTTAGCCTGGTAGGCCCCTCCAATTTATTTGCCTTCGTACGGTCATACAGTGGGGCCAGTAGGCTGGTCAAGCCCAGTTGCGCCCTGTCCGCCTGGAATGCAGGCTCGGACTGTGGGGTGTGCAACCAGCAGTTGATGGGTTTTAGCTGCGCCGCCCAGTAGTACATCGTCAAGTTGGGGAGTGCTATCCCGCCGTCATACCACCCTCTGTGCAGTTTAGTTTGCGCGATACGCGGCGGGAGGTTACCCCACATCAAGGTGGACACCAGTGCCGCCACCCGTTGAAAGAACTTAGGGCTCACGGGGTATGGAGTGTTTTCGAGTACATACAGGAAGCGGGGTAAGGACTTCATTTTATATAGAGCAGCTCTCCCCAACAGCGTGAGGGGCAGCCCCGCCCAGAATTTTACATCCTGCTTCAGTCGCTCAACTTGGGGTGTCAAATTTTTTGCCACGAATTCCGCAGGGTCCCTAGTGACATGGATGCCCAAGTACTTGAAGGAGGAGCCCGCAATCTTCAGAGGGCAGTCCGTTGTTAGCGCCGGAACCGGGCCCCTCAGGACAAACAGCTCCGATTTGGCCCAGTTGATTGTGTAACCAGAGATTTTCCCATGGCCGTCACATAGCCGAAGAAGGGCCGGCACTCCTTGCTCCGGGTCAGTGAGATACACCAGCATGTCGTCCGCGTAGAGGGATATCCGGTCCTCCCAGCCCCCTGCCCAGCTAATCCCCTTCAACAGTGGTGAGGTCCGTATCACGGTGGCCAAGGGCTCCAGCGAAATTGCGAACAGCAGCGGTGAGAGTGGGCATCCCTGACGAGTGCCCCTTCCCAGAGGGAACGTGCGAGATATATGTCCGTTGGCCACCACTTGTGCGGTCGGGACTGCGTATAGCAGTTTCACCCAGGCTATAATCTTGGGGCCGAACCCCATGCGGGACAGGACCTCGAACAGGTAGTTCCACTCCACCAGGTCAAAGGCCATTCTGGCATCAAGGGCCAGTACAACCGCCGGCGACGTGAGTGCCCCTGCCCCAGCCAACGCCCCATGCAACCGGCGCAAATTCAGTGCCGTGTTCCTGTGTGGCATGAACCCGGACTGATCTGGGTGTATAAGATCGGCCAGATGTGGCATAATCCTAGACGCTAAAAGTTTGGCAAGGATTTTAACTTCTGCATTAAGCAGGGAAATGGGGCGATAGGAGGCGCAATCCTCTGGTGGTTTCCCGGGTTTGGGGATAGCCACAATAGTGGCCAGCCTCTGGTCAGGCGGGAGCCTCCCCTTCTCTAGACATTCCGTGTACATCGTTAAGAGATGGGTACTCAGCAATTCGGGTTTCGCTTGGTACCACTCAATAGGAATGCCATTGGGGCCAAGTGCTTTCCCGGGGTTCAAGGCGTTAATAGCCAGCTGTATCTCCTCCGCCGTAATATCTGCCTCTAAGTCCACTGAGGCCTCTGCCGACAGCGTCCTGATCTCTATCCTTTCCAGTGCTTCTTCGGCCATTGCGGAGGTCACTTCCCGCTCAGGGGTGTACACCCCCTCGAAGTGGGACGCGAGCGCCTCCACTATGAGTGCGGGGCTAGCGTGTACCACACCCCGACTATCTTTCACCTGCTGGATGCCCCTAGAACCGCCATCACGTGTGTCGAGCCAGGCCAGCAGCCTACCCGCCTTATCTCCTATCTCATAAACCCTATTCTGGGTGTCAGCAATGTGGCCCTTTACCTGAGACCTCAGATGATCCGTGTAGAGTTGCTGCTGGATGTTGAGTGCGTGCGCCGTGCTCGGTGTGGGCTGCCTTTCGTGTGTCATTGTGAGTTTCTGTAAGCCTAATTCTAAGTCAGCGAGTTCCATAGCTTTATCTTTCTTGTGACCCGCGACCGAGCTTACCGCTTGTCCCCTAAATACCGTCTTGTACGCCTCCCATAGTACCTCCGACGAACTCACGGAGTTGACATTCTCAGCGAAATATTGTGTTGTCACTGTCTTAAGGGCCTTACGGACCCTGGGGATCTTTAAGTATGCAGCATGTATTGGGAATATCCGCCTGCGCACCTTCTCGTGGGCGGACATCACCAGGGTGATCGGGGAGTGGTCAGAGACACCCCTGGGGTGTATGTCTACGGTGTCTATATGATGGGAGCTGTTGCCAAGGGCAAGGAAATGGTCAATTCTTGAAAGGCTGCCGTGTACAGCGGAGTGAAAAGTGAACTGCCGGGACTGGGGGTGGGAGCTTCTCCACATGTCAAGGAGGCCCATGGCAGACATGAAGCGCTGGAAGTGTGAGGAATTGCCAGCGGGGCCACCCGCCGGGAACCGGTCTAACTGTGCGTCTAGAATGGCGTTGAAGTCGCCACCTAGAATCACCTCTCCCTCGGGAAGGGCCAGTAAGAATTCAGCTAATTTCGGGAGTTGTACCGAGTGGAGTGCAGGGGGGATGTATACCGACACTAGATTAATGAGTTTACCCTCCCACTGTCCCTGTACTGTGGCGAAGCAACCCTGATCATCAGTCTTAGTCTGTAGAGGAATAAACTGTGAGGATTTCAGTAGTAGGATACCGGTGCCCCTGGACCCGGACGAGAATTCCGAATGTACCAACATTTTGTACCCTTTCCGATCCATGGCCTTGGCCGCCCCACCTATTAAATGCGTCTCTTGCAGCATCGCTAAAGCGGGCTTCAGCCTTTTGAGTGTGAGTAACACCAGTCCCCGCTTGATCTTATCCCCCAGCCCCCGTACATTCCATGTCATTAGTTTTAACGGGGATCCCCGGGAATCCGGGTCTACGTCCCCCCGTCTAAAAGAAGGGTCATCCGCCATACGCGTTCGTTAACGGCATTAGTGTGTGCAACGCGCATTCTCACAGCACAGCCCCCACCTCCCCGCTTCAACCAACGTTCCAAAATGTCACATGAGTGGTGTGTTACAGTTTTCGACCATAAATATGTGTTCCAGACAACTGCAAAACAAACCCCCCTCCCTGCCCCCCTGCCTAACGGACTTCCAACTGCCCGCCCCCCCAACTTACCAGAGTGCTTGTCCCCTCCCAAAACCAGTGTACTTGCGTGTAAGGGGGAGAGTGTCTCCCCCGGCAGGCGGCATCCCTGCTTACTTCCAGGACAAAGCAGGCCAGCGTCCAGTTGCAGCTATTAAACAATAGTTCCTAGGTGAAGAGTCAGGGTGACCCCATTGTCTCACTCCGAGCGTTCGTTCCCTTCATTCTCCACGAGGTCTCGGGCCGGGGACCTCTCCGTCCCCCCCCTCCCTGAAGTTTGCGAGCCTGTCCGGCTGTCCGCCCGGTGGGCCGTATTGTGCCTGTTGGACTTCCGATTATTGCTCACAGTGTGCCAGCCCTCCAGCCAGTCCCTGGCCACATCCGGGGAGTCGAAAAACCAGACCTTTTTGTCAGCTACCACACGGAGCCTGGCTGGGAATAGCATTGAGTAGGGCAATTCCTTTTCGCGGAGCGTTCTCTTCACTTCGTGGAAAGTCCTCCGTCTCCGGGACACCTCAGCTGTGTAGTCCGGGAAGAATGACACTTTAGAGTTTTGGATCTGAATCGCCGGCGCCACCCTAGCCGCCTGCAGAATGGCGTCACGGTCTCTAAAGTTGAAGAGTCTTGCCAGGATCGGCCTCGGGGGGCCCCCCGTTCTCGGTTTTCCCCCCGGCACTCTGTGTGCCCTCTCCACAGAAAAGAAATGCGATAGGCCCTTAGGTTGTAGTTTGGTCTTGATCATGTCCTCCACGTATAGGTCCATCGCTCCAGTTGTTTCCGATTCCGGCACTCCTAGAATGCGGACGTTGTTCCGTCGTGAGCGTCCTTCTTGATCATCCAGCTTCTCCTTGAGCAGTTTGTTGTCCGCCCGTAGCTGTCCCATTTCAATCTGGAGGTCTGAGACATCTTGAACCAGTGATTTGGTTACAACCTCGACTTGCTTTACTCGCTCATTGATTTTCTGGAGGTCCGCTCGGATCAGGGTGACCTCTGTCGCCGTCGCCCCTACCGTCGCCTGCACCTGGGCCAGCGCCGTCAGGGCGTCTTCTAGTGTGGCTTTCTTCGCTCCCTCCGAGTCCGCCCCCTTCCCGGGCTGTCTGCGTTGTTCCTGCGGGGGAGTGTGCTTGTCGTAGGCAAATTTGTCCAGCTTCGCTTGCGTGGAGCTGTTTCTGGGGCCCCTTTGCGCCATAGTGTACCACCAGCAATTAGAGCGTGTGCAGGCCGGGGTCTTCACTGGAGTCGGGCCAGGCGAAGGATGTACGCACCCCAAATGGATGCGTCGCACTTGGCACTGGTCGCGTAGGGCCTATAATCAGATGCAGCAAATATACAGCCCGGTAAAATGACCCCCACACTTAGCAGCCACCCGGTAATACACAGGCTCAGTCCGGGACGAGTAGTGTTGGGCCCCTGCCCTTCTTGCCCAGGCTCCGATGCTGGGGGATATCTACCACAGGGCCGCCGGAGTAATGAGGGCGATGCACGGTCACCACCAGCGCCGCTCGGTGCTTCAGAACGCAGGGGGGGGAAGGGGGGGGGGAAGACCCCGGCGTCACTCAGGAGTCGTGGCCCCCAGCAGATCCCCGCCCCGCACACCTCCGGGGCCTCTTCCCGGTCACTGGATGGCGAGCCCGCCCTTCGATGGTCCGCCGGATCAGGTCCCCGGTGGGACAATGCACGGGCCGCTGCGCCGTCCCCGGCCACTTCCCTGTCTCCGGAGCCGTTTTTAGGTACCGGGGCTAGCAGGGCGCCCTCCGTCAGTCCGCAGGTTCGCCAGGGAATGTTGCGGCTCGCTGTGTCCGCGAGGCGCCGGGGGGGGGGGCCGCCACTTCCGGCGTCAGTACCCGGCCTCACCTCACTTCCGCCCGGTCACCGTCCTCAGGACACAGCGCTGCTTGTCCGGATGATCCAGGCCCCTCCTCTCGTCTCGGGGCTCCAACCGTTGCGGAGCCTCTGACTCTCCGTCTCTGGCGCTCGGGGTGCCGCACGGTCATCGGACCTTTTCCGCCCCGAAAGCAGAAGATTTGCACAGGATAAATGTGCCGGATTTATGTGGGAAGCCGCCTCACCGCAGGAGCCTCCCTAAGCTGCGGCCGCCATCGTTGGCTGCTAGCCACGCCCCCCCTGAGTCACCTTTTTAAGGATAAATAAGTATGGCCAAAATATTATAGCGGATCTTTCCCCTCAAGGTAGGTGTACTGTAAACTGTGTTTTAGAACAAAATTTGACCTTCCCAGCAATGCTCCCACCAAGACCCTTACTAAAGCCAGTCGCAAAAATGTAGAAGACCCCCAATCAGATCTCCAAAAACGATGCCTAGCAGAAAAATGGTGACAAAACGTACTTTGAAAGTAACAGTAGGCCCAAATACAGACCGTGGATTGTATTCAAACCACTTGCAAGCAAGCAAAAGTATCCATAGCCAGCATCGCTCCAACAGTGCTCTAAAACCCCAGAACTGCGTTGCAATAGAACCCCCCGAAACACATGCAATCCTGCTGCTAGGGCGAACCCTAACGAACCCTAACTTACAAAAAGTGCCAAAACTGGTGTTTCCTTATGGATTTTGTCCAAAACACTTCTATCCGGTATTAGGCCTTCCCAGGAATGCCCCAGGCAAGACCCGCCAACCCACCTGCAAAAAACCACCCGACAACACCCCCAAACAGCGAAAAAGCTAAATCTCATACTTACAGTATCTCTCGGCCTTCGGTCCAAACGCGGCGCTGTGCAGCTAGGTCATCATCAATCATCATAACTCCTGTTTTCCACCACGGATTTCCTGAAAAGCAAATGCAATTAAGATTAGACTGTCGCAGCAGTGCTTCGACAGAGACCCCGGCCGCAACCCACCCACAAACAGCAGGAAGCCCCCCAAAACGCTACATTGAGCAAGATGTCAGAAGAAATAGCAAAAAAAGGCTGTTCCTTAAGGATTTTGTCCAAAACACTTCTATCCGGTATTAGACCTTCCCAGGAATGCCCCAGGCAAGACCCGCCAACCCACCTGCAAAAAACCACCCAACAACACCCCCAAACAGCGAAAAAGCTAAATCTCATACTTACAATATCTCTCGGCCTTCGGTCCAAACGCGGCGCTGTGCAGCTAGGTCATCATCAATCATCATAACTCCTGTTTTCCACCACGGATTTCCTGAAAAGCAAATGCAATCAAGATTAGACTGTCGCAGCAGTGCTTCGACAGAGACCCCGGCCGCAACCCACCCACGAACAGCAGGAAGCCCCCCAAAACGCTACATTGAGCAAGATGTCAGAAGAAATAGCAAAAAAAGGCTGTTCCTTAAGGATTTTGTCCAAAACACTTCTATCCGGTATTAGACCTTCCCAGGAATGCCCCAGGCAAGACCCGCCAACCCACCTGCAAAAAACCACCCGACAACACCCTCAAACAGCGAAAATGCTAAATCTCATACTTACAATATCTCTCGGCCTTCGGTCCAAACGCGGCGCTGTGCAGCTAGGTCATCATCATCAATCATCATAACTCCTGTTTTCCACCACGGATTTCCTGAAAAGAAAATGCAATCAAGATTAGACTGTCGCAGCAGTGCTCCCAGACACCAAAAATCACCCACAAACACCCGGAACCCCGCCAAAGAGCACCTCAAAGGCAAGCAAGTCAGCAAAAACGGCAAGAAATTTCCACCTCATATTTGGTCCAAAACACTTTTGTCCATTATTAGAGCTTCACAGCAATGGGCCCAAATCCGTCAACTCACCCGCAAAGAAGTACAACACCCCCACAAGTGCTGAGTCTTTCTTCATTGGGCGTAATCCAGCACTCTGCTTTGAGGGAAATCGCAGTCTGGAGGAGGAGGATAGAGGAGCATGTCCTTCAGAACTTGTGAACCTGAGGAATGTAGACTGCGGCACCTTCAAATCAATAAGCAAACAAGTGAAGACAGTTCTGCTGATGGTCTTGTTTTTGGGATTAGGTGATTAAAGTTTGAATTAAATTAACTGTGCAAAACAAAGAAAGAGAGACACACAGGAATAAAAGTGAATAAGGACGAAAAAGAAAGTTCTTTATTCATTGTCTCATTTTCAGGGCTCGGTGTCAGGGAATAAGAAGAAGATTTCGTCATCATACTCTGCGAATTCAGGCAGGATGAGGTCAGTGCCACCGAACAGAGAACAAATCCCCTCATCTACGTTGCCGTCCTCCTCGTCTTCATGCGGCGTGCTTTCTCGTACTTTGTAATCTGGTGGTATGAGGTGCTGATTCATCTTGATCATTGTCAGCCGCTCCACATTTTTGGGCGAGAGGCGGCTCCGTTTGGGAGTTACAATGCCACCAGCAGCACTGAAAACACGTTCAGAAGACACACTTGCGAGTGGGCAAGACAAATAGTTTATAGCCAGGTTGGAGAGCTGTGGCCACAATTGTTTTTTGCCATGCCAATACTGCAATGGCTCATCATTAAGAAAGACCTCTGTTGAGTCATTCATATAGTCCTGCACCATCGACTCAAGGTCATCAACGGTTCCTCCACTTTGCTTACTTTTTGCTGTGCCTTTGACATTTTTTCGAGAACCATACCCAAGCAAACTTAGCCAATCCTCCTCAGCAGCCACTGTTAGTGTTGTGTGTGGTGCAGATGATCCAGTTGCCGGTGTCTTTAACGGCTGAGAGGTCACTTGTGCCCCAGCCACAGGTGCAGAAGTGGATTCTTGTGACTGGGGATGGCCTGCTGATGCTGATGTACTGTCTTCTCCTTCAATAACCTGCCGTTCTTTTTCAAACCTCCTGGCTGACCAGGCTAACCAATGTTTGTACTTTTGAACATCTGCATCAGCAAAAGGAAAGAATGATTCGCCTGCCAGCGCCTTTTTGTAGCGTGGATCCAGAATAGTAGCACAAATGTAATGCTGATCTGACTTGATCTTTTGAAGACGTTCATCACCACGTAGGCGCTCTAATAATTTCTCAGACAAAATAAAATGGTCTTTTTTTTGTACATCTTTTTGAAACTCAGAAGACACCGCCATCAGTTGGTGCTCCAGCATGCACAACAATGGGATAGCTTTTCCCAAATTACAGTCCTCCTGGCTGACTGCACGCGTGAAGAACTCAAAAGGACGAAGCATGTCTGTCAGGCTTTTAACTATGTCCCATTGCGCCGCAGCCATCCGCAGGTCCTCCTTCTGAGTTGTACCCTCTGTTAAGAAATAGTGATCGAGTACCGTATACTGCTCATACAGACGCTCAAGCATGTAGAAGGTTGAGTTCCAACGTGTTGCCACCTCCTGGATGAGTGCTTTCACTGGTATTCGACTTTGAAGTAGCAGCCTCCTCAGATGCTTCCGGGCCTTAAAAGAATGGCTGAAATGGTTGCACATTTTGCGGCAGGTGGCCATTACCGCGAACGCTGCACTGTCTCTATCACTCAAGAATTTTTGAACTACCAGGTTGATACAGTGCGCCAAACATGGCACTCTAACATAGTCACCCAGCGACATGGCCTTAACTATATTGGCGCCATTATCCGTGGAAACATAACCAATCTTGCGTTTTATTGGGGATAGCATTTTCAAGACCTTTTTGTCAAACTCGTCCAAAATGTTTTGGGATGTGTGACTTTTCTCCAAGCCAAACATGGCTAGTGTTGCATGTTTCCGAGCAGCTTTGAAAACTTTGTCCAGGTCAACACCTGCGTTTAGCTTTGCTTTAACACCTGAAAAAGAGACCCAGTGTGCAGTGATGCACATGTAATCAGCGCCTGCGCCACTGGTCCACATGTCTGTTGTCAGATGTATTGTGTGAACAGCACTCTTCTGCAAAGCTGCCCCAATCGCCTCCAGCACATCTTCATGTAGTGCTGGGACCGCAACTCTGGCAAAATAGAACCGGCTAGGAACCTTCCATTTAGGGCAGAGCGTTGCCACTAATTCTAGAGAACCTACCGCTTCTACAAAAGAAAAAGGGAGAAGGTCCACAGCTAGCATTTTAGCCAGCTTAGTGTTATACAGACGCGTCAGTGGGTGGTTGCGTTCATATGGCACGTCTGAAGTAAGCATTGTTCTAATGTTGCCCTGGACCAAGCATTTACGGGCTGATAATGACTTCGTTGACCCAATTTTGCTCGCTGGTGAACTTTTGTGCGTTGGTGTCTCACTCGCTCCAACACTCTTAGTGTGCCTCACATTGGGTGTGCTGCTGACAGGGGTACTGGGTGTAAGGGAAGTGTTTGACACGTCTTCTTTCTCCTCGTCATCATCAGATGCAACATCAACGTTTCCTTGAATTCGGCCTTTCTTGATCGCATCTAGGTGCGCAAACCATTGGACAGTGTGCTGTCTCCTAAGATGACCTCTCTGGCCTCCGGTACCATAGTTGGTACCTGGCTTACCACGACTAACTGCAAGCTTACAAAGGGTACAAATGGCAAACTTTGGATTTTTTTGACAAACAGTAAAGAAGTCCCAAACTGGGGACTTGAAGTGTCTGTGGGACCTGGAGGAGGCGGCGATACTGGTGGTGGTGGTCATGAAGCTAATGCTAGATGAAGTGGAGGATCTGGATTGCCCAACTTTTGTACGTTGTGCACTTTCACCGCCACTAATTAAGGTCGAGGTGGATGGAGGTCTCTTCTTGCCAGAAAGAAATATGGAAGCGGGACGAGTTGGTGTACTACTTAACTCCAATGATTGTGGTGTTTCCACTGCCTCCTCATCGACAACATCATCATCATCACGCTCAGCAGCTCTTCGGGCTAGGGTCAAAATGTCTGTTTGCTGCATGCCCGCTGGGGCTGCAGTGACCTTTATGATGACTGGGTCGTCGTTAGCAGAGTCTTCATCAGCAGCAGTATCCGCCACTTCTTGTTGAGCCTCATCACACTCCATAACTCTGAGACTTTGGACGAGCTTCCTTTTACGCTTAACTACCTTTGTCGGATCATGGTGTGCCTCACTCTCAGACGGCAGTGGTGCTGGTTCCCAAGTTTGATCCGTATCATCAGAAGGAGGTGTGCTTGAAGAAGATGTAGACACCACCCTTGATCTCTTCCTTGCTAGGGGTGTGGAAGACAATGAAGGATCATCAGGAGGAGTGGCTTCCTCAAATGATACCTCGCCTTGATTGTCGATTTCCTGATGTGCCCCTACTTCGGGAGGGACAACTATTGTGGGCACTTGTGACCCTCCATGCACCTCTGCTTGCGCATCTCCTTGCGCTGCCTCTCGTTCCACATGTACTTGGGCTTGTACTTGCACATGTGATTGTTGTTGCGGCTGTGGTTGTTCAACACTCGTCAGATGAGCTACAACAACCTGTGTTGATTGAGGGACATTGCTGCTGCTTTCTTGCGATGAGCCAACATCACTGGTCGATGGTGATTGAACAACTATACTGGCTGCCTCTGCAGCACTCAAGGGCTTGGACTTAAGTTGGTGTGGTGGTGGTGGTGGCACTGAGCCCAATGGAGCGGGGGTGCTGCTGCCAGCTTGGTCCCCAGCAGATCCCGCTGCTGCTGCAGGCATACTTTTTTTTTTACCACCAAAAAAAGGGGCGGGCGGCACACCAGTCTCCTTGGTAACTTGCTTCTTCTGCTCCTTACTGGCACCTTTCTTGCTAGAGGAGCTACGGGTTACTTTTTTTGGGGCCATCTTCTTCAGAGCAGGTCAGAACAGCAGGCAGCAGTTGCACGAGTTGCAGAGTTGTCTGTGTCCAGACGTGACGTCGCGTGACGTTATGCTGCACACACACCGCTGCAGGACTTCTTCCTGGCACTGGTGGTTCTCTTGAGTCTTGTGCACCTAAAAGCAATGGAAGACAGAGGAACATCAGTTCAGTTATACACCCCAAAAAATCGACAAAACACAGAAAAATAAGCACAATCCCATGCCATCCATGATGTTTACATTGAAGACACCCCACAGAAAGACTAGGGACATGCAAGTATGCAACACTCACTACCCCTGGGCATAATGGATGAAAAGTAGGCAAAATAAGTGCAGGCCTCAGACACTGCCTCTCCTCAAAATGGCCCCTTACACCCCAAGCACATGTTGCCTGTACCAGCCAGCAGCACTCAAGATGGCCACCACCACCACCACGCACATGGCCAGTCCACATCAACAGTACACCCCAAAAAACACAGAAAAACAGCCAGAAATCACCACAATCCAATGCCATCCATGATGTTTACATTAAAGAGAGTGAGACCACACTACAGGCACACTCAGTCCATGCACCACTACCCCTGGGCAAAGGGCCCCACCAGCAGCCCCAAAAAAACGACAAAAAACAATAAAATCAGCACAATCCCAGCCCATCCATGGCCTCAATGGTGTTTAAATTCAAGAAGACACCCCTCAGAAACACTAGGCCCATGCAACACTCACTACCCCTGGGCATAATGGATGAAAAGTAGGCAAAATACGTGCAGGCCTCAGACACTGCCTCTCCTCAAAATGGCCCCTTACACCCCAAGCACATGTTGCCTGTACCAGCCAGCAGCACTCAAGATGGCCACCACCACCACCCACATGGCCAGTCCACATCAACAGTACACCCCAAAAAACACAGAAAAACAGCCAGAAATCACCACAATCCAATGCCATCCATGATGTTTACATTAAAGAGAGTGAGACCACACTACAGGCACACTCAGTCCATGCACCACTACTACCCCTTGGCAAAAGGCCCCACCAGCAGCCCCAAAAAACCGACAAAAAAACTATAAAATCAGCACAATCCCAGCCCATCCATGGCCTCAATGGTGTTTAAATTCAAGAAGACACCCCTCAGAAACACTAGGCCCATGCAACACTCACTACCCCTGGGCATAATGGATGAAAAGTAGGCAAAATAAGTGCAGGCCTCAGACACTGCCTCTCCTCAAAATGGCCCCTTACACCCCAAGCACATGTTGCCTGTACCAGCCAGCACTCAAGATGGCCACCACCACCACCCACATGGCCAGTCCACATCAACAGTACACCCCAAAAAACACAGAAAAACAGCCAAAAATCACCACAATCCAATGCCATCCAGGATGTTTACATTAAAGAGAGTGAGACCACACTACAGGCACACCCAGTCCATGCACCACTACCCCTGGGCAAAGGGCCCCACCAGCAGCCCCAAAAAAACGACAAAAAACAATAAAATCAGCACAATCCCAGCCCATCCATGGCCTCAATGGTGTTTAAATTCAAGAAGACACCCCTCAGAAACACTAGGCCCATGCAACACTCACTACCCCTGGGCATATTGGATGAAAAGTAGGCAAAATAAGTGCAGGCCTCAGACACTGCCTCTCCTCAAAATGGCCCCTTACACCCCAAGCACATGTTGCCTGTACCAGCCAGCAGCACTCAAGATGGCCACCCACCACCACCCACATGGCCAGTCCACATCAACAGTACACCCCAAAAAACACAGAAAAACAGCCAGAAATCACCACAATCCAATGCCATCCATGATGTTTACATTAAAGAGAGTGAGACCACACTACAGGCACACTCAGTCCATGCACCACTACTACCCCTTGGCAAAAGGCCCCACCAGCAGCCCCAAAAAAACGACAAAAAAACAATAAAATCAGCACAATCCCAGCCCATCCATGGCCTCAATGGTGTTTAAATTCAAGAAGACACCCCTCAGAAACACTAGGCCCATGCAACACTCACTACCCCTGGGCATAATGGATGAAAAGTAGGCAAAATAAGTGCAGGCCTCAGACACTGCCTCTCCTCAAAATGGCCCCTTACACCCCAAGCACATGTTGCCTGTACCAGCCAGCACTCAAGATGGCCTCCACCACCACCCACATGGCCAGTCCACATCAACAGTACACCCCAAAAAACACAGAAAAACAGCCAAAAATCACCACAATCCAATGCCATCCAGGATGTTTACATTAAAGAGAGTGAGACCACACTACAGGCACATTCAGTCCATGCACCACTACCCCTGGGCAAAGGGCCCCACCAGCAGCCCCAAAAAAACGACAAAAAACAATAAAATGAGCACAATCCCAGCCCATCCATGGCCTCAATGGTGTTTAAATTCAAGAAGACACCCCTCAGAAACACTAGGCCCATGCAACACTCACTACCCCTGGGCATAATGGATGAAAAGTAGGCAAAATAAGTGCAGGCCTCAGACACTGCCTCTCCTCAAAATGGCCCCTTACACCCCAAGCACATGTTGCCTGTACCAGCCAGCAGCACTCAAGATGGCCACCACCACCACCCACATGGCCAGTCCACATCAACAGTACACCCCCAAAAAACAGAAAAACAGCCAGAAATCACCACAATCCAATGCCATCCATGATGTTTACATTAAAGAGAGTGAGACCACACCACAGGCACACTCAGTCCATGCACCACCACCCCTGGGCAAAAGGCCACACCAGCAGCCCCCAAAAAACGACAAAAAACAATAAAATCAGCACAATCCCAGCCCATCCATGGCCTCAATGGTGTTTAAATTCAACAAAACAGTTGTATCATGCACCCCTAACCAACCCTGGTCCTACTGGATACTGTGGCTACCCACAATATAATTTATTTAATGTTCTGAAAAAGTTCCAAAATTGTACTTGCAGCAACTGTAATGCCCCAAACAAACTTACTTGTGAAAGTTGATTTCTAATCCAAAAGTGATCCAAAGACAGTCAAAAAGGCCTCAAATCCAAATATCCAGCAGCACCCACAAAAAGTAATCCTTCCAGCTCCAGAACCAAATGAAAGTGACCAGGAGATGGACAAAGCACTGGGAGGAGCCTGCTGGACAGGAACAGGAAGTTGGAGACTGCGGGGCACTTCCTTCCCCCCCCCCCAAAAATGGACTCCTTGCAAAAAAAAGGCCATGCAAATGTCAACCTGAGCAGTGATTCTGATAAAAATCATAATTTTCTGAAGGTTTATCCTGTTTGCTGGTGATTTTCTTGTGCAGAATTGCAAAATCTCTATTTCGCGAGTGCGAGATTGTTCCTTTCCGCCGCAACTACGTGTTCGCAATTGCGAACTCTCGCGAGGTGTGCTGTGCAAGGTGGCAAGCCGCGATTACGTATTCGCGGGCGCCAAACTCCCGCGGGATCACGCAGCAAGATCCAAAATTGAGCGGCACTCGCAAAGAAAAACAACCCGGCAAACGCTAAATGACGGAAAGTGAACGCCGTGCACCACGCCGCGCGCCGCAACCAAGCAAAAAATCCGCAGCGAGCGGATTCACGGATTTTCGACAAATTCGCGAGAGTTCGCGGATTGCGAATTTGCCGAAAATCCTAAAAATCCGTGATCGGAGCGGATTTTACGCCCATGCTTAATGTACATTGTGCCAACTGGCACGGGCAATATTCATAAGGGATTATTTACAAGACAGGGCCACATAGGCCACTGTCATAATCAGCACTTAGTAGAAATAGAAATACTGTCAGAAATTAGAATAAAAGATATAAAATCACTGTAGCACAAAATAACAGTTATGAATCACATCCAGTAACTACTGGGAACAGGTAAGTACCACCTGCGCAACCCTAACCACCTTAGGAGAATGTCACGCTGGACCACCTGTATTAGAAAGAACAACCACCTAAGAATAAAATACATTTAGGGGTATAAACAAGAACACCTTACCCATGATGCATGAAACACATTCAGAGGAGTAGTAAAGGAAAACACATGATGCCTAAAAACATTCAGCGGTGTTCAGAACAAAGCACATGATGCAATAAAATACATTCAGAGGTACAGCGCAAGAAGACACATGATGCCTAAAACATTCAGAGGTGCAGCGCAGGGAAAGAAAGACACATGATGCATATAAACATTCAGAGGTGTAAAATCAAGGAAGACACATGATGCATTAAAAACATTCAGAGGTGCCCCAACCCAACTCAATAGCGCAAAAACACACAGTAGACAATTACCATCCTAAACATAGCAGGTAACCACATTGCGCAAAACTTACATACCAGCCCACATCCAATAAAGGGCCTACAGGGCCCTGTGTCCAGAATGTCAGGGCGCGCTGCCATGCAGCGCCAGTCAGGGGTGCGCCAACGGCGCAGAACCTAAACGCTGCAGGTGCCCACTACTTGCTGGGCACCTGGAAACCACACAAGACCTAAACGGTGCAGCTGCCCACTAATTGCTGGGCAGCTGTGAAGCAGAACTGCGGCAGGGCTCTCACTAGCCCTCAGGAGCAAACTGCGCCCACTGCTAGCAAACTGCGCACGTTGGAGCCACACAGGCTCTAAAACAAATATGCCCCATGGAGCCCTCGAGGCTCTGAATGTACCTTTGGGGCCCTTCGTGGGCCCTGCAAAAACACTGTGGGCCGTTGGAGCCCCCCTCTGGGGCTAAAGATCACTGTGATGGCCCCCTGAGCCTCGTGGGCTCGAAACAAACATGCCCCCAGGGAGCCTCTCGGGGCTCTAGACAACGTTGGGGCGACCCGCTGCCAACCGGGGCCGCCCTGCTTGCACCGCCAACACTGTGCCACACGGGGCTCAATGGGACGCTGCCAATACACGGGGAGCAGCCCACTGCCAAACGGGGCTGCTCCAACTTGTGCCGCCCTGACTCTGTGCCTCCTGGGCACTACATTCTCTCCGGGTCGCCGCCCCTCACCACAGAGCCCAACTCACCAGCTCTTTCGTGGGTCGCGTCTCCTCTCCCGCTCAGGCTGCGGCGACGGTGCTTCACCCGGGCCCCCTCCTGGGACCCGGGGCTCCCTCCATACACCACGGGGCTCCCTCAGCTCATGGGAGCCCCGCAACACCTCTCCCCTCACTCCTCTGATGCCGGCGGCGGGCGCGAGACTCCTGTCGCAAAACCGGAAGTCCCGCCTGCCGCCAGGCAAAGCATCGCCTGACTTCCGGTTTCTCGAGCGAGGGCCGTGGCAGTGCAACAACGGGTCAAACCGAGGGGTGGGCACCCTCGGTTGTAGAAATAAAAGTAGAAACGGGGTGAGCACCCGTTATTTAATTAAATAAATGGGGTGGCACCCATCAATAAAACATAATTAATATGCGGGGCATAACGCAGGGCGGCACCTGCAATTCCCCACGCAAAATGCGGGGCGGAGAAACGCTCCCACAAAGCAAAAAGCGCTCCCAAGCGCTAGGAAGGACAAATCAAGCGCTCCCCAGCGCCACAACAAAGAAAAAGCACTTCCAGGTGCCCAGGGGAGCAGAAAGTCCAGCAAAGTCCTTCAGGGGTCCAGGACCTCAGTAGTCCAGGACATAAGATGGAGCCCAGCAGCTCCCAGGACAGGAAAGTCCATCAGATGTCCAGGGGCTGGGCAGGGCCCAGGGATTCCCCTGAGCCCAAGCAGCAGCACGCCCCTGGCAGATTCAAGTCCAAAAACAAGAACATTTTGGAAGGGGACACATCCCCTTCTTATACACAGAAAAGTCTTTGAAGTCTTTGTGCAGGCAGTGTGAGAACCAGCTAGAACTGGTTATAGGGAAGTCCTTTCAGTATCAGGGACAGAGGTGACAGTCGCCCAGCGGGGAGATGGAGCCAGCATTGTGGCAGGCAGGCACAGCCTCATTCACACTCAGGTGCTATCTCCACCCACTTCCTTGGCAGCAGATGCTGCCTTTCATCCACGAGCTGACTCAGACAACCTCCTGGGGGCTCTGCAGCCCCTGTCACCCTCAAACCAGACAGTCAATCCACAAGCAGGCCCAGGCACTCTGGGCCAGGCTCACCAGCCAATCACACGTTAGCCACAGATTACACAAATATGCCAACTTCTTAAAAGTGGAACTTCTAGACTAGACACAACCATGCCGCATACACCATTACGCAGCATTCAATCTCACGAGTTCGCACATATCAAACTCGACCCTGCACTCCCCACACATCAGGAACTACCATGGGCATACATATTCCCCATTCATTCCTATGGGAGGGCAGGTCACTCACCATACATACAAAGAGAGCTCACGCACTTTACACTGTACCACAGTGAAAAAGTGCGCCAAGACCTAAAATCACTAACACCAGGTTCCAGAAACAGGCTAGGAAAAAGCAAAAAGTTTCGGGGTGAACCTGCCAAAAGGGCCAGGTCCAACAACTACATAAAGGTTTTTAGTACTGACCTTTTACCTAGTTACAGTAATGGCTAAATGACAAGGGGCTTTCTCTAAAAACTAGCCTTATTCATTATACATGAGGATTCTTGGAATCTCAGCAGTACTACAATCTTCTGCATATTAACTGTTAGACCCAGGATCCCTGGTTGGCTGAGGTAGGTACCTTAGGCCAAATAGGGACCCACGGTTCCACATCAGGGTAAGGAAGGTCACCTTCTGAGATAGCCCCGCCTCACCCCCTCGGTAGCTTGGCACGAGCAGCCAGGCTTATCTTCAAGGCAAATGTGTAAAGTATTTGCAACCACGCTCACGGCAACCCAATGATGACACCACAAATAGACTCCACACTAGTTTTATAAAAACAAGTATACATTTTATATAAAAATATATACGATAAGATCACACAATATAAATCCAACTTATGAATATGTGTACGATCTCTCCTGGACGGTTGTTAGGCCCGCAAGCACTTGTAAGTTCTGGCGATATTAAAGAGCACTTCTAAACATTGTACTGTAATCCTAATACCATGTTATGCAGTTTGTAGCGCTAGAATCAGTCACTTTTGCAAGGTAAAAATAATGCAATTCGTAGCACAATAATCAGGCACTTCCCAATGTAAAAATAATGCGATGTGTAATGCAACAATCGAGCACTTTGCAAGGTAAGAATAATGGAATGCGTAATACAACCACCAGGTACGTTGTTATGCAGAAATAAGGCAATGCGTAATACACTAATCAGGTAGTTTGTTATGCAGGAATAATGCAATGTGTAATACGCTAATCAGGTAGTTCGTTATGCAGAAACAATGCAATGCATCATACGACAATCAGGTAGTTCGTTATGCAGAAAGAATGCCATGCGTCATACACTAATCAGGTAGTTTGTTATGTAGGAATAATGCAATGCGTCATATATTGATCGGATCACTGAAATAATATCGAGGGACAGAATATCGACCAACAAAAATATCGTTGACAAAATATCGAGAGACAAAATATCGAGTTTCTATCTACAAACAGGTAAGTACAAAAATATCGAGTTAAAATATCGTTTACAAAAATATAGTTGTAAAAAATATCGACTTTAATAAAAACAATGTTTAATTACATTAATATAAAAAATTAATTACTAAAATATACTTAACAATACTTAAAATAACTTTTAATAATTAAATAATTAATGAAAGTTAAAAAATAATATTTTTTAATCATATTTCTTAAAACATATATATATATGATAACAAAATGTAATTAAATAATAGCCAATATTATTAACGTACAAATACCAAAGAGTAAAAATTACTATTCCCACTCCAGTGGGTGCAACAGTAGGGAAAGCGTTGGATAGCGTAGGGGTTAAAATTACTATTCCCACTCCAAAGAGTGCAACAGTGGATATATGACGTTACAACGCAACTTTTACAACGCACTACCATTACAACGTAAGTATTGGTAAGTATATAATAATTTTTTTAATTTAAATTATTTAAAATTATTTTAATATAATTTAATTTAATTTCATTTCATTAAATTAAATTAATGTAAATTTAATTTTACTTTATTTTTACACTGTACCCCTGTACCCCAAAAACTCAAAACTGACCCTGAACCCTAAAAAAAACCCTTTACCCAAAAACCCAAAACTGACCCTGAACCCTAAAAATACCCCTTTACCCAAAAACTAAAAACTGACCCTGAACCCTAAAAATACCCCTTTACCCAAAAACTAAAAACTGACCCTGAACCCTAAAAATACCCCTTTACCCAAAAACTAAAAACTGACCCTGAACCCTAAAAATACCCCTTTAATTTAACATAATTAGCAATTAATTAATTAAATTAATTACCAATTACATTTTAATTAATTAACAAATATTTTTAATTAACAATTAATTAAATATTACTACCAATTAATACATTTACATATTTAATTAATTATAATTAAATTACTTCCCACCCTATTCCCCTATAAACCCACAACCCGCTACAGGAAATAAATTATTTTAATTTACATAATTAGCAATTAATCAATTAAATTAAATTAATTACCAATTAAATTTTAAATAATTAACAAATATTATTTAATTACCAATTAATTAATTATTACTACCAATTAATAAATTTACATATTTAATTAATTATAATTAAATTACTTCCCACCCTATTCCCCTATAAACCCACAACCCGCTACAGAATAAAATTACACAATAATTAAAAAAAAAAATTAATTAAAAATAATTATAACATAAAATGACACTTTTCACACATATTATAACATAAAAACACTATAAATAATTAAATATTATTTAAAAAACGATATTTTTTACTATCTAGATTATATACTTGGATATTTTCACTTTCTATATTATTTACAGTCGATATTACTTCACTTACCTTAAAAACGATATTTTGGCTGTCTATATTCTGTCCTGTCGATATTTTGTCCAAACGATATTTACAACTCGATATTCTGTCCAAACGATATTTTGGAGTCGATATTATGTCTGTGCACCATATTGATCACGTACTCTGTTATGCAGAAATGATGCAGTGTGTAATACGATAATCAGGTACTCCATTATGCAGAAATCAGATAATGCCTAATACACTCCGGCACCGATCACGGTGCCTTTGGCTGCCTCTCCGCCACTTCTTCAATCTCACAGTCAGCCTCTGTCAACAGTTGCCCCCAATATGGGTATGGTGTACCAAGAACTGCAGCTCTGGACTCCAGCCCCGGTACTGCCACGCCGTGGCAATATGGGCCGCAATACGAGCCAAAGCAGAGGCTCGCACTGCCAGAACGAGAGAGAGGCAGAGAGCGTGTCCCTCCGAGCCCGCACCCTGCCCCAGGAGTCGGCACACGCTACCTGGGGGGCGCAAACCCACTCTTCTCTCCTCGACCAGCGGTTTGGGCCTCTGATGCAATCTTGGCGAATGGGCAACGGCGGGCTCGGGTCGGCGGCTCAGCTCCTCCGGGGCTGCCAGTCCTGGTCGCTACTGCTACAAAGATCTCAGGCTGCCACAGGGCACACGCACACAGTGTCGCTGAGACTTCCTTAAGCTTCCGGGGGCATTAGCACCAGGCACTCCACACGAAGGTATCAGGCTGCATGAAGAACACGCACACAGCTCCACTTAGACTCACTTTAACTCCGGGTGCACGTTAACAAGGCAATCTTCACGCAGGTCTCACACTGCACAAAGCACACGCACACAGTGTCGATGAGACTCACTTGGACTCTAGGTGCATGATAACAAGGCAATCCTCACAAAGGTCTCACGCTGCACAAAGCACACACACACACAGCGGCAATGAGACTCACTTGGATCCTGGGTGTGCACGATAACAAGGCAATCCTCACGAAGGTCTCACACTGCACAAAGCACACACATACAGCGTGGACGAGACTCACTTGGATTCCAGTGCACATGATAACTGGACAATTCTCACAAAAGCTTCAGGCTGCAAAAAGCACACACACACAGTGACGCTGGTCCTTGCTTGGACTCCAGGTGCCACGATGACAGAGCACACCTTACGAGGGTCTCAGGTTGCAACAAGACATGCACCCAGCACTGCTGAGACTCTCCTGGAAACTTTTGTGTTCCTGTGTTTCTGCAACAGGGAGACAGCTCATCTCAGGCCCTTGGGATAAAATACTACAGGACACAGCACACCAAAGTCCTTTCAAGCAGGAGGACACAGCACACAGCAAAGTCCCCTTAGCCTTTCCTTGGTTAAAACAGCAAAGTTCAGGCCATCCCCAGAACACACAGCAAGGGTCAGTCCTTTCCTTCAGTCTCTGCAGTTGTTTTTTCCTTGGCAAAGGTTCCTCTTGACCACAAAGTAGCTCCAGTCTTGTTCAATCTTGATCAAGCCATTCTCCAAAGTTCAGGGGCTTCAGCTCTCATAGTGATACCCCTCAATGGCTTTGAAGTCTTTGTGTTTCAGGGGGCACTGACCCCTGTTCAAACCAGTTCTGGGTGTCTCCCTTCCCTTGACACCTTCTTCCTTTCATTAGTGGGGGTCTGGATTCTCAATCAATCATCAGGAGATGGGACAATTGTTTTATAGCAGCAACCCAGACCTCTTCACCTCTAGGGGCTACTCCTCTCCCTACACTCCAGATGCAGGTCAGCCTCTTGCTGTCTCACCTTCTCCCCTGGGTCAAGACTTTCCCCAGATCCTATAGATTTTAAATCCTGACAGTCAATCACAACCAGGCAGAGACACACAGAAATGTTTAAAGCACAAAAACCCAGCCACTTCTAAAGGAGTGGCTTATAAACACATACTGCAAAAACCACCTTCATAGAAAGATGTGTTATTACATTGGGAGTCCAGGCATACTAAACTTCACCTCTCCATCTTAAGCCTTTGGGAAGTTAGGCTGGAAAATATATTACACAGCCTTCCCATTCTAGCCTATGGGCAAGATGGCCTTCTAACAGTGAGACACGAAATGGACATTATTTCACTTTCAGGACATGGTACACACCTTAGTACATGTCCTACCTTTCACATGCACTGCACCCTGCCCAGGGGGTACCCTGGACCTACCATAGGGGTATCTGATGTGCATAGAAAGGTACGGGTAAGGTCTGGGAAGTGGGTGCACTTGTCAGAACAACCTGGCAGTTTAACAAACTGTGTGCAGGCCCTGCAATGGCAGGCCTGTGTTCCCTTTTCTTTTTTAAGGCTACTTGTGTGTGTGGCACAATTAGTGCTGCAGATCCACTAGTATCATTTGCATTACCCGCCCTGGCACACATAGTGCACGTTAACAGGGACTTTACTAGTAAGGCAAACATACCAATCATGGACAACCAATTACCATTACACATTATACAGGGAGCACTTGCACTTTGACACTGTTTAGCAATGGCAAAGGGTCCAAAGCATCTAAGTTGGCAACACCATGTAAGAAAAAAGTTCTAGGGAGAAAGCAAAACGTTTAGGGACTTTAGCCAAAAAGGGCCAAGTCCTACAATAACTATGTATAAGGGTCATTCCTTCCGTCATTCCTTTAGTCTGATATGACACATCAAGATACATCCCTGAGGGTAACACTTTGGGTATATAAACACCATATCTTTGCCGAGACAGGCAGAGGAGAAAAGGACTTCCATGCTGACACACTGACGTGAGACACTGAGTAGACACGCAGTAGTCTGACATCCCTCACTGGGTGTCCATCCCGAGACCAAGACGGGGACTCACAGTCTTCCCCTTAAGGTAATGGAGTTGACTTTATCGTAGTGGAATTCATGGCTCTACACCTACATACTTGATAGGTACCCATAGATATATCTAGTTAGGATTGCATCGTAGGAGTACGCATTATTACTGTCATGAATTTATATACCTGTCTGTATTAATTGTTTTAGCACTATGGTAGGAATCTACTATCCTTTTACTCTATTGTTGTTTACCAATATTTATATCTGTTTCTTTCTATTGGTTGTTGCAGCACACATATTTTACATTAGAATAATGCTGGTTGGGGGCGCTAGAGGGCGCACTGCGGGATAGCTGACTCATGAGGCAGCTCCGCCGGACGGGAGACTGTCGATGTGGATTCCGCAGTGCTGTTGCAACTATAATGCAATCAATTAGCAGAATGAGGCGTCGGAATACCTGCTCCGTGACCAGTGGGAGTTTATAGAGCCCAAAACCATCTCAAATCGGCATTACGTGACAAAAAAGTAAAAACTGCGGCCGGAATTTCAAAATGGCGGCGCCCGCGAAGAGATACTGAAACGAACACGGACCTCCGGGGACTTCGAGGCATGCCCTCTCAGGCTCATTCAAGACTCGCTCAGGATCGGAGGAGCTGCAAAGGAGGGAAACTCGCTCCTAACAACGTATGCCGAGGTCCGTGAGTAGTGTGTGCCTTGCATTCCAGGAAGCGCTAGTAATAAACAAAATGGCGGCTCCGGTGAACCGCAACTGATCTGAGCGTGCACGCTGCCTATAACGAACTCTACACTCATGTGCTCATAGTGGCAGTTAGATACACGAGGTGGCCGCTACCATTCCCATAGCCCTGCACAGACATCTAGTTCCCAGCTGTGCCGGCGGAGGCTGAGTTGAACATATACACACATCGCTACGTTCAGACGACTGCTGCGTTGCACACGCATCCGGCTGAGACGGCGCCCTAGTGGAATACGAGATTGCACAGCGCGCCAAACCCTTGTAAGATTGTAGCCCCCGGAGGTGGCGGTGTCTAACAGCCATAAAGTACACTGCGCAGGGGGCAACTAACTGCGCGTTTGCTGAAGGTGAGGCAACAATCTGCGTGCAGTGTGTCGCGGACCTGGACCGGCTCTGCCGAGCGAGCACAAGGCAGGAAGAAAGGCCTTGCTGACATCTACGTTATACTGGTGTCTGCCTGCTACCTCTAGCGTTGAAGAGTGCCACTGAGTGCCCGGTGGCCAGAGTGCCTACGACAGGAGGTGCAGGGAGGCGCTCTGACTGTGATATGCTACACGATTGTATGGCCTGACACTGCCGACAACGCCGCTGGGGAGACTGCGTCGGGGCGAGCTGCTAAGGGTCTGGAACAACATCCGGGGACGTACTGATGAGGTGGGTTGCCTAGTATCCCACTGATCCTGTCACTACGGCAGCTATCACTGCGATTCCGCTCCTGGAGTCCTGCTGCCACCGGATGACCACGACGACTCTGAGGGGACACGTGGGTCACACTGTTCCACGTGTAAGCTGCGGCACACCAAACACAGCAGACAGGATGGGCAAGCCGGAGAAGCAGCAAACGAAACTGCTGTTCGAAGCGAAAAAACAGACCAAGGGTACAGCTAATGTGTCAGACGCAGTGGAAGACAATGACACCGACGAGGGTGCTGGAATGGAGGGTGTGTTACGTGCCATACAGCGCAGTCTGCAAGAAATGAACAGGAAACTAGATACTCTAACGCAAAGAGTTGACCATATGGCCGCAAAAATGGACAAACATGGGGAACGGCTAGTAGAGGCGGAGACGAGAATCTCGGCGGTGGAAGACACCTCCATTGCCAACACCAAGACCTGCGCTGCCATGGAGAAAACGATGGAGGCGCTACGTAACAAGACAGAGGACTTGGAAGCGAGGTCCCGCCGCAACAATGTGCGCATAGCAGGTCTTCCGGAATCAACAAACACGGGGAAGATGGAGCAGTATGTGGAAGCTCTCCTTAAAGAACTTTTTGGGGAAGAGGAGTTCCCCTCGGTGTTCCTGGTGTAGCGTGCTCATGGTTCCCTGGCGCCACGACCAAAGCCAGGGGCTCCTCCACGCGTTATCATAGCTCGTCTGCTGAATTACAGGGACAGAGATGCGGTCCTTAGGCGGGCACGAGAAAAGGGAGACATTGTTCACCAGGGAAACACACTTGAATTCCACCCGGATCACACCGTGGCTGTCCAATTGGCCCGCAAAGAATACCAATCGGCAAAAAAGAAGCTGCGGGATTTGGGAGTAGAATATTCCATGCTCTACCCGGCAAAACTCAAGGTAACTCACGCAGGACGCTCCACAGTTCTTCCCACACCACAGGCGGCTCATGAATACATCAAAAAGCTAGGCAGACGACGGCGAACGTCAGGGCGGAAGGAGCAGCATGACGACGAGACTGAGAGGCCCAGATCAGGTAACGGCGTTCCATCGTTAAATCGGCAAGATCTGAGACTCTGACGTTTTCTCTAGTATGCATTCCATGGCAGATCTTGCTTTACTTTAGTACTGTACGTTATACGCGAGGGTACTGATTGGGCACTCTACACTAAGGCCGACAGTCACAAAATTCCAACACCAACGAAACAGCCGCAAAGTGAACTATTTCTACTGATGGCTGGGGAAATGTACTGAAAATTAGACACACCATAATGCGCTGTCACACGGCCAGTTAACTTTGGACATGAGTGCGCTGAAGGCATAGACATTATATAACTGGCTCGGGTTGTGGGGTAGACAAGGTGCGACTCTGTACTGAAATTGCATCACCATAGAAGGTGGGAGGTGAGATGACTCCGTGACGTTGATGCCAGGTACGGGCACACTGCTGACTGTGGTGTGATCTTGCAAACTGCTAATCTGGGGCAACAGAAATGAAAGAACTCGCATTTGCAGCACTATGTACACGTTTGTTGATTGTGACAGAATGCCCGTCCACATCCACACTGTGGGTGTTGATGTGCGCACCTAGTGGACCCCCTAGATGGGTGTTCCCCAACACAAGTTCATTTTACAGTTTAGTTGTATCTGGGATATGGCTTTGGCAGGGTTGGGTTGCTGAAGTGGGAGGTGGGAGGGTGGAGATCTTTGGGAATGTTTATTATAGATCACTGTGCCTGAGACGCATTGCAAACTCCAGTCCACATAGTCATTGCGACGTAACTGTTTTCCTTGTTCTAGATACTTTGAAAATTCAAAGGTTGTTTAAGCTAAGGGGTTTCAAAGTGATGCGTTATAACCATGTAACTTTCTGCTGTGATGAAGGCAGCACAGTTGAACCTACTCACCTGGAATGTCAGGGGTCTGAATAACCCCATAAAAATCCGCCAAATATTCGCATACCTCACTAGACTCCAGGTAGACATTGCATTTCTTCAAGAGACGCACATTGCGCCTAACTCGCAAATTACACTAGGTACGCGATGGGCTGAGTCTGTTCACACCTCAAATTACTCCTCTTATGCATGGGGAGTTAGTATTCTTATACGCAAGGGTGTAAACTTTAAGATCTCAAAGGTGCTCAAGGATACAGAGGGCAGATATGTAATAGTGCTTGGCCTACTTCGGAATCAGAATATAGCCCTAATTAACACGTATGGCCCAAACACGGATGACCCGGGGTTCTACACTAAACTATGGCACACTATCTCTGACATCCACGTATGAAACCTCATCTGGGGAGGTGACTTTAATATTGCACTGAGAGATGGACTAGAACGCTCTCCAAATACTGCGGAACCACACAAAAGGGCATTAGCAGAGCTGCAGGATGCTATAGCAGATCTACGACTACTCAACCTTTGGAGAACACGCTATCCGGATCTATTAGAAGCCACGCACATAACCGCAGCCTACAACAGCTGGTCGAGAATTGACTACTGGCTAGGGTCAAGTGAGGTCTCGCTGTGGACTTCCTCTGTTACGCATTACCACGCACACTGTCTGACCATAACCCGGTGTTACTCTCCTTGCAACTGCCACACTACACCCCCCCTTCACCTGGAGGTTTAATGCCACGGCACTTCTGGACTCTGTTTACAATGACACCATTCACACTGCCATAGTAGACTATTTCGAGCTTAATGCTCCCACTATGGAAGATAAAGGGCTACTTTGGGACGCATTCAAGGCGACAATAAGGGGTAAATGCATTAGTACCACAGCGGGAATTCTTAAAGATATCAGACGCCAATTGAACATTCGGGAAACTAAATTGAGTGACCTGGAGCGACAATATGCACAAACAAGGGACCCCACCATATTAGGAGAGATAAAAACGACCCTAACAGAGCACCAGGAGTATGCTGCTGATGAAATTAAATATGTTTCGAAGCGTGGGATAGCGACAGCATACGGAGAGGGAGGTAGACCAGGGAGCGCCCTAGATCAAAAGATATGCTTCGTGCATGCCCCACAACACATTCACACGATTAAGGATTCAGTAGGCACGACTAGATATGACATGAAGGGCATATTGCATGAATTCCAAATGACATATGGTCAGCTGTACGACTCCCGCCTGAATGTGTCGACCGCCGACATACTGGCCTACATGGCGGACGTGGAAATAGCATGGCTATCGGATGCACATAGAGCGTACCTGTCCCACCCCGTCACGGTTGAGGAAGTCACTGACACCATCAAAGCCCTCCCTAACGGCAAGCACCAGGCCCGGACGGCTTTACGGGCGAATTTTATAAAGCATTCGCAGACATACTAGCTCCACAGTTAGTAAGAATGTACGGAGAAGCCCATGAAAAGCAGATATTCCCAGCGTCTCTACGTGAGGCGATGCTTGTTGCTCTGCTGAAACCGGGTAAAGATCAGGAATACTGTGACTCATACCGGCCATTATCACTAATCAATGTCGACTCCAAGATCATGGCGAGCATCCTCGCGGCCTGGCTAAAGCCTTTGCTGCTGTTGCTGAAAAGACCGGATCAGTCTGGCTTCATGCCGGAAAGATCCACGACGCACAATACACGAACGCTTTTCGCGTTATCTCATTACCTACAGACTGAGACCAAGGCAGCGGCGGTCTTATTAGATACCGCCAAGGCCTTTGACACGATTGAATGGCCATATCTACACGCAGTGCTTCAACGTATGGGCTTTCCAATAATATTTATGCAATGGATAAAAGTCCTGTATACCGACCTCACGGCCCGTATAAAAGTGAATAGTTATGTCTCGGACCCGATAAAGATAGGCAGAGGAACCAGGCAGGGGTGCCCCTTGTCCCCTATGCTATTTGCACTGGTACTAGAGCCACTCGTTTGCAAAATTAGGCAACATCATCATTACTCTGCTCTCCAATTCCCTACGCGACCCCTCCAAATATCTCTCTATGCGGATGATATGGTGCTGTATGTCAAAGACCCTGACCAAAATCTTAACCCCCTACTACGTGAGTACATAAAATTCGGACAACACTCAGGCCTGCAAATTAACTGGGCAAAATCACAGATACTAGCGCTAACGGACAGCACCGCCCCATTCACACTGGATTACCCGCTAGAATGGCGAGACGAACCTACGCGGTATCTGGGCATCTGGTACCACAGAGACCCTGAACTGGTTATCCGTACAAATTATGGGAGGGTCATATCAGAGTTAGAAGAGAAAGTAAGTCGCTGGAACAAGTTACCACTCTCATTAGCGGACAGAACTGCCATAGTTAAAATGGTGCTGCTGCCCAAATTTCTTTATCTGTTCAATAATATTCCTATTAAGCCGCCGGCGGAAGTTTTCCGCAACATAAACAAATTGGTGCTCCGTCTCATTTGGGCGGGTAAGCTAGCCAGACTGGAATTGCAAACGCTAACGTTGCCCTACGCGCAGGGAGGTTTTAAGGTACCAGATTTTTTCCTATACTATCTGTGTGCACAAGCACAATTCGCGCATTATTGGTATCATGAAATGCCGTTCATGTCGCATGTGGCAGTTGAAACAGGTGATGCTCACCCTATTTCTCTGTCGGCCATATTACCACACAAAAGACCACCGCTACACTCACGCGACATAAACACTATTGGCGCAACGAATGGGGCTTGGTATCTGATGGGCAAGAAAGCTGGAAAGCTGCCATTGTATGCGCCGGCTCTACCGTTAGCGCACCACCCGGAGCTTTCGGTCGTACAAGAGGAAGTAGGCATGAAATTATTGCAACACGCCGGTATAGCTACAATGGGTAATCTGTATGAGGAGGGCCAATTTAAATCACTGGAGCAGCTGAGCTATATTAGTAACCCAACACTGTTATTTAATTTTACTTACTACAGGCTGCAAAGGGCACTCAAAGAGCTATACACACCTTACCCAGCAGAACCCCAACAAATGACCTCATTGCAATACATAATAACGGCACCTACTGCAGCTCATATGGTGTCTAGACTATATGCTAGACTACAGGCAGATATAGCAGGGAACACGGAGAAAATGAGACACAAATGGAACTATATCATGGATGAACAGATAACCATCGAGGAATGGTCCACGACGTGTATGCTATCCAACATGCTCACGCCAAATGGTAATCTACGTATAATCCATCATAAATACCTGCACCAAATGTATTACACACCACAACGACTCTTTAAATACGGTCTATGTGCAGACTCCAGATGCAAAAGATGTAAAAGAGAAGAGGCAGATTTCCTCCATCTTGCTTGGCACTGCCCAAAAATTGCGACTTACTGGGCACAGGTGACGGAGGCATTGAGTGTTATGTTGGAGCCACCAGTTGACTGCACTATACGAATATGCTTGCTGGGACTTGTCCCTCACATCAGAGCAAGGAAACGAAAAGTCTGTGTGATAGCACTACTGATGGCAAAACGCAGAATCTCGCTCCACTGGAATAGCTCTGGGTCTCCAACGTTGCGAAACTGGCTTGAAGATCTGACCTACTGCAAGGACACACTGGCGACCCATGAAGAAGTACTCCCTGCTAGCTCAAGGTCCAAAGACTATTGGTGTTATTTAATTTAGTATCTAAAAACAAGACCGCTGACAGACCCTGGGTAAATGGTTGTATAAGGATGTGCCCCACTGTACAAGGTCAGATAGTGTTCATATGTGGGGCGGGAGGGAGAGTGCCGTGGTGCAGTGATCACTGTTTGTGTTTGATTTGTTGTTACTCTAGGTTTACTACTACAAAATTGGTTCCACCATAATGCTTTATCACTTATTTTTGACACGAGAGAGTTCTCCTTGCCACAGACATCTTAAACTTGCCGCCGGACCCCCGGGTTGCCGGACACAAGGCTGTGTTACTCGGTTAAAGACCTACTAGTTCTAATTCAAATGCTATACGTGCTGCCGGCCCCAGGGTTGTAGGCGTAAGGCTGTGTAACTCGTGTAAGATCAAATAAAGATGGTTGAACTTTAAAAAAAAAAAAAAAGAATAATGCTGGTTCAATAAATGCTTAATGGAAAACGTCTCCACCGTTTATTCTGTCTATTTCTCTGAGACAAAGTGAGCATGAGCGAAAAGTACTATACTGTTTTCACGATCCCCGACAGGATAGATTTGTCATGTTCGATAGTTGCCAAGAACTATTTTCTTCTTTGGACCCAGTTAGGCCTTTAGGCAGAAACATGTTGACCTCATTCACGGCGGTGGGGGGACATTGATTTCCCCATTACTCCGATCACCTTATTTTAAACCACCATATAGATGCCAGCACTATTAAAATTTAAGCTGGCACCTGTAATGACCTATTAATACACTTCTTTTTCATGGGCCCCCACTTAGTTGAGAAGTGCATGCCTTTCGTCAGGTGTATGCCCGCCCTCTATCAAACCAAGTTTTTAGCGGGCGAGGACGTGTCTAGTGTGTCTCTGCTGTGTGCCTGTGTTGCGCAAACGCTTTACACATTGCCTCTGGGATAAGCCTGACTGCTCTACCAAGCTACCAAGGGGGTGAGCAGCACTTATCTTCAGTCTGTAACTCCCTTGACCTGACTAGATTAGTGGTTTCTCCCTGGCTTTGGCGCATGCCCTAGCCAACCAGACACCCCATTACTAACACCCAAGTACACCCACATCCACAATTCTTCACTGGCTTCCAGTTGAGAAACACATCCAGTTCAAAGCTCTATATGGCTTATTTATGAGCCCCTTGCAGCACTTTTACACAGATGGTCCGACACTTTGTTGACACACGTCAGTAATGTGCCACTTTGCACCATATTTACAAAGTGACAAATCTAGACAGATACAGCACTTTGTAAACCCCTGCCCTACATTATACCTGTGTCAGGTATAATGTATGCAGAGTGGGAGTTTCCCCACAAGAAAGCCTTGTAAAAGTGGCATAGAAAAACCAATCAGATTTCATGGTGCCACCTCTAGGGTGCCACTGCATCAAAACCTTATTCCTGCCTCACAGCAGGCGTAAGGGGTGACACAGGCCCTTTCACTTGGTACTTACCCCATGTGAAAGGACACATAGCTGGAGTTGTGTCTGTTTTCAGAACCACCCCAACAATGCATCACTTTTGTGCCTATACATGGAGCGTCGGACAGTAAACACGGCACATCCAAGGTGTCACTGAAAATTGCACTGTACTGCACTGAAAATTGTTGTATGGCTGGTTTACCCCAGCAATGCAACATTTTTCATAAACAAGACCCTCTGTTTTGTGTACAAAGCTTTGTTCTGAGAGTTAAGCAGGCAAGGGCTGAAGGATGTTTATTTAGTATTTGCCCACAAATTTGTGAAATACTCCCCCCCCCCCCCCAGGTGCAGACTTTCCTTCCCTACGGAGTCAGGATTTCACAAACTTTGAAAACATGGCTTTTCCTGGCCAGCGCCTGGATACACTTACAGGTGACAAGCGGCTCTCTACAAAAATACCTTGCATTACATTTCCTAAAATTGACTGTTATGTTTGTTCTTACTTTTGTGCTCTTTTAGGCTTTTCATATTTAGGTCGACCATCAGTGCACATGCGCTGTCTGCAAGACCTGCTATCATCAATAAAACCCCTCCTGCTTACCGTTGGGTCATTCCAGCATCATTCTTCCATTCAGCCTCCTGTTTCGTTCTGGCTGCCGATACCTTACTTCCTTTCAGCCTTCCTTTCAGCTAAGGAGCACTGGTAAATACGGTGTACATACGCATGCATTCTTTATCTTCTGTTTGGAAGAACTTTTTTTATCCGTCGCTGCTTGTTTCCTTTTACTTTGTCTCTCCCTTAAATTAGTAGATCCCGTGGATTTGTGTATTTAAATTAGTTGATTAAGGGATTTGCTAAGACTCACAGAATGTTGAGCCAACGCTGATGCTCGATTACTGGTCTCCAGGTCCTGAGTCTGCAGCTCTGACCACTGAGCCACAACGTCTCCCTCTACGGACAGCACAATATTATATATATTTGCTTGTTTTGTAAACATGTTCCGTTCGAAACTACACACTGGCAAATTACAATAACAAAATGTTAACCAAAGCTAGAAAAAACATGAAGGCATTCTTGCGTTGGTTATTAGCATTTTTCTATTGTAATTTGCCCCTGTGTAGTTTCTATCAATCAATCAATCAATCAATCATTTGTAAAGCGCACTACATAACCCCGAGTGTCTCAAGGCGCTGGGGCGGGGGGGGCTACTAATCGAACAACCAGGTCTTGAGTATCCTCTTGAAGGTCAGCATGTCTTGGGTCTGTCGTTGGCTCAGTGGGAGGGTGTTCCATGTCTTGGCGGTGAGGTGGGAGAAGGATCTCCCACCGGTGGTTGTTCTTCGGATGCGCGGGACGGTGGCGAGTGAGAGGTCGGCTGAGTGTAGCTGGCGGTTGGGGCTGTAGAAGGAGAGCCATCTGTTGAGGTAGGCTGGGCCTGTTTTGTGGAGCGCCTTGTGTGCGTAGGTGAGGAGCTTGAAGGATATCATCTTGTTGGCGGGGAGCCAGTGCAGGTTTCTCAGGTGGGGGGTGATGTGGGCGTGGCGTGGTACGTCAAGGATCAGTCGTGCCGAGGCGTTTTGGATGCGTTGTAGTCGTCTGATGAGCTTGGTAGGGGCTCCCGCGTATAGGACATTTCTGTAGTCGAGTCTGCTGCTGACGAGGGCCTGGGTGACTGTCTTTCTTGTATCAGTCGGGATCCATCTGTAGATCTTGCGGAGCATGCAGAGGGTGTTGAAGCAGGAGGAGGAGATGGCGTTGACTTGCTTGGTCATTGAGAGCGTTGAGTCGAGGATGATTCCCAGGTCGTGTGCGAGGTCGGTGGGTGTCGTGGCTGCCCCCAGTGCCGTCGGCCACCAGGAGTCATCCCAGGCTGAAGGGTTGAAGCCGAGTATGAGGACCTCTGTCTTGTCCGAGTTCAGTTTCCGACGGCTGGTCTTCATCCAGTCGGCGACAGCCTTCATTCCTTCGTGGAGGTTGACTTTGGCTGCCTGTGATGGGGTCCTTGGTGAGGGAGAGGATCAGCTGAGTGTCGTCGGCGTAGGAGATTATGTTGAGGTTGTGCTGTCGGGCTACATGTGCGAGTGGGGCCATCTAAATGTTGAACAGCGTTGGGCTGAGGGACGATCCCTGGGGTACGCCACAGATGATCTCGGAGGCTTAGAAATGAAATGGGGGAGGCGGACGCTCTGGGTTCTGCCAGAGAGGAAAGAGTTGGTGCAATCCAGATACTTGTCTCGGATCCCTGCGGCATGGAGGCGTGTGCGTAGTGTGTGGTGGCAGATGGTGTCGAAGACGGCAGAGAGCTCTAGGAGGATGAGTGCTGCGGTCTCGCCATTGTCCAGCAGGGTCCTGATGTCGTCGGTGGCGGCGATGAGGGCAGTCTCAGTGCTGTGGTTGCTGCAGAACCCTGACTGGGAAGGGTCCAGGATTCTGTTTTCTTCGAGGTATTGGGTTAGCTGTCTGTTGACGGTTTTCTTGATGACCTTGGCAGGGAAGGGGAGCAGAGAGATGGTACGGAAGTTCTTGAGATCTCTTGGGTCCGCCTTAGGTCTTTTGAGTAGGGCGTTGATCTCAGCGTATTTCCAGATCTCTGGGAAGGTCGCGGTCTCGAGGGAGAGATTGATGATGTTGCGCAGGTGGGGTGCAATGGAGATGCTTGCTCTGTTGAAGACGTGGTGCGGGAATGGGTCTGACGGGGAGACGGAGTGGATTGTGCGCATGGTCTTGATGGTGTCATCGATGCTCACGCTGGCCCAGGCTAGCAAGGGTCGTGGTTGATGGTGTACGAGGGTCTGTTGTGTTGCTGTCTGTTGGGGCTGTCTGGCTGTTGAAGCTGTCGTGGATGCCTGCTATCTTGCGGTGGAATAAGGTGGCGAGGGAGTCACACAGGGCTTGTGACGGCGGGATGTCGTTGGGAGCTGGGGTAGGAGAGTTCCTTCACGATGTTGAAGAGCTCCTTGCTATTGTGTGCGTTGTTGTTGAGGCGGTCTTCTTGACCGCCCTGATGAGGTGGTGGTGGTTGCGGATGGTGTCCTTGTGTGCTGCGTGGCTGTCCGGAGTTTGTTCACTATGCCATTTCTTTTCTAGTTTCCGGCAGGCTTGCTTGGAGACTAGGAGTTCTGGGGTGAACCAGCTGGCCCTCTTGCTGGTGTCTCTGTGGGGGGGATTTCTTCAGCAGGGTGAGGGTGTTGGCGCAGTCCTCGATCCAGCGTCTGAGGCTGTGGGCAGCGTCGTCGGTGTTGGAGGGTTCGGTGGGTGGGCTGAGAGCAAGGTTTGCATGTAGTTGGTCTTCGGTGATTTTGCTCCAGCAGCGGCGGGGGATCTGTTGGGTGCGGTGATGTGTGGTGGCTTTCTGGAAGGCGAAGTGGATGCAGCGCTGGTCGGTCCAGAGGAGTTTGGTGGTGTGGCTGACGGAGTCGTACGGGCTTGATAAGAAGACGGGGTCGAGCGTGTGGCCGGCAGAGTGGGTGGGCATTGTGACGAGTTGCTTCAGTCCGAGGTTGGCGAAGTTATTGATCAGGGTTGTGGAGTTGTTGTCATTGTTGTTCTCAAGGTGAAAGTTCAGGTCTCCGAGGAGGATGTAGTTGGTGGAGGTCAGGGCGTGTTTGCATAACAAGCAAATATATATATTGTGCAAATTAGTATTTACTAAATGCCTACTATTTCATAATATTGGGAAAATTATATCATACAAGCTCAAGAGTTGTGCGAATATATTTTATGTTTGCCAGGTACAAAATGGCTGACATATTTACACATACAAAGGATGGCTGCAATTAAACTTGGCAACCATTATCTTGTGGGAGGTGTGGTCAAGTGACAGTGCTTGAATGCCCAGTAAAGATGACCACCAACATTCTGTTAAAAGTGGGCCAGTGTCAGAACCTAACAGCATGGCTACAGCAGCATCAGTAAGTGACTTCTAAGTGTGGTGCTAGCAGCTCTGGAAGGGTAGCCTGAGAATAGCGCTTGTGCCATAAATGCGCTCGGCTGCAGGGAATCCTGCCACTGACATTCATTGCGGTTGACCCTGGCTGTATATATTTATGACACACTGCTCAGGCTTTACCATTTCTGCTGCAGCACATGTTTATTTCTATTCTGTTGTTTTCAACGGCGCAGACAGTTGTTAAAGTTAAAATGCTTGTCTCTCCTGCTGCCCCGGAAGAGACAATACTGCTCCAAATGAGGTCATCCAGCCTCATGTAAGCCACAAACAGGACGGTCCAACGCATTAAAAAGCACAAAAGCGTGTCCCTTTTTTTTCTTTTATTTTTACGTTGCCTCCCTTTGCTGTACCTCAAGAGACAACACTGCTCCGGATGACATTACCCAGCCATGGGCCAAAGCATTATTCATCCATAGTCTTACCAGTTAACTTCGATTCGACAAATAGAAGGCTTGTTCTTTGCTTCCTTCCTCAATGACTTATTCACAGCTGAAGCCACACAGGAGGCTGCTCAGAAAAGAAGTATTTGCAATGCAATAGGTATCACATTAGTCAAAATGCGACGTTGGAGATTGGGGTTGCAGATATTAATGTTTTTTTTTCATTTCAAATTATGCCAGCAGTAGCATAATAAGCAAAGAAATTTCTTTCACGAAGGAAAGGGTGCAGTACCACAGGCTGTTACGAGGAGTCCTTGGGACACCTAGAGAAGAAATTCCTTTCACGAAGGAAAGGGCGTGGTACCACAGGCTGTTACGAGGAGTCCCTGGGACACCTAGAAAAGAAATTCCTTTCACGAAGGAAAGGGCGTGGTACCACAGGCTGTTACTAGGTGTCCCTGGGATACCTAGAAAAGAAATTGCTTCAATGAAGGAAAGGGTGCAGCACCACAGGCTGTTACTAGGTGCCCCTAGAATTTGTTTCATAGTTGTCCCAGGGACACTTAGTAACAGCCTGCGGTACTGCACCCTTTTCTTCGTGAAATACATTTCTTTGCTTACTATGCTACTGCTGGCATAATTTGAAACAAAAAAACTATTAGTAACTGCATTGCCGATAGCTCACATTTAGATTAATGTGCGACCTATTGCATTGCAAATGCTTGTTATTTTTCTGCTGTGTCTTTTTAGCACTGGGAAACCTTGATTGTGTAGCTATATATTCTTTAAACTAAAGCAATCTAAACTTGGTACATGGTGTTAATCCTACCACTGCCATGCAGTTCTCATAAGCAGATATGTGAACTTTAAACCTCATGGAGGTCATGCCATCTCCCTTATTCCAGTTCTGAGTTCTATAAGACGTTTCTAATCTTACAGGGAGGGGGTGGGTTATCTTATCTGGCGTGTGTCACTTGTTCTAGTTTAAATGTAATAATTATTTGATAATTACTCCCAGGAGAGCCATTTAAAGCTTCAAATTAATTTTAATGGATTTCTGAAGCCAATAACGGGGAGAAGAGGAAGAACACGGTGACAATTAGTACAGAAGGCAGAGGGAATAGAATAATTATCATTCAGTTAATACTCATAACCGCGCTTCCATCACTTACCTTATAGCTCTATCTTCGCCATCTTTCATTGTCTGATACAGATTCGTGCAGGAATACTCAAGTTTTCATAGGTCTTCTCCTGTGATCCCAAGACCTGCAGCTGCCCGAGCTCTTAGACTCCACCACAATTATGGTCACTGAGCTGGCTTCCATCACGAACAGCATGCGAATGGAAGTACCAGTCACCCGGTCATTCAACACAAATAATCAACCAGTGACCCTTTAATTTCTGATTTTTATAAGTAAGGTCCTGCTTGGGAACATTGCCACTACTTGGTTCAGGTAAATGCTAGGGGATGTTGTGCTAACCCTCTCACCATTGTGAGGACAGTTAGCCAGATGATGTGAGACCTTCCCAGTAGGCCACCAAGTATCGTTCCATGGCGAGGTGAGATGAGGACTTCCGTCTTGTCCGTGTTGAGCTTGAGACAGTTGTCCTTTATCCATTCGCAACATTCAACATGCATCTGTGGAAGTAGGCTCTGATGAAGGAGGGGTCTTCTGACAGTGAGAGAATAAGCTGGGTGTTGTCGGCGTAGGAGATTATATTGAGTCAGTGCGATCTGATGGTGTTGGCCAGGAAGGTCATGTACACGTTAAAGAGAGTGATCCTAGTGCGATGCTGCATATGATCTTCTTGGGATCCGAGGTGAACGGTGAGACACGGATTCTCCAGGTTCTTCCAGTGAGGTCTGAGGCGATCTTTTGAAGGTGTCTCCCTGGATTCGAATTTGGTGGGGTCTGTTGATCAAGATGTGGTGGGAAACAGTGTTGAAAGCAGCTAAAAGGTCCAGGAGAATGAGAGCAATTGTTTTGCCATTGGCAGAAGGGCCCTGATGTCGTGGGTGGCTGCGATCAGGACTGTCTCAGTGCTGTGGTTGGCTTGGAATCCAGTTTGAGAGGGGTTCAAGAGGTTGTAGTGTTCCAGGTGTTCAGTGAGTTACTGGTTAATTGCCTTTTCGAGAACCTTTACCAGAGAGGGAAGCAGGGAGATGGGCTGGTTGTTCTTCGGTTCTGCTGGGTCAGCTGTTGGTTTCTTCAGGAAGGGACTCTTTTCTGCATGTTTCCAGTCGTCAGAGAAGGAGACCGTGGTGAGAGAGGCGTTCAGGGTTTTCTTGAGCTCGTCAACAATTGCTTTGCTCCCGAAGTTGAAGATGTGTTGAGGACATGGGTCCATGGGAGCTCCTGAGTGGAAGATATGACATTACAATGCAAACAATTTCAACGCTTGCCTTTACAGTGCGGCTTCAACGTCGCAGCATCCATTACAACGCATGATTTTACAATGTATTCCATAACAATACATTTTTAGAAACTACATTTACAACGCATTCCATTACAATGCATACCATTACAAAGCATAATACTTTAGGGCAAGAGTAGGGTAAGTGTAGGGGTAAAAAATACCATTCCCACTCCAGTGAGTGCAACAGTAGGGCAAGTGTTGGATAGTGTAGGGGTAAAAATTACTATTCCCACCCCAGTGAGTGCAACAGTAGGGTAAATGTTGGATAGTGTAGGGGTAAAAATACTATCCCCATGTACCCCAAAATCCATACCCACCTTAAAACAAAAATAATTCCCATTACTTACCGTATAATGTGTTGTAATGGCATGCGTTGTAATGGTATTCATTGTAATGGCATGCGTTGCAGTGACATGTGTTGTAGTGACTGCTTTGTAATGGCATGCAATGTAAAGTTAGCTGTGTTGTAATGACTGTGTTATAAAGGTAGTGCGTTGTAATGACTGCATTGTAATGGTTGTTTCCCCGTGACTTGATGGAGTTCATGAGAGAGATTGTGGCTTGAGTTGTGAGGGGATCCCAACAGGCAATCAGTTGTTCAGGGTTTGTGTTCGTGGGTGTGAGTAGGCTGATGCTGTCGGTGGCGGGGTTTGGGATTTGAAGTTCTCATAGATGCCTGAGATCTTGTCATAGAAGAAGTCCGCCAGGGTGTCACACAGTTCTTGGGAAGTGCTAATGTTGTTCCCGGTGGCTGCAGGGTTGAAGAATTCCTACACCTCAGTGAAGAGCGTCTTGCTGTGATCTGTGCTGGTTTCTAAGTGGTATGCTAGAGCCTTCCTCTTTGTTTCTTTCAGGAGGCTGTGGTACTGGTTGAGTGCTTTCGTAAAGGTGGTGCGGTCTTCTGTCTTTTTGCTAGTATACTTCTTCCTTTCTAGTTGCCATCAGTTGCGTTTGGTGGATTTCATCTCTGCCATGAACCAGCTGGCTCTACTGACAGGTACTTTGGGTTTGGCTGGGTTGGCGATGTGATTGTGTCTGCGCATTCTGTGATCCACTGGGAGAAGTTATTTACAGCCTGTTGTGGGCCAGATGCAGTATCTGGAAGATGGGAGTTGACAGCGTCGTTCAACTGGTCTTCTGATACCTTTTTCCAGTTTCTCCGTGTGGAGCTGGGTGGCGTGATTCTAGTGTTGTTAGATCTGGAGTTGGTGCAATGGACACTGTAGTAGTTGTCCAGGTAAGCTGCTAGACGTGGTTGCACTTGACTTTGACGTTGGACATAAAAATTGTGTCCTGCAATGTGAGTGGGGTCGGTTACAAGTTGTTTTAGGTCAATGTTGCTCATGTTTTCCAGGAGGTCAGTTATGTTGGTGTTGTCTGGGTAGTTGAAGTGAATGTGGGTGGGGGACAGATATTCCACGTTTATTAGATATGTACGAAGCCATAGCATACTTCGTACATGGGTCACCATATGCATTTGCTCCAACAATTGGACACCGCATGTACCCTCCAATGATCATTAACATACCAGGGCATTATATTTTACCCATTCATTTTAGTGCTCTGGGTACTAATTTGCCCTTTATGTATCATAGTAAATGAGAAGCTTATGCCATTCTGCATGGGGTTGCATGCTTTCACATCCTTGAAACTTGTAAACTGCTGTGTTTCCACAGTACACTGTATTATAAAATATAAACAAATTCACACTGGCAGAAGCCATCTTGCTTGGGAATGTACATTTAACCCACAAACTTTTATTATGGTGCTAGATTGTTAACTTCCCATCTGAGTGACAGAACCAAAGTGAAACAGCCATAAGCGCCACACTGATACTATCCAAACTGAAGACTCCCCAGCACAGCAGGATGCAGGAAATTAGCAAATAACTAGTTTTCTCATGATCTGTAATGGGTATTTAGTCATAAGTCTGCAATAATCAGTAGTCCACATTGTTAATATGACTATATAAACTGATTCTCCTTATGCACCAGTTGGCCCTCTGATTCTCCTTATGCACCAGATTGTCCATTCTACGCCTGCCTGTTTGTAGACAATGCATGGAAAGGAGGGAAGGCAGCTCCCTCTGGCTGCCTTAGCATCCCTTCCTCCTAGACAAATGCTTTGTTACTCACAGAAAATCTTCATTACTCCGAGTCCTGGTCTTCCCGTCCCATTCCTTAACAGTGAGCAGCTTGTCTGCTCCCCAGAAACCTTATACCAAGCCGAGTTTTTAACACTTCCCCCAATGTGGCGCCACCTATCAGGTGAGAATGTCTTGGGAAGTGCATCACACAATATCCTGAGAATACCAAAGAAAACCAGAAACAAAAACAATCACTAAAAAGAAAACCCAGGTTGGGAGGGAAGGGCCCAGGAATGGGACGGTAAGAAGGACTCAGAGTAATGAAAATTACCGGTGAGCAACCGGGCATTACCTCCTCTTCTGCATTCCCGTCCCATTCCTTAACAGTGAGCCCATTACCAAGCACACGGTAATTGCAAGAAAAAAGACCAGGAAATGCAGCAAACAGGTCCATTTAATTAAAAAGAAAGCAATACAAATCACAAACCATGTACAGCAGACAAAACAAGGGTGCTAAAGGCAGCCAAGGCTGCTATCCCCAACTGAAGAAGGTAGTGGGAAACAAAGGTATGGGGAGAGGCCCACATGGCAGCATTACAAATGTCACGCAAGGATGCATCTTTGAACATGGCCCAGGAGGAGGAGACACCCCGGGTGGACCTATCCTGGACAGAAGAAGGGAGGGGACAGTGAGCAGACTCATAAGTCAAAACAGCAGCCCACTTCACCCAACGAGTCATGGTGGACAAGGATGGACGAAGCCCCTTCCCAGAGATCCCATAGGTAACAAACAAGGAATCAAGTTTCCGAAAGGCACTGGTCCTATCCAAATAGATGCGGACAGCCCTTATCACATCCAGAGAATGCAGAACCACTCCTCTGGGGAGGATGGATCCGGAAAAAAGACAGGGAGGACAATATCCTTCTGACAGTGGAAAGAAGACAAAACCTTGGGCAGAAAAATCTGACTAGGATGAAGAATCACTGTGTCAGAGCAAAAACATAAAAATGGGGAGAAGCCATCAAAACACCAAGCTCACCAACCCACCCGCCCAGAAGAAACGGCCTTCCAAAAAAGAACCTTAGTCGTAAGGAACTGTTGGAAATGGGGGGTCTCTAGTTGGTAGAGGTAGGTACCTTTGACCAAATAGGGACCCTTGCTTCCAGTCAGGGTAAGGGGGATACACACTTTAGATAACCCCTGCTCAACCCCTTGGTACCTTGGCACGAGCAGATAGGCTTATCCCAATGGCAATGTGTAAAGTATTTGCACCAACACCCACAGTAACACAGTGAAACACCACAAATGGATACCACACAGGTTGTTATAAAAATATAGATCTCTTTTTCTAAATTAGGCAAGACCAAAAATGACAAAAATTCAACATACAAGTATGTTACGCAAACATCACTTGTAGGTTCTACTCGGTACTCATGAGCAATTCAATTGTTGTAATGCGGTTTAATTCGGCACCGGCACGCGGTGCGACCGTGGTTAAAATATGCGTATTCGCTTCCAGCTGACCTACGCGGTCAGTGCGTAAAAAGATAGCCGCCAAATGGATGAGATAGAAGAGTTAGATGGCACATGGGCGACCCTGGTACTATTCTGTAAGTATGGCCAGTCGAGGGTCTCAGCGCAGAGACGTGATGCAGCGGGAGAGATCGAAGCTGCTCCTTCCACTTCCAGCTTGCCCCCAAGTGACGCACACAGCAGCTCGGGACCGGAGTCCAAGACTTACCTGGGGGTTGCTCTGCTCGCTTCTCACCACACATCGGACGACCTGCTGGGCGGCTCCGATGTCAGCAGCATCTTTTGCATTTGACTCGTGAGGGACACCTAGTAATGACTAGTGGAACTGCAGCTTGATGTAATAATTTCAATGCTTTTGCATTTGACTCGTGAGGGACACCTAGTAACCACTAGTTGAACTGCAGCTCTTTGTAGAATTATTTTGATATTGGGTACTACAATATTCACTGCGCACTGCTAATCTCGTCCCATAATGCTTTGCAGGACCTTTGGTTGGGATTGTATTTTTGCCCAAAACTGTGCTCGTAGTGGTCCTAAGAGGATGGGACCACCACAGAATCGTTCAGAAAGATGTTCTAGGTTAGGGAGGATCCCAAAATCATCACCTCTCTCACTGCTTGCAAAATTTTCATTTTCCCTTTTGTGAAATGACTATATGCATTTTAGCATGTAAAGACAGAGATACTTGTTATTTTACCAAAAGTATATGAGGTTTCTGTTTTATTAATTGGGAGTCTGACGGTGCGAAGTTGCGGAATTCACTGAGTTTTTGTTCAACTTCGTGGAATTCCGCATAGTAGTACTCTGCCAACTACACCCACCCTTTGTGTTAAACCCCACAGAGTTAGAAATTCCATATCGTTTGATGACTGGTAAGATCTGCCCCACAGAGTAGTTGCCCATTCTATGGGATTTCACTCGTAATTAGACAGTACTTGATTGAAATTACTGCAAGATAATGATACATTTGCATTCGAATTCACTTATCCATTTTTTTATCCAATAACATCTAATTCAATGTCGATGAAAATGCCACGGATCAAATGGTTCTGAAAGGAGCAGCTGAAATTGCAGGCCTTCATTTGTGACTCCATGACATAGATGTATGTTTTGCTACCTGTCTTCCAAATTGGAAAATATCTTCTTTCGCTTTATGGCATTATAAAGCGCTTTAAATGGCTTGAATAATTAAATAGAGATTTAAATGAATGAAGGCTTTGGTGCTAATAGTTCCATATGTACTCAGAAGAATGTTCTTTCCACAGCTGTAAAGATTACCCTTCCTCTCTGTCCCATCACGCCTTTTAAAAACTGAAATTAGGAATGCATGGTATTTTGTACATTTCACTGTAATAATTAAAGTTTTATGCCGATGCCTGTATTTATTGTCAGAAATACTATCTTTGGAGGTAGCCACTTTGAGCTGGAATGGGTAGACACACACTCCAGAAGAGATTTAGGGGCATATTTGCAAAGGCATTGCATCACAAGAACGTCACTTTTAATGATAATCTAGTGGGGGCAATGCCCTGCTCCATATTTACAAAGTGGTGTTAAGCCACTTTTTGTGGCTTAACGGCACTTTGTAAATGTGGTCCCCTTTCACGCTGGTATATGTGTGGAAGGGGAGGGCAATGGGTGTTGCTGTGGGTGTTCCACCGCAATACCGATGTTTTTTTTACGCTGCCCCGGATTTACAACGATGTGTAAATCTGAGGCAGCACCAAAAACTAATGTCAGCCAGGAACAAGTGTTAGAATGGCAAAACAGGAAGAAATGCTTTTATTTCTCCTGTCTTTGCTTTTTCTAAGTGTGCTGCATTCTACAGCACACATAGAAAGAGCAAAGCACCATTAATGATTGTTTATGGGCAAGGAGGGGACACCTACTTCCACATAAACAATCATTCCTTGCAACGCAGGCACCTTTGCACCATGGTGCCAGGGTGCCTGCGTTGCAGGGATGATTATTTTTGTACAGGAAGGGAAACCTTTCTGTACAAAAATAACCACAAGAGGCTTTTTCCTCTATTTATGTGTGCTGTAGAATGCAGCACACAGAGAACAAGCATTTGCAATGCAATAGGTCTCGCATTAGGAAAGTTTATGCTATTGTTCTTGTAAATGACATTTTTTTATTTATGTGTTGGTTTTGAAAATAGCTAAATTAATAGCTTTGTCATTTACAATGCCGATAGTTATAACTTTCGCAAATGTGACACCTATAACCTGGGGTTGCGCCGAGTGATGCTGTGGTGGTGCTGAGTGGTGCTGTGGTGGTGCTGAGTGATAATGTGGTGGTGCTGAGTGATAATGTGGTGGTGCTGAGTGGTGCTGAGGTGGTGCTGAGTGGTGCTGTGTTGGTGCTGAGTGATAATGTGGTGGTGCTGAGTGATAATGTGGTGGTGCTGAGTGGTGCTGAGGTGGTGCTGAGTGGTGCTGTGTTGGTGCTGAGTGGTGCTGTGGTGGTGCTGAGTGGTGCTGTAGTGCTGCTGAGTGATAATGTGGTGGTGCTGAGTCATAATGTGGTGGTGCTGAGTGATAATGTGGTGGTGCTGAGTGATAATGTGGTGGTGCTGAGGGTAGCGCTGAGTGGTGCTGTGGTGGTGCCGAGTGATGCTGAGGTGGTGCTGAGTGGTGATGTGGTGGTGCTGAGTGGTGCTGAGGTGGTGCTGAGTGGTGCTGTGTTGGTGCTGAGTGATAATGTGGTGGTGCTGAGTGATAATGTGGTGGTGCTGAGTGGTGCTGAGGTGGTGCTGAGTGGTGCTGTGTTGGTGCTGAGTGGTGCTGTGGTGGTGCTGAGTGGTGCTGTAGTGCTGCTGAGTGATAATGTGGTGGTGCTGAGTCATAATGTGGTGGTGCTGAGTGATAATGTGGTGGTGCTGAGTGATAATGTGGTGGTGCTAAGGGTAGCGCTGAGTGGTGCTGTGGTGGTGCCGAGTGATGCTGAGGTGGTGCTGAGTGGTGCTGTGGTTGTGCTGAGTGATAATGTGGTGGTGCTGAGTGATGCTGTGATGGTGCTGAGTGATGCTGTGGTGTTGCTGAGTGATGCTGTGGTGGCGCTGAGTGATGCTGGGGTGCGCTGGGTGATGCTGGGGTGGCGCTGTGGTGGTGCTGAGTGATAATGTGGTGGTGCTGAGTGATAATGTGGTGGTGCTGAGTGATAATGTGGTGGTGCTGAGTGATGCTGGGGTAGCGCTGAGTGATGATGTGGTGATACAGAGGGCAGAAAGGCACAAAAAACTAGTCTAACAGAGGGCAGAAGGGCAGAAAAACAAGGGAAAAACAAGTCTAACAGAGGGCAGAAGGGCACAAAAAACGAGTCTAACAGGGGGCAGAAAGGCACAAAAAACGAGTCTAACAGAGGGCAGAAAGGCACAAATACGAGTCTAACAGAGGGCAGAAAGGCACAAAAACCGAGTCTAACAGAAGGCACAAAGGCACAAAAAACGAGTCTTTGATTTTAAAAAAACTCAGCCATTAGACCAAACCACAAAATGTGCCTTCGACTAACATGACAGATGTAGTCTCGATTGACGTCTTTCCTGAAATATCTAAGTGACCTATAATCAGTGTAGCTTCAGCGTCATCAAATCCTAAGACGTCACCAAGATAGCTTAAACCGAAGCCAAGAAAACCCATCACTGCTGTTGTAGCAGGCTCTTGCGCTGGCTTCACAACAGGAACTGGCCGCAGGAACTCTCACCTCTTCCGTTAGGAAACTCCATTAAGGATTAGACATCTATGCTGCTGACGTGTCAGATCATCACCCGGGAGGAAGCTGTACAAGCCTGACGTTTGTATAGCGAAAAGTTCTTGTGAGTTTTCACAGATAGTCACGTAAGCACAGGGCAAATACCAGGTGAAGGAGAGTGCATTTCTGAAGACCTTCTCCAAGTACTTGGGGACAACAGCGGCAGGCTCACAGTCTAAACACATGCAAAACACAGAGGCACAAAGGCACACAGGAATAAACTACTTGGCTGGACTGAAGCTGCATGGGACGCTCTGTTACAGCGGTCACAGGAAGCAGGCATTACTGCAGAGATCTGTAGTAAACCCGCAGCCCGCTGGTTGTAACCCATGAAGCAGACATGGCTGCAAGCGCTGCCGTGGGGAATTGTGTAAGGCGCCAAGACAGCACGAGTTTGCTTTGTGTGTCTGTTCACTAGCAGAAGTACTACTGTGCTGCACGCTGTAAAAATGAGCAAACATGTTTGCTTTATGTTTATTGTACGCATGTGAGTGGCTGCACACTCCTGAATCCAGCTCGGGGGGCTCCCACCAAGCAAGTAATGTGGCGGGAGGGGTGAGGAACAGGGCAGGAGCACCGGGCACAAGGGGGAGTGGGAGGGGCTGAGATGCCTCATGGCTCCACGGAAACCTGGAACAACGTACTATAAAAAGCCGAACAATGTCTAATTAAACTCCGGTGAAAAAATGGGGATGGTTAGAAACAAAAGGAATCCTATTAAACAAGCCTGGAGTGCTGCGGGAATGAAGGAGAGCAGTAGCAGCAGGATGCCGAACTTAAGTTACATTTTGATAAGAGCGTCTGTCGCACGGCCTGGCGGCCGTGAAAGTGATTGCGTTTGCTTTGTGTGTCTGTTCACTAGCAGAAGTACTACTGTGCTGCACGCTGTAAAAATGAGCAAACATGTTTGCTTTATGTTTATTGTACGCATGTGAGTGGCTGCACACTCCTGAATCCAGCTCGGGGGGCTCCCACCAAGCAAGTAATGTGACGGGAGGGGTGAGGAACAGGGCAGGAGCACCGGGCACAAGGGGGAGTGGGAGGGGCTGAGATGCCTCTGGCTCCACGGAAACCAGGAACAACGTACTATAAAAAGCCGAACAATGTCTAATTAAACTCCGGTGAAAAAATGGGGATGGTTAGAAACAAAAGGACTCCTATTAAACAAGCCTGGAGTGCTGCGGGAATGAAGGAGCGCAGTAGCAGCAGGATGCCGAACTTAAGTTACATTTGGATAAGAGCGTCTCTGTTGCATGGCCTGGCGTCCGTGAAAGTGAAAGTACGGCCGGCCGGGGGCAGTGAATAATTAGGGGAGGAGAAATTCCTAAGGCAGAGCGCACGCTGGGGGATGCCTGTGGGAGGGAGGCAGATGGCTTTGATGTGCACGAGCTTTTCACGGGCACTGCTTGGAATCGCCCGATGGTTAGCTCTGGTTAAGCCCCAATATCTCTCGCCAGCAATGCGCAAGCACATTAGCAGGCGAGACCTAAAAAGGAAACACAAGGAGAAATATTCCTCCTCTTTGTGCCTCCCTTACGCCTCCCATGGGAGGCCTAAGCTTTTGGCGCTGCTTCAGATTTAGGATTTCTCGTAAATCTGGGGCAGTGTTAGAAGGCAAAGAATGTTACTGGGAACACCCCCAGCAACACCCATTGCATGCCCCTTTAACGCAGAACACTGTGTTAAAGAAACTGATATTTAGCAGGCAGCATTAAGCCAAGAAAGTGGCCCAGTGCTGCCTGATGAATATCATGCAGGCTTCTGCGCCATGGATCTTCACAAAAAGTGACGTTCCGGAGGCACAAGGAGTCTCATAAATGAGGCCCCAAGTATATAGAACTGTCCTTGAAAAGAAATCTCTTTGTTTGCAGGCATTAAAGAAAGATGTCCTCACCGTTCCCATTCCTACCTCACAATTCAGCATTGCAGACAAGGGAGAGTACAGCAGCATACTTATAAGCCATGAATTTAGCCAGTATGTGCTTGCTGTGCTTGCTGTGTCTTGTGCAAATGGGGTTTCTTCTTTGATAACACTGCAAGGATGCTGGTACATACCAGCTTTCAGTTTGCATACTATCACACCAATTTGTAACACATTGAGACCAATAGAGGCAGTGCCTAATTTGAGCTGGTGGTTGTTGGTGGGCGCACCAGCACTCATTTTTGGAACCAGCACCTATTAGTCCTTTTCTGACTTTGACCCAAAGCAAGAGAGAGAAAAACATTCAAGAGGGAAAGAAGAGAAAGACGTAAAACAGTGACAAAGGGAGAAAGCAGGGATGAAAAAGAACGGCATGAGTGAGGCAAAGATACAGGCAATGTCTGGTGGTGGATTAATGAGGCATGAGGTAGAATAAAGACTACAGAGCTGCTGGCTTCTGAACAAAACTTTGGGACCTAGCACGAACCCTTTTACAAATCAAGCACTGTAGTACTTGACAAAAGTAACAATAAATAATCCCTTTATTCAAACATCTTTCGTTTTGGGCTTTAACAGAAATGTATCAACACAAGCTCACCCCAGAGCCCTAATTGCTCAGATGGTAGCAACACAACGAAGCATAGGGAAGCACCTTGACTTCAGCTGCTATTTCACTGCAGCTCCATAAAGCAGTGTCTAAGGACCGCCCAATGACGTGAATGTGAGTAAAATGTGCCTAACATAGTAGATGTACGAAAATGCACTGCCGAGGACTGTGCAGTGTGCCAGTGGCGTCTACTGTGAACTAGGGAGATGCGTGGAGAAACATGGGGGGAAAAAATATTACTTACCTGCTGGCCGCAGCAGAGGTCGTCTTCTGCTCACCTTCTCCTATCGACTCCCAGCATCCAATACACAGGCTCCCAGACACCCCATGGGCAATCCAGACGCTGCTCTCATGTTGGTAATTCTGTTAGTAGAATATAAAGTGGGAATAATTCAGTTCAGGTAAGACAGAGGATGGAATAAAAATGTACATCAATATTCACAAAAAGATACCTCTGGCACCATCAATCAATTGTCCATTCTGCCACAATGGTTACCTAAATTAACCCTGGGCTACCATTTATTTATGGATTCTCTCCACATTCCTTGCATTTCTAAGCTGTGTACATAATATATATTACTATTATCCTATGTATGGTACTGGGTTTACAGATTGGTTGAAGGATAGATGGCTGAGACGGCCTTGCTGTGTTTATAACCTGGAAACAAGAGATCACTGCCTTTTCCAGCAGTGAATGTTCAACCCGCTGAGCCATCCTGCCATCGTGTCTGAGCTAGTGAGACACATCTACTCTTTCTTTGATATTTCACCACAGCTGCTTAAAGCATCATGTAAGCACCTTTAAATTAAATGTGGACTTTTCTCTGAGGAGTGTTAACCCCTTCGATGCTGATGACGGAACGGTTCCGTCATGAGCGTCGGTTGAGCTGTGCTGATGACGGAACCGTTCCGTCATGACTCCGCCCGCGCAAGGCGGAGTCAGCATGGGCGGGGAATTCGCGGCGCACGCATGCGGTTAAGAAGCATGAAACGTGCCAGGGGAGTTCCAGCATTGGCTTTGCAAGTATTTTATTGAAAAAACTAGTTAGATGGGATTCTAATTAACTTACTGAGCAGCATGTTCTGACATGCCTTGGGTAGACTGATAGAACATGTATAGTGTGTGAACCACACCTGTGAGACTATCTTGCACGTTCTTCATTTGGCTGTTACCTACAAAGGGGGCTTGTGATTGGACTACATTGAAAGCATGTTTGATAGATCAGATATCAGTTTCCTCATGATCACACATCAAGTTCTAAGATATACAAACTTTTTGCTTAGTAAAGCTGACAAAAAATTATTTTTTTCTGTTTGTACAAAGGAAGCAAAGTGAGGTGTAGCATAGGTTTAGTTTCTTTGCCAAGAATCTAACCAAGATTTCTCTCAGGGTCTAATCAGCTCCGTACCTTGGTTTTTAGAATGAAGGAGATCTGGTATCTCTGTCTCGGGACTCGATTTCCCAACACCCCGCAAGGGGAGCTTGGAAACACTGAACTCAGTCTGAGCAAGTCCGCGTCCATTTATCATTTTCAGCAAGTAGCAGCACCATCAAACAGCATTTTCTGCTCATCCTACAACTGGAGCATTCCAGCTCTACATTCCTCATTCATTCTGAGTTACATTGAGCCAGTGGGCATGCAACTTAGCGACGAGCAGTCGTAGATGCTGCCTAGCCCATGGCACAACACAACAGCATGTTGACATGGATCCTAGCCCTTCTTTACTTATAGCCTTTTGGCAGTACTAAATTTGTAAATGAATGAGTGCCAGCACCCGAAGCTCTGCTTCGGGAGCACAGCAGGATGGCCGCCGAGCTGGAGCTCCCCACCGAAGCTCCGGGGCTTGGGATCACAATTTTGTGAAAATCCCTGTCCATGCCCCACATTCCATCGTCTTGCTCGACAGCTCTACCCAGATGAAGCCCTCCGCTATGCAACGCAACAATCCTCTACTATCTGAGTTGCAGCAACATTCTGTTAACCACTCGGAGATGGAGCTGCAGCCCTTTTTGAGAGCAACACCATCAGTGATAAAGTTGCTGGCGCAAGCCTTTCTCAACTGCCATGCCTTCTTCCCGCTGAGCCTACTCCTAATATTCTCAATCTCACCCAAATAACTTGACGACCTATAGCCTGAGCCCTGCAAGCAACAACCGCCCTCCAAGCTTAGTGCCTTGTGACTCGGCACCGGTGCTTACCCGCCTGACGAGCTGCGATCCTCTGGTTTCGCGGCACACAAAAGCCTACCGCCACTGCTCCTGTTCCTGTGGTGGGGGGTGCTGGTCCGCACTGTACCCGTGGTGGGAACTCTGCCGCTGATCGCGGAAATCAACCTTCTGCAGCCGCAACGAGAATGCAATCACCCGGACCCGGACGTTTACAGCGCTGCTCCCGCTTCTACCGCACCCTGAATACTCAAATCCATGCTGGCCAAATAATTAAATTACCAATCGGCCGGACACAGATACACAGGAAGTAGTGAAGATCCCCACCGGTGCGACAGAAGCTGAGGGACGCACGAGGGGGCCGATGCCTGACCCATCATGGCGGCCGTTTGGACCTCAAACAAGCAAGGTAACCACGAGGCTATGGGTGGCTGCAGCGACACCAAAGGGGAACTTAGAGGCTTAACAAGACTCTTTAGGGACTGAATGAGGCATCTGGGGGGCATTGGAAGAGTGTCTCATACTCATTTTGTGATCCTGACCCTAAAATGGACGCCAAGCCGAGACCAAAGTGACTCATACACTCGGCGTGCCTGACTTCAACATGGCCGCCCCACCCGGGTCTTGGAATCACATCTACAGACAAGCTAAAAATGATGAGGGTCGTTCCGAGATCAGATGATTGGCGAGGCGTGATGCGCAAACTGGGATTGAACTCCTGTGGTCCCGTGTGTTCCCTCCTGCTGCTTCTTTGTCCGCCCGGAGTAAAATGAGGAGAGAGGTGGGCTTGGAGACTAGAGTTTTTATCCAATATTCAGACTTTGAACTAGGAGCCCAGTCTGTTCTAAATGAGATCCTCATCCCCAGTCTAACGCCCCCTACCAAGTACTAGCTCACCCCTGAAAGGACTCATGATAGCGTCCGAAGCTCAACACAACCTTGCTTGCTTGCCTTTAAAGGGAGACTGAAAACAACATCTTGATTAACCCTTTCTAATTGACCAGCCCCAATCCTCCAAAGTTACTACATGCTTTTTGAATGCCTCGCAGCAGATCCATGGGAACTTTTATCGAACTACCTACCACCTACCCCTCCCCGCTCTACTCCTCTCCTCTTTACTGCTACTAACCTTTGCCCTCACCTGTCCTTGCCCTAGTCCCCACCCTGTTTATCTGTGAATTTCCCGCGTCATTTGAGAGCTAGCTATTTTGTCTGATGCCCGATGGAGCTACCTGGTTTAGCTATAGGGGAGACAGGTCGGGGATTCCCTCCTTGGATGTCACCTACCCAGTCGGTCTTTAGCCAGACTTCCTTTTGCCTCTCCTGTTGTCTCTTCCTGCTTCCTCCCTCTATTTATATATGTCCTTCTATCCTCTCTCAATGTACTGAGACTGAACTATTTTGTCTGATGCCCTATGGAGCTACCTGGTTTAGCTATAGGGGAGATGGGCCGTGGATTCCTTCCTAGGTCGTCACCTACCCAGTCTGCCTTTAGACAGATTTCATTTAGTCTCTCCTTGTTGTCTCTTCCTCTATCCTCCCTATCTCACCTTCCCTGTTCCCTCCCCTCTACGCTCCATGTATTTTGCCCTCCATGTTATTTAAATGTTTCCCATTGAGACCTAGCTATCTGGCCAAAGCTCGGTGGAGCTACCTTATAGCTATAGAGGAGATGGGTTTTGGGACTTCCACCTCGACCGTCACCTACCCAGCCGGCCTTTGGGCAGACTTTCCTTCGTGTTTCTGCCATATATCCCTCCCATCCTGTTTTTCTGCGAACCTCTTCCCTCCACACTTGAGACCGAACTACTTTGTCTGATGCCCGATGGAGCTACCTGGTTTAGCTATAGGGGAGATGGACCGCCTTGGTCGTCACCTACCCAGTCGGTCTTTAGACAGACTTCCTCTCGTCTCTACGGTTGTCTCTTCCCGTATCCTCACTTTCTCACCTCCCTTACCCCCCACTTCTTTTCGCTCTCCTTTCTCTCCTCTCCTAATGTATTGCTGATTGTTTGATGCAATGTGTAATTGTTGATCTTTTTCTGTTATACTGTTGAACCATAAATACACCTGCAAAGCCTTCGCACACACGAAATCAAGTATACAAATAATGTAGTTCAAACACAATAATGCTCACAATCTAGAGCTAAATCACGACAACTACAATTCAAAACCATATATTAGGGAATTTGATGTAGATTTATTGGTTCCGAGAGCCAGCCGACACGTGTTTCGTCGCGTGGGAACAGATCACTGCGACTCCTCAGGGCTGGGAAGGAAAAACAATAGTGTGGGTACAACATACTTAGGTTGTGTACCAGCATTTCTATATAACGTATAAAAATATCCAGCAACATTACGGTGAGGGGCTATAACCTTTTAACTCAGGAAACCATATGTCATTTGGGTGCTGTCAGCTAATGTATTTGAGCCGATTAATATATCGCTCAAAATGTAAATAAAATAAAAAAAAAAATAGGAAAGAGAGATCAATGTGGATGATATGTTCCAGCCGCCCCGAGATTCTTATAATTTCCCGTCTTTATCTCCTTCTCTACCATAGTAACTGATTCATAAAGAGGCACCGACCGGGACAGAATTGTCTCAGGGTCGCGTCCTAAGGTATGCGTTATTTGAAATTTGCGAATCAAATGGAGCTACTTCTTACACAAGTTCTTTTAGAGATCGGGTGAGCATGATTGCATGACACGACGCACCAGAAATGAACAATTATACAGTGCATGACTTGTCTGAACACCCGAAATATTCACAATTGTTTGGTGGTTCTACTGTTCTTTGCCCTAGCTTTTATGTCTTGGTGAGGCTTTAACTCTTTAACACCCTGATTGTTTTATCAGTCCTTTTACTTAATGATTTGGAGTACCTTTTACTCATGTAAGATAGAATGTGATACAATATATTGTCTTATGGTTCTCCACACCAGTACACCACTCACCAATGTATTTTTCTTTCTACGGGATTTCCATTAGAATTTTCCTTCTTTACTATTTTGTTTCATTTACACAATAACTCACCAGTCACCGATACACACTTAGGTGTGTCCTGTGTTAAAGAACAACCTAATGCCTAAAACAAGAATTTACTTATCTGTACACAACCTAAGTGTGTTGTACCCACACTATTGTGTTTCCTTCCCAGCCCTGAGGAGTCGCAGTGATCTTTTCCCACGCGACGAAACACGTGTCGGCTGGCTCACGGAACCAATAAATCTACATCAAATTCCCTAATATATGGTTTTGAATTGTAGTTGTCGTGATTTAGCTCTAGATTGTGAACATTATTGTGTTTGAACTACATTATTTGTATACTTGATTTTGTGTGTGCGAAGGCTTTGCAGGTGTATTTATGTCTTGTAGGTTAGGTATCTAACCCACAACAGAACAGTTAAGGGGTCATATCCGTTCGCCATTCCGCATCACATCCCTACCACTAGTGTCTATATACCTTAACGTTCACTTCAGGCAGTGCGCCTACCTTTTCTGATTTCTAAAAACACCACCAGTAGTATTTTCTAGTTGAGTCAGTCAAGGCGCCTCCACGTTTTCATAAACCCTAAAACTTAATCTCAGTTATCCATGGATAGAGCTAAGGCAGCTGCAGAACTCTTTGATAATCTAGCTAAAGGCATGCCTACTTACAAAGCTTCTGCAAGTTCGGTTCAACCACGCGCAGAAGGTCTTAAGGATAAATTCTTAAGATTAGAAAAACTAAAAAAACAAGAGAACTCTCGTTGGTGGGATGGTACCACCCTAAAGGAATACATGCGACTAAAACAAATACCGAGAGGATTACGTTCACAAGTCTTCCCGACTTATGACGATTTAAGACATTGATCTCATGACTAAATGGGAAGACTCCCTTAACAACAACTCCATGATACTCATGGACATTTTGATTGAGAGTGCAGATCGCAAAACTACCAAGCTACAGACTGAAATAGCAACTTTAGAACAAGAAATCAAAGACCTCAACCTCCCTGAGGCAACGGTAAAAAATTACTCCCTACTGGATGAAATTCTCCTAAAACATCAGGCAGAAATTAAGAATAGAAAGGCCCGCCAATTAAAAAGAGACGAGGCAGACTACCGTGATGGTAGAGTTTTTACATACGCACGCAAGTATGATTCCATGATTCCTACAAATAAACAAGGAAAACAAGCAGGACTTTCCACCAGTAATAGTTCCACAGCATCTAGCAACACTTCCCTTACCACAACAGGACTTAGTGGCTCAGAAAATGAGCAAGCTGGCTACATTGGCATCACTGGTTCCGCTTTTTTAGTGGAAATGCAACGTATCAGGAAAGGCAACAAGGTAGCTCCACACAGAAGCGGTCAAGACCCAAAACCCACATGGGCAAGCGGAGTAAGCACCGAAGACTACCGCAAGAAACTGAGATCAGGGACCATGAGGAACTGAGCAACACTAATCAAGAGGTACAGGTCATCAATCTTTCCTCTTTTCCACTGACCTCTGATATGATTTCGTTACTCAGCAAAGACCTTAGTTTTAATCCTTACTCCATGGGTGACATTTGTCAAACCAAAATTGATGTCTTCAAATTTGTTCGTGAGCTAAAACTAAAGAAACACTTTGCTGGAGTTAGTAACACCAAAAGTTATTCCAAGAATGTTCCCACTGTCTTTGATGCTGATGAAATTACAATAAATGATGTGCAAGCAACACACCTGCTTCTTTCCTTGCCTCAACGCGAAGAAAGTCCATATGACATGGAGAGGCTTTTGGATGAACTTGATATAGAAACTGACTTTGGCATAACCAGTGGTTTAAAATCTAAATCCAAATGGACGCCTACTTTGCCTGGAGGGAATGCCATTGACAATTTCCATAGACACATTTTAGAAGATCTGAATAAACTGAACACCAAAAGTATAGATTCTTCCTTTAAATATAAAGACAATCTTACTAAGGGTGAACGTCATGCTCTTTGTATTTTGAGCAAGAATTCGAATATAATTATCAGAGAAGCTGATAAAGGGGGCAATATTGTGGTCATGAATCTCCTAGACTACAATCAGGAGATCCTTGGCCAACTAAATGATGAATCTTGTTATTCACAGTTGTCATACAATCCAATGGGTCGTCTGACGTTATTAATCAACGAAAGACTTCTTCATTGGAAACACTCTGGTCTACTAAATGATGAGGAATACCTCTACCTGAAAGTTTCGAAACCATCTTTCCCTTGGTTATACACGCTTCCCAAGATTCACAAGGATCTCCCCTTTCCCCCGGGAAGACCCATAGTCTCGGGGATAGGGGGTCCTACTGAAAGACTAGCTGAGTATGTGGACCTTTTTTTAGGTCCTCTAGTGAAAAATTTACCATCCTACATCCAAGATTCCAAACATATATTGAACACAATGACAGACATTGAATGGCAACAGGGCACCACACTAGTGACTATGGATGTGGTATCACTGTATACCAGTATCAATCCTGAACTAGGTATGAAAGCCATGGAAAAGACTCTATCAAACAGACCAGCTACATTATGGGCTCACACTAAAATGTTGCTTTCAATGATGGACCTCATCCTCAATAATAACTTCTTCATGTTTGACCGCAAATGGTACCAACAGAAGAGAGGAGTAGCTATGGGTTCAAAATTTTCCCCATCGTTTGCGAATCTCTTCATGGGGGCGTTGGAAGCAGACCTAATATGGGGTACCAAAGGCTCGCAATATATCGACTCTATTATATTCTGGGGTCGATATATTGACAATTGTATTTTACTGTGGTCTGGTTCAGAGGAACTACTAAACAACTTCTTCACTTTTCTTAACACGAATTCTTGGGAAATTAGGTTCACTATGCAACACAGCCAAAAGAGCATTGAGTTCCTTGATCTAGAATTCTACGTAGACAACAACACCTTACAAAGTAGACTCTACAGAAAACCTACCTCTTGCAATGCAATTATACATGCATCCAGCTCTCATCCATCACACCAAATAAATTCCATTCCATATGGGGAATTTTTATGAGCAAGACGTAAATGTAGTGATACAACAGAATTCCACAACTGTATCTCAGATATGACCAACAGATTCCTCAGGAGAGGGTATTCAGAGACAACTGTGAATCAAGCCAAAAAAAGAATCCGAAAAATTAAGAGACCTGACAGTCTAGTCAAACGTACTAAACCCGAGTCCGCCTCTAACAATCTAAGACTCATAACTGAATTTAACGCTACACACAATGTTGTGAGAAAAAGCTTCACTAAACATTGGAATCTTCTAAAAACAGACCCCCAGGTGAGGGTAATGATTCCTGACAAACCTTTGATCACTTATAGAAAAGGTCTAACACTCAAGAATAGACTTAGTCCCACTGTCCCACGATATATTCCTATCAATACCTGGATGACTGAACTGAGTACTGGCTTTTTTAGATGCGGTTTTTGTACCATATGCAGATGGGGCAAACATAGTACCAAAACATTTGTGGGTTTTGATGGGACTACGTACAACATCAACCAAAACATTACCTGTCTGACCAAATTTGTAGTTTATATTATAGAGTGCCAGTGTGGCAAATATTACGTAGGCAGTACAATCAGAACTCTTAAAGATAGGATGTCTGAACACATGAGGGCTATACAGAAAAGAGATCCGAAATATCCAGTGGTATTACATGTCGCTGAGTGCCAACCTATGGCGGATGAGACTAAAGTACGGTTTTACGGTATAGATGTTATTCCACTTAACATTAGAGGTGGAAATCGTGAACTGACTCTCAGACGTAGGGAAGCAATGTGGATCATGCATTTACACTGTATTGAACATTGGCTCAACTACGATCCAGAATTACAATTTTTTCTAGGTGATTGATACAATAAGAATGTAACAGCCATACAATACTTTATAATAGGTCACAGCAAATGTTACAAAGCATTCTGAGAACATATGCGTTTTTTATAGCATGGCTGTTTTCTGAGTTTTAGATTTCCAAAATTGCATTCTTGTAATGTCATTTGCAATATGTATAGGTTATTCGCATACCCTATGTACACCAACTGTGAAACTAGACTTGTGATGCCCGTTGATACTGTGTAAAAAGTTGATGATGTAATAAGCAGTATCCGGCATGCCAACATAATGTAGTAATAAGTTTGTTCTATCTAACAAATTTGTATTTTGTCACTCGGAGTGGGGTGAATCACATACATCTTCGTGAAATACCGCAATTAGATTAATCACCGTCTGGTCAATACTAGACACGTGATGCACGTTGTGTTTCCTAGTTTCCTGTAAATCTTTATGCAACATTGCTTACAATTCCAATGTGCACAATAGTTAGAGAACGTGTGCAACTCTTGGCATCTCTGTTAAACACACATGCCTTGTCAAGTAATGGCCATTGATCGGACAGTACCCTAACAACACTGGATGAACGATCACGTATGGATACGTCGATTACGCATAGAGTATTAACCGCGTGACCAACGGTCTAAACGTATATGACATATCCAGATTTAAAAAGACAACTTCTCATATATTCTTTTATTTTCCCTCGAGGATACTTCATCTGAACGACAGTAACTTTTAATGAAATTTTATTTATATCAGAACTGCAAGCCATACCGGCAATAATATGTGGTTTCTCGCTCTAGTTTCTTTTTTCCTCATCACACCACTTGATCCAATCACGTTTTAAAGAAAGGAACTTTTAATCTAATTGTACAAAATTTGGGACTACAAGCCAAACCGGCATTATTATGCTGTTTCTCGCTCTAGTCTTTTTTCCTCATCACACTACTTAATCCCACCTAGTTTCCGGTCACGTGACCGTATTCGGAAAACAGCGACCGGGAAACTTAGGAGGAGGGATTACATGTCACGGTAAGTGTCTCTCTCGAGAGCGTTCGGGAAATATTCTATTTTACTGACAAAGCAATGACCTAGGACTTCTTCTTAACACTTGGGGCCAGATGTAGGTAGCCCAATACCGGTCGGTAACGGCCGAATTCGGCCGTTACCGACCGGTATTTGGCTACCGAGATGTAGGGGGACTGAAACGGGGCAAATCGGTAATTTTACCGATTCGGTAAATATACCGGTCGGTAAATTTACCGACCGGTATATTTACCGAATCGGTAAAATTGATATGTAGGTGGGACTCTTCTGAGTACCACAAGGCCTACAAAATCGGTATTTTACCATCAAATTGTATTTGATGTTAAAATACCGATTCAGGTGTGCATGCACATGTGTGCATGCACACCTGTGCCATATGACAGGCAGACCTGCCCTTAGGGCAGGTATGCGTGCCATATTGCCCCCGAACCTTTTTTGGGGGTGCTAGAGGGTGTCAAAGTGACACCCCCTGCACCCTTGTCAAAATCGGTATTTACCGAATCGGTAAATACCGACCGGTAATGCCCCATTCATTCCTATGGGCTTCAAAGCCCATAGGAATGAATGGAGCATTACCGGTCGGTATTTACCGATTCGGTAAATACAGATATTTACCGAATCGGTAAAATACACATCTGGATGGACCTACATGTCCACCCTTCATATTTACCGATTCTTAATTACCGAATCGGTAAAATTCGGTAATTAAGACTCGGTAAATATTTTTTACCTACATCTGGGCCTTGGTCTGTAATTGTTTCTATCGCAGACTATCCGGCATCAGGTAGCATTCACCAGACCCGGAAATTGACACAGCTTCCCCTCCCGGTCCAAGGCTTGGTACACACTCATATCAAGGTACTTCATTATCTTTCGCTCAGACATGCTTGTTATTTTGTCTACACGTATACTGAACTCGTGTCTGATCCTAGGTTCGCCCAAAAAAAATAAAAAAATAAAAAATTGTCTTTTACCTCAGCATCAATATATATTAAAATACGTCCTTTCAAGTGATTGCTTGACAGCAACGGAAGACGTGACACTACTGTGATTAAACTCGGATTTCTCACAACCACAGTGAGTAAGAGAAATACCCCTTTTTCTAAGGGCTCTCGGTTTACTTCGTGTTTTAGTTTCTATAAATATCTCGCTATCACCATGGACAGGCTGACACTTATTAGTCTCATCGTGTCCATGTATTTTGTCCGTAGGAGGGAGCCACCACACCTGGGACCCTTTTTGACTAATACAAGTCTTCCTTTCAAATATTCATCGCCTTACCAGCATTTCTATATAACGGATAAAAATATCCAGCAACATTACGGTGAGAGGCTATAACCTTTTAACTCAGGAAACCATATGTCATTTGGGTGCTGTCAGCTAATGTATTTGAGCCGATTATTATATCGCTCAAAATGTAAATAAAATAAAACATAAAAATAGGAAAGAGAGATCAATGTGGATGATATGTTCCAGCCGCCCCGAGATTCTTATAATTTCCCGTCTTTATCTCCTTCTCTACCATAGTAACTGATTCATAAAGAGGCACCGACCGGGACAGAATTGTCTCAGGGTCGTGTCCTAAGGTATGCGTTATTTGAAATTTTCTAATCAAATGGAGCTACTTCTTACACGAGTTCTTTTAGAGATCGGGTGAGCATGATTGCATGACACGACGCACCAGAAATGAACAATTATACAGTGCATGACTTGTCTGAACACCCGAAATATTCACAATTGTTTGGTGGTTCTACTGTTCTTTGCCCTAGCTTTTATGTCTTGGTGAGGCTTTAACTCTTTAACACCCTGATTGTTTTATCAGTCCTTTTACTTAATGATTTGGAGTACCTTTTACTCATGTAAGATAGAATGTGATACAATATATTGTCTTATGGTTCTCCACACCAGTACACCACTCACCAATGTATTTTTCTTTCTACGGGATTTCCATTAGAATTTTCCTTCTTTACTATTTTGTTTCATTTACACAATAACTCACCAATCACCGATACACACTTAGGTGTGTCCTGTGTTAAAGAACAACCTAATGCCTAAAACAAGAATTTACTTATCTGTACACAACCTAAGTATGTTGTACCCACACTATTGTGTTTCCTTCCCAGCCCTGAGGAGTTGCAGTGATCTGTTCCCACGAGACGAAACACGTGTCGGCTGGCTCACGGAACTAATAAATCTACATCAAATTCCCTAATATATGGTTTTGAATTGTAATTGTCGTGATTTAGCTCTAGATTGTGAACATTATTGTGTTTGAACTACATTATTTGTATACTTGATTTTGTGTGTGCGAAGGCTTTGCAGGTGTATTTATGTCTTGTAGGTTAGGTATCTAACCCACAACAGAACGGTTAAGGGGTCATATCCGTTCGCCATTCCGCATCACATCCCTACCACTAGTGTCTACGTACCTTAACGTTCACTTCAGGCAGTGCGCCTACCTTTTCTGATTTCTAAAAACCCCACCAGTAGTATTTTATACTGTTAAACCACATTGTTGCACTTCTTTTTGTCCCTCCTGTCTTCTCCTCCCGCTTCCTCACTCTATTTATGTCTCTCCTTCCCCCCTCTCTCAATGTATTGAGACTGAACTTTTTTTTGTCTGATGCCCGATGGAGCTACCTGGTTTAGCTATAGGGGTGATGGGCCGTGGATTCCCTCCTTGGTCATCACCTACCCAGTCGGTCTTTTGACAGACTTCTTTTCGTCTCTCCGTATCGTCTCTTCCTTTATCCTCCCTTTCTCACCTCCCCTGCCCCCTCCACTACTTTTCTCTCTCCTTTCTATCCTCTCCTAATTGTATTGCCTATTTTTGGGGGGATTTATTGTGTAATTGTAGAATCTTTTTTTGTTACATCGTTGATTTTCTGTTATATTGTTGATCCTCATGTAAAGCGCTCTGATACCTCCGGGTCTAGCCAGCGCTATATAAAACTCTTTAAATAAAATAAATAAAATAAAATCTGCTCAGAAGCCCACGGCCGATAAAATTAAATGTGAATGCACTGAATACCAAAGATGTGTAGTCTTCATTTCACTTCAGGCCTTTTCAATCCATAGAATGAGAGGCAGCAAGAGGCCAAGGTGTGAAAACAACGATTTAAACATAGAACTAAGGGAAACAAGACCAGTGAGTCACTGCTTCTGATTTTTTCTCTTTTAATCCACTGCTTTTCAGCAAGCACAGCCAACACATTTCGCCTAAACATTGGCTTCCTAAGGGCTGCAAACAAGCAAAAAACTCATAACAAGCATGAGTATACTTGATAACTATACATGCGTTAGACAGATAAACACAATTACACCAAATTAAATATAGCTGTGTACATTTATACAGAAATTAAGCACATACGAAGCCACAAACATTTATAGAAACTAATTAGGGCCTCTTTAATTCACTGATAGACACGTTCTGCCCCCTTATCACACTCTTTCAGGTTTCTGCTTTCTCCCTATGTGACGAGTTTATCATCTTTCTCTTCCTACGCCTTTCTGCTTTGTGTGCTTTTTCTTCTGTTGCTGTTTGTAAATGTTCAGAGGAAAAATAAGTGCTGATCCCCTAACATAGCTGCCAGTGGTGGGCACCGGCAACCATCGGCTCAAATTTTACACTGGCCCTACTAGATGCCTGCCAACAAACTGGTCGGTGTAACTGCCCAATTGTTTGATAGGAACAGAAGTACTTTTCCACCGAATATTAAACCGACGGAAGAAAATGAACCACCAAAAATAAGGTAACTAAATACCCCATTTACCATTAAATAAATAGTGCAAATAGAAAAAAAGAAACGTTGTGAATGGAAAAATAACACTAATTAGAAGAGTAGTTGTGAATGGAAAAATAACACTAATTAGAAGAGTAGTTGTGAATAGAAAAATAACACTAATTAGAAGAGTAACAGCAGTAAAACTAATAAACAAACTAAGCCCGACAAGGGAGAGCAAACAGCTAAGCTGGGTAAGAAGGAACAACACAGTGAAATAATATCAACAAGAGACAAATAAATCACACAAACACTCATTAAAGACAGAAATAATTGTCTGATACATTTTCACCTGGACAAAAATAAGAACTACAGTTTCATAATTCCGCAAGCGGACCAAGTGATTTGTCCTACCTGCCATCACATCAGACCTACCATGTTGTATAGCTTTTTAGGACCCTAGTGTTATTTTCCCGATTCATGCCCTTAATATAGGTACAAATCACCTTGCCCTTATATAGGCATAGAAATCATAACCATATTTAGACATAACCCATCCAGTGCAAATACAGGCATGGCTACTTCCACAAGTTCCAAAAAGCCACAACGATTTCCTGGAAAAACTTGGCTTCAACAGTAAGGGACATCCCCTTTCTTGAATATTGTTTTGTCCTAGAAATCATGGCGTTTTCAAAGAACTACATTCTTTGGTGACGTTATTATGTCCGACTTTACGTCAAACTAGGCACCTTCAAGGTATAAATATGCCTATACTTGCCCTAGCACACACACAGTGGTTTGGAGCAGTTTGACTATCTACTTGCCGACGCAGCTCGCTACAGCAAGTAGCGAAGGAAGCCGACCCTCCAGATGACACACAGACAGAGATGCTGCCTTTCTCTCACGGAGAATCCAGCTCCAGTGTTTCCAAAGCTCCCCTTGCGGGGTGTTCGGAAATCGAGTCCTGAGACAGAGATACCAGACCTCCTTCATTCTAAAAACCAAGGTACGGAACTGATTAGACACTGAGAAAAATCTTGGTTAGATTCTTGGCAAAAAACTAAACCTATGCTACACCTCACTTACTTCTTCCCTCGTAAAAGACTTAGGTTAGGTACATTGGGGTAGGCGTATTTTAGAAGCACCAGTTGAGTACTTTTAGTCTTTGTTATTTATGTATGTATTTTATGGCTTAGGAACCATACCATGTTTTTACAGTATTATTTTATAATACTCTTTTTACTGTACGCATTATACTTTGCAACCAGTATTATGATTGTAGCAGTTCATTTCGTTTGCATGAGAAAGAACAATGTTCAATAAATACTTTTATTGAAAACGCCTGTCTCTCTGTTTCTCTGCAACTCTGGTGAAATGAAGCATGCACGATTGACTGAGTGAAATACTTATTTATGGTTCCATGACTCTGAAGATCAGTTTTATCTTGGGGAAACAAAGTTGTCATGTTTATGTGGTTGTCAGAAACGAATCCCTTCCTGTGTATTCGAGAAAGTTACTAGTGACCTCTGAGCTAGCTGGCACTCCCAATTAAGTGTAATATATTCGATAGAGACCTAGTCGAGCTAAATCCTATGTCAAATCTATAGGATATATTATTCCAATGCGCAGAGCCTATTGGGAATATAGGAACTACACTACAACCAGTAGCACCCATAAACAGGCATAAACAGGGAGGCCCCCCTGCTCAGTGTTTGAGGGCACCTGCCCTTTTATACGAAATACAAGATATGCAGCTCCGAAAAACGGCACGCTCACGGCTCATACAAGCAACACACCAACAATCTCAATGACATAAGAAGATGATGTTCAGCACAACCAAACTCTGACACAAGAGTAAGGAGGGCTCCATTGGCAATGGGCAACAAGGGAGCAGCCCTAATAGAAACAGGTAAGTAGATAACTAGTAGGCACACCAAGCAAGGACATTTGTCTATAACCTACCTTACTGACTAACAGCCTAGACCCTGCTGACCAAGCCACATACAGTAAACACTGATCACAGTAATCACCAACAGTAGGCATACCCACTTCTCAGTCAGAAGCCCAGCTGCATTGAGGAAGCAACATCAACCAAAGAAATCAACCAAACCATCTAGATACATGTAACCAATGCCACAACTAAGGCACAAACCTCGCCCAGTAATGACCTCCCAGATCACAAAGTGAGATGGTGTTGTGGTTAACACAATAGTCTGATTTCATTAGAAACCAATACTTTTGAAGTATTATTTAGTGACAGATTAATAGGGAACAAAATATTAATAATATGCCTTAAGATGGCCACTCTGTCATTGGAAAATATATATGGCATAGCAAAAGGACGAGAGGAAATGATCCTTCCACTATTTATTTTTCAAGTAGTAGAAGCCACCATACACAATGCTACAGGACTCTGTGTCCAAGGATTCCTTTGGGCATTCAGCCACAGGTTGGTGAGGGGGGCAGAGGCACTGAGCCCTTCTTTCCTTACTGCAGTGCTCTTAATTCGATATCATCTCCTGGAGCACAGGGCGCACCCAGGTTTTGCCCAGGCAAAGACAGGGCCAAAAGCAAGCCCGTCTGCGTCGGTCAGAGCCCAGATGAGGCTATGCTGGGCCACTCTTCTTACACCCATGGAACGTGCTGGTGTATATTCCAAAATAAATAAGCACAAATCTACCTGCCCCTATGGTCCTGCTGTTTCTAAGGGACCTTGGAAAGGGACTTTAAATGAGGAAATTCTCTCTTTAGAAGAAGAACTCAGTCAGTGGGGTGATTTGCCCATACCACCCAACATCACTCAATCTAAGGAGGGAAGTTAGGTGGAAGATACAGATCTGATAACCAAGAGAGGTGAAGAAGGATCTCTACAGGAGACAGACCCTTACTTAGTTATCACGGTGGCAGAGGGTCATTGTCACCCAGCTACTTCCCCCTCTAATTTGGACCAACTGTTGGACCAACTGCCAAGGAAACTGGCGAGGAAAAAGAAAAAGAAGGCTAAGGGAATGAAAAAGAGATTAGTTACCCAGCGAGCTAACCCTAATAAGGACAACAGCGCCACCCTGGGAAGTGTGCAATCTGTTAAAAATTACTTAAACGCTGAATGAAATCGGTTACAAAAGGTCTTAGAGAAGTATATAGAAACCATGGCGATTGATCTATATCAGATAGTGGAAGTGTTAAATAATGGAGTTGTGGAAGGATTACATGATAAACTATCTAAGATAGAGTAATTTATTAAATATTTGGGCTTTCGTTCAGATGAAAAAACAAGCCTAACGGTTAATGGGGAAAACATTACTCCAACACCAAACGACCTGCCGTCAAATAATCCTTTAGGCACCAGCAACTTAGAAATGTCTAGGAAAGTGGGACAGGGGAGATATTTTAAATGTTGCATCTAGAGGACTGAATGAGAAAGGTCCTCTCACTAAGTTAGATAAAGGTCCTGATTCTATGAGTCTTTAATCACAACAAGACCAATTCACACAGAACACCTGGGAAGGAAATAGGACATTTTCAAGCAGTCTCTACCCCCACCTAGTTAGATCAACCCACATTGAGATCTTGGAAAGTAAATAGGAAACCCCAAACTATCCCACCCATTAGTAAACTCAATGCCACAAATAGTTTACATTTTCCACTGGATTCTTCGCCTTTAGTAGCCACTCTTACTATAGCTCCACCGTTGAGAACGGGAGTAAAGGAAACTAACCTATGTGACAGTCAAATGGGTGGAGGACATTAACTAGCCGCACATATTAACACCGTCAGAAGAACAGAATGGGTGGACAGTAGGGAGAAAGAGTGGGAGTGATATTGTGTTATTACCTTTGAACAACAAGACATTGCTGGTCATCTTTTGTAAACAATTCATTAGAACAACCCACCTTCTAGAATTTAGAGACTCCCATATGGCTACTTTTACCCACCGGCAGCTACATCTGTTATTGGGAATGGTAAGGGGCAATTGAGGAGATGCCCAAACCAGCAGGTCACATGCCTGAAGCTGTCAAATACATTTGAGGCCCTCAGTTTACTTGATATTAATGACTGACCAAACATCTCGTTTTTTAGGTCTAACCTAGATAGCGCAAGCTGTCTGGTGATCTGCTATATGTACTTTGTGAGGTCTGACTCCTCCCACCGCTTCAGATTGGCTGGTGCCTATGTCATTCAAAAATTTTAGCCTGCTAATGGTTGGCGCATGTCCCACTTTTTTTCACAGGTAAACTCCCATGCAGTATTGCTGTGGTAACAAGTAGCGACGCACACACTGCTTGTTTTCTTTTGTTAAATTTACATTACACTTCTCTCCCTGTGCTGTCTTTCTCTGACCCCTCAACCCTCCGAGATCGATGCTTTTTATTTTCAGCGCATGCACACCACTCGCAGGACGCTGCTTTGGTACTGGCACCCTCCTTTTTATTTTCAGTGCACCATGCACTCTTTTACTCGCTGGGGATGCTGTCCTTGTTTCAGGAAGGGCTCAGGGATGTACAAGGTCAGTGTGTATGTAATGATCGCATTGGTCCCGCTTTCATTGTAGCATGGACATTCTTCCAAGTCCCTCTTGCGACCCCCGCAGAATGTTTAATACACAACTTTCAGCGCTCCTTGACTAGAAACTAACTTCAGCTATGCACACAGCAGATGTTTTTAAGAACATGTTTTTTAAATTTGAGAAACTCACTGGTTGCTTTTATTGCCTTGGCTCAGAAACCAACTCGCAAAGCGGACGGTATTTTTTGCACTCAAATATTTATTTCGCACTTCTCTTCCTTCATTCCCCTTTCTCCTCCTTTCTACTCTTTTTTATTCTGTTCATACTTCCTTCCTTTTCTCTTCCCCTCCATCCTTCCACCATCACCTGACCTATCTTTCTCTCTCTATCTTGCTGCTCCGTGCCCTCTACATCTCATCCCACTCTCTTTTCTAGTCTTTCCTTCCTCTCCGTCTATTTGCCCTGCACCCTCCACACCTCACTTTTCACTCTTGCCTAACCTTTCTCTCTCTACGTCTGGCTGCTCTTTGCCCCCCACACCTCTCTTGTATATCCTTTCCTTTCTCTCTCCATCTAGCTGACCTGCGCCCTACACACCCCTTTTCTCCCCTTGGTCTCCTTATCTTCCCTTTCAAGCCACATTCTGTGAGATATAATTGAACGAGGATTCAATGGCTGCCCTCCTGGGTGGGTGGGGTTCTTGTCCCGGTGGGGCCCTCTGCAGCCCTGCTGGAGACCATTATCCCCTGATGAGGCCATCAGAGTTCAACCCCCCCCCCCTGATAATAGAACCATTTGCCAAACGCACATGCTTTACACGCCCCCTATACATTCAGCCCCCCACAGTGGGCACCTGGGAGTCTAACATCACAAACCAAAACCCACCAAAACCACAAAGAGCTCTTATCATGACCAATCATTTTTTAAAAAAGTTGAAAAAGTGAGCATGTTCCGAGAAAAGTGTATGTCTATTTCCACCGTGTTCATCTTGTCTGACCTGCCCCCACCCTCCCCGGTTGTAGTCCATGTATTTCATTACTGCCTTTTGTATTTACCAAGTATGAAAATAAATCCTTCAAAGCGCCTCACAAATGCCCGCTCAGATCTTCAAATCTCAGCCAAACAACACGTTCGGAAATGGTGTAGTCTGAGGCGTGGAAAGGGCACTTTTACTAGTTATCATATGGCATTAGACTTCCTTCTCTGGCAAAAAAATGGCTTATTTTTATGAAGCGCTTCATACTGCACTTCTGGCATTTGTAAGAGTTGTGAATGAACAAGTGAAACTGTTACGCATTTTAATGGGAGAGGATGTGGCACTACTGTCAGAGCTGCAGACTTTGGAGCTGGGGAACCAGGTTTGAGTCTCGGCGTCGGCTCTACATCCAGTGATTCTGGATAAATCACTTAGGGCCAGATGTAGGTCGCCCAATACCGGTCGGTAACGGCCGAAATTACCGAATTTCGGCCGTTACCGACCGGTATTGGGCTTTCCAGATGTAGGTGGCATTTTTTTTAGGATTCGGTATTTTACCGAATAAGTAATTTAAGGATTTGGTAAAATACCGAATTCTTAACATACCGATTCGGTAAATTACCGAATCCAGGATGTAGGGAGCACTTAAGTTAGTGCATTCCTCAGTTAAGGATTCGTTATTTACCACCAACTAGAAGTTGATGGTAAATAATGAAAACCTTTGAAAAAGCATTTTTTTTGCTTTTCCAACAGTGCCATGTTGCAGACATACATGCCCGGCATGTATGTCTGCAACATGTGCACCAATACACAATTGAGGGGTGCAATAGGGTGTCAAAGTGCCACCCTGCCACCCTTCAATGTTTCCCCCTTTTACCGAATCGGTATTTACCGATTCAGTAATTGACATTCAGGAATGAATGGCAATTACCGAATCGGTAAATACCGATTTGGTAATTACCGAAACCTACCGATTCGGTAATTTTTACCGAAAAATTACCTACATCCCATTTACCTGTTCTTAAATACCAAATCGGTATGATTCGGTGTTTAAGAGTAGTTAAACTGGGATTACCTACATCTGGCCCTTAACCACTTCCGTGCTCATGACGAGCTGAGCTCGTCATAAGTTGCGCCGCTCGCATGCTCATGACGAGCTCAGCTCCTTTAGAAAAAAGCTGCACAGCGCAAAAATAACCGCCGCACGCATGCGGTTAATCTCCCCATGCCTACCACAAAATGAATGTGTCCTTGTGTAATGTAAGTGATGCTCATGTAAAGTGCTCCAATACCTTCTGGTCGAGTTCGCACTATATAAAAGTGCAAAAACAAAAAGCGCTCAATTTACCGACCGCTAAAGCTGATCTGGCCTAAGCTTTAATTCATTACAACCAGTATCACTGAGGATGCCACCAGAGTGTTTAAATCACTAACTCATTGTGCCAGGCGAAGGGGTGCACATGGTTATAGAGTTGTATAAAACGTAACTGAACGGGTGCATAGTAGCATAAAATGGTTAATTTGCATACTTCTCTACAGATTTTGTTATTCGAAGCATGCATGGAAGGTAGACACATAACTGGGTATACGTTCATTTACACAACTGGCTTGCACTGACTGACCTTTCCCATAGTCTGCCTAAAGTCCGAAGTTCTAAAATGAGAAAAGCCATATTTAATGTTTTAAGACGCATATTGTTCTTTAGCATAAATAGTTGTCCACAAGGCATTCCATCATATGCCACCAAATATATCTTGCATGGTTCGATGCATTTTAGTGCATTTAATGCACAATGTACACCAGGGCCATAAATTAGCTATTTATGTGAGTGTACAAAAGCTGTGTGAATAGATTTTCACCTACATGGGGGCATATACTAATTGTTCACATTACCCAGGGCAGCAAGCAAAGTTGTTGCACTGCTTTGCGTGAAAGGGAGGAAGAAGAAATGCTCCATGTTTATAAAGATATGCTGCATTTCTGCTCTCTCCTTGCACTAACGCATTGCGTGCGGCCTAGCGGCAACTCAGACTGCCTTGAGCCAAAGTATAAGGGAGCCTGGGATAGAGTCAGGATTATTTTACTGCAGGAAGGGACTCCCTCCTCTACAAAAGCAATCCTTTGAGGCATTTTCCTCTTTCAGTGTGTGATGCAGAATGCATCACAAATAGGAAGAGGAAATAACAGGAGGTAATCTACTTCTCTTGTTACACCTCATTGGGGAAGGTGTAGCATTTTGACACATTTCTAGGTTTATTAGCCGGAATGCGCCAAAATCCATGGGTGGATGCGTGGAAATGCCCATGGAATGCCTCCCAACTTGAAATGTAACGTAAGGCAGGTCAAGCCGCTGCATTGCATTACATTTATTTTAAGAAGCCACGCAAGGTGGCGCAAATCACCCGTTGCAAGGCTTTGCAAATACTATTGAAGCCTTTGCATCATCCTAATCTTGGCTGAAAGTTGGCTGGGGCAGCTCCAACACCAATCAGCAGGCGCTGCTTCTCTGGACTTATTGTGGGGCTACTTCAACTTCGGCGCCCGCTGTGCTGTCCTGCCCATCACTGTTCCCTAGTGCCATGGCCATTCCCTAGACACTTTTGGAGACAGGCGACTGCTACAAACCTTAGCGATACTATCGCCGCTGAGAGGAGGGCTTCACCGCTGCCTTCTAAAAGGTATTTAAAAAACAAGTGCTTTTTAAAGTGCGATTATACATTATAAGAGAGAAACATTTCCATTACAACGCCAATAGCTCTAACTCTAAACAATGCGAGACCAATTGCATTGCAAATGCTTCTGTTTTACTGTCCTCACTCGAATAACCCAGTTTACTTTAATACTCATGGCAATCCTGGTAGCTTTTTTTCCCCTCCCTTCCCCTCCTCCTTTCGCATCTCCTGATGGTCCCGGCAACTTCTCTGCCCCCTCTCTCCTCTCACCATGATGGAAGTCACAGCAGAGTCTCTCCATTCTTTCTTTATTACACACATTAAGCCTACAGCTTACACCATTGTAAATCCACCTACAGTTTGCACTGGAAATCTACGCACTGTTTTACTTTTTGAATGTATTGCGTAATGTTTCATTCCCCAAGCCATTTAGCTCGCCTCCCTCTCTCTCTCTCTCCCCTCCCACTAAATAGAAAAAAACCCTGCTCCTGAAATAACTTTCTAATAGTTTGAAAGAATTTCGGTAAATTTATAAACCTAATACAATGTTGCAACATAAATATAGCCAATTTAGAAATTGTGGGGCATATTTATAAGCCCTTATCACCATCACAACGTCACTTTCAGTGATGTTGTGATGGCGATAGGTGCCTCCCCTTATTTACAAGGCAGCGTCAAGCCACTTAACGCTGCCTTGTAAATAAGGCACCCTTTCCCGCCGTATTTAGTGTGAAAGGTTAGTGCAATGGGTGTTGCGGTGGGTGTTCCAGGGCAACACCCATTGATTTTGATACTGCATCCTATTTACAAGGGCAGCGTAAATAGGAGGCAGCGCCAAAATTAAGACCAGGGAAAACCTGGTCTTAACCTCTTGGCCGCGGTGGTAATTTCCCCGCTGTGCTGGGGGGCGGGGGCCCGCACAACGCCCCGGTGCTTGCAACGAGCTCAGCTCGTCATGAGCCACGGTGGCCGTGTGCTCATGATGAGCTGAGCTCGTCACGGCCACACCCGTTTCTTTTGAACGCTCAGCACAGCGGGGGAATAAGCCCCGCGTGCGAGCGTTGAAGCCGTTATGACGAGCTCAGCTCGCCATGAGCACACGGCAACCGTGGCTCATGACGAGCGCTCGTCATGAGCATGGGAGGGGTTAAACAGCAAAACAAGAAGAAATACTTTATTTCTCCTCGTTTTTGCTGTGTCCATTTGTGCTGCCTTGTGCAGCACACATAGTAGCATCAAATTACCGATGAATGTTTATGTGCAGGAAGGTCCCCCTTGCGCACATAAACAATCATTTTTAAAAAAGGCAGTTTTGAAACTTCTATGTGGGCTGCATTAGGCAGTACACATATAAGTTACAAAACAGCATTTCAATATTGTTTATGTGCAGGAAGTGGGACTTTCCTGCACATAAATAATCACTCCCCTCAACACAGACGCCCTTGCACTATGGTGCAAGGGTGCCTGTGTTGGCGCTAGGCAGATAAAGTTATCACCAGCGCAGGGGGAAATGCAGAGCTGCGCCATATTCTTGTGAATATGATGCAGCCCTGCGTTTCTTAAGTGATGGATCATGTTGTAAGCCTTCTTGGCTTAACAATACGCTCCACTACTTTCTTTGTAAATATACCCCTGTGTTCGTTAATCTTGTGCAATTTGTACAGTATTATACAGTATTGTTATTTTTTTTTTAGTTGTTTTGGAGTTTTATATAGCACAAACTCGGCCCGAAGGGATCAGAGCACTTTACATGAGCAACAGTTGCATTTTTGTTTTCATAGCCATGTGTTTCCCAGCATTTTTATTGACATCCCCCAATATGTGCCTGCAAACAAATGAATACTGCACTGGCATTTGCTGTATGAGAATTGACACAAACAAAGGCCTCTGGATTTGATCAAGGGTGTTTTGAAATATTTGAAGAATAACGTTTGCTACTCAATGGGCTTCGCACTGCACTGGTATGCGGGCGTGGTTCAGACAGTTCTGGAGAGGGCCTTTGGCATGAGGAGGAAAGATATTTTTACATTTGGAAGTCTGTTTTTAGGAGCTGCCTTAGTTGCCAGGAGCATGCCTGAAGCATATCTAACGTTCACTTCATGTAAATCATCGTAGTGATTTCAGCAGAAATATGGGAGTATTCCCAACATGAATTATAAACATAGTAAGATGGAAGGATGGTTTAGCGAGTTTAACTGTCACCACTGAAAAATAAAGTGATTGGAAGGTCCAGCAGTCAAATCTGATTAAGGTCATCTGCATTCCATCCTTCTGAGAACGGTAAATTCAGTACCATTAAATTGTGTAATAGTAGCACTATTGTATTAGGTAATGGTAATTCTTATTATTTGAAGAATTTAGAAATGGTAGGCGTGTACTTCATATAATCAACATTTTTTATTAGCAAATTAGGTTTAACAAAAAGGTACACTGGACCTCACGGCAAATCAAGAGAGTGATGAACAAGTGCCAATAAGATGGTGATTTTGCATTCTAACAGCACTATTTGCATCCCAGAAGGCAAATGGTGAAATGCATATGTTTATTGGTTAAGTACACTGTGTGTGTGTGTGTGTGTGTGGGGTGCGGCCAAGATGGCGATCAGTTTGGACACTCAGTAACGAGCTCCGCGTTGACCAGCAAATGTATCTCGCCTATACGCCTGAAGTGGCCCAGAACGTTGGAAATTGAGGGCACAAGGCCGCACTCGAGGGATTGCAGGAGTCCCGTGATTGGGCCAGAAAGTATCGCTGAGCAGGCAGCACAGGGGAACCCCACACAGGCGCATAGGGGCTAGCACTGGGCCCGAGAACAAGTTGCGGACCATCTACCATCTGGCCGCACCTTTCAGAGTGCGGAAGTGGTGCAAACGGCACGACCTGTTATTCTTGGCCCGCTGAAGCTGCGTGGCCTGTAGCTGCCGTCCCGCTATGCTGTGGCATATTGCTTCAATCGGCGGGGCCTTCCCCGCCGTCTCCTACTGGCGGACCTGCTGATTTCTGGCTAATGGCCCCTAGCTAGTAGGGGGGTGCAGCCGGTGAATGTGACAAGCCATGCGCCCTGACTTGGCTGATAGATATTGATGGGGAGCACTGTGGAACACAGCGAAGATAGAACTGTGCTCCCTTCACTGTCACTGATCTCGAGGCAGGCAGGTGTGCTGGAGTAACTGGAGCTGTTCATGCATGCATGCCTGCCTGCCACAGAATTGATCCAGTTAGGAGCTGCAGCCAGCAGAATTGTGCAGGATACCAACTGTGCAGAGTTGTTCTCTGCTGTCCATCCCACAGTGGTTCGGGGCCTTTACAGTGAAATATTAGCATCCTGGTCCGGGGGTGCCAGTCGCTGAGTATCTGACCGGAGGTTGCGCCCCCCCCCCCCCCGATCGGGGACCAGTTGTTGGGAGTTCTGGGCCCAAATTAATGTCTTGTTAAACGGAAAAAATCGGCACTACAAATCAGATATAACTGAGCACGCATGGAGAGCTCATATAGAAGCCACATATAGGGGTATATTACCAACAACTAGCGATAATTTTTGTCTCTAACTTGTTTAGAGACAAAAATTATCGCCGCACATCGGCGATTTTTATCGCAGATAAACCTTGCTATTAGCAAGGTTTATCGCAAATGCGATAAAAAACTCCCGCAATGCATGAATATCGCTGAAAAGTCAGCGATATTCATGCATTATCGAGCAAATGCTCTTAGCCATGTTATCCACCTCCCATTGGATAACATGGCTAAGAACTGCTCAGGGCAGGTGTTAGTTTTTGGAGATATTCGCGCTTAGCGCGAATATCTCCAAAAGTTGGTAATAGGAGATAGCGATGTTAGCGACTGTTTCCAGTCGCTAACATCTTGGCACGCCCACTTTGCATGTCATTAGTGATAAATATCACTGACATGCAAAGCGGGGCCCAAGATGGTCGCTATCTCCTATTAGCTGTCACTAACTGGTGTTAGCGACAGCTTGGTAATAGGGAGATAATTTTATCTCCGCTTTCTTGGCTTTTAAAGCCAAAAAAGCGGAGATAAACCCCTTGATAATATACCCCATAATCCTCAGATAGCGTCCAGAGTCATCTCCGAAAACGAAACATGGAAGGCGAAACAATTCAATGGCAGTACCTCTAGTGACACGCCAATCAGAGAGCAGAGGACGGCTGAGACACCAAAATCAACCTCACAGGCCCTAGATCCCACAACACATTAACTGAATCTGAAACATTACAGTAATCGAAAACTCAAACAAACGGAAGGTAAATCTCAGCGACACCCTCCTCAAACACCAGGGTCAGATCAATCAATGGCCAACATTCAGATCACACAAAAACTATTACAGAACGCTATAAAAAACAGAGATCCGACGAGGCGCCAGGACCAAACGGTTTGCCCAACGCCTTATTTAAAAAAGACGTAACATTTTGGTCTAACCATCTAGCAACACTGTTCGCGCATATTTTGGAATCTCACACCATACCTGACTCTCGGCGAGGAAGTGTATTACATCCAATTTTCAAATCTGGGGCTCGTGCAAATCCCTCAAATTATCGGCTAATAGCCCTCATTGATGTTGAAGCAAAAATATACGCAGCAAACTTGCTGAAAGACCTAGAGGTTTGGGTAGACAACAACAAATTGATCCCCAACACACAGACAGGCTTCCGAGCCGGAATGGGCACTCTAACAAACATATCCGCCTTAACACTCTTAGCCAATCAATCCATTGCCAATTCAAAAGTTCTATATGCATGCTTCGTGGATTTCAAGGCAGCCTTCGACAAGGTCCCCAGACGAGCTTTGTGGGCAAAAATGAAATCCTGGGGAGTACCCGCAAACTTACTGAATGCAATAATTAACCTCTACTCAAATAAAAATGGGAGATGGTCGAACCTTAACAAACAATTATTGGAGAATGCGGGCAGCTGAGGAAGACTCCCTGGCACATTATTGTTGGCTGGAGGTCGAAAAACAATCCAAATCGAGTAATTCAGTTTATTCATTTTTAAAGCAATCGATTGAGGCCTTGAAGTTAGAGGAAGCTTGGTACACAACACCTTCCTACTTGGAGTTTAAACAAATAGTTAACAAAACAATCAATCAAATGTCGTATGAACAGGACAAAGCTTCATTGACGACAAAAATCAATGCATGGATTGTGTTGCCAACATACAAGCTGTTAAAGCCTCAACCATAACTTTCAGAAAATTTGTAAATCGTATGAAGCAGCAACTGATCTTACTGAGACTGGGAGTGTACCCAATCAAAGATCTAACCCCAAAATGGAAACACACCTGGCCCACAGCGGACTGTCGCCTCTGCGGGCAAGGAGATGCATCAGTGCTCCACTTACTCTGTATTTGCCAAGCATTATCATCTAAACGGAAAGAACTTTTGCGGCCGTTAATAAAAAAAGAACAGATAAGGACTTGTAGATCCACTGTAAAAAAATGTTTAGGAGGGTCAACAGTGCAATTGGCATGTAAAGCATTGAAGTTTTTGAGTTTAGCTGCACATGAACTAGAAAAGAGAGACAGAGATCTTGAACTGGCAAAGCAAGTAATGTAAAAAGTTCAGACAATTAGCCCGAAGCCAGGACAAAATTTGGATATCTCACAGCTAGATTCACTATTACAAGACAGCGTGTTGTTTCATTTAACAAGAAAAGAGAAAAAATAAATAAAAAAATAAAAAAATAAGGTGTTTTATCGCAAATTTCAAATGAGAACTTATTAACCAATTTGTACTTTGCCCATGAATTTTACATGCCATTTGTTTATGTGTTTTAGCGGTTAAGCCGCTCTTTTTATGATTTAAATCAAATCAAATAAAGTAATTTTACTACCAGTTGTTGGGAGGGACTTTGGGGATGACTCACACTTCCAGACCTACCCTCCATCGTGCATTTATCATCCAGTCGCACCACAGTTGAACTAAAGGAATCCCCAGTCTTATAAGCAGAGCAGGAGCAGTGACATTTTCCTCTGTCAACTGGCCACTCTCTCAAGCATTGATCACGCTCACAATTAGAGGACTGGAGCACCCCATCCACCGTTCCCTCCATTGGTCGTGTAGATTGGGCATCGGCTGGAGTGGTCGGGTTCCATGGGCTGGACATCGGATGGCTGGGACCTGGATCTGGGGGTGCTCTCTGGCCCCTGATCATTATAAAGCACTGCAGGCTAGCTCCTGGCTCCTACTTATCTCTGTTGTTGTTCACAGCAGTGGGACAGGACATGCCCACTCAACAAGCTAATCTACATCATGGTTAAGCAGAAGACGGAGAGAGCCAGGTTGCAGCCAGGTTATCCATGGGGATGAGGATCATCCCAATGTCAGTAACATCATAGACACAACATTGGCACTCTCACTAATTAGATGAACTCCTCTCCACTGTCTTGGACATTAAAACCACACTTGAACCTAAACTGGGCTCTTTATATATCGACATGAGCCACCTGCGTGAGGACCATAAAAAGTTTAAGGACCGTGTTGACAACTCAGAATCTGCACTGTCTGTCCTGCGACCCATGGTGGTATATACCAGTTAGCGTCTTTGTGCGGTACAGGACAAGGTGGAATACCTACAACATAAAGTGGAGGATCAGGAGGGAAGATCAAGGAGGAACAATGTTCACATAGTGGGCCTTCCGAAACAGGCAGTGGGCCCAAAAATGGAGCTGTTCCTGGAGGACTGGTTTGTCAATACGATCCTCCAAGGTAAATACTCCACCTTCTTTTCAGTGGAGATGGCCCATAGCGTCCCTGTGAGGCCCCCTCGCCTATGTGCACCCCCACGACCAGTGGTTGTGCCGCACTTCAACTACTGGGACAGAGACCACATCCTACAGGCAACGAGAGCCAGAGTACCCTGGAAAATCGAGAATATCCAGGTACATATATACCTGGATTACACCTTGGCAGTTCAGAAACGCAGATCCTCCTTCCTGGAGGTGAAGTGCATCCAGGACCATCGTGTCAAATATGCCTTTCATTACCCGGTGACCCTTCGGTGATGCATGAAAGCACCACCTCCTTCTATGCGAACCTGGAAGATGCCTGGGCCTGGATAGAGTAGAGAGGTCTTGGGCAAGCACCAATGGATGGTGCTGCTACCCCACATCATGGTAAGCACAACATCGCCGAAATACATGTAACAGATGCTGACCAAAGGCCCCATCTAAGGGCCAGGTGGCTAAGGAAAGGGCTCGAGTGGTAGAGGATGTGCTGAGACAAGCAGCGACCCCTTTGGGCTCGGAGGTTATAGATCCTGCGCAACGACCCACAGACAATGACTGCATCCCAAGTTGCTGCACTGCTGGGCGGAGGTCCACCTGTCACACTGCAGACTGCCAAAGACTTGATTTGAGCAACCTATTCTTTTCAGGTTTGGTAGGCTACCAGTTGCTTGGGTATGCATTGTTACTATGGGGACTTGTCTCCGAATGGCTACTGATAATTGGGTCACGGGGAGAGACCTTCACTGGGCATGCCTATGACGGCTCTTTGATACCACCCCCTCTAACTTCGTAACTATACTGGTATAGACTGTTTCCTTGGCTTCTTATTAATGCATCACAATGCTGATGGCTGGGCTCGAGTTGGTGCAGTGACCTGAGAACGGGAATTCGGCGTTTGAACTGTTCACTTAAGGTTATTCACAATGTGTGCTCCCCCTCGCTTTTAAAGTAGATTGTGGTCAAACACGGGGGCGGGGAGGCTGGGGAGGGCTGTGTTGGGTGAGTTGCTGTAGTGGAAGACGTCTTTGCGATTGTTGGAATGGCTGATAGTTTACACAGGGCACCTCGATGCTGATGCTGACCTGGAATGTTCAGGGGTTAGTAGGATGTGCCAGGCGCGACCAATATTTCCACAGGTGAAGGGTTCAAATATCGCTCCTTCAGGAGACGCATCTCACATTACACACACTTTAGTTTACGCGCAGGCATTGGAGGGGTGTGGTAATTAGGAGCCGCATATTCTAGCTATGCGAGAAGGGTGTTGATCTGGGTAGCTCCTGGGATCCCCCCATATGATCTTGCATACACAAATTGATCCTGAGCGCTGCTATGTTACACAGGAAGGTCTCCTTGATGGCCTCCCTCTCTCATTGGTGTCACTTTACGGCCCCAAAACCAACCAAGCTTCCTCTTGAGTTCCCTGACCCCTGCGATGTTGTGAAACGCCCTCGTCTCGACTTATTGGGGAGAGGATTATAACTGTACCCCTGACCTTGACGCAGAGTTGGAAGCCCTCGACTGTAGGGAATACCTGGCCAGACGGTATGCCAAGGGCGATACGGCTGGTAAATTGCTGGCGTGGTTACTGCGCTAAGATTCACCTAGGAATCCAATCACGGCTATTAGAGATGGGCGGGACATATCATTAGCACGCAGGAGGGGAGCAACGCTGCTTTTTATTCATATTATACATCCCTGTATAAAGCTCCACAGATGGAGGACAAAGCCATATCGTGGTCCTTCATAAGGGCATCACCCTCCCTTAAATTCCAACTTTGAAAAGGGAGGAACTGGAATCCCCTATCACTGAATCTGAGATTGCGGACACTGTTAAGCAGATAACGTTGGGCAAGACCGCCGGTATGGATGGTTGGCCACTAGAATTTTATTCAACCTACGGTTCACAATTGGTCCTCCGCTTGCTACATATTTATACCAGTGCATATACTAAAGTAGAGCTGCCCCCTTCCCTACGGGAATCAGTGCTGGTGGTTTTATCCAAACCAGAAAGGGACCCATTACTCTTGGGGTCTTAAAGTCCACTCTAGCTTTGAACTCGGATTATAAAAATAATTGGAACGATGCTGGCCAATAGACAGACTTTAGTGGTGCAAACTGTTGTGCACAATGACCAGAACAAGTTTGTACCCAGTAGGAAGACATTCCTAAATCTACGATGAATAGTTATGTTGATGGACTGGGCACGCAACACTGGTGTCCATCCTTGGGTCACCTCCCTTGATATAGAAAAGCTTTTGACACCCTGGGATGGCATTATCTGAGGTCGGTACTTAGTTAGTTTGGGATGGGACCCAAATTACTCAAATGGATTTCAATAATGTACAGTTCACCGGTGGTGCAGGTGAAAACAGGCGCCACTTCTCTGATCCCTTTACCTTAGAGCAGGGCTCCCGACAAGAGTCCTCTCTCCCGAGTTACTTATGCAAGAGAGCCACTCTCTTGTGTCCTTAGGCAGCAAGCGGAGAGTTTGGGGATAAGGGCAAATGTTCAAAGGCACATAATATACTTGTACACAGATAATGCACTGGTATATTTGCGGAACAACACAACAATACTTCTAGATCGTATGGCATTACTAGACCGATTTGGATTGACATCCGGCTTAAGGGTACACAGGGACAAATCTCATTTATTCCCGCTGACGCTGCTGTCCTCCGCTCAAAGGCTGAGGCTCCCTGTTACACCACTCCCATGGTCTTGTGACTTTTTTTAATATCTGGGAGTTTGAGTATATCATTCCCCAAAAGATCTAGTGGATGGCAACCTGGGCAAGGGCTTTGGCAAGGGCAAGATCCTCTTTATCGTTTTGGACACTGTTACATTTATCCGCTATGGACTGTATAGCCATCTCGAAAATGCTGGTGTTACCCAGATTGTTGTAATTTTTTCAACTCTACTGATTCAAATCCCTCAGAGGTTCTTTCAAGACCGTAAGTTGCTCCTGATTGCATGAATTTGTGGAACTGGCAGAAAACGGGTGTCTCTTGCGGAGTTGTATGCCCCCCTAGCAGAGGGAGACTTGGGGGACCTGAATTATGAAAATTATTATTGAGCCGTGTAAATCCAATGGCCGGTACACGTCCGACTAGGGTGTTAGATTGGCTACTGGGCTTAACGGCCACAATCCCGAAAGGGGTGGGGTCTTATGAACACGGGCCGTTCATGCTGGAATATATACTTGTGTAAAAAGCGGCCTTCACTCCCTTACATTCCTGAGCTATCCCCCTGGGTGCTCTCCAGTTGCACAGAACTAGGTTCCAGACCAGAAGTGGCTGCTTGGACCATCGCAGGCCTAACGACCTGGGGTGACTAAGTGTTGGCTGAAAATCCATTCCGCTTGCGGATTTTGTGAATTTTTGGTGCTGCTTGTGCCATTGTAATTCCAAAAAAGACCAGCCTCTCACCCAAAAATGTGGAGAGGTTAACAATGATCAAGATGAATCAGAACTTCATACCACCAGATTACAAAATACGTGAATCCACGCAGGAAGAAGAGGAGGACACCGACTTAGGTGACGGAAGTTCTTCTCTGTTAGCTGACCTACTCCCGTTACAGAGTTTGAGGACACCTAGGTCTGAGATACTGACTTCCTTTTTTTATTCACTTGTATTCCTGTGTGTCTTTCTTTGTTTTGCAACTTTTACCACAAGAAAACTCTAATCACAACAAATCCATCACCAGCACTGTCTTCGTCTTATTTCCTTATTGAAGGTGCCACTGTCTGCATTCCTGAAGTTCACAATTTCACAACTCAGTCATGCTCCTCTATCCTCCTCCTCCAGACTCCCCATGCAGAATCAAGAAACTGTTGCTTCGTAGACGAGTCCCCATTTAGAAGTGGTACTGGAATTACTGACTATATGCTGATTGCTGATGCTGACTGTTACTTCGGAAATTGACACGAGAGGCTGCCCTGTGGACCTTAACTTTAAGAACAAGATGCGGACAAAAAGTGGAACAGATAATGAATAATGAGATGGCATGCAGAGGACAACACTGGTTGTCTGGCTCTGTTGAAAGCAATTGCTGTTTGTTGTGCACAAAATGAATCATATGTGTTCTGTTATTATTTAATCTTTTACACACTAAATCTAACTCAAGTCTACTCTGTTTTTACCTTGTTTAATTAAAATTGTACTTCTACTGCAGGGGCCACTACATTGCATTCTTTAATATGGAAAATATCCTTGGACTCACTGTGTGTAGACTGTGACTGCATGAACAACATTGAGTTTGCCAATGTACCATGATGATGATGAGTCTTGATGATCAAAGTTACATAATATCTTTATTCTTTACAGTCACTCACTGGGATGGATGCTGGATCATCATTTACGGAAGAACTATGGCCATTTCGTGAGTGGCAAACAGGTAAACAAGTCAACAACAACCACAGCAGAACTACATGTCTGTCTAGTCGTGGTATGGAGTGGTCGAGCCAGTGTAGAGTTGTTAACGCCAGAGTCCAGACAGCAGTTCATGTAAAATTGCGGCTATGTGGGTTGCTGCATACAATTAGATATGCTTTGTCTGTCAGTGTTAAAGAGGTATGCTACATCAGGTTTGTTCACTCAGTGGTGCCTGCCTTGGCCGTCTGCATGGCCCTGGCCTGCTGTGTGCTAAATACTATCCTTGAAAAGGAGACTCAGAGTATGCACTTTAGAAATGATGCTTGTTGTATGTAATACTGTTGCCTCTGAAACGGAAAGTGTTATTTTTGCACTACACTCCGTACCTTATATTTTTTCTCCGTGGTGTTTTAATATCACTTCCTGTTTTTCCCTCAACAATTACAGGCCGGCTTTTACCCTGTTGCGATGGTAAAAACATGAACTCAGGCTTACCATTAGCAATCCGCAATTCCGCATCCGCCAGGCAGGCAATGGACAGTGTGTCTGGTCACCAAGATTGATCAACGGAGCGTCAGATGGAATGGAGGAGTAACGCGAATAAGAGGAATGGCTGGATGCATGCAACTTCCCAAATTGAACAGGACAACTACAACATACAGTTACAGTATCCTCTTCACTTCTCCTTTTCTTTTAAAGAATGTTATTGTTGTGAACTTCTATGAGTGTGACTCTGTGCGTTTGCTCTCTGCATCAAATTCATCCCTACAGCTATTTGATAAGTTTCTTTGCTATTTTTAAAACTAATTTAATGTACTAATAAGTGATTATTCTCTCTGAGGGCAGATAGGCAAGTGAAATTGCATAATTACTGCAGCCCTGTACTGTCAAATTGTTTATTCATAGTTAGTAAGTTATTTATTTATTTATTATTTATTCAATTTATATAGCGCATTATCACCAGTAGGTCTCTAAGCGCTTGTAGAGGAAAACTGATCAATACAGAAGGACAGGTACCCAGATTAGATCAAGCCCCATGCTTCTCGGAAGAGTACTGTTTTTAACATTCGCCTAAAAGGCAATAGATTCGGTTCCTTCCGTAGGCAGAGAGGTAGTTTATTCCAAGCTGCCGGTAAAGTAGTTGAAAAGGCACGTCCACCGCAGGTAGCCATGCGATAGCGAGGGCAGATCAGAAACGAATCATCGGATGAACGCAGGGTCCTTTTTGGACAGTATTGCACCAACCTAGCTTTAATATAACTAGGAGCGTTGCCATAGACTGCCTTATGCGCGATGCACATACCTTTGAATAAAATCCTCTGCCTAATAGGAAGCCAATGTAATTGGCATAGGAGAGGAGAGGCATGCGCTCTTTTAGATTTTCCAAAGATCAATCTCGCTGCATCGTTCATCACAATTTGCAGTCTTGAAAGTTGTTGCTGAGGGAGCCCTACATAAAGGGAATTTCCATAGTCGAGACGACCTAAAATTAATGCAGACACCACAGTCCTTAAGGTAGAGAAGGACAGCATCTGCGAGATTTTACGCAACTGCCTAAGGAGGCCGACGCACGTGCCCACCACAGACGACACCTGATTTTTCATGGAAAGATTACCATCAATGTGGATGCCCAGGCTTTTCACCACCTTAGCTGGTGCCGGGGTCTTACCCAACTCCTTTGGCCAGAAGCGATCGTTCCAAGGGTTGCCCAAGCTGGTAATGGGCAACACTTCGGTCTTCTCTGGGTTGATTTTTAAGGAGTTGGTGGACATCCAGTTACTCGTGAACTTTAAGATGTTATGCAACCTAGCCTGGGCTCCAGATGAATCCTCAATTTGTATGATAATTTGAGTGTCGTCGGCGTAGTTGTAAATCTGACACTCCATATGATTGAGAGCAGAAATCATTGGCTGTAAGTATATATTAAAAAGGAGCGGTGAGAGAGCCGAACCCTGCGGAACTATACAGGTTATGGCTGCTGCTGTAGATACAGAGTCTGACAGCTGGACCCTCTGTGATCTTCCCTGCAGGAATGAAGTTAGCCAGCCTAACGCGGTCCCCCCGATGCCCAGATCTCTCAAACGTTTCAACAGTAGATTGTGACACACCGTATCAAACGCGGCGGAGAGATCTAAGAGCACCAGGGCCCCGGGGATCTTCTTGTCAGCTCTGCATCGTAGTTCATCCAAAATGGATACCATCACCAGCTCCGTACTATGATGTTTTCGAAAGCCAGCTTGATTTTGCTCTAGCAGGTCGTTGGTCTCCAGGTGTTTCGACAGATGCGTCAAGTTGTAGTACTACTTTTCAGTAACCTAACCATCCATTTAGCAAACAACTTCATCATGCATGTAGTGCACTTCCTTTATGTCCCTTAAAAGATTTATGTATATCTTCGTATCCAAACAATTGTTTTTCTTCATTTGTTGTTTGTCCATGCTGTGTTTTTTTTCCTCTCTCCACAAAACTTTCCCAAAACCCCCATCCCCATCCAATTTTCAAACCCTAACCCTCTTCCCCTGGGCTGTGTGGTTTTCATTGACGTGTGACTAAATGACAACAATAATTCCACGCACTTGCTGGGGAGGATAGGGTCAAAGCAACAGAAAATGCATTTCAAGGCTGGTGAAGGAATCCAAGGATATATTCTTAATCTTATTCTGCTTGACACACACCCATGAGTATTTGCAAATCAAATCAGAATTTCATGTACGCCATCAAGTGGATTGATCATCAACAACATCCTCCTCCTAGACGTCAGGAATGCTTAAGCTTCTGTGTCCTTCACCTTCAGTACTATCTCTTGTAGTACCAATACTCCACGCAACTAGTAGTTATATTTTGAATACTTTAGCATTACTTAGGCTACAATTTATGGCACTGTTCTTGTGTACTGTACTATCTATCGTACTGTTCTAATGCTCCGCTCAGGCCACTCAATGTTTCATTTCCTTTTTTTTCATATGCTGCTACTGCCAGTGTGTACCACTACTACTACCACCACAACAATGACATTTCATCCCTCCAGGATGCCATAGCCAACCTTAATCGCCATTTGCCATGCAGCCAGTCCTGTGCCCAGCCCTATTCTCAAACACGAATCACAGGTAGGATAAGCATTGTGGGGGAGGACGAATAATTGAGTAGGAGGAGAGGAGAGACTGACGGTAGTACAAGTAAAGTAGTAGGCCAATTGAATTCACTAACTCTGTCAGTGGCACTTTTGTACAAATGTGGGCGATTATACAATTTGAACCAACCAGCCAGTTTCAGGAAAACAAACGTACAGTTAACCCCCCGCCTCCCCCACAAAACAATTAAAAAAACACGTATGCTATGTTTAAGTAGAAATAAACAATTATTGGAGCCCTAACAAAAATAAACTATCCCACAAGAAGACCCGACTCACCCCCTCCCTAACCCCAACCAATGTCCATGAATCAAATCAGTCCCCAAACGTCCAAAATCCCTAACGCCCAATTCCCACCCCCCAAAAGTCTTTAAAAAAGGGGCAAGGGACAGTCTCTCCTCTACTTCTGCCGGGAGTGTCCTTTGACCAGGTGGTCACGCAGCTCTTGTCGGAGGTCATTGAGCAGGGCTTTCTGCCTCGCCACCTCCTGCTCAAGGTGGGACACTCTCAGGATCAAGCGGTGCACACGACCCTTGCACTTGCAGGTACTGTGGGGGCAGCTGTTGTTTTTGCTGCTCGACGGTGGCGGGTGGCTGCTGGATCGCGGCTCCGTACCGCTGGAGGTTTGCGCTGACCATATGACCCAGGGGCAGCGGAGGAGGATGCAGCTGTCGTGGATGTTGGTGACTGCGACTGCATGTCCTCCTCCTCCTGGGTCACCAGCTGCCGATATTTGGTGACAACTGCCTCCAGATTCCGTTGCCGGGCCCGTCTAGCCAACTACTTCGTAGTTAGTTTAGAAGGAGTATCTATATGAAGAAAGAAAAACATACTGTAACCAATGCTCTTTAAGATTAACACAAATTAATTCAGCAGAAAGTTGTGTCACAGTAGCACTAGCAACTTGCAAGCACAGTACATGACATTTGTGGCATGTATCTATCTAACCTCCGACTTCGTCGGCCTCTGCTCTAACATTAGTGGGAGTTTCAGGAATTCTACTAGCACTATATGGACTCACTATATTAGACTCAGACAGTACACCAGTCTTCTTCTTCTCTCTTGTTTAGCAAAATTGGTACGTAAACTTGTGGAAGCCGGCATAATGCCAGCGCAGTCAACTTGAACCCGAGAAAAACAGACGCAAGCCATGATGACACAGACTTGTGTTACTGTTACCAGTTCAGTACATGCAGGTGGTGAAGCTCTTACTTTTCTATTACGGGTGGCACTGTCCATACTCTGTTACAAGGGCTACTGCTCAATTAATTTAACTTTCACTCTGGCCTGCCCCTGACTACTAAAAAAGGAAAATGAAGAAGATAATATGATCATCTATCCCTTCACAGGATATTTGCTTACATATGGGATGACTTTAGGTCCTTTGTTTTTGATTGACTGAACACCGATAGGCCACACATCAATGTCAATGACAGAGTTGTAAAAAAATATTAACAGAGGTAGGGAGTGGTCCCCGTAATCGCCGGATATATGCTGTGCTTGCAAACTACTGTTACTAGTCATGGAAGTGTTCTGAAAAATTACAACTTCTTTCCTCGGCTTTGCACTCTGGCACGGAGGTGCGGTCTTACATGCTCTTCAAAGTAACATCTACATCCAGTGACCGTCTACTCTGTCTACATACACCTATGCTATCTATGAGGAAGATACCATCCCGGCATCCATCCATTCAAAGTAAATGTCAATCACTCTTCATAATGTTTCAACTGGACAAACCTTACTTTTTCTCACCGAAAAACAACCTTTTATTTTATTTTGTAAACCACCAGCCATACATCCTTGCTTGACTTGCATTTGAATTCGAACCAAAGAATATATTGCGCACACATACAGTTTCTGTTTCACCCACCCAGGCAGTCCTGTTTTCTTTCTCCTTCCAGCCATCCTTGCTTCAGCCTTCAACCGGCCATGCATCAGATTCCCAGCCACCTCGGGCAGCATTCAAAAACACGTAACATTCTTTGCCAGTCATTAATTTTAACTCGCTCGTCCTTCCTTACACCCTTCTTTCCCTTTTCGTTCATCCCATCCATCAAGTTCATCTCTGATCTGACTTGGCTTCTCGATAAAACTTTTACAGCTGAGTTGAAGTCACATTTAGAGGAGGCCATTGGTTACTGGTCAACTCCCGCCGCTAATGCTATTGCTAATGAGAAGTCAAGGGTGACTGTCTTCTACCTGGTTGACAAAAGCTTAGTTCTAAATGTGTAAGTCTTCTTAACAGTAAAGTGTACTTGTACTGTACAACATATACACCCCTGCACAGAGCCCACTCTGCAATCTCAATAAGTAAGGAATATAATAGCTTACCACTGCCCGCCACTACCGTGGCATCCCCCACAGCAGTTCCTGCTGGCTGTGGCACCACATCCGCCCCTGGAGTGCCCATCTCCGCGCTGGCCCTGGCACTGGTGGATGGCTGGGCCGATGGTGTTACGCCTAAAAAATACATTTAATTTTTTTAGATTCCATATACACCACTCCCTATTTTGTCTAGGAATAAAAAAATCTTACTAGTACTACATAAACAAATGTAATAACTTGTGACTCTCTAGTCTAAACTAAAAATGTCCCTTTCTTCAGGGAAGGGTGTTTTTTATTCATGCTTAGCCATAACATGTGATGCTACACTTTTTGGTACAACTGATGAATGCTTGCTTTTTAACACACACCATTTTTCTCCTAACAGACAGAAGCTTCCCTTCTACGAACAAGATCAAGATCATGAATGTTAGTCGGAGTCGTCAACGATTCATCCCCACCAAGACTTTAAGTTCAAACCAGATGAGGGCTCTCCCACAATTAATGTGTGAAATCAGCCACTTCTCAGTTTTCAAGCGTTCACCGTTTATCTTACATGAACTTATGAAGTTGATTTTAATAAATGTTTTTATATAATGCACAATTGAAATTTAATATACAGAGTACACACAAAGCTAGTTGCTTTACTTTTAATAAAGCTTTAAAACTTAACATAGACTCTGAGGTTTTTGGTCATGAGTGAGTGAGCTAAAGGATTTGCTATTTGCAAGCATGAGTCCGTGACTCTGAGAGGTCGGGACTCTGACTCCGTAGTCTTATGTTCTTGGTTGTATAATCATTGGGGCTCATCGCTGCATTCGGGAGCTAAATAATAACTCTGACACACTAGCAAGTCAGTAAGGAGATTGGGGGTTCAACTTCTGTTATGAATGAGGTATGTGGAAAGTCTAACTGCGCCTATTATCACCAATGCCCTATTTCTTGTCCATAGTTCTGTATGTGCAGAATAGTCCCTGCAACAGTAGTAGTATGTCCTCCTATCCAATCAAAAAGTAAACTAGTATCTTATTCTTGGTGGCCATTGACATTTTATTGTTGGGAATTGTCAAAGCATAAACATTAAGAAGACTTCAATAGACATTATGGACAAGCCAGAGGACTGCACTCAGTGCCTAGAGCTATTGCTGAATTGAAGTTTTGTTTAACACCTATTGCCAACTGTGCAAGCCTAGCTAGCTACACAGACAGACTTATAATAATCTAGTAGTAGCACAGTGAATCATAGTAGAGGCAGGATAAGAATTTAGATACAGTCTACAAGAAGATCAAAGACGATTTAGGAAAAAATTGAATTATGAGGAACGTTTGGAATAAATAGGTGCTGTAAAATATAGGGAAGTAAAATTAATAATATTAACAGGAAACCTTACTGGGGCCAGCAGAGGAGCCCTCACCGGACCTATCCTGGCCTTCCTGTTGTTCCTGCTCCACCGGCGCTGCTACCTCCTCCTCTGTCCTCTTGCCCCTGGGGGGAGCTGATGTACAACATGCAAGAAAAACACAAACATGGATGATTGTTGTCAACCAAATCAAACATTTAAAAAAAACAAGAACAAATTATTTTGGGGAAATAGATAACAATTGCACTACATTTATTGACCTATCTGATGTGGTCTACTAGGATTAGTATTGCTGGATTCGCGGACCGTCTAGTTGGAAAGCTATGTAACTCACTAAACCAACTACAAAAAGGTTCTACTAGGACTGGCAGGCAGCACTCCGCAGCACGCGAAGTGACAGACACAGTCTGTCATGATTGCGGACCACTAAAAAGTTTCCTGCTAAATAGTAAAAAACCAGTCATAATATACTCAACCTATCAATCCACCACCACTATCTCTTCTTAGTGGCAGGAGTACAAAGGAAGGACTGGACTTGAGTCTCTAGTGTCTAGCATTATGCAGTTCTATAAAGTATACTCATACATAATCCCTCAGGCCAAATGAGCACAAACTTGAAAACAAGTAAGCATAGTAGACCGCCAGTGAGCAGGCGAGCACTTGCAATCACAGAAGCTTTTGAAACATAATTTACCTGCAATGTAATCTCTAGTGTCTAGCATTACGCACTTCTGTAGAGTATACATAATCACCCAGGGCAAATGAGCACAAAATTGAAAACAAGTAAGCATAGTAGCACCACCAGTGAGCAGGCGAGCACCTGCAATCACAGAAGCTTTTGAAACATAATTTACCTGCAATGTAATCGGCAGCATTCTTGCTCTTCGGAAAAAACTAATATTTGCAATATCATAATAACACAGAGCAGGAGAAAACAAAGTAGTGATTAAATAGCTACTACTACTCACCAACCCCAGGGATCTCCACGGCAAGCAGGTCGAGCAGGTCGTGTTCCCAGTCCAGGATGTCGGACCACCGGTGCGTCGCCTGGTTGTAGGTGCGCCGGACCCCAGACTCCCGATACATGGCCCGGCACACCTTCCTCCATAGCTGGCGACGCTCCCGGAGCCCATACCCGGTACCGGGCCTGCCGCCTGCCGCGACGGTCTTAGGGAGGTGGCGCTGGACAAAGAAAACCAGTGCGGCCACCTCCACCGCACTAAAGATCTCCCGGGCAGTTACTTCCTCCCCCCTTAAGCACCCGCAAGGGAGCCGGCTACGGGGTGCGGGACCCTTCCCCTTAGACATTCCGGCTCCCTTTGCCATGGTCCTGGGTGAAACAAGAAAAGAATAGGGGAAAAAAAGTAAATAAAAGAAAAGAGAGAGCTAAACAAAAAAAGTAGTTATTAAAGTAACAAAAAGTTTAAAAAAACACAAAATATAGATGTAGAAAAATAGAGGGATAGATAATGAGTAAAAACAATCAAAAAAAAGTTCAAACAAAGGATTGCAAAGATTAAAGCAGGATAGAAAAAGCATGCCCAGAACCATAGCAATGAATGAAAAACAAGATGGCCGCGCCCATTGCGACCACGTGGGTAAGTTTGCGTGATATTTTCCCCGCGAGCATGCAAAAACGGATACAATCACGTAATTGCGCCCCACGTAGGAAATGCCCAACGTGAGCATGCAACTAGCACCCGGAAACGGAAATACGCAACGCGAACACTGAAAACAAGATGGCCGCGCCCATGTACGACTGCATGGGTAACTTCGCGGTAGCTGCGCTGATAAAAAAACCCGTGAACACGCAAAAATAAAAAATCCGAAACTTCGCACAGATTTGCAAATTTTGGGGACTGCGAGTACGTATTCGCACGAATTCTTCGCATACTGCGAATTCGCAAATTTCGCCCATACTTAGGGGTGACCTATTCTCAGATAAGATACTAGGCATGTTGCAGAACCTCGTAGGTGACTATGGGATTCCGGCGGACTCTTTCCTCTTGTATGTATCACTCACCCAACACTTATATAAGGTCTAGGGTATATCACATGATGAGCCTGAAATATCAGGGACCCTCCAAATTATCACCAGTAGCGGTCGTTGGTGGGAGTGCTGCTGGGTGGTGACGTGGGTGGGGGAGGGGCAAGGTGGTGCGTAGTAAACTGCAGAATACGGCCAAATGCAGGTAAGTGAACATATAAATAAATAAAACAAATTTTGTTGCGCGCACTGCATCGCCAAATTCGATGCAGTGCGTGTGACGAAATTCATTTTATTTATTTATATGCTTACTTACCTGCATTTGGCCATATGCCGTAGTTTTCAAGCCCCCCACCCTGCCCCTCCCCTGCCCGACGTCACAGCCTGGTAGCACTCCCACCACCGACCGCTACTGATGGTCACACACTTGGCTGGCCACCATGATATTACGTTGCTATGTGATTCACTACGTAGGGACCTGTATGTCTCTCTCACTGCACTCTGCGCATATTGAGACAGGGAACTCTGCACAACACTCTCCGACAAGCAGTGGGCACAATGTTTGGAGGCACCAAAATGCGTCTCTATGAATGCCAGCCTGAAGTACACACAATTTAATTTTCTACACCACACATATCTCACACCCCACAGACTTGCACGGATGTATCCAGGCATCGCAGATTGTTGCCCGGGCTGTCATAACCCTGATGCTACCTTTACCCACAATGTGTGTTCATGCACACACTTGGCATCTTATTGGTCGACTATAGCAGAGGTCTTAACGGAGGCAGTGGGTGGAGCTGTACCAACGGATGCCCTGCACTTCTTGCTGGGGATCACCTCTCGAGTGTCAGTGCGGAAGGCCCTCAAAAAGTTCCTTGTCCTGGCACTGGTGGCTGCCAAACATAGGATAGCCATGAGCTGGAAATCATTGACTCTACCTCCTATCGTACTGTGGCTTACGGACCTACGACCAGTGGCAGCTATTCCGCAATGGCAGAGGAGTGTTGCTCCACTGCCTGGCTCAGAGCCAGCAAATGTAAAATAAAACAATGTTCTTGCAGCTTTTTATTTTATATTTTCCGGCTCTTAGCCAGCAGTGTAGGGAGGGGTGGGTCCGAGGCATGGAAAGGGGGAGAAGAAATGCTAGTGCACTCCACTCCCTGAGTGCTCATGTGTGTTTGGCCGACCGTCTCAGGCCGACCAAAACACACATACACACTTAGGTTTTCTCCAACCCAGCTGCATAGAGCAGCCAGATTGGAGAAACCCCACAGACTCCCTGGTCTGGGCACAGCATCTCTCCCGCCTGCTCAGACCAATCCCCGTGCTGCACTTCAGTGCAGGGATTGGACAGGGAATCTGTCCCATGGGCTGCTCGGACCAGGCAGGAATAGGAGAGGCGGCGCGACGTGATGCGACTTTGGAGGTGGCCGTCAGCAAAAGGTAGGTTTTTTCAAATATTGTATTTTTTACCCGCCCTGTGCAATGCCTCCCGCGCGCGCCCCCACCTGCCCCAAAACCTTTTGTTTATCATGCCGTGCTGCCTACGGCAAGGTGTTGTGACAGATATGGAGATGCTGAGGAGCTTCGTAGCAGGGCTAACAAACACATCTCACCCTCCAGATTGGAAAACATACTGAACAGTAATTGAGGTTAGACTGCAGGTTGCCAGTCCCTGAATAGTAGTAATCACAGGAACTAGAGTGCATGGGAGGCTCACACAGGATTCCCTGCTCACACCAGTAAGACGAATATCCCCCTCTTGCCCTGGCGTCCTCCAGCCCACCTTTGCTGATGCTGGCCATTGTTGACGTTGTCATATTCACCCACCTCATCTACCTTCCAACATATAAATATTGTTGTAATGTAACTTTTTATAGGGGACACACGGTTACATTCTCATTGTGATATGTGTTTTCATTATTTCCTTCTGGGTTTTGTATCGGGACTCTGATACTGACAACGCCTTGCTCACTTGTCTTGCTGCAGCCGCATAGTTGGGGTGGCGCCAAATCCGATGAGCATGTTGTACAATGTGATGATATCGGTACAGAAGCTATAGAGAGAAAGAAATATGGAAAAGAAATACAGTGTGTGTGCAACTTCCAGGCACTTCCTCCCCCTCAAAATAAACACCATGTAACCTTCCACAAGTTGGCACAGTGGCTCAGCGACATAACCGCTTGTAGTAAACATTTTGCAGCATCTGCAAATCACAGTTTAAAATTCACTTCCTGCACAAACTACCTATCCCTCTCTATCTTATTTTCTGTCTCTTCTGTGCAGCTCTCGCCCCTATTCACCATGCTACATAATTCCATTACAGAAATATACCCCACTCCACAAAATTCTACCCCACACAATTCCTCAACTACCAACTTCAATACAACCACATAATTCCACTCCACACCACATATCCCCACCACACTCCAAACCAAAACACATAGGTAAAAGAAATTGTCATTTACAATGTCGATAGTTCAAACTCTCGCAAATGCGAGACCTATTGCATTCAAAATGCTTGTTTGTCCTGCTAACCCCTCAGTGTCCAGCAGAGCGAGGGGAGGGGGGTAACTCCTATATCTTTAGACATCAAGTGTAAAATGGCCCAAGTTGATACTGGAACCTTGTATTTGTCAGAAGTAACTTAATTTTTTTAAAGGCATACATAATTTATTGCTTAACTTTTACAACTTAAATTACCAGGCAAAGGTAACGGGGTAATTACTAGCCTTTAAGACCTTTTTGAATGCCTATACTGATAAACATCACCAACCGTATTTGGTAGTTTTAATGGGGGATTTTAACATACATCCCTGTTCTAACTACTGTCATTCTAACACTATGGATGATATGTGCCAGTATGATAATGTTAGACCTGACCCCTTTGACAGGTTTACCCCCCAACTTTTTGCCTTTTGCCTTTGATTTTTCTGACCCTGTTGTAGTTGGCTATAGGATTCTAGGCACTCTACTACTGCTGCTCCATACTTAAGTGCATATGCTCTATGTATAAATTGTGACAATGATTGGTCATCCATGATCGGCATATTTGATTTACTGGTAAGTCTCTAGGAAAGTGCATGGTATGTGCCAGCGCCTGTAAATCAGATGCTACTAGTGGGCTTACAGCACTGGTTGTGCCACCCACATAAGTAGCCCTGTAAAAGTGTCTCAGAACTACCACTGTAGTGTCTGCTTCATTTTTAAACTGTCATGTTACCCTGGCAAGTACATCCACTTGCCAGGCCCAAACCTTCCCTTTTCTCAAATGTAAGGCACCCCTATAGTCGGCCCAAGATACACCTATGGGCAGGGTGAAGTGTATGTGAAAGGTAGGATATGTACTTGTGTGTGTGACATGTTCCGACAGTGAAATACTGTGTATTTTATTTTTCACTATTGAAAGGCTATCTGTCCCATAGGCTTATCATTGGGGTCGCACTGTAAAGGTTCGACATGTGTAACTTTCAATAGGGGCAAGATTTAACAATTAAGTTTAGGCTCTCCGAACTCAGAATTTATTAACACACATTTTTATGAGGGTGTTTTTTAAATTCTGCGTTTGAAAATGCCACTTTTAGAAACGGGACTCTTTTTACTTTACTATCCTGTGCGTCTCTGGCTGTTTGTGTATTCAGCGTCTGGTATTTGAATGACAGGAGCTGGGATATACATTCACTCCCGACAGTCACTGGGGGGTTGAGGTGTGTCCTGCCTTTCCTGGGTGACTCATTGCTGGCCTAAATAGAACTTGTCTGCATTTAGAGTGGTGGGAGGAGTTTTGCTTGTACCTAAATAGGCTGTTTCTCCTTTTCACAATGCTGTCTCCGCCCCCTGTTATCATGCTGCACCAGGGGGACAGGACTGAGTTGGACTGAGTTCAGATACCTTTGCCACAAAGAGAACAATGACAACATGGGGTATGAGTATTTCACCTAAAACCCTAGAAGTTTAGATTACTTCAAGGAACAAGAGGATCCTGCCAAGAATAAGAGTGGAAGGACTGTGTGAGGAGTGCTGCCTTTTCTGTGTGAGGGGTGGGTTGGCCCGTAGTTGCTACTTCTGTCTGTGTTAGAGGAAAAGGACTGACTCTTTTTGCCTTGCTATGGTATCCTGCTTTTGAAGACAAATCTCCAAGGGCTTGTCTGTGCTGGCCTACTATTGGAACTCTCAGGGAGATAAAATATCTCAGGACAGATCCTTGCTGGATCTAAAAGGACCCTCCCTGGAAGGAGAGCCAAAAGACATTGTGAGGAGTGTTGCCCCTGATGGTGGTGGGGTCGGACGGCCTGCAGTTACTGCTCCTTGGAGGAGCAGGCGAAAGACTGGACTGTTCTTCCCCCCCTTATGAGGAAAAGTGCATGCTGAGTGCTCAATGGCAGCTTCTTTAAAACATGTGAGGAGCACTCAAATTGTGCCCAGGAAGTGAAGAGCACTCTGTGGTTTACACACCCAGCAGTGGGGGAAGCGCTGCTGGTATAGCCCAGGCTCTCCCCAGCACGGAGTGGTCCTGTGACATGGGCTGCGGGAAGCATCACCGGAAGAGCCCAGCAGCCCAGTTTCCCATTCAAATATGGCCCCCTCCTTTCTAAAGGGGGACTGCAACATTCAGCAGCCCGGGAAACGGCTGGAGCCGCGTTCCTCTAGGGGTAATATTTTGGGACGTCAGAAACCCCCTCACCTCCTTCAGTCACCAGGATCTCCATGTGAAGTCACCAGAAGGAAGTTCACTGAGGCACGGTGTCATTCGTGGCTGCCCTGCAAGCCAACACTGCTGAGGGAGAAGCTGACGAGCCCCGCTGATGTTCCGTTGTGAGCAAGGTGGGGAAAGGTGTCCTGCTGGCAGGAAAGTGAGACCAAGAGCCCGAGGTGATGGAGGGTAGCTTCGCTGGCATCCGGCTGGGAGTGGTAAAGGATGCCCGCCAGCAGCAAGGTGTAACCGGAGCCCTCTGAGGAATCTGGTCAAGCAAAGTCCCTGGGTGGGGCTGCTGTCCTCACTCTCACTTTGCCCCAGTCACACTAGCAGCCACGCAGAGGCTGAATCAGGAAAGAAGGACCCAGCAGGCATCCCCAGTTGCCTACCTGTGGTGGGGGACTTAAGACCCAGACCGCTCTCGCAGCTAGGGCGCCCGATCACGGGCAGCTGCTTCCTTCCGCACATACCTTTGTGGGATTTGCTTTGCTCCTGTGGCCTTTAAGGAGCAAGCCCAGGAGGAGCCACCACCGCATTTGGTCCCGGCGGCTGTGCCACAGGCCTGTGGGCTGCTGTATCTCCCTGTTTGGGGCATTTTGGTCAGATGACCTCATGGTGTTTCAGCGGCCTACAATTTCTGAATTGTTTTAATCCTGAGGTCATGACAACTTATGTCATATGTCATGTCTAAGTGCTTCCAGGTGATTTGCTGTTGGGGTGACCAGATGTAACATTGTATATTGGGGGAGCATGAGTGGCACAGTTAGGGTGTTGGTTTGGGATGGTGTGCATTACATGTGCCACTCATAACTGTTTACTTCAGTGCACTATACATTTTACTTATGACATGGGCATATTTATGTCTTTATGTCATTGCCCTACCTGTGATATGATGACAATTGCCTGGATGGAAAAGTGATTTATGTAAGTGTGGTCTACAGTGTTTGGTGAATAATACAAAGGATATTTTTATATAACCTTGTGTGGAGTCTCTTTTTGTGAGGTGCCTAGTGTGTCACTGATGTGTGTGTGAATGTGTGTGTGTTGTACAAAAGCTTTACACATTGCTTCTGGGATAAGCCTGACTACTCTGCCAAACAACCACAGGGTGAACAGGGGTTTTCTTGGGTGTGGAACTCCCATATCCCGAATAGACAGGTGGGTTCTGCCTAGCTTAGTTGCACACTCTAACCAACCAGAAACCCAATTTCTAACAGATAATCTTCAACGTATGGAGAATTCCAGGCCAAGGGACTTTCATAGAAAGATTTTGGCTAATCATAATTTGATGTTTTCTAATTCGATTGTCAAGGGTATGGGAGATTTGGGAGTTACCCCCACATTTATAGATAGAGGCTCTGCAACAATTATAGACTATATTCATATCTCTATGTATCTAGCTAACTATGTTAAATTCTTTGGAATTATTGAGAATCATAGGGACCATAATTCTATATATCTCACCATAAAGTGGGGACAAGAGGTGGAAGGAGGGCCCAGTGAACCAGTTTTCAAAATCAATTGGGCAAGGCCAGTTCTCCAACTCTGCAGCCACAGAGAACAGCATAACCCCCTCTCAGGACAACCTAGCCAACTCTTTTCATGATAAGATTGCCACTATCTACAAAACCTTCAAACTCTAGCCCAAGCCTACAGCCTTCCTCAACGAACACACCCTCACCGCTACAAGCACGGACCACCAACTGACCACATGGAATCTGCTCGCCCCTCTGGACACCACCGCCATCATAAACTACTTACATTCAGGAGCTCCCACAGACCCTTGCCCACAACATATCTTCAACCTTGGAAGCCACAGGATCAGCCAGAAACTCACCACCCTGCTCAATACAGCAATAACTACTGCCAAGTTCCCCAAAGCTTGGACATACGCCGAGGTCAAAGGACTACTCAAGAAGCCATCATCTGAGCCTAGTGAACGCAAGTATTTCGCCCATCTCCTTGCTCCGTTTTCTGGCTAACGTCCTGGAGAAGGCTATCAGCAAACAACTCACTAAAGATCTGGAGCTGAACCTTCTTCTCGACACCTCCTAGTCCGAATTCTTCAGCAATCACAGCACAGAGACCACACTGATGTCAACCACTGACAACATCTGAGCCCTCCTCAACCAAGGAGAGGTGGAGGCCTTAATCCTCCTTGACCTCTCAGGGACATTCAACACCATATTCCACTACATGCTGATTGGAAGGTTGCACAACATGGGCATCCAAGGGGACGCACTAAGATATAACACCTCCTTCCTCACGGGAAGGACACACACAGTCCACCTACCACCTTTCATCTCCAAATGCAAGGTGTTCCCCATGGCTCATCCCTCAGCCCCACCCTCATCAACACCTACATGACACTCTTGGACAACTTCGTCAGAACCCACGGACTCAATATCACATCAGTTATCATTTTGCCATAGAAATGTTATATATATATATATTCACTGAAAAAACCATAGGTTTCACACCAGTTATAGTTAGGAATTAGCATTTAAAAAACCTATTAAATTCACTGAAAAAACCATAGGTTTCACACCAGTTATAGTTAGGTGGAAATTTTACTCGCATAAAACCATTGAAAATCCCCCGTTATAGTTAGTTGGACTCACTATAACTTGCGCGTGCAATGCACTGCTGATGACGTCACATATTACATCACTCATGACATGTTCAGTGACATCACTCATGACATCACTGATGACATCTCAAATGATATCACTGATGACATCATCCAGTGAATGTGTATATTTCTGAAAAATAAATATTTTTTATATATGTATATCTAAAGGTTGATGGAAGAATAAATGGGTAAATAAATGTCTTTATGGATTTTGTTTGTGTAAAATTGATTGGTTAACTTACTTATTAAATGTATCTTAGTGAATACATATATTAGCGAGTAATGTTTAAATATTTAAATATCTGTATCTGTGTCTCACTTTGTGTATAAGTGGCAGCATGGGTTGTGAGTAGCTACATGAGTGTGTATATGGGTTATTAGTTGTTTTTTTTAGTATCAGTATCAGTGTCTGTATGGTTCGGTGGGGGATATTACTTATATATATATATATATATATATATATATATATATATATATATATATATATAACATTTCTATGGCAAAATGAAACCCCTTATTTTGTTCCTTTTCAAATTAAATGTATTAAGTGTTACCACTTTATTCCAATCAAGATGCCTTCAGGTGTGCCATACTTTTGTCATAAGTAAGACGGTTAGCGTTCTAGTTGTTCTTTAGAACACTCTGGGACATTCTGTCATTGGGCTATAGTTGTGCTACATCTAGCTGATATTTGGGCTACATTTGGGCTCTTTTGTCTCTGGTGGCCATCTTGGGAGACTGCATATCAGAATTTTTTTAATGAAATATAAGAGGATTTGAGAAGTCACTCAAAATGTGCCCTAATTTTTCTTTCTTCAGCACTAATCATAATTTCTATGGCAAATGAACCCCCTCATTTTGTTCCTTTGCAAATTAAATGTTTTAAGTGTTAACACTTTATTCCAATCAAGATGACTTCAGGTGTGCCATACTTTTGTCATAAGTAAGACTGTTAGCGCTATAGTTGTTCTTTAGAACACTCTGGGACATTCTGTCATTGGGCTACATCTGGCTGATATTTGGGCTACATTGGTTTTTTTTGTCTCTGGTGGCCATCTTTGGGCTACATTGGGCTACATTGGGCTACATTGGGCTACATTTGGGCTCTAACCTATATATAGCCCAATGTAGCCCAATATATATTTTTTCAAAGTTAATTTTCGTAAAAACCACTGGAGCATATATCTTGAGACATAGCAAAGGCACATCGGGGTACCAGTCCCTACAATTTTGCCAAGTTTGATGGAAATCCATTCAGCCGTTCGGGCTAAAAAAAACGCCCTATAGAAATTAACATAGTGAAAACACGTTTTGGGACCCCCTTTTATCTCGGCCCCCGCTTGACGGATCCCCCCCCGAAACTTTCAGGGAAGGAGCGGATCGCAGCGAGGCAAAGTTAAGGAAAATTACAGGCAGATCCCTCATTCGGCGCCAAAGTTATTCCCAATAGAATGTTGCGGATTTCCTATGGAAAACGATCCTAACTATAACTACCTACTGGCGACCGCCAGTAGGTAATATATATAGGCAGAACTTACCAGCCAAGTGCATCTCAACTGTGGAGGCTTTGGGCGCTGACGACGGCAAACATCGGCCAGAAATGCATCCGCCACTTCTTTTCAATAAACGGCCTCCAACTGTTCCCCTTGGGTCTCTGCTCTTCTTTGTCGGGGAGGAGTTCTTGTGGCATTCAGTTGTGCGGTAGCCAGAAACGCACTTCAGAGATCCCTGCTTCGTTTGGGCAAAGACTTCACTGGCACGGACTGCGCAAGCTTTCCCTTATTTTTTCAAAGGTATTTGATTGGTCTACGTCCGCCTTGGAGCTGGGGGAGAATAGTTGGCGGTAGCGAGGCCATCCAAACCCCGCGCTGGGCTGCCTGCACTGTCAGTGTAGCCCCCGCCTCATGGACCCCCGCAGCATCTGAGGCTGAGGCAGTACAGGGGAGCTGAGGAGGACGTCACATTGAACTGCTAAGCTGGAGAATCTAAAAACATCTAATTTTGTTTTTTGTTTCGTTTTGGGCACACTTTTGCTGACGATTCTGCCATATGCACATTGGGATGTGCTATAACTTCTTCCCCCAAGCAACACCATCCCGAGGTCCTACCACATGGGATTCTGGGACATGTAGTCTCCCTTCATGCACGGGACGCTACACAGGTGTGCTGGAACTACAGAGGGCGGTGCGGACTCACAACAGCGAGTTCTTAAGAGGCAGAACTTACCAGCCAAGTGCATCTCAACTGTGGAGGCTCTGGGCGCTGACGACGGCAAGCATCGGCCGGGGAGGAGTTCTTGTGGCATATATATATATATATATTAATAAAGAACTGAATTTTTGACAGACGACACCCAAATATATGAGGGGGATTGATCCTGAACCCTGCACCGAATGTTCCACTGCCAATGTACTAAAATTAGACATCTGGCTAATCGACTTGGAGAGATTGCTTCCTCCTTTCACTCACCCATGAAATTGATTAATCGTGGGGAGATTTATTCAAATAACTTGTTAGCCTGAAGAAGGTGGGACACTATCATATACCACCGAAACGCGTCGCTTCTGTGTCTATGAACAATCTGAAAAACGACTTCTGGTCCCAAAATAGGTGGACTTACTAGAAAACTTGCAACAACATCTTGTGCAGAATACAAACAACAACGTGTACAATATATATTATGCTAAAGTACCCATATGACATTGTTTTCTAAGTGTGTATCCACGTGGGCCAGGGTGTTTCTCTGAGTTCTAGTAATTAGTTTGCATACATACACATTTTTTCTCCCTTTTTTATGCAATTTGTTGCTTTTTGATAAAAAGCCTTTGAATGTTTATTTATGTTTATTTATGTTTGTGTAATGAGATCTCTTAAGAGACATGTTTTTAACAAATAGATCATAGTTTTTTAACAGTCACACATGAAGATTTATGACTTTTCTACATTATATTCTTGGGTTCTAATTGGTGCTATTAGAGTGTGGTAAGATTGAGAAAGGTATATGTGTGATGAGTGCATAAAAAGAGAGCCCAGAGGGACCTTTTGTTTTTAGTATCCACTTTCAATTAAGCCAATGATGTCTTAGTGTATTATGACGGTACAAAAGGGGGTGGTTATGAAGCATGTTCTGTCACTTAAAATTCCTCCCATTTAAACAAATGGCTGTATTTTTCTGTTATAAATATGACACGTTGTCTACAGGCCACAGCGAGCAAGATGCCTGGAATTTGTAACTGTAACACTTGAAAATGGGACTCAATTTAAGTGGTAAGTTCTATGGAATCCATATAAACATAAAGTAAACTCTCAAAGTTTACACACAGCAGGCATCTTACTCCCAGTGGCTGGTAGACACGGTGCCATATTTGTAATTGAAAAATATAGCCCTTATTTCAAGTGGAAGAAATTTAAAGTGCAGGAAAATGTTCTATAATATGAACTTTTTTGCAGAACGTTTTCTGTACTTAAAATTACTCCCATTTAAAAAAAATGGTTATATGTTTGTAATGAACATGTATTGGTGCCACATATGACAAAGGGTATGCCTGTGCCAAAAGTACATATGACATAGGCTCTCAGTCACCTATACAAATTTATCCCATTCATGCTCACACATGTTCATATATCCCCAAATACCACACTCTCACTGGCACACATGGCAGTCCTGTCATAGAGCCCCTAGCCAAAGTATTTTGTTCCAACCAAAGTATCTGGTTCTAGGGACATTATGCTTAAAGTCAATGGAGTTGGACGTGAGGGTGTCTGGTAACAAAGCTCGAGTTGTTTAGCCTTCAGTAGCTTACAATGATTTTCACTGATAAGATGTGGCTCTCACTACAGAAAACTCTACTGACCCCTGCTACAGGCCATACATAATGTCACAACCATACTCTTTCTCAAACTCCACATATGAGCCCACATCACCCCTCACCTCACAAAACCCCACCGGCTACCAGTTCAGAAGAGATGTCAATTGAAGCTGCTGGCCCACGCATACAAGGTCCTACACAACCAAGGACCCACGTACATCAAACACCGCCTGATCTTCCACCCTCCAGCCATATCTGTATGCTTTACATCCCTCTCGCTCGCCCACACTCCCTGCATCAACCAAAGCAGGAGCGGAGGACGCTCCTTCTCCTACCTTGCAGCAAAGACATGGAAGAGAACTTCCCCTGCAGCTTCTGACCTCCGCTGCTCCTTTGGAATACTGGAGGGTACTCAAGATATGTCTATTTTACTGAGTCCCTGGGACCCTGCAAAGTCCTGGATACCCACTAGCGTGAGAAGCAGCGCTATACAAATCTACTGATTGAGTGATTGATTGATTGATTGATTGATTGAAGGCCGCAGACTGAAATGAAATATGGTGGTCAGAGGGAATTTATTATCTAGCTACTCTCTGTAAACATGAAATTGAAATTTGTTTTTAGGCAACATCTCACTCAGAAATAACTTTAAGTGCTTTCAGCTAGGTCTTTAAATACTTTACAGCATATTTAACTCACCCAGTGGCCAAGCATGGGGAAGTCAAGAACAGATGGTTTCCTCACAAATGTTCCTTGGCTTATCAAAACTTGTTGAAAGCTCCAAAGAAAATCACGAGAACCACATCTGAAGTTGTTAGTCGTCGGAACATAAAGTCAGCACTAATTGAACAGGAAAATAAAATTGAAAAAGAAGCCTGGGACCAGCGTTTACAGGCTAGCACGTTCTCATGTAGCACAAGGTTTTGGGAAATAGTCAATTGCCTCTTTTTTGACAGAAATGATAGTGGTGTAAGGGATTGCCACAATGCTCCAGATAGCAGGGTACAACACTTTGGGGGGGTTTATGGCCCAGATTCCAACAATTAGTTATTTATTAACAAGGAGAGTCGTTGAGATAAGTCTAATATAGAAATTCAACCATCGTAGGGACCTGAAGCAATTATATATTTATCTAATAATAAGGCTGAAGGGCCCAGATAGGGTACCTAAATCTGACCCTTCATACTGGGCAAAATTATTAACAAATATTTCTAATGCAGAATGCAAAGTGGGGATTCCGGCATCATGGTCTAGATCTGCTATTGTACTTTAAAAGAGGGCAGAGGGATGACCCACGATGCCATAGGTCCATCTCGCTTTTTGAAGCTGTGATCAAGTTTTTAGATAAACTATTCAGATGGAAGATAATAACATACTGACCTGCAATACGGCTTTAGAGCAGCCTAGGGTACCCTGTACCAGTGTCTTAATCTACAGATGATGATAGGGAAATGTACAGCTGCAAATGGTGGTTCACTCGATAAGGCATTTATGGATCTTACTTCGGCTTTTGACTGAGTTAATAGAAATAAACTATGGCCAATCCTATTTAACATGGGAGTTGACAGAGACACAGGTTTTTACGTAAATTACATAAAGATCTAACAGCCTTGGTAAGATATGATCTTGATGGGAGTTGTACCACACCTTTTAAAGTTCAGCGGGGGAGATACAAGGGTGTATTTTATCTTCACTCCTTTTTACCCTGTATATCAGTGGCCTGAGTCATACATTATGTGCACAATGCAAAGACATTCCACAGGTGGAAACCCATCTCATTCTGGCACTATTGCATGCCAACGATACAGTGGTAATAGCGAGAACTACAGTCGGCTTGCAGCAGCTTCTCAAATCCTTTGTTACTTTTATGAATAGTTAGGATTTAAGTACCAACTAAATAAATCACATAGATTGGTTATGGGACTTAGGGACATTAGACAGAGAAGGTGCATTATTGAGGGGAGTGATATCTCCAGGGTAAAGACCTTTCCTTATATTGGTGTTTTGTTTGATGAAATAGGGTAATGGGCAACATTTATTTTATTTATTTATTTATTTATTTATACCAGTTGTAGAGCGCGCTGCAACCCTGCAGGCATCCTGGTGCTTAAGAAGGTGCAACTAAGAGCAATCAGTATTGAGAGCAAGAGGAGGATGTCTCAATGAGGGTCTGTTGCTGCTATCTCTGGGGGGGACTATACTTTTGGGAAGAGCCAGGTCTTGATTTTTTTGCGGAATAGCAGTAAATCGTTGATTTTCCTGATCTCGATTGGAAGGCTGTTCCAAAGGCGGGCTGCTGCTACGCTAAAAGCTCTGCCACCCTGGGTCGCTTTCCTAATCCTAGGTATTCTGACAAGGTTAGTGGATGAGCAACGGAGGGCCCGTGCGGGCTCGTACCAATGGAACTTGTCTTGGAGTGGCTTAGGGCCCTAACCATGCACCGCTTTGAAGACGGTGCATAGGGACTTGAAGAGGATCCTCTGAGGCACTGGGAGCCAGTGCAGGTCAGCTAACGCTAGGGTTGTAGAGGATCCGCGGGCTCGTGAGAGTGCCAACTTAGCTGCTGCCGCCTGGATACTCTGCAGTCTGGAGATCAGATATCCAGGTGATTCCAGTAATAAGGCATTGCAGTAGTCCAGGCGGCTGAGGATGATACTCCTGACTACAGTTGTTCTTGCCTGTACTGGTAGAAGAGGCAGCAGCTTTCGGAGGCCTCGTATTAAAGTGAAGCAACTGCCCACCAGTTTGTTGACGTTGGTCTCCAGATTTAGATTTTCATTAAAGCTGTCCCCCAGATTCTGCACTGTCTTTACTGGTATCAGCGGTCCATCCGAGGCTAAAGGCTAGAAGTCTGCAGGCAGGCTTCTGGCAATTCTCCCCACTTTGCACTGCATGATCTCTGTTTTTCCGCTGTTGAATTGGAGCGAATTTCCCTTTAGCCATGCCGCCATTTCATGCATGCACGCATGGAAACTCTCTAGTGAATCCGCCTGAGCACCATTAAGGGAAATTATAAGCTCTGTTTCGTCAGCGTAGTTGATCACGCTGATGTCATAAGCCTTAATGATGCCTCTCAGGGGTTGCGTGTATGCATTAAATATGATGGGACTGATGGAAGATCCCTGTGGAACTCCATGTGGAACCTTGACAAATTTAGATTGATATGGAGGGAGTGCCACTGCCTGCCATCTATCTGACAGGTATGAACGCAGCCAGTTGAGCGCCGTTCCCTTCACTCCAAAGGTTTCCAGCCTTGTCAACAGGATGTCATGGCTCACCGTATCGAATGCGGGGGACAGGTCCAGCAGAATTAGAATTGCTGACTCGCCTCTGTCCGCCCTCATTCGCAGGTTGTCCTGTACCCTCACCAATGCTGACTCGGTCCCATGGGCAGGTCTAAACCCAAACTGTTCCTCTTCTAGAATGTTTTTCGTCTCCAAGAAGAGGGACAGGGACCTGCTGACCAAACGTTCCGTGATCTTAATTGGATAGGGCAGGAGCGAAATAGGTCGATAGTTCTTGTGGCAGCTAGGGTCAAGATTTGGTTTCTTCAGCAGAGGTGTGATAACAGCCTTCTTCCATCCAGCCGATACGGTGCCTGTGCTGAGGGATTGACCACATAGCTGGCGGCGTATAGGAAAGAATTCGGACCCGAATTCCTTCACAATTTTGTGGGGTAGCGGATCTGGCGGAGATCCCGAGGAGATGCTGAGGGCTACCTGAACAAACTCTTTCTCAGAGGGAATTTCAAAATTGTCCAGGAAGGCCCTTGGTGGTGTGTACTCGGCCATTTCTTCCTCAACCTTCCTACTTGCCCCTGTGCTCTGATGTGGTGACATGAGTGGAGGAGAGTCCTCAATACTCTCCACTATTTTATTAATTTTGTCCTGGAAGAAGGAGGCCAGACCATCACACAGCTCCCTTGAGGGTATGATGTTACTACTGGTGCAAACAGGGTGCGTCATTTCCCTCACGATTTTAAAGATGTCTCTTGATTTATTGGCGCTTTCCAGTATGATGGCTGCAAAATGTTCTGCTTTGGCCATCACTATTTCCTTTTTGTATTTTATTATTGACAGCCTCCAGTGTAGTCTATTCTGTTCTATGTAATCCCTCCTCCAGTGTCTTTCCGCCTTTTTACAGGCAATCTTAAGATTTCTCAGGCTATCCGTGTACCAAGGCACGGAAGGGGTGCCTCTTTTTCTGATCACTTTCAGCGGGGCAATTAGCTCAAGTTTCGTAGTTACGTGTTCACAGAGCGTGCAGTAGTTCTCTGTGATGTTATTCTCTGGGGTAAAGAGGGCTTCTACTGGAACAGTGGTTCCCCTGTTTTCACCTTTTTTGTTAGCCCTTTCCAGTCACGACTGATGAAAGTCCTGATTTGTTTGGCCCTGGGCCTTGCGTTGTTCAAGGCTTGAACATTGAACATCACTAAATGGTGGTCTGACCATCCCACTGGTAGGATTTCTCCCATGACCATGACATCCTCTTCTGCGAAGATTAGGTCTAAAATATTGCCTTCCCTATGTGTGGGAGTGGTCACCCATTGTTTTAGTTCTAGATTGGCGCAGAACTGCGTGATGTTATGAAAGACCGTGTCTAATTTGCCATTGGTCCATAAGTTAAAATCCCCCAGTACTAGAAGTCTGGTATGTGTGAGTGTCATGTTATTAATAGCGCCAATCAATTCCTGCTGTTGCGAGGCATTGATGGCCCCTGGTGGCCTGTAACACACCATGCCGGTTAGGCAGTGACCTGAGTCATATTTTATTGAGAATCCAAGGAACTCTGCGCAGGATATTTCATCTATGTCCATCATAGTAATGTTCAATTCTTCCCTGAATATAATTCCAGTTCCTCCCCCTCGTCCCCTGAGCCTGGGGTTGTGGAGGACCTTGTATCCCACAGGGCAAGCTGGACCCAGCTCTAACTCCAGCCCAGCCACTGTCCATGTTTCTGTCAGAAACAGGACATCCAGGTTGTTGGACTCAATCAGTAGCTGTGTCTCGGTTGCATGTTTGGGAAGGGATCTAACATTGAGCAGACCACAACTCAGGCTGCCCTCACTCCTTGCATCTTGTGCTGGCTTGAGTGTGTTATCTGTCAAAATATGGCTGTACTGAGCTTCCCTATGTAGTCCCGCACCTCATTTCCTGGTGGTTTAGACCGGTCAGCTCGTGGCAGTGAGCTAATTGGAAGAGGGTTTATATGCGGCAGGCGGGTCAGACAGTTTGGACAAGGGTTTTCATCCGTGGATTTAATGTTAGGTGTGGCTCGTGGGCAGGTTGTATTTCCTTTTAGCGGATCAAGCTCCAGAAGTGTCTCCCTATTGTAGCAGATGACCCGTTTGTCCGGGGAGAATCGAGCAGGGGGGGTGGCCCTGAGCCCGGTCCGAGCGCGGACGGGCGCAGATGGGCTTACCTTTGGCGCGAGGCGCCTTCGGCACGTCCGCTGTGCGTGAGGAAGTGCACCTGTTTTTAAGGAGTTCAGGGGGAAAGCACTAGTCTGCGTACCTTCGTCCCCACCACCGGAAGTAGTAGTCACTTCCGGCGATCAGGGTTTCCCAGTTCCCTCCACAACAATCTGAGGTAAGCTCAGCGGTGGACCGGGGAAAGGGGTGAGTCACAGTATACGGCGCAGTGATCGTTTTTCTGTTTTTAAAAGCCCAGTGTTACAAGAGGAAGTGAGATTATTTTAAAAAAGCACGAGCACAATAAATCACAAGAGAGCGAAGTTCGCAGGTAAAAGAAATTTAGTAGCTAGGGCGGTTATGTCTGTGTTTACCTTTGCCTTCAGAATGTGTGCAAAACCAAATGAAGCTCTGATTAAAATCTATCAAGCCAAATATATTTCAATGACAAGGTACGGAAGTGGCATTTGGGGATATAAAGATACCCCTGAGCTAGAAAACCGGTTTAGGAGGCGTTTAATAGCTTTCCCACACTCTACCCCTTATATTGTTCACGAAGAATTAGGGCTAGTATTTATATCAGATCAGCTTGCCATGAGACCCTTGCTCAGATGGATTTTGGTATGGTCAAACACAGAGCTAGGGCTAAATCGGGTCATACAGAAGGACTGTATGAACCTAGATAAGGGTGGTAGTATTCGAGGGTTAAAGTACATTAAGCCCTCATTCATAGCTCTAGGATGCCCAGAGCTGTTTACGTCTCCTGGTCGTATTGTTCGTGCTGACTTAAAATGGGTTAAAACAAACAATTTTGCCTTAGCTCAAGAAAAGGGAGAAATTAAAGAATTGTGTAAACTCTCTGAATGAGACTATGTTATACTGAAATCATCTGTGTGACACTTGAACCATACCATACAGTGGTTACAAATCCTCACCACCATTTATTACTGATTAGATTTAGATTACATTTATTGATTGGCCTTTTGGCTGAGCCACGTGGTTGGAAAAAAGTTAAAGATCTAGGACCATGTAGCTGTGATTCCTTCTCACCCCAAGACTCCATGCTCTTTATAATGTTCTGCGAAAACTTTAGAGTTATGTAACAAAGATATGCTTTACCCCTATTGAAAGATAAACAATTCACTGGAGTTAAACATGCATTGATTTTTTTTACAATTGTTTCCTAACAAATGTATATGTTTTAAGGTAGCCCGCTTTTTAACTGGGGATGTTAAACTTAGAGGAACTTAAGCTATTGAAATGCACTAACAGCAGGGGCTATGTATGTGTTATTAGGAATGTGGTTACCTCCCCTTTGTTTAATAATAAATGGTCTCATAGCACTGTATTTTACCTACTAACGTAACTAGATTTTGATTGGAGCTTATGATTATATGATATTGTTGTTTTATTATTTTAACTTATGATGAACGGAGGTTGATTTTATTATTAAATGATGATTGTTTACTTGGAAACATCTAACTATGTTTGATTGTGTTCAAAATTTTCCTTTGTGTCTTTTATGATTTTAAGTAACAGAATAATAAAAAGTATTTTTTTTAAAAGTAGTAGAGGACCATCTCAGACATAGCACCCATCACTCACTACATTGGCTGTGCATGGGAATGCAACTGGACTGATGACTCAGAGGCTGACTTGCAGAAACATGACCTTGCTTTGATGAAATCCATCCTTCTGTGAGTCCCTAGAGATAAATAATGTCCATTAATTGGGTCAGCAGCCCCTTTTCCCTTTCAGGGGCATTTTAAAACTGTCAATTGATTACTGAGAGCTGGTGAAGGAGCAGTTATGCTAGAGCCTTATACATTACAGACTGTTTCCATAGCGTGTTGGAGACTTGCAGAGATGATCAGAGGGAGTGGTACATCCAGCTATGAGTGTTCAGTACTATGCTGTAGTTTGTGAATCCTATCTGAATTGAAGCAGGGTTTAGTCACTTTAGGGAAACATTTCACTATACGCTGATATCTGGTACAATTTTACTGAGGAGGTTAATGCATAAATTGAGATAAACTCTGGCAGACAGTTACCCGGTGGCATGTTACATTAGGCCCTGAGTGGAAGTGATGGCTTTGATTCATGGCTTTTTTGCCATCAAACCACTCAAAAGTGGTTTGAAGGCAAAACAAGTGGGAATTTCTTTGATTAGCCAATTTACATTCATCATTATACACCTACTAACACCTTACAATCATTCTAATGCCAGTGACCTGTGGGGAAGCAAAACGCTGTACAGTGAGAACACTGGCCAGTACCAGCCCCCTTCACCCGCTGTGAGACTGACCACCTTCAGTCTGAGAATCAATTTTTTTTAAAGTACTTTCATATTAGGGAATGTGTATTGTGTATAAACCTGGAGTCATCCAAACACTCAGTGAGGAATGGCGACTCCTTGCTTTTGGTTGGTCTTTGTGTGAGGCTAGCTGTCCGTAAATTTGGGGATTTCTTGGAGGTCTTCAAATCTTGGGAGCAGAGGGTAAATGCCAAGAATGTCCAATAGGCATAACACACCTGCCGCTCCATCCAGTTGTGGTCTTCTTGTGCTCACAGAGGTTTAATTTGTTCATAGCCGCCATGCGTCTCACATGGTGTGTGACACCATCAGCCAGTCCTGGCTTTTCCCCAACAGCATCTTGCTTCCTGGGAATTGAAATTCAACCTTTTCCATTCTAATAATGGCTTTAATTCCCCAGAATGCAAAGTGCTGTTTGATAAAAAGCCTGGAAGGACTGAAGGTGTCACTCTTCCCATAGAGCCACGTTGTGTAGTTTGCCAGAAGTTGCTTGTGAATATATAGTCATTCGGATCTCACGTTGTAGTCATTGCCTTTTTGTATGTTGATTGTCTTGTATGCAGTCACAGCTAAGGCAATTCTTATTCTTGACTACAATTTAGGCCACAGTAATTTTTATGTTTCACCTACAGCGTGCATGCGCGGTCAGTGGAAGCTATTGTAATGAAAAAACGCTTAAAAATGGGCTTGGAGCCCGCCTACTACTTACTGATACTTACCATGTGTTGGCTTCCACTTCACTCCGGTTTCTTTGCTTCCTACTGGTCATATCTCCTGCTTCTTGCCAGCTGCCCACCTCCTCTTGCAGACTTCCCTGGGCTTCTGTCCATTCTCTGGAGGTTGGGCCCAGCACAGCTTCCTGTTTCTGGCCAGTGTCCTTCCACAGACTGCATGCTGCTCCTAGTAGTTTTTTTTTTTTTTTTACCTTTGGCCATGTACGGTTTCCCTCCACCCCACCGTCTGTTTTCACCTCACCACCCTGTTGTCTGTTTCCCCCGCCACTACCCCGCCATCCATGTTTTCCTCCATGCCCCATCCCTTTTCCTCACCCATAATCGCAGTTAGTGATGCCTAAAGAATCCACAAAACAAAGCTACCCATAGAGCTTTCCATCTGAAGTAAGTAAAAAAGGGTCGCCATCACAGAGTAGCACTGTTTCCAAATACTGGGCGTATCGGAAAGGTTAGTTGTGAATACAAGTGTTTTATACACATAGCCCAGGCTTATTTTCATTACTATCAAAAAGGATTAACATATTGTTTATTTTACAAAAATATGTGCAATCTTTATGCAATTCCCATATTTTTATAAAACTAAATGTTCCATATTGACATTGTAAATCCTAACTTAAAGATTATCACACAGAAAGGTAAAAAGTATCAACTTTTATTTTAACATCTTGCTGATAGTAACACATATAATTACTATTCACAGTGACTGTCTTCTGTTTTTATGGTCACACTCTAAAATATACCATTCTATATTTATTTAAAATGCTCCTCTGAAAAGCATAGTCAAATTGAATTTGATCACAGTATCCACAACTGAAGTCAAAGCTTTGTGTGTATCGATATAGTTCACCTTGTTGCTCTAGACAGAACGGGGAGGGTGACCCGCCTAGAGTCTCTTTTTTCAATTTTCGATTAGCCAATGAAGCACAAAAAAAGAGCACTTCCTTCCTTATAATAACATTTAAATTCTCAGAACAATGGTTAGGTCGAAACCTACCAGACTCTGGTTTGCTAATGACATCTTGGGGACATTTGGAAAACTACCCTCCGAATGCATTCCGCCCATTGCTTACTATTGGCTTTGTGGTTTGTAACTCACATTTGCTTGCTTTCTGTTTGCTGACTTTGTTTTAGGCTGTACGGAACTTCTGTAAACAGGCCTTTAAATCGTGTTCTTGTCACTTTTGCTGTGCATTCAAAATCAGGGTTCATATGCCAGGCTCTGTCTTTCAGGAAGCTTGGTGTTTACTTTTATTTCTCTGACTTCAAAGTGAAAGGATTTATTTGACAATCAGGTTGTCTACTTTGAGTTTGCTGTATAATGTTATTTTACTTTTCTAGCACAAATCGAAATTTAAATGTCTACAACATGAACTGTGGAGATATTTTAGAATATGGAAAGCACAAGTGAAGTACATGTATTTGTAATTCTATAGTGTGGTGGAAACAAATATTTTAATTCTAACAAAGCAAATCAGTACACTAGCTGATGACATTTCCACACAATATCGTTTATGAGCTGTATACATTTATCAATAAAACTGTATGTCTGTGCAAATGTCATGGTCATTTAAATTCAAGATGTGTTGTCAGTAATGGCAGTGTGCTACCACACCATGCCCACCCCACTACTCTCTACTCTGCGCCACTACACTCCAAGTCACTGCACTCTACTGTGCACCACTCAACTCCAAGCCACTGCACTCTACTCTGCACTACTACACACTGCTTCACTGCACTGTACTCTGCAACACTCTATGTCACTTCGATCAATGCCTCTCTACTATACACCACTCTACTCTATGCCAGTGCACTCTACCCCACTCTACTATGCACCACTACACTAATTTCCACTGTACTCTGCACCACTCTGCTCTTTGCCAATGTACTCAATGCAAATGTACGGTATGCCACTGCACTCTATGACACTCTACTCTGCAAGACTTCACTTTCCGCCTCTGAACTCAACACCACTCTATTCTGCACCACTGCACTTTACTCTGCACCCCACCCTATGCACTGCACTTTGCACCACTCCACTCTATGCCACTTCACTCAACGCCTCTCTACTCTACACCACTCTACATTATGCCCATGCACCTTACCTCACACTACTCTACTTTGTATACCTGGACTCTTCGCCACTTTGGTCTACTCTGCATCACTGCTCTCTGTGACACTCTACTCTATGCCACTTCACGCTGGGCTTCTTTACTCTGCACCACTCTACTCTATGCCAATGGACTCTCACTGCACTCTACTCTGCACCACTCAACTACACGTTACTCTACTGCACTCTACGCCAATGCACTCCATGCCACTACACTCTATGCCACTCTAGTCTGCTTCAGTCCACTCTACCCCATTCTAATTAATTCTGCACTACTGCAATTAACCCCATTGCACTCTACACCACTCTAATATATGCTAATTCACTCTACACCACTCTACTCTACACCTCTGCACTCTGCTTGCACCACTCCACTCTGTCCTGCACCACTCCACCCTACTCCACTACACTCTGCTCTGAAATAATCTACTCTCCCCCACTGTTCTCCATGCAATTCTACTCCACTCTATGCCATTGCAATCTACTCTACTGCAATCTACTCTGCACCACTCTACTCTTTGTCACTGCACTCTACGCAGATGGACTCTACTTTACTCAGAACCAAAGCGCTCTATGCCAATCGACTCTGCACCACTCTACATTACGCCACTTCACTCTAGTCCACTCTATGACACTTCACTCCACTCTATGCCACTCTACTCCATTAAACTCTATTCCACTCTATGCCTCTCTACGCCATTCTACTCCTTTTTCTGCCACACTTAGACACTACTCTAATATACGACACTTTATTCAACTCCTTGTAGGCCACTCCATACCACTTTACTCCACTCTATTCCACGACACACTACTCCACTCTACTCCACTCCAATGTTTCACTCTGTGCCACTCCACTCCACACTACGTCACTACAATCTGATACTCTATGCCACTCCGCTCTATGTCACTCTATTCTATAACACTCTATGCAACACCCTCTATGCCACTCCACTCTGCTCTACAGCACGACACTCTATGCCACTCCACTCTACAACAGTCTATTCCACTATGCTCCATTCAACGCCTTTCCACTCTACTAAAGTCTTCTCCCTCCACGACACCCCATAACACTCTACACCACTTCACGCCACCATGTGACAATCCATTTCACTCAACTCCACGCCACTCGATTCTACTCTATACCACTTTACGCCACCCTACGCATCTCCATGACTCTCTACGCCACTCCATAACACCCCACTCTACTCCTCTTTATGACACTCCAAGCCAATGCTTATTTTTTCACGGGTGGACGAAAACTATGGCTGTATAAATACCAAGTCTGCTGTGTCACCTTTGGTGTTTTGCAGTACAATTCTTTTTTTAATATGCCTTGGCAACCCTGATATTTTTTAAACAGAGGTCTTGAATGCCGTGCACTACCACAGACCGATTCTCTTTCTTTGCCAATCCTCATTCCTGTGAGCACCACCTATTACCAAACACACCATCCTCGTACAAGCCTCCTATGTTTCTACCCTTCTATATTGTGATTTCCTCTACCTGTTGGGTTTGCACGGAACATTGAGGGGCATATTTAAAAGCCCTTATCACCACCACAACGTCATTTTAAGTGATGTTGTGGTGGCGATAGGGGCCTCATCTTATTTACAAGGCAGCATTAAGCCACTTAACATGGCTTTGCTTAGCGTGAAAGGGGTGGACAGTGGGTGTTGTTGTGGAACAATCCTGAAATGTCATTTTGTCACTTCCAGGTGTACTGCTTAGTGCAGCACACATGGAAGTTAAAAAATTGCGTTTTTTATAGGATTGTTTATGTGGAGGAAGGGCCACTTCCCTACACATAAACAATCCAAAGTGTTTTGCTTTTTCCATGTGTGCTGCACAAGGAAGATCAAGTGGAAAATGAAAAAATTAGGAGAAATAATGCATTTCTCTTCGTTTTGCCAACTTAAGGCCAGGTTTTTCCTTGTCTTAATTTTGGGGCAGCTGCCTATTTACGCTGCCCTTGTAAATAGGTGGCAGCGTCAAAAACAATGGGTGTTGCGGAGGAACGCCCACCGCAACACCCACTGCCCACCCCTTTCACGCAAGTGTAGCGTGAAAGGTGGCAGCATTAAGCCACATTAAGCTTAACACTGCCTTGTAAATAAGGCGAGGCCCCTAACGCCACCACAACGTCACTTAAAGTGACGTTGTGGTGGCGGTATGGTCTTGTAAATATGCCCCTTTGTTTTTGACGCTGCCACCTATTTACCAGGGCAACGTAAATAGGTGGCAGGACCAAAATTAAGACCAGGAAATACCTGGTCTTAAGTTGGCAAAACGAGGAGAAATGCTTTACTTCTCCTCGTTTTTTGCTTTTTCCATGTGTGCTGCCTTGTGCAGCATGTATGGAAAAAGCCAAATGTTTTGGATTGTTTATGTGTAGGTGACCCTTCCTGCACATAAACGATCCTTTAAAAAATGCCGTTTTCTAACTTCCATGTCTGCTGCACTAAACAGCACACATCGAAGTGACAAATGGCCTTTCAAGATTGTTTATGTGCAGGAGGAACACCTTCCTACACATACACAAACCTCCTCTGCACGCAGACACCCTTGCACTTAGCAGTGTAGAATCACCGCAAGGAGAAACGCAAGGCAGCACCATATCCTGGTAAATATGGTGCAGCCTTGCGTTTCTGAAGTGGCGGAGTGAGGTGTTAAGCCATGACGGCTAACACCTCACTCCACCACTTCCTTGAACATATGCCCCTGAATGTGGTATAATTAGGTCACATCTATTTGCCCTTTAGTGTTTGCTCTTAAAACTGGTGAATAAGTGGGATATGAGCTTGTCTGTCTGTGGTCTGAGCCTGAGGTCCACTTTGGCTAACGTGAGCAACACAGATAATGAGATATTGTAAACACGCTTCATGCTACACGTTCCGGTTGGTCAAAACTGAAGCATAAACATGGCTCTGATATTTTACTACACAATGTGTAACTTAATGTTATATGTACTACAAGGTATAGCACAGAAGAGGTTGGGGCAATACGGCCAAAGCTTCCAACACTGGGGCAGGGGAACAAGATTTGATTCTCAGCATCGTTTTAATATGCAAACAAATAAAATGAGTTTTTTTAAACTTTGTGAAATGCAACTGCTGATCATTTAAAGCTCTCAAATCTCTTCGTGTTGGTTTCATGCTGCACAAAACACGTAAATATTAAACTTAACTTTATACATTTTTGAATGCTTTCACACATTTTAACATTACTTTCCACAATTAACCAAAATGGTTTCACATTTATGGATTGGTGTTTAAACACTGCCAACAACAATGACATGTTATGCCTAAAGAGTTTATTTAGAAGCCTTATGTATGATTCACACATGTCGGCTGGCAAGCTAGTCTTCTCTTAACATCACCATAGGGCACCAACAGCATTGACCGGGAGCTGTGTAGTCCCTATACAGACTTTGGTGCTCCCTGACTGGACCCGTCTGTATTTCTCGAGTCCAAATCTAGGGGTATATTTACAAGAATTACAGCTAACCAGTTTTAGTGTTAGTTAGCGGATATTTTCTTAACGCTGACTATGGGCGAAAACTATCGCCCTGTTAGCGACCTATGTACAACACGTCACTACATGACGATAGCATCAGCTAGCCGCGGCGAAAACTCTTGCTAACACTAGCATCAAGGAGATACAAATTTTGACGTTAGCAAAAGAAGAGTGACAAAAAGCCAATTAGGGGGAAAAAAACTCACATTAGTCAGCCCAACATCACTTTTCTGCCTCTAGAGCAAAAATAGCCTATAATTCCACCTCCAATGAAAGAAATTAAATAAAAACAATGGAATGCAGAGAGGAGCAGCCAGGGCCAAGTTCAGCAGAGATCAACAACCTCACCAAAGCCCCCAACAGCCAGGATGACCAGCCAGAGTCCCGGGGGTAGAGGAAAGGCAGATTCAGGACTACATTGATGTAAAGAGGCGCATCGCTGAAAAAAAACTAGCAATTACAACACTTTTCATGAATGAGGCCCAGGAATGCGCCCTATCAGGGCCAGACTGTGAACCGAAGCCTGCCCAGGCAAACTGCTTGGCCAGCCCCCCTGGGGGGAGGAGGGCAAGGCCAAGCTGTTTGCAAAGGCTCATATAAATCTGTCTGCAGGAAGCTTACCAAGGGGGTGCCACAGGGCTCATGTCTAAGCCCTACGTTATTTAACGTATATGTGGCCCCCCTAGCAGAGATCATTAGATCTCACGGGTTTTCACCCATCTCTTATGCTGACGATACTCAGCTGCTTTTCCCCTTTCAAACCGTTACACCTGCAGTCATGCAATCTTTCCAAGACGGTATGAGAGCGGTGGCAGGTTGGATGGCCCAGAACTTTCTCCAATGCAACGTGACCAAAACTGAGGTCATGTTGTTTGGAGGGGCCTCCCTGCTCTGGTCCCCGGAATGGTGGCCACCTGAGCTCGGACCTGTCCCAGCGCCCAAGCTAACCATTAAGAATCTGGGGGTACGCCTGGACCAATCCCTGATTATGAAAGATCATGTCAGTCAGGTTGCGGGAACGTGTTTTCGCACAATTGGTCTTTTACGGCGTATCTTTCCCTTCCTACCAAACATCCATAGGAAGACGCTGGTTCAGGCACTAGTCCTTGGACGAGTGGACTACTGTAATAGTCTACTCATATCTGCCAACCAGGAACAACTTTGCAGACTGCAGGTAGTACAGAACACCGCGGCAAGGCTTATCCTGAATGCTCCCCCCCGCACCCCTTCCCGTCCCCTCCTCTCCCATCTTCACTGGCTCCCGGTGCAACAGCGGATCCATTTTAAACTTTGCTGCATTATGCATAAATGCCTCTACGGCTCTGGTCCCAAATATCTGAAAGATATCTTTCGCCCCTACTCTCCTGGACGTACCCTGCGCTCCAGCAACATTATGTTGCTATACGTCCCTAAAGTAAACAGAGCAAGACAGGGTGGTCGTGCCCCCTCCCTTAAAGGCCCAATGCTGTGGAACTCCCTCCCCCCCCAGCTAAGACAAATTCCTCATCTTCTTAACTTTAGGAATAAACTGAAAACCTACCTATTTACACAGGACTAACTTAGCTCCCCCTCTGCCCTTTCCCGACCTATAGTTTTGCTTTATCTCTCTCAGAAGCCACGCGCGGAGATACCCCTTCGGGGCTGATTCATGCGCGCTACAAGACTATAAATAAATAAATAAATAAATGGCCGGTTTTGGCCGGTTTTGTTACAGGGGGCCGCTATTGCCGGCCCCGGTAACAAAACCGGCCCTTTAGGGGCCAAAAACCGGCCCCCACCCCAGTGGCCTACCAGGGAAACGCCCAGTGCCCACTACTGCCAGTCCGGTCCAGCGCCCTATCTTAAGGATAGGGCGCATACCTTCCCTTTTGTTATGGCGCAGGGCAGTGCAGCAGTATTCCTTGCAGGCAGTGTTTATCTAATATAATCAGTCTACCTGAGTGTGGTTTGTGAGGGAGACAGTACAGCATGCACACCTTGCAATGGATCATTATTTGGGAGGTGACCACGTTGCATTCAGTGTTGGGTCACTGCCTTATCCACTCATCACCTTCTACAATGACTACGTTACCCCGCAAAATGTCTTTCGTGTTGTGATAAATATAATCAAGAGCTTTGAGAACCATATTGCAAGGCGACAAATGAGGATGATCTCGTTAGGACCAGGTGCATACTAACCCAAAAGTTGTCAATATAAATAAGGTACGAAAATACCTCTAGTCAGACCCATATATTTTCATTCAGTGATTACATCACAACATATTTCACAGAGGATGCAATGTGAAGGAAAAGACTTTTATTTTATTTAAACATGTTATTATTTTTGTTACTTTTCCATTTTTTCTCTTTTTGTCATTTTTAGTACATATTCATTTCTTTATAAAAAAAGGAATTTATCAACATTTTATATAATCGACTATTTATGATATGTGTTTATCTATTCAAGAAAAAGAAACTCTTTTCATAAGAAAGAACCCCAAAAGTTCATACCATTCATTCCATCATACATACTGCTTCACTCACTACCACAACCTATAACAACACATTTTTTTTTTGATAAACATAAAAAAAATAATAATAGATATATGTGACTGAGAACCCCTATAGATTTTACAAAGTCTAAAGTTCAAGATCTTTCACTTTTTTTGGTTATACATTCTCCATTTCTCTAAAATTATTTTCTTCTTTTTCTTTTTTCCATTGTGACTCTCTGTGTAGGGGTCTCAGATGCGTACGGCCTACGTACGTTTCGGTGATTGGTAATTGGTTCACCTTCTTCAGGGCCAAAAGATAACAAACTATGCAACAAACAGATATACACACTCTATAATAAAAGCAGGGGGTTCTTTAGTATCTGAAACAAGAACATATTATATTCAAAATTAGTTGCACTCCTTGATAATGCATCCACATGGTAATTCAATCAATACTATTTACATTTATTGCACGCTATAGTCAAAACTCGACCTGCGAGACCTGTGCAGAGACTATTTTAGGATAATCGGTGGCAAAATTTAAAAACACCCAGTGTCCTATGGGATATGATGAATAATTTATAGAGAAAGGAAAGAGAAAGGATAAGTGAAGTGAAATGTAAAAAGATGTTAGAATCAGATTTTCAGCCAGAGAAAAGTTTATGGAGACATAATGATTCAGGACATTTCTACTTCACCCTGTGTATGTCTATCATATTTAGATGTGCTGATCTAATCTTAAATAATGCGAGGTATAGTTACCTAATGTTAAGAAAGTACCTCTATTGTGAAGTGGTCATTCCATAATTTATTTGGGTGCTGTGCAAAACTTTTACACCTGTTAACAGTTCGGCCTGTAAAGCAGATATAGAGCCAGGGTAAGGAATTGCCTTTGCTTGCAATGGTGTAGGGATATTAGGCATGCAAGAGTGTTACCTGTTTTGAGGGAGTATCATACATAGTAGGGATACTAGCGCTGTGATAAGGATATCTGTGCCTTTTCTGACTTCGTATTGCGCCGTTTATTCCGTGCGTTTCAATCTGGTAAAAATGACCTGCCAACATTAGTATATGCTGAGAGGTATTTCTAGAGAAGACTAATTTCCTATTGGGTGATAACAATATAAGAATATGGTATTACCTGATTTTTGTTTGAAGGCTGTGAATAAGCGTATTTGGCACAGAATGGAGGTTGATACTCGTGTCTCTTCTTTGTTCTTTGCGTGCAGGGTTCTACATCTTATGGCCATATAATATGGCTAAGAAACCATATCAATGCTTTTACAGTATTATTTCATAATACTCCTTTTACTGTACGCACTTTACTTCATAATAAGTATTGCAATTGTGGCAATTCATTTCTCTTGCATGAGAAAGAAGACTGCTCAATAAATAACACCTTTTATTGAAAACGCCCGTCTCTCTATTTCTCTGCACTCTGGTGAAACTAAGTATGCACGATTGACTGAGTGAAATAGTTGTCTATTGTTTTCACATGACTCTTCTGAGGGAGCAAAGTTGTCATGTTATATGGTTGTCAGAAGCTAATCCCTTCTTGTCTATCCAGGGAAGTTAAACTCCTCCTTGTTTACTCGAGAAAGTTTCTAGTGACCTCTGAGCTTGCTGGCAAAACTAATTAAGTCTAATATAGTCAGTAGAGACCTAGTCGACCTCAGTCCTACGTCTACACTACTGTTTATATTATTCCAATGTGCAGAGTCTATTGGGAATATAGGAACTACACTACAGGATAGCAAGCGCTAAACAGGGCCGAGGCCGAAGGAAAAGGGGAAGTTGGTCAGGCACTCCTTGGAAAATAAGATGACCATCGACGCAAAAGGGGGCTGCGGAGGATGGTGGGAGCTGCTGGCGTACTGGGTTAGCTTGCGCGGGGTGGGAAACTAGGGGTCTAATAGCGGTCGGGGAGCTGCACATGGTGCTCCACCCCTGGGTTCGCCAGAATGCCAGGGGGGGCGGGGAGGTCTCACAATGGAAGGTGACAAAAGCTTAATAATGAGTGGCAGGAGAAGGCGGCGTCTTGCGGGACAGTGGAGCGCGTCAGAATGTGGCATGGTTGCCATGGTGCTCACTCGGGGCAAAGTGAACAGCGGCAGGGGGATCAGGGCAAATACAGGGAGGCAGGGTGTGAAATTTTGGGATGGGCGACACACGAGAAGGCTTGTCGTGAGGAAGTTGCATTGTGGTCAATGAGGGGGAGCACGAGCGGCCGGTGGACTATTTGGGGGTCGGGAGTGGGGAGGCTTGTGACACCTGGGTGTAAGGTGCTGGATGCAAGTGGGCTGTCGTTGTGCAGCTTGTTGGAGGCGAGGATTGTGCGGGGTGCTGGCTCCTAGTCGTGCGACTGATGCTTCGTCCAACTGAGGCGGGGGAGGGGAGGAAGTGGGGGCAGTGCGGGGGTGGTCGCGGTGGAGCTCTGTTTACCGCTGGATAAGCGAAAGAAACATGGCCCCAGGGCTGCAAGAATGGTTTTATCACCCCCATCGGTCCCCCTTTCTTGTCTGTCTCCCTTTCACCCCATGCTGCCACACCATTAGCTAAGAAGCAAAGGACAACTGACCACAAGTGGGAGGAGGCAGGGGGGGTGAGTGATTCAGGAGGAAGGCTGGCTGCAGGGCGTGGGGGGCGACTCAAGGACAATAAGGGGGTGGAGGGGACGCGAGCCAGGTGGTGAAGTTGCATTTAAGTTGGGCATGCTGGACACGGAGGGAGGCAGGTTTGCAGGAGAGGTGTGGCGGGGTGCCCATCGGTCTGCCGGGGGGCGTGCGAGGGTTGGGGGCTCTATTTCGGAGGGAGGTCTGGTGAGGGGACAAAATGTGGTGTTGTGCGGGGCGGTCGTCTATGCAAAGGGGACAGAATTAAGAAGAGATATTGCAGGCTTGACAACAACATATCGGGTGGATGGCACTCATGGCTGGACTGGCACCAAAGAGAAAAATGCAGGAATTAGGTGTAGTTTGTGCAATACAGAACTAGTGGACCACGAAGGGTTCCCATCAGAGTACAAGTGAGACAGTTCACCTTGCCGAGACTGGAGGACAATAATAGAGCTACGGATGCAGAGGACGTCATTGGGCGCTGTCTCGGGAAAATTGTATAGGGTTTGGGCTGGGGGGGGGGGGTGGCAGGATGCAAAAAGCTTAAAAGGGGTGGGAGAGAGAAAGGGCACCAAAGGTAGTGGGGGGATGGGTCACAAACTCAAAAAAGGGGTGGCCAGGGAAGACACTGCGTAGGGGCAGGGACAAGCAAAAGGGGGTCATCAGAAGGAAGGAATTTGTAAGAGGAGGAGAACAAGGAGGACGGCCGATGGAACGGGCTGGTGAATGGGGTTGGGTAGGGGAGGGACGGGGGGTGAGCATGGAGAAGTGACGGCAGGGAGTGGGACACTTCATCCACCCCCTCATCCCCGGGAAGGCCCAGAGTATGGAGAGTGATGCGCAGGGAGACGGGGGTGATAGTTTATTTATTTATGCGATTTTATATAGCGCGGACTTTACCCGAAGGGGTCAGAGCGCTTCACAATAGGAACGTTAAAGATACATGAGGAGAAAAATTACAAGTGAACAAATTACAAAAGCAAACGTTGTTACATGAAAGAAAAGTGACAATATTGAGCAACGAAAATACATGAGGTAGCAATCGGTACATTACAGGAGGAAAAAGCGATATGTGTGCAGGTTACAAAAGCGTAGAAAGTACAAGGAGAGGTATAGTACTGCAATAAATGGCAGACACTCCAGCACATGAACAAACGTTACGTAGGCAATGGCCGCACTTGTGCAAGTATCTAAATCAAACAAAATGTGAGAGGTAGCAAACAGTGTGTTACAAGAGACAAATGACTTGTGCAAGTTACAAAAGGGTACCCTACTTACGGGACATTAGCAGGAGTCCTGCTCACTGTGGGTACAAAGGAACAGAGGAAGAACAGGACGCGCGCAGGGTGGTAAATGCAGATAGAAGGTTAGAAGAGTCCGGGCCTAGCAAAGAATGAGTAGGGCTATGGCGGAAGGAAAAAGAAGTGGGTTCGTCCATTCCCGCAATATTAGCTGATGAGTAACTGCAAAAGGGGCCGCTGAGGATGGGGTACTGATGAGGTCCTTGGTTTGCTGGCACGCGATGGGGGGAGGGTCGGACAGGGGCTGGTGGGGATTTGCTTTCGCGGCGGTCTAGGTGCAGGGAGGGGTGGGATGCATGCGAGGAATGCATGATTTTGTGGCTGGTATGGCGGTGCTGGCTGAGGGCAGGAGGTCGCGTGGCGCACTCACGCACGGTGACATCGTGTATAGCCGATAAGGGAGCAGTTCCACTTCCGAGTTTGCCCTGATGCGTGAGGGGGGTTGCAGGGGCGGAGGCTGCTCCACCAGGCATGGCAGGGAGTGGGACCCTTCTTCCCACCAGGTGAAGTGAATAAGGAGGCAGGGGTCGACACAACGGGGGATACGAAGGTCTACTGACACCTTGGTGGCTAGGAGGCGCAATGGGTGAATATGATAGCAGACCTCTGCATCGCGATAGCGCGAATATCCCACTGCTCGTATCAGCAGGTAGCGCGAAATAAGGAAAAAGTTAAGAGCGGTAGGATTGTTACAGGAAGTGTGTGGTGGGCTGCACTTATGACAATGGCACCTTAATGTGCACACGGGGGCGGCGGGACACTGCTCGGCAGGAAAAGGGACGCAATAGCCGGTAGAGAGAGGGGACGGAGGCGGGTTGCAGATTGTTGGGGGCTCAGCTGAGGGTTTGGATGCGGGGATGAGGCCGGCAGCACAGGGTGTGGCTTGGCAGGACAGTGGAGGTGTGTCTGCCACGGGTCGGATGGGTTGCGCTTGGGGCACCTGAAGGACCCGGCTTCGTTTGCATCATTAACTGCCTTCGTTGTTAATGATGTTTCCCGGCTACAGCATGCATGGTGGAGTGACATACGATTAATGTGGGGAAAGTAAGGACACGAAGTGGGTGGCGGTACTGCTGGCCAGGTGGGGGAGGTTTTTTCAATTTGGGGTGGTTAAAAATGCAAAAGGTAACAATGAGTACATTACAGGAGGAAAAGTGATGTGTGGAGGTTGCAAAAGCTTACAAAGTACAAGTAGTGGTACAATACTGCAATAAAGCACACACATGCCAGCACAAGAACAACAGTTACATAGGAGGAGGGCGCTTATGTATCATTAGGTCGGTGAAAGGGGACGAAAAAGATCGGGGCTCAACAGAAAGTGGCAGCGAGCTGTGCCAAGCATGAGGCGCGCGGTGTCACTGGACTTATTTCAGATTGCAAATATGTGGTGGATGCAACTGCATGTATATTGGAGTAAGTGCATTTGGGAAGGCAGAATGCTTTCCTTTTTCTGGCATTATTGGATTTGGTTTAATAGCTGTGACCACTGGTCAGCCTGGGATCTGTACTGCAGAATTTCTTCAAATATGATGGCTACGAAAATATTTATTATCTTATATTAGTAATGATATTACAGAGAGGATATTTGTATGGTTTGGCCACACCCCATCCGGCCCTGGGAAGAGCGTGCTTAGAGGGGGTTGGAACCTGCCCCTCTTCTCCATTGGCTGGCTTCCTAAACGGAGGCCAGCCATTGGAGGAGAGGGGCGTCACTCGTTTCAAGCCCCGTCTTTTTCGGATTGAGGGGTGTGTTTTTTCGTTTCTTTTTATATACTTTCTCTCCTCTTCCCATTGGTTGGAATTTTACCTTCCAGCCAATGGGAAGAGGAGAGAACATAAACACGCCCCTCAATCCGAAAAATGACCCTGCTTTCTCCAAGGCATTTCTGCCTCGCTTCGGAGAAACGTGGTTGTGTCACTTTTGCCTCATGTAATGTAACGTTTGCTTTTGTAATTTGTTCCTTTGTACTGTTCTCATGTATCAGTTCTGTTCCTATTGTGAAGCGCTCTGACACCTTCGGGTAAAGTCCGCGCTATATAAAAACACACATAAATAAAGACAAAAAATGCCACCTTCTGTTCAGAGATACGGGCCAAGCAGTACCATCGCAGCATGGCCGCAATATCTGCTGTACGACTATTATCAAAAGCTGCAGTTGCTGGGATACAAAATGTTCTAGCCTTATGGCTGTATTGCAGTGTTGAAAGGAGTGTTGTGATTATTTCTCATATTTTGTGCCTTAGAATATTATTTCCATTGGGAAACTACTTTGTGTTTTACATTGGGAAACTATTGTCGTTGTTGTGTTTCTCATTGTTTTTTGTTTACCTTACCATCGAAATACCGGTCTTGTCGGTAATATAGCGGGTACAACCTGGCCGCTATATTTCAGGCAAGACCGCTGACCTACCGTGTGGTATGTATGTTATAATCATAACGTATATACCACGCAGGTAACAATGATTACATTATGGACGTGATGTTTGCTAAGTTAGTCCTTCATCGCTGTCTTTGGTCCGTGGCGACAGTGCGGCGGGGGCTGGGCCTTGGATGCCACGTTGAGCAGCTGGACGTGGAAGCGCCGCTGGAGCTGCACCGGGAGGAGCAGGAGAGCAGCGCAGCCGCCATCAACTGCAGACACCAAGAACAGGTAAGGGCAAGACCACCCCATCACCGGCAGCTCCCTGAATCTGCAGGCCAGGCTATTTTTTAGTCAAACCAAAAAGAGTTGCTTTGCACCATCAGCAGTAAAGTGGATCCAGGAAATGAAAACCGGCCGCTGCGTGCTTGCCACCTCTTAACCTTCCCCCGCACTGCACACGTACACACAGCTACCTCTCTGTGTGTATGTGCAGAAGGTTGTCCACACCCTTCCTTGCCATGCTACCTCAGAATTGCATTTTCCTCTTGGGGTTGTCAAACAAGTCTGCACTTTCTATGTCTCTGTTTATTTTCTGCTTGAACTCCCTGGCAGTGATCTTTGCTGGCCGGAGTTTTCTTTCATATTTACGAACCAGGTACTCTGCTGCTCGCCAGGCTGTCAAACACTTACACTGCCCTGGTGATGAGGTGGAAGTTGCGTGGCATAAAGGTTCCGTGAAAGCAATCTCTTCCGCCATATAACTTGCCTTTTTATTGGGCAGCTACCACCCAGTCGCACTATGAGGGAGAAAGGAAGACTTAGGTGCCCCTGGACCTGCCTATTGGCAATGTAAATGACAATGCCATTTATTTATGATTTTAAAAAACAAATAAATGTCATGAGCAATGCCAATAGCTCTACCTTTCATAATGCCGAGACCATTGCATTGTAAATGCTTGTTTCATTGGGTACTGGTACTTGTTCAGTGATGCTTACGGAAAGCAGGATATCTGCTAAAGAACTTCAAGGTCTTTTTATGAGCCTCTTCAATTTCAAGTGGATGTGGATATTTCTTATCTCTAAACACAAAAGGTGATGGGAGGGATGCTTGCCATTTGTCTAAATAATGGTAATCACTTGGGATGACATTTCAACCCATCTTTTTTGCCCATCACACAACCTCAGATTAAACCCAGCCATATGCAGATCAACCATTGTCCTGCTCCAATCGGAACAGTCCAGCATGAACTGCTAAGCCAGGTCCTCTCTGAACCAGAAAGCCCACCCCATAGCATCTTGGTTTTTCAAAAACCTCTTCAGATGAGCATCCTACATTCAAAACATACAATACAAAATGGGTTGTGTACATTAAAGCACAACTACATTTGCTCTGAATTGTTCTAAAAGAAGAAAATCTACAAAGTGGAATAAAATAATTGAACATTACAGTAGAAAAAGTGTTGGATACGATAAGACGTACCCGCAATTAGCATTTATTCAAAAATATTCCTGCATGTAGAAATAGCTATTCTGTAACCCCTGATTATCACTGTCCATTAAGTCTTCGCTTACTTTTATGTTGTGTCATCACTGGAGGCTCTGCCCCCAAAGCCTATGGGCTTTTATACAAACGAACGGAAACACTCATTGCATAAATAAATAAGTTAAACAAACATGTGATGTAGGACTGGTGGTGGAGGAGGAAGTGTTGTCATCGCCAACTGCTTCTGGGGGCACATTTATGAGAGCCTTGTGTCACATTTGCAACTTGCAATGTCTGAATCAGATTTATAAAGCCACGTAAAGCAACATTGTGTGGCTTTGAGTGCCCCAATAAATCTTAAGTAAGGCAACGCAGCGCAACCGCTGCGTCGTCTTACTCTGCGTAAAGGAGGTGCTCCATGGGCGTTGTGATGGGTGTTTCCACGTAACTCCCACAGGTTTTCACGTATTCCCAGATTTACCAAACCTGGTAAACCTGGGTGTGACTCAAAATCTTAAGCCTCCCAGGGCAGGCGTAACGAGGAGAAATATCTTATTTTTCTCCTCGTTTTTTCTCATTCTATGTGTACAGCAATATTCAGCACAGGTAGAAGGAGGAAACAGCCACTTTGGATTGCTTTTGTGCAAGAAGATGCCCATTCCTGCTCAAAAACAAATCTGCCTACATCAGAGGCACTCTTGCACAGTGGTGCAAGGGTGCCTACATTGGCGCTAAGCTGCCGAAACGCTACCAGTGCAGGAAGAAAGGACGGGAATGCACAGTATTGGATAAATACTGTGCATTCCTACCCTTTCACTTTGGCTGTAGGCAGTGCAGCAAAGTCACTTGCTATGCTGCTTTACACCAAAACCCCATGATTGAGACCCCTGTTGCTTTGGTGGTGGAGTAGGGAGACTACTGGAACTGGCATTCACCTGGAAAGAGCCTCCGGAATATCTCTATTTGCTTCTAAGCTCTCTCTCCTTAAACTGAGACACACTTTACTGGCACAAAAATCCTTTAAAATGTTCCTGTTAATGCATAGTAGCTACCTTTTAGTCTAACTACGTCACAGAAATAATTGAAAAGTTAAAAAGCAGTGTACAACGGTACAGATGCACTTAAAGTACATTTCTAAAAACTATTCAAAGTTTTGCAGCTTAATGTGTGTTCAGCCACTCAGTGTTGCTTGATACCGCATTCTACTGTGTTTCTTCTTTTATCCACGATGTTACTATTTACCACAATGTTAGCACCCTTGATGTGTTTCATACAAGGTGTGACCTCTAACGACAAATACAAACCAGTACAAATAAATCAGAACATAGATATCAGGGGCCTAATTTATGGGGTTTTGGCTTAAGTGAAAGGGTAAGAAAGCATTGCATTTATCCAGTACTGTGCATTCCTGTCCTTTCCCCCTGAGCTGGCACCGTTTCAGCAGCAAACACAAAGTGATGATGGACTGAAACTTTTCAGACACCCCGTCACAGATCTGCTCTTTAGCTCACTGCGCCACCTCAGTTCAGACACAGCTATATGTAAATCACTCATGACCCTGTGCTTCATGGGAACAGTCCAGCCCGAACTACCAAGCCATGTCTTCCCTGGACCGGAAACAAGCATCCTGTGACCAGTTTCGGGCTAACAGCACTCATTAGCCAGGCTAGCTTGAATCCAGTGGCAAAGTGAGCAAGGGACCCATGTCTGGGCACACCCAACCAACTTAGGGAGCACAAAGCAAACACAAGGAGATGATGGACGGAGTGCTGAAACTTTTCAGACACTCACCCCCAGTCATTGATCTGGGTGAATTCATCATCGTTCTTTAGCTCACTTCGCCACCCAGTTCAGACACAGCTATATGCAAATCAGTCTTGACCCTGTGCCTCATGGGAACAGTCCAGTCCGAACTGCCAAGCCATGTCTTCCTGGACCGGAAACAAGAATCCTGGGACCAGTGTCGGGCTAACAGCCAGGCTAGCTTGAATCCAGTGGCAAAGTGAGAAATGGACCAATGTCTGGGCATACCCAAGCAACTTAGGGTGTACAGACCAAACTCAAGGAGATGATGGACGGATCGCTGAAACTCTTCAGACACTCACTCCCAGTCACAGATCTGGGTTGAATCCATCATCGTTCTTTAGCTCACTTCGCCACCCCAGTTCAGACACAGCTATATGCAAATAAGTCTTGATCCTGTGCCTCATGCTCACAGTTCAGACCGAACTGCCAAGCCAACATTTTCAGCAACCAAGGGCAAACACAGGCACCCTACAGAATGCCGCACACAAAGAAAGAGGAAAAAATTAGGAGAAATAAGGATACTTTACCTCATTACGCTTACCATGGGAAGGTGTAAGATGTTGACACATTCCCAGGTTTACCAAGTTTGGTAAGTCTGGTAATGCATCAATACCCATGGGAGTTGCATGGGAACACTCATCGCAATGCCCATTGAACGCCTCCCTTGCGAAGAGTAAGGTGACGCAGCGATGTGCACTCTGTTGCCTTACTGAAGATTTATAAGGCCACACAAAGCCACGCAAGGTGGCTTTGCATGACTTCATCAATCTGCCTCAGAGCCTTGTGTCATGCATACACCATTGCGTAGTGCAAACTTGACACAGACTCTCATAAATATGCCCCTAGGTGTGTCCAACCACTGTGTCCAGAACATGAGGCCTGCAACCAAAGTTACATAATAGCAGGTTACAAAATTGCTACAGAAACGCAAAACTTCACAAACATGGTACAAAATACCTGTGCAAAAAGGTTAGAGAACGTGCTTAGTGCAAAACAAAACAGAACTAGGTGCTTCATTTATGGGGTTTTGTTGTAGGGCAGCTCAGCAAGTGACTGTGCTGCACTATTCTACTTCAAAGTGAAAGGACAGGAATACACTATATTTATCCAACACGGTGCATTCCTGTCCTTTCCCACTATGCCTGCACAGTTTCTGCAGCCTAGCGCCAATGCAGCCAATCTGGCACCATGGTGCAAGCGTGCCTGTATTGTAAGCAGGATTGTTTTTGTGAAGGAAGCGGCACTTTTATTCACAAAAACAATCCATAGAGGTGTTTTCCTACTTCAATGTGTGCTGCAGAATGCAGAATACATAGAAAGAGGAAAAAATTATAAGAAATAACGATATTTCTCCTCGTTTCATCTGCCATGGGGAGGCGTAAGATTTTCACGCATTCCCAGGTTTGCCAGGTATGATGAATCTGGGAATCCGTCAAAACCCATAGAAGTTGCGTGGGAATATGCACCTGAACACTCTTTGAATGCCTTGCGCAGAATAAGGCGACACATCGTTTTGCGCTGCATTGCTTACTCAATATTTATGAGGCCACTCAAAGCCATGCACTGTGGTTTTGCGTGGCTTCATAACTCTGACTCAGAGCCTTGCAACACACATTTACCACTTTGTGTGGTGCAAACATTATATGAGAGTCTCATAAATATGCCCCTAGACTTCCTCCCTTTCTTAGTAATATGGCTATGTATGCTTTAATATAAAGTCCTGATTCAAAGTAACAATATGTGTAGATACCCAATAAAACTATAGTGTTAACTTAGCGCCAACCTCAAGGGAGAACCAACTCTTTGAGATAGCGAATTACCCAGACACGATTGACTGGTAAATTACTACACACCAGACCGAGGACGGTAAAGGGAAGAAAAATCCCTCCCTTACCCCAGGAGTACAACAAGGGCCATACATCTCTGTCCCTACATATTTAAAGAAAACCCTCGGATCACGATAACCCAATAACAAACATCTCAGGAAAACAAAAAACAATGAAACTAGTGAACACAAATCCCTCCACACAACTGGAAATAATTAGCAGATTAACCTCAGTGTGATCAACACCCATTCATTTCAAGGCATAGGCCTTTCAGAATCCCCATTCAGAGACAATCCTATCAGTTTCACTGATATGATGCTCTCTGAAGGTTATGAAATGATCCAGTAAACAAGGAGAAGACTGGAAAGTGGCGGTGGTATGTGATGTGTATGTATCTACAGGTACTTTAGATTGCTGAAAGTCTTTTAAAGCAAGTCAGCTAGTCATTGAGGTGGGGAGTTAGGTTCAATGAGGTGAAACCTTATCTGATGGTCTTCAGTTGCAACTCCATTCATGTGAAGTTGCGAGCAAGTTTGAAAAGTTCTGTTTTCAGTTGTTTTGTGAACCATACATAGTTGGTATGGCTCTCAAGTTGAAGTACGGGGAATTCTACAACCTAGTGGCATGGACTGCCAAGGATCTGCCACCTTGTTTAAGCTGTTTCAAACCTTATTGATTGACGTAGCCTGTAGTTATTGAGCCAAGATGTATAATTGGTGCAAAGTGGTGCGTTAGAGGACACACTTTTTCTGGACCTCTCCCCATAGAAAGCATATTGGGTCAAGTAGGAGCAATCGGTGCACCTTAGCACTGGTTTGATGTGGATGTTTTTCTAAGGTTCAAGCGCATTATGCAGCCTTGTTTTGCAATGTATGGAATTTTGTTGGCAACCCTGTGTAGATGACATCCCAGTAGCTTGGGTATGCAATGGCCAAGGCCATCATAAACTCCACTTGGTGGTTAGAAAGAAATAGACTTTTGTGTAGAGTTGGGGGTTGAGTCCCTTGACTTGCGGTGTGAACAAAACCTCGATGTTGAAGATGACATTGGTCTAGTTCTCTATCTCAAGTACCCAGGATCTCCAACTTTCTATCTGTTCATATAAAGGTAGCTTTCCTTCATCCAGATATGGGGTCCTCCCAGCCTAGTTTTCTGGGCCATATTCCAGTCTGAAGTGGATTTGTGTCTCACATGTACATTTGAAAAGTGTCCCGCCATCGCCCGTGGAGCTGCGTCATAGGGCTTATATGGATGTTATAGAGAAAACATAAAAAGGTGATCCATTAAATCTACAGTGATCAAAAAATCATTCAGCTAGAGGGGTTCTTCCTTTGGGTTAGCATCCATGACAGCGTATTATATCCCTTAACCCATTAACCAACTTATTAAGGGCCACGCTACTCAAGCAGGGCCTACATTTGACTTAAGTTTCAGAAATGTTGAAAAACATCGCCATAGTAAGAAGTCACCAGGGTAAGACTACCATGTATCTCTATATTATGACAGACATCACAGCTTATATCACAGCTACTGGGGTCAGGCATCTGGACAGAGTAAACATAACACAATACCAGGATATATTTGAAACTATAAAAAAGCCCAAAAGACAGAAATAATCTTTTTAAGACTGACAAAAAAGGCCTGTGGCCAAATTTGACCGAGAAATGGCTTAATGAATTCTACATATGTTAAAACTATAAACTACAAAAATAAAAAGGAGAGAAACCTAAAGTACAAATGAATGAGAGCACGTTCATGATGTCAGAATCAAGATGTGTTGTAATATTGGCATCAACATCTATTAAAAGGTCACTCGCAGGAGCAAAAAGACGGAACTACACAAACTGTATCTAAGACAAAACAGCCAGGAACATCGGAGACTTCCCACCTCTTCACCACTGGCTGTATTCCTTATTTGCTAATTCCAAGCCCTTCCAAACAGACGAGGTAAGGAAGGTGGCACACTGGTTGAAGCCTCAGACCTAAGCATAGAGTTCTAGTCAGTTAGGTGCATCAAAGTTTTCTCTAAACTTTCACCTGACATTACAAAAAAATCACTAATGTCTCCATGACCGTGCTCAGAGTAGGTAGCAGTGCCTCCTCATCTCTAAAACATCAGGAGAGGTCTAAAGGCCCATTTCAAGTATTCAAATCCCAAATAAATCCTGTAAATGCATATCACAAGACTATAGGAATATGCGTAACAGACCAACCTACTTCACAAGAAGTACCCGAGGTTTCACTGTCATTACTATTACTCTCCAACCTCCATATGTGCCCATTTAACTGACCAGCACAACCCAGCATTCCAGATGTACATGGATGTCACCCAGATTCACTTCAGCTCTAGAAATGGAGCTGTGTCCAGACCCACATGGGGATGCCAGATAACGCATGTACCACACCTCTCTCTAGATGAGGAAACACTTTCTGTGCTTCATTAATTCTCAAACAGAGATTCAGCTGTTGTCCATCCTTGGGAACAGGTCCAGCTAAAAAAAATCTGGAATATTGGAGTCTTTTTTGAACTAGAGCTCTCTTTCGCCCCCCAAAAAATAACATCAGTTCCAACTTTCACTGCTCTTCAAAATCATACCATTTCTACAAAAAGACACCCACCAGAGCGAAGTTGAATAAGTCCCTTGCATGTTTCTACTGGATCATTGCATAGTGAGGAGAATAAGCCTTCCAAAGAAATTCATAGACTATGTAAGACCTGTCTTGGACTCACTGAGCTGGCTACTGGTGAAGACCAGGATCATACTAAAACAATTATCCATCTGCGAAAAGTATTCTCCGAGGAAAGGACCATGGCCCCTGTAAAAACTGGCAAAGTACTGCATGTCAAACATGAATGCTCAGTTAGCCAGGACTAACCACCAAGTGCTAGTGAGGATACCATAGAGTGTACACAGTGTATCATCATTGAATGGTGACTGTGGGAACAAGACGAAGACATTTAGGCAAGCTGTGAGAGGTGTTGTATTGTTTCATGTATGACGGAGTGTTGTGGATTTAAGATAAAAGGGTAAATCCATCCTCAAGATTTATATTATATGGCAGCCATTCAGTGAACTGGATCACTAAAAACCTCCTTGACATTGGCTAACAAAGGGAACCCCAACTGCCTTCTGTATGATGCTGGGTGAAAATTGGTGCCAGCAGCAGAGAAGGGGTGGTGCTTAGGTTCTATGGACAGGGACTGATGGGTGCTAAGGGAGGAAACTCACTCATCTGCTGCAGAAGAAAGACTAAGAAGGAAAGGAGAGAGACACCTGATTGTAAAAGGGAGAGGTGCGGTGTTAGACAGCTAGAAATGGAATGATGGGAACAGGAAGTCTGAGATGATAGTATCCTTCTACAGGATGAAAGCAGCCATAAGAGAATAGGTCCCAGTACACATTCATTCAAAACAAAGAGAATAGTAGGTTCAAGAATCAAGGAAAACATAAACAAAGCCAAAAAGTCAAATAGGTACCCCTTCCCTACTGTACCGCTGTACACCCAGGTCCCAGCGACACTAATTGGGTATACCCTTCTCTGTAACTAACGCCATAAGAGAATAGGCACAAAGACTGGTGTCCAATCAGCTCGAATGATGACCAGGCTGTGACTCACTGTTATTGTGGCCAGGACTGTGGTACATGGCATTAAAGCCAGAGCATTAGTTTATGTCATATCGAGTAATTATTACTAGACATTGTTTTTGCCAGGACCAGAATACCGGGTGTGATTGATGATAGCCGATGAAGAAGAATATTGCTATTCTTAGGATGCTCTGACCTCTATAGTGCACTTCGAACAAAACATCATACCTGGGTATGTGCACAAAAAAGGAACACCCTTACTTTCTATTCAAGACTAACAGTTCTTCCAGGGAGTACATCAAATAAGTCTTATGAGAAATCACGTAAATACTCCACCTCTCATGTCACACAGAATGCACTTACCTCTCACACAATACGTACATTGTTCAGTGCACTATTCTCACTATGCACACTCTGATCAACACACTTCACTCGCAGTGCACGCACTCTGATAAACACACTTTACTCAAAGCATGCACTCTGTTTAATGCTCTTCACTCACTGCATACACTCTGTTCAATACACTTTACTCACACTACACAATGTTCAACGCACTTCACTCACCGCATACAAATTGTTCTATGTACTTCACTCCCTGCATACAAACTGTACAATGTACTACACTCACACTGCTGGCAATATACAACATACCTCCATCACACTGTTTACACTCGGTTCAGTGCACCTTACTCATACCTCATACACTCTGTTCAATGCACTTCACTTACATTGCATATCCTGTTCAATACACTTACTAATACTAGACACTGTTCAACACACTTCACTCACTGCATAGTACTGTACTACACTCACTGCTGACAATCTACAAATACCTCACTCACGCTGGTTATACTCTGTTCAGCGCACCTCACTCCCACTGCTTACACTCTGTTCAACACACTACACTTACACAGCATACACTCTTTCCACCATACCACACTCTCACGGCATGTATTCTGATCAGTGCACTTCACACTTCATACACTGTTCAATGCACCTCACTCACACTGCATACACCTTATTCTACACACCTCAATACCACTATTTACACTCTGTTGAAAACACCGCTCACACTGCATACACTCTCCTCAATGCCCTTCACTCACAATGTGTGCACACTTCAACTCGCCTTTCTCACACTGTTTACGCTATTTAACACACCTTGTTTGTACTGCTTAAACTACTATGCGGAAGCAGAGGATGGTTTGTCATTGGAGTTTAGGGAGCTGCAACAGTCCAGAAATAAGATCTATAATTTGCCAAAGTCCAGCTCATGTCCCAAAAGTCCAGGTCTCAGTTTGGAGTATCAACGATGCTTCAACAGTTTTGAAGGCAGTTGTGGTGGCGAGGAGTTAGTATACGTAGGATTTTTTATTACAAGACTGGAGGCTACATTATGCAATAAATTTTATTGCTGCTCAAGATATGCAGCCCTTTAAAGTGTAACAGTTACATCATAAATAAAACATTTCACACTGCATAGATAAGTGTCATAGTAACCAAATATATTCCTCTTTTATTCGCTGCTCACGGAGAGTTAAGTATAACTTCTTCCTTTCTCCCATTTTAATTATATTTTAATGGTATTGGATTTTCTAATCTTAATTTTCTTTTCAGAATTACCTTATTGCGGTAAGTACCCTTATACCCCTTCTCTACCATTGTTGAATTTGTTGAGATCTTTGCCTTTTCAGGTTTATGGTTGGGTTCACCCTTTCTTATCCCTTTCCCGCTTTTTTCAATACAAGAAAAAGCAAGTCATCAGCCCCTTACATCACGGGGCCTGAGTTTTTAATTATGAGGCATCTTTATCGGAGGTTAGACACACCTAAGCTTGAGTGTGTCTACCCTCATTTTTTTCTCAACTTATTCGGAGTCTGCGTCTTCATTTCTCTACCCCGTTTTTGCTACTTGAAATTTTAAATGATTTGACCCCACGGTTAATTTTTAAAGTGTGGGCATTATTTGAAAGATTGCCGACGTACTCGGCGCTTACCTCGAGACCCCTATTTCTCTTCTCGAGAGCGAGACTAATCCCGATGCAATTCATCCGGGTTCTCTGAAATGTGACCCGCATGAGGAAATGAACGGGTCATGCCTCTCAAGTCTCTACAAACTGACCAGCAATGCGCAAATTACAGCCTGTGAAAGGCTGGAAACAGAAGGTAATTTTCAGCTTGTGCTGCGCGTTTCCTTGACAACGCACAGCGCACAGCTAACGGACGGTCACCCTTTCTACTTTCTCTCGATATAGGTGACTCGTTTTAGATTTTTGGGCCAATGATATTGAATATTGGGGATAACTATCAGTGAACTCCTACCTGTTTTTAAAAAAAATTGTTATTTTAACCAACCCTTTTACCTTTCTCTTTAAAATAATTTAATAAATAAATAATAATATTTAAAGATGACTGAGAAGGCTAATGACACCGGTGAAGCTCCCCTCACAGAGAACTCCCTAATGAGTCTCTTTGAAAAGCAACTAAAGTCCTCCCTAAAGGAGGCAGTTGAAGCAGCTTTATGTAAAAGAAAGAGGGATACCGCTCAGGAGGACTCAGTTCCTTCAGATGAGGAAGACCCTCTTCCCAAAAAAGGCGTCAAGGTCTTAAAAAAGACCAAGCATCTTGAGAATATCAGTAGCCCACACGCTACAAATAAACAAGGTGTTATGAGCGGCACAAACAGATTGGGCGTCCTCAATGGCGCAAAGACTACAGGTGTCCTTCGCGGCACAACTCGACATGGTGTCCCTTATGATGATGACGATTATTTGTCCCCTATTGATGACAATGAGACTGATGAGTACATTTTTGATCCATCAGAAAAACTTGATGACTTACTGGATGAAGATTTGAATCAGCCCTCCACCTCATGCTCAGTTAAAGACCCCTTAGGGGTGGAGATGTTTAACCCCTCAAAAATTACCCACCCTAGAGGTTCGGACTGGTGGCCCCTTGACCACGTAGCTAAATTTATTAAGCTTTGGATCAGAAAGCTGCTTGAGAGGGACTCACGGAACCTGATGAAGTCGGAATGCCCGAGACCCTTCCTTGACAACAAGGTAGGTTTGACCCCTATGCTAGACCCTGAGTTATTAACCTTCCTTTTTAAAACTGGAAGAGACCCTCATAAGGGATTTGAACGCTGTCTTAAGCAGTGTCAAGATAAACTGCTAGTCACGTTAGGCCCTCTGGCCAGAATTTTAGACCTTGCTGAAGAATCCTCTATTAATGGTACTCCAGTTGACACCGAACTCTTAGGAGGAAGGAGTCAACGTGCCCTATGCATGTTCGGAAATGCCAATGCTAGCCTCACATCCGAAAGACGAAGAGGCATTCTGATACGGATGAACCCAAAATTGGGGGACCTAGCCAATAAAGATATTGAGGGAGACCCTAATGGACTCCTCTTTGGAGAGTCTTTTATTAAAGTTCTTGGGAAACATGTGTCCACTTTCTCGGGCTTTCAGCAAAGCTCAAAGTAACATGAGAAGGATGTTTGGGGGTAGACACATTTTTGGAAGGGCTGACAGGGCAGGACCGTCTGCCAGCCGAGGGTACAACAGGTCCTTCTATCAACAAAACCAGCATGGAAGATACTTCAGAGGGAACAACTCATTCTTCCCTCAGAGAGGACGCAACTACCGCAACCGTGGAGGTGGAAACAACAGTGGAAAGTTCCAAAGTCAAGGAAATCAAGGTAACAACCTCTCTTTTTGGTTCTTTCCTTCCAAAGGTAGGGGGAAGACTTGCTATTTTCAGCAAAAATTGGTTATAGATAACAAACGATGCATGGGTACTAGAAACTATGAAAGGTTTCAAGATAGATTTTGTTTCTACCCCTCACCAGACCTCACCTCTCAGAGAACTGATTCTAGACCAAGATCAATCTGCTCTAGTCGACGAAGAGGTTCGTCAAATGCTAGGCAAAGGGGCAATTTTCATTGTATCCAATATTGGCCCCGGCTTTGTGAGCACAATTATTCTCGTGAAAAAGAAAGAGAAGGGTTGGTGCCCCGTAATAAATCTGAAGCTTCTGAATTCTTTCGTTGTGTATAGACACTTCAAGATGGAGGGTATCCATCTTCTGAGAGACATTCTCCAAGAGAAAGATTAACTCATAAAGTTGGATCTCAAGGACGCATACTTTACTATCCCTATGGATACGGAATCTCAAAAAAATCTAAGGTTTTGTATGGAAAGGTGTGACCTACCAATTTCGATGTCTTCCCTTTGGCCTTTCCACGGCTCCCTGGTGTTTCACCAAGATACTGGGACCGGTTGTGGCATCTTTAAGGAGATAAGGAGTCTGTTTGATTATCTATCTGGACGATATCTTATTGATGTCCCTGAGTCACAAGGAACTTCTTCTCCACATGAGATGGACTGTGGAACTCCTAGAGAGTCTAGGATTCATCATCAATGTAGAAAAATCAGTCATGACTCCTTCACAGAATCTAGAGTTTCTAGGGTTTCAAGTAAATACGTCTTCAGCCCTACTACAGCTTCCTTTGAAAAAGTTGGCCAAAATAAAGAGGGAGGTCTCCTATGTTTTGTCCAAAGATTTGGTAAGTTTAAGGGAACTAGCAAGAGTAGTGGGTCTCTTGTCATCATCTATTCAAGCGATCTCTCCAAGACCGCTTCACTACAGAGCCCTTAGGAGATTGAAATCCGCAGGCCTGAAGAAAGGTCTTTGGTATTCAGACCACATTCCCCTGTCTCCAGAAGCTCGAGCCGACCTTCTTTGGTGGTGCAACAACCTAGACAGTTGGCACGGGAAAGCGATATTCGGGAACACCCCGGACCACATTTTGGAATCCAACGTGAGCAATTTAGGCCGGGGTGCCAGATTAGGAATGTTGGAAACAGGTGGAAAATGGTCCCAGGAAGAACTCACTTTACATATAAATTGTTTGGAGATGATGGCGACTTTGAACGCTTTAATGAGTTTCAAGTCAATTCTGAAAAACAGTGTAGTTCTGATCAAATTAGTCAATTTTACAGCCGTCTCTTACATCAACCGCTTGGGGGGATGTCACTCGCAGATCTAGCCAAGAAAATTTGGTACTTTTGCTGAAGCCAGAAAATAATGCTGAGAGCGGAATTACTTCCGGGCAATCTAAATACAAGGGCGGATTGGAATTCAAGGTTCCTGAGAGACGCGAGCGATTTGAAATTGAACCCTCTGATTTTCATGAGAATTCAGTTCTTATGGGGTCCATTCGAAATCTCTGTGCCAGCAGACTGACCTTTCGGATAGTTCAATAATTCAGTTGTAGACCAGACCCATTAGCAAATGCGGTGGACGCTCTTCTCCAACCTTGGGACACTCTCAATTGTTATGCCTTCCCTCCTTTCACTCTAATTCAGAGAGTTCTTCTGAAAGTTCGTTCAGAACGCTGCTGCATCGTTCTAATTACTCCTTTTTGGAATTCCCAAATTTGCTTCCCAGGTGTGATGGAATTTTTGACGGAAGTTCCACGTCTTATTCCAGGGAGTTTAGATCTCCTTCAGGGTCTAGAAGGAGACATACTTCCTCTTCTTTTAGAAGGAAACATGAACCTTCTTGCTTGGAAGATTTCAGGGGTTCTACAAGATACTCAGGCCTTTCAGGAGAGGCTAAAAGCCTTTTGGAGGAGTCATGGGCTCCGGGAACAAGGAGAAGATATACCGGTGCTTGGAAAAGATGGTGTAGTTGGTGCATGGAACGGGATATGGATCCCGTGGAGGCACCTGTAGTAGATGTAGCTAATTTCTTAGTGGACCTTTTTAATTCAGGCCTGTGTTATAGAACAGTTAATTGCTATAGATCAGCAAGTTCTGCAGGACATTATTTGTTAAACAACTTTTCCATTGGTACCTATCCCTTGATTCGCAGAGTAATGAAGGGTATAAGACTTAAACCTCCTCTTAAACCCAAATATAGTTCCTTGTGGAACGTAAACCTTATCTTCGATCTTTTTTCATTCTGGCCAAACAATTGTTTCCTTACAAGGAAACAGTTATCCATTAAATTAGCTACCTTGCTTTGTCTTATATATTTTAGGAGAGTATCCGAAGTTAAGGCTTTAGAAATATGTAACAGATTTTACTCCCCTGATGTAGTATTGTTCGCGATATGGAAAAGAACCAAGACCATGTCTGAGAACATATTTTACACTTATTTTTGATATTTTCCTAAACTATGTGTTGTTAGTTGTACGAAAGTATATAAACAGAAAATGAGTGTTTTTAGACCTTGCAATGAGAACCAATTGGTAATTTCTTTTGTCAAACGTTTTAAGGCGGTCTCCTGTGCGACAATTTCTAGGTGGGTAAGAACTGTTATGTTTGAAGCACGGATAGATTTGTCCAAGTTTTGCGCACACTCCTCTCGTGGCGCTATGGCTAGTAAAGTATTTTGGGGTGGGGGATCCCTTTCTGATATCCTGAAAGCAGCAGATTGGTCAAATGCCTTAACTTTTGTTAAATTTTATCTTAGACCTGTCGAACACGAAAGCAATATTACATTGAAAAGCTTTGAACTTGCATAATGTAGCCTCCGGTCTTGTAATGAAATGACGATTCTCCAATTATCATACAGAGAAAATCTTGATTTCATTAAAGACAGCGGAGGCTGACATTATCCCTCTCACCACTCCCTGGTGGTTGCTTTATTTAATATGTCTTTATTAATGTCTTTGCATTTAATCTTTTGTGCTTTCCGGATAAAGTACGACCCTTTTCGTTTTTTTTTCAGATTCGGCTTCTTTATAAACCTTTTAATATGATAGAAGAAGTTGAAGCTACAGTCATTTTCTTCATAGCTCTAAGAGGAAGATATTTGGTTGCTATGACACTTGTCTATGCTGTGTGGAATGTTTTATTTATGATGTAACTGTTACACTTTAAAGGGCTGCATATCTTGAGCAGCAATAAAAGTTATTGCATAATGTCAGCTTCCGCTGTCTTTAATGAAATCAAGTTTCTCTCTGTATGATAATTGGAGAATCATCACTGTGCTTTGCAAATTCTGTATTTCAAGCTTGCAGTTTTGTTGATATTATATGTTCTGCATTGCAGCAATGTATATTGTGCAATTGTGTAAATGCATATGTGCTTAGTGTTGAGCAGTTAAAGTTTATATCAGACTCATCGCAATTTAAGATCCTGGGATAGATAAGAAGTATATTGTGGTTGAACTTTTCTGCTAATGTTTGTGGTGTCAGCTTGTGTGGTACCTTGGCCGCACTATTAAGATAGGGCCCCATAACTGATTGTTGTGATTATACTAATAGTGATTGGTGTTGTTAGATCCTGGTGTGCAAAGAAGAAGCAGCATTAGTCAGGGTGATTTCCCCACTGTTCGAGATCTGACTTGTGTCCGATTTAATATTAGAAAGCATTATACCTCGCTATCCCCTTGAATAAGTGATTACTTTGAACTTCATTAGTGAAGCAGAGAAGAGTTATTTGTTAATTATGCTTTCTTTGGCATTTTTGGAAAAGTTTACTTATACGAAAGGAAATTGTAAAGGAAGGAGATCTGCTGCAAGGTGCAAAGATTTTACATCACCAGTTTTTTTTTTGTTTTGTTTTATTTTGCCGAGTTTTATATAGCGCGAACTAGACCCGAACCGAATCAGGTATCAGAGCGCTTTACATAGCACCAGTTACGTTACATGAGGACGGACACACATTCATTTTAGGCACTGGGAGATTAAGTGATTTGCCCAGAATCACAGGAGGTTTTGGCGTCGTTACCGAGACTCGAACCCAGATCCCCAGGTCCGAGGTCGAGCGCCCTAGCCGTTAGGCCAACTCCTCTCCCCAGTTATTGGTCGGTTGTTGTAGGTGCCACGCTGGTATTGGTTGTTGCATCATCATGTACCACGATGTGATAGGTTTGCATAGAGGGTGCTGAGCTGAGATTGAACAGTGGCATCAGTACATATTATATTGTGATTTGGTTAAACAGCCTATCATCTAAATTCTGACCGTTTCATTCTGAACTGCTGAAAATCTCTTCTAAAATGGAGTGTTTCAGCGTCTTAAGAGGTTTAGTGAGGGGTGATGTAAGGGTTCCAGTCCGAGAGGGTGAGGAAGCTCCTCCTAAAGGTACACCATGTCAAATAATGGCCTCCAGATATGTATTTGGCTTAATCCATAGATCAAGGTCACTGAGAAAGATGGGCCCTTGCAATATCCTAGATATGGTACACTTAATGCGTTCATAATTTAAAATTTGAGGCAGGTGGTCTATGAATTGAAACCTAAACCTAGACCAGCAAAGTATGAGGCTTAGAATGCTTGGGAGTGTGCTGCACCTACAAAGGCCTAAGTGAGTGGGATGTAGAGTGGCAAATATGGAGAAGATTTTTATAAACATAGAGAATCCACGAGAGGGTGTGAGTGGTCCCTACAATGGTGGGGAGCACATAGTGTTCTTTAAATACCCCTCACACACCAAAAGGGCCCTTGGTGTCATGCTTCATCATTGGGGTCTTCGCACCCCTCTGCGGGATGCGGCGTGCTACTACCTATGACTACGCGGGTGCACTTTTACACAATGACTATGTGAGGTGCATGTGAGGTTTTTATGATATTGAGTGAGTGGTGGGGTTTCAAAGTGACTAAAGTGATGGTTAAAAAGTACCTGACTCGTGGGGTGGACTCCGAAAATATTTTAATGGGCCCCCAGGCTGGTACTGTTAAAAGGGTGATTTTATAGGTTCTTATGTAATACAATGTACATCATCTCCTGTGTGTGTCAACATGTTTCGGAGTGGAACTCCTTCTTCAGGATGGGGTGCACAAATCCCCACCTTACTCACGTTTTCCTACAAAAAGTCTGTAGTTTACAGAAAAGTAATAGTCTAAGACAAGGCTAATATGTGCCTAAATTAATTGTCACGAAGGTTTCTGCGATTAGCGAACTTGTTACCACAATATGGTGTGCCTCATGAGCTTCCTAACGTTGGGGGGCTGTCGTGCCAATCTGCACCGATTACGAGGGAAATTCCTATGCTTTGCTGCCCCAAAGGGTCCTTTTGGTGTGTGAGGGGTATTTAAAGAACACTACGTGCTCCCCACAATTGTAGGGACCACTCAAACCCACGTGTGGATTCTCTATGTTTATAAAATTCTACTAAGGGAGAAGGAATCAACCCCGTCTCTCTCTCTCCCTTTATGTATATGGAGAAGAGACATTATTGAAGGAGCCAGATTATGCCCCGTACTGACAAATGAGAGGAAGGGAAATGTTAAGGGAGAAAAGGATACAGAGACCTTAGGAAAAGTCCATCTCTGACAGTGATTCTAGTGAGGACTTTTTAGAATATTTGTTGGCTTCCAGATTGCTGCCCCATAATCTTCATCATAGTTGTTCAGTTGATCTAACAGTGGTACAGCTACAGCCGACACATTCCCTTTTCTTCTTCTTCTCTTTTTTATGAATTTTTCTTCATTGTTTGAAATTCATTCTAGTATAAACAGAGGGACTGATAAAATCCATTACAACTGGGATACCGGTACAGAAAAGAAAGTATGTTTTTTGATTTCTGCCATATCTCTCCTTTTGTACACATTTATTTTAATAAAAAATATCATGTATGATCTTGCTCAACAACCTTGAAAAAGTCGCAAGAAAAGCGACGAAACACGTGTCGGCTGTAGCTGTACCACTGTTAGATCAACTGAACGACTATGATGAAGATTGCTTGCTGAACTATTTATACATTGACCATTTTTTTTTATATTAAACACACTTTGCTGATCGTGGATATTCAGCTATTTATTTGTATGTGCTGTTCTCTGTCTTTGGTTCAATTTGTATTTGATATATGCAGAAACTTCTACATATATTGTGTAATACAGTAGGTGGCACGGTATTGTGGCATTGAGCACGCTTGAATGATAGTGAGATTTTTTCTACTTTATGGGCTACTGTAACTGAGGTGCTGGTTTTTGTATTACCCATTGCCACCACTCCCCTTTTTCTATTGTTCCAGCTGTGACTGGATCAGTAACCATGACCTTGATAACTATAGTTTCATGAACTAATGGAGGTGTCACCACTGTCCTTATGACACAGAATTACCAGGTAGCCCTTTGAAACCTTAACCCATTCACCAGAGGAGTAGGTTCTAGACAAACTTAGAATTAAAAGTATTAAGGGCACGTGGATTTCTGAATCTAGGAGCAATACCTCAAAAGCCTGGAGGGTCCACTGAAAGTGGAGACACTGAGGAAATGGTTGAGGGTTCAATGATTCAGTTAGTTTTAAGGCCACTAGATGTCTTTAAATTGCTTGTGGAATTGAATGAACCTATCAAGGCAATGTAGATCTGAAATACATAGACAAGTAGCAGGAGAATGAACTTATTTTATACGAGTAAAAAAATCACTTGTACTCTACATGCTCATGACAAATTGGCAAATGAGTATAATGTGGACATTTCCAGAAGCACTACTTTGCGAAGGAGTTTAGAGCACATGTGGATGGGGAAATGATTACAAACAGGGAGGTTTATTGGACGTAAATACACATTAAGGAATTGGTTGGTAGATTACACAAATGAAGTAACTTAGACAGGTTAATAGACTTATGGGCTAGGAAACAGGAGAAAGAAAGAAAAGGAAGATATTGGGGGAATGAAAGATAAGCCTAGCTCCCCAGATGGTGCCACTGTAAAGAATGTCCCTCTGAGGGAGGTACATGGAGGGGGATATGTGTATGTGCCCTGGAGTTGAGGTGATCTTATGACATTCCCAAACCAGTTCCCAAATTTGAGGGAGAATCCTGACTTGTGGTACAATCAGGTTGATCATTTTGTCAAGAGTTTGAAAGTTGTGGGAGGATATGAATACTTTTTTTGACATCACGGTTTCTAGTGATTTGTGGGCTGAGCACAAGGTGTCAGTACTGGGGCCCAATGCTGAGACGGAGCGTAGTTCACCCGAATGTGCAGACAATCATAGTGATGCAGAGGTCCAATCACCTTTCTGAAAGTAAGGGTTCCACAGAAGGAAATTGATTGGTTAAAGATAATTTGGACTATGCAGGAGGCTAAACAAATTAGTGCATGCTTATTATGAGCGGTTGTTGCAAGTGTTTCAACAGCATAGTGACATTGATAACCCAGAGAGGAGAAACATGAGTAATTTTGTGTCGCGGTTTGTTGCTGGGTTGAGCCAGAAGTTTAGTTTGCATATTCAGCAGAATGTGATTCGTTGGCAAAGTAAGCCTTTGAATCAGATACTTCGATATGCGAAGTATTACAGTTATGAGCAGTGATAAGCAAGTGATGAAACAGAAGAGGTTCAAGAAGAAGTTCATGCTTTCTCAAACTACGCTTGCACAGAAAGGATTTCAGAATGGCGCCCATGTGGGAAACGGTGGTGGAATGCAAGGTGTTGGATTTCAGGGTGGCGGACAGATGATGAGGGGTGGAAATGGTGTTTCTCAGGGTAGAGTTTGTGGCATCCCAGTTGATCTGAGCATGTGGATAGATGTGGCGATGTTGAAGATATCCAATCCTTGTCATTATTGTAACAAGCTGCGCCACCGGAAGTGGAAGTGCCGAATGAATCCTAACCGAGTACCTGGTGAGGGCCAAATTCAGGATACTAATTTGTGTAAATGCAATATGTAGCAAAACAGAGACCACACAATCTCAATATGCCACAAGCCCAATCATGCAAGTCCCCCAATTCCCAATGCCCTCATAGAATATGGGGAATCCGAGGTTCTATACGAACAGGTTCCAAGAGCTCATTTGAACCCTTTTGAGAATTATGTGCTATTCCAACAGTCCACCGTTTTTGAAGCTTCTGCTGGTTACGGTTCTAATCAATCACAATGACGGTACCTTAGGGGGGGAGGAAGACTGCATACTTGGCGTAGTCTAAGAGGTAGACCAAAGTGGGTCATTCGTGGAAGGTGAAGTGAATGTCCACCAAGTGTCCGTTTTCATTGACACTGGTGGTACCTGTTCCTCTGTTAGAACAGTGGAAGTCCTAAACCTACCCCTCTCGGGAAAGCAGATCTGAATCAGAAAAGGCTCTTTTGAAGAAGACCACCAATTTGGGATATGAGATTCCAGCCCTGTCAATTTACTAGGACATGACCTATTGTGCAAGTTAAATTGCACTATTTATTGTACATTGGTAGGTGTCAAGTTTCGGACTCACAATGAATATGTGGGACAGCTTGCCTTACTGACTATGGACCGATTACTTCCTGACCTGAAGGACTATGTGAAACTTATCAGGCAAAGATATCAGACTCATTGAGGTTGTAGAACCTGTCCATATTACTGTCAAACCCAATGCTGAATATCCCGAGCACTACAGTATAACCTCCCACCAGAAACTATTGCTGGAATTGCTTGAGTAACTGAGTCCTGATAAAAAACCAAAAATGGACTCACCCATCATGGTTCTGCAGAACTCAAGCGGCAGGTACCATATTGTGCAAGACCGTCAAAAGATTAATAATATTGGTGTTCCATGTTGTCCTGTAGTACTGAATCCTGCTGTAATATTGTTTCAGATACCCTGTGAAGCCAAATGGTCCACAGTTGTTGATTTATTTTAAGTGTTCTTTTCCATCCCACTGGACAAAGAATCAGTTTATCTTCATGTTTCGGTTCCAAAATAGAATTTTGGTATGGTGCAGAGTTTCACAAAGGTATACAGAAAACCCCTTGATTTACCATGAAATCATTCTTGTGAGGTACGTTGACAATCTGCCAATAGTATTGATGATGCAAGAAGCAAGCAAACAAGACACCATTGCCCTGTTGTATCATTTGGCAGAGAATGGACACGAGATATCCCTGAATAAACTGCAGTACTGTCAGAAAGAAGTCTTGCATCTGGGACATCACATTGAGAAAGGAGTAAGGAAGGTGTCACATGACAAAAGTTCTGCCATTTTGAAAATAAACCCTCCCACTACGCTGAGAAAAGGCAGGATGTTTCTGGGAATGGTGGACTACTGTCGGCAGTGGATACCCAACTTTTCTTTAGTGGCTAACCCTCTACAGGGTTGACACACAAGGATGTGCCTGATCCAATATTATGGGACAACAACTGTACTAATGTCATCCTGGAGTTGAGAGAAAGTCTCTGTTGTGTCCGGTTCAGGGAATGGCAGATTAAAATTAATAATGTGTACTATTTTGCAGTGGGACGGAGGACTGCACTTTCTCCGTGCTTACCCAGACTCAGGGTGATGCCCGGAGACTGGTAAATGTTGTTTACAACACGGTGTTTACACCGCACGACCTTTACCACGCTGCCATTACAACGCAAGTCGTTACTATGACTTGCGCTGGATGGCGCTGTTGGTTAAGGAATATTGTAATTTTATATTCCAACACCTTCCCTACTGTTACGTGGACTGGTGTTGGAATATAAAATTATAATAATCCTCAATCCGCGCCCTCCAACGACTTGCGTTGTAAAATCCGCGATGTAAAGTACCGCAATCAAAATGATCATGTTGTACTATCATACATCCCCGGAGACTCGTTGCTTATTTCTTGCTGCACTTGATCCCATAGAGGCAGAACTGCCCTGCTGCCTTAAAGCTGTTGTGGCAGTAAGTTTCTGCATTGAGCAGAGTGAGAACATAGTTATGAGCTATCGTCTCATAGTGATGGTCCCTCACTCTGTGGAGCCACTTCTTGCTCGTACAAAGATCCAACACCTGGCCAACCGTAGAATCACATGTTATGAGCACATCATGCTTGCTGCTGAAAACATAACCTTCAAGCGAGGTTGTAGCCTCAATCATACCCCATTGTACCTCTTAGCAAGACTGAAACTGAGGGGGGGAGGGGATTTTGAACATGTTTTAATGTCACAGATTTGTGCACCAAGCAAAGACCTGCTAGGAAAGATGAACCCTATGCATAGCCTGATTATTTACTGTTCGTGGACAACTCTTGCTTGAGAGATGATGGGGTAATTTAAGAGCTGCCTATGCAGTTTACACTGTTCAAGGTGCAGTGGAAGCCTCTTGGTTTTGCTGTGTATCTTCAGACCAAGTGGCTGAACTGGTCACTCTTATTAGAGCATGTCGCATCTCAGAACAATCAAAACTTACCATTTTTAATCACAGTCAGTATGGCTTTAGTGTCATCCATGATTTCAAACACTTGTAGTCGCAAAGATGATTTATAACCTCATCTGGGCCGACCTTCATGAACCTGCCCAAGGCATTGCAGATTCCCCCTGAAATTTTAGTTGTGAAATCCACAGCACACAGGAGTGGAAATGATTGTGTGACAGCTGGGAATCAGTATGCTGATGAAGTCCCCAGGTACTGCACTCATAGATCCTGTGCATTCAATGGGGAATATTGAAATGTACCTGAAAACGAGAAAAATTTCAACATGTTATTGTTTGTTGCTGATACCTTGGAAGAAGTCAACAGATTGAAGTAAGAGGGGCCAGAGGCTGACCAGCTAGGCTGGGTCAGAGGGGGCTGTGTGAAGAATGAGGATGAGATTTAGGTTTCAGCTGATGGAAGACCTGTGTTACCAGACAGTTCATCGTCCCCAATGGCCAGACATTTCCATGGTCAAGCACACATAGGGAGGGATGCTATGGTTAGGCTTTTCAGATAGAACTGGTTTATCTCAAATTCTGAATTATGACTGAGAAGTTATGCCACTGTTGTGAAGTCTGCCAACAAATAAATGTAGCAAGAAGAACACCAGTAACCATGAGTTACTGGGGAGTGGCCATACAAGCTAGCAAGATGGCCGAATGGCTGTGAAGCTGCAGCTCTGGTGGCCCCATTAAACCAGGTTTCGGGCCGCTACCAACATCTAACCCCATCGGGGAAATTGGACCAGATGGCTTGACTAGGGATGACGGATTGCGAGCCTGATTGGTAGGTGGCCCAGCACATACCTCAATGCCCCACAGCTACAGGGGCCATGGGTGAGCCTCAGAGGCAGGTGTTTGATCCCTTGGCACTGGAATCTTGTGATGACTGCAGGCTGCAAACTCCCGCAATGGTCGCTGATGGGTCTGCTGGTATCGCTGAGGAGCAGACGAGCAGAGACCAGGTGAGGGCCGCTATGGCCATTTAAATTGCTCCTTTTGCTGGTGTGTGGCCCTGCGGTCATGCCCCCGGGCCGTATGGGTCTGGTCCTAATGGTGGCAGACGGGCCTGGAAGTCTGCCCTGATCCTGGTGCGCATGGCCCTGTAAAGATGGAGATCTTAACGGGGTATCAGTGGAGATCTGAAGATTGCAGGGGGAACCCTCCTCTTTCTCCTTAGATAAGTGTGTCCTGCCGGGCCCTCTTCTGGGCCACTGGTCCAGAGCAACATGCTGGACTGAAGACGGATAGCGTGGACCTTCAACAATAGTTCAACAACATTATTGATTGACTGAACACATTTATCCTAAAGGCCCCAGCCACTGAACTGTGCCACCGGTGGCCTCTGTCGCTTTCAGCTGCTTCACCGGGGGTCAATACTAAGTAGCCGGCTGCATAACATACCTGGTGGCAGTTCAACTTGCGAATGTTTTGTGGCCCCTGGGTACCTCTTCCTCCTCCTGTGTCACAAATGGACTGGGAGACTCTAAGCAACGTAACTCCTCTTTTAACAACCTAAGACTTCTGAATTCCAAAAACTCCCTCTCTGATGCGGAAGACGGTGCAACAGGGACCAATGTGTTGGGGCCATCGGACAGCTCCACAGCTATAGTGGTGGAGCTCTACACCAGATTTCGGTCAATAGATGCCAGATTTTACACCCTCACCAAAAGGCTTTACCGCATGGGCAAACGACTGGACTGAATCCACAAAAGAAGACTGCCCTGCCACTCCACCGGAATAGATTGCATGGAGGAACGCATCTCAGGGCAGGAAGATGGTGCTATGACTATAGCAAAATGCCTGGAAAAGATGAAGCAACTCCTGAACACCGCTAAAAATTAGCACCTGGGGGTGTGGTCCAGCCGCAGTAACATCATGGATGTGGTGGAGTCAATGGACATGTGACACCCAGACCTGTTTGTTGAGTGTCTCCTTGCGCACCTTTTTGGCTTTATGGCAACATTTTAGTAGAACGAGCCCGCAGAGCCCTCGGCTGGCTTTTCCCCCTGTGCCCCCTTATCACTTACCTGGTCCACTGCAATGCCAGAGCTCTCTCATATCCCTGTTCTCCAACTTCACCATGGCTGTACAGGAGGTGAGGTTCTTGAATGTCAAAATCACTCTCTGTAAAACAAGGACTGAAATATGGCATGCTCTACCCGGCCCCGAGTATCAGTCAAGGTCAATGGTAAGACTTGTATCTTCAACACCCCAGCAGAGGCCACTGACTTTTGTAAACGACATTGTGTGGGGAAGGCATCTTCCTGTCGGAATACACAGAGTGCTCTCCTTCTGCTGTCCCTGCTGCCATGGATGTGGACCGTTCCCCACCTAGCTGAATGTGGTTCAGAGTGATTATGCAATTGAAACCAGTTTCAGTGTTTAATATTCAGGTATCACCCGTTCTACAAGCCACGCCAGACGTGGTGTTGCCAACCCCCTGAGATGTATACCATATTTCTGATTGTTGCTATATATGTTTTTGATTTTGTCTACTCTGGGATTCACTGGATGCATCCTCATGTAGTATGGGTGGGGAAGGGGTGTTATATGTTTGGTTATGGTTTGTTTGTTTTTAGCATCCGTCTGGGGTGTGCAACACTCATTTACACCTCTGCAAGACCATTCATGTGTGCTCTTCGATTACAATGACTCAGGTTGTGAAGGACTGGTTTGCAGAACTCACCTATATTACATGGAACATTAGGGGGCTCAATAACTCCCACACGGGCAAACAAGTGCATTCTTCTTCGATGCGTTATGGCAATAAAATAGCTTTTCTTCAGGATTCTCACCTGTTGCCTTGGGCTTCATCTAAATTTGCATCATCCTGGGAGGTCAGTCAAAAGTTTTCATAATATAGTTCCTATTCACACGGAGTGTGCACATGAATACTTGGAGTGTCCCCTTTACACACAGCTAACTTTATAGACGTGTCATTGCTACTGGAATTTAAGCAGGACAGCGTGTCCTCTTGGTTAACATTTATGCCCCAAATGTAGACGTCCCAATTTTTATCCGGAGCTTTGGTCCCTTTTGGGGTGGGTTGGGGCTGACCTAATAATAATGGGAGAAGATTTGAACATGGTGCATTATCCCCTGGTGGGTTCCATGGGACTGAATGTGGGTGGTAAACCACGGCCCTTTACGCGTCCTCAGAGATATCAATACCTATGCTTTGACAGATGGCGTGTACAAAACAACACAACCTTGGAAATGCCTTTTATTCCGGGCCCCAAGGGGTATGGACATGAATTGATTATTGGTTTATCTCTGCAAACACAACTCTGTGTCTGGCAGACGTGTTCCATCTACCATGCACACTGATGGATCATTCCCTGGTTTGAATGGTACTGAGGGTATTCTACAGGGGTGGCCTGGGACAACATTGGCATTTCCAGGGCACCGCTCTCCATGACAAGCTTTTCCACATGGAGGTCCCTGACTCCATCACTGAATAGGTTACACTTAATGCCAGCTCAGTTACAGCATAGGCCAACCTGTGCATCTCCAAACATGCTGGAGTATTGCGTGACATTGGTGCCCGTCTTGCCTGCATTGAGAAGAAATTGCACAATATTGACTGGGAGGTTTTCCAGCTACGCTGCGTGTGCCACTTACATTGTCGCTCTGTCTTGATGGACGAGTTCCAGCATTTGTCTGACAGAGAGACGGCCTATTCGGGGAAATATGCGAGAGTCAGGTAGTATGGAGAGGGCGACCTGGCATGGATGCTGCACCTCAATAGACATAGCAGGTACATCACTGAGCTGCGTACAGAGGGTGGAGGATAGGTAACAGATAATGAGGGTATTATAATAGAACTCCTATGCTACTACAAGCGACTGTATTGCTCCAAGACGAATGGTGATACTGCTGAAATTGCAGAATACATAGCTGATATCACAATGGTCTGGATAACATATTGACAGAACCAATTCTTGAGTGAACCCATCTCCTATGAGGAGATAATACAGGCGATAGATCCTCGGGCCTAGACGGACTCACAAGTGTGTTTTATAAGGCGTACAAACAGTTGCTTGCCCCACATCTTCTAGAGGTATGCCGAAGCCCTCGCAATGGGAAGCTGTTATCACAATGTTATTGAAACCTGATAAGGATCACCACTTGTGCACCTCATATCATCCATTCTCGCTAATTAACCTTGATAATAACATTTTGACTGAGGTTATCACAGCAAGACTGTTGCTCCTGATGAAACAGATCTTATCGCCAATACAAACTGTTTTTGTCCCCCGCAGGGTCTACTTCCTTAAATTTACGTACAGTGTTTGCAGTGTTGAAGATTCCCCCTGATGTCCCCACAGCAGTGGCCCTTTTAGATGCCAAAAGAGCATTTGGTTCATTAGAATGGTCTTTTCTGAAGGCAGCATTGGATACATTGGGGCAGCCCCGTGGGTTCACTGCTCTTATCATATTGCTCTACTTGAACCCCATGGCTAACTTGAGGGTCAATGGCTCTCTTACCGATTCCTTCCCAGTGTCTAGAGGGACTCAGCAGGGATGTCTTCTGTTGCTGCTCCTTTTTATTATCACCATTGATCCCCTAGTTCGACACCTCCAAGAGAAGCACCTCCATCGTGGAATGGACTTTGACCCTGGCTCCTTGTTTGTGTCAATATATACAGATGATATTCTTCCTTTTATATGGCACCCGCAGACAACCTCACTTCCCTTCTACATGAAATCTAGTTACTTTGACCAAGACCATCTTCATCAGGACATGGAATGTGAGGACCATGTACGAGACAGGCAAGACAATCCAAGGGCAAGCGGATATGAAAAATCCAACCTTGCCCTGCTTGGCATCAGCGAGACCAGATGTACACAGTCCAGACAGAAAAAGACTAGCTCCAGGAAGAACACTGCTATATTCTAGACACAAGGAAGAAAATGCCCCAAACTCTCCGGGAGTAGCACTGATGGCAACGCCAGTAGCCAATAGAGCTCTGATTGGATGGGAAGTGCAAGGTCACAGAATCACCACAGCAACCTTCCGCACAAAGAAAGAGAGTATCGACATGAATATTATCCAGTGCAATGCACCAACAAATAACAGCAAAAAGAGGAAGAATAACAGGTTTACAGCAGACTCCAGTCTATCCTGGAGAAATGCCTTGAGAGAGACATCACCATACTGATGGGGGACCTCAATGCCAAGATGGGAAGCGACAACACTGGGTACAAAAAAGTCATTGGCAACCATGGTCTTTTTGATTAGAACCTGAATGGTGAAAGGCTCGCAGATCTCTGTGCCCTCAACAGTCTGGTGATAGGCAGTAGTGTATTACTGCACAAAAGAATACACAAGGCAACATGGGTGTCACAACACAATTCAACAGAGAATAAGATCATCAATGTCTGCATTGCCAAGACGTTCAGTAGGTCCCTGTAAGACATGAAAGTGATGAGAGGAGTGGGTGCGGCGTCAGACTATCACCTTGTCATGGCCAGGCTAAAGCTAAAGCTAATGCTGAAGAAAGCATGGATGGCACCAGCGAGCCAACAACAGCTATATAACACCACCATCCTCAAGGATACTTAGAATTAGGTTGAATACTCAATCCCCATCTGTAACAAGTATCAACGTCCTGAAAGAAACTAGAGGATGCCAGAAACCCAGTAGGACGTCTGTGGGAGAAGATCAAAGAAACAGTGACATCAATCTGCCAGGAAGTGCTAGGTCCCAAGAAACACCAGCATAGAGAATGGATCTCCACCAAGACTCCCCACAAAATCCAAGAGAGACAGTAAAAGAAAGCTGCATGCAATAAGAGCTGAACAACCAGAAAAAGCGAAAGCTTACGACGAATACATCAAAACCAACAAGGAAGCATAGAGAAGCTTAGGAGCAGACAAGCAAAAATTAATCGATGGTCTTGCCACAGAAGCCCAGAAAACCTCAGGCCAGGGAAACTTGAATGAACTCTACGACATAACAAGGAAACTCTCCTGCAGATTCAGCAAGCCAGAAAGACTTGTTAAAGACGAAGATGAGAAGACATTCATGGGTAATGAAGGCCAACAACTAATATGGGTGGAGCCCTTTGAAGAACTGCTGAACCAGTCCGTGTTACAGTTTCCGCCAGACATACAGCCAGTTGACAAGGACTTGCCAATTGACTGCCTCAGACCAACCAAGGAAGAAATACGGCAAGCCATCAAACATCTGAGAAACGGGAAGGCAGGAGGAACTGACAGCATTCCTGCAGAGGCACTGAAAACAGACACTGAACCATCAGTAGACATGCTCTACCCCATGTTTGGAATGATCTGAGGAGAGGAAAAGGTGTCATCAGACTGAAAGAAGGGATATCTCATCAAGCTCCCAAAGAATGTTGACCTGAGGAACTGCACAAACTACAGAGGGATAACTCTTCTACCCGAGGTAAAATGTTCAACAGAATCATCATGAAAAGAATGAAGGAACAAGTTGACGCTCAGTTGGAGATAAGCTGACTTTCACAAAGATAGATCCTGCACAGACCAGATTGCAACACTGCACATCATCATTGAGCAGTTCGATGGAATGGAACTTCCTCCTCTATGCCAGCTTATCGAGTATCAGAAGAAATTTGACAGCATGGACCGACATACCCTTTGGAAACTCCTCTGCCACTGTGGTGTGCCAGATTAGCTCGTAAGAATCATGAGGAACTCTTATGAGGGAGTGTCCATTGAGGACACTTCCAAGTCAGGACCAGAGTCGGCCAGGATTATTTGCTCTTGCCTTTTCTCTTCCTGCTGGTCATAGATTGGATCATGAAGGCATCAGCAGCACAGAAAAGAAATGGGATCAATTGGACACCTTGGATGCAGCTTTATGACATGGACTTTGTAGATGACCTGGCTCTACTCCTCTATACCCATCTACACCTGGATCAGACTGAAAGAATAGCCCAGGACAGAGATGGCTGGAGAGTCCTGATTGAAGGCCCCTACCCCAGGATGGGTAGTAGGCATAAGTAAGTAATTAAGCATTAAGAGATTGAGATGTAATGCAGGCAGGGTCAGAGCGACCTCTGACCTCTGACCCTGCCTTCAGGTTAGGTCGCCCCACGCCGCTGCCGCCTGCTCACGGCGGTCTCCTGCTGCCTCCTGCCGCACTTTTCCTGCCGCTGCCTCCTTGCGGCCCCGCCCCTCCTCGCACCCCGTCTCCCCATTCGCCGCCCGCTCCTGCCACCCAGCTGCTCCTCCCTCCCACCAGCGCTCTTAAGGAAGGCACGCAGCAGCGCAGGGAGCGACCTCTGACCCTGCCTTCAGGTCAGGTCGCCCCCACGCCGCTGCCGCCTGCTCACCCTGGTCTCCTGCTGCCTCCTGTCGCACTTTTCCCGCCACTGCCTCCCTGCAGCCCCGCCCCCCCTGGCACCCCGTCTCCCCATTCGCCGCCCCGCTCCTGCCACCCAGCTGCTCCTCCCTCCCGCCAGCGCTCTTATGCAGACCACGAAGTGACCGCGCAGCGGACGTGCGCAGCGGGCACGCTGCTGGCGCACCGAAGGCACGCCAAAGGCAAGCCCGTCTGCGCCTCTCCGCGCCTGGACCACGCCCAGTGCCAGGACCCCTGGCCTCCGACGATGCCAGCCCACATGACGGACTTACGACGCTGCCACCCTCCACGCACTCAACCCCGCCTGCTACCGAGCCATCCCGAAACGCACCCACGGACCCTTCACCTGCCAAGCCTGCAAATTCTCCTGCCTCCGAACCAGCACCGCTCCCACCAAGCCAGGCACCAGCAACACTCACCTCAAGTGCATCCTGCTCAACACCCGCTCCGTCCACAGACACGCTGTCGAACTCTGGAACCGCCTCGACACAACGTCACCAGACGTCGCCTTCCTCACGGAAACCTGGATGAACGCCTACTCAGCCCCCGATATCGCCATAGCCATCCTGGATGGCTATAAGATCACCCGGAGAGACCGCGTCAACCAAACCAGAGGAGGCATCGCCATCGTCCACAGAAGCACCATCCGAATCACGACCAACTACGACGACACCCTCACCGCCGCCGAGCACCTTCACTTCCAGATATACACCGACCCCAAGACCACCCTCAGAGGCACTCTCATCTACAGACCACCGGGACCACGCACACAATTCAGCGAAGCCATCGCAGACTTCGTCAGCCAACACGCCTTTATCACCTCGGACTACATCCTCCTAGGGGACCTCAACTTCCACCTGGAGAACAACAATGACAGCAACACCGCCGCCCTGCTGGACAACCTCACCAACCTCGGACTCAAGCAACTGGTGAACACCCCTACCCACTATGCCGGCCACACGCTAGACCCCATCTTCTCATCCAGCAAGCACATCGCCTTCAGCCACTCCACCGGACTACACTGGACATATCACAGCTGCGTCCACTTCAACTTCAGGAGAACCACGACCCACCACCACCTGCAACAGGCCCCCCGCAGAAGCTGGAGCAAGATCACTGCCGACCAACTCACCACCCCCTCAGCCAGAACCCTCCCACCAACACAATGGACCCCAACGAAGCAGCCCGCAACCTCACACAGTGGCTCACCAACTGCACCGATGACCTTGCGCGACTGAAGAACCCTCCCGGCAGACTCTGCAGCAAGAAAGCCTCATGGTTCGCCAACGACCTCAAAATCTCCAAGAAAACCTGCCACACCCTCGAGAAAGCCTGGCGCCATGACCAGACAACAGAAAGCATGACAGCCCTCAAGAACGCCATCTGCAAACACCACCAGCTGATCCGCACCACCAAAAGGACAACGTTCAAAGAACGTCTGGACAACAACAGCAAGGAACTCTTCAGCATCGTTAAAGAGCTCTCCAAACCCCAGCGCCTGCAACAACGACATCACACCCTCGCAAGACCTCTGCGACTCACTCGCCTCATTCTTCCACCGCAAGATCGCCGACATACACAAGAGCTTCGGCGCACAGACCACGCACCCGACCACCGAACCAGCGCCCCCCACAACCACCCTGTGCACCTGGACCCCGGTCAGCACTGAAGACACCACCCGCATGATGAACACCATCCACTCCGGCTCCCCAACCATCCCCTGCCCACACCACATCTTCAACAAAGCTGACTCCATCATCGCACCCCAACTCCGGGACATCATCAACAACTCCTTCGCATCCGCCACCTTCCCGGAGAGTTGGAAACATGCCGAGCTCAGTGCCCTCCTGAAGAAACCCACCGCAGACCCCACGGACCTCAAGAACTTCCGCCCCATCTCGCTCCTCCCTTTTCCTGCCAAAGTCATCGAGAAGTCCGTCAACACACAACTCTCCGCCTCCCTCGAGACTAATGGACCCCTCGCAGTCCGGCTTCCAAGCAAACCACAGCACCGAGACCGCCCTCATCGCAACCACCGACGACATCAGGTCCCTGATCGACAACGGGGAAACAGCTGCTCTCATCCTCCTGGACCTCTCAGCAGCATTCAACACCGTATGTCACCGCACACTAATACAGCGCCTCAGCAACACTGGAATCCAAGGGAAGGCCTTGGAGTGGATCATCTCGTTCCTCTCCGGAAGAACCCAGAGAGTCCGCCTGCCCCCCTACCGATCCGCGGCCACCGAAGTCATCTGCGGCGTTCCGCAAGGATCCTCGCTCAGCCCCACCCTCTTCAACGTCTACATGAGCCCCCTTGCAGCCATCGCACGCCAACACAACCTAAACATCATCTCATATGCCGACGACACCCAGCTGATCCTCTCCCTCTCCAACGACCCCGCCACCGCCAGAACCAGCCTCCACGAAGGAATGAAAGACATCACGGAATGGATGAAGCTCAGCCGCTTGAAACTGAACTCGGACAAGACGGAAGTCCTCATCCTAGGACCATCCCCCTCTGCCTGGGATGACTCCTGGTGGCCACCTGCCCTGGGCACTGCCCCCAAGCCAACGGACCACGCACGCAACCTGGGTTTCATCCTGGACTCCTCCCTCACGATGGCCAAGCAAGTCAACGCCGTCTCGTCATCCTGTTTCAGCACCCTGCGCATGCTCCGAAAGATCTTCAGGTGGATCCCCACCGAAACCAGGAAGACGGTCACCCAGGCCCTCTTCACCAGCCGACTTGACTACGGGAACACCCTCTATGCAGGAACCACAGCAAACTCCAGAAAAGACTCCAGCGCATACAGAACGCTTCTGCACGACTCATTCTGGACATCCCTCGTCACAGCCACATCTCTGCCCATGTGAAAGACCTGCACTGGCTACCCGTCAGCAAGAGGATTACGTTCAGACTCCTCACCCACGCACACAAGGCTCTCCATGACATGGGCCCCAAATACCTCAACAACCGCCTCACATTCTACACACCAACCCGCCAGCTCCGATCCGCCAGCCTCGCCCTCGCCACCGTACCACGAATTCGCAGAACCACCGCCGGAGGAAGAACCTTCTCTTACCAGGCAGCCAAGACTTGGAACTCCCTCCCCACCCACCTACGGCTGACCCAGGACCATCTCTCCTTCAGGAAACAACTTAAGACCTGGCTGTTCGAGCAGTAGCGACCCTCCCTCCCCCCAGTGCCTTGAGACCCTAACGGGTGAGTAGCGCGCTATACAAATCTGGTGATTGATTGATTGATTGATTGATGTAAGGATCCCCGCTCCATCATGTTCAACACATCTCACTAACACTGAGTACATTGCAAACGCTGTTCAATGCACCTCACTCAACAGCTTACACTCTAAAATACAGCTCATTCAAACTGCTTACACTTTGTTTGACGTCACTCCGGTTCTCAGTCCACAGCACCTATGCTGTGGAATACTGCACTCACACTGCTTCTGTGCAAGAAGCCCTAATCTCCCTGTTCTCTGTGTATCATGCACCACTGACTCTGCTGACACTGCGCACCCTACCTCACACTGCTCATGTTTCTACCAAACAAACATCACTCACAAAACGTTGCACTCTACCCAGCACACTTCACGCTTCTTACAGTATTGTCGCCACATCTACCTTACATTCCTTTCATCCTTGTCAGGATATATGCCTCACTCACCGCACTTACCATGTGCTCAACAGACCCCACCCTTCTTACAGTGCTTAAGACACACCTTGCACTGTTGCCCATTTAGAATCCTCACTAACCAACTTTTCAGTACTTCATACACTCACATTGCTTACGCCTTACTCACTCCACATAACACTACTACCATTCTTCTCAGCACACCTTACTCATGCCTCTTACACTTCCTGCTGTGCATAATATGAGAACTCTCCAATGCCTCCCCTTGTTGCTTACAACACAATAGAAAAACCTGCACTCCCTTCTAAAAGCATGTTTTACTCTCCACGTACCGCAATCACCTTTTTTAGGCACACACAATTCACCCTCCTATCTTGTGCCACACTTTATATCTCACATTATAACAGAAGTGACTCAGAGTGAGGGCACGTCCCCTTCACACAAACACCTCACGCACAATAGTCCCACTCCTCTGCGTAATGGCACGCATACCATTTACACACTGTGTACCTTTAGAACAGGGTCAGGCCCTGTATTAGACCAACTGTAACGGTTGCAACAGAAAGGCTTTTAATCTCTATTCTGACTCCTTCCTCACCATCCATTATTGCTAAGACTTCAGCACGGTCTATGTCCTCTCTTCATCGGCATTGTCACAGTTCTCCTCAGTGCTGCCCCCTCCTGGTGGGTCATTCAGTTTCTCCTCATCCCTTGCAGTATCGACCTCTGTGGGTGGCTTGCTCTGCTCTAGTGTCACCTTAGTCTGGCTGTCGGTGCCCAGCATGTCTGGTGCTAGCCCAGGCTCACCGCAGAGAAGTCGAAACACGGGCAGACGCTTGTGGGGCGAGGCGCTGCCCACCCAGAGCCCTTCCCTTTCTTTGTGTGTGATAAGGTCAGCAAAGACCGGTAGGCGGCGGGAATGAGGGCTCCACAGCGAATTCAGAGCGTTCCCAGGAGTGGCTGGGGGAGGGGAGTCCAGGAAGTTTGAGGTCCGGGACGCCCCCCTACCTTCTAAGTCCTGGAGGCTGGTCGTGTTGAGCCAAGAGCCATCAAGCCCCGTGAAGGCAGGAATCAGCAGGTTTGTGTGCCTCAGAAGCTGGTCAGAAGAGCAGGAGATATACCAAGGCATGGAGCCCGATCCAACCACTCGGAGACGCAGGCGGGAATTCATCGGGGCCAGCTGCTGCCACCAGCTGTTGAAGAGATCAGACCATAGAGGAATTTCTGTTACATGTTTTTACCAAAGATAACCTACGATAGGCAGCCTTAGTCCATCTCTTTATCAAGGTAGCTCAAATGTCACAATGCCACCAGCACTTCTTAGTCCCACCCTGGCAGTTTCCATCCTTGTTGTGCTTTAAACTTCAGCAAGTCCTAAAGGCCCCTTGCACAAGACCCCATTTGCAGCAGAGGAGGTCCACCCACTTATCAAATAATCACAAAATATAATTATCTGGTGACAGAACTTAGTTGGATTTATAATGTAGAGAATATGCTCTAACTTGAGAAACTAAACTCAAATGTTAAAAGTTTGTGATTAAAAGGCATTGTTTTAGCTATTTTCTAAGCACTATATAAGGCATACAAGAATGAGTTTGAACACATGAAGGCCTTTCTTAGATTCATATAGTGATCTGGCTAGGCAGGAAAGCCCCTTACCACTGGCCATTATAAGATGCAATGGGAATCAATGAAAAATCACACCACCCAAAGGTTTCATTCATGTTAGAACCTTTGACAAGCTTACATTCAGCCCTGGTGTGATTCTGAGCATGAGACCTCAGAGACCTCTAAGACTCCACTGTAGGTCTCAACTAGTTGAGACAGTACAAACTCTCAATGCAGACACACACATGCTAGGCCTGTCCTCAGTCAGCTTGAACTCTCACCGGGAGCCTGGTTCTTTGTCACCTCCTGCTTCCTCCGTGGCCTTATCACATCTGCAGCACGGACAATTCGGCAGGAGCCATGTTCAGGGCTCCAGCGTACCAGGCTTCCAGAGGAAACCTGGTCTGTCCCACAGGCTTCAAGGGCAGGGGTAAGGCAGCAGCCTCCCATTGTGACATCATAGGTCTCTGTGAAGTGGGGAGTGATGTTGTCTTGGGAGTGGGAGCCTCTGCCGCTGTCATGCTCTGGATTAAAAGCTCTTTCACTTTAGGGACTACCATTCTTCTCCGTGTACACTCTGATTCTTGCTGCTTTAAGACTAATAGTAGACTGAACCAGCTCAGTATTATATTGTATCATATCCCTGGCCCACCTCTTCCAGAGGAAATAAATTGCAGGGAAATGTATATTTTCTGCTTAGTCCAATTTAGCTTCAGCCTGAGAAAGCTACCTCTCAAAAGCCCTGTAATGTAGAGAGTCTGTGGCACAGCTGCAGGTATTCTGTGGCATATAGTATGTCCAGAGGTAGCGCCTAACCCATCTCTAACGAATTAAAAAGCACCAAGCACTTTAATCCATAGGATGACCTCACTAGCCATAGATACCACCTTCTCTCAGTGGCAGGACTTCTTTTATCTGTGCTGGGTGCTTTCCTATGTGCCCAAAAGAAGCAGACTCTCATAGCTGAGAAGGTATTTGTGAAACAATGCCTCTTGGAGACACTCCTGTCAAGAGATTTTTAAGCACTCCTGTCAGTAGAGAACATATTTCAAAATCTGAGCAGGAGAACAGTTCCCCTATGAAATAATGAAAAGAACCCCACAGACGTCTACATATTAAAACAGATAGAATCTAGAAACAGGCTGAAGTTGAGTCCAGATTCTGAAACATAATGACGCCTCTTCTGGTTGCCTGATTTCGATTTAGAAGAAATTGATAATCGTCGTTTTTATGGAGAAAGAGCTACACCCACAGGACCCACTAGAAGTAGAATTCCTTCATAGACGTTGGAGGAAACTCTACTGGAGGACTCTCCTCTGGAATTAGCAATCTCTCCAGAAATCCGAGGATGTTCGATTGCAACAGCCCTAAATCAGGCTCCAAAGCATGAGAACATATGTAGTCGGGTCTAAATATTCAAACTGACTGATGTCAAGTCTAAAATTCTCCTTTTGATGGAGGAAATAATAAACTGATGAACATTTTTCAAACATTGGGACAGAATGATGGATGAAATTCCACAACAGAAGTTTCCTTTGATGTTATCATTTTGAAGGACTTTTCATTACAACTCAACTTAAAATGAGGCTCTTGAAAAGACACAAGACAAGCGATTCTTATCTAAATCCTAATATGCCAAAGTCAAAAGTGTAGTGACCCCCATCTGTGCAAGTCCATGTGAATGTGAAAATTCGACATGGTGTCCTTGTTGCATATATCTCTGCAAATTTGGAGGAACCAAGACAGGGAGCCAGGAAGTGGTGCAGGCAGAGTCTGGTGCATGAATGAGTGTGTGTGTGTGCGTGTGTGTTCGTGTGTGCGTGCGTGTGTGTGTGTGTGTGTGTGCATCTGCATTGGCTGAAGGCCTGTTTGTATTAGATAAGATTTGTTTTAATGAAAGTGAGAGGTGTTGGTAAAGTTAGATCTGGCTAGTGCCGGAGGGTAGCACTAAAGTGACAAGCAGTCAGGCTGTCCCTGCTTCTCAAGTGTGAGTTTAGAGGGTTTGAGACTAAAGCTTGACCCCAAGCTTGGGAGGGGTCCACGCTGAACAATGAGACAAGAAGTTTGGAGAGTCTAGAACTAGATAAGTCAGTAGCTGCAAGGTTTACGAGCCACTGGCAGACCAGACACATCCACTGGGGCCCCACTGTTTGTGACCCATCTTTGCAGCAGTGGCTCTTGTGGAGATGGAAGAGGAATAGATTACAGCATGGGGTACCTTGCAGTGGTGTAAGTGGGTAATGCAGGTCACGTCAAGACTAGAGCTACCAATCTATGGCTGAGAGGATACAGATGGGACCCCTTGTACCTGCCTAGCATACAGCGGGTGTCTCAGAATCAGCTACCTTTCAGCAAGTCGGACTGGAAAGATAGCATACCCATGCACTGAAATAAAAGTGGCCCACATTGCCGAGCCAGAAAGCTAAAAAAGTGGCCCACATTTGCAAATCCGGCCACTTTTGCACTTGTAACGAAAGGCTGTATGAGTATTTTGCAAGATATGGGAGACATGCATTTGTGTTTGCTGCCGGCAATGTCCCTTTTAACAAAACACACAAAAGGTTATGGAAGGAATGCTTGCAATTTGTCAAGTCACTGGCAATCGCTTGTGGTAGCATCCCAACCCATCCTTCTTTGCTGAACATGCCACCTCAGTTTACACCCTGCCATATGCAAATCTATCTTGACCCTCCTCCTCATGGGAAGAGTCCAGCCTGAACTGTCAGGCCAGGTCCTCCCTGAACTGAAAAACAAGCAACCCAGGACCCATTTCGCCCTAGTTGTGGGTTCATCAGCCAGGTACACCTTGGTTCTAGTGACCCAGTGAGCATGTGACCCACGTCTGGGCATACCCATGCCACTTAGGGTGGTACATGTAACACAGAAAAGATTATGGGAGGAATGCTTGCAGTGTGTCTAAACACTGGCAATTGCTCAGGGTAGTATCTTAACCCACCTCCATTTGGCACCGCCCATATAGTAATCAGTCTTGACCCTGCATCTCAGGGTAACAGTCCAGCCCAAACTGCCAGGCCAGGTCCTGTGATTAGACGTATTGCACGCAGCCTCCCATTACCTTTGTTTGTTTCATGTTTGTTTTAACATCAGAGTAATCAACAGTAAAATTGGCCCACTTGGCTATAACAGGCCCGCAAATCACTAAAGAAAATGTCCCCCACACCGATCGGCAAGACCACCACATCAGACACTGCCTGGTTGCCCTATAATCCAGTCAGACTCTGCCTCCTGGACAAACCAGCATGCCATTTGGTGTGCTCTCTTGGGAAAGAGAAGATTTGGCTCATTACACTGGCTCACAGCCCGGGTTTGCCTCTGTAGCAATACAAAACTTTCACAACAACCATACATTCAACATGCACACAAGATGCAATGCTCATGACCTCAGCCTTAATGTGATAGATGCAACTAAAATGTAGCAAAATCTAACAGCTGAGGATACAGATCATATTACCCAAGACACCATGAAAGAAAATACTATAAATGTAGCATTATTTATTGGTTTGAGTTTGTATTGATTACTTAATTACAGTTTGCTTTTAGTTGTTGTTACTTATTGACATAAATATTGTGAGGTCATAAGCAGTGCACTTGGTATGTGAGTTATTGTTCGCATTGTTATTGTGCACCTTACGGATTACAGTCTAATAATATCTTATCCATAACTTGCTAATGTTAGTGGTTTTTCAGTTTTAATTCACAACCATAACTGCAATTTTACTGTGTTTTAAAGTGAATATCTAAGGCTTTTAAAACATGTATTAAGGTGTTATAATTAATGGTAAATATAGCTTCACTTTAATCTGTTTTTCAGTGACAGTTTGGATTTAGATGATATATTATTTTCTCTGCAGTTGACTGAAGTAACTATAACTTGCGCCCTAGCCATACCCAGGGTTGTCATCATTTATATCAATTTAGATGCCAACAGTGATGTTATTAATGATGTCATAGAACATGTCATGAGTAATGTACTATATAGGGACATTAGCAGTGCTTGGCAAATTCACAAGTTATAGTTACTTCAGTTAACCATAATTGATGAATTTCAGTGTTTTTTCAGTTTAAAATGTTACATTCAAACTGAAATTTTGACCTGGCTATAAGGTCACTTTAACCTTTGTTCTTTTCAGTGAATTTATTATTTAAAAAAAATGTAAAGTAAGATATTATTACCATACCTAACCATAATTTAACTTTAACCATTGTTAATATATAGGGTTTTTAAAGTAATATTGTATTTACATACGTTATTCTGCCAATTCCTCTTCGCATTTGGCCATGCACAGAGTGGGGTTTACCCACCTAACCCTCCAAGGGCAGCCAACCCGTGCTGCAAGGGCCTCAGGGCCAACTGCCCATTTATGGCCCACCCAACACACACACCCATGCCCCCATTTAAAAAAAAAATGTTTTTCTGATCCTGCGGGACCCCACCCCAAGGTTAATACACTGTTCAATACAGCCGGTAGAGAAAATGTAAAGTGCATATTGCTGTTTTGTCGGGCCAAGACAGCTGGCCAAACCGTCATGAGCACTTAAGTGCCCGAACCACTCCTCCCCTTCTGGCTGTGACGACAGCCCAGCCCCACCCGCCCCACACTGTAAACCTGCGTCACAACAGAAAAATAAAATGATAATAACATATTGCTATTATTATTTTATTTTTCCTTTATCCACTTCTCAAAGAGCAGTGGGGCGGAGGAGCTGCGGAGGAGCTACCACTGGTCTATCATGGAAGTAGTTGATGTGAACAAACTTTTTCTGGGATCAATTTGTGATGGTTCATCAAACAGTGCCAGCGTTATTAGCAAACAAAAAAATTACCATGATGCACTGAATCAATTATTTCAGAGCGAGCTGAGGATTTTAATTGAGTTTGACTAAATACGCCGAAATCCTTCCTCCACTGCTTCTGGATTATGCGCCTGCTGACCGAAATTTTAAGGATCATTGCCTCAATGCATCGGTCTCGCCTTTGGAACCTTATATGTATTTAGCAATGCAGTATATTAGCCTGGGTGCTGAAACATCTACTATTCTTTAATATGGAGGGAAAGTAAGCACCAAACTGTGTGACACTGCATGAGCCGCTGGCAGCCGCATAGTGCCTATATAGGCAACACTCCCCACCCAATGCCAAATAGCATGTATGATGGAATAAATAAATAAACAACACCATTTTTCGGTTGGGAAAATATTGCTGCAGGTTTATTCCATACACAAGTATGCAACATGGTGGGTTATTTTACAGCGATCCAAGGACAGGCAGCGGTGACTAACCTACGCTGCCCTGCCAGCCTGATGAGCCAAATTGCACTGTGGCTAACCCAATCAGTGCTACCAATTATGGTCTGATCCCTCTCCCTAGGATCACGTGGACCACCCTCTTACTCACTCCCCTACAGAGCCCCCCACCAAGATTGCCAATTTTCTCACGCGCAACCCGCTATTTCCAGGGCCTCGCTAATGTCCACTAGGAACAGATCTGCTCTTGTTAATCTCTGTAATGGTTTTGCTATCAGAGAAAATACACTAATCCATTGTCTACAGTAACCTACCATTCCCAGAAACATTCTTACTTGCCTTTGGGTTTTTGGTGGCTGCATTCCTTGTGTCATTTTGATTCTTTCTGCAGTGACTTGTCTGATTCCTTTGGCAATCTTATGACCTAAGTATTGCACTTCTTTCTGACAAAATTATAATTTTGATGAATACAGTTTATGTCCCTCCTCTGCCAAATGATTCAACAATGCAACGGTATCTGTTATACATGCATCTTTTGTCCTCGATGCCACTAGGAGATCGTCAATGTACTGAACCAATACAGACTCTCCAGGCATGCTCAAACTTTCTAGTGATTTCTTTAGCAACTGTTTAAAGATAGATGGACTCTCAGTATACCCCTGAGGAATTCGGCAGCACCATGCAAAAATACGATCTCCGAACCAGAGCGCAAATATTGGCTGGCTTTCTGGGTGCAATGGAACAGTAAAGAACGCATTACACAGATCAATCACAGTGTACCATTCTCAATCATGTGGAATTTGATATAAAATCACTGCTGGATTTGGTACAACTGGACAACATGGGACAACGATCTTATTAATTTTCCTCAAATCCTGTACAATTCTAAAGGTTCCATTTGGCTTTTTCAATCCCATTATCGGTGAATTACAAGGACTACTTTCTATTTCTCTCAGAATGCCTTGATCAATCATTTTGTTTATTACTGGATGTATTCCTTCAATTATTTCCGCTGTCATTTTATATTGAGGAATGTTCGGGTAACTCACACCTTCTTTTTTAAAGACTTTTACAGGATCTACATCTTTCATTAATCCGATATCTTCTCCTGTGAAGTCCCACACCTTCTCTTTCACTACCTTTTTCAATTCATTAGGTATCTTTTCTCGATCAAACACAGGAAGTAACTTATTTTTCTCTGCCTCAATCATTAGCATGGTCATTTTAGGCAAACTATCTCCATCTGGGGTTTGCAGTTTTATGCCATCCGGTGAACAATATATGGCGCAGTTCATCTTACACAAAATGTCTCGGCCTAACAAATTTACGGGGCTATCACACACCACAAATCGATGCATGTCTTTGAAATTTCCAATTTCTATTTCAACTGGTTGTGTTAAGGAGGTTTTAATCTGTCTATTAGCTACACCTACAACTTGGATATGCTCTCCCGAGAGAGGAAGATTTTGGACTTCCACTGATCTAACAGTAGAACGGGTAGTACCAGTGTCCACTAGGAAAGTTACTTCTACATCATTCACCTTTCCATTCACAAATGGACCAGACTGATCTACCTCAAGAGTGGCTCCAAGCACACCCTCTTCTCCCTCTCTCAGGCACCGTCAGAAGCTTTCATCCGACTCACTCCCGCCTTCCTCTTGTAACTAATACTGGGGACTCACATTCACTCTGGCCGATCGGTTTACCTGCTCGCCTCTGCTGAATCCTGTCTCTGCACTGTATCTCTGCAGATTTCCACTGTGTGGAAGTGGCGGTTGTGGCATCTGACTTTGCTGAGTACCTATCTGCTGCTGTTGCGGTGGTTGTTGAATTACCTCATGCTGCACCTGCGGATTCAATAATGTATTTTCGGGATTAACTCTTGGTGGATACTTTTTCTCCAATGCCATATTCTGCTGCAATTATGCCAAGGGAACTTTTTCTAAACCGCATGCGCGCTAAGCGTTTTCCCGCTGTGCTTTTAAAAAACCCGCGGTTCATGACGAGCTGCGCTCGTCATGAGCCTATGAGAGGCGTAACTCATGACGAGCTGAGCTCGTCATGAGCGTCGAAGGGGTTAAGCTCTTCTATATTTCCGACCAATTTTGTTTTGTTGAAATTTCCTTTCAATTTTTCTTGACTTGCATCAGTATTTTTATTCTCCAATTGTGCTACTTGGTGTTCTGCTACTTTCACTTGTGCCCACATGGCTTTTTCCTTTAGTTTCTTTTGTTTAGCTTCAATTTCATCACTACAGTATTTTGCCTGTCTCAACACTTCATCTACTGTACTCGATTGCAACCCTATTAAACTATGTCTAATCATGTCTCCAATTTCTGGTCTTAAACCATATACAAATCGATACACAAAATGACTCATGTCTTTTTCGCTCAGTTCTTCATATCCACTATATTGTTTAAACACCAACAACAGTCTTTCATAAAATGCATGCACAGATTCCTGATTCCTGTATAGTTCTGTCTATTTTAACCCAATCAGTTTCTTTTGGTGGAATTTTATTCTTCAAAAACACTATTACTTGTTCATATATATGTATCACTTCAGGTGACGGAGCACCTGTTACTTTGTCTCGAGGATATTCCTCCTTCGGCCAATTTACAGTTATCTTGCACTCAGTCCACAGATCTGCTGGTACAACTATGTCAAACAATCCATCCAGATCAACCCATAGTACTTTTGAAACTTTCACAAATCGATCTACCTGTCGATACCATTCTACTGGTTTTTCTCTCAATCTGGGGAAATCATTTGTAAATGATAATATATCCTGTCTAGTCCAGGGAACATGTACATAACTTCCTCCAGGTATTTCTCTCATAGGGAATTCATTTGCTACTGTCTCTTTTTCTCTCACAGAGAACGCTAATGTAGATTTATCACTGGCCTCTTCTTTCTTCTTTGCCCATTTTATTCTCCACTATTCTCCACTTATTCACATCTCCCCATCTCCTTAGTAGTATAATTAATTCTTTTATTTGAGTCAACCTTCCTGCAGTATTCATATTTTCAATGTCCTTTTCTGAAAAGTCTACTCTGTAGGATTTCTGCAATGTTTTATTCTTTGCGAACTCTACTTCAAATTCACTCGCTAATCCTTCTAATTGATCATGTATAAACTTTGCTTTACATGTTATACTTTTACACAATAACATAAGTTCATCATCTTGATACGTTTTTAATCTGTCTGTTCCAATTGTACCAATAATTAATTCTTCCATGTCGACTTTTAATCTTACCACATCTAACACTTTAGGTTTATGTTCCTTTCATTTCAAAGTTTTAAGCCAATCACTTAATTCTTGTTCCAATGGTCCAACAGGAGTATGTGTTAAATCTATTTTCTCTATACTCTTTTGAGGTGTAGCAGAATCAGATTCTGCTCCAGTTGCATACTTACAGGGTAAACTCTGATTAAAAGTTAAGTCAGGCGGATTTACATTACTTGCTCGCCTAATTTCTGACAAATCTGGATAAATATTTTCTTTTACCTTTTGCAAACTTTGTTGTAAAGGGATTGTCAAACTTGGCTTTTTTATTCTTTGGTTTTCAAACACTGGGATTACAGGTCCTATCATTACTGGGACTGTTACTGCTTCTATGTTTTTAGTCAGCTCTTGTATCTTTTCTGTCAATTCATTTGTAGATCGTACATACTCAGAAGTATTTGGTTGTTCTTCAACTCGTTTTTCTACTCTATTTACACTTCTTCTTTCGTTACTTTGCTTAGGAGTACCGGTAAGTCTTGTTTCTGTCTTTGGGGCATTTGGGTTATATCTCATTTCTACTATTTCTGGTATATCTCTAAAATATCTCTAAAATTTGAAAATTGTCTTGGGGTTTCATTAATTCTATCTTCTACTGGTGGAGCATTAGGTGTGGTCCATAAAGAACCCAGTTGATATGGTGGCGGTCTCCTATTTAAATATTTTTCCAGCACGGTATCCTCTGGTTCACCATCACCATAACTTTCCTTCCCTGTTACCACATTATTGCTCTTCTCTGTACATTTCCGCCCTTTGTATTCATCCACTAATCTAACTGGATACATTTCATCACACATGTCAGCATTTCTCCATCTGCGCATTCTACTCTCATGTGTCTCTCCCCATAATCCACGCAATCTACTTCTTGGTCTGAAATGACTTTCAGCTCCATTTCAGGCATCTCATCCTCCCATTCAACTAGGGCTTCAAATTGAGTCGGTCTAGGTCTTGGTTCAAGCTTCATCATCCTATCTCTCAAATCCCGCAAAACTGCCCAATTAAAAGATCCTTCTTCTGGAAAAGCTTCGCACCATCATTCCTGGCATACCTAGCCCAATTCTCCAGCCAAACACATGTATGGTAACCATATTTTGACAACATATAGGAAGCAGGCGTTTTCGGCAGAGGAAGTAATTTTCCCTCTCTTGTTACTATTGCCTTGTCCTTTTTAAACACATTTTCAATTTCTTTCTCCTTTTCTTCTCTGTAATAATAATCCATTTTCCTGATAATTCCCTGTATTTCAAAAGATCACGTACTCCTCTATTGCTGTTCCGTAACACCAACCTATCACAGTGCGGTTCACACTAGCGCACCAATTAGAACAAGATACGTCTCCTTAGTGCTTAACCTATTGTTACGCTGTTTTACTGATGTACCAATCAGCCTTTACTCTGTCTTGGTCACAAGGACCAATTCCTGCGCGACACTTTTGACGTCAGCTCCTGCAGGTTCGACTGACCCCTCCTTTACAAGGTTTATCGAGAAGCCGTATTTACAAGATATACAACTGAATCGGTTAGTAACTTATACAAAACAACTCCATTCGTCTGTTTCACTAAACAAAGTTGTAGAATTTTCAATCGTACAAGTATTCTGTATTTCCATTAGACAGCACTTACCTCTTCTCTACCACAGAATTTTAGATTCGCCGATAAAGTAGCACCACTTCCTCTACCTTACCCTTCTCTCAAGCTCGAGTTAAGCTCTCCCAGCAGTAAGTTTTAAATCAGGATACATAATGATCACTGTACTTGAAGGCTAAGATTTTATAGACTGTCCTTGCTATGCATTTATCCTTTCAAACGTAAAGGTCCCTAAACTTGTGATATACGACGATACCACTGTAGTACACGACGATACTACCTTTGAAACAGACCATTCGATGTGTGACTTCACTTGCCACACTTCCTCTGCCTGCAGACAGAGTGATTAGCTTCCCACACTATCCGGAAAGCCTTTTCAAGACTACATATAACGTAATACAAACTCAACAGATGTTAGTCATAATTCTGTACATCAAAAACCTTATATATCACTTTATACATAATCCTAGCTAATTCTATAGCAACCAATGCTCTGCTACCAAGTTAATTACTGATGCAGCGCTACTCCGGAAATGTTTTCTAAAACCATATCACCTTTCCCTGAAGTACCAAATCATACATTACTCATCAGTGGGGCCTTGACACTGCGAGTCACTCATACACACTTTCATTCTACTTCATGCATTGGTGAGACTCAGGGGAGAGCTGCTGGATCATAGCGGAGTGTCTAAATCAAAACTAGATATTTATACTATTTACACCTGCAGTTTAATGAATTTTACCATGGTTTATCAATGAGATATTTATTTACCACCATTATGGTCAATGGATCTGCTAGTAAAAATTAGGCTAAGGAAAATACAAGACCAGCTTAATTCTCCATTTATCCAATTTTTATTCAAGGCAGAGTTTAGCATGTCTAACAGTTAATTCGCTTTATTTCTTTCTTTTATTATTTCTTTATTTGAAAATAACCTTCCAAGAGTAAACGTTTTATCCCAAACAGTTATATTCATTTATTTCAAAGTTTCAGAAATCGACATTATAATTTTTAGGTTATAAGACAGGAGTATTAGAAAAGGACAGATAGTTCCCAAAGTTAATTTCTCCTAACTTCCCAAACTAATAACCTCAACTAAAACTCAGTTCTCATTCAAAGAAAAATAGAAAATGTATTCCAAGTCTTACATCTCAGGAAAATCAGCATTCTGACAGCATCTCAGGAGGAAATCGAAAAAGAGTTTTTTCTTAAGAAAAGTCACGTCTTTTTATACCCTATTTCACTAACTTTATCTATCTACAAAAGTAACTGTCAGTACAAACTCAAGTCCTGATTGGACAATTTGAGGGTGGATGAGCGTCACCTCATCATTCTAATATTCATTTTCTGTAGCATCAGCTGAAATTCAAGAGTTCTTTGTTTTAAGAATGTCCGGCCTAGTCACGTCCTCAACTGGCAATATTGAGTTCCTTTCCCACGATTTACAATAGAGACGTCCATATTTGTTGGCAGTCATCTGAACTTTCGGGGCATAATGTCCTTGAAGCTCTCTGTTCAGGCACAGGCAGCTTACATTCACTCTTTGTTCCGGCTGCACATGCGCAATACATCTTTCTTTCGGAGTTTACAGAAAACCATTTTAATTTAGGCCAGAACGGAAACTATCATAGAAACAAACACAAATAAATGTTAAATATTGAAACATAACCCTTCTGTTTACCTCCCCCCATACTAAGGTTTTCCCTGTTAGTTGTTACCTAGCAAATTAGCAACACATATGCATGGTATGCTTACCTGTCTTCATGTTTTTGCCACGAAATACAAAAACAGAAAGCACATTTATGCCGCTTTCGATCAATTTAAAGCTTTTGCATTAGTAAACACCATGACAACATTACTAAATTAGTCAGTTATATTTTTCCATGCAAGCAGATTAATATTCCCGCGTGTATTTATGTGTGCATTCTATACTACGTTGATTAGTATACCAAACCACACAATTATAAAGGTTACAGTTATGAGGAAATGACTTAACAAGGGGTATACAAAATTGTGTTTCTTCACCTCACTCCATCAACACCTGTTGCCCCAGTTTATGGGACAGCTGCACACTTTTCAAATGATCGCTTCCATAACCAGCCTAACTACTATGGCTATGAGGGAATTTTATGCTTTACTGAAGCAACCTGTAACCTGTCCTCGAAGCAGAGTACACATACTTTGTTAAAGTTTACCAAACCTTAGCACAGACCTTTTTGATGCTAACCATGGCGAACAGAAATGTTTGTATTGTGCCACTATTGTAGTCACAAAAAACACAGTTGATGGACAGAATGTAGAACAATGTCATACATTCACCCCAGTACAAGGATCTGGGCCTAAATCCATCGTTTTTTTCACTCCACACCACCCTGGGTTAGACACTGGCTATATGCAAATCAGCTCTGACCCTTTGCCTCATGGGAAAAGTCCAGTCCGAACTGCCAAGCCCTGTCTTTCCCAGACCGGAATCAAGCATCCAAGGACCGGTTTCTGGCTATCAGCCTTCATTCAGCCTGAATAGCTTGACTCCAGTGGTGTGGAGAGCCTGGGACTCACGTCTGAGCATACCCAGCCCACTCGGGGTGAAAATTACAAAAAACACAGTTGATGGACAGAATGTAGAACAATGTCATACATTAACCCCAGTACAAGGATCTGGGCCTAAATCCATCGTTTTTTTCACTCCACACCACCCTGGGTTAGACACTGGCTATATGCAAATCAGCTCTGACCCTTTGCCTCATGGGAAAAGTCCAGTCCGAACTGCCAAGCCCTGTCTTTCCCAGACCGGAATCAAGCATCCAAGGACCGGTTTCTGGCTATCAGCCTTCATTCAGCCTGAAAAGCTTGACTCCAGTGGTGTGGAGAGCCTGGGACTCACGTCTGAGCATACCCAGCCCACTCGGGGTGAAAATTACAAAAAACACAGTTGATGGACAGAATGTAGAACAATGTCATACATTCACCCCAGTACAAGGATCTGGGCCTAAATCCATCGTTTTTTTCACTCCACACCACCCTGGGTTAGACACTGGCTATATGCAAATCAGCTCTGACCCTTTGCCTCATGGGAAAAGTCCAGTCCGAACTGCCAAGCCCTGTCTTTCCCAGACCGGAATCAAGCATCCAAGGACCGGTTTCTGGCTATCAGCCTTCATTCAGCCTGAATAGCTTGACTCCAGTGGTGTGGAGAGCCTGGGACTCACGTCTGAGCATACCCAGCCCACTCGGGGTGAAAATTACAAAAAACACAGTTGATGGACAGAATGTAGAACAATGTCATACATTCACCCCAGTGCAAGGATCTGGGCCTAAATCCATCGTTTTTTTCACTCCACACCACCCTGGGTTAGACACTGGCTATATGCAAATCAGCTCTGACCCTTTGCCTCATGGGAAAAGTCCAGTCCGAACTGCCAAGCCCTGTCTTTCCCAGACCGGAATCAAGCATCCAAGGACCGGTTTCTGGCTATCAGCCTTCATTCAGCCTGAATAGCTTGACTCCAGTGGTGTGGAGAGCCTGGGACTCACGTCTGAGCATACCCAGCCCACTCGGGGTGAAAATTACAAAAAACACAGTTGATGGACAGAATGTAGAACAATGTCATACATTCACCCCAGTACAAGGATCTGGGCCTAAATCCATCGTTTTTTTCACTCCACACCACCCTGGGTTAGACACTGGCTATATGCAAATCAGCTCTGACCCTTTGCCTCATGGGAAAAGTCCAGTCCGAACTGCCAAGCCCTGTCTTTCCCAGACCGGAATCAAGCATCCAAGGACCGGTTTCTGGCTATCAGCCTTCATTCAGCCTGAATAGCTTGACTCCAGTGGTGTGGAGAGCCTGGGACTCACGTCTGAGCATACCCAGCCCACTCGGGGTGAAAATTACAAAAAACACAGTTGATGAACAGAATGTAGAACAATGTCATACATTCACCCCAGTACAAGGATCTGGGCCTAAATCCATCGTTTTTTTCACTCCACACCACCCTGGGTTAGACACTGGCTATATGCAAATCAGCTCTGACCCTTTGCCTCATGGGAAAAGTCCAGTCCGAACTGCCAAGCCCTGTCTTTCCCAGACCGGAATCAAGCATCCAAGGACCGGTTTCTGGCTATCAGCCTTCATTCAGCCTGAATAGCTTGACTCCAGTGGTGTGGAGAGCCTGGGACTCACGTCTGAGCATACCCAGCCCACTCGGGGTGAAAATTACAAAAAACACAGTTGATGGACAGAATGTAGAACAATGTCATACATTCACCCCAGTACAAGGATCTGGGCCTAAATCCATCGTTTTTTTCACTCCACACCACCCTGGGTTAGACACTGGCTATATGCAAATCAGCTCTGACCCTTTGCCTCATGGGAAAAGTCCAGTCCGAACTGCCAAGCCCTGTCTTTCCCAGACCGGAATCAAGCATCCAAGGACCGGTTTCTGGCTATCAGCCTTCATTCAGCCTGAATAGCTTGACTCCAGTGGTGTGGAGAGCCTGGGACTCACGTCTGAGCATACCCAGCCCACTCGGGGTGAAAATTACAAAAAACACAGTTGATGGACAGAATGTAGAACAATGTCATACATTCACCCCAGTACAAGGATCTGGGCCTAAATCCATTGTTTTTTTCACTCCACACCACCCTGGGTTAGACACTGGCTATATGCAAATCAGCTCTGACCCTTTGCCTCATGGGAAAAGTCCAGTCCGAACTGCCAAGCCCTGTCTTTCCCAGACCGGAATCAAGCATCCAAGGACCGGTTTCTGGCTATCAGCCTTCATTCAGCCTGAATAGCTTGACTCCAGTGGTGTGGAGAGCCTGGGACTCACGTCTGAGCATACCCAGCCCACTCGGGGTGAAAATTACAAAAAACACAGTTGATGGACAGAATGTAGAACAATGTCATACATTCACCCCAGTACAAGGATCTGGGCCTAAATCCATCGTTTTTTTCACTCCACACCACCCTGGGTTAGACACTGGCTATATGCAAATCAGCTCTGACCCTTTGCCTCATGGGAAAAGTCCAGTCCGAACTGCCAAGCCCTGTCTTTCCCAGACCGGAATCAAGCATCCAAGGACCGGTTTCTGGCTATCAGCCTTCATTCAGCCTGAATAGCTTGACTCCAGTGGTGTGGAGAGCCTGGGACTCACGTCTGAGCATACCCAGCCCACTCGGGGTGAAAATTACAAAAAAAAAAGTTGATGGACAGAATGTAGAACAATGTCATACATTCACCCCAGTACAAGGATCTGGGCCTAAATCCATCGTTTTTTTCACTCCACACCACCCTGGGTTAGACACTGGCTATAGGCCCAGATCCTTGTACTGGGGTGAATGTATGACATTGTTCTACATTCTGTCCATCAACTGTGTTTTTTGCAATTTTCATCCCGAGTGGGCTGGGTATGCTCAGACGTGAGTCCCAGGCTCTCCACACCACTGGAGTCAAGCTATCTAGGCTGAATGAAGGCTGATAGCCAGAAACCGGTCCTTGGATGCTTGATTCCGGTCTGGGAAAGACATGGCTTGGTAGTTCGGACTGGACTGTTCCCATGAGGCACAGGGTCAGAGCTGATTTGCATATAGCCAGTGTCTAACCCAGGGTGGTGTGGAGTGCAAAAAAACGATGGATTTAGGCCCAGATCCTTGTACTAGGGTGAATGTATGACATTGTTCTACATTCTGTCCATCAACTGTGTTTTTTGCAATTTTCACCCCCGAGTGGGCTGGGTATGCTCAGACGTGAGTCCCAGGCTCTCCACACCACTGGAGTCAAGCTATCTAGGCTGAATGAAGGCTGATAGCCAGAAACCGGTCCTTGGATGCTTGATTCCGGTCTGGGAAAGACATGGCTTGGTAGTTCGGACTGGACTGTTCCCATGAGGCACAGGGTCAGAGCTGATTTGCATATAGCCAGTGTCTAACCCAGGGTGGTGTGGAGTGCAAAAAAACGATGGATTTAGGCCCAGATCCTTGTACTGGGGTGAATGTATGACATTGTTCTACATTCTGTCCATCAACTGTGTTTTTTGCAATTTTCACCCCGAGTGGGCTGGGTATGCTCAGACGTGAGTCCCAGGCTCTCCACACCACTGGAGTCAAGCTATCCAGGCTGAATGAAGGCTGATAGCCAGAAACCGGTCCTTGGATGCTTGATTCCGGTCTGGGAAAGACATGGCTTGGTAGTTCGGACTGGACTGTCCCCATGAGGCACAGGGTCAGAGCTGATTTGCATATAGCCAGTGTCTAACCCAGGGTGGTGTGGAGTGCAAAAAAACGATGGATTTAGGCCCAGATCCTTGTACTGGGGTGAATGTATGACATTGTTCTACATTCTGTCCATCAACTGTGTTTTTTGCAATTTTCACCCCGAGTGGGCTGGGTATGCTCAGACGTGAGTCCCAGGCTCTCCACACCACTGGAGTCAAGCTATCTAGGCTGAATGAAGGCTGATAGCCAGAAACCGGTCCTTGGATGCTTGATTCCGGTCTGGGAAAGACATGGCTTGGTAGTTCGGACTGGACTGTTCCCATGAGGCACAGGGTCAGAGCTGATTTGCATATAGCCAGTGTCTAACCCAGGGTGGTGTGGAGTGCAAAAAAACGATGGATTTAGGCCCAGATCCTTGTACTGGGGTGAATGTATGACATTGTTCTACATTCTGTCCATCAACTGTGTTTTTTGCAATTTTCACCCCGAGTGGGCTGGGTATGCTCAGACGTGAGTCCCAGGCTCTCCACACCACTGGAGTCAAGCTATCTAGGCTGAATGAAGGCTGATAGCCAGAAACCGGTCCTTGGATGCTTGATTCCGGTCTGGGAAAGACATGGCTTGGTAGTTCGGACTGGACTGTTCCCATGAGGCACAGGGTCAGAGCTGATTTGCATATAGCCAGTGTCTAACCCAGGGTGGTGTGGAGTGCAAAAAAACGATGGATTTAGGCCCAGATCCTTGTACTGGGGTGAATGTATGACATTGTTCTACATTCTGTCCATCAACTGTGTTTTTTGCAATTTTCACCCCGAGTGGGCTGGGTATGCTCAGACGTGAGTCCCAGGCTCTCCACACCACTGGAGTCAAGCTATCTAGGCTGAATGAAGGCTGATAGCCAGAAACCGGTCCTTGGATGCTTGATTCCGGTCTGGGAAAGACATGGCTTGGTAGTTCGGACTGGACTGTTCCCATGAGGCACAGGGTCAGAGCTGATTTGCATATAGCCAGTGTCTAACCCAGGGTGGTGTGGAGTGCAAAAAAACGATGGATTTAGGCCCAGATCCTTGTACTGGGGTGAATGTATGACATTGTTCTACATTCTGTCCATCAACTGTGTTTTTTGCAATTTTCACCCCGAGTGGGCTGGGTATGCTCAGACGTGAGTCCCAGGCTCTCCACACCACTGGAGTCAAGCTATCTAGGCTGAATGAAGGCTGATAGCCAGAAACCGGTCCTTGGATGCTTGATTCCGGTCTGGGAAAGACATGGCTTGGTAGTTCGGACTGGACTGTTCCCATGAGGCACAGGGTCAGTGCTGATTTGCATATAGCCAGTGTCTAACCCAGGGTGGTGTGGAGTGCAAAAAAACGATGGATTTAGGCCCAGATCCTTGTACTGGGGTGAATGTATGACATTGTTCTACATTCTGTCCATCAACTGTGTTTTTTGCAATTTTCACCCCGAGTGGGCTGGGTATGCTCAGACGTGAGTCCCAGGCTCTCCACACCACTGGAGTCAAGCTATCTAGGCTGAATGAAGGCTGATAGCCAGAAACCGGTCCTTGGATGCTTGATTCCGGTCTGGGAAAGACATGGCTTGGTAGTTCGGACTGGACTGTTCCCATGAGGCACAGGGTCAGAGCTGATTTGCATATAGCCAGTGTCTAACCCAGGGTGGTGTGGAGTGCAAAAAAACGATGGATTTAGGCCCAGATCCTTGTACTGGGGTGAATGTATGACATTGTTCTACATTCTGTCCATCAACTGTGTTTTTTGCAATTTTCACCCCGAGTGGGCTGGGTTTGCTCAGACGTGAGTCCCAGGCTCTCCACACCACTGGAGTCAAGCTATCTAGGCTGAATGAAGGCTGATAGCCAGAAACCGGTCCTTGGATGCTTGATTCCGGTCTGGGAAAGACATGGCTTGGTAGTTCGGACTGGACTGTTCCCATGAGGCACAGGGTCAGAGCTGATTTGCATATAGCCAGTGTCTAACCCAGGGTGGTGTGGAGTGCAAAAAAACGATGGATTTAGGCCCAGATCCTTGTACTGGGGTGAATGTATGACATTGTTCTACATTCTGTCCATCAACTGTGTTTTTTGCAATTTTCACCCCGAGTGGGCTGGGTATGCTCAGACGTGAGTCCCAGGCTCTCCACACCACTGGAGTCAAGCTATCTAGGCTGAATGAAGGCTGATAGCCAGAAACCGGTCCTTGGATGCTTGATTCTGGTCTGGGAAAGACATGGCTTGGTAGTTCGGACTGGACTGTTCCCATGAGGCACAGGGTCAGAGCTGATTTGCATATAGCCAGTGTCTAACCCAGGGTGGTGTGGAGTGCAAAAAAACGATGGATTTAGGCCCAGATCCTTGTACTGGGGTGAATGTATGACATTGTTCTATATTCTGTCCTTCAACTGTGTTTTTTGCAATGTTCACCCCGAGTGGGCTGGGTATGCTCAGACGTGAGTCCCAGGCTCTCCACACCACTGGAGTCAAGCTATCTAGGCTGAATGAAGGCTGATAGCCAGAAACCGGTCCTTGGATGCTTGAGTCCGGTCTGGGAAAGACATGGCGTGGTAGTTCGGACTGGACTGTTCCCATGAGGCACAGGGTCAGAGCTGATTTGCATATAGCCAGTGTCTAACCCAGGGTGGTGTGGAGTGCAAAAAAACGATGGATTTAGGCCTAGATCCTTGTACTGGGGTGAATGTATGACATTGTTCTACATTCTGTCCATCAACTGTGTTTTTTGCAATTTTCACCCCGAGTGGGCTGGGTATGCTCAGACGTGAGTCCCAGGCTCTCCACACCACTGGAGTCAAGCTATCTAGGCTGAATGAAGGCTGATAGCCAGAAACCGGTCCTTGGATGCTTGATTCCGGTCTGGGAAAGACATGGCTTGGTAGTTCGGACTGGACTGTTCCCATGAGGCACAGGGTCAGAGCTGATTTGCATATAGCCAGTGTCTAACCCAGGGTGGTGTGGAGTGCAAAAAAACGATGGATTTAGGCCCAGATCCTTGTACTGGGGTGAATGTATGACATTGTTCTACATTCTGTCCATCAACTGTGTTTTTTGCAATTTTCACCCCGAGTGGGCTGGGTATGCTCAGACGTGAGTCCCAGGCTCTCCACACCACTGGAGTCAAGCTATCTAGGCTGAATGAAGGCTGATAGCCAGAAACCGGTCCTTGGATGCTTGATTCCGGTCTGGGAAAGACATGGCTTGGTAGTTCGGACTGGACTGTTCCCATGAGGCACAGGGTCAGAGCTGATTTGCATATAGCCAGTGTCTAACCCAGGGTGGTGTGGAGTGCAAAAAAACGATGGATTTAGGCCCAGATCCTTGTACTGGGGTGAATGTATGACATTGTTCTACATTCTGTCCATCAACTGTGTTTTTTGCAATTTTCACCCCGAGTGGGCTGGGTATGCTCAGACGTGAGTCCCAGGCTCTCCACACCACTGGAGTCAAGCTATCTAGGCTGAATGAAGGCTAATAGCCAGAAAACGGTCCTTGGATGCTTGATTTCGGTCTGGGAAAGACATGGCTTGGTAGTTCGGACTGGACTGTTCCCATGAGGCACAGGGTCAGAGCTGATTTGCATATAGCCAGTGTCTAACCCAGGGTGGTGTGTAGTGCAAAAAAACGATGGATTTAGGCCCAGATCCTTGTACTGGGGTGAATGTATGACATTGTTCTACATTCTGTCCATCAACTGTGTTTTTTGCAATTTTCACCCCGAGTGGGCTGGGTATGCTCAGACGTGAGTCCCAGGCTCTCCACACCACTGGAGTCAAGCTATCTAGGCTGAATGAAGGCTGATAGCCAGAAACCGGTCCTTGGATGCTTGATTCCGGTCTGGGAAAGACATGGCTTGGTAGTTCGGACTGGACTGTTCCCATGAGGCACAGGGTCAGAGCTGATTTGCATATAGCCAGTGTCTAACCCAGGGTGGTGTGGAGTGCAAAAAAACGATGGATTTAGGCCCAGATCCTTGTACTAGGGTGAATGTATGACATTGTTCTACATTCTGTCCATCAACTGTGTTTTTTGCAATTTTCACCCCCGAGTGGGCTGGGTATGCTCAGACGTGAGTCCCAGGCTCTCCACACCACTGGAGTCAAGCTATCTAGGCTGAATGAAGGCTGATAGCCAGAAACCGGTCCTTGGATGCTTGATTCCGGTCTGGGAAAGACATGGCTTGGTAGTTCGGACTGGACTGTTCCCATGAGGCACAGGGTCAGAGCTGATTTGCATATAGCCAGTGTCTAACCCAGGGTGGTGTGGAGTGCAAAAAAACGATGGATTTAGGCCCAGATCCTTGTACTGGGGTGAATGTATGACATTGTTCTACATTCTGTCCATCAACTGTGTTTTTTGCAATTTTCACCCCGAGTGGGCTGGGTATGCTCAGACGTGAGTCCCAGGCTCTCCACACCACTGGAGTCAAGCTATCTAGGCTGAATGAAGGCTGATAGCCAGAAACCGGTCCTTGGATGCTTGATTCCGGTCTGGGAAAGACATGGCTTGGTAGTTCGGACTGGACTGTCCCCATGAGGCACAGGGTCAGAGCTGATTTGCATATAGCCAGTGTCTAACCCAGGGTGGTGTGGAGTGCAAAAAAACGATGGATTTAGGCCCAGATCCTTGTACTGGGGTGAATGTATGACATTGTTCTACATTCTGTCCATCAACTGTGTTTTTTGCAATTTTCACCCCGAGTGGGCTGGGTATGCTCAGACGTGAGTCCCAGGCTCTCCACACCACTGGAGTCAAGCTATCTAGGCTGAATGAAGGCTGATAGCCAGAAACCGGTCCTTGGATGCTTGATTCCGGTCTGGGAAAGACATGGCTTGGTAGTTTGGACTGGACTGTTCCCATGAGGCACAGGGTCAGAGCTGATTTGCATATAGCCAGTGTCTAACCCAGGGTGGTGTGGAGTGCAAAAAAACGATGGATTTAGGCCCAGATCCTTGTACTGGGGTGAATGTATGACATTGTTCTACATTCTGTCCATCAACTGTGTTTTTTGCAATTTTCACCCCGAGTGGGCTGGGTATGCTCAGACGTGAGTCCCAGGCTCTCCACACCACTGGAGTCAAGCTATCTAGGCTGAATGAAGGCTGATAGCCAGAAACCGGTCCTTGGATGCTTGATTCCGGTCTGGGAAAGACATGGCTTGGTAGTTCGGACTGGACTGTTCCCATGAGGCACAGGGTCAGAGCTGATTTGCATATAGCCAGTGTCTAACCCAGGGTGGTGTGGAGTGCAAAAAAACGATGGATTTAGGCCCAGATCCTTGTACTGGGGTGAATGTATGACATTGTTCTACATTCTGTCCATCAACTGTGTTTTTTGCAATTTTCACCCCGAGTGGGCTGGGTATGCTCAGACGTGAGTCCCAGGCTCTCCACACCACTGGAGTCAAGCTATCTAGGCTGAATGAAGGCTGATAGCCAGAAACCGGTCCTTGGATGCTTGATTCCGGTCTGGGAAAGACATGGCTTGGTAGTTCGGACTGGACTGTTCCCATGAGGCACAGGGTCAGAGCTGATTTGCATATAGCCAGTGTCTAACCCAGGGTGGTGTGGAGTGCAAAAAAACGATGGATTTAGGCCCAGATCCTTGTACTGGGGTGAATGTATGACATTGTTCTACATTCTGTCCATCAACTGTGTTTTTTGCAATTTTCACCCCGAGTGGGCTGGGTATGCTCAGACGTGAGTCCCAGGCTCTCCACACCACTGGAGTCAAGCTATCTAGGCTGAATGAAGGCTGATAGCCAGAAACCGGTCCTTGGATGCTTGATTCCGGTCTGGGAAAGACATGGCTTGGTAGTTCGGACTGGACTGTTCCCATGAGGCACAGGGTCAGTGCTGATTTGCATATAGCCAGTGTCTAACCCAGGGTGGTGTGGAGTGCAAAAAAACGATGGATTTAGGCCCAGATCCTTGTACTGGGGTGAATGTATGACATTGTTCTACATTCTGTCCATCAACTGTGTTTTTTGCAATTTTCACCCCGAGTGGGCTGGGTATGCTCAGACGTGAGTCCCAGGCTCTCCACACCACTGGAGTCAAGCTATCTAGGCTGAATGAAGGCTGATAGCCAGAAACCGGTCCTTGGATGCTTGATTCCGGTCTGGGAAAGACATGGCTTGGTAGTTCGGACTGGACTGTTCCCATGAGGCACAGGGTCAGAGCTGATTTGCATATAGCCAGTGTCTAACCCAGGGTGGTGTGGAGTGCAAAAAAACGATGGATTTAGGCCCAGATCCTTGTACTGGGGTGAATGTATGACATTGTTCTACATTCTGTCCATCAACTGTGTTTTTTGCAATTTTCACCCCGAGTGGGCTGGGTTTGCTCAGACGTGAGTCCCAGGCTCTCCACACCACTGGAGTCAAGCTATCTAGGCTGAATGAAGGCTGATAGCCAGAAACCGGTCCTTGGATGCTTGATTCCGGTCTGGGAAAGACATGGCTTGGTAGTTCGGACTGGAATGTTCCCATGAGGCACAGGGTCAGAGCTGATTTGCATATAGCCAGTGTCTAACCCAGGGTGGTGTGGAGTGCAAAAAAACGATGGATTTAGGCCCAGATCCTTGTACTGGGGTGAATGTATGACATTGTTCTACATTCTGTCCATCAACTGTGTTTTTTGCAATTTTCACCCCGAGTGGGCTGGGTATGCTCAGACGTGAGTCCCAGGCTCTCCACACCACTGGAGTCAAGCTATCTAGGCTGAATGAAGGCTGATAGCCAGAAACCGGTCCTTGGATGCTTGATTCTGGTCTGGGAAAGACATGGCTTGGTAGTTCGGACTGGACTGTTCCCATGAGGCACAGGGTCAGAGCTGATTTGCATATAGCCAGTGTCTAACCCAGGGTGGTGTGGAGTGCAAAAAAACGATGGATTTAGGCCCAGATCCTTGTACTGGGGTGAATGTATGACATTGTTCTACATTCTGTCCTTCAACTGTTTTTTTTGCAATGTTCACCCCGAGTGGGCTGGGTATGCTCAGACGTGAGTCCCAGGCTCTCCACACCACTGGAGTCAAGCTATCTAGGCTGAATGAAGGCTGATAGCCAGAAACCGGTCCTTGGATGCTTGAGTCCGGTCTGGGAAAGACATGGCGTGGTAGTTCGGACTGGACTGTTCCCATGAGGCACAGGGTCAGAGCTGATTTGCATATAGCCAGTGTCTAACCCAGGGTGGTGTGGAGTGCAAAAAAACGATGGATTTAGGCCTAGATCCTTGTACTGGGGTGAATGTATGACATTGTTCTACATTCTGTCCATCAACTGTGTTTTTTGCAATTTTCACCCCGAGTGGGCTGGGTATGCTCAGACGTGAGTCCCAGGCTCTCCACACCACTGGAGTCAAGCTATCTAGGCTGAATGAAGGCTGATAGCCAGAAACCGGTCCTTGGATGCTTGATTCCGGTCTGGGAAAGACATGGCTTGGTAGTTCGGACTGGACTGTTCCCATGAGGCACAGGGTCAGAGCTGATTTGCATATAGCCAGTGTCTAACCCAGGGTGGTGTGGAGTGCAAAAAAACGATGGATTTAGGCCCAGATCCTTGTACTGGGGTGAATGTATGACATTGTTCTACATTCTGTCCATCAACTGTGTTTTTTGCAATTTTCACCCCGAGTGGGCTGGGTATGCTCAGACGTGAGTCCCAGGCTCTCCACACCACTGGAGTCAAGCTATCTAGGCTGAATGAAGGCTGATAGCCAGAAACCGGTCCTTGGATGCTTGATTCCGGTCTGGGAAAGACATGGCTTGGTAGTTCGGACTGGACTGTTCCCATGAGGCACAGGGTCAGAGCTGATTTGCATATAGCCAGTGTCTAACCCAGGGTGGTGTGGAGTGCAAAAAAACGATGGATTTAGGCCCAGATCCTTGTACTGGGGTGAATGTATGACATTGTTCTACATTCTGTCCATCAACTGTGTTTTTTGCAATTTTCACCCCGAGTGGGCTGGGTATGCTCAGACGTGAGTCCCAGGCTCTCCACACCACTGGAGTCAAGCTATCTAGGCTGAATGAAGGCTAATAGCCAGAAAACGGTCCTTGGATGCTTGATTTCGGTCTGGGAAAGACATGGCTTGGTAGTTCGGACTGGACTGTTCCCATGAGGCACAGGGTCAGAGCTGATTTGCATATAGCCAGTGTCTAACCCAGGGTGGTGTGTAGTGCAAAAAAACGATGGATTTAGGCCCAGATCCTTGTACTGGGGTGAATGTATGACATTGTTCTACATTCTGTCCATCAACTGTGTTTTTTGCAATTTTCACCCCGAGTGGGCTGGGTATGCTCAGACGTGAGTCCCAGGCTCTCCACACCACTGGAGTCAAGCTATCTAGGCTGAATGAAGGCTGATAGCCAGAAACCGGTCCTTGGATGCTTGATTCCGGTCTGGGAAAGACATGGCTTGGTAGTTCGGACTGGACTGTTCCCATGAGGCACAGGGTCAGAGCTGATTTGCATATAGCCAGTGTCTAACCCAGGGTGGTGTGGAGTGCAAAAAAACGATGGATTTAGGCCCAGATCCTTGTACTGGGGTGAATGTATGACATTGTTCTACATTCTGTCCATCAACTGTGTTTTTTGCAATTTTCACCCCGAGTGGGCTCGGTATGCTCAGACGTGAGTCCCAGGCTCTCCACACCACTGGAGTCAAGCTATCTAGGCTGAATGAAGGCTGATAGCCAGAAACCGGTCCTTGGATGCTTGATTCCGGTCTGGGAAAGACATGGCTTGGTAGTTCGGACTGGACTGTTCCCATGAGGCACAGGGTCAGTGCTGATTTGCATATAGCCAGTGTCTAACCCAGGGTGGTGTGGAGTGCAAAAAAACGATGGATTTAGGCCCAGATCCTTGTACTGGGGTGAATGTATGACATTGTTCTACATTCTGTCCATCAACTGTGTTTTTTGCAATTTTCACCCCGAGTGGGCTGGGTATGCTCAGACGTGAGTCCCAGGCTCTCCACACCACTGGAGTCAAGCTATCTAGGCTGAATGAAGGCTGATAGCCAGAAACCGGTCCTTGGATGCTTGATTCCGGTCTGGGAAAGACATGGCTTGGTAGTTCGGACTGGACTGTTCCCATGAGGCACAGGGTCAGAGCTGATTTGCATATAGCCAGTGTCTAACCCAGGGTGGTGTGGAGTGCAAAAAAACGATGGATTTAGGCCCAGATCCTTGTACTGGGGTGAATGTATGACATTGTTCTACATTCTGTCCATCAACTGTGTTTTTTGCAATTTTCACCCCGAGTGGGCTGGGTTTGCTCAGACGTGAGTCCCAGGCTCTCCACACCACTGGAGTCAAGCTATCTAGGCTGAATGAAGGCTGATAGCCAGAAACCGGTCCTTGGATGCTTGATTCCGGTCTGGGAAAGACATGGCTTGGTAGTTCGGACTGGACTGTTCCCATGAGGCACAGGGTCAGAGCTGATTTGCATATAGCCAGTGTCTAACCCAGGGTGGTGTGGAGTGCAAAAAAACGATGGATTTAGGCCCAGATCCTTGTACTGGGGTGAATGTATGACATTGTTCTACATTCTGTCCATCAACTGTGTTTTTTGCAATTTTCACCCCGAGTGGGCTGGGTATGCTCAGACGTGAGTCCCAGGCTCTCCACACCACTGGAGTCAAGCTATCTAGGCTGAATGAAGGCTGATAGCCAGAAACCGGTCCTTGGATGCTTGATTCTGGTCTGGGAAAGACATGGCTTGGTAGTTCGGACTGGACTGTTCCCATGAGGCACAGGGTCAGAGCTGATTTGCATATAGCCAGTGTCTAACCCAGGGTGGTGTGGAGTGCAAAAAAACGATGGATTTAGGCCCAGATCCTTGTACTGGGGTGAATGTTTGACATTGTTCTACATTCTGTCCTTCAACTGTGTTTTTTGCAATTTTCACCCCGAGTGGGCTGGGTATGCTCAGACGTGAGTCCCAGGCTCTCCACACCACTGGAGTCAAGCTATCTAGGCTGAATGAAGGCTGATAGCCAGAAACCGGTCCTTGGATGCTTGAGTCCGGTCTGGGAAAGACATGGCGTGGTAGTTCGGACTGGACTGTTCCCATGAGGCACAGGGTCAGAGCTGATTTGCATATAGCCAGTGTCTAACCCAGGGTGGTGTGGAGTGCAAAAAAACGATGGATTTAGGCCTAGATCCTTGTACTGGGGTGAATGTATGACATTGTTCTACATTCTGTCCATCAACTGTGTTTTTTGCAATTTTCACCCCGAGTGGGCTGGGTATGCTCAGACGTGAGTCCCAGGCTCTCCACACCACTGGAGTCAAGCTATCTAGGCTGAATGAAGGCTGATAGCCAGAAACCGGTCCTTGGATGCTTGATTCCGGTCTGGGAAAGACATGGCTTGGTAGTTCGGACTGGACTGTTCCCATGAGGCACAGGGTCAGAGTTGATTTGCATATAGCCAGTGTCTAACCCAGGGTGGTGTGGAGTGCAAAAAAACGATGGATTTAGGCCCAGATCCTTGTACTGGGGTGAATGTATGACATTGTTCTACATTCTGTCCATCAACTGTGTTTTTTGCAATTTTCACCCCGAGTGGGCTGGGTATGCTCAGACGTGAGTCCCAGGCTCTCCACACCACTGGAGTCAAGCTATCTAGGCTGAATGAAGGCTGATAGCCAGAAACCGGTCCTTGGATGCTTGATTCCGGTCTGGGAAAGACATGGCTTGGTAGTTCGGACAGGACTGTTCCCATGAGGCACAGGGTCAGAGCTGATTTGCATATAGCCAGTGTCTAACCCAGGGTGGTGTGGAGTGCAAAAAAACGATGGATTTAGGCCCAGATCCTTGTACTGGGGTGAATGTATGACATTGTTCTACATTCTGTCCATCAACTGTGTTTTTTGCAATTTTCACCCCGAGTGGGCTGGGTATGCTCAGACGTGAGTCCCAGGCTCTCCACACCACTGGAGTCAAGCTATCTAGGCTGAATGAAGGCTAATAGCCAGAAAACGGTCCTTGGATGCTTGATTTCGGTCTGGGAAAGACATGGCTTGGTAGTTCGGACTGGACTGTTCCCATGAGGCACAGGGTCAGAGCTGATTTGCATATAGCCAGTGTCTAACCCAGGGTGGTGTGTAGTGCAAAAAAACGATGGATTTAGGCCCAGATCCTTGTACTGGGGTGAATGTATGACATTGTTCTACATTCTGTCCATCAACTGTGTTTTTTGCAATTTTCACCCCGAGTGGGCTGGGTATGCTCAGACGTGAGTCCCAGGCTCTCCACACCACTGGAGTCAAGCTATCTAGGCTGAATGAAGGCTGATAGCCAGAAACCGGTCCTTGGATGCTTGATTCCGGTCTGGGAAAGACATGGCTTGGTAGTTCGGACTGGACTGTTCCCATGAGGCACAGGGTCAGAGCTGATTTGCATATAGCCAGTGTCTAACCCAGGGTGGTGTGGAGTGCAAAAAAACGATGGATTTAGGCCCAGATCCTTGTACTGGGGTGAATGTATGACATTGTTCTACATTCTGTCCATCAACTGTGTTTTTTGCAATTTTCACCCCGAGTGGGCTCGGTATGCTCAGACGTGAGTCCCAGGCTCTCCACACCACTGGAGTCAAGCTATCTAGGCTGAATGAAGGCTGATAGCCAGAAACCGGTCCTTGGATGCTTGATTCCGGTCTGGGAAAGACATGGCTTGGTAGTTCGGACTGGACTGTTCCCATGAGGCACAGGGTCAGAGCTGATTTGCATATAGCCAGTGTGTAACCCAGGGTGGTGTGGAGTGCAAAAAAACGATGGATTTAGGCCCAGATCCTTGTACTGGGGTGAATGTATGACATTGTTCTACATTCTGTCCATCAACTGTGTTTTTTGCAATTTTCACCCCGAGTGGGCTGGGTATGCTCAGACGTGAGTCCCAGGCTCTCCACACCACTGGAGTCAAGCTATCTAGGCTGAATGAAGGCTGATAGCCAGAAACCGGTCCTTGGATGCTTGATTCCGGTCTGGGAAAGACATGGCTTGGTAGTTCGGACTGGACTGTTCCCATGAGGCACAGGGTCAGAGCTGATTTGCATATAGCCAGTGTCTAACCCAGGGTGGTGTGGAGTGCAAAAAAACGATGGATTTAGGCCCAGATCCTTGTACTGGGGTGAATGTATGACATTGTTCTACATTCTGTCCATCAGCTGTGTTTTTTGCAATTTTCACCCCGAGTGGGCTGGGTATGCTCAGACGTGAGTCCCAGGCTCTCCACACCACTGGAGTCAAGCTATCTAGGCTGAATGAAGGCTGATAGCCAGAAACCGGTCCTTGGATGCTTGATTCCGGTCTGGGAAAGACATGGCTTGGTAGTTCGGACTGGACTGTTCCCATGAGGCACAGGGTCAGAGCTGATTTGCATATAGCCAGTGTCTAACCCAGGGTGGTGTGGAGTGCAAAAAAACGATGGATTTAGGCCCAGATCCTTGTACTGGGGTGAATGTATGACATTGTTCTACATTCTGTCCATCAACTGTGTTTTTTGCAATTTTCACCCCGAGTGGGCTGGGTATGCTCAGACGTGAGTCCCAGGCTCTCCACACCACTGGAGTCAAGCTATCTAGGCTGAATGAAGGCTGATAGCCAGAAACCGGTCCTTGGATGCTTGATTCCGGTCTGGGAAAGACATGGCTTGGTAGTTCGGACTGGACTGTTCCCATGAGGCACAGGGTCAGGGCTGATTTGCATATAGCCAGTGTCTAACCCAGGGTGGTGTGGAGTGCAAAAAAACGATGGATTTAGGCCCAGATCCTTGTACTGGGGTGAATGTATGACATTGTTCTACATTCTGTCCATCAACTGTGTTTTTTGCAATTTTCACCCCGAGTGGGCTGGGTATGCTCAGACGTGAGTCCCAGGCTCTCCACACCACTGGAGTCAAGCTATCTAGGCTGAATGAAGGCTGATAGCCAGAAACCGGTCCTTGGATGCTTGATTCCGGTCTGGGAAAGACATGGCTTGGTAGTTCGGACTGGACTGTTCCCATGAGGCACAAGGTCAGAGCTGATTTGCATATAGCCAGTGTCTAACCCAGGGTGGTGTGGAGTGCAAAAAAACGATGGATTTAGGCCCAGATCCTTGTACTGGGGTGAATGTATGACATTGTTCTACATTCTGTCCATCAACTGTGTTTTTTGCAATTTTCACCCCGAGTGGGCTGGGTATGCTCAGACGTGAGTCCCAGGCTCTCCACACCACTGGAGTCAAGCTATCTAGGCTGAATGAAGGCTGATAGCCAGAAACCGGTCCTTGGATGCTTGATTCCGGTCTGGGAAAGACATGGCTTGGTAGTTCGGACTGGACTGTTCCCATGAGGCACAGGGTCAGAGCTGATTTGCATATAGCCAGTGTCTAACCCAGGGTGGTGTGGAGTGCAAAAAAACGATGGATTTAGGCCCAGATCCTTGTACTGGGGTGAATGTATGACATTGTTCTACATTCTGTCCATCAACTGTGTTTTTTGCAATTTTCACCCCGAGTGGGCTGGGTATGCTCAGACGTGAGTCCCAGGCTCTCCACACCACTGGAGTCAAGCTATCTAGGCTGAATGAAGGCTGATAGCCAGAAACCGGTCCTTGGATGCTTGATTCCGGTCTGGGAAAGACATGGCTTGGTAGTTCGGACTGGACTGTTCCCATGAGGCATAGGGTCAGAGCTGATTTGCATATAGCCAGTGTCTAACCCAGGGTGGTGTGGAGTGCAAAAAAACGATGGATTTAGGCCCAGATCCTTGTACTGGGGTGAATGTATGACATTGTTCGACATTCTGTCCATCAACTGTGTTTTTTGCAATTTTCACCCCGAGTGGGCTGGGTATGCTCAGACGTGAGTCCCAGGCTCTCCATACCACTGGAGTCAAGCTATCTAGGCTGAATGAAGGCTGATAGCCAGAAACCGGTCCTTGGATGCTTGATTCCGGTCTGGGAAAGACATGGCTTGGTAGTTCGGACTGGACTGTTCCCATGAGGCACAGGGTCAGAGCTGATTTGCATATAGCCAGTGTCTAACCCAGGGTGGTGTGGAGTGCAAAAAACCGATGGATTTAGGCCCAGATCCTTGTACTGGGGTGAATGTATGACATTGTTCTACATTCTGTCCATCAACTGTGTTTTTTGCAATTTTCACCCCGAGTGGACTAGGTATGCTCAGACGTGAGTCCCAGGCTCTCCACACCACTGGAGTCAAGCTATCTAGGCTGAATGAAGGCTGATAGCCAGAAACCGGTCCTTGGATGCTTGATTCCGGTCTGGGAAAGACATGGCTTGGTAGTTCGGACTGGACTGTTCCCATGAGGCACAGGGTCAGTGCTGATTTGCATATAGCCAGTGTCTAACCCAGGGTGGTGTGGAGTGCAAAAAAACGATGGATTTAGGCCCAGATCCTTGTACTGGGGTGAATGTATGACATTGTTCTACATTCTGTCCATCAACTGTGTTTTTTGCAATTTTCACCCCGAGTGGGCTGGGTATGCTCAGACGTGAGTCCCAGGCTCTCCACACCACTGGAGTCAAGCTATCTAGGCTGAATGAAGGCTGATAGCCAGAAACCGGTCCTTGGATGCTTGATTCCGGTCTGGGAAAGACATGGCTTGGTAGTTCGGACTGGACTGTTCCCATGAGGCACAGGGTCAGAGCTGATTTGCATATAGCCAGTGTCTAACCCAGGGTGGTGTGGAGTGCAAAAAAACGATGGATTTAGGCCCAGATCCTTGTACTGGGGTGAATGTATGACATTGTTCTACATTCTGTCCATCAACTGTGTTTTTTGCAATTTTCACCCCGAGTGGGCTGGGTATGCTCAGACGTGAGTCCCAGGCTCTCCACACCACTGGAGTCAAGCTATCTAGGCTGAATGAAGGCTGATAGCCAGAAACCGGTCCTTGGATGCTTGATTCCGGTCTGGGAAAGACATGGCTTAGTAGTTCGGACTGGACTGTTCCCATGAGGCACAGGGTCAGAGCTGATTTGCATATAGCCAGTGTCTAACCCAGGGTGGTGTGGAGTGCAAAAAAACGATGGATTTAGGCCCAGATCCTTGTACTGGGGTGAATGTATGACATTGTTCTACATTCTGTCCATCAACTGTGTTTTTTGCAATTTTCACCCCGAGTGGGCTGGGTATGCTCAGACGTGAGTCCCAGGCTCTCCACACCACTGGAGTCAAGCTATCTAGGCTGAATGAAGGCTGATAGCCAGAAACCGGTCCTTGGATGCTTGATTCCGGTCTGGGAAAGACATGGCTTGGTAGTTCGGACTGGACTGTTCCCATGAGGCACAGGGTCAGATCTGATTTGCATATAGCCAGTGTCTAACCCAGGGTGGTGTGGAGTGCAAAAAAACGATGGATTTAGGCCCAGATCCTTGTACTGGGGTGAATGTATGACATTGTTCTACATTCTGTCCATCAACTGTGTTTTTTGCAATTTTCACCCCGAGTGGGCTGGGTATGCTCAGACGTGAGTCCCAGGCTCTCCACACCACTGGAGTCAAGCTATCTAGGCTGAATGAAGGCTGATAGCCAGAAACCGGTCCTTGGATGCTTGATTCCGGTCTGGGAAAGACATGGCTTGGTAGTTCGGACTGGACTGTTCCCATGAGGCACAGGGTCAGAGCTGATTTGCATATAGCCAGTGTCTAACCCAGGGTGGTGTGGAGTGCAAAAAAATGATGGTTTTAGGCCCAGATCCTTGTACTGGGGTGAATGTATGACATTGTTCTACATTCTGTCCATCAACTGTGTTTTTTGCAATTTTCACCCCGAGTGGGCTGGGTATGCTCAGACGTGAGTCCCAGGCTCTCCACACCACTGGAGTCAAGCTATCTAGGCTGAATGAAGGCTGATAGCCAGAAACCGGCCCTTGGATGCTTGATTCCGGTCTGGGAAAGACATGGCTTGGTAGTTCGGACTGGACTGTTCCCATGAGGCACAGGGTCAGAGCTGATTTGCATATAGCCAGTGTCTAACCCAGGGTGCGTGTGGAGTGCAAAAAAACGATGGATTTAGGCCCAGATCCTTGTACTGGGGTGAATGTATGACATTGTTCTACATTCTGTCCATCAACTGTGTTTTTTGCAATTTTCACCCCGAGTGGGCTGGGTTAGCTCAGACGTGAGTCCCAGGCTCTCCACACCACTGGAGTCAAGCTATCTAGGCTGAATGAAGGCTGATAGCCAGAAACCGGTCCTTGGATGCTTGATTCCGGTCTGGGAAAGACATGGCTTGGTAGTTCGGACTGGACTGTTCCCATGAGGCACAGGGTCAGAGCTGATTTGCATATAGCCAGTGTCTAACCCAGGGTGGTGTGGAGTGCAAAAAAACGATGGATTTAGGCCCAGATCCTTGTACTGGGGTTAATGTATGACATTGTTCTACATTCTGTCCATCAACTGTGTTTTTTGCAATTTTCACCCCGAGTGGGCTGGGTATGCTCAGACGTGAGTCCCAGGCTCTCCACACCACTGGAGTCAAGCTATCTAGGCTGAATGAAGGCTGATAGCCAGAAACCGGTCCTCGGATGCTTGATTCCGGTCTGGGAAAGACATGGCTTGGTAGTTCGGACTGGACTGTTCCCATGAGGCACAGGGTCAGAGCTGATTTGCATATAGCCAGTGTCTAACCCAGGGTGGTGTGGAGTGCAAAAAAACGATGGATTTAGGCCCAGATCCTTGTACTGGGGTGAATGTATGACATTGTTCTACATTCTGTCCATCAACTGTGTTTTTTGCAATTTTCACCCCGAGTGGGCTGGGTATGCTCAGACGTGAGTCCCAGGCTCTCCACACCACTGGAGTCAAGCTATCTAGGCTGAATGAAGGCTGATAGCCAGAAACCGGTCCTTGGATGCTTGATTCCGGTCTGGGAAAGACATGGCTTGGTAGTTCGGACTGGACTGTTCCCATGAGGCACAGGGTCAGAGCTGATTTGCATATAGCCAGTGTCTAACCCAGGGTGGTGTGGAGGGCAAAAAAACGATGGATTTAGGCCCAGATCCTTGTACTGGGGTGAATGTATGACATTGTTCTACATTCTGTCCATCAACTGTGTTTTTTGCAATTTTCCCCCCGAGTGGGCTGGGTATGCTCAGACGTGAGTCCCAGGCTCTCCACACCACTGGAGTCAAGCTATCTAGGCTGAATGAAGGCTGATAGCCAGAAACCGGTCCTTGGATGCTTGATTCCGGTCTGGGAAAGACATGGCTTGGTAGTTCGGACTGGACTGTTCCCATGAGGCACAGGGTCAGAGCTGATTTGCATATAGCCAGTGTCTAACCCAGGGTGGTGTGGAGTGCAAAAAAACGATGGATTTAGGCCCAGATCCTTGTACTGGGGTGAATGTATGACATTGTTCTACATTCTGTCCATCAACTGTGTTTTTTGCAATTTTCACCCCGAGTGGGCTGGGTATGCTCAGACGTGAGTCCCAGGCTCTCCACACCACTGGAGTCAAGCTATCTAGGCTGAATGAAGGCTGATAGCCAGAAACCGGTCCTTGGATGCTTGATTCCGGTCTGGGAAAGACATGGCTTGGTAGTTCGGACTGGACTGTTGCCATGAGGCACAGGGTCAGAGCTGATTTGCATATAGCCAGTGTCTAACCCAGGGTGGTGTGGAGTGCAAAAAAACGATGGATTTAGGCCCAGATCCTTGTACTGGGGTGAATGTATGACATTGTTCTACATTCTGTCCATCAATTGTGTTTTTTGCAATTTTCACCCCGAGTGGGCTGGGTATGCTCAGACGTGAGTCCCAGGCTCTCCACACCACTGGAGTCAAGCTATCTAGGCTGAATGAAGGCTGATAGCCAGAAACCGGTCCTTGGATGCTTGATTCCGGTCTGGGAAAGACATGGCTTGGTAGTTCGGACTGGACTGTTCCCATGAGGCACAGGGTCAGAGCTGATTTGCATATAGCCAGTGTCTAACCCAGGGTCGTGTGGAGTGCAAAAAAACGATGGATTTAGGCCCAGATCCTTGTACTGGGGTGAATGTATGACATTGTTCTACATTCTGTCCATCAACTGTGTTTTTTGCAATTTTCACCCCGAGTGGGCTGGGTATGCTCAGACGTGAGTCCCAGGCTCTCCACACCACTGGAGTCAAGCTATCTAGGCTGAATGAAGGCTGATAGCCAGAAACCGGTCCTTGGATGCTTGATTCCGGTCTGGGAAAGACATGGCTTGGTAGTTCGGACTGGACTGTTCCCATGAGGCACAGGGTCAGAGCTGATTTGCATATAGCCAGTGTCTAACCCAGGGTGGTGTGGAGTGCAAAAAAACGATGGATTTAGGCCCAGATCCTTGTACTGGGGTGAATGTATGACATTGTTCTACATTCTGTCCATCAACTGTGTTTTTTGCAATTTTCACCCCGAGTGGGCTGGGTATGCTCAGACATAAGTCCCAGGCTCTCCACACCACTGGAGTCAAGCTATCTAGGCTGAATGAAGGCTGATAGCCAGAAACCGGTCCTTGGATGCTTGATTCCGGTCTGGGAAAGACATGGCTTGGTAGTTCGGACTGGACTGTTCCCATGAGGCACAGGGTCAGAGCTGATTTGCATATAGCCAGTGTCTAACCCAGGGTGGTGTGGAGTGCAAAAAAACGATGGATTTAGGCCCAGATCCTTGTACTGGGGTGAATGTATGACATTGTTCTACATTCTGTCCATCAACTGTGTTTTTTGCAATTTTCACCCCGAGTGGGCTGGGTATGCTCAGACGTGAGTCCCAGGCTCTCCACACAACTGGAGTCAAGCTATCTAGGCTGAATGAAGGCTGATAGCCAGAAACCGGTCCTTGGATGCTTGATTCCGGTCTGGGAAAGACATGGCTTGGTAGTTCGGACTGGACTGTTCCCATGAGGCACAGGGTCAGAGCTGATTTGCATATAGCCAGTGTCTAACCCAGGGTGGTGTGGAGTCCAAAAAAACGATGGATTTAGGCCCAGATCCTTGTACTGGGGTGAATGTATGACATTGTTCTACATTCTGTCCATCAACTGTGTTTTTTGTAATTTTCACCCCGAGTGGGCTGGGTATGCTCAGACGTGAGTCCCAGGCTCTCCACACCACTGGAGTCAAGCTATCTAGGCTGAATGAAGGCTAATAGCCAGAAAACGGTCCTTGGATGCTTGATTCCGGTCTGGGAAAGACATGGCTTGGTAGTTCGGACTGGACTGTTCCCATGAGGCACAGGGTCAGAGCTGATTTGCATATAGCCAGTGTCTAACCCAGGGTGGTGTGTAGTGCAAAAAAACGATGGATTTAGGCCCAGATCCTTGTACTGGGGTGAATGTATGACATTGTTCTACATTCTGTCCATCAACTGTGTTTTTTGCAATTTTCACCCCGAGTGGGCTGGGTATGCTCAGACGTGAGTCCCAGGCTCTCCACACCACTGGAGTCAAGCTATCTAGGCTGAATGAAGGCTGATAGCCAGAAACCGGTCCTTGGATGCTTGATTCCGGTCTGGGAAAGACATGGCTTGGTAGTTCGGACTGGACTGTTCCCATGAGGCACAGGGTCAGAGCTGATTTGCATATAGCCAGTGTCTAACCCAGGGTGGTGTGGAGTGCAAAAAAACGATGGATTTAGGCCCAGATCCTTGTACTGGGGTGAATGTATGACATTGTTCTACATTCTGTCCATCAACTGTGTTTTTTGCAATTTTCACCCCGAGTGGGCTGGGTATGCTCAGACGTGAGTCCCAGGCTCTCCACACCACTGGAGTCAAGCTATCTAGGCTGAATGAAGGCTGATAGCCAGAAACCGGTCCTTGGATGCTTGATTCCGGTCTGGGAAAGACATGGCTTGGTAGTTCGGACTGGACTGTTCCCATGAGGCACAGGGTCAGAGCTGATTTGCATATAGCCAGTGTGTAACCCAGGGTGGTGTGGAGTGCAAAAAAGCGATGGATTTAGGCCCAGATCCTTGTACTGGGGTGAATGTATGACATTGTTCTACATTCTGTCCATCAACTGTGTTTTTTGCAATTTTCACCCCGAGTGGGCTGGGTATGCTCAGACGTGAGTCCCAGGCTCTCCACACCACTGGAGTCAAGCTATCTAGGCTGAATGAAGGCTGATAGCCAGAAACCGGTCCTTGGATGCTTGATTCCGGTCTGGGAAAGACATGGCTTGGTAGTTCGGACTGGACTGTTCCCATGAGGCACAGGGTCAGAGCTGATTTGCATATAGCCAGTGTCTAACCCAGGGTGGTGTGGAGTGCAAAAAAACGATGGATTTAGGCCCAGATCCTTGTACTGGGGTGAATGTATGACATTGTTCTACATTCTGTCCATCAACTGTGTTTTTTGCAATTTTCACCCCGAGTGGGCTGGGTATGCTCAGACGTGAGTCCCAGGCTCTCCACACCACTGGAGTCAAGCTATCTAGGCTGAATGAAGGCTGATAGCCAGAAACCGGTCCTCGGATGCTTGATTCCGGTCTGGGAAAGACATGGCTTGGTAGTTCGGACTGGACTGTTCCCATGAGGCACAGGGTCAGAGCTGATTTGCATATAGCCAGTGTCTAACCCAGGGTGGTGTGGAGTGCAAAAAAACGATGGATTTAGGCCCAGATCCTTGTACTGGGGTGAATGTATGACATTGTTCTACATTCTGTCCATCAACTGTGTTTTTTGCAATTTTCACCCCGAGTGGGCTGGGTATGCTCAGACGTGAGTCCCAGGCTCTCCACACCACTGGAGTCAAGCTATCTAGGCTGAATGAAGGCTGATAGCCAGAAACCGGTCCTTGGATGCTTGATTCCGGTCTGGGAAAGACATGGCTTGGTAGTTCAGACTGGACTGTTCCCATGAGGCACAGGGTCAGGGCTGATTTGCATATAGCCAGTGTCTAACCCAGGGTGGTGTGGAGTGCAAAAAAACGATGGATTTAGGCCCAGATCCTTGTACTGGGGTGAATGTATGACATTGTTCTACATTCTGTCCATCAACTGTGTTTTTTGCAATTTTCACCCCGAGTGGGCTGGGTATGCTCAGACGTGAGTCCCAGGCTCTCCACACCACTGGAGTCAAGCTATCTAGGCTGAATGAAGGCTGATAGCCAGAAACCGGTCCTTGGATGCTTGATTCCGGTCTGGGAAAGACATGGCTTGGTAGTTCGGACTGGACTGTTCCCATGAGGCACAAGGTCAGAGCTGATTTGCATATAGCCAGTGTCTAATCCAGGGTGGTGTGGAGTGCAAAAAAACGATGGATTTAGGCCCAGATCCTTGTACTGGGGTGAATGTATGACATTGTTCTACATTCTGTCCATCAACTGTGTTTTTTGCAATTTTCACCCCGAGTGGGCTGGGTATGCTCAGACGTGAGTCCCAGGCTCTCCACACCACTGGAGTCAAGCTATCTAGGCTGAATGAAGGCTGATAGCCAGAAACCGGTCCTTGGATGCTTGATTCCGGTCTGGGAAAGACATGGCTTGGTAGTTCGGACTGGACTGTTCCCATGAGGCACAGGGTCAGAGCTGATTTGCATATAGCCAGTGTCTAACCCAGGGTGGTGTGGAGTGCAAAAAAACGATGGATTTAGGCCCAGATCCTTGTACTGGGGTGAATGTATGACATTGTTCTACATTCTGTCCATCAACTGTGTTTTTTGCAATTTTCACCCCGAGTGGGCTGGGTATGCTCAGACGTGAGTCCCAGGCTCTCCACACCACTGGAGTCAAGCTATCTAGGCTGAATGAAGGCTGATAGCCAGAAACCGGTCCTTGGATGCTTGATTCCGGTCTGGGAAAGACATGGCTTGGTAGTTCGGACTGGACTGTTCCCATGAGGCACAGGGTCAGAGCTGATTTGCATATAGCCAGTGTCTAACCAAGGGTGGTGTGGAGTGCAAAAAAACGATGGATTTATGCCCAGATCCTTGTACTGGGGTGAATGTATGACATTGTTCGACATTCTGTCCATCAACTGTGTTTTTTGCAATTTTCACCCCGAGTGGGCTGGGTATGCTCAGACGTGAGTCCCAGGCTCTCCACACCACTGGAGTCAAGCTATCTAGGCTGAATGAAGGCTGATAGCCAGAAACCGGTCCTTGGATGCTTGATTCCGGTCTGGGAAAGACATGGCTTGGTAGTTCGGACTGGACTGTTCCCATGAGGCACAGGGTCAGAGCTGATTTGCATATAGCCAGTGTCTAACCCAGGGTGGTGTGGAGTGCAAAAAAACGATGGATTTAGGCCCAGATCCTTGTACTGGGGTGAATGTATGACATTGTTCTACATTCTGTCCATCAACTGTGTTTTTTGCAATTTTCACCCCGAGTGGGCTGGGTATGCTCAGACGTGAGTCCCAGGCTCTCCACACCACTGGAGTCAAGCTATCTAGGCTGAATGAAGGCTGATAGCCAGAAACCGGTCCTTGGATGCTTGATTCCGGTCTGGGAAAGACATGGCTTGATAGTTCGGACTGGACTGTTCCCATGAGGCACAGGGTCAGAGCTGATTTGCATATAGCCAGTGTCTAACCCAGGGTGGTGTGGAGTGCAAAAAACCGATGGATTTAGGCCCAGATCCTTGTACTGGGGTGAATGTATGACATTGTTCTACATTCTGTCCATCAACTGTGTTTTTTGCAATTTTCACCCCGAGTGGGCTGGGTATGCTCAGACGTGAGTCCCAGGCTCTCCACACCACTGGAGTCAAGCTATCTAGGCTGAATGAAGGCTGATAGCCAGAAACCGGTCCTTGGATGCTTGATTCCGGTCTGGGAAAGACATGGCTTGGTAGTTCGGACTGGACTGTTCCCATGAGGCACAGGGTCAGAGCTGATTTGCATATAGCCAGTGTCTAACCCAGGGTGGTGTGGAGTGCAAAAAAACGATGGATTTAGGCCCAGATCCTTGTACTGGGGTGAATGTATGACATTGTTCTACATTCTGTCCATCAACTGTGTTTTTTGCAATTTTCACCCCGAGTGGGCTGGGTATGCTCAGACGTGAGTCCCAGGTTCTCCACACCACTGGAGTCAAGCAATCTAGGCTGAATGAAGGCTGATAGCCAGAAACCGGTCCTTGGATGCTTGATTCCGGTCTGGGAAAGACATGGCTTGGTAGTTCGGACTGGACTGTTCCCATGAGGCACAGGGTCAGAGCTGATTTGCATATAGCCAGTGTCTAACCCAGGGTGGTGTGGAGTGCAAAAAAACGATGGATTTAGGCCCAGATCCTTGTACTGGGGTGAATGTATGACATTGTTCTACATTCTGTCCATCAACTGTGTTTTTTGCAATTTTCACCCCGAGTGGGCTGGGTATGCTCAGACGTGAGTCCCAGGTTCTCCACACCACTGGAGTCAAGCAATCTAGGCTGAATGAAGGCTGATAGCCAGAAACCGGTCCTTGGATGCTTGATTCCGGTCTGGGAAAGACATGGCTTGGTAGTTCGGACTGGACTGTTCCCATGAGGCACAGGGTCAGAGCTGATTTGCATATAGCCAGTGTCTAACCCAGGGTGGTGTGGAGTGCAAAAAAACGATGGATTTAGGCCCAGATCCTTGTACTGGGGTGAATGTATGACATTGTTCTACATTCTGTCCATCAACTGTGTTTTTTGCAATTTTCACCCCGAGTGGGCTGGGTATGCTCAGACGTGAGTCCCAGGCTCTCCACACCACTGGAGTCAAGCTATCTAGGCTGAATGAAGGCTGATAGCCAGAAACCGGTCCTTGGATGCTTGATTCCGGTCTGGGAAAGACATGGCTTGGTAGTTCGGACTGGACTGTTCCCATGAGGCACAGGGTCAGAGCTGATTTGCATATAGCCAGTGTCTAACCCAGGGTGGTGTGGAGTGCAAAAAAACGATGGATTTAGGCCCAGATCCTTGTACTGGGGTGAATGTATGACATTGTTCTACATTCTGTCCATCAACTGTGTTTTTTGCAATTTTCACCCCGAGTGGGCTGGGTATGCTCAGACATGAGTCCCAGGCTCTCCACACCACTGGAGTCAAGCTATCTAGGCTGAATGAAGGCTGATAGCCAGAAACCGGTCCTTGGATGCTTGATTCCGGTCTGGGAAAGACATGGCTTGGTAGTTCGGACTCGACTGTTCCCATGAGGCACAGGGTCAGAGCTGATTTGCATATAGCCAGTGTCTAACCCAGGGTGGTGTGGAGTGCAAAAAAACGATGGATTTAGGCCCAGATCCTTGGACTGGGGTGAATGTATGACATTGTTCTACATTCTGTCCATCAACTGTGTTTTTTGCAATTTTCACCCCGAGTGGGCTGGGTATGCTCAGACGTGAGTCCCAGGCTCTCCACACAACTGGAGTCAAGCTATCTAGGCTGAATGAAGGCTGATAGCCAGAAACCGGTCCTTGGATGCTTGATTCCGGTCTGGGAAAGACATGGCTTGGTAGTTCGGACTGGACTGTTCCCATGAGGCACAGGGTCAGAGCTGATTTGCATATAGCCAGTGTCTAACCCAGGGTGGTGTGGAGTCCAAAAAAACGATGGATTTAGGCCCAGATCCTTGTACTGGGGTGAATGTATGACATTGTTCTACATTCTGTCCATCAACTGTGTTTTTTGTAATTTTCACCCCGAGTGGGCTGGGTATGCTCAGACGTGAGTCCCAGGCTCTCCACACCACTGGAGTCAAGCTATCTAGGCTGAATGAAGGCTAATAGCCAGAAAACGGTCCTTGGATGCTTGATTCCGGTCTGGGAAAGACATGGCTTGGTAGTTCGGACTGGACTGTTCCCATGAGGCACAGGGTCAGAGCTGATTTGCATATAGCCAGTGTCTAACCCAGGGTGGTGTGTAGTGCAAAAAAACGATGGATTTAGGCCCAGATCCTTGTACTGGGGTGAATGTATGACATTGTTCTACATTCTGTCCATCAACTGTGTTTTTTGCAATTTTCACCCCGAGTGGGCTGGGTATGCTCAGACGTGAGTCCCAGGCTCTCCACACCACTGGAGTCAAGCTATCTAGGCTGAATGAAGGCTGATAGCCAGAAACCGGTCCTTGGATGCTTGATTCCGGTCTGGGAAAGACATGGCTTGGTAGTTCAGACTGGACTGTTCCCATGAGGCACAGGGTCAGGGCTGATTTGCATATAGCCAGTGTCTAACCCAGGGTGGTGTGGAGTGCAAAAAAACGATGGATTTAGGCCCAGATCCTTGTACTGGGGTGAATGTATGACATTGTTCTACATTCTGTCCATCAACTGTGTTTTTTGCAATTTTCACCCCGAGTGGGCTGGGTATGCTCAGACGTGAGTCCCAGGCTCTCCACACCACTGGAGTCAAGCTATCTAGGCTGAATGAAGGCTGATAGCCAGAAACCGGTCCTTGGATGCTTGATTCCGGTCTGGGAAAGACATGGCTTGGTAGTTCGGACTGGACTGTTCCCATGAGGCACAAGGTCAGAGCTGATTTGCATATAGCCAGTGTCTAATCCAGGGTGGTGTGGAGTGCAAAAAAACGATGGATTTAGGCCCAGATCCTTGTACTGGGGTGAATGTATGACATTGTTCTACATTCTGTCCATCAACTGTGTTTTTTGCAATTTTCACCCCGAGTGGGCTGGGTATGCTCAGACGTGAGTCCCAGGCTCTCCACACCACTGGAGTCAAGCTATCTAGGCTGAATGAAGGCTGATAGCCAGAAACCGGTCCTTGGATGCTTGATTCCGGTCTGGGAAAGACATGGCTTGGTAGTTCGGACTGGACTGTTCCCATGAGGCACAGGGTCAGAGCTGATTTGCATATAGCCAGTGTCTAACCCAGGGTGGTGTGGAGTGCAAAAAAACGATGGATTTAGGCCCAGATCCTTGTACTGGGGTGAATGTATGACATTGTTCTACATTCTGTCCATCAACTGTGTTTTTTGCAATTTTCACCCCGAGTGGGCTGGGTATGCTCAGACGTGAGTCCCAGGCTCTCCACACCACTGGAGTCAAGCTATCTAGGCTGAATGAAGGCTGATAGCCAGAAACCGGTCCTTGGATGCTTGATTCCGGTCTGGGAAAGACATGGCTTGGTAGTTCGGACTGGACTGTTCCCATGAGGCACAGGGTCAGAGCTGATTTGCATATAGCCAGTGTCTAACCAAGGGTGGTGTGGAGTGCAAAAAAACGATGGATTTATGCCCAGATCCTTGTACTGGGGTGAATGTATGACATTGTTCGACATTCTGTCCATCAACTGTGTTTTTTGCAATTTTCACCCCGAGTGGGCTGGGTATGCTCAGACGTGAGTCCCAGGCTCTCCACACCACTGGAGTCAAGCTATCTAGGCTGAATGAAGGCTGATAGCCAGAAACCGGTCCTTGGATGCTTGATTCCGGTCTGGGAAAGACATGGCTTGGTAGTTCGGACTGGACTGTTCCCATGAGGCACAGGGTCAGAGCTGATTTGCATATAGCCAGTGTCTAACCCAGGGTGGTGTGGAGTGCAAAAAAACGATGGATTTAGGCCCAGATCCTTGTACTGGGGTGAATGTATGACATTGTTCTACATTCTGTCCATCAACTGTGTTTTTTGCAATTTTCACCCCGAGTGGGCTGGGTATGCTCAGACGTGAGTCCCAGGCTCTCCACACCACTGGAGTCAAGCTATCTAGGCTGAATGAAGGCTGATAGCCAGAAACCGGTCCTTGGATGCTTGATTCCGGTCTGGGAAAGACATGGCTTGATAGTTCGGACTGGACTGTTCCCATGAGGCACAGGGTCAGAGCTGATTTGCATATAGCCAGTGTCTAACCCAGGGTGGTGTGGAGTGCAAAAAACCGATGGATTTAGGCCCAGATCCTTGTACTGGGGTGAATGTATGACATTGTTCTACATTCTGTCCATCAACTGTGTTTTTTGCAATTTTCACCCCGAGTGGGCTGGGTATGCTCAGACGTGAGTCCCAGGCTCTCCACACCACTGGAGTCAAGCTATCTAGGCTGAATGAAGGCTGATAGCCAGAAACCGGTCCTTGGATGCTTGATTCCGGTCTGGGAAAGACATGGCTTGGTAGTTCGGACTGGACTGTTCCCATGAGGCACAGGGTCAGAGCTGATTTGCATATAGCCAGTGTCTAACCCAGGGTGGTGTGGAGTGCAAAAAAACGATGGATTTAGGCCCAGATCCTTGTACTGGGGTGAATGTATGACATTGTTCTACATTCTGTCCATCAACTGTGTTTTTTGCAATTTTCACCCCGAGTGGGCTGGGTATGCTCAGACGTGAGTCCCAGGTTCTCCACACCACTGGAGTCAAGCAATCTAGGCTGAATGAAGGCTGATAGCCAGAAACCGGTCCTTGGATGCTTGATTCCGGTCTGGGAAAGACATGGCTTGGTAGTTCGGACTGGACTGTTCCCATGAGGCACAGGGTCAGAGCTGATTTGCATATAGCCAGTGTCTAACCCAGGGTGGTGTGGAGTGCAAAAAAACGATGGATTTAGGCCCAGATCCTTGTACTGGGGTGAATGTATGACATTGTTCTACATTCTGTCCATCAACTGTGTTTTTTGCAATTTTCACCCCGAGTGGGCTGGGTATGCTCAGACGTGAGTCCCAGGCTCTCCACACCACTGGAGTCAAGCTATCTAGGCTGAATGAAGGCTGATAGCCAGAAACCGGTCCTTGGATGCTTGATTCCGGTCTGGGAAAGACATGGCTTGGTAGTTCGGACTGGACTGTTCCCATGAGGCACAGGGTCAGAGCTGATTTGCATATAGCCAGTGTCTAACCCAGGGTGGTGTGGAGTGCAAAAAAACGATGGATTTAGGCCCAGATCCTTGTACTGGGGTGAATGTATGACATTGTTCTACATTCTGTCCATCAACTGTGTTTTTTGCAATTTTCACCCCGAGTGGGCTGGGTATGCTCAGACATGAGTCCCAGGCTCTCCACACCACTGGAGTCAAGCTATCTAGGCTGAATGAAGGCTGATAGCCAGAAACCGGTCCTTGGATGCTTGATTCCGGTCTGGGAAAGACATGGCTTGGTAGTTCGGACTGGACTGTTCCCATGAGGCACAGGGTCAGAGCTGATTTGCATATAGCCAGTGTCTAACCCAGGGTGGTGTGGAGTGCAAAAAAACGATGGATTTAGGCCCAGATCCTTGGACTGGGGTGAATGTATGACATTGTTCTACATTCTGTCCATCAACTGTGTTTTTTGCAATTTTCACCCCGAGTGGGCTGGGTATGCTCAGACGTGAGTCCCAGGCTCTCCACACAACTGGAGTCAAGCTATCTAGGCTGAATGAAGGCTGATAGCCAGAAACCGGTCCTTGGATGCTTGATTCCGGTCTGGGAAAGACATGGCTTGGTAGTTCGGACTGGACTGTTCCCATGAGGCACAGGGTCAGAGCTGATTTGCATATAGCCAGTGTCTAACCCAGGGTGGTGTGGAGTCCAAAAAAACGATGGATTTAGGCCCAGATCCTTGTACTGGGGTGAATGTATGACATTGTTCTACATTCTGTCCATCAACTGTGTTTTTTGTAATTTTCACCCCGAGTGGGCTGGGTATGCTCAGACGTGAGTCCCAGGCTCTCCACACCACTGGAGTCAAGCTATCTAGGCTGAATGAAGGCTAATAGCCAGAAAACGGTCCTTGGATGCTTGATTCCGGTCTGGGAAAGACATGGCTTGGTAGTTCGGACTGGACTGTTCCCATGAGGCACAGGGTCAGAGCTGATTTGCATATAGCCAGTGTCTAACCCAGGGTGGTGTGTAGTGCAAAAAAACGATGGATTTAGGCCCAGATCCTTGTACTGGGGTGAATGTATGACATTGTTCTACATTCTGTCCATCAACTGTGTTTTTTGCAATTTTCACCCCGAGTGGGCTGGGTATGCTCAGACGTGAGTCCCAGGCTCTCCACACCACTGGAGTCAAGCTATCTAGGCTGAATGAAGGCTGATAGCCAGAAACCGGTCCTTGGATGCTTGATTCCGGTCTGGGAAAGACATGGCTTGGTAGTTCGGACTGGACTGTTCCCATGAGGCACAGGGTCAGAGCTGATTTGCATATAGCCAGTGTCTAACCCAGGGTGGTGTGGAGTGCAAAAAAACGATGGATTTAGGCCCAGATCCTTGTACTGGGGTGAATGTATGACATTGTTCTACATTCTGTCCATCAACTGTGTTTTTTGCAATTTTCACCCCGAGTGGGCTGGGTATGCTCAGACGTGAGTCCCAGGCTCTCCACACCACTGGAGTCAAGCTATCTAGGCTGAATGAAGGCTGATAGCCAGAAACCGGTCCTTGGATGCTTGATTCCGGTCTGGGAAAGACATGGCTTGGTAGTTCGGACTGGACTGTTCCCATGAGGCACAGGGTCAGAGCTGATTTGCATATAGCCAGTGTGTAACCCAGGGTGGTGTGGAGTGCAAAAAAACGATGGATTTAGGCCCAGATCCTTGTACTGGGGTGAATGTATGACATTGTTCTACATTCTGTCCATCAACTGTGTTTTTTGCAATTTTCACCCCGAGTGGGCTGGGTATGCTCAGACGTGAGTCCCAGGCTCTCCACACCACTGGAGTCAAGCTATCTAGGCTGAATGAAGGCTGATAGCCAGAAACCGGTCCTTGGATGCTTGATTCCGGTCTGGGAAAGACATGGCTTGGTAGTTCAGACTGGACTGTTCCCATGAGGCACAGGGTCAGAGCTGATTTGCATATAGCCAGTGTCTAACCCAGGGTGGTGTGGAGTGCAAAAAAACGATGGATTTAGGCCCAGATCCTTGTACTGGGGTGAATGTATGACATTGTTCTACATTCTGTCCATCAACTGTGTTTTTTGCAATTTTCACCCCGAGTGGGCTGGGTATGCTCAGACGTGAGTCCCAGGCTCTCCACACCACTGGAGTCAAGCTATCTAGGCTGAATGAAGGCTGATAGCCAGAAACCGGTCCTCGGATGCTTGATTCCGGTCTGGGAAAGACATGGCTTGGTAGTTCGGACTGGACTGTTCCCATGAGGCACAGGGTCAGAGCTGATTTGCATATAGCCAGTGTCTAACCCAGGGTGGTGTGGAGTGCAAAAAAACGATGGATTTAGGCCCAGATCCTTGTACTGGGGTGAATGTATGACATTGTTCTACATTCTGTCCATCAACTGTGTTTTTTGCAATTTTCACCCCGAGTGGGCTGGGTATGCTCAGACGTGAGTCCCAGGCTCTCCACACCACTGGAGTCAAGCTATCTAGGCTGAATGAAGGCTGATAGCCAGAAACCGGTCCTTGGATGCTTGATTCCGGTCTGGGAAAGACATGGCTTGGTAGTTCAGACTGGACTGTTCCCATGAGGCACAGGGTCAGGGCTGATTTGCATATAGCCAGTGTCTAACCCAGGGTGGTGTGGAGTGCAAAAAAACGATGGATTTAGGCCCAGATCCTTGTACTGGGGTGAATGTATGACATTGATCTACATTCTGTCCATCAACTGTGTTTTTTGCAATTTTCACCCCGAGTGGGCTGGGTATGCTCAGACGTGAGTCCCAGGCTCTCCACACCACTGGAGTCAAGCTATCTAGGCTGAATGAAGGCTGATAGCCAGAAACCGGTCCTTGGATGCTTGATTCCGGTCTGGGAAAGACATGGCTTGGTAGTTCGGACTGGACTGTTCCCATGAGGCACAAGGTCAGAGCTGATTTGCATATAGCCAGTGTCTAATCCAGGGTGGTGTGGAGTGCAAAAAAACGATGGATTTAGGCCCAGATCCTTGTACTGGGGTGAATGTATGACATTGTTCTACATTCTGTCCATCAACTGTGTTTTTTGCAATTTTCACCCCGAGTGGGCTGGGTATGCTCAGACGTGAGTCCCAGGCTCTCCACACCACTGGAGTCAAGCTATCTAGGCTGAATGAAGGCTGATAGCCAGAAACCGGTCCTTGGATGCTTGATTCCGGTCTGGGAAAGACATGGCTTGGTAGTTCGGACTGGACTGTTCCCATGAGGCACAGGGTCAGAGCTGATTTGCATATAGCCAGTGTCTAACCCAGGGTGGTGTGGAGTGCAAAAAAACGATGGATTTAGGCCCAGATCCTTGTACTGGGGTGAATGTATGACATTGTTCTACATTCTGTCCATCAACTGTGTTTTTTGCAATTTTCACCCCGAGTGGGCTGGGTATGCTCAGACGTGAGTCCCAGGCTCTCCACACCACTGGAGTCAAGCTATCTAGGCTGAATGAAGGCTGATAGCCAGAAACCGGTCCTTGGATGCTTGATTCCGGTCTGGGAAAGACATGGCTTGATAGTTCGGACTGGACTGTTCCCATGAGGCACAGGGTCAGAGCTGATTTGCATATAGCCAGTGTCTAACCCAGGGTGGTGTGGAGTGCAAAAAACCGATGGATTTAGGCCCAGATCCTTGTACTGGGGTGAATGTATGACATTGTTCTACATTCTGTCCATCAACTGTGTTTTTTGCAATTTTCACCCCGAGTGGGCTGGGTATGCTCAGACGTGAGTCCCAGGCTCTCCACACCACTGGAGTCAAGCTATCTAGGCTGAATGAAGGCTGATAGCCAGAAACCGGTCCTTGGATGCTTGATTCCGGTCTGGGAAAGACATGGCTTGGTAGTTCGGACTGGACTGTTCCCATGAGGCACAGGGTCAGAGCTGATTTGCATATAGCCAGTGTCTAACCCAGGGTGGTGTGGAGTGCAAAAAAACGATGGATTTAGGCCCAGATCCTTGTACTGGGGTGAATGTATGACATTGTTCTACATTCTGTCCATCAACTGTGTTTTTTGCAATTTTCACCCCGAGTGGGCTGGGTATGCTCAGACGTGAGTCCCAGGTTCTCCACACCACTGGAGTCAAGCAATCTAGGCTGAATGAAGGCTGATAGCCAGAAACCGGTCCTTGGATGCTTGATTCCGGTCTGGGAAAGACATGGCTTGGTAGTTCGGACTGGACTGTTCCCATGAGGCACAGGGTCAGAGCTGATTTGCATATAGCCAGTGTCTAACCCAGGGTGGTGTGGAGTGCAAAAAAACGATGGATTTAGGCCCAGATCCTTGTACTGGGGTGAATGTATGACATTGTTCTACATTCTGTCCATCAACTGTGTTTTTTGCAATTTTCACCCCGAGTGGGCTGGGTATGCTCAGACGTGAGTCCCAGGCTCTCCACACCACTGGAGTCAAGCTATCTAGGCTGAATGAAGGCTGATAGCCAGAAACCGGTCCTTGGATGCTTGATTCCGGTCTGGGAAAGACATGGCTTGGTAGTTCGGACTGGACTGTTCCCATGAGGCACAGGGTCAGAGCTGATTTGCATATAGCCAGTGTCTAACCCAGGGTGGTGTGGAGTGCAAAAAAACGATGGATTTAGGCCCAGATCCTTGTACTGGGGTGAATGTATGACATTGTTCTACATTCTGTCCATCAACTGTGTTTTTTGCAATTTTCACCCCGAGTGGGCTGGGTATGCTCAGACATGAGTCCCAGGCTCTCCACACCACTGGAGTCAAGCTATCTAGGCTGAATGAAGGCTGATAGCCAGAAACCGGTCCTTGGATGCTTGATTCCGGTCTGGGAAAGACATGGCTTGGTAGTTCGGACTGGACTGTTCCCATGAGGCACAGGGTCAGAGCTGATTTGCATATAGCCAGTGTCTAACCCAGGGTGGTGTGGAGTGCAAAAAAACGATGGATTTAGGCCCAGATCCTTGTACTGGGGTGAATGTATGACATTGTTCTACATTCTGTCCATCAACTGTGTTTTTTGCAATTTTCACCCCGAGTGGGCTGGGTATGCTCAGACGTGAGTCCCAGGCTCTCCACACAACTGGAGTCAAGCTATCTAGGCTGAATGAAGGCTGATAGCCAGAAACCGGTCCTTGGATGCTTGATTCCGGTCTGGGAAAGACATGGCTTGGTAGTTCGGACTGGACTGTTCCCATGAGGCACAGGGTCAGAGCTGATTTGCATATAGCCAGTGTCTAACCCAGGGTGGTGTGGAGTCCAAAAAAACGATGGATTTAGGCCCAGATCCTTGTACTGGGGTGAATGTATGACATTGTTCTACATTCTGTCCATCAACTGTGTTTTTTGTAATTTTCACCCCGAGTGGGCTGGGTATGCTCAGACGTGAGTCCCAGGCTCTCCACACCACTGGAGTCAAGCTATCTAGGCTGAATGAAGGCTAATAGCCAGAAAACGGTCCTTGGATGCTTGATTCCGGTCTGGGAAAGACATGGCTTGGTAGTTCGGACTGGACTGTTCCCATGAGGCACAGGGTCAGAGCTGATTTGCATATAGCCAGTGTCTAACCCAGGGTGGTGTGTAGTGCAAAAAAACGATGGATTTAGGCCCAGATCCTTGTACTGGGGTGAATGTATGACATTGTTCTACATTCTGTCCATCAACTGTGTTTTTTGCAATTTTCACCCCGAGTGGGCTGGGTATGCTCAGACGTGAGTCCCAGGCTCTCCACACCACTGGAGTCAAGCTATCTAGGCTGAATGAAGGCTGATAGCCAGAAACCGGTCCTTGGATGCTTGATTCCGGTCTGGGAAAGACATGGCTTGGTAGTTCGGACTGGACTGTTCCCATGAGGCACAGGGTCAGAGCTGATTTGCATATAGCCAGTGTCTAACCCAGGGTGGTGTGGAGTGCAAAAAAACGATGGATTTAGGCCCAGATCCTTGTACTGGGGTGAATGTATGACATTGTTCTACATTCTGTCCATCAACTGTGTTTTTTGCAATTTTCACCCCGAGTGGGCTGGGTATGCTCAGACGTGAGTCCCAGGCTCTCCACACCACTGGAGTCAAGCTATCTAGGCTGAATGAAGGCTGATAGCCAGAAACCGGTCCTTGGATGCTTGATTCCGGTCTGGGAAAGACATGGCTTGGTAGTTCGGACTGGACTGTTCCCATAAGGCACAGGATCAGAGCTGATTTGCATATAGCCAGTGTGTAACCCAGGGTGGTGTGGAGTGCAAAAAAACGATGGATTTAGGCCCAGATCCTTGTACTGGGGTGAATGTATGACATTGTTCTACATTCTGTCCATCAACTGTGTTTTTTGCAATTTTCACCCCGAGTGGGCTGGGTATGCTCAGACGTGAGTCCCAGGCTCTCCACACCACTGGAGTCAAGCTATCTAGGCTGAATGAAGGCTGATAGCCAGAAACCGGTCCTTGGATGCTTGATTCCGGTCTGGGAAAGACATGGCTTGGTAGTTCGGACTGGACTGTTCCCATGAGGCACAGGGTCAGAGCTGATTTGCATATAGCCAGTGTCTAACCCAGGGTGGTGTGGAGTGCAAAAAAACGATGGATTTAGGCCCAGATCCTTGTACTGGGGTGAATGTATGACATTGTTCTACATTCTGTCCATCAACTGTGTTTTTTGCAATTTTTACCCCGAGTGGGCTGGGTATGCTCAGACGTGAGTCCCAGGCTCTCCACACCACTGGAGTCAAGCTATCTAGGCTGAATGAAGGCTGATAGCCAGAAACCGGTCCTCGGATGCTTGATTCCGGTCTGGGAAAGACATGGCTTGGTAGTTCGGACTGGACTGTTCCCATGAGGCACAGGGTCAGAGCTGATTTGCATATAGCCAGTGTCTAACCCAGGGTGGTGTGGAGTGCAAAAAAACGATGGATTTAGGCCCAGATCCTTGTACTGGGGTGAATGTATGACATTGTTCTACATTCTGTCCATCAACTGTGTTTTTTGCAATTTTCACCCCGAGTGGGCTGGGTATGCTCAGACGTGAGTCCCAGGCTCTCCACACCACTGGAGTCAAGCTATCTAGGCTGAATGAAGGCTGATAGCCAGAAACCGGTCCTTGGATGCTTGATTCCGGTCTGGGAAAGACATGGCTTGGTAGTTCAGACTGGACTGTTCCCATGAGGCACAGGGTCAGGGCTGATTTGCATATAGCCAGTGTCTAACCCAGGGTGGTGTGGAGTGCAAAAAAACGATGGATTTAGGCCCAGATCCTTGTACTGGGGTGAATGTATGACATTGTTCTACATTCTGTCCATCAACTGTGTTTTTTGCAATTTTCACCCCGAGTGGGCTGGGTATGCTCAGACGTGAGTCCCAGGCTCTCCACACCACTGGAGTCAAGCTATCTAGGCTGAATGAAGGCTGATAGCCAGAAACCGGTCCTTGGATGCTTGATTCCGGTCTGGGAAAGACATGGCTTGGTAGTTCGGACTGGACTGTTCCCATGAGGCACAAGGTCAGAGCTGATTTGCATATAGCCAGTGTCTAATCCAGGGTGGTGTGGAGTGCAAAAAAACGATGGATTTAGGCCCAGATCCTTGTACTGGGGTGAATGTATGACATTGTTCTACATTCTGTCCATCAACTGTGTTTTTTGCAATTTTCACCCCGAGTGGGCTGGGTATGCTCAGACGTGAGTCCCAGGCTCTCCACACCACTGGAGTCAAGCTATCTAGGCTGAATGAAGGCTGATAGCCAGAAACCGGTCCTTGGATGCTTGATTCCGGTCTGGGAAAGACATGGCTTGGTAGTTCGGACTGGACTGTTCCCATGAGGCACAGGGTCAGAGCTGATTTGCATATAGCCAGTGTCTAACCCAGGGTGGTGTGGAGTGCAAAAAAACGATGGATTTAGGCCCAGATCCTTGTACTGGGGTGAATGTATGACATTGTTCTACATTCTGTCCATCAACTGTGTTTTTTGCAATTTTCACCCCGAGTGGGCTGGGTATGCTCAGACGTGAGTCCCAGGCTCTCCACACCACTGGAGTCAAGCTATCTAGGCTGAATGAAGGCTGATAGCCAGAAACCGGTCCTTGGATGCTTGATTCCGGTCTGGGAAAGACATGGCTTGGTAGTTCGGACTGGACTGTTCCCATGAGGCACAGGGTCAGAGCTGATTTGCATATAGCCAGTGTCTAACCAAGGGTGGTGTGGAGTGCAAAAAAACGATGGATTTATGCCCAGATCCTTGTACTGGGGTGAATGTATGACATTGTTCGACATTCTGTCCATCAACTGTGTTTTTTGCAATTTTCACCCCGAGTGGGCTGGGTATGCTCAGACGTGAGTCCCAGGCTCTCCACACCACTGGAGTCAAGCTATCTAGGCTGAATGAAGGCTGATAGCCAGAAACCGGTCCTTGGATGCTTGATTCCGGTCTGGGAAAGACATGGCTTGGTAGTTCGGACTGGACTGTTCCCATGAGGCACAGGGTCAGAGCTGATTTGCATATAGCCAGTGTCTAACCCAGGGTGGTGTGGAGTGCAAAAAAACGATGGATTTAGGCCCAGATCCTTGTACTGGGGTGAATGTATGACATTGTTCTACATTCTGTCCATCAACTGTGTTTTTTGCAATTTTCACCCCGAGTGGGCTGGGTATGCTCAGACGTGAGTCCCAGGCTCTCCACACCACTGGAGTCAAGCTATCTAGGCTGAATGAAGGCTGATAGCCAGAAACCGGTCCTTGGATGCTTGATTCCGGTCTGGGAAAGACATGGCTTGATAGTTCGGACTGGACTGTTCCCATGAGGCACAGGGTCAGAGCTGATTTGCATATAGCCAGTGTCTAACCCAGGGTGGTGTGGAGTGCAAAAAACCGATGGATTTAGGCCCAGATCCTTGTACTGGGGTGAATGTATGACATTGTTCTACATTCTGTCCATCAACTGTGTTTTTTGCAATTTTCACCCCGAGTGGGCTGGGTATGCTCAGACGTGAGTCCCAGGCTCTCCACACCACTGGAGTCAAGCTATCTAGGCTGAATGAAGGCTGATAGCCAGAAACCGGTCCTTGGATGCTTGATTCCGGTCTGGGAAAGACATGGCTTGGTAGTTCGGACTGGACTGTTCCCATGAGGCACAGGGTCAGAGCTGATTTGCATATAGCCAGTGTCTAACCTAGGGTGGTGTGGAGTGCAAAAAAACGATGGATTTAGGCCCAGATCCTTGTACTGGGGTGAATGTATGACATTGTTCTACATTCTGTCCATCAACTGTGTTTTTTGCAATTTTCACCCTGAGTGGGCTGGGTATGCTCAGACGTGAGTCCCAGGTTCTCCACACCACTGGAGTCAAGCAATCTAGGCTGAATGAAGGCTGATAGCCAGAAACCGGTCCTTGGATGCTTGATTCCGGTCTGGGAAAGACATGGCTTGGTAGTTCGGACTGGACTGTTCCCATGAGGCACAGGGTCAGAGCTGATTTGCATATAGCCAGTGTCTAACCCAGGGTGGTGTGGAGTGCAAAAAAACGATGGATTTAGGCCCAGATCCTTGTACTGGGGTGAATGTATGACATTGTTCTACATTCTGTCCATCAACTGTGTTTTTTGCAATTTTCACCCCGAGTGGGCTGGGTATGCTCAGACGTGAGTCCCAGGCTCTCCACACCACTGGAGTCAAGCTATCTAGGCTGAATGAAGGCTGATAGCCAGAAACCGGTCCTTGGATGCTTGATTCCGGTCTGGGAAAGACATGGCTTGGTAGTTCGGACTGGACTGTTCCCATGAGGCACAGGGTCAGAGCTGATTTGCATATAGCCAGTGTCTAACCCAGGGTGGTGTGGAGTGCAAAAAAACGATGGATTTAGGCCCAGATCCTTGTACTGGGGTGAATGTATGACATTGTTCTACATTCTGTCCATCAACTGTGTTTTTTGCAATTTTCACCCCGAGTGGGCTGGGTATGCTCAGACGTGAGTCCCAGGCTCTCCACACCACTGGAGTCAAGCTATCTAGGCTGAATGAAGGCTGATAGCCAGAAACCGGTCCTTGGATGCTTGATTCCGGTCTGGGAAAGACATGGCTTGGTAGTTCGGACTGGACTGTTCCCATGAGGCACAGGGTCAGAGCTGATTTGCATATAGCCAGTGTCTAACCCAGGGTGGTGTGGAGTGCAAAAAAACGATGGATTTAGGCCCAGATCCTTGTACTGGGGTGAATGTATGACATTGTTCTACATTCTGTCCATCAACTGTGTTTTTTGCAATTTTCACCCCGAGTGGGCTGGGTATGCTCAGACGTGAGTCCCAGGCTCTCCACACCACTGGAGTCAAGCTATCTAGGCTGAATGAAGGCTGATAGCCAGAAACCGGTCCTTGGATGCTTGATTCCGGTCTGGGAAAGACATGGCGTGGTAGTTCGGACTGGACTGTTCCCATGAGGCACAGGGTCAGAGCTGATTTGCATATAGCCAGTGTCTAACCCAGGGTGGTGTGGAGTGCAAAAAAACGATGGATTTAGGCCCAGATCCTTGTACTGGGGTGAATGTATGACATTGTTCTACATTCTGTCCATCAACTGTGTTTTTTGCAATTTTCACCCCGAGTGGGCTGGGTATGCTCAGACGTGAGTCCCAGGCTCTCCACACCACTGGAGTCAAGCTATCTAGGCTGAATGAAGGCTGATAGCCAGAAACCGGTCCTTGGATGCTTGATTCCGGTCTGGGAAAGACATGGCTTAGTAGTTCGGACTGGACTGTTCCCATGAGGCACAGGGTCAGAGCTGATTTGCATATAGCCAGTGTCTAACCCAGGGTGGTGTGGAGTGCAAAAAAACGATGGATTTAGGCCCAGATCCTTGTACTGGGGTGAATGTATGACATTGTTCTACATTCTGTCCATCAACTGTGTTTTTTGCAATTTTCACCCCGAGTGGGCTGGGTATGCTCAGACGTGAGTCCCAGGCTCTCCACACCACTGGAGTCAAGCTATCTAGGCTGAATGAAGGCTGATAGCCAGAAACCGGTCCTTGGATGCTTGATTCCGGTCTGGGAAAGACATGGCTTGGTAGTTCGGACTGGACTGTTCCCATGAGGCACAGGGTCAGATCTGATTTGCATATAGCCAGTGTCTAACCCAGGGTGGTGTGGAGTGCAAAAAAACGATGGATTTAGGCCCAGATCCTTGTACTGGGGTGAATGTATGACATTGTTCTACATTCTGTCCATCAACTGTGTTTTTTGCAATTTTCACCCCGAGTGGGCTGGGTATGCTCAGACGTGAGTCCCAGGCTCTCCACACCACTGGAGTCAAGCTATCTAGGCTGAATGAAGGCTGATAGCCAGAAACCGGTCCTTGGATGCTTGATTCCGGTCTGGGAAAGACATGGCTTGGTAGTTCGGACTGGACTGTTCCCATGAGGCACAGGGTCAGAGCTGATTTGCATATAGCCAGTGTCTAACCCAGGGTGGTGTGGAGTGCAAAAAAATGATGGTTTTAGGCCCAGATCCTTGTACTGGGGTGAATGTATGACATTGTTCTACATTCTGTCCATCAACTGTGTTTTTTGCAATTTTCACCCCGAGTGGGCTGGGTATGCTCAGACGTGAGTCCCAGGCTCTCCACACCACTGGAGTCAAGCTATCTAGGCTGAATGAAGGCTGATAGCCAGAAACCGGTCCTTGGATGCTTGATTCCGGTCTGGGAAAGACATGGCTTGGTAGTTCGGACTGGACTGTTCCCATGAGGCACAGGGTCAGAGCTGATTTGCATATAGCCAGTGTCTAACCCAGGGTGCGTGTGGAGTGCAAAAAAACGATGGATTTAGGCCCAGATCCTTGTACTGGGGTGAATGTATGACATTGTTCTACATTCTGTCCATCAACTGTGTTTTTTGCAATTTTCACCCCGAGTGGGCTGGGTTAGCTCAGACGTGAGTCCCAGGCTCTCCACACCACTGGAGTCAAGCTATCTAGGCTGAATGAAGGCTGATAGCCAGAAACCGGTCCTTGGATGCTTGATTCCGGTCTGGGAAAGACATGGCTTGGTAGTTCGGACTGGACTGTTCCCATGAGGCACAGGGTCAGAGCTGATTTGCATATAGCCAGTGTCTAACCCAGGGTGGTGTGGAGTGCAAAAAAACGATGGATTTAGGCCCAGATCCTTGTACTGGGGTGAATGTATGACATTGTTCTACATTCTGTCCATCAACTGTGTTTTTTGCAATTTTCACCCCGAGTGGGCTGGGTATGCTCAGACGTGAGTCCCAGGCTCTCCACACCACTGGAGTCAAGCTATCTAGGCTGAATGAAGGCTGATAGCCAGAAACCGGTCCTCGGATGCTTGATTCCGGTCTGGGAAAGACATGGCTTGGTAGTTCGGACTGGACTGTTCCCATGAGGCACAGGGTCAGAGCTGATTTGCATATAGCCAGTGTCTAACCCAGGGTGGTGTGGAGTGCAAAAAAACGATGGATTTAGGCCCAGATCCTTGTACTGGGGTGAATGTATGACATTGTTCTACATTCTGTCCATCAACTGTGTTTTTTGCAATTTTCACCCCGAGTGGGCTGGGTATGCTCAGACGTGAGTCCCAGGCTCTCCACACCACTGGAGTCAAGCTATCTAGGCTGAATGAAGGCTGATAGCCAGAAACCGGTCCTTGGATGCTTGATTCCGGTCTGGGAAAGACATGGCTTGGTAGTTCGGACTGGACTGTTGCCATGAGGCACAGGGTCAGAGCTGATTTGCATATAGCCAGTGTCTAACCCAGGGTGGTGTGGAGTGCAAAAAAACGATGGATTTAGGCCCAGATCCTTGTACTGGGGTGAATGTATGACATTGTTCTACATTCTGTCCATCAACTGTGTTTTTTGCAATTTTCACCCCGAGTGGGCTGGGTATGCTCAGACGTGAGTCCCAGGCTCTCCACACCACTGGAGTCAAGCTATCTAGGCTGAATGAAGGCTGATAGCCAGAAACCGGTCCTTGGATGCTTGATTCCGGTCTGGGAAAGACATGGCTTGGTAGTTCGGACTGGACTGTTCCCATGAGGCACAGGGTCAGAGCTGATTTGCATATAGCCAGTGTCTAACCCAGGGTCGTGTGGAGTGCAAAAAAACGATGGATTTAGGCCCAGATCCTTGTACTGGGGTGAATGTATGACATTGTTCTACATTCTGTCCATCAACTGTGTTTTTTGCAATTTTCACCCCGAGTGGGCTGGGTATGCTCAGACGTGAGTCCCAGGCTCTCCACACCACTGGAGTCAAGCTATCTAGGCTGAATGAAGGCTGATAGCCAGAAACCGGTCCTTGGATGCTTGATTCCGGTCTGGGAAAGACATGGCTTGGTAGTTCGGACTGGACTGTTCCCATGAGGCACAGGGTCAGAGCTGATTTGCATATAGCCAGTGTCTAACCCAGGGTGGTGTGGAGTGCAAAAAAACGATGGATTTAGGCCCAGATCCTTGTACTGGGGTGAATGTATGACATTGTTCTACATTCTGTCCATCAACTGTGTTTTTTGCAATTTTCACCCCGAGTGGGCTGGGTATGCTCAGACATGAGTCCCAGGCTCTCCACACCACTGGAGTCAAGCTATCTAGGCTGAATGAAGGCTGATAGCCAGAAACCGGTCCTTGGATGCTTGATTCCGGTCTGGGAAAGACATGGCTTGGTAGTTCGGACTGGACTGTTCCCATGAGGCACAGGGTCAGAGCTGATTTGCATATAGCCAGTGTCTAACCCAGGGTGGTGTGGAGTGCAAAAAAACGATGGATTTAGGCCCAGATCCTTGTACTGGGGTGAATGTATGACATTGTTCTACATTCTGTCCATCAACTGTGTTTTTTGCAATTTTCACCCCGAGTGGGCTGGGTATGCTCAGACGTGAGTCCCAGGCTCTCCACACAACTGGAGTCAAGCTATCTAGGCTGAATGAAGGCTGATAGCCAGAAACCGGTCCTTGGATGCTTGATTCCGGTCTGGGAAAGACATGGCTTGGTAGTTCGGACTGGACTGTTCCCATGAGGCACAGGGTCAGAGCTGATTTGCATATAGCCAGTGTCTAACCCAGGGTGGTGTGGAGTCCAAAAAAACGATGGATTTAGGCCCAGATCCTTGTACTGGGGTGAATGTATGACATTGTTCTACATTCTGTCCATCAACTGTGTTTTTTGTAATTTTCACCCCGAGTGGGCTGGGTATGCTCAGACGTGAGTCCCAGGCTCTCCACACCACTGGAGTCAAGCTATCTAGGCTGAATGAAGGCTAATAGCCAGAAAACGGTCCTTGGATGCTTGATTCCGGTCTGGGAAAGACATGGCTTGGTAGTTCGGACTGGACTGTTCCCATGAGGCACAGGGTCAGAGCTGATTTGCATATAGCCAGTGTCTAACCCAGGGTGGTGTGTAGTGCAAAAAAACGATGGATTTAGGCCCAGATCCTTGTACTGGGGTGAATGTATGACATTGTTCTACATTCTGTCCATCAACTGTGTTTTTTGCAATTTTCACCCCGAGTGGGCTGGGTATGCTCAGACGTAAGTCCCAGGCTCTCCACACCACTGGAGTCAAGCTATCTAGGCTGAATGAAGGCTGATAGCCAGAAACCGGTCCTTGGATGCTTGATTCCGGTCTGGGAAAGACATGGCTTGGTAGTTCGGACTGGACTGTTCCCATGAGGCACAGGGTCAGAGCTGATTTGCATATAGCCAGTGTCTAACCCAGGGTGGTGTGGAGTGCAAAAAAACGATGGATTTAGGCCCAGATCCTTGTACTGGGGTGAATGTATGACATTGTTCTACATTCTGTCCATCAACTGTGTTTTTTGCAATTTTCACCCCGAGTGGGCTGGGTATGCTCAGACGTGAGTCCCAGGCTCTCCACACCACTGGAGTCAAGCTATCTAGGCTGAATGAAGGCTGATAGCCAGAAATCGGTCCTTGGATGCTTGATTCCGGTCTGGGAAAGACATGGCTTGGTAGTTCGGACTGGACTGTTCCCATGAGGCACAGGGTCAGAGCTGATTTGCATATAGCCAGTGTGTAACCCAGGGTGGTGTGGAGTGCAAAAAAACGATGGATTTAGGCCCAGATCCTTGTACTGGGGTGAATGTATGACATTGTTCTACATTCTGTCCATCAACTGTGTTTTTTGCAATTTTCACCCCGAGTGGGCTGGGTATGCTCAGACGTGAGTCCCAGGCTCTCCACACCACTGGAGTCAAGCTATCTAGGCTGAATGAAGGCTGATAGCCAGAAACCGGTCCTTGGATGCTTGATTCCGGTCTGGGAAAGACATGGCTTGGTAGTTCGGACTGGACTGTTCCCATGAGGCACAGGGTCAGAGCTGATTTGCATATAGCCAGTGTCTAACCCAGGGTGGTGTGGAGTGCAAAAAAACGATGGATTTAGGCCCAGATCCTTGTACTGGGGTGAATGTATGACATTGTTCTACATTCTGTCCATCAACTGTGTTTTTTGCAATTTTCACCCCGAGTGGGCTGGGTATGCTCAGACGTGAGTCCCAGGCTCTCCACACCACTGGAGTCAAGCTATCTAGGCTGAATGAAGGCTGATAGCCAGAAACCGGTCCTCGGATGCTTGATTCCGGTCTGGGAAAGACATGGCTTGGTAGTTCGGACTGGACTGTTCCCATGAGGCACAGGGTCAGAGCTGATTTGCATATAGCCAGTGTCTAACCCAGGGTGGTGTGGAGTGCAAAAAAACGATGGATTTAGGCCCAGATCCTTGTACTGGGGTGAATGTATGACATTGTTCTACATTCTGTCCATCAACTGTGTTTTTTGCAATTTTCACCCCGAGTGGGCTGGGTATGCTCAGACGTGAGTCCCAGGCTCTCCACACCACTGGAGTCAAGCTATCTAGGCTGAATGAAGGCTGATAGCCAGAAACCGGTCCTTGGATGCTTGATTCCGGTCTGGGAAAGACATGGCTTGGTAGTTCGGACTGGACTGTTCCCATGAGGCACAGGGTCAGGGCTGATTTGCATATAGCCAGTGTCTAACCCAGGGTGGTGTGGAGTGCAAAAAAACGATGGATTTAGGCCCAGATCCTTGTACTGGGGTGAATGTATGACATTGTTCTACATTCTGTCCATCAACTGTGTTTTTTGCAATTTTCACCCCGAGTGGGCTGGGTATGCTCAGACGTGAGTCCCAGGCTCTCCACACCACTGGAGTCAAGCTATCTAGGCTGAATGAAGGCTGATAGCCAGAAACCGGTCCTTGGATGCTTGATTCCGGTCTGGGAAAGACATGGCTTGGTAGTTCGGACTGGACTGTTCCCATGAGGCACAAGGTCAGAGCTGATTTGCATGTAGCCAGTGTCTAACCCAGGGTGGTGTGGAGTGCAAAAAAACGATGGATTTAGGCCCAGATCCTTGTACTGGGGTGAATGTATGACATTGTTCTACATTCTGTCCATCAACTGTGTTTTTTGCAATTTTCACCCCGAGTGGGCTGGGTATGCTCAGACGTGAGTCCCAGGCTCTCCACACCACTGGAGTCAAGCTATCTAGGCTGAATGAAGGCTGATAGCCAGAAACCGGTCCTCGGATGCTTGATTCCGGTCTGGGAAAGACATGGCTTGGTAGTTCGGACTGGACTGTTCCCATGAGGCACAGGGTCAGAGCTGATTTGCATATAGCCAGTGTCTAACCCAGGGTGGTGTGGAGTGCAAAAAAACGATGGATTTAGGCCCAGATCCTTGTACTGGGGTGAATGTATGACATTGTTCTACATTCTGTCCATCAACTGTGTTTTTTGCAATTTTCACCCCGAGTGGGCTGGGTATGCTCAGACGTGAGTCCCAGGCTCTCCACACCACTGGAGTCAAGCTATCTAGGCTGAATGAAGGCTGATAGCCAGAAACCGGTCCTTGGATGCTTGATTCCGGTCTGGGAAAGACATGGCTTGGTAGTTCGGACTGGACTGTTCCCATGAGGCACAGGGTCAGGGCTGATTTGCATATAGCCAGTGTCTTACCCAGGGTGGTGTGGAGTGCAAAAAAACGATGGATTTAGGCCCAGATCCTTGTACTGGGGTGAATGTATGACATTGTTCTACATTCTGTCCATCAACTGTGTTTTTTGCAATTTTCACCCCGAGTGGGCTGGGTATGCTCAGACGTGAGTCCCAGGCTCTCCACACCACTGGAGTCAAGCTATCTAGGCTGAATGAAGGCTGATAGCCAGAAACCGGTCCTTGGATGCTTGATTCCGGTCTGGGAAAGACATGGCTTGGTAGTTCGGACTGGACTGTTCCCATGAGGCACAAGGTCAGAGCTGATTTGCATGTAGCCAGTGTCTAACCCAGGGTGGTGTGGAGTGCAAAAAAACGATGGATTTAGGCCCAGATCCTTGTACTGGGGTGAATGTATGACATTGTTCTACATTCTGTCCATCAACTGTGTTTTTTGCAATTTTCACCCCGAGTGGGCTGGGTATGCTCAGACGTGAGTCCCAGGCTCTCCACACCACTGGAGTCAAGCTATCTAGGCTGAATGAAGGCTGATAGCCAGAAACCGGTCCTTGGATGCTTGATTCCGGTCTGGGAAAGACATGGCTTGGTAGTTCGGACTGGACTGTTCCCATGAGGCACAGGGTCAGAGCTGATTTGCATATAGCCAGTGTCTAACCCAGGGTGGTGTGGAGTGCAAAAAAACGATGGATTTAGGCCCAGATCCTTGTACTGGGGTGAATGTATGACATTGTTCTACATTCTGTCCATCAACTGTGTTTTTTGCAATTTTCACCCCGAGTGGGCTGGGTATGCTCAGACGTGAGACCCAGGCTCTCCACACCACTGGAGTCAAGCTATCTAGGCTGAATGAAGGCTGATAGCCAGAAACCGGTCCTTGGATGCTTGATTCCGGTCTGGGAAAGACATGGCTTGGTAGTTCGGACTGGACTGTTCCCATGAGGCACAGGGTCAGAGCTGATTTGCATATAGCCAGTGTCTAACCAAGGGTGGTGTGGAGTGCAAAAAAACGATGGATTTATGCCCAGATCCTTGTACTGGGGTGAATGTATGACATTGTTCGACATTCTGTCCATCAACTGTGTTTTTTGCAATTTTCACCCCGAGTGGGCTGGGTATGCTCAGACGTGAGTCCCAGGCTCTCCACACCACTGGAGTCAAGCTATCTAGGCTGAATGAAGGCTGATAGCCAGAAACCGGTCCTTGGATGCTTGATTCCGGTCTGGAAAAGACATGGCTTGGTAGTTCGGACTGGACTGTTCCCATGAGGCACAGGGTCAGAGCTGATTTGCATATAGCCAGTGTCTAACCCAGGGTGGTGTGGAGTGCAAAAAAACGATGGATTTAGGCCCAGATCCTTGTACTGGGGTGAATGTATGACATTGTTCTACATTCTGTCCATCAACTGTGTTTTTTGCAATTTTCACCCCGAGTGGGCTGGGTATGCTCAGACGTGAGTCCCAGGCTCTCCACACCACTGGAGTCAAGCTATCTAGGCTGAATGAAGGCTGATAGCCAGAAACCGGTCCTTGGATGCTTGATTCCGGTCTGGGAAAGACATGGCTTGATAGTTCGGACTGGACTGTTCCCATGAGGCACAGGGTCAGAGCTGATTTGCATATAGCCAGTGTCTAACCCAGGGTGGTGTGGAGTGCAAAGAACCGATGGATTTAGGCCCAGATCCTTGTACTGGGGTGAATGTATGACATTGTTCTACATTCTGTCCATCAACTGTGTTTTTTGCAATTTTCACCCCGAGTGGGCTGGGTATGCTCAGACGTGAGTCCCAGGCTCTCCACACCACTGGAGTCAAGCTATCTAGGCTGAATGAAGGCTGATAGCCAGAAACCGGTCCTTGGATGCTTGATTCCGGTCTGGGAAAGACATGGCTTGGTAGTTCGGACTGGACTGTTCCCATGAGGCACAGGGTCAGAGCTGATTTGCATATAGCCAGTGTCTAACCCAGGGTGGTGTGGAGTGCAAAAAAACGATGGATTTAGGCCCAGATCCTTGTACTGGGGTGAATGTATGACATTGTTCTACATTCTGTCCATCAACTGTGTTTTTTGCAATTTTCACCCCGAGTGGGCTGGGTATGCTCAGACGTGAGTCCCAGGTTCTCCACACCACTGGAGTCAAGCAATCTAGGCTGAATGAAGGCTGATAGCCAGAAACCGGTCCTTGGATGCTTGATTCCGGTCTGGGAAAGACATGGCTTGGTAGTTCGGACTGGACTGTTCCCATGAGGCACAGGGTCAGAGCTGATTTGCATATAGCCAGTGTCTAACCCAGGGTGGTGTGGAGTGCAAAAAACGATGGATTTAGGCCCAGATCCTTGTACTGGGGTGAATGTATGACATTGTTCTACATTCTGTCCATCAACTGTGTTTTTTGCAATTTTCACCCCGAGTGGGCTGGGTATGCTCAGACGTGAGTCCCAGGCTCTCCACACCACTGGAGTCAAGCTATCTAGGCTGAATGAAGGCTGATAGCCAGAAACCGGTCCTTGGATGCTTGATTCCGGTCTGGGAAAGACATGGCTTGGTAGTTCGGACTGGACTGTTCCCATGAGGCACAGGGTCAGAGCTGATTTGCATATAGCCAGTGTCTAACCCAGGGTGGTGTGGAGTGCAAAAAAACGATGGATTTAGGCCCAGATCCTTGTACTGGGGTGAATGTATGACATTGTTCTACATTCTGTCCATCAACTGTGTTTTTTGCAATTTTCACCCCGAGTGGGCTGGGTATGCTCAGACGTGAGTCCCAGGCTCTCCACACCACTGGAGTCAAGCTATCTAGGCTGAATGAAGGCTGATAGCCAGAAACCGGTCCTTGGATGCTTGATTCCGGTCTGGGAAAGACATGGCTTGGTAGTTCGGACTGGACTGTTCCCATGAGGCACAGGGTCAGAGCTGATTTGCATATAGCCAGTGTCTAACCCAGGGTGGTGTGGAGTGCAAAAAAACGATGGATTTAGGCCCAGATCCTTGTACTGGGGTGAATGTATGACATTGTTCTACATTCTGTCCATCAACTGTGTTTTTTGCAATTTTCACCCCGAGTGGGCTGGGTATGCTCAGACGTGAGTCCCAGGCTCTCCACACCACTGGAGTCAAGCTATCTAGGCTGAATGAAGGCTGATAGCCAGAAACCGGTCCTTGGATGCTTGATTCCGGTCTGGGAAAGACATGGCGTGGTAGTTCGGACTGGACTGTTCCCATGAGGCACAGGGTCAGAGCTGATTTGCATATAGCCAGTGTCTAACCCAGGGTGGTGTGGAGTGCAAAAAAACGATGGATTTAGGCCCAGATCCTTGTACTGGGGTGAATGTATGACATTGTTCTACATTGTGTCCATCAACTGTGTTTTTTGCAATTTTCACCCCGAGTGGGCTGGGTATGCTCAGACGTGAGTCCCAGGCTCTCCACACCACTGGAGTCAAGCTATCTAGGCTGAATGAAGGCTGATAGCCAGAAACCGGTCCTTGGATGCTTGATTCCGGTCTGGGAAAGACATGGCTTGGTAGTTCGGACTGGACTGTTCCCATGAGGCACAGGGTCAGAGCTGATTTGCATATAGCCAGTGTCTAACCCAGGGTGGTGTGGAGTGCAAAAAAACGATGGATTTAGGCCCAGATCCTTGTACTGGGGTGAATGTATGACATTGTTCTACATTCTGTCCATCAACTGTGTTTTTTGCAATTTTCACCCCGAGTGGGCTGGGTATGCTCAGACGTGAGTCCCAGGCTCTCCACACCACTGGAGTCAAGCTATCTAGGCTGAATGAAGGCTAATAGCCAGAAACCGGTCCTTGGATGCTTGATTCCGGTCTGGGAAAGACATGGCTTGGTAGTTCGGACTGGACTGTTCCCATGAGGCACAGGGTCAGAGCTGATTTGCATATAGCCAGTGTCTAACCCAGGGTGGTGTGGAGTGCAAAAAAACGATGGATTTAGGCCCAGATCCTTGTACTGGGGTGATTGTATGACATTGTTCTACATTCTGTCCATCAACTGTGTTTTTTGCAATTTTCACCCCGAGTGGGCTGGGTATGCTCAGACGTGAGTCCCAGGCTCTCCACACCACTGGAGTCAAGCTATCTAGGCTGAATGAAGGCTGATAGCCTGAAACCGGTCCTTGGATGCTTGATTCCGGTCTGGGAAAGACATGGCTTGGTAGTTCGGACTGGACTGTTCCCATGAGGCACAGGGTCAGAGCTGATTTGCATATAGCCAGTGTCTAACCCAGGGTGGTGTGGAGTGCAAAAAAACGATGGATTTAGGCCCAGATCCTTGTACTGGGGTGAATGTATGACATTGTTCTACATTCTGTCCATCAACTGTGTTTTTTGCAATTTTCACCCCGAGTGGGCTGGGTATGCTCAGACGTGAGTCCCAGGCTCTCCACACCACTGGAGTCAAGCTATCTAGGCTGAATGAAGGCTGATAGCCAGAAACCGGTCCTTGGATGCTTGATTCCGGTCTGGGAAAGACATGGCGTGGTAGTTCGGACTGGACTGTTCCCATGAGGCACAGGGTCAGAGCTGATTTGCATATAGCCAGTGTCTAACCCAGGGTGGTGTGGAGTGCAAAAAAACGATGGATTTAGGCCCAGATCCTTGTACTGGGGTGAATGTATGACATTGTTCTACATTCTGTCCATCAACTGTGTTTTTTGCAATTTTCACCCCGAGTGGGCTGGGTATGCTCAGACGTGAGTCCCAGGCTCTCCACACCACTGGAGTCAAGCTATCTAGGCTGAATGAAGGCTGATAGCCAGAAACCGGTCCTTGGATGCTTGATTCCGGTCTGGGAAAGACATGGCTTGGTAGTTCGGACTGGACTGTTCCCATGAGGCACAGGGTCAGAGCTGATTTGCATATAGCCAGTGTCTAACCCAGGGTGGTGTGGAGTGCAAAAAAACGATGGATTTAGGCCCAGATCCTTGTACTGGGGTGAATGTATGACATTGTTCTACATTCTGTCCATCAACTGTGTTTTTTGCAATTTTCACCCCGAGTGGGCTGGGTATGCTCAGACGTGAGTCCCAGGCTCTCCACACCACTGGAGTCAAGCTATCTAGGCTGAATGAAGGCTAATAGCCAGAAACCGGTCCTTGGATGCTTGATTCCGGTCTGGGAAAGACATGGCTTGGTAGTTCGGACTGGACTGTTCCCATGAGGCACAGGGTCAGTGCTGATTTGCATATAGCCAGTGTCTAACCCAGGGTGGTGTGGAGTGCAAAAAAACGATGGATTTAGGCCCAGATCCTTGTACTGGGGTGAATGTATGACATTGTTCTACATTCTGTCCATCAACTGTGTTTTTTGCAATTTTCACCCCGAGTGGGCTGGGTATGCTCAGACGTGAGTCCCAGGCTCTCCACACCACTGGAGTCAAGCTATCTAGGCTGAATGAAGGCTGATAGCCAGAAACCGGTCCTTGGATGCTTGATTCCGGTCTGGAAAAGACATGGCTTGGTAGTTCGGACTGGACTGTTCCCATGAGGCACAGGGTCAGAGCTGATTTGCATATAGCCAGTGTCTAACCCAGGGTGGTGTGGAGTGCAAAAAAACGATGGATTTAGGCCCAGATCCTTGTACTGGGGTGAATGTATGACATTGTTCTACATTCTGTCCATCAACTGTGTTTTTTGCAATTTTCACCCCGAGTGGGCTGGGTATGCTCAGACGTGAGTCCCAGGCTCTCCACACCACTGGAGTCAAGCTATCTAGGCTGAATGAAGGCTGATAGCCAGAAACCGGTCCTTGGATGCTTGATTCCGGTCTGGGAAAGACATGGCTTGGTAGTTCGGACTGGACTGTTCCCATGAGGCACAGGGTCAGAGCTGATTTGCATATAGCCAGTGTGTAACCCAGGGTGGTGTGGAGTGCAAAAAAACGATGGATTTAGGCCCAGATCCTTGTACTGGGGTGAATGTATGACATTGTTCTACATTCTGTCCATCAACTGTGTTTTTTGCAATTTTCACCCCGAGTGGGCTGGGTATGCTCAGACGTGAGTCCCAGGCTCTCCACACCACTGGAGTCAAGCTATCTAGGCTGAATGAAGGCTGATAGCCAGAAACCGGTCCTTGGATGCTTGATTCTGGTCTGGGAAAGACATGGCTTGGTAGTTCGGACTGGACTGTTCCCATGAGGCACAGGGTCAGAGCTTATTTGCATATAGCCAGTGTCTAACCCAGGGTGGTGTGGAGTGCAAAAAAACGATGGATTTAGGCCCATATCCTTGTACTGGGGTGAATGTATGACATTGTTCTACATTCTGTCCATCAACTGTGTTTTTTGCAATTTTCACCCCGAGTGGGCTGGGTATGCTCAGACGTGAGTCCCAGGCTCTCCACACCACTGGAGTCAAGCTATCTAGGCTGAATGAAGGCTGATAGCCAGAAACCGGTCCTTGGATGCTTGATTCCGGTCTGGGAAAGACATGGCTTGGTAGTTCGGACTGGACTGTTCCCATGAGGCACAGGGTCAGAGCTGATTTGCATATAGCCAGTGTCTAACCCAGGGTGGTGTGGAGTGCAAAAAAACGATGGATTTAGGCCCAGATCCTTGTACTGGGGTGAATGTATGACATTGTTCTACATTCTGTCCATCAACTGTGTTTTTTGCAATTTTCACCCCGAGTGGGCTGGGTATGCTCAGACGTGAGTCCCAGGCTCTCCACACCACTGGAGTCAAGCTATCTAGGCTGAATGAAGGCTGATAGCCAGAAACCGGTCCTTGGATGCTTGATTCCGGTCTGGGAAAGACATGGCTTGGTAGTTCGGACTGGACTGTTCCCATGAGGCACAGGGTCAGAGCTGATTTGCATATAGCCAGTGTCTAACCCAGGGTGGTGTGGAGTGCAAAAAAACGATGGATTTAGGCCCAGATCCTTGTACTGGGGTGAATGTATGACATTGTTCTACATTCTGTCCATCAACTGTGTTTTTTGCAATTTTCACCCCGAGTGGGCTGGGTATGCTCAGACGTGAGTCCCAGGCTCTCCACACCACTGGAGTCAAGCTATCTAGGCTGAATGAAGGCTGATAGCCAGAAACCGGTCCTTGGATGCTTGATTCCGGTCTGGGAAAGACATGGCTTGGTAGTTCGGACTGGACTGTTCCCATGAGGCACAGGGTCAGAGCTGATTTGCATATAGCCAGTGTCTAACCCAGGGTGGTGTGGAGTGCAAAAAAACGATGGATTTAGGCCCAGATCCTTGTACTGGGGTGAATGTATGACATTGTTCTACATTCTGTCCATCAACTGTGTTTTTTGCAATTTTCACCCCGAGTGGGCTGGGTATGCTCAGACGTGAGTCCCAGGCTCTCCACACCACTGGAGTCAAGCTATCTAGGCTGAATGAAGGCTGATAGCCAGAAACCGGTCCTTGGATGCTTGATTCCGGTCTGGGAAAGACATGGCTTGGTAGTTCGGACTGGACTGTTCCCATGAGGCACAGGGTCAGAGCTGATTTGCATATAGCCAGTGTCTAACCCAGGGTGGTGTGGAGTGCAAAAAAACGATGGATTTAGGCCCAGATCCTTGTACTGGGGTGAATGTATGACATTGTTCTACATTCTGTCCATCAACTGTGTTTTTTGCAATTTTCACCCCGAGTGGGCTGGGTATGCTCAGACGTGAGTCCCAGGCTCTCCACACCACTGGAGTCAAGCTATCTAGGCTGAATGAAGGCTGATAGCCAGAAACCGGTCCTTGGATGCTTGATTCCGTTCTGGGAAAGACATGGCTTGGTAGTTCGGACTGGACTGTTCCCATGAGGCACAGGGTCAGAGCTGATTTGCATATAGCCAGTGTCTAACCCAGGGTGGTGTGGAGTGCAAAAAAACGATGGATTTAGGCCCAGATCCTTGTACTGGGGTGAATGTATGGCATTGTTCTACATTCTGTCCATCAACTGTGTTTTTTGCAATTTTCACCCCGAGTGGGCTGGGTATGCTCAGACGTGAGTCCCAGGCTCTCCACACCACTGGAGTCAAGCTATCTAGGCTGAATGAAGGCTGATAGCCAGAAACCGGTCCTTGGATGCTTGATTCCGGTCTGGGAAAGACATGGCTTGGTAGTTCGGACTGGACTGTTCCCATGAGGCACAGGGTCAGAGCTGATTTGCATATAGCCAGTGTCTAACCCAGGGTGCGTGTGGAGTGCAAAAAAACGATGGATTTAGGCCCAGGTCCTTGTACTGGGGTGAATGTATGACATTGTTCTACATTCTGTCCATCAACTGTGTTTTTTGCAATTTTCACCCCGAGTGGGCTGGGTTAGCTCAGACGTGAGTCCCAGGCTCTCCACACCACTGGAGTCAAGCTATCTAGGCTGAATGAAGGCTGATAGCCAGAAACCGGTCCTTGGATGCTTGATTCCGGTCTGGGAAAGACATGGCTTGGTAGTTCGGACTGGACTGTTCCCATGAGGCACAGGGTCAGAGCTGATTTGCATATAGCCAGTGTCTAACCCAGGGTGGTGTGGAGTGCAAAAAAACGATGGATTTAGGCCCAGATCCTTGTACTGGGGTGAATGTATGACATTGTTCTACATTCTGTCCATCAACTGTGTTTTTTGCAATTTTCACCCCGAGTGGGCTGGGTATGCTCAGACGTGAGTCCCAGGCTCTCCACACCACTGGAGTCAAGCTATCTAGGCTGAATGAAGGCTGATAGCCAGAAACCGGTCCTTGGATGCTTGATTCCGGTCTGGGAAAGACATGGCTTGGTAGTTCGGACTGGACTGTTCCCATGAGGCACAGGGTCAGAGCTGATTTGCATATAGCCAGTGTCTAACCCAGGGTGGTGTGGAGTGCAAAAAAACGATGGATTTAGGCCCATATCCTTTTACTGGGGTGAATGTATGACATTGTTCTACATTCTGTCCATCAACTGTGTTTTTTGCAATTTTCACCCCGAGTGGGCTGGGTATGCTCAGACGTGAGTCCCAGGCTCTCCACACCACTGGAGTCAAGCTATCTAGGCTGAATGAAGGCTGATAGCCAGAAACCGGTCCTTGGATGCTTGATTCCGGTCTGGGAAAGACATGGCTTCGTAGTTCGGACTGGACTGTTCCCATGAGGCACAGGGTCAGAGCTGATTTGCATATAGCCAGTGTCTAACCCAGGGTGGTGTGGAGTGCAAAAAAACGATGGATTTAGGCCCATATCCTTGTACTGGGGTGAATGTATGACATTGTTCTACATTCTGTCCATCAACTGTGTTTTTTGCAATTTTCACCCCGAGTGGGCTGGGTATGCTCAGACGTGAGTCCCAGGCTCTCCACACCACTGGAGTCAAGCTATCTAGGCTGAATGAAGGCTGATAGCCAGAAACCGGTCCTTGGATGCTTGATTCCGGTCTGGGAAAGACATGGCTTGGTAGTTCGGACTGGACTGTTCCCATGAGGCACAGGGTCAGAGCTGATTTGCATATAGCCAGTGTCTAACCCAGGGTGGTGTGGAGTGCAAAAAAACGATGGATTTAGGCCCATATCCTTGTACTGGGGTGAATGTATGACATTGTTCTACATTCTGTCCATCAACTGTGTTTTTTGCAATTTTCACCCCGAGTGGGCTGGGTATGCTCAGACGTGAGTCCCAGGCTCTCCACACCACTGGAGTCAAGCTATCTAGGCTGAATGAAGGCTGATAGCCAGAAACCGGTCCTTGGATGCTTGATTCCGGTCTGGGAAAGACATGGCTTGGTAGTTCGGACTGGACTGTTCCCATGAGGCACAGGGTCAGAGCTGATTTGCATATAGCCAGTGTCTAACCCAGGGTGGTGTGGAGTGCAAAAAAACGATGGATTTAGGCCCAGATCCTTGTACTGGGGTGAATGTATGACATTGTTCTACATTCTGTCCATCAACTGTGTTTTTTGCAATTTTCACCCCGAGTGGGCTGGGTATGCTCAGACGTGAGTCCCAGGCTCTCCACACCACTGGAGTCAAGCTATCTAGGCTGAATGAAGGCTGATAGCCAGAAACCGGTCCTTGGATGCTTGGTTCCGGTCTGGGAAAGACATGGCTTGGTAGTTCGGACTGGACTGTTCCCATGAGGCACAGGGTCAGAGCTGATTTGCATATAGCCAGTGTCTAACCCAGGGTGGTGTGGAGTGCAAAAAAACGATGGATTTAGGCCCAGATCCTTGTACTGGGGTGAATGTATGACATTGTTCTACATTCTGTCCATCAACTGTGTTTTTTGCAATTTTCACCCCGAGTGGGCTGGGTATGCTCAGACGTGAGTCCCAGGCTCTCCACACCACTGGAGTCAAGCTATCTAGGCTGAATGAAGGCTGATAGCCAGAAACCGGTCCTTGGATGCTTGATTCCGGTCTGGGAAAGACATGGCTTGGTAGTTCGGACTGGACTGTTCCCATGAGGCACAGGGCCAGAGCTGATTTGCATATAGCCAGTGTCTAACCCAGGGTGCGTGTGGAGTGCAAAAAAACGATGGATTTAGGCCCAGATCCTTGTACTGGGGTGAATGTATGACATTGTTCTACATTCTGTCCATCAACTGTGTTTTTTGCAATTTTCACCCCGAGTGGGCTGGGTTAGCTCAGACGTGAGTCCCAGGCTCTCCACACCACTGGAGTCAAGCTATCTAGGCTGAATGAAGGCTGATAGCCAGAAACCGGTCCTTGGATGCTTGATTCCGGTCTGGGAAAGACATGGCTTGGTAGTTCGGACTGGACTGTTCCCATGAGGCACAGGGTCAGAGCTGATTTGCATATAGCCAGTGTCTAACCCAGGGTGGTGTGGAGTGCAAAAAAACGATGGATTTAGGCCCAGATCCTTGTACTGGGGTGAATGTATGACATTGTTCTACATTCTGTCCATCAACTGTGTTTTTTGCAATTTTCACCCCGAGTGGGCTGGGTATGCTCAGACGTGAGTCCCAGGCTCTCCACACCACTGGAGTCAAGCTATCTAGGCTGAATGAAGGCTGATAGCCAGAAACCGGTCCTTGGATGCTTGATTCCGGTCTGGGAAAGACATGGCTTGGTAGTTCGGACTGGACTGTTCCCATGAGGCACAGGGTCAGAGCTGATTTGCATATAGCCAGTGTCTAACCCAGGGTGGTGTGGAGTGCAAAAAAACGATGGATTTAGGCCCAGATCCTTGTACTGGGGTGAATGTATGACATTGTTCTACATTCTGTCCATCAACTGTGTTTTTTGCAATTTTCACCCCGAGTGGGCTGGGTATGCTCAGACGTGAGTCCCAGGCTCTCCACACCACTGGAGTCAAGCTATCTAGGCTGAATGAAGGCTGATAGCCAGAAACCGGTCCTTGGATGCTTGATTCCGGTCTGGGAAAGACATGGCTTGGTAGTTCGGACTGGACTGTTCCCATGAGGCACAGGGTCAGAGCTGATTTGCATATAGCCAGTGTCTAACCCAGGGTGGTGTGGAGGGCAAAAAAACGATGGATTTAGGCCCAGATCCTTGTACTGGGGTGAATGTATGACATTGTTCTACATTCTGTCCATCAACTGTGTTTTTTGCAATTTTCCCCCCGAGTGGGCTGGGTATGCTCAGACGTGAGTCCCAGGCTCTCCACACCACTGGAGTCAAGCTATCTAGGCTGAATGAAGGCTGATAGCCAGAAACCGGTCCTTGGATGCTTGATTCCGGTCTGGGAAAGACATGGCTTGGTAGTTCGGACTGGACTGTTCCCATGAGGCACAGGGTCAGAGCTGATTTGCATATAGCCAGTGTCTAACCCAGGGTGGTGTGGAGTGCAAAAAAACGATGGATTTAGGCCCAGATCCTTGTACTGGGGTGAATGTATGACATTGTTCTACATTCTGTCCATCAACTGTGTTTTTTGCAATTTTCACCCCGAGTGGGCTGGGTATGCTCAGACGTGAGTCCCAGGCTCTCCACACCACTGGAGTCAAGCTATCTAGGCTGAATGAAGGCTGATAGCCAGAAACCGGTCCTTGGATGCTTGATTCCGGTCTGGGAAAGACATGGCTTGGTAGTTCGGACTGGACTGTTCCCATGAGGCACAGGGTCAGAGCTGATTTGCATATAGCCAGTGTCTAACCCAGGGTGGTGTGGAGTGCAAAAAAACGATGGATTTAGGCCCAGATCCTTGTACTGGGGTGAATGTATGACATTGTTCTACATTCTGTCCATCAACTGTGTTTTTTGCAATTTTCACCCCGAGTGGGCTGGGTATGCTCAGACGTGAGTCCCAGGCTCTCCACACCACTGGAGTCAAGCTATCTAGGCTGAATGAAGGCTGATAGCCAGAAACCGGTCCTTGGATGCTTGATTCCGGTCTGGGAAAGACATGGCTTGGTAGTTCGGACTGGACTGTTCCCATGAGGCACAGGGTCAGAGCTGATTTGCATATAGCCAGTGTCTAACCCAGGGTGGTGTGGAGTGCAAAAAAACGATGGATTTAGGCCCAGATCCTTGTACTGGGGTGAATGTATGACATTGTTCTACATTCTGTCCATCAACTGTGTTTTTTGCAATTTTCACCCCGAGTGGGCTGGGTATGCTCAGACGTGAGTCCCAGGCTCTCCACACCACTGGAGTCAAGCTATCTAGGCTGAATGAAGGCTGATAGCCAGAAACCGGTCCTTGGATGCTTGATTCCGGTCTGGGAAAGACATGGCTTGGTAGTTCGGACTGGACTGTTCCCATGAGGCACAGGGTCAGAGCTGATTTGCATATAGCCAGTGTCTAACCCAGGGTGGTGTGGAGTGCAAAAAAACGATGGATTTAGGCCCAGATCCTTGTACTGGGGTGAATGTATGACATTGTTCTACATTCTGTCCATCAACTGTGTTTTTTGCAATTTTCACCCCGAGTGGGCTGGGTATGCTCAGACGTGAGTCCCAGGCTCTCCACACCACTGGAGTCAAGCTATCTAGGCTGAATGAAGGCTGATAGCCAGAAACCGGTCCTTGGATGCTTGATTCCGGTCTGGGAAAGAAATGGCTTGGTAGTTCGGACTGGACTGTTCCCATGAGGCACAGGGTCAGAGCTGATTTGCATATAGCCAGTGTCTAACCCAGGGTGGTGTGAAGTGCAAAAAAACGATGGATTTAGGCCCAGATCCTTGTACTGGGGTGAATGTATGACATTGTTCTACATTCTGTCCATCAACTGTGTTTTTTGCAATTTTCACCCCGAGTGGGCTGGGTATGCTCAGACGTGAGTCCCAGGCTCTCCACACCACTGGAGTCAAGCTATCTAGGCTGAATGAAGGCTGATAGCCAGAAACCGGTCCTTGGATGCTTGATTCCGGTCTGGGAAAGACATGGCTTGGTAATTCGGACTGGACTGTTCCCATGAGGCACAGGGTCAGAGCTGATTTGCATATAGCCAGTGTCTAACCCAGGGTGGTGTGGAGTGCAAAAAACCGATGGATTTAGGCCCAGATCCTTGTACTGGGGTGAATGTATGACATTGTTCTACATTCTGTCCATCAACTGTGTTTTTTGCAATTTTCACCCCGAGTGGGCTGGGTATGCTCAGACGTGAGTCCCAGGCTCTCCACACCACTGGAGTCAAGCTATCTAGGCTGAATGAAGGCTGATAGCCAGAAACCGGTCCTTGGATGCTTGATTCCGGTCTGGGAAAGACATGGCTTGGTAGTTCGGACTGGACTGTTCCCATGAGGCACAGGGTCAGAGCTGATTTGCATATAGCCAGTGTCTAACCCAGGGTGGTGTGGAGTGCAAAAAAACGATGGATTTAGGCCCAGATCCTTGTACTGGGGTGAATGTATGACATTGTTCTACATTCTGTCCATCAACTGTGTTTTTTGCAATTTTCACCCCGAGTGGGCTGGGTATGCTCAGACGTGAGTCCCAGGCTCTCCACACCACTGGAGTCAAGCTATCTAGGCTGAATGAAGGCTGATAGCCAGAAACCGGTCCTTGGATGCTTGATTCCGGTCTGGGAAAGACATGGCTTGGTAGTTCGGACTGGACTGTTCCCATGAGGCACAGGGTCAGAGCTGATTTGCATATAGCCAGTGTCTAACCCAGGGTGGTGTGGAGTGCAAAAAAACGATGGATTTAGGCCCAGATCCTTGTACTGGGGTGATTGTATGACATTGTTCTACATTCTGTCCATCAACTGTGTTTTTTGCAATTTTCACCCCGAGTGGGCTGGGTATGCTCAGACGTGAGTCCCAGGCTCTCCACACCACTGGAGTCAAGCTATCTAGGCTGAATGAAGGCTGATAGCCAGAAACCGGTCCTTGGATGCTTGATTCCGGTCTGGGAAAGACATGGCTTGGTAGTTCGGACTGGACTGTTCCCATGAGGCACAGGGTCAGAGCTGATTTGCATATAGCCAGTGTCTAACCCAGGGTGGTGTGGAGTGCAAAAAAACGATGGATTTAGGCCCAGATCCTTGTACTGGGGTGAATGTATGACATTGTTCTACATTCTGTCCATCAACTGTGTTTTTTGCAATTTTCACCCCGAGTGGGCTGGGTATGCTCAGACGTGAGTCCCAGGCTCTCCACACCACTGGAGTCAAGCTATCTAGGCTGAATGAAGGCTGATAGCCAGAAACCGGTCCTTGGATGCTTGATTCCGGTCTGGGAAAGACATGGCGTGGTAGTTCGGACTGGACTGTTCCCATGAGGCACAGGATCAGAGCTGATTTGCATATAGCCAGTGTCTAACCCAGGGTGGTGTGGAGTGCAAAAAAACGATGGATTTAGGCCCAGATCCTTGTACTGGGGTGAATGTATGACATTGTTCTACATTCTGTCCATCAACTGTGTTTTTTGCAATTTTCACCCCGAGTGGGCTGGGTATGCTCAGACGTGAGTCCCAGGCTCTCCACACCACTGGAGTCAAGCTATCTAGGCTGAATGAAGGCTGATAGCCAGAAACCGGTCCTTGGATGCTTGATTCCGGTCTGGGAAAGACATGGCTTGGTAGTTCGGACTGGACTGTTCCCATGAGGCACAGGGTCAGAGCTGATTTGCATATAGCCAGTGTCTAACCCAGGGTGGTGTGGAGTGCAAAAAAACGATGGATTTAGGCCCAGATCCTTGTACTGGGGTGAATGTATGACATTGTTCTACATTCTGTCCATCAACTGTGTTTTTTGCAATTTTCACCCCGAGTGGGCTGGGTATGCTCAGACGTGAGTCCCAGGCTCTCCACACCACTGGAGTCAAGCTATCTAGGCTGAATGAAGGCTGATAGCCAGAAACCGGTCCTTGGATGCTTGATTCCGGTCTGGGAAAGACATGGCTTGGTAGTTCGGACTGGACTGTTCCCATGAGGCACAGGGTCAGAGCTGATTTGCATATAGCCAGTGTCTAACCCAGGGTGGTGTGGAGTGCAAAAAAACGATGGATTTAGGCCCAGATCCTTGTACTGGGGTGAATGTATGACATTGTTCTACATTCTGTCCATCAACTGTGTTTTTTGCAATTTTCACCCCGAGTGGGCTGGGTATGCTCAGACGTGAGTCCCAGGCTCTCCACACCACTGGAGTCAAGCTATCTAGGCTGAATGAAGGCTGATTGCCAGAAACCGGTCCTTGGATGCTTGATTCCGGTCTGGGAAAGACATGGCTTGGTAGTTCGGACTGGACTGTTCCCATGAGGCACAGGGTCAGAGCTGATTTGCATATAGCCAGTGTCTAACCCAGGGTGGTGTGGAGTGCAAAAAAACGATGGATTTAGGCCCAGATCCTTGTACTGGGGTGAATGTATGACATTGTTCTACATTCTGTCCATCAACTGTGTTTTTTGCAATTTTCACCCCGAGTGGGCTGGGTATGCTCAGACGTGAGTCCCAGGCTCTCCACACCACTGGAGTCAAGCTATCTAGGCTGAATGAAGGCTGATAGCCAGAAACCGGTCCTTGGATGCTTGATTCCGGTCTGGGAAAGACATGGCTTGGTAGTTCGGACTGGACTGTTCCCATGAGGCACAGGGTCAGAGCTGATTTGCATATAGCCAGTGTCTAACCCAGGGTGGTGTGGAGTGCAAAAAAACGATGGATTTAGGCCCAGATCCTTGTACTGGGGTGAATGTATGGCATTGTTCTACATTCTGTCCATCAACTGTGTTTTTTGCAATTTTCACCCCGAGTGGGCTGGGTATGCTCAGACGTGAGTCCCAGGCTCTCCACACCACTGGAGTCAAGCTATCTAGGCTGAATGAAGGCTGATAGCCAGAAACCGGTCCTTGGATGCTTGATTCCGGTCTGGGAAAGACATGGCTTGGTAGTTCGGACTGGACTGTTCCCATGAGGCACAGGGTCAGAGCTGATTTGCATATAGCCAGTGTCTAACCCAGGGTGCGTGTGGAGTGCAAAAAAACGATGGATTTAGGCCCAGATCCTTGTACTGGGGTGAATGTATGACATTGTTCTACATTCTGTCCATCAACTGTGTTTTTTGCAATTTTCACCCCGAGTGGGCTGGGTTAGCTCAGACGTGAGTCCCAGGCTCTCCACACCACTGGAGTCAAGCTATCTAGGCTGAATGAAGGCTGATAGCCAGAAACCGGTCCTTGGATGCTTGATTCCGGTCTGGGAAAGACATGGCTTGGTAGTTCGGACTGGACTGTTCCCATGAGGCACAGGGTCAGAGCTGATTTGCATATAGCCAGTGTCTAACCCAGGGTGGTGTGGAGTGCAAAAAAACGATGGATTTAGGCCCAGATCCTTGTACTGGGGTGAATGTATGACATTGTTCTACATTCTGTCCATCAACTGTGTTTTTTGCAATTTTCACCCCGAGTGGGCTGGGTATGCTCAGACGTGAGTCCCAGGCTCTCCACACCACTGGAGTCAAGCTATCTAGGCTGAATGAAGGCTGATAGCCAGAAACCGGTCCTTGGATGCTTGATTCCGGTCTGGGAAAGACATGGCTTGGTAGTTCGGACTGGACTGTTCCCATGAGGCACAGGGTCAGAGCTGATTTGCATATAGCCAGTGTCTAACCCAGGGTGGTGTGGAGTGCAAAAAAACGATGGATTTAGGCCCATATCCTTTTACTGGGGTGAATGTATGACATTGTTCTACATTCTGTCCATCAACTGTGTTTTTTGCAATTTTCACCCCGAGTGGGCTGGGTATGCTCAGACGTGAGTCCCAGGCTCTCCACACCACTGGAGTCAAGCTATCTAGGCTGAATGAAGGCTGATAGCCAGAAACCGGTCCTTGGATGCTTGATTCCGGTCTGGGAAAGACATGGCTTCGTAGTTCGGACTGGACTGTTCCCATGAGGCACAGGGTCAGAGCTGATTTGCATATAGCCAGTGTCTAACCCAGGGTGGTGTGGAGTGCAAAAAAACGATGGATTTAGGCCCATATCCTTGTACTGGGGTGAATGTATGACATTGTTCTACATTCTGTCCATCAACTGTGTTTTTTGCAATTTTCACCCCGAGTGGGCTGGGTATGCTCAGACATGAGTCCCAGGCTCTCCACACCACTGGAGTCAAGCTATCTAGGCTGAATGAAGGCTGATAGCCAGAAACCGGTCCTTGGATGCTTGATTCCGGTCTGGGAAAGACATGGCTTGGTAGTTCGGACTGGACTGTTCCCATGAGGCACAGGGTCAGAGCTGATTTGCATATAGCCAGTGTCTAACCCAGGGTGGTGTGGAGTGCAAAAAAACGATGGATTTAGGCCCATATCCTTGTACTGGGGTGAATGTATGACATTGTTCTACATTCTGTCCATCAACTGTGTTTTTTGCAATTTTCACCCCGAGTGGGCTGGGTATGCTCAGACGTGAGTCCCAGGCTCTCCACACCACTGGAGTCAAGCTATCTAGGCTGAATGAAGGCTGATAGCCAGAAACCGGTCCTTGGATGCTTGATTCCGGTCTGGGAAAGACATGGCTTGGTAGTTCGGACTGGACTGTTCCCATGAGGCACAGGGTCAGAGCTGATTTGCATATAGCCAGTGTCTAACCCAGGGTGGTGTGGAGTGCAAAAAAACGATGGATTTAGGCCCAGATCCTTGTACTGGGGTGAATGTATGACATTGTTCTACATTCTGTCCATCAACTGTGTTTTTTGCAATTTTCACCCCGAGTGGGCTGGGTATGCTCAGACGTGAGTCCCAGGCTCTCCACACCACTGGAGTCAAGCTATCTAGGCTGAATGAAGGCTGATAGCCAGAAACCGGTCCTTGGATGCTTGGTTCCGGTCTGGGAAAGACATGGCTTGGTAGTTCGGACTGGACTGTTCCCATGAGGCACAGGGTCAGAGCTGATTTGCATATAGCCAGTGTCTAACCCAGGGTGGTGTGGAGTGCAAAAAAACGATGGATTTCGGCCCAGATCCTTGTACTGGGGTGAATGTATGACATTGTTCTACATTCTGTCCATCAACTGTGTTTTTTGCAATTTTCACCCCGAGTGGGCTGGGTATGCTCAGACGTGAGTCCCAGGCTCTCCACACCACTGGAGTCAAGCTATCTAGGCTGAATGAAGGCTGATAGCCAGAAACCGGTCCTTGGATGCTTGATTCCGGTCTGGGAAAGACATGGCTTGGTAGTTCGGACTGGACTGTTCCCATGAGGCACAGGGCCAGAGCTGATTTGCATATAGCCAGTGTCTAACCCAGGGTGCGTGTGGAGTGCAAAAAAACGATGGATTTAGGCCCAGATCCTTGTACTGGGGTGAATGTATGACATTGTTCTACATTCTGTCCATCAACTGTGTTTTTTGCAATTTTCACCCCGAGTGGGCTGGGTTAGCTCAGACGTGAGTCCCAGGCTCTCCACACCACTGGAGTCAAGCTATCTAGGCTGAATGAAGGCTGATAGCCAGAAACCGGTCCTTGGATGCTTGATTCCGGTCTGGGAAAGACATGGCTTGGTAGTTCGGACTGGACTGTTCCCATGAGGCACAGGGTCAGAGCTGATTTGCATATAGCCAGTGTCTAACCCAGGGTGGTGTGGAGTGCAAAAAAACGATGGATTTAGGCCCAGATCCTTGTACTGGGGTGAATGTATGACATTGTTCTACATTCTGTCCATCAACTGTGTTTTTTGCAATTTTCACCCCGAGTGGGCTGGGTATGCTCAGACGTGAGTCCCAGGCTCTCCACACCACTGGAGTCAAGCTATCTAGGCTGAATGAAGGCTGATAGCCAGAAACCGGTCCTTGGATGCTTGATTCCGGTCTGGGAAAGACATGGCTTGGTAGTTCGGACTGGACTGTTCCCATGAGGCACAGGGTCAGAGCTGATTTGCATATAGCCAGTGTCTAACCCAGGGTGGTGTGGAGTGCAAAAAAACGATGGATTTAGGCCCAGATCCTTGTACTGGGGTGAATGTATGACATTGTTCTACATTCTGTCCATCAACTGTGTTTTTTGCAATTTTCACCCCGAGTGGGCTGGGTATGCTCAGACGTGAGTCCCAGGCTCTCCACACCACTGGAGTCAAGTTATCTAGGCTGAATGAAGGCTGATAGCCAGAAACCGGTCCTTGGATGCTTGATTCCGGTCTGGGAAAGACATGGCTTGGTAGTTCGGACTGGACTGTTCCCATGAGGCACAGGGTCAGAGCTGATTTGCATATAGCCAGTGTCTAACCCAGGGTGGTGTGGAGGGCAAAAAAACGATGGATTTAGGCCCAGATCCTTGTACTGGGGTGAATGTATGACATTGTTCTACATTCTGTCCATCAACTGTGTTTTTTGCAATTTTCCCCCCGAGTGGGCTGGGTATGCTCAGACGTGAGTCCCAGGCTCTCCACACCACTGGAGTCAAGCTATCTAGGCTGAATGAAGGCTGATAGCCAGAAACCGGTCCTTGGATGCTTGATTCCGGTCTGGGAAAGACATGGCTTGGTAGTTCGGACTGGACTGTTCCCATGAGGCACAGGGTCAGAGCTGATTTGCATATAGCCAGTGTCTAACCCAGGGTGGTGTGGAGTGCAAAAAAACGATGGATTTAGGCCCAGATCCTTGTACTGGGGTGAATGTATGACATTGTTCTACATTCTGTCCATCAACTGTGTTTTTTGCAATTTTCACCCCGAGTGGGCTGGGTATGCTCAGACGTGAGTCCCAGGCTCTCCACACCACTGGAGTCAAGCTATCTAGGCTGAATGAAGGCTGATAGCCAGAAACCGGTCCTTGGATGCTTGATTCCGGTCTGGGAAAGACATGGCTTGGTAGTTCGGACTGGACTGTTCCCATGAGGCACAGGGTCAGAGCTGATTTGCATATAGCCAGTGTCTAACCCAGGGTGGTGTGGAGTGCAAAAAAACGATGGATTTAGGCCCAGATCCTTGTACTGGGGTGAATGTATGACATTGTTCTACATTCTGTCCATCAACTGTGTTTTTTGCAATTTTCACCCCGAGTGGGCTGGGTATGCTCAGACGTGAGTCCCAGGCTCTCCACACCACTGGAGTCAAGCTATCTAGGCTGAATGAAGGCTGATAGCCAGAAACCGGTCCTTGGATGCTTGATTCCGGTCTGGGAAAGACATGGCTTGGTAGTTCGGACTGGACTGTTCCCATGAGGCACAGGGTCAGAGCTGATTTGCATATAGCCAGTGTCTAACCCAGGGTGGTGTGGAGTGCAAAAAAACGATGGATTTAGGCCCAGATCCTTGTACTGGGGTGAATGTATGACATTGTTCTACATTCTGTCCATCAACTGTGTTTTTTGCAATTTTCACCCCGAGTGGGCTGGGTATGCTCAGACGTGAGTCCCAGGCTCTCCACACCACTGGAGTCAAGCTATCTAGGCTGAATGAAGGCTGATAGCCAGAAACCGGTCCTTGGATGCTTGATTCCGGTCTGGGAAAGACATGGCTTGGTAGTTCGGACTGGACTGTTCCCATGAGGCACAGGGTCAGAGCTGATTTGCATATAGCCAGTGTCTAACCCAGGGTGGTGTGGAGTGCAAAAAAACGATGGATTTAGGCCCAGATCCTTGTACTGGGGTGAATGTATGACATTGTTCTACATTCTGTCCATCAACTGTGTTTTTTGCAATTTTCACCCCGAGTGGGCTGGGTATGCTCAGACGTGAGTCCCAGGCTCTCCACACCACTGGAGTCAAGCTATCTAGGCTGAATGAAGGCTGATAGCCAGAAACCGGTCCTTGGATGCTTGATTCCGGTCTGGGAAAGAAATGGCTTGGTAGTTCGGACTGGACTGTTCCCATGAGGCACAGGGTCAGAGCTGATTTGCATATAGCCAGTGTCTAACCCAGGGTGGTGTGAAGTGCAAAAAAACGATGGATTTAGGCCCAGATCCTTGTACTGGGGTGAATGTATGACATTGTTCTACATTCTGTCCATCAACTGTGTTTTTTGCAATTTTCACCCCGAGTGGGCTGGGTATGCTCAGACGTGAGTCCCAGGCTCTCCACACCACTGGAGTCAAGCTATCTAGGCTGAATGAAGGCTGATAGCCAGAAACCGGTCCTTGGATGCTTGATTCCGGTCTGGGAAAGACATGGCTTGGTAATTCGGACTGGACTGTTCCCATGAGGCACAGGGTCAGAGCTGATTTGCATATAGCCAGTGTCTAACCCAGGGTGGTGTGGAGTGCAAAAAACCGATGGATTTAGGCCCAGATCCTTGTACTGGGGTGAATGTATGACATTGTTCTACATTCTGTCCATCAACTGTGTTTTTTGCAATTTTCACCCCGAGTGGGCTGGGTATGCTCAGACGTGAGTCCCAGGCTCTCCACACCACTGGAGTCAAGCTATCTAGGCTGAATGAAGGCTGATAGCCAGAAACCGGTCCTTGGATGCTTGATTCCGGTCTGGGAAAGACATGGCTTGGTAGTTCGGACTGGACTGTTCCCATGAGGCACAGGGTCAGAGCTGATTTGCATATAGCCAGTGTCTAACCCAGGGTGGTGTGGAGTGCAAAAAAACGATGGATTTAGGCCCAGATCCTTGTACTGGGGTGAATGTATGACATTGTTCTACATTCTGTCCATCAACTGTGTTTTTTGCAATTTTCACCCCGAGTGGGCTGGGTATGCTCAGACGTGAGTCCCAGGCTCTCCACACCACTGGAGTCAAGCTATCTAGGCTGAATGAAGGCTGATAGCCAGAAACCGGTCCTTGGATGCTTGATTCCGGTCTGGGAAAGACATGGCTTGGTAGTTCGGACTGGACTGTTCCCATGAGGCACAGGGTCAGAGCTGATTTGCATATAGCCAGTGTCTAACCCAGGGTGGTCTGGAGTGCAAAAAAACGATGGATTTAGGCCCAGATCCTTGTACTGGGGTGATTGTATGACATTGTTCTACATTCTGTCCATCAACTGTGTTTTTTGCAATTTTCACCCCGAGTGGGCTGGGTATGCTCAGACGTGAGTCCCAGGCTCTCCACACCACTGGAGTCAAGCTATCTAGGCTGAATGAAGGCTGATAGCCAGAAACCGGTCCTTGGATGCTTGATTCCGGTCTGGGAAAGACATGGCTTGGTAGTTCGGACTGGACTGTTCCCATGAGGCACAGGGTCAGAGCTGATTTGCATATAGCCAGTGTCTAACCCAGGGTGGTGTGGAGTGCAAAAAAACGATGGATTTAGGCCCAGATCCTTGTACTGGGGTGAATGTATGACATTGTTCTACATTCTGTCCATCAACTGTGTTTTTTGCAATTTTCACCCCGAGTGGGCTGGGTATGCTCAGACGTGAGTCCCAGGCTCTCCACACCACTGGAGTCAAGCTATCTAGGCTGAATGAAGGCTGATAGCCAGAAACCGGTCCTTGGATGCTTGATTCCGGTCTGGGAAAGACATGGCGTGGTAGTTCGGACTGGACTGTTCCCATGAGGCACAGGATCAGAGCTGATTTGCATATAGCCAGTGTCTAACCCAGGGTGGTGTGGAGTGCAAAAAAACGATGGATTTAGGCCCAGATCCTTGTACTGGGGTGAATGTATGACATTGTTCTACATTCTGTCCATCAACTGTGTTTTTTGCAATTTTCACCCCGAGTGGGCTGGGTATGCTCAGACGTGAGTCCCAGGCTCTCCACACCACTGGAGTCAAGCTATCTAGGCTGAATGAAGGCTGATAGCCAGAAACCGGTCCTTGGATGCTTGATTCCGGTCTGGGAAAGACATGGCTTGGTAGTTCGGACTGGACTGTTCCCATGAGGCACAGGGTCAGAGCTGATTTGCATATAGCCAGTGTCTAACCCAGGGTGGTGTGGAGTGCAAAAAAACGATGGATTTAGGCCCAGATCCTTGTACTGGGGTGAATGTATGACATTGTTCTACATTCTGTCCATCAACTGTGTTTTTTGCAATTTTCACCCCGAGTGGGCTGGGTATGCTCAGACGTGAGTCCCAGGCTCTCCACACCACTGGAGTCAAGCTATCTAGGCTGAATGAAGGCTAATAGCCAGAAACCGGTCCTTGGATGCTTGATTCCGGTCTGGGAAAGACATGGCTTGGTAGTTCGGACTGGACTGTTCCCATGAGGCACAGGGTCAGTGCTGATTTGCATATAGCCAGTGTCTAACCCAGGGTGGTGTGGAGTGCAAAAAAACGATGGATTTAGGCCCAGATCCTTGTACTGGGGTGAATGTATGACATTGTTCTACATTCTGTCCATCAACTGTGTTTTTTGCAATTTTCACCCCGAGTGGGCTGGGTATGCTCAGACGTGAGTCCCAGGCTCTCCACACCACTGGAGTCAAGCTATCTAGGCTGAATGAAGGCTGATAGCCAGAAACCGGTCCTTGGATGCTTGATTCCGGTCTGGAAAAGACATGGCTTGGTAGTTCGGACTGGACTGTTCCCATGAGGCACAGGGTCAGAGCTGATTTGCATATAGCCAGTGTCTAACCCAGGGTGGTGTGGAGTGCAAAAAAACGATGGATTTAGGCCCAGATCCTTGTACTGGGGTGAATGTATGACATTGTTCTACATTCTGTCCATCAACTGTGTTTTTTGCAATTTTCACCCCGACTGGGCTGGGTATGCTCAGACGTGAGTCCCAGGCTCTCCACACCACTGGAGTCAAGCTATCTAGGCTGAATGAAGGCTGATAGCCAGAAACCGGTCCTTGGATGCTTGATTCCGGTCTGGGAAAGACATGGCTTGGTAGTTCGGACTGGACTGTTCCCATGAGGCACAGGGTCAGAGCTGATTTGCATATAGCCAGTGTGTAACCCAGGGTGGTGTGGAGTGCAAAAAAACGATGGATTTAGGCCCAGATCCTTGTACTGGGGTGAATGTATGACATTGTTCTACATTCTGTCCATCAACTGTGTTTTTTGCAATTTTCACCCCGAGTAGGCTGGGTATGCTCAGACGTGAGTCCCAGGCTCTCCACACCACTGGAGTCAAGCTATCTAGGCTGAATGAAGGCTGATAGCCAGAAACCGGTCCTTGGATGCTTGATTCCGGTCTGGGAAAGACATGGCTTGGTAGTTCGGACTGGACTGTTCCCATGAGGCACAGGGTCAGATCTGATTTGCATATAGCCAGTGTCTAACCCAGGGTGGTGTGGAGTGCAAAAAAACGATGGATTTAGGCCCAGATCCTTGTACTGGGGTGAATGTATGACATTGTTCTACATTCTGTCCATCAACTGTGTTTTTTGCAATTTTCACCCCGAGTGGGCTGGGTATGCTCAGACGTGAGTCCCAGGCTCTCCACACCACTGGAGTCAAGCTATCTAGGCTGAATGAAGGCTGATAGCCAGAAACCGGTCCTTGGATGCTTGATTCTGGTCTGGGAAAGACATGGCTTGGTAGTTCGGACTGGACTGTTCCCATGAGGCACAGGGTCAGAGCTTATTTGCATATAGCCAGTGTCTAACCCAGGGTGGTGTGGAGTGCAAAAAAACGATGGATTTAGGCCCATATCCTTGTACTGGGGTGAATGTATGACATTGTTCTACATTCTGTCCATCAACTGTGTTTTTTGCAATTTTCACCCCGAGTGGGCTGGGTATGCTCAGACGTGAGTCCCAGGCTCTCCACACCACTGGAGTCAAGCTATCTAGGCTGAATGAAGGCTGATAGCCAGAAACCGGTCCTTGGATGCTTGATTCCGGTCTGGGAAAGACATGGCTTGGTAGTTCGGACTGGACTGTTCCCATGAGGCACAGGGTCAGAGCTGATTTGCATATAGCCAGTGTCTAACCCAGGGTGGTGTGGAGTGCAAAAAAACGATGGATTTAGGCCCAGATCCTTGTACTGGGGTGAATGTATGACATTGTTCTACATTCTGTCCATCAACTGTGTTTTTTGCAATTTTCACCCCGAGTGGGCTGGGTATGCTCAGACGTGAGTCCCAGGCTCTCCACACCACTGGAGTCAAGCTATCTAGGCTGAATGAAGGCTGATAGCCAGAAACCGGTCCTTGGATGCTTGATTCCGGTCTGGGAAAGACATGGCTTGGTAGTTCGGACTGGACTGTTCCCATGAGGCACAGGGTCAGAGCTGATTTGCATATAGCCAGTGTCTAACCCAGGGTGGTGTGGAGTGCAAAAAAACGATGGATTTAGGCCCAGATCCTTGTACTGGGGTGAATGTATGACATTGTTCTACATTCTGTCCATCAACTGTGTTTTTTGCAATTTTCACCCCGAGTGGGCTGGGTATGCTCAGACGTGAGTCCCAGGCTCTCCACACCACTGGAGTCAAGCTATCTAGGCTGAATGAAGGCTGATAGCCAGAAACCGGTCCTTGGATGCTTGATTCCGGTCTGGGAAAGACATGGCTTGGTAGTTCGGACTGGACTGTTCCCATGAGGCACAGGGTCAGAGCTGATTTGCATATAGCCAGTGTCTAACCCAGGGTGGTGTGGAGTGCAAAAAAACGATGGATTTAGGCCCAGATCCTTGTACTGGGGTGAATGTATGACATTGTTCTACATTCTGTCCATCAACTGTGTTTTTTGCAATTTTCACCCCGAGTGGGCTGGGTATGCTCAGACGTGAGTCCCAGGCTCTCCACACCACTGGAGTCAAGCTATCTAGGCTGAATGAAGGCTGATAGCCAGAAACCGGTCCTTGGATGCTTGATTCCGGTCTGGGAAAGACATGGCTTCGTAGTTCGGACTGGACTGTTCCCATGAGGCACAGGGTCAGAGCTGATTTGCATATAGCCAGTGTCTAACCCAGGGTGGTGTGGAGTGCAAAAAAACGATGGATTTAGGCCCATATCCTTGTACTGGGGTGAATGTATGACATTGTTCTACATTCTGTCCATCAACTGTGTTTTTTGCAATTTTCACCCCGAGTGGGCTGGGTATGCTCAGACGTGAGTCCCAGGCTCTCCACACCACTGGAGTCAAGCTATCTAGGCTGAATGAAGGCTGATAGCCAGAAACCGGTCCTTGGATGCTTGATTCCGGTCTGGGAAAGACATGGCTTGGTAGTTCGGACTGGACGGTTCCCATGAGGCACAGGGTCAGAGCTGATTTGCATATAGCCAGTGTCTAGCCCAGGGTGGTGTGGAGTGCAAAAAAACGATGGATTTAGGCCCATATCCTTGTACTGGGGTGAATGTATGACATTGTTCTACATTCTGTCCATCAACTGTGTTTTTTGCAATTTTCACCCCGAGTGGGCTGGGTATGCTCAGACGTGAGTCCCAGGCTCTCCACACCACTGGAGTCAAGCTATCTAGGCTGAATGAAGGCTGATAGCCAGAAACCGGTCCTTGGAAGCTTGATTCCGGTCTGGGAAAGACATGGCTTGGTAGTTCGGACTGGACTGTTCCCATGAGGCACAGGGTCAGAGCTGATTTGCATATAGCCAGTGTCTAACCCAGGGTGGTGTGGAGTGCAAAAAAACGATGGATTTAGGCCCAGATCCTTGTACTGGGGTGAATGTATGACATTGTTCTACATTCTGTCCATCAACTGTGTTTTTTGCAATTTTCACCCCGAGTGGGCTGGGTATGCTCAGACGTGAGTCCCAGGCTCTCCACACCACTGGAGTCAAGCTATCTAGGCTGAATGAAGGCTGATAGCCAGAAACCGGTCCTTGGATGCTTGGTTCCGGTCTGGGAAAGACATGGCTTGGTAGTTCGGACTGGACTGTTCCCATGAGGCACAGGGTCAGAGCTGATTTGCATATAGCCAGTGTCTAACCCAGGGTGGTGTGGAGTGCAAAAAAACGATGGATTTAGGCCCAGATCCTTGTACTGGGGTGAATGTATGACATTGTTCTACATTCTGTCCATCAACTGTGTTTTTTGCAATTTTCACCCCGAGTGGGCTGGGTATGCTCAGACGTGAGTCCCAGGCTCTCCACACCACTGGAGTCAAGCTATCTAGGCTGAATGAAGGCTGATAGCCAGAAACCGGTCCTTGGATGCTTGATTCCGGTCTGGGAAAGACATGGCTTGGTAGTTCGGACTGGACTGTTCCCATGAGGCACAGGGCCAGAGCTGATTTGCATATAGCCAGTGTCTAACCCAGGGTGCGTGTGGAGTGCAAAAAAACGATGGATTTAGGCCCAGATCCTTGTACTGGGGTGAATGTATGACATTGTTCTACATTCTGTCCATCAACTGTGTTTTTTGCAATTTTCACCCCGAGTGGGCTGGGTTAGCTCAGACGTGAGTCCCAGGCTCTCCACACCACTGGAGTCAAGCTATCTAGGCTGAATGAAGGCTGATAGCCAGAAACCGGTCCTTGGATGCTTGATTCCGGTCTGGGAAAGACATGGCTTGGTAGTTCGGACTGGACTGTTCCCATGAGGCACAGGGTCAGAGCTGATTTGCATATAGCCAGTGTCTAACCCAGGGTGGTGTGGAGTGCAAAAAAACGATGGATTTAGGCCCAGATCCTTGTACTGGGGTGAATGTATGACATTGTTCTACATTCTGTCCATCAACTGTGTTTTTTGCAATTTTCACCCCGAGTGGGCTGGGTATGCTCAGACGTGAGTCCCAGGCTCTCCACACCACTGGAGTCAAGCTATCTAGGCTGAATGAAGGCTGATAGCCAGAAACCGGTCCTTGGATGCTTGATTCCGGTCTGGGAAAGACATGGCTTGGTAGTTCGGACTGGACTGTTCCCATGAGGCACAGGGTCAGAGCTGATTTGCATATAGCCAGTGTCTAACCCAGGGTGGTGTGGAGTGCAAAAAAACGATGGATTTAGGCCCAGATCCTTGTACTGGGGTGAATGTATGACATTGTTCTACATTCTGTCCATCAACTGTGTTTTTTGCAATTTTCACCCCGAGTGGGCTGGGTATGCTCAGACGTGAGTCCCAGGCTCTCCACACCACTGGAGTCAAGCTATCTAGGCTGAATGAAGGCTGATAGCCAGAAACCGGTCCTTGGATGCTTGATTCCGGTCTGGGAAAGACATGGCTTGGTAGTTCTGTGGAAAAGTAAATTTTGCCATGTTCTGTGTCCCTACGCCTCATCCATCATATGTTATGTGTGCATGATCAATATGCATATGTTATTCCCCATTTCTGATTAAAGACGCAATTACAGTTGTGTCCACCTCTAGTATGTTAGTTTCCAGTCCTCGTGAATACTACGAATATCAGGCCTATGTAAGAAATGTTGCCACGTTTCTCAGTGTGCACGTTATTCAATTATAAAGTCCCCGTTTCCAGGCCTCAAAAGGGCCCGGATCACAGATTCAGCTCCTGTCTCCTGAAAGCCTCGCTGAGGAGCGATACAGCCCCCACCTGTATCCTCGACCCTTCACTTACTTCCTGCCTTGCAGTGCCCGGTGCACCCCGGCTCTGCCTCTGAGTCTGCCAAAAGTATGTTATAGTTCCAGTTATCAGTTCAGTCCTCCTCTTCTGCATTCCTAAGCTACTGAACTGCATCAATAGTTTCCGTCATTGTCTAGCCTTCTCGTCTCCATGTTAGAGAAATACTGTATTTAATGGTCATTTAGTATTCTTCATCACGCACTACATGTAGAATAATGCATGGTCCAGTCTTAGAATCAAGTTAGCTTTTCCCCTCATGACTTCTAGTTTATATCAACATGTTCCCTAAACATTAGATACCAGATAGGGTTTAGGTACATGTCGCTCCGACCCTCCAGACTTTAGTCTCTGCTCCTAGCACAGAGTTCGTAGCCCCCAGCTTCTCCTAGTAACACGTCATTGCCAGTTTTCGCGCACCATTAGGTTAGAGGTCCCGGCTCCTTAGGTAGCCCCCTCCAAAGTTTCCGCCCATTCATGACATATTCTGTTACGTTTTGCATCACATGTCTATGTATACTCCCAGTTACACCTCTTATTTTTCTTATCTCTCGCGACTGCTACGCGTCACGACTTCTACTCCACCTACTGCTACGCCTACTGCAATGTAATGCTATGTGTTTGCGCTATGTATATAAGTCAATGTTTTGTTATTAAATGTTAGCGCGCTCATCCCAGACCTAGCCCCAGCAGCTGCTGGGCCTCTTTTCCCCTGCTGGGCCCCAGTTGTCCTGCTGGGCCCTGTCATTCTGTTCCTATGCAGGTTGTCCTGATCCTGTCCTTATGCTGTAATAAACCTGCAGAAACTCCTACTACCTCGAATCTTGACTCTTATTTATTGAGCTATCTGTTATGCTATAAGTCTAGTCAAAAATAGGGTATTATTTATTTATTTACCACATAATGGCGCCCGAACAGGGACTTGCCCTTTCCCCACGCGTCGGTGAAGCCACGCCGACCCCCTGACCCTCTGCAGTCGTGACGGAACCATACTGGCCAAGTGCAGATATTTCTGCTTCAAGTATCCCTCAGGCCCACGGAGGAGACGGAGGAGGCGGTCCAGCATCCGAACGAGACGGTGGAGGAACGCGGCGAGTCCCGACCAGAGCCCAAGCCGAGAGTCCAAGGTCCGAGGTATCCGGAGGCCCACCCGTAACTGAAGTCCGAAGTCCGAAGTCCGAAGTTCGTCGTCGTAGTCCAGTCCCGTCCGAGGCCTTCCGTTCCGTGCTGCCCGGTGAGTACCATTGCTGGGGTAGTGTCTAGACAGGGTCAGTCTAAATTGACTCCTGGTCCGTGGGTTGGTGGTACCCAAGCCCACAAACGAAGTGTTCACCTAGGTGGATACGGGTCTTGATGCGTTCCTTTATGGGACCGGTATGTTCCGTACTGTTACAGCAGTGCATCCAGTAACTCTAGTCTGTTCCGTTCTCGAGAATTCTGTTCTGTTTCTGTTTCCAGTATTTTCAGGTAGTATTCTGTTCGAACTGTTATGATATGATATTGTTTAATGTATTTCCAATGTCGTGGTATGCCTGAATTGTTTTCCCAATTGTTATTGTTTTTCGTGTATTGTATTGTGTTCCGATTCAAGTTTAGAATGCCGCTCTTTTCCAAGTTACGTCAGTTAAAAACTAGAAAGGGTCTGCTGGAAGCAGCAGTTCCTGTTCCGCCTAGGGACAGTCCAGGTCACTTTATGTATCAGAAACATGGCATAAGCGCCATATTGTATCTAGATTTATGGGTAGAGTATACCAAACAGTTAGAAGAAAAGTATAGATGGCCCGTATCGGGTACATGGGATGCCGAATGTATCATGCGAGTAGAAGAAGCATTATGGAAAAAGAAAGCCAGACAGTCACAGAAAGATGCCATCGAGTTATGGCGTAAGGAAGCGCATAGAAGAACGGAAAAGGAAGTCAGAAAGTCAGAGTTAAGTAGAGAATCCCAAGAACGAGCCCAAGAAAGAGAATTAATCGAGATAGGTGAACAAGTCAAAGCCGAACAGTCAGACAGACAGAGGCATGCCCTCATTAAGGGTATGTATCCTCTTCTTGCCGAAGGCTTGCCAAAAGCGACCCCAGAGGCACCCAGTAATTTCCCACCACCATTAGTTCCGACCAAGCTACGTCACAAACCGACCGCAGCTGATATTTTTATTTCGTCCTATTTGGATGATACAGTTCCAGAATATGCAAATCCAGTTCGCGCTCCACCTGTCCCTGTAAATCAGGCACTTCCTGTTCCTCCAGACACCGGAGTACCTGTTACGGTACCCCCGGGTCAGCCTGCCATACAAGTTCAGCCCACGTTACAATTACCGACCCTGCAAGCACGAAGAATGTCAGTCGACGATTCTAGTCTAGGGGCCGTAGGAGGAGGTCCTCCTCAAACCCCGCCGCCACACAAGCGTTTATCAGCACTCGAATTACATGCTCAAGCATCACAGCGTACTCCTAAAAGTAATAAGTCTGTTACAGAAATCAGACAAGCCCTTGCCGAATGTGTCTATGACACAGTCCCAGGCGAGTATAATATGGTTTTATATTCCGTACGCGTAAGAAGGGTGACCGAGTATCTAGTCACCTTACCAAATATGAAAGAAGATCTAGACAGAATATATCGTTTCATCCGTACAGGGGATGATCCAGAAAGTATTGGCGAAATTATGTCTCAACGGAAAGCCGAGATTCAGCTCATGATATTAAAGTTCCTGATCAATTGTTTAATAAGAGAACAAGATTACCCGTCTAAAGATCCCGCCGAAATGAGAATTCTAACAAGGTGGAGTGATAATATAGCCGAGGGTAAGCACAAGACCATTAGTGCCATGGAAAGTATGTACAAGAAAATTCGTAAAGAAATAATAAGGTTACACGAACAGCGTAAAGCAGCACAAGTAAGCGAGAAAGAAAGTATCTCTGATCCTGAAGAGGAAGACGAGAATCCCGCCAGAATAGCGTATGTAGGAAAATCCAGATTTCCAGATCGCCATTTACGTCCAGAACCTAAGTCTATTTTTCATCATCCAGCACCAGAACAAGGTTCTTTAGAACAAGTATTTCAAGCTACCGATCACATCCTGAAATCACGAGTCGGTTACAGTGAACTAAGTACCATGCATGAACAAGAACTAGCCCGATCAACAGTCCGATGGATTACTGATTCTACCACTTTTCCAGACGAAATAGTGGCACAAATGTTTCTGAAACTGCCCCCAGCCGAGCAACGACTGGTGGGTATGTATATGATCCAGCACCTCATTACTCAGTATGAGGGTCAACATTCTGATCCAGGCCCGTTACATGATATCCTGAACGAGTTACTCCAGTACAGATGGAGAGGTCTAGGTACCGATTTAATTAGTGTCATTCTAGAACAGCGCCACAAGTATAGAACGTTCCTGAACCCGCATTTTGTTCATGTCTCACCCCCAGAAAGTAAACCATTCTACATAGACAGACAGAATCCGCTACGAGAAGTCCACCCAGTCCAAGGGGCGGGTGGCGTAATGCAACGAGTGTTTGTATACACTCCAATATCAAAGATGGAACTTCTTGAAATGAAGAAATTAATCCCCTGTCATGACAAAGATCCAGCGGGGTTCCATAGAGAATTAAAAGACATGCTCCGTATGGGAGAATACACTTACCCAGATATCATTAAAATGTTAAAGGTCCTGCTACCCGCAGGGGTGTATGAAAAGTTAAAGGAAAAAGAATGGGAGGTGGGAGAGAAAAAGATCGATTGGGCAGCTCTAGAAGCTGAAGACAAGGCACGAGTACCAGGTACCGGTCTTGGAGATAAATGTAAAGAATTACCAGAGTTATTGATTCAAGTTTTACCCAGATTATTGACAACTAGGAAAGAAGACTGGGATGCAATCTCAGCCTGTAAACAGAAACAAGAAGAGGATATTAGTGATTTTTATTCTAGATTTGAGAAATGTTTCAGTATTAACAGTGGTCTCAAGACAAGTAGTGAGTCATACCCTCATCTTTTCGTTACCAAATTAGTCGAGAATTCAAGTCCACAAATTAAAAACCGAGTTTTGAAAGTCGAAAGCACCTGGCAAGCAAATACTCCGTCCCAGATGCTCCAGATGCTTCAGTATCACCAGAATAGAATTAGAGAAGAGCAAGAACACGAAAGAAAACGTATGAAAGACACGAAAATGAAAGTGCTAGTTGCACAATCTATTCCTCAAGACAGTCAGAAGAGAGGTCCGAATCAAGCCAGTCACCCTGCAGCTCCCGTTAAAGGGAACTGCAATTATTGTAAACAGCCAGGTCATTTTATAAACGAGTGTGCAGTTCTGAAACACAACATAGCTACTGGTAAGACTAAAGAAAGACCACGTCCGCCGAGACAAGAACAAGTTTCACAGACTCCTCAGTCACAGAATGCACAACAGACAGTTTCCGCACCGCAGCCTATTGCTGCAACACAGCACGTTACATCGCAGATGTACCAGTATGCACAGTCCGAGTATCCAGAGTACCAGTCATATTCATGAAACAGCCTAGAGAGGGAGGTAGGCTTGCCTCTCATCGAGATACCTGTAGACCAAGAAGGTCCCTATGTTCATAGTCAAGTATTAGGGAAAGACAGAAAGTTTTTGATCGATACAGGGGCAAGTAGGACCACAATTAGTCACGCCGAAGTTCCAGGGGCTCCGCTCTCAGGCTCAAGAAATGTTTCCCTTGGATTTTCAGGAAAACCCATAGTTAATGAAATATCTAAGCCAGTTACTCTAGAAGTAGGTCCATTGTCCCGTACTACTGATCTGTTACTTACTAAGTCATGTCCAGAAAATCTATTAGGTATTAAGACACTGAAAGAGTTAGGTGCAGTTATTTGCTGTTCCCCAGAGGGAATACGTCTGTTCCTACGTGACTTCAAGGGTCACTATGTATTACGAGATTTCGATTCAAGATTGTCTAATGTTCCGCAGCATTTATGGGCGCAAGGTCCAACTGATGTAGGTTACATGCAAATCACACCCTATCGTGTGACTCTCAAACCAGGTGTAGTGTTACCACGAATCAGGCAGTACAGATTGCCACCTGAGGCTGTAGCAGCCTTATCCAAAATTATTGACGAGCTCATGGCTCAAGGAGTAGTTGTAGAAACTGACTCCAATGTATGCAATTCTCCGATCATTCCAGTCATGAAACGTACTGATCCAAATGCACCCCCAGTATATCGATTAGTGATTGATTTGCGAGAGCTTAATAAATGTATTATTCCTCAGTACCCAGTTGTCCCAGATATTTCTTCCCTGTTAACAGCCATTGATTCCGAAGCCATGTTTTTCACTGTTATTGACCTCAAGAATGCATTTTTTAGTGTTCCAATTCATCCAGACAGCCAGTTTCTTTTCGGATTTTGTTTAAATGGAAGGAGCTATATGTTTACACGCGCTCCTCAAGGTTTCACAGAAAGCCCTAGTATTTACAGTCAAGCACTCAAGAGACAACTAGACAACATTCACATGCCAACTGACACTGCCCTGCTCCAGTATGTCGATGATCTACTGATCACAGCCCGTTCTGAACGTGCTTGCGAGCGAGCATCACTTACAGTTCTGTATTTTCTAGCCGAGATGGGGCACAAGGTGTCACCTTCGAAGCTTCAATTCTGTGTCCAGCAAGTGGTATACTTAGGACACTTGCTGTCCAAGAGGGGTAGGCAGTTGACACCCGACCGTATCCAGTTAATAGCGAGTCTTCCCCAGCCCAGAACCCAGAAGGAGGTACGTGCCTTTATCGGCCTTACTTCTTATTGTAGACAATGGATTCCCCAGTATGCATTTCTAGCCAAGCCACTGATACAGTTAACGACACAGGAGGCAGCCGTATCGACTGTCCTCCCTTGGACATCTGACCATACACTTAGTTTTAACGAGTTAAAGAAAGCCCTATGTCAAGCTCCAGTTCTAGCTACACCGAACTACAGTAAGCCTTTTACACTTTTCGTTACTGAACGCGAAGGTACAGCATTATCTGTCCTCACACAAGATCAAGCAGGTCAATACAAGCCCTGTGCTTATTTTTCGAGCACATTAGATCCAGTCGCCCAGGCGTTGCCTGCGTGCCTCAAGTCAGTTGCAGCCACAGCACTAGCTATCAGACAAAGTGATTCTATAGTTTTAGGACATTCCTTGACAGTACAAGTTCCACATTCAGTAGAAGTTCTTTTAAACCGAACACAAACTCAGCACTTGACAATTGCACGTTTAACAGGTTATGAATTGACACTGTTCCAGCCACACATAGGAATTAGACGCTGCAACGTCCTGAATCCTGCTACACTGTTACCATCAGTTAGTTCAAAGCCAGACACACATGATTGTGTGGAAGTAGTTAACATTACGACAAAGCCAAGACAAGACCTGACAGACATTCCGTTACCAGATCCTGACCTGACACTTTATGTGGATGGTTCATGTATGAGAACTAGTACAGGAGAACTAGTCGCCGCGTATGCAGTGACTACTGACACTGAAGTTATTGAAACACACCGTATTGATACCCTGTCCGCTCAAGCAGCAGAGCTAGTCGCTCTGACACAAGCCTGTATACATGCCAAGAACCTGAAGGTTAATGTTTACACAGATTCACGTTACGCATTCGGAGTTGTACACGACTTCGGAGTGCTCTGGCAGGAGAGAGGTTTTATGACTTCTCATGGAACCAAGATTCAGCATGGTCTCCTTATTCAAGCCCTGTTAGATGCCATACATTTACCGACATCTATTGCTATCATGAAGTGCAAAGCACATACGAAAGTTACTGACATTATTTCCCAAGGTAATGATTTAGCAGACCGCACAGCCAAGCTTACAGCACAGACTCCAGACATTCCAGTTAATCAGACACAGACACATACTCCAGATCCGATTACATGCATGACAGTTAAGGACCCTACTCAAGATGTCATAGATATCCAGTCACATGCTACTCCTGATGAAATCAAGAAATGGTCTGTACAAGGAGGGGTCCAGACAGATCAAGGATGGTTAACGAAGGGTAGAGCCACATGGTTTCTCCCCGATTCTATGGTTCAAGTCATTATCAATACCGCACATAGTCCAGCACATTTAGGAGAAAAAGCTATGTTAGACAGTATCCAGAACATTTGGTTCAACAAGCATTTACGAGCTGCAGCCAAGCAGAAAGTCCGTACCTGTATGATATGTTGCCAGTTTAATCCAGGTAAAAGTGTCCCGGTGGAACAAGGTGGTTTCCAGCCCCCTGACCACCCTTTTGAGGTCCTCCAGATGGATTATATTCAAATGGAGCGATGTCGAGGTTTCAAGTATGTTCTTGTAGTTGTATGCGCCTTGTCCAGATGGACAGAAGCATATCCAGTCCCAGATTACACAGCCGCGACCACTGCCAAGCAGTTGGTTCGTGAATTCTTCCCTAGATATGGACTCCCTAGAGTCGTATATTCTGATAACGGCCAGCCATTCTCATCTGAACTCATGAAACACGTTTCCCTTTTGTTAGGGTACCAGTGGAAGTTCCATTGTGTACGCCATCCAGAAGCAGCTGGACTAGTCGAAAGGCATAATCAGACTCTGAAAATCCGTATAGCAAAAGTCTGTAAAGACAAGGGTGTGGACTGGTTAGTAGCTTTGCCAGTCGCTCTGTTTTATATGCGCATGGTCGCACATTCCAGATCAGGTCTGTCCCCGTATGAGGTCGTTTTCGGCCGCCCCCCTAATATGTGGGGTACTCCTAGACCCCGAAGTATTACCGATGTTTCATGTAATATGCTGACAGATTACCTAGCTTCCTTGATGTCTGCCCTCAACTCATGTCGTTCACAGGTTGCCGCCGCATTTCCAGACAATACCGAGGTGGCACCGCACGAGATCGTTCCAGGCTCCCTAGTGATGATCAGAAATTTCGACAGATCAAGTCCGCTGGAACCACGTTGGAAGGAGCCACGTCAGGTCCTCTTGACCACCCGAACTGCCGTCAAGTTGGAAGGCAGGAAGGGGTGGGTCCACCTTTCTCATGTAAAACTTTTCAAAGGATCGAAACCAGTCTTCAAAAACATTTCCAAGAACATTTCCCAGGATTCGAAGGATTGCCAGAACATTGTTTTAAAGGACTGTCCCGCACAAGACATTATTACAACCCCTCCCTTGTTAGAGAAAACTCCGCAACAAGAGTATAAGTTAAAGCTCAGGTCTAATAAGTCAGCCAGTTTGATTGTATAAGTCCTCCCCTAGGTGAAACGGTTAGACTGTTTCTGACATGTATAAAATAGACCCCCATAGTGAGAGAGTCAGTCAAAGCTCAATCAAATGTATCGTTTTTCTGAGTTTCATATTATTTCTCAGCATAATGATTTCCTGCACCAGCTATGCTTTCTATCTGTGTTTTTCAGTTCCTCATGTAAATATGTCTGCTCATGCTACAGTAGAGCACACGTTTAGTGATCTGCCTCCTCACGAATATGCATACCGCCTCGCCATGCGTAATAACACATTTATCCGTATGTTACATTATTCACACCAGACCAGCAATGCCACTAATTGTTGGGTGTGTGGTCGACTCCCCCCTTTTCAGACACCGAAGGGAGTTCTGCCACTCTTTCCTTATCCATTCTCACACAATGGTTCGTGTGGAGCATGGTCCACGTTAACGTCATCCTCAACAGATATGTCTTTTCTTAACAGTACATGTTTCCCAGACAAGCAAGGTCTCCCCCACAGAACAGGTTTAGATTTAGAAAATGAAGTATATAATTTAGGAAATTATTCGTCGAATTTCATGGTTCTGAATGTTCAGTCTGATACTACTCCAGACTCACCCGCTATTTCAGTACTACCAGTCAAAGGCGAATTATGTGTCCGTAGTTATGGTTCTGTATATATAGGTCATAGTGAATGTACTACTGTTATCCAGTATAGTGACAGTGGGAAATCTATTTTCAAAGCTTCACGTCATTCTTATTTTATTTGTGGTCAAACTGCATATGTCCGTCTGCCCCTCGATTGGGAGGGAACCTGTTACATTGCTTTCCTACTGCCACCTGTTTTTCTAGCCCCACCTGACTATCATAGGAATTCTTTCTTAGTACACACTAGACACAAGAGAAATCTCCCGATTGTCGATTATACTGAAACTGCCGCAGAGCAATTCATTGATATTGATAAAGGTGTTTTCCCTTATTTAGGTACAGTTGTAAATAGTAAGCTTATTCGTAGGTTAACAAGAACCCTTGAAGCAGTAGTAGATGAGACTGCCTCTGCTCTAGGTAACTTAACTGAAGAACAATCCTTTATGAGAATTGTCGTTTTACAGAATCGTCTCGTCCTTGACGTCATACTGGCCGATAGGGGCGGGGCCTGTAGAATTCTCGGATCCAGTTGTTGTATTTTCATTCCTAATAACGCGCCGTCTGTTTATTCAGCTATAACCAGACTCCATAAAATTGCCCATCTGTTACACCAAGATCTAGGCACCTGGACATGGTCCGGTTGGTTCTGGAATATAATTTCCGCATGGGGTTGGAAAGTCCTGTCCTTTTTAGGTATTGCAGTAGCGATCATATTTAGCTGCTGCCTCTGTATACAATGTGGCCCTGCGATTTGCAGCATGTGTGCTACCTCTTGTATTCCCAGTCCCAAGCCCCGTTCTAAATCTCGTTCCAAGACAATTCGAGACGAGCAAATGGTACTGTATGAAATGATAGACGGTATCATGAATATTGATGTTTCCTGATGGAAACGTAGTGACAAGGAGGGAATGTGGAAAAGTAAATTTTGCCATGTTCTGTGTCCCTACGCCTCATCCATCATATGTTATGTGTGCATGATCAATATGCATATGTTATTCCCCATTTCTGATTAAAGACGCAATTACAGTTGTGTCCACCTCTAGTATGTTAGTTTCCAGTCCTCGTGAATACTACGAATATCAGGCCTATGTAAGAAATGTTGCCACGTTTCTCAGTGTGCACGTTATTCAATTATAAAGTCCCCGTTTCCAGGCCTCAAAAGGGCCCGGATCACAGATTCAGCTCCTGTCTCCTGAAAGCCTCGCTGAGGAGCGATACAGCCCCCACCTGTATCCTCGACCCTTCACTTACTTCCTGCCTTGCAGTGCCCGGTGCACCCCGGCTCTGCCTCTGAGTCTGCCAAAAGTATGTTATAGTTCCAGTTATCAGTTCAGTCCTCCTCTTCTGCATTCCTAAGCTACTGAACTGCATCAATAGTTTCCGTCATTGTCTAGCCTTCTCGTCTCCATGTTAGAGAAATACTGTATTTAATGGTCATTTAGTATTCTTCATCACGCACTACATGTAGAATAATGCATGGTCCAGTCTTAGAATCAAGTTAGCTTTTCCCCTCATGACTTCTAGTTTATATCAACATGTTCCCTAAACATTAGATACCAGATAGGGTTTAGGTACATGTCGCTCCGACCCTCCAGACTTTAGTCTCTGCTCCTAGCACAGAGTTCGTAGCCCCCAGCTTCTCCTAGTAACACGTCATTGCCAGTTTTCGCGCACCATTAGGTTAGAGGTCCCGGCTCCTTAGGTAGCCCCCTCCAAAGTTTCCGCCCATTCATGACATATTCTGTTACGTTTTGCATCACATGTCTATGTATACTCCCAGTTACACCTCTTATTTTTCTTATCTCTCGCGACTGCTACGCGTCACGACTTCTACTCCACCTACTGCTACGCCTACTGCAATGTAATGCTATGTGTTTGCGCTATGTATATAAGTCAATGTTTTGTTATTAAATGTTAGCGCGCTCATCCCAGACCTAGCCCCAGCAGCTGCTGGGCCTCTTTTCCCCTGCTGGGCCCCAGTTGTCCTGCTGGGCCCTGTCATTCTGTTCCTATGCAGGTTGTCCTGATCCTGTCCTTATGCTGTAATAAACCTGCAGAAACTCCTACTACCTCGAATCTTGACTCTTATTTATTGAGCTATCTGTTATGCTATAAGTCTAGTCAAAAATAGGGTATTATTTATTTATTTACCACAGTTCGGACTGGACTGTTCCCATGAGGCACAGGGTCAGAGCTGATTTGCATATAGCCAGTGTCTAACCCAGGGTGGTGTGGAGGGCAAAAAAACGATGGATTTAGGCCCAGATCCTTGTACTGGGGTGAATGTATGACATTGTTCTACATTCTGTCCATCAACTGTGTTTTTTGCAATTTTCCCCCCGAGTGGGCTGGGTATGCTCAGACGTGAGTCCCAGGCTCTCCACACCACTGGAGTCAAGCTATCTAGGCTGAATGAAGGCTGATAGCCAGAAACCGGTCCTTGGATGCTTGATTCCGGTCTGGGAAAGACATGGCTTGGTAGTTCGGACTGGACTGTTCCCATGAGGCACAGGGTCAGAGCTGATTTGCATATAGCCAGTGTCTAACCCAGGGTGGTGTGGAGTGCAAAAAAACGATGGATTTAGGCCCAGATCCTTGTACTGGGGTGAATGTATGACATTGTTCTACATTCTGTCCATCAACTGTGTTTTTTGCAATTTTCACCCCGAGTGGGCTGGGTATGCTCAGACGTGAGTCCCAGGCTCTCCACACCACTGGAGTCAAGCTATCTAGGCTGAATGAAGGCTGATAGCCAGAAACCGGTCCTTGGATGCTTGATTCCGGTCTGGGAAAGACATGGCTTGGTAGTTCGGACTGGACTGTTCCCATGAGGCACAGGGTCAGAGCTGATTTGCATATAGCCAGTGTCTAACCCAGGGTGGTGTGGAGTGCAAAAAAACGATGGATTTAGGCCCAGATCCTTGTACTGGGGTGAATGTATGACATTGTTCTACATTCTGTCCATCAACTGTGTTTTTTGCAATTTTCACCCCGAGTGGGCTGGGTATGCTCAGACGTGAGTCCCAGGCTCTCCACACCACTGGAGTCAAGCTATCTAGGCTGAATGAAGGCTGATAGCCAGAAACCGGTCCTTGGATGCTTGATTCCGGTCTGGGAAAGACATGGCTTGGTAGTTCGGACTGGACTGTTCCCATGAGGCACAGGGTCAGAGCTGATTTGCATATAGCCAGTGTCTAACCCAGGGTGGTGTGGAGTGCAAAAAAACGATGGATTTAGGCCCAGATCCTTGTACTGGGGTGAATGTATGACATTGTTCTACATTCTGTCCATCAACTGTGTTTTTTGCAATTTTCACCCCGAGTGGGCTGGGTATGCTCAGACGTGAGTCCCAGGCTCTCCACACCACTGGAGTCAAGCTATCTAGGCTGAATGAAGGCTGATAGCCAGAAACCGGTCCTTGGATGCTTGATTCCGGTCTGGGAAAGACATGGCTTGGTAGTTCGGACTGGACTGTTCCCATGAGGCACAGGGTCAGAGCTGATTTGCATATAGCCAGTGTCTAACCCAGGGTGGTGTGGAGTGCAAAAAAACGATGGATTTAGGCCCAGATCCTTGTACTGGGGTGAATGTATGACATTGTTCTACATTCTGTCCATCAACTGTGTTTTTTGCAATTTTCACCCCGAGTGGGCTGGGTATGCTCAGACGTGAGTCCCAGGCTCTCCACACCACTGGAGTCAAGCTATCTAGGCTGAATGAAGGCTGATAGCCAGAAACCGGTCCTTGGATGCTTGATTCCGGTCTGGGAAAGACATGGCTTGGTAGTTCGGACTGGACTGTTCCCATGAGGCACAGGGTCAGAGCTGATTTGCATATAGCCAGTGTCTAACCCAGGGTGGTGTGAAGTGCAAAAAAACGATGGATTTAGGCCCAGATCCTTGTACTGGGGTGAATGTATGACATTGTTCTACATTCTGTCCATCAACTGTGTTTTTTGCAATTTTCACCCCGAGTGGGCTGGGTATGCTCAGACGTGAGTCCCAGGCTCTCCACACCACTGGAGTCAAGCTATCTAGGCTGAATGAAGGCTGATAGCCAGAAACCGGTCCTTGGATGCTTGATTCCGGTCTGGGAAAGACATGGCTTGGTAATTCGGACTGGACTGTTCCCATGAGGCACAGGGTCAGAGCTGATTTGCATATAGCTAGTGTCTAACCCAGGGTGGTGTGGAGTGCAAAAAACCGATGGATTTAGGCCCAGATCCTTGTACTGGGGTGAATGTATGACATTGTTCTACATTCTGTCCATCAACTGTGTTTTTTGCAATTTTCACCCCGAGTGGGCTGGGTATGCTCAGACGTGAGTCCCAGGCTCTCCACACCACTGGAGTCAAGCTATCTAGGCTGAATGAAGGCTGATAGCCAGAAACCGGTCCTTGGATGCTTGATTCCGGTCTGGGAAAGACATGGCTTGGTAGTTCGGACTGGACTGTTCCCATGAGGCACAGGGTCAGAGCTGATTTGCATATAGCCAGTGTCTAACCCAGGGTGGTGTGGAGTGCAAAAAAACGATGGATTTAGGCCCAGATCCTTGTACTGGGGTGAATGTATGACATTGTTCTACATTCTGTCCATCAACTGTGTTTTTTGCAATTTTCACCCCGAGTGGGCTGGGTATGCTCAGACGTGAGTCCCAGGCTCTCCACACCACTGGAGTCAAGCTATCTAGGCTGAATGAAGGCTGATAGCCAGAAACCGGTCCTTGGATGCTTGATTCCGGTCTGGGAAAGACATGGCTTGGTAGTTCGGACTGGACTGTTCCCATGAGGCACAGGGTCAGAGCTGATTTGCATATAGCCAGTGTCTAACCCAGGGTGGTGTGGAGTGCAAAAAAACGATGGATTTAGGCCCAGATCCTTGTACTGGGGTGAATGTATGACATTGTTCTACATTCTGTCCATCAACTGTGTTTTTTGCAATTTTCACCCCGAGTGGGCTGGGTATGCTCAGACGTGAGTCCCAGGCTCTCCACACCACTGGAGTCAAGCTATCTAGGCTGAATGAAGGCTGATAGCCAGAAACCGGTCCTTGGATGCTTGATTCTGGTCTGGGAAAGACATGGCTTGGTAGTTCGGACTGGACTGTTCCCATGAGGCACAGGGTCAGAGCTGATTTGCATATAGCCAGTGTCTAACCCAGGGTGGTGTGGAGAGCAAAAAAACGATGGATTTAGGCCCAGATCCTTGTACTGGGGTGAATGTATGACATTGTTCTACATTCTGTCCATCAACTGTGTTTTTTGCAATTTTCCCCCCGAGTGGGCTGGGTATGCTCAGACGTGAGTCCCAGGCTCTCCACACCACTGGAGTCAAGCTATCTAGGCTGAATGAAGGCTGATAGCCAGAAACCGGTCCTTGGATGCTTGATTCCGGTCTGGGAAAGACATGGCTTGGTAGTTCGGACTGGACTGTTCCCATGAGGCACAGGGTCAGAGCTGATTTGCATATAGCCAGTGTCTAACCCAGGGTGGTGTGGAGTGCAAAAAAACGATGGATTTAGGCCCAGATCCTTGTACTGGGGTGAATGTATGACATTGTTCTACATTCTGTCCATCAACTGTGTTTTTTGCAATTTTCACCCCGAGTGGGCTGGGTATGCTCAGACGTGAGTCCCAGGCTCTCCACACCACTGGAGTCAAGCTATCTAGGCTGAATGAAGGCTGATAGCCAGAAACCGGTCCTTGGATGCTTGATTCCGGTCTGGGAAAGACATGGCTTGGTAGTTCGGACTGGACTGTTCCCATGAGGCACAGGGTCAGAGCTGATTTGCATATAGCCAGTGTCTAACCCAGGGTGGTGTGGAGTGCAAACAAACGATGGATTTAGGCCCAGATCCTTGTACTGGGGTGAATGTATGACATTGTTCTACATTCTGTCCATCAACTGTGTTTTTTGCAATTTTCACCCCGAGTGGGCTGGGTATGCTCAGACGTGAGTCCCAGGCTCTCCACACCACTGGAGTCAAGCTATCTAGGCTGAATGAAGGCTGATAGCCAGAAACCGGTCCTTGGATGCTTGATTCCGGTCTGGGAAAGACATGGCTTGGTAGTTCGGACTGGACTGTTCCCATGAGGCACAGGGTCAGAGCTGATTTGCATATAGCCAGTGTCTAACCCAGGGTGGTGTGGAGTGCAAAAAAACGATGGATTTAGGCCCAGATCCTTGTACTGGGGTGAATTTATGACATTGTTCTACATTCTGTCCATCAACTGTGTTTTTTGCAATTTTCACCCCGAGTGGGCTGGGTATGCTCAGACGTGAGTCCCAGGCTCTCCACACCACTGGAGTCAAGCTATCTAGGCTGAATGAAGGCTGATAGCCAGAAACCGGTCCTTGGATGCTTGATTCCGGTCTGGGAAAGACATGGCTTGGTAGTTCGGACTGGACTGTTCCCATGAGGCACAGGGTCAGAGCTGATTTGCATATAGCCAGTGTCTAACCCAGGGTGGTGTGGAGTGCAAAAAAACGATGGATTTAGGCCCAGATCCTTGTACTGGGGTGAATGTATGACATTGTTCTACATTCTGTCCATCAACTGTGTTTTTTGCAATTTTCACCCCGAGTGGGCTGGGTATGCTCAGACGTGAGTCCCAGGCTCTCCACACCACTGGAGTCAAGCTATCTAGGCTGAATGAAGGCTGATAGCCAGAAACCGGTCCTTGGATGCTTGATTCCGGTCTGGGAAAGACATGGCTTGGTAGTTCGGACTGGACTGTTCCCATGAGGCACAGGGTCAGAGCTGATTTGCATATAGCCAGTGTCTAACCCAGGGTGGTGTGAAGTGCAAAAAAACGATGGATTTAGGCCCAGATCCTTGTACTGGGGTGAATGTATGACATTGTTCTACATTCTGTCCATCAACTGTGTTTTTTGCAATTTTCACCCCGAGTGGGCTGGGTATGCTCAGACGTGAGTCCCAGGCTCTCCACACCACTGGAGTCAAGCTATCTAGGCTGAATGAAGGCTGATAGCCAGAAACCGGTCCTTGGATGCTTGATTCCGGTCTGGGAAAGACATGGCTTGGTAATTCGGACTGGACTGTTCCCATGAGGCACAGGGTCAGAGCTGATTTGCATATAGCCAGTGTCTAACCCAGGGTGGTGTGGAGTGCAAAAAACCGATGGATTTAGGCCCAGATCCTTGTACTGGGGTGAATGTATGACATTGTTCTACATTCTGTCCATCAACTGTGTTTTTTGCAATTTTCACCCCGAGTGGGCTGGGTATGCTCAGACGTGAGTCCCAGGCTCTCCACACCACTGGAGTCAAGCTATCTAGGCTGAATGAAGGCTGATAGCCAGAAACCGGTCCTTGGATGCTTGATTCCGGTCTGGGAAAGACATGGCTTGGTAGTTCGGACTGGACTGTTCCCATGAGGCACAGGGTCAGAGCTGATTTGCATATAGCCAGTGTCTAACCCAGGGTGGTGTGGAGTGCAAATAAACGATGGATTTAGGCCCAGATCCTTGTACTGGGGTCAATGTATGACATTGTTCTACATTCTGTCCATCAACTGTGTTTTTTGCAATTTTCACCCCGAGTGGGCTGGGTATGCTCAGACGTGAGTCCCAGGCTCTCCACACCACTGGAGTCAAGCTATCTAGGCTGAATGAAGGCTGATAGCCAGAAACCGGTCCTTGGATGCTTGATTCCGGTCTGGGAAAGACATGGCTTGGTAGTTCGGACTGGACTGTTCCCATGAGGCACAGGGTCAGAGCTGATTTGCATATAGCCAGTGTTTAACCCAGGGTGGTGTGGAGTGCAAAAAAACGATGGATTTAGGCCCAGATCCTTGTACTGGGGTGAATGTATGACAGTGTTCTACATTCTGTCCATCAACTGTGTTTTTTGCAATTTTCACCCCGAGTGGGCTGGGAATGCTCAGACGTGAGTCCCAGGCTCTCCACACCACTGGAGTCAAGCTATCTAGGCTCAATGAAGGCTGATAGCCAGAAACCGGTCCTTGGATGCTTGATTCCGGTCTGGGAAAGACATGGCTTGGTAGTTCGGACTGGACTGTTCCCATGAGGCACAGGGTCAGAGCTGATTTGCATATAGCCAGTGTCTAACCCAGGGTGGTGTGGAGTGCAAAAAAACGATGGATTTAGGCCCAGATCCTTGTACTGGGGTGAATGTATGACATTGTTCTACATTCTGTCCATCAACTGTGTTTTTTGCACTATTGTAGTCACAGCACCCTTTTAGGGTTACAGCTTATGCCACCTACCGGGCTTGCTTAACTAAAGCTCAATCATCGATCCCATATACCTGCTATCCAGCTGTGAGCCTTGGTGCTCACTCCAGCTATAGACCTAGTTCACTTTGTTATCCCTGGAATGATTGCCCTCCACAAAATCAAAGTTGCATTCATCTTACCTTCTGGTCACCTTGTAATTCAGGCTGGAACATTCATACTCCGTATAACCAGAGAGTCGTGCGTATTATAAAACAGTGATACTGTTGGAATCAAGATTCCCCAAGTTCATGTTTTGGCACAGCCCCCTTTTGTGGGTCTGCTGGGACCACCCTGGCTTACTGCAAGTAACCTCACTACCTCATGCAGCTTCCTTAATGCAGTTGCCTGTCACTGAAAGACACCTAGCAACACTTGCGCACTGCTGCTTGGTGAAGATGGTTATTGAGCCAGATGTACCCCCATTCCGTGTTCCAGCATTATTCCCCTTAAAAGAAGCTCCAGTTCGGTGAGGCCTGCAATCCCATAAGGTACTCCTAAAATTCTGCTCTGTTCATGTCCTTTTTGCCTGCTAAACCCCTTCAGTCTGGCTGTGATCATCAGATGCTGTGACACTATGCTGGTGTCCCCCACCCCAGCGATGCCGACCATATGGTTGAGCTTTTGCTCAAGGTATACCAAGGTGTCAAATAGGTTTCCAATGCTATAAGCTTTGAGGACATGGAAAAAAAACTATAAGCAATTTACTTGCCCCTCCATAAAGTTGACTGCAGATTGGTTCCAAACACATTTTCCAACCCTATTGGGGGGTGGGGGGCAGCCCACTGTTCGGAAATGGCATTGTCTGCAGTCAAGGTAATATTCATGCTCACCAAACCCACACTCATCTTTACAGATATTCAGCTTCTTATCCTGTCTCACACCTTAGAGAGCCCTTGACCCTTTTTTTAAATTTTACCGGGCAACCACTCCTACTCACCTGGCTGACTAGCATAAAGCAGGCAGTCTCCAATATTAATTGAAGCGTCCTGGTGTACCCAGGTTTTTCTGAGAGCACATTCCCGTTATCTGGCCAGAACGTTTACACCTCACCCAAATTATTTACACCTCAATAGGACCAATGTTGTGTCATAATTCAGTACCAGTGGGTACTTGCCTATTGCGCCTTACCAATTCAGTCCCTTCCTTAGAATTACTGATAAAACTTGTGGTATCTACACAGTTTCCCTTCTCCGACTGACCAAGAATGGAGCTAGCAGTTGTAGTTAAATGTTACAATTAGATTACAATTTAATGCAGTGGTTATCTGGGCAAGTACTCCGCTTTGACCTCTACAGCTTGTGTACCTGACTAGATCTGCTTGATGGGGGTACCTAAATTTCTCCCCCACAGTGGTAATATGTGTGAAATAACCCTGTGTTGTGAACGGCGACAGCCGTGCTGCATGTAAAACCCATGTGCCCCTAAATCCCTCTTGTGTGACCTCAGTTAGCAGGGCTAACCATCTGATCCTCGCTGGATGTAATATTGGTAACTGGTACTGGTGATTTGTTTGGTTTTAAAGCCCTAATAGCTAATTGTACCTCTTCATCAGTTATGGGGGATGCTTAAAACTTAATTCTGAGTGGCTGTGACGTAGGTAGATTAATTGAGTCCAGATATGCCTCTTGGGCCAGTGGGTCTGTCTCATCTGCCTTATATAGAGATTCATAGTATGCCCTAAAAAGTTGTGCTTTCCCTGTATCCGTGTTTTCTAATTTACCTTGCGTGTCTTGTATGTCCCCTTTGTATTCTCGTTCTCTTTTGACTCTGAGTTGTTGTGCCAGGTGGGCTCCAACCTTGTTCCTCTGTTTGTATGAGAATCGTCGCCAGCGCAGGAGAGTCTATTCTGCTCTATTGGTGTAAATTGCGTTTACTTTCCACTTCACAGTGGTCAATTTGCGCTGTAGGGATTTTGTGTGGTTTTTTTTATATACCTGTTCTAGTTCTCGAAGTTCCTCCCCTAGTGTTGTCTGTTCCTTAGTCCTCTGCTTGTTCAATGTGGAGTTTAATTTGATACATTTACCTCTTACAACTGTTTTGAAAGTGCCCCAATTGTTGGATGGTGTGGTTTCGTGCGGGAGGTTTATTTGGAAGTATTCTTTAATTGTTGTGCATAACTTATCCCTTAATAGTCCGTCTCATGTAATGGAGGTAGGGAAAAAACATTGTGCAGTTGTAGGGGTGTGCATGTTCCACTACAGACCTATGGAAATCGGTGAATGGTCGGAGATGGTGATGGGGTGAATTTGATGCTCAAAGTTCACTTATTTGTCCTTGGCTAAGGAAGGTGTAATCTAATCTTGAGTAGGACTAGTGCACATGGGAAAATAATGTGAGGTCTTTCACCCTGGGGTATAACATTCTCCATGTGTCCCTCAGTCCCAAGTCTAAGATATTTTGTTTCATCTTTTTGGAGAAGCTGCCTGTGTGTGCCGCCACTGGAGGAGCTATCTAATTCTGGGTGCCAAACTAGTTGAAGTCTCCCATAGGCACGAGAGGATCCTCCCCGTATTCTCCTATTAAGGTTAAAAGAGAAGTTATGAATTTGTGTTGGTCCGTGTTTGGGACATATGCTGAGACAAATGTGCATAGTTTCCCCTGTATTCTGTCCTTTACCATTACAATCCTCTCATCTTTATACGTTTTATACCACTCGGGTTGAAACTTTGCAATGGAGTGGAACATCAGTGCCACCCCTTTGTGCTTTGTACCTGCTGAGGATTTGTAAATCACAGGGCAGTTTTTGTGTTTCCACCTGTGGTCTTCTGATTTCTTAAGGTATGTCTCCTGTATTGCCACTACATCAAAGTTATGATCTAACAAATACTTCCCTATGTTTTGTCTTTTGAGAGGTGCATTCAGACCTCTTACATTCCATGATACTCTATTTATCATTTTAATCTGATCCAATCAGTTTTCTGGCATGAAGGACCCTTGGATTCCTGTCTATTTTTCTGGAGCCTATTCTAATTTCCTTTCCTCCTGGTGCCGGAGGTACCATCCCCCTTTGTCGTATGTTTCCTTTCTTTGCGCCGCTCTCATGTCACCCTTTCAATCCATTCGTACGATGTGTAAAACTTGTGTGCCCCCTGCCCCTCCCCATACCCAACCTGAGATACAAATACTCTCAATTTAACTCTACTCGTGTGGTAGCTAACCATTAACTTGGATGGCGTGGACCGTGTCCACCGTCACGGCTTTTAGTTTACCATGACATGTCAGGACCTTAGAACCTTCTTGGCCCTGAGGTATCAACCATTATTGACCTGTAAACCCCGTTCCTTATCACAAGCCCTTATTCATTGCACCTTAAATCGTTACAAGTCTTCATCTAGGTCTGCCTCTATGGAGGGAAAATTTGTAATTTGAGGTCTCAGTCTATCTTTGTTGTGGAATAATTGTTTTCCATGTTTAGCTTGTCACTTCTTAAGGTTTCACAGTCGGCGTTGGGTGTGCCACTGATTTTTCTTTCCTTGCTCATTGGAGGTCCCTGGGTGCGATGCACAGTCCTCTACATTGTCTTGGTGTGGCAACCACTGGAGATCCAGCACCTCTTCCAAAGCTATTACTTGTTGTTCTTTATTGTTACAAACAAAGGCCAGTCTGAAGGGATATGTCCATTGGTATGTGATCTGCTCGTGGTGAAGTTTTCCTGTTACCGGCCTGAATTGTTCACGTCTTTGAAGAGTTGCTTGTGCCAAGTCCTGATATACTGTGCAGCTGAATCCTTGGAAGGTAATCACGTCTTTTTTTTGGGCCACCTACAGTATCGCTTCCTCGATTTTGAATGAATGTAATTTGACCAGGACATCTTTGGTATGTCTTTGCTCTTCTGGTGTTGATCTCCCCACCTTGTGACATCTCTCTATCTTAATGTTTAGGGAATACTTGCCTATTATTTCTCCAAACAGACCCACTACAAACGCTTTCAGATCCTTACCTTCTGCCCCTTCCTCCAGGTCTGGAATTTGTATGTTGTTCTGTCTGGACCTATTTTCAAGATCTTCATTTTTCAGTAATGCTGCATGAAGTTGAGTTTGGAGGTCTTTTACTGCTTCTGTAGTTAACTCTGCTTTTTGCTCCAAATCAAGAGTTTTGGCTTCCAGATCTATTGTCCTCATGTCTGTGGAATCCACATCCTGTTGCAATGTGGCCATGCGGCCGGTTAATTCTGCCTTTAGCTGGTCGATGTATGCTGACATGTCCTTCTTAAGATCTGCATGTAGCTATGCTTTAAAGTCTCTATGAGAGCCCACTAGGTTGTTTTTAGTGAGTGCCATGTCTCTTTTTGCGCCTTCCTGCTTGCAAGCATCTTTTTTCTTAGTGGATTGAAATAGCTCGACACCCTGTTGGAGAGTTGTTCTGGTGGCATATGCGCTGACCCTTGGCCTCCGCTGTTACTTGGTAGGAAGATTTCTTCTGCTGGAAGCTTTTGCCTGTGCTAGAGTTGTGATAGGTATGTCCTAATCTTGTGGCTCTTGAACCCTCATGTTTCCTCAGCCTTTGTTAGGTTATAGGGTAGGGCACTTTCTTTTCAGTGTGGCCCTCTGTTCTTTCTTTTTTTATTTTGACGTTTCATGCCTTGGCTCCTGCTTTTTTCTTTTATTTCTCTTTTTGTTGTCCTTTATCCCCTATATTTTGCTGACCTCTTGGCATATCAGAGTGACCACTCTCTCCCATTCTTCTTCTTTCTTTTTTATGCTAAGTCTAGGCGGCTCAGGCTGGTACTGCCATTTTAGAGCCAGGAACCGGCCACCTGACCTCTCCGCATTTCTCCCTGCGGTTGCTGCCCTATTTGGTGGCCGCCTCACTCTCCCCCTGGCCGAAGCCCGACTCACAACGCTTCAGTTGACTCCTCCTCAGAGCTTTCCACACCTCACTGTTCCCGAGCTCTCTCTGCTGCCGGCTCACTTTTCCATTTTCTGACATCGGCTGGCTTCTCCTGTACGTCTTTGGCTCTCCGGTGGTGCTTAGCCCCGAGAACAACTTTACAGCTGCTGTTTTTGTCTTCACTGTGCTGTTTCAGGGGGGTGTGCCTTCACGGCATCTTCCTCTGGTGCTGGCCTGCTCTTCCATCTTGCCTGCTCGTGTCTTGTTCATCACTCGCCCCGGATCAGCGCCACCACTCCCTCTTACACAGTGTTAACAGGCTTGGGTTAGTCCACTGACCTTCCCAAGGGCACAATGTGTCTTATAATAAAAAAATTCCCCTGGATTCTTGGTGAAGTATTCGCCGCGGTGGCGGAGCCAGTGTGGATTACTTCCACCCAGCCATCTTGACTGGCCAAACCACCCCATTGTTTATTTTTAAAGCGCTGATGTGCTGCAGGCAGGTTCTGCCCCAGCAACAAAACCAGGCCCCATCCTGACTGCCCACAGGGAACGTGCTCCGTGACCTGGAGCACCGGTCCAGAACTGCCGGGGGTGAAAAAAGTCTACCAGACGGAAAATGTTTTTTTTAATTTAAAGAAATGGGGTAGCGCGGGCCCACATTGGGTCATGCCACCCACCTCTATAGTCCCAATAGTCTTTCTGCCGACCTGGGGCCTACAAAATCCCTGTTCCCATTGCAAGATACCGGATATTTGGTTTCTTTTGTCTGACATGGGTCGATAAAAGGGTAATCAATCACAATTTCCTATCACTTGCCATGGTGAATGGCTGCACTATTCGGGTCAGACAACCTTTTCTGAAGGCAACCTTCATACAGTTGCTAAAACCCCTAATATCCTTTTTGACGAAACTGCCACTAGCCACCATTGGAGGATTGCCCTCTTTTACTTCACCAATCCCTCAGTGATCCGTCCCCAAGATTTTTTTAAGGACATTAATTCCTTGTTAACTGAACTTATCTGGGGAAGTGTCCGCCACAGGATTGCTCTGCAGAACTTTCAATTACCATCTGACGAGGGCGTGTTGGGTGCCTTCTCCTTTGGAATGTATTTCATGGCCGCCCAACTACAATGGGTAAGCAGGAGGGTAGCTTGCCAAAACCTCTATGAAACTTGCCATCACTCTCCTACTCTCACTCCCACTGCAATCAGAGGCCTTTTACTCTCACGGTCGCAGCCTGACCCTCCGCGAACATATCAAGTAGATTAGAGCTCTTAAGCGACATGTACTCCAATATATGCTCCTAGATTAACTTTACCACGGCATTGTGTAGCTAGCAAAATTTCTCACTCATCACTGCCGGTGACTTGTTTGTTGACTGGCACCTGATATTTTTTCCCCAGCTCCAGCCAGACTTTGACCTCTGGCTGGTCAATTCCTTACATATTGCCAACTTCATAATACTTACTAGATTTGTGGAGGACTAGGGATGAAGAGTCCCCCACCTGTGCAGTGATCCAAACAATACTTACATGGGTGATGGCCGGCACCTGATCACATGCCTCTACAAGCCGATCCGTAGTCACACTTGCATTTCACTGGGCCCCCTCCGCAGCAAATGGGAGGACAACATAGGAAGGTTGTTGCATGACAAAGGAATGGGTTCAGGCGCTGACATTCCCACACAGTGTCTAGAGAAATGTGAGATTCAAGAATATAGTTTCACGTGTTACACCATGCTTATTTAACCCAAACCCAGCTTAACAGGCATTTTCCTACAGCAAATCTAACCTGCCTAGCTGCCATTCAAATGAGTCTGATCTTCGGCGTATGCTATGATCCTCACCTGCTCTGCACACCTTTTGGCAAAGTATATGTACCACTCTAGGCTACATCACCAAACTTACAGACCGTCACTCTAAGGAGGCATGCACCCATGGCTTTTTTTAAAGTAGAAAGTGCCACATTGTCCACAACCGCTTTGTGAGCCTAGTTCTGCTATTAGCCAAAAGAACACTTGCAATGCTTTGGAAAGCACCCACCATCCCGTTAGATGCATGGCATGATACGATGCCAAAGTGGGGAACCAAGGAGGGTTCTGCTCTTTGTTACGAAGAAGCACATCACACTTGCATCTCTCCTGAGTGGTACACACTTTTTTCTCAATTCCTGCACCTCAACACCCCTGAAGACCCTCACAAGACTCTGTCTCACTGACCCTTTCTACGTGACCCTCTGGCACTTTCCGCTCCACTCCTATACGCCACCCCCAGACTCCACGGTGGTAATACTCCATGTCTCCCAACTCCCTGCAAAGCGCCCCCTTGCCATATGTGGGGTGTGATACTGGCGACCGAACTCCCAACTCCAATTTCTTGCATTGCACCTCATGCCCCTTCACCCATTTATCCATATTGCTTACTGTATTTCCCTTCGGCCCCTCCTTGCACCGTTATTCAACTAGTTTCTTGGTATCATATTTCATGATGTGATTTACTGTTATAATGGGACTCTAATTACCACCTCTAATGCAGGTGACACTTGCTAAATTTAATGGCAACTATTATTCATACCTGTATGTGTGCATACTAGGCTATATTACTGATCTCTTTGTACATTGGAAAATATCAATAAAAATAATATTTTTTTTGAATTGAGGTTTTATTACAAATCTTTTATTTTACTGCACACTGGGGTTCGAGTGAGAGTAGGGAACCCAACCCCAGATGTACTGCTCCTTATTAAAGTAAAACTCACACAAATGTATGTCTGGTATATGGATAAAGACCAGGAGAGATCTTTGAGAGCAAAAAGTTATAAAGAAGAACGTTTTTCTTAGGATGAGAACCCTCACACACCCTTGGGTGACATGCTTCATCCTTGGGTCCTTCCTCACACCTGTTCCGGAAGGTACCTGATGTGGGCTACAACTCTCCAAGGGAAACAGTGCAACCTCCACCACTACATTTCATTTAAAGTGTAAATGAGAGTAGGAGCATTTGAATAAATTACCAGCTGAACACAGGTAAAAAATACTCCAACTCTAATTTACACTGTAAATGAAATGTGGTGGTGGAGGTTGCACTGTTTTCTTCACCTTGTCACCGCGCCAAACATCTATTAGTTATTTGATGAATGCTTTTCAATATGTTTTTGTTTCTCCATACAGAAGTGGACCCCGGGATTGAAACTTTGTGGGCCATTTGTCTGTATCATATGGCCTACTATAAAGAGGCCACTATATGTTTTCTTTGCACGGAACTATTTGCGAGTGACATTATAGTCTTCTTTGAGCCTGATAAATGCCACTAAACCCTGGTTGTGGTCTTTGTAGGGCAGAAACATGTTGACCATGACACTAGAGAGCAGTAATACTCAAAGTATGGAACGGGGGGCGCATTCGGTCCTCCTGACCTTTACATACGGCCCTCTGATCAACAAAAGCACTGGGCTGCTGTTCATCTGACTCAGCACTAACACTAAAACAATGTTAAATATAAAGACAAGCCTTTACTTAAGGGTTCATTCAAGTTAAAGAAAGAAAGTAACAAGGTTGTCCTGCACCACTTAACTTTAGGAGCACCTTCATTTTCAAAGCCATCTTGCAGCAAAAGTGTAAAAATATAATGAGGTTTCTTTAAAAGTTCAGAAAAGTTTATTTTATTGACATGCAGAACCATTTCACCTTAGTATATCAGATTACATCAGTGCATTGAGAAGTAATTTTTTAAGTGAGTTTTCAAATATGAATTTAGAAACGTACATTCTTCCCCACACTGACAACAATGTCAAAAGTGAACTAAGAGGTAAGTCAGTTACCGTGTGCTCCCTGAGGATGGCCTCCTATTATACATGAACAACATTATAGTTTATTCAATCAAACACAGGAAAAGGTTTTGTACAGCAAATATCCTGAAGTCATGTATTTAAAGGTCCTCCTATATGTGATAATAAAAGAAAAAGGAGGGAAAGTGAAATTAAACAATTGCCTAGGAGCACGCAATTTGGTAAAGTGGGGAAGCTGGGATTAATCTCAGGATTTCTGGTTTCAGATTGTGCAGTTCAGCCACTAGATGTATATTCTTCACTTCCCCTACATCCACTTCAATGTGTGCCTCATCGATGCACCCCCGCCCCCTCCCCCGGATCAACACCCTCCTGTCATCAATGCGGCCCTCGGTCACATTACAGACTAATCTTTGCGGCCATTGGGAAAATGTGTGTGAGTACCCATGCTAAATGGAGTATTTTTCCAGACTCCTGCTTATTCTGCTTTGTAATCCTGTCCACTGGAGGCACCAGAATACAATTTAGTTTTTCGCCTACCTGGAGATAGTTTTACCCTATTTACTCCCTAGATTTTGTTAAAAAACGAGATAGAAGCTAGCATTCTGCACCTCACGTTTACATATCATGCCATTCCCCCCTACCAAACACCTCTGCTCTTCTCCATCTGAGAGTTGTAGCCCACACCAGGTACCTTGCAGTACAGGTGTGAGGAGGGAAGCTTGTTAACCAAGGGTGAGTGAGGGTTCTCGTCCTAAGAAAGGCATTCTTCTTTATAACTTTTTACATCGAAAGAGCTCTCCTGGTCTTTCTACATATATCAGATGGACTTCTGTGTGAGTTTTGTTTACAACTCTGCCTGTACCTGAAAACTGGGAAGATGGTGATTGTAGCACAGCAAAGATTTTGTTGGTGACATTTTTAAGAAGTACACTTTAATGCACATCACTTTGTTCCCAATTTTCGAGGGGAAAAAAACACAACAGTTCGTTATTTTGTGGCTATTTTCTTGGTTACCTCCATAGGAATCCACGAACTCTGGGGTACCGTTAGAACCCCCAACTTTTGGGGAATAAAGAAGGCACACTTGACTGGGAGACGTTTTGTGCACAAGACATTATGAAGGCTCAAGCACAAAATGCCCCATACATAAAAAACGGACGCAGCATTTTGGTTAAAAAAGCCTCCGCAGCTAAGGAGATATGGTTGGTCCTTATGGATGTGTGCGCACGGATGTATGTGCGTGTGTTGTAATTGGAAAAGAGGTGGAAGGTATAAACTCAGACAGGCAGCCTCCCGTCACAATCAGGTATTAATTAGAGGCAGCAAGCCACAGGTACCTCACCACACGTGGAGATAATAAACGTGGTCACCACTTTCCAAGATTGAAACACACTGCAGGTGGTATTTTAAAATTATCCAGAATAAGACGATAAGCCTTCTCTTCTATCAAAATGTTTTGCATTACACATTCCTAAGTCCTCTATCTCTGCAGCTATCAAACAGTCACTTTAATTTTGAGCGTAATTAATTTATAAGTAACATTTTTAATAATTAGTTCCCCCTGATGTCCCTGCTGGCTTCAACATTGTACTAATGTATTTTTCCTTTGTTCATCAGTCCATGAACTAACAAAACATTACCAAAAGGTTGATATTTCATCCAACATATTTTCTTAGCATGACAAATCCCCAGATCAGACTTAAAAATAAAGGATCAGATTAACTATTCTTTGATGTAACGCAATGCATCACGGGAACTTGCTGCACTGCATTGTATGAAAGGGAAAGAGCAGAAATGCCACACATCTCCTAAAATATATGATATATATGCGTTCTCTTTGCAATAATTTACTTCATGTAGCCTAGCGTCAATGCCTGCGTTAAGGGCAGGATTGTTATCCTGCACAAAACAGTTCTTAGTGGGAATGTGAGAAAATAAAGATATTTTTCCTTGTTATGCCTCTCTTGGGAATGCACACCATTTTGGGGCAAACCTAGCTTTACTGACTCTTGTAAATCGTGATTGCTTTAAAATTCGTGGGAGGAAGCATGGGAACGCCCATTCTCCACCCATGAAATGCCTACTTCAGGTAGGGTACCAAGGCGCTGTGCTGCGTTACTCTGCAGATGAAAACTCATTTACATGGCTTTGTGGAAGCCACTCTAGTACTTTTGTTGATTTGCATCAACTTGCGTCATGCAAGAATAACACAAGTGCATAGTGAATCTGGGCCCCATGCGCAGCTCGTCACAGCCCAAGGTGGCACAAGCAAAAATGGTCGCCTCGTCTGTGGGCGTCACTGTTTCAAAACAACCAACCAACCAAACACAATGCTTGTAACGATACTTACAAAATGCAAGATGACAAATACAGCTGCAGAATATCCAGCATTGAAAAATTGCTTTACATGGCTTGCCTGAAATAGTTCAAGATAAAAAATGAAATGAAAACAAACAGGGCAATGCTTTTACTTTTAGCAACATGGCTGGCTTAAATTCTAAACCAATTGAAAAGGGTTATTTGTAATCCTTTGTAGGTTGTTCGATCAGCCTAGGTTGCAATGTTTGTAATTGCATTTATGTAGTGGTTGCTACCGCTGATGAGGCGCTAAAGCACTTTTGTTGGGCGGGTAATGGTACTTCCTGCATTTTGAATGAACCATTAGTGAAAGCTTACGGGGTTAAATATGGACTTTGATTTTTTTTATTTTAAGCATACTGCTATGTTAATCCAAAATTGTGGACCATGTTGAAAATAATGAGTTGCTTGAAAATAAATATGTTTTGTAGACACCAGTGTGTATAATGTGAGGACACATAATGCAGGCTTACAGAGCCACTACCAAAGCACAAACTACCTGAAGTTGCACATCATTGGAGTCTATACAATAACTTGAATATTTTACCCAGTGCAAGGAAATGCCACACTATTTGTGTGCTGTATAACTTCCAAATGACTGCAACAATGACAAAACATGTACCTTCATGAGTTCAAGTCATACATGGGTTCGTGAGTTTGCAGGCTAAATTTTATATACCACGGTTAACGACGAAGAGATAGATAATGAAAGTCACTGTAGACTACCGACGATATACGAGTTGGCTATAGGGAAAAAAGCTGTTGGGTTGCTGCTGCAGCAACTAGAGCAAAGCTTTTATAAGAAAGTTCGGTTTAAGGTGGTATATAACGCCTGGAAAATTTGGAGCAAAGTGCGTAAAGTTATGGCAATCCTGAAGTTTTGCCGATATACACCTTTGTGCTGATCCACTCTTTTTCCGCTCCTTTTTTATTACATCATGGGAAGACAATGGTAACAGCAAGGCTTGACAACAATAGGATACCTTTATCCTCTAGATCAGATCTGCCCTTTTACTCAACTGCCGCAAGGGTTTGGAATTCCTGATAATCAATATTGTAAATACGTGCAAATCAGGGGATTTCTCACCACCTTCAAGTCAGCTATTTCTCTAGGCAAAATATCTGTAGTAGAGGCAATTGTTCGGAGTAGAAGTAGAATAAAGAACATTTATAGTGTATTGCTAGACAGCTTGCCTGATGATCTAGAAAAAACGCAGGCAAATTTGGCAAGGAAGCTAGGTAATCCCGATGCTGACTTATCCATGGCAATGTCATTAACTGCAAAGATTCTCTTATCAACAAGTTTGAAGGCGCAGCATTATAAAACTTTATTTAATTTGTATTTTACCCCTACCAAGCTGTTTGATTGGGGCAAGAGAAAAGATGATAAGTGTCCAAGGTGTGGGGAAGGGCCGGCCACAATAGTACACAAGTTTTACGACTGCACCAGACTACTTCCTCTGAAGAATGGGTTGGTGTGTTTTTGGGAAGGTTTGTTTGGGCGCAGGATTAACTTGAGCCCCACACTGATGATTTTGAGCTATGATAGCTATAGTGGCCTGGACACTGCCCAGATGTATTGAGTATTTGTCTGGGTAGCTGTTTTTAGGATAATAATTGCCGTCAGATGGTAGGACCCAGAGCCCCCCACGTTTCAGATATAGTTAGCTCGGCTGCTGGGGGTATACAATCAAGAGGCTGCTCTATATGCATGTAGGGGCAGGCAGGCCAGGATGCTGATGGAAAAATGTGGTCGCCGATTACGAAGTGGAAAAACTATACTGACTGCTCCACTAAGCTGATCGCCTGCTCTCTATAGCTATTTAGTATTAATGTATTAAATAAGACTTCAGTCCATCATAAGGCAGTCAAGAGGGGTGGCTCAACCAACCCAGCTTCCTTTTAGAAATCTATGTATATGTATTATTGTAAATAATTATGAAATGTTTTTTTATATATATACTGTGTTCTTACTACAAGTTTATTGTATTTATATTTATGTACGATTGTCTCTGAACTACCTGTAACTTCGACCTCTCTGGATAATCAACAAAACACAATTTTAAAAAGAGTTTGCTGACCAAATTTATGCATTAAACACAATGGATTCGCAAATGCAATTAAGCAATTATATGTGTATGCTCAATATATACATTTAAAAGTCTTAATTTGCCAGCACAAAGCAATTTATATTATTCACAAAACACTGATTTTACACTCATCGAAAGATTTATTCACATGTAAATCTCTTAGCAAAGGCAGATATAGGGCTTTTCATGAGTACTTCCAAGTTCAGGGTGAAAATGGAAATGCAACACCTCAAAAAATATTTGTGGTGTTGGGAAAGGGTATTTCCCCAGTGGGAAATTATTATCCGTGTGGAATGAAAGAAACACTTGTTAAGGTAGGTATTGTGCATCAATAATTCTGCTAATTCTTCATTTGGTCATGATGGGTTGGTTTCCACTTTTCTTACAACTGCAAGTGGCAATGGAGTGACTAACTTCATGGTTACCTCCTGCACTGAGGTCCCTTCTACTCTTTCAGAATTGTTTTGGCCAGTTGTATGTATCTCTATAGATACCTCCTGCATTGAGGTCCCCCACTTTTTGAGAAATCTCTTAGCCAGTTGTATCTCCACGGTTACCTCCTGCTCAGGGGTCCTCTTCACTGTTTAAGAAATTTCCTATCCAGTTGTGAGTATATGGCTAGTTGTCTCGTGTGCTGAAGGCCTGACCCTGTTTTAGAAATCTCTTAGCCAGGTGAGCCTCTTGGTTTGGAGGTAAAAAAGGTAGAAATGTTAAAGTAGGGGCATTTTCAGTGGCAACATCATATGGGTCCAACTGTCCCATCTCATAGAGATGCTAAGCATAGGTCATATGTTAGGTACTGGGGACCTTTGTGAAGGGTGTCAGTGGGGAGGTTTTATCAGAAGGAATGCCAAGATATCCATGGAAATGTAGCTTGCAAGAATTGCTTTTTCTTTAGAACCAGAATTTTTTTTTTTTTACATTGGAGTAGTGAAAGGGCGTCCTCCTTCAGCTTCGCCAATCTATCGCTTCATTGAAATGTTTATGCAGGCTTCATCTGAAGCTCATGAGAGCTCCCTTCATTGGTGCAATATAGGTCCACTAGATGGTGGTGGCCTCTTGGGCTGAGTAGAAGATCCTTCTAATCACTGACATTTACAGATCAGCTTCAGAGGCATCTCAGTATATCTAGATCATGAACTTTAGGTGCCGACAAGGCACAATTCAGTTGTTTATTTGCTTCTGGAGTCTCGAGTTATGATGTACCCGGAATATACATGTTCACATCATGGTATACGGTTATGTTGTGTTGCAGCACTGAAACAAATTCTACGTTTTTTAGTGTACGTTTCTTTGTGGGTAAATGCTTGTGATTCTTCTTAATTTGCCTAATGAAACTAAGGATTGAACTAAAAAGAGGCATGTGAGTCAACTAATGGATAATGTACCAATAATATTTCCTACTCTAATTCCTACTCTTACTCCTCTCAGCATTGATGTTAATTATTTACTGAATGTGCAATATCCATCTACATTTTTGAAGATCAGGGATTCATCTTCCCAATGACCTCTTAGTGAAAAAAAGGAAACCGTGCCCATCACCCTGCATAACCAACCCCTTAATATATTTTGCTTTACTCCCTTCTAAAATTATATTGCCTTCATTTGCAAAAGAGAAAGTAAGTTGATCGGAATCTTACTTTTTCCTTTCACGTCAAACCACGTTATCCTCTCCAGCTTTACTCTGAACATCCTAAAACACTTCAATATAGAAGTGACAGGTAGGCCTGACTAGATAGCTCCCTTTTCAATCCATTCACCTTCTTAGTCTCCACCCTGCCTAACTACCCTCCACTCTGGATATGGTGTTAAACCTGCCCAGTGTGCGCTAGGCCAATCACCAGTGTAGATTGCCCTCCTTAGGAGTAAAAACAACTATTCAAACCTTTCCTTCAGCCATCCCATCACAAGTTTAACTTGTACTTACCAACTACTGAGAAGCATCTACCTGCTGCAGATATTAACTAATTGTATGAAACTTACTTACGCACTTGTGCTATCAAGATTGGATTACTGTAATATAGTTTTTGCCTGAGCTTCATTAGAAAATAAACCTAAACTCCAAAAACTAAAACTTTGGACAGTTAGATTCTGTTTCAATCTTCAGAAATCCTCTTCCAGCACCCAGACTCTCAAAAAGCTGCGGCAGCGTCCAGTTACATTTATTTATTTATTTTGGAATTTTGTAAAGCGCTTAGCTACGCTCATCGGCGTGTCCCTGCGCTGAGATTGCTTGAGTGCAAGAGAGGAGGAACTAGGGCAGAGCTAGACGAAACAGATGTGTTTTGAGGGCTCTGCGAAATTTGGCCTCAGAAGGTTCAAGGCGTAGATCAATAGGCAATAGGTTCCAATTCTTGGCTGCAAGAAATCGGAACGATCTGCTCCCCATGCGGGATCTGCGGATTTTGGGGGCTGTGACCAAGCCAGTGTCAGAAGATCTAAGCATCCGCTCTGGTCTGTAGGGGGTAATAAGACCATTAAGAGGGGCGGGTGCTCTGCCTCCCAGAATACGCTGGCATACGCAGAGGGCCTTGTATTTGTTCCTTTCACAGATTGGCAGCCAGTGAAGGGTCTTTAAGGCCGCTTTGGAGGAAGTTCGCCTCGGGAGCCTTAGCACCAACCGGGCTGTTGCGTTCTGCAATATCTGGAGATGGTTAAGACTACTGACCGTACTGCCCAGGTAAAGGAGATTAGCATAATCGAATTTTGATGTTACCAGGGCATGCACAAGGGTCTGTCTGCCTCCAACAGGGAGCATGTCAAGGACCTTACGCAAGGTTTTGAGTATTCCAAAACACATTCCCACTACCCGATTGATCTGGGGCGTAAACGATAGTTCGGAGTCAAATAGTACCCCTAGTTTTTAGCCTATTGAACAGGCATAGGTGTAGGGCCCAGGCAGTCTGGCCACCATGCTGAGGACCACACAGATGGACCCCTCCCCACCACGAGCACCTCAGTCTTGGAGCCATTCAACTTCTGGCAGTTGTTAGACATCCAGGAGGCTAGCTCCTGCATGCAGGCACTGAAGTTGGCGGCCGCAGTGTCGGGCGCCCGTGATAGGGAGATGGCCAGCTGCGTGTCGTCCGCATAAGATACAAGTTGGATACCATGTCTCTCCACAATGGTGGCTACAGGAGATGCATACAGGTTGAACAGGGTGGGGCTTAGGGCAGAGCCCTGGGGAACCCCTTGATCAAGATAGAACAGACTGGAATAGTGTTCACCCTGTCTAACCTGGAAGCCTCTTTCCGTCAGAAAGGATTGTAGCCATCTAAGTGCCCTCCCATTGATTTTGAAGTTACACAGAAATTAAAGTTCAAATTCTCTGCAAAGTTTACAATGCTTGGGGTGGATCGGATGCAAAACATATTTAGTCACTGCTCCTGAGCTATACTCCAACCATACACTGAGATCCATTAATGCACACTGATCATCCAGGCCACATTTAACTGCACATTCAACAGCGGGAGACCTATCAGCATCATAGGAGGCCACCTCTGGATCTCATTGTGCCCAATCGTTAGCACTCAAACTAGTCTATCTTCATTCACGGAACATCCTAGACAAAACTCTTCAAAGAAGCTTCCCCAGCCACCCAGCCATGACAAAGGATTGCCTCTCCCTTTTTGGAGGGACAGGCCTTTCTTTTAACTTGCCCCCTCTATTTATCTACCCCCACTATCTCTAATCACTACTCCAGACAGAACTTCAGATTGCCAACAACTGCTGTTTACACTGTTGTCAGGTCTACAGAGTGGCAATTTGATAAAAGCTAGCACTTTGCAAAACACATGCATTAATAATTACTATGAAAGTTGTTGCATTAAGAGTAAGGCTACCTATGGTCCATCGTAAATTTACACACAAAGCGGCTTGCAAAACAAATACATTAATAAATATTATGAGAGTTGTGGTGTCAAGAGTATGGCTACCTAAAGACCATCATAAATTCACACACACAGTCCTAATAACAAATCAGCACCATGGAGGCAATATAGAGTATGAAACTCAAGGTGGCGCGTTTCACAAACCCACAAGGACAGTTTGAAGAACTGTTTGATGCAATGCGGGTTTTGTCCTGACAGTCTTCCAGGATAGTATATTTTCGTGAGTTGGGTAAGCTGTATAACCGTTTGATTTTAGGTTACACACTCCATGAGTGTCATGTCTGCTAGGGCGTTAGGGTTCGGATCTCCTGCGCCCAAATCAGGCCATTCCCTGGTATTGCTGAATTCATGTGCAAGGCTTTCTTGGGATTCGGTATTACCACTTTATTTTGTAGTCAATTAGATGAATCATTGTCAGTATTCCCGATGGGCAGCAAAGCAACCATGTAATTAGAAAATCACCCATGGGATGCTGGGCTGAGGAATCTGTTGCTAAAAATGTAAGCTAAGGCACAGTAATTCTCGGTTTTCTTTTTATAGAAAATAAACCTTTCTTGGAATTGAAACAAATAAACAGTCAGCTATAATATGCTATTCAAAATTATAATTGAAAAATCATTGGCTATAGGCGCGAAATATGCATTCCACTGTGTTGAGTAGCAGTTGGTGACCACAAGAAATATCCGTAGATAGAGACAGCTTCAAGGAATGAATAAGCATCCCTCCAAATTAGAATAGTCAGCACCTACCCCTCTACATTTCCCTCCAGCACTCCACATCATCCCCACTTTAGGGGGAGTTCAGGCAACAATCATGGGCACATCTTCTGCCAGCAACCAGCCAGGCATTTCTTGACATCATAAATCAAATACTGGACATCTGTCTTGTTTCCAATGAATTACAACACATGTCTTTTTCCGAATCAAGCCCAACAGTAACTCACAATATTGCTTGTGTGTTTTTTGTTCAGCCAGATGGTGTACACCCAACTCCCACTGGTTAACATCCAGGGCAGCCACATTAGCCAACGCTAGCTGCATGATGTTCCAAAACGCACGCACAGCTCTTCATGACCATGCTATCTAAAGCCGATAGGCTCTATCTGGCCGACATCTTGGACAATTCCTGAAGAGATGGGCAAATACTTTTTTGTAGGACAGTAGGTGTCAAGTATGCAATGTGTAGATATTTGGAATTGATGAGGTGAAAGTGGGCATTGCTTGACACACACTCCAGTGTCCTGTTCCACTCAGAATCTGTAAGCTGTCCCTTTTAATGCTGACTGGTATTTCTGTCCCAGGCAGTCACTTCAAAACTCCTTGTACAACATGGACAGTGGACTGCCACTCTGAGTCAGCAAGAAAGTCCATTAGTGAAAGGATATAGATACTGCAGCTGACTAAACGTTCAGCACCTCAATCGTAATGCCCACATAGTAAATAGTCCTGTGCAATCAACCTCCGAGACCTGCCACACTTAGGTCTCACTGAAGTCCAGAAACATAAATTGAAGTAAAAATGGAGGTAGCAGGGATGAAGTCACACTCTATTCAATATAGTCTTTTCAATATTCTTTATTCTTCTTTTAGATAGTGGATGACAGGATGACAGGACAACAGCCAACGCGTTTAGGGCCATATGTATCAAAATCCTCTTTTGCGATTCTCAAATAGCGATTTTTTGCGAATCGCTATTTGAGAATCGCAAAATGCTATGTATGTAAGATTTGCAATACATTTTGCGAATCCTACATATTCCTTAATTGCGAATCTCAAATTGTGATTCGCAATAAGGAATACCTTCCAATGACCCATAGGAATGAATGGGAAGACATTCTCAATTTGCGATTAGCAATTAGAGAATCGCAAATTGAGAATGCAATTTCAAGGGTGCAAGGGTGTCAAAAGGACACCCTGTTGCACCCCTGAAATAAGCATGGGTGCACATGTGGCGCACATGCATGCACTAAGGCATGTATGTGCTTCACATTATACTTTGAAAAATGCAAAAAAGTGAATTTTTCAAAGAAATCGCAAAAGACCACCTACTTGAAGTTGGTGGTAATTTGCGATTCCTTATGGCCAAATTGCACTTTTTTGGTGCTTCTTACATTGCATTTAGGGAATTGCAAAATTTGGGATTCCTTATATGCGATCGCAAAATAAGGAATCTTAAATTTTGCGATTCCTTATTTTGCACGCAGATTTGCCTTCATACATACCATTTAGCAAAATTGCGATCGCGAACGCCGAAATTCTGCGAAAATAGATTCCGGCCAGAGTGATCTAAGTGTTATCGGCTAAACAATAGCTATTGCCGCTTACTTGCCAGGCATACTCGCCGTCGCCAAACAGAAGGCTTGTTGAACCATTTTGGCTGAAGTCTACCCTTACTTCATCCGCCTTGTGGGATCGTCAATCATTATCACCATACATTTGAATTCCTCCATATTTCACTCTCTGATTACTGGGGTTGGATCCCACACACTGTTACTGCTTATTAGCATTCCTGCACATTTGGATCCTGCTATATACCGCATTTTGATCATTTGGGCCGGATTCTAAAAATATTTAAACTTCACTGTGGGACCTACTACTTTTTTCAATACAGTAGGATTATTTGGCTAATAACACTTCGATCACTGTGGCTGGAATCTATTTTACTCTGCCCGCAGTGTGGGACTGATTATTCCCTCGACTTATACAGTGAGACCTTTTTCTTACAACATTTATGCCCTGATGAAGTTCCTTCAAAAGGAACGAAACGCGTTGGCTGTTGTCCTGTCATCCACTATCTAAAAGAAGAATGAAGAATATTGAAAATTGGGTATGCCAAGGATGCGTGCTGGCTCCAACCCTGTTTTCACTTTTTATAAATGGTGTGGTTAGTTATTTTTCTGATTACCCAACCGATGCTCCCTCTGTTGCAGGAAACAAAGTACCAATACTCATGTTCGCAGACGATACTTTAATCTTGTCCAAAAAGCAAACCGGGCTGTAGAAAGCCCTGTTGCGTTTTGAGACATTCTGCAATGAACATGAGCTCTTGGTAAATGTGGAAAAGACCACATTTATGGTGTTACATAACCATAAAGCCATCAAGTCAAGGGTGGTTATGAACAAAGAGTCTTTAGAGCATACTGATTTGTTTACCTATCTTGGAGTAAATCAATCGTAAGTTAGATTGGAAGCCCCAAATAGAAACAATGGCGCTCAAACACTCACAGATAGCAGGGGTGATTTTGAAAGAAGGCTCTCCCAGACAAAGCCTGTTGGCCCTGCACTTAAGATTTATCATGTTAAGGTTATGGCGTTCATTCAGAACTTTGGGGGTTCGAAAATCTGTCCTCACTAGCCCAGGAAAGCTTTTTACGAAGTTTGGTTGGTCTCCCCCAGAGTACTCCTCTTACTCCTTTATATTTTGACATGGGGAGCCATTCGCTGACAGAGGTTGCTAGGTTCAAACCATTGGCCTACTGGAGAAGGCTTTGGTCCACTCCGGAGCTAGCCCATTATGCCTCAGCTCTTATGGACATCAGAGGACTCGATACTTCCCATAAGATCAGCTGGTTACAACAGGTCAAAAGATCCCTGGTGGACATGGGCATGAGGCATCTCTGGGAAGATCCAGGTCACAATAGCTTTCCCTCTAAAAAAGCATTTAAAGATGCATACTGGTCTATGATCAGAACTGGTATTTTAAGCCAATCAAGATCTCCTTCATTAACCAGTACTTTCCTGGTCCACAAGCAGGAACCATTATATGACGAATTCTGGGATTTTATAATGAGGCCAATTGATAGAAAACGTTATTTTCAGTTCCGATAGGAACACTGCCAACCAAAGTTTTCACCAAGATCTGGCACCCATCCCAAGATAGTAAATGCCAATTTTGTCAGAGTAAGGATGAAACAATTACCCACATACTTTTTGCTTGTCCAGCTTACTGTTCGCCACGGAGAAAATGGATTAAACCATTGTGTCAGAACCTTGGTACTAGGTTCGAGTGGCACCGCGCTATGATTACTTAAGACTAGCACCCAAGAGGCTATTGTGATAGCTATAGCGAAGTTCCTGAGGTGGGCGTGGAGAATACGTCAAAAGGCCGAAAACTAGCAGACTGTGACAGTGTATACTAATGCTCTGTCTTCTTCTTAGTTTTATAGTATTGTTATATACTGTTTTATATAAATGTAAAACATTTTAACATCTGTATATCTGTATTGGGGCCAGTTGGTGTTGATTATTATATGAATTGTCTTTTTAGCCTATATTCCTTTCTAAATCTTTTTCAATTGTTCTTTTACCATAAATAATTATATTAACTGTATAGTCTTTGATGAGAAATGGATTTTATATATGTACCATGTGATGATGTAAATATTCTTGTCTTTTATGATCAAATTGGTCGAAATAAAGACTAACAAATGAAATGAAAAGACTATATTCATACCTGGTGCTACCTCCATTTTTTCTTCAAACTACCATTAGTGTGTTACATTCTTGTGGTCTTCTTATGTGTCTATCCTAGGTGGCTTGCATCACCCTAGATAATCTAGGTACAGATCTACAAAGATTTTGGAGGGGGTGAGCTTCACCTTTTTGTCACAGTCCCAACGCAAATTCTACTTGGAGATTGTTAGATCTGGAGGTCTCTGGTTGGCTGAGGTAGGTACCTGAGGCCAAATAGGGACCCTTGCTTCCACGTCAGGGAGAGGAAGGACACCTTCTCAGATAGCCCCTGCTCACCCCCTCGGTAGCTTGGCATGAGAAGCCAGGCTTATCTTCAAGGCAAGTGTGTAAAGTATTTGCAACAATGCTCTCAGTAACCTAATGATGACACCACAAATGGACTCCACACGAGTTTCATAGAAAAACAAGTATATGTTTATATAAAAAGATATAGGATGAGACCACACAATATAAATCCAACGTATGCGTATTTGTAATATTCCTCCTGGCTGGTTATTAGGCCAGCCAGCCCTTGTAGGTTCTGGCAGTATTAATGAGCAAATCTAGATGATTCAATGCATTCCTAATGCAATGCTATGCAGTTCGAAATTCAAGAAACAGGCACTTCGCAAAGGAAAAATAATGCTGTTCATTATGCAACAATTAAGCAGTTCAGAATGCCAAAATAATGCAATGTGTAACACAACAGGCAGTTTTTATGCAAACTAATGCAATGCGTAATGCAACAAACGGGTAGTTCGGTATGCAAAAATAGTGCAATGCTTAATGCAACATTCAGGCAGTTCGTAATGCAGAAATAATGCAATGCGTAATGCAACAATCGGGTAGTTCATTATGCAGAAATAATGCAATGCATAATACACTCCGGCACTGATCAAGGTGCTTTAGATGGTCTCTCTGCCACTCGTACTGACTCATGATCAGCTGCCGCTAACATATGCCCCCAACACGGGTTTGGTGTAAACCAAAGTGCAGCTCCGCACTCCGGCCCTGGTACTGCCACTCCTCTGCAAGTACGGGCTGCGATATGAGCTTAAGCAGAGGCTCGTGCTGCAAGAATGGGAGAGGCCGAGAGCGTCTCTCTCCGAGCCCACACCTTGCCCCAGGCGACGACCAATGTTACTTGGGGGTTGTGAACTCACTCCACTCTCCTTTTCTTGCGACTTGGGCCTCCGATGCGACTTTGAGGATTCTGGGCAGTGGAACTCGGGCCCTCCCCCGACGGTGTTGGTTCGAGGTCCCGCTCTGGCAACGGCGGGCTCGGGCTGGCGGCATAGCTCCTCTGGGGATGCCGGTCCGGGCTGGTGGCGATAACAAAGATCTCAGTCTGCAACAGGGCACACGCACACAGCTTCGCTGAAACTCACTTGAGCTTTGGGTGTGCACGATCACCGGGCAATCCTCTCGAAGGTCTCAGGCTGCAAGAAGCACACACACACACAGCATCGCTGAGACTCACTTGAGGTCCGGGTGCACATGATCATAGGGCAATCCTCATGAAGGTCTCAGGCTGCACAAAGCACATGCACACAGCGTCGCTGAGACTCACTTGGATTCCAGGTGTGCACATTAACAGGGCAATCCTCACGAAGGTCTCAGTCTGCAAGAAGCACACGCAGACAGCGTCACTGAGACTCGCTTGGAACCCGGGTGCACACGATCACAGGAGAATCCTCACGAAGGTCTCAGGCTGTAAGAAGCACATGCACACAGCATCGCTGAGACTCACTTATAATACGGGTGCACACGATCACAGGACAATCCTCACGAAGGGCTCAGGCTGCAAAAAGCAAACACGCACAGCGCTCCTGAGACTCGCTTGGACTTCAGGTGCCCACAATCACAGGGCAATTCTTACGAGGGTCTCAGGCTGCAAAAAGCACACACACACAGTGTCACTGAGACACGCCTGGAAACATTTATGTTCCTGAGTTTCCACAATAGGGAGCCAGCTCTCCTCGTGCCCTTGGGGACAAGTTACTTCAGGACACAGCACACAGCAAAGTCCTTTCAAGCAGGGGTACACAGCACACAGCAAAGTCCCTTAGCCTCTCCTTGGTTAAATCAGCAAACTGCAGGCCAGCCCCAGAACACACAGCAAGGGTCAGTCCTTTCCTTCAGCCTCTTCAGCTGGTTCTTCCTTGGCAGAGGTTCCTCTTGACCGCAAAGTAGTTTCAATCCTCTTCAGTCTTGAGCAATCCAACGTTCAGGTGTTTCAGCTCTCACAGTTAGACCCCTTAAAGTCTTTGAAGTCTTTGTGTTTAGGGGGACACTGACCCCTGCTCAAACCAGTTCTGGGTGTCTCCCCGCCAATGACACCTTCTTCCTTTGATAGTGGGGGCCTGGATCCCTAATCACTCAGCAGGCGATGGAGCCATTGTTTTATGGTGGCAGCCCAGGCCTCTTCACTCTAGGGACTACTCCTCCCCCCTCCATTCCAGATACAGGTCAGCCTGCTGCTGTCTCACCTCCTCCCCTGGGTTAAAACATTCCCCAGATCCTATCACGGTCAGATCCAGACAGTCAATCCACAACCAGGCAGAGACACACAGAAATGCTAGAGCACAAACACCCAGCCACTTCTAAATGAGTGGTTTCTAAATACACAAGGCAAAAACCACCTTCACAAAAAGATGTGTTATTGAATTGCGAGTTCAGGCACACTAAACTTCACCCTCCATCTTAAGCCTTTGGGAAGATAGGCTGGAAACATATTACACAGCCTCTCCGTTCTATCCTATGGGCAAGATGGCCTTTCAACAGTGAAAAACGAAATGGAGAGTATTTCACTGTCAGGACATGGTATGCACCTTAGTACATGTCCTACCTTTCACATGCACTGCACCCTGCCCAGGGGGGTACCTTGGGCCGACCATAGTGTCTGATGTGCATATAAAGGGAAGGGTAAGGTCTGGCAAGTGGGGCACTTGCCAGGACAACATGGCAGTTTAACAAACGGTGCGCAGTCACTGCAGTGGCAGGCCTGAGTTCTCTCTTTTAAGGCTACTTGTGTGGGTGGCACAATGAGAGGTGCAAGCACACTAGTCGCATTTGCATTACAAGCCCTGGCACACATAGTGCACTTTACTAAGGACTTTACTAGTAAGGCAAACATACCAATCATGGATAATCAATTACAATTGCACTTTACACAGGGAGCACTTGCACTTTGACACTGATCAACAGTGTCAAAGTGGTCAAAGCATCTAAGTTGGCAACACCATGTCAAAAAGGCATAGGTGAAAAGCAAAATGTTAAGGGAACTTTAGCCAAAAAGGGCCAAATCGAACAGGGACTTACAAAGCCACCCAAATTCTGATTTGTGTGGCTTCGAAAAAAATATATAATGCATTACCTTGCATCTGGTAGGTGTTACATGGGTAGTGCATGGGTGTTCGCGTAAATCCACCTAAGTATTTTGAGGCAAGTCCTTATTTACAAAGGCTTGTAAATATGGGTTTGTGTCGGAGGCTAGTATAAGTTGGAGAAATATCCTCATTTCTCCTCATTTCTTCCTCTTTACATGTGGGCTGCATTCCCCACCACACATACATAGAAGAAATAACCACAATGGATAATTTTTGTGTTGAAAAGTATTCCTTCCTGCACAACAACTATCTTGAGACAAACACAGACACCCTTGCAGCATGATGCAAGGGTGCCTGAGCTGGTGATAGGCAGCCGCAAGCGAACAAAAAAATTATTTAAATATATTTAAACTATTTATAATTAAAAGTTTGGTTTTAATGTTATGAAATTATGAATGAACTACAGTTAATGGTTTAGGTTAATTTAAAATAATTTTATACTAAATATAAACCAAGTTCAAAGGTAGAGTTTTAATTATACATTACATATTGTTAACGATGAGGGTTAAGTTAAAAGATTAATTGTAAAATATATATAATGATAATGTTAAGTTGTGGATAACAAATGAAAAAAGACATTTGCATTAAAAAAAATAAAAGGGTTACAATTAGAGTTAAGAAAAATAATTAGGACTAAGAAACATTAAGAAATGTAATGCAGATGATATGGTGGCTGCAGTGTGGTAGTGCGATTAGGTGTAGGTTGATGTAGAGACATACAACTGCCTGTAAATAGCTTTACTCAGTATAATTATTTTGGTTCCACTCCCATTCTTTATGTCCTCCTCAGGAGGGGATCTTTCGACCCGCTCCGCACGCTCATGTTTGTTGAATCAATCCATCTCATTGGAAGTGAAGATAGGGGATTCAGAAAGTCAAGTGAGAACACAGACGCCCTGTGTATGTCCTTTCGTTTTGGACCTATCTCGAAAGGATCAGGGTACTGAACATGGACTGGCCCATTAGATATAATTGGTTGGGTGCATGCCCATCCAGACCCCAAAATATTTGTGGAGCTAAATCTCTCCTATGTAAGGTCAGTCCTGCTATCTGCTATAACTTCTTTTCTGAATTCAGTGTCTCGGGTTATGTGTCATTCATTACCGGCATGTCTCTTAATCCTTTAATCAGTCCAGGGACCACCTGCTGTTGGATATGCAAATTTGGAGTTCCCATGGTTGCTTTGTTATTATCGACAGAGTCAGTGATGATGGAAGACCCACCCAGTCCATATCATAGCATAGCACTTGATGGGCTTTATGATCATCGGGGCAGGAAACAGCGTCCAATTCAGCCACACATTGCAGCCGCCATGGACCGACCACCACTGTGTACACTTTGCCATCAACAAACCTAAGGCACCCAAACCAGCCCCACGCCCATCACAAAGGAACTGGAGCAAGGTTACCGACAAGCAACTTAACTCCACCCTCACCCGAGACAACCACACCTGGGCACCCGCCGCAAACAACGCAGCCATAAAACTCCACACCTGGATCTCCAACTGTGTAGACGAGCTCGCCCGCTACGCAACCCCGACAGAAAATGCCCCAGGAAAGCTGCCTAGTTCACCACCGCTCTCCAAGAAGCCAGACACACCTGCAGGTACCTGGAGAAGTACTGGAGAAACACAAAGACAACTAAAAGCAACACCCCCTACAGGGACGCCATGACAGACTACCACCACCAGATCAGAGCCACCAAGAGGAACTTCATCCACAACAAAATTCTGGCCAACTCCAGCAACTCCAAGAAACTTTTCAGTGTCATTCAAGAATTCAGCAACCCACGCAGCGAAGCCACAGACATCACCCCATCCCAGGACGTCTGCGACAAGCTTGGAACCTATTTCCACCTTAAGATTAAAAACCTCTACGACAACTTCATCGACCATCCACCAGGTGCCGTAGATAGCCCCTTGCCCCCCAGAAACACCAGCCAGCCCACCATCTCCAACTGGATACCAATCACGGCTGAAGATACCTCCTCGACCATGAAAAGCATCCACTCGGGTGCCCCCATCGACCCCTGCCCCCTCACATCTACCACAGAGCTGCTGCCACCATCGCACCCTAACTACAACTCATCATCAAGACCACCTTCAAAACAGGCACCTTTCCAGTTGAGAGGAAGCGTGCAGAAGTCAATCTCCTGCTCAAGAAGCCCACAGCTGAGCCACCGACCTCAAGAACTATCAGCCCATCTCGCTCCTCCACTTCTCAGCCAAAGTTGCAGAGAAAACAATCAACAGGAAACTGACATGATTCATTGAAGAGAACGCCATCCTCGACCCATCCCAATCCAGATTCCGAAGCAACCACAGCACAGAAACCATCCTACTTGCCGCCACAGATGATATAAGCACCCTCCTGGACCAAGGCCACTCCACAGCCCTCATTCTACTCGACCTATCAGCGGCCTTCGACACCATCTCCCACCGCACACTAGTCGCCAGACTACACGATGCAGGCATACAAGGAACAGCCCTGGACTGGATCTGATCATTCCTCACTTGAAGAAGCCAAAGGATCAAACTCCCACCCTTCCTCCCGACCCCACGAAAATCACCTGCGGAGCCCCACACTCTTCAACATCTACATGCCCCCCCTTGCAGCCATCATCCGACAACATGGCCTCAACATTGTATCTAAGTATGGGCGAAATTTGCGTATTCGTTGTCCGCGAGTTCACGAATTTTCCCGCAAACTCGCTGATTTTTTTGCCATTTGCACAAATATGTCACCACGTGTTGCTGTAACTTTGCCAGCGCGCCAAAAGGCGCCGAGATCCCTTGAGTGAGCTGGCCATTATAGTGGGGACGGGCGGGAAGACGTTTCATACCGCTAGTGTGTGGTGGACGGGGCCAAACGGGTGGGTCTTCTATGCGAGTTCATATGCATCTTGTTTATAAAGGGTCAGAGACCGAGCAGAGCAGCAGATGAGGAGAAAGCAGCCTCCTGGTCACAGGAGCTACACGGCGATGGCGCTTGGGAAACTCATGGATGCAAAAATACGTTTGGCACAGGACCCCAGAATCCTTCAGATGTCCAAGATAGCTCTGCTGCACGTTTTGGTACAAAGCCATTCTGATCCTGCTCAGTGGGTTCAGGCTCATGCAGCTACTGCTGCTGGACAATGTCCCATCTCATACTAAATTGCCCCGTACAGGCATATGCTGGCGCTGGGCAGTAGGGTGCAGTGGCATGCGGGTGCTGCACGCCTGGTACATGCGCATACCGGTGCCAGGGGGGACACATGTTTATTGGTGCTGTGTAGCAAGTTATGAATTTACATTTTGACTGCACCAAACTGTGCTACCACCTACACGGATCAGGAGCATCCAGGCACCAGACTTCATGGTGCAAGAGCATAATAGTGCTGTGCGGTATGGGTATATATGTACTGGGCGCAGGGGGGCACTTAGCACAATGTGTGCTCACACCCAGAGGGCTCCCAGGCAATTGAGCATGAATGATTTCCACACTGAGAGGGCTCTGGGGCAGTTCAGCAGCACGGGGGCTCACACTCACTGGGCCCCGGGGCAGTTCAGTAGCACGGGGGCTCACAACCCCAGGGCAGCTCAGCAGCGCAGGGGCTCACACCCACAGGGCTCCCGGGCAGTTAAGCAGTGCCACCCTCTGGTTCATCACTGCCACCCTCTGGTTCACCACTGCCGCCCTCTGGTTCACCACTGCCACCCTCTGGTTCATCACTGCCACCCTCTGGTTCATCACAGCACCCTCTGGTTTACCACTGCCACCCTCTGGTTCACTACTGTCACCCTCTGGTTCATCACAGCACCCTCTGGTTCACCACTGCCACCCTCTGGTTCATCACTGCCACCCTCTGATTCATCACAGCACCCTCTGGTTCATCACAGTATCCTCTGGTTCCCCACTGCCACACTCTGGTTCACCACTGTCACCCACTGGTTCACCACTGCCACCCTCTGGTTCATCATTGCCACCCTCTGGTTCACCTCTGCCACCCTCTAGTTCACCACTGTCACCCTCTGGTTCACCACTGCCACCCTCTGGTTCATCACTGCAACCCTCTTGTTCATCACAGCACCCTCTGGTTCATCACAGCACCCTCTGGTTCACCACTGCCACCCTCTGCTTCACCACTGTCACCCACTGGTTCACCACTGCCACCCTCTGGGTTATCACTGCCACCCTCTGGTTCACCACTGCCACCTTCTGGTTCATCACTGCCACCCTCTGGTTCACCACTGCACCTTCTGGTTCATCACAGCACCCTCTGGTTCATCACTGCCACCCTCTGGTTCATCACAGCACCCTCTTGTTCACCACTGCCACCCTCTGGTCCATCACTGCCACCCTCTGGTTCACCACTGCTACCCTCTGGTTCATCACTGCCACCCTCTGGTTCACCACTGCCACCCTCTAGTTCACCACTGTCACCCTCTGGTTCACCACTGCCACCCTCTGGTTCATCACTGCAACCCTCTTGTTCATCACAGCACCCTCTGGTTCATCACAGCACCCTCTGGTTCACCACTGCCACCCTCTGCTTCACCACTGTCACCCACTGGTTCACCACTGCCACCCTCTGGGTTATCACTGCCACCCTCTGGTTCACCACTGCCACCCTCTGGTTCATCACTGCCACCCTCTGGTTCATCACAGCACCCTCTGGTTCATCGCAGCACCCTCTGGTTCACCACTGCCACCCTCCGGTTTACCACTGCCACCCTCTGGTTCACCACTTTCACCCTCTGGTTCACCACTGTCACCCTCTGGTTCATCACATGCCAGCCTCTGGTTCATCACTGCCACCCTCTGGTTCATCACAGCACCCTCTGGTTTACCACTGCCACCCTCTGGTTCACTACTGTCACCCTCTGGTTCATCACAGCACCCTCTGGTTCACCACTGCCACCCTCTGGTTCATCACTGCCACCCTCTGATTCATCACAGCACCCTCTGGTTCATCACAGTATCCTCTGGTTCCCCACTGCCACACTCTGGTTCACCACTGTCACCCACTGCCACCCTCTGGTTCATCATTGCCACCCTCTGGTTCACCTCTGCCACCCTCTAGTTCACCACTGTCACCCTCTGGTTCACCACTGCCACCCTCTGGTTCATCACTGCAACCCTCTTGTTCATCACAGCACCCTCTGGTTCATCACAGCACCCTCTGGTTCACCACTGCCACCCTCTGCTTCACCACTGTCACCCACTGGTTCACCACTGCCACCCTCTGGGTTATCACTGCCACCCTCTGGTTCACCACTGCCACCTTCTGGTTCATCACTGCCACCCTCTGGTTCACCACTGCACCTTCTGGTTCATCACAGCACCCTCTGGTTCATCACTGCCACCCTCTGGTTCATCACAGCACCCTCTGGTTCACCACTGCCACCCTCTGGTCCATCACTGCCACCCTCTGGTTCACCACTGCTACCCTCTGGTTCATCACTGCCACCCTCTGGTTCACCACTGCCACCCTCTGGTTCACCACTGCCACCCTCTGGTTCATCACTGCCACCCTCTGGTTCATCACAGCACCCTCTGGTTCATCGCAGCACCCTCTGGTTCACCACTGCCACCCTCCGGTTTACCACTGCCACCCTCTGGTTCACCACTTTCACCCTCTGGTTCACCACTGTCACCCTCTGGTTCATCACATGCCAGCCTCTGGTTCATCACAGCACCCTCTGGTTCATCCCAGCACCCCCTGGTTCACCACTGTCACCCTCTGGTTCACCACTGCCACCCTCTGGTTCATCACTGCCACCCTCTGGTTCACCACTGCCACCCTCTGGTTCATCACTGCCACCCTCTGGTTCACCACTGCCACCATCTGGTTCACCACTGTCACCCTCTGGTTCACCACTGCCACCCTCTGGTTCATCGCTGCCACCCTCTGGTTCATCACAGCACCCTCTGGTTCATCACAGCACCCTCTGGTTCACCACTGCCACCCTCTGGTTCACCACTGTCAACCACTGTTTCACCACTGTCACCCTCTGGTTCATCACAGCCACCCTCTGGTTCATCACTGTCACCCTCTGGTTCATCACAGCACCCTCTGGTTCACCACTGCCACCCTCTTGTTCACCACTGTCACCCACTGGTTCACCACTGCCACCCTCTGGTTCACCACTGCCACCCTTTGGTTCACCACTGCCACCCTTTGGTTCACCACTGCCACCCTCTGGTTCATCACTCCCACCCTCTGGTTCACCACTGCCATCCTCTGGTTCACCACTGTCTCCCTCTGGTTCACCACTGCCACCCTCAGGTTCATCGCTGCCACCCTCTGGTTCATCACAACACCCTCTGGTTCACCACTGCCACCCTCTGGTTCACCACTGTCACCCACTGGTTCACCACTGCTACCCTCTGGTTCATCACTGCCACCCTCTGGTTCACCACTGCACGTTCCGGTTCATCACAGCACCCTCTCGTTCATCACAGCATCCTCTGGTTCACCACTGTCACCCTCTGGTTCATCACTGCCACCCTCTGGTTCACCACTGCCACCCTCTGGTTCATCACTGCCACCCTCTGGTTCATCACAGAACCCTGTGGTTCACCACTGCCACCCTCTGGTTCACCACTGCCACCCTCTGGTTTACCACTGTCACCCTCTGGTTCACCACTGCCACCCTCTGGTTCAGCACTGCCACCCTCTGGTTCACCACTGCCAGCATCTGGTTCATCACTGTCACCCTCTGGTTCAGCAGTGCCACCCTCTGGTTCACCACTGCCACCCTCTGGTTCATCGCTGCCACCCTCTGGATCATCACAGCACCCTCTGGTTCACCACTGCCACCCTCTGGTTCACCACTGTCACCCACTGGTTCACCACTGCTACTCTCTGGTTCATCACTGCCACCCTCTGGTTCACCACTGCACTTTCTGGTTCATCACAGCACCCCCTGGTTCATCACAGCATCCTCTGGTTCACCACTGCCACCCTCTGGTTCATCACTGCCACCCTCTGGTTAACCACTGCCACCCTCTGGTTCACCACTGCCACCCTCTGGTTCACCACTGCCACCCTCTGGTTCATCACTGCCACCCTCTGGTTCATCACAGCACCCTCTGGTTCACCACTGCCACCCTCTGGTTCACCACTGCCACCCTCTGGTTTACCACTGTCACCCTCTGGTTCATCACTGCCACCCTCTGGTTCAGCACTGCTACCCTCTGGTTCACCACTGCCACTGTCTGGTTCATCACTGTCACCCTCTGGTTCAGCACTGCCACCCTCTGGTTCACCACTGCCACCCTCTGGTTCACCACTGTCACCCACTGGTTCACCACTGCTACCCTCTGGTTCATCACTGCCACCCTCTGGTTCACCACTGCACTTTCTGGTTCATCACAGCACCCTCTGGTTCATCACAGCATCCTCTGGTTCACCACTGCCACCCTCTGGTTCATCACAGCACCCTCTGGTTCACCACTGCCACCCTCTGGTTCACCACTGCCACCCTCTGGTTTACCACTGTCACCCTCTGGTTCACTACTGCCACCCTCTGGTTCAGCACTGTCACCCTCTGGTTTACCACTGCCACCGTCTGGTTCATCACTGCCACCCTCTGGTTCATCACTGCCACCCTCTGGTTCACCACTGCCACCCTCTGGTTCATCACTGCCACCCTCTGGTTCATCACAGCACCCTCTGGTTCATCACAGCACCCTCTGGTTTACCACTGCCACCCTCTGGTTCACCACTGTCACCCTCTGGTTCACCACTACCACCCTCTGGTTCAACACTGTCACCCTCTGGTTCACCACAGCCACCCTCTGGTTCATCACTGCCACCCTCTGGTTCATCACAGCACCCTCTGGTTCATCACAGCACCCTCTGGTTCACCACTGCCACCCTCTGGTTCACCACTGTCACCCACTGGTTTACCACTGCCACCCTCTGGTTCATCACTGCCACCCTCTGGTTCACCACTGCCACCCTCTGGTACATCACTGCCACCCTCTGGTTCACCACTGCCACCCTCTGGTTCATCACTGACACCATCTGGTTCACCACTGCCACCCTCTGGTTCACCACTTCCACCCTCTGGTTCACCACTGCCACCCTCTGGTTCACCACTGCCACCCTTTGGTTCATCACAGCACCCTCTGGTTCACCACTGCCACCCTCTGGTTCACCACTGCCACCCTCTGGTTCACCACTGTCACCCTCTGGTTCATCACAGAACCCTCTGGTTCACCACTGTAGATTATGGGGAGAAAGCACACCTGCCCAGCCTCAACCGAGACAAATTAATTTGGGGCTGGTTAATGTGTTACTGAATTTGAGCTTCAAGTCCAGCACCTGCTTCCTTATCTGTAAGTGCTTCCTGTTGTGGTTTAATTTTTGTGACAGGAGCATTGTGCCATACTTGTAACTATTCTCTGACCCTGCTTCGAGGGTCAGAGCAGGGTCAGAGAATAGTTGCAAGTAGGCAACGAACTCTGGAGGCGCCGCTCAGGAAGGACTTACAGGGTTACAGCAGGTGCCCAAGTTGAAGTTCATTTCTTTGTAACCATTTTGTAAATTAGCTTCAACTTGGGCACCTGCTGTAACCCTGTAAGTGCTTCATGTACTTCAGTTTTACAAAATCCGTTCCGCTCGCGATTTCGCTGAGTTGTCTGCAATTTCGTGAGATTCGCAGATCACGAAATTGCTGAAAATCCGCAAATTCCACGAGCGGAACGAATTTTCCGCCCATACTTAATTGTATCCTACACCGACGTCACCCAGCTCATCCTCTCCGTCACCAAAGACCCCACCACTGCCAAACTCAACTTCCAGAACGGAATGCAAGATGTCGCAGTCTGGATGACCTCAGCTGCCTGAAGCTCAAGGCCGAGAAGACAGAAGTCCTCATCCTCAGTACCACCCCTTCTGCATGGAACAGCACCTGGTGGCTGACCACCCTCGGAAGCCCACCTACCCCTTCAGACCATGCCAAGAACCTCGGCATCGTACTCAACTCATCACTCACCATGAACTGACAGGTCAACGCCGTCAACTCCAGCTGCTTCAACACCCTCCGCAAGACCTTCAAGTGGATCCCCCCTGAGTCAAGAAAGACAGTCACCCACGCACTCATCACCAGCAGACTAGACTTTGGAAACGCACTCTACGCCGGCATCAACAAGTCCCTACTCCCCAAACTCCCGACAATACAGAACACTGCCGCCAGACTCGTCCCTGGCATCCCCTGACATGAACACATCAGCCAACACCTACGAAGTCTCCACTGGCTCCCCGAAGAGTCACTTTCAAAATCCTCACTCACGCCTACAAATGCCTACACAACAACAGACCCAAATACCTCAACGACATAATCAACTTCCACATACACAAAAGAAAACTCCGATCTTCCAACCTCGCACTGGCCAAAACCCTGCGCTTCTAGAGAGCCAGAGCAGGCAGAAGATCCTTCTATCACATTGCAGCCAAGACCTGGAATGAGCTTCCGGCAGGCATCAGACGCACCCCCACCTGAATACTTTCAGGAAGACCCTCAAGACCTGGCTCTTCGGATAAACAGATCTGCGGACCCCCTCTCCCTCCCTCAGCGACTTGAGACCCTCATGGGTGAGTAGCGTGCTTACAATTCCCTGATTGATTGATTGATGATGTTTCAGAATTATCGCTAACTAAGGGAAAGGATACAAATGTATCACAGGCGCTACATGACCAACAATGGCCGAAGGATGTTATTAAAGTACAAGTGATTATAATAATAAGAAGAAGCTGACTGGGAAAACAGCTGCAATAATAGAGTACAGTCTTGTAGCACCTGTGTAACCATCTTCAACAAACCAGCTATTGCCCACCATGCCCACCATGCCCAAGCCATTTGGAACTGCATTTCATGATTTGAGGTGACAAAGTACCAGCACATATACCAGTGCCTGGATTTAATGTTGTTGTTGGTAGCTTATCCATTTTACTTAGATGATTCATGAATGAATGAATGAATACACATTTATATAGCGCATGGCTACCCTAGGGCATCCCAGCGCAATTGTGGCACCTAGTCATTCTTCGCTAATCATAGAAAAAGAAAGGTTTTCAGCGGTTTCCTGAAACAGAGATAGTTAGGTTCAAGACGAACAGGTTCGGGAAGCTGGTTCCAGAATTTTGCCGCGTGAAGTGAAAAACGTCGGTACCCATACATGCCCGTTTAATCCTAGGGACAGTCAGAAGTTTTTTATTGTTAGATCTGAGTGTCTGGGAAACCTGATATTAATTGCAGCATAGGCTGAATCAAAGGGGGTCCGTTGCTGGTAATGGACTTATGCACATGGCCTTAAACCAGATTCTTTGCTGCACTGGGAGCCAGTGCAACTGACAAAGTGCTGACTTACCAGGTAGACCGCATTGGCATAGTTCAGCCGCGATAAAATAAGGGCTTGAAACAGCAAGCGTCTAGCTTCAAAATGAAGGAGAGGCAGAATCTTCCACAGCAGTCTAATCAGACCATAACAGGTAGCAGCAACTTTATGTGATTGTACTGAGAAACTAAGATTAGGGTCCAATCGTACGCCCAGACTCTTGATTTATTTCTTTGGAAAAGGGGGAGGACCAAGACAGCTAGGCCACCAGGGGTCTAAAATCAGGGGAGCTGCGTGTCCTAGCATCATGATTTCAGTCTTGGAACCATTGAGTCTGGGGAAAGACAGATCCATCCACTCAGATACTTTGACCAGGCAAGAGGTCAAGTTCTTATCCCTAGTATCATGTCGGCTGAGGAACAACACCAGCTGGGTGTCATCAGCGTAGGTGACCAGCTGGACCCCCCAGGGAAGCACAATGTCCACAAGGGACCTCATGTAGATGTTGAACATGGTAGGGCTTAAAGAAGATCCCTGGGGGATGCCATACTGCAGAGGAGTCTGTTTTGAAAGAACATCTTCTTCAAATACCGCAAAAGATCTATCGGAGAGAAAGGACTGTAACCACTTAAGGGCAGTTCCAGCTACACCCACCTCCCTCAGTCTTTGGATCATGATACAATGATTTACCGTGTCGAAAGCTGTGCTGAGATCTAACAAAAAAATGGTAGCACAGCCTCCGGTATCCACAATTTTTCTGGCTTCTTCAACCAGAGCAAGAAGGGCCGTCTCCGTACCCTGCTTGCTTCTAAAGCCAGTCTGAGTGGGGTGCAGGCCTTTGTTGTTTTCCACAAAAGCAGCCAATAAGGAGTTAACATGCTTTTCGGCCAGTTTGCTAATACCTGGTAATAAAGAAATGGGGCGATAATTAGCCCAATCCTCAGGTTCTAAACTAGATTTTTTTAGAAGAGCTTTAATTCTTGCTTGCTTCCATAGCGGCGGAACCACTCCAGTAGCAAGGGAGGAGTTAATTACATCCCAAATAACTGGGAAGACAATCTCTGAGACCAATTTAAGAATGGAAGGAGGCGCAACATCGGCTGGAGATCCAGACTTAAGATTCTCTAACATTCCTCCAACTGGTAAACTTCCTTCACAACGCGGTCAAAACACTGCGGTGCCATTACGATGCGTCTTTTGCAACGCAAGTCGTTACCACAACTTGCGCTGGAGGGCGCTCTAGACTAAGGAATGGTAGATTTACTATTCCAACACCTTCCCTACTGTACGTAGGCTGGAGTTGGAATAGTAAATCTTACTATTCCTAAGTCCAGCACCCTACAGCGCAAGTCGTGGTAACGACTTGCGTTGTAAAAGATGCGTTGTGATGTACCGCGATCATTTTGATCGCGTTGTAACATCATACATCCCTCCAACCTAGCTTGTTGAGAGGGTGGAGGAAGTTGTACCTCAAAATCAGTTTGCTGAAACAGCTAGTAGATGTTGAAAACCTTTGTGTCAAAAAAAATTTGCAATTTCATCACAACGTTTTTGTGCGTTCATCGGATCAGTAAGAGGGCCGGGGGGAGTAATAAGGCATTTAAAAATGTTAAAAATATCCCTAGGGGAGTTGGAAGCAGAGACATCTTTTCCTGATAATAGCTGGTTTGAGCAGCTTTTATTTTACTTTTATAGAGCCTAAGTGCTGCTCTATAATTGGACTTACTGGATTCAAAAAAATCCTTCCTCCATTTCCGTTCGGACTGCTTGCATGATTGTTTAAGCAGTCTGAGTTTGAGGGAATACCAAGTTTTTTTATTAGAGCCAGCTCGATGGCAAAATTCTTTCTTAGGGAGGGTAAGATCCAAAGAAGACTCCAGCCAACTATTGAAATAATCGTTCGCCTTAATAGGATTAGAGCAAAATGCAGGGGTAGAGTTGTTAAGGTTAATTGCCCATCTCTCCACTGAAAGTTTTGACCAATTACGACCCAATGTTTTTGTCTTTATAGAGGCTTGTAGCAAATCTCAGGAAGTCCAAACAAAAGATAACAATGAGTGGTCTGACCAGGGTACTAAAATAGTCTCATCCAAAATAATGTTATCGAGATTAGTAAAGAAAGGATCGAGCAAATGGCCTAATTTGTGGGTAGGGCCCGTCACAATTTGTTTCATTTGAAAGGCTTCAAGGCCTGCCATGAGATCATGTGAAGGGGAGGAGTCGAGTTCATCAAGGTGAATGTTAAAATCACCAAGAATTTAAAAATTGGGAGCGAGACTAGCATGATTTGTAGCAATGTCTGGAAGATCATTGCAAAAGTTAACGTGTCTTCCTGGAGGGCGATATAAAAGGATTCCTGAAAAAGTACAACTAGGAGAGAATCCAATAGCAAAGGAGAAGCTCTCACAATCCGATAGAGGACATCTAGTCGATTCATAAATACTCAACTGGGTGGTTGTCTTGACATGGACTGGCTTCTGACAGCCTATGCTTCCACATCAGCATAGGTCTTCTAGTTTGTAGGGAAAGTGCAGCGGGAGGAGCCACTGGAGGCTGTGCAGATTGTCCGTCTCTGACTAGTATTCATAGAAAAAAAGAGCAGTGGTGGCCCTAGATGACTGCACTGGTGTCAATACTTCTAAGGAGCCACTAAGTATACACACAAAACCCTACTAAAGAAAGAATGCTTAATTCCTTCATGTAATTTCCTGGAAAAGGTCAATAGTTCAAATATAGTTGGATACTAGACAAGTGTTTAATCAGGGTTAGTATGGCGCTAACACAGAGACATCTTTCTGTGCCAACATCGTCGCGTACATCTCTGCTTTACTCTGCAGAATCCACTTGGAAGTGATCTATTCATTTTTGCCTTATTTATTCTGGTCTATAACAAACCCAGAAAACAATATGAGACGTTCCTAACCATGATGAAGTCCTCCTCAGGACGAAACACGTTGCCTGGGCTGGAGTGCGGTGTATGATGAAACTTAAATAAAACTAGTTTGGATACCGTATTATGGCTTCATGATAGACTTAAAAGAAGAAATAGTTACTTATCTATCCAGCTATGAGAAATATTTAAACTATTGAACTTTCAGTAGATTTCTTGAACATATTAAGCATTCCCTCTTTAGTAGGGTGTCGCTGACTAGTTTTTTAATTAGTCTACTCAACTTTTTTGGGGGTATCTCTAGATTGCCTTTAGTCAATATTCACTGAATGTATACTCTCTCGCATGCCTGGTGATAACACCTATAGTCTAATTTGAGTGATGGTGGCAAACATACTTTTCATGGTGTTGTCTGAGCTGCTGATGAACAGCTCAGAGGTATGGTGGAGAAGGTGAGTGATAACATCATACAATGGATATGGTGTTCTATTTTGGTTGTTGTGCCAGTTTATGCCCTTTTTGAGTTGGGGGAAATTCCAACCCTGCACAAATTGAAGTTTATGCAGGGATCGGAATTCATAGTTGTCTGATAAGTATTGTACCCCGCTGTTTTGCTTGACAGATTTCTACAGGAAAAACTTAACAAAACGTTTAGGGGGGAAACATACAGCCAAAAGGCAAACCATATGCATGCCAGTGCAATAAAAACGGACACTGAATGTTATGCCTCATTTTCAGGGACAACACTTGAAATAGTAGGTTTTTAGGGCACCTTGTAAATACCTCATGCCAAAGTAATAAGCATTCTGCGATGTGCATGTATGTTTTGTAACAGAACCACACACTACCTTTTTATTAAGCATATTAATCCTTCATTAATGGTCTGCAATAAGCACACGTTCCCTGATCAAGGGACAGCTTTTGGCATCAATATATTGACATTTGGGAAATCCCTTTCGTACACAATATATCATGTTTGCATTAAAGTATTGTACATATCTCTCCAGTATTTCACTCTGATTAGTACTTTGCGGTCATTGGCTTTCATTGTATCAGATGTTGTGTACAACATGAATTTTTACTCTCCCTCAGCCATGGCCGCTGCAGGTAAAAGAGGTGGGGCCGGCTCGGGGGGATTTCGAGAGGCGACCATGATCGAAAATTAAGTATTTATTTAATGTTCCCTTGTGGTCTTCTCTCAAAATCCCCCCAGCCCGCCCCACCGCTCTTCCCTGCAGCAGCCGCGGTTGCTCTCCCTTCCACAAATCCATGGAAAAGGTGGAAGTAAGAATTTATAACACATACGGTGGCCGTAGACTAGAGGATGATCATTTGCCAGCAGAGAGGGAAAATGTCCATTACTACACTGTGCGCTCTGAAGGTCAACAGGTATCTAGAACTTTACCAAGAGTTCTGCAAGCTGAAGGTATATGGGACTTGAATGGCAGATGAAACTATGGAAAGGAAAGAAAACGATTCAAGCCTCACGGCAGCGCAACATTAGAATGGCTTAATTTCTATACGTGCACGCAAAAGATCCTCGTTGCCCCACGCAATGAAGACTCTACTCAAAACTCCATAGTGGTGAGTTTATTAGGAGGCAAATGACAAGCAACCTTTCATGTCCTCAGTATGAAGCCTCTCCCAGATGTCATTGTACATGTCCACACTGGGCCACCTAAAGTGAGCTATTAACAGACTTTTCAACAGAGGCACCCCATATGGTCTAGGTACCAACTCTTCAAAAAAGTTGGTCTGATACCTTCTGGTGGAATGTATTTGTCATCTCTGGAGACAAGATGTCCCACACAGCTAAGTTCATGTGCCACATGATGATAAAATCAACTGTCCATGCAAAGATTTTATGGACCGCTAACCATCAGGGAAGTACCATTTACACAATATTGACTGTTTTGTCATTATGGTTAGTGATCTTACCCCAACCTTATCACCACTTGGAATGAAGCCGCTACTCTGAACTCCATGGTGGAAGGTTTATTACCAGGCAAATGACAGGCAACCCCATCACACCAGCCCCAGCCGACAGCCCTGGAATGTGAACATTCCCAGGGAAACAGAGGGAAACTTTTGGCAGGAGAAGGATTGCAGAAAGAATTAGCAAAATGGCGGGAAAAGAAAACACTGAGATGATGGAGGACCAGCAAAGGGGATAGAGATAATGGGGAAAACGCCATTTGGTGTATGCCCCCAACATTCCAGACAACTTATATGTCACAACTTTTCTTCTTGTTGAGATGACTGTTCTAGACACTGCTGGTCTACCATTACATCTTCACTAACAGCAATATAAATTTTCAGAAGGCACGACTAAAAAAACAAACGTCCAGAAAAAAACTGTCAAAGAAGAAGCTAAAACATTAATCTTAGAGAAAGTGCAATGCTAAATTGAAAGAGCTCTGGGAGTTCTCAGCAGCAGAACAAGCTGTCTCGTCCTGCGAGACAGGTGTGGAGCTGAGGGAAGAGCTAAAGTGAAGACTCCGCCCCTAAGAAAACAGAAGGTTGTAGTTCAGGGCATGGAAGCATGTCATCAGTGTTAAAATACTTGGTCGGCTTATTGTTCTCATATAGCGCTACTACGCACCATGTGGGTGCTTCAAAGCGCATTCAGACAGCTTGAGCTTGCAGAAATGCCAAAAAATAGCAGAGTTGGGTCGGTCGAAGTGGAGAGAGTAAGTATTGTATGTAAACGTGGAAGCGCCTCGAGGTGATACGTGGGTTCTGGTGGTCACAGAGCTTGAGCCTGTTTCCGCACATACAGCTAGATTCATGAAGCCAAATTGCGATCGCAATAGCTGCGAATTCGCAATTGCGATCGCAATTTGACGGAAAGGAATTCAAGAAACAGAAAATTCCCAAAAAGCAAATCCGCAAAAAAAAAATTGCGACTTCGCAAATAAATGCGCAGAAACCTGGAGGATGAGCATTTGCGAATCGGAAATTGCGAAAACCCATGGATTCTGCGAATTATATTGCGAAGTTGCAAAACAGTCGCAATTCCCATTCATGAAAACTCGCTAATTGCGAATTACGAGAAAATCGCAAATAGCGAGGCGCAAATTAAGAAGAACATTAATCAGGTGGTAACCAGTAAGGGAAAAAAAAGATTTTTTTAAAAACGGTTAACTAACTCCCAACTGGTGCAGGGTTGGCCAAACACATTTAAGGACATGCAGCTGGAGCCTGGGGATTCCCACAATGCCTGGACTCTACATGCTGGTGAGGCGGCGAAGGCTGCAGCGAGCTGCATGGAACAGACGGAGGATACAGGAGCGGATATTCCGCCAGTGGGTCACCCTTCTGGGCCAAACCAGGGAGCAAATCTATGCTAAGTACCGCCTAAGTGGGGCTATGATAATCAAGCTCATCCAGGACCTAGACCCCCTGATGCAGCACCCAACAAGGAGGACCAATGCCGTGCCCACACATGTGCAGGTATTGTGCTGCCTGTACCTCCTGGCCTCCGGAAGCTTCCAGGGGAAGGCCGCTGTTGCAGGGGGGATATCTCAGCCCACCATGTGTCGCTGCCTAAGGAGTTTCCTGGAGGCTATGCTGACCCGGCTACACCACTATATATCATTCCCCACCAGCCAACAGGACCACAATGAGACCAAGCTGCAATTTTACAATGTAGCTCAATTCCCACACGTCATAGGATGTATTGACTGTACGCACATCCACATTTGCCCACCTGCAGAAACAGAGTACATGTATCGCAACCGGAAAAGCTACCACTCCCTCAACATCCAGATGGTGTGCAATGCAAAAACATTCATCACGGACATTGTGGCACAGTATCCGGGGAGCACACATGACTCCTTCATCTTCAGGCACAGCGGCATCCACACACGACTGGCCAGGGGAGACTTTGGGGAAGGTCACCTACTAGGTAAGTACACATGCCCCAAAATTGTACACTGTGATCATGTAGCTGCGCAGAACAGGCACTCACCCTCTGCTCCTTTCATTCAGGTGACAGTGGCTACACTCTCCGTGAGTACCTCCTCACCCCATACCTCAACCCTGCAACACCACAGCAACGGCGATTTAATGCATCACACATTCGCACAAGGAATTGTATTGAGAGGACATTTGGGCTGTTGAAAAGCAGGTTCCGCATACTGCACAAGACAGGTGGGGCCATGAAATACAGTCCTGAGGTCTGCTGCCGCATCGTGGCCGCGTGTGCAATACTTCACAACATTGCTACCAAGCGCAGGATCCCTGTTGACATCTCTGGCAGTGAGTCTGAAGGGGACCAACGCCCACCTGCACCTGCGCGTCATGCACGCGGGGAAAATCCTGCTGAAGGACACAGACGGTGCAACCAAATCACAATGAACTGTTTCTAGTGCACCCACTCCCCTCACCCAACACTTCACTCATGCATGACACTGGAAATAATGACATGAGTCTGATGTATTATCATAGAATAAATATTATTGTTGGTTGCACAATAATATGGCATTATTTCAAACTGTAACATTAGAGGAGTATTGCTTCATACTACTCGACATTTTGTAGGGGGCATGCTTATGTCAGCAGCATGTCCCTGCCCTATGAACAGTAATGTCATTGGCGCCTCCGGCGCGTGGCTCCCAGTCGCCTCTCGGGCTCTTCCTCTGGCTGAGAACGTGATGCCGCAGTGGGCCTGCTGCTGCGGCGTGGTACACTACCATGTGAGGAAGACAGGCTGCTGTGAGTAGATGTCCCCTCACTTGTGTCATCCCCTCCTGCATGGCCATGGCCATTTGGCTGCAGAGCCTAAACAGCAGTGGTTACCTGCTCCAGTGCCCGTGCCACGTCCTGATTGCATTGGACAATCTGGAGTTGCATGGTCAGAGACCTACGGGCCAGCTGGGAAGTGGCGTTGCCAATAACATAATTGGAGCGCGTGTACGCTGTGAGGCGTGTGAGGAGCTGGCGGTGACGGCGGAGGCAGAGGTTTCGCTGCCTAACCATGGCCGCAGTGTTTTCCTCCATAGCTGTGGTCATCCGGTCCATTAGGTCGGACAGATGGGCAATATTCCTGCCTGTATTGTGCAGCTGCAGGTGTATAGCTGCAAGGTGTCGTGCCTGTAATTGGTGCACGCACAGCATGCGGTACTCTATTGAGAGCCCTGGCACAGGCACAGTCATCCCCCTCCTGGCGGTGCGTGCTGTATTTTGGCGCCGCTCCCTGACCTGCCTGCTGAGCTGGGTGGGCACAGTAGGTGTGCGTTGTGTCGCTGGTCTTGCAGCTGCTGGGATTGCCGATGCCACTGGCATGAGTCTCACTTCTGACGATGGTGGTGTGCCTGTTGTAGCTGGCCTTGCAGGTGGTGGTACGCCTGCTGGCACTGGTGCTTGGGCAGATGGAGCTGGTTGTGTGGATGTATCTTCCTCACCCTCAGGATCCTCTTGTGTGTCATCAATTTGCAGCCCCTCACTTTCGCTGCTGGTGTTATCAGCGCCACCTGTGATGGAAAGTGGACGTTGATTAATTACATGTATCTTTGACATGTGAGGTTGCTACATGCATGCTGGCTACAATTCCCTGACTGGCTGTTGCATTGAGTACATTAGGACATGTCTGGCTGCATGGGAATTTAGAACATTGTGGTCAGACTACATGTCCCACAATGCTATAGGGATATTCTGGTGTGCATGGGCTGCATGACTGGGGTTTATTATGAGTAGCTATAGGGTCATGGCCATTGTTAGGGGACAGGGTCGCAGTCGCATGGCACTTACCTTGGCTGTCTTGGGTGGGTAAGGATGAGTCCAGGCGGGTTACCCCCACGCATGCCTCAGGTTGCAATGTGTCCTCAACACGATCCTCCAATGGGATGTTGGGAGGGACTGTAGGCTCTCCCCCTCCTGTTGCAAGGCGCTTACCCAGCCTCTCAGCCACCCTCTCCTTGGCACGACCTCGGAGGTCGTACCACCTCTTTTTGAGTTCGTCTATTGATCTCTGTGTTACTCCAACAGAGTTCACTTTCGCGCGTATGCGCATCCACAGTCGGCGTTTCTCGGCCTCTGGCACCCTCCTGGAGTCCGTGCCAAAAAGTTTGTTATGGTCTTTACAGACTCCATCGATTAGATATTCCAGCTCCTGTTCTGAGAATTTCATTTTGCGCTTTCTCCCTGTGTCACTGGGCCCTGGTGCTTCCTGTGACATAGCTGCAGCCTGTAGGGTCCAAATGCAAAAACTAGAGGTGGTTGGAGTGGAGCTGTGAGCTGTGCTGCTTCCAATTCTGCCTCAGTATTCTGAATGAGGGAGGGAACAGCCTGCTTCCTGGTTGTGATGTCATCACTGTGCTCGAAATGCGACTTCCCGTTTTTGCGATCTCGCTATTAGCGAGATCGCAATTTCAACACGGAATGTGACAGTTTTTGCGAATTTTCTGCGATTTCAGGAAAATCGCTATCGGCTTTTGTGGCCGAATGCGAATCGCTATATTTAGTCGCAGATTTACATGAATCCCATTACGCGAATTCTAAATTGCGATTCGGTATTAATCGCAATTTAGAATTCGCAGAATAGGGTTTTCATGAATCTGGCAGATAGACACCGCCAGGTTCTGTCTGCATAGGAAGAGGAAACATTCTGAGATTCTGAGATCACAATACGCTATATATGAAGAGCATTTTTTTTTTCATCCCGCTCCCCCTCTTGTAGCAGTCCACCCGCCAGAAACCCGCTTATTTCAAGTAAAGGTTGATAATCCTTCTTTTGAAAACTCACTGGTGCTTCTTTTCGCACCCACCTGCTGTATGTCATGACTGCCCATCTGGACACCCATCCTTTATGGAAAGCAATGTTTGTTTGGCTTTCTGTATGACTAACGGGCCTGATTTTGCTGCTGAGCAAAGCTGGATTCAGACACAAGGGAACAAACAGAGAGAGCAACAGGCCTCAGAGAGTAAGCCCTGGGAAGGGAGTGCACTGCTCCTTGTGGCTGTGACCCCCGAGCAGCCACGCATGGGTTCGAATGACCTAGGTCTATTTTAGATGCATGCAGTCGAGACACTCTCAGGGCAGTACAGGCTGCTTTTATTGAATCATTTGGTTTTTTTGTGCAAATGCATAAAATCCAGAAGCCCTGCAAGCAGCAGCTGCTCGTAATTTTTTCGTGTACTCGTGTTACATTTTTGCGGCGAATGGCACTTTAATTACGCAAGCGGTTAAAAGCGGAAGTTCGGGTAACAAGTTGCGCCTGACCCTCATGTGAATATCTGTGTTAGAAATGTGCAGCGGCAAAGCCAATAGGTCTGGCTTGCATTTTGAGTCCTACCTAAAACATTCAAAGAAACCCTGTAGCAGTGGGAAAAAAAACACAAAGGGCCATATGTATCAAGCCAAAATGCATTTGCAAACGCCGAAATTCGCGGAATTTCGGCGTTTGCGAATGCAATTTAGCAAAATGGTATGTATTAAGGAAATCTGCGTGCAAAATAAGGAATCACAAAATTTGCGATTCCTTATTTTGCGATTGCATTTAAGGAATTGCAAATTTTGCAATTCCTTAAATGCAATGTATCAAGGTAAAAAAAAATCCTAAATGCCCATAAGGAATCGCAAATTACCACCAACTTATAGTTGGTGGTAAGTTGCGAATTCTTTACAAAATGCATGTTTTTTTAAATCCAAAGGTGCCATATGACGCTCATACATGCCCTTAGGGCATGTATGTGCGCCATATGCGCACACATGTCATTTTCAGAGGTGCAGAAGGGTGTTCTTGAGACACCCCTGCACACTTGAAATTATTCTCAATTTGCGATTTGCAAATTGCGAATCGCAAATTAAGATTAATTTCACATTCATTCCTATGGGCCTCCTGGCTTATAGAAATGTATGGGAAATTATTCCTTAATTGCGATTAGCAATTTGCTAATCGCCATTAAGGAATTTTAAGGAATTGCTAAAAAAAATAGCATATTTCTTCATACATACCGTTTTGCGATTTCTAAATAGCGATTCCTTAAAATTCGCTATTTAGGAATCGCAAAACGGTATGTTGATACATATGGCCCAAAGTGATTGCTTTCTTTATGGGATGAATCTATGAGATAAATAACTGTATTGTGTGAAGATTCAGTGCACTATTGAGATGTACAATAGTCCCCCGTGCATTACAATGCAACCATTCCATAAGACGCGGAATGATGCACGAAACAGTCAACAACTTGAGATGAGGAAGAATATTTCTCTGGGCGGAGCAAAAGTCCACTATATTTATTTGTTAAAGAATTGGTAACAATAAGTAACATACAACTGTGCTGTCAGGCCAGATCTAAAAATGTAAGTCCCCACTGGGTGGCACTGTGCAGTCATGCACACGTTCTACCACTGCTGCTGCAAAGAGCAGCTTCTTTATCAGATGTGCCTGTTGCTCATTCTAAAAATAGCAAAATCAGAACTACGGGAGGCACGAATACAGCATGAGGAAATGGAGTGTTCAGCTTCAGTGCAGAATGTTCCCAAAATCTCCCTTCCAGCAATGCAGGTTAAATGGGCTGCAACAATTGTGGCATTTTGCTATAGTATTAGGAGCTTCTCTAATGATCAAAGGTGATCAAAGTACCCTTTATCCACCATAAATTCAGATCCCCTGGTGCGATCAAAGCCCCGCGAGATCCAGGAGTGAATCTGGGTTGCAGTTCAAAGTAAATATGTATGTATGCATGTATAGGATATTTCTATAGCGGACCAAGCCAAATGGACAAAGGCACGCTTAAAGTTGGCTAGTAACAGGAGAGGTAGCTTAGTTGTGGATGGTTAATGCTTAGTGATGCAGTGTTCTTCAAAAAAGAGAGTCTTCAACTCTTTCCTAAACTGATGGAAACAAAGATGTTGTTCAAGATCATGGGTGTATAGATGGGAAAGGTCTGCTGTCTTGTTTTTTTGTTTTTACATTTCTTAGTCTGCAGTCTTATGATATCCTGGTTGCAGGTGTGTCGAAATCCACCAGAGATGATGAGCTTGTCTGCAAGATAAGCAGAGGGGCTGGTTGTGATGGCTTTGTAAATGACGCAACTGGTTTTGTAGATGGTGTGGACTGGCAAGAGAATCCAATGGAGTACATTATTTGATGTACATTGTAAACGAAGGAAGCTCAGAGGAATTCTAACATGCAGAGTCAATTAGCTGGTGAATGCAGCGAGTGGGTCATTGGTGGAGACAGCAGGGGCAATAGAGAGTTAGACCCAGATTTAAATAACCCAATGTGGAGTGATAGAACATATGAAATTGGGAGACATCAGAGCCCTAACTGAAAAAGAGGTCAACAACTGGAGCAGTTGCAGTTATATATTAGGTCGTATACTTTTAGTGGTTTTCTACTGGTATTCGAAGATTGAAGGCTGTTGATTAGGTTTAACAGGGAGGAAGACTGAGCCATTGAGCCTAGATTTATAGTTATTTATTTATATATTGTTTTTTATACCTGCAACTTTACTTGAAACAGGTCGCCAGAATCCACAGGAGCGAAGATAAATACCCCCAACTTCCAAAAAGCAGTCCTCAAAGGGGAATAGTGAAACTCACTCTGAGACACTGCTCTCAAAAAGTATGGTGGAATAAAACCAAGGAGTATCCACCACTCTCCCCATATGTTGAGGATTGAGGTCGTGTAGAATGGCAGCCAGGGAACGTAGATGCTGGAAGGAAAGAACAATAACCACCATATATAGCTACATAACTTTAGAACATTTTAAACATTGAGCTGTGTTCAGTATTGTCTCGCACTCACCAGAGTTCGTCTGGAAGACTCCTTGAAGAGGAGGATCACCAGATATCCAGGTACCTCTTAGTGTATGGCTGGAATGAGGATAGGTTATCTGTACTCTAACAGGAGGTCTTGGACTGAGGTAACCTTAACACACATTCATTCACCATTCATCCAAGGAGAACTGTGGTGGATGGAAAAGAAGGTAAATAAAGCGTCTAAACTAAAGGGACAAGGGTTTGAGGTGCTCCGACCGGCCAGTTGGCCACAACGAGGCAGAGCAGATACACGCTCAGCAAGGTGTGTAGTCCAGCTCCACGGGGGATAATGGAACGGAACAGCTACTCCCTTGCGGGAAGGAAAGGGGTCCAAGGTGTTCCGCCCGGCCCTGTCAGCCACAGCAGGGCGGAGCAGACACACACTTGATGAGGTGTGCCGTCCGGCTCTACAGGGGAATATGGAGCGGAACAGCTACTCCCTTGCGGGAAGGAAAGGGTGAGGATAATGAAAGCAAGCCATGTGCAACACAGAGACCGTGACAATACAGATTTCACAGCACTGGATATACGGCACACGAGGCAAACAAATGATGCATGTAACAAATAGGGGGGGAAGGAAATGCAGCGAAGGGGGAAGCTGCAAAGAAGGAAATACCGCTACACCTCCAGGAGGAATCCGACTCTGAGGGCAGCTGAATCGAGGACCCGGGCAGCGGTGTACCAAACCACGAAGATGCCAAAGGAGCAGCGCCGAGCCGGGAACAATGCGGAAGTAGGAAGGGGCGTGGTCACAGAACGAGTCAGTAAGCCAAGCGTCTGGCTACGTGCGAGGCGTTCCTTTAGAGGACTAAGGGAGTGTGTGGAAAGTGCGCCTCACAGGTCCGTGGTCTGACCCTGAACACAGCTCAAGGTCTCCTTCTTTTCCCTCGAACCCTAACAGTATCCCCCTGCAAAGGCCTCCTCCCGGGGCGTGGTTTGTTAGGATGGCGAGCATGAAACCTCCTAATTAATTGAGGAGCATGAATGTTTTCAATAGGTTCCCAGGTTCTGTCCTCCGGGGAATAACCAACCCAATCTATGAGATATTGGATTTTCCCTCTGTGTCTCTGTGAATCCAAAATTTTATGGACTTCGTATTCTTCTTCTCCATTTACCATTAATGGGGGAGGCGGTTCTTCTAGGTGCAGTGGAGGGACATCTTTTTTTGGCAGGGAACAGTGAAAAACAGGGTGTATTTTCATCTGGGGCGGGAGTATCAATTTCAAGGTAACAGGGGAGACAAGTTTTTGAATCTGAAAGGGACCAATAAACCTGGGTTGTAATTTCTTGGGGCCTTTTAATCTTAGGTTTCTGGTGGATAACCATACTTTGTCTCCCACTACATATGTAGGTTCTACCTTCCTATGTTAGTCTGCTTGTTCTTTCATGGCTTCCTTGGCATTGGTTAGTTCTGTTTTGGCTTCTTCCCATACTCTCTTGATATGGTTATGGTGCTCTTCAAGGGCAGGAATATTCTGTAGTGTTGAATGAAGATGAATAGGCAACATGCGTGGATGATATGCATAATTAAAAAAGAAAGGAGAAACCTTAATGGAAGAGTGTGTGCTGTTATTGTAAGCAAATTCAGCCAAGGGGAGGACTTTTACCCAATCGGCTGTAATCCCTGTCAAAAGACACCTTAGGTATTATTCCAAAGTTTGGTTGGTTCTTTCGGTTTGACCATCGGTCTGGGGATGATAGGCTGTAGACAAACGATGATCAATACCTAAAACCGCACACATGCCTTGCCAAAACTTCAAAACAAATTGAGGGCCCCTATCTGAAATGATAACAGAGGGTAAGCCATGTAAACGCACAATTTGGTCTAAGAATATTTGTACTAACTCCTTAGCAGAAGGTATTTTCTTGAGGGGAATAAAATGAGCCATCTTAGACAACATGTCTACCACGACAAAAATAGTGGTAAACCCTTGACAAGGAGGCAGTTCAGTGATAAAGTCCATGCTAAGGGAATGCCATGGTTCGGGTGGGATGGCTATAGTTTTGAGTAGCCCTGTAGGCGCACAATGCAACACTTTCTGTCTGGCACAGGTAGTGCAGGCTTGAATGTACTTTCGTATATCTTGAGTTATTGTCTCCCACCAAAACCAGCGTTGGCAAGTATCTATTGTCTTGTTCATCCCTGGATGACCCGCTAAGGAACTGTTGTGACACCATTTCATCACCTTCAACTGCAGGGGTCCCTGGGGTATATACAACTTGCTGTCATGGTAAAAAAAAGTCCCTCTTTGATACTGTTTACTGGGTCTAATTTCCATTGTGTGTCTGGGACCTTTTTATATTGAGTTTGTAACTCTAAGAGAAAGTCAGGAGGGGAGTGGACTTCTGCTCCTACGATCTTATGGGCAGGGATTATCAGATGAGGTTCTTCCTTCTCCGATGAAGTGGAATACCCCAGTCTTTAAAGCGCATCCGCTTTACCATGTTGAGGTCCAGTGCGATACGTGATTATGAAATCGTATTCACTGAAAAAAGACACCCATCGCATTTGTCGAGGGGTGAGAGCTTGTGCGGATCTAAAAAATTGAAGGTTTTTGTGATCAGAATATATGGTAACCACATGAAGGGACCCCAGCAGATAATGCCTCCATTCTTGGAATGCCAATTTAATAGCCAATAATTCTCGTTCTCCAACCGTGTAGTTTCGCTCTGCAGGTAGCAAGGTTTTGGAAAAGTATGCTATAGGGTGTAGTTGTCCAGAGTCTCTATCTCGTTGAGATAAAACCCCACCCACCGCATATTGGGATGCGTCTGCTTCCACAAAATATGGTAAGGCATTATCTGCATGTTTGACAATAGGGGCTGATGTGAATTTTTTCTTCAATGTACAGAAGGCTTGCTCAGCTTCTTCAGTCCAACCAAAGACGACTCCCTTTTTCAACAATCTTGTTATTGGTGCGATGGTTTCTGAGAAATTGATGATAAATCGGCAATAAAAATTCGCAAAGCCAAGGAAAGACTGTACTTCCTTAACAGAGCTGGGACTAGGCCAGTGAATGAGAGCATCAATTTTCTTAGGGTCCATTTGGATGCCTTCAGGGGTGATAATGAACCCTAGGAAATCAATGTGGGTGGTGTGAAACGTACTCTTATCAAGTTTGGCAAACAGCTGGTGTTCTTGCAATTTACTCAAGATTTTCTTGAAATGGCCGATGTATTCTTGTTCTGTTTGAGAATATATCAAGATGTCATCTATATGTACAATGACGAATATATCCAAATATTCTCTGAAGATGTCATTAATAAAGTACTGGAAGGCGGCGGGCGCATTGCATAAGCCGAAAGGCATTACGCAATACTCGTATAGCCCGAATTTTGTTCTAAAGGCCGTCTTCCATTCGTCCCCCTGTTTTACTCGGATCAAATGATAAGCCCCTCTCAAATCTATCTTCGTAAAGATCTTAGCCCCTCTTACTTGGTCTAAAAGAACAGAAATGAGAGGGAGAGGGTACTTGTTCTTAACAGTGGCTTTGTTCAGGGCACGGTAATCTAGGCAAGCTCTTAAACCCCCTTCTCGTTTGTCTATAAAAAACAAAGGCGAGGACACAGGGGAGGTGGAATGCCTGATAAAACCTTTAGCCAACATGTCGTCCAGGTATGTTTTTAGATATTCCGTTTCCGGAGGGGTGAGAGCATAGATTCTACTGCAAGGTAGTTCGGCCCCAGGAATCAAATCTATCCTACAATCATAAGTGCGGTGGGGTGGCAGTTTAGTGGCCGCTACTTCGTTAAAGACAGACTGAAATTCAGTGTAACTGGCAGGGAAAGTCTCTGTGGCAACACAATACAAAGGATACATTTCTTCTCTAGCTTCTTGATAACACTGTCTCATACAATATGAGGATTTTAGGGTTACGGTTCTGGCACTCCAATCGATTTGGGGATTATGGAGCTGAAGCCATGGAACCCCAAGAATGGCTCCAAAAGTCGGAGCATCAATAAGGTCAAAGATGATCTGCTCGGAATGCCCGTTATCAAACACTAAAGTCTGTGGCGTGGTGTGATACGAGATGAGCCCCGAGGTCAATTCAGAGCCGTCTACTGCTCTGATTAATTCGGGATGATCTTTGGCAATAACAGGCAATCCTAGCTTTTTTGCCAGACAAATATCAAAAAAATTCCCAGTGGCTCCGGAATCTAAAAGAAGAGACATGGTGTGTCGCCCAGTAGCTGAACAGATCAAGGTAACAGTCAAGGTGAAGTGTTTTATCACTTTCGGTACAATGGTTCTGGGTTTGGAGATCCTAGGAGATTGTACCCTTGAAGATTCGATCTCACCTATCTTCAAGGCCTCTAGTTTTCCTGATGTATAGGCCCGCATGCGACTGTTCTCTTTGATTCTCTAGGGCGAACGGGACATTCTTTAGCATAATGCCCTCCTTTCCCGCAGTATAAACACAAATTGTTTTTTCTGCGTTTCTCCTTTTCTTCAATAGATAGGGGTCCTCTTAATCCTCCTATTTGCATAGGTTCAGAGGTATCCTTGTTATCTTTCTTCTCTGAACGTGCCATGAGATATTTGGGAGTGACCAGACGAGTTTTTTCTCCTTTCCTTTCGTGTAATCTATGATCAATTTTGACAGTTAACTTGATAAAGGAGGCGCAATCTTCCAGTGGATTCACGATTTGTGATAAGAGATCCTTTAGCTCATCACATAATCCGGGATAGAATATTGATGTCCTTTTGTCTTCTGGCCAGTGAGTCTCTGCCACTAATCTGTTGAAACTAGTGATATAGGAGAGGAGATCCTTGGACCCTTGTTTTAGATTGAGAAGGGCATTGTCGCTTGCCTGCATGTACGTGTGTCTTGCGAATAGACTCCGCATTTTCTCTAGGAACAGCGTGAAGTTATATAATAAGGGGTCATTATTCTCTACTAAGGGGACAGCCCATTCAGCGGCTTTGCCCGCTAAATAAGATATGATAAATGCTACTTTAGCAGCATCATCCGGTAAAGCAGAGGCTTTACATAAAAACTGTAGTTGACATTGGTTCATGAAAATGCCGTATTTCGAACTGTCACCCGTGAATCTCTCTGGCATGGCTAGTGGAACGGGGCTGGGTGTGTGTACTGTCACTTGTACTGGAAGGGGAGTTTCAGGGTTTTCCCTAGTGTTGGAGCCTAAAGGGGAAGAAGGTAGGGAAAACCTGGAGGGTTAGATGTAATTCTTTCGTGTCTTAGGAAGGGTGCCTGTCTCTCTTATCTGCGTACTCTCTTGAGCCTTTAAGTATAGCACTTCTTCTTGTAGTCTTTGATTCTCATGTCTCAATCTCCCTACTTCTGCCTGCAAATCCATTAACAGTGCGGATAGCTCTTCTACTCTAGGTGCCTGAGCGCCAGAATGGAAATCCTGTTCCATACTTGCGCCTTCGATATTCATCTTCGCTCGGGTGAAAAGAATACGTGGGCTTGGCTTTCTGTCAGGAACAGTCACCAGAATCCACAGGAGCGAAGATAAATACCCCCAACTTCCAAAAATCAGTCCTCAAAGGGGAATAGTGAAACTCACTCTGAGACACTGCTCTCAAAAAGTATGAGGGAATAAAACCAAGGAGTGTCCACCACTCTCCCCATATGATGAGGATTGAGGTCGTGTAGAATGGCAGCCAGGGAACGTAGATGCTGGAAGGAAAGAACATTAACCACCATATATAGCTACATAACTTTAGAACATTTTAAACATTGAGCTGTGTTCAGTATTGTCTCGCACTCACCAGATTTCGTCTGGAAGACTCCTTGAAGAGGAGGATCACTAGATATCCAGGTACCTCTTAGTGTATGGCTGGAATGAGGATAGGTTATCTGTACTCTAACAGGAGGTCTTGGACTGAGGTAACCTTAACACACATTCATTCACCATTCATCCAAGGAGAACTGTGGTGGATGGAAAAGAAGGTAAATAAAGCGTCTAAACTAAAGGGACAAGGGTTTGAGGTGCTCCGACCGGCCAGTTGGCCACAACGAGGCAGAGCAGATACATGCTCAGCAAGGTGTGTAGTCCGGCTCCACGGGGGATACTGGAACGGAACAGCTACTCCCTTGCGGGAAGGAAAGGGGTCCGAGGTGTTCCGCCCGGCCCTGTCAGCCACAGCAGGGCGGAGCAGACACACACTCGATGAGGTGTGCCGTCCGGCTCCACAGGGGAATATGGAGCGGAACAGCTACTCCCTCGCGGGAAGTAAAGGGTGAGAATAATGAAAGCAAGCTGTGTGCAACACAGAGACCGTGACAATACAGATTTCACAGCACTGGATATACGGCACACGAGGCAAACAAATGATGCATGTAACAAATAGGGTGGGAAGGAAATGCAGCGAAGGGAGAAGCTGCAAAGAAGGAAATACCGCTACACCTCCAGGAGGAATCCGACTCTGAGGGCAGCTGAGTCGAGGACCCGGGCAGCGGTGTACCAAACCACGAAGATGCCAAAGGAGCAGCGCCGAGCCGGGAACAATGCGGAAGTAGGAAGGGGCGTGGTCACGGAACGAGTCAGTAAGCCAAGCGTCAGGCTGTGTGCGAGGCGTTCCTTTAGAGGACTAAGGGAGTGTGTGGAAAGTGCGCCTCACAGTTCCGTGGTCTGACCCTGAACACAGCTCAAGGTCTCCTTCTTTTCCCTCGAATCCTAACAAGGGGATGTAAGTGGACCACTGTATTGAGAAGTCACAATAGGTAGGATTGCTAATGAGAGAAATGGGTTACAGACTATACTTTTTGTACTACTATGAGTAAAACTAAAATGCATTCATCTATGCAGGAGGCGTGGCATGATGAAATCACATCTCGTGTCAGAATTAGCTGATACAGGCACAGAGGTACACCGCACCTAGTAGCCTAGAGAAGAAGCTAGCATATTTTTGTGTTTCTGAGCAATTGATGGAAAGATAACAAATCTAGCATGCCAAGCATTAAACAAGAGAAAAAAGCATTGATTGGCTTTAGTGCAAGGTGCCTGGCATGGAAGTTTGGACTGGCCTGTTTCTATGGCAGCTGGACCAAGGCTGATTTCCATATGGCTGGACTCTGTCTGAAGTGGCACAATACAGGAGAAATGATGGCCTGGAATGTGGCTGGCATGCTTTTCAGCAGCTTAGACCTTTTGCAAGGATGTCACCAATCAACTTCTAGTTTTCTTCCTTTAATGCTCTAAGTGCAAAGGGTTTGCCCAGACGTCAGTCTCATATTTACTGTGCCCACGACTCAAGCTATACCTTAGTGGCAAGGACTAAGTAGTTTATTTCAGCACATAACTAATAAAAGGTAGGTTGTTGCCCCGAAAGCTTGGAGGATCCTAGAATGTTATCGAGTTGGAAACTGAAGGGTGACAAATTATCTCGTTGCACCAATCTGAAATTGAGACAAACAGCTACATTTTACATTCTCTGAAGTCTCTCCCTCCAAAGATAGAAAGCTATAGAGTAGTGGAGACACAGTGGCATAGCAGGGTAGTTGGACAAAAACGAGGACAGGTCTCCTTCATTATTTGCTGATGAAAGAATCATGAACTAGGTGCTAAGTACAGACCGCAATCCAAAATGAACCTATGTGCCTTTGGACAAACAGGCAAGACAAATCCCTGAAATGTGTGAGACGATGTGATGTGAAAGGACGTGGCATTATGGCCAGAGCTGCCTACTTTGGAAATGGGGAACCTGGTTAGAGTCACAGGGCCCGATTCACAGAATGAACTTAAGACTAAATCCTAAACTTACTACTATTTGGTATTCACAGAATGCACTAACTACGTTCGGGATTCACAGAGTGAACTTGCTACTTTCGGGATTCACAGAATAAACTTACTACTTTCGGTATTCACAGAATTGATTTAAGACTACTAACTCTAAGTCCGAACTCGGGCTGGAAATTCTGGCCCGGAGGTGGAGCTTCCGGCTTGAGGCTGTCATAGAGTGCAAAACTTGTGGAGAGTTGGAGTCCACCATGCAATATGTTTTATTGAGGCCACCTAAATATACACACCATGTTGCGTCAACTCAGAAGAAAACAGTGGCACAGACACTACAGGAATTGTTAAACAACCACAGTGTGGGCAGTTCTGTGGTGGGGTATTAAAGCATCAAGGACCTGACATTAAATCGGCTGGATTGGGACAAGGTATTGACTGAACCTGTTGAATACAATTACTCTGCAGTAAGGTCTTTACTTCATGTGGTAAATACCACTTGTTACAAGTATTTCTCTTGGAAAACAGACATAACATGGAGACAAGGTGTTTAAAATACAAAATTGTGCATGTTTTGCCTTTTTTACTGCATTTTCACCCCTTTCTTTTTAATATATACATCAACGATAGTTTTACAGTACATACATCTTTAATGTCCTCAAATTTGTCCAAATGATACTAATTCTCTTATATGCTAATGACTCAGGGCCCTTTTCAAAAATACTCTGTGCTATGAATGCCACATCAAAATGCCACTACACAAACTAAACTGCTATCAATATTGTATGGTTAACCCTACCCCCCAAAAAAGACAAATCAACACACTGTAAGGTAACAATCTGGAAAAGGTTGTGAAATCTTCCCATCTGGGTATCTGGTTTGTCTCATCTTTAGCAAGGTCCTGTCAGCTGATAAAGGCCAAACATGCATTCTAACTTAGCAGCGAAGGGCATTCTAACATTCAAATGCATGCTTGGCAATGATTCACCACATTACAGTCCGGGCATTGCTGAAGCTAAGAGGCCTACTGTTGCGTGATTGCCAGCCTTGCAGTGTTGCTACATTTATCAGTGGCCTTCCTGACCTCAGATTGACTGCACAAGAGGGTACGTAGGACTGAAAATAAAAGAGTATCCTCTACTCTTCTGTAAAGTAAAGCTTAGCAGTCATCTGTCATCGGGTAGATGCCTGCCAGAATAAAGGTCCCCATGCATCCACTAATACTTCCTTTATTGGCCAGAAATCTGAAGACAAAAAAAATAACCAAAAGGAAGCCTTTCACTGCAGCTACAACAGACTATCACACTTCCGCCCGAAGTATGCAATGAGGACAGCCTACCAGACTAGATCCACACATGCATGGCTAAAATAATCACCATCAGCAGCAGGGTCAAGACTGATTTGCACATGACTGGGTTTGAACTGGGGTGGCGTGGTGAGCAAAAGAAAGATGGATTTAACTCAGATCTCATGACTGGGGGTGAGTGGTTAAAAGGTTTCAACTCTCCGTCCATCATCTTATTTTGTGTCCATCATCTTGCTGTGCTTGCTAAAAAAATCAACCACCAAAGCAAGTTATCTCTGACAAGCTGGAGGTGGTGAACCATTTCTGTCACCATTGGCACACTTAGAGATGAGGCAACCCCGTGGCAAATGCGGACTTCCTCCCACTAGAGAACCACACAAAGACATTTGGCAGCTCCTGCAGTAAAATATGCACTTGCCCCTTCAGCTCAAATGAGGACATCTTTCATTACATTTTTCATTTCCCCAGGTAGGACTACAAAAGATTTGCCACACTATATAAATATTTGATAATGTTGATGTAAGATAACAATCAATAGTGCAAAATAAGAGCAACAACTCAAGTATCCAATATGATGTATTTATTACTCGGCAGAGTCCTTCAAGGATTCGTTCACAAAGCCAGTCTGCTAGGGTATGGTGAGTCATATGTATTGTCTGGAGCCGCTGAGATAGTGCTAACCTATACCGTCCCGACAACCCATTCTGAGCCCGCTTCCCTGATGCTGTCAAATAAACTTCCATACAACTAATTTAAATATGCAGTATCTCCTTTACTGATCTGTGCAGCAGTGGTGGCCGCCACTAACAAAGGGTGGTGAGGCATGTGGGATGAGCACGGGGGTGGAGAGTGCACAGGGGGTGGGGGAGGGACGACGGGTTAATAATAATTTTAAAAACTTACCTGACGCTGCCGGCCGCCTCCTGTGTCACGTCGCTCCTGCTGGCCTCTTCCTAGGTCCCAGCAGTCCCTGGGACAGACTCCCAGCCAATCCCTGTGCTGCAGAGCAGCGAAGGGATTGGTTTGAGCAGGCTGAAAAGACGCCCTGCTCACACTAGGGAGTCTGTGGGGTTGCTGCTGAATGCAGCCGGGCTGGAGAAACCTGCGAATGTATGTTTTAGTCAGCCTGAGACGGCCGGCCAAACACACATGAGCACTTAGAGAGTGCACAAGCACTCCTCCTCCAATCTCCAATGCCCCCCTCATGCACAAGCTGGCAAAGAAAAATAAAACAATGCTTTTGTTTGCTGGCCCTGTGCAAGACAATAGCGGAGGAGCCGTCACTGTTGTGCAGATTAACATATTTATGATTGTCGTTTAATCTTTCCATTCGTCTTGTTTTAATATTTGTACGTAAAGGCCACAATCTGTTCAAATGCTAATGAATTTATGAGGCAAAGTAAGTCAATCTTTTTACTAGACTTCTGATTTCTGTTGTATTGCTCCCAGGTTTTTGCTTAAAGTGCAAAATTGTCTTCAGTAAAGTCAGGATACGTGGAACTACACTGGTTTGCAAGGAAGGCTTTATTTTAGCGATAGCTTATGTTAGAACCAGTACTATTACATTCTGGACTATTAATGGGGGTTGGAGGGGACTCAAGATGTGAATTCCACAAAGCCAGTAATCCAGCACATTTCTAAGAGAAAACCTGGGGGCTTATTTACAAACCTCTTTTGCCACTGGAGCGTCACTTTACTGACACTCCGGTGGACTAGTGCCATTTCTCATATTTACAAGGTGGCCCTAAGACAATTAATGTAGCTTAACGCCATCTTGTAAATATACCCCTTTCCGCCACAGTCTTCTGTGGCACAGGGATGGGCATTCTGGAAGGGTGCGGATATGAGCTCCTGCAGAGGTGCTCGAGTCTTCAGCTGTGGATAGGGTCAGCGCTGCATGAGGGCACCACTTGGTGTGAGTCTTTGCAGCTGCAACACTTGCACTACATGAAACGTGCACCTGGAGTCAAGGCACACTAATGTGATAGTGTGCCAGGACCCTCTCACCAGCCCTGCAATGGTGGCAGACTTCTTAGATTAATAAAGCATAAGTCCCTAATGTTTCAGAGTGTCCCTTGCTAGGCAATCAAGATACTTTGCCGCTGGCACCAGAACTTGAGCCTGCAAAATCAAAAGCGGTAGGAATTACCGTGTCTGCCACTAGTTGGTTGTAATTTTTTCTATCAAAGGTCTAAATCGAGAGGGTGATAGCGGAACGGACTTTGCAAGCTCCCCAGGTGGGGAAAACAAACTTTTCATCTCTTTGTCTAAGCAAAGCAGTTGCAAAGTCGGCTTGGAGGAACTTTGGTGCTGTCTGGAGGCATTAGAGGTTGATATATATATGCTCGTGTTGCGGCTAAATGAGCATCTGAATACCTGAACTGTATATTCAGACATATGAGACATATCATTAAGATCTACTAAGACTTATTAAGGCAGACTGAGAGAGAAAAGATAAAAAGTTACTGAAATTCTAAAAATGTTTAAAAAGGAATTCTATGGCTCCAAAGGGAAGGGGGGCCAAAGCAAAGGCTGCTGCGGCGGCAGCAGCGTCCGGTGGGACTCTAACTTCAACTACAATGGCCTCTGGCACTCTAATGAATGATGTAAGTGCAGTCTTTACCCCAGAGGTGCTTAGTAGCAGTTCATGCATGGCCTGTAATGAGCAATCAATAGCTCACCCAGACACGGGTATAAAGGAACATACGGTATCTGACTTTTTAAAGAAAAGGAATGTGTCTGGTCTTAAAAATGCTACTCTAACAGCTGCAACCTCTACAGCAGCATCGGCTAAATCTGGTGAATCTGGAGTGTCCGGAATATCGCCCCAAATTCCGCCTGAGACAGATATGGATAAAGAATTGGCTGAGCTCTGTCAGGCGGTGGGGGAGGTCAGAGTCTCACCTAAGGTAAACATCAATCCTATCCTATTAGTTACTGATCAGCCCTCTGGCGCAGCTTCTGAGACTCTTAGCCCTTCCGGCTTCTCTTGCGTGTTGGTATCTTCTGGACCTATTTCCCAAGTATCCAAAAATCAATTTAGCAATGCTTTGGATAAAAACAAAGACAAAGATCAAGACAAGAATATATCGAAGGCATTTGGGAACGATGTAGAATCCGTTGGCTCTGGGGGTTAATTTTATTCAATGTTGGATGTCTCCATTACGTCAGATGGTGAGAATGACAATAATAATGATAGGCTATCCCTCTCTGGTGATTGGGCGGATGATGGCAATTTATCTCTGTAAGACGATATTTTAAGCATAGGTTCTGCTGCTAATGCTGAGATTCTTGGCACAGTTCGCAAGCTACCTGACTCGCTGAATGTCTTTCCCAATCTTAGACAAAGTATAATTGACCAGCCTCATTGGGATGCTGGGACTGGCTTGCAGGTCACTCAAGGAGAAATCTCTGATAATCTTGAATCTGAATGCGAAGATGAAATTACGCTTAAGTCTAATTACAATTTACAGTCTTCAATGTATAAAATCATCATGGCTCACAGAGAGGAGACTAAAGCGGAAGGGCTCCGGACCCAGGGGGCAGTTTGGAAGTTACAGAATGCGGTTCGTCGGATCGCTAAGTCTTGCACAGAAACTACTACTAGTGAAGCAGAAGAGCGGATCTCCTATGTTGAGGTTGAACTTTCCACCCAAAAATCTTCCATTAATGTGTTGCAGAAGACTGGTCAGGACATTGGCTAGAAACTCACCGATCTAGAAAATCGTGCACGACGCAACAACTTACGTGTCCTGGGTATACCGGAGGGTGTTGAGGGGAAAGATACCCGACGTTTTGTTGTGAAACTCTTTGCTACTGCGTTCCCAGATTTGAAGGAATGGGATTGGGAGAAGGAAATTATAACGGCACATCGGTTCCCGTTTACCCAAAGACCAAATGCAGGAGGCGAGGACAGTAAACCAAGAGCAATTCTCATCTGCCTTCATAACTACCTTCTCCGTGAAATCCTATATGACATAGCTAGGCCTACACGGCCCAGGAAAGGCAATGGCTGGGAGTTTTTTGTTCGACCGGACTTTTCTCAGGTGACTGTTCAACAACGATGGCGACTTAGGCAGTTAATAACGCCTATCCAAGCAAAAGGGGGGCAAGCATTTTTATTAAACCCCGCCAAACTAAAGGTCCTTTATAAAGGGAAAACAATTTTTTTCTTGTCAGAAATCAAGGCACAGGAATTTTTGGATAAAATGTGATACAGGTGCTATAAGTAATGCAGGGAAGATTCTTCAAAAATTCTATGGTCTTGCTTGAGTGTGTAGACTTGTTTTCATCCTTAGAAATACGTATGTTGGTCTATGTATCTATAGGTGGGGTTTTTTTTTTCTCTTCTTACTAACTTCTCACATTAGGATATTGGGGTTAGAACGGCATAGTTAGGGACTTTTCTCACTTCACATCTACTTACCATCACTGAGGACTTAGTCCTTACGCCTCTATTGGGTGGGCTCACTGAGGGTGGGGGGGGTTTTGGGAGGAGAAGGGAGGTGGGAGGGGGCGAAGCGGTTGGGTGTCGGGGGCAAGGAAAGACAGTAAAAGAATGGTCCATGCAAATTAAGGTTAAAAAATTGTCAGGTTTGTTATTGTGCCATGTGATTCATTTAGTATTGGAGGGTTTGTGCTCCTTCGTGCTTTTGGCCAAGTTTGTTATAAATAGACTGGAAAATGGGTAAGATTAATATGTGTTCTTGGAACATTTGTGGACTTAATGATAAAAGAAAAAGGGGTATAATGGCTCAGATTCTGAAAACTATGAGAACGGATGTATTATGCATTCAAGAAACCCATATACCCTGGTAAAATAGAGGCTGGCTCAGGGATTTAGGTTTAGAGGTAGTGGGATGCTCTCATCAGGGATCAACCACAAGAGGAGTAGCAATCTTAAAACGGTTCGGGCTGGGGCAGATCAAAAGAGTTAAAGAGGATTTGTTGGGTCGATGGGTCATCGTTGAATTGCGACTAGATACTGCAACTATGACTATTTGTTCAGTTTATGGATCCAATGTCGATGACCCCGCAGTATTGAACCAATTAAGTATTGAGCTAGCGCTATGGCCCTCAATGCTAATTTTGTGTGGAGACCTTAATCTACATTTGGAGGAAACCTTTGATATATCTAGTGATACTCCGTATGTAGGTAGAAAGAAAAATGTGTTTAAGGCTATTAGAGCGATTAGGCAGGAATTTGGATTAGTAGATGTTGGATTCCTTAAATCTGGGGGTACTTTAGGGAGCACTTTCTTTTCTGCTCCACATCAGAAGCATTGCAGGCTGGACTATTTTTTTGTGTCCGCTTCACTTACGAATGCTTCTGTAAATCTAGGCTTTAATATTATCCCTAAGCTGATCTCAGATCATGATCCCATCATTCATAGTGTAGATATCGATTTCCCTTCATCTCACAAACCCTGGTCTTTTGAACGAAAACTCCTGTATGACTCCCTTTATATTGATCATATGAATAAGTGGATCCCGGACTTTTTTAACAATATTAATGGGTCATCCTCAACAGGGATTATATGGGATGCGTTTAAGGCTGGAGTCCGGGGTGAAACCCTGAGTTACTCATTAAGAAAACAGAGGGAAAATAGGAAGATGGAAGAAGGAGAAATGAGTAAATTGAGAGACTTAGAGATTAAACTAATGCTGGCTTGTAGTAGAGGTACTGGAATGGAGGCGATTCTAAGGGATATAGTGGTTCAGAAAGCAAAGATCTATTACGGGTTTGCCACAAAACTTGCTCAGCAAATAGCCGCTTACAGATCCAAAGTGTATGAACTTGGGGAAACTCTGGAAAGCACCTGGCCAATAGATTGAGACAAAAGGCAGCTGCAGCTAATATAGATAAAATAATGGACGATTCAGGGATAGTATATGATAATACAGCTGAAATTCTGCGGGTCTTTCGTGAATTTTATCACAATCTTTATATGGATAATGTTACCGGGAACATTAAAGGAAGGGTGACTGACTTCTTGGGGTCAGTATCTAACTCTGTTATATCAATGGAAGAGGCAGAATATCTGGAGTTATCAATTACCTGCGAAGAAATATAACTGTCCCTCCTCTCGTTGTCCTCGGGTAAGGTCGTCGGACCTTATGCAATTCCTCTAGAGTTTTTTAGGGTGTTTCGCTTGGTCCTAAAAGCTGAGCTAATTAATGTATTTACAACTGCTCAAAAAGGATTGGCCCCGGCATCTTGGCAGGAATCAATCATAAGGGTCTTCCTTAAAAAGGACAAACCTCCTCTTTCTCCATCTTCATTTCGACCAATCTCATTAATTAATGCAGATAGTAAGGTTTATTCTAAGATCTTGGCCTCTCGACTATCTAGCATTATTCCTCCACTGGTCTCAAAATTTCAGCATGGGTTTATCCCTGCACGTGATACGGCTGACCACATACGTCGCCTTATTACTTTTCTGGACTGGGCCCAGGTATTGCGGACAAATATTGGCCTAACCCTGTTGGATGCTGAAAAAGCATTCGACAGGATGGCCTTGGCTTATTTATGGGATATCTGATATAGAAAGGGTTTTGGTCCTGGAATTTTAACCACGGTTAGAACTATGTATAGTGCTCCTACAGCGTCTATTCGTATCAATACTGAAATCTCGGCCCCTTTCCCAATTTCCCGTGGAACCCGACAAGGGTGTCCATGTTCCCCTTTACTTTTTGCTTTTTATATCGACCCTTTAGTTAATCGTTTTAATATGGAAGAAAGAATAAAACCATTCCATCTAGCACACACTAACTATCGAACGTTAGCATATGCTGACGATATCGTTGTCGTTACAACAGACGTTGAACGGGCGCTACCTGCAATTAACGACTTAGAAGTACAGTTTGGGCTCTTTTTGGGATATAAACTAAATCTATCAAAAACTCAGATTTTGTATTCCGGGGATAGCCCTCTGGCTAATATCCCACTTGCTTCCGAAGTTACGTATCTCGGAATTAAGATTTCGCTCCCGATAGACAAAATTCCTGAACTGAACATTAACCCAGTCCTGGCCAAAGTCAATACCCTGTTAGAACGCTTAGATCACTTACATTTATCCTTGCATGGAAGGGTTAATGTTCTAAAAATGCTAATCCTCCCAAAAATTTTGTATATGTTCCGCACAGTACCTTTAGAATTCCCACCTATTTGTTATAAAAAATCTAGAAAGAGCTACCTCAAGATGTTTGTGGGGATATAAACGTCAACGGAAAGCTTATATAAAAATGATTCTTGCTAAAGAATGCGGGGGCTGGAATGTCCCCTATTTTTTCTTTTATTACATTGCAGCCACTCTTCAAGTGATCAGTCCGCTTATTTTGGGAGATACGGCTAAAATCCCAAACTGTAACACTCCTTCAATTTATGAATTGCTTATGGGTGAAGGAATGAAGGCATGCTTCATGAAAGTGATTGAACCAAGCTACTATAAAAAGACGAAATTTAAGACGGTCAAAGCAGCATATGGTGTGTGGCAAAATGATCGACGACATTTGGGTATCGCTAAATTTAATAAGTATACACCTCTTTCCGCACCTGGCTTATTACCTTCTTCCATTTTTGGCGATCTAGTAGCGATTAGATGGGGGACGAAAGGGATACATTTTTTAGGGGATTTGTTCATGGATGACTTGTTGCTTTTTTTTCAAGAATTACAGATTACGTTTTCCTTGACAAAAAATGATTTTTTTAAGTTTCTTCAAATTCGCAGTTTTTTACAAAGTCCAAGACATTTATCAGACATACGAATGAATAAAATATCCCTTTAGGAATATTTAGGGGGAAAAAACACCCTGTACTTATGCTTGCTGCAAGAATATCCTGATGACTTGGAAAATTGTCAATTGAAATGGATGAATAAGCTGGGGATACCCAAAATTGATATGCAGGAGTCAGTAATGCTTGCCAACAGAATTCTTATAACTGGGATGATGAAATCACAATATTTTATGTGTATACATGATCTATATTATACTCCCAATAAGATGTCTAAATGGAGTACGACAACTGGGACTCAATGCAATCGTTGTGGTCTTTACGCCGCTGACGCATTGCATATGTTTTTTCAATGTCCCAAGCTTGGGGAATTTTTTAGGCAAATTGAGTTTTTTTTGCCGGCTGTATTAAAGAATAATTTTAATTTAACTGCTGAGATGGTGTTGATCAGATTGAGCTCAGGTACTAGCGCCTTTCCCAGACCAAAAGCAGTAACCTGTTTTATTTTCATATGCATGGCTGTAATAGGAGCATGTATTACAAGAGACTGGATCAATCCAGACCCTCCATCTTTCTTTAACTGGCGGGAACAACTACTTTCAATGTATAATTTAGAATTAGCTATTTATAAAACTAAAGGATCTAAAAGGAGGGGGATTGGAACAAAAATCTGGGCACCAATTACTGAATGGATTTAGAATTGCTTTTTTTTTGTTATGTTTTTCTACGTTATGGAATTCATGTGTCCTGATTAATGTAATTGACTATATTGTATGATTTTCTTTTTTGTGTATCTGACCATTTTTCTGTGCTTTCCTTGCATAAAACAATAACATTATTTAAAAAAAAGTATTGGAGCCATCCTTCCAAGGATTTCAAACTCTATTGCTCTTGTTCACAATTAGAACATAAAGGAATCCTCATTTGCACATTCTATATTATTTGAGTTACCTGTGGTATTTAATAAATTGCCAGTGATGGTAAAGTGAATGTATGTTGTCAGAAGTAAAAACAACATCAGTATTGTGTGTTCGTTATGTTAATGATGATCATATTATAAACACTGAGAATCATTCAGTCCACAGGCTTGATTTGCATTTTATTGAAGGTAGCTATCTGTATGGAAATATGTACTATATTGTTCAGGTTATTTGGTTCAGCTAATATGAATATTTATCTTTCAGTTGTAGAAAATCACAAAGTTTTCGTCAGAAAGTAGATTATGCAGATTGCTACAAGCTATATCATAAGTCATAGTAGGAATAGTAAACTAAATGAGTTATTTCTTGTTGTAGATATCAAAGCCTCTGCAGTGCTGATTGAGCCGAGTAGTAAGAAAAGGCAGAGCGAAGAAGATAGTCATTGTGTCCAATTCCACTTTCCCTGGGTCTTCTACTGACCGGAATTGATATCACTGGCATGGTCGTGAATGTGTTCACGGAAGTGTGGATAATAGCATCACTTTTGCATTACCCGGTTAGTGCAACCCTGAATAAAAAATGCACTTCTAGTCCTTTAAGTCCTTGTGACCATAGAAGTTTAGCCAGTCTGGCTTTTGAGAACCTCTTCCAAACCAGGATCCAAAAGAAAGCAAGATCGAAGGACTGAGGTCCTTTTGTAAGGAAGACACATACATCAGGTTCTTCCTCTTCAGTTGTACTTCAAGTCCATTTGTGCTCCGAAGCCTCTGGAGTTGTAGCCTTTATTATAGTAGTCATTGCTCCAATGATTGGCCATAAAACCTCAACATATTGTAAGAAAGTTTGCAAATTGGAATTGGAATAAGAATGATAGGAGACAGCCTGGCTCTGGAGCAGGCCAACTCCAAAGAAAAATGTAGGCCAGATGCCTGTTAACTATAAACATGCTACTATCAGTACTCATCCTGTCCTTTGCAGGTCATCTGTGATTTCTTCTACCCCCACATTGCTAGATAATTTAGGCTAGGTTTTGTAATTAAAGTCGTCATTCAGGGGATCTGCTAGGAGGCCATTTGCTCGCAAAGGGCATGTGTGCTGCAGTGGGATTCATTCTCCACCTTTCATCTGAGCTGGGGTTATCTAAGTAAACAGGCAACATCTAATTATTGCCACTCTGGGAGAGCCTTGCAGCACCCATTTGGAGACTCTTCAACTTAAGGCAGAGATAATAACTTTCATTAAAAGCATCTTTAGGCATATTTGCCAAATATCTATGTTCACCAATGAATTTCACAATGCTACAGAGATGTTTTTTCTTCAACTTTCCTAAGCCAACCTAGGCGCAGACAAAATTAACGGACTATTTCAGTCTGCTGTGTTTGGGATGGATTGACTAGCTGCAGGGTTTAGTCCTGCTGTGGGGAGTTGGGTGAATGACCAAAGGCCGCCATGTGCAGAGTGTGTTTGGTGGGTTGGCCACCCAGGGGGGTTGGGTACAGGGCCTAGCTGCAGGGCTGTGCTGGAGGGGGATTGCCAGCGGTGGGGAGTTGGACACAGGGACTGGCCGCAGGCATGGCCTTGTGGTCAACCTTACATCACAGAGGGCTGGCATTGTTACATATGGTAATAAGATTTTACTTACCATTAATAAAAACCTAGAAATTCACTGAAAATGCAAGATTAAAGTTATGTTATAGGTAGGCATGGTAATATTATTTGACTTTACAATAAAAAAATGTTTTAGAAATTCACAGAAAGCAACAAAGGTTAAAGTGACATTATAGGTAGGTAAAAATGTATGTTTGAATTTAATATTTTAAACTAAAAGAACACTATCAGTTACCAGTTATAGTTAACTTGAGAACCTATAAGTCATGTGAGAGTGTAAGCAGTGCATTGCGATATCATATTACAACACTCATGTCATGTTCTATGATATAACTGATAACATCACTGATGACAACTAATGACAACTGAAATTACATCATTGATGACAATACTGTGCCTAGCAGTGGTGCAAAAAAGGGGTGGCTCTCTCGGAACGGAGGTGGTGGATTAAAAAAAATTACAAAAATGAACTTACCATGTCCACCACACCGCTGTACGCCTCTACTGCCACCACACACCTCTACTCTGTCTCCTGTAAGCACTTTACGGACTCTCCCAGCCAATCGCGACTCTCCAGGAGCAGCGCCGTGATAGGTCTGAGCGCCCTTTTTGGACAGTCAGGCAGTGCGTGCAACACAACCCAATGGAGAACATGCCAAGTGCGCATGACGGTTTGTCATGTGCACTTAGAGGAGTGCAAACCACTCCTACCCTGCTCTAGCATCACTGAGCCAGCCCTTCCCCGACTCCCGCATATAAATTAGATGATAATAACATTCTGTTCTTATCAATCTCTTTTTCTTTTTTGCACTGCTTAAATAGCAGTGGTGTGACGCTCCTCCGCCTTAGCGAAGGAGCCACCACTTGTTAAGTAACAAAAATGCAATGGTATGTTTTATAAATAATGTTTTGCAATATGCAAACTCGGAGGGCTACATGGAATTATGCTGCCAAAAGATATAAGATGGAAGGGATGAATAATTAATTATGGGCCTCATGGTAATTTATGGAGATGTTTGACTAAATAAATGAATACAAATGTTTGCAATGTTGAACCTAAAGAACGGGAGGAATAATCCTTCTCATCTAAAAATATTACTGAATTTGTTGAACGTTTTATGTTGGTCAGTTGAGGCTTCAATGTTGATCATGTACATTGATTACGCTGTGTGGAGGGTAGTAGGGTAGCAATAAAGTGCTTTCTTTTCGATAAAAAGTAAAGTACTGGCTGGATAGTAATTATTGATTGTTATTGCATGCATATTGAGTTCAGAGTCTAGCCCCACACCACCTACCTGAGTAAACCTTCAACTAACCTCGGCTGCATGAGGGCCAAGTCCTGAAAGGGAGGAATTTGTGCATGGGTTTTGGTGCAACAGTAAAGTTAAGCTCCAACTCACCAGTGGTAAAAGGCTCTTATTACCACAGTCTGATAATCCCCTGATTAACTGGGGTCCTGAAAAAAGTTCCCAACGTCATTAAAGTTACAAAATAATGAAATCATACTTCCAATGAATTTACTGCATTTAATACACATGGCCGCATAATGTGGTCCTCCGATGTCGCCTAACTAGTAGAAAGTATAAACACCCAACATTTCATAGCTGCCAAGGTTACAGATTGCTTTGCGTGACATTTTCATAATATCAGTGTAATTATGATTGACATTTCAATGACTATGAGTGACACTTTCTCCTGAGCAAAATCAAGCAATGAAGACGATGGAAACACATAAATATCAAAAATTGCTTCCATTGGAGCAACAAGAAACTCTACAAAGATCTTGAAACTGGTGCAAAACACCTGATCTTTACAGCAGTCCAAAAGTCAGAGGTACATGCAGGTACACTGCGCCCACCCACTATTTTCACAGGGTGGATTCCGTCCCCCCTGCCAGGAAGTTGGGTCTCACAGAAAGATGCTAAACTTGTCCAGTGAGGGGGCTTTTTTTTCACCACGACCCAGGCCGAAGTTAAGGGGCCATCAGGCCTCCTTTTGTTTGAAACTCCTGACTGGAGGTGCCCTGGAACCTCACACTTAAATGTAAATGCACCAGAGGGAAAACAAAGGCACACAACTTGCTATCTCTTCACAGGTATATGCGAGGCATGCTTTTGCCTTTGCTCTGTCCCTATATAAAAGTGCAGCCGCTGAAGCCAGCTGATCTCTCAGCAGTCACACGGCTCTGCAGCTGCACCGTCACCACAGAAGCACCTAGAGGGAAACGAGGACCGGTCATGTGTTACAACTGTCAGCGCTTGGGGCACACCTCTGCTTTCTGCCACCAGAGCCCAAAGTGCGTACGATGTGGAGCCGAGCACACCTCTGAACAATGCACAAGGAACCGAGAAACCGGACCAGCAATATGTGCTGACTGCACAGGACCCCACTCAGCAAGCTATCACGGCTATCCCTACCTGCAGAAGGCAAAGAAGGATGGACCACGCAAACCCCCCCAACTACAAAAGACTTCCCTACACCCAACAGCAACAGACCAGGGACAAATGAAAACTTACAAACCCGCATTGGCTCACAGAATCCCAACTGGAACCCAACAAACAGCCATAGCAATGCGCGTGTGGACAGAAGGACATACGCAGAAGCAACAGGACCCAAAGAGGACAGCTCACCACCAACAACTGCCCCAGCACCATCCTGTGAAATAGGCTCAGCCATTACTGGCAGGAACTCATCACGAAGATTGCGAAAACAATCGCAGACATGAACATCCACCCTGTGGTGACAATGGCGGCAAATCTTATCCCCGGACTTTTCCACGGTGAAGAAAACACCCTCAATGGCAGAAACTCCATCTTCTTGATGTGGAATGCTAACAGCATTCAGAAGAAAACTGCAGACTCCTGCACCTGAAAACCATGGATGTGAGTATACGCTTATCTCAGAGACCCATCTCCAAGGAAGCCAGAAGCTCAACTTAGCAAACCACAGGGTGTACCGCACTGATCGCCCCAATGGAGCCAAGGGCGGAGGAACAGCAGTCATTGTCAACACAAAAGTGAAGCACCACGAGATTGCACTACCCCCCGTGGGAAGTATTGAAGCAACCGGCGTACAGATCCAAACACCTGCAGGCCCCCGACGGTTGATTGCCGCCTACTCACCCCCAGGGAAGCTAAGCCCGAGGGACTTGGATGCTTTATTGGACCACCGCATCCCGACACTAATTGGAGGCGACCTTAATGCCAAGCACCAGTGGTGGAACTCTCGCACAGCAAACAGCAAAGGACAAGCCCTACTTGCCCACTTAAAGAAGGAGGACTTTGTTGTGGCGTGCCCGACTCAACCAACACAATATCCAGGATCTGCACTGAAGAAACCGGATGTTCTGGACATCGTCGTCATGAAGAATCTCTCCCAGTCTATGGAGCTCGAAACCCTAACATCGCTGACGTCTGACCACAACCCAGTGTTGATCACAGTGGGAGACGTACTTGAAGACCAGCAACAGGGCACCAGGCACAACTTCAAGAAGGCGGACTGGAGCCTATACAAGAGAACCCTGGAGGAGACACTGGTCCCAAGTCCCCTACGCTGCATCGAAGACATTGGCCAGGCGGTTCACCACTTCAGAGCCGCAATCCACACTGGTATTGAGCGCAGCGTTCCCGAGCAGAAACTCCAACGCTGCTCTATCTACGACCTCCCGAAGGGCATCAAGCAGTCAATCTTCTGTGGCTGTCAAGGCTGATGTGGTCCTCCAATGGTTCTCCTCCTTCTTTCAGAGTCGCTTCCAAAGAGTTAAAATCAAATCCTTCACATCTGACCCTCTCCCCGTGACCAGAGGGGTCCCCCAAGGATCTGTTCTCTCTCCGCAACTGTTCAACATATATATGGTACCACTCACCATCATACTGAAAAAAGCCAACATCCCTTTCCACCTTTATGCAGACGACACACAGATCTACATTGAAACTTCCTCCTTCAATGACATTCTAAGGCTCAACAACACTCTCAAAGTAGTCCAAGACTGGCTAACGACAAACCACCTTAAACTTAACCAAGGAAAAACCGAGATCCTCCTCATCTCAAACAAGGAGGATAACACGCAAACCGGAGAATGGATAAAAGCTATTGATGCCCTCGACGGAAATCCCATTTTAGCTAAATCAGTTAAATCACTGGGAATCACCCTCGACCACAAACTATCAATGAGGAACCACATCATGAATTCCGCTAAGAGCGCCTTCCTCAATATGAAACTCCTCAACAGAATCAAACCACACATCCCGCAGAAAGATCTCAAATAAGCCACCCAATCACTGGTGCTATCCAGACTGGACTACGGGATCGCAACCCTCTCAAGATCAGCTCTATCCCACCTAGCACCACTCAAAACGACCCTCAATGCAGCTGCCAGAATGGTCTCCGGTACAAAGAAATTCGACCACATATCCCCCGCACTCAGAGACCTAAAATGGCTACCGGTGGAAATGCGTGCGAGTTTCAGAACGGCTTGCCTCACGCACAAAGCCTTACACACAGGGAAACCAGAATACTTAGCCTCTAAGCTCAAGAAAGCTGGCCAAACCAGAACTCTCAGAAGCTCAAACTCCCTCCTACTCATCCCACTGAAAACTCGGAAACATGAAACTGCAGCCCGCTCCTTTGCAGGCAACGCTCCAAAAATTTGGAACTCCATCCCGTTGGACATCAGAACTACCCCATCCTTCCCAGAATTCAAGAGTCGACTAAAAACCCTCTACCTCAACCGGGCATTCCCGAACTCAAGCCTATCCTGAAACACTGACTACCTCTAAGCCACTACCTCTAAGTCCCCCCTCAGGCACCAAACAATTTTAATTATTATTTTTGTATGACTTAGTGTGCTGTATTGTGTACCTCAATGTCGCCCCTCAGACACCAAACAATTTTTAATTGTTATTCTTATATGACTTATGTGCTTTATTGTGTTACCCCTGTTGTACCCTCTCCCACTGTAAAGCGCTCCAATACCCCTGGGTCTGGCCAGCGCTATAGAAAACTTCTAAAATAAAAATAAAAAATAAGTCAATAGCTGATAAGAACAGAGCCCGGAGAGAGTGGCAAAGGAACCGCACCCCCGACCTTCTGAAGAAGTACAATGAGCTGACAAGACAGCTTAAGATGCAAATAAGCCAGCACAGAGGAGAAAAATGGGAAGCAGCTAGAGCTAACTTTAAGGACTCAGACAACTCTCTCTGGAGAATGACCCGACGCTTGACTCGGAAGAAGGAACCAAACCCACCGATACAAGGGAAGACTCACCTGGCATGCAGCAACAGGGACAAGGCTGAGGCCTTCGCTGACACACTGGAGGCATCCTTCAGGCCTAACCAGGCAAGCAGACTGGCAACGGAAGTCGAGCAAGCGGTCACCAAGCACCACCTGGAACACCCACCAGAAACAGAAGCTGCAATCATTGAGGAATGCTCAATGGGAGAATTACTGGCCCTGGCAAAGACACTAAAAAACGGCAAGGCACCAGGAAAGGACAGAATAGTCAACCAAGCCATCAAGATGCTCCCAGATACTGCAGTGGATCATCTCGCTGAGATATTCAACGCGTGCATGCAGCACCAGTACTTCCCTAACGCCTGGAAAGAAGCAAGGCTGGGAAACCACTGCGAGATCCTGCAAATTACCGTCCCATAAGCCTCCTATCTGGCCTATCAAAGCTCTTCGAAAAAATTATCCTCGCCCGTCTCGTGCACTTTGCGACAAGCGAAAACCTCCTTGTCAAAGAACAGTTTGGGTTCCGGAAAGACCACTCAACCAATCACCAACTCCTCAGAGTTGTGGACATCATCAGCCATGGATTCAACATCAACAAGTCTACTGGAGTAGTCTTTCTGGATGTAGCCAAAGCATTCGACTGAGTATGGCATGAGGGACTGCTTTACAAACTTATCAAGCTCAAGTTTCCAAGCTACCTGGTCAATCTGTTGTCTAGCTACTTGTCAAAACGGACCTTTCACGTGGCGGTGCGAGAAGAATGCTCATCGCCATGCCCAATTCTTGCTGGAGTGCCTCAGGAATCAATCCTAGGACCATTCCTCTTCAACATATTCACAAACGACATCCCCACTAACCTAAAGAAGACTGATCTTGCCCTTTACGCAGATGATGTTGCAGTCATCTCCCAATCCTTCAGCGACAAAGAAGTGGCTAATAACCTTGAGACATCGCTCTGCAGACTCTCCGAATGATACAGCGACTGACAGATCAACCTGAACACAAGATAAACCACAGCAACATTATTCACCAGGAAGCTGAACAGGAAACATCCACAGATCCTCCTCAATGGGGATGAGATCAAATGGGAAAACAGCAGCTCCTACCTGGGGAAGACTCTGGACTCTAAACTCAGCTGGAGTAACCATATAGAGAAAACCTGCCAGAAAGCAGCAGCCAAACTGGCTGCATTACACCCACTCCTGAAGAACAAGTCGATGCCCATGCGGAGCAAGGTGCGAGCAATCACCGCAATAATTCGACCAACTATGACATACGCTTCACCAGTTTGGAGTGGCTTCCGCCCGTAGCTTCAGAAAGACCTACAGAGACTACAGATGAAGGCCTTACGTATTGCAGCAGGTGCTCCTATGTTCACACGAACAGCAGACCTCCACAGAGACCTAGGCATTGAGATGTTGGACGACCATCTCCTCAAACTCAACAGGACATTCTACAAAGGATTGGATAAAAAAAAAACACTGATTAGGAAACTCGCAGACATCTCTACCAACCCATTTGACCGCTACCCGCGGCCCATCGAAGCGCTAACCTTGCGAAACTGAAACAGCAATGCAGCATTGAAAAACAAATCACCGCCTGAAGGCAAACGCCTGGCAGGTACGCAAAACTCATCACTGTCTGACGGCATAATCGCCTCGGCAGGCAACCAAAACCCTTTCACTGTCTGACGGCATAATCGCCTCGGCAGGCACCCAAAACCCAACACTATCAGAAGGTACGAGATAGATAAAGACAAGACTCTTTGAGGAAACATGTTGACAATTATGCAAACTCAATAAACCGCTACCCGCGGCCCATCACTGAGCTGACCTTGTGATACAACCTCAACTGTGACAGAGCGTCACACATCAATAAGATAACCTAAACAGTGACTAAAAAATTCAAAATGAATGCGGAGTAATGAGGCTACTGCCTCGGTATCCAAAAACTCACCCCTGTCAGAAGGAATCTGACAGACGAAAACAAGACAGACGACTGTCAGATGGGGTGGTCTGTCCCAGTATTTACACAAATAATTTAAATTACATTATTTTATTTCTTTTATAGCGCTACGTCGTGACGTCATGATGTCACTTGCATAGTGTCTAACTTGGTCAGTCCATCACTTCTTTTTAGTGGACTTGTGCCCTTCTTTACTGCATGCATTTTAATCCCCGGTGCTACTTTATGGCGGGTCAAAACTGCTCCTAGACAAAACTCTGAACTCTCTCTAGCAGGAACATTAATCATAAGTTAGCTTTGATGTTTTTATTGTTGTGTGAGAATTGTTGGACCCACTATTAACTCTCTAGCAGGAGCTTTTACACCCATAAATTATGTTTAAGGACAGCACCTCCTCCCCCAGCTGAGTCACAGGTGCAGCTGAACCCCAAGCAACAAAAGGATCACTGTGGCAAAAGCAATAACCCATTGAGCTATCTACATAAAATACATTTTGGTGATATCAAGGTACAACATTCTTTGCTGCAGGCATGTTAACCCTCTGCACTACTTTATGGTTAGTCTGAGACAACTCAAAACTGCCACTAGAAAAAGCTCTGATGTCTCTCCAGTGGGTCTTTGACTGTCACTTAATATGAATTATTGTCAGTGCTGTTGGGCAAAATGCCTGCTGCCTCCGGATGCTTCAAGTAGGTGCCAGTCTGTGGAATCACGGTATCCTGGGCTAAAACAGACTCTTTGCCCAGCCATGGGCGCTACCTTCTTAGCTGTGACGTAAGACCCCGGAGCTGCACAAAGAGACCTCTCGAAAAACAGTGTAACACTGACAGATCTTACCGCTCATCAACACTGAAGACGGACTCAAATATGGATTGTGCTTACATATATACAAGGAACACTGCCATGTTAGTATATCAAGTCAATTGTACGTCGAATTTTAGCCTTGTAACATCATAAAACTGCTTGAATAAGGAAAAACTATATAAAAAAGCAGCGGTTATAGAATTATTGGCTGTTGACCTTGTCTGTGTGTATGTTTCCCTCCTGAGGCGGAAAGCCAGGAGGTTGCTCTGCTATTATACTGCCTGTCTTTCTGTACCACACCCTTGCTGTGCCACGGACTTTAAACCCGGTTTTAAAGTTTTTAAAACTCTTGCACTTTGCACTTTGGCTTTAATACTCAGCCCTTTTTTAACGTGTATATAATTTTCCCGCATTTCCCCGCATTCTGGGACAGCTCTTAGCCGAGTTAGGCGCTGAGTCTATCGTTCCCGGGGACGTTTTCGGAGCGGCCATCTTGGGTTGGGAGGAAGCGTTTGGCGCACTCTAGCTCTGAGCATAAAAGGGGACGGGCAGGCCTCCGCGCAGCGGACGCGATCAGCGGATGCGCCGGACCTGCGCCGGCGTCGCGCCTGAGTCCAGCCCGTCTGCGCCCATCTGCGCCCGTCTGCGCCCGTCCACGCTGAGACCATGCCATGGGCCAGGGGGGCTGACCCTCGCACCCCTCTCCTGGTTGATTGTGAGTTTTATTCCCTCTCTACCATGCTCTCTATGAGACCTCCCCCGCTGCCATGCCATTATACTATATCTCCGGAGGATATATCTTCCGTGAACTGCGGCTGTAATGTACACATTCCGGCATACACTAGACAGCTTAGAAAACACCGGATTAGGTCGATGGCAGCTAAGGTTCTAGACAGCCCTGTAAAGGAGGCTGGCTTTCTCATCAACGCCAGGTCACTGGTTCAAAATAATGTAGCATTCAAAGATTTTATATCACAAAGGGAACCCCCCTGGGTCTTCATAACTGAAACCTGGGGCTCGGAATCCTCCGGCCCGGATCTGGTTGATGACACCCCTGAGGGTTATGCCCTGGTTAGAATGGACAGAACCAGGCGCAGAGGTGGAGGGCTGGGTATTCTATGTAGAGACTGTTTCACATGTCGTATTGACCCCCTCTCGTCTCCCTTGGATAATTTTGAGGCAGTATATTTTTCCATACAGTTTGCCGCCACAGCCTCCTTTTCTGGCATTCTCTGCTATAGGCCACCAGGCCCTAGGGCCTCCTTTTCCCACAACATTCTCAAAATGCTAGAGCCCTTTATCAATAGTCCAAACTTAACCCTCCTTGGTGACTTTAATTTTCATTTAGAGGTGGCAGATGATAGAGACACAATGTCTTTGGTGGAGGGTTTGACTGCCTGTGGGCTTAGCCAACTGATAGAAGGCCCTACTCATCTTGCAGGGCATACGCTAGATGGCATTTTCTTCAACGATACCAGGTTAGTGACGAGAACCCCGATTCCGCTATCCTGGTCGGACCATCGGGCAGTTCCCTTCCACCTTAACTGCACCTCATCGGCCCCCAACCAAAGAAATAGGAGCCTATGGGAAACAAGAAGAAATTATAGAGAGGTCTGTAACAGCTCCCTAGCCCCACTGCTGGCATGAGTGAGACTCTCGTCAGACCCCAATGCTGCTGCAAGCAGTCTGTCTAACGCCCTATCAGGGGTGTGGAATTTAATAAAATATGTACTTGTCCATGGGACAAGTAGCTTCATAAATCTACATGTCCTGTAACAAAATCCACTTGTCCCTTTGGTGCCATGTAGTGCGCCGTCAAATAATGGCTGCAATCTATTTATAGAAGAGCTCTGATAAAAGCCTCTCTGGTTATGTCAGGCAAATACTATAGAAGGATTTGAATTTTTGAGTTTTTCACCAGCTCTTCTCTAATCTTTTCCCATACTGAGAAAGGTTGGCAATTTACCCCTTGCAATGGCAGAAGTAAAGTTTCTTCCAGGGCTGGGAAAAATGTGGTTGGAGAAAAAGTGAACTTATAAACACTCAACAGATTTCCGCTGGGGCATATTCATATTTGCTCATGCTAAGATGCAATTCACAAATATTTTCTAGGACTACGGGTTCCTGGCCTACTTGAGGAAATTCATGTGAATACATGAAAAACGTAAATCTGCATTAATACAAGGACATATATCATGGGTGCACTTTTGTGACTTTCACATTGAGCCCCTAATTAAATCTGAGTTAACCAAGACCTTTTGTTTTTATTAAAATGCTATCTCTGCCTATCTGTGAGCTGGCTTCCTTGTGTGTAACAGCATTCTGCTCTTTTACAAAGTAGTTTTGTTCAGTGCCAGGAATTTCTATGGCAATGTGGCCTTTATGAGACCAAATACTAGCAGTCTAGTATGAACGCGCTGGCATACAGCACCACGCCTACCTGATAATCCCACAGTAGAGAAAGGAGAATAGTGTAGGCCAAGTGAGTAACCAGAAAATTAAAATACCCCCCACGTTGATCCAAAGTTCTTATGACACCAAGCAAGCGAAAAAAGTAATTGGAATCCTCGCCAACATAGCTCTCTTGTCTCTTCCATCTAAGCATCTATCCCATTCATCCTTTCACCCACTGATATCTAGCATTTCACCTTTACATTGGCACCCATTCATTCTTGTATCCATTATCCTTTCACCAATCTGTTCGTCCATCTGTTAATCTGTCAGTCCATCTGCTTATCCATATCCAAACCTACCCATCCATCTCCAAACCTATCCATTTCAACCATCCTGCCATCCTTTTGCTCATCCATAAACCCTCCCTTTCACTCATCTATCCACCCTCCCTTTCACTCATCCTTCCACCCTCCCTTCGACCCATCCATCAATCCATCCTTCCACTCATCCATCCATTTATCCTTTACACTCATCCATCCTTTTGCTCTCTAATCCTTACACCCTGTAACCCATCCACTCATTCACCCTTTCCTTCATTATAACATCCTTTGTCCATCCACCAACCCCGTCACTCAACCATCCCGGTCACTCAATCATCCATCCATCCGTCTAGCCAGCCACACTTCCACTCACTCATCCTTTCACCCAAACATCCATTCATCTTTTCACATTAATTACAAATCTTTGTCTGCCGAGCTGCAGACAGAAGAGGCCCATCAAGAGCTCCACCTCTACTGTAGCTACTAAAGGGGGCGTTCAGGAAGCCCCTGTTCAAACCTATCCTGCCATCTCCAAACCTATCGATCTAACTGATCCATCCCGCCTTCCTTTTACTCATCCATCCTTTCACTCCACACATCCTCCTTTTCACTCCTATTCATCCACCCTTTCACTCATCCTTCCATTCATCCTTCCACTCATCCATCTACCCACCCCATCCATCCTCCTTTTCACTCACCTATCCACCTACCCTTTCACTTCCTCTATTTATGCTTTCGCTCGTCCATCCACCCTTTCACCCGTCCAGCTTCCGTTTCCATCATATATCCATCCACCCTTTCAATAATCCCTCCATCCACCTTTACACTCAACTGTCCACCCATCCATCCATCAACCCTTCCACCCAGCCACCAACCCATCCATACATCCCCACCCACTCAGCCATCTATTCATCTACTCTCTCGCCCATGAATCCACCCGTTCAATACACCATCCATCCTTTCACTCATCAATCCACTTTCAACCTATCCATCCACTCACCCATCCCTTCATTCACCCTTATCCTACCATTCTTTCACACATCCATCCTTACATCCATCCACTCATTCATCCATGCATCTACCCTTTCACTCCACTCATTCATCCATCTATCCATCCAGCCTTTCACTCATTCATCCATGCATCTATCCATTCACCCTTTCACTCATTAATGTATGCATCTATCATCCACTCTTGCACGTATTCATCCATGCATTCTATACATCCACCCTTTCACTTATTCATACATGCATCTATCCATCCACTCATTTATCCATGCACCTATCGAACCACCCTTTCACTTATTCATTCATGCATGCATCTAAACATCAACCCTTTCACTCCTCTCATTCATCCAACTATACATCCAGCCTTTCACTCATTAATTTATGCATCTATCATCCATTCTTGCACGTATTCATCCATGCATTTATACATCCACCCATTCACTTATTCATACATGCATCTATCCATCTACTCATTCATACATGCACCTATCCATCCACCCTTTCACTCATTCATTTATGCATCTAAACATCCACCCTTTCACTCCACTCATTCATCTAACTATACATCCAGCCTTTCACTCATTCATCCATGCATCTATCCATTCACCCTTTCACTCATTAATGTATGCATGCATCTACCATCCACTCTTGCACGTATTCCTCCATGCATCTGTACTTCCACCCTTTCACTTATTCATACATGCATCTATCCATCCACTCTTTCACTATTCATCCATGCATCTATTCATCCACCCTTTCACTCACTCTCCCACCCTCCCTTTCAAGTCCATTATGGGCATTTGTCTGCGGACCTGCAGATTGAAGAGGCCCATCAAAAACTCTACAGCTGCTGCAGTTGCTACAGCGGTGTGTTCACAATGCCCCTGGTGCAGGCACAAAGTGAGATGAGAGGCCTAGTGCAAGGACAGAATTAGGGGTGGCCTTAGGCCTGCATGAAAGCCCATGTGGAAACTAATGAGCTTTAATGTAAGCCCTCGATGACGTAAGAAATGAGAGGCCAAGGCGAGTGGGTCAGGGATGTCAGAGAGGGCGGCGGAGGGTGGTGGGGTTAGCAGGTTTTGGCACCAGGTGTAACATAAGGTGTAAAGGAAATGCAAAGTGCCAAGGAGGGGGTGCATGAGAAGGGAAAGCAAAGTGATTTGAAGATGAGCAGGGATATTGGAGCCCTATGAGGCCCAGGAGTGGAGCAGAGAATACAAGACAGGGAGGGGTCATACAGTTCAAGTCAGAGCAAGGGGCCAAGAGGCAGAAAAAAAGCAGCCTCTTACATGCCATTGCTGGAGTGTACTGGAGCTGCAAAAGCTTGATGTGCGTCTCGTGCTTGATGAAAATAAAAGGACCAGGGGAGGGCCTGGAAGTCAAACAAGCTTTTGTTGTTCTGCTCTGGGGAAATTAAAGTGCAGGCCCCAGCTTTTACATTGACCCTTTCGCTGCCAATAAACTGCTCAGAGCAACTTATTTACTGGCTGTGACCTACAGGGTTGAACAGCTGTGTATCGTTTTACCATAAATCTGTCTACTTGTCCTTTGGACAAAATGCAAATTAAAACCTCTTGCCCTCCTAAGAAATCTAGATGTCTCGGGCGTCGGGAGATAGGAATTCCCCACCCCTGGCCCTATGTAATGCGATAGACACTCTAACACCTCCCAAAAAACATTATTCGGCCAGGAAAAGTCCCTCCTTACCCTTCTGACCGACCTAGACTCCTACGGCAAAAGTGCAGACAAAAAGAAAGATCCTGGTATGCACAACCCGACGTCCCGGGGAAGATCCAACACAAACTGGCCCTAAAAGAATACAAAAAGGCGATAGCCGAGGAAAAAAAGAGCTATTTTAGCAATATCACTGCATCGCTAAAATCATCGAGGAAGCTTTTCAAAATCATCGACACTTTGTCAACACCTAAAGCTGCCAATTCTGTTGTGGAGACACAGGAGCTCTGCGATAACATCGCAAGCTTTTTTCATTCAAAAATTGCTGACATACACAACTCCCTTGAAACCCTTAATCTGGAGCTGGACACTAATCAGCCTCCCTCCCCATCTCCCTTCCCGGTTGAGGCCCCGAAATCGGGTCCCTGTCCCTGTTTTGCAAGCTTTCCAATTTTGTCCCTGGAAGAACTAAACCACCTTCTTGAAGTCACCAAGTCTTGTTCTCCTCTGGACCCTTGCCCTTTAAAAACGTTAAAGGCTTGTAGAGAGGTGGTCCTTCTCCTTCTGCTGGAGGTGATGAATATAGCCATCACCAAAGGGAGCTTTCCAGTACCCTGGAAAACTGCAGTTATTAAGCCGCTGTTGAAAAAGGCCTCCCTGGACCCTGAAGTCCCAAAAAAAATTCGGCAATATCCCTACTTCCAGCTCCTGCTAAGATGCTGGAGGCCCACCTCAACCGCCATCTGGCTTCTTATCTGGAGAGTTCGAACCTGCTAGATTCTTCCCAACATGGGTTTCGTGCTGCCCACAGCACAGAGTCTGCCCTCACAGTTGTGGTCAATAACATCAGATCGGAGGTGGACAGGGGACAGACCACTTTGTTGGTGCTGCTGGACCTAACGGCAGCTTTCGACACCCTGTCCCCTCTAATCCTGGTTGAGAGGCTAAAGGGTATAGGGGTGGAAGGTAGTGCCCTGAATCTCCTTTCCTCCTTCCTCCATCAAAGGCGGCAGAGAGTAAAGCTGGGCAACTTTTTGTCTCCTTCCTATTCGTGCAATGTGCGTTGAGCCTGCTCCTGTTTAACATCTACGTAACCCCACTGGCCAAAATTGTGCGATCTTTTGGGTACCATGTACTGTCGTACGCTGACGACACCCAGATTATCGTTTCCACCACTCAGCCGATAAAAGATTCTGCCCTCAGATTCCGAGCGTGTATGGAGGCAGTCTCGCAATGGATGATACGCAACCACCTAAAAGTGAATGGGGAAAAGACCGAGGTCTTGGTCTTCGGGGGGAGCCAGGATTTATGGTCGGGAGATTGGTGGCCTTCCTCCTTAGGAGAGTGTCCCCTTCCTACCCACTCGGCTAGGAATTTGGGCGTACTGATAGACCCAGCCCTCTCCTTTGACCTCCAGGTCAATAGAACGGTGGCCACCTGTTGCGCTATCATCCGGACGCTGAAAAAGATTGCCCCATATCTGTCGCCTGAGGCCTGCAAACAGTCAACAGTCGCCCTGGTCTCCTCTAGGCTAGACTATTGTAATGCACTCTATGGTGGCATTAATAAGAAATCGCTTCAGCGTCTACAGGTAGTCCAAAATGCTGCAGCCAGGATGGTCCTGAACCTCCCTAGGCGGGCATCGGCAACCTTGGCCAGGAAAGATCTCCACTGGCTACCTATTCAAGCCAGGATATCTTTCAAACTCCTCTGCCTGGCCCATAGGGCAGTCTTTGGATCGGGTTCCAAAGCGATAAGATCCCTTATTAGTCTCTACACCCCGAGCAGAGTCCTTCGCTCGGCCTCTAGAAATATGCTCGTCGTTCCCAGATTTAAAAAGGCTAAGTGGGGAGGAAGAGCCTTTTCCACCTTGGCCCCCAAACTTTGGAACTCGCTCCCCCCCCGAACTTACCAGCCAACCCTCACTTATGATCTTCCGTAAACTCCTGAAGACCTGGCTCTTCTCCCAGGCGTGTTAATTTTGTGGTATCTGCCTTTTGTTTTTTGTCTGTATGTTCCCTGCGCCTTGATGCCCTCCTGGGTTAAGTTTGCGCATTATAAGACACCCATTCATTCATTCATTCATTGTGTCATATAACTATTAAAATTCCGAATAAGTAATTCCAAATTAACTTTTCCCATAGAAAGATTTCACTAGCAACTTCTGATTTTATATGAACGGTTTCGGTGAGAGACAGACTTTATATTTAACAGTTCCGTGTGAACAATTACAGCTTTCATTTACACACTTGGTAGAGAAGATACAGCTCAAATGTAAACGTTTCTACAGCAACACGCAGTCTAAGAGGCTGCAGCACTGCAGCGAGCAGCAGGCGCTGTATCATTTCAAAAAGTATGCAGCCTAGCCTCCATAGGAATCCGCGAAAATGACACATGCTGGAACTGCAACAAACAGAAAGGCGACCTAGCACACCTGATCTTTCACAGCCCCAAGGTTAAAAAATTCTTGCGCAAGATAGGCGAACTTATAAACGACATAGCAGGCACCTCACTCCAGCTCGAATTTCACAGCTTAGCCACAGGCTTTATGACCCCCACAATCAAATCCAGAGAGGACAGAGACCTGACTGACCTCCTACTAACAGCGGCAGTCAAGACAGTACTGAACAACTGGAAAGTCACGGGGAAGGCCTCTTTCAAAACCTGGTTCAACTGGGTCACCTTCCTAAGAGGCGCAGACACCATAACGGCCAAATACACACCAAAGACACACACAAAGTGCGAAATGTGGCTCTCTCTGGACAATTACCTGTCCTCGCATAAGCCGCCGTAGACATCGCAGCAAGCAACGCTCCTGCAGGAGTCATAATCCGGCCCTAGAACAGTTACGCATGCCCTCCAGTACCACAACCAAACTAAACTCTCCCTATGCCTCCCACCTTTTGCTCCTTCTCCTTTTCTTTTCCTGCCGCTGAGGGGGTGGACAATCAATGGCCGCGAAAGGGACAATCTCACCGGCCACACGAAGGGATACAAAGCCCGACCGCAAATGCAGGAAGGGCGGGAAGGGCGGGAAAGACGGGGCAGAAAGCCGAGATGTAACCCACAAGAAGACCCGAACAACAGGATGTAAAGCCAGACTGCGCAGCCAGTCAGAAATGCCAAATGCCAATGTTATATTATGTGATATTGTTACTTCTGTGCCTCCCCGCCCCCCCTCCCCCCGGGCGTCTCTTCTGCCTCTCGTCTAATTTCTACCCATGTAAGTGTAATGCACCGTGTATATATAATTTCAATAAAAATTTACTGAAATTTTTAAAAAAAAGTATGCCGTTGTGCGGCTCGTCGCTGTACTCTCAGTGTGACCTGAGTCCAGACAGCAGTAGACTCTCGCTGGGTGAGACTGCAGAGCTCGAGCTGTGTAACACAGCCGGGCAGGCAGCTGAAGACTGTGCGTTAAATGTATACAGCAAATTATATTAGAAATCAGTGAGATGAGGCTGCTCTGTCTGACACTCACAGTCACTTGCTCATATTTGCGATGAGGCGAGCAGGCCCGGCAATCTGGTTTTCGGGCCACCCCAGTCCGAGCTACAACGACTCATTCCGTGGCCAACGCGCAACCCGGGGCATGATTCTTCAGGCTCAGCAGCAGCAGCTGCACAGTCAGTCGGTGGTGTGCTGCTCTGGGCTCCAGCGACCGCCGCTGTCGTGGGCTGGGTCCAGTCGTCACTGCATCAATGATGGTTTTAAATTTGACCGCGGCATTGCGAGCAGCACTGCCATTTGCCGCACTTACACTCATGATCTGCATGTGAAGCCACCCCAGCCCACGCCGCTGGCACCATGCGGCAGCAGGACGTGATGGACCGCCTATTAAAGGATGTGTTTGGCACAACCTGAGTCAGCTGATGTCTCAGTAGTAGCCACTGGGCACGGCCTCTCCTGACGTCAGCAGAATAAAGTAATGCAGCGCCGAATTGTTACTTTCTAGCACTATCAGGGCTCAGACAGCCAGCCGCCAAGCTTGCCGGGAGAGGCAAGCACACCACGGCACACTGCCACTCAAGCTTCAGGTATCAGTGAGTCAGCATAATAATTAGCAGCGCTACGGCTTGACAACCGAGGCAGGAGCTATGCATATGATGCTTGACTTTACTTTTCAGTGCAGGGATGCGAAACACCACACTGAAACGCCTGATGCGTGGTACTGGGCAGGGCTGACATTTACAGCATCACAACAACCTGTGCGGCACACACAGTTCTGGCGCACGTGCCTAGACTTCCTACAGTGCTGTTGCTGATTCATCACACTACTAATTTATCAAGGCCTCAAAGTCCTGCGAGATTCGCCGTGACCTCTCCCGCAGACAGAGGTCAGCCACCCTATGGAGGCCATGTTTCTGGCTCGCCGCCTCGTTCCATACATATGTTGTTCACTCTCCTGGCCCCGTGTTTGCTGTAAGCACAGAGGCTCGCCTCTCTGCTGCAGCCGCTCAGGAGGGGGCAGGTAAAGTGCAAGCAAGCTGTAACCTTGATTAACAGAAGCATTTCGGAAAAACAGAGAGTGCTGCAGGGAGCCATATTTCACTCTTATAGCCGTTCTGTATCCTTCTTCTGCAGCGCTCTCTCCCTAACTCATCCCCTCTCTTCCACGCTATCACTCTTTCTCGCTCTCTGATTCTCTCTCCTCTCATTATCTCATTTGCGTTCTTATCACGCTCAGGTTATGTTGCTGTCTCGCGAATTGTAGCTATCAGTCTCTCATTTACTTTAATTCTATTTCATTTGTGTGCATTCATAATGCATCATCTCGCGTTGCTTTGCGTTTTCATTCCTTTTACTAGCGTGCAACTGTTTTTCTCACATATTGCCTTCTGTCTCCAAATCTCACATTTTTCTTTACTTTACTTATGTATTCGTTTTCCCTCAATTTCACTTCTCGCTTTAAATCACCCTTCCCCCACCATTTTTGGTATAATCCCCCCCTCCCTATCACGTTCTGCCTCCTTACCCTATGTTGGAAGCAGAATACATTTACTCCTAGAATCAACAAATTTAGGGTGGGGGAAAGCACAGGAAACAGATAGGCTAATACGTGATATATATAATCAGGAACAGCTAGCCTGTGTTCTGCTGAGATTACTTACAATCTTCATTATGCCAAGTCCTACTCTACATCGTCGCAATCTTGATAAATGTGGTTTCGCTCTTGTAAATGTTTTTGAGCTTGTAAAGCGCACTGCTACCCGTCCATAGGTCTCCTGGCGCTGTATAACTCTGGGGAACCCGTCCTGGCTTTCCCTGTGGGATGGTCCCTTGCTGGGAGTCCCCAAGGTGGAGCCAGGCATCCCCAGAATTGGTGGGGCCGTTGTGGAGATTAGGCAAGCTAATGCCCAGAGTTGCCGAGTGGAACCCCTGATTAGAGTAAGCACCGAAGCGAGAATTATTGAGTCCGCTGACCAAGGTCCACGACCCTGCCGCGTCGGGAATTGAACCCTGGTCCCGGGCCGACTTCTGCTCTCGGGCCTGCCGCCTCTAACCACTGAGCCACACTACTCCACACCACTGAGCCACACTACTCCACACCACTGAGCCACACTACTCCACACCACTGAGCCACACTACTCTTCATGGACAGGAGTCTAGCAAGTCTAATATGTTTTTTCAAAACACATTTTCTCTCCTCCCACTCTTCACCTCAGAGAGCAGCTGTAAAAATAACCACCTCTTGCAACTGCATTGCCTATACCAAAGAACCAATCCAAGGGAAGCCGCCTCACTTGAAGGAGGTGCAGACCTGTGATGAGGATGACATGGGATCGGTGGAACAAAGAACACTAGGTAATGCAACCCTTACTCTTTCATCCTTGTTAAAGTCCTAACAGATGAAGATGTAGCAAGCGACCAGCGCGTTCCCAACAGCAACACAGAGTCCACATATTCCACTACAGGTAGAGTACGTTAATGAAGGGCAAGGACCAACGCCTGATAAAGATCAATTTACAATGGTCAGGCGATTTCAGAAGTTGTTTCCTAAGTTAAATTTGCCCGGCGTGGAATGCCTCTAATACCATACGAAGTTACTAAATAAAGAGGCAGGCGCTGGAGACTGGAAGACAGGAAACAAGTTTTATTCCGACGGAGTAGAACACATCAGATCGGACAACGAGGTATCGTCTCGAGGTGCTCTCTCAACCTCTCTGAGACCTGGTCTTTTATACACTGGTTTAAGACATGTGAACGTCCTTTATTACAACAGGGACATTGTAGAGCATGAGAATGACATCAGAACGATATCTCCGACACCCCCCAGTTCCAACCCCTTCCAACACATGACAACAGTAGAGACCCTTTCCCCTCATATGATTGGGAGGGGCTATCACGCAGCTGAGTGTTCTGCCGATCTCTTTGGAATGTGTGCGCCTGATCGAATCTCCGGGGGCGGGGATGTCATGATCAATAGTGGCCTCTTTCAGGAGAGGCGACTGTTAAAGGTTAGACTGAAAATGTCAACATTATCGGCACCATCTTGCTCTCCTTGGGCCCATTCGTGCACGTAAACGGCAGCCATTTTGTGCTCCATGGCCTCCCTGCCCTTCGCAGATAGCCAGCGTCTCTCTCTCTCCCGACCTCGCAGGCAACCCCCCCCCGCGCGCTGACAAAACCCCCCCCCTCCGCTCTCACATGTCTTGGGTCATAAACCCCTCTTCAGCGCGGCTCTGCCTCGGAACCCCATCCTGTTCCCAGCGCGACACTTCCCTTCCTCCCTTTCATGGTCTGAGGCCCTTTGATGCAAACCCCCTTTTCCTGTGTGCCCGTTTGTCTTCCTCGTTCCCAGGCCACCACCTAAGCTCTGCGGATACTGTTTATTGCCCCCCCCCCGTACAGTAGGAAGCTTCCCTCATTGAAGGACCCTCGAGTTGATCAAAGCCCCCACCCTATGAGATCCGATCAAACCCCCCACATTCCGTGAATCGGCGGAATGTCCAGCTGCGCGATAATCATCACCTGTTGTGACCGGGGTGGGGACTTCTGCTGTATATGTGTGTGGGAACGGGCTTGGAGCGGGGGTTCCGAGAATGCCTTTCCGTACATCAAAGCATTGCCAAGAATGTGTTGTATGTAATAAAGCAATAAACCTGTGTATACGAGGCCAGGCCTCAGAGATGCGGGTAGAGCACCTCGTGACGATACTTGCTGTCCGAACTGATGTGTTCTCCTCCGGAGAGAATAAAAAACCCTTGTTTCCTGCCTTCCAGTCTCCAGCGCCTGCCTCTTCATTGGTTAATATCTTGTGGGTCTAGGAGGCGACACCGCCGGGCAATACTTAAGGATCTTTTAATCTGGTTGGTAGCCTGACCTTTTCAACAATTGGCGTCCCAAACGTGGGGCCCATCAGTGACTCGTGGATCCAGTGGGAGAGGTCCTGACGACAGAGTGAACGACTGCAACGATCGGGAGCGCGCCTGTCCGATAGACCCTCGTCTGACAGCCGATCATCCGAACTTCACTGGTTCCGAACAGACCTCTCTCTCGTGATCTACGGTCCTGACTGGGAACCATCAGGAGTGCCGCGAGGAATACGAGGAAAAGAGGACGATCGGGCGCTGGATTCGGAAGACAAGAAACTGTCCATGCGGTCCGGGTAAGGTCGTGTAAACACGACGAATTGCGAAATGGTTATTTGAATTGTCTAGAAAATACTAGTATTACTCTTTGTTAATTTATTGGAGATCCTCTGTCTACAAACGGAGAAACAACAGGCTCTCCCTTTGCAAACAGTGGAGGATAGGTAATGCAACTGTCGTGTCTATCTTTCTCCCCCACTGATTAATTACTTGAAACTGAACTATTGTTCGCAGACTGTTTTCTGGAGATTCTCTGTCTGCAAACAGGGAAGAGCCCCTCTCCCCACCCCTTTTTACAGATAGTGAAAGGGTAGGTAACGCAGACCTTTGCGAGCCTACTTATTCTCCCCACTGAATTGTTTTTTTATTTTTATATTGGTTCATGAGGTATTCACTGCCTGCAAACAACGTAGAATAGAAATATTCTGTCCAGTCTTTGCACGCAGTGATAAGATAGGCAGTGCTGACTTTTTGTCCCTCATTGCGAGCCGTCATGTCTGTCTTCTCCCCACTGATCGGTAGCCTGTTTAGCCCGGACCGCTTATTAGAGATGAACCATCCGGCTCCACCGGAAGGCACCCCATATAAGGACATGTTCATGAAGCATGGATTGATCGCTATAGCCTATAACAAACTGTGGCATAAATATACGAAAAAGAATGGAGAAAGTCAGTGGCCACTGATAGGATCCTTCGATGATGACAAAATAAACGCGCTAGAAACAGCCCTAGGTAAAAATAAGACAACGCCCGCTATGCTTGATAGTTTCGGCATGTGGCGCAAAGAAACTGAACAACATAAAAGGAAAATTGAGAGTAGGTTGGAAAAAGAGCTGCGAAAAGCAGCCCACCTAGCTGCTCAGAAACTAGAAGGAGAGATAAAGGAAAGAGAGAAAGCCAAACAGAAACTAGAAATGGAAACATCAAGCCAGTGCCCGGTTAGAACGCCCCCCATGCTCTACCCTGATTTATCCTCGAGACAAAAACGAGCGAGCGATGATCTGCTGTTAGGCCCTCCGACCATCTACATGCCCCCTCCATATGCCCCTTCCCAACCCTTAGCACAACGCCCACCACCCCCAGGTGCAAATGAGGGTAGTGCCGCGGCTTCGGCCCCCATGGTCTCTGTGCCGGCCGAACCCCTTGTACCAAATACTCCGCCAACGACAACGTTAGGCGACCATGAGACCCGAGGGGCTGGTTCCGCAAGAATAAACAGACTAAGCAAAGATGAGCGAGCAGGGATCGACAAGATAGTAAGAACACTGGTAGAAAGGAGGGAAGGTGAAGAGTATATCACGGATATGTTTAAATCGTATACAGGGAGTCACAGACGACACTTTACTGTACGACTGTGTTACCATGTCTTGAACGCATACGAGGACCGATATCGAGACAAAGGTCCCGAGAGCCTAACGACTCTGTACCGGAAGGTCGATATCGGGGATGAGGGCGAGTGTGACGCGACGGACCTCCTTACGCGTACGCTTGAGGTTTTCCGCCACCTCACTGAATGAGAATCGGGAACTAAACCCACGACATCCGTGGCGACCGAACCACAAACTGAGCAACCTAGCACCATGATGCCAATACGAGAGGCTGCCCCTTACTGGGTTCCTCCACGAGGTGCAGGAACTCACGATGATGCAAACCACCAAGATGCAAAGGGAAGGGTAGTGTACAACTGGGTCTACCAGCCATGGGACCGGCAAGAGATTCTGACATTCCGGAAATCTCTGCCTGACCTACGTAAAAACCCCACTGCCTTCTATACTGAATTGGGTACAGCCCTAGGTTCAACGATTATGACCCTGGCTGACATCGACTTGTTTTTCGGGTTATGTCTACCAGCTGATGTGTGGAAGCAAATCCGGAAAGTCGACCACCATGAGCTGCTCGGACATACCTGGACACAACTCGAGGACATTGATAAACAACGAGGACCGGGACAAAAGCCTTTGAAATCCATTTTAGACCTTCCAGATAAAATCGTACAGAAATTAAAAACCCTAATTCCAGAAAAGAAAGTGGACTGGTCGATAGTAACGGCCTGTCGCCAGAAACCACAGGAGGATGTATCGGAATACTTCTCCCGGTTCGAAACGGTGTTCTCCGATTACAGCGGCCAGGACATGACCACTGCAACCGGACACCATCTGTTTGTCCAGAATTATGTTAAGGGTCTGTCATCCGAGGTCTCCCAGAAACTGCAGGCTAGCGAGAGTAGTTGGGCAGCCTCCAAACCTACGGCTATCCTCCAGATGGCCCAATATTATGAACATCAGAAAAATGAAAACGATAGGGCAACAGAGAGAAAGAAGAAGGACTTGAAAGAGAGGGTGATGATGGCCCAGCTGCAAGGGGTGACTATAGGACGAGACCAATACCGGGGAAACTATCAGACGAACGCCCCTAAGTCCCAGGACCGTACTTCGACTCCCCACAGTGGACGTACAGACCTTAGAGAGGACCAGTGCGCTTTCTGCAAAGGAACGGGCCATTGGAAATCCCAGTGCCCAGTTCTTCTGGACATAATCAGAAACAAAGACCCCAAGGACGTAGCAAGTGGGCCGAGAAGTAAGGGACAACAGCGAGGGCCCCCAAATGACACGACTAACGACAGATCAGGCAGACCAAATACATTTGATCGACCCAGACAGAACCAATACCAGCAATCTGACTATGATGACACCCACAACTTTGCATAGGACTGCCAAGGGCAAGGGAGGGATCCAGTCGAGCTCTATGTTGACCAGCAAGGCCCTTACGTCACTGCTAAGGTCCTGGGTACCAAGTCTCCATTTCTGGTAGACACTGGCGCAACACGTAGTGCGTTATCTAAACGACTGATTCCGGGGGCACCCTTGTCTGGCTCACTTATAACATCGACAGGTTTCGATGGAACGCCCTCCACTAACCCTTTGTCCGCCCCGATCCTCTTTGACGTAGAAAACAACACCACTGACACCATGTTTTTGCTTTCCTCCAATAGCCCTGACGCCATTATGGGACTTGACCTATTGAAACACTTCCGAGCGACGATCAGATGTTCTCAAGACGGAGTTCGAGTTTTCCTTTACGACAACCCTGTCCTACTTAGACATTGCCCTCCCCGACGCATGTCTTCCATCACCGACGCTGACACATCCCTGCTTGACACTCTGCCTCCATATCTATGGGCCAAGGCGGATTCGGACGTAGGGCGCATGTTGATTGACCCAGTGCACATTACTGTCCGACCGGACGCAACTCTCCCAAAACTTCCACAATATCGGATATCGCCCGAGGGCGAGAAGGCATTAGTTAAGATTATCCAGTCACTGATAGACGCAGGAGTGGTAGAGGAAGTGGTTAGCAACATTTGCAACAGCCCTATCTTGCCTATCATCAAGAAACAGGGAGAGGGAGATGAGAAAGCATACCGTTTTATCATTGACCTTCGAGAGATCAACAAAGTGGTGATACCCCAGTACCCTGTGGTCTCGGACATCACCACCATCCTGACTTTGATTCCTTCTACCGCCACCATCTTCACTGTCATTGACCTCAAAAACGCATTCTTTTCCATCCCCATCCACCCAGACAGCCGATATCTCTTCGGCTTCACCCTAAAAAACCGCTCATATAGGTTCTGCCGAGCACCCCAGGGCTACACAGAAAGCCCTAGCATCTACAGCCAGGCCCTCAAGAGACAACTGGATCAAGTCCAGTTACCCGACGGAGTGGTGTTAGTGCAATATGTCGATGACATCCTCTTAGCAGCCGACACCACTCCATTAGCAGTCACAGCCATCATTCAACTCCTGCACTTCCTTGCGGAAAATGGCCACAAGGTCTCCAAGAAGAAGTTGCAATTCTGCCAACCCCAGGTCACTTACCTAGGCCACCTTTTGTCCAAAGAAGGAAGAAAACTCACTCCTGATCGAATCCAAACCATTCTCGATACTCCTGTCCCTAAGACCCAGAAGCAGGTACGCTCCCTATTAGGCCTCACCTCCTTCTGCCGACAGTGGTTACCAAACTTTAGCCTCGTTGTGAAACCGCTGCTTACTCTGCTAAGTAAAGACGCCCCTTTCCCACTCCCTTGGACCCCAGAGTGTCAAACCTCCTTCACGGAACTACGAGACGCCCTTTGTTCGGCCCCCGTCCTAGGTACCCCTGATTACAAAAAGCCCTTCTCCCTTTACACTCACGAAAGGGAGGGGTGCGCTTTATCTGTCCTGACCCAGACCATTGGCCCAAAGCAACGACCGTGTGCTTACTTCTCTGCCACTCTTGACCCTGTAGCCAGAGCCTTGCCTGCCTGCCTTCGAGCTGTAGCTGCTGCTGCGATCTCTATCCGACAGAGTGAGGGGATCGTGCTCTCGAATTCCCTCACGGTACTGGTACCCCATGCAGTCGACACCCTCCTGAACCAAACCAAGACGCAACACCTGACGAGTGCACGACTGACTGGATACGAACTGACTTTGCTTGCACCCCATATCGCCCTGAAAAGATGCACCACACTGAACCCGGCAACTCTGTTACCCTTGCCAGAGAACGATCCCAACGTACACCCTGTACATGACTGCGTGACTCTTACGGACGAACAGACTAGAAGTAGGGTTGACCTCAGAGACACGGCTTTTCCTGACCCTGACGGAGAGCTGTGGGTGGACGGTTCTTGCATCAAACTCCCCGATGGCACCACTTCCGCTGCCTATGCAGTCACCACGGCCCGAACTGTAGTTGAAACGGCCCGTATCACGCAACGATCTGCCCAGGCAGCGGAACTGATTGCCCTGACCCGAGCCTGCATCCTGGCAACAGGAACTACAGCGAACATTTACACCGACAGCCAGTATGCCTTTGGGGTGGTTCACCATTTTGGGCTCCTTTGGAGGGAAAGGGGATTCTTGACCTCACACGGCACCCCCATTCTGCACGGGATCTAGTCTCCGCCTTGATCGAGGCCGTCCTTCTCCCCAACAAGCTTGCAGTCGTCAAATGCCAGGCACACAAGAAGGTGACAGACATCATTGGGCAGGGAAATGCGCTAGCCGACATCACTGCCCGAACGACAGCTGAAAATAGGACGACAACACATATGTACGTGACCAGGTCACAAGCAGAAAAATGGACTGACGCTAGAGACACTATTAGAGACATTCAAACGGCTAGCACACAACACGAGTTGACTGAATGGACACGGGTGGGATTAAAAGATGATGAAGGCTGCTGGCGGACAAGAGATACAAACAAATGGTTGCTACCTGATTCGTACCTGACTCCCATACTGGCTATGGCACACTCCCCTGCCCACATAGGATCAGCCCCCATGATTGAACTTGTCTCCAGGGTTTGGCACAATGACAAAATCACAGATTCCGCCAAACGTCTGGTCCCACAATGCTTGATATGCCTGCAACACAACCCTGGGAAAGGAACGGTAGTGCCCCGGGGAGGATTTGGGGTCCCAAACCACCCATTTGAGGTCCTGCAAATGGACTACATCCAGCTAGATAGGTGCCAAGGCCTGAAATATGTACTTGTCGTGGTATGCGCCTTTAGCAAATGGGTGGAGGCATACCCAACCCGTGACAACACTGCTATGGCCACCGCAAAAGTACTGTTAAAGGAGTTTTTCCCCTGTTACGGCCTTTGTCGTATTTTATGGAGCGATAATGGCCCCCACTTCATAGCCGAAGTCATCCAGTTCATCTTAAAGGGGTTGGGCATCAAGCAGAAATTTCACGCAGTCTTTCACCCCCAGTCCGCTGGACTTGTTGAGCGACACAATGCCACACTCAAGCTTAAACTGGCCAAGATAGTAGCTACCACAGGTCTGAAATGGCCGGACGCCCTCCCACTAGCATTGCTATCGATGCGTTCCACCCCCACCAGACATCACTTAACCCCTTATGAAGTTGTTTTTGGCCGACCCATGAGTATCTGGTCTGCACCGAAGCCAACTTCCATTCATGACGTCCCGGACGTCCTAATGTCTGATTATCTGTATAAATTGACTGAAACTCTGTCTGTCATTCATCAGCAGGTGCAGCAGGCCATCCCCGATGCTTCCAGGGGTCCGGGTCACGCCATCCAACCCGGGGATTTCGTGCTGATCCGGAATTTTCAGCGGACGAAGAGTTTGGAACCCCGGTGGACGGGCCCCTGGCAAGTGTTGATCACCACCCGGACGGCTCTTCGCGTGGAGGGGAAAAGGCATTGGCTGCACGCGCACCACTGTAAGAAGGTCTCCCGGACCCTGGCCACGACAGAAAACATCGACGACCAAGAAGAGCTCCTGAACAAGGACCGACCGTCACTAACCTGCTATCCTGATACCGAAGCACTTGAACTTTCAAAATTCTCTGATCCCACTGTGCCGTCCAGAGAAGGGTATTTCCTGCGTCGAAAGGAGGGAGCTTCGGCTAAGCAGACCACAAACTAAGTTGAATCTCAAAACGGTGACCCAAAGCAATCAAGGGTTGCCTGGAGAGAAGCTAAACTAAGTCTGTGGTTCTGCCCACTACCGAGCACCTTGAAGATGAAGATGATGGAAGCGCCAGATAAGAAGATGATGGAAGCGCCAAATAAGAAGATGACGGGGACAACAGGAAATACCCACTACAGAAACCCAAGAACAGACAGACTCCACAGCTCAAAGACAATTGCACTCTTCATCGCAATCCTTTTTTGCTTTCTCCTCATGACCACTCTCTGGATTGTGGAAGAAAATGCACCTACTCACGAAACATTCCTGACCACTGCTCAGCCTACCACCATGAAGGAACATTATCTGATTTCGCTCTCTCCTCAACTCAGAGAGAGGCGAAAGGAGTTTTGGAATAACTCTTTCGTGCAGCTCCTCCACCAGCACAATCTTGCCACCAATGCCACCAACTGTTGGATCTGTGGGTTGCTACCCCACGCCACTGGACACTCGATACCATTCATCCCCTCACCCTTCTCGGTTCATGGCTCCTGCCTTGCTTGGCTGATCCTCCTGCAAGAAAGCTATAAGGACAATGCCACCTCCAGTAAAACCGTAACGCATTTCTCCCACGGGGTCCGGCGAAACAAAACAAAGACACACTTCTGCCCGCAGACCTCCAACGACTCCATCCACATGGACATCCCTGCTAAAGAACGAATTGAAATGCAGGTGTTCAACAATCCAACCAGACCCACCTTCTCCTACCTGCGGAAACGAACGGCTGCCACTCTGACTGTGGCCCTATCAGTCATCAACGTCACAGGCCACATGTGCATAGAAGGACATGGGACACAGCTGGTGGGCCGCAGTGCTTGCCGGTTTACCAGAACTTTGGACACCACGGATCCACCTTCCTTTGTGTCGTCCCCAAACATGTATTTCGTCTGCGGCACAAAGGCCTACACCTGGCTCCCCAAAGGCTGGGGGGGCACTTGTTTCATCTCCTTCGTCCTTCCCCCGACTTACGTGGCCCCAGCGAATCAACATAGGCAAAAACGAGCCAAGGACATTGAGCAAGCCGACTCAACAGGAGCGCAGTTCCTCGATGCTATGAAGGGACTTGTTCCTCTTTGGGGCCCGATGGCAAACAGCCGGGCCATCCGACATTTGACTCAGGCAGTTGAGACAACAATGAACATCACAGCTGGTATCTTTGCCAACAACACCGCCGAACTCCAAGCGGTCCGCTTGGTGGCCCTACAGAACCGCCTTGTCCTAGATGTGGTTCTTGCGGACCGTGGTGGAGCATGCCGCATTATTGGGTCCAGCTGCTGTACATACATACCGGACAACTCACCCTCAGTGTACAAAGCCATCGAACATCTTCACAGACTCTCTTCAGAAGTCCATCAGGATCAGGAAGAATGGTCGCTTGGTGGTTGGTTCTGGAACACCGTTAAGAACTGGGGCTGGAGACTGTTCACCATTATCCTAATTCCTGTAGTAGTAATATGTGGTCTATGCTTAGGAATTCAATGTCTGCCGCCCCTGTGTACATTATGTGCAAACTGTATTTGCCCTAAGGCCGTGGACTTTGGAAACGAACGCATGGGAGCATTATATGATGCCGAGGTTGGGAATTTGATGAAGATTGACATTGAGTAGGCAAGTTGGCTAGATATGTTGAAAAGGGAGGACTGTTAAAGGTTAGACTGAAAATGTCAACATTATCGGCACCATCTTGCTCTCCTTGGGCCCATTCGTGCACGTAAACGGCAGCCATTTTGTGCTCCATGGCCTCCCTGCCCTTCGCAGATAGCCAGCGTCTCTCTCTCTCCCGACCTCGCAGGCAACCCCCCCCCCCCCGCGCGCTGACAAAACCCCCCCCTCTGCTCTCACATGTCTTGGGTCATAAACCCCTCTTCAGCGCGGCTCTGCCTCGGAACCCCATCCTGTTCCCAGCGCGACACTTCCCTTCCTCCCTTTCATGGTCCCAGGCCCTTTGATGCAAACCCCCTTTTCCTGTGTGCCCGTTTGTCTTCCTCGTTCCCAGGCCACCACCTAAGCTCTGCGGATACTGTTTATTGCCACCCCCCGTACAGTAGGAAGCTTCCCTCATTGAAGGACCCTCGAGTTGATCAAAGCCCCCACCCTATGAGATCCGATCAAACCCCCCACATTCCGTGAATCGGCGGAATGTCCAGCTGCGCGATAATCATCACCTGTTGTGACCGGGGTGGGGACTTCTGCTGTATATGTGTGTGGGAACGGGCTTGGAGCAGGGGTTCCGAGAATGCCTTTCCGTACATCAAAGCATTGCCAAGAATGTGTTGTATGTAATAAAGCAATAAACCTGTGTATAAGAGGCCAGGCCTCAGAGATGCGGGTAGAGCACCTCGTGACGATACTTGCTGTCCGAACTGATGTGTTCTCCTCCGGAGAGAATAAAAAACCCTTGTTTCCTGCCTTCCAGTCTCCAGCGCCTGCCTCTTCATTGGTTAATATCTTGTGGGTCTAGGAGGCGACACCGCCGGGCAATACTTAAGGATCTTTTAATCTGGTTGGTAGCCTGACCTTTTCAACACGAGGGCGTACGGTAATGGGCAATAAACTGTATCTTCGGGCTAAAGGATGACCAGCAGTCAGTGCTGACGTTCAGGCTCAGAGGAAGGGGACATCAAAGGAGGGGTATTCATGGACGGAAAGGACTGGTGTGGACAATCGAGCGTGGTGGAAGGGTTTATCCACAGAGGGGTATTCATGGACGGGAAGGAGGTGTTGGTCAGGCGCGGGGTGTGATTCCCTGAGACAGAGTCATGGGGGGGTTTCATGGCTTGTGCATGTGAGCGCGGGGGCAGCCAGGGTGCGCGGGGAAGGCTTGCATGGTCAGGGAAATGTGCTGACGGGCGATCGTGAACAGGGAGACCATGGTACCTAAAATGGCTGTTGTGTATTCTCATACGTGAGTCTGCAAGATGGCGTAGATAATGTTCAGTACACAAACTAAATTTCCACAGTCCTCCCTTTAACATGTCTCGCCAGCTTGTCAGTTCGGATCAATCCCCATGAGACCACGCACTTTTATTTCGTATAGGGGACTCATGTGCTCTGGTTTAAAGTTCAAAGTCTTCGGGCACATGCAGTTGGAAACGAGTGCACATAAAGATGGTAAACATTGAATACCTAAACAACACCCACATAGTATCATGATTGGTATCAATAAAAACGTTAACACTCTCCATCCCCAGTTCTTTAAAGTGTCCCAGAACCAGCCTCCAAGCGACCATCCTTCCTGTTCCTGGTGAACCTCCGAGGACAGTCTGTGGAGGTGTTCGATTGCTTTGTAGACTGAAGGTGAGTTATCTGGCACGTAGGTGCAACAGCTGGAGCCGATGATGCGGCATGCACCTCCACGGTCGGCCAGAACCACATCTAGAACAAGACGGTTTTGAAGAGCCACCAGGCGGACTGCCTGAAGCTCAGCCGTGTTGTTGGCGAGGACGCCAGCGGTGATGTTAATGGTTGTTTCTAATGCCTGAGTCAGGTGTCGGATAGCGCGGCTATTTGCCATTGGTCCCCACAGAGGAACAAGTCCCTTTGCTGCATCTAGGAACTGTGCTCCGGTGGAGTCGGCTTGTTCAACATCTCCAGCGCGCTTTTGCCGGTGGTTGTTGGCTGGAGCCACATACGTGGGAGGAAGAATGAAGGCGATGTAGCACGTACCCTTCCAGCCTTTTGGGAGCCACGTGTAAGCTTTGGTGCCACAAACAAAGTACATATTCGGGGAAGCAACAAAGGAGGGGGTGTTAGCTGAGGCCAATGTTTTGGTGATGCGGCAAGAGCTGTGACCCACCAGCTGCGTTCCTTGTCCTTCGAGGCATACGAGCCCTGTGACATTGATGACAGACAGGGCTGCAGTCAGGGTGGCAGCCGTTTGTTTCCGCAGGTGGGAGAAGGTGGATCTGGCTGGATTGTGGAGCACCTGCATTTCGACCCTTTCGTTGGCAGGGATGTTCGTAAGGAAGGTTGAACCTGAAATTGCGGGACAAAAGGGCTTTCCTGTGTTGTTCGGCCAGAACCCATAGTAGAAGTGCGACACTGTCTGACCAGAAGCAGCATTGTCCTTGTGGCTTTCTTGCATGAGGATCAACCAGGCGAGGCAAGAGCCGTGAACTGAGAAAGGTGAAGGAATAAAGGGGATGGAGTGTCCGGTAGCATGTGGGAGCAACCCACAGATCCAGCAGTTTGTGGTATTTGCAGCAAGGTTGTGCTGGTACAACAGTTGTACAAAGGAATTGTTCCAGAATTCCCTACGCCTTTCTCGAAGCTGAGGTGAAAGGGTGATCAGGTGGTGCTCTTTCACGGTTGTTGGCTGGACAGTTGTTGGCAACATCTGGTGAGCGGGCGTGCTTTCCTCCAGGATCCAGAAGGAAGTCATGAGGAGGAGGCAGAACAGGGAGATAATGAAGAAAGCAATTGTCTTTGATTTGTGCAAATTGTCAGTTTTTGGATTCCTATAGTGGGTATTTCCTGTTGCTTTCGATGTCTTCTTATCTGGCGCTTCCATCATCTTCTTATCTGGCGCTTCCATCATCTTCATCTTCAAGGTGCTCGGTAGTGGGCAGAACCACAGACTTAGTTTAGCTTCTCTCCAGGTAACCCTTGGTTGCTTTGGGTCACCGTTCTGAGATTTTTAACTTAGTCAGTGGCCTACTTAGCCGAAGCTCCCTCCTTTCGACGCAGGAAATACCCTTCTCGAGATGACACAGTGGGATCAGAGTGTTTGCAAGTTCAAGTGCCTCGGTATCAGGATAGCAGTTCAGTGACGGTCGGTCTTTGTTCAGGAGCTCTTCCTGGGTGCTGACGTTGTCTGTCGTGGCCAGGGTTGAGGAAATCTTCTTGCAGTGGTGTGCATGCAGCCAATTCTTTTTCCCCTCCACTCGAAGAGCCGTCCGAGTGGTGATCAGTACTTGCCAGGGGCCCGTCCACCGGGGTTCCAGACTCTTCGCTCGTTGAAAGTTCCGGATCAAGATATAGTCACCCGGTTGGATATCGTGACCGGGACCCCTGGAAGTATCGGGGATGGCCTGCTGCACCTGTTGATGAATGACAGACAATGTCTTAGTTAACTTGTATAAATAATCTGACAGCAGGACGTCGGGGACGTCATGAATGGAGGTTGGTTTGGGGGCAGTCCAGAGGTTCATAGGCCGTCCAAACACAACCTCGTAGGGGGTCAAGTGATGCTTAGTGGGGGTGGAGCGCATCGATAGCAATGCCAGTGGAAGGGCATCTGGCCACTTAAGTCCTGTGGTGGCCACTATTTTTGACAGTTTCAGTTTCAGTGTAGCGTTGTGTCGTTCAACCAGGCCAGCGGATTGGAGGTGGAAGACCGCATGGAACCTTTGTTTGACCCCCAACCCCTTCAGGATGAGTTGGATAACTTCAGCTATGAAGTGGGGGGCATTGTCGCTCCATAAAATTCGACAAAGGCCGTAGCGGGGAAAAAACTCCTTCAGTAGTACTTTGGCAGTAGTCATGGCAGTGTTATCACGGGTCGGATAGGCTTCCACCCATTTGCTGAAGGCACATACAATGACTAATACGTACTTCAAGCCTTGGCACCTCTCTAATTGGATGTAATCCATCTGGAGGACCTCAAAGGGGTGGTCGGGGATCCCAAACCCTCCCTGGGGTACTACAGTTCCTTTCCCGGGGTTGTGTTGTAAGCAGATAAGGCACTGTTGGACTAGGCGTTTGGCTGAGTCGGGGATCTTGCCGTTGTGCCAGACTTTGGAAATGAGTTCGATCATGGGGCAGAACCTATGTGTGCAGGGGAATGTGCCATTGTCAGTATGGGGATCAAGTATGCATCAGGCAGTAACCATTTGTTTGTGTCCTTTGTCCGCCAGCAGCCTTCATCATCCCTTAGACCCACCCGTGCCCACTCAGTCAGTTCGTGTGGTGTGTTGGCCGATTGGATATCCCTGATCGTTTCCCTAGCGTTGGTCCATTTTTCTGCTTGTGACCTGGTCACATACATGCGTGTCGTGGCCCTATTCTCAGCTGTGGTTCGGGCAGTGATGTCGGCTAGTGCGTTTCCCTGTCCAACTAAATCTGTCACCTTCTTGTGTGCCTGACATTTGATCACTGCTAATCGTGTGGGGAGAAGGACTGCTTCAATCAGGGCGGAGACTAAATCTCCGTGAAGGATGGGTGTACCATGAGACGTCAGGAATCCCCTTTCCCTCCACAGGATCCCAAAATGATGAACTACCCCGAAGGCGTACTGGCTGTCCGTGTAAATGTTTGCCGTGGTTCCTGCTGCTATGATACATGCTCGTGTGAGGGCAATTAGTTCTGCTGCCTGTGCGGATCGTTGTGTGATGCAAGCTCTTTCAACTACTGTTCGAGCAGTCGTTACCGCATAGGCAGCAGAAGTGGTGCCGTCTGGGAGTTTGATGCAAGAGCCATCTACCCATAGTTCTCCGTCAGGGTCTGCGAAAGCAATGTCTCGGAGGTCAACTCTACTCCTAGTCTGTTCGTCCGTGAGGGTCACACAGTCGTGTATAGGGGGCACATCGGGGTCATTTTCAGGCAAGGGTAACAGTGTAGCAGGATTTAATGTCGTGCATCTCTTCAGGGTGATGTGGGGCGCAAGCAAAGTCAATTCGTATCCTGTCAGTCGTGCACTAGTCAGGTGTTGAGTCTTTGTCTGGTTCAAAAGCGTGTCAACTGCATGGGGTACTAATACTGTGAGGGAGTTCGAAAGTACAATTCCCTCACTCTGTCGGATAGAGACAGCAGCAGCGGCTACTGCTCGAAGGCAGGCTGGTAGAGCTCTGGCGACTGGATCAAGAGTGGCAGAAAAGTAGGCACAAGGGCGCTGTTTGGCGCCGATGGGCTGAGTCAGAACAGACAGTGCGCATCCCTCCCTTTCGTGAGTATAGAGGGAGAAGGGCTTGGAGTAATCTGGTGTTCCTAGAACGGGTGCCGAGCAAAGGGCATCCCGCAACTCCTTAAAGGATGCTTGGCATTCAGGGGTCCACGGGAGTGGGAACGGAACATCTTTGGTCAACAGGGAAAGTAGGGGTTTTATAATGAGACTGAAGTTTGGTAGCCATTGTCGGCAGAAAGAAGTAAGGCCTACTAATGAACGGACTTGCTTCTGTGTTTTTGGAATAGGGGTGTCTAGGATGGTTTGGATTCGGTCGGGTGTAAGTTTTCTCCCTTCTTTGGACAGGAGATGACCCAGGTATGTTACTTGGGACTGACAGAACTGCAGTTTCTTTTTGGAGACTTTGTGGCCATTCTCCGCGAGAAAGTGCAAGAGTTGGATAGTGGCTGTGATTGCAAGTGGAGTGGTGTCGGCCGCCAAAAGGATATCATCGACATATTGGATCAACACCACTCCATCTGGTAGCTGGACGGCGTCCAGCTGCCTTTTTAGGGCCTGGCTGTAAATGCTGGGACTTTCAGTGTAGCCCTGGGGAGCTCTACAAAATCGGTATGAACGTTTTTTTAAAGTAAAACCGAAGAGATAACGGCTGTCTGGATGGATGGGGATAGAGAAAAATGCATTTTTAAGATCTATAACGGTGAAGGTGGTGGCAGTGGACGGGATGAGAGTCAGAATGGTGGCAATGTCTGAGACTACGGGGTACTGTGGCACCACCACTTTGTTGACTTCTCGCAGGTCGATGATGAAGCGGTACGCTTTCTCATCCCCCTCACCTTGCTTCTTAACAATGGGTAGGATTGGACTATTGCAGACATTACTAACCACGTCCTCTACCACTCCTGCATCTACCAAGGACTGAATAATTGCTACCAACGCCTTCTCGCCTTCGGGCGATATCCGGTACTGTGGGAGTTTAGGGAGTATTGCATCTGGTCGAACAGTTATGTGTACAGGATCGATCATCATTCGTCCCACATCCGAGTCGTTTCTGGCCCATAGGTGCAGGGGTAGCGAATCGAGCAAGGATAGGTCAGCATCTGTTAAAGTGCACATATGTCGTGCGGGGTAGGGTCCGGTCAAGTTCGGGCTGTCGTACAGGATGACTCGGACTCCTTCCGGGGAACACCTAATAGTAGCTCGGAAATGTTTCAGTAAATCAATACCCATAATAGCGTCAGGGGAGTTGGAGGAGAGCAGAAACGTCGTGTCAGTGGGATTGTTTCCTAGGTCAAAGGAGATAGGTACCGACAGGGGATTAGTGGAGGGCGTCCCATCGAAACCTATCGAGGTAATGTGCGAGCCAGACAAGGGCACCCTTGGAATCAGTCGTTTTGATAACACACTACGTGTCGCTCCAGTGTCTACCAAAAATGGAGACTTTGTACCCAGGACCTTGGCAGTGACATAAGGACCTTGCTGGTCAACACAGAGCTCGACTGGATCCCTCCCTTGCCCCTGGCAGTCCTATGCAGAGTCGTGAGCATTGTTGCCATCGCACTGCTGGTACTGATTCTGTCGGGGCGGTCAAATGTGTTTGATTTACCAGATCGGTCATTGGTGGTGTCGTGGGTCTGTCCTCGTCCCTGCCCTCCAGTTTTGGGGCCATTTGCCATGTCCCTTGTCTCCTTATTTTTAATCAGTTCCCGAAGGGCTAGGCATTGAGACTTCCAATGTCCAAATTCTTTACAAAATGCACATTGGTTCTCATCAAGGTCGGTTCGTGGAGCGCCAGGGGTGGGGTTGCGGTCTCTAGGGGTCGAATTCCTAGGGGTATTTGACTGGTAATTTCCCCTATACCGTTCCCTCCCTGTGGTCACTCCCTGTAGTTGTGCAATCATTACTCGTTCCTTTAGGTCCTTTTTCTTTTTCTCAGTTGCCCTTTCGTTCTCGTTCTTTTGGTGTTCGTAATACTGAGCCATCTGAAGGATAGCTGTAGGTTTAGAGGCTCCCCAACTACTTTCGCTAGTCTGTAACTTTTGGGAGACCTCTTGCGATAGCCCCTTTACGTAGTTCTGCACGAATAGGTGTTGTCCGGTTGCGGTGGTCATGTCTTGGCCACTGTAGTCGGAGAACACTGTTTCAAATCGTGAGAGGTATTCTGATACGTCCTCTTGAGGTTTCTGGCGGCAGGCTGTGACTATCGACCAGTCTACCTTCTTTTCTGGGATCAACGTTTTTAGCTTCTGCACTATTTTGTCGGGGAGTTCCAATATGTCTTTTACAGGTTTCTTTCCGGGCTCTCGCTGCCTATCTAGTTCATCGAGTTTTGTCCAGGTGTGTCCGAACAGATCTGTGTGGTCGGCTCTCCGGATTTGCTTCCACACATCAGCCGGCAGACACAACCCGAAAAACAAATCCATGTCCGCTAGAGTCATTATGGTTGAGCCCAAGGCTGTGCCTAATTCAGTATAAAATGCTGTAGGGTTCTTTCTTAAATCGGGCAGGGTTTGTCTAAAAGTTAAAATATCTTGCCGATCCCATGGTAGGTAAACCCAGTTGTACACAACCCTCCCTTTGGCATCTACATGGTTGATATCATCGTTCGTTCCCTGACCTCTTGGGGGAATCCAATAGGGGGCGGCTTCTCTGATAGGCATCATGGTGTTGGCTGCTTCTAATGAGGGCCCAATCGTTTCAGGGACTGTGATCTTGACTTCTGGTTTCTGTTCCGCGAGGTGGCGGAAGACCTCAAGCGTTTGCATGAAGAGGTCCGTCACATCGCTTTCAGCCCCATCTCCGACATCGACCCTTCTATGTAGAGCCGTCACTTTAGCAGGACCCTTAGTCTGGTACCTATCCTCATACGCGTTCAGGGTGTGGTAGCTGAACCGTAAAATAAAATGCCGTCTGTGACTACCGGCATGCGAGTTGTGCATATTCATTGTATATTCTTCGCTCTCTTTTCGTTCTACCAGGGTTTTTGCTATTTGGTCGATTCCATCCCGCTCATCTTTGCTCAACCTGTTTGGTCTAGCTGTTAGATGCCTGTTGGTCTCATGCTCATCTGCTATTGTTACCAACGCGGCTGGTGCGAAGGCCGTAAGAGCCGGGGCACTAGCGCTGTGGTCACCCATGCCTACACTTTGAACTGGTGAGTGTTGTGCTAGAGGTTGGCAGGGAGCATATGGAGGAGGCATGTAGATAATTGGAGGACCGAGCAGTAACTCGTCATTTGCCCGCTGTTTGGAGGGAATCTCCGGGTAGAGCGCAGAGGTGGTCCTGACAGGGCATTGACCTGTCAGTCCTGGTTCTTGCGTTTGTTTAACTTCCTCTCTTCTTCTTATTTCTTCATCTAGTTCTTTTGCAGCCAGATGGGCTGCTTTGCGTAATTCTTTCACTGTTTTTGCTTCTTCATTTTTTTTGCGATGGTCTGCTTCTTTGCGCCACATGCCAATACTAACAAGCATAGTGGGCGTTACCTTATTTATTTTTACAGCTGCTTCTAGTGTTTTTATTTTATTTTCATCAAAAGAACCTATCAGTGGCCACTGGTTTTTAGGATCCCTTTTTGTATATTTATGCCATAACTTACTATAAGCTATAGCGACTAGTCCTTGTTTAGTAAACATGTCCTTATTAGGGGTGCCCTCCAGTGGAGCTGGATGGTTCATCTCCAATAAGCGGTCCGGGTTGACCCAACTATGAGCCAATGGGGAGAAGATAGGCATGACGGATTACAATGGGGGGCAAAAGCCTGCACTACCTATCTTTTCACTATTTGCAAAGACTGGACAGAATATTCTATTCTACGCTATTTGCAAACGGGGAATACCTCCAGAAAGAACCAATTCCCAAAACAGTCAATGTTTGGGCAAACAATCAATCAATGAAGGTGTGGAATAGGTACGACGTGTTAAAGTTTTGCGTTACCTACCCTTCACTATCGGCAAAGGGAGAGAGAATATTCCTATTCTTCCCCGTTTGTAGACAGAGAAGATCCTTAAGAGAACCAACTTCGAACAATTCAATGCTCGATTCAATCAATCAATCAATGGGGAGAAAAAAATAGGCACGACGTGTTAAAGTTTTGCGTTGCCTACCCTTCACTATCTGCAAAGATTAAACAGAGTATGGCGACTCTGTGTTTGTTTGCAAATAGAGAATCTCCCAGAAGCAATCAATAGGCAATACTAGTATTTTCAAACAATCAATCAATTTCGCAATTTGTCGTGTGTCACGACCTTACCCGGACCGCATGGACAGTTTCTCGTCTTCCGCTTCCAGCGCCCGATCATCCTCTATTCTCTGTTGCTATCGCGGCACTCCTGGTGGTTCCCAGTCAGGACCGTAGATCACTCGGGAGAGGTCTGCTCGGAATCAGTGAAGTTCAGATGATCGGCTGTCAGACGAGGGTCTATCGGACAGGAGCTCTTCCGATCGTTGCAGTCGTTCACTCTGTCGTCGGGACCTCTCCCACTGGATCCACGTGTCGCTGATGGGCCCCGCGTTTGGGACGCCAATTGATAAAGATCAATTTACAATGGTCAGGCGATTTCAGAAGTTGTTTCCTAAGTTAAATTTGCCCGGCGTGGAACGCCTCTAATACCATACGAAGTTACTAAATAAAGAGGCAGGCGCTGGAGACTGGAAGACAGGAAACAAGTTTTATTCCGACGGAGTAGAACACATCAGATCGGACAACGAGGTATCGTCTCGAGGTGCTCTCTCAACCTCTCTGAGACCTGGTCTTTTATACACTGGTTTAAGACATGTGAACGTCCTTTATTACAACAGGGACATTGTAGAGCATGAGAATGACATCAGAACGATATCTCCGACACCCCCCAGTTCCAACCCCTTCCAACACATGACAACAGTAGAGACCCTTTCCCCTCATATGATTGGGAGGGGCTATCACGCAGCTGAGTGTTCTGCCGATCTCTTTGGAATGTGTGCGCCTGATCGAATCTCCGGGGGCGGGGATGTCATGATCAATAGTGGCCTCTTTCAGGAGAGGCGAGGGCGTACGGTGATGGGCAATAAACTGTATCTTCAGGCTAAAGGATGACCAGCAGTCAGTGCTGACGTTCAGGCTCAGAGGAAGGGGACATCAAAGGAGGGGTATTCATGGACAGAAAGGACTGATGTGGACAATCGAGCGTGGTGGAAGGGTTTATCCACAGAGGGGTATTCATGGACGGGAAGGAGGTGTTGGTCAGGCGCGGGGTGTGATTCCCTGAGACAGAGTCATGGGGGGGTTTCATGGCTTGTGCATGTGAGCGCGGGGGCAGCCAGGGTGCGCGGGGAAGGCTTGCATGGTCAGGGAAATGTGCTGACGGGCGATCGTGAACAGGGAGACCATGGTACCTAAAATGGCTGTCGTGTATTCTCATACGTGAGTCTGCAAGATGGCGTAGATAATGTTCAGTACACGAACTAAATTTCCACACGCCAACGTAACATACCCCATATCCATGAAATTCCAAAGCAGAAGAAGAAGAATAGGAGACCATGCAGAGTGCAGCAGCACCGGCAGGAGCTACAGACACGTCCACGTGAGAATGTGACACAAAGTATTCGAGGAAGTCCATGTTCAGCTTTGCAAATGTTTACATTGACACCCTTTGTAACCATTCAAGCAACAGCCACCCTGCTACTCAAACGCGTCTCCACAGAATAGGACAGGGGGATACCAGCACTGCATCAGACAAATTAATGGCTAGATGAATCCATAAACTGATGACTGAAACAGAAGCCTTTGCCCCCCACATGGACCTTGGCAATAGGGAACATATGTAGCAGCCATCTTATGAAACGTCTTAGTCCAAGGCATATACATATGCCCCTCTGCCCCACATCAAGGGAGTGGAAGCGGAGATCAGCCGGATCAGCCAATTCACAGGGGCAAGATAAAAGTCTCTCCAAGTTAGACATGGAACATCACCTTAGTCCAGAAGATGAAGAAGGCTGTCAAACCGACCCATGCTGGAACAAATCTCAAATACGGTATTCCCATGCAGGAGAGTTACAATCGCCCAATTGCAGTGTCATTGGTGACTAGGAACTTCTTCCAAAGTCTCAAAAGGAGCACATATCGACTCTTGAAGCAGCATTGCAATGCCCCTGGAAGGGACCACTAGCTGAATCCTGTGATGGACAGGGTGAAATCCCCTATGACAATGTGAAGCATACCCTTGGGCTCTGGTCAAACTCCCTTACAGTTCTCTGAATAACCTGATAGTGGCGAACTGAGCATATAAAACAGAACGTGCCAGACCAAGCTAAAACATGTAACAAAAAGAATATAAATTATGCAAAGGCCACAACGAAGGGAAGAATGGGTGCAACACTCACACCAAGAACAGAAGTACCTCCAATGCTGTTTATAAGACCTGAAGATAGAAGGGCAGCTGCACAGCTAAAGGTTCCATCAACTTCCAAGGACATCCATAACTACAGGTTGTGTCCATCCTCCATGCCATTTCCTTCACATCTGGACAACTAAGCGTGACACAGTGCCGGCCGTCTAAATTGGAGACGTGTAGAGAGGACGTGACCATTCCAGCTGGATTCCTAGTTCGTGTAGCTGGAGAAACCAAGACCTGTAAGGCACATCAAAAGCCACAAGAACCCAGATGACCAATCATTTCGGATTTGAGGATCATTTGGGAATGAGAGGAAGCGGAAGGCAAAGCACAGCACTCTGGTCCACTACAGTAAGACTTCATTATCGTCTTCAGAAAAACATTGGCAGCAGAGCATCTAGGTGAGAGGCCAAGATATACATCCGCGGAACCTGCAACTGTCTCACAATTTCCCTGAAACTTTACATGAGATCTGAGCTTTACATCAGTACTGAGGAAACTTATTTCAACCCCAAGTAAAGGACTCAGACTAAAAAGTGCCTCAAAAGAATGGTAAAATAAAGGAACTTGTAATGTTGATGTTCCACTGGATTATGAGATCATTCACCTTCCACATGTACAGATGATTTTTTTTACTGAAATCACCACAGGAAAGTTCTTTTGCAACAAAATAATCTGAAACAAAATATTCATAATGAAAGCTTTCACGCTCTTCAGATTCATAATAGGTTGAAAGTACCACCATGCTTGGGCACAGAAAGAGCATGCAGTACAGTGCCATAGTTTAGTCCTATCGAAGGACCTGTATGTTCACCCCCTTGTTCATTAGATAGTTGAACCCTGTTGATGAGCTGCCTTCTTTAGGAAATCTGCTGGCCAGGACATTTGGCACACCCAGAGTTTTGTGGAATTTGGGCCACTCCCAACATTTGGAACACATCCATTCCATGCTGCCCTGAAGACTGACAGACGCCTACCCCATCGGAATGGTATAGGAAGGCAACTGGAAGGAATGGCCATCTAATTCTTACCTGTTTGCAAACAAGCCAGGATGTAGAACGACTTCTGAAAGGACGGTAGGATTCACTCCCTTGTCCTCCAACCCCAAAATGGAAATGACCATGGGGCGTGAACTGAGGTGAAGAGTACTGCAGCTAACTTAGTAGGTAAAAAGGTCAGTGAGTTTGGCATGTCTTGCAGCCTGCATCATCAACTCCCCCAAGTTCTGTGCAAAGATTTGATATATAAATGACGTTTAAGTACTAGGATTTTTGGGAGGCTTCACCCTTCCAGGATTGTTGTCTATAGTTGCCACAGCATAGACATCCAACAGAGCAGCTGACTGAAGACTATTCGCTGCAACATCAAATGCAAGTTGAAGCTGCTTATTCATCAATTCTAAGCTCCAACCAAAATGCTTTCCCTTCTCCATGACTCCCAATAAAGACTGAAATTTGCAGAGCAGTGATTGGGCAGTATTAGCAGCATACATGCTGGATCTAACAGAAATATGGCAGCACAGTGAGGCTCCACCTTTTTGTCAACAGGATCATGCCAGAAATCATGTTAGGTGACAGTTACATTGGGGCTGGAAGAGCTGGAGAACAGGACCATGGAAGCTTAGACTGGTAGGAACATTCATTTTCTTGGAATGCACGCATACTCAATTCAAGGGTTGGAACACTTTCAGACCAAGAGGTCTAAGGTCTTATTTAGGACCATGGCCTGGCCATGAGTTGCATTGGCTTTTTAGATCCTCAGTAAAGTTTAAACCTGTTTTTGCGTCCTGCATTGTTTGTTGTTTTCTCCCTCTTAGTTCCCTTGGTCCCTTCATTAGTCCCCTCCATATTGTTGCACTCTTGGCTGCTTGCCTCTTGTAACCATTTTCTTGCTGATTCTTACCTGCATGTGTCTGCCGCATGTTGGGTTCTTCACCGGATTCCTGGTCAGTTCCAGGCTTGTGAGAACATCATCCACAGTTGGAAACGATAAGCTTTGTCTAAGTTGTTACCTGTATTTTACATCCAGCTAGTATCTGTACTGACCTTCTACCCTTTGCCTGCAGCTGGTCAGATGTATCCAAGATTTATACGATGAAGGCACAGTGTTTCCGTCCCTAGAAATAAATTAAGTTTCGAAGACTGAGCTTCAGCCCTGGATTTCTCTCTAATTCCCTGTCCCAGTTTCTTCCCCTGCTTCACATGCTACACTGTTTACCACAACAGAGACTCTAGGATAGCAGGGGTTTCCAGTAACTGTTCAACACCAAACCCTGACAGATCAAGAGCAGTGTCTTCCAAACCCACATTTGTGTACCTTACCAAATTAAATAGGAGAATTCTCTGAGTTTCAGGGAAATCATAATCAGACCCTAAAAGTGGTTAAAAAGTTTGTCAAGCACAGGGAACAACAGTCTAACCAAGTGCCAACAATTAAGAATTAATGACCACATTCTAGTCAAAAGAGGAAAATAAGGAGCAGATAGCAGTTTACATCTGCTAAATGCATCATCCACTACTAAGTCGAACAAGATGTAGAAGCAGAAGACTAAGGAAGGTTCTTAAGAAAAAGTGGCCTGAATATAGATGAAAATCTCCAATATGATCTTTCACTTAGTTACTTTCTAGATACATAATTAGAAACCATCTCCACCAAATATTGCGCAACAGGTAGTCGAAGATGATTAATCACTACTATCTGAGCATTCATGATAACGGGAGATGACAGGGGTTTATTTAGTACAGCCTGCAAAGTGTCTTCAATGAATTAGCTGCTTCAATTGATCATTCTTACTGCAATAGGCTGCCTAGCGGGAGGAACAGGAGTATTGGCTACAAGAACTGAAACACCCTCCCTAGCCTGGGAACTCGCCAATCACTATACCACACACGGAGCTTAAAGTAACAGATCTTTATTCCTCTGCGTATAACCGCAAGCTCAACAGTCTTTACGTTCATTCAAACCACTACTTTCTAATACTTACGTCACAGTTCTACAAAGTCCATCAGGAGCCACAAGGGTTCCATCACTACATCTCTCCCTCTGATAAATAAAAAAGTAGCATATATTGGCATTTTTTTTTTACCAATATATGCACAATCATAGCTCTTCAATGAGTCTTCATGGCGCTTTGCTCACACCTCCCGACCAAGTCTTTGGAAACTGGGGACAAGGCAGTAGAAGTATTTATGTCTGGCATTGGTGATGTAGAAACGGAAGCAGTCAGGAGTCTTTACTTGTCCTTTCAGACCCAGTCTCTACATGTTTTTTGTTGTTGAATTTTATATAGCGCAAACTAGACCCGAAGATATCGGGTATCAGAGCGCTTTACATAGCACCAGTTTTGTTACATGAGGACACATTCATTTTTGTTATGCACGGGGAGATTAAGTGATTTGCCCAGAATCACAGGCTGTTTAGTGTCGCTGCCGACACTCGAACCCTGTTTCCCAGTTTCTACATTGACTGCTCTAGCCATAAGGCTACATCCTCTCCCCATTGATATCAGTGCATGAGGAGCGATAAGCCACATTTTGGAAATGCAAGGAATCTTACATAATGGACTTTCCAAGACATATAGCAGTCACCATGTGTCCTTTACTTGTCACAACATGAAATGGTTCCGCATTGAAAGGAGCATTAGACTTTTATTTATTTTGCTGACGAACAAGCACTCGATCACCTCTAGTGACATCACGTCTTTCGCATGTTGATGATTGTCTGCAAAGGCCATCATTTTCCTCTTACTATCCAAGTTTTTCATGCAGTCTCTTCCTCCATGTATGATTATCTATTGGTCCATTGAGGTAACTTGGTCATCATTGCTCTCCCAAACATCAAGGTAGCAGGCTTTCACCTGTGGTCGAATGAGGGGTTGAACGGTAAGCTTGAACAGTCTTAAGGTCGAGCTTTTCTAGTACAGCACCCTGAACAGCTGTCTTAAGAGTGCTATTGAAACATTCGACAAGGCCATTGGCCTGTGGCCAAAGAGAAATAATGCTTCACATTAAGATGACTGAGAAACTCTGAATTCTCAACTGTTGAAAGGTGGGCTGTTGTCAGACTTTAAAATCACAGGAACACTCAATGTTGCAATCTCTCGATGAATCATTTCTGAGTGATAACGTGAGATTTTCTATCAATGGGAATTGGGAGTATTCATCAACGATCACCATCAGGTGATGTCCATTCTCAAGAGGACCTAAGAATTCCACAGCAATTGTTTCCCATGCATGTTTTGGCAACTGTGACATGTTTAACGTGTGTTAAATGAGTTGTGCTGGCAAGCAGTTGCATAGATGATAGGCCTTCAATTTCCCTTCAACTCTCTCGTCAAGAAGTGGAAACCAGACTCGGTCTCGGGGAACTTGTTCGGTGGCAACAATTCCACAATATCCTTCATGGGCCACTACAATTATCTGTTGACGCAGACTTTCCGGAATGATAACTATCGAACCTCTTAGAAAAATACCTTTCTGAGTAATGGACAGTTCATCTTTGACATTTTTAAACTTCTGTTATTCACTGTCACTGGTAAGAGGTCGAAAATGCTGGTACCAAGACTGATGTGTAATAAAGTCCTTCAGTTTTGGAATGTCACTATCTTGACTCATGGCAGTGACACTTTGTTTCATTGAAATAGCAGCTGGAGTGCAGGAATTCACAATTAAATTTATATAAGCTGGCGTGTTGAAGATGGAGGCAGAGTAGGACATGTTTCTCTGTGCTCCGGCCCGCCGTCTGCCCAAATCAGAGCTGAATAGCAATCCTGGGGCAGTCAGTGCGCCAATTCTTCTGGCGAAGATCAGTTTTGCCCTGTCTTGCCGCCCGGAGCCCCGCTGCTGTGCCTGGAGCCCTGGGACCGGCGAACCATTGAGCGTGGAGGCGGCCCGCACCGGGACGGCTGAGGCCTGTTCAACAGGGGAGGCACCTTTCGCGGACCTCTGAAGCCTGCTCTCAGTGTCGCGGCTTCGGCTGTCCCTGCACTTTGGGCGGCGTGCTGGCTGCCGCTACTGGAGAGACATTGCCCCATTGGTGCTTGGCGGACAGGAGATCCTCCCGGGGCTGCGCGGCTGATATCGCGGCGTCAGCACCAGGGTGCTGGTGAGGCCTGCAGTGACTGCCGGGGCTGGGAGGCTCCTCCTTGCTGCGGCCGGGTCCTTGCGCGCAGGGCCTGGTCGGTCCGCTCCCACGTGTGTACAGCCGCTACTGAGCCTGCGATCACCGGGCGCCCCCCCGGCCCGCATCAGACCCCGACGCTGCGGGTCTGCGGGGGGAAAGGAGACCTGGCCCGGGTGCTCCCGGGTGCGCGGAGGTTGGCCTGGAGTGCACCGACTGGACACCGCGTTGCTGCTGCGGCTACGCCCCCGGGACGGAGGTTTGCCCCGATTCTGGTGCTCTGCAGGTGAGAACCCGGAGCGCTACTTGAGTGGGATGCACCGGCATGCATAGCCCAACAAGCGGTGCGAGGGTCGAGCGGCGGCACCGGCACGTGAGGAGCGCGAAGAGAGTGTGGGCCTGAATGGGCCTGGAGCGGAGCAGCGGGTCGCCCTGGGCGAGACAAGGTGTGTTCCTGGGGACGCTGCATGGTCGGAGGCGATGACAGGGAAGGTGAGTGGTGACACCCCCAGCTGCACCCAGAGACGGCCTCCTCGTCCCGAGGGCACCACCACCTGAGCCCCCACCGCACTGCGGTTGACCCCCCCTGGCCCCGAAGAGACAGTTGAGCAGCACTGGGTGGAGCCCGTGAGACACCGGGGGCTTGGTCCGGGACTTTGCACCATCACTGACCACTGCCGCGTCGCTGGCCCCGGGGCCCCACGCCGCGTATGACCCCCGGAGGCCCAGGCACCCAGGGTACGATCGCAGGGGGAGTGAAATAGGCCCGGGCTACGTGGTGGGGGCGGCATTCCTGGGCCCCACAGACAGGTGAGGAGAGGAACGTGGAGAGATACCCCTGTCTGGTGCCGGATAGCTGCCGCCCGTCTATGGTGATCCGGGTCGACTGAGGGTTCTCTGTGTGACCGTGCAGCAGTCCTGGCCTGGTGTGAGGGGCCCGACCCTCTGGCCCATTGGCGACCTAGCCCTCTCTACAGTGTTGGTGCACCTTTCAGGAGTTTGCACCGGAACATCTGACCCCTCCTTGCAGCCACCTGTGGAGGACTAGTGGCATGTCCAATGCAAGGAATAACAAGCCGAAGGGCCTAAAAGACATTTTCGGACGCTCTTTGTCAAACTCCGACATGGCGACGACGGCCCAGAATACGGTTAAGGAGTGGAACACCCCAGCTTCTGGAGAAGAACCGATTACGAAGGCCTTTCTGGAGTCGTTGTTTCTCACCCTAAGGGAGGACATTCAATCGGTTAAGACAGAATTCGATGCAGAGGTGACGGAGCTGCGGCGAGACGTGGATGGACTTGGGGACAGAGTGGCCACCTTGGAAGAGAGACACGATGCCACGGTGTCGGATCAAACTACGCTACAGCAAGAGATGCTCAGACTCCAGGATCAAAATGTCGACCTCCAAATTCAAATGGAAGACCTCGAGAACCGCTCTCGGCGGCACAACATACGGATCCGGGGGGGGTCAAACTAGCTGAGGACACGCGCGACGTCTTCGCGTTTTCACGGGACCTCTTCCGTTTCATACTGGGAGAGGCACAGGCTTCCGAAGTCGTCCTGGACAGGGCGCACATAGTGGGTCCAACTCGAGGCCCCAACGCCCCACCAGCGGACATACTGGTTTGTGTACAGGACTTTAAGACCAAAGAATCCATACTGGCAAAAGCGAGGTCTCTCCATCCCATAACTTATCAAGGGCACTCCCCGGTGCTGTTCCGGTACCTAGCTAGGATTACATTATAGAGGCACTGTCAGTTTCGCCCAGTCACGGAGCACCTGCCGCAACAGGGAGTAGCGCACTCCTGGGGACACCCCTTTCGCCTAATTTTTCGGCACAATGGAAAAATCCACCAGACCCGTTCTTTCACAGAGGCCTGCCGCATAATGGGGTTGACTGAGCCCCCAGAAGAGGGAGATGATAGTGGCTCTACTCCAAAACCAGAGATCTCCCCATCAGGATGGCAGCGCCAGACCAGGCGGCGACGCGCTAGGCGCCCATCTAACTCCGAGATCGCCAAGAGCCAGCGGGAGGCCCTGTCCGCAGCTGCCCTTGCCCTGGCGGGAGAGAACTCCACCACCAAATGATCACTTGTAATTGCTGGAACACTCCATTGCCCACCTCTGCAGATCGGGGACAGCGGGTGGGGCGGACACCTTGGTTAACTCAATGACCTTCACCCACACACTACTCGACCAGTCACCCTGGGGTGGCGGACAATTTTCTCTCCTTGAACTTGTTATGTTGTTCCTCTTTCAGGCTATCTTTTGGGGTCCTCCCCACTTTGGGCTCTGTATTGCGACTTATATAGCGCACGTATCACCCGAAGGCATCAAGGCGCTTGCCTTGGGAACCCGTCCTGTCTTTTCCCTGTGAGATAACCCCTACTGGGTATCCCCAGGGTGAAAGCCAGGCATCCCGCAGAGGGTGGGCCGCCGTAGTGGAGATTAAGCAACTATTTCCCAGAGCTGCAGCGTGGGACCCCATGATTAGAATAGGCACCGAGGCAAGAATTATCGAGTCCGTGGACATTTTTGTGCTCAGGACCCTGCCGCGTCGGGAATTGAACCCTGGTCCCGGGCCAGACCTCTGCATCAGGGTCTGCCGCTCTAATCAGTGAGCCACACTCCTCCACTCTATGGGTTCTTTTTCCCTCCTTTTGTGCTTCTTGTTGTCGGGTGGGTCCCCTTGTCCACGGGGTTCCCCATTTATTTTTACACCTCGCCACTGGGGCGAAGCCCGGTCCTTACCTCCGCAGCGCTCGCAGGCCTCCCCTGTCCTGCCTCTATTTGCACTCACAGGCTCTCATCCACTAGATGCCAGGTAGATCCCTCAAGGTTTTGACCCTGAATGTCAGTGGCTTAAATAACCCTATCAAGCGATGAGTGGTTCTTAATTACTTGGAGTAATCCACAGCTGACATTTGCCTCCTACAGGAGACCCACCTCCTACACAAAGACCAGCATAGGATGAAATCCCAGGCCTTCCCCACACAATTATTTTCCTCACACTCCTCCAAATCAGCAGGGGTGGCCATACTTGTCTCTCGCTCCTTTCAGGGTAGGGTGCTCCAGAAGGTGGCTGAGATCAATGGTCGCTTTCTCACATACCACTTCCAGGCTGCAGGGCTCTCCTTCATAATTGGCTCGGTCTACGCCCCCAACGAGAACCAAGATAGATTCCTACACGAGGCACTCACTGAAGCCACAGCCACCACTGAGCGGCACTTGCTCCTGGGAGGGACCTGAACCATGTCTTTGACAATCTCGTCGACCACTCATGCCAACGCACTAGCCTGGTGGGGGCCCTTCCTCAATCCGGTCTGGCGCGATTCTGAGATCTGTGTCTCATAGATCTGTGTCATCACTTTCACCCGCAGAGCCGGTCGTTCACCTATTACTCGGGAGCCCATAAGACCTACGCCAGGTTTGATTACTTTCTGTGCTCTATCTCTCTGGTGGCCCATGCTACTGGGGCCGACATCCTCACTGCGTCACTATCTGACCACTCAGCGGTCTTGGCCTCCCTCCTCCCCTCCTGCCTGCGGCCGCAGCGACTCTGGCGCCTGTGCGATTCCCTCCTACATCAGAAGATCATCATTGATAGGATTAAGGAGGCTATATCCCAATATCTGACCCTCAATGCTAATCAAGACACGCCTTTGTCGACACAGTGGTTGGCGCTCAAAGCGGTACTGAGAGGGGAATTCATAGCGATCTCTTCGGCCATTAACAAAGAGCAGAGCCATAAATAGGCGGAGCTCACAAAACGCGTGGCGGAGCTGGAGCAAATGCACCAATGCACTGGCGCTGCCAGAGCCTGGCGCCAACTCTGTACTGAGCGGAAGCAGCTCGCGGCACTGGACCAGGAGAGGGCCGAGTATGCAGCACTCCACCTGCGCCACTCCTACTACACAGGAGGGGATAGATACGGCCGTCTCTTGGCTCATAAGCTTCGGGAAGACCTAACCTCCGATGATGCGGCAATAGCAGAGGCCTTCCGAGACTTCTACGCTTCACTCTACTCGAGTGACTCCCTCGACACACAGCATGGCTCGACTATATAGCTGCTGGGCACCCGGACCACCGACAACATGACCGCCCTCAAACACGCTACCCGCAAGCACCACCAGCTCATACGCACCACCAAGAAGAAATCCCTGAAGGAACGACTGGACAACAACGCCCACGACAGCAAAGAGCTCTTCACTATCGTCAAGGAGTTCTCCAACCCCAGCACCGGCACCAGCGACATCACTCCGTCACAAGACCTCTGCGACTCCCTCGCCTCGTTCTTCCACCGCAAGATCGCCGACATCCACAACAGCTTCGGCGCCCCACCCACGCACCCAACCGTCGAACCAACGCCCCCCACCGCCACCCTTCGCGCCTGGACCACGGTGACCACCGAAGACACAGCCCGCACGATGAACACCATCCACTCCGGATCACCGACCGACCCCTGCCCACACCACGTCTTCAACAAGGCCGACTCCACCATCGCACCCCAACTCCGGAACATCATCAACGCCTCCTTCAACACCGACACCTTCCCGGAGAGCTGGAAGCACGCCGAGATCAGCGCCCTCCTGAAGAAACCTACAGCGGACCCCACCGATCTCAAAAACTTCCGCCCCATCTCGCTCCTCCCTTTTCCTGCTAAAGTCATCGAGAAGATCGTCAACAGACAGCTGACCGCCTTCCTCGAGACGAACGGATCCCTCGACCCCTCGCAGTCCGGCTTCAGAGCCAACCACAGCACCGAGACCGCCCTCATCGCAGCCACCGACGACATCCGGACCCTGCTCGACAAGGGGGAAACAGTGGCCCTCATCCTCCTGGACCTCTCCGCTGCGTTCGACACGGTCTGCCACCGCACCCTAGTCCAGCACCTCAGCAACATCGGTATCCAAGAGAAGGCACTGGAGTGGATCATCTCGTTCCTCGCCGGAAGAACACAAAGAGTCCGCCTCCCCCCGTTTCGCTCCGAGGCCACCGAAGTCATCTGCGGCGTCCCGCAAGGATCTTCACTCAGCCCCACCCTCTTCAACATCTACATGAAACCTCTCGCAGCCATCGCCCGCCAGCACAACCTCAACATCATCTCTTACGCCGACGACACCCAGCTGATCCTCTCCCTCACCAGAGACCCCGACATCGCCAGAACCTACCTACACGAAGGGATGAAAGACGTCGCCGAGTGGATGAAGGACAGCCGCCTGAAACTGAACTCGGACAAGACGGAAGTCCTCATCCTGGGATCTTTGCCCTCCGCCTGGGACGACTCCTGGTGGCCCCCAGCCCTGGGCACCGCCCCAAGCCAACCGACCACGCACGCAACCTGGGCTTCATCCTGGACCCCTCCCTCTCGATGACCAGACAAGTCAACGCCGTCTCCTCATCGTGCTTCAACACCCTGCGTATGCTTCGCAAGATCTTCCGCTGGATCCCGACCGAGACCAGGGAGATTGTCACCCAGGCACTCGTCACCAGCCGACTGGACTACGGAAACGCCCTCGACGCCGGAACCACAGCCAAGCTACAGAAAAGACTCCAGCGCATCCAGAACGCCTCCGCCCGACTCATCCTGGATGTCCCCCGACGCAGCCACATCTCCAGCCACCTGAGGAACCTGCACTGGCTCCCCGTCGACAAGAGGATCACGTTCCGGCTCCTCACCCACGCACACAAGTCTCTCCACGACCTGGGCCCCAAGTACCTCAACGACCGCCTGACCGTCTACACGCCCACCCGCCAGCTACGGTCCACCAGCCTCGCCCTCGCAGCCGTACCATGCATTCGAAGAGCCACCGCTGGAGGAAGATCCTTCTCTTACCTGGCTGCCAAGACTTGGAACTCCCTCCCCATCCACCTTCGGCTGACCCAGGACCATCTCGCCTTCAGGAAACAACTCAAGACCTGGCTGTTCGAGCAGTAGCATACCCCTCCCCCCAAGCGCCTTGAGACCCTCCCGGGTGAGTAGTGCGCTATACAAATGGCATGATTGATTGATTGATTGAGGCGTTGATCACTGTGATTCCGAAGCCTAGCAAAGATGCCACCAACTGTAGCGCGTATAGGCCAATTTGTCTTCTAAATATCGACTTCAAGTTCTACACAAGCATTCTCGCGACGCGACTTGGCCCCTATATGCTCCAGCTGGTGGAGCCGGACCAAGCAGGGTTCTTCTCCCAACGCCAGACGAGTGATAACATGAAACGAGTCCTACACCTCATAGAGGCGGCGTCTCGTGTTATGGGGGACTGTATGCTGCTGGCGATTGATGCCGAGAAGGCCTTTGATATGGTCTATTGGCCCTATCTAGAACAGATCTTACGAGGGTTTGGCTTCGGGGACGTACTTTGCACCCGCATCTTGAATTGCTATCGCTCACCACAGGCCACTGTATGGGTAAACGGCCAAACATCTTCCCGCTTCCATATAGAGAGAGACACTCGTCAGGGGTGCCCGCTCTCTACAATCCTTTTCGCACTCTACATGGAACCCCTCGCCCAGAGGCTTCGAGCCCATCCTCTCATCACCGGGATCAAGTTCGGGGCGGACCATCACAAGATTAGCCTGTACGCTGACGACATTTTGATGTCCATCTCAAACCCTATTCAATCTATGAGGGTGCTGTTTGTGGAGCTACACACCTTCGCGCAGGCCTCGGGCTTTAAGATGAACACAGAAAAATCGATTGCCCTTAACATCTCTCTGCCTGCACCTACATTAGCCCACCTGCAGGAAGAGCACCCAGTCCAGTGGTCCACCACGGTTGTACCATGTCTGGGAGTCCTCCTAGCCCCCACCATACCGGATACTGCCGCGGCTCACTACAATCGGCTGCGGACCTCGATCCACAGAGAGCTGGGCAGGTGGAAACACTACCCTCTTTCGTGGTTGGGCAGGATTGCTGCTATTAAAATGACGGTCCTCCCCCAGGTCCTCTACCTCTTTCAGACTCTCCCCTTGCGCCAGCCGACTGGCTGGATACAACGAATCCAGTCTAAACTGTCGCACTTTATTTGGCAAGGCCGCAAACCGCGGTTTAAGCGGGCGGTTGCTGTCCTCCCCCCGGAACAGGGTGGGGTTGGCATCCCTGACTTACAGCTTTATTTCAACGCTTTACAACTTTGCTATTTAGTTGAATGGCAATGCCTAGAGTCCGAAAGACATTGGCTATTTCAGGACCAGGCTGTTGCAGGTATGCCTCTGCAGGGTATTCCCTTTCTCCGGAAGGCGCATAGACCGCCCAACCTCTATGCGTCTTACATCACAGTCACAATCATAGAGGTTTGGGACTGCACTGCTACCGCGCGTGAGCTGACATCATTCCCCTCTCCCCTCACCCCACTATTTAACAACCCCGACTTTACTCTGGGAATGGACACTAAGGCCTTCGTGGACTGGCGCCCCTCCCAGTGTCGGTCTCTGGGACACTTATTCGACTTAGAGGGTATTATTCCGTTCCCGTGACTTAGAACACACTACGGCATCCCTGAGAAAGACAGACTGCACTACCTGCAACTCAGACACTGGGCCCTCCAACCACAAATTAGACCGGCAGCACAACGCTGTCTCACCCCATTTGAGAAGTGGTTGATCACCCGCTCCTCTGACAAAAGCCTGATCTCCGACCTCTACAAAAACCTGCTAGCAGCCTCCACCCATACATACAATGCAGGGAGGGCAAGATGGGAACGGGAACGGGAACTGGGTAGGACTCTATCTCACAAAGAATGGAACAGCATCTATCACAGGGCCCGTCACTCTGCATACCACACAGGGCTCACGGAGACATTGACCAAGGTCGCCACCTATTGGTATTATACACCAGAACGCCTCCACCGCTTTGACCCCCACATTAGCGACCGTTGTTGGAGGGGCTGTGGGGAATTAGGCACCTTGGAACACCTTTTATGGAGCTGCGATCATATCCAGCCATATTGGGGCCTGATCCTGGATGAGATAGACACACACCTAGACACACAACTCCCACGTTTCCCAGCCTACATACTCTTGGGATTTCCCAACCCTCTGATGTACCCCCTGAACTCCAGAAGAGGTCGTCTTATAGTCATCGCATTAGGGGCTGCTACTCAGAACATATTGGCACATTGGCGCTCACCGCAGGCCCCCCCGCATTCAGGGTGGATTCACCGGCTCTGGAATGTGCTGGGGATGGAGAAGTTGTCCCTCATACTGGCGGGAAGAGGGAATGAGTTCCCCGAGCTATGGTGCCCTTTCCTGACACTGCTCATGGTGGAATTCCGGGAGCTGTCCTGCCCCCACTACTTGCGGTTCCTACGATTGGCTGACACACAGATTCCTGAAAAGCGTAACCCTAGGCGAGCGCGGTGACTGTGGTAGATTTGACCTTATCTTCTTTTTCCCCCTTTTTTTGTAGTTTGTGGACAAGGGGTGGGGTGGTGGACGGGGAGCGGGGTTGGGGTAGGGTGTGTTCTTGCTTAGCCTCCTATGCCGGAGAGCTCTCTCCTGTAGACCCGCTCCTAGCATTTACTCTGTAATATCTACATGGCTGACTGATTATTGTCCTATTTGCACTGTCTAACAGAAGCAGAAGGTCCTGTTTCCCCTTTCTTTCTCGAAAACTAATAAAAAGATTTAAACCATAAATTTATATAAGCTTCAGTCATCTTAGAATGGGTGCCAGGGCACTGAAAGGCACTCATGAGGAGTAGTCAACAGGGTTTTGATCTTTCACTGGATGATGCACGATGATGTAGTTGTATCCTTGCCATTACAGACCCCAAGGCTCAAATTGAGGAGGAATTTTTGCCTTTGGATTACTAATGATAGTCAACAATGCTTGTTAATCTATTACAAGTGTGAAAGGCTTCCCATAAAAAATATCTGGAAATGTACACAAACCCACACCACTGCTAAGCTTTCTTCCTCAGGTTGTTTATAAGCACGTTCAGTCTGGGAAAAACGTCAACTTGCATATTCCACAATACGTCTTCAAGCATTTGGGTATTCGCAGTGCTGTACAAGGATGGCGCCTAACCCAAAAGAGCTACCGTCAACAACAACCTCAGTATGAGGCTTTGTATCCAATTATGCCCGTCAGTAGCGTTCTCAACAGCTTGCTTGATTTCATGGAAGCTTTGTCGCATTCATTTGATCAGAGAAAAGATACATTCTTTTTCATCATCTCTTAATGGTGCACTGACAGTGGCAGTCTCATATGAACGTAACATGGAAACATCTTGTGGGGCACTGGCAGTTGACATCACTTGCACCTTGGATGGAGCGGATGTCATGCCCCCATCAGAAAAAATATGGGCAAAGAATTTTAACCTTGTCTTATGGAATTCTCATTTCTCTGTATTCAAAGTTAAACCAGCATCAACAAGCAGATGGCGCACTTGTGTAAGAGCTTTGTTGTGCTATTTCTGGGTAGCTCCGAAAATAAATATATCATCACTATAATTGAAAGAATTCCTGACAGGCTGTATAATACATCGATTGACATATTTAAATAGCTCTGCAGCTGATGACACACCAAAACTTAAGCCCTTATTATGATGTTAGGCGTACCGCCACCGACAGGCCGTCAGTGGTGCTCCACCCGAAATCCAGGCCATTGGTCCAACCACTGGATTACAATACCGGTGGTCAGAGCAATTATGTCGGGGGGAAGATTGTCACCTCAGACAGGCTTAGGGAGCCCGTCGGGTTGGCAGTCGACTCTCATCCCTACAATGGATGCACCACTATAGGGAATAAGATATCCCTTTGCGACTGCCTGTTCAGGGAAGTCCCACTGCCATAAATAGGCAGACAGAAAGGTACTTTGGGGGCCCAAAGCAGGGTCCCCGTTGACCTCTGCTTAGTGGCCTGGTGGCACATGTACTGCTCCCCCACACATCCACGCACCATGTTCCAGGCACCAGATGGTGCCTGGCACAAGGTGCATGGATGTGCACAAAAAGCTTTTTTCTACTGCGGCTTGTGCTATTGCCCTTTTCCTGGGCTACAGCAAAAGCCGCACTAGAAAAAAGCATTTTCTGACCGCCTTCAAGGCGGTCGTATCTTAATAGGGAGAGCGGGACTGCCGACTCATTATCATCCAGTTCCTTCCCACGGCGATGAGGAGACTCTTAGCCTTTTGCAACAGAGCAGATCAGCATGTGTAGAAATGTTGGTAATATAAGTGCAGTTCTCGAATTCCAACTGATGATGTCCTTTATTCAGATATGGGCGAGAGAATACCTTCTCTCCATTCAATTATGTTATCATGTCGGCAATGTGCGAACCTGGATGCTGTTCTCTTTCAATTGTCTTTTTTGCTTGACACATTTCCACGCAGATATATACAGCTTCTGTCCTTTTTGGGTACTTGGGTGCTACCACTAAGGGAGAAACCCAGGGAGTTGGACATGTGAAAAGCTCAAAGTTATCATGTTTGATTAAAGATTATAGTTCTTTTTCAAGAGCTTCCTGTAGGTAAAAGGCAATGTGTCTGTGTCTTTGAGCAATAGGACGAATGTCCTCGTTAATATGTAATTGGACTTTCATAGTCTAGAGGTTTTCCAGCGCATGAAACAATGAAGGGGATTGACTTACTATTTCGTGAAGAGCATTAATGTTATAGTTCATGGATATCAGCCCCATATCAGCAGCTATGCTGCAGCTGAGTAAACAGGCGCTGGACACCGTACCTTGAAGTACACAAATGGGTGCTTGTACTTTGGTTTTCTTGTGTTTCCTTGTTGCTACAAATGAACCTTGACTTTTTAGTGGCATTGAAGCAGCCAAAGTATACACTTTAGTTGTCAATGGCATAAGTAGGGTAAAGGGAGACAATTCACTATATTTCTCCTCAGGCATAATATTTTCTGGTGCACCTCTATCAAAAATGAAAGGTATTAAACAACCGTTGACTTTTAGTGTGATTTTCAGACAGTGTTTGAATGACTTTGGTGCTTTGTCGTGTCAAAATGAAAAGCCACACCTGAAGCACAATTTTTTTTATGTGGAGAATTCACTCTGCGCCCCTCTACCTTGTGCTTACTTTTCATATATATGACTGACTCACTCTGGGCACCTCTGGCCTCTATGTCAGCAGCTTGTCAATCAGCATGCTCTTCAGCACTGGCAGCCCTAAGAACTTGCTCCAGACTAAGAGTTTCTCTCAGCATTTGTCATCTGAATGAATTGGACAAGAATCCGTCAATCAATCTGAGGCGTATTGCTTCCTCAACGTTAAATTCATTGAACTTACAGTGTCTGATGAGTGTATCCAGTCTCTCAACACATTTTCAATGGTTTTAGTGGCTTTCTGACGTTTTTGGCTAAAGATGTACCTTTCCTAATCTACATTAGGCAATGGATTGAACTTGAGATTCAAGGTTGCTTTCATTTGACTTTATGTACTTTATGTCTTATTTTACACCTTCCCCAGCAAGATTAGTAAGGTACATGATAATCTTCTTTTCATTTTCTCCTTCGGTTGCATCATTAACATTTTCCAAAGTCTCTATCCAGGCCGCCCAACTGTCATCAATATTCAGCGTTTAGGCGGTATTGAATGGAGTAACAGCATTGTAACCATTGGTGGACCTTACTGATGTGGAGAGTAGAGTTTTTTCTGATGCTGCTTGGTGATCTTGTTTATGCAAACCATCTCTGAGGTCTTGCGTGTGCCGGCCTCTGGATCATCTTTGATAATGACAGGAAACATGACCGCTTATCTCCATTATAAAAGCAAACTTACATGATGCTGATCAGCTTTCTCACCTTTGGAGACTTATCAAGTTGTTCTGAGCCCCCACTTGGCAGCTTTAGTGGTTTGCCACTTCAGGTATGGATGGCTCTGCAAGCACAATCCAGGGTGCTTCCTCTGGGGTTACTTCCTCCAGCGCTGTGACCTGATGACTCTCTTTAATCAGTACTGGTAAGCAGATGACCGTTTCTTTTATAATTTTGCCTTAGGGCATCTCCTGGTGCTGTTTGACACCTGACTGATCTCTGCCTCGAAGCGCTTCTGTTTGCAGTGTTATCTTGAAGTTTGCTACTCTTTTGAAACCAGGTTGCATCCACCTATAGCGTTATCAGTCCTTATGAATGAACAGCTCTACGTTGGCCAACAATGTGTAAATGTCTTAGTGAAGATTTTGTTATCTTCAAATGCTTTACACAGAACTGGGGCTGCTATTTGACTCCGCATATGCCAAACATCGATTCTGCACTTCAACGTGGCATGCACAAGCAGTTTAGTGGACCACGGCAAACTCTCTGGGAGAGCGCTGTCAATCTTCGGGTTACTTATTCCCTATCTCGTCATCAGTTGAAGCGTCCTTTCTAGCCTTGGTACTTGGTATCACCAGTTCAAATTATTCTGCATGTCACTGCAAACTCAACATTCTAAACCTGCATTCAATTCACTGCGCACTAATGCTTATGTCACAGTTCTACATAGTCGATCAGGAGTTACAAGGGTTCCGTCAATAAAAACTCACACAACACTACAAGAACCTTATTAGGAGCAGTCAGATAAGCCACCACAAAAAGGCAGAGAATGATTTCTGCGAACTGATCCGGGAATTGCACAACCAGCATAGAACAGTAACTTGTCCACAACGTAGCGTACACTAGGAGCACTCTCCCTGACACGTTAATCTGCTGCTATACTGCAATGCATTAATCTACTGGCTTATGATCCCAGCACTAATGAGCCGGTTATCCAGATATCATTTCGATGATTGAGTGGATCTCTATTTACATGTCAGCCCTGAAATAGTCGAGGTAATGCAGTCTGTTTTCATCACCGATTAGACACCAACTATGTGTCCCCCATCTCCCTGGCAATAAAACGAGATCTCGTTTGGCTTCCTTTGCTAACGTATCTTTCCTCCTCTACTCCTGTAAACTCCTCCTTGGATCCTGATGTAGTTGAGGTACGCAAAGCACCATGACTCTCCTATTGCCTTTTTCTTCAAATTTTAACTTTCAATGTTACTTTATTGAGCATTTGCTTCATACACACTCATTTTGTTCATGTAAATTTCATGCTCGTTATACATGCCTTTTATGAGAATTTAATGTACTGCTTATTTTCTTTTATATATTTTATATTAGCTAATGTTCTCCTTTAGGATGTACTTTATTGTCATATCCATTTTCCTGTTTCTTCTTTTCTCCCCTCCCCTTCAATAAAATCAAACTTAAAAAAAAGAAATAGTCGAGGTAACACTTGCCAATCGATGAAACACGTGTTGGCTGAACTGTTCTATGCTGGTTGTACAATTGTACTACTGTTAGGTATTTTCTTAGGCTGTGTGAAATTCAACTAGTCTCTCATGTGAAGATTTATAGACCACACCTCCTTTGGCTCAAACAGATGAATCAGATTAAAGTAGACTTTACTTCATTTACTGTTGGATTGAATAATGACTCTTTCTTACAACTTGAGTACTCGGATCAGTTTGTTGATATAGTTTGTCCCTCTCCTTTGAGGGACATATTAGACTTGTTTTGGTAACCAACCCTTTTTCCTTTGAGCACCATTAGATTCGTGTTGTTCTACTTTCCCCATATGTAGTGCAGAGTGCCTATTGTTGCTTTTCTGGTCTGGTTACCAAATTGTATATTAGCATTGAATGATTTCTGGTATTTTTAGCTTTTTCTTCGAAGAAGGTTACTCACAAGTCAGAGAGAGGGAATCTTGTCTAAAGATCGGGGAAATATGACATGTCATAGAACGCTACTTCTCCATCATACATAAACAATCAGCTACATGCAAAATATTACAGTTAGCTATAAAAAAAATGTACTCACCCTCCAAACTCAGGGAGCTGCACTTCAGTAAACCACACACCCCTGTGTCGTGGATCCGGAGCTTTGTAATAGAGAATGTTCTTTTAGCACTACAATGTCAGTCACCAATCTAGTGCTCAGCCTGCTTATCCCTCAATGCAAGTGAGAACTGAAATTTGGAGAGCATGAGTGTGGCCACACAATGGTGGCACTTACAATACTCAACACCCTTAAAAAAAACTCTCTTTATTGACAATATTATAAAAAAAAGTAGGTACATAGCATATTGGTGCACTGACTCTACATTAGGAGAAATAAGCATCTCACCTTCCAATATCTCCCTCAGTAGTCCCGTCACATTACCCATATTGATCAATATTCGTGAGGGACGCGGATGGACCTAGTTGTGGCCCCGACAGCCGAAAAGAAGCGATATCATTACATGTGTGGCACCTGAAAGCTTTCCATGACCCCCAGCTTTTCGTCCATTTTCGGGGGCAACCCAGTCCTGCGTACACCACCTTCTCAGCCAACATACACCACTCCACATTGCGCTTCTGGACCCCAAATCGGGATGGCTTCTCTGCCCCCCATGTTCTTGCAATGTTACGTATGGCAACCATTAGTCCAAATGTCCCCCATATATACTCAGCATACTCATGCCCACAACGGCTAAGGGAAAATAACCTTGGATGCTGTTCCCTGCACGAGCCTCCAGAATGCAGAAATGGTTCTCATCAACAACAGTTAAGCTATCGAAAGAAACACTAGCAGAACCACTTCCAGGTTGCAGGGGAGGAAAACCAGGACTGGTTACTGTAGCAGCATTCTTATAGGGGGAGGGCACGATATGCGTTTAAAATATAGTATTAGGCTTTTTAGACACCTGTCCACAATGAATACATCTATTTTATTAGGACCTTAATGATAATGAGTGGATGATGGGGTAATTGGTGCAATCACCCAACTCGGTGTCCTCATTTTACTCACCCAAAAGCAATGAAAAGCGGGATTGACTGTCACAGAATTCCAACCTATGATTGTTAGCTTGCTCTCAGATTACCACAGACGGAACCTTAACTCAATGAGCTGACATATTAGCTATATTTGCTAGCCAAGTGTATCTGCTGGTGAAACTGAAATAGTCAAAGGGTTTAATGCACCTCCTGCATTGATCTACCTGTGACGGTAAACAGCAAACCTCTGTCGTAAATAGTGACATGATAACTCGCACAGTTAATGTGATTGCTGAAGAGATTTGTTTATAATTGTTTGGACTCAGTTTTGATTCATCATAAAATATATGAGAAGGTTAATGTGCCTTCTGCAGAGCACTGTGTGTAATCCGCAGGGTTATAGGCTTGAATTCTATTAACTTAGGTCAGTGGGTTCAGGCGTTTATTGCAGCGATCTGAGCTTAATCTGCACGCCGTAAAGTCTGTTCCTGGTAAATAATTCAGTGGGTTATGCATCTATGCAAAGGTCTGTATGTAACCTTTTTGTGTTTGATTCAAAGAGTGATGCTGAATTAGGATGTATTTAACCCCTGTTACGGAGTACCAAAGATAATTATGTTGGTATTTTTGCTATATAAAATCATCATTATTATTCAAATTATAATCACTGCCTTTGTTGCGTTTCGAAGTGTCCTATTTTCCTGCCTTTATTGAAAACAGGATGCAACATAGTTGGCAGAAAAATCTGCAGGCTCTCATTGTTGTTCTAGTAACACATGTATTTTCATATTTTCTATCTTCTTACAGAGAAATGTAAACAGTTTCTATATCAGTTTGGGGGGAACCTGCCTTTGAGGAGTCTGTTTTTGCGATCCCACCGTTGCTGCATTTCTGCCTGTCCGGAGCCCATTCCTCGCCGCACCCGCTGCGCGGGTGCCGCATCGTCCGTGTGGGCCTGAGGAGGTGACTCTGTCCATTGAGGGGGAGCTTGTGAAGGCGGAGTGAACTGTGCAAGGACTCAGTGTCCCAGGAGCCCCCGCACGCATGCACACCTGGGCTGATTTCATCGCCCGGCCCCGCCCTCCCGCACCCACAACCCTGAAAAGACCTGTTGAACATTTGACCAGTGGGAACCTGCCTTTGAGGAGTCTGTTTTTGCGATCCCACCGTTGCTGCATTTCTGCCTGTCCGGAGCCCACTCCTCGCCGCACCCGCTGCGCGGGTGCCGCATCGTCTGTGTGGGCCTGAGGAGGTGACTCTGTCCATTGAGGGGGAGCTTGTGAAGGCGGAGTGAACTGTGCAAGGACTAAGTGTCCCAGGAGCCCCCGCACGCATACACACCTGGGCTGATTTCATTGCCCGGCCCCGCCCTCCCGCACCCGCTTGATTACTTAATAGATCTGTCCGCTCTGCGCGGGAGCGCGCGGGAGTGCCCGGTGCTAAGCCCGGGCAAAGGGCGGGCCCTCTGTGGCCCTCAGAGGCCTGAGGAGTCTGGTCTGGGCCATGATCCCTGGCAAAACACTCACGCCATTGTTCCCCCTTTATGTGTGTTAAGTCTGTTGTGTGTTCTGCTACTGTTAAAGATCTTGTTTAGGGTACAGGCGACGCATTATCTGATATACAATCTGGGATAAGCATCTTGTCTCTGCATATTGCATAGAGTATGTCGAAACTGAAGGTTGATAAAATTTCTTCTGGGGGGGCCACTATGGACAATTACTTAGTAAAAATAGTTAACAAAATAAATAACGAGCGGAGAGTCTCTCTAGGAAGAGATAGTCCTGTGGTAATAGATTTTCCTATCCCTCCTTCTCTCTCTCCTCCCTCTATCGCCCCACCGCTGGTAACTTTTGTGGTGACACCATCTGCTACTTGCAAATCTATAGCTATTTTAGAAGGGGCCCAAGATGGCAGTGCACCTGTTGTGGTAGATAAGACCCCTGGCCCAGCAACTGTATGTGCAGGGAGTTCCGCTTCTGCTCGAGCCCGTGCCCCCATAATCTCGGCTGTAGATACAGAGAACCTACAGGTACAACCTGCGGCAGTAGTAAAACTAAGAGTACGAGGGCTGTACATTAAAAGGAAAAGAGCTGTTTGTGGTGTAGGGGGTGGGAGTACAAAATCCACCAAGAAGCCCAAAAAATCGAGGGAAAGTCATAGAGCAGGGGGAGGGGTGAAGGATGTGGCAGTTGGTGTAGTTAATATCCAAACACGTCATATGCCTGCCACTCTGGCTACTGTAAGTCCTAGCGACGTTATGTCCCTTGGCCCCTCTACTCTTGAGCCTAACTTGATTTATTTAGAGAAACTCATGAAATCCCTGTTATCACCCATTATTGAGAGCCTGGAATGTCTAAAGGGAAGGGTTGATAGGCTCGAACAAACCTCCCTGGACAATTTCCAGTCTTTAAAAACCTTAATAAAATTCAGGGCAAAAAACAGGGAGTTGGCAAATTTATCTGACAACAACTCGAGGGGAGTACTTGAGCCAGCAACCCAAGATTGGGGGAGTGCTAGCGAGGGGCCTTCGGCAGGGAAAGCCTTATCCAAGGCTTCCAATGATCTAGCCAAAAGTAGATGCCCCAAAAATTTAGCATCCCACGCAGGAGGGAGTAACTCTCAGGCCCTGGGTACAGACATTACACCCATATCGAACTTGGGTTCCAGCTCTAATGGTACTAGTAGTAGGCCCTTGGACCCTAATTGTCCTTCATCAGTTGCCCCTGAAGATCCCTTAGCTGAGGCAACCACGGGTATAGTTCAACTTAGTTTGCCCCCAGCATGTCTCCCCTATGTAGTGGTCCTAACAGGGGTCCCTAAACTTAAGGAGGGTATATATGAATCTTACCAGGAAAATGAAAAATAAAACCATGTTCTGGTTAAATACAAATAGGCCTATTCTAAAACACCATGATGGGAAAATCTTAAATGTAAGAAGATCAAGTTGGGTGAGCGACCGTAGGAAGGATATAAGTGGCGATTGTATTTTGGTCAATTTTGGCGATCCTAGGGCAGTTAGCCACATATGCAACCAACAACCCAAACATGGAAGCACGGGGATTGGCACTTTTGACTTAAGCTATTTCCATCAGCAAATTTTGCCCCCCTACTTTGTGGGCTATGAACTTAGGGGAACTGAGCCTGGAGGGCTCTATCGTCCAGCTATTTTTCCTAGTAGCCCTTGCTTTCCTCCATCTAGAGACAGGGGTGTTCCAGGATGGCCTAGCGGCTATTGATATAATGAGGTTTTGGGGCTAGCCCTGGGAATGCATCCTCCAGTAACACCAAATTGCGGCAGAAGATCACGTATCCCTGTCCTAGGAGAACTGTTTTCGCTCCTACCAAGTATTGATATCGTGAATGTGCCACCTGTTCTTCCTCTTATACCCCCCAGTCCTGCTACTGGATGTGATCTCCCCGAGTTGGCTTCCCCGGTTCCCCCATCAGACAGGCCGAATCTCAAAATCATTAGCTGGAATTTGGCCAGGATTGGTAGGAAGCTCGATCTTCCAGATTGGAACTCAACTATTGGGTCATATAATATATGCATTCTCCAAGAAACATGGAGTCTTGCTCCCTGCCATAAAGTAGGTTATTCGACTTATCATGTTCCAGCAGTTGCTTCTTGTTCAGGGCGGGGCCGCCCAGCAGGAGGACTACTCATCTGGGTGGATATTGCCCTAGGGCTCCGTGTTGCCCAATTTGAAACTAATTCCCCTGACTTACAAAAAGTGATTCTGTACGGACCTAGGAGAGGGGAATCATTAACTATTTTTAATATCTATGCCAGGGGGTCGAGGGGCAGTTTACCATCGCCCACTGTCACCAAGCTCGAGGAGGAGCTCAGGAATCAGACGCAAGGCTCACTAGTCATGGTGGCGGGCGATCTGAACTGTACCTTCGAGCCTCTTGCGTCCGAAGATTTTCTTAACATTATGGAAGAGGATGGCAGGAGGGGTATTCCGCAGCTGTCAATTCCCTCTGTTAAAAGGTGGTCTTCCAGAGTAGTCCAACTTAATGCTCTGGCATTGGAATTTGATTTAAGAGCAGTAAATGGAAGGACAGTTTCGGACATGGTGGGGGCGGATACTTATAATAGAGTTGGTCATTCGTCGCGCATAGATTATATTCTCCTAGACTTCCAGTTATGGAAGTGTGTGGAGGATATGGTGGTTGTATCCACGGTCCTTAGTGACCATAATCCGCTTTCCCTGACCCTGCATCCCTTATGGATGAGCTCCCTATCGACTATGGCCCCCCTCGAATGTCTCTCCTCGGCAGAGGTGTGCCCTTCAAATTGTGGCAGACACCTCAATTGGCCCAGAGTTCTGCTTGATGAGGGAAAGGTCCAGCTTATTGGCTCCATTTTGGCTTCCTATCAAAGTAAAGTAGAACTTGGTGGCTTAAATCCGGCTACTATTTCATCTACATTTTGTGGCACAATTAAACATTTAGGAGATTTATTCTTGATTAAAGGTAATAACTCCAAGGGGAGCCAGAAACGCAGAGACAAACCAGGCTGGTACTCTAAGAACTGCAGAGTAAATAAATCGTTACTCATCCAGGCAATTAAGGGCAAGCAGCCGTCTCTGATCAAAGTAGCAAGATACAAATATAATCAGGCCATTAAGAAAGCAAAGAGGGACTGGGACGATAAGTTTTGGCATGACCTCAAGAAGGCCAGTGCGGGGAAGGACGCACGAGGTTTCTGGGATCTGGTAAGATCAAGGAATAGACCGGATAGTTCTCTGATCACCTGCAACATCACTGGTGACAGTTGGTTTGCCCACTTTTCTTCCCTGTATACTGTTGACTCCCTCGGCGAACAAGTTCAGTCTTTGGATAGCCTTGAGCTGTCCAAGGAGGAGGCCATCGGATTCACGGCAAAAGAGGTTGAAGCGATTATTCGCTCCTTGGTTCCGCGTAAAGCAGCAGGCCCTGATGGGGTTCCAGGAGACCTGTTGCGCTGTAACTAGTCAGAGTGGGGGAGGATCTTGGCAGGTCTCCTTAATGCCATCATGAAGGGTGCGCCAATCCCGGAGTCTTGGAGAGGGGCAGAGGTGGTCCCTATTTTTAAGAAGGGCTCGAGGGACGAACCCGCCAACTACCGCCCTATTAGCCTAATAGATTCCACGCAAAGGGTTATAGGGAAGGCAGTATTAGGCAGAATCCTCCAGTGGGTCGAAGACAACAAAATTCTGTCCGACTTACAGGCAGGTTTCCGCTCTGGAACGGGAACAATCGAGCAGGCCTTCTGACTACATTTGTTGTACTGGAAGACAGTTGTTCTGGGCGGAGGCAGTCTTTACCTGGCCTTTATAGACCTGAAGACTGCCTTCGATCTAGTGCAGAGGCAGAGCTTATGGGGGGTTCTGCAGGACCTGGGTATGCCTACATACATCTTGAGTATCCTAATCAAGCTTCACGAAGGAATCTTCGCCCAGGTGAGGTGGGGTAGCCAGGGCCAAAAAACATCTAGAATAGCTGTGAGTAGGGGCGTCGGCCAGGGTTGTGTGCTAGCCCCCACTCTGTTTTCACTTTATGTTAATGGAGTGGTGGAGCATCTGCTAAGAACACCTGCAGATGCTCCCTCCCTGGCGGGCAAACGTATCCCGACCCTGCTATTTGCGGACGACACCCTCCTCATCTCGAAGTCCCCAGTGGGCTTGCAGAAGCTACTCGATAGTTTCTATGTGTTTTACACACTTAGGGGACTGGTAATTAATACCGGTAAAACTAAATATCTAGTATTAAATCCGGCTAAATAAATGGGAATTCCGCCAAACCTGAACGGTGTGCAGCTGGATAGGGTGGCAGAATTCGATTATTTGGGCATCAGACTCTCCGATCGAATGCACTGGGGCCCTCATGTTAACAAAATGGTCCTCTCTCTTAAAAGGGTAACAGGCACACTTATTAAAGAACAGTGTAGTTCTACAACAAAACCTATTTACCCCATTGTAGAGATCTACAACGCAAGAGCAGTTAGTGGGTCCCTGTATGGGGCAGAATTATGGGGTGCCTGTAACATTGACCAGCTTACCCTGTCAGAGAACAAATTTTTTAGGTCGTTGTTGTCCCTTCCCCAAAGTACACCTATGATTCCGGTACTGTACGATTTGGGGAATCGCCCAATAAAGGACCAGGCCCAGCTCCGCCCATTGCTACTTTGGTCACGTCTATGGCGAGTCCCGGAACTTGCTCATTATGCGGAAGGGCTGGCAGAAATTCTGTCTATGTCTGGTTGGACAAAAATTAGTTGGCTGCGTAATGTAAAATCTTTACTTGTTGAGCTCGGGTTGGGGGAGGCATGGACAACTCGATCTGCTGTGGCACAATCCCAATTGAAGCAGGTTTACAGGAGTTGGGTGTATAATAAAAAATATTCAAATCCTAAAAATGGTAGGATTGTTTCTAACTATCTTCTTTTAAAGGATGCACCCTCGTTAGAGCCCTATTTTGATTTTATTACCAAACCGCGCGATCGCATGCTGTATTTTAAATTTAGGATTGGCACCCTTCCTCTTGGTGAGTTTACAGCACGCTGGAGCGTGTCCCCAAGTACCCTTAGCTCATGCCCATTCTGCCCGCTGATCTTGGAAACAGTGCCCCATATCTTATTTGAATGCACTGCATATAAACTCCCGAGATCTAGGTGGTTGAAACCAGTGTGCAGGAATATGGGTACTAGGTCTCATTTTATGGCCTTGCGAATCCTCATGTCAGACACTCGGCTAGTATATGTTTGTGCTATCTCCAAATTTCTTAGCTGGGTATGGATTATTAGAGCAAGAAGGCTTAAAGATAAATGATTATAATGTTTAATCAGTTCTTAACCCTAATGTGTTATCAAACTTTGTATTACTGGATGGTATACTGTGTATGATCATTCTTTTTTTTGTTTTATCTTGTGGAATTTGTATCGTGAGATTGTTTTTATTGTGATGCTTTTTAAGATACAATTTTATCGAAATAAAGCCTTCTACAAACAAACAAAAAATATCAGTTTGTGGGGCGATAAAGTAGAGTTCATCTTTGTTTTCCCTGAGGACCTGCTGAGTATGGAGGCAAGGTGTGACAGTGTCCGGCTAATTAGCTTTTTTACTTCTGGCAATTACCACAGAACAAACATTCGACAAAACTATGGAAGGGGCCTGGACCGCCATCCTTTTCTTTCATGTGCCACTCAACATGCCCCGCAGAAGCTGCTCTTCTGACCCGTCCCTGTCCAGCAACACCACTGAGTCGGTATTCACAGGTTGAAATATCCGGAAGATAGTGGTCTGCTCTTTCCCCTTCCACTGTACACCACAGGGCCGCCTTATCTGCTGTACTTCCGCTGCCTTTATACCTTCTATCATTAAATATGAATGGATGAGACAAAATGATAAAACTTTCATCAGTGGATCAAGAGTTACTGTGAAACAGAAACTGACCCAAGAACAGTAAACAGTGCATCTAGTGAAATATTCTTTAAACAGGTAAATGGTGACAAGATTACAAACCACACGCCAAGTCACCCTGAATCACTGTCAAATCAGCATAGAAATCAGAAGCAGCACTCGGTGAGCGGTGCTTGAGCCAAGTGATGGAGAATCACATTTATAGTGGTGAAGAATGAAGGAAACTGATGCAAAGCATCAAGTCGAAGCAGTAACAGAAGCCATTGATTCACGTCAGAATGGTCCAAAACTGTAAGTACTCACGGGAAGTCATGTTAGGGTGAGCAAGTCAAACCTGTATATAGCCATTGAGTCACGTCAAAGATACATGCCCACTGAGCCCTTGGTTCATCTGGGCTGTGAGTATGGTCATAGCTCGACAATTAGAGGCCGCTCACATTGAGGCGGCTCTGAGTCAGTGGCTCTAGTGCAAAGCTCTTAGCTTGCCCATCAGGATACATTATACGGGCGTTGAAGGTTTGAGTCTGTGATTAATCCATGTGTGGTCCTTGGTGAGTCAGCGCTGAATGTCAATGCAGCAATTTGACCTGCAAAAAGAGATTGAAACTGATGTAAAGGTTTTGTAGGCCTTCAGGTCAGCCTCCCCGCAACACTTTCTATGCTTTCCATCAGGCAAGCACAGGAGAGGAAGGTATTTACTTGCCATGGATCATCCCAGCTGCACAGACTTGGTGGTCACAGCAAATCCACCACTCTCCACATACCAATGACTTGGGGAGGAAAGTTAGAAGCAGCTGTGATCTTTCCAGAGAGCCAATTCTAGGAGGCAGAGGTCCTTCTCTGCTTTTCCAAAGTTTTAGGTAGTTTTGAGAAACAATGACCCAGGAAAGAGTATTTGAAGGGTTACAAAATATGTCTTAGAATGGAGGCTACTATTGAGTTACCCAGAAAATTCCCATAAAGACCAACTAGACTTTGCTAGCCTGCACCATGTACAAATTCAGCTTCCTTAATTACAAAATTATCATGCCTAACACACCGCATATCTGGATGGTAAGTTCACCATCTCCATTTGCCTTCTGCACTTCCAGAGTCATTACACCAACACGCCATAGGAATAAAAGTGCAAAAAAGAAACAAAACAAAGCGACAGGTTTTCCTCATCTCTACTATAGGATCTGAAACAAAATCTCTGCAATTCACAAAGCAATTTTACGAGTAGTATCTTTATGACACTCGTTGGGAGACTCAGTACATAAAAAGATAGGTACTCGTAAAGATACTACTCATAAAATTGCTTTGTGAATTGCAAAAGAATATAAACTTACACAAATGTGCAAGTTTACCTTTGTGAATCAGGCCCCTAATGTCCAAAGAGAAAAACAAAAGAAGCGCTGGGGGTGTGGCCTAGGCAGGCATGGTGGAAGATATGTGTTAACTGGCCCCTTCCCAGCTGCCGGCCCTTGGCCAACATTTGCTGGCATCCAGCCACAAGTTGGCCACTCTTGGGCAGGGGTGATGGTGCAGTTGTTGAAGCATCAGTTGAGGCACAAGTCATAACTTGTTAAAGAAGATATCACCAAAAAGTCCTATGAGGGATTGCAAGGGACGATCACGACCCTGTGAATCCTGCAACACAGATGGAGACTCAAGAGCTGCTGTAGCAGAGTGACACTGCACCCTTAGTGTGGTGGAAGAGATCAGGGAGGCATCCTGTTGTAACCACTGTTAACCCTTATCTACTTCCTGTTCTCTCCATTCTCCTCCCCCCTCCCTCTTATCTCATGTTGGTACATTCCCCTGGTCTGCCAGGCGCTCGCTCTGGAATGTTGACAGAGCGAGCCGGCGTCCAGGTTGACAAGCTGACGGCATTACGAGTATTACATATTCTAAATAAATATACATCTTGAACAAGACTCACGCTTCCTCTTCTCTACATTTCTTGGCGACGAGGTGGAGGAGACTGGGCCAGGGACAGTTTTTGCCGTTTCCCTGGAAATTATTTAATGCTTGTCGACGGCAGGAGAAATCACGGAGCCGGTTGAACGGAGAAAGGGAGCAGGCGGGTGACTCATGCTGGCTGCTACCAACTGCTGCCCGAGCTTTGCAAGTAAGGAAAAAGAAAATAGATGAAGCAAGCTGAGTCTACAGACTATTTAGTAAATAACACTTGGAGAGGGCTGGTGGTTAATACGGTTGCCAGGTCGGGCATCGCTTTGCCTGCGTTGACGCTGAAGTTAAGGGAGAGTTGCAGCTGATTGATGTGTGGTGCGGCGTGTCATCGCTCACACCGTAGTGCCGGGTCGGGCACGGGCTGCGAATGAAGAGTGCTCTGTGAGGGGCGGCTGGCAGTACTATTCACCTGGCTTTCCTGTGGCGAGTCGTCGTAAGGACATCACCCTGTGAGCAGTATTCAAGAAAGACTCATTGGCTTCACCTCAAGCTCCCTGCGCGCATTGGACTGACGGCGCTGATAAACACCGCGCTATGCAGAGCGCTCACCGGTGATCCTGCTCTGAGATATGTGGTGAAGTGTAGTTTAATTCTCGTTTCCCGCTTCTGTTGAACTCGTGTAAACAGTGCTGAGGGCTTCTGAGGCAGCTGTTTGGTGAAGTGCACGACCGGTTACCTCAGCTTCATTCCTATCGTCTCCCTGACAGGATCTACTTCTTTGAGGGGAAGTCTCTACACAGGAAGTCTCCGCCTGCTGGTGGGAAGCAGGCAGTCACATGGGACTAAATTTCTATATGTAGAAGCAGAAAGAGGACTTCATCAACCTCATTGTTAATTTTTTTTCCCTCAAGTGTGCCAGTATTTCCTTACAAAATAGGAAAGTGTGGGTTTCTGGGCTTCATTTCTTTATTGAGGTGAATATATGTGTATTGCTCAGTGTGGAACCTTAGCAAATCTGTGGTAAAAGGGTCATTTTCAAGTCTTCAGAGTAGTGTTGATCAGTTTAGATAATCTTTGAAACAATAGGATTTCAGGAACTTTATGGCAATGGCTGGAGCAGGAATGAGCCAGCCCCCGCCTTTTCTTAATGAATTAGGAGAACCAGTTATCCCTTGGAGAAGGTGGGAAGGTATCTTCAAATCATATTTAATAGCTATTGGGGGCAGCAACTACACCAATATACGCAAACAACATATATTGCTACATAACTTGGGCACACATGGGAGGAAAATATATGAAGACATAACAGGGAGATTGATTGAGGATGAGCAAGAGGAGGTAGAAGAAGGGGTCAATGTTTATGAAAGCACGCTGAGGGAATTAGCAGCTCATTTTAAGGAGAAAATAAATGTGGTGATGGAAAGACACAAGTTCTTTAAGAGAGTACAGAAGAGGGAGGAAAAAGTGAGCAATTATATAGCTGTTTTGAGAGGCTTGTCTGCCACATGTGAGTTTGGTCAACTCACGGACTCTTTAATAAGAGACCAGTTGGTGAGGTGCACCAATGAAACCAAGATACAAGAGGAGTTACTGACTAAGAACCCTAATCTTGAGGAGGCAATAAACATAGCAAAGGGTTTAGAGCACACAGCACGTTGCATGAAGGAAATGAAAGCCACTGAGGGCATATACAGAGAGAGATCTGAAAGCAAAGTCAGTTCTGAGAGTGAAACAGTTTGTAAAGTAGGGGACAAGAGTAAAGAGATTAATCGCAGCAAGCCCAGTTCCACAGTGTGTTACAAATGTGGTAGCCCAAATCATTTGGCAAATAACTGGAAGTGTCCTGCAAGGAATGTACAGTGCAGGAAATGCAACAGGTGGGGGCATTATTCCAAAGTATGTAAAGCCACGGGCAGGGCTGTGCATGTCATTGAGGAGTCATCCCAGGAAGAGGAAAGGGAAAAATCATACATTTTTCAAGTGGGGGATGAGGAGGACAACAGTGATGAGGTTTACCCTAAATGTGATGTTTTACTTGATGGAGTGTTGTTTAGCATGTATGCTGACTCGTGTTCCCCATATACCTTAGTAGATAAGAAAGTGTTTGAAGATAAGTTTGCCAACCATCCTGTGAAATTGTTACCACCAGACATTAGTCCCAAGGGTTACAACAAAGGGAAGATATCCCTTGAAGGAATGGTGACCATGAGGATCTCATTCAAGGATAGACACACTGTAGGGAAGGTGTATGTATCCACGCAAGGCTCAACCCTATTAAGCTGGAAACATCAGAAGCAGTTAGGAATCATACTTGATCCAAACAACAAAGAGCAGGTGTTGTTAATTGACCAGGAAGGCATATCAGAGAATCTCACCCATGAATTCAAGGAAGTGTTCAGTGATGGATTAGGGGTATATAAGAACTACATGCACAAGATCGTGCTAAAGGAAGGGGCGGTGCCGGTGGTGCACAAGACCAGGTCTATACCTTTACGCATGAGAGAGCCCCTCCAGCAGGAACTTCAGAGGCTAGTCAAGGAGGGAGTCATCACAGAAATTGAGAGTTCAGCCTGGTTGGCCCCGATTGTCATCATGGCCAAAGATAAAGGGAACAGCATAAGACTTTGTGTGGACCTGAGGGACCTTAACGCGAATATCCTTGTGGACAGGTTCCCTCTTCCTAGGATAGGGGAAATGCTAAGCACGATTAGGGGTGCCAAGTATTTTAGTGTGCTGGACCTATCCTCTGCCTATTACCAAATCAAACTTCACCCAGATTCCCAAATACTGACAGCGTTCACCACCCCATTTGGAAATTTTAAGTTCCAGAGAATGCCATTTGGATTGGCATCTGCGGCCGCTGCCTTTCAAAGAGTCATGCAACATGTGTTAAAAGACTGTAGGAACACTATCTGCTTCCAAGATGACATCCTGATTTTTGGAAGTGGAGAAGAAGAACACAATGAAATGGCTAGAAGGGTGTTGGGAAAGTTGAAAGAAGTGGGCTTCACCACGAAGCCTTCAAAATGCAAACTAGGAGTTAGCTCAGTGGATTACCTGGGACATACCCTGTCTGAAGATGGCATCAAACCCAAACATGATTTAGTGAAGGCAGTGGAGGATGCTCCCATTCCCAAGAGTAAAGAGGACATTCTATCTTTCCTAGGTCTTGCGGAATACATGGCCAAATTCATAAGGAATTTTGCAATGGTGTCACAACCATTAAGAGACTTGATAAAGAAGGACAGTGTTTTTGAATGGGGAAAAGAACAGGATGCGTCGATGAAGTGCATAAAGAAGGCCATCATTGAAGCCCCGTATGTAGGGAAGTTTGACCCCAATGGTGAAACCATCATCTCTACGGATGCCAGCAACAGAGGCATAGGGGCAACACTGGCACAGAGAGAAGGCAACCAGACAAACGTGATAGCCTTTGCTTCAAGAACTCTCACAGCATCTGAGAAGAATTACTCCACCATAGAGAAGGAGGCTCTAGCCGTCTATTGGGCCATCTGTCACTACAAGTTTTTCATTTGGGGTATTTCTTTTGAAGTACAGACCGACCATAAGCCCTTGGTCTCACTGTTCACCAAGAAGGACATGAAAAGCATGACGCCTAGGATAGCTAAATGGGCAGTGGGTCTACAAGCTTACAACTTCAGAGTATCCTATATACCTGGGCAACAAAATAGAGTTGCTGACTTCTTATCAAGAGCACCTGCAGACGGAGAAGAGGTGGAGGAAGCGAAGAGCGACTCAATCCTGGAAGTGCGTTTAGCGGCAGTGGAAAAGGCGTCATGGGAAACCCAGATGGAACAGGATGATGTAATGAAAAAGGTTAAGAGTTATATACTATCTGGATGGCCCAAGAAATGCAAAGACATGGAGACAGAGATCCAGCCATATTGGAACGTGAGGGAGGATCTTTCGGTGGAAGGGGACCTAATACTGAAATCAGGGAAAGTGGTCCCACCAGAAGCATTAAGAAGTAAAGTAGTGGAGTTGGCTCACGAGGGACATCTAGGCAGAAGTTTGTGCAAAGCTAGACTTCGTGCGGACTACTGGTTTCCTACCATGGACAGAGAAATGGAGGACAAGGTGCGTGACTGCTATGCATGCGCCCTGAGTGACAAATCCAAGATCACGAGGAGAGCACCGTTGTCACCAGTTGAAGTTCCGGAGGTGCCGTGGAGCAAGTTAGGCTTCGACATAGCGGGTCCAATCCATGGCAAAGGTCCCCAGGACAAGTACTTATTGGTCCTAGTAGACTACTTCTCAAGCTGGATAACCTGCAAGACAGTTCACAATGTGAGCACCAAAGCCATAGTTGATTTCTTGAAAGAGGTGTTCACCCAAGAAGGCATACCCTCAACATTGGTGACAGACAATGGCGTACAGCTAACCTCAGAAGAGATGAAGGGTTTCCTCAAAGACTGTTCGGTGACCCATGTTCGCACGCCGCTGTATTGCCCCAAAGCAAACGGAAAGGTGGAAAGAGTGAACCGTATGTTGAAGGAGTGCATACAATTGGCCAACCAAGTGGGGGAGAACATTGAGGAAGCTATAAGGGACATGTTGTGGGCATATCACACCACGCCGAAATCCACCACTGGATGCACACCCTTTGAGTTGCTGAGGGGAAGAAAAGCTGGCACAAAACTCACACCCAGTTGGATGGGGAGAAAACAAACAAAGGAGAACGATCACAAGGAGATCAAGAGGAGAATTGAAGACAATCAGCAGAAATACAAGGAGTGGTATGATAAGAAGTGGGGAGTGAAGGAGAGAGAAGTTCAGGAAGGACAAGGTGTTTATGTGAAGAAACCAGAGAGACTGTGGAATGGGGGCAGCAAGTTTTATGCACCCAAGACCATCCAGCAGCGAAACAGAAACTCTGTGGTAGTGGATGATGGTAGACTATGGAGTCATGATCGAGTGGTTCCAGCAGAGGTGGGAGAACCAAGGACAGTAATGAGAGGAGCAGGAGGTAAAGAAATCAGAGAAAACATCAGGCTAGACAGAAGGAGTGACAGGTGGAGGACCTCTCCTCAGTGGCACAAACAGTACATAATGAGATAGACACACACATTAAGTCATAGGATCACAGGAGTACCCACCCTTAGTTCCCCTGTTCCTAAATTTCAGTTTCCTTAAGGAGGATGATGTGTTGTAACCACTGTTAACCCTTATCTACTTCCTGTTCTCTCCATTCTCCTCCCCCCTCCCTCTTATCTCATGTTGGTACATTCCCCTGGTCTGCCAGGCGCTCGCTCTGGAATGTTGACAGAGCGAGCCGGCGTCCAGGTTGACAAGCTGACGGCATTACGAGTATTACATATTCTAAATAAATATACATCTTGAACAAGACTCACGCTTCCTCTTCTCTACACATCCCTTCATAGAAACAGCCACTGGAGAGGTGGGATGGTGGTGGCGGGTACCTACGCAGGACGATTGGGCAAAAACCTGGCATGGCCTGTGTAATAGTCGTGTAATGATGCCCCCTGCAAAGTACATGGAAAGGCCCCCCCACTCATTAGACCCGGTCTAGAGCTCTCAGGCCCAGGGCCTGCTGCCTGTGCATTGTGCCAAAGGATGCCCCCTGTAGCTCGAGGGCCCCTCCCACTACCAGGGCTGCGGGGCCTATTATTAAGTCACTGCTGTGGAGGTGCGGAGAAGGGGGTGTGAACCTGAGCTAGGACTAACAAGCAGCGCTGCGACTCTTAGGGTAGCATGTGATGAAAGGAGCAGTGAGTGAACCAAAGAATGGGGGTACCTAAGAGCTGAGCCACTCTAGTGTAAAGAAGAAAGGATAAGAGGGGGCATGGTGGCTGAGGTGATTTACAAAGCAAGCGTGGTAACACAAAAGGCAATGTGCTAATAGCGAGGCTTTCAATTAGGTGTGCCTAGGAGAATGAGCTGGGTAATAGTAACAGACATCTAATTTTGGCAAGGATTCTGCCATTTAGATTCAGTGAAAGGTTGCCACAGATTATACACCTAAACCAATCTGGCTCTGTGGAGGGAAGGAGGGCAAGAGAAAACACGAAGAAAGTATTCATTTTGGCCAACTTAGTTCCAAGGCTTAAGAGAGAGATGGTGCTTTTGTCCTTGAGCACTGAGAAGACTTTTGATAGGGTGTATTGGTGTTTTCTCAGGAAGGTAGTGAAGGTGAGGGAACTAGAACATCTGTTCGTAGGTATGATATGGGCAGAGTAGGCAGGACATGACTCGAAATATTAGGGCTGATGCACAAATTTGCAGAGATATAAAAATAGGCAGGAAATGAAGCAGAGATTTCCACTTTCCCCCCTCTTCTTCACGGTTTATATTGAGCCATTAGCTCAGAGGCTTCGGAACAACATTGGGATCTGGAGAATATACTCTGAGCCAATCTGGTTAAACTTAGCTTTGTTCACAAATAATGTAAAAGTCTCTGTGACACCTGAGACTGTTGGAAAAACATGGCAGATCTAGTACTGTGTGAGGCTTCAAGATTAACGTAAACAGGATGTATGACATTACAACGCATGCTTTTACATCGCATGCCTTTACAACGTGGTTTTTACAACTCAAACCTTTACAACGCATAGCGCTTTGGGGTGCTGGATAGTGAATAGTTTAATTTACTATTCCAACTCCAGTCCCCGTGGACACTAGGGAAGGTGTTGGATAGTAAATTAAACTTATTCCCTATCCTAGAGCGCCCACCAGCGCAATGCTTTGTAATGGTTTGCGTTGTAAATGTTGCGTCGTAAAAAGGCACTGCGTGGTAAAAGTTGCGTTGTAAAGGATGTTTCCCACGTAAACAAGTTAGAGGAGTTGAAGAGAAACCGGCCACATTTATGGAAAAAGATCCCCTTCAGTTGGTTGAGGAATCAATGAGGTACCTGGGCATTGAGGTCACTCAGTGTAGTGTAGATACCTTCAATACCTTCCCTAGTTGGAAACAATGCGGAATAACTTGCAGAAATTACAAGCAAAACCCCCTATCCTGACTAGCGCACCCAGCGACCTTTGAGATTGAAATGTTACTGAAGATTTTCTTCCTCCTCCACGCTCTACCTGTCCTGATTCCTGGGAAAATCCTAGAGAGGGTACAGAAAGCCCGTTTCAGGGGAGGGTAGAAAATAAGGGTGAGCAAAGACGATTTTAGGCATGGGTAAAGTGGGCAAGTACCTAGGACCCCCACCTTTCTAGGAGCCCCCTGGGAAAGTGAACTTTCTCTCTTTTTCACTTTTTTCCTTATCTTAACTTCTTTAGCTCTTCTCTGCCTGCACCCACCTATGACTCTCTCTGTGGATACCCAATGTCATCTTAACAATATTTGTGCTATGGGTAAAAACATATTTTAATTCTTTTTGTGTGAGACTTCTACTGAACGTCAAGCATATAATTAAGCATTATTTGGCATGATTTAGCAGAACACAGGCAATAAAATACATTTATTTATTTCAAAGGTTTTATATAGCGCGAACAAGACCCTTGCGGGTATCGGAGCGCTTTACATGTCATAAATTGGGAACAAGAGTAGGACATGGAAAAAAGAAAAATCAGCATAGAAGAATACAATTATAGATGAATAAGATAAGAGTCATATGAGGTGCTCAGTAGTACGAAGCTAGCAATTAAAATACGGTGCTCAATATTACATCTTAGTAATTAACAATTAGTACAAAGTAAATAGTTCATGTGAATTTGGCCATGAGAATCGCTTTCACTAATTTTGTTAAGGCAGCAGTTGATGGGTTCATTCTTGTTGCTGTGGGCAAAGCATTCCAGATCCTGGGAGCCATTCCAGAGAAGGATCGGTTGTACGTTTTTTTCTTGGTAAATCGGGGTTTCAGCAAAAGATTCTTCGAGCTTCTGGAAGCTCTATTACCAGCAGAGAGTACCAGTTTCTGAGCTAGAAAGTTCGGGGAATTGTGGTGTATGGCCTTGTGCTCCATACATGCAATTATTAGGTGAATTCTAGCTTCAAACTGTAGCCAATTGAGTGTTTTAAGGGCTGGGGATATGTGAGAGGTTCTCTTTGATCCTGTGATGAGTCTCGCCGCTGAATTGATAGCGGATCTTAACGGGGCTGTCGACGACGTGGGGAGGCCGCATAAGGTTACTGATCCATTTTCCACTCTTGGGATTACTAGGGCCTGAACTGCTTGTTTAAATTTGTTTGGTGGCAAGAAGGGTTTTAGTTTTCGCAGTGTGTTCAAGTGGAAATTTGCTCCTTTTGTGGATGCGCTAATATACTTCTGCATTTTTAGGCTTCTGTCCAGTGTCACCCCTAGCGATTTGTTGTTCAGGACAGGGGCCTTCAAAATAGGTCTTGTCCAGGGCCTCAAAACCCTTAAGATATCACTGAGGATGAGCAGTAAACAATCCCTGCGGTCTATTAAACAGAGAGGTTGGAGGGTTCTGGATTCCCTCACATAATGTAGGGCTGCACAATTGCGACAACTCTGGGAGTGGTCCAGAGCGAGTATGGAGAGGCAGTGGTGCTATCTGGATCACGCACTAACTGGGTGTTCTCTATGGGAGCTACCATGGGTGGGAAGATAAGGCAGCAACAATACATAATTCCACAATTCAATGGTTGTGGCAGCAACCATAGAGGTCCAGGACAGTTTGCAATGACACAGATTTGGTCCCCATAATTTACAGCTTATCTTGTTGTTATATTCATCTCCACATTCATCTGTTATAGTTAATGGGATAAAATCCCCTTATTTTCCTCTTAACAGAGGTATTAGATTGCCCTTTATCTCCTCTACTCTTTGTTTTAGCATTGGTACCATTTCTTCACCAACTAAGGACCTCCGACAATTTCTACGGTTTCGAAATTAAGGATATCCTCATTAACCCGTTGGCTGCTGCCGTCGGCCAACGGTCGTCGCGTGCACTACCTTGGTGGTGCTGCGCACGTCCGTTGGCCTGATGCTGCCCCACCCGTTTTTTGAACGTTCAGCACTGGAGCTGAACGTTCGACGCAGCCAACGGGTTAAATTCCCTGCCTACGCTGATGATATTCTTCTATTTATGTAAAATCCAGAACATTGTCTCCCTGCTTCTTTCAAGAACTCATCCTTTTCTCTGCTATATCTGGGCACAAACTAAATGTACACAAATCAGAAGTAATGCTACTTAATAAAAATGGTGCCAAGCAACCCTCTATGGAGGCAGGGCTATCTTGGAATCCCACCAAAATCAAATGTTAAGGTGTTTGGTATTGCTTATCTCTTAAATACACCATGAAAAGTATTTCAGAGGTCCTTTCTGCTAAGTTTCATCACTGCACTCAGAAACGGTCTCTACTTTAACTTTCATTGTGGGGTAATCTAGATAGCATTAAAATGATGTTCCTCCCCAGTATCAATTTCTTTCTCATGATGTTACCTATTAAGATCTCAATATGATGTGTTGGCTCTATTGACAGGATCCTTTCTAAATTACTTTGAATGGTAAAACACCTCGAATCTCTTTGTCAAAATTAAAACTTCCTAAGACTTTAGGCACTATCAACTTTTCTGATTTTATTAACTATCACTTGGCTTTTGGCATTAAGCAATTACACTGTTACATATCTCACCCACTCGATACACCGCACAAATTATGGTTCTCTCTGGAAGCCGCCATGATATCCCCCTTTTCTCACAAACACATTCTTTTCATGTCTAACCCTTCTAAGGTTTTGTTGCCTGCTACTGTGTCCCACACCTCCACCTTACTGAGACCTGTTCTACTCCTTTACCCTCCATCAATGCGTTCTTGAACAAACTTATTTGGTATAATAATATGCTTAAGAAAAATAGCAAGACTTTAAGATGGAAAGCATGGATGAACAAAGGCTTATTCCCCATCTTCAAGTTATACCACACAGGCACTCTGGGCCCGATTCACAGAATGAACTTAAGACTAAATCCTAAATTTACTACTATTTGGTATTCACAGAATGCACTTACTACTTTTGGGATTCACAGAGTGAACTTACTACTTTCGGGATTCACAGAATGAACTTACTACTTTCGGTATTCACAGAATAGATTCAAGACTACTAACTTTACGTCCGCACTCGGGCCGGAAATTCCGGCCCGGGGGCGGAGTTTCCAGCCCAGAGGCGGGGCATCCGGCTTGGAGGCGGAAATTCTGGCCTGGAGGCGGAGCTTGTGGCTTGGAGGCGGAGCTTCCAGCTCAGAGGTGGGGATTTAGCCATGGCTAAACTCTCTACCTCTGGGCCGCAAGCTCCGCCCCGTCCCAGAAACTCCACCTCCGGGCCGCAAGCTCCACCCCCAAGCCGGAAGCTGCGCCTCCGGGCCGGAAACTCCGCCTCCGAGACGGAATTTCCGGCCCGAGTGCGGACGTAAAGTTAGTAGTCTTAAATTCATTCTGTGAATACCGAAAGTAGTAAGTTCATTCTGTGAATCCCGAAAGTAGTAAGTTCACTCTGTGAATCCCGAAAGTAGTAAGTGCATTCTGTGAATACCAAATAGTAGTAAGTTTAGGATTTAGTATTAAGTTCATTCTGTGAATCGGGCCCATTCATTTCATTTGCCGAGTTATCTTCCTCCTAAAACTTCCTATAACGAGCTTTTGGCCCTGGTACATGATGCCTTCACACAACACTCCTCTCCCGTACCCTCCCATGTTAGCTCAACTTCTCACCCGATCGCACTGTCCATATACTCTAAGGCTGCTATCATTTATAAACACCTTAGATTACCTACCCCGACAGAACTATCAAAGAAACATCTTGGGAATCGGGCTTCAACTTTGTATGGCAGGTATCTTTGTAGGATGGTGTTTGTTGCAAAATACATTCCACTGCACTTACCGCTAGTGTCATCCAAGCTTAATATTTTTTGCCATAATAGACTTTTATACTCCTCATCATCTCCACAAGGCCAAACTCGCACACAATGACACCTGCTGGTGTATTTAGGAACGGTTGGAACTCGTGGCATTTCACTCCGTGGAATTACATGGAGTAACATGAAAACTCCGCGAGATTCTACAAACACACAGAAATACAAGGGGGGGCCAATAGGCCCCCACGCAAGCATGGCGGGGCCCGGCCCCTCCCACACCCCGTCCCTTTCGGGGCCGCTTGCCCCGCGCCCTCGCCCCGGAAGTACTGGTGTGCTTCCGGGGCGAGGGGGCGGGGTCGCGGCGGCGAAAGGGTTAAAAGCCTGGGGAGCGCGGGAAGCGGCCTCTTTGTGCCCGCGCTCCCAGGCTCGCTCCTCGCCCCACCGTGGGGCCGTGTAATTTTCTTCATTTTCTCCTCTGCAGGTGCTCACCGCTGGGAGTACGGAGACGCGATCAGCAGTGTGGAGAGGAGACCAGTGCTTTTCGGGACATAACTGGAGGCAAGGACGGGACGATCGTCGGCCGTGGCCTTTGTTTCCCTTTACAGGTTTTCGGGAATTGCACATCGAGCTGCCGGAGGCCCGTGCATCGGGGGCCCTGCAAGACTGCAAGCCGGTGATTGAAATGGTGGACTGGCAACTCGGAGCTGGGAACATGAGCGGGGGCCGTAAGGTGCATCGGAGCTGCGGAACTCGCGCACATGGGTAAGGGTGCTGGGGCGATGCTGGACTGTTATAGTTTTACCGTAAGCGTGAGGGTTATCGATGAGACAGTGATACTCACTGGGGGGGACATCTGCACTAGTTATACGAGTGCCTAGAAAAGATGATTTAGGAACTTTACTGAAGACTGGGCAGTGTGAATGCACACGCGGGGCCTACGCTTGTAGACAGCATCTTATGTGAATGAACCTTCTTCAAAGATCTGTGTCTGTCCCCTGCGTCATGGCTGGAGGCACAAGTGTGCTAAAGTGGCTTCCATCTTCCTGAGGTCGATAATGAGGAAATTGTCATTATTTAATTTTAACATGTCTTATTTACATCACGTTAACAGCACAGACGCGTGGCTCAGAGCACTAGGTAAAACATGTTCATTTTTGTTTTGTTTATTATTCGCGTTAGTCTTGTTTTATGACAAGAGTATATATTTAAGCAGTCGCGCTACCTGCTGTGTAATCGAAGTACATCATGCATAACCTTTCCTTTGTTGCATCTCATCTTGTGATCCTGGACATATTTGTTTAGCACCTTCGAACTTAGCTAAAATTGGGAGAGCCTTGACGTTATTTTATCACATCATGTGATCCTGGCCATATATGTCTATCTTTTTCTACCTTAGCAAAAAATTGGGAGAGCCTTTAATTTACTTCATCGCATCATGTGATCCTGGGCACATGCTTTTGTGAACTTGTACCTTAAGCTAACATTGGGAAAGCCTTTACTATAGGTAATCACATCGTGTGACCCTGGGCATATAATTTTAATCAAACTTGTACCTCAGCTAAAATTGGGAGAATTGCAAAGCAGGCCAACTCACGGTGGTGTGGCCTTTAGAGCTCATATTTCAAAACGCCAGGTATACAGGATATAACGTGGAAAGGTTTAACAGACTACGTAAACCGCTGCCTCTGTGAATACCTAAACGCTCCCATGAGGATATCTCGCGCTGCTCGCCGCTTTGACCATACAAGGCGACGGGCCAGCCAGCTGCCCGTTCCTAGGGGGCAGACTCATTTCTGCTTCTAATCTGAGAATATCTTGCGCTGCTCGCCGCTTTGACCATACAAGGCGACGGGCCAGCCAGCTGCCCGTTCCTAGGGGGCAGACTCATTTCTGCCTCTAATATGAGAAATGCGCGTTGTTAGCTAGCGCTTTGCCCCTGGACATTTAGACTCGGAGCAAATTGCTTGTTGATTGCATATTTGGTTAATCATCTAAAGGCCTTAAGCTTAAAACCGTTTCAATAGACTGCACATTCTTTGCCGATCGTTTGTGATGGCGCGAATATATAACTGGCGCATGCGTCATGAGAAGGCGTTTTAAAAATAAATGATGATTCAGAGACCCATGTTTGCAAAACGGTGACGTGGCAGACGGTGTGTTGAGAGATAATATGGTAATAACTGACTTTTTTGGCAGTTTATCATAGGGCGGCAGGCGAGGAAAGCACACTACCAAAGTGAGCAGAGAAACCAGTAAACAAACACCAAAATCACATAAAGGCAAAAGTTAATTCTGAAGGGCTGTGCCGAAATTCATAACGGAGACAAATGTTTTGTTTAATGGCAGATAGGTCCAAAGGAAGAGTTGGCAGAAAGCTTTTGAAAACTGTGTGTTGCCGTATTTAAATACTGAATAGGCAAACTAAAATGCAGTATCTTTACAGCACTAGGTTCATGCTTTCAATGGTGCAACAGGTGCAGTGACACAGGGGCTCAAAGTGCTAGGAACCCCTCTAAACACCTAATATTGCTATATTTGGCTACTGAACGGACAGTTACAAGTACTGGGGTCTTGCAGACAACAGGGTCATGAGTTGAATGGTGCAGTAGGTGCAGTGGCGCCAAGTCAAAAGGTCCCTCTAAAGAGTTAATGTTGCTATGACATAGGTAGTGGTGTTCCTATGCGTTCGTATAAGTTAAAAAAAAAAAAAAAAAAAAAACAGGATTCGGTACTACATACGTAATTTAAAATAATCTGACAAGTGTGTTCATTCTGCTCTTAAGACCCGAGCGTAGCTATTCCTTTTGGACCAATTCACAGAACGTGCTGCGCAAAGTTTCAGGATGCGACGCAGATGGCACAATAATGTATGCAAAGAACACATAGGGTAGTCTTCTGCTGCTGCACAACTTCACCGGCTACCACAGTGGGTTATATAAGTTAAAACATTGGTTAGGTGTAGCCTTTAGAGCGAGTCATCCGGTAGGCCAATGATGAACAGCTTGCATCCACAGGTGATGTTTAATGTCCTCTTATTTTATCGGTGTCCTTACATTGCCAGGATTTTTTCCCCTTTTAACTATTGAGATCCTGTAACACTTTGGTATGTGATATCACCGAGATTATAATAGATTGAGTCAAGGAGGACCATGAAATGTTAGGTTCCCCGCCCTCCTCATGCGGGTGTAAGAAGGAGGTAGGGCAGACATATACTATGACTATTAGGGCCCCCCCCCTTAATCAGTATGATGGGACGGGCCCAGAGCTCACGATGGCTTTTGTATTGATATTTGAATTATTGCTCATTTCCGATGGTGGGGGCGTCACGTGGTTATCTCTTCCTTTAAATCAAGAATGTCCAATGTAGGCCCAGGAGGGCTGTATCCATGACGGATTTGCAGGATAATCAACACGCTTTAAAATGTGTTATATTTAGATGCACTGTATCTAAATGCATTTAATATGTTAATTCTAATCTCAGAGATGCTGCCCATTGTATACCTACATTTGGGCAAGAACACTTTAAACGATCATTTGTCATATTGATTGAGTGCATGGAGCATGAAAAGCTGCCCTCATGGGGTTAAATGCTGTGACATTAGGATGACAATTACTGTGCCCTTGTTTTTTCCTTTCTGACTCAGCGACAAGACAGTCGTGGTTGCTATTTATTTGGTAAATAGACAATGTAACCATAATTGATGGGCGGGCACTGTAATCTGATCCCGGTTTAACACCCTCCTTGCACTGACCCCGCCACCCCACAATATTTCTTTCTGGGTGCGGGGATTTTTGTTGTTTCAGAACGTCCTCACTGTTCATAAAATAATAGATCCTGTCTGGTTCAACAGGAGGGATCTCAGTAAACAATATTGTGTGTCCGCTTCACCTGGGTATCCGCCCACAGACCAAGCCAATGCTACTTACAACGATAACATGGCGGAGTGGTCTATGTAATCAATATATCTATCGGTATTATTGACAATACTAGTTCGGGGTCACCTGTGGGCTTGCTGATTCAAGTTACACTTGCGTGCGTACATGCCTAGGTGGTAGGCCTCGATTTGATCACAGGACAAAACTATGAAATGTGTAGCGCAAGTTACCAGGCACAGTGCGATTTAAGCCTGGTTACAGTGGAAAAAACCTTTGACGCCCCCGGACCAAGGTAATGCTACTTACCAACAGTAACATGGTAAAGTGGCTACGTGAGGGATATATCTATCGGGAATATTGACAATACTAGTTCTGGGTCACCTGGGTGCACTTGCGTGCCTAGTTAACAGCAGTTGGCACTAAACTCTTCCATAGTATGCCTGTTAGTTTCAGGTAATCTTCTCGGAGGACATAGAGCACGCAAAGGACTCACTATAGTAGAGTGGATCGAAAGGGGATGGTCGTAACAAATGCCTAAGTCCCATCTCTGATACTGCTGGTGCTTTTAAATGGGCAGAAGGGTCAGACAGATTTGCATATGAACAGGGCTGAACTGGGGGAGGCAGAATGGGTTGTTGAACGGTAACACATTAAACCCTGAACTGTGGAAACTAATGTTGCATCATGATTTACAATAGGTGGCGGTATAATATGAATTGATTGGACAATCATGTGTGGCAGCGGGAGGGCCACCTGCTACTCGCAACTTGTTAAGGCAATGATGCTCAGTCCGGGATCATGAGAATAATATATATAGGTTATGGTTGCGCCTTAGTTATATTACGCGTTTACCACTGTCAGCCACGATCCAAGTCAACAGTCAGGGGCAAGGGGTTCGATACTTAGAACACGTATATCTCATCAAGTTGTGATTGGGTGGGTGCCAATGCAAACGGACTGTTCATTTTTAACTGATATCCTAATCACCCTTAAGGAGTCATGAGGGCGTTATGGTATGCACTGGGGACTCCATGCTTTGTGTCAATACACTACACACTGGGTAGTATTTGTTAATGAAGGCCAATTTTACAGGGTACTCTTCATAACACTAATACAGTCACGCTACAGGGGACACAAACTGAGGCTATGCTCAACACTTAGTCGGAAGTGTTTAGGAGTAGGCATCTGACGCTAATCGTATCTCAAACGTGGCAAGGGATGGCAATGTAAGACTAACACATGTACTGCAGTTATCGCCAGAAACACTAATGGTTTGTGTTTATCTTTTCCATTTATGTATGGCCGGGTCCATGGTGGATATCTGGAGTGCTCCGCATCACAAAGCTGCTACAGGTGGACAGCCCAAGGAATGCTGACGTCAGGTAGAGGATGGCAAACAACAATGCAAGTGTGATGGTCGAGCGATCAAAAAACGCAGGAGGTGCCAGCACAGAGTTGACTGTTTCGGTGTGTAAGCCCTTATATTGGGCTGGCGGCAGTTATGTAGCAGGATGTGGTTTCACAAAATGGCAGTATTTGCCGTGAGAGGAAATGTATACCTACAGTAACGGCGCCTGTGCACGCAGGGCCACCAGTGTCAGCATGATATGCATAGATCATCAAATGGTAAGTGACAACGGTAGAGATGGGACAGTACACAAGGGTGTGCATTCCTAGCTTCGGCAACACCAGGAATGATAGGCCTATCCAACGCCTCATTTCCCCGGTTCAGGAAGTGGGGACTTCCATGGTGAAAGTAGTACCATACACTTAACACTTTCCAGAGCGTAGTGGCTAGGTGGGGATGGTTAGCTGACTGTACAGTAGGCCAGTGGGAAAAGTAGAATGGGAGTACCAGGATACCCCAGGTCACAGCATCTGCAGGGACCCTCGAGAGGCGTGCCCCCACACCGTCGTCATTTTAGCACATGGGGTAACAATGATAGGACCGAGATTGCACCATGGGGGGCTGCATTTTCCCCCGGCTGCACGTAAAAGGTGGGGGGGGGGGGAATTAGGCGAGTGCACGGAGTCACTCGGTGAAGAATCACTCGATAAAGAGGATCTACATTTGGTTGGAGAAACTATTTCATACACATTAATGGCAGAATATCCCTCAAGGGGTCATCTTAGGACCATGTAGTTTAACAGTCGGCTGATAATGAGGAGTGTACGTTTATTAGAGGCTCTACTCACAGGGTGGGGGGTCCAGTGGACACAGTCAGGGATGCCATAGGGGTAGGGAACAAAATAGCAGGGGTAGAGGGTTTTGGATTAGGAAGTTATGACCTTTCAGTGTAGGCGGTTGGGGGGGGGCCAGATAGTCGGTTAACTACCTGGCCTGTGGCGGTAAGGTCATTAATCGGTGAGCAGCATTTTAAGGTCCTTACGGGGGGGCGGACCCATTCACGAAAGGGGCCACCCGCGGGAGGGGCCATTGGTCTCTCTCAGAACTTCAGGGGCAGGATATGATATCCCGTTTTAAAGGGTGCGGGGGAGGGAGTCTACGCTTTCCTCAGGCTGGTAGCCACCCCTCACAACACTATGACGTCACTAAGGTGCGCGAGTGTCTGGGCCCTCCTGTTATGGTTAAATGGAGTTCGGGGAGCGCACGTGGGTGTAACGTGCCCTGGGTTGCGCATGCGCATCTTCAACGTGAGAGCGCAGCTGTAAAAGGATCTGACACCGGTTGGCGACCTTGCCGTAGGACTTTATTAAAGTTATTAAAAGTATTAAAATATTAGAATGCAGTTTAATTTTCAGGATGATTAGATTACGTTAGGAGACACGCTGTATTAGCTATTTGTTAAGGTTAGCCCATCATACCATGTCGAAACGGATGTCAATCTAATATTCTGAAAAGTGTGCATTTTAATAATTGTCAGAAATGTTTATTTGATTAAAATTTTTGATTTGTTTTTATATTTTAATAAATACGGCCAGGGGGGGGGCCCCGTACCCCCCCTTGACTTCCAAAGACCCCCATGTGTCGACTGGTTGAATTGGGTAATTCAGTCAGTGTTTTAAGGGGGGAGGTGGCCGGCAGTCCAAGACCATGATACAAGGGGGGGCCAATAGGCCCCCACGCAAGCATGGCGGGGCCCGGCCCCTCCCACACCCCGTCCCTTTCGGGGCCGCTTGCCCCGCGCCCTCGCCCCGGAAGTACTGGTGTGCTTCCGGGGCGAGGGGGCGGGGTCGCGGCGGCGAAAGGGTTAAAAGCCTGGGGAGCGCGGGAAGCGGCCTCTTTGTGCCCGCGCTCCCAGGCTCGCTCCTCGCCCCACCATGGGGCCGTGTAATTTTCCCCACCCTCCATCCCTTGTTAGCAGACCTTGGGGCCTGGCAAATGGTAAGAATCAAGTTTGTCATTGTGCCGGACTATAGGTTTAGGGGTTTGATCCAGTAGGCCTTGAATTTCCCGTTTACTGGAAGGTAGAACAGATGTAAATATTTTGTGCAGTGCCGTGATATTTAACTAATTCTCTCCTTAGGCCTTTTTCCCGCTTACAGGAGTATCTGTATATGTATATGTGTTGTGCTTTGCTGTGTATTAACAATTTTCTCGTTAGGCCTTTTTTCCTTTTAGAATAGCAATGTCGTATTTATTATGTGTGTCTGGCGGTAAGGTCATTAATCGGTGAGCAGCATTTTAAGGTCCTTACGGGGGGGCGGACCCATTCACGAAAGGGGCCGCCCGCGGGAGGGGCCATTGGTCTCTCTCAGAACTTCAGGGGCAGGATATGATATCCCGTTTTAAAGGGTGCGGGGGAGGGAGTCTACGCTTTCCTCAGGCTGGTAGCCACCCCTCACAACACTATGACGTCACTAAGGTGCGCGAGTGTCTGGGCCCTCCTGTTATGGTTAAATGGAGTTCGGGGAGCGCACGTGGGTGTAACGTGCCCTGGGTTGCGCATGCGCATCTTCAACGTGAGAGCGCAGCTGTAAAAGGATCTGACACCGGTTGGCGACCTTGCCGTAGGACTTTATTAAAGTTATTAAAAGTATTAAAATATTAGAATGCAGTTTAATTTTCAGGATGATTAGATTACGTTAGGAGACACGCTGTATTAGCTATTTGTTAAGGTTAGCCCATCATACCATGTCGAAACGGATGTCAATCTAATATTCTGAAAAGTGTGCATTTTAATAATTGTCAGAAATGTTTATTTGATTAAAATTTTTGATTTGTTTTTATATTTTAATAAATACGGCCAGGGGGGGGGGCCCGTACCCCCCCTTGACTTCCAAAGACCCCCATGTGTCGACTGGTTGAATTGGGTAATTCAGTCAGTGTTTTAAGGGGGGAGGTGGCCGGCAGTCCAAGACCATGTTAGGCACATCACGCTACTCGTGTAGATTTTTGGTACCGGAAGCTTGTTCTGTGCTAAAAAATCATCGCGAATGGCAGCACGTGGCGTGCCAGAGGGCTCTGATTCTTGAGTTGATTTTGCTGCCCTCCTAGTGACTGAAAATCGTGGTTCCGTTTGCCAGCTTACCATTGGCGAGTAAAAGCTCCGCCACAAGACTGTTGGAGGAATTTGGCCAGAACTCTGTGTTACATGCGTGCTGCCGAGTGGCTAAAACTAGTTGTAATACTCTTACAGGAACATATTTTCATATGTTTTTTTCTTGTTAAGCTATAGTCTCTTTGTTGTCTTTTGTATGGGGATGTATTAATTATATCACTCAGGTTCAATTACCTCTTTCACTTTATTATTGTTTCTAGGTAGCTTGCATAATGTTTGGTCTTGTAATAGAACGTTTGTGAAATATACAAGGCCTTCTGATTTTAATCGCCATTCATTTAATCACTTCCAATTGGAAGTCTACAGACAATATTAATCTTCAATGCTGGTGGGATTTAGTATGTCATCACCGCAGGCTAGATAGGTATAACCTTAACTTAGTGCAGTTATCAGCCAAACTTAATTGGTAATGGGTGCCACTTACCACTTCACTTAATTGTTCAATACCGCTAGGAATTCTACTTTTCACTCCAGCTAAATTAATTCTACTATTGTATTTCACGTTTAATCTTGTAATATTTTCCAGTTGGGTATGATTTATACGGTTACAAATGGATTCATCCTTTGAATTTTTTTTCTTTCTTTTTCCTTCTATCCTTTTTTTCTTCAAAACTTGCTCTTAGATTTTCCACTGCACTCCCTCACTCAAAATTTTACATTTTGCTTTTTGCAGTTTGCATAATTTCTACCAGTATTTACATTTCAGCAGCAAAACTTGTATAAGTTGCTATGTTATATTATACCTCTTATTGTTTTCTATATAAAACATGTTTACCTTGGACACTGTACAGGATGTGCTAGGGCCAACAAGCTATCCTGCCCCATTTACCTCCCTCTTTGGTAACTCTTACTTTAAACCAGTGCTGGGCAGGGGAGCCTTCTGACACTCGGCGACTGGCAAGTGCATGGAACTGAGTGATTCATTCTAAAGGGACCAATTTAGGGCCTTGCAACAGCTAATTTAAAGGCTCTCAAGCTGGAGAGGGAGGCCAGTATCATTACGTCCAGCTGAGGTATTGGGCTGTGCACAGTCCATTTAAGCCTGGGCATCGCAAGTACTGGCAGACTTCGAGAGCCTCCTGCGGACAGCGGGAACAGCTGGGCACTTGAGGTCAGGTATTTACCGTATCCTGAGAGTGGCTGAGGCGACACGGATGCGGAGCTTTCAGACTTCTTGGAACCAGGAGATGCGCGCGTCTTCTTTGTCAGATGAAGAGTGAGCTGACATTTTACATAACGCAAGTGCGAGGGGGGCAAGAGAGAGTAGACGTGAAGGAAGCTAGTATTTATTTATTTATTTTGCAGTTTTATATAGCGCGAACTCGCCCGAAGGTATCAGAGCGCTTTACATGAGCACCAGTTACGGTACAGATGGACACGCTCATTTTAGACAAGGAGAGAGTATGCGATTTGCCCACAATCACAGGATGCTTGCGCCTCCCACCAGATTCGACCCTGGTTCTCCAGCCTCAATGCAGGGGCGGCTGGTGACATTTTACAGTGGCGGGGCGCAAACTGATTTGCAAGTGCGGGCCCCAGGCCACTCAGGCCGGCGGCGACCCCCCCGACACACATACACAACACTCAAAGAAATGTATTCACACACGCATACACACAAACACATACATTCACAACACTCTCCACCAAAAATTCATGCATACACGCACGCTCGCACCAAACACTTTAAAATAAAAGAAAAACACACACTTTTACCTTGCTGCCGGTCCCGGTCCGCGCCACCTCTGGGCTCTGCTCCCCACACGTCACAGGCTCACAGCGCCTCTGGCCAATCCTGGCGCCAGGGGCACAGGTACCTTCTCGCCCGCAGCACGCCCATTAGGGCTCGTGATGGGCATGCGCAAGGCCGCAAAAACACAAGTGCGCATGCGTGGACACGGGTAAAAATTCACCCTCCGTCCCCACGCATGCGTACTTGTGTTGCCGCCTGTACAATCATGTCAATCAATCAACATGACGCCCGCCCGGCGGTCTGACGTCATGTTGATTCATTGACATGATTGTCATAAGGGAGCTACGCCCCCACGCCCCAATGGACGAACCGCGCCTGCCTCAAAGCCGCCGGCTCTAGCCGTTAAGCCACATCCTCTCCCCTAATGTATGAACATTCTTTGCTGAATTCCTCTCACTACATACTCTTTACATTCAATTTCACCTCTATAGCCCCCCTCTCTCAGCAGCCATCCCCCAAATCTCAAAATAAACCAATTCTGCGCAGAGAAAAAAAGATGCTGCGAGGTTGTTTTAAACGGGGCAATGATGCTTCAGGTTGATTTTGGCTCCATCATTTTAGCTTCGCAGTGAACCTTGTAAGTGCTAGTTACATTAGATTACACAGTACAGGCATGTAAGAAACAGCAACATCACTGCACGGACTGGACTCATCTCCTACTCCAGGAGGCGTCCCCGCTGAGCGCACCAGTGATGAGAAACAAGACAAAACAAGCATTTGCAATGCAATAGGTCTCGCATTAGGAAAGTTTGAGCTATTGGTATTGTAAATGACACATTTTTTATTTATGTGTTCTTTTTGAAAATAGCAAATATAATAGCTTTGTCATTTACAATGCCAATAGTTATAACTTTCGCAAATGTGACACCTATAGCATTTGTAATGCAATATGCGTTGTATTTACTTGACTTACATGTATTGATATTACAAATAATAATGGCTTTAAAAAAAAATTCAATAATTAATACATAAATAAAAGTTATTGTAATTTATAATGGCAATAGCTTAACGTTTTATAAATAACTTTTGTGAAGATTATGTTCAGTGTATTTTATTGTGACGAAAATCCAAGAACAGAAGTGAAATATTAACATATTTTTGTTACATTTGTAATAAAGTTTGAAACATTGAGAGAACATATTTGAACCAGGTGTTGTTGAATGGTTGCACAGATTGTTGCTGTGGTAGCGCTGATTGATGTTGTGATGGCGAACAAGTGTTGCTGTGGCGTTCAGTGATGCTGTCGTAGCGCATAGTGATGTTGTGGTGCCCCTGAGTGATGCTGTGGTGGTGCGGAGTGATGCTGTATGCTATGCTATGTTTTGTTTTGCTATCCTATGTTTTGTTTTGTTATGCTATGCTATGTTTTGCTATCCTATACTTTGATTTGTTATGCTATGCTATGCTGTGTTTTGTTATGCTATGCTATGTTTTGTTATGCTATGCTATGTTTTGCTATGCTATGCTTTGTTATGCTATGCTATGTTTTGTTATGCTATGTTTTGTTGTGTTTTATTTTGTGAAGTAGTGTGGCTCACTGGTTAGAGGCGGCAGACCCGAGAGCAGAGGACGGCCCGGGACCAGGGTTCGATTCCCGGCGCGGCAGGTTTCTGGACCAGGGTCAGCGGACTCGATAATTCTCTCGCCTCGGTGCCCACCCTGATCAGCGTTCACACTCGGCAACTCTGGGCATTAGCTTGCCTCATCTTCACTAACGGCCCCACCAGACCGCCGGGGATGCCTGGTCTCACCCTGGAGATACCCATTAAGGGACCATCTCTCAGGGAAGCCAGGAAGGGTTTCGCAGCGGTCGAAGCGCCTTGGGACCCTACGGGTAAGTAGTGCGCTATATAAATGCCTATACATACATACATTTTGCTATGCTTTGTTATGCTATGCTATGCTATGTGTTGTTGTGTTTGGTCTGCTATGTTCTGCTATGCTAGTATATGTTTTGTTTTGCTATGCTATGTTTTGTTGTGTTTTGTTAAGCTATGCTATGTTTTGTTGTGTTTTGCTATGTTTTGTTATGCTATGTGTTGTGTTTGTTATGCTATGTTTTGTTATGTTATGCTATGTTTTGTTAGGCTATGCTATGTTTTGTTTTGCTATCCTATGCTTTGTTTTGTTATGCTATACTATGTTTAGTTTTGCTTTCCTATGCTTTGTTTTGTTATGCTATGCTATGTTTTGTTGTGTTTTTATGCGATGCTTTGTTGTGTTTTGCTATGCTATGCTTTGTTATGCTATGCTATGTTTTGTTGTGTTTTATTATACTATGCTTTGTTATGCTATGCTATGCTTTGTTATGCTATGTTTTGTTATGCTATGCTAAGCTTTGTTTTGTTATGCTATGTTGTGTTTTGTTATGCTATGCTATGTTTTGTTGTGTTTTGTTATGCTATGCTATGTTTTGCTATCCTTTGCAATGCTGTTTTGTTATGTATGCTATGTTTTGTTGTGTTTTTATGCTATGCTATGTTTTGTTGTGTTTTCCTGTTTTGTTAGGCTATGTTTTGTTATGCTAAGCTTTGTTTTACGTTATGTTATGCTATGTTTTGTTATGTTCTGCTATGTTCTTTTGTGTTTTGTTCTGCTATGCTATGTTTTGTTGTGTTTTGTTATGCTATGCTATGTTTTGCTATGCTTTGCAATGCTATGTTTTGTTATGTATGCTATGTTTTATTGTGTTTTGTTATGCTATGCTTTGTTTTGTTATGCTATGTTTTGTTATGCTATGCTTTATTATGCTATGTTTTGTAATGCTATGCGAAGCTTTGTGTTTTTATGCTATGCTATGTTTTGTTTTGTTATGCTATGCTATGTTTTGCTATGCTTTGCAATGCTATGTTTTGTTATGTATGCTGTTTTGTTGTGTTTTGTTATGCTATGCTATGTTTTGTTGTGTTTTGCTATGTTTTGTTATGCTATGTCTTGTTATGCTATGCTTTGTTTTACATTATGTTATGCTATGTTTTGTTGTTATGCTATGTTTTGTTCTGCTATGTATTGTTGTGTTTTGTTATGCTATGTTTTGTTATACTATGCTATGTCTTGTTATGCTATGCTTTGTTTTACATTATGTTATGCTATGTTTTGTTGTTATGCTATGTTTTGTTGTGCTATGTTTTGTTGTGTTTTGTTATGCTATGTTTTGTTATACTATGCTATGTTTTGTTTTGCTATGCTTTGTTATGTTATGCTATTCTTCGTTTTGTTATGCTATGTTTTGTTATGCTATGCTATGTTTTGTTGTGTTTTGTTATGCTATGCTATGCTTTGTTGTGTTTTGCTATGCTATGTTTTGTTTTGTTATGCTATGTTTTGTTTTGTTATGCTATGTTTTGTTTTGCTATCCTATGCTTTGTTTTGTTATGCTAAGCTATGCTATGTTTTGTTATGCTATGCTGGTGAGTGTGTGTGAGGGTGAGGGGGTGTGAGGGTGAGGGGGTGTGAGGGTGAGGGGGTGTGAGGGTGAGGGTGTGTGTGTGTGTGAGTGTGAGGGGGTGTGAGGGGGTGTGAGTGTGTGGGTGAGTGAAGGTGAGAGGGGGTGAGGGTGTGTGTGAGGGTGAGGGGGTGAGGGTGTGTGAGAGTGTGTGAGGGTGAGTGAGGGTGGGTGAGGCTGAGGGTGTGTGAGGGTGTATGAGGGTGAGAGGGTGTGAGGGTTAGGGGATGTGAGGGTGAGGGGGTGTGAGGGTGAGGGTGTGAAGGTGTGTGAGGGTGAGGGGGTGGGAAGGTGAGGGTGTGTAAGGGTGAGGGTGTGTGAGGCTGAGGGTGTGTGAGGGTGAGGGGGTGTGAGGGTGAGGGTGTGTGAGGGTGTGTGGGTGAGGGGGTGTGAGGGTGAGGGGTGTGAGGGGGAGTGAGGGGGTGTGAGGGGGAGTGAGGGGGAGGGTAAGGGAATGTGTGGGGGTGCAAGGGTGTGAGGGTGTGAGGGTTACGGGGTGTGAGGGTGGGTGAGAGTGAAAGGGTGTGTGAGGGTGAGAGGGTGTGTGAGGTTGAAAGGGTGTGTGATGGTGAGAGGGTGGGTGAGGGTGAGAGGGTGAGTGAGAGGGTGAGTGAGGGTGAGGGGGTGTGTGAGGGTGAGGGGGTGAGGGGGTGTGAGGGTTAGGGTGTGAGGGAGGGTGAGGGGATGTGAGGATGCCAGGAGGAGTAGTTGATGAATGGTAAGCAAAGAAGCAAGAATGACGTGGGAGTCTACCAATGGTAAATAAAGGTAAGTAATGGGCGGGTTCTAAGCTCCCTTTTTAGGATAATTGCGCATGCTCTCATTAGGTGAAACCTAAACCACGCACTTACATAGTGGCAATCCAGAACCCTCGCACCCCACAGCGGGTGAGAGGGGAAAAGGCTTGCAGATGCGCACGTGGGCCAACAAAGATTACGTGGGCGTATGTGAAGAAATGAGAATCGGTACCAAATTACCAATGTGTGTTTGTTTGCTTCGGGAGGTTGGATATGTGGCCATTTAGATCAGTGGAGGCCTGTGTGTGGGTGTGAGCAAGAGAGTGGTGTAGGGAAAAGGGTTATAGCTTTAGATTTTAGATCATGTATGGAAACGTGTATGGTGTTTTGTGTGAGAGCAGTTGGTTGTGGTTACGTTTTGTGCAGTTGCAAGGTATTTGTGTGGAATTAAGGGGGAAGTCAAGTGTGAAGGTTTACTTGTAGGAGTAGGGAGTGAATGGAAAGGTGGGTGTGTGTCTGTGGAAGAGGGGGGCAGGAGAGGGGAGAAGCAGAGTGGGTGGAGTAAGAATCGTTGTGAATTGTTGAGCCCACACCGCCTATGTTAAAAGCGAAACTACAATCCGAGGATAAAACATGCTGTCAGCGGCACAGCGAAGTTTTGCTCATTGCGACACGTGGCAACTGTGCGAGGGTGTACAGGTGGTCGGTGACCGTGTGTGAGGGTAAAAGAAGGCTGAGAACTTGACGTGTACAAGTCTGTGTTTGTGAAGGTGAGCGAGGAAGGGGCAGTGTGTTGGGGGTGTGTGCAGTATGTGTGTGTGTGTGTGGGGGGGGTCGGTTGGGGGCGCAGAGCCAGGCTTGACTGACGGACTGAGCAGCTGGACATGAAAGGGTAGCTGCTCGCTGGGAGCAAGCTTTAAGTAAAACTAGGTGTGGGTTGGGTTTTACTGGCAGGAGCCAGGCCCTCCTGGAACCAACCCAGGAATTCATCAATAGTGGTCTTCCGTGCTCAGGTGTCAGAGCGCTTGTTATCAATGTACTTCACTTCTCATACGGCGCGGTCCCCACTAATGTAACCCTGGGCCTCACACAGCTCTGTCAATGTCCTTCAGCCCTTGCCTACAGAAGTACGTACCACGCCGTGCCAGAGCTGGAAAGCCTTCCATTGCCTTTCAACTGCTCTAACGCTGTCACTGATGCTCGAAATGGGCAGGTACTGACCGGTACGGAGTATCTGAACATCTTTAGTTTGAAGGGAGGCACTGCTACAATGCATTTAATGCGAGAGTACTGTCGCGTTTCAGGAGCAGACAGGTACTCTTTACCAGTACTTCTACATTGCCATCTCAAGCACTAGCTGTAACCCACACAGAGTTCTGCTAATGCACCCCTGTGCCCTGCTGCTCCTCTGGTATCTTGAGTACTGCCAATCCCATTTAATCCTAACTTATAGGCCGTGTTCCTGGTCCATGTCTGGGTCTCCAATATTCCCCCAAACCTTTCAACCCCTCTGCACCCAATAAGGACCATCTTCGGGGATTTCAGTCCCACTGCACCAAATAAAGACCCCCTCAGGCGTGTCTAACTCTCTGCACCTTCCTTAGACGGTAAGGACTCACTACACACAGTAAAGAACATCTCATCCCATCCCCTTACATGTATATCACACCTCACACAATGCAGGACTTGCTCGGTCATTTCTATCCTGTCTTCCTCCACCGCTGCGTGTCGTGGGCTATAGAAGACCCTTATGTTGCTCGCTCTTTCATTATTCTAGCTATACCCAGTGAATTCTTGCAGCGCATTCTCCTCTCGGCGCTTTGTTTACTTCTTGCGTCTTGAAGGCCTCGCCTATCCCCCCGCAAAGCCATGTGACACACTTGCTTTGAGAAAGAGCAGTGAAACATAGATCCACCCACCTACCGTAAGGCCTCGGTTCACTCGTACAGGCGTGGTTTCCTTACCTTTTTCCTGTTTTATGGCCCGTTCCCTTCAAAATACGAAAAACCCAGGAAAGCCGTCCTCTGTTTACTTCCGCAGCCCCCGAGAGTCTGGGCTCGCGACTGGAGGGGGAGGTATTGAGCTGGACTCTGAATAACTTGCGGCCACAACTGAACCTAACGCACGCACGCGCCCTCTTCTCTTACCCGCGCGCTCTCTACTCTGACAACAAGCTGGGAGGAGTGGGAGGGCGGGGGCTGCCTGCGCATGTGCGCCAATCCTAACTTTTGTTCTTTGGAGCGACCCCGGCGCAAAAGCGAAGTGCCGTAGCTGAAGTCCCGGGTCCCAGGAGGGGGCCCGGGTGAAGACCAGCGGGAAGACTGCGGGGCTCCCATGCCTATGCGGAGAGTCCCACTTCGTGCTGGCCTGGCAGAGGAGCTTGAGTGCTCTGCAGGGCTCTCATGAGAAGCCTGGCATGTTCCAGATGGTGCGAGCCCGGTGAGGTAAGGGGGGGCAGGGGTGTGTGCCTGCGTGTGTGCCTGCCGTTTGTGTGCCTGCACGCGTGTGTGCGTGCCTGCCCGCGTGTGTGTGTGTGTGTGTATGTGTGTGTGTGTTTGCGCACTTCAGGGAATCTGAGGCAGGAGATGTGCACGGCGCCGGCCTGGACATGCGCGTCTACAGACACCAATAGCCGCGCGTGCCCGACCCCTGTCTCAGATTTCCAGGAGACGGGCAACATTAGTTGTCGAGCTGGACGCAATGCTTCGCATTGCTTTCTCCAGCTCGACCTAAACAGCAGGTGGCAGAGACTTGCATCAGTTTCATGATGCACTTGGGAAAAGAAACTGTGTGGTTTGTCACTCTGCCCATGAACAACCCCAAGCTACGTTGCTGTCCGGATCTACAGTTTTACCTCAGCTAAGGTAGCCTGACACATCTGTACTTCATTCCCAAGGAGCCTGTATGTGTGATACAGTACCAAGGTACAGCGTGACATTAAAAGTCTGCAATGCTGCCTGAACTTTATCGACTATAAAAGGAGTTCAGTGCTGTTTTTCAAATAGAAAGGTTAATTCTTTCTTACAATATTCTTCTCTTTCCAGAGAATTTCCTTTTTCACACAGTTCATAAAAAATAGCCTTTTAACTTATTGGATGAGGGTTCCTTTCTTTCAAAGCAAGGCATCGACGACCAATAAAGAGGCTATGCTTACGCTTCCAGACCCACGTACCCCAATAAAATGGAGCAGTTAAAGCTTTCAGGCACTTGCTCATAAGCATCTGCCATTATCCCAGCATCAGCACTAGTGAGGGAGCTGAAGGACCTGCCCTATTGTTCCTATCAGCTGCACAGCTGAGGAGTAGTTCAAGTGAATCCACAGCTTGCGTCTGTATTTGCAAAACTTCAAACTGAAGCGACTATGGGGTACATGAATCAAGCTATTTTGCGAACGCAAACATTGCGAATCGCAAAAATCAGTCGTTTACGATCGCAAAATAGCCCTAAGCAATGCATCCTGTAAATTCACAGAATATATCTGGTAATCGCTAAATTTGTGATGACCTATTTTGCGATTTCCAATTAGCGAATCTGTATTAGCGAATTCGCTATTTGGCAATCGCAAACCTATGCATGTAACATTCGCAAATTGCGAACGAACCAGGAACCGGGTCACGCAAAATAGCACCAATTCAAATCAGGTGGTAACCATGTGAAAACCATCCAATTAGGTGAGGTGGGAACAATTGGCAAACTATTTAAACAGGGCAAGAAGGCCTCAGAATGTGCTGCAATGGAAGCTGTGTACATCATGGCGAGAAGGCTGAGGCTACGAGCTGCAGCACAGAGAAGAAGGAGGAGACAGAAACGCAGTTTTAAAGTGCGCGTTACATTGTTGGGACAGGGAGAGGAAGAAATATATGACAATATAGGTAATATAGGTTGGATGCAATCATGATCTATGATCTGATAGCTAAATAAGATCCCCTACTGGAGCGTCAAACTCGCAGGACACATACCATCCCCACTCATGTGTAGATCCTATGTTCTCTGCAACTCCTAGCGTCAAGAATCTATCAGGGTGTAATAGCTGCAGAGGGATGAGTTTCACAAAGAGCCCCAATGTGCTTTTGTAACTCATTCCTGAATGCCATGTTGCAGAGGATACACCACCACATAAGGTTTCCTACAACACCATAGGAATTGCAGCAAACCAAATTTGACTTCTATCAAATAGCCACATTCCCCATGTAAATGATTGCATTGATGAGACGCATGTAGCTATATGTCCCTCCTAAGTGAATGAGTACCTTCACTGGAACAGGAAATCATACTATTAACTGAATATACAAGCCATATGCAATACCACAAATATAATCACAGACATAGTGGCAAGATTCCCATGTAGTATGCATGATTCCTACATCTTCCGACACAGTTGCATTCATACTCGTCTCCTTGAGGGTGAATTTGGCGAAGGATACCTGCTTGGTAAATATATGTAACACTGTCTTGCTGACTATCCGGTCATTGTGAAACATAGCAGTGAGTTATCTGTTGCCTTCTAGCCTGTAGGTTACAGCGCATATGCTGTGCGCTCCTTTATACTGACGCCATACCTAAAACCAAGTACACCAAGTGAGCAGTGATACAATGCAGTTCACATTTCTACCCGCAATGTGATAGAGATGAAATTTGGCTCACTGACAAGTAGGTTCCGCTGCCTACACAGAACTGGCGGTTTGCAGTACAAGCCAGATACCTGCTGCAAAATTGTGGCCACTTATGCCATGTTGCACAACATTGCAACTTCAAGAGGCATACCCCTGGAACTATCAGACAGCGAACCTGAGGAAGGCAATCAGCCGAGACAACCACCACAAGCTGCATGCGGGCCGAAAGCAGCAGAGGGGAGACAAAGACATTCAGGAATAACACCGAATTCTTTTTAAGGTGGGTAATGATGACACGAGACACTACATGGTTTCATTGCTTATGTGATATATAAAAATAAAAAAACTCAGGTAGTGTTAATGCACACATACCAGGGGAAAATGTGCAGTGTGACAATCAGAAAGCATAAGTATAACATTGCCATGGAACTTGAACGTCAGCCCTGACAAATGGATAATACTGATAACCTCACCAAATAACATTCCTTTCCTCAATGCCACACTATTTACTGCAGCCACGCACTCCCATGGCCCGACCTGTGGGCTCTGTCACATCCCTTGTGGAGTCTTCTGATGCAGAAGTATTCCTTCTACTGCGTCTCCTGCATGTGGCCATTAATGCCTACAGCACGAGGGGACAGCAGAGCTGTTGTGGTGCCCAGGCTGTTGATGGCCCTAGTGTAGTCATCTAAGCACCCAAGTAACTGATGGTGCCTTTTGCGGTGGGACACATGGTCTTCCTGCATCACCTGTGGAGAAGTGTGGCTCAATGGTTAGAGCGGCAGACCCTGATGCAGAGCTCTGGCCCAGGACCAGGGTTCAATTCCAACCTCGGCGGGTCTTGGGCTCAATTTACTCGGACCTGATCATTCTCGCCTCGGTGTCTATTCTAATCATGGGTCCTACTCTGCAACTCTGGGCAATAGCTTGCTTAATCTCCACAACGGCCCCAACAGTGCTGGGATGCTTGGCGTCACCTTGGGGGTGCCTAGGAGTGGGCATTTCACAGGGAAAAGCCAGGAAGGGTTCCACAGCGGTATGCTTACAACGCCAAGACGCCTCAGGGTATAAGTGCGCTATACAAGTACGAATTCATTTAATTTCATTTAATTTCATTCATTTCATCACCTAGCATTAATCCTGGAGGGCTTGGGTCACATTCCTAAAGTTTTCACTTGTTTCCCTCCGTCCTTCCACCACCGCTGTTGTGAACTCCTTCATGCTGTACCTCATCTCTGCCATGTTTGTTGCAAATGTTCCAAGTTGTACCTACATTAAACGCATGTGTTTGCATTGCAGGTGCTGCACCTTCAACATTTGGTTCTTCAGTCTACCAAGACAGTTGAACCATCATCTTCTTCAGATCCCAAATGAGCCCTTGCCCTGCGCCGCCTGATGAGGAGATTTCTGTACCGCGAATGGACTTGGGGTCTTTGTGTGGGGGTATGCCCAGTCTGTGTTGTCTGAGTGTCAGGTTGTCTCTTCTCTTCTATATCAAATGCAGGTAGTGGGGCCACTGTGGTCCTGCGTCTTGTGGGTGCAGGTGTTGGCGGTGAAGGGGCCACTCTGTTCTCATCTCTTGACAGGGGCCTGAGTCTCCAGAGTGTCATGGTCTTCACCTTCATCAGACTCCTGCGCAGCTGCATCTGTGATGCTAAACAGTACAATTTTAGTTTTCATGTTTGTACATGTATGTCACACAGCGCATGGTTTTGTTTAATAAAGTTATTTAGCAACACACAGTGTCTAGATATTTCACTTGCTTGTTGTACTTGAATGCACCTATGCTGTTTGGATCATTAACAAAATCAGCCCCCAGCTCAGCAACTTTCCAAAACGCCCAGTAGCCAGTCCGGCCCTGATATCAACGGTTGCGCAGATCCACAATGGTGCGCTGTGTGACCCCCACTGCGCTGATTTTAGCCTGGATTCCCAGCCATATTTTTTGTTTCTCCGACTCGGGACATGGAGTGAGTGTTTCCCGTGCAGTTTTTCATGGCTCTTGACCACTTCCTCAATGAGGTCTTCCAACTCCTTTTCGCTGAACTACAGCTTCCTCTTGCGCTGTGCTGCCTCTTTCTCTCTGTTGCCTGTCGCAATGCTGATGTCCTTGCACAGGTTCAGCTGTCCCAAGAGACTTCCTAGTGCTGTGCTCCTGCAGTCTGCCTCCTCCTCCTATCTCTCAGTACACAGATTACAGCATGGGATGCCATACTTCCTGGTTGTGATGTCATCATGTTGCTTCAAAGGCCAGGGATCGCTATTAGCGATTCTATAATTGCTGATTCGCTATTTTGCGGTTTGCAAATTGACAATCGCTAATTGCGATTTTTACTGATTCGCTTACATTAAGCGAATCTTTTGATGCGTAGGCATTTGCTATTTCTAAATAGCGAATCCTTAAATAATCACTATTTGGTAATTGCAAAATAGTAGTTAGATGCATGTGCCTCTATCTCTTGGGCTTCCTGCCTACCAGAAGCTTGCCCAGGAGCATCTGCTGCTACCCCGGTATCAATGACAGTGAGGGAGCTGAAGCTCTACTCTATCATTCCCAGTAGAAGCCGGAGTCGAAGAGTGGAAGGTTGGGAGGGGCGTCAGGGGAGGACGGATGACAAAATAAACAAAAAAACGTTCCTGCAGCTGGGCGTGTTGCGCTTTTCTGCCCCTCTCCAGACTCCACTGCGGCCAATCCTGACGCTGCTCTCATGCTGCTGGAAGCAGCGTCATGATTGGCCTGAATGCTCTGAATGTGCTCTCCCAGTGAGACTGGGAGCCTGCGCCTGCTGTCTCCAACCCAGAAACACAGCTCTGGTTGGATACAGCTTCAGTGCGCATGACGGTTTGGCCGGCCCGAGGCGGCTGGCCAAACAGTGCACTACCACTATCACTCTGTCTGAAGCCTGTCAACCCCATGGCCATGCCCCCCTAAGATTTGGGAGGATATAAAAAAAAATGATAATAAAACATGTTTATTATCCTTTTATTTTTCCTTTCCTGCTGTTTTGAGGCATGTGTCTAATTATTCCTACAGACTGCACAGACCTTATTCCAGTAGCCCTACATAATAGGCCTCAAAACACCTCACTGCCATGGGTCAGGAAGTCCATACTCTTTAGACCTTATAAAATCCATTCTATTAAAGATCGTATTTCTAAAGACCTCAAAGTTATAAAATCCAACAAGCATTGCAAAGCCAATAGGTTCTCCTATGTAAGATCTATTGGTTTTGTCCATGTTTTTTAGACATAATGTTCAATATCGCGGGCTGCTGTCCAACATGGCTTCAAGTAAAATGTTGAGCGGATGTGGTACTAAGGTCAAAGCTGCTGATTGTGCTACTAGGGAACTGGTTCGAGTCTCGGCATCTGCTCAATTCCTGTGGTTCTGGGCAATTCACTTAATCTCCTAATAAAATATATAAAATAACAACATGAAAGTGTCCCTGTCTAATATAAGTGGTGCTCATGTAAAGCACTCCAATACCTTGGGTTCCAGTTATCGCTACATAAAAGTGCCCCAAAAATTAATTAAATAAAAATAAAAGGCCCTGTATGGAGGTTAAAAGAACATGAAGAAGAAGGGTGGAGGACATGAGGGAGGAGGGTGGGAGACACGAGGGAAGCCGCGGGAAGTGGGTGGAGCCTATGGCTATGCCCATGTGAACAATCACCCTCTCGTTCTGCTACCACGATGAGAGCACTTAAAAGCAGGCTAAAATGTCGGTATTCCCTGATGTATGTAACTAACAGGACATTTGTACAGCGCAACATCCTTTCAGAACCTGCATAACCGTAACCTGGATATAAAGTGTGGACACATTTCAAACATTTACAGCAAAGTGTAAATAGATGTCAAGCAGAAGCTTTCACAGCTGGACTTCCAGGGCACAAGCCAAAATTCTCCAGGAATGCACCCGCTCAAATAATTCAATATTATTATAACCCAATAGAATTTTAGAAAGCTCATAGAAAAATAAATCTCGGGTACCTGATCTACATTGATTCTGTCTCTATCAACATGGCAATGTGGAGATACAATCTCTGGCACTATGGGGATTCAGTCTCTATGGCAATGAGTAGGAAGCGCTGATCTCTGAAAGCTGGCAATGAGGGCTTAGGTAATTCTGTCAAATGTACTAGGCAATGAGATCGAAAGAGACACACTGCTAATACCATGGCAATGAAGGCTATGGGGAATCATTTTCTAGCAAAAAAGCAATTCAATATATTGTGATAGAGTATCTGTAATCCATACAATAAAGTCTGTTGGGTCTTCAGCGTCACTTCAGTTAAGTCCATGCAACTCACATCTCCAGCACCATGGTGGCTAAGTCTATGGAGTTCAGATTCTATTTTCACGACCCTGATAATGAAGTGTAAGAGATCTAGCCTCCCCAGTCTCAGGGCAATAAGATATATGAAGATTCTGGGTCCCATTCATTAAAGTGCATTTAGATGTAAGCAATGTTGACAACCAAATTTGCAGTTTTTGCGGAGGCTTATACTGGCATTGGAAAATCAGCTTACTAACATTAATGCCCAATTCTAGTAAATATTTCACTCAGGTCAGTAATGTCTTAACTGAGAATGATCAACCACGTACTTGGAACTGAAGTATCACAAAATGCAGCATATTGGAGCTAAACAACTACAAGGCTAAATAAATATGGAGTGTAAAAACCAGTTTCAATAATGTTAATTATTGATAAAATACACTACACACCACAAAATGAATGATCTCAGATAGAGTGCAGGAAGAAAGTAAAAAAAAAGTACCTCAAAAGCATGCAGCCAGTGGAAGGACACTGGCTGCCAACCGGAAACTGTACTTGGTCATAGCTCCAGGGAACAGCTGAGAAAAGAGGATGACATAACCCTGATGCTGTTGGCCAGCGAGACACAAGAAAATTAGAGTGATCGTGAAGGCTACAAATGGTAAGTAATGGGTGGGCTGTAAGTACCTTTTAAGATTTCTTTTTAATTACAAGAAATTTTGAAAGCACAGTGCAAGCGCAGTGTGGGTTAAACCTAACAATGGATCAAAATCTTTGATGTAGAATCGATCTCAACAGACCTGATTTAAATGGTGTTTGGGCCTGGATCTCTATCTACCAATTATGGATACTCTTATCCCTTATTGTCATGGTGCTTGAGGTCAGATCTGTCTATAGTTCATTATCTTTTTACTCGTAATTGAATCTCCACAGGCAACTTTGTGTTTATTCTGGGGTCTCCTTAGCCTTTACCACTGTGCTAGATGCATGATCTCCAAAACTTCACTACTATGGTGCTGGAGGCATGATTATGTGTTCTGTCCATGGCCCATTGTAGTTTTCCATGTGTTAGCCTAACTGTGCATGGCAGAGGCCACATTTGCTTTGCACACATTACTATATAACCAAGTTTGCTTTTGTACCACATTACATTTTCACACAGGACCTGCAGTAGTTTTCATGTTCTGGTCTTTTCCGGGATTTAGTCTGGACACAGCAGACAATGTCAAACAACAAGGTCCCTTGTTAATTTGTTCTGGTCAGGCACTAGCATCTAGACACAACACAAGAATCCAGCTGTTGTTTATGAGCATGTACGCCTTTTCATATAGGTATGCACCATATTGTAACACAGAGAGCGAGAGAAAGATATTTTCTGAGAGCAGATCACGGATGTATCTGAGATGTAGAGCGTCCATCTGTGTATGCTAAGGTACATGGTTGGCTACTAATCCAGGAGATCTTTGCTGTATAATCAGTTTGCTTCTGTAGAAGGGGAGGGAGATTAGGCTAATCTGTTTTATAATATGACAGGGCTTTTCAAAATATATGGTTTGCTGACTATGCTGATGGTATATTTGTTTGGCAGTTTTTTTCTAATTGTGGCACGTATACTGCATTTTAGAGCACAATAGTTTAAATAAACATTTCAAACTATCTTTGTTACTTTTTCATATTTTATTGTGGGTAAGGACGATAGTGTCCTCATGTCACACAATGTCACTCCACTACACACCAAATAGTGCCTCTCCACTCCAATCCACCAAACCAAAAAGATCTCCTACAGTTGAGACCTATTGATTTTGCCAATGCTTGCCCCCACACCCCCAAAAAAACCACATCCTGTTTTCCTTTAAGGAAAAGGGGGTGCATACAAAAAATGATTGCTTTACCTAAAAGTAATCACATACATGTTTGTCTGCTGACAGACCCTGGTAAGCCATCATCTCTGTGATTGTGGCCAGTCGTAGTGGGTTGCCATCTTTGACCTACACCTCATGAACATTGATGAGGTAGTTCAAATTGCAAGCCACTACAAATCCATACCTTCCAACTCATACTGTGCCACTGAGTGTCACACCATTTCAGCTCCCTGTACACTGTCACCCGGTGAGGAGCCGAAACCACACAGTGGCAGGGAAAACCACTGCAAACAGTTGATTTCCAGCTCATTTTCAGAGGCTTTAAGCTGCTGATGTCCAGTAAAAGGTGTGAAAACACCCCAGGACCCTTTGTTTTGGGTTTTGTTTGGGGAGGGGATGGGGCCTTCGTGAGGGGCAAGGTGCCTATAGATAGCTCTCTGCACCTGGCTCACCCCCTCCAAGGCCCTGCGCCCTCCTCACACAGTGAAGTTATTTTGGAAGTTGGCAGGTATGCAAATCTCATACCTGCCAACTTGAAGAATAATATCATAGTATGTGGGCTGCCTGACTTCCACGAAGGGGATCTCCTAAGAAGGCGGCCCCTTTAGTGCCACAGGATGGCACACGGGACAGCCCAGCGTCGCGAGACCCCTTTGGGGTCCCGCTAGTCATTTCCGGCCCAGGTGGTGGAAGGGGAGAGGTATAAGTTTCTCCCCCGCCCACTTAGCAGCCTCTTTGCTCCTCACCCCTGACGCTGTTAGTTTCCCAGGATATTGCGCAGTGTAGTTCTTTTGGACATGTCAGAGCGGGTATGCAATTCGGCTGGCGGTGGGTTTTTTTCTGCGCTCACCTACTTCTATTAGGACCAGCAAAAGATGACCAATGTATGTATTTGGCTATGCCGCACGGTGGGTGGTTACGTGCTTTGTCCTGGGGGAGGCCTTTTGTGTTTTTCGGCAGAGTTACCTACTCGGTTTGGAACACTGTTCATTGATTTATTGTGCTCCGATTTCCCAAATAATGAGCATGGGTAGCGGAGTTCGGGTGCACAATGCTCCTGCCCTGCACTGCAGTTATGTTTCACGGTTTTGGAATGATTTGAGGCGAGCTTTGTCCCTTGGGGAGGCCGCGCGCGTTTCTCTTCACAGTCGGCGGTGAATCCGACTCGGTTCAGAGCACAGTGTTTTAAAATTGAAAGTTAGGTTCCTATGCAATTCTGCCGGGGGCCGGGATGGCTCTATCACTCATTTGGAGCATCATGGAGTTGCTGTAAATTATCTGCTACGCACTCGGGGAGCTCCCAGCCAAGCTGGGCCCTGGTACAACACTGTCACCAAGGGTGCTTTGTGGTGCACCAGCTAGGTCAGGGGGTCGAGGCCTGTGACACGGTGCTGTGGAGCGTTTCTCTGGCACAGAGGGGAAGGTGCTGCACGCTGGGCCTCAATTGGTCTCCTTTTGTTGGCGGCTGGAAGTGTCACTGTTGTTTGCTGGTCTGCAGGTGCCAGGCGGGAGGGTGCGAAGAGAGTGCGGCGCTCTCCCCCTCCCCACCTGTGGATCTAGGCAGGCCATAGCAAAACTAAGATGGAGGTTGCGATGCAGCGAATCGAGGGGTTGCGTTGCGCGGGTCTGAGTGGGGCCGGGGCACGTCCTGGCTCAAATATGCAGGGGCCGGAACTGCGGTTGGTGCTGTTTCCCCTAACTAGAATGCAGCCATATTTTGCTAGCAATAAAGTGTAATTCATAGTCTTTTAAATGTCACTCATAGTTGCACTGAGATGAAAATGTCACACAGAGCAATCTGAAACTTTGGCAGCTATAGGTGGGGAGTCTAGCTCTTGGTTGGCTATGCAAAAAAGCTATAATTGGAGCTTATTTATCTTATGCAGCTAATAAGCATTGACTAAGCCAACAGATGGGCCTGTTGTAGGTGCAGTGCTCCTTTGGTGGTAAAGATAAGGATGCAATGATATAGCGGCTAAATATCCAAGCAAGGCACAGACTTCTCCAGCACGTGTGGGGGGGTCTGACGCTTTAAGAACACAGCATCTTGAAGGTTTGAGGTCAAGAGTGCATTTACTGATAGTCAACAGCATTTGCTGTAGTACTACCAGCTGCCCTGGGCCTAATTATTGTGGCCACCTGCCTGGAACGGCTTTTGATACAGTGAAGGTCTTACATGTCCACTGTGAGGAAGGTTACTGACAGTGTACGTAATTGACACTAACGCTTTAGACCTCTATTCTGCGCACAAGTCCTAGTAGTGCCCCACTAAGTCGGACGCTGTTGAGAAGTTGGAAACATGGTGACTAGCATCAGCACGATCGCTGAACCTCACGTGCGCCTTACAAATCCTGGTTCAGCAGCAAAGGTACTAGTGGAGAAATCCCGGCAGAAGGAATTTTGTTGCCCACAAAGGCAAGAACTGGGGCAGCTAGTATTAAGACCATCCCTTCGAGGGGGCCGCCCACTCAGCATTTCATCCTCCTGGGGAAGATATGAGTACCACCAATGGGGGTAGCAAGAAACATCCATGGGATCTGTTTGCCGGAGGTGTGCAGTCTGAATGGGCAAAGATTATGCTAGAGGGCGAGTAGTTTAAGTGGATGCACAGTTCGGTCAAGCTTACAGCTCTTTAAAGTTTTGTGAATGTGCCATTGTCTATTATAATATCTATACCTGGCTTAATATCAAGGCTAAGGGGGGGTTGAAGGACACTGGTGTTTTGTGGTGGTCATCTGGCTGGCAGGTCTTCTACAGGGAGGTTTCCAACTCAGGCCTGTCCAAGTAAAGGGCCAAGTGCCAGAAGTGGGTGTAGTGAGCGGGTTTATTTGACACAAATTCCATATGCCTGAAGGGTGTCACAAGCACAAGTTTAACTTGGACAGGGGCAGGAGCAGTGTGGAATATGAACTGTTTGGACTGTGCTGTTTGTCCTCTAAAAAGTTCAATTGCATTTATGAACAACTGAGGCCCCATCCACTGAGGGAAGGGTAGATGCACAGAAAACTGTAGCGTATTTAAAAAATCTATGAAGGTACTTCTCCCTTGGCACAGTCTGATCAGTTCAGAATGGTGACATTTTGATATTCTTACACGAGAGCCACAGTTGTTGCTTAATTACCTTATGCAGTTACCAAACAGCGACAAAGTCAATAGTCCTGGCTGGCCACAGCTCCTAGGTGTTGGGACAAGTAACCACATGAGTAGAATGGTAGAAGGCATACAATTGTTTTCTCCCCGTCTAGTTAGTCACAGGGTGAGCACTTGTCAAATTTGTACCTTGTTAAAACCCACAAGGTGAGAGAGTCAAGTCTGGACTTCCGGAAGTGTGGCAATGGCCCACCACTGCTATTTTGAGCAGCAAGTTCACCTGTGCTAAATCTGACTGGGTGTTTTTTTCTGGTGCGCGGCACCGTCACTCAATTGTCACCACTGGCGCCTCTGACAGTCTGCCACTAGGTGGCATGGTCTGGCTTTCAGAGAAGACCAATACAACAAGCACTGAGTAAGTCAAGATCATTATTGACTATTGCCTTCTGCCCACGCCATCCGTTTAGCCTGGGGGGCGGGGAGGGCCTGGATTGCCTCATTTGCCACACTTCGAGTTCAAGTTAAATAGGGGCTTGTCAACTCTGTAATTTCGATTGCCACGTTTGCTGCACTTCAAGGACAGAGGTTGAATGTCTCCTGACAAGTTCTGCTTGCATTTTAGGTTTACATTTGGTTTGGTGATTACATTATCTTTTCACTTGCGGTCAGAGAAAGAAGATAATCTGGTTGGAGATAGCAGTGCATGATCTGGGACACTTAGCAGTAAGGCCGGCAAACATGAAGCACATAAATCATCATCCGGAAGGGGGATGCAGATGTGTAGGTTCAGGGCCAGGTGGAAGCAGGTTGGGGGATTTGCTTGGTTTACATCCAAGGGGCTGCTCTAGGACGTGTTGGTCCTTTTGACATCGAGAGCTGCTTGGGCAGCCAAAGTCTCTGGCATTTTGCCTGTCTGACGTTATCCAAGAGCGTTACTTCAGAAACATTTAGGTATGTCCTTGGTTCAGTGCGCGGCTACTTATGTTTTCATGGCTAGGGACATTCAATGCTCTTGGCCACATGCTCCGAAGTGCATCTAAGCAGGGCAGACATGTACCATAGGGGACAGTCACAAACGTATTATCCACTAAGTGAGTTAGGCATGGTGCAGGCCAGGAGGTATGCCAGTAGTAAATTATAGAGCATTGGTAGAGCGTGGTATGGTGCAGGCAGTATTTGGTGCCAACCAGTAGAAGGTAAATACCCCGGGGGATGGAAGGGGCCCCTCCTCCCCCAAAGTGGTCGCACACTGGACCCGGGGCAATGTTACAGGTTGCAAGTTGGCGTGTCCATTATTGAAGTGAAGTCAGGTAGCCGTACTTAGGGTGGTCCCCCCCTCCCTGTCCCCATCATCTTCTCCGCGATCGTGTTCGCATTGGCGAGGCTTGGAAGTCAGGTTTGGCGCTAGTAGGGGACATCATCCTGGCATCACAGCAGTTATCACCGCAGGATGAACGTGAAGGGCTAGCAAGCATTAGGGCCATGTTTCTAGCAGGTTGCGGGGGTCAGGTGGGATACCAGAACATTACACTGGCTATACATGTGCAGAAGGATACAGTGCCAGGAGAAGTGTTTTCTCTGCTCGCGATGGGCTATCAGGGGTTGTCTTTCCAGATATGGGTGTGCTGCGATGCCTATGAGGCCTGGCCCTCACTCTCCAAGAGAGGGTATTTTCAGTTGCATGCTGACAGCTCGCCTCTTACCATGGTTCAGGTAGATGAGATATTAAGGCATCTTTACAGTGTCAGGCATTGCAGGTTATGGCAAGCTGTCTATAGTCACTCTTCCTGGATGGGCAGCATCTGCAGCTTGCAGGGCAGGCCTGGAGCGGAGCGCAGCATGCAGTTCAGTTCATACGTCTTCATTTCGATTTAGTTCATCATAAAAGACAACACATAAAAACATACATTTGTAACTAATTACAAGACATTCCATACTGAGTATAAATAAAGGCATGATTAACCATTGATGTCGACACATCACTACAATACATAAAAACAGCCTTATTTACATTTTTTTTTTAAAAACTCAGTAAAAATAGATATTTGAGAAACTTAAAAACAGATTAAATTAATCGAAAAGACGTCCATGAATAAACATAATAAAATGAATCATTCAGGTGAAAAACTAGCAGATTTCAGTTTCAGTAGAGTACCTAGCTCTGATGACCCATGTCCAGCCTAAGAATGTTGCTACTGCTATGGCCACAGGGACCGATGTTATCATCCTCAGCAGCCATAGGGCCTCCTGTCCCACCCTAGTATTTAGATTTTTACAAGTTGGTTTCAACCATTTTCTCCGTGGGGCAGCATATGCTGGGCAGATAAAAAAAAAATGACTCATAGACTCTTCCTGGTCCTTACACCACATGCAGATGTTCCTAGGCTCACCCCGCCATTTGTGTAAAAGATCTTAATGGTAATGACCCTACTCTAAACTGGTGGTAGAGCTTCCTGTCACTGCTCTTAATAATGGCATCCCAATAGTTTTCCAACGAGGGGTCCAACTTGTGACTTAAAAATCTACCAGTGAGAGTTAATAGATTAGAGTCAACAATAAGCTTATTCTTATATACTGCCCAATAAAGGTCCTTAAAGTCCTACTTAGAGGGAAACACATTATTACCGGGATCAGACCATAGATGATTAAGGCCCATATCAAACAAGGTTGTTTTTACGACTTTGAACCATGGGAGGTTACCACAACCCATTATAAGTCTGAGATCATTAATTTCCCTAGCAAAGGATGCTAATTGAGGTGTTACCCAAATCCTCCTCCACAGGGCAACAATCCTAAATTTTGCAATTTCTTCAATAGGGTAATAACCCAGATCTAGTAGTAGTGGTAACATGGGAGTGGATTGTGGCAAGCCTACCAGACCACGAAAAAATGAATTTTGTATTCTAACAAGTTGGGTCAGATCCGTATAACCCCATAGGTCCGCTCCGTATAATATTGCTGATCTTATTTTAGCATTATATATTTTGAGCGCTGGCCCAATTCTTTTTGTAATTGAGGTTCTTTGTTCCTTAATAAGGGTCCCACTCAACTGTGAGAATTTTAAGAAAAGTACGTCAATCTGGGCTTTCCATTTAAGTCTATTGTCCAGTACCACCCCCAGATAGGTCATCACTTCCACCTGCTCCAACCCAATTCCGTTCATACAGACATGGCCTACTCTCGGTCTGTTTTTAGTTAACACCATGAACTTGGTTTTGCTTACATTCACCTGAAGGTCATTTACAGTACAAAACTCTTCAAATTTGGTTAATGCCACTTGTAGCCCCTTTTGTAATTTAGAAAGGATAAGCGTATCATCTGCAAAGATGAGGAGAGGAAACTTCATTCCACCTAAGGTCGGGGCATCAGTTGGTGTGTCCGCAAAAAACTGGACAACTCTATTAATAAACAATAAAAAGAGAGTCGGCGCGAGTACGCACCCCTGGCGAACTCCACGGGTCACCGGGAATCTCTCTGTTACCTGGCCCTGTATACCCCATCTAACCCGTGCAAAGTTTTCCTCATGCAGTCTTACAACTAAGTTCAGAAATTCACTCGGCATACCCATAGCTAGTAAAGTTTCCCATAATTTGGCTCTCGGTACAAGATCAAATGCGGACTTTAAATCCACAAAAGCCGCATAAATTGTTCCTCCACCCAGGAACACCACCTTCCAATAAATAAGGATGAATCTTAGGACCTGGTCGATCGTACTGACACAGGACCTAAAACCAGCCTGCATGGGCGATAGAATTTTCTCAGCCTCCATCCAGACCAGAATTTTTGACAGCACCATCCTTGATATAATTTTCTGGATTGCGTCAATTAAGCTGATGGGGCGGTAATTTGCCGGGGATGAACGATCTCCCTTTTTAAAAATAGGTACAATTTCCGCCCCCCCCGCCAGGAGTCCGGAATTGGAGCTCCATACGCAATGGCATTCGCAAGCTTCATAATATAAGGTACCCAGGCCACAGGGTCATACTTGAAAAGATCCGCCGGGATACAATCCATTCCAGGAGCTTTCCCGCCTTTTGTCAGACTTAATGCAAGCTCCACATCTTTAGAATCGAATAAGGGAGTGGAGCCCAGCGATCTTTGTACTATAGTTCTCACAACTGGGCTACAGTTGGCCACTACTTCTGAACTCCTGAACTGGGACTCAAAGTGTTCAACCCAGTCTTCTGCTGCAACATGGTTAGTTGGGGATTGAGAGTCAGCTGTACTCCCCCATTTAACAACCTGCCAGAACTTAGATTGATTAGAGGACAAGCTGGCCTCGTAAAGTTCCTTCCAATGGCGGTCGTCCCAAGCTCATTTAGCCTCCCTTTGAGTCTTTTTGTAATCCAACCTTCCCTTCCTAATGACTTCGCTATCACGAGTTTTAAGTGCCGCGATAAGACTACTATGTGTCTGGCGACATTATTTATTATACCATTTGCCCCCAGATCGCCTAGACTGATTTTCCACTGACTTTATGTTTGTGAAAAAAAGAGTTCTTAAAGTATTAAAAAGATACTCGTGTAGACCACTTACGTCCACAGGGTTGGTCAATGCCTCAATGGCATATGTTGTGTCTACAACTTTACCTGTGATCATATTAAGAACAGCTGGATCCTCCACCACCCTACTCCACCGTACCCTCCTCCTGTCATTAGTTAGAAGGACATCTGCCGTGGCACATTCTGTGGGTCTCACCTTTGATAAATCATTTCCAATGTTAAGGGTGAGAACCAAAGGGTTATGATCACTCTCTGGACGGGCCAAGACTGACATGTCGACCAGAGATGCCCAACGCTCAGCCTTAATAAGGATATAGTCAATACAACTTGTCCTAAAACCATTATCAAATGTGGCCTTGCCTGTTTTGTCAGATAGGGAACACCCATTTACTGCTCTCAACCCCCATTCTAAGCAAAAACCTAACCAATGCAGTGCTGCTTCTGTCCCTTTCTTTATAGGTTCCAAATCAAGAGATGGAACCTTCCAAGTTTTGTCTTCCTCTGCATGCAAGTCCAACTCACCCCCCACATAGGGCTCAAAAGTACAATTTAGATCCCCGGCAACCACTACAAATTTATTCCTCCCTACAAGATTAAGTATAAAATCTAAATCATTTAGAATGCAGACCGGACTCCGACCTCCAGGGAGGCCTCGTGCGTAAACATTAATAATGACAATTTCCTTATGATTAGGCCTAGAAAGCTTTATCACAAGAATATCAGGATTATTTATGTGTACCTCTGTGGCCCGGTAGTCTAGTGTCTGCCTGACCCAGACACATAGACCTCCTGCCGGTCTACCCACTCTTGCTCTTATAGCTGGTTTGTAGAAATTAAGAAACCCAATATGATGAATGGGATCAGTCGCCCAGGTCTCCTGGAAGATTAAAATATCCTGATTGTCCACTAACTCAGACCATTCATCTATTATCACCTTACTTCTCAGCCCTGCTATATTCCAGGAGGCCATTTTCAGCGGGACATCCTGAGTTACCAACTGGGACTGAACTGATACACTCTGACTAGAGCATGAAGACTGCATGTCCTCCAGCACAAGTGGCTCTCCTTCAGCTTCCTTTACTAACAAGGCCGAAGATGGACTACTAGCTCCATGGTCGACCTTATCCACCTCTTTTGTTTTACCAAATTCCTCTGCGACAATCCAAGATTCCATACGCCCAACCGTGGGTACTCTATCCTCCGGCTGGCCTTCCTTCAGTGGTAATCTATCTAGTAGCTTATACCGAGAACTACCACGGGGTGCAGTATAAAGTCAATCCACCCCATCCAAATTTGTAAGAGGCTCAAACCTATTATATAGAGGGGGATAATGAGCGACTTGATCTATGCGATTTTGGCCATGGGCTCTACGCCAATGTGGCTGTGCATACAGGTCAAAATTAGAACCACTACAGATCTCTGGATAAAAATATTCCAAGCCCAACGATTGAACATCTCCTTCCCTTCCAAATCTTGGAGCTCTTCTTATATGATCCACCACCATCCAGGGATCCCTAAAATTCACTATGATGCCGTCCCCACCCAGATCCTTAGTTGTTTTTCCCAACCAGCGTACTCTTCTTACACCCAATATCTCTGTATTACAGGAGTGAGGGAGTCTTCTATTTTTGTTCAGCCAATATATAACTTTATTTTTCAGGTCCCTGTGTGATTCAAATTTCTGCTCCTCCTCCCCTAATGCACGTACACCCACCAATACAATCATATAAGGTGCGGACTCTGGGGGGAGGTTCCCACAAAGGGGACGAACTTTAGGAATTTCCTTCTCCACTCTATGATGACCATTTATCTTACTGTCAAAAGCAGTTGCTTGGAGTGTAGGCTGAGGCTTAAGTGCCCCCTCTTTTACTCCCTCCCCAGTTTTAGAAAAAACTGGAGGTTTTTTACCAACTAGATTCTTCTTTGGGCCTGCTTTAACTGGCTGTATACTGGGTTTAGGTGCAGGCTTCATATTTTCCTCCATAGGATCTTTTCCCGGTCCATTGCCCTCTGCGTTAATAATGGGTATTGCAATATTCCCCATACCAGTTAGTATACTATCTAGTTTGAGTGAATTTCCTGAGACCTGCTTCTCAATCTGTTCTAATTTGGAGGCTAACATCCTAGTTCGTTCTAATAGCGGTAACATCAATGTTTTAACTAAATGTTCAATGTTACCCAGGAGCCCTATATTGCCAGCCAACCCGCAGGGAGCTTCATGAAACGCTCCAATTGGAGCCAAAAGAGTACTCGGTGGATGGACAACCGCATGAGCAGATGGAACATTACCATTTTTCTTAAGTATTTTAGCCCGGCCTCCCTTCAATACACTACCCCCTCTTTTCCTTTTATTATGCGAGCCATCAATCGATGGCCCCTGATCCTGTACCAAATGAGGAGGACTAGGTGCTGCATCTATGTTGGAGGCTTCAGTATTACTACAGGAATCAGAAACTGTACTTACAACAGAAACTTCCCCCAGCTCACCGTCCACAATACTATGGTCATCAACAGCAACTATTGTCTCGAGTTGTGTACCACTACTTATCTGGGAAGGCGGTAGCGGGGAAATAACGGACCTAATAGCACCCAACGATGAGCGCTTCCCCGTAATTAAGTCCAAAGATAGTCTCTTCTCCGTAAGAGCTATTTCCTTTGCAACAATTGTAGTAGCCCTTTTGATGAAATCGTCCAATGTACCAGTAAGCACCCCTCCCGATGAAGAGAGCGTAACATTCCTTTCTTTCCCTGAACGCAACGGCATAATAGCTGCCTTCTCAGACCAATACACTCAAAATAGATATATATACTTAGTGGGTAAAGGAGATCACAGTTAAATTAAAATTAGAATGCAACTGACCATATATACTATACATGTGAACTCAAATTTACAATTAAAAAGGGGGTGGCCCAGCCCGGCCTTGGATGGCCGTAGACGGCCCACCCTTTGCCCGGGCTTAGCCCGGCGCCTGCCCGCGCGCGTTCCGCGTGCGCGTGCAATATGATGGGTAAGTAATAGGAGGCGGGGCGGGAAGTCCCGCGGGCTAACAGGGGTCAGTTTAAAAGTTAAAATACAGAGCCCTTCCTCTCGCTACAAAGTGCGAGCGGCGCCCACGCAGCGGGGTCCGCGAGTAGTTGTCAATCCTCACGAGGCAGGTCCACAGTCACAAGGAGTCCCCAGCAACAACACCAGCTCTCCCCTCGCAGATCAAGGGACAGTCAACACCAGGTAGGCGAACCCCACAAAACAATTTAAACAGGCAGGAGGCGGGAGCGGGAAGAGGACCAGCTGCGACAAATCAACGCCGCTGAGCATGCTGGTCCTCGCAGTCCCTCGGGCTAACAGGGGGTCAGTTTAAAAGTTAAAATGCAGAGTCCTTCCTCTCGCTCCAAAGTGCGAGCGGCTCCCGCGCAGCGGGGGCCGCGAGTACTTGTCAATCCTCACTAGGCAGGTCCACAGTCACAAGGAGTCCCCAGCAACAACACCAGCTCTCCCCTCGCAGATCAAGGAACAGTCAACACCAGGTAGGCGAACTCCACAAAACAAGTTAACCAGGCAGGAGGCGGGGGCGGGAAGAGGACCAGCTGCGGCAAATCAACGCCGCTGAGCACGCTGGTCCTCGCAGTCACGCGGGCTAACAGGGGGTCAGTTTAATAGTTAAAATGCAGAGCCCTTCCTCTCGCTCCAAAGTGCGAGCAGCTCCCGCGCAGCGGGGCCGTGAGTAGTTGTCAATCCTCACGAGGCAGGTCCACAGTCACAAGGAGTCCCCAGCAACAACACCAGCTCTCTCCTCGCAGATCAAGGGACAGTCAACACGCAGCATGCAAGTGGGACAGGGTATCCCAAAGTTTAACGGTACTTCAGTTTGTAAACCACCCAGGGAGAGAATCATGTTCAGGGTGAATTCTGAGTTACCGAGGGCAACCCTGTGAGGCTTCAGGGTTTGGCATGGTGCAGTGTTAGTGTGTGAATGTACGGGCAACCTGAGTAGTGGGATACCACGGGGGGTTCTGCTTCAGTAAATGTGTTTGGCAACCCGGAATTTCTTGTTTGACCAGGATCAAACATCTGGGCGAATGGCTTTCCTGCGCTTTGTGGCATGGGGCAGAAGGTATCATGCAGGTGGAACGGTGGGAGTCCCAAGGTGTTAAGTAATAGATTTGTCCATGAGCAACGCAAAGAAAGGGGGCCTGTGGACATGGAAGTCTAGGAGTTACTGGCAATCGTTGAACGTACCTGGGGCAACCCAGTGCGGCACCAGATTCTTGTGACGTTGGTAATAAGGTGCAATTGAGGTTTGTAGTGTTTTGCGTGCCGTGTTTCTATAAACGTCTTGCGACACTACATTTCTTTATTTGCCAGAAACAAAGGTCTGTGTGATTGGACATTTGAACATCTTGAGAGTGGCACGGTGGGTAGAATCCTGGTAATGAAGGCGCGGTTTTCCACCACCGAAATCAGTTGGCAGGGACACTCCGGCACGAGATGGAGCTGCTTGCTGGGGAAACAACACTAGAGACCAGAGACTGGGGGTGGGGTGTCTGTACTCCAAACGTCCTGGTCTTACACCTGGGAGGGAATGATTTGACTTTCCTGGGGAAGAGAGCCCCGCTGGACAGAATGAAGTCCACGTGTGCGAGTTAAAGAACTAATTAGGGACATGTGAACTAGGGCGGTTGGAGATAACCCCTACCCCTCCCCCCCCCGCCTGGTGTAACAGCGCTATGTGTAAATTCACTGAACAGAAGGGGTTTTGCGTTATTAGACATGGTTGCTACACACCATATCCACAGGGTGTTTTGAGGAAGTACCAAGAAGCTATGCTTGATGGTAAGCCGGTGCCTTTGGTGGCACAGGCTCACACAGGAAGAGGACTTTGCTTCAAGAAATGAAGATCACAATGTGCAAACTAAGCACCAAGCTGGGGACAGGTGAACCTTGGTGGTCAGAGATCACCCCCGGTTCTTGTGGGATGGAGCGAGGTCAGGGGAGGCCATTGAGGCCATTGAGGCTGCGCCCCATCTGTCCTATGGGCGGTTGGAAAATTGTACAACCAGGGCTGCTTGAACGCTCCACCTCTTGTAGGGGGGGGGCGAGAGTAATGGGGTGGACCGCCGGTTCACCAGAAGAGGGAGGGACTATCCCCTTACCATAACCGCTAAGCACCGATTGGCTAAGGCCACGATGCAAGTTGGCTCATCAGGTTTTAGGCTGCGAGGGGCCTCTTGCCTTTGGATAGCATTTTAGATAACCCACCTATTTGGCATAGTTGGTATGCTAATAAACCTGTAGCAATTTTCTCCATGAAAACAGTTTCTTCTCTGTTTATTTATTGGGTATGATGCAGCATGAGGGGTGATGAGTGTTCGCGATATTGGCACTATGTGGGCTGCCCGACGTCCACGAAGGGGACCTCATCAGAGGGCGGCCCCTTTAGTGCCACAGGATGGCACATGGGACAGCCCAGCTTCACAAGACCCCTTTGGGGTCCAGCTTGTCATTTCCGGCCCAGGTGGGGGAAGGGGATAGGTATAAGTTGCTTCCCCGCCCACCTAGCGACTTTGTTCCTCACCCCTGACACCGTTTCCCTCCCGACCACTTACCTGGCGTAATTAGGGTGTGGGGGAAGGAATTTCTAATCTGTTATTTTGTGTTGCAGGCGGAGTTACAGGGCGAGCCGGAGGCCGAAAGGTACTCAGAGGTACCCTCTTCAGGAGCACAAAGGGTGCTGAGGCCTAATAGCCCCAGGAAGTCTTTGTGGTGGACCCTGAGGTGCGACGGCTCCCCGTCTGTCCTATGGGCGGTTAGAAACCTGTACAACTGGGAGTTGCTTGAACGCTCCGCCGCTCGTAGGGGTGGCGTGAGTAATGGGGTGGACCGACGGTTCACCGGAAGTGGGAGGGGCTATCCCCTCACCATAACCGCTAAGCACCGATTGGCTAAGGCCACAATGGAAGTTGGACCATCAGGTGGTAGACCGCAAAGGGCGGCTTGCCTTTGGATCGCCTGTAAAATAACCCACCATGTTGGCATAGTTGGTATGCTAATAAACCTGCAGCAATTTTCTCCATGAAAATAGTGTATTGTCTGTTTATTTATTGGGTATGATGCTGCATGAGGGGTGATGATTGTTGCCGATATTGGCACAATGAGGAGGGTCGGGCCTTGAAAAAAAACCGAAATTAAATCTTATGGAAGCTGCTGCCCATGTCCTTAATGGACGTCGGCAATTCAAAGCCTCTCGAAAACGAGCAGAAACTATTATTTACAGTGGTTTTAAGCTCTTTTCCCTGCCACAGTGTGATATGATATCGGCTTCTCACCGGGTGACTGGGTGATGGAAGCCGATACCCTGTGTCACACCGTGGCGCCGTGAGTGTTGACAGGTATGACATCTGTATTTTATGAACCTACCTAGTGTATAGCTGGGTTTCTAAAATCAAAAAACAATTTGCTAAAAGTAGGTGTATAATTTAGGACCACTTTACCGAATCGATTATTTGTATATAGCTAGGGCGGCCTGTTCTGCTTCCTTCTTTGATCTTTTTTGTCGCTGTCCATTTGTATCGCTCTCTGTTTTTTTTATCACCTCGCCCTCCGCTGTCTCCTTCCGCGCTCCTCCTCGGGCTTTCCCTCTATTCAGACAGCAGGACTTGTTGCCTTTTAGCTCCTCCACGTGCAGGCGTCTGCTCATTACGGATTCCTGTGGGCTCCTCTCGTCCCTGGCAGATTTACAGACGGCAATAATGCTGGAAGCGGGGGAGGGGCGAGTCTGGCGCGCGCGCCTGACATTTACGAAATGAACTTGCAAACATTTAATATTGATACATTCAATTTCAATCCGTCGAACTCTCAAAGGCGGAGACGTTTCAAATCTTTATTAAAACTCTAAATTTCACATTCTGGGCTGTCGATATTATTTCTGCATTTTTGTTTATTGCGCAAATACTATATTGTTTGAATGAACTTGGAGAATTGTAAACAAATCAGGGCAGGTAATGACAGAAAGACAGCTCAGCAAAAGCTGGGGCCCAGCTCAACCACGCTCCCAAACAGCCAGCCTTGCAGGCATAAGTTTTGCACAGGTGGGGCCTGAACCCTACTGGCTCCATTGACCATTTTACGTTGGTATCCTTGCCAGTCACGGTCGCCTGTCACTTACTCTTCTTCTCCCTTTGGGAGCGCCTCTCATATGCCCTCATATCTTTTTTACCCTACTTTCCATGTTTACTTCCCATACTGGATGGTCGCCCTGCTGTTCTTAGCCAAGAGGTTAACCAGTGGCAGCTGGTGATCTTTGTAAGCGGTGGCTCTGGCTAGGATGATAGGGGAATGAACTACTGCAGAACTTTTGTGCTGTGCCAGGAAAGTCATACCCTTCTCACGGGTGGTGGGGTAACAATTACAATAAAAGCTGTGAACAAATAGCAAAACAGTGGTCTGGCTTGGGCGCAGTCAATAATATGTAGATGTGTGAGTATCCCATGGATACCTCACTTATCCTGCAAATACCTTACAATGCACTACATCTGAGCTGGCATCAAAGTCCTTCATTGACTCAGTTGGAAATGCCTCTGATTTTGCATCCAACTAGCTTGGGTTTGTGGTGACTCATTCCTTCCAGACTTACTGAGAAGTTGGAGGAAGCACTACACTTAGGTCTTGGCGGCCATCTGGCAGAGAAAAAATGGCGTCTGACCTCTGCTGCACTCAGGCCAAACTGGAGTGCATCTGTTGATTATAACTGGTGGCATCCCCAATTATCAGTCATGAGTTGTGGGGTAGACTCAAGACATAAGAAGGGACTGTAGTTCAGTGACGTGATGTTGTGGCCCCATGGTCACTGACAACTTCGGTGCTTCGTCTATGATTGCCACTGCACAGGACTGAAGGATCGCCAAGTGTGAGCATGGGCTAGTCGCTCAGCAGCACCAAAATGCTCACTACAAGAAGATGGGATGTGGCATTTCCCCTCTGATTTTACAGACACAAGTCCTGGCCTAGGGAGCTAACCTTTAGATGTTGGTGCCTGGGATGTGACCTCTGTTGCAGTAACGTGAGAAGTGGACTGCACGGTGGAGCATACATTTGCTAGCTTGTTCTCTAAAGATGTACACATGCTGTAAGTCAGCGAGAAAAGTATTGTGTTGATGATGGTGTTGTTGCCTTCTGCATAGGTTTAATTGTAGGCAAGTACGCTTCATACTGCGTTATAGGTGCTGAAGGGAGCACAACCATATTAGATCCTGTTTGGAGGGTAAGGCCCTTAGCTCCTCGCTCTTGCTTGCTTGGGAATCCGCTGATATTGGGGCAGAATTGGTTTTAAGGGTTCCTTGCCACTCACTGAAGGGGGTGTAACTGCCTCAAAGTCACATAGACTCTACGTGCGCTGCTTGGGGTTCTGGGATGCTCCACTGACTGCAGAATGGTGATCCCAGACATCCTGGTTCTGTGTTCTGGGTCCTTCTGCGGTTGTTATAGTGAAAAACAAGACATGCAAGGTTGCTCAAAACAAGATAAAACAGTACACTGCAGCACCTAGAGCAAATATGGATGCCATGAGACCACTTTCAATGGGAGGTGACAGAACCCCTTCTCATAGAACTGCTTGATGACATGACTGAGTCCAAAATTATGCAAAAAAATTAAATAGAAGCCTTTTCTTCGAAATCAACCTCATCTGTGTTGATATTCATAAGGATGCTGACAGGACACCTGCAGCAGAAGATATGGTTGAAACTGTTAGTGATATTTTTTTACTAAAATGAGCAAAATATCCAGCTGAAGGAGATTGCTCACACTCTGGAACTGATAGCTGAGGGCACTTGCGTTTTGTGGGGTTTCCGAAGAGGGTGGAAGTTCCTTTTCCAGGCCTCTTTCTGAAGATGTGTATCATAAAAAATATTGCGGCTTCAGGGGCGATCATATATATTTTTGGTGAGGTACTTACAGGGCAGTAGTCTCATCCCACCACCCTGAAGCCGGAGATCCCCCAAGGGCGATCCTAGCCTGGTAGTGAACTTCGGGTACAGGGATGCCATACTGCAGTATTTGTGAAGGAGGAATACGAAGGTCTGTTAATAGGGATGTTCTTTGACTACACACAGCAGGGTTCAATGAGAGCGAACATGATTTGACTTAGTGAAACATAGGCTGATGACAAGACTCACTTTTTTTTCACCACACTGGTGTGAGCTTGGGATGCCGGGGACGGCTGTGAGAAGCCATGTCACACTTTCAAGGCTTCCAGATCCCAGGCTGGGACAACTCCTGCTGTGCTCCCGAAGGGGCACTCAGGTGATACTAAAAATTATGAGAATGATTCGGATACTTATTTGACACATAGGATGGTGGTGGACCAGAATGGTCACCTGACAGCCACAGAGTATTGACTTGGGTTGATCTATATAATCTCTCTGCCTTTGAACCCTCTATTATGATATCTGAAAACAAATGGGTTATCGCTTAACCAGCTGGCCCACTGCTACAGGTTATTGAGTGTGTGTGAGAATAGATGGGGGCTTTTTTCTCCAGTCCTACTTTAGTTTTGGTGGGGGGGCTCACCTGTACGCTTGCATACTTGCCACCCCCACTTTTTTTCTGCAGTCCGCCAGTGAACTGTGCTGGGAGTAGCAGTCCTGGTTTGGCTGCCTATGCCTAAATGAAATATTATCACATAGTACAACTCTGGGTCGGAGCCCTTTTGTTGGGAGTGAGACAACTGAGCCGTGTAATTGTCTATGTTCATTTTTATGTGCATCCTCACTGACTGGCTGTAGTAAGGTTTGCCATGTTATGTGTTGAATTTCTGGAGCTTTAGTTGGGGAGGGGGCGGGTGGTTGTGTAATGTTATGTCTTGCCTCTTTCAAGGCTGCTTCACGGGAAGTGTGTGCTTGATGAGACTCTAAGGATTAGTTTCTGTTTGTCCTAAGTTGGAAGTTTCTAGTTCATGAGCAGAGTGTGGGATGCTCTTCCCCTTTTAGTGTTTATGCTTTTGCTTGTTTGCAGTGGTCAGGGCAGACTTTTAAAAGTCTGTAGTCTATGGGTGAAAGAGCGACATAGACACTGTCCCCAGGATGGGGAAATCAACTGGAGATCTGGGAAGTCAATATGGGATGCAGGTACTCACATGATGGCGTGCAAGGTACAGCAGTTGACATGGACTTAGTGAGTTTCCAGACGAGACACAGGGTCTTCCCATAATTGAGGTATCATACTACTCAACTAGTATTCATACATAAAATATACCCAGGGCTTTAAGTTGGCCGGGTCTGTCCGGGTCTGAGCACCAGCAGTTATTTTCAGGGGGCCTCGAAACGGGTCTCTATCGGGCTCTATTTTCGGGCCTAACAGAGGTAGTCGGTTTTCTTTTTTTTTTCTTGCACCAAACTTATTTTGCTCTAGCTGGAAGTGCCAGGCTAGATCCTGAGGCCGCTGACCTTTGTGCATGCTGTAGATCCTTTCATGCAGATTTTTATCATATAATGCGGGACTGTGGGGAAGTATCAGAGTTTAGGACAGAAAGTCCTCTCTTCAATTATTTATTTTTCAGGCACCTATCTCCGAGTCATTCTGAGCAAAGCTTTGTTTGTTGGGTAAGTTACCTAGAAATTAGGACAATAATAAAACTTGTAATTTCACCAATTTGGCGCCTTATTTTTGATAAGTGTAAGATTGCGATGCTGCAGACAGCCGCACTGGAGTACTTCACAGGTCTTTAAAAGACAATTTGCTTGTGAATGAGGCTTTTTTATTTTTCACCCATTTGTAGCGCACCTGCAGCGCCACTCTGCCTATGACTTGAAGAATTAGCCCCTCCGGAAATGTTTTCTTAGACCGCCCCTCGAAATGTGGCTCTACTTGCGCCTCGTCAGAGGGTGTATGGCGTTATCCATACATATCTTTATTTAGACCATGCCCCTACTTGGATAGGCCACACCCCTTTAAGAGGTTTGCCCCCCCTTTTAAAGCACCCCCAGTTTTTTTCCTACTTAAAGCCCTGAGTATACCTGAATGTGTCTGAAATACTGTCACTTTGCAAATGATTGGATGGGACAGATGTTTTTATCCTCATACCCTTCACAATTGAGAGTGATGATATGGGTGGCCTACGGTGTTCCTTTTTGGCCTGTAAAGGTGGTTAGGGATCCTGACAACATATATGTGTTGCTCTACTGCTTCTTGAATGGAAAACAAGTCAGTATCATAAATGCATAGGGACTCCCTGTTGTGGCTGTCATTTTCTGGGTTTTACTAGCAGTGGTCAGTTCACATCTGGATATCCCAATGATCTCGGCGGACACCTTTAGTTGTGCTTTAAATAAGAGGGTTGTCAGAATCTGTCCCAAATCTTAAATTGAAACTAGATGAAGAAGCAAACCCACAAACATATCTTCTTAGTTTACTCAACACAATATAAGCCTTAGAGCAGAATTGATTATATGTTTTACAGTCGGGACATTTACGTTAGATGTACCAAGGCCATGTGCCTGGATATATGATGTACGACCGTATCTCCCACAAGTAGAGGCACCTGGGGTAGGAAATGAGCACATGCTACCAAGCTGGAGGTTGAGTTCTGAAATGTGGGATCTGCATCAGATGTTCACCTAGTATTATTAAAATTCAAATTGAGGCCATTTCGGGAATGGTCGCCTTTTCAAGTAAAGAAAGTATAGGTATGGAAGTTATTATATGTGGTGCCTCCATTATCAAAACATATGGCTCAGATTACAACTGGAAAAGACGTAACACAAATTAAGGGAAGGGTAAACCACTGGAAAGGGAGATTCCCACACACCCAGAAGTGATGAAAGATATTGTGAAAAAAACATGGATTAGCCGAGGTATACATCGGAATATACCAATTTACTCCTGCCGTAACACATTGTTATTAAATACGATTGAAAAAGGAGTACTCAGGTGGCTATCACTTAAGCGCTCACAAACTTTGTTGAACCATTGTATATCCAGCAGCCCAACCATGATATTGATTGGCTGTTCAACTATCTGGAAATGGCTGATTTGTCCCAGTTTAAAACTGATCAGAAGGAAATACTTGAAGGACCACGTATAAATGGAGTACGTTGATGCGACTGTGTGGCAAGCAGAGAGGGGAGGCTTGCAGCACTGACAGACTGGACTCCTGGTGAAGTTTCATCAGTGTACCTGAGATATCATTATTCTGAAAATGCAGATATTTCACCTTAAAATAGTACTCCAAGAGAAGGTTGTTATTCTCATAAACATGGATTCTTGTCACAACTTACCAAGTAAATTGTTTTAGTAAACAAGCGTTTTGCCGCCCAGACCATAATTAGCGATTTTCACAAAGTGCGCATTAGTACTACTATTACATATGGAAATCTTATGCTTGATCAGAATCCCTCTACTTGCACAAACGTAATTAACCTGTCTTTACAATGAAATATTTAGTTGTGACATTTTGGGTGCATACAAGACTGAGTCTGCTTTTATGCTAATTTATCTTTGGCATCAGATTCCTTGGCTGTCGATCATGGTTGCAAGGATTTTCAACAGTATTAAACAGTGGTAGCCAGAATGATGTCACAGTTAGTCCCAATAAATCACCATTGTGCCTGGGTGTCCATTATGCCAACGATAGCCACAATTAAGTCAAGAAATCCCACAACATATCATGGACAGGCACCATTATGCCAGAGATAGCCAAAATTGTGCACGCACACACACACATATGCAAACCTTCACACTTGCACAGACAATACAGTCGCTCAGCGACTGCCCCTTCCTGGCTAACTTATGTAGAGTATGTTCCTTTCCTCCAGTTTCATGGTGTCCTCCACTACATAAGAACAGAGTAACTATGGCCAGTGGCTCCAAACCATGTGGTAATAAATCTCACAAAGCTTAGACGTCAGAGAGTACCTCTCTGCCTCCTGAGCCCTTTTGACTGTCTATCCTCATGGGCATGCAAGGTTGGAAAAAAATGTAAGGTCCCAACTCTTGCATGCCCAGGGACCTAGTCACAAACCGCCTTTGTCGTAGTTTAGTAGTACTATAATAATACTACTAAAATATACTACTATAGGGGGCGTGGCTAGTAGCCGAGTAAGATGGCTGCTGACTAAAAGAGCTCCGGGGAAGACTTAGCCTTCCACAACGATCCGGCCACTTATCCGAAATAAAATCACACTCCCAGAGACTCGCGCTGATGCCTAGGACCGAGCGGCGGCTGCAGGCACAACTCCGGTCGTAATCCGGTACCGGGGTCGTGCAACAATTGAGGGCGGACTGCGGCGGCCTACGGACCACGCTGCCACCGGGGACTGGATTGTGGGCGCACCTGGCGCAAGACATGGTGGTGGCGGCACGATACGGAATGCTGTGGCTGGGCCAGGAACACCCCTGAGTGCGGCGGAGGAGGGCGCGGTATCGCCCAAGTGCTGGAACAGACGCTGCAGACCGGAGAGCAGTGGCCTCGGTAATAGAAGGGACGACAGCGAGGTGAGGCCTGCCAACAGGAGGTAAGCCGGGGACTGGATTACTTGGGAGCCCCTGGTCCCCAATCGAGCCTGTGACGCAGAGGCCCATACAACAGCAGAAACCGGGAGTGAAGGTATTTACACCAGCGGCAGCACCCGGCACACCACCCCCCACCTGACCACATGGTGTGCGATCCCTGAAACGGCGGGGGTGGGGAATCCGGTGACCCACATGAAACGGCCCATACACTGAGGGCGACTTGGTAAACAGCTGATCAAGGACACAATTCTGGGCTCTGTGGCAGATAACTGTGCCAGATAGAGGAGGATCTGGGCGCACAACGACCCCCCCCACTATCACTCGCCAGGCTAAGCCCCTGGGGGAAACATCATACCAGACGGGGGCCCTGAGTGCGTCCCCGGGCTGCGTGGACTGATAGGCCCGAGGAAAAAGCAGTGGTCAACAGCAGGGTACCCCGACAAACTCCGAAGACACCATGGCGGGCAGGGGCCCACGGAATCAGGCCACGCAATCTAAACTGGATAAATATGCATATGGGAAAGACTTTCCACCACTTCCAGAGCGAAGAGATTCCTCAGAGAAGGCCCCCGGAGATGACGGCTCCAAAAAAGTGACATTAGCAGACATAATGGCAGCCCTTACTAGTGTCCAGACCATGGTGGGTTCAATCTCTACGGATGTATCCCTATTAAGGGCAGATTTTCAAAAAATGATGGCCAGGGTCACGGAAGTCGAACAAGTCACCAAAACTCTAGTAACCGACACTGCTGCCCTGCAGAAAACGGTATCCCGTCTCGAAACCGAGAATAAATTAATGGCGGCGAAGCTGGACGATCAGGAAGGGCGCTCTCGCAGAAACAACGTCCGAATTCTCGGAATTCCGGAAAGTGAAGGGAACCCAGCGATGGACCTCTACGTGGAGGATCTTATAAAGACTTGGCAACAACCAAAGGGACTATCAACCTTTTTCTCAATAGAAAGAGCCCACAGAGTTCCGGGGGGGGAAGGCCCAAGCCGGGGGCGCCCCCCAGACCGTGCTCGCCCATTTGTTTAACTTTCGCGATCGGGACGCCATATTACAAACTGCCAGAGTGGCCCCACCGATCCGACTCCAGAACTCAACAGTGTCTTTCTTTCCAGACTACACGACGGTGGTCTTAAGGCGACGCCGCAGTTTCTTAGAGGTCAAAAGAGAGTTTAGAGCCAAGGACCTGCCTTACTCAATGCTATTCCCGGCAAAACTTAGAGTTGTGGCGGATGGTAAAACGTGTTTTTTTGAAACGCCAGAAGAGGCGCACGACTGGCTAGATGGCCGCCGACGAGTAGATGGGACAAGACGCGGGACTAGAGGCCAACGCCGTCGGGGCGAGAGCGGGGACTCAGGCGGCCAAGATCAACGGCGGACAGATGAGGATTGGTCACAGCAGAATGAAAATTAAGACCTCGGTCACGGATAAAACTGGAAAGCTGGAAGATGACCGATAACTAGGAATACGTACATGGACAGAGATCCAGATACGCCGGCTTGAGACACTGGGCTGACGCAGTCTATGGGAAGGGAAGGACTGCGCTTCTTATTGGACTTACCCCCTTCACGCAAGTACATTGTTCAGGGTTGCGATTGAGCACTCTGCTAAGTTGGGGAGGCGGGCAGTTCAGAGCCCGTCGGGCAGGGAGGCAGGGTGGGAGGGTGGGACAAGGGGTTGGGGTGCATGGGTTTTGGGATTTTTAGTTCTAGTTTGTAACGGCAATGACAGAATGGCAATGTACCCACTGGCTGATATGCTTACACATCATGCAGACGAGTTAAAGTACACACTCCCTGACTACCGCACTTATGTCGACATTCACCCCAGCTGAATGTATTCCTGAAACGACCCTTGGAGCTCAGGTGACCCCCCTAACACTACTCACATGGAATGTACATGGGCTAGGAGACAAAATTAAACGAGGCCTGGTGCTGCAGGCTCTAAAACGTCAAGCTCCCACATTGGCCCTCCTGCAGGAAACACACCTCACAGGCACGGCGTGTAAGGCATTAGATAGGTAGGGATATAAAATGGCAGTACACTCGGAGTTCTTGTCAGGCTCCAGGGGAGAAGGCATACTGGTGCGGAAGCATTCCTTCTTCATAGTACTTCAAACAAAAAAAGATGATCAGGGGAGATTTGCAGCACTACAGGGCCAATGGGAAGGAAATCCTGTCAATGTGATATCAGTGTACATCACCCCGCCGCTCCACGCAGTGGCGCTCCCAGTTCTTAGTGAGTTTCTGCTTACTCTACTGGAAGGTGACCTTATTATTGGGGGGGATTTTAATGCTACGATGGATGCTAACTTAGACAGATAGCCAGTGAAGACACAGGTACCTGGAGTTTCTCGCCTGCAGAGTTTTACAGTGGCGCTTGGGCTAGTTGATGTTTATAGGCACCACCATCAGGCAACACGACAATACACATTTCATTCAAAAGCACACAACAGCCTATCTAGATAAACTATTTCATGACTTCAGCTAACAGTTTACAGAGTGTCGACGACATAACGATAAAACCCAGAGGCATTGCAGACCATTCACCTATAATGTTGACTTTTTCATATCACCACGTGACCCGTAAGAGGCTCTATCCTATCTACCCCGGCTACATGCAAGTCCCGAAAGTCCGAAAAGAGATCCGTAAAGCCACGAAACACTTCTCTGTGGAGAACACCACGTCTGTTACTTCCCCGTCAGTTTTGTGGGAAGCTTATAAGGCGGTCATCAGAGGGCAAGCTATAGTCTCCATTACAGGATACAAACGAGAAAAGCAGAAAGAACTATTAGATCTAGAGCTGGAATTGCATTCGGCCGAAACACACCACTCGATTGACCCCACACCAACCTCATCACATGCACTAGACCTCAAACAACAACAGTATAGGGACCATCTGCGAAGAGAGACGATATCCAAACTTCACAGCAACCAGACATAAGATATACGATGTAGGGGACAAGGCAGGAAAGCTGTTGGCATGGCTGGAACGGCGAGAACGGGGTACTAAGGAAATAGCGCAAATACGGACAGTAGAGGGGCAGGTGACAACAGACCCACGGGCAACAGTGCACACATTGGCAGGGCATCGGTCATGTCAGAGGATGAAGCTGCGGCCTCCATAAAAGATATAGTACTGCCCAAACTCACTCAGGTGCTGGAGGCGGATCTCGCAGAGGAAGAATTGCAATCCGCAATCCACTTGTTGCAGTCAGGCAAAGCACTGGGACCCAACGGGGTCCCGATAGAATTATACAAACAGATGGCGGACACTATCAGTCCGCACTTACTGCGAATGTACACTGAAAGCCTGGACAGAGGCGAACTGCCGCTAGACCAGCGACTGGCCTCAATAGTGGCTATCCCAAAACCCGGGAAGCCTCCGACCGAATGCACCTCTTAACGTCCAATCTCCTTGATAAATGCGGAGGCCAAAATACTTGCTAAAGTATTGTCAAACAGACTGATGCACACCTCCCGCATTTAATCCATCCAGACCAATCAGGCTTCATGCCAAACAGAAACACTGCACTGAATCTCAGACGCTTGCATGGGGTGCTGGCTAAGGCCCCGGCCCTGCAGGAACCGGCGGTTGTAATCTCCCTAGATGCGAGGATGGCTTTCGATATGGTGGAGTGGAGTTTCCTTTTCGCGGTCCTTCGTCTTTAGGGTTTGGCCCCAAATTTTGTGCATGGGTCCGCCTCTTATATACCAGACCACTGGCGTATGTGACGGCCAATGGGCACATATCAGACGCTATACCGCTGAGGAGAGGGACGCGCCAGGGATGCCTCCTTTTCGCGTTAGTGTTGGAACCCCTGGCGACATGGATAAGAGGAGACCCATTGTTGCGAGGTATTCGGTGGGCGGAAGGGTGGGAAGTCCGTATTTCCCTCTATGCAGATGACATCCTGGTGTATCTGACAAACCCCGAATACTCCATACAAGTGCTCCTTGAAATATGTGATAGTTTCGTAAAGATATCTGGGTACACTATCAACTGGTCCAAGTCTGTTATGTACGTATTGCATGGACCCGCACCACGTCTCCCTGTGAATTGCCCACTCCTAATTTCGCATGACTCATTTAAATCTTTAGGTATTCACATCACGGCTGGTCCAGCGGATTTCTTCTCTAGGAACTTGGCGTCCCCACTGGAGTGCTTAAAGAGAGATGTGGCGCATTTGGAGTTGCTTCCTCTAACATTGCTGGGGAAAGCAGCGTTGTTCAAAATGATGGGCTTGACTCGATTTTTATACGCCCTTAAGAACACGCCATTTCCAGTGCCCCTAAAATGTTTTAAACAAATAGCTGCGCAGGTGTCCACGCCTCTATGGGGCAATGAACCGGCACAAATAGCGCAAGCAAAACTGAATCGAGGATGGTATGACGGAGGAGTAGCACTCCCTAACATCCAGTTGTATTACTGGACGGCACATCTCAAAGTTATTAATCAATGGATACATGCCTCTAAGGCCGACCCAGCGTACTGGGCAGATAGGTCTCAGCTGGGCACGGGGAATATGCTTGCGGCCTTATATAATAAAGGCCAAGTCATGAAACTAACAGGACCAACGAAACATACAGCCATGTTATGGCAAGCAGCACAGACACGACTGGGATGGAGGGGAGTCATCACCCGGCTTACCCCACTCTGGAATACTAAGCGACTAGGGCACTTGAGAAATAGCAAGGCATTTGATCAATGGAACAACATAGGTGTTTCCACGGTGGGAGACTTGTGGGATAAGGGGACTGTGATTGCATTTGACCAGCTCAGACAACAGTACGACCTTGCTCCATCTGAGGCTTTCAGATATACGCAAATACGGCACGCACTATTGGCGGCACTACCGCAGGGTACTGAGGTCCCTGAAGCTTCCCCACTGGAAGATAGACTACTCACAGACTACATGCAAAAGCCCGCCACGTCTTTTACTTACCGCAAATTAATCAATAACCTGCTGTAGTAATCACACTTAAATTGTTGATATTAGAGCTTGTTTATTCAGAAATACAAGATACAGCATAACAGCAACCTTCAGCTACAACTGCTTTTCATTTAGAATCTCCATGTGATGTCACCATCTACATCAGTGAATTCTATCTTAAAGAAGACATCACCACACATCTCCCCCTCACAATTGTATACAAACAATAAAATTAATTACACCGTTCCATAACAATAATTAAAACAAAAATGGTAAAGCATACAAATTTGCAAAATAACAATTTGGTAGATATCAAATTTACATTCAAAAGAAACCATGAACAATAAAAGGAAAACAAGAACATCAAAAATTATTAAAACTACTACTCTGTATAATGTGGGCTAATCTTACATAACTTACCCACACTCCAAACTTTCCCATTGTCCAACTTCACAACAGATCCCATCACCTTGATCACCCTCCGAGGCTCAGAATATTTGCTTTCTCCCTTTCTGACAAATCCAGCTTTTTTCACTACAACCCAATCACCACTGTCAATTCCAACAACTCTCACAGCCTTTCTTCTATCATAACTTTCTTTGTTCCGCTCTTGAAAATCTTTAATTCTTTCAGCCATACATTCACGATCCACCCAAACTTGATCTTTCTTTTTTTAGCCATATGGGGGATTCCTTAGTGGCAAGTTCCCTTCCTTTCAAAGCAATGAAAGAAGAAATCCCAGTAACAGAATGAGAAGTTACTCGATGCGCCCACATCATCTTGTTCAATTCTTCTCTCCAAACTAGTCCATTCGCCAAAGACAGCTGAATGTTGTCCATGATTATCCTATTAACTCTTTCAACTAGACCGTTGGCTTGTGGTCTGAACAATGCTACTTGAATATGTTCGATTCCTAAATCCTCAAGAAATCTTTTGATTACACTAGATACTAATTGCACTCCATTATCAGTAACTAAGGTTCTGGGTATCCCTTCTTCCATAAACACTTCTTTCAGAAACTCAATTACCCTCATGGATGTGATATTCTCAACTGGTTTTATGGTAAACCACTTACTATGATAATCCACAAGAACTATCATCTACTTCTGACACCAAGCCTTTCCACTGGACCTAGGAAATCTAATGCTAATTTCTCCCGTGGACGATCAGGAACTTCTACACGCCCCAAAGGTGGTTCACGAACTACCTTGCACTTGTCACTATTCCTACAAGCATAGCAATCCTTGATGACTTCCTCCACCTCTCTATCCATTTCAGGCCACCAGAAACTCTGCCTCAACCTTCTCTTACTCATGCTTCTACCAAGATGTCCCTCATGCACAAGTTTAATTAACCTTGGCCTCAACACTTTAGGTGGAACTATACGATTGCACCTCAACACTTTTCCAGAATGAATACTTAACTGGTCCTTTACTTTAACATACTGTTTCAATTCTTCATTCATGATCGAAATATCTCTCCAACCACTAGTTATTGCACACTTCAAACTTTCATACACCTCATCACCATCCAAAGCTTAATTCCAATCTTCACATCTTAAAGCAAATTCTCCTACAGTGGAATTTGACATCACATCCACTTCAACAAGAAAAGAGATCTTATCATCCTCAACAATTGGCATGCGAGACAAACAGTCTGCCACATTTTTCTTTCCTCTTACAAAGTCAATTGTGAAATTCATATCCATAACAGACAAAAGCCACCTAGCTATTCGGGAGTTACATTGCCTTCCAGACCCTTACTACCTTTAAAAATGTACAAAAGTGGCTTATGGTCCGTTCTAAGCATGACTGGCAATCCCCAGAGGTAAAACTAAAAATGATGCATCCCCCAACAACAAGCTAGAGCCTCTTTTTCTATGGTTGAATAAGACCTTTCAGCACCCTGCAAACGATGTGATGCATAGACTATTATTTTTTCTTCATCATCCACATGCTGAGTCAAAATAGCACCCAATCCCACATTGCTAGCATCTGTCGTCAAGATAGTCTTTCTATTGACATCAAAGTGACTTAAGACTGGTGCTCGAACCAAAGAATGCTTAATCTTATTAAAAGCCAATTCACAAGCTTCACTCCACTCAAACTCAATTCCCTTTCTTCAGTAGTGGCTTCATAGGTTCAACTAAATCAGAAAAATTAGACACAAATTTAGAACAGTATTCGGCCAGGCCTAGAAAGGACCTCAATAAATCTTTGTCCACAGGCCTCTGTGCATCAACAATAGCTTTCACTATGCTATTTTTTGGTTTGATACCACTGCCAGATATCTCGTGTCCAAAATAATTCACCTGTTCTTTCCTCAGTTGACATTTCTCAATCTTTATAATCATGCCATGCTCAGAAATTCTTTTCAAAACTTCACTCAGAAGTTCATCATGCTTTTCAAAAGACTCACCTACCACAAGAATGTCATCCTAAAAACACAAAATCTTATCCATCCCTTTAAAAATATTATGCATAATCCTTTGGAAGACTGCTGAAGTGGAAGCTAATCCAAACAGCATATGACAATACCTAAAAGCACCCAATGGTGTAACAAAGGATGTCAGGGCTCTTGACTCCGGATGTAAATTTACTTGGTGATAAGCAGCAGACATATCCAATACAGAAAAAACGTTACCACCACTCATAGCACTCAACATTTCCCCAATATTAGGAAGGGGTTGCCGATCCACCCAGATGTTCTTATTCAGATCTCTTAGATCAATGCATAAACAAATCTTATTCCCATCCTTGGGGGTGACCACAATGGGGGCAAGCCATTCTGAGGCCTCAATAGGTACAATGATCTTGCTTTCCTATAGCTTATTAAGCTCTAGTTGAAGAGGTTCTCTCATGAGTAGAGGGATAGGTCTGACTTTATGCACCACAGGTACTGCATTTCTCTTCAAAATGATGTGGTGAGTGAAACCCTTCAGCAATCCCAACTTATCAGTAAAGACATTTGGATACACAGAAACGAGTTTCTCGCCCCAATCTGTGTCAATATCGTGCACTCTTTCTACCACCATGACTGGTTCTTGACTATTGGGATTAAGAACAATATTTAAGTCTTTTTGATGGCGCCATCCCAATAAGTTGGAACCATCTTCAGATATATACACTCTCCCATGCACAGTATTTCCTTTAAAAACAATGATACTCCACATCATACCTATGATGTTGATTTTCTTTCTACCATATCCAACTGCTTTTATGTCAGAACGTTGCAAATCACTTACATGTCCACTCATTTGTTCTTCAAAGACACCTTTAGCTATAATAGTAAAAAAACTTCCAGAATCTACTAGTACTTTAACTGTAGATCCTCCTAAAATAACATCGCAATGCGGTTTCTCAAGTTTATCTGTACTTTCTTTTTTCACCACCACACCATTGATACATACAGGATTCTGACATTCTTTCGCAGATTCAGTACAGTTTTCATTAAAAATATCACATTCATTAATGGCTACAATAACATTCTCTTTAACTTCGCCAAGATTCTCAACTATCTTTACACTAGATTGTTGCACAGGTCGCATTTTTGTTCTACACATTCTGGCTAAGTGACCTCTTCTTCCAGAAGTCCTACAAATTGAAAAATGTATGTTTGCTTCTTTGTACAGCTTCAATAAAACGGCAATTCCTCATATACTGCAGCAGCAGAATTCATGCTGATTTATATTCAAATAATATAAATCATTCAAGATTTCATATAAAGTCATTGAGAATATTAATTAGCTTCATTTAAAGCTGATTTCGTTAAAATAAATGAAATTTTCTTTCCAATGCTCTTGCCTTCAATCAGATCATTTCATGAATCATCCAATGTCCAGTATTAAGTAGAATATAGTTGTAACTCACGGATTTCAATTTGTAATTCTCCCAGAAGAATTCTTCAGTTTACCGCTTTAATCCAGGGGTGAAGGTCACTGCACACACCGCCCCCCCCCGCGCAGGTTAGTTACCCTCGTCGCCATGAAAAGTGTGTTATCACACTTAAATTGTTGATAGTAGAGCTTGTTTATTCAGAAATACAAGATACAGCATAAGAGCAACCTTCAGCTACAACTGCTTTTCATTTAGAATCTCCATGTGATGTCATCATCTACATCAGTGAATTCTATCTTAAAGAAGACATCACCACACCTGCCGGACCCTACAACATCCTAAGAGAAAAATGGGTGGTTGACGTGGGAGACATGAAGGAGACGGAGTGGCAGGAAGCACTGGCCTCGCCCAAGGAGGTGGGTATACCATTGCGGCTCAGGCTTGTGCAGCTTAAGATATTACACCGCACATATCATACTAGATGCACCTTATACAAAATGGGCAGGGCGCAACATCCATACTGCCTTAGAGGATGTGGGGAGGAGGGGTCCTTCTTTCACACAGTATGGGACTGCTCCAAGATAGCTGACTACTGGAGAAAGGTAATAAGAACAATGTCACAAACAGAAGGTGTATCGCTGATTCCAGAGCCCCGCAGATGCCTACTAAACATGTGGGAACCAAATGATCTTACGCGTCTAGCGCAAACGTGGGTCACACTGGGGCTCATGGTGGCAAAGCGTAATATAGCGCAAAAATGGGGGGCCGAGGAACTACCATCTTTGGCGGCCTGGTGTTGAGATATGGACCTTGCTATGATGGCCGAAAGAACGGTTTTCATAAACCGGGGATGCCCCCAGAAATGGACCAAAATATGGGAGGCAATGAATACATACCGGGGGAACATATGTGAGCCAATACCTGATTACGATGAGGATAGTTCTGATGATGAGTTCTGAGATATGTAGGGGAACTGTGTTAAGTAGATTGCCTAAAGTCTCAACTGCAATCAGCCAGATTAATGCAAAAATCAATAATGTTTTTTTAAGATAGTTATGTAAGCTAACTGTAACATGTGACTATGTACATTCTGATATTTTTGCCAACGTTGTGAAAGAAAATAATAAAAACAGATTAAAAAATATATATATACTACTATACTTCTAAAAGATTACACAGTGCAATTCACAAACCTACCAGTGTAACTCTACACCTCCACCTCTTCTGTCTTTTCAATAGGGAAATCCTCATAAAAATAAGTGTACTACTTATTTGTAAATGTGGGATGGACCAGGGAAAGTTACTGAAGAGAGGGGCATACTTACTACTAAATAGGAGGGGGTTAGAAATGGTTGAAGAGGAGTTTATGGAAGGTTATGCTCCCATCCACACAAGAGTAAGCCCATTGCTATTCACAAACAACACTTCTAAAGGTATTGCAACCAAAGGGGACCCAAAACAGTAGCAAAGTGATCCAAAACAGTAGTAAAGTCCAGCACCCTAAACGGCCAACAACAGTCGGGTAGAGATCCCACTAAGTTCAAATATAGGGAAAATGTAAAACGTTAGTAAACTTGTTAACAAATTAATAAAAATATTTTATGCTATACAATAATGTACATTAATTTTATATATTTCTCTTGATGTAGAACAAAATACAAAAAATGCTACATTACTATTAACTTATTTTTTAATTAAATCTTTAATTAAGTGAAACATATTAAATTAAATGAAGTTCTGAAGTTTAAAATATATACTTTTCACCCAAAGTTAAAAAAAAGTGTTGGATTATTAAAATAAAACGGATGTTTATTTATTTATTTACTTTCAAGGTTTTACATAGCGCTACTGGACCCGGGGGTATCGGAGCGCTTTACATGATAGGTAAACAATTACAACAGAATAAGACAAGGTGTATTAAAAACATTAGTTACATAAAATAGGGTCATTGAATGAGCTGAGGGGTGTGGGGGGTGGAGATCAATAGGGGATGGAGTGTCGAAGTTCAGAGGGAAAAGGGAGTGTAGAAAAGGGGAGAGGAAGAAAGAGAGGCGGGGAAGGGGTTGAGGAGGAGGCGAGAATCAGACACCAGTGAGGTTACGTTCACCAGTATTTGTTGTGAAGGAGTATTTTTCAGTCTCTTTTTGAAGAGAGGGTAGGAGGGGTTGCATCGAAGATCTTTGGGGAGAGAGTTCCAGATCGTGGGGGCGTTCCCAGAAAAAGCACGAGATTGTTTTTTTTGTGCTTGAGTCTGGGAGGGATTAGGACAAGGGAGTTGGTGCTCCTCAGGGACCTGGAGTACCCCGCTTTTTGCAGTTTCTCAGCCAGGTAGGAGGGGGTGCTTAGGTGAAGGGCTTTGTGCGTGATACATGCAATCTTGTAGATGGATCTGCCTTCTATTGGGAGCCAGTTGAGGTTTTTTAGGACCGGAGAGATGTAGTTTAATTTTTTACAATCGGAGATAAGTCTGGTGGCAAGGTTGAGGACAGATTGGAGCGGTGCTAGGTGGGCTTTAGGGGTGCCAGCGAGTGTGGCGTTACCATAGTCAATACGGGAAAGGACAAGCGATTGGACAACGGTTTTAAAGTCGTCTGCTGGTATGCAATGTTTGAGTTCTGTGAGGTGGTGGAGGGTGAAGAGGGCACCCTTGGCTGCATTTTTGATGTGTGGGATGAGATTCATGCTGTGGTCAATGCTGATGCCTAGAGATTTGACAGTATTTGAGGGGGAGAGGGGGCAGTTGAGAGCTGTAATATCCTTGATCCAGAGGTGAATGGGGAGGGAGTTGTTTTTAGGAGTGAAAAGGATGATTGATTTCATATGTATAAAATTAATAAAAGTATATTATTTTTCAATAAAAATTAATGTTATAATAATTTATGAATCCCAAAAATGTGTTAAAATATTTTAAAATTAAATAAGAAGTATGTTTTCATTTTAGATTTAAAAAATTCTGTTTTGAACAATTTAACATATTTTAATTTCACTTAACAGTATTTACTATGAGGTTTTATTTTAAGTCCCCACCTCAGTGTTTCCCAAACTGTGGGTCCCCAGGCGATTTTTGGTGGGTCATGAAAGCACAAGCAATACATTAAAGATGTCTTTAAATTCTGACTTTATCTTTTGTCACATGCACTTTGCTTCAGAGATAGAAGTCAAACGTCAGGTTGGGTCTTCTGACAAATTGCTGCTTCTTTTTTATAATGGGGATTGGTGTTTACAAAATCCTCTCACTTTGCAGTCAGAAAAAGAATAGTAAAGTGGTTGGATATGTATCGAGGTAATGTCTCTAATATCCTATATTAAAAAGTAAAGTCTACATGTTTCAGCCAGGTTACTACGTATGCTGGCTTTCATCAGGACCTATGTGAAAAAGTGTTTACGTGAAGATCAAGTATATTAGACTTGTCAGTTTGTTCCACATGCCAAGGTGCGGTGGAGGAGGATAATTACTGCCACCTCGTGCTGCCTAAAACCTGTGAAGGAAGGAAACAGACAAAAACACAACAGACATACACAGAAACAAAAAAGTACGGTCATACTATAATCATCTGTGACAACCTTGGGGCCGTGATAAACCATATTGCGGATAATTTGGAAGTGGTAATGGGTGTCATGAGTGCTCGTATGGCGTTTACTACCAAGATATATGCATTAAGGTGATTATATCTGCAGTAATTGTAGTTTAGATGAAGAAATTGGAAAGAAACTGTTGCTTAAGGGAATAGATTCATTCCGAGCAGCATGAATACTGCAAGGGGGCAGGGCCTGTAGTCACACGATGAGAAAATAGAAAATAGAAAGTAAGGGCGTTTTGAGAAAAAGCTATGGCGTTTTGAGGAAAAGATATGCGTCCCATTGTTGTGAGGGTTGTGTTGCTGGGTCAAACCCTTCGGACGAAAATCGGTTCCGTGGGCCCGAAGGATCAACTTACTTCTTCAAGGTCGCCTGCCCTCGCCTCCTACCTGTTCTGGCCTTCGGATCAGGATTTCGTGGATGGAGGACTGTGCCGGGATGCCGGTATTTGAAGGGTATTCCCCGCAGATGTATGTTGATTAGCAGCGGGCATGTCATGGTGCATCGCGTGATGGCGTCACTAGGTGGCGTGGCCTGGGCCTCTTTCTGGGGACAGGGAAAATAGACTATGAATCTCGTTCCGGTAGAGCGTTGAACGGCCCCATTCTGATAGTACGAGGCTCTGTTTGGAATTGGAAATGTTGTGTGCAAAAAATTAAATTGTGGACAGTTAGATAAACAATATTGTATGTTGTGTGGACAAAACAAGAGCTTGTGTGTTTCACATTTGAACTGGGAAAAGACGAGCTGCTGTTTCAAGAGATGATAATTATTTAGAACTATATACCGCATAAAGGGGAAAAGGTACCCAGTGCGGAGTTTAAACCATGATTACTGGTGTGATGGCATTTATTGTAAAAGGGGTAATTAGAGGCTCAGGCTTATAGCCAGGTGGGATAATGCCCAAGGATGCAACAGGGTCAACTAGTATGTAGCTGATGTTATGCATACAGTATGCAGTTAATGGAAACCCACATTTAGCCTCTAGTGTGATGTTGCAATATAGTACAGTGGTTATGTAGAGGATGTTCCATCCATGAGATCATGTGGCCAGATGTGTAGTTAGTGGTGACTGAGCGAATTCCAAGGAATGTTGTCGTTTAAACCTGTTTTATGGGTTGATAATCGGTATAGCCAACGTTGTTCTTTTTGTGATAGGAGATTCTCATCCATTCGGGTGCTGATTTCGATTTGTTTGATTACTACCCATCTTATGCCATTTGGAGTGCAGCCCTTGGTGATGTAATGTTACGTCATTCTGTTCATGTTTCTTTTGCAGACACTGTCCTACATGCACTCCACCCCCAGAGCCCATCGAAGTTGGGTATTAACGTGGGTGGGTATATGTTACAGGGGATACCCTGTGCGGTACAAGAAACGGATACATGTGAATGGAAGGCCTGTGCTGGCATTGCTTGATATGGGTTGTCACCATACTGTTATCTCTAGAGAGCTTGTGCCTGATTCCCAGATAGTAGCAGGCGAGTACCTCCAGGTCACATGCGTCCATGGAGAGAAGGAACTATGGGCCCGATGTAGGTAAATCCCATTTACCGATTTTGAAATACCGAATCTTACCGATTCGGTATTTTAAAATCGGTAAATGGGATGTAGGTCCCAACATCTGGATTCGTTACCGAATCCTTAACAATTCTTTAATTACCGATTCGGTAAATACCGAATCGGTAATGCCCATTCTTTCCTATGGGCTTTGAAGCCCATAGGAATGATTAGGCATTACCGATTCGGTATTTACCGAATCGGTAATTAAAGAATTCACAAGGGTGCAGGGGGTGTCACTTTGACACCCTCTAGCACCCCCAAAACGGCCATGTGTGCAATGTGGCACACAGACATGCCCTAAGGGCACGTCTGTCTGTCACATGGCACATGTGTACATGCACAGATGTGCATGTACACAGGAATCGGTTTTTTACCATGGATTTGTATTCCATGGTAAAATACCGATTCTGTAAGCCATGTGCTGATGGAACATAGGCTACCTACATTGCATTTTCGGTAATTTTACCGAATCGTTATCATTACTGAATCGGTAAATATTACCGACTCGGTAAATTTACCGATTCGGTAATGATAACGAATCGGTAAAATTACCGAAAATGTGCCCCTACATCTCCATAGCCCTTTACCGATCGGAAACGGCCGAAAATCGGTATTTTCGGCCGATTCCGATCGGTAAAGGGCTACCTACATCGGGCCCCAAATCCCTTAGTAGAAGTCTTGTTGGAGGTTGATAGGGATTTCCAGTTGAGGAAGGTTAGAGTTATCCCTTCTCTACCTGAGACGGTTCTCCTAGGAACCAACCTCTCTAGGTACCATGAATACTTACAGCCCCTTAGTACCCCATCACCTCTGATAGAATGGTTAGAAAGCGCCCCTTCTCTGGTAACAAGAAACAAAAACCTGTTGAAATAAAAAAAACATGCCTTCTCAGATACATCTCAGATACCAACCCGAGACTTCCGTACAGCCCAGAGGGATGATACAACCCTACAACATGCCTGGAACCAAGCCCAAGAAGAGCAACCCAAAAAGGTAGGCCCTTACTTTTGTGTCAATCTGGGTCTTCTATATAGAGGTTCTAAAGAAAAACCGGGTTAGGGAACAATTACTGGTCCCCAAAGCCTTCCGTGAACAAGCGCTCTGTCTGGCACACAGTCAAACCGGGGTTGGTCATTATGGGAAAGAACACACCCTTAAGTATTTGCTCGATAAATTCTATAGGCCAGGGGTGTATCAAGAGGTATCTAGGTTCTGTGCCTCTCGTGTCAGGTGTCAACTGGTTAATCCACCCACTCTACCGCGCGCTCCGCTTTATTCCCCCTCAATCATTGACGTTCCCTTTCGAAGAGTAGGGATGGACCTTGTTGGACCCCTTCTACCTTCTGCTAGGGGACACCAATATATATTAGTCTTGGTGGACTACGCCACCCGATACCCGGAAGCGTTTCCTCTGACCTCTGCCACCACGACAGCGGTAGCCCAGGCTATGATCACCTTCTCCTCCCGCGTAGACTTCCCCCATGAACGCCTACCCGATCAAGACACTCCCTTAATGTCCCGCCTGATGAAACAAGTGTGCGACTTGGGTAGACAAGGAACAAGGAAAACAAAAAGAAAGAAAAACAAACTTTAGGCTACTACCTTTTTACATGCACAATGAGGAGGGGTAAGTGCACCTTCACCAGTGTCCCTAAGTGTGTAGTGCCTACGTGGGGGAGTTATTTCTGTGCAGTCGGTGGTGTGGCCCTTACTTCTGCCCACCAGCTCCTTAAAGAAAAGGCTCACGCAGCTGGCACTTGCCTGAGTCCACGGCCGGGGCCGTGGTGTGGTGAGATCCCACCTCCTCAATCCCTCTAGTAGTGCAATGTAATGTAATATGAATTTTTAAAGCGTTCTATCACCCCACAGGTATCCTGGCGCTGACTGATAGCAGTTCCTCTAAATGCATATATTTACCCACCGGATGTACAGCCTGCACTACCTCCTAGCGAAGAGATAAGTTTTAAGTTTTATCCTAAACTGAAGGTATTCTCGTATTTGTCTGATATCAGGCGGAAGATTGTTCCACAGATGAGCAGCCGCCCAGCTGATGGCTCTCTCCCAGACCAGGTGGGCAGTAGAAGAATGAAGATTTCGTGATGGAGCATGCCAGGCAAACTTTTTCTGCAATGGCAGGGGTCCAAGTCTATAAAGGGCCTTAAAAACAGTACATGGTGATTTAAACTGGATTCTCTGAGCTAAAGGGAGCCAGTGAAGATCACTAAGAGCCGCAGGTGCAGAATCGCCTCTGGTCCTCTTTAAAGCCAACTTAGCAGCAATTGTCTGTATTCTTTGTAATTTTAGAATAAGGAAGTTGGCTGAACTGAGGAGCAGGGCATTACAGTAGTCCAGCCGGCTTAAAATAACGCTTCTAACTACTATAGCCCTAGCAGCCAAAGGGAGCATGGGGAGAATTTTCCGCAGAGCCTTCATGAGTGAGAAACAAGTCCCAACTGTCTTATTCACATGTTTCTCCAGGCTCAGCTTGTCGTCAAAAACTACCCCCAAGTTGTGCACTGCTACCGCTGGTATAGGAGGCATATCTGCCTGAATGGGCCAGAAATTGTCTGGAAGTGGACAAGGGATTTTCTTCACAGCGCAGTGTAAAATCTCTGTTTTCCCACCATTAAAATGCAGAGTTGTCCGATGACCATCTAGCAGTCTTCTGCATACATTCATGGAAGCTACTGAGTGATGTGGACTCTCTGCCTTCTAGATACAGGATGAGCTGCGTTTCGTCAGCGTAATTCACCAGCTTGATGTTGTATGATTTAATAATGGTAATCAATGGTCTCAAATAGATATTAGAAAGGATCGGGCTGATAGACGAGCCTTGAGGAACCCTATGCTGGACCGTTCTGATTTCAGAACGAAACGGGGGGAGGGCCACAGCTTGTGGCCTGTTTTCCAGGTAAGACTGAAACCAATTAGAGGCCAGACCCTCCAGCCCAATGTCAGCAAGCAGTCTCAGTAATATTCGATGGCTGACCGTGTTGAATGCGGCTGACATAGCTAAGAGGATCAGGACGGTCGAATGGCCATTGTCTGCCCGCATTCTAAGTTCATCTAAGGCGACTACTACAGCTGTCTCTATCCCATGGCCAGGTCAAAAAACAAATTGCACGTCTTCCAGTCCTCGGTTGGTTTCCAGAAATTGGGAAAGGCTTTTACTGAACAGGCGTTCAAGAATTGTTACCGGGTATGAGAGGAGGGAAATAGGTCGATAATTATTAGGGCACTGAGGTTCAAGGGTGGATTTTTTCAATAAAGGTGTCACCATCGCCTGTTTCCAGCAAGAAGGAACTATTCCCCTGTTCAAAGATTGACTACAGATCTGATGGAGCTGTGGTAATAGCAGTGCCAGTCTCACTCGATGTGCTCAAAGAGCGTTTTCCCTTTGCATGATGTTCTTCCGCCTCACCTCCTCGGTCCGGAAGTCCAGGGTCGCTTTCTCCACTGGAATGCCTTCCCTCCTCCTCGATAGAATTGTCCTCCATCTCTCTTTGCACCTTTTTCTCCCGTTTCTCCGCTCACCTTTCCGTCCTCACTTCCTGGATTTCTTCTCTCCCTGGTGGGCGGGACTTCCTCGCGTTACCCACGAACGCCTATACCGCCGCCACTGTTTCCTGTCTGGGACGACTCTGCAGCCCTGTTGGAAATGTCGCCGCACTCCCTACTGAGCGAGGGTCGTTTGGGTGCTCCGTCACACGCCCTTACTTTCTATTTTCTAGTTTCTCAGCGTGTGACTACAGGCCCTGCCCCCTGCAGGATTCATATTGCTCGGAATGAATCTTTTCCTCTAAGCAACAGTTTCATTCCGATTTCTTTATCTAAACCACAATTACTGCCGATATAATCAACTTAACGCATATATCTCAGGAGTAAACGCCATACAAGCACTAGTGACACCTATTACCACTTCTGCATTATCCGCAATAAGGTTTATCATAGTGCCAAGGTTGTCACAGATGATTATAGCATGACCGTACTTTTTTGTTTATGTGTATGTCAGTTTTGTTTTTGTCTGTTTCCTTCTTTCACAGGTTTTAAGCAGCACTAGGAGGCAACAATTATCCTCCTCCACCACATCTTAGCGCATGCAACAAACAGACAAGTCTAACATACTTTGTCTTCACGTAAATACTTTTTCACATAGGTACAGACAAAAGCCAGCATATGTAGTAACCCAGCTGAAACATGTAGACCTGACCTTTTAATATAGGATATTAGAGACATTACCTCAACACATATCCGACAAAAGCACCCCTTATTAATTTTGCCAGAGGGCCCATTATTAAAATAACTCTTTATTCAAAGGGACCCAATGGACAGCTTTTAACGTCACTATCACAGCACCACTTTAGCACTTACACTACACCTGCTCCGCTGTAATTCATGCGTCGAAGCATACCCGAGGTGCACTCAGCACCTTAGGTGGGACCAAATGATGGAGCATGCCACCAACTAGGTTGGTGGGGGAGGGTTTTCATATAAAACCGAAGGGTTTTCCACACATAAACATTCTAGTTCCTAAATATTGTGAGCTAGTTCTTCTTGATATCTCTAGCATTACGTCAGGGGAAGTGAACTAGCTCCCACATTAACTCCTCCCTCTCTTATTGATTACCATAGTAGACAGCACACAGCTGTGAGAGCACCAACCAAATTTTACCTCAGACCAGCTCCTCTCCACACTTAACATGGAGGAACACACTGATCTAACATTCACTGAAGAGGATATTAATGAAATTCTCGCAGGCCCACCGTTACTCGCTGACTTAATTATCTCACAGACCATCTCACAAACCACAGACTGGGAAAAACTTACAGAGCAAAAAAGAAACAGGATACGCACAATACTACACAGCGTAATACTGACTGAGTATTTACGCAGTAACACAGCCCCTAAAGGCTTACTAGTGACCAACGCTCCCAGGATCTTCCTGGATGATCCATCCTTCAGGAAGGACTGGGCCCAAATAGCGTGCCACTGGACTAGAGACTGGATGGGTCTGATCATCAAAAAGGCCAAAAGACTGGCAGATGCAATGCTCATTGAAATCCAGTTCACTGAAAACCATTTCAAAACCACCATGACCTCCTTCAAAAAGAAATTAGATGAAACCAACAAGGAGATACTTGAATACGAGGAATACCTAACTCACTCCAAGTTTACAAAATTCCAAAAGGAACTGAAAAGATTCACTTACACCATGGTCTACCCACATGTTGCCCCCAACTAACAGGACACATTGTCAGACATCTATGGAGAGGACACATCAATATCAAGTGGATCCAGCACAGGAAGTAACCACAAATCCAGAGGCAGAGGAAAACCTTGTAGATGGCAACAATCATGGGAATCCTATTCTCAGCAAGACCAAAACTTCTTCCCAGCCACGTTCAACCACCTACCCCAAAACCCCTTCTTTGGATGACACCCTCAATTTCATTCAGGACCCCAAAACTTCTTCGCACTAAACCAGAGGCAGCCTTTGTTAGGGAGAGGCAGGAGAGGAAGAGGAAGAAGGAGAGATCGACAATGGGTACACTGGTTAGAAGAAGAGGGACCAGTAGGAGCACACACCCGGAGCAAATTGATGGAATGCCAACGAGGCTTGAGCGGACAGTAATCATAGGGACCCCACATCAGAAACAGAATTTAGTATTCAATCTGTCCACCACCATACTCACAAAGACGGAGGAACAAGTTCTTACGAAAGGACTGACCTTTGTCCCAACTGCCCCCTTGACAAATTCCAACTCCATTGTGAGTTGGTGGAGTTTTTCAGCCAACTCAAATTGAAAGCCTTTTTCGAGAACCAAACACCCAGAGAGGCCATTCCGAACACAAATGAGACTTGGCTGAAGTTGAAGTCAACCTTCTGCCCACCACCTTCCACCCTACCGGTGGAACTGATTACATTTGAACAATCTGTCTACAATGAGGTGGCAAAGACCACAGAGAAGAACACCTTCCAGGAGCTGCCAAAAAGTAATGGGAAGCCCTATGCAACGTCCAGAACAACCCCTACATCGGCACCGCTGACAAGGGGGGAGGTATTGTTATACAAGACAAAGATGACTACACAAATGAATGCAGATGCCTCCTCAATGACGACCGGAAATATCAACATCTCTGACAGGATCCTACTGAAGCTCTGAAGGACACCATCCACGTAATGGTGGAAGCAGCGGAAGCAAGAAACCACATCTCTAAACAAGAAGCAGATTACCTCGTAAGGACAGCTCCGTCATCAACGTAGCCCACAACTGTGACTCTCGAGTGCGAGAACTCTGCACCTTGGGTGGGACCCGATGATGAAGCATGCCACCAACTAGGTTTTGTAGGTGACTGTTTTCATATAAAACCGAAGGGTTTTTGACACATAAACATTCTAGTTCCTAAATATTGTGATCTAGTTCTTCTTGATATCTCTAACCTTATTTTGAAATCCACTAGTCCAATAAACATCTTACTGTTCCTTTTGTACAATGGGAGAAAGATGCTAGCTAGACACTGAATTCCAGGTAAAATGCAGTTGCAATAAAACTAAAATCTATATCTGTGTCAAGCTCTCTTTTGTACTATCTTGCAGGTGAACACTGGGCAGCTTAAGCTTAGGTCCATGGACCAATTTCTGAAAGTTTAACATATAATTCAATGTTGTTTTGCATAATGTGGGCATGGTAAACCGAACAAGATAATAAACTTAAATTGGATCCAAACGGGGGACCAAAATATGCTTTTCTAGATGCCCAAAAATACTTAGGGTGAACTTCTCCACATCACAATGCAGGGAGCCTCAATCTATAACACCATGTTACTCCTGTTAAGAAATAAAGACACATTCTGCTTCAGAAATCTGAGCCCAGGTGTCTCTGCTGTGTCAGACATAACAAGGGCAACTTAGGTTCTCAGCTTAAGCCTCGCTGGGCTTCTGCTTTGAAGAGATAAAGAACAACATCAAAGGAGCCAGTATATAAAAACCTTGATTTTTTTTTACATTGTTTAATGCTGCATAGCTCGTTGTTATGCATGAACTGACAGAAGCTGTTCAAAATCCCTGGAGAAATGGGTCCATCAGCTTGTCAACTAAGCGTACACCATGTTGGAAATGAACATAACACCTTTAAAGTCTAAACAGAACAAATTTTCACGTTATGATTTAGTCTACATTCCGTTTTATTGGAGTCATTCAAGGTCTGGTCAGCCAAATGGGAGAGATGGAGAGTTGGGCTTTGATATGCAGATGCTCAGGTCCCAGTGCTAATAACCCACACGTACATTTAAAAGACTTTACTTCGCCCACCTTTGCCACTTGCAGCTGTGAGAGTCTTTTCTACAAAACGAATAAAGAAACTACCAATAACAAATGTACTACTGACAAAGTAAATAAAAAAATTGAATTTGCATGCACAGAACACGACTCCTTCCCAGGAGAGGAGCCTGGGCTGAAACGGTTCCTGCAGGTGCAGGTGCTATCTGACTTGTTCTCAGAAGGGACATAAATTGTTTGTAAACTAATCCCTGCTGTCACGGTGGGCTGTAGTATGCACACTGTTGAAATTTGGAGCGCATACCTGGAAGGAATATTTCTAAGGTGGTAAGGGCAAGTGCTGATGAGGAAACAGTAATTATTGCTAATGCATTATATTGCCATGGAACTGGTTGTAACTCTAGTGCAGGAAACAGAAAACCCCTTTGCAAAATAAAACTTTCTGGGCACTGAGTTGGATTCAGTAACGGGGGAAGCAGGAATATCAGGGACTAGTCACATACTGTATTTTGGGGTACGTTTGCTCTCTACTAATCTACATTTGTAGGTCTATGCCTCCACTTCTCGTATCTTTTATCTGTGGAGATCTCTGCAGAAATCCACACAAATGCGAATATATGTTTTAGTAGTAAATATGGGAGGAGGAACAGGGGAGTGGCTAGAAAATGGGAAATACTTACAATTAGATTGGAGGGCTTAAGGGAAATGTAATAACATGTAAATAACATTTTTAATTGAAATATTAAAGTAACTTTTTTTACAAAATATTTAAATTAATTTAAGTAAATTCCACCTATGATTTTTAATAATGTGTATTAAAATACATAGTTTCCATTTAAATTACTTCACTCAAATCCTAAGAAATATTATGGACTATTTCTATATCAGTGGTCTTCCCTTTTTTACGCCAGTGTTCCGGAGTAGATTACTCCACCCCATTGGTGGAGGGACTGCCTGTTGAATAACTTTTGGTTATATGTAAAGCATTGGCAGGCAAGGCCAGGCTAGCCATACTGGGCATCAGGCATTTCTCCAAGAGGCAGGAAAGATGGGGACCAATTTTGTTCCTGTGGGAGACGATTTATCGCTGATCTGGGGGAGACTGTGTTTTGCACATTGCTATGGGTTTAAAAGCACGCACTACTCAGTGCCTTATATATCCAGTGGTTATCAGGCAACAATAAAAATGTCAAAATAACTCTGGTGATTAATGTTCCTATTGGACAGGGATCTGAGTTTAGTCTAGTAGCAGTTTTGACTCATCTAAAGAAGTGCAGAGGGTCGCCATGCTGGCGGCCTAGAATGTGTACCATGCAGATCACAGAACTGTATATTACGTGGATAGCACAGTGGGTTACTGCTTTTGTCATAGCGATCGTTTTGTGACTTCCAATACATAAGTTACAATAGTAATATATCAGAGTGAGCTATGAACTGCCACGAAAGAGCTGCATGCAAACTGCATGATACATGCTAGAAAGTTATGTGTTTTTCCAGTATTTCATTAACCTAAAGTTGCTAATAAGGGTTTGTTTGGATAGAAATAAATTATTATTGGTAGAGCCAACCCTAACCACGGTGTTAAGTTTGGAATCCTGAGTTTGTGCTTCTCCAGAACAAGCACTCTTGTGCACTCAGAACCCCTACAATGGTATGAGAGGTGTTATAAAACAAATGAAATACATGTGAGAGAGGGGCTATGAAGAGATGAGGGCAGTGGTAAAGAGTGATAGTGGGGGAATCTGTAGAGGAAGAGGTCATTGGTGGGGCACCCAGAAATATTGTTGCACCCGGTGCCACCTGCGCTAAAGCCCTGCTATTCCGCTTATTGGTGTGAAGGATGGTAGAATCCCTCAAAATGGTCTTTCATTGTGTTCTCAGCCTCTTGGCTGTGCTTAACAGTGAATATGTGTACTTAGGTCATGTTTAAATTCATGTTTCATGCATGACATCTTATTTTTTGTGTTCTCTGTAAGAATGTCTGTGGGTATACCTGGGTATCCTGTTGTACTCTAAGGTCATAATTTACTACGCTTTAAAAGCTAATACAATTGAATATATAGTGAAAGTTGTGTAGTAGAATACACCATTTTTGCCATTTGTCCATGACTTTTCTTGAGGGAGGTGGGGCCCTGGCCACCAAACTCCATTTGCCAGAGCAGCTTTAGGTTCCCAGCATGGCCCTGTTGGCATGAACCGCAATCACAGTGGTTCTTGCGAGTATATATTAATGTTTGGTGCAGTGTTGCGTCAGAATGATGCAACCCTGCACCTAAAAGGTTTATTTTTATATTTTATGGCTGAGAGACATATATTCACATTTTAGAGTTCTTTACCAGCAATGTTTGCCTGGCAATAATGGACAGTAAAAAATAGATACATGTCAGCCCATGTAAATTGAGCGAGCGGGCATGTAGCTATTTCTCCGACGGCCCTTACTCCCTTGGTTCCTAGCAGAGGTTTGGCTATGGCGGCGATGGAGTTCTCAACCCCAGAGTAAAACCGAGGGTCCACAGGCATCTAAATGAGCTGGGCAGAACTCAATGTTGTTGGTGCATGTAACCCGTTGCAACGGAGTATACACAGCACCAACCTATGGATCAGCCACATAATTTTAATTTAATATTTTTGAAAGAGCTAAATATTTTATTCTAAATTAAGCTAATATTGCCATAGCATTTTTTTTAAATACGGTCTACATTTAAAATAACTTTTTAAATTAAATTCACATTCAAATTTAAATTAAAACATTTGTATTCTTTTTTTTAAAAAGTTCAATAAACCTTTAAACCTTTCTCTATACTTTACCATAAGGACATCTGCTGTAGTGCGAAAAGTTTTAAGTAGTAACTTTACTCTTGTAAATTAGGTACTATCTCCTGAATTCAGAGGCTGGGGATATGTATGTCTACACTTTAGAGTGGGTGTATGGGGATTAGGTTTTGTTTAAGGTTCAGGGGTGTGTAAGGGCATAGAGTGGAAAGGGTATTTTTAGGGCCTAAGGGTGAGTAAGGGCAGTGCATAATTTGTGAAAAAAAACATATTTGTCAGGGCCCTTGAGTGGGTAAACAAATAAGGTGGTAAGGGTACTTTTAAGGTTAAAGGGTAAGGGTATAGGTGGTATGGGTATTTTTATAGTTTAGTGGTGGGTAAAAGTATAGGTTTTTTTTCAGAGTTTATATAGCGCAAACTTGACCCGAAGGTATCAGATATTAGAGCACTTTGCAGGAGTACCAGTTGTGTTACACATTCATTTTTGCCTAGAATCACAGAATGTTGAGCGTTGTTGCTGAGACTCGAACCCGGTTCTCTTCTCTAAATTTGAAGTCACCGCCCTAGCCGTTAGGATAGTTTAGGGGTGGGTAAGGGTATAGGACGGAGAGGGTAATTTTTGATTTTAGGGGTGGGTATGGGTGTAGGTTGGGAAGGGTATTTTTATGGGTTAGGGGTGGGTGTAGGGTGGTATTGGAATTTTTAGGGTTTACGGGTGGGTAATGGAATACTTTTTTACGGGTGCTTTCAGGGTTATGGTGTAGTAAAGGTGTGGTACTATGAGGAGACTGGGCCGGATGTAAAGGCGAGGAGGCTTAAATGGTTTCGCAATTGTGTCTTTTATTTAGATTCAATGGCTTCTTTAATATGCGTGAATATCAAATAAAAATCTCTTCCATGTATGATTTCCGTCTTCTAATCTTCTGCTTCTAGGCCTTAGTGTGTGTGGCTGGGTTCCCCGGATTCTCGCTGGGTAAAGTAAAGAGTGGTAAGTAAGGGTTCAAGAAATAAAACTTAGAATTTTCCGTCACCAACACCAGTGGTGGTTATGTGAGAACATTAGGAGTATCCCTGTGAAGACAACCTAATGGTTATAGTGGGGCTGGTTTGACATTCGTTCTCAAAAAGGAAAAAATCATAAGTGCCCCTCCCTTTTATTTCCTTATTTCCTCCGTTCAGTGCAAAATAAAAGAGAAAAAGACTGTGTTTTGGGATTATGCAGGAAATATAAATAAGGCGGTTTTGTCTGTAACCTCACTTTTCATGTACTTGTCTTAATCACTTCTGATAAGGCACGCAATAAGGATTCCCATTCCCTTGTGAATTATTCTGCCCAAAGAATGCTGAGACTGGTAGTCCTTATCAGGTATGCATATTTACTTCTATATGCCTAATTCATTTTAGTATACAGCCTTGATAACAGAAACATAGGCTTGTTTCTTTATAACCTCCACCAACACCACTCGTGTCCCATATGTCCCTCCACACCCTACTCTCACTGTCCGGTAAGTCTCGAGTCTGGCCCCAGGTACTCACACGCTCTGCCGCAACTCTCTAGAGCTGCAGTGGCTAATCAGCGTCCTCCAGGGCAATCCACTACTCCTGTGGGCCTGACTCAATGTCCTCATCCTATTCATACGGTCTTTCGAGGTTCTCTGAGTTAGCGGATTCCAGAGCGGTCTCCCTTCTGGTTGGGTACTTATTCTTTTAAGCTAGATGATTCCAAGCAATCCTTCATTTTTCCTTAATACCATTCTTTTCTCCTGGGGCTTCGCATCCTCATTCCTTCTCCCCTCTTCCGGGGTTCACGCTTCCGATTTCTTCCCACAGCCATCTTCCCATTGGTCAGCTCTGCGAGCCTGTTTAAAGAGACAGTCTATTTTTACTGTGTTGTGTGCCTGCTTAACCTTTCTGTCTTTATTAGGTCTCGCCTGGGGAAAGCAGCGCATGCGCTGCCCCCGCCATTGAGAGGACCGTTTGTAATCGATTCAGCCACAGCTGAATGCACGCACGTCTAGATGGACAAACATGGCTGCTCCCGCCGCCCGCAAAGCTAAACATGCACGCATAGGGACAAAAAAATGCACGCGCATGTGGACAGTCCGACGCCATCTTTGACACCCATGTGCATTTTTTTGTCCATAATCCTGCTTTTGCTTTTCCTCCCTTCCCCTGTCGGCCCTCTGCACCACTGCCACAAGTCCTGCGAGGGAGGTATAGGGCTGCACGCACTGTGTGCACATGCGGCATGCCGTGGTACACTAACCTCCTGCACGAGGGACAGCAACATGTATCCCCCAGTCACTCCTTGTACACTTTAAGTATTGCGCACTTGGTGTGAATATGTGCATAATAAAATTCTAATGAGAGGTGCCTGCAACTGGATCTGTGAAGTATGTGAGGGCTTGCACACTGTGTGTGTATGAGCGCATCTGTGTGTATACCTGGTACGTCATGCCGGATTCCAGACTCATTGCACACTAAACACTACTCACCCCCATCAATACAACAGCTGTATAGGACGGGCAGCTAAAACCATGCACGTACGCACACGGAGTGTGTAATACTTCCCACAAACTGTCATCCTGACTTTTGTATACCGCCCTGCACTTGTGCATACAGAGCGGTAGCCTGCACACGAACACTACCCTCTACACAGGTCAAACATGGAAAGATTGACAGTGCACATTGCCACCCGAGGCTTTCCACCATGTGTGCACACGTCCACCATGTGTGTACAAGTCCAATAAGTGTCCCCTACGGTTTACTCCAGCTGTTCCCAATTCTCAGACTTAACAGTGTTGCCCATTACTCGGTACTACTTGAGCTAGTACAAGGTACATGACCATAGTGCCCAGTAACTCCCCCTACCCACCCAGCTGCCCTTCCCCGCACTAAACTCACTACCCACTGACAAAGGCCTCTGCAACACAACATATCCCCACACAGTCACACCACCAATACATATACTGAGACCCCTGCTTCCATCGACTTTACCTAAGGGCTGGAACACTTTGTGTAAAATCACTTATCTACCAAGCCTGTCCTCCTCTGCATGTTCAACACCGCATAGTCTGCAGCGACCCAAGGGGCAGGCCAGCCACAGTTATTAATGAAGTGAACATAAAAGTCTTAGTTATCACACACCATGGTGATTTGTGTGGCCCGCTCCGTGTCAGCGTCCCTCGGTGCAGTGTGCCAGCCTGCTGTGGGCATCACTCTTGCTCGGCACACTACAGCCTCATGTGCATAGTGAGTCCACATGACCTGCCTATGGTACACTTATTAACGTTGCACAGCAGGCAGCCATCGTAGGACACGGTGCTGCACCATCCTTGTGCATATTCATGCTACACCATGGATTCCCCCCCTCCACGATAGCAAAGAGCATCCTGTTCAGAACACTATATGAGGGGTACATTTGTTAACCGGTGCCATGTCGGTGGTGGACATTAAATGCACGCCACAGCCGGTCCATGTGAGGTCATGTCTCTCACGCACACTGACTGCGAGTCTGGCAAAGCGTTCACATTTCTGTCTAATATATTATGAGGCCCACCTCCTGCTCTTCTCAGGGACTACCTGCATTACCAGGGCTTTCCCTGCAGTCTGTGCTGGGCAAAGGACCTGTGTTATGGGGCTTGCATTCCATGTAACACAAGGTAAGCAAGTACTTCCGGGGCTTCTGTGCCCCACACAGGCCTGGTACTTCTTCGTGTCATACCCTGCATTCCATGGTGCTAATATAAATAAATGCAGTCTGCCCCCCCTCATTCCTTACTGGCAGGGGCATCCCGTGCAGTTCTTGTGGCACAGAGGATTTTAGAACTGCATGTGGTTTCCTTTCGTTGTAGGTAGCACAAGGGATCTACTACCTGCCTCAGGCATTGCATACATTCCAGTTGATGCAAGGGACCTGCTTACTACCCACGGCTCTTATGCATTCCAAGTAACTACTGTCTGAGATTTCCGTGCGTACCATGTAACACAAGGGGCATACCTACAGGTGAAGACACATACAGGGGCCACATATATTGTCTGAGGTCTTCTCCTGCACTAAGTGTACTTACTACAAGGAACCTACGTACGGTGCAAGACTACACTAACATTCCAGTGAGCCTCAACTATATGGGGTTTCACTCAAATGGCCTAAATACGGTCCCGTGCTTCCTTGCATTACACGTAGCAGAAGAAACAACGTTCAAACGGGCCACTCTACCTCACTGAAACTAAAGCCGCTATTCCCAGCCAAAGGTGTCTTTTTGCGTTCCAGGTAACTCAATGGGCCTATATGGTGCCTGGGCTCTTCACCTGCACTTCCACTAATACCTGGAGTTGACTCGTAATACTGCACAACATTCTAGGTAATTGAAGGGACTTCTTACATTTCAGGTTTTGCAACGGGTCATCTACAATCTGATACTTCCATACGTTCCAATTAACACAAGGGGCCATCTACCACCTGCGACTTTCAAACAGCAGATCTTTCTACTTCTGGGCGAACTTTTTTGCAGTCCGTTCCGACGAGTCTCGGTTGGGGCTTGAGTGCGGGAGTGAGTGATAGACTGTAAAATAAAACAAGCACTGAAAATGCAATAGGTCTCACCTTTGATTAAGTTAAAGCCATTTGCTTTGCTAATGGTATTGTATAGCACAGCAAATCGCTTTAACTTAATTAAAGGCGAGACCTATTGCATTTTTAATGCTTGTTTTTTCAGGTTCTGCAGCGTCATGGGAGTCCATTGACAGAACTGCAGGGTGGTGGGCCGGAGGGAGAGGACCCCCAAGTATGTAAATCCTCACATAAGGATATAGGGTGGTAGGAGTATTAGTACAGTTATTGTGTGGGTAGGGTATTGGGGAGTAAAGATGTTTTATGGTTTAGGGATGGGTAGGTGCACAGGTTAGTAAGAGTGGGTATTTTTAGGGAATTAGGGATGGATAGGGCATATGGTGGTAAAGGGAATTTTAAAAAGGGGCTGTTTTAGGGTGTTTCCTCCCAAAACCTTGTATAGTAAAGACGTGTGGTAAAGGCATAGGTTTGATAAAGGGATATGTGTGGTAAAGGATGCGTGAGGAAGGCATGCGTGGTAAATGCATACGTTGTAAAAGTCATAAATCCTTAACATAGCTAAAATTATCCAGCATAAGCAGAATGCACTAATCTGGGACATGTACAGCAGAAACCTGAAAGCGAGGGATGATTTGCAACAATTCATACCGATCACAAAGGGCCTTGCACTTCTGGTTGAGAGGGTAACAACTCAACTGTGTTCAGTGCTTTTCAATTAAGCCGCAATACCACTCAATGTAATGCTTCATAGATATAAATCAATCAATCAATCAGAGCATTTATAAAGCACACTACTCACCCGTGAGGGTCTCAAGGTGCTGGGGGGGGGGTGGTTGGGTACTGCTACTGCTCGAACAGCCTGGTCTTGAGTAGCCGCCTGAAGGTAAGTAGGTCCTGGGTATGCCGCAGGTGGATGGGGAGGGTGTTCCAGGTCTTCACGGTGAGGTGGGAGAATGATCTGCCACCGGTGGTCGCTCTTCGGATGTCGGGGATGGTTGAGAGTGTGAGGTCGGCAGAGAGGAGTTGGCGGTTCGGGTGTAGAAGGTGAGTCGTCTGTGGAGGTATGCCGGTCCGGTGTTGTGGAGTGCCTTGTGTGTGTGGGTGAGGAGCTTGAAGGTAATCCTCTTGTTGATGGGGAGCCAGTGCAGGTTTCTTAGGTGGGGTGTGATGTGGCTGTGGCGAGGGATGTCGAGGATCAGGCGTGCAGAGGCGTTCTGTATGTGTTGTAGTCGTTTGAGGAGTATAGATGAGGTTCCTGCGTAGAGGGCGTTTCCGTAGACCAGTCTGCTGCTGACGAGGGCTTGGGTAACCACCTTCTTGTTTCTATGGGTATCCATCTGTAGATCTTGCGGAGCATGTGGAGGGTGTTGAAACAGAAGGATGAGATGGCATTGACTTGCTTGGTCATAGACAGTGTGGAGTCAAGGATGAACCCCAGGTTGCGTGCGTAGTCGGTGGGTGACGGTGCTGCTCCCAGAGAGGTCGGCCACAAGGAGTCGTCTTAGGCTGAGGGGGTGGAGCCAAGGATGAGGACCTCCGTCTTGTCAGAGTTCAGCTACAGTCCACTGTTCTTCATCCATTCGGCGACGGCCTTCATTCCATCGTGGAGATTGGTTTTGACGGTGACTGGGTCCTTGGTGAGGGAGAGGATCAGCTGGGTGTCGTCAGTGTAGGAGATTGAGGTTGTGCAGTCGGGCTACGTGGGCGAGAGTTGCCATGTAGACGTTGAACAGAGAAGGGCTGAGGGAGGATCCTTGGGGTATGCTGCAGATGATCTCGGAGTCTTTGGATCGGAGTGGCGGGAGGCGGACACTCTGGCTTCTGTCAGAGATGAAGGAGGTGGTCCATTCTAGAGCCTTGTTTTGGATCCCTGCGTTGTGGAGGCGGGTGCATATGGGTGCGGTGGCAAACTGTGTCGAAGGCGGCTGAGAGGTCCAGGAGGATGACGGGCCACGATTTTACTGTTGTCCAGTAGTGCCCTGATGTCGTCGCTGGCGGCGATGAGGGCGGTTTCGGTACTGTGGTTGCTGCGGAACTCGGATTAGGATGGGTCCAAGATGTTGTTTTCCTCGAGGTGGTGGGTCAGTTGTCCATTGACGATCTTCTTGATGACCTTCGCCAAGGACGGGAGCAGGGAGATGGGCCGGAAGTTCTTGAGGTCTCTCGGATCTGCCTTGGGTTTCTTGAGTAGGGCGTTGATCTCGCCGTGCTTCCAGCTCTCTGGGAAGGTTGCGGTCTCAAAGGAGGTGTTGATGACCTTGCCGAGATGGGGTGAGATGGTGGAGCTGGCTTTGTTTAAGATGTGGTGCGGGCAAGGGTCTGACGGGGAGCCGGCGAGGATGGTGCTCATGATTTTGATGGTATCGTCGTCGTTCATGTTGGTCCAGGTGAGCAGGGGGTCTATGTGGATGTTGACTGGAGGGTCTGAGGTGTTGGTGTTTGTCAGGGCGGTCTCGTTGTTGAAGCTGTCATGGATCACTGCGATCTTGCGGTGGAAGAAGGTGGCTAGGGAGTTGCATAGGTCTTGCGATTGTGGGATGTCGTTGGAGTTGCAGCTGGGGTTGGAGAGTTATCCAGGGCCTGACTACGAGTTTGGCAGTGCGGTGCTGGGCACGTCCTGTTGCCGCACTGCCATACCCATGGTCGAACCACCCGCCGGATTAGGAATTTCCTCCTGTCTTGCAGGATTTTTTTTGGCATTCTCACGGTAATGCCTCTAAAAATGGGTACCCCAATGGGAATGCCAAACAGCTCCTGCATGGCATGGATGAAAAATTCTATGCTGTGCAGAAACTGGGGTGCATGCATACAGGGGGTACGTGTTGTGCAACCCCTGCATGCACACCAGGATGCAGAGCTTGTGTTTCCTCTCTGCCAGGGTTTTCATGGAGGAGGAACCGCCATGAAAACCATGGCAAAGAGGAAACTCCTAATATGCTTGGCTGGACCGCGACGGTCCCGCCAGGCATATTGATGCCTCTTGACTGCTGCAAGACCACTAGGGAACGGTGGTTCTCTGGTGGCTGCGGCAAGATAAAGAGAGTCCGACAACCCTAATCATAATAGGGCTGTCAGGAGGCTGCTGTGTCCCCACGAGTCTGGTGGTCCATGGACTGACAGACTCATAATAGAGCCCTTAATGTTCTCAGGACTCAAGTTCACTATTGGGTATTTGTTAGGTCCAGCCAATTAAAAGCTACTCTTGGGAGGGGTGTCCAATTTACACAAGTTTACTTAGGTCAGTGGTGCTCTGAGGCATAGACTCCTTCCACGAGCACTGGGAAAGACAAGTTAGGTGCCCAACTTTTCAAGGATCCACTGTTGCCTCAGAGCCACCCACAGCTCACAGATAATATTTGGAGCTGCTGAAAGGATTTCACGGGGCAGTAGCATAAACAAGAATATTGGCATTTTCCAGTTCCCTCCTCTCGCCAATATACTGGATCCTTGTTTGCTAGTATCTCCATATGGGTAATGACATTCAAAATATTTTAGGTCTGTGGAGGTCAGGGGCTCCGGTAGGTTGGGTGAACTTAATAGCCCAATATCTCTGGATCTAACAATAGTGGTCAAAAAGATATTTTGCAAGGTGTTTTGGGGAGAAGGTTCAAGGCACTAAGGACAAACCCTCAAGGCAACCTAAAGATGTCAATACATATCAAAGTTGAGAGATGATAGAGCTCCTAGATGTCTCTTGATATGCCTGGAGGTGATGGAGCACACTGCCATTATGATCCTTGACTGTTCGGATTGCAACGTACTATAGTTGTGACCCCCCCAGACGGTTCCACTACATTCTGAATACTTAGCAACCTTGCCTCCTACTTTGTATTTGACTGTCGGTACCTGGGAATTTTACATAGATTTCTCGGGTCAGAGATACTTAATTTTGCCGTATACATAGGACTACGCCACGATTCTTCACCCAACAGAAGCTATTACAATTGGTTTTTGGCCAGCTGACAGAACTCTTTGGGGCTGGTATCATCTGTAACATTTTGATATTCTGACTGTGCGACTTTAGGAACATGTGGGATAACATTTACATCTATTACTACTTGTACCTAGAAATCTTGTTGGGAACCCACGGCGACTTCTGAATTTGATTCGCCGCATTTGGATAGATTTGTGATCCATCCTTCTTCCAGTTGACATTTGGATATTCACCATCAGTATTTATGCCTTGAGAAAGTCTTAGTGCAAGACGAAACACGTGTTGGCAAACTGTGTGCTTATACGAAAAAATATTTTTGAATACTAATAAAGAATTGAAGAAATCACAAGAAGATTGACATTGAATTGACTCTGAACTGCCTGGATCTTCACTCTTGGAACTGATGTTTGTTTTACTTGGTTTCATTGTCCAATAGAGGGTATATTAATCATTGATTAAGCTAGTATTTAGTTAAGACTAAAAAAGAAACTTACAAGGTGTGCTTTGAATAGCCTCAATTCTGCATGCTCACATATCAGAAGGAACAGCAATAGGTAGGGCTGGAGCATGAGTCTGTGACTGAGAACAGTACTACTCTTCAGTAAAATAAGCCATGGTTATTTTATCAATAAGGGAAGAGCAATCCCACCAGGCAGGGGAACTGGTTATTTACATATTCATTCTGGGTCAACAATGAAACTCTGTATCTGTTCCTCGACCCTGGCTATTGCATGCCTTAGCATTCACAATCCACACAGCAGAACAAGAGCACAGCCTGTGAATCCTTGACGATTCCTCATGCTAGGGTTGTTTTTCTGAGTCTCATTGTAGGGGAGAGGTGCAGATATTCCATCTGGAAAAACAAGAACATTTCTAGCTAGGTCGCAGCTGGGAAGGAGACAAGCCACCCAAGTTTTCGGTTCTGTGGAACACCAGTATACAAGTTCCATATGACAATGTTCTTGGCCCAATGGTGTAATATGATTTCAGCAAAAGTTGGTAATGATCCCATCTTTAAATAAATATCAATGGTGCTTCTTTCGAAAATTCTATGAATATGTTGTAATGGTATAAATTAATAAACACAGGCTTTGCCTTATCAACTCGCTGGAAAAGCAGTCTGTGCTGCAATCCGCAAGCCTAAAACATTTTGTGTAAAGGGTCCGAAAAGTAGAATACTTGTACAACACCTGCAGTAAACAATTTGTGTGGGGTGTGGTAAGCTCAAGACAAAGGTACTAAATGGTATATTTTTGAACACAGGAGGACTCATGGAAACGTGAACCACAACACAGGGACAGACAAGGGAGGGGTGGTTCAGAAAGTGCTGGAAACAGTGCCTGTCATGCACATATTTCCTATAATCCCATAAACAGATTCTAGTAGGTCATAAAGCGTATGCTGTAAAAGGAGGTACAACATGGTGAGCATAGAAATCAGCCTAGGACAAAAGTCCAGGGGTCTTTTCTGGGTGCCATACACTATTTCCAAGACCAACAGTGTTATCATCAATGTTTTAGAAGTGTACCAGTGAAATGATTTTATGGCAAGACAGGAGGCTAGCATTATGCATAAATACTTTTATTCGCCACCTCTGCAACACTTTAAAGAACTTAGAATAGAACTTTACAACAAACAATTAAATAGAACACTGAAGTCCCAAAAGAACCAGACAACCACCATCTTCTTCCTCTTTTCTTTCTTCTTCTCCAAATAATATCCTTCAATTCTTCGTTAAAAACAATGAATTTCAATTCTCTGAAAAGAACAAGAAAAAAACAATGAAAAAAATACATTATATTCATAAATCATTCATTAAAACCTGTTAAAATAACAAAAGTTATTCACAAGCATTATGTTTAAAACACAACCACAAAACATAACCTCTAAACCCTAAAACATAGGGATGGAGGGAGGGATAATGCTAGCCTCCTTGTCTTTAATAAAATCACAATTCTCTATGCAATTAATCTATGAGAATCAACATTTTATGGAAAGACAGGAGGCTCGCATTATGCATGTTCAAAGCCAACCAAAACTTTATTTGCAACATGCTCTATAGGCTTAAAATAAAATCTCCTAAAAACCTCTGCATTTGACCAATCAGCAGCTTTCAAAATGTCATTCAAACTTTCTCTGCTTGCAAAAACCTTACTACTCATTGCACCCCTTACTGAATGCGCTGAAAAGCAACTCAAATTCACACCTTAACCCACCTGGTAATAGTAACTGAAGAAACTGCCTTAAAAGGTTTCACATAGGAAATCAACAACTGATCTACACCATCTGCTCTAAATTTCGCAACTCTACTCTCATATTCCTTAAGACACCTTACAATACAAAGTTTGGGAAACTCATCTAGCATTGGGTAGAAAACTGAACTAGACATAGTCTTCGTTCTCCTCCAAATTTCAAACATAACTCCCTGAGGTTGGTAAAACCTAGAACTCACATCCAAAGCCTTAACATCTGACACACTTTTGATAGAAACCAGACAAAGTAAACTAGCCAATTTCCAAGACAACTCTCTCAGCCCTAGTTACCTATTTGCGGGCCACCTTCAAATAATTTGAAAACTAAATTCACATCCCAAACCGAACCATATTTAGACTTCGGAGGCCTCCTCAACCTAATGCCCTTCATAATCCTGCACACTACAGGACTCCTACCAATCGCTTAACCCTGAATCAAAGCGTGACCTGCCGAAATCGCAGAGCGATAACATTTAATAGTCCTGTAGGATAAACCTTTCAAATATCTCCGCTAAAGAATTTGAGACCATCATTTCATCAGCTTCCAAGGGATCCAAACCCCTTTCCATGCACCAACACAACTGACCAAGCACCCTTTTGTCTTTTCCTTATCCCTGGCGACCAAGATTCTTGGAGTAAATCTGAAGCTGTTCCTGAAAGATCCTTGAATCCATCAGATCCCTTGATATCTTCCAAACTTGAAGGTTGAGCGAACCCTACTGAACCAAAGGATGATCTACTCCTTCTCGAACTATCAACATCCCACTTAAAGCTCGAATCAAAAAGGGTTCTTCCACTGCCATTTCCATTACTGAAGGAAACCAACCCTGAGTTAATGTGTTGATTTTAATATTTGTGAATAATTAGTTTGAATGTTTTATTGTGGTATATCCCAATTTATGGACTTGGCCTTTATGAATGTTGATTGTTTAAGATGTTTTTTGTTTATTATGTTTAATATTGGATTAGGTTGGTTTATTACAATGCCTGCAGCAGTTGCTTCCTCACGCAGGTATTGACAATACTGCACACTTAACATTAATGTATGTATTGTGTCTTTTTATATTTATCTTTTACTTCTAGGTCTTTATTAGGAGTAGATCAACTAAGTAGTTGAAGCGGAGCTGTAGTTTTCACAACACGTGTATGCTCCACTTATACTGGGGCTAATACACCCCTAGCATGCGCACTCTCACACTACACTATTTATCACTGGTCTTGATGAAGCGCATGGGATCGTAATGACCATCTGAGCGCGAAACATGTCGACCTGACCATTTGTAGTTACCCAGGGTACATCATTACACACAGTTGTAACACACAGCCTTTTAGGTTTTTAACATGACACGGGTGCCTAGACCATTAAAGACTAACCGTACCGCTATCCCTCAGTCATTTTTATCTTACCACCACTTTTACTGTGCACGTAGGACCCTCTCCACATACCCACATTCATCACACAGCAGCTCTCTTAAAAGATCTCCACCAAAGCAACCCTTCGGGGGACCCGTAAGGCATTGCAGCGCCAGCCCGACGAGGAACAACCACCTGATGATGAAGCATGACATCCCTCGGGGTGTTTAAGGCCAACAAGAGACAAGAAGTGTCTTTCCTCCTCAACTAACAGGGTCCCAGACCTAGCTCTATCCTTCCTATACTTCCCAATCTCTCTCATTACTCTCTTTTTCGGGTTAGCGTGACTTTCTAGCACCCACACCGGCGAAACAGTGACCCCTCTCTTGGATTTAGCATTTGACTCTGGAGCACGGGCACTGGACCATAAATAGCTCCCGGTCTACCCTCTCCTTCTTTGATACAGACCACCCATGACCATCTCACTAACACATTATAAGTACAGTATGCAGTTCCTAGTGTGAGAGGACTAAGACAGATTGTCACATGGAAAGGAATATGTTCAAATAGGAGCACAGGCCCTCACACACACAAATGTGTGTCATGCTTCATCACTGGGCTAGCTCCTTGTCGGGCTGGAACTGCAATGCTGATGGGCACCCTTGAGGGGACACTTTGCCGGAGATCTTTTTAGAATAGCATTTTGATGAAATGGGGGTGTGTGGGCTAAAAATGTGGTGTAGATTGGGGAGAAAAGTGAATTAAAATAGGTGCAGTGATGCTCAGAAACAATCTACTTAATGAATCAGATCACTGGCCTAGTTAAAATCGTGTAAGCTACCTTGGGATATAAAGATCCTAGATAGTCTGGTGAGTTATTTGGTCAAGCTGCCTCAGTATATAGTGATCCTGGATAGTATGGTAAGTTATCTGGTCAACATGTTTCTCGCCTAGTTATGTCAGGAGTGATCAAGTGGTGATTATTCAGGACCTATAAGCTACCTTAATCCACACAGTGTCTGTTTTCACCTAGTGTAAATGCTCTGTATAAGATAACCAGTCACTCAGCCAATAATACGTTAAATATTGTACCTTGCCTTCAATAAAACCATCCTGGAAGAGAAAGACAAACAAACAATACAGTTTTGTCAATCACAAATGATTCTGGACACGGCATGCAAAGCAACTGTCATCAGCATGCCCCAGAGTGAAGTGTATAAAACAATGTACAAATGACACAACCTAACATATATAATCACTTGACTAGGATTGAGAATACACTTTGTACGATAATATAAAAGTTGCCATATTGATGTAAAATAACGAAACTCACCCAGTTGGGGTAATGGATTGGATCCCATGAGCAAAAGCAGACAGAATGCCAATTAGCATCCGGGGGGAAGAAAGTATAGGTTTGAGTCAAGCTCATCTTACTGTAGCGGTGGAAGAAAAGCTCCGGTCTTGTGAGGAGAAATACTTACACTAACGTATGACGTCATCCACCGTGAGATCTACCCTGGCTCTGCTTCCTCAAAGAGAAGCAAGCTCAGCATGGTGAAGTGTATTTAAGCTCAACTAGAGTGTATCTGGGCATTGCACCGCCTCGGTATAGGACGCGGTGGGGGCCAATAAAGATGCCATCTTGGGATTTACTGAAGCACCAAAGGCTCTTTTTTTTATAACCAAACACACGACGGATGCAAACCGCTAAATGGTGGGAGGTGTGTGATACCACGGGCGCCATCTTGGAATTTAAAGTAGAGTCAATGGCTCTTTTATTAAAATAAGACTGGTGAAGGGTGTAAATGACATATTCATGGGAATATGTATTTACGCAAAGAGTGTACTCACTCCTAGTCACCTGCCGGTCTGACGATGAGCTAGCCCAATGATGAAGCATGACACCCATTCAGGTGTGTGAGGGCCTGTGCTCCTGTTGGAGCATACCTTTCCTAGGAACCATCTGCCTTAGTCCTCTCACACTAAGAACTGTATACTGTATTTACAATTTGATTGTGAGAAGGAGCACATATGCTGGACCTTTATCACTGCTGGTTCCCCCTTTTCATTTAATAACATCTCACTGACACCACAACAACTGTCAGGAAGACTTGAGCGTGCAACCGACTGCTCATGGTGATGTCACTGACAACTCACCTACGTTCAGGAAGGCTTCAGCATGAAACACACTGACTATTCAAGGCAATCTCACTGAAACTACATCTACTACTTGTCAGGAAGTCTCTATTATACAACAGACTATTCATGGCCTTACACCTACTGTCAGGAAGGCTGTAGTACCCAACAGGCTAACAGTGACCATCTCAATGAAGACGTCATAAATGCAACAGATTATTCATGGCCATCTCAATGACACTAAACCTACTGTAAGTAAGGCTCTAGCATGTAACAGACTACACATGACCATGTCACTAAGACCACACCTTCTGATTTTTAAAAAGGCTCTTCCATACGATAGGCTATCAGTGACCATCTCACTGACACCACACCTACTGATGGGCAGCAGATTACATTGGACCATCTCACTGACACCACAACTACTGATGGGCAACAGACTACATTTGACCATCTCACTGACACCACATCCACTGGCATACAAGAGAGTACTTAAGACCATCTCACTGACACCACATCTACTGCCAGCAAGGTTCTAGAATGAGACTGAATACTCATGACTGTCACACCAACACCACACCTACTGCTTGAGAGGCTCTAGCCTTCAACAGATAATTTGTGACCATCTCACTGACAGAGATGCTTTAAGGCATGGTCAAAGTGTGCTCTGGCCCAGGACCTCAGCCATTCGGGGGGGGGGGGCTGATAGGGTCAGCTTTGTTCTGCAGAGTCTTGCCCTGATGACCTTAAAAAGTAATTCTTAAGCAGGTAGTTCCAAATATTATTTTTTCTTTAATTTATTTTTAATCCGGGTGATGAGTGATAGTCTATTATAGTCATTTTTCAGAGAAATTTTGTGTCTATGTTTCATGCAACATGTATTAAAAAAGTTTCATTCAGATCAAAACGGGACCTGACATGTGAGAAATGTGAGGGGGGTCACATAGGTTATTTTCAGTAATCCTATTGCGTTGCTGCTGTGTTACAATGTTGAAAACACAAGTCTCTATTTCTGAATATTAGATGTAAACACATTTAGAATGTGGATGAGTGTGCATGTGCACTGTCGGTGACCTGGCCAAAGCGGGCAGGGAAGCTGAAATTGGATCATAAATGCAAAGCTGCTCCTAGCAGGGGCCCCCAATAAACGCTCGGCCCAGGGTCCCCAAATGCGTTAAGATGCCCCTGCTCACTGACCCACCACCTACAAACGATGTGAAAGGTCCAAAATATGAACCAACTCGTGGAACCACTGTCTCGCCACCTAGTACTGTGAGGTAGAACTTTCAAGTCACGAGCTCTCTCTCAGTCACACACCGTCCCTTAGCGTCTGTATTCAATATAAACACCACCATCCATCAAAGTCAATGTCAAACTGACCGAGCTCCCCTTTCCTTATGCATCACCTCACTTGAGGTAAATATCGCGAGGACTGGGCCCGGCCCAGGTTGCGCGTGGTCACGGCAGGACGGCACTGAAACGACGCCCAGGCCCCGTTTGTCCTCAGACTGTCGGCGCGACACGTAGGTGAGCGGAAGGAAGGCGGCGGAAGGATGGCTGAGGGGGAGGGGCGCCGGCAGGTATGAGCCGCCACGGCGAGATCTGCTGATACATTAGTTGCTTTAAGTAAAGGCCTGCGTGCCAGCGACAGTGCCGAAGCGGCATCATAATTTACCCAGCTGGTTTCATTACCCTTTCTCTCTAAAGTCTTCTTCAATAAATTAACATTTTATGATTTTTCCAAAGTGCAATTTGCAGTGAATGGAACAAGGGGGAGGAAAGGGAAGGGGGCGGGGGGAAAAACTACTAACCGCAGCATTTTTCTTAGCATTTTTATATCTCAGCAGTGCGAGGGATTACGGATAAGGTCACGCTCAATGACACGATGTAGAGCCTGATGAGAAGGGCAGATTGAGCGCAGCCCCTGCACGTGCACCCCAAAAACAACATACACCATAGCGGAGGGGGTCATTCGCGTAACCGGTGTGCCACGCGCTCTGGTAAATGCCCCCCAGGCCCCGTGGCTCCTGTTTGATTGATAAATTACACCAATTAGTAATCAGGGTTCATTCAGTGGGCCCTGCAGCATTTCGGACCCGGCGTCACTGCACCTGCTGCATGAATGAAAGCTACGCCCCTGGTGGAAGCGTGGTAGAGCGGGCTGCGGTGGTGACGCACACGTTTCTAAAGGGCATTTATGGGGACGCGCCTCTGAGTCAAGTGTTGGCAGGTGAAGTCACAGTCAGAGCACTCTGACATTCCAATACAGCCCACCATGATACGTTCTACTAGTACTGGGCGTGACTGGCAATTAATGCAGGGTGTGAGCAATTCAATTCGTGCTTTAGATCCCAGGCTGCTTTTCGTGTTCTATGAGGACAGCAGGAGAGTCTGTCCAGAGGAGTCATGTTCACAAATTAATTGGTTAGATCCCAGGTCATATGATCTAATCAAGCATGACCCAATGAAAAGCAAAGTGATACCGTGGCCCATGCGACCACCTCCGCAGAGAGATCTTTTTCTATTCTCTCTACCTCTTTCTTCTCATTGTCTCATCTCTGACTAATTCCCTATCTATTTTACCCTCTATTGTTAAGTGCAGACTTTACTCCTGTTTTCTCCATGTCGTTTCCTTCTTTCTAACTTTCTCTTTCAATCTTGCTGCATCTCCCTCCCTTTCGCCTTCAAACTTTGTTTCTGTAAACATTTTCTCACTAGCGTCTTCCCAGTAATGCCTCACTCATTCTTTCCTCTCTTTGCCACTTAGGTTTCTGTAAACATATGCTCACTTCCCTATTCCATTCCATTTTTTTCCTCCATCATCCCGTTATTGTTCACCGTCCTCTTTCACACCTCCAGTTCATTCATATCCTTGTTATTCTAATTTTTTTCAATTATATCTCCTGCTCGTCCATCTTCGCCTTTTTCCTCCATCTTCTTCAACCATAACAGAAAACGACATTGAATCCGTTTGGCACTTTAGTTCTTTTAAATTTCCAGAGCAGAGTTAGTTAGGAGACAGTAAGGGACAGCTACATATCCTGACTGTTTTTGTAAATCAACCCTCATTTTGCTCGATGGCTCAGATTGTAGTTTCTGCAGATGAGGTACCATGGGGGTCATCGTTAGGAGCACGGAAACATGAGTCGGGTCTAGGCATGTGCTACACGCCATCCCAATATACAGGAAGCATTTTCTTGCATTTTGCACACTGGAAATGGAGCTGCACAGGGTAAGGTGGCCGGAATTTTAAAGCCAAAAACCGGGACATTTCACAAAAATAGAAGCAGGACTACAATTTTACTTCAAGTGAGCTTACAGAACGACAGTGCTCCTCAGCAGAGAGTTACGGAATAGGTAGTAAGAACATAAATAAAATGCAATTTTTGAACGAAGTAGCTTGCCTCTTAATTAAATTGCTTTCTTGAAACAACAGCTAACTATTCCTGCTCTGCAAATATAAAAAAGAACCATTTTCAGTCGACCCTCTCTAAAAACCAAGGCATGAGCTACATTTGCTGAAATCTGCTGGGACAGCTAGTGAAAACCCAGGACCGTCCAAGCAAATTTGGGACGCCTGGTCACCCTAGCACAGGGACATACAACTGTTTGCTCCTGAACACACAATTTCTTCGTAAGTCCTGATTACAAGTGGGCTGGCATGGTTTTATTTATTTATTATTTTATTTAATACATGTAGAGCACAACTGTCACCAAACTGGTATCCTAGTCCTAAGCTTACATATAGGCACTCTACTGTCTGCACACTGCACAGGCGCACTTATTTGACCAACTGGTTACTTAGGAAACAGCCAGCTCTTCGGGCCTTCGTAAATTGTAACAATTCTGTTGAGAACCTAAGCTGGGGTAGATCATTCCACAGCTGAGCTGCTTTGACTATAACAGTCCAACCTCCTTGTCTTGACTTTCAGAAAGTGTTTATACAAACTAAGTCTGCCAAGGTGGAACCAAGATACCTTCTGGGAGCATAACTTTTCAGTCTGCATTGTAGAGGCACAGGGTCTTTTCCTTGTAGAGCCTTAAACACAATGCACATGGCTTTAAAGATAAACCTCTTCCTCGTAGGAAGCCACTGTATCTCCTTTAAAGCATTGAATGCAGAGGATCCACAAGATTAGTTCAGCTCCATTTTTGCTGCTGCCACTTGTACTCAATGAAGTTTCTTCAGTAGATGTTCAGGGTCTCCAAGTAGCAAGGCACTGCAGTAGTCTAATCTACTGAGTATAACACTTTGCCCTACAAGAGATTTGGCTTGTGTGGACAACAGTGGTAACACCTTCCTTCGACTGTGAAGAAGAGCAAATCAAGTGGCTGCTACTTTTGTGGGGAGGCTCTCCAGTGAAAGCCTGTCATTAACAGAACCCCAAAGTTGCCAACAGTAGCCGAAGGCTGCAGGTTTTTCTCATTATGAGAGGGGCCAAAAGCTATGTGGACTAGTTACGGGCATTCTGAATGCTGAGCAGCATAGAAATTCAGTTTTGTCCCCATTTAGTTTTAATGAATTCACATTCGTCCATTTAACAATGTCCGGCATGCCATTTGGAAAAGCCACCACTTAATTCTCCTGGTTATTAGTCAGGATAGAATCAGTTGGGTGTCCTCCTCATAACTGACCAGACTGATATCATGTTCCTTTACAAGGGTAGTCAGTGGTCTCATATAGAGGTTGAACAGGACGTGGATAAGTGCATAGCCCGACAGGACTCCCAGTTACAGGCTTTTAAATTCGGATCAATATGGGGGCAGGGTCCCAGCCTGACACTGATTAGATAGGTAAGATTCCATCCACTTTGGTGTTGTACACCGCTACTCAACTTGAGGCTAGTCTAGCCAAGAGGACCCTGTGGTTGACCATGTCAAAGGCAGCCGACAAGTCAAGCAAAATCAAGACTGCTGACTGTCCACTGTCTACCCTCATCAGTAACTCATCCAGGGCAACAAGTAAGGCAGATTCAGTGCCATGTCCAGGTTAGAAACAAAATTGTTTGTCATCAAGGAGAGAATGACATTCCAGATATTATGATAGCCTCTTGCTTACATAAGGCACTAGTAATTTTTTTTACAGGAAATGGAAGGTGCAAGATAGGCCTGCAATTGCTCAAAACCAGAGGATCGGCTGAGGATTTCTTTAGGAGGGGGCGGTAATTATCGCCTCCTTCCACATTTGTGGCATGATGTCCAATTCCAGGAATTGATTGCATAAATGAAATGTGAGGAGGGTGAGTTCCTCTCATAGCTCTTTCCACACCTTTGGTAGTATGGGATTAAGCGAGGATCCCCATGTAGTAGAACTGACAATTATTTGAAAGCATTCCTCTAAGATGGGTTCGAAAGAGTCCAATGTTCTGACCTGACTCTCCAGAGGATCTCTGCCATTTTGGGTCTTGATGGGACCTGTCACTAATAGTTCAGTACCACTATGGATGTTGCACACTCTGGCTACATCTTCCGAATTCACAGAGAAAGTCAGATTATAAGGTGTTCCCTGCACCGGTCCACCCATATCGTCCAATATCTTGCTGATTTGGTAGTCCCTGAAGGATATAAAAAACATTTCTTGTGCCATTTGTAGGTGCAAGAATCATGATCAAATCCACAATTGGAGCATAGAGGGAAGAAAGGACAGGGTCGCCCTCCACTCAAACGTTTTAGAACAAACAAAAGACCCTATCCATGGACGTCAACAACGGTCAGTTACTAGGGAGATAGAACAGTCTATGTGTACTGATAACTACTCCAGAACCCTACAAATAGTGTGGGGATAATTTCACTGCACTACGCCCAACTTCATAAAAACCCAAATTTCCTTGGCAGAAACACCGAACAACAATTTGTCTGACCCTCCTAGTCGATGACAGAAGATCCACCCACACGGTGTTCGATCAAGTTCTCCTTAGAAAAAAATGTGTGAAAACCAAATGACACCTCACGGAAACACCACCAACGGGTAACTGGTATGTAATTTCCAGACAAGCCCCTGTCTCATCATCGGTACTCACTCGGTTCTCAAAGAAAGAGAAAATAGTGTCCAAAAACAAACAACTTCCCTTATGGCGAAAAGTGTAACTGCAACAAATGCTGCACGGAATGCTGAATGATTTAAACATTCTCCTCCAGTCAAGCAATCTGGGTCTTCAATCTCAGAAGTTACACAAACTCACCACCATCCTCACCACATCCATCACCACAACCACCTTCCCCGACACTTCGAAACATTTAGAGGTCTGACGCCTCCTCAAGAAACCCTCCGCACACCCAACGACCTCCACAACTATCGGCCCATCTCGCTTCTCCCATTTACTGTCAATGCCCTGGAGAAGTCCATCAATGTCCAACTCACCGAACACCTAGAGAGAAACAACCTTCTAGACCCATCCCAGTCAGGATACAGAGCCAACCGCAGCACCAAAATGGCCCCAATTGCCACAGCAGAGGACATCTGCACCCTACTTGGAAGAGGGTAATCAGCTACCCTGATCATTCACGACCTCTCCGCTGCCTTCAACACCGTCTTCCATCATCTACTCATCAAATGACTGCACCAGAGCGAAATCAAAGATGATGCTCTTACATGGATGGCTTCCTTCCTCTCGGGGTGTACACATAAGATCTGTCTCCCTCCCTTCACCTCACAGTCAAAGCACACCATCAGTGGTGTCCCGCAAGGCTCATCCATCAGTCCCACCCTCTTCAACATCTACATGACGCCGCTGGCACACATAGTCAGAGCCCACGACATCAACATCATCTTCTACGCCGACAACACCCAGCTCGTCCTCTCTCTGAGGACACCACTACGACGAAAAACAACTTTCACAACTTCATGAAGAACTGGATGAAAGACAACTGCCTGCAACTCAACACAGACCAAACGGAGGTACTGATCTTCAACAGCCACATCTCCCTCTGTAATGACTCCTGGTGGCTATTGGAACTCGGAACCACAACCACTCCGATCATGCCCGCAACCTCTGCATCATCCTTGTCAGCGATCTCGCCATGAGACGACAGTTCGACACTGTCTCCTCAGCCTGCTCCCACATGCTTTGCTGAATTTTCAAATGGCTACCCTCCAGCACCAGAAAAACCGTCACACAAACCCTCATCACCAGCCATCTGGACTACGGCAACGCAATCTATGCAGGCATCATCAGCAAACTCCTGAGACAACTCCAGACAATACAGAATGCAGTAGCCAGACGGATTCTCAACTTGCCCAAAAGGACCCACATCACCCAGCAATTGAGAGACCTCCACTTCCTCTCCATCCAGAAAAGAGGCCACTTCAAACTTCCGACCCACGCTTACAAAGCCCTCCACGAACAAGGACCAGCTTACATGAACCACTGCCTAAACTTTCATCAGCCACCCAGAAACCTCCGCTCCATTCACCTTGACCTCGCACAGACACAGCACATCCACCACTGCCGCACCATATGAGAAATGTTCTCCCATCTTGCTGTTAAATCCTGGAACTCCCTTCCCCTCCATCTTTGAACATCACCCTCATTGGCAGACTTCAGAGAGGTCACAAGACCTGGCTCTTCGATTGATACCATCCCGGGTGATAAGTTGCGTTTTATAAGCACAGTTTGATTGATTGATTTGTGACCTTAAATCACTTGGTTTTGCATGAAGTCTGGATCTCCTGGGTATTATTTATCAAAAGGCCTGGGCACTGTTTTGACATACCTCATGGTAAGGACTGGGTCAAGGATGAGGGACGTAGAGGTAATACCCTGATTACTTACCAGTAATCATCATTACTCTTAGTCCTACTTGTCCTTGACCCAGTCATTTATTATCACCCACCCTCCCTGTGGCAGTGGCCTTCTGATCAGAGGCTTGCTATTACAGGAAGTACTGGGAAAGGGCTATGCACTTGTAGTTCCCAGTGCAGGGGTGTGTGGCTTAGTAGCATTTTCTGTTTTGTTTCCTGTCCTGAGATTTGGTAACTAACCTCATGGTTAAGTACTGAGTCGAGGGCGAGTAAGACTAATGAAGATTGCCAGTAAGTAATCAAGGTATCTCTTTGCTCTTATTTCAATAAACCAGCACAGTACAAAGCAAACACAAAATAAACGGGCATACAGATGTCTAATCAGATGCAATTATTACCTCCATTGCCGCTTTTGCTCAGATTAATTCCTTTAGAAAGTACTTGAGCTTCGTAGAAACACCCCAACAAATAATTTCCTTATTTAAGCCCCTCCATACATCCTGTTTTTGTGGTGTCTTTGTCATTCTTTGGGAGCCCTCAAAGCTGCTCTGCGGTGCAGGTGGCTTATGGGGTAAATCTCATTGTTTAGCAGCCTGTCCATGCACTCTGTATCTGCTTCTCGGTTCTCAGGACTATTGGCAAGCACTGTGTTGGGGACGCAGCGGAGTGCCTTCCAGTGAACCCAGCGAAACGAATATACAGGTAAGGACTCGTTTCAATCTTATTCCCACTATATATAGATTCTTGAGTAATTTCAACTCTCCGATTGGGGTATTTAAGCTGTTAACAGTTCGATCAGGGCGTGTTTAGTCACTGAGTGTAATGAAGGGGAGGAAAGTGCAGCAGAAGAGACATGTTCAATCTTTGTCTCCTTATCCTGATGAAGTGGAGCAGAAACCTCTCACAAATAAGAAGCAGCCTAAAGTTTCTTGAGGCAAGGATTGTTTACTGCTTCTCTGGTCCAAGGCATGATAGAGGAGACCATGACTAGATCCTTAAAAATTCTAAGGAGTCTGAAACCTGAAACAAAGGTGGACTCCACCTCTGATCCTGTAGGGAGTGTCGAAGTACCAGAACAGTAGGAAAATATGTTACCACAGAATAGTTGATAGAAATGGTTAGATATATAAACGATAATTTGGTATTGAAGTCAGATCCTGCTCCAGTGGAAGAAGATTGGATTTCTCCCCAGTACTCAAATCCGTCTACGTTTGCCCTGCCTCTTTACAGTAAAATCAAGGATTTGATTGCTCAATATCCCTCCATTAAAGAACAATCTTCTGTTCCATGTTTTCAACAGAAGTCATATGCGCAGGTGAAATTGGAGGATTCTTTGCCTTCCACAGTTAAGGTGGACTCTATGCTGGTGCCACTCATAGGCAGATCTGATATTAATCCAGATGATTGTGCACCAGCAGAGGCAGTCTACAGAAAAGTGGATAGTGCCTTGAAAAAGTAATTTGCTGCCAAAAAGCAGCTACATATGCAGCATATACTTCCCAGTCTCTGATGCATATATTTCAAGAATTATTAGAGCAGGCCCCAGGCCCAGCTCTCCCCGTGCTGGTGCATCTATCTTTCTCCTGTCTTTTTCCTGCTTTTCCGCCACTTTTTGAGTGCCTTCTTGTTACAAATGGGGCTCCTGGTTGGCTAGGGTATGCACCTAACCCAGGCAGAACCCACTACTCTAGTGAGGGCATGGGAGATACACACCGAAGATAACCCTTGCTCACCCCCTTGGTAGCTTGGTAAAGCAGTCAGGCTTATCCCAGAGGCAGTGTGCAAAGCGTTTATGCAACACATTAACACAACAGTGACACACTAGGCACACCACAAAAGAGACTCCACACAAGGTTATGTAAAAATATACTTTGTATTATCCCTAAAACACATTAGATCCCAATAACATATATTACAGTGCCACTAGGCACCTGTCATGACTTCACAGGGATTACATAAATCACTTGGCCAATCGGGCTCTGTCATAAACACATGGGCAATCAAGCCATAGGTACAAGTGGCACAGGTCAAAGAAACGTTTGGCATAACATCACAGTAGGGGACAAGCAAGTAAATATTTGTGAGATATGCACGTTATGAAAACACCAATACCTCATGAAATACTGCATCCTCTAGTATGTCCATAAACACATGAAACACATGATGAGGGAAAGCGCATAACTCATAAAATCAGGGCAGGTGGTGTAAAACCTAGGCAAATAGAAGGTATCACCCAAAACATTAGCACCCACCTGCAACAAATGATGAGTAAAAGTACTGTCTCCAACCACATAGGAGGCAGCGCCCCTGCACTTCTACTATGGAATACAACAGCACCATCACTGCCCATATGGCAGCCTGCTAATGGTCCTGCTGCTGCAAAAGAACCCACATGCATTTTCACAAGGCCCCTTGGGACTGAGAAAGCAGGCTGGGACCAGGGGAGCTCAAGGTAGGCCTCTTGCCTCCGTGGGACTTTTGATCCCGGCGCACCAGTGCTCTCTCTAGTGGTAAAATAATGGTGGGGACCAACCACCCTTCGTCCCCCTTGAGGCTGCAGACCCCGCAAGGCTCCCACTACATCGGGCGACGTCTCACGCATCTTGCCGGCACCTTCATTGTCATATCGGCACCTACACGATCCGCGCTGCTGATCTAGGACATCAAGAGACTCCTGGGGAATGCGTTGTTTTCCCGCATCGACCTGATGGACAGTCGGAGCAAGCTGGAGTCCTGGGAACTCCGAAGTCGGCACCGTTGAATACACTGTACAAACGGATGACATCATCATGACTACTCCTCATTAATTTCTCAAAGTACTTTTCCTGCTCCTTTCTCTCTCTCTATTTTTGTATTTTCGTATTCCTTTTGCCCATTCAACCGGAAAACTATGGCCCAAAATGGCCGGGGCCATAAAATACAGCAATAAACTGCCTTCATCTTCTACCAGGCACACACAAGCCTGAATAACAATCCCACTGGCTATAAGCTACATCAAAATAGAAATAGGACTTGTACTCCCCACTCAGTCACTCAGAAAGCTAGAAACTGGACTATCCTAACCGGCCCAGGATCAGGAAACAAACAGAGGACTACCTTATTCTTCTCCCCTACTATCTATAATCATAGAAACAAACAGAGGACTATCTGAGATGCCTTTGATCTTATTCAATAATCACCGTTGTTTATTCCCCATCACCTTAAATATTTTATCTATGACCCCCACTATCACTCTTACTCCGCTTTACATCTTACTACTCCCTGTCACTCTTTTCTATTTCAATTCTCTCCTATCTATATTCTTCACACGCAGTGAACTAACTACTATTTTTATCCTATTTATTAATCAAATTCTACCTATCATATGTCTATCGCATTTTATCTATATTGTCTTATACCTATTTTACTCTCATTTTGTTATCTTGTTAGATATGCTACTGTATTGTGACGCCTCCTAATTCTTTTCATCGCTATTTGGAATGTTCATTGTGTTAGTTACTATTTTACGTCATTATGTATAACTTCTATTCTTATCCGATTTATTAATCTACTCTACCTATCATATGCTATCACATCTATATTGTTTTATACTTATCTTGCTCTCATTTTGATATCATGTCAGATATGCTATTTTATCGTGACGCTGAGATTAAAAATTGTCATTTTCTCTGTGCTTGATTTTAAAAAGCATTGAGCATATTAGCACTGAAGCGCTGACTCTCACGCGCTAAAGCAGCAAAGTGATTTTGAAAACTGTCATTTTTCTCTGTGTTTGATCTAAAAAGCTTTGAGTATACCTGCACTGAAGCGCTGATTTCTCACGCGCAAAAGCAGCAAACTGATTTTAAAAAACTGTCATTTTCTCTGTGTTTGATCTAAATAGCATTGAGCTTTCCTACACTGAAGCGCCAACTTGTACGCGCTAAAGCAACCCTCCCAGACCCCCCCTGACACAGCGACTTCCAGCGCTGACACAGGGGCAAACGCCCACACCGCCAGCGCGGGCCCAAGGAGAAGCCACACCCACTGCGAGGCCACGCCCATAACACTCAATACAAATGTGCAGGCCATACCAGTGCAGCGGACGAGCGCAGCGGGAGCGCCGTTTGCGCGCCGGAGACGCGCCTAAGGCAAACCCGTCTGCGCCCGTCTGCACACGGCCGGGCCTAGGGCCAGAACCCCTGTCGGATAAAACTGCCCCTAAGATAACCTACTCTCGTCGGGACCTCCTAAGTCTCAGACCCCCCATCGCCTCCTCTTGTGAGTTTGTTCACGATCTAGAGGGACCATTTATCAGCTGCACTTACTGCCACCCAGTCCTACTCAAACTCCCCATCCAACCCTACAAACCCTCAGCCCTCAAACTTGCGTCTCTGAACTGTCGTTCTCTCCCTAAACATGCGACGCTTATTAACCATCTTATAGAAGACCATGAGATCGACGTTCTATTTTTGACGGAAACGTGGCTTTCCCCACACTCGGCATCAGACATGGTTCTAGCTACCCCTCCGGGCTTCCTCATTCAGTCCCTACCTCGCCCTTTAGGCAGAGGTGGTGGGGTTGCCATTATTCACCGGGACTATCTCCCCTGCAAATTCAACGACGCGCAGGTTCCCGACTCTGAAAGCCTACAGTTCACAATTAAGTTAGACCCGACTAACTCTCTCACAGGCATCCTACTGTACCGCCCCCCCGGTCACCCTGGTTCCTTTTCCAGCGCTCTCCTGGACACGGTAGCAACTCAGGCCCACTCCATCACCAACTTCATGATACTAGGAGACCTGAACATTCATTTCGATGACCCTTTAGATACTGGGGCAGCAGACTTGATCACCGATCTAGCGGCTCTCGACCTCCACCTCCTAAACTCCGGAGCTACACACAACAAAGGTCACTTGCTGGACCCGGTGTTTACAAGCACCCCCACCATGCAATTCAACGAGTCCCTCCCCCTCCCCTGGACGGACCACTTTTTAGTCTCTTTCCAACTACTAGGACCTTTCAGGAAATCTCAAAAACCTTCCTCTTACACCAGGGACAGGGCCTGGTCCAAGCTCCCCACCGAAGACTGGGCCAGGACCCTAGAGTCAACTATCCCCGCCCATGCAGAAGACCCAGCTATCGCCGATAGTAAATTCAGAGACTGGATTACTACCTCCCTGGATTCCGTACTCCCATTGAGAACCCGAGAGGACAAAAACGGGAAACCAGGTTCCGCCCCGTGGTATACCCCGGAACTTCGATTACTACGTAAAAAATGCAAGAAAGCCGAACGGCTATGGAGGAAAGACTGGCAGCACGCCAGCAAGGAAGCCTACCAGAACTCTGTTAGATTCTACACAGCCTCCATCAAGCACTCTAAAGCCTCCCACTACGACACTCGGATAAGAGAATCTACCAACTTAGCTAGGGAATCCTTCCTAATCGTAAAAGAGCTACTGAAAGTACCAACCACTCCTTCCTCCAACGCCCCCCCTGTTGACCGAAGCAACGAATTAGCCACCTATTTTAATGACAAAATTGCCCGAATCTTAACATCCCTTCCCCCCCCCTGTCCCTCTAGTCACACGGACAATGAATCACCCTCCAGCCAACCAGGAAGCAGCATGCGCCCCCAACTAGCTACATTTAGGGCAGTAACCTGCAACGAGGTAGATGCAACCTTGGCCAAAATGAAAAGCGGATCACCTCTGGATCCAGCACCAATTAGATTCCTCAAAACCGTAGCCCCTGTCATAGTTCCCACGATCACAGAGCTTATTAACAGCTCGCTTGCCCAAGGATCTGTCCCCGATAGCTGGAAGAACGCAGTCGTGAAAGCACTCCTTAAAAAACCCCAGCTAGACCCAGCAGACATGGCAAACTACCGGCCAATCTCACTCCTCCCTGGCATCAGCAAGGTAGCTGAGAAATTGGTCAACGGACAATTGTCTCAGTTTCTCGAGGCAAATAACATCTTACGGCAATCCCAAACTGGGTTTCGCCCGGGTCATGGCACTGACACCGCCCTTCTGACCGTTATCGAGGAGGCAAGGCGCATTTTGGATTCAGGAGGGTCAGTGGCAGTAATCCTCCTGGATCTTAGTGCAGCCTTCGACACAGTCAACCATCGTGTCCTCCTCCAACGGCTGGCGGCAGCAGGGCTCACCGGGATGGCGCTCAGGTGGATAGAGTCCTTCCTTGCCGGGCGCACGTTCCAGGTATGGGACAGCAATCACCACTCGTCCACCCTCCCCCTCACGAGCGGAGTCCCCCAGGGATCATCTCTAAGCCCTACGCTTTTTAATGCTTATATGGCCCCCCTTGAAGACGTGGTGACACCCTTCGGCATCAAAATTGTGAGTTACGCGGATGACACACAGCTGGTCGTCTCCCTATCCCAACTAGACGATCACCCAGACAATTTGGCAAATTGCCTCACGAAAATCTATAGCTGGATGTGTGAATCTTCACTCAAATTAAACGGGTCGAAGACCGAAGTGTCGCTCATGGGAAAGCAATGGGTGACCATCCCCCCATCAGCCTGGCCAGATGTGTTCGGGGAAATTCCCACCCCGAAAAAAGAAATTAAGACCCTAGGAGTCTGGCTAGAACCCGAGCTATCAATGAAAACACAAGCGGCCAAAACTGCAGGAACCTGTTTTGGGCTTATGCGCACCACCCGCAAGATTCTTCCCCTACTCCCGCCCACCTCCAGAAAACTCCTAGTCCAAGGGCTAATACTGTCACGGCTGGACTACAGTAACATGGTTTACCTGGGTGCCCCTGAGGCCACCTTGGCCAAAATACAACGAACACAGAACGCTGCAGCCCGACTACTCATGAACCTTCCCTCCAGAGTGTCAGCTAAACCTGCCCTCAAAGCCCTGCACTGGCTCCCGGTGCGTCAAAGGGTGGAATTCAAAGCCATCTGCACGGCTTACAAACTGATTAATGGAGCTGGCCCCCCGATTCTCAGCGACCTGGTAACGCCTTATATAGCTCCCAGATCCCTGCGGTCCGAGAATGAACATCTAGCCATCATCCCCAAATTTAAAAAAACACGCACTGGTGGCCGACGCTTCTCTGTGAAAGCTTCCACCAGATGGAACTCACTCCCCCGTACCCTCAGACTGGAACCCAGCTATCTTATTTTTAGAAAAAAATTGAAAACACTTCTATTTCCGAAATAACGTCCCCCCCCTTTTTTCTTCCTTTTTTTTTCTCCTCCATCTCATCTGGATATCAAAATCATTACAGCGCGGGGATGCCTTCGGGTCACCAGGCGCTCTACAAGTCGTTAAAATAAATAAATAAATAAACGGTGCGCCCAAGTGGGTTCACCACATGGGAGACATTCCCCGGTCTCCTCTCTCCACTGACCTGGCGGCTCAGCTTCTGGGGCACGGGTTTCCTCTTGAGTTGCGCCCAGACGTGGGTCCCGAGCTCACTGTGCCACTGGATTCAAGCTAGCCTGGCTGATGAGGGGTGAAACCCCGAAATCGGTCCTAGGATGCTTGTTTCCGATCCAGGGAGGACCTGGCTTTGCAGTTTGGGCTGGACTGTACCCTTAAGGCACATGGTCAAGACTGATTTGCATATGGCTGGGTCTAAACTGGGGTGGCATGGTGAGCAAAAAGACTGATGGATTTAACCCAGATCTCTTGACTGTGGGTGAATGTTTTGATTTGTTCTGCATTCCGTCCATCATTGGTTTGTCTTTTGCTTTCTTGCCCTAAGTGCGCCGGGTATGCCCAGACGTGGGTCCCGAGCTCACTGTGCCATTGGATTCAAGCTAGCCTGGCTGATGAGGGGTGAAACCCCGAAACTGGTCGTAGGATGCTTGTTTCCAGTTCAGGAAGGATCTCGCTTGGCAGTTTGGGCTGGAATGTTCCCTTAAGGAACATGGTCAAGACTGAACTGCATATGGCTGGGTCTAAAGTGGGGTGGCATTGTGAGCAAAAGAACAATGGATTTAACCCAGATCTCTTGACTGGGGGTGAATGTTTTGATTTGTTCTGCATTACGTCCATCATTTGTGTGTCTTCTGCTTTCTCACCCTAAGTGTGCCGGGTATGACCATATGTGGGTCCCGAGCTCACTGTGCCACTGGATTCAAGCTAGCCTGGCTGATGAGGGTGAAACCCCGAAACTGGTCCTAGGATGCTTGTTTCCATTCCAGAGAAGACCTGGCTTGGCAGTGCCGGCTGGATTGTTCACTTAAGGACCAGGGTCAAAATTGATTTGCATATGGCTGAGTCTAAACTGGGGTGGCATGGTGAGCAAAAGTACAATGGATTTTACCCAGATCTTTTTACTGAGGGTGAATTTTTTGATTTGTTCTACATTCCGTCCATTTGTGTGTCTTATGCCACACAGTTAAGGTACATTTCCTACCTTTTATCTACACCACACCCTGACCAGAGGGCTAGCCAGGGCCTACCTTAGGGATGACTGACGTAGTAAAAGGGAGTTGCAGACGTGACAACCACTTTATATGCCATATCACAGCAGCAGTAAACTGCGTGCACAGGCCCTGCAGTGGCAGAGGTCTGAGTCAGATATGAAAGGCTACTTTGGTGGATGGTGCACGCAATGCTGCAAGCCCACCTTTAGCATTTAATTTACAGGCCCTGGGTATATGGGATATCACTGTACAAGGGACTCACAGGTAAATTAAATATGCCAAACAGGTGTAGACCAATCTTACCAGGTTTATAAGAAAGAGCACATGCACTTTAGCACTGATTAGCTGAAATAAAATGCCCAGAGTCATAAAACCACCAAAACAGGTCAGAAAAAGTACAGGAGGACGGCAAAAACATCTGGGATGACACTTCAAAAAGGGCCAAGTTCAACACATCTCTTTGCTGTTCCCTCATTTTCACTGCTTTCTCCTTGCATTTTCTTCAGTTTTTTTGATTGCCTTCTCCTTGCTTTCCCTTCGTTTTCACTGCCTTGTCTTGCTTTTCCCTCCATTTTTAGTTACTTCTTCTTGCTTTTCCCTCATTTTCACTGTTTTCTCCTAGCTTCTTCCCTCAAATTCAAATTCAAAAATCTTTATTCGGATTTCAAAAATCCATAAAAGCACACTTTAAAACAATTGGCATTTACAATTACAGTTACAATAGGTGCAATAGACACTATAAGGTACATTATTAGTGCATTTACTACGTCACGCATTTCAAAAGGGCAAGAAAGAAACAATAGACATTAATAATTCATGGGTATTCCATACTTCTACGTACATTAAAAATAACCTTTAAAAAACAGCTTGTCCGAAATATGAGTTCATCATCCTCCAGTCTTAAAAGCATCAAATAAGACTGGTTCAGGGAAATGGGTCTACATTTTTTAAAATATGGTGCTAAAAACCATTTAATGTATTTCATATAAAACTTACACATGAAGAAGAAATGTACATCATTTTGTTTGCTGGTTCCGTCACAGGGACACGGAGTCTTGTCAACTACAGTGTGTCCCAGAGGAAAACAAAGTAAAAATTTTACCGTTCCTGCTTTCAGTCTGAACAATAGAGATCTTTCCCAGTAGCACATTGGTAGAGTCAAATACAACGGAAGCTGCTGGGTTAATAGACCATTGTTAATATAGGACACAACAGTTTGTTTCTTTATCTCTTCTGACAATCTTTTTTCCCTGTAACTGGCATACAGTTCAAGTTGGACTACTTTTTTGTCTGCCCTCTGTATACAAGATGGGTTTTCAAAGAGGTTGCCCCTGTCTATACTAGACAGACTCTCTTGTATGCCACGGAACCATGGGATCTTATTCCATTTATCACAAACCAGACATTCCCTCAAAATGTCATGTGTTAGGCTAGCATATTCGTTTACCCAGATAGCTAGCCAAAATAATGCAGGCCTGGCTGCAATAAAGTCACTAATATAGGGTGCATTCAGCTCCGAGTGACAGATAAACCCTGACGATGAAATCGGAGCCCCCAGTAGCTTCCTACAGAGCCGATTTTCTTCTCTTTGTATTGAGGGGGTTTTTACCGACCCCCAAATTTCGGCACCATAAGTTGCCACTGGGATGCATTGGAGCCTATAAATCTTTAAAATTGCTTTAGTTGCTCCAACTTTCCTCGGTTTGGGGAGAGATAAAATAGAGTTTATGGCCTTTGAGAACTTGCCTGTGGCGTGGGCAATATGCCCACTCCACAGGCCGTTCGCAGCAAAGACCATACCTAAATATGGGAATGTTTTAGTTAGGAGCAGCTTGTCAGCTCCTATCGTGATAGAATTTAATTGCTTAGCACCCGGCCCACAGGACATGATGAATGATTTTTTAAAATTTACTTTTAAATCCAAATTCCCCATATATGATGCAAAATCCCTGACTAGCTTCTTCCCTCATTTTTGACTGCCTTCTCCTTGCTTTCCCCTAGTTATCATTGATTTCTGCTGCCTTTTTCCTGCCCACCACCTCCCAGCACCCCACCCCCTTCCCAGGACCTACTTAATTGAGGCCGCAGCACAGCCCCATTGAGTAGGCCACAGGCCCATCTCTCCCAGTGCTCTTGCTCTTGTCTTCTAAGAAGTTCTTTCCTCGCTTTTCAAGTGCCTTCTCTCTGCTTTTCCCTTGTTTTCACTGCTTTCTCCTCGCTTTTTCCCCTTTTTTGAGTGCCTTCTCCTTGCTTTTTCCCTAGTTTTCAATGTTTTCTCCTTCCTTATTTCCTTGTTTTTAGTACCATCGCCTTGCTTTCCCTTTATTTTTATTACTTTCTCCTTGTTTTTTCCCCCGTTTCCTTTCCTTTGTTTTCACTGCTTTCTCTTGCTTTGCTTCTGTTTTTTGAATGCTTTCTCCTTGCTTTCCCCTAATTTTCATTGCATTCTTCTTGCTTTCTTCCCCATTTTGAGTATATTTTCCTTGCTTTCCCCTCGTTTTCACTGCTTTCTCCTGGCCCCCCTCTGTTTTTTCAGTGCATTCTCCTTGCTTTCACTTAATTTTCTTTGGTTTAGCATTGGTTTTTCCCTCATTGATTTCTGCCTGATGCCTTTTCCAACCTCCCAGCACCCAGCCCTTCTCGAAGGACTTACTTTATGGAGGCTGCAGCGCTACCCCAGAGAGCAGGCCCAGCTCTTCCCATGCTGCTTTATCGCTCTTGTTCCTGTCTTCTCCTTGTCCTCTTTTTGAGTGCCTTCCCCTTGCTTTTATGTAATTTTAACTGCTTTCGCCTTGCTTTTTCCTGTGTTTTCTTGAGTGCCTTCTTCAAGTTTTCCCTTTGTTTTTATTGCTCTCTGCCTGTTTTCCCCCATTGATTTTTCCTCATTGTTAATGCTTTCTCCTTGCTTTTCCTTTGTTTTTTAGTGCATTCTGCTTGCTTTCCCTTCGTTTTCCCTGCTTTCCCCTCCATTTTTCACTGCCTTCTCCTTTCTTTTCCTTTCTTTTCATTGCTTTATGCTTGTTTTCCCCCATTTGTCAGTGTCTTCTCCATGTTTTTACCTCATTTCCACTGCTTTCACCTTGCGTTTTTCTGTTTTTCGAGTGCCTTCGCCTTGCTTTTCCTTCATTTTCACTTCTATCTCCTTGCTTTTTTCCCTGTTTTCTTGAGTGCCTTCTCCTTGCTATCTCTCCGCTTTCATTGCTATTGCATTGTTTTTTCCACCCATCGCTTTCCCTCGTTTTCACTGCTTTCTCCTTGCTTTTACCCTGGTTTTTAGAGTGCCTTCTCCCTGCTTTCCCCTTGTTTTCACTGCTTTCTCCTTGCTCCCCCCCTTTTTTTTCAGTGTCCTTTCCTTGCTTTTCTTCTGTTTTCATTGCTTTCCTTGTGTTTCCCCTCATTGACGCTCCTGCCTGCCGCTTTTTCCCACCTCCCAGCACCCCACCCTCCTCACTTGTCCTACTTAATGTGGGGCGCAGCATGACCCCATTGAGCAGGCTCAGTTCTCCAGGTGCTGCTTCATCACTCTTGCTCCTGTCTTCTTCTTGCTTTTACCCCGCTTTTTGAGTGCCATCTCCTTGCTTTTCCCTCATTTTCACTGCTTTCTCATTGCTTTACCCCCATTTTTTTTGTGCCTTCTCCATGCTTTCGCTCATTTTCATTACAATCTCATTGTTTTTTTTCTCCATTTTTGAGTGCCTTCTCCTTGATTGTACCTAGTTTTCACTGCTTTCTCATTGCATTTCTCCCATTTTTTGTGTCTTCTCCTTGCTTCTCATAGTTTTCATTGCTTTCTCCTTGTTTTTTGAGGGCCTTCTCTTGTTTTCCCCTCTTTTTAAAAACAGAAAAAAAGACAGTTCTCATCTCCAGCGCCTTGAGACCCTAACATAAGTATTTGTAAAGAGCACGTTCACCTAAGGGTATCTTGGCACTGAATAAGAGATGTTTATTGTTACCCAACTCAGTAGTACGAATTTTATCAAACTCAGAAGGATAAAAGGCTGAGTGGACCTGCCGGGATTTGAACCTGTGACCATGAGGTCAATACAGGATTCTGCAGTGAACGCATCAGTGATTTTATGCGCTTTATAAATCCTTGATTGATTGATTAGAGTTATGGCACTGACCACAGGTGCTTCAGTGATGGCACATCGTAATCTATGGATGAGATATTGGAAGATGGACTTTTCTGAAAAATCATAATTCCTTAATCTTCCTTTTGAAGGCAGGAAGTTATTGGAGCATAAACTAGGTGAGATGATCACAAAATTTCGTAAAGGTCGTAAACACATGCTACTTTATAAAGGCCCATCTCCTAGAAGATCCAGGGGTGGAATAAGGATTATAAATATCCATCCAAGAGAGACTCAAAGTCATATCAATGTAGAAGGACCGAAGAAATTGTACAAGGTTCGTGAGGAATTCCTGGATGTCAAAAAAAAGTGTTCCTGACAATTATTGTCTGCAGAATCTAAAGCCAGTAGGAGGGCATTTATCAAAATTCCTCACGATTTGGGAACAGGGTATTGAGGGTTTATAGGTGCTAGAAACTAAATGGTGAGGCTATTTGATAGAATTCATGATCTTTCCCCCAGAGCTGAGAGTGGTAAACACAAAGATCCTTGCAGATCTTGTAAAGACAGAATTTATATATGCAGGAATTAAAGCTCTTTTCATAAAGAGAGCAATTATCCCTGTACCATCAAGAGAAAGAGGGCAAAGAATGCATTCTACTTTGTTTCTTGTACAGAAGGATTCAGGGGACTACACGCCTGATATGGATTTGAGGAGAGAAAACCATTGGATCAAAATAATCCGTTTCCAGATGCTCAAAATTTAATGAGTTCTTCACATGGTTGCAAAAATGATTTCATGACAACAATCAATTTGGAGGATGCATATCTTTGCATTCTAGTTCACATCAAACACCAGAAGTTTCTCAGATTTTTGGTGGGTCAATGCCACTATCAATTCAAAGTTATCTCTTTCGGGCTGAAGTCCTCATCTCTGGTCTTTACAAAAGTGTTAGCATTTGCAATGGCCAAGCTACATCAACAGGGAATCACGATAAACCCTATCTAGACGACTGTCTCATTCTAGCTTCATCAGTCCAGACAGTAGAGTTTCACACACAGAGAGCGCTGCAACTTCTGCAATATCTCAGATTTCTTGCCAATGTTGGCAAGTCTCACCTAACCCAGCCCAGGATAACATTTTCATAGGGATTAGACTCTTGGCATATTTGAATTTGGCAACTCTCCCAGAGACCAGAAAAGGGAAAATTCTGAATCATGTGAAGAATCTGATCGCCAATGAAGCACCAGAGGTGGCAGCATGGTTGCAAGTACAAGGCAATTCAGCAGCCAGTTTTTCTAGTACCATGGGCATGGTGACTTTGAACAGGTTAGTGAGGTACATCCTCAAATATTGATCACCAGTCAGGCAGGATTCCACGATGAAGACGCTATTGTCTATGGAAATGAGAACTTAACTTCCAAACTCACTTTTTACCTAATCACACTCAACAACCATGAACCTCCAACTGAATTTGCATAACCTGCTGACCTAAGCATATATTTAGAAACTCTTCCCCAAAACACTGCAAAAGGTGTAACACCTGTGACACTATGGGATGCATTCTGACGTGACCTCAGCATTGACCGTACACCTTCACCATGGCTGCCTCCATACACTCTTTCGCCATTTCTTTCTCATGAGGGTAATAAATGCTGCCTCTTTTGTGTTTAACCTCTTTCCTGCCCAGAAACTCTTATTGAGAAATCGTTTCACTAGGTTAACCTTCACGTAAAGACACAATCAAAAGAAGATCAGTAACAGTTCCAGAGTTTGGTTGTCTCACTACTTTCACTTCCAACCACTTGGACCGGTGCACCACCAGCACAATCACATACTTTTGACAACCTCACTACATGTAATGGACCCAAGAAATCTATTCAAAGCCACATTCAAGCCCTTTAAAACTCATATCTGACATTGGTTGCACACTGCATTTTAAACCTTTATCACCAAGCTGACACATCACACACACCTTGACTTTTCTCTCAATCCCTGTTGATGCCATGCCACTAGTAATCTTCTCTTTATTTTGTGTTTGTTTGTCATTATCCAAGGGAATGTTAGTGAATGCTGTCTAGCAATCTGATGTTAACCTCTGACTGTAGAATACTTTACTCCTCCCTTAAAATGTGATCTATGGATAATTCTGACTCCAATTTCTTATTGCGACTTGTATTGCGACTTATATAGCGCACGTATCACCCGAAGGTATCAAGGCACTTGCTTAGGGAACCCGTCCTGGTATTCCCCTGTGAGATACCCGCGCAGGGTATCCACAAGGTGAAAGCCAGGCATCCCGCCGCGAGGGGCCGTAGTGGAGATTAAGCAAGCTATTGCCCAGAGTCGCAGAGTGTGACCCCGTGAGTCGAATAGGCACCGGAGCGAGAATTGTCGAGTCCGTGGAATTTTTGAGCCCGAGACCCGCCGAGGCAGGGAATCGAACCCTGGTCCACAACCGATCTCAGCTTCCGGGTCTGCCGCCTCTAACCACTGAGCCACGCTTCTCCACAACTTACTTATGCAACTGCAGGCTTACATTTAACTTCAATTCTTAGGCCTACCTTTCTTCACCCATCCCAAAACTCTTTGCAACTCTATATCTTTATGCATAGTTTTTTCCCACCCAACCTCCTTTTTACAATGTCCACCTAACTAAATTACACTTGACATCAACTAGTCCTCCTTAGCTTCTAAACTAACATTACCACCCTCTATAGGAAAACACAACCGGTACGGACAATGTCCAGGTTGTGCTGTGGGTCAGGAAAATTCTCCTTTTCATATTGGTATTCAATTCGTTTTTTTTTGTTTTTTTAAATTTATTAGAATTTATTATGGGTACAAAAATATCCATGATCATAATTTCATTTCATTTCATCTTACAAGCAGAAAAAAAGAATATCATAAATATAATACATTATCATACAAATAAATAGATATAAATATATAAATATATTCATCAGAAGAGAGGGAGGAAAGTTTCGTTATTATAGGGATTTAACAGTAATACCCGGCATAAAATATACACACAAATCTATATACATTAACCTGTATTTCTAGTTGCCCAGCCCTCCAATCTTTCAAGGGTGCCCAGATTTTAAGCCCAAATTCACGTGTCTTCCTACCCTTGTGTAAATACAGAGTAGATTCGATATTATGTATGCCAAGGTGTAGTGTAGTTCCTATTATCCCAATAGGCTCTGCGCATTGGAATAATACCTTCAATAGTATAGGCCTAGACCAGACGTTAACTAGGTCTACTACTGTCGATATTAGACTTAAAGTTTTGGGTTTGCCAGCTAGCTCAGAGTTCACTAGAAACTTTCTCGAATAGGCAAGGAGGAGTTGAACCTCCCTGGATAGACAAGAAGGGATTTAGTTTCTGACAACCATAGAACATGACAACTTTGCTCTCCCCTAATCAAGAGTGTATCTCTAGAGTCGTGTGAAAACAAAAGACGACTTATTTTACTCAGTCAGTACGTGCATTCTTAGTCTCACCAGATTGTAGAGAAAAGGAAGAGACGGGCGTGTTCAATAAAAGATGTTATTTATTGATCAGTCTCCTTTCTCATACAAGAGAAATGGATCGATATTATTCCAATACTTATGGTTAAGTAAAGTGCATACATTAAAAGCAGAAGTATAAAATAATACTGTAAAAACATTGATATGGTTTCTAAGCCATATGATGGTTTAAAATGGATAAAATAGATACATACACATATACATTTGACTAATCGTACTCAACTGGTGTTTCTAACTACGCCTACCCCAGATCTACCTGACCTAAGCCTAATACGTGGGCGGGAATAGAAAGTAGCAGTTTAAGTTAAGTTTGTTTTGCCAAGTGACTGACTAAAGAATTCTCTGCAAGGGGTTATTCAGTTCTGTACCTGGAATCTAGGATGAATGAGGGATGGTATCTCTCGTCTCTGGTCTCGATATTCCAGGCTGCCTGCGAGGGCTACCCGGAAGCGCCGGAGCTGGATTTCTTGGCAGGAGAAAGCAGCGTCTCGTTCTCAGCGCGTCAGGAAGGCGGGGCTGCGCCAGCGGGGTCTGCTCTGGGCTTCGGCAAGTCTGGCTGTTCCGATCTCGTCACCACCGCGTGTGTTTGCATAGGGCAATATCGGTAATATTTATACCTTTAAGGTGCCGAGATTGACGTAAGGATGGACATAGATACGTCAATAAGGATGTCATACGACCTGGTCGTTAGCACATTCTTTTGCTGAAGTTCTCGGTGAAATCAAAACAATGGCCGCAGGGTTTTTCCCAGGTTGTCATAGGTTTGATTTGTTTTGAGAACTCCGTATGCCTTATCAGGGGCTGGAGGAATATCGCTTGTCTAATTAGATGGCAAGCGTTATGACCTAATCAGATAACACGTTCCTGTGCCGTAGTGTGGCTTAATCAGATAACGGTTCCTGCATCATGGGGGTTTTCTGCCTCATGGGATGGCTGCTAGTTAACTATTCTTTGAAAGAATGGTTCTATCTCTGTTGCAGGTGCGCCTAGCTGGTGACATGAAAGGTTATTTGAGTTCCCTTCACAGGCTCTATGCAAACTAATTCCATTACACAGAAGTGTACCGCTCAGTGACATCGCACAATTATTGCCACTAAGAAACACTTTCTGTCCTTTATTACTGACACATGCATGTGAATAGGGCAAGTTCCATGTTGTTTTAATGTACCCTTTTCCCAATTTTTCGTACATGCCAGCCTGTATATATTTTTGGCAGTATTGAAACCTGAAGGTAGATATTGGAATATTAATTATCCCATGTATTATCCATTCACTGACAGGTCGTTCTGACATTGTCACTGGTAATCTCTCGAGTTTCTCAATGCTCAGGATTGTATAATCAGCACCCTTTTGTGCCATACTGATTTGTTTATCAGTGAGGTTAAAGATATTGAATAGTGACGTTGTGTTGATTAAACGCCAAGGCACATAGCCTGAACGCAGATTTTGTAACGTCCAGCCAAGCTGTACAATAGAACGCAATTGGGACTGACCGTGTTGTAACAACAGTAAGTCTTGCGATAATATGTTGATTGCTGAAGACACAATGCTGTCCAGAGAAAAAATTCTGGAGGACAGAGTCATTAACCCATTGTCCACTACAGAAAGTGATTTTTCCAAATTAATACGGTCAATTTCCCGTATACTTTCTGCTGTCTCAATTTGAGTCACCTTCCAGGCCTCGTTGTATGCTGCATATACAGAGGCTGCTATGAAACGTTTCTGACGCTGTTTGCGCGGTCCCATAATGAAATCACGCAAGTCAGCACCATCAGTAAGTAAAGTTAGGTGTTGCTTAATTTCTGCCAGTGTGGAAGTTTGTAGCCACTGAAGGCATAATTTGCCCACACTGTAGGTGGTTATTATCCCTGGGTGTTGTCTTTGGGAATATCTAGGGTCTGGCCTGGTCATTTTGAACCCCTGTGTTTTGTTCAGGAATCTGTCTTGACAGTTATTAGTATCTGTGGGCCAGATCAACCACTTTTTCCAATCAGGATGTGTTCTGTTTTGGTTTAATACATAATTTACGTCTATCTCTTCATCTGTAGAGCTATTGCTGTTCATTGTTGGTTTTGGAATAGACGGTTTATTTAAGTCTTTGATTTTGGCTAGGCCGAGACATGTAGTTTGTTGAACAGTGTCATTTAAAAATATAATTTGTTCTGGGATCATGCAGGCTCTAAACAAAGATTCTATACCCTGTACTTGCCATTCTTTTGTACCCCAAACACTCTTTACTTCAACATTTTTGTCCCAATAATCAAAACCAAAAGTATTCATTTGTTCAAAGAATGAGTCTGAATATATCAATTTCGTGTTTGTTATCATGGTCTTTGTCCCTGTCTTATTTGACAATTTGAAATAAAATGTTTCAGCATTACTTGAGTTGAAACCTGAAAAGTATGAATATTTGTCATAAACGGTACTTGAGCTTCCTTTTGGAGGGGTTGCACAATGTTCCCATTGATTATAATTTAAAACATTTCTAGGTTGTGCAGATCTATGTAGAAAATGGTTACCATAGTGGTTATAACAGTACATACTATCATAATTTGTCGAACCCTGCAAATAATCATGTTTTGTGAATTTAGCAGACATCACTAAGTCAGACATCATATTATTTATACTTTCAAAGTCCCAATCATCAGCAAATGAGCTTGCTTTTACAAAGTCACTCAACGAGATCTTAATTTGGTGTGGATATTTCAGGATTTCAACCGGACCATAAATTTCGTAGTCAGTGTTGTCCCATGCTACCCCACCCGGTATAGGATTGGCTGTGAAGTTGACTGAAGAAAGTTCTCTTTTCTCGACGTGTGAAGATGTGTGTGGTTTGAGGATCAAGTTGATTTTCTGACTTGCTGTGTCCATTTTAGCATATTTTCCCTCAATGAAGCGTCCCAAAGTTAGTACCATGATGAGCCAAAGTATGAGGATAAATGCACCAAAACCCACCCAAAATTCAATCCATGGAGAAATCAGATATGTTTCTTTCAGTTGTTTCAAAAGTACTTTAACTTTATCTTTAAAGGTTTTTGTTGATGGCTGTGTTTTTGATTCAGTGAAGCCTTCAGAGGAATCATCGAAGTTTATGAAGTTGCCGGATGCAGTTCTGTCAATTGTTCCAATTGCTTCAGGATTACTGTTTCTTGCATAGTCGTTTGTTACTTCATTATAGATTGGTGTGTCTCTGCTAAATGTTTTTATTTGGGTTTTCAGAGGTCTAAGTTCCATTGCATTGTTGCATAGTCCTTGTTGTAGTTCTGTAGGCGTTTCGAATGTGATTAGCCTCTTAGATTGAACCTCTGTGTTTGTAGCAAATCTTGGTGTTCTACTACTTATCGGGAGTCCACTTGGCCTACTATTTGTTATCGGCCACATGTTTGTGGTTTTACCAGGTCGATGGATACAACTCGGTTCTCCTTTTTACCAGCAAGCGGTGGTAGTACAACTGATCTTGTCCCGTTGATAGACAAGACAGGAACTGCTTTTCTGTAAGAAGGCCCAAATTCCTTCTTTACCGCGATCTTTTCTCTGACTAGATCCCCGACTTTTGGAATCCAGACAGGTCTTGCTGGGACAGGTGGTGGTTCTTCAGTGGTTGTTGGCTGCTGTTTCAAGTTTATGTTGCTCAGGTCTTTTCTTGTTTCGTTTAAGTCCTGCAAAATAGCCAAACGATCTTTGATATCAAAGCTTTTTTCCTTCACCACTGAAGTCTGACTGTCGAGGTCTAAGACTAACATCCTAGTTCCAAACAATAATTCGTACGGACTGAATCCCTTCAGAGAATTTCTTGGCAGGTTATTTAGACTACGTTGGACACTTATTAGATGTTTGGCCCACCCAGCTCCCGAACCTAATATCCTTTCTGTTATAGATTGCTTTATGTCACGGTTTTTTCTTTACACCATCCCGTATCCCTCAGGAAGGAAGTGAGAAGAGTCCCGCTGTGCTATGCTCATTTGGCCATGTTTCCCCTCAGGCTGGAGGGCTAGAGTGAAAACAATGGTCAAACGTAGCATGCTTCTAGCGTATATGCCATTTAGACTCGCAAATCTTTGTATAACAGTCCAGACGTCAGCCGAGTGCTGGTGATCTACATTATAAGTGGAAACTAGCCTGTATATGTTAATCGGACGCTTTGCTTTTTACTGTTGATCTTTTCTGGAGTGAAACGACACGGTATTACACCGTTTCTCTCACCACTGCGATTTCTGTTACAGTTTGGGCAGTTCTTTACAAACATGGTATGATGCAGGCTCATGCCTGGCCACCAGTACCTTGATTGTAATTCTTCCAGAGAATCTTTTAGTTTGAGGTGTCTGAGACCCTCGCCCATATGTGCGTCTGCTATTAACAAGGTTCTCCTGTCCATGTTTGGAATCACTCTATCCCCCACTCCAGGGATTCGAGCAAAAGGGACGGAGTTTGCATCGATTATGTATGTATAATTGAGTGGATAGTTGATCGGTAGCGCTGAGCAGTCGCCTTTTGATGACGTTTTCACCGCCAGCACTGTTTCACCGTCAATATACTTCACTGTACGCTTTTTTCGAGCTACGGAAGCCGATTTAGTTGCTACCGCTGTGGCTGTCTCAGCCAATGAATTCCCTGCAACGTGAACGCCATCACGCTGATGACTCAGTGTATGTATCACGTGAGTCTTTGGTAGTTCTTTTTGTAACAGAACTATTTGTTCCCAAAGCAGTTTTTGCTTTATTGTTGCACCTGTGTCATCTTTGTAACCATTTTGAATCCATGTCTGCAAATCGTTGTTATATGATTTGACGCAGTAATATGAATCGGACACTATAAGTGTCGGGAATTCGCGATCCGCATTATCTAGCGCCATTTTCAATGCTATTATTTCAGTCTGTTGTTCTGAATTAGTTTCTACTGAGTGTGTTTTTGTTAATAGAGGTCTTAGATTACCTCCGCGCCACACTTCTTTTGTAATCTCACATGTGGGGTTGTATGCTTGTTCTCCGCAAACGGAGGGTTGAGCATGTCCGTCTGTATAGATTACACAAGCGTATTGTCGTAAGGGCAGAATGTCGATTGGCAGAGGGAATGTTCTTTCATATTTTAGATTTTCAATTCCTTTAGTTCTGGATCAAAGTAGTAGTATACTTTGTCCGTTGTAATTTAATTCACCCATTGCATCCATTCCGGATTCAATGTTATTGTTGGTAAATTACACGGTGTTGTTAATGCCTCAAAGGCTGATTCTGCTGTTCTGACTGTGATGTGTCTACCGTCCGCTTGATCTTTTTCTCTAGCTATTGCGGTTTGAACTGCATGAACAATGTTTTCTTTAATGCTGAATTTCTTTTCAGCTTCTGTGTACAAGTGTGATTTGAATGCAATTAGTACCTTTTCTCCCTCATTAGAGGTCAGGTATGTGAATCCGCATCTTCCTGGGATGACTCGAATCACAAGATTGCGTGTGTTATCACGTGTTTCTAATTTTGTTTTAATTAACATGTCTGTTTGTAAGGATCTCAGAATTTCTGTGTGTATTTGAGTCCAATTGGTTCTTTTAAAATCTGGTTTTATTAGATCATAAAGGGGTTTGACCCTTTCTGCGTAATTTGCAATGTATGTTCTTCCGAAATTTAGGAAGCCTAAAATTGACTGTAGGTTTTTTAGTGTTCTAGGTGCTTGGAGTACGGCACATTTCTCTAGGAAATTGTCAGCCAGGCTTTTGCCTTCACTTGATAATTCATATCCTAAGAACAGGACTGTTAGATGGGCAATTCTCGATTTTTTAAAGTTGAATTTGTAACCCTCTGCTGCGAACCCAAGTATTATGGTGTTCACTCTCTTCAAGTGAGTATCCAAGTCATCATCTGTTAGGTATATGTCATCGACATAAGATAATGCTTCGTCATCATATGTTTGTAGTAACTCTGTTACTCTCGCTGAGAATACCCCTGGGCTATTCTTGTACCCCTGGGCTAACCGACAGAATTGTTTTTGAGTGCCATTTATTGAGAACGCAGACAAATATCTGCTCTCTGGTGCTATGTTTTGACAAAAGAATCCATTAGAGATGTCTAATGTTGTTTTGTATTTTTTGCGCACTATGTTATTCATTAGTGCAGCACTATGCGAATTTTGCACTGCAAAAGTTTTGCAACATGAGTTAAGGTGTCTGTAATCCAAAACTAGACGATATGAATTGTCTGGTTTGGAGACAGGAAACAAAGGGTTGTTCATTTGTGAGGTGCAAGTTTCAATCACCCCCTGGTATTCTAATTGATCTAGAATTTCTTTTACCTGTTTTTTAGCTTCTTGCTTGATTGGATACTGCCTTTGTGCAGTAGGTTGTGATTTTAACTGGATTTTGTGAGGAGGAGAGTCCTCATCCCATCCTACATGATTTTTATATAAAGCAGGAGCTTGAGCTACTGCCCACTTTCTGGCAAGTGTGTATTTTTTATGAATTGGGATATGATTTGAGAAGGCAGGCATAATTATTTCTTCGCCATGAGGGCACTCCCTGACAAACTCTGGTGGCCAGTCTTTTTCAGCTAGAAGGATGTCATAGCCCTTGGAGAGATCATCCCAAAATAGTCCCCTTATTTTTCTAGTCTTATCCCCTTCTATACGTAAAGTTATTTCATATATTTTGTGAGGTTTGCTAACTCTGGTGTCTGCAGTTTCCACTTGAAGATATTCATTCGTGTCCACTGTCTCCAGATGATTCATAAGGACTTTGCGAGCTATGCTCACTTCTGCTGCGCTGTCTAGCATTGTCTGAGCCCATTCTCCGTTTTTCAGTTGTGTCCTCAGTATTCTCGGCATTGTTTACTACCTTGATACTGGCTACCTTCTTTTTTGGAAATTGTAGTTTCTTTTTTAGATGAGCAGATTCCTTGTCTTTGGACTTGGCGTGCTCTTCTCTCTGTTCTGATCGTCCTCTTCTTTCCGATTTCTGCGAGGAAGTCTGAAAAGATTGAGAGGGACGTGTATCAATGTCTTGATATCTATCAGGCTTCTTTATATTATCCCTATTTCTAAGGTTATATCTTTTCCCAGAGGGGTCACTTTGGGGTGACCTGTGTCTTTGGTTCGGAGATTTTTCTCTCCGCCGAGGAGACCTTCCTCAGGACTGGAATTTCTTTTCTTTAGGATTGGATTGTTTGTTTCCATCCCAGCTCTTTTTTTGTGATGTTGAATTATTATTATTAAAAAATATTTTTCCAGGACTTTCAATCAGTTGTGGTTTTACTGGTATTCCACCTAAACTATCTCTACCTAGTTCCTCATAGGATTTTTCTATAATTCTGGCAATTTCAGCTGGTCGGTCTGCTATATCTGTCTCCTTTAACCTCTGGCGGATCGCCACGTTTGCTGCTTCTCCCTTTATGTTGGCTAATAATATAGCCGAGACCTGCTTGAAGTCTTTTAGTAATTTCATACCAAGAGTTAAAGCGGGTTCTGGACCGTATTCGTCTTGAATTTGTTTTAGCACATCTGGTATTACCGAAATGGATGGAACACCGTGCGTTTTTGTGTAGATGGAAGCAAAGACTGTACCCCAAGTGTCACAGTCCTCCACGTGTGGTGCGATTCCCATTGGAAGACAGATAGTCAGAATCCTGTGTTTTTCTAACGGGGTGGTGTCTGGAAACACCGCCTCTATTTGGGTGATTTTTTGTGCTAACCAGAATGGTATTTGTTCCCGTTTAGCTGGTACCTTACCTAGGCAGGATTGTATGTTCTGTGGTGTAATTTTATTTGTGTTCCCCTGATGAGGGGTCAGCTGTGGAATTTTAATTGCTGGTTGAATTGTTGAAGTCCGCATCACATATTGATACAAAAAAGGGGGGTTGAACCCATGCAGTCGCGGGGACCTGGGCGTTATGTGATATACTAGAAGGGGGGTCCCCGCAAGGAACTAGTGTTGTGTGTGACACACACCAAAAAGGACAATGAAAGGAACAATAAAACTGGAATTACTCAAACCACAATTAATTATGAATAGATATTGCCCTTTATTTGACAATACCAAGTTCCACTTGTAAAACATACATTGTATTTTGTAAATAGTAGTAAGCCCCAGTCGGGTAGTGAAAAGGAAGGAGGGGATGTGCTCAAGTAGGTGAAAAGTCATAAGGAAATAGAAGTATTCAAGAAAAATGCAATAGCTAAAGTTTATATAAATTTTCAAAACAATTCAAAAATTGGACCCAAATGTTTTGAGGCTTTATTTGAAAACCATCAGTTCAAGAACATTCCACGGCTATATACATGGTTGCAATAAATCATAGACATGTGCCGGATGTCCCAAAAATAAGAAGGCGTCGACGTTTCGACCCCTAGCCGTAGGTTACTTTTAATCCTATGAACGGGGTCTTCATCAGGACAGTGGTGAAGGGAGGGATGTTGTGGGGCATTCAAATCTGAAATTTAAAAACCATCATTAGATCGATTCATTTCGACCTGTTGCATGTCGTATTATTTAACATCCAATATAACGCAATTACCATGGTCTCATGAATAACAGGACCCCGCTTAATAGTCAAGGTCTCACCAATAGTTGATCAATATTCATAATGGAGGAAATAGTGGAGGAGGAACTAACCAGCGTTGCCTGAAGACAGGCAGTATAATGATTTGTAAGAAACCAAAGATGGTAAACGGTAGGCAGCTACTTGACAAAGAACACCGTAATGTGCTTAATGAACTTACTTCAAGTTGAAGCACGAGATAGCGGAGTGCGATGGCGATCAAAATTGCCGTAATCCACCCCCGGTCAAAAGATCAGTAATTAACGCAAATTTCTAAATTAAATGAGAGACTCATTTTAGAACATGACATACCTGGTAATTTACAAAAACGACCATATATAAATAATCACTCACATCAAATTTTCCAGTTAGAGCAATGTCGACTTATGCCCTAGGATTATACAATTGGAGGTGGTTGGATGGCGTCATTTTAATTATCTGTAAGAATAGATTAAGAACCACTAGTATAACAGAGACTCGGTTGCAAACTTGTTTAAAAGGGTACATGATTGTCAAATACGGACTTACATTATGGCTCAGCTTAATAGAACACCGTGGCTGCACTTCATATGGTAATGTCTTTTAATGCGCCACTACAAGAAATAAGAATTTAAATCAACTGGTGTTTTTAAGAGATGGATCTCCTATGCTTACATCCATAACCGGCACGAGAATCATACCTCTGGGGGACTCGTGGTTAAATCTGTCAATACATGCACGGCGGGCTGGCGCTGCGTCGTCCGACGTCAGACAGTCAACCGCCGGTAGCTGGCCATGCGAAACTGTTTGCAAATACCGGCCTCGTCGGCGAATTGGCCTGTTAAAGGGAAAAGAAAGCAAACGAAGTTGCCTCACTAGGAAATGTAACTATAACGAAAGGGGACCCATGAAGGAGTAAAACCTTTACCCAAATGTAGCTGGTCACTGCGATCGTCTTGCATGCACACCCAACTCCGTCAGACAACTTCGCGGAGTTTGGGGGCGGGGTAACCAAACTTTTTATGGACATAAGAAAAAGACTACCCACAGTCTGTCTTCTCTGTTAAGAGACGATTGTTGTGGAACTTAGATTACCAACTTAGAGTCCAAATCTACTGTTGTAAATATTTCATTTACAACGTTAACCATCACAAAAGTACTGTATGCACCAAATGTCCTCGAGCAACTCTCTCGCAGGAGGTTGTAATCGAGTTTAAGGAGAAAAATCGATGAACACAATTCTGCCGCATAGGAATTAAGAAATTGACTCATACTGTACCATTCCTCAAGCAACTCTCACGCAGGAGGTTGTAATCGAGTGGTTTCTACAGATATATCAGATGAACACATTCTGCCACATGAGAACTGAGAAACAAGACAATCTATCATACAATGGCCAAAGACTCAAACAGTTCACTCGCAGGAGGTTGTAATTGAGTAGGTATCACGATTCATTATTGCGTGAGATGTTATATCTCATACTCTGACCCCCGAGAAATTAATGACAAATCTCAACCCAAGGCTGCTAATTGGGCCAAACTACTGTCGTGTTCATTTAATCCATTATTAATTGAGTCCAGAAGGGACATCCATTTGGATTCCCGTGTATTTAAGGCTATTCGTAAATTGCCTCCTCTTCTTCCCAGGGTGACTTTTTCAAGAACTAGCCATTTCAGATCAGACACTGTATGTCCCGTCTTTTGCCAATGTTCTACAAGGGGCGCTCCTAGCACATTGCATCGCACTCTGCTACAATGAGAAGAGATGCGAGATTTAATTTTTTGTTGTGTCTGACCGACATACACAAGACTGCACGGGCATTGTATCAAATAAATTACACTGCTAGTATTGCAGTTGGTGTAATGCTTCAGAGTAAAATTGCGTTCTTTATGAGAAAAGGACTTAGTCTGGATGGTGGTATCGCAAGCAGTACAATTACCACATCTGAAATGCCCTACCACCTGTGGCAGGTTCCACAAGGTGCTTATAGTGGGTTGTCGCTCTGGTTCCAGAAAGGAATGGACCACCATGTCACGAATATTTTTTTCCCTTTTGAAAGAATGGAGAGGGAGAGATGGTTGTTTGATCTCATCAGCCACTAAAGGCCAGTTTTTATTGATGATTTGTTTTATTTCATTACTGCGTGTGGAAAAAGTGGTCACACAAATAATGCGTTCCAGTTGTGACTGATTATTGACTTCAGGGTTCAGCAGACTCTCGCGTGGGTTGTACCATGCTCGTTTCCTTGCACGTTTGACCATTCGCGATGGATAGCCACGTGAGATAAGTCGATCATTTAGAATCTCAGATTCCAAGATGTAATTTGCTCGAGTCAAGCAATTTCGCCTGATCCTAAGAAATTGACCCACCGGTAGATTATCTTTAAGGCCTCTCGGGTGATGACTTTCATACTGCAAGAGGGAGTTACGCTCGGAGGGTTTTCTGAACAGAGTAGTGTATAGGTGGTCGTTCTCAACATAGATTGAAATATCCAAAAATGGTATCGTCTCATTGCTCGATTCCATAGTGAATTGAATGTGGGAATTATTAAGGTTCAGCCAGACATGGAACTCTTCTAATTGGTGTTTATTCCCTTCCCAGATGCAGAGGACATCGTCAATGTATCTGACCCATAGGGTCAGATTCATCCGAAAAGGGTTGTGTGGCGAAAAAATATACTGTCGTTCATAATGGTCCATAAAGATAATAGCCAGATTTGGGGCAAATGTAGCCCCCATGGCTACTCCCTTAGTCTGCACAAAAAATTCCTCTTGAAAAATGAAAAAATTTTGTTTCATGGCAATGGTGAGTAACTCAATTATAAAGTCCGTAGGGACTTGGACAGGGGCTGGTCTTTTATCTAGTTCCTCACACATCACGTCCAAAGCATCCTGTTGCGGAATGCTGGTATAAAGCGATATGATATCGCACGTTACCAACAATGACTTGGATGGATCAAACGGTCTTTCATCAATCAAATTGATCGTTTGAGTAGTGTCCCTAAGATATGTCTTGGTTTTGATGGCAATTGGCTTCAAGAAAAAATCAATGTATTTACAAAGTGGCTCCAAAATAGACCCGCAGCCCGAAACAATGGGGCGCCCAGGTGGACTGTCCTGGTTTTTATGGACTTTGGGTAAGGTGTAAATTGTAGCCAGTCTAGGAAATTTTTGATTCAGGAATTTGAATTCTTGATCTGTCAGAAAACCGGCATCCAGCCCCTTTTGAGTTGTGGTCAGAATTAGGCGAGCCAGATCTCTTGATGGATCACTCGGTAGTCGCTGGTAACTAACGCCATCTGATAGCTGTCTATAGATCTCTTCCTTGTACTTCGAAAGGTCTTGCACTACAATGGCACCACCTTTATCGGCGGGTTTAATAACCAACTCCTTATTGTTACTAAGCTCAACCAGTGCCAATTTTTCGGTCTTATTAAGATTAAACTTGATGAATTTCTTCTGATCAAGTGCCTTTTCTACAGAAGCTGTAACAATTTCTTCAAAAGCCAGGATCTTGTGGCTCATGGCATATGAGGGTGGGAAGAAAACAGAGGGTTCCTTCAGTCCAGTAGTTTAGATCAGGGCCGAGGCAAATGGCGACCCCCACGAGGTCGTGGCAACAACTGGGCGAGAGGCCAGGGCAGAGGGCAGCCACAAGTACAGGGTTGGAACGGCAACAGAGGCAATCAGCAGAAACAGGTACAATTCCGCCCAGAGTTGCATGGAGAAATCTCGACGAGGAGGAAAACGTACAGGTGGTAAATCAAGTATCCAACTTAGCCCCAATTAGATCTGGGACCATCCAAGCTATCCCCAATCCAGTAATTAACATCTCTAAGTATGCACTACAGGACAAAGAGATAAAGGCGTTAAGCAAGGGTCTCTCCTATGTCCCAACCGCTACAGCTAATACATTTCTGCTTAAAACTGAATTATATCGGTTTTTCAGGAAAATCAGATTAAGGTATTACTTTCGGAACCAAACTAGGAGACAACAAAGTTCGACTACTGGACTGAAGGAACCCTCTGTTTTCTTCCCACCCTCATATGCCATGAGCCACAAGATCCTGGCTTTTGAAGAAATTGTTACAGCTACTGTAGAAAAGGCACTTGATCAGAAGAAATTCGTCAAGTTTAATCTTAATAAGACCGAAAAATTGGCACTGGTTGAGCTTAGTAACAATAAGGAGTTGGTTATTAAACCCGCCGATAAAGGTGGTGCCATTGTAGTGCAAGACCTTTCGAAGTACAAGGAAGAGATCTATAGACAGCTATCAGATGGCGTTAGTTACCAGCGACTACCGAGTGATCAATCAAGAGATCTGGCTCGCCTAATTCTGACCACAACTCAAAAGGGGCTGGATGCCGGTTTTCTGACAGATCAAGAATTCAAATTCCTGAATCAAAAATGTCCTAGACTGGCTACAATTTACACCTTACCCAAAGTCCATAAAAACCAGGACAGTCCACCTGGGCGCCCCATTGTTTCGGGCTGCGGGTCTATTTTGGAGCCACTTTGTAAATACATTGATTTTTTCTTGAAGCCAATTGCCATCAAAACCAAGACATATCTTAGGGACACTACTCAAACGATCAATTTGATTGATGAAAGACCGTTTGATCTATCCAAGTCATTGTTGGTAACGTGCGATATCATATCGCTTTATACCAGCATTCCGCAACAGGATGCTTTGGACGTGATGTGTGAGGAACTAGATAAAAGACCAGCCCCTGTCCAAGTCCCTACGGACTTTATAATTGAGTTACTCACCATTGCCATGAAACAAAATTTTTTCATTTTTCAAGAGGAATTTTTTGTGCAGACTAAGGGAGTAGCCATGGGGGCTACATTTGCCCCAAATCTGGCTATTATCTTTATGGACCATTATGAACGACAGTATATTTTTTCGCCACACAACCCTTTTCGGATGAATCTGACCCTATGGGTCAGATACATTGACGATGTCCTCTGCATCTGGGAAGGGAATAAACACCAATTAGAAGAGTTCCATGTCTGGCTGAACCTTAATAATTCCCACATTCAATTCACTATGGAATCGAGCAATGAGACAATACCATTTTTGGATATTTCAATCTATGTTGAGAACGACCACCTATACACTACTCTGTTCAGAAAACCCTCCGAGCGTAACTCCCTCTTGCAGTATGAAAGTCATCACCCGAGAGGCCTTAAAGATAATCTACCGGTGGGTCAATTTCTTAGGATCAGGCGAAATTGCTCGACTCGAGCAAATTACATCTTGGAATCTGAGATTCTAAATGATCGACTTATCTCACGTGGCTATCCATCGCGAATGGTCAAACGTGCAAGGAAACGAGCATGGTACAACCCACGCGAGAGTCTGCTGAACCCTGAAGTCAATAATCAGTCACAACTGGAACGCATTATTTGTGTGACCACTTTTTCCACACGCAGTAATGAAATAAAACAAATCATCAATAAAAACTGGCCTTTAGTGGCTGATGAGATCAAACAACCATCTCTCCCTCTCCATTCTTTCAAAAGGGCAAAAAATATTCGTGACATGGTGGTCCATTCCTTTCTGGAACCAGAGCGACAACCCACTATAAGCACCTTGTGGAACCTGCCACAGGTGGTAGGGCATTTCAGATGTGGTAATTGTACTGCTTGCGATACCACCATCCAGACTAAGTCCTTTTCTCATAAAGAACGCAATTTTACTCTGAAGCATTACACCAACTGCAATACTAGCAGTGTAATTTATTTGATACAATGCCCGTGCAGTCTTGTGTATGTCGGTCAGACACAACAAAAAATTAAATCTCGCATCTCTTCTCATTGTAGCAGAGTGCGATGCAATGTGCTAGGAGCGCCCCTTGTAGAACATTGGCAAAAGACGGGACATACAGTGTCTGATCTGAAATGGCTAGTTCTTGAAAAAGTCACCCTGGGAAGAAGAGGAGGCAATTTACGAATAGCCTTAAATACACGGGAATCCAAATGGATGTCCCTTCTGGACTCAATTAATAATGGATTAAATGAACACGACAGTAGTTTGGCCCAATTAGCAGCCTTGGGTTGAGATTTGTCATTAATTTCTCGGGGGTCAGAGTATGAGATATAACATCTCACGCAATAATGAATCGTGATACCTACTCGATTACAACCTCCTGCGAGTGAACTGTTTGAGTCTTTGGCCATTTGTCTTGTTTCTCAGTTCTCATGTGGCAGAATGTGTTCATCTGATATATCTGTAGAAACCACTCGATTACAACCTCCTGCGTGAGAGTTGCTTGAGGAATGGTACAGTATGAGTCAATTTCTTAATTCCTATGCGGCAGAATTGTGTTCATCGATTTTTCTCCTTAAACTCGATTACAACCTCCTGCGAGAGAGTTGCTCGAGGACATTTGGTGCATACAGTACTTTTGTGATGGTTAACGTTGTAAATGAAATATTTACAACAGTAGATTTGGACTCTAAGTTGGTAATCTAAGTTCCACAACAATCGTCTCTTAACAGAGAAGACAGACTGCGGGTAGTCTTTTTCTTATGTCCATAAAAAGTTTGGTTACCCCGCCCCCAAACTCCGCGAAATTGTCTGACGGAGTTGGGTGTGCATGCAAGACGATCGCAGTGACCAGCTACATTTGGGTAAAGGTTTTACTCCTTCATGGGTCCCCTTTCGTTATAGTTACATTTCCTAGTGAGGCAACTTCGTTTGCTTTCTTTTCCCTTTAACAGGCCAATTCGCCGACGAGGCCGGTATTTGCAAACAGTTTCGCATGGCCAGCTACCGGCGGTTGACTGTCTGACGTCGGACGACGCAGCGCCAGCCCGCCGTGCATGTATTGACAGATTTAACCACGAGTCCCCCAGAGGTATGATTATCGTGCCGGTTATGGATATAAGCATAGGAGATCCATCTCTTAAAAACACCAGTTGATTTAAATTCTTATTTCTTGTAGTGGCGCATTAAAAGACATTACCATATGAAGTGCAGCCACGGTGTTCTATTAAGCTGAGCCATAATGTAAGTCCGTATTTGACAATCATGTACCCTTTTAAACAAGTTTGCAACCGAGTCTCTGTTATACTAGTGGTTCTTAATCTATTCTTACAGATAATTAAAATGACGCCATCCAACCACCTCCAATTTTATAATCCTAGGGCATAAGTCGACATTGCTCTAACTGGAAAATTTGATGTGAGTGATTATTTATATATGGTCGTTTTTGTAAATTACCAGGTATGTCATGTTCTAAAAGGAGTCTCTCATTTAATTTAGAAATTTGCGTTAATTACTGATCTTTTGACCGGGGTGGATTACGGCAATTTTGATCGCCATCGCACTCCGCTATCTCGTGCTTCAGCTTGAAGTAAGTTCATTAAGCACATTACGGTGTTCTTTGTCAAGTAGCTGCCTACCGTTTACCATCTTTGGTTTCTTACAAATCATTATACTGCCTGTCTTCAGGCAACGCTGGTTAGTTCCTCCTCCACTGTTTCCTCCATTATGAATATTGATCAACTATTGGTGAGACCTTGACTATTAAGCGGGGTCCTGTTATTCATGAGACCATGGTAATTGCGTTATATTGGATGTTAAATAATACGACATGCAACAGGTCGAAATGAATCGATCTAATGATGGTTTTTAAATTTCAGATTTGAATGCCCCACAACATCCCTCCTTTCACCACTGTCCTGATGAAGACCCCGTTCATAGGATTAAAAGTAACCTACGGCTAGGGGTCGAAACGTCGACGCCTTCTTATTTTTGGGACATCCGGCACATGTCTTTGATTTATTGCAACCATGTATATAGCCGTGGAATGTTCTTGAACTGATGGTTTTCAAATAAGGCCTCAAAACATTTGGGTCCAATTTTTGAATTGTTTTGAAAATTTATATAAACTTTAGCTATTGCATTTTTCTTGAATACTTCTATTTCCTTATGACTTTTCACCTACTTGAGCACATCCCCTCCTTCCTTTTCACTACCCGACTGGGGCTTACTACTATTTACAAAATACAATGTATGTTTTACAAGTGGAACTTGGTATTGTCAAATAAAGGGCAATATCTATTCATAATTAATTGTGGTTTGAGTAATTCCAGTTTTTATTGTTCCTTTCATTGTCCTTTTTGGTGTGTGTCACACACAACACTAGTTCCTTGCGGGGACCCCCCTTCTAGTATATCGCATCACATATTGGACTAATTGTCTATGTAATTTTATTAATTGTTTTAGCTGTGTTAAAAGCTCTGCTGCAGACATCCCATCGATGTCTGGATGTGGTGTGTATCCGGCTAGAACCGGCCACGTTGCTCCTGGTCTACCTAATGGACCGAGCCTGGTGATGTGATTATTATGTTTTAGGGCGCCATTAAATAAGAGCAGATGCTCTTGAAATTTAAGTGGTACTTCCACCTCCTCGAAAGGAGTGTACTCATTAGGAGGTTCCTCTGTTTTGTAATAGTGGAAGACCTTTGTTACAGCATTAGCTGCTGGAAAGTTTATCCATGTGTAGAATACCTCTGTCTGCCGATATTCGTGTGCCTCAATTACGAATATGACTGTGCCACCTCTAGGTGTCAGTCCATTTTCTATAAGTTTTAAAGTTATAGATTTTCTTGTGTTGACCGGGATGATTATTATACCCGGGTCTGCTTCTTGCATAGCAGTATCAGCTGCTGCGAGTTCAGTTGCTATTCTAACTGCCTCTCTTTCTCCTTCACTGTCTGACATTGTACTGTCCAGAAGGTTATTTTGTTTGTTTGCAGATCAGGTTCTTATGGAAACAAAGATTAGATGCACAATATTTTGGAACAGTGTATCCTTCAACGTTGACTAAACCAAGGACCATACATAGGAGTTTCCTCCTGCGAGGTCTGGCGGATATTACCTTTCACCCACTCCAGACGTCTTTGGAGTATTATGGGAAAAAAGGGGTCTGAGTGAAAAAGCACGACTGAGTTACTCTAAATGTCTTACGTTAGTTTTATCGCCTATCCAAACGTGTTGGGCGCCATGTAGTGTAGTTCCTATTATCCCAATAGGCTCTGCGCATTGGAATAATACCTTCAATAGTATAGGCCTAGACCAGACGTTAACTAGGTCTACTACTGTCGATATTAGACTTAAAGTTTTGGGTTTGCCAGCTAGCTCAGAGTTCACTAGAAACTTTCTCGAATAGGCAAGGAGGAGTTGAACCTCCCTGGATAGACAAGAAGGGATTTAGTTTCTGACAACCATAGAACATGACAACTTTGCTCTCCCCTAATCAAGAGTGTATCTCTAGAGTCGTGTGAAAACAAAAGACGACTTATTTTACTCAGTCAGTACGTGCATTCTTAGTCTCACCAGATTGTAGAGAAAAGGAAGAGACGGGCGTGTTCAATAAAAGATGTTATTTATTGATCAGTCTCTTTTCTCATACAAGAGAAATGGATCGATATTATTGCAATACTTATGGTTAAGTAAAGTGCATACATTAAAAGCAGAAGTATAAAATAATACTGTAAAAACATTGATATGGTTTCTAAGCCATATGATGGTTTAAAATGGATAAAATAGATACATACACATATACATTTGACTAATCGTACTCAACTGGTGTTTCTAACTACGCCTACCCCAGATGTACCTGACCTAAGCCTAATACGTGGGCGGGAATAGAAAGTAGCAGTTTAAGTTAAGTTTGTTTTGCCAAGTGACTGACTAAAGAATTCTCTGCAAGGGGTTATTCAGTTCTGTACCTGGAATCTAGGATGAATGAGGGATGGTATCTCTCGTCTCTGGTCTCGATATTCCAGGCTGCCTGCGAGGGCTACCCGGAAGCGCCGGAGCTGGATTTCTCGGCAGGAGAAAGCAGCGTCTCGTTCTCAGCGCGTCAGGAAGGCGGGGCTGCGCCAGCGGGGTCTGCTCTGCTCTGGGCTTCGGCAAGTCTGGCTGCTCCGATCTCGTCACCACCGCGTGTGTTTGCATAGGGCAATATCGGTAATATTTATACCTTTAAGGTGCCGAGATTGACGTAAGGATGGACATAGATACGTCAATAAGGATGTCATACGACCTGGTCGTTAGCACATTCTTTTGCTGAAGTTCTCGGTGAAATCAAAACAATGGCCGCAGGGTTTTTCCCAGGTTGTCATAGGTTTGATTTGTTTTGAGAACTCCGTATGCCTTATCAGGGGCTGGAGGAATATCGCTTGTCTAATTAGATGGCAAGCGTTATGACCTAATCAGATAACACGTTCCTGTGCCGTAGTGTGGCTTAATCAGATAACGGTTCCTGCATCATATGGGTTTTCTGCTGCCTCATGGGATGGCTGCTAGTTAACTTGTTAACCAGAATAGGGTCAGGAATAGGGGGATCGATACAGAACCTATAGGAATACATCACAAAGGAGCCTGGTCAACCACATCTGGAAGGATGGGACATTCGAATCCTTCCAGGCTGCTGAAAGAAGGATACGTAATACGGCAGTAGCCAAAAAGATGAGTGCTTCCGCCTCCCTATTGACACCCATCTGACTTTCACTCCCAAGGATCATTAAAGTCGGGGATAAACTGATCTTCGAGCCTAGCAACCCCTCCAGAAATTTCTCAATCTCACCTTTGATAGTACTAAGTTTCTCACAGTGATAAAACATGTGCAATAAATCCGCCGGCCCTTTCTGACATCTGGGGCAGTTGTTATCTGCTCTCTTACCCCAGTCGAACAATTTAGAAGGTGTGAAATAGAGATTAAAGAGTGTTTTAAAATATTGTGCCTTTAGATTAGACGAACGTAAGACCTCTTTATCCAGATGTAAAGCTTTATCTAGATCCACATCTGGATCCTGCAGCTTTATTGCCCAGGCAACCTCATTTTTCTCCAGGTCATCATACATCCCTTCAATTGAATCCCGGTATATAACTTTGATTCTACTCCTCCCTTTTAATAAATATTCCAGAATGGGACAGCGGATGCCGGGGAGATGCGGGGTCTTATAGCTTTAAATATTTGCGAAATCTGGGCATATTTAAAACCTTGGCTAATGGAAATACCGTACTTCTGTTGAATGGCATCAAAGCTCATGACACTGCCTTCCTTCATTATATCCCCTACTGTCCGCATGCCATGCTGTTCCCAACATTTCCATGCTCCATCAAGACTCAAGTTAGGAAAATGGCCAGATTTCCACAAAAGTGTATACATATTGATCTTTTGAACTTGTAATACTTTCTGAAGTGTTTTCCATAAATCCCAGGCACTTATAGATATCTATTAGCGCATTTTTTTAAAATATCTGCGGCCGGATTTTCTTAGCAAAGCACCCACCGCCTCGTTTCCCATTATTAGCTCATAGATTGAAGGGATATCATAATTCTCATATGTAGCATCTTGGGTACGTCCCTTATTTGACACTGGATCAAATAGGATTGACATCTGTGTCAACAGGCAGGCCCAATGATAATACCTTAAATTTGGAACTCCTAAGCCACCCCGGTCCTGTGGGAGGGTCACATACTTTAATGACCGCCTGATCTTACCATATTGCCACAAAAAACTATTAAAGATAGACTCCATTTTTTTATCAGCCCCTCCTCAATTAAGAAGGGGATGGAGCGAAACAGATAAAGGACTTTAGGCAGCATGGTCATTTTCAAGACATTTGACCTGCCTATAAGAGACAGATGTGTCCATTCTTTTCAGATCGTTCTCAATCGTTTTTAACATTGGAGCGAAGTTATCCTTTATGATTAATTCCGTAGCTGCAATAATTATCACTCCAAGTTATGTTGCAGAGTCTACATATCTGTTATCAAGCTTAATAATATTCTTCTTGCATATCACTTGGGTTTTCCCCTCATTCAGGCGGTATCCAGAGTGCCGCCCAAATTCCTTGGTGATTTCCACCAGTACCCGCATAGCATCAGTAGGCTCTGATGAAATCACTGCCAGGTCGTCCGCGTATGCTAAAAGTTTACTCTCAAATCCATTGGTTATAACCGGTTTGATCTCATGATTACCCAGAATCTGTCTGACCAATGGATCGATGTAAAGCGCGAACAGGATGGGTGAGCAGGGACTCCCCTGACGGGTTCCCCTTGTTATCTTGATTTTACCAGAACACTCACCCATCAGCTGTATTCTAGCGACCGGATCAGAATACATAGCCTTTATGGCCATCAGGATTCTTTAACCGAAACCTCTCCCTACAAGAACATTCCAGAGGTAATGCCACCTGCCGCGGTCAAAGGCTTTTTCTGCGTCGAGGAGGATCATAGCGATCCCCTCCCCCCCGACAGCATGAGCTTCAAACAGAGAGATTGCTCTTCTGATATGATCGGTTGTATCTCGACCTGGAATGAAGCCATGCTGCCAAGGGGATACCAGACCGCCAATGACCCTCCCCATACGCGTCGCCAACATTTTTGCATAGAGTTTATTGTCCACGTTTATAAGCGAAATCGGCCGATAAGACCCTGGATTTTCTTTTGGTTTACTTTTTTATGGAAAACCACTATATTTGTGTCCTTCCATGTCTCAGGTAATTTTCCAGTACACATTATTCCATTAACCTGTTCGATGCTCATGACAAGGCCAGCTCGTCATGAGGCACGGTTGAGCTGTGCTTATGACGAGCTGGCCTTGTCATGAATAATGGTATTCTAAGAATGTTAGCGCAGGAGGGGAAAACCCCTTAGCAGCCAAGGTGTTAAACAGATCTAATAACATTGGAACCACCTCATTTGATAAACACTTATACACCTCTAATGGAATGCTGTCTGGCCCTGCGGCCTTACCAGCAGCTAGATCTAATAGCCCTTCAAGCACCTTCTCGGTCGTCATATAGCTCTCCAACATTTTCCTCTCAAACTCGCCCAGTTTGGGTCCTCGATCCGGATACCCTTCTTGCGGCTCCTCACCCACTGCCTCTTCTTTATATAAGGTTTGATAAAAATTTGCAAAAACCCCGAGTATCTCCTGCGGATCAATAAACTCACGCCCATTCTCCTGAATACTAGTTATTATATTTTTTGAGTTGTCCTGCCTAATCCTCAGAGCCAAGGCCTTACCCACCTGTTCCCCTATTTCATACATCTTCCCTCTATATGTCCAATATTCTGACATAGCTTTTTCAGCCATCTGTTTATGTATTTCTGCTTTAACAGAACTCATTCTCAATTGGCTTGCTTTTCCATCCTTCCCTTGTAATATATCCTGCCCATGTTGTTCTTCTGCTTTTACCAGATTGGCTATGAGCCTATCTCTATCAGCCTGCGATTTTTTCCTAACTTGGGCAGTATAGCTGATTGTCTCCCCCCTTAATCTGGCTTTAAACGCATCCCAGACACTATTTCTGGATGCACTATACCGATTGGCCTCAAAGAATTCCATGGCCCATTTCCTCAGATGTTCAATAAATAAAGTGTCTGCCAAAAGTTTTCTATTAAATGTCCAAACCCTTTGTTTCCTGGCAGGCCTTAAACCATCATATCTTATTGCCAGGGGGCTATGGTCCGATAGAACCTTGGGAAGCTTCCTGATGTTAAATTTACTTATTTCTGTAGATGAAATTAGAAAATAATCCAGTTTGGTATACTTCTGGTAAGTGCATGAAAAATATGTAAACCCGGGATCGTCGGGCTCCTTTGTTCCCCATACATCTACTAGCCCATGCGACTGCATCAGGGAGCGTAGCGCTCTAAACACCCTCGGCTTCCGGCCTAGATACAGATTTTTCTTAGCCAGGTCAGCTGATATATTCAGATCCCCGCATACCAGAATGGGAGTAGGCCAGCTTGGCAGTCCCCCTTCTAATATTTTGAAAACTTCAGGGTCATCTTGGTTAGAGCCATATATCCTGCATATTGTTATACCACACCCCATCTCAGCCAGAGCCCATCTAGCTAACACATCAGCCTTGGTCCGTTTGCCCCCCCCTAGCACAGTTTTACCTAAAATGTCCACCCCCTTACCATTGAGGTCTGTGATGAACATGCGATAATATCAAAACCCCCCATTCTGAGTAGCTGTTTTTTAGCCCAGGGTAGATGTGTTTCTTGTAGACACAGAATATCGATGGGTTCTGTTTTAACAAACTCGGACAATCTAGACCTCTTTCTCCAGTCATTAAGCCCTCCTATATAAACTGAATATGTACTAAGGCTCGACATTATTGGAATTGAACATTTCCTTCATTTTTAATGCCTACATTTGGATGAGAAGAATGCAGCTAGGAGAAATACCATAACCTACTATAGAAAACAGATCAATCTTTGTACCATAAATTCTCTTTTTTTTTTGCTTTCCCCCCCGTGCTACCCCCCCACTACCTCCCTGCCCCCCCTGGAATTCCCCCTGAGAATACCCTCCATCCCCTTCCCCCTTCTCCCTCCCACGTGAAGCGCTCAGACCTAGGTCTGTGCTTGTGATGTGCGTATGCAGCAGCAGTGAGGTAGGTGCTTAAACAATTACAAAAAGACATTAAATACCATGTTACTTCCCCCAGCGAGAAGAAAAAAAAAAGAAAGAGACCATCCTGAGTAAAAAGATAGACAACAAATAATGTTAGGAAATTGAAGACGTAAAATACAATACAGTACAGTACCATAAACTACACTTCATAATACCAGCAGTCCCTGGCCCTGAATACTCCTAATTAAGTTTGCTAGCTACCAAGAGAGTCTAGAAACTCCTTTGCTTTTACTTCAGATGAGAAGTACTGGACTCAACCTTCTTTTACCACCTTGAGCTGCGCTGGATTAACAAGATAAACTTGCAGATGTTTGTCCTGGAAAGGTTTAATCAATTGTCTCAGCCTCCAGCGCCTCTCAACTGTTGTGTGGCAAAAGTCTGGCCTAACAAAAAATGACACTCCCTCACTGGACCTTCTTGCCTCCAGACGGGCTTTCTCCGATATGACTTGTCGAAGGATAAAGTTGCCCAGGAATATTAGGACTGCCCTTGGCTTATCGCTACTTTTTGCCCCGGGGTGAACCCTAAACGGAGTGCGGTGTGCCCGATGAATTTCCGCTGACCAGTTCCATTCGGAAAGTTCTGGGAATGCAGTCTTGAAAAGATTAATCATGTAGGACGTAACATCAGACCCCTCGGCCCCTTCTGGAATCCCCAACACCCGTAGGTTATTACGCCTTAGCCTATTTTCCATGTCCTCCAGTTTCCACTGGATGTCAGTGACCTGAGTGCTTTGAGACTCCACTTTGGTGGTAGCTGCGGCGGCCTCTGCTTCAGTTGCCACAATCCTTTCCTCCAAAGTTGTAACTCTGCCCCCCACATTAACACATGCCTTAGACAGCTTTCTTACTACACCTTGCATCTTAAGCATTGCTGCTTGCGATTTTAGGGTGTCTTGACGTGCTTCCTCTCTATGCGTAAGGATGGTCTGGTAAATGACATTCAGGAGTGGGGCCTCAGCATCCGGGCTCCCCTGCAGTGGCATGGCTGATGAGTGATCCCATGTTAAATCGCGCAAGGGCTGATCCAGGGCATTCCCTTGAGCATTAGGTCTTTTGGCTGTGCTAGGGGGGTTCTGTTCGATGTCGCTATCGGTCTCAGAGTCACTCCCCCTGAGATGAACTCCGGTCATCGTCCGACCATTCTGCCTCTGAGACGGAGTAAAAGCACTCACTGTTTTCCTTCTCCTTCTCCTTACCGTCCACTAGGGCCATTAGGGCCAGGGGAGGGCAAAAGCCTTCAACCCCTTCTCCTCCAGCTGCCCCGGCACTACATTCTTGCCCTGACGCCAGCTCTAGTTGGGCTCCAAGTGATGCTTCAGTATCGATTTTATTATTGGCATTATCTAAAATTAGCCCATCAGTCCCTGTAAACTCTTGCCCTCAACCACCATTATTAATTCCTCCGTCAAGCCAACATTCTGATCGTGTATATCCTCTGGCAGGGGGGTGCGTGCCGCAATCATACCTGAGGCCAATTCGTTTTGTGCGCAACCTATTCAGACTTGCTGTTGTCTTGCTGAATCTTTTTTCAAGTTAATTTACCATTTTCATATTGATACATATTGATACACAACAATCATTACTTGGTTACTCACTAACAGCAAAACAAAGAATACTGTTCTGAAAAGGGATGATCTAAAACACAACGCACTGTAATACTGGGGCAACATATACATTATATACTGCATTGTCAACATTGCAGGGATCCCATCCATCCAGGCTTACTGCCAGTTCCTCCCGGCAAAGGACACATGTCTATATCAAGCTCTGTAGTGAAGGGTTAACCCACCCCGGTGGGTTCTATCCCTGCAGGCTGCTGTGAAGTAGGGGCAGAACCAATGTCCAGCAAGCAGCACTTCAGAGGGCTCCAAATGTCCTTGGGTCTAGATGCCAAGTGTTGAGTTGGTTCAAACAGCTTGCAATTCATGTTAAAATATATGAGGCTATTAAGCCAAGCTTTTGTTGTAGGGGTGATTCTGCTGCCCTAGTGTAGCACTATCTCCCTCTTTGGAAGTAATAGGGCAATGGAGAGCATTTATAGACCAAAGACAATGCAAGGAGACAGACCTAATAGATAGCACCTCACTCTATCACTGCTGCCGTATTGAGAATGGTCGTGCACAGTGATGGAGCAAGGACTCGTAGAAAAGAGACTTGCTCGGAAGCAATCCTCTCATTTAACTTCTAATATTGTATTAACCATGTATTGTGTAAATTAATAAGCTCAACATTGAACATAAAAGACAGAGAAGCTTGCCTACGTGTTTTACTAATAAGTAACTCCGGCGAAATTCTAGAATGGCTGCTTACAGGAAATCTTTATTGCGCATGCGTCAACTGTACCTATGCAGTATGACGAGCTATCGCTTGGAGGGAATTTCTTGCGCCTGTGCAGACGCTATTAAAATGGTTGCTTGAGAACTCACATGCTTAGCATCTGCTTTGCAGAAACTAATATGAACTATTTTACTAATGTTAATGCTGGGAGAGCATTAATAAGTGAATGGGATAGAGTAGAGATAGGGAGTATACAGAAAACCATTTTATTTTGAAATTAATATTTGTCTTTCTGGCTTTCCTATTAGTATCCATTTGGGCCTCTTGTGCGAATCCAGAGTCTATAACCCACATGACCTCCGCACATGTGTGGCGTGATTGAGCCAGAAGAAGTGATGTGACTTTTGAACACAGTCCAAGGACGCAAAAGATACATACCCTGGGAACTAGCTCCAAAGTCCTCTAAATGAATGGGAACACATTACATTTATACTTTTATGTCTAATAAGATGTGAATACGGGTGGGAATAAAGATTTGTGAATAAAAAGTAAGGGGTGGGATCTTTGAACAATAGACTGATAGACTAAGATGAAAAATAAGCAAGGTGTGATGATCATTCCCCCTTGCCTGACCAATAAGAGCTAGTAATTTTACGATATTGAAACATTAATGGGAGGTACATGAATATTGTAGGGTATAATTTAGGTAGTCTTAGGTAGTGAGACGACACAGGGAGACTGAGGAGTATGTAGACTGGGACCGAGATTTGCTGAATGCTGCAGAGCTCGGGATGCTGTCGGAGTGACAAGAGATGCTGCTGAAGAATCGAATTCAAAACCGTTTATCCTAAATGAATTTACTTAAAAGAAGATCGGGGAAGAATCTCGAGGACAAAGAGAGTGTCAGAGAGGGGTGCTACACAAGCGTCAGTGTTAGAGAGGTCATTTATCCTGTACTGATTCCTATCCTGAAGCCTTTGTCGAATGATCTTTCTCGGGGGACCCTTCCCAGCTCCTTGGCCACGGGGTTGATTTTCACACCATCCTAGGTAACTATTATTTCTGTGAATGTTCAGATGTACTTTTCTCTCTACCCTCTCCTTTCTGATCACGAGTCATTGCAAGGTATAAAAGTATGTGTTTGGTAATTGATTAATCAAATCTTTCTTCCCATGAATGACGGAGACTGTATTGTACTTTGTAAGTGGTTCACATGAAATTAATGTAGATAAAGATTTAAAATACTTCCTGAGTCTGTGGTCATTTATACATGTAAGAAGATTATTTTATGTAATTTCACCATCAACTAGTTCAACTAATGGTTCATTAACTAGAGGAAATAACTTTTTGATCAGTGAAAGATTAGTTGAGAATAGAGCTGACTAATCTTGAAATTGTAGTAAATCATTAACTCTGACGCCAGCTGTTATTGCCATGTTGTGTGAGTGTGTTTATGGGCCCAGGTGAGTATATGGTATTGGAGTACCGGTTGCTGGTGAGCCACTGGATCTCCAGCACCTGTCACCCTTTGGCGCCACTGACTACAGATTCGTAAACCAAATTTAACAAAAGGAGATGCACCGAACAAAACACATTTAGTCCGTTGTGATTTCTTTACTTTCTTCCTTTAATTTGACATCAATACATGCTCATAAAAACAGCCAACGCGTTCCGGTCCTCAACAACACAAGCTCTTGGAACTTTATCAGGGCTGTAACAAATAACAAAAAACACATATAAGACAAAATGTATGACTGACGGACATGACTCTTATTCATACAACGCCAACTTTAACGTAACTAAATATATATGACAAAATAAATGACTTGCCTGACATTACTCTTAATTTATACAACGTCAACTTTAACATAACTAAATGTACATAAAATCAATACAACTTAACATATGACATGTTAATGGAAGTCAAACATAAATCACATATAGCAAACCGAAAAAACAAATACATTATCCACGATTAAAATTCTATGTATGATTAATATATCATGTATAGGAGACTGGTTTTCTGAATCTAGAAAAGTGAAATAAATAGGAAAAGATAGGGCAACACGAAAAATTTTAAAAACAATAGTAATCAATAGCACCTTATGTTCAATTCGTTCATGGCCATTATAAATGACTATTCATAGAAATTGGAAGTCCATATTCTATTCCTGGTTTGCAAAGACATAATAAAAGAGAGAAGAGAAGGGAAAATAAAAGGTATGCTTTTGGTCAAAAAAAGTGATATCCTATCAATCCCTGCGCCTGAAACCGATGGAATAAAATAATTAAATGACATCTCTAGTGTTTATAGCAGTCCTAAAGAAACACGCAGAACGTTATCATCTTATCATAAATTGAGGGACGTGTATTTTGTTAAGAATAATAACGCTGTCACTAATAGAGGTTTGATAATGAGAAGTGGATAAAAAAAATGAAGAATGACCATCACCAAGTAGATCAGGCTTCACCTTTAAAAGGCAGAAAACGAATATGATGTATGGTCCTGAATTGGAATTAAGGTATTCCTGGTAGCAGAGTGGTGCTCCAAATATTCCAAGTTTGGCACCTAGATGAGAGATGCAAGTAAAGTCTCTTAAAATGTGAAGAGGGTGTAAATCTCTTGAAACACACCTAAATCAAAAGACGCTAGTTGGGATAACCTTAGGGGCTAGTAAAAAAGAGGGGGGAAGCTCCCTAAAAATACTCAGACCTCACCTTATTTGGAAGCTTGCAAATAAGCCGTCAAGTTGTAGTTAAAGGATGATGTAATCCTTGTGAAGGAGAGGTGCTCCAAGTATTGATATTTACCACCTATATGATGGAAATAAAAATAATAATCTCTTAGTTTGGGAAGATTGTGAAAATCCCTTAAAACAAACAACACCTATCCAGTCCTCATTTGTTAGATCCGGCATAGGTTGTCACTTGTATAGTTCAGGTCACTCATGCGCCTCAGAGTACTAAAATATTCATCTGTATTGTCCCATAGATATGTATCACTAACCAGTCCACAATGTCTAGACACGTCGAACTAGCCGCTCTTTGTTATCTATACTGGGTCTCTGTATGTGACCCGAGTACCTTTCCCAATAACTTAAATAATTGCATTTGAAAGTAATATAGCCTCTTAAAATTGCGATTTCAGTCCTAATAGTGCAGGTCACCTGAGGACCGATAGTCTCCATACCTCCTGCTGCCTTTGTCATGTATTAGGGAAATGCTACAAAATGGTAGTTCTCATCTATGTAAGACCACCCGCATCCCCATGTCCCTTAAAAAGTAGATCATAGCTATTTGGAACCTTCGCAGTCAAACATACTTTGATAAGCGGTCTGGGACCTTCCTTCGTGATGCCTGGTAGAGATCTCCTGCCTCGCACCATTCTCGCACATTTAAACCCAATGCAAGCCTCTTGATGTGCAACACCTGTTAGAGCGACACAACTCAGAGTCACGCTGGACCGCTCATCGATCGAAACTAAGGCCGCCATCTTATTTGATGTCTAACTCGAGGGGCTCCTCAAGGAAATTACTAGATTAATAATCTTTCTACGAACTATTCACAGTGAATTTTCTTACAGCGGCCATATTCGAGCGTGTCTAATTCGATCAAGACAGAATGCAGAATAATCAGAACTGCAGCCGCCATTTTAAAGGATGTTTAACTTAATATTAACAGACCGAAACACCGCATTAGGGTCAATTAAACTGGTGGGAGTGCAATCGTAACGATGTTTAGAAAATGTATATTTGGCCATATTCATAGGAATAGCAATACATCCAACTAGGTGGACTCCCCATGGGATTTACTAACTTGATAACATTTCTATGTACTCTTCTTTGTGAATAGTAATGCGTATTGAGTATGTAAAATAATAGTTTTTAGCAAGGTAAACTAGTTGCTATTAACTTGCACTAAATCATAAATTGGATTGATGGTAAAAATCAGAATACAGCAGATGATAATAAATCATGCCTCACAAAGTGGATCATACTACACTAAACAAATAACTCAGTCTTTGCATGGTATTAAAACTCTCACTAAACGAAACTCAGTAATGAAAAAGTGGATATACGAGATGTAGATTAGAACGCTCCAAATGGCATGGAAAAAGTTGGTACGAAAAAAGAAGATTACTGTGGTAGCACAAAGGACACAACAGAATAAATAACCAAAAACAAAAATAGCAAAAGAACGAAAAAGGCAATAACTGCTGAAACATAGTCTATACCCTGGACACGTTTCACTGTTCATGTTGTTACATCAACATCCGAATATAATACATACAGTATACATATCAGACACACAGCTCAGACAGCTACGCCTATCCTTAATTTAAAAAATAATGGAATTCATTGTCACTGTTATGACCCCATCTTATGGCCCGCAATCTACAGATCCATGTAGCCTCTTTCTTGCCTCAGGGTGAGCTTCCTGTCTCAGCCCCTCCTATTGGCCATTACATGCTCAATCCCATGAAACCAGAATGTAGAATCAAGAGCTGTGGAATTGTTCTTAATGGTCTGCCATAGGGTACCTTGTATCTCCCCATATTATGGCTCTACAGTGCTCTTGGATCCTCAAATTGAGGCTTTGTGTTGTGCTACCCACATAGATCATACCGCATGTACAACCCAACATACATTTGATTTCGTACCATTTTGGGCTGTTAAATGCAAAATCTTGTGTTTTATGCTTTGCAAAAATGCAAATGTTGCATGATTCACAGGTGAAAAACCACTTGATTTTGTGGGTAGCCATGTCCCAGTAGGTCGAGGTGTTGTTACATGGCTTGGGCACAGTTTCTCATTTAGGATCTGCCCTTTCCTGTAGGAAACCGATGGGTTCTTGGGTAGCACCTTTTTCAGGTTAGGTACCCCTAGCAGAATAAGCCAGTTTTTCTTTAGAATTCAAAAGATCTTATCACTGTGTGTTGTGTATTTGGTGATGAACCTAAATTTCATATTATAGGCAGTTCTTTTCTTGGTACCTATTTCAAGTGTAGTGTCCCTGTTCAGTTGCTGCACACGTGACTCAGCTTTTTCAACATCCCGCACATTGTAGCTCCTCTTGAGGAGCCGAGAGTGTGTATCAGCAATATTCGCCTCAAAGGAAGCAGGTTCAGAGCAGTTTCTCCTGACCCTTACCATCTCCCCATAAGGGTGTTCTTTATCACTAAGCGTGCGTGTGCGCTGGTAGCATGTAGCACTCCGTTGCATGCTGTATCCTTACGGTACAGCGTGCTCTGGACGGTTCCATCCTTCACATAGAAGTGGAGATCCAAAATATCGATCTCCTCCCTGTTGGCTATTCATGGTCATTTGTACATTGTATGGGTTGTCATTTAGATACCTGAAATATTTGTGGAGGTTTTCCTATGGCCCTGACCAAAGGCAGACAATATCGTCGTAGTACCTCCCCCAGAACACAATATGTTGTGTCCATGAGGAGGCACCTCTGCCTCATGCATGCTCCCTCGCATCTCACCCCATGAAGAGGCAGGCATAATTGGAGCAAACTTGGTGCCCATGGCTGTTCCGTGGACCTGATTGTACCATTGCCCATTATACAGGTCTGCTCCTTCTCTGTCTAAGTACGAATGTGCTACCATCAACCCAAACTTTATTTCAATGCAGGTGTATAGGCTGACCACATCCCATGTAACAAAGCATAAGGCATCAGACCATGCAAAATCTTTATATTTCTGCAGCACGTCCTTGTTATCTCCTATATAAGATGGTAGATTGACCATATACTTTTGTAGCTTCATATCTACAAACACTGACATCTTTTTGGTGGGTGAGCCCACCCCCGAAATCATTGGTCGTCCTGGTGGAAATGGTGCTTTGTTATGTACCGATGTCAATGCTAAAATAAAGAAATAAAGTAAAGATATCACAATGGGCTAAATGTGCTTTGTTCAGTACACCTCCTTTTGTTAAAAATGGCAAGAAATGTGCGTAGCTGTTTAGGGAATTCATGCACATATCCCAGCAGGGCCATCTCGGGTGTAGGGGCTATATCAAGGAGAATCATAGGTGATAGGTGTATAAATAGCTCTCCAGTAGCTCCCAATCTTTACACACTTCCAGGTCATATGAGCAAAATCAGCTTGTTGCACTTCACACTCAGGGCACATGTGTGGTCGGTTGAGGTCAATGGAGTTGATTTACGCAGGGGACATATATGCTCTCCATAGGAACTTAAAATTAATCAGCTTGTGTCTGCTATTCAGGGAAACCTCTTTGGTCTGTGTGCAACAAAAAGTACAGTGCGAGTCCTGTATCGGGTGCTCTAGATCTCGCCCCCAGGCCTCCCGGATCTTGGCGTCTCAACCAGGGACCAAAGTCATACAGGCTCTGCATAATTTGGAGATGAGATGTTCACCCCCTTTGCTTGTGATCAATAGTGTTAATGACAGAAAGGCTGCAGGCTCTAATCGTAACTCAGTAATTTGTGCTCTAAGCGTTCTGCGAATCCTGCTGAAAACATGCTGGTACATAAAAGATGCTTCGCTAAACCTCTTTTCCTCTGTACTTGAAAAGACATGGCCCCCTGGAAATAGATCCCAACCGTTGTGAATATGAGGTGAGAATGCGTTGAACCAGCTTCTCCTCAGTAATGGACAGCCATGGATTATTAACAATCAGAATTGCAGAGGAGTATAAGGTGCACCCGCCAGTCACTCACGTTCATTTCTGCCAGCCCAGCTAGTGGTGGACACTGTCTGGATATTCCGGGTCTTGCTGAATTAACAGTGGGGCCACTAAATGCCACAAATGCTTATGGTTGATATGAACCAAAATAGTGTTCCCCACAAACTTAAATTTGTCAATGGTCGCACACATGCTAACATTTTATGTTTTGATTACAAAGAACACACGTTCTGTTAGTCTCAGTGTCCTCAAGGCAAATTGAATTGTGTTCTCTTCCACAGACCTTCTCTGGGAGAGCAATGCCCCTTAAATTACACTCACCGTTAACATTGCCATAGGGCTAGGGACCCAGTATGGGTGCTTTTATCAACTTTCTTTTCACAATTTCAAGAACATTTTCTTGTTCACTCAAATTTTGCACTGTTATTAAGCAGCCTTGTTCAAGGTTCAGTCACTATTGCAAACTCTTTCACAAAATTCACATAACATTCACTCTTCCCAATAAAGAACATAAGTTGTGCTGGCTAAAGAGCCATGATCTGTGTACAGTCACCACGATCCATCTTGCTGCAGTTTGGAAACAAAGTTGGTCAGGGCATGGGGTCACAGTGGCACCTCCTGATTCACAATTGGGGCGGCAGAGCCCTAATATAATGGCTCAACGAAACACTGCGGCCCAGACCTACGTGTAGTTGATGGTCATCTGGAATGGAGCCCTATCACGAAGATGATTGGAGCTGGCAGAGGCAGTAAAACAGTGGAGACGAAGTGCCATCTCTCACCCACAGATGCTGCAGAGAAGTAATGGGATGGTCCACCACGGCTGGGCAGCTTCTGAAGGTTGCGGTCAGAGATCGGCCAACAGACGGTAACGCTGTCGAGCTGAGGAGAGGTCTGGCGGGGCTCTGAGGGATGGAGCAGGGACCCTCTTATTGGGCAAGCTCGATCCTCAACCTCGTGCAGCATGGTAATCTATTTCAGTCTCTGCACAGGCTGTTCCGGGACTCCGCAACCCACATCCCAGGTCAACAAGGCCGGAGAGATGCTGGAAGAAGACTTCGCAGGGAGCCACTGTGATTGGCCTCTGTACTGCACTGTGTGACTCCCTGTCAATGTTAGACATCCCATGACTTGGAGGACTGCTGCACTGCACCCAGCATTGAGGTGAGTGCTGCGCTCAACTGGGGGGAGCACCCTGTGTCCTCGGCAGTGGCCGAGGGGCACGAGAGGAGATGCTGGGATAGCAACAACCAAGGCGGTGCATCTGAGTGGGCCCTATCCCCATCCACTCCCCCGGAGCAGTGACATTATAGTTGGTGACATGTGCGGAGGGTGATCATTGGTCTGTAGCCCTCTGGACTGAGCCTGATACATGGCCAGACTCCCATAACCTAGGAAGGTGTGTGTGTTGTTGAACCTGTACCACACCTAGGGGCCTGACTTGAGATTCAGGAGAGGCACGTTGCTGTGGTCAAGCTGCGCTCCTGACTAATTGATTTTTGACTGCCACAGCAGACCCCAAAAGCGCATCATTTGTCAACTGAGGAGAGGGCATCCTCACTGACGGCCCTGAGAAGTCAATAGTGTGATTTTCTGAGTGAAAGACCAACTGGATGAGTGGACTGCTCATGCCCCCTTTGCACCCAGCTCCGTTGGGCATGAGGGGAGAGGCGGGTCTCAACACAGCATTGTCAGACACCATCAAGCAGTGTGGCCTACAGCACTCATCTACTAACAATAATGAACAGTACGTCTGCTTGGGGGGTGCAATAACCTACCTGGAGAGTGTGAGGGGCATAAGGATTGTACTGGCCTCTTCACTGGCAGTGTAGACTCCACTGAGACTGCATGTGGCACTCTGTCATCTGGACACCGAGGTCTCCAAGGTCTTGGGGGGGTCGCGAGTACCTCTGTAACAAGCTACCCCAGAGGAAGTATTCTAGTTCGAGTGCGATTGGTTACTTCCTCACTCCGGGTGGGCAGCCCCTGCTGAATCATGGGGAGACGAGGTGGCGTTGGCCTCCTACCTATGTGTCACCAGAACATGGAGGCCATGGACCACCCTGACATAGGCAAGCCACCAGAACCGCCAGCAACTCCCAATGAGACAAAGCTGGATAAGATAGTGGAAGCAATCGCGGACACTAGACAGGAGCTACGCAGCAGGGTTGATGCAGTAATGTTTGAAGTGTGATTGATAATGGAAGACCAGAGAAAACTCACTGCTTGCATTGACAACGCAGAGAGCGCCATAACAGATATCTGATCTGGACTATCGGTACTAGAAAATAAAGTCCGATTGCTCACTGCTAAAGTTCACGTACTTGAAAGTTGAGCAGAAGACTCCAAATGGCGGTCCAGCTGAAACAATATATCCTCATTGTAAGGTTTCCTGAAGGAGCAGAGGGGTCGGATCCAGTGCAGTTCTTCGAGGCATTGCTGGTGCAAACAGTAGCTCCTGCTAAACTGTTACCATACTTCTTGGTCGAACGTGCCCATCGAGTCCCAGTCCCTAACCCACCAGTGGGAGCCCCCCCCTCAGACCTGTGGTGGCTTGAGTGATGAATTACAGGAACAAAGGAAACCATACTCTAAGCGACCTGATCAGCTGGCCCGATCCTGTAAGAAAATGACTGAATATATCTCTTCCCGGATTATACCATGGCAAGCAGCTTCGTACAGCCTCTTTCCTGGGTGTGAAGAGGAAGCTCTGTAGTGTAGTTCCTATATTCCCAATAGGCTCTGCGCATTGGAATAACATAAACGATAGTTTAGACGTAGGACTTAGGTCGACTAGGTCTCTATTGAATATGTTAGACGTAATTATGAATGCCAGCTAGCTCAGAGCTCACTAGAAACTTCCTCGAATTCACAAGAAGGGATTAGTTTCTGACAACCGCATAAACATGACAACTTTGCTCCCATAAGAATAAGGAGTATACCTCTAGAGTCACGAAACAATTGATAGCTATTTTACTCAGTCAATCGTGCATGCTTAGTTTCACCAGCAGTGCAGAGAAACAGAGAGACGGGCGTTTTCAATAAAATAGGTTATTTATTGAACAGTCTTCTTTCTCATGCAAGAGAAGTGAATTGCTACAATCGCAATACTTGTCATAAAGTAAAGTGCGTACAGTAAAAGGAGTATTATAAAATAGTACTGTAAAAGCATAGTATGGTTTCTAAGCCATACCGTGTTTAAAATGGATAAAATACATACAATGATAAAATAATGACTAAACGTACTCAACTGGTGCTTCTAAGATACGCCTGCCCCGGTGTACCTAACCTAAGCCTAGTACAGGGAAGGAGTAAGTGAGATGTAGTTTGAGTTAAGATAGTTGCTGCCAAGAATCTAAATCAAGAATTCTCTAAGGGTCTAATCAGCTCCGTACCTTGGTTATAGAATGAAGGAGGTCTTGTATCTCTCTCTCAGGACTCGATCTCCCAGCAACCCGCAAGGGTCACAGGGAAACACTGGAGCTGGATTTCTCGGCAGGAGAAAAGACAGCGTCTCTCTCAGTTCGTCAGCGGGAGGATAGGCTTCCTTTGGCACTTGCTACAGCAGGGCATCGGGCAAGTAGATAGTCGATCTGCTCCAAACCACCGTGTGTTTTGCTAGGGCAGATGCTGGTATATTTATACCTGGAAGGTGCCGAGTTTGACGTAAGGTTGGACATAAGACGTCACTAAGAACTCGCAGTTCTTTCAGGACCCCGGGAGTTCTAGGACAAATCAATACAGAAGCAGGGGGAATTCCCGGGCTGCTGGAGCCTTGGTTTGTTTAAGAACACGTTGTGCTTCCTAGGAGTCTATGGGAGTAGCCTTGCCATATTTAGACTGCATTGGCTATGTCTTAATATGGGTATGATTCTTATGACTATATGAGGATATGATTTGATATAACCACATAGGGGCATGAATCGGGAATATTTAACTAGAGTCCTAGATTCGTCTACAACAGCTCTGGCAAATTAGTCTATTTTTTCACCAAACCCACAGATGCCTGCAACTGTGTGGAGCAGCACCGGTAAAATGCAGGAAACCGGCCTATGCCAACAAAGAGGCCCAGAGTGGACAGACCTGGGAGAAGAGGTAGACGTTATGTTATGTTATGTTAACTGTTTTGTAAAGCGCAAACAGCTGCCCCAGCAACGGGGCGTCCCGGCGCTAGAACCATAACCCAGCCAGCTGAAACGAGAGACGAGACCTACAAAGCGGGAAAGAGATGGGTTTTGGTCGCTCTGCGGAAGGCTAACATATTGTCAATGCATCGGATGTGGAAGGGAAGGGAGTTCCATAACTTGGCCCCCAGTAGTTTGAAGGAGCGCCCTCCGATGCGGCAGAACTTTATGTGGGGTACCATGGCTAGGTGTTGCCCCTTGGACCGGAGATTCCGTTTGGGAATATAGGGGGTCAACAGTGAACGGAGGAGCTCTGGACCTTCGTTCTTCAGGATTTTAAAGGCGAATATGAGGGCCTTGAATTGGATGCGGGCTTCGATGGGTAGCCAATGAAGTCTATGAATGGTCGCTCTCGCTGAGCACCTTCTAGGAAGACCTACTATAGCCCTTGCAGCCGAATTCTGGATCCGTTGGAATCTCTTTATTTCAGCTTTGTTTGCTCCTAACAGCAGGACACTCGCGTAGTCCAGCCTGGACAAGATGGTAGATTGTACGATAAGTTGTCGCGTTTTGGAGTCAAAGTAACCTAAGATGGAGTTGAGACTTCTCAGTAATCCAATGCAAGTTGCGGCAACTTTTTTGGTGTGCGACTGAACTAGGATCACATAAGTGCGCAGATCAGTCTATAAGCTACATCCTGGTGGGCTGAACGGCGCTCTCCAACACCTAGAGCCACTGACAGCACTTTTTTCTAAATGGACTCACAGACTTCAATAAGCAGTGCTGTGTCATTAGTCCTCCTGGACATAACCCTGCAGACAACCAACAACATGAAATAAACACTTTGACATTACCACAAAGGTTCCATGTCCAGCTTCTCACTGAACCCCACTTCTAAGATATGCGATAACAGGTGCTGAGTCATCCCCCTGCATGGCTTCCCAACAATGGGCAACTATAACTCTGTCATTGTTGCAAGACTGCCAAAATACAGCTGATGTGGGAGGCTGCATCAAACACCCCATCCCCGGTGATTCTGAATTAGTTTAAATAATGTATTTTACTCTTGCGTCTTCCTTTTTCCATGTCTTACTCTTGAAGTCCTCAGTAGTTGGACTTTGACTTAATAAGGCCATACATAGTGTCCCCTACATTCTCCACGGAGATGACATCTGTGTATGTCAGAGCGATTTAAAACTTCCCAATCGTGTGATTTTTGATTAACTGTCACCTATTAGGGGGCTGCCCTAGGTTGGGAGTATTTTTCAGTTTATGTTACACAGACCACACAGCGAGGATGGGCCTAGCTCATCATGGTGCTCGCCCCCTCACAAACTGAAGCATGCAGGCGAGTTTAGTAGTATACTTCCCATTCCTCCCTTCCCTGCGCTGGCCTGCTCTCCTCCGCTTCTCTTTCCACACATTGGTATGGCTAAGGTGGGGTTACTAACTTGGAATGTGAGTGGGATGGAAATCAAGTGTAAGCAGCATACAGTGCAACAATACTTTAGGAGAAGAGGAGCACAGATAAAGCTTTTCCAAGAAACCCATATAGATAAAGGAGAAGAGAGTCGCTTGCAAAAGCTCTGGAGAGGTCAATGTTGTAGCACTACATTTTCTGGTTTCGTGAGAGGAGCGCTCATCTGGATCCGCTGGGATTCCCATTCCGGCGCTTAGCTGAGGACATGGACCCAGAGGGGCCCTGTGTCCTGCTGGAGGGCCAACTTGATGGCAGGCCTCTTCTGTTGGGAATCATTTATGTGCTGAAAACAGCACAACCAAAATTCTTGGCGCACTTCACCCTTATCCTTACCCGATGGGCCTATGTACCCTTGATTATTGGGGGGAATTTCATTGTATCCTAAATGTGCAGCTGGTCCACTTGCATCCTCCACTACTGGCCTCAACAGTGGTGACAACAATGGCCTGCCTCATGCAGTGGTTTACTCACTGGTCCCTTCAAGATAGCTGGCGAGTCCTGGGTCAGAAAATATTCCTACTACTCAGCCCCATATGAACTGCATGTGCTTTTAGACCGCATTCTCTGCCATTCTACTATCCAGTTTTAGGTTATACGTGCTGAATACCTGTGGAAAACATTCTCTGACCATAATCCATTTCAGATACACCTCGGTTAGGGGAAGCTATGCCCACCCCTCCCCACATGGCAGACGACAATGCTAGAAGATGAAGCCTTTAGAGAGGCGACACAAGAGGTCATATCACATTACTTTGCAAATAATTGGGGCTCGGCCACTTCGAGGATAATTGAATGGAAGGCTCTAAAAGTGATGATCAGAGGTCAGTGCATCTGGGCAGTAGTGAGGGCCAGAGCAGATCTACACAGATACTTAGTGCAGACCCAAGGTTTGCTGGGGACTATTGAGGTGGCAACCAGGTCCAATCCCGCAGAACAGCAGGCTTTAATTTCGGCTTCAATGCACCAGGCCCACTTGATAGAACAGTTACATTGCCTGGACTTTAGACCATACCAGGCAAAAATGTATGATGGAGACAAATCAGGCCGCCTGTTAGTGCTGCTGTTGTGCAGTTCGACACCCATATCTCCGATCACCATTATCAGAGAGAACTCAACACACACAATCACAAGCCAAGCGAACATGCCCTTGCCAGTCACCAAACACTATAAGGGGTTATACGACCCCCCATGACCTTCAGGCACACATCTGTGAGTTCCTCAATGGAATCGTGTTACCTACCCTTGATCCCCCGGAAAAGTAGGAGCTAAATGCCTCTCTCACAAACCAGAGAATTCGGGGGGCAATTAGAGGCACGGCCACACAGAAAACCCCTTGTTTCGGTGGCTTACCCGATTAGTTCTATAAAGCCTGCAAGTTTCTCTTAGCTGCAAAACTACTAAAGCTATACCAGGCTTCTCTTACCGAGGGCTGTTTCCCGCAGTCACTACAAGAATCAATACTGGTGTCCCTGCCCAAGCCTGATAAGGACCTGTAGGTGGTATCTCTTACCATCCGCTGTCAATGCTAGGAACAGATTACAAAATTCTTAGTAAAATCATAGCGGTCCACCTATTGGAACACATCTCGCATCTAGTACACTTGGACTAAAATTGCTTAATTTCCACTATTGATGGATATCAGTGGATGATATAAATTGATGGAGCTGTTACCCAGTCCGGTGAACAAACACAGCCTGTTTAGTTTTGGACTTACAAAATGCTTTTCACACGATGGGCTGGGGTTACCTTTTCTCCACTCTGACTACATTGGGCATCACTGGTAGGCTCCAAATACTCATGAGACTCTTCTACACAGAACCTACAGCCTGAGTAAAAATAGGCCAATACACAAGGAAGGGACAAGAGGGCTTTTTGGGAAGGTCCAGCATCAATGCCCCTGAGTAAGTATAAAGAAAAGGTTATGCTGTTCCTATGGGATGAGAGTCAGAACGAAGGGGATCTAAACTAACCCGACAAGAGTGGTTCAAAGTTGGGAATCCATTTATTGGATTATAATGCCCTCACACACCCGGTAGGGTGTCATGCTTCATCATTGGGCTGCTCCCGTCAGGTCTTCGGTGCTATACCCGACGGGCACCCTATAGTAGGGGCTCTTTAGCTGAGATATTTTTCCAACAGCCGTAAGGTGAAGTGGGGGTGAGGGTCCAAGTATGTGTAGATGAATATTTTTTGAGTGAATCGAAAATAGGGTTGGGAGTACCAGCGACAGCAACTTTTAATCAATGGGTCTCCTACCCTAAGTAAAAACAATTAATAAGGCGCTTGGCTAAGCTTATGTCTTAGGTTAAGCGTACTTATTGGTGACAGATCAACATGTTTCTCGCTCGGTGTATATTCTACAGGCGATTTGTCAGGACCAGAAAAGAAATCTATCTACAACTCAGAAATGGTGACGTGGATTCATACTCACATCAACCATACAACTAGCTAGTTGAATACCTGGTACTACTGGAACTACCTGTGAGGAGAGAAAATGTGACACTGATTACATCAATACAATTTCAAGTGTGTGTATCTTCTTGTTTCCCTTGTGAAGCTGACTCTTAATACTCAGTGGTGAACATGAAATAAAAAAACACATAAAAAGCCATTTAAATTGGTGCCACACGGTGAGTGCACAAGGTGAACTAGCGTGAACTTCAGCCCTTGTGGCACGTAATAAAGTAGCAGAGAGACTCAATTCGATTTTTTTATGGGGGCGCACCAAGAAGAAGTCCAAAAAGAAAGTATTGCTCGTGTAAATAGAAAAGTTCTTTATTTATTTTTATCCGTTCTTTTAAAATACAAATCACCAGGCACTTTACAAAACAGATCAGCCAACGCGTTTCACTCCCTTTCCATGGAGTTTCTTCAGGGCAAATAGGTGTTTATCAGGATACATATGATTAAAACATTCTAATTCTTGTTCTCGAATAATGTCCCTTTTTCCTGCCCGTTTAGCAGTTCTTATGTAGGTCTGTCAAGTGGGGCGGTGTAGTCTTCCCCAGCTTGGGACCAGCCATGCCGCGACAGTGAAACAACCACGTCTATTCATACAGGTTCACTACGACAATACCGCTACATACGGTCAGGACGAGGAAGAGACTTAACTTCACGGATATTAACACTTCCCTGATTTTGGGAATGTGATACGTATGTGGGGAAGACTACACCGCCCCACTTGACAGACCTACATAAGAACTGCTAAACGGGCAGGAAAAAGGGACATTATTCGAGAACAAGAATTAGAATGTTTTAATCATATGTATCCTGATAAACACCTATTTGCCCTGAAGAAACTCCATGGAAAGGGAGTGAAACGCGTTGGCTGATCTGTTTTGTAAAGTGCCTGGTGATTTGTATTTTAAAAGAACGGATACAAATAAATAAAGAACTTTTCTATTTACACGAGCAATACTTTCTTTTTGGACTTCTTCTTGGTGCGCCCCCATAAAAAATCGAATTGAGTATCTTCTTTGATCTGGAAAGCACAGCAACGTCAAACAGCAGCTGGCGTTGGGGTTGGCAGCACAAAGCTTTAAAGATTTATTCTGGAACTGGATTTTAGGTGCGGCACTGTAGGGTCCGCTGCTACATTCTCTGAGATTCCAAAGTAGCAGAGAGACTCTGGGTACTCGTGTGTGGCAATGCAGTGTTACACGCGTAACGAAAAAACAACACGTTTCCCCCTTGTCAGGCAGGGTGTGCGTCGCTGCGAGAGATCACTATATGTTCATAATGTAGCACCTCAGTCGTGAAGTAAGAAACAAATATGAACAAGCAGGGGGAGTTTGTTTACCGTAAGACTTTGTCAGGCAGGTTATGTGTGGCAATTGTAATGTTGGGCGCTAGGCCCGCATGCTGGAACGTAATGGTGGCACAGACACAGTGGGGTACTGGGTGCAACTGGCCCAGAGCAGGTGCGCTCGGCCACTTTTATTATAACCGCGTCACTTGACCAGTGACGTCAGTGGTGGGTGGGTGCACAGTGTAGCACATACACTAACAAACACTAGCACGCTGATTGCACGTCACTACATCCCTCCCAAACTTGGTGAAAAATCAAAACCCCGGAAAAAGTCCAAAAACCTGTGGGAGGAAAATGAAATACAAAATACAATAGCTGAAACTTCTGCTAAGTCCCTTCGGCTGCTTGCAGAATAGCTATGTTGGCAAACAGCAGCTTGGACAACCAGTTTACGTTGGCACAGTTCAGGAGTGCTCGGCGGGTCCAGCCTCCACTTGGCTCTGTAACTGGCCGTTGCCCGGCAGTCACGCTCTGCTTCGCTCTTGTGGTGACAGCCATCAGCTGGAGAGACGGTGGATGGCTAGGTGTTGCTTTCCACCGTTCAGTCCTGCTTCTTGCGGTGTCTTCAGGCAGGCTTCAAAGTGTCTCTTGGCAAATGAAAATAGTAGGTCCAAACATTCCTCTCACTAGGATGCCCCTCTCGCCAGTGTTCCTCTCTCACAGGCTGACCGGGAGGCCCTCTTTGCCAGGCTTCCACGGGACTGGTGCTTTCTGTCATGTTGCTCCACCATCGAGTTCGGGCCGTGATTGGGACGTGCTACGAGCCTCACCGTCTGTCCTTCGTTCCACCTGAAGGGTTGTGTTTCGTGACTCCTGTCATTGCATGCGAGGTCTTCACCCTTCTGAGACCTGCAGATGTGCGGCTGTGGATCTATTTCTCGTCCGGGATCTGCTGATGCCAGAGACCCTTGAGGCCTCTGCCCCTTGGATTTCCACAGGCTGGTGTGGAGTGGTCAGTTCCTTTGTTTCCGGATGCCTGAGCACTCTCGCCATCCAATATTCAGCTCAACCCCAGAGGTAGGTGTTGCTAATAATCCAGCCTGCTCCCACCTGCGATCGCCTTGGGGACGGAGTCCTCGTCGGTAGACGTCTTTGCTGTGTGCCACTGATGTTCTTCCCAGGCCTTGTGCTCCGATGCACTCTGATGTTCCAGCGCATGTCACCTGCCTCTTCCGGTGTGTGTGTTGACTTGTCACACCTCTTTTCTTCTCCCTGGACATTGTTATTTCTGGTGGCAGCATGCCACTCAATCCCCTTCTTCTCATTCTTTTCCTTTTGCGACATGGTCAGCTCCTTTCCTCTTATCTTCATCATCCAGGCTATCTCCATGTGGCGTGCACTCCACATGTGTCTCCCTGGTTGTGTCCTACCCCATGGACAATGCTTCCTTGTCTTCTGCTGACCAGACCAGGCGTCGCACCTTTTTTCCTGTTGGTATCATCAGACTCTTTCTTGGTCTCGTCCATAGACCTCTTTACACATTCCTAGTTGGTCTTCCTCCTTCTTTCCTTTTCCTTTTTCGCCGCGACGTAACCTGGGGCGATCTCTTTTCATCTTCTCTGGCTGGGCTTCCTCGTGCAGCGCGTGCCCTCTGCACGCATCTTCCCGGTCTTGTCCTAGTCCTAGGACACTGTCTTCTTCTCACTCGAACCACCAAAGTTCGCGTCGTGCCCTTCCCTTCACTGCCAGTTTTGCTCTGTAACCTTGTGATGTCGTAGTTCGTTGGTCCCTGTTCGCGGACCACGTCTTAGTTGAACTTCTTGGACCTCTTGCCAGTCCACTCTGCCGATCTCTGGCAGGCTACCTTCAGTCCACGTGTCAGACTTCTGGTTATGTAGATTCTCGCTGGCCTCTGCTTCGGTCACCTCCTGTTGCAACCTTCCCGTGGGTTGGCTTCTTTGCTTGGGCGACCATCTGGCTGGTCGGCTTCTTTGCTTGGGCGACCATCTGGCTGGTCGGCTTTTTGCTTGGGCGACCATCTGGCTGGTCGGCTTCTTCGCTTGGGTGACCATCTGGCTGGTCGGCTTTTGCTTGGGCGACCATCTGGCTGGTCGGCTTCTTTGCTTGCGATGCGTCTTCATGCTTCTGGTTGTCTGCACGACCATTTTTCCTTTCCGTCGCAGTTCGATTGCTTTGGCGCGCTTCTGGGTGCGCTCTTTGGTCGCTTCCGTGACTTGCTGCTTTGGGCTACTGCTGTCTGCACTGCTGCGCATTTGCGTCATGCGCCTTCGCACTTTCCAGTTGCCGATTTTTGGAACCACCGTCGGTTCGTGTGGTGGTGCTCCTGTCTTCGCCCTACTGCTGCAGCGATGCCCTGTGGCCATGAGGCATCGCTGCACTCTCTCCCGGCGTGGCTTAAGTGCTTCTGGAGGGTTGCGCCACCGCTCCGTCGACCTTCTCCTGGTCCTTCCCTTTTGCACGCTGATGGCTGCGCTCTTCCTTCTTCTCGGGGGGCAGTTCCAATTTGCTGTCTTCATCTGTTTGGCTAACGTACCCGCACCTGCCGCAGTGTGGAGTTCCTGCACTCCTGGCGCGTGTCTGCGCCTTCCCTTTGCAGTGGTTTGGCGTCACTCTGGCATGGCAAGTCTCTTGCGCTCTCTCTTCTGTACCTGGCAGTTCTCCCTGTCCAGTGTTGTCTTTCTGTTTGTTTTCCCACGGGTGCTCTTGGTCCTTCCGTCATGTGCTGCAAAGCAGCCTGTCCTGTGCTGCTGCTGCGTTTCCTTGGCTTGTTGTAGGTTTGTTTGTCCTGCTTTCCTGCAGTACCAGGATATGGCCACTAGATTTACATATGGCCACTAGCATTACATGGAGGCAAACCATAATGAAGAAGAGTTGACGTGGGCAGTGCTAGTTACCATCATGGCGAAGAATAAAACCGAGTTAGAGACCAAGTTGAACCGCTCAGAAGCAAGACTAATAGAGAGGTATCACACGTCCGATAAAGGACTAAATGAGCGGGATGAAATTTGGGCACTGATCTGAACACCTGGATCTACTTTATTGTTCACTGTACTCTGTATATTGCTTTTGCCAAGTGTGCTTCGGAATGAATATGAACTTTGAGAAGTTGAGATATTGAATATTGTATTAGATGTATATATGGTTTGGTTACACACACTGTACATATGGGGTCTGTGGTTGCCTTTACCAGATGTCAAATTAGAATGGGAACCCTCTTGTGGACAGGCATGAGCTACAATGGGTGTATGATACTTTGTGAATGACACTTTGGGACTTTTGGCCTTTTTTGGTCTGTGGTATTTTCTTGCCTTTATTCTTAATTTGTTTTCTCGTTAGTTGTGGCTTCCTTTGTTATTCTTTTATTTTATGGTCAATGTGACGTTGGGCAGTTACTTGGAAGACTGCGAGTGGTTGTGGTTCTTGAACGCCGGTGGATTAGTCTGGTTACTCTCCGGATAGATAGTCCGTTTTTTGTGTTTCACTTGGGTGGGCGCGCAGTCTGACGTATGACACGCATATTTATAATGCGCGATGTCAGCCGGCCCGGATGCTCTGTAATTCGATTAGAGGGGCACTGGAGCGAATAGCGAGTGTACGAGCCACGGTCCCGGAGGAGAGATTAAAGGTATTTTTCGCCATGGTTCGCCGCTTGTTTATGTGAGCGCGGAGTGCGGACAGTGAGGTCCCCCCCTGTATTTAAAAGAGCAGATTATTGTTGGAGGGGGGGTGGGGCCGACGTTAGTGTGCTTCTATCCCGAGAGGCTGCAGTTGTTTATTTAACAGTCGTAATTAGGCCTTTATGCTACCATTAACAAGGTACTCTCCAAGTATGGCATGGGAGTATTATATGGGGATTTTTATCGGCCAGTACCATTCGTTTTTTGAATGTCCGTGGACGGACACCATGCCTTGTGGGATGACTGATGGCGTGTTTTTCCCGTCTTTCCTTCTTTCTGGGACTATGGCACGACTATAGGAAGATTACGTGACCCGAGCAACCTCCAAAAAGTGTTTTTCTACCTGGGTGTACTTCTCGAAGATTCAAGGTAGGTGTGCCTTGCGGTGTTTGAGATACCTTGATGTTAGTTAAGGCATTGGTATGGTGATGTCTTCCCGTGTTATTCCTCTGTTGGGATGGATTGATTGCCTCTGTATATGTCTCCCTCTCGCAGAGTACACTGGAACTGAGTATAGACGGTGGTCGCTACCCCACCCACTCTTGTGGTCGTGGTGGGGGGCGGAGGTTACCAGCCCGAGGTCTGACCGGGGTTTCTTAAGAATAGGTATTTCTCTTTGGACAAGTACTGAGTGTTGAGAGTATGTGGCATTTACATGCACTGTGAACTTGGGGTATAAGGTGTATTCGTTGGTTTGGCACTAGCATTCATTTTTCATTTTGTTGTTGCACACTAGAGTTGTTCACGTGAAGGTGTGGTTTGGGTCTTTCCTGTGAGTTTCTTTTATGATTGATCTCTGATTATTTTCATTCACTGGGGCTATTGTTTCTTTCTTCCCTTGGTTGAATCACCCATTGATAGTGCTTTTCCTCATGCGGGGGAGACGGAGTGTTTGTATTCTAGCAGCTGTAAATTGTGTTTTTAAGTTGTTTATGTAGATAGAGTTAATATATGTATTTGTTGTTATTTTAGTACCCATGTCCTGATGAAGCCTATATCTTCTGGCTGAAACGCGACCGCGACTGCGTCGACACCTCATGTTCGGAATGGAGTCCCTTGTATAAATTTAAGGAAGATTTGATAGATTTTTTTCTAGGCACACCAATACAAATCTATGCTGGGGCGATAAGTCTTTTCCCCCCCTGGTGCTTCTTCTTTGTTTGGGACTACCATTTTGTTGTATACTCCAGCCCAAAGTGAGAGGAGATACATATGTAAATTGGTGTATATAATTCTTGTTTTTTTCTAGGGTACTTAGAAGGATGTCTGGTATTGTATAATGCCCTGTGTATTTGTACATATTGTAGATGTGATGTGTTGTATATAGATTGTATCAGTTGATGATATTGTGCCACTCTGGCTGTTTGCTTACATGTGTGTTTATGAATTTACATATAACTATACTGCGTATATATCGCATATCACAAGATAATTCATTATTTCTTGTTTGAGAATTAAAGTAGATTTATCCCTTTAGTACCTTTTGTTGCTACTTTTTCATCCTTGGATGTCTCCTGCTCAGGTACGGGAGGGTTATGTGGGCAGAACCCCATATCATTTTTTCTAATACTAGATGGCAGTGTCACATTTCATCTCCACAGCCTCGGCAGCTTTCCTCATGCTGCGGACTTCATGCTCACTGTCTCGTGGAAGAGCACATTCACCGATGGCTATTGCTTACTCTCTTGCACTAGGACCCCTCCAGGCTGCGGAACGGTGCTCCTTGATAGGGTAAGTGCCTTATATGTTTTGGCTGAGTGTTGGCTCTTGTGATTCCCGAGCAGCCTGTTCATTTAGTTGCTTGGGGGGGGGGGTGTCACACCTCCTGCTGGCACTTGGCCAATTCCCTCCCTGCATCCCCGAAGTCTGGATCAGCCTTAGCAGTTTGCCTCGCTTCTTCCCAGTGACGGGCGGGGCTGCCTGGTGCACTCCATGCGGGTGGCGCTCACCCCACCTGACCTCGCAGAGGAGCTTCCTCGGTTCTGCCGTTAGTGTCTCTATATTTTAACAACGTGCACCTTGTAAATGCAGGCGGGGTGCTGGCGCTGCTCCCAATGTCTACGGACGGCACACTTAATTGTTTCTGCTCCCCCTCCCACCCGCAGCAGCTTCATTCAGATGGCACGCTGTGCGGGGTGAGGGTCGGAGCTGCAGCCTGGGTACATGGCTGGCTTGAAGGTCACTGTTCACGGTTGGGTGGAAGGGTGTGCTCGCCTGACACCTTGCCGCTTTTTATGGGCGATCCATATCGGGCTTTTCCTCATGAGGCGGGCCACCTCGCTGCCTTCTCGTGCATGCCTGCAGCTTTGCTTTTTGCTCCGAGGCTTCGCGCATTTCCCTCGCTGCCCAGGGGGCTGGAGCCGGTGCCGGAGATGACCACTCTCCGTTCGGTAGTCGCGCCTCACTCACGCAGGGAGGCCTTTCTGCCCCATGTCCGTTGACCCCTTCTGGATCTCACCTCCTTTGTGCTGGCCACTCCAATCGACCGGGGGCGCTCTCTACATCGCAGGGGCGGAGGAGTGGGTAGCTGCTCCACTCTCCGTCTGCCTCGCAGCGGACTCACCTTCACGCCCCACAGGCATTGCAGACGATGCGGGTGGGTCCTTGTGTCTCTCGGGGCTGTTAGCAGCAGCAGCCGGCGTCTCGGCAGTCCAGCCCTGCTCTCACGCCTCCGCAGCCAGGGTTCACCTTCGCCGATGCAGGTCTCTTCATCCATGCGGGTGGGCTCCGCGTTGTTCACCTCGCGGTGGGGCCGTCAGTTGTGGCCCGGTTGCGGCCGATGCGGGTGGGCTCCAAACGGCTCGCTTTGCACCTCAGGCAGGGGGGCGGATCACGGCGGGCTCATGAGGGGCTGGGTAGGCTTCCGGTCACCTCTTCATCAGCATACAGGCCCGGGGCTCAACACACACCCCTCGGGCCGTTCACGCAGGGGGTGCCTTCAAGGCAGGCAGCTCTCTCCCCTTCCTCTATGAATTTTCTTTGAGCAGTGGCACGCGTGGTACAGCTTCCGCCTCATCGCCAGTGTAATGTCGGGCGCTAGGCCAGCATGCTGGAAAGTAATGGTGACACAGACATAGTGGGGTACTGGGTGCAACTGGCCCAGAACACGTGCGCTTGCCCAGTTTTATTATAACCGCGTCACCTGACCAGTGAAGTCAGTGGTGGGTGGGTGCACAGTGTAGCACATAAACTAACAAACACTAGCACGCTGACTGCACGTTAAAGCAATGTAGTGTCACACACATGCCGACAAAATAACTCGTATCCCCCTTGTATGTCGTGGTATACAAGTTGCGGGGAGTTGGTTTAGCGTGATGCTCGGTCAGGCATGGTGCGCATAACTACTTGAGATCACTACGTGTGCATAATACAGTGCCTCAATCGTGAAGTACAAACCAATTGTACACAAGCGCGGGGAGTTTGTTTACCGTGAGCCGTTGTCAGGCAGGGGGCGCATCACTACTGAGGGTCGCTATTTGCTCATAATGCAGCGCCTCAATCATGAAGTTAAAACCCAATTGGCACGGGCGTGTGAATTTTAAAACAAAATCTGCACCTGCGCGGGTGAAGAAGTCTCCATCGCGGGGGTTAAAGTACTCTTGTGTGTGCAAGTAGCATGCCGTCTCAGGACCTACCCACTCCTACCGGGTCCGGGAGGTGGAGTGGTCTGAGACCGCGCTGCCCACAGCAACAACTGACTGTAGGCACCCACCCACTGCGCTGGCAGCCTGGTACGTTCTGTTATTTAGGTATCATATACCATGATACACAAGACCTCATAAGTGGCAACCTCACTAGAGCTATATCCTCCCTCCAACGGCAAATGGCTTTTTGGAGCACCCTGCCACTCACAGTTCAAGGAAGATTGTCCTTGTCTAAAATGGTGATGCTCCCTCGTCTCCTGTATTTTGATTTTTCACAACCTCCCGGTGCATATTCCGCTGTGCATCTTTCATGCCTTGCATGCGGATGTATGACATTACAACGCATGCTTTTACATCGCATGCCTTTACAACGCAAGTATTACAACGCAGTCCATTACAACGCATAGTGCTTTGGGGTGCTGGATAGTGAATAGTTTGATTTACTATTCCAACTCCAGTCCCCGTGGACACTAGGGAAGGTTATTGGATAGTCAATTAACCCCTATCCTAGAGCGCCCCCCAGAGCAATGCGTTGTAATAGTTTGTGTTGTAATGGTTGCGTTGTAAAGGCTCTGCGATGTAAAAGTTGCGTTGTAAGTGTTGTTCACCCTTGCATGCTGCACTCGGGAGTTTTATTTGGAACAAAGGCAGGAGACGTGTGGTACTGTGTAAGTTACACCTGCCTGTAGACAAGGGGGGGCACCAAATTGTGAGTGTTCCTATCAGTGGCACAGTTACAATGGCCTGCGAGGTGGGTAGCAAGACGTCATATAGAAGAGGTGGGTTTGCCATCTGTAGCATGGGTACAGGCAGCGACTGGAGGAGGCTGCTCTCACAAGACTCCCAGGGAGACAAATAATTTAATGTGCATAGCATGCGAAAGCTACCGCAGTAGGCTACACTTCTCGCTGTGCATCACTCCATACTCCCCCGCTACTAGAATAAGCAATATTGAACCATTCTATGAACTAATAGGAAGGGAGGGTTTGATGACTTTGGTTGATGACTTTGGTTGAGGACTTTGGTTGAGGCTGGGGTGGCAACCCTAGGTGATTTGTTTCAAGATTGGGTGTTTATAACTTTTGACCATGCAAGAGGAATGTGAGTTACCGGTGGGTTACTTCCTGACCCACAGTAAATTGGTGACTTCATGGGATGTCCTGCTGCAAGATCTGCAGACGTTCAAAGATGCAGTCACATCCTAGCTAGGGACCCTCATAAAACAGTAGCAACGCAACATCATGCACTGGCCTGTGTATAACTTTTTTTCCCTCTTACATGTAGCCCCCTTCCTTTATTCATTCAAAACATCAAGGGAGCGGTGGAAGGCCGCACAGATAATATCCACATAGAAGAGAAGATTAACGCAGTGGCCTGGATGTATGCGGTGGGATTGCCACTGTTGTGATCTGAAGTTTGAAAATGTTCCTGCGCTCATGTTATGAACCATCTACTGCTGCCAAAATATTGACATTGTCATATTTATATAGAATCTGTAAATGATTTCACATGAAACAATATTTTGTATCGTGATGAAAAAAAAGAACATAACATTCCGCTTTATTAATTAGAGATGGAGTTTCCTTACTTGCCCTTACAAGGCCTGTCTTTGTGATGCTTCATCATATGATTTTGAAATCTACAAACGATGATGCAAGCTCGAAGGGAATGAGACAACTGGAAAGCACTGTCTGGTGTTCCAAATGCAACCAAGTATCTGTGTCATGCAACAACCACAAAACTGGCCTGACAACGGCTCATGCATATGTTTTTTCAGTCACAGGCGGGACAATGACAGAGCACCCTGTCTGCAGCAGTCTTCATGCTGTTTACTGGTCATCCAGAAGGCCTAATATTTTCCTTTGTGGGATTACCTGCTAATGGCATTTGGCTACTGTTGTTCAATGATGTGGTCCCTTTGCATGGCTGCATTGCATATTGAATTTTTGCCTGCATTACCTGTTGTAGCCATTTTTTCTTCTTATACCCAGGATTCCTTGGTAGAAGAGACCTCTTCTTTGTTTATCGTCCTGAAGCAAGATGGCATCCTTTCCATTGTTCTCCCCAATCCAAGATGTAGACGTCTATGAATGCTGGAATAGCTTCCTGTTTGGGGCTATAAAAGTAGGACTTGGCCATTTCATCCTTGCACTGCAATGCTCTCAGAAGTACTTTTCATTATGTTCATTTCCCCCTTGGGATTATGTCAAGATTTTTTGTCTTAGGTTTTCTTCTAGTTGGTTCTCTCTATGCTTTCTGAAAGGTCTCTGTGCCAGACTCTTGTTCTGGTTCTGTTCTTCCTGGATTGCTGTCTCACTGTTCAAGGGTCATCCAAGGCGTTTCAAGTACTCTACTCAGAGGTCCGAGATATTCTTCAGCCCTCCGTACCAGTAACAGTAAGTTTTGTTGTCACCAGACTTTTTATTCCTTGCCTTTTACTTAAAGGAATGGACTGCCCTATATCATTTTTAAAGAAGCAACATACATGTCTACTGTCTCATTTGGTTATTGTTCCCTGGAAAAAAATGTGTGCAGGTGCTCAATCAAGTTTGGTGGTTTGCAAACGTTTCTCTAGCTATCTCACTCTTTCCTGGTATTTGTCCAATGCTCCTCTCCTTAAAGTTGACTCTTAGGTAGATGTTCAAAACTGTCCGGACCAGCTACACCAAGTGAATGTTTCAATAAACACGTTTTTCTGTTTGCCTTTAAATAAACCCATCTATTGCTCCCAGATAAAACTCTGAAGGCTCTAAACCCCTCCTCCCAGATGACCTAAGGTTCACTTGGACACCGTAAGAATGATGGTGATGGGTTTTGGTACTGCATCTTACTAATTATATGGTATCATGGTAGCAGAAAACAAAAATTTTGTGCATATGTGTTTTTTTTTTTTTTTAAATAGCGCTCCTGTTATCTGATATATCTGTAAAGGCAGCTTTTGTATCATATTTGAACTACAAGTATCCCCCTACATAAATGTACTCTTCTGCTACCTGGCTAACGTGTTGTAACTTGGGTGCATGTCATATCTCATTGTGCTCTCACGTCTTATACTCCACTTAGTCCCACAGCTCATGACTATTGTATCTTCTATTTGGACATTACAACTTGTCCCACTCTCCCTTTATGACAAAATAAAAATGGCTGCAGCATTTCAGGCATGTTGTGCAGGCACTTTAAATGGCTGCCTACGTGACTGTATGTGATAATAAGGAATGTATGTGTGTGACTTCAACTTTTTACTATTAAGGTGGAGTGACATCCACGTGAAATCGAAGTACATGTTGATGTATTTAGACGCACACTGCATAGCTGATATAGACACAGCACTTGTTTCCAATGATAATTCAGACCCAACATATAAGCTTAGAATGACGATCCTACAATTATCATACAGAGAGAATCTTGATTTCATTAAAGACTACGGAGGCTAACATTATGCAATATACTTTTGTTGCTGCCTCAACTGCAGCCCTTTAAAGAACACATTACATTGTGAATGCATTACATCATGGAGTGTCCTGCAGATATGCCCGATCTATAACAGTTGATTGTTTTATAGCATAGACCTGAATTAAATAAACCAGCAAGGAAGTTTTCCAAATCCACTATAGGAGCTTCCATGCGATCTAGATCCCGTTCCAGGCACCAACTACACCATTTTTCCAAACTCCGATGTATATTCTCCTTGTGCCTGGTGTCCATGACTCATCCAGAAGGTCTTTAGCCTCTCCTGAAAGGCCTGAGTATCTCTTGGATCTCCTGAAATCTTCCAGACAAGAAGGTTCATGTTGCCTTCTAGGAGAAGAGGATGTTCTTCATCTTCTCCTTGAAGAAGACCACTGTTCCCTGGTATAAAACGTGGAACATCCATTGCTAGTTCCATCGCTCCCGGGAACCAAACTTGTGTATTCCAAAAGGGAGTAATTAGGGCTATTGTGCACTGTTCTGTTCTGACTTTTAAAAAAACTCTCTGAAGTAGGGCAAAGGGAGGAAAGGCATAACAATTCAGATTGATCCAAGATTGGGCTAGGGCATTCACTGCTTGTACGTTGGGATCTGGTCTCCAACTGTAATAAGTTTTGATCTTAAAGGTAAGTCTGCTGGCAAACAGGTCTACCTGAAAAGGACCCCACAGGTTCTGGATCTTTCTGAAGACAAATGGATTCAGTTTCCAATTGCTTGAGTCTTTCAGAACCCTTGAGTTCCAGTCGGCTCTTGTATTCTGATGACCAGGGAAAATCTGCTTTTAAAATAATTTTCTGGTTCCAACAGAAGTACCAAATCCTTTTGGCTAGATCCGCAAGGATCTTTGATCTTGCACCCCCAAGTGGTTGATATAGGAAACTGCTGTGAAATTGTCTAATTTGATAAGAACAACACTGTTCTTCAGGGTGGTTTTGAAACTCATAAGAGCGAGTAGGCAAGCTAACATCTCAAAACAGTTTATGTGGAGAGGGAGTTCTTCTCGGGTTCACTTCCCCACCTGCTTCTAACGAACCCATCATAGCACCCCATCCTAGATTGCTCGCGTCTGATTCCACTATGTGCTTGGGGGTGTTCCCGAAGATTGCCTTCCCATTCCAGCTGTCTAAGTTGTTCCACCGCCAAAGAAGATCTTCTCGAGCCTCCTCCAAAAGAGGGAGTGTATCTGATTACCATAGCCCCTTCCTTAACCCTAAAGATTTCAGTCTTTGTAGGGCTCTGTAATGTAATGGGCGTGGGGAAACTGCTTGAATAGAAGAGGATAGGAGCCCAACTACACTGGCTAAGTCGGGTAAGCTGATTATATTCTTGGACGTCATGTAAGAAACCTCTTTCTTTATCTTGGAGAGTTTCTTGGAAGGGAGTTGTAATTGGCTTGTAGTTGTATCTACCTAGAAACCCTAGAATTCTAAATTCTGAGAAAGTGTCAGACTAGATTTTTCTATATTGATGATGAAGCCCAAACTCTCCAAGAGATCTATTGTCCATTTCATGTGTTTCAATAAATCTTCCTTGTTTTGCGAAATCAAGAGGACATCGTCTAGATAGATTATTAAACGGGCACCCTCTCTTCTTAAGGCTGCCACTACTGGTCTTAACATCTTGGTGAAACACCAAGGTGCTGAGGAGAGTCCGAAAGGAAGGCTTTGAAATTGGTACGTTCTACCTTTTCAGGGGAATCTTAGAAACTTCTGAGAGTCCTTGTGCACTGGAATTGTGAATTAGGCGTACTTTAGGTCCAGTTTCACAAGCCAGTCCTTCTCTTGAAGTATGTCTCTTAGGAGGTCAATACCCTCCATTTTGAAGTGTCTGTAGACCAGAAAAGAATTCAGGTCTTTTAAGTTTATAACTGGTCGCCAACCCTTGCCTTTCTTTTTTACTACGAAAATCGTGCTCATGAAATCCTGCTTTGAGTCTGACACCCTCCAAATAAAATTCTTTAACAACATCTGACTCATTTCCATATCGACTAGGGTAGATTGTTCCTGATCCAAAATTAATTCTCTGGGTTGACGTGATTGGAAGGGAGTTAAAATAAAATCTATTTTGAACCCTTTCATGGTTTCTAGTACCCAAGGATCGTTCGTTATTGCAAACCATTTGTGATAAAAAAGTTGTAGTGTTCCCCCAACCTTTATATGGGAAACAACAGGAGAATTTTGAGATCTTACCTTGTTCTCCAAAACTTTGAGCTCAGTTTCTGCCACCACCAAGGGTACAGGAGTTTCTGCCTCTTTGTGGAAAGAAGGAGGGATTATAACCTACGAAGGGTCTTCCATATCCATGTTGGTTTTGGTAATACGGGGACCTGTATTGCCTGCGGCTGGCAGCAAGTCCCCTCCTGCCAGCCTGTCCAAAAACTCCATTGCCTCTGAACATCCTTCTCATATTGAATTGTGCCTTACTAAAGGCCGAAAAGGTGGCAACATATTTCCCCAGTAATTTACTGACATTTTAGATGACTCTACTAAATCCTCATCAAGGGGGTCAATGTCTAAGGTCTCATAGGGATAAAATGTATTCTTCTTTATCCCCATCAAAACTACTAGTAGAGTGGAAACCAAAGTTATCAGTATGCAGACTGAGGTCATTTATGCCAGAAGGGTCACTATGACTTTTTGTGTCACGAGGGACACCTCTACTTGTTGCGCCAATAAGGCTGCTCTTTCTAGTTGTGCCGCTTTGGGCACCTGGTCTGAGAGTAAATTGATCTTTTGTAGCACGTAGGCTACCTTGTGGTAGAATAAGGCATTTTTTAGTGCTTAGGCTACATAGTGAAAAGGCTTGGTCCTTTGTAGCGCATAGCCTACCTACCATGGGGTTCCATATGTTTAGTTTTTTGAAAAGCCTTGCCTCCCATTTTGGGGGAAGGTTCGCTTTCTTCAGAGAGGATCACTGAGTCCTCTACAGTCACAAAATCCCTTTTTCTTTTATTCATAAGGGAGTCAACAGCCTCTTTTAGGGAGATTTTAAGGTGATTTTCAAAGTAAATCATTAGGCTGGTCTCATTGGGGGAGGCATTGTCATCTTCCTCATCAGATTCTGAGCCATTCTCCATTTTTTTCTCCTTTTTTTTTTATGGGCCGATATCTCTATAATAGCGGAGGCAAAAGAGCTCTTACCGCTTTACTCTGTCTGTTTAGAAGCTCGAGCTGTGCGTTACTTTGGTAACACACAGCGCGAGTCGGTTCTGATCTGAAACGCCCTCGTCCCCTCGTCATCGTTATGATTTAATGGCCCCTTTCCGTCTTTCTTTGACAGGAAGTTGATGTTAGATCCAGTCGCGGCGGGGTCACTTTGTAACGTGACCTCCTTCAACCTGTCATTTTCGGAGGCTTCCCTTGAAAGGCTTCGAATCTCTACTTCGGCCGTATGCACCCTGAGAATGCTCGCGGGACCGGGGAGTGTCCGGTGAAAAGACCGCTCTTCCAACAGCATGAGATCGCAGGCACGGCTCAGCGTAGGGAAGAGCGTGCGAGCAGCGCAAAGATAAATGGTCAGATTAAGACAATGTGGGTAGTTCTCTACTTGTTTGAATACAAAGTGAAAGAGGGAGGGGAGAGGGTAGCCTGACCATAGATTGGATGGGTAATGAGCAAAGGGGAAGGTCTTACGAGGAAACGTACCTGAAAGGGAATAATAATAATAACCATAAGCGTGAAACAAGCATAAAAAAGGTTGTAAGTAGTTATGAACGGTAAGGTTACATACTTGTAAGCGATCTAAATGTAAAATAATAGTTAGGAGTCTAAAAAAGGCTCATGAAGGTCATTAAGTAGGAGAGAAAAGAGAAGTATACTTAACTGTCCAGGAGCAGCGAATAAAAGAGGATGTTGAATTGTTGCTGTGGCGCTAAATATTATTGTTTGGAACTTTGTTATTCATGATGTAATGCATTCATGATGTAATGTGTTATTTAAAGGGCTGCAGTTGGTGCAGCAATAAAAATATATTGCATAATGGTAGCCTCCGGGCTTGTAATGAAATCATGAGTTACTGTACCACGCATCATTCCCTGTTTCAAAGACTTGAAGCAGGATATTACGTTGGGGTTAAAACCCAAGTCTTTTGTTCTGATCTCTGTAATTTAACTACTAGCCCACAGCCACGCAGGTGAAATTCCTAATGAACACATTACTTACTGGTATTCTTCATTACACAGAATCATTGTCCTCTCCATTCCAGTCCTTACAAATTGAGGAGTCCACTCATTACCCATCGTCAGTCCTCCTCGCCACAGTTCTTAAAAATGTAGGATATGACATCTGAAAATAAGTGGTTCTGAACTTACAGAAATTTAATCAAGAATACAACAATTTGATTCGAAGGGGGGCACTTTCACTCGCTTCCATTCCTGCCGTGAGGGCAACGGCTTTGCTCACCTGTTCATCTACATAGCGCCGTGAGGGCAACGGCCGGACCGACACCGCAGCTCTCCCCACTCAGTGAAGGACTTCAGTCCCCAGGTGCCCCAGGGACTAGCGACGCACCCGGGACATCACTGGCTGTGCCTGGAGGTGTTACTAAAAACCGGAACGCCTCCCGTCTCGCGGGATGCGCGCGGTCGACGCCGGGCTAAGCCCGGGCAAAGGGCGGGCCATCTGTGTCCATCAGGGGACAGAAGAGGCCGACCCGGGCCACCCCCCTAACAACGTGATCCTGAGTTATGGGTAAGCGGAAACTACATACTTCCCAAGAACAGGGGGGAGGCGAGGCGAAAGTCCCAAAGAAGTCTGCTTCCATTATTTCATACTTGACCTCAGCGGAAATTGAATCAGCTGAGAGTGAACTTGGGCTTGCATCAAACACTGAGCGAGGTGTTGAACGCACAGATGCTGTTCAGAAAAATCACATTCCCCTGGAACCTAGTGTAATTATTAATCGCCCAAATGGGGCACAGCTAGAATCACCTGTCAGTCATGAGGTTATCGCACAAGAAACCACAAGTAAACTGCCATGCTTGTCCCCGAACGTTAAAGGGCAGCCTAAAAAACCAAACCCTGTGCCAAAGAAAGCCCTTAAGAAAACACACAAACGGGACAAAGACATCAAAAAGACAGCAGCAAATGCTGAGCTTAATACACTTAATATAATAGAGCATTATGTACGGGACATGGTAGAAGAAATATTTTCTAGGCGACTGGAGCAGGCACTATCCAATATTGCCAAGGACATTATTGACACTTTGAATACTTTCTGATTTGCTAGGGAAATGTGAGCGAATTAATATTTTTTAAGCCAGCACGAGTGTACCGCCAGACAGGCTCAACTATTCAACCAATTAACTAAGCCGCCCGTAGTGTGTACAAAGGAAAAGACAGTACAAGACAACAGGCTATTGCTAGAAGTTCCCCAATTGGTTAAAGCCCCTTTCCTTAAGTCTGGTATACCTAGGGATCGGGGAAATGCTTATGTGGGTAGGGAATCATCCTCTAGTACAGTAAACAATCCTGAGACCCTAAATATCTCGTCAACCTTTGGTCAAAAAGCTTTAGTATCTGTTGTTCAACCCGGAGGCAACACTGTACCCCAACCTACCATTAATCTACCCCCAGAAGCAGCACCACTGGTGATTGTTCTGGTTGGGGTTCCCCCATTAAAAGAGGGAGAGGTTGAATCTCGTGAGACCCTTTTGGCCGTCACAAAGAAGTGGTGTGATCATAATTGCTCAGGTGATAGTAATATTGCTCCAAATATTACAATGGTAAGACGCTTTGCTTGGCTTGGGAGAACTGTAAAGAGAATTAAAGGGGACTGCATTGTTGTCAACTTCAATAATCCTCATGTTGTCCCCCGAATGTTATGGGATGGGTCGGACATGAGGAAAGAGGAAGGCAATATCAGGGCAGTCCCTTTGGGATTTTTCTATCCTTGCCCTGGTTGGCAATCAACCGAAATAAAAACCTATCCGCAGTACTCCAAGGGAGGACAAGGTTGGCAGCCAGCCAGCACCCTCAAAAGGGTTCCCCTACTGACGGGAGGCAGTTTAGGAGCAACCCCCTTAAATAAACCATACAACAACCAGGCTACTATGTTGGAGGACACTCTTATCTTGTTAAACAGGTTCTCCCCATTATCCCGTCTAAACGAGAACGATTGACTAGGGACATCTTACACGACCCCACGACAACCCCCCTATGAGCCAGATACCATCATAAAGGCAGACTCCAACTTTAGGTTACTGAGTTGGAATATCGCAGGGCTAAGGTAAAAAAGGGAGGACCAAAATTGTCTAAAGTCTATTGGAGCCAATGATGTTATAGCATTGCAAGAGACATGGGACCAGCACAATATTTTCTGGGTGGATGGTTTTAAATCTTACTTCCAGCCAGCACACCCATCCACTTCAGGTAGAGCTAAGGGAGGACTGCTGTTCCTCCTTTCAGTGAGTTTGAAGGGAGTAGTAAAGACTTTAGACTCTGACTCGCCTGACTGTTTGATAGTTGAGATCACCTCCGAGACTAATGGGAAAACTTTGTTAATACATTTTTATATTTCTGGGGAGAGTGAATATTGTAATGAACACTTGTGTTATTTAGACCAGTTTATTGAAAGTTATAAAATGAAACAAACCACTTTAATCGATATTATTCTCTTGGGAGATTTTAATATTCATCCTTGCAATTTCAACTGCCAAATTAGTGAATTCTATGGCCCTTCTTTTGCGTCACCCCCACATTTTGAACACACCAAGAAGGGAGTGGTTCTTGAGGACCTTTTATCGTGTGCTGATCTTTATGAGCCAAGCATCTTTGATAGAAGTGAGAGGGTAGTAACTTTTAAATCCAGAGAAAGTGAGTCGATTATCGACTACATATTTCTATCCTCTGCCTTACTGGGACACGTCATTTTCTACAATGCAGTTAGCTCACCATTCAGTGACCATAACCCGGTCAACCTGGTGTTGGACTCAGGATTTTGCCGGGTTGTTCATGCAAATAGCACCAGGGGTCAAATAAGTGTGATTACCAGTGACCAAGGGAGAAAGTTGAAATGGGCGAAAATAGTACCAGAGCAGTTTATAGATAGTCTTTGCGTAAAGATGAGCGAAGATATTGGGAAATGTGTAGGTGGTACTACTCCGGCAGGGGAAACCATCTCAGCCTGTGAAGCAATATGTAAACAGGTTGCTATTGATTTAACTGTTCCTACTAGAGCTATAAGTAAAAAAGTGAAAAGATGGTTTGACGCAAAATGTTCTAGGGCACATAAAAATTTAATGAAATCGCTGAAGGTTTTACCGAGGGATAAAGTCCTTATAGCTAAATATAGAAAGGAATATAAATTAAATACACAACTGCGTAAAAATGCAATTAAATCGGAGGCATGGGACAGTTTAATGTCTAATGTAGTTTTAAAGGATAGCTCTAAGTTTTGGGCTATTGTTAATAGCCCACTGTTAACAGGTGAGGATAATGAAAAGCTCGAAACTAACATCTCAGAGGAAGAATGGCTGAAACATTTTGAAATAATATACGCGAGCAATGTAGTATTTGATCCTTTTATACCACCTGTTGGCATTTCACCTAAATCTAATTTAGTGTTTATAGAGGCAGAGGTGGAAAGAGCAATAAAGGACACCACTACTAATAAGGCGCCAGGTCCAGATGGCGTCCCTGCCGATCTATACAAGGGAAATGTCAAACTTTGGGCTACAATATTAACGAATGTTTTTAATTCAACTGTTTTTCATGATTTCCTTGCCTCATGGGCCCACTCCATCATTATTCCAGTTTTTAAAAAAGGGTAGCGAGGGGACCCGTGATGCTACAGACCGATTTCCCTTATAGATTCCTCGGTCAAAATCCTAGGAAAAGTCATTTTAAATAAGGTGTCTGAGTGGGTCACAGAAAAAAGAATCCTAGCTGAAAGCCAATATGGATTTATACCAGGCAGAAGCACTGTGGATCAGTGTCTTAATCTGTACCTACTAATTAATAAATATACGGTAGCTACTAAGGGGTCTATTTATCTGGGTTTCATGGATCTGTCCACAGTTTTCGATCTGGTTAACAGATCGAAGCTGTGGACCATTTTATTGGATATGGGGATTGGCCACAGCTTGGTATTTTTTATGGCAGATCTTCACCAGGATCTATTTGCGATAGTCAGGATGACACAGGAAGGCACTTGCACGAGGTACTTTAAATCAGGGAGAGGGGTAAGGCAAGGGTGTATCCTTGCCCCTCTACTCTTTACATTATACTTTAATGCTCTAGAGAAATCCCTGGAAACTGCTACTTTGGAAGTTCCGGGTATAGGAAGTAGTATCATTCCAGTTCTCCTATACGAGGACGATGCTGTCCTATTAGCACGTACCCCGATAGGTTTACAGAGGCTACTGCACTCTTTTGGGGAATTTATGACAGAATTGGATTTGGTGGTTAATACTACCAAGTCCCATGTCATGGCTATGGGCCCCCGTAAGAACAAAGTGAAAACCTTTTATTGCAAAGGGGTTGAGATCCAAAGAGTGAGGGCCTTTACGTACCTAGGGGTCCTGTTTGATGACAGCTGCACTTGGACGCCCCAGAGGTTAGCAAAAAAGAATGCCCTAGTGCGAGCGGGATCAGCCCTGCTAAATTTCACTCAGCGTTTAGGGGGAAGACCTTTTGAGGCAACACTTGCAATTTATAAAGCAAAATGACTTGCATTAACATTATACGGCGCTGCAATCTGGGGATATAAACCTATGGAAGATGTGCATAGGGCCGAAAATAAATTGTTTTATTATCTTTTATCTATTCCTCAATCTACCCCAACATTCGCTGTTCACCAGGAGTTAGGAATGGGGTTTGTCGGTGATTTGATTAGCATGGCTCCCCTTACTTGCTGGTTAAAAACTTGGCTTAATCCTGAATTAACGTTAAATCATCGTATTTTAAAAGACTGTATTAATCTAGACCGGGGAGATGAAATACAGTGGCTTTCTTATGTAAAGGTCACGTTCATGAAGCTGGGGAGACCAGAAATCTATGAAACCCCCAAAGCCATTGTGAAAGGAGATATATTGTGGGTTAAAAAGCATTTTCTGTCCCTAAGGTCTCAAGAACGAGAAGCTGAGGAATTATTGAAGCCTATGGTGAGAGCCCATTTTCTATTAGTTACCTCCCCATCTATTCAACCGTATTTAAAGGTTACAACAAGACCATACCATCGCTGGTTGTTAACTAGATTTCGGTTCAACCAGATACACTTTTTATTGGGAACATACCAGGGATGGTCGGTACCTAAAAGGGCAGCATTTTGTGAGTGTGATAATTGCTCAATCCAAGATACTACGCACTTTATGTTTTTTTGCAAATACTATTCTGATATTAGGAAAAAGTTTATTATCGCACTTTTAAGAGGCTTGGGGTTCCTACAGGTTAAACCGGCTTTAATGTATTTGCAATTGTTGGATAACATATGGAATAGTATAATTGAACTATGAATTTTACTGCAGTCTTTTGTATTTGTATATATATGAGATTTGTAAATGATTTCTACAAGGATTTCCCTATGACTTTTCCATTGTTTTTAATATTGTATTTGCTGAATGTGATTTATATGTGTACTTTTATGATTTTAATTAATCGAATAAAGTGATATTGATGATGATGATGACAATTCGATTAATTAATTTATTTATTTTTATTTATTTAAACGTATAAGGTGCACAGCTACCCGCAGTGGGTTTCCCGGCGCCAAGGGATAGACTGGAGAAGGAAAAACTACAAGGCTTCAAAAAGAGCGGGACAAACTAAAAAACTGTTCTGAGTGATGATTGCTGGAAAAGCCAAGTTTTTAAACCCTTGCGAAACCTGACAAGATCAGTTTCCAACTTCAGCCCAACAGGCAGAGCATTCCAAGATTTGGTAGCCAGGTGAGAAAAGGAACGGCCGCCCATCTTTGCCAACGTAAATCTAGGAACCACAAAATCTCCTTTGCCTGCAGATCTGAGAGTACGGCTAGGTATATAAGCATGAATAAGACTTTGAAGGTACCTAGGGGCAGAACCCTGTTTTATCTTAAAGATATAGCATAGAGCTTTGAATTTAATTCTGTTTTTTATTTCTAACCAATGCAAGTCGCGTAGGGCTAAGGATGCAGATGTTTTCCGGGGAATAGTGCGTAATAATCGTGCAGCCGCATTTTGGACAACCTGAAGTTTTTTCACAGTTGTTTGAATCGGCACCAAGATACAATACATTCCCGTAGTCCAGGCGAGATGTTATCAAAGCCTGGACCACCGTTCTTTGTGTGGGAACTGGAAGCATCCACAGGATTTTCTGGAGCCATTTTAGTGTAGCAAAGCAAGTGGCAGCCACTTTTACGGCCTGTTGTCGCATAGTAAGCTTTTCATCGATTAAAAATCCGAGATTGCGAACCTGGACCACAGGCTTTGGGGTAGGACCCATGCTCTCGGGCCAATGTTGGGGGCCCCAGAGATCTTTGTCCTTCCCCAGGATCACAATCTCGGTCTTATCACCGTTTAACTTGAGGAAATTTTCCTGCATCCATCTTGCTACTTGGGACAGACCCAATTTGAGAGCCGAACTATCATTGCCTTCCCTTTTAGATAGAGAGAGAATAATCTGTGTATCGTCGGCATACGAGAATAAAGTTAAGCCTGCTTCTTTCACAATAGTGCCAGGGGTCTAATATAGATTAATTTCTGAATCAAGGGCTACCAAACCTAAATTTCTCTCTCAAGACTGACTCAAATTGAGCCTATAATGCTTAAGAAAAGTGAGAGAGTTTGATGAAGTTGCGGTTACAAATCTCCAGCTGTAATGCCCCACCAGTTTCTGCCTATGAAGCTGAAACTAATCTGGTAGAACGTCCCTGTACACCCACCATGACTTCTATAGTCACTGACCTGTAGCACTGCATAACTATCTGTTTTACTGATATTCTAAGAGTGAGAGACCTGGTTGCCCTTTTTGGCAGCTCTATGACAGATGAAAGGAGCATTCAAAAGCCTAATTGGTGTGCTGAATGTAATTCAATAATGCTCTTTCGACATTTAAAGTGGAAGGAGATTTTCCCAGAGGATCAAAAACTGGCAAGACTATTTCTTGAGACAGGTAAAACCTGGAGGATAACGTTTCCACAATTTTTTGATCTGGTCTTAACAGTACTCTATCTGTAGAAACTCTAAAATTAGGATGAGAAATCACTATGGACTTCAGCTTATGCAACTCCTAAAAGGAAAGCTGCTTTGGCTGACAACCATGGCAGATTCTCTGTTCGCAAAGGTTCAAATCGGACTTCCTGTAACACCTTCAGAACTAGAGAACGATCCCAAAAATGAATAGGATTAGAAACTACCGCTTTTCTGAGTCTGAAAGTTTTCAAGAGAGAAGCTACTAGAAGAACTATGTTAGTCAGACCTAGAAAGCTTATTGATGCCCACTGAGAAGAAAATGCACATGGAGCCAAACTCATTAAAAAATACCTCCCCACCCCCCCAGCCCCCAAGGACTTAGAAAGGATTAGTAGAACTTGGGCTATAACCTGAAAGAAATCCAATGTTTATTATATGAGCGTAATGTAGAAGGTTTTCTTGATGCTTGTATATAGCATGCAACTTTGTAAGAACATCCTGTGTTTAAGTTATATACATATATACATATTAGCATATAGCGGTTTCTCCTTTGTGCAGAAAGTAAGTGCTTGAAAAAAGTGATCTTGCATAGGTGAAAAAGAAGTCAAAAGGAATACAACACAAGTTAGGCAAATTGAGACAATTTAGGTAGCACCTTGGCCTGTCTGACACCTTTACTTTTTTAATCAATATTTCTGTGTCCCTTGTACATACTTTCCTCTTGGCCCTTCATCCCCTTTTCCAAATAATCTCTGTGCCTTTTAGCTAACGGCTTCTTAAGAGCAATTTCAACAGCTTGTTTAACAAGAAATTCGAAATCCTCCCTCGCAATATGGAAAACCTTCTACCATGGAAGATCAATATTATGGGCCTTTCATTTAGTCCTGCCCTTCTCCATACTGAGCCAGCCGCTACTTCCTGTTTTATTTAGTTGCCATGGAGCACAACTCCTGCAACTTTCAACAGTTTGGTGTCCAAAACAACATAATGGCACACCATTCAATAAGAAGGCTAACGAGCGTGGCAGGAGTGCTGACACCAAGCAGTCTCCACCCACTGATCGCTCTGATATGCTCTCACTGCCCAGGCCCAGCACATGAATGGGGAGCACGCTGAACAGAAGTATCCATCATGTGCCACTAAGCTCAACAAAGTGGCAGAAGTGAGTGAACATATCCGATAGAGACTCAGTAAGCAGCACATTTTTTAGTCCGTGCACTAGTTTGAACCCTCTGGAAATTTTCTGAACAGCTGGCAATGAAAACTGAACTAGCCATTTTTAGGTTTCACCTGCACAGTGCTTGCGCTGGGATTGTGAGATCCCAATTTGCCAGCTAACTTCCGCCCAATATCTTTGCTGCCCACCTTTGCAAAAATATTGGAGAAACATGTACATCGTTGCCTCACTGATTTCATCACCACTCATGACCTATTACCAACCCACCAGTCGGGATTTCGTGCAGGCTTTTCCACAGAAACTACCTTGCTGGGGGTAACCGAAAATATCCGCCGCATGGTGGACAAGGGCGAAACAGTGGCACTTGTGCTGCTCGACCTCAGCGCGGCATTCGACACCGTGTCGCATGCGGTCCTCGCCCAAACACTCCACTCCCTGGGCATCCGTGGGGCAGCTCTCAACTGGATTAGATCATTATTGGAAAACCGCACGTTCCAGGTCTTCTCACAAACTGCCTGCTCCGATACCATGACATTCAAACACGGAGTTCCACAGGGCTCTATCCTTAGCCCGTTGCTTTTCAACGTGTATATGAGCCCCCTGGCCAAAATAGTGGAGGAAACAGGGCTTTTAATGTTTTCTTACGCTGATGATTCCCAGCTGCTTTTTTCTTTATCAGCTGCAGATTCTGACAATTCCTCCACCCTACAACTCGGACTCTGTAAAATCGCCGGCTGGATGCAAAAAAAACTTTCTAAAACTTAACGGCGAAAAAACCGAGTTAATCGTGTTGGGCAAAAATAAAGAACTTTGGGGACCCCAACATTGGCCAACTGAAATGGGCACCCCCCCTACCCCGGTTACTCATGCTCGCAACCTGGGCGTCATTATTGACGACTCACTCAGTTTACATCAGCAAGCGGTAAAGACTTCAGCCACCTGCTTTGCCATATTAAAATGGCTAAAAAAGATCTGTTGGATGCTGCCTGAAAACACCAAGAAAACAGTTGTCAATGCCCTAATAACATCTAGGCTAGATTATGGCAACGTTTTGTACCTGGGGGCGAACAAAGCTACTGTCCGCAGGTTGCAATCAGTGCAAAATGCAGCAGCCAGACTACTCTGTAAAATTCCCATCTCTACTCCAACTACTAAATACATCAGGAAGTTACACTGGCTAAAAATTGAAAAGCGAGTTAAATTCAAATCTCTATGTTTTATGCACAGGATTTCCACCAACACCGCTCCTAAATATCTGCAAAACCTGGTGCGCCCCAATCGTCCTTCCAGATCTCTTCGGTCTTCCACGGCAAATCATTTTGAAATTCCAAGGACCAGGCTGTCACGCATGGGTGGCAAGTCCTTCTCATTCCTAGGACCTTCTCTCTGGAACTCAATGCCACATACATTGCGGTCTGAGTCGAATTACATCAAATTCAGAAAAGCCCTAAAAACATGGCTCTTTAACATCTAGCTTTCTGTAACCGCATTGCTATTGGGATCTGCCGCGCCGGGAAACCCTTTGTTGGGTAGCTGTGCGCATTACAAATGTAATAAAATAAAATAAATAAATAAATTGTTTTTATTTTTGTAAACAATTTTTATTAGGAAAAGAAAACTAAGGTACAAGGCAATGATAAAGCAATATTCAGGTCTGCAAGAAAACAACACATATTATTTATTTTATTATTTATTTAAGGTTTTTGTAGAGCGCGTAGTAACCCGTGAGCATCCCAGCGCTAGAACCTGGAGAATCAAGAGGGAGCAGCAGCGGAGGAAGAGGGAGATCATGGGAAAAGGAGGGTTTTTAAAGTTTTCCTAAAATGGAGAATGTTTGGTTCGGTTCTTAGTTTGCGCGGGAGACTATTCCAGTGCTTTGCTGTGTATACCGAGAAGCGGCGGCCTCCAGACCTGGCTTTTTTCACTCTGTGGACCGTGATGAAGTTCTCTTGGTTTGACCGGAGTGACCTGGTAGCTGCGTATGGAATAATGAAATTTTTGAGAATTGGAGGACCTTTGTTGTGAAGGAGTTTATGAGCCAGGCAGAGGGCCTTGAAAACCACCCTCTCTCTGACTGGAAGCCAGTGAAGTTGCTTCAAGGCTGGTTTTGCTGATGATCTTGCGGGGGTGTTAGTTAGAAGCCGGGCAGCGGCGTTCTGGATTCTCTGTAAGGTGTTGAATGTGGCTTCCGGGGCTCCCAAGTAGATTGCGTTGCTGTAATCCAGCCTGGACAGAATGAGGCCCTGGATCAGCAGTTTCCGGGAGATAGGGGGTAACAAGGGGAGCACCTTCCTGCAAGCTCTGAGGAGTCCAAAGCATATTCCCGCCGTTTTCTTTGCCTGGAGTCTGAAGGTCAGATCTTTCTCGAGCCATACACCCAGGCTCTTAACTTCGTTTTTGGGAGAAGGGGGGTCACCTAGGCAGGCGGGCCAGATGTTTGGTGGCAGGGAAGCTCCTTTTTGTCCAAGCAGCAAGATTTCGGTCTTGGACCCATTGAGCTTGAGTGCGGAGGTGTTCATCCAACCATGGATTTCCGTAAGACAGCCGTGAAGATTAGAAGGTTCTAGGTTGGGGTGTGAGAGGGTCACCACCAGCTGGGTGTCGTCAGCGTAACTGATAATCGTCACTCCGAACGGGGTGACCAGCTCCTCCAACGGGGACATATAAACGTTGAATAACGTTGGGCTTAGAGATGAACCCTGCGGTACTCCGCAACGGAGGGGGACCGCAGGGGAGTGGCTGTCGTTCTCCCAGACTTGGAAAGAGCGGCCGTCGAGGAACGAGGCAAGCCACTTCAAGGCCGTGCCCTTCACTCCCGTGTCTCTCAGCCGCTGGATTAAAACCTGGTGATTGACAGTGTCGAAGGCCGCACTGAGGTCCAGGAGGATCACTGCCACTGATCCTCCTGAGTCTAAAATGCTTCTGGCCTTCTCCACTGCCGCCAGGAGGGCGGTGTCGGTGCCCTGGCCTGGGCGGAAGCCTGTCTGGGAGTTCCTGAGCAGGTTGTTTGATTCTAGGAATAGAGATAGCTTTTTGTTCACAAGTTTCTCTGTGATTTTGCTATTTCCTGGGAGGAGGGAGATTGGCCTGTAGTTGGCTAAATCCTGAGGGTCCAATGAAGGTTTTTTCAGGAGACCTTTAACAACAGCTGCTTTCCAGCTAGGAGGGACCTCTCCCTGCAGTAGAGAGGCATTGATGAGGGCCGTGAGCGGAGGGATAATGGTGGGGGCCACTTTTTTGAGGAAGCGTAGGGGGGCCGGGTCGCAGGGAGAGCCACTTTTGATTGTGGCAAGCGTCGTGGCTACCTCTTCTGTGGTGACTGGACCGAAAGTGTCAAGAGAGGGTACCGAGAAATCAACGGGCCGACCATGACAAGGAAGGGGGATGCGGCAATCTATGCCTGAGCCACCGCTGTCGATAGGTGGAAGGGAGGCAAGAATTTTTGGGATTTTCTCATCGAAAAATGTTGCCAGCTTAATGCATTTGTTTTCCGCGGATTTAGGGTCCGTGGGTTTTACTGGGGGATCTGGGACATGAATAAGTTCTTTTAGGATAGCAAAGGTTTCCTGGGCGGAGCAGGATGAGTTTTTAATTTTTTCCTCAAAAAATGAACTCTTAGTTTTATCGAGCGCAAGTTTGTAAGTTCTTAGGGAGGACCGGAACATTTCTTTCTTGTCTGCTGATTTGTCTTTCCTCCATGCACGTTCAGTTCTCTTGCATTCCTTCCGTAGAACATTCAGTTCAGGGGTGTACCAAGGGGAAGGGTTAACTCTCTTGGTGCGTTTGAGGGTGCTAGAACAGGGTATGAGGCAATCCAATGATTGGGTGAGCCAAGCATTAAATTCAATATCGGCGGTTATAGGGTTCTGAGTGGGAGAGGGGATGGAATCCCTAAGTTTGAGTGCCCAGTCTTCTGGTATAAGTTTGTGCCAACGCCTGATGAGAGTTCTGATTTTAGGCGGTTGGGGGGGGGAGGTGTCGAGGTGCCATTCGATGGGAATCAGGAAGTGGTCTGTCCAGGGAAGGGGGAGTGGCGGGCAGGTTTTAAGGTCCTGAATGTTTGTAAAAATCGGATCCAGTAGCTGACCTTTGTCGTGAGTGGCCTGAGAGTTCATTAGGCAAAGACCAATAGAGGCGAGGTCCAGCCGCAAATCGGCTGCGGGGGTGTCCAATGGGTCCAAGAAGTGGAGGTTAAAGTCTCCTAACAGAAGGAAGTTAGGGGACGTCGTGGCCATAAGGGTTACATGGTCAATGAGCCTGCTGGTGAACTCGGCAAGTGGAACTGGGGGGCGATATACAAGCAGCCCAGACAGGGACGTTTCTGGCGAGATTTGTACGGTGTAATGGCAGCTTTCGCAGTCTTTAATGTTGCCGTCAGCAATTCTGCAGGTAAGGTAATCTTTGTAGATTATAGCTAAACCACCTCCTCTGCCACACGGTCTGTTCAATGAGCAGATTTGGTGACCGGGAGGGAGGGCATTTACGATGTCGACGCCGTTGTTAGAGGTAAGCCATGTTTCTGTGAGAAACAGAATGTCAATGGCGTAGTCTAGAATTAGGAGGTTTAACTCGTGGGCGTGTTTGACAAGCGATCTGCAGTTGAGGAGGCCGAGCTGAAGGCTACGGTGTTCTGTCTCCGTGCAGGGCGGGTTGCAGAGACTGCAGCGGATGAAGGAGTCATCTCCCGTATAAGTGTAATTACAGGAGGGGAGTTTATGCGGGTTCAGAGCCAGAAGCATATCTCGGGTATAGGTAGGGCAGCGCCTTGGAAAAATGGGGATAGTGACCGAGCCTGGGGCCGTCCGGGCCCGGACGGGCCCAGACGGGCTTGCCTTAGGTGCGCCCGCTGCGCCCGTCCGCTGCGCGTACGAGGAATGCACATATTTTATACTGGAGTTAGGGCGTGGCCTTTTCAGGTGGACGTGGCCTAAGTACAGGCTTGCTCGCAAATGGCGGCGATGTCAATTTCCTATCCCGTGGCAGCGTTCAGCTCGGCTGCACGGGTGTGATAGAGTGAGGGAAAGTGCCCCAATATAAAGAACAAGTGAGAAGTAAGTGCGCAAAATATTAAAATCAATTTACAAACACAATTTTTAAAATATCGTTTCCACGGACGAAGCTCCCGGCTGTGCCTCAGGAGTACAGGTTCTCTAATGGGCTGGAAGTCAGTTCTTTAAGTAGGCGGGGGGGCGTGGCCTTTTCAGGTGGGCGTGGCCTGAGTACAGGCTTGCTCGCAAATGGCGGCGATGTCAATTTCCTATCCCGTGGCAGCGTTCAGCTCGGCTGCACGGGTGTGATAGAGTGAGGGAAAGTGCCCCAATATAAAGAACAAGTGAGAAGTAAGTGCGCAAATTATTCAAATCAATTTCCAAACACAATTTTAAAAATATCGTTTCCACGGACGAAGCTCCCGGCTGTGCCTCAGGAGTACAGGTTCTCTAATGGGCTGGAAGTCAGTTCTTTAAGTAGGCGGGGGGGCGTGACCTTTTCAGGTGGGCGTGGCCTGAGTACAGGCTTGCTCGCAAATGGCGGCGATGTCAATTTCCTATCCCGTGGCAGCGTTCAGCTCGGCTGCACGGGTGTGATAGAGTGAGGGAAAGTGCCCCAATATAAAGAACAAGTGAGAAGTAAGTGCGCAAAAATATTGCAATACAAAAATCAATCGATAAGCAACATACACTTACCAAAGGTAAGTCAGAGTGACAGTGTCAAGACTGAGCAGTGAACATCTGGTATGAAGGGACAGGAGAATACAAATAACGTACATGTCAAGTGGCATCTCACTATCAAATCGGTAGTTACATGGTTTTGGGCAATATTGTAGCGTCACTTCCAGGTTAATCCAGCAATAGGCGTCTTTCACGTTGCATTTCAACTGAAGAAGACAAATATATATCCCCTTGTATTTGTTCCACCACCCCCACTTATGGTCCCATTTCTTGAGGCACCCTCTAACACATCCTTTTTGGCAATCATTGCCCTTTCCATGTTGATAGCCCAATCTCGCGAGCTCAGGGCCGTTCCCACTTCTGCGCAATGTTCATTTTGCAATGGCCCACCCCAATGAGGCTCATGTCTGCTCGATCTGCGTGAGGTCCGTGGCATCCCACACGTTAAGGAGGCACAGATGGAGGGAGGCCTTTAAAGTCTTGCCGCCCGCCCTCTCCATCTGTTTTGTGACCTTTTCTAGTATTGTCCCACTATTGGACATTCCCATAGGATATGGAAGAAAATGCCTGTTTGGTTACAATTACGAATGCATAGGGAATCAGGCCGGCGTCCCAACTTAAACAGAAGCTTGGCATCAAAGTACACACAATGTAGGATTTTCAGTTGGACTATTCACAATCTCATTGGGATAGCCCCTTTTCTGGGAGAAGTGAGCACATCACGCTAGTCCTCATCTTCAATTCCCCCCAGGTCCGACTCCCACCCATGCCATAGGTGAATCATAGGATCAGGTCGATAATTTATAGGTAAGGTAGATGGCCTTTGTGGGTATAGGGTCTAGTATCAATCTGTCCTCCAGTGGAGAGGATTCAAGCAGAGGAAACCTCTTGGGCATAGCAGCCGTGTCCGCTTGTCTGATCTGAAGATATCTGAAGGCCTCGGTAGGCGCTAACAGATACTTGGTTTGCAGGTCAGCAAATGTGGCTAGTCTCCCCCTCACCCACATATCCCCAACTGTTGAGATGCCTATCATATCCCACCTGTCAAATCTAGGACCCTTACTAAGCTGACCTAACATGTCCGGTTTCCAGAGTGGTGTAGCTTTAGTAAGTCGGTTGTGCCAACCCCATCTCTTAGTGATACCATGTCGGACCTCCACTGTACGCTTGGAGAGTTTACCAATGTTTGGTGTCGGATATTAGACAGGTCAAGGGCCATAGCAGATTGGATTCATAAAATAGAGTCGGATCTGGGGCAATGAAGAGGCCAAGATACTTGTAGCCCTGTGATGCCACAGGTATATCATAGCCCCTAGGGTTATGGGGTGGTTCCCCCCACAAGTCGTACAGTTGGGACTTAGTCCAGTTAGTATACCCAGAGTGGGCTTATTTCTGGTCCAGGGAAGACATGGCTTGGCAGTTCGGATTGGACTGTTCCCATGAGGCACATGGTCAGACTGATTTGCATATGGCCATGTCTGAACTGGGGTGGTGGAGTGAGCTAAATAATGATGATGGATTAAACCCAGATCAGTTGACTAGGGGTGAGTGTTCGATTTGCTCAAACGCTCCGTCCATCATCCCCTTTGGTATCGTTTTGTTCGCCCTAAGTTGGCAGGGTATGCCCAGACGTGGGTCCCTTGCTAACTTTGCCACTGGATTCAAGATTGCCTGGCTGATGAGGGTAATGAACCTGAAACCGGTCCTAGCATGCTTATTTACGGTCCAGGGAAGACATGGCCTGGCAGTTCGGGCTGGACTGTTTCCATGTGGCACAGGGTCAGACTGATTTGCATATGGCCATGTCTGAACTGAGGTGGTGGAGTGAGCTAAAGAATGATTATGGATTAAACCCAGATCAGTCGACTCGGGGTGAGTGTTTGATCTGCTCAAATAATCCGTCTATCATCCCCTTTGGTATCGTTTCGTCATAAATTAGGACTTTCTTCCGGGGGAGTCAGCGTGGCACTCCGGATCCACCGGAGCCGCCGATTATCTGTTTTTGCTCCTCCCTCAGCACACGGAGGAGACAGAGTGTGGCGCCGACAGAGCTGCAGGCAATTTCGGCCCCCCATCAGCCCGGGGCCCACTGAGTTCAAGTGCGCAGGCCGCAGACCTCCGGCAGCAAGCGGCAGCGCACAAGACCCTCGATCAATTATGCCGCACACAGGAGAGCAATCGAGGGAGGCAGCGTACTCACAGCCAACCCCACCGATGCAGCCAGCACTGCATAGCCGCTTCAAAGCAGGTATAGACTTGGCGGCAAGGCATCCAGAGAATCAGCATAGCACTCCCAGGCAGCCGCAGCCGCCAACACACATGGAGCGCGATTCCACCTCAGAGGCTTCTGTGATAGAGGCCGCTCCTCGTACAGCAGCAAGGCACAGCTTCAGGGACAGGTAGGCTCATCCTCCAGTATGTCAGGCCGGGGCACGATGTATAATGTCGGATTGATTGGGAGTGGCGCAGCGAAGCTCGGCTACTGTGTGGCAATTCCCTTCAGCAGTTGGCCACACCCCCAAAATATATTGTTTTTAATATAAACTTAAAAGGGGCTGACATCCGCCTCCTCGCTTTCCTGGCTTTTCATTGGTTCCTGTGCGTACCACTTATTTTTCCTATATTTCTGTTGGAGGTAGCATATTTTCTTGCGTTTATCAATGCTTTTTCATCTGCTTCTCTTATCAGTTTCCTGTTGCCGAAATACTGTTAACTTCTGCTTTGGTGGACCTATTTTTTCATAAAGTTTTGCCTCTTTTTGCTTTTTTGCCTTGGAGCAGATTTATATAGCAATTTATCACCCAGCGAGATTAAGTGATTTGCCAGGATCACAGGATGTTGCACCACGAGACTTGAACTGGGATTCCCAGCTCTTGAGTCAGCAGCTCTGGCCGCTGTGCCACATCCTCTCCACTCCTGTGTTACTTGTTAGGGTGCTCCGTCCTTCCTAACAGACAAAGTTTGATAAAAACAGATTTTTATTCATCATAAAGACGATTGATAAAAACAGCTTTTTTTATTCAACATTTAGATGATTGATAAAAACAGCTTTTTATTCATCACATAGGCAAAACCGATGCATTACCAATGCTTGTTTTATAAATGATAAGTTCCCTGGTGAAATTCAAGTTTTAAAAGCACACTGTAGTCAAGAATGGCATGTTGTTACTGTTCTGTGATGAAATTTCCTCAGGGGTGGCGGTTCAACAGACTGTAATTGTGGACAAATCATTCAATATCGCTCTCAGCCTAAAAAAAAAAAATCTGACCCTGTGTAATGTAATCTGGTGCTTATGTACATTCTGTAATGCCCCGGGGCCAAGTTCGCACTATGTAAAACGGCAAAAAATAAAACAATTGATAATGATAACTTGTTTCTTGTAATGTAGCCAGCAAGTGCAGTGTTGCTGTTTTGCAGCGTTTTAATGTATTTCCGCATCAATCGTTTACTGAACAGAATGCCTTTTTTTTCTTAGTAAGTGGTTTCTTGTGTGGGAACATTTATTGTATTTCATTTTTACACCTACGCCTTTGGGTATTTTACATTAGAATAATTAGGCAGAGTGCTTCATTATCTAGAGGATATTATCAATTTGTTTTCTCTTGTAACTTCTTGACAATGAAAGTAAAATTATTCCTAGGAGTGGAATTCCTGAAAGAAATGCTGGCAAATAATTAAACTATGGTATTTATTTTTTGTTTTGAATGCAGATTCAAAAAGCCTTACCTGTACTAATGAGCAAACCTGTTTTCTAGCCTTTTTTCCGTGTTTAGCCTGTTTTGCCGATCACTTGTGCCTGTATTCTTCTCTTAGGCTTTTTTCCGTGTTTAGCTGGTTTTGTCGATCACTTGTGCCTGTATTTAGGCGTTTTTCCCCGTGTTTAGCCTGTTTTGCCGATCACTTGTGCCTGTTTTCTTCTCTTAGGCTTTTTCCCCGTTTTAGCCTGTTTTAACATTCCTGTGTGCTTGTCCATATTCTCTAACCTCTACCCGTGTTAGCGCTCTGTTTCCCGCCTCCCTCGCCGCCCCCGCTTCCCGCCACTACCACCGACCCCGCCCCTTTTCCCTTCTGTTCCCTCCCCGCTCCCGCCTCCCAGCTGCTCCGCCCACCCGCGCACTTCGCCTTATATGGCGACCGTGCGAACGCGCAGCGGGCGCGCCGATTGTGCGCCGAAGGCGCGCCAAAGGTAAGCCCGTCTGCGCCCGTCCGCGACCGGATCGCGACCAGCACCAGGACCCCTGGCCCCCACCGACGGAAGCCGACCCGACGAACCTACAGCGCCGCCGACCTCACCGCACTCAACACCGGCCGCATCCCAGGTTGTCACCGAGCCGCCCCGAGGCACACCCACGGACCCTTCAGCTGCCACGCCTGCAAGTTCACCTGCATCCGGACCGTCCCTGCACCCGCCAAGCCGAACTCCAGCAGCAACCACCTCAAGTGTATCCTGCTCAACACCCGCTCCGTCCACAGACACGCCGTAGAACTCTGGAACCTCCTCGACACCACCGCCCCCGACGTTGCCTTCCTCACCGAGACCTGGATGAACGCCTCCTCAGCCCCAGACATCGCCATCGCCATCCCGGAGGGCTACAAGATCATCCGAAGAGACCGCGACAACCAGACTGGAGGAGGCATCGCCATCATCCACAGAGACACCATCCACATCACGACCAACACCGACGACACCCTAACCACCGCTGAACACCTGCACTTCCAGATCCACACCAACCCGAAGACCACCCTCAGAGGCACCCTGATCTACCGACCCCCGGGACCACGCACACGATTCAGCGAGGACATCGCCGACTTCGTCAGCCCGCACGCTCTCCCCTCCGCCGACTACATCCTCCTGGGGGACCTCAACTTCCACCTGGAGAACAACAGCGACCGCAACACCATCAGCCTGCTCGACAACCTCGCCAACCTCGGACTCAAGCAACTGGTGACCACCCCCACCCACCTCGCCGGACACACACTCGACGCCGTCTTCTCATCCAGCAAAGACGTCACCTTCAGCCACGCAACAGAACTCCACTGGACGGACCACAGCTGCGTCCACTTCACCTTCAGAAGAACGACGATCCACCACCACCAGCAACAGGTCGCCCGAAGAAGCTGGAACAAGATCACAGCCGACCAGCTCACCGCTTCCCTGAGCCAGCACCCTCCCGCAAGCTCAGCGAACCCCAGCCAGGCCGCCGACAACCTCACGAAGTGGATCAACGACTGCGCGGACGAACTCGCCCCTTTGAGAACCCCACCCAGCAGACCCGGCAGCAGAAAAACACCATGGTTCACCGACGAACTCAAGAGCTCCAAGAAGAACTGTCGAGCCCTCGAGAAAGCCTGGAGAAGGGAACCAACGACGGACAACATGACCACCCTCAAGCTCGCCACCCGGAAACACCACCAACTGATCCGCGCCACCAAGAAAAATACATACAAGGATCGACTGGACAACAACGCACACAACTGCAAGGAACTCTTCAACATCGTGAAAGAGCTGTCCAACCCCAACGCCGGAAACAATGACATCACCCCGTCGCAAGAACTCTGCAACTCCCTCGCGTCCTACTTCCACAACAAGATCACGGACATACACAACAGCTTCAACGACCAACCAACGCAAGCCACAACCGCAACGACGCCACCCACCACCACCCTCCGCACCTGGACCCCGATCAGCACCGAAGACACCATCCGCACCATGAACTCCATCCATTCCGGATCTCCGACTGACCCCTGCCCTCACCACGTCTTCAACAAAGCCGACGCTGTCCTCGCACCCCACCTGCGGGACATCATCAACACCTCCTTCGACACCGCCACCTTCCCTGAGAGCTGGAAGCACGCCGAACTCAGCGCTCTCCTCAAGAAACCCACAGCAGACCCCACCGACCTCAAGAACTACCGTCCCATCTCGCTCCTCCCGTTCCCGGCCAAAGTCATCGAGAAGACCGTCAACAAACAGCTGGCCGCCTTCCTCGAGACGAATGGATCCCTCGACCCCTCACAGTCGGGCTTCCGAGCGAACCACAGCACCGAGACCGCCCTCATCGCCGCCACCGATGACCTTCGAACTCTGATGGACAACGGAGAAACAGCGGCCCTCATCCTCCTGGACCTCTCCGCGGCTTTCGACACTGTCTGCCACCGCACCCTAGTACAGCGCCTCAGCAACATCGGAATCCAGGAGAAGGCACTGGAATGGATCACCTCCTTCCTCGACGGAAGAACACAGAGAGTCCGCCTACCACCGTACAAGTCAGAGGCCACCAAAGTCATCTGCGGCGTCCCTCAAGGATCCTCACTGAGCCCCACCCTCTTCAACGTCTACATGAGCCCCCTCGCGACCATCGCACGCCAACACAACCTCAACATAATCTCCTACGCCGACGACACCCAGCTGACCCTCTCCCTGACCAACGACCCCGCCACCGCCAGAGCCAACCTGCACGAAGGGATAAGAGATGTAGCCGAATGGATGACGACCAGCCGCCTGAAACTGAACTCGGACAAGACGGAGGTCCTCATCCTGGGCTCCTCGCCCTCCGCCTGGGACGACTCCTGGTGGCCCCCCGCCCTGGGCACCGCACCCAAACCGACGGACCACGCACGCAACCTGGGCTTCATCCTGGACTCCTCCCTCTCCATGACCAGACAAGTCAACGCCGTCTCCTCGTCATGCTTCAACATCCTGCGCATGCTACGTAAGATCTTCCGGTGGATCCCCACCGAGACGAGGAAGACGGTCACCCAGGCCCTCGTCACCAGCCGACTGGACTACGGCAACGCCCTCTACGCCGGAACCACTGCCAAACTCCAGAAGAGACTCCAGCGGATCCAGAACGCCTCGGCGAGACTCATCCTCGACATCCCCCGACGCAGCCACATCTCCGGACACCTGAGAGATCTGCACTGGCTCCCGGTCAACAAGAGAATCACCTTCCGTCTCCTCACCCACGCGCACAAAGCCCTACACGACCAAGGCCCGAGCTACCTCAACAACCGGGTCAACTTCTACACGCCCAAGCGCCTCCTCAGATCAACCAACCACGCCCTCGCCGCCGTCCCCCGCATCCGAAGAGCGACAACAGGAGGAAGATCCTTCTCCTACCTGGCCGCCAAGACCTGGAACTCACTCCCGACCGACCTGCGCCTGACCCAGGACCACCTCTCCTTCAGGAAGAAGCTCAAGACCTGGCTGTTCGAGCAGTAATGGCACCCCCCCCCCCACCCAGCGCCTTGAGACCCTACGGGTGAGTAGTGCGCTCTACAAATGACCTGATTGATTGATTGATTGATTTTCCGAGCACTTTTTTGCGGTTTTGCTCCCAAGTGTTCCAGGCAGGTAGGACCAGGATGTGCATATTAATTATTATTGACCTACCACACCAGCTCCTAATTATCAAATGTTGGACCTCCAGGGGCTCCCCCGCTACCTCAGCTAGCAGCACCTCCAAAATTGATGGGGGTGTAGACAAAGGAATGTCTCCTGTGAAGAAAGATACAAGGAAACAAAAGTTGGTACTACGCAATGGCTCTGACATATGGCAGTGCTCACTTGTACCTTGCACACACCTTCACATTGCAAGGGACATGACAAAAAGCGAATTCATGAATCTTTCTCAGGAGCATGCTTGGAAAGCAGCAACTGGCACAGCTTTCCATGAGTACCCTTGGAAAGCTTTGGAAAGTGTGCAAAATTGACATAATTAAGCAAAATTTCCAGAAATTATGCAGAATTTTGTGAAATGCAATCTAACATTTAGGGCCCTATTATGATGTTGGTCGGTAAGCCTCGGACCACTCGTTGGACGCTTACCGACCGGCATTGTAGGTTTACATTCCGACCGCCAAATTATAATGTCGGCGGTCGGAGTGTACATTGGCCGGACAACTCGATTGGGTTTCGACAGGCTCAATGAGCCTATCTACCAGTCGGAAGCTGCACATAATCCCTAACAGATGGCGTTTCTGCAGTCGGGATTATGATGTTGGTTTCCAACATCCTTCCCATGTCTGCCTTTCCAACAAGGAAACGCTGTCGGAGAGTAACTAGCAGGGTCCCTTCCAACCTGGCCTTACCGTTCAGGCCTTGGGGGGCACCTATGTTGCCCCCCCCTTTTTATCCCTGCACTGTATGTCAGGCACCGTGAGGTGCTTGCCACATGGTGCAAGGATGTGCAAAAACTTCCATTTCACAATGGGAGCTTGTGCAGTGGGTGGTTTCAGACCTCTGCACAAGCTCCCATGTAAAATGGAAGTTAGGACCACACAATGTGCAGTCGCATCTTAATTACCGTTTCAAGACCACCGACCGGAGGTCAGTCGGTTCCGCATCTGCTGCGCTGTCGGTCAGAGGGAACTCTGTTCGACATCGGCGTGAAATGCTTACTTTCAGCACAAATGTATTTATGTGAATTGTGCCATCATTTAAGTTTTGCCTGGGCTTACTAAAACGTGTAAAAATATTTTCAATGAGAGAAAAATTCTCTAAACATACATTTTAATTTTTTGGGTGATTCAGGCCCATAATGTTCAAGGTCTATTGCGTTGCATATGGATGAGTGGTCTGCATCCAACTGGCAGCACATGGGGCACTACATTATCTTCGAATAGAGAGGGAGCATGCATGAGTTGAAAAATAGGTGAACAATGAGACACAGTCCATGAAGATTCTATCATCCCAGTGCTTTGCGCTCTGCCAATAACTATAGACCACTTTCTGAGGCACTCTATTGGTATCAAGTTAGTACATATGCCCTCGATCAAACCAATGACTTGTAAGCTTCAAAGCAGAGATGCCAAAAAGCATATCTTTTAAATGATGCTTAAAAGAGATTAAAAAAAAATGGTCAATAAAAAGCCTACAACAAGTGGTTTCAGTGGTCTAATGTGAGTCTGATGATAAACACATATATTAAGGTTTAGAAATCTCTTACAACTCTAGTAATACCACATTGAGTCACTTTTATTGATATGCAAAACCTCTAATGTGCAACGAGTCCAAAGCCGGTTGAAATCATGCGTCCAAACAGAGTACAATACCCAAGACCTCCCTGTCACCCACCAGCACCACCCCTGCTGATTATATCCCACCACCCCAATCAGCTCAGTCAACCCAACCACCACCCTAGCAGTGCCACGTCTGTTGCCAAAAACATCACACCCAAATGTGCGCGGTTTCGTAAGAGCTCATACCTCCATTTACAATGTTTTACTGTATTTTATTTTTTTAAATGATCACATTTTCTCAGCTTTATGATACCCATAACATTAAATACCAAACACAACATACAAAATAAACAATACCGTACAATAATCTTTCATCTGTTATACATAATTTTAAAAGTTATTTAGATGAGTCGCGCGAGCGCGTCGACCAAGATGGCCGCCACCGCCGGAGCTCTGTAAGTCCACCGGCTTCATTAGCCGAATAACGACGACTTTTCTGTCAGGTCCTGTCACTTTTTAGCGGCGCTTGTTATATTTAGCTGTTCCCTACCTGCAGTTCGATTTTGGGACGATTTCCTCGAGGGAAGGCGCTTCTACTTGCTCCTCGGTTCTCTCCCCTGCCTCTGTTTCTGCTGCTGCCGGCTTGCACTGCCTGGGGGGCGGAGTGAACACAAAGAAAGGGCCTGGCTTTGGCCTGGCCACACCCACGCTCCTGTTTAGCTGCTGCACCAAGCCTTTCTACAGTACTTTTGGGAGAATTACATCCTTTTTCCCACATATTTATTAAAAATTGAGGTGATTTTTATTTTTTTGCAATTTTCTGGCACAAAAGGTTAATTTCTCACCTCAATATGGAAAATAAAAATGTACTTACAAATAAAAGGAAACAGCTGATATCACCTCCTCCAGCTAAATCCAAAGCTGTTGAATCTTCTGAACCTTCCCTTACTTTGATTTTTGAGGAAATTCAAGCGCTGCGTCTTAATACAGACGCTATTGCCACTGAAGTGAAAAATGTTCGCAAAGACATGGCTTCTATATCCATGAAAGTGTCTGATAATACTATCAAAATTCAGGACAATAAAACTAAATTGGACGCTTTTACTCCTTTGGTGAATCAAATAGTACCAATGCATACTCAATTGCTGGAATTGGAAAACCGTAATAGACAATACAATCTTCGTATTTTCAATCTTCCGGAAGAGATTGAGGGATCCGATTGCCGCTTATATCTAGAATCCTTGCTACCTGGTCTCCTAAATCTCAAATTTCCTGAAAAATTTGAAATCGATAAGGCTCACAGAATTCCCTCACACAGGAATCCTCGCCACGCGAAACCCAGGCAGATGATTTTTAAGGTTTTGCGACACCATCATTTGGTTCTTATCAGGAAAGCAGCAAGAGACATTCCCTCCCTCTTAGTAGATGGCTGTAAAATCTTTATCCATCAAGATTTTGCTAAAGAAACGGTTGCTATTCGCAAGGAATTTTCCTCTCTCCGGCCACAATTGCGAAGCCTTGGTTTTAAGTATGGTCTATTTGATCCCTCTACGATGAGAATCTGGAAAGATGCCTTTTCTAAATCTTTTCATCGTCCTGAAGATTTGAGACTCTTTCTAGCACAACAAGCTTCATCGTCAATGGACACTCATGATCCAGTTACCTGAAGACATCTACTATGATCTTTCCTGACATCTATATATTTCCCACTCTTCACGGGCTCCAACGGTTCACTTGGCCATGCTTGAGGAACGTGTGTGCGCCTCTATCTTCTTATTTATGTCTCTGTTTTTTGTCTGTTTGTCCTTCCTTCCTTTGTGCTTCCTCCTTTTGTGTCCTTCCTGTTACTATTCTCTACGTAGAGTTACTTTTTCTCTGTGGCTGCTTTTCAACTTCTCTTCCTTTGATTCTTTTCCTCTCCTCTTCCTTCTAGCTCCTAATGGCTAATACTCACTCTATTAAACTTGTTTCACTCAATGTCAAGGGCCTGCGACATCCAGTAAAACGCACGAAAATCTTGGACTACCTGGGGGCCTGCAAAGCGGATATTTGTTTCCTTCAAGAAACACATGTTGATGATAAGATTTTGCAATACATGAAGAAAAAATGGGTTGATAATATTGTCTCCTCACCTGCGTTAGGGAAGAAAAATGGGGTTGCAATTTTCTTTGCAAAACGGTTACACTGTCAGATTCTTAGCAAGTTTAATGACGCTGAAGGTAGATATATTGTAGTTAAGATTAAAGTTTATGACTCATCCTTTTATTTGCTTAATGTTTATGGCCCTACGGCTGATGACCCTTCGTTTTGGTCTGCTATGACTACTGAAGTTCTGAAGTTAGGACAAGTTCCTTTGATTGTTGGGGGGGATTTTAATGTGATTATTGATCCGTTATTAGATAGGCTTTCCTCTGCAAAATTCCGCCCTCCTAGAGTTTTTCATGCCTTTAAGTCTTTCCTTAGATCCACCAAATTGGCGGATATGTGGAGATTACACTTCCCTACTGATAAATGGTTTTCCTTTTTCTCCAATTCTCATAACTCTCACTCAAGGATTGATTATTTTCTGCTTTCACCTTCTTTACTCCAATCAGCTGCCAATCCTGTTGTAGGTAATATTGATATCTCGGACCATGCTTTAATCTCCTTTGTTTTAAATGTCTCCTCTTCTTTTGCCAAACAAAATAGGTGGTGTATGAACACGAATATTGTACTTAATGACACGCATAAACCTAAACTATTACAAGCTGTCCAGGATTATTTTTTATTTAACCCTGAGGATTCAACTTCACTTGTCAATAGATGGGATGCGTTTAAGGCTTACATTAGAGGTTCCACTATTTCTATTATGGCCCATGCAAACAAACAATTTAACTCTAAAGTTAAACTTTTGGACACACAAATTGCCAAATATGAACGTTTATTTATTTCTTCTAATGACCCTACATACAAATTTACATTACAAAAGCTTCGCTATGAATTTAATGCTATACTTAGCACTAGAGCAGGGGTTCAACTTGCTAAATCCAATGCTAAATTTCGCTTTAATACCAACAAGTCTGGGAAACTCCTTGCAAATTATTTACGTATCAAGAAGGATAAAACCCAAATCACATCGATACGTGGTACTAATGGCCAAATTGCTATCTCCCATAATGACATTGTCCAAGAATTTTTGTCTTTTTACTCTACCTTGTATAGTAAACCTGATACCTGTGATGACTCTTTGATTGATTCATTTTTAAATAAATGTAATTTGCCTCAAATCTCTCCCTCCGATAGATTAACTTTAGATTCCCCAATTACTTGTGATGAGATCTTACTAGCTATTAAATCCCTTCCTAAGAATAAATCCCCAGGCCCAGATGGTATCCCAGCTGAATTTTATAAAGAATTTGATTCTCACCTTTTACCTCATTTAAGTGCCCTTTTTTCCCAGTTTGGTTCCTCTGGTACTATTTCGGGCTCCTTTACGGATGCTTTAATCGTTGTTCTACCAAAACCGGATAAGGACCCTACCCTGGTTTCTAATTATCGTCCCATTTCCCTAATAAACCAGGATTGTAAGCTTTATGCTAAAATCCTTGCTTCCAGATTGGCTCCTATCCTTCATTCCATCATTCATCCCAATCAATCTGGTTTCATGAAAAACAGATATTCTGCAAATAATACCAGAACGCTTTTACACGTTATTGAACAAAGCTCTCACCTTACTTCTCCTGCAGGAGTGATGGCTTTAGATGCAGAAAAAGCATTTGACAAAATTCATTGGCAATTTTTATTTAAAACTTTATTGTCTTTCAATTTTGGTTTCAATTTTATTCGTATGATTTCTGCCTTATATTTTGCCCCTACTGCTCGGCTGTTTATTAATGGTCAAATTTCTACTCAATTTCCACTCTTTAGAGGTACTAGGCAGGGTTGTCCTCTTTCCCCACTGTTATTTTTATTAGGAATTGAACCTTTTCTTAATTATATTCGATGCTGTGATTCTATTCAAGGTATTATGATAAATGATGTCACTGTTAAAGCTTTAGCATATGCAGATGATGTGTTATTGTTTATTAACAATCCTCTCTCCTCTGTTCCCTCCCTTTTAGACATTATTGCACAATATTCTGTAGTCTCAGGTTACAAGTTAAATGTCAGTAAAACTGAATTTTTTCCTTTAAATGCTTTTTGTACACCGGATATGCTACCTAGCGCAGATATTCTTTGGCAAAGCACTAAGCTTAAGTACTTGGGTATTTTATTTGCTTCCTCATTACCTGCTACATTAAAACTTAATACGGATTTTATCCTTGATTACGTCAGAGACAAAACTTCCAAATGGTCTCCCCTTCATCTCACCTGGTGGGGGAGAATGGAGGCTATAAAAATGAATATTGCACCAAAAATTTTTTACTCTTTGGCTATGATTCCCACTCAGTTTCCTCTTAAATTTTATAATGATGTGGATAAACTGTTATCTAAATTCCTGTGGTCCAATAAAGTTCCTCGTATTGCTTACAGGAAATTAAAACTCCCCAAGTCCCATTTAGGATTTGCCCTTCCAGACTTTTACCTTTACCATAAAGCTTTTATCTTAAAGCAAAGCTCCTTGTGGTTTTCAAATTCACATATGGTCAAACCTCCAATATGGTTAGATATTGAAACCTCAATTATACGCCCCTTTACACTGCTCTCATTGTTGTCAATGTCGTCTGCTTCTAAGATTGTTCATAAGTCATCTATAATCAAATCATCTAGATTCATACTTAATGATTTAGACTCTAATTTTGACTTGCCCTTGCTTTCTACAGTACACTTGTCTTTATGGCACAGTGCCCTACTTAAATTAAACAGAAACATTAATTTCTGGTCCTCATGGATATCAAAAGGAATTTTATATCTTGAAGATGTCTTTTGTAACAATGCCTTTATTCCTTTTGAGCAACTACAATTAAAGTTTGGTATTCCGGTTTCTGATTTGTCAAAATACCAAGCTTTATGTAACTCTATTTTAGACTCCTTTCCCAATGGTATTCCCTCGTCCACCACTAATGACCTCTTGATTTATCTTATGGCTGTTACGTCCTCTTCTAAAGCTGTCTCTGTTTTTTATAAAAAACTTTCTACATTCCAGGGCTCCAATATTGGTGCAATATCATCCTTTTGGAACACAGAACTTTCCATTTCCCTTTCAGATGATTCATGGACCTCAATCTGGCTCAGCAGCATCTCCGGTTGGCTTCCGGTGTCCCTTTATCAGACTAATGCTTATATTTTATTTAACGCTTTATGGACTCCAACTCGATTAAGTCATGCCAAACTGATACCTTCTGATGTTTGTTGGCACTGCAAGTCAACTTTGGGTTCACTTCGTCATATGTTATTTGAATGTACAATTATTATGAAATTTTGGGTGAATGTTTGGAATGTCATTTTGAAAATTTTACCTTTACATGATGATATTTCTTATGCTGTGTTAATATGCAAATCGGCTGCCCTTTCCTATCCTCTTAATGATTCCGAGGCAAAGTTATTTAATTTTTTAATTACAGCTGCTTTAAAGTCCATTACTTTTTGTTGGAAAGACGCTTCTTCTCTTTCAGTTCATGCTTGGTGGTCTTGGATTACCTTTACAAGAAAAGGAGCTCAATTGTCTCTTAAAGGTGTCACTCACAATTCACAGACCTTTCAATCTTTTTGGTCGCCTATTGATTCGTATGTTCTACAATGATATGTTTAATACGCTGTTCTATCTCTTGTTGATTAATTTTTATCTAGCTGCCATCTTTGTTATATTCCATCAGTTGGTAACTCTCCATGGTATGGTTTTTATGATTCTATGATATCATCATTCCCCTATCCTCCCTTCCTTCTCCTCCCTTTCCCTTCCTCTACGTTTTTGGTTTATTGCATTTTATATTTATTACTTACTCATTTACGCATGTACAAATTATTCTTTCTGTATTGTACTTGTCTATTTCTTTTGTTGCAAAAAATTTCAATAAAATCGATTTGAACTTAAAAAAGTTATTTAGATAAAAGAAATAAAGCTAGCAAAGGACAGTTTGTGGATTGTGTAAAAGTTGCATAACAAGCTTGAATGCACATTGTAAAACAAAAAGTCTTGTTCCTCCCGTTATTTTCCTTCACCTTCTTACTGGATGACACACAGAGCATACTAGCCACTGTAACACAGTCTACAAATGCGAGCATTTATATCCAGTAGCCTGTTCAAAGTTATATTATTTGCAAGCAGCAAGCCCTTAGTTTTAAAGTTGTGTAAACAATTCTTACAAGTATCATCAACTTAGATGACTGTGCTTTGAGTTCCTTTATTGTGATATGCAGTCTATTAATATTCTCTAATAGCACACAATAGAATTTCAGTTTCATCCACAATCACAAATTACAGATGATATGTTAAAGATTTTCCAGGTGGAGTTTGCAGACGATACCAACATCTAATCAGTTGGCCATACAATTTAAAAGGAATTCCATTCTTGCCAATCTTTAGTCTTGAGGTTTCAACCAAAAGAGGTTGTCTTATTGGCAATTGTTTTCCAAAATACGCCCTTCACAACATTCATTTGATCAACTCCCCATAAAAACCATCAGCACCCTGTTTAAGCAAAGGTGGTACAGCATGAACTCTCGGTTTACCCATGCATTTACAGTAGCTATAAATAGGTTGCAGAAAATGTATTTGCCATAGCCACAACCTACCAGATTTTGTTTTCCAGGGGTAGATGCATCATTAAAGCCTTTTGCGATTTCTTATTTGCGATCTTTTGCGATTCGCAAATGTATATTCGCAAAATGCGATGTATGTAGTTTTCTGCTAATAATCCGCGATTTCTTAAAAATCGCAGATTATTCTTAGAATAATCTGCGATTTCTTCATTTGCGAAATTCGCAAAGTAAGAAATCACAAAAACGGAAATCTGCCAATGCAGGAACAGGCTGATGACATCACAGTCAGGAAGTGTTGGTGATTACCTGCACCTGTTTGCCTGAGCCACACCCAGTGGCAGTTGGAAGTCTTTCTGGAAGCTTTGCAGCCCTTTTATTGCATCTTGGAGGCTGGAAATTCACAGGACGGTTCTTCTAGAGAGAAGAGGAAGAGGAAGCAGAAATTTTCAGAGAAAGAACAGGAGACATTAATTGAGGAAATGGCAAGCAACCATGAGTTGCTTTTTGGCAAACAAGCACTGAAAGTGCCAGAGGCTCGGAAGAGGAAAGTATGGCTGGAAATCCAGCAGAAAGTAAATGCTGTAGGAGTCACACCACGTACCATCGAGGAGTTGCGCAAAAGGTGGTATGACATGCGCCTCTGGTCCAAGGAGAAACGTTCTGCAAGAATTAAGGAGTCCAGAAAGACAGGAGGGGGAACATTCACTGCTGAGCAGCCTACTCCTCATGAGGAGCTTGTTGAGGCCACTCTCTTGCCTGAGAGTGAGTGGGGTGACGCAGATCGACAGCTCTGAGCCTTCACAAGTAGCAGAAGGTAAGAAGCAATTATTTAAGTATGTGTAGTTGTGGGTCATGCATGTGCCTGAAGCTAGTACAAGATAACAGGCTTATTGTATGCAAGCCAGGTACCTTTAGTCAAAGTCAGAGGTAATGCATTGTGGGAGTTGTAGTTACATTGCAATTTTAATTTTAATTTTTAAATCATTTTGCAAGAAAATAAATTTATTTTGTAGAATGAGTTTGTTATAAACAATGTTAAAGTTTTCTTAAAAGTAGTGAAACTTTATTAAACACATACAGCAAATTCTGCAGCAAACTCACATTTCCCTATCTACATCTACAGCACATGCTGAACAATCCATGGAGGAAATAGGCGACAATCAGGGAATTTTTCAAGATGTCTCTGCTGCTGAAGAAAGTGCAAATGATGATGTAGAGAGCACACCAATTGTCATGCAAAAACAGAGACATGTGGCCCCTCTTCCACCTTTTGAAGTTGATGAGATGGAACCTGAAGGTTCATGAGAAAGTGTACAGGAAGCAACTGTTACTCCAAGACATGTTGAGAAAACTCAGGCACATAGAAGAAGAGCTTATACAATTGATAGGCCAAGGAGTAATAGAAGTGTGCAAGAGGACTGTCCTGGTGTGTTTGCTGGTTTGGAACAGAACATGTTGCATGCGCAGCAGCAACAACACAAGGCCCTTCGGTCAATTAACAGACAGTTGTGTAAATTAAATCAGCACAATGCAGGCATGGGGGATGGGATGCGTAAAATGGCATCCTCAATGGATAGACTCTGTTTGGCCATTGAACGGTCAGAGGATTCACGAAATAGGGCTACTCGCCGTGCAAATGCAAGGATGCTTGGCTACTCCAAAGCCATCAACAGACTGTGCATTGCTACAGTAAATTTCACTAGGCGTAATGTCACTACACAGCGAGTGGTGAGTGAGTGAGTGCACAAGGTCTGTTGCAAAAGGTTTAGATAAAGTAACCTCAGCAGTAGAATTGCTGCAAACAGCAACATCAGGTGCAAGTGCTCTCTTGGAAGCTGCTGACACTGAGGAGACATCAAGTAGGAGCAGCAGTACTCCTACACCTACATCTGACATTGTGCAGCACAGGAGTGAAAGGAATGCCAGCCATGCTACATCCTCTGGAATCAGTGAAGCGCTCTAATATTAGGCAGCGCAAGAAATAATTTTCTTAAAAAGCATGATTCTGCTCACTAAGTTTGACTTTTGATTTCCTATTCAAAAATATGTTGACTTTCCTGTGCATTAACGGGTTAAGTGTCACAAAATCATTAAGCATAATGTATGAATATTAAAGAAATATTATTGGAAAACTTTAATCATGTTTTGTATTCAGATTCTTACCTAAAAGTAATTGCATGTATTCTCTGTGCGTCTTTGCCGTCTAGCAGCCGCTCTTACACCTGTTGCAGCTCTCCTAGGTGGTGGTATTTCTTCATCATCAGATGTATCTGAGTCACTCATTTCTATTTCAGTCCCTTTTCTCATGGCCATCTTATGCAGCATGTACAAAAGGGGGTGGTGATGGACGGAGCATCTGAACCAATCAAACACTCACACCCAGTCAAAAGATCTGGGTTTGATCCATCACCGTTCTTTAGCCCACTCTGCCACCACAGTTCAGACATGGCTATATGCAAATCAGTCTGACCCTGTGCCTCATGGGAACAGTCCAGCCCGAACTGCCAAGCCATGCCTTCCCTGGACCGGAAACAAGCTTCCGAGGACCGGTTTCTGGCATTCCAGCCGTCTTCAGCCCGGCTTGCTTGAATCCAGTGGCAAAGTGCACAAGGGACTCACGTCTGAGCATACCCTGCCACACTTGTGGCGGCCAAAGCGGTACAAAAGGGGGTGGTGATGGACGGAGCATCTGAACCAATCAAACACTCACACCCAGTCAAAAGATCTGGATTTGATCCATCACCGTTCTTTAGCCCACTCTGCCACCCAGTTCAGACATGGCTATATGCAAATCAGTCTGACCCTGTGCCTCATGGGAACAGTCCAGCCCGAACTGCCAAGCCATGCCTTCCCTGGACCGGAAACAAGCTTCCAAGGGAAGCATGTCTTGTCAGTTCGGGCTGGACTGTTCCCATGAGGCACAGGGTCAGACTGATTTGCATATAGCCATGTCTGAACTGGGGTGGCAGAGTGGGCTAAAGAACGGTAATGGATCAAACCCAGATCTTTTGACTGGGTGTGAGTGTTTGATTGGTTCAGATGCTCCGTCCATCACCACCCCCTTTTGTACCGCTCTGGTCCAGGGAAGGCATGGCTTGGCAGTTCCGGCTAGACTGTTCCCATGAGGCACAGGGTCAGACTGATTTGCATATAGCCATGTCTGAACTGGGGTTGCAGAGTGGGCTAAAGAACGGTGATGGATCAAACCCAGATCTTTTGACTGGGTGTGAGTGTTTGATTGGTTCAGATGCTCCGTCCATCACCACCCCCTTTTGTACCATCTTATGCAGCATGGCACAGCTAGTCACAATTTTACAGCACGTGGGAGGGTTATATTGCAAAGCACCACCACTTTTGTGAATGCAACGAAAACCGCTTTTTAAAATTCCAAAAGTCCTTTCTATTACAACACGGGTTGAACGGTGAGCCTTATTATATCTCCTCTCATGTACATTTGATGGATTCAGATATGGGGTCATGATGTAATCACGCACAGCGTAAGCACTGTCACCTGCATGATAGTGAGAATTATTGAATGAGTGTTACTGTCACATTTCAATTTAATTTCAAACACTAACAAAATATGAATGATAGTATATTTACCTAATAGAAAACCCTCTCTAAACTGGCCAGCACTCAAACGTGTATGAAGTCCACTATGCCGAAAGATGTAGGAGTCATGAGTACTCCCTGGGTACTGAGCCACAATATCAGTGATAATGTACTTTGCATTGCACACCATTTGAATGTTGATGGAATGGTAACATTTTCTATTTTTATACACACATTCTGTTGCAGCTGGTGGTGTGATGGCAATATGGGTGCCATCTATGCAACCAATTACATGTGGAAAACGTGCAATTTGATAAAAATTCACTTTTGTTTCCTGCAAATCTTGTTGGTTGTTGGAGAGGTAGATGTGATGTTGTAGCCTACTCATCATTGCATCCAGAAAATTTTTTAAAAAGTGTGACAGGGCACTCTGAGACACCCCTCCAACCTCTGCAATGACCCTTTGAAAAGAACCAGAAGCCAAAAGGTGCAGTGAGCACAATACCTGCACATGCGTAGGAATTGATTGGGTCCTGGCTGTTGCATGTTCCAGAAAGTGCTTCAATTCATCAATGAGATCCAAAATGGTGTGTGGGTTCAGTCTATATTTTTCAAAAATGTCCTCCTCTGTTTGCTGAAATAGTGTAATACGCAGTCTGAAGATGCTCTCCTGCCTCTGTCTCCTCTGTGCAAGGGCTTGGATGCGCAGCCTCCTCGCTATCAGGTAAAGTCCAGCCATTGTGACAGTTGAAATTGCATTGTGGGCTCTTTTATATACTTTCAAATAGGTTACCACCTGCATGTACTTAGTGTTATTTGCGATTTCTTAATTTGCGAAGTTCATGTTTTCGCAATTTGCGAATTTTTGATACATATGTTTGCGATTTCTTATTATGCGATTACTTGTTTGCGAATTTTGCATATGTAAAACCGTGCAAATTAAGAAATCGCCAAAAAAAACGCAGAAACAATGGTATCGCAAAATAAGAAATCGCTAAAAATGCTATTACTTATTTTGCGATGCGATTTCTTACATACATCTCAGATTCCTATTTTTTTGTCACAAACGCTTTTTTTTGCGAATCGCAGCGTTTGCGACAAAAAAATAGCTTGATACATCTACCCCCTACTCTTTTATTTTTGTAGCGCTGAGTCAGTCGGGCCTGTGCAGCGCGATTCTTTAGGCTACAAAAGTCCACAGCTTTTGCAGCTTTTTAAGAGTCTTATGGAAGCTTGCACAGAAAAAGGGTGTTGGTGCTATTCGTAATTTTATTGACTCTACTACCAAGCGAATTCCAGACAGCATTTTAGTTTTCTATATTTCTATTCATAACACTATAATACATATGAAAAGTAATAAAGGAAAAAAATTGTCCTAAATAAATGTATTTGAAGTTTTATGGCCCTGGAAGGACATCTCCTCATTGGTGCAACAGCTGTTCTACCAACTAGTTAACTATTGGAAATACAATTATGCGCTCTGTTACTAAAAAAATATGGGATTCTTATTCTTGTCCAAGAATGACAATTCTAGGAAAGAGGGAAACCAAGGTTTAATGACTCAAACTCAGCATGTTACCAAATCAGCTCAATACTGCTGCAAAACAGGACATGCAAAACACACATTGAGAAAATGGTTATGCACTGCAGAGATTTGTATGCATGATAAGGAGACTGGAAAGCCCAATAATAATGTTTTTATTGTTTATGTCATCAATATGGTCATGGAGGGTGGTGCTATGGTGTTTTTGGATTTGTTGAGGGATCCCATAAGGTACTACATTGTCAGAGGTGAAGCTTAATACATTTAAGCCATCATATGTGAGTCAATAGTACTCATGTCCTTGCAGAAGTGATTGTGTCAGGGCACTGCTAATCCTTCCCGGCATGTCTTCGGTTTGTTCTGGAAAGACCTTGTATACATATTTCTCTTGGGTAGCAAGCTGCCAACAAGTTGTGTACACGCTGGCCATATAAGACACGGATGCACCTGGAGAAGAAAACATGGCGATCTACCACAAGCCTAATCTCGCCCCTCGGTTCTGGACTTATCCTTTAGGACACTCCACTTTGGGGTTCATGGCAACCAACTGCGAGCTGTACTCTGAAGGAGCACTGCAAGATCACCACCACACCAGTCTTTCAATCTTTCTCAAGCACCACCTTACAATGGCACCGCAGCAGAAATTTAGCACTTGAGGTTTCAAAAAAGCTTGGCCCATCAAGATAGGGGTCATCAGCTCCATAGTCTCAGCAGGCCCCTTTCCTCCACTCTCTGAATCGCAGCAGTTCTCTCCAGGCTGTCACTCTGAGGTTAGGCACTGCCGTTCAGAACCATAGCGGACAGTGGCTTGTCTTGCCATCATTTCCTAGAGATTGGCAAAGCATTTGTGTATCTCTGAAGTGAGAATTTCTCCTCTACATTTCCTGGGTGGAAACACGGTGTGCATGCGCAATAAGCACGAGTAAGACAGGCTCAGGTCAGAGCTTGCAGCTAAGAGCTCCGCAGTTGCCAGAACTCCGGCCACACTGCTCCTATTTTTAAAAAAAGATTTTAACTTTCGATTTTTTGGCATCACATATATTGTTCATCGGAATTTGCATGCACTTAATTTTGTCACAATTTTGAGGTAGATATGGAATTGTGGCGGGGGGGGGGAGTACAGTTAGCATGTTGTCTAAAGTGAAACATGCACCATCTTAACATTTGTGACTTATGCGCCATAATGATAATTGTCTGTCTCTCTTTGGTGGAATTGTGGAGTTTGTAACGTACACCACAACTTACCTCTCCTGCTTTGGGATTTGGGCATCTTGTTTCAAGTCAATCAGATTTATCGGCACCATGTTTTCCAACCACTTTGTGGAAGCATTATAGTTTTGGGAGAAATGTGGGGTTTCACAGTTTTTCAGCGTTTACAGCAAAGCCTTTACCATGCAGACTTTACCGCACAGGTAAGTATTCTTTTTAACCATTTCCATGCTGATGACGGAACCGCTCCGTCATCAGCTGAGGTTGGGCTGTGCTGATGACGGAGCGGTTCCGTCATGGCCCGGCCGCCGCGCCTGCGCGGCGCTGATTTCGCACCTGCGCGGCGCATTCTATTGAGCGGGCGGGGCCATGACGGAACCGCTCCGTCATAAGCATAGCCCAACCGCGGCTGATTACGGAGCGGTTCCGTCATCAGCATACGGCCGCCCCGCCCCCTTAGCGCTGCGGCGGAATAGCCGCCGCAGCGATGCGGTTTAATAACTTAATTATTATGTTATTTCTGAAAAAGGGGGTTATTGTGCGGGGAGTGGTAACGAGGTAAGGGTGGGTAGAGGTAATGTGACATCATGATAATGTTACGGTACAGGGGTGGGCAGTGGTAAATGCAGGTAATGTTAGTTTTATTGATTGTGGTAGGCAGTGGTGGGGAGGTAAGAGTAATTTTAGGGTTCAGGAGTGGGTAGTGGTAAAAGGAGGTAAAGGTAGTTTTAGGGTTTAGTGTTGGGTAGTGGTAAAGGGAGGTAAGGGTAATTTTAGGGTTTGGGACGGGTAGTGGTGAAGGTAGGGAAGGGTAATTTTAAGGTTTATGTGTGAGTAGTTGTAAAGGGATGTAGGTACACTTTTAGGGTGGGCAGTGGTAAAGGGAGGTGAGGATAATTTTAAGCTTTAAGGTTTATGGGTGGGGAGTGGTAAAGGGAGGTCAGGGGGGAATTAAAAACATGGGTGGTTTTGGGGGTCCCCCACCCCAAAAATAAATTGGACATTAGTTTTAGAAAATACACACATCCACGCACACACACACACACACACAAACACAGGATTGAGGGAAATACTTAATATATACTTATCATGTGTGATAAAGCCATCTGTGTGGTAAAGATTTGTGGACAAGACGTGTGGTAATTACATGCGTTGTCAAGACATACATTCATTTTGAAGAAAGTGATGTAAAGTCATCTGCTTCTGGTTTTATATTCCAGGAGTTAAATGAAGGATTGTCTGCATTGAATTTCACAAACACTTTGGGGAAGTCTTATAGGTTTTAGAGGATAGCGTGACATGACATACTGGTTGTTCGATACTAGGGGCAGTCAATTGTGGTTTTGCTAGGGTTTTGAATTATTATTTTTATTTTGTGTCTGATAAAAAAAATCAGGGTAGGTAAAGGACTGCTTGTCGGGCGGCAAAGCATTAATAAGAGGCATTGTGGTGCAATTAATAACACAATGTATAGTGTAAATCTGGGTGAATGGATGGGGTATTGTTTTAAATGTCCCATCCTTCATCCAGATCTCACTATTTTCTAGGGTCACTATGGCAAATATAGTATTCTTTTCAAACAGTTGTACATATCGTAAAGAAGGATAGGATCATGATTGGAGGTTTCTGTTAGTTCGCGAAGAAATGTCAATGTCATTAAAGGTTTTAGGGTGTTTTGGTTGTGCACTGTTCACCTGTATTTTCCTATTAAACATGTATGGGGATATTAATCCCCACGTTCTTTAGCACTCATTGAAGGTGGCTCCTAACGCTTCAATTTGCTGGACACAGTGGTGTAGCTCGACTATGTGGAGCCTGTAGCTGTCCCCATGTTTGCTACTCGGAGGCGCGGCATGTAACAACGGGGGTGGGGGGTGAGGGGAGTGCTGACGATTCCAGCAGCAGCCGCATATAAGAGCGGTAGTAGCCGCCGCCTGGATCAGATTTCCCCCTTTTGCTATGCCACTGGCTGGACATCCTTCCTTACCTTCAGCTCTATTACGGAGGCAGAGTGGTTATGGCCAGTTTCTGCGTTCAATTAATTGTCACAGAGTAACTGTTTAGCCTTTGCAACAAATTGAGACATAGTTCATCCATCTCTAATGACCCCTTGGTTCAGTGGATCTCTCCTTACAATAAAGATACCCATCATATTTAAGCAATTAATTGCCTTTGTTAGTATGCAGACCAATGTGGGCTGGTTTTCCATTTTTACCCGTATAAAATGCAGAAAAATGTAATTACTGTTGTGTTACATTTTTTGGGTTGGATCTGTACTGTTTACTGAAATGATAACCACTTATTTCATACCATTCTTTTATTTTTGTTATTCTTTTTTATTAAACAGCAAGGTAAACGACATTTATGATTACAATCCAATCAAATTTCACTTTGAGATACATATATAGTGCCACTGTACAATACAATGCTTTTGAATGTTAATATAACATCAGCTGTGGCATGTTGGGATCGTCAAGAGAGGGGATAATTGGTGAGCCACAAACATTACCACAATAATCCCACTTGCTCCATGTAGAAGTCAATTTTTTAGGGCTTCCTCTTGGTACATATACAGTTTTTTCCCTTGACATACACCAATCTATGTCAGGCTTCCATACCTCCACTTTGAGCGGTACACCCGCACTCCACAGCTTTTAACTACCATCAAGCCCAATGTGACACATATATTGGCTTTGCTATTTAAGTCAGTGGGTTTCCAAATGTTCAAAAGACAACTTTTGGCCTCAAGTCCCACCTCCAGTACAAGGACCTCTCCAAGACAGTCATTGCGCTCCCTTCCAGTATCTTTGAATGTACACACATTCCCACAAAATATGCATGAATGTACCAGCCTTGCCACATTTCCTTCTACACATGGCATCATCTGCCCTGCCCATGTGAACCAGCCGAGACCCCGGGATGTAAATTCTGTGAAGAATCTTAAGTTGGACCAATCGCAGTCGGGAAGAGATTGCGACCTCTTGTGGGGAGGCCACTGCTTCCTGCCACTCCTCATTGTCGAGTTCCAGCCCATCTCCCTCTCATTGCCCCCGGACCAGTCTAAGAGGGTCTGGGGCGTTATTAACCAATTTTCTATAGGTCAGGGATACTGCTTTAGTTTGCCTATACCCATCGAGCAACCTATCTTCCAACGGTGAGGACTCTGGGGGAGATTCTCCCTTTGGTAGCCGTGATGTTAGTGCATGTCTCACTTGTAGGAGACATTCCTACAAGTGAGACACTTGTAGGAATGTTCTACAAGTGTCTTGTTGCACTTGTAGAACATTCCTACAAGTGCAACAAGACACTTGTTGCACTTGTAGGTGCAAGTGCACCTACAAGTGCACTTGTAGGTTGCAGGGTGCTGAATGGGACCACTTCACCCTTCTTCCATAGGTCGCCTATCTTTGTAATCTCAATCAAGTCACACTTGTCAAACCCCTTCGTTGTGTTCAGGGTGCCCAACTGCTCTGAGTCCCACAGAGGAGTAGCTAGCAGGAGCTTCTGTTCCCACCCCATGCTTCTGTTGACTGCATGCCATACCTGTACCGAATACTTAGTAGGTCCTGTCAGGGGAAATTTATTGGGCTTAGAGTAAAGGGCCATGTTATAGTTACCATCCGGCAATAACCATTTGTCCATCTTATAACCTGGGTCATTCCAGTGACGATACGTGCACTGGTTGATGGCAGCCAGGTGGCCGCCCAGTAATATTTTTTAACATCATGGAGTCCAATCCCCCCTCATACCCACTCAGGACTAATTTTAGAAAAGCTATACGGGGCCGACCCTCCCAGAACAGCTCCCTTTGGAGGCTTTCAACCTCATTGAAGTATTTAGCCACGACCGGATCTGGGAAGTTCTGGAGTGCTTAGAGAAAGCGTGGCAGTAACAACATTTTGAACAATGCTGCCCTCCCCAGCAACTAAAGCGGTAAAGTTTTCCAATTGGCCACATCTCACTTCAATCTCTGCAGTGGGGGGAGAAGATTACGTTCATAACTAGTTCTGGGGTATGTTGTGATGAATATTCCCAGATATTAGAAGCCCTCTTTTGCCTCCTGTATAGGACATTTTTGCCAAAACCTTAGGTTCAGCATAATAAGGAGATGGGCCTATAGGAAGAGCACTGATTTCTGGGCTTGCCCGCTTTGTGTTTGGTAACCAGTGTAGCCACCCTTTGGTCTCGAGGGAGGATTCCTGAATCACGGCTTTCAGTAAACATGGCCCGTAGGTGAGAGGCAACTGTGACCAGCTTCAGCTTGTAAGGCTCAATCGACAGCCCATTAGGGCCCATAGCCTTTCCCGACAGGAGGTTTCTGATTGCCTGAGCAACTACATCATCTGTAAAATCACTATCAAGCATGTCTTATTCATCTGCAACTAACGTAGGTAACAGTATGTCTGAGAGCAGGGCTAATGAGTACTCTTCTAGGAGGGGGGAGCTTGGAGCGATAATAATCTGCAAATTCGTTTGCTGTCTTTTGTGGGCCTGTGATTGCTTCCCCTGACCCCTTCTGTAGGTCCGGCTACTAGTCTACTCACCAGCTCTTTTTTGTCTAACCAAGCCAACAACTTTCCCACCTTGTCCCCCAATGTAACTTTTATAGTACACAGATAGAACTAGCTCAAAATTCGAGCAAACAGTTATATCAGGTGGTTAAAAAATTAGCTAATCCACCAGCTCTTGCCACCACAGAGCCATCTCAAATTTTCTGCAATAAGGTAGCGGAATTTTTTAAGGCAAAGGTCAAAGACATCTTTAACAATTTTACTAAAAAAACTATCACTGATTCAGCCTGCTTGAAGATCCCTCTTATGTCCCCTAAGCCAACCTTTGAGGCTTTTTCCCCACTATCCCAACAGGCCATGAAAGAACTTATGAACACTATTAAATCAGGATCACCTTTGGATCCATGTCCCCCATTCATCCTCAAACCATTATTCAATCTGATAGCCCCGGTGCTCACTAACATCTGTAATGCCATTTTTCGGACAGGGGACTACCCCTCAATTTGGAAAAAAGCCACTGTAAAACCTCTCTTAAAAAAATCGACCCTAAATCCATCAGAGCCTAAAAGCTATCGCCCTATTGCCTCGCTCCCCTATCCATCAACATTTTTTGAAAAGGCAATAAACTTACAGCTGTCGAACTATATTGATCAGAACGATCTGCTGGATGACACCCAGTTTGGGTTCAGGAAGGGCCACGGGACAGAGACTGCTCTGATAAAGGCAGCAGAGGAGGTCAGGATAATCATGGACCAGGGTGGTGCAGCGGTCCTAATACTGTTGGGTTAGTCTGAAGCCTACGACACGGTCGATCATACCATCTTGATCGACCGTGTCATTGCAATAGGCATTCAGGGCAAAGCCAAAGCACTCCTGGCATCCTTCCTGGCTGATGGAGAGCAGTCTGTGAAGATGGGGAGTTATTACTCTCCTGATTTCACTTTGCCTTGTGGAGTTCCCCAAGGCTCCTCGCTAAGTCCGACACTTTTTAACATCTACGTGTCGGACTTGGCGAGGGTGATCAAGTCATTTGGTATTGGACTGACCTCATACGCTGATGACACCCAGCTGGTCCTGGCGATCCACAAAAATGGAGGAGCAGTGGCCGTTAACTTCCAGGAGGGTATGAGAGCCATCAGTACCTGGATGGATCAGAATTGTCTAAAGTTAAATTCTGACAAGACTGAGGTCATGGTATTTGGTGAGCTGAGCCCGTCTTGGTCCCCAGTTTGGTGTCCTTCGGAGTTAGGAACCCCTCCATTACCAGTATCCAAAGTTAGGAATCTGGGGGTTCTATTCGACAACAAGCTAGCTTTTGTCAGCCATGCCAACGCAGTGGTCTCAGCCTCCTTTTTTACCCTAAGAATGGTAAAGAAATTGCTTCCATTTCTTCCCCCAAATGCAGGCAAGACCCTAATGTCCACTTTGGTATTGTCTAAGGTGGGCTATTGTAATGGCCTATTGTTGAACGCGCAGGAGCAAGTTTTGAACAAACTACAGCTCGTTCAAAATGCTGCCGCAAGGATTCTAACCGGCACACCGAAGTATTCATCTATTTCTCCCATCATTCGTCAACTACATTGGTTGCCGGTTAGAAGCCGTACGAATTTTAAGGCCTTGTGTATCACATATAAGGCTTTGAACAACATTGGACCAGAATTTTAAAAAAAGGCTATTTGTGTTTACACGCCTAGTCGAACATTACGTTCATCTGTAGCCCAACAGCTTCAAATCCCACGTACAAAAAAAGCCACATGGGGAGACAAACGCTCTGTGGTTGCCGCTTCTAAACTGTGGAACCTGCTCCCTCCCTACATTAAACTTAGCCCATCACTGCTAACATTCCGAAAGCATCTTAAAACCTGGCTTTTTAATCAGTAAACTCCCAATAGGAACCCTTTTGCAATCTGTAAGCTCTAGCACCGAGACACCGGAAGGTATTTGTGCGCTATAGAAATTTTATAAATAAATAAATAAATAAATTCATACAGTCTACTGTCTTTGTCTCGGCTCAGTGTCTTGGCCATGTCAGTAGCGATTGATCTATATTTGTCTCTTTTGAGTTTCAGGGCATGGAGTCTTTCTTGAGTTGTCGGTCCCTCTAAGCGGGCTAGGTCTTTAATCTTTTCTTTCCACGCACAGGCAATCAGTGATATTGCTTGACCTCTTAGTACAGTTTTAAAGGCCTCCCACAGAGTTTGACTTGACCGCACTGATTCTTTATTTTCTAGAAAGTAGTTTCCAATACCCTTTATCAGGTTGCTTGTGACCACAGGGTTATGTAAGTTATGTAAGTACCAAGGGTTGATGGGCACTATTCTCCCCACCCTCTTCTCACCCAGGACCACTTCCACCGATAGTGGGGAGTGGTCAGATATTCCGTGAGCCAGGTGCCTAATTTCCCGAATATTTCCGATTTGGGACGCTGGTGTAAGAAGATTGTCTATGCGAGATAAGCTATTGTGTGCCCCTGAATCGAAGGTGTGTTAGATACTTTCAGGGCAATATACCCTTCACGTGTCCACTAGACCCAGTGCATCTAGGAAATCAGGAAGCCACCTATGTGGAGGCCTATATTACGGGGAGGACACCTGGTCAAGAGAACCAGACACAACAGATTTGAAATCGCCTCCCATGAGCAGGTAGCCTTCAAGGAATGACAATGTAATTTTGCCCAAATCTTTGAAGGTTTGGCCCTGTAATCCTGGTGGGACATATACTGATGCTAGAGTGAGTGACTTCCCCTCCCACTGCCCTGCAATTGCAGCATATCTACCCATCCCGTCAGTCCAGGTGTGTTGTATAGACCGTGGAAAGGAATTTCTTAACATAATGCCCACTCCCCTAGAGCCAGTGGTAAAACCAGAATGAACCACTAGCCGGTAGCCCCATCTTCTCATAGCTTTACAGGAGATGCCAACCAGTTGCGTTTCCTGGAGGAGCACCACATCTGGGGCATGCTGCTCAATACATTGTAATACAATACTACATTTAAGTTTATCCCCAAGTCCATTCACACTCCAACTTAGGAGTTTTTGCGTATCCCATTTCTTGTCTTGTAATATTCATTGCCTCACTCTCTGAGAAAACATGAAACAACCCAACCCAAACCCAACTACCCCCCTCCCCTACACTCTGGGCCTAGAACTGGCCATGAATAAAATTATGCAGAGTGCCTGTCGCCCAAACTTTAAACTAAAAGTAGAGTATAGTGGGGGGTGACTCCGCCTCCCCGACCCTTTCCCTTAATCACAAGAAACATTGTGTCAGGATTCGCTGCCGGTTGTCACGCTAGCTGCGTGAAAATCGGGAAATGAGGAAGCAAAGAAAAAACGACATATCCCATGATTCCTGGTAGTGGCGCATAGCGCGGAACGAGTATGTCGCACCGGAAGTCAGATAAAGCCGGCAGAACGAAGACCAGCGCTGCCGATAATTCCCCGTTGCTAGATGAGCAACACTGCTGTTCTTGGCTCATAGGACTCGGTGATTGAACGGAGTTCGCTCTTGGCCTCCGTCTATCCAGGATTTCAGGTATCGTGCTGGAGTTTGTTGGTACTCCTCTGTTGGATGAGACGCATTTTCCGCGTTCTCGTACAGAGGAGAGACGGCGCCCCTAGTGGCGTACTGGGCAGCGTGATCTCCCTGTTGGAGAAACTCCTTGCCGGTTTTCGTGCAGGGGGGGTAGTGGCGCCCGCGACCTTTTGTATTGATGCTCCTCTGTTGGATGAGACGCATTTTCCGCATTCTCGTGCAGAGGAGATACTGCGCCCGTAGTGTCGTTTGGGCAGCGTGATCTCCCTGTTGGAGAAACTCCTTGTGGGTTTCATGCACGGAGGTAGTGGCGCCCGCGACCTTTTGCATTGGTGGTTTCTTGAAGATATAAGGCATCGAGACTATACTCAGTGTAATGGATAGTGGTTAAGACGTATTAAGCACACTACGAGTATCGCTGCCAATATATAACGTTTCGTATTACTTTTTTATGTCGGCTAAGATACAGGATTGTATTTCTGCAAAAACTACGGCCTAATTGATATTCCCAGTAGCCACACGTTTAATTACTTCTATGATTTTGAGGAGAGAGAGAGAGAGTGCATGTTAGAGGACTAAAGAATAGAAGCGCCTAGACTGCAGTAGAATCTGTGATAGACTGGATCGTGTTGCCGCTCTCACCCCCTCTTCTATAAGGATTCCAGAGCATTTATCTTTCTTTACAGGTAGGAACTTCTGGTATTGAGGAAAGAGAAGGCTAAGTGGGTAGAACAGGAAGAGAACCTTTTGAGTCAGGGTTTTGATTATATGTTATTGTCGCCCTTACAGGTCTCCCCCCTTCCGCAGTTCCCTCCCTTTCCTTTTTTCCCCCGCGCAATTGCTCCCAAAAGTCTGTGCATGCTTGCAAACCAGAATTGGGTCAATTCAGAGGTGGGCCCCCATTGAGCATCAGCACAGCCCTGAGGATTTGGATTACGGACGGCCTGACACATTGTGCCTCACAGGGGGGTTCCACATTAAGCCCACAAGGACTAACAGGACACTAATCGCAATTTTCCAGACCATTGTCCGTCGTATGGGCTCTGCCACTACTTCAGATATGAGCAGCCAACCAGTTCAAACAATCAGGGCGAGTCAATAACACCGTGCCCCTGCCAAACAGTGCTGTCAGGATAGACGTTCAGGTCTTCGACTTAACAAGCATTATGTTTTTTAGCTGCCCTCCAACCCTCCAGCCAGTCAGCAGCCATCTTAGGGTTATCAAAAAAACAGGCTTTATCCTCAGCTTCGATGCAGAGCCGCACCTGGAACAGCATGGTGTATTGAGCCCCTTGTCTCAAAGCTGTTTTTTCTCCTCTAGAAATGACCTTAATGGTGGCTGGACATTTATGGTGAAGTCCGGAAAAAAGGAAATCTCAGAGTTCTCGTACCTCAGTGGGGGGCCACTCGCGCAGTATGCAACGTAGCGTCTCTGTCCCTAAAGTTTAATAGTTTCGCCAACATCAGACGAGGAGGCGCTCCATGTTTCGGGCTTCCCCAGGGACTCTACCCGCCATTTCCACTACAATTTATTTTAATAACCCCTTAGGCTGGAGATGTTTAAGTATGAGTTCCTCCACAAAGTGGTCGGCTGCAGGACCTTCGGCCCTCTCTGGCAAACCATTTATTCGTACATTGTTCCTTCTAGTGCAATCTTCATAGACATCCAGTTTGTCCTCTTCAGATTTACGAAAAGCCTGAAGGTCCTTAATATCCTGAAGCATTTGCGACAAGTCTCCGATAAGGCCAGAGGTGGTAAACTCTATTTGTTTCACATCCTCCACAATTTTCATCAGGTCCGCCCTGATCAGTGTCACCTCTGACATGATGGCGACTATCCTGTGCTCCAGAGATGAGCGCACCCCTGAGATGGTGTCCATAATGTCCTTCAATGTTAGGTCCTGATGCTCCCCCTCTGGGCCAGTCTCCATTTTCCCTTTGGCGCTGTGTTCTGAGACACTGGGTTTCATCAACGCATATTTACCAAGGTTTGTCTGTTGCGACCCTTTCTAGCCTTTTGCTCCCGACATTTTCACCCTATTCAGCCAGGACCTGCCCATGCACCTATCTCGGGCCTCTTCCCCGTCAGAGGACCGTCACGCCCATTTTTCAGCACCTTTGTGTGCTCTGTAGTCAGCAAGTGTCCCTCCCCTACTCAGTAATGGAGGGGAGGCTCACAATGCCACCTCAGACTTGTAGATAATTTTTTCCTGTGACCAGAGTGCCACTCAGGTCCAATCAGCTGCAACTGTGGAGGCGATCAGTCTGGCCCCCACAGGTCGCGTGCTCACCCAGAGTCTCCAGCCAGGTCCTTACATTTTAGGCTACACTCCCATATGCTTGATGAGTATGAGCCCCAAGGTGCTATTAAGACATTTGTGCGCAGGCGGGTAGACAAACCACTCGGCTACAGGGCGCCCGGTACGATCAGGGCACTGCGTCCCTCTCCCACCAATGATACCCTGCAGCCAGGTAGAGACAGACACCCCACATAGGTTCACACGAGCCAGTCCATTACTTGGCACTCGGAGGTCCAGGTGGGCCGGAAATGCCCAGAGAAACTATTGCGGGTGTGTCCCCTTTCAGTTCACCATATGGGTCGCCCCGCACAGTCTCCAGTGGAATCACCGCCTACCTTCTCCCGGATGGTCCCGGTTAGTGCGCCAGCCTGCAGCGGCTTTTCAGTGCAGCGATCTTCACTCATCATGCTGAGCATCCGACGCAGGCCACGACCACAGCCTCGTATTGCCGAAGGGCCAGATCAGCCACGCCATGCTACGCTGTTCACCAGTCCCCAGCTCACAATCGCAGAAAGGCCCCAATTTGCAGCGTCGATATCTCTGCGAATCTGAAGTCTGTGGAGTCGTTTTCCAGCTTGTCAGCACCTGTAGTGCGTCTGGTGGCCCCACCTCTGATTGGGAAACAGATTGATGAGCCGTATTACGGGAAATGACCGAGAATGTTACAGAGCTAGTGTATCTAGCTGCCATGTTGTTCCGTGGTGAAGCCACGGCCCCATGCCATTCTTTTGTTGTTCCTCTTTCAGATAGAAGGGTTTATTTGTTCTTTCTATATTGTCTGTTTGGATTTTGAGATTTTGTCTGAATTAGAAATCAGTGATAGTGAATTAGATTCCTGTTTGGGTTAATGTGAAACTGTCTACTTCTTTGTTTGCTTTAAAAAAAAATTTAAATTCGTTGGACCTGTTTAAAGATTATTTTTTTTTTAAGCAAAGTTAGTAAATTCTCTTGGAAGTAAAAATGATGTTAGTTTTAAGTTCATGCTAGCTTTGTTTTTTATTTACCTTGGTACCTCGTATCCTATGGAATATGTCAGAGTTTATGTTTTTTTTTAAACATATTTTTATTGATTTTCACCCACAAACTGTACATCCATTGTTTGTTATCACATCATCATCAATGGGGGGCCACATTCTTCATTCACAGTGATTGTGTCTTATCCATTACCTGTTCCAAACCATATACCTATTGTCTCAATTCCTTTACATTCACACGCTTGCTTCTAATAATCATCGCTACAGCATATGTGATGAACGTGACTTTCTATTCCAATCTATGTGTTATTTATCCGATCAATCAATGCGCCCATCTTATAATAAAACAATCCCTCCCCCAGTACCCTCCTTAGACCCTTCCACCAGTGTGCTTATCAATAATAGATCCGGAAAACTACCAATAATACAGATCTGTTGTAAGATTATTTTTCTCTCCCTTTTCCCTGAGTTGAATAATTTGGACCGCTCCGCTTTTAAGTCCACTATAGTGTCTCCTGGTCTGCTAGGGACACCCCCTCCCCTATTGCTCTTCAGTCCGGGCCAGATCTATCTACATCTCTAGTGAATCTCCATCTGAATCCGAATCAGGTGACAGCAGCAGTGTAACCAGAGCCTGCCACGCTTTTGCAGTTTCTAGTGCCTTATCGTTGTTAGTACGCCTGGCCTGCCGGAACCAAACCATACTCCCACTGGCCACCCATTTGGCAAACTCCGCCTGCCAGCATTTAACATTAGGTCCCTGTCTGCTTTTCCAATGTTTTGTTAATTCTCGTTTGGCTAACACCAACCCCAGGTCCAAGAACTTGCTCATCACCTTTGTCTTAGCTGTATGAGTAAACCAATGCCATATGCATGCACCCATGTCTGGGTCTATCTGCCTGTCCGTTATTCCACATAATATAACAATCACCACCTCCCAGTATGTCCCCAACTGTGGGCAGCTCCACATCATATGAATAAATTCCACCCCTTCTGAGTAGCAGCGGGGGCACCGGCTGTAGTCACATTAAAATACTTATTTATTCGTGCCGGAGTTAAGTATGCCCTATGCAACACATGAAAATGAATAAGCTGAAACCTAGCATTTCGTGTGCCCTTCCATGCTTGCTCCACTATGCTAGACCACGTCATGTTAGGAGTTTTCCTACCCAGGTCTGCCTCTCATTTCTGTTTCAGTGGACCCAATGGCTGCAGCCCCTCATCCACCATTCGCTTGTATAAGCATGTTATAGCTTTCAAAGTCCCTGCTGCCATCACAACATATTGGCAGGTTAAGGATGTTTGTGGCTCTGACAACCCTCCACACCAATGGCGTTGGATTGCCGACATAAGCGCTGAATTCAGCCAAAAGTCACCCCTGGGTAGGCCATACCTATCCTGCAGTGTCTGATAGGTCATGAGAGCACCGTCCTCATACAAGTCCCCCATCACCTGCAATCCCTGCTCCTCCCATGTCGCCAGTGCGGACCAGTCTCCCCCATCTGGTAGTGCTGTACACGTGCCCAGTGGTATCTCCGGAGCATACAGTCGGGCGGCCCCACTCCTGCGTTGGCTCTGGATCCAACATGATCGCAGCGTCCGCTCCTCATGCGTTAATGACCCAATTCGTAGCCGCTGCCCAAGTATGACAAATGATAGCACATGGCATGGGATCCACCGGCCCATTGGGCCATCACGGCCCCTAAACTCTCTCGCCACTACCTGGGTAAGCCACTGCAGCTATGCCGCCAAGTAAAACAGTTCGAAGTCCGGGGCCTCCCATCCACCCTCCGCTCGGGGTCGCATCATCGTAGCTAAAGCCACCCGTCTTCTACCGCTCCCCCAAATAAACCCCCCATCAACGAACGGAGCATCTTGATCAATGAACCCGGTACCCGGATTGGCAAGGTCCTGAAATAGTACAACAACCGGGGCAGTGCCACCATCTTCAGGATTGCCACCCGGCCCGCCACCGATAGTGGCAGCGTACCCCAGAACCCCATACTCCCTCTGATCCCTCGTAGCGCTCTACCTACATTACCCTCCAACAGGTCCTCCTGTGTGTGATATATATTGTTCCCAAGATAGGGTAAACAATGAGGCTCCCATTGTATACCTCCCAGTTGCTCAGGGCTCTCCATCGTTCGTCTCACAGGCAAGTCTTCGCCCAATTCACCCGAAGCCCCGAGACCGCGCCGAATGCCCGCAGCAGCGTCGTTGCCCTCTTCAAATCCTTTCCTACGGCAGCCAGGAACATGAGCAAGTCATCCGCATAGAGCGAGATGTACTGCATATCACCATGCAGGTCCAGACCTGCATACGGCTTCCCCGACCTGGCATGTGCAGCCAGAGGTTCAACTGCAAGAGCAAACAGCAGTGGAGACAGCGAGCAACCCTTCCGCGTTCCCCGCCGCACCGAATAGGCTAACAAAACCGTCGCCCCCGTCCGAACTCTGGCCGTCGCCGAACTATAAAGGACCTGGGTCCATCCAACAAAGGCCTCACCCAGGCCCATCACCCGCATGACCTGAAATAGATACGGCAACTCCAGGCTGTCAAAAGCCTTCTCAATATCAACTGAGAGGACCGCCGCCGTAGGCACCAGGCCATGGTCCCCCTCCAGAATACGCAGTAGTCTCTGTATATTATGTGCTGTGTTTCTTGTTGGAATGAAGCCCGCCTGGTCCGGATGGACCAGCTGCATCATGTATGGGAGGAGCTGGGTCGCCAGGATCCTACTCAAGATTTTATAGTCCGTGGTTAACATTGAAAGTGGGCGATATGCCGTCATGTCGGACGGTTCTCTCTCAGGCTTCAGCAATGGGATGATAACGGCCTCCCGGGTAGTTACAGTTTACTGCCCCACCTTCCTAGCCTCCCGGTACACTGCCAGCAAATGTGGAGCCAGGCAATCAACATACGCAGAATAAAATTCTATTGGCAGTCCATCCACCCCCGGAGTTTTGTTACGCGCCATATGCTTTATTGCGCTCCGAATTTCTCCGAGCTCGATCTCCTGACCCAGTATGTCGCCTTGTTCTTTCTCCAGCCTAGGCAGAGTCAGTTCAGAGAAGAATTCTCCTACAGTATCCCCACCCTGTTTCAATTTACTACGATATAGGTCAGTATAGTATTCCAAAATCCCTTGTTGTGTGTACACCAATTCCCCAGTTGGGGACATCAGCCCCAATATCGGTGTTCCCCAGGAGTTCGGGTTTGCCAAGCATGCCAACAATGCGCCCGTCTTTTCCCCTTCCGCATGCACCCTCGCCTGGTAGGCTCTGTAGTCAAACGAGCGCAGCCTCTCCACCTGCACCGCCACTGCCTCTCTAGCTTCCAAGACCTCCCCCTGTGCTCCCATGTCATGTCTGAGTTTATGTTGTCTGTGTTGTACACAGGTGGAATTTACACCAGTAGTTGTAGTATTTGTTCAAGTGATTTGTTCAAACAATGTATGTGCAGATCTGAAATGGTTTTATTAATTTTGAAAGTTATAGGTTTAATTATTGGCTCTACATTCACCTTACTTTAAAAAATCATAACACTACCTAATTAATATTTTTCATAGATTTCTATAACGGTTTCCTTAGAGAATGTTTTTTCCTTTCTGGTATGAATAATGTTAGCATTAGTCAGTATATCTCTAACACTTTGTTTAATAATCTATTTTTTTACTTTGCATTTAATTTAGGGCTTTTATGTAAAAGTTGTTCTTGCCTCCATTGGCTCCTAGATTGCACTGCAACCTTTGAATTACAGTGCACTACCAGTGTCGTGCTGTCACCCAGGTTGTTACACCACTGACTACAAATGGTTGACTCTGCAATTCATAGTGCTTATGTGCAGTAATGCCTTTTAAAAAGAAAATTTGCTCTGGAATCTACTTTTACAAACTTGTATTGTATAACTGGCTCCCTATTTTGTGGAAATACATCAAAAGTGTATTTTATGTAATTTAGGTATGTGCTAGTCTTAGACTGAACTTAATTTTTTTGTTTGGCATTTATGTTATGTGACAAAATATCAGGAATATTTCTCTGAATGGTAAATAAAAATACAGGCTATAAAGACATCTGTGGTAGAGGTTAAATACATAGAATAGCATTGCAGTGCGTTGTAAAGGCGGGTGGTAAATAAAGACCATGTTGTATTACAATGTTGAGACATGCCTGGTGTCAACAGATATTGCTTCAGGGGCTCACAAAGTCATCATACGTGTACTCTATCACTCATCCTTGCACTCATGCCTCCATTCATCAACCAACTGGCTCGTTGCATCTATCGTTTTATCTGTCTACAATAAAACACACACAAACTAATAAAAGATATTTAAAAGGACGAAAAAATGAAAATCCACAGTGCCCTAATCATGGCAAGTGTATGCTTACAATAAAAATTGTATTGAAACATAGCAGCAGGCAGCCATCCTGCTAACGGTATTGAACATGTATTGTTTTTTAAAGATCAAATACAGGCATTACGTTTTCAAAGCAATGTGCTGGCTATCTTGGATCAGTATATTAATAAGTGCTGAGTGGGCGGTGGCAGAGCCCGTAAACTGCTGGCACACTGCATGCTATCTGATGTGCTTATTATTTTAATCTGAATTGTATTTTTAAAAACAAAGGAAAACGTATTTGGGGGCTTTATAAAACAAAGGAAAATGTATTTGGGGGCTCTTGCTCGCTGTACCTCCCGCTTGTTTTTTGAGGTTGAGGGCTCCATTGTGTACTCCCGTGGCTTGTGCTCAATCTTCCCCCTTCCCGCCCCGGTCCGACAGGGCGATTAGTGCCGTTGCGCGGAGGGCGACGAAGGGAGAGCCAAGGCACTTCCGGTGGGCCGGTTAGCGGTCTAGTGGCTAAAGGAGAACAGGGGTAAAGGTCACATGCAAAAGCGGCCGCGCAGAGGACGTGCGCAGCGGATGTGTGCACCGGCGCCAAAGGCAAGCCTGTCCACACCCGTCCACGGCCATACAGGGAGCGGGCCAGAACCCCTGGCCACGCAGGGGCAAGAATCCAGCTGAATTCGGCACAACTACACGAGATGCGCCCCATTATAGCTAGTGCATGTAGACACAGCATGACGGCTAACCAGGATGGTGGTTGTCAGTACTGCTCGTTTAGCTATAATACTGTAAGAAAGTTGCAGCCAGGGAGCTTAGGGCTGCACTGCGGCCTGCTGAATTGCAGATCTCTGTGCAAGCACAAATTGGACATCTTTGACCTTCTCGCTGATGCAAAGTTCGATCTTTTGTTTCTCACGGAGACATGGTTAGACTCTGACTCTGAGCCAGAAATCCTGGAGGCCATTACCTTTTGGATACATGCTAACTAGGATTAATAGGGCGACGGGTAGAGGAGGAGGGATAGCCATCATTTTTAAATACCCGCTCCGATGCTCTCTTGAACCTATCACTATAGCTGACAGTGAGGTGGGGTCATTTACGATTAGGGTCAGTCCTAACCTTACAGTGAGGGGGCTCTTGATGCTACCTAATAAAATCCCAGGCAGGGCACAGAAATCAGCGCCTTGGTTTAACTCTGATCTGCGTCTGGCTAAAACAGAATGCAAGCGCCTCAAGAGGCAATGGAGAAAGGGTTTTTCAAGTCAAGCCAAATGGGTATATCTTGAAAAACGTACAAAGTATCATGGGCTTATTAGACGGGCCAAGGCCGCGCACTATGTGGACAGAATAGGCGCAGCAGGAAACTCCACCAAAGAACTATTTAAGATCTATAAGGAGATCTCTTCCTTGGCAGCGTCAGTCGCTCCAATGGAGGGTTTGGTGGAATTATGTAACCGTATTGCAGTCTTTTTCTCAGAGAAGGTGGAGAAAATGTATTCCTCCTTCCCTGGGACTGTAAAGACGGATGCAGAATTTGTGGAGCAGATTGGAGGAGCCGGAGAAAGTAAGAGGCTGGATAGTTGCACCATCCTCCCCCCGAGCTGCTTAGTAGACTCTGTCTAGGCATTAAGTCTGGCTCGCCCAGAGACCCTGTCTCACCCAAATTGCTTTGCGAGAGTATTGCCATCCTTGAGACATACATAAGATATCTCTTGGAGGTATCTTTTAGAACATATACGGTGCCTGATAGTTGGAAAAATGCAATTGTTCTTCCACTACAGAAGAAACCTAATATCAGCCCCGATAAGCTTGACAATTTACGACCTATCTCGCTGTTGCCGTGTTTGGCTAAAGTGGCAGAAAAGGTGGTAAACCAACAACTCATGGCTCATGTGGAAGCAGACGGTCCCCTGCATCCCTTTCAATTTGGATTCCGGGCTCTACATTTTACTGAGTCCACGGAGGCCATTAGACAGGGAGCAGATGATGATGGGCAAACCATGGCTCTAGTTCTCCTGGACCTGAGCGCCGCCTTTTATACTGTGGCTCATTACACCTTGCTACAGTGTCTGAACAAGGGCGGTATCTCAGGCCCAGCTCTAAAATGGCTGCAATCCTTTTTGGTGGAGCGCAGTTTTCAGGTTAGACAGGGCGCCTACTATTCCAAGGCCATTAAATTGGAACAGGGTGTGCCACAGGGCTCCGCCCTGAGTCCCACCCTATTTAATCTTTACGTATCCCCTCTTGCGGAAATAGACGAGGGCTTTGGAATTAGGGTTGTGTCATACGCCGACGATACACAGCTGGTTATCTCCCTATCGCAGGCACCGGATTCGGCAGCTTCCAATTTCGGGGCATACATGCAGGAGCTGGCCTCTTGGATGGCAAACAACTGCCTGAAACTTAATGGAGCTAAAACGGAGGTGCTTGTGGTAGGAGGTGTCCGTCAGTGTGGTCGTCGGCGTGGTGGCCTTCAAGCCTGGGCCCCATTCCTATACCGTGCACCCAGGCGAAGAACCTGGGTGTATGGTTGGATTCTAACCTGACCTTTGAACCGCACACTAGACGTATAGTGGGGACGTGTTTTGGGGTCCTTAAGGGCCTACGGAAAACCATGGACCTCCTCCCCATAGAGGCCAGGAAGACGCTGGTGCATGCACTTGTTACTTCTCATTTGGAATATGGCAATATACTTTATATGGGTGCCATTGCTAAATCCCGAAACAGACTTCATGTGCTGCAGAATGCAGCGGCACGGCTGGTCCTCATGCAACCCAGGAGGGCTGCCTCCAAATGTGCTTTAAACGTCCTACATTGGCTTCCTATTAGGAAGAGAGTGATGTTTGAGGATCTCTGCACGTGCCATCGCATTATCCAGGGCACTGGCCCTGTGTATCTGCGGAGTCTCCTTACCTCTTACACGCCTGCACGGCCTCTTAGATCTAGCGGGACTGGCCTGCTGTCAGTCCCAAAGGTCAAGAAGGCCAGGATGGGTGGTAGGTCCTTCCGACTTTTGGCGGCCCAGAGTTGAAATAGACTCCCTCTGAACCTCCAGCTAGAGTCATCTGAGATGAAGTTTAGGAAGGATCTTAAAACTTACCTGTTCTCTCTTAATAGTTGTACTCGGACGTCGTCCTAGGTTTTGTGGCTCTGCCTCTCCCACTTATCCTAGCGCGGGGAAACGCCGACTTGGCGTAACCAGGCACTTTATAAAATTCCTTATTATTATTATTATTAATATTATTATTATTATTATTATTATAATGCATAATAATATTAATACAAAATGCACAATACCATCCAAAAATCGACACTTTGTTAACATTGTACTAGAAAGCCGTCTTGGAATGGTATTGTAAGTAGTGTATCATTGTTGTATTGATGCAAGATGGCCAAAACAATGCTTTTATATGTAGTGTCTAACTTGTAAAACAGTGATACACTATTTGCATTACCATTCAAAGAAAGCCTCCTGGTTCAGATGTAGCAGATGTAGAGGTTCTGTGAAATGCTGTGACTGCAGATGAAATTAGCTGAATCGGTAGCGCTGTCTGGAGAGCAGCAGGATATTCCGTAAAAGAACAAAAGAAAAGGAGACAGAAAGAAATTAGAGGGGTCCTATGGACAACCAAAGGACTGGCTCTCCAGCTCTGGCACTGTAGTGATCAAGTAAAATGGTGTCGCTCACAGGTCAATAAATCTAATGGATGAAGTGGGCTAAAACACTACCTCGTAGTGTTTGTTCTCAATCAATCAATCAGAGAATTATAAGCGCACTACTCACCCGTGAGGGTCTCAAGGTGCTGGGGGGTCATAGCAGTTTCCGGCCAGTCAAAAAGCCAGGTCTTGAGCGCCTTCCTGAACGTGTTCAGGGAGCCGGTGCGTCTGATGTCTATGAGGAGCTCGTTCTAGGTCTTGACTGCAATGTAGGAAAAGGCTCTTCCCCCTGTTCAGGCTCTGCGGAGGCATGGGGTTTTAGCGAGGGCAAGGTTGGTGGATTGGATGTTTTGGTTGGGTATGTGGAAAGCTTTCTCATGGCTAGAGGCAGAACATTTACAACATTTGTACAAACACAAAACATTTGTCTTCAATGGTAATATGTGTGATTCCATTTAATACATGACTGCTGGCTTTATCGCATGACTGCTGGCTTTACCACAGTGGAATCCCCCATAAAGGGCCTATTGCTTTAAAGCAGACTTTTCACAATAAATCGGGTCTACTGCCATTTTTGCAACATTTCATAATGAACAGATCAGGCCTATATAATCTCGATTATTTGTTTGTCTCCAAAATGAACTCATGCCTCCTGTATTGATCATAAGCTTTCAAACAAAGCAACCATCGGGCACATAGTCATAATATTACAAATATGTAGAAATTACAGTTGGCAAACATTATATAATGTGCCATAAGAGTACCCAGTAAGCATTATGACAATGCAAATTGTCTACCCCCATGGTTTGTCAGAGGGACAACCAATACCAAACATCTTGTGAGTTTCCATATAAAAGTTCCTTTCTAACGCCTTTAACAAAGAATAATAACAATCTACAATTAAAAAGCTGTGTTTTCACAGTAAATACATCAGACCTATGCCCTGTTTCGAACTTTTCATTATAAATAGATCACACCTACAGCATACAGCCCCAACTACTGCGGCATAATGTTTCTCAATGAATCCGTCAAGAGTATGACTCTCGTCAATGGCTTGTCATCAGACCTTCTGAATTAAGCATCAGCTTTTACACAAGGCAAACATCAGGGGTACAATCATATATTCACAAATATCTATAACCTTACAGATACAAAACAATATACAACTCCTCTTTAGAGAGCCAACAAGGATTATCACAGTGTGCATATTCTATCCCCTCGGATTATTAGTGAAGCTAAACAGCCCAAACTCCTTACTTACTGCAGCAATCTGTGAGATTCCATGCAACAAACAAAAAACTGTATGAACCTTTTAACAAAGTGTATAACAATCCACCCATAAATGTCTATTTTGTTTAACAAATGCTTAGCACGATAAATAAGTGAAGCCTAATGCCTTTGTCATAATTTTTCTTAACAAACAGATCAGGCGCATAGTCTTGGTCATTGGCCTGTTGCGGTTAATTGTCTTGTAACTGTAACAAACTCGGTCCTGAGCACAAGCCTTCCCACAATACAAGCACTCTTTTTTAGTGGAAGCTCACAATGTCTGCCAAGTCAAATGCGTCTGAGGACAACTTCATTTTTAAGCCAGACTGGAAACGTTGAAGGAACCTTATTTGCAACAGTCACATTTACATGCATAGGCCAGTGGGCCTCACCCGTGTCCGAAACTTTAAAATGTTGCTACAAACAAGGATCTGTAAAAAGGGCCATGTTTGCTACCCCTTAAAGACGAGATTGAATACCCGATTTGGAATTTTACCAAACTAGACTGAGGGTGTACCTAGACTACCCTAAGAAGCACTTGAAGTGCAATATGAGGTGCTGCTCAAACTGAGACGAAAAGGCCTCCAAGACAAAGGCGAGTGGACGTGGCTGGGCAATGACCAGGAGCGTAACAGACGCTCCTGTAGCCCCCGTGGTGCAGGGGGGAGGTGAGCGCGGCAGTCTTCTGTAGATGAAGGGGTTCCCTGGCTTGTCAGTTGGTACATGTATCTCTGTGCCTCTCTAAGGCAGGTGTACAACAGGCTCCAAGCTTACACTGCGCTGACTCAGTATTCAAGAGAAGCTAAATCACTTATTTTCTTTCTTTTTCAGGTAAAGTGTGCAAGGACGCTTTACCAGTGTGAACAGGACCTATCCGAGAATCTCAACGAGCAATGCAGCCAAAGCCTGAGACAGCTACTCTGTTCAACTATCTTCAAACTGATAGGTTAAGTAACTTTTGATAGCTTTGTTGCATTTCCAGAATTAGTGACTGAATGAAGAAAAAAAAATTAAAGTGCCTTTTGTTAATTAAACATGTTCCTCTCTACATGGCAGGGTTTTAGGAGGGCGAAGGCCTCATTAAAAACGGACATTGATATTGAAACAGGTGCTATTTTCATTTTTTTTAAAGAAATTAATGGGCAAAAGCTGTGATCGATTTCTTGACAGTGAATGCAAGAAACGTAAGGGTGTCCATGCCGGCGATTTAGTTGCTGTTCATATTTCATGTGTTTTTCTTGCATTCCCAAAAAACGTTGGCTATTTCAAGGATAGTTTTTATCTTTTTTGTGTTTTTGTTCGTGCTGCATACTACTCCTTGTAAAGTGCATACTTTAAACTGAGTGTACTGCAGGTGCTTGTAACAGGCCACGATTGAAAGCTTTGGCATTGAAGCTGACGGCAGTGCAAGGTTCCCACTGTGCCTGTCAGTGGGTGGGTCAAAAAGGTGTTCAGAATACCTGCACATCCAATCACTGCCCCCCTGAAGAGTGCACATAGCAATGGTCACATATTCCCTTTGCAATTGTGTCTTAAGGAGGTAGACGTTTGTCAAACTATTGATGAGACGAAAGTAAAAGAAAATGCAGTGCATACAATTGAGGGAGTGGGTTTTGTGTTTTAAGGGGTCGTGCAGTGAAGGAGATGAGATTACATACATGCAGCGGAGAGTGAAAAAAGGGTGATGAAGAGGGAAGAGATGGAGGAGTAAGATATGCAGATGGACAAGACGTGAAGAGAAAAAGGGTGTACATTGTCTAACATAGAGTTAACATAAGAGGAGTGGTGATAGAGACACTCTGAATATACCTCAGTAATGTTTAATTCACTGTATGTCAGTAGTTGTATATCATGGGCCCTATTATGTATAGGGCACACTTTCTCTGTTTGCGCCATGACGCACCTTCAAACAGGTGTGCCGGGCTCAAACAGAGAAAGTTCACCCCACTAGGGTGAATGTGCTGCCGTCAGGGCAGCCGCAAACTTGTGCAGCCCCGGGTGCAGCAATGTTGAAGTGAAATACAGAGCGGTGCTTCTAAGCCACTCAGTGTTTTACTGTGCAGGTAGCACTCGCCTGAACTTTAAAGAGGGGAGAGAGATACTCTTGCAGGCTGTTGCAGTGAGTGACAGCACCTGCCTGCAAGGGGCTATATTGATCCCCTCCAGAGGACTGCCATCAGGGGGTGAACCGACAGCTGTTAGTGTGCCTTCTGACAGCTTCCTTACCTCTGTGCCGACGTCCATAATACGGTGCAGGTGTAGAGGTAAAGAGATTCTCTCATTTGCATGGGGCCATGCCTCCATTTGTATCACAGAAGGGGCAGCACACGCATCTGCGGCCCTTTCTGTAAGACCAAAGTGCCTCGGGCGCGCAAATGTCTGTAATATGGGCCCTGGATGGAATAACAGAAAGCTCAGAGAGGAACCGAAATACCGATCAGGTGGCACATTATAAGAATCACAGAAATGTATTTAAATGTTAAACTTCGCCCATAATTACATAGGCAAAGCTCCTTTTAAAGAGCCCCTTCCCATCCCACAGTCACCCTCCAATTTAAAGCCCATATAGAATATAGGTGAAGACTTGTATAGCCCATATAGAATATAGGTGAAGACTTGTATAGCCCATATAGAATATAGGTGAAGACTTGTATAGCCCACAAACTGTTGTGCATCTAAACGCTAGAAAAAAAGCAAATGACTGCAGGATTGCAGTGTCCCCAAAATCCTTACGATGTCACTGAGCCTTATGTGTAGTGTTTTTGTCTGGGGAAGGGTGCAGGCTGGTGTCTCTTCATCTGGCGCACATGACTTTCAGAGTAGAACAGTATCTATCTGAGTACATTTTGTACATTGAAATCTCCCTGCACTTTCATCCCTCAGAGATAAGAGAATGTTAGTAAGCGTGAAAGTTTCCAGGGAACCAAAGGTTTTCATAAAACATTTTAGAAGTCTGTTCTGTTTACTAAGGCATCCCTTATCGACTGGAGTGCATCCTTTCAGAAGTGAATTCTATCTGAGAATACAAGCGGCAAGAACAGACAAGGCACCAGTGTCCCATGCAGCAGCCTGCAGCCTTACACAGGGCAAGCACTGAGACATTCAGTGGCGGCTGGTGGCATTTGAAAGTGGTGAGGTGTAAAATTATTGCCGTACTGCACTGCGACGAGCGAGTGTTGCGAGCAAGGCAAACACCCTACTGGAGGTTTGGGGGGGTTCTCCCACAAGAAAATTTAGAAAAAAGAGTGGATAAATGGCAGTAGCGGTCGGCAGTAGGAGTTACTGCAGGGCGGTGACGTGGGCAGGGTGGGGGGTAGTAATGTAAGGATTACGGAGTTTTACAGGTAAATAAACATTTAAATAAATAAAATGAATTTCGTTGCGCGCACTGCATCACCAAATGTGAATTTTACATGAAATCTAAATTAAATGCATACACATCTTTGGAAAGATTATAAGCCTCATTCTAAATGCCTTCTTAATTACAAATTCAGACACAGATGTTGATAACGCCCTTGTATGATTTAGATTGGAGTAAACTTCACTCTTTCCCGGTCGTTGTGCTTTTATTAGGATGTTGTGTGGGCAGATCAGTCCCTTTAGAAGAATACCATGCAGAAAAAGTAGATAAAAGAACGTTATCGCATACTAGAATCTGTTTCCCTCCACAAACCATGGAATCTTGTCCAAAAATCTATCTGATATACCATGCACAAAAGTTTTACTCAGGCTTGTAAGTTTGCTTGATATAGAGAACTCTCCAGCAGCACAGTGTGCGAACTGTGGAACACGACTGGCCACAGCATTATAAATAAACCCAAAATATTTATAGTAAAATAAAACTATTGCGGCAAGCTTTACCCATGTTCCTCTTCGTTACTCTGTACATCACTCCCGGGCTTCCTTGTTAGATCCGCAAAATATAATTTAAAATGTATGCAAACAGTAAGGTACATAGATAAAGACATACAAATACACAAAAGGATGTAGTGCCTTCAGTAAATAGAATCTGAGTGGTTAATGTTCTCTCGCCCCCCAAGTCTGTGGTCACAGCCCTAATGTCTGGATCACACCTGCGCCGCCCAATGAATCAATGATACAAGAGAAGATTACAAACGAACAACAGAGAACTATTAGCTAATTACTTGCATCATATTTATGTTAACTTAAAACGGCAGGCACTTAAAATGAATTAATCATATCTTGTTCTTTTTCTAAGCCCCAGCTGCGCGTGGAGAGATGCGAGTGGGCATGACCCTTGCTCTATCTGAAGACTTTAATTTTAGAATATATCTAATAAATAGTTGCCCATTAGACTGCAGCTTCGAGGGTGCGTAAACCTCTGGACACTGCTGGTGCAGCAACAAGGCTCTCATGGCAAAGGTTCAAAACGTCCGGGACACAAACCTGCAGCGCGGCCTTCTGGCGCTGCGTAATGAAAGATTAAGGGGCAGATTTACAAGCCCATTGCGCCTCTTTTAGGCCGCCTTTGCGTCACTTTTGTGACGCAGCGGTGGCGCAAAAGATGCACCATGGTGCGGGGTATTTACAACGTGACCCATCTGGGAGATGCGTCACGTTGTAAAGCCCTGCGCCATAAGTAGGCGTTCCGGCTCAGGGGGGGGGGGGGTCCTGCGCAGGAACGCCTCCTAAAAGTGGCTGAGTGAAATCTACAAGATTTCACTCAGTCACTTTTAGGCCAATGCTGCGTCAAAACCCTGCGCCTGCTTGAAGCAGGCGTAAGGCTTGACGCAGCATTGGACAGATAGGGCACCCCGAGCCCTGCTGGAGTTGCGTCGCGCTTGCAACGCAACTCCAGCAATGCGTCACTTTTACGGCACAGATGCGTCACGCATCTGTGCCGTTTTTGCACCATGGTGCGCCGCATTATAAATGCGGTGCATCCATGATGGCGGAGCTGTGGCGCACAATAACTGGCGCATCCCTGCTGATTTGCAGGGATGCGCCAGTTATTGTAAATATGCCCCTAAGCATCCCCAGTTTAAAATGAGTCAGTTAAACTCGTTCTCACTGGGAAGTCGAAGAGCATTTGTGATATGAATTATCTGCCCTCTCACATTGACTATGCTTAGCGAACCCTCAAGAAAAGATTTTTAAAAGTCATTTTTAAAACTATGGAGCAACTCCATGTTACTCCGCTTGTCTGTGCTTTTAAAATCAGCCGTAACTTGAGCTTGGCGGCTTGTAACTCTCCTGTTAACAGTGCAATGGTATTTTTGATAGAACTTTGCTTCCCTAGTGGGGCCCACAGCGCTTTCTGGTTGTCACTGTGCATTGGTTTCCGCTTTGGTATATCGAAATTGGTTTAAAGAGAGTCAGTCACATCTGTTACCTTTGGATTATACTGATCTACGGAATCGTTGAATTAGTACACAGACATCATACTGGCTTGTGCCAAGCTCCGAGAGGTCACCTGTTATTTTCCAATTCGTACGCCGGGCACCTACAGGCCACCTCTGCCAGTCACAGGACACAGGCTAGGACTTTTTTGACATTGTATTTTTATTCTTTTCATACGACAGTGATAACAAGAATGTTGCTTTGTGTGGTGAAAAACCAATCCATTTATTTTTTTAAAGAAATGTGGAAATGGAACTCAGATCTATTCGTCCCACTCACATCGAACTCTGCCTGTGGGACTGGAACTGTACACGACTCTAAACTCTCCAGTGTTATCGTATACTGTGATAGTTTGCACGTCTAACGATCTTTCTGAATAAGGCTACTAAATATGTCACCGGGAAGCCTCTATTTCAGTCCATGTTCTCCCTCAGCAAACCACTGGAGTGTGATTGGGTACTTCAGTCCAATTGAAGACAACCAGGTCTTTAACTCCCAGAATGTGCCGGACCCGGGTTAGTCAATAAAATTACAGGAACCCGGATAACTGAGTAGAACTCATCTAGCAACGCATATTTCAGAGAGATCAACGATTACAGGACTGCCTCATTCTCTCAGGAGAGCCTTACGTGCGCCAGGGCTACACACACAGTACTAGATAGTGGCACGGACGCCAAACAGAAAAGTGTCACTTGTAAAACTTCAGACAGTTCTACCGCTTTACCCCACGTCGTTGCACTCAGACTCTGGAACTTCTAGATTAACTTTCCTTATGGTAAGGTCTCATAATGCGTACGCAAAGCGCTGTTGGCTTGGCCAAGAATGAGCTTGTGACAGGCGATGGCAATACTTGTGGGGGGTCGTGCGGGGGTGGGGGCCGTGGGAGTTTAAAATTAAAATAAAATAAATAGAAAAGAAAACTTACCTGACCGGGTCTGGGCCGGGGTCCAGTGTTGGCGCTCTGACTTAAACTTAAGAACAGCCGCGTCACTGGCGGCAACCCCTCTCAGCCAATACTGACGCTGCTCCAACAGCGTTAGGATTGGCTTTGCAGGGATACTCGCCACCCTGTCGCTCATTAGGAAACCGAGGGTTGCGGCATTGGTCAACCCTCGCTCTCCTAATGCGCAGCCGCCAGCCAGAGCAAACACTAGTACGCATGACTGGGCTGGTCGGAAAAATTCTCTGACCTAAACCCAACATGCACACTTGTGTTGCTGCCAGCTGTGCGCTCCCCGCCACCCCCTCGTCTGACAATGCATGCCAGTCAGCATGACGCCGGACTGCCCACCCCCTTCAGATTCTGAAGGGGGTGGGCGGTCTGACTGCATTGTCAGTTCAGACAGAGTCGATTAGGGCGCAGCTTGTGGGTCAACACCCCAGCACCCTAATGGATGTACCGCCACTGGAGACATGAGTCTCACAGACCTACTTGTGGGACACCCCCGCGCCGCACGGCCACCAGCTGCTGCGTGTGCCCCCTGCCTGCCCCAGCCTCGCTGCTGCCTCGTTTGCCGGTTGCCGGCTGCCTCCGCTGCGGGGATTGTTTTGCCTGGTTTTGTCGATTATTTGTGCCTGTTTTGTTTAACTTCGTGTATCTTCATTTTTTCCCCTGTTTTGTCGATTATTTGTGCCTGTTTTGTTTAACTCCGTGTTACTTCATTTTTCCCCCTTTTTTCCCTTGTTCTGTGGTAGATTTGTGCCTGTTTTGTTTAATTACATTTTGCCCGTGTTGTGGATCTCCTTCCTTGTTGTCCGCCTACCTCGCCGCCCTCCGCCCTCCCTTCCCGCCACCGCCGCTTGTCCCCGCCCCTTTTTTCTCTTCTGTAACCCTCCCCGCTCCCGCCTCCCAGCTGCTCCGCCCACCCGCGCACTTCGCCTTAAATGGCGACCGTGCGAACGCGCAGCGGTCACGCGCAGCGGGCGCGCCGATTGTGCGCCGAAGGCGCGCCAAAGGTAAGCCCGTCTGCGCCCGTCCGCGACCGGATCGTGACCAGCGCCAGGACCCCTGGACCTCGAAGATCCCGACCGACCCGCAGGACGTACTCAGCCGCCACCCTCAGCGCACTCAACACCGGCCGACGCCCAGAGTGCCACCAAGCCACACCACGACGCACCCAGGGACCCTTCAGCTGCCACGCCTGCAAGTTCTCCTGCATCCGGACCTGCCTCGCACCAACACCCGCCAAGTCGAACTCCAGCAGCACCCACCTCAAGTGCATCCTGCTCAACACCCGCTCCGTCCACAGACACGCCATCGAACTCTGGAACCTCCTTGACGCCACAGCCCCTGACGTTGCCTTCCTCACGGAGACCTGGATGAACACCTCCTCAGCTCCCGACATCGCCATCGCTATCCCAGAGGGCTACAAGATCGTCCGGAGGGACCGAAACGCCAACCAGATGGGAGGAGGCATCGCCATCGTCCACAGGAGCACCATCCGCCTCACGACCAGCACCGACAACACCCTGACCAGCGCAGAACACCTGCATTTCCAGATCCACACCAACCCGAACACCACCCTCAGAGGCACCCTGATCTACCGACCCCCTGGACCACGCACACAATTCAGCGAGGACATCGCCGACTTCGTCAGCCCGCATGCCCTCCCCTCCGCTGACTACATCCTCCTGGGGGACCTCAACTTCCACCTGGAGAACAACAACGACCGCAACACCAGCACCCTGCTCGACAACCTCGCCAACCTGGGACTCAAGCAACTGGTGTCCACCCCCACCCATCTCGCCGGACACACACTCGACGCAGTCTTCTCGTCCAGCACAGACATCGACTTCAGCCACGCCACTGAGCTTCAATGGACGGACCACAGCTGCGTCCACTTCACCTTCAAGAGAACGACGACTCACCACCACCAGCAACAGGCGGCCCGCAGAAGCTGGAACAAGATCACAGCACACCAGCTCGCCACCTCCCTGGGCCAGCACCCTCCTGCCAGCTCAGCGAACCCCAGCCAGGCCGCCGACAACCTCACGACGTGGATCAGCAACTGCGCGGACGAACTCGCCCCACTGAGGACCCCGCCTAGCAGACCCGGCAGCAAGAAGGCCCCATGGTTCACCGATGAACTCAAGAGCTCCAAGAAGAACTGCCGAGCCCTCGAGAAAGTCTGGAGAAGGGAACCGACACCGGACAACAGGACCTCCTTCAAAATTGCCACCCGGAAACACCACCAGCGGATCCGCGCCGCCAAGAAAACAGCATTCAAGGACCGGTTGGACAACAACGCACACAACTGCAAGGAACTCTTCAACATCGTGAAAGAGCTTTCCAACCCCAGCGCAGGAAACAACGACATCACCCCATCGCAAGACCTCTGCAACTCCCTCGCTTCATACTTCCACAACAAGATCGCGGACATACACAACAGCTTCAACAACCAACCAACGCACACCATGACCGAACAACCACCCCCCACCACCACCCTCCACGCCTGGACCCCGATCAGCACCGAAGACACCATCCGCACGATGAACTCCATCCACTCCGGTTCACCGACCGACCCCTGCCCTCACCACGTCTTCAACAAGGCCGACGCTGTCATCGCACCCCACCTGCGAGACATCATCAACACATCCTTCGACACCACCATCTTCCCGGAGAGCTGGAAACACGCCGAACTCAGCGCTCTACTCAAGAAACCAACAGCGGACCCCACCGACCTCAAGAATTACCGCCCCATCTCGCTCCTCCCGTTTCCAGCCAAAGTCATCGAGAAGACCGTCAACAAGCAGATGGCCGCCTTCCTCGAGACGAACGGATCCCTCGACCCCTCACAGTCCGGCTTCCGAGCCAACCACAGCACCGAGACCGCCCTCATCGCCGCCACCGATGACATCCGAGCCCTGATGGACAATGGAGAAACAGCGGCCCTCATCCTCCTAGACCTCTCCGCGGCATTCGACACGGTCTGCCACCGCACCCTAGTACGGCGCCTCAGCAACATTGGAATCCAGGACAAGGCGCTGGAATGGATCATCTCCTTCCTCGACAGAAGAACACAGAGAGTCCGCCTACCACCATACAAGTCAGAGGCCTCCGACGTCATCTGCGGCGTCCCCCAAGGATCATCTCTGAGCCCCACCCTCTTCAACGTCTACATGAGCCCCCTCGCGGCCATCGTACGCAAACACAACCTCAGCATAATCTCCTACGCCGACGACACCCAGCTGATCCTCTCCCTGACCCACGACCCCGCCGCCGCCAGAGCCAACCTGCACGAAGGGATGAAAGAGGTAGCCGAGTGGATGACGACCAGCCGCCTGAAACTGAACTCGGACAAGACGGAGGTCCTCATCCTGGGCTCCTCACCCTCCGCCTGGGATGACTCCTGGTGGCCTCCCGCCCTGGGAACCGCACCCAAACCGACAGACCATGCACGAAACCTGGGCTTCATCCTGGACTCCTCCCTCTCCATGACCAGGCAAGTCAACAACGTCTCCTCGGCGTGCTTCAACATCCTACGCATGCTACGGAAGATCTTCTGGTGGATCCCCACCGAGACCAGGAAGACCGTCACCCAGGCCCTCGCCACCAGCCGACTGGACTACGGCAACGCCCTCTACGCCGGTACCACCGCCAAGCTCCAGAAGAGACTCCAGCGGATCCAGAACGCCTCAGCCAGACTCATCCTCGACATCCCACGAACCAGCCACATCTCCGGACATCTGAGAGACCTTCACTGGCTCCCCGTCAACAAAAGAATCACCTTCCGCCTCCTCACCCACGCACACAAAGCCCTACACGACCAAGGCCCGAGCTACCTCAACAGCCGAGTCAACTTCTACGCTCCGAAACGCCACCTCCGATCAGCCAACCACGCCCTCGCCGCCGTCCCCCGCATCCGAAGAGCGACGACAGGAGGAAGGTCCTTCTCCTACCTGGCCGCCAAGACCTGGAACTCCCTCCCGACCGACCTGCGCCTGACCCAAGACCACCTCTCCTTCAGGAAGAAGCTGAAGACCTGGCTGTTTGAGCAGTAGCGGCACCCCCCCCCCCCCAGCGCCTTGAGACCCTACGGGTATGTAGCGCGCTCTATAAGTGCCACTGATTGATTGATTGATTGACCTAGATCAGGGAAAGTTAAACCTTTTCAAACTAAAGCTGGGTATAGGACTTACTGCATGCATTTTTAATAGGGTAATTCACAGTAATACAAGACTAGGACAGGTGACAGGGACTTCAAAAGTACCACAGGCGCCAGTAAAATCGCTAATTTCAGTTAGTCAAGAGTTGCATAAGCAATAGATTTGGCTTTTGATTACTGGAAAGATTTACTCAAAGTTCTCACAAATAATGGTGTGTTATTTACATGTTTTAATGCTTGAAACCCATCACAGTTATCAACGAGCGCACTCACTGGCCAATTATTGTCCACTTAATAAAATATAAAACAAATCACTGCTGATTGTACACTCCCTTACCGATGTTCACAAACGTAAACATTTGCATAATTGCAGTGTCGTCTTAAGGATTTTTGAGGCAAGACACATTTGTGAGTTCTGTCCTGAAAACAATTGCCATTTCCTGCTAATTCAAGCCTGGGTGATGCCAAACAATACATAATTGATATGTTATAGAATAGAATCGGTGGAGATTAAATAGAGGGAAAATTCAACTTTCCAGGGTGGTCCCTTGGTAAGTGGGGGCCCTGGGCAATTGCCCACTTTGGCCAAGCCTTAAAACATCTGTGCATCAGTATTAATTGCTGTGCATAATACGCCAATCATTCTCCTATGCAAATAATAGTCAAACACCGCTAGAGTGTAAATGCAGAGAGCCGTGCAAAGTGTGTGTGAACTTTTCTAGAGTGAACAAAGTAGAGAGAAGCCTTTTCAGAACCAACGAGTGCAGAAAAACACAATGGAAAACAAGTCCACTAAAAAGAAAAGAAGCAAATAGTCATACAGGGCCACATGCAGAAAGCTTTTTTTCCAGTCGCAAACGGGTCGCTTCCCAGAATCAGCCCATTTGTGACCGAAAAAGCCCTTTTCTGATGCATGATCCCATTTCCATTTGCAAATTAGGTAATCACAATTTTTTGCGACTATCTAAATTGCAAATGCATTTAGGGAATCGCAAATTGTGATTCTCTAAAGACGATGCATCAAGCCTTTCCTAAATGCAAACTGTGCATTTAGGAAAAGCTAATTCCTAATCATTCCTATAGGCCAAAGGCCATTAGGAATGAATGAACTGACATTACCTAATAGCGATTCACAATTTGCGTATTGCTATTAGGTAATGTTTAGGAATCACAATTTATTTTGCAATTCCTACATGCATGAGGATTTGCGATTACTAAATAGCTATTCCCTAAACATTGCTATTTAGGAATCACAATTCCTTATGTTGATGCTAGTGGCTCACAATTCCCACAGTTCTCTCTTAAGATTGCTGGCTTCATGTTAACCCTGTCGGCTGGCCGCCAAGCTAATAGGGCTGCAAAGCCCAGGCTCCACTCGCGTAGTAGAGGCTCGCCCACCATCTCTAAACATCTAAGTGGTGTGGATTTGTTTTCCAAACGTTTTCATGCTATTATGTTGGGAACATGTGCAGAGTAGGTCAGATAGCGCCTGACCATCATGTCATGGTGTTCTTTTCAGCGTTATTATTGTGTTTCAAAAATAACCCCTTCAGCTGGGTTTTGTTCCTGGAAAATAGAAAAAGCAATGTCCGTGAGGCACTAGGAGATTTTTCTCCGAACATGTGGACATTGTTGCTTTTTTCTAGTTCACATCCAGCTTGGCTTAGCGGATATTTTGGTTGCCTATCACTCTGCACATGGCGTGCAGCATTTTCAGAGCAGGCAAACCTGCCACTAATGTGTGGCATTCCAGCAGTTGCACTGTTAATGTCTGACATTTTAACATTGGAAATATGCTGATGTGCGTCAGTCCCATGTGCCCATATGCTGATGTGTGGAACATTCCCATTTTCAGAATGCGAATGTGTGCCGTTTACTACTTTTGCAGAATGCTGATGTTGAAGACAACTCTGCTTCCGTTTGTGTTCCATCTGCAAAGTATTTATTGCAAAAGTGATTAGTCTGTGAATTACAGAGTGCTGTATCAGGGGGTTCTCAAGACATTGTTAGTGATGACAGGCTCCCTGACCATGTCAAGATGCTAATTTATTCCCTACAAGAAACTGTTTCTAGCATTGATCACATGACAACATTTTATGTCACGACAGATGTCTAGCATTATGCATTAAACTTTTATTTCCCACTTCTGACCAGCATCATTACAAGCTTAAGGAATCTTACAACATCACAATCAACAAAAGAATCTTCCAGTCCATAAATAGCATGGGACCACCATCTTCTTCTGCTTTTATTTGCTGCTTCTGAGCAGATAAGTATTGGTTTATTTAGATATTAATTACTAAGTATGGGTTAGTGTGATTGTGGTGGATTCTGACTGATACCCAATGTATTGGTGTATGAATGTGGGATTAAGAAGAGGATTTTGTTTTAGAAGAATATATTTTATATATTTGTTTAGGTATTGAATTTTTAAATGTCGTTTTTTAAATTTGTTTTGAAAGAATTAGAGTATACATTTTTTTGATGAGGATCGTTATATATTCTAGATGTTAATATGGGACGCGGTCGGACATTTATTAGCGTATTTTATGCTTAACGTGCAAGCATAAGAGGTTGAAGTCTCTATTAGATCGAAGAATGGGTGACCTTGTGGTATGATTTGCTATCCGATTGTTTGTCCTTCGGTCGTCTTTCAAGAGGAAGTTGGGCACGCTTAGAAACAGTTGGGTTTGTTTCTAGGGAAATTGCACTATGAAGCTGTTTCCTTGACAATGAAGCTTTGTTACAGCTTCGTGTCAGGGAGACGACAGTGTAGTGTCCTGCTAGGACACAGTCTAGTTGTTTCATGTGTAACCCTACACTAAACACCCACCCACCACAGACGTCACTGGGTCAGGTGACGCTGTTAATAAAAGACCCTGAGCGCACGTGCTCGAGGCCAGATCTACTATCCCCTAACTGGTGTCTTGTGTCTCATTCCTTTTACCATGCGGGCCTAGCGCCCCAACACTACAGACAGTTAGGTGCAAAGGGGGTGGTAAAAAGGAGAATTTGTAAGTGATTTAAGGAGGAATATCTGTTATAAATTGATAAAAGAGGATTTTAAGTGTTTTAGGAGGGATATTCGTTTTAACATTGAAAAAATAGTATGGATAATATGGAAACAAATAAAGATGATCAGGAGAATATAGTAAGAAATATAATGAATAAAGAGCTAAAGTAGGTGATTCAGGACTCAGGAGTCCGTTAAACAGGTTCTAGGGAAAAGGAAAAAAAAACTGAGGAAGAATATTTTTCAGTACCTGGGAGGAAAGTGAGAGAGGTCCAGGTGGTAAATGTCTATCTAAAAGGAAGCACTTAGAAGAAAAAGTGAAGCAGAGTGGAGCCCCAAGTGTCTCGCAAAGGAAAGGTACCCGAAGCGGTACAGAGGAAAGTCAGTATAACATTGAAATTAGAGGGAAAGCTTGAGGTGATGTAAGATGTGGATATGGATAAATATATCTTGAACCTGGAATATAGGGACGGTTTGGCAGAAGAGATTGAAGATAGTGGTAGAGAAAAGAGTAAGGAGACTGTAGTGGATCCTTTTGGAGATCAGTTATTCAGTCCAAGGGATATTTGACATCCGAGGGGAAAAGATTGGTGGCCATTAGAACATGTTTCTGATTACATAAAGGTGAGAATAAGAAAGCCCTTAGAAAAGGAAGAGAGGGGTATTGTGAGAGCGGGGTGTTCAAGACCTCTGAAAGACGATAAGGTGACTATAACTCCCAAACATAGACCTGGAGCTCATTACATATCTTTTTAAGATGAGTAACGATCCAAGAAAAAGATTGGATAGACCCTTGAAAAAGTGTCAGGACAGCATTCTTGACACTTTAGGACCTCTGGCAAAGATTTTTGATGCTGTAGAGGAGGCATACCTACATAGTTTAGATGTGGATTTCCTTTTATTACATAGCTGGTGTCAAAGGGCCATTAGCTTTTTGGGAAATGCGAATGCAGGAATTTTATCTGAGAGAAGAAGCCTTCGGGCGTATGCGCGCTTTATAAATTTTTAATAACATAACATAACATAACAAGACTGTATTAAAGCGTATTAATCCAGAAGTAGGTGATTTAGCCAAGAAGAAATCCAGTGAGGAAGCTTGTGGCCTTTTGGTTCGTGAAGGGATGGTGAAGTCTTTAACAAAATATGTTCACACCTTCACAAGCTTGCATAAGGCACAATATTCAATGCGTCAAGTTTTTTCAAGTAGTAGTTTTTATGGACGGACTGGTAGAATAGGGCAACCTGCCAGTCAGGCAAATTATAGAGCCCAATATCATAACCAGAGCAATGGGTATTCGAGAGGACAGGAAAATTATAGCTTCTTACAGCAAAGAGGAAGAGGTTGAGGTCATTGAAATAGAGGAAGAGGATAAAGTTCTGCACAAGGTCAAAACCAGGGTGAGTATGAAGACTGGTTCACTTTCTATCCCGAAAAGTGTAGGAGGAAGATTAAGGTATTTCAAAGAAAATTGGAGGAAGATTACTCAGGCTGCATGGATTTTAAAGACTATAGAAGGGTATCTGATAGAATTTAACACAGCTCCAGTGCAGTTAAAAGAGCCTCACGAGTTGGTTTTCCCAAGTAGATTAAATGAAAGTAGTGGAAAAGGAGGTGTGTCAGATGTTGGAAAAAATGTGATTGTGCAAGTGGAGGAAGTAAGCAAAGGTTACATAAGTACTTTTTCTTGGTAGAGAAAAATTACAAAGGATCAATTTGTGACGTATGGACATTTCAAACTGGAGGGTATTCATCTTTTAAGGGATATTCTTCAGGAGGGAGATTGGATGGTGAAAATGAATCTGAAAGATGTGTATTTTACTATTCCAATAGGGAACGAAACTCAGAAATTTCAGCAATTCAGATGGAAAGAGCACTTGTATCAATTTCAGACCCTACCATTTGGGCTTTCTTCTGCCCCTTGGTGTTTTACGAAGGTAATGAGGTCAGAGGTTGGTGTTTTCAGAGAGAGAGGCATCAGAATGATCATTTCCCTTGATGATATTTTAATAATGAGCTGGAAAATTGGGGAGCTGAAGAAGCATTTGAATTTGGTAAGGAGTGGGATAAAGGACCAAGGATTTGTGGTAAATTTGGAGAAGTTAGTTTTGGTTCCTGTAAAGAAGGTAGGATTGGTAGTGGACACAATTGTATTTCAATTATGTCTTCCATAGAAAAAGGTAAAGAATATAAACCAGGAGATTCAACCGGCAATAAGCAAAAGAAAAGTTTTGTTAACGGAATTAGCACAAGTGATTGGTTTCCTATCCTCGTCAATTCAGGCAGTTTTTCCAGGTCCCTTACATTACAGGGCCTTACAGCGTTTAAAAAGATCGGAACTGGCAAAGTGTTTATGGTACAGAGACATGGTATCTATAATTATGGATGTGAGGGAGGGGATGATTTGGTGGAAGGAAAACATGGATGCTTGGAATGGGCAAGCAATGTTTGGAGAAAGGAAGGCCAGAGTTTGAGTTGGAGATGGATGCGAGAAACTCATTCATTGGATTGGGACAAGAAGCTGGAAGTCTTTGGATCCCATGGGAAAAAGAGAATGGACAATGTATCTGCTGTAGCTTACATAAACAAGTTGGGAGGACCAAGTTCAAAAGGATTAGTGGAATTAGTGAAAGAAATTTGGGAGTTTTGTTTGGAACACAAAATAGGACTGAAGGCAGAATATTCACCAGGTTTCAAGAATGTGATGGCAGATTGGAATTCAGGTAACATGATAGATTACAGCGATTGGAAATTGAAGGAGGAAGTTTTCCAGAGAATTTTGGAGCAATTGGGTCGTTTGGAAGGGGACCTTTTTGCTTCGAGATTAACCCACCAGTTAGAGAATCATATGAGTTGGAGACTGGATCCAGGGACAGTGGCAGTGGATGCATTCTTGCAGGATTGGAAGGGGATGAAGGCTTATGCCTTTTCCCCATTCTCTATGAATCAGAGGGTTCTAGTACATGTAAGGAGGTAGAAATGCAAGTTAGTTTTGATTACCCCGTTTTGGAAGAGTCGGCTTTAGTTTCCTTTGGAGATGGAACTAGCAGTGAAAAAACACCTATTGAATATGGCTTTCAGGGGTATTTTGAGAAATGTGGAAGGAGGAGAACACCCATTGGTGGAGTAGAGTTCTCTCAACCTTCTAGCATAGAAGATATTAGGTGTTCAAAAACATTCACACATCTTTCAGGAATGGCTGCAGATTTATTAATTGAGTCTTGGGCTCCAGGAACAAGGAAAAGATATAGGGAAGCATGGAAGATATGGTTTTGTTGGTGCTTGGAAAGGGGTTTGGAACCCTTGGAGGCAGTTGACGTTCAAGTAACAAATTTTGTAGCAGAGTTATTTGAGAAAGGTATGTCTTATAGAACAGTGAACTGTTATAGGTCGGCGGTTTCTGCTGGCCATTCTCTCAAACAAGGTATTTCGATTGGTAGAAGTCCATTGGTTTGTAGGGTGATGAAAAGGATTAGTTTATGGAGACCTCTGAATTCTAAATATAAGTCTTTATGGGATGTAGATTTGGTTCTGAAGATATTTGAAAGGTGGCCTAGCAATACGTATTTGGAAGCAAGGAAGTTAACTTGGAAGATGGCTACTTTATTGTTTGTCAAGACATTGGACACATAGATTTTTTTCAACCAAATGGCGTGCTTTTTGAGATATGCAGGTGAACGAAGAATATGTTCCGTTCTGGTTTTTATCCAATTTTTGACGAACGTCCAAGTGTCTGTGTGGTCGGCTGTTTAAAGGAGTATGAAAGTAGAATCATGGAGAAAAGAGGAGCAGGGGTGGATCAAGTATTGATCTAATTTGTGAAGCCATACAAAGCAGCGTCGAGTGCGACAATAGCTAGATGGGTTAAATGTTCAATGAAGGAGGCGGGTGTGGATATGTCAAAGTTCACAGCAAATTCAGTCAGAGGAGCTATGGCGAGTAAGGTGAGTATGTTAGGTGGTAGATTAGTAGATATTATGAAAGCAGCGCATTGGTCATCAGCTACAAAGATCAGGAGAGTGAGAAGTTGGCGCGGTATATGATGTTCACTATTCTAGTGAGCACCTTGCACCAGTTCAAACAACCCTTAAGGTGATGGTTGTAAAGTCAACCTTATAGACCAGCTATCCTAGTGGTAGCATGGACAAAGCAGTCTTAGGCTAAACTCAAGAGGGCATGTGAAGCCAGCTGTTTTACCATATGCAATCCCCTCAATACCAAGTGAGAGGACACCACACAGGTTGTATATCAAAAATATATATGTATTTATTTCTAACACAATCCTCTGAACTCTTTATGAGGTCAGAGGCACCAGCACATAACAAGATACTTAATCAAAATACAATAAGTTGCAAAAAATACAGTAATGCCCTAGGGGCACTTCAAACCATATACTAAAATAGTGGTATAAGAACCACGTCATGAACAAAGGAAAGGCCTAGGACCTGGAGAATCGCTGGGGCTACACTGTACTACCAAAGGATAGGGAGCAGGAGGCCCACAGGATGCGCGTGCAGTGTCTTTACACGCACACAAGTTACCATAGAGTTAGAATGGGAACGAAAGAATTGGAAACTAGTTCTTTTAGGACACTTCCGGATGGACTAGGGAAAAGCTACTTGAAACTAGGACACTAGGATAGTCAATACCCACAGGAGTACCGAAATCCTTGCGTTACCTCACCCAGAGGAAGCGGGTGCATAGGTGTCAAAGTGTGTCGGGTTTCGTCGCTGATTCCTATGGAGCCTTGGAGAAAGATGCTGCAGGCGACCAGGAGAGAAGTGTCCGGTTGGATCCAAGGATGGATCGATGAGGAAGAGTACCTGAAAGCAGAGGGGGCAGAGTCTGGGTCACTAGCCAGTGACCAGGATGGAACCAGGAAGGAACCAGGCGATGTCGGGATGCGATCAGGTGATGTCGTGAAGCTTGTCTCTGCAGCCACGTAGACCAGGAGGTGTGGATAACAACCATGAGCTGGGCACGAACTGTCCCACAAAGGATCTCGCTGTCGGCAGTGTCGGCTTCCGGATTGGAGTCAACAAGCCTTGGCAAAGGCAACCCATGCAGAAAAGGAAGATGGCTTCTTAATCAGACCAGCAAGGTCTGTTGAGCTGCTCCTTTTCAGGGGAGCAAGGGCCAGTCTGGAGCAACCAGACCAGTGGTGTAAATTAATGGTTTCGTCGTCACAGAGGCCACTAGCCAACGGGCAAGGGACCGGACAAATGCATCAAGCAGGAAAATGCAGAAGGGCTCCACGTAGAACTCGTGGAGTGTGGAGGGCTGTTCTTCGATGCAGTTGGTGCTCGGGGCTGGGGCTTCTCAATCCCCAATGCACAACTTCGAGGGTGCCTCAGAAGTTGCACGGAAAGCAATTAGCTGGTTTTCCAAGATGGCCGGTCCCACGTCTCTCGTCGCCTCCACGGGTCTCAGCTCTGCTGTGACTGTGGATCGGGCTGTTCGATGTATGTAAGTCCGGGTCTTGTCAGGCTCTGTGCTCGGGCTCCGGCAGGAGCGTCGACAAAGCAAACCGTTGATCGCTTGTTGGTGCCTGCTTGTGCAGGGTGGTCACTCCTTGACCACAAGGGAGATTCTTCAGTCGTCTTCTTGCAAAGTAGATCGTCAAAGGTCCAGAGTTTCATTTCAGAGTTTCAGTCAGGATAAATCTAAAGTCTTGGGACTCAGCTCCTACCTATATACCAAATTTAGGGGCTGGATTACCTGCTAGGTCCCTCCTATGAGTGGGACCCAGGAAGGGGGTGGTTACACCCCTATCCCTTTGTCCAGTTTCGCACCAGAGCTGGGGCTGGAGTGCCCCAGCACCGGTTTGAACTGGACTATGCATGGGACACCTTGTGTGCCCCAGGCAGTGTCTCATTTCATACAGCCCTCCCTGCCCCAATACACTATGGCCTGTCTGGGGTGGTGCTAGCACCTCCCAAGACAGGAAACCTATTGTCCAAGCCTCCCTCGCTGGAAGGACTCCCAGCAGCAGCAGGTCAGACTTGTGTCTGTTGCAGCAGCATCCATTTTGTGATGCTGAGGCTCTGGTTAACTTTAACCGGGATTAGTAGGAACAACATGTCTTCTCCCTCTAGAAGGGTGGAATGCTACCCCCGTCACCAGAACTGGCGAGGGGGTAGTATTCCAAAGCGCATGACACCTTACACGACATGTTTTGATAAAGCCAAATCAAAGTTAGCATTTAACCGCGAGGTTCATAATGCACTTAAGAGTATATGATATGGCACTATCCTAGAACAGCTATAAGAACATGGTTCCAAAAGCTGCAGACAGGCTCAGCTCATGCTAGAGCACCATCTCACATAAAACCAAGCACTCTGCCTTCAGGATTGTTAAGGCCTGCCATAGGAGTGACTTATAGGTGTATATGTATCTAGATATAAGGTTAGATATAGGAATACTATTTGTAAGCAATGGGTGATTACACGACCTTGCCCCAGCTGAGTGATCAGCCAGTTGTGTCAGTTTGGATGACCAGCCAGTGGTGGCAAAAGATATGCTGCAGCCCCTGGTAGGCCTTGGGTGCACCTATGCCCTGGGTACCTATGGTACAATGTACAGGGACTCATAAGAGTGACCCAAATCCCAATTGGTGATGTACCTAAAGTACATGGTGTGAATTTAGAGAGAGAACAGCAGGGCTGTGGGTCTGATTAGCAGGCCCACAGCCACATCTAAGTCGAAAAGCAGTGAAGCAAAAAGCAAAAAGTGGGGTGACCATAGGAAAGCAGACCCTACTCTCCTACATAACCCCCCCCCCCCCCCCAACGCAGGGACATTAGACTAACCTTGACCAGTTGTGTCTTCATGTTCTAGGTGGAAGTACCTGGAGAGACCATCTGCATTGCCATGGTCAGTCCCTGGTCTGTGCTCCACTGTAAAGTCCATCCCCTGTATGGGAATGGACCACCTGAGCAGTTTGGGATTCTCACCCTTCATCTGATTTAGCCACAAGAGGGGCTTATGGTCTGTCTGAATTTTGAAGTGAGTGCCAAACAAGTATGGCCTCAACTTCTTCAGGGCCAAAACCATAGCAAAGGCCTCCCTCTCAATAGCTGACCAACGTTTTTCTCTAGGGGTCAGCCTTCTGCTAATAAAAGCAATGGGCTGGTCCTGACCATCTACATTAAGTTGTGAAAGCACAGCTCCCACCCCCAACTTCGAAGCATCTGTTTGGACAATAAACTCTTTGGAGTAGTCAGGTCTCTTCAAGATAGGTGCAGAGCACATGGCCTTCTTCAGGTCATCAAATGCCTTTTGACAGCTAACTGTCCACTGAACCTTTTTTGGCAACTTTTTTTAAGTCAAGTCATTAAGTGGTGTCACAATGGACCCATAATTCTTAACAAACTTTCTGTAATAACCAGACAGGCCCAAGAAAGCTCTGACCTGTGTCTGGGTGGTTGGAGGAGCCCAGTCCTTGATGGTCTGGATCTTACTCTCCAGTGGTTGAACCTGACCCCCACCTACAAGGTGGCCCAGATACACAACCTTACTCTGCCCTATATGGCACTTTGTGGCCTTGATAGTTAGGCCTTCCTTCTGCAGGGCCTCTAAAACCTTCTTCAGGTGGATCAGGTGATCCTCCCAGGTGGAGCTGAAGACAGCAATATCATCAAGATAAGCTGCACAAAAGTCATCCAACTTGGTTCACCAACCTTTGGAAAGTGGCAGGTGCATTCTTCAAGCCAAAGGGCATCACCACAAATTGATAATGACCTCCTGGGGTTGAGAAAGCAGTTTTGGCCTTGGCATCCTCAGCTAACCTGATTTGCCAATAGCCAGCTGTCAAATCAAATGTGCTCAGAAACTTGGCAGAAGCCAATCTATCAATGAGCTCATCTGCTCTTGGAATTGGGTGAGCATCTGTCCTAGTGACAGCATTGAGACCTCTATAGTCCACACAGAACCTCATCTCTCTTACCATCTTGGAGGTTTTGGTACAAGGACTACTGGGCTGGCCCAGGGGCTCTCTGATGGCTCAATTACTCCCAACTCAAGCATTTTCTGTACCTCAGTCTTTATACAGTCCCTGACATGGTCAGGTTGCCTGTAGATCTTACTCTTCACAGGCAGACTGTCACCAGTGTCCACCTCATGGGTGCACCAGTTAGTCTGACTAGGTGTCAAAGAAAACATATGTCTAAAGGACTGTAGAACTTGTCTGCAGTCCTGTTGCTGCTGGTCAGTTAGGCTGCCATCTAAGGTCACACCTTCAACTGAACCATCGCCAGGGTTCTGAGTCAACAGGTCTGGGAGAGGGTCACTCTCTTCCTCCTGTCCCTCATCTGTAGCCATGAGCAAGCCCATGTCTGCCCTGTCAACATATGCTTTGAGTCTGTTGACATGGAGCACCCTTTGGGGGCTTCTAGGGGTTCCAAGGTCCACCAAGTAGGTAACCTCTCCCTTTTTCTCAACAATGGTGTGGGGTCCAGACCATTTGTCCTGGAGTGCTGCTGGGGCCACTTGCTCCAACACCCACACCTTCTGTCCTGGCTGGTACTCAGTCAGCACCGCCTTTTGGTCATGAAAAGCTTTTTGAAGTTCTTGGCTAGCCTCAAGGTTTTTAGAAGCCTTCATCATATACTCAGCCATCCTGGAGCGGAGACCAAGTACATAGTCCACTATGTCTTGCTTAGGCTTTTTGAGAGGTAACTCTCATCCTTTCTTCACCAGACATAGGGGTCCCCTTACAGGATGCCCAAACAAAAGCTCAAAAGGGCTGTAGCCAACCCCCTTTTGTGGGACCTCTCTGTAAGTAAACAGAAGGCAGGGTAGAAGGATGTCCCATCTTCGCCTAAGCTTTTCAGGTAAACCCTTGATCATACCCTTGAGGGTCTTGTTGAATCTTTCAACAAGCCCATTGCACTGTGGATGGTAGGGTGTAGTGAATTTGTAATTAACACCACACTCCTTCCACATAGCAGTCAAGTACCCAGACATGAAGTCTGAGACAACCTCCTTTGGAAAGCCCACTCTTGAGAAAACTCCCAGGAGGGCACTTGCCACAACAGGTGCTGTTGTGGTCCTTAGGGGAATAGCTTCTGGATACCTGGTGGCATGATCCACTACCACCAGTATAAATCTGTGCCCAGAGGCTGTATTTGGGCATCCATTGGTCTAACAATGTCAATCCCAACTCTTTCAAAGGGTACCCCTACCACAGGTAGTGGTATAAGGGGGGCCTTTGTTGTGCCACCTGATTTGCCACTGGCTTGGCAAGTCACACAGGAGAGACAAAACTCCTTAGTATCATCTGACATATGGGGCCAGTGAAAGTGAGGGACAAGCCTGTCCCAAGTCTTGTTCTGGCCTAGTTGTCCTGCTAATGGAATATCATGGGCCAAGGTAAGAAGGAAACCCCTAATGGCATAAGGTATAACCAACCTCCTGGAAGCACCAGGCTTGGGGTCTCTACCCTCAGAATAAAGGAGTCCTTCATCCCAATAAACTCTATGGGTACCTGTAGCATTCCCAGCAGCCTCAGAAGCAGTTTGCTGTCTGAGGGGTTCAAGAGAGGGGCAGTCTAACTGTGCATGCCTCAAGTCTGCCCTTGAAGGTCCCCGTGTCCCAAGAAACTCAACCTGGTCAGGTTCAATTTCTTCTAGGACAGTTCCTTCAGGAGTCTCATAATCAGCTTCCTGAGAAGGCTGATCCTCACTTGTAGGCAGGGGGAAGGCACTGCCTTAACCCTACTGCTCTTTCTCTTGAATGGCACTTGGTTCCTAGTTTCAGGATCCAAGGCCTGTTCAGTTTGGCACTTTTTGGCCTGCGACCTGTTCACAGCAAGGACATGAGCTGATATGCCTAACATCTCTGCATGAGTTCTATACTCCACTTCTGACCATACTGAGGATTCAAGATCATTGCCCAACAGACATTCAACTGGGAGGTCTGCACTTACCACAACTCTTTTGAGGCCAGTTAACCCTCCCCAGGAGAAGTTAACAACTACCACACTATGGGTAGTAGTGACATTGCTTGTATTGGTCACCAGGTAATTATCACCCAGTACAATCTGTCCAGGGTCCACAAAGTTAGGTGTCACCATAGTGACACAGGCACATGTGTCCCTGAAGGCCTGAGCCACTTTGTCATTTATCAAAGGTGTTTGCCTGTATTTGCCCAGAGTACTGGGACTCACAGTTGAGGACATAGCCATGTTCACATTACAGACAAGAACAGCCTGGGTTGGTATCCTGGCTAGGCCAGAATCCACATCAGTACCCATGGTTAACCCTACTATAGCCTTGGGCTGGGAACTACCACTGTTAACTGTACTAGGGGGTGCAGATGCCTTAGGTGCTACAGTGGTAGGGGCTGTACCTTTCTTGGTGCTCTCACCAAACCAGTGAGAGGCAGATTTACAATCATTACACCAAGGTTTCTTTGGACCTTCCTTCTTCGTCTTAGAAGTTTGGGGCCCCCCTTCATTAGAATTTTGGGGGCCTGATGAATACTTCGGGTCTTTTGGTATCTGATCCCTACCTTTTTGGTCTGCCTTTTTCTGAGCACCACCTTGGACCTGGTTTTTCTGCTTAACCCTGGTTCTGACCCATTTGTCTGCCTTCTTACCCAATTCTTGGGGAGAGGTCAGATATGAGTCAATCAGGTGTTGGTGCAACAACTGGTTCTGACAATTATTAAGGATTTGCTCTCTCATGATCAAATTATACAATCCTGTATAGTCCTTAACTTTACTTCCCAGCAACCAGCCTTCCAGAGCCTTAGTGGCACAATCAACAAAATCAGTCCAGTCCTGAGTCTGTGTCTTCTGGGTATCTCTGAACATCAACCTGTACTGTTCAGTGGTTAGGCCAAACCCATCAATTAGAGCACTCTTCAGGACAGTGTAATTGTTAGCATCATCATCACTAACTGTGAGGAGCTTGTCTCTTCCTTTTTCTGAAAAGGAGAGCCACAAGATTGCTGCCCACTGACTTTGGGGGTACCTGCTGTACTTTGCAGGCCCTCTACAAAGCAGTTATCCAATTGTGATGTCATCCCCAACTTTGTAGGGGGGCACAATCTTACTCAGGTGTCTATTGTCATAGGACCTGTCTTTATCCTTAGGGATATTGCTGCCACCAGTGGAATCTAATCAACTTAACTTTTTCTCCCTTGCTAAAGCAAGTTTTGCTTGGACTAGGGCAATTTCTTCCTTCTCTATTCTTATTTGGACTTCCCTCATCCTAGCCTCATGTTCTCTCTTTTGAGAGGAAGTCATTCCCCTCTGAGAACCTCTAGAGCCATTGGAGTGGAGACATACACCTGAGTGAGATCTTTCCCTCCTATACCTCTGGTTAAGTCTACTGTTGGGCCTGGGAAGGGCTAGCCCTTCTCCAGCCCCATGTAGGCTTATGTTAGCCTGGCTAAGTCTCCTAACTTGGGCCTGGCTGTCTACCTCTTCCTCAGAATCTTCTTCCTCCTCCTCTTCCTCATCATCATCTATGACAGTAGGATCAGGGGCCTCATCTTCTGTGGAGGGTATGGCCTCACCTGTTCTCCCTGTAGGCTCCGTGCCAGAAGCCTTGAGACTATCATTCTCATCTAGGAGTTCCATCAGGTGTTGAAGGGTAGGGTTAGAACCCTGTTTCAACTTTCTTGAGGTACACAAGTGTCTCAGTTCTCGAAAGCTGAGGATTTCATATCTGGAGGGTGCCCGGGGAGGGTCACTCACCACAGGTAGAGATCCAGATGGTTCACCTGTGCCAGACATGATCTAGTGAGGTGTGGTGTGTGCACCTACATACACTAAGTGTTTTCCTACCAAACCTCCCTAGGAGTTGTAGTCAGGGTGTGCTAGGCCCTTTGGTCTACAACAACTAAGTTCAGTAGAACTTAAGTATTCTAAGTCTTGTTTTATATGTACCTATATGCTCTTTCAAATGATATTGCAAAGATTACAATTGGTAAAACAACAGCAAGCTCAAATCCCAACCGCTGCACACCAATGTGAGAAGTTGGCCTGGTATATGATGTTCACTATTCTAGTGAGCACCTTGCACCAGTGCAAACAACCATCACCATAAGGGTGGTTTGGACTGGTGCAAGGTGCTCACTAGAATAGTGAACATTATATACCAGGCCAACTTCTCACAAGGAGATTTTATTTTAAGTCAATAGAACATATTTCAAAATGTGTTTTAGAAAGCTGTAAACTTGCATAATGCTAGCCTCCTGTCTTGACATACAATTGTGGTTCTAAAAGATTTACTGTATATAGAATCGAGGTTTTATTAAAGACAAGGAGGCTAGCATTATCCCACCCACCATTCCCTTTGGACGTGGCAGTATTTGGAAATTCAATGTGCAAGTTAAAGAAGTTGGTTGGTTTACTTTTGGATAAACTCAAAGGAAACGGGTTTGTATGTTAATCTTGTTTGTATGTTTCATTTTAAAGAGTTAAAAGAGGATAATTTGGAGTATTAGGCGATATGAAGAGTTAAAGAAGAGCAAACGAAAAGAGGAAGAAAATGGTGGTCGCATGCTATTTATGGACTGGAAGATTCTTTTGTTGATTTTGATGTTGTAAGAGTCCATGAGCTTTTAATGGTGCTGCTCAGAAGTGGGAAATAAAAGTTTAATGCATACTGCTAGCCTCCTTGTTTTTAATAAAATCTTGATTCTATATTCAGTAAACCTTTTAGAATTGCAATTCTCACCACAAATACAAGCAATGGCACAGCTGAGTTGATGAGCGCTATTAGGGGGTGTTCGCAAGTAAAAATAAAATAAATGCATCTTGTTTGCATAAACTAAGTCTTAAGTGCCAAGGTCTAACTCATCTTGCAGCGGAGCGAGTGAACAGAGTTAGCATAAACAGAAAAAACATGTTATTAACCCCTTCCAAGCTGATGACGAGCTCAGCTCGCAATGAGGTACACCTCTCGTACGCTCATGACGCGCTGAGCTCGTCATGAACCGCGGGATTCCGCGATTCTCAGCGCACAGCTGGAAAACGCGCCGCGCGCATGTGGTTAAAGAGAACTATTAGAAGTTTAACATTTTGCTAATTCCTCCTCTTGTACTATGTATTGTGCAACACTGTTCTTCATAAGACAACTCCATGTTTATCAAATCAAACACTTTCTGTCCTTCTCCATCTTCTCTCCTTCTAAAGTGCCATCAAGTTTATCATTTCACTGTCCTCATAAGAAGTCAAGGAGTTAGTTGAGGAGATCATGTTGAAAATGACAATGTATATGTACATAAGCGGCGTTCATTTGTGTTCACAGTACCCCTTGTTGTAAGCAGAACGGATATCGCTAAACGCTGACTGTGTTATCCCGCCAGCATAGACCCATGCGCACACGTACAAGACAGCCATTTTAGGCACCATGGCCTCTCTGCCCGTTTGTTAAACCCCCGGCACCCCTCCCCGCGCGCACTGCTCATGCATCAGCCACAAGACCCTCTCCCTCTGCGTGACCCTGCTCTAGAAGTAGCACTCCTGCTTGACCCACACCCCCCATTTCCTCCCAAGAACAACCTTCCCCTCAGCTGACAAACCCCCCCCCCCCGGCTACACTTGACCTTTCGACCCGGTCCCAAGTCCTAAGACCAAGCCTCGTGGGTGTACATCCCCCTTTTCCCTGCCCAGCACAACAAAACCGTGATACACCAGCCAAAGTGCACGATCTTATCGCCTGCCCAACCTTTGATCTGATCATCCCCTCCTGCCCTCGTGTCCTGTAGGAATGTCCGGCTGAGAGATCACAATCCCTTGTTACATTCAGGAGGGGAGGATGACATCTGAGCGACTGGTATGGGAATAGGCCTGAAGCTTGGATTCCAAGCATGCTTTCTCCTATTTTCAAAGCGTCTTTATTGCAATAAGGAATGTTTGTGCATCATAAACATGTGTATAAAAGACGAAGCCTCAGAGAAACTTAGCAGAGCACCTCCTGAAGACACTATGCGAGTGTCCGAAATGACAGGCTCTCCTCATGAGAAATAAAACTCTATTCTTTTTTTTTTTTTTTTTTTTTTTTTAAAACCTTTATTGAGAATTTACAGTTACAGTCAAAATCTGATCGACAACACATTGAAGCAAAGGTACAGAGGTGGCACAGTCAAACAATGTAAATCAGGATCAAAGCCATGGTACACCTCGTAATATCGATGCGCAACTCAGAAGAGCCGAAAGGAACAGGGTCGCAGGATCAAAAAGGTTTCGTTTTGTCTTTTTAAAAAGGAGGAAAAACAGGATCGGATACCACATCATTAAACATTGTCAACACTAGGGTTACACTAGTTACAGGATATTTACGGCAAGACCATCATAGGCAGGGCATACATAATAAACGTACAATCAGGATAATCAACGAACAGGTCAGACCCCGCCCAGACAAGCCCGCCCGCCATTTAATTAAGCAGTAGAGCAGGAACCCCCGTATTGAACTCGAAAAACACACAAAGACGTGCCTAGAATCCGACCCCCAAAAAGGAAAAAGGAGGGAAAAAAGGGAAAAGAAGACCAAAAGAACAACATGAAAAAAGGCCATGGAACTAAAAGGAATCAAAAACAACACCCCACCCCCACCCCCCCACCCTGCACCACTGCATGTGGCCACGGCCCACCCCCCTAGCAGCGTGCCTGTCGCCCAGAGTCTAAACCCGAAATATAGGAAGAAAGAGGCAAGAGGAAAAAGAAAGACAATATCCAACACAAAAGAAAGGGAAAAGGGGAAGAAAATAATCGAAAACCCACAGAAGGGAAATAGAAACTAAGGGGGGCCCTCCGACAAGGCACCCGACCCTCCCCCCCGAGTCCCGCACCCCTGCAATATTACTGTAACAAACATCGAACTACAAAAACCCCATACGCAGGGACAAAATCAATTAGGTAGCCCACCCTCGCAAGCTTATCAGGCAATACGCAAAACACTCTCAATGCCAGGGGAAAGGGAGCCAAGTGTCAATGTTGTAGATACAGTGCGCCGGCCCGAATAGAAACAGGGCACAAAGGTACACGCGGGAAAACACAAGTGAGGCAGCACAACAAGCGGACATGCCAACTCGAAAGGAACCGAATGTCCTGCAATGTGACAAGAAGAATCGACGTCAGGGGCGCCGCCGCCATTTTGCGCCTTCATTCCAGGCAACGTAGATAGGAACACCAGGACGGCCATTTCGGGTTTGCAAAGTTCGACATCAGGATAAACAAATAAATGGATAACGTGCCCAATGAGAACAGTAGACTCTCTGAACATCCAACGTAGGCTTACGAGCAGGTGTCAAATAGGAAATCAATGAAGGGCACACCTGAGGTGAAACTAGCGCAAACCTACTCCCACGTCGCCAAGAAAAATGGAGCAGGGTCCCAACACCAAACATATGCAATAAAGGTCCGAGCAATGGCCGCACGGGCAAAGTCTCGTGTCCAAAATACCTGCGACGATGTATCTCTCCGTTCTGGTGGCGGCCGGCGCCCCCAACAGTAATCCAAGTCCGGCTCTTCCCTGCCAGCGCGCGGGGAACGTCCATTCCACTCCGCAGCCATCACCGCGTGTACGTCCAACACGTATTGTGGGCTCAACCGGGCAAATCACCACTCGTCGGGGGGACCCCAAATCCCAATGCCATCAGAGCAAGTGTCATGGCCGCCCGCCCCAAGTCCAATAAAGGGGGAAAGAGGAAGTCGGCAGTCCAACGCTCTACCCATGAATGTCAGCACCCCACTGATGTGAATGAACATTGAACGATCCCCCACGATCCGAAAGGGCGCATTGGTGGTGCCGCGCCGAAGCCAGCCCCATGCAATAAAGATGCGGAGTAGGCAGTCCATTGCAGGCTAGGCAGCACGCCATCCAAACAGCCGGCAACAAGTGGGGGTCGCGAAAGTCCATTTAGGAGAGAAGGGGGGGAACACCACATCAGCGGGACAAACAGCGTATGATCTGTCCTCCCGGTGCAGGGTCAGCGCTGAAGCCAAGACTGTGGGGGCGGGCTGACCTGGTCAATCGTGGGGCGGGTCCTCCTGTAGCTCTGTATCCGGCGACGTGGATCTCGCCGGCGGCGGCGCAGCCACGCCAGGGCCCGGCTGAAGGTCGCTCACAGGCCGGGCACAAAAATAGCCGTAACTCCGCATCCGAGGCACGGAAAGCGCCCGAAGGCGAACACATCCACTCGGCACCCCTTCCGACACACGAAAGCTGCAACGTAGTGCGGGGCAGACGGGAAAACAGACGGCGGGAGAGGAGAGCCGGCGGAGCCAGGCTCTCGTGCGACCATCATGGCCGCTGGCCCGGCTCCGCCCTTAAAACTCTATTCTTGTTTTCCTGCTTCCATCGCCCGTCTCTTTATTTGGTAATTGTTCAAGATGGGAACTAAGAGGCGTCCTGCGCCAGCAGCCTGGGCATCAGGTGCTTTATGGGCTGACTTTTCCACAATTGGCGTCCCAACGTGGGGTCCATCAGCGACATAAGGTCCGGTAAGAGAGGTCCAGACGATGGGGTGAACATCTAAATGATTGGAGTATACCTGCCTTGAGAGGGCCCTCGTCCGGCTGCCGATTGAATGAACTTCACCGATTCCGAACGGACCTCTCTCAAGTGACCTACTGTCCTGACTGGAATCCCACAGGAATGCTGCGGTAAAAACATGGAGAAAAAGAACGATTGGGCGCTGGAAAAAGGAAGGCGAAGAATTGCCCACACGGTCCGGTCCGGGTAAGATTAAGTAGGACGTCTTTACGTCCGATTGGTAGGATGGCTTTATCCATCTGATTGATTGATTGATTGTATTTGAAGTATTGGTTCTCTTTGAGACATTTTCTATTTGCAAACAGCGATGAATAGGAACGTTCCTCTCTCTTTGCAAATAGTAAAGGATAGGTAATGCAGACGTTTGTCGGGGGGGCGTGGCCTGGAGCCTAAGATGGTGGACGGATAGTTCTTGAGCTCCGTCCGTAGCCCACGATACTTGCTGGATATCCTGAAACCCCCATCTGCAGCCCACCTGATTTTTGTGACGGAGGTACCTGGGGGGGTTCTGCTTGCAGCGGAGCGGTGTTTGCCCGCTCTGCCCGCCTCACGAACTTGCTACGACATCGGCCTTGGATGAGGCCTATTGGACACAGGGAAGCCCCGGGCTCGAGTGGTGGGCTTGCCCGGCCTGCCCATAGAGGTTGGCGCGGTCCGATCGGGACCCGGAGCCGAGTCCGGTGACGGACACCAGCCGAGGTCACGGGACACGACAAGGCGCCCTGTCCCAAAGAAGACCCTGCTACCTCCCCATCTACTGCTGAGCGCTGTCCGGCCTCCCTTCTGTGGGGACGGCGGACCAAGTAAGAGATCCACCTACCCGGATTGCCGGATTGCTGCCCGCCTGCGGGATCATCGATGCGCCTGTTCCCTGCGGTGCTTGCTGAGACTGCGGGGTGACCGACACCGGTCGCCTGGATTCGGAGCTGTGGACCCGGCCCCTCTAGGCCTCCTCAGGTACTGCGGTCCTGAAGAATACTTTGGTCGGCGCCATCTTGTTTCCGCGGCCGGGACGGACAGTATCCCCGGGCCTGTGCGGAACCGGCACCGCGCCGGACCCCTGGGGAAGGCATTGGCTGCAGTACTTGCTTGTAGGGGGGTGGCCTATGAGTGCGGCGACCCTTCAGCCCCAGCCTACGCTGCGAAGCACTACACGGCGTCCTGCTGGGTGCCCTGAATATTGAGCGGAGGCTCTCCTATCTGGCTGACCTGCTGAACCCTCGCGGAGGGCTGGATGCCAGTTGCCTGCTGCGCCGACCGGAACTGAGTGGAGAACAGCGGCGGACATTGGACACTAGCGCCGCAGGCTCCGGACCCCCCCTGCAGGCCTCATTGGCAGTTTGTTTTGGACGCCATCTTGATACTGGGGCCCGGACGAGAGGAGCTTCTTTGGCCCACACACTGGTCGGTTGCTTGATCTGCGCCTGGGATTCCACGTGGTGCGGTACCCCTACAGAGGACGATGCGCCCAGCTAGGTGCAGGGAACGGTAGACTACGGGACCTGACTGGCGGAGCGACTAGCCTGGTGCTGAGGCGGGAGAGAGGGACACAGTTCTGCAGACCTACCACCGCAAGTTGGCCCAGACTTCTGTGGTGCTCCTGCGTACAGCCGATTCACTGGACGCTGGCTGGAGGCCACCTTACCTCCTTCATCTGTACTGTGAGTACCTGCAGTCGACTTTGCACTCGGGGCATCACTGGATGAGCCACCTGTTCTACAACTGACGTCGAGTACAGAGAATCTTCGCGCTATATGCCGGCTCTTGGCCTGTGCCGCTCCCACCCTTGCACAACACAACTCCCTGGTCCTGCGACGACCACAGTCCGACGCCCGGAGTAGACGCGGGAGAAGACAGCGGCGAACGGCTGTGCCCTTTCCGACGCCACCCTGCTGACAAGAGCCATGGGCAAGCCGAGGGGCAGGAATCATGGACAAGGCGCTGCGACGGACCAGCAGTCCACGGGCTCCGAGGACCCACTGGCTTCCTCCAACGCGGATATCATCCCGCCGACTGGGAAAGGATCCCAGGATGCAAAACTGGACCTCATCCTTACTGAGATACGAGCGACCCGTGAGGCCCTGGAATCGCGTATTGACAACATGGCGACGGGCCTGTCACTACTTAGGGCGGACCATAACAAACTGGCGGAACGAGTGACGGAGCAGAAACTGGCGCTGAATGACCTGGTGCCTCAACAGACGGAGCATTCCACGAGGCTGGAGGGAGTGGAAAAACAGCTTAAACATCTCTGGGATAAAGTGGATGAGGCAGAAGGACGTGCGCGCCGAAACAACGTCCGCATACTGGGCATACCGGAGAGAAGCGAGGGGAGGAACCCCACCCAATTCGTGGAGGACTGGCTGCGGAAACTAGTAGGCCAAGCAGATCTCACTGCGCTGTACAGCGTGGAGAGAGCACATCGGATGCCTCCCCGGCCCCCCAAACCAGGGGCGCCCCCTCGTCCTCTGATAGCGCGCCTCCTTCATTTCAGAGACCGGGACACTGTGTTGCGTGCAGCCAGGGAGAAGGCACCGATACGATTTGAAGATAAGAACATTTCAGTCTATCCTGATTTCACGCCCAATGTACAGCGCGCCAGATCCACATTCATGGGTGTCAAACGCAAGTTACGGGACAGAAATATGAAGTATGCGCTGCTGTTCCCTGCTCGGCTCAAAATCATGCACGACAACATATCCCACTTCTTCGAGTCGCCGGAAGAGGCAGAGGAATGGATGGAGGTCACCCTGACACCGCCAACCTCACAGGACCCATTCGGGGTGCACCGGGAGGACGACCTCAACGAGCGCGGAGACACTACTGACAGAAGGCACAACACTTCGGGTCCGGGTCTCCACTCTTCCAGTGGACCCCCTGTGAAGACGCATCCTCCTGATGCTCGAATGGAAGACCACCCATCGTCATCTCACCGGCAGCAGCTCACTGAGGAGGCCCTAGCGGCACATGACGCCAGCGCACGTAGCGACAGGCGCTCCGCTACCACTGGCACCCATACGGAGGTATCCGGCTCAATGGATAGCTTGCCGCTGTTCCCGAAGGTTACAGCCCAAATGGCGGAGGAGTTCTGATCTGCTGAATATATGATACCATCCGGGTGGTAATGTATACTTGAATACCCCCCCCCCCTCTATTCGCAATTAGTGGGTTGCGTGGGGACCACGCTTTGTTGAGGACTACTGAGACTATGGAGACCGTTTAATGACAGTCGTAGGAGGCCTGTCACCCCCCGGTCTGCACATGGACTCCATTGACTTGTGCCCACGTTGGGCACCACAGTTTGGATCCCGGGCAAGTTGGCTTGGGGACCTTTTTGTTAAGGGGTTATTTGTTTACACGACACACTCACCTTATCTTAGCGCAAAACTGACATGGGGCCCTGGGAGTCTCACAGGGTCGCACCACATGATTGGATATGGGGCCGCTTAATAATTATCAAATGTGCACCTGGAACGTGCGTGGCATGGGAGCAGTCCAGAAACGCCATAGAATTTTGGCCCAGCTCAACCGCAGGGGAACCCAAATTGTATGCCTGCAAGAAACGCATTTGAACGCCTCTGAAGCAGTTAAGCTCCGCAAAAAATGGAGGGGACAGTTATATGCTACCTCTTATTCTGCATTTTCAAGGGGGGCGGCGATCTGGTTCCGTGGCTCTGTCCCCTTTCAGATGTTAGAGCATAGAATTGATAAAGAGGGCCGATATGTATTTGTACGGGGGATGCTGGACGGGGATGCTGTAGTATTTGGCTGTGTTTACTCGCCGAACTCTAATCAATCAGAGTTTTTGTTAACAGTGAATGAGGTGCTGTCAGGATGGGCTGGTCATCGATGGTTTATTGGGGGTGATTTTAATGCTGTGCTTGATGTTGCGATGGATAGGTCACATCCCCCTTTGCAGGCGACTGAGAGTAGGAAACAGGCAGATGCTCTTGTTCGTTGGGCTGAGGGCTGGGACCTGACTGATGTATGGCGCAGTACGCATTCACAGGAAAGGGAATATACCTTTTTCTCCCCACCACACCAGCTTCATACTAGAATTGACCACATTTTCTGTTCCCGCTCTGTAGCAGATACAATTGTTAAAGCACAACACATGGGGAAAACCCTGTCCGATCATAGCTCTGTGGAACTCACGTGGCAATGGGGCAGGCGTCTGGCCCCCATCCCTACTTGGAGACTGTCCCCAGATCTTCTTGAGGACTCAGTGTTCAGGGCCTCCCTGGCCGACGCTATAGAAACATATTTCTCCACAAACATGGGCACTGCTAGCACCCGTCAAGTGGAGTGGGATGCATTTAAGGTCTGTCTTAGAGGGGCGGCAATGGCCACTGGGATGGGCAGGAAGAGGGAGATAATTACTCAATTGAAGGAGGTAGAGGGCTCCCTGGCTTCCCTAGAAGGTGAGGCTGCAGGCACGAATGCGCCCTTCACACCACTACAGGAGGCACACATTCGACACGCAGAGCTATTGGAAGACCTAAGGCTCCTAGACTATAGGGAATATACGAACAGGCAGCATACACAGGCAGATAGAGCTGGCCCCCTACTGGCCCGCCTATTAAAGGACTCACCAGTGAGCCACCCCGTACTGAGTATCTTGGACCAAGCGGGAAATACAGTCACCACCCAGGTTGGGATCAACACTGCGTTCAGGGAATACTATACAGCACTGTACAGTCCCCCGCAGCCCCTTCCGGAGGTCGCATTTGAGGCCTTTACGGAGGACTTAGCCCTGCCTCGACTTACAGAGGGGCAGATCGCGGACCTTAAGCGCACCATCACCGTAGCTGAAATCAAACAGGCAATACGCGCCCTTCCTAAGGGTAAGACCCCTGGGACAGACGGCCTACCGGCCGACTTTTATGCAACGTACATAGAACTACTGGCCCCACGATTACACGCTATCTACTTGGAAGCACTGCGAACGACCACCCTACCGCAGTCGACTATGCAGGCGTTGATCACGTCCCTTTTAAAGCCTAACAAAGATGGGCTTCAGATGGGTGACTATAGACCCCTGTCCCTTCTCAATACTGACTCCAAGATATTGAGCAAGGTACTAGCATCAAGGCTCGTACAATATATACCTCAACTTGTCCACTCGGATCAATGTGGTTTTGTCCCGGGCCGCAGTACAGCCATGAACCTCAGGCGACTAGCCCAGCTCATGCTCGGTGATCGGGAAGGCACGGGCTCTGAAGGCTGCATCTCACTTGACTTGAAACAAGCATTTGACTCCCTCAGATGGGATTACATGTTTGACACATTGTCGAAATTTGGGATACCCCCCGAATTCCTCGTTTGGGTCAGGTTGCTGTATACAGCTCCCACTGCTAGGGTGCGCACCTCAGGTCATATTTCGGTCCCTATCGCTATTGCTCGGGGCACCAGACAGGGCTGCCCACTTTCCCCCCTACTATTTGTCCTTGCCCTTGAGCCGATGCTCTGTAGACTCCGCCAAATGGCCCCCCGGTTTGGCATTATGCGACAAGGGACGGCGCATATGGTATCCGCTTATGCGGATGATATTATTTTATATTTTCGAGACTTGAGGAGCGATTTGAGCCCTGTTGCCCGGGTGTTTGAGGTCTTTAGGTCGATCTCAGGCCTGACCATAAGCGAATCCAAATCATATGGCTTCACATTTGCAGCCGCTGGTCTGACTACTCCATTGTCCTTCGCCCCTCACGAGTTCCAGATGGCTGAAGTCACCTTCAGATATCTGGGGATGCAGATTTACAGGGAAGCAGATCAGATGATAGACGGTAATCTTGGGAGGGCCATTAGAGCACTGAAGTCGCAGATACAATTCTGGCTCACACTACCACTCTCTATACCTGGCAGAGTGGCGATATCCAAGATGGTGATGCTCCCCCGCCTTCTTTACCACTTCACTAACTTGCCACACCTGATCCCGGCAACTACCTTTAAGGCCCTGGACTCTCTACTTACCGAACTGGTATGGGGGCACGGCCGCAGGCGTGTGGGCCTCTCCAAGCTGCAGCTCCCATCTGAAGCCGGTGGCATGGGTTTGCCTGATTTTCGGGCCTACAACTATGCATGTCAATTGCAATGGCTGGCCTTCTGGGTGGCGGGCCGCAATCTTCATGAGATTAACATGTCGGACAAGGATCATGATTTGGGGAGATTACACTCGTTACTTTTGCCTAACTCAATTGTACCTAGGGATGTCCCCCCTCTCCTCAAACTGGCGATAACGTACTGGCGGAAGGCGTTAAAGTACACATCCCCTGAGTCGTCCTATGCCCCCACGATCCCGCTCCTGGGTATCCCATTGGCTACCGGGACGCTATCGACGGCCTCGATGGAGCAATGGCAGGACGCCGGAGTGTCACACGTGGGTGACCTGTTCGCGGATGAACGCCTACAGTCCTTTGCAGACTTTAGAGCTGCACATGGAGTCCCTGGGGGCACCTTCCTGCTACACTCTAGCATTCGCCACTATATCATGCATAAGTGGTCCCCTAGGGGACTGGAGCCAGCTACGAATCCTCTCATCACCATGCAATACCTTATGGGCACGGGCGCACACCTTACTAAGTGGCTCACTGTTAGTATCAAGAAGGGGAGGGCTTTCGATCTGTCGCCACTCCGAGCAAAATGGGAAGTAGATATTGGTAGGCCCCTGAGGGATAAGGAATGGGAACGTATTCTCCAGTTCCCCAAAAGAGTGGCTAGAAACCCCAAGTTCAAGTTTATTCAGTCGATGCTTCTACACAGAGCCTACCTGACCCCACACCGCATACACACGATGTTTCCGGATGCTAACAGTAATTGCCCCCGGTGTGACACTGAGGACGCAACACTGATACACATGCTTTGGCAATGCCCCAAACTAGGGTACTACTGGACCACGGTCCATGATTCGCTCCAGGAAGTGGGTGCATTGACCCGATCCCAAACATTGGAAGGCACGTTACTGGGGTTGGGGCCCTCACAGCGCACTAGGACAGTGGCGACACGCTTCGCGGATCTGGCTTTGTTGCTTGCGAAACGTGCCATCACTATGAGGTGGAAGTCGGCTAGGCCTCCTGACCCGGAGTTGTGGAGAACAGAAGTGGTGAGATGGGGTAAGGCGGAGGGAGTTGCACTCCAGAGGGAGGAATACAGGGGACTGAGGAAAAAGCCAATTTCTCTGGACTGGTATACCATACTGGGTATGTTTGAAACTGTGGGAGACGGGGATGACCGGGATACTGATGCCTCTTCGGTTGCACGATAACTGTGTCCTCGGTTGGACTGGCATGCACTGTCACTAACCATGGTGAGAGATGGAGAGATGGGGGGGGATCCACCCATTTTATATTTTATATTTTATGTATTGGTCTGGTTCCATTCCTGTGGACATTTGAACAGTGCCATATGCTATGGCTCTCGGCGTGCCCCGGTCTATTGATTGACCGAATATATAATTTTTATGTGAGTGTCGGATGGTTCTGTTGGGGGAGGGGGGAGGGAGAGTTTTTTTTTTTTTTTTTTTAGGACGGGAGTTTGCATTAATATGTACCAACAAATTGAAAATTAAGGGAACTATGCCATTATATGTTCTAAGCAACCTTAAACGTGTATTAATCTGTATCCCTTCGGGATTGGAAGTATTTGTGAATGCTTTACCTAATATGCTAATAAACAGATTTTTCAAAAAAATGCAGACGTTTGTCCCCCATTGTAATCCGTCATGCCTATTTTTCTCCCCACTGATTGTTTGATTATCGATTTTTATCGATTATTGCTCTTTGAGATATTCTCTGTCTACAAACAGGGAAGAATAGAAATATTCTGCCCCCCTTTGCAGATAGTGAAGGATAGGTAATGCAGACTTTTGTCCCCGTTGTAATCCGTCATGCCTGTTTTTCTCCCCATTGATTGATTGATTGTCTGGACATTTATTGTTCAAGGAATAGTTCTCTTGAGGTATTGTCTGTTCGCAAATAACGTAGAAAGGAAATATTCTGTCTAATATTTGCAAGTAGTGAAGGGTAGGTAATGCGGACCTTTGTCCTCCGTTGTAATATCTCGGGCCTATCTACTCCCCACTGATTGGTAAACTAGTTCCACCCGGACCATTTATTAGAGATAGGTCATCTGGCTTGATCAGAGGGCACCCCTAATAAAAAGGACATATGCAATAATAATGAAGTAATCACCGTATCCTGTTAACAGAAACTTTAGCATGAAACACAATAGGAATAATAAGGGAAGAAAGAAATAAGAAAGCAAAATCAGTAGGCCACTGATGAGTTTTTGATTCCACTGCAAATAGGAAAACGTTAGAAAAAATCTCACGATAAAACACATGATTTCGCTAGAAATAAGAAACGTTAGAAATAAGCCCGTAATAAGAAACATGACAATGGTGAGAGAAGCCAAGCTTGACATCACGGCAGCCACGAGGCAACAAGGCTTCGTCACCCCTCACTGCTCCAAACATGTCTGCCCCACTGCCTGCCACGCCCCAATAATGGTAACATGAGATAGATACAAGTCAACAGATACCTACCCCCATTCTGGAAACTCCCGAAATGCAGCAGGTTCACGGCTACGCCCATCCGGAAGACGAGATCTTCGGCACGTGTAGGGCGGGTCCTGCAGCCAGCCGTCGGCCGGAGGTCATCGAGTAAGGTGGGCCCGAAGAAGAGCCGAGGCCGACAGGGTCCGGCCGTCCCCACTTCTTCAATAATGGCTGCAACAACACTGGGGGGGGGGGGTGTCTTGCTCGTGCCACCGACCCCCCCCCCTCGCATCTGCTGGTCCAGCCACGGCTTGGTAGAAGCTCCCTGGTCGGCCCTGAAGCGGCGCCTTGCAGGCCAATGGGGGGGGGGGATGTCTTGCCTATGCCTCCGACCTCCCCCCCTCTCTCATCGCCTGGTCCGGCCATCATGTATATTAGCGCCGAGGAAAATGGCGTGGGGTGCGCTGGGAGGGAGAGGCGGCGCGAACGAGCCTCTCCCACCTCCCCAGGTGGAGGCCCCCAGCGGCACCCCCAATGCTCCACTCACCCGACAGGGGTTCGCCCACTCGTAAAATGGCGGACGATCCTGCTGGAGTGGGCCTGGGGTGAAGAGATGGCCCGGTTGCTTGTTGATTAAGAAACGAGTCCCACCATCATAAAAGTTCTCCTTGACCTTGAAGATTCTATAGGAGCCGCGGGGGTCCCCGACCCCCGCAGATACCCCTGATGGGGAATGACTGCCATGATTGCCCGCGTAACGATGAAAATGTAGCCGCGGGACGTCGGCGCTCCCATGCTGACGCCAGCCTCAATTTGAATGACTAAAATCCTGCAGACTACAGTTCGGATCAGTTCCGGTGAAAAAAAAAAAAACCAGTATGACCCGGTAGGAAAAAATGTTGCCTCCCTCCCCCTCTTTTTTTGACTGATGGTTCATACTGCCGATCCCTTTCTGTTGCCCTTTAACGGAACTTTTTGGACTGCCGAAAGAGGCTCTGGGCCAACCACGAGTTGGTGGAGATTTTGCCTATGCCTGGATCTGCCTGGCTGCACCCAAAATGGCGCTGGTACAAATGAAACTTTCAACTCCTTGTTGTACCCCGATTGCTCAACCTTGGTGTCATGAAATATGTATACAGTTAAAAAAAAAAAAAAAACAATGAATTGATATGGGATGGGTACTGATTATGTGTTCGGACAATGAATTGAAGTGAGATAGGTGCTGATTGAACATTCGGACAATGAATTGTTGTTAAGTTTGGCGCATCATGATTATTGAAAGTTCGAATTTCAACACTTATGATACTTGCTCACACTGAAGTTTCGATATGATTTTATTGCACTTGTCGCACTTTCATTATGAAATCAACGACCACTGACTTCATTAGGTTTTCCACTAATAAGTATCCCCACATGTACAGTTCTGGCCGGCCCACGGGGTTGTAGGCCCGTATTTATGCACCGACATTTTTATTAAAGATTTTTGGAGAAAACGTACGTAGTTGTCACGTGTAAATTGGTAAGTTTCGAATAAATGACCACTATTTTCCGATATAACTGAATTACAGGTGAAATGGCTCAGCTCGATTAGTTAAGGGTTAAAAAGTATAGTACGCAGAAATATTGCAAATGTGAATGGTCCAGGTTTTTGTTGTATGTATTTTGCACATTCTTGTACAACCTAAAGCAACCGCTAAAAGATCCTGGTATTTAGCCTATACTTTATATGCCACCTGTATCAGGAAGATTGTGCTAAAAATGCCCCTAAGTCGCCCCGAAGGAGTGCCACCTGGCCTCCCTGCATACGATCCGTAATATCACACTTGGGTGACCTATGCTATCCACCGGCTTCCGATAATCATCTCTCCCACACTAAAAGGTCCACCTGGGCTCAAACGCCAAACTGGCAAGGACTGCGTTCTGTGGAGATAGGCCGAGTATGTAGTAAGTAAAAGCCTTTTCGGGTTTATGCGCGCTAATATGTTTCTAAATGCTGCCCCCGCCCCCCTTCTTTTTCCCTCTTTCTGCAGGTCACATTGGAACGTCAATTAACATACGAAGAAGAAAATGGTGATCTAGCGGACGAAGAGATGGGGAAAAAGGGGTTCGATTATGGTGCCTACACACGATGAGCGAACAATGCCCTGAACTTAGTGCTTGGGAGGACAGCCTGAAGCGAAAAATACAAAATGTTACTTCGCTTGGCACCCCGAATAATACAACCAAAAATGACGTGCACTTATGATTAAGCATTCTACACTTAACTAAATAGGGAAAGTTTAAAAGAATATTCTGAGGTGAGGTTTACTCTAGTACCCTCCGCTTGGAGGACTAGGAATGTTGTTAGTGTTTGGAAATTACTACATCCTTTCCGCACCCTCATGGACCGGAAACTCAAAGCTGCCCTATTGTTCCCCCAACTGACACCCACTGTTGCCTCAGCCTGAAAACACATTAGCCCGACCAGGTTAGTTCTTGACCGGTTGCCAAAGGCGTAAGCGTGTACAACCACAAAGACCAGTAAAGGCAGCCGACAATAAAAGAAAAGAAAAAGGGTAAAAAGAGATTAGATGCTAAGGATGCGCAGCATACAGGAAGAGATCATTATGGCCAATAACGGTTATATGTCTTGTCTTGGATTTTTGTATATAATACGTGTACTGTCTCCCTCACCTGAGTATGTGTGTACGTAATGTATGGATCTATGTCATCCCTCTGCCTGTGTTTCCGTATTACTTAACCCCTGTTGTTCTGTGTTATGTGTGTACTGAATGGCCCATTATTGTACACGTCTCTCTCTCTCTCTCTCTCTCTCTCTCTTTCTCTCTCCGTGTCATACGTGTACAGAATGGACCATTTAGAGTGCGCTCTCTCTCTCTCTCTCTCTCTCTCTCTCTCTCTCTCTCTCTCTCTCTCCCCCTCTCTCTCTCTCTCTCTCTCTCTCTCTCTCTCCCTCTCTCTCTCTCTCTCTCTCTCTCTCTCCCTCTCTCTCTCTCTCTAAAGTCCCCCTGTTCCCTCCTTACTTGTATGGTAACGATTGTGCCCCCCCCCCGGCACAAACGTAATTGGGCCTCCTCGAACACAAAGGTGTTCGGCAAAATTGACAGGAACTAAAACGATTGTGACTTGCCATATTACTACCTCTCCTTTCTGCAAAACGATAGAACATGAGTTGGTAATGAAGGAAAGGACAGGTAAGACGACTGATGTCCCCTAATCTGGCCTTTTTATAGGGGGACTATAACGTCAATGGTCTTCTGTTTTCCAGCTCGTTAGAAATACAATTCCCAATGCCCAGATTACCTCACCCCTCTGCACTTAAGTGCGGATGTCCAAAGCGTCCTCGCTTCTCCCGATTGACCCCAGCCCCCTGTCCAAAGCGTCCCCGCTTCCCCCGATTAACCCCAGCTTCATGTCAGCTACCCTCAAAGCGTAATTGATGACCTTGATTAACGGTCACTCCCCAAGAAAAGCATGTTTTACATCTGCCCCCCCCCTCCCCCTTCTTCATGACGATAACGCCCCTGCTTGCAAGAGTTAGCCGACCCCAAAGGGAAATGTAAGATTGTCGGTACTTGGGTTAAAAAGAAAAAGGGCGAGTCTCTACATAAGGACTCGATTTTGAGTTTGATATAATACACTGTGTATAAAAGTCCAATTTCTCTCCACATACATCACGAATGAACGCCAAACAGGTTTATGAACTCAATGATAATGCCCTCCTACATACTCCATAAGTGATGATTTCTGACTGTGACCGATGAACTTATCCCCCACCTACTTAGGAGTGGGGACGGAATTGAAATATATAAATGTCTTCTCCTGCCAGTTTTTCTAAAACTTGTTTTGTACCCATTCAAAGATACAAGCACCGGAGGAGAGGAGCTGGACGTGACGCACAGCCTGGCCACAGATCATGAAGCACGTGTGACAGCGACCAAAGGTGGAGCCACAGAGCAACGAGACACGGGACGAGGCACCACTCTCAAACTCGGCAGATTAAGGAATAAAGGGCTGCCTTGAAGCCCTTGATTTGCTGACCCACTCGTGCCTGAAGTCCCCGTCCCTTTTGAGCCCGACTGATGGGCCTGCCTGCTCGTCGTCCTTTGCTCCTTTGGTCCCTTGGTGTGCTCAGAGATCTGATCCCACTCCTCCCTCTCTTCCCATGATTATTCAACAAACATCACCCTTTTCGCATAAACTTTTGACTATAGAATGAGGTTTTGCCACGGAAAAAGAAAGACACGCAGGTGCCCAGCATGAGGCACCCCTAAGAAAATCAGTTAGGAAACAGGACTGTGATCTAACAGCAGAGGACTGATCGCACCCTGCAACGTGTAAGGATGAATCCGAGCTGGACCTATAGCTCCACCGCCGGTGCTCAACAGCGCCAACAAAAGAAGACGGACTCTGTTAAAAAGACATTGTGACAACAACCCCCCCCTTTTCCTGAACTTTCTACTCACCCCCTTGACTAATTGCTTGTATCGAATTGAATCCCTCCCTCAACCATTTTGTATTGCTTTCTAAAATGTTTCATCGATCACTCATGTATTTAGTTTTCCAAAAGTCCCTTATAGCACTGACAAGACCCAAAGGTATCAGAGCACTTTCTACTGTATGTTGATGTCACCGGAGAGAAAGTCAGAACCTGATTCTATAATATGTCTGAACCTTTTTCTTGATAAACCCCGACTAAGTATTATATCGATCTCTAGACTTGTATGAAGAACCCAACAAATGTAAATTCACATGTACCGCATTCTGCCTATCGTATCGACTATATAGAACTGAACTAGCTTATGTAAAAAAGCGGCGACTGTTGAAAATGACAATGTATATGTACATAAGTGGCGTTCATTTGTGTTCACAGTACCCCTTGTTGTAAGCAGAACGGATATCGCTAAACGCTGACTGTGTTATCCCGCCAGCATAGACCCATGGGCACACGTACAAGACAGCCATTTTAGGCACCATGGCCTCTCTGCCCGTTTGTTAAACCCCCGCACCCCTCCCCGCGCGCACTGCTCATGCATCAGCCACAAGACCCTCTCCCTCTGCGTGACCCTGCTCTAGAAGTAGCACTCCTGCTTGACCCACACCCCCCCATTTCCTCCCAAGAACAACCTTCCCCTCAGCTGACAAACCCCCCCCCCCAGCTACACTTGACCTTTCGACCCGGTCCCAAGTCCTAAGACCAAGCCTCGTGGGTGTACATCCCCCTTTTCCCTGCCCAGCACAACAAAACCGTGATACACCAGCCAAAGTGCACGATCTTATCGCCTGCCCAACCTTTGATCTGATCATCCCCTCCTGCCCTCGTGTCCTGTAGGAATGTCCGGCTGAGAGATCACAATCCCTTGTTACATTCAGGAGGGGAGGATGACATCTGAGCGACTGGTATGGGAATAGGCCTGAAGCTTGGATTCCAAGCATGCTTTCTCCTATTTTCAAAGCGTCTTTATTGCAATAAGGAATGTTTGTGCATCATAAACATGTGTATAAAAGACGAAGCCTCAGAGAAACTTAGCAGAGCACCTCCTGAAGACACTATGCGAGTGTCCGAAATGACAGGCTCTCCTCATGAGAAATAAAACTCTATTCTTGTTTTCCTGCTGCCAGCGCCCGTCTCTTTATTTGGTAATTGTTCAAGATGGTAACTAAGAGGCGTCCTGCGCCAGCAGCCTGGGCATCAGGTGCTTTATGGGCTGACTTTTCCACAATCAGATGTTCAGATGAGCATGTAATCATCAGAAGAACTACAGCAGTGATTGAGACTACCCTCAAAATGTACTTCTCCCAACCACTGACTACATTGTGCAATCCAGAACAGTGTTCCCATCACTCAAAATCCTTCTCCACAATATGAAAGTCTTTGACAGGCTTCGGTGGTCGTGATGGGCAACGCAGCATTTATTTTGAGAACAGAAGCAGTTGAGTCAGTGAATCAGTTATTTGTAATATTGCAAAGTTACATAAGCAGACTGATGCAAATCAAATAAAGCTTGGTACACTGTAGGGGTGGGCAGGAGAATAATTGATTTAGCCAAAATACTTAGCATGGGCTCAATTTAGTCTTTTAGTTAAATAATGTCTTTCATTGACATTAGAGCAGAGAGTAAGGCGTTGGATCTATTAATTTGTTAGTCCTTCTCTGTGAACTAGGGGCAATAGCACGGTGGATATGTTACTCAATACCTAACTCTTTCTACAGATCCTGAACTAAAAATAACACAAAGAGTTTTCCGAATACCTAGCACTTTGCATGGATCCTTAACCTGAGATAACAAAAAGTGTGTCCCTTTGTCATTATGATCTGAAGCAGAGTTCCAAACTTGGGGACAAAGTCTCGGATAAGACATTTGTTCTCAGTGATAGCATCAGCTTGGCACAGAGATAGCCTTTACAATCCTGAAGTCATACAGCTTAGAACTAATACAACAACATATAAACCATTTTTTGACATTTGATTAAAGTGTATCTAAACATGAATGAAAGGAATTAAGCTGGCTGAGTGGGCATTTTAAGTAGCCTTTGTGCTTTTACCACCAGTGTAAACCTAACACATGGCACACAAATAGCAATATCACTAGACTATAGAGTGAACATAGCAAATCAGTGGGTGCCTATGGCATGGATCATGCCATCTGGGCTGATAGAGGCAATTCAAGCGGGTACATATTGGAAAAGTGTAACCCAGGGAAACCATGTTACGATCCTGCTTGACAACAACGCAACAGAACTTGTATTTGTAAAGCGCACCTCCACCCAAAGGTATCTTGCCACTGAATAACAGATGTTTATTGTTACCTAACTCAGTGGTACTCATTTTATCGACCTCAGAAGGATGAAAGGCTGAGTGGACCCGCCGGGATTTGAATCTGTGACCATGAGGTCGAACACAGGCCCCTACAGTGAATGCATTAGTTCACTAAGCCACCAGATCCGCTTCCAAATGTGTGAAACACCCGTATCTTGACTGAACCGTCTTTTCATTCTGCAGCATTTGTAGCAATATCTTGAGAGGTGGGCATGAAAGATTCAGTGGTTTTGGGGGGGGGGGGGGGTCAACAGGACCTCATCACAGCTGGAGAACAATGCAGCAATGTCAGCAAAAGTATTTCCTCTGATGCCCTATCCAGGTTGAGTTGGTGAATAGCACATTTAACAACCGCTGCCTCTCATGGGAGCTGAATTGCATCAGGCAATTCTTCTACATTCTTAATAGGAGTTCCTGCCGAACTGAGAAAACCCCATTGTTGCCAAAGACATCCAAAGTCAGGGGCAATTGCAAAAACATATCTTGAAAAGTGAATTTGGTTACACTTTTGTGGATGGGCAGCTAATAAACACTGATAACAGCAATCAATTTGAGTAGAATGTACTTGTGGCAAATATAGATTCTCGATTATTTTGTTCAAGGTGAACCCAGAATATGCTACAGCTGACTTTTCTTCATTGATTCTAAGATAGGAACCATCAAAATAATGTAGACCAGCACAATTAGGTGTAGGAGTGCCAGTGAAATGTACACAAGATTTAGTGAGGAGGGCAGTGGTGAGGAGGCAATTGTGCAGTTCTCCTTCTAACAACATAGGTAACAATGAGGCAGGGTTTAGTGTATGGTATCTTACTAAATGACTATCTATACACTTAAGAAAGCTGTGCTCATGTCATCTGAGAATGCAAAAAGATACTAGCTCTCGGTTGTATAAATGAGAAATCAGAATCTAAATTAGGAACAGTGAACCAGGAGCCTCTGGGAAGAATCCATGAGCGAATAGTAGCCAGGTTTGATACAACAGGATAACTGGGCAGCACAATAGCCTCAGTGCCTATCAAGTCTTGTAGAAATGATATGTTTCTTTATCAGGCTCTTTGGTGGCGAGAATAGAAGCATCACAGATGCTAACAGTGGGTATCAAAACCTTTTGTTTCGAAAGAACATCAGAAACCATGTAGATACCTGCTTCCATCTCAGGGATGAAGGAGGTGTTGAGCGATGCATCGGACTTCCTTCAGTGGGTTCCATCAAATCTTAAGAGGGTCAGCAGTGAAAACACAGAGGGTCTGCATCACTGATGGCACAACTGGCAACTCTACCAATTATTCTGCCTTAGAGAGAACGAAAGGGGCACTCAGATGTTTTTAGGCGACTAGCACCAATATCAAAAAGGCATGAGGTGGGATTTCTGTTGTTCACACATCATGCACAGTACTCTTTCTGGCCTACAGGGATCAAAGCATGTGCAGAACAGCTAGCTTCTCTCTGGCTATCTTATAATTAAAGCTCCCGTTTAGAGGATGAGGAAGAGATTGGACTTGCAGCTTATGGGTGTACTGTAATTGTTTTTTGTTTCAGTTTCATAATTCATAATTGAAACAGGAGTTGTTACCGGCTGGAGTGAATTCTCTGAGCCTCTGCACTTTGCCTCTCCCTGAGCTGAATTCAGGCTTCTTGTCCTCCTATGCCCACACTCTCACCAATTATTAGAAAGATTGCATCTGAGAAGACATCAGTTTTTTTTTTTAACACATTTTATTTGTCTAGTTTCACATAAATTGCCGGGCTCTGCACTCCAGAGACAACTGCACACATCAAATATATAATGATAATGACTTTGACTTTTATAGATATTAGCGAACCACATCATAACAAATCCCCCCAACACCCTCTTCCCCCCCCCAGATTGCGCCCATGCCACATAAACCTGTCCATCACGTAACATAACACCCGGGGATCCTGGTCCCTTCAAGCCGTCCCGCCCTTGCCACCACCATCCAAGAAAATGCATATGAATCAGTCCGGCAAGCGTGCCTCTATGTCCTGTGGCGGGTCCAATTCTAGACCCCGATAGTCAGCCCACCACTTCCATATCTTATAATGTTTGCGCGGGCACACCCTGGCAAGGAAAACTAGTTGTCCTAGCCCCATACAAAAAACTATCCTATTTTTCCATGCAGCCACCGATGGGGCCCTAGGTGCCTTCCAGGCATTGGCGATATCTCGTTTCGCTAATGTGAGACCTAGTTGTAAAAGGTGACGTTTGTAAATATTGCCCCCTTCTCCCTCCATAACATGTAACAGGGCCAAATGCGGCGTGTGGGGGAGCTCCCAACCCAACACCTCAGAGAGGCAGGAGTATATCCCTCTCCAAAAGCAATTTAGTGAGAGGCACCTCCAGACCGTGTGTATAAGTGTACCATCTTCCCGATGACAACGTAGGCACTCGGGAGAGGCGATCATTCCCGCCCTCCACTGGCACCCTCTGGTGAAATACACCCTGTGTAAGTACTTAAATTGCACTAGCCGTAGGCACATTGCTATCGCCGCCCCTCACGGGGCCGCTAGGGCCTCTGCCCAGTCCTCCTCCTCCAATGCACCCACGTATGCCTCCCAAGCATTCCTAAGCCTCTGTAGGTTGGGGGAGCAGTGAATAACTAATGTCTGGTCTATTCGGGAGATCTTGAGATCTGGTAGGTCCCCCATGAAGACCTTCGCTTCTATGGGGCTAAAGTCGGGTAGAGACTCCAGGCCTTCCAAGCCAGGAGCAAGGGCGTGCCTAAATTGTGAGTAGCGGTAAAACTGGGATCGCAGCATCGCATACTCTTCTTTGTAGGTCCTGGAATGATTTAAGCGTCAGGTCCCTCATAACATCCCCCAGAACCGAGATGCCTATTGCGCCCCATCCATGGAAACCCTGCAGTGCTGCCAGTTGAGGTAAGCGCCTGTTATTCCAAAGGGGGGTTTCATGGGTCAAGGTATTCCACCACCCCATCCGGCTCAGAGCCTGCCTCCAGATCAAGAATACCACCTGCGTGGCCAACGGCAACGACCTCCAAAGCGGTGCGGAGTATAGCATCATATGTAGGGAATGGCATCCCATAAGCTGCCCCTCAACAGCATATGCTGGGTTTCCCTTGTCACCATACTACCACTTATTTAGGACATCTGATGATGCGAGACCCCCACAGTAGGTAGACAGGAAGCATGTGCACAAGGCCACCCTCACCTTTTCCCCTTCCAACAGAAACTGACCCAGCGCTGCATTCACTTGCTGAAACCATTGGGGTGGGATTTAGCATGGATGGTTCTGTAATTGTTAAAGGAAGCGCCACCATCTTAAAAATCGCTGACCTGCCATATAAGGGCAGAGGCATGTGGAGCCACACCTTAAGATCTTCCCGGGTACGGTCCCACGCTGTGGCCAGATTGCGTTCCCAAGACACCACTGGCACATCTGACAGGAAGACACCCAAATATTTCAGCCCCCCCACCGCCAGTTGAACCGATGTTGCCCATGCTCCCAATCTCTTTCGACCCCCCAGGCCCACAGCGTAGATTTATGTGGGTTAATATACAGTCCCGAGGTTTCCCCAAAGATGTGTAGTATAAGCATCAGCCGCGGCCCGACTTGTGTTGAGCCGTAAGAAAAAACAGAACGTTGTCCACGTACAGTGCTATTCTATCCGAGAGGCCTGGCGCCCACTCAAATCCCCGAAGCTGGTCATCGATGCGCACCCAAGCCGCCAGCAGCTCCATGGCGAGCGCAAATAGATACAGTAAAGGGGGCAGCCCTGCCGTGTTCCCCGCTGAAGAGAAAAGGGTCTAGAGAGCGCTCCCGCCACCCGCACCGATGCCGTCAAGTCAGTGTATAGTAGCATCAGATAAGCTAGAAATCTCGGGCCGAAATTGAGACTCTGCAATAAGGCGAAGAGATACACCCAGCTCAGGGAGTCGAAGGCCTTATCCATGTCGGCCAACAAGAGTGCCACCGGTTCCCCCAGCTGCCCGCTGGCCGCCACTGCCACATGCGCGCGCCTGATATTATGACGGGTCGCCCTCTGGGGCATAAACCTATCCCGGTCGGGGTGCACCAGAGTGGAAATATATGGTAGAAGCCGGTTGGCCAATACCTTGGCCAAGACCTTCGCCTCCACGTTCAGGAGTGATATGGGACGATATGACGCATGCTATTACGGAGGTCTGCCAGGTTTGAGGATCACCACCACCTCCACGTTCCTCCAGTCCGGAGGAAGCGAGCCGCGCTCCTGCCCCTCCTCCACCACCGGTCTAAAGTGTGGGGCCAGCTGTACAACATTTTTTTTTAAAACTCCCTGGGGAATCCGTTCGGTCCAGGGGCCTTCCGGGATTCAGTACTCCCAGAGCAGTGCCCAGCTCCTCATCCGTCAGTGGCCGATCTAGTTGGTCCCGCACCTCATCAGAAACGGCCTTGGGTGGTAAGTCGTCTATAAATTTAGCTATGACGGCGGCTGTAAGGCATTCTTTCGGTGCATAGAGGTCCTCATAGTAGGTAGAAAAGATTTCTGCTATAGCTGGGGGCTCAATAAGCGGCACCCTGGGAATGAAAGGCACCCTTCCATAGTCGATGCAGCATCTTGCTGGATTTGTCCCCCCATTGATACACCCTACTGCACGTTGCCAGCCAAGCCTGGTGGGCCTCGTCCATCAGTAGGGCTGCATAGTTTTGCTGAGCCAATATTATTTGCCGTCTGACTGGGCCGCCCTCCGCCTCCCGGCTCCTACGTTCCAGCACCTCCACTTCAGCCTCTACACACAACACTTCCTTCTTGCGCTCCCTATGCACCGCACCAGGAAATATCCACCCCTCTCAGCGTGGGTTTTAGTGCCTCCCACAGTACCGCGGCAGATGAAACTGACCCTACATTGACTGTCAGACAGTGATCAATAGCTCCGGTCAGATGCTCCCTGTGGTCCTCTTTCAGCAGATGCCACACAGACATGCGCCATCTGAGTGGTTGCCGCCACGGACCAATCTGAAGTGTAAGGGCCACCGGTGAATGATCTGAAAAGCCCCTGGGCAGAATATCAGCCGACGCCACCCTGTGCACTGTCACCCTGGGGACGAAAAGGTAGTCGAGTCTCGAAAATGAATCATGAATCGTGGAGAGATATGTGTATTCTCAGCGGGGTCCATGTATGTACCTCCAGACATCTACCCAATCAAATCCCATCACTAGGGAGTGTAATTTTGTGGGAGGGCCATTCTTTTCAACACCCCCACTCCTCCATCTATCCCGACCCCGTTCCATGACGTCATTCCAGTCCCTGCCCACGACTCAGAGCGTGTCTGGCATATCCGCCCAGATGTTCAGAAGCCGCTCCACTAAGTTCAATTGCAATGACGGGGAGCATAAACGCTCCCCAGTGTCAGAGTGTCCTCCCCAACTTTGCCCCGAATAAAAATGTAGCGCCCCTGTGTGTCTGACCAGTGCTTCTCATGTATATATGGGACCCTGTGGTGAATCAATATTGCCACTCCCCTAGAACCCCGCGTGAAGCCTGTGTGGAAAATGTGCTGGAACCCGTATCTCTACAGACTCAGGGCCTTAGTGCCCATTAACTGTGTCTCCTGTAGCAGGAGCACGTCAGCCCCCGCTCCCGTGGCCTGTTGAAGTATGGTCCCACGTTTAATCTTGTCCAGAGCCCCGCAGGTCACCAGTGGTCACCCGCCTCCCGCCCATTGTATCGGACATCCCGATAAGCATTTATGACCTTGACGGGTATGGACACTCCACGGTGTGTGTGCTAATCTGTGAGGGATCACTGACATAATATCGACGACACAAATATCGAGATACACAAATATCGAGTCAAAAATATCGATTGACAAAATATCGACTCCCTATTTTCAAACAGGTAAGTACCAAAATATCGACTCCAAAATATCGACTTACAAAAATATAGACTGTCAAAATATCGATTTTTTAAAATGTCTTAAAAGTAAGTTAAAACTAATATAGTAATAAATATATTTAATATAAACTTAGAAATAATTATTAAAAAAATATAATTTTAATAAATAATTTATATAATTAAAAAAATTATATCACCAAAAATTACACACACACATATATATATATATATATATATATATATATATATATATATATATATATATATTTAAACATATTATTAAATAAACATATATAACATTTTAGAAAATGTTTAAAATTTATTGTTACAACTATAGTGAGTTCAACATTAGCAAAAGTGTTGGATAGCGTAGAGGTAAAATTTACTACTCCCACTCCAGTGGGTGCAACAGTAGGGAAAGCGCTGGATAGCGTAGAGGTTAAAATTACTATTCCCACTCCAGGGATGTATGACGTTACAACGCATACTTTTACAACGCCTACCATTACAACAAAACTTTTACAACGCAAAAACTTTTACAACGCATACATTTACAACGCAAGATTTTACAACGCATATACCTTTACAACGCATACCATTACAACATAAGTATTGGTAAGTATATAATAATTTTTTGAATATAAATTAATAAAAAATATTATAATATAATTTAATATAATTTAATTTTATTAAATAAATGTAATTTAAATGTAATTTTACCTTATTTTTACAAAGTACCCCTGTACCCCAAAAACCCAAAACTGACCCTGAACCCTAAAAATACCCCTTTACCCATAAACTGAAAACTGACCCTGAACCCTAAAAATACCCCTTTACCCGAAAACTGAAAACTGACCCTGAACCCTAAAAATACCCCTTTACCCAAAAACTGAAAACTGACCCTGAACCCTAAAAATACCCCTTTACCTACAAACTGAAAACTGACCCTGAACCCTAAAAATACCCCTTTACCCCAAAAACTGAAAACTGACCCTGAACCCTAAAAATACCCCTTTACCCAAAAACTGAAAACTGACCCTGAACCCTAAAAATACCCCTTTACCTACAAACTGAAAACTGACCCTGAACCCTAAAAATACCCCTTTACCCCAAAAACTGAAAACTGACCCTGAACCCTAAAAATACCCCTTTACCCATAAACTGAAAACTGACCCTGAACCCTAAAAATACCCCTTTACCCGAAAACTGAAAACTGACCCTGAACCCTAAAAATACCCCTTTACCCAAAAACTGAAAACTGACCCTGAACCCTAAAAATACCCCTTTACCTACAAACTGAAAACTGACCCTGAACCCTAAAAATACCCCTTTACCCCAAAAACTGAAAACTGACCCTGAACCCTAAAAATACCCCTTTACCCAAAAACTGAAAACTGACCCTGAACCCTAAAATTAAAATATTTATCAATTAATCAATTATAATTAATTACCAATAATATTTTAATTAATTACCAATTAATAATTAATTAACAATTAATTTTTTAAAAATATCAATAAATAAATTAACATATTTAATTAATTATAATTAAATTACTTCCCACCCTATTCCCCTATAAACCCACAACCCGCTACAGAAAATAAATTACTAAAATTAAAATATTTATCAATTAATCAATTATAATTAATTACCAATTATATTTTAATTAATTACCAATTAATAATTAATTAACAATTAATTCTAAATTATTATCAATAAATAAATTAACATATTTAATTAATTATAATTAAATTACTTCCCACCCTATTCCCCTATAAACCCACAACCCGCTACAGAAAATAAATTACTAAAATTAAAATATTTATCAATTAATCAATTATAATTAATTACCAATTATATTTTAATTAATTACCAATTAATAATTAATTAACAATTAATTCTAAATATATATCAATAAATAAATTAACATATTTAATTAATTAGAATTAAATTACTTCCCACCCTATTCCCCTATAAACCCACAACCCGCTACAGACTTATATTACACAAAAAATAAAAATTATTATTAACTTACCTTAAATTCGATATTTTTGTTGTCTATATTATGTCTAGTCGATATTATGTCCATTCTATATTTTTGAATCGATATTATGTCCATTCTATTCGATATTAATTTTCTCTAGTCGATATTTTTGTTGTCTATATTATGTCTAGTCGATATTATGTCCATTCTATATTTTTTACTCGATATTCTGTCCAGTCGAAATAATTGACTCGATATTATGACTGTACACCTCTGTGAGAACCCATTGTGGACGCGCAACAATAACAACCCCTTACCCCATAACAACCCTCCCACCCCATACCTCACAAACACTGAAGTATCGGTCGGATAGGAGCTGCAACCCTAACCGGGGTACAGGAACCATACAGCCCAATGGATCCCCAACTGACAACCCATGCCCCGTGGGCAATTCCCCCACCAGCAACTGCATGGCAGAGATACCAGCCCAGATTCCAAGCCTATCCGGCAATTAGTTCACAGTCTAAGGACCTACAGCCCCAAACGGACCCAAGGATCAGTCTGCCGAGGCCTGTCTTTCAGAAGCAGAGACCCCCCACGAGAGGGCCATGCTGGATTGAGAACAACGCCTGGACCTCGACCTCCTGCCCCCCCTCAGCTGGCCCCGGGGTCCCCTCCGGGCCACCTCGCTCAAGGATGATTCCGATTCCCTACCAGGTGGTGTATGGACTCGCACCCGCACTGTCTTAACTGTCCATTTGAAAACCTCCTCCGGGATATAAAAGAAGGGTGTACGAGAGCAGTACACCACACACCTGGACCTCGACCTCCTGCTCCCCCTCAGCTGGCCCCGGAGTCCCCTCCGGGCCACCTCGCTCGAGAATGATTCCGATTCCCTACCAGGTGGTGTATGGACTCGCGCCCGCACTGTCTCAACTGTCCATTTGAAAACCTCCTCCGGGATATAAAAGAAGGGTGTACGAGAGCAGTACACCACACTCAGGCGGGCTGGAAACAACAGGGCATACGGGATCTTGAGGTCCCAGAGGCGGGCCTTCGCCGCAAGAAATGATTGCTGCTGCTGCTGCACCAGTCACGTGTAATCCGGGAATATAAGGATGCGTGCATTGTTATAAATAAGGGTTCCTTGGCTCAAGCCTGGTTTAAGATAGTGTCGCGGTCCAAGTAATTTAGGAGTTTTGCTATGATTGGTCGTGGGCGAGCCCTATGTGCCCGTTCCACCACAAAGCAGCGGGAGAGTACATCGGGGGAGCCAGCCTTCCAGCCACTGTGTCAGGTAGCGCTCCACGCTGTCCCCCTCGCAGCCCTCCGGGAATCCTACAAAGGGGAGGTTGTTGCGCCGGGCACGTCCCGCGGCATCCTCCACCCGCATCGCCAGTCCCTTTTGGATTGTTTCCATGGCCGCAACCTTCTTCTTCAGGATAGTGACATAATCTTCGACCCCCGAGATGTGGGTCTCTGCCTCCGTAATGCGCGCCACTGCGTTGCGCAGAACTTGTCGCAGCAGCATGACATCGGAGCTGACTGCCCTAATTTTTGCGTCGAGCATATCCCTGTATTGGGTAATGGCCGCCAGGAGTGTTGCATTATCTGGCACCTGCCCCTGCTGTCTTGCTGTCTCGCTTTCCCGGCCGCTGCTCCTGCCCCGGTGAACTTGTTGATTGGACCCTGTTTGGTCTGGCCCCCACTGCCCTTATCTTGCGTCATGTTTATCAAAATGCGTTCCACACAGGCACCCAAGGGCGTCAGGTGCGAGTCACTTCAGCGGGCAAGCGCGGTCCAAGTTCGCCACCGCGTGGTCCACTTCCAGGAAGGTCTCCTCCTTGCGGCCCGACCTGACCGCCGAGCCCCCAACCGGCACCGGCCCCTAACGAGCGGAGAACAGGGGGGGAAGGGGGAGAGCGAGGGGGCAACATGTATCCAGTCGTCCCACTCCTGCCCGGTATCCCTGGCCCCAAGTCCACTTCAGGGGCCTGCACATTCCCTGGTATGACTGGGAGTCTCACCCGCGTCTGGGACCAGCAGTCGCACCTTCAGCGCCGCAACAGCGACCCAAAATGGCGGTCCACACCCCTAGCAGTGATGAATACCAGCAGCGGCCCGCCGGCCAATGCCTCACCAGCGGGACAGCGCCAGAGCCAAACTCAGTCCCTGGACAGGCTCCAGACATCACCTTGTCCCGTCCAACCAGCTTGGCCTCATTCGCATCCAGGTGGGCCCTCCGGTCATCCTCCACTCCGGGGCACTGCCCCTCCCCCCGCGACCCGGCACAGCCGCCGAGTATCACTGCCGGTAGACGGTGTAGGAGATCAGATGACATAGGGGGGCAGCAGTCAGCGCAGACCCCACAATCTGTAGCATGTGGGTCCAGGGCGCCACAAGCACCCTCTCCTAGTGGCAGATGTCAGCGCAGCCACCCCAGGGCCACACAATATGGTCGCCGGTTCACCACTGCAACAACCGCCAAGAGCTCCTATCTCCGTGGCCCGATTCGGCCACCGACGCTCGCCGCAAACCTCCTCAGTGTGTGGGGCTCTCTCGGCTGTCTCTCCTGGGCTCCCCTCTGCCAGATAGTCGTGGGGGACACCGACAGTCTTGCGGCCCGCCCGCCAGCCACTCCGTCTCCCGGGCCCCGTCTACGCCCTGTCAAATCAAGAGTCCCTGGCTTCACGCAGAGCGTCTCCCCCTCAGGCCGTGGCCGCACTCAGCGCTCTTATCTTCGCCGCTACGCCTTCCACCGCTTTGGGCTTCACTCGGGAGGATGACTCAGCTTTTCGGTGCTACTTGGTCTGTGTTTATACCAACGCTAGGTCGGATAGGCAGGATTAATTGAAAGGATATGGGGCTGGTCAGAGCGCGATCAAGGCATGATCTCAGTTTTGATTACATATATTGTTGCTTTTTCTAACAGCTACACAGTGTTTAACTACAGAAACTATTTCAGACAACGTCTTAATTTGTCAGTCCACCCGGATCGTTCGAGGTGTTCTGGTACTTCTACTAACAAACCTTGTACAAACTCTGTCCCCTTGCTGATGAACAGTTTCAGCAGCATCCACACCACAAGACAGATATTCAAATATATCCTTCAATTGATCTAGAAAATCATCAGCACATTAATCCTTTCTTGGCTTAGGTTAGAGCGGAGAGCCCTAGGACGGTCTTCCCCGCAACCGCTTGCCTATATCCTCCACTTTTCTGGCCTCATTTTTGCTGGCTTTAGGACTCTGTGCACTTTATTTCTGCTAACCAGTGCACAGGTGCTTGTGCTGTCTGCCATAATTATAGTAATATTGGCTCTTCCCCAAATGGCATATTTAATTTACTTATAATTCCCTACTAAAGTGCACTCGTGCCCAGGGCTTGTAAATTAAATGCTACTAGTGGGCCTGCAGCACTCATTGTGCCACCCACTTAAGTAGCCCTTGAACCATTGCTCAGGCCTGCCATTGCAGAGCCTGTATATGCAGTTTACACTACCATTTCGAACTGGCAAGATAGACCTCTTGCCAGGCCTAAATCTTTCCTTTTTATACATGTAAATCACCCCTAAAATAGGCCCTGGACAACCCAGAGGGCACGGTGCAATATTTATTTGTTTTTCACTACAGCAAGACCTATCTCTCTCATAGGATAACATCTGGGTTACCTTATTACATGTTATCAGTGTAATTTCCAATTGCGAAGATGTAGACATTTTGAGTTTGGTGTCTCTGGGCTCACAATTTGAATTCACAACTTGTAGTAAAGTCGCATTTTAAATTGCAAATCTAAAAATAACGCTTTTAGACGCTTTTAGAAAGTTTCTATTTTCAAACTTTAGCCATTTGGTGCCTGCTGCCTTTATCTGATAGACATCTGGAGAGGATGTGTATTCCCCCTAAACAGCCTCACACAATGGGAGCTTAGGTGTGACTTAATGGGCCATCCTGGGTGAATGGGAGGGAGGAGCTGGGCACAGCCTCACATATACACCTGAATACGCTGTGTCCCCTCCTCCCACAAAGGGGTGAATACCCCCTGTAATTACAAGAGCAGGAAGGAAGGGCCTCTGTGCACTTGAAAGACATCTCTTTGAAGTCTTCCCCACATCAAAGACACAACTTGATATAAGTACTGGACCTTTGACACCACCACTTCAATACACTTCTGGACCTGTGAAAACTGCCAGGATGAAGGACTGCCACTCTGTTGGACTGCTGCATTGCTGGACTCCTGCAGTGTTGTGCTGCCATAATGCCTGCTAGTCCCCTTCCTAGACCTGCTTCACTTGAACACAGAGTGACTCCAGGGTAGGGTGACCACAATTTTATAGCAAAAAAACTGGACATTTCCAAAAAATAGAAAAAGGACTACACTTTTACTTCAACCCAGTGCACAGAATGACAGTGCTCCTTAGCAGAAAATTACAGAAAAGGCAGTAAGAAAATACATAAAATACAATTTTTAAAGTCAGTTTCATGCCTGTTAATTAAATTGCTTTCTCATATCAGCTGCTAACTATCCCTGCTTTGCAAAGAATAAAAAAATACCTCCCACCCTTTTCAGCTGACCCTCCCAAAAAAACGGGACATGAGCGTAATTTCCTGAAATCTGCAGAGACAGCTGGTAAAACACTGTGAAAGTCCGGGCAAATCCGGGATGCCTGGTCACCCTTCGCTGGCTTGCCTCCTGGTTTGAAGTCTCAGGGACATAAAAGACTTCCAACTCTTCTTCTGCTCCACCTAGTCTCTGCCATCTGTGAGTCTGCCCTGCCAAGTGGTGCCACCACAGTTCTGGACCCTTGGAAGTGAGGCCCAAGCTGCTTGCTACAATGAAACCCATGCATCCTCCTGTGAGTCGGTGCATCGGTGCTGTTGAGTGAATTGGAACTGGAGCATCAACCCATGTGGGTGACCAGAATCAGCGCATCACCTCTGCTGTGTGAGTCAACTTGACGCATTGCCTTCGGAACTAGCACTGCGTGGTGCTCTGCCTGAGGTCTTCACATCTCCATCAATGACAGCTTCAATGAGGATGCCAAGAACTTTGCATCGTAGCCCCTGTGCTCATTGGAGTCAACACATCACCGCTGTTGCATGGACCAGGACCATTGCGAGGATCAAAGCTGACTCATCGCTTTGGCTGCACCCCACTTCTTCGGCGACGCAGCCAGCATCAAGGTACTTTTTTTCTGCGGGCCAAACTGGGTTCCTGTGTCTGGCCCATGCTCCATTGTAGCTGGCCTGAAATTTTGTCTTTGTCCTGGTCTGTTACGACCAGATTTACCAAGTAAGCCCTTATTGCTTCTAAGCGCTTTTTTTACAATTTATTCTATAAAACTTAATATCCAGAGTGCTATTTATTGGAGTCTTGTCAGTTTGGTCTTGTTTTATTTATTAAATTAAGTTCTATCTTTCTAACCTGGTGTGGAGTCTTTTAGGTGGTGTTTTCACAGTTTTACGGTTTCAAATCTTGCACAAATACTTTACACATTGCCTTTACGTTAAGCCTGACTGCTCTGTGCCCAAGCTACCAGAGGGTGAGCACAGGTTAATTTATGGGTTGCCTGCTTCATACCCTGACTAGGATTTTGGTTGCTGCTTAACTTGGGCTCATACCCTAGTCAACTAACAACCCAATTTCTAACAGCTGACAATAGTTAATTTCCATCCAAACCTTGTTGAAATGTCAGCCCACTATAATTTAATTCAATAAAGCATCTCTAGCAGTTGTTAAGGCAGCATTGCTGCTTTGTAACTTTTATGGCCATTTGGCCTTGTTGACCACCCAGTACACGTATTCAGGCATATTAACATACAATGTATCACCATCTGTCAATTGGGATTGTTACATTAAAAAACAAGATGTACTTTCACAGTAATCTTTCCAGTCTTCTTTGGCTGGAATTTGGGAAATTATTGAGTATATTCAAAAGCTAGACAAGGATCAAGGGGCATGGATGGTAATGGTAATACAGAGGCATATGTGGGTAAACTAAGGTCTCACAACCATAGCAAGTGACATAGCATAATCTGGTTAGATAATGATGAACAGAAGGATGCCCACAAATAATGCACCTCACTACCACAAGGAGCAAAGCAGAACAATTCTTAACAATTCACATACATTTTTGCAGACCTTGGATGAATCTGTAATGTCAACAGAGTAAAATACAGTAGTATAATTCAAGACGTAAGACTGGTGATCTAGTTTGGTTGCTTTATACTTCTTTCATTGCAAATGAAACATTTTCCTTGATTGAGGTGATGATTACTTGTCCTTTATGGTTATACAGGACTGACAGCTAACACCTGATTCATCCTTTACATAAATCATTTTCAAGGTGAAGAAAATCAGAAGAAATACATTTATGTTGTATTGGAGTTCATGGACCAATCATGAGAAATTCACAGGCCCGATAAACAAAGGTAAACTTAGATGTTTGGTCTAAACCTAAGTAGTAGTAAAGTCTCCTAACTTTACTACTACTAAATTGAGAAAAATCCTAATTTTAATACTTTCGGTATTCACAGAAGGCATTTAGGAGTCCTAAAGTTAGGACTCCTAACCTCTGTGAATACGGAAATGAGTAAGTGCCTTCTGTGAATACCAAAATGAGTAAGTGCCTTCTGTGAATACCAAAATGGTAGTAAGTTTAGGATTTTGTCTTAAGTTAGTTCTGTGAATCGGGCCCACAGATTTTGAGAATCACAGTGTTTGCAATGCCAAAAGGGCTGAGCATCAGGTCCTTAGACCGTGGGGATAGCCCTAAAACAGGTGCAAACTTTATTTGTGCCAGTTTCTGCACCGTTGTCAATTTAGAGTGGAGTGAAAATTGAGCTGGCTTGTGATGTGCCTGAGACGTACCAACTGCTGGAATAACCAGAAAAAAGGTGGAATAGCACGTAATTTGGGGGCACACATTGGTTGCATGTTTTATTCTGCATATCTTTCACCAATGTAAATCTGAGGTAAAACTCAGAAAACAACCATTCTAAAAGTTACTTGAATGGGGAGTTTCTGCAATCAGTTTTTGCACTGGACTTTAAAATAAACTTTCTAAGTCACATTTTCCATTTCAGCCACAGAGTGGTTTGCAGTTCCAACGAGCTGCAAATCAAAATGAGTTTGATGCAAGAAAATCTTTATTTCCAATAGGTCCTGTAGGGAGAACAATTGCAGTAGCTGCAGGGTGCATATGCATCTGTAGCCACCAGCACCATCACCCAAGCCTCAAGTGCAAATGTGCAAAATAAAGGAATACATATCTAAATCAAAACAAGTGTCACAGCGGAGGAGACGGTGACCAAAATTAGAATTCTAAAATACTCACCTGCTTGGATGTGAGACATGATGGGGAGGGAGAGAGGGCGCTTAATGGGGAGTTTCGAGAGTCTCCCTTTCTAAGGACCGCAAATGGAAAATCAATGTCAGGCCTGCATTGTCTCCCGAGCCTACATTGATTTATGCTTCTGCGGAAAACGCTTAATGTCCACAATTACCAACCTGTCGGCTCTCACTTACCAAGGCCTTGCTGTCTCCCCCTCTCCTCCTCGCAGCGCCCTGCCCCTCCCCGCCTCTAGCACCTCAGCCAAGAAGGAGAATGGCAGGCCTGACAGCACCGATGCCAAGGCAGTCCTGCTGACGCCTCCAAAATGGAGGACAAGGTGAGTTCACTGCGACTGATCCCTACAAGGGTGGGTGAGCTGCTCCCCACCCGGGGCTACAGGGGCTGACGCCTACTGGATGCAAAGACAAAATGTTAAAGTGGCTATCAGGCCAATGATGTCAGAATAAACCTAAAAAAGGCATCAAGTAAGCAACCATTTTAGAACGTCTGCTGTTGATGGGAATTGGAAATGTTGTACGGGTCAAGAATAGCCCTTTTTTCCTCTTCATTGGGTGGCTCATCAGTGCTGCAGTGGAGGCCCTCAACATTTGAACAGGTACAACACCGAGGCTGAAATAGTACAGCGCCTGATGTTTGTGCATTCAAAAGCTTTTCAAAGAGGTTAGCACCTGTGTGCCTGTCTAGAGCATAGTTATTTAGGATATCCCTGGACTGCCCCGACTAGCAATGACCTGTTAGGTGACTGCTACTTCTCAATATGTGGAAAAGCAAAGAACACAAACCACAGGTCTCTGAGTGACAGCAGCAGGATTTTCAGGATGCTGATATGGAAAATCACCTAAGTGAGGATTGTGCCAGATTCCAGATGTTCAATCACTCATCCACCTATATTTTGCTTTGAGTGAATTAAGCACTCACTCCAATGATTTTTCTCTGACCTACCTACATGTCAGCCATGCTTCAACTGTACATATTCTGTGAGCATTGAATAATTGTACTACTCTCCTGTGCTGATTCCATTCTGCGAGGAATGGAAGACTGCACTTCCTGACTTCTGTGAGAGTTAGAGAAAAGCTTACTTTGCAATTGCCATACTGCACCTGTTCTGTGAAAAGCCTGTACTGCTACTGCCGATTTGCAATTGTCCTGTAATAGGAAAAGCTTGGGCAACTGCTGCCCTCTGTGTGCCAGTCCTCTGGAAAAGGGAAGCTTGCAGTTTCTGCCCAAGATCTACCTGTTTCGTGTTTCCTTTGCTGTTGCCCATCTTATGAAAATGCGAAGGAAATATTGAATGCACTTCCATTAGATGCCCTGTAAACCAAGGACATTTTCACAATATTTTTTGTGAGCTACTAAGACCTTCAGTCCTGAGGAAGGTGTCCGAACCCATAAGGGCCATAATCAAATCCGGAAACATGTCAACAAAGGAATAAAACCTCAAAAAATATGTGAGTGTCCATTTGGCTTTGTGTCTGAACAAGACGTTTTTGATATGGACTATCCAATTTTAGAAAACAGTTGACAATTATTTAATTTACAACATTTATCCATTTCTGGCATTGTAGCCAAAAGCACTTTGTGTACTGGGGATCTGTGTCTATACTGACAGTGTTAAAAGCAAAACTATAATCCCGCCACAGTGCAACATGCTGTTGGCTGAAAAGTGAGGAATGGTTGGTGGTATCATATATCATAGAGCCACACGTCTGACTTGTGAAACGAAAATAAAATGTGGTTCCAACCTTCTGCTTTTTGTCTTGAAAACAGCCCAGCCAACATCTCACTGCTAATGAGCTAACATTAACATTACTTGGAAAAGCAGACTTTGCTAAAAATACGTTATATAACAGAACAAAGCGAGTAGCAACAGGAGAATGTGTTTGAGACGGCTTAGAAAAATAATGTATTGCCAGTTCTATTCCTGAATTTATCCTCAGTGGACAGCTTGGTGTGATTTAGATGGAGCCTGCAACACCAGTATGATGCGCCTTGCCTTGAACTAGAGCAGAACCTGCTGCCCCAAAAATCTGATACCTAAAACACATATATTTAAAAATACCCCAACAACTATTAACTATAAACATATAAACACATTCATTAATATTAATGAATTTAAATGTAACATAATTCACCTATATATATAAAAACGAATGTATGTCTATCTGTCTGTCTGTCTGTTTGTCCATTATGCATTACTACACCATTCATCCGATCGCCATGATACTTTGGGAAGTTGTTGAGTACACTCCCGCTAAGGTTTCTGGCATATTTTTTTTTAAAATATCGGCCCCCCAGGGCCCTCATAATCTTTCGAATACTGATGTACGCACCAGATGGAAAAACAACAAATCATGTATCCACAAGCACTCGAATAAATAAATAGAATTAAAACACCATTCATCTGATCGCCATGAAACTTTGGGAAGTTGTTGAGTACACTCTCGCAAAGGTTTCTGGCATAGACACTTTTTAAATATCGGCCCCCCAGGGCCCTCATAATCTTTCAAATACTGATGTACGCACAAGACGGAAAAACAACAAATCATGTATCCACAAGCACTCGAATAAATAAATAGAATTAAAACACCATTCATCTGATCGCCATAAAACTTTGGGAAGTTGTTGAGTACACTCCCGCAAAGGTTTCTTGTATAGACACTTTTTAAATATCGGACCCCCAGGGCCCTCATAATCTTTCGAATACTGATGTACGCACAAGACGGAAAAACTAAAAATCGCCATGAAACTTTGGGAAGTTGTTGAGTACACTCCCACAAAGGTTTCTGGCATAATTTTTTTTTAAATATCGCCCCCCCCCGGGGCCCTCATAATCTTTCGAATACTGATGTACGCACCAGACGGAAAAACAAAAAATCGTGTATCCACAAGCACTCGAATAAATAAATAGAATTAAAACACCAGTCATCCGATCGCCATGAAACTTTGGGAAGTTGTTGAGTAAACTCCCGCGAAGGTTTCTGGCATAAATATTTTTTAAATATCGGCCCCCCAGGGCCCTCATAATCTTTCGAATACTGATGTACGCACAAGACGGAAAAACAAAAAATCGCGTATCCACAAGCACTCGAATAAATAAAACGAATTAAAACACCATTCATCCGATCTCCAGGAAACTTTGGGAAGTTGTTGAGTACACTCTGCGAAGGTTTCTGGCATTAAATATTTTTAAATATCGGCCCCCCAGGGCCCTCATAATCTTTCGAATACTGATGTATGCACCAAATGGAAAAACAAAAAATTGTGTATCCACAAGCACTCGAATAAATAAATTGAATTAAAACGACACTTTGAAATGTTTTCCATATTAAAATGAATAAGTTTCAATAAAAATGACACAATGTAAATTGAATGTTATCATAATGAGCTTCCTTGAATTTCCTTTCTTCGGAGATCGCAGCAACGCGTGACGGGTAAGCTAGTATATAAATAAAACAAACTATATATAATTCTCCAGAAATAAAACTTAAATTAGCGTTTACAAAACAAGGACTCAACTGATTAAAAAAATTCAAACTATACTAAACCAACCAATAAAATAACACTATAACCAGCTTTAACCAATAAAATCAAACAAACAATTAAGCCCACAATATAAAAGGCACACTAGTTAAAACAACTAAAACTCCAAAAACCATTAATGCTGCAAAAGCAGGAAGCTCTGGCTGATTCTCACAAAAACTATTAAAACAGAAGTACATCATCCCTACAACTACAAATTCAAGTAAGTACATATATTTAAAGGTTAACAATGTTTCCCTTTAGAGGTGTCACACAATTAAATCACTGACCTATTTGTCACTCGTGACATTCACACAGTGTTAGGTTAAAATTCTATTCTGGATACTAAAGCACTTATTCCCCCAAAATATTTTTATTCCAAAATCATACGGTATGTTAAAAACATGTAGAAATGAACAATTACTAAAAAATATTTTTAGCAAGACATGTTAAAATTCATCTCTGTTACATAAGTAACACAAGCAAACAAATGTATTACACTTCAAAGGTTCCTGGAAAGGAATATGGTGAGACAATTGTATTTGTCTTAACACTGTTAATCCTGGAGTTATAAACAACACAATCCAAAAGAGTAAAGTGTTTATATTGCTGCTGTCCGTCCACAGATCTAACACAATTTATTAAGCATCGACACGTTTCAGTGGCACACATCATTAAAGCCACCTTCTTCAGGACAAGGGGTTTTGTTCATTCCTTTCCACAATTGGATATTCCACAAACCTGTGCAAAAGCACTCATTTGGATTTCAATCCATAAGGTTATATATATTTTCCCTTATAATGATGCAGCAAATGTCTGTCGTTTTATTCTCTGTAGGACTTCTTATTAGTCCTGTTCACATATTGCCACTATTTAATCCTTGGTTTGATAATGGTGAATTCCACCCTGGATTCAATCCACTTGGTTTTTATAATGTAGTTCTGTAATGTAGTTCTGTTGCTGGAGCGCATGCCCTTGGCTATTCAGCTCCCGGGTTCAGCTTACTCCAGCGCTGGAGTCCTACAGAGAATAAAACGACAGACATTTGGCTGTCCTACTGCGGACGGTGCAACACACAGTCGGCTGTAGGACTGTCAAAGCCATGGTGCTCCAGCTCACCAGATTACGACTTCGAACCTGGTCTGGCGGGCGGTCCTGCAGCAGTTTGACAGTGGCAGTTTGTTAGGCTCATAGAAGAGCCTAACATGCAGACCACAGATGTCCGAGTACTGACAGCACTTTCCTGCATGGTGTGGCATACATGCCACACCTTGCAGGAAAAAGGTAAGCAAATCCAGAGGGGCACTACTTGTGCCCACCTGTATGCACCCCCGGGCCTAGGTGTGAAAGGGGGCCCTATTAGGGTCCACTTAGTTGCCTCACCACCATCCTTTCCTTGGCAAGCTTACCCCCATGGAAAGGGTCGTGGTTTGGCAACACATAATGTGCTCGGCCGTGCTGTAGCGGCACTGGCATAACAAAATACAGTATCCCAACAGGTAATATTCAAAAGACAAATAATATTGTATGCACAAGGCATTACACGAACATGAATAAAGGAGACAATTATTCAAATCAATTAGTTATTGAAATTATTCTTATAATTCACAAAAGATAGATGACAGGGGCATATATGTACAAATCGGGCAGCACAGCAAGAAAATTTCAGTTGACAACCAGATATAAACTTGGTGCTCAAAATATGTACAAATAGTCAGTGGCGACACAAGTGGTATAGTGAACAGCGTGAACGGCGCAGGTGCGTAAAGTGAACAATATATACAGTGAGTGACTCAGTGCGTGACAAAGTTATAGTGACTTTACACTTATAATGACAATTTAATATATAGCCACAATAAAAGATGCACCAGCAATTGCGCTGTGGGGTCGACGACGTTTCGGTCCTCAATTGTTCGGGACCATCCTCAGGACATGGTTGCCTCAATAAAGGTGCTGACAAGGAAACAGCGATCGGTCGGGACGATCCGATCTCCTATAGTGGTCAAGTCTTCCTCAAAGGGGTGTAAACAAAAATTCTGAATCAAAATCGAGATTGGAATCTCCAGATGAAAGGCGTCTTAGTCGGGTTGGTAGTCTAATCGAGATGGAGAGTCCAAGTAAACCGGACCTGCAATTATTTAGGTCGGGACCTGGATTAAAGCCGGGGTATAACGCCAGTCAATGATCGAGCATGTAATGGCTTCCGCATTCAGCATATAACCATGCCTGACTGCCACCTCCATGCCGTGGGATCCTGAATCCCAGTGGAGGTGGCGGTCCTATGGCTGTCCGACAGCCACACTCCTAATGCGATGCACAGTGCAGCCATGTGGTGGTGGCCACCATAGGACCGCCGTACTTGTGGTGGCTGTCCGACCACCGCCACACTGCTGCACTATGCGCCGCATTTGGAGTGCTAATTACCAGCAACAGTGGCAGCCCTAAGACCGGAAACTGGGTCTAAAGACTAGAATCGTAACAAAGGTTCAAGTACCATATTTCAAATAGTGCAAAATACAAATTAACAGTCCCAAAGAATTTTATAAATTATACAGAAAAGAAAAAAGAGAAAGGAAAAGAAAAGAAAAAAGAAAAAAGAGAAGAAACAACATCATTTCCAATAAGCAATAAGACAAAAAATAACTAAAAACTTTTTTGACAAATGATACCCCTGCACAAATTGATTTATCATATAAACATAGAAAATGTATTAAAGAAAACAGAAATAAGGACAGTAGTAAGACAATGATGGCGCTCAATAAGGTATCCAAACAATGATAAAAATGCAAACAATGCAGTGTGTAATCAAAAGAAGTAGCTAAGGAAAAATTATACAAATAGGTAGTTTGGACAAGACAAAACAACACAGAGCAAGTATTCATCCTCTTATATTAGGGCCACATGTAGGCATCGACGGAGTTTCGACCATATTAAGATTAGATGGTCATCATCAGGACAAAACAACAATGAATATCAGAGCGTCTAGAGGAAAATTCAATACAAATTCTAAAAAGGAATATGTACAAGGGTATCAGGAATGTTAAAATATATGTAGAGTCATATCATAGCATAGCACAAGATGAGTGGTCCCAACCAAATCAGGAACAAGAAAAAAAGGAAAGAATTTGGAGTTTATGGAAGAAGAAAAAAAGAGTTGATGAAAAGTTGGTGAATTGGAATAAAAACCAAAGCCAACCCAAAAACTTGAGTAAAAATCAGTGACCGAGAAAATGAAGCAGAGAAAGTGCCTAGACCTCGTGAAGAAAGGGTGCTAAATAAGTCACAGATATTGGAAAATGAAGAGGGAAAAAAGTTTCACCTACACCCAAAGGAAAAACCAAGGAATTAATCACCTAATCATAAGCAAAAATCTCTTTATTTAGATATAACACATATATCTTTAAAAGAAGATTACAAAATTCACATTATATATCAATTAATAGGATAAAAACAAAGGAGAAGCAAAGACACAGTCATTTAAACAACCATTATAAAAGCAGTGGTTGTCCTCTCTTGAGCCTTCTTGACCCTTAGAATTTTAAAAGAAATATAAAATCTCAGGATGGTAAAGATAAAAGAGAAGATGGTTTAAAACATATTGTGCAAGAGAGCTCTTCTCTTCAACCCTTTTATGTTGCACTCATTATCAGAAGTATCATACATATGGAAGATAACCAACATTCCTGAGGTTACTGATCATTTAATTTAATCCTCCCTTAAGATTGGAATAAGTTGTGGGGTGTGTTCGATGATTAAAAGAGATGGGAGGGACGCTTTAACTGGGCCTCTTTTATCTAAGTTTACGGTATGCTTGGTGGATGAAATTTGTAAGTCCTATGTTTAAGGCAGTATTTTCAGGATTCAAAGCTACCATAATGGCTTGCCTGCAGGTCCGGGCACCCAGCCTATTCCATTCCGCTTTGAGTTTACACCTGCATTCTGAATTAAAGGCTGGGCAGAGGCAGACCACATGCAATAGAGTTTCAGCTGTTTTGCCGCACCCTCTACAAGTTAGGTCTTCTGCTGTGCGTCGCCAAGGAGGTAGATCTTGCAGAAATCGCCAGTCACTCATTCTGATAGCGATAAGGCTGCGTTTTAAGTACAGTGAGTATGTGCAGCCCAGATAGGTGGCGGTGGCTAGCCGTCTGTACGAATTTACCAGAGCCCAGGCATGGCTGCGTTTCAAAAAGTGTGCTTTGTCAGTGATAAGTGATCTCATTCTCACACATTTTTTGATCCCAATTTTAAATGCTGTCTGGCTGGGGTTAAGGGCCCATAGATCACTCGCTGACATTTGCTGAATGGCGTCTTTAAAAAGGCGACTGTACGTTCCACCTGGATTTTTCTGGGTGATTTCTAGCCAGACTAGGGATTCTAATGTGCCTGGGTCCGCCTGTCTCAGTTTGTGACAAAAATTCAGGTATGCCCCGATGTTAGAGGCATTGTAGTTTAATAGCCCCATCTCCAATCTTATCTGCGTAGCAGATGCAGACTTTGGCAGCTGAAGAACCTTTTTGTAAATTTTAGTTGTATGCTGATTCAAGGCAGTATTCATTTTTCCCCTGAATATCTCTATACCGTAAGATAGAGTGGGGCCAATTTTCGCTCTCATTACTTCCAGAAGAGGCGATAGGGTTGGGCCGGAGAGATTTTTGGAAAGCTTAGCTAGTGACACCGCAAGAGTTATTGCTTTGACTGCGATCTTGTTACGCTGTTTTTTAAGGTTGCATCTGGAATCCAGGTGGACGCCTAGGTATTTATAAGACTGACCTGTAACGAGGCTTGTGTTGTTAAATGACCACCCACCACCTGTGTGTCGTTTCTTACCAAAGGACAACTTGCATTTTCTTTAAGTTGACCTCTAGTTGGTTAATGATCGTATAACTAAGCAGTTTGTTGAGGAGCCTTTGTAGCCCCTCCCTCGTGAGGCTAAAGAGAACCAGGTCATCGGCATACAAAAGGTTGCTTAGAGCCGAGCCTCCCACCTTTGGAGAATGACTGTTTGTATCATCCAAGATCGCCAACAGGTCTGCTATAAACAGGTTGAAGAGAAGGGGGACCAGCACACATCCCTGATTCACGCCTCTAGTTGTCATAATTTTCCGCGAGAGATGTGTGCCGGACCCTAACTTCACCCGGACCCATGTGTGAGAGTGAAGTTGAATAATTGCCTCTAATAGACTTAATCACCTATTCCGGGGTTGGATCCGTAGTAAGGAAGTAAATGAATTTCGATTGCTCCAAGTGTGGTATTCCACTGCGAAATTATGGAGCCGCTCTCTGAGAGTACACAAGAGGACAAAGTTAGTCACTCCTAACAACTGGTCATAGTCCATATAGATTCCACTTTAAACGTACTTACATCTACTGTAGTTTGTGGCATATCAGGGAGCTTGTATAAATGTCTCTCAGTCCAAATGATCGGAAGAAAATACCACCAGGCAACTAGTCGGATTAGTAAGCTGCTCCTCAAGTTGAGCAGGACTATGAAAATGTAAGCTATATGGTCTCAGAAACATTTGTAACCTACGAGTGACGCCAAACATTGCAAAGAGACCAAACAAATCCACATTCCATGCTCGAAATTTTAAGCAGATCAGTAAGACAGAAGGGCCACACTGTCAGTGAAGGTCCTACACGACGGGCCCAACTACAGAAAAAACACACCAAAAGAATGCGCACATTATAAATATGTCCAAGTTGAGTGGTGTGTGATTACACTAAAAAAAAAAACAGGACACATAAGTCCACGCTTACCTTCCCACTGCTAGAAGCTGATCAAAACGCCATGCCAGTCAAGTCCTATTCCAGGCAAAAAGCCTGAAAGTGCGCTGCGCCTAAGACGCGAGTGGGATGTAGCTTCATGCGCCAATCAAGGCATAAAGATAGAGACGGAACTATCAAAGCAGTCACCCTCTCGTGTTGGGGCTACAGATTGCAGCCGGATTCGAATGGTAAGAAACCCCTAAAAGCTGTGTAAATTCCGGATATACTGTATCAACAGCCATACAGAAACAGTAGTTCTAAGGATAAAAAGGGTGGGCTTGGCTGACACCATTCTGTCGTATTTGTAAATTCTATTCAGTGAGGACACAGGGCCATTGAAAATCAGACAAGTGCTAACCCCTACCTCTGTCAAGGAGAATGGTCTCCCGTTTTTGTGTGCGTCATCAAAGCTGAGCCGCTAGAGGGCGGACTGTAAATACAGTCACCCTCGAACGTTATGGCTCAGTGTAATCGGCCAGATAGAGATGACAGGAGACCTATGAAAATTATATAAGCCATGCCACTAAAATATGTGATAAAGGTATATACATGCAAATAGTTCACGAAGGATGAAAGGAAATCAAGAAACGTTTTTGTAAAAATAAAAATAAAAAAATAATGAAAGAGAGATGTTGAGAAAAGCTGAACCAAGGGCCACAAAAATCACATAGAATTAATATTTTGCTATGTATAACTCTCGAGGGCCCATTAATTAAGAAAATTAACAATGTTCACACAATATTCATTGAGGCAAATCATTCAAACAAAAGTACATTAGAAATCATGAGTGGTAAGCAAGGTTTCTCAATATTAGCCTAACAGACATTGCGTAACACCATTACAACATTCAACTGCAAACTCATATACGGATACATAAATGCAAACTACAATTGCTTAATAAATGTGGTAATAAATCCAAGATGCATTAGGATAATTAGTGTACAGAGTACTAAGAGATGCAAACATAACATTACATCATTTAGATCTTCCTGGCACAAATCAATGAGCAATTTCCCTTAAAGTAAAAAAATATATGTATACAGACATATCAGCATATCATGCTTGATTACAGAATGAGGTCATGAAGGTGTGTATATATTCATGCAATACAGTCTTGACCCAATTCAAAATAGAACTTTCGGAACACAGCAGACAGAGTTAGACAGCAAAGGATGATGTATAAATAAAGGTCAGCCAGATATTATGGCATAACATTCTTAAAGAGTGTTCAAGCCTGTCACATCTGAGACTCCAACGGCATTCAGTTTTATTAAGTATGTTCACAATGCTGCCACCCCTCGGTGGTTTTTTGATCACTTTAATCAACTGCCAGCGCAATTCTGATGGCGCATGATTGAATTCAATGAAATGGGACACAAGGGGGGCATGTTCGTTCTTACACTTAATACAACTTTTATGCTGGGAAAGTCGAGCCTTTATTTTAAGAGTGGTTTTCCCCACATAGATGAAATTGCAGGGGCACCAGAAGGCGTAACCTACATTCTGTGAGTTGCAATTGATATGATCACGGTGATCATATGATATTTCACCTGTTTGATATTGAAGGTGGAATCACACATTAAGCAGTTGCCACAACGGTAGTGGCCCACAATCCTGTTAAGGCCCCACATCTTGGTCAAATCCGGTGGGTCAGTCAGTGTGGACCAAATGATCACCAATGTTTCTATGTATCTTAAAGGAGAATAAAGGTGGTTCATCAGTAATGCCTGTTGATTGAATCAGTGGTCAGTGTTTTTTTATGTCCTTTGTTATTTTATTGTTCTGCATGCTAAAAGTTGTGACACAGGGTATGCGTTCCATAGTTTTTGGAGGGCGAGGAGAGAGCAGGAATTCACAATGGTTATACCACGCTCTCTTAAGAGATCGTTTGACAAGTCTCTTAGGAAAGCCACGTCATTCCAACTTTTTGGCAAGGATGTCAGCCTCATGAAAATAGTCTTCTCCGAATTGACAATTTCTGTGAATACGCAGAAACTGACTGAAGAGAAGACCATCCTTCAAACCCTTGGGATGGTGATAAGTATATTCCAACAAGGTATTACGAGCTGTTGGTTTAGTGTACAGTTTAGGTGCTAATTTGCAGTCGCAAGGGATGATGGTGAGGTCTAAAAAGTCAGCATGTTCGCTGCTAGCATGTGAAGTAAATATGAGATCAGGGGAGCATGAATTCAACCAGTCCAGAAAACTGGCTAGACTGGAAGTATTGCCTGTCCAAACAAAGAAAATATCATCGGAATAATGCAGCAAGTGACGTATGTTATCAAAATATGGATTACTTTCAGGGTCATAGATGAACATTTGTTCAAAGTTACAAAGTTGGGGGCATAAGAAGTCCCCATGGAAGTTCCCTTTATTTGTAGAAAGTAATCCCCATCAAACTCGAAATAATTCTGAGTGAGGGAAATAGTCAACAAATCTACGATAAAATCAGTGGGGACAGTCACTGGACCTGGTCTAGGTCCAATAACCCTGGGTGTAGTTCGCATAGCTATGCAAAGTGCACGTTGCACTATGCAAACCGCGTAGTGCGCTGTTTGCGATGATTGCACAGTGCCGGATGCTTGTCCGCACTGTGCAAACATTGAAAACGGTATCTTGCACAGTGCGAGCTGTCGTTTTCTGCCGCTCAAATAGATTTTTACTCGAGTGGCAGCTTTCTCAACGCGGACTGGTAGTTTCTCATCGCGAGCGGTAGCGAGCATACACGACCACTCGCTATGAGAAACCTGACCGCCCTGCATTGAGAATCTCACAGGAGGTTTATTTTCCACGCTTGCGATCGTCAACCTGATGTTGCTGATGGTGAATGAGGAAAAAGTCTCGCCGGGGTGTCATTTTACTCGCTCGCGGTTGCCAACTTGACGTTGAGGACCGCAATCAAGCAAAAAATGACCGCTATGCTATGCGTGTTCGCACTGTGCTACGTGCAATTTGCATAGTGCGAAGTAGAGCAAACTTCGCAACCTACGCGAGCGAAGTGTAGTTGTCCGCCCAGGGTTAGTGTCCAACACTCACGTGATCACCTCAATTCTTTCAAGAGGGGGAATATTGGTGTATACGGCTTTGATGTCCAAACACACCAACAGTTCTGTTTCCGGTATAAATTGCATTTTCTCAAGCAGGGTAATGATGTCACCACTGTCACGTACATAGCTCTTAGTGTTGATGGCCAGATCTTTGATAAGCACATCTATGCATTTACATAGTGGCTCTAGCACTGACCCACAGCCCAAAACGATAGGTCAGCCTGGGGGATTCATTAGATTTTTATGCATCTTTGGGAGTGTATAAAGGACAGTAGTCCTTGGTGATTTTGCATTAAGGAAATCAAATTCCTTATTGCTTAGAAAACCAACCAATTTAGCTTTCAATGTCACAGTAGCAATACGTTTTTGAATTTCAGGTAAGGGATTAGATCTCAAAATAGTGTAGTGATTCAAATTGGACAGCTGTTTTTGATTTTCAGACTCATATAATATTTTTCAATGGGTTGAATCACAATTCCATCCGCCCTTATCGGCAGGTGTTATAATTACTTCCTGATTATGTCTTTAAAGCACAAAGCGCTTATCGTTCTGTGAAGCAAATGTATGGAATATACTCAAAGGCTTTATCCAGAGCCATGACATCCTTCAATACCATTGTCTCAAAGACCAAAAGTATAACTGGCATCTTATTGGTAGGTGGATTGAACATAGATGGCGGTCTCAATCTAGTGGGGTTAAAGCTCTCGTGGACAGTGTACAAGAAGAATGCTTTTAAACGCAATTTTCAAAAAAATTGTATTCATTCAATTTATATGTCAAAGAGACAGGTTTTTTCAGTTGGGACAAAACTGAGCCCATTGCTCAATAGGGTGATTTTAGCTGAAGACAAAGTATGTTCCGATAAATAAAAAATCGGAATGGTGTCAGGAGTTGGTTCTTGAGTAAGTGTATCTACTACTGGGATGACCCCACGGATAGATTTTCCAGCGGGTTTGCTGTTCTCCTGCCTGGAAGTCCCACTGTTTTCACACAACCCCTCCCACAACCGTGTAGTCCTAAAAAATATTGTAGCCAGATGTTGAAGTGCCCTGCCCAGAATTAGTGCTATTGTCTGACTCATCGGCTGAACTGGTTAGGATTCCAGTCTAGCATTTGGAGTGCAGCACTACGGCTTTGACGGTCCTAAAGCAGTCAGCGTGTTGCACTGTCCGCTGTAGGACAGCAAATGTCGTAATAAAGTTCTATATTCTTGGTGCTTTGTTATAGGTTATGTTTTCTAGCTGTTTATTAGTTTAGAATTTGGTTTTCTTTTCCTTTAGGTAGTCTATGTAACAAGATAAAGGTTACAGAGTGTGTTACTATTTATTTGTCAAAATATATTTTTTAATTTTATCATTTTGAATTATTAGTTTAAATATCTGTATTACTTATTTGAATTTGTAATTCGTAACAAGACCCTTATTAAAGTAAGTATGCCTAAATATTATTTTAAAACTCTCCCAGCCAACGACCAAAATGTAATCTAACTCCCTAAAACCATAATAAACTTGAAACAAAATACTATGTTTAATTAATATACCTTCTATTTCTCTATCAACAGAAAATTCATCACCTGCTCCGTGGTAAAACAAGGTTAAGAAAATCTTCATAACCATGCAAAACATCTCAACAAAACATACAAGTAAATAAATAATAAGTAACTGCATTTTGTAAATATTAATAACAAAGAAGTAAAAGTCCACTAATAATTTATTTATACTGTTAAACTATTTACAGATAAAATGACAGAAGCGGCTAAATATATCACTTCCCAGAAAGGGAAACAATTATTAACCCATATGGGCTACAGCCAAGAAAGTGCATCAACAGAAACCATAAACAGTCAGTGTACTAAGTATTATTTGAACTCATGCTAGGGGAGAACTACAAAAGATAATTTTGTAATAGATGTAAATTGAGCACAACCACCCCCAAATATAACAGAAATAGAAATTAGAGAAATCTTACAAGATATAAGCAAGCACTAACTCCCAGGAACCTACAACCAAATCCTGAAAGACATACTACCCAAAATCTCCATACATGTAACAGGCCATTCCACCTATCCCCACTTACACCCACTAACCCCTAGAACATACAAAGACATAGATATACCTTTGACCCTGCTCACAGGCAGGTCGCTCCCCACGCCACCACACAGCGGCCAGCTGCCTCGTTGCTCCTGCCACCGCCGTCTCCCGCTCCCTCATTCCCGCCGCTGTGTCTCTGCGGCCACGCACGCCTGCCACCCATTGGCCACCCTGCTCCCGCCTCCCAGCTGCTCCTCCCTCCCTTTCTACCTCTTAAGGGGGCTGTGCAGTGGTGTAGGAGCGACCTTTGACCCTGCTTGCAGGCAGGTCGCTCCCCACGCCACCACACAGCCGCCAGCTGCCTCGTTGCTCCTGCCGCCGCTGTCTCCCGCTCCCTTGTTCCCGCCACTGCGTCCCTGCGGCCCCGCCCCCTGACACCCATTGGCCACCCCGCTCCCGCCTCCCAGCTGCTCCTCCCTCCCTACCCACCTCTTATGGAGACCGCACAGAGGCCGTGCCACTGGCGCGCCGAAGGCATGCCAGAGGCAAGCACATCTGCGCCCATCCGCGCCTGGACCGTGCCCAGCGCCAGAACCTCTGGACCCGTCGAACGCCACAACACCAGACTCCGCTACGACGCCAGCACCCTCCACGCACTTAATGCCGGCTGAAACCACAACTGCTTCCAAGCCACACCGAAACGGACTCACGGACCTTTCACCTGCCACACCTGCAGCTTCACCTGCGACAGAACCACCAAACCTCCAAGGACCGTACCCAAACACCTACGCTGCATACTCCTCAACACCCGCTCCGCATGCAAACACGCCGTCGAGCTTTGGGATCTGCTCGACACCTCTGCCCCAGACGTGACCTTCCTGGCCGAGACCTGGTGGAACAACTCCTTGGCACCCGACATCACCATAGCCATCCCGGACGGCTACAAGATCACCCGCAGGGATCGTGCCAACGGAATCGGAGGAGGAATAGTCATCGTCCACAAGTCCACCCTCATGGTCGCCACCCTCGCAGACGACACCCTCAACACCGTTGAACAACTGCACTTCCGGATCCACACCGACCTCACCACCACCCTCAGAGGAACATTAATCTACAGACCACCCAGACCCCGAGCACAATTCAGTGACTCCATCGCCGACCTCGCCAGCACCCACGCTCTTGCCTCCACAGACTACATCCCCCTTGGGGACCTGAATTTCCACCTAGAGAACAACAATGATGCCAACTCCGCCACCCTGATCGACAACCTCGTCACCTAGGCCTCAGACAACTCGTCACCGCACCCACCCGCGCCGCTGGCCACACACTGGACCCCATCTTCTCCACAGGCACCCACGTCGCCTTCGACCACACCACCGAACTCCACTGGACCGACCACCACTGCATCCATTTCACCTTCAACAAACCAACCAAGCACCACCCCCGCCCAACAGCTGCCTCGCCGCTGCTGGTGCAAAGTCACCGAAGACCAGTTGATCACCACCCTAGCCCAGAACCCACCCACTGACCCCACCAACCCAGATGCCGCAGCCCGCAACGTCAAACAGTGGATCGACGACTGCGCCAACACCCTCGCTCCACTCAGGAAACCCTCCAACAACCACGCCAGCAAGAGAGCCACCTCCAAACGTACCTGCCGGAAACTGGAGAAGATATGGCTCCATGAACGCACTCCGGACAACCGCGCAGCCCACAAGGACGCCACCTGCAGACATCACCACCTCATCAGATTAGCCAAGAGATCCTCCTTCAAAGACCGCCTGGATAATAACGCACACGACAGCAAAGAGCTCTTCAGCATCGTAAAGGAACTCTCCAACCCCAGCGCCAACGCCAACGACATACCGCCCTCACAAGAACTGTGCAACTCACTGGCGATCTTCTTCCACCGCAAGATCGCTGACATCCATGACAGCTTCAACACCATGACCACCCTGACTACGCCAGACCCCACCTCCCCTGTGAACACCACCAGCACCAACCGCCTGACCTCCTGGTTCAACGCCAACGACGACGAGACCCGCAAGGTCATGAACTCAGGATCTCCGTGCATCCCAACTACGGAATGTCATCAACATCTCCTTCGAAACAGCGACATTCCCGGAAAGCTGGAAACACGCCGAAATCAGCGCCCTCCTCAAGAAGCCCAAGGCGGACCCCAAGGACCTCAAGAACTTCCGGCCCATCTCCCTGCTCCCATTCCCGGCAAAGGTCATCGAGAAAATCGTCAACATGCAACTGGCCCACCACCTGGAAGACAACAACATCTTGGACCCATCCCAGTACGGGTTCAGATGAAACCACAGCACGAGACAGCCCTCATCGCCGCCACAGATGACATCAGGCGCCAACTAGACAATGGCGAAACATCAGCCCTCATCTTCCTGGATCGGTCAGCCGGCTTCGACACGGTCTGCCATCGCACTCTAAAGACACGCCCCCTAGAAGCCGGAATCCAAGAGAAGGCCCTTGACTGGACCACGTCCTTCCTCTCCGGCAGAACCCAGAGCGTCCGCCTCCCGCCCTTCCGATCCGAGGCCACCGACATCATCTGCGGCGTTCCCCAAGGCTCATCCCTCAGCCCGACGATGTTCAACATCTACATGGCCCCCCTTGCACAAGTGGCCCGCCAACACGACCTCAACATCATCTCCTACGCCGACGACACCCAGATCATCCTCTACCTCACCAAGGAACCACACCCCGCCAAAACCAACCTTCACGAGGGAACGAAGGCTGTCGCCGACTGGATGCAGAACAGCCGTCTGAAGCTTAACTCGGACAAGACGGAGGTACTCATCCTTGGACCCACCCCCTCAGCCTGGGACGACTCCTGGTGACCGACCACACTCGGAGAAGCACTGACACCCACCGACCATGCACGCAACCAAGGATTCATCCTCGATTCCTCCCTCTCCATGTCTAAACAGGTCAACGCCGTCTCCTCCTCCTGCTACAATACCCTCCGCATGCTCCGCAGGATCTACAAGTGGATCCCGACCGAAACAAGAAGAACGGTGACCTAGGCCCTCGTCAGCAGCAGACTGTACTACAGCAACGCACTCTATGCAGGAATCCCAGGCAAACACCTACGACGACTAGAAACGCATCCAAAACGCCTCCGCCCGACTGATCGTCAACGTCCCCCGTCGACAAGAGGATCACCTTCAAGCTCCTCACCCACGCACACAAAGCACTCCACAACGCCATACCAGCCTACCTGAACAGCAGACTCAACTTCTACACCCCGACCCGCCAGCTCCGCTCCGCCAGCCTCGCCCTCGCCGATGTCCTCCGCATCCAACGAACAACCTCTGGTGGCAGATCCTTCTCCTACCTCGCCGCCGAGACCTGCAACAGCCTCCCTACCCACCTACGGCAGACCCAAGACCTACTCGCCTTCAGAAGACTCCTCAAGACCTGCCTCTTCGAGCAGTAGCGGCTCCCCCTCCCCTCAGCACCTTGAGACCCTCACGGGTAAGTAGCGAGCTTTACAAGTACTCTGATTGATTGATTGATTGAACATTTAAATATATCACATAATGATGAACCCTACCTTTTACGTGACAATTTAAATAATGAAAAATTAATCCTAATTTTTTCTATGAACAGCTTAATGAAACATACTAAATGCCAACCCTGGAAGATAGATGGGACCTCAAAATATGTTCCATACCATGCAGGTTCCTGTGCTCAGTATAGATGGTCACTGGGTACTTAGCGTCCTTCAAATAATGATGCCACTCCTCAAACGTGGCTTTGATGGCTAACAGTACATGGTCTGAAATAGTGTAATTACGTTCTGCTGGTAGCAATTCCCTGGAGTAGAAAGCCGCAGGATGCAATAGGCCTGTTTCTGCGTTTCTCTGAGAGAGCACACCCCCCAGGGCATCATGTGAGGCATCGTCCTCCACTATGAATGGCTGTTCGGCATCGGGGTGTACCAGAATGGGTGCCGTGGTGAACCTTGTTTTCAGTTCTCGGAAGGCTTGTTCGGCCTTGTGGTCCCATTAGAAATGGGCTCCTTTCCATAACAACCGGGTGATGGGAGTGACCAAGGCGGAGAAACCCACAATGAAGCGGCGATAGTAATTCGCAAATCCTAGGAACCTCTGTACATGTTTCACAGAGCTGGGGGACGGCCATTGCAGTATCGCCTCCACTTTTTTGTTATCCATTTGGATACCCGCAGGGGTGATGTGCCCAGGAATTCAATGGAAGTCGTGGGGAAAACACTCTTCTCTAGTTTCACGTACAAGCCATGCTGCTGTAGTTGTTGTAGGATGGTGCGTACATGATGAACATGCTCGGGTATGTTGTCGGAAAAAATCAAGATGTCGTCTATGTAGACCACGCAAAACAGATCAAGGAACTCCCTCAGCACTTGGTCGATGAAGTACTGGAAAGCAGCTGGAGCGTTGCAGAGTTCGAAAGGCATGACCTGGTACTCGAAGAGGCCGTATTTGGTTCTGAAAGCAGACTTCCATTCATCACCCTTCCGGACTCTGACGAGGTGGAAAGCTCAGCGCAGGTTCAACTTAGTATATATGTTGGCGTCCTTCACCCGGTCCAGCAGATTGGATATCAAGGGCAAGGAGTATCGATATTTTACCGTGATGGCATTCATTGCCCTAAATCGATTCACGATGCATCGATGGCTAAGAAGGATCCCCCTCCTTCTTAGCCACGAAGAAGAGAGGAGATGACACAGGCGATGTGGAATGGCGTATAAACCCATTTAGCAGGTACAGTGTGAGGTGCTATCACCTGTATGGGTGTGACATGGGAGGCATGTGAGGCAGGACTCCCAGGATTACACAAAGGTGGCCTTAATAGCCCTTCCTGCCCAACCCTTATGGAAGGAGACGGACCCCAAGGCCCTGTGATACCGCCTGCCACCTGGTTCTGTAACACGGTTAGGTCTTGCCGCAGGCTAAGGTTTTCTGCCTGCATGCTAGTAAGTATGGCTGCTATGTCCTGGTGGGTGATCTCAGGATCGCTCATGTCACCCGGGCGAGATAATCGACTTGGGCTTTGGATTCTGTCATGACCCGCTAGTCTTACCGTAGTCTGGCAGGGCGATCTCGCAGAGATGACATGAGCATCCACCACCGTCTCCACCTACCCCTGGTAGAGGCTGACACTAACAAGGATGTAGATGAAACCGGGGGAAGATGCCAAGAAAACAAAGGATAGGTTGTGGACAGAATGGAAAGGTGACCTCTGGTTCCATGTGACCCCTGGAGAGGTGCCACCTGGAATGGGAGAGCAGGGAAGGGTTATTACCAATGAAACATACACACCCTCACTCTCTTCCTGAACACAATCTACAGATTCATCAGCATAATCACCTTGTGAAAGGCACTCGGGAATATCATAGCAAGGTCAGCAGGCCATCAACGTAGACTGTAAATCGTATAGCGCTCCTGCGCATGGACCATCAGAAAACAAGCAAGCGCTCCTGAGCACAGTAGACCTGGAAGCCCAGCAAGCGCTCTTGCTCATGGAATAGTCAAGGAAACAAACAAAGTAACTTAGCGCTCCGGCGCATGAAAGGACAAGAAAACCAGCAAGTGCTCCTGCACTATGAAAATCCCCAAAAGTAAATTAGTGCCCCTGTGCATTGAAGGACAAGAAAACCAGGCAAGTGCTCCTGTACTATGATTACCCCCAAAAGTAAACGAGCGCTCCTGCACATGGAAGAACTAGAAAACCAGGCAAGTGCTCCTGCACTATGATTACCCCAAAAAGTAAACTAGCGCTCCTGCGCATGGAAGAACAAGAAAAAGCACACATGCGCATGAAAACCCCCAAAGTATCTTTAGCGCTCCTGCGCACCCTGGCATTCAGCAAGCATTCAGGTGAGAGGAGTCCAAGAGTAACCAAGCGTTCCTGCGCTGATCTCTAGGTTGCGGGGTCCGGCCACAGAGAGTAGCAGGTAGAATAGGAATAGCAAAGTACCTTTTTGAAGCAGAGACGGGCTGAGCGTGAGTCTCAGTCTGGAAAGTCACTGAAGCTGAGGTTCGGGAACGTCCTGAGCCAAAGGCATTAATCCAAAGCACGGACACAACGGGAACCACGCTGGTTATGCGATTTCCCGGATGTGCTGTGATTAAGGTGACGTCAGCTTCCTGTTCCTGGAATCTAGACCGCTGACCTTTTTCCCCACACCAAGGGCGGATTCAGCCTTCCGCAATCATTCGGGGAATCGGGGAGCCGGAACCGTGACAGTGATTGCCCCAATGGAGCCTTGTGCTCCCCAGGACAAGTGGACTGGTTCCTTTGAGGTGGTGGAGCGCACAAGTAAAGTCACCTATCTGGTGGACTTGCAGTCTACCAGGAACCATTTGCTGGTCCTACACATGAATCACCTCAAGCCTCAATTGTAGAGGTCCAAAGTGGGCATGCTCCTGAAGAAAAAAGGCTGGAATGAAGGAGGAGATTGAGCCTCTTCCTGAGCTCCTGTCTGCTCTGAAGGGTCAGTCGACAGTGTAACCATCTCTCCCACCCCGACCCCTGAACAGCAGGGGGACTGCCAGCAGCTGTTTGGGCAGTTTCCCTCTCTTTTCTCCCTAACCCCAGGTGTCGCTCAGTGGTGTGTCCATGATGTAGATACTGGGGGCAGTCCTCATGTATAGCAAAAAAAGCACATGGTGACTGACAGGGTCAAAGCTTGCATCAAGGAGGAAATCTCCAAGATGGTGGCACTAGGGGTGATGGAGTCCTCAAACAGCCCTTGGGCCAGCCCGATGTTCTTGGTCCCAAAACCTGCTGCACCCAGTGCCACGCCAGTACTCTGCTTCTGTGTGGACTACATAGGGCTCAATTTAGTCACGAGGACTGATGCATGCCCCTTCCCCAGAGCTGATGAGCACATAGATTGGTTGGGAGCTGCCAAGTACCTCCGTACGTTTGACTTAACGTCTGAGTAATGGCAGATTGCCTTAACTGATGGGGCCAAGTAGAGGTCTGCATTTTCAACCGCAGAGGGGCACTACAAATTCTGGGTGATGCCCTTTGGGGTGAAGAATTCCCCTGCTACCTTTCAGAGGTTGGTCAACCAGGTGTTGGCTGGACTGGAGGATTTCAGAGCCAACACCTGGATGACATTCAGTGCTATTTGGGAGGAACAACTGCAACACCTCTAGGAGGTGTTTATGGCCCTGCAGAAGGCAAGCCTCACGATCAAGGCCAGCAAGTGCCAAATCAGGCAGGAACCAGTGGTGTACTTAGGGAACCAGGTAGGAATCAGCCAGGAGGCACCCCTACAGCCTAAGATTGACACCATTCTGGCTTGGGAACTCGCAAATCCCAGACAGGAGTGAGAGCAATCTTAGGCCTCACTGAATATTACAGGAGATTCGTCAAGGGGTAGGGCACCATTGTTGCCCCCTTGACTGAGCTGACTTCCAGGAAACAGCCCAGGATAGTGAACTGGACTGACACCTGTCAGAAAGCTTTTGATGTCCTGAAATCTGCCATGTGCACGGCACCTGTGCTCAAGGCGCCCAACTTCTTAAAAGAATTTGTGGTGTAGACAGATGCTTCAGAGCATGGTGTGGGGGCTGTTCTCTCACAACTGAATGATGAGGACCTAGACCAACCCATAACCCTCATTAGTAGAAGGTTACGTTCATGGGAACAGTGGTAGAGTGCGATTGAACATGAGGCTTTTGCTGTGGTCTGGGCGCTGAAGAAGCGGAGGCCCTACTTGTTTGGGGCTAGCGTCTGGGTTCAGAACGATCTTAGGGCCCTCAGATGGTTGATGCAGATGATGGCGAGAACCCAAAACTGTTGGGGTTGTCCATTTCCCTACAGGGGATGGAATTTACGGTGAAACACCACCCTGGTACAGTACACACCAATGCTGATGGTCTGTCCAGATGTTCCCGCCTTAGTGAAGAGAACTCCCAGGAGGGTGAGTACATTTCTCCCCACTTTTCAGCTGGAGGGGACACGTTTTAGACCTGGCATCATTGGTGTGATTTTCCCCTGTATTTTTACCTCTGCCTCCTGTGTTTTTGCTGTGTGCTGAGTTTAGCTTTTGCTGGTCTAGATGCTTTGGGCACTTTGCCACTGCTGATCAGTGCCAAAGTGCAAGTGCTCTCTGTAAATTGTGAATATGGATTGGTGTTTCCATAATTGGTGTGTTTAACTTACTACTAAGTCCCTAGTACAGTGTACCGTGTGTGCCCAGGGCCTGTAAGTCACATGCTGCTAGTGGGCCGACAGCACAGATTGTGCACCCACACAAGCAGCATTGCAAGAGGTTCTCAGTCATGCAATTGCAGTGTCTGTGAGCAGTCTGGTACTGCCATGTCGACCTGGCAAGTGCACCCACTTGCCAGGCCCTAACCTTCCCTTTTTTCACATGTGAGTCACCCCTAGGGTGGGCCCAAGGTACCTCTGCGGGCAGGGTGCAGTGCATGTGAAAGGTAGGACATCTCCTGATGTGTATTTCGTTTTTCACTATTGAAAAGCTATCTGTCCTATAGGATAGAATGGGTGTTTATTTATAACATCTTATAAATATAACTTCCCTTTGGGACCAGATGGGAAGATAAAGTTTAGTGTGCCTGAACTCAGAATATATAGATGCATCTTTTGGTAAGGATGATTTTTACATTCTGTCTTTAAAAATACCACTTTTAGAAAGTAGGTATTTTCTTGCCTAGCCATCCTGTGTGCCTCTGCTGGTTTGTGTATTGACTGTCTGGCTTTGGAGTGACAGGGACTGGAGATGTGCATTCACTGTAAACAGCCACTGGGGTGTCCTGCCTTTCCTGGATGAGTCAGGGCTGGGCTGATAGACCAGGGCTGCAGTTCGAGTAGGGAGAGGAGATTTCCTTTCACTTGAATAGGCCTGGTGTGCCTTCCACAATGCTGTCTCCACCTCCAGCAGGGAAGCTGCACCAGAGAGGATAGAACTAGTTTGGACTGAGCACAGAGCCTCTCTGACACCAGAGAGCAAAGAGAAATGGACTATAAATGTTGGAGCCCAGACCCCTGAACTTTAGATTACTTCTGGAATTCAAGAGGAACCTCTGCCAAGGAGAAGAGCTGGGAAAACGGAAGAAGTACTGCCCCCTTTGCTGTGTGCTGTTTGGGGTTGGCCTGCAGTGGCTGTTTGTGCCAAGAAGAGGATAAAGACTTTGCTGTGTGCTGTGTCTTCTGCTTGATTGAGGAAGAAACCCAAGGCCTTCACCTGCCATGAGGTGCCTTTTGCTGAATTGGGCCTCTGGAGTTTGTTCCTGCCGTTGGGAGCTGGAAAGGAGACGCATCTGTTTCTGACGCATCGCTGAAGAAACCACACTGTGCCTGCCCGCAGCTGGGGAAATTGCTGCACGCCGTATCCCATGCATCGATCTCCGAAGTCTGAGATCACCGCACTGATTCCGACACAGGCCCTGCTGTGCGGCTGCAAGAACTTACGCATCATTGGCCAGTGCCATTGCCGCCACCACATCAAGAACCAACGCTTTCCCGATCCCTACACCGGGGCGCCAGGTCTACAAGGACACTGGGGCCGCAGTAAGAAACTGATGCATCTGTTCCCCGCATGGTAAGAAGCCGATGCATCACCTCTCCTTCAGTAAGGAACTTACGCTTCACCTTCCCTGTGCGTAAGGAACTGGCACATCACCTTCCCTGCGGCTGTTTTTGTTTAGGATTTTGACACATCCAAGGTACTTTGAGTTGCAAATGTTGCATCTATAGTTTGCTATGGACAGAACTGTTTTTACGTTCTGAGAAGTACATTTTGATTACTGTAATGTGGACTTTTGTAATTTTGGTCTTGTTTGTTTAAGATAAATATTACATATTTTTCTAAACTGGTGTGGTTTCCATTTGTAGTTTTTTCACTGTATTACTGTATGTGTGCACACATGCTTTACACACTGCCTCTGAGATAAGCTTGTCTGCTCATATGTCAAGCTATCAAGGAGGTGAGCAGAGGTTATTTTATAAGTGCATCCCCTTTCTCCTGAGTAGGTAATAGGGTCCCTACTTGGACAACAGTGCAAACCATTGACAACTAGAGACCCCCATTTCTAACACTCAGTATAGCCCAAGTGTCCATGGTTGTTGGCAACTCGTAGGAATCCAACAATGCCAGGGGTAGTCCGCTTCAATGAGGTCCATGGAAGGACACAGTGGCCAATGGAGCAGGCTTTTTGGCTCCTGAAGGGCAGATTTAGATGTCTGAACAAGAGTGGGTGAGCCCTCTCTACTCACCGAAAAGATGTATTATATCACTGTGGCCTACTGCATGCTCCAAAACGTTGCCCTGTAACTGAACATCCTTTAAATCTGAGAGGATGGAGACCATGAAGTGCCACCAGTTAAGGATCCAGAAATGCCAAATGATGATGATAGTGGTGCAGAGGAATCAGCTGACTTGCGTAAAGAACTGGACAACTTTTGCTAATGAGAGTAATTCTTTTGTGAAATGTCATGACTTTGACTGTTAAAGCAACTCTTGTTTTGATGATGTGAGGAGTATGTTAAGGTAAAATATTTGGAAGGTCAAGCTCTGGAAAATCCAGCTGAAAGGTGTTTGTTGGGGAATGTTTTGACACATGGTAATTTTTTTAATGTTGCTTTGTTTATCTTTCACTTTTTGACATGGACTGTGTTCTCCAGAATTTGACTGTGAATTGTTTTATATGTATAGTTTGATAGCTAATGTTTTTGCGGCCGATTTTGAGTTTGGAAATGTTGCACCGGCTCACCACCGACACAGCTTTATCAAGCCATGCAAGGACCCCCCACCTTATCACAAGTTCAACTTGCATGACGTAGACGGTCCTTTGACATTCCCATGGCGGTGCCTGGAAAACAGGCATCACAGTGGGAATGGCAAAAAAAGTTTCAGCAAGGGCATGGATGGTGCTACCATGCCCTGCTGGAATTTTGGGGCATACGAACAGTGGAGCACTTGTTGTGCCCACCCCTGAATGTATCCCCATGCGGGGTTATGGGGGCCCTGTAGGGCCCCCTTTGTTTCTGAACCATCAGCCTTTTCATGGTGGGGCTCCCACCATGAAATGGCAGGCGGTGGAGGCACTAGTAGTATGCTGGTGCAGCCGGTGGTTCTCCACCGCCACAACTTTTAAACCTGAATGTAATGGATGGACCACAGCCAGCTCCAGTGCATCAGTCTTTGTTTTCCTCTGTTTTATGTACCTTCACTGTGACCTCTTCATTTGGACATTTCAGAGTTGTGACATTTGCGGGTATATGGTGCTGTTGGGAAGTACAAAGGGGTTGTGGCTTGTTCCCGGGAATGAATGTCACAGATTTTGGGTGTACAAATCCTAGACCAAGACAGCTTACACAGTGATAGGATGGAAGTTATGAGGGATACATTGGACACTAGTCATGTGGTGGTACAAATGCAAAATGTGTGCCATTGTGTGCTCCAACAAAATGTTGTTGTGGGGCCAAATCATGCTAGTCCCTGAGCACATTGTCAAAATCCTCATTGTGTGTAAAGTGCATGTGACTGTTGATGTGTCGCCTCATTGTAAGACACAGTGCTTGTGGAACACCGCTGACTTTGGTTGTGACATTCCACCAGATGCTGCAACAACAGATTGTAATGTTCCAGTGATTAGAAAATGTAGTACTGTCATTTGTGTGTCTATTTGTGTTATTGATGTGGGATTCCTTTTGTGATCTAGGCGATATGGCTCCAGCTGATGACATTGTCCAATTTTATTTTGCCTATTCAATGGGAAATTGTCTGATGTAGCCCCTACTTCCATGGTAAGGTCTGCAACTAAAAATGTGATCACTGGCACATAATATTTGAGCCATGTGTGATGTGCTATGTTTTTGACATAATGCCAGCCTATTGGTGAAACAATGGAATAAAGATGGTGTGTGTGAATTCACTTGTATGTATATGTTGGCGAGACATGGTTGTGATCCTGAGCTAAATATTGTGTACATGCAACATATATCTATACTTACACAAGTTGATATTTTTGGCATTGTAAAGTTCAGATGAGTGAACACATATACACCATAGAAGTGAGATATACTATAGCAGACAATGAGTTTATGTCTAGTGTATTTATTGAAGTGAACAAGGAGAAAAAATATATTTTGTAAACCAAACAGGGAAGACAAAAAGTGAAGACGTCAGTCATGGTGAAAGAAACCATAGTTCTAGATACCAAAATGTTTGAAGTCCAATAACCAAAATACTACTCCTGTCAGAAAGGTAAATGTGTCCAGAAATAGTCCACAGAGTGAATGTGTTACACAAACAGGAAATTAGGTGCAAGGTTTCTTGTTGGTCGTAGTGGAGGTCTTGCCATCTGCACCTACTGGAAATTTGCGTAGATGTACCTGCTTGGCATTGTTGGGGGGGATCCACATCTGTGGGGACAGGGGTGTGTGCAGGTGTGTCTTCCTCTGGCAGGGCCTCCCTTCCTGTGGCTGCCACGGATGTTGATGGGCCCATCGGAAGAGGTTTATGGTGCAGGAAAAGCCCTGCACATGTGTGTGAATGTCCTGCAGCACTCCTATGAGGGAGCCCATGTTATGGACCAGAACCCCATGGTGTATATCCCTGTATATCCCTGTGCAGCTGCTTCAACACCCAGACCATGGTAGGTACCTGGCTCATCATGCCTTGGCAGACAAGATAGGCTCCCAGACTTGGTCGATGGTGGCCTGGGTGTGAGTGGCCCCAGTGGTATCACTCACCTCACCCACAGTACCCCTCCCATGACCCCTACCCTCACGATATTTAACCCCATGCCTCAGGGTGCCGTCTCCGAATGAGTCCTGGCTCCTGTCTAGCTGGGCTGGTGATTGTCACTCAGGATTTAGGACTGGGGGCACACAATGGATGTAACTGTTCTATGTACACAGGTTGAGGGGACTGAGGTTGATTGAGGTGTTGTAGCTGGGCTGAGAGGTGGTGATGTGAGCATAGTGAAATTCACTCTTGCCGTCTGCCCAGGCTGACCAGATGGACCAGAACCTTCATCCACGTCCAGATCTCCAGGAGTGTTGTCATCACTGAGGGCTTGATCCTGGGATGGAGTGAGTTTCTCTTCAGTGGCCAAGCTGAGGTCAGGTGCTCTGCCAGATTGACCTGTTGTAAAATAGAGAACATTACTATTGGTGAAAGTGTGGTATCTACATCCAAATCTTTTGTGACACAGTATTTAGAAACCTAGGAAAAGCTCAGTAGGTAGACATTACTACTATGATATATTTCAGTGATATTGAACTTATTAACAAGGCTTTTGGAGACTAAATACTTGTACTTGAATTAAGAATCTCATTAAATGACCTGGGATGTTGCATTTTGGATTAACACAACATCTCCTAAACATTTGATGCAATGCTGTTGAGAGGCAACATGTGTATTTGACAATTCCAAGGCCTAGCTGTGTACAAATCAGGTGAGCAAACAATCGGTTGTATATTTAGCATTAGTCATCATGTGAGCAGTGTAGAGTCAGTGGGTCACTTGCCACTTCTAAGCCGCTGAGTTACCTTCATGCCTTATAAATATTTGAGCTACACACTTGGTATGCTGTAAATTGTGACATAAATAGTTTCAGTTGAGGAGACCAGGACACCATCAAACTAAGCAGGCAGACATGTCTCTGAGTACAGCATTGTATGTAGATTGCTCAATGCTTGAGCATTGGACATCAGTTATAGTATATCAGACAAGTAGGAGTGGGCAACATCAATATATCATCTTGTCTGAAACAGGGCCTCGTGGTAGTTGTAGACATTTCAATCTCTACCAGCCAACACTTGCAAAACGGTTGACTCCATGAGAAATGAACATCAGTTGTAACATGTCAGACATGTGAGAACGGGCAAAGTCACAATTTCATCTTGTTTTGAGTAACAGAAACAGGGCCTCATAAAAGTTGTAGCATTGCAACCTCTACTTGCCAACACTTGCAAAATGGTTGACTCCATGAGAAATTAACATCAGTTGTAACATGTCAGACATGTGAGAATGGGTAAAATTACAATTTTATTTCGCTTTGAGTTACAGAAACAGGACCTCATGGTAGTTGTAAGTATTTCAATATATATTTGCCAACATATGCAAAATGGTTAGAGTTACATACATGTTGCCAGATTGCATATGGGCTGGACCATCCATTTACAGATTAACACATATCATGGGTCCTGGAATGATATTTTGACATCCTAATTTCCTCCGATGTGCGCAGGTTGGTACCTACAGCATTCATTCTGTCGACTATTCTGGACCACATTTCCCTTTTTTTAATGAGAGTAGTATGTTGGACTTAGGCTCTAAACAATTTTGGCTCTACTCTTATGATTTCATCCACCATGACTAACAACTCAGCCTCTGAAAAACATGGATTTTTTAGTGTAACATAGCTCCAAATTAAAGTAAGTGACAATAAAAAAAACAGCACCAAGCAATGTGAGAAAAATGTGCAACAAAAGTGTGTGGGAGCGGTAAAATGGATGGGGTAAAAAAGGAATGCCTTATCTAACCAAAAATTGGGCTCTGACTTGCTGTACTGCATTGGAGTGGCAAAGGAGCATGGTCTGAAATTGGGTGTGTTTTAAAGTGTGATTTGCAGGAGTTTCCACTTTGCCAATGGACATCAGGTGTATTGTATTCGTATCCATCCAATGGCCACTTTTAATTGTGCTCTACTGAGAGCGTCCTACTGGGGACTACTGCCATTGGGGAACTGCCACAATGGGACTGATCCAGCGGCCTATAGAAAATATATCATAAACAACGCTACCCAACTTCATAACCTATAAACAAAATTCTATACTAAATATGGACCCATTTATAAACCTGACATATTTTGGGCCTACTGAATCAGGTGGTCAAATTAAATCTATATACACATTATCTATAAACTATATACATTTTATACATCTGCGAAAAGAATATTGTCATTAGAATAAAACTAAACCATTTAAATGACCACCATTGGCGACGTGATCTAGCTAATAGTAACCTACACTCCTGAATAACCAAGACCAGCTTGTTTGTCAAAAGTAAGATTTTATTTACTAAATTATGGTATATAAGTTGATAGTTTTATAAATTAATTTTATTAGCAATAAAGCAAGCATGATTGTAAAGAAATATGAGAAAAATACAATTTAAGCAAGTGAATCAAAATCAAAGTGAATATTTAAAGTTTAGCATTTCTAAAACCTAATTCCCTAACTGAGCTAAATAGATAGAAATTAAAGTAAAGTTCTTTGAGGATTCTTACGTGCTCCAAGCAAAGTCCAACAGCACATCACCCTCATCGGAAAGTCAGAAAGCAGCAGCCAGCCCATCCCTAGGGGCATGACTTTTTATACCTTTCTATGCTAACTAAACTACGCAAAGGAAAGTTTTCAGAAATCTTCGACGTCCCATTGGCTGAGAGTGACAAGTGACATGTCACCCAGTTTTCAAAAAGTTCCACTAAATCATATTTCTTAGAGACCATTGTCCCTTCCACGTTAAGCCAGAAGCTTCCTCATATTGCAACAAATGTATAAAGTCATTCTCGCAGCGTCCATTGACTTTCATTAGACTTCCGCGGATGCCAAGTTAAGGACTGACAAAATGTTCACTTTCGACCTTGGCCATGTCCGACAGAATGATGACAGCACATTAGTTTTTGCTTTGTGAACACAGCTTTTGACGAATAATTTATTTCAGTATGGGCGTCTCGTGACTTTCTGCAGAATTACAAGTCAGCTCTTTTTCTGCGGCTCAAGTGACTAGGCCCAAAAGCAGGCAACTTATGATTTCTAATATAAAACAAACACAAGAAAAGTATTAATGTAAGAAATAATGTAGATTCTGTATCCACCCCAAGTTTTACTAATTAATTAACCCACCCGATTAATCAAAATGTTACCTAGCCATTGCAAACAATTAAAGCAGCGTTTATATCTACCAGTCTCCGTTATTCCATGAGACTCATATGCACCTAGAATAGTAGAAATGACATCACACAGACAAGGAAAAGCAAAACAAGCACATGCTTCTTTTAAGTTTGCAGCAGTTAGTAATGACAAAAACGAAAACAATAAATTATTTTATTATTTTGCACGAACAAAAAGATGCAACAATTATGCACGTTTAAGAGCACACATGTTAGTCCCCCCATGTGTAAAGTTTAATCTAAGTTGTATTAGCACGACATATCACAAATCATTAATATTATTATTCACGTTATGGAAATGTGACTTCACGAGATTAAACAAAATTTTGTTTTCTATCTCGCTCCATCAACTCCCTCATCTGGTGATTAACAAATCACCACACCAGCACTCAAAAATTTGATAATTTAAATTTTTAAGAAATCGATTCAAATTCATTTGTATCAGTAAACCTAAAAGTCTGTTTCTGCATAATCTTTGCAATTAACATGACGCTCTCTATGTAACTCCTGTAATTCGATCTCCCTTTCTTCTTCTTTTCTGAGTTTATAGATTCTTTTCTTTTCTTTCAACTGTTTCTTTCTTTTATGTAACAAACAACCTAATTTGGTCAAAATAAAAATGAATACTATTATAATCAAAGGTGCCAGAATCTTGCCAAGAATTGAACTTCCGATATTATGAAACCAGTTTTTAATTGCTTGAAACCTTTTTGAAAGTTTCCCTGTAAAATCTTCTTCTTCTAAAGGAATTATCTCTGAATGCATTTGTGTAATATTCTTAATATACATTTCAATATTCTTACTTTCATCAGGTATATATGTACAGCAATGTTGAACATGTAAAATGCCACAGACTCCTCCCTCTTTTGCTAGGAGTATGTCTAAAGCAAGACGGTCTTGAATTACCATAGATCTAATTGCAATAACTTCAACATTCACTAATTGAAATCCATCAGCTGTGTCAGTTGATAATCTATCAACTATAGTGGATAATTTTCTGATTCTCCCTGCATTTAGAGTTATACCAACAAAAGGTATTACAGCTTGAAAAATATCTCCCAGAACTTCAGTAAAAGTTTCTCTTTTAACTCTATTTACATAATTATGAATTTTAAACAATCCTTCTGAATCTCTGTCAACATGAAACACTTTAGGAAAAACAATTCCCACATAACAAGTTCCATACCAATGGTCTGGAAGGTTGTAGTAGGCTTTGTCACCACAAACAAAATAGATCCCAGGAAAGATAGGATCTTTTCCACCTTTAAATCCCCAACCTCCCATAATCTGATAAGTATCTTCACAGTTACTTGCACCTACAAAATAATTATCAAAAAGTGTATTATCTCTTCTAATGCAAAGTTTTCCACTAACTGGTTTGTCTATGTGAATTGCAATATTTTCAAGCATTTTGCCATTTAATTTTTCATCCTCTTTCTGCCAGAAGGCTGACTTAGTCTGCTTGACTAATTCATTCCTCTTATAAATTGCTCTTCTCTCTTCAACCATGTTCAAAAATTTCTTTCCTTCAGCACTTAATTTACATGTTAGATTATTCTTGTAAGCATACTCGTAAGTAAGTTCATTAGTAACAAGGAAAAATTCTCTCATTTGTTTTGCTTTCTTATGCTTATTTAAAGCATTATCAATCTTAATATTAGCAGAAATTTCATCATAATTTGAATAGTAATATTCTAAACGTCCAGTTTGATAAAATAAACTAGTTAATACACTACATGTTACAGCATAAGTGAGAGGAAGCATATTATATGTTACTCCCTCAGAAACAGAAGCAGGTAATTTAACGCAGACATAGCAGTCTTTTGCATCCATTACCTTAACATATTCACTCAATAACTTTGTGAATGTATTACTCGAAAAATCACCAATTGATTTATCTTGATGAATATTAGGCTGATGATCAATAACTTTTGCAGACGCACTATGTTTAGTTTGGCTAACCAGAGCTTTGCTTGTTAAGTTAACTTTGTGTAATTCTCTATTCATTTCTAAAGGGATAATCACAGCTAGAACCAACCAGAGCAGAACTAAAATGAGCAGACATACCAGAGTCATCTTACAGCATCTTTTAAAAACAGAACACTTTGAAGTGCTCTCCTTAACATAAGGCATTTTTGGTTAATTTTAGCCTAAAAAAAAAATAAATTATTTTTAAAATTCTAAATTTATATTTACACCCCCCTTTTAAAATATTTTTATTTTTAAAACCCTAAACAAGATTTCTTCGACCTTATGTCATACATAAGTTTTCTTCAACTAAACAGTTTTTCTTCGACCTTGTGTCAACTAACAAGTTTTCTTCAGCCTTTTGCCAATTTAATATTTCTGTAATTCAATCATTGTCACTAATTTCTTGGATTTCGTTTTCTTCTTCACTACTATCATATATGTCAATAACAGGTGGAATTACTAAGTAAGTCCACTCCGGAGACTTGTATTTTTGGTTTGGTCTTATTATTCTCTTCCCTTTTCTTGATATCACTTCAATTTTTCTTCCAACTCCAACTTCTTTTCCAGGACTCTTTTGACTACTGATTTCTTCAACTTGTTCTTTTGGCTTTTTGATCAATCTGACTCTCAGTCTTCCACCTGGCCAGTAGTCTGCTTTTCTCACGTACTTCTTCTTTGGTTCAGAATTATTTGATTCTGACTTCCAAGTCCTTTTCTTTCCGTTTTCACTTTCACCTTCCACGTCACTTTCTTCAGTTTCGTAGTCTGAAATTTCAATTGACTCAGGAACTTCTCTATTCGGCAATTTCACTCCTTCAGGAACTTCACTTTGTCTTCCATCACTGGTACTTGGTAATTCGTTCTCCTCCTCTTCCTCAATTACCTCCAACTTCCCAGATTTCGGATTTTTGTTCCTTACTTCAGAGTTTGTTCTCTGCCTTTCGATACTCTCCTGGTCTGAAACTTCTTTTTGTTCAGCTTCTTTGTCTTCAATGGAAACAACCGAATCTTCAGTTATCTTTCCTTTTAACAGATTCTCTTCACCTTCAGAATCTATTTCAATTATTTCCAAGTCTTTTCTTGTCAAATTTCCATTCACTGGCACAGTTTCCAGATGTCGACTTTCTTGTCGATCTTCAGAATCTGGAATTACTTCACCTTCTGTTCTGCCTTCTGCTTCAGAATCAGAATCATCTGTGGTATCACTTTCAACATCAGAACTCTCAGGAGTTGGTACTGGAATAGTATGACTAGGATGTATCCAACGTTTTAATCCTCTGCACTTTACAGCATTAGTAGTGATCAAAATTATTTGCCTAGGTTTCTGCCATCTAGGAGCTAGACAATTCCTTCTCCGATGTACTTTCGTTCTGACCCAATCGCCAGGTCTCAGATCATGTGTCAAAACCTTTTCATTTGATTGAGCTTCAGTTCCCACCTGATTAGACACAGAAGTTACCATATCAGATAACCTTTTACAGTAATCCAAAATTGCACTGTCATTTATGCTCAACAGTTTACCTACAGGTACAAAAGCTTGCCTCATTACTCTTCCCATTAATATTTCATGAGGACTCAAACCTGTCTTTTTATCTGGTGTACTTCTTAATGACATCAAAACAAGTGGAAGAGCATCTGTCCACTTTATACCTGTTTCAAGACACATTTTTCCAATTCTGTTTTTGATTGTTCCATTTATTTGTTCAACTACTCCTGATGCCTCTGGTCTGTATGCACAGTGTATTTTCTGCTCAATGCTCAAAGCTTCGCAAATTAACTTCATCAGTTTGTTATCAAAATGGCTTCCTCCATCACTCTCAATAGTGACTGGAAAACCGTACCTTGGGATGATTTCTCTGAGCATTAGTTTTGCTACTGTAATTGAATCACAGTGTCGTGTAGGGAAAGCCTCTACCCATCTTGAAAATAAGCATACAATTACAAGCACATATTTCAAACAATTGTGTAAGGGCATTTCAATGAAATCCATTTGTAACCTGGTAAATGGACCACCTTCTCGACCAATTATTCCTGTCCCCACCACTGATTTTCTGTTTGGATTCATTTGTTGGCATGACAAACACCTTTGACAAAAAGATTCAGCAATAGTTCTAAACTTGGTATTGAACCATGTTTCTCTGAAAAGTCTGACCATAGAATCTCTTCCTAGATGTGCTGGACCATGATATAATCTGGCCATATCAGCAATCAAACAATTTGGTAAGACTACTCTGCCATCTTTGTAAACCCACACTCCATCTTCTTCACGTGGTCTACAATCTGATCTTAACCACAAGTCTTTTTCTTCATCTTCTGCTTCATTTTGTAAATCTCTAATCTCATGCCATGTTTCTACAACAGTTGTTAGCATTAATGAATTTGAATCAGTTTCTTTACTCCTCTCCCGATTGTATGCATAATTTTTCCTTGCGCAGTATTTTGCTGTTTCATCTGCGAAGGCATTTCCCTTGGAAATATAATCAGTTCCTCTAGTGTGCGCTGCACATTTAGCAATGGCAATTTCTTTTGGCAATTGTATTGCTTCAATTAATCTCCTAATGAAAACTGCATTTTTAATTGGTGATCCTGCTGATGTCATGTATCCTCTCTGAGACCAGAGTTGTCCATAATCATGCACAACTCCGTACCCATACTGACTATCAGTAATGATGGTAACTCTTATATCCTTTGATATTTCACATGCACGAATTAAAGCAATCAATTCAGCCACTTGTGCTGAACGAACTCCTTCAAGACATGATGCTTCTTCAACATCTACGACTGTACAAACCGAATATGCAGCTTTTAAGACACCTCCTTCGGATCTTAAGCATGAGCCATCTACAAAGTAGACAAAATCCGATTCAGACAAAGGTCTGTCTTTGATGTCTTTTCTTGGTTTAGTGCAGAATTCCATGACATCTAAACATTCATGTTCTGTTTCAATGTCATCAACAATTTCAGAATCAGGCAGTAATGTAGAAGGATTCAGATTCAAACATCTTGAAATCGAAACATTATCTGCTCCCAGTATGATTTTCTCATACTTTGTCAATCTGCTACTTGTTAAATGTTGAGTCTTACCTCTTGTCAGTAATATTTCAACTGAATGAGGCACAAAAACTTTCACAGGAAATCCCATTATTATCCCCTCACTTTGTTCGAGGCTGATACTTGTAGCTGCAACTGCTTTCAAACAACCTGGTAATGCTTTTGCAATTGGATCAAGAACTGCAGAGAAGTATGCAATAGGTTTCTTTAAATTTCCATGTCTCTGAATTAACACAGATAATGCACATCCTTCTCTCTCACTGCAATACAATTCAAAATCCTTCTCATAATTTGGCATACCTAAAGCAGGAGCTTGACATAAGCTCTTTTTCAGGTTCTCAAAAGATTCCATCTCAGCATCATTGAGAATAATTGGATCTTTTACATCTGATTTTGTTAGTCTTTGTAGTGGTTTTGCAATTACTGAAAATCCACTTATCCATTGTCGACAGTAACCTACCATTCCCAAGAACATTCTGACCTGTCTTTGTGTTCTTGGTGGTAACATTGCTTGGATCATTTTTATTCTCTCTATTGTTACTTGTCTTTTTCCCTTTGCTATTCTGTGACCAAGATATTTTACTTCTTGTTTGCAAAACTGTAGTTTTGCTGGGGACACTTTATGTCCTTCTTCTGCAAGGCGATTTAACAGAATTATTGTGTCTGTTACACAATTTTCTCTTGTCTTTGCAGCTATTAACAAATCATCAATATACTGCACTAGCGTAGACCTACCAGGTAAGTCTAGGTCTTCTAATGATCTTTTTAACAGTTCGGTAAAAATTGAAGGACTTTCTGTATAGCCCTGAGGGATTCTTGTCCATCCGAGGGTCTTACCTTGGAATCTGAAAGCAAATATTTCATAACTGTCTGGATGTAAGGGAACAGTAAAGAATGCATTGCAAAGGTCGATGACTGTATACCATTCAGCATCATGTGGAATCTGAAATAGAATTACTGCTGGATTTGGAACCACAGGACAACATGGAACGACAATTTGATTAATCTTTCTCAAATCTTGTACGATTCTAAATGTTCCGTTAGACTTTTTAACTCCCATAATTGGTGAATTACAAGAGCTACTCTTCATTTCCTTTAATACACCTTGCTTGATTAATTTTTCAATTATAGGTGTAATACCTTCAATTGTTTCTGTTTTCATCTTATATTGTGGAGTGTTTGGAAATTCTATTCCCTGTTTCAATGTAATTTTTACTGGATCTACGTTTTTCATCAGACCCATCTCATTTCCAGTAAAATCCCATATTTCAGATTTCACTGTTTCTTTGAGTTCTTCAGGTAGATCTTTTTCTTCAAATGCAGGAAACAATTTTGTTTCTTCTGCTTCCATCATCATCATTGTCATTCTGTATAAACCATCTTCCTCCATTGTTTGTAACTCAACTCCATCAGGAGAACAATATATTCTACAATTCATTTTACATAGGATGTCTCTGCCTAATAGATTTACTGGACTACTATTACAAACCACAAATCTGTGTTTGTCTCTGTAATTTCCAATTTCAACTGGTACTGGATCAGTTAAGTCAGTTTTAATTTGTTGATTACTTACTCCGACAACTTGGATGGTATCCCCAGAGAGAGGTAGGTTTTCAATTTCCACTGATCTAACAGTAGAACGGGTAGCACCAGTGTCCACTAGAAAAGTGATGTCTACATCATTAACTTTCCCATTTACAAAAGGACCAGACTGGTCAACCTCAAGAGTGGCTCCAACAACACACTCTTCCTCCTCTCTCGGGCACCGTCAACAATAATCATCAGAATCACTGTCTTGACTTTCTGCTAATAAAAATTGTTGTGAAGTATTTTGCATTTGAACCCTTTGCTGCTTTTGCTGTTTTTGTGGTTTTATTACCTGTTCACTTCCCTGAAATCCCACGTTTGGATTATATTTTTGAACTCCCCCACAATTTGGAAAAGGTGGTTGTGGCAATTGGTCTTGACGATTATTCACCTGTTGTTGTTGCTGTTGCTGTAACTGTCGCTGAATATTAAATTCGTTTAACCCCTGTTGCATCTGTAGCTGTCGCTGCAGGTCAACACCATTCTGCATCTGTGGATTCAATAAGGGATTCTTTAAGTTTTTAGGAGGATGAGGACACTCGTCCCTCCAATGTCCAATTTCGCCACAATTAAAACAAGGTAATCTTTGCTTCAGTTCCTCAATCTTTGGGCTAAATTTCTTTGGGAAATTATTACCTTTAAATTTTCCTTGTATCTGGTTTGTATTTCCAGTTTGAACAAAATTAGTGTTCTTATTTCCCATGCTGGCAATCTGTTGCTCAGCCACCTTTACCTGAGCCCACATGGCTTTCTCCTTCAGCTTCTTCTGTTTTACTTCTATTTCATCGCTACAATACTTTGCTTTTCTTAGAATATCATCTACAGATAGTGATTGCCATCCGACAATACTAGTTCTGATCATTTCTCCAATTTCAGGTTTTAGTCCATAAACAAATCTATAGACAAAATGACTCATGTCTTTTTCATCTAATTTTTCATAACCACTGTATTGTTTAAAAATTAACAGTAGTCTTTCATAAAAAGAATGAACTGATTCTTTTGTTTCCTGTTCTGTTCTTTCTATTTTAACCCAATCGACTTCTTTGGGTGGAATTTTGTTTTTCATCCAAACAATTACTTTTTCATAAAAATCCATTACAAGTGGATTTGGAGCACCTGTTTCTTTGATTCGCTCAGGTTCTGTTTTTGGCCAACTAATCGATATCTTACATTCTGTCCAAAGATCAGATGGAACGACAATGTCAAAAAATCCATCTAAATCAATCCACAGAACTTTTGACACTTTGATGAATCTATCAACTTGCCTGTACCACTCAACTGGTTTTTCCCTCAATTTTGGAAAGTCATTTGTGAATAACAGAATGTCCTGTCTCGACCAAGGGACATGAACATATCCTCCACCTGCGATTTCTCTCATTGGAAATTGTTTTGACAATTTATCCAATCTTTCATCTTCCTTCTTTTTCGTCCATTTTACTCTCCATTTGTTCAGTTCTCCTAGCTTTTTGATATAGACAATCAAATCTTTAATATGAACTATTCTTCCCATTGAGTTCAAACTCTCAATGTCACTTTCTGAAAAGTCTAATCTGTAATGCTTTGCAAAATTCTTTTGTTTACTCACATCGATTTCAAGTTCTGCTGCTAGATCCTCTAGTTGATCATATTTGTTTTTCGTTTTCCACTGAATGCTTTTACAAATGAACAGTAGTTCATCATCCCGATAGTAATTTAAACTATCTGGACCAATTGTTCCAATTATTAATTCTTCAATATTCGCTTTTAATTTGGCCACATCAAGTTTTGGTGAGGTTACCCTGACTTCAGGACTCCCTATATCTGATATAGCACCCATTGGTGTTTTTGGAGATAAATCCTCATTAAAGGTTAAATCAGGCATTCTTGATTTAGAAGTGTTTATTTCAGATAAATCTGAATAAAATTTTTCAGCAGCCTTTTGAATTTCTGTATTTAAAGGAATAGTTAATCCAGTTTTGTTTGTTTCCCTTTGGTCAAATACAGGCTGAACAGGACCAATTGTTACTGGAACTGTCACAGCTTCCATGCCTTTTGTCATTCTTTTTATTAGTTCTTCTTTTGATCTTATATATTCATTATAATCAACATCTTCAACATTTCTTGCCTCTCTTGTATAATCTTTTGGAGGTTCTCTTGCCCTTGGAGTCATTGTAAAATGTCTACCTTCATTTCGAGCATTCTCGAATTCTGGTCTTCTAGGAGTTTCATTGATTTCACAATTATTTGGATAAAGTTTAGGAGCTTCACTAATTGGAGGTGCACTCGGTGAAGTTTCAGTAGAAACCACCGGAGTAGACCATGATCTAGGAGGTCTCAAAGGCTGATTAGGCTGATTCTTTCTAGTAGTTGTATATATTTCTTCCATAACTGCATCCTCAGATTCACTTTCCATAGATTTCCCTGTAGGAGTACCCATTACCATTTCATGAATTAAATACAATCCTTCACTCATGTTTCCCTGTCTCCACATTCGCAATCTATCTTCATGAGTTTCTCTTTTCCAAGATGAATTTTTAGAAGGTCTTTTAATTCCACTAGCTTCTCTTTGTAATTGATACATCTCGTCTTCCCACTCAACTAAAGCTTCAAATTGAGTTGGTCTCGGTTTTGGAACAAGAGCATTCATTTTCTCTCGTAAGTTTCTTAAGACTCTTACATTAAATGAACCATCATCAGGCCAAGTTAAAACACCGTCATTTTTAGTATAACGTTTCCAATTATCGAACCATAAGACAGTATGATATCCATATTCACCTTCCATGTACGCTGCAGGTGTTTTATACTTATGAAGTAATTTACCACCTCGCGTTTCGATTTTCTTGTCAGGTGAAAATAAATTCTTGAACTTCTGAAATAATGTTGACTTTTTCTCAACATGTTTAAAATGATAACTCATTTTTAAGAGTTACATCTAATTCACAAAATCGTTCGTAAAATATTTCCGGGATGTTCCGCAAAACAACCAATCCGTGCGCGAAACACACCAACAAGCCAATGGCAGTTGAGCTACGTCACTTTTTTGCTCAACCAATAAATTTAGAGTTTTTCCGAAGGACCAATCAGCTCACAGGCCGTCAGAGACTCAAGAGCCAATCAGAATATAGCTTGTGACGTAGGTCATCCAATCCCAGCGCGGCTCTGTGACGTACACAGCAGCTGCGGTTTCTCGTTTCTCACTCCTGACGCTTACCCCTCCTTCACAAAATCTTTTCACAGCGCCATTTTAAGAACACTTTTCAGTGTAAATTAATTTTTAACGATGACTATAAGGACAACATCTGTTCGTTTCACTATTTAGGATAGTTTACATACATTCAAGTATCCACACTTCGGAATAGACGGCGCTATTCACACTAAGGATAATATTCAATTGTCAGTAGAGTAACCCTTACCCCACCCTTCTAACACGTATAATTATGAACTCGCTTTGCTCTGAACCCACCGCGAAGTGAAAGTTCTAAGAGTTCCACTTGAACATAAAATACAATTCAAACTCGCACTTTCACACGGAAAATTCCCTAATTTCAAACACACATGAAATCCGTACAGGACTCTCACCTGTTTATAGAAATCATGCACCGTTAGCAAAATAACGACGTTATTCGTACAGGGCTTTCACCTGTTTATAGATATGAAACATGTACCCGTACAGGACTCTAACCTGTTTATAGATAATCATGTACCGACGCTAATTTACCCTTCACTCAAGCTCGGATATAACTAATACTCTTATCACAGTGAGTTTTATGGAAGGCGCTTTGTCCCTATTCTCATGCTGCTCTAATTTCTTAGAAAACCCTCACTATACAAGATTCACACCTAGCCCTAAAACTGTGCTGCTCGGCGACAACACTATGGTACACGGCGATAACTCTTGTGATACTCGGCGATATCACTACAAACAGAACAGATGGCTTGCGTGACTAATTTCTCGCCACACAATCTATACCGGTATAGCTTACAGATAGCACGAAAAACGAACTCAACATGTGTTAAAACATCGATCCTATTTCCATACCATAATACTTTTAGTAACCCTTAGCAACCAACATATTACCTTGGTTACTCTTAGCAACCATCAATTTCTGCTACCAGAGAATTGATCCAGCGGCCTATAGAAAATATATCATAAACAACGCTACCCAACTTCATAACCTATAAACAAAATTCTATACTAAATATGGACCCATTTATAAACCTGACATATTTTGGGCCTACTGAATCAGGTGGTCAAAATAAATCTATATACACATTATCTATAAACTATATACATTTTATACATCTGCGAAAAGAATATTGTCATTAGAATAAAACTAAACCATTTAAATGACCACCATTGGCGACGTGATCTAGCTAATAGTAACCTACACTCCTGAATAACCAAGACCAGCTTGTTTGTCAAAAGTAAGATTTTATTTACTAAATTATGGTATATAAGTTTAGTTTTATAAATGAATTTTATTAGCAATAAAGCAAGCATGATTGTAAAGAAATATGAGAAAAATACAATTTAAGCAAGTGAATCAAAATCAAAGTGAATATTTAAAGTTTAGCATTTCTAAAACCTAATTCCCTAACTGAGCTAAATAGATAGAAATTAAAGTAAAGTTCTTTGAGGATTCTTACGTGCTCCAAGCAAAGTCCAACAGCACATCACCCTCATCGGAAAGTCAGAAAGCAGCAGCCAGCCCATCCCTAGGGGCATGACTTTTTATACCTTTCTATGCTAACTAAACTACGCAAAGGAAAGTTTTCAGAAATCTTCGACGTCCCATTGGCTGAGAGTGACAAGTGACATGTCACCCAGTTTTCAAAAAGTTCCACTAAATCATATTTCTTAGAGACCATTGTCCCTTCCACGTTAAGCCAGAAGCTTCCTCATATTGCAACAAATGTATAAAGTCATTCTCGCAGCGTCCATTGACTTTCATTAGACTTCCGCGGATGCCAAGTTAAGGACTGACAAAATGTTCACTTTCGACCTTGGCCATGTCCGACAGAATGATGACAGCACATTAGTTTTTGCTTTGTGAACACAGCTTTTGACGAATAATTTATTTCAGTATGGGCGTCTCGTGACTTTCTGCAGAATTACAAGTCAGCTCTTTTTCTGCGGCTCAAGTGACTAGGCCCAAAAGCAGGCAACTTATGATTTCTAATATAAAACAAACACAAGAAAAGTATTAATGTAAGAAATAATGTAGATTCTGTATCCACCCCAAGTTTTACTAATTAATTAACCCACCCGATTAATCAAAATGTTACCTAGCCATTGCAAACAATTAAAGCAGCGTTTATATCTACCAGTCTCCGTTATTCCATGAGACTCATATGCACCTAGAATAGTAGAAATGACATCACACAGACAAGGAAAAGCAAAACAAGCACATGCTTCTTTTAAGTTTGCAGCAGTTAGTAATGACAAAAACGAAAACAATAAATTATTTTATTATTTTGCACGAACAAAAAGATGCAACAATTATGCACGTTTAAGAGCACACATGTTAGTCCCCCCATGTGTAAAGTTTAATCTAAGTTGTATTAGCACGACATATCACAAATCATTAATATTATTATTCACGTTATGGAAATGTGACTTCACGAGATTAAACAAAATTTTGTTTTCTATCTCGCTCCATCAGGACCACCAGTACATCTCTGCTTTCTTAATCAGCTTGGCGGGAACCTGCGGCCCTGACAGCGACAGTGTACGCATCGCCAACATTTCAGTCTGCCGCGTCGCAGGTCGGACTCTGTCAACATGGTCAGCTGTTTAGGCTGCATGTATCGCAATAGGGTAAGTGGAAGACCGCCAACTCTGCGGTCTTCTTGGAACCGCCACCATGTTGGTATGGTGGTAAGACCGCCAAACTTGTAAATGGCCCCTTGATCATCAAAATATAAATAACATAACAGACTTTAACATAAAAGATTCATAGAATTACCTCACTTTTTTCAAAAACCCAGAATGACCAAGCAGTGCAAAACACTATCAAAACCACATCTAACTATACAAAAAACATTAAAACAACACTATATATAACATGCATCCTAAATCCCCCCTACCCAAGAAACCCTTATAAAATCCTTAAGCGTTTGCAATGCAATCAGTCTTGCATTTATGAACGTTAGAGCTATTGGCGTTGGAAATGACAATGTTTTTTACTCTATTTTTGTTTGCAATTGAGTGATCACTTAGCAAAGGAATCTGCATATCTGCCGCCACGCCAGCGTTACTGATAAATAATGAAAGCTTACGGAAAATAAAACAGGCTACAGTGTTTCGGGAAAGTAATACAAAAAAAGCAATAAGGTAAAGCAATAAAAAATGAACACAGCTTTTTTCACATACCACTGTAGAATTTTGCCTTTTACTTTTAAGACCTTCACTTCAGAAATTGTTGGCACAGCCACAGGCAACTTTTCTTATACTGTGTACGTTAACAAACGTCCAATTTACTTTAAAAACATATGGACTGTCAGTGTTTCCCCCACGAGTAGGCTAAGAGTGGATCTCTCCAAGTCTATCCATCTCTGAGGTGGGCGGGTTAGGAGACAGCATTGTTAGGCTCACTCATCGTACACCATGTCCCCTCCACCTCATGCAACATACGAAAGCGATGGTTTTTAAAGGGGCATATGGTGAGAATGCTTTTACTGAATAAAATAAAGTGGCACAGGAGAACTACCTTTGGTAGGCTGGTGCCTCAGCAAACAAAAACCCTGCAGCTCCTCAGCTACAGGAACGCAGTCACGGGGAGCGCAACACAGTGGGGGGCAACTATTCCCAACATAAATGCTTTCAGGGCCATCAGGGATTCATTTCCGGGACAGTGCTCCTGCTATGGGATGGAATCCCAATTACTTATGAACCATGAAACGCAGCATGCCGCTAAAACTAAAGAAATTTTGTCTATACACGCTGAATTCTTGAACATAGAAAATGGACTGGTATCGCAAAGAGATGTTAATGCTGTCAGAAACATGAGAGCGACGCACTGATACACGAGCTGAAGCAAACAATAAATAAATGAGGGCACCTAAAGTTACCGAAAATTAAAAAAGAGTAAACTCATGTGTCTAGTCTGGTGGCTCAGTGGACTAAAGCAGCCACTGCAGGGGCCTGTGTTCGACCTCATAGTCACAGGTTCAAATCCTGGCAGGTCCACTCAACCTTTCATCCATTTGAGGTCGATAAAATGAGTACCATTGAGTTGGGTAACAATAAACATCTGTTATTCAGCGCCAGGACACCTACAGGTAATCGTGCGCTTTACAAATACAACTGTTATGTTATATGTAACAGGGGCAATCTCCTGGGAGGGTCGGAAACACGGCAGGACTAATTAAGCATACTGATCAAACGAAAGCAGGCATTTATGAAGGGGCAGGAACAGGAGCCAATGGAAAAGCTGGAGGATGCTTGAAGCCTCTATTCCAGATACAGCCTCGCACAGCAGGTTCGACCTGAAAAAGGACTTACCCGTTCCGACGTACAGCAGCACATAATGGCGACTTGATTCCTGGAAAAATGACCAAAATAACACAAACAGACTACAAATTAGAAGGTAGCGGTTAAAAAAATAGCTCCCAAATTAAACTGAAAAAAAGACTATCTCCCCATAGAAATCAAAGGGAAATATACTGTAAATGTTAAAAAAAATGTAATAGATTTTTTAAAATGTTGTCAAAAATTTTGAAAACATTGTAAAGTATAAATTAAATATTAGTATAAAATATATACAATTATTTAATATATACGAATATAAAAATGTTAAAATGATGTGACAAAAATGTAATTAAAAATGTTAATTAATGTATCAAGTTGTAATATATTTATTAAAATGTTAAACTTGCCTAACAATGTTGTATACATGTGTTGCAAAAAATATGTAAAGTCATTAGTATTAAATATATACAGATATTTAAGATATACCAATAAAACAAATGTTAAAATATTGTCAAAAATGTAATTAAAAAAGTTAATAAATATATAAAGATAGTAAGCAATGAAAAATAACAATTAACACTGTATAAAAATATATTAAATATGATGTTGCTCGATGACACCATTGGCCTGCGGCCGGAGAGATCTGATTTTCTAATGCTTGACATTTAGGTTAGTGATGGAATCTTTAAATTCTTGACTATAGAAAGGCGGGCCATTGCCAGGTTTGAAAATGGAAAGAACACCCATGTTGCAAAAATACTTTCTAATCTCTCAATGACTGCCATGAGCGGTTGACCACAGATCTTCCACAATCACGAAACTGGAGTATTCATTAACAATTACTAGTAGATGATGTCCATTGTCAAGAGGTCCCAATAAATCAATTATAACCTTCATCCATGCATGCTTTCAAAGATCAGATTTTTGTAACAGATGCAGAGATTTTTGGATGACAAGCAGTTGCACACATACCATGCCTTTAATTCATTTTTAACTCTTTCATCAAAATGAGGGAATTTCACTCAGTAGCAACAACTTCACGCTGTCCCTCATGTCCCAGTTCAATGACTTGTTCTCAAGATCTCAGGTGTAATAATTCTTGACCTTAGTAGTACAATGCCTTCTAGAGTAACTGAAAGTTAATTTTTCAATTTTTCAATTTTTCAATTTCTGGTATTCAAGGTCATCATGAAGAGGTCAAGTATGTTTGCTCCAAGATTCTCATGTAATAATGTGTTTGAAACAAATCTCGGTTAGTGCTTGTGGCAGCAATGATTTGTTCCACTGTTCCGCTTTGAAAGTAGTGCTATGACACGGTATTGGTATATGTGAGAAGTAGTCAGCAGGGTTTTGATCTTTTCTTGGACTATGCACACTCATATAATCATGTTCCTGCAACTTCCACCTCTCAATGCGAGGGGGCATATAGGCTAATATGGTGAGTAATGCTTGGTGGTCAGTGACAACTATGAAGTGCTTTCCATACAGGAATACATGCAATTCTCACAACCCCACACTACTGTGAGGATTTCTTTTTTGGATTGTGAATAAGCATGTTCCGTTGCTCACAAACTCCTGCTAGCATAAGCAAAATGTGTCTTAGTGCATTAGGATGTCCATTGTGCTGGGCTAATATGGTCCCTAACCCCACTGGGATGCATCCACAACGATCTCCATTTGTAGTTTAAGATCAAAGTATACCATTTCAGAGGCATTCTCAATCGTATGTTTGATTTTCTTGAAGCTTTGCTCACATTCACTTGATCATCGAAATCAAACATTTAACTTTGGTAAGCCTCTCAATGGGGCACTTACAGTGGCAAAGTCAAACATGTACCTTGAACAGTAACCAGCCGTACCAAGGAAGGATCACAGCATAGTTACATCTTGTGGGGGATAAGTCAATGACAAATCTTGAATTTTATTTTGATCTGAAGCCGTTCCCCCATCAGAAAAGATATCACCAAATAACTTGAGTTTTGTTTTATGAAACTCACACTTTGCTGGATTTAAAGTGAGAGCTGCATCAGCAAGTATACAACACACTTGTGTAAGAGCTTTCTAATGTTCCTTTAGTGTGGTCCCCAAAACGAGTAAGTCATCACTGTAATTGAAAGCATTTATGACTGGCTATATTATGCGACGAATTATAGCCTGATAGAGTCCTGCAACTTATGACACTCTGAAACCCAGTCGTTTATGTCTAAATAAAGCAACACGAGTCGAAAAGGTAGTAATGCATCTGCATTTTTCTTCCAATCGAGTTGGTGATACCTTTTGTTCAAATCAAGGCGGTAAAAGACTTTGGATGCATTCAGCTGCATAATCATTAGCAGTATGTAGACATGGATGTTATTCTCTTTCAATCAACTTATCAGTTTGGAGCATATCTACGCATATATACACGGCTCCTCCTATATCCCCCTTAGGCGTTAGCACTATGGTTGATGTCCAAAGCGTCGGACCAGTGAATCGCTTGATGGTGTAATGCTTTAATAGTGTCCTACGTTTTTTTCTCAACAGCTTCTTGTGAATGATGCACAATTCAATGATGTCGCCGAGCAACTAGACGGATGTCCTCATTTATGTGAAGTTGCACACTCACTGTTTTAAGTCTTCCTACTCCATGAAACAGGGATGGAAACTGATTCACTATCTCAGATAGGCATTGATGTTGTAGTTTACAGAAATGAGCCCTATGTCAGCTGCAGTGCTGAAACTGAGTAAACATGCACTCAATGAAGTGCCTTGCAGGACGTGAATTGGTGCTTGGACTTCCTTCTTTTTATGCTTAAAAGTTGCTAAAATGAACCTTGACTTTGTAGTGGCATTGAAGCAGCTCACATTTTTGACAGGGATAAACGGGGTACTGGAGACAATTCATTGTGCTTTTGCACTAGCATATTAGTTATCGACGTGCCACTGTCTATAATAAAATGTATGGAGCACCCATTCATCTTCAGTGAGATTTTGGGACAGTGTCCAGGCGAATTTAGTAATTTTACTTGACGGCCTCGGTTTCACCGGTATTCTTTCTTGCAGGAAGCTAATCTTACATGTGCACATTGGCCAGTGGTTGACATTGACATTGCACACCCATGTTCCTCGCTGTCGCTTGGCAATGAAGGTTACAAACATTTAGATGGGGAATTTGATGACAATTGACTTCGCTCAGTTTCTACTTGCCTCAACTAATGTTGTAGCTTGGCCTTCTGGGTGTGGTTGGAACAACTCTGGAACTTTCTGGCACCCATTTTGTATTCATGATGTGACACACTTGATATTTCCTTTGCTTTGCCAACTGTTACAAAATGGTTCTTTTTCCCACAGCCTTTGCATATCTGTCCAATGGTGGGACATTTACCTTCCACATCGAAAACACAACTTATTTTTCTTTGGAGTCATCACTTTGTGGCCTTGTATCTTGTGTTTCAGCGTACTTTCCACACTCAGTGCTGATTCATTTTTGCCCTTTCCGGCCTCTATGTTAGCAGCTTGTGTGTCAGCATTTTCTTCTGCTCTGGCAGCCATGAGTACTCGCTCTAAACGAAGTGTCTCTTTCACCATTCGTCATCTGAATGAATCGGATATGCAACCATCTATTACTATGAGATGCATGTCCTCTTCATCGTTGTAATTGCAATGCTTGATTAACCAATCAAGTCTCCCTGCAAACTCATCTATTGTTTTGCCAGCTTTCTGCCTTTCTTGGTTGAAAATGTACCTTTCATAGTCAACATTTGGCATTGGATTGAACTTTGTGTTTAACGCCTCTTTGATTTGACGGTACATCACTTCATCACTGTGTGGTATTTTCTTTATCACTTCTTTTACTGCTTCACTCACCAAATTCTTTAGATATTTAATAATCTTTTTGTCATTTGCTTCTTCCAGCGTAACAATAAAATCATCAAAGAAATCGATCCAGGCAGTCCATCTGTTGCCAATATTCTGCTTTTTGGCAGAAAGGAAGCAGTGAGTTTAGGAATGCTGTAGCAGCATAGCCTGTGGAACTTTCTGCTGTCGAGAGTGGAGCTTTCTCCAGCAGTGTCTCTTGCCCTCTTGGACTGGCATCTTCATCAAGCACAAGCTGTTTGTTATCATTTGGGTCATTGCGCCTGCTCTCTGGTTGTGAAGCATAGTCTTGTTCTCTGGCTGTGAGTAGTGGCTTTGTTTCTTGGACAGGATGTTCCTCACTCTCACCTCTTTGCATTTTACCAGGTTTCTGCTGCCTTTAGCATTTCTTTGAGGCTTGAAAATTGAGAATAACAGTAAAGACATAGGCCAGGATACATTCCCCTCTATTTACCCACCTGGAAGAGAGATGAGTACAAAGGGGATATAGTCCTGCTGGCCCACATCACAAGCTCCTTTTTCAGCATCCCTTGAACACTACACACTTTACACATTTGGGCAAATGGCTTAAGCTTGTGGATAAGAGATTGAAATAGTTTTGATGGTGAATGACACGTGACCAATGCATCACCTTGCACTTAAATGTATTTCTTCTGAAAGAGTAATCTTATTACAATGTAGCTATTTACCATTGCACTTCAAACGGCCCAAATTAGTTCACCCTACGTTTAAATAAAAACTGCCACTGGTGACAGTTGGAAAACACCAAAAAGCTAAAAATAGACAAAAACATTTTAGGTGTGTGTTTTGATAGTAAAGTTTTCAAACACACCTGATTCTAACAATATACATAGAGTGGGCTATAGATCTTCCACTTTTAACCGCTGCATTTTTTCAGAAAGCCGCTTGCAGCCATCGTCTGGTGGGAGACTTTGTCAATCATGTCTCAGGCAAATAGATTATGCATCTCTCATCTAATGCTACTGACTGGGGTGACTGGGGTGCAGGGTGGGACTGGGACAGAAAATACATTCAGGCGCCAAAATAAAAGTACCCCTCCCATTACAAACTGATCAGTAAAGTCAATGGCCCACATTCAGAGAGCCTCCATTATGGCATCCCTAGTATGTCTAGCTCAAGGTTTCGGGATGTGCACCGCCTTGTATTAAATTATACTTAGTCCGTGCTCGAGGGTATCACTCCCCTCCAGGAGTGTATCTGATACTTCAAAGTGTGGCAGACCTATTGATCCATAGGCCTCTCACCCTTGGCACAGGTATTGGGGCTGAACGATATTCAGCAAAAAGGTTTAAGTTGAATGATTTCACTATAAGATTCGTGTATCTTTGCATCAAAGTTCAATTTATTCATTTCATCTTGGTATGTTTTTAATCACATGTTCCAAACGATATTTTCATATTGAGCATATTTATAGAATTCCAATGCATTTCGGTGCGCCATGCACCTTCATCAGGGAAAATCTGGAATGTACAAATAAACATTCTTAAAAAGGAGTTCTATGTCAGTCCCAGTGCATATTAACATGAGTGTTTTACGCGCGGCTACTTTTCGTTTGTTTGTTGCTGTTGAACTCTCAAATTCCCAAGTTTAGGTTTCAACTCTCGCAGTGTGGGGTTCGTTATTTACCAGGTGATGTTATTACGGTCTATTTTACCCGTTCTACTCTCAAGAGTTCTATCACCATGTTCACGCTTAGATTATTTAAAGGAAAATGCCTCATTATTGGCCGCCTAACGGCTTGCTGTTCGTACTCAACTAAAACTTTTTCCTTCTGCGTTGTTAGTCTTACCTCGCGGGTACTGGTAGCCCGGCATCTATTCTCCTCACGATTTGTGTTCGATGGGTTTTACGGAGCTAGTGTGAGCCGGGTATTTACGCTAAGCACGCATTAAGCGCATGGGCGATGGGGTCAACGCTTTTTTTAAACAAAACCTAACTTTATTTACAATTGAGTTCCTATCTGTAGGTATCTGACTTAGGTATTAGAATCAATCTACGCGTTCTATTGGCAGTGTCCATGACAACGTATGGAAAAGCTTCAGAGGGCTTTGTGAAAAATGTCAGTGTGTGTCTAGCGAGTTACGCCCGAGTTGATAAAGATTCAAACATATGTTAAATAAAAAACGAAATATAATGCTGAACATTCTAAAGCTTATAAGTAACATAGAAATTCAGTCCGATCATTAAGCCCATTTAGTTTTAAGCTATTAAGGTGATAAATCCAATGGTTTTCTCGCTTGAGTAAGTTCTTCTTATTGAGAGGCCCTTCAATTTTAGGAACTATTTCAAGGATACAAGTCCGCAATTGGCTGATGGGGTGTCGTTTTTCAAGGAAATGAGTTGCCACTGTCGATTTGAGCGAACCAGTTCTTATATTGCTCTTATGTTCCGTTAGTCGGGTCTTCAATTTTCTCTCCGTATGTCCAACATAAACTGACCCACACGGGCATTTAAGCATGTATATTATATTCATGGTATTACATGTGGCGTTGACCTTTATTGGAATCTTATGTCCTTTCATTGGATGAAAGATGGTATTGCCCTTCATTATGTTATGGCAGTTACTGCAGTTTATGCACGGGGTGGTTCCTCGAAAAGAGTTCATTGGTGGGCGTTCTTCTGTTGTTTTTAACATTTCTCCCAAATTTCGACCTCTGGTGAAGGAGAACAATGGCTCTTTGTCAAATACTCCTTTGAAGTCTGATTCTAATTTTAGCATCTGCCAATGTCTTTTGATGATGGTTTTAAACTGGGAACTCACATTCGAAAATTTGCTAACGCATGTAATTCTCTGTTCTAAAGGTTTACTCTTGCTGATAAGAAGTTCTTCTCTGGGTTTATTAAGTGCCCTCGCTAGTGCTGTTTTGATGGTTACGTCGGGATATCCTCTATCCTGAAATCTGTGCTCCATGAGATCCATTTGTTGTTGACATTCATGTGTTTCAGAGACCACTCTCCTGACCCTGAGGAACTGGAATAGGGCAGGTGTGTTTTGAGGGTTTGAGGATGGTGGCTTTCGTATTTTAAAAGATTGTTCCTGTCTGTAGGTTTACGATACAAGTTCGTACGAAATCGGTTTCCGTCTCTTGTGATTTCCACATCTAGAAAATGGATACTGTTGCTGCTGACTTGCCATATGAAACTAATGCGGTCATTTCTCCTGTTCAGTATTTCCAATTGGTTTACCAAAGATTCAGCATTGCCTTTCCATACCACGAAGATATCATCAATAAATCTTACGTACATGAGGAGTTGTGTTGCCCATTGTTGATTCTGATAAATGTATTGTTCCTCAAATGATGTCATGAACAGATTTGCGTACGCCAGAGCGGCGCAATTGCCCATTGATGTTCCACTCCGTTGGATGAACTATCTCTTATTGTATGCGAAGTAGCTATTCATAAGGGTGAATTCCATGAGCTCCATCAAAAAGATTTGTAGGTCCTGTGTATACGTGCTGTTCAATAGAGCGTGCTCTACGGCTTCCAGGCCTTCTTTGTGAGGTATCGACGTGTATAACGCCTTTACGTCAACTGTTGCCATCACAATTTCTTCCTGAATGTTTAAATGTTGTGGTTTAATCAGAAAATCCGTCGAATCTCTGATGTAAGACTGTGATTTCAATACCAGTGGTTGCATATACTTGTCTAGGAATTTCCCCACTGGTTCAAGGAGACTCCTTTTTGTGGACACGATGGGGCGACACGGTGGTTTATGCAAATCTTTGTGTACCTTTGGTACCATATATAAAATGGGGCTCCTAGGGCTGTCTTGTGTGAGATATTTTCGAGTTTTTTCGGTGATGGTGCCTCTGTCTTCGGCTCTTTTTAGAATAGTTTGTAAGGTCTTTCGTATTTCCTCAGTGGGATTGAAATCGATTTCCATGTATAACTGTTCGTCTTCTATGTGTTCTTTGACCACTGTTTCATAATACGATGTGTTCAGTATTACCATCGCCCCTCCTTTATCAGCCTTCTGGCATATAATTTTGTCATTTCTGGCTATGGCTCCTATTATCCCAAATTCCTATTGGTCATGTTCTTCCTTTTACTTCTTTTGTTGGTGTTAATTTTATTTATGTCTTGTTTGCAAAGTTCCCCAAACAAGTCGATAGTTTTGTGACTGGTAGGCGGCATATACTTGCTGCTGGATTTTAAGCCTCTTAATTCATCCTCGGGTTTTGGTCTAGGATCGGTGATCACATTGTCGAAAAAATGACGCAGTCTCATTTTGCGGGTTATTTAAACAGGCTTACATCTAATTCCAACTAGTTAGAATGTGCTGTAGGCACGTATGACATTCCCTTTTGAAGTGTCTCAATCTGAGCTTTACTTAGTCTGTCATCAGAAATGTTAATGACCAAGTTCTTAGTGTCTGTTAATGTTTCTTTAATTTGTCTTTCTTGGACGTAGCGTTCCTCGTTAGTGGCGGCCCCTTTTCTTTGATTTTTCTTATTGAGGGACCAGCTTTTTCTGGTAGTGGTTGGATTCTACGAGTACGTCCTTCTAGTGAAGTTTGTCTTTCACTATCAGTTGATGACGAGTCAGTTTGTGACGTATAAGTTTTAGTTTGGCGTCTTTTGGCATAAACTTCCGCCCAAGTGTATACTTCTTGCAGCTTATAGTCAAGAGTATCTCTCTTGTATTTTCTCAGCTTTCTTTCATTAACTTCCTGGGTATGTCTAGTTAGTTGGTTATTAATGTCCTCTAAAAAAAATTTCAATTCATCTTCCGAAACTGCTTTCTTCAATTCTTCTGTGGTGTTGTTAATTTCAATTGTTAACTCCTCTAGTATCTTAGACAGTTCTTCGATTATTAACAGAATTAAGTCTAGGTTGCACTTGTTCATAATGGCGTACCACCGTTCAGTAAAAGGTTTTGAGTTCTTGCACAGTGATGGCCTCAGGGAAATTCGAAGGCCTCTTGGTATCCGTTGAGCTTTATGATATTTCACCATGGTACTGGCATGTAGCCGCTGGTTGATTTCTTTTCTTGTTAGCTAAAGTAAATGTTTTATTTGTTGTTCCTTATTTTTGACGAAGGTGTGTTCAGTTGTTTCTGTTTGTATTAATGAATAAATTCTCTCACTGGCTTCTGCAGTGAATGCGAATGTTTCAGCTCTTATGTCTGTTGAGTGAGTTATGTCGTCGTACTGCATCTTGATTGTGAGGCGTGCTCCTTCCCAGTGGGGGGTAAATGCCAACTAGCTCAAGGTTTCGGGATGTGCACCGCCTTGTATTAAATTATACTTAGTCCGTGCTCGAGGGTATCACGCCCCTCCAGGAGTGTGTCTGATACTTCAAAGTGTGGCAGACCTATACCTGTGCCAAGGGTGAGAGGCCTATGGATCAATTGGTCTGCCACACTTTGAAATCCCTAGTATGTCTCCCATATGTAGGACTCCCACATCAAATGTGTGAGTCCCCTACTTCGCCAATTAGCCACTGCATGCATTTCAAGGTAAATTTGACAAATGCTATATTTGGTAGCACATCTAGCAATCACACAAGTAGAGTTGGAGAGTGGGTAGCTTGGGCAAAGTATGGGTGCAGCATCTATCATGGTTCAGGTAGCAGTTGATTTATTTTCAAATTAGAATTGCATCACCTACCCCTGTGCACCCAGTTGGATATGAGGCTTCTCTTTACATAGCATGTGAGATCCCCAGCCGGGCTGCATTGTGAGCTTAGACCAACCTATTTTTGCCTGCACAGTTCTTTTCTGCTACGGCATTCGACTCATTATATAAACATGCTCCCAAGAACAGCCTTTTTAGAGCCCCATGCCTGGCTCTCCTGTGCTACTGCTGCACCTCTCTGCTTCCTCCCCGTTTTTCCGAGTGCTTTCTCATGCTTTTGCCTTGTTTTTTAACTACTTTCTCCATCCTTCGCCCCTGTTTTTCTGAGTGCTTGCATGCTTTTGCCTTATTTTTTACTGCTTTCTTCGTCCTTCCCTGTTTTTTTCAGAATTTTCCTGCTTTTGCCTCGTTTTTTACTACTTTCTCTTACCTTACCCCATTTTTCTGACTGCTTTCTTCTGCTTTTTTGCTTCGTTTTGACTGCTTTCTCTTTCCTCTCCCCTATTTTTCTGAGTGCTTTCTCCTACTGTTGCCTTATTTTTACTGCTTTCGCTTTTCTCACCCCGGGTTTCTGAGTGCCTTCTCCTGCTTTTGCCTGGTTTTTAACTTCTTTCACCTTCCTCTCCCCCTTTTTTCGTAGTACTTTCTTCTGCTTTTACTTCGTTTTTCACTCCTTCCTCCATGAAGCAGCTAGCTTCTCCAGCGCCTTGAGGGCCTCACAGGGGATTTGCCTCACTATATAAATTCTGAATGATTGATTCAATTGGACCCCCCACCACAAAAACGGGACAGCCGCAGCACTGCCCCCTCTGGCATTACCAAGATGCCCGCTAGGTTAGTCTGACTGTGTTTGACTGTATCCTTCCACCTCCACTCGATTGCTTGGACTAAACTACATGGGAAGCTACTCTATAAATATACCCTTTCAGCTGGCTCACTTCTGCAAGGGTTAGAAAATTAAACACGGGCCTATGGGCTTTGCTAATGCTTGTTTATGATTGCTTTATCGTGGCACCAAGTTAGAATAAGGCTCACATAACTTTCATTCATACTTGGCACTTGTGCTACCCACCAGCTGCCAGCAGGCAGGAAAATGATAACTCATGCAACATGAACGCTATTACCAGTTCCACGTTATTCTCAAATTCGTGTGCGAATGTCAACATATTGTCATAATATAGTTGACAACATTTTTATTTGCGCCGAGGTAATTTTGTTCCTGGTTTGTACATTCATCTATAAAGAAGGACTCACATATTGCTTAGCACTGAACATTCCTTCTCGCTAGTGTAACACTCAAGGGTATTCCCCAACCCTCTCTGTCCCTGACTGCAAGTAACATGAAAAGGCTTCCATAGTATTTATTATCTTGACACTTTCTACAGTATTTTCTATAGTTATCTGTGCTGACATTACCGGCATTTATTCATATTTATTCTGTGTTCTTAAATAAAATTAAATAACTGCCAGTAATTTTCCACATTAATGTAACCCGTATATTAACACTTACACTTCAGTACCTTTGAGTTTTAGTGCCAAAAGCAACCATATGCAATAGAACTGAAAACCCTAGCAATTAATATAAACAGATGTGCCCATCTGAAGCTGTTTGCCTTCATTAGGAAATCACATCACATTTCTATCTCTCCTTGATGTCAATCTATGAAGTTATTAACCTGGCAGTCAGGGGTGACAGAATTAGAGTAACTAGAAGATCTGTTTTCTGTTCTTTTTCTATTAAAAAAATGCAGACAGGGAACCAGAAAGGGCCCTGGCAGCATTTATCTACAAAGAAAGCTGGCTGGGGGAAAGAGAGAGGCTTAATTACAAGTAATCTCCTGTCAATGATGGGATGGTGCGATTGTTTTAGAGCCATACATTCATGAGCAGTGCGAGATGGGAATGTTGTGCAATGATAATGCAATGAGCGCACAAGCGATGGACTGAAAACTGGCAATCAATCATTCAATCATTCAATCAATCAATCATGGTATTTATAAAGCGCACTACTTACCCGTGATGGTCTCAAGGCGCTGAGGGGGGAGAAGGGGTGGTGGGGGAGCGCTGCTACTGCTCGAAGAGCCAGGTCTTGAGGAAACTTCTGGAGGTGAGCAGGTTTTGGGTCTGTAGTAGGTGGATGGGGGGGGGGGGTGTTCCAGGTCCTGGCAGCGAGGTGGGAAAACGATCTGCCACCGGAGGTTGCTTTTTGGATGCGGGGGACTGTGGCGAGGGCGAGGTCAGCGGAACAGAGCTGGCAGGTAGGGGTGTAGAATTTGATTAGTCTGTTGAGGTACCCTGGTCTGGGATTATGGAGTGCCTTGTGTGCGTGGGTGAGGAGCTTGAAGGTTATCCTCTTGCTGACGGGGAGCCAGTACAGGTCTCTCAGGTGGGGTGTGATGTGGCCGCGGCAAGGGATGTTGAGGATCAGGCATGCAAAGGAGTTCAGGATGCGTTTAACCGTTTTAGGAGTTTGGTCGAGGCTCCTGCCTTCGGTGGGGATCCACTTCTCGCGGAGCATGCGGAGGAGATGGCGTTGACCTGCTTAGTCATGGAGAGGTTGGAGTCGATGGTGACCCCCAGGTTGCGTGTGTGGTCGGTGGGTGTTGGGTCTGTTCCCAGTGCGGTCGGCCACCAGGAGTCGTCCCAGGCCGAGGCGTTGGACCTGAGGATGAGGACCTCCGTCTTGTCTCAGTTCAGCTTCAGCTGGCTGTTTCTCATCCATTCAGCGACGGACTTCATTCCTTCGTGAAGGTTGGTTTTGGCAGTGTGGGGGTCCTTGGTGGGGGAAAAGAGGATCAGCTGGGTGTCATCAGCGTAGGAGATGATGTTGAGGTCGTGCAGTCAGGCGACATGGGCGAGGGATGAGCCCTGGGGTACGCTGCAGATGATCTCAGTGGCTTCGGAGAGGAAGGGGGGAGGCGGATGCTCTGTGTTCTGCCGGTGAGGAAGGAGGTGGTCCAGTCTAGGGCCTTTTCTTGGATCCCGATGTCATGGAGCCCTGTGCTTAGTGTGCGGTGACAGACCGTGACGAAGGCGGTTGACAGGTCCAGGAGGATGAGGGCCGCGGTTTCTCCCTTGTCTAGCAGGGCGGTTTTGGTGCTGTGGTTACTGCGGAACCTGGACTGGGATGGGTCTAGGATGCCGTTTTCCTCGAGGAAGCGGGTCAGTTGTTTGTTGACGGTCTTCTCGATTACCTTCGCCGGGAACGGGAGCAGAGAGATGGGCCGGAAGTTCTTGAAATCGTTGGGGTCTGCCTTGTGTTTCCTGAGTCGGGCGTTGATCTTGGCGTGCTTCCAGCTCTCCGGGAAGGTTGCTGTCTTGAAGGAGATGTTGATGGCATTCCGGAGATGGGGTGCAATGACAGTACTGGTTTTGTTGAAGATGTGGTGCGGGCATGGGTCTGACGGAGAGCCAGAGTGGATGGTGTTCATGAGCTTGATGGTGTTGGCATCATTTATGTTGGGGCAGGTGGTTGATGTGGATGGTGGTCGTGGGGGTGGAGGTGGAGGTCTCAGTGGTTGTTGGGGCAGTCGTGGCATTGAAGCTGTCATGGATGTCTGCGATTTTGCGATGGAAAAAGGTGGCCAGCGATTCGCACAGGTCTTGCGAGGGTGGTATGTTGTTGGTGTTGGAGGTGGGGCTGGAGAGTTCCTTCACGATGTTGAAGAGTTCTTTGCTGCTTTGTGCGTTGTTGTGTAGGCGATCTTTGAAGGAGGCCCTTTTGGTGGATCTGATGAGGTGATGTTGTCTGCGGGTGGCATCCTTGTGGGCTGCGTAGCTGTCCGGTGTTCGTTCACGGTGCCAGTTCTTCTCTAGCTTTCAGCAGGTTTGCTTGGAGGCCTGGAGGTCTTCAGTGAACCCGCTGGCTTTCTTGCTGGTGTGGCTGTTGGAGGGTTTTTTGAGCAGGGCGAGGGTGTTGGCACAGTCGTTGATCCACTGTCTGAGGTTGTGGGTGGCGGAGTCAGGGTCGCTGGGGTCGGTGGGTGGGCTCTGGGTGGGGGTGGTGGTTAGCAGGTCTTCGGTGACTTTGCTCCAGCAGCGGTGAGGCATCTGTTGGGTGCGGTGGTGCGTGGTGGTTTTCCGAAACGTGAAGTGGATGCAGCGATGGTCGGTCCAGTGGAGTTCGGTGGTATGGTTGAAGGCGATGTGGGGGCTTGCGGAGAAGATAGGGTCAAGCATGTGACCGGCGGAGTGGGTGGGTGTTGGGATGAGTTGTCTGAGTCCAAGGTTGTCGATCAGGGTGGTGGAGTTGGTGTCATTGTTGTTCTCGAGGTGGAAGTTCAGGTCCCCGAGGAGGATGTAGTCCGTGGAGGCAAGGGCGTGTGTGCTGACGAAGTCGGCGATGGAGTCACTGAACTGTCGTTAGGGTCCAGGGGGTCTGTATATGAGGGTTCCTCTGAGGGTGGTATTGGGGTCGGTGTGGATCTGGAAGTGCAGGTGTTTTGCGGTGGTGAGGGTGTCTTTGGTATTGGTCGAGATTCTGAGAGTGTTCCTGTGGATGATGGCAATTCCTCCTCCTACTCCGTTGGTGCTGTCCCTGTGGGTGATCTTGTAGCCTTCTGGGATGGCTATGGCGATGTCGGGTGCTGAGGAGGGGTTTAGCCAGGTCTCCGTCAGGAAGGCGATGTCTGAGGAGGTTGAGTAGAGTAGGTCCCAGAGTTGGATGGCAAGTTTGCGGGCGGAACAGGTGTTGAGAAGAATGCATCTGAGGTAGTTGGGATCCTTCCTGGTCGGAGGGTTGGCGGGCCGGATGCTGGTGAAGCTGCAGTTTCGGCAGGAGAAGGGTCCTTGGGTGCGCTTCGGGGCAGCCAGGCAGCAGGTGCGTGATCATCCGGCGTTAAGTGCGAGGAGGGTGCTGTAGTCGTAGTGGTGCCGGGTGTTGTGACCTTCGCGGGGGCCAGGGGTTCTGGCACTGGGCGCGGTCAAGGTGCGGACGGGCGCAGACGGGCTTGCCTTAGGCACGCCTCCGGCGAGGACCACGCAGGTGCCACCATATGAGGGGAGGTAGGAGGGAGGAGCAACTGGGAGGCAAGAGCGGGGCGGCAAATGGGAAAGCAGGCGGGCGGGACCGCAGGGGGTGCAGCAGTGGGAAAGATGAAGTGGGAAGCGAGCAGGGGGTACCGAAGGCAAGAGGGCACAGTAACGGTGAAAACAAGCAAAAAATACAGAATACAAGAATACAATGGGGCACAACAGGAACCAACAGGTGGTGGCGGTGGGAACAATGGGGGGGAAGCGGGTGGGTTGTAAAGAAGGCAAGAAGGCCACAGTAGGGGTGAGAGTAAGCAGAAAATACAGTAAAACCAGAAATACAGTAAAAACTAGAAATACAGTAAAAACAAGAAGTGCAATAAAAACCAGAAATACAATGTGGCACTACAAAAACCAACAGGGGGAAGAGTGAAAAGTAAGGAGGCTAAGCGGGTGCACGAACCATAGCGAGCGGCAGCAGCTGGCTCAGGGCAGTGACGCACAGGTGCGACCATGTTGCGTATTGTGCTGTTTCATGTCGCAGCCACTATGCCTACCCACGCAAGTGAGGTACCATTTTTTTCGGGAGACCTGGGGGCACGCTGGGTGGGTGGAAATTTGTTGATCCACGCAGATTCCAGAACTTTCCACCACAGAAATGTGAGGGAAATGTGTTTTTTTGGTCAAACTTTTATGTTTGCAAGGGATTCTGGGTAACAGAACCTGGGGGTAGGCAGACGAGTCACCCCATCCTGAATTTCCCTGGGTGTCTAGTTTTCAAAAATGTATAGGTTTGCTAGGTTTCCCTAGGTGCTGGCAGAGCTACGGCGCAAAAACAAAAGGTAGTCTTTTTGTCCAAAACGTGCAAAATTTCACTGGGAAATTGAGGCGCGAGCATGCTGCGTTTTGCGCTGTTCCATGTCGCAGCCACTATGCCTACCCACGCAAGTGAGGTACCATTTTTTTTGGGAGACCTGGGGGCACCCTGGGTGGGTGGAAATTTTTTTTTTTTTTTTGAAAACTTTTTTATTGAATGTAAAGAACAAGAAAATAGAAAAACAAAAGAAAACAAGGCAGTCCAGTACAAGCATGTCATCATGTGGTTTTGCGGGGGAGGGGGTACAAACGTAAAGCTAACAGTATCGCATTCAAAATATACTGTGGGATGGGGGGGAAGAGAAGGAGAACAGAAACAATCAATATATCTATACTTCTGCGGAGGAAACATCAGGTTGGTATCAAATTCCGAAAGGGCGAGGTACATATATCTCCACGGTACGCGTTCCATTGAGTCCAAATCTTCCCCCACTTGCCAGGTCTGCCCCGGGAGACATACACAGTCTTTTCACGAAACATGGACCAGTCCATGTTCTGTTGCCATGCCAGAACCGTAGGAGGCCTCTGAGCGCCCCAAAGCTGGGCAATGTCACGCTTGGCTATCATGTTACCCAGTGTCACCCATCGAAGCTGCGCTTGGGTACAATCATTCGGTTCCCAAACATTCAACAAGCATCTCCGCGCTTCAGGCTTCAACCGCACACCCATAACCTCACTCATTACATCATGCACGCGATTCCAATAGTGTAGTACAGCAGGGCATTCCCAAATGATATGTAGGAACGTGGCCACCATACCGCAACCACGTCTGCACAATCCATCCGCCGAGAATCCCATGCGCACCAGACGCGGACCAGTCACATATACCCTATGAAGAATTTTGAGCTGGACAAATCGAAGGCGTGCCGGAATAGCTACCTCCTTAGGAGAAGAGAGCGCAGCCTGCCAGTCCTCATCATCCAGCTCCAGACCATCACTAGTCCACAACTCCCGAAGGCTATCCAATAGATCAATCCTAATATTGATTAACTTTTTATAAATGAGGGAGATCGTGCTATCAGGGACATGCCCATCCAGTATCCGATCCTCAAGCGGGGACGCTTCCGGAACATCCGAGCCCAGGGGGAAAACAGACAGGACCGCGTGTCGGACCTGCGCATATCTAAAGGATTCTCTATCATTCAGCCCATATTCAACTTTCATTTCATCAAACGACTTGATCCTACCCTTGATCCATACATCATCAACCTTGCTGATCCCAATCATGTCCCATCGATCAAACCCCTTCGACCGCCAGAGGGAGCCAACTTTATCCGAGGCATAAAGCGGCGTGGCACGGGTCAACTTATCAGCCCAGCCTGTAGCAGCCGTGGCCCGATGCCACACCTGCACGACTGTTTTGGTGGGCCCCGTAAGTGACCCGACGGTCAACTTCGCATACAGAGCCCTGTTGTAGTCACCACCGGGCAACAACCATTTTCCCATCGCAAAGGCCGGATTTGGCGAAGGAGTGTAGGTGCCATGATTGATGGCCCCCAGCTGAGAGGCCCAGTAGTAGCGACGGATGTCAGGGAGAGCGATGCCGCCATCGTACCACGGGAGTGTAAGCTTCGAAAGGGCAATGCGAGACCGGCCCCCCCATAGCAACTGCCTCTGGAGGCCCTCAATCTCCCGAAAATAGCTAGCCGGTACAACATCGAGTGTATTCTGAAGCGCATAGAGAAATCGGGGGAGCGACATCATCTTAAACAACGCTGCTCGTCCCAGAGGAGAGAGAGGAAGCCGACTCCACGTTCCAACATCTGCACGGAGGCGCTGGAGGGGGGGCAGCAAATTGCGTTTATATCGAAGTGCGGGGTCCAAGGTAATAAAGATCCCCAGATAACTAAAACCCTCCAGCGCCACCGAGATGGGACAGCCACGTGGCAAAAGTGGAGCGTCACCGGAAAGAACATAAATACAGGATTTTGACCAGTTGATAACTAGACCGGAATTTTTATGAGAGGAAGTCAAAACATCAAAAAGGACGATAAACGACTTACGAGGTGACGTAAGGTACAAAAGTATATCATCTGCGTACAGAGATATCCGATCCTCAAAGTCCGGGGACCATCTAATTCCCCTCAAGGACGGTTCCCACCTCAACCAAGCCGCCAGTGGTTCCAGAGCTAGGGCAAACAAGAGCGGGGACAAAGGACAACCCTGGCGTGTCCCCCTACCAAGAGAAAAGGGGGTTGAGGCCCGCCCATTCACCACCACCCTGGCTAAGGGGTCAGCATAGAGCAATTGCACCCAGCGAATAAAGGCGGGTCCAAAACCGAATTTACTGAGGACCGCCAGAAGATAAGGCCACTCGATCGTGTCAAACGTCATGGTGGCGTCCAAGGACGCCAAGATGGCCGGCTCCCGCAGAGTCCCCGCTCTCGCGAGGACTCCATGCAGTCGCCGAAGGTTAAGTGCCGTGTTTCGGTGCGGTATAAAGCCGGACTGGTCCGGGTGAACCAGATCGCCTATAACAGACACCAGACGATTAGCAAGGACTTTGGCTAGGATCTTAGGTTCAGCATTGATCAGGGAAATAGGTCTAAAGGATTCACAACGGTCACGCGGCTTACCCTCCTTATGGATAACTACTATGGAGGCTAGTCTCTGGTCAGGAGGAAGAAACCCCTCCTCCAGTGACTCCAAGAACATCGATCAGAGATACGGCGCCAGTACATCCGGACAAAGCTTATAAAGTTCAATGGGGAGCCCATTCGGGCCCGAGGCCCGCCCCGAGCGAATCGAGCGGATAGCGGTCGCAATCTCATCCGCAGTGGGCGGAGCTTTCAACAGATCCCTCTCTTGATCAGACAGGCATGGGAGCGAGATATGACGTAGAAGCAAGTGGGAGTCCCGCTCCGGCCGATCGGACACCGAGGAGTACACCACCCGAAAATAGTCAGCAAAGCGCGTCACGATTCCAGCTGGATCAGTGACATCCACACCATTTTCATCCACCACAACAGGAACTACTCGACTCGCGCAGTCTCTCCTATCCAACCAAGCCAGCAATTTCCCAGCCTTATCACCCACATCATACAGCCGCCCCTGCCGTTCACGACCCATCTCTTTCGCAGCATCAGTTACCAGCGCCCTATATTCAAGCTGTTTCAGGTTTAGAAGGTGCAGCTTCTCAGGGGAGACCCCAGAATCCAACTCCCCTTCAAGGGCGGAAATTTCAGACTCAAGACGGCCGACCTCCTCCCGCCTACATCTCTTAACATGGCCAATCGATGAGAGGGCCTGGCCTCGAATTACAGTTTTGTACGCTTCCCATAGAGAAACAGAAGAGGTCACTGAACCAACGTTGTCAGTAAAGTAGTGATTGATCGCTGCAAGGAGTTCCTTCCTGATCTTAGGATCGCGGAGGTACCACGGGTTAATCGGGGCGAGACGACCCTCCGAACCCAGATGTGCGTTCACAACCAACCACAACGGTGAATGATCCGAGATACCCCTGGCTAGATGTTTAACCTCCCCTATAAGGGAAGCCTGAGAGGAGGGCATCAGTACATAATCAAGTCTCGAAAGGCTACCGTGGGCCCCAGAGTGGAAGGTATACTGGCGTTGCCCAGGATGATGTAAACGCCAGCAATCAGCCAGCCCCAGCGCCTCCAGGAAGTCCCCCAACCAGGATTGAGATTGTGCGATAACACGGGGAGGGTAACGGTCAAATGTCCCAGACACTACCGAATTGAAATCCCCCCCAACCACCAGCAAACCTTCAGGGACTCCCAGAATCACTCTTCCCAGATCGGCATAAGTCGTAGTTTGGAGGCCCGGAGGTATATAGACCGAAAACATAGTGATCACCTTCCCCTCCCAGCGCCCAACAATGGCGGCCTCTATCATCAAGTATAATATCGTCTACAGCGAGAGGGAGGGAGGTCCGAACCATAATACCCACCCCCCTGGAGCCAGAAGTGAAACCTGAGTGTGCAATGAGACGATAGCCACGCCTATTCAGTGCATGGCACGTGTTGCCGAGCAGATGCGTCTCCTGAAGCAAAACCACATCCGGAGACAAGCGTCGCAGCATCTGCAAAACCACCCCCCTCTTAATTCTATCACCCAATCCATTGACGTTCAAACACAGTATATGTAGTCCCCTATCCCCCATCCCACAGGCCACCCCAAGGCCCCCCCCACCCCCAACGCAACACGTAAATACAGAAGATCATCAGTACAGTGCCTTGAAGAAAACAGAGAAACAAAAAACGAAACCCCTCAACCCCCCAAAACATCATCATACCCCCCACCCCGCACCCCTGCGTAAGACTCAAGAGCCACCCCAACTTGCAGTGTGCCTGTCGCCCTAATATACAACTAATCTACGAAAAGAACCCCAGAGGAGGAAGATTCACCTGACCCCCGCCCACACCCCGTTCTGACAACACAATAGCAAACAATAGTTGCGTAGCATCAAACCACTGCCGAAAGTCAACATGGCGGCCCGGGAGCCGAGTTCGCTCCTCATTCCTGCTCCACCGGGCCGTCCCCCGCACCACCGGAGTGATCAGGACGGTCAAATTGTTCTCGAGGGGGCAGTGAGTCCAGCCAGTCGCTGGCTGCTCCAGGATGATCAAAGAAAAATGTCCTATCATTGTAGACCACACGCAGGCGAGCCGGGAAAAGCATGGCATATTTCATGTCTCTGTCCCGCAGTCTCCTCTTCACCCCCTGAAATCCAAGGCGCTGCTTCTGGACCTGCTGGGTGAAGTCCGGGTAGAAGTTAACCGAAGCATTCTCATAAGCCATAGGGCCCGATGTGCGGGAAGCCTGGAGGATCACGTCTCTGTCACGAAAGTTAAAGATCCGTGCAATGATGGGCCGCGGGGGAGCTCCAAGCTTAGGCGGGCCACCCGGGATACGGTGGGCCCGTTCTACTGCAAAAAACTTGCTAAGGCCTTTCGGCGCTAAGTGATTCAGGACAAGGTCCTCCACTAGTAGATCCACCGATGACGATTCCGTCGTCTCCGGTACCCCGACCAGTCGGACGTTGTTCCGTCGAGCGCGGCCTTCAAAATCATCCAGGCGTCGAGAGAGGAAGTCACGGGCGGACCTCAGGTTACCGACTTCAGTCTGTAATTCGGAGACGTCGGTAATAAGGCTAGATGTCTTCAGATCTAGGGATTTGACCTTCTCGTTAGTCTTCGCAAGGTCCGCCCTGATCAGGGTGACATCTATGGCAACTGTGTCCAACTTATGGGTCAGGGCCTCGTATTGCTGTCCTAGCGTGGCCTTCATCCCATTAATGGCGCCCATGACGTCTTTCAACGACAGATCTCCATCCAACAGGGAGTCGTCCCCAAGGTTGGCAGGGGGTTTGCTCGGTCCACCCGGAGAGCCCTTAGTGAGGGTGTATCGATCCATGACGTTGGACTGCACAGAGCCTCCTCGAGCTGCCGGTCTGGTCTTGCGTCTTTCTCCCTCGGGCTTGGTGGCCATTTTGGGTCGTGCGCCCCGAGGGGTACTCTGAGACCTCGTGAAAATGGCTACACTCGAAGTGCCCTCAGCAAGTCGGAGAATCGGTAAAGGCCAGCCACCAGTCAAGAAGCAGGGAAAACCAGGATCGCCAAGCACCTGCGGGCCAGGTGAGAGGATCAAATCACCTAGGCGACCAAGGCAGAGTCCATGAGGTGGAGGCACCGGAACCGAAACCGAAAGTTGGAGACCGGGCAGGGGAGAGTCACACGTGCCGTTGTTATTCAATTACCACCCGGCTGGCAGGGAAAGCAAGCCCGGGGCAGTACCATGGAGCAGGCCAAAAATGGTCAAAAGTCCATATTTCCGGCTCCCGGGAGCCTAGACGAAATGCGGAAACGAGGAAATGATCAGCAGGGTCACGACCACAAAAGCCCGTCGTCCAAATCAGGATAAGGTGCAGGATAATCGGTGGAGGTGGCGAGGGTCCGGGAGCTCTGAGCTCACGCGACCATCTTGGGTGCGCGCTAAGCTCCTCCTTCCGGGTGGAAATTTGTTGATCCACGCAGATTCCAGAACTTTCCACCACAGACATGTGAGGAAAATGTGTTTTTTTGGTCAAAAATTTATGTTTGCAAGGGATTCTGGGTAACAAAACCTGGGGGTAGGCAGACAAGTCACCCTATCCTGAATTCCCCTGTGTGTCTAGTTTTAAAAAATGTATAGGTTTGCTAGGTTTCCCTAGGTGCTGGCAGAGCTACGGCGCAAAAACAAAAGGTAGTCTTTTTGTCCAAAACGTGCTAAATTTCACTGGGAAATTGAGGTGCGACCATGCTGCGTTTTGCGCTGTTTCATGTCGCAGCCACTATGCCTACCCACACAAGTGAGGTACCATTTTTTTCGGGAGACCTGGGGGCACGCTGGGTGGGTGGAAATTTGTTGATCCACGCAGATTCCAGAACTTTCCACCACAGAAATGTGAGGAAAATGTGTTTTTTTGGTCAAATTTTTATGTTTGCAAGGGATTCTGGGTAACAAAACCTGGGGGTAGGCAGAAGAGTCACCCCATCCTAAATTCCCCTGGGTGTCTAGTTTTTAAAAATGTATAGGTTTGCTAGGTTTCCCTAGGTGCTGGCAGAGCTACGGCGCAAAAACAAAAGGTAGTCTTTTTGTCCAAAACGTGCTAAATTTCATTGGGAAATTGAGGTGCGACAATGCTGCGTTTTGCGCTGTTTCATGTCGCAGCCACTATGCCTACCCACGCAAGTGAGGTACCATTTTTTTCGGGAGACCTGGGGGCACGCTGGGTGGGTGGAAATTTGTTGATCCACGCAGATTCCAGAACTTTCCACCACAGAAATGTGATGAAAATGTGTTTTGTTTGTCACATTTTTAGGTTTGCAAGGCATTCTGGGTGACAAAACCTGGAGGTAGGCAGACGAGTCACCCCATCCTGAATTCCCCTGGGTGTCTAGTTTTCAAAAATGTATAGGTTTGCTAGGTTTCCCTAGGTTCTGGCAGAGCTACGGGGCAAAAACAAAAGGTAGTCTTTTTGTCCAAAACGTGCTAAATTTCACTGGGAAATTGAGGTGCGACCATGTTGCGTTTTGCGCTGTTTCGTGTCGCAGCCACTATGCCTACCCACGCAAGTGAGGTACCGTTTTTATCGGGAGACCTGGGGGAACGATGGGTGTGTGGAAATGTGTTGATCCACGCAGATTCCAGAACTTTCCACCACAGAAATGTGAGGAAAATGTGTTTTTTTGTCAAATTCTTAGCTTTGCAAGGGATTCTGGGTAACAAAACCTGGTGATAGGCAGTCGAGTCACCCCATCCTGAATTTCCCTCGGTGTCTACTTTTCAAACATATATAGGTTTGCTAGGTTTCCCTAGGTGCCGGCTGAGCTAGGGCTCAAAAACAAAAGGTAGTCTCTTTGTCCAAAGAGCGCAAGATTTCACTGGGAAATTGAGGTGCGACCACGTTGCATTTTGTGCCGTTTCCTGTCGTAGGCACAAGGCCGACCCACACAAGTGAGGTACCGTTTTTATTGGGAGACCTGGGGGAACGCTGGGTGGGTGGAAATGTGTTGATCCACGCAGATTCCAGAACTTTCCACCACAGAAATGTGAGGAAAATGTTTTTTTTTTGTCAAAATCTTAGCTTTGCAAGGAATTCTGGGTAACAAAACCTGGTGGTAGGCAGTCGAGTCACCCCATCCTGAATTCCCCTGGGTGTCTACTTTTTAAAAATGTATAGGTTTGCTAGGTTTCCCTAGGTGCCGGCAGAGCTAGGGTGCAAAAACTACAGGTAGGCACTTTGCCAAAAAAGGGTCAATTCGTAACTGCAAAATTTAGGTGTGACCACGTTGCATTTTGCGCCATTTCCTGTCGCAGGCACAAGGCCGACCCACACAAGTGAGGTACCGTTTTTATCGGGACACTAGGAGTAATTCAGATTTGTAAATCAACTGTTATTACCAATTGAGCTTTCATGCATTTCTCCCTTTCAATGAAAGACATTGTGTAAAAAAAAATCTTTTTGAAAATTGACCAATAATTTTCATGCTAGTATGAGTATTCCCAATTTTGAAAATGTGCAATTATATACTGTTTCTGAACTCTATAATTTGTACCCAATTCAGAAATACATAGGTGTTTTTCATACAGATTATTCCATGTATAAATTTTCCCAGACAAAGTGCTCTATACCCAGTAAATGAAAAAATACCATTGCAAGTTGCTGCTCAGTTTTTGGATCTGGGTTCGTCGGGTTCTTGGTGAAACTACAAGTCCTATATATCCCCACAACCAGGAAGGTCTAACGGATGTAACGGTATATTGCTTTCCAAGAGCTGTCAAAATTAGAAAAAGTTATAGGTGAAAACGTTGAGACAAAAGGCTGTTTCTTTAAAAAAAAATTCAATTATTCCAATATCTAACTGTTAGTTTCTATAACGAAACCTTCATGGATTTAGAAAAATTACCCCTTTCTGAATTCAGAATTTTGTGTACTTTTCGAAAATGTAAAGCTTTCCAGGATCCATTTTTGCTTTCAAACTCATTTTTACCATTAACTGGAAGGAGGTGGAAAGCTCTAAAAAATAGCAAAAATAGGCTATGTCCCAGAAAAATGCCAAAACTGAGTGAAAAATTTCCGTTCTCTGACAAAAGACTGTCATTCCCTAAAATCTGAGAAAATGGAGATTTCAGCCCCACAAACCCTTTTTTGATACTATTTTCAGGGGAAAACCCAGAGGCTTTCATTTGCAGCCCGTTTTTCCCATTTTTCTGAAAAAAACAAAAAAATCACTATATTTTGGTTAATTTCTGGGACCCCTCCAAGGGAATCCACAAACCCTGGGCGCCTTTAGAATCCACATGATGTTGGAAGAAAAGGACGCAAATTTGGCGTGGATACCTTATGTGGTCAAAAAGTTACAAGGGCTTAAGCGCGCACTACTCCAAAACGCCAAAAAAAGCCTTAGCACAGGAGGGGAAAAGGCCTAGCAGCGAAGGGGTTAACAAATGGTATAGTCATCGACAGCAGGCTATAAGGCTAGACTATTTTCCTCTGACATTTGGATATTGTAGTAGAGCATTTTTTTGAAAGGCTAGCTTGAAATTTGAATCTTTATAATATTCACTCCAAGTAGTTTAATTTCTAGGCCGCAGAAACCTAGCTAGGTGTTCCAGCACTTCTCCCCTCCATAAAGGCTTTCAAGATTCCCGCTCCAACGCTGCTAAATTTGCTAAATCGCTCTTCTTCCCCAATCTCTTCCTCAGGCTTGACACTTTGTGGCAGAAGTGGCCCCTCACATCAAGAGCAGGATGCCTGCAGTCGCAATGACTGTCCCCTGACCTCCTGAGCCACCTCTAGGCACTACTGGTAGATTCACGAAAGTCCTAGCAGGTGTCTCGAAAGGGAAGTCGAACTGGAAGAGAAGAGAAAAACACTGCTACGCCCTGCCGCCTGGTCCAGCCGGGCTCCCGTCCTTTGGAATTGCTTTGCCAACATCAATGTTCTTTCTGTTAGTGTTTCTAGTTATGAACGGCGGGGTGGTCAGAGATTAGTGATGCACATATAGGAAGAGCTACAGTGTTATGCTCAAGACAATCATACACTTGTAATCACCTGATAACTTGACAGAATCCCATGGAACTATCTCTTGCCTTTTCTATGTTTCTGTAACACAATGTGGTTTATGTTCTTAATTCCTTTGTAGTCCACACTGCCTGCACTCTAAGTCCTTATAGGCGGGATTCAGTCTTCGGGGCCGATTACGATCTTGCTAGGAAAGCCCTCCGTATGGCTCAGATCCGAAGGGCTTTCTCAGCGAAACGTGCTCCGGGAGTCTGACCGAGCGAGTACGATGCATCCATATGCTTACAGACTCCCATTGAACTCTATGGAAGCCTGTGTACCAACGCACACACAAGCTCCCATAGAAAAAAAAAGGGGTCGGTGAGGAAAAGTGTACATCCTGTGGCGGGCAGTCCACGGTGCCCGCCACACTGGGCCTACTTGGATCGAGAGGACCTATCGCATGGGCAAACCCCTCCCCATGACCGATTCGCATGGCCCTGTTTCATCTCAGCCATTTTATCTCACTGAGACAAAGTCGTGCATCGTAATCGCTCGGTCAGAATCCGGCTCCACTGCGCGACACGATTTGGCTACGAACGAGTCGTACGGACAGGATTGAGCGTTCAGGAGATGATTCGGTTGACGCATACGCGATCTTCACATCGTACTTGGTCATTCGGACCTGTGTATGATTCGATCGGAAACAAGGGCTACAAATTGGATCCGGGAAAGCCAGGTCCGATTCGGAGGCCTTCGGAACGACATCATAATGGGTCCATCAGAGGGAGGACACTCACACACGCTCATGCACTCAAAACTGGATAAAATAATATAAAGAAACATGGAATCTTTGGAGCCCTTTCTCATATGCATGCCCATTCCAGAGCATACGACTCACATGCCAAATGGTCCCAAATAACAAACAAGCATTGGTACTGACAACAAACAAGCAAGCATTGGTATTCACAACAACAATGTATTATGCACACTTTTAATTACCCTTGAGTAAAGTTGTACATATGTTAATAAAAGGTGGAAGAAGGACAGGAAATGAGGACATGATTGACCAGTGAGCCGTGGGGATGTTGGCAAACAATGTAGGACACAGTCTGGGGATTTGTGACAGGGGCCAATTCACAAATTGCATTTTGTCATATATACCATAGTACTACAATAGTATTACTATGTATTAGAAAATGTAACTCACAAACCTTTGGAGGGAGTTCTTTGTCTCTCTTGAGTTTTCTGTGCAGAGAGATCCAACATGGTGGCTGAGATCTCCACACTCGTAGGTATATTAATTAGTAGTAACTGTGGGAGGAACCAAGGGACATGGTTTGGAAATATTTACTATTAAGTGAAGGGGTTTAGTGAAACTTAAGGATGGGGTTTTAGAGGGGCATGCTAATACAAAATACACCCGCAGAAAAGAGTAAGATAAACTCAGTTCATAGAAGTTCTGCTTGCCTAAATGTACCAAAACAGCTCAAATGTACTCCAGCCCACCCAGAGTATTTCAGGCATATCTAAAGCACCACATAGGGACAACCACTAGTACTACAACACACTCCAGTAAAAAACAATGGAGGCAGTGAATTAAAATAACACCTGAGAGGAGCAAATGTTAAATAAATTAAATTACTCTGTCATTTAATGTGTATATATATATATATATATATATATATATATATATATATATATATATATATATATATATACACATACATATATATATGTGTGTGTGTGTGTGTATATATATATATATTATGCAAAAAAGAAGCAGATAACTCTGAGTAGTTCCCAAGTTTAGGTGGAGGGTAACTCCTGTATAGGGCACCCTACAACATCAGGGACAATCTGAATTTGCTAATCTGAAATGTCTGCTTTTCCATCAAAGTTTTTAAGCATAGGATCAGCACATTGCCATTCACGCCGAGATTGAAAGGGATAAAGTATTTTGTCATTTCTACAGCAAAGTCTTTAAGCATAGGATTAGCATAGTGCCACCCATGCAGAGTTGTTAAATGACAATAAGCCTTTTACCACTACAGGCACAGTAGTACAGCTTTGGATTGGTAAAATACCATCCAAGCCAACCTGGAATGAATGAAAGCAACCCCTGACACGTGTTTCACCATCACCAGAGCTCTTTAGAGAGGCCCCGCATTAGGACACTGGCACCATGTACGTGTCTCGTACTGATAACATCTCATTTTTTGGGATTGAAATAGAAGGGGACAGAGAGAAGACTTTGAAAAGGATGGTGTCAGAGTACATTGTCATGCTTAATAGCAAGCAAACCGGAGGTCTCAAACTCGATAAGGAACTTCATATGAACATTGGGTAATGAGACAGTGGTACAATACAGGAATTCAATCTGTTTGTTTGTATCTTAGACTGGTTGGCATGGGATCAGTTCCTGTGGAAGAGGTATGGCGCAGCGGCCAGGGCGGCTGATGCTGGACGCAGGGGTCTGCACAGCACCATGTGACTCTGAGCAATAGCTTGCTTAATCTTCTCGAAGGCCCCCGGCGCCAGGAAACCTACGGGTAGCTGTGCGCTTTACAAATACAGGATTATTATTATTATTATTATTATTCCTTGTTGCAGCCTTTCTTTGCATTATGTCAAATTCTTTTGTGCCTTTATTTGATTATATATTTCTGTTGCATATGAAAATAAGGAAAGAGTTTCTTAATTTTGACGTTTGCAGGAGCACATGCGTAGCATTTGTCAGAAATATAAATCATTATACATTGTATTTATTCTCTTTCGTTTTGTATCTGATTTTTGTACTTAGGCCACTTGGCATGGATGTAACAATATTGTGAATACTGCCTTTTTTGCAAGGGAGGGATTCACTGATTGACATAATATTAACGTGATTAGCTATTATGATGGAATTCATTGTTATGCTTGTTTTATTATGATATGAGTTCATATAAGTTTCATGAGCCTTGTTTTTATATGAGATATGGTTTTTGATATGCCATTTGGCATGAAGAAAACTTATTACAAAGTATGAAAGTTGATCTATTTTCCATTATATTTTCATTTCATTGACAAACCACTTGGTAAATGTGTGGGATTTATTCTTTGAACTCATAATTAATTATGTTATTACATGTAGCAGACTGTACAATTATGAAGTAACGCTCCTCTGATGTAATATTGTGATTAGAATCAGACTAACTTTGAAAAATTGACGAATTTGAGATAGTATTGTACTACGTCTATGGTGTTGTTTTGGTTCTAAGGGTGATTTGACTTTGACGAAGACAAAAATGTGTAGCTTATTAAATCTTCTTTGAAGATACAAATCCCAGAATGCGAATATTCTTTGTTGCTGAGGCACGACACCATGTTTGTTGGATTAATAGCGCGTCCTACGCCCGCTGCTCAGCACCGACCCTATTTGGTTGAACTGACTGGAAAAACTGCAGGTAACCAGTAGGTAGTTTTAGTTAGGACCTAGTTTCCATAGAAGATCTTTTTTTAACAAGGTACCTGTGACTATCATAACGTGCACATTGTGATTATTCAGCATTTGAATAAACTGGCAAATTTATCAGCATTGTGACTGCTTTGCTCCTCTGTGATTGCGGATGAGATCTATGAAATATATATATTCGCCAGTAGGATAGTTATCGTTAGCACCTCGTTATAACTTTGATGCCGTTTGACGAATCCTCGCAAAATTCTCAAAACTAGTGTGACGTACACTTCAGCTGCTGTCTTGATAATTCAGGGTGATCTGCAAAGTAGGGTCCACGAAAAAGACAGTTCCCAAAATGCATCTTCCCCTTTGTTTAATTCCCATAGGAACTTTAGACACAGCTACAGCCCAAACTGCTGAACGGAATTACAACAAATTTGGCAGAAAGGTAGATATTGGTCCAGAGAAGTGCTGGAGGCAGGGAGCCAGCAAGGACCACAGGGGCATTGATGCCCCCCTGTCGTCCCAACGCTTCACACTATTAAGTCACTAATACTGTCGGCCTGGAGAGTTCTAAAAACAGGCAGTAACAAACATCTACTTACCATCTCTCCTTCAGGAAGCAACTCAAGACCTGGCTTTTCGAGCAGTAGCAGCACTCTCTCCCCCCTGCCCCCCCCCCAGCGCCTTGAGACCCTCGCGGGTGAGTAGCGTGCTCTATAAATGTTCCTGATTGATTGATTGATTGATATCAAAACATGTACAAAATATAATTATATGAGGTAGAAACAACAGGGCATATTTAGAGAAAGGGCAAATACAACTATCCCCCCCAACCTGATTGACCAACTTTTACATTATAAAGACCGGGACCTGCCCCAGCTGAACCTACGATGACCACTTCCTAATGCTGGCACTTTGTATATCACGCAAGTATGGCTGCATATATTCACCATAACCTGAATCCATTAAGCAAAGCAGGTTGTTTCTTTTCCCCACATCTTCCAAATCACACATCCTGGAATTTTCTTTCATAGAAATACAGACATACTTTGCAGATCTGTCCCTAGAGGAATATCCAGCGACTCTATGACAGTTTGTAGCTTGGCAGCCCATTGACCTGTGTCCTTCACCTGCAAATACGATTTAATGTATTGCTTCAGGGAGCCATCAGCCACCTTCAAAAGACAGGCCCAATACTTAAGTACCTTCGGCTTGTATTTGAATTTTATATTATTGAGGCCTAGATTTAACCTCAAAGCACTATTCACTGAGCCTCTAGACAAACCAAGTCATTTTTTCCTAATACAAATTTCTTTAATCTGCAGCTTGGCTATGTTCTTTACTCTCAAGACTTCACAACCGTACAGCAATACATTTATTATTTTTGCAGCGTAGGTCACTCTTAATACTTCGACAGACGTATGCCCCAAAGTGACATCCAACTTCTGTAATACACCTGCAATGGAATTGGATTGAGCTTCCTGGAGATCTATATGAGCTTTGCAGTTCAAGTTGTAACTGAAGAGAAGGCCTAAATATGTATATATTCTTTTACCACCCCTGCTTGAACGCCACTTAGCCACAACATATGCATGATATTCTGCACTATTCTTTTAGAATTTTTATTTTTATTTTAGACTCAATTATACGCATGCCATGAGTCTTACAATATTCTGAAAGAGCATCCAGTTGCCTCTGAAGGCCAACTGGTGTACTGTCTAATAGAAATGTACCATCTGCATAATACAGTGATGCAATCGCTTCTGTTCCTAATTAAGGTGGAAATTAGCAAACCTGATTTAGTACTATCGTGCATCGGCAATATAATTTGAAAACAGGAGCAGAGCCAGTATTCAGCCCTGTCTGAGACCAATAGGAGTAACTTTTATTCTAGACAAAGCTCCTCTACCCCTAAATTCTACCCTTGTCCATGAACCTTCAGTTGATTTATCAGCTTTATTATGCCAGGTGGGATATTCTAACTACACATTTCTTTTCAGAGTAGTGCTCGATTTATCGTGTCAAAATCTGAAGACACATTTACATATAACATATAACACATAAAGGATCAGAAGGATAAGAAGCGCAGTCCGAATCATCAAACCTGATAATACGTTGGGAGGCATTCACAAAAAAAATGAGAGACACAGCTGAAAGAAAAGTGCACATAAAGCGAGTAAGAAAGACCAGCAACGCGATACACAAGAGCCATCATAATTTCCGAAATGACACCAGGCTAAAAAGACTGAAGACGCAGATTACCCACGAAGAGCGAAGAGCAAAATAGACCCCTCCGCCTACCAGGCACTGAGACAGTTAAAAGGCGACCGAAGGAAATTAATATGGCAACTAAAAAAGGACGCATTCGAGACCTTTTGGGGAAAACTTCTTTACGATGCCAAGACAAACAACAGGGTACAGTTCTGGCAAAAGATCAATGGCCTGATCAACGAGCAAAGCCAGGTGATTGAATCCCACGTGACGGAAGATGCCTGGACAACCCATATTAGCACACACTTCAGCGACACCAACGAAACAGGGAAAGAAACCGGCAATGCCAATACCAGGAGCAAAGAATACTTGTCTCCACACAAAGAATCCTCGACAACCAACAAAGCACTATCAATCACGGCCTTACAAATAACTAATAGGATCTCCAAAGGGAGAACAGAGGGAGCTCCTGGCCCTAATGACATACCCCAATAATATTCAAGCAGGAACCAGAATACTGGGCAACTACTCTAAAACCAATGTTTGAAAAAATATGGCAGACTGCGAAATTTCCACGATCATGGAGGGGGGCAATAATCTCACGATATACAAAAAAGGTGACAGAAAAGATCTAAGAAGCTATCTATTAATAGCCTTATTAGACAACGAAGCAAAATACTACGCGGGCCTCTTACTTCAGGAATTGACATTGTGGGCAGGAGAAACATCAGCAATCCCACTTAATCAAACAGGCTTTAGGAAAAACATGGGGACGACCACAAACATCCTAGCCTTGTCACTCCTGATCGACTCAGCTCTAGAAGGAAAACAACCCTTATACCTGTGTTTTATTGACTACAGCTCCGCCTTTGACCGCGTAAACAGAAATCTGCTGTGGCAAAAACTGAAGAGAATGAAAATTCCAGCAACACTATTGAACCAACTTATCCTCCTGCACAGCGATACGTGGGTCCAGGTTAAAATAGGTACCAGAGACTTTTTAACCAAGAAAATTCCAACTAGCACAGGAGTAAAGCAAGGATGTGTGTTAGCGCCAACTTTATTTAATCTTTTTATGGCCGAACTATCTACTACACTAAACGAAAACAATTCACATGCGCCAAAACTAGGAGGCACTCAGCTGTCTAACTTATTTTATGCTGACGACTTGGTGCTAATCAGCCGGACTCCGATCGGCCTACAGTGGCTCCTCGATATCACTGCGCAATACTCCAAAACAAACAAACTCAGCATTAATTACAGTAAAACAAAAGTCATATGCCTCAACTATCGCAAGAAGAAACCAACATTCAGTTGGAACTTGGATAAAAATAAATTGGAAGTCACAAATAAATATCGTTACTTGTTAGTGACCATTGACCACAGGGGGAGCTTCAAACCGCAATGTGAGGAGATATAAAAGAGAGGCTTAATGACAGCTGTATCTCTAAGGAACTTGAAAAACAAGATCATCGGCCCAAGCTTCACCCCACTCCTAAAACTGATCCAAGCCAAACTGATACCATCCATCACATACGGTAGCGAAGCATTGAGAGGCAGGGATACCGGAACCTTAGAAGGAGTAGTTACAAGAGCAATGCGGATGATGTTTGGCCTCCCGAGATACACTTCTCCGGCGCAGATCCGACTCGAATTTGGTCAGGTTAAGGAAGAGCTTGCTCGCAAGGGAGCATACCTTAAGACCTGGTACAAAATAAGCATAGGGGAAGCAAACACCCTTAACGCACTCCTCTGGAAAGATCTACAAAGCAAAGACAACTGCCCAGCAAGACTCTTTCTGGAGGATGCAATAAAACAACTGGGGGCGAGTCAACTATGGGATCTGCAAGGGAGCCTGGCAGGTTTCAAAAAAGCTGTAAACAATACTGTTAGGAAAGAATCCCTCCTACAAGACAAAGCCTCACTAACGGAGCGAGCACATGGCTGGCTGACAGTACAAACTTACAATAAACTCACACCACAGGCATACCTTTTGACCAGCTTCACCAAAAAAACAAAAGAATCATTCCTAAAATTACGATTAGGAGTATTACCCTCAGCGGACCATATGGCCCCTTGGCTGCAGCCCCCAAAAGCAGCAAATTGCCGCCTGTGTGGAACTCATGAGGAAAACATCGTACATCTCATTACCATCTGTAAAGAGCTGCAGCAAGACCGCAGGAATCTACTGAGACCCCTATTCATAAAAAAAGGAATCATGACGTGCAGACAAGCAACTCTGGCTTGCTTTAGAGGCAACGAAGTTCAAATGGCTTGCCGACTGGTAAAATACCTCGGAGCTGTAGAAATCAGAACCAATATAAAGAGAGAACAAACGGACATGGACAGCACAACCTCAATACTGCGAGTGCCAAAACACCAAGACTGCTCAGAGACTCAAATTGAATCAAAACATTGACATACTATCACCAAAAGCAATGAACACTCAGGGCAATGGTCAGCCAGCCTTCCAAAAAGGAATAGGTACTGCAATACCTACCTTTGAATGTGAATGAGGGCCAGGACAGACAATAGAAACCCTCTCCGAAGAATGACATGAGCACCTAATGGCTGACGGACACTCCCTTCTTTTTAAACTTTTTTAACTGTACTTTGTAACATAGTTTAAACTGAATAACACCATCATCTATGCTGCTATAAATATTTATAATCCTTTCTTTTTTTTTACTGCTGATGGTTTTTGTAATGGTTTTTATTAACTGTACAATAAAGTATTACTTACTTACATAAAGGATCTGTGTCCTTTTGAAGGCATGTTCTTCGGCCAAGAGATTAAGAACTAAAAAAACATTGGGCCATATTATCAAGAAAGGGCGATACATTATCGCTGCATTTATCGGCAAGAAACTGCCGCTAAAGCGACGATAATGGGCTTGATAATATGCCCTTGTGAATTCCCATTGAAGCCCAGGTTCTAGTGTTAACCTGGGCTTCTATGGGAATTCACAAGGGCATATTATCAAGCCCATTATCGCCGCTTTAGCAGCAGTTTCCTGCCGATAAAAGCGGCGATAATGTATCATCCTTTTTTGATAATATGGCAGATTGATTGTTGAATGCCATTCACAAAAAAAACATTTGGACCTTTTGTGAACACTTGTCCTAGTTACCCAGTAAACTTAGCAGATAATTTGCAAAGATGTTACTAGGAATGTCCAGAAGGGTGATCATACGATAGCTTGATGGCAAATCACACACCCTTTTTCATACAAAGGGTGAAATTTTTTATGTCCAAAGTTAGGCCATCAAGACCTTGGGCCCTTGAGCTTCTAATACTTTTTATCAAGACCTCAATGCCATTTAGTGTGGGGAGCAGAGTGGTCTCCACTGACCCCTTCACAGGGGAATCATATTGGAAAATATTAGTAAGTCCTCTGTTTTCTACTTTTAATGTGTATAACTCAGATATATACCTGACCCACACTTCTCCGGACACCGGCCCTGCTTCTATTTTATTAGACAGCCCAAGTACTTTACAACCTGTATTCCAAAAACCCTATAATCCTCCTGTTCCAAGATAAACAGTAGCCTTCATCCAGGCACTCTCTTTCTCCTTTCAAATAATTTGTTTTATTTCTTTTCTATAGTTCATCCTATGACATTTAACTAGAAACTCCCTATGAGATCCAGCTACTTTATAGGCATACCTTATGTTCTTATTTAATGCAGACTTTACTCTTGCTTTGGGTGAACCATATGTGCCCTTCCTTGCCCTGCCACAGTTGAAGCCCACCACAGCCGCGTCCCGGATAGAGACAATCACACTATCATAGTTATTCAAGATAAAGTGGGACGTAAAGTTTGCTTGAGATTTCAAGAGCTTCTCAATATTATTTATAGTTTGATATTTTAATCTAGCTCACCAAACTAGCCTACATTCATTCCTGCAATAAATTGGTAGATTATTCTGCCAGTGGTCTCTTGAATACGCAGTAGCATCTCCCCCATTATGCAGGAGGAGCGTCGCCCCCCCCCCTCCCCTGCTGAAAGCCAGCAGACGCAAGGACATAAATAAAATGATAATAAAAGTTCTTTATCAGTGGTGGCCGGCATGGCGAAGGGGTGCATCGGGGGGGAGGGGGGAACTGTAAAAAAACAATAATAAAAGAAACACTTACCTTGCCGTGCCGGTCCTGTGTCTCTGCTCCTGCTCTCCTCATCAGACTGAGGCACAGGAAGCACAGAAATAGCTTCCTGACCAATCACAATGCTGCAATGCACCGTTGTGATTGGTAAGCACCCAGGCTCCCCTGACCAATCACAATGCTGCAATGCACCAATGTTTTTAAGCTTCCTGGTTCAATGCTCAAACAGGCAATGGGGGCCTGGGCTTGTTCTCCATGCAGGCTCTAATGCAGCCTGCATGGAGAACGGGGAAAGTACTCATGACTGGTTTAGGTGGCCGAGAGGGCCGACCAAACCGTCATTGCGCACTTAAGAGTGGGCAAACCACTCCCCACTGCCCTGCTCCGAGAGCAGAGCAGCCCTCTCACCCACCCACCAGCAAAGCAGCAGGACACATAAAATGACAATAACTCAAAGTTATTATCATTTTATGTTTCCTTTAGTTTGCAGTGCACTGCTTAAAAGCAGTGGGGCGATGCTCCTCTGCCATAGCGGAGGAGCCGCCCCTGGATTTTTATTATCATTTTATTTTGTGTCCTGCAGGCCTGTCAGCCAAGACGAGGAAGGGGTGGAGACAGGCACAGTGACACTGCAGCATCAAGGAGGAAGGGGGATTGGTGGGCACAGTTAAATGCTCATGATGGTTTGGCTGGCCCCAGAGGCCTGACCAAACCGTCATGCATACTTAGCCTTTCTCGCCCTAGCATGTGTTGTACAGTTGGGTGGAGAAACCACCTCAGGCTCCCAGTCTATGTCTGTGCCCTGAACCGAGGCACACCAAACCGGGGAATAGCATTCCCAGCATGTGAGCAGCTCTGGAAGTTTGAGCTGGGAGCCTGCTCAGTGTGCACCAGGGAGGTATGCGGCCATCAGAGCTGGTAAGTGCAATTTATTTTATTTTAGTTTGTGATTGTCTTCTTTTTTTGTGTTCCTTCCTTCCCTGCCCTACCACTTCACAGTATGAGCTGCTGCTCCTGTAAATATACACCACTTTGCAGAGAAAGAAAGAGCGGTTTATGATCGCTACCTACTAAATCACCAATTATGAAGTCTTTTACCATGTCAAATTTTTCAGAGGAAATTATAGCATCGTCAATCAGTGTTGTCACCCTCTCATTGTTTTAAGTAAATGATGCTCATAATCAGACTGTCTATGTATCCATTTTCCTACCTTTCCCATCCCCCCGCTGGGGAATAAGAACCTGGCTCCGAATCACCAGGGCATTTATCCAAATGTAACTCATCCTATGTAGATAAGGAAGAAATCTTTGCATTAAAATCACCTACAAATAAGATTGGCACATTATGGAAGGAGAAGGTAACGTTCTCCAATAACACAACCAGATCTTTTAGCTGGCTTTTTTTTATTTTTAAGGAAAATGTGTTTATTATTACAAAAATTGAAGCCATTTTTTTCACCTAATTTTCCTTCTTTTTTTAATGACAGACCAGATATTAACATTGTTAAAAAATGTGTGAATTCCCTAAATACAACATTCCCCTTAACTTCTTATTTTACAGGCTGCATAAAAGCTAAGGGGCATATTACCAAGCTATAGCGATAATTATCGCTAAGCTTGGTTAGCGGGTATAAAAATATCGCCGCGCTCCGACGATTTTTACCGCTAAAATACCTTGATATTATCAAGGTTTATCTCAAAAGCGGTAAAATTTGTGGGAAATGCATGAATATCGCTGTAAAATCAGCGATATTCATGCATTATCGTGACAATGCTCTTAGCCATGTTATCCACCTTCCATTGGATAACATGGCTAAGAACTGCTCTGGCCAAGCGTTAGCTTTTGGAGATAATCGCGCTTAGCGCGATTATTTCCAAAAGTTGGTAATAAGTGATAGCGATGCTAGCGACTGTTTCCAGTGCCTAACATCTTGGCACGCCCACTTTGCATGTCTTTAGCGATAATTATCGCTGACATGCATAGTGGGCCCCTAAATGCCCGCTATCGCCTATTAGCTGTCGCTAACTGGTGTTAGCGACAGCTAGGTAATAGGGCGATAAAATCATTGCCGCTTTAGCGGGAAAAATTCCCGCTAAAGCGGCGATAAGGCCCTTGGTAATATGCCCCTAAGTTCCCCTGCAGGATGACGATATTGCCCCTTAACTGCCTTAACACTGAAAACTCTGTAGCCACTCAGCACCACAGCCTCCATCTTCCACATTTTCTTGCAGTGCAACATCAGAACATTTTTATCATGTAGAACGGACAACAGTCAATCAGAGTTCCTTTTCAATCCGGCAATATTCCAGGACCAAATATAAACACCACAGTCATCAGGAACTGTAGAATAGGGGTCTTGAAGTCACCTTTTTTAATTAATTATTCCCGCTATCAAGTTCCAGTCTATCATGCTTTCCTGATGGCTGTTCTCGGTTTGTATAGATTTGTCTCTACTTCTCTGATTTTACAATAAAAATCCTATCGGACTCAATATTCTCATGGTCCCCCATTCCCATCAACCTAAAATCATAGTGGGTCTGGTTAAACTGTGGTCCTTTGCATCCCTCCTGGGTAGTATCATAATCTGGCATTCCCTTATTAAATGCAGACCATTGTGAATGTGAATAATAGATACCAAAACCTGCTCATCGTAGCTCATTGACTGAATTCAGAACTTCACCTGCTACGATCCTAGAGGAAAAATGGATCCTTACATATGGTCAAGAAGCTACAATAGCCCTCACCTTGGGAAAGGCAACCAAGGCAATATCTTTTTGATGTTATTTTGACCAGCTGAAGGATCGATTTAAAGAGAGATAAAATGCATGCTCTACTTAGGACATATTCTGTACCAGAGTCTGCAAAAATATCCACCAATTGAAGGATCCATTCAGCAGCATCGTAGAGGTTACCCAGAATTCCCTTACCCCACTGTGGATTGTCCTCTAACCGGCCAAGCTCGTCTCCAGCAATCTTTGGTTGTGCAACATTACAGTATGTAGGCACAACTATATCCGTGCTCTTCTGCTTGAACTTGTGATCAGAGCCCCCTATCCTGGGTCCATTATTCACCATTGATGGTTCTACCCAATCCACAGAAACTTGATCATGACCGGGATTATCTGAAGGCACAATTGTTCGAATGCGAACTCTGCAAAGGTATTTTCCCCGGAATTTGCTGGTTTTAATGGCTTTTTCCCACCTTTTCATTTGCAGATTCCTTTATTAAATTCAATTTAAATCGAAGCCCTCCCTTCGCTTTTTATTAATTCTTTCTATTTTCCTTAGGTTTGAGATTTATCGCTACCTTTAATAGCTCTGATTTCTTTTGGAATTCCGGAAACATCGTTACCCTGAAAGAGCTTCATTCCCAGCACCATTGCTATGCATAGGAGGTCATATATTTAAGGATCATTATATAGAGTAACAGTAACACCAGCTATTCACAGCACATACAAAAAAACAGGTGTACATGAAACACAACATAAAAGTAAGTTATTGTTATCATTTGACACAGAGCCAAGTGGTACTGATAGAAATGAGCCACAGGCTGGAACGACACAGCGTTCACTATTTCTCATGAACTGATCTGGATCTTGCTGTAAAAAGAAATGGTTTCACAATGTTTGTTCTGTGCAGTAAAGTGAAACCATGGGGTAAAGGATAAGCCCACTTCAGCTATTGGCTGTCTTGCATTGTGACTGATGGCATTTTGGCTGTTCACACATGGACATCTTCCTAAAAAGAAGTACACTTCATTGCCAAGGCTGGTGGTCCAATAGTTTAATTTGTCAACGATTTTTTCTTTCTACTTCTTTATTTTTTACTCACTCTTGTTTCTTGTTTATTCAAACAAAGCCAGTAGTACATTTTCTTTGCATGAATATAATTAATATGTTCTTGTGTTAAACCGACTACTGCAGAAATGGTATGCAAAAGGACTATTAACACTGGAAGAAAAAAGCTACATGCTCAAGGAACATCCTAAGATGTCATTTTACATGCTGCCTAAAATTCACAAAAGAGGCTTTCCGTCATCTGGATGAATAGCAAAAGAAAAATTGATTAACTGCAAATCACAGATTTGGTTGGTGAGGGGGTCCCCCAGCAAATCATGATAGAGCAAACTCTACAAGCAAAATCAATTCACAAATTTGTAGAGTTTTACATTGACTTCCAATGAAGATCAGGTGACTTTGTAAACCAAATGGATGAAATAGAAGGAGACGACTTTCAAATACTTACAAGAATGCAAACTTTTATAGTTGAGAAAACCAACCCTCAATTCTTGTCTCAGCAGCCAAGATGTGAAACTGGGCAATAGGCTTCATTTTATTGATTTTTTTCATGCTTACCAGCAGCCCATTCCAAGCAAAATCACACGCTGAGAAACCCATCAAGGGATAAGGTAGCTGGAAGGCTTCCCACTACAAGACTCAGGCCACAGCCTTTGGCAGGAGGAAAGATTTAATCACAATGGGGAATGTGCAGCTGGGCATCATCAACAGAATCATTTCCAGGTATAGTAGTGGTGGCGCAGTGATCTGCTTGAATGAGAAAACAGCCATTAAATTGCAAGAGTTACAATGCATGCGATTACAACGTGGTTGTTACAACGACAGCATTGTTACATCACAGTACCATTACAATGCAAGTTGTTACAACGACTTGCTCTAGGGAGCGCTCTAAACTAAGGAATAGTATAATTCACTATTCCAACACCTTCCCTACTGTTGCACACACTGGAGTTGGAATAGTAAATGATACTATTCCTAAGTCCAGCGCGCCCCCTAGAGCATGTCGCTGTAATGACTTGCATTGTAATAGTACTGCTATGTAACAACGCGGTCGCTGTAACAACTGTGTTGTAATTGCATGCGTTGCAAACACATGCGATGTAACCAGCTATATTCGCTTGAACAGGTAGTCAGAGGGTCCAGAGTCTGTAGGTTCAGTGTCCCACTTGCAGTTCAGTGCATGAAACCAAGGGACAGTCCGCAGGACTTCACAGAAAGGATCAAGTCGAGCAGGACCTGGTAGGAACATCACCAATTTGGGTGGAATGCTGATTACCTCTGCTGAATCTTCATGTGCAAACCAGATATTACTGGAGTCAGCGAAGAGTTACCATTGGGTGTCCTAATTTTGTAGTGACTCAGTTTGGAATTTTGATTGGGAGTGGCTTGAATTGAGGAACATGTCAAAATGTTGGCCATCTTAAGCACAGTTACTACAAATCCTAGCTACTTTCCTCTTTAGAGACCCATTAAACCGTTGTACTTTCCCTGAAGACTTGAAGTGGTAAGCACAATAAAAGTGTTGTTTGATTCTTAGAGCTTTGCATAATTCTTGAATTAAAAGACCCAAAATGGTTCTATGTCACTCCTTAACCAGAAAAGAATTCTGAATGTATGGATAAAGTCTGAGCAGTTTCTTGGCTGCAGTGATTGCATGAGGCTGAATACATGGGTAGGTTTCAATTTATCCAGAAAATGTATTCTAGAACCAAAACAAGGACTCAAGAACAATATTGAAGCCTTTGAATAAAATCAATTTGTGTATGCACAATGAGCCCCAGTGGAGGTAGGTGGTCAGCGGGGATGATTTTAACATCTTTGCTAAAGTTGTGTGCTTGTAAGTGGCACAGAAATGCCAATACTGGGGAGTCATAGAAAGGAAGAAGGAAGCAAACCAGTGAGTACTTCGAGTACGGACCATGCAGAGTTGTCAGTTCCATGGTACAGGTGGACAGGTTTGGAAGTAGTACTTTTGGAGCAACCACTCTCCCTAGCTTGCCCCTTCATGCTCCATCTGGGTCCCTTTTACAATCCTGTTTTTTTAAACAGACATTCTTCTCATTATCTAGTGAACCTTGTAGTGAATCTGCAAGATGCTTTAAGGTGGGCATGAGGGGCATAGCAATTTGGGATACATATAAAGTGACTTTCGCAATTCGGGGACAAAATAACTCTGTTAGTGATCTGATTCCCTCTAGGCACCTCATCTTGCACAGATGGATAAACAGCACATTTAACAATAGCAATTTTGTAAGCAGTTAGAGAGAATCGAGAAAACTCTTTATATATGATCCTGTTAGAATTGGGGGTCTCTGGTTGGCACAGGTATGCACTTGTGACAAGCAGGGACCCTCTCTTCTAGTCAGGGCAAAGGACTACTCCTAGAAATAACCCCTGCTCTCCCTCTAGGTGGTGTGGCGCGAACAGACAAGGCTAATCTCCACAGCATGTAGGGTTAAGCATTTGTAATAATACGCACAGCAACCAATTGACACATCACAGATAAACGGATCACTGAAAAAATATCGAGGGACATAATATCGAGTTGAAAAAATATCGTTGACAAAATATCGACTGACAGAATATCGAGTTTGTATCTACAAATAGGTAAGTACAAAAATATCGACTAAAAAATATCGTTTACAAAAATATAGTTAATTAAAATATCGACTTTATTAAAAACAGTGTTAAATTAAATTAATATTAAAAATTAATTACTAAAATATACTTAAAAATACTTAAATTACCTTATAATATTTAAATAATTAATAAAAGTTCTTATATTTTTTTTTACAATAATATTTGTTAAAACATATATATAGTAACATTATATAATTAAATAATATTCAATATTATTAGGATAGCGTAGGGGTACAAATTACTATTCCCACTCCAGTGAGTGCAACAGTAGGGAAAGCGTTGGATAGCGTAGGGGTAAAAATTACTATTCCCACTCCAGTGGGTGCAACAGTAGGGAAAACGTTGGATAGCGTAGGGGTAAAAATTACTATTCCCACTCCAGTGGGTGCAACAGTAGGGAAAGCATTGGATAGCGTAGAGGTAAAAATTACTATTCCCACTCCAGTGGGTACAACAGTAGGGAAAGCATTGGATAGCGTAGGGGTTAAAATTACTATTCCTACTCCAGTGAGTGCAACAGTAGGGAAAGCGTTGGATAGCGTAGAGGTAAAAATTACTATTCCCAATCCAGTGGGTGCAACAGTAGGGAAAGCGTTGGATAGCGTAGGGGTAAAAATTACTATTCCCACTCCAGTGAGTGCAACAGTAGGGAAAGCGTTGGATAGCATAGGGGTAAAAATTACTGTTCCCACTCCAAAGAGTGCAACAGTAGGGAAAGCGTTGGATAGCGTAGGGGTATAAATTACTATTCCCACTCCAGTGAGTGCAACAGTAGGGAAAGCATTGGATAGCGTAGGGGTAACAATTACTATTCCCACCCCAGTGGGTGCAACAGTAGGGAAAGCGTTGGATAGCGTAGGGGTAAAAATTACTATTCCCACTCCAGTGGGTGCAACAGTAGGGAAAGCGTTGGATAGCGTAGAGGTAAAAATTACTATTCCCACTCCAGTGGGTGCAACAGTAGGGAAAGCGTTGGATAGCGTAGGAGTAAAAATTACTATTCCCACTCCAAAGAGTGCAACAGTAGGGAAAGCGTTGGATAGCGTAGGGGTTAAAATTATTATTCCCACTCCAAAGAGTGCAACAGTAGGAAAAGCATTGGATAGCTTAGGGGTAAAAATTACTATTCCCACTCCAAAGAGTGCAACAGTAGGGAAAGCGTTGGATAGCGTAGGGGTAAAAATTACTATTCCCACTCCAGAGTGTGCAACAGTAGGGAAATTAAATACTTCATATATTATTTTAAAAATATATAAATTAATATCTATAACAAATTATTTTAAAGTAATTACCAATTTATTTTAATATAACAATTAATCAATTAAAATTATAAATTAAAATTAATTATTATTATTTCTTACCTAGTAATCCAAATTAATTACAATTGAAAATTCATGTAATTAACAATTAAAACGTATTTATCTATTTTTTCTAGTTAAATACAATTAAATAAATTGAATTATTTAATTAATTATAAATAAATTACTTCCCACCCTATTCCTCTATAAACCCTGAACCCGCTACTGAAAATAAATAAGTAAAATTAATCAATTAAATAAAAATAATTGCCAATTAAAATTTAATTAATTACCCATACATTTTTAATTAACAATTAATTCTAAAAAAATACCAATACATTTTTTAACATATTTAATTAATTTTATTTAAATTACTTCCCACCCAATTCCCCAATAAACCCACAACCCGCTAAGGAAAATAAATTAGTAAAATTAACATAATTAGCAATTATTCAATTAATTAAAATTAATTGCCAATTAAAATGTAATTATTTAACAAATATAAATTAGTTAATAATTAATTAAAAAATAATACCAATAAATAAATGTACATATTTAATTAATTATAATTAAATTACTTCCCACCCTATTCCCCTATAAACCCACAACCCGCTACAGAATTTAATTACGCAATAAACAAAAAAACAAATTTCATTTTTTTAAATTAATTATAACATAAATACACAATTTTCACACATATAATAACATAAAAAACATTATAAAAATTTAGATACTATTAAAAATTAGATATTTTTAATTACCTATATTATATACTTCGATATTTTAACTATCTATATTTTTAACATTTGATATTACATTACTTACCTTAAAAACGATATTTTTGATGTCTATATTCTGTCCAGTCGATATTTTGTCCAGTCGATATTTTGGAGTCGATATTATGTCTGTTTACCCAGATAAACACCAGGCTGATTTTCTGTAAAAATATAGTTCTTTATATTCTGGTTTAAGCAGGCTTAACTTACAGGTTTCAATAGCTTTCAAACGGTTCCAATAACTTTAAAAACGGCTCCACAATACTCGAGGCAATATTCAGGTCTTTGTTGCAATGTTTATCAAGGCTGTGCGCTTCGTAGCGCTCCTGTATGCTTCGTTCGGTTCAACAAACAAGGCCTAGCTAAGTCCCACGCGCCTCGCGTTATGACGCGTACGGCGCGGCTGGCGTACACAAGGGGGACGAGTTGTAGCACTCCTGTGCGACTCGTACCTCGTTGACAAAAAGCGGCTTTCCAAGTCGAACGCGCCTCTTGGACACTGCAGTCCGGGGCGCGGCGTACGATGCAGACGTACCAGGTGCTTGTTTAACAAAGAGGCGGTGCGAGTCGTTGGCTGTAGCGAGACTCGCACGGCGTACAATTCGCAGCGTGTAGTTCACAGTACCTTCTTTGTTGATCTTGAGGGTTCGGTGCGAATGATGCAGGGCCCAAGAGTCCTACGTCACGGTGCCTTTCTGATGCGATGCGAGCTACGGCTCGGGGGCTTGATAGTCGTGCAGTTCTCAGGGCAGCGATGCATTGTAGAGTATTGCTTTAGATTGCAGACTCCGCTCCGATCCTGAAGGGGGAAGTGGCGGACGGTAAAGCAGGGTGCGGTGCGATCCCAAGTACGGGACGGCCACTAGCCGCACTACGCGCCGCAGCTGCTCAATCACAGCAGCGGGGTGCGTTCAGCAGGACGCCACAGGGGGAGAGCGAACCTTGGGGAGGAGTCAGTCTTTACGTTGCGACCTACGGCTCGGGGGCCACAGGTTCGCGGTGCTCGGACCGGACGGGTCCTTTCTTGAGTTGCGAGCTACGGCTCGGAGGGGCACAGTCACGGCGCTCGGGTCAGGCGGGGCTGACCTTTACTTTGCGAACGGTCATGCGACCAAGCAGAAGTCGCGTTGCTCGGCAGGACAGGGGTGTGCACAGGCTCTTCAGAGTGCGCGATGACGGGGCACAGCACACTCAACTTTCCGGGGGCAGCGCTGCAGGGACAGGCAGCACCAGCAGCAGTTTCTCCTTCAGGGGGGTAGCGCCCAATGTTCCTGGGGCGCAGTTCAGGGGGAGGGCTCACACACAAGCCCTTGGAGATCTGTTTCAGAGATTTGCACAAGCTGAAATAAAAGTATTTCTCAGTCTTTGTCTTCTCTCCTTCTTGCAGCAAGGCACCCACCATAGGCCAGTCTCTCAGGCTAGAGACAGTTGTCCTTCATGCAGCTACCCCAGGTCCTTCTCTTCGAGCAGAGTTTCTTCTTAGTGCAAACAGGATCTAATTTCTTGGGAGCAGGGCTCCTACTTTTATACACCATTACTTTTGTTCTTGCAGGCCAGGGGGGCCTTTGCCTAATCCAATCTAGGCCCTGAGCACTTTCTTTTGTATACTCTGGCTTCTCCTTTCAGTGAGCAGGGCAGAGATATCAGAAGCTCCGCAGGAGGTGGAGCCAGCATTGTGGTGACAAGCACAGTCCATGAGCACTCTGTTGACAGTCTTCAGTCTTCCCCTCTCTCTTCACAAGGTGCAGGGCAGAGTCATCAGTCACTCCCCAGGGGGAGGAGCCAGCATTGAGGTCGCAGAGTCAAGGGGCACTCCCCCCACCCCTCCTGGTGTAATCTTTCTATTCACCACCTGTCAGCCCCAGTCTGTCTCCTTGAATTCCCCAACCCTGTCACACACATAAACCAGACAGCAGATACACATCAGAGCAGAGGCGGGCTGAAATGGTTAGGCCAGCAAATACTAACGTTCTAAAAGTAGTATTTGCAAACACAGGATATTAAAATAAACTTTACTAAAATAAGTATTTTAATATTCTGAGGTCAGGCATACTAAACTTGACTTTCTACCATGCTCTCTGAGTCAGTTGGGATTATAGAGTGTAGTAATTCCAGCAGCCCATTCTGGCCTATGGAGAGCAGGTAGCCTTACAATAGCGAAAAACGAAAATGGCTGTAATTCACTATTAGGGCATGCCACACACATCAGGGCTTGTCCTACCTTATGCTTGAAATGCACCCTGCCCATGGGCCTACCATAGGGGTGACTAATATGAAGTTAAGGGAAGGTTTAGGGACTGGCAAGGGGGTGCCCTTGCCCAGTCAGCATGACAGTACCAGACTGCACGCAGGTTCTGCAATGGCAGACTCTAGACACATTTTACCAGGTTGCTCCTGTGGGTGGCATAACCAGTGCTGCAGGCCCACTAGCAGCATTTGGATTTACAAGCCCTGGAACTCCTGGTGCACTTTACTGGGGTCTGACAGTAAACTAAATAAGCTAATCATGGAAGTCAATCAATATACACCTTTTTATACAGGGAGAACATATGCACTTTAGCACTGGTCAGCAGTGGTAAAGTGCCCAGAGTCATTAAACCAACAAAAGCAGGTCAGAGAGACTATTGGAGGAAGGCAAAATGTTCAGGGATGACCCTGCAGAAAGGGCCAAGTCCAACAGATCCATTGTTAAGTATAGATCTTGCTTTATTGTCGCATTGGCATGTCAAGACAACAATACACTCCAAGAGAAAGGTCTCTCTGAATCACAGAATAATAACGCAACTTTTAAAATCCCTTTAAGCAGAAAAGAGAGAAATAAATAAATAATGAAACTACACCACTCCAGCCCACCCGTGTACCTCGTACAACTGTGTAAGCTATGATATCAGGGTAGTTGTAAGATTCTCATGTGTGTTCTCCGTGATCGAGGTGGCTTCTAAGTCAGCCAGACGCAATAGCCCCAAATAACTGGGGCAGGTCAGTTCTCTAAATTCCTTAGTTAATAAAGCAAGAAAGGGGCGCCAAAGGGTTCTAAATGTCTCGCCCCGTGATGTCAGTGTAAGGGTGAGTTTTTCCATCCCCAATATATCCCGTAGGAGTCTGAACCAACCCACTTGGTACGGAGCAGTGGGTGTGTCCCAAAGGGCCAGAAGAATCTAATGGGCGGCCCCTAGGGCTATGCTAATCTGGTGCCCTCTACGGGATGAGAGAGGGTAAGTGAGAGGGTTAGGGAGGCCTAGTACTGTGTATGATGGAAATCTTGGAAGCTGAGTAGCAAAGTGAGTGTCAATGTCATCCAATACTGAATTCCAGACGCTGTGACCCCCGGACAATCCCAGAGTAAATGAGAGATCATGCCTTTTGCCCAGCATTGATGTCACTGCGGGCCGGATTCCCCCTATGAAGTTGCACCGGAATTAAGTACCAATAGGAGGTAAGTTTAACGGCCATTTCGGTGCTTGCTATTTTGCAAGTGGGGTGTCTGGCTCAGTGGTATATGTCGCACCATTCCTCAGGGGAGAGGGGGCGCCTATTTTAGATTCCCAGCACTTCTGGGAGGGAGATCGGTCTCCGGTCGGAGTGGGCTGGAGCAAAACGTATAACTCAGAGATGAGGCGTTTGTTTGTCTGTTTGCCAATGAGCCATTTCTCATAAGGTGTCAGCAACCTCCCTGCTACCGGACAGATCAATGGGTGTGCTACCCAGTGTCTAATTAAGTAGAAGCATTCAGATTCGGGGATAGCATAATCAGTTCTTAGGGTGTCAAATGGAACCAGCACTTCCTGATCCAAAAATGTCCTATCGCCCTGCAGTGCACCTCCCACCATACCTGGAATGATGCTCCCAGTCCAGGTGTAAAATCAGGGGTATCGGCAATTGGAGTCAAGGGGGACGGCAGGGAGGTCAGTCTCCCTCTGCGTATGCATCCGTCCCATACTAGTAGTAGAGAATGTGTTATCGGAGAGATGTATAGGCTGAGAGCTCGTGGCAGAAACAGGACGTTCACCAGGGCCCTGTCCATAAACAGCCAGTGCTTCTCTGACTCCGCATTCCACTAAATAGCAAAGCTGAGAAGCCTGGTAATACCTAAGAAGGCAAGGTACCCACAGGCCCTCCTCCGCCGGGAGGGAGCCAGCTCCGCTCATTGCTCATTCTGGGCTGTTTACCAGCTCATATGAAGTGACTCAGTGCTGTGTGGAGGGTTGTAATAATACCTGCCAGAGGGGCTAGTGATAGGGCCTGAAATAAAAAGAGTATCCGGGGCAAACTAGTAATTTTTATGGCCACAAGACAGCCCAAAAGGGAAAGCCGGTAGCGTCGCCATTGGTCCAGCTCAGTATGAATTCGACCTGTGAATGCTCCGTAATTTGAGTGTTTGTCTTCTCTAGTGTCCTGCATAGCTGGACTCCTAAGTAGGGGACAGAGTAGGGTGCCCAGCAGATCGCGAGTGCTCGCATTAGTGTCTCCAACTCAAGAGGGGGGATTGTGAAGCCTGAGACTTGTGGAGATTCATGCGGATTCCGGACACCTGAACGAACTCTGTTGATTCGTTTAGAAAGTTGGCAGGCTCCTAACTGGGTTATCTAGCATAACCATAACATCATCTGTGTACAGGCTGATGCAGTGTTCCTCCCCTCCCAAGGGAACCCCACTACTTAGGGGATGGTCTTGTACCCGCCGTACAAAGGGCTCCATGTAAAGAGCGAATAAGAGAGGGGAAAGAGGGCAGCCCTGCCATGTGCCTTTGTGTTTTAGAAAGCTCTCTGAGCCCAACCTGTTGACTCTCATCGAGGCCGACGAGGCGACATAGCCACTGAGAACCCAAGATCGAAATTTCTATTCAAATCCAAAAAGCACCAGTGTCGCCTGAAGGCTTTCTCGGAGTCAACTGAGAGTAACATGTTGGAGCCTTGCCTGCGTTGCACTTTGTCTATAATATGCAGGATCTGTTGGTGTTGTCTGCGCATTGACTCTGTGGAACAAATCCTGCTTGATCGGAATAAATAAGATCCTGCATCAAGGGGTTGAGGCTAGCTTCAAGGATGCCTGTGAAAAACTTTGAGTCTTCATTTAAGAGTGATATGGGGCAGTAGTTAGTGCAGGACCACTTGCCATTTTCAGGCTTGGGGATGACAACAATGGTCGCCTCAAGAACAGAAGCGTGGAGAGAGCTCGAGTCTGCAATAGCATTAAAGAGCCGGGTGTTGACTGGGGCAAGCTCCGAGCAGAAGGCTTTGTAGAACTCAGAGGAAAAGCCATCTAGGCCCGGGGACTTAAACGGCTTCTGCCACAAGATGGTGGAGATGACTTCCTCCACTAGTATTGACTCATCAAGGGAGGACGCTTGGGAGTCGGTCAGTTTAGTCACGGGAGAACCGTGGAGATAGCGTGCTAAGGCCTCTGGAGGGACGGGTTGATCCGAGTAGAGTCCCTAAACCGGGCTGCTATGGAAGCAGCGCTCACCAATTCCTCTCCAGTCTCTGTCAGGAGGGATTGGACTGTATTGCCTTGTCATTGGGCTCTGAGCTTGGTGGCCAAGAGTCTGCCGCTCTTGTTCCCATTCAGGTAAAATGAATGTTTGATGTGCAAGAGGGCGAGTTCTGCTCTGTCGAGGTCCAAGCCAGCTAGTTGTTTCCGTGCGGGCTCCAGCTGGCGCAAGACCCTGGGTGCACCAGTTGTGGATAAACTCAAGCTCCCTAAACTTTTCTTGCAGCTCATCCTGCTTAAGCTTCATCTGTCTGTTCTCGGCGACTGAAAGGATATCAACCCCCTCTAACAACTGCCTTTAGTGCGTCCTAAATGACTGGGAGCAGCACCTCCAGATTGTCATTAGCCTCCAATTAGTCACTAATAGCCTTCTTAAGCTGCGCTATCACCTCTGGTTTCAGCAGCAACTCCCTGAGACACCAGTGTTGTCGCACATACTTCTGTTGGGGATTGTGTATCTCGAGTATCAGTGCTGAGTGGTCAGAGAGGGCTCTTGGCTGGATCTGGACCGTGTGGAGGAGTTGGTGTAAGTCTTGGGTACCCAGAAAGCAATCTAAACGGGCATAACATTTATGAGTATGTGAGTAAAATGTTACGTCCTGGATACTGGGGTGGGATGCTCTCCACAGATCTATTAGCCCAGCCTCCTTTAACCAGGTGAGGCCATCCATTGACAGTGACCCGGTTCCTCCTTCCCTATGTATGGAGCAGTCCATATTCATAAGACTATATTAAGGTCGCCCCTATCATGACCAGTCTGTCCTGCGATGTTAAGGTCCCTGATAGCGCTTCCAGTATAAAGGGCTCCTGCCCTTCATTAGGTGCATAAAGGGTGCCTAGTGTTAGTGTCTGTGAACCCAGCTGTATTTGGTAAACCAGGAGGTGGCCTTTAAGTTCCATCAGTTTGGGGAAAATTGAGCCTCGAAATGTGTGTGAAAATAAGATAGTCACCTCAGCCATCTTGAGCCCTGATGAGGAGAACAGCTGCTGCGGGAAGGATCTAGATTTAAGCTGCTGAAAGTCACCCACCAGAAGATGGGTCTGCTGCAGGAGGCAGATATCTGCTCCAATGTGCTCTAGACCAGAGAGGACAGCCTTGCGTTTCACTGGGTTATTTATCCCTTTGACATTCAGAGAGATCACCTTTAAGGTGTTGCCTATAGTCATTGCGAGTGAGTGTGGTCCTGCTGTGAGGAACTGGCCTGTCCCGTCGTCCCCTCTGTCAGTGTTGTATAGTGTAATGCGGGAACCCCAAATGTTAGCAGAAATACAACAGTACCCCACAGTAGTGCAGCACAGTGGTACATTTCAAACAAACATTCATAAACAAAGAACAGGAAAATAGAATGCACCAGGAAACTAGATCACATCTCATGAAGGAAGAAGGTCATTAAAGCGGTCTCCGTCCTCCAAAGAGAAAACCACAGGATGAGGTTCTAGGTGACCTCAAATCTTCATGGGTATCACACACTCACAACCCCAGAATTCATCCAATGTGTGCCCCAGCGGTAGGCAGGACGAGCTGTGCAGTATCAGTCTGCTCCCCCGGGCACTCGATCGCCCACCAGTCTCTCCAGGACCACTTTTCTCTCCTGCACCATCGCCTCGGGATCAGGTTTAAGGGCCTCCCTGCCCCTTGGCCTCTGTCTTTGTCACTCCCAGCGGCCAGTCCTGGTCTCTGTTCCAGCCGCACCCGCTGATGCCTCCGGCTGCTGATTCTGAAGGAGGGCACAGGCCTGGTGGGCTTTCCCCTCCCACGTGAAGATCAGGCGGAAGGAGTGACCCCAGGTGTAACAGATGTTATGGTCTCTGAGAAAGGAGGTCACTGGGAGGAATTTTCTTCTCTTCTGGAGCGTGATCGCTGACAGATCCTGGTACAATTGTAGCAGATGTCCCCGAAAATGCGTTGCATCGGGGCCTCTGACTCTGCCCGTAGGAAACATTGTTTCAAGGGGATACTGTACACACCGGCTAGGATATGCCGGGCTGGTATGTTCGGAGCACTGGGGGCCCGCCCGATGGACCCTGGCCAAGCAAATGTACAACACAGGTGTGTCGCCTAGGATCAGGGCAAAAAGGGCCTTCACATATTCCTCCACATTCCCTGCTTCAGTGGAGGTGGGAGCGTTCTGGATCCTGATGTTGTTTCGCCGTGACCTATTCTCAAGGTCCTCGGCGTAGGCCTGAAAATCAATCTGTCTGTCAGAGAGGCAAATTATTTCTTGTCGGAGTTACTCCAGTTCCTCTTCTCTGGAGGTCTCATTCGATCCCAGTGTGTCCACTCTTTCACCTATATTTGAGATCTCCTTCCTAACTCCTTGAAAGTCCAAAGCCAAGTCTCCTTTAATCGATTGCAGATCCTCTTTAAGTGACATGAATAGGGACTAGCGGTAGGAGCAAGTGATGGGAGCCTCTCCGTCATCCACACCCTCTGGGGATGAAGAAGCTGTCAGGGGTCCGGGTGGTCCTGAGCCGGAGCTTTGACTAGCATGTCTTTTAACGTGCTGTCTTTTTTTACTCAGACCGTCGCCATCCTCTTCCATGGGATGGGGGCCCGGGGTTTGCTTAGGAAGGGAGGTGAGTGATCTTCGTCTACAGGAGCGAAGTAGTGAGAGCGGGGGAACCTGCCACCCCTTTTGGTTCGGCACAGCCCGGCTGGTCGGGTCAGAAGTGCAATGCGGGGGTGCCGGAGTCCTGGCACTCTTCGCCCCCGGTCTAGTCCAGCATGAAGTCTTAGCCCGAAGGCAAGGGAACCCAAGTCCGGAAATCTGCTCCCTTCCGTGGGCGATTCGGAGCAGGACTCCCTCTACTGTGGCTATGCGATGGGGAGGCCCTGGTAGTGTGTTTCCCAAGGGGGCTACAAGGATATAGTGGTTTGCTGTCTCACTCCTTGATGTTTAATCGAGGTATATTGCGAGAGACTGACTGACTGACGGTATTTGTAGAGCGCACTACTGCCGAAGAGTCTTGGCGCTGTGTTAGAGTGAAACTAGGACATAAACTCATCCCACTAGTGTGTAGGAAAAAGCCAGGTCTTGATTTCTTTCCTAAATGCCAATCTATTGGGTAAACTTCTAAGATGTAATGGAAGTGTGTTCCAGAGTTTGGAGGCTAAAAAGGAGAAACGCTTTCCCCCACAGCGTGCTCTTTTTATCTTTGCAATTTGTACAAGGCCAAGGAAAGACGATCTTAGAGTCCGAGCAGGGACATAATGTGAAAAGAGAGCTTGCACATCTTCAGCCCCCTCTCCAAACAAAGCTTTATGTACCGGACAGAGTGATTTTAATTCTATGCGTCTTCGTACTGGGAGCCAGTGAAGATTTCTTATAGCTTTTGATGTTGAGTGGTGCTTAGACAGTCCAAGTAACACTCTGGCTGCTGCATTTTGGATAGCCTGAAGCTGGGTCAAGCAGCTCTACAGGTCTCTCGCCGCTGCTCTTCCTCTCTATCAGGGGCCTCGCTCCCCTGGGCCACTTATGCTTTGAAGTGGGGCATGCTCCTCTTCCCTGATCAGTGCCTCCTCCCTTAGTGGTGCCACGCCCTGCAATCAGGCCCTGCCACCTAGGTCTCTGCCCCGTTCAAGGGCCCAAGCATATGCCAGTGTAGCTTCCGGGGCCACCCCTGTCTGCCGGGCCCGCCCGTCACACCCCAACATCCTACAGGCTAGCAATCAGGGTAAAATGGACACTCCTATCTCCTCGGGGGCAGAGGGACGTAGTGCTGCTCCAGTCTTGGGGACTCTCCTCCCCAGACTCTGTCTTCCCAGAGTGTTGTCACCTCTCGGGCCCCCCTCTCAGGCGCTCCTCCTGGGCTCCACAGGCCAGGCTCACACCGCCCGAGGGCCGAGGGCAGTCGCTGAATATGCACTTTAGGTCAGCCCGACTACTTTGGAGGCTTGCCAGGCCCAGGCAGCACGTGGTGAGTGTGCAGAGGCCTTCAGCGCTCTTGCATTCATGGGGGCGCCAGCCTCGTGGTGTCCCTGGCCCGGGCTCAGCCTCTCCGTGATGGCAAGGCCGCGGCCAGGGATCAAAGCACCCGGATGGAGGCACCGGTGTCCACAGTCTCCGCAGCAGTTGCCATGCTTCGCGGGTGGGCTACGCGTGGGGGGGCCACGATGAGTATCCCAGCAGGCCGCCCCTGCAGGCTTATTATAATCCAGGAATACGAAAGTGGGTATGAGGACATTACATGTTTCAAAGTTACAAAGGCTTCCTCTGCCTCTTTGGACTAAGGAAATGATAACTGACTGCCTTAACAATATCTTGTTGTGGCTTCACAATATTGCCAGATCTTGAAAATCCATTTGCAACAATATCCCGCCATGCTAAAAAAAATACATACCTGTAAGACGGTTATGGATCTGGGTACCATAGGAATGGCTTCAATGCAGTCCACGGACAGGTGTTGCTCACCCCTTGAGATGTCATGAGATAAATATCAAACACTGTAAGCAAAATCGTAACTTATCATTAGATGCTTTGTGTCCCTGTTTAGCCAATTCATGAAGCAGATACATGGAATCAAACTAGTATTGGGCCAAACAGAAGCCTCTGGGAGAAAGGACCACATGAGAACATGAATAGTTATCTGATGTTGTTGAAGAAAGCAGAGCACAGATTGACAAAAGTAAACCATGTGGCAGTCTCCTGTATAAATGTCAAGTTGGTAGCTGGGTTGGGCACAAATGAGAAGCAGGGTATCACAACAAGATTATTAGCATGCAAATCTTGTACAGTATAGTAGATGTCTTGACCAGGCTTTTTGATCCACAAGGGGTATTGCACACACTTACAGTAGAACCTTGTTGGACCGAGCCCTCTCTATAGGGGCAACCCCAAACCTTTAGCCTTCTCCCCTCCTGTTTTCCGACCCAGTTTTGTTTGGTTTTAGGATTCTTCACACTTTATTACTGATAGCCAGTGCATGTGCTCACTCCTGTAAACATGGGGAAATTAGCTTACCAATTGGCATATGTAGTTTACTGGTAAGTCCTTAGTAAAGTGGTATACCATATGCCCAGCCCCGGTCAATTAAATGCTAATAGTGGAGAAGTGTGGCTCAATGGTTAGAGCGGCAGACCCTGATGCAGAGGTCTAGCCCGGGACCAGGGTTCGATTCCCCAACTCGGCGGGTCTTGGGCTTAAAAATTCCACGGACCTGATAATTCTCGCCTAGGTGCCTATTCCAATCATGGAGTCCCACTATGCAACTCTGGGCAATAGCTTGCTTAATCTCCACAACGGCCCCCACAACGCTAAGGATGCCTGGCCTCCACCTTGGGGCTGCCCATGAGTGGACACCTCACAGGGAATGCCAGGATGGGTTCCATAGTGGTATTCATACAAGCGCCTTGAGACCCTTGCGGGTGAGTAGTGCGCTATACAAGTAACAATTTACAATTTACATAGTTGACCTGCAGCACTTACTGTGCTAATCACTTCAGTAGCCCTTTAAGACATGTCTCGGGCATGCCTGCCATTCCAACCTGGCAAAATAAACCTATTCCCAGGTCTAACCTTCCTTTTTAATACAGATAAGTCACCCCTGTGGTAGGTCCTAAACCGCCCATAGGACAGGATGTGTTGAAATTAAAAAAGTTGGACATTCACTTTTGAGTTTTGCATGATCTGGTAGTGAAAAACTATCATCTTTTTTTTTCATTACTGCAAGGCCTACCGATCCCATAGGATAGCATTGGATTACCTTATTAAATGTAATAAGTGATAAGGTTTGGTTGGGAGGAATGTCATTTTGGAATCTGAGAAATTGTAATTTAAAACCCACTTTTTTTTTTACTGAGTTTTATATAGCGCAAACTTAACCCAGCATCGGGTATCAGAGCGCTTTATATAGCACCAGTTCGGTTACATGAGGACACATTCATTTTTGTTAGGCACAGGGAGATTAAGTGATTTGCCCAGAATCACAGGATGTTCAGCGTCATTGCCGAGAATTTAACACGGTTTCTCAGATTCAAGGTCGACCACCCTAGCCGTTAGGCCACCTCTGCTCCCCTAACTTTAATTGCAAAGGTTAATTCTAAATTACAATTATGAACATCTCACTTTTAAAAAGTTTTTCTGGCCGCATAACTAGGTGTAGTTGGAAGTTGGTGTTTGTGTATTCCTCTCAAACAGCCACACAATAGAGGGTCTGGGTGATGGGACATCCTGACTTATTCAGGGGGGAAAAACTGTCACCTGGCACAATCGCACTTCATAGCTCCTGCCTCAGCTCATATACAAAGGAATTCACACAAGCCTATTGTGACTCGGACATCTTGGGACCAGGGCAGGGAGGCAGGTAATTCCTGACACTTCCATTGAGGGAAACCTTCAGAAGTTTCTTCCACCTTAAAGTGTGTGCCAGTTGTAAAAAGGAGACCATCAGACCCACTGGTCAATTCACTACTGGACTTGCGAAGGACCCTCAGAAGACTGCCCTTCTGCATGTGGCCTGCTCTCTATTTCCGAGAACTAACCTGCTGATTGAGACCTGCTTTCCTCCTTGAACCCAAAACTTCCAGAATTACTCCAAGGGTTATTTGACTGCTCTCCTGATCAGAGTCTCAGGGAAAGAAAACTTGGACCTAGCCTGAGTAAGTCCTGACACTCCAAGTTGCGCTCCACTAGTCCTGGACCCTTGAAAGTGGGAACCACCTGCTCGCCGATCCTGCCAAAGTACATCGCCAGTCGGCCAGACTTCGTGGCAGCTTTCATTATGTTCTTCTCCACATCAGAAAATCCTGTACAGTGGCTCCCCACAGAAGGGGTATCCTGCTGCTCCCTGACGACGATGCCTCCTCCTCGGACATCGCCGGCTGTCTGACCCCGCTGAGCTTTACCTTCTCAGACATTTTTCTTTGGAATTTCTTCTAAGTACGAAGGTAAGCAGAGGATGGGCCCAATCCACTTTGTGTATCTGAACTGCGCTCCATCGCGGTCAGCTATAACTTTCGACTTTGCCCCAGCCTCGCGTAACTAATTGTCCAACTTTGATCTTTTAGATTTTAAGATTTGACTTAAATCTTAAAAAATTCCTAACTTTGGTTCTACTGATTTTTGTCATTTTAGTGTAGAATAATGTATTTAAATGTACTCAAGTTTTCTACCTTAGTGTGGAATTTTTCTTGTGTTGTGTTTTCACTTTACTACTTTTTAAGTGGTGCATAAATACTTTTAGCCTATCTGCTTTTGTGCCAAGCTACTAAAGGGTTTATTTAGTGACTGTTTATGGTACACCCTGACAACAATAACGGCTGTTGCCTCAGTAGGTTTTCACACACCCTCAACCAGCAACCCAATTTCTCACAGACCTAAAACATCTTGTTTTATTTAACCACAGATGACTGATCTTATGCCTGCCTCTCCTCTAGGCACAGTGGGTACTTGGATATACGTGGAAGCTTTTTCGTAGGAGTCACCTGATTTTTTACAAGTTTCGAAAATTAGACATATACCTAGATTATTAGAATGTTCAGACCTCAAAGTAGAAGGAACTTGATCAAGCACATCCGACAGTGATTGAGGTGATGGCTTAAGAGTATCATTGGTTTCATAATTCATATGAATCAGTACTCTCATAAATGGCCATCAGATTGACAGTCTCATTCTCCACATGAACATTCATATGAGGTGGGGCTTAAGAATCATGGGGAATATTATCAAGGCAGGCAAAAAAATTATCGCTGCTTTTGCGGCCGTTTTCGGCTGTAAAGCAGCGATAATTTCATCGCCCTATTAGCAAGCTGTCGCTAACATCAGTTAGCAACAGGTTTTAGATGATAGCGAGCGGTTTGAGGCCCACTTTGCATCTCAGCGATATTTATCGATAATGACATGCAAAGTGGGCGTACCCAACCAGTTAGCGACTGAAAGCAGTCGCTAACGTCGCTGTCGCCTATTAGCAAGGCAGGCGTAGCGATAAAAAAATTCACGCTAAGCGCGAATATCGCTAAAAACTAACGCCTGCTCAGACCAGTTCTTAGCCATATTCTGGCTAAGACCCTATTAGCGATGATGCGTGAATATCGCTGGTTTTGCAGCGATATTCACTCATTTCGCGCCTATTACCAGTTATTTTATCGCATTGGAGATAAACGCTGCGAATAGCACATTATCTGTGCAATAAAATCCGGCGATGCTTGGCGATAAAAAAAATGTCACTAAGCTTCTTTTAGGACCTAAAGAGATATACAACGGATCAGTATTGTAGTAAGAGAGCATGTGTATGCCAAATGCCAACTCCATCAATGTTTTTGCTTGAGAGTGGTAATAAAGAAATTTCATAGGTTTTCAATGAAGATCTACCAGTACCAGTATCAATAAGCTGGAGGTGGGCCTTCTGCTAATGGCACATTATATTTGCAGCCCATTCTGATCTACAGGGATTAAAGCATTCATAGAGCACTGGGCGCCTCTTGGGCTGTCCTAAAATGGGGCGTATCAATTTTGTGAAATCTGGGTGACTTCACGATGCTCAGGCTGATTGTGCAAAATCATGGGCAAGTTAACAAACTCATGTTCCCAGTTCCCAGCTGCCTACAATTGAAGCACGAGGAACAACCAGGCGTAGCACAATCTTTCCTTCCCAGCCCCTGCTCTACCCAAAACGTCCACCAGCTCCCCTACCATCAATCAATCAATCAGTCATTTGTTAAGCGCACTACATACCCGCGAGGGTCTCAAGGCACTGCGAGAAGGTGGAGGCCGCTACTGATCGAACAGTCAGGTCTTTAGTGTCCTCCTGAAGGCCAGCAGGTCTTGGGTCCGGCATAGGCTCAGTGGGAGGGTGTTCCATGTCTTGGCAGGGAGGTGGGAGATGCAACTCTCGCTGGTGGTTGTTCTTCAGATGCGCGGGACGGTGGCGAGTGAGAGGTCGACAGAGCTTAGCTGGCGGTTGGGGGTGTATAAGGAGAGCTGTCTGTAGAGGTAGGCTGGGCCGGTCTTGTGGAGTGCCTTGTGTGCATGGATGAGGAGCTTGAAGGATATCCTCTTATTGACGGGGAGCCAGTGCAGGTTTCTCAGGTGGTGGGTGATGTGGCCGTGTCGTGGTACATCGAGGATCAGTCGTGCATAGGCGTTTTGGATGCGTTGTAGTCGATTGATGAGCTTGGTCGGGGCTCCCGCGTAGAGGGCGTTCCCGTAGTCAAGTCTGCTGCTGACGAGGGCGTGGGTGACTGTCTTTCTTGTATCTGTCGGGATCCATCTGTAGATCTTGCGGAGCATGCGGAGGGTGTTGAAGCAGGAGGAGGAGACGGCGTTGACTTGCTTGGTCATTGAGAACATTGAGTCAAGGATGATTCCCAGGTTGTGTGCGTGGTCGGTGGGGGTCGGGGCTGCCCCCAGTGCCGTTGGCCACCAGGAGTCGTCCCAGGCTGACGGGTTGGAACCGAGGATGAGAACCTCCATCTTGTCCGAGTTCAGCTTCACACGGCTGATCTTCATCCAGTCGGCGACGGCCTTCATTCCTTCATGGAGGTTGGCTTTGGGGGTGATGGGGTTCCTTGGTGAGGGAGAGGGTCAGTTGTGTGTAGTCGGCGTAGGAGATTTTGTTGAGGTCGTGCTGTCGGGCGATGTGTGCAAGCAGGGCCATGTAAATGTTAAACAGTGTCGGGCTGAGGGAGGATCCTTGGGGTACGCCGCAGATGAGCTCGGAGGCTTCGGAAGGGAATGGGGGGAGGCTGACGCTCTGGGTTCTGCCGGAGAAGAAGGAGGTGGTCCATTTCAGAGCCTTGTCTCAGATCCCTGCGGCGTGGAGGCGTGCACGTAGTGTGCGGTGGCAGACGGTGTAGAAGACGGCGGAGAGGTCTAGGAGGATGAGTGCTGCAGTCTCCCCGTTGTCTAGCAAGGTGATGAGGGCGGTCTCGGTGCTGTGGTTTCTGCGGAACCCTGACTGGGAAGGGTCCAGGATTCTGTTCTCTTTGAGGTATCGGGTTAGCTGTCTGTTAACGATTTTCTCGATGACCTTGGCCGGGAAGGGGAGCAGAGAGATGGGTCGGAAGTTCTTGAGGTCTCTTGGGTCTGCCTTGGGTTTTTTGAGTAGGGCGTTGATCTCGGCGTGTTTCCCGCTCTCTGGGAAGGTCGTGGTCTCAAGGGAGAGATAGATGACGTTGCGTAGGTGGGGTGCAATGGAGCTGCTTGCTTTGTTGAAGATGTGGTGCGGGAATGGGTCTGATGGAGAGCCGGAGTGGATTGTGCTCATGGTCTTGATGATGTCATCGACGCTCACGCTGATCCAGGCTAGCAAGGGGACGTGGTCGATGATGTGCGGAGGGTCTGTTGTGTTGCTCTCTGTTGGGGCTGTCTGAGTGTTGCAGCTGTCATGGATGTCTGCTATCTTGCGGTGGAAGAAGGTGGCGAGGGAGTCGCACAGGGCTTGCGACGGCGGGATTTCGGTGGTCTTGGTGCTGGGGTTGGAGAGTTCCTTCACGATGTTGAAGAGCTCCTTGCTGTCGTATGCATTGTTGTCGAGGCGGTCTTTGAAGGAGGTCTTCTTGGCAGCCCTGATGAGGTGGTGTTGGTTGCGGACGGCATCCTTGTGTGCGCGTGGCTGTCCGGAGTTTGTTCACTGTGCCATTTAATCTCTAGTTTCTGGCAGGCTTGATTGGAATTCAGGAGTTCTGCAGTGAACCAGCTGGCCCTCTTGCTGGTGTCTCTGTGGGGAGGTTTCTTCAATGGGGCGAGGGTGTTGGTGCAGTCCTCGATACAGCGTCTGAGGTTGTGGGCAGCGACGTCGGTTTTGGAGGGTTCGGTGGGTGGGCTGAGAGCAAGGTTTGCATGTAGTTGGTCTTCGGTGATTTTGCTCCAGCAGTGGCGGGGGATCTGTTGGGTGTGGTGGTGTGTGGTGGGTTTCTGGAAGGTGAAGTGGATGCAGCGGTGGTCGGTCCAGAGGAGTTCGGTGGTGTGGCTGACGGAGATGGGCAGGCTTGAGGAGAAGACGGGGTCGAGTGCGTGGCCGGCAGAGTGGGAGGGCGTTGTGACGAGTTGTCTCAGTCCGAGGTTGGTGAGGTTATCGATCAGTGTTGTGGAGTTGTTGTTGTTGTTGTTCTCAAGGTGAAAGTTCAGTTCTCCGAGGAGGATGTAGTCGGTGGAGGTCAGGGCGTATGTACTGATGAAGTCGGGGATGGAGTCGCTGAACTGGGGGCGGGGTCCGGGGGGGCGGTAGACGAGGGTGCCTCCGAGGGTGGAGTTGGGGTCTGTGTGGATCTGGAAATGCATGTGTTCCGCGGTGCTCAGCACGTCATCGGTGCTAATCGAGACCCTGATGCTGTTCTTGTGGACGATGGCGATTCCTCCTCCGACTCCGTTGGTGCGGTCTCTGGGGCTGATCTTTTAGCCGTCTGGGATGGCTATGGCGATGTCGGGTGCAGAGGAGTTGTTCAACCAGGTCTCAGGGAGGCGACGTCCGGAGAGGTTGTGTTGAGCAGGTCCCAGAGCTCGACGGCGTGTTTGCGTGCGGAGCGGGTGTTCAGTAGTATGCATCGGAGGTGGTTGAGGTCTTTCTTTGCGGGTGGTTCGTCGGCTCTGTGGCTGGTGTTCCGGCAGGTGAAGGAACTATGTGTGTGTTTCAGGGTGGCCTTGAAGCAGTTGTCGGTCCGTCGGGGTTGAGAGCATGCAGCGTGCTGGCGTCGTAGTGGCAGCGGTCGTCATGGTGGGTGCGGGTGCCAGGGGTTCTGGCGCTGGGCGCGGTCCAGGCATGGACGGGCGCAGACAGGCTTGCCACGTGCGAGCGGCGCGACCGCGCTGCGGCCGGCATGTATGGGGAGGTGGGAGTGAGGAGCAGCTGGGAGGCGGGAGGCGAGGGCAGCGAATGGGCAGTCAGGGGGTTGGAGCTGCAGGGTACGCAGGGGCGGGGGCAGTGAGGGGCGATGAAGGAAACAGAAGGCAAAAGGGCACAACAATTGAGGGGGAAACGAGTGGCACAGAGGGCAGAAATGTCACAAAAGGGCAAAAGGTCACAGAAAAACAGGGGAAATGAGTGGCACAGAAGGCAAAAGGTCAAAAGAAAAGGGCAGAAAGGTCACAAAAAACGAGGGGAAACGAGTGGCACAGAAGGTAGAAAGGTCACAGAAATGCAGGGGCAGCTAAGCAACAGTAGGCAAAAACGGGCAGAGAGACACGGGGGCCGCAGGGGAGCAGAAGGAAAAAACGGGCAGAGAGACACGGGGGCAGCGAAGGGAGCAGAAGGGAAACCGGGTAGAGAGACACGGGGCAGCGAGGGGAACAGAGGGCGAGAACGGGCACAGACCACGTATAGGCAGCGGGGGAGACAGACAACAGCAGTCACAGACACAACAATGAAAAAGCAGTCACTACAACGGGAGCAATGAAAGAAAACACAGGCAATACAATGGAGGATGTGCAAACCTACGGCCTACCACTGGCCACCAGGGATGAGGCGCAGGTGGTAGCCTGCGGGTGGAGGAGGGCCTCGAACTTCCTCAGCAGCGGCAGCTGGGGCAGGGACACAAAGGCAGTGCTGTGCGGAGCGGGAGCGACCTACCTGAAAGGGTCAAGTGTCGCTCTCCTCACCGCGCAGCGGCCGGCCTATATAGGGAGGTGGGAGGGAGGAGCAGCTGGGAGGTGGGGAGAGCGAATTGGCAGTCAGGGGGGCGGGGCCGCAGGGGATGCAGCGGCAAGGGGCCACGAAGGAATCAGAAGGCAAAAGGGCACAACAATTGAGGGGAAAACGAGTGACACAGAAGGCAGAAGGGTCACAAAAAGGGCAAAAGGTCACAAAAACCGGGGGGGAAACAAGTGGCACAGAGGCATAAGAAAGGGCAGAGAGGTAGGAAAAAACGTGGGGAAACGAGTGGCACAGAGGGCAGAATGATCACAAGAAAGGGCAAAAGGTCAGAAAAAACGGGGGAAACGAGTAACACAGAGGGCTGAAAGGTCACAAGAAAGGGCAGAAAGGTCAGAAAAACGGGGGGAAACGAGTGGCACAGAGGGCAGAAAGGTCCAAAGAAAGGGCAGAAAGGTCACAAAAAACAGGGGGAAACGAGTGGCACAGAGGCACAAAGGTCACAAGAAAGGGCAGAAAGGTCAGAAAAAAACAGGGGAAACAAGTGGCACAGAAGGCAGAGAGGTCCCAAGAAAGGGCAGAAAGGTCACTAAAAACGGGGGACATGAGTGGCACAGAGGCACAAAGGTCACAGGAAAGTGCCAAAAGGTCAGAAAAAAACGGGGGGAAACGAGTCGCACAGAGGGCAGAAAGGTCCCAAGAAAGGTCAGAAAGGTCACAAAAAACGGTGGGAAACGAGTCGCACAGAGGCACAAAGGTCAGAGGAAAGGGCAGAAAGGTCAGCAAAAAACGTGGGGAACGAGTGGCACAGAGGTCAGAAAGGTCCCAAGAAAGTGCAGAAAGGTCACAAAAAACAGGGGGAAACGAGTGGCACAGAGGGCTGAAAGGTCCCAAGAAAGGGCAGAAAGGTCAGAAAAAACGGGGGGAAACGTGTGGCACAGAAGGCAGAAGGTCACAAGAAAGGGCAGAAAGGTCAGAAAAAACGGGGGGAAACGAGTGGCACAGAGGCACAAAGGTCACAAGAAAAGGCAGAAAGGTCTCAAAAAATGGGGGGAAACAAGTGGCACAGAGGGCAGAAAGGTCCCAAGAAAGGGCAGTAAGGTCACAAAAAACGGGAAAACGAGTGGCACAGAGGCACAAAGGTCACAAGAAAGGGCAGAAAGGTCCGAAAAAAACGGGGGAAACGAGTGGTACAGAGGGCAGAGAGGTCCCAAGAAAGGGCAGAAAGGTCACTAAAAACGGGGGAAACGAGTGGCACAGAGACACAAAGGTCACAGGAAAGGGCCAAAAGGTCAGAAAAAAACGGGGGGAAACGAGTGGCACAGAGGGCAGAAAGGTCCCAAGAAAGGTCAGAAAGGTCACAAAAAACGGTGGGAAATGAGTAGCACAGGGGCACAAAGGTCAGAGGAAAGGGCAGAAAGGTCAGCAAAAAACGGGGGGGAACGAGTGGCACAGAGGGCAGAAAGGTCCCAAGAAAGTGCAGAAAGGTCACAAAAAATGGGGGGAAACGAGTGGCACAGACGGCAGAAAGGTCCCAAGAAAGGGCAGAAAGGTCAGAAAAAACGGGGGGAAACGTGTGGCACAGAAGGCAGAAGGTCACAAGAAAGGGCAGAAAGGTCGGAAAAAACGGGGGGAAACAAGTGGCGCAGAGGCACAAAGGTCACAAGAAAGGGCAGAAAGGTCACAAAAAACGGGGGGAAACAAGTGGCACAGAAGGCAGAAAGGTCCCAAGAAAGGGCAGAAAGGTCACAAAAAACGGGGGGGAAACGAGTGGCACAGAGGGCACAAAGGTCCCAAGAAACAGCAGAAAGGTCACAAAAAAACAGAGGGAAACGAGTGGCACAGAGGCACAAAGGTCACAAGAAAGGGCAGAAAAGTCAGAAAAAACGGGGGGAACGAGTGGCTCAGAAGGCAGAAAGGTCACAAGAAAGGGCAGAAAGGTCACAAAAAAAGGGGGAAACGAGAGGCACAGAGGCGCAAAGGTCACAAGAAAGGGCAGAAACGTCAGAAAAAATGGGGGAAACAAGTGGCACAGAAGGCAGAAGGTCACAGGAATGCAGGGGCAGCTAAGCAACAGAAGGTAAAAACGGGCAGAGAGACACGGGGCAGCGAGGGGAGCAGAGGGGAAACCGGGAAGAGAGACACGGGGCAGCGACACAACAATGAAAAAGCAGTCACTACAAAGGGAGCAATGAAAGAAAATACAATGGAGGATGAGCAAACCTACGGCCTACCACTGTCCACCAGGGATGAGGCGCAGGTGGTAGCCTTCGGGTGGAGGAGGGCCTCGAACATCCTCAGCAGCGGCAGCTGGGGCAGGGACACACAGGTGGTGCTGTGCGGATGGGTAGCGACCTACCTGGAAGGGTCAAGGGTACCATGCGTAATTTGCTGGAAATATTGCATTTGTAAAGACATTAGCTTAATTTCAATAGATTCCTTCCTTCAGCAACACAATGATTTGCAACAGAAGCCAATGCAGTTTGTACGCAGCTGCTCCTTCACCTTGGTTAATAGCCTTTGAACGAACGTCACTGCAACAGCTTTGTGAGCAGTATCCATAGCACTAGCAATACCAGAAATACTGTCAAACACATCTTTCACATGATCAAGGTAATCAGCAGGAGCGTCACCTTTGCTCTGTTTCAAATTATCAATCTTGGCCCAATTGGTTTTAATAAGACATATATCAATAACTTCATTCAATAGTGCACCTTGAGCAGCAGTAAAGGCAGCTTCATCAATGGATGCCTGATACGGCCGATTAGCCTTTCTCTAATAAGCAATTCTTCACTTCACTCTGCATAATAGTGCATAACTAATGATTAATATCATCCCAGACATTCAAACATAGTTTGCATTTCTTCACAGACTATTTGAGAGTTATTGCTTATAGTAAGGAGTTGATGTTTGATATCCACTAGATCAGATGGTACCCTGGGGACATGGATGGTGGCTCGGCTCTCTTTCCTAGAGCCTGGGCACTCTCGCAAGAATAGAAAGGCATCTGGGTGGACATCCATCATTTCTTTGGGATCATCACAGTCCTCCATGCCAGCCAAATAGTATGTTGATTGGGTTGGAGTGCCTCTTCTGTTTTTTTGCCATGATGTCCTGCAGTTATCCCTAGACATCTCTAATATTAGAGCTCGACCACTTCAATCTCTTGCTTCGCCGTGATCGAGCAGTGAACAAGATCACAGTGGGGGTGGCAAATGGGGTGTTGTTGTATTCACTTCTTGTTCTCTAGCACTGGAAATGCCTGGGACACTCCTCCCAGAGACGGTGGTCCTCAAAAGGTTAATCAATGTAAACGTTTTTGGTATAGCAGGCAGAACTTCATATTCTGTCTTTGAAGCCAGCCAAGATTGTAAACACCAGAGATGCTCACTTCCTTTAGACATAGCTAGCCTGTGCAAGAAAACATGGCTGCACCACTTACAGTTATGCTAATGCAAAACTCACTTTACACATTGTTTATCTGCCTCTATCAAAGATGGAGTGGAGGGTATAAAACACTTGTAACCAATCTGCACACTTTTAAAAAGCAACTTAAATGATATTTGGAGATGCTTACATTTGTCCCCATAACTGTGCATTTGCTTTCAACAAACACATTTACATACACTGACCCAGGACTGCCATAGGGCACACATTGCACCACCATACACCTGTCTCTTTATGAGACAGCCTCAAAGACTGTGGGATGAATCCTTTAGTGCACTTATCCCCAGCTCATTTACTGAGAGAACATATAAAAAACATTTTAATTGTATGACGAGGACAAACAAAAAACTTAACAGAATTTATTAAACATTCAAGTAACTTTTCAAAATTTCCAGAACACAAGAAGATCTTTTGGACCTAACGATCTACTTCAACAATAATGATTTACAAAATAGTTTATACAGGATTGGGCTGAGGCTGAAGGGGCAGACCCTGTAGGGAAGCAGCCCATGGGTTCTGCAAGCACCCTGTCGCTAGTGATTGGGACGCATTGTGGATGCCTCTCAAAATGAGGCCCGCTGATGAGTCTTCCTCCCTGGGAATGACCCGTCTCCTCCCTTACCCAAGCAGACCTACAGGCTCCCATGCCCCTCCAGCTATCCTTGAACCACCATCACTCTAGCGGCTTCATTGTCTTGACTTCTTCCCTTCCAACGTATCAGTATTCCAATAGGCGAGTTTTCTCACGAAATGTTAGGTACTACAGTAATAGACTTACTATTATGTATTGCTAAGCATTATGGGGCATATTAGCAAGGGCCATATCGCTGCTTTAGCTGCACTTTTTGCCTCTAAAGCGGCGATATTTTTATCACCCTATTAGTAAGCTGTCGCTAACAGCAGTTAGCGACAGCTTTTAGGCGATAGCGACCGGTTTGGTGCCCGCTTTGCATGTCAGCGATATTTATCGCTAATGACATGCAAAGTGGGCATACTCAAACTGTTAGCGACTGAAAGCATTCGATAAAAAAATCGCGCTAAGCGCTATTATCGCTATATTCTAACACCTGCTTAAAACATGACTTACCTGTTAATCCAATGGGAGGTGGATTTTCAGGTTAAGTCCCCAATGGCATTAATGTTCAATTACTTACCGGTAATCTTCATTACCCCAGGTCCCATTGTCCTCGTCCCATTCATTAACTAATTGGAGATAACCATCTCCTGACAGAATAAAAGAGCAGAGGCATGCTGGGACCCTAATACTGCCCCTCCCACCGGGAGTACATAAGCAGTACTTACCCAGCATCCCGTCTGTACAACCAAGCCCAGACAGGAAGGCCGGCCGCCCGGGAGGGAGGGAGGGGCGCATGAATGGGACGAGGACAACGGGACCTGGGGTAATGAAGATTACCGGTAATTAATTGAACATTACCCCCAGGTCCCTTATGTCCTCGTCCCATTCATTAACTAATTGGAGAATACCAAAGCTGAAAACCAGCCTTCCGCCACCACAAGCACACTCAGGAAACCACAACAAAAGCAGCAACCCAAGGGAGCACTGAGAAGGAGGAAAAGGGAACCACAGGAAACAACCAGACCGCAACCCAGAACAGGACAGCAGGACCGAACAAGGACCAGAGACAACCCAAAAACAGAAGGCCAGGGCCCCCAACAAGGAGGCCACCAACCAGAGAAACTGGAGACAGGGCAACCGGAACCAAGACCCAAAGGACACAGCCAAGCAACCCACCAGACAAGGCCGCCCAGCCCAGAACCAACGGGAAGGCCCACAGGACACGCCAGCCACAAAAACGCAGACCAACAAGGGACGAGGAAGCACAGGCCAGAAAAAGGCCCACCCCACTAAACCGAACGACGCGGCCCCAGAGAGACAAGAGCAAGAGCCGAGCAGGAGCAACACCCCAACCAAACAGAAAAGACTGGGAAGGGGAAAAACACCCGAAAATCCCAGGAGGCCAAAAACCCAACAGGGAAGGAGGCCACCAACCAAACCAGGAAGGCCACCAAACTCAGAATAGCAGGGGAAGAGAAGGCTAACCCAAAGACCACTGGCCAGAGATGGCCCCAGAAGCACCAGCTCAAAGCCAACCAGCAAAGGAGAGGCCATCAAGACCGGAAACCCACAACGAACAAGCCCAACAAGGGTGGGGACAGAGCCACCGGCCACAACCCCCAGAAAACCCCCAACCCCAAAAGGAAGGGAAACAAAGCAGGACCCGAGTCCAGAGCAACCGGGGAACACCCAGCAGCCCCCACACCAGGCACAGAGGGCAGAAAAAAGCAGACGCCAACACGACAGAGGATCGTACAGGCACCCCACACCCAGGCCAAGCAAGTAGCAAGGACAGGAGCAGCCGAAAAACAAACAGCCACAGGGCGCACAGCACTCAGACCAAAAGCACACAAGGCCCGACCCCAGCAAAGCCGGAGAGGAGCCCAGAAAACAGCACCAACCATGGCAACAAACGCCAAAGGAACCAGGAAGCCAGGACCAGAGCCAAGCAACCGGACCAAGCAGGAGGACTCGCAGGCCCAACAAAAGCCCAGAAGGAGCCCACGCAGTGCCCAGGCAAAAGGGCAGCAAAAGGGCAGATGGGAACAGGGAACCCCCAGCACATCACCGCCGGACCACACAGAAGGCCGGAAAGCAACAGAGAAAACTGCCAAAGCGGAAGCAGGAGGAAGCAGAGAAGCAGAGGGCAAGGCAGCAGGAGACCCCAGACAACCCGCCACCAGGAGGGAGGACCCCACCGAGGCAAGAGCACCGCAGAACCGCACCCCAACCAGAGAGAGGTGGGAGAGGGGGCACCCAAACAGACCCACACCGAGGTCTGACTCCAGTTTCTCTGGTTGGCGGCCTCCTTTTTGGGGGCCCTGGCCTTCTGTTTTTGGGTTGTCTCCGGTCCTTGTTCAGTCCTGCTGTCCTGTCTGGGTTGCGGTCCGGTCTTTTCCTGCGGTTCCCTTTTCCTCCTTCTCGGTGCCCCCTTGGGTTGCTGCTTTTGTTGTGGTTTCCTGAGTGTGCTTGTGGTGGCGGAAGGCGGGTTTTCTGCTTTGGTATTCTCCAATTTGTTAATGAATGGGACAAGGACATAAGGGACCTGGGGGTAATGTTCAATTACTTACCGGTAATCTTCATTACCCCAGGTCCCGTTGTCCTCGTCCCATTCATGCACCCCTCCCGGGTATGTTAAGAATACTGAGGAACTTCAGTGAAGAAAAGGATTTCCTAATAGAAGTGGAAAAAAACGAAAGAACATCTGATAAATCAAGGCTATGTCAAATGTTTGCTAGAAAAGATTATCATAAAAGTCACAGACATCAGCAGAACAACTCTGCTCACAAATTACAACAAAAAGAACACTGACGGAACCTTGAGATTCAATGCAATATTTCATAAAAGCAATTACGGTATCCGCAAATGTTTATAAAATCATTGGCAATGTAACATTCTGCAAATTACTTGTTCTCTACTCATCTTGTGTATGTTTACGGAGCACCATGGTGATAGTACCTGGTGTGATGAGCAAACTGTTGATTGTTGTCAGTTGCTGGATGGGATCATTTGTACTGCATTTCACTTCTTCTACATTTATTCTACTTGGAGCCTCTTCATCTTCATTTCAACTTGAATTTTACAGGCCACTAATCAAAAACAACTTAACCCCTTTGCTGCGGGGTGTTTTCACCTGTAGTGCGGGGGGAGGGGGGACGCGCGCGTAGCCTCTGTGCTCGTGACGAGCTCGGCTCGTCATGAGGCACAGTGGAGCTGCACTCATGACGAGCGGAGCTCATCACGACCACACCCGTTTTGGAACGTTCAGCACAGCGGAGGAATGTTCCCCGCGTGTGAACAAACGTTCCAACGGTCATGACGAGCTCAGCTCGTCATGAGCACAGCTCAATCGTGCCTCATATGACGAGCTAAGCTCGTCATGAGCATGGAAAGTGTTAACCATAGCAAACACATATCAGATACCCCACTGGTGAGCTACAGGTACTCCAGAAACTTAAGTGAAGTTCTCTGTAAATCAGAATTCAAGGCCTCACGATCTTCTTAAAAACACTTCACAGATAGCCAATGATTTCTTTAACTGTAAACTGCTCAGCATACAAACTAGGTCACAACAAACAACTGATTCAAATACATAAATGCGCAACAGAACTACATCAATCACTCCCTCAACCCCAGTAACAAGTTTGCAATCTAGCTAATATCCTTCCCTTGCCAATACGCCTAAATTGGAAGTAACTTTCATCACCTTAAAACTAAAATCCAAGAGCACTATTGAAACATTCATAAAAGAGACTCGCACTTCCTCTTTGTGTTCATTTCAACACATTTCACTAATAGCAGAACACCTTTAGACTATTTCCATTGCGTCAGGTAAAGAATAACACAAGAAGAGGGAATTGTGAATTAGTGCTCCTAAAACGGAAGGATGAATAGATAATACACCTGGACATGCGGAAGAATGACTTGAATAAAGATTTGGATATGTGTTTTTGGGTTCTATAATAAACCCATACCACCAGCAAGTGATCCTTGCAAGAGAAAAAACAAAGTAAAACAAAAGGATTCCATGGGACTTTAAAATTTCAAAATGATAAACTCCAATCTCCGCCAAACGCTACTAATTATAAACTGGAAGCTTCCGAATAGTAACACAATAAAGAGGTGCAGATGTGCGCCTAACAGACCACGTAGCAGCCATGGCCGTGAAAATACCAGCGAAGGAAGATAACATTTGAGCTCCTATCTTTCTATTACTTACTTCCAATAACCCAATGCCTTCAGTACACAACCTATGAACACCCACATGCGGGATCTGTTGGCTTTCTCAATGTTTTTTATACATGTTGTACAGCAGAGCTAGATTCAGTCCAACATGGCTTAAAGTAAAGAAAAAAGTGCTATGACGTGGCCAGTGTTGACTACGTCATAGGGGGAGGGAGCAGTAGCAATGTACAGCTGGAGGAAGGCAGGCCGAAAGCAACCCTAGTGAAGTGCAGGTGTGGAGGGAGGGAGCACTAACAAAAGACGGTGGGAAGAGGGCAGGGGAGAAAGCAACACCAATGAAATTTGGGGGAGGAGGAAGAGAGCAGTAACACAACAGACAGCAAGAGGAGGGTTGGAGAGACAAACAACGCAGAGGAGGGGTGAGGGAGGGAGATACAGCTAGATTCATCAAGCCGAAAACGGCTCGGAAAGGGCCATATACTAAAAATCTGGCCCTTTGCAAGCGCAATTTTTGCATTTGGGATTCTTCATCCCAAATGCAAAAATCGCTAATAGCAAAATCGCAAATTTGCGAGGAATAGCATTTAAGGAATCTCTATTTGAGATTCCTTAAATGCAATTCATTAACCATTTTTAAATTGCGAATTCGCAATTTTTGGCCGCTATTTACCACGAAGTCTGACTTCGTGGTAAATAGCGAAAAAATAGAAAAAAGCACTTAAGTGCATTTTTCTCAGTTGCATGTTACACACACACATGTCCTTTGGACATGTGTGTGCGCAACACCTGTGTACATTTGGTTTTCAGGGGGGCTACAGGGTGTCCTTTGGACACCCCTGGCACCCTTGAAATCGCATCCTTATTTGCGATTTGCAAATTGCTAATCGCAAATAAGGAATAACTCCCCATTCATTCCTATGGGCCTGTAGGCCCATAGGAATGAATGAGAAGTTATTCCTTATTTGCGATTAGCAATTTGCTAATCGCAAATAAGGATGATGTAGGAATCGCAATATTTTGTGCCATTCCTACCTGAATCCCGTTTTGCAAGTCCTTAATAGCGATTCCTTAATAATCGCTATTAAGGACTCGCAAAACGGGACTATGATGAATCTAGCTGATAGATTGCAGCCGTGTGCGCTGTTCTAGAGTGCATGTCAACAAGCTTATAAAAAGGACTGTCAGGAGCCTGGAGCAAGTGGAAGAACGCTTGCCACAGACAGGAAGAATTTGTATAAAAATAAGTGCCCGGGTCCTCGTCAGGAAGCCGCAGCAGTTGGCCCCACACATTGCCACTTTACTTACACAACTTCTAACCATCGCATTGCTACAAGTGTTAGAATTCAGACTGTTCGAGGCCAGCAAAACTTTAAGAATGGCTTGGGTGGCAGATATTAGTTGTTTTTTTTAATCTATATTAAATGAACAAACAATTGTATTTCTGCTCACCTTCAAATTACACAAACAGTGCCACCATGTGGCAGCTGCCATAAGTGCATGTACTTGCAATTAAGTACCAGTGCTAAGCACCGGAAACCACCAGCTCAAATTAATCACTGACCATGTCAGAGACAACACTGAAGCCCCAGGAGGAAGCAGGAAGGAGCAAAATGTGCTGACCAATCAGAATCAAAGAAACAAGAGTGATGTGGAAGCCAACCAATGATAACTAATGGGCGGGTTCCAAGCCTGTTTTTAAGCATTTTTTTGTTAACAATAGGTTTCGCCGACAGTGCATGTGCGCTTTCTCCAGTGAAGCATACAACTGCAGAGATGGCCATAGGAGCATCATGACGCATGTGCACTCCTGCATCATGACACACGCGAACATATCAGTGGCCCTCATTGTACGACTTCATACATCTGGGTGCATGCGTGTATAATGGTGGCCATCTTGGAAGCGCTAAATGGAACCTCATTTGAAGAAAGGTGCCCTTGCCATCATGACACATGCATGCTCTTGCATCGCGACGCACTAGTGGTAATTTTAGCATTAGCTATTACCATCAATGGATGGTAAATTGTGAAATAGCTAGATATTAATGTAACAGAATATGCCACATACATTGCTTTCAGACGAATATTAAGTCTTTTCTTTCTACATAAATGAACGTTTAGTAAATGTTGCTGCATACTTTAGTATTCTCTGGCCGCATAATTCCAATAGCCATGACCATAAGGGCATCACCACAGTCCCACAGACAGCGCAAGGCACGTTGAAAGTCTGTAGCAGCAATAAAGGCGTAGAGCAAATGGACTGTTTAAAACGCTGACATAGGTCATGAAAAGCACCCTGACAAACACCGACGATAAAGGGGAGCAAACAGACTCGGTTGAAGTGCACACAAATCAGAGGTCCCGGAGGTACAGCACAGACTGGTAAGGGCTGTACACTGTATTGCACCACCAGTGGAACCCTGCGTCCCTCTGTGTCGAGGAAGCAATGTGCGCCTTGCATTATTGAACAGATAATTTACGGATGGCATCTGTGTGCAAACCCCTCAGCACATTCCTTGATAATTCCACTCCCTCCGCTCAAGCTATTTACCGCAGCACAGACACTTTCCAAATTGTCTTAGGAAGCAATTTCCACACTGGGGAGACTTGAGGTTTTATCTGAATATTTATTTTGTAGAAGAAGTAAATAGAGCGAGGCGGTGAAAGGTTTTGGGAGGACACGGGCTGAACACCAGCAAGCTGCGTCAGCTCAGCATATCCTACGGTACTGCCAGCTGCTCTCACACCATTCCTTCCAACATGCCTGCTCCATTCCTCGGTTCTTTCTGGAGAGATGTTTTCTAAGGACTCATATTGTCTGGTTCCCCAGCTTGTGAATAAGATGTCAGTGTGCGTGCTCATTCAGTTTTTCGCCTCTGTTGGACTTGGCCCTTTTTGCAGGGTCATCCCAGAACTTTTTGCCATCCTCCTGTATATTTTTTCTGACCTGTTGTTGGTGGTTTTATGTCTCTAGGCACTTTACCATTGCTGATCAGTGCTAAAGTGCATATGCTCTCCCTGTAAGTTGTTGTTATGGATTGGTGTTTCCATAATTGGCATATTGATTTGCTACTCAGTCCCTAGTACAGTGAACTGTGTGTGCCGAGGGCCTGTAAATCAAATGCTGCTTGAGGGCCTGCAGCACTGATTGTGCCACTGACATAAGCAACCTGTTAATGTAACTCAGGCCTGCCACTGCAGTGTCTGTGCGCAGTTTAATACTGCCATGCCGACTTGGCAAGTGCATCCACTTGTCAGGACCTAATCTTCCCTGTTCTTAAATGTTAGTCACCCCTAAGGTAGGCCCAAGGTACCCCTGTGGGCAGGGGGCAGTGTATGTGAAAGGTAGGACATGCCCTGATGTGCCTGGCATGTCCTGATAGTGAAATACTGCCAATTTCGTTTTACACTGTTGTAAGGCTATCTGTTCCGATAGGATAGAATGGGGAGTTTGCTTATAACATCTTATAATTATAACTGCTCCTGGGAACCAGATAGGAAAATAAAGTTTAGTATGCCTGAACTCAGAATGTTAAAAAGCATCTTTTAGTGAGGGTAATTTTTACATTCTGTGTTTGAAAATACCACAGGAGGTAGGTATTTTCTTGCTCCTACTGGGCTATCTACTGGGCCTCTGCTAGGATGTGTATTGAATGTCTGGCTTTGGAGTGACAGGGGCTAGGGATGTGCAGTGGCTCCAGAGAGCCTGTATGAGCCAGTGGTAAGCTGAATAGGCCTGGTCTGCATTTGGAGTGGGGGGAGGAATATCACCTGCACCTGAATAGGGCTGTGCCTGCCTTCCACAATGATGGCTCCGCCCCCCTGTGGTGTGTGTCTGGAACCAGGGCTCACACTGACAAAGGAGGTTGTTGTGCACTTGCAAAGTGCCCCCCAGAACAGGTTTAGACTGGACTCAGAACCCTAAGCCAGGAGAGAACAAAGACATTTACTGTATAAAAAGAGGGGTCCACACCATAGACTTTTAGATCACGTCTGGGAATCAAGGGGAACCTTTGCCAAGTCGAAGAGCCGGAGAAGCTGAGGAGGGAATACTGCCCCTGTGCTGTTTGCTGTCTGGGGTTGGCCTGCAGTGGCTTCTTGTTGCCAAAGAAAGGAGAAAAGACTTCGCTTTTTGCTGTGTCCCCTACTTGAGGAAGATCTCTAAGGGCTTGAAACTGAGCTTGCCTCCAGTTCTGAAGTCTCAGGGACACAAACACTTCACCACCAGCTCCCCTGAACTTCCTTGCTGGGAGTTCTGACCTGCTAAGAGGTGTCTGCTGTTGTTTTGGACCCCTGGAGGCTGTTTGCCACTGGGAGCTGGGAAATGTAATGCAACTTCAAGAAGCGTGACTCATCCGCACCTGTTTCCGATGCATCGCCGAAGAAATCATCACAGTGCTTACCCGAAACTCAAGAAATCACTGCATGCCGCATCGAGTGCCCCGATCTCCGCAGTCCGAATTCACCTGCACCGATTCCGACGCAAGGCCTGCTGTACGACTGTAAGATCCATGCATCATCACGGACCGTCACATCATATCGAGGCTCCAAGTCTATCGCATTGTTGGGGCACTCAGTAACAACCCGAGGCATCATCTCCCCATGCAGTAAGAAACCGACACATCACCATAAAGAACCACCGCATCACCTCCCCCGGAGCAAGGAACCCATCCATCACCTTCCCTGAGTGTAAGGAACCGACGTGTCACCTTCCCTCCGACCCGATCTGTTTGTGTGGGCGACGCATCCAAGGTAATTTGTGTGAAAAGTGTTGCATCTGCAATTTGCTTTGGACTGAACTATTTCTACCATATGAAAGTCATATTTGTATTACTGTATTGTGGATTTTTGTCGTTTTGTCCTGTTTGGTTTTGATAAAGTTACTTATTTTTCTAAACTGGTGTGATGTCCTATTGTAGTGTTTTCACTGGATTACTGTATGTGTGCATAAATGCTTTACACGCGGCCTCTTAGATAAGCCTGCCCGCTCGTGCCAAGCTACCAAGGGGGTGAGCAGTGGTTATTTTAGAAGTGTATCCCTCTTACCCTGACTAGAAGCAAGGGTGCTTATTTGGACAAAGGTACCCACCTCTGCCAACTAAAGACCCAAATTGGTTTTGCATGTGCACAGGAAACCTGGCACAGCCATCTTTTGGCACATTAACCTGTTACTGGAGGGTTTGCTATAAGAAATTGGTAGTTCATTCTATGAGCCCATCCACCTCCTGGCCTTTCTCTGAAAACAGAGGGTCATATTTACAAAGAAATGCCAGAGCGTGGTGTTACGCCAAATTGGAAATGTTGTACTCTGCCATTTTTTTAACGCAGGGATGCACTGTATTCACAAGAATACGGTGCACCCCTGTGCGTCCCCTAGCACTGGTGCAAAAAAAGCTGCATAGCGCCAGCGCAGGCTTCCAGCCGCCATGTTGCAAGGGTGCCTGTGTTGCAGGGATGATTGTTTATGTGCAGGAAAGGACACCTTCCTGCACTGACTCAATCAATAAATGTATTTTGGTCTTTCTATGTGTGCTGCAGAATGCAGCACACATAAAAAGAGCAAAAAACAAGGAGAAATTATTACTTTCACCTTATTTTTTGCTCCTTTGATCACCATTCTAAGACCAAATATTCCCTGGCGTTATTTTTCAAAGCTACCTTGTAAGTTTGGGGCAGCCGCAAAAAGCAGTGGGTGTTGCGGTGGAACGGTCACTGCAAAACCCATTGCGCGCCCCTTTGCCACAGAGGACTGTGGCAGAAAGGAGCATATTTACAAGGTGGTGTTAAGCCTCATTAAGTGGCTTAGCGCCACCTTGTCAATATGGGAAATGGCGCTAGGCCACCGAAGCCTCAAAAGAAGTGACATTCCGGTGACAATAGGGGCTTCGAAATATGCCCATGAGTGTTTTTCCACCCCCAGCTGCAATTGGACTTGTTACTTGAAGCTTGGCCTCTAGTGGTGCTAATATAATCAACATAGTACACCTCCAAGCTTACTTTTCCTTAGGCATTAAAAACAAATGGTATCACGATTTAACTCAAAGGTGACTCTTTAATTCACAGCATAAAAACTCTCCAAAAGGCATATTAGTCAACTCAGATACCTTACCAACATTATTTCCAGGTCTGTTGATTCATTCTTTGTCATGTCACTTAGAGGACTGCCTTTACGGGTGAAAGTAAAGTTCAGTTATTACCATTAGTTTTAGTGAACATGATGTGGACTCTATGAACGGAGCTACTTCTCAGGGCCAAATCATTATTGGCTCGAAAAAGGTAGCTTGTGCAAATTGAAAACCCTCTAAACTATGATTGTGTGGAGTTTGCAAATTAGTGGGTGCGCAATTTGCTCCAGATTTGGTGTATGGCACTGCGGAATGGTCAAGTAGTTTATTTGCATAGTTAATTAAAACCGTTGCAATACAAGAAAATGTGTTCAGTTAAAACTATCACTGCGGAATGGGGAATAACGTGCAAATACTGCATGCTATTTCCTTTTCCATGGTGTACAAACACCACATGTGCTATTACTCCAGTGAATTGTGCCAGGTTGTACCCATTAGTGCACCTATTACAATACAGGAGGCGCCACCCAATACAGGATTACCGGTCTGATCATGACTGGGGTCTAAACAAGTATTAATACCGTACAATTCAATGATGTCCGTTTTATAGCCCTCATCAATCAATCAATCAATCACTGCATTTCTAAAGCGCGCTACATACCCGTGAGGGTCTCAAGGCGCTGGGGGGGGGGGGGGGAGGGGCGCTGCTACTGATCGAAGAGCCAGGTCTTGAGAAGTCTTCTGAAGGCCTGCAGGTCCTGGGTCTGTCGTAGACTGGTAGGGAGAGCGTTCCAGGTCTTGGCGGCGAGGTAGGAGAAGGATCTGCCGCCGGCGGTGGTCTTCCAGATACGAGGAACTGAGGGGAGGGTGAGGCTGGCCGAGCGGAGGCTGCGGGTGGGGGTGTGGAAGCTGAGTCGGTCATTGAGGTATGTGGGTCCGGTGTTGTGTAGAGCTTTGTGTGCGTGGATGAGGAGTTTGAAGGTGATCCTCTTGTTGACGGGGAGCCAGTGTAGGCCTCTCAGGTGGGTTGTGATGTGGCTGCGTCGGGGACATCGAGGATCAGTCGTGCCGAGGCGTTCTGGATTCGTTGTAGTCGTCTCAGGAGCTTGGTTGTTGTTCCTGAGTAGAGGGCGTTCCTGTTGTCGAGTCTGCTGGTGACGAGGGCCTGGGTGACGGTTATTCTCATGTCGGGAGGGGATCCATTTGAAGATCCTGCGGAGCATTTGGAGGGTGTTGAAGCAGGACGCGGAGACGGCGTTGACTTGCTTGGTCATGGAGAGGGCGGAGTCGAGGATGACCCCCAGGTTGCGTGCGTGGTCGCTGGGTTCCGGGGCAGAGCCTAGCGATGTGGGCCACCAGGAGTCGTCCCTGGCTGATGGGGAGGGTCCGAGGATGAGGACCTCCGTCTTGTCTGAATTCAGCTTCAGTTTGCTGTCCTTCATTCAGTCGGCGACGGCCTTCATTCCTCTGTGGAGGTTGGCTTTGGCGGTGTGGGGGGTCTTCGGTGAGGGAGATGATCAGCTGGGTGTCGTCGGTGTAGGAGATGATGTTGAGGCTATGTTGTCGTGCAACGTGGGTGAGTGGTGCCATGTAGACATTTGAACAGCGTCGGGCTAAGGGAGGATCCCTGAGGGACGCCGCAGATGATCCCGGTGGTTTTTGAGCGGAAGGGTGGGAGGCAGATGCTCTGGGTTCTGCCGGAGAGGAAGGATGTGGTCCAGGCCAGGGCCTTCTCTTGGATTCCGGCGTCATGGAGGCGTGCTGATATGGTGCGGTGGCAGACCGTGTCGAAGGCTGCTGATAGGTCTAGGAGGATGAGGGCGGCTGTTTCTCCCTTGTCCATCAGGATCCTGATGTCGTCGGTGGCGGCGATGAGGGCGGTCTTGGTGCTGTGGTTGCTGCGAAAACCGGATTGGGAAGGGTCCAGGATGTTGTTGTCTTCGAGGTAGCGGGTTAGCTGTTTGTTGACGATCTTCTGTGTCACTTACTTTTGTCGGGAAGGGGAGCAGGGAGATGGGCCGGAAGTTCTTGAGGTCCTTGGGGTACACCTTGGGTTTCTTCAGTAAGGCGTTGATCTCGGCGTGCTTCCAGCTTTCCGGGAAGGTTGCTGTCTTGAAGGAAATGTTGATTGTTTTCCGGAGGTGGGGCGCGATGGTTGTGCTGGCTTTGTTGAACACGTGGTGAGGGCAGGGGTCGGATGGGGATCCGGAGTGGATGGAGTTCATGGTTTTGATGGTGTCTTCGCCGCTGATGGAGGACCAGGCGGTCAGGTGGCTGGTGCGGGTGGGGGTCGCGGGGGTGATAGTCTCGGTGGTGGGTGTGGGGGTGTCGGAGTTGAAGCTGTCGTGGATGTCGGTGATCTTGCCGTGAAAGAAGGTGGCCAGGGAGTCGCACAGGACCTGTGATGGAGGAATGTCATTGGTGTTGGAGCTGGGGTTGGAGAGTTCTTTCACGATGCTGAAGAGCTCTTTGGTGTTCTGTGCGTTGTTGTCTAGGCGGTCCTTGAAGGCGGTCCTCTTGGTGGTCCTGATGAGTTGGTGGTGTCTGCGGGTGGTGTTCTTGTGGGCTGTGTGGCTGTCTGGCGTTCGGTCGTGGAGTCATTTCTTCTCCAGCTTCCGGCAGGTGAGCTTGGACGTCCGGAGGTCTTCGGTGAACCAGGCGGCGTTCTTGTTGGTGTGGTTGGTTGTGGAGATCTTGTGAGGGGCGAGGATGTTGGCGCAGTCATTGATCCACTGTTTGAGGTTGGTCGCAGCGGTGTCTGGGTCGATGGGGCGGCGGGTGGTTTCAGGGCGAGGGTGGTTGTCAGTTGGTCCTTGGTGAGCTTGCCCCAGCAGCGGCGTGGCAACTGATGGGTGCGGTGGTGTGAGGTGGGTTTCTTGAAGGTGAAGTGGACGCATCTGTGGTCGGTCCAATGGGGTTCGGTGGTGTAGTTGAAGGAGACGTAGGAGCTTTTGGAGAAGATGGGGTCCAGCGTGTGTCTGGCGGCGTGGGTGGGGGTCGTCACGAGCTGTTTGAGTCCGAGGTTAGCGAGATTGTCGATCAGGGCGGTGGAGTTGGCGTTGTTGTTGTTCTAGAGGTGGAAGTTAAGGTCCCCGAGGAGGATGTAGTCCGTGTAGGCGAGGGCGTGCGTGCTGATGAGGACGGCGATGGTGTAGTTGAACTGTGGTCGTGGTCCGGGTGGTCTGTAGACGAGTGTTCCTCTGAGGGTCGTGTTGCGGTCGGTGTGGATCTGGAAGTGCATGTGTTCGGCAGTGGTGAGGGTGTCATCGGTGTTGGTCGAGACTCTGAGGGTGTCTTTGTGGACGATAGCGATTCCTCCTCCAACTCCGTCGGCGCGGTCTCTGCAGGAGATCTTGTAGCCTTGTGGGATGGCTATGGCGATGTCTGGTGCTGAGGTGGCGTTCAGCCAGGTCTCCGTCAGGAAGGCAACATCGGGGGAGGTAGAGTCTAGGAGGTCCCAAAGTTCGATGGCGTGCTTGCGAGCAGAGCGGGTGTTGAGGGGGATGCATCTGAGGTGGTTGGGTTCTCTGGTTGGTGGTTTGGTGGGCTGGATGCTGGTGAAGCTGCAGTTCCGGCAGGTGAAGGGCCCTTGGGTGTGCTTCGGGGTGGCCTGGTAGCAGGGGTGGTCTCGTTCGGTGTCGAGTGCGTGGAGGGTGCTTGAGTCGTAGTGCAGTCTGGCGTTGCGGCGGGAGTGGGGTCCAGGGGTTCTGGTGCTGGGCGCGGTCCAGGTGCGGACGGGCGCAGACGGGCTTGCCTTTGGCGCGCTTTCGGATCGCCAGCGGTGCACCCGCTGCGTGCGTTTGCTGCGCTTCCGCGCGGCGCCCTCCATAAGAGGCGAAGTAGGAGGGTGGAGCAGCTGGGAGGCGGGAGCGGGGCGGCTAATGGGGACGGGACACAGAAGAAGGGGTGGGGCAACAGGGAAGCATCGGCGGGAAGCGGGGATCGGGGAAGGCACAGAGGGCAGGGGACGCAAAAGGGATGGAAATGAATAAAAATGAGGGCACAACCTGTAACTTTAAGGAAGGAAAAAGCACAAGGACACACAGTGAACACAAAATCCCACAAGCGCTGATGCCAGAAGCGCGTAAGTACAATAATCACTGAAACCTGTGGCAGAGTTGGGCGCGAGGCTCAAACTCTGCTGCTGGGGTCAAAAGTGGCGTGGATCAGCTGGTGGAGCTACTGGGAAAGAGTGCTGCCTGGACCGAGGTCTGGTCAGCATCAAGATGATTGGAGTGACCAGGATTACAGCAAATTCTCAATTAATAATTACTATGTATTGGTATGAATGATTTGCATTTGTAACAAACCTTTGCACACTATAGAACATTGATTTCCTTAGATTGGCCAAACTAGGCCCTGACTCCATTTCGAAACCCAAAACCTGACCATGCTTTCATCTTACTGTCCCCACACTAAGCAAATTGTGCTCTAAAATAATATAAAACATTGGAATGTGCCTTTCATAGTCCTCTGAATGAGATGTTGTTCTTGGTAAGCTCTAGAGGAAGCTTTCCTCTCAGATGTTTCTGTTCAATGTGTTTCCTGCCTGAAGCTCAGTGAGACATTCATTTCATAAGTTTGTCACTGTTTTACATGCAGCTAGATTTGTACTGTCTCATCTGATGACATTAGGGGACACAGAGACTAATTAGTATTCATTTAGGTGATTGTGTTTTGTGGTGTTGCATTTCATTTTCAATTGTGTTTTCCAGAGCCGATGTATCATTTTGCTCACCTCATGCTGATTGAATGATTTTCGCTGTGTCTTTTGATGTGAAAGAGGGTTCATTCTGGAGGTAATACCAGACTTGCTTTGCCTGTCATAAGCACCATACTTGTGTTATTGAGAGAGACCTTGAGTCTCTATGGCTGCATTTGGTTGAGCTTCATGCTAATTCCCTGAAGTAACTAACCATATTTTAGCTTCTGCAATTATCTCAAATAAAAAAACCTTTATGGTTTCTGACATACCTGACGCACGGGCTCTGCACTGTTCTCACTGTATGATATTGGGTGATCCTAATATATATCTAGATCAGTTGAACTCTACAGATTCCTCAGAGTTCTTTGACACTCTTCAGTTCGCCCATTTTTTCTCAATGGGTATCTCGACCGACCCATCAAGGGGGCCACATTATGGACCCTATCTGTTCTAATTTTTCTTTCATAGCTGACGACCCCCTCCCAGTTTCTTGGTCTGATCATTATTTGACCTTTTTTTCTTGGGAGGTGGCCCTAGCTAGTCTGCCTGACCCTGCATCCCGTAAATCAGCCTTTAAAAGAATTGAGCCTTCTAATTTTGCATCAGCTTTGACTGTTTGTAGACCGGTACTTGCACAGGGTTTGGAAGGGAGTCTCCTGGCATTCACTAACTGGGTTCAGTCCACTATGTCATCTATTGCTATTCCTACATCAGCAATGCATACCAGAGAAACTCCTTCTAAACCATGGTGCACAGCTGAGTTGGCCCTATTGAAGCAAGACTGTAAAAAAGTGGAACGCTTTGCTTTGCTCTCAGCAAAGGGTATGCTTAGACAGAGACGGAAAATCTATTATGCTGCCATCTCTCAAGCTAAAATTTACTATTATGCTGCTCGCATTGATCAAGCTCAAAACAATTCAAAGGAAATCTTTGCAATTGTTCAGAGCTTTATGTCACCTGTACAATCATGCCCTCTGCCAGTCACAGATGCTTGGTGTGATATGTTGGCAAATTTTTTTCTGGACAAAATCCGAGTGATTCAAGCAAGCTTTATATCATGTCCGTCTAACTCTTTGTCATCCGCCTCTGCTCCTATCTCGCCTAGGCACTCTCTGGGTAATTTTGCCCCAGTTGATTAGCCTAGTACTTTGAAAATTTTGAAGGGACTAAAATCAGGTTCACCAGCAGACCCCTGTCCCGCCAGACTAATGGCAGCTGTAGCAGAGGTTGTTAATCCGGAGGTTAATATCATCATAAACTACTCTCTGGAAGACGCCCGAGTCCCAGATGATTGGAAGAAGGCTAAATTTCTTCTCTTATTAAAAAAGTCGGCCCTCAATCCCTTGATTCTTGGGAATTATAGACATATTGCACTACGGAGGGCTGCAATCGAATCGCGGAGTATTTTGCAACCAAGGTCTCCAACATCTATAACTCCTTCCCCCAGAGGGCAGACAATGGCCTTGCCTCCCTGGAATCCACAAGAACGGAAGGGGAACATCGGCTAACCAGGTTTGTCACTCCTTCCACTACGGAGCTTCTCCGCATTTGTGGATCTATAAAATCTGGTTCCCCTAGAGACCCGACCACTCCTAGTCGGTTAAAGGATAGCTTGCCAGTTCTAGAGCCCTATGTACGTCAGCTGCTGGATATCTCCTTTGAGTCTCAAGTGGTGCCTAAGGCCTGGAAACAGGCTGTGGTACTTCCCCTGCAAAAAAAGGCCAACGTTAGCTTTGAAAAGCTGGATAACCTCCGTCCTATTTCCCTTCTTCCTTATATGGCAAAGGTGGCGGAAAAAACAGCCAATATACAGCTCATGCAGTTCGTGGAGACGGCTTCGCTACTCCACGACTCGCAATTTGGTTTCCGCCCCCGTCATTCGACGGAGTCCGCTCTCCTTGTGGCGGTGGAAGCACTCAGACAGGGAGTTGACGAGGGCCAGACGATGGCACTGATTTTACTAGACTTAAGTGCAGCATTCGACACTGTAGCACATTCCACCTTGCTACAGTGTCTGAATGGAGGAGGGGTGACAGGAGCTGCGCTTGGCTGGATTAAGTTCTTCCTCACGGAGAGGTGTTTCCAGGTCAGATTGGGTGATTACTACTCCAGGGAGATTGAGTTGGGCCAGGGCGTACCGCAGGGTTCGTCCCTGAGCCCAACTCTATTTAACATCTATGTCTCCCCCCTGGCAGCCATCGTGGAGGGGTATGGTCTCCGCCTGGTGTCCTACGCCGACGACACGCAGCTGGTCATCTCCCTATCGCGCGCGCCCGGACTTGCGGCAGACATCTTCAGGAACTGCATGAATGACCTTGCTGCCTGGATGTCTGCCAACTGTTTAAAGTTAAACGGGAGCAAGACCGAGGTGCTCGTGGTGGGGGGAGTGCCGTCTGCGTGGTCGTCGGCGTGGTGGCCACCGTGTCTGGGGGAGGTTCCTGCTCCCTGCCGCGAGGCCAGAAACCTTGGCGTATGGTTGGATAAGGACCTCACCTTTGGCCCACATGTCGGTCGAGTGGCAGGGATCTGTTTCGGTGTTCTGAGAGCTCTCAGGAAAGTATTAGATCTGCTTCCCACTCCTGCTCGTCAGACACTGGTGCATGCCCTGGTTACCTCCCGACTCGATTATGGGAATCTGCTCTACCTGGGGGCCTCAGGCAGGGTCCTCGGCCGCCTGCAGGTTCTACAAAACGCAGCGGCGCGGCTGGTCCTCAGACTCCCCAGGAGGTCATCCGCCAAACTGGCCTTGCGGGCGCTTCATTGGCTCCCCATAGAGAGGAGAGTGGAGTTTAAGGCTCTTGCCACTTGCCATCGTATCCTGAGTGGCAAAGCACCTCTCCCGCTCCAGAGCCTTATAGCCCATTATGAGCCTGCACGCAGTCTCCGGTCTTCGCAGACCGGGCTGTTAAAAGTCCCAAGAATATTTAAAGCTCGCATGGGAGGCAGATCTTTCAGATACCTTGCTCCCAAGCGCTGGAACAATCTGCCACTGGAACTTCGGTTGGAACCCTGCGAAGTCCAGTTTAGAAAAAAACTTAAAACGCACCTGTTTCAGTAGATAGCTTGGTTGGGAGGAGGGGGGGACAGCCACACCACTTGCCATAGCGCGGAGACACGCCAGTGGCGTAATCAGGCGCTTAATAAATGTCCAATAATAATAATAATATTTCTCTCCTTCTCAGTCTCGCCAAAGTCTGTGAGAAGGTTGTAAATAGACAGTTGGCTGAGTTTGTGGAGAGAGAGGATATCCTGCACCCAGCTCAGTCAGGCTTTCGGTCGTCTCACAGTACTGATTTGGCACTGGTGGAAGTGTATGAGGCCATTCAAGAGTGCCTTGATGCCGACGGGAAGGCAGCCTTAGTGCTGCTCGACCTGTCGGCTGCTTTTGATACGGTCCCTCATTCTTTGCTGCTGGACCGTCTCGCGTAAATTGGTGTTTCTGGGTCAGCTTGGGGCTGGATTAGGTCCTTTTTGGAGGGCCGGGTACAACAAATCTAGGTGCCACCGGCCGCATCTGTATCTCTGCCAGTTACTACTGAGGTCCCACAGGGGTCATTCATTAGCCCCCTTTTGTTTAACATCTATCTTACTCCTCGAGTCATATTGGCTGAGGATTTGGGGGCTAAAGTGATCGCCTATGCTGACGATACCCAGCTACTTTTTACCTGGAAAAAGGATGAGGATTTCCGTGGCTCCTGTTCAATTCTGCCTGTCCTCGGTATTTAAGTGGCTTGCGGGCCTTCTCAAAATTTTGAGAAGATTTCTTCCACTTCTCCCACAAGAGGCAAAAGAGACTGGAGTTCACGCGCTCATTCTCTCCCGCCTGGATTATGCTAACACGCTTAATGTGGGGATTCCAGCCTACTCTCTTAACAAACTTCAAGTGGTGCAAAATGCGGCAGCACGGCTTTTGGGAGAGATTTCTCTAAGAAGTAGCGTGCAAGGTTATCTCCGCTCCCTTCATTGGCTTCCCATGGCAGCCTGGGTGCTATTTAAATCTATTACTATTACCCACTGTGCTCTGTGTGGCCTTGGGGCCAATTTACCTGCAGAAATGATTTTCTTTTTATGTTCCTGGGAGACTGTTACGTTCCTCCGTTGTTCGCTTGGCAAAGGTTCCCCGCTTTCAGTGGCAAAGGCTGGGTGACTGTTCTCTTGCTGTTTTGGCAGCCCAGGCCTGGAACGATTTGCAGCCTGCGCTTCGTAATACTGAAAATCTTGTGGCTTTTAAAAAATTGCTAAAATCTCATCTCTTTGCTTAGTCTGGTCGTGCTTTCAGTCCCCTGTATTCGCGCCGGGACACTCCTTGGAGTAGCTGTGCGCATTAGAAAATTAATTAACATAACAAAACATAGTACATTTGATTATAAATCATTCATTGACAAACTTAATCTATTTAGGGAAACATTTCCACATATATTCTTGAGGACAGCACCATCCACAATGCTGCATAAATGTTTTATCTTTAGATTATCTGATAAGATGGCATGATCACTATCTTACAGTCATTGCTTTAGTACCTCTTAAATTCATTATTTGTTTCATTGCTAGAGGGAGTGGTTCTTGAAGAGAGACGTTTTGCGTTTGTGTACAGTTAGCACTTGGCTTCTTTGGGAGGATTACATCCAGATGTTATAAAAGAAAACAGTCTGTGTGCTCACTCAGCCCATTCCACCCAGAGAAAGCAATGTCTCCAGCCATGTATTTTTATGTAGGGGTTTAAAAAATGTGTGCAGTTTGCTTTAGCATGATTACGTCAAATTAGGAAATTTACATGAAATGCATATCTGTCATTAAGCTATGTTTTAGCTCAAAATGCATCCACTTATCAAATTTTGATGCAAGGACACATTTTGCGCCTAAAACAGTGCAAAAAACACAACTGCTGCAAACAGCAGTGGGTTTGAGTTTTGGTTGTTTGCATTATTCCTGCAATCTTACGCTATAATTTTGCCAGTAATGGTGACGTTATTACACAAATTTGGGGTATGGCAAAATTTGGGTAATTTCTTCTAACAAGTGTAATGCAAAATTCGTAAATTACACTAATGTCATTTAAATTTTGACAGGGCCTAGTTTTATGCCCATTCTGTCCTTGGTTCTGCAAAGAAAGCAATACCTACTAAATACTCTGCTAGGGTTTATGCACAGATTGTGGTTATTTTCAGTTTGAGGCCCTTAGACCGATGGCACAGCTGTACAAAAGGATTTTGCAGTTACAAATACTGTGTTTTGTAAAGATATAGCGTCTGAGATTGCAAAATGGCATTTCATTTTACGTTTGAAAGTTTTATTGAAAGCAAAAAATTGATAAACAACAATAGACATCAGCAGGAAGTAAAAATACAAGAACAAAAGAAAACTAAAGCAGTATCAATGCCAATGTCCAACAGAAAAATAAAAGCATTTTATGGGATTTTAAGGTTATAAGGGAGGGAAAGGGAAGGGGGTGAAAGGAAAAGCAATACTATAGCAGAATAAGAATAATATAGAATAATAATATAAAATATAAAGAATAGCGGCAATTCAAACTATGAGAAGAAACTTTCGACAAAATAACAGTATACATAAATAAAAGGTGATGAAAAATAGGAAACTTGCAAAAAACCTTCAAGTGAACAAATAAGGAGAGGGTAAAAGTCCTTCAAGGAGGTTTGAAATTGTCTGAGGTGGTATGATTGGGTAATGTACGAACTGAACGGTCTAGAAATGTGGTAAGAGGTAACCAATAAAGGTCTACATTACGTTGTGGTTTACAAGAAGAGGCAAAGACAACATCAAGTCTGTGAAAATGACATAAAGAGTTCCACCAACGTTGTACCGAAATGTTGGAGAGGGATTTCCAGTTGGAAGAAAGGTGTTGGAATGCGAGTGCTAGCATGAGATTATAAAGTTCATGTGAATGTGGAGGAAGGTCTAAAGAATCTGAGAGACTGCCCAGAAAGAGATGAATGTGTGAACAAGAAATAGAAAGTGTGAAAATGCGAGAGCGATAAGACCATATTTTATTCCAAAAGGAAGACACAAGAGGACAGAGAAAAAAATAGATGGAAGAGATCAGCATGTAAAGAGCCACAGGTCCAGCACTTAGAATCAGGAGGAGGAGGAAGAGAACCCAGATAGAGAAAGAGGAGAGAGATAAAGTCTATGGTATAGAAAAAAGAAGGATTGAGTGAGAGAGGCAGAGCGAGAAATCTTCAATGATCTAGACCACATCTTGTCCCAAAGAGTGACAGACCAAGTGCAATCAAAATTATGTTCCCAAGAAAGTTCCACTTTAGTTTTAGTACGTTCCGGGTTGGGAGAGGAAAAGAACTTATAAATTAAAGATGCTTTAGGAATGGTAGAAAGAATAACTAGAAGGGGAGATTGAGGAGGTTATGAAGCCACAGAAGGAAGAGAGTAAAAACGATCAAGAATGGTCTCCATGAGAATAGTAAATTTATGTAAGAAAGAGTGAGGGCATTGGAATAAAAGTTGAAAGTGAGGAAAGGAACGGGGTGAAACACCGTCAAAACGATGATTAACCCACATAATACCTTTTAATCTCCAGGATGTCCAACAAATGAATCTATTATTAATAAGTATAAGAGAATTATACCAAATTGGAGTATTTAGAAAGGATTCTCGCGAAATGTCACGTGGAAAAAGCAAAGGTTTTAAAAGAGAAGAAGCATGCTTAAATAGAGGAAGGGAGGTATAAGGAGTTTTGGTAGAGAAACCCAATATTTCTTTAAAAGAAAAGGGTAGCAACAAAGTCCATTCAACATCGAGCCAAAGAGGAGAGTATGGGGAAGTGTCAGAAAAGAGCCATCGGGAAGCTTGTCGCAGAGAAAAAGATTTATGGTAAAAACGAAAGTCTGGAAAATTGACACCTCCATTCAATTTGGACCTATGAAGAGCAGCCAAAGAAATTCTAGATTTTTACCTTTCCAGAGGAATTTGGAAAGAGAAGAATCAATGCGTTTAAAATAAAGAGCAGGAATGTGAACAGGAAACATAGAAAGAGTATAAAGAAGAATAGGAGCAATCATCATTTTTATAGAATCAAGCCGAGCCCACCAAGAAAGGAAAAGGGGGTTCCATGAGGAAAATAGCTTCTCAATTCGGGACAACATAGCAGACATATTAAGTGTGATGGAAGAAGAAATAGATTTGGAAAATAAAACTCCAAGATATTTGATCTTTGTACTATTCCAGGCAAAGCCAGACAAGGAGAACATAAGTGGAAGACAACTATTGGTCAGAGGAAGAATTTCGGTCTTATCAGAATTAATCTTACGGCCTGAGACGGATGAAAAAGCGTCAAATTCAGACAGTAGGGGGGAAGAGACAATTGTGGGTTGGAAGTAAACAAAAGGATATTATTTGCATATGCAGAGAGTTTCAAGTGATCATCACCATAGGGGAAGCCAGATATAGATTCATTATTCCGAATGGAAGTGAGAAACGGTTCAAGAGCTAGAATGAAAAGAAGCGGAGAGAGAGGGCAGCTCTGACGTACACCTCTGTGGAGAGTGAAAGAGGAAGAAAGCTGACCATTCACAAGGACTGAAGCTTTGGGAGCATAATATAACAAGGAAATAAGAGAAATGAATTTGGGGCCGAAACCATGCCAGTGTAAGGAAGCAAACAAGAAGGACCAATCTACTGTATCGAAGGCCTTCTCCGCATCAACAGAAATAGCAGCTAAAGGAATAGAAAGTGAAGAGGCCTTATTTAAAACATTAAGAAAAAGCCGGGAATTGTCTGAGGTAAGTCTACCCTTAACAAAACCGCGTTGTTCCTTGCCAATAAGATGAGGCATAAGAGGACCTAAACGCAAGGCAAGTAATTTGGTGAAAAGCTTATCGTCAACATTAACTAATGAGATTGGACGGTAATTTTTACAATACTTAGGGTCACAGCCATCTTTTGGAATCAAACAAATGGTAGCATCTTGAAAAGTGCCTTCAGCCCTGCCAGAAGAATAAAACGACTGGAAAAGTGACAGAAGTTTGGGTAATAAAAGATCAGTAAAATGTAAATAAAACTCGACATGAAAACCATCAGAGCCCGGTGTTTTACCTTTCGTAAGGGATAATAAAGCAGTAGCGAGTTCATGTTGGGAGAGATCCAGTTCAAGAGCAGGAAAGTTAAGATGGGAAGTAGTAGGTGTGGGCAGTGTCTCAAAATAAGATTGGATAAGGGAGGAGGAAAGAGGAGATTCTGGAGTATAGAGCTGTTGGTAGAACAATTGGAATTGATCAAGTATATCTTTATCTTTATGAAGAAGAATATTATCAGAAGAGTAGACGGATTCTATAAGAGTGCGATCCCTACAGGATTTAAGATAGTTAGTTAAGAGTTTACCCGACTTATTGTGACCCCAATAATATCGGGCGCTGCTGCGAAGAAGAATAGAGGATGCATTATCAGTTGTGAGTTCGTTAAAGTCAATTTTAGCACGGAGAAGTTCTGGTGACATACATTTATCAGAAGAGGTGTAAAATTGGTGTTCTAATTGTTTTATATATGTTAGGGAAAGTTTACGCTTCTGAAGAAACTGTCTCTTCTTTGTGGAAACAAAATCAATAATAAAAACCCTTGCAGTAGCTTTATTGGAATCCCAGAGAATATAAGGAGGAGTCAAGAAATGGGTCCATAATTTCATTATAATCTCCACCTAACAAAAAGGAATAATTTTTATGTTGAATACATTTACTCGTAACCAAAGGCCAAAATGTGCAATCAGGGTGGGTAGGGCCATAGACATTAGAAACAGTTAAAGCAATTGCGTTACTTAATAGATTAGCAAGAACCCATCTGCCATCGTCACCTTTTTCTTCTGACAACAATTTACATTTCAACTTTTTATGAAGAAGGATGGCAACTCCATTCTTCTTGTTATTAGAGGGAGAGAAAAGAACAGTTCCGACCCAGCTCCGTTTTAATTTAAGGGATTCAAGTTCATTAAGGTGAGTCTCTAGTAGAAGGACGATATGAGGGTTATAAACATCTTGAGATAGATATACTCTTAGACCCAACCAGGATATCTGACGTTTGGCCCTAGCAGCAGAAAGAACCGATAGAAGATCTGTAAATCTCAAAAAAAGGATAATGACACCTCTTGGTTTGGTTGAAGTGGCTGAGCGGGGGCCAAGTCGGTGAGCTCTTTGATAATTGAGAGAGGTGGAAGGCGACATGTCAAGAAGTTTTGGGAGAAAAGATGTAAAAAATGTCACAGGATCATCACCCTCCAGAGTTTCCGGCAAGCCATAAATACAAAGGTTGTTCCTTCTATTACTGTTTTCCAAGTCCTCTGTATGCTGCTGAAGAGCAAGAACCGATTTTTCCAGAGTAGTAATGCATTATCTTGTATTGATTAAACTTGTTGCTCCACAGATGTAATTCTGTTCTCCACAGTCGATCATTTCTCCTCAAGAAACTGCATCTTGTTATTAGTTTCCTCCACGAATGGTCGTAAGGCTCGAATCTCATCCAGAAGTAGCTCCATAGAAGTAGAAGATGATGACTTCTCTGGAGATGGGAGATCGTGTTTTAAACGTTTAGTAGACGTAGACGTTGTAGGAGGAGAGGACTTACTTGAAACAGACTGCGATGAGGAGGAACGACTTGGGGGATTACCAGCCATTTGGTTGACAGAGGAGGAGGAACCAAGAGCTGAGGAGGGAGTCGACGTAGAAGCACACTTAGTGGGAACAAAAACAAATTTAAAATTACGCAATCTGCCCATGAGAGTGAAGTGCCAATAGCTGAGAGAGCAAGTATTTCTTACAAGCAAGGCAACCTGTGGTACAAATCCCAATAAAACACTATAAGTCCGGTAAATGGCTGAGCTGACCAGTATAGTGCAGTTCCAAAGAAAAGTAATATGTTCTCACAAATGCGGCAACAGCAACAAAAAGAGTCTTGTGTGAAGAGAAACTTTGCAGAGCTGAGCTGATAAACATTAGGCACCTCCAAAACATAGGGAAAAAAAGCCTCATAAAAAAAAAATGAGGGCCACCTTCTTACTGGGAGACTATGAGTTGGACCTCAGCCTGAAGAGGAGCGAACGTCGTGTGAAGAAACGTAGATATTCAAGACAATGAGCTCAACAAGCAGGTGAGGAAAGAAGAAAATGGCCAGCATGACCATTATTCTATATTTATCGTTATAACCGGATGGTGACAATAGCTAGTAAACAAAAATTCTTCTTATTAAAGGAGAAGGCAGTATAACAACTGGAAAGCCACTATTCACGAAGAAGCCTCCTGAGAAATCCTTGCAGTCAACAGGAACCAACGCACAGCAAGTGCAATTATGAAGAGGCTTCCAGGATAAACGTTACAGCCATAAGTAAAGTGTAGAGATAAGGCTGAGAGCTGAAAGTTATGCATTTAATGGGAGGCAAAAAACGCCAGGGTAACTCGGCTTAAAAATCCCCTGAGGAGCCGCCGGTATCGTCAGAGGAGACGCGCACATACAAAATGTCGGGCGCCACCGGGAGAAAGCCAGCAGCCTCAGACTCTGTCAGGAAACGGCGCGTCCCCTGTCCAGAAGATGTTCCCACGTAGCAGAAGAATCTCCGGTTCAAGGAGAAGGCATTCTGGAGGTTTGCGTTGTCAGGAAACCGCGGTTACAGAACAGCAAAGCTCCCGGCACGGCGGTGCAAACACGCTAGGCGTCCATCTTTCGCGGCGCCGTAGCCACGCGCCCACAAAATGGCATTTCTTAATTTACCAAACCCATTTTGCAATTCGGAAAAGCCTTTCCGAGTCGCAGAAGAGGATTTGAGACTCATTCCACTGGCAATGAGGAGAGGGCGTGAAAGGGGCGTAATCGCCTGATTATTAATAATATTATTATTAGCACTTGTAGCGTGCACAGCTACACCAAGGGGTTTCCCAGTTCGTGCCTTGCAAGGTAGTTAGACAGCTCAGGAGATCTTATTTGAAAGCAAATGTCTTCAGTTTCTTCCCAAACGCACTTGTATCAGAGACAGCATGAAACTCCACCGGATGCTGTATCCGGTCCTCTGTTTGAAGACCTTAGGAACGCATGCCATTAGCTTGTTAGAGGAACGAAGCTGCCTGGACGGTGCATAGAAGCTAAATCTTGATCTTAAGTAGGCCGGGCAATGGCCATAGAGGGTGGAGTGCACCATTATCAGGTATTTATACTTCACCCTCTCTACCCCCAGCAGCCAGGGCAAATCACAGAGATGCTGCCTGACGCACGCCCTCTTGGGGAGGTTAAGTAGTAGTATGGCTGCTGCATCCTGGATCACCTGAAGTTTATTGAGAAGGTAACCAGACAGACCGATATATAGTGCATTGGCATAATCGATACGGAGCATAATAAGAGCTTGGATGTCGATTTTACTGGCAGTAATGGGGAGCAGTGGTAAAAAGAAATTGAGGGATTTCAGGATACCAAAACATGTTCCTGACAGCCTTTTGATCTGAGGACAAAAGTAGTGTTTTTCATCAAACCAGATCCCCAGTTTTTTACAGGACCCCTTTGGTGTGCTGGCATAGGGAACTCATCTGGGCAGAAGGAACGCCAGAACTGAGGGGGAAAATTCCCAAGGAGAAGAATCTCTGTCTTGTCCTCATTGCATATCAATTGGGCCTCTGCCAGCCAGTGCAATATTGCAGAATATTGTGAATTGGAATGATATGTATGGATAGTTTGTTACTGTAGTTGCAGAAGATGTAGTTTCTAGAAAGTGTCGACTGGGATCTTTCCTGGATAAAATGCGCTTGGGGGTGGAGGGGAAATGAAGTCAACATTTTACCAAGTGTTGCCAATCGATCCTCTGGTAGTTTTTATCAGGTGATCAGGAGTCCCACATGTCAGAACAGGGAAAATATGATTTCGTTCGTGTCCTTTGTGTTCTCCCTTATTTCTCCGTTTTCACTTTTCAGTCTGTTTTTCCTGTGCTGGGAAATAGCAATTTCCACAAACTTAGATTCACCCTAACCCACTGAGCAAAAGAAAAAAAACATAATGCATGCATTTTCCAACATGGATTTAAGACGCAAATGTGTCCGTTGACTACGGTTTGGTTTGACAGAGTTCTTATGGGGGAAAATGGTGGGGTCGCTAGGTGGAGAGAAAACTTAGTGCAAAAGCAAAAGAAAACTGAAATATTTGGCAGTCATTGCTACAGGCAAAAAAGGAAACTTTACAATACTTTGTAGGTCAACAAAATGCACATGCCTAGCATAAACTGAAAGGCTACTACATGCGTGTTCAAAAAGAATTCTGGCTAATTATGGAATGGTGCTGTGCACCACTTATGCAGTTCAGCCTTTGGAGCATTCGGATTCAGGCAGGTGGCAATACGCATGCCCATGGAAAGTGTTGTTCCCAAATTCCGGCCACAAACAATGCCATTTATGCTCAGTGGGCAGCCCTCTGAGGTCCCATGATTGAGGAATGACAATGGAATGGATGCCTTGGCAAGACTGACTATGTGAAGTTCGGCCTACTTAGCGGGATTAGCTACATAATAGGAGAGCTGACTGGCAGGAAGGGTAGCATTAAATTACTCCTGCCTGACATGAGTGACAGGGGGAAGAAGGAAGCCTGCGTAGGAGGAGTGAGATAGATTATTGGGAAATTCGTCCAGCTAAAAGCAGGCCTCCTTGCATGACTGGCAAAGTGACAGTAAGGCTTCCTAGCAAGTTTCACGACGAGACAGGAGAGCTAGTAAATGTAAGGACAAAACAGCTTGATTCATCAAGCTTAATTGCGCTCGCAAAGGGTCAGATTCTGAGAATCTGGCCCTTTGCGAGTGCAATTTTAGCATTTGGGATTCATCATCCCAAATGCAAAATTCGCTATTAAAGAATTTGCATATTTGCGAGGAATTGCATTTAAGGAATGTCTATTTGAGATTCCTTAAATGCAATTCATGAACCATTTTAAAATACCGAAATCGCTATTTTGGGCCGCTATTTACCGCGAGGTCAAACCTTGTGGTAAATAGCGAAAACTTAGAAAAATGCATTTAAATGCATTTTTCTAAGTTGCATGTTACACACACACATGTCCTTTGGACATGTGTGTGCGCAACACCAATGTAGATTACATTTCAGGGGTGCTACAGGGTGTCCTTTGGACACCCCTGGCACCCTTGAAATCGCTATCTTATTTGCGATTAGCAAATTGCTATTCGCAAATAAGGAATAACTCCCCATTCATTCCTATGAGCCTTTAGGCCCATAGGAATGAATGGGGAGTTATTCCTTATTTGCGATTAGTAATTTGCTAATCGCAAATAAGGAATGTGTAGGAATCGCATTTCTTTATGCAATTTCTACATGAATCCCGTTTTGCAAGTCCTTAATAGCGATTCCTTATGAATCGCTATTAGGGGCTCGCAAAACGCAGAATGATGAATCAGGCTGTAAGTCCCTAAAATATGGGAAACCACCTAATTCTCGGTCTGCATGGTTATTCCCCATTCCAGGGACTAAAACTCATGATGGCCATATACTCATGGGGAGATGTTGGTCACAAGCTGTAATTTCTGCCCTGATGGCCAGTTCTTATTGTATGCTAATGGTTGCTGGGGGTGGGCACCAGCACTGATTTTTGGGGACTGGTACTTAGTATTCATCATCAGACTTTGACCGAGAGCATGAGACAAAAAGGCAGAAAAGGGAGTGTTAGATGGTAATGTCTCCTGCTCAGTTGTGTTCCACTACTCTGCGTGCCACACTATGTGTATCTTGTATCCCAGTTTTTGATTTTGGCCTTACTCTCACACTAATACAGTGTGTGCGTGGAGAACTAGGCCTGTCCCTTGACATGAGTGAGGCCCTTGCCCTGGAGGTGCACGCCAACCATGCTGTAATTTCACTTGCAGTGGACCTCTGTCCCTGTCATAGGTTTAGCACATAGAGTAGTTGTGGCAGCTTACTGTATTTTGTGAATCCCTAGTTGTGATCATACCTTTATAACTGTGTCAATGGTGGTGATGCCTACTGGCCCACTGCTGTAAGATTTTACTTCTAAGTGCTTAACCAGATCCTGGTGCTAACATCTCACGTTTGTTGTGCATGTTAGTGTATTTGGCATGAATGGTACATGCATTGTGTTTATGAGTGAACCAGAGTAATGGAGACCTGCAGGGTCCATTTTGGGATGCACCTAAACTATTTTTGTGCCCAAGACGGAGGTCAGGTTGTTTTTCTAGACAGCAAAAGTGTATTGCTGAAGCATGAGGGAGAAGACCTAGACAATCAAGTGGGGAAATAGGAGGCAAGGTACCTTTAGGAATTCAATGTGGCCTTTTGCGGAGAGGAGCTGATGATGAGCCTTCCTGTAGCACTGCCATTTGGTAGATGGTGGCAATGAAAGGTGGGACTGCACTTTTAGTTGATCAAGGTAAAAGGGACCCCTTAGATGAGATCAGCATTTTGTCCATCACTCTTCGGTGTGTCTGGTGACAGGCAGGTGCAGGAAGCTCACACCTGTTTGTTCCTCTGTTGTGGGTGCTCCAGATTGGATATTGCTCTACTATGAGGAGCATCGCTCTGCACAAAGGCAGTGTCCGGAGAGGTTGCTTGAAAGGTGAACCACCCTAAACGTGTTCTGAAAGTGCAGACAGTGGAGTCACATCTCCTGTCTGCCTTGACATATGTGACACATTATCTCACTTGTTATTCCAGTTCCAAATTCTCTGTGACCTAGGAAGTGTACTCAGAGGACTGCTATGCAACCATAAATGTGTCTGCATGACAACCTGACAGAGGTAGTATGAGAGAGCATCACCTGAATTCTTGACTTGTTTGAAAAAGCTGCTTATCTGACTTGAGGTGACCAAAAGCTAGCTTGCCTGCTGAGAAAGGGAAGGAATCTTCCACCCTGAAGAAGATGTGACTGTCCAGGAAGAGCTAGAAACAGCAAAAGCAGATGCTGATGACACATTTTCTAGGTTTTTCCAGAAACACAGAGGTCGGTTTTAAAGACCCCCTTGCACAAAGGACTCAGTCAATGTACCAAACTTGAATCAGAAAACCAGTTGTACTGCAGCCGCCCCACAAGCAGTATTTGAGCGAGATATTTTTCAGGTAGCAATCACTTCAATGAGACATTATATGGATAGCTACTGGAACCCAAAAACCCTCTTACATTAAGGAATTGCACACTTAATAACACCTGAACACAAGGAATACATTTTAAAGATTTATCTAACTCCTAGTCTAGTGCACATGATCTGAATTGTAACCACAACAAAGACAAATAAAATGGCAGCAGCAATGTTACTAAAATCTTGAATAAGAAGAACCAATCCAGCATGGTTGCTATTATAAATTTATAACATTACTACCCTCATTTTGCATCTTCTAAGTGCTAATAAAATTCTAGCACTGCAGAAAATAAAACTTATTTTCAGTTTCAGAGGCGGTACACAACCTCATACTTGTTTAAACAATAGAATGTGTTTAGTGCAATAGCAAGGTCCATTATTCCTATCTCATGAGTCAGCGAGTGAAGGCTAAGTTCCTCCCATCCCGTCAGCCTTCAATTGGAACTAGAGCTATGATTCTTTACAGCCTGTTTCAGTGTTACCTGACATAAAGATTCCACTCTTTATGGTCAGTGTTTATAACCTTGTTAGAAATGGGATCTCTGGTTGGCTAAGGCTTGCACCAAAGCCAGGCAGAGACCACCACTCTAGTCAGGGCAAGGGAGTTACATGCCAAAGATAACCCTGCGCACCCCCTTGGTAGCTTGGCACGAGCAGTCAGGGTTATCCCGGAGGCAAAGTGTAAAGCGTTTGCGCAGCACGCACACAGCAACAACATACCAGGCACACCACAAAAGGAACTCCACACAAGGTTATATCAAAAATAGCCTTTGTATTCTCATAACACATTAGAATAGTACTCGCATATTATACACTGTGCCACCTGACCATAGCAATATTTACAGGGGATTATGTACACCTGGCAGGGCCAACTGGTCCACTGTCAGAACCATCATAAAGTGAACTTAGTAAATGTAGGACATATCATAAACGTAGAACACAACCAGTAATCACTGGAAAACACTGTACTCAGCATCATCCTGTAACATAAACCATATTATGCACAGTATCACAATTTCAGCGTGAAATACATTCTGCATAAACCCATTATGCAATCATCTCACAAGTCTAAAAGAATTAGAACATATCCTCACCAGCATAAATACATTATGCATAACTCACAGTAGAGTCTAATCTCTGTAGCATAAACCACAGTATGCAAATAACCTCATACATAAACCACAGTTAGAGGCATAAAACAGGGTGCATAAATCATAGTACATGACTCACATTTCCTAGCACCACATAAATCACTTTAGGGCCTGGCGCCCTACAAACCCACAGTTACCCTGACCAACTGGCCTTCTCAAAGGGGCTCAAATGCCCTATGTCCAAAAGTCAGGGTGGCTGCCATTGCAGCGGAATCCAAAGTGCGCCATTGTGCTGGGACAGAGGAGTACATCTCACTCCTATTCTCATAACACATGCCACCAAAGAACTGTGGCCTAAACGTAGCAGCTGGCACTAATTGCTGCTCAGCTGTGATGCAAACAAGGCCTGGCACCACTGTGCCTTTTGAACACATGTGTCAAAACGGTGCAGCTGCCCGCACTGGTGCGGTGCAACTGGGAACATCAAATGGGCCCTGGCACAACTGTGCCCTTGGGGCCTCCACTGGGGCTTTTCAAATCACTCTAAATAACTCTGCTCCCATCGTTGCAGCTGCCTGCGCTCTCACAGGACAGCTGGGATCAGCCATCAAACAACGGGAACCACTGTGCCTCTGGACCCCCACTGGGGCCAAACGCAAAAATCATGCCCAACGTTGGAGCACCCCTCTACCAGGCGGGCCGTTCGAGAAATAGGCAATGGCACCAAGTGTGCCTGAGGGGCCCTGTTCAACGGGCTCCTCCTGGGCAGAAGACACTTTGTCCCCCTCTGCAGTCCCACTCACCGGGGCTGTTCTGGAGGCTGGACTCTCTGCTCTGCTCCCTCGCTCGTCATGCAGGATGGGCACCTGCATTTCCTTTGCACGTGGGGCTTCTCTCAGTCAAGAGAGCCCTGCGCTGCCACCGGCAGCCTCGACCGCCACTTCTCCCCTCCTGAGACCCAAGACTTCAAAGGGGAGCCCGGCAGGCTTAGGACACCTTCCGCTTCTCCTCCTGTCACTGGGGCTCCAAACTGCTCACGGGAGCCCCGCTCCGAGTCTAAATCGCGGGCACCTCTTCCAGCCCTGCCACAGGCCCTGCCCAGAGGCAGGCAAACTTTGCCTGGCTTCCAGGTCGGGGACCACTTTCACTCGGGCCGCGGTGGTGATTTCATGAAAGTAGAATGCGGGGAGGGCTCCCGCTAAGGCAACCATCGCGGAGTGTGCACACGCATTAAAAATACACGCATAAGCGGAGTGGGCACCTGCATATTAAGGATTCAATGGGTGGGGTGGGCTCCCGCTAGGTAAGAACAAGGATGAAGAGGAATCCCTATGCCGGGGATTTCCTCCTCCACGGGCAACTCAGCGCTGCGGAGCCCTCGTGCTCCTTTTCCTTGGGGCAATTTGAAATAAAGCGCTCACAAGGCGCTAGAAGCAGCACCAGCCCCTCCAAGGTCCTGGAGGATCACACGTAAGGTAAACGGTCCCAAAGGTCTTTAGAGATGCAGGGCCCTGGGAGGCAAGCCCTCATGGCAGCCTCCCCCCTCCCCACCCCCAGGCCCCAACAGCAGCACGCTCTAGCAGGATTCAGGAACAAGAACTGAACAACTTCATGGGGTCACAGCTCCTCTACTTATACCAACATTTCCCTTGTCTGTAGTGCAGGGCATGGGGAACCAGATGCAACTGGTTCAGGGTGGATTTGGAGCACTTTGTTGTGCAAGCTCCTCTTCCCTTTGTCAGGGGTGGGGCTAGGTGATCAGACACACTACAGGGGGCAGATCCAGCATTCACTAGGGCAGGCACCATCCTATTCAGAGTCAGGGGATTACCCCTCCCACTACTCCGAGCCCAGATGTTCTATTCAGCCCAGCGCTGACTCACCCTACCCCTCCTGGAGCCCCACACACCTCCCAGTCCCTGTCACTCACAAGCCAGACATGCAATTCACATCAGGCAGGCAGACACATAGCACACAGAAATGCTAACTTCCAAAAGTGGCATTTCTCCTACAGTCACAATAAATCTGCAAACACCATTATGCAGCATTCAGTCTCACAATTTCATCCATACCAAATTCGACCACGCTTCTCCTCCCATTCAGGAATTACCACTGACACACTCAGTCAGGGAATCCCCAATGCATTCCTATGGGAGGGCAGGCCAACCTCACGCACTCCACACTGGACCACAGTGCTAACGTTCCCAGAGGCCCAAAACCACCAACACCATGTCAGAACTTAAGGCCAAAGGTTTAGTGGTGAACCCGCCAAAAAGGGCCAAGTCCAAAAAATCGCATTGTTAAACTCTTAGCATAAACAATTAATAGCAAGTGGTCCAATGCCCTTTTACATATTTTCAATCGCAAGACTCTGTTCTTCTGAATGACAGCAATAAATGAGGTACACATTTGTCAGCCTTCTAGAAACTATTGAAAATCAAAAATACAAAAAAAACAAAATACTGTAAAATCAAGCAGCCAGCATTTAGATTAAATATAGTCAATATATTCATGTAAGCTTGATTATCACATTGTACAGTATAATAATATAAAGTACATGATTGTTGCATTAATCACATATATTAATTTTTGATTGATTGACTTACACATGCAATTCAAGCACAGAAATGCCCAGAACAGAAAAGTCATAATATTCTTACGCTGGTGGGGTCTGCCAGAGGAAGGAGAGGAGCAAACTGGGAGCCCCAGGTATCACCATTCATCAGATTCTCCTGGTTCATGTTCCAGATGGGAACGTCAAAATCAAATCTGCCTAGTGTAGCTATGCCATGAACAGTGACTGCGGTTCGACCTATGCCAACGTGATTTAAAGAAGAACAGTTGTGGCTTATTCTGTTCCACTGTGACTCATAGAAAAGTGTCTGTGGCTCATTTTGTGCTGTTGTGACCTAAAGCATTTAGATTGCGGGTCTTCCTGTTCCACTGTGACCTAGGGACTGGCATGACTACCTAGGGCTGCTACACCATGATTTAGCACCCTGAAAGCCTAGCCCCTAGAAGCTGCTAGCCCGTGGGGTGACTCTATTCACCCCAAGGGCCCACCCTGACTCCTGGTTACCTGAATCTTCTACCTAGCGGGCCTCCTCTGATGGCTCTGTTGCCACCGAGGACTATGATATCACTGCAGGAGAAGAAGGCTGCATGTGATCTGAAGCACTGGCTCTCTCCCAGAAGCGGGAGAGAGAGTGCATGCACCACCGGCTGGCTACTGGCCTAAGCCATAAGCTTCCTGTACATGCATCGTGGTAAGAGTCCAGAGACTATTTTTGAACTATGATAAGCTGAGCGCTTTGAGATATTACAGGGCGTTAATATTCACCTGAGCCTTTATTCATGCTAACATAGAAATTCATATTCACAAGGGGAGGACCCCATGTATCAAAGCAAGGGGGCAACCCAAGAGGATAGGAATAGGATAAGAGATTGAGACATAGTCAGCCACACACAATCTTCACTAACGTGTGCCTTCACATTATTAATTGTGTAGTATTTAGTTTTGGCTGGTAATATAGTACTTTTCTGTTTTCAAACTAAAGCACTCTGTTGGACAATCATGTATTGCCTGATATCGCCACACTGAGAATCGAGTGCTGAAGGGGTTGGACTTTGCGAAGTTTCCAGCTCCATTACAGAATGGACTCCAGGACATCAGAAGGTAATGACTTCAACCCCCACAGCTGATGTCCAGTAACCCTCTTTGCACCATTTCCCCTCAAAAGAAGTTACACAATTGGTATGAACTGGAAGAAAGTTCCACATTTCAACATCAGAGCAATAAGTGAAACTTGTACACATTAAGGCCTGCACATGAATATGCCAGATACAAGTTAGTGGGACTGGATACCTAAGAGGAAGGTTCTCAGTTACAAATACAAGGTGTCCTTGTGAGTTACAGCAGAGAAAATGAGAGATCCTAGAGGGGAGCAAACACACGGTGATGGGCTCTGGAGAGGTCACCATAATAGGAACCCAGGATAGGAGTGCTATGGTGTCAAGGTCTTTCTCACAGGTTTTGCCCAACCACAACTCATGTGTATCCTTAAATTTGTTTTCCAATATTTTTACAATCAATCACTGCCACCGATTTCGAAGGAGCCTCCAATTCCAGGAGGTATTCCCCTTGGGAAGTTTAAGTCTAGCTGAAAAATTGAACAGTGATTAGTTTGCCAGGAACAAGAGGAAAGGAGGAGGGACAAACAGAAAAAATGGGACTCTGAAGAAAGAAAAAGGGAGTGTGAGGAGTGGGGAAGGGAAAGTCTGGAAAAAGAAAAGGAGAGAGAATTGGAGAAAGAGAGGATAGAATGACAGAAGGAGAAGCTGAGGACAGCGGCAGAGAAAACTACATCTTGCAATCCCACTCCCAGCACTACGCGAAAATCTGCCAAGGTTCCAAAAGAGCTTGTTCACATGTATGTGGAAGGACAAGATATTTGCGGATGGTTTGTGAGTTTTGCGACTGATTGTAGAGCTCAGACTTTGAATGATGCTCCTTAGGATGCCACTTGGAAGAGTTTTTTGTCCAAATAAGATACAGCAGTCATTGGAAAGTTGCCCATGGCTGAGCAAATTTATTATGGGCCAGTGAAAGAAGCTTTGATAAAGCAGTTTGGGCTTGTGCCTACTCAGTACCTTTAGAGGTTTTAAAAAAGCAATACAGATGATGGTGGTCCATTTGAAACCTAGACTCATAGTGTGTTTTGTGATTGTGATGAGTAGTTGATAGGGGTTGGAAACCAAGTATGTTCATGAGCATAACCAGTTAATGGTTACAAAGAGACTCAAGTCGGAGTGGTCTATACAACTTAGACAATACCTGTCACATGTGAAAGAGAAGGGTTCAGGGACATGTTTAGTTTTGGCTGACAATGGGTTAGCTAACTAAAGCAACAATGGGCTAGAGCAGAACAGCTCTAAATCAAAGGGAGACAGAAACTCCTAACAGAGTTGGCCTAAACCATATGGTAAGGGAGAGGACAATTCCCAAATTTAAAGAGAGCCATAAGCAGAAATAGAATTGGCTTCCAAATCAGGAACAGCACAAGGAGAAAGTTCTTGCTTTAAGTCTTTGCTTTAAGTCACAAGGAGGCTTTTAGGTGAAAGATCCTATACGAAATGTAAAGGTAAAGTACTTAGTTGAAGAACCAGTTATTGTGCTGCTGTGTTGTTCTTGAGTTCTAAACTCGAGCACCTCTACCCTACCTCACTGAGAAGCCTGTAACTGCTTGCCATTGCTACCACTGAGAGTCAAATGCTGAAGGGGTTGTACTTGGCCCAGTTTGCACATAGTGGACATCAGAGGCAAAGGACATCAACTCTAAGGTCCAGTCCAGCGCAGTAGCTTCTGCTCGCCCCACATCTCCCCAAAGGGGGTCTGACAGAGAGATAGAAGAAGGAGATGAAGATAGGAAGACAATTATAAATGGAGAAAGCAGTGTGATAAAGTGCCAGGATGTTGAAATTAAGAGGCATAAGGAGGAATCAAGCCTATGCAAACTTGGTTTTTGGTAACCCCTACACTCAGCAGCACTGCTGGCTGCTGCTGTCAAAAACCTTGGCCTTCTGCACTTATTGTTTTCTTTTTATGAATTTAGGCTTACGCATATCCTAGCAGTCTAGGTGTGAAGTCTATCGCTCATTACAAGTAAGAAGTTAAATTCTGCTTTGTATGTTAATTTGTTTTTATAGACAGATCATAGTTCTGAACTCTAACGTAATCACCGCACTTCCATATTTGTCCCTTGACAGAATTAATTGGGAAAACTGTCAGAAAAAAAGACAAAACACGCAGACATTGGTGCGGTAAACACCGATTCTGCGTATTATGCATCATTCTCACCAGAAGAGCTGATAAAAGGCAGAATAGAGCACACCCAGAAATACACCAGTTCATGGTAAGGGTGTTTTCCAGGTACAGTAAATACTACCACACGTAATTGAAGCGTCATAGTCTATTTGTGAAATTTTTTATCAGACCTGAACTGATCACATTGCTATAGTTGAGGTGCCCCATAACCAGGCATCCAGTTCATTAATGAAGTGTGCAAGAGCAGGGATGTTTTCCAGAGCATCAAGGGTTTGCAAATTGAAACACTTATTGAGGGCAGCAAAATGACAGGTTAGTATATAAAAGACTTCTAAATTCTTGATTTGCTTTATGATGGTGGATGTAGGGCTTGGAGTTACCTTTTGCAGTGGGGGTATATGACCCCCCCACCTCCCCCCATTGTTAGGATTTCAGTTTTGAATCAGTTAAACATTCAATTCAATTCAATTCAAGGAACTTATAAACCTTTTGGCATGGCTAACAATGGCTTCCCAGCAATGGAAGATATTGCAGGCTCTATAAAATGTTCTGTGGAAACTGATACATCTTGAATTGTTTCCTAAAATGGAGTAGTTTGTCATTCAACCTAAAACCTAGGGGGTAGGGTGTTCCACAGTTTGGGAGCTAGGTATAGCCGGGTCTGGTAGCTTAGTGGACTAAGGCGTCCACTGCAGGGAACTGTGTTTGACCTCATGGTCACAGGTTTAAATTTCGGTGGGTTCATTCAGCCTTTTATTCTCCTATGATCAATAAAATGAGTAGCATTGAGTTGGATAACAATAAAAATCTGTTATTCAGCGCCAAGATGCCCACGGGGGAACGTGCTCTTTACAAATGCAAATGTCATTTAAGGTATAGGTATGCAAATGAAGATCCACCACTCCTAGCTTTCTTCACCCTAGGAATAGAGAGAAGACTCAGGTTGCTAGATCTTAGCTGCTGTTTAGAGCATTAACGGCAGACCAGATGTTGAAGCATTCGTGGCCCATTCATATGACTCATGCAGTGGACCATGCTAAGAGCTTTAAACTGGACTCTCTTTTGTCTTATGTTTCGGTATCCAGTGTAACCAGAGAGGCTAGTGTAGGAGAGGCAGACTAATATTTAGGGAGTCCCAGAAGGATACGAGCTGCCTTTGAATTACCTGAAGTTTTTTAATAACTGAACGTGGACTTCCCAAATATAGGGAGTTTTCGTAATCAAGGTGAGGTAATACCAGGCCTTGAACAACAACTCTCTGACCAGATAATGGTAGCCAACGGACCCTTAAAAGGCCAAAACAGCTGGGCAACAACTTTCTAGCCTGAGCCCCCGTGGTGAGATTGCTGTCCACTATAACTCCCAAACCTTTTACTTCTGACTTGGGAGATGAGTGGTCTCCCAGGGAAGGGGGCAGCTGAGATTATTCCAATATAATGGATTGTTGCCAACTACCAGAACCTCTGTTTTGTCACCATGTAACTACAGGCTGCTGGGAGCCATCCAATCAGCAAAGAGTTAAGTTGTTGTGATATCAATCCATGTGTTGGAAGTCAGAGAGACAATAATCTGTGTGTCATCTGCATATGACTCCATAGCAAAACCCAAGGAGCAGATAATATCTGACAGTTGATGAACATAAAGCTTAAAAAGTGTGAGGCTCAGAGAAGAACACTGTAGGACCCCACACTTTAGGTGATGGGTGGCTGGAAGAAATGGCCTTTCGCTCATTTGAAAACCTCTGTTATTTAAAAAGAAGTAAAGCCATTTTAGCGCACTGTCCGTAATCCCAGCCTCTTCTAATCTACGTAGTAGAATTGGATAAGAGACAGTGTCAAATGCTGCACTCAGGCCTCGCAAAATGACTGCAGATGATCCACCTTGGTCAAGGACCCTTTTCAGCTCCTCAGTGGCAGCAAGGAGTGTTGTTTCTAAGAATCCCAAGAGATGTTTATTAATGGCTTTTTCCAGGATTTTACTAGCTCAAGGGGGAAAGGAGATGAGCCTATAGCTTTCAGCTACCTCCCTGTCCAAAAACAGATTCTTTAGTAAGGGTCTGATAACAGCGTGCTCCACGCCTTTGGAAAACTGCCACTGCCCAATGAAAGATTGTATATGTCAATAAGTACTGGGGAGATAGCATGCCCTCCTTTCAGTAAAATTTCGAGTGGTGCTGGGTCCAGCGGGGAGCCTGATTTCACTGTTTTTGCTATATTTATGATTTCCTTATTGCTGAGTCGTGGAAATTGGGCATTTTCTCCCTTGGATTGGTCAGCGGGATACTTGTCATTGGTCATATCCTTATGTTTTGACACTCATGCGTGCATGTCATAAATACTCTTCACTTTCCTGAGAAAGTAGCTGGCTAGTAAAATACCGTGACTCTGAGGGTCGAGGGCTAAAGCCCTTCGAGGACCTAGGTGATCTTTCGATCCTACAACTGAAGTCATCCGTCCAAGCTTTTCTTATGTCATCCTTTTTTATTTCAATTGGTTCTGCTGGAAACAAGGCTGGGCAGTAAATTCCATTCCACTTGCGGAATTTGGGTAATTTGAGTAAATTGGGTAATTTCGCGTTCTGTGGAAAACTTGAAATTGCCCAAAATTCTGCATTCTGCGACTTCGCGAAATTTTTTGCTTGTTCGCGTACTCAAAATGTGTGTTCGCAAGATATTTCCCCCCGAGAACGCAAACAACAATTGCGAACAGGAGAAAAGCATTGCGAACAAGCAATTCCGCGTGTTGGCGGAATTTCTGCGTGTTCGCAGAGATTTTTTACCGTTTCATGGAGATTTGCGTAACGCGATTTCGCAAATTCTGCCCACCATTACTGAAAACCACAAGGGTTATGCCTGTAGTTGAGCATTCTTGCTCAATCTCATGGGTATTGATTTGTGTAATGAGTCTTATACCTAGTCATTAAATGAAGCTTGCATTTTGGATACATCACCAAGTAGGTCAGGAGTAGAGTTATGTAGAACATTTTCCCTGCTGGCTGTGTCTAGTTTGGACTATTGCCGAATAAGCCACGGCTGCACAGCTATGAGGGATTTATTTCCTACTATTGGAAGAAAAAAAGGAACAATAAAATGATCGGACAGCAGGTAGGAATGGGGGCTTGCACTGTCATGCAGGAGATATTGGTAAAAATTGGTTCGGGAAGATGTCATTTTTTATGCGTAGGCGATGTAACCAATTAGGATGGCTGGATAGTATGTATGAAATGTAATGCACATTCACAATCTTTGTCTTCAAAGTGCAAATTTAAGACACCCAACAAAGAAAAATTGGCTTTCTGAAGGCACAGTTTGGCCAATATATCGGGCAGAGCATGTAAAAACTGGACAGCAGGCCTTGGGGGGCGATAAACAAGTCGCCTGGGTACCATGTAGGTAGAGGAAAGTTTGATCATAAAGGAGAGAATTTAGGAAGACTTTAGGAAGCTTTCTCGTATTCACTTCCATATATGGTCTAGGCAACTGTTAAGGTTTGATCATGTAATTTTCCCAGTAGATGTGATTTTGGACGCTGTAGCCATCCATCGTAACTTGGTACATTTAATGAGGCTGGAAGGCATCTAATCTACTTCACACTTGGACAATCCAAATCATTTTTTTTTTGTGATCCACAGTGTCCTGTGATGGACACATTAGAAAAGGTCAGGGTAGCATGCAGGCTTTCAGTGACAGTGAAGAGGAGCTTCTCTCCACTGACAGTGAGGGTGGATTCTGTCTGTCTCATGAGCAGGAACCCCTACTGACCCTTGCTAAACAGCTGACTTTGTTCCACATTCTTGTAGCTGTTATGTCGCACCTTTTTTCGAAAAATTGGCTGGGGTTGGGGAGATGTAAAAAAGATGTTTTGCTACGGTCTATGCAGGGTTTTTATGTAGAACACACATATGCCTGTGATAGTTTCATAGCGCTACGAAGGAGAAAATGGCAAGTTCCATGCTAAATCAGCTGAGAGGTAAGGGCAGTCATTTTTTTTCAGAATTTACAGAACAGCTGGAAATTGAGACTAGCACAAAGGGCATAAGAAAACTGACTCCAGGGCATTTCTTATTAAACAGAGGGACTTTGAGAAGCAAAGGATTGGAAGATCCTCGCAGGTGAGAAGGATGTTACAGCTGAAAAACACATGCCCAGATGTATGTAGAAGTTACAAAACGCACTGCAGCAAGTAAAGTTGCTGTGCTGCATTGCATGAAAGAGAGAGAGAGCAGAAAAGTATTATATGTACTAAAATTTGACGGGGTGCTGTTCTCTCTCCCTCCGATTGCGTTCTTTCGTCTGCCATGCGCCAGCACAGGCACCAATGTGCTGTAGTGAAAGGACGTCTACGTGTGGGAAGCATAGGATTTGTGCTGGAAGGGGTCCCTTGCAGTATAACAACTATGCTTTAAATGGTTTCCCACTTTGCTTTTGTGCTGTACAGCTCTGAGGGCTTTAACAGTTGTTAAAGACCCTGAACACAAGTTACAGGCTCCTACTCCAGTTGAAGGCTGATAAGGATTGAGAGGGCCGTTAACAACCAGTATAGACCAAGCCCGAAGTAACGGACGTACTGCTATCAGAACATTACAGCCTATGCAGGGTAGAATGTCGTATATTAACAACCATTGGCAAAGCCAGCACGTGTTGCCTTCGAGATCTACTGGTTTTGCCAATGGTTCAAGCCATGCTGTGCAGCTTCCTGAATGCTGCGCAGAACGACTTTTAAGAAAGAAAAAAAAAAGACATCCTCTGCCGGCAGCGTCCTTTTGTGGATGTGCGTGCCAAGCATGTGCATGCCTACAAAATGAAGCAATTTAAATTTTTCCTGTTTGCCTATCCCAGTTCAATGGGTAAACAAAAATAAGCGTGAAGAATAAACACGTGGGAAAGGGAAGTGATGAATTAGGGGCAATACTGATGGGGCAAGCAACACTAAGGGGCAGATTTATGATGGGAATGCGCCACGTTTGCGTCACGCAACTGCGGCGCAAACGTGGCGCATCCCTATGACTCATTTACAACGTGACGCATTTAGGCAGATGCGTCACGTTGTAAAGCCCTGCGCCACTTGTGGGCGTTCCGGCGCAGGGTGGGCGTTCCGGGGCAGGTGCGCCTCGCAAAAGTGGCTGAGTGAAATCTATAAGATTTCACTCAGTCACTTTCAGGCCAATGCTGCGTCAAAACCCTGCGCCTGCTTGAAGCAGGCGTAGGTCTTGATGCAGCATTGGTCAGATAGGGCACCCCCGAGCCTTGCTGGAGCTGCGTCGCGCTTGCGATGCAACTCCAGCAATGCGCCGCTTTTACGGCATAGATGCGTCACGCATCTGTGCCGTTTTTGCCGTTTTTGCCCCATGGTGCGCCGCATTGTAAATGCGGCGCACCATGGGTGGCGGAGCAGCGGCGCTAAATAACTGGCGCATCCCTGGGGATGCGCCAGTCATCATAAATCTGCCCCTAAGGGAGGGAGCAACATGGAGGCAAGGGCAGGGGGAAGCAACAAGGAAGGCTTGGAGAAGGGGTGGGGCGAGTTAATGGAGAGAGAGAGAGGATTGTGAGGGGAGTAAACAAACAAGACATAGCAAAATGGGGAGGTGGGGAGAAGCACACAGGCAAAAAGCAGCACAGGGTGGAATAAGCACACAAGGGCAGATGGAAGCACAGTGGCAGTGAGCCTGTTTACAATTGAGACAGCAGAAAACACAAAACACAAAAGCAGTGCCTAAAAACAAATGGGCAGATTTATGTTAACTGGCGCATCCCCAGGGATGCGCCAGTTAATGTGCGCCACAGTGCGCCACAGCTCCCCCACCCAGGGTGCGCCACATTTACAATGCGGCGCACCATGGGGCAAAAACGGCACAGATGCGTGACGCATCTGTGCCGTAAAGGCGGCGCATTGCTGGAGTTGCTTCGCAAGCGCGATGCAGCTCCAGCAAGACTCGGGGGGTGCCCTATCTGACCAATGCTGCATCAAGACCTACGCCTGCTTCAAGCAGGCGCAGGCTTTTGACGCAGCATTGGCCTGAAAGTGACTGAGTGAAATCTTATAGATTTCACTCAGCCACTTTTGCGAGGCGCACCTGCCCCGGAACGCCCACTCTGCGCCGGAACGCCCACAAGCGGCGCAGGGCTTTGCAACGTGACGCATCTGTCTAGATGCGTCACGTTGTAAATCGTTCGTAGGGATGCACCATGTTTACGCCGCCTTGCGTGACGCAACAGCGGCGTAAACGTGGCGCAAGGGCCTCATAAATCTGCCCCAAAGTGGTGAAAGGATACCACCATACAAGTAATGGATCAATGCTCCAGGGGTGGAACAAACTCACGATGAGGAAGTGAAGCCCCCGTGTGGAAAGCAAGCAAGTGAGAGAACAATGAAGCTAACCAATAGTACATAATGGGAGGGCTCTAAGCCCACCCAGGAACGTAGTGAAACCCCTACTTTAGCAGCTACAGCAGGATGGAGATTTTGTTGGGCTTCTTCTGTCTGCAACTCAGCAGGCAAGGGCTCATAATTAACATGAAAGGGTGGGGAGTGAGTGGATGGATGGATGGATCAGTTGATGGATGGATGGATGGGTGAGTGAAAAGATGGATGTAAGGATGGATGAGTGAAAGAATGGAATGGATGAGTAAAAGGGTGGATGGATGGATCAATGAATAGATGACAGGATAGATGGATAGATGAGTGAAAGGATGGATGGACTGATGGATGGATGAGTGAGTGAATGAATAAATGGATGGATGGATGTATCAGTGAACTTGTGGATGTATTGGTTAGTGAAAGGATGGATGTAATGCTAAATGAGTAAATGGGAGGGTGGATGATTGGATGCAAGGGTGAACGGATTTATGAGTGAAACGGTGGATGGATGCATGATGAGAGAAAGGATGGATGGATGAATGAGTGAGTGAAGAGATGATAGAAGAATGAACGAGTGGATAGATGGATGGATGTGACAGTGAAAGGATGGATGAATGGGTGAGTGAAAGGATGGATGAGTGAAAAATAGATGTATAAGTGAAAGGGAGGATGGATGGATTGATGAAAGGGTGGATGGATGGATCCATTATGAGGGAAAGGATGGATGTGTCAGTGAAAGGATGGATAGATGAGTGAAAGAGTAAATGGATGGATGTGTGGCTGGATAATTAAAAGGGTGGGTGGATGGATGAGGGAAAGGGCGGATCATGGATGTGTGGGTGCGTGGATGGAATGAAAGGGTGGACAAATAGACTGAATGAAAGGATGAGTAGCTGAGTGAAAGGATGGATGGATGAGTGAAAGAATGGATGGATAACTGAAAGGGTAGATGAATGGATGGATGAAAGGATGGATGGATGAAGGTATGGATGCATGGAAGGATGCATGAATGGATGGATGAGTCAACAGGTAACTGGATGGGCCAAAGAGTGAGTGATGGGATGGATGAGTGGAAGGGCAAATGGATGGATGGATGAGTGAAAGGATGGATGGCTCATCCATCCTTTCACTCATCCATCCATCCACCGTTTCACCCCATCCATCCACCATTTCAGTCCATCTATCGATGCATCCTCCCTTTCACTCACCCACCCACTGTCAAGTGGGTGGATGAGTGAAAGGGAGGATGGGTCGATAGATGGACTGAAATGGTGGATGGATGGAGTGAAACGTTGGATGGATGGATGAGTGAAAGGATGGATGAGTCAGTGAAAGGATGGATGGATGAGTGAAAGAGTAAATGGATGGATGGATGAGTGAATGGATATATGGCAGATTGAAAGGGTGGGTGGATGGATGAGTGAAAGGGAGCGCAAAAGCTCTGTACCAGCTACTGTTGGCCCAGAGCCACTGTTTTAATTTAATAATACATGTTGTAAATAATAAAACAGATGCTGGCTTCTAATCCCATTCAAATGTGTATTTTTTAAATCTTGTCATGGGTTTAAGCAGTTTAGGTTTTAATATGTTGGTGGGGGAGGGAGCTAGGCAGGGAAAAGCCCATGTTGTGTTGGTTATCCTCGTCCATCTGATTCCCATGCCTAGCCTGGCCAGCTCAGGAGGCAGTCAAGGCACGCATCAATGACGCTACCGTTTATCAGTCTCCTTTTAACGCACACCCTGGTTCCCGCTCATTGAGTACTCAGGAGCCCGCTGCGCTGTGGGAGACGAGCTAGATGTGTCGGGAGCTGTGAATTGGAAAGCAAACAACTGCTAGACATGCTGCAGCGAGCACTGAGCACTTCTCTATTCTGTACAAGCATCACAGCCCACACGAGGATGTCTCGTAGACTCGGAGCCTACCAGCAGATAACTTCAAGAGATAGTGTCACATACATGCCAACATTTTAGAAGAGGAAAGTTGGATATATTATAAAGAAATTATTGGGAAAATATATTTCTCCCATCGACTCCTATTGAAGCAGGGCCAATTTCAGGTGGGACACAACTTAAATAAAGCAATTTTTTGCTTCAAAAACGCGAGTCTCCTGCCTGAATCAGGTCTAAATAGCCTAGAATTTTTTTATTATATGGGAATGAATTATTAGAAAAGTACTTTTTACCGTGAAAATTTGAATTAGTCACTGGTGATGTAATTATACAGTACAATATTTACTCTGATATTTTTTAGCACGCATAGTAATCTTCACTCCGGATACAAGGACCTGAAATGTGCATAATAAAACACTTATGACATACAGTTATATGTATGTTACACACAATGAACAGACAAAGAAACAAAGACAAATTATACTGTGCTGTACAAATTCAAATTTTTCAAATTGCGTAGCAACTATAAACTTTCTTTCGTCTTCCAGTTGTTTAAACATACTATGGCTGTGCTTCTTAATTTTAGCAAAGTCCATACAGGAGGTAGTCTATAGCGGGAACACACATGGAGGACACATTTGCCCTCTGTTTCCTAGTGTGTGTCCACAGAGTTATCTTTTGAGAGATTTACTAGTTGAACAAAAGAGACTCCTCCAGATGGTGTTGTCGACGCATTTTGGACATTTAAGATTCAGAGCCTCTTCAGGACAATGGAAGAAATAACAGCTCGTAAAGAATAAGACATATTTCAACATGGAATCCGGTGAACAATGCTTAAAAAGTACACATCTAAAGGGCGGGGGAGGGGGGCACAGGTCCTGTTAATTAACAGGTATCGATATAGAGCATGCAGGGCTTTAAAACCATACGTATATGGAAGAGAATATAGTCTGCCCATAGACTGCCCCATACGTTTCATTGTGCCATGCTTACTATAGTGGCAGCGACGTAGTGATAGTGCCAGTTTAGTTAATTATGCCTATCTGTTGTAGCATGCTGGAGGATAGCTTATGCATGCCGTGCAGTAGTTTGTTGTCGGCAGAAAGAGGAGAGAGGCGCCTTGCGAACCCAGCATGCAGAAGTAGCATGCATGAGGTAATTGTGCATGCAGAATGAGAAGTTGTAGCTAATGCAGGTGCATTTACCAGAACAAATCTGGTCAGGCCGGGAGGGAAATTATGCTCACCACCCCTGGGGAGGACATAATGGAGTCATTTTTGTATCTGTCTGGAGCTGGGTGGGCCCCAAGTCAGACATAAGGAAGTCCTGTGGAAGTGGAAAGAGAGAAAGGTTGGACATCCTTGCAAGTGGAGGACCAAGCACCTAGGGTGTGCAAGAGTATGGGAATCGAAAGGTGTGCTGCTGAAAGATACAAATAAAATGCAAGAGGTAGCCGTACGGGGTCGCATTACTAGGGTGAAATGGAATACTGGGTTGCTGCCAGTGGTCACCAGGGCAGGGGAACAGAGGTTACCGTGTCCCATGGGTGGGCAACGGAACCAAGACTTGAAGGAAATGACTCACAACTTACACAGTCTTCACTGATACATCGGCAGCAAAGCAATGAAAATAATGTGAGGGTATGAGGCCTTCAAAGTGGTCCTGTTTCTGTAGGTGGAAAAACTAGATATAACGGGAGACTGGGAGACGCTCTATAAGAGGCAGTCTGAGGTCAACAAGACTTACTAAGTGTCCTTAGAATCCTCGAGAAGGGAAGGCCAACTGAGTCATTCCATGCTTTTCATGATTGGTTAAATGGTAGAGCACCAGAACTCAAGTTCACTATGACAAGTGATAACCAAAAAATCAATGTCCTCAACCTCTGGATAAATTAAAGCACACGGCAAATCCAGGTTGACATATACACCAAGCTGACTGACAGTAACACTTTGTTACATTTCTCTAGTGGACACCCTCGTAACCTTGAGAAAAACCTGACAGATATACAATATCTTAGGATTCGCAGGAATTGTTCTAACAAAGATGACTACTTCAGAAATGCCACTACGCTTATAAACAAACTAAGAGACAGAGGGGATACCCAAAAAAACTGGTCAAGGCGTATTCCAAAAGGGCATGGTTCACCCCTAGAGAGACCTTACTCACTTCCGAAACTCGTCTGGATACCAATCCACTTACGTGTGTCATTACATATAACCCCAAGGGTAAAAGTATAATCAAAAGGACCGGGAAAATTCTGAACCCGTTGCAATTACTCAAACCCATGTTGTCTTTCAGAAAAATAAATAATTTACAACATCATTTAGTTGCACGCCCCGTAGAATGTGGTATACTGTATGCAATGCCCTTGCGAGTTATCATACATTGGGCAGACCACTCAGACTGTGAAAATCAGAGTACTACAACATAGATCTAGGATTAGATGTGCAGTGCCTGGCATCCCCCTCATGGAACATTATAAAAACCTCAACCATGCAGAAAATGACGTTCAATGGTCAGTACTCTACGTAGTACAGAGAAACCAAAGAGACAGCTCCATTGAGTCTATTCTCAATAGAACAGAAGCTAGACTCATTGAGAAATATGGTAAAGCTACACAGGGTCTCAATGATGCTAACCAAATGCGGTCCCTGATTTAATTTTCCAGCCCTAGTAGCATCTACCAGGTAGGATACATCTCTGCTCATGTGCCCCCAGATTTTTGGTCCGTCTAGGTTGACACCCAACATCTTGGGCACTAGACTTGACCACCTTAGAGTACCTGCTTAGGCAAACCTCTGCTCAATTGTCTTTCTCATTCCAATAGTAATGTGAGGATTTTCCTGTTTGTATATATATGTTTTTGCATTATATGTGGGGAATTGTTCTTTTCCAAGATGTAGTACTTATGTTTAACAAGATATGACTGTATGGGGTTACTCCTCCGTGATACTACACTGCTATAATACCCCTATTAAAAGATGAATAGGAGAATTTATCTTCTTCATTATAATGAGTTGATAATACATGTATGTGAGGGGAAGAAAAAGTGGACCTGTTGAAGTTCTTTCTTCACTGTGTAATATGTAGCTGCTGTCTATTAATGTTTACTATTGTACCTGTATCATTGGCATTTTACTATCCCGCTCCTATCAAAATATTGTCCTCTTGCGGTCTGCCTAGCTGCACCAATTTTAACTTAACCGGCATGTCCACTGTACGCCACTATATTGTCATACCTCTTCATTTAGCATGTTTTCACACTCTAAGATGGTTGCCACCATTACTGAGCCGACCAGTGATTGTGTTATACACCTACTTTAGTTTCCCCTTTCCCACTTCTGCATGTTGAGAGTTCCTGCGCAGAATGACCCACCACCGACTCAGCCGGCTTCAAAGGACACTGAGTAAGTCTCGTTGACCTGGGACTGCCTCTTACCCCCAGTCTCCCGTTATATCTCGTTTTCCCCCCCACAAAAAAAGGATCACTTGGAAGGCCTCATATGCTTGTATTGTTTTCATCTCTTTATTGCTGATGTACCTGTGAAGACCGGATACGTTGTGAGCATTTTCTTTTCAGTCTTGGTTCCGTTGCCCACCCATCGGGCACAGTTACCTCTGTTCCCCTGCCCTCGCGTCCCCTGACAGCAACCCAGTCTTCGTTTTCACCCTAGTAATTTGACACCGTACGGCCACCTCTTCAACGGGGGTTATGACCCCACCAGCTCATTCAGGGTGAGGGCAGCACTAAGAGGGTGGGCCCGGGACGAGGTAAAGACCCCTGACACCTGGGCACCAATAGATTTTCCGTCCTTGCAGCGCATGATAGAAACCCTACCTCTAGTCACTAATTCCCCATTCGAGGCCAGGCTTTTCACCACTGCATTCTGATTGGCCTTTTTCGGGGCTTTTTGGGTGAGCGAACTCGTGGCCAAAGCAAAAACAGACATGACAGGTGCGGCACTGGACATGTTGGATGTCTGTGCGACAGACGCTCTGGCACTCCGCATCCGGAGATCAAAGACAGACCAGGCAGGGCGGGGCACAACCATAGTGCTACAGGTGATGGGGGACCCCAGATATTGCCCTGTTACCACAGTTAGGGAATACTTGAAGATTAGACCAGCTATCTCGGGGCACTTCCTAATTCATGCAGATGGGGCGCCATTGACCAGTTTCCAGCTGGATCGCATCATGGGTGCAGCTTTGTCCAAATCCGGTCTCGCAGGGAAAGGGGAGAGATTTTGGAGCCACTCCTTCAGGATTGGAGCAGCCACGGGTGCATTCAAGGCAGGTATGGGGCCAGAAGGTGTCAAAGGCGTATGGTGTTGGAATTCGAACTGTTTTCACCGATACATCCGCCCCTAGAGGCTCAGGAAATGAGGTGTAAATATGTGTTTTGAGCATTATGACTTGTTTTACTTATTACTTTCTTTACTTATTTTGCAGTTTTCAAACAAATCAACCACGATCTTTTTCGTTACTATTGTGTGCAGTGTTCAAAGATTAAAACCACTTGCGATAAACTGGCGTCGTCCTCCACATTTGTTTTGAACTTGATCTGTCTTTTTTCAGCAGGCTGTCAAGTGTGGTTGATGGGACATTCTTACGTTGCCAGGTTGGAACAGTGGGCAGCACACAAGAATTCGACCCGGGGTTTCGCGCAGACGCAGTTTGTATGGTTGGGCGCCCCGGGGATGAAATGGAGCAGACTGAGGATTAGTCTAGAGCAGCGCCTCTCATTAGGGGGATCTCTAACCAATGTCCTTATCATCCACTTGGGGGGGAATGACTTGGTCACCAAGGGGAGGAGGGCACTGATACAGGCCATGCAAACGGACATCGTGGCAATCAGCAACAGGCTGGAAGCGTGCGAACTATGGTGGTCTGAGATCGTTCCTCGCAGGGAATGGAGGGGGGCGAGATCCACTGTAGCAGTGGAACATTCACGCAGGAGGGTCAATAGGTCTATGCAGAAGTTCATGGAACGGAGAGGCTTGGGATTCATCAGGCATGCATTGTTAAAAGAGAAAACTGAAGGTTTTATGAAAAATATGGGGTGCACTTGTCAAAGGTTGGAATGAATATGTTCCTATTGGATGTGCAAGAGGCACTTTCAGCTGCAGGATGTCAGTAAACTACCATGGGATGGGGGCTCTGTCATCAACTGTAGCCTCCTCCAGAGCTGTGGCGGAGTTACAGGGCGATCTGGAGGCAGACGGGTACCGTAAGGGTACCTCTGCGGCAGACTGGTACAGTAAGGGTACCTCTGCCTGGCACAGTAAGGGTGCTTGAGCCAAAGACCTGGAGCCACAGGAGGTTCCGGGAAACCGCGACGGCGCCCCTTTAGTCCTTTGGGCGGTCAAGGGGCCTGAGCCAACTGGGGGTGTGCCATACCGCTCCGCCCTGGCAAGGGGCGGGAGTATAAGATAAGGATCTACAAGGTGCTGCACTGTCTGGGCGTCGACCTACCGTGCTGGCTGGCTCACTAGGCAGGCGGGACAGCGAGGGGCTGCCTGCCTTGGATCGCCCATAAGATAACCCACTAAACGTCATAAGCTTGTTGTATGAAAATAAACCTGCAGCAGTTCTTTACCATAAACAATGTGTCCAGTGTAATCATTATATGGGCAAAATGTGCATGGTGTTGGGTGGGACGGGATGACGGTGTGGGCACTATTACTTATGTCCTGATGGAACGGCCACACGCACCTTTCAGTGCCGGACTCCTTACTGGGAGATTAGTTCCCCTGTTTAGACAGGCTTTATTGAGCATTGTGGAAAATGACAATGTATATGTAGATAAGCGGCGTTCATTTGTGTTCACCCTCGCCACTGTTGAAGGTAAAGCGAAAGTCACGAAACAGTGACCCCGCCATCTTGTTCCCTGTTAGGCCCCATCACGAACATAGATAGTAGCCATCTGTGTGTCATGACCTCTCTGCCCATTGCCAATAGCCAGCATCTCTCTCTCTCTCTCTCTCTCTCTCTCTCTCCAGCCTCGCAAGCACCCCGCGCCCCGACAGCCCCCGGTCTCTCCTGTTCGGGCCATAAACGCACCACTAAACACGACCTTGTCTCCGTGCTGAACCCCTGCCCCCTCGCTCTTTCATCCTACCCATAGAACGGGCCCTTTTGGTAACCTCTTCCTCCCTGCCCGATTGCCCGGCCTGATCCCAGGCCATCACCTAGCCCAACAGATGCAGTTTATTGCTTCCTACAGTAGGACCTTGCCTCACATCAGAGGAGCGGTGATTAATCAAGGCCTTCACACCCCTAGATCTGACCGACACCCCTGCATTCCTCCCAGGAACACCCTTCCTCTCTTCTGATGACCCCCCCCCGGCTACACCCGGCCTCTCGACCCAGTCCCATATCATAAAACTAGGTCTCGTGGATGTACCCCCTTCGGCCCCACATAGCGAAACGTGATCTTATCGCCTCCCCAACCTTAGATCTGACCACCCCCCCTTGCCCTCGTGTCCTGTTAGGACGTCCGGCTGCAGATTACAATCACATGTTACATTTGGGAGGGGAAAACAACATCAGAACGACCGGTATGGGAATAGGCCTGAAGCTGGGATTCCAAACATGCCTTTTTCGTACTTCAAAGTGTCTTTATTACAATAAAGAATGTTTGTACATCATAAACCTGTGTATAAAAGACGGAGCCGTAGAGAAACTTGTTAGAGCACCTCGAGAAGATACCCTGTTGTCTGATTTGACGTGTTCTGTTCCGTCGGAAATAAACTCCTGTTTCCTGCCTTCCAGTCTCCAGCGCCTGCCTCTTATTTGGTAATCATGAGTTGGGTGAGAAGCGGCTAACGCCGGGCAATCCTAGAAAAGGGGTAAAAACGACCTGATCTGCCTGAACCCTTTTTCATCAATTGGCGTCCCTGGGTGGGCCCATCAGCGACACGTGGATCCAGTGGGAGAGGTCTCAACGACAGAGTGAACGACTGCAACGATCGGGAAGAGCTCCTGCCCGATAGACCCTTGTCTGGCAGCCGATCATCCGAACTTCACTGGTTCCGAGCAGACCTCTCTCTAGTGATCTACGGTCCTGACTGGGAACCATCAGGAGTGCCACAGCAATTACGCAGAATAGAGGACGATCGGGCGCTAGAAGCGGAAGACGAGAAACTGTCCATATAGTCCGGGTAAGGTCGTGTAAACACGACAAATTGCGAAATGATTGTTTGATTGTCATTGGAAAATACTAGTATTACGCATTTGATTGTTTTGTCCTGAGAGATTCTCTGTCTACAAACGGGGAAGGATAGGAGTATTCTCCCTTTGCAGATAGTGAAGGGTGGGTAGCGCAGGCTTTTGCCCCCGTTGTAACCCGTCGCGCCTACTTCCCTCTCCATTTGATTGATTGTTATCCAAGCATTTATTGTTTGGAATTGGTTCTCTTTGGATCATTCTCTATTTGCAAACAAGCACAGAGTCGCCATACTCTGTTTAGTCTTTGCAGATAGTGAAGGATAGGTAACGCAGGCTTTTGCCCCCGTTGTAATCCGTCGTGCCTATTTTTATCCCCCACTGATTGATTGTTTGACCGAACATTGATCGTTCGGAATTGGTTCTCGGAAAGGATCTTCTCTGCCTACAAACAGAGAGGAACAGGAAGATCTCTCTCTTTGCAGATAGTGAAGGGTAGGTAGTGCAGGCTTTTGCCCCCGTTGTAACCCGTCGCGCCTATTGTATTCCTCATATGATTGATTGATTGTTTGTCCGAACTTGACTGTTTGGAATTGGTTCTCTCTTTGGGTATTCCCTATTTGCGAATACTGTAGAATAGAAATATTCTACCTAGTCTCCGCAAAGTAGTGAAGGATAGGTAGTGCTGACTTTTGTCCCCGTTGTAACCCGTCATGCCTATCTTCCCCCCATTGCTCAGTAGTTGGTTCTGCCCGGACCATTTATTAGAGGTAGACCATCTGGCTCCACCGGAGGACACCCCTAATAAAAACATAAGAATCGTTAGGAAAAACAAAAGGAATCGAGTAAAATCAGTAGGCCACTGATGAGATCTCTTTTCAACCTCACTGAAATGGAAGCATTAGGAACAACCCCTCAGGAAATATGAAACTAGTGAGGAAAACCGAACTCAACACCATGATGACTGCGAGACAGCGCGGCTCCACCGATCACCCCGCCCAATTAACGACAAACCCTAGGCAAATATTAGAAATATACAACACTATAGCAAAGTAACAGGTTAAAATGTTTTTATTTGAACAAAAATGTATTAAACAACTATTTACACGGCAAACGGCTGCAACAACTGCCCCACAATGCATTTCGCCGTCTGCTTGACGCCGTTCCTGTCCCTCCTTCCCCAAAGTAGCAATGCTGGGCTACCTTGGGCTACTTTCTAGTAGGTTTTTGGGCGTCAGAAAGTCTACAAAAGCCGTCGGCGGCGGCCTGGGGTGGAGAACCATTACGCGAATAGTCCGGAGGCGACACCACGCACCAAGGCCTGTCCCCAGGATGAACCAAGGGACCCGTTCCTGGGGCCGTGGCAAAGAGCGGCCGGCCTCCGTCGACCGGAGAAGGCATGGGCCCGGCCACGGGGGGGGGGGGATCTCTTGCATATGCCTCTGACCCCCCCCTCTTCTTCATCGCCTGGTCCGGCCATAACAAATGTCAGCGAGACGCCGTGGGGTGCACTGGGAGGGAGAGGCGGCGCAGACGAGCCTCTCCCGCCTCCCCAGATGGAGGCCCCTCAGCTGCACCCCCAACGCTCCACGCACCCGGCAAAGGGTTCGTCCACTCTTGCGGTGCAGGGACGCTCCAGGCACCCGGCAAAGGGTTCGTCCACTCTTTTGGTATAGAGACGCTCCACTCACCCAGCAGGGTCTCGTCCACTGCGGCGGTGCAACGACGCCTCGCCCGGCAGGCTGGAATCCGTCTGCTCTTTCAACCCAGTGACTGCCGGTAGCTGCAGAACTCCTAAAAATGGCGGTCGACTCTGCAGGAATGAACCTGGCGTGCAAGGATTGCCTGGTCGCTGGCCAGCTAGAAAAACGAGTCCTCCGTTCAGAAACGTTCTCCTCAGCGTTGAAGATTCTACGAGAACTGCAGGGGCCCCAGGCCCCCGATGGGGAACGACTGCCATGATTGCCCACAGAACGACCAAGACGTAGCCACGAGACGTTGCGCCCTCATGCTGGCGCCAGCCTCAGTTTTTGAATGACCAAAAATACTGCAGACTACCGATTTGATCAGTTCCGGTGGAACATCAGTACGACCCGGTAGGAAAGATTGTTGCCCCTCCCTTTTCTTTGATTGATGGTTCATGTCACCAGTCCCTTCTGTTGCCCCCTTAACAAAACTTCTGGACTGCCGAAAGAGGTTCTGGTCCGACCACGAGTTGGTGGAGACATTTTGACTATACTTGGACCCGCCTGACCCAACCCAAAATGGCGCCGGTACAAACGAAACTCGCTATTCCCCGTTGTGTTCCGGATGCTCAGACTTGATATCATGAGATATGTGTGCAGTTTTTGAAGCACATGGCGGGAGGGGATGAATATTGCTTGAACATTCGAACAATGAATTTGATATTAAGTTCTGTCGCATCATTGATTACAGTATTATTGAAAGTTCGAATCTTTTTGACACTGATGGTACTTACCCACAATGAATTTTCGATATGATTTTATTGCACTTATCGTACCTTGATGAAATAAAACAACCACCGACTCAGTTATGTTTTCCGCAGATAAATATGCCCTCATGTACAGTTCCAGTCTGCTCCGTGGCTGGCCCACGTGGTTGTAGGCCTGCATTTGTACGTCAACATTTTTTTAAATAAAGATTTTCTGACAAACAAATATAGTTGTAGCTTTTGGATTGGTAAGTTCGAATACATAGCCCTTGTTTCCGATCTACGTAAAATACAGACGAAATAAAGCAAGTCGATTACTGAAAGGTTAAAAAGCAAAGTACCCAGAAATATTGAAAATGTGAATGAGCCAAGTTGTTGCGTGTGTTTTTTTTTACTTTTGTGCAACATATGGCAATCGATAAAGGTCCTGGTGTTCTGTTTTACTTTGTATGCCACATATCTCAGGGAAATTGTTTTAGATGCCCCTAAACCAGACCCGGTACCACTGTAGACCACCCCGACTCCTCGAAGAAGAACACGAGTTCACCCCCACATTACACTGATTGCCCTTTCGTTTCGACCCCCCCCCACACAAGATCCGCAATACCACACGTGGGCGATCTATGCAATGTGCAGTCCATCAATGATTATGCCTCCCGCACCACCAGTCCCTCTGGGCTTAAACCGCCGAGATGGAAGGGACTGCACCCCGCGGAGATAGGTCGAATACGTGGTAAGTAAAAGCCTTTTGGGTTTATGCGCGGGAATGTGTCTTAAAACGCTGCCCCCACCCCTTCTTTTTCCCCTTCTTTCTGCAGGTCACATCGGAACATCGACTAAAGTATGGAGAAGACCTAAGCAACGCGCCATGGTTCCGCGGGGACAAATGATACATTATCCATGGGGACTGCCCCTGAGAACATGACGATTTTGGGTGATATGAATGCACGCGTGTATGACCGGATGTGTATAACTCGACTGGATATACGTTGCACGCGTTGGCTTGATAAGAGAGATGTTTTTGTGCGACTTGAGTGATGATCGAACGATCGATGGAATGGGGAAAAAGGGGGGTCTGAACATGGTGCCTATACACGACGAGCAAACATAGATATAACACTCCCTTACTTAGAAACTACCGTCTCTCTCTCTCTGAACCCAGCGACTGGAGGGGTGGCCTGAAGCAGAAAACTTGGCGGGTTATTGCAGTATGACAAAAATATGACTCCAACCGGCCCCCGAATAATGCAACCAAGAATGGCGTGCACCTACGAGTAGATTCTTACGCCATGAAACTCGAAGTTGCCCATTGTTCCCCCAACTAACACCCTCCGTTGCCTCAGCCTGGATACCCATTCGCTAAAAACGATTCAAAGATCCCACCGTAAGTACTAGCCCGACCAGGATAGTTCCTGAACAATTGACGAAAGTATAAGTATTTGCAACAGAGACCAACAGCAAAAGACAGCCAGGTGAATTAAATAGGAAACTAAGGATGCGCAGCATGCAGGAGGAAATATCTTTGGCCAAATACTGTTCTATGTTTTGTCTTGAGTTCTGTATGTAAATACATGTACCCCCCCCCGCCTGAATTCATGTGTACGTAGTATATGGATTTACGTTGTCCCTCAGTCTGTGTTTCTATATAATATGACCCCTACTGTTTTGTGTTGTGTGCGCACCAAAATGGCCTATTAGTGTACACGTTTCTCTCTCTCTCTTCCTTTCCCTTCATGTTGTACGTGTACCGAATAGTTCATTTAAAATGCGAACGACCCCTGCTCCCTCTTCTTTTGTGTGGTAATGTTGTGCCCCACCGGCACGAGCCCAATTGGTTTTTCGAACACAAAGGTGATCGACAAATTGCCAGAAACTAAAACAATTGTAATTTGCCATGTTACTACCTCTCCTTTCTGTAAAAATGATAGAACTCGAATTGGCTATAAAGGAAAGGACAGGTAAGACGACTGATGTCCCCCTAATCTGGCCCTTTTTATAGGAGGACTATACGTCAGTGGCCTTCTGCTCTCAGCTCGTTAGAAACACAATCTCCTATGCCCAGATTGCCCCACCCCTCCGCACCCAAGTACGGATGTCCAAAACGTCCCCGTTCCTCCCGCTTGACCCCAGCTCCGTAAACTCGAGGTATAACTGATGGCCCTGCTTAACTGTTGCTCCCCGAGAAAAGAGTGTTTAGCCTCTACCCCTCTCTCATGATGATAAAAGACTGCCAGGGCTAGGGTCAGAAAGCCACATGCGACATGATTGAACGCCAAATAGACTTAGTACAAACTCAGTAGACATGCCTGTATACATGCTCCACAGTGATAACTTCTGACCGTGACCGATGAAACGTACCCCCAGCTACCTAGATCTGGGACGGAATTGAAATGTATAAATGCCTTCTCTTGCTAGTTCGCTAAAATCTGTTTTGTACCCATTCAAGGATACACAGTCACCGGAGGAGAGGGGCTGGACGTGACGCACAGCCTGGCCACAGATCGTGAGGCGCGTGTGACCTCGACCTATGATGGAGCCGCAGAGCAACGGGACGCGGGACGATGCACCACTCTCAAACGCAGAAAACGAAGGAATGGAGGGCTGCCTTGAAGCCCTCTACTTGTTGACCCATGCGTGCCAGAAGTCCCCGCCCTTTGAGCCCGATTGATGGACCTGCCTGCGCATCACCCTTTGCTCCCTTGGTCCGTCTCAAAGATCCGGTCCCACTCCGCCCTCTCCTCCCTCGATTATCCGACAAAACCCCTTCTATCCTTTCCACGTGGATTTTGACTCCGAGAAAGAAATGCAGGTGCCCAGCATAAGGCACCCTTAAGAGAGATTAGCTAGGAAACAGGACTGTGGCCTAACGGCAAAGGACAGATCACACCCTGCGACGTGTAAAGAAGGACCCGAGCTGGACCTATAGCTCCACCGCCGGTGCTCAACAGCGCCAACGGGAGAAAACGAACTACCAGAGCCTACCAGTGATGACTCACTACTAAAAAGACACAGTGGCGAAGAACCCCCTTTTTTTTGGAACTTTCTACACCCCTTGACTAATTGCTTGTATTGGACTAAATTCCTCCCTCAACCACTTTTGCCTGTAAAATGTTTCATCGGTCACTTTTTAAATACGACAAATGTAAATTTATATGTATTCCACCTCGTATGTCGCATCAACTGCACACGGTTATATGCAAGTCTACCAGTATTGACAAACGCTATTTCATTGACTACACACGACTATTTGTACACCCCGTCAGTTATGATAAACACGGAAATGACCTATCTTATGTAAAAAGCGGCGACTGTGGAAAATGACAATGTATATGTACATAAGCGGCGTTCATTTGTGTTCACCCTCGCCACTGTTGAAGGTAAAGCAAAAGTCACGAAACAGTGGCCCCGCCATCTTGCTCCCTTTTAGGCCCCATCACGAACATAGATAGTAGCCATCTGTGTGTCATGACCTCTCTGCCCATTGCCAATAGCCAGCATCTCTCTCTCTCTCTCTCTCTCCAGCCTCGCAAGCACCCCGCGCCCCGAGAGCCCCCGGTCTCTCCTGTTCGGGCCATAAACGCACCGCTAAACACAATCTTGTCTCCGTGCTGAACCCCTGCCCCCTCGCTCTTTCATCCTACCCATAGAACGGGCCCTTTTGGTAACCTCTTCCTCCCTGCCCGATTGCCCGGCCTGATCCCAGGCCATCACCTAGCCCAACAGATGCAGTTTATTGCTTCCTACAGTAGGACCTCGCCTCACATCAGAGGAGCGGTGATTAATCAAGGCCTTCACACCCCTAGATCTGACCGACACCCCTGCATTCCTCCCAGGAACACCCTTCCTCTCTTCTGATGACCCCCCCCCGGCTACACCCGGCCTCTCGACCCAGTCCCATATCATAAAACTAGGTCTCGTGGATGTACCCCCTCCGGCCCCACATAGCGAAACGTGATCTTATCGCCTGCCCAACCTTAGATCTGACCACCCCCCTTGCCCTCGTGTCCTGTTAGGACGTCCGGCTGCAGATTACAATCACATGTTACATTTTTGAGGGTAAAACAACATCAGAACGACCGGTATGGGAATAGGCCTGAAGCTGGGATTCCAAACATGCCTTTTTCGTACTTCAAAGTGTCTTTATTACAATAAAGAATGTTTGTACATCATAAACCTGTGTATAAAAGACGGAGCCGTAGAGAAACTTGTTAGAGCACCTCGAGAAGATACCCTGTTGTCTGATTTGACGTGTTCTGTTCCGTCGGAAATAAACTCCTGTTTCCTGCCTTCCAGTCTCCAGCGCCTGCCTCTTATTTGGTAATCATGAGTTGGGTGAGAAGCGGCTAACGCCGGGCAATCCTAGAAAAGGGGTAAAAACGACCTGATATGCCTGAACCCTTTTTCATCAGCATGGCCTCCGTGGGCCAGCCCTGCTATTGTGACCCATGAGCCCTTGGGCACCTTTCCTTTTCTCCGAGCACTTTTTATCGCTGCATATATACATGAAAACCCTGAATTAATTTTTCCTGCGCTCAGGCTTAGCCTTGGGAGCCCGCTCCTACAACATTTTATTTATATCCATCGGCAGCAAACCTTTAGATTCCTGTGCTCTTGCTTGCCCTAGGCACTTGGTCCTTCATTTGCACAGGATCTCCAACCTTTCTTTCTTTCCACTTCCACAGGACTTCCTATGTTTGCCTTGAGGCTCACCCAGCATCTAGCAGATTAAAAACGACTCTATTACGGCTTCCCCTGGACCAGGGGAGGTACCCTTAAGTTAGCTGCCAGTCTGCCAAGATTTGTTCTGGTAAATGTGCCTGCATTAGCGGCAACTTCTCATTCTGCATGCGCAATTCCCTCATGCATGCTACCTCTGCACGTGGAGCTTTCAAGGTGCCTCTCTCCTCCTCCTGTCAATGAAAAGCGCTTAGAAACCAATTGGTGATAATGCGCGATATAAATGTAATAAAAAAATAAATAAATAAATAATAATAATTAAAAAAGTGTTTTCATGCCACGCACAGGCTAACCCCCAGCATGCTACAAGAGATGGGCTTACGTGCCTAAACTGGCGCTATCACTACATTGCCGGTACTATAGTAAGCTATTGTAAGCATGGCACAATGAAACGCATAGTGCAGTCTACAAGCAGACTTTGGGGCATATTACCAACGATTAGCGATATTTATCGCTAACTAGGCTTAGCAACAAATTTTTTATCGCTAAGCATCGCCGGAAAATATCGCTGAGATAACGTTATATTAGCAACACTTATCTCCAAAGCGATATATTTTCCGGCGATAGTGTGAATATCGCTGAGAATACAGCGATATTCACGCATTAGTGACAAAATGCTCTTAGCCATGTTATCCACCTTCCATTGGATAACATGGCTAAGAACTGGTCTGAGCAGCGTTAGTTTTTGGAGATATTCGCGCTTAGCGCGAATATTTCCAACGCTACGCCTGCCTTGTTAATAGGCGATAGCGACGTTATCAACTGCTTTCAGTCGCTAACGGGTTGGGTACGCCCACTTTGCATGTCATTAGCGATAAACATCGCTGACATGCAAAGCGGGCCCCAAACCGCTCGCTATTGCCTAAAAGCTGTCGCTAACATCAGTTAGTGACAGCTTGCTAATAGGGCAATAGAATTATCGCCGCTTAGCGGCCGAAAACGGCCGAAAACGGCCGCTACATCAGCGATAATTGTCTATCGCCCCCCTTGGTAATATGCCCCCATATTCTCTTCTATGTAGATATGGTTTTAAAGCAAGTTCTATATTGATACCTGTTAATAAAACAGGACCAGTGCCCCCCACCCCACCCCTTTAGATGTGTACTTTTTAAGCATTGTGCACCGGATTGTATGTAGAAATATGAATTCTTTTTTATAGGTTGATCTTTCTTCCACTGTCCTGAAAGGCTCTGAATCTTAAAGGGCCTAAACGCATCAACACCACCATATGGCGAAGTCTCTTTTTTTCAACTTGTAAATCTCTCAAAAGATAAGTCTGTGGACACATACTAGGAAACAGAGGGCAAATGTGTCCTCTGGTGTTCCTGCTATAGAATACCTCCTCTATGGACTGTGCAGAAATGAAGAAGCACAGCCATATCAAGTATAAACAAATGGAAGACTGGAGAAAGTTTCTTGTTGCTACTGAAGTTGAATATTTAGAATTTGTACAGCACAGTATAATTTGTCTTTGTTTCTTTGTCTGTTCATTGTAATAGACGTATAACTGTATGTCATACGTGTTTTATTATGCACACTTCAGGTACCTGTATCTGAGTGAAGATTACTATGCCTGATAAAAAATCAGAATAAATATTGTTCTCTTTAATCACATACACCGCAAACACAAGGAGATTTCAAGCTAGCCTGGCTGATGAGGGATGATGCCCCGAAACCAGTTCCAAGATGCTTGTTTTTCGGTCCAGCGAGGACCTTGCCTGGCAGTTTGGGCTGGACTGTTCCCAGAGGGACAGGAAAAGGGTCCAGGCTGATTTGCATATGGCTGGGTCCAAACTGGAGTGGCACGGCAAGCAAAATAATGATGGATTCAATCCAGATCTGTGACTGTGGGTGAATGTTTTATAATGTTGGACATTCCGTCCTTCATATTTTCGTTGTGCATTTTCACCCTAAGTGGGAAGGGTGTGCCCAGACCTGGTCCTGTGCTCGCTACACCACCGGTTTCAAACTAGCCTGGGTGATGCCCAGAAAGCGGTCTCAGGATGCTTGTTTTCCGGTCCAGGGAGGACCTGGCCTGGCATTTTGAGCTGAACTGTTCTGATAGGGAACAGGGTCAAGGCTGATTTGCATATGGCTGGTTCAGAACTGGAATTGCGTGGCAAGCAAAATAACAATGGATTAAACCCAGATCTGTGACTAGGGTGAATGTTTGATAATGTTAAACATTCCAGCCATCATCTTTTTGTGTTGCATAATCACATACATCACCAGTGACTAATTTAAACTTATATGGTGGAAAGTACTTTTGTAATAATTTATACCCATATGATACAATTTTTTCTAGTCTAGATTGTTTCTTGCCCAGGTATTGCGGGATCATTTGGGCAAACCCCTATATGTGTATGCATGAATCGGGTCTATTGGCATGTATGGAGTCAGCATTAGATGGGCCAGTGAGGCGCAGCTAACCGACACGCCAGATTCCTCAGCTTCATTGCGGGCATCTTCCTAGGCATTGAAGCTCTCTTACATTGCCACAGCCTCTCCCAGGGCCTCCGAGCCCCAGCGCTGCCACTGGATGTCTCTAAATCTGCCATAGGCTCTCTGAGGATTGCTTTGAACTCCCCTGTTTCTATCATAAGTTGGCATGCGCTGTCTGAGGCTGATATAAAATCACCTAGGGTTGCTATGCATTCCCTAGGCCTTCTACAAGCTTCCTCAGGTTGACATAGATACCCGGGACAGGATTCTAAGGAAGTTGAGTTTGGTTTAAATCAGCAAATTCTTCAATGAGGCAGAAAGGAACTATTTGTGTGGCAAACGGGTGTGCTCTGTACCCCTGCCCCTTATCTGTGTTCAGCTCTGGCCAGAGAGCTGAAGCACCAGCAGCAACCTCTGGTTGAGGGTACATTCCATAACCCCTTATACTTAATCCCTTACACACATTCTCTTGTCCCATCATACATAACCCCTTACAGCCTTACCCTTAACCCTTTAACCATAACCTCCTACCTGTAATCTTATATATAACCCCTTAATCTTAACCTCTTAAATGTAACCCTTTAAATGTACCCCTAACCTTTTGCTCCTTGCTCCTTACCCTTACACTTGACTCCTTACCCTGAAACCATAGCTCTAAACTAATTTTGCTTAACCCCTTACCCTTAAACCTTTATTAACCCTAATGCCCTTACTCTTATTTTACCCTCTTATACTTCACCATTTCCTCTTACCATCTTACCCTTGACCTACCTTGTAACCTCTTATTCTCAACCACTTACCCCTTACTCCTTGCCCTTAATGCCTTTTCCTTAACTCCTCATTTCTAATCACTTACCCTTTACCACTCACAATTAGCTACACCCCCTTAACCTTACTCCCATATTTATCATTACCCGGCTATCCTTGCCTTCTTTGACCCCTTGTCTGTCTTATAGTGAAAGAATAAACAATGAGATGGTCTACAATGAAATTGTAGTCTACAAGGAACTGCCCACGAAAAAAAAGCATGACAATGAAATGGATGCAAGAAAAAGGCATGCTCCCCTGATTAGCATATGTTTGTTTGCAGTCAGTTGACATTTTGCAACTCTGAAAAAGGGATAGGAGAAAACCAAGACCTGCACCATGAATGGCTGGATGGCATATGTTCAGACATCTGACTGTTGAACATGTGAACTGAGAAGAAGCTGAGATCATTTAGATGGAGTGTCAGGTGTTCTGTAGGCAGGTTCAAGGTCACCAAGGCTGACACATTACCGATCAGGTTCATTCTTCCACACTCAAAATATGCCTAGATGAGCTTTTTATTCCACATGGTAAAGGTGTGAATTTTATGTAAAACAACTATTGTGAAATGTCTTGAAATGTCATGATTTTGTCTATATTTATAAAGTAACAGAGCACCTCACATAAAACAACATCTTCCAAGACACCTGCAGGAGACTAGTTTTCCACAAAAACTAGTCTACGGCCAGTATTGCCTACATTTTGTTCTGCCAGTTGTGCGCCAAATTAAAGAAAGTCATGCAAAATATTTGAAAACTTCTTTTTTCCATACAATATTATGACATTTCTATGTAATTTCAGAACATTTTACAAAACAATATGCAATTTTGCACACCTTTAGATCAAACACCTTGGACTCCTCTCACAAATGTACTGCTCTTGGCATCCAAATCACCTCATTACCTGCAGGCACAATGGCCCTCCGATTGAAGGTGAACATGGGGGATACTGAGTAGGGCTTGGCTTCCACCTTAAATGTTGTGTAGGCCAGTGGAAGAATAAGCTGTGACGCTGAGGGACCTATACCGGGGAGAGACCAGCTCCATGCTAAGGAAACACAGAGGCTCATTCCCTGTGGCTGCAGCATCACTGGATCTCTGTTTCTTGTTGTGGTTTTTGTTTGATTCCTTCTTGCTACTCAGAATGATAGTTCCTGGAAGACTGACCTCGTGAGGCCCAGTGACTACTCCGTCCATAGTCATCCTTGACTTGCCTGCATGGGTATGCTGATACCTGGGGCCCACGTGCAAACACTGCCAGAATTAACAAGTCCTGAAGTTACTTCATCTCAAGCTGGGGTGTGATCCCTCTTGATTCCTGCCTTCATAAGATCACTAATCTTGCAAACACTCCCACTGTAGACATGCATTACATCCATCTAACCAATCAGAACAAGCGAATATATGATGTTACCCCGCTAACAAACACACCATACCATCACCACGACATTTTTACAATGCAAATTCAATGACCCCGCAAGTTATGAAAACGCAAACCTTTACCACCACTGTGCCTTTACCACACATGCAATTACAGCGTAAAGGCATGCGTGGTAAAGGTATACTCATGGTAACATTTTCAAAGGTAAGTGAGAGTACCCTGCCCTCCCCTAATGCAGTACCCCTGCACTACCTTCCCCCAACACCCAGTCCTCTCCCTACATTTACACTACCCAGCACGACCCCCGACACTACCCTAAACCACTACTCTGCACTACACACACCACAACACTACCCTAAACCCTAAAACATTACCCCCAGCACAACCCTCCTTCGACCCCCAGTCTGGTCCCTACATTCAAACACTACCCTGCATGACCCCCCAGCACTAACCTAAACCCTAAAGTACTACCCTACACCGCACAAACACCATAACACTACCCTAAACCCTAAAACACTACCCCCAGCATGACCCACCCTGACCCCCAGTCTTGTCCCCACACTCAAACACTACCCTGCATGATCCCCTGACACTATCCTAAACCCTAAAACACTACCCTACACTACACAAACACCACAACACTACCCTAAACCCTAAAACACTACCCCAGCATGACCACCCGACCCCCAGTCCAGTCCCTACACTCAAACACTACCCTGCACGACCAAACCAACACTACCCTAAACCACTACTATGCACTACACACACACCACAACACTACCCTAAACCCTAAATAACTACACCCAGCACAACCCTCCCCCTATCCCCAGTCTGGTTCCTATAGTCACACTCTAACATGCACGACCCCCCAGCACTAACCTACACCCTAAAATACTACTCTACACTACACAAACACCACAACACTACCCTAAACCCTAAAACACTACCCCCAGCATGACCCCCCTGAACCCCAGTCTGGTCACTACACTCAAACACTACCCTGCACGACCAACCAACACTACCCTAAACCCTAAAACACTACCCTACACTACACAAACACCACAACACTACCCTAAACCCTAACACAATACCCCCAGCACGACCCCCCGACCCTCAGTCCGGTCCCTACACTCAAACACTACCCTGCACGGCCTCAACACTACCCTAAACCCTAAAACACTACCCTACACAAACACCACAACACTGTGCTAAATCCTAAAATAGAACCCCCAGCATGACCCCCAGTCCGGTCCCTACACTCAAGCACTATCTTGCATGACCCTCCGACACAACCCTAAACCCTAAAACACTACTCTACACTACACAAACACCACAACACTACCCTAAACCCGAAATCACTATCCTACACTGCACAAACACTACCCTAAACCCTAAAACACTACCCTTAGCACAGCCCCCTAGCCCCCAGTTCAGTCCCTAGACTGAAACACTACACCGCACAACCCCCGAGACTACCCTAAACCATAAAGAATTAACCCCCACCCCAGGCCCAATCCCCCTTACCTCTCTCTCTTCCTGGTTCCTGCTTCACGTCATCTGTCTCTGAGGGGCGATGCACATCATTGTGACGCAATGGAAGAGCCTCTGTTTCCTCACAATGAGGTGGATCGCCCACATTTCTTTTTTTACAAGGTATTTGCTTTTACCATACATACCTTTACAACGAAATTTGTTGTAAGGGCATGCGTGGTAAATGCATACGTGTTGTAAAAAAATGCGGAGTAATAGTATGCGGGGTAGGTGCACTATGCGGAGTAATGGTATGCGGGGTCAAAGTCCTTGTTATAAAAAATTTGTTGTGAACGATATTTACCAGAACAAGCATTTGCAATGCAATAGGTCTTGAATTTGTGAGAGTTTGAGCTATTGGCATTGTAAATGATAATGCCTTTTGTTTATGTGTTGTGAAAACCTGCAAGCAGTGTGCAAACACAGCTTGCATGTTCTTTAAACACATAAATAAAAGGCATTGTCATTTACAATACCAATAGCTCAAACTCTTGCAAATGCGAGATTTTTGTGGCACTCCCACTTTAGCTGTAAACATCATAAGCTAAAGAGCAGGTGCCGCGATTGCTTCAAAAGTAAAGAAATAGAAAAACTTTTTTTTCTGTTTCTTTACTTCTGATGCAATTGCAGCACCCGCCCTTTAGCTTGAAATGTTTAAAGCTAAAGCGCTTGTGCGGCGATTGTAGCAAAAGTAAGCAAATAGAAAAAAAAGTATGACTGCATGCTTTTTTTTCCTATTTGTTTGTTACAATGGCAGCAGCCCTGCTCAGGCTCTGAACATCTAAAGCTAAACAGCAGGTGCCGTGATTGCTTCAAAAGTAAAGAAATAGAAAAAAACAAATGCACATTTTTTTCCTATTTCTTCACTTTTGAAGCAATTGAGGCACCTGCGTTTTAGTTTAAGAAGCTTAAAGCTAAAGTGTGGGTGGCGCCAAAGTCAGGTTTCATACGTCTTTATTTCGATTTTTACATCATAAAAGACAGTTATACAAAAGGAGATAAAAGGTACATAAATGAATTAAAAACACCATACATGCTTAAAACATTCCATCATTAAAAAAGAAATTAAACAGTGTAATAAAGACCCAGTGTATGAAATACCCGGTTAAAATTATGAATCAAATAACTGCAAGTGTCTGGCTCTGATAATCCACGCCCATCCCAAGTACTTGGCCACACCTTTTACCACCATCTCTGAGGTGTTGGTGCGTAGCGCCCACAAAGCCTCAGTGCTCCCTTTGATTTTCAATCGGCAACAGATAGACCTAATCCATTTAATTCTTGGGGCCTGATAAGCTGGACATGCGAATAGGAAATGACCCACACTCTCCTTATGATCAACACACCAGGGGCAGAGATCATTAGAATGAGCAGACCAGTTTTTGGTAAAGGACCTTACTGGAAGGGACCCAACTCGAAACTGGCGGTATAGTTTTTTATCTAGAGTTTTTGGAATAATGTCCCAATAGTTCTCCAGAAGAGGGTCCAATTTATGGGCCAAAAATCTACCTGACAAGCTGGTAGCATCAGATTGCACAATAGATGGAGGTTTAACAGATGCCCAGTAAAGTGCTTTAAAAGCTTGCTTCGACGGGAAGGTAGTGGACCCTGGAGAAACCCACAGTTGGTTTAGGCCCATGTCCTCCAAAATTAGTTTCACCTCACGTAGCCAGGGAATATTACTAGAACCCAACGCTGATCTCACATCCGCCAGTTCGCTAGCAAAGAGGCTTAGATCCGGTGACGTCCAGATCTGTCTCCACAATGCCACTAGCCGATATCGCGCCATCTCATTGATCGGTTTACAGCCCATATCCAGCAAGAGTGGTTTAATTGGTGTGGATTGGGGAAGACCTACCAAATTCCGCATGAATTAATTTTGTACTTTTACTAAAGGCGATAGGTCCTTGTAACCCCATAAATCAGCCCCGTACAAAATAGCAGAACTAATTTTAGCTTCGTAAATCCTAAGTGCTGGTGAAACCCCTTTGGTTAGCGACATTTTTTGCTCCCGAATTAAGCAGCCCGTAAGGCGTGCAAATTTTAATTGGAGCACATCAATCTGGGGTTTCCAGCGGAGACGATAATCTATGGTCACTCCAAGATATGTCATAGCCTCCACTTGTTCGAGACTGACACCATTCATTGTAACAAAACTTTTGACTGGGCGATTTTTAGTTAAAACCATAAATTTGGTCTTGCTCACATTTATTTGCAGATCATTTAATTTACAGAACTCCTCGAACCTATTTAGTGCAGTTTGCAGCCCTTTACGTGTCTTTGAGAGGAGCAAAGTGTCATCTGCAAAGATGAACATTGGAAACTTAGACCCACCTAGGGATGGTGCATCAGTGGGGGTATCAGCAAAGAACTTCACCACCTGGTCAATAAACAATAGGAAGAGGGTGGGTGCCAGGACACACCCCTGACGGACACCTCGTGTTACAGGGAAGCTGTCCGTCACCTGCCCTTGGCCTCCCCACCTTACCCTGGCAAAATTGTCCTCGTGTAATCTAACCACAAGGTCTAGGAGGTCTAGCGGTAATCCCAAATTTCTAAGGACCGCCCACAGTTTAGCCCTTGGCACAAGATCAAAGGCCGACCTCAGATCTACAAAGGCGGCGAAGATGTGTCCACCGCCTATCAGCACCACCTTCCAGTATATCAGAGTAAATCTGAATACCTGGTGGATGGTGCTGGTACCAGATCTGAAGCCCGCCTGTAGTGGGGAGAGAATGCTTTCCATCTCCATCCACCCCTGGACTCTAGCAAGGACCATCCTGGTAAAAAAAAATTGTAGGGAATCGAATAAACTGATGGGACGGTAATTCCCCGGTACCGAACAGTCCCCTTTTTTAAATATGGGAAGAATTTCTGCCCCTTTCCAGGACTCTGGGATCCTTGCCCCCTTAACGATAGCATTAGCAATCAGAGTTATATAGGGAACCCATAGTTGGAGATTTGTTTTAAATAGGTCCGCCGGAATAGAATCCATCCCTGGGGCTTTCCCCGATTGGACCAGACTAAGAGCAGACTCGGTATCAAGAGTCGTAAAAACCAGCGAGGGACTATGGGCATGGTACGAGGATATCTGTGTCCCTGGCCCATTCAGAGGTTCTAAGTTAAGATCCTTAAAATGACGGAAAAAAAAGTCCACCCAATCTTCCGCAGACACATGGTTTACTGGGATTTGAGAATCGGGGTTCCTACCCCATTTCACAATTTCCCAGAATTTTGCCTGATTTGTGGACAAACAGGCCTCAAAAAGGTCGGACCAATGGCACTCGTCCCACTCTCTCTTCGCCTCCCACTGGACTTTTTTATACAGTTGGCGTGCTGTTTTAATATCACTGGTGACCCTAGATTTAATAGCTTTGATTAGGTTATTATGTGCAGCCCTACAGTACTTATTATACCATTTTTTCCGACAACCCATTGCCATCTCTTTCCCTTGTTTTAACGGTTGAGTTGGGAGGGCCTTTAGTTTGATGAAACACTGTTCTTGAAGTTCACTAATCTGGGGAGCAGCATCCAAAGTGGACGATAAATTCAACATGGCACTCAATGTCGTCGAAGCTTCCTTCGATATGCCATCTAACAAAGTAACATCCTTCACGGCCCTACACCATTTGACCCTTCTCCTGTCATTAGTCAGGATGGCCTCGGCCGTTATGCACGAAGCTAATGGGGGCCTAACGGGGTTGCCTGGGAGCTGCATACTTAAGGACAGGGGGTTGTGGTCACTTTCTGGGCAAACCACAACTTCCATGTCAACCAAGAGGGGCCAATATTCCATTTTAATCAGGATATAATCTATTCTACTTTTGCTAACCCCATTGTCAAAGGTGGGATGGCCAGCCTTGTTGGAAATCGAACGACCATTGGCCGCTCTCAGACCCCACTCCAAGCACAGCCCTGACCAATGGAGGGCGGCCTCAGTGCCCTTCTTAATATTATTCAATGACAATGACGGAATATTACACACTGCATCTTCCTCGGACCCCAGGTCCTCACCCTCTCTAAACAAGGGTTCGAAGGTGCAGTTTAGGTCCCCTGCTATAAGAAATAGTTTGTCTCTCCCAATCAGATTAAGGTAGGAGTCCAGTTCATCTACAATAACCGGACAACGCCCACCAGGGCGACCTCGGGCATAGATATTAATAACAACTATGTCCTGGTGATCTTTGTTGCCTAACTTGATTACCAGAAGGTCCGGATTATCCACTTCAATTTCTGTTGGATTGTAGCCAAAAGACTGCCTAACCCAGATCACTAGGCCCCCTGAAGCTCTGCCTTTGGGACCCTGAATCGCTAGTTTGTAAAAGTTTAAAAACCCTACCCGATATATTGGATCCGGAGCCCAGCTCTCTTGAAAAATTAGAATGTCAAAGGTATCAATAAAATCTGTCCAATCCCCTGAACCTAACCGCCCCTTTAGTCCTGCAATATTCCATGACGCCATTTTAAATGGTACAACCTGACTGGCGGGAGCAACGCGATTCGGAATGCCCTGCTCCAAACTTAGACTCCTATTAATACTGGAATGACAATCAGCCGGCTGGTTATCAACTTTGTGACTCACAAAGGCTGTCCCCATCCCCTTCACTAGGTTTTCTCCCTCCTTACTCAATGTCACATTACATACTCCATCCCCCCCACTATCATGATTGTTAAATTCACACCCTCTATCAGGTGCGAGATGGAGTCAATCAATGCCCTCCAGGCCAGAAAGAGGTTCAAAACGGTTAAACAAGCCAGGGTAAAAAGGGGAAGGTGGGAACCCAACAGCTTGGGATCTCCCGGCTAGTCTATTCAGCATCAAAGAGTTGGCCAAGGGCACACTATGTCTCTTGGGGTAAAAATAGCCAAGACCCAGGGACTGCACATCACCCACCCGCCCAAACCTTGCTTCCCTACGTACGAAGTCCACCACCCAAGGATCCCTGAAGTTTATAATAATACAATCCCCTTCTAAATCCTTCGCACAATGTCCCACCCAATCAACTCTTTTGACACTCAATATGTCTGTAGCGGAGGATGGTGGAAGGGGACGGTTTTTATGTAACCAAAAAACAACCTTATTTTTAAGATCCCCATAAGCTTCAGTTTGGCCCTCCCTAAGGGGTGAGACACCTGTTAGGATGATCGTATAAGGGATAGCTTCTATGGGTAGGTCAGTGCAAGGGGGTCCCCGTTTATTAAAGATAGGGTTAGTAGAAGCACTCCCCATTGCTCTGGAGCTTATTTTAGAATGCATGGATGGTATGGAGTCACCCCTCACATGGTCCTGGGGCCGAGTAGTAGGCATAGAGGTACCTGGCTGGGGCGGGGGAATAGGTTTAGAGCTGGCCTTCATAGGTTTCGAAACCTGTATACTTGAGGCCGGTGCAGGAGTAATAGCGTTATGAGGCGTCCTACCACCTTGGCTCATGCAAGCAAAATTATTTGGGGCTTGCCGAATAGTGGTTGGCTTGCCAGATGCTAAAAGGGGCTGCTTACTGGTAACTACTACTCCCTGAGGTATAGACTTAGTGGAGCTGATAGAATTAGATGATACCACTGGAGCTTTAGCTAACTTTTTTAACAAACCAGTGTTGGTATTAACAAGATTCTCAAGAGCATCCAATTTTGAATTCATAAGTCTAGTTCTTTCTAGTAGGGGCAGCATAAGTGTTTTGAATAATACTTCCATTTTGCCCAGTAAGCCCTCGTCACCACTATAGCATACGGGATAAGAATCCGAAGGTCCAGGTTGTACTTGGGGAGTGGGTAAGGAAAAACTGTGTGCAGCTAGGGGCTTCGGAATTAGTTACTGGCTGGGGTATACTGGTTGTTTTAGATATTTTAGAGATACCCCCCCTCTGGCGACCCTTACCTCGTTTTCTTTTACAAGGTGGATTCAAGGGCGGATCCCCGTTTAATGATAAGTGTGATTGAGATTGACTTTCCAAGAGAACACTCCCCCCGCCATACTCCTAGATGACTCCATAGAACACGAGTCGCTGTCGGATGGAATCAGAGACAAACCCTCCGCCTCACAATGTATGTCCACCAGTACAGGGACCAAAGAAGAAATAGTATCTGATGCCGGTTTTTCGGACTAGGCACTGTGGCAAGGGCGCCTAACGAGGAACGTTTCCCACTAATGAGGTCAAGTGAAAGCCTTTTTACAGCGAAAGCTATCTCCTCCAGAATTCCTGTCGCCTTAGTGATAAAAGCGTCCAGAGGACCAGTGACCACCCCCTTAGTAGTCTGTAGTTGAACAGTTCGTTCCTTTCCGGAACGCAAAGGCAGGATGACAACAGCTAGAAGCAAAAAGGGGAACAAAAATTTGGTGAAACCACAATAACTCGTGATGCGAAAGAGGAGGACATGGGGTGGTGGCCCAACCCAACCTCGACCGACCACGGACGGCCGCAGACGGCCCCGCCCTTGTCCCGAGCTTCTCCCGGGACCCTCCCGCGCGCTCCCACGCGGCGGTGGTGAGTGCTGATAATAAAGGATTGTGGTGCGCAGGGGGCGGGGCAAGCAGGGAGAGCGGGACAGGTGTTACCAATTGGCCAGGCAGGGACTTCTGGGATATAGAGTCCCTGCAGTACTGCTCACAGCCCTGCTGAAAAGCCCCAAGACTCCCCAGCCGCCACACAAAGAACAGGTCCCCCGCTGGCTTCCTCGGCGATGCGGGACCCGCAAAGCGGGTCCGGCGAGGAGTAGAGTCATGAAGCAGAGGACGAACAGCCCAGCACAAAGGTCCAAGGGAGAGGTCCACTCAAGACAGGGTCAGAGCGCTATCAGTGGCGCCAAAGTAACAAAAAAAGTAAATACATTTAAAAAATGCATGTGGCCGCGTTCAGCGGTCACAAGAAAACAAAAGGAAAGGTCGGCAGCCATTATTAATGCTGAGGCATACCACACTAGTTAAGTTAAAAAACATATATAATTTAAACCGTTGCGGGTGATTGTGTCCTGCTGAAAGCAGACAGGAGAAAGCCCTTTAAGAAAATGGTGCTCAGAGGCTGCAATTAAAACATACCGTATGACAACACATGTAACAGGGGGTGCTCTCGTGGGAGGTTACAAGAAGAGAAAAGGCAGTACTAAAGAGGGACTACTAAGCCTATTGACCAATGAAAAGCCACCAATTACAAAGGGCAGGGACAGACCTCAATTAAAAAGATGGGTGGAAAGTGGGTGGAGCTTCATCCCCATATCCTGAATACAGCATGTGTTGAAGAGACAGCGCAAGGGCTGCCTAGGCGAGACCTAAAAAAAGTCTACATACTGCCTCTCCAACACATCCAGGCTACACTTCAGTGCTAACCCCGGGTGTAGTGAGCTTAGCTGGACTATGAGGAGGGCCACGGAGTTGAGAACAAACGTGAAGCTCTGCAACGCCACCCACCGCCCTATTAACAATTGCTTGAAACTTAAATAAAACAACTTTTAAAGAAAATAAAAACCACTTACCTTGGCTGTGGCGTCCCCGGGCTGCCTTCCTCCTCTTCATCTCCGTCTCTAGGGAAACTGTGCATGCACGCACACCCGCGCATTTATCACGAGAAATGGGTGTGCGCCTACGCAGTTTTTCCAGAGACAGCGATGAAGAGGAGGAGGGCAGCCCGGGGACGCCTCAGCCAAGGTAAGTGGTTTTTATTTACTTTAAAAGTAATTTTATTTAAGTTTTAAGCAATTGTTAATAGGGGGGTGGGAGGCGGGGGCTGGCCAACTACGCTCTGCCGTGGAGTGTGCGGAGATTTGCCTACTCCTCGTTCTCCACAGAACTCAGAGTAGGCAAATCTCCGCACACTCCGCGGGCCCAGCGGAGTTCTCCGCCCAGGGTTATTCAGTGCCCCCTCTACTATTGCTGCGTATTACAATAGCCAACTACACTCATTGCAGGCATGCCTTTCTCTAGACACTGTCCCTGCTTACCAAGCAGCTCTTGGTCAAATCTCACATCTAACACACCTGAGGTCTAACATAGCCTGCTAAACATGTTTGAATTGCAGAAGAGTGGTGTGCTAGGCCTTGATTCTGGATAAGATGGAATGGCCCTTACTTGCGTTGGTTGTGGTGCTCCTAGGAGAGATGTGTTTTCAGCTCTTTCCTGAAGTGCAGGAATGGTCCTGATCTACAGAGGTAATTTTATTACAGATCCAGAGTATTAAGCGTGAAAAGTCTAGCCTTTTTATAACTGTACTTTTGATTTCACGCAGTGCAACATTGCGGCTTCTCGGGTCGTGTGGGATGTGCCGGTTAAGATGGTTGGTTTTGTTTCCAGGAGGGTTGCGGCTGTAGATTTTAGAGTTGATGCAGGCTTGAATGTGCTGCCAGTGCAGGTTTTCTCACTATGGGGCATATTTACTAAAAAGTGATGGAGCGCAGATTTAACCTTCTTGGCTTAATGCTGCGCTCCGCCACTTCTGCAATGCAGAGCTGCACTGTGTTTACAACAATACAGTGCAGCCCTGCATGTCCCCCTGCAGTGATGCTAAATTTAGCTGCCTAGCGCCAATGCAGGCACCTTTGCACTATGGTGCAAGGGTGCCTGTGTTGTGGGGAAGGATTATTTATGTGCAGGAAGGTGCCCCTTCCTGCACATAAACAATCTTAAATGGCGATTTGTAACTTCTATGTGTGCTTCTTTGTGCAGCACACATAGAAGTTGCAACTCATCATTTTTAAAATGATTGTTTAAGTGCTGGAAAAGACACCTTCCTGCACATAAACAATCTTAAATGGGGATTTGTAACTACTATGTGTGCTTCTTTGTGCATCACACATACATGTTGCAACTCATAATTGTTTTAATGATTGTTTATGTGCAGAAAGGGACATCTTCCTGGACACAAACATCATGCATAGCATTTTGCTGTTTCTATGGGTGCTGCACAATGCAGCACACATAAAAACTGCAAAGACAAGGAGAAATAATTAATTTCTCCTCATTGCGTCTTACAACCAGGTTTTACCTGGTCTTAATTTTGGAACGCCCACTGCAACACCCATTGCTCTCCCCTTTCACGCTAAGTATAGCATGAAAGGGGGCCTTATTTACAAGGTAGGATTAAGCCTCATCAAGTGGCTTAATGCTGCCTTGTAAATTAGGCGAAGCTCATATTGCCACCATAACGTCCCAAAAAGTGACATTATGGTGATGATAGGGGCTTGTAAATATGCCCCATAGTGGCATATTTACAATCCCCTATTGGCAACATAAGCCCAAAAGGGGCATATTGACAAGCCCCTATTGTCACCATAATATCACTTTTTGGGAAGTTGTGGTGGCGATATGTGCTTCGCCTTATTTAAAAGGGAGAGTTAAGGCACTTTGGGGCTTTTTTCCAAGGCCATTGCGCTGCTGGTGCGTCACTTTTTCCCTTATTAAAAGTGATGCACTGTCAGAGCACGGGGCTTGTAAATAAGGCTTAACGCTGCCTTGTAAATAAGGCGAAGCTCATATCGCCACCACAACGTCCCAAAAAGTGACGTTATGGTTCCGATAGGGGCTTTTAAACATGCCCCTAAAAGGCAATCTCTCACTCTTGGAAAGAGAAGGTCTTAGGTGTACCATAACATGGCAGAATACTAAAATCATGCTTTTCAGCAAAAGCGTCTCGAAGTGGCCTTCAAGTGAGGTAACACAACAGGAATTAAGTCCTCCAAGTAAATAACTTACCAATACCTTCATTTCTAGTTCTGGTATAATGAATTCATATTATAAAGAAAAACAATGCATAAAAATGATAGATAAAAAAAGATAATAGAAAGAATGGTTGGGGCATTCAGCCATTGTTTGTTTGAATACCAGTCAGCTCGGTGGTTATTTCTTTATTTTTACCCCTGTGAAACCATTAATGTTCATGATTCATACACGTACTGTTACTATCTGTGTTTTATAACACTACTTTTAATGAGTTGTGCTATGCAATATTTGAAATGTTCCCAATGCTCCTTTAAGCTACAATGTAATATACTGAAGTATCCGAGAGGGTAGTTTGACAGCCCTGTCCTACTCAACCTTAGAGCACGTTTACGTAGCAGCCACTGTGAGAAGCATTTAAAGTGCTTGTCTCGTTTGCAGTGCACCAAATGCAGAACCATGATCCAAGATACTGCTCCCCCACCTGCAGAAACTATGGATGAAGGGTGAATGAATGATGACACTACAGCCTGCCTTACTTTCCTGTGGCTGTGACTCTCACTAACTCTACACGCACCCAAAACAAACCAGCTTGTGCTCCGGCTGTGCGACACACAACATGGCACTTAAACGGCTCAATCACACGCATACAAGTTTTAAAAAATCCTTTAGAACTACATTATATATTACACCTAGCCGGGTACTTCCGCACACATGATAAGCAAGTGACCATCTACGTATTTCAAATTAATTTTAAAATTAGTTTTAAATAAGCACAATGTGTAATAACAGTGGATATAAAAGTACAGCGTCACTATCAGATGGTAAACACAACCCCATGAGTGCAATATGATGACAGCTCTGCCTTCGATACCACATTATGGTAAAGAACCACTCCTCCCACAGTAACCTCTCTTACCCTTGTGTTCTCACTAGACTAACACAAGACCTGGAGAACCCCAAAGGTAACACAGTCCCAAACATAAGGGCAAAAAACACATTTTCATAGGCAAATTGAACCCTAAAATTTGGTTAAAAAAATGTTCAGGATCTTTGCACAGAAAAGTGAAGACTATTGGAGAAAGAGTACGAGTAAGAGTAAAAGTAGGAGAAACAGTAAACCTGAGAGTGAGAGTCAGGGTCTGCACTCTTCTTCTGGAGAGCTTCACCCAGGCTTGTGGTCGGGATGCAAGGCTCGCCTGTATACTGAAGATGAGGTTAGAAGATGATGAAGGGGGCCCCAGAAGAACCTTAAAGATATGTTTCTGTGCAAGACGTTACTGTGGCTCTGTGGTCTGGGCCTTGAACATGCATTAGAGGCTGACAGGGCAGTATCTCCTATCCTAGGTGACTCCGGCAACGTAACCCCTGGTATTAGAGGCAGGAATGATGCGAAGAGTTTTACTGCTACAACCAAATTAGAATTTTACCAATTGGAGTGCACCCTGTTCACTGAAAAAATGCCATATATGGCCTTATTGTGTCATATGGCACCCCCACTAGATAGGTGGCTTGCCTTACTTCGCTTTATAGCCTTCCTTACTCAGTAGTTGCAAAGACAGTGGCAATTATAGAAAGGAAATAGGAGTGAGAAAACTCTGATTACTTTTTTTGGTACACCCTTCCAGCTCTCCCCAGTCACCTGAGCAGCAAACAAAACACTGCTGGGGCCATTAAGACAAAAACATGTCAACAGCTAGATAAGTAGGGGGGGAGGTTGCCTAGCTCACTGTCCTATCCAAATGTATTTTTCAACTTGTATAAGTTAGACAGGGAATAATAAAATGGATGTTGATCTCTCACTTAATACAATTTTAATTACCCGGACTCTTACATGATACATCCATTATTGAGTAAAAACAGTTCAGAATGAGCCCACTTTCCAATGTCTCAGTTGGCGAGGAGCGCCCCCATGATGAACCGTGTCACCTGGTGTCAGTTAGAGGTCTGTGCCCCATGTATAGATGCAAACAGACTAATGTGCCATTACTGCGCCCACCATGACCCCGCTCCCCAGAAACACAGTCTTTGGTTATCTAAAACGTGAGGCCAGAAGTCAACATTGCAATATTGTTAAATACAGTGACATTTTGTAAGGCATGGGCAAAGTGGGCTCTCGTCCAGGGCCCCCACCTTTCAGGGGACCCCCTCATTGAGCCTCTGTGACAGTCCAAGACTGTATAACGTTTTTTAATATCTGTCAGTTTACTTACTTTCTATTGTTTAAATATTTTAGCCAGGCCAGACTGCCCAGCCATTCATGTCCCCGCCTGAGAGATTATGAGGGTTAAAGAAATATGTCTATTTGATTATGGTTAAATTCACCAAGCGTGTAACATTTTAAAGTGCATAGGTCCAGCCCAACTGCACAAGCCTATGCCTTTATGCATTGCGTGTCACTTACTGTAAAGGTTGGGATTGTGCCACCAGACTCTGAATGCCAGTCCCATGCAGCAGAGACAGTGTTGGAAACAGAGGCATCCTATCAGCACTGTATGCCTGAATACTGTTGACAAACTACACCACTCATTGTGAGTAGAAGATTTGGTTGGACCACTAGTCTTTCTGCTTCTCTGGTGCAGTCCAGCCGCAGACTGCTTGTGTCAAGGGGGACTCCAGGGTAGGTCACGTGTCAATGTGCAGTGCAGAGCATCAATATATGGTCCCTTCTTGACTGCACCGTTCATGTGTTGCCGCTACTGGCCAGTGCAATCATAGCATGGTTCTAAAGGACTCAGAATCCCTGCTCTGCAAGGGTTGTGCCCAGATTTAGGCTGGTCAGGGAAGAGAGTTGTAAATGATCACACCATAGTCACAGAGGGTGTGATTGTGCTGAAAATTTATAATAAATTCAGAGTTCCTTGCATGAAGCCCCAAATTATGTTTGGCCCAGGCCACACACTTTTAAAATGCCCTTATTCAAATGTTCAACAGGCGTGTTATGTCACGGCTTTTGTGTCTGGGATTAAGGTGAAACATATCCATAGTTTGAGCAAACATTGCAGAGATGCATGCCTAACATACAACTCACTTGTTCGAACCAGTCTCATCCTGTAGTGTTTTATCTAGGAAACCTGAATCGATATTCCTATTTTATGCCCTTGTCTGGCTATAATCAATAATATCCATACAACGGCATAATAACCATATCCATAATTCAGTCGTAGCACATGCTGTCACATTAAGCAAGGCTACTTCTCCGCCCCCCTAGTAAGCACACCGAGTTCTCTAAACAAAACCAAGCCTCCAGCAACCTGGGAAATCCCCCTTGCTTTTGTTTTGATTTCGTCCTAGAACTCCTGTAAAGCACTGTAAGAACGGCCAGTTCTTAGTGACATCTTTATTGACGTCTTATGTCCAACCTTACATCAAACCCAGGCACCTTTCAGGTATAAATATACCAACGTTGCCTTAAGCAAACACACGGTGGTGAATCTGGAGCAGAGCAGCTATCTACTTGCCCGAAAGCCCAGCTGATGTGAGAGCCCACGGAAGCTGCCCCTCCTCTTTGACGCGCTGAGAAAGACGCTGTCTTTTCTCCTGCCGAGAAATCCAGCTCTGGCGTTTCCAGCCTACCCTTGCGGGTTGCTGGGATATCGAGTCCTGAGAGAGAGATACCAGACCTCCTGCTTTCTATTACCCAGGTACGGAACTGACTAAACCCTTACAGAGAATTCTTGAGTCAGATTCTTGGCAAAACAAACTTAACTTAAACTGCTACTTACTTACTCCCTCCCATGTATTAGGCTTAGGTCAGGTACACCGGGGTAGGCGTATTTAGAAGCACCAGTTGAGTACGATTAGTCAATGTATATATGTATGTATATATTTTATCTATTTTAAAATATCATATGGCTAAGAAACCATATCAATGCTTTTACAGTATTATTTTATAATCCTCCTTTTACTGTACGCACTTTACTTCACCATGAGCATTACAATCGTGGCAATTCATTTCTCTAGTATGAGGAAGAAGACTGCTCAATAAATAACACCTTTTTATTGAAAACGCCCGTCTCTCTTTTCTCTGCATTCTGGTGAAACTAAGTACGCACATTTGACTGAGTGAAATAGCTGTCTTTTGTTTTCACACGACTCTAGAGATAGACTCTTATTCAGGGAGAGCAAAGTTGTCATGTTTTATGGTTGTCAGAAGCTAATCCCTTCTTGTCTATCCAGGGAGGTTAAACTCCTCCTCGTTTATTGGAGAAAGTTTCTAGTGACCTCTGAGCTAGCTGGCAAACCTTAAGTCTAATATAGTCAGTAGAGACCTAGATAACCTCAGTCCTACGTCTACACTGCTGAATATATTATTCCAATGCGCAGAGCCTGTTGGGAATATAGGAACTACACTACAATCCTTTCTTTCTTTGGATGATGACACCATGAGAATTATTCAATTATTACATTTGGTATTAATTAGTCAGTATCATCACCTTATTATTAATAAGAAAATATGGATATTGGATTTTTTTGCAGATATCTTTAAGCAGAAATCCACAACTTTTAATACATCCATATGTGTACTTTAAGGAGTGTAGCAGGCCTTTTTGCTAACTGAATATTTCTAACTGTATAAACGTCTGAAGGATGAAATACCGAGTAGGCTTTGGCAGGACTGAAACTAGTGATTTGCAGCACAAACTAGACTAGCAGGTAGATGCATCAAGCATTTTTGCGAGCGCAAACGGTGCGAATCGCAAAATTCGCCCGTTTGCGCCCGCAAAAATGGCATTTGAGATGCATCAAGGGTTCATGCACTCGCAATTTAAGAATTCGCAAATAATTGTGAGTTTTCAAATTGCGATTGAATTTAAGAAATCGCAATTTGCGATTCCTTAAATGCAATGCATGATCCATTCCAAGATTGCGAATTCGCAATCTGGGGTGGCTATTTACCGCAAATTCAAACTACTTGGTAAATAGCAAAAACTTAGAAATATGCACTTTAGTGCATTTTTCTAAGTTGTATATTACACACACACACATGTCCTTGGGACATGTGTGTGCGCAACACCAGTGAACATTACCATTTCAGGGGTGCAACAGGGTGTCCTTTGGACACCCTGGCACCCTTGAAATTGTGGCACATTTGCGATTCGCTAATTGCTAATCGCAAATAAGGAATGACTCCCCATTCATTCCTATGGGCCTCTAGGCCCATAGGAATGAATTGGAAAGCCATTCCTTATTTGCGATTAGCAATTAGCGAATCGCAAATAAGGAATCAGTAGGAATCGCAAATAACATTGCGATTCCTACATGCATCACGTTTTGCGAGTCTTTAATAGCGAATCCTTAAATTCGCTATTAAGGACTCGCAAAACATAACTTTGATGCATCTGGGGGTAGATGCTTTAAGTGTTGGTTGTAATGAAAGAACATTTGAATGCTCTGTAAAAATGTATGAAGTGAACAAATGTGAGCTAAAACAATCCTATTCTCTGTAGGAGAAATGTCGAACTTCGTTTGGCAAGTCAACCATATTTCAGTCAAAGAAGTCATTTTATAAATTTCATCATTTTAGTTATACACGCTCATTTTAAGTATGTTAAATAAGGCGGAACATCTGAAATACTTGGTTGAAAAGGCACCGATAACCTCTAGAGACTTAATAAGATTTAATAATTTGTAGGGCAGAAGATCTGTCATCCCCTTGATCCCAGCTGAGGAGGCTAAAATTATCCTGCGGCCTACATTCGGAGCAGTAATTTGGGTTGAATCTCAAAACCTCATGAACCAACCAGATATTGCAGAAGTTAAAATGTACCTCCGTTCACTTGCACTGGGCTCACAAATGTCAACCTTGTGATATTTACTAAACTGGGAGAATTATAAAAAGTGGTAAAGATCAATATCATTTGCATCTTTGCTGCTAACTAGCAGTAAAGTGAAAAACCTTCATATCGATATACGTAGAAATTATTATGAGAACCCTAGGGGGAACATCACTCTACACTACTGAGAGGAAATAGCCTCTATAATTGGAAAGGGTGAGATAATGAGTAGAGAGGTGCAAAATATGGACAGGAGAATAAATAATACATTTGAACTTGATTAATCTACTACTGATATGACCAGGGTTTTTCAATAGATGCAGTTCGCTAAGACCGATATTTAAGAAATATAGATTAAAGGCTTCAAAAATATTTTACTACGACTATAACTGATGCACCTATCGCAGTGGTAATAAGTGTAAACGTAAGTTGCAATTGTTTAAATGTAACATATACCACCAGCTAAACAGGCCAACAATTTCCTAGCTGCTGTGCATGCTGGACGAACATTCGTAAATCACAAATTTACGAATTTTATTGATCTTTTTAAAAATGTTGTTGAACCTTTAGTACTGAGTGTATCAAAAGAGGATTTTAATCCTTTTGCAAGGATTTTGGATTGACTGTGAAACTGATGGACGAGTTATTGTTTTACCAATCTCCTCGCATCACCAGTTTATGCAATGCACGTTTTAGTTGGGCAGAACTTCCCACATCATCAATGTTGCAAAGAATGGAATCGATCTAAATGTGAGCTGGTTAGCTACCCAGCGATTACTAAAGTTGAGGGAAATGATCCAAGTACTTTTCATTACATCAACTCTAGCTACGCTCCATCCATGGTAGAACCCTCTCGCTTTGCTTGATGATACTGGTTGTTTCTAAGGTCGGAGGGGATACAGGCGGGTGAGACTATAATAGAGAGTGAGAGTGAGAAAAAACTTTATGGGAGCAGCTTTGTAAGCTTGTCTTCGAGTGACGACTCTCATTTTGAAATAAGGACTGGGGTGAGGAAGTCAGAGGAGATGGTAATGGAAAGTGCCCTGAGGAGTTATTTTAAAGCTCATTTAGCCTGGAATGGAAAGGGGAATTAACATAAGTGTTCTTTCCATGTATTGTATGCCTGGGATACCTTTAAGGGGGGTTATATGATCTATTTCTAAGTGCATTCACAATACCCTTAATGCTCTGCGCTTCAGTAGCAAAAGAATAGAAACTTGGCAGCAAAAATCTTAAGGCCTAATTCCAAGTTTTGGTGGAGCGGTGGCGCAGTTGTGCTAACTGCCACGCCACCGCTCCACCAAATCTTACACCGCCTGCCAGATTATGACTTCTTCGTAGTCTGGCAGGCGGGCGGCATGACGATCCCACCTCGGTGCCTCTTTTAAAGTTTTAAAGTCAGCAGTGCCATTAAAAAGGGCAATGTAATGGGACCACACTACAAGGTTCCTGCACGGTATTGACTCAAAAGTCCGTACCATGCAGAAGCGAATGCGCATACACACGGCAGGGCACATGTTATACCCCCCCTGTGTGCAACCACATATGTTTGAGGCACAGGGGGACCCTGTAGGGCCCCCCTTTGCTTCCTCTCCGCCAGGGTTTTCATGGCGGTTGAACCGCCATGAAAACCCTGGCGGAGAGGGCACTCGTAATATGCTTGGCGGGATCATGGCAGTCACGCCAAGTATATTGCGAACTCTGACTACTGGTCCCTGGCACAGCAGGCGGTCCTAGGGCAGTCCGAATGTCCGTGTTGTAATCGTGTGGTCGGACCACCAGTGCAGCAGTGGCTGGATCCGCCACCGCTGCTCCACCACGAGTCTGATGGTCCTCTGTCCACCAGACTCATAATGAGGCCCTAAATGTGGTGAGCCACTGAAAGCCAAAGGCCAGTCTCGAGCCACAAGCCTTGTGCTTTTTTTTTTTTTTTTATATAACAAAACAAAAGCCAATGCTGAGAAACCCAATTATCAACAGATAATTAACCACAATAGCTGTTCTCGAATCAAACAAAAACAACCTGCTCACAATATAGCATCATGCGAGATTTATTCTCTTTTGTAGAATTTTCACTTTTTAGCACAATATTTTTAGTGCATGGGAATACAAAGAATTTATATACAATATATACAAACATAAGCATAAATCACAAAGAACATTTTATACATTACATACACACTTGGCCATTCAATCATACAAAGAACATTCACACAAATGGCAAAAAAACAAAACAATATGTCCACGTATTGGTAACGAGTAGATGGAAATAATCCTTTCGTGATAGTCAGTTTCTATAGTCTGTGTAATTCACAGTTCTACCAGAGAGTCTTTTATAACAAATTGAAGAACTGTTTTATGACATCAGTGATAAACCAAATACGGGACAGGGCTGGTCGACGCGTTTCGAACCCCTGTTTGTCGTTGGGGTTCTCCTCAGGACCGGATGGGTTCTGAAAAAATAACAAAGGCTTGCTTAAAATTGCTTACTAGAAGGAGATAAGAGACCAACTCCAGAAAAACCACAGCCGCTCCCTACCTTGAGATGAATGTCATAAATCCCAGTCAATCGTGTGAAGAGTAGGTATCCCAGCTACGGGGTTAAATTTGTATCCCACAAGAGAAGTATTCACGGGGACTGTGAAAGGAAAACATGCAGACACGCGCTGTATTAAATCATACATTCATGTAAATCAGCACTCATTCTGGAGGTACTAGCTAAGGGGCGTCGTGCTTACACGCTGTTGTGGCGGCTTCTTACTTGCCGGCATATCCTCGTTTGTAAAAAGCGGCCGTTCCTAGGCTGTAAAACAAACGGGGAAGCGTCTCACAAGTTGGACTTGTCAAACATACTGGGCGTCTCAAACGCTTACAGAGTGTCAATCGGACTGGTGAGCGTACATACCGATGGAGGAAAAAGGCGTCCGTCCTTCTCTCTCTCAGGCGTGCTTACACGATTGACTGTGATTTATGACATTCATCTCAAGGTAGGGAGCGGCTATGGTTTTTCTGGAGTTGGTCTCTTATCTCCTTCTAGTAAGCAATTTTAAGCAAGCCTTTGTTATTTTTTCAGAACCCATCCGGTCCTGAGGAGAACCCCAACGACAAACAGGGGTTCGAAACGCGTCGACCAGCCCTGTTCTGTATTTGGTTTATCACTGATGTCATAAAACAGTTCTTAAATTTGTTATAAAAGACTCTCTGGTAGAACTGTGAATTACACAGACTATAGTAACTGACTATCACAAATGGATTATTTCCATCTGCTCGTTACCAATACGTGGACATATTGTTTTGTTTTTTTGCCATTTGTGTGAATGTTCTTTGTATGATTGAATGGCCAAGTGTGTATGTAATGTATACAATGTTCTTTGTGATTGATGCTTATGTTTGTATATATTGTATATAAATTCTTTGTATTCCCATGCACTAAAAATATTGTGCTAAAAAGTGAAAATTCTACAAAGGAGAATAAATCTCGCATGATGCTATATTGTGAGCAGGTTGTTTTTGTTTGATTCGAGAACAGCTATTGTGGTTAATTATCTGTTGATAATTGGGTTTCTCAGCATTGGCTTTTGTTTTGATATATAAAATTTGGTTGGACTCAGCCTTGCTGAGTTAGGAGTCAAGACCCTTGTTTGATTCTTTGACAAGCCTTGTGCTGGCAGGGCCGGACTGGCTACCGGGCATTTTGGCATTCTGCAGAGCTGCGGGCTGATTTCGATGATGGGGACCTGCGTGTGCAAAACGAAATTCGTTTTGCATTGTTGATTTTGAAGCACACGCAGGTCTCCATCTACAAAATTAGCCCCCACCGCAGTGACATCAGCCCCCAGCTCTGCAGAATGCCAAAATGCCCGGTAGCCAGTCCATGCCCTGAGCACTGGCTCAGCTCAAGCCCAAAATGAGCCGAGCACTTATATGACTTCTGACTGCCACTCATGTTAGGACTTCATATGCCAAGAATTAAAGACAGTGCCATAAAACGGCAAGAGAATGGGATCTGGAAAAACTGTTCAATGTGGAACCAGAAAACCTGTGATTAATCCAGGCTTCCATGCCTCTCCTGATCCTTGACCACTGTTTAATGTCACCGAGCCGACTGTGTCTTGATTATCACACATGAGACCACCTTCAAATATGTGAGTTCAGGATGAACCCTGTACGAAAATCTCTTGTGGTTCATTTAATAATATATACTGTTCTGCCATGTGTAATACGATTGCAAGTCAAATATTGGGTGCATTAGTGGCATTGTCATCAAGGCGGGCGGGGGGGGGGTATCAGTGTTTCTAAGGTCATAGGTCATGTTTAAAAGCTATTGCATTCAATTAGTGCCTCTCAATGCAGTGATAACATCTGATGTACTATGGTGAAACTCTTCTCCATGTTAAAAATTACACTTGTATTTTTTAATTTCTAAGGAATTATCAGTTGTATATGATGTTTGTTGCACAATTAATATGCCAAATAATGTTATGGCTCAGTGCTTTATTTGTGCAGGTGCTTTCAGGAGCTCAGCACCGGGGCTTCTCACTGTCTGCCACATGGTAGTGGTGTCTGCCAATTTAGGTACGAGCAGAACAACTTCTGTTTATTATTTGCACTTCAATTTCAAATTGTTAGTATGTGCCTCCAAAGCCATTCTTATAGGTTTGGGAGCCTGTAATAGTATGAATGGTCACACTTTTAAGAGTGTGATGATAAGTAGTGTGTTGGTGCGGTCATTGGCAGTGCTGCCAGGGGCAACGGATGGTGCAAGCTCTCCTGTTGAGAGCCCCGGCACTATGTTTTTTTACAAATTAAGCGTGTATGGGCTATTAGAGCCAAGACTCCTGTGGCAGCCAGAAATTGGAGCAGGAGTGCCACACTCGTGTCTGTATTTACCAGCAGTAGATTTAACTGAGTGCAAACTCTCTTGCAGACAGCTGACACGCATGGCGCTTGTTTAGTAATAAACGAACATTTCTCAGTTGAAACCTTCGCCTGGTTACAGGAGACAATGCTGGAGGTCATGTCAAAGTTCTGACACACCTAGAAATAGTGTAATCTTGGTCATTTTTTCAGACTGAGCTTGGAATCCCAAAACACTGGAATGGCTAGAGTCAGGAGTTTTATCGCCGCCTCTCCCACGTTGAACCCTCCCTCAGCAGCCAGATTGAACTACTGAGGAGAAAGGGACATGATGTTATAACGAAAAGTCAGCAATTACGATCAGTTGTGTTTTTAAATAGTCAAGTAACATTCACTCCTGCACATACCCTGTATGTTCTTAATATGTCCCAGAGAATCAGAGCTGAGCTCTGGAGTATTAGGCTCCCTTTGACGGGGCCCAGCAAGAGAAAGTTCAAAGACACACTCGACCTGGGTCTGAGAGCGTTCTCCTGGGTTCCACCTCCCAAGTAGACTGTTCTTCATCGAAAAGCGATGTGTCTGACAATTCGATCAGGACTCACTCATTCGGCGATCTCAGAAGGATCTCAAATTGGCACTCTGCACCCCTCAACACCTCGATCCTCGATTAAGTCCCCGAAGCCGTCTATGACCTCTTCACCCGCCTGCCTGGGAGAAGCAATGGAGGTGTCTTGTTTCCCTCCTCAGTGGTGTACCCTTAAAAGAGGCTTGGAGCCCCCTGTCCTCCTCTGTGACAGATGATGACTGGCTGGTTTGAGGGGATACTTAGATTTGCTGCTTTCTGGAATCTTGTAACCCTGCATCAGCGGCAACAAATACGACATTTACAACATTGTGTTCAATCACTCAGATCAACACAATTGTATTCGGAACAAACGACTTTCATTCAGTTGAGTCTGTGAAGGCCTTGCAATGGCAGAGACACCTAAGTGTTACCCTTTCAATCTTTTTACTTAACAGCTGGTGAGGGTGAACTTGTAAACTTCACCTGCAAAAGTGGGCGAAATGTGAAACTTCATCCTTGTGCGGTCAGGTTATGGCACCCAACTTCGCAAGAGGAAAACATGTACCTATCCGAGCTCCAGCAGTGACGATTTCCTGCCACAGGATGTCTCTTGGTAGCGCCATCCTGTGGATGGAGATGGTTGTTTCAACCCTGCCCACAATCTCCAGGTAAAATGTGTGGTGGGAGCTCAGGGCACGAAATGGTGCGGATGGCACACGGCAATCCCGGAAGGGGCAGGGGTCGGTGCTGACGACAGAGGGGGATCTTGCATGGAGCAGTGGGGGCTCATGGTCCCAATGTCTCGCTCTGCAGGGGATTGAGGCTCAGAGCAGGGAATGAGGGGCAGCCAAGCAGCCATATCATGCCACCTGCTGCCGTGAGCCGCCTTGAAACAGCAGCTTCTCCTATCCACGAATTTCTGCTTGTGAACTTGACAAATAAATACACGAAGTTGCAAGTGGGTTGGCTCGGCACACCCCTCCTTTAGAGCGTGGTCCCTGTTACCTCCTTGGTGTTCAGTTCAGAACTTCTTATCAACCCTGGAATTAAAGGCTCATTGTCACTGAGGAGTGTGTGTTCATGTGGACACTCTGGCTGTCATATCCAGCACTGCAAAACAGAGCAGTACAATTCTCTGTGGGGAGGGGAAAAAGGCAGGTGATCTTGCGTACTTTATTTTCTCTGAATTTGTTATGGGTGTCAATAAACAGAGCCACCCTCTGCACCTCTCTCATACAGACTATCCCAGCCAGGACTAAACACTTTGTAAATCAGGGGCAACGTTCATCAGAAATGCTTAAGCCAAGGAAAACACGTTGTTAAATAGGCTTTTGTCACTAGTCTATTGTTTAACGTCCTGGTGTGTTATGGTAATTTTTACTTTACTTATGAGATAATAAATGCATCTTGGTGTGGCTTCAAGACACTCCAGAGCGCTTTGAACCAAATTTAACCTTCCTTCCCTGCAAAGTGTGATGATTCTGGATGCTCTTTGAGTGTTTTCCTATTTCAATGACACAAACTATGCATTATGGTAAACAACCTTTACAACACAACTTTTACATTGCAGAGCCTTTACAACGCAACCATTACAACGCAAACTATTACAATGCATTGCTCTGGGGGGCGCTCTAGGATAGGGAATAGGTTAATTTACTATCCAATAACCTTCCCTAGTGTCCACGGGGACTGGAGTTGGAATAGTAAATTAAACTATTCACTATCCAGCACCCCATGTAGAAAGGTAGGGCCGAATTCGACCAAGAACCCTTCAGTATTTGCCCGGCGTTATGTGGAAAATGACTAAAATCGGTATACATAAGCGCCGTTCATTTATGTTCACCACAGCCACTGTTGAAAATAGAGCGACAACCATGAAAACAGTAGCCACGCCATCTTGTCCCTTTTAGGCCCCATCGCGAAAGTAGGTGGCAGCCATTTTTGTGTCACGACCTCTCTGCCCACTGCCAATAGCCTGCGCGCCTCTCCCCCTCACACCCCAGCCTCGCGAGCATTCCCCCGCGCCCCGACAGCCCCCGGTTTCTCCTGCTTGGACCATAAGCGCACCTCTAGCGCGACCCTGTCTCCGAGCCACATCCCGTGCTGAGCCCCCTCGCTCTTTCATCTCATTCAAAGAACAGGCCCCTTTTTGATAACCTCTTCCTCCCTGCCCGATTGTCCAGCCCGATCCCAGGCCATCACCTAGCCCGACAGATGCAGTTTATTGCCCCCTACAGTAGGACCTCGCCTCACGTCAAAGGAGCGGTGGTTAATCAATACCCTCACACCTCCAGATCCGACCGATCGCCCACTTTCCCGTTCCCAGCAGAATGTCCAGCTGCGCGACAACCACCACATGCTGAGGTTGAGGTGGGAGCTCTACTGTAAATATGTGTGGGAACGGGGGTGAAGCGGGGATTCCGAGGATGTCTTTCCGTACATCAAGTATTGACAAGAATGTGTTTCATGTAATAAAGCAATAAACCTGTGTATAAGAGGCCAGGCCTCAAGGATGCGTTTAGAGCACCTCGAGAAGATACCCTGTTGTCTGATTTGACGTGTTCTGCTCCGTCGGAATAAACTCCTGTTTCCTGCCTTCTGTCTCCAGCGCCTGCCTCTTTGTTTGGTAATCTCGAATGGTATGAGAGGCGGCTAACGCCGGGCAAATACTGACGGGTTCTTGGTCGAATTCGCCCCTCCCATTCTACAATTGGCGTCCCAAACGTGGGGCCCATCAGCGACGCGTGGATCCAGTGAGAGAGGTCCCAACGACAGAGTGAATGACTGCAACGATCGGGAAGTGCACCTGCCCGATAGACCCTCGTCTGGCAGTCAATCATCCGAACTTCACCGGTTCCGAGCAGACCTCTCTCTAGTGATCTACGGTCCTGACTGGGAACCATCAGGAGTGCCACAGCAATTACGGAGAATAGAGGACGATCAGGCGCTGGAAGCGGAAGACGAGAAACTGTCCATGCGGTCCGGGTAAGGTCGTGTAACACGACGAATTGCGAATTGATTGTTTGATTGTTTGAAAATACTAGTATTACTCATTTGATTGTTTCTGAGAGATTCTCTATTTGCAAACAAGCACAGAGTCGCCATACTCTGTTTAGTCTTTGCAGATAGTGAAGGGTAGGTAACGCAGGCCTTTGCCCCTGTTGTAATCCGTCGTGCCTACTTCCCTCTCCATTTGATTGATTGTTATCCAAGCATTTACTGTTTTGGAATTGGTTCTCTTTGGATCATTCTCTATTTACAAAAAAGCACAGAGTCGCAATACTCTGTTTAGTCCTTGTGAATAGTGAAGGATAGGTAACGCAGGTTTTTGCCCCCGTTGTAATCCGTCGTGCCTATTTTTATCCCTCATTTGATTGATTGTTTGACCGAACATTGATCGTTCGGAATTGGTTCTCTTTGGGTTATTCTCTATTCACAAATAAGCACAGGGTCGCAATACTCTGTTTAGTCTTTGCGGATAGTGAAGGATAGGTAGTGCAGACTTTTGTCCCCTTTGTAACCCGTCATGCCTATCTTTGCCCCGTTTGTTGGTAGTTGGTTCAGCCCGGACCGTTTATTAGAGGTAGATCATCCGGCTCCACCGGAGGACGCCCCTAATAAAAAGGACATAAATATATATAAAAAATTGCGGGTTAGCCGCTGTATCGTGCTAGCAAACAAAAACATAAAAATCGTTAGGAAAAACAAAAGGAATCGAGCAAAATCAGTAGGCCACTGATGGGATCTCTTTTCTGACCTCGCTAAAATAGAAACATTAGGAACAACCCCTCATGAGAAATATGAAACTAGTGAGAAGAATCGAGCTCGACGCCATGATGGCTGCAAGACAGCCCGGCTCCACCACCCACCCCGCCCAAATAACGACAAACAATATGCAAATATTATAAATATATACAACACCCCAGCAAAGTAACTATTTAAAACTTTTTATTAAACAACTATTTAAAACTTTTTATTAAACAACTATTTACATGGCAGCGGCTGCAACAACAAGCCCAAATGCATTCGCCGTCTGCTTAACGCTGTTCCTGTCCCGCCTTCAATGTTGGGCTACTTTGAGCTACTTTTTAGTAGGCTTTGGGCTATAAAAAGTCTACAAAAGCCATCAACCGGCGAGGTAGCGTCGGTAGCGGCCCGTTGAGCGAATAGGCCGGAGGCTACCCAACACGCCAAGGCCTTGCTGGAAGCCATCGGCCAAAGAGGTCGTTGGGTGGATGGCCCGGAAGCACCACGGCCACGATGTTGTTGTACTGGCCTTCCCATTCGTCCACCCTGAGGCGGCATCCAGCGAGCCACGGGTGGGGGAGGTGAATGCCTTGCTGATGACCCCCCCTCTTACTGCCTGGTCCGACCATCACATATACCTGCGCCAGGAAACGGCGTGGGGTGCACTGGGAGGGAGAGGCGGCGCGAACAAGCCTCCCCCACCTCCCCAGGTGGAGGTGCCTCAGCTGCACCCCAGCGCTTCACTCGGCCAGCTGAGTTGCGCCCGCTCTTGTGGCACAGTGCCTCGCTCGGCCAGCTGAGTTGCGACCGCTCTTGCGGCACAGTGCCTCACTTGGCCGGTTGAGTTTCGCCTGCTCTTGCGGCTACAGCGTCTCATCCACCATCCGGCTGAATTGCACCCGCTCTTGCGGTACAGCGACAGGCGGCTGCCACGGAGCTCACGAAATGGCGGTCGGCTCCACAGACTTGGGCCTGGCCTGCAAGAATGGCTCTGGGCTACCTTGGAACTCGGATGCTTGCCTGCTCGGGCATGAGCCCCACTCTTGAAGACGTCCTCTCAGTTTTAAAAATTCTACGAAAGTCACTGGCCCTCGACTCCCGCAGGCTTCCGGTGGGGGCCACCGCCACTGTTGCTCGACTATCCCCCATGGATATGCCACTGCCTCGGGCGACCGCCACCTTATCCACATCTGGTATCGAAGGAAAGACTGATTCAACGTATCTGTGGAGGGATACACCTGCTGTTCCGCTCTCCGGAGTGGCCACAACGTTGTCACAAGATGGTGGCGCTCTCATGCTGACACCGGCCTTTGTCCGAATTACTAAGAGACACTGTAGACTGCCAACTCGATCAGCTCCGATGGGACCTCAGCGTGACCCGCTTGTCCTCTCTGTTGGCGCTAACGAACTTTTTGAACTACCGAAAGGGATTCTGGTCCGGCCGCTAGTTGTCGGAGGCATTTGGACTATACTCTGGACCCACCCGGCCACGCCCCAAAATGGCGCCAGTATAGGCGAGCCTTGCAACTCCTTATGACGTTTTAGTTACATAGCCTTGATATTATGGGATATGTATACGGTCCTTGAGCACGTGGCGGGTGGGGAAGGGTACTGACTGGGCATGCGGACAACCCTACTGATATTGGTTCTTATTCACTATTGATTATTGTATTTTCGAAGTTATGCTACTCATGATGCTCGCCCATGGTATGCGTATAAACGATTTTATTGTAACTGATCTTGTTTTAATTTCAATTATAAAATCAACCTTCATTGATCCTGCAACCATTTGTCTCGTTTAAGTTTTTCCAATTACAATGGCTCGCTCATCACGTACTCCTATACTACAAGTGTAATCTCTCCTTACCTCATACATTTCCCGTCTGCCCCGTGGCCGGCCTGTATGGTTGCAGGCCCGTATTTTTATGCTGACATCTTTTTCAATCAAGGTTTTAAAATAAAAAATAAATAAAATATGTAGTACTAGCCTCATATCAGTCACTTAGATTGGTAGGTTCTCGGATAAAGGCTACTATTTTCAAAATAAATAAAGGACAAGTAAAATGAAGCAATTTTGGTTATGAAAAATTAGAAAGGCATGGTACATACGAACAATGCGAAAAGAATAGTCAAGATTTGTCGTATTTTTGCATTACTGCAGCATAAGCAATAGGTAAAAGATTCTGATATTTAGATATATCTATGAATAGGACAATAGACCAGTTCCTCTGGGCTGCAATGCCGAGATGCAAGGTACTGCTTCCCAAAGAAGATAAGTTAGGCACGTGGTAGGTAAAAACATTTTCGTGTTTTTGCGCGCTGATGTGCTTTGTACGCTGTCACCCCCCCCTTCTCTTTCTCTGCAGGTTAATGTCGGAATTTCAGCTGGAGTATGGAGAAGACCCAGAATGCACCGTGTTACACGCAGAAAAAAGAAGAATTGTATGATATGAATGCGCACGCGGGCCCCGATTTGTGTTGTATGAATGCTCATGTGTGGCGCACGTCTGGGTTGACGGACGAATTTGTTTTGTATGACTGAGGTATGGATCGAGCGGTTAATGGAATAAGAAAAACAAGCCCGAACATGATACCTGCATGTGAAGGACGAGAAAGAATATAGCACTTACCCTACCTAGGAACGACTCTCTCCCTCACTGGAGCTAGTGAATGGGAGAGTGGCCTACGCCAGAAACTTGAAGGGTTATTGTAGTACCTCGGACCCCACCCGATATCCCAAATGAACGCCCTAAATGATGCGCACCAGTGAGTCAACTTAATGTGCAGACTAGATGAGAAAAGTTAAGGATACCCCGGGTTGGGGTTCATCCAAAATCCCCCCTCAGCCCAGAAATTAGGGATATTGTCATGTTTTAGATTCACCCCCTCTTCTTCCATCCTCATAGAAAAGTCAGAATTGCACCATCGCACATCCGACAGACACCCCTCCTTTACCTCAACTCGGATCGTCATTTGTTAGATGTTGGAAGACCCCACCGTGAGTATAAGCACGACTGGACCAGTGTCCGACCAATTAAAAGGAGTAAGTATTTATTGAAGCGAGGTTACCAACAGAAATTGTCTGCTATTAGGAAGGAAGGAGAACGAAGAGCTCGACCCCCAAATGAATTAAATGGAGTACTGAAAATATGCAACACGCATGAAAAGGCTCTTTCGCCAAAAATAGCCCTCTGTTTTATCTTAAGTTTTCGTACTTGATGTATGTACTGTCGCACCCTATCTGGTATTTGTGTATACGTAAACTATGAATTTATGTTTTCCCTCAGCTTGTGTTTTTTTTTTACGTGAAACTGACCTGTACTGATCTATATGTGTGTGCACTGAATAGCCTATTATTGTACACGTCTCTCTCTCTCTCTCTCTCCCTCTTTTTATGTTGTACTTGTACTAATAGCCTATTTGGTACGCACGACGCTCTCTCCCTCTGAGGGCTCCCTCGCTCCCTTTTGAATAAATGACGACACTGTACCTCGCCGGTACGGGAATAATTGACTTTTAGACACAACAGTGTTTGAACAAATTGACAGAAACAAAACGATCGTATTTTGCCATATTACTGCCTCTCCTTTCTGTAAAATGATGAAACTTAATTGGCTGAGAAAGAAAGGACAGGTGAGACGACTGATGTCCCCTAATCTGACCCTTAAAAAGGGAACTATATGTCAGTGGCTTTTGTCTTAAGTACTTTGGTAACACCACCCTCATCGTTCGGATTACCACCGCCCAATGTACAAAAATAGAATGTCCTATACGTCCCCGTTCCTCCAGAATGGTCCCAGTTCTGTACCAGCCGTCCCAGAAAATCTTAAAGACTGTAGCTATAGTCCCATGATAACAGCATTTCACATTTTTTTATAAATTAACAGACCCTGAAGAAACATATAGCCCAACGGGATTTGTTTTAAGACAAACGCGAGTCTCTACTGAAGGAGCCGGTTTGAATTCGATAAGCTATGTAATTTTTAGATATCAGACTTCTTGCCACATTCGCACATATAACAAGAGTAAAACGCCAGACAGACATGTTGTTTGAAAATATAAAAAAAATGCTTGCCGACCTGCACTACAGCAATGATGCATGAGTTAACAACACCCACCGATGTAAGGATTACTAAGCATCCACCCTATCGCGACCAATGAACGTTTCCCCAACTACTTGGGGTTGGGAGATAAATTAAAGTGTGTAAACGTCTTCCCCTGCCAATTCTCTAAAAAACAGTTTTTTTGTACTGATTTAAGGATAACGTGCAGTCGTCGGAGGAGGGGGGCCGGATGTGACGCACAGCCTGGCTGCAGATCGGGGAATATCTATAACCTCGACCAAGGTGGAGCCACAGAGCAAAGAGTTGCGGGACAAGGCACCGTTCTCAGCGTGGAAAGTGAAGGAAAGAAGGGCCGCCCAGAAGCCCCTGCACGTTGACGAGCTCGTGCCGAAAGTCCCAGCCCATTGTGCCCGATTGATTGGCCCACATGCTTGAAATTTCTGCCCTCCTTGGTCCGTTTCAGATCTGATCCCACTCCGCCCTCTCTTCCCTCTGCCTCCCAAAGCACGCCCCCATCACCCCCCTTTTTTCATATGGAATTTTTGAACTTGACTCTGAGACGAAAGACAGCACAAAAGATAGAATAGGGTTTGTCATGAAAGAAGAACGGAATGCGGGTACCCCGCCTAAGGTACCTATGATAGGTTAGTTAAGGAACAGGACAAACACAGGACTGTGGTCTGAGAGCAAAGAATGGCCACACCCTGCAACGCGAGATCTGAAGTAGAGCTGGACGCATAGCTCCACCGCCGGTGCTCAACAGTGCCAACGAAAGAAGAAAAACAATGAGAGCCTACCAGTGATGGCTCGCTGTAAAAAGACACTGGACAGACGAACCCTTTTTGAACATTGCCACCCCTTGACTGTCCCTTGTATTAAGTTGAATTCCTCTCCCAACCACTTGTATTGATTATCACCCAATTGAGCTTTCGAAACCTTGCTTCGGTCACTTTCAACTGTACATGGATAACTAAGAAAGCGTTAACTCTGTATCATGACTTAATAGCCCTTATTTGGCCAGAACATTTTTGTATGACATCATGTTTGTATTCGAACGAATTTCCTAGATCGTCTAAATAATATCCCCGTGTCCAAGGTCTAACATACGACACAGCTAATGTAATTTTGTATGCACTGCCTCCTCGCCTATCGCATCGACTACATGTGGTTATGTACGATTCTGTTAACATTGATAGCAGGATTATTTCCATCTGCCCGTAATGCATATGGGCTACCAAAGACCTTGATAGACAGCCCAGCCACATGCTTCCCTTATTAGTATAACTAGATGTCAGCTTGTACGTCCTTACCTCAGACATAAACAGAAATGAAATAACTCATGATAAAAACTGGGGACTGTGGAAAATGACTAAAATCGGTATACATAAGCGGCGTTCATTTATGTTCACCACAGCCACTGTTGAAAGTAGAGCGACAACCATGAAAACAGTAGCCACGCCATCTTGTCCCTTTTAGGCCCCATCGCGAAAGTAGGTGGCAGCCATTTTTGTGTCACGACCTCTCTGCCCACTGCCAATCGCCTGCGCGCCTCTCCCCCTCACACCACAGCCTCACAAGCATTCCCCCGCGCCCCGACAGCCCCCGGTTTCTCCTGTTTGGACCATAAGCGCACCTCTAGCGCGACCCTGTCTCCGAGCCACATCCCGTGCTGAACCCCCTCGCTCTTTCATCTCATTCAAAGAACAGGCCCCTTTTTGATAAACTCTTCCTCCCTGCCCGATTGTCCAGCCCGATCCCAGGCCATCACCTAGCCCGAAAGATGCAGTTTATTGCCCCCTACAGTAGGACCTCGCCTCACATCATAGGAGCGGTGGTTAATCAATACCCTCACACCTCCAGATCCGACCGATCGCCCACTTTCCCGTTCCCAGCAGAATGTCCAGCTGCGCGACAACCACCACATGCTGAGGTTGAAGTGGGAACTCTACTGTAAATATGTGTGGGAACGGGGGTGAAGCGAGGATTCCGAGGATGTCTTTCCGTACATCAAGTATTGACAAGAATGTGTTTCATGTAATAAAGCAATAAACCTGTGTATAAGAGGCCAGGCCTCAAGGATGCGTTTAGAGCACCTCGAGAAGATACCCTGTTGTCTGATTTGACGTGTTCTGCTCCATCGGAATAAACTCCTGTTTCCTGCCTTCTGTCTCCAGCGCCTGCCTCTTTGTTTGGTAATCTCGAATGGTATGAGAGGCGGCTAACGCCGGGCAAATACTGACGGGTTCTTGGTCGAATTCGGACCTACCATTCTACAGTTAGCCGCCTCTCATACCATTCGAGATTACCAAACGAAAAGGCAGGCGCTGGAGACAGAAGGCAGGAAACAGGAGTTTATTCCGACGGAGCAGAACACGTCAAATCAGACAACAGGGTATCTTCTCGAGGTGTTCTAAACGCATCCTTGAGGCCTGGCCTCTTATACACAGGTTTATTGCTTTATTACATAAAACACATTCTTGTCAATACTTTGATGTACGGAAAGGCATCCTCGGAATCTCCTCTCCAAACCCGTTCCCACACATATTTACAGTAAAAGTCCCCACCCCGATCTCAGTAGGTGATGACTATCGCGCAGCTGGATATCCCGCCGGCTCCCGGAATGTGTGCGGCTGATCGGTTCTCATGGGGTGGGGGCTTTTATCAGTCATAGATTCTTTGAAGAGGGACAGGTTCCTACTGTAAGGGGCAATAAACTGTATCCGCAGGGCTAGGTGATGGCCTGGGATCGGGCGGGACAATCGGGCACAGAGGAAGGGGGTTCATCAAAGGATGCGTGATCATTAAAGGGATGGAGGGAGGTGTTAGTCGGGTACGGGATGTGGCTCCGAGGCAGGGCCGCGCTGAAGGGGTGGTTTATGGCCCAAGCATGTGAGAACGTGGGCTGTCAGCGCGCGGGGGATGCTGGCGGGGTCAGAGAGGGAGAGAGAGAGACGCACTGGCTATCGGCAGTGGGCAGAGAGGCCATGGCGTTCAAAATGGCTGCTACTTACGTGCACATTTGAGCTAAAAGGGGACAAGATGGCAACGATAATGTTTATGTCGCAATCTAGATTTTAACAGTCCTCCCTTTTCAACATATCTAGCCAGCTTGTCAATTTATGTCTATCCCCATCATATTACGGATTTCTACATCATACAAAGCTTTCATGCGTTCAGCTTCAAAGTTCGGAGTCTTAGGGCAAACACAGTTAGCAAATAGTGAACACAGAGGTGGCAAGCATTGAATACCCAGGCAGAGTCCGCATATTACGACGATTGGTATCAGTACAATCATGAGCAACCTCCATCCCCAGTCCTTTACAGTACTCCAGAACCAACTCCCGAGAGACCATCCTTCTTGTTCCTGATGAACTTCTGAGGAGAGTCTGTGGAGGTGTTCGATGGCCTTGTAAACGGAGGGTGAATTGTCTGGTATGTAGGTACAACAGCTGGACCCGATGATACGACATGCTCCTCCACGGTCCGCCAGAACCACATCTAGAACAAGGCGGTTTTGAAGAGCCACCAGACGGACCGCCTGAAGCTCGGCTGTATTGTTTGTGAGGATACCAGCTGTAATGTTCATCGTTGTCTCGACTGCCTGGGATAAATGTCGAATGGCACGACTGTTCGCCATCGGACCCCAAAGTGGAACAAGTCCTTTCATTGCATCCAAGAATTGTGCTCCAGTGGAGTCGGCCTGCTCGATGACCTTTGCTCGTCTCTGTCGGTGATGGTTTGCCGGAGCCACATAGGTTGGAGGAAGGATGAAGGCTATGTAGCAGGTACCTCCCCAGCCCTTTGGGAGCCAGGTGTAGGCTTTTGTACCACAGACGAAGTACATGTTTGGAGAGGTGACAAAAGAGGGTGGGTCTGTTGAGTACAAAGTTCTGGTGATGCGGCAAGTGCTGTGGCCCACCATTTGTGTCCCATGGCCTGTGATGCATACGAGGCCCGAGACATTGATGACAGATAGGGCCACAGTCAGGGTGGCAGCTGTTCGTTTCCGGAGGTAGGAGAAGCTGGGTCTGGCTGGATTGTTGAATATTTGCATCTCCACCATTTCTTTAGCGGGGATGTCCATGTGAACAGAGGCATTGGAGGATAGAGGGCAAAAAGGAGCAGCAGCTCTCCCGGTTTTGTTCAGCCAGACTCCATGATAAAAGTGTGACATAGTTTCGCTGGAAGTGGCATTGTCTCTGTAGCTCTCTTGCAAGAGGATCAGCCAGGCAAGGCAGGAGCCATGAACAGAGAAAGGTGAAGGGATGAAGGGGATGGAATGTCCGGTGGCATGTGGTATCAACCCACAGATCCACCAATTCGTGGCATTTGCAGCAAGGTTGTGTTGGTGCAGCAACTGTACGAAGGAGTTGTTCCAGAACTCCTTACGCCTTTCTTGGATTTGAGGTGAAAGAGAGACCAGGTAGTGTTCTTTCATGGTGGTAGGCTGTGCAGTCGTTAGAAATGTCTTATGAGCCGGTGCGTTCTCTTCCACGATCCAGAAGGTAGTCATGAGGAGGAGGCAAAAGAGAAGAGTGATAAGAAGAGCAATAGTCTTTGAGCTGTGCAAACTGTCAGTTTTCGTGTTCCTGTATCGGGTCTTCGGAGGTCCGGTTGCTTCCATCATCTTCGTATCGGGCGCTTCCATCATCTTCAAGGTGCTCAGTAGTGGGCAGAACCACAGACTTCGTTTGGTTTCTCTCCTGGCAGCCTTTGTAGTGTTAGGCCGCCGCTCTGAGAATGATAACTTAGTCAGTGGTCTACTTAACCGAAGCTCCCTCCTTTCGTCGCAGGTTATACCCTTCTCTGGATGGCACAGTGGGATCAGGGAATTTCGCCAATTCGAGTGTCTCTGTTTCAGGGTAGCAGCTCAGGGATGGTCGGTCTTTGTTCAGGAGCTCTTCCTGGGTGCTCACGTCTTCGGTCGACGTCAGGGCCGGAGAGATTTTCTTGCAATGATGTGCATGCAGCCAATTTCGCTTCCCCTCCACTCGAAGAGCTGTTCGGGTGGTGATCAAGACTTGCCAGGGGCCCGTCCAGCGGGGTTCCAGACTCTTCTCCCTCTGGAAGTTCCGAATCAGGACGAAATCTCCAGGCTGGATGGTATGTCCGGGGCCCCTGGAAGCATCGGGGATGGCTTGCAGCACCTGATGATGAATAACAGACAGTGTTTTAGTTAGGTTACACAGGTAGTCAGACATAGGACGTCCGGGACGTCGTGAATAGATGCCGGTTTGGGTGCGGACCAGATACTCATGGGCCGGCCGAAAACGACCTCGTAAGAGGTCAAGTGGTGTTTGGTGGGGGTGGAACGCATTGACAGCAATGCTAGGGGGAGAGCGTCTGGCCATTTTAGTCCTGTGGTAGCCACTATTTTCGCCAGTTTTAGTTTCAATGTGGCATTGTGCCGCTCGACCAGTCCAGCAGATTGGGGGTGAAAAACTGCGTGGAATTTCTGTCGTACCCCCAGTCCTTTCAGGATGAGCTGGATAACCTCGACTACAAAACGGGGGCCATTGTCACTCCATAAAATACGGCAAAGGCCGTAGCGAGGGAAGAACTCTTTCAGTAGTACTTTTGCAGTGGCAATAGCAGTGTTGTCACGCGTCGGGTAGGCTTCCACCCATTTGCTAAAAGCGCACACAACAACAAGTACATACTTCAGTCCTTAACATCTGTCTAACTGGATATAGTCCATCTGTAGGACTTCAAATGGATGGTTGGGGACCCCAAACCCTCCCTGGGGTACGACAGTTCCTTTCCCAGGGTTGTGTTGCAGGCAGACTAGACATTGCTGGACTAATCGTTTGGCTGACTCTGTAATACTATCGTTATGCCAAACTCGGGAGACAAGTTCGGCCATAGGGGCAGATCCTATGTGTGCAGGGGAATGGGCCATCGTCAGTATGGGGATCAGGTACGAGTTGTGCAGCAACCATTTGTTCGTGTCTTTTGTCCGCCAGCAGCCTTCATCATCCTTTAATCCCACCCGTGCCCATTCAGTCAATTCTTGTGGTGAGCTGGCCATTTGGATGTCCCTAATAGTTTCCCTAGCGTCCGTCCATTTTTCTGCTTGTGACCTAGTCACGTACATGCGAGTCGTCGTCCTGTTCTTGGCTGTGGTTCGGGCAGTGATGTCGGCCAGTGCATTTCCCTGTCCAATGATGTCTGTCACCTTTTTGTGTGCATTGCATTTGATTACGGCAAGTCGTTTGGGGAGGAGAACCGCTTCAGTCAGAGCGGAGACTAGATCTCCGTGCAGGATGGGCGTGCCATGAGATGTCAGAAATCCCCTCTCCTTCCATAAGAGCCCAAAATGATGAACCACCCCGAAGGCATACTGGCTGTCCGTGTAAATGTTTGCTGTCGTCCCCTTTGCTAGGATACATGCTCGTGTGAGGGCAATCAGTTCTGCCGTCTGGGCGGATCGTTGCGTGATGCGGGCGGTTTCAACTACAGTTCGGGCTGTGGTAACTGCATAGGCAGCTGAGGTGGTGCCGTCGGGGAGTTTAATGCAAGAGCCGTCTACCCATAGCTCTCCGTCAGGGTTTGGGAAGGCAGTGTCTCGGAGGTCAACTCTACTCCTAGTCTGTTCGTTCGTGAGGGTCACACAGTCATGTATTGGGGGCACATCGGGATCGTTTCCAGGCAGAGGCAGCAAGGTGGCTGGGTTCAGTGTGGTGCATCGTTTCAGCGTGATGTGAGGTGCGAGCAGTGTCAGTTCGTACCCAGTCAGTCGCGCGCTGGTCAGGTGTTGTGTCTTGGTCTGGTTTAGGAGGGTGTCAACAGCATGAGGCACTAGTACCGTGAGGGAATTCGAGAGTACGATTCCCTCACTTTGTCGGATAGAGAGAGCAGCAGCGGCTACTGCTCGAAGGCAGGCAGGCAAAGCTCTTGCTACAGGATCAAGAGTGGCAGAGAAATAGGCACATGGTCGTTGTTTGGGGCCAATGGACTGAGTCAGGACAGACAAAGCGCATCCCTCCCTTTCGTGAGTGTAGAGAGAGAAGGGCTTTGTATAATCAGGGGTTCCTAGGACGGGCGCTGAAAAAAGGGCGTCTCGTAGTTCCTTGAAGGAGGATTGACATTCAGGGGTCCAAGGGAGCGGGAAGGGGACATCTTTAGCCAGTAGGGAAAGTAGTGGTTTCACAATGAGGCTGAAATTTGGCAACCATTGTCGGCAGAAGGAGGTGAGGCCTACCAAAGAGCAGTCTTGCTTCGGGGTTTTAGGGATAGGGGTCTCTAGAATAGCCTGTATTTGATCGGGTGTGAGCATTCTCCCGTCTTTGGACAAGAGGTGGCCTAGGTAAGTGACTTGAGGTTGGCAGATTTGCAACTTCTTCTTGGAGACCTTGATGCCATTTTCCGCGAGGAAGTGCAGGAGTTGGATGGTGGCTGTGACTGCAAGTGGAGTGGTGTCGGCCGCCAAAAGGATATCATCGACGTACTGTATCAACACCACTCCATCAGGCAATTGGACTGCATCCAGCTGTCTCTTGAGGGCCTGGCTGTAGATGCTTGGACTTTCAGTGTAGCCCTGGGGTGCTCTGCAAAATCTGTATGAGCGGGATTTTAAAGTGAAGCCAAAAAGGTAGCGGCTGTCCGAGTGAATGGGGATGGAGAAGAATGCGTTCTTGAGGTCGATTACCGTGAAGGTGGTGGCAGTGGAAGGAATCAGGGTCAGAATGGTGGTGATGTCTGAGACTACAGGGTACTGGGGTACAACCACTTTGTTGACTTCTCGTAGGTCGATGATGAAGCGGTACGCTTTTTCATCTCCCTCACCCTGCTTCTTCACAATGGGTAGGATAGGGCTGTTGCAAACATTGCTAACTACTTCTTCTACCACTCCTGCATCTACCAGGGACTGGATGATTTTTACCAACGCCTTCTCGCCTTCGGGCGATATCCGATACTGTGGGAGTTTGGGGAGTACTGCGTCCTGTCGAACCGGGTCTATCATCATGCGTCCTACGTCCGAGTCAGTATTTGCCCATAGGTACAGAGGTAGGGTGTCGAGTAAGGACAAGTCAGTGTCAGTGATAGAAAACATGTGTTGTGTGCGACAAGATCTGAGCAGTGTTGGGTTGTCGTACAGAATGACTCGAACTCCGTCTTGTGAACACCTAATAGTAGCTCGAAAATGTTTCAATAAGTCAAGTCCCATAATGGCGTCGGGGGTGTTGGAGGAGAGCAAAAACGTTGTGTCAGTGGTGTTATTGTCCAAGTTAAAAGAGATCGGTGTGGACAAGGGATTAGTGGAGGGCGTTCCATCAAAACCTATTGATGTCACATGTGAGCCAGACAAGGGTGCCCTGGGAATCAATCGTTTAGACAACGCACTACGTGTTGCACCAGTATCTACCAGAAATGGAGACTTTGTACCTAGGACCTTAGCGGTGACATAAGGGCCTTGCTGGTCAACATAGAGCTCGACTGGATCCCTTCCTTGCCCTTGGCAGTCCTATGCAAAGTCGTGGGCATTGTCGCAGTCAGACTGTTGGCACTGATTCTGTCGGGGACGGTCAAACGTGTTCGGTCTACCAGGTCTGTCATTGTTGGTGTCGCTTGTGTGCCCTCGTCCCTCTCCTCTATTTCTCGGCCCGCCCGCTACGTCTCTCGTGTCTTTATTTCTGAGTGCTTCTTGCAGAACTGGACATTGAGACTTCCAGTGGCCAAATCTTTTGCAAAACGCACACTGGTCCTCATCGAGGTCTGTTCGTGGAGCGCCGGGTGCGGGTGTGCGGTCTCTAGGGGGTGGATTTCTAGGAGCATTCGACTGGTAGTTTCCTCTATACTGTTCCCTTCCTATAGTCACCCCTTGCAACTGAGCAATCATCACCCTCTCTTTCAAGTCCTTTTTCTTCTTCTCAGTCGCTTGATCGTTCTCGTTCTTTTGTCGCTCATAGTATTGAGCCATCTGAAGGATAGCTGCGGGCTTGGAGTCCGCCCAACTACTCTCGCTAGTCTGTAGTTTCTGAGAGACTTCTGGTGTCAGGCCTTTCACATAGTTCTGGACAAACAAGTGATGTCCGGTCGCAGTGGTCATGTCCTGGCCGCTGTAATCGGAGAACACCGTTTCAAACCGGGAGAAGTATTCTGATACGTCTTCCTGGGGTTTCTGGCGGCAGGCCGTTACTATCGACCAGTCCACCTTCCTTTCTGGAACTAGGGTTTTTAATTTCTGCATAATCTTATCTGGTAAGTCTAGAATGGCCTTCAAGGGTTTCTGTCCCGGCTCCCGTTGTTTGTCAACATTACCGAGTTGTATCCAGGTATGTCCGAACAGCTCAAGGTGGTCGACTTTCCGGATTTGCTTCCACACATCAGCTGGCAGACATAGCCCGAAAAACAAATCGATATCCGCTAGGGTCATAATCGTTGAACCCAGAGCGGTGGCTAATTCTGTATAGAAGGCCGGGGGGGGTCTTTCGCAGATCAGGCAAGGACTTTCGGAAAGTCAGGATGTCTTGCCGATCCCATGGTTGGTAAACCCAGTTGTAAACTACCCTCCCTCTCGCATCTTGGTGGTTAATATCGTCGTGTGTTCCCTGTCCTCGTGGGGGAACCCAATAGGGAGCGGCCTCCTTTATGGGCATCATCGTGTCAATTTTTTCTACTCCGGCCTCAGTTACTGCAGGAGTCGTGGTGTTAGTCTCTGGTTTCTGTTCCGTGAGGTGGCGTGAAGAGGTTCGTCACATCACACTCGTCCCCATCTCCGACATCAACTTTTCTATACAGAGTCGTTAGGTTTTCAGGGCCTTTTCCTTGGTAGCGGTCTTCGTAGGCATTAAGGGTATGGTAACAAAGGCGTACGACAAAGTGTCGCCTGTGGCTATTGGCATATGTATGGCACATATCCGTTATATAATCCTCACTTTCCTTTCGCACCACCAGTGTCTTTATAATCTTATCCATCCCGGCTCGTTCATCCTTACTTAATCTATTCGATCTCGCAGGGTCTTTCCTCCCAGCTCCGGGATCATCTGAAGTCGCTGCTCGTGCTGCGCTGGGTACGAGGGGTTCGGTCAGCCTGTCGGTGGGGGTTGCGGGTGCTGCGCTAAGGGTTGGGAAGGGGCGTATGGAGGGGGCATGTAGATGATCGGGGGACCTAATAGTAAATCATCGTTCGTTCGCTGTTTCGAAGGTAGCTCGGGGTAAAGTGTAGAGGGTGTCCTGACGGGACACTGGCCTGATGATTCGGAATCTTGTTTTAGCTTGGTTTCCTCTCTTTCTTTTATTTCTTCCTTTAATTTGTTAGCGGCCAGGTGAACTGCCTTGCGTAATTCCTTTTCTAACCTGACCTCATTTCTCTTCTTTCGCTGTTCTGTTTCTTTGCGCCACATGCCGAAGCTATCGAGCATAGTGGGTGTTGTTTTATTGTTATAAAGGGCTGTTTCCAGCGCGTTTATTTTGTCGTTATCAAAGGATCCTATCAGTGGCCACTGACTTCCCCGATCCTTTCTCGTGTATTTATGCCACAGCTTACTATAAGCCACGGTGACTAGTCCATATTTAGTAAACATGTCCGGGTGCCCTCCAGTGGAGCCGGATGGTTCACCTCTAATAAGCGGTCCGGGCTGAACCAACTACCAACAAACGGGGCAAAAATAGGCATGACGGGTTACAAAGGGGACAAAAGTCTGCACTACCTATCCTTCACTATTCACAAGGACTAAACAGAGTATTGCGACTCTGTGCTTATTTGTAAATAGAGAATAACCCAAAGAGAACCAATTCCGAACGATCAATGTTCGGACAAACAATCAATCAAATGAGGGATAAAAATAGGCACGACGTATTACAACGGGGGCAAAAGCCTGCGTTACCTGTCCTTCACTATTCACAAGGACTAAACAGAGTATTGCGACTCTGTGCTTATTTGTAAATAGAGAATGATCCAAAGAGAACCAATTCCAAAACAGTAAATGCTTGGATAACAATCAATCAAATGGAGAGGGAAGTAGGCACGACGGATTACAAAGGGGGCAAAGGCCTGCGTTACCTACCCTTCACTATCTGCAAAGACTAAACAGAGTATGGCGACTCTGTGCTTGTTTGCAAACAGAGAATCTCTCAGAAACAATCAAATGAGTAATACTAGTATTTTCAAACAATCAAACAATCAATTCGCAATTCGTCGTGTTACACGACCTTACCCGGACCGCATGGACAGTTTCTCGTCTTCCGCTTCCAGCGCCTGATCGTCCTCTGTTCTCCGTAATTGCTGTGGCACTCCTGATGGTTCCCAGTCAGGACCGTAGATCACTCGAGAGAGGTCTGCTCGGAACCGGTGAAGTTCGGATGATCGGCTGCCAGACGAAGGTCTATCGGGCAGGAGCTCTTCCCGATCGTTGCAGTTGTTCACTCTGTCATTGGGACCTCTCCCACTGGATCCACGCGTCGCTGATGGGCCCCACGTGGGGCGCCAATTGTAGAAAGGTAGGGCCGAATTCGACCAAGAACCCTTCAGTATTTGCCCGGCGTTAGCCGCCTCTCATACCATTCGAGATTACCAAACGAAGAGGCAGGCGCTGGAGACAGAAGGCAGGAAACAGGAGTTTATTCCGACGGAGCAGAACACGTCAAATCAGACAACAGGGTATCTTCTCGAGGTGCTCTAAACGCATCCTTGAGGCCTGGCCTCTTATACACAGGTTTATTGCTTTATTACATAAAACACATTCTTGTCAATACTTTGATGTACGGAAAGGCATCCTCGGAATCTCCGCTCCAAACCCGTTCCCACACATATTTACAGTAAAAGTCCCCACCCCGATCTCAGTAGGTGATGACTATCGCGCAGCTGGATATCCCGCCGGCTCCCGGAATGTGTGCGGCTGATTGGATCTCATGGGGTGGGGGCTTTTATCAGTCATAGATTCTTTGAAGAGGGACAGCTTCCTACTGTAAGGGGCAATAAACTGTATCCGCAGGGCTAGGTGATGGCCTGGGATCGGGCGGGACAATCGGGCACAGAGGAAGGGGGTTCATCAAAGGATGCGTGATCATTAAAGGGACGGAGGGAGGTGTTAGTCGGGTACGGGATGTGGCTCCGAGGCAGGGCCGCGCTGAAGGGGTGGTTTATGGCCCAAGCATGTGAGAACGTGGGCTGTCAGCGTGCGGGGGATGCTGGCGGGGTCAGAGAGGGAGAGAGAGAGACGCGCTGGCTATCGGCAGTGGGCAGAGAGGCCATGGCGTTCAAAATGGCTGCTACTTACGCGCACATTTGAGCTAAAAGGGGACAAGATGGCGCCGATAATGTTTACGTCGCAATCTAGATTTTAACACCCAAAGCACTATGCGTTGTAATGGACTGCGTTGTAATACTTGCGTTGTAAAGGCATGCGATGTAAAAGCATGCGTTGTAATGTCATACATCCATGCATGATTGACTAGACAACTGGCCCAGTGAAATTAAGCTCTCAATGTTTACATCTGAGTTTGACCTCCAGGTCACAAGTTCAAATCTCCGTAGAGCCTGCTCGTGTTTTTATCCTATTAAGGTCGATATATAAGTAACTATTATATTCTGTTAAAAGGTAGCTATTCATTTTTAGTGCTTGGAAATGGCAAAAACTGTTATATTTTTGGTGATATAAAACACAGTTTAAAAAGGCCTGATCCACAAGTCAGGCGTATGCCTGCAAATATGATTAAGACACGTTTTCCTGCATAAATCAGTGAAACAGTGTGCGACATATGTGTTCATAAATTACACACTGTTACATTTTCTCCTAACGTCACTTGTGGGCATTGCAGCCAGGTTCACGACATTATTGGTAGGGCTAAGATGATATGACCAGTTCTGTGGAGGGCAAAAGAAAAACACTGAGCATGTCCTGCAGGATGCCTTTACTCTCATGCATGGTGGGCCATGGAAAAGACCCTGGTAAAGAAAAGCTCGCCCTAACTCATGAACGATAAATAAACCGAGGGGCATATTTACAAGTTCTGGCGCATCTCTGCAAATCAGCTGGGATGCGCCAGGACAGATGCATCACGTAACCCCCCCCTTGCGCCACCACAGATGCATTGCATTTACATCCTTTCCTGCGAGGGAACGCCCACCCTGCGACAGAACGCCACATGAAACCTGACACAGTTTTTATGTGGCGCAGGGCTTTACAACGTGACGCATCTCCCTAGATGTTGTAAGTAAGTCGCAACGTGGCGCATTGTTTACACCGCCGTTGTGTCACAAAAGTGACGCAACAGCGGCGTAAAAATGTCGCAAGGGGCTTGTAAATCTGCCCCAATGTACTTATTCATTGTGTGAACGCTGGACCCTACTACATCAACTACCGACTTACCTTCCACCAGCCTACCAGACATCCCCTACTGGATCCGGCTGAGCCGCAGTAGAGGTCATTCTTTCACTTATGCCGCCTCCTATGTCCCACTCCACCTCCGGACCTGCCTTTTCCACTTGCCAACTTCCGAAAGGGACTCAAAACCTGGCTCTTCGACTAAGGCCCTCCAATACCTCAGCACCTGGACACCCCCAAGGGTGATAAGCTGCGCTATATAAGTACTGATTAATTGTGTGCAGCACCATTCAAAAAGTGCTGGATGCTCATGCTTGCCTTGCCTTGAACCCCGAAAGCAGGGCCCGAGTCCTAATGAAAACATAAAGGAGAAAAATTAGCTTCCTGCATTGTGTATCACTTGATCACAAGAAGGGCATTCACAACTTTATCACACCCTCCTCTACCAATACAGATGAGGTAAAGAAAGTGAGCAGAGTTTATTATAAACACCTTCTCCATATACAGTATACCGTTCATATTTTCATTTATAACCCACATGGGATGTAAAAAGTTTATGATCGTGTTTTATTGTGATTGGCTTCCTGAAGCTGCTTTCTAACTGAGCACTATAAAAGATAATCTAGACATCCCAATTGGAAATTTGATAATAGCATTTAAGTTATTTTACTGCAGTAAATCACATGAACATTTCCACACATTGAGGAGCTGACCTGATGTAACAGTCACATTTTTTAAACAAGGGGTACAATTGTTTAGTGCATTAAAAAGGGAGTTTTTTTATAAGTAAATGTTCTACTCTGAGTGTTATAATGCTTTGGTGCTAAAGGTATGAGACTGACACCCAGTAGCATACACAGGCCCCTACAACGCTCAGGGTGAGTGGCGAGATCACCCGATTGAGCCTCTTCACGTATGTTGTAGAGGGACCCCCTCAAGTTTCGTTATGGCGGTGCTGACACCCCATCTCAGTTCTATTTAGAAATGCTGATCGCTCTTTCATACTGTGTGACTTTTCTTTCTGGAACCAAGAGTTGACAATGCATCAGACTTGCACGAGTTCAGTTATTAAACAGTGTGAAGGTCCACTAACGATTGGTGGACTTGTTCCATCGCAGCTCCGTCTGGTAGCTGCTGCTGTCCCCGTGCACTGCTGCCGACCTGGAGGTCAGGAGTTCGAGGCCCTCCTCCACCTGCAGGCGCCTGTATGCTCCTCATGACTGGTGGTCCAGTGGTAGAGTGTCATCGTGTGATGTATTCCTATAGGTTCTGTATCGATCCCCCTATTCCTGACCCTGTTCTGGTTAACAAGTTAACTAGCAGCCATCCCATGATGCAGAAACCGTTATCTGATGAAGCCACACCACGGCACAGGAACGTGTTATCTGATTAGGTCATAACGCTTGCCATCTAATTAGACAAGCAATATTCCTCCAGCCCCTGATAAGGCATACGGAGTTCTCAAAACAAATCAAACCTATGACAACCTGGGAAAAACCCTGCGGCCATTGTTTTGATTTCATCGAGAACTTCAGCAAAAGAACGTGCTAACGACCAAGTTGTATGACATCCTTATTGACGTATCTATGTCCATCCTTACGTCAATCTCGGCACCTTACAGGTATAAATATTACCGATATTGCCTTAAGCAAACACACGCGGTGGTGACGAGATCGGAGCAGCCAGACTTGCCGAAGCCCACAGCAGAGCAGACCCCGCTGGCGCAGCCCCGCCTTCCTGACGCGCTGAGAACGAGACGCTGCTTTCTCCTGCCGAGAAATCCAGCTCCGGCGCTTCCGGGTAGCCCTCGCAGGCAGCCTGGAATATCGAGACCAGAGACGAGAGATACCATCCCTCATTCATCCTAAATTCCAGGTACAGAACTGAATAACCCCTCGCAGAGAATTCTTGAGTCAGTCACTTGGCAAAACAAACTTAACTTAAACTGCTACTTTCTATTCCCGCCCACGTATTAGGCTTAGGTCAGGTACACCGGGATAGGCGTAGTTAGAAACACCAGTTGAGTACGATTAGTCAAATGTATATATGTATATATATATTTTATCCATTTTAAACCTGCATATGGCTTAGAAACCATATAAATGTTTTTACAGTATTATTTTATACTTCTGCTTTTATTGTATGCACTTTACTTAACCATAAGTATTGCGATAATATCGATCCATTTCTCTTGTATGAGAAAAGAGACTGATCAATAAATACCATCTTTTATTGAACACGCCCGTCTCTTCCTTTTCTCTACAATCTGGTGAGACTAAGAATGCACGTACTGACTGAGTAAAATAAGTTGTCTTTTGTTTTCACACGACTCTAGAGATATACTCTTGATTAGGGGAGAGCAAAGTTGTCATGTTCTATGGTTGTCAGAAACTAAATCCCTTCTTGTCTATCCAGGGAGGTTCAACTCCTCCTTGCCTATTCGAGAAAGTTTCTAGTGAACTCTGAGCTAGCTGGCAAACCCAAAACTTTAAGTCTAATATCGACAGTAGCAGACCTAGTTAACGTCTGGTATAGGCCTATACTATTGAAGGTATTATTCCAATGCGCAGAGCCTATTGGGATAATAGGAACTACACTACATGGCGCCCAAACGTTTGGAAAGGCGATAAAACTAACGCAAGACATTAGAGTAACTCAGTCGTGCTTTTTCACTCAGACCCCTTTTTACCCATAATACTCCAAAGACGTCTGGAGTGGGTGAAAGGTCATATCCGCCAAACCTCGCAGGAGGAAACTCCTATGTATGGTTCTTGGTTTAGTCAACGTTGAAGGATACACTGTTCCAAAATATTGTGCATCTAATCTCTGTTTCCATAAGAAACCTGATCTGCAAACAAACAAAATAACCTTCCTGACAGTAGAATGTCAGATACTGAAGAAGAAAGAGAGATAGCTAGAGTAGCAGCTGAACTCGTAGCAGCTGATAATACTATGCAAGAAGCAGACCCGGATTTAATACTCATCCCGGTCAACATAAGGAAATCTATAACTTTAAAACTTATAGAAAATGGACTGACACCTAGAGGTGGCACAGTCATATTCGTAATAGAGGCACACGAATATCGGCAGACAGAGGTATTCTATTCATGGATAAACTTTCCAGCAGCAAACGCTGTAACAAAGGTCTTCCACCATTACAAAACAGAGGAACCTCCTGAAGAATACACTCCTTTCGAGGAGGTGGAAGTACCACTTAAATTTCAAGAGCACCTGCTCTTGTTCAATGGCGCCCTAAAACATAATAATCACATCACCAGGCTCGGTCCACTAGGTAGACCAGGAGCAACGTGGCCGGTCCTAGCCGGATACACACCACATCCAGACATCGAAAGAATGTCTGCAGCAAACCTTTTAGTACAACTAAAACAATTAATAAAAGTACATAGACAATTAGTCCAATATGTAATGCGGACTTCAACAATCCAACCAGCAATTAAAATTCCACAGCTGACCCCTCATCAGGGGAACACAAATAAAATTACACCACAGAACATACAGTCCTGCCTAGGTAAGGTACCAGCTAAAAGGGAACAAATACCATTCTGGTTAGCACAAAAAATAACCCAAATAGAGGCGGTGTTTCCAGACACCACTCCTGTGGATAAACACAGGATTCTGACTATCTGTCTTCCAATGGGAATCGCACCACACGTGGAGGACTGTGACACTTGGGGTACAGTCTTTGCTTCCATCTACACAAAAACGCATGGTGTTCCATCCATCTCGGTAATACCAGATGTGCTAAAACAAATTCAAGATGAATACGGTCCAGAACCCGCTTTAACTCTTGGTATGAAATTACTGAAAGACTTCAAGCAGGTCTCGGCTATATTACTAGCCAACATAAAGGGAGAAGCAGCAAACGTGGCGATCCGCCAGAGGTTAAAAGAAACAGATATAGCAGACCAACCAGCTGAAATTGCCAGAATCATAGAAAAATCCTATGAGGAACTAGGTAGAGATAGTTTAGGTGGAATACCAGTAAAACCCCAACTGATTGAAAGTCCTGAAAAAATATTTATTACAAATAATCTAAACAGCCAAAAGAAGAACTGGGATGGAAACAAACAATCCAATCCTAAAGAAAAGAGATTCCAGTCCAGAGGAAGGTCTCCTCGGCGGAGAGAAAGATCTCCGGACCAAGGACCCAAGACTCCCCAAAGTGAGCCCTCTGGGAAAAAATACAACCTTAGAAATAGGGATAATATAAAGAAACCGGATAGATATCAAGATTTTGATACACGTCCCTCTCAATCTTTTCAGACTTCCTCGCAGAAATCGGAAAGAAGAGGACGATCGGAACCCAGGGAAGGGCACGTCAAGTCCAAAGACAAGGAACCTGCTCATCCAAATAAGAAATTACAATTTCCAAAAAAGAAGGTAGCCAGTATTAAAGTAGTTAACAATGCCGAGAATACTGAGGACACAACTGAAAAACGGAGAATGGGCTCAGACAATGCTAGACAGCGCAGCAGAAGTGAGCATAGCTCGCAAAGTCCTTATGAATCATCTGGAGACAGTGGACACGAATGAATACCTTCAAGTGGAAACTGCAGACACCAGAGTTAGCAAACCTCACAAAATATATGAAATAACTTTACGTATAGAGGGGGATAAGACTAGAAAAATAAGGGGACTATTTTGGGATAATCTCTCCAAGGGCTATGACATCCTTCTAGCTGAAAAAGACTGGCCACCAGAGTTTGTCAGGGACTGCCCTCATGGCGAAGAAATAATTATGACTGCCTTCTCAAATCATATCCCAATTCATAAAAAATACACACTTGCTAGAAAGTGGGCAGTAGCTCAAGCTCCTGCTTTATATAAAAATCATGTAGGGTGGGATGAGGACTCTCCTCCTCACAAAATCCAGTTAAAATCACAACCTACTGCACAAAGACAGTACCCAATTAAGCAAGAAGCTAAAAAACAGGTAAAAGAAATCCTAGACCAATTAGAATACCAGGGGGTGATTGAAACTTGCACCTCACAAATGAACAACCCTTTGTTTCCGGTCTCCAAACCAGACAATTCATTCTAGTTTTGGATTACAGACACCTTAACTCATGTTGCAAAACTTTTGCATTGCAAAACTCGCATAGTGCAGCACTAATGAATAACATAGTGCGCAAAAAATACAAAACAACATTAGACATCTCTAATGGATTCTTTTGTCAAAATATAGCACCAGAGAGCAGATACTTGTCTGCGTTCTCAATAAATGGCGCTCAAAAACAATTCTGTCGGTTACCCCAGGGGTACAAGAACAGCCCAGGATTATTCTCAGCGAGAGTAACAGAATTACTACAAACATATGATGACGAAGCATTATCTTATGTCGACGACATATACCTAACAGATGATGACTTGGATACTCACTTGAAGAGAGTGAACACCATAATACTTGGGTTCGCAGCAGAGGGTTACAAATTCAACTTTAAAAAATCTAGAATTGCCCATCTAACAGTCCTGTTCTTAGGATATGAATTATCAAGTGAAGGCAAAAGCCTGGCTGACAATTTCCTAGAGAAATGTGCCGTACTCCAAGCACCTAGAACACTAAAAAACCTACAGTCAATTCTAGGCTTCCTAAATTTCGGAAGAACATACATTGCAAATTACGCAGAAAGGGTCAAACCACTTTATGATCTAATAAAACCAGATTTTAAAAGAACCAATTGGACTCAAATACACACAGAAATTCTGAGATCCTTACAAACAGACATGTTAATTAAAACAAAATTAGAAACACGTGATAACACACGCAATCTTGTGATTCGAGTCATCCCAGGAAGATGCGGATTCACATACCTGACCTCTAATGAGGGAGAAAAGGTACCAATTGCATTCAAATCACACTTGTACACAGAAGCTGAAAAGAAGTTCAGCATTAAAGAAAACATTGTTCATGCAGTTCAAACCGCAATAGCTAGAGAAAAAGATAAAGCTGACGGTAGACGAATCACGGTCAGAACAGCAGAATCAGCCTTTGAGGCATTAACAACCCAGTGTAATTTACCAACAACAGCATTGAATCCAAAGTGGATACAATGGGTGAATTCAATTACAACGGACAAAGTATACTACTACTTTGATCCAGAACTAAAGGAATTAAAAAATCTAGAATATTCCCTCTGCCAACCGACATTCTGCCTTTACGACAGTACGCTTGTGTAATCTATACAGACAGACATGCTCAACCCTCCGTTTGGGGAGAGCAAGCATACAACCCCACATGTGAGATTACAAAAGAAGTGTGGCGCGGAGGTAAACTAAGACCTCTATTAACAAAAACACACTCAGTAGAAACTAATTCAGAACAACAGACTGAAATAATAGCATTGAAAATGGCGCTAGATAATGCGGATCGCGAATTCCCGACACTTATAGTGTCCGATTCATATTACTGCGTCAAATCATATAACAACGATTTGCAGAAATGGATTCAAAACGGTTACAAAGATGACATAGGTGCAACAATAAAACAAAAACTGCTTTGGGAACAAATAGTTCTGTTACAAAAAGAACTACCAAAGACTCACGTGATACATACACTGAGTCATCAGCGTGATGGCGTTCACGTTGCAGGGAATTCATTGGCTGAGACAGCCACAGCGGTAGCAACTAAATCGGCTTCCGTAGCTAGAAAAAAGCGTACAATGAAATACATTGACGGTGAAACAGTGCTGGCGGTGAAAACGTCATCAAAAGGCGACTGCTCAGCGCTACCGATCAACTATCCACTCAATTATACATACATAATCGATGCAAACTCCGTCCCTTTTGCTCGAATCCCTGGAGTGGGGGATAGAGTAATTCCAAACATGGACAGGAGAACTTTGTTAATTGCAGACGCACATATGGGCGAGGGTCTCAGACACCTCAAACTAAAAGATTCTCTGGAAGAACTACAATCAGTGTACTGGTGGCCAGGCATGAGCCTGCAGCATCACATTTTTGTAAAAAAATGCCCGGACTGCAACAGAGATCGCAGCGGCAAGAGAAACGGTGTAATACCATGGCGTTTCACTCCAGAAAGAATCAACAGTAAAAAGCAAAACGTCCGATTAACATATACAGGCTAGTTTCCACTTATAATGTAGATCCCCAGCACTCGGCTGACGTCTGGACTGTTATACAAAGATTTGCGAGTCTAAATGGCATATACGCTAGGAGCATGCTACGTTTGACCAATGTTTTCACTATAGCCCTCAAGCTTGTGGGAAAGCTCGGCCAAATGAGCATAGCAAAGCGGGATTCTTCTCACTTCCTTCCTGAGGGATACGGGATGGTGTAAAGAAAAAACCAAGGCATAAAGCTATCTATAACAGAAAGGATATTAGGTTCGGGAGCTGGGTGGGTCAAACATCTAATAAGTGTCCAACGTAGTCTAAATAACTTGCCAAGAAATTCTCTGAAGGGATTCAGTCCGTACGAATTATTGTTTGGAACTAGGATGTTAGTCTTAGATCTTGACAGTCAGACTTCAGTGGTGAAGGAAAAAAGCTTTGATATCAAAGATCGTTTGGCTATTTTACAGGACTTAAACAAAACAAGAAAAGACCTGAGCAACATAAAGTTGAAACAGCAGCCAACAACCACTGAAGAACCACCACCTGTCCCAGCAAGACCTGTCTGGATTCCAAAAGTCGGGGATCTAGTCAGAGAAAAGATCGCGGTAAAGAAGGAATTTGGGCCTTCTTACAGAAAAGCAGTTCCTGTCTTGTCTATCAACGGGACAAGATCAGTTGTACTACCGCCGCTTGCTGGTAAAAAGGAGAACCGAGTTGTATCCATCGACCTGGTAAAACCACAATCATGTGGCCGATAACAAACAGTAGGCCAAGTGGACTCCCGATAAGTAGTAGAACACCAAGATTTGCTACCAATACAGAGGTCCAATCTAAGAGGCTAATCACATTCGAAACGCCTACAGAACAACAACAAGGACTATGCAACAATGCATTGGAACTCAGACCTCTAAAAACCCAAATAAAAACATTTAGTAGAGACACACCAACATACAATGAAGTAACAAATGAATATGCTGAAGCTGCAAGAAACAGTAATCCTGAAGCAATTGGAACAATTGACAGAACTGCATCCGGCTACTTCATAAACTTCGATGATTCCTCTGAAGACCTAAGTGAATCAAAAACACAGCCATCAACAAAAACATTTAAAGATAAAGCTAAAGAACTTTTGAAACAACTGAAAGAAACATATCTGATTTCTCCATGGATTGAATTTTGGGTGGGTTTTGGTGCATTTATCCTCATACTTTAGCTAATCATGGTACTAACTTTGGGACGCATCATTGAGGGAAAATATGCTAAAATGGACACAGCAAGTCAGAAAATCAACTTGATCCTCAAGCCACACACATCTTCACACGTCGAGAAAAGAGAACTTTCTTCAGTCAACTTCACAGCCAATCCTATACCAGGTGGGGTAGCATGGGACAATACTGACTACGAAATTTATGGTCCGGTTGAAATCCTGAAATATCCACACCAAATCAAGATCTCGTTGAGTGACTTTGTAAAACCAAGCTCATTTGCGGATGATTGGGACTTTGAAAACATAAATGATATGATGTCTGACTTAGTGATGTCTGCTAAATTTACCAAACATGATTATTTGCAGGGTTCGACTAATTATGATAGTATGTACTGTTACAACCACTATGGTAACCATTTTCTACATAAATCGGCACAACCTAGAAATGTTTTAAATTATAATCAATGGGAACATTGTGCAACCCCTCCAAAAGGAAGCTCAAGAACCTTTTACGACAAATATTCATACTTTTCAGGGTTCAACACAAGTAATGCTGAAACATTTTATTTCAAATTGTCAAATAAGACAGGGACAAAGACCATGCTTACAAACACGAAATTGATATATTCAGACTCATCTTTTGAACAAATGAATACTTTTGGTTTTGATTATTGGGACACAAATGTTGAAGTAAAAAGTGTTCGGGGTACAAAAGAATGGCAAGTACAAGGTATAGAATCATTGTTTAGAGCCTGCATGATCCCAGAACAAATTATATTTTTGAATGACACTGTTCAACAAACTACCTGTCTTGGCTTAGCCAAAATCAAAGACTTAAATAAACCGTCTATTCCAAAGCCAACAATGAACAGCAATAGCTCTACATATGAAGAGATAGACGTAAACTATGTATTAAACCAAAACAGAACACATCCTGATTGGAAACAATGGTTGATCTGGCCCACAGATACTAATAACTGTCAAGATAGATTCCTGAACAAAACACAGGGGTTCACATTGACCAGGCCAGACCCTAGATATTCCCAAAGACAACACCCAGGGATAATAACCACCTACAGTGTGGGCAAATTATGCCTTCAATGGCTACAAACTTCCACACTGACAGAAATTAAGCAACACCTAACTTTACTTACTGATGGTGCTGACTTGCGTGATTTCATTATGGGACCGCGCAAACAGCGTCAGAAACGTTTCATAGCAGCCTCTGTATATGCAGCTTACAACGAGGCCTGGAAGGTGACTCAAATTGAGACAGCAGAAAGTATACGGGAAATTGACCGTATTAATTTGGAAAAATCACTTTCTGTAGTGGACAATGGGTTAATGACTCTGTCCTCCAGAATTTTTTCTTTGGACAGCATTGTGTCTTCAGCAATCGACATTTTATCGCAAGACTTACTGTTGTTACAACACGGTCAGTCTCAATTGGGTTCTATTGTACAGCTTGGCTGGACGTTACAAAATCTGCGTTCAGGCTATGTGCCTTGGCGTTTAATCAACACAACGTCACTATTCAATATCTTTAACCTTACTGATAAACAAATCAGTATGGCACAGAAGGGTGCTGATTATACAATCCTGAGCATTGAGAAACTCGAGAGATTACCAGTGACAATGTCAGAACGACCTGTCAGTGAATGGATAATACATGGGATAATTAATATTCCAATATCAACCTTCAGGTTTCAATACTGCCAAAAATATATACAGGCTGGCATGTACGAAAAATTGGGAAAAGGGTACATTAAGACAACATGGAACTTGCCCTATTCACATGCATGTGTCAGTAATAAAGGACAGAAAGTGTTTCTTAGTGGCAATAATTGTGCGATGTCACTAAGCGGTACACTTCTGTGTAATGGAATTAGTTTGCATGGAGCCTGTGAAGGGAACTCAAATAACCTTTCATGTCACCAGCTAGGCACACCTGCAACAGAGATAGAACCATTTTTTCAAAGACTCTATAATGGGAGTTACATTCTAATTGTGGACCGCAGATGCTGTAGTCTTATGCCCGGGACTCCTTATCTCGTAACTACGACTGCGAAGGTCAAGTGCTGTGGACGCTTATTGTTCCCCAGCTCCTTTCCAGACAGGGAGGCAAGGGCATGGCCCAACTTGAAAATGACTTCTATTCGAATAGACACTTTAAGCAGAATGAAAACAGTGCTTCTTCAGACGCCAACCAGGTTCACGTCATCAAAAGAAACGTATGATCTCCTAGTCACAAGGACGACTGCAGAGATTCATTCATTGTTATCAACTAATTCCCCCATACATTTCGCAGAAATCCTGAATGAAATCTTAAATATTTCTGATACCAGTGGAGTCTCAAAAGTATTTAAGACAGTATTTTCGATGGCATTAACACCATTCAAAGCCATACTGGGTATTTTTCCAGACTTCGTCCATTCGATTTTTGGCGGACTCCCCCTCATTTTGGGACTAATTGCAGGAATCCTATTCTTGGTCCTAATATTTCGTTATGGCAAACCGTGTCACAGACAAAACACCTGCGACAAGGGAAGAAACAATCCGAGCCATTGGATACCGGGACCGGATATCACAAATCCTGGGACTATCCCGGCTTAGAGACCTGAACATGACTTGGTTTCTTTCATTTCGACCAATGTGGCATCGATGTGTTTTACCTGTATTAAGGTGCTTGCTGTGCGGAGAAGAATGCGTGTTGGACACCTGTCTGACGCTACAATCGGATGCGCCTATGGATGCAGAAACATTGTTGGGTCCGATAACGGCTCATGCTTTGTGCTGCCCTCAACGGCTGCCAATCCTGATGACGGCATTCGTGGAGACTTCACCGCTACGATTAAGGGGTGGTGAAGTTCAAGATGAAAGCAGCATTAATCAGGTACGACCTTCTGTCAGCAATACTAATCAACACGTCAATGGAGACAATCATGCGCACGAATGCATGGTTACACCTTTTTCCGAGTTAGTGGAACTCTCCCAGGAAGCTGTTGACAGCTTTTTCGACAGTCTAAATGATATGATGTTCTCACCGGAGCAGAAATAACGACTTTTGAGCAAGCTAGCACACGGCGTTCCCAACACCCTGAATTTGGCCTTCAACTTTAATAAACTAAATACCATGAACAATTTTCCCTCCAGTTCACGGACAGCAACTTTTTCAGCAGCCCCAAAATATTTTTACGATTTTTCGGGACACTTATCTTCTGCTTAAAGTAAAAACTATTCTTAGAGAACTAAAAATTTCTATTTTTAGATACTTTATAGACATTAGCTGCCCGCTGGTATGTTCATAATTATTTTATTCTGTGATGGAATGGTCTCGAACTTTTTCTTCTGTATTAAGAGCCATTTCATGTGTAATTCTCATATTCGATTAGTAATAATGTATACATATGCTTGATTACTTTGGCATTATTCTACAGCTTGAGTGCATATAGTACATGTGACTATTTTTTCGTATATTAGATAAATTCGAAATGCATTATATGTATTTTGGGGTGGTAAGGTATACACGATACTCTACAGTATGTTTTACTATGCCTAGATTCGTAAACATGGCCATAGTTAGCGTGGAGTGGGTGTGATGTATTCCTATAGGTTCTGTATCGATCCCCCTATTCCTGACCCTGTTCTGCTTAACAAGTTAACTAGCAGCCATCCCATGATGCAGAAACCGTTATCTGATGAAGCCACACCACGGCACAGGAACGTGTTATCTGATTAGGTCATAACGCTTGCCATCTAATTAGACAAGCAATATTCCTCCAGCCCCTGATAAGGCATACGGAGTTCTCAAAACAAATCAAACCTATGACAACCTGGGAAAAACCCTGCGGCCATTGTTTTGATTTCATCGAGAACTTCAGCAAAAGAATGTGCTAACGACCAAGTCGTATGACATCCTTATTGACGTATCTATGTCCATCCTTACGTCAATCTCGGCACCTTACAGGTATAAATATTACCGATATTGCCTTAAGCAAACACACGCGGTGGTGACGAGATCGGAGCAGCCAGACTTGCCGAAGCCCAGAGCAGAGCAGACCCCGCTGGCACAGCCCCGCCTTCCTGACGCGCTGAGAACGAGACGCTGCTTTCTCCTGCCGAGAAATCCAGCTCCGGCGCTTCCGGGTAGCCCTCGCAGGCAGCCTGGAATATCGAGACCAGAGACGAGAGATACCATCCCTCATTCATCCTAAATTCCAGGTACAGAACTGAATAACCCCTCGCAGAGAATTCTTGAGTCAGTCACTTGGCAAAACAAACTTAACTTAAACTGCTACTTTCTATTCCCGCCCACGTATTAGGCTTAGGTCAGGTACACCGGGATAGGCGTAGTTAGAAACACCAGTTGAGTACGATTAGTCAAATGTATATATGTATATATATATATTTTATCCATTTTAAACCTGCATATGGCTTAGAAACCATATAAATGTTTTTACAGTATTATTTTATACTTCTGCTTTTATTGTATGCACTTTACTTAACCATAAGTATTGCGATAATATCGATCCATTTCTCTTGTATGAGAAAAGAGACTGATCAATAAATACCATCTTTTATTGAACACGCCCGTCTCTTCCTTTTCTCTACAATCTGGTGAGACTAAGAATGCACGTACTGACTGAGTAAAATAAGTTGTCTTTTGTTTTCACACGACTCTAGAGATATACTCTTGATTAGGGGAGAGCAAAGTTGTCATATTCTATGGTTGTCAGAAATTAAATCCCTTCTTGTCTATCCAGGGAGGTTCAACTCCTCCTTGCCTATTCGAGAAAGTTTCTAGTGAACTCTGAGCTAGCTGGCAAACCCAAAACTTTAAGTCTAATATCGACAGTAGCAGACCTAGTTAACGTCTGGTCTAGGCCTATACTATTGAAGGTATTATTCCAATGCGCAGAGCCCATTGGGATAATAGGAACTACACTACAATCGCTATGCTGCTTGACTACCCTTCTGTCTCCCTTCCCGTTTTTCCTGTCTCTCTGTCTTTTTTTTCCTTTCTCTTTTATTTTGCCCTCGGCTTGATCTTTTCATTTTTCTTCCTCCTGTTTTCTCCTTCCCTGCCCATGTCGCTGCGATCCCCGTGGCCCTGCCCCCTCCTGTCTCCTTCTCTTTATCTGCTCTCTCTGTCTCTCTTTCTGCTTTATTCTTTTTCTTTGCCTCGGTTTCTGCTTTTTTCCCGTCATTCCCTCTCCTCCTGTTTCCTCCCAGCTGTCCAGCCACCCCCGCAGCACTACTTGCTGCTGGTGCCCCGAATGCGCACCAAAGGCAAGCCAGTCTGCGCCTGTCCGTGCCCGTCTGCACCTGGACCGTGCCCAGCGGCAGGCATGCTGGCTCTCAGACTTTCCACCACTATGATGCCAGCACCCTCATCGCCCTCAACCATGGACGCCACACTGCCTGCCATCTAGCGTCACTGAAGAAGACCCAAGGAACCCTTTGCCTGCCGAAACTGCAACCGCACCGTCACCAACGCCAATACTCCAACTCCTCTCATGGCCCAGCCGACCAAGAGCGCACCCGACTGCCTCAACTGCATCCTCCTCAATGTGCGGTCCCTCCACAAACATGCCTCAAAAATCTGGGACCTCCGCGACGCTATCTCCCCTAACATCGCTTTCTTCACGGAAACATGGACTAAACCCTGCTCCGGACTACATCTCCATCGCCATTCCCAATAACTACAAAATCACCCGCAAGGACCACCCCGATCACCTAGGAGGAGGCATAACCATCGTCCACAAGAATGCCCTCTGACTGATCACGCACTCCGACAACCCTACGATGACCATGGAACACCTCCACTTTCAGCTCCAGACCAACCCCAACACCACCATCGTCTACAGGCCCCCCGACCTCCGCCTGCCCTTCACTGTTGCCATTTTAGACCTCATCGCACCCTAGGCTCTCACATCCACAGAATACATTCTACTCAGAGACCTCAAATTCCTTGTGGACAAACCCAGCAACCAGAACACTGCCTCCCTACTGGAGAACCACGCCAACATCGGACTCAAACAGCTGGTCACCAAACCAAAGTAAAGTAAAAGTAAAGTCCACATTTGTAAAGCGCACAATCACCCGTAAGGGTCTCTAGGCGCTGGGGGGCCGTCGGGAAGATTAAGCGAGCTATTGCCCAGAGTCACATGGTGCTGGGCTAACCTGCCGCCGGAGCCGGGGATCGAACTGTGGTCCCCAGATTCCAGCGTCAGTCGCCCTGGCCGCGGCGCCACACCTCTTCCCTAACCAACCCACACAGCCGGACATGTGCTTGACCCTGTCTTCTCTGCCAGCTGGAACATCAGCTACAGCAACACTACCGAACTCTCCTGGACTGACCACCACTGCAAACATCTCGACTTTGCCATACCTACCGTACACTACCGCCCTCACTTCCCCCGTGCTATAGCTGAATCAAATCCACCCAAGAACTTCTTGTCTTCTCCCTCAGTACAACCACTCCGCCAACAACAACGGACTCCAACACCGCAGCACGTAACTGCCACTGATGGATCTCTAACGGTGCTGACATTTTGGCACCCCTCAGCAAAAGACCAGTAAAGCAACATGCCAAGTATGCCAGATGGTTTACCCCTGCCCTCCACGAGTCCAGACGCACAAGAAGATGACTGGAGAAGAGATAGAGAAACAACAAAACCCAGGAAACCCACGTTACCTTCAAATCCGCCATCTCCTCCGCAAAACCACAAAAAAACAGCCCTCCAAGACAGAAGCAACGCCAATACACACAACAGCAAATAACTCTTTGCCATCATCAAGGAGTTCGCTAGGCCCATCAGCGAGACCACAGATGTCCCTCCCTCCCAAGACCTCTGTAACAAATTCAGCACCTTCTTCCACCACAAGATCAGACAGATCTATAACAGTTTAGAAACCTTAGATGCTGTCAATACGCCTGCAACCACCGCACGCAAGCACACCTCACCCCGACATACCGTGCTCTGCTGGATCCTGCTCACAACAGAGGACACACTCAAGACCATGAATAGCATCAACTCAGGATCCCTTTCGGATACCTGCTCATACCACATCTTCCGATGCCTGGAACAACACCGGGTGGCCCCCCGTCCTCAGAAACCGCCCACCCCCACGGACCGCGCAAGAAACCTGGGAATCATCCTGGACTCCGAGCTCAAAATGGACTGCCAGATCAACTCGGTCTCGTCCTCCTGCTTCCACATCCTCACCTCCTACGCAAGACCTACAAATGGATCCTCCTTGAACACAGAAAGACAGTCACTCACGCCCCTGTCACCAGCAGACTCGACTACGGCAACGCATTCTACGCCGGAATAAATAAAAACCTCACCTGCAAGCTACAGAATGTCCAGAACTCCGCTGCAAGACTGGTCCTCATCCTGCCAAAACATTGCCATATCTCTCAGCACCTGTGCACACTCCACTGGCTCCCCATCGAAGCAAGAGCCACCTTCAAGATGCTCACCGCACACACAAGGCCCTCCAAGACACGGGACCAGCAGACCTGAACAGCCGACTCAATTTCCACGCACCCTAAAGAATCCTATGAGCAGCCCAGCTCTCCTACGCCATGGTCCCAAGCACCAGAAAAACCAAATCGGGAGGACGCTCCTTCTCCTTCCTCGCGGCCAAGGCCTGGAACGCCCTTTCGCTCCACCTCAGACAAACAACATCGCTTCCCATCTTCGTAAGAGACCTCAAGACCTGGCTCTTCGACTGAGGACCTTAATGGACAGGAACCTGCATCCCCCACCCCCAGCGCCTTGAGACCCTCACGGGTGAGTAATCGCGCTCTACAAACGCCTGATTGATTGAATGATTGAAAGCAAAACAATCTGAACTGGACCAGCACATCATGCGTGGACCTGGGAAGCGTGGCCGCTCTACGGGTATAAAGGCAGTACCATGTGAGTTGGCAGGCCTGCCGCTTGCTGCATATGCATGAAGTCAGGTATTGATCCAATAAAGCACCTCCATTCTTTATACTTTGATGTGTTCATTGGCATGGGCTCGAGGAAAGTACAACATGGAGGGGTAGCTGCACCGGGCACTGAGCTGGGGGGGATGTCTTTAGAAATAACTTTTGAGTTTAAAAGCATCTGCTGTAGCCTTCCTTGTATGTCTGCCAGCTTTCAGACAACAATAACTCTGTTGATTAATGTTCCTGCTGGCTAGAGATTGGAGTTTGGTATAGTGGAAGTCTTTGCTCATCATAAAGTAGTGAAGAGGGTTAGTATGCCTGCTGCAAAGAACGTGTACCATGCAGATCACAGAACTGTATTTTATGTGGATAGCTCAGTGTGTTAGTGTTTTTGTCACAGAGATCTTTTTGTTACTTGCAGTTCATAAATTACAATCCTAATATAATACAGTGACCTATGAACTGATCAAAGAGCTGCAAAGAGCTGCATGACACAATCTGTATGGAATAGATAAGAATGTTATGTTTTTTTCTAGTCTTTCATTCGCCTAATGGTACTGAAAAGGGTTTGTTTGGTTAAAATACATTCTTATTAGCAAAGCCAACTCCAACCACTGTGGTGCATTTTAAATCCCGACTTTGTGCTTCTCCAGACCAAATCTTTAAAATATGCTGACTACTAGTATGGATTATGAAAGTAGGAGCCCACATTCCTGGGATCCAAGACCTGTCTTGTGTTGCGGCTGCTCACCAAAATAAGTGGAGCCAGAATGAAGAAAGAAATCTTTCTTTCTTGAGTCCCCTCACTCACCGGAGTTTCCTCGCGGTGACATGCTTCATCATTGGGGCCATCCCAGTTCTCTACGAAAAGGGGCGTGCTGCGACTTGCGAACTACGAAGGAGCACTCAGTTGTGAAGGACTATGTGTGGTGCTAGAGTGTAGTGGGGTGGAGTGGGTGTGGGTGGATTAAAAATACCATGCTAGTGGGCCTCAATAATTTATTCTGCTCCTAGGTTGGTATATTAAAAGTGGGGTTTACACTGTATTCCGACCTGCTATGTAGGTAGGATCAGTGTATGGTCAACATGTTTCACGCTACCCCTGGCGTTTCTTCAGGACCATACAGGGACAGCCCTGTATATGCCACTCCTATAAACCTAAGTAAAGGGTTTGAAATTAATTAATTGAAAAAAGATTTCACAATTGTTAACGCTGCTCAATATAGAAACATGCGTGGTACAGAAAACATACGTTGTTGCTAATTGACGTACGTATTACTCTTTGATGAACATGTAAGAAATGACACAGAGTTAATGGCACCTCACCCCTTTCTCATAGAGATCGGGTACACGTATATCCTTCAAGCCGCATGTTTAGAGTATATATATGTATGGTGCAAATTGCCCCATATCGGTGCGTGCAGGCTCTCAGGTCCGGTGCATAGTTAACAAAATACACACAGAGTAATTGTGACGTGAAATCACACACAAAAACGACACACGTCTTATTGTGACAAAGATGATAAACATACACTACAAATAACACTTATACCGAACAAGATTCTCAATATTTACATTTACGGGTGCCTAATAGCACTTCATGGTCTCTTAGGGGGGCGGTGTCACTTCTGTGGAAACATTGCTGCAGCAGCGGGATTAACAAGAAATGCGATTAGTTTCCAGAATAAAGTTTGTTTGTATCGAGCAGGCTGAATTTTGAAGCCTTGCTATGTCTTTCTCGCCGAAACGGGGGAAGAAAAAAAGGGGGATGGTGCACTTACTTCCTGATCGGCAACACCGCGTAGTATTACCTAGCTGCTTCCCCGTCGGACCGCATCTTACAGTGCGTTCGGCGGGGGATGTTTTTGTTACTTTCCATATCCGGGTTTGAGGAAGGGAAACACTAGACCGCACTACCTCGGGGGCCATCTTAGGAGGATGTAATTCCTCTTGTTGATAAAGTTTCACAATCAGAAGGATAAAAAAGGGGGACAAAATAGTTTTGTTTTGCTTATATCCACGCAATACGGTTAGTTTGCCGGATATTTCAAAGCCTCATGAATGAATCCTTATGAATCATAGTTTCTTGGGCAAAGTATCTAAAAACAAAGTATCGATTGTATCCATGTGATTGAGATTGTTACTGAATACATTCGAAATTCAAAACCTCATGATTAAAAAAATTAATTAATTAAATCCGGGGCAGAGCTGCCTTAGTGCGAAGTTAGCTGTAGTTATGGCAAAAGGCATTGATGTTACAAATAGTGGCCAATATTCAAAGAAACCTTATTTATGAATTCATCGGTCATTTGATACATTTATTCGCTATGAATGGGAGGTATAAATGGGCAAATCCAGGACCAAAAATCCTTTTCGCATGAAAAGGTATATCCCTATATAAGGGATGATTACAAACCAAGCAATATAAATTCAGGATACAATACGTTAGTTATTTAATACACCTCATGTATCTCTCCAGATCAACTAAATATTTGCTTGAACCAAGGAACCATCCAGTTTTACATTAGTTTCATAAAGACAGTTTTATGAGGTATGTTGATTTCCATGCTTTCATTTTGAATCATCTCCATTAGTTGCCTGGAACTAGATATAATTCTCTTTTTTGTAGAATCTTCTTCTCTGGTGTCTATTATTACTTGTGTAACTAAGTTTTGATAAAATCTTATACCTTCTGAATCTCCAGAATCTAAATGAATGAACACGGAATCTGTGTATAATGAAAGTGAAATACAACCTGTAAAAAAAAATTCTTTTTAATTTAAATCAACTCGGACTGATCTAACTTGTTTTTAAACTTTTTTTGATGTGTTTGTTTTGTATACATTTCTTGTAAATAGGTTATTTCGTGTATATATATATATATATATATATATATATATATATATATATGAGTGTGTCATTTTTTGTATGTTTTATCTTTAGCCCTGAAGAAGTCTCATTTCTGAGACGAAACGCGTTGGCTAAAAAAAAGAAAAAAATCTGTTGTAAAATTGGATCTTTTTATCTACTTTTGAATACTACAATAAAGAATTGAAAGCTAACTTCATTCAAGTCCGGATCTGTTCATTATGGAATTTACTTTGCTGATTGACTGAAAGAGACTAAAAACTGTTGAAGATACTTTTTGATGGGTGCTGATTCCATATCTTGTGACTAGTTGCAACAAGCCTTTGCAATGCAATAGGCCTCGCAGTTATGCGAGTTTAAGCTATTGGCATTATAAATAACAATGCCTTTCATTTATGTTTCTAAAAAGAAAACAAAACTAAAAGGCATTGTTATTTGGAATGTCAATAGCTCAAACTTGTGTCGATGCGAGACCTATTGCATTGCAAATGCTTGTTCATTAAGTTAGCATAAGCACGTTGCAGCTTGCCTGCTGCTTTGCGCACGTTAATTTACGTCTTTATTTTTGTAATGATTTCTACGGCTGTTTTCACATGAGAACTCATCTCTACGTTCACTCTCTGCTTGGTCCTGGGATTTTGACTGAACATTGTGAGCAAGGTAGTACAACAATGCCCCTTGTTATTTTGTTCTGGCAAGGCATTAGCCCTTAGACAAAACATACTGATTCAGCTGTTGTCTGGACAAACACATTTTGATCTTATTAGAATACACAAATAGGTGGTACACACTTGGAGAAGGACCTTTCCAGGGAGAAAAGAAAGACAACACCTATGATGTAGTTCTCCCATCTATCGACTAAGGTATGGGGTCTGCTGACAAAACCCAGAGATCTTCTAATATATAATAATACTGCTTCTTAACAAGGGGAGGAAGGTTAGGCTCTTTTGTATTTTCATTATGACATCCCCTTTCATGATATATGGACTAGCATCTAAGCTGACTATATTTGTACTATGCATTTTCCTGCTTGTTGTAGCACATATACTGCATGTTAGGGCACGTAAGTTGAAATAAATATTTCAAACTCTTCCGTGTCTCTGTCAGATCTTATTGTGGACATGTACAAGAGTGAGAGCGAAAGGGTGTGTCTTGTTACCGCGATTCCTGGTACATCTGGGAGTGTTGTGTTCTGGGGTGCCTAATCATTTGTTTTCCTGTGAGTGAGTAGGAGAGCAAGTGAGACACTATAGTTAGTTGGTCCTGGGCTCATGGGTACTAAGGTGGTAGGAAGACTCAGGGGCATATTATCAAGGCGGGCGATAAGAGATTATCGCCGCTTTAGCGGCCGTTTTCGGCTGCTAAGCAGCGATAATTTTATCGCCCTATTAGCAAGCTGTCGCTAACAGCCGTTAGCGACAGCTTGTAGGCGATAGCGAGCGGTTGGGGGCCCGCTTTGCATGTCAGCGATATTTATCGCTAATGACATGCAAAGTGGGCGTACCCAACCTGTTAGCGGCTGAAAGCAGATGCTAACATCGCTATCGCCTATTATCAACGCATATATAAGCGCGAATATCTCCAAAATCTAACGCCTGCTCAGACCAGTTCTTAGCCTGTATATCCAATGGGAGGTGGATATTCAGGCTAAGACACTGTTAGCGATAATGCCTGAATATCGCTGGATTACCAGCGATATTCACGCATTTCGCCGCTATAGCCTGAAATGTTATCGCTTTAGAGATAAACGTTGCTAATAGCACGTTATCTCTGCGATAAAATCCGGTGATGCGCGGCAATAAAAGAAATGCCGCTAAGCTTATTTATCGATAAATATCGCTTGTTGTTGATAATATGCCCCTCAGTCCCTATACACCAAGGTCCTATAAGCCTGCGCATAGTTCTGTGTTTGAGCAGGATCCCTCAAACAGCACAGGCAGCGCATGTTGGTCCACTGTCTCTCCTGACCATCTCCTGCTGGAAAATTCCTAGCACATTTGCGACAGCCAATGAGATTACCTCGTCAACTCTTCGGTCATTATTGGTTTCTTCCAAGCAGATATCATGCCTTGTGGTCATTTGACAGTGTACATGCTGTAGTCCTACCACTCTCACGCGCAGATTCACAAATACCTTTTAGGCAGTGTTTTGATGGAAATCTAGAAGTGCAAGTACTCACTACTCAGAGTACCTGTCTGCTCCTGAGAAGTGCCGGTACTCTCCTATTAAATGTATAGCAACAGTGCTGAGAAGTGCCAGACAGCACCGGTCCATTTAAAGCACTGACTGTAGGAAAAGGAGGGCCTGCATTTATCCCTTACTTTGTGTGGAGAATTATTGTTTTGCTTCCATTGCGGCCAGATTTCCAGCAGCAACACCTGGCATTCATGTGCGCGTTCCCATGGGTTGGCGTCATTCTGTTGTCCCCCGCACCCCACAGGCGGAGCGCTCCGATCTTCGCCACCACACCAGCCAGTTCCCTTCCTCTCTCCCGCGGCCTCCTACTGGGGCCATCCTAATATTGTGCTTTTAATTAACTTTTCTTCTTGGTGAGGAAGATAATTGGCCATGCTGGATCCCACGAAATTGCAGGATAATTGCACTTTCAGCCCTGTTCGCTCTCCGTAAAAGGCAAATTTAGTGAATAATTGAAAAAAGGGGTCTTTGGCTTAAAATCTTTCCTCCTCCTAGCATTTCAAAATTAAAATAAAATATAAACCTTTTCGCTAGGAACAAGAAAAGGAGGGGAAAATCGCATGGGATTACTGTACAAGACAAAAACCTGGAAAAGAGGTTGTTAGCCTGTGCGTGGGATAATTGTTTTAATGAGTTTTGTGAGGGCAGGAAAGCTCGGGAGACATTACTCTACGCTGAGCAGGACGCTGAGACATTCATTTTGTGTGTTCGCCTGATTACAGCGACGTGGGAGCTGGGGAAAAACGCCGAAACTGCAAAGTTTATGGAGGTTTTATATTTTTTTCTTTAAATAACATCAAGAGGTTTAAGTTGCATGTGAAAAAAAACATATACTCTTTATTCACAGCAAATAGCAGCATAGCAATTATTGTCATCGCCCAATTACAGCTGCGTAAAGTGAGGTACTAAAGACTCCGGTGAATCCAAGATCACATGGCGTGGGAGTCACAGAGCTGGGCTCGGTCTAAGGAAAAAGTGAGGAAGATGAAAGATGGCGTCCATCTATGCTGAAGATTATCGACGTTTTCAGTGTATGAATGTAAAGATAATAATGCCCCGGCTACTTATCAGTAATCACCCTACGACTGAACTATGGCCTACTCGTAAGACACCTGCGCTCCTCCTCACTAGCCTGCGCGCACATCCGTCATAGCGGCAGCGGTGGGCGCTCTTTCTCCTACTTCGCTGTCAATTCCTGGAACGACCTACCCCTCCATCTTCGAACAGTACCCTCCCAGGAGGACTTCAGGTAGAAACTCAAGACCTGGCTCTTCGACTGAGACGTCACACCCACAGCGCCCAGATATCCCTAGGAGTGACAGTGCTGCGCTACACAAATGCTGATTGATTGATTGATCAGTAATCACATTGCTCTGTGTCCTATTCAATCGCTTTGCTTGCTTACGATTCGAGGCAGTACTGCCTCCTCGGACAACCAATCACCAGGTGTTTAAGATAAAATGCCCCTGCTCCCTCCATTCCTCCTGCACAGACGTCACCATGCCTAGTTGGTCTGCATGACTGGGAGGAAAGAGGGGAAGTAAGGAAAGAAAGCAAGGGATTAGGACTTAGAGTACTGAGATTACATAGAGTTGAAGGGGGTTTCCAGCCCAGATATGAATGCTCTACCTAGCTGAGCTCCAATTAACACCTACCTAATTATGCTGTGAATATTTTAGGTGTCTTTTAACTAATATAGTAATTTATGTTTTTAACCTCACATTGCCCATGCTCATAGCACCCGCCGTACCTACTCCTATTTGTACTGTATTCTGTGTCCGCTATTTGCCATATGAAATATATTGTCTGGAATTGTTTTTAAAATGAGTATTTATGAATTGTACTTTAATGATTGTATGTTCTACAATCGAATAAAGATTTTTGATTTGATTTGATTAACACCTACCCAAGCCTCGCCATGGGAGGTGGTGCCAGATGAGTTCCCTACTACTATGGAGGAGAAAACTGTTTCTGTTTACTCAAAGTGGTCAGAAGCTCCATTTGTCATGACCCCGCTTCACCACCAAGGTCATGTACAATCACACAGTAAAAAGTATTCTTAGATTGGCAGGTCTTATTGGGCGATGCACAGTAGGTCACCACTAAGAGCACTTACCACTCTGAGCAAGTACCAGTGCACCAGGGGGTGACATAAGTTGCAGGAGGCAGTCTGTGCACAGAGATATTTGTCCTACAGTCACTATCACACTCCTTTCACTGTACAGCTTGAGATAACAGGCATTACTTGACCCTTAGGCATGGGCGTCCGCAGAAATTTTTCCAGGGGGGGGGCAAACCTGGCAAATGAAGGGGCGTGGCTAATGTTAATCAATAGGGACCGGGCTAAAATGGCAGACAATCAGGGTTGGCTAATGCTCAGGCCAAGCTGAGAAAAAAAGTGGTGCATTCTGCATTTGAAACTGGACAACAATTACCCCACAACCCATAGCCGCCCTGAACCCTAAAGTGTCCCCCCCTTGCATCCCAAAACCCATACCCACCATAAACCCTAAAATTACCCCTGCCCCCCAAAAACTCATACCCGCCCTGAATCCTAAAATTACTCCCCTGGCCCCTTAAAAGCCACACCTGCCCTGAACGCTAAAATTACCCCCCTGGTACCCTCAAACCCATACCCACCCTGAACCCTAAATGTATCCCCCTAGAACCCCTCCTTTAATCCATTTGTATTGGGCCTCTCGTTTTCCCATCTGGGTTTGAGTCTGTCCAGGTCTTTTTGTCTGAGATGTTGCTTCTTTTGGCCATTACATTCTATGGGAGCCTTACATATAGCCACAAGAGTCCCTATTATTCGACCATGAGACACCTATTTTATCAGCCTCATGAGAATGAAATCCTGAGGTGACCATGCTGAGAATAATTAAAGTGTCTTACCTGTTACACGTAGGCAGGGTCACTGGAATTATGCGGCAGGGGAAGGCTAAATTATGGGTCAGGGTTGACTAAAGAATGCAGCAAGAAAAGGTAAACTATGTGGCATGATGCTGCACATTTTGTGAGTTTTATTTACTTATTTTGACTTTTTTACACTTGTTAACACTGTCTGGGCATATAATGCACCTTATTGGTACCAGTTTAACACCAAACCATGGTAATAAGCAACAGAGAGGTAACCAATCAACCTTTGGAAAGGATCTTCCACTGTACGCCAGCACATGTTGCTGCTTTTTAGTAGGTTTTGAGCTAGAATATATATATTTTTTAATCTGCAGATTATTTAGCAGATAATGGATTATTTGGCAAATCAACAAATATGAGAAAAACACAGCATCGGCACAATTGCCTAATTTCAGTAGCCCGACCCATAGGTCCCTGCAGAAGGAATCATTCTATCATTTGAAACAATAAACATACATATGAATGCTGTATGAATTAATGTAATGCATAGAATGTTCTTTCATTTAGCCAGTGACGAGATAAAACTTTTCTTTTGTTAACTTTTTCCATTAATTTATTTTTCATGTATTGTTGCAAGTTTTTAATAGCCTCAAAGCGGGAAGAAAATAAAGCAGACCCGAGTGAATCTGTATTCTAATTGTGTACACATTTGTACTCACTTTTCTAGTAAAAGGAAAATCCTTTGCAATACGTTTCTGTTACATCACTGTTTTCAGCTCATAGGAACCTTGTGATGGGTGCCTGCAGCCTCTTTAGCGTGAATGAAAGTGTTCACGATGTCTGTGATGTTCATTTGTTTATCTAAGCAGCTACTATACCTGCAGAATTTCTTACCACTCCTCAGACCTTAAACTATCATATGTCAATGGTATTAATATATAAATAAACAATTAGGTACAGACCACGAGACTTTATACCCCCGTGAAACATTAGAGTGCAAAACGTATTTTTCAGTTCTTAATGGCCTGGGGTGGGCCAATGTATTTTTTGAACACATATTTACCCCTTTTTTCACTTTTCCCCTCACAATGCCTCCCAAGCATGCCACCTTATACACCCATCTGGCTGTATTCACACATCTCTCCTCTCTTTGTCATCGGCTGCGCCAACGACACTCTTTCTACACGCTGTGTCCATCCTCAACATGCCTGCGCTAGGTGCCCAGCGTTTCTGCAACATAAAAGACTGTTTCCCATCATTAGAAAATCCACAAATATCTTTCTTGGAGCCAATCCCCAAATCATGTTCACTTTGTCTTTATTTGTGCCCAGTTTGATATATACACCCCTCTATCAGTTCCTCCTCATAGTCCAGTTTAAGCGACTCCTCTCCGTAATCTTCTCTACTGAACAAACATCACTTTCATCCGGTCTCTACTCATCACCTACTCCACCACCATGCTCATTCCAATCAACTCTAAAGTCCTTTCATGCTGTTTTTGGTGATGGATGCTCTTCCATTGTTGGGTGGGCTGCATTCTGCCATTCCCTCCCTTTAGACACGTGATCCCAGCCTGTTTCAGACTTGACCAGGTACTGCTACATTTCCCCTTGCTCCCCTGTAAACACTCAAGATGCCCTAGTTTGGAAGGGCTGTGGTCCTGTCCGGGTGGGGAATGATCTAACTTGCCCCATCAGGTCCAGTTACTGATCTTCTGCCGGTATCCAGACCCACTCTCCTCTTTTTGTCCCCATTTCCATCCTCTATTATTTTATCCTAATGTCATGCTTGTACTACCCACACCTCTGTTAACGCTCCCAGGTGGTTTATGGTTCTCGCGCTGGCACTTATTTGTCAACACTGGCGCTTGTGACAGTCTGCCTCAAGATGGCACTTGTTGTGTCTCGAGCCAGGAACCTGTTCCTCGCACTCCTAGGCTCGAGCACCTTGTGTCTAGAGCTAGGAACCTGTTCCTTACACTTCTTGGCTCGGGCACTGCACAGCTATGTTCTTACGCTCGTGCATCCTCGCTCTGCCTAATGTGTCATTATTCAAACTGTGGTGGAGATTCCTGATGTATGTAGGTGGTTGGGGCAGTTCAGGTGGTGAGAGCTGGTCGGCGGCTGCGTCCGTGTCTCCTCTGTGAATTGGGGTTATGTTATCAATAAAGGATAATCTATAAACAGCGGCTACGTCTATTCTTGATAACAATGGCGACGATGGTACATAACCCCAGAAGAACCCACGCAAGAAGCAATTTATTAAGGAAATTGTGATTTAAAAAAAAAAAAAGAAGAAGAATCGAAAGAATAATAAGAGGAGTAATTAAGCAACAAACCAAAAGAAAAGTGAGTTTGGCTACCACCTGAATAGAACATCCGACGTAAGTTACATTTTACGTTAGAAAGTCAAGTTACCGTAATTGAGTTAGACTGAGACTGATTAAAATCTTACGTTTATGGATTTGATACCGCATCCTAAAAAAGAGTGATTTAACGTGAAGTTATTGGACCTGATACCGAAAGTCGGAAAGAATTTGGCACAGATGCTGAGAAATTTCCTAGTTATCACAAAGGAAAGTTTCAATTCTATTAAGGAGGCGGAGGCGAGGATTTTGCTAGTCCTTTCTCCATTTTATTGGACAGCAAGTTAGAAGTAAGAAAAAACAATAAGCCATGTACTACCCAAACCAACATGGCCGCGGTAGTCCTGGTAACATATCAACCAACCAGAGTCCAACAGTTAGCATATAGGGAATCCCATCTGTTAGTCCTTCCTCTTTCTTGGGTGCTGCCGCAGGAAAGAAGTCATCCATCCACTAGTCCGTTTTTTGATCGGAGCCTAGGGAAAAGAAACAATAATAATAATATCTTGCCCAGAACAATGTAGAACAAGTCAAGAACATTGCAATGGAGCAATAGAATCGAATTGCAAAGAGGAAATAAACAGTATTGCACAGATTGTCAATGAGAACATTAATACATAGGAAAAGAGGTACTTCCCTTAGACGAAGTAAAATCATCATAGTCCATGTTCGGGAGGGAAGGCTCGATAAAGCCTGGGTGGGAAAATCCTCGCCTCCGCCTCCTTAATAGAATTGAAACTTTCCTTTGTGATAACTAGGAAATTTCTCATTCTATGTCAGGAAGCGGAGGCGAGGATTTTGCTTGTTCAAAGCTTACTCACCACCAACGATGCAGCCTCATGGATTGGCTTAAAGAAGAACTTTTTAAAAGTGGAATCCGAAGACCAATCTGCTGCATTCATGATATCCTCCAATCGTCCACCAACTTGTACAGCCTTAGAAGCCATTGCACCTCTAGTGGAATGAGCCCCAAAGTCAGAGATGTTAATTCCAGCTTCTGACATAATCCACCTGACCCATCTGGCAATGGTGGGAGAGGAAACTGCCTTGAAAGGTTTTTTAACCGCTATAAGCAGCTGTCTCTCGCCCGGAGGGCGGAACTCAAGAGTAACATCCTCATAGGTTTTGAGGCAGCGAACAACACAGAGCTTTGGCGAATCTGGGAAAGCTGGGTAAGTTACTGACCTGGTGTTACATTTAGTTCTTCTTGAACCCGTAAACGTAACCCCTTCTGGGGTAAAAACCCTGGCTGAGATATCCAGAGCACGAACATCTGAAGCACGCTTACATGAAATCAGGCAGAGAAGAATCGCCAATTTGGCCGAAAGTTCCTTGCGGGAAAGGTACTGATTATCCTGCCAGGATTTAAGAAAATTCAAGACCACATTAACATCCCATAATCCAGAATAACGAGGCTCTGGGGGGCGCGAAAGGCGAATACCCTTTAGGAGCTTACAAACCCAAGAATGCTCACCCACCGGAGAGCCATCAACAAGGGCATGACCAGCAGAGATTGCCGACCTAAAAGAGTTGATGGTGCTGTATGCCAATTTCTTTTGGAAAAGATCAGCGAGGAAGTTAATCACCTCAGTGACAGAGGAGCCCATGGGATCCAGGTGTTTTGCCACACACCAACGAACCCATCTGTTCCATGCTGATCTATAACGCTTAGTGGTGTTAGGGGCCCAGGCTCCTTGGATGAGGAGTTCAGCGTCTCTCGAAAGTGAGTCGCAAGACCAACGTCTCCTGAAATCCTCCAGGCCATGAGATGTAGATGGCCCTGGAGAACCAGGGGATGCGGGTGACCCAAAGGATCTGTCAGAATGTGATCGAACGACGGTAGCCGAAGAGGTTTGTCCCAGGACAGCTTTAGAAGAGAAGGGAACCAGCATTGAGCTTTCCAGATTGGTGTGATCAGAATCAGAGAAGCTCTCTGTCTGCGGACTTGAGCTGCCACCCTCTGAATGAAAAGAAAGGGAGGAAACGCATAAGCTGGAAACCGGGACCAGTCCTGTAGGAAGGCATCCACTGCTTCCGCACCCGGGTCCGGTTTCCAGCTGTAGAAGCGGGGAAGGTGGGCGTTCCACCTGGACGCAAATAAGTCCATCACAGGAAGACCCCAAAGGTCCGAAATTCTCTGGAATACCGAAAGATCCAGCCTCCAATCGCTGGCATCTCGAAAATTCCTGGACTGCCAATCCGCAACCGCGTTCAGATCGCCTGGGAGATACTCCGCTGTGACAGAAATCTGACGAAGAAGGCAATAGTTCCAGAAGTCCTTCGCAAGATCCGCTAGGACCTTGGAATGAGTGCCGCCCAACCGATTGATGTACCTGACCGCAGTCGTGTTGTCCATCCGAAGAAGAACACAACACGAAACCCTGGTCGTGGTGAAAGAGCGGATTGCGAAGGAACCCGCGAGGAGCTCCAAGCAATTGATGTGGAGGTGAAGTTCCTCCTCCGTCCACCTGCCGCCCACCGAGAGGGAGCCACACCGGGCTCCCCAACCCTGACGGCTGGCATCTGACTCGATCACAAGATCCGGACGGGAACCGAAAATCGCCTTCCCGTTCCAAGCATCCATGTGATCTAACCACCAAAGAAGCTCCGACCTGGCTTCCAGGTTTAAGGAAATCAGTTCCGAGTAAGTGAGACCCTTGCGAAGGTGAAACGCCTTCATCCTCTGAAGAGCCCTGTAATGAAGCGGGCCTGGAAAAATGGCCTGGATCGATGAAGACAGTAATCCCACAATCCTGGCCAATTGGCGGAGGGATATCCGATCCCGCCGGAGAACCTTGCGAATCTCCTTCTTGATCTTGGAGATCTTTTCGGAAGGAAGATGAAGCGTCGCATCCGTAGTTATGATCAGAAAGCCAAGGAAAGTCATTTCCTGACGAGGAATGAGGTCCGACTTCTGGGTATTGATGATGAAACCCAGAGATTGAAGAAGGGTTATTGTAACCTGAAGATGGTGAAGAAGGAGATCCTTGGACTGATTCATTAAAAGAACGTCGTCCAGGTAAATTATAAGACGAATCCCCATGGTACGGAGATGTTCTACCACCGGGCGTAGGAGTTTGGTAAAGCACCAAGGTACTGAGGAAAGACCAAAGGGGAGCGTACGAAACTCGTAGACCTGATCCTTCCACAGAAACTGGAGGAACCGACAATGAGGAGGAAAGATTGGAACCAAAAGATAAGCATCCTTCAGGTCCAAGCGAACCAACCAATCGTCTTGCAACAGAAGGTCTCTCAAAAGATGGATGCCCTCCATCTTGAAATGCCTGTAAATCAGCCATTCGTTGAAGGAGCGGAGGTTGATTACTGGTCTGAACCCTTTGCCCTTCTTTTCCACAAGGAAGATGTTGCTGAGGAATCCGTTTGGATGGAGCACCGAGGGGATGATGGCGCCTTTTTGTAACATCGCCCGCACCTCCAAATCTATAAGTTCTTGCTCTGTGACAGAAAAAACTAGAGGGCGAGGACGAGAGAGTTGAACGGGGGAACCGTAAAATTCGATGTGAAACCCCTGAACGGTCTCTAGAACCCAAGAATCTGAAGTTATCGATGACCAGGCCTGGGGAAACAACGCCAATCTTCCCCCCATTTGAACCAGAGATATGATGCGAAATCTTACCATTAAATCCTCTGGAGTTGGACTGGTATCCACCACGTCCCCTGCCTTGGCCTCTGCCTCCTCTGGAAGGGTAAAAGGTACCCTGACGCCCATCATTCCAGCCGTTGTTTCTTCTGAATTGGCCTCTGTTGGAGCCCTGCTGGACCTGACGGCCGGAAGAGCGACCCCTGCCTCTGCCGGCCCCGCCAAAAACCTTTTTGGGGAAAAACTTCTTCATAGAAGCCTGAGCTTTATCCAGTGCAGAAAAAGTAGCAACAAACTTCCCCAACTCCTTCACAAAGGGGTCTCCAAACAAAGCACCCTGCGCAACCGGGCCCGCCTCCGAAGACTACAACTCTCCTAGCTTAGGATCAATCTTAAGTAGCAAGGATCATCGACGCTCCGCCGAAAGCGCACAATTGGCATTGCCCAGAAGGCAAACTGCCCGTTGCGACCAACCAGCCACTTCATCAACCGACATCGGCAAGCCCGACTCTTTAGAACGTTGGGCCAATTCAATTATTTTCGTCAGGGGACCCACGACATCCAAAAGCTTATCCTGACAGGCCTTCCAGGACCTATCTATACCCTTCTTAGGGTCCTTGATATACTTGGCGAAGAAGGTACACAACTTCGGATCAATCTCAGGGGTACATGCCACCCTAAAGGGAAGGGAAGGGCGAGGGCACTCAGAACGAAGGCGAAGGCGGACATCCTGAGGTAAAGGCTGTCGAAGCTTAGCTGCGACATAATCAGCTGTAGACTGCTCAGGAAACCACTCTGATGACCTAGGTCTTACAATAGTAGATGGGTCAAACATATTAGGAGGCGCAAGATCGCCACCCGTAAGACTAGGAGCGCTAGGTTTTGGGCGCCAAGACCTGCTTACGTCAGAAAAATCCTCTGAGGAAGCGTCCTCATCCTCATCTACGTATTCGTCCTCCTCATCATCTCCCTCAATGGGGAACCCTTCTTCCGGGTCAAGGTCCTGGGTGGCAAAACCACCAGTCTCTCCGGGCGAGTCGTCCCCCCGGTAGGGTGCGCTTCTAAGCGTGCGCGCACTCTTACGAAAGACCTCAGATAATCTACTGAAGCCCTCCAGGTGCCCCGCGTCACGCTTCCTGGCCGTACGTGGTATAGCACAAGGAAAACCACTGGGCCATGCCCCACTGTCCCCAAAAACACCTGAATCATTCTTGAACACATGGGCTGACAGTTTATTAACACTGTCCTGCAGAGGTGCCAGAGCCTGAGCTATCGCCGAAGAGAGAAGCCTGTCCACCTCTGCAGGAGTGTGTGAAGGGGTCAGTTGTGGTTGATCGATAGGAGCCACCACCTCAACAGTAGAAGGACCGGACTGCATTTTGGCAGAATAGCTGGTACCCATAAACAACACCCCAACTATATAAAAGGGGAAAAACCCTTCACACAGGTACCACACAGGCTAATACCAATCAAGAGCCTGAAACACAAAAATACTGACAGAAAAATAAATCGTATTTATAAAATTTCAGTCAGAAAAACATTCCTGCCGTCGAAAACGGCGTCAGTGTGAGGGAAGAGGCCAAAGAACAAATGAAGCGCAAAGCCTCAGCGTGTTTCCACTCAAGCGCGAAGAGCGCTGAGGAGAACAGCTGGTCGGCGTCAGAAGCCGACACCAAGACCGCGCACGCGCGAAGAAGAAACGCTCGGGCTGAAAGCCTACCGCGTTAGCACAATTACACCGCCTACAACAAAGGCGAAGTCAAGGCAAATAAAACAACATAAGAATAAAGCTGTCAATACTTGAAAACACAACTGCCACGACAAAGATCAAGCAGATAGTAAAACGTGACTTATCTTGCCGAGGCAGCAATGGAGAAAGAGGAAGGACTAACAGATGGGATTCCCTATATGCTAACTGTTGGACTCTGAATGGTTGATATGTTACCAGGACTACCGCGGCCATGTTGGTTTGGGTAGTCCATGGCTTATTGTTTTTTCTTACTTCTAACTTGCTGTCCAATAAAATGGAGAAAGGACTAGCAAAATCCTCGCCGCCGCTTCTTACATAGAATTACGGAATTTTCAGTTAAAAGTGAATGTAGAAGGAACCTGTTACCGTAGTGTGTCATGGAATACATTTAAGATTTAAATACTATTTTGAAGATAAAGTTAGTTATCCTAAATTATAATTTGTGGAATGAAAGGATTTTTGGAAAAGTTCACGACGTGAAATAATTGGGAGACTGAAGCTGGAATACTTGGAAAAGAATAAAGTTAACCTGACGTTGGAACTGGCGTGTTCTGAAAGCAGGAACGTTCCGTTCTAGCTGCATTGGAGTGTGGAATGAACGCGGTTCACAGCACATCATTACGATCGACGACGTAGACACCGGCGCAGGGTCACGCAGTGGGTCAAGAGACGTGACTCCATTTTGTTAAACTAGTTACCAAGCAACATAAAAGGAACACATCGGAACTCTTGTGTAATCGCATACTCCGCATTGTTGGTCTTTGAAGGCTTAATAAATAAAGGCGGAAACGAAGCAGAATTACCCTCATCAGTGACACGCACACTGCGTGTCATTTCGGCAAACCATCAGTAACACGCACACTGGGTGTCATTTCGGAAAACATTACCCTCATCAGTGACACGCACACTGCGTGTCATTTCGACAAACCATCTGTGACACGCACACTGTGTGTCATTTCGGAAAATCATCAGTGACAGGCAGACTGCGTGTCATTTCGGAAATTGTTCGGTTACTCACATACATTCTGTGATGATACGTTCACTAGGTGGGAATATTTTACAAGGTATTGCGAGTGTATCATTAATTCACCAGTGATACGCACACTATCGAATATTATAGTTATTCTCTGCTCGATCTAGGAATGTTATTATAAATACTATCTGGTAATGTTAAGACTGTAACTGAAGTTATATAGTATTCAGATAGAAGATATTCAGTACAATTCAAAATATTATAAGTGTATTTCAATACATTGTGGTACATAAGTAATTAAGACGCATTCGGATACTGTGAAGGAAAAAAAACATCCTTTAGTCAATAGTACTCGGATTGTTGTTAACTCTGTGATTTACTTGATGCTTGATAGGTGACTATTTTTTTGTGTGGTTGTCTCGTCATTGCTTATTGGTATAAAGTAATTTAAGTATAGAGCGCATGTTGATGTAAGGTAAAACATTGTTTTTAAAGAAATAGGAGTATTTATTCATTTTGATAACTAAAATGGCAACTACTACAATGAATTTGCCAGCGCCTCAGGCATTTTTGATAAGAGATGGGGAAGTTTCGAGTCAGAGATGGGAGGAATGGAGGGATTATTTGATAAATTATTTGGAAACGTTTGAGAATAAGGAGTTGCCCTCAGAAAGGAAGAAGAAAATACTTTTGCATTGTCTTGGACCAGGTGGGTTGAGAGTTTACAATAGAATTGAGAAAAATAATGCTGGAGGAAGTGATAGTAATGTCTTTACACAGGCTATTAATGATCTCAATGCTTACTTTGCACCTACTGTATGTAAGGCAGTACATAGGTTCAATTTTTATCATAGGAAGCAAGAGCCTAATGAGAAAATAGAGGATGATATCGCTTCGCTCTAAAGACTTGCCTTGTCTTGTAATTTTGGCACCATTGAGGAGGAATTGATACGCGATCAACTTGTGATGCATTGCAACAATAGTGGTTTGCAAGATAAGTTGTGGGTAAATGGTGATGCCAGTCTAAGAGAAATTTCAGCAATAATTGGCAAAGCTGAATTAACATCAAGGTGTGCTAAAACTGTAGTTAATAAAGCCAATGATGGAAATAGTGATGAAATGATTAAAATAGTTAGAACACCTGTTCAATCCAAGAGAAATTTTGTCCAAAGTAAGGGGAAAGGCGTAACAAGAGAAAACAGCAACAGTACAACCTTTGAGAATAAGGGGGATTGTTTTCGTTGTGGTAGTTCATCACATCTGGCTAATGACAGAAGATGCCCTGCCTTAGGTCAAACATGTGCCTTTTGCAAAATGACCGGTCATTTTGCTAGGGCTTGTAAAAATAATAAAAGGGTGTTGTGTATTGTAGAGGAATGCGATGAGGACTATGATGGTGGGGAACAAGATATTGGTGACGTTGTGGTTTCTTATGTAAGTGATGAGTCTGATGATGAATTAGTTATTGTGTAAGGATGTTATGAATAGTTTTCTTCAGGGTCTTTCGCACTTATTATTGCGTATTTACAGGAACATGTTGACAGGGACATAACTGAAGGTGCAATCTAATAGGAGTGTATAGCATGGAGAAATCTTTTTACCTTATGTTTTTTTTTTGTTTTTGTATGTTTTATGTCTCATGGTTGTTATTGTGAAGGGGGGAGAAGAGTCTTGGGTTTTGACCCAGGTACGTTTTGTTTGTTATTTTGTTTCTTATTGTAAAGGGGGGAGAAGTGTTGTGTCTCCAGCCAGGAACCTGTTCCTCGCACTCCTAGGCTCGAGCACCTTGTGTCTCGAGCTAGGAACCTGTTCCTTACACTTCTTGGCTCGGGCACTGCACAGCTGTGTTCTTGCGCTTGTGCATCCTCGCTCTGCCTAATGTGTTATTATTCAAACTGTGGTGGAGATTCCTGATGTATGTAGGTGGTTGGGGGCAGTTCGGGTGGTGAGAGCTGGTCGGCGGCTGCGTCCGTGTCTCCTCTGTGAATCGGGGTTATGTTATCAATAAAGGATCATCTATAAACAACGGCTACGTCTATTCTTCATAACAGCACTGTCTAGATAATTTAGAGATGACCACAACAACAGTTAATTATCGGTTAAAAATACATTAAAATAACTATTACCTGCTGCCCAAGCTATTCTTATAGCTTTGAGAGCCTGACATATTCCGAATTGGCTCACTTGTAGGAGTGTGATGGTTAGTAGTTGTGTTGTTACTATCATTGGCAGCATGGCAGGGGCAATCTGTGGTGCAAGCTGCAGTGGTCTCCTGGTGAGAGCCCAAGCACTTATTTTTTTTACTTTTTCAAACTAAGTCCTGGCCAACTGCAATTGAGGTCAACCTGACCCCAGGTCACGAATGTTCAGCAACCCTACGACCTCGCCAATCCAGAGGCCTCCTGGTCCCTGGAGTGCACCAATACGCAGATGACCCTGGAGGGAGAAGCACAGGGCCTCTCTCCTCCCAGGCTCCCATTGGCAGCCCCAACTAGTAAGCCCATGGAGCACGAAAGAAAAAAGCAAACTAAGAACGCAAAATCAATAAAAACACTTTGAGAGCATTGCTCTTCTTTACAGAGTCATTTAAAAGGAAACAAGAAATTGTTGATCACGTGTTCCAATTTCCCAGAATCCTTTTCCCTGAGCATAAGCAGAACAGAAACTGAAATACCATTTGTATTATGTAGTGACAGATGTTTCTTTTAAAGGGCGAAGCTTTGGAATGCCCACCTCAAAAAAACCATCAGACTTTGTGCTTGCCTATGCAAGCTTTGCTGTAGTAATCTGGCCGGATGCCGATGTCGCTAGTGCTGTGAGTTTACTGTCACAGTTGGGTAAGCGCTATGTGCAACTGCCATTACTCACGCATGTAACCTGTCCTGTGCTTCTAAGTCCTACAGTGTCCACAATGTGTGAGAAGGTCACTCTAGTCTTGGGGCTGTTGATGTCCACACAATGATGTTCCTGAGTTTTGGGATGGTGTAGATAAGGCGCTGGTCAGTAAAGGATTGTCCTGTCACATTATTATTTCAGTGGGAGGCACCGTCGAACTTTAACTGCATTCCCTAATGGGTGCTTTCCAACTTCCCACTGCTACTGAATCGGTGCTGCCAAATTTGACCTGGATGGCTGAATGGGCGCTATCAAACTTTACCAAGGTTACTGAGTTGGTGCTAATAAATTTTACTTGGATTTCGGAATAGGTGCTGTCAAACTTTACAGAGGTTACTAAGTGGATGCTGCTGAACTTTACCTGAATTGTAGAATGGATTCTATAAACTTTACCCAAGTTACTGAATAGGTGCTGCCAAATTTTACCTAGATTGTTGCATGGGTGCTATCAAACTTTACCAAGGTTACCGAGTGGGTGCTAGGAAATGCTACCTGAATTACAGAATGGGTGCTATTGAACTTTACCCAGGTTACTAAATAGGTGCTATTGAATGTTATCTGGATTACAGAATAGGTGCTGTCAAGCTTTACAGAGGTTACTGAATGGATGCTGCTGAACTTTACATGGATTACAAATGGGTTCTATAAATTTTACCCAGGTTACTGAAAGGACGCTGACAAATGTTACCTAGATTGCTGAATGGGTGCTATCAAACTTTACCAAGGTTACTGAGTGGGTGCTAGGGAACGTAACCTGGATTACAGAAAGGGTGCCATTGAACTTCACCCAGGTTACTAAATAGGTGAAATTGAATTTTACCTGGATTACAGAATAGGTGCTGTCAAACTTTACAGAGGTTACTGGGTGGATGCTGCTGAACATTACCTGGATTGCAGAATGGCTTCTATAAACTTTACCCAAGTTACTGAATGGGTGCTGCCACATTTTAACTGGATTGCTGAATGGGTACTATCAAACTTTACCAAGGTTACTAAGTGGGTGTTAGGAAATGCTACCTGGATTACAGAATGGGTGCTGTTGGACCTGCGATGGGCAAGCCCAGCACAAAGGGGGTAGCTTGGCTCAAGTGACAAGGCAAGTGAAGGCTGTAGTGTTAAGCCGGCTCTGACCCAATAATAACTCCCTGCACACCACACAAAAAGAAGGACACCACACCACTGTTATAGAAAAATACGTTTCGTTTATGTAAAAGTTCTCTGGGTTTGAAGGAAGTTCACTTAGGTAATCACATTCACATTTCTTACATGGGTTTGATTAGCTGTGTACTGGTTTCTCAGGAATAAATAGTTGGACTCTAATAAATAAATATACTGGATAAATATCAGGATTCAATACATTAGAATAAATATCAGCAATGACTGGAATAAATATCAGCAATGACTGGAATAAATATCAGCAATGACTGGAATAAATATCAGCAATGACTGGAATAAATATCAGCAATGACTGGAATAAATATCAGCAATGACTGGACAGTTTCCTAGCAGGTTAGATACTGATCGTTTCACATAAATATCACAGGGTCATTCTGGTATCGCTGCCACCAATTAATCACTTTCAGGGTAAACACATTACGTTTGTCATTCAATGCGGAATGCGTGCTCTTACATTTTTTGAAGTGTTCACGGGTTCGGGCTCTCTGGGCACAAGATACGCGTGATAATCCCTTAGTTGCACTCACAACTCATTGCGCGTATATCTGGAAGATAAAGGCATAAAATGACTACGGCAATTACACTCCGCGGTCAGCCGGTTCAATGCTACTGCTGCCGGAGGAGTCTGTGCGCTTCTGTCAGCGCAGGCGGGGTTTCCGAAGGCGGCTCCAGTTCGCGAGTCTTGGGACCGTCGAACGGGCTGCCGGAGGGGCCAAAACACCTGCGCGCACAGTTCAAAATGAGACCGCATCACAGTTCAGCAACAACGCGGCAACTTCAGGGGTAGAGACGGCCCACCTCACTTCGACGGCGCCGGTAAGCGCTCCAGTCAGTATGGCACTTCTCCCAAGGGCGAAGGGGGGTTCCAGGGGCTCCGCGATCCTCCCTCCGAGCTCACTCACGGGGGGGGTTCCCGCCCACACACCAGCTCCCAAGTCACTCGGGCAGGGCAGATACAGTAATCTCGCCCAAATGAAGGCCAGCCTTTCCCCGCCCCAGCGCAGCACCTCACCTTCTATCCACAAACAGCGCGTCGACGGCGGTGGGTTCGGAGACGTCCGAACGCCCGCCAGGAGGCACTTAAGTTGAAGGTGGCACTTTAAGAGTTGCGGTTGCGATCTCACCACTGGGGGGCGGGGAGGCTCTAACTATGGCCAAAGTCTCTGAGGGGCAATTGGGCACTCGCTGACCAGGCGCTGAAGGCTAGAGGACACTGCTCACGCTTCTGACTGGAACGCCAGTCAGGGTCCACGCCAGCAACCTCTGCTGCTCTTCTGCCTGAGCTATCAGCTGCCTCAGGGGGTTAACAGGGCAGGTGTCAATCTGGGGTCAAGTCCTCTTCTTCTGGTGTTCTTTGATCATTCTTCTCCAACATGGCCGCCAGGGACTGGGCCTTTTATAGCCAGTGCCCTAGGATGCCAGCACGAGCCAGAAGGTTCTAGAACCTTCCCTGGCTATGTCAATGACATGGCCCTTTCAAGGTATCTTTTTGGTCATTAGGAGCCACCGTACTGGGCTTCCTAAGGCAGCCATTTTGTGTACTTGTAACTCCTGGGGGGATTCCTGTCAGGTTTGCAGGTTACACAAAGTGCGCCAACACCTTCAAAGGGTCAGAGGTCAGAGGGGCTCCAATGGGAGTCACTCTCATAGGGGACAATGGTGTCCACCATTTTAGGGTTGACAACCCCAGTTGGTTATGCCATCGGTTCCGTCAGGCGCCTTGTACATAGGTGCCAGGAACCTGGTGAGCAACTGGGCATCAAAGAGCATCTAGCCCCATGGGACAACACACAAAAAGGTCCTGGTAGACAAAGAAAAAGCGACAAATTTTAGGAGGCAAGGGGGAACAAAATAAATCATAGTGTGAGGGGACTCTCAGAAGCAGACAGGTCTAACACGCGTCCCCCCCAGCTGAAAGTGGGGAGAGCTACCCAACCCCTTGGGAGTTCTCAACACTAAGGCGGAAATACCTGGAGAGACCGTCTGCATTGGCGTGGTCAGCTCCGGGCCGATGTTCCACCCGAAAGTCCATTCCCTGTAGGGAGATAGACCACCTCAACAGTTTTGGGTTTTCCCCCTTCATCTGCATGAGCCAACAAAGGGGTCGGTGGTCTGTCTGAACCAGGAAGTGCGAACCAAACAGGTATGGTCGCAGCTTCTTCAGTGCCCAGACCACCGCAAAGGCTTCCCGCTCAATGGTACTCCATCTCTGTTCCCGGGGAAGTAGTCTCCGTGACAGGAAGACCACGGGTTGATCCAGACCCTCTTCATTGAGTTGCGATAGCACCGCCCCAATGCCAATGTCGGATGCGTCTGTCTGGACAATGAATTCCTTTGAGAAATCTGGAGCCTTCAAAATTGGAGCGTTGCACAATGCTTGTTTCAGGGTGTGGAAGGCTCGTTGGCAAGCTTCGGTCCAGATGACTCTCCTGGGTTGCTTCTTGGCCGTGAGTTCAGTAAGGGGAGCCACGATAGTGCCATACCCCTTCACGAACCGTATGTAGTAACCTGTGAGGCCCAGGAAGGCTCGGACCTCAGTCTGGGTCTTCGGGGGTTCCCAGGCCACGATTGCCTCAATCTTTGCCTGAAGGGGTTGCACCGTTCCCCGGCCCACCAAGTGACCTAAGTACACCACCGACGCCTGCCCAATCTGACACTTGCTGGCCTTGATCGTCAGACCAGCTTGTTCCAGAGCCAGGAGAACGTCTTGCAGGTGCTGCAAGTGATCCTCCCACCTGCTACTGAAGACGGCAATGTCGTCCAGGTAAGCAGCGGAGAAGGATTCCTTCCCAGTGAGGATCGTGTTCACCAGTCGCTGGAATGTTGCAGGAGCGTTCTTGAGCCCAAAGGGCATCACACAGAACTGGTAGTGTCCATCAGGTGTGGAGAAGGCTGACCTTTCCTTTGCTCCATCAGTCATGGGAATCTGCCAGTACCCTGCTGTGAGGTCAATGGTACTCAGATATTGGGCAGCTCCCAACCGGTCAATTAGTTCATCCGCCCGAGGGATCGGATGAGCATCGGTCTTCGTGACCGAATTGAGTCCTCGATAGTCCACGCAGAATCGCAATTCTGGCGTGGTGCCAGGTGGTGCAGCTTTGGGAACTAAAACCACCGGGCTAGACCAAGGGCTATTCGAAGGTTCAATGACTCCGAGCTCCAGCATCTTAGCTACTTCGCTTCGGATGCTGGCCTTCACCTTGTCCGACAGCCGGTAAGACTTAGACTTCACAGGTGGGCTGTCACCGGTGTCCACGTCATGAACACACAGATGGGTCTTACCCGGGACAAGGGAGAACAGAGGAGAGAATGACCCCAAGACCTGGCGACATTCCTCCTGCTGCTCCAGAGTTAGGGATGGTGAGAGTTTCACTCCCCCCACTGACCCATCCTTCTCTTGAGACGCAAACAGGTCGGGGAGAGGCTCAGTGTCCTCTTCCTCCGATCCATCAGTCACCATGATTAACATGACTTCGGGCCTCTCATAGTGGGGCTTGAGGCGATTGGCATGCAGCACCCTATGGGGATGCCGTGGGGTCTTGACGTCCACCAGGTAGGTAGACTTGCCCATCTTTTCCAATACCTCATAGGGGCCTGTCCAACGTTCCTGAAGAGCGCTCAGCTCTCCCGGCTCCATCACCCACACCTTCTGTACAGGCTCCAGCTCCACTGGGTGAGCGTTGTGGTCGTACCACGCTTTCATCACTGCCTGGCTGGCTTCCAAGTTGTCAGAAGCTTGCTTCCACAACTTAGCCATTTGGCTCCGGAAGGCCAGCATGTAGCTCACCACATCCTGGGGAACTTTCCGGGGAGACTTTTCCCAGGAGTCCCTCACCAGGCTGAGAGGTCCACGTACAGGGTGCCCGTACAAAAGCTCGAAGGGGCTGAAGCCCACTCCCTTCTGCGGCACTTCCCTGTAAGAAAAAAGTAAACAGGGTAAGAGGACGTCCCATTTCCTCCGCAGGCTTTCGGGTAGACTTCTGATCATACCCTTCAACGTCTTGTTGAATCTTTCCACAAGGCCATTGGCCTGTGGGTGATAAGGAGTGGTGAACCGGTAGGTCACTCCACACTCCTTCCACATTGCCCGCATGTATGCTGACATGAAGTTGGTCCCCCTATCAGACACAACTTCCTTGGGGAAACCCACTCGGGTAAAGATCCCCATCAGGGCCTTTGCCACCACCGGTGCAGTGATGGTTCTCAGAGGAATTGCCTCTGGATACCTTGTGGCATGATCCACCAGTACCAGGATAAACCTGTGACCGGAGGTTGTTGGTGGATCTAGGGGCCCAGCAATGTCGATGCCCACCCTTTCAAAGGGGGTGCCAACGACGGGAAGTGGTTCCAGGGGAGCTTTCAGCTTCATCCCTGTTTTCCCACTGGCTTGGCATGACACACACGACCGACAGTATGCGTCGGACGCCACCATCATTCGAGGCCAATAAAAGTGGGGGACAAGCCTGGCAAAGGTCTTGTCCTGACCCAAGTGTCCTGCCAAGGGAATCTCATGAGCCAACTCTAACAGGAAGGCTCGGTAACACTGTGGGACTACCAGGGCCCGTGACAATCCGTGCACTGGCGCTATGGGTTCACTGCAGAGAAGGCCATCCTCCCAGTAAACATGATAGTTCCCAGACTCGTTACCCGCTGCTTGGGCTTCAGCCTGTTGCCTCAGACCCTCGAGGGAGGGACATTCCCTTTGTCCCTTGCTCAGTTCCTCCCTGGACGGACCTCCCTCCACTCGCCAATCAGCGGGGATAGGTAAGTTCTCCAACGGAACCAGGTCCTCCTCCGTGGACTCCGGGTCCACCTCCGCAGGTGGCCTATCCGCCTCACGGGGCACGGACGTCGAGGCAGGCTCCTCCTGTCCTCGACATGCTCCCTCATCAGCAGCTACGGGGCGGGCCATTGTTCCAGACTCCGACCCCTGCGACTTCTCCTCTCGAGCAGTCGCCGACCTGGTACTCACACAGGCCCAATCAGGTGTACCCAGCATCTCAGAATGAGCCCGGTATTCCACCTCCATCCAAGCATTGTGCTCCATATCATTGCCCAGCAAACAATCGACTGGCACGGCGGGGCTTACGGCGACTCGAAGTGGACCTGCAACCCCTCCCCACTCAAAGGGAACTTCGGCCACAGGATAGTGACCCATTCTGCCGTCAGCCATTGCGGCTGGATGAAGTACGCCTGGCATCACCTGCTCCGAGGACACCAGATGACTCCTTACCATAGTCATACTGGCTCCTGTATCTCTCAGAGCTTCCCCTCTATGGCCATTGATGGTGATCCACTGCCCATACTTGGTAGTATTCGCGGGCACCTGGATCTTTGGAACCATCTCCCGATCACCCAGGGGACACTAAGGTGACTCCCACCCACTCCCTTCCCTTACTTAAGGACATCTCCTCCCCGAGCGCTACACTAGCGACTCCCGGGGCCTTTCCTCCAGTGGGAGGGGGTGGTCTCTTTGGGCATTTCGGGTCTCCTTTGTAATGTCCAATACCACCGCACTCAAAGCAATGGACAACCCTTGGCTGCTGACTCTGGCCAGGGTTAGGGTTCTTCTGCGGGTTAGCCTTAGAGTTGGAAAAGGTGTTTTTCCCCTTAAAGTTATTTTGGGGACCTTTGGAGAACTCTTTCTTATTATCTCCCCCCTCTTTCCTCTGGGGAGCGCCCTGTCCGGACTTCTGAGAATCTCCTCCAGTCCCCTTCGTGGACACTCGGGTACTCGCCCAAATGTCCGCCTCCTCAGCAAGCTTACGGGGGCAAGTAAGTTTGCTGTCTACCAGGTGTTGCCTCAGCTCGGGAAGACATTTCTCGAGTAGATGCTCCTTGAGGATTAAGTCATACAACCCTTGATAGTCCTCCACCTCACTACCTTGGACCCACCCTTCCAGGGCTTTCTTGGCAAAATCCAGGAAGTCAACCCAATTTTGTGAGCTCAGCTTGTGGCTGCCCCTAAACCTTTGCCGGTATTTCTCGGGGGTCAACCCAAACTTCCTGATGAGCGCCACCTTCATGGCGGGGTAATTAACCTGCTCCACCCGGTCTAGGGCCAATAGGGCATCCTTACCTGTCGGAGGCATGTACCGGTATAATCCACCACCCCAATGCTTCTCATGGATCCCATGGGCTCTTAAGGAGACCTCATAGGCTGCCAGCCACTTGGCTATGTCGTCTCCAGCGGTATAACTGGCGACTACGTCCTTGGGTAAATGGGGCCTGGACTCCCTGGCAAATTCCTTTGACTCGACACCCTTCGGAGTGATGTTAGGGGCCTGGAATTCGAGTTCTCGTAGCTTGAACTCGTGTTCCATCCTTTTCCTTTCCATCTCCAGCTTGGACTCATGTTCCAACCTCCTCCCCTCCCTCCTTTCTTCCAACTCCATTTTTGCTATTTCCCACCTTAACAGTCTTTCCTCTCTCCTGTCAGCTAACTCGGTTTCTGACAACCCTCTCGATGACACACTGCTGCCCTCCCGTGAGGTTGCCTTGGGGCTGATTGACATCTCACCCACCCCCGGGGGACATTCCGCAGTCCTATCAATGACAGTACCTCTGTCCGATTCCTCCTCCTCCACCGTTCCCTCCGTGTGTGCTTCCACCCATGCTCGCAGACTAGTACGGAGCTCCTCTCTTTTGGCCCCTCGCCTGACAAACACTCCCCTCTCCTGACAGAAATCCTTGAGCTGGGCCACAGTATAGGTCTCCAGCTCTGACATTTCGAATTCCATCTAGTCAGTGAAAAGTGTGGACCACCACCCCGAAGTAGGTGACCAGGATAAGAACTTTGAGGGTCACTTCCACCCACCTCCAGGAAAGAATTTGGAAAAAGCAAAACGTTGAATTTGAGGGCCGCTAGGAGAAAACTCCGGGTGTGTACCTGTGGTGCACACTGAATTATTATGGGGTTCAAAACAAGCACGGCTCGCAATCCCACCCGCTGAGCACCAATTTTATGTTGGACCTGCGATGGGCAAGCCCAGCACAAAGGGGGTAGCTTGGCTCAAGTGACAAGGCAAGTGAAGGCTGTAGTGTTAAGCCGGCTCTGACCCAATAATAACTCCCTGCACACCACACAAAAAGAAGGACACCACACCACTGTTATAGAAAAATACGTTTTGTTTATGTAAAAGTTCTCTGGGTTTGAAGGAAGTTCACTTAGGTAATCACATTCACATTTCTTACATGGGTTTGATTAGCTGTGTACTGGTTTCTCAGGAATAAATAGTTGGACTCTAATAAATAAATATACTGGATAAATATCAGGATTCAATACATTAGAATAAATATCAGCAATGACTGGAATAAATATCAGCAATGACTGGAATAAATATCAGCAATGACTGGAATAAATATCAGCAATGACTGGAATAAATATCAGCAATGACTAGACAGTTTCCTAGCAGGTTAGATACTGATCGTTTCACATAAATATCACAGGGTCATTCTGGTATCGCTGCCACCAATTAATCACTTTCAGGGTAAACACATTACGTTTGTCATTCGATGCGGAATGCGTGCTCTTACAGTTTTTGAAGTGTTCACGGGTTCGGGCTCTCTGGGCACAAGATACGCGTGATAATCCCTTAGTTGCACTCACAACTCATTGCGCGTATATCTGGAAGATAAAGGCATAAAATGACTACGGCAATTACACTCCGCGGTCAGCCGGTTCAATGCTACTGCTGTCGGAGGAGTCTGTGCGCTTCTGTCAGCGCAGGCGGGGTTTCCGAAGGCGGCTCCAGTTCACGAGTCTTGGGACCGTCGAACGGGCTGCCGGAGGGGCCAAAACCGCATCACAGTTCCACAACAACGCGGCAACTTCAGGGGTAGAGACGGCCCACCTCACTTCGACGGCGCCGGTAAGCGCTCCAGTCAGTATGGCACTTCTCCCAAGGGCGAAGGGGGGTTCCAGGGGCTCCGCGATCCTCCCTCCGAGCTCACTCACGGGGGGGGGGTTCCCGCCCACACACCAGCTCCCAAGTCACTCGGGCAGGGCAGAGACAGTAATCTCGCCCAAATGAAGGCCAGCCTTTCCACGCCCCAGCGCAGCACCTCACCTTCTATCCACAAACAGCGCATTCGACGGCGGTGGGTTCGGAGACGTCCGAACGCCCGCCAGGAGGCACTTAAGTTGAAGGTGGCACTTTAAGAGTTGCGGTTGCGATCTCACCACTGGGGGGCGGGGAGGCTCTAACTATGGCCACAGTCTCTGAGGGGCAATTGGGCACTCGCTGACCAGGCGCTGAAGGCTAGAGGACACTGATCACGCTCTTGACTGGAACGCCAGTCAGGGTCCACGCCAGCAACCTCTGCTGCTCTTCTGCCTGAGCTATCAGCTGCCTCTGGGGGTTAACAGGGCAGGTGTCAATCTGGGGTCAAGTCCTCTTCTTCTGGTGTTCTTTGATCATTCTTCTCCAACATGGCCGCCAGGGACTGGGCCTTTTATAGCCAGTGCCCTAGGATGCCAGCACAAGCCAGAAGGTTCTAGAACCTTCCCTGGCTATGTCAATGACATGGCCCTTTCAAGGTATCTTTTTGGTCATTAGGAGCCACCGTACTGGGCTTCCTAAGGCAGCCATTTTGTGTACTTGTAACTCCTGAGGGGATTCCTGTCAGGTTTGCAGGTTACACAAAGTGCGCCAAAACCTTCAAAGGGTCAGAGGTCAGAGGGGCTCCAATGGGAGTCACTCTCACAGGGGACAATGGTGTCCACCATTTTAGGGTTGACAACCCCAGTTGGTTATGCCACCGGTTCCGTCAGGCGCCTTGTACATAGGTGCCAGGAACCTGGTGAGCAACTGGGCATCAAAGAGCATCTAGCCCCATGGGACAACACACAAAAAGGTCCTGGTAGACAAAGAAAAAGCGACAAATTTTAGGAGGCACGGGGGAACAAAATAAATCATAGTGTGAGGGGACTCTCAGAAGCAGACAGGTCTAACAGGTGCTATTGACCTTTTTACAAAAAAGGGAACTGGGAGTAGTTCCTCTATGTTTGTGGTCACCAACCAGTTAATAAGTGGTGTTGAAGGTTGGGGTTGGAGGAGGAAGCGGGAAAAGGGAGGGCAATCCCGCTTGGGCGGAACTAGGATCCTCACACACCCAGCAAGCTAGGTGTCATGCTTCATCATATGGCCACGGTACTTACAGTCCAATGGGGCAAGAAACATGTTGACCCTTAGAGGAGAGCACGAGATTTAATAAATAGCCCTGACCCGGGCCGTTGCCACTCTTATATATACTTTTTTATTAAGGTGGATTACCAATCAGAATGAAAACGCAATCTGGAATATCCAACCATTTTTAACTAACACGCACTCACTGCACCACCAACCCCCCCCCCCCTTTTATCTACACACACAAGGGCCACATACCCGCACTTCATCATACGGCGAGGAACAAAAGATCTCCTGTAAAGAGCCCCTTCGCCGGTGCCCGTTGAGCATTGCAGCGCCGGCTCAACGAGGAGCAGGTCCATATGATGAAGCATGACACCTAGCTTGCTGGGTGTGTGAGGACCCTAGTTCCGCCCAAGTGGGATTCCCCCCCCCCTTTTCCTGCTTCCTCCTCCAACCCCAACCTTCACCACCACTTATTAACTGGTTGGTGACCACAAACATAGAGGAACTACTCCCACTTCCCTTTTTTGTAACAAGTCCTGGGTGGGCAGGGAGTCTGGTCCTCTTTAAAAAGCCCCCACCTCAGTCCCCCTTTTTTGTTGTCTAGACTGCTATTGAACTTTACCAAGGTTACTAAATAGGTGCTATTGAATGTTATCTGGGTTACATAATAGGTTCTGTCAAGCTTTACAGAGGTTACTGAATGGATGCTGCTGAACTTTACCTGGATTACGAATGGGTTCTATAAAATTTACCCAGGTTACTGAATGGGTGCTGTTGAACTTTCCCAAGGTTACTGAATTGGTGCTGCCAAACAAGACCTAGATAACTGAATGGGTGCTATTGAACTATACCCAGGTTACTAAATGTGTGCTATCAGATTTTTCCTGGATTACAGTATAAATGCATACAAAGTTTATCCCCAAGACATTGCTTTGTGTGATAGTGCATATTTGGGTGCTACTTAAGCTATGTTGGTGGATGTGGTGGACATGATTTTTGTTAGCTGACTTCTGTTAATACCCCTCTGTTGGCATGGTCTCGGGAGCGTTGAGAATGAATAATTAAATCGGCAACCTGTTGTGAGTTTTCAGCCTAGCTGATAGTCAATTTAGAGCTGGATTTTTGTATGTTAAGGCCAGTGGGGAACATGGCTGGGGAGCAGATGGGAAGAGATGCATGATAAAGGAAAGGAAAGAGGTGAAGACGGTGTTTCCATTTTGAAACGAGAATGCTGATTTACAGGCTGGTCTGGTGTATTGCATTGCTCGCCATGATACCTGATAAAGGGATTAGATGGCTGAGAGGCACTGGGTTCTAGCCTGCTCTCAGGAATCAAAGAATTTCTGGGGAAAATGCTCAACTAGCACACACCCTTCATCTCCTCGAGCAATCTGTCTCTTCTCATCCATGCATTCATCCTTTTTTTCTCTCTCATTTGCTCTTTCTTCTCCTATGATGGCTTTCTCTCTACCTTCCCCTCGCTTCTTCTATCTCTCTTGAAGCCTCTTTGTGCCTGTTGCAGTTAACCTTGGAGGACTGCGGAAAGTGACAGAGGCACCAAAAGCGTCCTCCTGCCCTAAAAGCAAGCTTCTTGGAGCCCCACCCCACTGGTGAAATGCCCGGTGGAATGAGGCCTGTCCGGCCTCAACTGAGTAATCAAGGCTCCGGCATTCAACGGGTACCAGCAGGTGTGGAAGGAGCCTCACATGTCTATGATATCTTCAACAACAGGAACCAGCAATGTATAAGGCCTGAACGCAACACTAATGTAAAACCAGAGGTTATCAGTCGAGTCTTCACTGAGATCTTGGACTGTAAGGTGGCGTTTAGGTTGGGCAGCTGTTTGCTTTAGACCTAGGTAGGGTAAAGTTGAGATATTTCAGCAGCAGTGCTGGTCACCAATACCTCAATCGCATTCGAACCATGAGAATTTTCGACACGCGTGGCCTGGCTTTTTGATGTGTTTTATAATGTTGAATACCCCAGAGGCCGCGTCGGGAATTAGCATGGTCACTGTTCACACCTTGAATGTTCTGGAGTTTGTGATGGAAAAATAAGGTCTAGAAAACAGGCCTCACCATTTAGTTTAGTAAAATATTTGTAATTTCCATCTTTACAGATGGAGTGGGTGATACCGTAGCGATAGGCTTCTGTTTACTTTCTATCCTATGAATAAAGTATTATTCACTGTCCTCTCCAGCACAAACTAACCCATTCTTACTCCACAGATCTTCATTTACAAGATCTATAAATATGCCCATGATTGGGGCAGGGTGACGCATGTAATCCTGCCTACTTCCTACCTTCAAGCCTGATTGTGAGGGGCTTTATATGATTTAGCATAGAATAAAAGTATGCAACGATGCTGTTAATCTGGGAGTTCTAATCTGGGTCTGGATTAGACTCATTGATAAGGAATGTGTGATGAATTAGGATTGGGGCGTGTGTACCTTTGCTCTTTTGATAGATCGTTTGCTGAGCAGTTTGTTATTTTCACAATCCTTACTCTAGAAGAACGGTATACAAAATACTGTTATAAAACACCAATGTTTGTAAGTGTACTGATTTCAGGGTGCGGCTCTGCAACATCACCTGCAGATGAAAGATTCTCCAGCAGGTAGTGTTGAACTCCTACAGTGTATTGAACATCCCTAGGCAATTAGAAATGTACAGTTGTTACAAATCCATAAATATATCCGTCTTATCAGTACATCGTTTGATGAACTCGCTGTAACAATCAACCAGATAAATGCAATAGCAATTCATTCTAATTAAAAACAATCATTTATTACAAGTTAAAAATCCATTTATAACACATATCAAGTCCTATATATCTAATTGGCATATACATACGTATGTTGAATCATAAAAAACAATTACATAAAAAATAGACACAATTCAAGTCGTGGCAGAAAGAGTTATTTTCTTCATGTAATTGTTTTTTATAATTAACATATGTATGTATATGCAAATTAGATATATAGAACTTGATATGTGTTATAAATTGATTTTTAACTTGTAATAAATGATTGTTTTTAATTAGAACGAATTGCTATTGCATTTATCTGGTTGATTGTTACAATGAGTTCATAAAAACTATATACAGATTAGTCGAATATATTTATGGATTTGTAACAACTGTACATTTCTAATTGCCTATGGATGTTCAATACGCTGTGTTAGTGCCCTGTCCAAGCAATTGCGGTATCAATGCAACAGGGGGTCCTTGTTATTTTTCACTATAGTGTTGGACTCCTACACACTCCTACTCATACGAGCATAGGTCAGTGGGGAGGGGTGAGGCGCACCTGCTGGTTTTCCTTTGCTCTGAGAAAGTTGCATTTTCCTTTTGAAATTTGGGAAATCTACCAGCTGCGACCTAAATAATTCTGGGGTAATTTCGACAATTGGGCCTTGCCCACATGGTGTGTGAGAGGAAGTGGATGCAGTCTTTCATTTGTTGCTGGGAGACTGCATTTCCAGAACAGGTGGGTACACTAGCGCCACGAAGTATGGCATTCATTAGTTCAGTGAATGTTGGTTGTGGTTGTGGGGTTGGTTGTGAAGCAACAAGTCTACAGTACAGTGTGGTTAATTGTCTCATATAGTTCTGTATTTATCCTTACATACGTTTTGTAACTGCAGTGCACAATTATTGGTGGTTATTCTATTTGAGGGGAAGGTTGTGAGGTTGCCCTGTTTTTCAAGCTATTCTGTTGTGCAATAATGCTTGTGATTCGGAGAGGACACTTTCTTTTAGAGATGCGTAAAACCTGCATGACGTTTCTCACAGTTGTGCTTGAAATTATCTCTGTTTGAGCCCGACATATGGTTAGTTGAGGTTGTCTACCTACTTTTAAATGAGAGGAGACAGCACCAGTTCTGTTGTCATTGTATGTACCAGATTTATGTTACGGAGCATTCTCTTTAGTTAGGACCATGGAAGTCAAAGATGGGGCAGGGCCGGAGCTCGCCCCATGAGTACAGAAACGTGCATGGTGCTCGGGGACGATGACCTGGTGGCCACCCTTCCTCATCACCTCCCAAGCATAAACAATCCAGGACCTATAGTATCAAAAGGTTTTACCTATTCGTTCCTATGGAGGAATGCATGGATACATAAGGGGAAACGTTTGTAAATATGCATGTGCTTATAATTACAGACAATTGCCTCCCCTCGAAACTTTTTATAAACCTATCTACATGGTGTAGTATGAAATACAGCTCATCCAACTCACCGGTTCTTTTTTATTTTGTAAGAGTTTGAGGCATGCGTACTTACGCCACTGTCAATGGCGAATAAGATAACTAACCCCAGTGGTCAGGCGTCAAGGTCACCCGCAGGTGGGCGGCCAGCGGAGGTCAAAGGGTACGCCTTCTCCTATTGGTAAGCTGACGGATGTCCAGCGCATCAGTAGCAGTTGATTGTAACATCAACTTCCTTCATCTGGCCTAATGATAATGGAGAGACAGGAGAACAGCAGTAGCCAGAAGGCGCGCGCCCTGTCAGCTGGCATAGCAGCAGTAGTAATGTATCTTTCCATCATTTGTGGCAGAGCGATTAGCGCTAGACATGGCCGCGCTGAGCGGTAGGGACAGCCGCAGTGTCCCCGTCGCCTTCCCGTCTTATGCTGGCAGCTGGCTCGCATCAGAGGACAGTGGCGCTGCGGGCAGAAGCGGAGGCAACCGACTGCTCCACGCTGCCATTTTATGTTGTGCGTGAGTCGTATGTGACCCTCCTTCCAAGTTCCAACCAACATGGACGACTGAGTGACTTTGAAAGAGTGTTTTTTCCCCTCTGTTGGGTAAATCATGTAAGGATTAACAGTGTATAGGTTAGGTTATATGGTTTGGCAACAGGTCACACCATGTCTTGGCTTCATCACATGAATAAACTGTGTGATCTTGGACACATCACTTTGACACCTGGTGCCTCATTGTCGCAACTGAGAGAGGTTTCAGTAGCCTTCAGGATGGCAAAGTAGCATCAGCAGCTTGGCACAGCAGTGGCATAGGTAGTGCGTCACGGGTCCTAGTGCGAGCAAGGAAAACGTGCCCCATGACTGTTGGATGGGTAGCAAAACAGAGTAGTGAACGGGGTTCAGTGGGCCGCCTCAGACGTGTGGTACCTGGTGCCACAGCACCTACTGCACAGTCGATAGATACGCCCCTCATAGTGATTTAATCCCCCTGGCACACGTGGTAAAATCAAGTACAGCTGGCAGGCTGGCACCACACCAGTTGCGGTGAGCGTCTCACCGATGCCTTCCGCCCCCCACCCCTTCCCGGTCCATGCCTCCTGCTTTAAATGTGCATATGTGACAACTGTATGCACATAGGTAGGTACCGCGGCCGCCCCTCAGCCATCACTCAGTCTCCTCTGTTTGTCACACAGGCTATTATTAATGACTGTGTTGTTGTTGCAATTCACAACCTTTCCTGTCAAAGTGCCATTGCTGCTCACAGTTATACGGTAAACAGCAGATTCTGATTCACACATCACTTTCTCAGCAGCAAGCTGGCACGTTAATGACAGGCTGGCACACCAGAGGCCATTGCAGGCGTTGCACACCGGCGATGGATTTTCACAAGGCAGTTGTATTAGCCGCTGCGTGATGACGTCTGCGAGCTGCTCGAGTGGAGAACGGAAGCTGATATGGCATTACTAACTGCCTGCCATTGAATTATTCACAAGATGTCAATGAAAAACAGCAGGCAGGCAATTAACACGTCTGTAGGTATCAGCAGCTTGGCATAATATTGTCAAGCTGACAAACGAGGACTATCAGGCTGGGCGCTGCAGCGTCACGCACGTGCCTACATACAGTCCTCATGCATACATGCCAACATTTTGAAACTGAAACGAGGGAGATTTGGGGGAAATCGGTGGAATTTACACTTCTGCATTGACGCGCAGGCGGTTTTAGGCGGGAGACAGCAAAAATAAAGCCCCTTTGGTCGTAAAAAAAAGGGGGGGGGGTCATATCTACAAGCCCCTATCACCACCACAACATCACTTTTTACCGACATTGTGGTGGCGATAGGGGCTGCGCCTTAACGTGGCTTAAAGCTGCCTTGTAAATAAGGACCCCTTTCATGCTATGGTTAGCGTGAAAGGGGTGGGCAGTGGGTGTAGTGGTGGGCGTTCCACCGCAGCGCCCATTGTTTTTGACGCTGCCCTCTATGTACACGGGTGGCGTACATAGGTGGGAGCCCCAAAATTAAGACCAGGAAAAACCTGGTCTTAAATTGGCGAAACGAGGAGAAATGCATTATTTCTCCTTGCTTTGTGCAGCACACATGGAAAAAGCAAAATCCCATGGACTGTTTATGTGTCGGAAGGTGTCCCTTCCTATACATAAACAATCCTTAAAAAAAACAATGTTGTGATTTTCATGTGTGCTGCACGTAGCAGCACACACGACAGTGACAGATTGGCATTTTAGGATTGTTTATGTGCAGGAAGGGACACCTTCCTACACATAAACAACCCTTCCCCTGCACGCACACTCCCTTGCACTATGGTGCAAGGGTGTCTGCGGTGGCGTTAAGGTGCTAAACTTAGTACCATTGCAGGGGGAAACGCAAGGCTGCACCACATTCAGGTGCAGCCTTGCGTTTCATAAGTGACGGAGAGAAGCGTTTAGCCAGGAAGGCTAATGCCTCTCTCCGCCACCTCCTTGTACATATCCCCCCAGGAGTCTCCTATCTGAATCGAGTTTGCAGGCATGTATGCCTATGGCTTGCCGGTAGCATATGTCTACTACGCTCTCCAATGCAGCAGTTAAGGGTTCAGAGACCAAAGGAAGTTAAAGTTTAGGACAAAATATTGAATATAGTAATATTGACCACTGGAATATGGTGGAGATAAGTTTACGTAGGTAAGTATAGATTTATCCCATCTACATATATTGAATTTGTGCACATTTTCAATGTAAGTATGTGTAGTAGGTACAGTAAATCTATTCTGAGCCATATATACTTTCATTGACAATATTATAGTAATCAATTTTCTGGCAACAACAAGTGGGCAGGTTGATATTTGTCTCATTCTTCTGGTAGTAAGTAAGTTGATTAGTCCAGAATCACACAGTGCAATGAAGTGGGAAGTCGGGATTAGAACTTGGGTTTGCTGAATTCACAGTAGGCAATTTAGCTGCAGGAATACATCCCCACCTTTTGTACTCATATCATTTTAGCAGCATCATTCATGAAAATAATAGTGTTGTTGAACCAACATCTTTAATTCTGCACCTTTATAATCAATAAGAAATCCTTTCACTAGCGGCTGGGTGGGTATTTAGTAATTCTAACTAGTGGATACTGTTATATCCGTGGGTTGTCTTAGAAACAGAAGCATGGCTGCTGTGTACACGATAACATGAGGTACACAAAAAAGTGATGAGTGAAATGCTTGGATTGCCACTGGTAATTACTATGGGTCGTATTCCAGTCAATTGCTTTTTGCCCACCATGTCACCTCAGATAGGTGCCTGCCAAATGCAAATCAGTCTTGATCCTGTCCCAACAGTCTAGCCTCAGCTGCCAGGCCAGTCTCTCTCTGAATTGGAACTAAAAGCAATCCAAGACCAGTTTAGGCCTCTTCAATCAGGTGCATCTTGAGCCTGGTGGCACAATAACATAACACGTGCATTTGTAAAGCACACATTCACCCCAAAAGGGGCATCCTGGCACTGATTAACAGATGTTTATTGTTACCCAATGGTACCCAATTTATTGGCCTCAGAAAGGATGAGCGGCTGAGTGGACCTGTAGGGATTTGAACCTGTGACCATGCAGTCAAACACAGGCCTCTGCAGTGGGTGCATTAATCCACTGAGCCAGCAATCAATCCACAAGGAGTAGGATACCAACATCTGGGCATACCCATAGCACATAGGGAGTCAGAATGATGGATGGCATATCTGTATTAATCTCATCCACTGGTAATGAATCTGGGCTGCATCCAAGTCCATTGTTTCTTTGCATACTCTGCCTACTCAAAAATCAGGCTTCATCTTGCTCCAGCACGCAAGCAACCAGAGACTGGTTGTTGGCCTGTTTGGGGTTGGGTAGCTGGAGCCTTACGGCACCATGTGCACAGGAGCTACGTTTTGGGCATACCTGAGGTACATAAGAAAGTGATGGATGGAATGCTTACATTAATCTCAGCTACTAGTAATTTGTGTGGGCCACATTACAGTCGATCATTCTTTTTTCCCACGCACGTAAACACAACATCAACATAATCTCCTACGCCGACGACACCCAACTGATACTCTCTCTCACCAAAGACCCTCTCACCGCCAAAGCCAACTTCCAGGACAGAATGAAAGATGTCGCAGAAAGGATGAATCACAGCTGTCTTAAGCTCAACTCGGACAAGACGGAGGTCCTCATCCTCGGTCAATCCCCATCCGCCTGGGACGACTCCTGGTGGCCCACGACGCTGGGCACCGCACCGACACCCACGGACCACGCACGCAACCTGGGATTCATCCTGGACTCCTCCCTCACAATGACCAAGCAAGTCAACGCAGTCTCGCCCTCATGCTTCAACACCCTGCGCATGCTCCGAAAGATCTTCCGGTGGATCCCCACTGAAACCAGAAAGACGGTCACCCAGGCCCTCGTCACCAGCCGACTGGACTACGGGAACGCCCTATACGCAGGAACCACAGCCAAACTTCAGAAACGGCTTCAGCGCATACAGAACGCCTCCGCACGACTCATCCTCGACATCCCTCGCCACAACCACATATCCGCCCACCTGAGAAACCTGCATTGGCTCCCTGTCAGCAAGAGTATCACGTTTAGGCTGCTCACCCACGCACACAAAGCGCTCCACAACATGGGCCCCGAATACCTCAAAAACCGCCTCTCGTTCTACACCCCCACCCGCCAGCTCCGCTCCACCAGCCTTGTCCTCGCCACGTCCCACGGATTCGCAGAGCCACCACCGGAGGAAGATCGTTCTCCTTCCTTGCAGCCAAGACATGGAACTCCCTCCCCGCACACCTACGACTGACCCAGGACCATCTCACCTTCAGGAGACACCTGAAGACCTGGTTATTCGAGCAGTAGCGGCACCCCCCCCACGCCCACCCCCGCCCTTCAGTGCCTTGATACCCTCACGGGTGAGTAGCGCACTCTACAAATGTATTGATTGATTGATTGATTGACTTGCCACCTCTGACAGGAACTAGCCATATTATAACATGTCATGATAACATCCTTGCCATGTTCATGATAACACATCAGATAGAAGTAAAAGGCTCCAGCCCTACAACCAGCAGTGTCCGGCTCCCCCTCGTTCATCCATGCAGTGAAGTGTGAATCAATAAGCCCATATTTCATATCTAGAGCTTTCACAAGTTTCATTATTTTAGAATCATTCCACTGATCAGCTGACAGCTTGTAATCACAATTTAAATATTTGATTGATAGTGAAAACCGTCCACAATAACCTTGAATATGCGATTCACAAGATCAGCAGGAGGGGAAGGGATGTGAAAGAATGAAGAATTCTCCTTTTACCTTGTTGTTTGTGTGTGAACCCGCCAATATTTACAAAGAATTGTTTCTAATCGATTGGTAAAATTCAGGCGATTCACTAAAGTATTTTATTTCTTTACAACAAACAATTGGATTAAAAAGTAGGAACTCAAGTGATGGGGCCCGATGATCTCATTCTGAATGCTGGGAGATTTGAGAGGGCTTGGCATGAACGAAGTAGCTCAGAAGTTTGTAGGCGCTCAAGGGATGTGTTTTTCTGCCTATTAGAAGAAATGTGAATTTATCATGCAAGAGAAACCATCAAGGGACATCTCTTTTTCATTCCAATTACATTAAAGGCTAAAGTTTAGTGTTTAGAAGAAGCAAACCAACAGCCTTTGCAACACCAGGTACAAGACTTTTATCTGCTTTTCGCCAGGTGCAGTTTTGTAAGAGTGAGGGCACTCTGTCTGGTCGAACTCTCTTGAAGCAAATATTACCTGCTGGAGAGACAGATGAAATGCAAAATGAGCGTCCAGGGCTGAACCATCCAATTTCAATCGTATGTGGCAGTGACTTTTCTAAGGGGAAATTCATAAGAATGGTTTTAAAGGCTTTATTTAATTGTTGGTGTGGTTTAGCTCTGATAACTACAGTCTGGTTGGAAGTAAGACTTTTCCATTGCAATCCAAAGAGTATTGTCATCAGTGGGATCTTTTGCAGCCAATCCTGCCATCCCTGGAGTGGTAAAGTGGAGAATAGAAGCATTAGCAAGTACCTTTTTGTCGCACTGAATCACAAATTGGTTGCTGTGAAGCCTTCTTCACTTTATTTATCTCAAATGACCACATCCCCTAGCACAGAACCCCTAGCATCTCAGAAATGAGACGTTTTTTCATTGATTCACCGGTCAGGTTGATTCTAAAGAGTTAATTTTAAGGCACATCATCTCTATCCAATACATACCTTTATTATATTGTGGGTTGCTGCTTCTCTGACCAATGTAACACCACATAAGTGGTTTTCAGCTCTGTACTGATATTGGTGGTGATGGGCATCTGGGGATGTTAAGGCAGCTCATTTGGTCCCTATGAGTAGGGTGCGTTTTAGACAGGGTGCAATCCCTGCATACTTCCATAACCATCTACTAAAGGAAAAGGGTGCTGGCCGGATCGCCCAAAGGGGGGATGGGGAGGTTCATTTGGCCTGAACCTTGAGTGTAGATTTAGATACTTCTCCCTTCTTGGCTTTTGATAAGGCTAGAATGATGATGAAAGACCACATATCACGGACCCTCTTTACCTCAGGGAGTGCCTGAATCTCCCTGATCCTCTGGGGCGGTGCCAATGTCAACAAGCCCTTGTGGAAGCCACCATACCTACCAGCTGCCCCTTCCAAGTTCTGATCTTTCAATACAATACATTAGTTTCTTCTTCAAATCTAATACACCTCTTTGTTTCTACCCACCATGCTGAAAAATATTTGTGCTGAATAATGTAATAGAGCCACTAGATAGTGTTCATAAAATATGGAAACAAGGAGTCAAAGATAAAGTTATCAGAGTTCAGCTCTAAGTGACAGAGCAAACAAATGAACTAATTGATCATCCCATACCTCTAAAATAGAAAGCAGAGGAGAAAGAATGTTTTGGTTCATGTTGGCTAAATCATCTACATTTTTATGCAAAAGGATGCCAAAAGATGGATTTAAGAAATAGGAACTTCGTGATGTGAAAATGAAGAAAAACTAGTCTAAATAATATTTCAAAAGTTGCAGAGAAGAAGGACCTTATTCAGGTCTCTAACAAATTTCTATCCTTCCGTAAACCTTACTATAGTGTGTTATGATTGCCTTTGCAAACATTTGTAGGATATTTTGGGAAAAAACAGACATAGTTTTTTAAATGCAAGAATGTATATGTGTGCACGTATGTGCTTGTTCGTGAAAGTTAGGTTTTCTAGTAACTTAAAGAGCGGAAGGATCCTCCTTTGAATTGCCTATTCTTGTGTATCTTGTCGCACAAGAGCAGGGGTCTTCAAACTGGTGGGCGGTTCCCCCTATGGGGGCCTCAAGAGATGGGGGGTGGGGAGGGCGGGCGCTCTTACCAAAAGAAGCATTATGCTGATAGCAGTGCTTTGGTTTTAGCGGGAAATAAATGAGCGGCAGTATTCGCTCTGTAATGGGCCATCACTAACATCTTTTGTTATTGATATCCTAGCTGGGAGTATGTGTCAAATAGGAAGGGGCTCCAAGTATTCTTCAAAAACCCACCCCCATTTCTAATAGTCACACCGTGGATACTTTTACATGTTAGTAATTGTTACCTGAACAGAATAGTATGTTTGGCAATCATGTATTTGATTGCGTTTTTAAAACGGTGACAGGATTTACCTGTATGTTTAAATATGTTTTTTGTTTAAATATGTTGAGACATATTTAAAAATTGCCAACTGAATAAAATTATTGTGACGAGGGAGGGGGGCGATTCATTATATTTTTTCACTGGGAGGGGGTGCGGCCTTAAAAAGTTTAAAGGCCACTGCTCTAGAGGGTGTTTCTATCGAATGGCTAAGTCTTTAATACCAGTTCCAGTGCCCTGCCTCTCCTCAGTGCAGACCTTGGTTTGAGATGCTTTCCTGGGCTAAGCACTAAGGGAGCACCACACTGCTCCTTACCTATAAATCAAACAACATGTCCAAGGCCTTTAAAATCAATTTTGTTCAAAGGCCACATATGGTAATGGAATAGGGTCCTTCTTGGAAAGTGCTGGCTGTGGCTTAAAGATTTGTTTTAATAGCTTCTTTCCAGGAAGTGGAAACAAATCTCACCTCCAAGGGGCACCCACATCAGGAGAAGGAGTTCAAAGAGATTTCAAACATGCACATGCCAAGATATTGAGTATTAATGTTATTAAGTTCCTGTGTTTTTATTGCATTAAGTTCTAATGAGTATATGTTTGTTTTTAGTCACTAAGTGAAATTTGGATGTGTTCGCTGGTGAGTAATTATATGTTTGTTTAGTTGTCAATGCTAATGGTATTGATTGTGTCTGTTAGTTTTAAGAAAACACATGTCATATGTTGTGGTGCAGCAGTACTCGGTTCGGTGTCATAGTGCTGAGGGGTAGTGTCACACCACCGTGGGGAGACATTATACTGCTAGGGAGTCGTGTCGCAGTGCTGTGGGCAGGGTGTCCCAGGGCCACAGTGCTGCAGGAGTGGTGCTGCAGTGCCGGATAGCAGTACCACCCTTCTGGTGGGAGTTGTGCTAGAGGAAATTGGAGCAGTGGGATGTATCAGTGTTGGAAGTGGAGTTCCCAGGGACTGGTATCACAGTTCCAGAAGGTGCTGTGTCATACAATAATATGGGAGTGCTGCCCCAGTTCAAGTAGGTGGCGTCACAGTGCAGCGATGGTATGGTGGAGTTGATGGGTGGTGCTGTTCTAAGGATTAGTATTTACAACAAGGGGTGGTGAGGGACAGAGTCTCTGAATTAAGCAGAATACTCTCACCCAGTCAAAAGATCAGGGCTAGATCCAACACCGTTTTTTAGCTCATTGCACCATCCCAGTTTCAGAACCTGGCTGTATGCAAATTAGTCTGTTCCTGTCCCAGTCCATGATGGGAACAGGGCACACCAAACTACAAAAGCCAATTCTTACACTGGGAAGGAAACAAGCTTCCGGGGACCGGTTTCTGGCATTACAGCCATCTTCGGCCCGGCTTGCTTGAATCCTGATGGTGCAATGAGCAAGGGACTCATGTCTGAGTATACCCTTCCACGCTTAGGGTGGACAAAAATATTTACAACAAGGGGTGGTGAGGGACAGAGTCTCTGAATTAAGCAGAATACTCTCACCCAGTCAAAAGATCAGGGCTAGATCCAACACCGTTTTTTTAGCTCATTGCACCATCCCAGTTTCAGAACCTGGCTGTATGCAAATTTGTCTGTTCCTGTCCCAGTGCATGATGGGAACAGGGCAAACCAAACTACAAAAGCCAATTCTTACACTGGGAAGGAAACAAGCTTCCGGGGACCGGTTTCTGGCATTACAGCCGTCTTCGGCCCGGCTTGCTTGAATCCTGATGGTGCAATGAGCAAGGGACTCATGTCTGAGTATACCCTTCCACGCTTAGGGTGGACAAAAATATTTACAACAAGGGGTGGTGAGGGACAGAGTCTCTGAATTAAGCAGAATACTCTCACCCAGTCAAAAGATCAGGGCTAGATCCAACACCGTTTTTTAGCTCATTGCACCATCCCAGTTTCAGAACCTGGCTGTATGCAAATTAGTCTGTTCCTGTCCCAGTGCATGATGGGAACAGGGCAAACCAAACTACAAAAGCCAATTCTTACACTGGGTAGGAAACAAGCTTCCGGGGACCGGTTTCTGGCATTACAGCCGTCTTCGGCCCGGCTTGCTTGAATCCTGATGGTGCAATGAGCAAGGGACTCATGTCTGAGTATACCCTTCCACGCTTAGGGTGGACAAAAATATTTACAACAAGGGGTGGTGAGGGACAGAGTCTCTGAATTAAGCAGAATACTCTCACCCAGTCAAAAGATCAGGGCTAGATCCAACACCGTTTTTTAGCTCATTGCACCATCCCAGTTTCAGAACCTGGCTGTATGCAAATTAGTCTGTTCCTGTCCCAGTGCATGATGGGAACAGGGCAAACCAAACTACAAAAGCCAATTCTTACACTGGGAAGGAAACAAGCTTCCGGGGACCGGTTTCTGGCATTACAGCCGTCTTCGGCCCGGCTTGCTTGAATCCTGATGGTGCAATGAGCAAGGGACTCATGTCTGAGTATACCCTTCCACGCTTAGGGTGGACAAAAATATTTACAACAAGGGGTGGTGAGGGACAGAGTCTCTGAATTAAGCTGAATACTCTCACCCAGTCAAAAGATCAGGGCTAGATCCAACACCGTTTTTTTTGTAGTCTGGTCTGCCCTGTTCCCATGATGCACTGGGCCAGGGACAGACTAATTTGCATACAGCCAGGTTCTAAAACTGGGATGGTGCAATGAGCTAAAAAACGGTGTTGGATCCAGCTCTGATCTCTTGACTGGGTCAGAGTATTCTGCTTAATTCAGAGACTCTGTCCATCACCACCCCTTGTTGTAAATTATTTTGTCCACCCTAAGCGTGGAAGGGTATACTCAGATGTGAGTCCCTTGCTCATTGCACCATCAGGATTCAAGCAAGCCGGGCCGAAGACGGCTGAAATGCCAGAAACCGGTCCCCGGAAGCTTGTTTCCTTCCCAGTGTAAGAATTGGCTTTTGTAGTCTGGTCTGCCCTGTTCCCATGATGCACTGGGCCAGGGACAGACTAATTTGCATACAGCCAGGTTCTGAAACTGGGATGGTGCAATGAGCTAAAAACGGTGTTGGATGTAGCTCTGATCTCTTGACTGGGTGAGAGTATTCTGCTTAATTCAGAGACTCTGTCCATCACCACCCCTTGTTGTAAATTATTTTGTCCACCCTAAGCGTGGAAGGGTATACTCAGATGTGAGTCCCTTGCTCATTGCACCATCAGGATTCAAGCAAGCCGGGCCGAAGACGGCTGAAATGCCAGAAACCCGTCCCCGGAAGCTTGTTTCCTTCCCAGTGTAAGAATTGGCTTTTGTAGTCTGGTCTGCCCTGTTCCCATGATGCACTGGGCCAGGGACAGACACAGACTAATTTGCATACAGCCAGGTTCTGAAACTGGGATGGTGCAATGAGCTACAAAACGGTGTTGGATCTAGCTCTGATCTCTTGACTGGGTGAGAGTATTCTGCTTAATTCAGAGACTCTGTCCATCACCACCCCTTGTTGTAAATTATTTTGTCCACCCTAAGTGTGGAAGGGTATACTCAGATGTGAGTCCCTTGCTCATTGCACCATCAGGATTCAAGCAAGCCGGGCCGAAGACGGCTGAAATGCCAGAAACCGGTCCCCGGAAGCTTGTTTCCTTCCCAGTGTAAGAATTGGCTTTTGTAGTCTGGTCTGCCCTGTTCCCATGATGCACTGGGCCAGGGACAGACTAATTTGCATACAGCCAGGTTCTGAAACTGGGATGGTGCAATGAGCTAAAAAACGGTGTTGGATCTAGCTCTGATCTCTTGACTGGGTGAGAGTATTCTGCTTAATTCAGAGACTCTGTCCATCACCACCCCTTGTTTTTTTTTTTTTTTTAAATATATTTTTATTGCAGAATCAGGAATAGACACATCCAGCAAGTCAACCCATACACCAACGGCACCCAGCGTACAGTGCGACATTAATACAATACACAGCCGATTAGCCCACATCCCGGAGGCTGGGCGGCGCTTCAATGAGTCAGTTCACTGGAGGTACCTCGGCGCAAGCCCTATTCGGGACACAGGTCAAGTGTAGTACTTCGTTTCTGCTTTTATCCCAGAACAACCAACCCACCCTCTCCATCCAAGCCTAGGCCACTCCAATGTCATGTCACTAAATCATCACAACTACCTTCCTGGGCCACCCGGTTCCGGTAGGCTGCCGCTAGCCGGCAAACCACCCCCTCCTCCGAACCCTTCTCAGTACCCTCCCCCCAACTGCTGCTAATGCGGGTCCCACCATCCTCCTCCTGCTCCAGGGTGACAACTATCAGGAAGTGTTGACTAGCAAGTAGTTACATGGAATCCCTGCCTACAACTGATCAGTTTCTTCGCCTTCAGTTAGGTAGTCCCTTAATGCCTGCACCACCAGCTCCCAGGACCGCGCCAGGTCCAAGCTCTTCTCATTACCAGTTCTAGTCGCCTGGCGCATTCGTAACACACTCTCACAGCTCGACCACTTCACCAATTCATTCCTCCACCTCCGTACAGACGGCCCCTCTTTAGACTTCCAATGCCAAGTGATCTCACGCTGTGCCAGTATCAGTCCCAGCCCAATGAATTTGCTCGTAACCTTGGTCTTTTTGGTATGCGGGAACCAAAGAAGCAGGCATGCGGCCATATCAAAGTCCACCTCCCGATCCGTGACAGCATTCAAGAGGTCTCCTACCTCGGACCAGTAGTCCCCCAATTTCGGGCAACCCCACAGCATGTGGTCAAGATCCACCTCAGGGTCCAAACATCGCGGGCACATGGCATCAAGCACCTGGAAGTGTCAACGTAACCTCTCCGGGGTCAAATATGCCCTATGGATCACAAAATAATGCACCTGTTGGAATCTCGCATTCCTCGTCCCTTTCCAGGTCCTGTACAGCACCTGACCCCATACGGCGTCCGGGATTTGTCTACCGACGCTGGTCTCCCAGCGCGACTTCAACTCTACTAACGGGGCCAGACCTTCAGTTAACATCCTATTGTGGAGGCAGGTCACCGCCTTGACGGTGCCCGCCACCATCACCACATATTGGCACACCGCCGTCACCTCCGGTTCAGCCAATCCGCCCCCCCAATGCTTCTGCAGAGCCGCGACAACCGCCGCATGCAGCAAGAAGGTGCCACTCGGCAGGCCAAACTGCTCCTGTAAGGTCTGGAACGGGGCCAGCGTCCCGTCCACATAGAGGTCCCCTACCATCTGCAAGCCCAGGTCCTCCCACTCTAATAATCTGGACCAATCACCCCCGTGCGGTAAGGCAGTGAGCATTCCCACCGGAATCTCCGGGGCATATGGCCGGCGCTTCCCAGCCCTCTTCAGGTTCCTGTTCCAACACAATCTGAATGTCCATTCCTCCATCGTGAGATCCCTACTGGCCAGCCTCTGTTGCATCACGATAGACGACAAGACATGCCTCTGAATGCCGACCCCCCGGCCTTCTTCAGGCCCCCTGAATTCTCTGGCCACGTTCTGCGGCAGGACCTGGAGCTGCGCTGCCAGATAATACAACTCGTAGTCGGGGACTGCCATCCCTCCCTCACACTTGGGTCTCAGCAGAGTGGACAATGCCACCCGTCTGCGACCGTGGCCCCAGAGAAAGCCAGTCACCAACGTCTTCAGTTCCCTAAAAATACTCTGCGGGATCCACACCGGTAGCGTTCTAAAATAGTAGAGGAGCCTCGGGAGTGCCACCATTTTCAACAGCGCCACACGGCCCAGTACAGACAGCGGAAGTGATGCCCAGAAGTCCATACTGCCCCTCAGCGCCCGAATACAGCGCCCCACATTCCCCTCAAGGAGGTTTGCCGCATCATGGTAGATGCGCACTCCCAAGTAAACAAAACAAGAGGGTTCCCATACCACCGGCCTCGTGAGCTGCGGACAGAGCGTGGTCTTCCGCAGCGGAAACACACAGGTCTTAGTCCAGTTCACCCTGAGGCCTGAGAGCCTCCCGAACCTGCCCAACATGTCCACCGCGCCTTCCAGAGCCCTTCCAGCGTCCGCCAAGTACAGCAACAAGTCGTCGGCATACAACGAGATATAATGCGAGTCAAGTCCCTGCGCAATGCCGTCGAACACAACCCCCGTTCTCGCCTGCGCCGCTAGTGGTTCCATTGCTAGAGCAAAAAGCAGAGGGGACAGCGAGCAGCCCTGCCTCGTGCCCCTACAGACCGGATAAACCGAGGAGACCAAGGTCCCCAGCCGCACCCGCGCCTTAGCCGAGGAATAAAGCACTCTCGTCCAGCCTCGGAACCCCTCCCCAACCCCGAACTTTAACAGCACGCCATCTAAAAAATCCCATTCCAAGCTATCAAACGCCTTTTCAATATCAACCGTCAGCACTACCGGTCCCGGATCCGCCAAGGCAGCACTATCAATGACCCCTATCAGCCGACGGATATTCATCGAGGTGCTCCTAGAGGGGATAAACCCCGCTTGATCCCTATGCACCAAAGAGGACATCAGTGGTAGGAGCCGGGTGGCTAGGATTCGGCTCAAAATCTTATAATCCACAGTCAGCATAGACAACGGACGATAAGAAGAGACATCTAAAGCATCCCTGCCCGGCTTCAGCAGGGGCACAACCAGCGCCTCCGTCATAGAGTCAGGCAACCGCCCCAATTGTTCCGCCTCTGCATACACAACCTGCAGTCTGGGTGCCAGTACTTCCATAAATTTGGCATAAAACTCGATCGGCAACCCATCAACCCCAGGGGTTTTGTTCCGCGCCATGTGACTAATCGCCCCTCTGATTTCGGCCAGGGTGACAGGGCCCCCCAGATCCCGGGCTTCCTCCTCATCCAATACCGGCAAAGGGATCTGATCCAAATAACCGCCAATGTCCGTGGCTTCCACTTCGAGGTGGCTGGTGTACAGACCCGTGTAGTAGGATTGAAAACGCCCCAGGACCGCTGACTGCGAATAAACCACCTCCCCGTCCTCCAGTCGCACACTCATAACCGGACAACCTCTAGGGTTCGGATCAGCCAACTTCGCAAGGAGCGTGCCCACTTTATCGCGCTCCTCATGCACTTTCACCGCATACAACTTATAATCATAGCACCGCAATCTCTCTGTCTCAGTCGCCACCGCCTCCTTAGCACGTACCAAGCTGTTTTGCAGCTCCGGCTTCTCAGGTCGCTGCCGTTCCACCCCTCTCAGCACTTCCTCCGCCTTCGCGAGGTCATTCAGCACCGTTCCTCGCACAGTCAGAAACCGTCCCATACACACCCCCCTCACCACCACTTTCATCGCATCCCATTCATTCGCTCTAGTCGCTGTCGACCCAGCATTGACCGTGAAGTAGTCGTCTATGCCCTGTCGGACCGTGTCACAGAACGCCGGGTCATCCAGCGTCTCCGGACGAAGTCTCCACGTAGGGACCGCCGACCTCGCCAACTGCCATTGCACAGAGATCAACAGTGGGTTATGGTCCGAGATGGTTCTAGACAAGTACTCAGAGTGAATCACCACCTGCGCCAGAGACTCACAGCACAGCACCGAATCCAAGCGAACATGCAGATCATGCAGTGCTGAGAAGTAGGAGTAATCTCGAGTCTCAGGGTGCTGCGCCCTCCATACATCCACTAGGCCCCACCTCTCCTGCCAGTCCCGCCTATGAGTCGCAAGTCTGCGCACTGGGGAGTCTACCAAAGGCGGGTGTGACCTGTCCAACAGCACATCTGAGATGGAGTTAAAATCCCCCGCCAGCAATATAGGGCCCGCCAAATAATACGCCAGTGAGCGCGACAAACCCTCAAAGAAATGTGCTTGATCAGCGTTGGGGGCATAGATGTTGCACAGCACCACCTCCCTCCCACACAGCCTTCCTTCCACCACCACATAACGACCCTCCGGATCAATCTTCTGACTCGTGACTTGGAATGGCGTGCCCGCTCTGATCCATATTAACACCCCTCTGGCAAATGCTGAGTAAGTCGTGCCAAACACCTGACCCCGCCACCTCCTCTGTAACGCCCCACATTCCTGCTGCGTTAAGTGAGTCTCTTGAAGCATCGCTATCTGATTGCCCCGCCTCACCAAGTAGGCATGTACCTTGTGGCGCTTAACCATAGTTCGAATACCCCGGACATTCCATGTGACACATTTCAAATCAGGTAACGTCCCCATAGAGCATCAATCCCAACAGTGGCGCTCGCCAACAAATGTGACCCGCATCGCAGCAATTGTACCACCCCTTCAAAACATACCCCGTAACGCCCATCCCCCCCCTCCCCAGGACAGGGCCTAGTAACCCAGCTTCAGCCCCGTTCCAAACCTCAAACACCCAACACATCACACTAATCTGTGGTCGACACCACAGAAGACCTTAAGGGTCTAAAGAGGACTATGGAGCCCCGAACCAGGACGACAGAGCAACCACCCCGCGCCCACAGCCCCATGCTGCTAATGCAGCCCCATACCTGGCAGTCCAAAAGAAGTCAGGAGCGTCCAGGCCTGATAAAAGGTTCAGCAGCCACGAGCTTCACCCATTAAAGATACCATCTGATGTTTGCGGGGTAACCTCCGGCCCCTGCGCTCCCCCCACCTCCGAGTCTTCATCGCCGGTCTTCTCACCTCCACCTTCACCCTCCGAAGCCGAACCCCTGGAGGCGTCATCTCGCTGTGAGCCCGTGATGTTCGCCGTGGCCTCCAACGCACTCTGTCTATCGGCCAGCATTTGTGCCTCACGCTCGGCCCGTTGGCGCCTATTCCGGGAGCGGATGCGCTGCGATTTCCTGACCCTGACCGGTAGCTCTCGATCCCTGGCGGGCCTGTGTGCCCGATCCGTCCCTGCACGATACAGTTCCAGCCAGGACCATGCTTCATCGGGTGTTTGGAAAAAGTGAGTCCTTTCATCAACGATGATCCGCAGCTTGGCTGGAAAAAGCAAGGAGTATTGAATCCCCTCCTCTCTCAGCTCTTTTTTCACCGACAGAAAAGAGGCCCTGCTCCGCTGCACCTCCTGCGTATAGTCCGGAAATATCGTCACCTTGCTGTTGTCTACCTGGAAGGGCCCACGATCTCTCGCCCTTTGGATCAGCAGATCCCGATCCTTATAGTGCAGCAGTCTGGCCACCATCGGTCGGGGCGGTCGGCCCTCCAGGGGAGGCTTCGCGGGCACCCTGTGCGCTCTTTCCAGGGAGAAGAAGGGGGAGAGGCCCTCCGGCGCCACCACTGTGCGGAACCAGTCCTCCAAGTAGGCCACCGCATCACCCTTCTCAATTTTCTCCGGAAGCCCCACCACCCTCACGTTGTTTCGGCGGTTGCGTCCTTCCGCGTCCTCTGCACGACGCTCCAGAATCGCCAGTCGATGGATAACGTCCTGGAGCAGTAGTTCGTTGGATTTCACATGGTCAGAGAGCTTGGCGTGGTCCGCTCTCAGCAGGCCAAGCCCGGTCGCCACCTGCGCAATATCCTGGTGCAGCTCATCCTTGGTGGCAGTGATCGCGGCCAAAATGGCATCAAGACGGAGGTTCAGCCGCAGCTCCTGCGGCGAGGGCCCTGGTGGGTGATCGCCATCTGCGGTCTCGGACGTCCCGTCACCTCGCTCAGGAGGCACAGCGAGGCCAGCTCCTTGCGCGGCCATCTCGACAACGGGAAACGTGCCACCAATGCCGCCTCTGTCAATGACGGCCGGCGGCCGCAGTCCGTCCGTCCTTCCCGTCCCTAGGGCCACCTGGCGTATCCCAATGGCAGATCACAAGGGCACAGCTCCCCAATCACCAGACGGCGCCAACTGTCCTTCCTCTGCGCTCCGTCGCCAACCCCCTGCCCAGAAATGGATCCCGTGCAGCCCCACCGATATCCTCAGTGCGTCACCAGAGTGCGGAGGTCAGGGGTAGAAGCCCCCTCAGGAGACCGATAAGCAGGGGTCGTCCCACCGAGCAGTTGGAGCCCACCGCCCTCGGCGGTACCAATCCGCGCGGCTACAGCGCACAGCAGGGTCCACACACAGCCTGGTCGGCCTCACCCACTCCTGCCTCTGGCCGGGTCTCCAGTCGCTCCGGGCAGCCGCCCCCCCAGCACACGGCCAACTCGCCGGTCCACACTATGTCCCGGTGGCCTCTGCTGCAACACCCTCAGGGATGGGTCGGCCACAGATGTCAGCCGCGCCGCCACCAGCGCAGCGCGAGTGAGAGCTTCACGCTCCCGCAGCTAGCAGGTGGGGGAGGGGCGCCGCTCGCACCCGGGCAGTGCCGCCGTCCTTCTCTTTTGCTCCGGTCCCGCTCCCCAGGGTCCCCCAACGGTACTCCGCTGCACAAGGGCCCCCAGGCGCCTCAAACCGCGCCGCACCACACATCGCTCCGCTCTCCGAGCCCTGGCTCTTGCGGCGCCGCCATCTTGCCTTTGTTCCTCGGCCACTCCGAGCGGGACGCCAGGACCGTCCGCCTGCAGCGCCCCGGGGCCCGACGGGGCCCAGACGCTCCCCGCTGGTGCAGCGATTCCACCAGAGGCCAGTGCCAGCCGCCAGGCGGTGTGGGGCTAGTTACACCAGGATGAAGACGGGACTCGGCGCGGAGCAACTCGCTCACGCAGCCATCCCGGTCGGCGCCTAAGCCACGCCCCTATCACCACCCCTTGTTGTAAATTATTTTGTCCACCCTAAGCGTGGAAGGGTATACTCAGATGTGAGTCCCTTGCTCATTGCACCATCAGGATTCAAGCAAGCCGGGCCGAAGACGGCTGAAATGCCAGAAACCGGTCCCCGGAAGCTTGTTTCCTTCCCAGTGTAAGAATTGGCTTTTGTAGTCTGGTCTGCCCTGTTCCCATGATGCACTGGGCCAGGGACAGACTAATTTGCATACAGCCAGGTTCTGAAACTGGGATGGTGCAATGAGCTAAAAAACGGTGTTGGATCTAGCTCTGATCTCTTGACTGGGTGAGAGTATTCTGCTTAATTCAGAGACTCTGTCCATCACCACCCCTTGTTGTAAATTATTTTGTCCACCCTAAGCGTGGAAGGGTATACTCAGATGTGAGTCCCTTGCTCATTGCACCATCAGGATTAAAGCAAGCCGGGCCGAAGACGGCTGAAATGCCAGAAACCGGTCCCCAGAAGCTTGTTTCCTTCCCAGTGTAAGAATTGGCTTTTGTAGTCTGGTCTGCCCTGTTCCCATGATGCACTGGGCCAGGGACAGACTAATTTGCATACAGCCAGGTTCTGAAACTGGGATGGTGCAATGAGCTAAAAAACGGTGTTGTATCTAGCTCTGATCTCTTGACTGGGTGAGAGTATTCTGCTTAATTCAGAGACTCTGTCCATCACCACTCTTGTTGTAAATTGTTCTAAGGATTAGTGTCACATTGATAGTGACAGTGTTGTTGTCCTGAGGGGGTAGTTTCACAGTCCTGAGGTTGGTGTTGCTGTTGGTATAGAGTCAAAATATCGAGTTTTTAAAATCGATCTGCATTAATATCGATTAAAAAATATAGAATGGACACAATATCGACTGGACAGAATATAGACTACAAAAATATCGAATAGGATAGCATTAATATCGAATCAAAAAATATAGAATGGACATAATATCGAATGGACAGAATATAGACTAATAAAATATAGAATGGACCGAATATAGACTACAAAAATATCGAATTTGAGGTAAGTAAGTTAATATCAATTTTTAAAGTGTTTTTTATGTTAGTATATGTTTGAAAAGTGTATATTTATTATATTATTTATATTAATTAATTATTTTTATGGTATTTAATTTTTGCGTAATATAATTCTGTAGTGGGTTGTGGGTTTATAGGGGAATAGGGTGGGAAGTAATTTAATTATAATTAATTAAATATGTTAATTTATTGGTATTTATTTTGAATTAATTGTTAATTAATTATTAATTGGTAAATTAATTTTAATTAATTGATTAATTGATAATTATGTTAATTTTAGTAATTTATTTTCTGTAGCGGGTTGTGGGTTTATAGGGGAATAGGGTGGGAAGTAATTTAATTAAATATGTTAATTTATTAATAGGTATTTATTTTGATTTCATTGTTAATTAATTATTAATTGGTAATTAATTAAAATATAATTGGTAATTAATTTTAATTAATTGATTAATTGATAAATATGTTAATTTTAGTAATTTATTTTCTGTAGCGGGTTGTGGGTTTATAGGGGAATAGGGTGGGAAGTAATTTAATTAAATATGTTAATTTATTAATAGGTATTTATTTTGATTTCATTGTTAATTAATTATTAATTGTTAATTAATTAAAATATAATTGGTAATTAATTTTAATTAATTGATTAATTGATAAATATGTTAATTTTAGTAATTTATTTTCTGTAGCGGGTTGTGGGTTTATAGGGGAATAGGGTGGGAAGTAATTTATTTATTTGTATTTATTTTGAATTAATTGGTAATTAATTATTAATTGGTAATTAAAATATAATGAGTAATTAATTTTAATTAATTAATTAATTGATAATTATGTTAATTTTATTAATTTATTTTCTGTAGTGGGTTGTGGGTTTATAGGGGAATAGGGCGGGGAGTAATTTAATTGAAAGTAATTCTATTTTTAAAATCTTTTTTTATCTAATTTTTAATTATTTTTTAATTGTTAATTGATTGATGAGCTTTTATTCGATATGCAAGATATCTTGTAAGCGTACACAGAATACAGCCATTTGCAAAACTAAAAAAGACATTATTTAAAAAGCAATATTAAATGCACATTTAAAAAGATAAAAGGACATATAATGCCAGCATAAATTAGCTAAAAAGGGATTAAACTGATATTGACAATCTCTTGCATCGAATCAACCAAAACTGTTTTAAAAATTTGGCAATACCACAGACAATAGGGGGGGAAGTGTCCGTCATTAATATACGCAGGGCTACTAAATAACTACGTGTGCCCATATTGCGGCAGATGGGTTTAAGCCAAAAACTCCTGGGCTTCGCATAGTCGGGACATTCAAATAGGACATGCGTAATGGACTCTATCCTAGTGGGACAACATGCACAAAAAGGGGACATGTGAGCAACTGATTTCCATTTTGACACCAGAGCCCCAACTGGAAGGGAGCCCACTCTAAATTTAAAATACAGAGCTCGATCAACTGGAAGAGTAATAAGGTCCAGATAAGGCTCGTAGACTACTGCATCTTTTACTGTTAAAAAGGCAGCTGTAGATTTACAATGTTCGGAATGTGTAACTAGCCGTTCCGCAACCCAGTTCCAGTATAGTCTCTTCAGAACCTCTTTTGGTGGGGCCGATCTTGATAACCAACAGTCCCCCAGTCCAATTTCCTACAAAAGTTTTTTAGTATCTCTCAACCACCCTATTTTTGCCCAACCGCCCAGGCTCATAATCTCCGCCAACCCTTCAGCATATGATTTTAACTCTTCACCCCTCCAGATACATGTCCATAAGAGGAGTGGGCGAAGCCGGGCTTGGTCTTTAATGTTCTTACATCCTGTGTCCAATAGCACAGGAACTGTTGGAGTGCTCGGAGGGATGGCAATTAAGGATTTCAGGAGTTTGCTCTCTGCTGTTGCCAGGGAGTCCAGACAGCAATGCCCCCACAGTTCAGCCCCATACAAGGCTGATGTTACTACCTTAGCCTTGTATATGTCAATTACTGGGGCGAGCGACCTCCTCGATGATGCACAGAATTCCCTCAAGAGGGCACCTCCAACTCTCTTATGATTCAGGGCCATTTTAGCAATGTGGTGCGACCAGTTCATGCTGTCCGTGATCCGAATTCCGAGATAGTCAAATTCGGATACTTTCTCCAAGGCGACAGAATTGAGAATAGGGGGGCGGCCCAGTTTCCTTGGAGGATTTAGGACTAAAAACTTAGTTTTATCCACATTGATTACTAGGCCATTTGCAACACAGAAGTTCTGGAAACGGGTTAGCAGTTTCTGGAGGCCTTGCGGGGTCTTAGAAATCAAGAGCGTGTCGTCCGCAAAGAGCAGGGTGGGGATCCGCACTCCTCCGAGACAGGGGGCGTCGGCTGGTTCTTGCTGGAGATATTCCACCACACATTTACATATAATGAAAAAAGGGTGGGTGCCAGAACGCATCCCTGTCTCACACCCCTGGACACTGGTATTTTCTCTGATAGCTCTCCATTTCTTCCCCAGCGGACCTGGGCAAAGGTGTGGGCATGAAGGCTAATAAGGAGGGACACGATGTAAGGAGGCAATCCCAACCCATAGAGCACCCTCCATAACTCCTCCCGGGGAACTAGGTCAAAGGCCGTCCTCAGGTCTATAAAGGCCAGATATAGACTGCCCTTGCCTAGCTCCACCACCTTCCACCCAAGAAGTGCCAACCTAAACACCTGCTCTATCGTCCCCATTCCTGCTCGAAAGCCTGCCTGGAAGTCTGATAATATTTTATTTTCCTCCACCCAATGAAGAATCCTGCCAAGTATAGCTTTTCCTGCTATCTTTTGGGTGGAGTCTATCAGGCTTATGGGGCGGTAGTTCCCCGGGGTTTCTCTGCATCCTTTTTTATAGATCGGGACCACCACCGCCCCCTTCCAGGAATCGGGATAATGTCATTAAGGAGAGCTGCAATAACCCTTCCCCACACCACTGGATGTGCCCGCATGAGATCCCCCGGTAAACCATCTGGGCCTGCTGCCTTGCAGGGGGCTACCCACCCAATTACCTTTTCGATCTCTAGAGGTGTAAAGAGATTATAGGTGTGGGGTTCGGATACCAGTAGGGAGGTCACCCTGACATTTAATTCCCCATCCGCCGGGAGGTATAAAGCCCTAAAGTGTTTTACCCAGCTTTGTGGGGGAATATTACAGGGTCTCATAGTTTCCTCGGGCCTGTTCCGGGAGCCTACAAGATTCCAAAAGCCCCTTGAATCTTTACTTTTGCTAGCAAGGAGTAGGTCCTCCCAAAATTTCTCTTCCCACTCCATTCTCGCAATTTTAAGGGATCTATTGTAAGCCTTCCTTGCTTCCAGTATGTCGCTGTGAGATTTGCACTTCACTGCCTCTACAAGACTTGTTTTGTGTACCCTGCATGTTTGAGTGTACCAACCATTGCCTTGCTTTTTGCCTCTTTTATTCCCTGACTTACTAGAGGGGATTGTAAACACCTTTGTCAGAGCCTCTACTAGGGAGACAAAGACCCCACTCACCTTGCCCACCCCTTCAGGTAGAGACCCCAGGTTTGACACTGCTTGATTTAAGAAGGTTGAGATTTCTCCAACCCTTTCCTCAGAGAGGACCAATTTGGCCCATTTTAAGCGCCTACCACAGAGAGAGACTACAGACTCATCGGGGGGAGATACTACAGAATTAATGGGACCCTTTTTAGGAAGGCACCACCACTGGGCCATGGTTAAGGAAAGAAGGTTGTGGTCACTTTCAATCGTCGGGACCACAACCATATCCCTCACTTGGCTCCAGAGACATACATCTAGTAAGATATAGTCTATTCTAGAGGTGTGTCCTGGTCTATTATATGTATGGGCCCCCCCCTATCTGAAGTTGTCCTTCCATTCACTGCCCTTAGGTTTAATTCAAGGCTCAGGGAGTATAGCTGTAACGCCACCTGTGACCATATCCTAATGGGTGGAATCTCTAAACCAGGGATCCCTTTCCTAGTATCCTCCTCATCCTGGTCTAGGGCAACGTCCGAGCCCAAGGGCTCGAACGTACAATTCATGTCCCCCGCGACCAGGATACATGACTTGTGCGGAGTTAAATTCAAAAGGGTCTCTAAGAGAGATAATACAGAGGACTTCCTCCCGCCCTTAGTCCCTCTGGCGTACACATTGTAGACATTTAATATTATTCGCCCCCTAAGGTCTCTTAAAATAATATTTTGAATGTCCGGACTACCTGTCTGTGGCTCCTCTATTCTGCAGTCTAGGGAGGCTGCTACCCATATAAGCAAGCCACCCAAGGGGCGTCCTCTCCCTGATTCCGAGGTTAACGCGGGCACAGAGTAGGAAGAGAATCCCACCCTATGTACCGACTCCAAACTCCAGGTCTCTTGGAAGATGCACAAGGAGTACTCATCGACGAAGGCATTCGAATCTGGGAGGGCCAGCTTTCTTGCGATCCCTGCGACATTCCAGCTGCAAACCTTAAAAACTGGGTCCGTCACAGCTGATGTGTCGCTGGTCGCGAGAACACTACTATCCGCAGGCCTCACAGGAGGAACATGGAAACAACAATCTAAAGAAAGGGGCAGGGAGGCTACCAACCCACTAGCGCTTGCCGTTGGGGGTGAGACTGTTCGGGGTGGTGATGCTACCATTTGGCCTATTCTATTAACAGCTGCCATATCTGCAGCTGTATTTTCCCTCATGCCGCCCTCGTCCAGTCAACAACTCCCCGGCACCCACGAGGGGTTCAGCCCATTGCACCCAAGGTTCCCAACCCAGCGTGTGTCCCAGTTTTGACAAAAACCAAGGGTACTAGGACCCTCCCATGGTGACATAGTAATTTGCCTAGGGTAGAAAAAGGTTAAGTCCACTACTTTAACCCCTACTGAATCCATACTTTTTATCGGACTACAGATGGCGCTCACTACTCTGGGATCTTGGAAGTTTATTATTATACAGTCCCCCTCCTGTGATTTTTTTCCTTGCCCTACCCACCCTACTCTGCGAACACTTAGAATGAGCCCATCCACACCAGCCGGAATTGGCTTGTTTGACTTTAACCAGTGGATGCACTTATTCTTAAGAGATTGGTGGTTTTCCAACTGGCCCTCCTTCAGAAAAGGAACATTTACTACAACAGCGACAAAAGGTTGGCAATCTGGTGGGAGGTTTACAGGGGGGATCCGCCGTGTGAAGTTTTGAGGGGGCACTGTAGTAACAGCTGGGGTTATAGATTGAGGAGCAGTTTTGGCGACCATTCCTGTCGCTGTTCCCTTTGCTTTATCTTGTATGCCAGGTGTTTGGCTAGCTTTAGCTTTCCCACTACTTGCCAGGGGCTGCACTTGCGGAAGTGGCTTAGATGTAGTCTTGGCAGCCTCTGTGGGTGTTGACATTCCCTTGGGTTTTGGCCCTACTTTAGGAGGGGAAGGAATTTTAGGTGCTGGAGCTTGCACTCTGCTGGTTTCAGCCTTATTTGTTCTGTTTGGAGGAATAGAATCTACCTGTGGTGGTAAAGAAACTACTGGGGGCACACTCCCCTTTGGTCCCATGTCCTGATTGTCACTCACTCTTTTTTGCTGTTTAAATAAAGTTTTAAGTGAGTAAAACCCATCGAGGGTTGATTGCTCTAGTTTGTCTATTCTAGCCCCCAGGCCCTCAACCCGAGTCAGCAAGGGCATCAAGAGACTATTTACCCTCTCCAAAATGGAATCAATAGTCATAGGATCAATCAATTTGGGGACATTGTCAGTACCATTACTAGAAGGTGGGCAGTTATTTAAACCCATGTGTGAAACCACGGCGTCCCCCTCCTCCTCAGCCTTATCCTCTAGGATCAGGCCCTTTGCGCCTTTCCCGCCTTGGCCAAAAGGCTTACTTGTGCGTTTATAGAGCGCGGCCTGTCTCACCAGCCTGCCCTTATTATGGTTACCTGCCTTTTTGCTTGTAGCCCTTTTATTCTGCCTACTTGCGCCAGTTACCGAAGGCACCCCATGTGGGATTACTGTGATGGGAGTGGGCAATGTTGGCAATGGTGGCTGGGTTTTAGCTTTATTTAGGGGCGTACATAATGCAGGTAGAGGTGGAGTGCTAGGGCCACCCTCTTCCTCAATGCCACTCGGTAGAAATGCGGCCAGATGTTCCAACCTGTCTATGTTTTGCCCTACTTCTAACAGCTCGGGGGGGTCTATAGAGCAGCCCGGGACACCAGCAAGGGGGGCAGATTGGTCCCGCTCACTAGCCGGAGTCAAGGCCTGTGCAACGGCCCCAAAGGATGAGCGTCTGGACGGGAGATAGACCTCGGATAGACGGCGTTCGGACATAGCAATCTCCTTTTCTATGACAGCCGTCACTCTGGTAATAAAACGGTCCATAGATCCGATCACTGGGTTCCCACCCGCAACTCCCCTTACGCCCTCACTCCTGAGCAATTTGCCAGAACGGGTAGACATGGTTGGGGGTAAACCCTAGGGAGTCACACACGGCCCACCTGTGCTCGGTGCTGAATGTAAGAGACGTGGCCCAGCCCAGCCTCTGACAGCCCCGGACTGCCACAGACTGCCCGCCCTTTGCTCGGGCTTCGCTCGGCGTCCCGCTCGCGTCCCGCTGAGCGTTGTGCAGAACGTGAAGTAGGAGCGTTGCAAGCGGGGGGCGTGTCTGTTGGTGGGCGCGTCCGCGCGCACCTGAGGAAGCAGGGACTCCTGGACTTCCGAGTCCCTGCTGCAGCGCCGTTGATGTTTTCCTGGACCTCCCACTGGCCAACGCCTCAGGCGGCGCTCCCTCGTTGAGCCGCGAAGCGGCACCCGCGGAGCGGGTGCGGCGAGAGGCAGCGGCAGCTGCAGCACTCGGTTCCGAGGTCAGGGGGCAAGAAGCAATGCAGCAACCTTCAATAATCACCCAGGTGAGTCCCAACCAGTGAAGGAACACGCGCCTTTTCACTCTGGCCAGGCGGGGGGCGTGTCTGTTGGTGGGCGCGTCCGCGCGCACCTGAGGAAGCAGGGACTCCTGGACTTCCGAGTCCCTGCTGCAGCGCCGTTGATGTTTTCCTGGACCTCCCACTGGCCAACGCCTCAGGCGGCGCTCCCTCGTTGAGCCGCGAAGCGGCACCCGCGGAGCGGGTGCGGGGAGAGGCAGCGGCAGCGGCAGCACTCGGTTCCGAGGTCAGGGGGCAAGAAGCAACGCAGCAACCTTCAATAATCACCCAGGTGAGTCCCAACCAGTGAAGGAACACGCGCCTTTTCACTCTGGCCAGGCGGGGGGCGTGTCTGTTGGTGGGCGCGTCCGCGCGCACTTGAGGAAGCAGGGACTCCTGGACTTCCGAGTCCCTGCTGCAGCGCCGTTGATGTTTTCCTGGACCTCCCACTGGCCAACGCCTCAGGCGGCGCTCCCTCGTTGAGCCGCGAAGCGGCACCCGCGGAGCGGGTGCGGCGAGAGGCAGCGGCAGCGGCAGCACTCGGTTCCGAGGTCAGGGGGCAAGAAGCAACACAGCAACCTTCAATAATCACCCAGGTGAGTCCCCTATATTATTTATATTAATTAATTATTTTTATGGTATTTAATTTTTGCGTAATATAATTCTGTAGTGGGTTGTGGGTTTATAGGGGAATAGGGTGGGAAGTAATTTAATTATAATTAATTAAATATGTTAATTTATTGGTATTTATTTTGAATTAATTGTTAATTAATTATTAATTGGTAAATTAATTAAAATATAATTGTTAATTAATTTTAATTAATTGATTAATTGATAATTATGTTAATTTTAGTAATTTATTTTCTGTAGCGGGTTGTGGGTTTATAGGGGAATAGGGTGGGAAGTAATTTAATTAAATATGTTAATTTATTAATAGGTATTTATTTTGAATTCATTGTTAATTAATTAATAATTGGTAATTAATTAAAATATAATTGGTAATTAATTTTAATTAATTGATTAATTGATAAATATGTTAATTTTAGTAATTTATTTTCTGTAGCGGGTTGTGGGTTTATAGGGGAATAGGGTGGGAAGTAATTTAATTATAAATAATTAAATATGTTAATTTATTTATTTGTATTTATTTTGAATTAATTGGTAATTAATTATTAATTGGTAATTAAAATATAATGAGTAATTAATTTTAATTAATTAATTAATTGATAATTATGTTAATTTTATTAATTTATTTTCTGTAGTGGGTTGTGGGTTTATAGGGGAATAGGGCGGGGAGTAATTTAATTGAAAGTAATTCTATTTTTAAAATCTTTTTTTATCTAATTTTTAATTATTTTTTAATTGTTAATTAAGTTATTGTTAATTTGTAAATAATTTGTATTAGTAGGTAATTATTTTTATTAATTAATGTGTATTTGTATTTTTAATTGATTAATTAATATATTATATAAAAGTGTTAATTATTTTAATTAATTTGTAATTGGTATTAATATTTAATTTATTTGTATTTATATTTATATATTAGGTATTTACTTTTCCTACTGTGGCACTCACTGGAGTGGGAATAGTAATTTTTACCCTCTTGCTATCTAACGCTTTCCCTACTGTTGCACTCACTGGAGTGGGAATAGTAATTTTTACCCCTACGCTATCCAACGCTTTCCCTACTGTTGCACTCTCTGGAGTGGGAATAGTAATGTTCAAAATGGATGATACCTGTGTGCCTGTTCCCTCTCGTACCTCACAGTCAGCAATTTGTGTCAGTGAGATCTCAATGAATGCCGTCGTCAGAATTGGTAGCCGCTTGGGACAACACAGTGCATGGGCCATTACTGGTTAGAGCAAAGTATCAACATCTGTTGGCTTGACTGATGGGAGTGTCAGACATGTGTCTAGCACACATTCTTCTTCCTGAAGCCAACCAACACTGAAGAGAAACCGACCGTCCCAGCAAGGCCTGTCTGGATTCCTAAGCTTGGGGATCTAGTCAGAGTGAAGATCGCGGACAAGAAGGAATTTCGGCCTTCTTACAGACAACCAGTACCTGTCCTAGCAATCCAGGGATCAAGAACAGTATTTCTGCCGCCCCTTGGTGGTAAAATGGAGAACAGGGTTGTGTCCATCGACCTGGTCAAACCACATCATGTGGCCAATCATAAGCAGTAGGCCAAGTGGATTCAACAATGTAGCAGATGCCCTAATCTGGCTACTATCCAAGAGGTTCAAACTGAGAGACTCATCACCTTTGAAGAATCTGCAGTGCAAAATGAAGGTATATGCAACAAAGCTATGGAACTTGTACCTCTTGAGACCCAAATAACATTCGTCAAGAAACACCTGTCTACAACGAAGTAGCATCAGAGTACACAAATGTATCAAGAGATCAAGTGGTTCCAGTGATTTCAATGAATCCTGATGCAATCCCAACAAGTGACAGAACTGCCTCTGGATATTTCATTAACTTTGATACGTTTTCTGAGGAGCCCAGCGAACCTGAAACGACGCCAGTAAAAAGAACTTTGAAAGAACAAGCAACAGACATTTTTCATCACTTGGAAAAGACTTATCTGGTTTCACCATGGATTGAACTTTGGATTGTGTTGGGTGTGCTTTTTCTTCTACTTTGGTTGACTCTGGTAAAAACTTTGTGCATGCTGATAAATGGGATATATGTTAAAAAGGAAACAGCAAGTAAGAACATCAACTTACAACTCAAGCCACAATTCATCTCATCGTGAACAAAGAGACTTGTCATCAGTGAACATCACAGCCGTTCCTATACCTGGCGGTATAGCTTGGGACAGAACTGACTATGACATGTTTGGCCCGTCGGAGCTGTTGAAAATTCTACACCAATTTAAGATCTCATTAAGTGACTTTGTTTCATCTAGTATCTTTTCTGATGATTGGGACTTCAAGACTGTTAAAATATGATGTCAGACTTAGAAATATCTGCAGAATTCACTAATAATGAATATTTAGAAGGTTCATCAGACTATGAACAAATGTATTGTTATAATCACTATGGTCATCATTTCTTGCACAAATCTGCAACTCCTAGAAATGAACTAATGTATAACCAATAGGAACATAGTCCTAAACCACCAAAGGGTAGTTCAAAAACATTTGCAAGAAAATGTCCATATTTTTAAGGGTTCAATGTATCTAATGCTGAATCATTTTACTTTAGAAATATAAACAAAACAGGAATGAAAAGTATGTTAACAAATACCAAACAAATGTGTTTCGCAGCCTTTTATGCTCATCTGTCTTCACTAGGTTTAGACTTTTGGAAAGACAACATTGAGACAAAAACTGTATGGAGCACAAAATATTGGCAGGTGCAGGGGATAGAAGCTCTATTTAGAGCCTGCATCATCCCAGAGCAAATTATGTTTTTGAATGACACTGTCCAACAGACATCTTGTTTAGCCTAGATAAAAGACCTAAACAATCCATCCATACCTACACTTACACCTGATAGCAATACACTTCAGAGGGGGAGGTCAACGTATATACTATTTTGCATCACAACAGAACAGATCCAGATTGGAAAAAATGGTTAATCTGGCCCACAGACACAAACAACTATCAAGATAGATTCCTCAATAAAACACAGGGGTTCACATTCACTAGGCCAGATCCAAGATGTGTTCAGAGACAGCATCCAGGAATATTAACAACATACAGTGTAGGGAAACTGTGCCTTGAATGGTTAGATAAATCTACACTCAAGGATGTAAAACAACATTTATCTTTACTTAAAGATGGCGCTGATCTTAGGGAATTCTTGCTAGGATCAAGAACACTGCCTCATAAACGTTTTATATATGCCAGTATCTATGCTGCTTATAATGAAGCAGGGAAGATTACTCGAGCAGAGACTCCAGAAAGAATACGAGAAATTGATCGTATTAATTTAGAGAAAACTCTCTCTGTAGTTGACAATGGGTTAACGACTCTGTCATCCAGGATATATTCTTTGGACAGCATAGTATCCTCTGCCATAGACATCATGGAACAGGACTTGCTCATGTTGCAACATGGTCAGTCGCAATTACGTTCTATCATACTATTAGGCTGGACGTTACAAAACCTACGTTCAGGCTATGTGACTTTTCGTTTAATGAATACTACATTACTGTTTTCAGAATTCTATCTCACAGATAAACAGTTCAAACTGGCACAGAGGGGAGCAGACTATACAGTGCTGAGCATTGAAAAACTGGAAAGATTGCCATTTACTATATCTGAAAAGCCAGCCACAGAATGGATTATACATGGAACAATCACTCTGCCTTTTACAATTTTCCATTTTCAGTATTGCCTAAAAACATATACCGATTCAGAAAGGGGGTGGTGATGGACAGAGCATCTGAGTTAAACAGAACACTCATACCCAGTCAAAAGATCAGGGCTTGATCCATCACCGTTTTTTAGCTCACTGCACCATCCCAGTTCAGAACCTGGCTATATGCAAATTAGTCTGACCCTGGCCCAGTGCATCATGGGAACAGGGCAGACCAAACTACCAAGCCAATTTTTTACTGGAAAGGAAACAAGCTTCCGGGGACCGGTTTCTGGCATTACAGCCGTCTTCGGCCCGGCTTGCTTGAATCCTGATGGTGCAGTTAGCAAGGGACTCACATCTGAGCATACCCTGCCACTCCTATAGTGGCCAAAACGATTCAGAAAGGGGGTGGTGATGGACAGAGCATCTGAGTTAAACAGAACACTCATACCCAGTCAAAAGATCAGGGCTTGATCCATCACCGTTTTTTAGCTCACTGCACCATCCCAGTTCAGAACCTGGCTATATGCAAATTAGTCTGACCCTGGCCCAGTGCATCATGGGAACAGGGCAGACCAAACTACCAAGCCAATTCTTTACTGGAAAGGAAACAAGCTTCCGGGGACCGGTTTCTGGCATTACAGCCGTCTTCGGCCCGGCTTGCTTGAATCCTGATGGTGCAGTTAGCAAGGGACTCACATCTGAGCATACCCTGCCACTCCTATAGTGGCCAAAACGATTCAGAAAGGGGGTGGTGATGGACAGAGCATCTGAGTTAAACAGAACACTCATACCCAGTCAAAAGATCAGGGCTTGATCCATCACCGTTTTTTAGCTCACTGCACCATCCCAGTTCAGAACCTGGCTATATGCAAATTAGTCTGACCCTGGCCCAGTGCATCATGGGAACAGAGCAGACCAAACTACCAAGCCAATTCTTTACTGGAAAGGAAACAAGCTTCCGGGGACCGGTTTCTGGCATTACAGCCGTCTTCGGCCCGGCTTGCTTGAATCCTGATGGTGCAGTTAGCAAGGGACTCACATCTGAGCATACCCTGCCACTCCTATAGTGGCCAAAACGATTCAGAAAGGGGGTGGTGATGGACAGAGCATCTGAGTTAAACAGAACACTCATACCCAGTCAAAAGATCAGGGCTTGATCCATCACCGTTTTTTAGCTCACTGCACCATCCCAGTTCAGAACCTGGCTATATGCAAATTAGTCTGACCCTGGCCCAGTGCATCATGGGAACAGGGCAGACCAAACTACCAAGCCAATTCTTTACTGGAAAGGAAACAAGCTTCCGGGGACCGGTTTCTGGCATTACAGCCACCTTCGGCCCGGCTTGCTTGAATCCTGATGGTGCAGTTAGCAAGGGACTCACATCTGAGCATACCCTGCCACTCCTATAGTGGCCAAAACGATTCAGAAAGGGGGTGGTGATGGACAGAGCATCTGAGTTAAACAGAACACTCATACCCAGTCAAAAGATCAGGGCTTGATCCATCACCGTTTTTTAGCTCACTGCACCATCCCAGTTCAGAACCTGGCTATATGCAAATTAGTCTGACCCTGGCCCAGTGCATCATGGGAACAGGGCAGACCAAACTACCAAGCCAATTCTTTACTGGAAAGGAAACAAGCTTCCGGGGACCGGTTTCTGGCATTACAGCCGTCTTCGGCCCGGCTTGCTTGAATCCTGATGGTGCAGTTAGCAAGGGACTCACATCTGAGCATACCCTGCCACTCCTATAGTGGCCAAAACGATTCAGAAAGGGGGTGGTGATGGACAGAGCATCTGAGTTAAACAGAACACTCATACCCAGTCAAAAGATCAGGGCTTGATCCATCACGTTTTTTAGCTCACTGCACCATCCCAGTTCAGAACCTGGCTATATGCAAATTAGTCTGACCCTGGCCCAGTGCATCATGGGAACAGGGCAGACCAAACTACCAAGCCAATTCTTTACTGGAAAGGAAACAAGCTTCCGGGGACCGGTTTCTGGCATTACAGCCGTCTTCGGCCCGGCTTGCTTGAATCCTGATGGTGCAGTTAGCAAGGGACTCACATCTGAGCATACCCTGCCACTCCTATAGTGGCCAAAACGATTCAGAAAGGGGGTGGTGACGGACAGAGCATCTGAGTTAAACAGAACACTCATACCCAGTCAAAAGATCAGGGCTTGATCCATCACCGTTTTTTAGCTCACTGCACCATCCCAGTTCAGAACCTGGCTATATGCAAATTAGTCTGACCCTGGCCCAGTGCATCATGGGAACAGGGCAGACCAAACTACCAAGCCAATTCTTTACTGGAAAGGAAACAAGCTTCCGGGGACCGGTTTCTGGCATTACAGCCGTCTTCGGCCCGGCTTGCTTGAATCCTGATGGTGCAGTTAGCAAGGGACTCACATCTGAGCATACCCTGCCACTCCTATAGTGGCCAAAACGATTCAGAAAGGGGGTGGTGATGGACAGAGCATCTGAGTTAAACAGAACACTCATACCCAGTCAAAAGATTAGGGCTTGATCCATCACCGTTTTTTAGCTCACTGCACCATCCCAGTTCAGAACCTGGCTATATGCAAATTAGTCTGACCCTGGCCCAGTGCATCATGGGAACAGGGCAGACCAAACTACCAAGCCAATTCTTTACTGGAAAGGAAACAAGCTTCCGGGGACCGGTTTCTGGCATTACAGCCGTCTTCGGCCCGGCTTGCTTGAATCCTGATGGTGCAGTTAGCAAGGGACTCACATCTGAGCATACCCTGCCACTCCTATAGTGGCCAAAACGATTCAGAAAGGGGGTGGTGATGGACAGAGCATCTGAGTTAAACAGAACACTCATACCCAGTCAAAAGATCAGGGCTTGATCCATCACCGTTTTTTAGCTCACTGCACCATCCCAGTTCAGAACCTGGCTATATGCAAATTAGTCTGACCCTGGCCCAGTGCATCATGGGAACAGGGCAGACCAAACTACCAAGCCAATTCTTTACTGGAAAGGAAACAAGCTTCCGGGGACTGGTTTCTGGCATTACAGCCGTCTTCGGCCCGGCTTGCTTGAATCCTGATGGTGCAGTTAGCAAGGGACTCACATCTGAGCATACCCTGCCACTCCTATAGTGGCCAAAACGATTCAGAAAGGGGGTGGTGATGGACAGAGCATCTGAGTTAAACAGAACACTCATACCCAGTCAAAAGATCAGGGCTTGATCCATCACCGTTTTTTAGCTCACTGCACCATCCCAGTTCAGAACCTGGTTATATGCAAATTAGTCTGACCCTGGCCCAGTGCATCATGGGAACAGGGCAGACCAAACTACCAAGCCAATTCTTTACTGGAAAGGAAACAAGCTTCCGGGGACCGGTTTCTGGCATTACAGCCGTCTTCGGCCCGGCTTGCTTGAATCCTGATAGTGCAGTTAGCAAGGGACTCACATCTGAGCATACCCTGCCACTCCTATAGTGGCCAAAACGATTCAGAAAGGGGGTGGTGATGGACAGAGCATCTGAGTTAAACAGAACACTCATACCCAGTCAAAAGATCAGGGCTTGATCCATCACCGTTTTTTAGCTCACTGCACCATCCCAGTTCAGAACCTGGCTATATGCAAATTAGTCTGACCCTGGCCCAGTGCATCATGGGAACAGGGCAGACCAAACTACCAAGCCAATTCTTTACTGGAAAGGAAACAAGCTTCCGGGGACCGGTTTCTGGCATTACAGCCGTCTTCGGCCCGGCTTGCTTGAATCCTGATGGTGCAGTTAGCAAGGGACTCACATCTGAGCATACCCTGCCACTCCTATAGTGGCCAAAACGATTCAGAAAGGGGGTGGTGATGGACAGAGCATCTGAGTTAAACAAAACACTCATACCCAGTCAAAAGATCAGGGCTTGATCCATCACCGTTTTTTAGCTAACTGCACCATCCCAGTTCAGAACCTGGCTATATGCAAATTAGTCTGACCCTGGCCCAGTGCATCATGGGAACAGGGCAGAACAAACTACCAAGCCAATTCGTTACTGGAAAGGAAACAAGCTTCCGGGGACCGGTTTCTGGCATTACAGCCGTCTTCTGCCCGGCTTGCTTGAATCCTGATGGTGCAGTTAGCAAGGGACTCACATCTGAGCATACCCTGCCACTCCTATAGTGGCCAAAACGATTCAGAAAGGGGGTGGTGATGGACAGAGCATCTGAGTTAAACAGAACACTCATACCCAGTCAAAAGATCAGGGCTTGATCCATCACCGTTTTTTAGCTCACTGCACCATCCCAGTTCAGAACCTGGCTATATGCAAATTAGTCTGACCCTGGCCCAGTGCATCATGGGAACAGGGCAGACCAAACTACCAAGCCAATTCTTTACTGGAAAGGAAACAAGCTTCCGGGGACCGGTTTCTGGCATTACAGCCGTCTTCGGCCCGGCTTGCTTGAATCCTGATGGTGCAGTTAGCAAGGGACTCACATCTGAGCATACCCTGCCACTCCTATAGTGGCCAAAACGATTCAGAAAGGGGGTGGTGATGGACAGAGCATCTGAGTTAAACAGAACACTCATACCCAGTCAAAAGATCAGGGCTTGATCCATCACCGTTTTTTAGCTCACTGCACCATCCCAGTTCAGAACCTGGCTATATGCAAATTAGTCTGACCCTGGCCCAGTGCATCATGGGAACAGGGCAGACCAAACTACCAAGCCAATTCTTTACTGGAAAGGAAACAAGCTTCCGGGGACCGGTTTCTGGCATTACAGCCGTCTTCGGCCCGGCTTGCTTGAATCCTGATGGTGCAGTTAGCAAGGGACTCACATCTGAGCATACCCTGCCACTCCTATAGTGGCCAAAACGATTCAGAAAGGGGGTGGTGATGGACAGAGCATCTGAGTTAAACAGAACACTCATACCCAGTCAAAAGATCAGGGCTTGGTCCATCACCGTTTTTTAGCTCACTGCACCATCCCAGTTCAGAACCTGGCTATATGCAAATTAGTCTGACCCTGGCCCAGTGCATCATGGGAACAGGGCAGACCAAACTACCAAGCCAATTCTTTACTGGAAAGGAAACAAGCTTCCGGGGACCGGTTTCTGGCATTACAGCCGTCTTCGGCCCGGCTTGCTTGAATCCTGATGGTGCAGTTAGCAAGGGACTCACATCTGAGCATACCCTGCCACTCCTATAGTGGCCAAAACGATTCAGAAAGGGGGTGGTGATGGACAGAGCATCTGAGTTAAACAGAACACTCATACCCAGTCAAAAGATCAGGGCTTGATCCATCACCGTTTTTTAGCTCACTGCACCATCCCAGTTCAGAACCTGGCTATATGCAAATTAGTCTGACCCTGGCCCAGTGCATCATGGGAACAGGGCAGACCAAACTACCAAGCCAATTCTTTACTGGAAAGGAAACAAGCTTCCGGGGACCGGTTTCTGGCATTACAGCCGTCTTCGGCCCGGCTTGCTTGAATCCTGATGGTGCAGTTAGCAAGGGACTCACATCTGAGCATACCCTGCCACTCCTATAGTGGCCAAAACGATTCAGAAAGGGGGTGGTGATGGACAGAGCATCTGAGTTAAACAGAACACTCATACCCAGTCAAAAGATCAGGGCTTGATCCATCACCGTTTTTTAGCTCACTGCACCATCCCAGTTCAGAACCTGGCTATATGCAAATTAGTCTGACCCTGGCCCAGTGCATCATGGGAACAGGGCAGACCAAACTACCAAGCCAATTCTTTACTGGAAAGGAAACAAGCTTCCGGGGACCGGTTTCTGGCATTACAGCCGTCTTCGGCCCGGCTTGCTTGAATCCTGATGGTGCAGTTAGCAAGGGACTCACATCTGAGCATACCCTGCCACTCCTATAGTGGCCAAAACGATTCAGAAAGGGGGTGGTGATGGACAGAGCATCTGAGTTAAACAGAACACTCATACCCAGTCAAAAGATCAGGGCTTGATCCATCACCGTTTTTTAGCTCACTGCACCATCCCAGTTCAGAACCTGGCTATATGCAAATTAGTCTGACCCTGGCCCAGTGCATCATGGGAACAGGGCAGACCAAACTACCAAGCCAATTCTTTACTGGAAAGGAAACAAGCTTCCGGGGACCGGTTTCTGGCATTATAGCCGTCTTCGGCCCGGCTTGCTTGAATCCTGATGGTGCAGTTAGCAAGGGACTCACATCTGAGCATACCCTGCCACTCCTATAGTGGCCAAAACGATTCAGAAAGGGGGTGGTGATGGACAGAGCATCTGAGTTAAACAGAACACTCATACCCAGTCAAAAGATCAGGGCTTGATCCATCACCGTTTTTTAGCTCACTGCACCATCCCAGTTCAGAACCTGGCTATATGCAAATTAGTCTGACCCTGGCCCAGTGCATCATGGGAACAGGGTAGACCAAACTACCAAGCCAATTCTTTACTGGAAAGGAAACAAGCTTCCGGGGACCGGTTTCTGGCATTACAGCCGTCTTCGGCCCGGCTTGCTTGAATCCTGATGGTGCGGTTAGCAAGGGACTCACATCTGAGCATACCCTGCCACTCCTATAGTGGCCAAAACGATTCAGAAAGGGGGTGGTGATGGACAGAGCATCTGAGTTAAACAGAACACTCATACCCAGTCAAAAGATCAGGGCTTGATCCATCACCGTTTTTTAGCTCACTGCACCATCCCAGTTCAGAACCTGGCTATATGCAAATTAGTCTGACCCTGGCCCAGTGCATCATGGGAACAGGGCAGACCAAACTACCAAGCCAATTCTTTACTGGAAAGGAAACAAGCTTCCGGGGACCGGTTTCTGGCATTACAGCCGTCTTCGGCCCGGCTTGCTTGAATCCTGATGGTGCAGTTAGCAAGGGACTCACATCTGAGCATACCCTGCCACTCCTATAGTGGCCAAATCGATTCAGTAAGGAGGTGGTGATGGACAGAGCATCTGAGTTAAACAGAACACTCATACCCAGTCAAAAGATCAGGGCTTGATCCATCACCGTTTTTTAGCTCACTGCACCATCCCAGTTCAGAACCTGGCTATATGCAAATTAGTCTGACCCTGGCCCAGTGCATCATGGGAACAGGGCAGACCAAACTACCAAGCCAATTCTTTACTGGAAAGGAAACAAGCTTCCGGGGACCGGTTTCTGGCATTACAGCCGTCTTCGGCCCGGCTTGCTTGAATCCTGATGGTGCAGTTAGCAAGGGACTCACATCTGAGCATACCCTGCCACTCCTATAGTGGCCAAAACGATTCAGAAAGGGGGTGGTGATGGACAGAGCATCTGAGTTAAACAGAACACTCATACCCAGTCAAAAGATCAGGGCTTGATCCATCACCGTTTTTTAGCTCACTGCACCATCCCAGTTCAGAACCTGGCTATATGCAAATTAGTCTGACCCTGGCCCAGTGCATCATGGGAACAGGGCAGACCAAACTACCAAGCCAATTCTTTACTGGAAAGGAAACAAGCTTCCGGGGACCGGTTTCTGGCATTACAGCCGTCTTCGGCCCGGCTTGCTTGAATCCTGATGGTGCAGTTAGCAAGGGACTCACATCTGAGCATACCCTGCCACTCCTATAGTGGCCAAAACGATTCAGAAAGGGGGTGGTGATGGACAGAGCATCTGAGTTAAACAGAACACTCATACCCAGTCAAAAGATCAGGGCTTGATCCATCACCGTTTTTTAGCTCACTGCACCATCCCAGTTCAGAACCTGGCTATATGCAAATTAGTCTGACCCTGGCCCAGTGCATCATGGGAACAGGGCAGACCAAACTACCAAGCCAATTCTTTACTGGAAAGGAAACAAGCTTCCGGGGACTGGTTTCTGGCATTACAGACGTCTTCGGCCCGGCTTGCTTGAATCCTGATGGTGCAGTTAGCAAGGGACTCACATCTGAGCATACCCTGCCACTCCTATAGTGGCCAAAACGATTCAGAAAGGGGGTGGTGATGGACAGAGCATCTGAGTTAAACAGAACACTCATACCCAGTCAAAAGATCAGGGCTTGATCCATCACCGTTTTTTAGCTCACTGCGCCATCCCAGTTCAGAACCTGGCTATATGCAAATTAGTCTGACCCTGGCCCAGTGCATCATGGGAACAGGGCAGACCAAACTACCAAGCCAATTCTTTACTGGAAAGGAAACAAGCTTCCGGGGACCGGTTTCTGGCATTACAGCCGTCTTCGGCCCGGCTTGCTTGAATCCTGATGGTGCAGTTAGCAAGGGACTCACATCTGAGCATACGCTGCCACTCCTATAGTGGCCAAAACGATTCAGAAAGGGGGTGGTGATGGACAGAGCATCTGAGTTAAACAGAACACTCATACCCAGTCAAAAGATCAGGGCTTGATCCATCACCGTTTTTTAGCTCACTGCACCATCCCAGTTCAGAACCTGGCTATATGCAAATTAGTCTGACCCTGGCCCAGTGCATCATGGGAACAGGGCAGACCAAACTACCAAGCCAATTCTTTACTGGAAAGGAAACAAGCTTCCGGGGACCGGTTTCTGGCATTACAGCCGTCTTCGGCCCGGCTTGCTTGAATCCTGATGGTGCAGTTAGCAAGGGACTCACATCTGAGCATACCCTGCCACTCCTATAGTGGCCAAAACGATTCAGAAAGGGGGTGGTGATGGACAGAGCATCTGAGTTAAACAGAACACTCATACCCAGTCAAAAGATCAGGGCTTGATCCATCACCGTTTTTTAGCTCACTGCACCATCCCAGTTCAGAACCTGGCTATATGCAAATTAGTCTGACCCTGGCCCAGTGCATCATGGGAACAAGGCAGACCAAACTACCACGCCAATTCTTTACTGGAAAGGAAACAAGCTTCCGGGGACCGGTTTCTGGCATTACAGCCGTCTTCGGCCCGGCTTGCTTGAATCCTGATGGTGCAGTTAGCAAGGGACTCACATCTGAGCATACCCTGCCACTCCTATAGTGGCCAAAACGATTCAGAAAGGGGGTGGTGATGGACAGAGCATCTGAGTTAAACAGAACACTCATACCCAGTCAAAAGATCAGGGCTTGATCCATCACCGTTTTTTAGCTCACTGCACCATCCCAGTTCAGAACCTGGCTATATGCAAATTAGTCTGACCCTGGCCCAGTGCATCATGGGAACAGGGCAGACCAAATTACCAAGCCAATTCTTTACTGGAAAGGAAACAAGCTTCCGGGGACCGGTTTCTGGCATTACAGCCGTCTTCGGCCCGGCTTGCTTGAATCCTGATGGTGCAGTTAGCAAGGGACTCACATCTGAGCATACCCTGCCACTCCTATAGTGGCCAAAACGATTCAGAAAGGGGGTGGTGATGGACAGAGCATCTGAGGTAAACAGAACACTCATACCCAGTCAAAAGATCAGGGCTTGATCCATCACCGTTTTTTAGCTCACTGCACCATCCCAGTTCAGAACCTGGCTATATGCAAATTAGTCTGACCCTGGCCCAGTGCATCATGGGAACAGGGCAGACCAAACTACCAAGCCAATTCTTTACTGGAAAGGAAACAAGCTTCCGGGGACCGGTTTCTGGCATTACAGCCGTCTTCGGCCCGGCTTGCTTGAATCCTGATGGTGCAGTTAGCAAGGGACTCACATCTGAGCATACCCTGCCACTCCTATAGTGGCCGAAATGATTCAGAAAGGGGGTGGTGATGGACAGAGCATCTGAGTTAAACAGAACACTCATACCCAGTCAAAAGATCAGGGCTTGATCCATCACCGTTTTTTAGCTCACTGCACCATCCCAGTTCAGAACCTGGCTATATGCAAATTAGTCTGACCCTGGCCCAGTGCATCATGGGAACAGGCAGACCAAACTACCAAGCCAATTCTTTACTGGAAAGGAAACAAGCTTCCGGGGACCGGTTTCTGGCATTACAGCCGTCTTCGGCCCGGCTTGCTTGAATCCTGATGGTGCAGTTAGCAAGGGACTCACATCTGAGCATACCCTGCCACTCCTATAGTGGCCAAAACGATTCAGAAAGGGGGTGGTGATGGACAGAGCATCTGAGTTAAACAGAACACTCATACCCAGTCAAAAGATCAGGGCTTGATCCATCACTGTTTTTTAGCTCACTGCACCATCCCAGTTCAGAACCTGGCTATATGCAAATTAGTCTGACCCTGGCCCAGTGCATCATGGGAACAGGGCAGACCAAACTACCAAGCCAATTCTTTACTGGAAAGGAAACAAGCTTCCGTTGACCGGTTTCTGGCATTACAGCCGTCTTCGGCCCGGCTTGCTTGAATCCTGATGGTGCAGTTATCAAGGGACTCACATCTGAGCATACCCTGCCACTCCTATAGTGGCCAAAACGATTCAGAAAGGGGGTGGTGATGGACAGAGCATCTGAGTTAAACAGAACACTCATACCCAGTCAAAAGATCAGGGCTTGATCCATCACCGTTTTTTAGCTCACTGCACCATCCCAGTTCAGAACCTGGCTATATGCAAATTAGTCTGACCCTGGCCCAGTGCATCATGGGAACAGGGCAGACCAAACTACCAAGCCAATTCTTTACTGGACAGGAAACAAGCTTCCGGGGACCGGTTTCTGGCATTACAGCCGTCTTCGGCCCGGCTTGCTTGAATCCTGATGGTGCAGTTAGCAAGGGACTCACATCTGAGCATACCCTGCCACTCCTATAGTGGCCAAAACGATTCAGAAAGGGGGTGGTGATGGACAGAGCATCTGAGTTAAACAGAACACTCATACCCAGTCAAAAGATCAGGGCTTGATCCATCACCGTTTTTTAGCTCACTGCACCATCCCAGTTCAGAACCTGGCTATATGCAAATTAGTCTGACCCTGGCCCAGTGCATCATGGGAACAGGGCAGACCAAACTACCAAGCCAATTCTTTACTGGAAAGGAAACAAGCTTCCGGGGACCGGTTTCTGGCATTACAGCCGTCTTCGGCCTGGCTTGCTTGAATCCTGATGGTGCAGTTAGCAAGGGACTCACATCTGAGCATACCCTGCGACTCCTATAGTGGCCAAAACGATTCAGAAAGGGGGTGGTGATGGACAGAGCATCTGAGTTAAACAGAACACTCATACCCAGTCAAAAGATCAGGGCTTGATCCATCACCGTTTTTTAGCTCACTGCACCATCCCAGTTCAGAACCTGGCTATATGCAAATTAGTCTGACCCTGGCCCAGTGCATCATGGGAACAGGGCAGACCAAACTACCAAGCCAATTCTTTACTGGAAAGGAAACAAGCTTCCGGGGACCGGTTTCTGGCATTACAGCCGTCTTCTGCCCGGCTTGCTTGAATCCTGATGGTGCAGTTAGCAAGGGACTCACATCTGAGCATACCCTGCCACTCCTATCGTGGCCAAAACGATTCAGAAAGGGGGTGGTGATGGACAGAGCATCTGAGTTGAACAGAACACTCATACCCAGTCAAAAGATCAGGGCTTGATCCATCACCGTTTTTTAGCTCACTGCACCATCCAAGTTCAGAACCTGGCTATATGCAAATTAGTCTGACCCTGGCCCAGTGCATCATGGGAACAGGGCAGACCAAACTACCAAGCCAATTCTTTACTGGAAAGGAAACAAGCTTCCGGGGACCGGTTTCTGGCATTACAGCCGTCTTCGGCCCGGCTTGCTTGAATCCTGATGGTGCAGTTAGCAAGGGACTCACATCTGAGCATACCCTGCCACTCCTATAGTGGCCAAAACGATTCAGAAAGGGGGTGGTGATGGACAGAGCATCTGAGTTAAACAGAACACTCATACCCAGTCAAAAGATCAGGGCTTGATCCATCACCGTTTTTTAGCTCACTGCACCATCCCAGTTCAGAACCTGGCTATATGCAAATTAGTCTGACCCTGGCCCAGTGCATCATGGGAACAGGGCAGACCAAACTACCAAGCCAATTCTTTACTGGAAAGGAAACAAGCTTCCGGGGACCGGTTTCTGGCATTACAGCCGTCTTCGGCCCGGCTTGCTTGAATCCTGATGGTGCAGTTAGCAAGGGACTCACATCTGAGCATACCCTGCCACTCCTATAGTGGCCAAAACGATTCAGAAAGGGGGTGGTGATGGACAGAGCATCTGAGTTAAACAGAACACTCATACCCAGTCAAAAGATCAGGGCTTGATCCATCACCGTTTTTTAGCTCACTGCACCATCCCAGTTCAGAACCTGGCTATATGCAAATTAGTCTGACCCTGGCCCAGTGCATCATGGGAACAGGGCAGACCAAACTACCAAGCCACTTCTTTTTTGGAAAGGAAACAAGCTTCCGGGGACCGGTTTCTGGCATTACAGCCGTCTTCGGCCCGGCTTGCTTTAATCCTGATGGTGCAGTTAGCAAGGGACTCACATCTGAGCATACCCTGCCACTCCTATAGTGGCCAAAACGATTCAGAAAGGGGGTGGTGATGGACAGAGCATCTGAGTTAAACAGAACACTCATACCCAGTCAAAAGATCAGGGCTTGATCCATCACTGTTTTTTAGCTCACTGCACCATCCCAGTTCAGAACCTGGCTATATGCAAATTAGTCTGACCCTGGCCCAGTGCATCATGGGAACAGGGCAGACCAAACTACCAAGCCAATTCTTTACTGGAAAGGAAACAAGCTTCCGGGGACCGGTTTCTGGCATTACAGCCATCTTCGGCCCGGCTTGCTTGAATCCTGATGGTGCAGTTATCAAGGGACTCACATCTGAGCATACCCTGCCACTCCTATAGTGGCCAAAACGATTCAGAAAGGGGGTGGTGATGGACAGAGCATCTGAGTTAAACAGAACACTCATACCCAGTCAAAAGATCAGGGCTTGATCCATCACCGTTTTTTAGCTCACTGCACCATCCCAGTTCAGAACCTGGCTATATGCAAATTAGTCTGACCCTGGCCCAGTGCATCATGGGAACAGGGCAGACCAAACTACCAAGCCAATTCTTTACTGGAAAGGAAACAAGCTTCCGGGGACCGGTTTCTGGCATTACAGCCGTCTTCGGCCCGGCTTGCTTGAATCCTGATGGTGCAGTTAGCAAGGGACTCACATCTGAGCATACCCTGCCACTCCTATAGTGGCCAAAACGATTCAGAAAGGGGGTGGTGATGGACAGAGCATCTGAGTTAAACAGAACACTCATACCCAGTCAAAAGATCAGGGCTTGATCCATCACCGTTTTTTAGCTCACTGCACCATCCCAGTTCAGAACCTGGCTATATGCAAATTAGTCTGACCCTGGCCCAGTGCATCATGGGAACAGGGCAGACCAACTACCAAGCCAATTCTTTACTGGAAAGGAAACAAGCTTCCGGGGACCGGTTTCTGGCATTACAGCCGTCTTCGGCCTGGCTTGCTTGAATCCTGATGGTGCAGTTAGCAAGGGACTCACATCTGAGCATACCCTGCGACTCCTATAGTGGCCAAAACAATTCAGAAAGGGGGTGGTGATGGACAGAGCATCTGAGTTAAACAGAACACTCATACCCAGTCAAAAGATCAGGGCTTGATCCATCACCGTTTTTTAGCTCACTGCACCATCCCAGTTCAGAACCTGGCTATATGCAAATTAGTCTGACCCTGGCCCAGTGCATCATGGGAACAGGGCAGACCAAACTACCAAGCCAATTCTTTACTGGAAAGGAAACAAGCTTCCGGGGACCGGTTTCTGGCATTACAGCCGTCTTCTGCCCGGCTTGCTTGAATCCTGATGGTGCAGTTAGCAAGGGACTCACATCTGAGCATACCCTGCCACTCCTATAGTGGCCAAAACGATTCAGAAAGGGGGTGGTGATGGACAGAGCATCTGAGTTGAACAGAACACTCATACCCAGTCAAAAGATCAGGGCTTGATCCATCACCGTTTTTTAGCTCACTGCACCATCCCAGTTCAGAACCTGGCTATATGCAAATTAGTCTGCCCCTGGCCCAGTGCATCATGGGAACAGGGCAGACCAAACTACCGAGCCAATTCTTTACTGGAAAGGAAACAAGCTTCCGGGGACCGGTTTCTGGCATTACAGCCGTCTTCGGCCCGGCTTGCTTGAATCCTGATGGTGCAGTTAGCAAGGGACTCACATCTGAGCATACCCTGCCACTCCTATAGTGGCCAAAACGATTCAGAAAGGGGGTGGTGATGGACAGAGCATCTGAGTTAAACAGAACACTCATACCCAGTCAAAAGATCAGGGCTTGATCCATCACCGTTTTTTAGCTCACTGCACCATCCCAGTTCAGAACCTGGCTATATGCAAATTAGTCTGACCCTGGCCCAGTGCATCATGGGAACAGGGCAGACCAAACTACCAAGCCAATTCTTTACTGGAAAGGAAACAAGCTTCCGGGGACCGGTTTCTGGCATTACAGCCGTCTTCGGCCCGGCTTGCTTGAATCCTGATGGTGCAGTTAGCAAGGGACTCACATCTGAGCATACCCTGCCACTCCTATAGTGGCCAAAACGATTCAGAAAGGGGGTGGTGATGGACAGAGCATCTGAGTTAAACAGAACACTCATACCCAGTCAAAAGATCAGGGCTTGATCCATCACCGTTTTTTAGCTCACTGCACCATCCCAGTTCAGAACCTGGCTATATGCAAATTAGTCTGACCCTGGCCCAGTGCATCATGGGAACACGGCAGACCAAACTACCAAGCCAATTCTTTACTGGAAAGGAAACAAGCTTCCGGGGACCGGTTTCTGGCATTACAGCCGTCTTCGGCCCGGCTTGCTTGAATCCTGATGGTGCAGTTAGCAAGGGACTCACATCTGAGCATACCCTGCCACTCCTATAGTGGCCAAAACGAATCAGAAAGGGGGTGGTGATGGACAGAGCATCTGAGTTAAACAGAACACTCATACCCAGTCAAAAGATCAGGGCTTGATCCATCACCGTTTTTTAGCTCACTGCACCATCCCAGTTCAGAACCTGGCTATATGCAAACTAGTCTGACCCTGGCCCAGTGCATCATGGGAACAGGGCAGACCAAACTACCAAGCCAATTCTTTACTGGAAAGGAAACAAGCTTCCGGGGACCGGTTTCTGGCATTACAGCCGTCTTCGGCCCGGCTTGCTTGAATCCTGATGGTGCAGTTAGCAAGGGACTCACATCTGAGCATACCCTGCCACTCCTATAGTGGCCAAAACGATTCAGAAAGGGGGTGGTGATGGACAGAGCATCTGAGTTAAACAGAACATTCATACCCAGTCAAAAGATCAGGGCTTGATCCATCACCGTTTTTTAGCTCACTGCACCATCCCAGTTCAGAACCTGGCTATATGCAAATTAGTCTGACCCTGGCCCAGTGCATCATGGGAACAGGGCAGACCAAACTACCAAGCCAATTCTTTACTGGAAAGGAAACAAGCTTCTGGGGACTGGTTTCTGGCATTACAGCCGTCTTCGGCCCGGCTTGCTTGAATCCTGATGGTGCAGTTAGCAAGGGACTCACATCTGAGCATACCCTGCCACTCCTATAGTGGCCAAAACGATTCAGAAAGGGGGTGGTGATGGACAGAGCATCTGAGTTAAACAGAACACTCATACCCAGTCAAAAGAACAGGGCTTGATCCATCACCGTTTTTTAGCTCACTGCACCATCCCAGTTCAGAACCTGGCTATATGCAAATTAGTCTGACCCTGGCCCAGTGCATCATGGGAACAGGGCAGACCAAACTACCAAGCCAATTCTTTACTGGAAAGGAAACAAGCTTCCGGGGACCGGTTTCTGGCATTACAGCCGTCTTCGGCCCGGCTTGCTTGAATCCTGATGGTGCAGTTAGCAAGGGACTCACATCTGAGCATACCCTGCCACTCCTATAGTGGCCAAAACGATTCAGAAAGGGGGTGGTGATGGACAGAGCATCTGAGTTAAACAGAACACTCATACCCAGTCAAAAGATCAGGGCTTGATCCATCACCGTTTTTTAGCTCACTGCACCATCCCAGTTCAGAACCTGGCTATATGCAAATTAGTCTGACCCTGGCCCAGTGCATCATGGGAACAGGGCAGACCAAACTACCAAGCCAATTCTTTACTGGAAAGGAAACAAGCTTCCGGGGACCGGTTTCTGGCATTACAGCCGTCTTCGGCCCGGCTTGCTTGAATCCTGATGGTGCAGTTAGCAAGGGACTCACATCTGAGCATACCCTGCCACTCCTATAGTGGCCAAAACGATTCAGAAAGGGGGTGGTGATGGACAGAGCATCTGAGTTAAACAGAACACTCATACCCAGTCAAAAGATCAGGGCTTGATCCATCACCGTTTTTTAGCTCATTGCACCATCCCAGTTCAGAACCTGGCTATATGCAAATTAGTCTGACCCTGGCCCAGTGCATCATGGGAACAGGGCAGACCAAACTACCAAGCCAATTCTTTACTGGAAAGGAAACAAGCTTCCGGGGACCGGTTTCTGGCATTACAGCCGTCTTCGGCCCGGCTTGCTTGAATCCTGATGGTGCAGTTAGCAAGGGACTCACATCTGAGCATACCCTGCCACTCCTATAGTGGCCAAAACGATTCAGAAAGGGGGTGGTGATGGACAGAGCATCTGAGTTAAACAGAACACTCATACCCAGTCAAAAGATCAGGGCTTGATCCATCACCGTTTTTTAGCTCACTGCACCATCTGTGTAGGAGTGTTCTGATTAACTCAGATACTCTGTCCATCACCACCCCCTTTTTGTAATTATTTTGGCCACCATGAGTGTGGAAGGGTATGCTCAGACATGAGTCCCTTGCTCAATGCACCATCAGGATACAAGCAAGCCGGGCCGAAGACGGCTGTAATGCCAGAAACCGGTCCCCGGAAGCTTGTTTCCTTTCCAGTGAAGAATTGGCTTGGTAGTTTGGTCTGCCCTGTTCCCATGATGCACTGGGCCAGGGACAGACTAATTTTCATACAGCCAGGTTCTGAACTGGGATGGTGCAGTGAGCTAAAAAACGGTGATGGATCAAGCCCTGATCTGTTGACTGGGTAGGAGTGTTCTGATTAACTCAGATACTCTGTCCATCACCACCCCCTTTTTGTAATTATTTTGGCCACCATGAGTGTGGAAGGGTATGCTCAGACATGAGTCCCTTGCTCAATGCACCATCAGGATTCAAGCAAGCCGGGCCGAAGACGGCTGTAATGCCAGAAACCGGTCCCCGGAAGCTTGTTTCCTTTCCAGTGAAGAATTGGCTTGGTAGTTTGGTCTGCCCTGTTCCCATGATGCACTGGGCCAGGGACAGACTAATTTTCATACAGCCAGGTTCTGAACTGGGATGGTGCAGTGAGCTAAAAAACGGTGATGGATCAAGCCCTGATCTGTTGACTGGGTAGGAGTGTTCTGATTAACTCAGATACTCTGTCCATCACCACCCCCTTTTTGTAATTATTTTGGCCACCATGAGTGTGGAAGGGTATGCTCAGACATGAGTCCCTTGCTCAATGCACCATCAGGATTCAAGCAAGCCGGGCCGAAGACGGCTGTAATGCCAGAAACCGGTCCCCGGAAGCTTGTTTCCTTTCCAGTGAAGAATTGGCTTTGTAGTTTGGTCTGCCCTGTTCCCATGATGCACTGGGCCAGGGACAGACTAATTTGCATACAGCTAGGTTCTGAACTGGGATGGTGCAGTGAGCTAAAAAACGGTGATGGATCAAGCCCTGATCTGTTGACTGGGTAGGAGTGTTCTGATTAACTCAGATAGTCTGTCCATCACCACCCCCTTTTTGTAATTATTTTGGCCACCATGAGTGTGGAAGGGTATGCTCAGACATGAGTCCCTTGCTCAATGCACCATCAGGATTCAAGCAAGCCGGGCCGAAGACGGCTGTAATGCCAGAAACCGGTCCCCGGAAGCTTGTTTCCTTTCCAGTGAAGAATTGGCTTGGTAGTTTGGTCTGCCCTGTTCCCATGATGCACTGGGCCAGGGACAGACTAATTTGCATACAGCCAGGTTCTGAACAGGGATGGTGCAGTGAGCTAAAAAACGGTGATGGATCAAGCCCTGATCTGTTGACTGGGTAGGAGTGTTCTGATTAACTCAGATACTCTGTCCATCACCACCCCCTTTTTGTAATTATGTTGGCCACCATGAGTGTGGAAGGGTATGCTCAGACATGAGTCCCTTGCTCAATGCACCATCAGGATTCAAGCAAGCCGGGCCGAAGACGGCTGTAATGCCAGAAACCGGTCCCCGGAAGCTTGTTTCCTTTCCAGTGAAGAATTGGCTTGGTAGTTTGGTCTGCCCTGTTCCCATGATGCACTGGGCCAGGGACAGACTAATTTGCATACAGCCAGGTTCTGAACAGGGATGGTGCAGTGAGCTAAAAAACGGTGATGGATCAAGCCCTGATCTGTTGACTGGGTAGGAGTGTTCTGATTAACTCAGATAGTCTGTCCATCACCACCCCCTTTTTGTAATTATTTTGGCCACCATGAGTGTGGAAGGGTATGCTCAGACATGAGTCCCTTGCTCAATGCACCATCAGGATTCAAGCAAGCCGGGCCGAAGACGGCTGTAATGCCAGAAACCGGTCCCCGGAAGCTTGTTTCCTTTCCAGTGAAGAATTGGCTTGGTAGTTTGGTCTGCCCTGTTCCCATGATGCACTGGGCCAGGGACAGACTAATTTGCATACAGCCAGGTTCTGAACAGGGATGGTGCAGTGAGCTAAAAAACGGTGATGGATCAAGCCCTGATCTGTTGACTGGGTAGGAGTGTTCTGATTAACTCAGATACTCTGTCCATCACCACCCCCTTTTTGTAATTATGTTGGCCACCATGAGTGTGGAAGGGTATGCTCAGACATGAGTCCCTTGCTCAATGCACCATCAGGATTCAAGCAAGCCGGGCCGAAGACGGCTGTAATGCCAGAAACCGGTCCCCGGAAGCTTGTTTCCTTTCCAGTGAAGAATTGGCTTGGTAGTTTGGTCTGCCCTGTTCCCATGATGCACTGGGCCAGGGACAGACTAATTTGCATACAGCCAGGTTCTGAACTGGGATGGTGCAGTGAGCTAAAAAATGGTGATGGATCAAGCCCTGATCTGTTGACTGGGTAGGAGTGTTCTGATTAACTCAGATACTCTGTCCATCACCACCCCCTTTTTGTAAAAACATATACCAGCAGGCCCATATGAAAGGTTGGGTAAAGAATATATCAAGACATCCTGGGAATTACCATACACACACAGATGTTGGAGTGGGAGAAAAGAAGTGTTTCTTAGTGGGAAAAACTGTGAAAAAGCACTAAGCGGTTCTCTCCTTTGTCAGGGTATAAACTTACACCGGGCCTGCGATGGTTCCTCTAACAATTTATCCTGCCACCTGCAAGGTTCACCGGCTGCGGTGATTGATCCACTTTTTGGACAACTTTCAAATGGAAGTTACATTATGTTGAAAGATCACAGCTGCTGTGGCATGTTGCCAGGTTTACCCTATCTAGTAACTGTATCAGCCAGGGTCACTTGCTGCATGCAAGTATTGTTTCCAAAAACCAAGACAGACCGGTAGTGGCCGTTATGGCCTTCACTGAACATCTCTTTTATACGAATTGATACTTTAAGCAGAATGAAAGCCATTCTTTTACAGAAAACTGTGGCACTGACCTCGGCCAAAGAAACCTATGATCTGCAAGTCGCAAGGATTTCTGCAGAGATACACGCCCTCTTAACGACAAATTGCCCTATGCATTTCTCGGAAATGTTAAGTCGTTTCTTAAACATGTCTAATACGAGTGGTATTGTACATGTATTTAAGACAGTATTTTCTGGACTGTTAGCACCTTTTGAAGCAGTCCTAGGAATATTTCCAAACTTCATGCACTCTGTGTTTAGCGGATTGACTCTCATTTTGGGACTCGCTGCAGGGATACTATTTTTGCTCCTACTGCTGCAATTGGGCAAGTCAACCCACAAGCGACACCCAGTTCTCCATGGAGACAACTCTACTGGCGATGAAGTGTTGTGAGCGCATCGTTCAAATTTTGGGATTAACTCGTCTAACAGAATTGAATACCACATGGTTTCTATCACTCAGACCAATTTTGCAAGATTGCATCTTACCTTTTCTCCTCTGCCTGCTATGTGGAGAAGAATGCGTGTTATACACATGTCTGACACTCCCATCAGTCATGCCAACGGATGTTGATATTTTGCTCAAACCAGTAAACGGCCCATGCACTGTGCTGTCCCCAGCGGCTTATCAATTCTGATTACGGTATTCATTGAGATCTCACTGGCGTAAATTGCTGATGGCGAGGTACGAGAGGAAAAGTCACACAGGTATCATCCATTTCGAACATTGCTAATGCGACCAATGCTGACGGCGATGCTTCACATCTATGTGCAGTTGATCTTCTTAACGAGGTAATCTTACTTTCACCTAACATAACCACCAATAACACTGACTTTTGATTTAGCACACAGTGTTCTGAGAGACTCTGAATTCGACCTTCATTTTTTAAAACAAAGTTCTAACTTTGGAACTCTTTTTTTCTATGATTATTAATTTTTCCAAATTTATATTTTTCATTTTTTTGGCACATAGTAATCTGCTTAACCTCTTGCGTGCTCATGATGAGCTGAGCTCGTCATGAGCTACGGTGGCCGTGTGCTCATGACGAGCTAAGCTCGTCATAACGCCCGCAATGCTCGCACGCGGGGATAATTCCCCCGCTGTGCTGAGCGTTCTAAAGAAACGGGTTTGGCCGTGACGAGCTCAGCTTGTCATGAGCACAGCACCACCGTCACGAGCACCGGGGCACTGTTCGCGCCCCCTCCTCCAGCACTGCGAGGGAATTACCCCCATGGCGAAGGGGTTAAAGTAGAACTATTCATAGAGAACTAGAATTCTTCCAGAGACAATATTTGACCTTGTCCTCATACCACCAGTCATATGTGATATGACATGAAATTATTTTGGCACCTTTTTATTCTGTATTAAGGAGCCATTTCATAAATGTATTTTCGTGATTCATTCAGACAGCATTTACAAATGTGAACTTTATGCTTAGAATGAAACTTTGCTTTGAATGCGTACAGCACCACATGCGCTTTTGTGTACAACTCCAGGGATTCGAGCAAAAGGAAAGGAGCTTGCATCAATTATATATGAGTATTTGAGTGGAAACATATTAGGTAATGCTGCACCACTGCCTTTGCTTGTGGCATTGACTGTTAACTTTATTCCGCCCTCTATTTTCATTTTTGAACGAGTGATTGCAGCTACGGAAGCTGTTTGCACAGCTGCCTTTGTGGCTTCATCAGCCAATGAATTCCCTGCAATGTGAACGCCATCACGTTGATGACTCAGCGTATGTATCACCTGAGTGTTTTGTAGTCCTTGTCGTAACTGAACTACTTGTTCCCAAAGCAGTTTATGCTTGATTGTGCCACCTTCTGTATCTTTGTAACCGTTTTGAATCCAGTTTTGCAAGTATTCATTGTAAGATTGAACACAATAATAAGGATCGCACGCTATGAGTGTGGGGAATTCGCAATCTGTATTTTCAAGTGCCAACTTGAATGCTGTAGTTCAGCTCGCTGAGCTGTACAATGTCTTAGAGATTGAGTTTTAGTGACCATTGGTCGGAATTTGCCATTGCGCCAATGACTTTTAACGATCTCGCATGCCCCACTATTGCCTTGTTTACCCCCCGTAGCGGGTTGAGCTGATCTTTCAGTATAAATTATACATTCATACAGATCTACAGGCAGAATTTCAGTAGGGAGAGGACATTCTTGTTCGTACAGTAGAAATGCTTGTGTCTTCAAATATGGATCAAAAACAAATTCAACGTCTGTTGCAGCAAGAGAATTAACCCATTGTATCCATCACGGATGTAAAGCTTTTGCATTTGGAATGCTCGTTTTTGTTACTGCCTCTAAGGCAGGTACAGGTGTAACGACCATAATTCGTTTACCCTGTGCGAGGGCTCTCTTTTTTGCTACTGCAGTTTGATCCGCTGTCAGAATTGTTTCTGTTGAAGTGAATTTCATTTCTGCTTGTGTGTACAAATGTGATTTGTAAGCTATGGTACTTTTTCACCTTCGTTAAAAGTTAAGTATGTGAATCCGCATTGTCCTGGAATGATTCGGGTCACTAAGTTTCGTACGTTTACGCGTCTTTGCAAATGTTTTGTTGCTAACATGTCTGTTTGCAATGAAAGCCAAATTTCTGTGTGTTTTTGTGTCCAATTTACTGTTTTAAAATCAGGATTGATTAATTTGTAGAGAGGTTTAACCCTTTCTGCATAATTTAGAATGTATGTTCTTCCCAAATGTAGGAAACCTAGAATCAACTGTAAGTTTTTCAGTGTTTTTGGAGGTTGGAGCAGCGCACGTTTATCTGGAAAGTTTGCTGACAGGCTTTTGCCTTCACTTGAAAGTTGATATCCTAGAAAGTGGATGTTTAAATGGGCAATTCTAGATTTTTTTTAAATTGAATTTGTACCCTTCAGAGGCGAATCCCAATATAATTGTATTTACCCTATTCAAGTGCCTATCCAAGTCATCATCTGTCAGATAGATGTCATCCACATATGATAAGGCTTCGTCATCATACGTTTGTAGTAGCTGAAAATATCCCAGGACTATTCTTAAATCCCTGAGGGATACGACAGAAGTGACGCTGTGTCACCATAATTGAGAAAGCGGTCAAATACCTACTTTCTGGTGCAATGTTTTGACAGAAGAAACTGTTAGAAATATCTAATGTGGTTTTATACTTTTTACGCACAATGTTATTCATTAATGCTGCACTGTGTGCATTTTGTACTGCAAAACTTTTGCAACAAAAGTTTAGATGTCTGTAATTCAATACTAGACGATACGTATTGTCTGGTTTGGAGGCAGGAAACAAAGGATTGTTCATTGACGAGGTGCATGTTTCAATCACCCATTGGTATTCAACTTGATCTAATATCTCCCTGGAATTTGATACTTTCAGGGGGGTGGGAGCGCACCAGACACGCCCCAACGTAATTACCTCTAGCATGATGGTTCATGTAGTTCATTATTTCTCGCTCAATTCAAAGTGTTCATAGCCAGTGCTGTATTATAAGTTTCAATTCGTATCCCTAGACACGTGTTTCATGATTCCTCAATCGTCGGTAGGGAAAAAAAGCAAAGTTCATAAGTTGCAGGGCATGCTGCCTTATCTCTCAGGACCAGTTCCACTCACAGCATGAAGGCGCAGGCTCACGAGCTCGTCAGCTCACAGGAATTTGATACTTTCAGTGGGGTGGGAGCGCAGCAGACACGCCCCAACGTAATTACCTCTAGCATGATGGTTCATGTAGTTCATTATTTCTCGCTCAATTCAAAGTGTTCATAGCCAGTGCTGTATTATAAGTTTCAATTCGTATCCCTAGACACGTGTTTCATGATTCCTCAATCGTCAGTAGGGAAAAAAAGCAAAGTTCATAAGTTGCAGGGCATGCTGCCTTATCTCTCAGGACCAGTTCCACTCACAGCATGAAGGCGCAGGCTCCCGAGTTCGTCAGCTCACAGGAATTTGATACTTTCAGGGGGGTGGGAGCGCACCAGACACGCCCCAACGTAATTACCTCTAGCATGATGGTTCATGTAGTTCATTATTTCTCGCTCAATTCAAAGTGTTCATAGCCAGTGCTGTATTATAAGTTTCAATTCGTATCCCTAGACACGTGTTTCATGATTCCTCAATCGTCAGTAGGGAAAAAAAGCAAAGTTCATAAGTTGCAGGGCATGCTGCCTTATCTCTCAGGACCAGTTCCACTCACAGCATGAAGGCGCAGGCTCCCGAGCTCGTCAGCTCACAGGAATTTGATACTTTCAGGGGGGTGGGAGCGCACCAGACACGCCCCAACGTAATTACCTCTAGCATGATAGTTCATGTAGTTCATTATTTCTCGCTCAATTCAAAGTGTTCATAGCCAGTGCTGTATTATAAGTTTCAATTTGTATCCCTAGACACGTGTTTCATGATTCCTCAATCATCAGTAGGGAAAAAAAGCAAAGTTCATAAGTTGCAGGGCATGCTGCCTTATCTCTCAGGACCAGTTCCACTCACAGCATGAAGGCGCAGGCTCCCAAGCTCGTCAGTTCACAGGAATTTGATACTTTCAGGGGGGTGGGAGCGCACCAGACACGCCCCAACGTAATTACCTCTAGCATGATGGTTCATGTAGTTCATTATTTCTCGCTCAATTCAAAGTGTTCATAGCCAGTGCTGTATTATAAGTTTCAATTTGTATCCCTAGACACGTGTTTCATGATTCCTCAATCGTCGGTAGGGAAAAAGAAGCAAAGTTCATAAGTTGCAGGGCATGCTGCCTTATCTCTCAGGACCAGTTCCACTCACAGCATGAAGGCGCAGGCTCCCGAGCTCGTCAGCTCACAGGAATTTGATACTTTCAGGGGGGCGAGAGCGCAGCAGACACGCCCCAACGTAATTACCTCTAGCATGATGGTTGATGTAGTTCATTATTTCTCGCTCAATTCAAAGTGTTCATAGCCAGTGCTGTATTATAAGTTTCAATTCTTATCCCTAGACACGTGTTTCATGATTCCTCAATCGTCAGTAGGGAAAAAAAGCAAAGTTCATAAGTTGCAGGGCATGCTGCCTTATCTCTCAGGACCAGTTCCACTCACAGCATGAAGGCGCAGGCTCCCGAGCTCGTCAGCTCACAGGAATTTGATACTTTCAGGGGGGTGGGAGCGCAGCAGACATGCCCCAACGTAATTACCTCTAGCATGATGGTTCATGTAGTTCATTATTTCTCGCTCAATTCAAAGTGTTCATAGCCAGTGGTGTATTATAAGTTTCAATTCGTATCCCTAGACACGTGTTTCATGATTCCTCAATCATCAGTGTGGAAAAAAAGCAAAGTTCATAAGTTGCAGGGCATGCTGCCTTATCTCTCAGGACCAGTTCCACTCACAGCATCAAGGCGCAGGCTCCCGTGCTCGTCAGCTCACAGGAATTTGATACTTTCAGGGGGGGGGGAGCGCACCAGACACGCCCCCACGTAATTACCTCTAGCATGATGGTTCATGTAGTTCATTATTTCTCGCTCAATTCAAAGTGTTCATAGCCAGTGCTGTATTATAAGTTTCAATTCGTATCCCTAGACACGTGTTTCATGATTCCTCAATCGTCAGTAGGGAAAAAAAGCAAAGTTCATAAGTTGCAGGGCATGCTGCCTTATCTCTCAGGACCAGTTCCACTCACAGCATGAAGGCGCAGGCTCCCGAGCTCGTCAGCTCACAGGAATTTGATACTTTCAGTGGGGTGGGAGCGCAGCAGACACGCCCCAACGTAATTACCTCTAGCATGATGGTTCATGTAGTTCATTATTTCTCGCTCAATTCAAAGTGTTCATAGCCAGTGCTGTATTATAAGTTTCAATTCGTATCCCTAGACACGTGTTTCATGATTCCTCAATCGTCAGTAGGGAAAAAAAGCAAAGTTCATAAGTTGCAGGGCATGCTGCCTTATCTCTCAGGACCAGTTCCACTCACAGCATGAAGGCGCAGGCTCCCGAGTTCGTCAGCTCACAGGAATTTGATACTTTCAGGGGGGTGGGAGCGCACCAGACACGCCCCAACGTAATTACCTCTAGCATGATGGTTCATGTAGTTCATTATTTCTCGCTCAATTCAAAGTGTTCATAGCCAGTGCTGTATTATAAGTTTCAATTCGTATCCCTAGACACGTGTTTCATGATTCCTCAATCGTCAGTAGGGAAAAAAAGCAAAGTTCATAAGTTGCAGGGCATGCTGCCTTATCTCTCAGGACCAGTTCCACTCACAGCATGAAGGCGAAGGCTCCCGAGCTCGTCAGCTCACAGGAATTTGATACTTTCAGGGGGGTGGGAGCGCACCAGACACGCCCCAACGTAATTACCTCTAGCATGATGGTTCATGTAGTTCATTATTTCTCGCTCAATTCAAAGTGTTCATAGCCAGTGCTGTATTATAAGTTTCAATTCGTATCCCTAGACACGTGTTTCATGATTCCTCAATCGTCAGTAGGGAAAAAAAGCAAAGTTCATAAGTTGCAGGGCATGCTGCCTTATCTCTCAGGACCAGTTCCACTCACAGCATGAAGGCGCAGGCTCCCAAGCTCGTCAGCTCACAGGAATTTGATACTTTCAGGGGGGTGGGAGCGCACCAGACACGCCCCAACGTAATTACCTCTAGCATGATGGTTCATGTAGTTCATTATTTCTCGCTCAATTCAAAGTGTTCATAGCCAGTGCTGTATTATAAGTTTCAATTTGTATCCCTAGACACGTGTTTCATGATTCCTCAATCGTCGGTAGGGAAAAAAAAGCAAAGTTCATAAGTTGCAGGGCATGCTGCCTTATCTCTCAGGACCAGTTCCACTCACAGCATGAAGGCGCAGGCTCCCGAGCTCGTCAGCTCACAGGAATTTGATACTTTCAGGGGGGCGAGAGCGCAGCAGACACGCCCCAACGTAATTACCTCTAGCATGATGGTTCATGTAGTTCATTATTTCTCGCTCAATTCAAAGTGTTCATAGCCAGTGCTGTATTATAAGTTTCAATTCGTATCCCTAGACACGTGTTTCATGATTCCTCAATCGTCAGTAGGGAAAAAAAGCAAAGTTCATAAGTTGCAGGGCATGCTGCCTTATCTCTCAGGACCAGTTCCACTCACAGCATGAAGGCGCAGGCTCCCGAGCTCGTCAGCTCACAGGAATTTGATACTTTCAGGGGGGTGGGAGCGCACCAGACACGCCCCAACGTAATTACCTCTAGCATGATGGTTGATGTAGTTCATTATTTCTCGCTCAATTCAAAGTGTTCATAGCCAGTGCTGTATTATAAGTTTCAATTCTTATCCCTAGACACGTGTTTCATGATTCCTCAATCGTCAGTAGGGAAAAAAAGCAAAGTTCATAAGTTGCAGGGCATGCTGCCTTATCTCTCAGGACCAGTTCCACTCACAGCATGAAGGCGCAGGCTCCCGAGCTCGTCAGCTCACAGGAATCTGATACTTTCAGGGGGGTGGGAGCGCAGCAGACACGCCCCAACGTAATTACCTCTAGCATGATTGTTCATGTAGTTCATTTTTTCTCGCTCAATTCAAAGTGTTCATAGCCAGTGGTGTATTATAAGTTTCAATTCGTATCCCTAGACACGTGTTTCATGATTCCTCAATCATCAGTAGGGAAAAAAAGCAAAGTTCATAAGTTGCAGGGCATGCTGCCTTATCTCTCAGGACCAGTTCCACTCACAGCATGAAGGCGCAGGCTCCCGTGCTCGTCAGCTCACAGGAATTTGATACTTTCAGGGGGGGGGAGCGCACCAGACACGCCCCCACGTAATTACCTCCAGCATGATGGTTCATGTAGTTCATTATTTCTCGCTCAATTCAAAGTGTTCATAGCCAGTGCTGTATTATAAGTTTCAATTCGTATCCCTAGACACGTGTTTTATGATTCCTCAATCGTCAGTAGGGAAAAAAAGCAAAGTTCATAAGTTGCAAGGCATGCTGCCTTATCTCTCAGGACCAGTTCCACTCACAGCATGAAGGCGCAGGATCCCGAGCTCGTCAGCTCACAGGAATTTGATACTTTCAGGGGGGTGGGAGCGCAGTAGACACGCCCCAACGTAATTACCTCTAGCATGATGGTTCATGTAGTTCATTATTTCTCGCTCAATTCAAAGTGTTCATAGCCAGTGCTGTATTATAAGTTTTAATTCGTATCCCTAGACACGTGTTTCGTGATTCCTCAATCGTCAGTAGGTCAAAAAAGCAAAGTTCATAAGTTGCAGGGCATGCTGCCTTATCTCTCAGGACCAGTTCCACTCACAGCATGAAGGCGCAGGCTCCCGAGCTCGTCAGCTCACAGGAATTTGATACTTTCAGGGGGGTGGGAGCGCACCAGACACGCCCCAACGTAATTACCTCTAGCATGATGGTTCATGTAGTTCATTATTTCTCGCTCAATTCAAAGTGTTCATAGCCAGTGCTGTATTATAAGTTTCAATTCGTATCCCTAGACACGTGTTTCATGATTCCTCAATCGTCAGTAGGGAAAAAAAGCAAAGTTCATAAGTTGCAGGGCATGCTGCCTTATCTCTCAGGACCAGTTCCACTCACAGCATGAAGGCGCAGGCTCCCAAGCTCGTCAGCTCACAGGAATTTGATACTTTCAGGGGGGTGGGAGCGCACCAGACACGCCCCAACGTAATTACCTCTAGCATGAAGGTTCATGTAGTTCATTATTTCTCGCTCAATTCAAAGTGTTCATAGCCAGTGCTGTATTATAAGTTTCAATTTGTATCCCTAGACACGTGTTTCATGATTCCTCAATCGTCGGTAGGGAAAAAAAGCAAAGTTCATAAGTTGCAGGGCATGCTGCCTTATCTCTCAGGACCAGTTCCACTCACAGCATGAAGGCGCAGGCTCCCCAGCTCGTCAGCTCACAGGAATTTGATACTTTCAGGGGGGCGAGAGCGCAGCAGACACGCCCCAACGTAATTACCTCTAGCATGATGGTTCATGTAGTTCATTATTTCTCGCTCAATTCAAAGTGTTCATAGCCAGTGCTGTATTATAAGTTTCAATTCGTATCCCTAGACACGTGTTTCATGATTCCTCAATCGTCAGTAGGGAAAAAAAGCAAAGTTCATAAGTTGCAGGGCATGCTGCCTTATCTCTCAGGACCAGTTCCACTCACAGCATGAAGGCGCAGGCTCCCGAGCTCGTCAGCTCACAGGAATTTGATACTTTCAGGGGGGTGGGAGCGCACCAGACACGCCCCAACGTAATTACCTCTAGCATGATGGTTGATGTAGTTCATTATTTCTCGCTCAATTCAAAGTGTTCATAGCCAGTGCTGTATTATAAGTTTCAATTCTTATCCCTAGACACGTGTTTCATGATTCCTCAATCGTCAGTAGGGAAAAAAAGCAAAGTTCATAAGTTGCAGGGCATGCTGCCTTATCTCTCAGGACCAGTTCCACTCACAGCATGAAGGCGCAGGCTCCCGAGCTCGTCAGCTCACAGGAATCTGATACTTTCAGGGGGGTGGGAGCGCAGCAGACACGCCCCAACGTAATTACCTCTAGCATGATGGTTCATGTAGTTCATTTTTTCTCGCTCAATTCAAAGTGTTCATAGCCAGTGGTGTATTATAAGTTTCAATTCGTATCCCTAGACACGTGTTTCATGATTCCTCAATCATCAGTAGGGAAAAAAAGCAAAGTTCATAAGTTGCAGGGCATGCTGCCTTATCTCTCAGGACCAGTTCCACTCACAGCATGAAGGCGCAGGCTCCCGTGCTCGTCAGCTCACAGGAATTTGATACTTTCAGGGGGGGGGAGCGCACCAGACACGCCCCCACGTAATTACCTCTAGCATGATGGTTCATGTAGTTCATTATTTCTCGCTCAATTCAAAGTGTTCATAGCCAGTGCTGTATTATAAGTTTCAATTTGTATCCCTATACACGTGTTTCATGATTCCTCAATCGTCGGTAGGGAAAAAAAAGCAAAGTTCATAAGTTGCAGGGCATGCTGCCTTATCTCTCAGGACCAGTTCCACTCACAGCATGAAGGCGCAGGCTCCCGAGCTCGTCAGCTCACAGGAATTTGATACTTTCAGGGGGGCGAGAGCGCAGCAGACACGCCCCAACGTAATTACCTCTAGCATGATGGTTCATGTAGTTCATTATTTCTCGCTCAATTCAAAGTGTTCATAGCCAGTGCTGTATTATAAGTTTCAATTCGTATCCCTAGACACGTGTTTCATGATTCCTCAATCGTCAGTAGGGAAAAAAAGCAAAGTTCATAAGTTGCAGGGCATGCTGCCTTATCTCTCAGGACCAGTTCCACTCACAGCATGAAGGCGCAGGCTCCCGAGCTCGTCAGCTCACAGGAATTTGATACTTTCAGGGGGGTGGGAGCGCACCAGACACGCCCCAACGTAATTACCTCTAGCATGATGGTTGATGTAGTTCATTATTTCTCGCTCAATTCAAAGTGTTCATAGCCAGTGCTGTATTATAAGTTTCAATTCTTATCCCTAGACACGTGTTTCATGATTCCTCAATCGTCAGTAGGGAAAAAAAGCAAAGTTCATAAGTTGCAGGGCATGCTGCCTTATCTCTCAGGACCAGTTCCACTCACAGCATGAAGGCGCAGGCTCCCGAGCTCGTCAGCTCACAGGAATCTGATACTTTCAGGGGGGTGGGAGCGCAGCAGACACGCCCCAACGTAATTACCTCTAGCATGATGGTTCATGTAGTTCATTTTTTCTCGCTCAATTCAAAGTGTTCATAGCCAGTGGTGTATTATAAGTTTCAATTCGTATCCCTAGACACGTGTTTCATGATTCCTCAATCGTCAGTAGGGAAAAAAAGCAAAGTTCATAAGTTGCAGGGCATGCTGCCTTATCTCTCAGGACCAGTTCCACTCACAGCATGAAGGCGCAGGATCCCGAGCTCGTCAGCTCACAGGAATTTGATACTTTCAGGGGGGTGGGAGCGCAGTAGACACGCCCCAACGTAATTACCTCTAGCATGATGGTTCATGTAGTTCATTATTTCTCGCTCAATTCAAAGTGTTCATAGCCAGTGCTGTATTATACGTTTCAATTCGTATCCCTAGACACGTGTTTCGTGATTCCTCAATCGTCAGTAGGTCAAAAAAGCAAAGTTCATAAGTTGCAGGGCATGCTGCCTTATCTCTCAGGACCAGTTCCACTCACAGCATGAAGGCGCAGGCTCCCGAGCTCGTCAGCTCACAGGAATTTGATACTTTCAGGGGGGTGGGAGCGCACCAGACACGCCCCAACGTAATTACCTCTAGCATGATGGTTGATGTAGTTCATTATTTCTCGCTCAATTCAAAGTGTTCATAGCCAGTGCTGTATTATAAGTTTCAATTGGTATCCCTAGACACGTGTTTCATGATTCCTCAATCGTCAGTAGGGAAAAAAAGCAAAGTTCATAGGTTGCAGGGCATGCTGCCTTATCTCTCAGGACCAGTTCCACTCACAGCATGAAGGCGCAGGCTCCCGAGCTCGTCAGCTCACAGGAATTTGATACTTTCAGGGGGGTGGGAGCGCACCAGACACGCCCCAACGTAATTACCTCTAGCATGATGGTTCATGTAGTTCATTATTTCTCGCTCAATTCAAAGTGTTCATAGCCAGTGCTGTTTTATAAGTTTCAATTGGTATCCCTAGACACGTGTTTCATGATTCCTCAATCGTCAGTAGGGAAAAAAAGCAAAGTTCATAGGTTGCAGGGCATGCTGCCTTATCTCTCAGGACCAGTTCCACTCACAGCATGAAGGCGCAGGCTCCCGAGCTCGTCAGCTCACAGGAATTTGATACTTTCAGGGGGGTGGGAGCGCACCAGACACGCCCCAACGTAATTACCTCTAGCATGATGGTTCATGTAGTTCATTATTTCTCGCTCAATTCAAAGTGTTCATAGCCAGTGCTGTATTATAAGTTTCAATTCGTATCCCTAGACACGTGTTTCATGATTCCTCAATCGTCAGTAGGGAAAAAAAGCAAAGTTCATAAGTTGCAGGGCATGCTGCCTTATCTCTCAGGACCAGTTCCACTCACACCATGAAGGCGCAGGCTCCCGAGCTCGTCAGCTCACAGGTATTTGATACTTTCAGGGGGGTGGGAGCGCACCAGACACGCCCCAACGTAATTACCGCTAGCATGATGGTTCATGTAGTTCATTATTTCTCGCTCAATTCAAAGTGTTCATAGCCAGTGCTGTATTATAAGTTTCAATTCGTATCCCTAGACACGTGTTTCATGATTCCTCAATCGTCAGTAGGGAAAAAAAGCAAAGTTCATAAGTTGCAGGGCATGCTGCCTTATCTCTCAGGACCAGTTCCACTCACAGCATGAAGGCGCAGGCTCCCGAGCTCGTCAGCTCACAGGAATTTGATACTTTCAGGGGGGTGGGAGTGCAGCAGACACACCCCAACGTAATTACCTCTAGCATTATGGTTCATGTAGTTCATTATTTCTCGCTCAATTCAAAGTGTTCATAGCCAGTGCTGTATTATAAGTTTCAATTCGTATCCCTAGACACGTGTTTCATGATTCCTCAATCGTCAGTAGGGAAAAAAAGCAAAGTTCATAAGTTGCAGGGCATGCTGCCTTATCTCTCAGGACCAGTTCCACTCACAGCATGAAGGCGCAGGCTCCCGAGCTCGTCAGATCACAGGAATTTGATACTTTCAGGGGGGTGGGAGCGCACCAGACACGCCCCAACGTAATTACCTCTAGCATGATGGTTCATGTAGTTCATTATTTCTCGCTCAATTCAAAGTGTTCATAGCCAGTGCTGTATTATAAGTTTCAATTCGTATCCCTAGACACGTGTTTCATGATTCCTCAATCGTCAGTAGGGAAAAAAAGCAAAGTTCATAAGTTGCAGGGCATGCTGCCTTATCTCTCAGGACCGGTTCCACTCACAGCATGAAGGCGCAGGCTCCCGAGCTCGTCAGCTCACAGGAATTTGATACTTTCAGGGGGGTGGGAGCGCACCAGACACGCCCCAACGTAATTACCTCTAGCATGATGGTTCATGTAGTTCATTATTTCTCGCTCAATTCAAAGTGTTCATAGCCAGTGCTGTATTATAAGTTTCAATTCGTATCCCTAGACACGTGTTTCTTGATTCCTCAATCGTCAGTAGGGAAAAAAAGCAAAGTTCATAAGTTGCAGGGCATGCTGCCTTATCTCTCAGGACCAGTTCCACTCACAGCATGAAGGCGCAGGCTCCCAAGCTCGTCAGCTCACAGGAATTTGATACTTTCAGGGGGGTGGGAGCGCACCAGACACGCCCCAACGTAATTACCTCTAGCATGATGGTTCATGTAGTTCATTATTTCTCGCTCAATTCAAAGTGTTCATAACCAGTGCTGTATTATAAGTTTCAATTTGTATCCCTAGACACGTGTTTCATGATTCCTCAATCGTCGGTAGGGAAAAAAAGGAAAGTTCATAAGTTGCAGGGCATGCTGCCTTATCTCTCAGGACCAGTTCCACTCACAGCATGAAGGCGCAGGCTCCCGAGCTCATCAGCTCACAGGAATTTGATACTTTCAGGGGGGCGAGAGCGCAGCAGACACGCCCCAACGTAATTACGTCTAGCATGATGGTTCATGTAGTTCATTATTTCTCGCTCAATTCAAAGTGTTCATAGCCAGTGCTGTATTATAAGTTTCAATTCGTATCCCTAGACACGTGTTTCATGATTCCTCAATCGTCAGTAGGGAAAAAAAAGCAAAGTTCATAAGTTGCAGGGCATGCTGCCTTATCTCTCAGGACCAGTTCCACTCACAGCATGAAGGCGCAGGCTCCCGAGCTCGTCAGCTCACAGGAATTTGATACTTTCAGGGGGGTGGGAGCGCAGCAGACACAACCCAACGTAATTACCTCTAGCATGATGGTTCATGTAGTTCATTATTTCTCGCTCAATTCAAAGTGTTCATAGCCAGTGGTGTATTATAAGTTTCAATTCGTATCCCTAGACACGTGTTTCATGATTCCTCAATCATCAGTGTGGAAAAAATAGCAAAGTTAATAAGTTGCAGGGCATGCTGCCTTATCTCTCAGGACCAGTTCCACTCACAGCATGAAGGCGCAGGCTCCCGTGCTCGTCAGCTCACAGGAATTTGATACTTTCGGGGGGGGGGGGGAGCGCACCAGACACGCCCCCACGTAATTACCTCTAGCATGATGGTTCATGTAGTTCATTATTTCTCGCTCAATTCAAAGTGTTCATAGCCAGTGCTGTATTATAAGTTTCAATTCGTATCCCTAGACACGTGTTTCATGATTCCTCAATCGTCAGTAGGGAAAAAAAGCAAAGTTCATAAGTTGCAGGGCATGCTGCCTTATCTCTCAGGACCAGTTCCACTCACAGCATGAAGGCGCAGGCTCCCGAGCTCGTCAGCTCACAGGAATTTGATACTTTCAGTGGGGTGGGAGCACAGCAGACACGCCCCAACGTAATTACCTTTAGCATGATGGTTCATGTAGTTCATTGTTTCTCGCTCAATTCAAAGTGTTCATAGCCAGTGCTGTATTATAAGTTTCAATTCGTATCCCTAGACACATGTTTCATGATTCCTCAATCGTCAGTAGGGAAAAAAAGCAAAGTTCATAAGTTGCAGGGCATGCTGCCTTATCTCTCAGGACCAGTTCCACTCACAGCATGAAGGCGCAGGCTCCCGAGCTCGTCAGCTCACAGGAATTTGATACTTTCAGGGGGGTGGGAGCGCAGCAGACACACCCCAACGTAATTACCTCTAGCATTATGGTTCATGTAGTTCATTATTTCTCGCTCAATTCAAAGTGTTCATAGCCAGTGCTGTATTATAAGTTTCAATTCGTATCCCTAGACACGTGTTTCATGATTCCTCAATCGTCAGTAGGGAAAAAAAGCAAAGTTCATAAGTTGCAGGGCATGCTGCCTTATCTCTCAGGACCAGTTCCACTCACAGCATGAAGGCGCAGGCTCCCGAGCTCGTCAGCTTACAGGAATTTGATACTTTCAGGGGGGTAGGAGCGCACCAGACACGCCCCAACGTAATTACCTCTAGCATGATGGTTCATGTAGTTCATTATTTCTCGCTCAATTCAAAGTGTTCATAGCCAGTGCTGTAATATAAGTTTCAATTCGTATCCCTAGACACGTGTTTCTTGATTCCTCAATCGTCAGTAGGGAAAAAAAGCAAAGTTCATAAGTTGCAGGGCATGCTGCCTTACCTCTCAGGACCAGTTCCACTCACAGCATGAAGGCGCAGTCTCCCAAGCTCGTCAGCTCACAGGAATTTGATACTTTCAGGGGGGTGGGAGCGCACCAGACACGCCCCAACGTAATTACCTCTAGCATGATGGTTCATGTAGTTCATTATTTCTCGCTCAATTCAAAGTGTTCATAGCCAGTGGTGTATTATAAGTTTCAATTCGTATCCCTAGACACGTGTTTCATGATTCCTCAATCATCAGTGTGGAAAAAAAGCAAAGTTCATAAGTTGCAGGGCATGCTGCCTTATCTCTCAGGACCAGTTCCACTCACAGCATGAAGGCGCAGGCTCCCGTGCTCGTCAGCTCACAGGAATTTGATACTTTCAGGGGGGCGAGAGCGCAGCAGACACGCCCCAACGTAATTACCTCTAGCATGATGGTTCATGTAGTTCATTATTTCTCGCTCAATTCAAAGTGTTCATAGCCAGTGCTGTATTATAAGTTTCAATTCGTATCCCTAGACACGTGTTTCATGATTCCTCAATCGTCAGTAGGGAAAAAAAAGCAAAGTTCATAAGTTGCAGGGCATGCTGCCTTATCTCTCAGGACCAGTTCCACTCACAGCATGAAGGCGCAGGCTCCCGAGTTCGTCAGCTCACAGGAATTTGATACTTTCAGGGGGGTGGGAGCGCACCAGACACGCCCCAACGTAATTACCTCTAGCATGATGGTTCATGTAGTTCATTATTTCTCGCTCAATTCAAAGTGTTCATAGCCAGTGCTGTATTATAAGTTTCAATTCGTATCCCTAGACACGTGTTTCATGATTCCTCAATCGTCAGTAGGGAAAAAAAGCAAAGTTCATAAGTTGCAGGGCATGCTGCCTTATCTCTCAGGACCAGTTCCACTCACAGCATGAAGGCGAAGGCTCCCGAGCTCGTCAGCTCACAGGAATTTGATACTTTCAGGGGGGTGGGAGCGCACCAGACACGCCCCAACGTAATTACCTCTAGCATGATGGTTCATGTAGTTCATTATTTCTCGCTCAATTCAAAGTGTTCATAGCCAGTGCTGTATTATAAGTTTCAATTCGTATCCCTAGACACGTGTTTCATGATTCCTCAATCGTCAGTAGGGAAAAAAAGCTAAGTTCATAAGTTGCAGGGCATGCTGCCTTATCTCTCAGGACCAGTTCCACTCACAGCATGAAGGCGCAGGCTCCCAAGCTCGTCAGCTCACACGAATTTGATACTTTCAGGGGGGTGGGAGCGCACCAGACACGCCCCAACGTAATTACCTCTAGCATGATGGTTCATGTAGTTCATTATTTCTCGCTCAATTCAAAGTGTTCATAGCCAGTGCTGTATTATAAGTTTCAATTCGTATCCCTAGACACGTGTTTCATGATTCCTCAATCGTCAGTAGGGAAAAAAAAGCAAAGTTCATAAGTTGCAGGGCATGCTGCCTTATCTCTCAGGACCAGTTCCACTCACAGCATGAAGGCGCAGGCTCCCGAGCTCGTCAGCTCACAGGAATTTGATACTTTCAGGGGGGTGGGAGCGCAGCAGACACGCCCCAACGTAATTACCTCTAGCATGATGGTTCATGTAGTTCATTATTTCTCGCTCAATTCAAAGTGTTCATAGCCAGTGGTGTATTATAAGTTTCAATTCGTATCCCTAGACACGTGTTTCATGATTCCTCAATCATCAGTGTGGAAAAAAAGCAAAGTTCATAAGTTGCAGGGCATGCTGCCTTATCTCTCAGGACCAGTTCCACTCACAGCATGAAGGCGCAGGCTCCCGTGCTCGTCAGCTCACAGGAATTTGATACTTTTGGGGGGGGGGGAGCGCACCAGACACGCCCCCACGTAATTACCTCTAGCATGATGGTTCATGTAGTTCATTATTTCTCGCTCAATTCAAAGTGTTCATAGCCAGTGCTGTATTATAAGTTTCAATTCGTATCCCTAGACACGTGTTTCATGATTCCTCAATCGTCAGTAGGGAAAAAAAGCAAAGTTCATAAGTTGCAGGGCATGCTGCCTTATCTCTCAGGACCAGTTCCACTCACAGCATGAAGGCGCAGGCTCCCGAGCTCGTCAGCTCACAGGAATTTGATACTTTCAGTGGGGTGGGAGCGCAGCAGACACGCCCCAACGTAATTACCTCTAGCATGATGGTTCATGTAGTTCATTATTTCTCGCTCAATTCAAAGTGTTCATAGCCAGTGCTGTATTATAAGTTTCAATTCGTATCCCTAGACACATGTTTCATGATTCCTCAATCGTCAGTAGGGAAAAAAAGCAAAGTTCATAAGTTGCAGGGCATGCTGCCTTATCTCTCAGGACCAGTTCCACTCACAGCATGAAGGCGCAGGCTCCCGAGTTCGTCAGCTCACAGGAATTTGATACTTTCAGGGGGGTGGGAGCGCACCAGACACGCCCCAACGTAATTACCTCTAGCATGATGGTTCATGTAGTTCATTATTTCTCGCTCAATTCAAAGTGTTCATAGCCAGTGCTGTATTATAAGTTTCAATTCGTATCCCTAGACACGTGTTTCATGATTCCTCAATCGTCAGTAGGGAAAAAAAGCAAAGTTCATAAGTTGCAGGGCATGCTGCCTTATCTCTCAGGACCAGTTCCACTCACAGCATGAAGGCGAAGGCTCCCGAGCTCGTCAGCTCACAGGAATTTGATACTTTCAGGGGGGTGGGAGCGCACCAGACACGCCCCAACGTAATTACCTCTAGCATGATGGTTCATGTAGTTCATTATTTCTCGCTCAATTCAAAGTGTTCATAGCCAGTGCTGTATTATAAGTTTCAATTCGTATCCCTAGACACGTGTTTCATGATTCCTCAATCGTCAGTAGGGAAAAAAAGCAAAGTTCATAAGTTGCAGGGCATGCTGCCTTATCTCTCAGGACCAGTTCCACTCACAGCATGAAGGCGCAGGCTCCCAAGCTCGTCAGCTCACACGAATTTGATACTTTCAGGGGGGTGGGAGCGCACCAGACACGCCCCAACGTAATTACCTCTAGCATGATGGTTCATGTAGTTCATTATTTCTCGCTCAATTCAAAGTGTTCATAGCCAGTGCTGTATTATAAGTTTCAATTTGTATCCCTAGACACGTGTTTCATGATTCCTCAATCGTCGGTAGGGAAAAAAAAGCAAAGTTCATAAGTTGCAGGGCATGCTGCCTTATCTCTCAGGACCAGTTCCACTCACAGCATGAAGGCGCAGGCTCCCGAGCTCGTCAGCTCACAGGAATTTGATACTTTCAGGGGGGCGAGAGCGCAGCAGACACGCCCCAACGTAATTACCTCTAGCATGATGGTTCATGTAGTTCATTATTTCTCGCTCAATTCAAAGTGTTCATAGCCAGTGCTGTATTATAAGTTTCAATTCGTATCCCTAGACACGTGTTTCATGATTCCTCAATCGTCAGTAGGGAAAAAAAGCAAAGTTCATAAGTTGCAGGGCATGCGGCCTTATCTCTCAGGACCAGTTCCACTCACAGCATGAAGGCGCAGGCTCCCGAGCTCGTCAGCTCACAGGAATTTGATACTTTCAGGGGGGTGGGAGCGCACCAGACACGCCCCAACGTAATTACCTCTAGCATGATGGTTGATGTAGTTCATTATTTCTCGCTCAATTCAAAGTGTTCATAGCCAGTGCTGTATTATAAGTTTCAATTCTTATCCCTAGACACGTGTTTCATGATTCCTCAATCGTCAGTAGGGAAAAAAAGCAAAGTTCATAAGTTGCAGGGCATGCTGCCTTATCTCTCAGGACCAGTTCCACTCACAGCATGAAGGCGCAGGCTCCCGAGCTCGTCAGCTCACAGGAATCTGATACTTTCAGGGGGGTGGGAGCGCAGCAGACACGCCCCAACGTAATTACCTCTAGCATGATGGTTCATGTAGTTCATTTTTTCTCGCTCAATTCAAAGTGTTCATAGCCAGTGGTGTATTATAAGTTTCAATTCGTATCCCTAGACACGTGTTTCATGATTCCTCAATCATCAGTAGGGAAAAAAAGCAAAGTTCATAAGTTGCAGGGCATGCTGCCTTATCTCTCAGGACCAGTTCCACTCACAGCATGAAGGCGCAGGCTCCCGTGCTCGTCAGCTCACAGGAATTTGATACTTTCAGGGGGGGGGAGCGCACCAGACACGCCCCCACGTAATTACCTCTAGCATGATGGTTCATGTAGTTCATTATTTCTCGCTCAATTCAAAGTGTTCATAGCCAGTGCTGTATTATAAGTTTCAATTCGTATCCCTAGACACGTGTTTCATGATTCCTCAATCGTCAGTAGGGAAAAAAAGCAAAGTTCATAAGTTGCAGGGCATGCTGCCTTATCTCTCAGGACCAGTTCCACTCACAGCATGAAGGCGCAGGCTCCCGAGCTCGTCAGCTCACAGGAATTTGATACTTTCAGGGGGGTGGGAGCGCACCAGACACGCCCCAACGTAATTACCTCTAGCATGATGGTTGATGTTGTTCATTATTTCTCGCTCAATTCAAAGTGTTCATAGCCAGTGCTGTATTATAAGTTTCAATTCGTATCCCTAGACACGTGTTTCATGATTCCTCAATCGTCAGTAGGGAAAAAAAGCAAAGTTCATAGGTTGCAGGGCATGCTGCCTTATCTCTCAGGACCAGTTCCACTCACAGCATGAAGGCGCAGGCTCCCGAGCTCGTCAGCTCACAGGAATTTGATACTTTCAGGGGGGTGGGAGCGCACCAGACACGCCCCAACGTAATTACCTCTAGCATGATGGTTCATGTAGTTCATTATTTCTCGCTCAATTCAAAGTGTTCATAGCCAGTGCTGTATTATAAGTTTCAATTCGTATCCCTAGACACGTGTTTCATGATTCCTCAATCGTCAGTAGGGAAAAAAAGCAAAGTTCATAAGTTGCAGGGCATGCTGCCTTATCTCTCAGGACCAGTTCCACTCACAGCATGAAGGCGCAGGCTCCCGAGCTCGTCAGCTCACAGGTATTTGATACTTTCAGGGGGGTGGGAGCGCACCAGACACGCCCCAACGTAATTACCTCTAGCATGATGGTTCATGTAGTTCATTATTTCTCGCTCAATTCAAAGTGTTCATAGCCAGTGCTGTATTATAAGTTTCAATTCGTATCCCTAGACACGTGTTTCATGATTCCTCAATCGTCAGTAGGGAAAAAAAGCAAAGTTCATAAGTTGCAGGGCATGCTGCCTTATCTCTCAGGACCAGTTCCACTCACAGCATGAAGGCGCAGGCTCCCGAGCTCGTCAGCTCACAGGAATTTGATACTTTCAGGGGGGTGGGAGCGCAGCAGACACACCCCAACGTAATTACCTCTAGCATTATGGTTCATGTAGTTCATTATTTCTCGCTCAATTCAAAGTGTTCATAGCCAGTGCTGTATTATAAGTTTCAATTCGTATCCCTAGACACGTGTTTCATGATTCCTCAATCGTCAGTAGGGAAAAAAAGCAAAGTTCATAAGTTGCAGGGCATGCTGCCTTATCTCTCAGGACCAGTTCCACTCACAGCATGAAGGCGCAGGCTCCCGAGCTCGTCAGCTCACAGGAATTTGATACTTTCAGGGGGGTGGGAGCGCACCAGACACGCCCCAACGTAATTACCTCTAGCATGATGGTTCATGTAGTTCATTATTTCTCGCTCAATTCAAAGTGTTCATAGCCAGTGCTGTATTATAAGTTTCAATTCGTATCCCTAGACACATGTTTCATGATTCCTCAATCGTCAGTAGGGAAAAAAAGCAAAGTTCATAAGTTGCAGGGCATGCTGCCTTATCTCTCAGGACCAGTTCCACTCACAGCATGAAGGCGCAGGCTCCCGAGCTCGTCAGCTCACAGGAATTTGATACTTTCAGGGGGGTGGGAGCGCACCAGACACGCCCCAACGTAATTACCTCTAGCATGATGGTTCATGTAGTTCATTATTTCTCGCTCAATTCAAAGTGTTCATAGCCAGTGCTGTATTATAAGTTTCAATTCGTATCCCTAGACACGTGTTTCTTGATTCCTCAATCGTCAGTAGGGAAAAAAAGCAAAGTTCATAAGTTGCAGGGCATGCTGCCTTATCTCTCAGGACCAGTTCCACTCACAGCATGAAGGCGCAGGCTCCCAAGCTCGTCAGCTCACAGGAATTTGATACTTTCAGGGGGGTGGGAGCGCACCAGACACGCCCCAACGTAATTACCTCTAGCATGATGGTTCATGTAGTTCATTATTTCTCGCTCAATTCAAAGTGTTCATAGCCAGTGCTGTATTATAAGTTTCAATTTGTATCCCTAGACACGTGTTTCATGATTCCTCAATCGTCGGTAGGGAAAAAAAGCAAAGTTCATAAGTTGCAGGGCATGCTGCCTTATCTCTCAGGACCAGTTCCACTCACAGCATGAAGGCGCAGGCTCCCGAGCTCATCAGCTCACAGGAATTTGATACTTTCAGGGGGGCGAGAGCGCAGCAGACACGCCCCAACGTAATTACCTCTAGCATGATGGTTCATGTAGTTCATTATTTCTCGCTCAATTCAAAGTGTTCATAGCCAGTGCTGTATTATAAGTTTCAATTCGTATCCCTAGACACGTGTTTCATGATTCCTCAATCGTCAGTAGGGAAAAAAAAGCAAAGTTCATAAGTTGCAGGGCATCCTGCCTTATCTCTCAGGACCAGTTCCACTCACAGCATGAAGGCGCAGGCTCCCGAGCTCGTCAGCTCACAGGAATTTGATACTTTCAGGGGGGTGGGAGCGCACCAGACACGCCCCAACGTAATTACCTCTAGCATGATGGTTCATGTAGTTCATTATTTCTCGCTCAATTCAAAGTGTTCATAGCCAGTGCTGTATTATAAGTTTCAATTCGTATCCCTAGACACGTGTTTCATGATTCCTCAATCGTCAGTAGGGAAAAAAAGCAAAGTTCATAAGTTGCAGGGCATGCTGCCTTATCTCTCAGGACCAGTTCCACTCACAGCATGAAGGCGCAGGCTCCCAAGCTCGTCAGCTCACAGGAATTTGATACTTTCAGGGGGGTGGGAGCGCACCAGACACGCCCCAACGTAATTACCTCTAGCATGATGGTTCATGTAGTACATTATTTCTCGCTCAATTCAAAGTGTTCATAGCCAGTGCTGTATTATAAGTTTCAATTTGTATCCCTAGACACGTGTTTCATGATTCCTCAATCGTCGGTAGGGAAAAAAAAGCAAAGTTCATTAGTTGCAGGGCATGCTGCCTTATCTCTCAGGACCAGTTCCACTCACAGCATGAAGGCGCAGGCTCCCGAGCTCGTCAGCTCACAGGTATTTGATACTTTCAGGGGGGCGAGAGCGCAGCAGACACGCCCCAACGTAATTACCTCTAGCATGATGGTTCATGTAGTTCATTATTTCTCTCTCAATTCAAAGTGTTCATAGCCAGTGCTGTATTATAAGTTTCAATTCGTATCCCTAGACACGTGTTTCATGATTCCTCAATCGTCAGTAGGGAAAAAAGCAAAGTTCATAAGTTGCAGGGCATGCTGCCTTATCTCTCAGGACCAGTTCCACTCACAGCATGAAGGCGCAGGCTCCCGAGCTCGTCAGCTCACAGGAATTTGATACTTTCAGGGGGGTGGGAGCGCACCAGACACGCCCCAACGTAATTACCTCTAGCATGATGGTTCATGTAGTTCCTTATTTCTCGCTCAATTCAAAGTGTTCATAGCCAGTGCTGTATTATAAGTTTCAATTCGTATCCCTAGACACGTGTTTCTTGATTCCTCAATCGTCAGTAGGGAAAAAAAGCAAAGTTCATAAGTTGCAGGGCATGCTGCCTTATCTCTCAGGACCAGTTCCACTCACAGCATGAAGGCGCAGGCTCCCAAGCTCGTCAGCTCACAGGAATTTGATACTTTCAGGGGGGTGGGAGCGCACCAGACACGCCCCAACGTAATGACCTCTAGCATGATGGTTCATGTAGTTCATTATTTCTCGCTCAATTCAAAGTGTTCATAGCCAGTGCTGTATTATAAGTTTCAATTTGTATCCCTAGACACGTGTTTCATGATTCCTCAATCGTCGGTAGGGAAAAAAAGCAAAGTTCATAAGTTGCAGGGCATGCTGCCTTATCTCTCAGGACCAGTTCCACTCACAGCATGAAGGCGCAGGCTCCCGAGCTCATCAGCTCTCAGGAATTTGATACTTTCAGGGGGGCGAGAGCGCAGCAGACACGCCCCAACGTAATTACCTCTAGCATGATGGTTCATTTAGTTCATTATTTCTCGCTCAATTCAAAGTGTTCATAGCCAGTGCTGTATTATAAGTTTCAATTCGTATCCCTAGACACGTGTTTCATGATTCCTCAATCGTCAGTAGGGAAAAAAAGCAAAGTTCATAAGTTGCAGGGCATGCTGCCTTATCTCTCAGGACCAGTTCCACTCACAGCATGAAGGCGCAGGCTCCCGAGCTCGTCAGCTCACAGGAATTTGATACTTTCAGGGGGGTGGGAGCGCACCAGACACGCCCCAACGTAATTACCTCTAGCATGATGGTTCATGTAGTTCATTATTTCTCGCTCAATTCAAAGTGTTCATAGCCAGTGCTGTATTATAAGTTTCAATTCGTATCCCTAGACACGTGTTTCATGATTCCTCAATCGTCAGTAGGGAAAAAAAAGCAAAGTTCATAAGTTGCAGGGCATGCTGCCTTATCTCTCAGGACCAGTTCCACTCACAGCATGAAGGCGCAGGCTCCCGAGCTCGTCAGCTCACAGGAATTTGATACTTTCAGGGGGGTGGGAGCGCAGCAGACACGCCCCAACGTAATTACCTCTAGCATGATGGTTCATGTAGTTCATTATTTCTCGCTCAATTCAAAGTGTTCATAGCCAGTGGTGTATTATAAGTTTCAATTCGTATCCCTAGACACATGTTTCATGATTCCTCAATCATCAGTGTGGAAAAAAAGCAAAGTTCATAAGTTGCAGGGCATGCTGCCTTATCTCTCAGGACCAGTTCCACTCACAGCATGAAGGCGCAGGCTCCCGTGCTCGTCAGCTCACAGGAATTTGATACTTTCGGGGGGGGGGAGCGCACCAGACACGCCCCCACGTAATTACCTCTAGCATGATGGTTCATGTAGTTCATTATTTCTCGCTCAATTCAAAGTGTTCATAGCCAGTGCTGTATTATAAGTTTCAATTCGTATCCCTAGACACGTGTTTCATGATTCCTCAATCGTCAGTAGGGAAAAAAAGCAAAGTTCATAAGTTGCAGGGCATGCTGCCTTATCTCTCAGGACCAGTTCCACTCACAGCATGAAGGCGCAGGCTCCCGAGCTCGTCAGCTCACAGGAATTTGATACTTTCAGTGGGGTGGGAGCGCAGCAGACACGCCCCAACGTAATTACCTCTAGCATGATGGTTCATGTAGTTCATTATTTCTCGCTCAATTCAAAGTGTTCATAGCCAGTGCTGTATTATAAGTTTCAATTCGTATCCCTAGACACGTGTTTCATGATTCCTCAATCGTCAGTAGGGAAAAAAAGCAAAGTTCATTAGTTGCAGGGCATGCTGCCTTATCTCTCAGGACCAGTTCCACTCACAGCATGAAGGCGCAGGCTCCTGAGTTCGTCAGCTCACAGGAATTTGATACTTTCAGGGGGGTGGGAGCGCACCAGACACGCCCCAACGTAATTACCTCTAGCATGATGGTTCATGTAGTTCATTATTTCTCGCTCAATTCAAAGTGTTCATAGCCAGTGCTGTATTATAAGTTTCAATTCGTATCCCTAGACACGTGTTTCATGATTCCTCAATCGTCAGTAGGGAAAAAAAGCAAAGTTCATAAGTTGCAGGGCATGCTGCCTTATCTCTCAGGACCAGTTCCACTCACAGCATGAAGGCGAAGGCTCCCGAGCTCGTCAGCTCACAGGAATTTGATACTTTCAGGGGGGTGGGAGCGCACCAGACACGCCCCAACGTAATTACCTCTAGCATGATGGTTCATGTAGTTCATTATTTCTCGCTCAATTCAAAGTGTTCATAGCCAGGGCTGTATTATAAGTTTCAATTCGTATCCCTAGACACGTGTTTCATGATTCCTCAATCGTCAGTAGGGAAAAAAAGCAAAGTTCATAAGTTGCAGGGCATGCTGCCTTATCTCTCAGGACCAGTTCCACTCACAGCATGAAGGCGCAGGCTCCCAAGCTCGTCAGCTCACAGGAATTTGATACTTTCAGGGGGGTGGGAGCGCACCAGACACGCCCCAACGTAATTACCTCTAGCATGATGGTTCATGTAGTTCATTATTTCTCGCTCAATTCAAAGTGTTCATAGCCAGTGCTGTATTATGTGTTTCAATTTGTATCCCTAGACACGTGTTTCATGATTCCTCAATCGTCTGTAGGGAAAAAAAAGCAAAGTTCATAAGTTGCAGGGCATGCTGCCTTATCTCTCAGGACCAGTTCCACTCACAGCATGAAGGCGCAGGCTCCCGAGCTCGTCAGCTCACAGGAATTTGATACTTTCAGGGGGGCGAGAGCGCAGCAGACACGCCCCAACGTAATTACCTCTAGCATGACGGTTCATGTAGTTCATTATTTCTCGCTCAATTCAAAGTGTTCATAGCCAGTGCTGTATTATAAGTTTAAATTCGTATCCCTAGACACGTGTTTTATGATTCCTCAATCGTCAGTAGGGAAAAAAAGCAAAGTTCATAAGTTGCAGGGCATGCTGCCTTATCTCTCAGGACCAGTTCCACTCACAGCATGAAGGCGCAGGCTCCCGAGCTCGTCAGCTCACAGGAATTTGATACTTTCAGGGGGGTGGGAGCGCACCAGACACGCCCCAACGTAATTACCTCTAGCATGATGGTTGATGTAGTTCATTATTTCTCGCTCAATTCAAAGTGTTCATAGCCAGTGCTGTATTATAAGTTTCAATTCTTATCCCTAGACACGTGTTTCATGATTCCTCAATCGTCAGTAGGGAAAAAAAGCAAAGTTCATAAGTTGCAGGGCATGCTGCCTTATCTCTCAGGACCAGTTCCACTCACAGCATGAAGGCGCAGGCTCCCGAGCTCGTCAGCTCACAGGAATCTGATACTTTCAGTGGGGTGGGAGCGCAGCAGACACGCCCCAACGTAATTACCTCTAGCATGATGGTTCATGTAGTTCATATTTTTCTCGCTCAATTCAAAGTGTTCATAGCCAGTGGTGTATTATAAGTTTCAATTCGTATCCCTACACACGTGTTTCATGATTCCTCAATCATCAGTAGGGAAAAAAAGCAAAGTTCATAAGTTGCAGGGCATGCTGCCTTATCTCTCAGGACCAGTTCCACTCACAGCATGAAGGCGCAGGCTCCCGTGCTCGTCAGCTCACAAGAATTTGATACTTTCAGGGGGGGGGAGCGCACCAGACACGCCCCCACGTAATTACCTCTAGCATGATGGTTCATGTAGTTCATTATTTCTCGCTCAATTCAAAGTGTTCATAGCCAGTGCTGTATTATAAGTTTCAATTCGTATCCCTAGACACGTGTTTCATGATTCCTCAATCGTCAGTAGGGAAAAAAAGCAAAGTTCATAAGTTGCAGGGCATGCTGCCTTATCTCTCAGGACCAGTTCCACTCACAGCATGAAGGCGCAGGATCCCGAGCTCGTCAGCTCACAGGAATTTGATACTTTCAGGTTGGTGGGAGCGCAGTAGACACGCCCCAACGTAATTACCTCTAGCATGATGGTTCATGTAGTTCATTATTTCTCGCTCAATTCAAAGTGGTCATAGCCAGTGCTGTATTATAAGTTTCAATTCGTATCCCTAGACACGTGTTTCGTGATTCCTCAATCGTCAGTAGGTCAAAAAAGCAAAGTTCATAAGTTGCAGGGCATGCTGCCTTATCTCTCAGGACCAGTTCCACTCACAGCATGAAGGCGCAGGCTCCCGAGCTCGTCAGCTCACAGGAATTTGATACTTTCAGGGGGGTGGGAGCGCACCAGACACGCCCCAACGTAATTACCTCTAGCATGATGGTTGATGTAGTTCATTATTTCTCGCTCAATTCAAAGTGTTCATAGCCAGTGCTGTATTATAAGTTTCAATTGGTATCCCTAGACACGTGTTTCATGATTCCTCAATCGTCAGTAGGGAAAAAAAGCAAAGTTCATAGGTTGCAGGGCATGCTGCCTTATCTCTCAGGACCAGTTCCACTCACAGCATGAAGGCGCAGGCTCCCGAGCTCGTCAGCTCACAGGAATTTGATACTTTCAGGGGGGTGGGAGCGCACCAGACACGCCCCAACGTAATTACCTCTAGCATGATGGTTCATGTAGTTCATTATATCTCGCTCAATTCAAAGTGTTCATAGCCAGTGCTGTATTATAAGTGTCAATTGGTATCCCTAGACACGTGTTTCATGATTCCTCAATCGTCAGTAGGGAAAAAAAGCAAAGTTCATAGGTTGCAGGGCATGCTGCCTTATCTCTCAGGACCAGTTCCACTCACAGCATGAAGGCGCAGGCTCCCGAGCTCGTCAGCTCACAGGAATTTGATACTTTCAGGGGGGTGGGAGCGCACCAGACACGCCCCAACGTAATTACCTCTAGCATGATGGTTCATGTAGTTCATTATTTCTCGCTCAATTCAAAGTGTTCATAGCCAGTGCTGTATTATAAGTTTCAATTCGTATCCCTAGACACGTGTTTCATGATTCCTCAATCGTCAGTAGGGAAAAAAAGCAAAGTTCATAAGTTGCAGGGCATGCTGCCTTATCTCTCAGGACCAGTTCCACTCACACCATGAAGGCGCAGGCTACCGAGCTCGTCAGCTCACAGGTATTTGATACTTTCAGGGGGGTGGGAGCGCACCAGACACGCCCCAACGTAATTACCTCTAGCATGATGGTTCATGTAGTTCATTATTTCTCGCTCAATTCAAAGTGTTCATAGCCAGTGCTGTATTATAAGTTTCAATTCGTATCCCTAGACACGTGTTTCATGATTCCTCAATCGTCAGTAGGGAAAAAAAGCAAAGTTCATAAGTTGCAGGGCATGCTGCCTTATCTCTCAGGACCAGTTCCACTCACAGCATGAAGGCGCAGGCTCCCGAGCTCGTCAGCTCACAGGAATTTGATACTTTCAGGGGGGTGGGAGCGCAGCAGACACACCCCAACGTAATTACCTCTAGCATTATGGTTCATGTAGTTCATTATTTCTCGCTCAATTCAAAGTGTTCATAGCCAGTGCTGTATTATAAGTTTCAATTCGTATCCCTAGACACGTGTTTCATGATTCCTCAATCGTCAGTAGGGAAAAAAAGCAAAGTTCATAAGTTGCAGGGCATGCTGCCTTATCTCTCAGGACCAGTTCCACTCACAGCATGAAGGCGCAGGCTCCCGAGCTCGTCAGCTCACAGGAATTTGATACTTTCAGGGGGGTGGGAGCGCACCAGACACGCCCCAACGTAATTACCTCTAGCATGATGGTTCATGTAGTTCATTATTTCTCGCTCAATTCAAAGTGTTCATAGCCAGTGCTGTATTATAAGTTTCAATTCGTATCCCTAGACACGTGTTTCTTGATTCCTCAATCGTCAGTAGGGAAAAAAAGCAAAGTTCATAAGTTGCAGGGCATGCTGCCTTATCTCTCAGGACCAGTTCCACTCACAGCATGAAGGCGCAGGCTCCCAAGCTCGTCAGCTCACAGGAATTTGATACTTTCAGGGGGGTGGGAGCGCACCAGACACGCCCCAACGTAATTACCTCTAGCATGATGGTTCATGTAGTTCATTATTTCTCGCTCAATTCAAAGTGTTCATAGCCAGTGCTGTATTATAAGTTTCAATTTGTATCCCTAGACACGTGTTTCATGATTCCTCAATCGTCAGTAGGGAAAAAAAAGCAAAGTTCATAAGTTGCAGGGCATGCTGCCTTATCTCTCAGGACCAGTTCCACTCACAGCATGAAGGCGCAGGCTCCCGAGCTCGTCAGCTCACAGGAATCTGATACTTTCAGGGGGGTGGGAGCGCAGCAGACACGCCCCAACGTAATTACCTCTAGCATGATGGTTCATGTAGTTCATTATTTCTCGCTCAATTCAAAGTGTTCATAGCCAGTGGTGTATTATAAGTTTCAATTCGTATCCCTAGACACGTGTTTCATGATTCCTCAATCATCAGTGTGGAAAAAAAGCAAAGTTCATAAGTTGCAGGGCATGCTGCCTTATCTCTCAGGACCAGTTCCACTCACAGCATGAAGGCGCAGGCTCCCGTGCTCGTCAGCTCACAGGAATTTGATACTTTCGGGGGGGGGGGAGCGCACCAGACACGCCCCCACGTAATTACCTCTAGCATGATGGTTCATGTAGTTCATTATTTCTCGCTCAATTCAAAGTGTTCATAGCCAGTGCTGTATTATAAGTTTCAATTCGTATCCCTAGACACGTGTTTCATGATTCCTCAATCGTCAGTAGGGAAAAAAAGCAAAGTTCATAAGTTGCAGGGCATGCTGCCTTATCTCTCAGGACCAGTTCCACTCACAGCATGAAGGCGCAGGCTCCCGAGTTCGTCAGCTCACAGGAATTTGATACTTTCAGGGGGGTGGGAGCGCACCAGACACGCCCCAACGTAATTACCTCTAGCATGATGGTTCATGTAGTTCATTATTTCTCGCTCAATTCAAAGTGTTCATAGCCAGTGCTGTATTATAAGTTTCAATTCGTATCCCTAGACACGTGTTTCATGATTCCTCAATCGTCAGTAGGGAAAAAAAGCAAAGTTCATAAGTTGCAGGGCATGCTGCCTTATCTCTCAGGACCAGTTCCACTCACAGCATGAAGGCGAAGGCTCCCGAGCTCGTCAGCTCACAGGAATTTGATACTTTCAGGGGGGTGGGAGCGCACCAGACACGCCCCAACGTAATTACCTCTAGCATGATGGTTCATGTAGTTCATTATTTCTCGCTCAATTCAAAGTGTTCATAGCCAGTGCTGTATTATAAGTTTCAATTTGTATCCCTAGACACGTGTTTCATGATTCCTCAATCGTCAGTAGGGAAAAAAAGCAAAGTTCATAAGTTGCAGGGCATGCTGCCTTATCTCTCAGGACCAGTTCCACTCACAGCATGAAGGCGCAGGCTCCCAAGCTCGTCAGCTCACAGGAATTTGATACTTTCAGGGGGGTGGGAGCGCACCAGACACGCCCCAACGTAATTACCTCTAGCATGATGGTTCATGTAGTTCATTATTTCTCGCTCAATTCAAAGTGTTCATAGCCAGTGCTGTATTATAAGTTTCAATTTGTATCCCTAGACACGTGTTTCATGATTCCTCAATCGTTAGTAGGGAAAAAAAGCAAAGTTCATAAGTTGCAGGGCATGCTGCCTTATCTCTCAGGACCAGTTCCACTCACAGCATGAAGGCGCAGGCTCCCGAGCTCGTCAGCTCACAGGAATTTGATACTTTCAGGGGGGTGGGAGCGCACCAGACACGCCCCAACGTAATTACCTCTAGCATGATGGTTGATGTAGTTCATTATTTCTCGCTCAATTCAAAGTGTTCATAGCCAGTGCTGTATTATAAGTTTCAATTCTTATCCCTAGACACGTGTTTCATGATTCCTCAATCGTCAGTAGGGAAAAAAAGCAAAGTTCATAAGTTGCAGGGCATGCTGCCTTATCTCTCAGGACCAGTTCCACTCACAGCATGAAGGCGCAGGCTCCCGAGCTCGTCAGCTCACAGGAATCTGATACTTTCAGGGGGGTGGGAGCGCAGCAGACACGCCCCAACGTAATTACCTCTAGCATGATGGTTCATGTAGTTCATTTTTTCTCGCTCAATTCAAAGTGTTCATAGCCAGTGGTGTATTATAAGTTTCAATTCGTATCCCTAGACACGTGTTTCATGATTCCTCAATCATCAGTAGGGTAAAAAAGCAAAGTTCATAAGTTGCAGGGCATGCTGCCTTATCTCTCAGGACCAGTTCCACTCACAGCATGAAGGCGCAGGCTCCCGTGCTCGTCAGCTCACAGGAATTTGATACTTTCAGGGGGGGGGGGGGAGCGCACCAGACACGCCCCCACGTAATTACCTCTAGCATGATGGTTCATGTAGTTCATTATTTCTCGCTCAATTCAAAGTGTTCATAGCCAGTGCTGTATTATAAGTTTCAATTCGTATCCCTAGACACGTGTTTCATGATTCCTCAATCGTCAGTAGGGAAAAAAAGCAAAGTTCATAAGTTGCAGGGCATGCTGCCTTATCTCTCAGGACCAGTTCCACTCACAGCATGAAGGCGCAGGATCCCGAGCTCGTCAGCTCACAGGAATTTGATACTTTCAGGGGGGTGGGAGCGCAGCAGACACACCCCAACGTAATTACCTCTAGCATTATGGTTCATGTAGTTCATTATTTCTCGCTCAATTCAAAGTGTTCATAGCCAGTGCTGTATTATAAGTTTCAATTCGTATCCCTAGACACGTGTTTCATGATTCCTCAATCGTCAGTAGGGAAAAAAAGCAAAGTTCATAAGTTGCAGGGCATGCTGCCTTATCTCTCAGGACCAGTTCCACTCACAGCATGAAGGCGCAGGCTCCCGAGCTCGTCAGCTCACAGGAATTTGATACTTTCAGGGGGGTGGGAGCGCACCAGACACGCCCCAACGTAATTACCTCTAGCATGATGGTTCATGTAGTTCATTATTTCTCGCTCAATTCAAAGTGTTCATAGCCAGTGCTGTATTATAAGTTTCAATTCGTATCCCTAGACACATGTTTCATGATTCCTCAATCGTCAGTAGGGAAAAAAAGCAAAGTTCATAAGTTGCAGGGCATGCTGCCTTATCTCTCCGGACCAGTTCCACTCACAGCTTGAAGGCGCAGGCTCCCGAGCTTGTCAGCTCACAGGAATTTGATACTTTCAGGGGGGTGGGAGCGCACCAGACACGCCCCAACGTAATTACCTCTAGCATGATGGTTCATGTAGTTCATTATTTCTCGCTCAATTCAAAGTGTTCATAGCCAGTGCTGTATTATAAGTTTCAATTCGTATCCCTAGACACGTGTTTCTTGATTCCTCAATCGTCAGTAGGGAAAAAAAGCAAAGTTCATAAGTTGCAGGGCATGCTGCCTTATCTCTCAGGACCAGTTCCACTCACAGCATGAAGGCGCAGGCTCCCAAGCTCGTCAGCTCACAGGAATTTGATACTTTCAGGGGGGTGGGAGCGCACCAGACACGCCCCAACGTAATTACCTCTAGCATGATGGTTCATGTAGTTCATTATTTCTCGCTCAATTCAAAGTGTTCATAGCCAGTGCTGTATTATAAGTTTCAATTTGTATCCCTAGACACGTGTTTCATGATTCCTCAATCGTCGGTAGGGAAAAAAAGCAAAGTTCATAAGTTGCAGGGCATGCTGCCTTATCTCTCAGGACCAGTTCCACTCACAGCATGAAGGCGCAGGCTCCCGAGCTCATCAGCTCACAGGAATTTGATACTTTCAGGGGGGCGAGAGCGCAGCAGACACGCCCCAACGTAATTACCTCTAGCATGATGGTTCATGTAGTTCATTATTTCTCGCTCAATTCAAAGTGTTCATAGCCAGTGCTGTATTATAAGTTTCAATTCGTATCCCTAGACACGTGTTTCATGATTCCTCAATCGTCAGTAGGGAAAAAAAAGCAAAGTTCATAAGTTGCAGGGCATCCTGCCTTATCTCTCAGGACCAGTTCCACTCACAGCATGAAGGCGCAGGCTCCCGAGCTCGTCAGCTCACAGGAATTTGATACTTTCAGGGGGGTGGGAGCGCACCAGACACGCCCCAACGTAATTACCTCTAGCATGATGGTTCATGTAGTTCATTATTTCTCGCTCAATTCAAAGTGTTCATAGCCAGTGGTGTATTATAAGTTTCAATTCGTATCCCTAGACACGTGTTTCATGATTCCTCAATCATCAGTGTGGAAAAAAAGCAAAGTTCATAAGTTGCAGGGCATGCTGCCTTATCTCTCAGGACCAGTTCCACTCACAGCATGAAGGCGAAGGCTCCCGTGCTCGTCAGCTCACAGGAATTTGATACTTTCGGGGGGGGAGCGCACCAGACACGCCCCCACGTAATTACCTCTAGCATGATGGTTCATGTAGTTCATTATTTCTCGCTCAATTCAAAGTGTTCATAGCCAGTGCTGTATTATAAGTTTCAATTCGTATCCCTAGACACGTGTTTCATGATTCCTCAATCGTCAGTAGGGAAAAAAAGCAAAGTTCATAAGTTGCAGGGCATGCTGCCTTATCTCTCAGGACCAGTTCCACTCACAGCATGAAGGCGCAGGCTCCCGAGCTCGTCAGCTCACAGGAATTTGATACTTTCAGTGGGGTGGGAGCGCAGCAGACACGCCCCAACGTAATTACCTCTAGCATGATGGTTCATGTAGTTCATTATTTCTCGCTCAATTCAAAGTGTTCATAGCCAGTGCTGTATTATAAGTTTCAATTCGTATCCCTAGACACGTGTTTCATGATTCCTCAATCGTCAGTAGGGAAAAAAAGCAAAGTTCATAAGTTGCAGGGCATGCTGCCTTATCTCTCAGGACCAGTTCCACTCACAGCATGAAGGCGAAGGCTCCCGAGCTCGTCAGCTCACAGGAATTTGATACTTTCAGGGGGGTGGGAGCGCACCAGACATGCCCCAACGTAATTACCTCTAGCATGATGGTTCATGTAGTTCATTATTTCTCGCTCAATTCAAAGTGTTCATAGCCAGTGCTGTATTATAAGTTTCAATTCGTATCCCTAGACACGTGTTTCATGATTCCTCAATCGTCAGTAGGGAAAAAAAGCAAAGTTCATAAGTTGCAGGGCATGCTGCCTTATCTCTCAGGACCAGTTCCACTCACAGCATGAAGGCGCAGGCTCCCGAGTTCGTCAGCTCACAGGAATTTGATACTTTCAGGGGGGTGGGAGCGCACCAGACACGCCCCAACGTAATTACCTCTAGCATGATGGTTCATGTAGTTCATTATTTCTCGCTCAATTCAAAGTGTTCATAGCCAGTGCTGTATTATAAGTTTCAATTCGTATCCCTAGACACGTGTTTCATGATTCCTCAATCGTCAGTAGGGAAAAAAAGCAAAGTTCATAAGTTGCAGGGCATGCTGCCTTATCTCTCAGGACCAGTTCCACTCACAGCATGAAGGCGAAGGCTCCCGAGCTCGTCAGCTCACAGGAATTTGATACTTTCAGGGGGGTGGGAGCGCACCAGACATGCCCCAACGTAATTACCTCTAGCATGATGGTTCATGTAGTTCATTATTTCTCGCTCAATTCAAAGTGTTCATAGCCAGTGCTGTATTATAAGTTTCAATTCGTATCCCTAGACACGTGTTTCATGATTCCTCAATCGTCAGTAGGGAAAAAAAGCAAAGTTCATAAGTTGCAGGGCATGCTGCCTTATCTCTCAGGACCAGTTCCACTCACAGCATGAAGGCGCAGGCTCCCAAGCTCGTCAGCTCACAGGAATTTGATACTTTCAGGGGGTGGGAGCGCACCAGACACGCCCCAACGTAATTACCTCTAGCATGATGGTTCATGTAGTTCATTATTTCTCGCTCAATTCAAAGTGTTCATAGCCAGTGCTGTATTATAAGTTTCAATTTGTATCCCTAGACACGTGTTTCATGATTTCTCAATCGTCGGTAGGGAAAAAAAAGCAAAGTTCATAAGTTGCAGGGCATGCTGCCTTATCTCTCAGGACCAGTTCCACTCACAGCATGAAGGCGCAGGCTCCCGAGCTAGTCAGCTCACAGGAATTTGATACTTTCAGGGGGGCGAGAGCGCAGCAGACACGCCCCAACGTAATTACCTCTAGCATGATGGTTCATGTAGTTCATTATTTCTCGCTCAATTCAAAGTGTTCATAGCCAGTGCTGTATTATAAGTTTCAATTCTTATCCCTAGACACGTGTTTCATGATTCCTCAATCGTCAGTAGGGAAAAAAAGCAAAGTTCATAAGTTGCAGGGCATGCTGCCTTATCTCTCAGGACCAGTTCCACTCACAGCATGAAGGCGCAGGCTCCCGAGCTCGTCAGCTCACAGGAATCTGATACTTTCAGGGGGGTGGGAGCGCAGCAGACACGCCCCAACGTAATTACCTCTAGCATGATGGTTCATGTAGTTCATTTTTTCTCGCTCAATTCAAAGTGTTCATAGCCAGTGGTGTATTATAAGTTTCAATTCGTATCCCTAGACACGTGTTTCATGATTCCTCAATCATCAGTAGGGAAAAAAAGCAAAGTTCATAAGTTGCAGGGCATGCTGCCTTATCTCTCAGGACCAGTTCCACTCACAGCATGAAGGCGCAGGCTCCCGTGCTCGTCAGCTCACAGGAATTTGATACTTTCAGGGGGGGGGGAGCGCACCAGACACGCCCCCACGTAATTACCTCTAGCATGATGGTTCATGTAGTTCATTATTTCTCGCTCAATTCAAAGTGTTCATAGCCAGTGCTGTATTATAAGTTTCAATTCGTATCCCTAGACACGTGTTTCATGATTCCTCAATCGTCAGTAGGGAAAAAAAGCAAAGTTCATAAGTTGCAGGGCATGCTGCCTTATCTCTCAGGACCAGTTCCACTCACAGCATGAAGGCGCAGGATCCCGAGCTCGTCAGCTCACAGGAATTTGATACTTACAGGGGGGTGGGAGCGCAGTAGACACGCCCCAACGTAATTACCTCTAGCATGATGGTTCATGTAGTTCATTATTTCTCGCTCAATTCAAAGTGTTCATAGCCAGTGCTGTATTATAAGTTTCAATTTGTATCCCTAGACACGTGTTTCATGATTCCTCAATCGTCGGTAGGGAAAAAAAAGCAAAGTTCATAAGTTGCAGGGCATGCTGCCTTATCTCTCAGGACCAGTTCCACTCACAGCATGAAGGCGCAGGCTCCCGAGCTCGTCAGCTCACAGGAATTTGATACTTTCAGGGGGGCGAGAGCGCAGCAGACACGCCCCAACGTAATTACCTCTAGCATGATGGTTCATGTAGTTCATTATTTCTCGCTCAATTCAAAGTGTTCATAGCCAGTGCTGTATTATAAGTTTCAATTCGTATCCCTAGACACGTGTTTCATGATTCCTCAATCGTCAGTAGGGAAAAAAAGCAAAGTTCATAAGTTGCAGGGCATGCTGCCTTATCTCTCAGGACCAGTTCCACTCACAGCATGAAGGCGCAGGCTCCCGAGCTCGTCAGCTCACAGGAATTTGATACTTTCAGGGGGGTGGGAGCGCACCAGACACGCCCCAACGTAATTACCTCTAGCATGATGGTTGATGTAGTTCATTATTTCTCGCTCAATTCAAAGTGTTCATAGCCAGTGCTGTATTATAAGTTTCAATTCTTATCCCTAGACACGTGTTTCATGATTCCTCAATCGTCAGTAGGGAAAAAAAGCAAAGTTCATAAGTTGCAGGGCATGCTGCCTTATCTCTCAGGACCAGTTCCACTCACAGCATGAAGGCGCAGGCTCCCGAGCTCGTCAGCTCACAGGAATCTGATACTTTCAGGGGGGTGGGAGCGCAGCAGACACGCCCCAACGTAATTACCTCTAGCATGATGGTTCATGTAGTTCATTTTTTCTCGCTCAATTCAAAGTGTTCATAGCCAGTGGTGTATTATAAGTTTCAATTCGTATCCCTAGACACGTGTTTCATGATTCCTCAATCATCAGTAGGGAAAAAAAGCAAAGTTCATAAGTTGCAGGGCATGCTGCCTTATCTCTCAGGACCAGTTCCACTCACAGCATGAAGGCGCAGGCTCCCGTGCTCGTCAGCTCACAGGAATTTGATACTTTCAGGGGGGGGGAGCGCACCAGACACGCCCCCACGTAATTACCTCTAGCATGATGGTTCATGTAGTTCATTATTTCTCGCTCAATTCAAAGTGTTCATAGCCAGTGCTGTATTATAAGTTTCAATTCGTATCCCTAGACACGTGTTTCATGATTCCTCAATCGTCAGTAGGGAAAAAAAGCAAAGTTCATAAGTTGCAGGGCATGCTGCCTTATCTCTCAGGACCAGTTCCACTCACAGCATGAAGGCGCAGGATCCCGAGCTCGTCAGCTCACAGGAATTTGATACTTTCAGGGGGGTGGGAGCGCAGTAGACACGCCCCAACGTAATTACCTCTAGCATGATGGTTCATGTAGTTCATTATTTCTCGCTCAATTCAAAGTGTTCATAGCCAGTGCTGTATTATAAGTTTCAATTCGTATCCCTAGACACGTGTTTCGTGATTCCTCAATCGTCAGTAGGTCAAAAAAGCAAAATTCATAAGTTGCAGGGCATGCTGCCTTATCTCTCAGGACCAGTTCCACTCACAGCATGAAGGCGCAGGCTCCCGAGCTCGTCAGCTCACAGGAATTTGATACTTTCAGGGGGATGGGAGCGCACCAGACACGCCCCAACGTAATTACCTCTAGCATGATGGTTGATGTAGTTCATTATTTCTCGCTCAATTCAAAGTGTTCATAGCCAGTGCTGTATTATAAGTTTCAATTCGTATCCCTAGACACGTGTTTCATGATTCCTCAATCGTCAGTAGGGAAAAAAAGCAAAGTTCATAGGTTGCAGGGCTTGCTGCCTTATCTCTCAGGACCAGTTCCACTCACAGCATGAAGGCGCAGGCTCCCGAGCTCGTCAGCTCACAGGAATTTGATACTTTCAGGGGGGTGGGAGCGCACCAGACACGCCCCAACGTAATTACCTCTAGCATGATGGTTCATGTAGTTCATTATTTCTCGCTCAATTCAAAGTGTTCATAGCCAGTGCTGTATTATAAGTTTCAATTCGTATCCCTAGACACGTGTTTCATGATTCCTCAATCGTCAGTAGGGAAAAAAAGCAAAGTTCATAAGTTGCAGGGCATGCTGCCTTATCTCTCAGGACCAGTTCCACTCACAGCATGAAGGCGCAGGCTCCCGAGCTCATCAGCTCACAGGTATTTGATACTTTCAGGGGGGTGGGAGCGCACCAGACACGCCCCAACGTAATTACCTCTAGCATGATGGTTCATGTAGTTCATTATTTCTCGCTCAATTCAAAGTGTTCATAGCCAGTGCTGTATTATAAGTTTCAATTCGTATCCCTAGACACGTGTTTCATGATTCCTCAATCGTCAGTAGGGAAAAAAAGCAAAGTTCATAAGTTGCAGGGCATGCTGCCTTATCTCTCAGGACCAGTTCCACTCACAGCATGAAGGCGCAGGCTCCCGAGCTCGTCAGCTCACAGGAATTTGATACTTTCAGGGGGGTGGGAGCGCAGCAGACACACCCCAACGTAATTACCTCTAGCATTATGGTTCATGTAGTTCATTATTTCTCGCTCAATTCAAAGTGTTCATAGCCAGTGCTGTATTATAAGTTTCAATTCGTATCCCTAGACACGTGTTTCATGATTCCTCAATCGTCAGTAGGGAAAAAAAGCAAAGTTCATAAGTTGCAGGGCATGCTGCCTTATCTCTCAGGACCAGTTCCACTCACAGCATGAAGGCGCAGGCTCCCGAGCTCGTCAGCTCACAGGAATTTGATACTTTCAGGGGGGTGGGAGCGCACCAGACACGCCCCAACGTAATTACCTCTAGCATGATGGTTCATGTAGTTCATTATTTCTCGCTCAATTCAAAGTGTTCATAGCCAGTGCTGTATTATAAGTTTCAATTCGTATCCCTAGACACATGTTTCATGATTCCTCAATCGTCAGTAGGGAAAAAAAGCAAAGTTCATAAGTTGCAGGGCATGCTGCCTTATCTCTCAGGACCAGTTCCACTCACAGCATGAAGGCGCAGGCTCCCGAGCTCGTCAGCTCACAGGAATTTGATACTTTCAGGGGGGTGGGAGCGCACCAGACACGCCCCAACGTAATTACCTCTAGCATGATGGTTCATGTAGTTCATTATTTCTCGCTCAATTCAAAGTGTTCATAGCCAGTGCTGTATTATAAGTTTCAATTTGTATCCCTAGACACGTGTTTCATGATTCCTCAATCGTCGGTAGGGAAAAAAAGCAAAGTTCATAAGTTGCAGGGCATGCTGCCTTATCTCTCAGGACCAGTTCCACTCACAGCATGAAGGCGCAGGCTCCCGAGCTCATCAGCTCACAGGAATTTGATACTTTCAGGGGGGCGAGAGCGCAGCAGACACGCCCCAACGTAATTACCTCTAGCATGATGGTTCATGTAGTTCATTATTTCTCGCTCAATTCAAAGTGTTCATAGCCAGTGCTGTATTATAAGTTTCAATTCGTATCCCTAGACACGTGTTTCATGATTCCTCAATCGTGAGTAGGGAAAAAAAAGCAAAGTTCATAAGTTGCAGGGCATCCTGCCTTATCTCTCAGGACCAGTTCCACTCACAGCATGAAGGCGCAGGCTCCCGAGCTCGTCAGCTCACAGGAATTTGATACTTTCAGGGGGGTGGGAGCGCACCAGACACGCCCCAACGTAATTACCTCTAGCATGATGGTTCATGTAGTTCATTATTTCTCGCTCAATTCAAAGTGTTCATAGCCAGTGCTGTATTATAAGTTTCAATTCGTATCCCTAGACACGTGTTTCATGATTCCTCAATCGTCAGTAGGGAAAAAAAGCAAAGTTCATAAGTTGCAGGGCATGCTGCCTTATCTCTCAGGACCAGTTCCACTCACAGCATGAAGGCGCAGGCTCCCAAGCTCGTCAGCTCACAGGAATTTGATACTTTCAGGGGGGTGGGAGCGCACCAGACACGCCCCAACGTAATTACCTCTAGCATGATGGTTCATGTAGTACATTATTTCTCGCTCAATTCAAAGTGTTCATAGCCAGTGCTGTATTATAAGTTTCAATTTGTATCCCTAGACACGTGTTTCATGATTCCTCAATCGTCGGTAGGGAAAAAAAGCAAAGTTCATAAGTTGCAGGGCATGCTGCCTTATCTCTCAGGACCAGTTCCACTCACAGCATGAAGGCGCAGGCTCCCGAGCTCATCAGCTCTCAGGAATTTGATACTTTCAGGGGGGCGAGAGCGCAGCAGACACGCCCCAACGTAATTACCTCTAGCATGATGGTTCATGTAGTTCATTATTTCTCGCTCAATTCAAAGTGTTCATAGCCAGTGCTGTATTATAAGTTTCAATTCGTATCCCTAGACACGTGTTTCATGATTCCTCAATCGTCAGTAGGGAAAAAAAGCAAAGTTCATAAGTTGCAGGGCATGCTGCCTTATCTCTCAGGACCAGTTCCACTCACAGCATGAAGGCGCAGGCTCCCGAGCTCGTCAGCTCACAGGAATTTGATACTTTCAGGGGGGTGGGAGCGCACCAGACACGCCCCAACGTAATTACCTCTAGCATGATGGTTCATGTAGTTCATTATTTCTCGCTCAATTCAAAGTGTTCATAGCCAGTGCTGTATTATAAGTTTCAATTCGTATCCCTAGACACGTGTTTCATGATTCCTCAATCGTCAGTAGGGAAAAAAAGCAAAGTTCATAAGTTGCAGGGCATGCTGCCTTATCTCTCAGGACCAGTTCCACTCACAGCATGAAGGCGCAGGCTCCCGAGCTCGTCAGCTCACAGGAATTTGATACTTTCAGGGGGGTGGGAGCGCAGCAGACACGCCCCAACGTAATTACCTCTAGCATGATGGTTCATGTAGTTCATTATTTCTCGCTCAATTCAAAGTGTTCATAGCCAGTGGTGTATTATAAGTTTCAATTCGTATCCCTAGACACATGTTTCATGATTCCTCAATCATCAGTGTGGAAAAAAAGCAAAGTTCATAAGTTGCAGGGCATGCTGCCTTATCTCTCAGGACCAGTTCCACTCACAGCATGATGGCGCAGGCTCCCGTGCTCGTCAGCTCACAGGAATTTGATACTTTCGGGGGGGGGGGAGCGCACCAGACACGCCCCCACGTAATTACCTCTAGCATGATGGTTCATGTAGTTCATTATTTCTCGCTCAATTCAAAGTGTTCATAGCCAGTGCTGTATTATAAGTTTCAATTCGTATCCCTAGACACGTGTTTCATGATTCCTCAATCGTCAGTAGGGAAAAAAAGCAAAGTTCATAAGTTGCAGGGCATGCTGCCTTATCTCTCAGGACCAGTTCCACTCACAGCATGAAGGCGCAGGCTCCCGAGCTCGTCAGCTCACAGGAATTTGATACTTTCAGTGGGGTGGGAGCGCAGCAGACACGCCCCAACGTAATTACCTCTAGCATGATGGTTCATGTAGTTCATTATTTCTCGCTCAATTCAAAGTGTTCATAGCCAGTGCTGTATTATAAGTTTCAATTCGTATCCCTAGACACGTGTTTCATGATTCCTCAATCGTCAGTAGGGGAAAAAAGCAAAGTTCATTAGTTGCAGGGCATGCTGCCTTATCTCTCAGGACCAGTTCCACTCACAGCATGAAGGCGCAGGCTCCCGAGTTCGTCAGCTCACAGGAATTTGATACTTTCAGGGGGGTGGGAGCGCACCAGACACGCCCCAACGTAATTACCTCTAGCATGATGGTTCATGTAGTTCATTATTTCTCGCTCAATTCAAAGTGTTCATAGCCAGTGCTGTATTATAAGTTTCAATTCGTATCCCTAGACACGTGTTTCATGATTCCTCAATCGTCAGTAGGGAAAAAAAGCAAAGTTCATAAGTTGCAGGGCATGCTGCCTTATCTCTCAGGACCAGTTCCACTCACAGCATGAAGGCGAAGGCTCCCGAGCTCGTCAGCTCACAGGAATTTGATACTTTCAGGGGGGTGGGAGCGCACCAGACACGCCCCAACGTAATTACCTCTAGCATGATGGTTCATGTAGTTCATTATTTCTCGCTCAATTCAAAGTGTTCATAGCCAGGGCTGTATTATAAGTTTCAATTCGTATCCCTAGACACGTGTTTCATGATTCCTCAATCGTCAGTAGGGAAAAAAAGCAAAGTTCATAAGTTGCAGGGCATGCTGCCTTATCTCTCAGGACCAGTTCCACTCACAGCATGAAGGCGCAGGCTCCCAAGCTCGTCAGCTCACAGGAATTTGATACTTTCAGGGGGGTGGGAGCGCACCAGACACGCCCCAACGTAATTACCTCTAGCATGATGGTTCATGTAGTTCATTATTTCTCGCCCAATTCAAAGTGTTCATAGCCAGTGCTGTATTATAAGTTTCAATTTGTATCCCTAGACACGTGTTTCATGATTCCTCAATCGTCTGTAGGGAAAAAAAAGCAAAGTTCATAAGTTGCAGGGCATGCTGCCTTATCTCTCAGGACCAGTTCCACTCACAGCATGAAGGTGCAGGCTCCCGAGCTCGTCAGCTCACAGGAATTTGATACTTTCAGGGGGGCGAGAGCGCAGCAGACACGCCCCAACGTAATTACCTCTAGCATGATGGTTCATGTAGTTCATTATTTCTCGCTCAATTCAAAGTGTTCATAGCCAGTGCTGTATTATAAGTTTCAATTCGTATCCCTAGACACGTGTTTCATGATTCCTCAATCGTCAGTAGGGAAAAAAAGCAAAGTTCATAAGTTGCAGGGCATGCTGCCTTATCTCTCAGGACCAGTTCCACTCACAGCATGAAGGCGCAGGCTCCCGAGCTCGTCAGCTCACAGGAATTTGATACTTTCAGGGGGGTGGGAGCGCACCAGACACGCCCCAACGTAATTACCTCTAGCATGATGGTTGATGTAGTTCATTATTTCTCGCTCAATTCAAAGTGTTCATAGCCAGTGCTGTATTATAAGTTTCAATTCTTATCCCTAGACACGTGTTTCATGATTCCTCAATCGTCAGTAGGGAAAAAAAGCAAAGTTCATAAGTTGCAGGGCATGCTGCCTTATCTCTCAGGACCAGTTCCACTCACAGCATGAAGGCGCAGGCTCCCGAGCTCGTCAGCTCACAGGAATCTGATACTTTCAGGGGGGTGGGAGCGCAGCAGACACGCCCCAACGTAATTACCTCTAGCATGATGGTTCATGTAGTTCATATTTTTCTCGCTCAATTCAAAGTGTTCATAGCCAGTGGTGTATTATAAGTTTCAATTCGTATCCCTACACACGTGTTTCATGATTCCTCAATCATCAGTAGGGAAAAAAAGCAAAGTTCATAAGTTGCAGGGCATGCTGCCTTATCTCTCAGGACCAGTTCCACTCACAGCATGAAGGCGCAGGCTCCCGTGCTCGTCAGCTCACAAGAATTTGATACTTTCAGGGGGCGGGAGCGCACCAGACACGCCCCCACGTAATTACCTCTAGCATGATGGTTCATGTAGTTCATTATTTCTCGCTCAATTCAAAGTGTTCATAGCCAGTGCTGTATTATAAGTTTCAATTCGTATCCCTAGACACGTGTTTCATGATTCCTCAATCGTCAGTAGGGAAAAAAAGCAAAGTTCATAAGTTGCAGGGCATGCTGCCTTATCTCTCAGGACCAGTTCCACTCACAGCATGAAGGCGCAGGATCCCGAGCTCGTCAGCTCACAGGAATTTGATACTTTCAGGGGGGTGGGAGCGCAGTAGACACGCCCCAACGTAATTACCTCTAGCATGATGGTTCATGTAGTTCATTATTTCTCGCTCAATTCAAAGTGTTCATAGCCAGTGCTGTATTATAAGTTTCAATTCGTATCCCTAGACACGTGTTTCGTGATTCCTCAATCGTCAGTAGGTCAAAAAAGCAAAGTTCATAAGTTGCAGGGCATGCTGCCTTATCTCTCAGGACCAGTTCCACTCACAGCATGAAGGCGCAGGCTCCCGAGCTCGTCAGCTCACAGGAATTTGATACTTTCAGGGGGGTGGGAGCGCACCAGACACGCCCCAACGTAATTACCTCTAGCATGATGGTTGATGTAGTTCATTATTTCTCGCTCAATTCAAAGTGTTCATAGCCAGTGCTGTATTATAAGTTTCAATTGGTATCCCTAGACACGTGTTTCATGATTCCTCAATCGTCAGTAGGGAAAAAAAGCAAAGTTCATAGGTTGCAGGGCATGCTGCCTTATCTCTCAGGACCAGTTCCACTCACAGCATGAAGGCGCAGGCTCCCGAGCTCGTCAGCTCACAGGAATTTGATACTTTCAGGGGGGTGGGAGCGCACCAGACACGCCCCAACGTAATTACCTCTAGCATGATGGTTCATGTAGTTCATTATTTCTCGCTCAATTCAAAGTGTTCATAGCCAGTGCTGTATTATAAGTTTCAATTGGTATCCCTAGACACGTGTTTCATGATTCCTCAAAAGTCAGTAGGGAAAAAAAGCAAAGTTCATAGGTTGCAGGGCATGCTGCCTTATCTCTCAGGACCAGTTCCACTCACAGCATGAAGGCGCAGGCTCCCGAGCTCGTCAGCTCACAGGAATTTGATACTTTCAGGGGGGTGGGAGCGCACCAGACACGCCCCAACGTAATTACCTCTAGCATGATGGTTCATGTAGTTCATTATTTCTCGCTCAATTCAAAGTGTTCATAGCCAGTGCTGTATTATAAGTTTCAATTCGTATCCCTAGACACGTGTTTCATGATTCCTCAATCGTCAGTAGGGAAAAAAAGCAAAGTTCATAAGTTGCAGGGCATGCTGCCTTATCTCTCAGGACCAGTTCCACTCACACCATGAAGGCGCAGGCTCCCGAGCTCGTCAGCTCACAGGTATTTGATACTTTCAGGGGGGTGGGAGCGCACCAGACACGCCCCAACGTAATTACCTCTAGCATGATGGTTCATGTAGTTCATTATTTCTCGCTCAATTCAAAGTGTTTATAGCCAGTGCTGTATTATAAGTTTCAATTCGTATCCCTAGACACGTGTTTCATGATTCCTCAATCGTCAGTAGGGAAAAAAAGCAAAGTTCATAAGTTGCAGGGCATGCTGCCTTATCTCTCAGGACCAGTTCCACTCACAGCATGAAGGCGCAGGCTCCCGAGCTCGTCAGCTCACAGGAATTTGATACTTTCAGGGGGGTGGGAGCGCAGCAGACACACCCCAACGTAATTACCTCTAGCATTATGGTTCATGTAGTTCATTATTTCTCGCTCAATTCAAAGTGTTCATAGCCAGTGCTGTATTATAAGTTTCAATTCGTATCCCTAGACACGTGTTTCATGATTCCTCAATCGTCAGTAGGGAAAAAAAGCAAAGTTCATAAGTTGCAGGGCATGCTGCCTTATCTCTCAGGACCAATTCCACTCACAGCATGAAGGCGCAGGCTCCCGAGCTCGTCAGCTCACAGGAATTTGATACTTTCAGGGGGGTGGGAGCGCACCAGACACGCCCCAACGTAATTACCTCTAGCATGATGGTTGATGTAGTTCATTATTTCTCGCTCAATTCAAAGTGTTCATAGCCAGTGCTGTATTATAAGTTTCAATTCTTATCCCTAGACACGTGTTTCATGATTCCTCAATCGTCAGTAGGGAAAAAAAGCAAAGTTCATAAGTTGCAGGGCATGCTGCCTTATCTCTCAGGACCAGTTCCACTCACAGCATGAAGGCGCAGGCTCCCGAGCTCGTCAGCTCACAGGAATCTGATACTTTCAGGGGGGTGGGAGCGCAGCAGACACGCCCCAACGTAATTACCTCTAGCATGATGGTTCATGTAGTTCATATTTTTCTCGCTCAATTCAAAGTGTTCATAGCCAGTGGTGTATTATAAGTTTCAATTCGTATCCCTACACACGTGTTTCATGATTCCTCAATCATCAGTAGGGAAAAAAAGCAAAGTTCATAAGTTGCAGGGCATGCTGCCTTATCTCTCAGGACCAGTTCCACTCACAGCATGAAGGCGCAGGCTCCCGTGCTCGTCAGCTCACAAGAATTTGATACTTTCAGGGGGGGGGGAGCGCACCAGACACGCCCCCACGTAATTACCTCTAGCATGATGGTTCATGTAGTTCATTATTTCTCGCTCAATTCAAAGTGTTCATAGCCAGTGCTGTATTATAAGTTTCAATTCGTATCCCTAGACACGTGTTTCATGATTCCTCAATCGTCAGTAGGGAAAAAAAGCAAAGTTCATAAGTTGCAGGGCATGCTGCCTTATCTCTCAGGACCAGTTCCACTCACAGCATGAAGGCGCAGGATCCCGAGCTCGTCAGCTCACAGGAATTGATACTTTCAGGGGGGTGGGAGCGCAGTAGACACGCCCCAACGTAATTACCTCTAGCATGATGGTTCATGTAGTTCATTATTTCTCGCTCAATTCAAAGTGTTCATAGCCAGTGCTGTATTATAAGTTTCAATTCGTATCCCTAGACACGTGTTTCGTGATTCCTCAATCGTCAGTAGGTCAAAAAAGCAAAGTTCATAAGTTGCAGGGCATGCTGCCTTATCTCTCAGGACCAGTTCCACTCACAGCATGAAGGCGCAGGCTCCCGAGCTCGTCAGCTCACAGGAATTTGATACTTTCAGGGGGGTGGGAGCGCACCAGACACGCCCCAACGTAATTACCTCTAGCATGATGGTTGATGTAGTTCATTATTTCTCGCTCAATTCAAAGTGTTCATAGCCAGTGCTGTATTATAAGTTTCAATTGGTATCCCTAGACACGTGTTTCATGATTCCTCAATCGTCAGTAGGGAAAAAAAGCAAAGTTCATAGGTTGCAGGGCATGCTGCCTTATCTCTCAGGACCAGTTCCACTCACAGCATGAAGGCGCAGGCTCCCGAGCTCGTCAGCTCACAGGAATTTGATACTTTCAGGGGGGTGGGAGCGCACCAGACACGCCCCAACGTAATTACCTCTAGCATGATGGTTCATGTAGTTCATTATTTCTCGCTCAATTCAAAGTGTTCATAGCCAGTGCTGTATTATAAGTTTCAATTGGTATCCCTAGACACGTGTTTCATGATTCCTCAATCGTCAGTAGGGAAAAAAAGCAAAGTTCATAGGTTGCAGGGCATGCTGCCTTATCTCTCAGGACCAGTTCCACTCACAGCATGAAGGCGCAGGCTCCCGAGCTCGTCAGCTCACAGGAATTTGATACTTTCAGGGGGGTGGGAGCGCACCAGACACGCCCCAACGTAATTACCTCTAGCATGATGGTTCATGTAGTTCATTATTTCTCGCTCAATTCAAAGTGTTCATAGCCAGTGCTGTATTATAAGTTTCAATTCGTATCCCTAGACACGTGTTTCATGATTCCTCAATCGTCAGTAGGGAAAAAAAGCAAAGTTCATAAGTTGCAGGGCATGCTGCCTTATCTCTCAGGACCAGTTCCACTCACACCATGAAGGCGCAGGCTCCCGAGCTCGTCAGCTCACAGGTATTTGATACTTTCAGGGGGGTGGGAGCGCACCAGACACGCCCCAACGTAATTACCTCTAGCATGATGGTTCATGTAGTTCATTATTTCTCGCTCAATTCAAAGTGTTCATAGCCAGTGCTGTATTATAAGTTTCAATTCGTATCCCTAGACACGTGTTTCATGATTCCTCAATCGTCAGTAGGGAAAAAAAGCAAAGTTCATAAGTTGCAGGGCATGCTGCCTTATCTCTCAGGACCAGTTCCACTCACAGCATGAAGGCGCAGGCTCCCGAGCTCGTCAGCTCACAGGAATTTGATACTTTCAGGGGGGTGGGAGCGCAGCAGACACACCCCAACGTAATTACCTCTAGCATTATGGTTCATGTAGTTCATTATTTCTCGCTCAATTCAAAGTGTTCATAGCCAGTGCTGTATTATAAGTTTCAATTCGTATCCCTAGACACGTGTTTCATGATTCCTCAATCGTCAGTAGGGAAAAAAAGCAAAGTTCATAAGTTGCAGGGCATGCTGCCTTATCTCTCAGGACCAGTTCCACTCACAGCATGAAGGCGCAGGCTCCCGAGCTCGTCAGCTCACAGGAATTTGATACTTTCAGGGGGGTGGGAGCGCACCAGACACGCCCCAACGTAATTACCTCTAGCATGATGGTTCATGTAGTTCATTATTTCTCGCTCAATTCAAAGTGTTCATAGCCAGTGCTGTATTATAAGTTTCAATTCGTATCCCTAGACACGTGTTTCATGATTCCTCAATCGTCAGTAGGGAAAAAAAGCAAAGTTCATAAGTTGCAGGGCATGCTGCCTTATCTCTCAGGACCAGTTCCACTCACAGCATGAAGGCGCAGGCTCCCGAGCTCGTCAGCTCACAGGAATTTGATACTTTCAGGGGGGTGGGAGCGCACCAGACACGCCCCAACGTAATTACCTCTAGCATGATGGTTCATGTAGTTCATTATTTCTCGCTCAATTCAAAGTGTTCATAGCCAGTGCTGTATTATAAGTTTCAATTCGTATCCCTAGACACGTGTTTCTTGATTCCTCAATCGTCAGTAGGGAAAAAAAGCAAAGTTCATAAGTTGCAGGGCATGCTGCCTTATCTCTCAGGACCAGTTCCACTCACAGCATGAAGGCGCAGGCTCCCAAGCTCGTCAGCTCACAGGAATTTGATACTTTCAGGGGGGTGGGAGCGCACCAGACACGCCCCAACGTAATTACCTCTAGCATGATGGTTCATGTAGTTCATTATTTCTCGCTCAATTCAAAGTGTTCATAGCCAGTGCTGTATTATAAGTTTCAATTTGTATCCCTAGACACGTGTTTCATGATTCCTCAATCGTCGGTAGGGAAAAAAAGCAAAGTTCATAAGTTGCAGGGCATGCTGCCTTATCTCTCAGGACCAGTTCCACTCACAGCATGAAGGCGCAGGCTCCCGAGCTCATCAGCTCACAGGAATTTGATACTTTCAGGGGGGCGAGAGCGCAGCAGACACGCCCCAACGTAATTACCTCTAGCATGATGGTTCATGTAGTTCATTATTTCTCGCTCAATTCAAAGTGTTCATAGCCAGTGCTGTATTATAAGTTTCAATTCGTATCCCTAGACACGTGTTTCATGATTCCTCAATCGTCAGTAGGGAAAAAAAAGCAAAGTTCATAAGTTGCAGGGCATGCTGCCTTATCTCTCAGGACCAGTTCCACTCACAGCATGAAGGCGCAGGCTCCCGAGCTCGTCAGCTCACAGGAATTTGATACTTTCAGGGGGGTGGGAGCGCAGCAGACACGCCCCAACGTAATTACCTCTAGCATGATGGTTCATGTAGTTCATTATTTCTCGCTCAATTCAAAGTGTTCATAGCCAGTGGTGTATTATAAGTTTCAATTCGTATCCCTAGACACGTGTTTCATGATTCCTCAATCATCAGTGTGGAAAAAAAGCAAAGTTCATAAGTTGCATGGCATGCTGCCTTATCTCTCAGGACCAGTTCCACTCACAGCATGAAGGCGCAGGCTCCCGTGCTCGTCAGCTCACAGGAATTTGATACTTTCGGGGGGGGGGAGCGCACCAGACACGCCCCCACGTAATTACCTCTAGCATGATGGTTCATGTAGTTCATTATTTCTCGCTCAATTCAAAGTGTTCATAGCCAGTGCTGTATTATAAGTTTCAATTCGTATCCCTAGACACGTGTTTCATGATTCCTCAATCGTCAGTAGGGAAAAAAAGCAAAGTTCATAAGTTGCAGGGCATGCTGCCTTATCTCTCAGGACCAGTTCCACTCACAGCATGAAGGCGCAGGCTCCCGAGCTCGTCAGCTCACAGGAATTTGATACTTTCAGTGGGGTGGGAGCGCAGCAGACACGCCCCAACGTAATTACCTCTAGCATGATGGTTCATGTAGTTCATTATTTCTCGCTCAATTCAAAGTGTTCATAGCCAGTGCTGTATTATAAGTTTCAATTCGTATCCCTAGACACGTGTTTCATGATTCCTCAATCGTCAGTAGGGAAAAAAAGCAAAGTTCATAAGTTGCAGGGCATGCTGCCTTATCTCTCAGGACCAGTTCCACTCACAGCATGAAGGCGCAGGCTCCCGAGTTCGTCAGCTCACAGGAATTTGATACTTTCAGGGGGGTGGGAGCGCACCAGACACGCCCCAACGTAATTACCTCTAGCATGATGGTTCATGTAGTTCATTATTTCTCGCTCAATTCAAAGTGTTCATAGCCAGTGCTGTATTATAAGTTTCAATTCGTATCCCTAGACACGTGTTTCATGATTCCTCAATCGTCAGTAGGGAAAAAAAGCAAAGTTCATAAGTTGCAGGGCATGCTGCCTTATCTCTCAGGACCAGTTCCACTCACAGCATGAAGGCGAAGGCTCCCGAGCTCGTCAGCTCACAGGAATTTGATACTTTCAGGGGGGTGGGAGCGCACCAGACACGCCCCAACGTAATTACCTCTAGCATGATGGTTCATGTAGTTCATTATTTCTCGCTCAATTCAAAGTGTTCATAGCCAGTGCTGTATTATAAGTTTCAATTTGTATCCCTAGACACGTGTTTCATGATTCCTCAATCGTCAGTAGGGAAAAAAAGCAAAGTTCATAAGTTGCAGGGCATGCTGCCTTATCTCTCAGGACCAGTTCCACTCACAGCATGAAGGCGCAGGCTCCCAAGCTCGTCAGCTCACAGGAATTTGATACTTTCAGGGGGGTGGGAGCGCACCAGACACGCCCCAACGTAATTACCTCTAGCATGATGGTTCATGTAGTTCATTATTTCTCGCTCAATTCAAAGTGTTCATAGCCAGTGCTGTATTATAAGTTTCAATTTGTATCCCTAGACACGTGTTTCATGATTCCTCAATCGTCGGTAGGGAAAAAAAAGCAAAGTTCATAAGTTGCAGGGCATGCTGCCTTATCTCTCAGGACCAGTTCCACTCACAGCATGAAGGCGCAGGCTCCCGAGCTCGTCAGCTCACAGGAATTTGATACTTTCAGGGGGGCGAGAGCGCAGCAGACACGCCCCAACGTAATTACCTCTAGCATGATGGTTCATGTAGTTCATTATTTCTCGCTCAATTCAAAGTGTTCATAGCCAGTGCTGTATTATAAGTTTCAATTCGTATCCCTAGACACGTGTTTCATGATTCCTCAATCGTTAGTAGGGAAAAAAAGCAAAGTTCATAAGTTGCAGGGCATGCTGCCTTATCTCTCAGGACCAGTTCCACTCACAGCATGAAGGCGCAGGCTCCCGAGCTCGTCAGCTCACAGGAATTTGATACTTTCAGGGGGGTGGGAGCGCACCAGACACGCCCCAACGTAATTACCTCTAGCATGATGGTTGATGTAGTTCATTATTTCTCGCTCAATTCAAAGTGTTCATAGCCAGTGCTGTATTATAAGTTTCAATTCTTATCCCTAGACACGTGTTTCATGATTCCTCAATCGTCAGTAGGGAAAAAAAGCAAAGTTCATAAGTTGCAGGGCATGCTGCCTTATCTCTCAGGACCAGTTCCACTCACAGCATGAAGGCGCAGGCTCCCGAGCTCGTCAGCTCACAGGAATCTGATACTTTCAGGGGGGTGGGAGCGCAGCAGACACGCCCCAACGTAATTACCTCTAGCATGATGGTTCATGTAGTTCATTTTTTCTCGCTCAATTCAAAGTGTTCATAGCCAGTGGTGTATTATAAGTTTCAATTCGTATCCCTAGACACGTGTTTCATGATTCCTCAATCATCAGTAGGGTAAAAAAGCAAAGTTCATAAGTTGCAGGGCATGCTGCCTTATCTCTCAGGACCAGTTCCACTCACAGCATGAAGGCGCAGGCTCCCGTGCTCGTCAGCTCACAGGAATTTGATACTTTCAGGGGGGGGGAGCGCACCAGACACGCCCCCACGTAATTACCTCTAGCATGATGGTTCATGTAGTTCATTATTTCTCGCTCAATTCAAAGTGTTCATAGCCAGTGCTGTATTATAAGTTTCAATTCGTATCCCTAGACACGTGTTTCATGATTCCTCAATCGTCAGTAGGGAAAAAAAGCAAAGTTCATAAGTTGCAGGGCATGCTGCCTTATCTCTCAGGACCAGTTCCACTCACAGCATGAAGGCGCAGGATCCCGAGCTCGTCAGCTCACAGGAATTTGATACTTTCAGGGGGGTGGGAGCGCAGTAGACACGCCCCAACGTAATTACCTCTAGCATGATGGTTCATGTAGTTCATTATTTCTCGCTCAATTCAAAGTGTTCATAGCCAGTGCTGTATTATAAGTTTCAATTCGTATCCCTAGACACGTGTTTCATGATTCCTCAATCGTCAGTAGGGAAAAAAAGCAAAGTTCATAAGTTGCAGGGCATCCTGCCTTATCTCTCAGGACCAGTTCCACTCACAGCATGAAGGCGCAGGCTCCCGAGCTCGTCAGCTCACAGGAATTTGATACTTTCAGGGGGGTGGGAGCGCAGCAGACACACCCCAACGTAATTACCTCTAGCATTATGGTTCATGTAGTTCATTATTTCTCGCTCAATTCAAAGTGTTCATAGCCAGTGCTGTATTATAAGTTTCAATTCGTATCCCTAGACACGTGTTTCATGATTCCTCAATCGTCAGTAGGGAAAAAAAGCAAAGTTCATAAGTTGCAGGGCATGCTGCCTTATCTCTCAGGACCAGTTCCACTCACAGCATGAAGGCGCAGGCTCCCGAGCTCGTCAGCTCACAGGAATTTGATACTTTCAGGGGGGTGGGAGCGCACCAGACACGCCCCAACGTAATTACCTCTAGCATGATGGTTCATGTAGTTCATTATTTCTCGCTCAATTCAAAGTGTTCATAGCCAGTGCTGTATTATAAGTTTCAATTCGTATCCCTAGACGCATGTTTCATGATTCCTCAATCGTCAGTAGGGAAAAAAAGCTAAGTTCATAAGTTGCAGGGCATGCTGCCTTATCTCTCAGGACCAGTTCCACTCACACCATGAAGGCGCAGGCTCCCGAGCTCGTCAGCTCACAGGTATTTGATACTTTCAGGGGGGTGGGAGCGCACCAGACACGCCCCAACGTAATTACCTCTAGCATGATGGTTCATGTAGTTCATTATTTCTCGCTCAATTCAAAGTGTTCATAGCCAGTGCTGTATTATAAGTTTCAATTCGTATCCCTAGACACGTGTTTCATGATTCCTCAATCGTCAGTAGGGAAAAAAAGCAAAGTTCATAAGTTGCAGGGCATGCTGCCTTATCTCTCAGGACCAGTTCCACTCACAGCATGAAGGCGCAGGCTCCCGAGATCGTCAGCTCACAGGAATTTGATACTTTCAGGGGGGTGGGAGCGCAGCAGACACACCCCAACGTAATTACCTCTAGCATTATGGTTCATGTAGTTCATTATTTCTCGCTCAATTCAAAGTGTTCATAGCCAGTGCTGTATTATAAGTTTCAATTCGTATCCCTAGACGCGTGTTTCATGATTCCTCAATCGTCAGTAGGGAAAAAAAGCAAAGTTCATAAGTTGCAGGGCATGCTGCCTTATCTCTCAGGACCAGTTCCACTCACAGCATTAAGGCGCAGGCTCCCGAGCTCGTCAGCTCACAGGAATTTGATACTTTCAGGGGGGTGGGAGCGCACCAGACACGCCCCAACGTAATTACCTCTACCATGATGGTTCATGTAGTTCATTATTTCTCGCTCAATTCAAAGTGTTCATAGCCAGTGCTGTATTATAAGTTTCAATTCGTATCCCTAGACACGTGTTTCATGATTCCTCAATCGTCAGTAGGGAAAAAAAGCAAAGTTCATAAGTTGCAGGACATGCTGCCTTATCTCTCAGGACCAGTTCCACTCACAGCATGAAGGCGCAGGCTCCCGAGCTCGTCAGCTCACAGGAATTTGATACTTTCAGGGGGGTGGGAGCGCACCAGACACGCCCCAACGTAATTACCTCTAGCATGATGGTTCATGTAGTTCATTATTTCTCGCTCAATTCAAAGTGTTCATAGCCAGTGCTGTATTATAAGTTTCAATTCGTATCCCTAGACACGTGTTTCTTGATTCCTCAATCGTCAGTAGGGAAAAAAAGCAAAGTTCATAAGTTGCAGGGCATGCTGCCTTATCTCTCAGGACCAGTTCCACTCACAGCATGAAGGCGCAGGCTCCCGAGCTCGTCAGCTCACAGGAATTTGATACTTTCAGGGGGGTGGGAGCGCACCAGACACGCCCCAACGTAATTACCTCTAGCATGATGGTTCATGTAGTTCATTATTTCTCGCTCAATTCAAAGTGTTCATAGCCAGTGCTGTATTATAAGTTTCAATTGGTATCCCTAGACACGTGTTTCATGATTCCTCAATCGTCAGTAGGGAAAAAAAGCAAAGTTCATAGGTTGCAGGGCATGCTGCCTTATCTCTCAGGACCAGTTCCACTCAAAGCATGAAGGCGCAGGCTCCCGAGCTCGTCAGCTCACAGGAATTTGATACTTTCAGGGGGGTGGGAGCGCACCAGACACGCCCCAACGTAATTACCTCTAGCATGATGGTTCATGTAGTTCATTATTTCTCGCTCAATTCAAAGTGTTCATAGCCAGTGCTGTATTATAAGTTTCAATTCGTATCCCTAGACACGTGTTTCATGATTCCTCAATCGTCAGTAGGGAAAAAAAGCAAAGTTCATAAGTTGCAGGGCATGCTGCCTTATCTCTCAGGACCAGTTCCACTCACACCATGAAGGCGCAGGCTCCCGAGCTCGTCAGCTCACAGGTATTTGATACTTTCAGGGGGGTGGGAGCGCACCAGACACGCCCCAACGTAATTACCTCTAGCATGATGGTTCATGTAGTTCATTATTTCTCGCTCAATTCAAAGTGTTCATAGCCAGTGCTGTATTATAAGTTTCAATTCTTATCCCTAGACACGTGTTTCATGATTCCTCAATCGTCAGTAGGGAAAAAAAGCAAAGTTCATAAGTTGCAGGGCATGCTGCCTTATCTCTCAGGACCAGTTCCACTCACAGCATGAAGGCGCAGGCTCCCGAGCTCGTCAGCTCACAGGAATCTGATACTTTCAGGGGGGTGGGAGCGCAGCAGACACGCCCCAACGTAATTACCTCTAGCATGATGGTTCATGTAGTTCATTTTTTCTCGCTCAATTCAAAGTGTTCATAGCCAGTGGTGTATTATAAGTTTCAATTCGTATCCCTAGACACGTGTTTCATGATTCCTCAATCATCAGTAGGGTAAAAAAGCAAAGTTCATAAGTTGCAGGGCATGCTGCCTTATCTCTCAGGACCAGTTCCACTCACAGCATGAAGGCGCAGGCTCCCGTGCTCGTCAGTTCACAGGAATTTGATACTTTCAGGGGGGGGGAGCGCACCAGACACGCCCCCACGTAATTACCTCTAGCATGATGGTTCATGTAGTTCATTATTTCTCGCTCAATTCAAAGTGTTCATAGCCAGTGCTGTATTATAAGTTTCAATTCGTATCCCTAGACACGTGTTTCATGATTCTTCAATCGTCAGTAGGGAAAAAAAGCAAAGTTCATAAGTTGCAGGGCATGCTGCCTTATCTCTCAGGACCAGTTCCACTCACAGCATGAAGGCGCAGGATCCCGAGCTCGTCAGCTCACAGGAATTTGATACTTTCAGGGGGGTGGGAGCGCAGTAGACACGCCCCAACGTAATTACCTCTAGCATGATGGTTCATGTAGTTCATTATTTCTCGCTCAATTCAAAGTGTTCATAGCCAGTGCTGTATTATAAGTTTCAATTCGTATCCCTAGACACGTGTTTCATGATTCCTCAATCGTCAGTAGGGAAAAAAAGCAAAGTTCATAAGTTGCAGGGCATCCTGCCTTATCTCTCAGGACCAGTTCCACTCACAGCATGAAGGCGCAGGCTCCCGAGCTCGTCAGCTCACAGGAATTTGATACTTTCAGGGGGGTGGGAGCGCAGCAGACACACCCCAACATAATTACCTCTAGCATTATGGTTCATGTAGTTCATTATTTCTCGCTCAATTCAAAGTGTTCATAGCCAGTGCTGTATTATAAGTTTCAATTCGTATCCCTAGACACGTGTTTCATGATTCCTCAATCGTCAGTAGGGAAAAAAAGCAAAGTTCATAAGTTGCAGGGCATGCTGCCTTATCTCTCAGGACCAGTTCCACTCACAGCATGAAGGCGCAGGCTCCCGAGCTCGTCAGCTCACAGGAATTTGATACTTTCAGGGGGGTGGGAGCGCACCAGACACGCCCCAACGTAATTACCTCTAGCATGATGGTTCATGTAGTTCATTATTTCTCGCTCAATTCAAAGTGTTCATAGCCAGTGCTGTATTATAAGTTTCAATTCGTATCCCTAGACGCATGTTTCATGATTCCTCAATCGTCAGTAGGGAAAAAAAGCTAAGTTCATAAGTTGCAGGGCATGCTGCCTTATCTCTCAGGACCAGTTCCACTCACACCATGAAGGCGCAGGCTCCCGAGCTCGTCAGCTCACAGGTATTTGATACTTTCAGGGGGGTGGGAGCGCACCAGACACGCCCCAACGTAATTACCTCTAGCATGATGGTTCATGTAGTTCATTATTTCTCGCTCAATTCAAAGTGTTCATAGCCAGTGCTGTATTATAAGTTTCAATTCGTATCCCTAGACACGTGTTTCATGATTCCTCAATCGTCAGTAGGGAAAAAAAGCAAAGTTCATAAGTTGCAGGGCATGCTGCCTTATCTCTCAGGACCAGTTCGACTCACAGCATGAAGGCGCAGGCTCCCGAGCTCGTCAGCTCACAGGAATTTGATACTTTCAGGGGGGTGGGAGCGCAGCAGACACACCCCAACGTAATTACCTCTAGCATTATGGTTCATGTAGTTCATTATTTCTCGCTCAATTCAAAGTGTTCATAGCCAGTGCTGTATTATAAGTTTCAATTCGTATCCCTAGACACGTGTTTCATGATTCCTCAATCGTCAGTAGGGAAAAAAAGCAAAGTTCATAAGTTGCAGGGCATGCTGCCTTATCTCTCAGGACCAGTTCCACTCACAGCATTAAGGCGCAGGCTCCCGAGCTCGTCAGCTCACAGGAATTTGATACTTTCAGGGGGGTGGGAGCGCACCAGACACGCCCCAACGTAATTACCTCTACCATGATGGTTCATGTAGTTCATTATTTCTCGCTCAATTCAAAGTGTTCATAGCCAGTGCTGTATTATAAGTTTCAATTCGTATCCCTAGACACCTGTTTCATGATTCCTCAATCGTCAGTAGGGAAAAAAAGCAAAGTTCATAAGTTGCAGGGCATGCTGCCTTATCTCTCAGGACCAGTTCCACTCACAGCATGAAGGCGCAGGCTCCCGAGCTCGTCAGCTCACAGGAATTTGATACTTTCAGGGGGGTGGGAGCGCACCAGACACGCCCCAACGTAATTACCTCTAGCATGATGGTTCATGTAGTTCATTATTTCTCGCTCAATTCAAAGTGTTCATAGCCAGTGCTGTATTATAAGTTTCAATTCGTATCCCTAGACACGTGTTTCTTGATTCCTCAATCGTCAGTAGGGAAAAAAAGCAAAGTTCATAAGTTGCAGGGCATGCTGCCTTATCTCTCAGGACCAGTTCCACTCACAGCATGAAGGCGCAGGCTCCCAAGCTCGTCAGCTCACAGGAATTTGATACTTTCAGGGGGGTGGGAGCGCACCAGACACGCCCCAACGTAATTACCTCTAGCATGATGGTTCATGTAGTTCATTATTTCTCGCTCAATTCAAAGTGTTCATAGCCAGTGCTGTATTATAAGTTTCAATTCGTATCCCTAGACGCATGTTTCATGATTCCTCAATCGTCAGTAGGGAAAAAAAGCTAAGTTCATAAGTTGCAGGGCATGCTGCCTTATCTCTCAGGACCAGTTCCACTCACACCATGAAGGCGCAGGCTCCCGAGCTCGTCAGCTCACAGGTATTTGATACTTTCAGGGGGGTGGGAGCGCACCAGACACGCCCCAACGTAATTACCTCTAGCATGATGGTTCATGTAGTTCATTATTTCTCGCTCAATTCAAAGTGTTCATAGCCAGTGCTGTATTATAAGTTTCAATTCGTATCCCTAGACACGTGTTTCATGATTCCTCAATCGTCAGTAGGGAAAAAAAGCAAAGTTCATAAGTTGCAGGGCATGCTGCCTTATCTCTCAGGACCAGTTCCACTCACAGCATGAAGGCGCAGGCTCCCGAGCTCGTCAGCTCACAGGAATTTGATACTTTCAGGGGGGTGGGAGCGCAGCAGACACACCCCAACGTAATTACCTCTAGCATTATGGTTCATGTAGTTCATTATTTCTCGCTCAATTCAAAGTGTTCATAGCCAGTGCTGTATTATAAGTTTCAATTCGTATCCCTAGACACGTGTTTCATGATTCCTCAATCGTCAGTAGGGAAAAAAAGCAAAGTTCATAAGTTGCAGGGCATGCTGCCTTATCTCTCAGGACCAGTTCCACTCACAGCATGAAGGCGCAGGCTCCCGAGCTCGTCAGCTCACAGGAATTTGATACTTTCAGGGGGGTGGGAGCGCACCAGACACGCCCCAACGTAATTACCTCTACCATGATGGTTCATGTAGTTCATTATTTCTCGCTCAATTCAAAGTGTTCATAGCCAGTGCTGTATTATAAGTTTCAATTCGTATCCCTAGACACGTGTTTCATGATTCCTCAATCGTCAGTAGGGAAAAAAAGCAAAGTTCATAAGTTGCAGGGCATGCTGCCTTATCTCTCAGGACCAGTTCCACTCACAGCATGAAGGCGCAGGCTCCCGAGCTCGTCAGCTCACAGGAATTTGATACTTTCAGGGGGGTGGGAGCGCACCAGACACGCCCCAACGTAATTACCTCTAGCATGATGGTTCATGTAGTTCATTATTTCTCGCTCAATTCAAAGTGTTCATAGCCAGTGCTGTATTATAAGTTTCAATTCGTATCCCTAGACACGTGTTTCTTGATTCCTCAATCGTCAGTAGGGAAAAAAAGCAAAGTTCATAAGTTGCAGGGCATGCTGCCTTATCTCTCAGGACCAGTTCCACTCACAGCATGAAGGCGCAGGCTCCCAAGCTCGTCAGCTCACAGGAATTTGATACTTTCAGGGGGGTGGGAGCGCACCAGACACGCCCCAACGTAATTACCTCTAGCATGATGGTTCATGTAGTTCATTATTTCTCGCTCAATTCAAAGTGTTCATAGCCAGTGCTGTATTATAAGTTTCAATTTGTATCCCTAGACACGTGTTTCATGATTCCTCAATCATCGGTAGGGAAAAAAAGCAAAGTTCATAAGTTGCAGGGCATGCTGCCTTATCTCTCAGGACCAGTTCCACTCACAGCATGAAGGCGCAGGCTCCCGAGCTCATCAGCTCACAGGAATTTGATACTTTCAGGGGGGCGAGAGCGCAGCAGACACGCCCCAACGTAATTACCTCTAGCATGATGGTTCATGTAGTTCATTATTTCTCGCTCAATTCAAAGTGTTCATAGCCAGTGCTGTATTATAAGTTTCAATTCGTATCCCTAGACACGTGTTTCATGATTCCTCAATCGTCAGTAGGGAAAAAAAAGCAAAGTTCATAAGTTGCAGGGCATGCTGCCTTATCTCTCAGGACCAGTTCCACTCACAGCATGAAGGCGCAGGCTCCCGAGCTCGTCAGCTCACAGGAATTTGATACTTTCAGGGGGGTGGGAGCGCAGCAGACACGCCCCAACGTAATTACCTCTAGCATGATGGTTCATGTAGTTCATTATTTCTCGCTCAATTCAAAGTGTTCATAGCCAGTGGTGTATTATAAGTTTCAATTCGTATCCCTAGACACGTGTTTCATGATTCCTCAATCATCAGTGTGGAAAAAAAGCAAAGTTCATAAGTTGCAGGGCATGCTGCCTTATCTCTCAGGACCAGTTCCACTCACAGCATGAAGGCGCAGGCTCCCGTGCTCGTCAGCTCACAGGAATTTGATACTTTCGGGGGGGGGGAGCGCACCAGACACGCCCCCACGTAATTACCTCTAGCATGATGGTTCATGTAGTTCATTATTTCTCGCTCAATTCAAAGTGTTCATAGCCAGTGCTGTATTATAAGTTTCAATTCGTATCCCTAGACACGTGTTTCATGATTCCTCAATCGTCAGTAGGGAAAAAAAGCAAAGTTCATAAGTTGCAGGGCATGCTGCCTTATCTCTCAGGACCAGTTCCACTCACAGCATGAAGGCGCAGGCTCCCGAGCTCGTCAGCTCACAGGAATTTGATACTTTCAGTGGGGTGGGAGCGCAGCAGACACGCCCCAACGTAATTACCTCTAGCATGATGGTTCATGTAGTTCATTATTTCTCGCTCAATTCAAAGTGTTCATAGCCAGTGCTGTATTATAAGTTTCAATTCATATCCCTAGACACGTGTTTCATGATTCCTCAATCGTCAGTAGGGAAAACAAGCAAAGTTCATAAGTTGCAGGGCATGCTGCCTTATCTCTCAGGACCAGTTCCACTCACAGCATGAAGGCGCAGGCTCCCGAGTTCGTCAGCTCACAGGAATTTGATACTTTCAGGGGGGTGGGAGCGCACCAGACACGCCCCAACGTAATTACCTCTAGCATGATGGTTCATGTAGTTCATTATTTCTCGCTCAATTCAAAGTGTTCATAGCCAGTGCTGTATTATAAGTTTCAATTCGTATCCCTAGACACGTGTTTCATGATTCCTCAATCGTCAGTAGGGAAAAAAAGCAAAGTTCATAAGTTGCAGGGCATGCTGCCTTATCTCTCAGGACCAGTTCCACTCACAGCATGAAGGCGAAGGCTCCCGAGCTCGTCAGCTCACAGGAATTTGATACTTTCAGGGGGGTGGGAGCGCACCAGACACGCCCCAACGTAATTACCTCTAGCATGATGGTTCATGTAGTTCATTATTTCTCGCTCAATTCAAAGTGTTCATAGCCAGTGCTGTATTATAAGTTTCAATTTGTATCCCTAGACACGTGTTTCATGATTCCTCAATCGTCAGTAGGGAAAAAAAGCAAAGTTCATAAGTTGCAGGGCATGCTGCCTTATCTCTCAGGACCAGTTCCACTCACAGCATGAAGGCGCAGGCTCCCAAGCTCGTCAGCTCACAGGAATTTGATACTTTCAGGGGGGTGGGAGCGCACCAGACACGCCCCAACGTAATTACCTCTAGCATGATGGTTCATGTAGTTCATTATTTCTCGCTCAATTCAAAGTGTTCATAGCCAGTGCTGTATTATAAGTTTCAATTTGTATCCCTAGACACGTGTTTCATGATTCCTCAATCGTCGGTAGGGAAAAAAAAGCAAAGTTCATAAGTTGCAGGGCATGCTGCCTTATCTCTCAGGACCAGTTCCACTCACAGCATGAAGGCGCAGGCTCCCGAGCTCGTCAGCTCACAGGAATTTGATACTTTCAGGGGGGCGAGAGCGTAGCAGACACGCCCCAACGTAATTACCTCTAGCATGATGGTTCATGTAGTTCATTATTTCTCGCTCAATTCAAAGTGTTCATAGCCAGTGCTGTATTATAAGTTTCAATTCGTATCCCTAGACACGTGTTTCATGATTCCTCAATCGTTAGTAGGGAAAAAAAGCAAAGTTCATAAGTTGCAGGGCATGCTGCCTTATCTCTCAGGACCAGTTCCACTCACAGCATGAAGGCGCAGGCTCCCGAGCTCGTCAGCTCACAGGAATTTGATACTTTCAGGGGGGTGGGAGCGCACCAGACACGCCCCAACGTAATTACCTCTAGCATGATGGTTGATGTAGTTCATTATTTCTCGCTCAATTCAAAGTGTTCATAGCCTGTGCTGTATTATAAGTTTCAATTCTTATCCCTAGACACGTGTTTCATGATTCCTCAATCGTCAGTAGGGAAAAAAAGCAAAGTTCATAAGTTGCAGGGCATGCTGCCTTATCTCTCAGGACCAGTTCCACTCACAGCATGAAGGCGCAGGCTCCCGAGCTCGTCAGCTCACAGGAATCTGATACTTTCAGGGGGGTGGGAGCGCAGCAGACACGCCCCAACGTAATTACCTCTAGCATGATGGTTCATGTAGTTCATTTTTTCTCGCTCAATTCAAAGTGTTCATAGCCAGTGGTGTATTATAAGTTTCAATTCGTATCCCTAGACACGTGTTTCATGATTCCTCAATCATCAGTAGGGTAAAAAAGCAAAGTTCATAAGTTGCAGGGCATGCTGCCTTATCTCTCAGGACCAGTTCCACTCACAGCATGAAGGCGCAGGCTCCCGTGCTCGTCAGCTCACAGGAATTTGATACTTTCAGGGGGGGGGAGCGCACCAGACACGCCCCCACGTAATTACCTCTAGCATGATGGTTCATGTAGTTCATTATTTCTCGCTCAATTCAAAGTGTTCATAGCCAGTGCTGTATTATAAGTTTCAATTCGTATCCCTAGACACGTGTTTCATGATTCCTCAATCGTCAGTAGGGAAAAAAAAGCAAAGTTCATAAGTTGCAGGGCATGCTGCCTTATCTCTCAGGACCAGTTCCACTCACAGCATGAAGGCGCAGGATCCCGAGCTCGTCAGCTCACAGGAATTTGATACTTTCAGGGGGGTGGGAGCGCAGTAGACACGCCCCAACGTAATTACCTCTAGCATGATGGTTCATGTAGTTCATTATTTCTCGCTCAATTCAAAGTGTTCATAGCCAGTGCTGTATTATAAGTTTCAATTCGTATCCCTAGACACGTGTTTCATGATTCCTCAATCGTCAGTAGGGAAAAAAAGCAAAGTTCATAAGTTGCAGGGCATCCTGCCTTATCTCTCAGGACCAGTTCCACTCACAGCATGAAGGCGCAGGCTCCCGAGCTCGTCAGCTCACAGGAATTTGATACTTTCAGGGGGGAGGGAGCGCAGCAGACACACCCCAACGTAATTACCTCTAGCATTATGGTTCATGTAGTTCATTATTTCTCGCTCAATTCAAAGTGTTCATAGCCAGTGCTGTATTATAAGTTTCAATTCGTATCCCTAGACACATGTTTCATGATTCCTCAATCGTCAGTAGGGAAAAAAAGCAAAGTTCATAAGTTGCAGGGCATGCTGCCTTATCTCTCAGGACCAGTTCCACTCACAGCATGAAGGCGCAGGCTCCCGAGCTCGTCAGCTCACAGGAATTTGATACTTTCAGGGGGGTGGGAGCGCACCAGACACGCCCCAACGTAATTACCTCTAGCATGATGGTTCATGTAGTTCATTATTTCTCGCTCAATTCAAAGTGTTCATAGCCAGTGCTGTATTATAAGTTTCAATTCGTATCCCTAGACACGTGTTTCTTGATTCCTCAATCGTCAGTAGGGAAAAAAAGCAAAGTTCATAAGTTGCAGGGCATGCTGCCTTATCTCTCAGGACCAGTTCCACTCACAGCATGAAGGCGCAGGCTCCCAAGCTCGTCAGCTCACAGGAATTTGATACTTTCAGGGGGGTGGGAGCGCACCAGACACGCCCCAACGTAATTACCTCTAGCATGATGGTTCATGTAGTTCATTATTTCTCGCTCAATTCAAAGTGTTCATAGCCAGTGGTGTATTATAAGTTTCAATTCGTATCCCTAGACACGTGTTTCATGATTCCTCAATCATCAGTGTGGAAAAAAAGCAAAGTTCATAAGTTGCAGGGCATGCTGCCTTATCTCTCAGGACCAGTTCCACTCACAGCATGAAGGCGAAGGCTCCCGTGCTCGTCAGCTCACAGGAATTTGATACTTTCGGGGGGGGAGCGCACCAGACACGCCCCCACGTAATTACCTCTATCATGATGGTTCATGTAGTTCATTATTTCTCGCTCAATTCAAAGTGTTCATAGCCAGTGCTGTATTATAAGTTTCAATTCGTATCCCTAGACACGTGTTTCATGATTCCTCAATCGTCAGTAGGGAAAAAAAGCAAAGTTCATAAGTTGCAGGGCATGCTGCCTTATCTCTCAGGACCAGTTCCACTCACAGCATGAAGGCGCAGGCTCCCGAGCTCGTCAGCTCACAGGAATTTGATACTTTCAGTGGGGTGGGAGCGCAGCAGACACGCCCCAACGTAATTACCTCTAGCATGATGGTTCATGTAGTTCATTATTTCTCGCTCAATTCAAAGTGTTCATAGCCAGTGCTGTATTATAAGTTTCAATTCGTATCCCTAGACACGTGTTTCATGATTCCTCAATCGTCAGTAGGGAAAAAAAGCAAAGTTCATAAGTTGCAGGGCATGCTGCCTTATCTCTCAGGACCAGTTCCACTCACAGCATGAAGGCGCAGGCTCCCGAGTTCGTCAGCTCACAGGAATTTGATACTTTCAGGGGGGTGGGAGCGCACCAGACACGCCCCAACGTAATTACCTCTAGCATGATGGTTCATGTAGTTCATTATTTCTCGCTCAATTCAAAGTGTTCATAGCCAGTGCTGTATTATAAGTTTCAATTCGTATCCCTAGACACGTGTTTCATGATTCCTCAATCGTCAGTAGGGAAAAAAAGCAAAGTTCATAAGTTGCAGGGCATGCTGCCTTATCTCTCAGGACCAGTTCCACTCACAGCATGAAGGCGAAGGCTCCCGAGCTCGTCAGCTCACAGGAATTTGATACTTTCAGGGGGGTGGGAGCGCACCAGACACGCCCCAACGTAATTACCTCTAGCATGATGGTTCATGTAGTTCATTATTTCTCGCTCAATTCAAAGTGTTCATAGCCAGTGCTGTATTATAAGTTTCAATTCGTATCCCTAGACACGTGTTTCATGATTCCTCAATCGTCAGTAGGGAAAAAAAGCAAAGTTCATAAGTTGCAGGGCATGCTGCCTTATCTCTCAGGACCAGTTCCACTCACAGCATGAAGGCGCAGGCTCCCAAGCTCGTCAGCTCACAGGAATTTGATACTTTCAGGGGGGTGGGAGCGCACCAGACACGCCCCAACGTAATTACCTCTAGCATGATGGTTCATGTAGTTCATTATTTCTCGCTCAATTCAAAGTGTTCATAGCCAGTGCTGTATTATAAGTTTCAATTTGTATCCCTAGACACGTGTTTCATGATTCCTCAATCGTCGGTAGGGAAAAAAAAGCAAAGTTCATAAGTTGCAGGGCATGCTGCCTTATCTCTCAGGACCAGTTCCACTCACAGCATGAAGGCGCAGGCTCCCGAGCTCGTCAGCTCACAGGAATTTGATACTTTCAGGGGGGCGAGAGCGCAGCAGACACGCCCCAACGTAATTACCTCTAGCATGATGGTTCATGTAGTTCATTATTTCTCGCTCAATTCAAAGTGTTCATAGCCAGTGCTGTATTATAAGTTTCAATTCTTATCCCTAGACACGTGTTTCATGATTCCTCAATCGTCAGTAGGGAAAAAAAGCAAAGTTCATAAGTTGCAGGGCATGCTGCCTTATCTCTCAGGACCAGTTCCACTCACAGCATGAAGGCGCAGGCTCCCGAGCTCGTCAGCTCACAGGAATCTGATACTTTCAGGGGGGTGGGAGCGCAGCAGACACGCCCCAACGTAATTACCTCTAGCATGATGGTTCATGTAGTTCATTTTTTCTCGCTCAATTCAAAGTGTTCATAGCCAGTGGTGTATTATAAGTTTCAATTCGTATCACTAGACACGTGTTTCATGATTCCTCAATCATCAGTAGGGAAAAAAAGCAAAGTTCATAAGTTGCAGGGCATGCTGCCTTATCTCTCAGGACCAGTTCCACTCACAGCATGAAGGCGCAGGCTCCCGTGCTCGTCAGCTCACAGGAATTTGATACTTTCAGGGGGGGGGAGCGCACCAGACACGCCCCCACGTAATTACCTCTAGCATGATGGTTCATGTAGTTCATTATTTCTCGCTCAATTCAAAGTGTTCATAGCCAGTGCTGTATTATAAGTTTCAATTCGTATCCCTAGACACGTGTTTCATGATTCCTCAATCGTCAGTAGGGAAAAAAAGCAAAGTTCATAAGTTGCAGGGCATGCTGCCTTATCTCTCAGGACCAGTTCCACTCACAGCATGAACGCGCAGGATCCCGAGCTCGTCAGCTCACAGGAATTTGATACTTTCAGGGGGGTGGGAGCGCAGTAGACACGCCCCAACGTAATTACCTCTAGCATGATGGTTCGTGTAGTTCATTATTTCTCGCTCAATTCAAAGTGTTCATAGCCAGTGCTGTATTATAAGTTTCAATTTGTATCCCTAGACACGTGTTTCATGATTCCTCAATCGTCGGTAGGGAAAAAAAAGCAAAGTTCATAAGTTGCAGGGCATGCTGCCTTATCTCTCAGGACCAGTTCCACTCACAGCATGAAGGCGCAGGCTCCCGAGCTCGTCAGCTCACAGGAATTTGATACTTTCAGGGGGGCGAGAGCGCAGCAGACACGCCCCAACGTAATTACCTCTAGCATGATGGTTCATGTAGTTCATTATTTCTCGCTCAATTCAAAGTGTTCATAGCCAGTGCTGTATTATAAGTTTCAATTCGTATCCCTAGACACGTGTTTCATGATTCCTCAATCGTCAGTAGGGAAAAAAAGCAAAGTTCATAAGTTGCAGGGCATGCTGCCTTATCTCTCAGGACCAGTTCCACTCACAGCATGAAGGCGCAGGCTCCCGAGCTCGTCAGCTCACAGGAATTTGATACTTTCAGTGGGGTGGGAGCGCAGCAGACACGCCCCAACGTAATTACCTCTAGCATGATGGTTCATGTAGTTCATTATTTCTCGCTCAATTCAAAGTGTTCATAGCCAGTGCTGTATTATAAGTTTCAATTCGTATCCCTAGACACGTGTTTCATGATTCCTCAATCGTCAGTAGGGAAAAAAAGCAAAGTTCATAAGTTGCAGGGCATGCTGCCTTATCTCTCAGGACCAGTTCCACTCACAGCATGAAGGCGCAGGCTCCCGAGTTCGTCAGCTCACAGGAATTTGATACTTTCAGGGGGGTGGGAGCGCACCAGACACGCCCCAACGTAATTACCTCTAGCATGATGGTTCATGTAGTTCATTATTTCTCGCTCAATTCAAAGTGTTCATAGCCAGTGCTGTATTATAAGTTTCAATTCGTATCCCTAGACACGTGTTTCATGATTCCTCAATCGTCAGTAGGGAAAAAAAGCAAAGTTCATAAGTTGCAGGGCATGCTGCCTTATCTCTCAGGACCAGTTCCACTCACAGCATGAAGGCGAAGGCTCCCGAGCTCGTCAGCTCACAGGAATTTGATACTTTCAGGGGGGTGGGAGCGCACCAGACACGCCCCAACGTAATTACCTCTAGCATGATGGTTCATGTAGTTCATTATTTCTCGCTCAATTCAAAGTGTTCATAGCCAGTGCTGTATTATAAGTTTCAATTCGTATCCCTAGACACGTGTTTCATGATTCCTCAATCGTCAGTAGGGAAAAAAAGCAAAGTTCATAAGTTGCAGGGCATGCTGCCTTATCTCTCAGGACCAGTTCCACTCACAGCATGAAGGCGCAGGCTCCCAAGCTCGTCAGCTCACAGGAATTTGATACTTTCCGGGGGGTGGGAGCGCACCAGACACGCCCCAACGTAATTACCTCTAGCATGATGGTTCATGTAGTTCATTATTTCTCGCTCAATTCAAAGTGTTCATAGCCAGTGCTGTATTATAAGTTTCAATTTGTATCCCTAGACACGTGTTTCATGATTCCTCAATCGTCGGTAGGGAAAAAAAAGCAAAGTTCATAAGTTGCAGGGCATGCTGCCTTATCTCTCAGGACCAGTTCCACTCACAGCATGAAGGCGCAGGCTCCCGAGCTCGTCAGCTCACAGGAATTTGATACTTTCAGGGGGGCGAGAGCGCAGCAGACACGCCCCAACGTAATTACCTCTAGCATGATGGTTCATGTAGTTCATTATTTCTCGCTCAATTCAAAGTGTTCATAGCCAGTGCTGTATTATAAGTTTCAATTCTTATCCCTAGACACGTGTTTCATGATTCCTCAATCGTCAGTAGGGAAAAAAGCAAAGTTCATAAGTTGCAGGGCATGCTGCCTTATCTCTCAGGACCAGTTCCACTCACAGCATGAAGGCGCAGGCTCCCGAGCTCGTCAGCTCACAGGAATCTGATACTTTCAGGGGGGTGGGAGCGCAGCAGACACGCCCCAACGTAATTACCTCTAGCATGATGGTTCATGTAGTTCATTTTTTCTCGCTCAATTCAAAGTGTTCATAGCCAGTGGTGTATTATAAGTTTCAATTCGTATCCCTAGACACGTGTTTCATGATTCCTCAATCATCAGTAGGGAAAAAAAGCAAAGTTCATAAGTTGCAGGGCATGCTGCCTTATCTCTCAGGACCAGTTCCACTCACAGCATGAAGGCGCAGGCTCCCGTGCTCGTCAGCTCACAGGAATTTGATACTTTCAGGGGGGGGGAGCGCAGTAGACACGCCCCAACGTAATTACCTCTAGCATGATGGTTCGTGTAGTTCATTATTTCTCGCTCAATTCAAAGTGTTCATAGCCAGTGCTGTATTATAAGTTTCAATTTGTATCCCTAGACACGTGTTTCATGATTCCTCAATCGTCGGTAGGGAAAAAAAAGCAAAGTTCATAAGTTGCAGGGCATGCTGCCTTATCTCTCAGGACCAGTTCCACTCACAGCATGAAGGCGCAGGCTCCCGAGCTCGTCAGCTCACAGGAATTTGATACTTTCAGGGGGGCGAGAGCGCAGCAGACACGCCCCAACGTAATTACCTCTAGCATGATGGTTCATGTAGTTCATTATTTCTCGCTCAATTCAAAGTGTTCATAGCCAGTGCTGTATTATAAGTTTCAATTCGTATCCCTAGACACGTGTTTCATGATTCCTCAATCGTCAGTAGGGAAAAAAAGCAAAGTTCATAAGTTGCAGGGCATGCTGCCTTATCTCTCAGGACCAGTTCCACTCACAGCATGAAGGCGCAGGCTCCCGAGCTCGTCAGCTCACAGGAATTTGATACTTTCAGGGGGGTGGGAGCGCACCAGACACGCCCCAACGTAATTACCTCTAGCATGATGGTTGATGTAGTTCATTATTTCTCGCTCAATTCAAAGTGTTCATAGCCAGTGCTGTATTATAAGTTTCAATTCTTATCCCTAGACACGTGTTTCATGATTCCTCAATCGTCAGTAGGGAAAAAAAGCAAAGTTCATAAGTTGCAGGGCATGCTGCCTTATCTCTCAGGACCAGTTCCACTCACAGCATGAAGGCGCAGGCTCCCGAGCTCGTCAGCTCACAGGAATCTGATACTTTCAGGGGGGTGGGAGCGCAGCAGACACGCCCCAACGTAATTACCTCTAGCATGATGGTTCATGTAGTTCATTTTTTCTCGCTCAATTCAAAGTGTTCATAGCCAGTGGTGTATTATAAGTTTCAATTCGTATCCCTAGACACGTGTTTCATGATTCCTCAATCATCAGTAGGGAAAAAAAGCAAAGTTCATAAGTTGCAGGGCATGCTGCCTTATCTCTCAGGACCAGTTCCACTCACAGCATGAAGGCGCAGGCTCCCGTGCTCGTCAGCTCACAGGAATTTGATACTTTCAGGGGGGGGGAGCGCACCAGACACGCCCCCACGTAATTACCTCTAGCATGATGGTTCATGTAGTTCATTATTTCTCGCTCAATTCAAAGTGTTCATAGCCAGTGCTGTATTATAAGTTTCAATTCGTATCCCTAGACACGTGTTTCATGATTCCTCAATCGTCAGTAGGGAAAAAAAGCAAAGTTCATAAGTTGCAGGGCATGCTGCCTTATCTCTCAGGACCAGTTCCACTCACAGCATGAAGGCGCAGGATCCCGAGCTCGTCAGCTCACAGGAATTTGATACTTTCAGGGGGGTGGGAGCGCAGTAGACACGCCCCAACGTAATTACCTCTAGCATGATGGTTCATGTAGTTCATTATTTCTCGCTCAATTCAAAGTGTTCATAGCCAGTGCTGTATTATAAGTTTCAATTCGTATCCCTAGACACGTGTTTCGTGATTCCTCAATCGTCAGTAGGTCAAAAAAGCAAAGTTCATAAGTTGCAGGGCATGCTGCGTTATCTCTCAGGACCAGTTCCACTCACAGCATGAAGGCGCAGGCTCCCGAGCTCGTCAGCTCACAGGAATTTGATACTTTCAGGGGGGTGGGAGCGCACCAGACACGCCCCAACGTAATTACCTCTAGCATGATGGTTGATGTAGTTCATTATTTCTCGCTCAATTCAAAGTGTTCATAGCCAGTGCTGTATTATAAGTTTCAATTCGTATCCCTAGACACGTGTTTCATGATTCCTCAATCGTCAGTAGGGAAAAAAAGCAAAGTTCATAGGTTGCAGGGCATGCTGCCTTATCTCTCAGGACCAGTTCCACTCACAGCATGAAGGCGCAGGCTCCCGAGCTCGTCAGCTCACAGGAATTTGATACTTTCAGGGGGGTGGGAGCGCACCAGACACGCCCCAACGTAATTACCTCTAGCATGATGGTTCATGTAGTTCATTATTTCTCGCTCAATTCAAAGTGTTCATAGCCAGTGCTGTATTATAAGTTTCAATTCGTATCCCTAGACACGTGTTTCATGATTCCTCAATCGTCAGTAGGGAAAAAAAGCAAAGTTCATAAGTTGCAGGGCATGCTGCCTTATCTCTCAGGACCAGTTCCACTCACAGCATGAAGGCGCAGGCTCCCGAGCTCGTCAGCTCACAGGTATTTGATACTTTCAGGGGGGTGGGAGCGCACCAGACACGCCCCAACGTAATTACCTCTAGCATGATGGTTCATGTAGTTCATTATTTCTCGCTCAATTCAAAGTGTTCATAGCCAGTGCTGTATTATAAGTTTCAATTCGTATCCCTAGACACGTGTTTCATGATTCCTCAATCGTCAGTAGGGAAAAAAAGCAAAGTTCATAAGTTGCAGGGCATGCTGCCTTATCTCTCAGGACCAGTTCCACTCACAGCATGAAGGCGCAGGCTCCCGAGCTCGTCAGCTCACAGGAATTTGATACTTTCAGGGGGGTGGGAGCGCAGCAGACACACCCCAACGTAATTACCTCTAGCATTATGGTTCATGTAGTTCATTATTTCTCGCTCAATTCAAAGTGTTCATAGCCAGTGCTGTATTATAAGTTTCAATTCGTATCCCTAGACACGTGTTTCATGATTCCTCAATCGTCAGTAGGGAAAAAAAGCAAAGTTCATAAGTTGCAGGGCATGCTGCCTTATCTCTCAGGACCAGTTCCACTCACAGCATGAAGGCGCAGGCTCCCGAGCTCGTCAGCTCACAGGAATTTGATACTTTCAGGGGGGTGGGAGCGCACCAGACACGCCCCAACGTAATTACCTCTAGCATGATGGTTCATGTAGTTCATTATTTCTCGCTCAATTCAAAGTGTTCATAGCCAGTGCTGTATTATAAGTTTCAATTCGTATCCCTAGACACATGTTTCATGATTCCTCAATCGTCAGTAGGGAAAAAAAGCAAAGTTCATAAGTTGCAGGGCATGCTGCCTTATCTCTCAGGACCAGTTCCACTCACAGCATGAAGGCGCAGGCTCCCGAGCTCGTCAGCTCACAGGAATTTGATTCTTTCAGGGGGGTGGGAGCGCACCAGACACGCCCCAACGTAATTACCTCTAGCATGATGGTTCATGTAGTTCATTATTTCTCGCTCAATTCAAAGTGTTCATAGCCAGTGCTGTATTATAAGTTTCAATTCGTACTCCTAGACACGTGTTTCTTGATTCCTCAATCGTCAGTAGGGAAAAAAAGCAAAGTTCATAAGTTGCAGGGCATGCTGCCTTATCTCTCAGGACCAGTTCCACTCACAGCATGAAGGCGCAGGCTCCCAAGCTTGTCAGCTCACAGGAATTTGATACTTTCAGGGGGGTGGGAGCGCACCAGACACGCCCTAACGTAATTACCTCTAGCATGATGGTTCATGTAGTTCATTATTTCTCGCTCAATTCAAAGTGTTCTTAGCCAGTGCTGTATTATAAGTTTCAATTTGTATCCCTAGACACGTGTTTCATGATTCCTCAATCGTCGGTAGGGAAAAAAAGCAAAGTTCATAAGTTGCAGGGCATGCTGCCTTATCTCTCAGGACCAGTTCCACTCACAGCATGAAGGCGCAGGCTCCCGAGCTCATCAGCTCACAGGAATTTGATACTTTCAGGGGGGCGAGAGCGCAGCAGACACGCCCCAACGTAATTACCTCTAGCATGATGGTTCATGTAGTTCATTATTTCTCGCTCAATTCAAAGTGTTCATAGCCAGTGCTGTATTATAAGTTTCAATTCGTATCCCTAGACACGTGTTTCATGATTCCTCAATCGTCAGTAGGGAAAAAAAAGCAAAGTTCATAAGTTGCAGGGCATCCTGCCTTATCTCTCAGGACCAGTTCCACTCACAGCATGAAGGCGCAGGCTCCCGAGCTCGTCAGCTCACAGGAATTTGATACTTTCAGGGGGGTGGGAGCGCACCAGACACGCCCCAACGTAATTACCTCTAGCATGATGGTTCATGTAGTTCATTATTTCTCGCTCAATTCAAAGTGTTCATAGCCAGTGCTGTATTATAAGTTTCAATTCGTATCCCTAGACACGTGTTTCATGATTCCTCAATCGTCAGTAGGGAAAAAAAGCAAAGTTCATAAGTTGCAGGGCATGCTGCCTTATCTCTCAGGACCAGTTCCACTCACAGCATGAAGGCGCAGGCTCCCAAGCTCGTCAGCTCACAGGAATTTGATACTTTCAGGGGGGTGGGAGCGCACCAGACACGCCCCAACGTAATTACCTCTAGCATGATGGTTCATGTAGTACATTATTTCTCGCTCAATTCAAAGTGTTCATAGCCAGTGCTGTATTATAAGTTTCAATTTGTATCCCTAGACACGTGTTTCATGATTCCTCAATCGTCGGTAGGGAAAAAAAAGCAAAGTTCATTAGTTGCAGGGCATGCTGCCTTATCTCTCAGGACCAGTTCCACTCACAGCATGAAGGCGCAGGCTCCCGAGCTCGTCAGCTCACAGGTATTTGATACTTTCAGGGGGGCGAGAGCGCAGCAGACACGCCCCAACGTAATTACCTCTAGCATGATGGTTCATGTAGTTCATTATTTCTCTCTCAATTCAAAGTGTTCATAGCCAGTGCTGTATTATAAGTTTCAATTCGTATCCCTAGACACGTGTTTCATGATTCCTCAATCGTCAGTAGGGAAAAAAGCAAAGTTCATAAGTTGCAGGGCATGCTGCCTTATCTCTCAGGACCAGTTCCACTCACAGCATGAAGGCGCAGGCTCCCGAGCTCGTCAGCTCACAGGAATTTGATACTTTCAGGGGGGTGGGAGCGCACCAGACACGCCCCAACCTAATTACCTCTAGCATGATGGTTCATGTAGTTCCTTATTTCTCGCTCAATTCAAAGTGTTCATAGCCAGTGCTGTATTATAAGTTTCAATTCGTATCCCTAGACACGTGTTTCTTGATTCCTCAATCGTCAGTAGGGAAAAAAAGCAAAGTTCATAAGTTGCAGGGCATGCTGCCTTATCTCTCAGGACCAGTTCCACTCACAGCATGAAGGCGCAGGCTCCCAAGCTCGTCAGCTCACAGGAATTTGATACTTTCAGGGGGGTGGGAGCGCACCAGACACGCCCCAACGTAATGACCTCTAGCATGATGGTTCATGTAGTTCATTATTTCTCGCTCAATTCAAAGTGTTCATAGCCAGTGCTGTATTATAAGTTTCAATTTGTATCCCTAGACACGTGTTTCATGATTCCTCAATCGTCGGTAGGGAAAAAAAGCAAAGTTCATAAGTTGCAGGGCATGCTGCCTTATCTCTCAGGACCAGTTCCACTCACAGCATGAAGGCGCAGGCTCCCGAGCTCGTCAGCTCACAGGAATTTGATACTTTCAGGGGGGTGGGAGCGCAGCAGACACACCCCAACGTAATTACCTCTAGCATTATGGTTCATGTAGTTCATTATTTCTCGCTCAATTCAAAGTGTTCATAGCCAGTGCTGTATTATAAGTTTCAATTCGTATCCCTAGACACGTGTTTCATGATTCCTCAATCGTCAGTAGGGAAAAAAAAGCAAAGTTCATAAGTTGCAGGGCATGCTGCCTTATCTCTCAGGACCAGTTCCACTCACAGCATGAAGGCGCAGGCTCCCGAGCTCGTCAGCTCACAGGAATTTGATACTTTCAGGGGGGTGGGAGCGCAGCAGACACGCCCCAACGTAATTACCTCTAGCATGATGGTTCATGTAGTTCATTATTTCTCGCTCAATTCAAAGTGTTCATAGCCAGTGGTGTATTATAAGTTTCAATTCGTATCCCTAGACACATGTTTCATGATTCCTCAATCATCAGTGTGGAAAAAAAGCAAAGTTCATAAGTTGCAGGGCATGCTGCCTTATCTCTCAGGACCAGTTCCACTCACAGCATGAAGGCGCAGGCTCCCGTGCTCGTCAGCTCACAGGAATTTGATACTTTCGGGGGGGGGAGCGCACCAGACACGCCCCCACGTAATTACCTCTAGCATGATGGTTCATGTAGTTCATTATTTCTCGCTCAATTCAAAGTGTTCATAGCCAGTGCTGTATTATAAGTTTCAATTCGTATCCCTAGACACGTGTTTCATGATTCCTCAATCGTCAGTAGGGAAAAAAAGCAAAGTTCATAAGTTGCAGGGCATGCTGCCTTATCTCTCAGGACCAGTTCCACTCACAGCATGAAGGCGCAGGCTCCCGAGCTCGTCAGCTCACAGGAATTTGATACTTTCAGTGGGGTGGGAGCGCAGCAGACACGCCCCAACGTAATTACCTCTAGCATGATGGTTCATGTAGTTCATTATTTCTCGCTCAATTCAAAGTGTTCATAGCCAGTGCTGTATTATAAGTTTCAATTCGTATCCCTAGACACGTGTTTCATGATTCCTCAATCGTCAGTAGGGAAAAAAAGCAAAGTTCATTAGTTGCAGGGCATGCTGCCTTATCTCTCAGGACCAGTTCCACTCACAGCATGAAGGCGCAGGCTCCCGAGTTCGTCAGCTCACAGGAATTTGATACTTTCAGGGGGGTGGGAGCGCACCAGACACGCCCCAACGTAATTACCTCTAGCATGATGGTTCATGTAGTTCATTATTTCTCGCTCAATTCAAAGTGTTCATAGCCAGTGCTGTATTATAAGTTTCAATTCGTATCCCTAGACACGTGTTTCATGATTCCTCAATCGTCAGTAGGGAAAAAAAGCAAAGTTCATAAGTTGCAGGGCATGCTGCCTTATCTCTCAGGACCAGTTCCACTCACAGCATGAAGGCGAAGGCTCCCGAGCTCGTCAGCTCACAGGAATTTGATACTTTCAGGGGGGTGGGAGCGCACCAGACACGCCCCCACGTAATTACCTCTAGCATGATGGTTCATGTAGTTCATTATTTCTCGCTCAATTCAAAGTGTTCATAGCCAGTGCTGTATTATAAGTTTCAATTCGTATCCCTAGACACGTGTTTCATGATTCCTCAATCGTCAGTAGGGAAAAAAAGCAAAGTTCATAAGTTGCAGGGCATGCTGCCTTATCTCTCAGGACCAGTTCCACTCACAGCATGAAGGCGCAGGATCCCGAGCTCGTCAGCTCACAGGAATTTGATACTTTCAGGGGGGTGGGAGCGCAGTAGACACGCCCCAACGTAATTACCTCTAGCATGATGGTTCATGTAGTTCATTATTTCTCGCTCAATTCAAAGTGTTCATAGCCAGTGCTGTATTATAAGTTTCAATTCGTATCCCTAGACACGTGTTTCGTGATTCCTCAATCGTCAGTAGGTCAAAAAAGCAAAGTTCATAAGTTGCAGGGCATGCTGCGTTATCTCTCAGGACCAGTTCCACTCACAGCATGAAGGCGCAGGCTCCCGAGCTCGTCAGCTCACAGGAATTTGATACTTTCAGGGGGGTGGGAGCGCACCAGACACGCCCCAACGTAATTACCTCTAGCATGATGGTTGATGTAGTTCATTATTTCTCGCTCAATTCAAAGTGTTCATAGCCAGTGCTGTATTATAAGTTTCAATTCGTATCCCTAGACACGTGTTTCATGATTCCTCAATCGTCAGTAGGGAAAAAAAGCAAAGTTCATAGGTTGCAGGGCATGCTGCCTTATCTCTCAGGACCAGTTCCACTCACAGCATGAAGGCGCAGGCTCCCGAGCTCGTCAGCTCACAGGAATTTGATACTTTCAGGGGGGTGGGAGCGCACCAGACACGCCCCAACGTAATTACCTCTAGCATGATGGTTCATGTAGTTCATTATTTCTCGCTCAATTCAAAGTGTTCATAGCCAGTGCTGTATTATAAGTTTCAATTCGTATCCCTAGACACGTGTTTCATGATTCCTCAATCGTCAGTAGGGAAAAAAAGCAAAGTTCATAAGTTGCAGGGCATGCTGCCTTATCTCTCAGGACCAGTTCCACTCACAGCATGAAGGCGCAGGCTCCCGAGCTCGTCAGCTCACAGGTATTTGATACTTTCAGGGGGGTGGGAGCGCACCAGACACGCCCCAACGTAATTACCTCTAGCATGATGGTTCATGTAGTTCATTATTTCTCGCTCAATTCAAAGTGTTCATAGCCAGTGCTGTATTATAAGTTTCAATTCGTATCCCTAGACACGTGTTTCATGATTCCTCAATCGTCAGTAGGGAAAAAAAGCAAAGTTCATAAGTTGCAGGGCATGCTGCCTTATCTCTCAGGACCAGTTCCACTCACAGCATGAAGGCGCAGGCTCCCGAGCTCGTCAGCTCACAGGAATTTGATACTTTCAGGGGGGTGGGAGCGCAGCAGACACACCCCAACGTAATTACCTCTAGCATTATGGTTCATGTAGTTCATTATTTCTCGCTCAATTCAAAGTGTTCATAGCCAGTGCTGTATTATAAGTTTCAATTCGTATCCCTAGACACGTGTTTCATGATTCCTCAATCGTCAGTAGGGAAAAAAAGCAAAGTTCATAAGTTGCAGGGCATGCTGCCTTATCTCTCAGGACCAGTTCCACTCACAGCATGAAGGCGCAGGCTCCCGAGCTCGTCAGCTCACAGGAATTTGATACTTTCAGGGGGGTGGGAGCGCACCAGACACGCCCCAACGTAATTACCTCTAGCATGATGGTTCATGTAGTTCATTATTTCTCGCTCAATTCAAAGTGTTCATAGCCAGTGCTGTATTATAAGTTTCAATTCGTATCCCTAGACACATGTTTCATGATTCCTCAATCGTCAGTAGGGAAAAAAAGCAAAGTTCATAAGTTGCAGGGCATGCTGCCTTATCTCTCAGGACCAGTTCCACTCACAGCATGAAGGCGCAGGCTCCCGAGCTCGTCAGCTCACAGGAATTTGATTCTTTCAGGGGGGTGGGAGCGCACCAGACACGCCCCAACGTAATTACCTCTAGCATGATGGTTCATGTAGTTCATTATTTCTCGCTCAATTCAAAGTGTTCATAGCCAGTGCTGTATTATAAGTTTCAATTCGTACTCCTAGACACGTGTTTCTTGATTCCTCAATCGTCAGTAGGGAAAAAAAGCAAAGTTCATAAGTTGCAGGGCATGCTGCCTTATCTCTCAGGACCAGTTCCACTCACAGCATGAAGGCGCAGGCTCCCAAGCTTGTCAGCTCACAGGAATTTGATACTTTCAGGGGGGTGGGAGCGCACCAGACACGCCCTAACGTAATTACCTCTAGCATGATGGTTCATGTAGTTCATTATTTCTCGCTCAATTCAAAGTGTTCTTAGCCAGTGCTGTATTATAAGTTTCAATTTGTATCCCTAGACACGTGTTTCATGATTCCTCAATCGTCGGTAGGGAAAAAAAGCAAAGTTCATAAGTTGCAGGGCATGCTGCCTTATCTCTCAGGACCAGTTCCACTCACAGCATGAAGGCGCAGGCTCCCGAGCTCATCAGCTCACAGGAATTTGATACTTTCAGGGGGGCGAGAGCGCAGCAGACACGCCCCAACGTAATTACCTCTAGCATGATGGTTCATGTAGTTCATTATTTCTCGCTCAATTCAAAGTGTTCATAGCCAGTGCTGTATTATAAGTTTCAATTCGTATCCCTAGACACGTGTTTCATGATTCCTCAATCGTCAGTAGGGAAAAAAAAGCAAAGTTCATAAGTTGCAGGGCATCCTGCCTTATCTCTCAGGACCAGTTCCACTCACAGCATGAAGGCGCAGGCTCCCGAGCTCGTCAGCTCACAGGAATTTGATACTTTCAGGGGGGTGGGAGCGCACCAGACACGCCCCAACGTAATTACCTCTAGCATGATGGTTCATGTAGTTCATTATTTCTCGCTCAATTCAAAGTGTTCATAGCCAGTGCTGTATTATAAGTTTCAATTCGTATCCCTAGACACGTGTTTCATGATTCCTCAATCGTCAGTAGGGAAAAAAAGCAAAGTTCATAAGTTGCAGGGCATGCTGCCTTATCTCTCAGGACCAGTTCCACTCACAGCATGAAGGCGCAGGCTCCCAAGCTCGTCAGCTCACAGGAATTTGATACTTTCAGGGGGGTGGGAGCGCACCAGACACGCCCCAACGTAATTACCTCTAGCATGATGGTTCATGTAGTACATTATTTCTCGCTCAATTCAAAGTGTTCATAGCCAGTGCTGTATTATAAGTTTCAATTTGTATCCCTAGACACGTGTTTCATGATTCCTCAATCGTCGGTAGGGAAAAAAAAGCAAAGTTCATTAGTTGCAGGGCATGCTGCCTTATCTCTCAGGACCAGTTCCACTCACAGCATGAAGGCGCAGGCTCCCGAGCTCGTCAGCTCACAGGTATTTGATACTTTCAGGGGGGCGAGAGCGCAGCAGACACGCCCCAACGTAATTACCTCTAGCATGATGGTTCATGTAGTTCATTATTTCTCTCTCAATTCAAAGTGTTCATAGCCAGTGCTGTATTATAAGTTTCAATTCGTATCCCTAGACACGTGTTTCATGATTCCTCAATCGTCAGTAGGGAAAAAAGCAAAGTTCATAAGTTGCAGGGCATGCTGCCTTATCTCTCAGGACCAGTTCCACTCACAGCATGAAGGCGCAGGCTCCCGAGCTCGTCAGCTCACAGGAATTTGATACTTTCAGGGGGGTGGGAGCGCACCAGACACGCCCCAACGTAATTACCTCTAGCATGATGGTTCATGTAGTTCCTTATTTCTCGCTCAATTCAAAGTGTTCATAGCCAGTGCTGTATTATAAGTTTCAATTCGTATCCCTAGACACGTGTTTCTTGATTCCTCAATCGTCAGTAGGGAAAAAAAGCAAAGTTCATAAGTTGCAGGGCATGCTGCCTTATCTCTCAGGACCAGTTCCACTCACAGCATGAAGGCGCAGGCTCCCAAGCTCGTCAGCTCACAGGAATTTGATACTTTCAGGGGGGTGGGAGCGCACCAGACACGCCCCAACGTAATGACCTCTAGCATGATGGTTCATGTAGTTCATTATTTCTCGCTCAATTCAAAGTGTTCATAGCCAGTGCTGTATTATAAGTTTCAATTTGTATCCCTAGACACGTGTTTCATGATTCCTCAATCGTCGGTAGGGAAAAAAAGCAAAGTTCATAAGTTGCAGGGCATGCTGCCTTATCTCTCAGGACCAGTTCCACTCACAGCATGAAGGCGCAGGCTCCCGAGCTCGTCAGCTCACAGGAATTTGATACTTTCAGGGGGGTGGGAGCGCAGCAGACACACCCCAACGTAATTACCTCTAGCATTATGGTTCATGTAGTTCATTATTTCTCGCTCAATTCAAAGTGTTCATAGCCAGTGCTGTATTATAAGTTTCAATTCGTATCCCTAGACACGTGTTTCATGATTCCTCAATCGTCAGTAGGGAAAAAAAAGCAAAGTTCATAAGTTGCAGGGCATGCTGCCTTATCTCTCAGGACCAGTTCCACTCACAGCATGAAGGCGCAGGCTCCCGAGCTCGTCAGCTCACAGGAATTTGATACTTTCAGGGGGGTGGGAGCGCAGCAGACACGCCCCAACGTAATTACCTCTAGCATGATGGTTCATGTAGTTCATTATTTCTCGCTCAATTCAAAGTGTTCATAGCCAGTGGTGTATTATAAGTTTCAATTCGTATCCCTAGACACATGTTTCATGATTCCTCAATCATCAGTGTGGAAAAAAAGCAAAGTTCATAAGTTGCAGGGCATGCTGCCTTATCTCTCAGGACCAGTTCCACTCACAGCATGAAGGCGCAGGCTCCCGTGCTCGTCAGCTCACAGGAATTTGATACTTTCGGGGGGGGGAGCGCACCAGACACGCCCCCACGTAATTACCTCTAGCATGATGGTTCATGTAGTTCATTATTTCTCGCTCAATTCAAAGTGTTCATAGCCAGTGCTGTATTATAAGTTTCAATTCGTATCCCTAGACACGTGTTTCATGATTCCTCAATCGTCAGTAGGGAAAAAAAGCAAAGTTCATAAGTTGCAGGGCATGCTGCCTTATCTCTCAGGACCAGTTCCACTCACAGCATGAAGGCGCAGGCTCCCGAGCTCGTCAGCTCACAGGAATTTGATACTTTCAGTGGGGTGGGAGCGCAGCAGACACGCCCCAACGTAATTACCTCTAGCATGATGGTTCATGTAGTTCATTATTTCTCGCTCAATTCAAAGTGTTCATAGCCAGTGCTGTATTATAAGTTTCAATTCGTATCCCTAGACACGTGTTTCATGATTCCTCAATCGTCAGTAGGGAAAAAAAGCAAAGTTCATTAGTTGCAGGGCATGCTGCCTTATCTCTCAGGACCAGTTCCACTCACAGCATGAAGGCGCAGGCTCCCGAGTTCGTCAGCTCACAGGAATTTGATACTTTCAGGGGGGTGGGAGCGCACCAGACACGCCCCAACGTAATTACCTCTAGCATGATGGTTCATGTAGTTCATTATTTCTCGCTCAATTCAAAGTGTTCATAGCCAGTGCTGTATTATAAGTTTCAATTCGTATCCCTAGACACGTGTTTCATGATTCCTCAATCGTCAGTAGGGAAAAAAAGCAAAGTTCATAAGTTGCAGGGCATGCTGCCTTATCTCTCAGGACCAGTTCCACTCACAGCATGAAGGCGAAGGCTCCCGAGCTCGTCAGCTCACAGGAATTTGATACTTTCAGGGGGGTGGGAGCGCACCAGACACGCCCCAACGTAATTACCTCTAGCATGATGGTTCATGTAGTTCATTATTTCTCGCTCAATTCAAAGTGTTCATAGCCAGGGCTGTATTATAAGTTTCAATTCGTATCCCTAGACACGTGTTTCATGATTCCTCAATCGTCAGTAGGGAAAAAAAGCAAAGTTCATAAGTTGCAGGGCATGCTGCCTTATCTCTCAGGACCAGTTCCACTCACAGCATGAAGGCGCAGGCTCCCAAGCTCGTCAGCTCACAGGAATTTGATACTTTCAGGGGGGTGGGAGCGCACCAGACACGCCCCAACGTAATTACCTCTAGCATGATGGTTCATGTAGTTCATTATTTCTCGCTCAATTCAAAGTGTTCATAGCCAGTGCTGTATTATAAGTTTCAATTTGTATCCCTAGACACGTGTTTCATGATTCCTCAATCGTCTGTAGGGAAAAAAAAGCAAAGTTCATAAGTTGCAGGGCATGCTGCCTTATCTCTCAGGACCAGTTCCACTCACAGCATGAAGGTGCAGGCTCCCGAGCTCGTCAGCTCACAGGAATTTGATACTTTCAGGGGGGCGAGAGCGCAGCAGACACGCCCCAACGTAATTACCTCTAGCATGATGGTTCATGTAGTTCATTATTTCTCGCTCAATTCAAAGTGTTCATAGCCAGTGCTGTATTATAAGTTTCAATTCGTATCCCTAGACACGTGTTTCATGATTCCTCAATCGTCAGTAGGGAAAAAAAGCAAAGTTCATAAGTTGCAGGGCATGCTGCCTTATCTCTCAGGACCAGTTCCACTCACAGCATGAAGGCGCAGGCTCCCGAGCTCGTCAGCTCACAGGAATTTGATACTTTCAGGGGGGTGGGAGCGCACCAGACACGCCCCAACGTAATTACCTCTAGCATGATGGTTGATGTAGTTCATTATTTCTCGCTCAATTCAAAGTGTTCATAGCCAGTGCTGTATTATAAGTTTCAATTCTTATCCCTAGACACGTGTTTCATGATTCCTCAATCGTCAGTAGGGAAAAAAAGCAAAGTTCATAGGTTGCAGGGCATGCTGCCTTATCTCTCAGGACCAGTTCCACTCACAGCATGAAGGCGCAGGCTCCCGAGCTCGTCAGCTCACAGGAATCTGATACTTTCAGGGGGGGTGGGAGCGCAGCAGACACGCCCCAACGTAATTACCTCTAGCATGATGGTTCATGTAGTTCATATTTTTCTCGCTCAATTCAAAGTGTTCATAGCCAGTGGTGTATTATAAGTTTCAATTCGTATCCCTACACATGTGTTTCATGATTCCTCAATCATCAGTAGGGAAAAAAAGCAAAGTTCATAAGTTGCAGGGCATGCTGCCTTATCTCTCAGGACCAGTTCCACTCACAGCATGAAGGCGCAGGCTCCCGTGCTCGTCAGCTCACAAGAATTTGATACTTTCAGGGGGGGGAGCGCACCAGACACGCCCCCACGTAATTACCTCTAGCATGATGGTTCATGTAGTTCATTATTTCTCGCTCAATTCAAAGTGTTCATAGCCAGTGCTGTATTATAAGTTTCAATTCGTATCCCTAGACACGTGTTTCATGATTCCTCAATCGTCAGTAGGGAAAAAAAGCAAAGTTCATAAGTTGCAGGGCATGCTGCCTTATCTCTCAGGACCAGTTCCACTCACAGCATGAAGGCGCAGGATCCCGAGCTCGTCAGCTCACAGGAATTTGATACTTTCAGGGGGGTGGGAGCGCAGTAGACACGCCCCAACGTAATTACCTCTAGCATGATGGTTCATGTAGTTCATTATTTCTCGCTCAATTCAAAGTGTTCATAGCCAGTGCTGTATTATAAGTTTCAATTCGTATCCCTAGACACGTGTTTCGTGATTCCTCAATCGTCAGTAGGTCAAAAAAGCAAAGTTCATAAGTTGCAGGGCATGCTGCCTTATCTCTCAGGACCAGTTCCACTCACAGCATGAAGGCGCAGGCTCCCGAGCTCGTCAGCTCACAGGAATTTGATACTTTCAGGGGGGTGGGAGCGCACCAGACACGCCCCAACGTAATTACCTCTAGCATGATGGTTGATGTAGTTCATTATTTCTCGCTCAATTCAAAGTGTTCATAGCCAGTGCTGTATTATAAGTTTCAATTGGTATCCCTAGACACGTGTTTCATGATTCCTCAATCGTCAGTAGGGAAAAAAAGCAAAGTTCATAGGTTGCAGGGCATGCTGCCTTATCTCTCAGGACCAGTTCCACTCACAGCATGAAGGCGCAGGCTCCCGAGCTCGTCAGCTCACAGGAATTTGATACTTTCAGGGGGGTGGGAGCGCACCAGACACGCCCCAACGTAATTACCTCTAGCATGATGGTTCATGTAGTTCATTATTTCTCGCTCAATTCAAAGTGTTCATAGCCAGTGCTGTATTATAAGTTTCAATTGGTATCCCTAGACACGTGTTTCATGATTCCTCAATCGTCAGTAGGGAAAAAAAGCAAAGTTCATAGGTTGCAGGGCATGCTGCCTTATCTCTCAGGACCAGTTCCACTCACAGCATGAAGGCGCAGGCTCCCGAGCTCGTCAGCTCACAGGAATTTGATACTTTCAGGGGGGTGGGAGCGCACCAGACACGCCCCAACGTAATTACCTCTAGCATGATGGTTCATGTAGTTCATTATTTCTCGCTCAATTCAAAGTGTTCATAGCCAGTGCTGTATTATAAGTTTCAATTCGTATCCCTAGACACGTGTTTCATGATTCCTCAATCGTCAGTAGGGAAAAAAAGCAAAGTTCATAAGTTGCAGGGCATGCTGCCTTATCTCTCAGGACCAGTTCCACTCACACCATGAAGGCGCAGGCTCCCGAGCTCGTCAGCTCACAGGTATTTGATACTTTCAGGGGGGTGGGAGCGCACCAGACACGCCCCAACGTAATTACCTCTAGCATGATGGTTCATGTAGTTCATTATTTCTCGCTCAATTCAAAGTGTTCATAGCCAGTGCTGTATTATAAGTTTCAATTCGTATCCCTAGACACGTGTTTCATGATTCCTCAATCGTCAGTAGGGAAAAAAAGCAAAGTTCATAAGTTGCAGGGCATGCTGCCTTATCTCTCAGGACCAGTTCCACTCACAGCATGAAGGCGCAGGCTCCCGAGCTCGTCAGCTCACAGGAATTTGATACTTTCAGGGGGGTGGGAGCGCAGCAGACACACCCCAACGTAATTACCTCTAGCATTATGGTTCATGTAGTTCATTATTTCTCGCTCAATTCAAAGTGTTCATAGCCAGTGCTGTATTATAAGTTTCAATTCGTATCCCTAGACACGTGTTTCATGATTCCTCAATCGTCAGTAGGGAAAAAAAGCAAAGTTCATAAGTTGCAGGGCATGCTGCCTTATCTCTCAGGACCAGTTCCACTCACAGCATGAAGGCGCAGGCTCCCGAGCTCGTCAGCTCACAGGAATTTGATACTTTCAGGGGGGTGGGAGCGCACCAGACACGCCCCAACGTAATTACCTCTAGCATGATGGTTCATGTAGTTCATTATTTCTCGCTCAATTCAAAGTGTTCATAGCCAGTGCTGTATTATAAGTTTCAATTCGTATCCCTAGACACGTGTTTCTTGATTCCTCAATCGTCAGTAGGGAAAAAAAGCAAAGTTCATAAGTTGCAGGGCATGCTGCCTTATCTCTCAGGACCAGTTCCACTCACAGCATGAAGGCGCAGGCTCCCAAGCTCGTCAGCTCACAGGAATTTGATACTTTCAGGGGGGTGGGAGCGCACCAGACACGCCCCAACGTAATTACCTCTAGCATGATGGTTCATGTAGTTCATTATTTCTCGCTCAATTCAAAGTGTTCATAGCCAGTGCTGTATTATAAGTTTCAATTTGTATCCCTAGACACGTGTTTCATGATTCCTCAATCGTCGGTAGGGAAAAAAAGCAAAGTTCATAAGTTGCAGGGCATGCTGCCTTATCTCTCAGGACCAGTTCCACTCACAGCATGAAGGCGCAGGCTCCCGAGCTCATCAGCTCACAGGAATTTGATACTTTCAGGGGGGCGAGAGCGCAGCAGACACGCCCCAACGTAATTACCTCTAGCATGATGGTTCATGTAGTTCATTATTTCTCGCTCAATTCAAAGTGTTCATAGCCAGTGCTGTATTATAAGTTTCAATTCGTATCCCTAGACACGTGTTTCATGATTCCTCAATCGTCAGTAGGGAAAAAAAAGCAAAGTTCATAAGTTGCAGGGCATGCTGCCTTATCTCTCAGGACCAGTTCCACTCACAGCATGAAGGCGCAGGCTCCCGAGCTCGTCAGCTCACAGGAATTTGATACTTTCAGGGGGGTGGGAGCGCAGCAGACACGCCCCAACGTAATTACCTCTAGCATGATGGTTCATGTAGTTCATTATTTCTCGCTCAATTCAAAGTGTTCATAGCCAGTGGTGTATTATAAGTTTCAATTCGTATCCCTAGACACGTGTTTCATGATTCCTCAATCATCAGTGTGGAAAAAAAGCAAAGTTCATAAGTTGCAGGGCATGCTGCCTTATCTCTCAGGACCAGTTCCACTCACAGCATGAAGGCGCAGGCTCCCGTGCTCGTCAGCTCACAGGAATTTGATACTTTCGGGGGGGGGAGCGCACCAGACACGCCCCCACGTAATTACCTCTAGCATGATGGTTCATGTAGTTCATTATTTCTCGCTCAATTCAAAGTGTTCATAGCCAGTGCTGTATTATAAGTTTCAATTCGTATCCCTAGACACGTGTTTCATGATTCCTCAATCGTCAGTAGGGAAAAAAAGCAAAGTTCATAAGTTGCAGGGCATGCTGCCTTATCTCTCAGGAGCAGTTCCACTCACAGCATGAAGGCGCAGGCTCCCGAGCTCGTCAGCTCACAGGAATTTGATACTTTCAGTGGGGTGGGAGCGCAGCAGACACGCCCCAACGTAATTACCTCTAGCATGATGGTTCATGTAGTTCATTATTTCTCGCTCAATTCAAAGTGTTCATAGCCAGTGCTGTATTATAAGTTTCAATTCGTATCCCTAGACACGTGTTTCATGATTCCTCAATCGTCAGTAGGGAAAAAAAGCAAAGTTCATAAGTTGCAGGGCATGCTGCCTTATCTCTCAGGACCAGTTCCACTCACAGCATGAAGGCGCAGGCTCCCGAGTTCGTCAGCTCACAGGAATTTGATACTTTCAGGGGGGTGGGAGCGCACCAGACACGCCCCAACGTAATTACCTCTAGCATGATGGTTCATGTAGTTCATTATTTCTCGCTCAATTCAAAGTGTTCATAGCCAGTGCTGTATTATAAGTTTCAATTCGTATCCCTAGACACGTGTTTCATGATTCCTCAATCGTCAGTAGGGAAAAAAAGCAAAGTTCATAAGTTGCAGGGCATGCTGCCTTATCTCTCAGGACCAGTTCCACTCACAGCATGAAGGCGAAGGCTCCCGAGCTCGTCAGCTCACAGGAATTTGATACTTTCAGGGGGGTGGGAGCGCACCAGACACGCCCCAACGTAATTACCTCTAGCATGATGGTTCATGTAGTTCATTATTTCTCGCTCAATTCAAAGTGTTCATAGCCAGTGCTGTATTATAAGTTTCAATTTGTATCCCTAGACACGTGTTTCATGATTCCTCAATCGTCAGTAGGGAAAAAAAGCAAAGTTCATAAGTTGCAGGGCATGCTGCCTTATCTCTCAGGACCAGTTCCACTCACAGCATGAAGGCGCAGGCTCCCAAGCTCGTCAGCTCACAGGAATTTGATACTTTCAGGGGGGTGGGAGCGCACCAGACACGCCCCAACGTAATTACCTCTAGCATGATGGTTCATGTAGTTCATTATTTCTCGCTCAATTCAAAGTGTTCATAGCCAGTGCTGTATTATAAGTTTCAATTTGTATCCCTAGACACGTGTTTCATGATTCCTCAATCGTCGGTAGGGAAAAAAAAGCAAAGTTCATAAGTTGCAGGGCATGCTGCCTTATCTCTCAGGACCAGTTCCACTCACAGCATGAAGGCGCAGGCTCCCGAGCTCGTCAGCTCACAGGAATTTGATACTTTCAGGGGGGCGAGAGCGCAGCAGACACGCCCCAACGTAATTACCTCTAGCATGATGGTTCATGTAGTTCATTATTTCTCGCTCAATTCAAAGTGTTCATAGCCAGTGCTGTATTATAAGTTTCAATTCGTATCCCTAGACACGTGTTTCATGATTCCTCAATCGTTAGTAGGGAAAAAAAGCAAAGTTCATAAGTTGCAGGGCATGCTGCCTTATCTCTCAGGACCAGTTCCACTCACAGCATGAAGGCGCAGGCTCCCGAGCTCGTCAGCTCACAGGAATTTGATACTTTCAGGGGGGTGGGAGCGCACCAGACACGCCCCAACGTAATTACCTCTAGCATGATGGTTGATGTAGTTCATTATTTCTCGCTCAATTCAAAGTGTTCATAGCCAGTGCTGTATTATAAGTTTCAATTCTTATCCCTAGACACGTGTTTCATGATTCCTCAATCGTCAGTAGGGAAAAAAAGCAAAGTTCATAAGTTGCAGGGCATGCTGCCTTATCTCTCAGGACCAGTTCCACTCACAGCATGAAGGCGCAGGCTCCCGAGCTCGTCAGCTCACAGGAATCTGATACTTTCAGGGGGGTGGGAGCGCAGCAGACACGCCCCAACGTAATTACCTCTAGCATGATGGTTCATGTAGTTCATTTTTTCTCGCTCAATTCAAAGTGTTCATAGCCAGTGGTGTATTATAAGTTTCAATTCGTATCCCTAGACACGTGTTTCATGATTCCTCAATCATCAGTAGGGTAAAAAAGCAAAGTTCATAAGTTGCAGGGCATGCTGCCTTATCTCTCAGGACCAGTTCCACTCACAGCATGAAGGCGCAGGCTCCCGTGCTCGTCAGCTCACAGGAATTTGATACTTTCAGGGGGGGGGAGCGCACCAGACACGCCCCCACGTAATTACCTCTAGCATGATGGTTCATGTAGTTCATTATTTCTCGCTCAATTCAAAGTGTTCATAGCCAGTGCTGTATTATAAGTTTCAATTCGTATCCCTAGACACGTGTTTCATGATTCCTCAATCGTCAGTAGGGAAAAAAAGCAAAGTTCATAAGTTGCAGGGCATGCTGCCTTATCTCTCAGGACCAGTTCCACTCACAGCATGAAGGCGCAGGATCCCGAGCTCGTCAGCTCACAGGAATTTGATACTTTCAGGGGGGTGGGAGCGCAGTAGACACGCCCCAACGTAATTACCTCTAGCATGATGGTTCATGTAGTTCATTATTTCTCGCTCAATTCAAAGTGTTCATAGCCAGTGCTGTATTATAAGTTTCAATTCTTATCCCTAGACACGTGTTTCATGATTCCTCAATCGTCAGTAGGGAAAAAAAGCAAAGTTCATAAGTTGCAGGGCATGCTGCCTTATCTCTCAGGACCAGTTCCACTCACAGCATGAAGGCGCAGGCTCCCGAGCTCGTCAGCTCACAGGAATCTGATACTTTCAGGGGGGTGGGAGCGCAGCAGACACGCCCCAACGTAATTACCTCTAGCATGATGGTTCATGTAGTTCATTTTTTCTCGCTCAATTCAAAGTGTTCATAGCCAGTGGTGTATTATAAGTTTCAATTCGTATCCCTAGACACGTGTTTCATGATTCCTCAATCATCAGTAGGGTAAAAAAGCAAAGTTCATAAGTTGCAGGGCATGCTGCCTTATCTCTCAGGACCAGTTCCACTCACAGCATGAAGGCGCAGGCTCCCGTGCTCGTCAGCTCACAGGAATTTGATACTTTCAGGGGGGGGGAGCGCACCAGACACGCCCCCACGTAATTACCTCTAGCATGATGGTTCATGTAGTTCATTATTTCTCGCTCAATTCAAAGTGTTCATAGCCAGTGCTGTATTATAAGTTTCAATTCGTATCCCTAGACACGTGTTTCATGATTCCTCAATCGTCAGTAGGGAAAAAAAGCAAAGTTCATAAGTTGCAGGGCATGCTGCCTTATCTCTCAGGACCAGTTCCACTCACAGCATGAAGGCGCAGGATCCCGAGCTCGTCAGCTCACAGGAATTTGATACTTTCAGGGGGGTGGGAGCGCAGTAGACACGCCCCAACGTAATTACCTCTAGCATGATGGTTCATGTAGTTCATTATTTCTCGCTCAATTCAAAGTGTTCATAGCCAGTGCTGTATTATAAGTTTCAATTCGTATCCCTAGACACGTGTTTCATGATTCCTCAATCGTCAGTAGGGAAAAAAAGCAAAGTTCATAAGTTGCAGGGCATCCTGCCTTATCTCTCAGGACCAGTTCCACTCACAGCATGAAGGCGCAGGCTCCCGAGCTCGTCAGCTCACAGGAATTTGATACTTTCAGGGGGGTGGGAGCGCAGCAGACACACCCCAACGTAATTACCTCTAGCATTATGGTTCATGTAGTTCATTATTTCTCGCTCAATTCAAAGTGTTCATAGCCAGTGCTGTATTATAAGTTTCAATTCGTATCCCTAGACACGTGTTTCATGATTCCTCAATCGTCAGTAGGGAAAAAAAGCAAAGTTCATAAGTTGCAGGGCATGCTGCCTTATCTCTCAGGACCAGTTCCACTCACAGCATGAAGGCGCAGGCTCCCGAGCTCGTCAGCTCACAGGAATTTGATACTTTCAGGGGGGTGGGAGCGCACCAGACACGCCCCAACGTAATTACCTCTAGCATGATGGTTCATGTAGTTCATTATTTCTCGCTCAATTCAAAGTGTTCATAGCCAGTGCTGTATTATAAGTTTCAATTCGTATCCCTAGACACATGTTTCATGATTCCTCAATCGTCAGTAGGGAAAAAAAGCAAAGTTCATAAGTTGCAGGGCATGCTGCCTTATCTCTCAGGACCAGTTCCACTCACAGCATGAAGGCGCAGGCTCCCGAGCTCGTCAGCTCACAGGAATTTGATACTTTCAGGGGGGTGGGAGCGCACCAGACACGCCCCAACGTAATTACCTCTAGCATGATGGTTCATGTAGTTCATTATTTCTCGCTCAATTCAAAGTGTTCATAGCCAGTGCTGTATTATAAGTTTCAATTCGTATCCCTAGACACGTGTTTCTTGATTCCTCAATCGTCAGTAGGGAAAAAAAGCAAAGTTCATAAGTTGCAGGGCATGCTGCCTTATCTCTCAGGACCAGTTCCACTCACAGCATGAAGGCGCAGGCTCCCAAGCTCGTCAGCTCACAGGAATTTGATACTTTCAGGGGGGTGGGAGCGCACCAGACACGCCCCAACGTAATTACCTCTAGCATGATGGTTCATGTAGTTCATTATTTCTCGCTCAATTCAAAGTGTTCATAGCCAGTGCTGTATTATAAGTTTCAATTTGTATCCCTAGACACGTGTTTCATGATTCCTCAATCGTCGGTAGGGAAAAAAAGCAAAGTTCATAAGTTGCAGGGCATGCTGCCTTATCTCTCAGGACCAGTTCCACTCACAGCATGAAGGCGCAGGCTCCCGAGCTCATCAGCTCACAGGAATTTGATACTTTCAGGGGGGCGAGAGCGCAGCAGACACGCCCCAACGTAATTACCTCTAGCATGATGGTTCATGTAGTTCATTATTTCTCGCTCAATTCAAAGTGTTCATAGCCAGTGCTGTATTATAAGTTTCAATTCGTATCCCTAGACACGTGTTTCATGATTCCTCAATCGTCAGTAGGGAAAAAAAAGCAAAGTTCATAAGTTGCAGGGCATCCTGCCTTATCTCTCAGGACCAGTTCCACTCACAGCATGAAGGCGCAGGCTCCCGAGCTCGTCAGCTCACAGGAATTTGATACTTTCAGGGGGGTGGGAGCGCACCAGACACGCCCCAACGTAATTACCTCTAGCATGATGGTTCATGTAGTTCATTATTTCTCGCTCAATTCAAAGTGTTCATAGCCAGTGGTGTATTATAAGTTTCAATTCGTATCCCTAGACACGTGTTTCATGATTCCTCAATCATCAGTGTGGAAAAAAAGCAAAGTTCATAAGTTGCAGGGCATGCTGCCTTATCTCTCAGGACCAGTTCCACTCACAGCATGAAGGCGAAGGCTCCCGTGCTCGTCAGCTCACAGGAATTTGATACTTTCGGGGGGGGAGCGCACCAGACACGCCCCCACGTAATTACCTCTAGCATGATGGTTCATGTAGTTCATTATTTCTCGCTCAATTCAAAGTGTTCATAGCCAGTGCTGTATTATAAGTTTCAATTCGTATCCCTAGACACGTGTTTCATGATTCCTCAATCGTCAGTAGGGAAAAAAAGCAAAGTTCATAAGTTGCAGGGCATGCTGCCTTATCTCTCAGGACCAGTTCCACTCACAGCATGAAGGCGCAGGCTCCCGAGCTCGTCAGCTCACAGGAATTTGATACTTTCAGTGGGGTGGGAGCGCAGCAGACACGCCCCAACGTAATTACCTCTAGCATGATGGTTCATGTAGTTCATTATTTCTCGCTCAATTCAAAGTGTTCATAGCCAGTGCTGTATTATAAGTTTCAATTCGTATCCCTAGACACGTGTTTCATGATTCCTCAATCGTCAGTAGGGAAAAAAAGCAAAGTTCATAAGTTGCAGGGCATGCTGCCTTATCTCTCAGGACCAGTTCCACTCACAGCATGAAGGCGCAGGCTCCCGAGTTCGTCAGCTCACAGGAATTTGATACTTTCAGGGGGGTGGGAGCGCACCAGACACGCCCCAACGTAATTACCTCTAGCATGATGGTTCATGTAGTTCATTATTTCTCGCTCAATTCAAAGTGTTCATAGCCAGTGCTGTATTATAAGTTTCAATTCGTATCCCTAGACACGTGTTTCATGATTCCTCAATCGTCAGTAGGGAAAAAAAGCAAAGTTCATAAGTTGCAGGGCATGCTGCCTTATCTCTCAGGACCAGTTCCACTCACAGCATGAAGGCGAAGGCTCCCGAGCTCGTCAGCTCACAGGAATTTGATACTTTCAGGGGGGTGGGAGCGCACCAGACACGCCCCAACGTAATTACCTCTAGCATGATGGTTCATGTAGTTCATTATTTCTCGCTCAATTCAAAGTGTTCATAGCCAGTGCTGTATTATAAGTTTCAATTCGTATCCCTAGACACGTGTTTCATGATTCCTCAATTGTCAGTAGGGAAAAAAAGCAAAGTTCATAAGTTGCAGGGCATGCTGCCTTATCTCTCAGGACCAGTTCCACTCACAGCATGAAGGCGCAGGCTCCCAAGCTCGTCAGCTCACAGGAATTTGATACTTTCAGGGGGGTGGGAGTGCACCAGACACGCCCCAACGTAATTACCTCTAGCATGATGGTTCATGTAGTTCATTATTTCTCGCTCAATTCAAAGTGTTCATAGCCAGTGCTGTATTATAAGTTTCAATTTGTATCCCTAGACACGTGTTTCATGATTCCTCAATCGTCGGTAGGGAAAAAAAAGCAAAGTTCATAAGTTGCAGGGCATGCTGCCTTATCTCTCAGGACCAGTTCCACTCACAGCATGAAGGCGCAGGCTCCCGAGCTCGTCAGCTCACAGGAATTTGATACTTTCAGGGGGGCGAGAGCGCAGCAGACACGCCCCAACGTAATTACCTCTAGCATGATGGTTCATGTAGTTCATTATTTCTCGCTCAATTCAAAGTGTTCATAGCCAGTGCTGTATTATAAGTTTCAATTCTTATCCCTAGACATGTGTTTCATGATTCCTCAATCGTCAGTAGGGAAAAAAAGCAAAGTTCATAAGTTGCAGGGCATGCTGCCTTATCTCTCAGGACCAGTTCCACTCACAGCATGAAGGCGCAGGCTCCCGAGCTCGTCAGCTCACAGGAATCTGATACTTTCAGGGGGGTGGGAGCGCAGCAGACACGCCCCAACGTAATTACCTCTAGCATGATGGTTCATGTAGTTCATTTTTTCTCGCTCAATTCAAAGTGTTCATAGCCAGTGGTGTATTATAAGTTTCAATTCGTATCCCTAGACACGTGTTTCATGATTCCTCAATCATCAGTAGGGAAAAAAAGCAAAGTTCATAAGTTGCAGGGCATGCTGCCTTATCTCTCAGGACCAGTTCCACTCACAGCATGAAGGCGCAGGCTCCCGTGCTCGTCAGCTCACAGGAATTTGATACTTTCAGGGGGGGGGGAGCGCACCAGACACGCCCCCACGTAATTACCTCTAGCATGATGGTTCATGTAGTTCATTATTTCTCGCTCAATTCAAAGTGTTCATAGCCAGTGCTGTATTATAAGTTTCAATTCGTATCCCTAGACACGTGTTTCATGATTCCTCAATCGTCAGTAGGGAAAAAAAGCAAAGTTCATAAGTTGCAGGGCATGCTGCCTTATCTCTCAGGACCAGTTCCACTCACAGCATGAAGGCGCAGGATCCCGAGCTCGTCAGCTCACAGGAATTTGATACTTTCAGGGGGGTGGGAGCGCAGTAGACACGCCCCAACGTAATTACCTCTAGCATGATGGTTCATGTAGTTCATTATTTCTCGCTCAATTCAAAGTGTTCATAGCCAGTGCTGTATTATAAGTTTCAATTCGTATCCCTAGACACGTGTTTCGTGATTCCTCAATCGTCAGTAGGTCAAAAAAGCAAAGTTCATAAGTTGCAGGGCATGCTGCCTTATCTCTCAGGACCAGTTCCACTCACAGCATGAAGGCGCAGGCTCCCGAGCTCGTCAGCTCACAGGAATTTGATACTTTCAGGGGGGTGGGAGCGCACCAGACACGCCCCAACGTAATTACCTCTAGCATGATGGTTGATGTAGTTCATTATTTCTCGCTCAATTCAAAGTGTTCATAGCCAGTGCTGTATTATAAGTTTCAATTGGTATCCCTAGACACGTGTTTCATGATTCCTCAATCGTCAGTAGGGAAAAAAAGCAAAGTTCATAGGTTGCAGGGCATGCTGCCTTATCTCTCAGGACCAGTTCCACTCACAGCATGAAGGCGCAGGCTCCCGAGCTCGTCAGCTCACAGGAATTTGATACTTTCAGGGGGGTGGGAGCGCACCAGACACGCCCCAACGTAATTACCTCTAGCATGATGGTTCATGTAGTTCATTATTTCTCGCTCAATTCAAAGTGTTCATAGCCAGTGCTGTATTATAAGTTTCAATTGGTATCCCTAGACACGTGTTTCATGATTCCTCAATCGTCAGTAGGGAAAAAAAGCAAAGTTCATAGGTTGCAGGGCATGCTGCCTTATCTCTCAGGACCAGTTCCACTCACAGCATGAAGGCGCAGGCTCCCGAGCTCGTCAGCTCACAGGAATTTGATACTTTCAGGGGGGTGGGAGCGCACCAGACACGCCCCAACGTAATTACCTCTAGCATGATGGTTCATGTAGTTCATTATTTCTCGCTCAATTCAAAGTGTTCATAGCCAGTGCTGTATTATAAGTTTCAATTCGTATCCCTAGACACGTGTTTCATGATTCCTCAATCGTCAGTAGGGAAAAAAAGCAAAGTTCATAAGTTGCAGGGCATGCTGCCTTATCTCTCAGGACCAGTTCCACTCACACCATGAAGGCGCAGGCTCCCGAGCTCGTCAGCTCACAGGTATTTGATACTTTCAGGGGGGTGGGAGCGCACCAGACACGCCCCAACGTAATTACCTCTAGCATGATGGTTCATGTAGTTCATTATTTCTCGCTCAATTCAAAGTGTTCATAGCCAGTGCTGTATTATAAGTTTCAATTCGTATCCCTAGACACGTGTTTCATGATTCCTCAATCGTCAGTAGGGAAAAAAAGCAAAGTTCATAAGTTGCAGGGCATGCTGCCTTATCTCTCAGGACCAGTTCCACTCACAGCATGAAGGCGCAGGCTCCCGAGCTCGTCAGCTCACAGGAATTTGATACTTTCAGGGGGGTGGGAGCGCAGCAGACACACCCCAACGTTATTACCTCTAGCATTATGGTTCATGTAGTTCATTTTTTCTCGCTCAATTCAAAGTGTTCATAGCCAGTGCTGTATTATAAGTTTCAATTCGTATCCCTAGACACGTGTTTCATGATTCCTCAATCGTCAGTAGGGAAAAAAAGCAACGTTCATAAGTTGCAGGGCATGCTGCCTTATCTCTCAGGACCAGTTCCACTCACAGCATGAAGGCGCAGGCTCCCGAGCTCGTCAGCTCACAGGAATTTGATACTTTCAGGGGGGTGGGAGCGCACCAGACACGCCCCAACGTAATTACCTCTAGCATGATGGTTCATGTAGTTCATTATTTCTCGCTCAATTCAAAGTGTTCATAGCCAGTGCTGTATTATAAGTTTCAATTCGTATCCCTAGACACGTGTTTCATGATTCCTCAATCGTCAGTATGGAAAAAAAGCAAAGTTCATAAGTTGCAGGGCTTGCTGCCTTATCTCTCAGGACCAGTTCCACTCACAGCATGAAGGCGCAGCCTCCCGAGCTCGTCAGCTCACAGGAATTTGATACTTTCAGGGGGGTGGGAGCGCACCAGACACGCCCCAACGTAATTACCTCTAGCATGATGGTTCATGTAGTTCATTATTTCTCGCTCAATTCAAAGTGTTCATAGCCAGTGCTGTATTATAAGTTTCAATTCGTATCCCTAGACACGTGTTTCTTGATTCCTCAATCGTCAGTAGGGAAAAAAAGCAAAGTTCATAAGTTGCAGGGCATGCTGCCTTATCTCTCAGGACCAGTTCCACTCACAGCATGAAGGCGCAGGCTCCCAAGCTCGTCAGCTCACAGGAATTTGATACTTTCAGGGGGGTGGGAGCGCACCAGACACGCCCCAACGTAATTACCTCTAGCATGATGGTTCATGTAGTTCATTATTTCTCGCTCAATTCAAAGTGTTCATAGCCAGTGCTGTATTATAAGTTTCAATTTGTATCCCTAGACACGTGTTTCATGATTCCTCAATCGTCGGTAGGGAAAAAAAGCAAAGTTCATAAGTTGCATGGCATGCTGCCTTATCTCTCAGGACCAGTTCCACTCACAGCATGAAGGCGCAGGCTCCCGAGCTCATCAGCTCACAGGAATTTGATACTTTCAGGGGGGCGAGAGCGCAGCAGACACGCCCCAACGTAATTACCTCTAGCATGATGGTTCATGTAGTTCATTATTTCTCGCTCAATTCAAAGTGTTCATAGCCAGTGTTGTATTATAAGTTTCAATTCGTATCCCTAGACACGTGTTTCATGATTCCTCAATCGTCAGTAGGGAAAAAAAAGCAAAGTTCATAAGTTGCAGGGCATGCTGCCTTATCTCTCAGGACCAGTTCCACTCACAGCATGAAGGCGCAGGCTCCCGAGCTCGTCAGCTCACAGGAATTTGATACTTTCAGGGGGGTGGGAGCGCAGCAGACACGCCCCAACGTAATTACCTCTAGCATGATGGTTCATGTAGTTCATTATTTCTCGCTCAATTCAAAGTGTTCATAGCCAGTGGTGTATTATAAGTTTCAATTCGTATCCCTAGACACGTGTTTCATGATTCCTCAATCATCAGTGTGGAAAAAAAGCAAAGTTCATAAGTTGCAGGGCATGCTGCCTTATCTCTCAGGACCAGTTCCACTCACAGCATGAAGGCGCAGGCTCCCGTGCTCGTCAGCTCACAGGAATTTGATACTTTCGGGGGGGGGGAGCGCACCAGACACGCCCCCACGTAATTACCTCTAGCATGATGGTTCATGTAGTTCATTATTTCTCGCTCAATTCAAAGTGTTCATAGCCAGTGCTGTATTATAAGTTTCAATTCGTATCCCTAGACACGTGTTTCATGATTCCTCAATCGTCAGTAGGGAAAAAAAGCAAAGTTCATAAGTTGCAGGGCATGCTGCCTTATCTCTCAGGACCAGTTCCACTCACAGCATGAAGGCGAAGGCTCCCGAGCTCGTCAGCTCACAGGAATTTGATACTTTCGGGGGGTGGGAGCGCACCAGACACGCCCCAACGTAATTACCTCTAGCATGATGGTTCATGTAGTTCATTATTTCTCGCTCAATTCAAAGTGTTCATAGCCAGTGCTGTATTATGAGTTTCAATTCGTATCCCTAGACACGTGTTTCATGATTCCTCAATCGTCAGTAGGGAAAAAAAGCAAAGTTCATAAGTTGCAGGGCATGCTGCCTTATCTCTCAGGACCAGTTCCACTCACAGCATGAAGGCGCAGGCTCCCAAGCTCGTCAGCTCACAGGAATTTGATACTTTCAGGGGGGTGGGAGCGCACCAGACACGCCCCAACGTAATTACCTCTAGCATGATGGTTCATGTAGTTCATTATTTCTCGCTCAATTCAAAGTGTTCATAGCCAGTGCTGTATTATAAGTTTCAATTTGTATCCCTAGACACGTGTTTCATGATTCCTCAATCGTCGGTAGGGAAAAAAAAGCAAAGTTCATAAGTTGCAGGGCATGCTGCCTTATCTCTCAGGACCAGTTCCACTCACAGCATGAAGGCGCAGGCTCCCGAGCTCGTCAGCTCACAGGAATTTGATACTTTCAGGGGGGCGAGAGTGCAGCAGACACGCCCCAACGTAATTACCTCTAGCATGATGGTTCATGTAGTTCATTATTTCTCGCTCAATTCAAAGTGTTCATAGCCAGTGCTGTATTATAAGTTTCAATTCGTATCCCTAGACACGTGTTTCATGATTCCTCAATCGTCAGTAGGGAAAAAAAGCAAAGTTCATAAGTTGCAGGGCATGCTGCCTTATCTCTCAGGACCAGTTCCACTCACAGCATGAAGGCGCAGGCTCCCGAGCTCGTCAGCTCACAGGAATTTGATACTTTCAGGGGGGTGGGAGCGCACCAGACACGCCCCAACGTAATTACCTCTAGCATGATGGTTGATGTAGTTCATTATTTCTCGCTCAATTCAAAGTGTTCATAGCCAGTGCTGTATTATAAGTTTCAATTCTTATCCCTAGACACGTGTTTCATGATTCCTCAATCGTCAGTAGGGAAAAAAAGCAAAGTTCATAAGTTGCAGGGCATGCTGCCTTATCTCTCAGGACCAGTTCCACTCACAGCATGAAGGCGCAGGCTCCCGAGCTCGTCAGCTCACAGGAATCTGATACTTTCAGGGGGGTGGGAGCGCAGCAGACACGCCCCAACGTAATTACCTCTAGCATGATGGTTCATGTAGTTCATTTTTTCTCGCTCAATTCAAAGTGTTCATAGCCAGTGGTGTATTATAAGTTTCAATTCGTATCCCTAGACACGTGTTTCATGATTCCTCAATCATCAGTAGGGAAAAAAAGCAAAGTTCATAAGTTGCAGGGCATGCTGCCTTATCTCTCAGGACCAGTTCCACACACAGCATGAAGGCGCAGGCTCCCGTGCTCGTCAGCTCACAGGAATTTGATACTTTCAGGGGGGGGGAGCGCACCAGACACGCCCCCACGTAATTACCTCTAGCATGATGGTTCATGTAGTTCATTATTTCTCGCTCAATTCAAAGTGTTCATAGCCAGTGCTGTATTATAAGTTTCAATTCGTATCCCTAGACACGTGTTTCATGATTCCTCAATCGTCAGTAGGGAAAAAAAGCAAAGTTCATAAGTTGCAGGGCATGCTGCCTTATCTCTCAGGACCAGTTCCACTCACAGCATGAAGGCGCAGGATCCCGAGCTCGTCAGCTCACAGGAATTTGATACTTTCAGGGGGGTGGGAGCGCAGTAGACACGCCCCAACGTAATTACCTCTAGCATGATGGTTCATGTAGTTCATTATTTCTCGCTCAATTCAAAGTGTTCATAGCCAGTGCTGTATTATAAGTTTCAATTCGTATCCCTAGACACGTGTTTCGTGATTCCTCAATCGTCAGTAGGTCAAAAAAGCAAAGTTCATAAGTTGCAGGGCATGCTGCCTTATCTCTCAGGACCAGTTCCACTCACAGCATGAAGGCGCAGGCTCCCGAGCTCGTCAGCTCACAGGAATTTGATACTTTCAGGGGGGTGGGAGCGCACCAGACACGCCCCAACGTAATTACCTCTAGCATGATGGTTGATGTAGTTCATTATTTCTCGCTCAATTCAAAGTGTTCATAGCCAGTGCTGTATTATAAGTTTCAATTCGTATCCCTAGACACGTGTTTCATGATTCCTCAATCGTCAGTAGGGAAAAAAAGCAAAGTTCATAGGTTACAGGGCATGCTGCCTTATCTCTCAGGACCAGTTCCACTCACAGCATGAAGGCGCAGACTCCCGAGCTCGTCAGCTCACAGGAATTTGATACTTTCAGGGGGGTGGGAGCGCACCAGACACGCCCCAACGTAATTACCTCTAGCATGATGGTTCATGTAGTTCATTATTTCTCGCTCAATTCAAAGTGTTCATAGCCAGTGCTGTATTATAAGTTTCAATTCGTATCCCTAGACACGTGTTTCATGATTCCTCAATCGTCAGTAGGGAAAAAAAGCAAAGTTCATAAGTTGCAGGGCATGCTGCCTTATCTCTCAGGACCAGTTCCACTCACAGCATGAAGGCGCAGGCTCCCGAGCTCGTCAGCTCACAGGTATTTGATACTTTCAGGGGGGTGGGAGCGCACCAGACACGCCCCAACGTAATTTCCTCTAGCATGATGGTTCATGTAGTTCATTATTTCTCGCTCAATTCAAAGTGTTCATAGCCAGTGCTGTATTATAAGTTTCAATTCGTATCCCTAGACACGTGTTTCATGATTCCTCAATCGTCAGTAGGGAAAAAAAGCAAAGTTCATAAGTTGCAGGGCATGCTGCCTTATCTCTCAGGACCAGTTCCACTCACAGCATGAAGGCGCAGGCTCCCGAGCTCGTCAGCTCACAGGTATTTGATACTTTCAGGGGGGTGGGAGCGCACCAGACACGCCCCAACGTAATTTCCTCTAGCATGATGGTTCATGTAGTTCATTATTTCTCGCTCAATTCAAAGTGTTCATAGCCAGTGCTGTATTATAAGTTTCAATTCGTATCCCTAGACACGTGTTTCATGATTCCTCAATCGTCAGTAGGGAAAAAAAGCAAAGTTCATAAGTTGCAGGGCATGCTGCCTTATCTCTCAGGACCAGTTCCACTCACAGCATGAAGGCGCAGGCTCCCGAGCTCGTCAGCTCACAGGAATTTGATACTTTCAGGGGGGTGGGAGCGCAGCAGACACACCCCAACGTAATTACCTCTAGCATTATGGTTCATGTAGTTCATTATTTCTCGCTCAATTCAAAGTGTTCATAGCCAGTGCTGTATTATAAGTTTCAATTCGTATCCCTAGACACGTGTTTCATGATTCCTCAATCGTCAGTAGGGAAAAAAAGCAAAGTTCATAAGTTGCAGGGCATGCTGCCTTATCTCTCAGGACCAGTTCCACTCACAGCATGAAGGCGCAGGCTCCCGAGCTCGTCAGCTCACAGGAATTTGATACTTTCAGGGGGGTGGGAGCGCACCAGACACGCCCCAACGTAATTACCTCTAGCATGATGGTTCATGTAGTTCATTATTTCTCGCTCAATTCAAAGTGTTCATAGCCAGTGCTGTATTATAAGTTTCAATTCGTATCCCTAGACACATGTTTCATGATTCCTCAATCGTCAGTAGGGAAAAAAAGCAAAGTTCATAAGTTGCAGGGCATGCTGCCTTATCTCTCAGGACCAGTTCCACTCACAGCATGAAGGCGCAGGCTCCCGAGCTCGTCAGCTCACAGGAATTTGATACTTTCAGGGGGGTGGGAGCGCACCAGACACGCCCCAACGTAATTACCTCTAGCATGATGGTTCATGTAGTTCATTATTTCTCGCTCAATTCAAAGTGTTCATAGCCAGTGCTGTATTATAAGTTTCAATTCGTATCCCTAGACACGTGTTTCTTGATTCCTCAATCGTCAGTAGGGAAAAAAAGCAAAGTTCATAAGTTGCAGGGCATGCTGCCTTATCTCTCAGGACCAGTTCCACTCACAGCATGAAGGCGCAGGCTCCCAAGCTCGTCAGCTCACAGGAATTTGATACTTTCAGGGGGGTGGGAGCGCACCAGACACGCCCCAACGTAATTACCTCTAGCATGATGGTTCATGTAGTTCATTATTTCTCGCTCAATTCAAAGTGTTCATAGCCAGTGCTGTATTATAAGTTTCAATTTGTATCCCTAGACACGTGTTTCATGATTCCTCAATCGTCGGTAGGGAAAAAAAGCAAAGTTCATAAGTTGCAGGGCATGCTGCCTTATCTCTCAGGACCAGTTCCACTCACAGCATGAAGGCGCAGGCTCCCGAGCTCATCAGCTCACAGGAATTTGATACTTTCAGGGGGGCGAGAGCGCAGCAGACACGCCCCAACGTAATTACCTCTAGCATGATGGTTCATGTAGTTCATTATTTCTCGCTCAATTCAAAGTGTTCATAGCCAGTGCTGTATTATAAGTTTCAATTCGTATCCCTAGACACGTGTTTCATGATTCCTCAATCGTCAGTAGGGAAAAAAAAGCAAAGTTCATAAGTTGCAGGGCATCCTGCCTTATCTCTCAGGACCAGTTCCACTCACAGCATGAAGGCGCAGGCTCCCGAGCTCGTCAGCTCACAGGAATTTGATACTTTCAGGGGGGTGGAAGCGCACCAGACACGCCCCAACGTAATTACCTCTAGCATGATGGTTCATGTAGTACATTATTTATCGCTCAATTCAAAGTGATCATAGCCAGTGCTGTATTATAAGTTTCAATTTGTATCCCTAGACACGTGTTTCATGATTCCTCAATCGTCGGTAGGGAAAAAAAAGCAAAGTTCATAAGTTGCAGGGCATGCTGCCTTATCTCTCAGGACCAGTTCCACTCACAGCATGAAGGCGCAGGCTCCCGAGCTCGTCAGCTCACAGGTATTTGATACTTTCAGGGGGGCGAGAGCGCAGCAGACACGCCCCAACGTAATTACCTCTAGCATGATGGTTCGTGTAGTTCATTATTTCTCTCTCAATTCAAAGTGTTCATAGCCAGTGCTGTATTATAAGTTTCAATTCGTATCCCTAGACACGTGTTTCATGATTCCTCAATCGTCAGTAGGGAAAAAAGCAAAGTTCATAAGTTGCAGGGCATGCTGCCTTATCTCTCAGGACCAGTTCCACTCACAGCATGAAGGCGCAGGCTCCCGAGCGCGTCAGCTCACAGGAATTTGATACTTTCAGGGGGGTGGGAGCGCACCAGACACGCCCCAACGTAATTACCTCTAGCATGATGGTTCATGTAGTTCCTTATTTCTCGCTCAATTCAAAGTGTTCATAGCCAGTGCTGTATTATAAGTTTCAATTCGTATCCCTAGACACGTGTTTCTTGATTCCTCAATCGTCAGTAGGGAAAAAAAGCAAAGTTCATAAGTTGCAGGGCATGCTGCCTTATCTCTCAGGACCAGTTCCACTCACAGCATGAAGGCGCAGGCTCCCAAGCTCGTCAGCTCACAGGAATTTTATACTTTCAGGGGGGTGGGAGCGCACCAGACACGCCCCAACGTAATGACCTCTAGCATGATGGTTCATGTAGTTCATTATTTCTCGCTCAATTCAAAGTGTTCATAGCCAGTGCTGTATTATAAGTTTCAATTTGTATCCCTAGACACGTGTTTCATGATTCCTCAATCGTCGGTAGGGAAAAAAAGCAAAGTTCATAAGTTGCAGGGCATGCTGCCTTATCTCTCAGGACCAGTTCCACTCACAGCATGAAGGCGCAGGCTCCCGAGCTCATCAGCTCACAGGAATTTGATACTTTCAGGGGGGCGAGAGCGCAGCAGACACGCCCCAACGTAATTACCTCTAGCATGATGGTTCATGTAGTTCATTATTTCTCGCTCAATTCAAAGTGTTCATAGCCAGTGCTGTATTATAAGTTTCAATTCGTATCCCTAGACACGTGTTTCATGATTCCTCAATCGTCAGTAGGGAAAAAAAGCAAAGTTCATAAGTTGCAGGGCATGCTGCCTTATCTCTCAGGACCAGTTCCACTCACAGCATGAAGGCGCAGGCTCCCGAGCTCGTCAGCTCACAGGAATTTGATACTTTCAGGGGGGTGGGAGCGCACCAGACACGCCCCAACGTAATTACCTCTAGCATGATGGTTCATGTAGTTCATTATTTCTCGCTCAATTCAAAGTGTTCATAGCCAGTGCTGTATTATAAGTTTCAATTCGTATCCCTAGACACGTGTTTCATGATTCCTCAATCGTCAGTAGGGAAAAAAAGCAAAGTTCATAAGTTGCAGGGAATGCTGCCTTATCTCTCAGGACCAGTTCCACCCACAGCATGAAGGCGCAGGCTCCCAAGCTCGTCAGCTCACAGGAATTTGATACTTTCAGGGGGGTGGGAGCGCACCAGACACGCCCCAACGTAATTACCTCTAGCATGATGGTTCATGTAGTTTATTATTTCTCGCTCAATTCAAAGTGTTCATAGCCAGTGCTGTATTATAAGTTTCAATTTGTATCCCTAGACACGTGTTTCATGATTCCTCAATCGTCGGTAGGGAAAAAAAAGCAAAGTTCATAAGTTGCAGGGCATGCTGCCTTATCTCTCAGGACCAGTTCCACTCACAGCATGAAGGCGCAGGCTCCCGAGCTCGTCAGCTCACAGGTATTTGATACTTTCAGGGGGGCGAGAGCTCAGCAGACACGCCCCAACGTAATTACCTCTAGCATGATGGTTCATGTAGTTCATTATTTCTCTCTCAATTCAAAGTGTTAATAGCCAGTGCTGTATTATAAGTTTCAATTCGTATCCCTAGACACGTGTTTCATGATTCCTCAATCGTCAGTAGTGAAAAAAAGCAAAGTTCATAAGTTGCAGGGCATGCTGCCTTATCTCTCAGGACCAGTTCCACTCACAGCATGAAGGCGCAGGCTCCCGAGCTCGTCAGCTCACAGGTATTTGATACTTTCAGGGGGGTGGGAGCGCACCAGACACGCCCCAACGTAATTACCTCTAGCATGATGGTTCATGTAGTTCATTATTTCTCGCTCAATTCAAAGTGTTCATAGCCAGTGCTGTATTATAAGTTTCAATTCGTATCCCTAGACAGGTGTTTCATGATTCCTCAATCGTCAGTAGGGAAAAAAAGCAAAGTTCATAAGTTGCAGGGCATGCTGCCTTATCTCCCTGACCTGTTTTTTAGCTTCTTGCTTAACTGGGTACTGCCTTTGTGCAATTGGTTGATTTTTTAGTTGGATTTTATGGTGAGGCGAGTCCTCATCCCATCCTAAATGATTTTTGTATAATGCAGGAGCTGGGGCAACTGCCCATTTCCTGGCATAAGTATATTTTAAATTAATTGGAATGTGGTTGGAGAAGGCTGGCATAATGATGTCTTTGCCATGTGGGCACTCTCTGACAAATTGTGGTGGCCAGTCTTGTTCAGCTAGAAGAATGTCATAACCCTTAGAAAGTCGCTCCCAAAAGAGTGCTCTCACTTTTCTTGGTATATCCCCCTCCATCTGGAGTGTTATTCCTTGTAACTTATGTGGACAACTAACCCTGGTATCTGCAGTTTCCGCTTGAATGAATTAATTCAAATCCACTGTCTCCAGATGATCCTTCAAGATCGTGCGAGCTATGGTGACTTCTGCTGCGCTGTCCAACATTGTCTGAGTCCATTCCCCGTTCTTGAGTTGTGTCCTCAAGATCATCGGCATGTCTGATTTTTAGACCTGCTACCTTCTTTTTCGTGAATTGAGGTATCTTGCTTTTTTGAACGTGTTGATCATCTTTGGACTTCACGCGTTCTTCCTTGTGTTCTGACCGTCCTCAATGTCAGGGTCAGGTCTGTAGTTAGCTAAAGCTAGCCATGTTGCTCCTAGTCTTCCTAGTGAACCGAGCCTGGTAATGTGATTTATATTGTTTAGGGCGCCGTTGAACTAGAGCGCATGCTCTTGGTAAGTTAGTGGAATTTCAATATCCTCGAAAGGAATGTATTCCGTTGGCGGTTCATCTTCTTTGTAGAAATGAAACACATGTGTAAGACTATCCACAAATAGAATACCTCTGTCTGGTGATATTCATGTGCCTCTATCACAAAAACTGCCCCACCACCTCTTGCTGATAGCCATTTTTTATAAGTTTTAGAGTGATGGCTTTCCTTAAATTTAGAGGTATGCTTATAGCATCATCGTTGGTTTCTTGGAAACCTGAGTAGTTTAAAGCTGCAACGGCTGGATAAGCCGCAGCACCACCGGCTTCGGTGTTGTTGTCACTATCCGGAAGTTTGTTGACCGAAAGCTTGCAGAACAAGTTTCAACAAAACAAAGATAAGGTGCACAATATTTTGGAACACTGTATCCTTCAACGTTGGACAAACCAAAAAGCTAATACATAGGATTTTTCGTCCTACTCAGCTATGGCGGATATTATCCTTTTACCCACTCCAGACGTCCATTGGAGTATTACAGAAAAAGGGGTCTCTCAGAAAAGCACAACTGAGTTACTTTAGTATCTAGCATTAAATGAGTGCCTTACCAAACTTTGGGCGCCATGTAGTGTAGTTCCTATATTCCCAATAGGCTCTGCGCATTGGAATAATATATCCTATAGATATGACGTAGGACTTAGGTCGGTAGGCCTCTATCGAATATACTAAACTTAATTGTGAGTGCCAGCTAGCTCAGAGGTCACTAGAAACTTTCTCGAATACACAAGAAGGGATTAGTTTCTGACAACTGCATAAACATGACAACTTTGTTTCCCTAGGACTGTAATAACTATTTTCAGAGTCGTGGAAACAATAGATAAGCATTTCACTCAGTCAATCGTGCATGCTTCGATCCTACAGAGTTGCAGAGAAATAGTGAGACAGGCGTTTTCAATAAAAGGTTTATTGAGCAGTCTTCTTTCTCATGCAAGAGAGGTGAACTGCTACAATCGTTAGACAGAATGCAAAGTATAATGCGTATAGCGAGAATAGTATTATAAAATAATACTGTAATAGCGTTGTATGGTTTCTAAGCCATATAAAAATACACACATAAATAACACAGGCTAAAATACTCAACTGGTGCTGCTAAAATACGCCTAACTCAATGTACCTAACCTAGGTCTAGTACGAGGGAAGAAGTATGATCCTTAGCATAGGTTTAGTTTTTGCCAAGAATCTACCAAAGGTTTCTCTAGGTTCTAATCAACTCCATACCTTAGAATGAAGGAGGTCTGGTATCTCTGTCTCGGGACTCGATTTCCCAACACCCCGCAAGGGGAGTCAGAAACACTACAGCTGGATTTCTCAGCAGAGGAGGGCAGCTTCCTGATCAGTGCGTCAGTTGGAGAGTTCGCTTCCTTCAGCACTTGCTGTAGCGAGCTGCATTGGGCAAGTAGGTCATCGAACTGCTCCGAGCCACTGTCCTTTGCTACAGCAAGTGAAGGTATATTTATATCTTGAAGGTGTTTAGGAATGCCATGTTTGACGTAAAGTCAGGCATATGAACATCATGAATGAACCCCTAATGAATAGATGTTCATTGTAAAACTAACTGAGTTCTTAGAGAAATCAATATTCAAGCAAGGGGATGTCCCTAACGGCTTAAGCAGGTTTTCCAAGAAATCATTGTGATGTTTGGTGAACGGATGGAAGTAGCCATGCCTGTATTTGGGCTGCATGGGCTATGCCTAAATAAGGGCTTGATTTCTATGCCTATACAAGGGCAACATGAATTGTACCTATATAAGGGCATGAATCAGGAAAATCCATTCGGAATCTAAAACGCCATACAACACCGGCAGACAGCTTGAGAAATGATGGAGGAGCAGCAAGATCATAGCAGAATACGCAGCCTTCAAAACTGCTGTCACCGCTAAGCATGGGCGGATTTTGCGGATCCACGATTCACGAATTTGCGGATTCACGGATCGTGGATCCGCAAAATCCGCGGATTGTGCGGATCGGCGGATTTGGGGGCGGGGCTTCCTCGAGTGTGTGGGCGGGGCCAAACGGACGGGGCTTCCATGCGAGCGCACATGCCTCTTGTGTGTATAAAAGGTCAGAGACCGATCAGAGCAGCAGATTAAGAGACAGAAGCTCCTGGTCACAGGAACAGCACGGGGATTGCGCTCGTGAAAGTCAAAGATGCAAATGCCTCTGGCCAGCATCACAGCGGATTTTCGATGGTATATTTGGGAAGAAGGCACACCTGCCCAGCCCCCACAACGCTCACGATTGTTTTTGGGCTGATGAATGAGTCACTGAATTTAAGCTTCAACTAGGGCACATGCTTTATTGATATCTGCAAGTGTTCCTCGAGTGTGTGGGCGGGGCCAAACGGACGGGGCTTCCATGCGAGCGCACATGCCTCTTGTGTGTATAAAAGGTCACTCAGAGACCGATCAGAGCAGCAGATTAAGAGACAGAAGCTCCTGGTCACAGGAACAGCACGGGGATTGCGCTCGTGAAAGTCAAAGATGCAAATGCGTCTGGCCAGCATCACAGCGGATTTTCGATGGTATATTTGGGAAGAAGGCACACCTGCCCAGCCCCCACAACGCTCACGATTGTTTTTGGGCTGATGAATGAGTCACTGAATTTAAGCTTCAACTAGGGCACATGCTTTATTGATATCTGCAAGTGTTTCCTGTTGAGGTTTATTTTTTGTGCCAGGACCGTCGTGCCCGAATGAACCCTGCCCTTCATATTTATTCAAGAAGACACCACCGTTTTTCACCATCATAAATAATTTACGATGGCGCCGGCAAGCTGCCAGCGCCATCCTGCAAAAGTTACTTAATTAGCTTCAACAGGAAGCTCCAACTGATAAAATAAAGCAGGCGCTCGAGCCCCTGCTGTATCTTATCTATTAGAGCTTCCTGTTGAAGCTAATTAAGTAACTATTTGAGGATGGCGCTGGCAGCTTGCCGGCGCCATCGTAAATTAGGCTCGCTTGAACTTTTGACCGCAAAATCCACTCCGATCGCGGATTGCGGATTTTCGGTAAATTCGCGAGAGTTCGCGGACCGCGAATTTACCGAAAATCCGCAAAATCCTCGATCAGAGCGGATTTTGCGCTCATGCTTAATCACCGCACACCACCACCTCAGCAGATCAACAAAGAAAGGAGCCAAAGAGGAACGCATCAACGCCACGGACACTACAGCAAAGAACTCTTTGCCTTGGTGAAAGAATTTGTCAAACCCAGCTCAGACCCAGCAGACATTGCCCCCTCTCAAGACCTCTGCGAAAACCCCGCCACCTTCTTCCACTGCAATTTCAAGGAGATCTACAACAGCTTCACAACCCAAGACTGTCGTGCCCAGACGATGGCACTAGGACCCTGTGGACACAGGGTGGGGGAAAGGGGACACCGGACACCACATCCGGTCAGAGGAGGGCACAGGGGAGTAAGAACCAGGATCTCGGGGTGAGAGGTCGCAGGAAGACTGTACTGCACGTATGTACACATCCACAAGAATAAAGGTACCTGCCAAATCTACATCGCGTCCTGAATGTGTTCCTGAGCTGGAGGGAACACGACATCTGGCGACGAAGGAGGGATCAGGACCCACCGACGAGTAAACATCGCGATTTTAAACCAGGAGCCCACCCTGGATCGCATCGTGACGAGAAGAAGAAGGAAGTGCCATCCATAGACGTACAGCGACGTGGGAGCCCACCCCAAGCGCTGCAGGGAGAAGACCAAGCAAACCGGTAAGCGCCGAGAAAAAGCGCGAAGACTGGAAGAAATCGGCGCGAGCTCTCGCGAGAGTCTCGGCGGCCATCTTAGGAACAGGCGCGAGAGCCAATGAGAGCAAAGAATAGACGGGCGGACATTTTTAAGTCAGGCAGCGTCCCGATTGGACAGGAAACAATGCGAGAACAACGGCAGCCATTTCAAAATCAGGCACGAGAGCCAATAGAAAGCGAGGAATAGCGCGGCGGCCATTTTGAGGCCAGGCAAAGTGCGAGGAAGCACCAAAAGGTGCAGAAAGACATACAAAAGCGGATTAAAGGCAAAATAAGTCACAGAAGTGACCTGAGGGGGCAGAAAGGAGGAAATTAAAAGAAAAAGGGCAAATAAAAGGAGAAAAGAAAAAATTGAAAGAAAATAAAATAAATCAAAGGGGACGCAAAGAATAAAGAACAAATAAAGAAAAAGAATGGCAGACCCAAAACAAAGCGCACAATACAGGATACCACTACCATTTAGTATCAATGAACCCCAAACTGGAATACGATGGGAAAAGTGGGTCGGACAATTTGAGAACTACGTGGAAGCGACAGATGTAACGACAGCCAAGAAATTAGGGCTATTTCTGAACTTGGTAGGAGACGAAGTGGAAGACCTCCTAGTGACACTGCCAAAAGAAGAGATTGACACCTATGACAAGCTAAAGAAATGTCTAACAAATAAATTTGACCCCCAGAGAAATGTTGATTTCGAGCGATACAGCTTCACGATCGCATTCCAACAAGCAGATGAATCTCTGGATGATTTCGCAACAAGACTGCGGAAACTTGTAACACATTGTGAGTTTGACAAATTAGACAACGAGCAGGCAATAAGGTTGCGAATCATCGAAGGCTGTCGTGACATCGGCTTCCGCGCAAGAATACTAAAGGAACCAATATTACTTGAAAGCATACTGGCGCTAGGAAGGGCTGAAGCCAGAGCGACGATTCAGAAAAGGGGGTGGTGATGAACAGAGTGCCTGAATTAAGCAGACCACTCTTACCCAGTCTAAAGATCAGGGCTTGATCCATCACCGTTTTTTAGCTCACTGCACCATCCCAGCTCAGAACTTGGCTATATGCAAATTAGTCTGTTCCTGTCCCAGTGCATGATGGGAACAGGGCAAACCAAACTACCAAGCCAATTCTTGTACTGGGAAGGAAACAAGCTTCCGGGGACCGGTTTCTGCCATTTCAGGCGTCGTCGGCCCGGCTTGCTTGAATCCTGATGGTGCAATGAGCAAGGGACTCACATCTGAGTATACCCTTCCACGCTTATGGTGGACAAAATGATTCAGAAAAGGGGGTGGTGATGAACAGAGTGCCTGAATTAAGCAGACCACTCTTACCCAGTCCAAAGATCAGGGCTTGATCCATCACCGTTTTTTAGCTCACTGCACCATCCCAGCTCAGAACTTGGCTATATGCAAATTAGTCTGTTCCTGTCCCAGTGCATGATGGGAACAGGGCAAACCAAACTACCAAGCCAATTCTTGTACTGGGAAGGAAACAAGCTTCCGGGGACCGGTTTCTGCCATTTCAGGCGTCGTCGGCCCGGCATGCTTGAATCCTGATGGTGCAATGAGCAAGGGACTCACATCTGAGTATACCCTTCCACGCTTATGGTGGACAAAATGATTCAGAAAAGGGGGTGGTGATGAACAGAGTGCCTGAATTAAGCACACCACTCTTACCCAGTCCAAAGATCAGGGCTTGATCCATCACCGTTTTTTAGCTCACTGCACCATCCCAGCTCAGAACTTGGCTATATGCAAATTAGTCTGTTCCTGTCCCAGTGCATGATGGGAACAGGGCAAACCAAACTACCAAGCCAATTCTTGTACTGGGAAGGAAACAAGCTTCCGGGGACCGGTTTCTGCCATTTCAGGCGTCGTCGGCCCGGCTTGCTTGAATCCTGATGGTGCAATGAGCAAGGGACTCACATCTGAGTATACCCTCCCACGCTTATGGTGGACAAAATGATTCAGAAAAGGGGGTGGTGATGAACAGAGTGCCTGAATTAAGCAGACCACTCTTACCCAGTCCAAAGATCAGGGCTTGATCCATCACCGTTTTTTAGCTCACTGCACCATCCCAGCTCAGAACTTGGCTATATGCAAATTAGTCTGTTCCTGTCCCAGTGCATGATGGGAACAGGGCAAACCAAACTACCAAGCCAATTCTTGTACTGGGAAGGAAACAAGCTTCCGGGGACCGGTTTCTGCCATTTCAGGCGTCGTCGGCCCGGCTTGCTTGAATCCTGATGGTGCAATGAGCAAGGGACTCACATCTGAGTATACCCTTCCACGCTTATGGTGGACAAAATGATTCAGAAAAGGGGGTGGTGATGAACAGAGTGCCTGAATTAAGCAGACCACTCTTACCCAGTCCAAAGATCAGGGCTTGATCCATCACCGTTTTTTAGCTCACTGCACCATCCCAGCTCAGAACTTGGCTATATGCAAATTAGTCTGTTCCTGTCCCAGTGCATGATGGGAACAGGGCAAACCAAACTACCAAGCCAATTCTTGTACTGGGAAGGAAACAAGCTTCCGGGGACCGGTTTCTGCCATTTCAGGCGTCGTCGGCCCGGCTTGCTTGAATCCTGATGGTGCAATGAGCAAGGGACTCACATCTGAGTATACCCTTCCACGCTTATGGTGGACAAAATGATTCAGAAAAGGGGGTGGTGATGAACAGAGTGCCTGAATTAAGCAGACCACTCTTACCCAGTCCAAAGATCAGGGCTTGATCCATCACCGTTTTTTAGCTCACTGCACCATCCCAGCTCAGAACTTGGCTATATGCAAATTAGTCTGTTCCTGTCCCAGTGCATGATGGGAACAGGGCAAACCAAACTACCAAGCCAATTCTTGTAATGGGAAGGAATCAAGCTTCCGGGGACCGGTTTCTGCCATTTCAGGCGTCGTCGGCCCGGCTTGCTTGAATCCTGATGGTGCAATGAGCAAGGGACTCACATCTGAGTATACCCTTCCACGCTTATGGTGGACAAAATGATTCAGAAAAGGGGGTGGTGATGAACAGAGTGCCTGAATTAAGCAGACCACTCTTACCCAGTCCAAAGATCAGGGCTTGATCCATCACCGTTTTTTAGCTCACTGCACCATCCCAGCTCAGAACTTGGCTATATGCAAATTAGTCTGTTCCTGTCCCAGTGCATGATGGGAACAGGGCAAACCAAACTACCAAGCCAATTCTTGTACTGGGAAGGAAACAAGCTTCCGGGGACCGGTTTCTGCCATTTCAGGCGTCGTCGGCCCGGCTTGCTTGAATCCTGATGGTGCAATGAGCAAGGGACTCACATCTGAGTATACCCTTCCACGCTTATGGTGGACAAAATGATTCAGAAAAAGGGGTGGTGATGAACAGAGTGCCTGAATTAGGCAGACCACTCTTACCCAGTCCAAAGATCAGGGCTTGATCCATCACCGTTTTTTAGCTCACTGCACCATCCCAGCTCAGAACTTGGCTATATGCAAATTAGTCTGTTCCTGTCCCAGTGCATGATGGGAACAGGGCAAACCAAACTACCAAGCCAATTCTTGTACTGGGAAGGAAACAAGCTTCCGGGGACCGGTTTCTGCCATTTCAGGCGTCGTCGGCCCGGCTTGCTTGAATCCTGATGGTGCAATGAGCAAGGGACTCACATCTGAGTATACCCTTCCACGCTTATGGTGGACAAAATGATTCAGAAAAGGGGGTGGTGATGAACAGAGTGCCTGAATTAAGCAGACCACTCTTACCCAGTCCAAAGATCAGGGCTTGATCCATCACCGTTTTTTAGCTCACTGCACCATCCCAGCTCAGAACTTGGCTATATGCAAATTAGTCTGTTCCTGTCCCAGTGCATGATGGGAACAGGGCAAACCAAACTACCAAGCCAATTCTTGTACTGGGAAGGAAACAAGCTTCCGGGGACCGGTTTCTGCCATTTCAGGCGTCGTCGGCCCGGCTTGCTTGAATCCTGATGGTGCAATGAGCAAGGGACTCACATCTGAGTATACCCTTCCACGCTTATGTTGGACAAAATGATTCAGAAAAGGGGGTGGTGATGAACAGAGTGCCTGAATTAAGCAGACCACTCTTACCCAGTCCAAAGATCAGGGCTTGATCCATCACCGTTTTTTAGCTCACTGCACCATCCCAGCTCAGAACTTGGCTATATGCCAATTAGTCTGTTCCTGTCCCAGTGCATGATGGGAACAGGGCAAACCAAACTACCAAGCCAATTCTTGTACTGGGAAGGAAACAAGCTTCCGGGGACCGGTTTCTGCCATTTCAGGCGTCGTCGGCCCGGCTTGCTTGAATCCTGATGGTGCAATGAGCAAGGGACTCACATCTGAGTATACCCTTCCACGCTTATGCTGGACAAAATGATTCAGAAAAGGGGGTGGTGATGAACAGAGTGCCTGAATTAAGCAGACCACTCTTACCCAGTCCAAAGATCAGGGCTTGATCCATCACCGTTTTTTAGCTCACTGCACCATCCCAGCTCAGAACTTGGCTATATGCAAATTAGTCTGTTCCTGTCCCAGTGCATGATGGGAACAGGGCAAACCAAACTACCAAGCCAATTCTTGTACTGGGAAGGAAACAAGCTTCCGGGGACCGGTTTCTGCCATTTCAGGCGTCGTCGGCCCGGCTTGCTTGAATCCTGATGGTGCAATGAGCAAGGGACTCACATCTGAGTATACCCTTCCACGCTTATGGTGGACAAAATGATTCAGAAAAGGGGGTGGTGATGAACAGAGTGCCTGAATTAAGCAGACCACTCTTACCCAGTCCAAAGATCAGGGCTTGATCCATCACCGTTTTTTAGCTCACTGCACCATCCCAGCTCAGAACTTGGCTATATGCAAATTAGTCTGTTCCTGTCCCAGTGCATGATGGGAACAGGGCAAACCAAACTACCAAGCCAATTCTTGTACTGGGAAGGAAACAAGCTTCCGGGGACCGGTTTCTGCCATTTCAGGCGTCGTCGGCCCGGCTTGCTTGAATCCTGATGGTGCACTGAGCAAGGGACTCACATCTGAGTATACCCTTCCACGCTTATGGTGGACGAAATGATTCAGAAAAGGGGGTGGTGATGAACAGAGTGCCTGAATTAAGCAGACCACTCTTACCCAGTCCAAAGATCAGGGCTTGATCCATCACCGTTTTTTAGCTCACTGCACCATCCCAGCTCAGAACTTGGCTATATGCAAATTAGTCTGTTCCTGTCCCAGTGCATGATGGGAACAGGGCAAACCAAACTACCAAGCCAATTCTTGTACTGGGAAGGAAACAAGCTTCCGGGGACCGGTTTCTGCCATTTCAGGCGTCGTCGGCCCGGCTTGCTTGAATCCTGATGGTGCAATGAGCAAGGGACTCACATCTGAGTATACCCTTCCACGCTTATGGTGGACAAAATGATTCAGAAAAGGGGGTGGTGATGAACAGAGTGCCTGAATTAAGCAGACCACTCTTACCCAGTCCAAAGATCAGGGCTTGATCCATCACCGTTTTTTAGCTCACTGCACCATCCCAGCTCAGAACTTGGCTATATGCAAATTAGTCTGTTCCTGTCCCAGTGCATGATGGGAACAGGGCAAACCAAACTACCAAGCCAATTCTTGTACTGGGAAGGAAACAAGCTTCCGGGGACCGGTTTCTGCCATTTCAGGCATCGTCGGCCCGGCTTGCTTGAATCCTGATGGTGCAATGAGCAAGGGACTCACATCTGAGTATACCCTTCCACGCTTATGGTGGACAAAATGATTCAGAAAAGGGGGTGGTGATGAACAGAGTGCCTGAATTAAGCAGACCACTCTTACCCAGTCCAAAGATCAGGGCTTGATCCATCACCGTTTTTTAGCTCACTGCACCATCCCAGCTCAGAACTTGGCTATATGCAAATTAGTCTGTTCCTGTCCCAGTGCATGATGGGAACAGGGCAAACCAAACTACCAAGCCAATTCTTGTACTGGGAAGGAAACAAGCTTCCGGGGACCGGTTTCTGCCATTTCAGGCGTCGTCGGCCCGGCTTGCTTGAATCCTGATGGTGCAATGAGCAAGGGACTCACATCTGAGTATACCCTTCCACGCTTATGGTGGACAAAATGATTCAGAAAAGGGGGTGGTGATGAACAGAGTGCCTGAATTAAGCAGACCACTCTTACCCAGTCCAAAGATCAGGGCTTGATCCATCACCGTTTTTTAGCTCACTACACCATCCCAGCTCAGAACTTGGCTATATGCAAATTAGTCTGTTCCTGTCCCAGTGCATGATGGGAACAGGGCAAACCAAACTACCAAGCCAATTCTTGTACTGGGAAGGAAACAAGCTTCCGGGGACCGGTTTCTGCCATTTCAGGCGTCGTCGGCCCGGCTTGCTTGAATCCTGATGGTGCAATGAGCAAGGGACTCACATCTGAGTATACCCTTCCACGCTTATGGTGGACAAAATGATTCAGAAAAGGGGGTGGTGATGAACAGAGTGCCTGAATTAAGCAGACCACTCTTACCCAGTCCAAAGATCAGGGCTTGATCCATCACCGTTTTTTAGCTCACTACACCATCCCAGCTCAGAACTTGGCTATATGCAAATTAGTCTGTTCCTGTCCCAGTGCATGATGGGAACAGGGCAAACCAAACTACCAAGCCAATTCTTGTACTGGGAAGGAAACAAGCTTCCGGGGCCCGGTTTCTGCCATTTCAGGCGTCGTCGGCCCGGCTTGCTTGAATCCTGATGGTGCAATGAGCAAGGGACTCACATCTGAGTATACCCTTCCACGCTTATGGTGGACAAAATGATTCAGAAAAGGGGGTGGTGATGAACAGAGTGCCTGAATTAAGCAGACCACTCTTACCCAGTCCAAAGATCAGGGCTTGATCCATCACCGTTTTTTAGCTCACTGCACCATCCCAGCTCAGAACTTGGCTATATGCAAATTAGTCTGTTCCTGTCCCAGTGCATGATGGGAACAGGGCAAACCAAACTACCAAGCCAATTCTTGTACTGGGAAGGAAACAAGCTTCCGGGGACCGGTTTCTGCCATTTCAGGCGTCGTCGGCCCGGCTTACTTGAATCCTGATGGTGCAATGAGCAAGGGACTCACATCTGAGTATACCCTTCCACGCGAAGCGCGAAGACTGGAAGAAATCGGCGCGAGCTCTCGCGAGAGTCTCGGCGGCCATCTTAGGAACAGGCGCGAGAGCCAATGAGAGCAAAGAATAGACGGGCGGACATTTTTAAGTCAGGCAGCGTCCCGATTGGACAGGAAACAATGCGAGAACAACGGCAGCCATTTCAAAATCAGGCACGAGAGCCAATAGAAAGCGAGGAATAGCGCGGCGGCCATTTTGAGGCCAGGCAAAGTGCGAGGAAGCACCAAAAGGTGCAGAAAGACATACAAAAGCGGATTAAAGGCAAAATAAGTCACAGAAGTGACCTGAGGGGGCAGAAAGGAGGAAATTAAAAGAAAAAGGGCAAATAAAAGGAGAAAAGAAAAAATTGAAAGAAAATAAAATAAATCAAAGGGGACGCAAAGAATAAAGAACAAATAAAGAAAAAGAATGGCAGACCCAAAACAAAGCGCACAATACAGGATACCACTACCATTTAGTATCAATGAACCCCAAACTGGAATACGATGGGAAAAGTGGGTCGGACAATTTGAGAACTACGTGGAAGCGACAGATGTAACGACAGCCAAGAAATTAGGGCTATTTCTGAACTTGGTAGGAGACGAAGTGGAAGACCTCCTAGTGACACTGCCAAAAGAAGAGATTGACACCTATGACAAGCTAAAGAAATGTCTAACAAATAAATTTGACCCCCAGAGAAATGTTGATTTCAAGCGATACAGCTTCACGATCGCATTCCAACAAGCAGATGAATCTCTGGATGATTTCGCAACAAGACTGCGGAAACTTGTAACACATTGTGAGTTTGACAAATTAGACAACGAGCAGGCAATAAGGTTGCGAATCATCGAAGGCTGTCGTGACATCGGCTTCCGCACAAGAATACTAAAGGAACCAATATTACTTGAAAGCATACTGGCGCTAGGAAGGGCTGAAGCCAGAGCGACAGCGCATGCAAAGGAAATGGAACGAAGAACAGCTAGAGGCATAGAGCAAATACAACGAATGACGAACAACAACCGCCCAGGAGGCTGGAGAAAAGGAAAGAGTGAACAGACGGCGAGGAAGCAGCTAGAAGGAACATGCTACAGGTGCGGACTAGAGTTCCCGCACAGAGGCCCATGCCTGGCTTTTGGCCAGAAAAATGCAATGGAAGAGACCACTATGCCGGCGTATGCCAAGGGAGTCAATTTAGAAATGACCGAGGAAGGCCAGGAAGAGCACCAATGCCAATAAACAAACACATCAGACATGTCGAGGCAGGGGCAAGAAGCTCATCAATAGAGTCAGAAGAAGAGGAAGAAGAAGAAAAAACTGAACGACTGTATCTCATGACAGACATTACCACAGAGTCAGAAATGGAAAGGGAAGATGAAGAAAGAATATGCCTGATAGACAAAAAGACAATAAAACAGAATCGGTGAACATAAAGGTGGGGCCACATGAAGCAGAATTTGTCCTGGATAGCGGTGCAACATGCAACATCATGTGCATCTCTGAATATGAGAAAATGAAGATAAAGCCAGTTCTAAGACCATCTCGGGTCAGAGAATTAACGTGGGGGGCCAAAAGACCAGTGATAAATATGGGAAAATTCAAAGAAGAGCTGGCATACAAAGATCAAAGGACAACAGAAGAGATCAACGTACTAAAAGGAGACATCCCGGCGCCATGCCTGCTGAGCAACATCACGGCTCAAGCAATGGGTCTCATGGCAATGACATACAACATGTCAGAAAAGAAGAACATTCTAAGAGAATACCCCAAGATACTACAAGGACTAGGAAAGCTGAAAGGCCGACAAATTACGCTGCACATTGACGAGACAGTGAGGCCAGTCGCACAGCATCACAGAAGAGTGACACTGAACAAAGATAAGTGCAAACTGGGGAGAAATGAGCTGGTTTTCTTCGGCCACATCTTCTCAAAGAAAGGAATGCGGCCGGATCATAGCAAGGTGGAGGCACTGGAAAGGGCAAAGAAGCCCGTGGATGTAGCGGAAGTAAGGTCATTTCTTGGGCTAGCAAGCACATAAAATACTTTGCCACTGTAAGCGCACGATTGAGAGAGCTGACAAAGCAAGGACAGGGTTTCTCGTGGACCAATGAATGCAGCAAAGCGTTCGAAGAACCAAGAGAGGCCGTGACAGCAGTGGATCACCTAGCATACTTCGACCAAAGACTGTGCACCGAATTAACAGTAGACGCGAGTTCAATGGTACTAGGAGCAACACTGGCGCAGCACCAACCAGGGAGGGACTCTCCAAGAAACATAGGGGCACACGGAAGAAAGAGCCTGTCGGAGGTTGAAAAGGGATACTCACAACCGGAAAAAGAGAGTTTGGCAGTGGTGTGGGCCTGCGAACATTACCATATATTCGTCCACGGGAAACCATTCATCATCATAACAGACCATCAGGAACTCAATACAATCTATGGAAACCCAAATGCAAAGATACCGCCCAGGATAGGGAGGTGGGAAAATCAGGCTCATGGACTACAACTTTAAGATCATCCACAAACCAGGAAAGGAGCACAACCCGGCGGACTATGTGTTGCGACATCCCCTGCCACAAGCTACACAGGCGACAGCAATGGCAGAAGAATATCTCAATTTGGCGTTGAAGCTCAGCACACCAGAAACAATAACATTAGAAGAGCTAGAATGTGAAACAAAACACGATGACACCATGCAGGAGACCATGAGGATTACTAAGAAGCAACGATGGAGACATGTAAATGGCAGCACCAGCGTGGAAAGAGGAGTAGACAAAGAGGAGCTACTGGCGTTCAAAAGAATAAATGAAGAACTGTCGGAGTGTGAAAATGGAGTCATAATGAGAGGCACAAGGATAGTAGTGCCCAGGACACTGAGAAGAAGAACAGTAGAGCAGTAGAGCTGGCGCATGAATCACACAGGGGAATGGTGGTGACTAAGAAAATGCTGCGAGAAAAGGTGTGGTTCCCAGGACTGGACAACATACAAATGTCCCAACTATCAAAGGCAGTGTGGACAGAGTTGGCAGCAGACTTCTATGGGCCCCTGGAAACAGGAAGCTACCTGTTGGTCATAATCGATGAGTACTCAAGGTTTCCCATAGTGAGACCAGTATCATCAACATCAGCCGCCCAACACATCCAGTATTAGATGACGTCAATGGCCCACCATGCTCCGGTGAAGAGTTCAAGAGATTCATGTCATACCTGGGAATAAACCACAGGAGAATCACACCACTGTGGCCGCAGGCGAATGGCATGGCAGAATGGTTCATGGGAACCATCAAGAAAGCGATACAGAGGGCAAAGCTTACTCAAATATCAACTGGACAAGCACTATGTCAAGTACTAAGGGACTATCGAAATACCCCTCACAGCTCCACGGGAAGGTGCCCAGCCGAGCTGGTACTGGGGCGCTCAAGCAGAACCAGACTGCCCAAAACAAAAGAAGCAGAGAGAACGGGACATCAAGAGATCACTGCAAGAGACAAGGACCAGAAAGCAAAGATGAAGGCCTACGCAGACCTACAACGGCATGCGACAAGCACCAAAATAAAAGGAGACACCGTGCTTGTGAAGCAGCGACAGGCGAGAAAGTCAGATAGCGCCTTCTCAAAGGATCCTCTGACAGTGACAGAGGTAAATGGACCGATGGTCACCGCATCTGTCGGCCGATACCACATTACAAGAAACAGCTCCCACTTCAAGGAACTGAGATCAAAAGAAGGAGATACACCAAAACAAGAGCAAGAAGGGGACACACCACAAGCAGAGTCCCCAACGGACGTCAGAGAACAGCGACCAAGAAGAGAATGCAAAAAAGACAAAGAGACTGATCGAATAGATATGAAGGGACTGGGACATGGACATTGACATGTCAGGAGAGTGACTTTCTCTCTCTCTCTCTCTCTCTCTCTCTCTCTCTCTCTCTCGCTCTCTCTCTCTCTCTCTCTCTCGCGCTCTCTCTCTCTCTCTCTCTCTCTCTCTCTCTCTCTCTCTCTCTCTCTTTTCTCACTATCACCAGTCAAGGGACACATGTCCAGAAAATGTTTTGTTCAGAACAAGGGGGGAGATGTCGTGCCCAGACGATGGCACTAGGACCCTGTGGACACAGGGAGGGGGACAGGGGACACCGGACACCACATCCGGTCAGGGGAGGAGACAGGGGAGTAAGAACCAGGACCTCGGGGTGAGAGGTCGCAGGAAGACTGTACTGCACGTATGTACACATCCACAAGAATAAAAGTACCTGCCAAATCTACATCGCATCCTGAGTGTGTTCCTGAGCTGGGGGGAACACGACAAAGACCTACCCACCCCACCTGCAAACACTGCACTCAATGGCTCCGGACTCCAGCAGACCTTTCCCAAATGAACCACCCTCACCTCTGACGACACCCTGCAGCGGCCAAATCTGAAGAGCAGGGGGGATGCTTGCAATTCCTGCGTCCGGGGGCACCACCCCCAAAGGGAGGGGGACAGGGGACACCGGACACCACATCTGGTCAGGGGAGGAGACAGGGGAGTAAGAACCAGGACCTCGGGGTGAGAGGTCGCAGGAACACTGTACTGCACGTATGTACACATCCACAAGAATAAAGGTACCTGCCAAATCTACATCGCGTCCTGAGTGTGTTCCTGAGCTGGGGGGAACACGACAAAGACCTACCCACCCCCCTGCAAACACTGCAGTCAATGGCTCCGGACTCCAGCAAAGCTTTCCCAAATGGACCACCCTCACCTCTGACGACACCCTGCAGCGGCCAAATCTGAAGAGCAGGTGGGATGCTTGCAATTCCTGCGTCCGGGGGCACCACCCCCAAAACTTGTGCCGCCAAGGGTCGGAAAGCACCCGCACCCTCCCTTGCTACGCCACTATTGAGTAGTAATGCTTTATAAGAAATCTGATTGCTTGATTGGAGCAATTTTTCTCATATGTTTTTTAACACGATGCAAAAACCAGTAGGTTTCAAATCCGGAGTGTTATAACTGTTAGCTGTTTTTTTTTTACATTTTGTTTTCAACAAGCAGCAATGAAAGGAGTTTGCTTATGCAATCGCTTTGAAAGATAAAGATTCTGTGTGTTCGCTTTCCAAGTGATGAAAACAGAAGCACAAAAGACACGTTCCAAGCAAGAGATAAACCTGCGCAGTGGCAGAAGCCTCGAGAAGGCCGTGTGCCAGCCTGCGGGCAGGCGGAACCACTGACAGCTCATTTTGGTTGTTGGCGAGGCAGCGGGGCTGCCCATCTGCAGTTGGAGGCATTTGATTTTAAACCTCTGTCTTTACTTTCCTTTTTTCCAGGCGCAGAAGATGTGCTTTTTCCTCCCAAATAAATGCCGAGGGCAAAGTTCCGGCAAGCTCTGCAGAGGGGAACGGCGGGAAATACCGACTAGCGAGCCTGAGTTGTTCATACAGCGGAAAATTGGAGCAACCTCAGAAGATATTTTATTTATAAGGTGGAAAACATGCCGAGCACGCTGCCGGGCGGGATGAGGGAAGGGTAGGCGACAAACAGGTTAAAACGGCTCCGCAGCACTCACAGGTTTTGTACATAAAGATGCTCACAGGTTTTGTACATAAGGAAACTCACGTTTTGTACATAATGATATTGGCTGGATTCCATAAACAGGCTCAGGTTGGCTCAAGAACTAAATAATATACGATGTGATACAAGAAAACAACATTAACTCTTGGCGTCCGATGTATTTTTGCACCTGATTATGGCCTTCGTGTAAACAATGGCAAAAAATGTGAGAAAAGATTTTTCCACCAGTTGTAGCCTTTACATATTTTATACTGGTGGTAAATGTTTGTTCAAAAATTGTGAGAAAGAAAGGAGGTGCTGAAATTGATTTTAATGTTAAAAACACACGCTGTAGTACTGCATTGCAAGTCTAGATGACGACATAAGATGGGTAGTTGATGCAAACCATTGCCTTTTCAGTTTAAATTCCTGAATTAATCTCTGTTTGGTATGAAATAACTAATTGCTAAGTAAGGTTCTATGTAACGCACAGGCAAGAGTTATACTTTGGCAAAAAAAGGCAATATTAGATAGTAGTAGGTGCGCATTCCTACCCTGCCTGTATTATGCATGCGAGTCTTAAAAGATCAAATAAATCGAGTGTTAGGCGAAAGACTTTATACATTCATGATACCTTATTATTTCATTCAGAGGTTTCGGCCAGAGAGCAGTCACTCTCACACAGTGATGTTAAGTTCCAGCTCAGAGGCTGCAAAAATGTAAATACATAGTCCTCGGGAACATCTCGCGCTAAGTGGGCGCAGTGGGGCCTGGTCGTCAAATGTAATGACTGACGGATTTAAGGAAAAAATACATAACTGTTGGTCATGAAACCAAGATCATCAATTGAATAGAACTACAAGTGGGAGGGGCAACGGTTTGCCACTGCACACACATCATTACAAAAAAAGACAGATACATAAAAACCTCAGCAGAAGTCATGTCTGACTGATGACACATTAGGCCCATCCCCACTGCCTCTTTTATTTTTCAGAGTTGTTCAGCTGTTTGGAGAAAGCTGTAAGGGTCGGGTCCTAGGCCCCCATGCAGTAATAATGACCACATAGACACCATGGTTTACTATCTAGAACTGGAGGGGAGCCTCTTCGGCCGGCCCCTTTTATTGGCAGGGTCACATGACCTGTGATACCTGCGATGTATGGGTTTGGGGTGAGTGTGGAAGCCAGCCCTCTAGGGGTAGCTGGTGGAAACACATTACTGAGAAACACTAGAACGCGACTAGCCGGCCACTTCATCCCTCCCAAAGTTTAATAAAAATGGGACAAACGAGTACGACCTATGGGAGAGAACAAAACAACAATACAAAACTCCACCAAATCTATTCAGGCTGCTTTCCAGACAGGATGAGTGGACAGGTGCAAGTGGGAGCACCAGGCATCACGGCACAGCTCTGTCGTTTTAACCAGACTGCTCTGGGCACGAATGGCAGTGTAGATGAAATCTGGATTTATCGCTCGCGAGTCCAAATTGTCACAGTTCACCTGGGCACTGTGGGTCCTGCCCCATCTGGCCTCACTGTGTGGAAGTCCATATACACTGTTTACTGTGAGGGTGTATGTGGAGCAATAGTGAAGTCTGTTCCTGATACGGTTTCATAGACGCCCTGGCTCCATGGACAGCAAACCTCCAAAGACTGATGAAGTCCGTACGACTGTTGAAGAGTCTTCCTCAGATGCCACAGTGCTTCCAGCTGCCCAATGGTGGAGCAAATTCTGTCTTCCTTCTCTCACCAAGATTCCCCACTCTTACTAGGATTTCCCCCTCACGGGAGTCCCCTGAGGTTCTCTTCACTGGGCTTCCACAGGACTGTGAGAACTGCGCTGTGTCGCTCCAATGCCATACTATAGGCCCATGGAAGAATCACTACCAGTCCCACCTTTAAGTCACTCGCTCTGCCTCAAGAGTAGTTGTTCCAAGGTCGGAATGCTCCTGCCATCCTGACTCTGGTGCACCAGCCTCTGTTGGATAGTCTTTGGGGTAGCCAGACTGCGACCAAGACCTTCATGCTTCCTGGTAAGTGCTGGGTCACAGATGCAGACGCAGCTCTCATGTTGGAATTCCTCTCTCACAGGCAATCCCTGAAGTCCTGACCCCTGGATTGCCATGGGCTGGGGTGGATTGCTTGGATCCTCTTTTAATCTCCACGACCGAGGTCACTCAGGACGACCAAACTGGATCACAACCAAGTCTCACGTGCAGCCCCAAATGTGGATGGTGGTACAAATGGTCCAGAATGCTATCTTCAGCAGGCTTCCGTTTCACTTGGTCTACCTGAAGATTTCTGGGCGGCCAGTCTCTGACTGCACCAAAGATGCCTCATTGACCTCAGGGTGTTTCATAGGCACAGTGCTCCACTCTAGATGTCCAAGAGTCCTTAGATGTTCTTAGGGATGTACTTGATTGTGATAATAACACTTACAGTTCATATTCTGTAATTTGCGGTATGCTAGGTGACTACTACACACCAGTCTCTTCTTCTTCTTCAGACTCTAGTGATGTGGCCTTGTGCCACAGTTTCTTTTCCATCTTCTTTTCTTCTGCCTCAATATTTAAACTTGTGGCCTCATGTCACTTCTACAGGATGTTGTCTGGTGCCATTGTGCCTTACTCTTCTTTCTTTTGAGTAGGCCTCTCCAGGTGATGTGCACTTCACACGGGTCTCCATGGCCACGTCCTACCCCTTGGACTGAGCCTTCTCTTCGTTTACTGACCAGATCTCTCGTTGTGTCCCTCTTCTTTTCACAACCTCTCAAAGGTCTTCTTCTTGGGCCTCTCACAATCCTTATCGTCATGGGCCTCTCACAGGGCTTCTCTGCATTGACCTCTCACAGGTCTCTTCGTCGACTTCTCACAGGTCTGCTCTCGATCGACCTCTCACAGGTCTCTTCATCGACCTCTCATAGGTCTCCTATCCGTCAACTTCTCACAGGTCTCTTTGTTGACCTCTCACAGGTCTTAGTCTTCACTTGAGGCCGCACTCCCTGCGCCTTAGGGCTACGCCATCGTAGCGCTCTTTCTACCTCCACTCAGGCAGGCTTCACAGGGTCTGTCACACCCTGTGACTACATTGATCCTCTGCCTTGCATGGCTCGCACTTCCAGGCTCCTGCCCATACTGTCAGCTTTTCAGGTGGCGTCTTCAGCATGCTTCTAACTTTGTGCCCTCTGTCGTTCACTTTAGGTGAGCCTTCGACTGGTGCCATGCTCACCTGCACCTCTCTTGTGGTGATGACTTCTTGGTTGTGGTCCAAGGTTTCCATCAGCTTACTTTACCATCCTCCCCGCAGTTTTCTTGATGCAGGCCGATTCAGGCTACTTGAGGCACTCCTCCTGCAGGGGTGTCCAGTCTCTCCCCTTGAAAATATTAAACAAACCCCCTTGAATTCTCTCTGCTGTGATGCCAGGAGTAAATGTCCAGTCTCTTCTCTGCCCAGTCCTCTCCTCATCATGTTCTCCATAGGTGCATCTTGTGGGGTTCATTGCATTAGGGGTGCTTAGTCACTGTCTCCGTCACAGTACAAACCGCTTTGTGCTGCTGTCCCTTCAGCTTTGGGCTACTGACACCTTCCTTGCACTGAGGGCTGTTGCACTGTACCAGACTTGCTATAAGACGTGCAGTACCACCTGTGGCCACTAGGTGGTGCTGCAGGTGCCTAAAATGGTAGTCCATTTCATGCAGCAGGCCATGCTGCCTTTCTTGACTGGCTCTGTCGAAAAATCTGCAGGGGGTACACTCCCCTTGGAAGTAGTGGTGCCTAATCCACGTTCTCTTCCCCACCACTGCAGACACCAGCATTTCTCCCACACAGGTGCACCTCCCCCATTAACTATGCACCGCAGCAGCCGTTCCTGTGCTGCTGTCTGTTTCAGTGCACACTGTTCCTTTAGTTTTAATGAATATTATGTTTTTTCACTGCAGGCCACTGTTCATCCTGGGACCACAAGGTGGTACTGCCACTGTACCTAGCTTTCTGCCAGCAGGCTATGGCCTCCGCCTAGCTGAGCTGTCGTCTTAGTCCTTTTCTTTTCCGGCGGCAGTCACTCTTCTACCTCAGGCCTTTACACCATACTAGCATGGCCCCGGGCACCACTCCTCCCACTTTAGGCTGAGCACTTCTTCAGCCGCGAACAGTCCATCTACACTACAAGCTCTTCACACCATCTCTCACCTCCAACTGTTCTTTCACCGGGGCCGGGTTAGTACCAATAGGCGATGTACCAATTCTCAGGGGTGGGGGGAACAGCAGGCTGTAGTCATCATTTTCTCCCCACGGCCGCACTAGTCTTGCTGCAGCGCAGCACTTCTCCTGGAAGCTGCAACTTTCCTTCCACTGTGGGTCATGCCTTAGTTATTTTGCATCCATAGTCTTTATTGGGGCTGCATGCCGCTTCCTGTATGCCATCCTTGTTTACACCCCGTGGACGCTGGTTACTCATGGCAGATGCAGGTGCCTTATACTGCCACCTTGTGGTCTCTCTCTCAGCTCCTCCTTTTCCACATGCCCAGTGGGTATCTCAAGCTGTTCCTCTTCCACAGCTGGCTCTCCTGATGTGGGGTGGGCGACCGGTGAGCTCCCTACTCAGGGTCCATGTACTAGACCTGGCACTCCACCCCTTACTTCACAGACGGGAACACCACCACTCTTCTGCACCTCCTCCACCTCGCGGGCTCACTTGCCCACCGGGTCAGCCGGTACTTCGCCCGCTCGGCGACAACCTCACTGGGGTCGCTACAGGCAGAACACTTGGCCAGCAGATTCCTCCTTGTCTCGGGGAACCTCACTGTCAGTGCTGGCATTGGCTCATGATAGTACGCCGCTGACGTGTTGTGCACAGGCATGCACCAACACCACGCCTACCTACATTACGAGGTGTGGAGTCATGACGGAGTAGTGTGGCTCACTGGTTAGAGGCGGCAGGCCTGAGAGCAGAAGTCAGCCTGGGACCAGGGTTCAATTCCCGACGCGGCAGGGTCGTGGACCTTGGTCAGCGGACTCGATAATTCTCGCTTCGGTGCTTACTCTAATCAGGGGTTCCACTCGGCAACTCTGGGCATTAGCTTGCCTAATCTCCACAACGGCCCCACCAATTCCGGGGATGCCTGGCTCCACCTTGGGGACTCCCAGCAAGGGACCATCCCACAGGGAAAGCCAGGACGGGTTCCCCAGAGTTATACAGCGCCGGGACGCCCCGTTGCTGGGGCAGCTGTGCGCTTTACAAGTATACTACATTTACATTTACATTTACATGAAAAGCAAAGTCTGAGAGTCAACTTATACATTTAAGGGCATACTTATGTAGGAGTTGCATTGCCCTTATGCTATGCAATGAGGCGCATGGGTGATGTGACTCAAGTTTAATTTATCATGCCACGCAAGGCCACCTTGCGTGGCTTTATGAATCTAGAGTAATGCAATGCAGCGCAAGTACCGCAGGGAAGTGTTCCATAGGCGGACCACGGGGTTTTACCATGTATCCACCCGTGGATTTTGGCACATTCCCAGATTTACCATAACTCTGCAGCACACATAGAAAGAGGAATATACCTCAGATGATTGTTTTTGTGCAGGAAGGTGTTGCTTCCTGCACAAAAAAAAATGATGCTTACAATGCAGGCAACATTGCACCCTGGTGCAAAGGGTGCTGCATTGGCACTAGTCAGCACATTGTGCACCAATACTGGGAAATTACAGTAATGCACCATATATTGCTAAGTACAGTGCATTTCTGCCCTTTGCCTATCACTCACTCAGCACAGCAAGGTGACTTGCTACGCTGCATGATTATTGAGTAAATATTCACCTTATTTTTTAAGAATCTCTTCTGCAAAGAATTTGGCAAGAAGGACAAACATGAAAGTAAATCTGTCCTGGCTTAATTGGTCACAAAGGCTGCATTTTAAAATATTGGATGGGGTTAAGGATAAGCCTGGGTGGAGTTCAGGGTTTCCAAGTACCGTGTAGTGACAAAAAATCTCCGCCAAGCCACGCTGCATTCCACGAGCAGCAGAGTCAGTTATCTTGCGCCCTTTGCACTGATTTTTAATGCCAGGTGTTTATCCCGTGCTGTAAAATCAGTGCCAATGGCATCTTGCACAGTGCAAGGGGCCGCTGCTTCTTTTTGTCGCTTGAGTAGAAGTTCTACTTGAGCCGCAGCTTCTTCAACTAGAAAGGAAGGTTTCTCAGTGCGAGCGGTAGTGAACATCCATGGCCACCCCCATTGGTAAATATCACAGGATTTTCCTTGCTTGTGCCAATTACTGTTAGCAAGTGTGAGCGAGGATAAAGCTCCGCTCTGCTATGCAGAGTTTTTGGGAACTTCGCAAGCTCCGTGGAGCACGAAGTGCGAAAAACTCCGCAAAGTCTGCGAATGGAGCGGAGTTCACCACCCAGGCTTAGTTAAGGCACCTGCAGCAGAGCTCTTTCTGCGCATCTAGCACATCTCACAGGATAATACTAATGGTAAAGTAACTCTGGTAGTTAATGCATTTTCCTACATCGTGTAACAAGCAGATCACATATTTTTATTTTATGTAGATAGGTAACTGGGTTATTGCTGTTGTCACAGAGATCCGTTTGTTACTTGCAGTTCATAAATTGATATCATTCTAATATAGCACAGTGAGCTATGAACCGCATCAAGGAGCTGCATGAATACTGCAAAAAGACATGTGATTCGAACCTTATTGTTTTTCTGGCTGCTAAAAAGGGTTGCTTTGGGCCGTTATAACGTTTTATTGGTACAGACAACCCCCAAGCACTGTGGTTCATTTTTAATCCTGATTTTGTGTTTCTCCCATCTATGTACTCTTAACATATAAGGCCTACTAGTAAGGATGGCGATATGTGATTCCTATACCTTTTAATCTTTGTTGTCTTATGTAACGCATCCTGTACATTGATTTACACCCTTAATTACTTTATTGTCATTGTGTATATATATATAGGACATTGACAAAGGCGTGTAGCTGAAACGCGTCTGTCAGGTGTTTTTGCTGTGCATCAAAAATAAACTGTCAAAATACATATCTCCCCGTGTGCGCCCCATCTATGACCCGAAAGCGGAGGTCATCATATGGGAATAGTATATATATATATATGTGTATATATATATATTACCTACTGGCGGTCGCCAGTAGGTATATATAGTTAGGATTTTTTCCCTATGGGATTTTTGAAAATTCTATGTCTAATAACTTTGGCGTTTGTGGACGGAATTGGCTGAAAGTTTCAGGAAAATGGCACATTTTGTTTCTGAGCAGCCCTTGAAAATTTGGGGGGGGTTCGTCAAGGGGGGGCCGAGAAAAAAGGGGGGTCCCAAAACGTGTTTTTAACATTGAGTTTTCCATAGGGCGGTTGGCCTCACTTTTAGCCCGAACGGCTGAATGGATTTGCACGAAACTTGGCAAAATTGTAGGGACTGGTAGCCCGATGTGCCTTTTGTAGGTCTCAATATATGTGCTTCAGTGGATTTTGAGAAATTAACGTTCAAAAAAAGATATATATCTGTAACAGCGGACCGGGCAGCGCTCCGGTTCGCGGACTTTACGCGGTACGGAGCTTTGTGAAGCGAAGCTGATTGGTTCTCCGGCGTCTGTAAACATTCCAAACAGTCCATAGCGGCCGCCATCTTGTCTCTCGGTAGGATCGACAGACAAGCGGAGGCCAAACCGAAGGGGCAAATGACCATAAGGGGGCATAGTAGATCCTCCCTGACCCTTTAGGTTTGATGTGGAGGTTTTAAAAGGGCCCCGCGGGGCAAAAAAAAATAAAAATAATAATAATCGAACGGCTGAATGGATTTGCACGAAACTTGGCAAAATTGTAGGGACTGGTAGCCCGATGTGCCTTTGCTAGGTCTCAATATATGTGCTCCAGTGGATTTTGAGAAATTAACGTTCAAAAAAAGATATATATCTGTAACAGCGCTCTGCTTCGCGTACTTTTCGCGTTACGGAGCTTTGCGAAGCTGATTGGTTCTTCGGCGTCTGTAAACATTCCAAACAGTCCGTAGCGGCCGCCATCTTGTCTCTCGGTAGGATCGAGAGACAAGAGGAGGCCAAAGCGAAGGGGCAAATGACCATAAGGGGGCATAGTAGATCCTCCCTGACCCCCTAGGTTTGATGTGGAGGCTTTAAAAGGGTCTCGCAGGGCAAAAAAAAAAATATCGTTTTTTTAGTTTTTTTGCGTGGAGTGCGCCCGGTTCGCGAACCGGGAAGCGTTCTGGGGAGCGTACTTTCTTGAAAATTAGTGAAAAAAGTTAGACTAAAATAATAATTGTGAGTGATCAGATGTAGGGTAGCTCTGAGAAGAGCTTTTGGGTTTATGGTACATTTAGGTACTTATAAGTAGGTACCAATGCACAGTCTTAAATTCAGAGTGAAAATTCTGTTGCCCTCATCTGAGAAGTGAACTCCATCTCCTCTGTAGATATCTTGCATGTAGTAACGCAAGTTATTGTTGTACAGGGAGCCCATTCCATGGTCTCTCATGTAAGCTGAAACAGATTTGTTTACATGCTTCCTCGATTTCTCAATTTGTGGACAAAATTGGTTCGACCACCTCCATTTTTGTCTTTGGCATATATTTGAATATACCAAGGCAGTCTGAGGAAAAAGTGCCATCAATTGCTCAAAGGTGTCCTTTAAAAGCATTTCCAGACTTACCCCAGTCAAAGTGCCCAAATCATTACCTCCACAGTGCACAATTAACAGGTCAGGTTTTGGCAAATGCATAAAGGTTTTCACGAATGGTATCAATTGGTGACATTTTAATCCTCTGTGACCAAACCACTTAATTTCCACATCTTGTAAATTGAGGTTAGGTAAATTCCTGTTTTCAGCGTACCTCTGAGCCCAATAGATGTAACTATGTCCAACAATCCAGACAGAAAACATGGCGAGAGAAGGTTCTCCTGCAGTCAGATGAAGTGTGGCAATGAAATGGCAGTTGAAAAAATGAGAGTGTAAAATGAAAAAAACTGAGGAGTTTCTGTGTTAATGAAGCAGTAAGAGTGATTGGTGGATTTTGATTGCTGAAAACAGAAAGTTAGGGTGCATGGATGAGTTCGTTGAAAGATGTATTTTGAGTGGCGAAGAAAAAATCATTAAATGAAAGTATGCACTGGATATGCAGGAGCACTGAGAGTTCAGAGTTCAATTGCAACATTGTTGTGTGAACTTGGAAACACCAGAGGTCTTGCAAGAGGTGGTTGCTATGCAGAAAAAGCAGAGAGGGGGCAGAGGGGGGAAGGGTTTTGATTTGAAAAAAAGTGAGGGAAGAGTTTTGATTGGGTGACATGAGAGATATGTGTGAATAATTACAGAATTTCTGTGCTTTTGATAGCTGCAGACTCTGGAGTGCATACCTTTTGCTCTGCTGAAGACAAATTGGTGTGTTTCTGAGACTGTTTTGAAACTCAAAGTATTTGCTAAGGTGAGAAAAGATTTCTTTAATTTAGATAGAAAATAGTGTGCTTTAAGGAGAAAATTATGAAGAAAGTTGTGTTTTTCAAATGTTGGTTTGTCTGAAGTGTTTTACAAATAGATTTTGTTTCTTTGAGAAATTGTAATTGGAGAAAATGTGAAGTATTAGTACTGACAGGGTTTTTATGTGCATAGGAGCTGTGGAGTGTTTTCAAATTATGACTTGTAAATCGTTTTTGAGGAAAAGCAATGGTTTTAATATTTATGACAAGGACATAATGGTGTATGCTTCTTTATAAGGCAATTGAGAGTCTCTGATGTTATTTTTCCCATTTCAATGTAAGAAGTTTCTCTGTGGAGCAAATTGCTTGTAAATATGCTCCCATCTGTGCATGGCAAATTTAGATTTTGAATGTTTGCGTTACATAGGCATGTTAAAGGTGACCGAAACATGCTGCAAAGGCAATCAAAAAACGCATTCATGTGTCTTAAGGACATTTTAAGTCATTTCCCCATGTGGAGTGTTTTTAAATTATGACTTGAAAATCGTTTTTGGGGAAAATGAAGGCTTTTAAAATTTATGACAAGGACATAATGGTGTATGCTTCTTTATAAGGCATTTCAGTGTCTCTGATGTTATTTTTCCAATATTAAATTAAAAGACCTTTCCCCGTGGAGCAAATTCCTTGTAAATATGCTCCCACCTGTGCATGGTAAATGTAGATTTTGACTGTTTGAGTTACATAGTCATGTTAAAAGTGACCCAAAAAAGTTGCAAAGGCTTTAAAAAAAGACTTTCATGTGTCTTGAGGACATTTTAAGTCATTTCCCCGTGGGCAGTGTTTTCAAATTATGAGTTGAAAATCGTTTTTGAGGTAAAGGAATGTTTTCAAAATTTATGTGCGCCATATGCCCCCAAATTTCTTTTTCAGGGGTGCAGCAGGGTGTTCTTGAGATACCCCTGCACCCTCGGAAAAATTCGTAATTTGCGATGAGGTAATTGCTAATCGCAAATTGCACCTTCATTCGTATGGGCCTCCTGCTCCATGGAAATGAATGGGTAATTTGTAATTAGCAAATAGCTCATCGCAAACTAGGAATGGTAAAGAATCGCTATTTATTCCTTAAAGTTCGCTATTTAGGAAATGCAAAAAACTTTGATGATACATATGGCGGTTCATCTCTAACAAGATAAGAAGCATAGGGATAGATTTATGATGACTGGCGCATCACCAGGGATGTGTTAGTCATCCTGTGCCGCTGTTCCGCCACCTATGGTGTGCTGCATTTACAATGCGGCGCATCATGGGGCAAAAACAGCACAGATGCGTGACGTATCTGTGCCGTAAAGGTGGCGCATTGCTGGAGTTGTATCGCAAGTGTGATGAAGCTCCAGCAAGGCTCAGGGGTGCCCCTGTCGCAGGGTTTCTGTTCTCACAGAGAACTGTGCACAGAGGATTGGAACCTCGGCGAATTAGGGTGCCCCAAAACTCACCTTAGTAATCAAAAACCGCTTAGCAAGCTAGGTACAGTGTCACATTGGATATAACAAACTCTCAATGTTTAGACAATCCAGAATATGAACTTATAGTACCTCAGGATACGTGGAACTCATGAACACTCGGTCGTTATATAGTTCTTAGAAACCAGAACATGGAGTTAAGAAGAACACATGTGTATTTGGAATGTTTATTTACTAATGCCGTCTTCTCAGGCGTAGTATCTTAGATTATACAAGTACACATATTATCAGTAGCAAAATTACCAGCATAGTTAGTAGTACATAAAAAGCGAATGGTGACAGTATGTTAACATGCTGTAAATGAATAAGAGTTAGCAACACTTATAAGCAGCCGCGGGCCGTGGAGGGAGTTACGGTGGGGCAGGGAGGCGGGGAGGGGGAGGGGCAGGGTGGAGAAGGCTCCACCCTGCCCCTCCCCCTCCCCGCCTCCCTGCCCCACCGTAACTCCCTCCACGGCCCGCGGCTGCTTATATCTCACCCTCCCTAATACACATATTATATTATTTGCTAAGAAGGTCTCTTTGTGTTGGTTTAGGGCGTGCCCATACTTTAGTGTCTTAGATTTGAAGGAATCACATCAGCATACACCAGCTCTCTCTTCATGTGAACCGCATCAAGTGTTGTGTATGTGTGTTCGGCAAAGCAATATAAAACCCGCCTCATGTCGTGGAGATCAGACCTCATAACAATTCTGTATCGTGTTGTTCTTGAAACTTCAGCACTCGCTGTACAGATATAGTTTAACAAGCAAAGCAGATAGTAGAGCAATAACATATTATTCTCATGTAAACCACGATGAACTACTAGGTTGAAAGCTAAAGCAACAACTAAGTGTCGTGTGCAGAAGTTGCAAAAAAGGAAAAATGGCGTTTAAACCGGTAATGAGCCCATGCTAACTTAACACGGTGTAAAGATATCCAGGACCTAGATGACACCTCCCCATGATCCGGAAACGAACTGAATAAGATAATAGAAGTGCCATCTCATGAGAGCAGATTGCAACTTTATATGTGGACGGTCCGCAAGGTAAAACATTAAAAACTAGGAAAATTTAATGCTAAAGAAAAATAAAACAGCCAACTACTTTATCGAGGCTTAAGCCAATAGGCAAGCTAAATAATAAAAACTTGACAAATAAGTCAATGAATTGTCAATGAAATGCTAGTACTCAGCATATCAAACATGAAAAAGGTCTATGACATAACTGTGTATGCAAAATAAGCTGCAACAGCCTCCAATAGGAAGTCACCGTCTTCATCCGAAAAGAGTTCAGCCATCCAATTTAAAAGCGGAAAAGAACATACGTGCTCTCCCAGCACCGGATCCTCTATCACCATCAGAGGACAGCTCGGTGGGTTTTCAAGAAAGCTCTGTTCCAAGAAAGACTGTGTTGCCGCCAGTAAATTCCAGGGACCAATTAGTCCATGCATCAATGCCACAGCCATAATCCTTTCGCCAGGACAAGCCAACTCGTGAGTAATGATAGGAGTCATCAGCTGATTAAAGTCGATGTCAGGAGAAACCGGTCCGCAGAGACACAAATCAATGGCCCAATCGAAATCACAGGTCAGGCAGTGAAATACAGGCTGGACACAGGTGAAGTAGGAGAATCGAAAAGATAATCCATATGCCGTGCTTAATATCGCCAACGGCATTGTGCCATAATATTCAAGCATGCGATTGCGGAACAGCGTCAGCAGCTGCAGGGCGGGAGCTTGCACAGGAGGGACATCCATATTTAAAAATGTAAAAAAGCACAAGAGCGTCCGCTGGTAATGCAAGTAAAAATGGGAATCCACCAAGCACAGTGGAAAAAATAGAATGAAAGAAAGCAGGGATGACTCCAAAGATTTTCTCAAATGAAGTCACGAGACCACTGGTAACAACTTTAAAAAAGTGCGCCAGGCCCTTTGTGGAGGACGCGTTAAAGATAGTCCGAACCATCTTGCTGAAATGGAAAGGCGAATCAGTATTTAAAAGGGTCTGCACCTCTGTACGGGTGTTCGCTATGTGAAGCACGAAAGTTTCACGGGCCGAACTCAAGGCCACCTCTCTCTGAGACAAAAGAGCTCTTATTCTTGCCATGCCGTTGAAATCTGCTCCCAAGGTTGGTATTTGTGGCCAGATTGAAAACTCCCTATGTTCATGTGTGGGAGGAAATAGAACATTTCTGCAGCAAATAACCCGTTCACTTACTGTTACGATAAAAGGAATACTTTTAATTAACCCAGAACAATCTTCATTATTGAGCATCAAATAACTACCATTTTCCAACAACTTGAACGTGGGGATGATAGCAGGAACTGGCGTGCCTTGCAACACGCAAGCCATATTTGGTCGGTGTTTGTTGCATGAACCGTGTAACTGTATGTGCCTACACATTAGTGAATGATCTGGCGTCTCAGTGCATTCCTCTCCATTCAGATAAACTTCTTGATCATCTTTGAAACATCTGTATGTGTATGGAAGCGACCAGACCTCATGAAGAAAACCACTACCTAAAGGTTCATAACGACCTATTGGTATATATTTCATACAATTTGAAAACTTATATAAAGCAAAAGGCAGCGTTATTAAACCGTGGATAAGGCACGTTGCCAAAAAACCCGCAATCCTCTGCTGATGATGTCACTGAGCATGTCATGAATTATGTAATATGTGACATCATCAGCAGTGGATTACGGGTAATAGTATCTCTAGTTTACTCCCCTATAGCTGTCTTTCTTTTAACATAAGTGTCTGTTTCCTTCCCTTATACTTACTGTTCTTTTTTTTAAAAAAAAATTTTGGGTTCGCTTCCGGTTCGCGTACCGGCGAGCGAACTGGGAAGCGAACTAAGAGAAATAGAGGTTGGCGCAGTTCCAAATATTGTACCAATTTTTTAATAACGGGGAGGTAGTTCTGAAAAGAACTTTTTTTTATTGTTTTTGTTGTTTTATATTTTTTTTATTATTTTTCTGAACATTTTTTTACTTTTTTTGAATTTTTCTGAACAGTTTTATATATTTTTTGTTTTTTTTTCGGAGGGGGCAACGAAAACGATTCATTGTAAAGGGCTCAACAGGAGCAACAAAAAAAAAAAAAGAATTTATTATTTGGGGCGTTTCGTACAAACTTGCATATGATAGTCAATAGCTCTGTTGATCAGAGTGATGCTACTTTCTCCGTAGCAAATGAATCCATTGCAATGTACGCAGACTTGTTTTACTTCACGAAATCTCGTTTGTATATTTGGCACCATCTCCCTGCCCTCTGGTCCCGTTACTTCCGGTACAACAGATCTTCTGGCCATAATAGGGAGATTATCTAGGTCGTTACGAAACTGTGCAGCACTGTAGTTGTTAGGATGCCACCTAGTCATATGGCGATGCATTGTGTAGTTTCCGAAACTGTATTTTTTGTCGGTCCCTCTGGACAGTCTATCTTGACATATAAGGCAAGTTACGTATCTTGCATTTACTTTTTTCTGACCTTTGGGAATTTAAAAAAATTGCCAAATGAAGTTTTCTTTCCGGTGAGACGTCCTGGGCTCCTCAGGCAAAAAGTGCCTCTCTTCGTGCTCTTCCTCCTGTTCCTCTTCTTCCTCTTCTTGCTGAATTATAACTTCAGCAGGTGGTCCACTCTTCCTTGGATGTGGTGGAGGTGGTGGGGAAGCACCAGCTGAAGCTACTAAAGAAGCCATTGCTCACTGGTAACAAAGGGTCTTTCTCTCACAATGATGAAAGTCAGAGTGAGGAAAGAAGGAGGGATTTTCATCATTTGGGAAAAACAATAGTTCTCAACCAATGAAAAGTGTTCATTTTAGATTATATGACCTAGTCTTACATCATTAGGAAACCAAAAGTGAAATGAACCAATGAAAAGTGTTATTACCAAGTCACATGACCTGCTGTGTTTACGTTACGCGCTTTGCAGGGCCTCCCGGTTTGCTTCCAGAAACCTGCGCTTTGCGCCTCGGTAAGCGTACCAGTTCGCTAACGTAGCACGTCATATGACGTATCACGCGACAACGCGAAACGTCATGCGGACGGGAGGCGTCACGATGTTGTTTTCTAACGCGGCAGTTGCGGTAAAGGAACGTTTACCGGCTCGCGGTCTATTTCGCGGCATCAAGGTCAGCTAACGGGAAGCTTCCCGATTCGCGAAGCGGGAACGAAGAAAAAAAAATATTAAAAAAAAAAAATTATTAATAAACATATAAAATATATTTTTGGAGTTAAAGAAGAATACATTTTACAGCTACAGATATTAGCTGTTAAAAAACCAATGAAATTCACTGAAAAAACCATAGGTTATAGACCATATATAGTTAGGAATTAGCATTTACAAAACCTTGAAAATTCACTGAAAAAACCATAGGTTATAGACCATATATAGTTAGGAATTAGCATTTAGAAAACCTTATTTTACTCACACAAAACCATTGAAATTCCATATATAGTTAGTTGCACTAACTATATATCGCGCACCCGCAATCCACTGCTGATGATGTCACATATTACATCATTCATGACATGGTCAGTGACATCACTGATGACATCACTGATGACATCTCAAATGACATCACTGATGACATCACTGATGACATCTCAAATGACATCACTGATGACATCATGACACACCAATACCAGTTACTACATACGCACTCACTGATTCCTACGTCTACACACACATTCACTCATTCACCCATACAATCACTCATACATACAGTCACTCATTATTACAACACTATCATATGCACTCATACACCTATGCAGACACTCACACACTGCCACTCATCCATGGAGTTACTCACACACCTAGTCAGTCCTGTAAAGAATCAATCACACTTCCATTTCCTCATCTATACAGTTAAACACAGAACACCATACTTCAGTGACATCACTGATGACATCACTGATGACATCTCAAATGACATCACTGATGACATCTCAAATGACATCACTGATGACATCATGACACACCAATACCAGTTACTACATACGCACTCACTGATTCCTACGTCTACACACACATTCACTCATTCACCCATACAATCACTCATACATACAGTCACTCATTATTACAACACTATCATATGCACTCATACACCTAGTCAGTCCTGTGAATAATCAATCACACTTCGATTTCCTCATCTATACAGTTAAACACAGAACACCATACTTTTCACACATATACTAACACATACTTACTCTCTTATACAATCACTGATACAAGTACACATTGATATGCACAGAGTCACACACCTCCCAGCCAGCCACACACACACTCAGTCTTCCATACATCCACTCATTCTTCAATATGTAAAACATATTTAAACTTTACAAAAACACACAGACACTAGATGATGTCATCAGTGATGTCAATATATATATATATTCACTGAAAAAACCATAGGTTATAGACCATATATAGTTAGGAATTAGCATTTACAAAACCAATATATATATATTCACTGAAAAAACCATAGGTTATAGACCATATATAGTTAGGAATTAGCATTTACAAAACCTTGAAAATTCACTGAAAAAACCATAGGTTATAGACCATATATAGTTAGGAATTAGCATTTAGAAAACCTTATTTTACTCACACAAAACCATTGAAATTCCATATATAGTTAGTTGCACTAACTATATATCGCGCACCCGCAATCCACTGCTGATGATGTCACATATTACATCATTCATGACATGGTCAGTGACATCACTGATGACATCACTGATGACATCTCAAATGACATCACTGATGACATCATCTAGTGTCTGTGTGTTTTTGTAAAGTTTAAATACGTTTTACATATTGAAGAATGACTGGATGTATGGAAGACTGAGTGTGTGTGTGGCTGGCTGGGAGGTATGTGACTCTGTGCATATCAATGCGTACTTGTATCAGTGATTGTATAAGAGACTAAGTATGTGTTAGTATATGTGTGAAAAGTATGGTGTTCTGTGTTTAACTATAGATGAGGAAATCGAAGTGTGATTGATTCTTCACAGGACTGACTAGGTGTATGAGTGCATATGATAGTGTTCTAATAATAAGTGACTGTATGTATGAGTAATTGTATGGGTGAATGAATGAATGTGTGTGTAGACGTACGAATCAGTGAGTGCGTATGTAGTAACTGGTATTGGTGTGTCATGATGTCATCAGTGATGTAATTTGAGATGTCATCAGTGATGTCATTTCAGATGTCATTAGTGATGTCATCAGTGATGTCACTGAAGTATGGTGTTCTGTGTTTAACTGTATAGATGAAGAAATGGAAGTGTGATTGATTCTTTACAGGACTGACTTGGTGTGTGAGTAACTCCATGGATGAGTGGCAGTGTGTGACTGTCTGCATAGGTGTATGAGTGCATATGATAGTGTTCTAATAATAAGTGACTGTATGTATGAGTGATTGTATGGGTGAATGAGTGAATGTGTGTGTAGACGTAGGAATCAGTGAGTGCGTATGTAGTAACTGGTATTGGTGTGTCATGATGTCATCAGTGATGTCATTTGAGATGTCATCAGTGATGTCATCAGTGATGTCATTTGAGATGTCATCAGTGATGTCATCAGTGATGTCACTGACCATGTCATGAATGATGTAATATGTGACATCATCAGCAGTGGATTGCGGGTGCGCGATATATAGTTAGTGCAACTAACTATATATGGAATTTCAATGGTTTTGTGTGAGTAAAATAAGGTTTTCTAAATGCTAATTCCTAACTATATATGGTCTATAACCTATGGTTTTTTCAGTGAATTTTCAAGGTTTTGTAAATGCTAATTCCTAACTATATATGGTCTATAACCTATGGTTTTTTCAGTGAATTTCATTGGTTTTTTAACAGCTAATATCTGTAGCTGTAAAATGTATTCTTCTTTAAATCCAAAAAGATATTTTATATGTTTATTAATAACTTTTTTTTTTAATATTATTTTTTTCTTCGTTCCCGCTTCGCGAATCGGGATCCTTCCCGTTAGCTGACCTTGATGCCGCGAAATAGACCGCGAGCCGGTAAACGTTTCTTTACCGCAACTGCCGCGTTAGAAAACAACATTGTGACGCCTCCCGTCCGCATGACGTTTCGCGTTGTCGCGTGATACCTCATATGACGTGCTACGTTAGCGAACTGGTACGCTTACCAAGTCGCAAAGCACAGGTTTCTGGAAGCAAACCGGGAGGCCCTGCAAAGCGCGTAACGTAAACACAGCAGGTCATGTGACTTGGTAATAACACTTTTCATTGGTTCATTTCACTTTTGGTTTCCTAATGATGTAAGACTAGGTCATATGATCTAAAATGAACACTTTTCATTGGTTGAGAACTATTGTTTTTCCCAAATGATGAAAATCCCTCCTTCTTTCCTCACTCTGACTTTCATCATTGTGAGAGAAAGACCCTTTGTTACCAGTGAGCAATGGCTTCTTTAGTAGCTTCAGCTGGTGCTTCCCCACCACCTCCACCACATCCAAGGAAGAGTGGACCACCTGCTAAAGTTATAATTCAGCAAGAAGAGGAAGAAGAGGAACAGGACGACCTAGATAATCTCCCTATTATGGCCAGAAGATCTGTTGTACCGGAAGTAACGGGACCAGAGGGCAGGGAGATGGTGCCAAATATACAAATGAGATTTCGTGAACTAAAACACGTCTGCGTACATTGCAATGGATTCATTTGCTACGGAGAAAGTAGCATCACTCTGATCAACAGAGCTATTGACAATCATGCTCATGTTTGTCCGAAACGCCCCAAACAATAAATTCTTTTTTTTGTTTTGTTGCTCCTGTTGAGCCCTTTACAATGAATCGTTTTAGTTGCCCCCTCCGAAAAAAAAAAAATATATATATAAAACTGTTCAGAAAAATTCAAAAAAAGTAAAAAAAAATTCAGAAAAATAATAAAAAAAATATAAAACAACAAAAACAATAAAAAAAAAAAGTTCTTTTCAGAACTACCTCCCCGTTATTAAAAAATTGGTACAATATTTCGAACTGTGCCAATCTCTATTTCTCTTAGTTCGCTTCCCAGTTCGCTCCCCGGTACGCGAACCGGAAGCGAACCAAAATTTTTTTTTTTTAAAAAAGAACAGTAAGTATAAGGGAAGGAAACAGACAGTTATGTTAAAAGAAAGACAGCTATAGGGAAGTAAACTAGAGATACTATTACCCGTAATCCACTGCTGATGATGTCACATATTACATCATTCATGACATGCTCAGTGACATCATCAGCAGAGGATTGCAGGTAACAGTATCCCTAGTTTATTCCCTATAGCTGTGTTTCTTTTAACATAACTGTCTGTTTCCTTCCCTTATACTTACTGTTCTTTTTAAAAAAAAATGTTTAGATCAGTCAGAAACAGTGAAAGTAATGAAATATAAAAGACTACGTAGAATATGAGCACTGTATGCAACAACTTTGACACTTACAGAAGCCTCACCTTCTCCATGCCTCCTACACAGTTCTACATGTACATCATAAATGCAAACAGAACAGAATTAATTATACATGTTAAATGGTTTATTTTTGCTGTTCTCAGAATGTATCAAATTTCACTAAAACAGTGACTTGAAGGTATTCATCATATAACAGCGGGGAAAAAAAACACAATCAAAATGATTGTGTTTAAAAAACCCATACAACATAACAAATCAGAATTCAGAACTCCTTAAAGTTAACTTACTTTCCATGACGGCCAAGGATGTCCTATGAACAGCTTACACTCTGTTGTGCTGTTATTACTTTCAACCCGCCACTTTCTGAAAGAAAACCTCCATAGTTTTCAAAAACATGTTACATACAATAAATGACTTCTCGCTCTCTACCACACGTTTCCACAAGGCCAAATCGTGTCTGAGCCATTTATAACTCTTAGAATTCTTTTAAGCCAATCCCGTCATGTTGTATTTCCGCAACTTTCACAATTAAAATGTTGAAGATCATTTTCACAATCCTGGACTAGTAATATCTTCCCCTTCTTGCTCAATCATGTTCTACATTTCCTATCACACTGATACTGCTTACTATGAAGCAGACTTACACTACCTTTATGACTAGTACAATTATTTAATTCTCTACATCACTTTTAATGACAAAGCAATGTAAAACAGTAGACAGCATTGCAGACTTACATTCCCTCTACTCCATGTTTTGATTGGCTGCTTCAATTAGCTTATAAAAAGAAACAGTTTTTCTGAACTCATTCAAAGTGCACGTATTTCTCCATGACGTCCAGTGTTATGGTAAGAAGTTATGTCTCTGTACTACACTTATCCTCAAGGCCAAATCCTGTAGGAGCCATTAGAACTTCTTGAAATTCCTCAGAGCACATCCCGAGATTCTTTCCCTAAAATTTTGGTTTTAAAAACACCAGGTAAGAGTTTTTAAGGTCATACGGCTATTGTTTTTTGAAAATTAAAACAGAATCATTGCAGAATGACCAGCCATTTCTACACTTTAAATAAGCTGTATAATGTCCTGATGTTATTGAAGGACCATCATGATATATAATGCTACAGTTACAAAAGTCCTTCCTGATATTGACAACTGTGAAGCCACAAAATTTTTAATTAAAGTTGTCAATTTTGTTCCATCAGGCCTACATCGTTGGAACATTAAAATGACATACTGGCCATATGTTCGTATAAATAATGTGGACATCATTTCAGATTTACATTGGCTACACTCCATGTTGTGATCAGCTGCTTTTACTAGCTTATTAAAAGAGACTGATTTACTGTCTGGCAAAGTTAAATATATAAATCTTTCTGAGTCTACACTAGTAGTACTTGATACCCTACAGTTCTCGCAGTCATGCTGCCATTGATAAGAAAGCCCAAACAGGTGATCTACATCTACACCTTCATCATGCAATACATCAAGCATATACATTAAAAACTCCTGACAATCTTGCTGACTATTTTGAGAGAATTGTGTTTGGCCTGAACATCTGTCTAACAGATTTCGAATTTCAGACACACTTTCTATGTTTGTTCTATCAGTGCTACATTTCTCTAACACAGAATTTAACAAACTGCAAAATCTTTGATCAGAATTGACCACAATCTCTTCTTTTACATTTTCTAGAGAAAACAAAACATTAACCACTACATTAGCATAGCAGTTGACACCAGAACTGTTTTCAAATTGAAAACCAACAACATCTTCAACAGAATCCTTTTTGTTTCTGCTTATAATTTCAGGTTCATCGACTTTTCGTCTTTTTGCTACAACCTCCCCAGTATTGGTCACATTTCTTCGTTTCCGGCCTACCACACGTTTCTCAAACAAAGGATACTGAGGCAAATGTGGCGCATACTCTCTTCTTAACCTATTGTATTCCTTAACACAATCTAGATCCTCACAAATGTTTGTGACATCACACTCAATCAAGTACAATCCCGATAAAGTTCTAACTCGTGACAATGCCACATATGCCATACCCTCCTTGAACACAGAACTGCCAATATTCACCAATGCACAGTCTACACTTAAACCTTGCGATTTATGGATTGTCACCACATATGCCAAGCAAACAGGAAACTGCTTACGACGAACATATAAGTCTTTTACAAGCAAAAATCTAGCAGAACAACGAGCAATTAGCTGTACTTCCTCAATGCCATCAAATTTAATTTTTAAAAATTCAATTCCATCTCTATTTCTGTATTTCACAAAATCAACAACATTACCCATTGATCCATTTACCAGACCTCTTTCAACATGTAAATTCCTTCTTAAAATTATACGGCAGTTCAAGCACACATTCAGAGTCTTTTCAAAACCCGCAGTTTTAGATATACTCTTCTCTAATGAATCCAATTTTGTTTTCAGATTCTCAGACAAAATAATTGTTGATCCCATATGCTCTACTCTGTCAATAGCTTCCAGTTTCACAATCTCTTGCTTTTCTAAATGCAACATTTTGTTGTTGAATTTGGCACATTCTGCAAGAGTTGGCATCAAACATATTCCAGATTTTTTCTCAGTAACTTTCTGAAAAATATTCTCAGGCACAACATCTTCGTCTGGATATAAATTTGTCAGTAATCGTGCATGTAAAGCTTCTTTCCCATGCTCGGTCACTTTTCCAATTCTAACATCTTGTAGAATAGTCTTGTAAACTTCATCCTTTGCCTGACGCATATTTTCATGCAGTTCAGCATAATTGAAGTTTAACCATATATTGACGTTGCCAATGCTCCCTAAGCACTTCCTGGTATCTTCATGCGTGAGCATTTTGAACACAGGTTGCCCTTTCACTGGTGTCAGCTGCAGAAGATCTCCGAAAACAATGATGTGTTTGCCACCAAATAACACATCATACTCTGTTTTGAGAACTTCTTGCATTCTCAAATGCACAAAGGCAAGCATGACATTGGAAACCATGCTTACTTCGTCAATGATAAGAAGTTTCATTTTCCTCAAGACTCTTGAAACTTCAAAACAAGCATCTCCAGATAGCTTGTGATATTCTAATTTGTTGTCATGCTCCACTGGCAACATCAGTAAACGATGTAAAGTAATCCCTTAATGTTATGTGCTGCCAGTCCAGTTGGAGCGGTGACAACACAAGACAGCGATGACTCTGTCCTTTCCTGCAAATAACATGAAATTGCTTTAATAAGGAAACTTTTTCCAGTTCCTGCTTCTCCACTCACATACAGTCGGACAGGCTTCAACGACGTACATGAGCACTCTTTCTTGTCATGACTTAATCCATGATCAATTTGCATGGTAAGTTCGTCATATATTTTCCTCTGCTCAACCTTGAGTTGTCTTTCCAACTCTTCTAAGTTAACCGCATCCTCCTGAGCATGTGCCATGGCTCTTTCCACTTCATTCATAGCAGTGGCAGCTTCATTTTCGATAAGAGGTCCTCCTAGTGGATTCTGACTCAATGAAGCAGAACTCTGACTGTCCTGAGAACTGTCTCTGGCAATCTCGGCTGCAATCGTTGCTTCCTGCTCAATTTCCACATTCAACATTTCTACATATTTGGGAAAAGCAGGACATTCTATGGTCTCCTTGGCAGCATTGAATGAGTCTTCGTAACAAAGGAAATCTCCAAGCAGTTCCTCTTCTGCACGCCATGGCTTAAAAAGTTGCAAAAGTGCTAAATAGAAAAACTCCTTTTTTTCAGGAGATTCGCCACTCAATTTTCGATGGTTTATCAAGTGGCATTTTCTTTGCTTGACCAGACATCCCTCACTTCCTATTACAGCATACACTCCTTTCTCAGTATCTTCTTTGATGTTCCTCTTGAATATGTAATTTTGCAGAACCTCATACAGACAAACATTCTCGAGGTGACTGCTTCGATTTGGATAATATGTATCCAACATGTTGCTCTTCAAAATGTCGGTACTGTTTGGCTCCTTTTCCGCCAAATACTCAATTTCCCTCACAGGTTTCAGAACTCGATTACGCGTTGCAGCAAGACCAACACTCGCCCAAACGATACTCCTGGACTTGGCATAGAGACTTGCTGAAGACAACCGGTCAGAACATTCGTAAGCTCCGATTTCTCGATGCGACAACATCTTCAGACTGAAACTGTACAACTTCTTGCTGAGGCTCTTTTCATGGGAAATGTCCTCCCACATATCCTTCAATTCTGTCTTCTCTTTTTTGGTGATGTAAGATGTCACATACCGAGCCACAGCCATACAGTTATCAGCCACAAACTGTATATCCATGTTAGCATTCCACATGGACAAAATCACCGGGTTGTAGTCGTTGATGTACTTGGACTCTTCGTTCCTCTTCAAATTGTATGTGTTTTTAGGTGATTTCTTCATCACATTATGTCGCAGCGAAGACATCAAACTGTTTACTCTTCCTTTAGAAATCACCGGTCGTGGAAAGCCGAAACGACATTTGGTGTAGAACTTGTCCTTGTTTCGGAATTTACGACGGCAGTACTTTCCACATCGATGGCTTTGGAAACGCAGAACTTTTTCTCTTAGGCTTTTCTTCTCCTTTGCGTTTGGAACAGCACACGTAGAATACTGTTGGATGAAACTCATCACTGAGTCTTCTGGATCCGTTCCAAATTTAGGTGCATCCTTGATCCACAGCAACATATGTATATGAGGAGCACCTCTTGCTTGGTACTCCTTTCTCCAGAAGAAATCCAACACCTCTCCAAGAGGTGGATTCTTCTTATTCATGATGAAAGACATCATAGCTTCAAATCTATGATTGAAGTACCTACATACATTGACTGGATCCAAAGAGCACAGTTCTCCGGGTGTCTTGAATTCGATGTTATCTACGTTAGCATTTGCCTCTCGTAGAAATTCAAGTAAGTCTTCCCAGCCATACTCGGCACAGCTCAGAGTGAGGAACCATGTGGGAGTACCTAAGTTCCTCAGCATACATTTTAAATCACCATGACGACGGTACCAATACTCATTAGTACCACGCTGACACGCCATGAGATTAATCAGGTGAGAATCCAAAATACTGTCTTGGACATTGACTTTATCCATAAAGTCACTTGCCGAGATGTTTTGCATGTGTATACCACTTTTCAAGATGTGGTTCACTGCATATGACAGTCCAGACAGATCGCTTTCAAACAGGAGATGAAACAAATAAGGAATGCATTGTCGAAACCTAGCATCTCCTGCATACAATCGCAAAGTCCGGTATTCAGAAGCAGGAATTTGATGAGGTCGCTCATCATATCTTCCTCCCTGACCTGTTGGAAAAAGCTGTGGGAAACACCGAGCTTCCAAACTTTCATCCCAAACACTAATGGGACTCCCTTTGGCTTGTTTCATTTGAAACAACTCAATAGCATTCCCCATGACTTCCTTGGAATGCAAAGGATGAACACTATAATGTTCATATATTTCTTCACTAGTAGAGGGTTCTACTTTCTCAATTTGACCAGCACACAAATCGCTATCCTCTTCCTCACTTACTTCCTCTTCTGCAACATATACATTCTTATAGAATTTATTATTTTTTTTCAAATACAATGTTGCCTTTTTAACTTTCCTAACATCTACTAAATCTTGCCATATTTTCTTATTCTTTGTCGGAACCCCATTAACTAAGATAACCAGAGGTTCCTCGTCCACTTTTTCTACTCCAATTGTGTTAATGTTTTTCTTCAAATCTAGAGGCAAATAAACAACTCTTCCCTTTAATCCTCTCTGTAAATCTGATGGAGGCAATTTCCCTGTCTTTGGCTCCATTCTTACAATAGCCTGAAAGGGATGGATACTTTGAATCAAAATAGATTCATAAGTATTTAAATCCTTCAATTCAGAAGGAATCTCAATCAATTCCAGATTATTATGAACTGCTCTAGCAGGCATCTGGTTTTGATTTAATTTGTTACAACAATAAGTACACACACGTTGATCCAATCCCAAATCAAAACAATTTTCTACCATCAAGTATGTTGTGAAATCCTTCCATTCACTATTATTTTCCCTTTCACTTTTTGCATATAAATCCACTAACTTAGTCTGATTCTTATAATAAGTGCGTCGACAACACACACAAGTGAAATTTGGCCTCTCACTTGATTTGACCTGAAACGTCGCAATTTCCCTCTGGAAATTATCTGTACTGGAAACCTGTACACTATCTTCCACATTACCCGCTTCTTCTTGCTCAATTTCAACATTCTCCTCTTTACTTCCAAAGTAACAAAACTCAATTTCTTCACATATATTCTTCACATCTATTTCAGAACCATGCAAAAGAGCAGCGCATAATTGTTTAAGCATAATTGCTGGACTCTTAGCATAATACAACATTCTAACTAATTTCCTCACTTTATTATGATGCACTGCTAGCATCCTGAAATGATGAAAAACACTCTGGCATACTCTCCTGGAAAGACAAGCCAGTGAATGACCATGCAAACCTGTCACTTCTCTCACTCTGCAAGGATCTAATTCTTGCAACAACATCATTTTCTGCTTCAAACTTTTCTTATTAAATGACCGTACAAAATCACAAAGCAAATTGATGGAATCCTGTCGCACACTACAAATACTACTACACTTCCAGGTGTACACAGGACCCTTAGCACGTCTTCCTAAAACCTCATTACCTAACACCTCTTCTGCCTCTGTTGTCACAAGTTTTTCTTTTTCAACTGGACAACCATCTTTCACTTCATAAGCACGACCACTGGTGTCAACTGCATGCACCAAATCATTATCCTGGAAAAAACTCTCCTCATTAAAAAATGCCTCAGAGCTTGAACTATGCATCCATTCTCCAGAAAAAACTTCACAAAAATTACTACGATTAACTATTCTCTTCCATCTACTATTTCTTTTGAAATCATAAATTGCCTTGTTTACCTTCCTAATTCTATTGATTATCAAAATAAATAACTTACGTTTAATTTCAAATGCCTGATCAATAACTTTCTCAACTTTTTTTTTTCTCTTATAAAAAACCACTTTCTGTTGACCTTTCTTAATATTTTTTAACAAATTGCCAATTATCCTGTTGCGGAACATTCGTTTACGAATGTCCCTAAACTGTTGTTTCCTTCTACTATCATGCACAGAGTTATCTCTTGCTCTAGCAGTAACATTTTTGATTGGCCTTTCCTTTCCATTTGAATTGCTTCTCTTTTTATGGACTGAAACATTTTCTGTAGTAATATTTTTTTTACTACACATATTTCTTATGAATGTTTTTGTACTCTTACCCAGTGCTTTCTTCGTGACTTGACAAATCTTTTTGTTAGAGGACTGCTGCTTCTTTTGATTGGCCTGCTGTCTTTGACGTTTTGCAGCCTTTCTCTCTCTTTCTTTCGTTGGCATGGTGAAATGTTGAAATGATCTGCAGTTGAATCTGTGGTAAAATATATTAAAAAATGTTATTAACCACTATTACCAAACAGTAAATCAATAACAGTGATCAAAAACTTAACACACTACTTGACATTTTAAATAGAAGATTTTTTAGTCCTTGGCAGATTTACAATACAGAAATAGCAGAAAAGAAATGGAATTTATATTCATGTTACCTGTGCTATTTTATATGTGAATCTGATCTAATTTTATGAGCATATTTTAATATTTTATTGAAGACACTACACATAACCTGTTTTTGAAGGTGTCTTTATTTTTAAATTAAACGGTTTACACTTTTACTTTTTATTTATTATAAATTTTAAAAATAAATGTTTATAGTTCCATAGGCTCAAGCAGGTCAGCTTCCCACCCTATGTCATATAATTCGGACAAATCTGCATCCTCATCACGCTCTTCTTCATCCTCAGGATTTAAATCATCCAAGGGATCAACATCCACTGATGTTTCAATTACAAGTTCAATGATGAGGTCAAAATCAACTGATTGCAGATTGTCGCTCATATTGATGTTGTCTTTATCTTTAAAGAAAGATAACAACAATGAGATGTTGCAGAGTAAGAGACAAATCTCAGAGATTATAATAGTAAAATTGTTTAACAAGAGTAACATTTTGCAGCTATTATTTAGCCATGTCCAGCGATGCTGAGCAGGTGAAGCCTATGTCTAATTTTTCAGTGAACAGGACTCATCTCTTCTTAACCTTGGATAAGCCTCACCAACTCTGTGTCCCCTGCACATACTTAAATGTAAAGGGGCAGATTTATGTTAAATGGCACATCCCCAGGCATGCACCAGTTAACGTGCACCGCTGCTCTGCCACCCATGGTGTGCCGTATTTACAATCAGATAGGAGAAAGCTGCGTCAAAACCCTGCGCCTGCTTTAAGCAGGCATTGTGGAGATGGGGCACCCCTGAGCCTTGCTTGAGCTGCATCGCACTTGCGATACAATTCCAGCAATACGCCACCTTTACAGCACAGATACGTCACGCATCTGTGCCATTTTTGCCCCATGCTGCGCCGCATTGTAAATGCAGCACACCATGGGTGGCGGAACAGCGGCGCAAAATGACTGGCACATCCCTGGTGATGCGCCAGTCATCATAAATCTATCCCTAAGCTTCTTATCTTGTTACAGATGAACCGCCATATGTACCATCAAACTATTTTGCATTTCCTAAATAGCGAATTTTAAGGAATAAATAGCAATTCTTTACCATTCCTAATTTGCAATGAGCAAATTGCTAATTGCAAATTACCCATTCATTTCCATGGGCTACGAGGCTCATAGGAATGAAGGTGCAATTTGCGATTAGCAATTAGCTCATCGCAAATTAGGAATTTTTCCAAGGGTGCATGGGTGTCTCAAGAACACCCTGCTGCACCCCTGAAAAAGAAATTTGGGGGCATATGGCGCACATACATGCCCTAAGGGCATGTATTGGCGTCATGTGGCACCTTTTGTTTTTTTTTTAAAAATTCTTTTTGAAAAGAATTCGCAAATTACCACAAACTAGAAGTTGGTGGTAGTTTCCAAATCCTTAATGTCATTTTTTACATATTTTTTGTTTGATACATTGCATTTAAGAAATCGCAAAATTTGCAAATCCTTCAGTGCAATCGCAAAATAAGGAATGGCAAATTTTGAATTAAGGACATTTTAAGTCATTTCCACATGTGCAGTGTTTTGAAATTATGATTTGAAAATCGTTTTTGGGGAAAAGGAATGGTTTGCAAATTTATGACAAGGACATAATGGTGTATGCTTCTCTATAAGGCATTTCACTGTCTCTGATGTCATTTTTCCCATATTACATTATAAGACCTTTCCCCATGGAGCACATTCCTTGTAAATATGCTCCCACCTGTGCATGGTGAATGTAGATTTTGACTGTTTGAGTCACATAGCCATGTTAAAAGTGACCCAAAAAAATTGCAAACGCTTTAAAAAAACACATTCATGTGTCTTAAGCACATTTTAAGTCATTTCCCCGTGGACAGTGTTTTGTAAGTGGCGCAAAAGAGGCATACACCTATCATAAATCTGTCCCTAGCATTTTAAATGATTAATTCATGATGACGATAAGGTGTGGCCTATCCAGAGGTTTGTTTAAGGTGAGGCCTACTCAGGATTGCAGATTAAAGTTACGCTTGATGAAGAATACAGAGGACATAATACATGTAAAGCTCTACCAATGAAGTAACTAATGTCCACTTCATTGCGCCAGTCATCATAAATGTATCCCTAAGCTTCTTATCTTGTTAGACATCAACCGGCATATGTATCATATAACTATTTTGCATTTCCAAAATAGCAAATTTTAAGGAATAAATAGCAATTCTTTACCATTCCTAATTTGCAATGAGCAAATTGCTAATTGCAAATTACCCATTCATTTCCATGGGCTAGGAGGCTCATAGGAATGAAGGTGCAATTTGCGATTAGCAATTAGCTCATCGCAAATTAGGAATTTTTCCAAGGGTGCATGTGTGTCTCAAGAACACCCTGCTGCACCCCTGAAAAAGAAATTTGGGGGCATATGGCGCACATAAATTTTAACAACATTCCATTACCTCAAAAACGATTTTCAATTCATAATTTGAAAACACTGCCCACAGGGAAATTACCTAAAATGTTCTTAAGACACATGAAAGTGTTTTTTGAAAGCCTTTGCAATTTTTTTGGGTTACTTTTAACATGGTTATGTAACTCAAACAGTAAAAACCAAAATTAACATGCACAAGTGTGACCATATTTACAATGAATGTGGCCCACGGAGAAAGGTCTTTTAATATAATATGGGAAAAATGACATCAGAGACACAGAAATGCCTTATAAAGAAGCATACACCATTATATCCTTGTCATAAATGTACAAACCATTCCTTTTCCCCAAAAACGATTTTTAAATCATAATTTGAAAACACTGCACATGAGGAAATGACTTAAAATGTCCTTAAGACACATGAAAGTGTTTTTTGATTGCCTTTCCAGCATGGTTGGGTCACTTTTAACATGGCTATTTAACACAAACATTCAAAATCTAAATTTGCCATGCACAGGTGGGAGCATATTTACAAGCAATTTGCGCCACAGAGAAAGGTCTTACATTAAAATGGGAAAAATAACATCAGAGACAGTCAATTGCCTTATAAAAAAGCATACACCATTATGTCCTTGTTATTAATTTTAAAAAAATTCCTTTTCCCCAAAAACGATTTTAAAATCATAATTTCAAAACACTGCACATGGGAAAATTACTTTAAATGTCCTTAAGACACATAAAAGCGTTTTTTGATTGCCTTTGCAGCATGTTTGTATCACTTTTAACATGGCTATGTAACACAAACATTCAAAATCTAAATTTACCATGCACAGGTGGGAGCATATTTACAAGCAATTTGCGCCACAGAGAAAGGTCTTACATTAAAATGGGAAAAATAACATCAGAGACATTCAATTACATTATAAAGAAGCATACACCATTATGTCCTTGTCAGAAATATTATAACCATTCATCTTCCTCAAAAACGATTCTCAAGTCATAATTTGAAAAGACTCCACAGCTCCTATGCAGAAAAACACCCTGTCAGTACTAATACTTCACATTTTCTCCAATTACATTTTCTCAAAGAAACAAAATCTATTTGTAAAACACTTGAGACAAAGCAGCATTTGAAAAACACAACTTTCTTCATAATTTTCTCCTTAAAGCACACTATTCTCTATCTAAATTAAAGAAATATTTTCTCACCTTAGCAAATACTTTGAGTTTGAAAACAGTCTCAGAAACACACCAATTTGTCTTCAGCAGAGCAAAAGGTATGCACTCCAGACTCTGCAGCTATCAAAAGCACAGAAATGCTGTAATTCTTCACACATATATCTCATGTCACCCAATCAAAACTCTTCCCTCACTTTTTTTCAAATGAAAACCCTTCCCCCCTCTGCCATTTCATGCCTTTTCTGCATAGCAACCACCTCTTGCAAGACCTCTGGTGTTTGCAAGTTCACACAACAATGTTGCAATTGAACTCTGAACTTTCAGTGCACCTGCGTATCCACTGCAATCTTTCATTTAATGATTATTTATTGACCATTCAAAATACATCTTTCAAAGAACTCACCCATGCACCCTAACTTTCTGTTTTCAGCAATCAAAATCCACCAATCACTGTTACTGCTTCATTAACACAGAAACTCCACAGTTTTTTTCATTTTAAACTCTCATTTTTTCAACTGCCATTTCATTGCCACACTTCATCTGACTGCAGCAGAACCTTCTCTCACCATGTTTTCTGTCTAGATTGTTGGACATAGTTATATCCACTGGGCTCACAGGTATGCTGAGAACAGAAAATTACCTAACCTCAATTTACAAGATGTGGAAATTAAGTGGTTTGGCCACAGAGGATTAAAATGTCACCAATTGATACCATTGGTGAAAACCTTTATGCATTTGCCAAAACCTGACCTGTTAATTGTGCACTGTGGAGGTAATGACTTGGGCACTTTGACTGGGGTAGGTCTGGAAATGCTTTTAAAGGACACCTTTGAGCAATTAATGGCACTTTTTCCTCAGACTGCCTTGGTATATTCAAATATATGCCAAAGACAGAAATGGAGGTGGTCGAACCAATTTTGTCCACAAATTGAGAAGTCGAGGAAGCATGTAAACAAATCTGTTTCAGCTTACATGAGAGACCATGGAATGGGCTCCCTGTACAAAACACTGCACATGGGAAAATTACTTTAAATGTCCTTAAGACACATAAAAGCGTTTTTTGATTGCCTTTGCAGCATGTTTGTATCACTTTTAACATGGCTATGTAACACAAACATTCAAAATCTAAATTTACCATGCACAGGTGGGAGCATATTTACAAGCAATTTGCGCCACAGAGAAAGGTCTTACATTAAAATGGGAAAAATAACATCAGAGACATTCAATTACATTATAAAGAAGCATACACCATTATGTCCTTGTCAGAAATATTATAACCATTCATCTTCCTCAAAAACGATTCTCAAGTCATAATTTGAAAAGACTCCACAGCTCCTATGCAGAAAAACACCCTGTCAGTACTAATACTTCACATTTTCTCCAATTACATTTTCTCAAAGAAACAAAATCTATTTGTAAAACACTTGAGACAAAGCAACATTTGAAAAACACAACTTTCTTCATAATTTTCTCCTTAAAGCACACTATTCTCTATCTAAATTAAAGAAATATTTTCTCACCTTAGCAAATACTTTGAGTTTGAAAACAGTCTCAGAAACACACCAATTTGTCTTCAGCAGAGCAAAAGGTATGCACTCCAGACTCTGCAGCTATCAAAAGCACAGAAATGCTGTAATTCTTCACACATATATCTCATGTCACCCAATCAAAACTCTTCCCTCACTTTTTTTCAAATGAAAACCCTTCCCCCCTCTGCCATTTCATGCCTTTTCTGCATAGCAACCACCTCTTGCAAGACCTCTGGTGTTTGCAAGTTCACACAACAATGTTGCAATTGAACTCTGAACTTTCAGTGCACCTGCGTATCCACTGCAATCTTTCATTTAATGATTATTTATTGACCATTCAAAATACATCTTTCAAAGAACTCACCCATGCACCCTAACTTTCTGTTTTCAGCAATCAAAATCCACCAATCACTGTTACTGCTTCATTAACACAGAAACTCCACAGTTTTTTTCATTTTAAACTCTCATTTTTTCAACTGCCATTTCATTGCCACACTTCATCTGACTGCAGCAGAACCTTCTCTCACCATGTTTTCTGTCTAGATTGTTGGACATAGTTATATCCACTGGGCTCACAGGTATGCTGAGAACAGAAAATTACCTAACCTCAATTTACAAGATGTGGAAATTAAGTGGTTTGGCCACAGAGGATTAAAATGTCACCAATTGATACCATTGGTGAAAACCTTTATGCATTTGCCAAAACCTGACCTGTTAATTGTGCACTGTGGAGGTAATGACTTGGGCACTTTGACTGGGGTAGGTCTGGAAATGCTTTTAAAGGACACCTTTGAGCAATTAATGGCACTTTTTCCTCAGACTGCCTTGGTATATTCAAATATATGCCAAAGACAGAAATGGAGGTGGTCGAACCAATTTTGTCCACAAATTGAGAAGTCGAGGAAGCATGTAAACAAATCTGTTTCAGCTTACATGAGAGACCATGGAATGGGCTCCCTGTACAACAATAACTTGCGTTACTACATGCAAGATATCTACAGAGGAGATGGAGTTCACTTCTCAGATGAGGGCAACAGAATTTTCATTCTGAATTTAAGAATGTGCATTGGTACCTACTTATAAGTACCTAAATGTACCATAAACCCAAAAGCTCTTCTCAGAGCTACCCTACATCTGATCACTCACAATTATTATTTTACTCTAACTTTTTTCACTAATTTTCAACAAAGTACGCTCCCCGGGGCGCTACCCGGTACGCGAACCGGGAGCTAACCTCGCGAAATTTTAAAAAAAAATGTTTTTTTTCGCACATATAAGCCTCCTCAGCCATCCTAACAAAACCTAGGGGGTCAAGATAAGTCTACCGTGCCCCCTTCTACCCATTCTGAACATTATTTGCCCTCCATTTTGTATCTTAATTCGACTGAAACACAAAATGGTGGACTCCCGTAACGCTTAAGGTTCGCGGACCGGGCCCTACCCACGCAAAAAAAACAAAAAAAATTTTTTTTTTTTTGCCCCGCGGGGCCCTTTTAAAACCTCCACATTGAACCTAGGGGGTCAGGGAGGATCTACTATGCCCCCTTATGGTTATTTCCCCCTTTGTTTTGGCCTCCTCTTGTCTCTCAATCCTACCGAGAGACAAGATGGCGGCCGCTACACAAAATTTTTTTTTTTTTTTTTCCCCCCCCGGGCCCTTTTAAAACCTCCACATTAAACCTAGGGGGTCAGGGAGGATCTACTATGCCCCCTTATGGTTATTTCCCCCTTTGTTTTGGCCTCCTCTTGTCTCTCAATCCTACCGAGAGACAAGATGGCGGCCGCTACGGACTGTTTGGAATGTTTACAGACGCCGAAGAACCAATCAGCTTCGCAAACCTCCGTAACGCGAAAAGTACGCGAAGCGGAGCGCTGTTACAGATATATATCTTTTTTTCAACGTTAATTTCTCAAAATCCACTGGAGCACATATATTGAGACCTAGCAAAGGCACATCGGGCTACCAGTCCCTAATATTTTACCAAGTTTCGTGCAAATCCATTCAGCCGTTCGATTATTATTATTATTTTTTTTTTTTGCCCCGCGGGGCCCTTTTAAAACCTCCACATCAAACCTAGGGGGTCAGCGAGGATCTACTATGCCCCCTTATGGTCATTTGCCCCTTCGCTTTGGCCTCCTCTTGTCTCTCGATCCTACCGAGAGACAAGATGGCGGCCGCTACGGACTGTTTGGAATGTTTACAGACGCCGGAGAACCAATCAGCTTCGCTTCACAAAGCTCCGTTGCGCGAAAAGTACGCGTACTGGAGCGCTGCCCGGTCCGCTGTTACAGATATATATCTTTTTTTAAACGTTAATTTCTCAAAATCCACTGTAGCACATATATTGAGACCTACAAAAGGCACATCGGGCTACCAGTCCCTACAATTTTGCCAAGTTTCGTGCAAATCCATTCAGCCGTTCGGGCTAAAAGTGAGGCCAACCGCCCTATGGAAAACTCAATGTTAAAAACACGTTTTGGGACCCCCTTTTTTCTCGGCCCCCCTTGACGAAACCCCCCCAAATTTTCAGGGGCTGCTCAGAAACAAAATGTTCCATTTTCCTGAAAATTTCAGCCAATTCCGTCCACAAACGCCAAAGTTATTAGACATAGAATTTTCAAAAATCCCATAGAGAAAAAATCCTAACTATATATACCTACTGGCGACCGCCAGTAGGTAATATGTATATATATATATATATATGTATATATATATATATACATATATATATATATATATACGTGTGACGTAGAGTTCTCTGACACCAAACATTGAGATGAGTAGCGCTATAAAGAAATTAGAATAAATAAACTTTGTGTAGTTACTCATCCAGACCAATACATGTGACATGTACATCTCATACATGTGAGTTGAACAAATTGAAAGCGTGCCTCCAAATCGTAGTTTCTCTAAAGTACTTGGGAATTGATAGCAAGCTGGGTGACTGGGTGTTTCCCTCCATTGCATTGACATCTAGGTATTGGTTCCAGATAGCTGAAAAGGTTCCTAGCAAAGATCCACATAGAAATTACTACTAAATTATTGTCAAGAGCAATTATTTGTAAAGATTTGTTATGTCATTTGACAATTGTGTCACTTGTTGTACTGTGTAAGTGAAATCGTTTTTTTTCTTTTCAAATATCAAATCAAAATAAAGTTACTTAAGCATTATCCAAAGTCAATACGAAAACTTACCTTCAGTATGATAGTTGGTATTATTAAGCAGACCCCCAGGATATTGTGGCCATTTTAGAAAATGGGGTTAACCCAATAATGGTCCTGGACCTGGGGACTTTATACGATACAAAAAACAATTGTCCTAGAACCTTAATCACAATGTAGATTCAATCAAGTACATATTTAAAGTATTTCTTTAATTTTTAGAGGAGTATGGAGCAGAAATAAATATGCAAAGCTCCTCAATGGCTGAGTCAAATTATGTGAACTTTAAATAAACGTAAAGATAAACAGAACACAGACCATAGATTCAATTCTTCTGGTAATGTAATACTCATTAATAAAGAAGTCAAGTAATATTCATGAGATATAGGCAAAAAGGAGGTTGCTCCAAAGGGGAACGTGTTGGTGGGGAAGTGGTGCTCAGTGTTGGTCAGTGAGAGAAAAGGATTTCAGTGGCATAGAAGGGAGAGAAAACTTCATGTTATTTACATAAACAATATGAACGGTTGACATTCACCGTCATATGTGGCCTAGCTTTTCATATATTACAGTTCATGATTATATACACTGATACAGAAATAAATTCAAATTTGCACGGGAAGGAACAGGTAGAGGTAAGTCTAGGCCTATGCAAATGTGTCGACGTTTCGATCAGACTTAGGGCGCAAGGGGAATTAGCAGCCTCGGGCGTGCGGATCTTCTTCAGGACAGAGGTAGTAGGGAGCAACCAGGGTAGCGGTGGCTTAGTCACCTAATGTGTATAAGGGAATTGATCAGGTCTGTGACTGGGTATCAAAAAGGCACATCAAGCACATGTGCGATAAGTTAAAAAGGCTTACCCTCCGAGGAGCCCAGGCAATGTAGGCATGTCATGGCGGTTCCAATTTACGTATTAATCCATATGAAGATAGCTGGGGAGAAGAAGGTAATGCATTATAGGCCAGAAGTGTCTGGAAGTGGTGAATACCACGAGTTAATACTGTGATAGCTGTGGAGCAAGACATACCTCATAACCGTTAGAGCATGTAGCGCGGATAAGGAAAAGGGGCACCGTTTTAGTCCGTGCCAAATGATCCACGAATTTGGATTGGCGTTCTGGTATTACAAAAGGAGGGAGCGCTTAGTGCTAAGTTGAAAGTACAAACAGCATACGGGCACTAAGGGTTAAGCCACGTATTCAGAGAACCGATTACCTGAAAGTGAAGCAGAAGCGCGTCCGTTCAATCTCCCTGCAACAGCATATAAAGAACGACGCCCTCACTCGCGGCTTGATTTAAATGCCATAACCGCGGGAAAACGTGCGCGGCGGGCCAGTGTAGAAAGACTAGATCAGGACAAGCGCCGTAATGGCGGTGGAAATTGTCTCGTGAGATGAGGATCATAAGGGTAGAGTTGGACCTATTATTAAATCATAGCGAATTCGGCTCCAAAAGGGAAAACAAATTATCGCAACCATGTCAGCTTCATTAAAATTGTCATGCTATATATACAGTCACATATTCACTAATTAAAATTAAAAAACAGAACAAGTGTACACACTATATACAGTGACGATGTGGTTACAGAGTAACAGAATAAACCATTGCAATAACATTGAGTCGGGGCAAGACATGTACAAATGACATTTTATATACATTAAACCATCTACAATAATTGCCCTAAAATCTTGGTATATGAGGTCAATACCTACACGGACCAACAGCCTTTTTTAGGGAAGGATCCGTGGTGGGGCCAGAGGGGACGGGGACGTCCCTGGGGTCGCCCCAGGGGAACAAGGACTCAACCATGGAATCAGGGCAGGGGCAGAGGGAGGAGACAAACCCACTTCCTACAAGAGTCGCATGGGGAGATCCAAACCAGACGGCAGCACTACAGATGGTAGCCTACATACCCTCTTACCCAATAGTTAACCTGTCCAACTATGCTCTCAAACCTGATGAGCAGGAGATATTGTCCAAAGGCCTATCGTTTGTCCCGACATCTATGCCCAACAATGTTAACCTTCAGGTTGAGCTGTACCAAATTTTCAGCAAACTAAGGCTTAAACATCACTTTCTCAAAATACCACCCAAAGTTACCTTTTCTGGTAGTGGTCTAAGACCACCATCCAAATTTAACCCCCCCCACTCACCTGATGCCACCTAAACTGTTAGCATACGAGCAGGTGGTGATGAGGGATGTGACCAAGATACTCAATGAAAGACAATATGTCAAATACAACATAAGCAAATCAGAAAGAGACGCTCTGAGCTCCCTTAAATCCAATCCGAATATTGTCATCAAGCCCGCCGACAAGGGCGGAGCCATTGTGGTTCAAAATACTCAGGACTACAAACATGAGATACTATCCCAACTGGAGGTAAGGGGGAATTATGCTAGACTCAATAAAGATCCCACCAAGGAGATTGGCAAAATGATAATGAATATCACCAAAAAGGCCTTTGAGGATGGCTTCCTAAGTAAGTCTGAGTTTGACTATTTAAACAATAAACACCCTAGTATGCCCACTATTTATACTCTGCCCAAGATTCACAAAAACATGCAAACCCCACCAGGAAGACCCATAATTTCAGGGTGTGGGTCCATCCTAGAACCCCTCTGTAAATATATAGACATATTCCTAAAACCTATAGCGGTAAGCACATCCACATATTTGAGGGATACGATGCAGACTATCCAACTTGTCGATGGCCACCCATTCAAAACTGAAACTAACTTACTTGCCACTATGGACATCGCTGCACTTTACACCAATATACCACAAGATGCAGCCCTTAAATGCATGGAAGCGGTACTTAAACGGAGACCTACTCCTCATGCGGCCCCTACTGACTTCATCATTAACTTACTCAACATAGCTATGACCAAAATTTCTTTTACTTTCAAGGGAAATACTATGAACAGACGAAGGGAGTGGCTATGGCGGCAAGCTTTGCCCCTAATCTGGCCATCATTTACATGCATGAGTATGAGCGAGAGTATAGCTTGAGTATTGATAACCCTCACCAGAGTTGCATAAAAATGTGGCGGCGATACATCAACGACGTGTTTATCCTCTGGGAAGGCTCAGCAACTGAATTGGAACAGTTCCATACATGGCTCAACACATGCTCACCTGACATTCAGTTCACACTAGAATTTGACAAAACATCTATAAACTTCTTGGACATTGTGATTAAGGCAGAATCAGGCTCACTGATAACTAGTCTATATAGAAAGAGTAGCGAGTGCAACACCTTGCTCAGGTACACTAGTCACCACCCCCGCAACCTCAGGGACAACTTACCGTTTGGTCAGTTTCTGAGGTTGCGGAGGAACTGCACAAAGAAGGAGGATTACTTTAATGAACCTTCTGGCCTCCTTACAAGACTTTTAGAACGTGGCTATCCCAGGAAGAGGTGTGGCGCCGCGGCCAGGGCGACTGACGCTGGAATCTGGGGATCACGGTTCGATCCCCGGCTCCGGCGGCAGGTTAGTCCAGCACCATGTGACTCTGGGCAATAGCTTGCTTAATCTTCCCGACGGCCCCCAGCGCCTAGAGACCCTAACGGGTGATTGTGCGCTTTACAAATGTGGATTATTATTAGACTCCTGAAGAAGGCAAGGAAGAGAGCCTGGCATAATCATAGAGAATTCCTACTTGCCCCCAGAGTAAAGAACATCAATGAGGAACGTTTGGTCTGGTTCACCACGTTTAATACTAAGAGTAACAGCATCAAGAAAGCCATTAATAAACATTGGCATTTGGTAACTGATGAACTGGGGAACATGCCTCTCCCCTCCATGCCTTTAGAAAAGGGAAGAATGTGAGGGACTACGTAGTAAAATCCCTAATACCCCTACCCTGCAACCCTGGACAAAGCACACTTAGGGGACTCCCTCAAGTCAAGGGCCACTATAAATGTGGCTCGTGCAAAGCATGCCAAATGACTAGGGAGATGACGGATTTCACACATAATGGTAAGACCTATGAACTCAAGGATCACAGCAACTGCAACTCCTCTGGAGTTATCTATGCCATCATCTGCCCTTGTAGTTTCTTGTACATAGGACACACTATAAAAAATAAAGTGCCACATATTACAACATTGCAGCCGCATCAGATGCCAAGTACCGGGGGCTCCTCTGGTAGACCACTTCTCCACCATCCATTGAACATACACCAGAAAGCCTCAGGCGGTGAATTATAGAAAAGGTCAGACCCAATCCACCAGGTGGTGATTTTGCCAGTATACTCAGGAAACGCAAATGTAGGTGGATACATGCCCTTGATACAATTGCACGGGGTTTCAACGAATCCGAAGAGATTAACAGACGAGTGTCTGTCATGCATAACGCCTGACTCACACAAGGTTCTTTCACACATACCAACCCTGTAATTTGATCCAATGCTATTGCGCCTTAGCTGATTAGTGACCTATATTGTACCATATATGCCCCACAATTACCGACTTGTTGCACTACATATGTGATCTGACCTCACATACCAAGATTTTAGGACAATTATTGTAGATGGTTTAATGTATATCAAATGCCATTTGTACATGTCTTGCCCCGACTTAATGTTATTGCAACGGTTTATTCTGTTACTCTGTAACCACATCGTCACTGTATATACTGTGTACACTTGTTGTTCTGTTTTTGAATTTTAATTAGTGAATACGTGACTGTATATATAGCATGCCAATTTTAATGAAGCTGACATGGTTGCGATAATTTGTTTTCCCTTTTGGAGCCCAATTCGCCATGATTTATTAATAGGTCCAACTCTACCCTTGTGATCCTCATCTCACAAGACAATTTCCACCGCCCTTACGGCGCTTGTCCTGATCTAGTCTTTCTACACTGGCCGGCCGTGCATGTCCCGCGGTTACGGCATTTAAATCAAGCCGCGAGCGAGTGCGCCCTTCATTATATGCAGTTGCAGGGAGATTGAACGGACACGCTTCTGCTTCACTTTCAGGTAATCGGTTCTCTGAATACGTGGCTTAACCCTTAGTGCCCGTATGCTGTTTGTACTTTGAACTTAGCACTGAGCGCTCCCTCCTTTTGTAATTCCAGAACGCCAATCCAAATTCGTGGATTATTTGGCACGGACTACGACGGTGCCCCTTTTCCTTATCCGCGCTACATGCTCTAAGGGTTATAAGGGATGTCTTGCTCCACAGCTATCACAGGATTAACTCGTGGTATTCACCACTTCCAGCCACTTCTGGCCTATAATGCATTACCTTCTTCTCCCCAGCTATCTTCATATGGATTAATACATAAATTGGAATCTCCATGACATACCTACATTGCCTGGGCTCCTCGCAACACGCGGAGGGTAAGCCTTTTTAACTTATCGCACATGTGCTTGATGTGCCTTTTTGATACCCAGTCACAGACCTGATCAATTCCCTTATACACATTAGGTGACTAAGCCACCGCTACCCTGGTTGCTCCCTACTACCTCTGTCCTGAAGAAGATCCGCACGGCTGAGGCTGCTAATTCCTCTTGTGCCCTAAGTCGGATCGAAACGTCGACACATTTGGATAGGCCTAGACTTACCTCTACCTGTTCCTTACCGTGCAAATTTGAACTTATTTCTGTATCAGTGTATATAATCATGAACTGTAATATATGAAAAGCTAGGCCACATATGACTGTGAATGTCAACCGTTCATATTGTTTAAGTAAATAACATGACGTTTTCTCTCCCTTCTATGCCACTGAAATCCTTTTCTCTCACTGACCAACACTGAGCACCCCTTCCCCAGCACGTTCCCCTTTGGAGCAACCTGCTTTTTGCCTCTATCTCATGAATATTACTTGATTTCTTTATTAATGAGTATTAAATTACCAGAAGAATTGAATCTATGGTATGTGTTCTGTTTATCTTTACGTTTATTTAAAGTTTATTTAATTTGACTCAGACATTGAGGAGCCTTGCATATTTATTTCTGCTCCATACTACCTCTTAAAATTAAGGAAATACTTTAAATATGTACTTGATTGAATCTACATTGTGATTAAGGTTCTAGGACCGTTGTTTTTTGTATCGCCCCAGGATATTGTGGCATGGGTATGCAAATTTTGCAGAACCAATATGGAAATTTTGCAGCCCAAATTTGGAACTTTTACTGCATTTGCACTGCACTTTATTTGGCTAATTCTGCATAAACAATTGCCCCCTGTCCATGCTGCATGCCCCATGTTTGTGTAAATTCATTTACACTCCAGCCAATATGCTGAAAGTAGCATTCCATTCAAAATCGGACTCGGTGTATAAAAAAACCAAATCTGTTTTCCTCTCCTCAAGTTCTGTTGACTTGTATCTTATGGTACAAAGTTAGCTGAGAGGTTTTTGGTGGCCACGCACCCTTTCTCCACCACTCTGCCAATGCACCTCCTGGTGCACTACTAGTTAGGGAATGAACTCCCCCTTGGCTCCAGAGGGCGCTTGGGGGCCAGCAATCCCTCCTGTAACCTGATATACTGCGGTATATCTGGTTCATCCGCCCAACATTAGAGTTATGGCATGAACCAGATATACCGCACCTCCTTCCAACCATAACATAGAGTTTTTTGAGGCTACTCTGATCTTTGTTCCTTGCACCAATGGTCATAAGGTGTAACTAGTATCCGTTTCTCTATTGATGAATCTATAACTTATTACGGGGAATGAAACGGAGATTTGCACCAATGGTCATAAGGTGTAACTAGTATCCGTTTCTCTATTGATGAATCTATAACTTATTACCGGGAATGAAACGGAGATTTTGATCCCTCGTCCCTCCTTGTGATTAACTACTGTATAAGCAGCGTGCAGCTGCGGGATTTCTTTATATATATCTGAATATATAAAAATCATCACGTGTCCACAATGGAAGGCAATCCTGGATTGAGTTTTGACGCTAATGATATAGATGAGATACTGGCAGCCCAACCTTTGTTACAAAACACAGAACTATCAGAAGTCCTAGCACAAACCAACGACTGGGACAATTTGACTGACAAAAAAAGAGAACAAGTCCGCACCGCCATACATGGAATTATAATGACGGAGTATCTTAGGTTTAAAACAGCTCCTATGGGCCTGTGGGTCAATAATGCACCAAGAATTTTCCTACATGACCTGGCTTTCCGGAAGGACTGGTCGTCCATCTCATGGAAATGCACTTTAGACTACCTTATTCTGATTATAAAGACAGCTAAAAGATTATCGGATGCCCTACTTAAGGAAATTGAAGACTGTGAGAACGAATTAAAGAAGGGTATCAATCCCTCTGTCCATAAGAAAAGATTGGAAGAAATAAATAAAGAAATGGATGAAACCCGGGAATTCATTATGCAGAGCAAGTTGCAGAAACTTGGGAAAGATTTGAAGAAATTCAGCCAAGAAAAAATGCACCCCTATACAACGGATGAATATACTGCTCCAGAGACTGGCTCTGACAATGAATCACCAGGGAATAATTCTTCCAATAACTCTGTCACAAGTGTAGATGACTACATCCCAAGGAGAGGACGCAACAATTACAGGAATCAGCGCCCGAGAAGGGGGAATAGATGGCAGAGACCGTTCTACCCAGGCTTCAACATGCCCTTCTATCCACCTTTTGTCCCACAATACGGAGGGTGGATGGATCCCTTTAACCATGGCATGCAACGGATGCCACAGCCGGGTGAACAACAAATGACAGTAAACCCGAATGGACACCCACAAGAGCCGTCTTTTTTATCCAGGGGCCAAAATCAATCAAGAGGCCGGAAAAAGTCATTAAGATGGCAAGACCAACAGAGAAACGTCCAGACCAGAAGCATGGCAGCAACACAACCATCAACCAGCAAGACCAATCCCTCATAGTGAACCTCTCTGAGATACAATTGACTGAAGACCAAATAGGAATTCTAAACAAAGGATTAGGCTTTGTGCCAACACCTCGACTTGATACTTTCAAATTAAAAAGCGAGTTGGCAGAGTTTTGTAGGACTCTTAAACTGAAGGCATTTTTTCACAACAATATCATGAGTCAGCCAGAAGGTGACACTGCGTTACGTAGAAAATCAACGTTCAACCCACCATACGCCAGTGTCCCTCCAGAACTCCACACTTTTGAACAATCTCTAATGAAAGGCGTGGATCTAATAGACAAGAACAAAAAAACTTTCCAGAATCTCACCAAAAAGGAGCGTGTAGCTCTGGATTCCTTGAGGCAGAATGAGGAAATAGTGATTAAACCTGCCGACAAGGGGGGGGGGGGCATAGTAATTCTAAGCAAAAACGGCTACAACGATCAATGCCTTGCCCTCTTGTCTGATACGAGATTCTGGGTATCAAACAAGGGGAATAAAAGTGGACGGTTTTTAATGGGGTCCAATGTACTCGTCCTAAGCAGCAGCAAACAAAGAGTATTGTACAGAGTTCCCCAGTGGGAGCTAGTGGTTTAGCTCGGTCAATCTTCTCTCTCAATAGTTATGACGGGACAAGTGCATGGTGTAGACCCTTTTCAGAATATAAGGATACCTCACACAGGTTACCGACAGGACAACACCTGTTGTCCCAATCGGTGGCCGTCCAGCGTCATCATCGGTATCCTGCTCCTACGGCAGGCTGGCGGTGCAATGCCCGTCGGGCAGCATGGGGGGCTGCACTTTGGTGGAGATCTTTTATTCCGAGCCAACGGGTGTGTGTGTGTGAGGGGCCTAAGGAGTACAATAGTGAGCATGGGGGTGTGTGTGTCTAAAAAAAGTCAGTCGAGTCCATTGGGAGGTATTTTAATGATCAGGCTCGCTGCTTTATTAAAAATAAGAATAAGGGGTATTAAGGAGTGATGAACAATGGGACCAGTCCTTATTCAACCCTTCATGTGAATATGGTCGACATGTTTCTTGCCATAAGGGCAATTCGTCAGGACCTTAGTGCTCATATGATTGCTGGGATCCTCTAAACTAAGAAGACCCCCATATACGACCTGAGTGGTATCGTACAGAAATGGTTCCAGGCGAGGGACCTCCTGGGAACCTTTGTGGTTGCTCCTGAAGGCCTCACGAGCTGTCCAGGTGGGGCCAGCAGCGAGTGAGGGGTTCCTCAAAAGTCGCTGAAGGCAGGCATCTCAGCACCTACCCATCCCACGGTGAACCGAAGTCAGGACAGCCAGCCTTATATTCTGAAAAGGGTCTACACCATGCACTTGTCCCGTCATAACTATTGAGAGAGAAGATTGACCGAGCTAAACCACTAGCTCCCACTGGGGAACTCTGTACAATACTCTTTGTTTGCTGATACGAGATTCTACCAGAAACTGACCACAGACCCTACAGAAAGACTACAAAACATAATCTCCATCATGGTCTACGAAGCAGAGATCAAAAGGTGGATAACAAAAAAAGAAGCAGAATACCTGATCATTCCAAAGCCTAAAATACCCTATTTCTACTCACTTCCAAAAACCCACAAAAACAGGTCCCCTCCTCCGGGGAGGCCAATTGTGTCTGGAATAGGGTCGGTACTTGAGCCGCTCTCGAAATTTGCGGACGAATTCCTGAAACCTCTAGTCCAGCGAACGCCATCATATCTAAAAGACACTCGAGATCTACTGGTGCAGATCAAAGCTGAACCATTTGACCCGGACACAATGCTCCTAGTGGGCTTAGATGTGGAATCACTATTTACCAGCCTGCCACAAGACGATACCCTACAAGTCTTGGAAGATATTCTGTACCTTGAAGACTGGCATTACAACACGCCTAGGCACTTCATTCTCGAGTGCTGTAAATTAGCATTAAAAGAGAACTTTTTTGCCTATGAGGAAGATCTATACCTTCAGACCCATGGCATATCGATGGGCAGTGCCTTCGCCCCATCGGTGGCGGGCCTGTATGTGAGCCATTTTGAGAGTCAACACATACAGAATGCAACCAACATCTTCTCTTCCAGTATCCTTTACTGGAAGAGGTATATAGATGACATTATCTTGATCTGGAACACTAAAGATGACTTGGATCAGTTTATGCACTGGCTTAACCAGCTTGACCCTTGGTTAAAATTTACATGCACCTCCAGTAACAACAGCTTGGATTTTTTGGACCTTACAATTTTTGTGGAGAACAATATCCTACAGACCAAAACCTTTACAAAACCGACTGCCAAAAATAGTCTGCTGTCATATCAGAGCTACCACCCCAAGCCACTCAGAGACAATCTTCCATTCAGCCAGTTTCTGAGGCTGAAACGCAACTGCAGTAAGAATGAAGATTACCTGATCCAAGCACAAGATCTTAGTCAGAAGCTGCTAAAAAGGAATTACAATGTAAAAACAATAAAGTACTGTAAAAAAAGAGCGAGCAGCCAACCAAGGGAGTGCCTCTTACAAAGTTATCCAAAGGTACCCATACAAGACCTGACAACATGTGTGACGACCTTCTGTCCATCTACATATGAGGTCAACAAAATGATAAATAAGAACTGGCATATCCTAAACACTGGTTTCTTCAATTGCCCGAGCCAAGGTTTGCAAATCGCAGAACGAAGAACATCAAGGATGTCTTAGTCCATACCCGTCCAGTGAAGATACAGCAACAATCAACCACGCGGGATGTGACAATGACACCTGTAACTGGACACTACCCTTGTGGCTCCTGTGTAGCCTGCAAAACCACTACAATATCGAAAAAAACTGCAACTGACGGAGAGATTGATTTGGACACAACAACAACATACGAACTGTAACTCCTCACACGTCATGTACATGGTCAGCTGCCCATGTAACAAGAAATATATTGGGATGACTTGTCGAAAAATCAAATTAAGAATTGGTGAGCATAAGAGCAACATCAGATTAAAAAAGAACACCACAAAACTATGTGCTCACTTTGTAGAGATAGGTCACTCTTGCGATGAGCTTCATTGGACAGTAATCGAAATGCTCACCGATAAAAGTAATAACTGTGAACGTCTGTTGTTCGAAAAAGAACAAAGGTCGGTGGACCGCCTTAAAACATGTGAACACGGATTGAACGATGCCATTTCCTGGCATCGATTTGCCAACTAACTACATGGGCAGAACTGAGCATAACCACTTAGCCTTTCCGTGTTTCATGTTTTCTTCTTTTGACTCACATAAAAACCATGTGCATTGATTTCTTCCCATTTGGCTTGCATAGAATACCTTCTGTCCCTAATATCAACAGGAAACAACCTGCCTTAAGTCTTAATGCCACAGACAGACTAATAAAGTTACGTGCAAAAGACGAGATGCTTAAAAAAAAAAAAAACACGTCTTTTCCGCCCACCAGGGCCCTTTAAATATCTGAGTTTCAAGTCGAGGCCACACCCCGGGGCAGAGTCAGCATAAGGCAGGAATCCTAGCAACACGCGGGTAATGGCGCCGGTCTCCTTGCTATCCTGAAACACCGGTAAGATGCTTGATTAGTTACCGACTAATGGAGTCCTCTTTACAACAGCTCTGGGCTCCTAAATCCTAAAAGGGACACCCCGATGTAGCAGAGCACTTCTTGAATACAAGGTAGGCTAAAAACGATCTTTCTCCTTTTCTAAGACAGCGCTGCGTCTTGCTCCACCTTGTTCCTTTAAAAGACCTCGTAAAAAACATTTACGTTAGAACGGGTGAATAACGTATCTTTAATTGTGCAAATCTATGCGAATTTACATAAACTGCCTAGCGTCTCAGAAATTTGTAACGTGGTGGTATTGGCAACCTTTAAAGACCTCGTAATTAGATTTGCATCAGAATGGGTGAATAACGTATCTTTAAGTGTGCAAATCCATGCGAGTTTACATGAACTGCCTAGCGTCTCAGAAATTTATAACGTGGTGATATTGGCAACCTCTATGTCCGAACAATAGCGCTCATGAAAAAGCGAAAGTGTAGCATGCTCCCTGTTGTATACACTCACGCTTTCTTCCCCTTGATGTTTCACCTACCAACGTGAAGCAATGACTAGCGGGCCACTATACTAAGAATCATATGAGTAAACAGTTGTTAAAAAACAAACTTATGCCCATTACAAGTATCAAAACAGGGGCTAAACGACTACTACCCCTTAGCAAGACTCAGCACTAGCAACTTAACTCTCCACTGTTCACTGCCTTCCTTGGTCATGTTGTATTGGTAGAAGGAAAATGTTACTTAACCAATCCTAATTGCAATGCATTAGAAAAAGGTGTGTGCATTTGTTGTACTTTATTTTTTTTCATTTCAGATTGTGAAGGAGAATTTCCTAAAATTACATAAACCTAAATAAGTGTATCTAAAGCCGAAAAACCACTACACGAATTGTGTAAGTACGAATTTTTATGTTTGTTAGTCCTGACGAAAGCTCCATAGACCCATCCGGGCCCAAGGAGCTGAAACATGTCGACGTAGCCTTTTGATTATACTACTGGTCCTAGTAACTTGGTCCACAAGGAGTATCACTTATTTTTAAGCGAGTGGTAAAACCAACCTTCATTAAAAAACCTCCGGGTTGTTTACCATTTTTTAACGATTAATTTCTTTTTTTGCACAATTTACTTTTACACTTTTTTCACTCAATTTCTCTGGATGCTGCACCCTAGACCAGAGGCGCCTCGGGTTGAGGCTGGCAAATTTACCACTTCGGAGTAGCCAATGATAACTGCCATAACTCTAATGTGGGGCGGATGAACCAGATATACCGCACCTCCTTCCAACCATAACATAGAGTTTTTTTAGGCTACTCTGATCTTTGTTCCTTGCACCAATGGTCATAAGGTGTAACTAGTATCCGTTTCTCTATTGATGAATCTATAACTTATTATGGGGAATGAAACGGAGATTTTGATCCCTCGTCCCTCCTTGTGATTAACTACCGTGATGAAATAGTAGTCGTATATGTTTCTCCCTACCCAATCATTTGTGTAGGTACTATGTTGCTAAGTGGTGGGGATGGCTTTTGGTAAAACAACGAGCCAAATTGGTGTTGGCAAATACGCAGTAGGAAAAATAGGCTGGTAAAGTGGAGGAACCCGCTAATTGTTAAACAGGTGCGGGTGTGACCACCATTGCTGGAGACAGTAGGTGGTCCGTATGAGTGCAGTGGCCCCAGTCCTGTCAGGACAAAATTAAGGTACCGTCGCAAGTATGCAGACGGTATTGATGTGTTAAAGATAAGTGTGGCTTCCAAGGGCGTAGAGGAATGTGATTACGCCTGCATCTAGTTAGTGGGTGCCGCTTGGGTGTAGGCAGACGGTTGCTTAGAGGTGCTCAAGGAAGGAGGTTATCTGACTGGGCAGTGACGGTGGCTTGTACTAGCGTGGCAAGATATGGCTTTGCCAGCATTTAGTTTTCAGGTGCGGCCGGGAGAAGGTAGGCAGCGGCTTCCTGTAAACATACCTCTGGGGCATAAAGCAGGTAGACTCATGCTGTGAGGGAGGTATGCGGAGGGCGAGATAATCGCCGAGGGCGGGAAAGTGAAAAAACAAACCCGCAGGGTAATCGCGGACAACTTTCCATGAGGCAAGTGCAGCACGAGTGTAGTCGCTGGCTATGGTGACATATTACTCACGATTCACGTGTTGTGCATGTGCTCCTTGACCTGCCCAATCCACCGGGTCCGGGAGGTGTCTGTGTCACCATTGACTTGCGATTAGGACATCATTGTGGTCGTTGTCTGACTAATCACGTTACACCCAAACAGCTTTACCAGTCCGGGGCCGGCGGCCAATATAGAGTGGTGTTTGTTGAATGTTTGTGATGGGGAAATAGGTGTAAGCTAGATCTCGTGCCTGCGGAGCATTGTTTTCTAAATCAGTGAGTCATTTACAAGTTTGTCCAAACCTGTTGCCCCCTCTAATTGTATTCTCTAGTGTGTCGCCGTTTATATAAAAACAGGCATTAGCCACTGTAGGTAAAATACGGTGGCCATTTTGGAATAGTGTTGTAAACGGCCTGAATGGTAGCAAATGGTTCATGAGTACGGGGAAGGAGTACTCCAAGGTGCCAGAATGTGTATGCAAACACAACAATGATGGACAGAATGTGGATCAATGTCACACATTCACCCCAGTCCAAAGATCTGGGCCCAAATCCATCGTTTTTCCACTCCACACCACCCTGGGTTAGACAATGGCGATATGCAAATCAGCGCTGACCCTGTGCCCCATGGGAACAGTCCAGTCCGAACTACAAAAGCCATGTCCTTCCCAGAACGGAACCAAGCATCTGAGGACTGGCCCGGTTTCGAGGTAACACCTCTCATCAGCCCGGCTAGCTTGATTCCAGTGGTGTGGAGTAACTGGGACTCACGTCTGAGCATCCCCAGTACACTTAGAGCGGTAACTGCAAACACAACAATGATGGACAGAGTGTGGATCAATGTCACACATTCACCCCTCAGAATGTGTATGCAAGGCATAAGGATAGCATGCTGGTGTAGTCGGTGGGTGGCTAACTCATTGTGCATTGTACCCTTCCCAATCGAAGGACTGTGTGGCTATGTTTGTAAGGCGTTCCAGGGTATGTCCTCATTTAGCCCATTACAGTGTGTAGATAGATGGTGTATCCATCTTTGTTCTCTGGTAAAGAGGTTTCTCTTTGATATGTTGGGGAGGCTTCTAAGATTACCCACTTGAGGGAATCTGGTGGATGCATTTTTTCCACGTAGTGGGCACACATCGTGGTGTTTGTCTTGTGGCAGAGAAAATTACTATGATGTTCAGAGACATGCAATTTGATAGGTCGTGTGGTCATGCCCACATAGTAGAGGTTGCATGGGCATGTGAGTAAATATGCAGTTGGCAGTGTTGCAATGTGTGTGGGTACGCATCTCTCACACAAAGGTGTTATTCAATGTGATGTTCTTCTGGATCGAGGTGAACGCACATGCAGTACATGAACCACAGGGATAGTGGACTGTGACTGCTGGCAAATGCCACAGTGTTCCCTGTCTGTTAGTGACGTTTGGCTCAGGTCTAGTGTTGATGAGCGTATCTTTAAGGTTTCTTGAACACTTAAATGCAAAACGTGGTTGGTCAAGTTGTAGCGATCCTGTGTTAAGTATGTTCTAATGTTTTTTCAGCACTTTGGTTAGCTGGTTGGATACTGGTGTGTAGGTCGTTACACAGGTGAGGTTCTCTGTGTTATTTTTGATTTTGTGCTCTAGCAGGCTTTCCCTATTGTTATTGCACGCTCTCTTTCTGGAAAGGGTGATGCTTCTCAGAGGGTAGTCTCTGTCAGTGAGGTTTTGTGAAAGGGCAGCAGATTCAGTCTTGTAATCATCCACTGAGCTACAATTTCTCCTTACTCTCAGGAACTGGCCAAATGGCAGGTTTTCCTTGAGTGATTTGGGATGATTACTGCTGAAGAGCAGTAGGCTGTTGCGATCATTTTTTTGTTTACATTTTTGTAGTTAAATGTCCCCCCTCTAGTTTGATAGTGAGGTCATAGTCCCTCTGACCTACTGGGCCCTGGTGCCACTGCCCCTGCTGCACTATTGATAATTACGCGTCCGAGGCATGATTCCAGTGGTCCTAGAAATATCTAATCTTGATAGGTTTGAATGTAAATTAAAGACCTTTATATTCTAACATTCCTTCTTCTGTGCAGAGGCTCAACATCATTTTAGAGGTGGAACTTAGAAACTTCTTCATGATGTATTGTCCCTCTAGATAAACTCACCCTTCCGTACAGGTAATGTGCATAGAGATTATACATATGGTGATAGCAATTCTCTAATTGTGGTCACTTTCATTATTCCAGAAATATTTGTTGAAATGTATTTGGCCCACTTTGATCAATTGGTCTTGACCCCCTCATCCCCCATCTATCTATCTCTAAACACAGGAGCAAGGAATCCTGAGTTGTGTGCATATATGTGTATATATACACACACACACACACACACACACACACACACCACACACACACACGCACACACACACACACGCGCACACGCACACACACACACACACACACACACACGCACACACACACACACACACACACACACACACCCCAACCCCCCAGCTGTGCTCGTTATTAATTGGGGGGCTGGGTTGTTCTCAATTTGGAACTACACGCTGTCTGGGAGAAAACAAGAAAATACCCTCATAATAATCACAATACGGTTTATACAATGCTGCCTCTGATAAGGGCTTGTGCAGCCGGGCGAATAATTGCTAAAATCGGCTCATGTCAGGGGCAGAGAGCCTCCAATCAGGTTTCTCTGCATGGGGAGGTGAACACAAGGCTAGTCCCTGGCACACACTGCTGGCAGGGCACAGTGTCTTTATACTTGTGGGCTGCAATTATTGACAAGTCCCACAGGCTTCTATTTACAGGCAGCCCTGGCTCCATAGGGAGAGATCCCCATGGCCGAAGGAGGACTAAAGATAGTCCTCCACCCCCCAGCAAAATGCATAGCAGACACACACTCAGTGTGAGGAAACAATATGACAGTTCACACGAATTGTGCAACATAAAGCATAAAGCAATGCAGGCAGGAGGGGGCGTCTGTCGGTGTGCGTATGAGCACTGAGGAGCTTGCATCCCCTAAGAGTGTGAGCCAGACAAGGAGAGTTGCATTCATCAAATGTCACGGGCACTTTTGTAAAAAGCACTGTCTTTTACAAAACTGCCGATTTCGCAATTATTTTGCATATCGCGAAATCCTGGCGGGCCTGATTAAGGTGCCGCTGAACCAGTGGTGAGAGAGAGGGAAACAGTGCATCACCAAGGTAAAAAGAGCAACACTGTCCCTGGGAACAATCTTCACTCCCAGGAAGAGTGTTTGCCACACTGCCCCTTTAAGGTCTCACCTAGACAGTGCAAGTACATTCTCTTTGAAACCTTTTGTTTTTTCCATCAGTTGGCTTAGCGACCGTCCATTGAAGACCAATGGTAAGATTTTCTATTACTCTAATTTGCTTGCTTCTCATAGGTCGGCCACAGTAGGCTTCCCTCCTCAACGTGTGCTTAACCCGAACTTGGAGATGAACACATTACTCATGTCTTTTTACTTCTCCTTTTTTTAGGTGCTAACCTTTTCTTTGGATGTAAGAGTTCGTCTTTTTCAGCTGACACTCTAGTGAACTTTTCCTCCCTCTGTTTTCTCCACTGTCCATCTGCTTGATCCCACCCTCCCTCCCTTCTTCTGTTGTCCGTCGTGGCTTGTTCCCGCCCTCCTTCCATTTGTTGACCATGTTGGCTTGCCCCATCTCTCCCTCCCTCTGTTCTTTGTCTGTGTTGGCTTGCTCTCAGCCTCCCTCCCTACGTCCGTTTGTTGTCAGTATTGACCTGACAAGCCCCAACTGTCCTCCTTCCTTCTATTGTCCATTTTACCGTGACCCATCCCTCCAATGCCCATGTTGGACCCCTTTTGCCATAAAAAACAAAAGAGTGCTATTACTCTGACTCTGCTAAGCGCGTCATAGCGATTTCCCCCACTCCCTCCGCTCTGCGTGTTGCTTTCACCTCCATCCATGTTGCCCGTCTTCTCACCGTCCCTATTGCCAGCGATACCAAATAAGCACTATAAAGCAGCCAGTGTTGATCGTGTTATAGAGCTTTTTTTATAACTTTGGCAAATCCATTACCTCATATAGGCGAGACCTATTGCCTTTGCCAATACTTGTTTCTCAAGGGTGTGCAGGGCTTTCCTATTTGTCACTACTGTGAAGGTGGCAATAATTCAATGATTGCTGTGGGAGGCACTCAGCCCAATTAATGTTAGGAGATTGCAATTAAACTGAAGCTTAGAAGGAGCTACACACCAGGGGGCATATTACCAACCAATAGAGATCATTTTTGTCTCTAACTTGTTTAGAGACAAAAATTATTGCCGCACATCGGCGATTTTTATCGCAGATAAACCTTGCTATTATCAAGGTTTATCGCAAATGCGATAAAAAACGGCCGCAATGCATGAATATCGCTGAAAAGTCAGCGATATTCATGCATTATCGAGCAAATGCTCTTAGCCATGTTATCCACCTCCCATTGGATAACATGGCTAAGAACTGCTCCTGGGCAAGTGTTAGCTTTTGGAGATATTCGCGCTTAGCGCGAATATCTCCAAAAGTTGGTAATAGGAGATAGCAATGTTAGCGACTGTTTTCAGTCGCTAACATCTTGGCACGCCCACTTTGCATGTCATTAGTGATAAATAGCGGGGCCCAAGATGGTCACTATCTCCTATTAGCTGTCGCTAACTGGTGTTAGCGACAGCTTGGTAATAGGGAGATAATTTTATCTCTGCTTTCTTGGCTTTTAAAGCCAAAAAAGCGGAGATAAAGCCCCTTGATAATATGCCCCTAGGTCTCCCGAAGAGCCTTGGTGTTAGGTGGTTTGTGAGAGGGGTTCCAAGTTCCTGGATTTCTAACCTAATTTGGGAGGACCAATCTCTTACGTAGTATTGTTGAGGTTAGATGTGGACCTGCATATCACTCAGTAGGATAACCGGTGAACCACTAGGCTCACATTTTAAGTAGCATTGATAGATAGTAGATAGGACTCTGAGAGATGATCCAGCACATAGGACTAAATTAAGCTGGGACAGAATTATATTAATCAATGTGTGCTCATGATGAAAAACCTTAATTCTTGAGTACCTCTAAGATAGAATTGATGACAGTTTTTTTTAATTACAGTTCACTTCTACCCTAAAAAAAAAAGACAATGTTTGGATTACAAGAGCTGTCATTGTTCTAAGAAATAAAACAGTTGAGGAACACGGGGCTCCTTACCCTGTTAAATATGGTAGATTAGTATGTGGTTGGTGCTAGTAAACCATGCTAAAACCTGTGCATCTGCCAGAAAGGCACAGACTGAAATACCAACACTTTGAGGAATTGACAGGTTTCAACAAACCACATGTGGCAAGTTTTGTTTAAAGTAATCCAGGTTACCACAGACGCTGGCAACGTAACTGATGTTCAGAGTATTTCTCTTATAATATCCATTTTTGCACATGCATAGATTGCAGCGACTATAAAATATTCTCTTTGTAGGGATTTTGTGAATATTCCGATTAATCTCGATTGTGAATACCTCCAAAAGAGGGTACAGCTGATAGCACTGTGCCAGCAGTGTAGCTCCTAGTTATGTGACAGAGTAGATGCACATTGTTGTTAGGGTACTGCATGTTCTGAGGTGTAGGGATATGATTCTTGACTCTGTAAGTCTGGACTCCTATGGATTTTATTCAGGGAGATGAAGAAGTGAAAGCCCCTCTCCTGATGGAAGTTTATTTCTGTACCAGAAGTAATAAGCTTAAAACCCATCTATGAACTGGCCCAAACTACTGTAAGTACACCAGTAAACGCAGGGGCATGTTTACATAAGAAGTGACCGAGTGCGGCATTAGCCTTATTGCGTTAACGCAGCGCTCCGCCACTTCTAAAACGCAGGGCCGCACCGTATTTACAAGACTACGGTGCAGCCCTGTGTTTCTCCCTGCGCTGGCGCTAAATTTAACAGCCTAGCCCCAACACAGGCACCCTTGCACGACAGTGCAAGGGTGCCTGTGTTGAGGGGAAGGAAAGTTTATGTGCAGGAAAGTGTATCTTCCTGCAAATAAACAATCTGAAAGAAATTTTGTAACATCTATATATGCTGCTTTGTGCAGCACTCATACAAGTTGCAAATCGTCATTTCTTTAATGATTGTTTATGTGCTGGAATGGACACCTTCCTGAACATAAACAATCAATGATGTTTTGCTGTTTCTATGTGTGCTACACAATGCAGCACACATAGAAAACACATAAATGAGGAGAAATAAAGCATTTCTCCTCGTTTCGCCAGGGTAAGGAAAGGTTTTCCCTGGTCTTAATTTTGGTGCTGCCACATATTTACGCCACCCTTGTAAATATGGGGCAGCAACAAAATCAATGGATGTTGCGGAAGAAAACCCACCACAACACCCACTGCCCGCCCCTTTCAGGCTAAGTATAGTGTTAAGGCGAAGCCCTTATTGCCACAGGAACGTTATTAAAAGGGACCTTCCTTTACTAGTAAAAATTAATTTCTGTGTCCAGTGATGTTTCAAATGTAGGCAATATTAAGAGAAATCATGGATTTAGCAACTTTCTCAGATACCAAAACCTGGTTCATGAAAGTTGCTGCATCAGGGCTGTGGTTAAAAACATGAAGAAAGAAATAAAAGGAAACGAAAAGTGAATCTCAAGGGTGGAATGCATTGCAAAGTAATGACAGTCCGAGAATTGACATTGCATCAAAGATTCACGGAGGGGTCACCTCCGCGGTACCTTGCAGGGCCCCCCCCCCCAAGTTTCGTTACACCAGTGATCACAGATATATATATCATCACGTGTTGTATTTTTTGTGTGAATGTCAGAAAGATAACAATTATTTGATGACAATTTTCCTATATCTCATGTTCTTCTAGTCATGTGCTTGTCTAATACAATGTCAATCATTATTGGATAGATGTGTCTTAGATTGAGGAGATATGAAACAATAATATCTATATACTGACAGTCCTTAAACAGCTCCATTCTTGTTGTAGTTAGAACGAGATACAAAATCGGTGTATTGACAGTTCTTGAACATGTTCGTTCTTTTCACATGGTGTACTTTGCAGAGGATGCCCTCAAATAACTTTAGAGAGCACCTTTTTCAGTCCATAAGTACAAAGAGTTATACATTTAACACATACCATTTAGAAAGTATGCTGGTGTTCTGGTAATTATTCTGGGTCTTGGAGGAAGCACTGTTTGCTTTAATACACATTTACAAGGGTTGAAAGGTAGCATTCAAGAAAGTCCCGAATTGTAACTGAGCTGACAGATGAGATTATCAGGTGTACTGGTGTGCTCTAGGTGGCAGAGGCCACATTCAGTAGCATACAGGAACCGTGCTTGACCAAGATGAATTTGAAATGTCAATTGGGTAAGTTCACAGTAAGCAGAGTGGAGTCCAGGACCGTAGTCAATGTCACGACAGCTTTGGTGCTTGTCGCAATTGTCAATAATATTTTTATTAGGTCGTGTGGGACCTGCAATATAATGCTATACGTGAATCATTTATCATTGCCTGATTTGGATAAATATATATTTCTAAGACAATGTGTTCATAGAAGGTAAATGTTGTGGCTCACCTGAGGTGAGGAGAGAACACATCTTAACGGCGTGCAACCATTCAGAGCTCTTTCCTATTTGTGCAAGCAAGATGGCGGCCACCACATTGAAAGTGGTGTGTGTTCTCGAGTACGTGGAACTTTGGGATTGCCAAACTGTGAAGGCGGACCTTCCTAGCTCTATGAAATGGTTTTGGGGATACCACCCTTCCCGAGCACCATTCTTACCCTAACTTCCCTCTCCCCTGTACCCTGTGGCACCGGTTCATTGAAGGAACACCTGCCCCTAACGAGAAAGTCGAGAACTGGAGAGGCGGGCCCAGGAACGGGTTGTTTTTCCTGTTCTCTGATTGGCGCCATTAATAAAACATTACATTAAAACCAGAGCAGAGAAAATCTAATTGGGATCATCCATCACATTTCTCGCGGTAGCCGAGGCCTTTCTAGCAGCACAATGAAAAAGCCATTTGTCTCTTGGTTCACAGAAAGTGACACCCCACTGAGCCGTGCAAATCTATCTCATACCAGCAGATATATCTTCACCCTAATTCCAGCCCACCCTTCTCCGACACCTGACTGTATGCCAGGCAGCCCTGACAGCTTGATGACAAAATGGATGATAGCTGTGTGTTTAGTTTGTATAAGGTTGTTTAAACGTGAATTTCTGCCCTTACAAACAATTCTGCACCACCTTATTATAACCATATCATCTACACCAGGCTTCTCCAACGAGTAGATTGTAAGCTACTGGTAGCTCTGCAGCTACCTGTAAGTAGCGTTGCTGTGCACCTACATAAAGGCATTCCAAACCTACAAAGTCTTTTTTCTAATACTGCTGGCAGCCCTACTGATGCACTTAGGTGGTCACATCACTGCTTGAAATTTTGCACATGGTGGTCAGTAATGTAATCTTGTCTGGTGTGGTCACTAGTTCAACACTAATAATAGTAGCTCACAATGATTTTCGCTGCACATAGGTAGTTTTTACCTACAAAAGGTTGGAGATCCCTGATCTATAGTAAAGAGTATTCTAAAAGATCGAAAAATCTATTCCTTTCTACCTCTCCTATGTTTTCAACTGGATATATGATGGAGTGCATGCATTTCCCCCTGCATGCCTTCACTCTGCAGTCACTACCCCAACTGTGACGTTACCATGGATTCTTTTACCATGCAAGATGCTACAATGACTTGCCTTAGGAGGGCACTGAACTTTGGAATAGTATGAATTACTATTCCAGCTCCAGGCAGTGTATCAGTAGGGAAGGGAACCCAACACCAGTCCAACAACAGGCTCCCTAACCACTTTCCACATCCTAAACCTACCAGTGCTTTTTTGCTTCCTGGAGCTACTGGTCCTCCTTCAGTAATGCAGCCATATTGGTGCTGGACTGGTTATGAGCTCGATGGCCGCCTAAAAACCACCCCCAGTCTACCCATCCACCCATGAGCAGGGCCAACCATCATGTGCCGTCATTAACATCCACAACAAAACTAAACAATAAGTTGTCTGTTAAACCGACATTACAGGTTGATCTATCTTACTAGTGTCAATACAATTTTACATCTTAATTCCAATTCCTGGCCTGCCACATCAAAAATAGAACAAGAAAAATCAGCAAAGCATACCCAAAGAAACACACATTTCCCAACAAACTAGGACTGGCAAAGCCAGTAGGTCTGACTTGTATTTTGAGACCTTTCTAAAATATAAAAAAAAGCCTGCTGCAATGAAAAAAATAATACAAACGTGATTTCTTTCTGTATACAGTACATCTATGAGATATAGAATTTAACGTGAGATAATCCAGTGTACATTGACATGTAAATAGTCCTTCAAGCATTATGGATCAGTGATGCAACAAATAGCATGAAATAAGAAATACTCTTGTGGGTGGACCCACAGGTGACACTACGCATAGTGAATTGGTAAAGATAGGCCTAGCAGACAGCTGCACTGTCAAGCCAGACATAGTAATGGGCCGAGGAGTGCAACCTATGGGGCTTGAGATGGCTAACCATGTGTGGCTTTGCATAGGCTTGATTAACTGTAATGCTCCCACATGGACATACACCCAGTCCTATACACCCACTGTTTCCAAATGAACCACATGCTAACAGTACTTCAGGTGAAACAAAATTGACTATGCTCTCCTTCGGTCCGCCATGGGTAAAGTCGTGTAACTAACAGTCGTGTTCCGTATAAAAGGTCAATGCTCACAAACTATATTGCCTCTGGCGAGATCACCGTACAAACTGCAATCAACAGCAACCATATATACTCCACATGAATCCAAACAATCCCACCAGTTTGTCTTTTTTCCAGATTTCCTGAAACCCAAGCTGTTGGGATCACCCAACAGTATCAAAGTTGAGACTGCATGTGTTTCCTACTTCCCACAATGAAATCACTTGGTTTGAAACTGAAAGTTAGGCCCCAGAATCACCTACTATTGCATACTTAAATAGGCAACTCTTACCACAGATGAGCAAGTGTAAAGATTTAGTCAACAACAGTATACCACAGTTGTTTTGATCTGGTAGTGTTTCTACTTAAAAAGAAATACAGGGGCGTGGCTTGAGCATCAGCGGGGATGGCGGCGTAGACCCGGAGCTTCGGCGCCGACCTCTGCTATTTTGTGATTTCAGGCTGTTACACGGGACGCTTTGACGATTCAGGAACAGCGCCGGTGATGGGAACGTGAGGTGAGCCCAGCCCCTCATATTTGTTGACTTTCCGGTGCTTTCGGCGATTCTGCTCGCCGCGATTCGGGCGAATCGACCCTGGCCGCCATTTTGTGCTAGCTGCGCACTTTCACCACGGAGCTGTTTTCGCCTCTCTCATGCCTTCCCTTGAGTCTCCTCTACACAGCGGTGATATTATTATGTCAAGCGGTGAGTCCAGCACTTGAGCTGCTTTTGCTGGATGCTTTGTCTGCTTTTATTTCTGGCGCAATTTAGACTTACTCCTCTCGGCCGCCATTTTGAATGCTTTTGAGTGCCTCACACGCTTCTCACTCTGCAATGTGCTCCTATGATGCAAACTGTGTTTTCTACGTTCCTGAAGAGTGTTAAAAAGGAGGGATGCAGTCTACACTGGCTCTTATTCTCCACCACTGCTCCTTCATTTCTCGCATCTCATTTGCAATCAGGTTTGTCTTTGATATATAACTCCTGTCTCCATGCTCCTGCATACTGCTTTCTTCAATATGCCTCCTCAGCCTTTTGACTTTTTGGCCTCTAATGCTTAAACTGGCTCTGTTTTTCTGGCACTGGATGTGGTTACTCAGTGTTGCACGCTCATTTATATATATCCTGTATCTACTGTTTAACCCAAAATGTCTTTTCCTCAGAAGTGGGATTTTATGAGCTTGTTCCTGCGCATATCGGAGTATTAACTACATTTTCGCACTCCTCATCAAGTGCGTTTTTCAGGTTTCTCCTCCTTGACTGCAGCTGTACTTCTCAAGTGTGTTCAATCACTTCTTTTTTTCACCGCTTTCCTTGAGCCCTTTATGGGGAAGCTCCGCAACTTAAAACTGTCTAAGGTCAATAAACTACCTGCTGGCTCAGATTCTGACTCCACATTTCAGGACATGGAAGAGGGCACAATGTCCAAGTCTGACACTTCGCATGGTGCTATTCCCAAACCCCAAAATGGCGGCAAAATATCTTCCATCTTAGCTTCCACCAAGCGTCTCAAAAAGGACCCGCCTTCTCCAGGTAATGCCTCCACTTCTTCATCCATGGACCTTATTTTGGACGAATTGAGAGCTCTCAAACCCTTCATGGAAGCCACCACTAAAAATATGAAAGCCATGTAAGACAAATGGTCATCCATGGACTCTCGTGTCCTCATCCAGGAACAATCTACAGAGTCTCTTTAATCCTCCTGCTCACGTCTCCCTGCTTTGGAAGCGGAAGTCCTTCTTCTTAAGAGACAGACAGAGGACTTGGAAAACAGAAATCGTAGGAACAACCTTCGTTTGTATGGTCTTCCTGAACTTACAGAAGGGTCCAACCCTACAGTGTTCTTTCAGTCTTTTCTCTCAAAGATTCTAGACGCTCCTGCTTTAGCATCCATCAACATTCAGAGAGCCCACCGTCTTGGTCCTTAAGTTTCTGTTAAACCCAGAGGTGTCATCATGTTGTTCCTTCAGTACACTGACCTTTTGCAAGTTCTTTCAGCCGCTAAGCTAAAGAAACAAATCTTATGGGAAGGTCATCGGCTGTATTTATCTCAGGATGTCTCCAAGGCCACTGCAAACAGACGGAAAAGGTTCTTGGACTTGCGTCCGCAACTTAGAGCCCTCAATGCTCGTTATGGTCTTCTTCACCCGTGCCTTTTCGAGGTTACCTATAAAGACAAAACTACCACTTATGAGGATCCTGCTGTCCTGCAAGCGTTCATCCCTCAACATAGTCCTGAAGTTATGGATGTCTCCAGACCGGTTTGACTCTCTTTGCAGATGCGGAATATGCTGAAGATCCTTCAATGTTGTTGAATTTGATCTCTAGTTGTACTCTTTTCTTAGTGTTGTCATTTTTCCCTTGCTTCTTTGCCATTGTTTAACTTATTCCTTTTCTTCTCTTTTGCACGTCACATGCATTTACCCCTTTTCTCTTATTTACAGATGGCTCCCTCTTTTTTCCATCCCCGACATTTCCCAATGTCTCTGTGTACTGCCTACTGGACTTGTGTAATAAAGGTATGGTGCCCGCTCTTGCTGTTCTCGTTGTCGTCTTCCTCTTGGCGCCACCACCCCGTCCTCGTTTGCGTTTTTCCGTTTCGTAAGTATGTCTCTCAGTCGTCCGTTTTGGACATGTACTGTCTTCTTGATCTTTTTTGTTTCTCTCTCTTTTTCATTCTTCTCTGTCTTCTTTCTTTCCTTCCCTTCTCTTTCTGCATCAATGTTCCTTCTCATTTCACTCTCTATTTCTCCTGTCTTCTTTATATTTTTCCTATTCTACTCCTTCTACACTTCTCCTTTTCTCCATTCTATCAACTATTCCATTATTCTTGCATGTAACGAGCCTGTTATCGTTAGTTGCTTTTATGTACTGCTTCATTCAGAGTTACAACATGGAATGTTAAGGGATTAAATAATCCCATTAAAAGACAGAGGGTTTTATCTCACCTGGCAAGACTTAAATCTGATGTTGCCCTCCTCCAGGAATCTCATCTCTCGGAGGCTGAAGTTTTAAAACCTAAAAGATGTTGGTTGGGTCATGTTTTCTGTTCCCCCACTGTTGATAAGAAAAATGGTGTTGTGATTTTGTTACACAAGAAGTTACATATTGCTTCAGTTTCTCATGAATGTGATGTTTATGGCCGTTGGGTCATTGTTAACTTGCTTGTTGATAATATCCCCCTTGTTCTTTTTAATGTTTATGTCCCTACTGGAACTGATAAATCCTTTTGGCCCTCTATTTCTGACAAATTAGCTTCTATATCTGCGGATTACATTTTGTTTGGTGGGGACTGTAACCACATTATGGACCCCTTCCTCGACCGTCATGCCAAGGTCAGATTTATCCCCTCCAAGATGCCTTCCCAGTTTGTCAAAACTTCTCAGCATAATGCTTTGGTAGATATCTGGAGACTATGCAACCCTGACCTCCGAGAGTATAGTTTCTTCTCACCCCCACACCAATCCCAATCTCGTATCGATCATATTTTCCTTAGTAAATCCCTATCCCAGCATGCCATCCGTTCTGAAATAGGCTCCATTCTTCTCTCTGACCACGCCCCGGTCCTTGTGGACTTTGACCTCCTACCATTCTCGCCTCACTCAGGCAGATGGAGATTCAACAATGCCTTGCTCCAGGATCCCAATTTTTGCTCTGAGTTCTACTTTTGCCAATGAATTTTTCCTTCTTAATCACACTCCTGAATCTTCTTTTGTCATGGTTTGGGACTCATTCAAAGCAGCTTCTAGAGGTGTTATTATCAATTTTGTGGCTAGACGGAAAAAACTCAGAGAAGCTAAGTCAGCTCAAATCCTAAACGAAATTAAACAACTAGAACTCGTTTACCACTCCACTAACTCGGACTCCTCTCTTAAAAAACTTCTCGAGGCAAAAATCTCTTTCAATAGATTTACAACGGAAGCAGTTTCTAATCTTCTATCAAAATGCAATTCCCGGTACTATGGTGGCAAAAATAAGATGGGGAAGCTTCTAACTAATTATTTAAAAATAAGAAAGGAACGCACAAAGATTGAATCTATAAAAACTTCCTCAGGTGAATCTTGTTTCAAAGACAAGGATATTCTCTCTGAATTCGTCAAGTTTTATGATAATCTCTATACTCCTGAACTGGTTCCCACACCTGTAGATCTTCTTTCCTATTTCCATTACCTTCCTTCTCCTTCTATATCCCATGTTAATTTCGACTCTTTGGATCTTGACTTATCTCTCTCAGAGATATCTCTTGCTGTATCTAAACTACGACATGGGAAAGCCCCTTGCCCTGACGGCTTCACCATCGAATTCTATAGTCATTTTGCCTCCCTCCTTCTTCCTAAACTCCTACTCTTATTTCAATCCTTCCTTGCTGCAGGGACTTCGACCGGATCCTTTCAGCAAGCTTTAATTTGTTTAATTCCCAAAGAAGATAAAGATCACTCTCTTTGCAAGAACTATCGCCCGATCTCTCTGGTCAACACGGACTATAAAATACTAGCAAATATTCTAGCTCTGCGTTTGGATCCCCTCTTGCCAGATTTAATAGGCCCCGAACAATCCGGTTTTGTAAAGGGCCGTCTTTCTTCAGACAACTCGCAAGTCTTTCTTACTATTATTAGCAGAGCTTCGAAGTTAGATCTTCCTCTCGCAGCTATCTCCTTGGACACGGAGAAGGCTTTTGATAGGATTGGGTGGGATTTGATGTTTCAGGCTCTTCAATGGTTTGGCGTCCCTTTTAAATGTATTTCTATTATCTCCTTACTCTATTCTAATCCTCAAGCTTCCATTTTCGTTAACGGAATGACCTCTGACTATTTTTCTCTACATAGAGGTGTGCGTCAAGGATGCCCACTTTCCCCTTTACTATTTGTTTTAGCTCTAGAACCCTTTCTTACCAAGATTCGTCAGGATGACAGGATTTCTGGGTTTCCCTTCGGTTCCACTCAAGTTAAACTGTTGGTTTATGCGGATGATATCCTCTTTTATTGCTCTGATCTCCTATCCTCTTTACCTCCCTTCTTACAACAAGTCTCCTCTTTTTCTGCGGTTTCTGGCTATCGACTAAACGTCGATAAATGTGAAGTACTTCCTTTGAATCCTCTATGTCAACAACATCATTACGCTCACTCTGGTTTTTCCTGGCAACCATCTAAAATCAAATATCTGGGTGTTTTATTCGCGCCACATCTACCCGACACTCTTATACTGAATTTTACTTATATTTCTCAGAAATTGGACTCGGCCATTACTCGTTGGCACCCGCTCTTTCTATCATGGTGGGGTCGCCTTAATTCCATAAAGACGATGCTTTCTCCTTTTCTTCTTTATACCCTCTCTATGCTTCCACTGCATATTCCGGTTTCTTATTTCAAAAAAATTGACTCTCTGCTTTTAAAATTTTTGTGGCAGGGTCAACGCTCTAGGATAGCCATTGCTTCTTTGCCGAAAGATAAAGCTCAGTCCGGTATTCGTTTTCCCGACTTTAGAGAATATCATCGAGCTTTTGTTCTGAAACAGTCCATCCGTTGGCTTTCAACTGATATTCCCTTTTATCCTCCCCTATGGTTACCTTTGGAATCTTCCTTCATTTTTCCCTTCAACTTCCGAGAACTTTTATCCTTCAAGTCCTATCCTGCTCGCCTTCAAACTCCTATTATATCTCATTGTCGTGCTCTTCTTCTTCCCTTTCTATCTTCTTCATATCCCTCCCACGCCTCTCTTCATGAACAACCTATCTGGTTTAATCCTCATCTTAAAATTCGCAATCGTACTATTTATTGGAAGGTCTGGCATTCTCGAGGATTGTGTTGGATCTCTCAATTGCTGTCTCATAATATCCCCCTATCCTTCTCTGAACTTAAGTCCTCTTTCTTATTACCCTCCAGTACCCGTACACAATACGATTCACTTCTCCCTGATCTTACCTCTTATCTTCAGTCATTGCCGCTTTCCAACAATATTCCTTTAGAGCACAAAGCCACTTCCTCCTTAATTGATTCTACCCCCTCTGCTTCTTGCCTTTGTAATTCTTTCCGCTACATGGCTACTCGAGAGAAATCTAAAATTGAGCTTGCTTGGGAATCCGATCTTTCTCAACAATGGTCGGTTCTTCTCTGGGAGAAAATCTGGTCCAAACTTCATAGTACCTCTAGAGCTGCTAATAATACCCAAACTTTATACTTTATTTATAATAGAATTTTATTCACTCCTCTCTCCCTTTCCCGTTTTTCACCAGAGACACCCTCTACCTGTTGGTCTTGCCCTTATCCCTCAGCAGATTTAAAACACATGCTCTTTGATTGTCCGCATATTTCCAGGTTCTGGCACTCTGTGTGGGCCCAAATCCAAAAGATTTTCCATTTTCAGGTTCCCTTCTCCCATGCCCTTATTTTTCTTGGCTCTATCTCACCTGACCTTCCTCAGTCCGCCAATCACTACCAACTCCTTGATATCTTAATAGCGGTCGCCCTGCATTCTATCACGTCTAACTGGCAACAAGCTGCGAACGTGTCCTATCGTTCTTGGTGGAACGCTGTTTGTTTCCATCACAGATTAGATACCAATTTTGTTTCCCCCATTTCCCTGGCAATTAAGCGAGATCTTATTTGGCTTCCTTTGGTAACTTACCTATCCTCCAATGCCCCGACAACCTCATCCATGGAACCTGAGGCTGGTGAGGTCCGTAAACCACCTTGAATTTCCCTTTCCTTTTGCTTTTATCTGTAATCTCAATATTATCATAAAGTGTATTTGATGTTCGTACCCATTTTTGCTATTGATATTTTCATGCTCATTTACCTGCCTTATGTGAGATTTTATTGTAATTAGCTAATGTATTTTCCCTCAATTGTAATTATTGACATATCCTTCTTACTGTTTCTTCTCTTCTACCCTCCCCCTTTCTTATTTAATCTTCAATAAAATCAAACTTAAAAAAAAAAGAAATACAGCTTCAAGAGGACCACAGAATTATAATACAATAGATTTGAGATAATGGTGGTAGCCTCAAGTCTCTATATAGCCATAGGGTAAGGACCCTGCTCTGCACTCATGAACATGGCTAAAGTATGTAAAAAACAGGGGGTCCAACTCCCTCCCTGTGTCGCAGGTAACAAAGTCTTCATTCTTTGTGAACAAATAGCTTAGACCTGTAGGTCCTGGCCACACAGCGTCAATTGTACTGGTTTAAGGGGATGAAAATGGGTAGGTTGGCACCAACACAAAGAAAGAAATGTATAATCTATGATTTAAATTCTTAAACCAGATCTTGGAGTCAAATACGATGTGCTCGTATCGAGAGCACCGGGGTTGGCGTGGACTCTGCTCAGTTTGGCAGGATTAGGGACTCATGGAGCAGCTCAAAGAACCATTTTCCAGCACCCAAACCCAAGATTGGAGTGACCCCATGGACCATTTATTTATTTATTTTATTTTATGTGCTTATATAGCGCCTGAATAAACCCCCGAAGGGGTATCTCCGCGCTTTTGCTATTTGAAGGAAAAATACAGGTGTACCAGGACTTTCCAGTAGTACCAAGGCAGGGGGGAGATTAGCCACTGGTGAAAAGGTAGGTTTTAAGAGTTTTGCGGAATGCTAGATGGTTTGTGATGCTTTTTAATGTAGGGGGAAGAGAGTTCCAGAGAGCGGGTCCAGTGTGTGCCAGAGCACGCCCTCCCTGACGGGACCTTTTTATTTTAGGGACCTGTAGTAAGTGAAGACTACTGGATCGTAGAGAGCGGGCTGGGACATAGGGTTGAAAGGCAGTTGTAAGATATTTGGGGCCCTTACCTATCAGGCATTTATGAATGGTGCACAGAATTTTAAACTTAGTGCGTTGCCGCACTGGCAGCCAATGGAGTTGCGCCAGTAAGGGTGGGGAGGGAGTCCTAGATGGAGCATTAAGGACTAACCTCGCTGCCGTATTTTGGACTACTTGCAGTTTGTTCATTTGGCCTTCATTAGTTGACAAAAGAAGGCCATTGCAGTAGTCCAATCTACTGATCACTAGTGCCTGGACTAGTGTCTTCCTATGGTTGTCGGGTAGATAGGGGAACACCCTTTTCAGCAAACCAATAGCCCTGAAGCAAGTGCCGGCGACTTGGTTGACGTGATGTTTAAATGTCAGCGCCTGGTCAAATAATACTCCCAAGTTTTTCACAGTCTGCTTTGGAATGGGAGCTGGACCCAGTTCTACAGGCCACCACTCATCAGACCACAGAGTCACCGCCTCTCCAAACAATAAGACCTCCGTTTTTCCCACATTGCATTGTAGCCAGTTCTCAGCCATCCATCTTGAGACAACCCTCATGCCTTCTGCAAAAGATTTTAGCAGATCAGGTGTGAAGGTTTTAAAAGGGAACAGAAGTTGGGTATCGTCGGCGTAGGATACCGGGGTAAACCCATAGGACCTCACTAAGTCGGCCAGGGGGGCCACATACACATTAAACAATGTGGGGCTTAGGCATGAGCCCTGTGGCACCCCCCTGGTGAGCTCCCTGGAGATGGATTTATGGGAGCCCAGCCTGACTTCTTGAGAGCGGCAGGAAAGGAAACTTTCCATCCAGGACAGAGCTGCACCTCCCAGCCCTACATCCCTCAGACGACAGAGAAGCACTTTGTGAGACACCGTATCGAAGGCGGCGGATAAATCTAACAGCACCAGAATCATGGACCCCCCTTCATCTAGTGTCATCCTGATGTTGTTGGTCACTGCTAGAAGGGCCGATTCGGTGCTGTGATTTGGCCTGAACCCTGATTGAGAAGGGTCCAGGCCTTCCGCTGCCTCGATAAAGTTGGAAAGATGGGTGTTCACGTGCTTCTCCGTCAGCTTACCGATGTAGGGGAGGAGGGAGATGGGCCGGAGGTTAGAAAGATCTGTCCAGGGGGAGGCCGCTTTTTTCCTAATCGGGTTTACCACCGCAATCTTCCATTCCTTTGGAACTTGCCCCTTGGCCAGTGAGAGATTCATTACTGACTGGATGGATGGAGCCAGAATGGAGATCAAAGGGGCCACCATTTTTGCAGGGAGGAAGTCATTGGGAGAGCCAGTTTTCACGTTGTTAACAAGGAGTGAGAGGTCTGAATCACTAACTGGTGGGATAATAAGAAAAGAGTGTTTGTTCTGTATGGGCAAGCCATTAGCAGAGGGGGCCATAGTTCCTGTGTCTTGTGATGCTAAGATTTTATTATAGATGAGATTGATTTTGTCCTCAAAGAACATAGAGATCTCATCACAAAGTTCTTGTGAGGCATCATCAGGGCTTTCCCCCGCTGTGGGTTTTACGAAAGTTTGCAGGATTTTGAATAATTCCCTCGGGCGGTTGCCAGCCTCTGCAAGTTGTGACAAGATATTATTTTTCCTTGCTATCTTTATATTCTTGTAATATATTGCCTGGGCCTTTAGAAAAAGTTCCCTCTCCTTTTCGTTTTTCGACCTCCTCCATGTTTTTTCTAACCGCCTACATTTCTGTTTTTCTTTCCTGAGATCTAAGGTATACCATTTTTCTTGTTTGGTAGAGGGGTACTGCTTGTGGAGTTTTAAAGGGGCCAAGGTGTCGATAGCTATTTTAAGAGAAGTATTGAATTTGTCCAATGCCAATTCGGCTGAATCTGCATCTGTAAATATTGGTTCTTGCCAACATTCCTGCAGCTTTTCAGCAGATATTATGTGCCATTGGCGACGAAAGATTGGCGGGGTGGTGATCTATGCAGTCGTTTAAAGGGGCCAGGCAAGAAGAACTCAATCAAGAAGTGGTCTGTCCAATAGATTTCTTTAGCGGGTAGGCATCTAATTTTGGTGCAGTTGGAGAATATTATGTCCAGGGTGTGACCACCCGTGTGTGTAACACCACTATTTATTACTTTCAGTCCCAGATTGGATAGGTCAGCTATTAGTTGAGTTGTTTCTGGGAGTGAAGAATTGTCCATGTGTATATTGAAATCCCCCAGTAGGAGAAAGTCTTCCTTTGCCCTAATATGTTGGGCCAGTAGTTCTAGGAGGGATAGAGCAAAGTCTGGATTAGAGCCTGGAGGGCGATATACCAATGCCCCTTTCCATGAAATAATATTTGCTAAGTTGATTTTAAAGCAAATGATTTCCAAAAGAGATGTGAGTTTATGTTCTAAAATTGCAACCTTGTAGATGTCTTTGAAAATAATAGCTAGTCTACCCCCAGTTTTGACTGGGCGATCCACATGTACGATCCTGTAGCCTACTGGGACCCCTAATGTGATCGCTGGAGTCGTGTGGGGTTTCATCCATGTTTCCGTAAGGAAACATATATCGGGCTGCTGGGTGGAAATCAGGTCCCAAATCTGCAATTGGTGTTTGGGGAGGGATCTTACATTTAAAAGAAGGCATTTAAGTTCTATGGAAGAGGTTAGTGTAGGTGCCTTGTTGTATATGCTATTTATAGCCCCATCTGATTGATAATGGCATTGTAAGCACGAGAAGCAACCCTCGAGCAGATTACACGCTAGACGAGTATCACATGTCCTCGCAGGTTGTAGCTGTCTGAGTGTAACCGCGGAATATGTAATAAGTGTGGTACCTGTACAGTAGGGGTTCATAATGGCCGGTCTCTCGCCCCTTCGCCGCGTAATGTCGCGGACGGGCGCAGACGGGCAGCTCTTTGGCTGGTCTTCGGCGTTGCTTCGGCGATGCTGCGCGCGTCTAGGGGGCAATGGCTAAATAGGCCCTCAAGCAGCATCCACTAGAGCGCTGACCGCTCTGTGAGTGTCCCCGCAGGAAGTCACTGGCTCTCCCTGCCCCGCCCTCCGCGCAACGGTACTGGCTACCGCGTTGGACTGGGGCGGGCAGGGGTGATGACGAGCACAGGCTTCTAAGTTTACATTAAGTGTTCCCTCCCCCTTGTAATCAGGGTGTGGGCGAAGATAAAAATCGCACCAGGCAACAGGTTTAGGCGGTAATGCAATGCGTGTGATTTACAATAAGTAAGTGTTGTTTTAAAATTAGTAACACAAGCTAAAAAATCGTTTGTAATTTCAACAATGATTTTTAAAAAGATTATGCAGGCTAAATCACAGTTCTTACATGCATCAGTACTTGGAATGGAGCAAGGCACTTTCGTGTTTCCTACAGCAAGCTAAGCGGAATTGAGACCCTGCCACCGTCTCTCTTCCGCCGCATTAATTTGGATGGAGGCGAGAGGGTGCCTAGCCAGAGCAAGGATGGGAACACAGGCAACATAAGTTGTGAATAGGAGGTTGCGCCCTAGAGAAAGCCACCTCTCCTGAGGGTCATTTCAATTCATATTTTGGCTGCTACAGCAGGGTCCATATATCGCAGGTGTGGATTGTAGGGATTGGTTTGTAGTCACCTGTGCAGCTCCTCTCAGTTCTCTTTGAGCTACATGTATTCTCCTCACAGATATTACATCAGGCAGGTAGAAGAAAAACAAAACATTTTCTGAAGTGGTTCCAGACAAGGCGACAAGGAGCAGGCTTATCGGTGTCCATAAAGCAACGTAAATTCCTGAAGGTTAAGTCAATTGAGGGTCTTCACAGTGAAAAATCAGTGTTTGCTCACAGTTCAAACCATTTGGACAGCACCTCACTGCCAGTCATGCCAGCTGCAGTGCTCATTATTCGGAGAAAATCAATCTGGCTGGCTGCATCCTCACCGACCTTCAAATGTAGATAGCTACAGACCAAATTGTTAATCGGCAGATGTTAATTGCTCTTTTCTGTACCCTCCTGAAGATGCCACATGGCTAGTAAGTTTTGTGTATCATCCTCAGTCACTGAGGCAACAAGAAGGAAGGGTATTTGGCTGGCCAGCTTGATCTCTGGTTGGCATGCCCCAACATTTCATGGAAGATATCCCAATATTCTAGCCCTGATAATCTACCTTAAACCTATCAGCCCATCCTTTAATAGCCTAGATCTGCCTGAAACACTTCACTCGATTTTTACACATCCAGAATACTTTCATCCTCCACCATCTCAGGCCACAAGTTCTCCTATTTTTACGTGGGCCAACTTGTCAGTGAAAGTCTAACAGCTCTACCCGGTTTGTCATTCTGCTCCGGCAAAAGGCCAGTTCTCCTGTACCCCATCTAGACTATAACAAAAATAATCCAAACCAACAGACATAGAAGACACAGAAAGAGGTAGGTTACATAAAGTCATTGCACAAAAAGTCTGTGCGCATTTCTGCATGTGTCTGTTTGGATATCATAGTACATTAAAGCCAGACCTGCTGTGCTTTTTTCATTCTTGCTTCTATCATTTAGATTTTCATGATTTTTTTTTTATAAAGGCTTCACCATCTATATTTTGTCTCTCACAGTCTCAGCATCGCCATCTCTTACCTGGTTAACAATCTGCCAATCTATGGAACATTTCAAATATTCAGAGCAATGTAGATTCTCCAAATGTTTGTGATAGCAAGAATCTGGATATTATTAACACTTTAACTGCTGGTAATCCCCCACACTCCCCAGTGCTGAGACCTATTTTGACTATTTGGTACTTCGTACATAGACTGCCATAACATTTTGTCCACATAAGGTATCCACGCCAAATTTGCGCCTTTTTTCCGGCATCCTAGGGATTCTAAAGATACCCAGGGTTTGTAAATTCCCCTGCAGGGTGCAGAGAAAAAATCAAAAATATAGCTACATTTTGAGTTTTAGGCAAACATTTATCTTAGCATCTATCCACAATTTGTTGTGATAAAGTCACAATCTTCCCAGCTTTCAGGAACATGCAGAGCTGAATCATAAAACCTGAATTTATTACCACAGTTTTGTCATTTTTTAAAGAAGTAGCCAATTTTTTATTTTTTGTGCTTTTAACCTACTCCCAGATTGTGGTGGAAACCAGAGTAAAGCCCATGGGTGATCCAGGAAAAGCTATATATTTCTGAAAAGTAGACAGAATTCCAAATTCAGCAAGAGGTCATAGGTGTAGAACCCTCAAGGTTTTGCCAAAGAAACTAACGGTTAAAGTAAAGAAATATTGAAGACAAGTAGTAAAATCAATCCATTTGTGACAATGTTTTTATCTGTAACTTTTTGTCATGATGGCTGATATACCATTACCTTTGCTAAACGCCTCTGGTTGTGGAGATATATATACTGAGCTGCACCGTACACTGATTTTTCATTGTGTACAGGCCCATCCATGTGGTAAAATATGTAGAGTGAAAAATAGGTATCAAGGTAACCTATGTATTTCTGAAATGGGCACAAGATATGGAGTTTAGGAGCAGTGGTTAGCTGTGCATCTCTGAATGTGTGGGTACCTGCACAAGCATATGATTTGGAGGGTATTTTTCAAAGTTAATTCTTTCTTACACACTGGTTTACATTTGGAAGGCACAAATGCAGCGAAATCCAATTGGAAATAACTATCATACTATTGTATACTTCCATGTCTTCTGCTCAAAAAATGGTACCTCATATGTGTGGGTAGGTCAAGTGCCTTCGACAAGAAGCGCCCAGTACGCAACATGGACACATCATATTTTTCCACTCAAAACTGACCAGTTTGTTGCAAAGTGGGTGTCTGTGGATTTTGGGCCATAGCTCAGCCAGCACCTATGAAAACCTAGCAAACCTGTACATTTTTAAAAACATAGACACCTAGGGAAATCCAGGATGGGGTGACTTGTGTGGCTCTGACCGGGTTGTTTAACCCAGAATCCCTTGTAAACCTCAAACCTTGACTAAAAAACTCATTTTCCTCACATTTCCGTGATGGAAAGTACTGGAATCTGCAGGGAGCCACAAATTTCCTTGCGTGCAACATTCCCTTAAGTCTTCTGATACAAATGGTACCTCACTTGTGTCAGTAGGCCTAGTGCCAGCAACAAGAAATGACTCGAAATGCAACTTGGATATATCACATTTTTCCACTCAAAACGGACCCGTTTTTTGCAAAGTGGGTATGTTTGGATGTTATGCTCTAACTCTGGGCGCACCTAGGAAAACCTAGCAAACCCGCACAATTTTGAAAAACTAGATACCTGGGGGAATGCAGGGTGGGGTGACGTATCTGGGTCTCGCCAGGTTGTTTTTCCCAGATTCCCTTGCAAACCTCAAACTTTGATTAAAAAAGCACATTTTCCTCACATGTCTATGATGGAACGTTCTACAATCTGTGGTGAGCCACAAACCTTCTTCCACCCATATTTCCCCTAAGTCGTCTGATAAACTGACTTGTGTGGGTAGGCCTAGTGCTCCGACCGGAAATAGCCCAAAGCAAAACATGAATATATCAAATTTTTCTACTCAAAACTGACCCTTTTTTTGCAAAGTACGGAGCTGTGAATTTTAGGCGCTAATTTAAGGGGCAGCTGGGGAAACCTAGCAAAGCTGCACATTTTTGGAAACCTGTCAACTATGGTAGTCCTGGGTGGTGTGCCTTTTGTGGATCCCATTAAGCTTTTTTTCCCACAATGCCATGCAAACCTCAAACTTTGCCTGACATCACACATTTTCCTTACATTTCTGTGATGGGATTTTCCAGAATCCGCAGGAACCCACAAAATTCCAACCACCCAGCATTACTCGACTTGTGGTAATAAAAACGCACGGATTCCATAAAAGTAAAACAAGCCCAACGACTCGTCTTACCTTCAGTTTTACCGCAATGATGTCAGCACACCCTACACGCCAATTGTCATGGCAGTAAAAAAAAAACAAATTCAGGCTGCTTAGAAAGCTCCTACTGAGTATCATGCTGTAAAAAAAATATGTAAAGGACTCATTCTGGTGCAGAGCACCAAAAGGGCCTTTATATACCTCCCCAGTGTCAGACAATTGCCGACACACACACTGAGAAGGTATTGCAGGTGTCAGCCACTGGCCGACACCCCAACTTAAAAGATGAAAGACACGGAGGCTAGCATTATAAATCAATATTTTATTGCTATTCTGTGTGCAGTCATTTAAAGCAACTTTTAACCATACTTAAAGTTCTAGAATAAGAGCATGCGAGCACATCAGGGCACAGACCATCACATAACACCAAAAAACACAAAATCAAAGTCCAGCACCCCAAAGAACAACACAGCACAGGACATCATATTAGAACAGCACATCACATGAGAGCGCAAGTCAGCACAAGAGGTCAGCGAGGAACATCAGATCATACTCAAGCACAGTATAATATAACAAATTGCAGCACATCCCAACACTAATACAATAATAGCATAACAATAACTCTATACCAGCAACAACAACCAAAAAACAACAACAATAATAATAATTATACCATAACTGCAATGCACTTAACTGTTTGAAAATGTACTGTCCGAAATAATGCTTGTGCCAGACATCTGAGATGAAGTCATGGCAGAACTTCCAATGTATCCTTTTATCCCATTGAGCATTTTTTCAGTGGGGCTGGATCCACCAGAGAATGATTTTTGAAGGTCAGTGGTGCCACTACTTCCTGCTCCCCAAAGGGTATAGCAGCAGACACTGCAAGAGAAAGAGAGCCTTAGAAGGAGTGGGGAGAGACTGAGGTAGAGGGGAGGGACAATAAGAGAGAGCAGTGACATTTTCGGGATTTTAGGGGCCCCACGCATAAAATGTAGTTTGGGGCTCTTGTTCTAGAAAATTCCAATCATTTCACTCATTTTCAGCTAACTCAAGCTCTTGTGATGTCCCAAAAATAATAATTTACATTCCAAATCTTTCAGTAACAAAGGCAGACCAAAACAGCCAAAAAGCTGCCTGCATCCACCAGCCATACAGTACTGTTCTGTAAAATAAGGGTTATTTAGGACTTTCCATGTCCCTCACAAGCACTTAGGACATTTCTGGATAGTTTGGGTGTGTTATTTATATAGCGCTTTATACCCAATGTGAAGTTATAAAGTTCTCCGATGTTCATCGGTTCACTGGGAACCCTTCGGATTGAATGATTGGGAGAATGTAATTTATTTATGAAAGAGATGAGGGCAAGAACGACGGGAGATAGAAATGAGGTAGAGAGATAGGTGGGGTTAAGATGGTTTTAAGGTAAAAGCAGAAATGCGAGATAGTCAGAAAAAAGATATAGCAAGGTACAAAGAGTAGGAGGTAGGGCACAATATTGGAAAGATTTTAAAGTGAGGAAAATAAAGTTAGAGGCAAGAAGGAAATGAAGATAGACAGAGAGTGGTAGAGTTCTAAAATGGTGGAGGTATAGAGAGAGGCAAGGTGCAAAGAAAGCGATGTTAGAGCGTGGTAAAGGTAAAAAAAATAAGGGTGTGAAAAATTGTAGGTGTCAGCTTTGTACATGCTTAGCCCCCAGTGTTTGCTTTCAACAAAGACCAAGATCTCCTGAAACAGCAGACTTGTTCAAAAAGCAACTATCTTCAAAGTAAAGACTCTGTGACCTGCAAAACCTCAAAGCCTGCCCCCTGTTCCACCTCTCCACCCGACGCCTCCGGCCCCGAGTCCAAGTGGCTAACCGGTCCCAGCAAGGTTCCCCAAAGCTCTAGAGCCCGAGTCCATCGTGAGCTGACCCCTCCCAGACTCCTCGTTGTTGCCTGTAGCCTCTGAACAGAGACCCCCTCAATTGCGATTTGCTCTGGTAAACCATTACCCACTCCAAAAGACACCCCTGCACCTGTCCGCCCTGGCCCTTGGTGAAAAAGACCAAAGGTGCCTCGACGTCACCAAGCATTGCAACTTAACTCTCCGACTGTTGGTTTGCTCCAACCGGCCTCCTGACCTGAGCCTGAAGCCCTTTTCAGATTTGGCCTTTTTCCATTGCTTTACATTGGGCACCCAACACTGTGTTGGCACCCCGCAACTGGCTGCACCTGTGCCACTGGTGGTATAGTCTTAGTGCTGCCATGGACCCTGTCCAGAGATTGCCTCAACCTCCAGAGCCTGGTCCCCCAACCCGCTGCTACTTACCTGTAAGCAGCCCCAGTTCAATTGTCTAAGTCTAGTCGGAAAAAAGGGGCCCCTTTAGACCAAAGGAATAGGGCTCTGTACAGTGAATAAAAGACAATATCCTTTGGACAAGGCTAACTTATCCAGACATCAATCAATCCATACATCATATCAAATCTAACTCCTCACTTTTCACACTCTCTCGTCCAAGCTTAGGAAGATAAAGACATATATAGTCAGCAGATACAGAATACAAAAAAGAGCTGATAAAAATCTACAAATTGATTTATTATTAATACAGAACATGAATAAAAAAGGACAGAACATTGATTAACATGAACTCTTACAATGGTCATAAGCAGCAGTCCTTAATGCAATATAATAACATGAAATAATAAAAGTTAAAACTAAAAAAGAGCAAGAGTATCTAACACAGACAAGCACAATATGTCATTTGAATTTTACACTTCCGTGATATAACAATGTCTAGAGCGTGGAACCTGGTATTTTATAGCTTATACTCGTTTTACCACTTCCCTTGTTCACGGATTGTGTAGTTAACTTGGTGTCGACATGTTTCGAAGGATAAATTATATCTCCATTTTCTCAAGACCAAACACTTGACTCTCTTACATTTAACAATTTGCAAATGACCTGTTAAAAACCTGTGTAAGAAAATACAAACATCCATCAATTATCTAACAAGGTTAAGAAGGCTGTCATTGTACAATTGCCTAGTTCCCCATTGATTTGTATTGGGCGCTTGACCTCAAACTTGCACCCTGCAACCGGCCGCCCATGTGTCACTGGTGGTGTACTGTTGGCGCTGAACGCAACCTTGCCCAATACTGATTTAACTCCCAAAGACTGGTCTTGTAAGTCGATATTACCTATTTGTATGCTGAATGTTTTCTTCCTCCCATTGGTTAACATTGCAAAGTTTGAAAATTACAGTGTCCGCTACTGTCACGCCCTGGACTTGATCTTTGCAGATGCTAGTCGGGTGACTGTACGGAACATCATTCCTCAATGCTGGACGGACCATGCTCTTGTCCACTTCTCTCTTCTACTCCCTGTCGATATATCAAAGAGTGTCAGTACAGGAGCTACTACTAAGTTTGGTAGGCAATGGTCAAGGCTCCTGAAACAGTCTGTAGTGTAGTTCCTATTATCCCAATAGGCTCTGCGCATTGGAATAATACCTCCAATAGTATAGACCTAGACCAGACGTTAACTAGGTCTTCTACTGTCGATACTAGACTTAAAGTTTTGGGTTTGCCAGCTAGCTCAGAGTTCACTAGAAACTTTCTCGAATAGACAAGGAGGAGTTGAACCTCCCTGGATAGACAAGAAGGGATTTAGTTTCTGACAACCATAGAACATGACAACTTTGCTCTCCCCTAATCAAGAGTATATCTCTAGAGTCGTGTGAAAACAAAAGACAACTTATTTTACTCAGTCAGTACGTGCATTCTTAGTTTCACCAGATTGTAGAGAAAAGGAAGAGACGGGCGTGTTCAATAAAAGATGTTATTTATTGATCAGTCTCTTTTCTCGTACAAGAGAAATTAATCGATATTATTGCAATACTTATGGTTAAGTAAAGTGCATACAATAAAAGCAGAATTATAAAATAATACTGTAAAAACATTGATATGGTTTTTAAGCCATACGTTATTTAAAATGGACAGAATATATACATACACATATACATTTGACTAATAGTACTCAACTGGTGCTTCTAACTACGCCTACCCCAGTGTACCTGACCTAAGCCTAATACGTGGGAGGGGATAGAAAGTAGCAGTTTAAGTTAAGTTTGTTTTGCCAAGTGACTGACTCAAGAACTCTCTGTAAGGGGTTATTCAGCTCTGTACCTGAGATCTAGGATGGTTGAGGGATAGTATCTCTCGTCTGAGGTCTCGATATTCCAAGCTGCCTGCGAGGGCTGCTCGGAAGCGCCGGAGCTGGATTTCTCGGCAGGAGAAAGCAGCGTCTCATTCTCAGCGCGTCAGGAAGGCGGGGCAGCGCCAGTGGGCTTCGCTCTCTGCTGGGCTTCGGCAAGTCTCGCTGCTCCGATCTCGTCACCACCGCGTGTGTTTGCTTAAGGCAATATCGGTAATATTTATACCTGTAAGGTGCCGAGATTGACGTAAGGATGGACATAGATACGTCAATAAGGATGTCATACGAGCTGGTCGTTAGCACATTCTTTTACTGAAGTTCTCGGGGACATCAAAACAATGGCCGCAGGGTTTTTCCCAGGTTGTCATAGGTTTGATTTGTTTTGAGGACTCCGTATGCCTTATCAGGGGCTGGAGGAATATTGCTTTGCCTAATTAGATGGCAAGCGTTATGACCTAATCAGATAACGCGCTCCTGTGCCGTGGTCTGGCGTAATCAGATAACGGTTTCTGCATCATGGGATGGCTGCTAGTTAACTTGTTAACCAGAATAGGGTCAGGAATAGGGGGATCGATACAGAACCTATAGGAATACATCACACCCACTCCACGCTAACTATGGCCATATTTACGAATCGAGGCATAGTAAAACTTACTGTAGAGTATCGTGTATACCTTACCACCCCAAAATACATATAATGCATTTCGAAATTATGTAATGTACGGGAAAAATAAAATAGCCATATGTACTATATGCACTTAAGCAGTAGACTAATGCTAAATTAATCACGCATGTATACATTATTAGTAATCGAATATGAGAATTACACATGAAATGGCTCTTAATACAGAAGAAAAGTTCGAGACCACTTCATCACAGTTCAAGAGAAAAAAATATTTATGAACATACCAGCGGGCAGCTAATGTCTATGAAGTTTCTAAAAACAGAAATTAGTTCTCTAAGAATAGTTTTTACTTTAAGCAGAAGAAAAGTGTCCCGTAAAATTTAAATAAAAAAAATATTTTGGGGCTGCTAAAAAAATTGCTGTCCGTGGACTGGAGGGAAAGTTGATCTTGCTACTTTATTATTAAAGTTGAAGGCCAAATTCAAGGTGTCGGGAACGCCGTGTGCTAGCTTGTTCAAGAGTCCTTATTTCTGCTCTGGTGAGAACATCATATCATTGAGACTGCTGAAAAAGCTGTCAACAGCTTCCTGTGAGAGTTCCACTAACTCGGAAAAGGATGTAACCATGCATTCATGTGCATGATTGTCTCCATTGACGTTTTGAGTAGTATTGCTGACAGAAGGTTGTACCTGATCGATGCTGCTTTCATCTTGATCTTCACTACCCCTTAATCGTAGTGGCGAAGTTTCCACGAATGCCGTCATCAGGATTGGCAGCCGTTGAGGGCAGCACAATGCATGAGCCTTTACCGGACCCAACAAAGTTTCTGCATCCATTGGCGCATCCGATTGTAGCGTCAGACAGGTGTCCAACACGCATTCTTCTCCGCACAGCATGCACCTTAATACAGGTAAAACACATCTTTGCCATATCGGCCGAAATGAAAGAAACCAAGTCATGTTCAGGTCTCTAAGCCGGGTTAGTCCCAGGATTTTTGATATCCGGTCCCGGTATCCAATGGCTCGGATTGTTTCTTCCCTTGTCGCGGGTGTTTTGTCTGTGACATGGTTTGCCATAACGAAATATAAGGACTAAGAATAGGATTCCTGCAATTTATTCCCAAAATGAGGGGAACTCCTCCAAAAATCGAATGGACGAAGTCTGGAAAAATACCCAGTATGGCTTTGAATGGTGTTAATGCCATCGAAAATACTGTCTTAAATACATTTGAGACTCCACTGGTATCAGAAATATTTAAGATTTCATTCAGGATTTCTGCGAAATGTATCGGGGAATTAGTTGATAACAATGAGTGAATCTCTGCAGTCGTCCTTGCGACTAGGAGATCATACGTTTCTTGTGATGACGTGAGCCTGGTCGGCGTCTGAAGAAGCACTGTTTTCATTCTGCTTAAAGTATCAACTCGAATAGAAGTAATTTTCAAGTTAGGCCATGCCCTTGCCTCCCTGTCTGGAAAGGAGCTGGGGAACAATAAGCGTCCACAGCACATGACCTTCGCAGTCGTACTAACGAGATAAGGAACCCCGGGCAGTAGACTACAACATCTGCGATCCACAATTAGAATGTAACTCCCGTTATAGAGTCTTTTAAAGAATGGTTCTATCTCTGTTGCAGGTGCGCCTAGCTGGTGACATGAAAGGTTATTTGAGTTCCCTTCACAGGCTCCATGCAAACTAATTCCATTACACAGAAGTGTACCGCTTAGTGACATTGCACAATTATTGCCACTAAGAAACACTTTCTGTCCTTTATTACTGACACATGCATGTGAATAGGGCAAGTTCCATGTTGTCTTAATGTACCCTTTTCCCAATTTTTCGTACATGCCAGCCTGTATATATTTTTGGCAGTATTGAAACCTGAAAGTAGATATCGGAATATTAATTATCCCATGTATTATCCATTCAATGACAGGTCGTTCTGACATTGTCAATGGTAATCTCTCGAGTTTCTCAATGCTCAGGATTGTATAATCAGCACCCTTCTGTGCTATACTGATCTGTTTATCAGTAAGGTTAAAGATATTGAATAGTGACGTTGTGTTGATTAAACGCCAAGGCACATAGCCTGAACGCAGATTTTGTAACGTCCAGCCAAGCTGTACAATAGCACGCAATTGAGACTGACCGTGTTGTAACAACAGTAAGTCTTGCGATATTATGTCGATTGCTGATGACACAATGCTGTCCAATGAAAAGATTCTGGAGGACAGAGTCATTAACCCATTGTCCACTACAGAAAGCGATTTTTCCAAATTAATACGGTCAATTTCCCGTATACTTTCTGCTGTCTCAATTTGAGTTATCTTCCAGGCCTCGTTGTAAGCTGCATATATGGAGGCTGCTATGAAGAGTTTTTGACGCTGTTTGCGAGGTCCCATAATGAAATCACGCAAGTCAGCACCATCAGTAAGTAAAGTTAGGTGTTGCTTAATTTCTGTCAGTGTGGAAGTTTTTAGCCATTGAAGGCAGAGTTTGCCCACACTGTAGGTGGTGATTATCCCTGGGTGTTGTCTTTGGGAATATCTAGGGTCTGGCCTGGTCAATGTGAACCCCTGTGTTTTGTTCAGGAATCTGTCTTGACAGTTATTAGTATCTGTGGGCCAGATTAACCATTGTTTCCAATCAGGATTTGTTCTGTTTTGGTTTAATACATAGTTTACGTCTATCTCTTCATCCGCAGAGTTATTGCTGTTCATTGTTGGTTTTGGAATAGACGGTTTATTTAAGTCTTTGATTTTGGCTAATCCAAGACAGGTAGTTTGTTGAATACTTTCATTCAAGAATATAATTTGTTCTGGGATCATACTGGCTCTAAACAATGATTCTATACCTTGTACTTGCCATTCTTTTGTACCCCAAACACTTTTTACTTCAACATTTTTGTCCCAATAATCAAAACCAAATGTATTCATTTGTTCAAAAAATGAGTCCGAATATATCAATTTCGTGTTTGTAAGCATGGTTTTTGTTCCTGTCTTATTTGACAATTTGAAATAAAATTTGTCAGCATTACTTGTGTTGAACCCTGAAAAATATGAATATTTGTCATAAACGGTTCTTGAGCTTCCTTTTGGAGGGGTTGCACAATGTTCCCATTGATTATAATTTAAAACATTTCTAGGTTGTGCTGATTTATGTAAAAAATGGTTACCATAGTGGTTGTAGCAGTACATACCATCATAATTAGATGAACCCTGCAAATAATAATGTTTGGTAAATTTAGCAGACATCACTAGGTCAGACATCATGTCATTAATACTTTCAAAGTCCCAATCATCCGCAAATGAGTTTGGTTTTACAAAGTCACTTAACGAGATCTTGATTTGGTGTGGATATTTGAGGATTTCAACCGGACCATAAATTTCATAGTCAGTATTGTCCCATGCTACCCCACCCGGTATGGGATTGGCTGTGAAATTGACTGAAGAAAGTTCTCTTTTCTTGACGTGTGAAGACGTGTGTGGCTTGAGGATCAAGTTGATTTTCTGGCTTGCTGTGTCCATTTTAGCATATTTTCCCTCAATGAAGCGTCCCAAACATAGTATCATGATGAGCCAAAGTATCAGGATAAATACACCAAAGGACACCCAAAATTCAGCTGATTCAAAAGTTCCTTAGCTTTATCTTTAAAAGTTTTTGTTGATGGCTGTGTCTTTGATTCACTTAGATCTTCAGAATAATCATCAAAGTTGATGAAGTAGCCGGATGCCGTTCTGTCTATTGTTCCAATTGCTTCAGGATTACTGTTTCTTGCAGCTTCAGCATATTCATTTGTTACTTCATTGTAGGTTGGTGTGTCTCTACTAAATGTTTTTATTTGGGTTTTCAGAGGTGTGAGTTCCATTGCATTGTTGCATAGTCCTTGTTGTTGTTCTGTAGGCGTTTCGAATGTGATTAGCCTTTTAGTTAGCACCTCTGTACTTGTAGCAAACCTTGGTGTTCTACTACTTATCGGGAGTCCACTTGGCCTACTGTTTGTTATTGGCCACATGATTGTGGTTTTACCAGGTCGATGGATACAACTCGGTTCTCCTTTTTACCAGCAAGTGGCGGTAATACAACTGATCTTGTCCCGTTGATGGACAAGACAGGAACTGCTTTTCTGTAAGAAGGCCCAAATTCCTTCTTTACCGTGATCTTTTCTCTGACTAGATCCCCGATTTTTGGAATCCAGACAGGTCTTGCTGGGACAGGTGGTGGTTCTTCAGTGGTTGTTGGCTGCTGTTTCAACTTTATGTTGCTCAGGTCTTTTCTTGTTTCGTTTAAGTCCTGTAAAATAGCCAAACGATCTTTGATATCAAAGCTTTTTTCTTTCACCACTGAAGTCTGACTGTCAAGATCTAAGACTAGCATCCTAGTCCCAAACAGTAATTCGTACGGACTGAATCCCCTCAGAGAATTTCTTGGCAAGTTGTTTAGACTACGTTGGACACTTATTAGATGTTTGACCCACCCAGCTCCCGAACCTAATACCTTTGCTGTTATAGATTGCTTTATGCCTTGGTTTTTTCTTTACACCATCCCGTATCCCTCAGGAAGGAAGTGAGAAGAATCCCGCTTCGCTATGCTCATTTGGCCGTGCTTTCCCACAAGCTTGAGGGCTAAAGTGAAAACATTGGTCAAACGTAGCATGCTCCTAGCGTATATGCCATTTAGACTCGCAAATCTTTGTATAACAGTCCCGACGTCAGCCGAGTGCTGGGGTCTACATTTATAAGTGGAAACTAGTCTTTATTTGTTAATGGGACGCATTATTTACACTTGTTTCACTGATTATTGTTTAACCCTTATTGAGTGAAACGCCATGGTATTACCCCGTTCCTCTCGCGGCTGCGATCTCTGTTGCAGCCCGGGCATTTTTTTACAAAAATGTGATGATGCAGGCTCATGCCTGGCCACCAGTACACTGATTGTAGTTCTTCCAGAGAATCTTTTAGTTTGAGGTGTCTGAGACCCTCGCCCATATGTGCGTCTGCTATTAACAAAGTTCTCCTGTCCTTGTTTGGAATTACTCTATCCCCCACTCCAGGGATTCGAGCAAAAGGAACGGAGTTCGCATCGATTATGTATGTATATTTGAGTGGGTAACTGATCGGTAACGCTGAGCAGTCGCCTTTTGATGACGTTTTCACCGCCAGCATTGTTTCACCGTCAATGTATTTTACTGCACGCTTTTTTCTAGCTACGGAAGCCGATTTAGTTGCTACCGCTGTGGCTTTCTCAGCCAATGAATTCCCTGCAACGTGAACGCCATCACGCTGATGACTCAGTGAGTGTATCACGTGAGTCTTTGGTAGTTCTTTCTTTAACAGAACTATTTGTTCCCAAAGCAGTTTTTGCTTTATTGTTGCACCTGTGTCATCTTTGTAACCGTTTTGAATCCATTTCTGTAAATCGCTGTTATATGATTTGACGCAGTAATACGAATCGGACACTATGAGTGTCGGGAATTCGCGATCTGCATTATCTAGCTCCATTTTCAATGCTATTATTTCAGTCTGTTGTTCCGAATTAGTTTCTACTGAGTGTGTTTTTGTTAATAGAGGTCTTAATATACCTCCGCGCCACACTTCTTTTGTAATCTCACATGTGGGGTTGTGTGCTTGTTCTCCCCAAACGGATGGTTGAGCATGTCCGTCTGTATAGATTACACAAGCGTACTGTCGTAATGGCAGAATGTCGATTGGCAGAGGGAATATTCTTTCATATTCTAGATATTTTAGTTCCTCTAGTTCTGGATCAAAGTAGTATTTTACTTTGTCCATTGTAATGGAATTCACCCATTGTATCCATTCCGGATTCAATGCTGTTGTTGGTAAATTACACGGGGTTGTTAATGCCTCAAAGGCTGATTCTGCTGTTCTGACTGTGATGTGTCTACCGTCAGCTTTATCTTTTTCTCTAGCTATTGCGGTCTGAACTGCATGAACAATGTTTTCTTTAATGCTGAATTTCTTTTCAGCTTCTGTGTACAAGTGCGATTTGAATGCAATTGGTACCTTTTCTCCCTCATTAGAGGTCAGGTATGTGAATCCGCATCTTCCTGGGATTACTCGAATCACAAGGTTGCGTGTGTTATCACGTGTTTCTAATTTTGTTTTAATTAACATATCTGTTTGTAAGGATCTCAGAATTTCTGTGTGTTTTTGAATCCAATTAGTTTTTTTTAAAATCTGGTTTTATTAGATCATAAAGGGGTTTGACCCTTTCTGCGTAATTTGCAATGTATGTTCTTCCGAAATTTAGGAAGCCTAGAATTGACTGTAGGTTTTTTAGTGTTCTAGGTGCTTGGAGTACGGCACATTTCTCTAGGAAATTGTCAGCCAGGCTTTTGCCTTCACTTGATAATTCATATCCTAAGAACAGGACTGTTAGATGGGCAATTCTAGATTTTTTAAAGTTGAATTTGTAACCCTCTGCTGCGAACCCAAGTATTATGGTGTTCACTCTCTTCAAGTGAGTATCCAAGTCATCGTCTGTTAGGTATATGTCGTCGACATACGATAATGCTTCGTCATCATAGGTTTGTAGTAACTCTGTTACCCTCGCTGAGAATACTCCTGGGCTGTTCTTGTACCCCTGGGGTAACCGACAGAATTCTTTTTGAGCGCCATTTATTGAGAACGCTGATAAGTATCTGCTCTCTGGTGCTATATTTTGACAAAAGAATCCATTAGAGATGTCTAATGTTGTTTTGTATTTTTTGCGCACTATGTTATTCATTAGTGCAGCACTATGCGAGTTTTGTACTGCAAAAGTTTTGCAACATGAGTTAAGGTGTCTGTAATCCAAAACTAGACGATATGAATTGTCTGGTTTGGAGACAGGAAACAAAGGGTTGTTCATTTGTGAGGTGCAAGTTTCAATCACCCCCTGGTATTCTAGTTGATCTAGAATTTCTTTTACCTGTTTTTTAGCTTCTTGCTTGATTGGATACTGCCTTTGTGCAGTAGGTTGTGATTTTAACTGGATTTTGTGAGGAGGAGAGTCCTCATCCCATCCCATATGATTTTTATATAAAGCAGGAGCTTGAGCTACTGCCCACTTTCTTGCAAGTGTATATTTTTTATGAATTGGAATATGATTTGAGAAGGCAGGCATAATTATTTCTTCGCCATGTGGGCACTCCCTGACGAACTCTGGTGGCCAATCTTTTTCAGCTAGAAGGATGTCATAGCCCTTGGAGAGATTATCCCAAAAAAGGCCCCTTATTTTCCTAGTCTTATCCCCTTCTATACGTAAAGTTATTTCATATATTTTGTGAGGTTTGCTAACTCTGGTGTCTGCAGTTTCCACCTGAATGTATTCATTCGTGTCCACTGTCTCCAGATGATTTATAAGGACTTTGCGTGCTATGCTCACTTCTGCTGCACTGTCTAGCATTGTCTGAGCCCACTCTCCGTTTTTCAGCTGTGTCCTCAGTATTCTCGGCATTGTTGAATACTTTAATACTGGCTACCTTCTTCTTTGGAAACTGTAATTTTTTATTTGGATGAGCAGGTTCCTTGTCTTTGGACTTGACGTGCCCTTCCCTGGGTTCCGATCGTCCTCTTCTTTCCGATTTCTGCGAGGAAGTCTGAAAAGATTGAGAGGGACGTGTATCAAAATCTTGATATCTATCCGGTTTCTTTATGTTATCCCTATTTCTAAGGTTGTATTTTTTCACAGAGGGCTCCCTTTGGGGAGGCTTGGGTCCTTGGTCCGGAGATCTTTCTCTCCGCCGAGGAGACCTTCCTCTGGACTGGAATCTCTTTTCTTTTGGATTGGATTTTTTGTTTCCATCCCAGTTCTTCTTTTGACTGTTTAGATTATTTTTAATAAATATTTTTTCAGGACTTTCAATTAGTTGGGGCTTCACTGGTATTCCACCCAAACTATCTCTACCTAGTTCTTCATAGGATTTTTCTATAATTCTGGCAATTTCAGCTGGTTGGTCTGCTATATCTGTCTCTTTTAACCTCTGGCGGATCGCCACATTCGCTGCTTCCCCTTTTATGTTGGCTAGTAATATTGCCGAGACCTGCTTGAAGTCTTTTAGTAATTTCATACCGAGAGTTAAAGCGGGTTCTGGACCGTATTCGTCTTGAATTTGTTTTAGCACATCTGGTATTACCGACATGGATGGTACACCATGTGTTTTTGTGTAAATGGAAGCAAAGACTGTACCCCAAGTGTCACAGTCCTCCACGTGTGGTGCGATTCCCATTGGAAGACAGATAGTCAGAATCCTGTGTTTATCCACAGGGGTGGTGTCTGGAAACACCGCCTCTATTTGGGTGATTTTTTGTGCTAACCAGAATGGTATTTGTTCCCGTTTAGCTGGTACTTTACCTAGGCAGGACTGTATGTTCTGTGGTGTAATTGTATTTGTGTTCCCCTGATGTGGGGTCAGCTGTGGAATTTTAACTACAGGTTGGATGGTTGAAGTCCGCATTACATATTGGACCAGTTGTCTATATATTTTAATTAATTGTTTTAGTTGTACTAAAACATCTGCTGCAGACATCCATTCGATGTCTGGATGTGGTGTGTATCCGGCTAGGACCGGCCACGTTGCTCCTGGTCTACCTAGTGGACCGAGCCTGGTGATGTGATTATTATGTTTTAGGGCGCCATTAAACAAGAGCAGGTGCTCTTGGAATTTGAGTGGTACTTCCACTTCCTCGAAAGGAGTGTAGGTATCCGGTGGTTCCTCTATTTTATAATAGTGGAACTCCTTTGTTACAGCATTTGCTGCTGGAAAGTGTATCCATGAATAGAATACCTCTGTCTGCCGATATTCGTGTGCCTCAATTACGAATATGACTGTACCACCTCTTGGTGTCAGTCCATTGTCTATAAGTTTTAACGTTATAGATCTTCTTATGTTGACCGGGATGAGTTTTATATCCGGGTCTGCTTCTTGCATAGTATTATCAGCTTCTATTAGTTCAGCTGCTAATCTAGCTCTCTCTCTTTCATCATCACTTTCTGGCATTTTACTGTCAGGAAGGTTATTCTGTTTGTTTACAGATCAGGTTCCTTATGGAAACAAAGATTAGATGCACAATATTTTGGAACAGTGTATCCTTCAACGTTGATTGAACCAAGAACCATACATAGGAGTTCCCTCCTGCGAGGTTTGGCGGATTTTACCTCTCACTCACTCCAGACGTCTTTGGAGTATTATGGGAAAAAGGGGTCTGAGTGAAAGAGCACGACTGAGTTACTCTAAAGTCTTGCGTTAGTTTTATCGCCTATCCAAACACGTTGGGCGCCATGTAGTGTAGTTCCTATTATCCCAATAGGCTCTGCGCATTGGAATAATACCTCCAATAGTATAGACCTAGACCAGACGTTAACTAGGTCTTCTACTGTCCATATTAGACTTAAAGTTTTGGGTTTGCCAGCTAGCTCAGAGTTCACTAGAAACTTTCTCGAATAGACAAGGAGGAGTTGAACCTCCCTGGATAGACAAGAAGGGATTTAGTTTCTGACAACCATAGAACATGACAACTTTGCTCTCCCCTAATCAAGAGTATATCTCTAGAGTCGTGTGAAAACAAAAGACAACTTATTTTACTCAGTCAGTACGTGCATTCTTAGTTTCACCAGATTGTAGAGAAAAGGAAGAGACGGGCGTGTTCAATAAAAGATGTTATTTATTGATCAGTCTCTTTTCTCGTACAAGAGAAATGAATCGATATTATTGCAATACTTATGGTTAAGTAAAGTGCATACAATAAAAGCAGAATTATAAAATAATACTGTAAAAACATTGATATGGTTTCTAAGCCATACGTTATTTAAAATGGACAGAATATATACATACACATATACATTTGACTAATAGTACTCAAGTGGTGCTTCTAACTACGCCTACCCCAGTGTACCTGACCTAAGCCTAATACGTGGGCGGGGATAGAAAGTAGCAGTTTAAGTTAAGTTTGTTTTGCCAAGTGACTGACTCAAGAATTCTCTGTAAGGGGTTATTCAGCTCTGTACCTGAGATCCAGGATGGTTGAGGGATAGTATCTCTCGTCTGAGGTCTCGATATTCCAAGCTGCCTGCGAGGGCTGCTCGGAAGCGCCGGAGCTGAATTTCTCGGCAGGAGAAAGCAGCGTCTCGTTCTCAGCGCGTCAGGAAGGCGGGGCAGCGCCAGTGGGCTTCGCTCTCTGCTGGGCTTCGGCAAGTCTCGCTGCTCCGATCTCGTCACCACCGCGTGTGTTTGCTTATGGCAATATCGGTAATATTTATACCTGTAAGGTGCCGAGATTGACGTAAGGATGGACATAGATACGTCAATAAGGATGTCATACGAGCTGGTCGTTAGCACATTCTTTTACTGAAGTTCTCGGGGAAATCAAAACAATGGCCGCAGGGTTTTTCCCAGGTTGTCATAGGTTTGATTTGTTTTGAGGACTCCGTATGCGTTATCAGGGGCTGGAGGAATATTGCTTTGCCTAATTAGATGGCAAGCGTTATGACCTAATCAGATAACGCGCTCCTGTGCCGTGGTCTGGCGTAATCAGATAACGGTTTCTGCATCATGGGATGGCTGCTAGTTAACTTGTTAACCAGAATAGGGTCAGGAATAGGGGGATCGATACAGAACCTATAGGAATACATCACAAGTCGAGCCTGCCAACTCTGCTTTCAGAGGGTTTTCCTTTAGGAGGCAGCGTGGAGGAGAGTTACGAGATCCTTAGCCAGCAAATCTCTGACTCATTGGCTGAGCTGGCCCTTGTGCGGAAAACCAGGGACAGGGCTAAACATGCCATGCCTTGGTTTTCTAAGGAGCTTCTCCAGCTGAAACTCCAGTGTAGACGGGCGGAGCGTGCCTGGAGGAAACAGTACCTTGAGTCAGATAGAGCTCTCTTTAAACAGGCATTGTCGGTCTATAAAGCGCAAATTAAATGTGCCAAGGCCATATTTCTCAAGGAGACGATATTGTTAGCAGCGAACAAATCTCAGGCCTTGTTTAGGATCGTTAAGGATGTTTCTCGCCCTGCCTGTGCTACTAATGACATTCCGGCTTCTCAATCTTTATGTGACTCTCTGGCAAGGGCCTTCGAGGTCAAGATTGCTTCCATCTTGAGCAACCTGGGTACTTCGTCCATCTCTGATCCCTAGTCTACGCCTAATTCTGTACTGGTAATCACCCCCAGGACCCTGGAGGTGGATGGAAGGCAAGCTCGGCTGAACAGTTTCCCCCTCCCGTCCTTTGAGGATTTCTGCTCATTGGCCGACGGGGTCTCTTCGGGCTCTCCCTTTGACCCGTTACCACATACATTTTGGAAACTGTTCCATAAGGAGCTCTTCCCCCCCTTCATGCCATCTGTTGTCAGTCCCTCAGTACCGCTCAGGTTCCGGACTGTTGGAAGTTGGCCGTGGTATCGCCGCTTTTGAAGAAGGATACGCTGGATCCTACTTGTCCAGCGAACTACAGGCCCATTTCATTGCTTCCTTTCCCAATTAAGATCTTGGAGAAGCTGGCCACTAAACATCTGTCCAGCTTCATAGAGACCAACATCTGCCTGGACGTAGCTCAGTTTGGCTTTAGGCCAGCTCACGGTACTGAGTCCGCACTGGTGACCAATTTGGATGACCTTCGTTCGCGTGTCGACCTTGGCCGAGCAGCCTTTTTAGTGCTGTTCGACATGTCGGCCGCGTGCGATACGGTCAGCCATGCCATTCTGGTCAGGAGACTGGAGGAAATTGGGGTGTCCGGCCTTGCTCTGGACTGGTTGGTCTCATATCTCGGTAATAGACACCAGGTGGTAGCCTTGCCGCCCTATCGATCTGACATGAAAAAAGTGGGGCAGGGCATACCCCAAGGGTCGGCCATTAGCCCCATTTTATTTAATCTATACCTCCGTCCCCCGGTCAGGCTGATTAAGTCCTTCGGCATTGCGGTCATCAACTACGCCGATGACACGCAACTTATCTTCTCTTTTGAGGGTAGGGATGCTGTGTCTCAGGAGACCTTCCACCGCTGTATGACAGCTACCGCGGATTGGTTGAGTCAAAACTCCTTGCAATATAACAGCTCAAAAACTGAGGTACTGCACTGTTCGATGGATCGCACCCCTCGGCCTCTGCCGCTGGGTTTTTGGCCTTCTTCCTCTCGGGGCACTGTTTTGGCGGCAGATTCTGTTTGAAATCTGGGCGTGATGTTTGGATCTAACTTACAGTTAGACATGTTTGTGAACAAAACTGGGGCTTCTTGTATGATGCTGCTCCAAACATTGCGGAAGATCCTTCCCTTGCTCCCGGCTCATGCCCGACCAGAGTTAGTGCGTAGTATCATCTTAAGCAGGCTTGATTACTGCAACGCGCTACTTCTGGGTGCACCAGTTACCCTTGTGGGTAAATTGCAGCGAGTACAGAACATGGCTGCTAAGCTGGCTCTTTCCCGACGGCGTTCTGATTCCTCCTCCTTGGCGCACATGGACCTTCACTGGTTGCCAATCCTCCAGCGCATTGATTTTAAAGCATTATGTCTAGTATTTAGGGCCCTTCATGGTAAGGGGCCGTTTCCGCTGCAGGCGATGTTTTCCTGGTATACTCCTACCAGATCTCTTCGTTCCTCGTCAGCCTGTCTGGTAGTAATCCCTAAAATTTTGTGGACTCGGATGGGCGGACGCTCCTTTAGATTTATCGCAGTTAAACTGTGGAATTCTTTACCCCTGCCTCTGAGAAATATGGGGGATCTTTCCTCCTTTAAAAAAGGATTAAAAACATACCTCTTTCCCAGGAAAGTGTAAAGACTGTAGTAGTGTAACATCGCGTATGGTTGGTCATAAGTCAAAAGCGCCAGGATACCCTCTGGGTGACAGTTTTTGCGCAACATAAATATGCCATACAATACAATACAATTTACATTGAAAAGTATTTCTATTGTAAAACGTATTTACCTGAGATGAATTTCTGTGGTTCTCCAAAAAAATATAACCCAGTATTGTTTTTATAACTTGGTCTTGCATGTATTCATTGAGTGTGTGTCTTATTTATTGCCACTATATTTACAAAAAATGCTTGACACTACCCTCTGATAAGCCTAAATGCTCGCCCGCACTACCACAAAAGAGGACATTAGTATTATCTACTCTAGCCTTTGTAAAGCCCCTGGGGATCCACTGGACTCTCTGCATACTATACTTCATTTTGGTATAGTGTATAGAGATACATCTACCTCCAAAATTAATAGAGGTATGAATGGAAGAGAGGGTCAAACTCAGAGGTATAGTATGGCAGGTTAGCTAAAGAATAGTGAAGCAGAGAAAACAAAGGGACTGCATAAAGAGAGATTTGGCGCAGAGATATAGGTTATGTAGAAAAATATGTGAAGCTAATACCGAGGTAGAGAGCTAAGGTGAAGTAGAGAGAGTTGTAAGATGAACAGAGAGGTAGAGATAGGTGAGGTGGAGAGATGTAATGAAACAGAAGTGGGGGAATGAGTTGAAATGGAGAAGGAGACACAAAGAGAAAGGGCCGAGAGTAAGAAGGTAATTATAAAGATAAGAAGTAGGAGATTAGTGTGGGAGGTGAGTTTAAGGTAAAAGAGGTAGAAAGAGAGAAGGAAGATAGAGAAGTGAGCTAATGAACAATGGGTAAATATTAGACATACGGTTTCGGGTTGGCAGAGGTATGCACCCTGTCCATGCAGAAACCACAATCCTAATCAGGGTAAGTCAGATGCACACTAATATTTTTCCTGTGTTCACCCTCTTGTAGCTTGGCACAGAGCAGTCAGGTTAATCTAAAGAAGCAATGTGTAAAGTATTTGTGTAATAGAACAAACAGTAACACAATGAAAACACCGGAAAAAGCCTCTTCAATGGTTAAGAAACATAGACAATAATTTTAATATTTTATTTTAATATTAAAAGCGACAAAAATCCAAAAGTAGAAGTTGAGATATGAATTTTAAAAGAAGAAAAGTGTTTCTAGTGCTTAGAAGCAATAAACGCCTATGGCGGTCATCTGATCGCACTGGACCAGGACAAAGTCAACAATTTAGGCTGACCATGAGGGTGCGCAGGCTGGTGCAGGAGCCACATTGGCCCAGTGAACAGAATACCTTGATCCTGGTCACAACAGCAAGATGAGGGGCACAATTGACCGATGGGTCGGTTTCGATCCTGCGATGGTGGTGATGCGCCATTTCCAGAGACAAAGTGGGGAAGCCAAGAGGCATTGGTTCTGATGCAATGCGCCATTTCTCCTCGCAGTCAAAGGGATGCGTTGATCTCTCCACACTTGCTGCGGCAATGCGCCGTTCCAATGTGTCTGGTTCTGGATGTGATGCGTTGGTTCTGAGTGCGATGCACTGATTCTACTACCGCAACATGGTCAATGAGCCGGTTCTGCTCCAAGCAGACTGGGGATGCATCGATTTCTCTGGTGCAAGTATTTATGTCCACTTTCAGTGAACCAGTCATAGGAGCTGGGGTAGAGACTTTGATAGCCCTGAGTCTCAAACACCTCAAGCCAACAAGCCCTTGGAGATCACTTTGGTTGTGGGGTCGGAATCCAGCTGTCCCTCAGCATAGCAGAGAAGCAGGTCTTCCAGATCAGCTTTACAGCTGACTGTCAGCCCTTGCAGCAGCACAGCAGTTATTCTAAAAGATGGTTCTTTACAAGTCCAGAAGTGTCTGATCTAGTGGGGCTGAGACCTAGTACTTATACTTAGTTTTGTCTTTCTAAGTGGGGGTAACTTCAATGAAGAGTCTTTGATGTTCACAGAGGAGCTTTCTTTCCAGCCCTGACTCCAGACTCACTACAGGGGGGTAATTAACCCTTTGTGTGGGGACAGGATACTGCCTATTCAGGTTTAAGTGTCAGCTCCTCCCTCCTTTCCAGCCCAGAATGCGCCATCAACATGTAGATGGGCACTCAGACACACCAAACCTTCCTTTGTGTGTGGCTGTCTAGAGGGAATGCATGAAGTCAAGCGTCACCCACCCCAAGTGTGTACTGATGACAGGCTGCAGGCACACAATACTTTAAGAGCAGACAAATGCTCACTTTCCAAACGTGGCATTTCTAAAATAGTAATGTTAAATGCAACTTTACTTGTGAAGAGGGTTTATCATTACCATCCCATAAATATAAACTACCAAGCTATACAAAACTACTCCTTTCTAATCAGGAATTACAGCTTAAAAATGTATAAAGGATTTCTCAATTTTAACTTTTGACAGGAGTAGGCTTCACAGTAGTGATAAACACATTTGTTTTTTTCCTCTACCAGTTCATGCAAAATCTAAAAGTATATGTCCTACTTTTTACTTACACAGCACCCTGCCATATAGGCTACCTAGGGCCTACCTTAGGGGAGACGTACGTATAAGGAAAGGGGAGATTAAGGCTTAGCAAAGGGTTTTTTAATGCTAAGTTGAATTGGCAGCAAACTGCACTCACAGTCAGTGGCAGGCCTCAGACATGTTTAAAGGGCTTCTTGTGTGGGTGGCATAATCAGTGCTGCAGGCTCACTAGTAACATTCAATTTACATGCCCTGGGCACAGATAGAGCACTCTATCAGGGACTTATAGATACATTAAATAACCCATTTGTGGCTATATCAAATGTAACAATGTTTAGAGGAGAAGCACATGCACTTTAGCACTGGTCAGCAGTGGTACAGTGCTCAGAGTCCTAGGGCCAACACAAACAAGAAGAAGAGGAAGAAGGCAAAAAAATAGGGGTGACCCTTCAGAGAGGGCTATTTTCCAACAGTAAGGTCAAATGAGAGGTTATGTAGTAATAGGGGGAAGGGGCATATAAAAAGATGAGGTAGTAACAGACATATGAGATACAGAAAAATGAGGCAGTAAGATATGTGAGGTAGAGAGTGATGAGATAGAAAGCCAGTTGAGGTAAAGGTAGAGATTAGTGAGGTAGAGAGAGCAGGAGAGAGTGCTTAAGATTCAAAATAAAAAGACAGAAGATGGAAACAGTGCAGGGAGGTGAAGAGAAACGTGTGAGGTAGAGAGTGGAGTTAGAGAGTTAGAAATGTAGGGCTCTATTCATAAACTGCATCTTGTAGTAGTTTAGTAGTACTACTAAACTACTACAAGATACTATTCACAAACCTACAAATGTAAATCTCAACCTCTCTTGTCTTGTCAATGGGGAGATCCTCGCACACATTACATTTATTGCTTAGTAGCAAATATGGGAGGAACTGGGGGAGTGGTTCAAGAATGGGGTGTACTTACTGACAAGTAGGGTTAAGGAAGGAGTAAGAAGGCATACATGGAGGGGTATGAAGGAGTTTAGGGAGGTAATTGCACCCACCCACAAGATTAACCCCAATGCTATTCAGAAACTGAATTTCTTAAGTTACTATACCAAAATGAAACCAGAGCAGTAGTAATTGTTTTCCATCTCAGAGCTGGAGTGAGTCCAGCACAGCACATGGTCAACTACTGGGAATGCACTGCCCTCCTATAGAAAATAAGGGATCTGGATCATTTTTATGCGTTCAAAAAGCACAATACTCGAGGATAACGTGACATATTGAAGTAAGAGGGTTGTACAGAATCATACAACTTGGTCTATTGGGGATGCTGAGAGCTTAGTTCAGGGTTCCCAACCCATTCAGCAACACGAAATAGCTCCTTTTGTATCTGATGTTACAGGAAAAGGACAAATGATTATGAATAGCTGCCCTTCAAGCGGTTAATTAGTACAATTCAATAGACCATGTGGATAACAGAATGCATGTTTATTGTTTCAGTGGTCTAAAGTTGAAGGTAAGAAAATAAAGTAACCTATTTATATGTTAATGTTACTAGCTTATTTTGGCATTAACAAACAAAACTATTTCCGAAGACGTCTTGCTACTCAATAGAAGCAATAAAACAGATAAATACGATAATAAGGCTGCGTAAATTGTCACGGAGCTTGCTCTCTGTTTTCAGGCTGTCAATGCACAGATTATGAAGTTCAGCTCAGCTGCAGTTTGCTTTACGTATTTTAACTTTTGAGGTTTAACTAGGAATAGCTTTAGCTGTGACTGATGCTCGTTGCTAAAAAAAAGAGAAAAAATAAGCAGTGTTAGAGCCAATAGGTCAAAATTTTGTGTGCAGAAGAATGTTTGTGCCATGTCAGTATGTAACTTGCTGCATAGTGCATGACACCCTAAAGGGGGGAATTTTAAAGAAGTCTACAGAAATGGAATGGCAGGTTGCATAGAGAAGAGGCATAAATAATCTGTGTGCATCTGTGCATGCCTATGTTTACATTGTGACACTGGTTGTTTGTTTTTCTAATGGAGTTAGCAGGCACAGATATAGATCCCGGGCTTGCGATTCCAGAGGACTGGAGCTATGCCACAGGCCCAACAAAGCTGAAAATATGCCCGATTGCTTGTGTGCCCGCTCAGAGGTCACTTGATTGAGCAGTGCAGACGACACTGTTCTTTATTTTCTTTTAAACAAGAGTTTATGTATATATCTTTCACCAAATTAGACGAATTCTGCATAAGGTAAATACAAAGTGCTCAGTGCTACAAGTGATCACACAGCAATAATAGAAAAAGTTAAAATGTGTATAGAAAACGGTGCAAGGCTGAGGCAAACCGAATGTGTTAGAAGAGATGATCACGGTCTACCCGACCAACCTAGCTAAGTATTCCTGGTCTTATGGCAACATTTGTCCATGGTGTTGCGACGATTAATTCGTGTGTGAGTCACACGGGGACACAACGTTTTTTCCATAAAATTGAACAAATTGAACAAATGCAATTGAATCAATAGAAATGACAAAAATCCTAAATAGGAAACCTGAGGCCAGCTATTCACAATGGGAGTGCCAGTCAATGGAGAATAGTTTTGGTTTGTCGCTTGGCTAATGGTCCTGTGACCTATAATAAATATGAGTACATACAATGAATCTTTTTTGCAAAAGGTTGGAAAGCGAAATTACAACATGCTAAAAGCATCAAATGTAAAACACGACAAGAATAATATTGTAGCCATGCGATTGCCCAGCTATTGTTACTGAAAAGCAAAAGAATGTCTAAAGAATGAAGTAAGAAAACGTGTTGTAAAAGGAAACTGACACTGGAATAGGAAAACGGTATATATTATAATGTTACTAGAATATAGCCATTCTCCAATTTAGGGAAGCCTGTGTAAAACGGATAGCTGGTCTTTTCTATCGCCCGATAAAGCAGCAAAGGACAATTAAAACAGTCTCCTCCAAATATGTGGCTCTCACAGAGATAGTGTAACACGCGGGGGTCCATACTTGCTCACAGACAGGCGCAGATTAATGAAATGGGTTGCAAGATCCAGTTTGATGGCCCTCACAAATGATATCCCAGGAATGAAAGGCTAAACAAAGTTAACTTACTTGCCTTTTTCTTGGTGAAAAAGACCAAATAATGGTCGAATGTCCTCCAGTTGTGGGAGTCAACGAAAGGAGTCACCAATTACCAAATTAGAATTGAGGGTTCTTATAGTAAATTGTAAATCCAAGACAAGCATTGGCTAAGCCAATAAGTCTCGCCTATACAAGAGCTATTGACTTTGGCAATGTGTTTTTGCCATGTTGCACACCAGTGTGGCTGCAGTTCAGTGATGTATTCCAAAAGAAGTCCAGAGGTAGCCATGACGTAGGTTGTAGGTAAGAGGTTTATTAGCTTAGTTGCAGGATGGTAGTAACAGGATTGTAGTTCATTAGTTGAGCCCCACCAGGAGCAGCGGCCTTGCTGCTCAGTCCACACACTCCAATTGTCTCTTTCTCCACTCCACCAGGAACTCCAGCATTCCACTCCCTCATCAAACATTGTAACATTCCACATACACATCACATTCATACTGGCTCGACAGCAGGGAATGGTTAACCAGGGAGGGATGCATTATAAGAAATCAAAATATAACATTCAGCATGGCTAAAAGGTAGTGATGTGGAGTGTCCTGAGTGGAGTGGGAGGAGTAAAATGTTGTATACTGTATTTGTTGGAGTAGAGTGTCATAGAGTGGAATAGGGGGAATAGAGTTTAGTAGAGGTCAGTGGTTTAGTGGCAGACAGTGTCGTAGACTGCAGTTTAATAGAGTGCAGTGTCGTTGAGTAGAGTTCCATACAGAAGAATGTTTTAGAGTGGAGTGGAGTGAGATGAAATAGGGTGGAGTGGGTTGGGGTGGATTGGATTTTAGTAGATTGGGGTGGATTGGATTGGGGTAGAGTTGGTTGGATTGAGTGGAGTGGGGTAGATTGGAGTGGGTGCACTGGTTGGGGTAGATTGGAGTGGGGTGGGGTGGATTACAGTGAAGTAGATTGGATTGCAGTGGGGTAGGTTGGATTGGAGCGAGTTGGATTACTTAGGATGGATTGGATTGAGTGGGGTGGATTGGATTAAGGTGGATTGTATTGGGATGGGGTGAACTGGATTGGGGTGGATTGTATTGATGTGGATTGCATTGGGTTGGGGTGGATTGGGGTGGGGTAGATTGAACTTGGCTGGATTGAATTGGGGTGGGGTGGGGTGGATTGGATTGAATTGGAGTTGGGCAGTTTGCAGTGGTGTGGATTGTTTTGGATTGGATTGGAGTGGGGCAGATTGGAGTGGAGCAGATTGGAGTGGATTGGAGTGGGGCGGGCTGGAGTGGTGCAGATTGGAGTGGGGCAGATTGGTTTGAATTGAAGCTGACTAGAGTGGGGTAGATTGTTTTGGATTGGAGTGGGCACATTGTTTTGGATTGGAGTGTGGCATATTGGAGTGGGGTAGATTGCTTTGGATGGGAGTGGGGCAGATTGGAGTGGGATAGGCTGTTTTGGATTGGAGTGGGTCAGATTGTTTTGGATTTGAGTGGGATGAATTGGAGTGGAGCAGTTTGGAGTGTGGTGGGTTGGGAGGATTGGAGTGTGGTGGATAGGATTGGGGTGAGTGGTTTGGATTGGAGTGGGGTGGATTGGATTGGACTGAGGTGGATTGGATTGAGTGATGCAAATGGGTGTGGTGTGAGGTGTGGCAGTTTAGAGTTGGGTAGGTTGGGATGTCCTGCATGATTATGTGTTAAAGCATCATTTCAGAAATTACGCAACGTTTTGTAATAAAATAATCCTCATCTTTTGAGAACAGTACCCATGAGCAAAAACGAAAATAACATGAGTGCAAACTGAGAAAAGAAGACTTGGCAAAATAAAATAAACTTAACTATAGAAAATGAATCTTTGCAATTTTTGTTTGTCCTGCTGGGCACGTTTTTGCTTGTCACACTCCTCCTGTTTGCAGGAAATCAAAAATGAAACAGAACAAAATAGTACCTCAATCACATTGGGAACAGCGGACGGGCACATATTAAGTTGAATGAATCAGTCCTTGGTCCCTGCTCCACTGAGAGGAACGAAAATTATGTTAGACCTGCCTTGACAAATTATGAGGTTGTAAAGAAGAGTGCCATGCAAGCCAAAAAATGGTAAACAGCGGGTGGACTTCAAGCCTTTTTCCGTATACAGCGCAGGATCGACCCTAAAAAAAATGTAGCTCTGGTTAAACTTTAAATCTCAATTCACTTTGAAAGAATGCCTCCAACATCTCAGTCACCTCGTCAAATCAAATGAACATCATCTATGTACTTTTTCCACAGATGTTTGCTAGCCACATAAGGATGCTTTTAATAAAAAATGTATGTTACTTTCGATGAAGCTTGTCTACACATAGTATGGCAAAGTTTGGAAAAAAGCAATCTGCCATCAAAATCAACTTCGGACTCAAAGAAGTTCCTGTTCAGGACCACTCGAAGCAGTGACACCCAGGTGCCACTTGTATTCAACTTGCTGCCCGTTCTATAGACATCCCATTACAGTAATATTTTCTCTTAAGAAATATTTGTTTAGAGAGGTGAAATATCCACACTGACCAAGTCTAATTTTTTGTCAAAGTTAAAATCTTGTATTTGATGAATAAGGTCGCTTATACCTCTTACGTAGATCTGGGTATTTCTACAGAATATTTTAAGAAATAATCAATTTCCTTATGTGACCAGAACAAAGCCACATTAGGAGTAACCCTGGGCGAAGCACTACGCTCCGCTCGCGGAGTTTGCGAAGTTTTTGCAACTTCGCACTACGCGAGCGGCACGTAGCACAGTGCGAACATGCGTAGTGCAGCGTAGCGTAGTGCAGCGCTCATTTTTTGCTTGTTTGCGGTCCTGAACGTCATGTTCGCGACCGCGAGCAAGCAAAATGACATCCCGGCGAGATTCTCAACGCGAGGAGGTCAGGTTTCTCATTGTGAGTGGTTGCGCATGCTCGCGACCGCTCTCAATGAGAAACTACCTGTTCGCGTTGAGAAAGCTGCCGCTCGAGTAATAATCTCCTCGAGCAGCAGAAAACTACAGCTCGCACTGTGCAAGATGCCGTTTTCAATGCTTGCACAGTGCCGGATGCTTGTCCGCACTGTGCAATCATTGAAAATGCATCTTGCACAGTGCGAACATGCTACTACGCAGCTCGCGTAGTGCTACGTGAAGTTCGCGTAGTGCGAAGTGCACTTCGCGTAGCTTCGCGTAGCGCTACTTCGCGAACTACGCCCACCCTTAATTAGGAGTAGAGAGTACTCCCAGGGTATCAATATGCAGTGCGAGGCAAAGAAGTGTAGAAGTGTCTAGAAGTGAAGGAGTGTCTAGAACAAAGCTCATTTTGACTGAGAAAACCCCTTTCTCTGCACTAATAGTCAGTTGCAGTATCTCATTCTGGATGTCCTTGAAGGGTTTGATCAAGGCATCAGTAGTTATGTTTATTAAAAAAAAAAGTATTAATAAATCGCACATTTCTTTAAATAATATACAGACATTATTTGACAACTGAATAATCATGGAATAATCGTCATTAATCACATTGACCTGCCCACTGCTATATCAGCAGCACAAGTAAGAAAATTAAATGGTATGGTAATATCGAGACGTTATTACCATTTTATTTTTCTGTGAGTGACTGAGCCAGGTCAGGCTGGGCGGAGCTTGGCAGAGTGAGAAGGGTTTTTTGCACTCCTTAAGTGCACATGACTGTTTGGCTGGCCCTCCAGGGCCGGCCAAACCGTCATGCACACTTGGCATGTTCTCCATTGGGCTGTGTTGAACAACTTGGCATGTTCTCCATTGGTCTGTGATGCACAGCCCTGTGGATGTGCCCAGCCTCTCTAGGCACTGCCTGGGCGTTCAAACAGGACACTCAGAACAATCATGACACTGCTCATGCGGCTTCGTGATTGGCTGGGAGAGTCTACTTCCGGAGGATGCTTCGAGTGCACAATGAAGAGGACGGAGGAGAGGCGTGTGGCAAGGCTGCGGTGAAGAGAAGGTAAGTTTTTTTAATTTCTTGTATCCATTCCATCAACCTCTTCCTGCCTCACCACCCCCACTCGGTGGAGGCAAACGAGGTTGGTAGGCATGCACAATATCAGATCAAACAACAAAAGTTTCAAATAAACATAGACCAGAGGAATATAGGAAAGCTTAGCACTGTCAATCACAATATTGAATGTTATTGATACCATTATACATTAGCTGCTAGCAATTTAGAGTATAGTCCCAGTTCCATCAAGAACTAGCTTTTCCATCATACTACCCGAGGCTTAGACAGCATCAGGCTGCCTCGTGCCTTTTCTTACGTAATTGAAGGTCTCATTTTTAGCACAATTTCCTTGCATTCTGCCCACTTTTTATCTTTGTGGTACCATTTCAAGAAGTGGGGCCAGCTGTATATTTCCAACACATAAAGTTGTGTTGCTTGGCCAGGACAAGCGCCAGGTGTATAAATCTACTTGTTGTCCTATTAACTTTAGTTATGAGAAATAATCCTAATGAACTTGCAGTCAGGGTGTTCGAGATGACCCTGTCCATAGCACCCTTAATAAATTGCTTCATGCCTGTCCAAAAGCTGGACAAAATTGGGTTATCCCACACATAGTTGTCTTGATTAGTTAACTGGCATTTTTGGAGCATGAAAGAGCATGGTATATGGGCATGTCTGTCTGCCCTGAGTGCCTGACTACCTATAATACTGGTGTACCTATAATACTGGTATTCTGAATTATTTTTCCAAATTTCTTTAACTCTCTAATCTTGAGCAAGCACAAAGGCTAGGCCTGTCCTTGACCATGTAATGTGCAGGACCCGTAGAGAAATTGGTCAGGAGAGCACAATACTATAATGTGAATACAAACACGACTAATACAATTTATAGTCTAAACAAAAAGGAATCCAAATAGAATCAGCAGCTTCTCGTAAAGAACAGGGCGAATAGATGAATAAAGTTCATATTTTGTGTCATCTTTTTCTTTATTGAATCATAAAAGTGATTTTCCAATTGATAAAACGACAGCCGACACGTGTTTCTTCAGTATTATGAATCAGTACAAGGACGTTTTCAAGGCTGTAAAAGCAGATATATACAAGAGATTACAAAATTGTAAACATTGAGTAATTACAAAACAGAGAATAGAGGGGCCTAAACAAACAAATATAAATAATCACATAGTGATAAATAAACGGTGAAACACCAGAAAGGCAGAGTGAATGTGCCCAGTAAAGGAATCCAAGAAAAGATGTAAACGTTAATCTAATAAAGAATTAGAGGAATAAGAAAAAGAGAGCCGGAGTGAACAAGTGACTGAAAAGTAAAACAAAAATGTAGAAGTACAAGAAATGTGAATATATGCAACACCCATTGTGAAAATGAAATAAGAACTGTAAAATAGCGACATCCACCATAAAGAATAATAAATAATATATCAAGAGAGGGACTGACCTAATGAGGTTGACAGATGCGGCGCATGTATTGTCAGTTCATAAAGATGATGATTGATGATGTAGACTAGAGGCTCCTGAATCGAAATAAAGATAGAACATACATATATAAAAAAATATATGAACTGTAAATGTGTAACTCCTGAGCATAATAGCACCAACGGGTATTTTCCCAATGGATCTAACAGACGAAGAAGTGACAACAAATCAAACTATCTAATTGGTTATGTCACTCTACTGGAGCCAATTATTTATACTTTATGTCCATTTTTTGTTGTTTAAATACATTTTTATTATTCTTTATTTTTTAGAACCCTTGGTGTGAACTTCATTTGATACTCATCCATTTATCTCTTTGTGATCTTCCCATTCGGGCATTTGGACTGTTCTTGTTGCTTTGGTGAGACTTTTCGTTACCAATACAGTATACACTTGGTAACTTGTGGAGTGGTGTGGCTCACTGGTTAGAGGCGGCAGACCTGGAAGCAGGAGTCGGCCCGGGACCAGGGTTCAATTCCCGACGCGGCAGGGTCGTGGACCAGGGTCAGCGGACTCGATAATTCTCGCCTCGGTGCCTACTCTAACCAGGGGTCCCACTCGGCAACTCTGGGCATTAGCTTGCCTAATCTCCACAACGGCCCCATCAACGCCGGGGATGCCTGGCTTCACCTTGGGGACTCCCAGTAGGGACCATCCCACAGGGAAAGCCAGAACGGGTTCCCCAGCGGTACACCACGCCAGGATACTCCGGTAGTAATTGAGCGCGTTACAAAACAGCTTATAACATAACATAACTTGGTCTTAAAATCACCGTCCCTTGATTTAATCGAATGATCTAACTTCTATTGTACTTACCATGATTAGATAGTTTCATTTGTTGTCACTTCTTCTAATAGCCTGTGTGCATGTGGAATGTGTGTGCCTGAGACACACTGATGTTATTAGGATTCTGTTCATCTGTGTGTGTATGAGGGTGTCTGAGCACCGAGGCAAATGGGAGCCAGTTTGGATGCCTCGGTTGTCGCATGGCACAAGATCGAAGATGAAGATGGCTTATCCAGACCGTCAAAGCATAATACCTGCCTGCCTGTAGCTGCATGGTGGAGACCAAGCCACTGATGTGAGGAGGCTGGAGACAGAGTATCTTTACAAATTCAATGAGGACTTTATTAGCAAAAGGACTGCTGATTAGTTCTCTTTGAGCTCTGCCATTTGATGAATGATAGGTGTGAAGGGTGGCACTGCAGTTTCTTTTGCTCAAGGTGAGGACGTTTCTAGTATGGGCCTGCCTTTTGTCATCTTTGATTACTACTTCTGGAAGGCAGCTGACTCTCAGATGCTGACATCTCACACGTCAATGTGCCCCTGCTGTGGGCATTTACTCCTGCTGGAGCCAGTCCTAATGCTACCTAGTATGCGAACCATCATTTTACAGAAAGGCTCCTTTTACTGGCTGTTCCGCAAAGTACTTCAACTTTTGTCACCCATTAAGAATTCGGTCTAAAATATATTTCAGATATCATGGCTTTCAAGACCACTTCTATGGTGGAAATCTGTATGGAATAAGACAGAGGCAACCCTGAATAGAGCGATCTTTAGGGACTGTCTTACCCTGGATAATGTAAGAGTGATCTCATGGCTCAGATATATAAAATCCAAACTCACTATTTTGGGTCACCCAGACTTATTTTCATACCCTGAAAATATAATTAAAGCAGACTACGAGTGGCATAAAAATAGTTTTGCCATTCCTGCTGTTGCTCTGAGGAAAGATCATGAACTGCAGAAACCTGACGCCCATGCCTAGCGTTTAATAACAACTGTACCTTCAACTGAATGATAACCGATTTTGGTGATGAACACTTATCACCGTCAATTATTGACAAGGTTTAGGTTGAAACTTTTGGTATAATTAATCAGCTTTCCTAAGGGCTGGTCTGCTCATGGTTCATTGGGTCCATGTGAGTGTGAAAAAATATCAGCACAGACAATTGCATTGTTTTGTCCGTTTTTTTATTTGGCCTAAAAAAAGTTTTATGTTTTTTTTACTGTAGGGCAGCGTAGCAGGCCTTGCCTACGGCAAAAGAAAAGGGCAGGAATGCGCCGTATCTATTTGATACTACTCATTTCTGTCCTTTTCCCCTGCGCTGGTGCACAATGGGTTGCCGTGCACGCAAGCACCTTTGCACCATGGTGCAATGGTGCCTGTGTTGCAGAGATGATTGTTTTTGTGCAGGAAGAGATAAAAGGAATCACAAGAGCCTTTTTCCTCTTCTATGTGTGCTGCAGAGTGCAGCACACATAGAAAGAGGAAAAACAAGGAGAAAGAAAGATATTTCTCCTCGTTGTGACTCCCTTACACCTCCCATGGTACACCTCCCCTGGGGAGGCGTAGGTTGTTGGCGCTGCCTCACTGCCTTACTATTTCTCATAAATCTGGGGCAGTGTCAAAAAGCCATGGATGTTGCTGGGAACGCCCTAAGCAACACACATGGAACGCATCTTTCACGCAGTTTCTGCGTGAAAGGGGCACATATTTATAAGGTCATGAAAAGCCGCGTAATGTGGCTTTACTTAGCCTTTTACATATGCCAGTGGCACATTGCGCCACCAGAACGTCAAAAAAGTGACGTTCCGGTGGCGCAAAAGTGCCATAATATTTAATGAGATTGGCTATGTTACAGCTCATGATGCTCAAGGACGTATAAACTTGCCTGTGCAATTTTATGAGCAGTGTCATTTAACTACGGGAGGCAAAGATCTAATTTCTAAATGGGTCTCAGATATGGCCTGATAGGTAGAACAAATTATGGTGTACCATTCCAGCTTTTTTCTCGGTGGTGACGCTCAACCCTCTTGAGTTGTGGAGCATAGCGTACCCAGTTCAGGTTTGTGCAGATCCTTCTCCTACCTCGCCGCCAAGACCTGAAACGCTCTCCCTACCAGCCTACGACAGACCCAGGACCTTCTGACCTTCAGAAGACTCCTCAAGACCTGGCTCTTTGATCGGTAGCAGCCACCCCCTCACCCACCCCCAGCGCCTTGGGACCCTCACGGGTATGTAGCGCACTTTACAAATGCAGTGATTGATTGATTGATTGATTGATTGCACTGCCTGGAATATTTGAGGTTTTATTTTATGCCGAAAATTGTAATGCACTTTGTGTTGCAAAGGCTTAAATGTTGGCTGGTCTTTATACTATGTCTACACTGATGTTTCTTTTTGATACTTACTTTTATATACATATTTATGTTTCTTTTATACTTTCTAACTTTTTTCACTGTATTATATTTAGGGTTATGTTTTTCAATAGAAAGTATGGCCCTCATTTATGAGGCCGTGCGTCACTTTTACGGCGCTGGTGCATCACTTTTTGTGACGCACCAGCAGCGTAAAAAATGTGCCTTGTAGCACCAAATTTACAAAATGACGCATCTAGGTAGATGTGATAGAGCGCGCAGGTCACCCGACTATAATTTTATCACGTGAACTACTGGGCCCATAATTCAATTTTCCATATTTACTCAGGTAACCTAACTCTACTACCAGTGAATTTAATACTATTGATTTGATTCCTATACCATTGACTTACCAATCCTAGTCACTGGTACCTCTGACCACCATGGATCAGGGAGTTAGTTGTAAAGATAGGCAGAACAGTCAAAATATACCATAATATTTGCACTCATTTATAATAACCACAGACTCGAGAAGTTTTGAAAACCTTTATCTAATCTTCATCAAGGGTTGTGAGCCAAAGGTTTACAGCAAGCAAACTATCAATAATCAGAATCATGAAGAGCGTGTAATTATGTAAAAGATATATTATGCCAACCATTTAAAAGTCTATTGGGAAGGTAAGAACAGGGAACATACTGAAATAAATCAGAAATCAGACTTGGAGATGGTATTTTCTAAAGGACGGGGAAAAATAAGGAACATGCTAGAGATCACAGTTTAATCTCTTTAACGGGTGAGTGAGGAAAAGGAACCTAATTTTATTAAGACGAAATTGAAATAATCATGGAGCTATAGGGAAGGTAAGAAAATGGAACAGGCTAATAATTCAGAGTAATCACTTTAGTTCGGCTAACGGAAGGTAACAAAAGGGAACATCTAATTTTCATGAACAGTATTTAGCAATTGACTTAAAGGAAGGGAAGAAATGGAACATGCTAATAAACCGCTAGAATATAAGACTTTAGCAGTTTCAGGAAAGGCAAGAAAACGCAAGTTTACTATTTGTTTTCTCCACAGATTTATATTTACCTAGAACGGTGTGAAGACCAACCCTGGCCACGGGTCAGTTAAGGACAGAAGAAACCCCGAAGAATGCAGTTGCCAGTAGGCCAGCAGGTGCAGTATGGAAACCAGGACAGGGTAGATCAGATTAGGATCAGTAAGGACCACCGAAAGTTGGGACCAGCACCTGCAGTACAGTCGCAACGCCTGCGCTACTCCCTCTCTGCAGCTATCAGTCAAAAACCCCGATTGAGTTATCAATTTCCCCAGCAAAGTGCTTCGCCAAGCACTTAAGGTCCCAGTACCCCGATTGGGTCAGCGAGTCTCCCGACAGAGTGCTCCGCAGCGCCTCTGTTCTCGATCAGCTATTGAGTGCGTTGGGTCAGTGACAGGTCAGCTATTCGGACAAGTTAGACAATTTATTTAGCTAAACCTATACTAGTTATACTCTTTTCCAGGTCAGTGTCCCACCCCCCAATGTTGCAAGTGTAAGGATCCCCAATTTCGATTGGACAAGGGAGGAGGACAGGTCATCACACCACCTAAATGTTGAACTTTCTCAGGCTCCTCATTTTCATTTCGTATACGCCCCTTGAATTTCAGGTTCTCATGACATATGTTTTATACATAACAATGGTGAATTTAACTTTGTCAATCAATCAATCAATCAAGGCATTTGTATAGCGCGTTACTCACCCAGAGGGTCTCAAGGCGCTGGGGGGGGGTCCGCTCCTGCTCGAACAGCCAGGTCTTGAGTTGCTTCCTGAAGGAGAGGTGGTCTTGGGTCAGGCGGAGGTGGATGGGGAGGGAGTTCCACGTCTTGGCCGCCAGGTAGGAGAAGGATCTTCCTCCCATTTTGGCTCTTCGGATGCGGGGAACGGCAGCGAGGGCGTGGCTGGTCGATCGTAGCTGGCGGGTTGGAGTGTAGAAGGTCAGGTGGTCGTTGAGGTATCTGGGGCCTTGGTTGTGAAGAGATTTGTGTGCGTGGGTGAGGAGTCGGAATGTGATTCTCTTGCTGACGGGGAGTCAGTGCAGGTTTTCTCAGGTGTCCGGAGATGTGGCCGTGTCGGGGGATGTCCAGGATGAGTCGTGCTGAGGCGTTCTGAATGCGCTGGAGTCTTTCCTGAAATTTGGCTGTGGTTCCGGTGTAGAGGGAGTTCCCGTAGTCCAGTCGGCTGGTGACGAGCGCCTGGGTGACCATCTTCCTGGTTTTGGTGGGGATCCACCGGAAGATCTTCCGTAGCATGCGTAGGATATTGAAGCAAGACGAGGAGACGGCGTTGACTTGTCTGGTCATCGAGAGGGAGGAGTCCAGGATGAAGCCCAGCTTGCGTGCGTGGTCCGTTGGTTTGGGTGCGCTGCCCAGAGCAGGGGGCCACCAGGAGTCGTCCCAGGCGGAGGGTGATGATCCCAGGATGAGGACTTCCGTCTTATCTGAGTTCAGTTTCAGGCGGCTGTTCATCATCCACTCGGCTACGTCTTTCATCCCTTCGTGTAGGTTGGTTCAGGTGGTTGCTGGGTCGTTGGTGAGGGAAAGGATCAGCTGGGTGTCGTTGGCGTAGGAAATGATGTTGAGGTTGTGTTGGCGTGTGATGGCCGCGAGGCGGCTCATGTAGATGTTGAACAGCGTGGGGCTGAGCGATGATCCTTGTGGTACGCCACAGATGACTTCGGTGGCCTCTGATCTGAACAGGGGAGGTGGACTCTCTGGGTTCTTCCGGCGAGGAAGGAGATGATCCACTCCAGTGCCTTCTCCTGGATTCTGATGTTGCTGAGGCGTTGCACTAGGGTGCGGTGGCAGACCGTGTCGAACGCCGCGGAGAGGTCCAGGAGAATGAGTGCCGTTGTTTCCCCGTTGTCGAGCAGGGCCCGGATGTCGTTTGTGGCTGCGATGAGGGTGGTCTCGGTGCTGTGGTTGGCTCTGAAACCGGACTGCGAGTGGTCGAGGGATCCATTCGTCTCGAGGAAGGCGGCCAGCTGTCTGTTGACGGTCTTCTCGATGACTTTGGCAGGAAACGGAAGGAGCGAGATGGGGCGGTAGTTTTTGAGGTCGGTGGGGTCCGCTGATGGTTTCTTCAGTAGGGCACTGAGTTCGACGTGCTTCCAGCTCTCTGGGAAGGTGGCGGTGTCGAAGGAGGTGTTGATGATGTCCCGGAGATGGGGTGCAATGATGGAGTCGGCCTTGTTGAAGACGTGGTGAGGGCAGGGGTCGGTTGGTGATCCGGCGTGGATGGAGTTCATTGTGCGGATGGTGTCTTCGGTGTTGATCGGGGTCCAGGCGCGGAGGGTGGTGGTGGGGGGCGTTGGTGTGGTCGTAGGGTGCGTCGGCTGTGTGCTGAAACTGTTGTGTATATCTGTGATCTTGCTGTGGAAGAACGAGGCGAGCAAGTTGCAGAGGTCTTGCGATGGGGTGATGTTGTTGTTTCCGGCGCTAGGGTTCGAGAGATGTTGAAGAGTTCCTTGCTGTTGTAGGCGTTGCTGTCTAGTCGTTACTTGAATGCGGTTTTCTTGGTGGTGTGGATCAGCTGGTGGTGTTTTCGAGTGGCGAGCTTGAGGGTGGTCATGTTGTCTGGTGTTAATATTTTAGTACAGTTCAGCTTCTTCGACTAGGTGAGGGTTGTCTTCCCAGGCGCATTTTGAATGGAGCTGCATTTGGCCTTGATTCATGAAAGGTAAAAGGAAACAGTTTTAGAACACAGAATAAATGAGTACACTGTATACCATGAACTTCTACTCTATACCCATTAATGTATAATAAACTATAGCATTATGATTAAGCAGAACAAATAGCTTAGCTAAAGCAGCAATGCAAGCTTCTCGCATGTGAGAACACAAAGCAGCCATCTTAGTTCTAGTGCGCAGATGGGAACAGATTCCCTCCAGAGCTGCGAGTACGTCACGTCACATGGGTATGACCGACGCATGCGCAGTAGAAATTCCCGCTTAGCAGCAGCCATTTTAGGTTGCAAGCGTATTAGGATTAGTAAAACATAAGCAAGCTTCTCTCGGACACCCAAAAAATTTCGGAAAAGGGGCAAATTAATACGAAAGATATATTGATTAGTTAATTAACGTTATACGAGGTTCATGAGTTCAAGCAAGTCACTTTACGTGCGAATCCTTGCTCCATCAGATGCGTCACTTTGGAAACCCCTGTGCTACATTATACCTGCCCCAGGTATAATGTATGCAGGGGGGCATTCTGACACAAGAAAAGGTCATAGAAGTGACGCAGTGAAATCTATAAGATTTAACTGCGCTACTTATAGGACGCATATGCGTCAATTTGTTATGCCTGCCTCACAGCAGGCGTAAGACTGACGGAGGCCCTTTGAAAGGACACATTGCTGGAGTTGCGTCACTTTTGTGACACACTCCATCAATGCGTCACTTTTGCGCCATACAGATACGTCAGAAATACTGACGTATCTGTAACACCTTGCGCAATGATGCGTCATACTGTAAATATGACGCATCATTGGTGTCGCAAGGAGGGTGCAATGAAAAGTGATGCATCGCTGTTTTCACACAGCGATGCGTCACTTTTCATAAATGAGGCCCCATTTATCTCTTATGGCTATATTTTAACCAAATAAAGAAAATAATAATTTGTAGACTATCGGCCTGGGGAGCTTGGCAACAAGGGCAGGCGGGTGACGCCGTAGGGTTAACTCTGTTCAGTGTCAAACAGGCCCTATGGACGATGTTATGATGAATGTAATGAAATCGGACATTCAAGGAGAACTTGCATGGATATAGGAGTGCATTTTGGCACTTTTAAGAAGTCAACAGATGTCCTAAGTCTCACTCCCACATCCTGCCTCAAGTCAGCATGGGGGTCCGCGGTTCTATCTGTTATGGCTCTTGTGATGAGCCTCCCTCCACTGCCTATAGTTAAAAGGCATTCTAATTCGAGGTCAGGGTGCTTGTGTGTCAAAAACTGCCCTCTCTGGAGGACTGTTTGCACTGACACTCAAAGGGGATTAGGTTGCCTTCTTTGAATAAATCACCCAATACATCCAAGCCCATCAATTCCCACAACTCTGCTCCCTCTTTACCAACCGCTGCCTGGAGTGCTGGCAAGATCCGCAATGGGATCTTTGGTGCACAAGACAGTACCCTCGGCGATGCCCGCAATGCACTCTGATGGCTGGCGTATGCTGCTCAGAGGAGGGTGTTTGAGGTTGTGGGCAGTGATGGTGTGGGCAGAAAAAGTTTCACATTGTGTACAGCATATCGTGGCTGATCACAGACGATACTTCCTTCAGGTTAAATCCCGTCAGACAGTGAGCTGCCCATTAGAGTTGGGCTACAAGGTAGTAATTCTCAAATATTGGGGCCCTCGGGCCACCTGTGTCTGTGGGCAATTGCAGCTTGGACATGGTAAACCCTCAATGGCTGGCACAACACATTATGTCGCCCAGCATTCTACCTAGTACTGTAACATTCTGAGAAATGGAGATGGGAAGGTTTGCAATGTGATGGAGTCATTTCAGGAGCATCACCATTTTGGACAGTGCTACCCGACCCTGAACCGTAAGAGGGAGATACTTCCAGAATGTGTTTTGTGGTCAGAGAGTGGACATAGACGTCCTTAGGTTGCCCTCAAAGAGATCAGAAGTGGAGTGGCAAATGTTACTACCCAGGTATCTGAATGTTTGGGACTTCCACTTATTCCTGTGATTTATCCACCATAACTGGGAGAACTGGACACTACTGATGCAGTGGTTATAGGCAGGATTTCAACCTGTTATCCCCTAGGCCAGAGGCTGTCTTAAAGTTGTTCAGTTCTTGCGCCACAGCATTTACCTCCCACTCTGATATCTCAGATGTATATGAGTGTGTCATCGGTGTACAATGACACCATGTCCACTTTACTTTGAAAGGGAATACACTAGGTCCTCCTAGAGTGGCACAGCCACACTGCCAGATGTTCCATAACAAGAGCAAAGTGCAGTGGTGACAATGGACAGCCCTGGCACATACCCCGAGCCACCAGGAATGGAGCCGATATCATCTGACCAAACTTTACCCTGGCCACCAGATCTCTGTAGAGCAGCATCATCACACACAGCATCCTATCCCTCAGACCCACTTGTTGGAGGACTATGAACATATAGAAACCAGTCCAGCATATCAGGTACCTTCTCAAGGTCTACGACCAGGCAGGCAGAGTAAGGCCATTACTGGAGAGCCTCTTCAATAATCCAATGCAACCAGTTGTGGCAAACATGCTAGTAATCACTTTGCGAGGATATAACTCAGTATTTTAAAATTGCATTCCATCATGGCCAGGGGCCTCTAAGAGGCTACATCTATCAGGGTTCTCTCTGGCTTAGGAAGAGAAACTAGCAGGGTTGGTGCATAGAGTTTGGCAAGATAGCCACATCCAGGACTCGAGTAAATGAGCGTGATGTTCCCTCTCCTCCTGCAGTTGGGCTTGAGCGGTAATATCTGGGATGACAGTATCTTCTAGCCCCCGTAGAACCCCCTCAAGTTAGTCTAGATCCTTACTTGGTGACCGCGTGCACCAATGAGAGCATGTATGAAATGTCCCCTGACCACTGTTTTTATTGCCTCCCATTCTACCGCCTTTATGAAGGCCATATTTACATTTTTTTAAAATAAGTTGCGAGTGTGTTATGCTTGGTCATGGGAAACATGCGATCTTGATTTATTTATTTGAAAAGTTTTATAAAGTGTGAACATGACGCGTCAGGGTATCAGAGCGCTGTACATAGAAGCAGCCAAGATAAGCAGGTAAAAGTGAAAAATACTAACCATATAAGAATTTTAACAAACACAATGCGAAAAAAAGAACAGCCAATATCATATTAGATATAAAGAAGCAAAGCAGTGCATAGTTGAATGATAGACCAGAGCTGTAAACAGGAAATAAATGTAAGTTTGGATGACTTCAAGTCTCTTGTAGCTATTCAGGAGCAACCCTTTTTCTTCTATTTTGGATGAGGCAGTCGAAGGGTTAGCTCTGATTTCGGGAGGAAGAGCGTTCCATATTCTCGGAGCAAGACCCGATAAGGCACCGTAATAAGTTCTCTTTTTTTTTATTTTTGTGGTTTAAACAGTAAAGTATTAGAGCTTCTTAGGGTCTCATACAAACCATATAGTTCGAGTGTCTTTGCCAGGTAAACAAGAGTGTTATAATGGAGCGCTTTGTGCGTCAAGTAGGCTATCTTGAATCAAATCCTTGCTTCGATTGAGAGCTAATTGAGTTGAATTAGATCTGGGGTGATGTGATCATGTTTTCTTGCTCCTGTGATGAGCATGGCAGCAGAGTTCAGAGTAGCCTTTAACGGGCCAGTCTAGCTTGGGGTAGCCCTGCCAGGGTCACAATTCCATCCAAACGGGAGATAACTAGGGATTAGACTGCTAGCTGCATGTCATCAGGATGGATGAACGGTTTGATTTTCCTAAATGTATTGAGTTGGTGATTGGCTCCTCTAGTTGTGGTACTGACGTTTTCTTGCTTATTCAGGTGTTTGTCCATAGTTATGCCTAATCCTAATGATTCAGTGGAGTAAACAACACTTGGAGTGCAGTTGAGAGCAGTTAGTTGTTTGAGCCAATCTTAAATGGGGGCAGAGTGATTATGGAGGGGCAATCAAGAGTAATTCCATCTTGAGTGTATTCAGCATAAGGTGATTGTGAGTTAACCAATGTCGAGTTTTCAGTAGATCACAGTTAAGAGTTTTGGCATCATCCGGGGAAGTCATTTTCAAGTACAACTGAGTATCATCAGCGTACATGAGCTATTGTATTTTTGAGCGGTTCAGAATTTGAGTGAGACCCTCCATGGGGCACTCCAATTGAGACCACCATACTGTTAGAAAGGGAATTGTTGACTTTGATTTTTTGTATTCTCTTATGTAGGAACGAGGCAAACCAAGTTACAACTGGACCCGATAACCCCATCCTATTTTCAAGGAGCTCAATCATGCTGTCATGCTAGACCGTGACAAATGAGGAGGAAAGGTCAAGAAGAATAAGTAGGCAAAGTTTCTTCTGGTCAAGCAGTCTCAAGGCGTCATCAACAATGTGTGTTGCTGAGAAAACCCCAAATTTTAAGACTTTCGGCATTCACAGAAAGCATTTAGGAGTCCTAAAGTTAGGAGTCCTAACTTTACTACTACTAAATTGAGAACAATCCTAACTTTAAGACTTTCGGAATTCACAGAAGGCATTTAAGAGTCCTAAAGTTAGGACTCCTAACTTCTGTGAATACCAAAATGAGTAAGTGCCTTCTGTGAATACCAAAATGAGTAAGTGCCTTCTGTGAATACCAAAATGGTAGTAAGTTTAGGATTTTGTCTTAAGTTGGTTCTGTGAATCGGGCCCTGAGAGAGCAATAATGCCAGGGATTGGAATGTTTGCTGGGAATCCTTTTGAGTTACTTTGGAGCAATTGAGTAAACATATCTGTCATGGAGTGGATGTAATGTTCAGTAAGGTCATCCAGATGTGTTATATTAGGGGGCAGAGGAAGTAGGTTATTACTAATGTAGGTTAGATCATTTACATTGATGTTCCTCAGATCTCAACTCCATTTTCTGGTCTTACATGGTTGTCCTTGTTTAATCAGCACCCATTTCAAGATGAAAAAAGAGATTAGGTAATGAGCTGACTAGTCACAAGGTGATATGCCATCCAGTTGTATATCGTTATCTTTAGCTATAATGAAATCAAGGGTGGAGCCCATGTTGTGGGTAGGTCAGTTGCAGGACTGGGTGAGGTTTAGGTCTGGGAGGAAAGCCTTGAAGGTACACAGCAAGGGATCATTTGAGTCGTTCCAGTGTAAGTTGAAATCAACAAGGAAGATATGATTAGGGTGTTGGTCAGAGTTAGGGGATATGGTCTCCATTATTTGTTTGATAAAAGGAAGATTATCACCTGGGAGGGGTGATAGAGCGAGTGGAGTTTATAAACTATTTTGTAATTGTTCCAGATTTCGATGCCTAGGTGTTCACAGGTGCACATCGGAGCAGTTTGTGTTTGTCTCAGGATGAGAGTGGAGTGAAAGATGCTGTTATGCCGCCCCCAACGTTAACAGGTCTATTCAGTCTGATGATGTCATATTTGGAGGAACTAAAATGTCCGAAATAGGTAAGTGGGTATCATTGAGCCAAGTTTCAGTTAAGATTAGGAGGCCCAGTTCCTGCATAAGTGTGAGGTTGTAATATCTTCAGCGTGCCTTACAGCTGAACCGCAGTTAAGAAACACCAATTTGATGTTAGATTTAGTTACTACTGCTTGTAGGAGTGATGTGGAGACAGGTAAATTATCCTTGTTCATAGTTGTGTGATTGGCACTGGCTTCTCTAAATGGGTTGGAGGGAATAGTTTGGATATTGTATTGTGCGGGTGATGAGTCATTACTAGAGGCCTTATAGGATAGTGAATAGGAGTGAATGTCAGCATCAGATAAATGGTCAGTAATCATATGGAGCCTGGAGTGGTAATTAAGATGTGGCTGTGATTTCCAGTGCAGACTCAACAGGTTTTACATGGATGAATTCTGCTCCGATTGTGTTTAAGCATTGCGAGAATGCTGGGTAACCGCTGGCAGAGAGGTTCGCTCCGCTCCGCCCTCGGGTATGCAGAGATTTGCCTATTCCGTGTTCCGCAGAGAACGCAGAGTAGGCAACTATCCGCACACGCTGCGTCGGAGTGGAGTTGACCAGCCCCTGCCTCCAAACCCCTTAGTAAGAACTAAATAAAAATACATTAATTGGAAAATAATAAAGACTTACCTGACTGCGGCATCCCCGGGCTGCCGCAGCCCGGGGAAGCCGCAGTCAAGGTAAGTCTTTAATATTTTCCCTTTAATGTCATTTTATTTAATTTCTTACCAGTGAGTGGAGGCAGGCGGTGGAGCGGAGTGGAGTTCCACAAAGTTGGGTCCCAACTCCGTTGACCTCAGCGTAGTTCCGCTCCGTCGGCTCTGCCCAGGGTTAATGCTGGGTTGATTAGTCTCAGATGTCATATTGAGATTCCAAAGCTTCTACATCTTCATAGAGAAGTGTTTAATAGGTTCGAAGGCCATCTTTAACTAGTTGAAGATCATGCTTGAGGTCTGCCAGCTTATCCCTAATGGAGGGAGGGTTTAAAGTATGGGCAGATGGTCTAGGGGTAGATAGTAAATGAGATCCTTCAGAGGAGGGAATGTTAATATGCAGCATGGATTCCTCATAGGTAAGGAGGAAAGTACTATGGGAGGTGACGGGAAGTTGCGGGCTAATGTATGGTGTAATGCTGGTGGAGAGAGGATGAGGGATAGGAAAGGTTTCAGATTAGTTTCATCAATAGGCCTCTTGTGTAGTAGTGCAGTTGAAGCCTGTGGGTTGGGGAGCTTGGTGGATGAATGGGGCACCCATTGGGGCGAAGGTGATGTAGAGGAAGAGTAGTTAGTAGACTTGAGGCCGTATTACAATAAGTGCCCTTGTGGCGCAACGGGTGTTTGCGCCTGCTTTGCGATCCCCCAGGGCATTTAGGTATTACAGAAGAGGGCGCAGATACTTGTGTGTCCCCTTCATTAATACCGATAGCGCTGGTGCACGGAAAGCACCATCGCTACCATCAGGATGCGCACCCTCATTTGCATAGGGGCGTGCCCTATGCAAATGAGGGGATTCCTTTGCCTCTGTGGCCGAGGTAGATTACCGACGTGGGCGCAGGGGTAAAGAAGCTTTCAGGTGGCGTACTGTGAGTGTGCCCCCTGAGTGCAGTACTCTGGAAGGGAGAAAGGGGGTCCTATGGACCCTCTAAACATTCTCTTGCAGGAGGGTGCAGTCTAATCCCCATCAAAAGGGCAGCGCGAGTTCGCGGCTGCCCTGGGGGGCAGCGTATTCACCATAATGGGGCACCACCGTATTCACCATAATGGGGCACATTGTCATTTTGTACGCTGGGCGCAAACAATGACAATGCGTAATACGGCACCTGGAATTCTCCGGATCGTTGCTGAAAGCTTTAGGGGTCTCATAACAGCGTCTCTTTTAGATAATTCATTGCTCATCTTTCCTCTCTGCTGACGTTACAGATAACATGCTGGTATATTTTTAGAGGTGGATAGTTCCTTCAATAAATATAGAAAAGTTACTGCTTCGTGTTAAAGATAGAGTAGTTGATTGACACAATAGCTATATGTATTATTACAACTTTAAAGGGGAACCATAATGCTAGATTGTCAAATCGTTGTCACGGTGTTTTTGCAAAAGAACACATTCTTCACACATGCCAGTCATGTTAGTCCAACACAGATTGTGCTTCTCATCACTTCACTTGAGGGATACTGATTTAGTTAAAATTGACAGCAACATTAGAATTCCATGTACTAATATTACCCCTAGGCCAAATGTAATTTTTTGGCGCCATATGCGTAATTATGGGAGTTTTGTGTAACGCTTACAACACAAAATTCCGCAAACTATGCTATTATTCCACTTTGTGGATTTACATGCCATTTGTGGTAAACATTTATGTTGACCGCACATCAGGAACAGGAGAACACGAGTGTCTCTTGTTCAAGGGATTTTTTTTTTTTTGCACTATTCGTTTAGCATGGTATCAGTAGCTCTGGTGGTGGTGAAAATCCCTTTCATTTTCCTATCTGCTTGTAATGGGGACCTTGGGTACGACTGCTGTAAGGTGGTTGGTGTCATGTTAGAAAAAGAAATAGGTTAATAAAGTTACACTTCATGCGTGTTGCAGCTGTTTTAATGCAATTTCTAGGCCACTACTCAATGCAAAAGCAGTAATTTATGACATTAAGCTCATTACATGAAAATCATTTTCTTTGTTCTACTCGCTATAAAATGTTACTCAAAGTCACTCATAGGTCATTGAAATGTCAGAAATAAGCACTTTGAAGACCGGGAAATGTCACATATAAGCAATCTGCAGACTTGGCAGCTATGTAGCATGAATGATGCTTAAGCCTGCCTTGTTTCACCCACCGAGCCTAACAGCATCTGTTGGGGGGCCGCTATTAATTAAACATCATCAAAATGGGTTCAAACGGGGTCGAGCCCTAGCTTTATTTCTCCTGCCTTCCCCCCCTAAGTTCAGTCAGTCACCTAGGCTCCTCCATACGTGTGACTGGCAGAGGCATGGAAGTAAAGCCACTGACCCGCTGTTTAGGGTTGCTACCTTTCCCAAAATACCAACTATGTGTTCGTGTCTTGAAATGCTCTAGGGGACAGAGGCTGGTCTCTGGTTTTTAACACGGCCGTTCAGCCTAGATTTGCTTCAATAATGAATAATGGGTTGTTTGGAGAGCTATAGAGCCTAAAGTACTTTCTAGTGATGCATTCTTGTATTTCTTGTTTTAAGTTTATGTTTCGAAGGGAGAAAATGCTGCATTGTCCAGATGTTGCCAATATTTTTGCTTGAATTAGCATCAAATTAATAGTTCACCTACGGCAGATGCGTGCGGAGCCAGAGTCAGTGTATTTTATGCCCTCTGATCTCTGATGGGTCAAATGCCTCATGGGATACTTGTGGTCCACTTGCTTAAAGCCTGCTTTTGTAAGGATGAAGCTGAGGAGTAGGCAGCCAGGTCCACGTGTGTACCTCAGTGGAATTCTGGGAACAGCATTTTTCACAGGATTTCCATTGTCCAACAAGAGTCTGCCAGGATGCGCCCAATTCCCAGAATTCTCTGTGTCGGCAGCACCATGCGAGAAATGTAGCAGCACTGCACTAACTGAAGCAGAGGGCTGAGCGCAGCAGTGGGATGCATATTTTTGTTGCTGTTGTTAACTTCCCTCCTGTCAACCTGCCTGTGGTTTGGAGCAAACTACAGTACTGTTACCAAATAAATTAAGCATTGTCTAAGCCAATAGGTCTGGCTGTGTCAGAGCTATGGGCATTGCCTATGTTTTTTAGCCATGTTGTACAGCAGCGTGGCTGTTGTTCAGCATGGCTAAAAGTTAGGGGCGTAGCATCTAGTAGAATGTCGTAAAGGAGAGTGGCATAGAGAAGAACGGGTAGGGTTGTGTAGAGTAGAGTGGTGTGTAGTGGCGTAGCATGTCATACAGTAGGGTGGCAAACTGTAGAGTGGCATAGAGTAGAGCTGTAGAGTGGAGTGGGGTAAAGTGGAGTGGCACTAAGCACAGTGGAATAGAGTAGAATGCAGAGAGTGGAATCACATAGAGTACAGTGGAGTGGCACATAGTAGCATAGAGTATAGTGGTGTGGAGTGGCATAGAGTAGTGTGGAGTGGTGTAGAGTAGAGTGACATAGATTAGAGTGGAGTGGTGTAGAATAGAGTGGAGTGGCATAGGTAAGAGTGGCATAGAGTAGGGTGGAGTGGTGTAGAGTGGCATAGAGTAGAATGGTAGGGTGGAGTGCCATAGAGTGATGTAGAGGAGAGTAGAGTGACGTGGAGTGACATAGAGTAGAGAGCGTAGAGTGAACTGGTGTAGAGTGGTGTGGAGCAGAATAGAGTGGCATAGAATAGAGTGCCATAAAGTAGAGTGGTGTTGAGTGGCAAAGAGTAGAGTGGCATAGAGTGAGGTGGAGTGGCAGAGAGTGGTAAAGGATACAGTGGAGTTGTGTAGAGTGGCGTAGAGTGGTATGGAGTGACGTAGAGTGGAGTACAGTAGATTTGCATAGAGTGGAGAGGCATAGAAAGGAGCAGCTTAGATGAGAGTGGACTTTAGTTGCATCAAGTGAAATGGAGTGGTGTCGAGTGGAGTGGCATGACGTAGAGTGACTTAGAGTGGAGTGGCAAAGAACAGGGTGGCGTAGAGTAAAGTGGTATAAAGTGGAGTGGAATAGCATAGAGTTGAGTGGCGTACCGTGGAGTGGCGTAGAGTAGAGTGGTGTAGAGTAGAGTGGCATAGAGTGAGGTGGAGTTGCAGAGGGTGGTGTAGGGTAGAGTGGCGTACAGTAGAGTGGCATGGGGTGATATAGAGTGGAGTGACATGGAGTAGAGTGGTGTACAGTACATTGACATAGAGTGGAGAGGCTTAGAAAGGAGTAGCCTAGAGGAGAGTGGTGTTGAGTGTCATAGAGTGGAATGCAGTGGGGTAGAGTAGAGTGGCAAAACATAGAGTGGCTTAAAGTGGAGTGGCATAAAACAGAGTGGCGTAGAGTAAAGTGGTATAAGGTGGAGTGAAATAGCATAGAGTAGAGGGGTGTACAGTAAAGTGTCATAGAGTAGAGTAGTGAAAAGTGGTGTTGAATAGAGTGCAATAGAGTGATGAGGAGTAGACTGGCATAGAATAGCATGGATTGGCATACAGTAGAGCGAAGTGGCATTGAGTTGAGTGGCATGCAGCAGAGAACAGTGGAGTGGAATGGGGTAGAGTGACGTCGAGTGGCGTTGAGTGGCATACAGTGGAGTGGAGTTTCATAGAGCAGAGTGGTGCAAAGGGGCATAGAGTAGAGTGCATAGAGTGACATGGAGTAGAGTGGCATAGAGTGGCGTGGATTTTGCATGAAGTAGAGTGGAGTGGCAATGAGTAGAGTGGCATATAGTAGAGTTGTGTAGAGTAGAGTGGAGTTGTGTAGAGTAGAGTGGTGTGTAGAGTGGCGTGGAATGGCGTAGAGTGGTGTAGAAAGGAGTGGAGTAGAGTGGGGTCGAGTGGAGTAGAATGGCATAGAGAAGCAGAGAGTTCAATGGGGTGGCGTAGAGTGGCACAGAGTAGAGTAGTGTAGAGTAGTGTGGCATAGAGTGGTGTAGGGTAGGGTTGAAATGAGTTGAGGAGAGCAGTGTAAAACTAGGTGATGTTGAGCAGAGTGGTGTGGCATTGAGTAGAGTGGCATAGAATAGGGTGGCCTAGAGTAGGGTGGTGTAGAGTAGAGTGGTGTAGAGTGCTGTAAAGTATGTATGGTGCAGTGGAGTGGCATAACATGGCCTGGAATGGAGTGGAGTGGCATAGAATGGAGTGTTCTAGAGTGTAGTACATTGGTGCAGAGTAGAGTTTTATAGAATAGAGCAACATAGAGTAGAATGCAAGGAGTATAGTGGCAAAGCGTGGCATAGAGTGGGGTAAAGAGGGACATGGACTAGAGTAAAATGGAGTAAGTAAAGTAAAGTGGTGTAGAGTAGAGTGGCATGGAGTAGTAGAGAAGAGAGGAGTGGTGCAGAGTGGCATAGAGTAGAATGGCGTAAAGTTGAATGATGTTGTGTGCCACAAAGTGGCATAATATGGAGTGGACTGGTGTGAAGATGCATAAAGTAGAGTGGCATGGAGTGGAGGGGCTTAAAGCATAGTGGTTTATAGTGGAGTGGGATACAGGCTTGTGGACTGGAGTGGTGTAAAGTGGAGTGAAGAGGTGTAGAGATGGGTAACATAGAGTGACTTAGAGTGGAGCAACATAGGATGGAGTGGCCCAGAGTGGAGTGGTGTAGAATAGAGTGGCACAGAGTAGAGTGGCTTTGAGTAGAGTGTTAGAGTGGAGTGATATAGAATGGAGTGGAGTGGCATAGAACAGAGGGGTATAGAGTCTTGTGGAGTGACATAGAGTGGCATAGTGCTCTGTGGAGTGGAGTAGAGTGGTGTAGAATGGTGTTGATAGGCATTGAGTGGAATGGAGTGGTATAGAGTAGACTGGCATAGAGTGGAGAGGCGTAGAGTGGTGTAGAGTAGAGTGACAGAGTAAAGGGGAGTAGAGTGGTGTACAGTCGAGTGAAGTGTCGAGTTGAGTGGCATGAAGTGCAGCAGAATGGAATTCTGTTGAGTGGAGGGGCATAGAGTTGAGTAGCATAGAGTAGAGTGGTGAAGTGGAGTGGCATATAGATTAGTAGTGTAGAGTGGTATAGAGCATAATGACATAGTGTATAGTGGCATACTGTGGACTGGCATCACGTAGAGTGGCGCAGAGTGGAATGGAGTTAAGAGGCATAAAATAGAGTGACATAGGGTAGAGTGCCCTAGAGTAGAGTGCTAGAGTGGAATGGTTTATAGTGACATAGATTAGAGTGGCATATGGTTGAGTGATATAGAGTGGATAGCATAGAGAAATGTTATGAAGAGTAGAGTGGCATGGAGTTGTGTAGAGAAGAGTGGCATACAGTGACAGAGAACAGAGTTGTATAGAGTTGAGAGGAGGGGCTTGAATGCAGTTGAGTGGAGCAGAGTAGAGTGGCATACAGTGGAGTAGTGTAGAGTGCTGTAGAGAGGTATTGCGTGGATTAGAGTATTATGGAGTGGCATAGAGTAGAGTGGCACAGAGTGGAGTTGCATGGTGTGGAGTAGAGAAGAATGGAGTTGAGAGGTGTAGAGTACAGTGTCATTAAGTGGAGGGGTGTAGAGTGCTGTGGAGTGGCATTGTGTGGAGTGAGGTGACATAGATTAGACTGATAAAGAATTGAGTAAAGTGACATAGAGTTAAGTGGAGTGGAGTGACGTACAGTGGCATAGAGTAGAGTGGTGTAGAGCAGAGTGGCATATGGTAGAGTGGTGTGGAGTGTCATGGAGTATAGTGGTATGGAGTAGCACAGAGTGGAATGGCATAGAGTAGAGTAGTGTAGATTAGAGCGGCGTAGAGTAGTGGTATAGTGTACAGAGATGTAGACTGGAGTGCTGTTAAGACAAGTGGCATAGAGTGAAGTGGAGTAGAATGGCATGGAGTGGTGTAGTGGTGGCATAGAGCAACAAAGAGTGAAGCGTCATAGAACAGAGTGGCATATGGTGGCTTAAAGTAGAGTAGCTTAGAGTGGAGTAGAGTGGCATAGAGTAGAGTGGTAGAGTGGAGTGGCATAGAGATGAGTGCTGTAGAGTGGCATAGAGTAAAGTGGCATATGGTAGAGTGTCATAGATTGGATTGGTGTAGTGTAGAATGGCATAGAGTTAAGGAAGTAGAGTGAAGTGGAGTTGTGTAAAGTGTTATAGAGTGGAATGGAGTGGCACAGATTAGAGAGGTGTAGAGTAGAATGGAGCGGAGGAACGTGACATGGAGTGGGGTGAAGTGACAAAGAAAAGTGTAGAGTAGAGTGGAGTGGCATAGAGTGGCATGCCGTGGTGTAGAGTAGTGTGGAGTTGCATAAATTAGAGTGGTGTAGAGTGGAGTGGCATATGGTACAATGGCTTTGAGTAAAGTGGAGTGGTATAGAGTAGAGTGGAGTACAGTAGTTTGGAGTGGCATACAGTGGCTTATAGAGGAGTGGAGTAGAGAGAAGTTGAGTATAGCAAAGAGTGGCACAGAGTGACATGGAGTGTCATAAAGTGGAATGGAATGGTGTAGAGTAGAGTGGTATAGAGCAGAGTGGCATAGAGTGTTGTAGAGTAGAGTGGCATAGAGTAGAGTGGCGTAGAGTGGAGTGGTATACAACAGAGTGCCATAGAGTAGCATTGTGTGGAGTGAAGTGGCATGGAGTGGTATAGAGGAGAGTGGCATGTAGTGTCATGGAGTGGAGTAGACTAGCGTAGAATGGAATGTTGAAGACTAGAGTGGTCTAAAAGGAAGTGGCGTTGAGTGGTGGTCAATGAAGTGGATTGGCCAGAAGGACAAAGCTGTAGAGTACAGTAGAGTGGTATAGAGTAGAGTGACATACAATGGAGTAAAGTGGAGTAGAATACAGTGGTATAGAGAGGAGCGTACAGTGACATAAAGGTGAATGGCATAGAGGAGAGTGGCATAGAGTAAAGTGGCCTAGAGTGCCATTGACTGTCATAAAGTGCAATGGAGTGTAGTGACGTGAAGTAGAGTGGAATAGAGTAGAGACCATAGAGTGGCGTGGATTACAATAGAGTAAAGTATCATTGATTAGAGTGGCGTGGAGTGGCGTAGAGTGGCATGGAGTAGAGTCGTATGGAGTGGAGTAGAATGGCATACAGTGGTGTAGAGTTGTATGGAGAAGCGCTGAGTAGAGTAGCATGACGTAGAGTGAGGTAAAGTGAACTGCCATGCAATAGAGTGGCGGAAAGTGGGGTGAATTGGTGTAGAGTACATAGATTGGAGTGATAGAGTGGAGTGGCTTAGAAATGACTGCCATAGAGTGGAGTAGCACGGGATTTAGGTGCATAGAGCGGATTGGCATACAGTGGAGTGGCATAGAGTAGGGTACGTAGAGTAAAGTGAAGTGGCTTAAAGGGTTGTATTGTGGAGTTGAGTGGCATAGAGTAGTGTGGCATAGAGCAAAGTGGTGCAGAGCATAGAGTGGGATGGAGTGACATAGAGAAGCATTGAGTAGAGTGGAGTGGCACCGAGTGACATACAGTAAAGTAGAGTAGCATAGGGTAGAGGGGCGTAGAATAGAGTGGAGTGGAATAGAATGGTGTGGAGTGGCGTACAATAGAGTTGCATAGAGTGTAGAACATCATAGAGTATAGTGACTTAGAATGGAGTGGCATAGAGTGGAGTGGCATAAAGTGGAGTGGCATAGAGTGGAGTGACTTAGAGTGGAGTGCATAGAGTGGAGTAGCATAGAGTGGCACAGAGTAAAATGGAGTGGTGTAGAGTAAAGTGGCATAGAGTAGAGTGTCATAGAGTGGGGTGGAGTGGAGTAGAGAGGGAAGGAGTACATGGGGTGGAGTAGAGTAGAGTGGTATTAAGTGGCATGGAGTAGCGCAGTGTGGCGAAGAGTAGAGTGAAGTGAAGTAGAGTAGACTGGAGTGAAGTGACATGGAGTGGCATAGAGTGCCATAGCGTGGCCTAGAGTCGAGTGGCATGGCATATAGTGACCTGGAGTGGAGTAGTGTGGGGTGGAGTAGAGTGGAATAGAGTGGACTGGCATCAAGGGGAGTGGTGTAAAATGGAGTGACATAGAGTGAAGTGGTGTGCAGTGGTGTAAAGTGAATGGTTGCAGAGTGGCATAGAGTGTAATGACATGGAGGGGAGTGGCAGAGAATGGAGTGATATAGAATGGAGTGATGTAGAGTTGTCTATTGTTGCAGAGAGTGGCATAGAATAGAGAGGGGTAAAGTGGAGTGGAGTAGAGTAGAGTAAATTGTAGTAGGATGCGTGGAGTGACATAGAGTGGAATGGAGTGGAATAAAGTGAGTGGCTTTTGTGTAGAATGGCGTAGACTGAAGTGGCATAGATTGGAATAGTGTAAGATGAAGTGACGTAGAGTGGAGTGAGGTAGAGCAGATTAGTGTAGAGAGGAGTGGCATAAAATGGGTTGGCATATAGTGGAGTGGTATAGAGTGGAGGGGGTGGAGTAGATTAGAGTGGTGTAGACTAGTGTAGACTGGCGTAAAACAGTCTCCCGCAGCCCCCAAGCTCCAGGGGGCCCCCACAGCCCAGTACTGTGGCCGGAAAGCTCCTGGTTGAATCCGGAGGGGGCCTATATACGTACCTTGCAGGGGGGCTCCCACATGTTTCATTACACCAGTGGGTTTACAGAAGTACAGCTGTGTAAATAAATAAAGTGTCAATAGAGACACCAGATACAGGAAAAGCAACATAATTAAGAAGCTGTAAAACATTCAAGACATGCAAATATATGCAGTGCCATGAATTGATTAATTGTAAAAAAAACTTTTGAAAGCAAGACAAGCCAATGTAAAATAAAAGCGCATCTTTTGATAGCATTGTTAAAAATCAAAGTGCATCTTTTATTTTGATATAAATCTTTCTTTAGTTTAAAAAAGAACCAGAAGGATTTTCCTCATTTACACAGCCTGTCGCCTACAACCCTGTGAAGGGCCGGCAGCGTAGTTTGGCTAGGCATGCAAGATGCAGGTGGGTTTTGCCAATATAGATGGTACACAGCAAGTCGCCTACAACCCATGATGGGCCGGCCGTGTAGTAAAGCAGGTACAGTAGTAAAGCTCAATTGTGAGGGTCTTTCAACCAAGAAGAACAGGGAAAAGAAAAAAAACGGGTGCAACATTGGTGAAATATAGAGGTGACCTGGAGCTGGTGTGGCTTTGGTATAAAGCGACGAGTAATATGTACGGAAAGCGGTGCGTTTGGCCGCTTCCGTAGTAGCACAGGTTCCATCCTCACACTGGATGTTAGCTATGTATGCCTTGGGAGCCCGAGCCCGCAGGCGCCTAGCCAGAACTGTGCCCACCTTGTCCCCCCCTTCATAGTAGCGTTGTTTCAGTGCTAAGAGGGCCCGTTCAGCCCTATTGGTTCGAAGGGTGCACAGTTGACCTTGAAGAATCACCAGGTGTCTTTTATGGGAGATTAAAGGGCGCTGCTGGTCCAGTTTTTCAAGGGCCTTTATATCGCAGAAAAGATTATTCTCTAGAAGGCGCGCCTCTCGCGCCCGTGCAATCAAAATAGATGTGATATGGTTGCAAATTGTAGCCTGGAAGGCGTCCCATATTACAGGAAAGGGAGTTTTGGGAATGGCATTAGTTTCAAAATACGTCCCCATGGCAGCACGCAGTTCCGCTACATCAACAGGGTCTCGGAGGATATGCGTGGGTAGGCGCCAGCGGGGTGCTTGGTGAGCACGTGTAGACCTGCCTCGCATAAGAAGTTCGATATGAGCATGGTCAGAGACGGAAATATCAGACATGGAGGCTAATATCGCCTCGCCAATCAGGGTATGGGAGATAAAAAGGTGGTCTATACGTGAATAGGAACGGTGCACGTGTGAGTAGTAGGAGTAGTCACGCCCTTCGACAGAGAGTGGTAGCCCCAAATGTCCAGTAGGCCAAGATCCAAAGTTTGGCTCTTTACGGTGGAGGACATAGCCCCTGACCATTGAAAGAAGCCATCGCTGGGATCCATAGCAGCATCCCACACCATGTTGAAATCACCCCCTACGATAAGTGAAGGGTCCACCTGTGGTACATGATCTCTCAAGAGTGTCTGGAGATAGAAGTCTTGCGCCTGATTAGGTTTGTATATATTGCACAGAGTAACAGTCGAGTGTCCGATCCTAACCCCTACCTTAAGAAAGCACCCATCTTGGCTGCGAAATAATTTGGATTCCCCCTGCCGTATAATAGGTCTACAGAGTATCATAACTCCAGCTGTTTTAGAAGGGGCCGAGGCCCAGAATTGAAGAGGGTATCAGGGGTGAGCCATGTGGGGGACACCGGCTTTTACCAGGTGGGTCTCCTGCAGGAGGATTATATCTGGGTTCTGTTGCAGGAGGTAGCGCCATATCTGGTGGAGTTTATTAGGAGAGTTGAGCCCCTTGAAGTAGGGTTTAGTAGCCATGGTGGGGTTAAAGTCCCGGGCAAACGTGTCCGCCGCAGTACGGAGCGGAACGGCACAGCGATGAAGAGGAACGGGGCCCCCCCCCATGGGAGGAAAGAGTAGTCATAAGAAGCACCCCCACCCGCCGTAGGGAAGGAAAAGAGATAAGAGAGAGGGAAAGAGGAAATAGACAGTGTGAAAGCAAAGTAAAAAAATAGCAACATTGGCCAAGAGGGCTACAGTGTCCTGTTCCAGTCTACAGACAATTGAGGCCCGAAGGCACAGGTGGTCCCGGAGAAGTCACTCTCCCAGGAGCGGGGGGGGGGAGTGGGTATCCAGCCTTAGGATGTATCATCCGGGTAGACAGTCCAGCACCGCCAGCACTGTGCATATGGAACTAGGATGATGTCAACTTGGAGGGCAAGACGCGTGCAAGTTACAATGCAAACTGGTTCCGGTGAAGGTGTGGGTCCGGTAGGTCAGGGTGTAGAAGGTTGGGAGCTATCTGCGGAACGGTCCCCCTCCATGGAGCGAAATTGCTGAATAATGTCTTGCTTAGCTTGCGAGGACGATTGCTCCCCAAAGTGTGATATGTGTCGAATGCGACGTATTCTGGACCAGGGGGGCTTCGCTGGAGCCCGATTTAAGGGGGGTAGACGTGTAGGGCTGGATGGCGGTGTAGAGTAGAGATGGAGAAGTTGTGCCGCTTCGCTAAAGGATCGCACCATCCGGTGTTTAGACTCCCACTGAAAGATGAGCGCAAAGGGTTGCCCCATTGATATTGGATGTTCAGACTTCTCAGCTTGTCGGTCACTGGTTTAAAATCTCAGCGCTGTCGAAGCGTAGTGGGTGCAAGGTCTTGGAAGATCTGTATGTTGGCACCTTTATAGCTGGGCTCCGGTTTGGAAAACGCCGGTTTAAGAAATGCCTCCTTTTCAGTAAAGAAGTGGAACCGGGTTAGTATGTCAAAGAGAAGACCTGCTTGATTGGAAGAGCCCAACACTCGGTGCACTCTTTCCAAGGTCGGCGGAGAGGCATCTTCGTCACCCCAGATTTCATGGAGAAGCTGCGCCACAAACGTAATAATATCCATCCCCTCGGCCCCGGTAGCAACCCCCCGGATGTGGAGTTTATTCCGGTGGCCCCGATTTTCCAAATGTTCCTGTTTTCGTTGTAGGTCGAATATGTTGCTCTTCCAGGATGGCCATGCGATGCCAGAGTTGTTCTTTATCCTCGGTTCGTGCGTGCAGGGTCTTTTTGAGGCTATCCACCTTCTCCCCAATTTTTGTGACCTCCTTTCTGAGTTCCCGGACACAGGAGTGAACCTCTGTGCGCAAGGAGCCAATTTCAGTTTTGAGCTCCGCCATAAAGTTAGCCATAAAGACTGATTGACAGGTGCCAAATCTCCTCCCGTCTGTGATGCCATCTCTCCAGAAGCGGCAGTGCCTGGCTTGTTCCAAAGCCCAGCAACAGGGTTGTCCTTTGGGGGTGCCACTGAGTCCTTCACCGATTTAGTGCGTGTTATCTCCCGTCGAGGCCTAGTACTCTTTGATGCCAGGTGAGGTTTCAGAGTTGTGTGAGAGGCTGAGCAAAGGCAAGCGAGGGCACCAACTGCACCCAGTTAAACTCAAGGGGCAGCAAGACACAGGACACAGTGAATGAGGTCCCACAGTCAATGTAGAACGAGGGGGGACAGGTGTTGCTGCAGGACACAGTATTTCAGCCGGTTCCCTGCCTCCAGAGCGATCAGTCCTGGATTGGCAGAGTCATAGGGGCCAAAGCCACCATGGGCCACGTTTTGGGTGCAGAGCAGGTGAGTCAACGAGGCCCCAAGGGTAAGGGAAGACTCAGGGCCACAGCGTCCAATGCAGCATGGTGAGCCATAGGGCCAGGTACAATAGGCAGCGAAGAGTGAAAAAGTAGGCCCGTCCTGGGTATCACAGACCTCCAGGGGCGATAGGAGGGAAGGGTTGATCAGAGACCACCTCACGCGCGGAGGTCATGGATGGCAGATCCCTGCAGCCCGTGTTCCATATGCCAGGGTACACAGCTTAGCAGCAAGGTAGGCCGGCAAGGTGGCAACTTCCCAGCCCATTTAGGCGTGGCCCCGGAAAGCCAAAGCATATTTGCCATGAGAGGCGTAGCTAGAAGGTGCCGCTCGTTCCCAGTTTCAGCCGATCCCCCAGGGTTACTTGCAGCAATTCACAGGGGTAGTCACTGATAGGCCACTGAGGCAGATCCCAACTAAGCCCCCATGTTCGATTCAAAGCGGGCAACCAGCAGGCAATAATCCACAGTGGACGGGACGTAACGGTGGTCCCTGCAGATACCCCCCGATCAGGTCCACACATTCCACATGCCCCGCCTCCACTCCTCACCGTCCCAGGGCACCAGCGCCGCCAGAGCCTAGCACATCAGCCTTGTGGGGCAAGCAGAAAGAAATGAAGGGCTGCGCCCAACTGCAGTCTCACCAGACGGGGGGACGCCAAATCCAAGCCGAGGCACAACAGAGATGCCCCCTCAGTACTCTGCTGGACACCCGGACTCACCAGTCGATGCGGGGGAGGGTCGTAGTCCTAGAGGACCTATTCTGCGGTGATCCTATCCAACCGCGTCCGGAGCGGTAGAGAGCCCCAAGATGGCGGTCACTGCAGGCAGGGGCGCTGGGGTAACCGCCAATGCGCCATCACCCCGGCTGCGCTGGGCACCCACACGGGTCCAGACGCCTCCCACAAGTCAGGGTAATCACCAGCGGGATCCGCGAGGGCGAGTGGCAGCCTCCGGCGTTCGGTGAAGCTCTAGGCTGCAGCAGGCAAGATGGCGGTCGCATTTGTCACCCTTATTTTGGAATTACAGAGCATAATTTAATGTGCCTGGGTGGTGTATCAATATTAGTAAAGAGTAAATAGAGAAGGTAGAAAGGGTGACAGCAACCTAAATAAGAAGCCATATTCCAGAATCAAAGTAGGAAAGCACTTTGTACAACCAGGATTATTACTAAAACGTTTATAAAAAAAATAGTGTGTTGCAAAAATGACAAGGAAGAGCAAAGTCGAAGAAGAACAGATGTACTTGGCCCATCCTCCATGGAAAAGCTTACACAAGAAAGGAAGGGAAGCCTGCGGGATCCAAGCACTCGAAAGATTGCAATTGATAGTGACACCAAAAACAATCAATGGTATGCTGTACATGGGTTGTAAGCCCACTGAATACTAAACAATATGTTTAACAGCCCAGGGCGTGTGCTGTATTGGTGATACCCAAAAAGGTATGGTGGGGCAAGTTCATTACATTAAAATCAGAGGGTTACAAATACAGTAAAGAAAGATTAGTCCAAAAAATGTGTTGCTCCAACTCAAGGAGGTAAATAAATGAAACGTGTTAATTGGAGGCTCAGGTGAAGCATAGGAAGGAGTGGTAAATATCGAGAGTCAGTTTATGGAATGGATTAATACAAGTAAAGACACGACAAAGACGTGGATCATAGAGCAGCATTAAAGACCAAGCTAGAGAAATGGACACTCTGATCAGGACCGGGACTCATCATTTACTGTTAGCATCTGTGCATGTATCAATCTCTGTCGCGGGTACCTTTTCCTTCTCAAGGCATTAGGGGTCAGATGTAGGTATCCAAATACCGGTCGGTAATGGCCGAAAATACCAATTTTTGGCTGTTGCCGACCGGTATTTGGATACTGAGATGTAGGGCATTAAAAAATACAGATTCGGTAATTTTACTGAATCAGTAATTCTACCAAATCGGTAAATTTACCGAATCGGTAAATTTACCGAATCTGTATTTTGAAATGTAGGTAGCACTGTAAACAGTGCTACAGGGCTTTAAGGATTCGTTATTTACCACCAACTATTTGTTGGTGGTAAATAACGAATTCCTATGTAAATGCAAATATTTGCATTTACACCTGTGCCATGTGACAGACATACATGCCCTTAGGGCATGTATGTGTGCCACATGGCACACAAGCACTAATCAGGGGTGCAACAGGGTGTCAAAGTGATACCCTGCCACTTTGACTTTTTCGATTTTTACCAAATCGGTAATTACCGATTCGGTAAATGACATTCATTCCTATGGGCCTCCAGGCCCATAGGAATGAATGGCAAATACCGAATCAGTAATTTCCGATTCGGTAAATACCGAATCTTACTGATTCGGTATTTTTTACCGAATTATTATCTACATCCCAAATACCGATTCTGATATACCGAATCTGTAAAATTCGGTATTTTAGAATCGCTATTTTCGGATTACCTACATCTAGCCCTAGATGTCTTCTCAATTCTAAAAAGTCAAGGCTAGAGGTGGGTGGTAAACTCAGCTCCACTGGCGGAGTTAACAGAGTTTTACCCCCCTGCACTCTGCTTGGATTGTGAAGTTTGGCAAAACTCTGGTAAACATTAAGTGGTGGAACTTTTCTTGCATGCAGCTCACCAACGTTAGGTCGGCGCGCAAGAACAAGAAAAAACAAGCACTAGACAGCCTTCTGGAGAGATTTCTCAAAACGAGTGCTCACTGCAGGTCGCTACCGCTTGCATTGAGAAATTTGCCGCTAGAAAATCTATTTGAATAGCAGAAATAAGCAGTACCCTCTGGTGTGGCACATGGTGTTGTTTATGCTTATTTTAGGGCGCTAAAAATCAGCACGATGGACTAGAGTTCCCCCGCTCGCGGAACTCCATGGAATCTCGTGGAGTTTTTATTCCGCCCACCCCAAATTAAGGCCAGTGCCAATGAGGGTCACCAATGTTGATTTGGTGAATGTGAAGTTTGCACAGAAACGCTGGCTGTCAAGTCCAGAAGCACGGTCGGAATGGGGCAGAAAATAGGCTCAGGCACTAAAATGCCTGAGCCCCCATTGATGAATTAGATAGATGAAAAAGTGACCCATGTAAGCAAACTGGCACAAACTTGTAAAGACATGCTGTATACGTGTTTTGTGTGGTATGAAAGACTTAATGGATTTGAGCTTGCTGAAGGCAATGTTTGTTTCAATATAAGGGAAATTAACAACAGTAGAAAATGGCTCTGTAGATCATAAACCAATCCCACAAACATCCCAAAAACCTAGATACTGACCTGTCAGCAAGGTCGACTTTAGGGTCTTGCGACCGGTGCAGCCTGCATTAAAACTACATAGTATAGATTAGATTGTTATGTTTTCCCTCCTGTCTTTCATTATCCTAATGTTGATAAAAAAAAATTTGCTTGGATAGAAATACATTTCTATTTGTAAAGCCAACCTCAACCACTGTGGTACCGCCTAAATCCTGAGTTTGTGTTTCTCCAGACCAAACACTCCTGCCTACTAGTATGGATGATATGTGATTCGTACCGTACACATTGTGAATCTCATTGTCTTATCTAATATTGCCTATAGACTGATTTATACACGTATGGTTCTTTGTCTCTGTATAATGTGTGTGTGTATGTGTGGTCTGAGTGCTTTGTTACCCTACACTGGTATGAGTGTGCTATAAGACAAATGAAATGTAAGTGAGAGAGAGGCCATGAAGAAATAAGGGGGCCTGTTGAAGGGTAGTAGTGAAGAAATGCATGGAGAAAGAGGTAATTGGGGGTGCAAGGGCCAAAAAAGATTGACGCACTGGACACCACGAGTGCTAAAGCTGGCCATGCCTGTCAGACCAGCACATCAGGTCTGACTGATGCCCAATAGAGAAGGGTCATTAAGATAGTAACAGCAAGAAATGGCCAGGTTGGTGTGAAGTGGGTATGGTTTTTGGGTGGAAGGTAGAATCCAAGAGGCCATTATGGTGTTGCGGGAGGTGAGGAGGGGGTGACCTTTTCAGTCAGGATGCCCGGGAAATGTTGCAGTCGGGTCAGGCCAGCAAGGAAAGCCGCAAAACGCGTGGTAGCAAGCGGTAAAAAAATGCTTGCTCGCCCCCACGCTCTAAAATAACAAAGCTGAAGGGCAGGCAGAGAGATCGCGGTCAGAGCGAGGCAGGCCTACCTGACCTGGTTTGCAGCCTAAAGAGCCGGTGGAGCGGCCAGACCATGCAGCAGGCGCTGGTATCTGAAACGCTGCAGAGAATGCCAATGCATGCCTAGCTCCACACCATGAGGCAGGCGGTTGGTCACATACCTCGGAGAAGGCCTTGGAAGAGGATGGCTGAGCACAGGGGTAAGGATTAGTCGGCAAGTCACGTCGGGGGCCAAAGAAGTGGGCCAGCCTCTACATTGGTGTGGTAATATCTTTCTTATCTTTTTATTGTAGTCTTTAGTTTCTTAGAATTGTGTATTGTAGTTCTGTTACTTCATATGGAATGTTTGCTATGTGATGTAGAATGTGTTTGCTTGAGAACCAAGGTTCTGGACCAGAGAAGCGGTTGGAGTTGATCTGGCCAGACACCAAGGCTTGAGCACCAGTGGGTCTTTTAATACTTTCAGAATAGATAAGTATTTAAGCTTATTTTGCCTCCTCCGCTCTTTACAATGGCGACAAGGGTAATTTAATTAATTTAATGACCCGCTGTGTGGACTGAGCGACCTCAAACTTGAACTTTGGAAAATATTTGTGAAGAACTTACTGCGTGATCGACTGTCTCATTTTTCATCGTTTGAGGATTTCATTGATGGTGTTTGTGGCTGGAATTCAAGGTACTGTTAAGTTAAATTAATTTAAGAAACGAGGCTGATCGCGTCCCTAGCATCAGTTGGAAGCTGTTCGTGCCTGTATCATCACGCGCTGCTTGAAGTGCTTCTAAGACATAATCACGTGGTCACTGTTGCCAACACGTCGGGCTGAAACGCAGTGACTTGTGGAACGCATCGCATCGTGATTTCATCACGTTTCAAGCAGAACGCAACGTAGCAGCCATTTTGGATGTATTCGTGTAATAAGCTGTTTGGTGCGCATTTAAAGGGAAAAAGAAAGGGTCGGCAGTGCATCGCGAATACAGTGATTCGCACACTTTGAAGTAGCAGTGCAAAGCGAATACAGTGATTTGGACACTTTGAAGTACCTACATTGTTTAAAAGATTTTAAGAGATTAAATTTGTTTCTACTGTGATTTGCACACTTATTAATATTGAGTGCAAGTTCATTCATTCCTGGAGTTTAAGCAAGTTATGCTTAATATCTTCTGCAGTGATGTGCACACTTACTTATTTTAAAGTGCATATTACATCATTTATTCAACTGTGATTTGCACACAGACAATTTTTGAGGTTGAGAATTTTCATATTTAATAATACACTGTTTTACACTATTTTACGGCATCTTTTATTCTAAATTGTTTTTAAATTCTTCAATATGGCTTCTTCTCAAATATGTAATTAACCTTCTATATTCCTTGAGATTCCTAATTTGCGTTGGAAAAAATGGCTAGAAACTTTTGAAAATTATATTGTTGCCATTGATGCTACAAAGTTTTCAGCAGAAAGAAAGAAAGCTATTCTTTTCAGTTTTTTGGGGACTGCTGCAATAGAGATTTTTAAGAATCTTGTGCCTATTGTAGCACCAAGCGGTGAAAGTGAAGGTTGGAATGTGTTTAGAGAGGCTGTGGCCAGACTTGAGAAGCAGTTTGAAGATTAGCCAAACGTCATGATTGAAAGACATGCTTTTCACAAGAGGAAAAAAGCAGCGGATGAGTCTGTGGAAGACTATGTGGCAGCTTTAAGAGTTTTAGCTGCCAATTGTGACTATGGAGCCTTTGTTGATTTTGCCATCAGGGATCAATTTGTATTTAATTGTGTTTCAAAAAAGGTTCAAGAAAGGCTGTTAGCATGCCGTAATCCTAGCTTAGTGGAGGTAATAGATTTGGCCAAAGGTATTGAAAGATCAATTGAATCTTCAAAAATTATTGCGAATGAGGTTAAAGGTTCAAGTACATCTCCCATTTGTTCGGTACAAACTCGCAGTAAGAATAATTTTAAAACTGGTAAGGAGTCTAATCTAAGTTGTTTTAGATGTGGTTCTAAGTGACATTTAGCAAATTCTTTTGATTGCGCTGCTCTTAAAAGAAAATGTACCAAGTGTGGCAAAATTCATCATTGTACTGAGATGCAAAATTTAGTCATTACTATTTATGATGATGCATTTAATGATTATATTAATAGTGTCACTCTTCCTTTTAAAGCTCCATTAGGGACTGTTCATGTTGGGAATGTTGCTTTTGAAGCTATGGCTGATTCGGGATCACCAGTGACCATTTTGTCTGATGTGTTCTTTAAAGAAAATTGGCATGGTGTCAAACTTAAAGATTCTGATATTAATCCTAAAGCTTTTGGCAATTTTGATAATAAAATGTTAGGCTTCTTTGAGGATCATCTTAAATTTGAAACTCGCAAAATATTTACTAAATATATATGTGGCAATTGATGGGAAAAATATTGTGGGATGGTTTGATTTAGGTAAATTGGGAGTGAATTTGTGTCCAGGTTCTGACCATCCAATTCAATTAAGAGATATGCCCATTATTAATATTACAGTAGAGAATTCTTCGTCTTCCATTCTTCACAAGCATGAGAAGGTTTTTGAAGATGTTGTGGGAGAGGTCAAGGGATTATTTTCACACAGGATTAAGCTTAAAAAGGAGCTTTGCCTGTGCAACATAAGGTGCGGATGGTACCTTTGGGAGTAAGGGATAAACTTAAAGTACATCTGGATGATCTGTGTTCCCAGGGTATCATAGAACCTACTGACAGCTCTGAGTGGGTTTCGGCGATTGTTATCGCTCTTAAAAAAAAAGATATCAGATTATGTGTGGATCTTCGTTCACTTGATAAAAATAATATGATTGAAACTTATCCTTTGCCTAGAATTCAGGAAATGTTGGCAGTTGTTAATGGTGCAAATTTCTTTTCTATTATCAACCTTAAATCTGCCTATCATTAGGTAACTCTTGAGGAAGATTCAAAGGAAGATTCAAAGGACTTAACGGCCTTTATTACTCCGTTTGGATTGTATAGGTTTTTAAGGATGCCATTTGGCCTGGCATCAGCTGCCAGTGTTTTTCAGAAGTTGATTGAAAATGTATTTCACAGTTTGAAGGGTGTTCAGTCTATTCAAGACGATATTTTGATTTTTGCCAAGACTATGAATGAACATAATACAATTCTGGAAAGAGTTTTAAACACTTTGAACAACAAAGGTATGACTGTTAGCAAAGATAAGTGTACATTTTTAGTCAATGAAATTAACTATTTAGGTCACAAGATCACACCTGAACGCATTTTTCCTAAACAAGATATCATTAGCAGTTTGGAAAATGCTAGTAAGCCACAGGATAAGGATACTTTACGCTCATTTCTTGGTTTAAGTGAGTATTATGCCAAGTTTGTCAAAGGCTATGCTTTGGTTGTAGAACCACTCAGACAACTTCTCAAGAAAGGTTCAAAATTTGTGTGGACGAATGTTCATGATTTGGCTTTTGGAAATGTAATTAAGCTCATAGCTAAAGCACCTGGACTCAACACTTTTGATCCTGAAGGGAAATCATTTGTTACTATAGATGCAAGTACCATTGAATTGGGTGCAGTTTTCACGCAGATTGTTGATGGTAAGGAAATGGTTATTTCTTTTATCTCTAGGGGTATTAGAGGAGCTGAAGTTCACTATAGTACAATTGAGAAGGAGGCTCATGCCTGTGTATGGGCTGTGGAAAAGTGTAAGAGTTTTTTGTGGGGAAGACCTTTTGTTTTGGTGACAGACCATAAACCCCTTGTTTACATGATGGATGGTGTGAGAAGTGGTAAGGTCTCATCTAGATTGGTTAGGCTAATTGCTAGGCTGTAAGAGTTTAATTTTGTAATTCAGCATATACCTGGAGGTAAAATTTTTACTGCAGACTGTTTGTCTAGGTTACCTCCAGTCAATGATGCTTGTGATGAAGTCCTGGATCAACATGAGTGTGTGGTGGCTTCAATAGATTCTGTGGAATCTTGTAAATTTGGTATTGATGAGAAGGAATGGAATGATCATGCAACTAAAGACTGTGTGTTGGCCAAGGTTAAATCTTATGTTGTCAATGGATGGCCTTCTGTGAAAAATTTGGAATTACCTCTGAGAAGTTATGCTCAGGTTGCTGAAGAACTGTCTATTGAAAATGGAATTTTATTGAGACAGGATTTGTTTATCCCACCAGCTGGTCTTAGAGATAAGATAGTTCACTTAGCACACTCGGGACATCCAGGTGTTTCAGGTACAAAGAAGTTACTTAAATGCCATTATTGGTGGCCTGGTTTGGATGCATCTGTGGAAAGGTTTATTGATAATTGTTCGGTATGCATTAATTCTGATAAACACTGGAATGTTGTTACTGAACCGCTGTCTATTGGTGATAGTCCAATGGGTCCTTGGGAAAGGCTTTCTATTGATTTTTCAGGTCCTTTTGAGTGTCTTGGCAGAGAAAAAAGATTTTTAATTGTTTTGATTGACGATTTTTCTAAATGGTTGTACTATTCATTCGTGGAGCATCCTACTACGGATGAGGTCTTGTGTTTTTTAGATAACATTTTCAGGATTGAAGGGGCACCTGTTTCCATTATGTCGGACAATGTTGTTCAAGTTATTTCCAATAAGATGCAGATGTTTTTGAGGACATTTGGTGTGTCTGCAATAAGGGCTCCTCTTTATAGTCCTCGTTCTAATGGTCAAGTTGAGAGAGCTAACAGATTTTTTAAAGAGGGTATTCAAGCTGCTTTGGAAAGCAATCTGGATGTGTTTGAATTTCTTAAAGGGAAAATAAGGAGTTATCATTTGACTCCTAACTCTTGTACAGGAGTTCCTCCTTATCTTTTGATGAGAGGCAGACAGGCAAGGTCGTTGTTTATGCCTCTCATGTGTAAGGAAAAGAGTTTGGAGAATAGTTTTGAAAACTCTCTTGTTAAAGACAGGAACAACATAGCCATTGCTTGTGCCTCTGGGAAATCTTACCATGATGTCTCTCATAATTGTAAAGATAAAAACATTGTTATTGGTGATTGGGTGAGAATTGTTAAACCTTCATTTACGCCTAAAGGTTTGTCTAAGTTTACTGCACCTTTTCAAGTTGAGGGAGTTACTAAGTCTACCGTATTACTCAAAGGCAAAGGGTGGTGGAGCAAAAGTTCAGTGATTGCTCTTAAACCTGGCCAGAAGCGTTTTTTGGGAAAAAAGGAAGATGGTGAGGGTGCTTTGTTCAATGATTTTTCTGGTGATTCATTATCATCTGGGAAATCTTTTCTTCCTAATGACAATTCTGGGGATCGTTTTCATTCTGGTAATGCATGTATGAATTCTTCTGTTCATGATTCTACTGTTCATGCAGATAATATTTCTATGAGTTCTTCTGTACAAGATGTTCCATTACTGCATAAGAGAAATGTGAAATTGCCAAAAAAATTGGATGATTATGTTTTACACTAAATTTGTTTTGTTTTGCTTATTTTATTTTGTTGAAAAAGATACATGTGGTAATATCTTTCTGCTCTTTTTTTTTGTAGTCTTTAGTTTCTTAGTATTGTGTATTGTAGTTCTGTTTCTTCATACGGAATTTTTGCTATGTAATGTAGAATGTGTTTGCTTGAGAACCTAGGTTCTGGACCAGAGAAGCGGTTGGAGTTGATCTGGCCAGACACCAAGGCTTGAGCACTAGTGGGTCTTTTAATACTTTAAGAATAAATAAGCATTTAAGCTTATTTTGCCTCCTCCGCTCTTTACAATTGGTCACTGCCATGTTGGAATGGAGCGACGAGGCGAGAGGGAGTGGGGTTTTGGAAGAGCCCATCAGCCTGCAGGATCAGGATTACGTTGCAGGCAAAAGTAAATAGCCTGCCAGAATTTACTAGTGGAAGAAAGGGGCAAAAGTGCAGTGGGCCGCCAGGTCGGTGAGAAGAGAAGTGGGGCAATGGGGAGTAGGGAGTTGAAAAAAACAGTTTGGGAGGGGAGAGGGGGCACCCTCTCAGGAGAGCAGAAGGGGGACAGATGGGTTTGGGTGGTAGAGGAAGAGCAGTCAGCGTCAGCAACAGTGGTAACGGCTAACACCCTTGGGTTTTCAAGCATGAACTAACAAGACCAGAGCAGATTTGGGAGAGTCCATAGTGTCTCATGGACTCCAAGGTGAAGGAACAGTAGGATCCAGTGTGACATAAGCGTGGGACTGTGAAGGTTTGAACTGAGGTAAGTCTTGTGCGGCCTCCTCGTTATCAGCAGAGAGATAGTCTGGTGAGTCCTCGAGAAGAGGCAGTGGTTGATATACTGATTGCGAGTGGTAGGATAGTGTGGTGGACGATGGGGAAGTGGCAGGTCCAAGTGGCTTGCAGGGAATGGTGGGAAATTGGGGTGACCAGCTGGTGTTAGATTACAATGAAGAAGACTTGTAAAATCGGGAACTACAGGTGTCAGAAAGCGGGGTGAAGGCCCCCTGGGGCTACAAGTACTGCAAGGGTCATGGGGTATGAGTGAGCAACGGGCCGAGGTGGATGTATTTGCAGGAGCCAAAGAGAGATCAACAGGGGCTGGTGACGGAGAGAAGTTAGCTGGCGAAGGCACGTAAGGAGGTGGTGGTGGGCTACTGAGATGTGATGAGACAACATGCTTTGACGCGAGCCCCGATATTGAATTCAGGTAAGCCAAAAAAGGCTGCTGTCAGCATGGAATCCAGGGGAGTGAGGAGTGACAAGGAGGATATCATACGTATGTCATAGACAGGGGTGCGGGGACGGATTCGGCCAGAGAAACTGGCAAGGTGAGTACAGACGTAGGAGCAAATCAGACGTAGGGTGGTGCCACTGGGGGGAAGTGTAAGGAAGGGTCAGAGGAGGAAGGCTTGAAAGGTGAACAGGACAAGGACACAAAGGATGGTGTGGTAAGGGGTCCAACATAAAAGATAGTAAGAAGTTGAAGATAAAGAAACTGCGATATTGTGATTACAAAACTCTTAGGGGCGCATTTAATGGAAGTCACTTAGGACAGTTTGGAAGGACAAATACATTGTGGGTGTTCAGTTGCTGTATAAGAAGATCAGGGCAAAAAAGCAGTCAAAAGAAGAGGAATACGAATTTGCCAAGAGGCCTCGGTTTCTGGTCATCATTGAGAATTGGACTGCAAAATTGTTTACCTACGCCAGTGTGTATTGTGAAAAGTACCCTGAATGGTGTATGGTTTTGTTTAATGACATGGACATTATTAGGAAAGCACAGATTACTTTTAGCGAGTATTCTTGGGTGCATTATGATGAAGCACTCCGAGGCATGGGTGGCTGAGGGGAAGCTGAGGGAGCTGTATCTTGATTTATGGCTATATACCATTGGTCTGGCCAGACCAGAACGGTTTTCATGGCTAGTTGTCTTCTTGTTTTTTAATGGTCCTTTCAAGACCATCCCTCCCCAGGAGAAGTGGAGGCATGAGGAGAGGACAGGGGCTGCACGAAGGTGCATGCTGGGCATATACTGGGGCTTCTGCAAAGGGGAAGTTTGTAACTACAGGCATGAATGCTTCTACTGCGCTGGTAAGCACCCACTCACTCAGCACAAGGGCCACAATGGGGTATTGGCAGCAACAAACCTCAGGGCTGGAGTGGTCAAGACACATGGAATTGCAGGTAAGGGCTCCTAGGCCAGTTAAGATGGACAGATTGGAGTTCTAGTTGCAGTGTAATGACAAGCAGGACAAAGTGCAAGAGTAACCGTAGAAGTTTAAATTTGGTTTTCAATGGGGTTACACCAGTCCACGCTAAAGGTCCAAGAAGGGCAGATGGTGGAGCCCTTGATGAGTGTCTTCTGGACAATCTTAACGTCCCTCGCCGCAGCCACATGACCCCCACCTGAGAGACCTACACTGGCTCCTCGTCGACAAGAGGATCACCTGCAAGCTCCTCACCCACGCACACAAAGCACTCCACAACGCCGGACCAGCCTACTTGAACAGCAGACTCAGCTTCCACACCCCCACCCGCCAGCTCCGCTCCACCAGCCTTGCCCTCGCAGCTGTCCTCCGCATCCAACGAACGACCTCCGGCGGCATATCCTTCTCCTACCTCGCCGCCAAGACCTGGAACACCCTCCCTACCCACATACGGCAGACCCAAAACCTTCTCGCCTTCAGAAGGCTCCTCAAGACCTGTCTCTTCGAGCAGTAGCATCATCCCCGCCCCTCCCCTCATCGCCTTGGGACCCTTACGGGTAAGTAGCGCACTTTACCAGTATGCTGATTGATTGATTGATTGATTGATTGATCTCATGGTGTCACCCATTTGGCTGCTTCTGGTGCATTTTGAGAGACAGAGGTACGTGGACAAAGCTCTGTCGATGGGCTGCAACATTTCAAGCGCATTGTTTGAAAAGTTCAGCTCCTTCCTATAGTGGTTATTCACGTTTGTGACTGGGGCAAGGTCGGTGGTGCACTATTTGGATGACTTCTTTTTCATCAGGGTGGATGGCAGATGCTGGTTGGATTTACAGAGCTAATGGCCTATCTGGGGGTCCATTTAGCAGAGGACAAGACAGTGGGGACTCTGACGGCGTTGACATTCCTGGCCATTGAAGTTGATTTAGTACACTTTGAGGCAAGGCTGCCAGTTTACAAGAAAAGACTAATGATTGAGTTGGCAGGATGTTGGTGAGGAAAAAGGTCTTGGTGAAGGAAGTGCAGGTGTTGCAGGTGTTGTTATTCGGGCATTTATATTCTGCTTGCTGACTGATCAGAGCAGGTAGGACTTTCTGTAGGCGGTTTGGCTTGGCATTGTTGGGGCTGACACTGCTGCGTCATATGGTGAGGCTGATAGCTTTAGTGAAAGAGGATTTGTGGATTTGCCAAAAGATTTTGGTGGGTTTCAATGGCATTTCACTGAGAGGCTAGAGAGAAGAGATGGAATGGACCATGCACATTTTTTCTGATGCTGTTCATTTCTCTTAAAGAGAAATGAACGCAGAATACTTTAAGTTAATAAACAAACAACGATTCTCGTTGCAGAACCGTGCACACAGCTCCATTCATAAGCTCGAAGAGTGACCTTTACCTCTACAGCTTTGAGGTACGGCACTTGCTTGCTAAGCTTGTACATAACATAGAGCGTGGGAAGGTTGAGGGAAGCTATTTTAATAAGTATGTACAAATTGTTATTGTCTTTTTTGTTACTAGGATAAAGGTTGAGAAAAGGATTGAGTTGGCCCTGATGAGAGTTTGGGGACAAGGAACCCACACTCGAAACGCGTCGGCAAATGGGATTAAGTCCTTTGAAAACGCTTTTTGATAAAGGGGATTAAGCTTTATTCTTTGAAAACACTGTTGATATTTATTCCATTAGGAATGAACTGCACTTAATTTTCAGTACTTTGATGATGTTATTTGAAAAAAACTTTGACATCTCTCACCTGTTCCTTTCTTTTTGAATGTAATGTCTTGTAAAATGCAATGATTTGTAATAATTGTATGTTTTCACTTTTTGTATATATGTTTTTGTACAATTAAGACAGCAAGATTGTTTGGTTATGTACGTGAAGGATATTGTCTTTTCTTGTCAAAAAATTGTATCTTTCTTTCTTAAAAAAAGTATGAATAAAAGGCATAATTAAACGTCAAGATAAACATATTAAGTTTTGTTTGTCGAGAGAACTAGAATAAGACTTCTTGAAATACTGTGAAGTGTGGGTTTCTCTTTTTGTAAAGTATATTTGGGCCCTTCCCCACTTCTGTCCATAGGGCCTCACTCCTCTTTTTAAAAAAAAAAAATTCTGATGCAGCAGGGGCATTGGTTTTGGCCTCTACTGGTAGGGTAAGTGATGTGCAGAAGGGTGGCCAGCAACATGGAGCAGTGAGATCAGAAGTATAGAGGTATTGCGGTTCTGGAATTGTTCCCATTGGTGGTTGCCCTGGCACTGTGGGGCGAATGTATCTGCAACAAGAAGGTAATGTTCAATGTAGATAACAAGGCGGTGGTTGACATTTTAAATAGACAATCTGTTTGGGATGTCAGAGTTCTGAAGTTGTTGAGCGAGTTTGTGCTTGGTTATTTACAGCATGATATTGTGTTCAGAGCAAGAAATGACTCCGGAATGGACAACAATATTGCAGATGTTTTATCTCCTTCAAAGTGGAAGAGATTCTGTGGGCTAGCTGCAGGAGCAGAAGAGAGGACTCCGATGTCAGTGGAATTGTGGGAAGTAGGAAGATGAGGGTGAATCAGTTGGTTACAGGTTTATTGGTACAGGCATCTACATATGCACTAGTCTGGTAGGCGTTCTTGGCATTAGAAGTGCGTAAGAGGGGGCCAGAGGAAGGTTGGAAGAGGAGCGAAGATGTTGTGAGCTTTATTTTGGGCATGATTGACAAAGGGTGATCCAAAGTTACCGTAGCAGGAAAATTAGCTGGCATTGCCTTTATGGGAAAACTGATCAGGATATACACGCCATCAGCAGGGTAACTGGGGAGTAAAATTCTGGAAGGGTGGGCTAGAGAACAGTAACACAGGGGAAGGACACATAAACTACTAACTGCAGGGCTGCTGCACAGGGTGATTGATGCTCTTCATGGGCTGTGCAGGTTTCAGGGGCGTAACACAGGCCCCAACAGCCCCCGCAGTGCAGGGGGCCCTCACACTCCAGGGGCCCCCTCACTCACAGCGGAGGGAGATGGCTGCACCTGTAAGCAAGCCTCGTCAGTCTTCGCAAATAAAATGGTGCTTGGCTCCTGCTCGCCCGGCCTCCCCAACTCCCCATAAATTAAACTGTGCGCGCACACCACAGTGACGGCCTCATAAGCCTCTCTTCATTAATTCTGGTGCCGTGTGCTCGCCCTGCCGGCCTGCCTGAGGCTTTTTATAAATGAATCAAATAGTTGGTGCACAGTACGCCCGGGCCGGCTCTTCATAATTAAATGGTGCGTGGGCGTGGCGGCACACAGTTGTTGTCTATGCGTCTGCGCAGTGCCTTGGTCTTCATGATGGGGGCGGGGCTGGTGACTAATGCCTGCCATTGTCATGCGCATTGTAATAACAAAATGCGCGTGACGTGTATTAGTACTAACTAAGAAGGTTGCGGCCGCCGTGCCAGGATACTTTATTTACATGGTCAGCGACTAGCTGCCGCCTCCCCCCCAATCCGGCACCCAACACCAAGGAACGTGGACACGAGACGTGTTTACTCTTTGGAAGGCGGGCGCTAGTCGCCCGGCCGTATTTATTAAAGTATGAAATTAAAAAAGGGTTTTAATTGCATAATCAACGATGAAATACAAAAATCAGCAGGACATTCAGTTATACAATCGTTATCAACAAGTTTGAGAGCCTGACCTTAACAAAACTCTAATACAAGTTGTTCCTAGCTTAACTAAACATCCTATCTTGATTTTTGTACATTTCTGGCCATATGGCAGGGTCACTACCGGTGTCAGGTCCTACAAGCTGCGCCTTCCCCTTAGAAGTGCGCATGCGCAGTGTTACCCCGGGAATTGCCCGGTCTACGCCCCAAACTCCATTTACCCACTAAAGGAGGGCCCTTACTCTGCGCCGGTGGCGTCATGAGTCCACGCGCGCGGGGTGGCTACCAGCCTAAGGAAAGCGTGAACTACTCCTACCCGCGCTCCTTTGCATATTACCTTGCCCCTGGAGTACTGGGAGTGGCCCGCAGGCTCCTCCCCCTGGGCGGGAACCTCCATAGGATGATGCCCGCCCCCTCAGACCTCAAATATGTGCTCACCGATAATGACCTTACCGCATGCCCCATACCTAATAAATACGACGACCTATGGAAAAAAGTCTAAAGGACAACTACACTGGCTAATAAATAACAGTATCCACGCATAGCTAAAGGGGAAAAAAGCCCTAACGACACATGGCATAAAATTACAATTCAGTTCACGCATGTTGCTCATAATCACAATATCTACGTATATCTACAAAGGGAAAAAAGGCCTAACGACACATATCTTCAAATATAGTTCACTTCAAACATCATTTTTCTACAAAGGGAAAAAGGTCCTGACAACAGATCACAAAATACCACAACAACCTACTCTCTCCCGCGGTCTATACCTATGAAACTTACCATTAGACCGGACATAACGCTGCTTAAGCTTTGTACCAAGGGATGGTGGGTGGGAAACAAAGAAGCCCCGAACGCGGGGCACAACGTTCAGCGAGGGAGCGTCCAGGGACAAGGGAGTCTCCTGGGCGCTCCCTACTTCTTATTCCCGAGGGGCCGGGTGGCCCCTCCTCACGCCCGCCCCCCCCGACCCGGAACCAGTCCATTGATTCCGGGTCAGGAGAGGCGCCGGCCAATCGGCGGTGGGCCGCGCCCCCAGGGCACGCCCCCACCGTCGAAGGACCCGCGGGGAGAGGGGGTGAGGCGGTCGCCGCGCCGCCATGCGTGCGGGGGGGCCGAGGGCCCCCCCTTTTCACATGGTCAGCGACTAGCTGCCGCCTCCCCCCCAATCCGGCACCCAACACCAAGGAACGTGGACACGAGACGTGTTTACTCTTTGGAAGGCGGGCGCTAGTCGCCCGGCCGTATTTATTAAAGTATGAAATTAAAAAAGGGTTTTAATTGCATAATCAACGATGAAATACAAAAATCAGCAGGACATTCAGTTATACAATCGTTATCAACAAGTTTGAGAGCCTGACCTTAACAAAACTCTAATACAAGTTGTTCCTAGCTTAACTAAACATCCTATCTTGATTTTTGTACATTTCTGGCCATATGGCAGGGTCACTACCGGTGTCAGGTCCTACAAGCTGCGCCTTCCCCTTAGAAGTGCGCATGCGCAGTGTTACCCCGGGAATTGCCCGGTCTACGCCCCAAACTCCATTTACCCACTAAAGGAGGGCCCTTACTCTGCGCCGGTGGCGTCATGAGTCCACGCGCGCGGGGTGGCTACCAGCCTAAGGAAAGCGTGAACTACTCCTACCCGCGCTCCTTTGCATATTACCTTGCCCCTGGAGTACTGGGAGTGGCCCGCAGGCTCTTCCCCCTGGGCGGGAACCTCCATAGGATGATGCCCGCCCCCTCAGACCTCAAATATGTGCTCACCGATAATGACCTTACCGCCACAGGCCAGTATTGTTAACCGACGATCTGGCCTCCCCCTCTAGCCCCTATCTAAGGACACATCCTCCTACCCCAGCCCTCCAGCCAAGCCCAGATATTGTCAGCCCATAGGACATTACCCTCTTCTGTCAGATGAACCCCGTCTTTCAAGTAATACTTTTGACCCCAGATGCACCCATGAGGTATTGACTGTAACACGGGAGTTCGGAACAACCTATCCAGCCGTGTGTTGATCCTCTTTACCGAGTGGTTCAACGCCCTGACTGAATCGCCCCCCCGCCACTGAAGTCGAGGTATTAGTTGAGACCATACTAGCGTGCACCCGGGGCAGGTCCTAGCTATCCAACCCGCTGTTGAGATAATCTCCTCAATCAAGGTGCGCCTGCCCAGTGTTGCCAAATCGTTCTCCCCAAGGTGAAGTATCACCACTGACGGTGGAGCCCGCTGGCGTGCTAACAGCCCTTGGAAGAATCCCCTAAACTCGTGAAGACACAACCCACCTCTGCCAAAGAACGTGATATTCAACCCTAGTTGTGCCGCCCTTTCCTTCTTGACACCTGACAGGAAGACACATTCCGCTCGCTTCACATATGAATGACCAACAATCCAGACATTGTTCTTTGTTGTTTCCTGGTCGCCGCTCCGTGCCGATGAATATTGGCGGTGCCCGACGACAAATTCCTCCCCTGCGTAACAGGTCTGAGAAACTGTAAGAGAGCGGAAAGAGACCAAGCGTGAGTGACAGGTAATCATAGCATGTCAATCCGAACATAACGTTTATAGCAGTCTGACGACCACCTCCCAATTGTCTTCACTCTTTCCACTGGGAGGCCCCCCGCCACCGCCTCAGTTGCTGCCCCAATCCTGAAGGAATGAGATCCAAAATCTCTAGGATCAAGACCCGCTTTCGTAACCCCTAATTCGAACACTCTCCTGAATTGATACCTGGTTAAGGGGCTCCCGTCGGCGTGACAGAGCAACGCCCTGCCTGCTGAACCGACCAATAACCCCATGAGTGATCCCACGTGCCTCACCGGGCAGCACGGGTTGGCGGGGGCCCGTTGCAGAACTATGGTGTGACCCCTAGCTTCTTGATCGGTCTTTGATTTCTGGATAATCACCCACATGGTGTCACCCCTTATCGTCACCCCAGCCTTCTGCAAGCCACCTAGTATGTCAGCCTTAGATCCTGCCACAAGTTCACTAATTCTAAGTGCCCCATAAAATGCCAGGGAGAATGCCGCCCTAAAAAGAAGCACTTCCCACTCTGAGTTACAAACAAACTCCAGCGTGCCCAGTAAGGCTGTTAGCCGGGCCAACCCCATGGGCTTCCTCTTATCCTTCTGGTGTCCCTGAATACGGCGCCATCCCCTTAAAGCCTTGCGTATCATAAAGGTATTGGTGGGATCCCGGAAGCCCCTAGCTTGAGCGAAGAATGACACTGCTGCCCTATGTCTGGTTGCCGCTGCTACTGAGCGCCCCTCTTTGTGCAACCATTCTAAATAGGCTGCAAACCCATCCTCCTTCGCCCAAAGCACTTCCCACTGTGGCCCCAAAAAAGAACAATAAGACAGAAACGCCCCTTCGTAAGCCGTCTTGGTCCTGGGGGCTAGGCTAGCGACCACGAGGTCTTGTAATCTGGGGCACCAATCTGCCAAAGTACTGCTGGGAAGTGTGCTGGCGAGGGGTCTGCTGTGGGGAGATGTTCCCTGAAAACCTGCATTTTGAAGCGAGAAAGGGCGTCAGCAGCATTGTTTAAAACACCAGGGACATGTTTGGCTCTAAAATTAGCATTCAGTTTAAGGCAACGCAGAACAATTTCTTTGATCAAACGAAGTATGAAAGGACACCGTGCCCCCTGCTGATTGATACATTCCACCACTGTCATGTTATCTGACCAAAACACCACTGATTGGTTACATAGGTGTTCGGGCCAAACCATCAGTGCCACCCATATTGGAAAAAGTTCCAGGAAGCCAATGTTGCCGAGCAAACCCCATGTGTTCCATTCTTCTGGCCATTGTTGAGCGACCCACCTATTCCCTAGGATGGCACCAAAGCCCACGCTACCGGCCGCATCGGTCCATAGTCCTAACTCCGCTGATGTAGTGAGCGGGCCGGGCCAGACCACCCTACCGTTAAAATCCTCCAGGAATGCCATCCAAATAAGCATATCCTGGCGAATTTCAGACGATAGGCGCGTGCGGTGGTGCTTTTCCCTCAGCCCCTGCATCGCGTGCGCGATGGAGCGAGAGAAGGGGCGAGCCATTGGGATGATTCTTAGTGCGAAATTCAGTTGCCCTACCACCTCCTGTAATTGCTGCAAAGTGACCTTCTCCTTCCGGAGGCATAACTGTAGCGACGTCTTGAATTTGCGCACCTTGTCCTTAGGTAGTCTAAAACATTTCTCCATCGAGTCAATCTCGATGCCCAGAAATTCCAAGCAGGTGGTCGGGCCCACCGTCTTCCCAGGCGCAAGCGGGACCCCAAAAGCCCGCATGAGCACGCAAAATTCCTGCAATGCCAGTGCGCACTCCTGAGAACCCGCTGTACCGAGGAAGAGGAAATCATCTAAGTAATGCATGACCCTTTGATGGCCTGTCACCTGTCTCATGGCCCATTCAAGAAATGAACTAAACATCTCAAAGTAGGCGCAAGAAATAGAACAACCCATAGGCATGCATTTGTCCATGTAGAACCTATCCCTAAAGGTGAAACCTAAAAGATGTTGGTCTGCCGGGTGGACTGGGAGGAGGCGGAAGGCGGACTCTATGTCTGATTTCGCCATCAGTGCCCCGGGTCCAGTGGCCTGTAATAAGGACACAGCCTGATCAAAAGAGGCGTACTTAACACTACAGATACCTTCGTCGATGGCATCATTCAGTGAGGCCCCCTTTGGCGCTGATAGGTTATGAATCAATCTGAATTGCCCCTTCTCTTTCTTGGGGACAACTCCCAGTGGGGAACACACAAAGTTGTGTACTGGCACTGCAGAAAAAGGGCCAGATATCCTGCCTAAGGAAAGCTCCTTGTCAATTTTGGCGGCCACAACAGCCGGATTGTGTGTGACTGATAATTGATTTCTACAATGCGGACTGCCTGTGTATCCCCCGGCCGGGATCCTAAAACCTTTAGAAAAACCTTCCTGGAGTAGGGTGGCCGCTTTGTGGTCAGGGTATCTGTTCAAGAATGGAATCATTGCCACCACATCCACTGGAGTGGGGGGGCGTGACGTGTCTGACTTATAGTGGCTTTCCCCTACCCCTCTGTCCCGTGTTACCTTGCTTGGACCTACAGGTAGATTCTGGATGAGAGGGGTGCCCACAGGAGGCACATGCATGCCTAAACTTACACGCGGCCCTTGTGCAGGTACGCTTATTAAAATCCCAGCACACTCCTTTCTTCTCTGGCCCACCTGCCCTAAATTTCCCAGGTACTTCACTCGTTTGGGGGGGCCGAAAGGGCTGCTGCGGTCTAGTGAACACCCTGCCCGCACCGAACTGAGGGGGAGGTGCAGTGTCAGAGAACTGTTTGTGCCAGGCCATGGAATCTACCGAGTCCCATGGTAATGCTCTATTGAATTCCAATGCCTTCCTAAAATTTACATCATAACCCTTCCATGCTTCCCCAGAATACTGCTGACTCCACCCCACAATCCTGCTCGAGTAGCAAGCCAATGCAGCCTGCAGATCTGGAGGACGCTCCGCCTTAACTGCAGTGAAAACGGCCCATGCTTGCATCCAATTATTGAGATTCTCCTCAACCCTGAATCTAGTACACTGCGCCCTCCATTCACTTGGGAGCATCCACTCTTTCAGTGCTTTCGCCTGCTCCATTTCCCTATTATCCAATAATAAAGAATAAATGTACACGTATTTATCAGCCCAAATCATTTCTTTAACAGCTAAAGACACATGTTGAGCTAGATTTTCGCTCCTGGAAGGTACTACACCGTCCCCCAAGAGCGGCAATGCCACTTCCTTACCAAGCGCGGGCACCGGGGGCGGCTGCCCTTGTACTCCGTCCAGCTGGGGAACACTTGGACCTGCAAGGGGAGAAGAAATTGGCAATGCAACACTGTCGGCGATCGGTGCCGATCTGATTTTTTCTACGAACCTTGCCGCCTCTGCCGCATGGTCTGCAGAATTCGGGAAGGCTCCTCCTTTTTGGAGCCATGGCATCATGGCCGTTAACTGAGATAACAATTCGGGTGGCATTGAATCTACGTTACCCCCCGGGACAACAGGTACCACTGGGGTTATGCCCAGTGGTCCTGGCACAGCTGGCAGAGCGGGCGTCGGGTGCGGCCCGCCTGTACCCGGGATTGTGGGCACCGGTGCGGAAGCAGCCCCAGCATCTACTGGTTGACCTGCCGGCACCGGCACCACAGGGGCAATGGGTGTAGGCACATGCGGGTGTGGGACCACCGCGGGCGGTGCGGCGGGTAACGTATCCCCTGGGCCTGGGGTGGGTACCGCCTCCTTGGGTCTTTTGGACCTAGGTTTCCCTTGCGGGGTGACAAATTCCCCTCTTGGCACTGGTGCCACCCTCTTGCGGACCGGTCTCCCGGACGGGCCCGGTGCCTCGCCATCTCTATCCTCCAACCGGGCTTCCCGCTCCTTAATTTGTCCTAGCTGTTGTTTAATGTCACTCATCTCCCGCATCATAGCCCGCATCATAGCCTCCATGTTGGACCCCCTTTTTCCACCCCTTGGACCTGGCATGATGCTAACCCCCCAAAAAACACCCGCTGCCTACTTAATTCCCAACAGGTCAGCTGTGTGTACCTTTCAGATGGAGGGTCACCAGGGGGCTTTCAGCACCATGCAACGGCGACCGCAACACTAGCGGCTTGTCCGCTTATGTAAGGGGGTGAGTAAACCTAATGTAGACCCACCCGGCGGCCACCAGGAGCTATGAATGCTAGCCCCCCGTACCCCTCTTACCGACCAGTCCTTTGTCCCCGCCTGCGATAACGGTCCGCGGCTCCGGTCCACACCCTTTGCGTGCTGGATGCTCTCACGTCCTGTCCGTTAGCGAATGGCCCCAATAATGTCGTTAATTTGCCTGAAATTAGACAATAATGTTATCACCGTGTACACGTGACATATAAATAACACTCCTTCCAATGCCAGGAGAATTCTGCACCCGTCCCTGCCCTTATTCACAAGGACTGTCTACTAAGTAGAATAACAACAATACATTGGTAAAAACAATTCAAAATTGTCACCTTGCTTTCATATGATAGCACACTTTGTGCCACCCCCAGTACAATGAACTATAAAGAAAACACAGCAGTGTAGCGTGAAACACAGTTAGCTGGATGCTCCTTTCTGCAATGTCATTCACAAACAATCACTTAAAGATTAAACCAAAAACCTTGTAGGAAATGTCATTCACAAACAATCACTTAAAGATTAAACCAAAAACCTTGTAGGAAAATGTCCCTTTGTTTTAGCATACTATTATATACTTTGTGTCACTTCATGCACAATATTTACACGATCACTAACGTTGTAAAAGCCGTGAAAACAATTCCTTTCCTATAATTATAGCCTCTCACTAAGGGTCTCCCATCCAGGTGCTGCCCTGGTCGACCCTGCTTCGCTTCGCCCGAGCTAGATCCGCCTAACGTCCCTGTTTTGCCGTCTTAACCTTCGCGCCAAAATTCACCCCCTCACGAAGCCATAAACCGATGCTCCTCTGGCATCTAGGGGACAACAGTCTATCACTGCCGGTCCTTCCCGCGTTTTCTCCCGGGCAACCTCCGCCTTTGTTTTGGTACCGGATATTGCCGCCCCCACACAATACCTCGCGGGCCCTGGGAAACGGACCGCCGCACCAAAACTCCTTGGTAACCCGGTAACTGTAAACCGGCGAAGAAATGCTCCGCGCCTGACTCCCACGAGGCCGATTGACGAAGTCGATCAAGAAAACGGCCACAGACGCTCTCCGCCTTCACGAGGCCGCTCCCTGCCTTCCGACGCTGCTGATCCTTCGCGGGGCTCCGATGGTTCCCGCGCCTGCTCCCAGACAAAAACCTGTAAAATATAAAACCAAAACGATTATTAAACAAAGAAGCCCCGAACGCGGGGCACAACGTTCAGCGAGGGAGCGTCCAGGGACAAGGGAGTCTCCTGGGCGCTCCCTACTTCTTATTCCCGAGGGGCCGGGTGGCCCCTCCTCACGCCCGCCCCCCCCGACCCGGAACCAGTCCATTGATTCCGGGTCAGGAGAGGCGCCGGCCAATCGGCGGTGGGCCGCGCCCCCAGGGCACGCCCCCACCGTCGAAGGACCCGCGGGGAGAGGGGGTGAGGCGGTCGCCGCGCCGCCATGCGTGCGGGGGGGCCGAGGGCCCCCCCTTTTCATACTAGAGTACTAGCCCCTGCCTGGTGGCTAGCCTCGCCCAGTCGCCTTATCTTCTGCTGCCCGCTCGCCTCCGAAGCTGCAGGCCAGGCCTAAAGGTGAGTGAGTATGTCAGAGGGGGCAACCCGCCTTGTGTTGTACAAAAGTGGCTCTAAAAATAACCTGTGAATGGGGTGTACTAACATACAACCTGCCCTGGTGTGTGCAACAAACGTATTACTAAACAGTTCATCCTGTGTTCAAACACAACATTATACAGCCTCAAAAACAAGATGTGCACAGATGGAACCTGGCACTGCAAACAGCGCACATGCGACTACAGTACTAACACATCATTATAAAGCAGTGAAACGCCGGAGGCAAACTCCTGGCACGAGTGGTCGAAGTGGGCAGGATCGGCATGGCACGGCGTGACCCTACTTTTCTAATTTCATAGAGTCCATTCCCCTACTTTCTTATTTCAAACATTCTTCTGGGGGGAGGGGGTATGTGTACCGGCCCAGCTCGGAGGTGGGGGCTTGGAGAGCACACTTGGAAGCAATAGCAACACCCTCCGCGGTGTTGGAGAGACATTGAAGCGGTTGCAGTCGGGACTGCGCCTAGGGCGGCACGGTATTGCCATGGCGCTGGTCTGGAGCAGCTGATGACAGCCTGGCCCAGGCTTCACTCGGTGCCCATAGTAGTGTGCCTGGTGAGGGTGAGACCAGGACGCCTGTGTGGGCATCTCCAGTGCCATGGCACTGGTTTAGAGCAGCTTATGTCCGCCATGGCACAGGTTTAGAGCAGCTGATGCAAGCCTGGCACAGGCTTCACTTGGTGCCTGGTGAGGGTTGGACCCGATGCCTGTGTGGGCATCGGCAGTGCCATGGCACATGTTTAGAGCAGCTCATGACCGCCACTTCACTCGGTGCCCAGAGCAGTGGTGCCCGGTGAGGGGTGGACCCGGATGCCAGTGTGGGCATCGGCAGTGCCATGGCACAGGTTTAGAGCAGCTTCTGTCTGCCTGACACCGGTTTAGAGCAGCTCCTGTCCGCCTGGCACAGACTAAACTCAGTGTCCAGAGGAGTGGTGCCTGGTGAGGGTTGGACCCGGATGCCTGTGTGGGCATCTCCGGTGCCATGGCACAGGTTTAGAGCAGAATGTATAATCAAGAGGTTGAACTTGAAATCCGTGTATACTATATCATATATTATATTACAAACGAGACCATACCATCCATCTCCTCGTGCTAGTGCTCATGATTGAGAGTTTATATTTGATGCATAATTCATCAGGTTTCATTTACATATATGCACATTCACAAAGCTGGATTCACGCTTCATAAACGGGCTTCTGTGTATACGTCACATTCTACAACAGAGTGATGACACAGCAAAGTCCTCCGTGCTTCAGGGCGAGCCTGTGAAAGACACTGAACAGTGCACGAGGGTTGATCTGACTTTGGTCTCAACAGAAACTGATTGTCAGCTTAAAGAAGCCCAGTTCTGTGTGCATCCCAGGCCTCAGTGGTGTTGACCTTTCATGTGTGTCCCCTCAAACCTCCTGGACAGTGCAGAGATGGGTGAAAGAAAGGCCCCGCCAAAGCTCACCAACCCTTTGATCTATTGGGCGAACGCAGAGATGCGTTATGCGTCAATCCTACATGCAAACCAGACAAGACCAGCGGTTCAGTGCAAATAATCCCAGTGCCCCCCCTGACCGCCCTACAAGAGCCCCCCCTTTGTCGATTAACCCTTCCCTGCAATTCAACAAGGAATCTGCAACAACTAAATTTATTTACTGTCCCTGATGCTACATACTGTCCCATACACTGTCTCCGATGCTACATACTGTCCCATGCACCATCCCTGATGCTATATACTGTCCCATACACCATCCCCGATGCTATATACTGTCCCATACAACGTCCCCATTGCTATATACTGTCCCATACACCACCCGATGCTTTATACTGTCCCATTCACTGTCCCGATGCTACATACTGTCCCATGCACCGTCCCGATGCTATGTACTGTCCCATACACCGTCCCCAATGCTATATACTGTCTCATACTCTGTCCCCGATGCTATATATTGTCCATACACCATCCCCAATGCTATATACTGTCTCATACTCTGTCCCAGATGCTATATACTGTCCATACACCGCCCCCAATGCTATATACTGTCTCATACTCTGTCCCTGATGCTATATACTGCCCATACACCATCTGCGATGATATATACTGGCTCCCGGATGTCAGAAATTGCCAAGGCTCATAGTTAAGCCTCAGCTTTTTGTGGGCGGGCGGAACGGGCAGAGAAGGAAAATTACTCTGTCTTTTCCTTCATGCCCAGAGAAGACAAGGACAGTGTCCATTTTTCCTGACGCTGGCAGCTGCCCCCCCCTTTGTACCCCCACTTCCCTCTCTTTCTGTCTCACCCCTCAGTTAGTGAAAACTGAAACTTCAAGAAATGGGTATTACCCTCTCTTTCCTACTTTCCTTTATTTGCTCTCCTGTGAAATGGATCCAAGAAAGAAAAACATTTTTGCTGAAAACGTTGTCTTTCTAAGTGCAGCCTCGGGGTGGAGAGAAATAAAATAGTCCAAATGTGACAAATAAATAATTAAAGCTAGACAAAGTGGTTGCAAGGTGGCCAGATTTATATATTTACACCTAAACACATTAGCACCACTTTAGAGTGTTTGCCAGTGAAGTGATACTTTTGTTTTCTCCTCTCTCTTTGAACAACATTGTTTTCCTTGGGTGGGAAAGTGCACCTTGCCTGGAGGTACTGAAATGCCTGCTTGATGGGTGAATTGGAAATCAAATGTGTACAGCGACTGTGTGTTTACGAATGTGGTCTTTTTAAACCATACTGCCTATGTTTTGAAAGGATATAAGCAATGTGCACTGAAACGGGTCCCTTCTGGGCCCGTATTCATAGCCTTACCTTTTTATGTAAAAGCACTATCAGCCTGATTCATGTACGGGCCGTTTTGCGTGGCCCTAATAGCGAATCATAGCGACTCGCTATTGAGGACACGCAAAACGGTATTCATGTAGGAATTGCTAAATAAATAGCGATTCCTACATGTTCTCTATTTGCGAGTAGAAATTTGCTACTCGCAAAAAAAGGAATAACTCCCCATTCATTCCTATGGGCCAAAAGGCCCATAGGAATGAATGGGGAGTATCCCTTATTTGCGAGTAGCAATTTGCTACTCGCAAATAAGATAGCGATTTTAAGGGTGCCAGGGGTGTCCAAAGGACACCCTGTAGCACCCCTAAAATGCACATTTGAACAGGTGTTGCGCACACACATGTCCAAAGGACATGTGTGTGTGCAACATGCAACTTAGAAAAATGCTTTTAAAAGCATTTTTCTAAGTTTTGCTATTTACCGAGAGGTCTGACCTCTCGGTAAATAGCGGCCCAAATTTGCAAAATCGCAATTTTTGAAAGTGTCATGAATAGCATTTAAGGAATCTCTAATAGAGATTCCTTAAATGCTAATCCTCGCATATTAGCAAATTCTTCATTAGCGATTTTTGCATTTGGGATTGTGAATCCCAAATGCCAAAATTGCACTCGCAAAAGGCAAGATTCTGAGAATCTTGCCCTTTGCGAGTGCAATTTAGCTTCATGAATCAGGCTGTTACTGATTTCAGAATAATGAGTGTAAAAGGAAAAAGGTAACCATGGCGTTCCTGCTTACATTTCACATGCATTACTTAATCTTGCATTCCCTATGAGTGTTTGCTTTTTCTAGGATGTTAATTTTTTCTGGTGAAGAATTGGCTTGGTAGTTTGGTCTGCCCTGTTCCCATGATGCACTGGGCCAGGGACAGACTAATTTGCATATAGCCAGGTTCTGAGCTGGGATGGGCCAGTGAGCTAAATAACGGGGATGGATCAAACCCTGATCTTTGGACTGGGTAAGAGTGGTCTGCTTAATTCAGACACTCTGTTCATCACCACCCCCTTTTCTGAATCATTTTGTCCACCATAAGCGTGGAAGGGTATACTCAGACATGAGTCCCTTGCTCACTGCTCCATCAGGATTCAAGCAAGCCGGGCCGACGACGCCTGGAATGGCAGAAACCGGTCCCCGGAAGCTTGTCTCCTTTCTGGTGAAGAATTGGCTTGGTAGTTTGGTCTGCCCTGTTCCCATGATGCACTGGGCCAGGGACAGACTAATTTGCATATAGCCAGGTTCTGAGCTGGGATGGGGCAGTGAGCTAAATAACGGTGATGGATCAAGCCCTGATCTTTGGACTGGGTAAGAGTGGTCTGCTTAATTCAGACACTCTGTTCATCACCACCCCCTTTTCTGAATCGTTAATTTTTTTTAGGCAGCATATTGCTCTTGTCTAGTGAGTAATTAGAATTGAGTCACATCCAGGTCTTTATAGCAGGTCAGTGTAGAACAAGTTTCTCTAAGTGGGGCAGTATGGTGAACCAGGTTCAGCCTTAATGACCAGGCTCCCAGACCACTCTCGTGAGGGAGCACATTCCTGTGCTACACCTTAGAAGGCACAGCAAGATCTTAAAAGTCCTGCTGTCTGAGCACCAGCAGGTGGATCCTAGCGGTGGCAAGTGTGGATTAACCTTGAAGGCATGACCACCACTATCCATGAAGTTCACGTCCAGTCTTGGGGACAGACCTATGAAGCAGCACACCATAGAGTGGCAGTGACTCTGTCACTGAGGTCACAGGACCCTTGAGCATGATGGCTCTAGGGCAGTGCGCCCGCACTGGGTGCTAACTACAGGTGGGGGTGTCATGTGTGTAAGTATAATATGGTTTTAAAAGCACCTGCTGCCTCCTTCCTGGCCCCCAACATTTTTGGGCAACAATAAAAATGTCTTGATAACTCCAGTGATTAATGTTCTTGGTAGAGAGAGATGATGTTTTGTCCAGTGGAAGGTTTGACTCATGAAAAGAAATGCCAGAGGTGTAATGTGCATGCTGCTAAGAACATGTGCCATGCAGATCACAAAGTGCACATAATGGGAATAGGTCAGTGGGTTACTGCTTTTGTCAGAGAGACCCTATTGTTACTTGCAGTTAATAAGTTAAAATCCTAACATAGAACAGTGACCTATTAACTGTCATGTAAGAGCTGCATGCAAACTTCAAGGTATACATTAAGAGCGTTGTGTTTTTTTCTCCAGTCTTCGATTATCCTAATGTTACAAAAAAGGATTCATTTGGATAGAAATCAATTGTGATTATTAAAGAGAACCCCGAACCATGATATTATGTATTTAATTGTGAGTTTGTGTTTTCTACAAACCAATCACTATTAAACTATGCTGCCTACTAGTATGGTTGTCATGTGACTCCTACACATTGTAGTCCTTTGTCATATGTAACATTTCCTACACAGTGATTTACACACATATGAATGATTGTCTCTGCGTAATATGTGTGATGTAAAGTGCTCTGACACCCTACACTGGTATTAGTGGTGCTGTAAATTTTTACTCATGCTAACAGTCTCTGCAAAGATTTGTCCTTATTATTACAAGTGAAACATACAACTGCAGCAATGAGAAAGGTGACCAGTCTACCTTTGCAAAGGGCTCTCCACTTCACAGCATCACAAGTCACATCTTTTTGTAACGTTTGATGTGTTTGAGCTTTAAACAATTTATTAGTTAAAATCGTCAGATCATGCAGCAGATGATGTATTAAGTGGCAAATATGGCAAAGCCATAGTTATGTGGAAAACATTAGCAAACTAGGATATTTTGCCATTCATGTTTGAACTGCTCTTGTGGAAAAAGGGAGGAGAAGTGCGGATTACAGAAACCCCATGACTGGGAGACAAATGGCTTGCGATTCCACTTTTAAGGATATTTGGGACATTCTGTGATAGGAAACGTATCCCACTTTGTGGATGTATTTAAATGTCAATAACACATATTTAACCTTAAATAAACATGTGTATCTATTGGTTAAATTAGAAATTGTAATAAGCTGTAACCGGTTAGTGAAATGGGAAACAAATATTACAAATTGGGATATTTTTCTCTTTCCGCCACACCTCTAACTCCGCTCACTGACCCAATCCATTGGTTATTCCCCCCCTCTGATTTTCCTCCCACAGTTCCCCTCCTTTTTTCCCCCACTTCGACCACGGCCTGGCACTAACATGCATTAGAGACAACTGTGGGCTTTTACCACTGGGTCTCTCAATGACACCTCAGGTCCATAGAACGGGGCTAAACACAGCACGTTTCTGTGTTCTTGTTATGTTATGTTATGTTACTATAGTTTTGTATAGCGCAAAACACCACTAGTTTCTAAGCTCTTTTAAGGAAAAAGAAACACAACAAACAGCCACCGGCAGACCCCCCGCGACCACACTGACGATTTTAAAGTAGAGATATTGTCTTTTTGAACAGGTGGGTCTTTAACGTCTTTCTAAAGGGCAAAAGCACTGGTTCCCCTTGCAAGGTTGCAGGTAACTCGTTCCAGATTTGAGGAAGGAGGACCGACAGAGCTCTCCCACCCTTTGATTTAAGATTAAATCTCAGTGGGGTTAGTTTACAGGCTTTGGAGGAGCGCAAGGCTCTGCCCGGGATGTACTTACTCAGACGGTCTTTAATATATTTGGGGGCCTCTCCATAGATGGCTTTATGGGCTATACAGAGACACTTAAATTGTACTCAATGTTCGATAGGCAGCCAGTGCAATTTCTGTAGAAGGGGCGTTGCTCGTGTTCTCCTCGGCAGGGAGGAAATCAGCCTGGCCGCATCATTCTGAACCACCTGTAATTTCCTAAGGCGCTTCCGAGGGAGGCCCAAATAAAGAGCATTTCCATAGTCCTGCCGTGAGATGACTGTGGCGGACACAATGGATTGCAGTGTCGGAACAGAGAGAATAGGAACAAGTTTCCGAAGTTGCCTAAGTAGGCCTATACAGGAGCTCACCACCGCGGAGACTTGGGGGGCCATGGACAAATCTGCATCAATTTTTAGTCCTAAACTTTTTACTACTTTCCCCGGAGTAGGTACCTACATTTACATTTACATGAGCACCTCAGTTTTGTCCGGATTAACTTTCAGGAGATTATTTGCCATCCAGTTAACCGTAAATCTAAGAAGATTTTTTACTGAGTCTTGCGCCTGACTGGTGTTATCAAGTTGGACTAACAATTGAGTATCATCCGCATAGTTAAAAACTTGACAGTTTCTATGCGTTAGTTCTTCCACCAATGGTTGTGGATAAATATTGAATAGAAAAGGGGACAGTGCCGATCCCTGGGGTATGCCGCAGGTCACAGAGCTGGCGACGAAAAGATGATCCCATTTGCACTCTCTGAGTACGGCCAGTTAAAAAGGATTGAAGCCAGTTAAATGCTTGCTCCATTATTCCTAGTTTCGATACCCTGTTCAGCAAGATGACATGGCTGACCGTGTCGAATGCTGCTGACAGATCTAAGAGAATCAGGGCGCAAGGCTGTTTATTGTCGGCCCTGATTCTCAGATCGTCAACAACGGAGGCCATCACCAGTTCAGTGCTGTGCTGTGATCTAAAGCCTGCCTGTCTGAGATGGAGAAGTCCATGTTCCTCCAAGTAGCCGGCCGAAGTGTTCAGAACCTGCTTTTCCAGGATCTTTGCCAGGAAAGGGAGTTCGGAGATAGGCCTGTAGTTTTTCAAGGCTTTTGTATCCGCCCCTACTTTTTTCAGGAGGGGGATAACCCTAGCTACCTTCAGATTCACTGGCAGGTACACTTAATCTAATGACTCATTTAGTAGATCCAGCAGCTGCTTTTCCAAGCCTGGCAAGGCCATTTGAAATATTCTCGGGGGACAAGGGTCCATTCTGGAACCTGATTTGATCTGGTGAGCTATTGCCGCCAGACTCACTTCATCGAAGTGTGGAATGCTGTTCAGATTCCTGCTCAGGTCTAGGTAAGTGGATCTAGGTAGGGGTTCAGCCGGGGTTCTAGTAATGTCCATGATGATATCCTGGACTTTCTGAAGAAAAAACTTCTGGAAGGTGTCAAAGGCTGGAACGCACTCCCTCGCGCCCTCAGACTGGAATCCAACTTCCTTGCGTTCCGCAAAAAACTCAAGACCCATTTGTTTCCCAAATAACACCCCTCGGCTACCTCCCCTCTCAATATGTTCAAGTTACATAGCGCGGGGATACCCCTGGGTCACCAGGCGCTGTAGAAATCGCTAAAATAAATACAAAAATAAAAGGTGTCACAGTCTGGGCGATCGTTTATTGGAGCTTTGCCTTCCATCTGCGCACAACATGTTTGCTATATGACACCAGACTTCTGCAGCTTGTTTTGAGGAAATTAAACATCCCCTTTTGCTTGTATAAAACATTGCTGCCAAGTGCCATTGGCACCATGTCGTGTCCATTCTTAGCTTTTATCCAACAACACTTTGCATGCTGGAATGTTTAACCCCTTACTTAGATGGTCACAGCACAACTCCCAGAATGCAAGGCACTGTTGGCTTAAAATCCAGGCCTGGCTGGCGGTGTCACACGTGACGATAGAGCCATTTGGAGGCAATGGTGAATCTGTAATTTAGGAGGCGTGTCTATACTCTTAGTAAATTGTAAATACCGCCAGTGTTGACACAGAGGTCTGAGGCCTCTGTTTGTTATGAAGTAAGGCCCAGTCTGGTGGTTCTGGTCAGTCCTTGTGAGGGAAGCTGTGGACTTGTTTTTACCATGCACTTGGAAAGTATTTTCACCTTGATGCAAGAAGAAAGTTGGATTGTTTTACGAAACATGGTTGATTTTTGTATATTGCTGGACTGGTGATTGCTTTATTTTGCACTTTGAAAGTATTTGCATTTTTTCTTTTGCTTTACCAACTACAGTTTGTATAGATTGTCATTAGGTACTTGCTGATATGGTTTGTTTTTATTCTACATGCAGTGTTATTTATGGTGTAGCTTGCACTTGTCTGTAATACGTTTACCTTAAATCTTGTATTTAGCATTGTTTACACTACAGAAATGAAAAATTAAAACAAACATCTGCATCAATGTTCTGAAGCATCCAAACAGTTTTCTTCCTCAGCCTTGTTTGCCTGCCTGTTTTGCAGTGCTCACTAATAAAGACATTATGATTGAAATTGCTTCCTCAGTTCACATTATAATCATGCTCAACCATTGACAGTCGCTAGGGTGTGACATGCAGATAATTCACCAGTCTATTTGTCTTGACTTTCGCAGAATACTGAGTTATAGCTTGTGTACCGTATTTTCCGGCGTATAAGACGACTTTTTAACCCCTTAAAATGTTCTGGAAAGTCGGGGGTCGTCTTATACGGCGGGTACAAAATTTGAAGGTATGTTTTCATGTGTTTTTACCTAGCGCGGACTTCACCCGAAGGTGTCAGACCGCTTCTCAATAGGAAATGGGCATTACAGGAGGAAAAAGTTACATGTGTGCAAGTAGAGGTACGGTATAGGAGGGCACTCAAACACAAGAACTAACGTTACGTAGGCGATGGTGGCACTGTGGAAGTATCAAAAGCAAACCCACTGAAAGCGGATCTGAAAAAGGGAAATAAATTACAGTTACGGTAGCGGTAATCTGCCAAATAAATCAAATTTTCCTTAATGCATCCAGCAGCATATCCACCCTATTTATTGTTCTCGAGACACAGGGGAAATCATCTGGCTCCACCACAGGCTATGCTAATGAACAGAAGTAATTTCCACCGCAAACCACCATGCATATGAGTAACAAAACTACCCTAATGTGGATAATGGCAAACCACCATGCATATGAGTACGTAACAATACTAATGTGGATAATGGCGATGGTGGCACTGTGCACTGCGTTGGAAGTGGGGGTAGTCTTATACGGCGAGTATAGCACGAAACCTACATTTTATCAAGAAAAGTAGGGGGTCGTCTTATACGCCGGGTCGTCTTATACGCCGGAAAATACGGTACTTATCATGTATATTGTCAGTCGAGTTTTTATGGAATTGCAAGTTTGGGTTAGTCTTTTAAAGTTTCAAGGTATTGTCAATTCTATTTCAGACCCTTCATAGTTGTTCTTTGTTCTTCAGCCATAAGCAGTTCCTGAGACAATAGGATCACTCCTTGGCATTGTTCTGATTGCTGCCTCAGTTAAATAATCTGCTTTTGACAGTATTGTTGCAAATGGCATAGCTTGATTGTTAAGAGTGTTTCCCACTTTATCAATAGAACTTAGAGAAAGACAATATAGAGGCATTTCATTTAAATATTGGAGGTTTCAAATCAAAATATGCTAGATTTCTGGGTGGTAGGGCAAAGTGGTAGATGGTGGACTGTGCTGCCGGGGGAAGCGGGGGCCCTCCATGTGCTTTGCAGGGGGGTGCCCTCACGTTTCGTTACGCCACTGGCAGGGTTGACTGGGAAGTGAGGCTGTTTACAAGGGTCATGATGTGGATCAATTAGGGCTTTCTCCGGGCACACAAAGTCAAGATATGAGGTTGTGGTTTCAATAGTTGTTTATTTGGTTTCCATCAATCCAATTTTGCCCATTGCCTTTGCCATTAAGAAAGAAATTAAAGGCCAACAACTGAGCTGGTAACACCTACTGTGCATTAAATTAGGGGACATTACTAACAGGAACACACAACGCTAACTTGTGACAAACTTCCATATCTGCTTTTCTGATTCCGCACTACAAGGCTTGCCAGCAGGAGGGGGTGCATTGCTGAGGACCTACCGTGCCGCCAGCTTGCCGCCACCACCACCAGGAGTCACCGGACGCCGACACCAGCGCAGCCGCCACCCCAGGACTACTATCATCCCCGGCAGCCTCAGCGGCGGAGCGCTCAATCCATGCGGCAGCATTACCAGGAGGCGTATTTAGCCGCCGCAGCCCTCGGTGGAGCGAGGGAGCTTGCCAGCAGGAGGGGGTGCAATGCGGAGGACCTACCTTGCCGCCACCACCGCCAGGAGTCACTGGACGCCGACACCAGCGCAGCCACCGCCCCGGGACTACAATCCCCGGCAGCCTCAGCGGCAGCACGCTCAATCCACGTGGCAGCAGCGCCAGGAGGCGTATTTAGCCGCCGCAGCCCTCGGTGGAGCGGGGGAGCTTGCCAGAAGGAGGGGGTGCATTACGGAGGACCTACCTTGCCGCCACCTTGCCGTCACCACCGTCAGGAGTCACCGGACACCAACACCAGCGCAGCCGCCGCCCCTGGACAACAATCCCTGGCAGCCTCAGTGGCGGCACACTCAATCCACACGGCAGCAGCGCCAGGAGGCGTATTTAGCCGCTGCAGCCCTCCGTGTCGCGGGACGAGCCGGGTGAAGCCCAGGCAAAGGGCGGGCCATCTGTGGCCGTCAGAGGCAGGCAGAGGCTGGGCTGGGCCCCCCTCCCAAGCTGTTGAGTGAGGTGAGTGAACAACAAGTACAATGGGAAAACGTACAGCCTCCATTATTAGCTCAGTCCCCAAGAGCATCACTATTATCACATCCTCCTTCGAAAACATGCTGGAAAATGCGGTTAATATAGTTAACATGGAGATTGAAAATACTGAGAGGAGACTTTCCATGGGTCAATTAACATCTCACCAAATCATGTCTGATGATCTAGAGGAGGGTGGCTTTTTCGCGCCTCCTCCATTATCACCCATTACAATAATAAATAAACCTACCCATTGTGGAAAGCTACCTGAGTGCCCCGTGATTAACGAAGATGTAATAGACATTCCTGACTCTCAGCAGGGGCCTCAAGTTGTAAATAGCATTACATCTGTAGCTGTAACTACAAAGAATGTGGGGGAGAAAAGGAAGAGAGGTCCTGCAAACTGTCTGTCAGTAAGAGGAAACAGCCCCCCCGCAATAAATCTCAACCCACCCCAATGAGTTTGTGGTCACGAGGAGCAGCTGGATCCAGTGGGTTGTCAGTTAGCCCTACCGCGCAACCAAACAACAGTACTGTAGATCTGACCATAGCAAAGGTTGTTCACCTCTCTGCTTGTACACAAACTGACACAGCACCGGGAAATGGCATACAAGGAAGGTCTAACAAAAACTTAATTGATACCATAGTGGATTCTACTTTTAATCGTTTGAAAGTTATAATGGATAAACAATTTAATGCTATTTTTAAACGCCTGGATAGACTGGAAAGTCTGCTGAAGAAAGAGGAGGTCAAAAGAAAAGGGGCTACGATCATTGAACAAGCCAGGGGTCAACGGCTTTTAAAGAACATGGAAACAATTAATAAAGGAATTGCAGGGGGGAATGGTACTTGTATATCTTCTGGTATAAATTATGCATGTGATAAATGTAATGGGAAAACAAATAGCTTGCCATCTAATTCCACGCCTAGTATTTTGGTTAGCATGTCGCCTCTGCTAAACGCACCTGTTGAGAACAGGCCCCTACCGATTACTTACCCCCCATAGTAGCCCCGCCTGCACTGCCCGTGCCGGCCCTCGCAAAACCAGCCTCAGATCCAAATAATAAGCCTATTATTGCCGCACAGGTTAAAAAACACGTTGAGGCTGTTCTCCATCTACCACCAGAAGCATTCCCCTATGCCATAATTTTAGCTGGTGTACCTCCACTTAGAGATGATCAAAATGAGTCTTGGGACCAGCTTAAAAATAAATGTATTGACTGGTTGTGCAAGTATAAGAGGGTGGGGTGGGAGATTGCCAACGATATTCTGATGGTGCGAAGGGTGGGATGGGTAGGACCTTCTACTAAAAAAACATCATGGGCGACTGTATAGTCGTGAATTTAAGGTACCCTTCCCTGGTGAATTAGTTATTGAAAGTTCCTACTGACCATTTTAGTAACCCTACAAACATTATCCTAGTACCATTGGGCTTCTTTTACAGACCCCCACAGAGAGGATGTAATTCAGCCATTCTGTTATAGTCTACATATAACAGGTTCACCGTTTTATCTGAACTGGAGAGGCAGGACTGACCACTAAACAAACCCTTGAATATTTTAGAGGGGTCAGCGGGACCATTGTCGGACTGTTTGGCTATTGTTGAACCTAGGCCCATCGACATCCCCCAAGAAATTTGCTTGGTAGAACCTTCCGTAATTTTTCCCGTGACTATTGCTCCACGACCCTTAGATCAAAACCTAAATATACTTAGCTGGAACATCGCAGGTTTAAAAGCTAAATTGACCTTAGCGGAGTGGATCAATTTGGTTAGTAAATTTGACATCTTAATGTTCCAAGAGACATGGTGCACTAGTGGCTCGTTACTTGAGGGGTTTGCCTGTTATAATAACATTGTACCCAGCCCTGAATTTGGCCGACCAAGTGGGGGATTATCTATATGGATAAAGATCACTGCGGCCAGTAATATAAAACCTTTGGAGACAAATGATGGGAATTTCCAGGCCTTGATTTATACGCAGGGGATCATGTTATGTCTAATAAACTTTTATAACAATGATTTTATATCACTGCCCAATAAGAATTTTATCAATTTATTTGAATTTATTGACAATTTGGTAGACGAGGAGAGGTATGGCAAATTGGATGGAATTTGTCTGGGGGGGGGGGATTTTAATGCCCATTTGCACAACAGAATAGATAAACCTGCTGTCACACCTGTCCGGATAATTCCGTGCAGAAGAGGGGAGGAATTGCACAATTATCTATCCACTCGGGATTTAGTTAATGTAATGGGCAAGGTTGGATGTGAGTCAGACAAAGGGCCATTGCCTACCTATAAAGGTCGTGGTTATTCCTCTACCATAGATTATGTTTTTATTTCTTCCTCCTTTGAGAATAGTTTAGTCAAGGCTGAAGTATTAGGCACTAGTTACAGCGACCACTATCCAATTTTAACAACTATTAGATTTTTTTAATAAATTTATGAAACGAAAAGAAATAGGGCAAACAACCTGGTAGCATCGACCGACAAACTGAAAGTGATTTGGAAGGGCATAGATAATAAAGCCTAACTTGCCCGTACCATAAAATCCTATCCGTTATTAGTGGAGATGTGTTTGTCTGATACATGCTCAGGAACAGAGATAGTCCAGGCTTTTCCCGGGCTATGTGCTGGAATCAAACATGAGATCTCTAAACCTGTCATGAACCAGGGCAAGAACCCTGGATGGTTTGATGGCACTTGTTCCCGGGTCAATAGGACTCTTCGCGAAGCATTAGCTGGAGAACCAAGGGACATGACACTAGTTAGATTACAGATAGAGCGTTATAAGAAAGCAACCAAATTACACGCAGAGGAGGTACTAAAGGAACGGTGGGACTCCCTTGCCTGCGCCGCCGCTCCCAAAGACGTAACTGGGTTTTGGAAAGAGGTTAAATCAATGCAGTCTGTGGGATCTAACATTACTCCCCTAAACTGCAATATACTCAGTAAAGCATGGGAGAAGCATTTCTCAAGAATATATAATGCCCCCACAACAACCATTATAGTTATCCCCTAGCTACTAATGTGGCTATATCATTAGCTGAAGTTGAAGACGCAATACATCAAAGCGCAGGGAATAAAGCACCAGGTTCTGATGCTTTGTCAATAGATCTTATTAAATATGAACCCGATTTTTGGTCCCCTCTTTTATGTAATGTTTTTAATAACTTGACAAATACTCCAACCCCAAAAACTTGGTCAACGAGTATAATTGTGCCCATTTTTAAGAAAGGCGATAGATCCAACCCTAGTTGCTATCGCCCAATATCCTTGATAGACAACACCTTGAAGATCTTGGGCAGGGTTGTTTGTAATAAGATTAGGACCTGGGCAGAGGATAAGCGAATTTTAAATTGTTGTTAGTTGGGTTTTAGGAGCAGTGTGGAACTGTTGAACAGTGCCTAAATCTGAGTCTTATATTGGGAAAATATACTGTTGCGAAAAAAGTTCCTTTATATTTGGGTGTTATGGATTTAACTTCAGCCTTTGATTTTGTTAACCGATCACGTTTATGGGAGATTCTTTTAAATTATGGGTTGGATGTTGCACTTGTTCACTTTTAGGCATATTTGCACAGAGACCTGAAAGCACGGGTAAGGATTAATAATGAAGGAGAGTTCTCCAGGGATATTTTAATTGGCAGAGGGGTTGGACAAGGGTGTGTTCTAGCCCCCTTGCTTGTTATCCTCTATATAAATGAATGAAATATTTCCCTGTCTGAATTAACATGTGACGTGCTTAAAATCATTGATCAACTTTACCCCGTACTTTTATATGCGGACGATGCGGTCCATATGGGCCGCACACCAAAAGCATTACGCACTTTAATCTCAGGCTTTGTATCCTTTATGGCAGATCTGGGAGTCTGTACTAATTTTAAAAAATCCTATATAATGTCCTGTGGGCCAAAAAAGCACCGTAATAAGCACATAATGTCGGGAAATGATTATCTAAAAAGCACCAGCACTTTCCCTTACCTGGGTTTAGTCCTTTCAGAATCAGGATCATGGCAACCGCATGTAGCTCAAGGTAGAAACAAACTTAATTCTATTATTAGCCTGCGACAGCCCAAAAAGGTAGAGGTGGTGATACCCCTATTACAGATCTATAAAACCCAATGTCTGCCCAAGGCGACTTACGGCGCCGAAGTATGGGGGCATGTAAATTGTAACGGGATTCAAATGGAGGAAAACAGATTTTGTAGAAAGGTACTAGGGGCACAAATTTCATCACTTACCTACATATGTCATAAAGAATAAAATTTACATTATGTGGAGGACTTTATTAAATCCCTACCAGCATTATTTTGGCTAAAGATATGGCAAAATCCTGCCGCAATTTTAACTCAAGAAATCATTACAGATTGCCTTATATGTGACAGGGGTAAAAGCATAACTTGGCTTAGTGCAGTACAAAATAGCCTAGCCAGTGTGCAGCTAGAACATACCTTTCATCATCCCTTAGCTGCAGACGGTATAAATCTAAAAACAGTGAGAGGGGCACTGTACGACCTATACCGTAAAGAAAGAGGAAATATCGAGTTTTGCAAACCGTCAATTATTAGATATATTCCAATCATGGTGTCATCAAGCAATTATTATTATATGCCATAGGACAATCGGAGGAAAAACATTGGGAGATGGAATAGGAGTTTGCTTTTCCGCCTCAGGGATAACAGTATAAAACACTTACTCTGTTTCCCGATTGGTTTTTAATAATAACTTGGAGGAGATATGTTGTCCATGCGGCATTGGTTGCAAACAAACATTGTTACATCTCTTGTTCTTTTGCAAATTTTATGTGAGATACACCAAACAATATTTAATCCCCTATTTTAAGGCAAATGTGATTACTGATGCCATGGCGTACCAAGAAATACTGCGGCTAGGATGCGATGACATGATTTTTCGAGTAAGCTCATTTTTGCAAGCGGCGGTACGTTCACGAGCTTCCATGAACACTCCTTAAAACATGTTATATACCCGTAATCACCTTTTTAATTGGATCTACCAAATATGTGATAGCCTATTTTGCACTTAGTTGGAAGTTTACTATTGCTTATTTGCACTGAGTTCATAGTTTACAATTTGAGATTTTTGCGCAACGACGCTACTAGACTCCGTGCTTGTTGCATGTTTACATAGTATTCCATTTGCACTTTATTGCTATGCTTTGCACATTGGTTTTATGCTATTTATTGATTGCAAGACTTGACATGTCCTACCCTTTTTTTAATATACCTATTGTAATTCTTATTTTGATGATTGTATATTTTATGTTCTATTGGCAGTGATGATTGTACTTTTATGGATATCTTATATCCGAATAAAGACCATTTGACTTGACTTGACAAGTCTTTCTCACTTGGCATCACCAAATCTGTATCACCATTTAGCAACGACAATTCAGGAAAAGATGGTCACAACAAAATATACAAACTGTGGGGTATATTATCAACAACTAGCGATAATTTTTGTCTCTAACTTGTTTAGAGACAAAAATTATCGCCGCACATCGGCGATTTTTATCGCAGATAAACCTTGCTATTAGCAAGGTTTATCGCAAATGCGATAAAAAACGCCCGCAATGCATGAATATCGCTGAAAAGTCAGCGATATTCATGCATTATCGAGCAAATGCTCTTAGCCATGTTATCCACCTCCCATTGGATAACATGGCTAAGAACTGCTCAGGGCAGGTGTTAGCTTTTGGAGATATTCGCCCTTAGCGCAAATATCTCCAAAAGTTGGTAATAGGAGATAGCGATGTTAGCAACTGTTTCCAGTCGCTAACATCTTGGCACGCCCACTTTGCATATCATTAGTGATAAATATCACTGACATGCAAAGTGGGGCCCATGATGGTCGCTATCTCCTATTAGCTGTCGCTAACTGGTGTTAGCGACAGCTTGGTAATAGGGAGATAATTTTATCTCCGCTTTCTTGGCTTTTAAAGCCAAAAAAGCGGAGATAAAACCCCTTGATAATATACCCCTGTATTTTAAGCACACTTGGTGCCTTTAGGGTCACTGACCCTGGTGGCGGGTTCTAAAATATTTTAGATGCTCCTACTGAAATAAGAATATGATTATTCCTATGTACATGGGCCTGATGAACAGCAGCGTCTGTTGTAGTTAAGTGCAGCGGGATGGGACACTGTGGAGGGGGGAATTTTGACAGACGACGGAATGTGAGTTATTTATTTAATTTGCCCTATTCTGTCATCTGTCGACACCCTCCAGCCCCGCACCACTGCGCTTACCTGCACCAGCCAAAGCTGCTGATGAAGTCTGCTGTTAAGTGTCAGCAACAGATGAAACACGTGTTGGCACCATTGGTATTCTTCAAATGCAATGGGCAAAATTGGAGTAATGGACAGTCAATAAAGAACTATTGAAACCACAACCTAATATCTTGACTTCTGGGTGCCCGGACGGGGAACCAGGGAAAGTGGTGCTTGCCAGATGGAAAGATAGCCAAATATAGTCTGTTTCGAAAAGCCCAGGGAACAAGAGCGCAGCATGCACACACAACGTGCGCTAGATGGATGAAAACAACCAGGTTTTGATCTGATTTCTAAATGCCCAGTGATCCTGTGTGCTGCGCGCCGTGAGTGGAATAGAGTACCATAGGGCTGGGACCAAGTACCTAAAAGAGCGCCCACCAGCTCTGCTCCTGCGTACGCTAGGAGTGCAGGCCGATGCAGGTCTGCAGAGCGCCGTGCATGCGCTGGGACATATTGTGCACAGAGACCCTGCAGTATCTGGGAGCCCTGGCCGTGTAAGATCTTAGTGCAGAGAGTTTTGAACGGAATTCTCTGTTCGATTGGCAGCTAGTCTAGACGGTACAGGAGATGGGAGGTATGGCAGTATAAGGAAGGGCAAAAAGAATGCGGGCAGCCACATTCTGTGCCCTTTGAAGTCTCTTTGTGACAGTTTTCTTTATGCCAAGTAACAGTCCATTGCAGTAATCGAGACGTGACGGAACCACCGGTTGAATAATCACTTGTCGGGGGGAAGTGTAAAAAAAGACCAGGATGGGTTTCAGACCACGTAGGTGGCCAAAGTATGTACCTGCCACTTTTATGACGTGAAGCTCGAAAGAGAGGGAGTTGTCCATCAGGACCACCAGATTCTTAACTGCGCTTTTCGGTTGGGGAGGAGTGCCCAGTGCAGCAGGCCACCATTGGTAGTCCCATTTATGGGTAGCCCGGCCTACCAGAAGCACCTCCGTTTTTGGGGAGTTAAGTTGAAGATAATTATCCGCCATCTGTAGAACCGGCTTTTTGGAGACCACCCCCACTAGAGAAGTCAAAGCCAGTGGCGCAGGGAAACGCCTTAAATCTACGGGTCCTTCTTGCTTCAATCATACAAAGAGACCAGGAAAACAAGCCGTGGAGGGAAGCAAGTAATTTATTAGATCGAGCTAAGGACAGAGGTCCCAGAATGGTACAAAGACAATTCTACGGAGACTTCTGCTTTACTCCACAGCATTACACATATTTATAGCGCTAGCCACGCCCATTTACACAATACAAGTTCTGCTTTTAAGTTCCTCTTTTGACAGGTTCTCCGCCAGCCTCGCATGGTGTGATCGTGCCGGGGGACATCCGTCCCTGTATACACAATGTCCTCAGCCTTGTGCTATCTTGCCTAACCAGCGTGATCAAGTGCCATGGCCTCGTGCTACCTTGCTTCATTCGGCGTGATCATGAGGCATTGTTTCATGCTTCCCCTTTCTCGTTGTGGTCACGGGGCAGTTGGTTCGTGACTGGCCGGATTTACCAACAATGGTCAGGAAGTAGCCGATTCTCTGGCACAGCTGGGGCGAGGCACACGGGCGATTTCTCGGAATTGGCTCGACCATAAGGAGGAAGGAGGGTAAAGCAAGCTTCAGCAGGGACATGAAAAGCAATTCTTCACCAAGTTGCCGAGAGCATGGCAACACAAAATGGAGTCCTGCAGGCACTACGAAAATTCAGTTCAACACATCCAGTATGAGATGGACAAGACATGTTCACGGAAATTCAGTTGGTCTTGAGCTGGGTTATTGGTGAAAGTGAATATCAATTGTGCGTCTTCCGACTATGATATCATATTGGTCTTCCGGGCATTGGCCAAGAGGGCCAGAGGGGGACGTACAACTTAAACAATGTGGGGCTCAGAGCAGAACGTTGGGGGACACCACTGCTGAGGGGATAGGTACTGGACAGGTAGGGAGGGGCGTGGATCTGAAAGGAACGATGAGATAGAAAAAACACAAACCACGCCCGGGCCTTACCACAGGCCCGATCTCCCCGAGTCGCTGGAGGAAAATCTCATGGGAGACTGTGTCGAGTAAGATCAGTACTGAGGTGATGCCCACGTCCAGCGATGTCCTCAACTGCTCTGTAACTTCCGTACTATGCTTAGGCCGGAACCCGTTTTGTGACCTATCCAAAATTTCATTAATTTCCAAATACTTGGTCAGGATAATATTAACATGGGATTCATTAAAATTGGCAAAGATGCATCCAGTGCTGGCTTTTTTAGTAAGGGAACAACATTGGCATGTGTCCAAGATTTGGGAATTACTAACAACTGGAGCGATCTATTGATCCAATCCAATGATTGGGCGCAGATGGGCTTGTCTTAGGCACGCCTTCGACGTGCGTCTGCTGCGCATCTGAGCAGGAATACTAACTAAATAGAAGTTTGCAGGAAAGGTGCCCGCCTCCATTAGTGAGTCACCTGCAGGGGGCCGAGCAACTGGTCGGGAAACACCCTCCACTCAACCGGCACAAGCCGTGGTGGACCGGGGCTACTACCAGGGTGCAAGTGCGGGAGAGCAGAGCGAATCTCAGGTGCAGTGAGAAATGCCGGTAAAATCAAAATTCGAATAATGCCACTTTAAAATCGGAACAGATTACCCTGCTAAAGCGTTGCTAGCGTAGCTAGCACCTGACAAACTTGTTTAAAAACTGCAACACTAAGGATTGTACATTGAGCTATTGCAAAGGTACTTCTAGTTGCATAAGGAAACATAACATTCTAGGCCACGTATTTGCTCAGTTGGCTGCAGTCCATAAGGGTTGGAATGGATTGCCCCACCAGCAGAAATTAGTGGGGATGTGCCACACTAAGGGCCGGTTAAGGGGATGATGGAGTAGGTTTCTAGGCCTTTCTTCTAATTCCCCACATAAGACCCAGGAACTTTGCTGTTGCACACACGAATAATGGTCTCATGTATGATTTTAGTATGCCAAAGCTGCCCCATGATCGCGGGTTCCAACCTGTTTACAAATCGGAATTAGTCATTTTTGTCTGGGGACGGCATATGCAAGGCAGCCAAAGAAGACATGGCCAAGTGATTCATTTTCGGCAGAACAGCAAAGGCAGCCTTTGATCTGGGCCATGTTACCTGATAAAGAACTTGGGATTCACTGCGGCTGTGTGCGCCTATATTCCCAGTCACAATACTTGCACATCCTTTGGTCATTTTGTGGATTTATTTTAAATGGGGCTTTCCAGGTTTCAGAACTATTAGGAGGAAAGGGCAAGTTGGGCCTGGCAACGGGGAATATTGACAGGGTGGATGGGGGTGGTGATTAATTTGCAAAGTCTAAGACTGATCAAAGGTCGAGCGGTAGGAGGGTAGAAATCTGGGCAAGGAGAGAGACTGATGATGTCCAGTGGCTTGCAGGTCAAGCATTTCAACAAATCGACGGCACCCAGGTGATGGCTTTAAGCTTTTCAGTTGCTGACAGTGATGCGTAAGGCTTTGGCGCAACTGACACTTTATGCTGGGTAGTATGGGACACATTCTTTACAGATAGGCATAGCAACAGAGGCGCATGGACAGGGAAAGACGGTCAGTGAGATGATGTAGCTGGGACAATGGTTGTCATACTGTTACATACAGTACATCGGTGTTGATAAGATGCCCTATGGATAATGGGTTAGCATACATTGTTGCGGGATCCTTTTAGGTGTTGTTCAGGGTCCGAGCAGGGAAAAATTGGCAATATGGATCATTGATCACTCTTTTAGTAAGTGGGAAAGGGAGTTGACCTAACGGCTAGGGTGGTCAACCTCAAATCTGGGGACCTGGGTTTGAGTCTCGGCAAGGACGCGCAACATCCTGTGATTCTGGGCAAATCACTTTTCCCGTGCCCACCAAAAATGAATGTGTCCTCATGTAACGCAACTGGTACTACTGTAAAGCGCTCTGATACCCAATACCTTTGGGTGAAGTTTGCCCTATATAAAACTTTGTAACAAAAAAAAATTGTGTTTACGTGCAGGCAGTGGCAAGGAGACATGGGGCTTAATTGAGTTTCGACGAGATACGGTTTCTGCTCAAGTGGGTTGGTAAAGGAGGTATGGTATAGAAAGAGCTGCCGCCCCTACAACATACAAAGCTTAGCTCAGAAGGCTGCCCGCATGTTCTACTGATTTACTTGGGGAAAATTACCTGGGCTGGTACAAATAAAAGGTTTGGCACTGATAAAGGCAATAATGCTGGATTTGCAGGAAAGGTAGCTGCAATGGAAGTTTACATTTATAATGTGGCTGGACCTCATCCCCGGGAGGGTTAGTCATGGAACTATTAAGCTGCGGTGATTGACAAGGCCTGGAGAAAGGTTAACAGACAGATCAGAAACATTTGCAGGGAGAGAGCCATAGGTAGAATAGTACACGGTGGCTTCAAATATGTGGTGACAATATTTTTCAGAGGGGACGGGTACATTTGTCAATATTTGAGATGGATTTGTATCTCTTACAGTTGCAGGAGTCATTGGCGCAGGCACAGAGGTATGGGTATGCTGAGTAGCAACATCTTGAGGGGGGCAGATAAACACCCAAGAGGGTTTTTCTGAGTGGAAGTTTGACAGGAGGTTTGCACAGTTAAAATGGTTGGATTGGCAGTTGAAATGAAATGAGAAGGCATTTTCAGAGCACATGCATACTCCTGGGAGTGTCCCCGCGCTAGAGAGTAAGGTAACCAGCAGACTAAAAGATGAACGTTTTAAGCCACTTGCTGTGAAAACCAGGTTTTTAAACTCTTCCTGAAAACGGAGGCTCAGAGATAGCATGCAGTTCCAGAGGGAATTTGTTCCAGGCTCTTGATCCCAGATAATTAAAGGATCTTCCTCCAATTCTGGCTCACCAAATTTTAGGGTTGCTGGCTAGATGGCCATAGGTTGACCATAAAACAGTTAGGTGGGGGAATGTGAAAGTGGGGGTGTAGGGAGGTGGGGTAAGTTGACATTTTGCAGAGCACAATAAGTTGAGGGACTGCATGGCAATTTCAGGTTTAGCAGGGGCCACCAGCCACCATTTTGGTAGTAGAACAGCACGGTGGCTGATCAGATAGACAGGGACAGCTTTCGAGTCCCTCCCTCTACTACAGGGGTAAGGGGGTGTTAGTTGTGGTCTCACTTTTCATGTGTTATTGGTTTGTCACTGATGAGGCAGGTGTTGTCGCGCTTTACCCCTGGAATAACGACACGGGAGTCGGAGCTGTACTGGATCACTGCCTCTTTATTGCCTACCAGTACTTAACTGCCCTACAGACCAGACAACCCTTTCCTGTTCCTGTTTCCTGTCTAGTTGCCTGTCCTGTCTGAATACAGGGTCAGGCACTACGACACTACAGGACCCACGTCCTCTGCCTCACGACATGACATCTCCCCCCTTTTTAACAAACAAAATTGATTCCCAAGATTTCTCTGATATCTTGATCAGTTGTACAGGGCGGTGGCCCGCCTGTTTGGGTTGAGAGACCCACCTCCATCACAAGCTCAAACTCGGTCTGTTTCTCAGGTGTCAGCGGGGTGCAGTCTGTTGGAGACACTTCATTGTGTCTTTCCGGCTGCCTTGACGGGAGTATCGCTTCCTGTGATGCGGCTGTCAATGGCTCCGCTAGAGGTCGGCTGTTCGTATTCTTTTGTAGTTCTTGTTTGAGCGGCAATTGATCGCCTGCACGTGTGTCCATTGTTTTAGTTTTCTTCCGAGCGCCTGCATGCACTTCTATGTCTCGTTGTTTTATTCGGTCAAGGACAACACTGTCCTCCTGTCCTTGAACAGGCATCTCAGACAACACAGATGCACGTTTTTCTTCTGACTGATGATGATGACCTCTCTTCCCCCACGTGTTGGCCCCTCTGGGTATGATGACTGGTAGGTCCTTTTCCGCCCAGCGGGTACAGTCACCTGCATCTGTGCTTCTTCTGTGTCCTTTTTGCGTAAGCCTTGCTGACCCCTTCAATGGTGACGGTGTGCTCTTCACGTCATGGTGTTCCTGGGGGTGACATGGCATGTTGTCTTGTGGGGAGTTCGGACATTGCAGGTTGTTGGCCTGAGGTGTGTTGCTTTGGACAAGGAAGGCGGCCTTTGCTTCCACTGTATTTTCAAGTGGTGGACACCGTGACCGTTGTCGGTACCAGGGCTCTGTTGGATTAAGTGATCGTCCGGACATGCTTTCTGAGTCGGTCGACGACGCACTCCTGGAGTCGACGCTGTTGAGGGGACGCTCCTCTGGGTGCATCTTTTGAAGTGTCTTTTGAGTTATTGCTATGGCGGGGCTGCTTGCTAGCCACGTATGTGCTTCCTAGGTTTGGTCTTGGAGTATTTGACTCTTCTCTGTCTGGGGATGACGTGGCTTATCCCCTCGCCGGTGTTTGGTCCTTTCTTCATAATTGTTGAGTCGACTGTCGTCGGTCTCCTCTGTGCAGTCTGTGTCTCTGCTTGATGGTTCTCTGGAGTAATATGTTGGTTTCCGAATATGACGTGACTTGTCCCCTTGCCGGTGTTTGTAATTTTCGTTAAGACCATTGAGTAGACTGTCTTCGGCCTCCTCTGTGTGGTCTGTGTCACTGCTTGATATGTCTCCAGAGTAGTGTGGTGAGTGACTTCTCGGCGTTATGTCAAACCGGTTGTCACGATTCCTGGTTGTCCCCTTCTTTCGTACACCCTTATCTATTGTCCTTTGTGTTGGTGACTCAGGGGGTTCCCTGTCACTTTGTCTTTCGTGATGTCTTACTTCTAGTTCCCTGTCACGATTCCTGGTTGTCCCCGTCTTTCGTACACCCTTATCTATTGTCCTTTGTGTTGGTGACTCAGGGGGTTCCCTGTCACTTTGTCTTTCGTGATGTCTTACTTCTAGTTCCCTGTCACTTTGTCTTTCGTGATGTCTTACTTTTAGTCCGCTTTCGCCCTCCCTCTCTCGGGTCTTGTTTGACTCCTGGGCTTTCCTCGTGGACATGGGGAGTGTCTCCTTTCTTCTCTTTTTGATTCCTGCTTCCCTGTCACTTTGTCTCTCACGGTATCTTGCTTCTAGTCCGCTTTCGCTCTCCCTCTCTCGGGTTTTGTTTGACTCCTGAGCTTCCCTCGCGGACATGGGGAATGTCTCCTTTCTTCTCCTTTTGTTTCCTGCTTCTTGATGGAATTCTTTGGGCGCTTCCCTCGCTGTGACCCGCTCTCCAATTTCAGCTCTCCTGATGATCTCTTTTAGCGAGAACCGCCCTTGGATGATCTTGCGCTTGGTGTCGGGTTTTGAACAGCCTTCAATCACCCGCAGTCGGATTGCATCTTCATTTGTGAAGGTGTCGAAGTGACAATATGTCACTAGACGTTGCAGTCGGGTAATGAAGCTTGGCAGGGGTTCTAATGGTTCCTGCCGTGCTGCGTTGAAAGCAATGCGTGCATGATCCACGTCTTCCTTCGCGTAGAAATAAGCGAGCAGCGTCTCTCTGAGTCCCCTATATGTCTCTGTGTCTTTTGCTAGGAATGTTTTGATTAAACGTCGGCCTTCGTGACCCACCAGCTGAAGCAGTAGTCGTCGACGTCTGCTATCCCTCCATTCACCAATCGTTGTGAGGAATTCGTCCACCGACTCCAGCCACTTGGACCATTCAGGACCTAAACAGTGAGCGCTGGTCTGTGTCACTGGAGGAGATACTCTAATGCAGGGATTGGGTTTATGTGTGTCTTTCCTCATGGGCATGATGGTGTAGTATACAGTCTTCAGGTAAACGGACTTGATTTCTTGAGATCAGCTTGGTCGCCACTTGGTCGTTGGCGGTATGATCCTTTGTTCGTGGTTGTTGTGTTTGGTCGTTCGTGTTTGCTTGCACTGGTCGTGTGTGCTCATTAGGGCTTGTTCTCTTGTACTTGCCAATGCACGTTGTGGTTTCCCCTAGTCTTCGCCACTGATTGTTGACTCACGGTCACTTGTGTTTGTTCACTCTTCTATCTCTTGTCTCTACGCAGTCTTGCTTTATTTACTTGTTTGTTGTGTGTGTCAGTCTTATTTCGTCACTTGCATCTTGTTTGTTTCCTTCTTGCACTTGCCTGTGCATGTTTCCATGTTAGGCCTCCTACTTTCGCTTATGTTTTCTGTCGACTTCAAGGATTGTATTTTCGCTTATTTTTCTTCTTGCACTTGCCTGTGCTTGTTTCTTCGTTAGGCCTCTAGGCTTTGCTTGTGTTGTCTGTTAACTTCAAGAGTTGTATTTTCTTCCTTCTTGCACTTGCCTGTGCTTGTTTCTTTGTTAGACCTCTAGTCTTTGCTTGTGTTTTCTGTTAACTTCAAGAGTTGTATTTTCTCACACTGGTTAGCAGATTCCACGACTGCCTGACTCTAACATGGCCGACACATATATTTTAATGGGGGTCTATGGCTGGCGCCTGACTCCAAGATGGCCGCCGCTCGAGACAGACTGCTTGTATTTACTTGAGATTTCTTCGTGTAAGTGCTGGGTTTAAAGTCTCTGATTTATTTATTTTGGCTCATTATGTGGGAGCGCAAATGCTCAGGACTCACCCCAGGCTCCTCTGGTGCTGTCGGCAGGCAGTCTCGAGTCCGGTCCTCGCTTTCTCTTTTTCGCGCTCTTTTTTGAGCGTCGCGTCGGGACCCCTGCAGGCTCTCAGGTGTCGGGTCACCCTCTGGGGGCACACAGGTAAGTGGGCAATGCCTCCGCTATGCTGATCAGCCGCCGCGTGGACACGCGCATCATGCGCCTCTTGTGCACGCTCGGCTCTTGCTCTTGCTTCGGTGCCGTGAGTGTTGACGGCTGATGTTCTGGCTCCGGCAGTCTCGGCGCCGAATTTGAATTTCGCGCTTCTTTCGCGTTCTCGCACGACGACGACTGCGGACTCGCTGGTCGGGCCGGCTGCCTCCGGCTGGGTTGCGGGACTGTGTGGGGATACTTACATCCCACCCTCGTCGCCAGTGTCGCGCTTTACCCCTGGAATAACGACACGGGAGTCGGAGCTGTACTGGATCACTGCCTCTTTATTGCCTACCAGTACTTAACTGCCCTACAGACCAGACAACCCTTTCCTGTTCCTGTTTCCTGTCTAGTTGCCTGTCCTGTCTGAATACAGGGTCAGGCACTACGACACTACAGGACCCACGTCCTCTGCCTCACGACATGACAGGTGTGGCGGTTTGACAGGAGGTTTGCTGAGTTTAAATGGTTGTATTGATAGTTGTGGGGACAGTCTGAAAACTAGGGGGTGGGGAGGTGGGGTAAGTTGAAATGTTGCAGAGGAGAAGAAGTTGAGGGACCACAGGGTAATCAGTTTGATAAGGTATAGGATTTAAGGAGTTTAGGAATGAGGTATGAGTTTCAGTTTTTTGCTGGAGAAGATGGGATGTAGTGCGGGGTTAGAGGAGGGATAGGTAAATATCCAATGTATATGGAGGCAATGTTAGTTTGTAAGCCATGGTTGCATAGGGCTGCTTAATGTGGAATGTGCACCTGCTTCATTAAAAGCAGCCTTTTATACACAGATACATGTCAGAAGTCTGTTCTGTGCCCTCTCTCCCAAATTCACCCATGGCATGGAAAGTTAAATGGCACTTGTTGACTGACCCACCTTTTGTGCCATCCACTACATTGTCAGTGAAAACACGGCTTCTGGTCCACCCTTTGTAGCCTGAGAGCAGCAGCTTAAATCCTGCTGCCTAGATCTATTAATGTCACCCTTTTGACAGGTAGACAAACTGAATTTAAAATATTAATTCAACCCTAAGAACCCCTTGCTATCCAAAAGGTAGGGTGTTTAATATTTAAGAGTGGAGCATGTGTGACATTAGAGATGGTAACTCGACATTGTCACTAGTCAGGATGTAGCCGCCACATAGGAAAACTCAAAGTATAGATTATTTACTTTAATCTATACCTGTGCCATTCAAAGAAGTCAAAGAAGCTGCAGGAGGATAATTTGCATTAGTTTTCCAGCAACTCTCCAGCTGGTAATTGGCCTGAATTAGGTGTGAAAGGGGTGAAAGCGGAGAGAAAGCTGCTCCCAGAGAAGAGATAAGAGCCTGGAAGTAGAGAAGTAATTTATTCCCCATACAGGAAAACCAATTGGCGTGGCCTCAGGAACTTAATTTACCTCAAAGGGGCATTCTATATTACAAGTAAATATAGGTGACACCTGGAAATTCCTCAGCTTTCGTTCTCCTTGTCAGGCTAGCACCAAACCCAGTGAGGGGAAAGCTACCCCCAGAACTGGTTTGAGTAAACACAGAGCAGGGGACTGCCAAAAAACTATACCACACCTCTGGGTGGGCAAACAGTCTCTGCACAAGGACAGAATGCTTTCCCAATCTTGAATGTCAGAGTGAAGGGCACTGTGGCATTGTTGGCAGCAAGTCAAACAGGAGCAACTGAAAACGTGGGCAGCATTGCCCCAAATAACTTTTTCCCCCATAGGTTAGGGGGGCCCAAGGAGGTGCCACCTCCACCCACTAACTGGTGCCAGGCGTTAATGTCCCCAGGAACCCTCCTCCAAGCACTTTTGTGATATGTGGAAGCACAGAAGAGGATTGGACCTGAGGTCTGTGGCCTGAGAGGTGTCCAAGAAGGGCTAGATGTGATTGTACCCAGCACTAAGAAGCAGACTCCAAGGGTCATTTGGCTGGCATCCTGTGGGGCTACAAGACACTACAAGCTACTAGAGGTATTTGTCACTTTCTGGGTTGGGACTTAAAAGAAATGTTAACACTTTTCTTCAAAAACCCGACTTTCTGAAGTGGGATTTGCTGATTTTCACTTGAACCAATCCCCTTCGTGTATCTGACCAGGGCTCTTGGTCTGCCTCAAATGTCACCTGGATCCTATTCTACCGTTCCCATTGACTATCATTGGCATGTTGCGCTACTTTGAACTATTTTCTCCTAAAGCTTTACCAATTCTTCAAAAAAAAGTAATGTTGGTCCTATTTTACTCATAACATTTGTATTCTTATTTTAAAATTGGCGGTGGAGTTTTATTGTGTTTTGTGTGAGTTTTTCTACTTAGCAGGCACTGCTAAATAGTTTACAGATTCCCTTTGATTCAAGCCTGACTGCTTCGTGTCGCATTACCAGTGATTAGGCCCAGGATTATTTTATTAAACTTGTGTAATACCTAGCAATGGGTAGTCTTATTCTTGGAGGTGGACACTTGTTGACCCCCAATATTATTTCACTTTCCTAAAACCCCTAAGCACTATCCATCCCTAAGCAGGAAAAACTTCTCACTACCCCTTTACACTAACCATTCCTGAGCCCTAAAATATTTCCACTCCCCATATGGACCACATCCATGAGAGCTATAATCGCCTTAGCAGCCCTATGCACCACGCATCCCTGATCCCTAAAACTCATTACAGCCCCTTAATACTACACATACCTAAATCTTAAAAACACCGTACTACCCTTTAGCGCTATCATTCCTAAAACCTAAAAAACAATTACCACCCTTATACACTACCTATCCCTGAGACCTAAAATCCAGTACTAATAACACTACCTAGACCTAAATCCCCAAAACGTATTACAACCCCTCTACTCTACCCATCCCTAAAACCTAACAAAAACTCATTACTACCCCTGTTTTCTTGCCACTCTTGAAGCATGAAAATCCCAAAGTACGCTTAAACACAACCCATTACTGAACTCTACACTACCCTTCCCTAAATCTGCATTTCTTAAAAAAAAATTGTAATTGCAATTAGGCCTGGGCGGAAAAACTCAGCCACAGTGCACGGAGCTCGGCGATTAGGGGAGTGCGTTAGATAAATGCATTTTGCGGTGATTTTCAGTCCAGGTGCTTGTCCGCACTGTGCAATCAGCGCGAACGGCACCATGCACAGCGCAAGCAGGCGCTGCTTCCTTTCTGCCACTCGAGTAGATTTTTACTCGAGCAGCAGCTTTCTCAACGGGAACAGACGTTCAACGCGAGCGATCACGAGCATACACGACCGCTCGCAATAAGAAATCTGACCTCCCACATTGAGAAATCTCACCGGGAGGTTGATTTTCCACACTCGTGCTAGTCAACTTCATGTTGACAATCACAGGCGAGTAAAAATCTTACCGGGAGGTGGATTTTCCTCTTGCACTCACCAACTTGACGTACGAAAGCGAGGTAAATCCAATTCCCGGTAAGATTTTTACTCGTTCGTGACTGTCAACATCAAGTTGACTAGCACGAGTGTGGAAAATCAACGTAACGCGAAGTGCGGAAAACTCAGCAAACTCCGCGAGTAGAGCAGAGGTCACCCCCCAGACTTAATTACAATGCGTTTTGACTTACCTCCTTATATCTTACCAAGTTGCAGTGATAACTTCATTGTTAAAACGTCATTGTAATTGTAATGTGTTGTACTGGTATGTGTTGTAGTGGTATAATACTGCTTAGAGCCAAAGAGTAGTGCTCTCCTGCAATGCTTAAATTGCTGAGAAATTACTGCCAGAGGCCAAAATTTTCATGTGAGGTCTACCGTGGCCCTGTTGAATGCCTTGAATGCTGAATGCCAAGGCTGTTTAGTCTAGATTTCACCCCATGGCTTTTTATTCCGTAAACCTATACTTTTTGCCTCGTCCGCTCACCTCTGCTACTTTCCTATATTTTTTCTCATCCTTTCTCTTTTTTCTGCCTTTCTCTCCCTTGCTCAAGGTCAAGGGTTCTGCTCCTAGGGGAAGGAGCGGTGTTAGGGAATGTTTCCATTCATACCTGATTTATGAAGACAGTTCTCATTTTCAATGTTTTTTTTGACGGACTGGCCTGTGTCCCTAAAATCTAGTGAAATAAGCCCTGCCCTAGGTCTCAGCAAAAGATATGTTATTCTACAATTTCATTTGTTTTCACTTAGCCATGGAAATGCCACACCCTTTTCATACAAATCATCTTGTATCTGCTTTTAAGACTCCATCAAATGTAGTTTCTGTTTCCGATACCCAGTTTGTAAAGCTTCAAACATCTGTAAACTTTCATTGGACCTTGTATGTGGCACCAGTAGTTTGATCTATAGCTCTGTGTGTGTACCCCATTCAACTCTCTTCACGAGAAACCACTCAGCATCCCCTCCCCCAAAGGGCACTTCAGTGCCTCCTTATATATGATTCAAACAGGAACTGTCATCACAGTAAAAGACTGTACGTTATCTTAGATTGGGAACCTCGGACAGAATGTACTCAACAAACCCCCATGGCACCTTAAGAAGTCACCCAAGTTTTAAACCTTTGCCCTTGCCTAATAATGCGGTTCACAGAACTCCCCCCATGGTGATGATGAACTGCGCACTAAGGGGCATATTTACGAGGGTCTTCCATCATGCTTCTTCCGCGCAACGTGGAACATGCATGACCCAAAGCGCCAAGTCTTATTTATGAAGCTACACAAAGCCACTTTGCGTAGCTTTGAATGGCTTTATAATTATGAAGTAATGCAACACTGCGCAAATCACTGCTTTACATTACTCTGAATAAGGGAGGCATTCCATAGGTTTTGTAGGGGTGTTCCCATGCTAATACGATGGTTTTCGACGCATTCCCAGATTAACCAAACCTGGTAAACCTGGGAATCCGCCAAAAAGATACATCTCCCCAGGTGAGGCGTCACAAGGAGAAATATCATTTTTTCCTCTATCCATGTGTGCTGCATTCGGCATTCTGCAGCAGGCACGGCCCGTGGAGGGAGTTTCGGTGAGGCAGAGAGGCGGGGCGGGGGAGGAACAGAGTGGGGGGGGTGCTAAAAACTGGAGTATGGATAATTGAAGGTAAGTAAACAATTTAATAAATAAAACGAATTTCGTAGCACACCCTGCATCACATTTAGCGATGCAGGGCGCGCTACGAAATTCGTTTTATTTAATACATTGTTTACTTACCTTCAATTATCCATACTCTGGTTTTTAGCACCCCCCACCCCGCCTCTCTGCCCCACCGAAACTCCCTCCACGGGCCGCGGCTGTTCTGCAACACACATAGAAACAGGAAAACGACTCTATGGATTGTTTTGTGCAGGAAGGTGCCCCTTACTGCTCTAAAACAATCCTACCTACAATACAGGCACCCTTCCCACCATGGTGCAATGGTGCCTGCATTGGCGATAGGTTGCAGAAATGGCACCAGATCAGGGGAAAATGACAGATATGCCCTGTAGTGGATAAATACGATGCATTCCTGCCCTTTCCCTGTAATGCAGCTGCCTGCACCACAATTTCCATAAATATGCCCCTAAGTGCGGTATCAAAAAAATCTTGCCTGACTGTGCTACGAGTGCACCGTCATCTCCTGAACACTTACAATCTCTGTCTCTCTCTGGAAACTGTCGGCATGGATATAACAATGTGTTTCTGGCCCTACATTTGTATGTGTCTCTGCCTTTTAGACTCCAATATTTCATCATCCATCTTTTCTAACAAAAAGCTGAGACTTGCAATTTGTTTCCTTCAGCTGGCCTTGACCTGAGTAGGATAGGCACTTCCTAATTTCCACTTTTATTAATGGGCAGCCTTGTGGAAGTGACTCACTATGCTGGTGGAGATGATTTCTTCAAATCTAACGTCTGCGCATGTACAAGACGTACAGAAAGTATAAGGCATTTAGGGACATATGTATCAAAAAATGAGTAAGCGATTCTCAAATATCGATTTTTAGCGAATCGCTATTTGAGAATCGCAAAATGCGATGTAACTAATTAATTGCAAACAAATTGCGATTTCTTAAAAATTGCAACATACAAATAGCCATTTCCAAAAATAACGATTACTTAATAGCGAATTTGCAATTAAGAAATTGCAGTTTTGCAAATCTGTTATTCAGGTGCAGCTTGATGTCATCACACCCAGGAAGTGTGACTGCCCATGCTGTTCCCGATTGCCTGAGGCTGTGTCAGAGGCTGGGAGGAGAAGCACACCACTCTGAACTGTTACAACACCAATACACAATAGATCCACAGGAGAAGGAGGCAGCTGGCAGGAAAAGGAAACACAAATTCAGTGAGAAGGAGCAGGAGGTACTAATTCAGGAGATGGTGAAAAATCATGAAGTGCTTTTTGGCAAGAAATCCCTGCATGTCCCTGAGTCTCAAAAGATGAAAATGTGGCTGGACATACAGGCAAAGGTGAATACCATAAGTGTCACACAGCGCTCCATTGGTGACCTTCGCAAGCGCTGGTATGACATGCGCTCATGGTCTAAGGACAAGGTTGCCACCAGGCTTGCGGAGGCAAATATAACTGGTGGGGGTACATCCACAGAGCCTGAATCCACACCCCTTGAGGAGTTGGTGGAGTCCACCCAGACAGCCTGAAAGCATCAGCAGGGTTCTGACATTGACAGCTCCGAAACGCCCAACACAAGACAGCGTAAGAAGCATGCTAAATCAGTCCTGACACATTACCAACTCAATAACACACTCAGGAATGCTCCAAGTAAGAAGTAACAATGCAACTCCATTCCACATATTCCAGCCCACCCAGCAATGCATCATGGGAGATGTAGTCACACACAAAACACAGTTGAGCAATGACACACAGCAATGTGACACAAAATAGTAAAGCCAAAAATGTCACAAAGCACTTAGGTAACCAAAATGCAACCTAATGTATTCAGTGAACAATGGAAAGCAGGACACACAACAAGTAGTGCCTTTGCATTTACAGTTGAACCTGACATCACCTAAGACGAGGAGGTGGCACAGGCACAGGAGCAGGCAGGGAGAGAGGACACAGATCAGACAACACTGCCAAAATCTGTCCCAAGAAGACGCAGTCACACTGTGCCTCCACTCCCGGTGTTGGAGGGAGAACCTGAAGTCATAGAGGATGAGGCACATCCAGAGCAAGTAGAGCATGCACGGCAGGAACATGATCAGCCCCCTATGCACCGTAGGGACGACAGTAGCAGCAGACACAGGCCAAGGGCACAAACTAGCACAGACGCAGGAGATGATCCTTCCGTATTTTCCGGCCTGGAAGGCACAATGGTGAATGTCCAGCGCCTGCAAGCCAAAAGCATGAAATCAATACACAGGCAGCTGGTGTCTGTTAATTATAATCTTAGAGTCATGAAGGAGGGCATCATAGAGCTCAATAACAAAGTTGAAGAGGGAAATAAGGCATGTGCAGACAGCATTAAGGAAATGACTGGAGCAATCAAAGAACTCTGTGTCACTATGCCTAGGGACCATGCATCCAGACGAACGGAAAAACAATGTCTGTTCACCCCTCTGGATATATATAGTAAGGTGATCAATCGTTTGTCAAATGCCATATCGGTAGTGTCCCAATGCACAATGTCGATGCAGGTAGAAATGGCACAGTACATCCAGGATGTTGCCAAAGGTTTGGTGCAGGTCACCAATGCAGTTGACCAGCTGCAGGCAGCTTACCTAGGTGGCACAGTTCTCCTGGGGGCAGGGAACAGTGAAGAGCTCTCCAGGAGAAGCAGCATCACTCCACCAATTACAGAACCCAGACGATGTAGTGTGAGGCAGGGAACACTATCAGATGCCTCAAAGGAGAGCAGTCAGCTTCCTGAGGGTGCAACTGCAGGACATGCATGGAAGAAAGTAACTGAGCTGCCACAGCTTAATGCTAATGGGTGAAGTAACCCAAGGCATATGGACATTTGTAAATACTCATGCCCTGTGTACTTGACATGTGCAATAGCAAGTCCTACACATAAAGTGTGTTTGTAGGCTGTGTGAATGCAATTTACCTGACGCTAAGGTAATTAATATTTGCTTCGTGTCATCATTACTCACCTAGAAATAGTTGTGTGTTATTTTTTCACATCGCTGTTGGCCCTCAGCTGCCCCTACACTACCTGCTGTTCTACAATATGGACCTGGTACCTCATCCACATCTGAATCTGTATCTGTGAGATCCACCTATATGCCTTGTCTTGTTGCAATGTTGTGCAGTATGGTACAAGTAGCCACATTGTTGCAGCAGGTCCCTGGGCCATATTGTAATGCTCCTTTTATGCAGGCAGCAGAACCTGATCTTCAGTATACCACATGTCGTTCGATTACATAGCGCGTTGACTTGTGTGCGCGATTGTATCTTCGCTCTCTTGGATTAGCCAGATTGAGGTCTGGTGTGAGGATGAATTCACGCACTACATATGCACTATCACCTACAGGATGAAAGACATACATTGAATCACTGTCATCTCACTTCAGCTCTTAACTGTATATAAGAGTGCTTGACATGCATTTACCTAGCAGGTATCCCTCATCAAATTCGCCTCCAGTGAGAGGTGTGTATATCCCACTGTGTCTAAAAGGAATGGTGTGTACTGCCTGGATATTTTGCTACTATATCAGTTATGATATGTTTAGCGTTGCAGATGGCCTGTATGTTGATTGAATGGTATGATTTGCGGTTTCTGAATACATACTCATTGTTTGAGGGGGGTGAGAAGGCTACATGGGTTCCATCTATACAGCCAATGACATGGGGAAATTGGGCAATCTGGTAGAAGTCCTGTTTGGTTTGCTGCAATGATTGTTGTGTGGCGGGGAATATGATGTGATGATGTAGCCTCTGTACCATTACATCCCTAGAATGCATGGAAGAAGCGCAAAAGGCAACTCTGGGAGACCCCTTCTGCTGTCGCTATCACCCCCTGGTAGATCCCTGATGCCAGTAAGTGCAGTGAACACAGGACCTGCACATGTGGTGGAATGGTTTGGGTCCTGCGGGTTGGGTGTTCAAGCATAGATTTTAGCTCAGCAATCAAGTCTAGTATAGTAGCTGAGTCCAGCCTGTACTTCTCATGTATCTCTTCCTCTGTTTGCTGGAACAGAGTGATGCGCACTCTGAAGACCCGTTCCTCCTTCACAGTGCTGCTGCTTGAATCTGCATCCTCTTGGCTATCACATATCCATTGTGGAAGTCCATGTGGCATTGTGGGCCTGTTTAAATAGGTTGCACCTGGTTGCCACCTGGTTTGAGTTGGTGTTCAAACTCAGGGGCAAATTTGCGAATTCTGAATAATCGCAATTTGTGATTTTTTTAAATAAAAAGATTTGTAAAATCGCTATGTGCGACATGACTTTTTGCGATTCTCGCAAAATGCATGTCAGCATTTGCGAATTAGCAAAAAAAATCACAGATTGTGAGCCTCACTAAATAGGTATTCGCTATTTTAGCAAATACCTATTTTCCAATGCGAAACTCTGTTATACATAGGAGGCGGCCATTTTGCGATTGCAAACACTGTTTTTTTGCGATTTGCTGTGTTTGCGACCTCAACATAGCTTGATATATATGCCCCTTATTGTTTTGAAGCACAGATGCATCAGTGGCATCTGCTGGCAGATTTAAATTTGTCATGGTGGGTTTTATAAAGAAGCATTGATAAACCTTGGGTTCTGGCGCTAAATAATTCTATTTACTATGGGGAGCCCATTTGAAGCTGGAGTCCATAAATTAATTTTGTTTTGATGAATGTTGAGAGTTTAGGCCCATGGGTTTTGATTTCATATTGCCTCATATGATGAATTTATATAATTCATTAGTGTTTTGTTTATTCAAATTGTAAGCAAAATTAAAGATCATAGTTTTGTAAATAACTATTTCTGATACAATATGAATAAATAAATAATGAGATTCAAGAAGGACGTCTGGATTATTATCAGTTTGAATGTGATCTTTGTTGAGATAGTTGAAAGTTTTGTGAAATCTGGTCATTTTGAAACTCTTCTGTAATTGTGGAATGTATGGAACTCTGGGATGGGGTTTTCTTCTTGTTTAATTAGATCTCTACAAGTGAAAATGGAATGATCAATCAAGGAGTACGTTTAAACCATTAAATGCGAAAGGGGAAAGTTGAAGGTGGAATATAGCTCTGATGTATGGGCAGCTGTATGAGTGGGAGTAGGTATGTGGTGAGTAAGGCTCAGAGGTTATAAGTAAGTTATATCTTCTGAAGCCTGTTTGTTATTCAGGATGATATCCACTGAAGATTTAAACCTGCCGCGAGCAGGGTGTTTCACGAAAGCCTAAAAGTGCCTGGGTTTTCAAAATCAGTTCTGTAAGGTCCTCGATGAAGAGGGGGTTAGATCCTAGTTTGCAGTAAATGATGATACTGCTGAAAAAGTGTACCTAGAAAATAAAAAAAGGACCTATCTCCACTTTTCAGATTAACAGAGAAAAAGGACTTCACCTCAAGAGGGCCCTTAATGGAAAGCGAAAGTGGACTACTTGGTAAGTGTAGGTCTAGTCAGCAAAACAGGACAGCCATCTTGGACTGATACATTCGAAATGGGTGGTCACCCAAAGATCACAGTCAACAGGCTCATCTCCTAACTCAACATTGACTAAGGCGAGAGTCCCACCCATCTGACCTAATGCCACCTCTACCCCAAAGTACAACCCACCGCAGGCACACAACCCTGACTGTCCTCCTCTTACAAGCTTTAGCCCTCACAATGGAGCAAACTGTCAGCCACACCTACTCCATTAACTACCCCCAACCTTACAAAAAAAGCAGCTAAAGGATTTAAACACAACATTCTAAAATCCCACCCGGAAACCCCAATCTCTGATCCCTACTTCTCAATGAACACAGGGCACATTACTAATGACATCATTTTCTATACTAAAAGAAGAGCTCAATGAAGAAAAGCCTTTCCCACTCTTTTTAAGGTCGCCAACTTGAGGAAAACAGCATACGGACTCCCACTATTTATCCTACCATCCCCATGCTATAAAGCAGCAGCTACACTCACTATATATCATAATGGGATCATCCTAATGCAATCATCTGACCGCAACCGAAACCTTCTAGATAACATTTTTCTGTTCATCAAGGAAAAAGTTATAAGAACACACCTCCCCTCACCAGCCAACCACAGCTCAATTACCAACTCCCAATTTGATTCCCAAATAAGTCTTAATACCCAGTGGTCCCCCCCTTCACATACACCCACCCCAGACCCAACTAACACCCAGGCCAACCACATGTACCACCCTAAGCCATTTTCACACCCTAACACCACCACCACACACACTATCTCTCTCCTCCCTGCATTACCTTCCCCACCATCTCCCCGCACCATTACTCCCAGCGCCCCATTCACACCACTTAGCCAATCCATCACACATCTTCATAGCATCACTCATCTCCCCCATTCTTACTCCTCCCCCAACAACAATAATAGGCACAAGGTCCCAACCACACATATACCCCTACCTTCCATAATCCCGACGTACCAACCGTCCCTTCTATCCCCACTTATACCACCACAATCCCCTACACAGCCCATATCCAGACCCCTTCATACCAAGCCTCAACACTCCCCCTCCCCATTGACAAACACACAGAAAGAGCTCACACAATGATCCTAAGTACGTCTCCCCCTCAAATTGCACACAAGGCATAACCTTTCCTCCTTCACCCACAGTCCATCCATCAAATATGGCAACTCTCACTCCAGACCCTAGACTAGCTGAGATATTTTTATCCCTTCAACAAGTCAAAGCTGACATCCAAACTTGACATGATTTGATTCTGCAGCAACCCAATATCGTGTGCCATAAACATGAATCCAGAACATACCCACACAGCAAAAATTCTAATAGCAGCCAACAACTACACTTATACTCCCAAAATCAAGAGCCCCCAAGATGGAGTACAGTGCCCTACCCCAATGCCTTATCATGCCCTAGCAGGATGAAAAACCCCTTATCACCTAAAGATTTAGGTTCCCTACTCCGCTGTTACGAACCATCTTACCTCCCACATAACTCTATGCACCCAGATAATTTATATATAGATTCCTTAATCCAGACTATCCCTATCAACACACACAGAGATACAAGACACAATCCCAGAGGCATAGTTGAAAACAACCTCACGCGAATCCCTCTGACACTAGAACCCACCATATTACCTAAAAAGACAGGACTAAAATGTATACTCCTAAACTGCAGATCCGCATCTAGATATGCAGCCGATATAGCTGACCTTCTACTCGCTAACGAACCAGACATTCTAATCTTGACGGAGACATGGCTGAATGAATCATCTACACCCATCTTGGACATACTAGTACCCCCTAAATATGACATCGCCAGACTATACAGAATTGATATGTTGGGTGGTGGGATCGCTTGTAGACATCAGAGCAATCGAACAGTGACCAACGCCAATGCCCCTACACCATCCTCCTGTGAATACCTTCACTTAAACATCTCTAGTTATAACAAACAAATATGTTCGTTGCACACATTTTACCACCCTCCAGGAGATAACCTCACATTCATAGAACACCTCATGGATATTCTAGCTACAAATTACGGCCAACAAAGTATGCAAATATTCCTGGGTGACTTCAATCTTCACTGGGATGACCAGAACGACCTAGGGGTCAACAGCCTCAAAGCTTTCCTCTCAGACCTCAATCCTAACCAAATCTGTAACAGCCCCACACACATGACAAAGGCACAACCCGCGACCTAGTAATCTCCAAAGTTGACTCCACTCAGCTTGACTTGATCCTCCCCTGTGATTAGTCTGACCATCACATCATCACATTCCAAGTCATGGAATCAGTTAAACGACTTTCTACACAACCCCCTAGAACAAAGGTCTGGAAGAGAAATCTGAAAAACATCGACGCCAACCTACTAGCATCCTCTATTCCAAATATACTATGTCCCCCAGAATGTAATGTAGTTCCTATATCCCTAGTAGGCTCTGCTCATTGGAATAATATACACTATAGATTTGACATAGGACTGAGGTCTATCGAGTACATTAAACTTAATAGTGTGACCCAGCTAACTCAGAGGCCCCTAGAAACTTTCTTGAATAAACAAGAAAGGATTAGTCTCTGATAACCGCATAAACATGACAACTTTGATTCTCTTAGAGTTGAAATAATATCTTCAGAGTTGTGGAAACAATAGATAACTATTTTACTCAGTCAATCATGCATGCTTCATTTCTACAGAGTTGCACAGAAATAGTGAGATGGGCGTTTCAATAAAAAGCGTTTATGGAACAGACTTCTTTCTCATGCAAGAGATATGAACTGCTACAATTGTTAGACAGAATGCGAAGTATAATGCGTACAGCGCAAACAGTAATATAAAATAATACTGTAATAGCATTGTCTGTTGCTATGACATATATAAAAATACATACATAAATCTCACAGGCTAAAATGCTCAACTGGTGCTTCTAAAATACGCCTACCCCAGTGTACCTAACCTAGGTCTAGTACGAGTCAAGAAGTAGGTGCTGGTTTAGCATAGGTTTAGTTTTGCCAAGAATTGGCAAAGGTTTCTCTAGGTTCTAATCAGCTCCATACCTTAGAATGAGAGAGGTTGGTATCTCTTTCCCGCGACTCAATTTCCCAACACCCCGCAAAGGGAGTCAGAAACACTGGAGCTGGATTCTCGGCAGGAGGATGACAGCTTCTAGTCAGTGCGTCAGCTGGGGAGTTGGCTTCCTTCAGCAATTGCTGTAGCGAGCTGCGTCGTGCAAGTAGGTAGCCGAATTGCACCAAACCACAACGTGCTTTGCCATGGCAAGTGGTAGTATATTTATACCTTGAAGGTGTTTAGGAATGCCAGTATTGACGTAAAAGTCGGGCATATGAACGGCATGAATGAACCCCTAAGGAATAGATGTTCATGCATAATAAATAAGTTCTTGGAAAAATCCATATCCAGGCAAGGGGAAGTCCCTAACGGCTTAAGGGTCTAGTTTTCCAAGAAGTCGTTGTGATGTTGATGAATGGATGTAAGTAGCCATGCCTGTATTTTTGTAGCATGGGCTATGCCTAAATAAGGACTGGATTTCTATGCCTATATAAGGGCAATGTGAATTGAATCGGGAAATGCATACGGAATCTAAAATCGAACACAACAAGAAGACCTAGCAGATGTACAAGGTGTGACCAACCACTACTTCCACTCCAGGAACAGACTACTACATGAAATAGCCCCTGTACAATTGAAAAGAACTACCACAAAAGACTCAAAACCCTGGTATGATGATAGGCTAAATGAAAACAGATGTTCACTTAGAGTAATTGAACGATGGTGGAGATCCGCACCTTCAGCTGACCTCCTCAAGTTACTAAGAAAAACCAGAAACTCCTACTTTAGAAAGATCAGAAGATCTAAAATCGACTTCTTCAGTAATCAACTAGACCAAGCCAAGAACCATCCCAAAAAACTATTAGATCTAATCAAAGCCCGACCCAACAGTGCACCCACCCACCCCAAGGCTATCCCTGTCTCGCTACCTAACTGTGAGGAATTTGCCTCCTTTTTCACTACGAAATTCAGAATCCATAAAAACCGACTTACTCAATGACCTTTTATCCCTAACAGACATGCAAAAGAACTCCTCACTGCCCCTGACAGGATCCCCAGTCAAATGCTCCACAAAATCAACCTTAAAAATAACTCAACTTCGTCCTACTTCAACACTTACAGTGAAGATACTATACTAAAGACGCTAACCGCCTTGAATCCCTCCAACCACTTGACAGACCCGCTTTCTGCTAACACCTTAAAAGAATTCATTCAATTTACTGCCTCTCTGGACCAAGATTATAAATACCTCCCTCCTTCAAGGAACCATCCCTGAAATCCTGAATTCAGGTCAGGTATTCCTGATCCTAAAGAAACCAACAGCTGACCCATCAGACTTTAATGACTATCGCCCGATATCCAACATCCCCAATCTAGTCAAGCTCCTGGAAAAATGTGTTCACATGCAGCTTAACAACCACACTGAACAATTCGACCTACTTAACTAATACCAATCTGGCTTCTGTGCAGGTCACAGTACTGAATCAGCTATGACTCACATAATTGACGACGCTCTAAAAATTCTGGACTAAAACGAAGCCTGTTTACCAATCTTACTCGACCTGTCATCAGCATTTGACACAGTCAAACACGACAACTTGCTAGAGCTCCTGAAACACAGAATGGGATAATCTGGATCTGTGCTTACCGTGTTTACCTCTTTCCTACAAAATAGATCTCGGGGCGTGGTCAACTGCAGGGCATGGAGGACGTGAGCTAGAAGACATACAGCTAATTATCCTGCAGAATTCCGGACCTGCGGAGATAGGTCAACTACCCTGAGGCGGCGGAACCTTTCCGGTACCTGCGGATCGGGTTGAGACTCCTCCTGAGACCTGCTGTGTGCTGATGTCTTCCGACAAGGTTCCTGGACGACTGGCGGCAGGAGAGCAGGAAGGGCGGAGTCAAATGGGCTGTGTGGCTACCCCGCTAGGACTGGCGGACTGAGCGGAGCTCCCACTGCTCCTGAAGAGATCCGAGGTGCGGGCGTGGTGGCGACTCCCGTTCAGGGGAGCGGAGATTTTGTTGGAAGCGAGCACTGCCCTGTGTGCTTTGCTGAGCAATGGTGCTGGCTCCTGCCGGACAAAATGGCGGATGCTATCAGCCCGGCTTGAGCTGGCGTGTGTGAGCACGATAACTGAGACAGCGCTGGAGCGCTCATGTAACTGCGGTGAGTGGGGGCTGTGGGCATTACACCCAGTCCCCCCTACTAACAAACGGAAAACTACTGCCTGGTGACGCGCTGAGGGCGCGAGATCAAGGCCTGCGGGGGGCGCTCCTTACATGGTCGGTGCTTCCAGGAGGGAGTGAGTGCGTGCTGGCACTATTGACTTAGGGGTGATTAGATATCATGTGCATTCACCCCCCCCCCCCAAACACCCCCCTCTGGGGCATGGTCAGCTGCCGAGGTTGGAGTGCTGAGAGGCGCGTCTCAGAACGAGACGAACCCACGGTGAAGCAAGAGGCGAAATACTCAGAGAACACATCCAGTTCAAAGAAATCCTTGCTGACCTATCGTACAACGCAAACCTAAGATATCACTGGGGTGACTGCAACGGATACAGGATCCACGGAATCTGGTGACAAACCATACATGATTACAAAGAAGCACTGAGGGAACCAGTGAGACCCTATGATAAAGTCTTGTGTTTAAATAAATACGATTTAAACCAGTGATATAAGTGCCCTAAAGGAAACAAAAACATTTTTCTTTTTCGTTAGGGGAGATAATCGATTGACGAGCCCCCGCTGATGTTATAAATAGGACTTATCCCATGATCAAGGACCCTGATAAATCGAATCGCAATACAGAGAAGGATCCCACCAAATGTGGTGATGATGACCCCACTCATTTATGTCCTGAGGAAGGTGTAACCACATCAAAGGCTAAAACACCGAAACGCGTCGACGCATTCTGTTTATAGAATCCAAGCCAAGCTGAGTGGCTTCCATAAATTCACCAATCTTGGACATTGGAATACTCATATATGTAAATAAGGCTATTGGATCTGACCATCTGGGACCAATATCGATTGTTCCACTGAAAAGAGGGGTTTCTGTTTTGTCTGTTTTTAATTAAGCAATGTGTTTTTAACCTGTAATATTTGTTGTTTATGTATACTGTAATAAGTGCATTGTATTGATGAATGTTTATGAAATATCTCTTTATGATTAAGATAGGAATACACTCTTCGTTTTTCAGAAAAGGAAAGGTTTTCTGAAATTTTAACTTGTTTATGGGCTCCTTATGTTAAGGACTGAGTGAGGAATTTGATTTTTAAATAAAGAACGTATACATACTACACTCTAGTTAGTGAGAAAATTTCTTTGTGCTTAATATGCTTGTGTTACAGTAAAAGAGTCATACATAATATAAGAACTATTCTCCATATAGTGAGTCCAGGGAAATTCCCTCTGACTTTTGTCAAAAAGAACATTGCACATCTCTCCAGACCTTAGAGCACTCAACTGGCTACCGTTTGAAGCTAGAATTCACCTGAAAATCGCATGTATGATGCTCAAGGCCTTACATTCACAACTCTCCGAGCTACCTAGCTCAGAAACTGGTACTCTCCGCTGGATACAGAGCATTCAGAAGCGCCAAGAATCTTCGACTGAAACCACAATGATTTGCCATGAAAAAGACTTACGACAGGACATTCTTGGGATTAGCTCCCAGGATCTGGAATGCTTTGCCCACAGAAATAAGGCTGAACCCTTCCAATGGCTCCTTCAAAAAAGAAGTGAACGCAATTCTCGCCTAAATTCTCGTGAACTACATACTTATGACTGTTATTTTAATTACTAGTAAGTATTATTGAGCACCGTATATCTGAATCACCTATATGTGTACTTCACTAGACTTATACTTGTTTCAAACATCTGACATGTAAAGCGCTCTGATACCCGCAAGATTTTTGTTCGCGCTATATACAACCTTCGAATAAATAAATAGGGCATGGGAATTTCTGCACTGTCATCTATTCAAAAGGCTTGCAATTAAAGCCCGAAATCTCTGAGCATCTTATGTCTATTCTTCATTAGGATTTTTAGCCTCAGTGTCAGCAATGTATTGAGGATGGTAACTGTGTCAGAAGTTAACCTAGTTTCAGTCACTCCTAGCATACCACATTCCTCATCTTCCATCATATCATGAAGTGCATGCTTGGTCACTGGCTGAACAGTTGATCATTTATGATCCCACGCTTTTTGCAATCAGGATTGATTGGTCTTGAATGAGTAAATTGGGTGTAATGGGGCTATGAATCTGTGTAAATATGAGTGTACTGTGTTTGATTTTCTATGGAGTCAAATGAACTCCTTGTGGTGGGAATTACCCCAACTGATGGGGTCTGTGTTTGGGGTGACCATGGAATGCCTTCAGAGCTATGGTTTTTCAGTGTGTTCCTTGGGTTGGTGGCTTGGGTAGGAGGAGATTATTTAATTGAATTTTGTGAAGGCTGGATTCTAGCTGCCCTAGTTTGCTTGGAATTAAATAATCTGACTTGAATTGGTAGTTCCAATCCCTCTGCTCATGCCAATTTTGCCTGTTCATTTTTCCTGATTTCATATTTCTATAGTGTGTGTTAAGATCTTTAAAACAAGGTACACATGTTGTTACTACGCATGCTTTACATCGCATGCCATTACAACGCGGTCCTTACAACGTCCGCGTTGTTACATCGCGAACCATTACATCGCAAGTCATTCCAACGACTTGCTGTAGGGGGCGCGCTGGACTTAGGAATGGTATAATTTACTATTCCTACTCCAGTTTGTGCAACCGCAGGAAAGGTGTTGGATTGTGATTCCAACACCTTCTGCCCCCTTCAGCAAGTCGTTGTAACGACTTGCGATGTAATGGTTCGCATGCAACAACACAGTCATTGTCACAACTGCGTTGTAATGGCATGCGATGTAAAGCATGTGAAGTAAACGCTATTTCCCACACATTTGTTACTAAACTGGATCATTATTTTACCAGATTCATGGGACATCTCAGGCAATTGACCTCAGGCCCCTGGGGATATCTTGTCAATAAATTAACCTGGACAGATCTGAAAAGGCTTTCGCCCATAAGTTGATATCTTGGGTAAATAAAAGCAGGTTGATCCTGGCTGGCATTTTTGGGGAGATCTATGTGGTCCAAATCATTTCTCAGGGGTGTATGGTAGAAGGCTGTTTCCTTGAAGTAATTGTTGTTTTACTGGGTCATGGATAACCATTGAGAAGCTCTTGTGGCAAGTGAAAGTTAAGCGCTTGAATCAATATCAGTCCGATGCACTCTTAAGTCTAGCGTACCCTAACCCAGAGTTGTGAAATCTGCATATTGTAATATATTATTTTTGTTATTGCAAGCTGTTTAGAGCACAAACAGAAACGGAGCCTAAACTCTAATAATTTATACTGTTAAAAAATGCTCTATTCCCCTGTTGCAGAGATATATTTTTAACACCGGGTGATATGATGTATTTATGCTTTCTTTGGTGGGGGTACCTTCAAAGTAGGCTAACTGCTCCAGTCTTTCTCCTACCAGAGGTAGTTTAAATGGTGCGCAGTCAAAATATCGAATTTAAAATATCGACCTACACTAATATCGAGTTTTTAATATCGTAGGGACAGAATATCGAAGTCAAGAATATCATTGACCAGAATATCGACTTTAAGGTAAGTAATATCGATTTTTTTAATATCGAAGTAAGTAATATCGAAGTGAATAATATCTTTAGAAAAAATATACTTGTAAATAATATAGATTTTTTTAGTGTTATGTATTTTAGTATATATTTTATATGTATGTTTAACGTTTTTTAAAAGTTTTTAAATTATTTTTAAATATATGTATTAAATGTTTAGAAAATAGTAATTTCTTTAAAGGAAATTTTGCGTTTAATATCAGAACGGGTTGTGGGTTTATAGGGGAATAGGGTAGGAAGTAATTTAAATATAATTAATTAGCTAATATGTGTTTATTAATTGTTATTGAATATTAATTTATTGTTAATTAATTATTAATTGGTACTACATTTTTTTAATTGGTTAATTACAAATTATTTTAATGATACTGTATTTATTACTATTTTTTATTTATTATTGTGAATTAATTTATTGTTAATTATTAATTGCTAATTAATTTTCATTAATTCATTTATTGATAATTACATTAATTGTATTATTTGTTTATGTGTAGTGCGTTGTGTGTTTATAGGGGAATAGGGTGGGAAGTCATTTAATGGTATTAAGTAAATATTAATTTAAATTAATAGGTATTTAATGATCATTATTTTGTTGAATAATTATGAATATGTTATTTATTTAAAAAAAAGAAATTATTAGTATGTTAATTTAACCCCTATGCGATCCTACATTTTCCCAACTGTTGTTCTCACTGGAGTGGGAATAGTAATGTTTACCCCTCTGCTATCCAACACTTTCCCTACTGTTGCACTCACTGGAGTGGAAATAGTATTTCTTACCCCTATGCTATCCAACACTGTCCCTACTGTTGCACTCACTGGAGTGGGAATATTAATTTGTACCCCTCCGCTATTCAACACTTTCCCTACTTTTGCACTCACTGGAGTGGGAATAGTAATGTTTACCCCTCCGCTATCCAACACTTTCCCTACTGTTGCACTCACTGGAGTGGGAATAGTAATTTTTACCCATTCACTATCCAACACTTTTCCTACTGCTGCACTCACTAGAGTGGGAATAGTAATTTTAACCCCTACGCTATCCAACACTTTCCATACTGTTGCACTCACTGGAGTGAGAATAGTAAGTTTACCCCTATGCTATCCAACACTTTCCCTACTGTTGCACTCACTGTAGTTGGAATAGTAATTTTTACCCCTCCGCTAGCCAACACTTTTCGTACTGTTGCAGTTACTGTAGTTGGAATAGTAATTTTGTTTCCTTCAATATCTAATATTTTGTATATTTTTTTAGCTAATGTACTGTATACGTATTTTTTTAAAGATTTAAAATATATATATTTTTAATTTGTTACATATATATGCCCAGACGGGTTCTGTGCTCACTAAGCCACTGGATTCAAGCTATCCTGGCTGAAGACTGCTGCTAGCCAGAAACCGGTCCTAGGATGCTTGATTTCGGTCCAGGGAAGACATGGCTTGGCAGTTCGGGCTGGACTGTTCCCATGAGGCACAGGGTCAAGACTGATTTGCATATGGCCATGACTGAACTGGGGTGGCTTTGTGAGCAAAATAACGATGGATTAAACCCAGATCAGTGACTGGGGGTGAATGTTTTGCCATTGTGCAACATTCCGTCCATCATCTTGTGTGCTTTGCTGTTCACCCTATGTGGGAAGGGTATGCCCAGATGTGGGTCCTGTGCTCACTAAGCCACTGGAGTCAAGCTATCCTGGCTGAAGACGACTGATAGCCAGAAACCGGTCCTAGGATGCTTGATTCCGGTCCAAGGAAGACATGGCTTGGCAGTTCGGTCTGGACTGTTCCCATGAGGCACAGGGTCAAGACTGATTTGCATTTAGCCATGTCTGAACTGGGGTGTCTTGGTGAGCAAAATAACGATGGATTAAACCCAGATCTGTGACTGGGTGTGAATGTATTGCCATTGTGCAACATTCCGTCCATCATCTTGTGTGTTTTGGTGATATTTTTGTAGGTCGATATTGTGACCTTCGATATTTAGTCAGTGATTCAGTTTGAATGTCAGGGGGGGCAGAGTAATGCTAACTCAGTGTACACATTGAAGGGAAAATAAGACCACTTTACAATTTTGCTGTTATTTCTGTGGGATCAAATTAAAAGTGACAGCCACCTGTGACAGCAGCAACCTTGTATATATGATTAAAGGTCTATGTGGGCAAAACGGAGAGAAAAATAAAAACACGATTCATCGAGCACAAGAGTAACGTACGTAAAAAAAATTCCAAATCCCCGTTGGCAAATCATTGTAACACCCATAATCATAACCTCAGTCAGTTACGTTTTCTTGTTTTGGAACTGGTCAAACCACTTCCTGGAAGAGACAACACTCAACATTTATTGCGCAGGGAAATATACTGGATCAATCATCTTAATACCATCCAACCAAAGGGTTTGAATGCACGTGTGGCCTTACACTGTTTTCTTTGATGAATTTACTGTTTTCTTAGATGAACTCACGTATGGAATTTGTATTTGTTGACAGCATCATCTGTATAGAAAATGAGACACACCGACAGTGATAGCTTATCCCACTTTCATGGGTAATTTTCTCAGATGTGTTCAGAAGTATCCACTGTAGGACACATACAGTTATTCACTCTCTTATTCATTTGTTCATTTATTGTTAATTTGCATTATAGGACACATACAGTTACTCACTCATTTATTCATTTGTTTATTTATTGTTAAATTGCATTAACGTAGGCATGTCATTTACTTTCTATTGAATATGTACGCAGTGGCATTATAACCACACCAGATGTCGGTTTATTTTTCTTGCATCAACCGCGCGCTCACGAATATCACATTACACACGGTTTCCCATTCATGTTGTTTTAAAACTCTCATTGTACACGGGTAATTTTTTTTCCATATTTCGCTCCCTTGATTTATGTTTATAGTGCGGGATCGCCCGCGGATCTTTTTTACAATTCCTTACATCACCGTCGTAGTCCCTTTTTTATGACTATCATAGGATATCCCCACGTGACGATATATTCATGGCTTCGTACTTCCGCATAACATGGCGGACCCTGACGAAGAAACGCCACCACCTCCTGAATCGCTACCACCTCCAGAATCGTAAGTTTACTGCACTCGCATTGAGTGGTTGAGATCAATGGGAACATTGTGATTTCTATAAACACCACAACATCCGTCTTTTAAATAACACGTGGATGTATTTTTCATTCACAGTTGAGTATGTCGATTCAGAATCCAAAGCGAACTCACCCGATGCATTTAAGTTAATTTCAGTCACGTTATGGTAACAGTGATGCTAGAAGTTTACCCGATATTCCCCGTTCATTTATTTTACCGTTTCTGTACTCGTTTCCAGACACCACATCCTAGTGACTGTGCTAGTGAATTTTATGGCACGACACGGAGGCCATATTATGCAAATCTCCTTTATTATCACAGCTCAGGAGCAACAATAGAATGTAGAACATCAATGAACATTCTGAGTAAGAGTAAAGTCCCTTAGAAACCATCTCCCATCCTTCTTTGTTGCTGCTGCTCAGACAGATAAGTAACTCCTCCTTACTCTCTAACTTACTTTACTATTTACCTCTTGTTTTATACTATATTTACCGTATATGGTAACTATTACAACAGGAACTACTTTCCCTGTAACTCAGCGCATATTCTATTGATATTTTACACATTTCGTGTTTTAAATTTCCTTCCCCGTTTGTGGTGTGCCTGTAACCTTTTAGCCCTTTCCCTTTGGTGATCGGTATCATTATAATAGTTAGACCCCCTCCGGTTCTATTTTGGACCGGTTTCGTCGCCCATTATTCTTTAAATACACGCGCGCTCGCAAGCGGAATCGCGTTTCAACTGACTCACCCTTGCGAGTCTCCCCGCCCTCGGAACACGCCTGATCCTCACCGGGACTACACCGTGAAGACGGTGCGTCCCTAAATTTATCGCAATGTTCCGGCCCCCTCGCAACAATTGCTCGAGAGGGGCCGGATTAGAAAAATTGCCCTTGGCAACGCCCGACGCACGCGTAATGCGTGCGTGGCGGCCATCTTAGGCGATTGGGAAGTCGACATTGAATGCCTATTAAACGGCCATTTTAGGAGGTTGGGATCGATCACTACCTCGATCCAGTGACAGTTTAACCCCACAGACAGCCTCGGCTTTCAAAGATCAACAGCGTTTTTTAGTCTAGAGTGCCTCATATATTTTCAACGAGCTTTACCTAAGCATGGGCGGCAAATCCGTTACGTCCGCGGATTTTTCGGATTTTTGGTGAATATGCAATCCGTGTATTTTACGTATTTTCCCAAAAATCCGAAAAATCCGCGGATGTAACGGGTTCAAAAGTTGAACCCCCACCCACTCATGTAATGGCGCCAGCAAGCTGCCAGCGCCGTTGTAAAATAGTTACAAAGTTAGCTTGCACAGGAACCACTAGATAAAACGAAGCAGGTGCTGCTTTATTTTATCTAAGTGCTTCCTGTGCAAGCTAACTTTGTTACTATTTTACAACGGCGCTGGCAGCTTGCTGGCGCCATTGTAAACATACACATGGTCGCTGGAACTAGTTGAAGTTTAAATGCAGTGACTCATTCATCAGCCCAGAAACAATCGAGAGCGTAGTCGAGGCTGGGCAATGTGCCTTCTTTATTGAAAGTCAGCTGTGATGCTGGATAGAGGCCTTTGCATCCTTGACTTTCACGAGCACAATCCCTGTGCTGTTCCTGTGACCTGGAGTCTCTGTATCTTCATCTGCTGCTCTGATCGGCCTCTGACCTTTTATACACACAAGAGGCATGTGCAGCACAATCCCTGTGCTGTTCCTGTGACCAGGAGTCTCTGTATCTTCATCTGCTGCTCTGATCGGCCTCTGACCTTTTATACACACAAGAGGCATGTGCACTCGCATGGAAGCCCCGTCCGTTTGGCCATGAGTAGGCACATTGTGTTCGCACGGGTTTCTGCACGTTCGCGAGCGTTTTGTACAATAAAACCCTCGCGAACTTGCAGAAACCCGTGCGAACACGCAAAAAAAAAAAACGTTAGGATCCGCGGATTTTGCGTATTGTCGCAATCCGCAAATCCGCAAATCCGCAGATCCGCGGATTGCCAATACGCAAAATCCGCTCATGCTTAGCTTTACCTCATTATACCTCGATTCTATATTAAATCGAGATTTAACCCTTAATATACTTTTCACTCTACCCCAACATGTCAGACCCTATCCCTAACTTCGAGGGACAACTTGAAAAACTAGTCAACAAGGCCTTTGAAAAGGTCCTTGTCTCCATTGACGAAAATATTAATAAGAAACTTGAGGCATTACAATCCCCCCGCCCTTCTACTAGCGGAAATCAATCAGGAGCAGCTAAGGCTCCCAGAAAGCGGGCAATTGGAGGTAAAGAATGCAGAGATTCTAAGAAACCTAAGACAACCTCCGCCCTCTCACGCCCACGGGGTGGTGACAAGAATGGTGCCTCGGGCACCCCATTTGGGCAAGATGAAGGCCCAGAGCCCCCTATTAACATTGATTCCGATGAAAATTCAGACCAAGAAATAGATCTATCCTATTCGTCTGATTTTAATACTGATGAAGATGAGACACAAAATAGGGGAACAGGGAGCTCTGATGGGACACCTAAGGTCCTAGACAAAAACATAGCCCTAATAGACCCCTTTGGAGACCCTATGTTCGACCCACTCTTAATTAAACACCCTCTGTCCCCCGAGTGGGCTCCCTCCCAACATGTGGGAGAATACCTCTCATTCTGGCTACGAAAAGAGATCCCACAGGAGGTCAGGACAAGACTTAGATCTGAATGTCCCAGACCTTCCCTACCTAACAAAATAACAACTACACCTGAACTTGATCCTAAGGTGGTAGCATTCATCTCAAATACCTCTCGTGATCCTAGAAAAGGACTAGACAAAGGCCTTAGATCCTGCCAAGACCGCCTACTCGACTCAATTGGCCCAATGACAAAAATCTTTGAGATGGCGGAAACAGCATATCTTCAGGACCAACAGGTCGACCCTAAAGAATTGAGAGAGTGGGTCCAGAGGGCTATATGTCTAATTGGTAATGCCAATGCTGCTCTTTCCATTGAAAGAAGAAAAGGGATCTTGTTCAAGATCGACCCCAAACTAATTGAGTTAGCAAACAACGATGGGGGCCAAAATACTCAAGGCTTCCTCTTTGGGGAAGATTTTATTAAAGAAATGGCAAGATATGTCGGAGCATTTAGCTCTATTCAAAAGTCACAAAAAGATATAAAAAGAGTTTTCCAAGATCGTGTTTTTACACGGGCCGGGAGAATGCGGGTCATTTTCCCGGCCGAGAAAACTCAAATTCAAGACCCTTCATGTCTTGTGGAGGAGGCAGATTTAATACCAATAACTCCAGCAACTTTGGACAATTCTACCCTCAAAGGCAAAGACCCCGTGGCAGAAACTTCAGGGGCGAGAGAAGACAACGCTCCTTCTCTACAGGTAAGAGTCTTGTCAGACCCTTCAGATACCCCTCCAAAAGTGGGAGGGAGACTACTCCAGTTTGCTGGGAATTGGAACCTAGTGACCAAAGACCCCTGGGTACTCAATACCGTAAAGGGTTACAAAATAGATTTTATAGACACTCCCTTTCAGACAAAGACACCAAGAGAGATCACCTTCTGTGGCAAGGACAAGGTATTAGTTTCTCAAGAAGTCCAGGAACTCTTGAAAAAAGGCGCAATAATAGAGAGTTTTACTGTGGGTTTCCTGAGCAACATTTTCCTAGTAGAAAAGAAAAACAAAGAACAAAGACCTGTAATAAACTTGAAAGAACTAAACCAATGGGTGGTTTATCAACACTTCAAAATGGAGGGAATTCACCTCCTGAGAGATGTTCTAAGAAAAGGAGACTGGTTAACAAGACTCGATCTAAAAGACGCATACCTGACAATTCCTATCTGGAAACCCCATCAAAGGTTTCTCCAATTTACATGGGAAGGCCATCTCTATCAGTTTTGCAGCCTTCCTTTCAGCCTCTCCTCCTCCCCCTGGTGCTTCACCAAGGTACTTCGCCCCATCGCGACTTGGTTGAGACAAAGGGGAGTGAGGATGATTATTTATTTAGACGATATCCTCTTAATGGCCCAATCAAAAAAGACTGTCTCACTCCATACGGATCTTGCAATACGCCTCTTACAACACCTGGGTTTTGTTATAAATCTAAAAAAATCATGTATAATTCCTTCTCAGCAAACCCAATTCCTAGGCTTTTTGGTAGACACTGTGAAAACAGAACTCCGTCTTCCCAGCGACAAAGTGAGGAAAGAATTGAGGAAAACACTTCATATGAAAGTCTTTCCCCTAAGATACCTGGCGAAAATCCTGGGCCTTCTTTCCTCCACAATTCAAGCAATATTTCCAGGACCCCTTCATTATCGGGCATTACAATGACTCAAGTCAAGACACTTGAGATCCAACGGATCGTATTCCCAAATAATTTCCCTAGACCAAGAATCCAAAACAGAACTACTTTGGTGGCTCAAGAATCTAGAGGCATGGAATGGAAGAGCCATTTTCGGAGAACTACCAGATTTAATAATAGAATCAGATGCGAGTTTAGAAGGCTGGGGTGCCAGATGTGGAAACTCGTCAACAGGGGGCTGTTGGACCCAACAAGAAAAATAATTGCATATCAACTGCTTAGAGTTACTAGCAGGCTCATTTGCGGTTCGTTGTTTCACTCAAGACTCAATGAAATGTTGTGTAACTTTACGAATGGACAATGTGTCAGCAGTTCGCTATGTCAGCAAACTGGGCGGTCCCCATTCCAAAGATTTGACAGACTTAGCGAAGGGCCTATGGTACTACTGTTTGAACAAAGGTATTTCAGTTATTGCGGAACATATTCCCGGACTGAAGAAGGAAGTTGCAGATTGGTACTCCAGGAATTTCAGGGACTCCAGCAATTGGAGACTGAACAGAGATGTATTCCTATCCATCCAATCGATCTGGGGCCCATTCACAACAGATCTGTTTGCAGACCGTATAAACACCCATCTGAAAGACTTCTTCAGTTGGAGACCAGACCCTCAGGCCACAGAAGTAGATGCCTTTTTACAAGACTGGACAAACCTAGCACCTTATGCTTTTCCTCCCTTTTCAATGCTCCCTCGACTTCTCCTCCATGCCCGACGTTACAATCAGAGCATGGTCGTGATAGCCCCTCTTTGGAGATCCCAAGCGTGGTTTCCAATTATTCTTGAAATGAGCATAGATTTTCCAATCTTAATTCCTTCTTTCAAGGAAATCCTTCTAGATCCAGAGGGTCATACACACCCCCTTGTAGAGCAGGGCCTTTTAACTCTGACGACATGGAAGATTTCAGGAGACAATGGAGAGTCCCTGGACTTTCGTCAAATGCTTTCAGACTCATTTCTGAGTCGTGGTCGCCTGGAACAAGAAACGCAAATAGACTGGCATGGAACAAATGGGTTCGCTGGTGCATTCAACGGTGTTACGATCCCGTTTCAACTGATCTAGTCAATGTTATCAATTATCTTTCAGATCTCTTTACTTCAGGTCTGTCTTACAGAACTGTTAATGTTTATAGATCGGCGATTTCAGCCGGTCATTCCTTAATTAATGGGTTATCAGTTGGACAAAATCTTCTAACTAAAAAGATAATGAGAAGCATGAGGGTTCTAAACCCTCCTGGCCCAAAATATACCACACTGTGGGACGTTACTCTTGTACTTGGGACTTTATCTTCATGGGGAGATAATACTTCTCTTTCACTCAAACGCATCTCTTTTAAAATTACTGTTTTATTATGTCTGGTATCTTTTCGAAGAACTTCAGACGTTAAGGCTTTAGACATTTCAAGTAGGGCTTTTCAACCTGAAGGAGTTTGCTTTTACCTAAAGAAAAGAACTAAGACTCTGTCCTCTACTATTTTCTATCCCTTTCTCTCTACGAATAATAGACTCTGTGTAGTTAATTGTTTAAAAGAGTATGAAAAAAGAACGAAACATTTAAGAATGAATGAATCACAACTCTTAATTTCTTATAGATCTCCTCATAAAGGGGTCTCTTCCCCAACCCTTGCTCGATGGGTTAAAAATGTTATGCATGAAAGTGGTATTGATATATCCATCTTTGGTGCTCATTCATTAGGAGGTGCCTCAGCCTCAAAAGGCTTTCTGTTTAGGAGGAGGATTACAAGACATCCTTAGAGCTGCAGATTGGTCAAATGATAGTATGTTTAGAGCATGTTATTTCAAACCAATACCTAATGTGATTGATAATGTTCTTAATGCACTTTAAACTTGCATAATATGGCCTCCGTGTCGTGCCTTAAAATTTACATTTTTCACAGCCCGCTGGGCAGAAAATCTGGATTTTATTAAGGACACGGAGGCTAATATTATCCCACCTCTTTATTAAACCCTCCCATTTAGAATAAATGTATGATGTTTACTTTTTTCTTTCAGAATAACGTGATTCTGCATTTTAACTGTGGAATTTGGATCTTCAAGTTTTTGGATCCTCAAGTTTATCTCACGTTGATCTTTCTTCGCAGTTTTTGAACAAAGAAGGATGGGAGATGGTTTCTAAGGGACTTTACTCTTACTCAGAATGTTCATTGATGTTCTACATTCTATTGTTGCTACTGAGCTGTGGTAATAAAGGAGATTTGCATAATATTAGCCTTCGTGTCCTTAATAAAATCCAGATTTTCTGCCCAGCAGGCTGTGAAAAATCTAAATTCTCGGTATCACACATCTACATTGTGATAGCACGTAAGTATTCACAAGTCTTTCTGGCAGTCCCTCGACCAGCATGTTGACTCGCACGCTGTCCCGGAACGTTCCTTTTTCACGTCTCTCACGCCCCAACTCGTGCTTAGAACGTGTATCACTTAACCCCGACCCTATCACTTAACCCCGACCTGATTTCTCACCCCGTAGTCACTTCATTCACCCTCCGTTCACTATCCGCTCACAGCGTTGTACCTGTGTAAATATCACTTCAGTCACCGACACCAGTAACATTAAGAATATGTATTAGTCACGAATGCCACTGTTGGACCATATGAAAAGTTTTTAGTTATTATCCATTTGAAGGTCATTTACTTAATTGGCTGTGTATTCTACTTCTCATAGAAATGTAAAGTCCCCTAATGAAGGGCAAGCCCCGAAATGCATTGGGCATACAAGATTATGATTATGACTGAAATAATCTGAATAATGAAGAATCAATCATTAATAAAGGAAGAATAAGAAGAACACATTTGAATCTACGAATCTTATTTTGAATTGAAAGAACTTTATTGAAAGCTTTTTTCCAGAGTACAATCAATTGACGTTGCCCACTGTTGGGACAACGCTTCAACAGAATTTATTCACACCCTTAAACTCAGGAGGTTTTACTGATTGCACCTACTCACAGTTTTACCTGGACTCACATCCTTAGTTGACAATAGGAGTGCGACCATTCACCATCATCTTATGTTTAAAAAACAACTATGCCATTTTAGCATTCTGAAACACACATGGAAGTGCTGGCATCCATCAAGAAGGACTACTTCCAACTTGGCTTATAAACTCAGAATATGTGGGCGAAAATAAAATTAGTTAAATTCAAACGCTATCATGCTGCTGGACTGGGTCGGTAGATCAAACTGGCTAGAACCAGTGTTTTGGAAAGTGGCTTAGATACATCCCCTACTACTGTCAAGTCAGGGATCCCACAAGATACCAGTTCCAGCAGTTTCTTCTGGACCAGAGCAGTGCTCACATGTTGTCTGCATTGCGTTTGGAGCAGCAACAGGAAGAAGGCAGGGAGCTTTTTGATTTTCCCTCCTAAAGAAACCCTCAGCGGACCCCACCGACCTCAAAAACTACAGACCCATCTCCCTGCTCCCTTTCCCAGTGAAAGTCATCGAGAAAGCCATCAACAGCCAACTCGCCACATTCATTGAAGAACACAACATCCTCGACTCCTCCCAATCCGGCTTCAGAAAACACCACAGTACGGAAACCGCCCTCCTTGCCGCAACAGACAACATCCGCACCCTACTGGACAAAGGAGAAACAGTAGCCCTCATCCTCCTAGACCTATCAGCGGCGTTCTACACAGTCTCCCACCGCACCCTAATACGCAGACTCTACGACGCAGGAATCCAGGACAAGGCCCTCGACTGGATCTGCTCCTTCCTCTCCGGCAGGACGCAACGGGTCAGACTCCCCCCTTTCCTCTCAGACCCCACACCTACCACCTGCGGAGTCCCCCAGGGCTCCTCCCTCAGCCCGACGCTCTTCAACGTCTACATGGCTCCACTTGCCCCCATCGTCAGAACCTACGTACTCAACATTGTGTCATACGCAGACAACACCCAGCTCATCCTCTCCCTATCCAACGAGCCCAACACCGCCAGACGAAACTTTAGAGAAGGCATGGAAGCTGTCGCCAAATGGATGAAAAACAGCTGCCTACAACTAAACACCAACAAAACAGAAGTACTCATCATGGGCCCAAACCCCGATGCCTGGAGCAACACCTGGTGGCCCACCGCCCTCGGAAACCCGCCAACCCCCACAGACCACGCACGCAACCTGGGAATCATCCTGGACTCCGAGCTCAAAATGGACCGCCAGATCAGCTCTGTCTCATCTTCCTGCTTCCACACCCTCCGCCTCCTTCGTAAGACCTTCAAATGGATCCCCCTCGAACACCAAAAGACAGTCACTCACGCCCTGGTCACCAGCAGACTCGACTACGGCAACGCACTCTACGCCAGAATAAACAAAAACCTCATCCGCAAGCTACAGAACATCCGGAACGCCGCCGCAAGACTGGCCCTCAACCTGCCAAAACACTGCCACATCTCCCAGCACCTGCGCACACTCCACTGGTTCCCCGTCGAGGCGAGAATCACCTTTAAGATGCTCACCCACGCACACCAGGCCCTCCACGGCCCTGGACCAGCATACCTGAACAGCCGGCTCAAATTCCACGCCCCCAGAAGGACCCTAAGATCAGCCCAGCTCTCCTACGCCGTGGTCCCCCGCACCAGAAAGACCAGATCGGGAGGCCGCTCCTTCTCCTTCCTCGCGGCCAAAGCATGGACGCCCTTCCGCTCCACCTCAGACAGACAACATCGCTCCCCATCTTCGCAAGAAACCTGAAAACCTGGCTCTTTGACAGACCCCCTCCTTGATGGAATGGAACCTGCACCCCCCCCCCCACCCCTAGCGCCTTGAGACCCTTACGGGTGAGTAGTTGCGCTTTAACAAACTCCTGATTGATTGATTGATTGACTTCCAGATGGGCACAACGACCTGAATTAAAGGGCCATCAACCGTCTTTTTGAAGCATCATCTTGACTCGGAGCCTAACACCTAAACTCCAACGCAATGGAAGGAAACAAAGGTGCACAGCTTGTGACCACTTCACAAGTACTTAAGAGAAGCTACTAGAGGCAGGTTTTTAACTTTGTTAAACACCCTATGTAAGAGATGTGCTTGCGCTGTAAGAATGAAACTGTACTTGTCTGAATGAGTAAGTACAGAAACATCTTTTTTTTTTTTACTTTCTTTATTGCGTTTACATTGAGAACATCAAGATAAAATAACAGTCCCGCTCAGTATCCCCCCATCTGACATTGCTGACTTCCTCTGCGTGCACGGTATCGTTGCATCCTTCTGATTAGTATATACACAGCCATTTAGCCAACAACCCATAGCAGGGCAGGCGGCGTTTCACCATAATTGAAAATTATTCTTCTGTTGAGGGACATTTTGCACAGTCCGCAATAGCAATACAAAGGCAACACTTTCAGCCCCAGCCCCAGTCACATTCGACTTTATACCGCACAGTGCACTATCACTCTGCGGCCCCTTCGGTTCCCTCTCTGTTCCCCAAGTAAATTTGGTACAGGCCCCAGAAGTTCTTAGGTCTGCTAGTGGGGGGCTGTAGTTCACTATAATTTTCAGATTGAGTGCAGCAATAGAGCATGTCGCGCCCCCAGTGCTTAGGAGTGGGCAATGGGCCTCTCATCCAGCAGCAAGCCAGCACCCGGCGGGCCACGAGCAAGCCCATGTCTACCAGACGTCTGATCGCCCTTGGCAGCTTCTTGGTGTATCCTAATAGAGCCACCAGGGGGTCAGGTGTGATGAGAACCTCCGTCAGCTCGCTAATATCAGCGAATATTTTCCCCAAAAAATCCCAGACGCCAGGGCACTGCAAAGCGAGGTGCAGGAAGTCTGCATCTGGGGCGTTGCACCTCTCGCAACGAGCAGAATCCCTCAGGCCATATCGGCAGAGTCTAGCTGGGGTGTAATACACCCGATTTAGGAATTTGAAGTGAACCAGTCTATGTCTGCCATTGAGTGATACTTTCTTAGTGATAGTACAGCAATATCGCCATGTGTCATCGTCCATTACAGTGTCTAAATCAGTCTGCCATGCTAATCGCGCCTTAGTGTATGTTTGTTGTGTGTTCGCTTGCGTTAGTTTGTATAGATTGGGCAACAGTTTCCGGGGAGAAGCAGTTTTAAGGACATATGTGAGCTCAGGGGGCTCTGCCATGTCTCCGCCCATCAGGTCACTGAGAGCGCGGTGCATCCTGTAGTACTGGAATCGTGTCAGGAGTGGGGGCATGTCACGGGTCCCCAGGGCTTGTTCCCATGTCTTTGCAACCACATCAATGAATAGGTCACCCACCGTTTTTATGTTCAGTTGTTGTAAGGCAATAACTACTCCCTTTTCCTTAAGCGGGGGCAACCATCTGTCCCAGTCTACTGGCATCTCCGGCGAGTATAGCAGCACGCCGTTTTGCATCTGTAAGAGACTATGCCATGCATGATTCCAATAGGCCTGTTCTGCGATAAAGCGATTGGAAGATCGTATGTGGGAGTGAGTTAGGGCTAGCAAAGAGAGTCTCCATGCGGACATGCGGTATGTTCCGGTCCCCATGTAGCCAAGTGTGTAGATGTGACGCTTGAGCTACACGGTAATATACCTCTAAATCCGGGGCTCCGAGCCCCTCCCATAGAATATGGCATAGTAAGTGTCGTCCACCGGACACGTGGTTGTCCGCCCGCCCAGGCCAGCTTGGTCATCTGCTGCTGCAGCCGTGCAAAGAATGATTTGGGGAGAACCATCAGGATGGTCATGAACAGAAACAAAAATATGGGGAGCACTACCATTTTCATTAGTGATATGCGTCCCATTAAGGACAAAGGAAGTTTACTCCAGGTTATTACGTCGTCTTCTAGCTTACTGACAGCAGTACCATAGTTAGCTCTAAAGAGGATTTCCGCATCCATGTGTAACTGAATCCCCAGATATCGAACTGTATCTGTGGTCCACTGGAGCGGATATTCCATTAGTGTTGGCTGAGTGATCGGTGTCAGTGAAAAAGCCAGCGATTTGGTCCTATTGACCTTCAAGCCAGAGAGTGCCCCAAAATGAACCACCTCCCTGAGCACCGATGATAGGTTGTTATCGGGGTCACGTACATACAGCAGGGTGTCGTCTGCGTACATCGACACTATGATCTTATAGCCCGGGAATCCTATGCCCTCATTTCCGTGGTATTCTCGCAGAGCGCACGCCAGTGATTCAGCCACCAGGGCATATAGAAGGGGCTCCCATGCGTGGCCGAGCCCGCGGATCGTGATATAGTGCCCCCATCATCTGCAGGAACGGCTGCCCTAGACCCATACGCTGCAGTACCATACGAATGAAAGGCCACTCCACCGAGTCAAAGGCTTTTTCCATATCTAGAAATACAGCCAGTGCTTTCCTATCTTGACGCACATGCTGAATCGTGCCCAGGACCGTACGTATATTGTAGACTAGGTTCCTACCAGGGATAAATCCTGCCTGCTCCGGGGCTACCAAACGATCAGCAAGGAGCGCTAAACCGGTGGCCAAGACCTCGGCGAACAGTTTGGTATCGACATTCAGGAGTCACAGGGGTCTATATGAGCTGCACTCATCATGTGGCTTTCCCGGCTTCAGTATTGTAACCAGGAGTGCCTCCCTCATAGAGTGTGGCATGCTGCCTTCCACGCATATGTCGTCGAAGAGGGCCGACAGGTGCGGGAGTAGTTGAGTCTTAAAGGCTTTGTAGAATCCCGCCGTAAGTCCGTCCACTCCCGGAGCGTTGCCCGACCTCATGCTGGCCAGCGCTTCAAGGATTTCTTCCTTTTCAATAGGATGCATGAGGAATTCCCTGTCTGAGTTGGTCAATGTGGGGATGTCAATGTGGGCTAGATAGTCATTAATTTCATCTTTCAGATCACCGCACTTGGAGGAGTACAGATCTGAATAGTAGCCTTTGAAGACATCAGCTATGTCCCTCTCGTCTGTGAGCCGTTCTCCAGCGGCAGAATTCACCACCGTTATGTGCTGTCGACGCTTTGCACCCTTCATAAGATTGGCCAGAACCGTACTCGGCCGCTCCCCTTCGCCATACACCCTGGCAGTTCCATATTTGCCCATGTGTCTAACCTCCCTGTCTGCTTCTTCATGATATTCTGCAAGCAAGGTCTTATTCTCTTCTCCCACTGTGGTGTCCACCAGGTCGCACTGTCTACGCTCCAGCTTGCCTAGTTGTTCCTCGAGGTCCGCCAGTCTCTGCCGAATGGCCTTGAGTATGCCCGAGTGTTTCGACATCGCAACCCCTCGGATATAGACCTTGAAAGCCTCCCAGACCACCTGGAAGCTATCCACCGAGCCAGTGTTAGTTTCAAAGAATACTTCTATGGCCTCAGCCAGCTCTCCCCTAAACACCCGGTCCAAGAGAGAATTGGGTGGAAACCTCTATGTAAATGGCGGTATGGATTTACCTGGAATGCGTAGTTCCAGCAGCACTGGCGAGTGATCGGACAGTGTCCTGGGCAACACTCTGCAGTCTCTAATTCGGTCAAAGTGAGAAGAGGGTGCAAGCCAGTAGTCTATCCTGGTATGGACATTGTGATATGCTGAATAGTGCGTGTACCCACCTTGCTGAGGATTGCGAGAACGCCATACGTCCCCCAAGCCCAGGCAAATCATTGCACTCTGCAACTCCAGGGCAGCAGCCGTAGGTCTGCGAGCAGGACCGGACGATCTATCTAGAGTCGGGTCCATGTTTAGGTTGAAGTCTCCCCACCCACAGCAGCATGTTTCTCTGGTCAAAACGTTTGGTCTTGGCAGCAAGAGTCTTATAGAATTCCGGTGAATCAAAGTTGGGGACATAGGTGTTGACTACAGTGAAGTCTATGGCAAGGCCGTGGCATCTAGATATAACAAATCTGCCTTCAGCATCTGTCTCCAGGGTTTGTATCTGCAATTTGGACCTAGGGTTCACCCATGTCAAAACCCCTCTGGAGCTGGAGGTGAACCCCGCTACGGAGATATTACCCGCAAGCCCCCTGCATCTGAGCATGTGACTGTGTGTTGGGAGATGCGTCTCCTGGAGTAGGGCAATGTCTATATGTTGGCGCTGTAGATAACTGAGGACTTTCCTGACTTTGCGGTGGTCATTTAGGCCACGAACATTCCAAGTAAGTGCCTTTAGTCTAGGTGTGTGTGATGTCCCGCTATCTGTGGCGGAGTCAGCCATAGCACAATATCATTGGACATAAATGGAGCAAGCTTACGTCAATGCACATCACATTTACAGAGTGTAAAGTCAGATTGGTCAGATTCCCAAGAATAACGTAACCCTGAAGGACCGAACTTACCCATCCCAACACACTCCCACCCCCCCCCCCACAGCAGACCAACCCCAACGTGGCTTAGCATGTCAACACCCCGCCCCATTCTAAATTCCCTGAGTACGTAAACTAGCTCCCAAGGGAGCTGCAGGTGCACACAGCGCTAGGGCCGAGGTTGCCAGAAAAACAGGCAGTAACTTTAGAAAGTTCTAACTATTTGACCACCCCTAGCGCCATCGCCATACATTCCTATCTCAACATGAACCAGCATAACACTGTTAAACACCTCAGATACGATTCAACATCCGTATGCTGTCTTTATAATGTGTACAAGGTCTAAACTCGTACCCATCCGCCAAGGAGCGGTATGCATAAACGTAATTACCAACATGTTTGTACACTGGTAGTCTAAAACTATATAGCTCGGAATGTTCTCACCCATCAGCCGGTGGATCCGTGGTCTCGTGGGTGAACTGTACGCGCAAGTTCAATCCTAAAACAGGAGTGAGAGAGGTGTCCCTATCAATTCCGGACTCCAGGTCCGGTCCGGGGTGTCATATCAAAAACAGAGTCTCATTTAAGAGTCCGTACATCATGCTGCCCTCCGCTCTCATTCTTGTTCTTCCACTTGGCTGCTGCTGCACTCTCCATCCCTCTGGCTGCTAGGGTCTCCCCGACGTTCCCTAGACCATACCTTCAAGGTTTTTTGGAGTTCCCTCGTGAAGAAATGGGAATGGCCTTGCCTGTTGATTCTTAACTTCGCTGGGTACAGCATGGCCTAGTCCAGACCGAGATTGCACAGTTGCTTCTTGTAGGGGGCAAAATGTTTGCGCTCTTCTTGCACCTTTGCTGTGAAGTCCGGATATAAGGAGATTTCTGAGCCTTCGTAGTGTAGGGTCTTCTTTTCTCGGGCAATCCGCAGGGCCGTGTCCCTATCTCTGTAATTCAACAATTTTGCGATGATTGGTCTCGGGGGAAACCCCGGGCGGGGTCGAGGGCCCAGTGAGCGGTGTGCTCTCTCTACGATGAACATTGACGAGAAGGCGTCAGCTCCCAGCAGCGAGGTGAGGAGTTTCTCAACAAAGAGTTCCATTTTCCCAGTTTGCGTCTTCTCCACAATTCCAGTCATTCGTATGTTAGAGCGTCGCGAGCAGGCCTCCAAATCCTCCGACTTGTCTTGTATCACTTGCAGGAGCTTGCCAATCTGTTTGCGGTCTTTGTCCAGCTCAGTTTGGGCTTCTTCTACTTCCGTCAGGCGCCGCTCCAACATGTCCAGGCGCTCCGCGTGCTTGTCCACAAGCTCTGCCATGCGGTCCATCCGATAGGTGAGGGCATCGATCTTAGTGCCTATGGACGCCATACTGTCTTGCAGGCCCTTCTCCATAGTGACTAGCAGGGCCTTAATGTCCGAGTAGATCGTGCCTTCAGCGCCTCGGGGCGGGGGTGCAGCGTCCATGTCTTGGGTCTCAGAGGATTTAGCACGCCGGCTCTCAAAGAGGAGTTTACTTTGGGTCTTGTCCTCTTTGCCCATGTTGAGGTCAGGCACCGGTCCCCCCGAGATCACGAAGGCACCACGCAACCGGCAACAGGACTGGCGTCACTCCTTTCACCCCTCCCCAGCATTATTCCGCTACAGGCAGGAGTAGGTGGATCACAGTAGGTCCTCCCAGTCTCAATCCCCCTCATGTGTCCGCGTCAAGGCTCGGTGTCTCGGCAACTCCGTCCGTGCCGCGTAGTGTTGCGCACTCCAAGCCGGTCTCAATACAACTCCGTAGAGTCTAGGCCGCACTCCCCGTAGGCAGAAAGGTCCACCGGTGCACCCCACCGCCACTGGCGAAGGACCCTTCAGTCAGGCACGTTGTGGCCTCAATGGCATCGATGGCACTGCGGACAGTAACTCAAGGGTAGCAGTCAGTCCCCGTCCGCGCCCCGACCTCCTGTGGGGGGGGGGGGGGGAGAGGGGGCGGCGCCCAAAATTGCGCTGCGCCAGCACACGCTGGGGGAGAGGGGGGGAGTGGAGGGGGAGGCGACCGAACTGGGGCGCCACAGAAAGCCTCCGCTCACCTCAGAACGAACCCCCTCTGGGCCCCCGCGCCGTGTTCCCAGTCCGGATGCGGTGGCAAGGAAGGCCGGTACCAGCACAGCGCGCTTCTCCTCAGGACCTCAAGGCCGCCTCCCAAGTAGCGGCAGATCTCCGGTGCCCGCAGGATCAGAGCCCCGCAGCGTATCTGCACGTCGAGTCACGCCAGCTGGCGTGTGTGCAACTCGAGGCCGGGGATCCGCGGCCCTGTCCGCCGGCAGTCTCGGCCCCACGTCGGCAGCTCCACGCAGATCAGGCGTATTTAATTGTGCCCGCACCGGACACCGGAGTCCTGCAGACGGCAGATGAGGTGGTTCTTGCCCCGAAAGGCCCGTGAAGAAAGAATAAATGCAGGATAGTGTATGTGATGACGCGGAGCCGAGAAATCAAACGTCCGCCATCGGCGCTGGCAAGCTCCGCCCCCCACGGAAACATCTATTTACATGAGACCTATTTTTTTTTTTATTGAATTCTTTTATATCGCTGCTCTTCCCAGTGTAGGGTGTCAGAGTCCTTAAACGCACACACAGAGGCACAGTAAATCATATACATTTGTTAATCAATATACAGAAAATGTACTAAAAGATGATCAGGGTTATAACTTATGAAGTGTAATAATCCAATACATGTGGACATTTTATTTTAAGAGTGAACGGTTGGTAGAAACAAAAAGTCAGGATATAAAAAACCTAACGCAGTGATTGTGGTTGTCTGTACTAATAAGACTTTAATATTTTTCAAATGAACCCTTATTTGCAACCTTAGAATAACAACAGATTAGGAAATAAAACTGTAAGGATCTAAGTTTATGACTAACAGTTTGCATGCAGCTCCTTGATTTCAATAAGTAGTTCACTATATTAGATGTATTGCAAACTTTTATGAATTGGAAATAATAAAATGATCCCAGTTTCAAAAACAGGAGTGCACTTACCTCTCTAAATAAAATACCAATCTGTGATCTGTATGCTACACGATCTGCAGGAATGTTAACCCTCTTTGGGCCGTATGTACAAATTTAAGGAATAGTGATTGCCTAATTGCGATTTTTGCAATTTACAATTAGGAAATTGTTATTCCTAATGTATGAAACTCATTGAGTTTCATTTAATGATCCCCAATGAGGTTACAAATAAACCTTCCTCATGAATATTAATGAGGTAGGTCACAGTTTGCGTACCATTAGGAATTACAGCTATCACAAGGAAAGTGATTACTTTTTTATAAAGAAATCTTTTTTTTTTTTTAAATGCAGCCCATTTTCAAAAGATAAAGTGAAATGTCTAAGTTTCAGTGTTTAGGAGTAGGCAGTGGATTTTTTTTCAACATTCACAAAAGGGAAGGGGTCCTGTGGTGATCTCTTCCGTTTTGCGAATTGTTACCACACCCGTAAGGTGTTCTGATACTGAATCACTAAAAAACAAATTGCGATTTGGTAGCATGTTACCAAATCACAATTGTTGTTTTCAACAAATGAAAAAGCATTTTTGCAGTCAGAAATGGCCTGATTCTGCAAATTGGACTGTTTCTGAAGCCAAAAATGCTTTTGTACATTTGACCCTTAGCAATTCTATGAGACAAAACTGTGACTGGAAAAAACTCAGAACTGTGTTAACCATGACCGCGGTATCCCACCGCTATTAGAAATCCCTTCAAAACTGCTGGGCACACACACATCTCTGCAGTAGGTGTATTACTCTGTGAGATATTTTAAAATCCAGCATCTTTTTACCAATTAACTAATACAGAACAGATTTACAGTTACATAAGTCGTTGTTGCCAATTTCTTTGCTGCAATTAAAAAAAAAAGTACAACCACAGAACTCCATAAAGAGACTGCCATGCTGAATCAGCATATCCTCCAATTGCAAGACAAGCAAGCAAAAATGGAACTGCAGCTCGACGACTACGAAGGCAGGGTGCAGCAAAATAATGTGTGCATCCTGGGGGTCACGAAACGCGTGCTAGGTACTGCAACTGACCTGTACGTAGAACAGTTCATATTAAAACATCTCCAACCCAAGAGACTGTCAAACTATTTCACCGTGGAGTGGGCTCATCGAGTTTCAGGGGGGAGGTCAACACCAGGTGCTCCCCCTCATCCGATAATAGCTAGAATCTTCAGTTTAAGGGACTGCGATGTCTTACTTCAAGCGGCCCGGGCTAACCCGCCAATCAAGTTGGACAATACTGTTGTTTCATTTTTCCCTGACTTTACTACGAAAGTCCAAACTCAACGTCGCACTTTTTTAGCGATTAAATAAACGTTGCGAGATAAGGAGGTGAAATATGCTATGATGTTTCCAGCGAAGTTCCAAGTTGAAGATGGCGGCAAGGCGTGGTTCTTCTCTATACCGGAGGAGGCATGGGACTGGATAGACGGTTGGCGGCGTGTGGAGAAACCCCAGAAAGAACGACAGTGGGGACCAAGGCATAACAAATTGGCCCGTCTTCGGCGGTCACAGAACAACTCAATCAGTACGGAAACAGACTCAACATCTTGCAGCTGAATGAGGGAGGGCTCTGGTATAAGCAGTGGACTTCATAGACCACAGATAAGAGACTCTGAGGGGGTTGGGTATTGCCTTAAGTAGACCTAGATATGGCCTCATCGCTATTGTGGAGGGGCTTATCCGATCCAAGTGTGCATTCCCCACAGTTGAATGACTGTGAACATTTGTCCATTGGACAACGACCAAAAGACGTGTCAGGGGTCTCCCCATGTAACTTATGTCTCAAATAAAAATAATTAAATTGCTGGTGGGGGAGGGCTAGGGGCTGTGGTCAGGTACTCTTAACTGGGGGGAGGGGCTATCTGAAAATAAACAGCAGCAGCAACTAACACAGTTGGAGAATGATCTCCAACAGCTTGAACTCAACCACACACTGCCCCCTAATGAAAATACAGCCCATCGCTTGGACCATAAACAAGCAGAATATAAAACTCTGACTGGAGAGTGGGAACAAGCCACTATTCTAGTTACATGGAATAGGCTCTATGAGATGGGTGATAGAGCTGGCAAACTGCTGGCGTGATTGGAGAGAAGGGAGCAGGATGAGCGGTGGGTGCCTATATTGACACTTGTCAATCAGCAACTGATCTCACATCCGCAAGAGGTTGCTGATGCATTCGCGGACCATTTGGAAGAGGTCTATACCTCCTCAACTGCGGCCACAGCGGACGACTCCCAGCAATTGCTAGCCGACATCCAGCTACCTGCCCTGTCCTTGGAGGATAGAGCAGCAGTAGAGGAGGATCTCTCGAATGATGAAATGCACCTGGCAATAAATAATATACAATCTGGCAAAGCGATGGGGCCCAACGGGGTTCCCATTTAATTCCTTAACCTGACGGCTCTACATGTCGCGCCCCATCTGCGAGAAATGTACAACAAAACCTACCATAGGGGGGTCCTGCCGGATGACCAATGACTGGCCTCCATTGTGGTTATCCGTAAATCAGGGAAGCCAGGGGACCACTGTGGTTCCTACGGACCTATCTTGCTTCTAAATGTGGAGGTGAAAATGTTAGTGAAGCTCCTTGTGACTCGCCTGATCACGAAGCTTCCATCATTAGGCCATGCCGACCAAACTGGCTTTGTGCCTGGCTGAAACACGGCATTAAATATCCGTCGACACCATAATGGCCTTGGTCGCAAACACGTCATAGCAGAAGACGCAGTAGTATTGTCACTGGACTCCAAAATGGCATTTGATTCTATAGAGTGGCCAAACCTCTTTGAGGTGCTTTGGCAGCTGGGGTTTAGCCCAAAATTTTGGAACTCTATACTGATTTAAAATGGCAGGTAAGGGTCAACAACCGTGTGTCTCAAATGTTCTCCTTGAAGAGAGGCACCAGACAGGGTTGCCCCCTGTCTCCCCTGATTTTTTCACTAATTCTTGAGCCTTTGGCCTCCTGGGTGAGGAAGGATCCACTCGTCAGAGGACTGAAATAGGGAGAAGGTCACAAAGACAGAATATCTCTGTACTCAGATGATGTCCTGTTGTAACCTGCATCCCCCTATGTATAGGTGCATAGAATCCTAAATATATTTACAAACTTTGGAAAACATTCTGGCTACTCAATAAACTGAAGTAAGTCGGTGCTCTTTGCAATTCATGGTTCAATACCGAAACTCCCTAAGGGATGTGAGGTGGAGATGGCTACAGTAGGATTTAGATATCAGGGAGTTTTAATAAATCCAGACCCTCAGACCTTTTATGATAACAACCTGGCTGTTCTACTGGAGAGACTTCGCAATGATGTCAAGCATTGGAGGTTGCTTTCAAGCTGCCCTTTTTAAGATGCTGGCGCTCCCCCGGTTTTTGTATATTCTTCAAAACTGTCCACACATGGTCCCCGACTCATACTTTAGGGTTATTGACAGTGAAGTTAGAGCTCTGCTCTGGGATGGGAGGGTGCCTCGTATAGTTATACAAAAATTGACTAAGGGTTGGTACGATGGTGGTATCGGACGTCCTATATACTATTGGGCCTCTCAATTGATAGTGGTGAACCATTGGATATATCGTTCGCCGGTGGTCCCAGCATATCTGCTGGATAAATATCAAATGGGCAGGGTGGGGCTACCTAAGAACTGGGTTGGCTATGTCACCACCATGATCGTCCATTGGCCCCTTAGTGAAGAAGCGTAAAATGTTAACCTTCACGGAACTCAGGACTAAATATAAACTAACTCAGAGCCGTCATGCCCTGATAGGAGCCCTTTCTGACTTTGCCATTCTCCCGGAGTCCTCCACTCTAGAAGATCAATTGCTATCAGAGCCTATATCAGAAAAAGCTGTATCGTTAACATACAATACATTATGTAATAAACTGCCTGATTGGTTTTACACTCTGCTGGAAAGGTGGCAAAGTGATATGGCAAACTGATATTGGACAGATTGAGGATGACAACTGGCAAACAGCAACAATGTCCCCGAAAGAAGCAGCCATTCCGCTAAGGCTCTGCTTGATCCAATTAAAAGTCCTTCACAGAACATACCTCACTGGGGTCACTCTAGCAAAAATTGGGCACAGACAGAATCGATATGTCTCCATTGTTGCAACCTGGAGGCAACCTTTTACCCCATTAACTGGGAATGTCCCTGAAAACAAATTGCATGGAAAAGAGCCACAAGACACATGCAGAGGGTGCTAGATAAAGAAATCAGCCTCCCGCCACACCGAGGGCTTCTTAATATTTCGGAGGCAACAGACCTAACAGAGGTGGAACAACAAATGACTACATTGGGAACACACTAGTCAAGCAGGCTAATGCAATGAAGTGGGGGGTGGGAGAGGAGCCATCACCAAAAAGTTGGGCGCAGAAGTCGATAAATGTATGATAGCTGAGAAAGATGTGTTTAAATACCGGGGCTATCCTAAGAAATGAGATAGAAAATGGAGAAAATGGAACGTGTAACGAGGTAAACTGTGTACTTCGCCAACTGCTGATAAGGAAATGAGTCAAGGGGGCAGATCTGAGATCAAAATATAAATGCAAATCATTATTGATTTTATTGACCATGTGGATGTTATAAATATGGTGCCTATGTGAATATTATTTGACATGTGATGTATGTTTTATGTTTCAAATCAATACAAATATTTAAAATAAATAAATAAATATACAAGTTGACTGTCAGACTCTGCTTTTCAAGCGCTTTCCTTTGTAATGCCACCCCCTTTTCTCTGCCACTCCTTGGCCCCGAATTTAAGGATTTCCACTGTCATTGTTGTTCCAGTTCCAGCACTGCCTCCTCCAAGAACTTTTTGAAATGTTTGTGATTAAAGTTATGAACTTTGAGACAATCATATGGCAAAAATTCGAATTGATGTACATAATAAGTCTTGTTGCACTCTCCTATGGCAAAGTGAAAAGGTAGGAATGCACCGTATTTTTGCAATGCAGTGCATTCCTGTCCTGTCTCCCTGTGTTGGCGCCATTTTGGCAGATTAGCACCAACGCAGGACCCTTGCACCATGGTGCAAGGGTGCCTGTGTTCTCCGCAGGATTCTTTTGGTGCAGGAAGGGGCACCTTCCTGCAAAGAAGCAATCCTAACAGGCGTTTTCCTCTTTCTACGTGTGCTGCATAATGCATCACACATATAAAAAGGAAAAACATTAGGGGGCATATTTACGAGACCCTTGCACCCCTGCAGCATCACTTTTTGTAACGCTTTGGCTGCGCAAAACAAAAAATCATATATATGCGATCATGCAAAGCCACTATGCGTGACTTTGAATTGCCTCATAGATATGGAGTAAGGATCATTACACAAAAAAGAACAAAGCAGAAATGTCACTTTCCATGTGCACATCTACCCCCTTCGTCTGTCGGTAAGTAATTTCTCTGGAATTTGGTATGCTATAGTGCTCTCTAAGCATAATGCCTCCCTCTGCCATTAGAAGGCTAAATCTACTCTCAAGTTGGAAAAACATCCCACTTGAGGTTTATATACAAGATGCACAAATGCCGAGGCACAAAAAGAAGTCAACATCTGTACAACTGGCTTTAGCCACCCAAGTATGGAAAAGGAAGTCCATAAGATGGTCTCTATTTTCCTTTGTGTATCCTTTATTTCTTATCAAACACGATTTCTGTAACATCCGAAACAGGCAGGCGACACGTGTTTCGTTCAAAAGGACTTTCTCAAGGCTAAACAGAGTAGTAGAACATTTTGCACTTCAAAGTTCTCTCCCGTATATAATGTATAACAACCGTATTGAGGGTGTACCACCTGTAGCACAGAGAGTCTGTAGTATCCGCTCCCGCTACACTCCGTGTATGCTTAACCAGGTCTTGATAAATCTGCGGTAATGGCCAGTCTGAACATGAACATATGGAGTAAGGCAAGGTTATGCAACACCCATGGATTTGGAGCACATGTAAACCTGGGGAGCGGCAAAACCTTACACTGCCCGAGGTGAGGTGTAATGAGGAGAAATAACTTTATTTCTCCTAATTTTTTCCTCTTTGTGTGGTGCATGCTTCAGCACACATAGAAAGAGGAAAATGTCTTAGGATTGTTTCTGTGTAGGAAGGTGCCCATTCCTGCACAAAAACAATTGTGCTGACAACACAGGCACACTTACACCACGATGCAAAAGTACCTGCGTTGGCACTTGGCTGTAGAAACTGTACCAGCACAGGGGGAAAGGACAGGAATGTACTGTATTGCATAAATACGCTCGATTTCTGCCATTTCACTTTGGCGTAGGGCAGCTCAGCAAGCTGCATTGCTGTGCTGCACTATGCCAAATTCCCATAAATGTGGGACGAGGGAAAATTAAGTTTTTTCTCCCAGTGATGCTTACGCCAGGTTTACATGCTCTCGTAAATCTGGGGAAGAGTCAAAATCCATGGATGTTGGTTGGGAGATCCGACTGCAGCACCAATGGAAAGCCTCCTGAGCGCAAAGGAAGGTATTGCAGCGATTTGCGCTGCCTTGCTTTACTCCATAGCTATGAGGCCATTTTAAGCCATGCATAGTGGCTATGTGTGACCTCATAAATATGATGTGGTTTGTGGTGCTGGTGCATCACAAAGTGACGCTCTGGCGGTGGAAAGGGTCCGTAAATAGGCCCCAAAGTACTTTGGGCCGTAAATATTTTATGTTCAAAAGTGTAAAGCTTGTATGTGAAATCTTCCAAATTATAATTTAATGTAACCATGGTCTAATGTTTTCTCTCTGTTCATAAAATTATTTAAAACTGTCAGTGCCTTACATTACTTTTTTGTATTAAAATACCTATGGCCTGCGTGAAAGAAATGCAATTCAGTCTCAAATTGGGAATGAGGTTGTGATTGTGAGGGCGAACTACATGGGTGAGAGAACTATATAACGTTTTGCACATCTCTGCTAGCGCACCATGCCCTACATTTGTGGGGATATTTTTAGAGCAGCGTAGCAAGTCAGCTTGCCGTGCTGCCCTAAGCCAAAGTGAAAGGACAGGAATGCACCATATTTATGCGATATGGTGCATTCCTGTTTTTCCCCCCTGTGCTGGCGCCGATGCAGGCACCCTTGCACTATGGTGCATGGGTGCCTGTGTTGTTGGCCAGATTATTTTTGTGCAAGGAGCACCTTCCTGCACAGAAACAATCCTAAGAGGCATTTTCCTCTTTCTATGTGTGCTGCAATCTGCAGCACACATAGAAAGAGGAAACAAGGAGAAATACAATTATTTCTCCTTTTTACGCCTCTCGTCGGAAGGCGTACGGTTTTGCGGCTTCCCCAGGTTTACATGCTCTCGTGAATCTGGGGAAATGTCAAAATCCATGGGTGTTGCGTGACAAAAACCCACAGCAACTCCCATGGAACGCCTCCCGAGTACAGAGTAAGACAAAGTAGCGATTTGCTCTTCCTTGCCTTACTTCATTTTATGAGGCCATTCTAAGCCACACATAGTGGCTTTGCGAGGCCTCATAGATATTTTTTTCTGATTTGCGCCACCGGAGTGTCACAAAAAGTGATGCTTCCGCGGTGCAAAGGGCTTTTAAATGAGCCCCCATGTCCGTGTTGTAGTGCCTCTTCTGTTTATGTGAAAGGCTATTACAGTTTCTACTTCTTGATGTGCATGTTATGTTATGTTAATCGCACTTATAGAGCACACGGTTACCCTGGGGTGTCCTGGCGTTAAGCACTATTTATGGCAAGTTTGCATTACTGCCATCTCTCCTGCATGTGGTTTGTACTTACAGAAGGCTTACACTGTTCAGGCTTATCTTTTATATGTTCTACATGCATAGTACCAGCTACTGTTTTCACACAAACTGCTGCTGGCCTGCTATACAGGGTAAGGTGGTGAAGTGTGCTTGTTTTTTGTCTGCGTAAGAGCGGGGGAACCTTGCACTGCTGCTCTGTGCTGTCTCTATTTGTGTGAGATAAAAAAAAGCCTGCTGTACCCCTCTGTATGCTGTACCTGTTCTATTTGTAAGGGACGCTTGTACTGCTGCTGCCTGTGTGGTGTGTTTTCCTGGTTTGTGGGAAATTTGTGAAGTCGTAGCCTCTTCGGTACCTGGTCTATGCTTTCATGTTGTTGTACCCTGTATGTGCTGTTTCTTTCCTGTGTCTGAGAGAAGCTTGCATTTCCCCTGGTTGTGCTGTACTTTTGTCTTGTGCGTGAGGAGAGCTTGCACTGTTTCCTGTGCTCGGTCTGCTGTCAGTGTGTGAAATAGGTTCAAGATTGCATGTCTCCTGTCTCTGTTGTTTGCTATTCAAGGGTAACTTGAACTGCCGAAGCCTGCACTGCACCTCTTCGCTGTGTGAGTGCATCTAAAACTGCTGCTCCCTGTGCTGTTTCTCTACAGTGTGACAGCACAACGTACACTGCTTGTGACTGTGTTGTACCTCTTCTGTGTTAGTGAAGCCTACTCTGCTTCTGACCGTGCTGTACCTCTTCAGTGTATGAGGGGAGCTAGCACTGCTGCTCCCTGCACAATACCTCTGGAGTGTGTAAGAGAAGATGCCACTGTGCCAGCCATGATGTCCTCTTCAGTGTGTGGGCGAGGCTTGCAATGTGCCTGGTCTTGCTTCACTTCAGTGTGCGAGAGGAGCTTGCACTTGTGGCCCCTGCGGTGTAGAGAGAGAGAGAGTGAGAGTGTGTGTTACACTGAGCCCGTCTCTGCTATACTTCTTGAGTTTGTGACTGAAGCGTGCACTGTACTACTACCAAGGGCTCTAAGTGGGATGAAAAAAATGGGGGGTATCTCAAATGGGCGTGTCCATTGTAATTAAGGGCATGGTTTAAAACACCTAAGCTAAAGGTCTGTGCTTAGTATAGTGTGCCACCAGACTGGTATTTTGCTATTTCTATCATTGCATCTAGATATAAATAATGCAACAAGTAACATTACACATAAAACAAGTCAGGTCTAATGGTTTTGCCAATGGTTGCTAGTTGCATACGATAAATTAGCAAGAACTATGGCTCCGATGTATATAGCATTGGAAATGCTTCCCTTCTGAAATGATGAGACTCTGAAAGTACTATAACGAGTCTCTTTGAAGTTGCATCAAATGCATTCAAGGGTGGCACTGCTGCAGACCTAGGATTATTTGATTCACCCTGATAGTGAGGGTAAAAATGGAGACCCCGATAGGGACCTGTCTCAGCACTTTTGGGAACATGCATCAAAGGAAATTGCATTCGCAAATGGTGCGAATCGCAAAATTCGGCCGTTTGCGAATGCAATTCCCGTTTTTGAGATGCATTATCATTTTTGTAATTTTCGCAATTTGAGAAATCGCAAAATTGCGCTTTCTTAAATTGCGATTGCATTTAAGGAATCTCAAATTGAGATTCCTTAAATGCAATGCATCAAACTTTTAAAATTTGCGAATTCGCAAATAAGAGGAGCAAATTACCATGAAGTTGACCTTCATGGTAATTTGCGAAAACTTTGAAAAATGCACTAAAGTGCATTTTTCAAAGTTCCATTTTACACACACACATGCTCTTGGGGCATGTGAGTGTGCAAAATGTACTACTAAGCAGATTTCAGGGGTGCAACAGGGTGTCCTTTGGACACCCCTGCACCCTTGAAATTGCATTCTTAATTTGCGAATTTATAATGGTGAATTGCAAAATAAGAATGTCTTGCCATTCATTCCTATGGGCCTCTAGGCCCATAGGAATGGATGGGGAGGTATTCCTTAATTGCGATTCTTAATTAGAGAATCGCAATTAAGGAATTTTAAGAAATCGCTATTTTTTCAGCAATTTCTTGATGCATTGCAGTTTGCAATTCCTTAATTGCGATTCCTTATTTTTCGCAATTAAGGAATCGCAAAATGCAATATTGATGCATGTGCCAGTTTGTTTTTTAGAACTGCTGGTGCTTAGTACCAGCAAGACCGGGACCACTTAACGCCCTGCTACCACCTCTTCGGTGTATGTGAAGATTGCATTCTGCCTTGCTTGCTGTATAACTTGGTGTGTGGGTAAAACTTGCACTGTGTTAATCTGTGCTGTACTTCTTCAGTGTGACTGTAGCTTGCACTGTGTTCGCCTGCACTGCACTGTAATTTGTCAGTGTGTAAGCAAAGCTTGCATTGTGCCTCACCGTGCAGGGGCTGAAACGTGCATTGTGTCCATATGTGCTGTACTTTGTCAGTGTGTAAGCAAAGCTTGCATTGTGCCTCACCATGCAGGGGCTGAAACGTGCACTTTGTCCACCTGTGCTGTAGTTTGTCAGGATGTAAGCGAAGTTTCCACTATGCCTGTCAATTCTGTACATCTTCAGTGTGTGACTGAAGATTCCACTGAACTCCTGTGTGTGAGAGGAGATTGCAATGTGACAGCCTTGCTGTACCTTTTCAGTGTGTGACTATAGCTTGCTCTGTGTATGCCTGTGCTGTACTTTGCCAGTGTGCAAGTGAATCGTGCACTGTGCCTGGCCGTGCAGTACTGCTAAAGTGTGTGACTGAAGCTTGCAGTGTGCCTGGCTAGGCTGTACCACTTCAGTGTATGGGTGAAACTTCCACTGTTACCTGAACGTGCTGTACTTCTACAGTGTGTGTCCGAAGCGTGCACTGTGCCTGGACGTGCTGTACTTCTACAGTGTGTGGCTGAAGCTTGCACTGTACCTGGACGTGCTGTACTTCTACAGTGTGTGACTGAAGCTTGCACAGTGCTTGGCCGTGCTGTACTTCTACAGTGTGTGACTGAAGCTTGCACTGTGCCTGGACGTGCTGTATTTCTACAGTGTGTGACTGAAGCTTGCACTGTGCTTGGCTGTGCTGTACTTCTACAGTGTGTGACTGAAGCTTGCACTGTGCTTGGTTGTGCTGTACTTCTATAGTGTGTGACTGAAGCTTGCACTGTGCTTGGCTGTGCTGTACTTCTACAGTGTGTGACTGAAGCTTGCACTGTGCCTGACCGTGCTGTACTTCTACAGTGTGTGACTGAAGCTTGCACTGTGCCTGGACGTGCTGTACTTCTACAGTGTGTGACTGAAGCTTGCACTGTACCTGGACGTGCAGTACTTCTACAGTGTGTGATTGAAGCTTGCACTGTGCCTGCCATGCTGTACTTCTACAGTGTGTGACTGAAGCTTGCACTGTGCCTGGACGTGCTGTACTTCTACAGTGTGTGACTGAAGCTTGCACTGTACCTGGACGTGCTGTACTTCTACAGTGTGTGACTGAAGCTTGCACTGTGCCTGCCATGCTGTACTTCTACAGTGCGTGACTGAAGCTTACACTCTGCCTGGCTGTGCTGTATTTCTACAGTGTGTGACTGAAGCTTGCACTGTGCCTGGCCGTGTTGTACTTGTAAAGTGTGTGACTGAAGCTTGCACTGTGCCTGGCCGTGCTGTACTTCTACAGTGCATGACTGAAGCTTACACTGTGCCTGGCCGTGCTGTATTTCTACAGTGTGTGACTGAAGCTTGCACTGTGCCTGACCGTGTTGTACTTGTAAAGTGTGTGACTGAAGCTTGCACTGTGCTTGGCCGTGATGTACTTCTACAGTGTGTGACCGAAGCTTGCACTGTTCCTGGCCGTGCTGTACTTCCACAGTGTGTGACTGAAGCTTGCACTGTGCCTGGACGTGCTGTACTTCTACAGTGTGTGACTGAAGCTTGCACTTTTCCTGGCCGTGCTGTACGTTTACAGTGTGTGTTTGAAGCTTGCACTGTGCTTGGCCGTGCTGTACTTCTATAGTGTGTGACTGAAGCTTGTGCTGTGCTTGGCCGTGCTGTACTTCTACAGTGTGTGACTGAAGCTTGCACTGTGCTTGGCCGTGCTCTACTTCTACAGTGCGTGACTGAAGCTTACACTGTGCCTGGCCATGCTGTATTTCTACAGTGTGTGACTGAAGCTTGCACTGTGCCTGGCCGTGCTGTACTTGTAAAGTGTGTGACTGAAGCTTGCACTGTGCCTGGCTGTGTTGTACTTGTAAAGTGTGTGACTGAAGCTTACATTTTATCTGGCTGTGCTGTACTTCTACAGTGTTTGACTGAAGCTTGCAGTGTGCCTGGACTGGCCAGGCTGTACCTCTTCAGTGTATGGGTGAAACTTGCACTTTACCTGGCCGTTCTGTGCTTCTACAGTGTGTGATTGAAGCTTGCACTGTGCTTGGCCGTGATGTACTTCTACAGTGTGTGTCCGAAGCTTGCACTGTGCCTGGCCGTGCTGTACTTCTACAGTGTGTGACTGAAGCTTGCACTGTACTTGGCCGTGCTGTACTTCTACAGTGTGTGATTGAAGCTTGCACTGTGCTTGGCCGAGATGTACTTCTACAGTGTGTGTCCGAAGCTTGCACTGTGCCTGGCCGTGCTGTACTTCTACAGTGTGTGACTGAAGCTTGCACTGTGCTTGGCCGTGATGTACTTCTACAGTGTGTGTCCGAAGCTTGCACTGTGCCTGGCCGTGCTGTACTTCTACAGTGTGTGACTGAAGCTTGCACTGTGCCTGGACGTGCTGTACTTCCACAGTGTGTGACTGAAGCTTGCGCTGTGCTTGGCCGTGCTGTACTTCTACAGTGTGTGTCCGAAGCTTGCACTGTGCCTGGCCGTGCTGTACTTCTACAGTGTGTGTTCGAAGCTTGCACTGTGCCTGGCCGTGTTGTACTTGTAAAGTGTGTGACTGAAGCTTGCACTGTGCCTGGCTGTGTTGTACTTGTAAAGTGTGTGACTGAAGCTTGCACTTTATCTGGCCGTGCTGTACTTCTACAGTGTTTGACTGAAGCTTGCAGTGTGCCTGGCCTGGCCAGGCTGTACCTCTTCAGTGTATGGGTGAAACTTGCACTTTACCTGGCCGTTCTGTGCTTCTACAGTGTGTGATTGAAGCTTGCACTGTGCTTGGCCGTGATGTACTTCTACAGTGTGTGTCCGAAGCTTGCACTGTGCTTGGCCGTGCTGTACTTCTACAGTGTGTGACTGAAGCTTGCACTGTGCTTGGCCGTGATGTGCTTCTACAGTGTGTGATTGAAGCTTGCGCTGTGCTTGGCCGTGCTGTACTTCTACAGTGTGTGATTGAAGCTTGCACTGTGCTTGGCCGTGATGTACTTCTACAGTGTGTGTCCGAAGCTTGCACTGTGCCTGGCCGTGCTGTACTTCTACAGTGTGTGACTGAAGCTTGCACTGTGCTTGGCCGTGATGTACTTCTACAGTGTGTGATTGAAGCTTGCACTTTGCTTGGCCGTGCTGTACTTCTACAGTGTGTGTCCAAAGCTTGTACTGTGCCTGGCCGTGCTGTACTTCTACAGTGTGTGACTGAAGCTTGCACTGTGCTTGGCCGTGATGTACTTCTACAGGGTGTGTCCGAAGCTTGCACTGTGTCTGGCCGTGCTGTACTTCTACAGTGTGCGACTGAAGCTTGCGCTGTGCTTGGCCGTGTTGTACTTCTACAGTGTGTGTCCGAAGCTTGCACTGTGCCTGGCCGTTCTGTACTTCTACAGTGTGTGACTGAAGCTTGCACTGTGCTTGGCCGTGCTGTACTTCTACAGTGCGTGACTGAAGCTTACACTGTGCCTGGCCATGCTGTATTTCTACAGTGTGTGACTGAAGCTTGCACTGTGCCTGGCCGTGTTGTACTTGTAAAGTGTGTGACTGAAGCTTGCACTGTGCCTGGCCATGCTGTATTTCTACAGTGTGTGACTGAATCTTGCACTGTGCCTGGCTGTGTTGTACTTGTAAAGTATGAGACTGAAGCTTGCACTTTATCTGGCCGTGCTGTACTTCTACAGTGTTTGACTGAAGCTTGCAGTGTGCCTGGCCTGGCCTGGCTGTACCTCTTCAGTGTATGGGTGAAACTTGCACTTTACCTGGCCGTTCTGTGCTTCTACAGTGTGTGATTGAAGCTTGCACTGTCCTTGGCCGTGATGTACTTTTACTGTGTGTGTCCGAAGCTTGCACTGTGCCTGGCCGTGCTGTACTTCTACAGTGTGCGACTGAAGCTTGCACTGTGCCTGGCCGTGCTGTACTTGCAGTGTGTGACTGAAGCTTGCAGTGTGCCTGGCCTGGCCTGGCTGTACCTCTTCAGTGTTATGTTATGTTATGTTATAACAAATTTCTTGAGCGCACTGTCACCATAGGTTTCCTGGCGCTAATCGGATTTAGAAAAGAGAAGGAAAAGGCAGGGGAAAAAGAAAAATCAGTGGGGGAAGAGTAGAGTTTTTAAGGATTTCCTAAAAGAAAGAAGGGAACAAGATGACTTGAGTGAGAGAGGGAGGGAGTTCCATAGCTTGGGGGCTAGACAAGAAAAGCTGCGGCCACCCGATCTGGAGAGTTTGAAGCGGGGGACGACGAGGAGCAGGAGGTGAGTGGACCTCAAGGTACGAGGGGGGCAATAGGAAGTGATTAAAGACTTGAGAAAAGCAGGGGCAGGACCAGTGAGAGCTTTGAAGACCAGACAGTGAACCTTGAAAGTAATTCTTTCGTTCACTGGTAACCAATGAAGGTGGCGTAATAAAGGTTGGGCCGACTGCCATTTAGGGATTTTAAAGACCAGCCGAGCAGCCTGGTTTTGGACGTTCTGCAACCTAGACAACAGAGATTTAGGGAGACCGTGGTAGATTGAATTTGAGAAGTCCAACCGGGACATCACCAGGGCTATTAGGACTTGCAGCAAGGCTTCAGGTGATAGGAGGTGAGCGACTTTCCGTATCCTGTAGAGCTGGAACATACAGGAAGATGTTACTGCGCTCACCTGTGCCTTGAGAGTGAGCCCGGAATCAATCAAGACTCCGAGGCTCTTGACACATCCAGCAGGAGAGGGAGGTGTTCCGAGCTCAGTCGGCCAGTACTGAGGACCCCAAAAAGGGGCACTTCTCCCCGGGAGGAGGAGCTCAGTCTTGCCCGGATTGAGCTTCAGTTGGTTTTGGTTCATCCAAAGCTGGATGTGTGTCATGGCAGTCTGAAAATTGATGGCAGCGTCGGGAGAGGTGAGGTGAAAAATAATTTGTAAATCATCCGCGTAATTAAACACGGTGATATCCCACTTACCTAAGGAGTGAAGGAGGGGTTGAAGGTACAAATTAAAAAGAAGGGGAGACAGAGAGGATCCTTGAGGGACTCCACAGGGTGAAGAGACACTGGTGGCGCGAAAAGGACCCATGCTAACTGCCTGGGACCTCTCCTCTAGAAAGGATTTGATCCAAGACAGAGCAACCCCACATACTCCGGCGGATTCGACACGGTGGATTAAGATGTTATGGTCCACCGTGTCGAAAGCCGCCGATAGATCGAGTAAAACTAATGCCTGGGGTTGTCCTCTGTCATCGTTGCGTCTAAGATTGTCCAGCACAGCGAGGATCACGGCCTCGGTGGAGTGGGCTGGTCTGAACCCGGCCTGGTTAGGCGCCAGGTAGTTGGACTCCTCGATGAAATGTGAGAGGCAGGTCGTAACATGAGCCTCAAGGATTTTAGATAGGAAGGGCAGGAGGGAAATGGGGCGGTAATTAGCCAGGGCTGCTGGATCGGCGCCAGGCTTTTTTAAAAGAGGCACCAGTACGGCCTCTTTGAATGAACTAGGGACTATGCCCAAGTTAAGGGAGGAATTAAGTAAGGGAAGGATACAATGGGTAAGGGTGTGACAAATATCGCGAAGCACGAAGGGGGGGCAGCAGTCCTTGGGGGATCCAGATTTCACACGAGTGGACAGTTTAGCAAGAGATTCCGGGTCGAGCACGGGAAACTGAGAGAAAGTGGATGTATTAGCAGGAGATGGGACTGATGTAGCAGAAGAAAGTGAGTAGGGAATGGAATTCTTAATGGTGGTGATTTTATCGATGAAAAAAGAGTTTAAAGCGGTACAAGATTCTAAGGAAGAAGGCGGATTTGGAAGTGTCCTGGCGTCCGATGTCAGTTCGCCAAGAACTTTAAATAGGAGCTGTTAGAATCCTGTTAGAGATGAAGGTGGCTTTGGTAGTGGTGATTGCAACTTTGTAGGCTTTGCGCGCAGACACATATGCTTCCCTGTCGGGGCCAAGATAATGGCGCCGCCATCTGCGCTCCAGTCGGCGCAGCTCCAGATGTTGTTGCTTTAAGGTGGAATTGTACCATTGGGTGAAACTTGCACTTTACCTGGCCGTTCTGTGCTTCTACAGTGTGTGATTGAAGCTTGCACTGTCCTTGGCCGTGATGTACTTTTACAGTGTGTGTCCGAAGCTTGCACTGTGCCTGGCCGTGCTGTACTTCTACAGTGTGTGACTGTCTGAAGCTTGCACTATGCCTGGCCGTGCTATACTTCTAAAGTGTGTGACGGAAGCTTGCACTATGCCTGGCCGTGCTGTACTTGCAGTGTGTGATTGAAGCTTGCACTGTGCCTGGCCCTGCTGTACTTGTAAAGTGTGTGATTGCAGCTTGCATGTACTTCTACGGTACGTGACTGAAACTTGCACTGTGCCTGGCCTGCATGTTCTGTACTCCTTGAATGAATACATTTTGGATTCGCTGTCAGTCCATCCCTGAGGTCCAGCGAGGTGTGCCGGGAAGACATCAGTGTCGGATCGACGTTGGAAAGAGACGCCCTTGGACGTCAATAGGCCCGGACACATGGAGAGATGGGAGCATGTCTTGAAGCCTTCACCTCGCCGCCCATCCCCTCAGTCTGTCAGTGAAGGGTTGGGGAGATGACAGGCTGATGTCCATGACAAGTCCCCCAGGACCCTAAACGGCAGCTGCTAGAGCTCTAGTCCTGCGTCCCAGATTGGGGCAGACAGCCCTGCCACTCTCAGGCCCGCTCCGCCCCTCCCGTCAGAGGGGATCTGTCACAGCCAGTAGGGGCGATGGATGGCCGCGCCAGGATGCTAAGAGGACCTGGCAGCCAGGAGAGAGTTGAAAGAAATTGTGTTTGATCGGAGTTCTGCAGAGAGAAACTAGAGAAAATAGGGATCCGGCGGAGATCAGAGGAGCGGGAGCTGGCCAGGCGCACAGAGGCGGGAAGACTCAAACGCAGCTCAGTTTTTGTGGCATGTGGCGCCAGCGCGGGAGTTTAAGCCCATGCGGCCTCCGTCTTCTATATTGTCTCAATAGCTGAGCGCACATCTCGGCCCTACCCAGGGCTGTCACTGCTTTTGTGAGGATGGCATATATGCCAACATTTCAGACATGTAAAGTGGGAGGGAGATTTTGCACATAAAATCGGGTAGAATGCATTTCCCTCATCGACTTTTATTGAGGTATAGTCCATTTTAGGTGGGAAACAGCTTAAATAAAGCCATTTTTGGCTTAGAAATTAACGGGAGTCTTCTGCCTGAACGGGTCTGTTGGCATGTTTGTGATTTGAGGGAGTCTCCTAATTAGGGATGGGTGAAAAAAATAAATCACCAAAAAGCGAATCAGGTAAAATCTGTATTTTTTATTCACCTGCCATGTGAAATTTTGTTGCAACTAGCATTGGCCAAGCAATAGTTAGCACCTACCAGAGCTATTAGCTTTGTCATTGTTTTTCTAGCCATTGTACAGCAGTGTGGCTGCTAATGGAACAATGCTGAAAGTTTTTTAAAAATAGCGCTGGCACTGAAGGGACTGCTTTGTGTGCAGATATGCTTCGTGTGAAAGAGCAGAATGCCTTCACTTATGGTGAAGTTAACCAAAGGCTGTCTCATTGCCCCAAGCTATATGCTGTAGCGGGCAGAAGACAATAACAGTCCAAGGGATGAAGGAATGCTGGCTGAATACCCTTATGAATATATACATATATATATATAGTAAAATTAAATGGTATTGGCTAATGCCAGACATAAAAAACACAATACACACTTTGCTCTTATTCATTTTCCTTGTGCATGTGGGCACTCAGTGTCATTTGTACCTGCCAACTTTACGCCAGTCTAAAATGTGGAAGTCCTGTTGACAGAGTCAGGAAAGAGGTGAAGAATTGCATGGGCGTAGAGGCTCAACTCCCCTCACAGGTCTCAGAAGACTTTCAAGACGAGCCATTCGAGGATTAAAGATGCAATTTTCTCAACCCATCAGCTTACACTGGTACCAAATCAACACTAGAAGAACGCAGGTAGTCTCAGTCTGCTTGGTGTGAAAAGCACCCAACATAGAAAGCCACGCACTGACAGACAGCTGGTGGTCTTCCAAACCACGTAAAGCGTATTTCGCACCCTCTGAATCTACTTTAGGAGCTCGAGAGTAAAGTTTTGTTTCCAACCTCCCTCTGACCACATATCCTGTTCAAGCAGCCCCACTACAAATGTTTGCAGCAGCCCTGTGTGGGGAAATACTATTGGGTGCAAGTAAAGCAGTACACGAGCTTTCCATGTAAGACTTAAGGGGTCAGACTGACGTGTCCCAACAGTACTACGCTTGTGGGTGCCCTTGGATTTGGGATGACACTGCAGTTTGATATTGTACGTGTGCACAACTGAGGAGGACATTGCTCTGGCTCTCACAGACAGAACTGTACGGTGTTCACGTACATACACTCCTAAATCTATGAAAGTTACATTTCAAAACATCCCAAACTTCACCACATTACTGTTTAGATTTTGTGTAAGTGCTCTAAAAGTAAAGTACATGAAAATACACAAGAGAGAAAGAAACTAGACAAATAAACCATCATAAACAGGTGTCAGTCAGTGCTACAATTGTATTCAGTATTTCTATATTGCTTAAACAGGGGATGTGAATCCTTTGAAGTAATGAAAACAAACAGGGTAGTATGCACACACTTCAGCTGCTAGCAGTACAGAAGAAGACATTTTTGTTTTTAAGCCATGTTGAACAGAAGCTTATGCAGAGCAGGATGATGCAATATGAGGGAGGTTCAAGAAATGGTTCCCCAATCACAGCACCAGCAACAGACAGGCACTAGTTAAATTAGATCAATCTGTGCTTGGTCCATGCTCCACATAAAGGAAAGGAAGTGACACTTGGCATGCGCTGGCCAATTAGGAGGCAGCAAAGAAGAGTGACACCAAAGGCAACAAATGGAAAGCAACAAGCACGCTCTAAGTCCTCTCCTGTAAATTATACGTCTCACAAGCAAGAGCGAATGCAGACTAAAGAAACCAGTGGATATCTTGTCCAGACACAGAAAAGACCCTGACTTCGAGTTTCCTGCACCTCCCTTCAGAGGCGGCTCCTCCACGTGGGCGGAGGAGCGTCGCCTCACTGCTTTCTCGCAGTGCAAGAAGCAGAAACGTAAAATAGTATTCTAAATACCATTTTATGTTGTTGCTTCTCGCACAGGGAGAAAACAGAAGGGTTTGGTTGGGGGTGGGGGTGGGCTGTCCTGCTCCTGGCAGGGGAGGAGTGCCTTGCCCACTGTTGTGGGTCCGACTGTTTAGTCGACCCAGGGCTGACCAAACGAGTCATGCGCACGCTCGTGTTTTCTCCATGTAGGCTGCATGCAGCCTGCAAGGAGAAAACAGCCTCCCCATAGACGCCTGTGTGGTCGGCGTCTCAGCCAATCACAAAGCTGCCATTGCAGCATTGTGATTGGCTTAGGGGAGGAGAGGAAGGCTGCCTGCTTCCTGTGAGGAGCAGATAGAGGAGGCGCAACGCAGGACCGGAGGCAAAGGTAAATTTACATTTATTTTTTAATCACCCCCGCTCCCTGCGTGACCACCATCCAGCGCGACCCCCCGCTCCCCCACCCACAAGTGATGCCGGCCGTAACTGCATCCCTTGATAGCTCAAGAGTGTGTGTGCTTCCCACAGTAATTCTGATTCCTTGTGGGAACCTTACACATACAATTAACAATGCATTACCCTACTATGCTATCTTCCTCATAGCAAAACCTGTGGCTTGCAGTTTCATGCAGAAAATGTGCAACCTTCTAAACTATCTCTTTGGATTTAGGGCATGTAGAATCCGCTGATATAACAAGCTCATAATTATATTGCCAGATTTTCTTGTGTTCTTTTTATACAACACACAAAGGGGCATGCTTAATAAAAGCTCATGCATCACAGGGCAGCAAGCAAAATTACTGTGCTGCGCTGCATGAATGGGAGAGATCTGAACAGGGCCATATGTACTAAGATATGGTGCCCTTTTCGTGGGCAGAATTGTTTTTGTGCGGAGAGGAAAACAAACCTAAAGCGCAATTTCCTCTTTCTGTGCTTGATGCACAATGCTTCACGCATTGGAAGAGAAAGTAATAAGGATAAATAAATATATTTCTTCATGCAACGCCATGGTTGGGATGGCGTACTATTTTGGTGCAATCTCAGGTTGACTGATTGTAGCAAATGTGGGATTGAATCAAATTCCATGGATGGATGCATAGGAACACCTATGCTACACCCAGGGAACACCTACTATACGAAATGTAATGTAACACAGCGCATGTTACAAAGCCATGCAAGGAGGAGCAAATTGACAGTGAAAAGGCTTAATGAATCTGGGCAACAGCACTAGTTGCTTGGACAATTTTGAAATGATTCAAGAATATTGTGTACTTTTCAGAACACTGATTGCTCAGATTCACACAAGCACACCGAGGGAAAAGAGCAACCGGCGTACAGAGGAATTAAGAATTTTCGATTGACAAAAGGATTTGAGAAACCATCACGTTCATTGGATTCACACAGAAAACCATTTATTAGATAATGCGCAAAAAAGAAAAACAGAGCGTCCTCTTTGAGGCGTTTCGCGCCAAGAAGACCACTAGGTTTATGTGTCAGCATCCCGATGAGAATATGCCGAATGACTGAGAAGAAGTTATCTGGTCCTGAGGAGAGCTCCTTGTGATGGGAACTCGAAACGCGTCGACCACGTGTTCTGTTAGGCCTATCTAGCAAAAAATTGCCATTCCAAGTATTTTTGTATCATTGTAGTTTGAGATGGCCTACTGTAGAAAATTTGTAAATTCATAAAATATAGTGTATAGAATAGAAGAAAGTGATTTATACTGTGATAATACTTAGTTGCTGGTTCCCCAGGGTGGGTTTCTAATGATTGTTTATATGGTGTCTGTTGGAATGTGTGAATGAGTTGCAACACTGGTATGAATGATATGCCACTTGTGTGTCTGAGGAAGAGAATGTTGTTGTAAATGTATGAAGATATGGATATGAATGGGTTTTTATGATTATAGGTCTTGTGCGGGGACTCTTGCAATGCCCGTTGTCTTGGTTATTGTAAAAGTTCTTTTGAATTGAAATGATTCTGACCGTATTTTGAAAAATAAATTGATTTATTCAAACTGAAAAAGTGGTTTAGAAGGGCCAGTTTGATTCTGTCTTGGTCTACTTTAATTTTGTTGAATAGATGGCAGTACTGGCAACTTGTAGTTGTTTATTGTAAATACCTGTTCATCACTCACTCCCTTGACCCCCTCTGTGTGTTTGTCTCTCCCCTGGAGCATAGACTTATTAATAATGGTCTTCCACTGGTTATATTTTTAGGTGCTACTTTTTTCCTTGTGTTTAAGCACTCCACAGGGTACGTCTTTTTTAATTGACTCCTTCTCACCCTCCATGTTCTTTCCCTGTCCATGTTGGCTTGCCCCAGCTGCCCTCCCATTAACCAAATTGACTTGCCCCACCCTCCACCTGTTGCCCGTGGAGCCTTGCAATCACCACTCCTCTAAGGGCCAGATTCACAAAGGTAAACTTAGACCTGCAGTCTAAGTTCATTCCTAAAGTCTAAGTTTAGACCTGAAGTCTAATTTTAGACCTGAAGTCTAACTTTATACCTAAAATCTAACTTTATATCTAAGTCTAACTTTAGACATAAAGTCTAGGGTCTCATTCCAATGTCGGTGGGACCGCCTACAGGGCGGTCGCATCGCGATATGTCAGGTGGAACTGCTGACTTCTAGTCGGGTGGTTAGCATCCCACAATGATGGCGGTCGGATCGTAATAAGGCCCTACGTTTAAACCTAAAGTCATACTTAGACCTAAAGTCTAAGTGCCTGATTCACATACGTAAACTGAGACGAAAGTCTAACTTCACGACTTGAGGTATTCACAAAGGGAATTTACAAGTAGTAAAGTTAGACTTTTTTCTCAGTCATACTTAAGTTTTAGTCTTAAGTTTAACTGAGACTAAAAGTCCTTAGAATTTTGATTGAAGGTTGAGTGAGAAAAAAGTCTAAATTTACTACTCGTAAATGCCCTTTGTGAATACTGAAAGTCGTAAAGTTGGTTTTTCGTCTCAGTTTACCTTTGTGAATCAGGCCAGACGTTTACATCTGAAATTTAAATTTAGACCTAAAGTCGAAGTTTAGACCTGAAGTCTAAGTTTAGAATTCAGGTCAAAAGTTAGACTTCAAGTCTATAGTTAGAATTTGGTCTAAAGTTAAACTTCAGGTCTAGACTTAGGTGCTCATTATGATGGCAGTATGATCGCCACTGCCAGGCCGGCGGTGGCGATTGTCCGCCATCAGATTGGGATTTACCCACCGCCATATTAGGATGGCGGTAGGTATCGCGGCAGACGCAATGTCCATCCGCCGCTTTTCCACCAGTGACAATCGCGCCGATTGCCTGGCAGGTGGAGCAGGGTCATTAATATGGTGGCAGTGCCTAGCAGGCACCGTCCGCCATATTAGGATGTGTGTGGCCAAGCGCCTTTCCATGGTGGCGATGCCACTATGGAAAGGCTGGCAGGGATTAGGTTTGGGGCCTGTAGCGGGCCCCCTATTTGGGGGGGGTGTCGCTGCTCTGGGGGGTATCCATGGTACCTCACTACTTTTACATGCACAAGGTGGCAGGCACTGAGTGGTGCCTGCCACGTTGTGCATGGAAATGCACAACATGCATTTTCCAATACCGCGGCGGTGCTGCAGCCAGTAGTACCGTCTGCAATGTTAAAACGCTGGATGCGGCCACCTCGGTGGCATCCTGATTTGGAGTGCGGGACTACCGCCTTCCAGGCGGGCGGTCCCGTTACAGCTAGGATGGCAGGCGAACTCAAGTCTGCCTGCCATCCTAATGATCCACTTAGACTTTAGGTCTAAACTTAGACTTCAGTTCTAAACTTAGACTATAGGTGCAAACTAAAATATCAGGTCTAAACATAGACTTAAGGTCCAAGCTTACCTTTGTGAATCGGGCCCTTAGACTTCAGGTTCAAAGTTTACCTTTGTGAATCAGGTCGTAAGGGCCTGAGTCACAAAAGTAAACTTAGACCAAAAGTCTAAGATTAGACCTGAAGTCTAAGGTTAGACCTAAAGTCTAACTTTACTACTACTGAAATTTAGACCAAAAATCTAACTTTAGTAGTAGTAAAGTTAGACTTTAGATCTAAACTTAGACTTTTGGTCTAAGTTTACTTTTGTGAATCAGGCCCATTGTGTCTCTGTCACTCTACCTCATGTTGTCCATGTTGCCCTGCGCCTATCCTCTCTCCCCTTTGTCCATGTTTCCCTGCTCCCACCTGCCATAGCAAAAAAAAAACGTTATGGCGCAGACAGTGGTGCACTCATTTCTTCTCCCTCTTTATGATCTCTGTGCTGCCTTCCACCAATCTGTCCTTCCTCCATTGTCCGTGATGTCTCCTACACCTGGTATAACTATAAAGGCGCTATGACGTGGATACCGCTGGCTGCGTCATACATTTTCCACTCTCCCGCCCTCCTTATCTGTGTTGTCCCTCCCCCTGTCCGCCCTCCCTCCGTTGTCCTTATTTTCCCCCACTGGCATAACAAAAGAACATTTTCAGGGGGACACTGTTGGCTGTGTGGTAATGTTATTTCCCCCCACTTGCCCTCTGTGTTGCATTCCTCCATGTTCCCTTATGTCCACACTTCCTCCAGCGAAAAATAAGAAAAAAAGGTTTATAATGCGCCCAGCTCTCCAGCCATGCTGCACTGTGTTGCTGTACAACATTGCTAGAAAAACATTGGCAAAACGAATACCTCTCGAATACGAAGACTATTGGCTATACTGATGCTTGTACTTTAGAGTGCATGACAACCTGCAAATCCTTGGTGGGTGATTCATGTTTTTCAATGGTTTACTGCAAAACCATAAGGTTTTTCTGGCCAGGTGGGTACAACCACCTATAGTGGAAGAAAGAAAATTGCTAATGATTTTGGAGAACAAGTAGAAACAAAAGACTCCCTCTGTAATTTTGACTCCCCTGGGGTGGGTGAAAGATTCTACAAGAGAATTATTTTCAATGATAAGGTTACTCACATCAAACCTCTCATTAATATTGACAAGAATCAACCAAAACAAGTATAGGATGACAGATATTCTGCTCTCCTCCATGAAAGCCGGCGACCCTTCTGCTAAATCAGAATACTTTACTAAGTTCTTGAACTATCAGGCTATGGGTGCCTCATCTTCTGGACTCACAGATGAACATAAAATTACTATCTAAAGGTGAACTGGCTTCACTATCACATAATATTGGAAGATGACAATTTACAAATCACTGCACCAATTAGACCGTATAGCCAATTTATTGATGTATTTTGCTGAGTTTTATCCAAGGACCTGGTCTACTTGTTTCTTCCTTCATATACAAAATTGGGGAATCTCTCTCTTGCAAAAGGAGTGTGTCTGAAATTCAGCCAAGTTATTTCTCTACTGAAGAAACTTTCTGCAGATGCTGGGGATCACAACAGTTTTCACCCTGTCTCAAACCATTCTTTTGACTTGCTAAAACAATTTAATGTTTTTTTCCCGCATCTCGCACAACTTGTCTCTGACAATGAGGATTTCGATGAATTTCAATTGGATTTTAGACAGAACTGCAATACTAAAGTAGCCGTGCTGCAGGTAGTTGACAACTCCCTTTGCATTCTTCACTCTGTCCATTCTCACTGTTTTGTCATTGTCATTGTCAAAACCATGTTTATTTAGCCCTTAGTCTTTAAACAGATGGAAAACCAATGTTTACATTAAAAAAATCACTATTGTACATACTCATAGGTAAAAAAGGGAATACGTATTCAATGAGTGGTACAAAATTCAAATCTCGTCCAATGGATCACATCTCATTTTAAATTTATGTAATAAAATATTCTTTACAATAACTAATACAGGTTAAAATTATTTAAAATCATTGCATATTCAGCTAATTCTCCCTAAGGAAACATTTAATTTCTTTTATATAGTTCCCCACTGCTACCGCTATGTCAAGGTTTGGCATTTCTGTTAGCAAATCTACTGCTTTGTTCCGTTGCCTTATGTCATATTTTAGAAATAACGGGTGGAGACAACGTTTACGCTGTTCTAGCAATATTAAACAGTCTAACAGATTGTGCAATATATCTCCTTTGGTACCCAGACTACATTTACAATAACCCTCCCAGTGTAGCATTTTTCTTTTTAGTTCTTCATTTACTAGCCAGGGGTTTATTCCTACTCTCAGTCTTAAAATATCCTGTCTATACCAATAATTTGGTAACATATCCAAGTAAGGGAACCAATTTTCTTTTTGCCATGATGCCTTCATGTGCTCCACCGATTTGTTCTTCTCTAGGTATACCTTATCTGCTATTCTTGATGTTTCTTGCCCATATTTCGTGAGTTCACTTTTAGTGAATTCTACCTTGAGGGAATCATGGGATATTTTCACCTTTAAATTTTCACAAACCTGTGATATTTTCTTTCTACCATCTTTAGACCATTTAAGGCTACTTAGTAGGATCTCTTTCTTACACCATTGGGACACCTTCTGGTATATATCTATGTCCAACCGCTTCCAAAATCGAACTAAAATCATTTGTACCTGTATGCTCCAAGCAGTTGTGTCTATCTCTGTTCTTATTGCTTGTATCATTGATGAGGGTGGTAATTTCAACAGTGTTTTCAGGCACCTTCCTTCCTCTACGTCCCAACCTTGTTTCCCGCTAAGGTAAAGGACCTCCGCTCCATATAATATTTGCGGGGGAATCATTGCATTAAAGGCCTTCAGCACCGGTCTGTGCGACATATCACTATAATCTCGATTTAATTTCTTTAGGCCACAGATCGAGGTAAAGGCCTTTGCTTTCTGAGCTTCTAAGTGGGAACTCCATTTTAACCACTTGTCAAACCACACTCCAGGTAACGATATTCATTCACCACTTCCAATTTGAGATCTCCTAACACCCAACTGAAGCTAGTCTCTTTTCTTCCAAAAAACTTAAATCTTAGTTTTCTCCATATTTACAGTTACACATTTCTTCTTACAATAATCTCTAAAAACATTTAGTTTTCTTTGTAGGCCAGTTTCTGTATGATCTAAAATCACCAAATCATCTGCATACAGCAGGCAAGATATTTTCTTACCAGCCATTCTCGGGCTCGCACTTCTTTCAACCTCGAGAGTCGCTGGTAAGTCTGCCAGAAATATGGCAAAAAGCAGGGGGGCTAACACATAGCCCTGTCTGAGGCCATTCTCTATTGCTAGTTTTGAAGTTAGTGACCCCTCTGTGTCCCTAATTACGTGGGCCCAGTTGCCGCTGTGCAGCTCTTTTATTATCCTCAACAAACCAGCAGGGACCTTTTTATTTTCTAGGGTTTCCCAGAGGCAGTTCCGATCAACTGAATCGAACGCGGCTCGGAAGTCTACGAAACAGCAGCACAACTTACCATTTTGTTCCATTGACTTGCGTGCCACGGCCCACAGGGCAAAACAATGGTCGGCCGTAGAATGGCCTTCCTTGAAGCCCCCCTGTTCAGTTGGTACTATTGCGAACTCCTCTACCCAATTCTTTAATCTATTTAAAATTATTTTTGAAAACACTTTTTCCCCTATGTCTAGTAGGTTGATTAATCTATAATTTTGTGGTGCATTCACGTCCCCTTTTTTGTGTACTGGCCTTATTACTGAACCCTTCCAATTCTTTGGTATTTTCCCTCCTTCTAGGATTGCCATGAACATTTGAGATAAGAATTTCGCCCACCACTTCACCTCTGTTTTTATTATTATTGCTGGAAGGTTGTCTGGACCTGCAGCTCGTGTTAGCATTAGGTTAGCTATTTTATTCTTTACATTTAATTCTGTAAAATCTGGTTTTATGTCTGCTACTAGCCCTTGCCATGGTGCAGGCCTTCCTTCTGCTAGATCTCTCTGTGGGCCGTACAATTTCCTCAAGTACTTCTCCCAGGCTGCCTCACCTACCACGCAATTCATTACCCCTACTTGGTGGTCTGCTGCTGTTTTTACTAGTTTCCAAAATTGTCTTAGATTTTTTGATTCGATAGTTTGCAGTAGATTTTCCCAGCATTTATCCTTATACGTTCTTTTAGCGTTTGCAAGTAACCTTTTATATTCTCTTTTTAATTTTTCCAGGTGCCTTTGACTCTTCTGATCTTTTTTCCTTCTAATCATTCTTGCTACTTTCCTAATTTCTCTTTTTTTCTTCTGGCAGTCTGCAGAAAACCATTTTGGCCGTATTGCCGGGATTATATGTTCATATATTTTAGCTTTTTTTAATTCAATTCGGAGACATTGCACCACTTGCTCTATTTTTCCCTCAAACCAATCCAGGTTTCTGGCCTCTATCTCCCCCAAGGGTATCTTCTGTTGGAGTTTTCCTAGTTTTTCTATGTACTCTTCTGATAATCTGGTGGTCACTCTTTTGGGGTATTCAATATGTTGTGCGATAACTTTCTCACACGATTCTGCCTGCCTCCCTGGATCATCAACTGCAAAGGATTATGATCACTCTCTTCTAATTCGAGTATCTTGAATTCGGTTATAAGAGGAAAATTCCATGCAAACATGAACATATAATCAAATGGGCAGTTTTGTGTGCCCTTTTTAAATGTTTTCTTTGCTGGGCAATCTGATTCCAATCTACTATTCAAACAGAACAGACCCTTCATCCCTAGGTAATTTCCCAGCATTTCATCCCGTCTTTGGGATTCACAATCTGGAAAGGTTGCCTTCTTTATCTCATAAGCGTCCTGTATGTCCCTAAACCAGAGGTCTACCATCTTTGGGTTCAGTTTATGGTTAAAATCCCCCATTATGGCAAATATTTCCAACTCATACTTTCCGCATAGAAAGTCTATATCGTTTAAAAAAATCTCCAGCTCACTTTCATACTCATATCTCCCGTTGCATGTACACATTTATAATGATTATATTTTCATACTTTTTATCTAAGGTCATCAGGGAAACTCTACACACCAAAATCCATTTACATTTTACATTTAGCAGGATCACATTCTTTGCTATTTTCGTTGACACCAAGGTCAAAATCCCCCCCGCCGGGCGTCCGAACCGCTGTTTCCTGGCCGGGCGGTGGAGCTGGAGAAAGCCATCAAATGTTGGGGTTTCGTCGCATAGCCAAGTTTCCTGTACACACAGAATTCCTATATTCTTCCCTAGTTCGTTTATACATTCCTGTTTTGCTCTATTACCCAGGCCATTTATGTTCCAGGATAAGAAATGTAGGCTATGCGACACCCCCTCGTCCTATTCTACCTCACATAGACCTCCATCTTCCCCCAAACATTCTTCATACCACTGGGAGGGCCCTGCTCGGCTGCTACTTTGACTCCAGTTATCCCATGATTTATCAGTCACTGGAGTATTTACTACTATATTTAGCATACCTCCCCCTTCTTCATTATTCTCCATAATCCTCATCTGTCACCTCCCAAAACCTGCACGACACTCTCTACAACTAACCGTATCCCTTCTTGTTCTATCTCAGCTTCTGCTTTCCAAATTGCCAGTTTTACCAGATCTGAGTAGACTAAAACTCTTGTGATTTCTTCCCCGTTTATATTCTCTAGAAAACCCACTTGTCTCAGATCTTTTGTGCCTATTCCTCTCAGGCTTGGGCATTTCGAAAATGAGAATAGAATTTGGGACCTATTTAAGGGTTGTATCTTCCATGATTTCTTCCCCTTTTTTCCTGGTTGGACTGGCTCAAAGTACAACTATTTATTACTTCCTATCACGGTGCCAGTCAGCTGGTTTGTTACACCTTGCTGTCTGTTAACTTTCCTTCTATCCATCCCTGGGTGGCTTTTTTCTCCTATTTGACCTGATCGTGGGGCTACTTTTCCTAAATTGCTGTTCTTCTGAGCAAATCTATTACATCCCTCAATTACTGGTTTTATTTGGGGATTTATTTCTAATTGCTTTTTACTTAGCCCCTTGTTAAACATTTTCTTTTCTTGGTACTTTGGAGCTACCCTCTTACCCTCTGGTCTTGCTGACTTATTGAATACCTGTGTGGATGCAGGACTTGTCTTAGTCTTGAACTCTTTTTCCCGTTGGTTTTCTTTTGTTTCTACTTTAGTTTCCCTTTTGCTGTCTATCCCTCTTCTATATTGTCTGCAGTTATACCTTGTGCTATATCTAAAGTTATCTCCTATTCTTCTTATCAGCACTGGGCGTTTTGAAATATATACTGTATTAGCGGTTTCTATTCTTTCTACACTCCTTTTCTGTACTTTGCTCACTTTCTGTTCTAGGGGCTGTTGGTCTTCTATTGGTCTCATCAAATGTGGCAGATATGTTTTTGGCGTTTTTTAAGACCCCATTGTTTAACACTGTAGCTTCTAGTATCCCCTGTAGGGTTTTCTGAAGCATCAACAATAAGTCCATCATTGAAGAGGAGGATATGGCAGAGATATCTAAGTCCTGTTCGCTGTCCTTCTCTGGGTCTTCTGCTCTTACACTTCTCTGTGTCTAACGTTGAAGTTCATTTGACCGTTGGGCTGGTGTACTTGTTTCTTCACCCCAATCATTCCTCGACATTTCCATAATGCTTCCCATTTGGCTTGGGGTCACTTGTGTCTGTATCAGTTGTGAGAATAATTTAGGGGATGAGGAAAGATGCGGCACTGCCAGTGGTTCATTTTGACCAGGGATCGACTGGTTTAGCAGTAGTGATACCTCCAGTAGCTCTTCTACAATTTCTACAGAGCCATTCCCATCCTGGGTTACTTCTGTTTCAAGGTCTCTCCTGGATGGGTCTGCTTTTTTGCAGTATTTATCTACAAAATCTTTTACAGATTTTGAGGCTGACAGGCATTCTTTACTTTCTAGCTCTGTCACTTTTTTCTTCCTCTTTTGAGGTACCACTCTCATATTTTCCATAGCACTGGCCTGGTTCATCTGGCTCACCTGGCTTTCTTCTTGGGTTCTTGATTATCTAGAGAGTTCCCTTATCCCAGGGCTGAGCTCCGTGTTTGCTTTACAACTTTTTTGCTTCCTTTTTGGTGCCATTACTCTAGCCCGGAACTATAACGAGTGTACTTTTACTTTGAAAATTTCCTTGTTCCGATTACACCACTTTTGCTGACCCCCTGAGCAATTTCATTTAACAACTCAGTTACTGCAATTCCACGTCCACTTACCTCGGTTGTGCCTTTGTACTGCCGTGTCCGCCTGTTTACGTTGTACTCCTGTATTTTATATCTTGAAGATCACCCCCTTACCTCCTGTCTTCTGGAGGGGGGAAAAGGGGGAAGGGGGGCGAGGGTTCCTCTGGTCTGCCACCAGCTTTTTTACAGTCTTTATGTGCCCTGCCCCCCCCCCCCCGGATTTTAGTTATGCAGTGCCCGGTTCTCCTTACTCCTTTGACCAGCCCCTTATTTGCTGGGGCTTTTGGAGGTTTTTACTGTGGCACCTTCAGTGGTTCCCTGCAACCTGTTCGCGGTAATATGGTGCCGCTATTCACCCACGTCTGGGGGCTGCTCTCCTGGCTCCTAACTTGATTTATAAAGGGGCCTTAGGTCGCTGTTTCCCAGTGGGTTTTGGCGCGGCGTAGCAAAGAGCAGCACAACATGCTGCTCGCGTTCCGCGATTCAGGGTGGACGGGGCTCTCTCGCAGCTCACGGGCTCACTGGCTGACGGCAGGCAAATCGGGCGGCGGCAGAACGGCACAGGTGTGGACATGTTCTTTTTGATGTATATATTGCATTTGAAACAGTGAACCATTTCACATTTATTGGGATTGTCATATAAGACTTGGATGTTGATGGAATATTCCTCAAATGCTTCCGTTCTTACAGTGGCACTCCGCTATGGCGAAGGAGCATCGCCTCACTGCTTTTGAGCAGTGTACAGGAAAGGAAATGTAAAATGATAATAACTTTGTTATTATCATTTTGTTTCTTTTACGGCCAGGGGGGGGTGGGGGGGGTGGGGGGGGTGCGGGCGTCTGCTCTTCTCACAGAGCAGGGCACGGAAGGAGTGGTTTGCCCACTCCTAAGTGCGCAATGACTGTTTGGTTTTCCCCCTCGGGTCGCCCAAACCAGTCAAGCGCACTTTTCCTGTTCTCCATGCCGGCTGCATTACAGACTGCGCGGGGAAAAGCACGGGACCCGGCGGCAAAGTAGGAGTATAATTTATTTTTTTGGTTTACATTGCACAATCTCGCACCCCGTTCACCCCTTCAGCCCCTCCCGACTCACCACCCAGAAGTCATGCTGGCAGCCACAGCCTTCTTTTGTGATTAATTGGTGTCAGCAGATTAAAATTGGCAATTGCTTTTCCAGTTCAGTTACTTTGATGCAGGGGATTTAACACGACTCCATAATTGCCCCATCTCTTTTTAATATTCACATCAAACCTTTTAGAGAGCTACTCAATAACTCAATCAACACTATAATGATAGTAACTACAGGATGGGTGTTATGGCACTAAGTGGTGTTAGCGCTCACTCTTGACGATTGTTTTACCTCTAATGATAATTAATATGGTGCTCCGGGGAGTGGGAAACCACCTCAATCCCCCAAGTATGATCCCAAGGGATCTGCCTTAGAACAACTCAATGCCAGGGCACACATATGCAAGTAATAATTAATGGTATGCAGTATAGATGCTCATAACAATATTAGTTTGCTTGTGCTTTTATTCTCTTCTTCGATGGTCCGGTCAACACGTGTTTCTTCGGTCGGGTGATGTACACCCACAACTTCCTCAGGGCTGGAAAAACAATTGAATGACAAACACTTGCAATGTGTAGGTACAAGGATTTATCAGAGATGTACAATATTGTGAAGACCTAAAGTTCCATGTCTATCTATGACACCCAAAGTCTGTTAAACTTCATGTTGCAACATCTCATGCCTGATGTATTCACACAAGTTGGTGTACAGCGGGAAACTCCAAACGTCATGATAGTATCAAATAATGGGACGTGGTCCACCTATCCATATCATTGAAAGTGCAAATTTTGTGCACAGAATTACTTGTATAAAGGAGCAGTGGGAAAAACTGCATACTTATCGATATTCTCTCACAGTGAGAGTGCGTGACTCACAACATTGCCTAATTTAAATGGCCTGGCGCAATTGTAGGTCTAACTGTCTTGAGGCAAAATATCCCTTGTAAGCTGTGAAGTGAAAATGGTGAAAGATATCCATTTGAAACCAATAAATACGGTTTCAAGACATGGCCTAAGAGCACAAAACTGATCTCCGCGCCGGTTGCACTTCCATCCTGGCCAGTGGGTAGTACCAGTTATTTGTATTTTTGTGAATTCTTGTCGGAAGTCACCTAGAAAGTAGTGTTCCAAGTCTTCTGATCTAAAAAATGTAGATTGGAGGGGAAGGCTTTTATACCGGAAATTTTATCTCAAAAGTATCAGCCACATCTCTTCCATACGATTTACTTCCTCGAACCGACAAACCATTCATCCTGGATTCACAGTTGGTGCCTACTGCCTGCTGCTCTGGAACATCCTGAAGTGCTGTGATATCTCATAAACTGCAAGACTACAGTTTATGCAAGCCTACTGAACTAACACTTGTGTTAAAACTGGCGCTCAAGATCCAAATCCCAAAGAAACTGAGCAAAACAATTGAGCATCATAGGATTGACATACCTGTATGCAGTTCAACACAAAACACGGAGCTGAACTATAAAAGGATCACACAGATGTTTTTGCAACAGACGGACTAACTTGTGATAGTGAACAACTGACTGAACCTGGGAACCCTTGGCAAAACCTAGCACTGCACATTATTAAAAGTCATTTCACCTTAAATTAAGAAAAAGGAAGTTTTGAAGTCAGCAATTCCACAATCTTGGTGCGCATTGTCTGACTTAAATAGTACTAATATGCACATGTACATTTTTTAAACCACTTGATAACGTTAGCGACCAAGGGTATTACGTAGTGAGAAGAACAATGGTCCCTGAGCATTAGATACACGTACAGGGGCTTATTAATGAGCCTTTGTGTCACTTTTGCGCCACCGGTGTGTCACTTTTTATGACGCACCAGCAGCGTAAAAAATGCGCCATGTTGTGTCATATTTACAAAGTGAAGCATTTAGGAACATGCGTCACTTTGTAAACCCCTGCACCATATTATACCTGCTCCAGGTATGATGTATGCAGGGGAGGCGTTCCGAAGCAAGTAAGCATCGTAGAAGTGACGCAGTGAAATCTATGAGATTTCACTGCACCACTTCTAGGACGCAAATGCGTCAATATCTTACGCCTGCATCACAGGAAGCATAGGACTGACACAGGCACTTTTGAAATGGGACTTGCCCATTTCAAAAGACCCATTGCTGGAGTTGCGTCACTTTTGTGACACACTCCAGCCATGTGTCATTTTTGCACCTACAGATACGTCAGAAATACTGACATATCTGTAACTTTGTGCGACATGATGCGTCACACTGTAAATATGACGCATCCAGCATGTCGCAGGGTCGGTGTAATGAAAAGTGACGAATCGCTGTTTTCACACAGTGATGCATCACTTTTTATAAATGAGGCCCACATACAATATTCATAGAAACGTAATAGTTATGTTTGTTCAACTGACAATTAAATTTTTTAGTATTAAAAATACATTTTAAAAAAAAGTTTGGAATGTACCTCCGCCGGACAAAACTATCAACATACAGGTATAGAAAGAAGGTGTGACCAGTAATTATATATAGAATAAGGGTCACTTATTTCAGAAACAAAAGCATTTCTGCACTGAAACGAAAGGTTTTTACAGAGTCTAGTGGGTCAGAGTGTAGGTCGACGGCGTTTCGATCCCTTAAAAATCTAGTATCATCATCATTGACATCAATTTGACAGTCATACAGGACACTGTAATGAGCAAAAAAGTTTGGTAGCATATAATACTCAAATATATGAATAACAACATTTCACTCATTTGAGTCTCATTCAAGGACACCTGTTGAGGTAATGAGGAATTGAGGAAAAAGAGAAAAATTAAATATTTTAAGGAAATTATTCGTATCAAGTACTTAATGTATTAAATCATAGCAGTTTAAAGGCCATGCAGAACTGCAGAGCATGTGAAGCCAGTCTCATATTCATAAGCCTCGAGGAGGTCATTCATCTATTGCCTATGGAAGTGGTCCCTTTATAAATTGTCAGGTAGGTCGACACAGTAGTGAGGGAATTGTGATACATAGACAATACTCGTACAGTAGCATGCTGTATACAAGATTGCCCACAGACCATGCGGAAAACAAGTTTTTTGTCACTGTGAAGACGTGATTTGTAATAGCGCACAAATTAGTGCACGTGTGTCTCCATGCTATCTATAAGTTTTTAACAACGACAGCTTAACTGGATATGAATTGCTCAATGGATCTATAGAGACCCAGCATAGCTGAATTGCATGGGAGTACCTGTGAGAGGAAGACCTAAGATAAGTGACTCTAGAATATTGATTGTATTCAAGAGAAGGACAACCAAATTGTACCCACTGCAATCCAAAAGGGGAGGCCTATACTTAATCCTCCATCTATTAATGGTGTCCAACTATTGTCCAATGTTGACTCAATAGTCAAAGCCTGTAAAGTACATGTAATGGACAGGGGCGGCTGGTGGATTTTGAAAGTGGTGAGGCGAAAAACGATACTGTGGTGTAAGAAGCGAGCGAAGCGAGCGAGCCCGACCTGCAAAAGGAGGGTGCGGGGGGATTCCCCCCGCAAGAATCTTTTTAAAAAAATGGATTCAAATAGTGGGTTTTATACCACTTAAATTCGCTGGACACCTTCAGTTGTTTGTTGTAATCACCCATTGAAAGATGCAAGAACTTTGCCACGCGAGTGTAAACATCCCCGTTTGATAGACTAGGTGTTGTATCCTGTTATCTCTTAGTCCTCTGCTGCTCAGCCAGTGTGTATGTGATGTAATAGAATGTTCATGAGTGCCTGTTTGTGTGAGTGTGAGATGGAATGAGTGGCACTAAGCAGGATGCTCCTTCCAATGGGGTAAATATCTTACCATCTCACCAGTTAACTGGAACTGACTGTAACACAGTCAGAATAAACCTTCATCTTTTATAACCTACGAGACTACATCCTTGATTGCAACACTAGGGAAAAAAGGCTTTGATATACAGCAGAAAAAATAAAAGCCTTAAATATGTAAATGTAATACAAACAGTCTGGGTAGAATGATTCCTTCTTTGTTTGACCTGTGTTTTTTTCACAATTAACCCAAATTCATTTTAACATCATCCACAATGTTCCCAAAATCATGCATCTCAATTAGGCAAATGTAGATTCTAAGAATCTGAATTCTGTTGCATCTCCTTTTTTTGATGTTCCGAGGCTTGAATCCTAAAGTACCTCTTAGTGAGAGAGAGAGACATAAATATGGAATGTGCAGTTTTTTAGATGTAAATAATGCTGCAAAGATTGCCTTTCCTTGCTGTATGATTAACCCTACTGCATAATGTAGTCCAGCGAGGTTACATAACTCAACCCCCCTCCACAGAACCTCTTTCAGAACACCCCCGCAGCGGACAGTGAGCCGGCCGTAATGTGCATGTCAGGCGCTCCCATCTTGGATTTCCAGGGGGGGTTCTGCTCGCGCTGCATTAAGAAGCAGCACCCCGATATTCGCGCGCGGAGACGATCTTTTTTTGCTGTTGTTTCTCCGCGAGGAGGGAGATTGCTTTTGTCTGAGTAGGACTGACATTTTCTCCTCCGCAGCCTCGCTCTGCCCCTCGTCCTGTGTCTGCCCGATCCTGCCGGCGGCTGCAGCCTGCGCGGGAGCGGATTGAGCTCCCCGGAGGCGGCGAGAGGTGCCGCTGTTTATTTTTAGTGATAAAACATTTTTCTTCTTGGAAATGAAAGTAAAGTACAAAAGCCAGGGCGCTTTAGAAGCTAGCCTTGGGATTTTGCGAGATTGTGTTTTTTTCTCTAGCTGAACAAATATCTTTAAGGGGTAAACAAACACTGCTTGGCTAATGGATCTATATAACCTACGTATCACTATCAACTCGACTTAGTGATTTACAGGAAACAAGAAGAAACCAGGGGGCATATATCAAGGAATGGCTTTAAAATTATTGCCGCTTTAGCAGCAGGAAACTGCTGCTAAAATGGCAATAATGGGCTTGATAATATGCCGAGGAGAATTCCAATAGAAGCCCATGTTAACACCAGAACATGGGCTTCTATTGGAATTCTCTACGGCATATTATCAAGCCCATTATCGCCGTTTCAGCAGCAGTTTCCTGCCGCTAAAGCGGCGATAATTTTAAAGCCATTCCTTGATAATATGTTCTCAGGTACTCAATGTGAATAAGTATGGTGTTGTGGTGGAGCATTAAAAGGAGAACAATACAGGCTCTACCGCACAGGGTCTCAAGATGGAACAAGTAAAAAAACAATGGTCAAAGCCAGAGAACGCTAAGTAATACACCACAAACAAACAATAGTTGTGCAAAAATACAGAGATGATGAATATAAGACATGCTTCACATAGTCCGCAGATCTGCTTGCCCTGTAAACTGCTATGATTTAACACTTCAAGAACTGATACGAATAATATTCTTAAAATATGTATTTTAATATTTTTCCTCCATTCCTCTTTACCTCAGCAGGCATTAATTCTGATTGAACTATTACGTTAGGACTCAGGCAAATTACATATCCTGGTGATGATCCCAGATTGTTAAAGTGATTGAAATGCCATCGACCTACACTCTGACCCACTAGACTCTGTTTAAACTTTCCTTTTTGGTGCAGAAGTGCTTTTGTTTCTAAAATAATTAACCCTTATTCTGTATATAATTACTGGTCACACCTACTTTGTTTGTCTGTTTGTCCTTTTCAACACTTGTTCTGGAACTACCCCAGCAGGGGTACATTCCCTCCCTTTGTTGTTTAAAAAAAAACCAAAACCTTTCAATACTATTAATAGTTCATTGTCAATTGTACAAACACTGGGAACTATTATGTTTCTCTCAATATTGTATGTATATCTAATGCTTAGTGACCACTGTTTCTTTCACTTGTTGATCAAAATCAGAATATTTTGAATAAATCTGGAAAGCCCATTCCACTTCCGAAAACCTGTTGAGGGTGTTACATTTGGAAAGACACAGGTGAGCAAAGATCTCAACTCATCGGTTGTCTTTTCTTTCTCCACCCGATTCTCCTTTCCCTCTTAATGCCACTAGTGTGGTTCACTTCTATTTAGAATGGTGCTACTGTAGAGCCAAGTGATTGGAGGTCTCAATGTCATCTCTGCAGCTACACGTTTGGATATAAGGTTAGTGGTTCTACACAAGGAGTGTGCATTTCCACTGCCTCTTCTTTAGGGGTATTCACCAATTTATCTCAGTACAAGACCTCTAGACTTTTGCTCAATCGTTTGTATTGTCAAAGATTGACTATATTAATTATTTTCTGACCATTAGTCCTAAAGGTGCCTATTTGAAGGCAGAGTTACATGCAGTGGCATGCTTCATCTCTGGACCTACAAAATGTGACCATGTTGCACTAGTGTTGTGAACACTCCAATGGCTCCCAATTGAAGCCAGAGCACTCTGCAAGACGACATGTATTACCCATAAGGTTTTCCACACCTCCATTCCATGGTAGCTACCACTGAAGCTGAAACTGTTTTGTGGGCTCAAATCCCCTCGCAATTCAGACAATTCACAATTCAGACCTTTTCCTAGAACCGTCTACAGGATTAACTTATAGATATTCCTGCTTCCCTCCTTCCTTTTCCTTTATATCAAAGACATTTTGGTGCCCTGTAATGTATTCAGAAAACTACTCATCGTCTTCATTCAAGAGCTACAAGATTGCCAATGAGAATATAATGTGTTTTGCTGTTTAATTTGTAACCCGAAAATGGGCCAAATTCTGAAGCAATTGCTTCTGTCAGAGGCATTGCACTTGATGTGTCTGAAGTGGTGACCAAGTTTATTGTTGGTGTATATTGTTTAGATTTGCCACATGACAGCATACTAGCAAGCTATCAGTAGACCTTTGTAGCAATAACAGAAATGTATCCATATAAAGACCATAATGAATTTGAGAGAGTGGAAAACCTTTTCAGATACCCTGAGTGATTTAAGTCGGGGCAGAATAATGGTAATTGATATACACAGTAGCCCGTGGCATCTGGTAAAGAGCTTGGATTTAGCCATTACACTGGTTGGGGAATTCACAGAAATGCACCATTTACCAGACAAATAAACCTTTCTACCTGGTCAAAGGCTTATTGTCCATTTAATGCAACAAATGCCAGTGATTGCTGTCCCTGCTGTTCTCGATCTATTATTGTAGCAGCCAAATGTGCATGGCCGGTGGAATCTCTTTCATGGATGAACACATACTGACAAAAAGAGACCAGAGAAGCAATGACTGGCTGTCTCATTAGTGACTAAATGGGCATAGATTTTAAAATCAGAACACATCAATGAGATGGGTCTATACAAGGCTGGTAGTAAATGTGTTGTATCTTTTTGAAAACATATTATTGAAATTGAAGCTCCTATCATAACGTCCAAAACTACCTTTAAAGGGAGGGTGGGTGGGGGAAGGTTTGGATGGAGGGAATTCAGCTCCTAGCTATTTGTAGGCCTGTCCTTTAGAGCGTCAGTGAACATAGCTTTACCTGTGGGTGCATTGTCAACAGCTATTGAGAGCTTGTCTAGTGTAACAGGAACAATCAGCTCACTTTTTCGCAACTGAGATTGATGTGGAAATGAACTTAATTTCTTTAAATGTTCAACTCTGAAGTATAGAACTTCTTAAAGTATCAGATAAATGTTTCCTTTGTAATGGTGGGAGTAGTATTTACATTACTATTCTTATCATGAATCTCTATAAGTATGTGTTGAGTATAGGTATCTCATGCTAGAACTGCATGTGTAGCTCCTGCTTTCTCCCCATGCTCACAACTGTGGAATCTAGAAGACTGGAACTGTTGAGAGCATTTTGTGCATGGAGGTGACGCTTACCCTGACAATTTCCATCTCAGGCTAGACGCTTTTCTGTACAGGATCACCTTTGTCCACTAGCACAGTGTAGCGGAAATGGCATTTTGAGTTACTTCTTACATCAAAATTTGCCAGAATCTGGACTTTTCTATAACTTAAGAAAGCAAGATACTCTGACAAAATAGCCATGAGTGGTTCACCTTTAGCAAAATAGCAAATACTCACTCAATTATTGAAGAAACCTTTGGCCAAACCACTGGAACCTCTGAAGTCTAGACATAGCTTTATTTTCCCTTTCATTAGAAAGATCATGGAAAGAGAGGTTTCATTCATAGAATCTATCTTGATTATGTGATTGATGCCCAATCTGCTTCAGACAGTGGAGTAGAAAGAAAACCACTGTCACATTTGTCAGTGAAGACCTACTATCCAGATTGGATGTGGGTTGCTCAGAAATACTCATTCATGATTTTTCTCCAGTTTATGCTATTGTGGTCCACAAAACTATGCTGAAGCAACTAGAGAAAAGGGCCAGGACGCTAGGAATGGCCCTTCAATGGTGCTAAATATTTTTATGAATTCAAAATCAACAGACCAAGTTTGTAACATCTTTGTTAACAGTGAAACTATTTCCTACGGGTTCCCTCAGAATTCTGCCTTGTCCCGTCAACAAATTATATAAATAAACCCATATCGATAAGCCCACTGACCCAGTTGACCTCTCAATGCTAACTGAAATGCCAACTGCATACAGAAGATTTACAACTACATATTGATGTGGGTAATAACAAGGATTCTTGTGAGAATATCCCCAGCTATGGAAGACATTTTTGATGATTAAATGTTTTGCACATGCATTAGAATTAATTTGCTACACTCAAAGGTTTTTACAATGTGATATTCATGTTCAATTTAACTATAGCTAATGTAGGCCTCAATTTAAACTGCCAGATGTGCAGTTGCCATATTCTTTTCTTTTTGTGTACTTTTTTCTTATTGTTACAGGAGAAGGGCTGTACCCGCAGATGTTAAATTATGTATTTTGCAAAATGGGTTACACCCATTTAATACTCCCAGATTTTCTCATTTTTTTGGATCACTCAGTTTTGAACTTTTTACTGTTGGTGATTCTCAACTCATGTGTCTCACCCACGGTAATCACATGGCAGATGGACCGTGCATGTTTACTGCCAGCATTTGCCTTTTAAGATAAGGTCACTGAAATGCAGCTAGGGTAATGGGGCTCTTGGCTGGTTACACGTGAACACATGTGCATACGTGTTTGCACACGTCTGTGCGCTTCATGTGTGATACTATCTTTGTGTGCAGCCTTGTAACTGCACACAGATAGCCTGTTGCAGGGGGACTCTGTAGGGTTGGATGCTGACCTGGGATAGGCCTTATAGAATTAGTGGGCACTTATATGTAAACTCAGCATGATTTACAGTTTTGTCTGTAGTAACCATTTATTATATTCATAGGGATAAAATTGCCTTAGAGTGCAGTTTCTTTTCCCTTAGACCTACAATGTTCCATAAGGTTTGATACTGTGGTGGAAAAGATATGCCCAGTTCATATTCGCAGGTCCCAAGACCATATATTTGCATCTTATTGGTTATCCAGAATTGTCATATTTTCTCTGGTTCAGCTTAGTATGAGATTTTAGGCCTTTTGTGATGCTGCTGGCCCAAGTTAATTAATCTGCTCTCCAGCACCAGGAACAAAAGTCTCCCTACAGAAAAGGAGCATTAAGAGTGCTTCCCATTGCTCCTGAGGAGGAAGGGGTTGGAGTGTAAATCTTTGTCTATTAATTACATGTTACACTGTACCAGGGTTGGGGACAGCCCAGGCCCACCAAACAAAGCAGGAAGCACAGACAACTGGAGCTTCCTGCTTCCTGGGGCTCATCTTGGACGTTTTGATGGGAAAAGCCCTGGTAGTGCTGTCATCATTGGGTAGAGCTGAAACCCCAAAAGCACATGTGACTAGGGACCCCCCTGGATGACATCTTGAACTGTCCCAGCATGTTGTGCAGGAAGGTTGGGTGGAAAGGTGATGCAGCACCCTAGGATTGGCCAGGGGGCCTGGCTTCTAGAACCTTCAACCCCCTTTTAAATACTATTGCAAAAAGGAGCAAAAGGGCTGTTGGTGCTTTTGCTTCTGGATCATGGGACTGCAACAATCATGGACAACTGGAAGGGCAAAACCCCTGAAACCCAAAAAGACTAAGGGCCCTGCCCCCAGTTGACCTCAGGGCCAGTGGTCTCTCCAAGGGTCAGTGAGGCTGACTGCCTTGTAGCCCCTGAGGACTAGTTGAGGGATAGATCTGGACTTCTGTGCCCAGAGACAAAGACCAGGAGGAAAGCTAAAACAAGGAGGCCAGTGGAACCAGATCACTGTAGACTACACCACTTTGGAGGTGAGGAGGTCTGCCTAAACTGTTCCTGGTAGCTAGAGCTCACTACCAGAACTAAATAAGCCCAAGATCATCTAGATTGACCCAACAGGCCCAAGTTATGGCATTTTGATGGTCGGCAACCTTTGCTCTTCCAAGTAACAGAGCGCGAGGGGCTCTGACGTATTTTTAAAAAACACGTCCAGGATAGGCAAGGGCCTGGGGTTCGACGCAAGGGCTTTTTAGTAATTAATAAGCCCTGTGAGGGGGGCTTGCATAGGATCCCCTTCAGCGCTCCGGAGTCCCGGGCATCCAAACACCTGCCCAACCTCTGCAGCAGCAGTCAGCGTAGACGAGCTGCTGGCTCCCTTAGCAGCAGCACAAGAGACTGCTGGCTGGGCAAAAGCTAGCAGGGGCAGTCGAAGGTGGGTTCCCCGAGCTGTCCCCATCATCTTGGCATGCGGGGTACCTGTGTGGGACATGGCATCCAAAAGAAAAAGGAAGCACACAACACAAGTCCATTCCAGATAGCACAAAGAAATGTCTCTCCCCGACACAGCAGGAAAACCGCTCATTCAATATTCACATCTCCAGAGGGGCTCCCCATAATTCCCTGCTGGGCTTCTCAATTTGCCTATTATCCTGGACTGTGGATGCCCCAAAATTAACATGATCGCCACGAGGAGTAAAAGAGAGAGTTGGGGCTGCAGGAGTGACACAGCTCTCCCCAAGAAAATGAAAACATTGATCCTATGTCTCCCAGATCTCAAATGCATTGTCAGGTGAGACTTTTCCTTATTGTTTTAAGCATTCCAAAGGCTGGAGTCTTTGTTCCCCAGCTGGGAATGCAGATCACTGTAGGGTCTGGTTCTAGGGCTGCAATCTATGTAGCCTAAAATTGTATAAAAAAGATATATCGAGGGAAGCGCCCTCTAGGTACTGGTTTAATAAATGCATTTCATGTGATCTGGATGTAACACAGGCATATGATATGTTTGTTTTAAAATGCTTTTTGAATAATGTTGACAGTGATTACTGATCAAAGTTGATATGATTTATTGGCATTAATAACTGCATTTACACATCGCAACGATGTTGGCTGTGAATCACCGCTGACGGAAGGCGGACCTGAACGTGCAGAACGCGCTGGCGCAGTCACGGCTGATGGGAGGAGTCAGGTGAGCCGCTGAGCGGCGTGTGGTGTTTGCTGCGGCTGCCTGAGATCGCACGGGGCCGCTACGGGCTAGTGCTAGTGCCGTGGCCCGGTTGCGACCTGTCGCTGCGAGGTGCTGCGAGGTGCTGTGTCCCGTGGGGGAAGCGGACAGGGACACGGCGAGACAGGGAAGACAAGGCCAAGTAAGTCGCCAAGGGGCAAGCTGTGGTGTCAGCTTTGTGTGCTTTGTTGAAATACAACAGAGAAGCGAAGCGAAGCGAAGCGAAGCGAAGCGAAGCGAAGCTCCGACGTAGCTACTCTCAATAACTAAGACCCTGCTCCCCCCTGGGGGTGCATTTGAGCCCTCCTGTTAATCCTGCCGCTAATCTGCCCTAGTCTGCTCCCGGACCACTTCTCCTTCAGCCTCACCCAGGTCTCGGCTTGGTGTGGGTCCCCAGCAGGGTCGCCCTCAAAGTGCCCTTAGTGGCCGCACCTCAGGCCTCAGGTCTCGGTCCCGGCAGCCACGCACCCCCGCACCGTCCAGCCCTGCTCTCCGGCCTCCCACCGCCTCCGGCAGCTCAGCCGTTTAGGGCGTGCGTTTGTAAGGCCCTCCAAAGCTTTGGTTCTGCTCCCCCCGCCCCCTCCAACCATCTCTGCCCGTTGCTACCACTGCCGGTCCCACTGCCCTGATTGCAACTGATGCCGTGATGGCCCCCCCTTTTTTGTGCGCCCCCACTTGGGCAGCAGTGGTGCCGCATTTGGGGGGGGTGCCTAGGAGTAAAAGTACAGACCTCAGGCAACTGGTGCAGTTGAGGCCGGTAGACAGGTGGTCTAGGGCGAGGGGTTGAGTAGGGACTAAGTGTGTGGGGGTTGCCCACGCGCGCAGCACTGGCCATTGATCGTGTAGTCTATGACACCACAAGACAAGATAAGACAAGATTAGACAAGACTAGCAACCTTGCTCCAGAATTATTCTGGCCCTACACGACCCTTGACACGACCCCTGACAAGAGCCTGCACAACCTCTCTGCGCCTCTTTGAACCCAAGTACAGTATAGTCGGCAACACAGAGAGCGTCCTGAAGAAGGTCCATCTGTCCTAGTTCCCAAACTTACTGGCTTTGAATAGCCCCGCCCAACAACAGAAGCTATGAGATCTGGGAAAATAAGAAAAGTCCCCTCTTCACTAAAATGGAAGAAACACAAACAGTTGACAACTGATGTGGAGTGCTTACCGGACAACCACACGAGTTCACCGACTGTGACGGACACTCAGAAGGTCTCTAAATCACCATTAAATGGACGGCAATACACGAACAATAGGAGTACGTACACCAATGGTACTCCATCTTTGATCGGTTTAAAATCCTTCACCCTTTTGGACTACTTCAAAAAAGCTCCGGGCGGTGCCAACTTCGCCTCTTCCTCCCAACCCTCAGAGGCAACTAAGCCCTGCGACGCTGACCCATCTGCAGAGCTAAGCACACTCTTGCCACAAACATTGCCAACTTCCATCAACAAGCCTGCCCTAGCCCCGGATGTATACTTCTTTGGGTCTGTTTCCGCCGATCAGAACACCGCCCCGTAGGGCCCTGCGAGGGTTACCCAAATCCCCCTATCAAGCTATCAATTTTCCTTAAGTCAGCCTCCACCCTTCCATGACATGTATAACCAAGAGGTCACCCCAGCCAATTACCCTCAGTGAGTCTATCTCATAACCTAAGCCCCCAAGTCCTGCATCCACTACAATCGGAGAACCCTTCGACACCTCTACCTCAAAATTCCGTCGTGCACAGGGAGGTTACCCCAGTGTCTCACTCCCATTTAACTTTCCCACAAATTCACACACAAAGGGAATCTGTACCCAACTTCGACATATTTAGTCCCCCCTTATTACACACCCAAAGTCCTTCAGAGGGGAGTCCAGATCTAACTAATTCCAAACAACGTCTACACTCACCATCAGCAGTAACAATAACCTCACTAAAATCGCTACAAAAAACCGATCCAATTGACCAACTGCTAGAGGATCTGTCCTTTTTCTTTAAAAACCCTCAAAATTCACCCAATCCCACTCCAAAAACAGAGGCACACCAAGAAGGCCCCATAATAGCGAGTGTCTGGTCACAACTACTTCAAACCCTTCAATCCACAGTCACTGCTTTAAATTATCATGCAGACAAATCAGATACGCAGGTTGACCTATTGAACACCTTAGCACTCTTCACAGCTGGGATCGATAACAAATTGGACAAACTGAACAATTTAATTATAGGAGCACAATCATCTTCAAAATTAGTACAGTGGGTCTGTTGCTGCTCGCCCATCATTGATTCCCTCTCCTCGCTGCCAGCCTTCTTATCCACCGTCATAAGCGAGGTTAAGCAATTGAAGGGAGGTAGTTCATCCGAATGTCCCCACCAGTTACCCCAAAACTCACAATTTCGAACATAGAATTACCCAACCCCTCGCCCACACCTGTAATTGGGATGGAGTCGAGTGGGAAACAAGAATCCTTAACAATTCAGACTGTCCATCAAGACGTCCCTGACCACCTAAAAGGTCCCCACACTCCAGCAGGGCCGACAGCATCCCCGGCCTCAAAAGCTCTATCAGCAAGCGGGCAAACACACTCTATCAGTACTCACGCTGTCAACCCTGCCGCTGTCGCCGGCCCCAACCCCGAAAAACCCCCAGCTCCCCAGCTTCCCCGCAGCAAGAGAGAGCGCAAACATCAGCGCAAACAAAGAACCAAATTAAGATCAAACCCAACAGTCGCCCCCCCAAACTATGTCTGTTGTTTGCAAATGTAGCCAATAAAAAAGTTATAAGTGCTCCACAATCGCCACCAACGTTAACAACCCCCAGCCAAAGTCTACCTAAGGCAGACTCAACTTCAGGTGCCTGCCAACGGATTTCTCTCTGTAGTCACGACTCTAATATCACATCTGTTGATGCAGCGACACTGGAGCCTCAGCCTGCCACTGAAAATCTGAGGATTGCATCCAATGCACCAATCACATCAATGTCCATAGTCACGACAACACAACCTCAACCGGTTTTTCCCTCAAGTCCACCCTTGTTGGGATTAACAAATACTGGTCTAAACTTTACAAAAGTAATCTATACTATGAAATCAAATCTATCTACAAATATTCAGGCAGAGGTTACGCCCACGAAATCCCTCCAAACTCCAACTGGGTTGATCCGCAGGCTCCTCTACTGACAAATTAACTCAGCCCAACCTAAGCACAAGCAGCAACGGTGTTAAATGCAACCTAAAGGGCTCCAAATTACTATTTGCCCCTGAATACAAATCAAAAGGTAGGCATGATACACTCAACAGATCAAATATAATAAAACTTGCGAATGGTTCCCCGTGTTTTGAGGCCCTTACATCGGACGATATAGAGTCTATTGAATTTCTCCCACCAAGAGGCACACAACCCTCTGAGGTAACTCTGGTGTCATTTAGGTCCAACACCTGGGCTCGAGCATTTTTAGAACACAAAGTTACCTTTCGGGAATGGGGCATCAAAATCTACCCCTTCACCACCCCGGGTTACCCCACAGCGCTATTAAACCAGCCAGTCACCCTGCTAAAAGCTGAATCCCACAGAACTGGGGTCAAATCCAGGCCATACTCAATTTAAAAAAATGCCTTAGACACAACAGAAATGACTACAAACTCCATGAGTGCAGACCTTAACTCCGACATAATCCAAGACTGGGGATGGCTTCCAGGTGCCCTGGCTTGTAGGAAAAAAGATTGACCAAGCGAATCATCTCTTGCACCCTCAAACTGTAAGGCCCTGTGCAAATCAAGTTCTCAAGCACTCCCACCTGCAAATCCCCCAAACCCCGAGCCAGATCCTCCCTTCACATTGTGCTCATGGAACATTAGTGGTCTCCAACATAAAATTATCAACCCAGAGACGCACTCCTTCATATTTGGGCACACAGTAATTGCTCTCCAAGAAACATGGGCAACTGGACATTGGCCTGTGACCGGCTTCATTGAATTCTGGAAACCAGCAATTCGAGACTGCCCCTATGGGCACCTTAAAGGGGGCCTGTCGATCTATGTCTCAAACAACTTAAAAGGCCCGATCACGCCATTAAACTTTGGCGAAGACTGGCTACTCGGCGTCAAAATCGACTCATGGAGCAAACAACGTCCACTTCTACTCCTTAACATCTACATTAACCTGAGTACGCGTTTAAAAAAAGGTCCATCTAACGCGCTTAATGAAAATTGTGTGTGACCTGGCCGCAGATAAACCTTATTCTGATTGCATAGTCTCAGGGGACTTTAACACCAACCTCTTTCAGGGCAACACAGCAGACCACAAAAGGCTTTTTCCATTCATATTCACCGTGGCAGAGGCACAGTCCAGTCCACCAAAACAAGCCTACTGTGGTCTGGGAGAACAGTGCGTGCTGCAACATTATAGTGCTGGATTTCTGGTAATGAAGGCAGATCAACGAATGATACTCCACCAAAATGGACCTGGACAAATGGTCGCAAACAATCTTACTTATATTACACCATCTGTAATTTAGCCCTGCTCAAACATCTGAGCGACTTCACTATTCTACCTCGAACGGAAAGCGACCACCGCCCCCAGACTGTCACCCTCCATGTAAAGCCAGAGTACCATAAACCAGCCTTAACAACATGTACAGGAGCGTACACTGAAAACTTGAAGCGCTTAAGATGGAGTGAAGACATAACCCTAATGTTATGAAGGCAAGTGTGGCTCTCATAACAGGCGGAATTGACCCGGTGCTTCCACCAACTGTTGCATGGTCGACGCTTTGTTCACAACTGATAACTCTTTTTCCAGCCAAACAGCATCTAAACAAGGCATCTTCCACTCGCCAGTTCTCAATCTCACACCAATTGAGGGTGCTGAAGAAATCCAGAAATAACGCTTTGCGGGCTCTTACGAAATCCCCAGGAAACAACGAGCACCTAAATGTGTACAAAACTGCCCAAAAATCATTTAGGCAGGCCACACAAAAAGACAAACGACTCCGTCAAAGTCAATTCTGGTGCAAATTTATATGGGAGAGTAAAAACCAAAAGGCAAGAAAATTCTGGGCTTTAATCAACCGTCACAACTCCAGCTCACTTAGCCCTGGGTCAGTAAACATTCAAGAAGCTGAGTGGTCCTTCTTTCTTATAGACCACTTTAGTGATGAAAAAGGGTTCAGGCAGATCAGGTCGTTTTACCCCTTTTCTAGGTTGCCCGGCGTTAGCCGCTTCTCACCCAACTCACGATTTACCAAATAAAGAGGCAGGCGCTGGAGATTGGAAGGCAGGAAACAGGAGTTTATTTCTGACGGAACGGAACACGTCAAATCAGACAACAGGGTATCTTCTCGAGGTGCTCTCCCAACATCTCTGAGGCCTTGCATCTTATACACTGATTTATTACTTTATTACATGCAACAAATTCTTAGTAATGCTTTGAAGTACGGAGAAAGGCGTCTTTGGAATCCCCGGTTCAGGTCCGCTCCCACACATATCTACAGTAGGAGTCCCCACCCCTAATCTCAGCATGATGGCTATCGCGCAGCTGGGTATTCCGCTGGGAACAGAAATGCGGGTAATCGATCGGATCTAGGGGTGTGAGGGCATTGATTAATCCCCGCTCCTTTGAAGTGAGGCGAGGTCCTACTGTAGAGGCAATAAACCGCATCTGTTGGGCTAAGTGATGGCCTGGGGTCGGGCCGAACAATCGGGCAAGGAGGAAGAGGTTATCAAAGGGCCTGTTTTATGAATGAGATGAAAGGGTGTGGGGGGGTTCAGCGCGGGATGTGGCTCGGAGGCAGGGTCGCGCTGGAGGTGCGTTTAGGGCCAAGCAGGAGAGACCGGGGGCTGTCGAAGGGGGGGGTGTGTGCTTGCGAAGCCAGGGTGTGAGGGGGTGAGACGCGCTGGCTATCGGCAGTAGGCAGAGGGGTCATGGCATTCAAAATGGCTGCTGCTTACGCGCACGCATGGATCCGAAAGGAGACAAGATGGCGCCGATAATGTTTACGCCACGATCTAGATTTGAACAGTCCTCCCTTTTCAACATATCTAGCCAGCTTGTCAATTTACGTCAATCCCCATTATATTTCTTATTTCGAGGTCATACAATGCTTTCATGTGTTCAGTTTTGAAGTCCGAAGTCTTAGGGCACATGCAGTTAGCAATGAGCGAACACAGAGGTGGCAAACATTGAATACCTAGGCAACACCCACACAGTATCACGACCGGTATCAATATAAATGTGAATAACCTCCATCCCCAGTCCTTCAAAGTGCCCCAAAACCAGCTTCCAAGCGACCATCCTTCCTGTTCCTGGTGAACCTCTGAGGAAAGTCTGTGGAGGTGTTCGATTGCTTTGTAGACTGAGGGCGAGTTATCTGGCACGTAGGTGCAACAGCTGGACCCAATGATGCGGCATGCTCCTCCTCGGTCAGCTAGAACCACATCTAGAACAAGGCGGTTCTGAAGAGCCACCAGGCGCACTGCCTGAAGTTCGGCTGTATTGTTAGTGAGGATGCCAGCCGTGATGTTCATGGTCGTTTCTACTGCCTGGGTCAGGTGGCGGATGGCGCGGCTGTTTGCCATTGGGCCCCACAGAGGAACCAGTCCCTTCACTGCATCCAGGAACTGTGCTCCAGTGGAGTCGGCTTGTTCAATGTCTTTTGCACGCTTCTGTCTGTGGTGGTTTGCTGGGGCCACGTACGTTGGAGGGAGGACGAAGGCGATGTAGCAGGTACCCCCCCAACTTTTTGGAAGCCAAGTGTAAGCTTTGGTGTCGCAAACAAAGTACATATTCGGAGAAGCAACAAAGGAGGGGGGATCGATGGCGTCCAATGTTCTGGTGATGTGGCAGGAACTGTGACCCACCGGCTGTGTTCCCAAGCCTTCGAGGCACACGAGGCCCGTGACATTGATAACAGACAGAGCCACCGTCAGAGTGGCAGCAGTTCGTTTCCGTAAGTAGGAGAAGGTGGATCTGGCTGGATTATGGAACACCTGCATTTCGACTCGCTCCTTGGCAGGGATGTCCATCTGGAAGGAGGAGCCAGAGGTCAAAGGACAAAAGGGAGCAGAAGTCCTTCCGGTTTTGTTCAGCCAGAACCCGTGGTAGAAGTGCGACACAGTTTGACCAGAAGTGGCATTGTCCCTGTAGCTCTCTTGCAAGAGGGTCAACCAGGCAAGGCAAGAACCGTGAACTGAGAAAGGGGAAGGGATGAAAGGGATGGAGTGTCCGGTGGCATGCGGGAGCAACCCGCAGATCCAGCAGTTTGTGGCGTTGGCGGCAAGGTTGTGTTGGTGCAACAGTTGCACGAAGGAATTGTTCCAGAACTCCTTACGCCTTTCTCGGAGCTGAGGCGAAAGGGAGATCAGGTGATGTTCCTTCGTAGTAGTTGGCTGTGCAGTGGTCAGCAATATCTGATGAGCGGGTGCGCTCTCTTCCATGATCCAGAAGGAAGTCATGAGGAGGAGGCAAAAGAGGAGGACAATGAAAAGAACAATTGTCTTCGATTTGTGTATACTGTCAGTCTTTGGATTTCGATAACGGGTATTTCCTGTTGATTCCGTCGTCTTCTTATCTGGCGCTTCCATCATCTTCAAGGTGCTCGGTAGTGGGCAGAACCGCTGACTTCGTTTAGCCTCTCTTCGGGTAACCCTTGGTTGTGTTTAGGCTGCCGTTCTGAGATTCAACTTAGTCTGTGGTCTACTTAGCCGAAGCTCCCTCCTTTCGACGCAGGAAATACCCTTCCCTGGATGGTACAGTGGGATCAGAGAATTTTGCAAGTTCGAGTGCCTCGATATCAGGATAACAGTTCAATGATGGCCGGTATTTGTTCAGCAGTTCTTCTTGGGTGCTGACGCTTTCTGTTGTGGTCAGGGTCGAGGAGACCTTCTTACAGTGGTGTGCGTGCAGCCAGTGTCGCTTCCCCTCCACTCGAAGAGCCGTTCGGGTGGTAATCAGTACTTGCCAGGGGCCCGTCCACCGGGGTTCCAGACTCTTTGTCCGTTGGAAATTCCGGATCAGCACATAATCTCCCGGTTGGATATCGTGACCCGGACCCCTGGAAGCATCGGGGATGGCCTGCTGCACCTGCTGATGAATGACAGACAATGTTTTAGTCAATTTGCACAAGTAATCAGACAGTAGGACGTCCGGGACGTCGTGAATTGAGGTCGGTTTAGGGGCAGTCCAGAGGTTCATCGGTCGCCCAAATACAACCTCGTAGGGGGTCAAATGGTGCTTAGTGGAGCGCATCGATAGCAATGCCAGTGGGAGGGCATCTGGCCATTTAAGTCCTGTGGTGGCCACTATCTTTGACAGTTTTAGTTTCAGTGTGGCGTTGTGTCGCTCAACTAAGCCAGCAGATTGGGGGTGAAAAACTACATGAAACCTCTGTTTTACACCCAACCCTTTCAAGATTAGTTGGATAACATCAGCTATGAAGTGGGGGCCGTTGTCGCTCCATAGAATTCGACAAAGACCGTAGCGAGGGAAAAACTCTTTCAGCAGTACCTTGGCAGTGGTCATGGCAGTGTTATCACGGGTTGGATAGGCTTCTACCCATTTGCTGAAAGCACACACAATGACTAATACATACTTTAGGCTTTGGCATCTTTCTAGTTGGATGTAGTCCATCTGGAGGACCTCAAAAGGATGGTCGGGGACCCCAAACCCTCCCCGGGGTACCACAGTTCCTTTCCCAGGGTTGTGTTGCAAACAGATAAGGCATTGCTGGACCAGGTGTCTGGCTGAGTCGGGAATCTTGTCGTTGTGCCAGACCCTGGAGATGAGTTCGATCATGGGGGCAGATCCTATGTGTGCGGGGGAGTGTGCCATAGTCAGTATGGGGATCAAGTATGAATTGGGTAGCAACCATTTGTTGGTGTCCTTTGTCCGCCAGCAGCCTTCCTCGTCTTTCAATCCCACCCGTGCCCATTCAGTCAATTCGTGTGGTGAGCTGGCCATCTGGATGTCCCTAATCGTTTCCCTAGCGTCAGTCCATTTTTCTGCTTGTGACCTGGTCACATACATACGTGTCGTTGTCCTATTCTCAGCTGTGGTTCGGGCAGTGATGTCGGCCAGCGCGTTTCCCTGTCCGACTAAGTCTGTCACCTTCTTGTGTGCCTGACATTTGATTACCGCTAATCGTTTGGGAAGGAGAACTGCTTCAATCAGGGCGGAGACTAAATCTCCGTGGAGGATGGGCGTGCCGTGGGACATCAGGAATCCCCTCTCCCTCCATAAGAGTCCAAAGTGGTGAACCACTCCGAAGGCGTACTGGCTGTCCGTGTAAATGTTTGCAGTAGTCCCTGTCGCTATAATACATGCTCGTGTGAGGGCAATCAGCTCTGCCGCCTGTGCGGATCGCTGCGCGATGCGGGCAGTTTCAACTACGGTTTGGGCTGTGGTAACTGCATAGGCAGCTGAGGTGGTGCCGTCGGGGAGTTTTATGCAAGAACCGTCTACCCATAGCTCTCCATCAGGGTCCGTGAAGGCGGTGTCTCGGAGGTCAACTCTACTCCTAGTCTGTTCATCTGTGAGGGTCACACAGTCATGTATAGGGGGGACGTTCGGGTCGTTTTCGGGCAGGGGCAACAAGGTGGCTGGGTTCAGTGTGGTGCATCTTTTCAGCGTGATGTGGGGTGCAAGCAGGGTTAGTTCGTACCGGTCAGTCGTGCGCTGGTCAGGTGTTGCGTCTTAGTCTGGTTCAAGAGGGTGTCAACAGCATGGGGCACTAATACCGTGAGGGAATTCGAGAGTACGATCCCCTCACTTTGTCGGATAGAGACAGCAGCGGCAGCTACGGCTCGAAGGCAGGCAGGCAAGGCTCTCGCTACGGGGTCAAGGGTGGCAGAGAAATAGGCACATGGTCGTTGCTTGGGGCCAATGGTTTGAGTCAGGACAGACAAAGCGCACCCCTCCCTTTCGTGAGTGTAGAGAGAGAAGGGCTTTGTGTAATCGGGGGTTCTTAGGACCGGTGCAGAACAAAGGGCGTCTCGAAGTTCTTTGAAGGACGATTGGCATTCGGGGGTCCAAGGGAGTGGGAAGGGGACATCTTTGGCTAGTAGGGAAAGTAGCGGCTTTACAATGAGGCTGAAATTTGGCAACCACTGCCGGCAGAAGGAGGTGAGGCCTACCAGGGAGCGGACTTGTTTCTGGGTCTTTGGGACGGGGGTTCCCAGAATGGCCTGAATCCGATCGGGTGTAAGCTTTCTCCCGTCTTTGGACAAGAGGTGGCCTAGGTAGGTGACCTGGGGTTGGCAGAATTGCAACTTCTTTTTGGAGACCTTGTGGCCATTTTCCGCGAGGAAGTGCAGGAGTTGGAGGGTGGCTGTGACTGCAAGTGGAGTGGTGTCAGCCGGCAAAAGGATGTCATCGATGTACTGTATCAACACCACTCCCTCCGGTAGCTGAACGGCGCCCAGCTGTCTCTTGAGGGCCTGGCTATAGATGCTGGGACTTTCTGTGTAGCCTTGGGGAGCTCTACAAAATCTATATGAGCGGGATTTTAACGTGAAGCCGAAAAGGTAGCGGCTGTCCGGGTGGATGGGGATGGAGAAGAAAGCGTTTTTGAGGTCAATTACAGTGAAGGAGGTGGCTGTGGAAGGAATCAGGGTCAGAATGGTGGCGATATCTGAGACTACAGGGTACTGGGGTACAACTACTCGAAGGTCGATGATGAAGCGGTACGCTTTCTCATCTCCCTCGCCCTGCTTCTTCACAATGGGTAGGATGGGGCTGTTGCAAATATTGCTGACTACTTCCTCTACCACTCCTGCCTCTACCAGGGACTGAATAATCATTGTGAAGCTACACACCTGACTGGGGAGACATCCCTTAAGGATAAGAACCCTCACTCACCCGAGGGTGACATGCTTCATCATATGGGTCCCCCTTACCAGTGTTGAAATCCTAGTCAACACTGGGAGCTACTACTCCGGGATCTTAAAGGAGGAGCTCAGAGATGTTTTATTGGTCAAAGGGATAGTAATCCCATATGTGAGCAAGTAGGTGTAGTGAGGATAGCAGCGCTGTGTCAAAAAGGTGAATATTAAAACTATCTAAGGGGATACACTGCAAACTTTATTAATGTGTTCCACTTGACAGGATTAAAAAAGTAACAGCACAGTGGTATAGAGGTAGAACCACTGTCACTAGGTGGTCAACATGTTTCAGCCTATTGATCCAAAGGTATCATCGGCTTTCTTCTGGACCAGTTGGAAATGTGATACTGCTGCTGCTAGTTATAAGTGACAAAGAATGAAATAAATTGAATTTTTGAATTTTTATATATACTCCACCGGTATTCCTGTCTTTATTTAGATGATCAGGTCATACCCAGGTATCTGCAAGGTAAGTAGCAAAGCAAAGAGAAACAAAAGAAAAACATAAACACATTTATTCAGGATTACATATGTTCCTTAGATAATATATCATTAATTTAATGGTGTACTGAGGATTTTAGATTTACACTCATAAGGACTTACCCTCACTAGTAGGAAATCCTGCCTCACCTCTACCTGGCGAGCTGCTCTGGGAGGAGGCCCCGCGCTATGGGGAAGAAAATATAGATATTCAAGTATCTATGTTTTTAGCTGCAAAAACCAGTAGTGTCCAAACTGGTACACCATACATTTTCCAAAAATAGGCTCAACCATAAGAAAAAGGAGTACACAACACTCAAGAGGGATTGGCACACTGACCCATCAAGTGAAGAGTACTAAGGGAGAAAAGTTACTGGAAAGGAATTAAATAAATAAAACCACCAGGTTACTAAAGAGTAACCTATACCCTCAGTCATATCTCCTAGTATACGTTTTTTTGTGTGTGCCCAGAAGTCTTACCTGTCCGTCGGTACCTCGTTGCTCTGGTAGAGCTAGCCCAGGGAGGTACCGATCGGCAGGAAGACTCCCTGTTTAAATAGCGTGTGTGTGATCACACGCAGCTGCGAACGCGGGGTCCTGGTTACTAGTAGGCATCTAATCAAATCGCCAGTGTTCAAAGCGCGCATGCGCTAGAAAAAGGTGACAAAGTGCTGCGCATGCGTATTGGCGATACCTAGATGTAAACTGTATACTGGTTAACGCGCTTGCGTCTAAAACCTAGTATCTGAGTCCCGCGCATGTGCCTAGGTAAACTCTGAGGCAAGTATGCTGATAGTAATAGCGCATGCGTGGAGGAACGCTAGTATATCGTTAAACATATGCTTAAGGCCCGAAACACAGGTGAAGTGTATTCGGGACACAGCAGAATCGTTTCATAGTATCTGGGCCGAGTTGTAGTACAACATAGAGGACCAGTAAACAGGAAGAAGAGACGACGTGGCAGAGAGAGCTGTGCAAATACTCAAGAGGAAATGAATGTAATTATGTAATTATGTAAATTATGTCTGCGTGAAATAGCCCAAAAGGATTGTAATGACTGTATTACAAGGGACTATACATTAATACGTAATTACTAGACAATGTGTTGGAAAATACCAGATGTACTACATCGATAGACAGTTACTTGTATTATATATGATAGTGCTGGAAGGTATAGATCAATCCATCCAGAGTCCAGTAAAACTAGAGACTACACAATGTTGATAAATGTCTACTATGTAACTGCGTAACACCCTGGGCCATGGTTGCCAATTGCTCGAAGGTGTGGCAACTATCTCTCTATATGGTTATCATGTACTTTTAGTATTATTTAAAGGAGAGGTGTGTCCTGCTTGCTCGTTGAGAAATATACTTCTCAATAGAGTAAAGGAAGCCTACAGTTGTAAGAATGTCACATACTTATAGAGCCACCCATGGTATATCATCATTCAAACCTGTGGTATCAGTTTTCAGATTGTACACCCATTTTTGCTCTCTTCGCAGTAAAAAGTTAGTAGAGTCTGTCAACTGGGGGGTATCCAAGGTTTATCCAGAACCACCCAATGTAAGTCAGTGTCCCGGTGTCCTTTATCTAAAAAGTGATTTGTCAATTTGGTAGAGCGTTTCCCACATCTAATGGTGCTCATATGTTCTTGGATGCGGATCTTAACCCTTCTAGTGGTCATACCCACATACCTGAGTAAACATGGACACCAGACCAAGTAGATTAGGTGGTCACTGTTACAGTTCGTGTGTTTTTGTATTATCCACGGTCTGGATGTACCTATGTCAATCTCTAGCGTTTTTTCTGTCTGTGGGCACACAGAGCAAGAACCACATGGGAAATGGCCCACTACCGGTGGTAGATTCCAAAGTGTGCTCTGTGGCTGATTGGGCTTCATGTTGAGAGGACGAGTATGGACCAACTTATCGCGTAGATTAGGACTACGTTTATAAGCGAACAAAGGGCGTGGAAGTGTATTATTTGTCAAATTCAAGATACTCCAGTGTTTATTGATACTCTTCTTCACTGAATTAGAAAAGCTGGAGAACATATTAACAAACGTGATGCGCTTGTTGGTTTCCTTAGGAATACTTTTCTCCAACAATGCATCTCTATTGTTATTGGCTGCTCTTTTCTTAGCATTCCGGATTAGGTATGTAGGGTATTTTTTCTCTTTTAGATCAAGTGACAGAGCCCTTGCATGTTTATCATATTCTGCCATTCCTGTACAATTACGTCTGATACGTAAAAATTGACCGAAAGGTAAATTTTCGCGAAGAGCTCTAGGGTGGTAACTATGAAAAGGTAAGAGAGAGTTACACAAGGTTGGTTTTTTGTATAACTCAGTTACTAGTCCACCATTGCTAGGTTTAATCAGCAGATCTAAAAATGGAAGACTTGATCTTGAGCATTCCAATGTGAATCTTAGAAAATCATCCTGCTGGTTCAGCCATTCATGAAATAGTTTGATGGTGTCTTCATTGCCCCGCCAGATGACAAAGATATCATCTATGTACCTCTTCCAGGTACACAGATGATGGACAAATGGATTAGTAGATGTTAGTATAGTCTCTTGCTCGACTTTATGGACATATAGGTTAGCCAAGCTGGGGGCACAAACACTCCCCATGCAAGTGCCAGAGATCTGTAGGTACAGCTGTTCCTCAAACTTAAAGACATTTTCTTTAAGCACCTTCCTGGCACAGAACATCACGAAATTGATCGGTGTAATGCTGTTCCAGTCCTGGTTTTGCAGCATTGATTTGATGGTGTTCAAAGTCTGTTCTTGTGGGATACATGTATACAAGGATTCCACGTCGAACGACACCAGCCAGTCTTGTTCTTCATCAAATTGAAGGTCCTCAATCTCTGTAAGAAATTGCTTGGTGTCCTGGATAAAAGTGGGCATTAATTGCACCATTGGTCGAAGGAATGAATCAACGAAAGTAGAAAGCGGTTCTAAAACTGAGCCGATGCCTGACACAATCGGTCGTCCTGGAGGTGGTCTAGTGGCTTTGTGTATTTTGGGCACAACGTAAAAATAAGGAGTGATAGGAGTGGTCACAATTAGATACTGAGCCTCATGGTCGGTAATCCATTTATTAGCCTTAGCCTCTTCTACTTTGGCTGAAATCTCCTTGATCAACCGTTTTGTCGGGTCCAAGGTTAATTTTTGATATGATTTAGGATCATTTAGTTGGCGCAGACATTCTTCTCTATATGTATCTTTATTCAAAAGAACAACTGCACCACCCTTGTCTGCGGGTTTTATGACCAGATCATGGTTGGTTGCCAAATTGTTGAGGGCTGCTTTCTCCATCCTGGAGAGATTCTGAAACTGATTCTGATTACTGGTTTTAATAGTGTCAAATTCATAAAGCACTGCTTCTTCAAAAGCCACAATTCGTGCTGGAGTCAAATGCAACGGAGGATTGAATGTGGATTTCGGACGTAAACCAGTATTGGTATTGTTATTGTCACCTGGATCTTTGTCCTTAAAAAAGGCATTGAGACGTATTTTTCTAAAAAAGGCTGCTAATTCCAATCGTGTTTGAAAAGCTTCTCCTTTAAATGTGGGTACAAACCCCAACCCTCTCTTTAGGATTTGTAACTCTGTTTCATTAGGCTCATATGAACTCAGATTGGCAATTATTTGTCGATGCCGTTCCTGACGATTGGCCTGTCGTTGTTGTGGACAATGGTGAGTTCCAGTTCACTCTGTTCTTTTGACCTCTTCTTCTGCCTCTTTGATTGTTGGGGCCAAACCCTAAAAAAGGTTGTGGTGGCATCATTTGTGTGTATAGTGGATAAGGAGCAAACTGGTTTGGTGGATAGTTTCCTGGCGGGAACCCGAATGGTGTTGGTTACCACCATGGATTGTATCCTTGTGCGAAGTTATTGCCTCTTCTAAGACCTCTTCCTCTTCCACGGCGATTGGAAGGTCTGCCACTTTGGGCTCCATAGGTCGTGTTATCATCCATGGTCTGATCGTCTTCACTAGAAGATGTTGAATAATTAGACCCCTATCTTCCACCTCTCTGATTGAATTACGGCGGGACATAATCATCGCTGGTATATGGATATATTTTGTCCGTCGCGAATTTATCTAGATCTTTTTTAAATTTCGCGATTTTTGTGGTTAGTATAGACTCTTTGAATTCCCCATTGTCTTTGTTGATGTCTTCAATTTGTTTTTTGCAAGTTTCCTCAGCTTGTTTTTTGTCTGCTTGTTTTTTGTAAAAATGGACAAAATATATCCATATACCAGCGATGATTATGTCCCGCCGCAATTCAATCGCCGTGGAAGAGGAAGTGGCCACTGACTTTCCTGATCCTTTTTAGTATATTTATTCCATAACTTACTATAAGCTACGGCGACTAGTCCATATTTTAAAAACATATCCTTATTAGGGGTGCCCTCCAGAGGAGCCGGATGATCCACCTCTAATAAGCGGTCCGGGCTGAACCAACTACTGACCAATGGGGAGAAGATAGGCATGACGGGTTACAACGGGGACAAAAGTCTGCACTACCTATCCTTCACTACTTTGTGAAGACTGGACAGAGTATTTCTATTCTGCAGTATTCGCAAATAGGGAATACCCAAAGAGAGAACCAATATCGAACAATTAATGTTCGTTCAATCAAACAATCAGTGGCGAGAAAGAAATAGGCACGACGGGTTACAATGGGGGCAAAAGCCTGCGTTACCTATTCTTCACTATCTGTAAAGGAGGACATAATACTTTTACCCTTCCCCGTTTGTAGACAGAGAATTCTCGAGAAAAACAATCCTCGAACAAACAATGTTCGGGCAAACAATCAATCAGTGGGGGAGAAAAGATAGGCACGACGGATTACAACGGGGGCAAAAGCCTGCGTTACCTACCCTTCACTGCCTGCAAAGGAAGAGAGAATACTTTTATCCCTCTCAGTTTGCAGACAGAGAATCTCCAAGAGAACCAACAATTCGGAGAGCAATACTGGTATTTTCCAATCAAACAATCAAATATTTCCGAGTTTGTCGTGTTACACGACCTTACCCGGACCGTATGGACAGTTTCTCGTCTTCCGCTTCCAGCGCCCGATCGTCCTCTATTCTCCGTAATTGCTGTGGCACTCCTGATGGTTCCCAGTCAGGACCGTAGATCACTCGAGAGAGGTCTGCTCGGAACCAGTGAAGTTCGGATGATCGGCTGCCAGACGAGGGTCTATCGGGCAGGAGCTCTTCCCGATCGTTGCAGTCGTTCACTCCGTCGTCGGGACCTCTCCCACTGGATCCACGTGTCGCTGATGGGCCCCACGTTTGGGACGCCAATTGATGAAAAAGGGTTCAGGCAGATCAGGTCGTTTTACCCCTTTTCTAGGTTGCCCGGCGTTAGCCGCTTCTCACCCAACTCACGATTTACCAAATAAAGAGGCAGGCGCTGGAGATTGGAAGGCAGGAAACAGGAGTTTATTTCCGATGGAACGGAACACGTCAAATCAGACAACAGGGTATCTTCTCGAGGTGCTCTCCCAACATCTCTGAGGCCTGGCCTCTTATACACTGGTTTATTACTTTATTACATGCAACACATTCTTAGTAATTCTTTGAAGTACGGAGAAAGGCGTCTTTGGAATCCCGGTTCAGGTCCGCTCCCACACATATCTACAGTAGGAGTCCCCACCCCTAATCTCAGCATGATGGCTATCACGCAGCTGGGTATTCCGCTGGGAACAGAAATGCGGGTAATCGATCGGATCTAGGGGTGTGAGGGCATTGATTAATCCCCGCTTCTTTGAAGTGAGGCGAGGTCCTACTGTAGAGGCAATAAACCGCATCTGTTGGGCTAAGTGATGGCCTGGGGTCGGGCCGAACAATCGGGCAAGGAGGAAGAGGTTATCAAAGGGCCTGTTTTATGAATGAGATGAAAGGGTGTGGGGGGGTTCTGCCCGGGATGTGGCTCGGAGGCAGGGTCGCGCTGGAGGTGCGTTTAGGGCCAAGCAGGAGAGACCGGGGGCTGTCGAAGGGGGGGGGTGTGTGCTTGCGAAGCCGGGGTGTGAGGGGGTGAGACGCGCTGGCTATCGGCAGTAGGCAGAGGGGTCATGGCATTCAAAATGGCTGCTGCTTACGCGCACGCATGGATCCGAAAAGAGACAAGATGGCGCCGATAATGTTTACGCCACAATCTAGATTTTAACATTAGGTCCCCAGAGGGTACAGTGTCTCTACATACATGCGCTCCTGACCAGATGGAAATATGCCAGAGTGAGAGCTGGAGTAGGTCCATTGGCTGTTTAGACCCCCGCAGCGATGTCATGCAGATCACCCAAGAAACGGTTACTAAAGTACTGTTAAAAGCAAGATCAGACGGAGCCCCGGGCCCAAATGGGCTACCACAGAACCTTTTTAAATCAAACATAGTTCTCTGGTCGGGTTACCTAACTAACCTCTTCAACTTGCATTAAGAACTTCAAATGTTCCGGATTCTTGGCGCGGCGCAATAATCCATCCAATCTACAAATCAGGCTCTCACGCTTCCCCAAATAATTACAGATTAATTGCTCTCTTAGACATTGAGGCCAAGCATTACGCAGGCATTCTTTTGATGGAGCTGAGATCATGGGCGGAACAGAGTAACCTGATTCCAATGAATCAAACCGGTTTCACAGCCAAATCTGGCACTCTGACTAACGTATTGACATTGTCCACAATTGTTGACAAAGCATGTTTTACACCCATGGCTGTTTTTTGTTGTTTCATTGATTTTAAAGCCGCTTTCGACCGGGTTCCCAGGGAAGCCCTTTGGAAAAGTTAAACAAAATGGGGGATCCCGGACAAACCTTTGGAGGCAATCAATCAATTACACTCAGGCACATGGGTTCAAGTGAAGTTGGGGTCCGGCACACATCTCTCTCAGAAAATCATGACAACTAGAGGTGTCAAACAGGGATCTGTGCTGGCCCCTCTTCTTTTTAATCTGTTCATAGCAGACTTGTCGGTTGCTCTAAATGAAATAAACAGCCATCCACCCAAGATGGGTGGTTCGCCAATAAGTAATCTCCTGTATGCCGACGACCTGGTTCTCTTTAGTCTAACACGGGTGGGGTTGCAAAGGCTCTTGGATAAATTATATAACTACACCACCGCGAACAAATTAGAGGTTAACCTAAAGAAAACCCAAGTGGTCATTTTTGGAAGAAAACTTAAAGGCGACACTGGCTGGTTGTACAACAATGCGAGCCTTGCGATAGGTGCCACCTACAAGTAATTAGGGGTTAACTTCGACTCTAGGGGTAACTTTGGCAAACAGCGTAGCGAGATATCAGCAAAAGTCATGATCCTACAGGTGACCCTCCTTAAGCTCTCAAAAAATCTGGCTGGCCCAAGTTTATCACCTTTATTGGAGGTCATGAGAGCAAAAATGGGGCCGTCCCTGTCATATGGCATTGAGATTTTTAAAGGTAATTTAAACACCAACCTAAACCAACATGTGACTAAAATTTATCAAAAAAGTCCTCCATTTGCCAAAAAATGCATCTGCTGCCCAGATCAGACTAGAACTGGGCTTACTAAATTATGAAGTCTCTAACATCGGCTCGTATTTAAACCTCTGCCATAAACTTAGACAAGCACACACAGCTCACTAGAGTCACTGGTTTGGCTAGACATCTCCGAGAAAAACTCAGGGGGCTTGTACGGTCGCCTTTTCAAGGACTCTATCCGCGAAATGTCAGCAGGCGACCTATGGGCCCTCAACCCTAGCACAACAGCATTTGAAACCAGCATTAAGAGATGTGTCAGAACGAGCTCTGTTATCATTGACAAAGCCCATTTTGCCAAACGCAGACATGCATGGGCAGTTATGAAGTCTTATGGGCGGTTATCTCCTGCTATCTACCTGTCCTACACTTACTTACTCCCTCTATTTAAAACTTAGCTATATGGCTATTAGACTGGGTGACTGGCAATTTTTAAAAGACCTGCCCTCTTGGCGTCGTACGTCGGAAGTTTAATTGTGTAGAGGGTGCGGCAAGATGGCTGAAACCTTGGAGCACGTGGTCTGCCTCTGCCCCGCCCTTATGCCACAGCGCAGACGCAAATTGAAAACGGAGTGGAACAGGTTGGGTATTCGGTCCTGTAGACAGGCAATCATTGCAGCACTAAATCCTGAAAACACAGCTCTAAATATAGGCCTCACAACCTACATACGCTCTGCATACCGTACTTTTATGCATGTTTCCTCCATTTAAGCAAGAGTTTAAATTATATTGCACTTTATTTTCAAGCTGCTAAACCCGTTTTTTTTTTCGACCGCATTCTACCACAACCTGCTGCTATTGATGTGTTGCTGCTGAGTTGCATATGATTTTATTTTGTCATAACTTGTATCTATTTGCAGAACATCTGATTGCTTTTATAAGCCCAACATTGCTAATTGAAGGTATCTCATTCCTCTTCTGTTTTAATGTCTCGTTTAAATCTACGCTGACTGCGCTTTTTAATCACCCACATGCAACAAGAACCCGCCCAACGCTATTTGGAAGATTCTTTTTTAACCATTGTTGTTTTATTGGTTTGCTTTTTTCTTAATAATGTGTACTGTTGTCTGAATTATGGTTGCGCTCTTTTAAGGATATATCTTTTTATCCAAATAAAGATTATTATTATTATTATATTATTATTACATGGTTATTATTGATTATTGCATTTTAAGTTGTGGGGGTTTTAACATGTGTTTTGATCTGATAATATGGGGAACCCTTAATAAAGCCAATAGGCCTGTTTTATCTAAAATGATACCCTCCTATATCTTTGTGTGTTGTCTGATATAGGTTGGAGGGAACTATGATTTTGAGGGCGATGACTCTTTGAGGTAAAATGTGATTTACTAACATAATCCAAAGTATTTTTGATCTGCCTTATGTATATTTTTGTAAATTATTATGTTAAACCTACGATTTACAACCGAGTTGATTATTTGAATGTGTAACTTTGCTACTTCTTTAATAAACCTTCATTGTTTGCAAATATAAAACTCTGTCATTCTTGTGGGGCCAAATATGCTTCCCAACATTGAAATATATTGACTGCTGTGTTAGCCTCGGTTGGAACTAAAGGTCCATCTACCTGACTGCTGCTTGTATTTGAGTTTGCACCAGCAATTTGCATGATGCAAAGTGCTGCATCGCCTACCTATGTGAGATCAAGGAATGCAAATCTGCTTGTTCATATCAGATTCGATCACCCAAAGAAGAGACAGGGAATCTTGACATGCAGCTCGAGTTGAAGACTGAAGCTGAAACCTTCTTTGTGAATAATCTGATTTCTCCTTTGTTGAAGGATGATTCACTCAAGTGATGGACTAAGCAATCTTCTAGAGCTTTTGGCATCTCTCAGAAGCAGCAATATATCACAAGCCAAAACTCTGGAAAAACGAAATTAAATAAATACATAATCACAGTCCATCGTGATAACCCAGGGCTGACCTCACAAATGTCGTGAAATCTGCAATCAATTATACCCAATCCTTGGGGAAGATTGGGTTGCCATATTTACTGTTAGAGTGAAATCTGCAAAGGTTTCATTTGGAAGAGAAAAGATAGTGTGGAATAGTTTTTCGGGTTTTTATTTTGTGCATTAATAATGATGTAATATGCCTCTTCACACTTGATTTTACACATACTGAGTGAATTAGTATGATGGCAATCAAAACAATGTTCTTTTGATGTGTAGAAGTGTGTTTATTATTAGGTTTTTGTTATTCCACATTTACCTGTAAAAATATGCAACAAGGGTTCCAAGAGGGGAAACGTAGTAATATCACTAGTCTAAGTATCACTAAATGAACAAGAGCTATATTATTCAAACAATCATAATCCAAAAATGGACAAGACAAGGAAACCACTTGTTAATTTTCAACAAAGCATGTTATATTGGCATTACCTATCAGAAAATAGTCAAAGTATAGAATTACAGTAAAAAAGTGCTCAGCGACAATGGAAAATAACATTCTACTTGCAATAATTCAGTCTCAAAGGGTATAACTCAAATCCAATTGTCAAAAACTTCAAAGGCATTGCAACCCAGCAAAGTAAATGGGTCATCATCCGACAGAAAAAATTCATTGAGCAAGTGCATAGCACTTGGAAGGATCAGTTGAATATTGCTTCGAAGGATCATTGGAATTGTAAACCTTGAGTGGGGTCTGTGTAAATTGAGGCTGCGGTAAGCTGATTCAGAGAATAATGCCTTGCTGGCTGTTTGAGTAAGCTATTCAGGAGCATCCGCGCCAGTCAGGGGAGAGCTGAAGACTATAAAAGGTACATTTCCCTGTAAAAAAACACTCCTGCTTTCTCCCGCGTAATCCTTTCCCCACAGGCTCTGTAGCACACAGTCAAACTGAGGTCATATTAGTTTATTTCCATTACTGTATTGTTTTGCTCACAATTAACTTTCTATGGCGAGGATGTACGATTACAACAAGTATTTATCTAATTTGTTTCTTCAATGGGTTAATTCACTGAGAGAAAGTCTTAGTGTTTCATATTTGTTGGAACATCTCCAAATGACATTAGCATAGAGGGTGCTTATATGAGGTATGCAATGATGGGTAATATTCTTGTGTTCTGATTTGCTAAAGAAATGATGCTTTTGATCACAGCATGATGATTTTGCTGAAGTTTGTCATGCAAGAATTGTATACAAAAACCCATTGATTTTGAACCAGAAGACTTTGCTATTCTACTAGCGAAGCTGGCCGAATTCTTTCTGGTTTTATTGCTCATTTGGGACCTAGAATATTTTCTGATTTTATATGCTCTGTATAACTTTGCTTCTCAGAGCCTTCATGGCATTGACTCGGTACTACTTATTTTGATTTTTTTAAATAAAACCCTTTAATTTTTCATTGATTTAGAGCTCAGGCATTGAGTGGACCCCAGTTCTGAATGAGCTTTTTACTTTGCTAATTGATGTTTGGGGAGGTGCATTAACGTGAGTACACATTTCCTCATGAAACTGTGTGGAGAAGCAATTAAGGTACATTTTGGGGTGTCCAGATTTTGGGGTATGGTTTTGGTTTTGGTTACATGACATGGTGGTGTTGTGAATCAGGATTAAGGCTATACCACCATTACTGCCTTTGGAGTAGCCCCAGGGGCTTGCGCCTTGGAAACCCCATAGCACTTTCCTCTCTGTCTGCTTTCTAGTGTGCCATTCAAATTAAGTAGCGAGATCCACCCTCCCAGAATGCTTGTCTGAATCCAGTTTGGCACTCTGCACAAGTTAAGGCCCTGATCTAGCAGCCAGGCCAACCGCTCCAACCCTTGGGATGTCTGTCTGACAGGAGAACCCATTCCTGTACCGTTTATTCTGACCTTTCCACTCCAAAATAAGAAGCACATATAAATGTCGGTGATGGTGTTCTTTTATCTGGGCTACTTGTTATGTTAATATTACCTCCTGATTGGACAATGAGTGCTCCCAGCTTTAGCTAAATACTGACACTCATCAACCAAAACCTTGTATTTATCTGGAAAGATGTCAGACTTGCAGCCCAACCATATGATTTTAGTGGCCGGATGTTCTGGCTTGTAAATTCGGGTATGATTTTCCCATTTTAAATTGCTCCATCCAACTCTTTAATATCAGGATACAAGTATTGTACGACATGAAATATATGCAACGCTGTCTGTGTTTCAAAGCTTTCTGATGTTTTTGCCCCTCCTATAAAGAATACTTGCAGTTACATAAATGCAGCGGTTCAATCCGTTCAACCTTTCAGTTTGTCCATGAAATTCTAATAAGGACCAACTCCATGAAAAATAATTAAGTCAGTTGGGAATGGTAACGCTATTGTGTACAAGATGGATCTATCATTATGCTTAGTCACTTGGAAGCGCGTGAATTTGCAAACGTAACCAATTAATTTTACATTTATTATTTAATGAGCATTTTTATTAGATTGTAGGCTTAGAAATCCTCCACATTGTATAATGACAAATAGTGAATCATGATTACATATCCAAAGCAGAATCAACTTTTGAAAAATAAATTTTTTGAATTTTTTTTGTGTATAATTTTCTACTTACATTACTTTGATATCCATATATGTGTGTTTGGCTCTGTTAAAGTTTGCTATGTGTTTTTTCTCAATGTTATTAGAGTTCACCTACTTATTTTTTCACACAGCTGCATCATTTTAAATTCACGTTGAGATAGACCTGCTTCAAGTCCTGTACCCACCTACTAATACCTTCTAGCACTGATTCCACAGTGTGTCCATCATCCACTAGGGTGAGCATCTGAGTCTAATGTCGCTTCTGTTATACTGTATTCCTATAGCATCCATTTTAGGAGACCCTCTTTCCTCACTTCTCATCCCTACTTCTAATGCCTATTTCTCAACCATAATCGCTACTACTCATCCTTGCTTCTTATCCATCATCCCTACTTCTCATCCCTCATCCCTGTAGGGATGAGAAATAAGGATGATTGGTGAGAAGGAGGGGGTTATGGATGAGAAGTAAGAATGATGGATGAGAAGTAAGAATAATGGATGAGAAGAAGGGATGAGAAGCAGGGATCAGAAGTAAGGATGATGGAAGAGAATTAGGGATGATGGATGAGAAATAGGAATGATGGATGAGAAGCATGAATGATGGATGAGATGTTGGGATGATGGATGAGAAGAGGGGATGAGAAGCAGGGATAAGGGAGAAGAAGTAGGGCTGATGGGTCAGAAGTAGGTATGAGACGCAGGGATCATGAATGAGAAATATGGCTGATGGGTGAGAAATAGGGATGAGGAATGAGGATGTACAGCATCCTTTTTAGGACATCCTCGTTCCTCACTCCTCATCCCGGATTCTCATCCATCATCCCTACTTTTCAACCAACACCACTATTCCTCTTCCCTGGTTCTCTTCCATCATTTCTCCTTCTCATCCATCATCTGTACTACCCATCCATCATCCCTACTTACCATACCTGCTTCACATCCATTATCCCTACTGCTCATCCATCATCCCTTCTTCTCATCCATCATTCCTGCCTCTCAGCTCTACTTTTCATCCATCATCCCTACTTCTCATCCTTCATCCCTGCTTCTCAACCATTACCCCTATTTCTCTTCTCTAGTTCTCTACCATCATTCTTCCTTCTCATCTATCATCCCTACGTCCCATCCCTGCTTCTCATCCGTCATCCTCACTTCTCATCCAGCATCCCTGCTTCTCATCTCATTCTTACTTCTTATCCATCATCCCAATATCTTATTCATCATCCCTACTTCTCATCTATCATCCCTACTTATCCTCGTCCCTGCTTCTCATCCCTGCTTGTCATCCATAATCCCTATTTCTCATCCATCATTCTTACTTTTCATCCCTACCTCTCATTTATAATCCCTAATTCTTACCCATCATCCTTACTTCTCATCCCTCTTCTGATCCATCACTCGTGCTTCTCATCCATCACCCCTACTTCTCATTCATCATCCTTAATTCTCATCCATCATACTAACTTCTCATCCATCATCTCTACCTCTCATTCCTCATCCTTCAGTCATACCAAGACACCTTCAATGTTGAGAAACATCCCTTCACACTGCATGGTTGGCAACAGCCAATCAGAGTTAATAGAGAAGGCTGCATTCTATTGGACTAGCCACTGAAAAAAACAGCCTTATCATTGTACGTGCTGGTTGGGGACAGAGGAGAGGAAATGCAACTGATGTTAGCTTCCAGTGATCCTAAGGCTGTACAGCCTTTCATTGTATTTAGGTAGGTGTTTTTCTGTTTATACACGCTTCTGTGGAAAGCTCTGACAGTATGGGAAAGACAAGAGCCCGCTCCCTGGGCTAGAAATCAACACTTGGAGAGAGGCATACAGTTCATCTGGAAACTTTTTGTGGTTATAGTTTCATATCTAACAACTCTGTCCAGGCCTTGCTCTTCCTGGTTTCCTATCCCATTCCAGCCCCAGAAATCGGCAAACTGCAATGTAAAAAATGCACCTCTCAGAACTAAAGAAAGCCTCAAACTAAAACATTTTCCTTGTTACAAATAAAACTAAAACACAGAAAAGGTTTCTGATGACCTGTATTACCCTGTCTCCAAGAGTTGATTGTAAGCATTTTCTTTGTTACAATATTAAACTGAAAACAGACAAAGTTTCTGATGACCTGTATACCCCTGTCTCCAAGTGTTGATTTAGGGCGCAAGCCACCTTGTCTTCCCCAACACATGAGAGCTTTCTGCAAAGGCCTGTGTAAATAGAAAAACACTTAAATATAATGAAATGCTGTGCAGACTTGGATTCACTATAAACAAACTGCACAGTGTGCAATGAGAAGGCTGGTTTTCCCCAGTGGCTAGACCAAAAGAATGTACTTTTCTCTCTCAACTCTGATTGGCTACTGCAAACCAATCAGTTTAAAGGTGTGTTTCGCAACTTGAAAGTGTGTTTTATTCAGACTGAGGGATGAGGAATGAGGACTAGGGATGGTGGATGAGGTATGAGAAGTAGGGATGAGACATAGGGATGCCATTACATTCTGCATGTCTTGGTGCAGAGAAAACCGAAGAGTCGACATAACACACCTCTCATTGTGCCATGCCTGCCAGCGCTACATGTGATATATATAAGTCACCCCTAAGGCAGGTCTTACAGCACTATGGCAGGGTGCACTATACACATGTGTTGGCACATCTGCATTAGTGGATATTGCCCAGTGATATCAAAGTTAACCCTCAGATATTACCAGTGCACAGGGAAGCTGGACACTCAGCATTACGAGTTGCTGAGCTACATGATGGCTTTACTGTACCCCAAGGTGTTTGGTACCAAACACCTCATCTTAATAAACCCACACTGATGCCAGTGCTGGATTTATTAATAAATGCACATAGAGGACATCTATGAGGTGCCCCCTGAAAAACTACCGGGTGTTGACTGACTGATCTAGACTAGCCAGTCACCATAGACAGTTTTCTGACCTCTTGAGGTCAGAGCCTTCGCTCTCGGGCGCCAGGAATAAAGTCTGCTCTGGGTGGAGGTGTTCACACTTCCTCCAAGCAGAATGAGCATTGTGGGGAGTGATACTTCCAAGGCCCAGCACCTTTGTTATGTGACCCCAGGCCTCTCCAGATAACAGAGGTTCCCACCCACCTTTCCTGAGCCCACTTTTTGGCGGCAAAAGAGGCAGTAAAATTAGTAAGATTAGGAGGTGTACCCACATTCAGCCAGCACCACCCCTAGGTCTGGCCACGTGATGTGGACCCCACTTTTCAGATTCTTCCATGTTGTTTTGGATGGAATTAGCATTCTAGGGTCAGGGTTATGCCCACTTCCCACAGGAAGTGGTCATATAGAGGATGAAGGAACCCATAAGGTAGGAAGCCCATTGGCTACTGCCTGTCACTCCCCCACTTAAGCTCTCTGAAATTGAGTACTTAGGTGGCATCCCTGAACCCAAGAACTCAGAAGCGATGGATCAACAGAAAGAAGGAAGAAGAAGAGTTGCTGCATGGAGAGAATTGCAACAGAATTTTTTACTTTTACACAAATCCCAGCCGTCCACAGACCTCTCTTGAAAATCGCAATAGAGTGATTGTATGTGAGCTGGAGAACTACCAAAGCCTTGGGTAGCCTACTAGCACTTTGAAAACCACCACCAGTCTCCCTTGGAGTTGAGGAGCTACTCCCCTGCAGTCCACGGGTACCGACAAGCAGAGTGGGGTCCACTGCCTTGCAGCTCCCAGGCCCAACCAACGCCCCAGATGACCAGGAGAAGGTACTCATGCTCTGGAAGGTCAGATCTGTGTCCCTGCCAAGTATGAAGACACCAGGACTAACTGGAGCCATGCAGCACCAACCCCTGGGTACCAGTTGCCCTGCCCCAAACACTAATAGTGAGAGTCCAATACAGATTCTCACTGCACTGGGACCAAGCAGCCATCGAGGGATGTCAGCATCACTGAGACCCACTTCAAGAGTGGCCAAGCTGCTTTGATTTTGCCACTGTCAGCTGTTTGTCCCTGACCCTGAGGTTCATCATTGTGCATCCAGCCCAGCTAACAGAACCACTCTGCACCCGAGCTGGGCGACCTGTGTCCCAATGAACCAGCTGTGCCCCTGTGCTCCAAGACCCCTTGTGCCCCAAGCCCCTGTTTGGAAGCCCTCTGATGTGTCTGCAAGTCCCCCTATACAGCCCATTTTTGGCTGGCCCCCTTTCACTGAGGCACGCCTACTACCAGCCTCACCAGCACCCTCCTCCCGGTAGAACCCGGGCTGTTCTCAAAGAAATGCTGGTATTTCTAGGGACTTTGGCCCACTACAACTCAGAACCGTGAAGCTGAACCCCTGAAACTGACTGTACATACATTTATGCATCTTTGACTTTTCCTCCCATAGGAGTTTATTGTGCATAAGAGCGCGCAGGTTTGAATGTTTTACTTACCTGTGAATATTTCTATCGAAAACTGTACTTACCTTTAAAATATATTCTTCAGTTTAAAACATATATAAAAAGAGGAGTTATTTTTCAAATTTGGTCTCTGATTTATTCTTTGAGTGTGTGTCTCATTTATTGCCTTTGTGAGTACAACTACTTAGCACTACCCTCTGATAAGCCTAACTGCTCACCCACATTACCACAAAAGAGAGTGATAGTATTATCTACTTTTGCCTCGGTAAACCAATTGGGGACCCAGTGGCCTCTCTGCACAGTGTACTTTGTTTTAGTGCACTATATAGAAAGCCAGCTTCCTAAAAGATACTGTCTAGCCTATGTTATTATCCAACTGGAACGATGGACTCATCCACAACTCTCCTTCATTGGTGCGCCTGCTGCAGCCTGAAACTCTCTCCTACTGGTTCTATGACTTAAGAATTCATGTGTTTACCACACATGCCTTTACCACACATCCTTTTCCCTGCATGCCTTTACAATGCATATGCCATTACAGCACATATGCCATTACCGTGCATGCCTTCACCACACGTATGCCTTTATGCCTTTCCCACACATGCCTATATATTTATAATTTAAGCCCGACACCAAAATAAAAGTGGCCTCCATTAGCAAAGTAAATAGCTAAAAAAGTGGGCTACATTTGCAAACCAGGCCAATTTAGATGTGTGCACTTGCGTTTGCTGTAAGCAATTATTGTCAAAATATCAGGGAAATCAGCAGTTAGACTGCCCCACCTGGCCATAACCAAACCACAAACTGCTAAAAAGCCGGCCCAAGCACTGACTTGTCAGTCCAGCCCATCGGGCACTGACTGATTGCCCTATAAGCAAGTCCGACTCTGGTCATACAGGGTGGTAAGGGTAGGGTCATAAAGGCATATGCATGGTAAAGGCATTTATGGTCAATGGTGCGTGGTAAAGGAATTGCGTGGTAAAGACTTTGTGGTAAAAGATGTTCCCTCTTCCGCCAGAGTTAAGAACTTTGACATCAATCACTTTATTCTGGAAACTACCGAATCCCCAAGTCTGCAGACAATACTTACTTTAATGTATAGCACCGATCTGATCAATGCTCTCTTCTAAAGCTCTTTTGTTAATGTTCAAGCCATTTGTAAACAACTATGAAGTTCTTCCTCTTCCTACATCTTGATGTTTATGTTTATGTTTAGGTGATTTGTATTGCGCCCAAATACCCTGAGGTGTCTCGGCGCATAGGATTGTAAATTCAGACAAGGAAACACTGGAAGGAGTCATTGATTGATCATTGATTAAAAAGCCATGTTTTAAGTTGTTTCCTAAAAACTGTGAGGGTGGGACTGGTTTTGATGGCGAGAGGGAGGGTATTCCAAAGCTTGGGAGTGGCAACTAGGAAACCTCTGTCTCCCCAAGAGGCTGTTTTTGTCCTTGGGACTGATAGAAGGCAGGTGGAGGATGAGCGGAGGGATCTGCCTGGGATGTAGATATGAAAGGCGTTCTTTAGGAATCGGGGTACAGAGTTGTTGTGAATGGCTTTGTAAGCGATACAAAGCGCTTTAAATTTGATCCTACTTCTGACTCGCAGCCAATGAAGATGACGTATGGCCGTGGTAATGGATTTGTGTTTAGGGATGTCAAGTAGAACTCTGGCTGCCACGTTTTGGATCGATTGAAGCTTGTTCAGGACCTTTATTTGAGCATTGAGGAAGAGAGCATTACAATAATCCATCTTGGAGAAGATGAGGGTGGTAATGAGCGTTTTTCCTGCTGATGCTGGTAGGTAAGGCAGTAGCTTCCTAATTTTCCTAAACATGTAGAAAGAGGAAGAGACCACTGTGTTAACATGGTGATCAAATAACAGTCTGTCGTCGAAGATGACTCCTAGGTTTCTGACCTTGGCAACAGGTTCTGGTGGGGGACCAATTTCGTTTGCCACCAGATGGAAGACCATCCGGGAGAAAGGTTGCCAAAGGTCATAACCTCAGTTTTATCTGAGTTTAATTTCAAACAGTTGCTTGACATCCAGGAGCTGATGTCTAGCATACACTCCTGGAATCTGGATGCAACTGCTACTCCATCCTTATGCACAGTCAACACCAGCTGGATGTCGTCAGCATAAGTGGTTAAACTCAGCCCGTGAGCTTTGATGACCCTCGCCAAGTCCGACACATAGATGTTGAATAGTGTCGGACTCAGCGATGATCCCTGGGGCACCCCACAAGGGAGAGTAAAGATGGCCGAGTAGAAAGTGCCCAGCTTTACTGTTTGGGAGCGGTTGGTAAGAAATGAGGCAAGCAGATCCTTGGCAAGATGGTTGATCCCCAAGGTTGAGACACGGTCGATCAGGATGGAATGATGTACCTTATTACTTTATAATGTTTCACTGTAACATGCCCAAACGCAGATAGGTGTGCTACGTAAGTGTTAAAAATAAAATAGAAGCAAAACATTATTTATATGTAGAGAGCAATGGAGCAGTGCACATTGAGGCATCTTTGTGCATGAAATGGGAGGACGAATGACCCAGGATAGTGAATATAGCTAGGTTCTTCATCATATAACATCATCTTCTACTTGCACGGCCATAGGAAGCCGTATCTATAACTATTGTAAGTAAGAAGTAGTTGAAGAAGCAAGCCGGAGAAAGGGAACTAGAGCGAGACTATTCTGCAAATTGAATCACATACACCATGGTTTGCACTTATAGTCACCAGCACAATAAACAATGACACATTGCTGCAAGTTCTAGTCCTTGAAGTTCAGATTCTTTTTTTCACCCTCTTACTTTGAGAGGTACAGAGCATCCCATAATTGACCTAATCCCCACCTATTTGCATGGCCAGGCTGTTCTCCCACGTAAGATCCTTCGTCCCATTCATCAACGGGTAGCATCAGCTGCTCAAACTTTTGAGAAAAAGTGTGATGTGTGAAGCAAATGTTAACCTACAGCACTGGCTACATATCCGATCAAGTCTCCTTCAAGGGTTCAAGCTGCTGCTTAGTGATGATGAAACCTTTGAACGAAGTGCCTATGGGTTACTTGGGATGCTGATGTCCTAGTGTCTCTCTAGAAAGGAGTTCTGGGCCTGATTTATGAAAAAGGTTGCATCACTGTGACAAAACAGCAATGCAACAGTTTTCACTGTGCTCTCCTTGCGACATGATGGATGCTCCGTATTTAATGTACGGCACTCCATGTTGCAAGGAAAGACAGATATGTCAGGAATCCTGACATATCTGTTGGCGCAAGAGTCACACATTGCTGGAGTTGTGTCGCAAGCATGATGCAACTCCAGCAATGCATGGGTAGGCCTGTGCCTATGGCACTGCGTCACCCTTACACCTGCCTCGAAGTCCTAGAAGTGTTGCAGTGAAATCTTATAGATTTCTCTGCAAAACTTCTATGAGGCTTTCTTGTGGGGGAATGCCACACTGCATACATTATACCTGATGCAGGTATAATGTGGCGCAGGGTTTTACAAGTTGATGCATCTACATAGATGTCACTTTGTAAATATGGCACAACGTGGCACATTGTTTACGCAGCCGCTACGTCACGAAAAGTGAAGCAACAGTGGTGCAAAAGTGTTGCATGGCCTTCATAAATATATCCCTTTGTGTCAGTTGCAGCCTTCTTTAACCCCTTCACTGCGGGGTCTTTCCCCCCCCTGTGCGGGAGGGAGGGGGGCCGCACGTGGCGCTGCTGTGCTTGTGACAAGCTCAGCTCATCATGAGGCACAGTGGAGCTGCACTCATGACGAGCTGAGCTCGTCACAGCCACACTCGTTTTGGAACGTTCAGCACAGCGGGGAAATTATCCCCACGTGTGAACGTTCCAACGGCTGTGACGAGCTCAGTTCGTCATGAGTGCAGCTCAACCGTGTTTCATGACGAGCTGAGCTCATCATAAGCACACAACGGGTTAAAGATATTACCACACTAGGTAGATTGTGGTGTGCACAATGCCTCACTGCTTGAGTCTTTTAAAGTCAGCATGTGAAGGTCAGAACAATGAAAGCCTAGTCCACTCAGGCACAGGTTAGAGGAGGGCGAGGGCGCAGCCTTCAGTTATCTAGTGATGGAGCAGGGGAAAGACAAAAACTTTTGTGTAACCCTTGTAAAGTCAATATCCCTTAACAATAACATGTATTAACCGTGTGGAGCATGATAATAAATCAACAAAAAGCATACACAGAAAAAAGGTACACGTGGGAAAACCAACTTGCTGATTCGCAAAAACGAATGTAATAATAACGTGAAGAAGTCATACTAATATAGTGCAGTAATATTTTAAAATTAAATAAAGGAATGTATTGTGCTTTTATTGTGTATATGTGTGGCAAAACAAATAGAAATTGGTAAGTAAATGACGCATATATGTCGCTATGGCTAGGTAACCTCTAACAGGGAAAATTAGAAGGGTGGAAGGTAAACAGAAGGGCTAAAATTCTAAATCTAACGTCTGTTGTGTTTGTTTTGATATCAGTTCCAATTGAGGCCCATGCAGCCTAGTTCGACAATGGCTGTTACGCGAGACTTCGAGAAGTATGGCTCTACGCATGCGGGACTGTGCGAGAGATGCTTGAACGGCCTGTGCTCGGTGAAAAAATGTCAAGGTCAGCTTGGCCTGGGACACCGGATTTGTGCCAAAGGATGCTTGAACTTATGAGCCTGGGAAAACTGTGTGCTGTAACTACACGATGTATAAAAGATACAAGGACAGGATGTCAGATTGCAAAATGGACAATTTTGACCGTGTGGAAATATGCGAAGATGACATAGTGAAAATGTAAAACCGGTTTGGACATAGAGGACATGAGGTTATCTTCACCACCCCTCTAATGGACCAATGGGAAATGATTATGGACCCTAAAAGTTTCATTTTTGAGTTAGTTAGTTAGGGAAAAAGGGTATAAAAGAGCCTGTACGAAAGAGAGAAAAAGTAGTTGGTTCCTGAACTTTATGGCGCACCACGACATGCTGTCAGACTGAACAATTTTTGGTGCGGAAAGACTTTGAATTATTTTTGGACTTTAAATTTTGATGGGGCAAAGAATTGAATGCGGAGTCCTGATGGAGATAGACATCGAGGAGGTTAGAAGGACAGTCAGCTTGGGAACCTGTGTCGTTTTAATCCTGTTTCCGTCTATGGACGTCTGGTAATATAATTTCTAAATTTCTATTTCTTGAATATATTAATAAATGCTAAAATGTTGATTTAAAATGTTATTTCTTTCGTGACTAAAATGTAGGTAAAGGTTTTTCTATAAAAGTATATGAGTTATGTGTTAGTTTAAATAACAGTCTTGACAAGGTAGAAAATAAAGATTAATGGGAAATTGTAATTGAGCTGGTCTTAATTGCCATCAACTAACTTCTACTAGCTGGTCCTTCGACCAAAACAGTGGGGTGCCTTGATGTTATTTCCTAAAAATCCTAGAGAAATCGTTTATATATGCATATGTACATAATGTATAACATTTAGATTTTGGTTAATGGGGTGCTCTGCTATCCAGCAGCTCGCCTTCTGGTTTTCACTGATCCTAGGAGCAGTGTGGTGTGTGAATGTGTGACTCACAGTGCTATGGGCCCCACTGATGAATACAACAAGTCAGCTTCTGGGTTAAGTGGGATGAGTTGGGAGGGTTGTTTGAGAGTCGCGCTGGATCAGATTTCTTGGTAGCAGAGGTCTGATTGCTATAGGTTAGTTTGGATAAGTAATGTATAGTTTGCCAAGTTTAGTGTACATAAAATATATGTTCAAGATTTATGACTAACATTTTATGTTGATGTTGTATTAGGTTATGTGTAGTCGGAATTTTGAAGCTTCCGGGAAGTAGGAAGTCGGTTACTGTTGGACTTGGCCCTTTTGGCAGGTTCACCCCTGAACTTTTTGCCTTTTAATGTTACATCATTATAGTGATTTCCGATCTTTGCACACTTTAGCACTGTGGCACAGTGTAAAGTGCGTGCGCTCTCTGAGTGCGTGGGTGAGATTGGCCTGCCCTCCCATAGGAATGCATGGGGAATATGTGTGTCCATGGTAGTTCCTGATGTGTGGGGAGTGCAGGCTCGAGTTTGGTATGTGCGAACTCGTAAGATTAAATGCTGTGCGATGATGTGTGTGGATTTAATGTGTCTGGTGTAGAAGTACAACTTCTAGAAGTTGGCATGTCTGTGCAGTTAGTGTGATTTGGCTGTCTGGCTTGTGATTGGCTGGAGCTGGCTGGTGTGCCTGGCTCCAGGAGTCAGGATGGGTCTGCCCCGGTGTTGAATGGGGAGATTTGCATGTTGATGGAAGGGAGGGGTTGCACCTGGGACCTGAATAGGGCTGGGCTTTCCCTCCACAATGCTGGCTTCGCCCCCTGTGGTGCGACTGATGTCCCTAGCCTGTCGTGTGAATGGGAAGAGGGGCTGAGCACAACAGAGTGCTCCAGAACCAGCTGCGTCTGGTTTTCCCCACCCTGCACCCTAGAGACAAAGGGATTTGGTGCATAAAAAGAGGCTGTGAACTCATGTTAAATGTTCTAGTTTCTTGACTTGAATCTACCAGGGGTGTGCTGCTGCTGGGGTCCAGGGGAAGGCGTGCCTCCCTGGGCCCTGCCCAGCCCCTGGATGCCCCGGATGCTGGAGGATTTCTTTGGGACCCTTCTACTCTTTAATTCCTGACAGAGGGGTGCTTGCTAATGGTGGGGCCCAGGAGGGACCGCCATGGGGGCTGTATCCTTGCTGGAGTGCCCTGTGTGCTGGCCCCTGGGCCCTACATTGCCTCCCTGACCTCCAGGACCTTTTGCTTCTCCTTGCCTGGGCCCCAGGGCTGTGACTGTCTCTAGCGCCTGGAAGCGCTACCTTTCCCTTGCCCAGCTGAGGAGGAGTGCGTGGGCCCGTGCAGTGCGGTGCTGCGTGTCTGGTGGGAGGGAATCCCGGCGCGCGGGATTCCCCCATGAGGCCTTCAGTGCGCCGGTGCCCACCCTGCATCTTCGTTTTAGGGTTCATAATTTCTGCGGTTGCGCGCCCCGCTTATTGGCATCCCAAGCGGGTGCCCACCCCGTGTCCACATTTCTTTTTTTTATTCCGAGGGTGCCTACCCCTTGTGTGAGCGCTGAGATTGCCGCCGTCCGCTGCCTGCCTGGTTGTGGGCGGGGCCGCCAGGCGGAAAAAGAAGTGACTTCATTGTGTGACGTAGCGGGGATCCCAAGCAGAGGACAGCCCCGCATTTGCAACCCGAGAGAGAGCGAACCTGTTGCCGGGCCGCTGCCTGATGCGACCCGGAAGACGAGGAGGGAGGCGGGGTCAGCGCTACTTCATGTCCGGAGCCACGCGGGCTCCCATTCAGAGTCCCGGTCCCTGAGGAGTGAAGACCAGGTGAAACATGGCGCATTGCGAAGGCGTGGCTCCCGGGAGTGAGGGAGAGCCCCACTGGCGCCACTGGGAATTGCAGCCACGCGGAAGCCATGTAGAGATATAAAGTTGAGTCAGCAGGCAGTTCTGTAACATGACTTAAATCACAACTTGTGCAATATCTAGGCGCCACCAATAGTCTTTTAGTTGTGGATGAGTGGCATGTCAGTAGGGCACTATCACACGTGTGTTGAGTTTTATGTGTAGAGCCATTGGCTTGGTCACTGTAAAGTTTTGTGCTTACCGTGTCCTTCTCTTTCTACACTACAGAGCGGGGCCTCAAATTCCCGAGCGGTTGCCGGGTGAGGTGAGGTCGTCACCCACACAATGCTGGGTGAGTATCACTTTGAGGAAATGCCTCGGGGTGATTAAGCTAGTATGCTTGTTAGTATGCAGGATGCAAATTATCCTTGTAGGTGTGACTATATCGTCTCTGTGTGCAGATAAGGGTGTATGTGTGTATTTTAGTGTTGTTTTACATATGGTCCATCTGCTTATGTTTTTGATAGGAAGAAGACGCATCTCTTCCCCTCCAGTGGACACTTAAGTATCTTAAAAATTTTATGATACAGATGTAACTATTTAGTAGTACACATTTTTTGTTAATCGTCACGTAAATATAACACATGATGTTGCAGTAGCTACTCTAAATTAAGGTCCCGAAGAAAGCCGGGCTAAATGTCCAACAGGCTGAAACATGTCGACCGTACTGCACAGCGCCACAGGGTTTAATCTTTCACCATCTGGCGTGTTTTTAATTCGTTGACACTTAGATCTCTGTTAAAACAATGTTTAGAGTCTAGGTAGTCACTTTTACTCACTTTTATTATTTGAGCACTGCACTTTTCGTATTCCAAGATGTACATCATGAAGCATACTTTTGACATCTGTCCATACCGACATTTTTTGGTCGAATCTGGTATGATATCACCAGCAATTTCCACGTGATGTGAACTCCACCTTCAGGGGGGTCTGATGGAAATTGTTTTTCAGTCATCTGTCATTCAACAGTAGCTGTTTTCAACAACTTATTTCACGCATCCACCTTTACTGCCTCACAGTAGCTGTGGTAGTTGCACACAGTATCTGGACCTGTTCTGCTCTTTTGTGTTTTGCATATTGATACAGGGGAGTGAGCAGACAGGTCATTAAATATTCCCCTAGACCCTCCGCACACCAGTTTTGTTTTTCATTATTAAGTGCAACTTTTTAGTTGCGGGTCCTATTTCATGCAAACATAGTTCAGTTTGCACCCTTTAGCTCACTCAACACAATTGTGTGTGTCACCCGCCTGTCTGCCTTCATCTACACTCTAGGACTACATCATCCATTTTCATTACTGGGGTATAGAATAATTCCCCTTGGGGTCCAGTCACTTCTTCATGATAGAGTGACTAGAGATGGCGCACACACCCCTTTAAGTTGCAGGTTTTTTTCTGCTTGAGATACCCCCTTGTTTATTCTCTATTTTAAGAGAAGCTGAACAGTCACTCTAATAAATAGATCCCACTGTATAGCGTATTGTTGGACCTAGGTTGATGGAATTCTCCATCTAGTATAGATGTTCCCATATTTTATGATGTCATAATCCTCTTTAACTCCATGTAGTCGATGGGGTTACACCCCTTAATCTCACTGACATCACTATTCTCCAGAACGGGAGACATGCGCTTGGGTATTTAATTTTATTAAGACCCCTCCACATCCTCTATACTTCAGTTTTCTTAGTAATTTACAGTCTTAAACTTCGTTGTGCCTGCCTGGTTAAGCTCCACAGGTAGCATGCTAGAGGAGTAGTGTCTCCGACAATGGCATGCAGACTATTCTTCAGAGGAAATTGGGTCGAGACGAATCCATACTAAACTTTAAATTCTATTCTCCGCAGGAATTAGAATAACCAGACAGGGATTTTTCCTGTCCCATATGCTAAAAGCGGCATTATGCATCTTCTCTGACGTTTGTCATTGAAGGCCTGCACATGCGCAAGAGAATAGTGTTTTCTTATCATCGCGCATGCGCAACAGAAGCAGCGTCGCCTTCCGTGATTTCATCTATTCCTCTATCCATGGAGGTCTCGTTACGCCATTACCGGTGACTATCTAAACAGGAAGGGAATGATTTCGGCTCACCTCCACTTCCGCTCGTTTGAAATACCGGAGGCACCGACGGATAGGTGAGTCACCTGGTGTCTCCCCTTCTCTACAGCTAGTTCTTTCTGCAGGATGCTAGATCAGCATGTTTTCTTGATAGGCAGTAAAACCTTAAGCAGTCAGGATTATCCTGAATCACCACTAAACTTCATGATTGGGAGGTTTTTCATCTGTCTGGATATCCCCTAACAGCCGAGGGATTGTGAGTGGCCTAGATAGCCACCCAAAGGCTGTTCTCATTACACCTACCCACTGCCTTAGTGATGTGGTCTGAGATAAAAGTCTGTCTGCCTATCTATCTTCTGCAATTATTAAAGAAGCCATGTAGAGATATAAAGTTGAGTCAGCAGGCAGTTCTGTAACATGACTTAAATCACAACTTGTGCAATATCTAGGCGCCACCAATAGTCTTTTAGTTGTGGATGAGTGGCATGTCAGGAGGGCACTATCACACGTGTGTTGAGTTTTATGTGTAGAGCCATTGGCTTGGTCACTGTAAAGTTTTGTGCTTACCGTGTCCTTCTCTTTCTACACTACAGAGCGGGGCCTCACATTCCCGAGCGGTTGCCGGGTGAGGTGAGGTCGTCACCCACACAATGCTGGGTGAGTATCACTTTGAGGAAATGCCTCGGGGTGATTAAGCTAGTATGCTTGTTAGTATGCAGGATGCAAATTATCCTTGTAGGTGTGACTATATGGTCTCTGTGTGCAGATAAGGGTGTATGTGTGTATTTTAGTGTTGTTTTACATATGGTCCATCTGCTTATGTTTTTGATAGGAAGAAGACGCATCTCTTCCCCTCCAGTGGACACTTAAGTATCTTAAAAATTTTATGATACAGATGTAACTATTTAGTAGTACACATTTTTTGTTAATCGTCACGTAAATATAACACATGATGTTGCAGTAGCTACTCTAAATTAAGGTCCTGAAGAAAGCCGGGCTAAATGTCCAACAGGCTGAAACATGTCGACCGTACTGCACAGCGCCACAGGGTTTAATCTTTCACCATCTGGCGTGTTTTTAATTCGTTGACACTTAGATCTCTGTTAAAACAATGTTTAGAGTCTAGGTAGTCACTTTTACTCACTTTTATTATTTGAGCACTGCACTTTTCGTATTCCAAGATGTACATCATGAAGCATACTTTTGACATCTGTCCATACCGACATTTTTTGGTCGAATCTGGTATGATATTACCAGCAATTTCCACGTGATGTGAACTCCACCTTCAGGGGGGTCTGATGGAAATTGTTTTTCAGTCATCTGTCATTCAACAGTAGCTGTTTTCAACAGCTTATTTCACGCATCCACCTTTACTGCATCACAGTAGCTGTGGTAGTTGCACACAGTATCTGGACCTGTTCTGCTCTTTTGTGTTTTGCATATTGATACAGGGGAGTGAGCAGACAGGTCATTAAATATTCCCCTAGACCCTCCGCACACCAGTTTTGTTTTTCATTATTAAGTGCAACTTTTTAGTTGCGGGTCCTATTTCATGCAAACATAGTTCAGTTTGCACCCTTTAGCTCACTCAACACAATTGTGTGTGTCACCCGCCTGTCTGCCTTCATCTACACTCTAGGACTACATCATCCATTTTCATTACTGGGGTATAGAATAATTCCCCTTGGGGTCCAGTCACTTCTTCATGATAGAGTGACTAGAGATGGCGCACACACCCCTTTAAGTTGCAGGTTTTTTTCTGCTTGAGATACCCCCTTGTTTATTCTCTATTTTAAGAGAAGCTGAACAGTCACTCTAATAAATAGATCCCACTGTATAGCGTATTGTTGGACCTAGGTTGATGGAATTCTCCATCTAGTATAGATGTTCCCATATTTTATGATGTCATAATCCTCTTTAACTCCATGTAGTCGATGGGGTTACACCCCTTAATCTCACTGACATCACTATTCTCCAGAACGGGAGACATGCGCTTGGGTATTTTATTTTCTTAAGACCCCTCCACATCCTCTATACTTCAGTTTTCTTAGTAATTTACAGTCTTAAACTTCGTTGTGCCTGCCTGGTTAAGCTCCACAGGTAGCATGCTAGAGGAGTAGTGTCTCCGACAATGGCATGCAGACTATTCTTCAGAGGAAATTGGGTCGAGACGAATCCATACTAAACTTTAAATTCTATTCTCCGCAGGAATTAGAATAACCAGACAGGGAATTTTCCTGTCCCATATGCTAAAAGCGGCATTATGCATCTTCTCTGGCGTTTGTCATTGAAGGCCTGCACATGCGCAAGAGAATAGTGTTTTCTTATCATCGCGCATGCGCAACAGAAGCAGCGTCGCCTTCCGTGATTTCATCTATTCCTCTATCCATGGAGGTCTTGTTACGCCATTACCGGTGACTATCTAAACAGGAAGGGAATGATTTCGGCTCACCTCCACTTCCGCTCGTTTGAAATACCGGAGGCACTGACGGATAGGTGAGTCACCTGGTGTCTCCCCTTCTCTACAGCTAGTTCTTTCTGCAGGATGCTAGATCAGCATGTTTTCTTGATAGGCAGTAAAACCTTAAGCAGTCAGGATTATCCTGAATCACCACTAAACTTCATGATTGGGAGGTTTTTCATCTGTCTGGATATCCCCTAACAGCCGAGGGATTGTGAGTGGCCTAGATAGCCACCCAAAGGCTGTTCTCATTACACCTACCCACTGCCTTAGTGATGTGGTCTGAGATAAAAGTCTGTCTGCCTATCTATCTTCTGCAATTATTAAAGAAGCCATGTAGAGATATAAAGTTGAGTCAGCAGGCAGTTCTGTAACATGACTTAAATCACAACTTGTGCAATATCTAGGCGCCACCAATAGTCTTTTAGTTGTGGATGAGTGGCATGTCAGGAGGGCACTATCACACGTGTGTTGAGTTTTATGTGTAGAGCCATTGGCTTGGTCACTGTAAAGTTTTGTGCTTACCGTGTCCTTCTCTTTCTACACTACAGAGCGGGGCCTTACATTCCCGAGCGGTTGCCGGGTGAGGTGAGGTCATCACCCACACAATGCTGGGTGAGTATCACTTTGAGGAAATGCCTCGGGGTGATTAAGCTAGTATGCTTGTTAGTATGCAGGATGCAAATTATCCTTGTAGGTGTGACTATATGGTCTCTGTGTGCAGATAAGGGTGTATGTGTGTATTTTAGTGTTGTTTTACATATGGTCCATCTGCTTATGTTTTTGATAGGAAGAAGACGCATCTCTTCCCCTCCAGTGGACACTTAAGTATCTTACAAATTTTATGATACAGATGTAACTATTTAGTAGTACACATTTTTTGTTAATCGTCACGTAAATATAACACATGATGTTGCAGTAGCTACTCTAAATTAAGGTCCTGAAGAAAGCCGGGCTAAATGTCCAACAGGCTGAAACATGTCGACCGTACTGCACAGCGCCACAGGGTTTAATCTTTCACCATCTGGCGTGTTTTTAATTCGTTGACACTTAGATCTCTGTTAAAACAATGTTTAGAGTCTAGGTAGTCACTTTTACTCACTTTTATTATTTGAGCACTGCACTTTTCGTATTCCAAGATGTACATCATGAAGCATACTTTTGACATCTGTCCATACCGACATTTTTTGGTCGAATCTGGTATGATATTACCAGCAATTTCCACGTGATGTGAACTCCACCTTCAGGGGGGTCTGATGGAAATTGTTTTTCAGTCATCTGTCATTCAACAGTAGCTGTTTTCAACAACTTATTTCACGCATCCACCTTTACTGCCTCACAGTAGCTGTGGTAGTTGCACACAGTATCTGGACCTGTTCTGCTCTTTTGCATATTGATACAGGGGAGTGAGCAGACAGGTCATTAAATATTCCCCTAGACCCTCCGCACACCAGTTTTGTTTTTCATTATTAAGTGCAACTTTTTAGTTGCGGGTCCTATTTCATGCAAACATAGTTCAGTTTGCACCCTTTAGCTCACTCAACACAATTGTGTGTGTCACCCGCCTGTCTGCCTTCATCTACACTCTAGGACTACATCATCCATTTTCATTACTGGGGTATAGAATAATTCCCCTTGGGGTCCAGTCACTTCTTCATGATAGAGTGACTAGAGATGGCGCACACACCCCTTTAAGTTGCAGGTTTTTTTCTGCTTGAGATACCCCCTTGTTTATTCTCTATTTTAAGAGAAGCTGAACAGTCACTCTAATAAATAGATCCCACTGTATAGCGTATTGTTGGACCTAGGTTGATGGAATTCTCCATCTAGTATAGATGTTCCCATATTTTATGATGTCATAATCCTCTTTAACTCCATGTAGTCGATGGGGTTACACCCCTTAATCTCACTGACATCACTATTCTCCAGAACGGGAGACATGCGCTTGGGTATTTAATTTTATTAAGACCCCTCCACATCCTCTATACTTCAGTTTTCTTAGTAATTTACAGTCTTAAACTTCGTTGTGCCTGCCTGGTTAAGCTCCACAGGTAGCATGCTAGAGGAGTAGTGTCTCCGACAATGGCATGCAGACTATTCTTCAGAGGAAATTGGGTCGAGACGAATCCATACTAAACTTTAAATTCTATTCTCCGCAGGAATTAGAATAACCAGACAGGGAATTTTCCTGTCCCATATGCTAAAAGCGGCATTATGCATCTTCTCTGACGTTTGTCATTGAAGGCCTGCACATGCGCAAGAGAATAGTGTTTTCTTATCATCGCGCATGCGCAACAGAAGCAGCGTCGCCTTCCGTGATTTCATCTATTCCTCTATCCATGGAGATCTCGTTACGCCATTACCGGTGACTATCTAAACACGAAGGGAATGATTTCGGCTCACCTCCACTTCCGCTCATTTGAAATACCGGAGGCACCGACGGATAGGTGAGTCACCTGGTGTCTCCCCTTCTCTACAGCTAGTTCTTTCTGCAGGATGCTAGATCAGCATGTTTTCTTGATAGGCAGTAAAACCTTAAGCAGTCAGGATTATCCTGAATCACCACTAAACTTCATGATTGGGAGGTTTTTCATCTGTCTGGATATCCCCTAACAGCAGAGGGATTGTGAGTGGCCTAGATAGCCACCCAAAGGCTGTTCTCATTACACCTACCCACTGCCTTAGTGATGTGGTCTGAGATAAAAGTCTGTCTGCCTATCTATCTTCTGCAATTATTAAAGAAGCCATGTAGAGATATAAAGTTGAGTCAGCAGGCAGTTCTGTAACATGACTTAAATCACAACTTGTGCAATATCTAGGCGCCACCAATAGTCTTTTAGTTGTGGATGAGTGGCATGTCAGGAGGGCACTATCACACGTGTGTTGAGTTTTATGTGTAGAGCCATTGGCTTGGTCACTGTAAAGTTTTGTGCTTACCGTGTCCTTCTCTTTCTACACTACAGAGCGGGGCCTCACATTCCCGAGCGGTTGCCGGGTGAGGTGAGGTCGTCACCCACACAATGCTGGGTCAGTATCACTTTGAGGAAATGCCTCGGGGTGATTAAGCTAGTATGCTTGTTAGTATGCAGGATGCAAATTATCCTTGTAGGTGTGACTATATGGTCTCTGTGTGCAGATAAGGGTGTATGTGTGTATTTTAGTGTTGTTTTACATATGGTCCATCTGCTTATGTTTTTGATAGGAAGAAGACGCATCTCTTCCCCTCCAGTGGACACTTAAGTATCTTAAAAATTTTCTGATACAGATGTAACTATTTAGTAGTACACATTTTTTGTTAATCGTCACGTAAATATAACACATGATGTTGCAGTAGCTACTCTAAATTAAGGTCCTGAAGAAAGCCGGGCTAAATGTCCAACAGGCTGAAACATGTCGACCGTACTGCACAGCGCCACAGGGTTTAATCTTTCACCATCTGGCGTGTTTTTAATTCGTTGACACTTAGATCTCTGTTAAAACAATGTTTAGAGTCTAGGTAGTCACTTTTACTCACTTTTATTATTTGAGCACTGCACTTTTCGTATTCCAAGATGTACATCATGAAGCATACTTTTGACATCTGTCCATACCGACATTTTTTGGTCGAATCTGGTATGATATTACCAGCAATTTCCACGTGATGTGAACTCCACCTTCAGGGGGGTCTGATGGAAATTGTTTTTCAGTCATCTGTCATTCAACAGTAGCTGTTTTCAACAACTTATTTCACGCATCCACCTTTACTGCCTCACAGTAGCTGTGGTAGTTGCACACAGTATCTGGACCTGTTCTGCTCTTTTGTGTTTTGCATATTTTTATATATAACCTTGTGTGGAGTTCCTTTTGTGGGGGGCCTGGGATGTTGTTGCTGGTGGGTGCGTGCGCAAATGCTTTACACATTGCCTCCGAGATAAGCCTGACTGCTCGTGCCAAGCTACCAAGGGGGTGAGCAGGGGTTATCTTGGCGGGTGACTTCCTTGCCCTGACCAGAGTGGTGGTTTCTGCCTGGCTTTGGCGCAAGGCTCAGCCAATCAGAAACCCCATTTCTAACAGTTACTCTATCTGCAGGTAGAGGAAATGTGTGACAAGTAAAGTCGCACATTACATTGTCTGATTTCAAAGTGGTAACATCTTCGTGTGTTATTGTTAGTGACATTTTCTGTGCGAAAGTGGTGAATGTATAGCAAAGGACAGCTGTAAAATCTTGGCTCTAAGAACAGGAGTCAAATGTACTCTGACTAAAGCTTAGTCCTGGGATAGTAGCGGGTTTGTTACCTAAGCTTGTTAGAAGGGTAAAGTAGAGGGAAGTGCTGCTTTATCGGCGAAACTAAATTCTGTGGTAGAGAAGCGGTAAGCGCTGTCTACTGGAAATACAGAATTCTTGCGAGTTTGAATAAACTATCACTTTGGTTTTAGTGAAACAGAAAATGGAAATGTTTTGTGTTGTAATTAACTGATTTAAGATGTGTAAAATATTGTGCCGATAAATTTTGTAAAGGAGGGGTCAGCAGAAGCTGGAGCAGAGCTGACATCAGCAAGAGTCGCGCTGTTATAGGTCCACGTGACTAAGACGTTTGGGGTGCTGATTGGTGCGTTAGCAAGAACTGCGCAAGCATAGGTCAAAGTGATTGTGACGTGTTCTATTCTGATTGGTGTATTAGTGTGAATCGCGCTGGGATAGGTCAGCATATCAGAGCAGTTTGAGACAGAGTGTACGGTTGTTTTGAAACAAGAAACCTGTGGAAAATGGATTATTATTATGGACAAGAAAGGGAGAAACCTTCATGGTTTAAGAAACTTAAAAACGTGTTAAAAAAAGGATAAGGAAATAGTAACTAGAGAGGGAAAAATACTTCCTCCACCAAAAACACCTGCATCATACATGATGACGAAATATGGCTACCATACTGACATTTGGCTAGAGAATTGGGTGAAGTATATAAAAAACGATGGAGTATTGGCATTTCCAGAAGTAGGTTCATTTAGCACAGCAGTATTACGCAATTTGAGAGAGAAAATGATGAGACTTAAACCAAAACTTATACCCACACAATTGGAATGGGAAGACGAGATGCATGAGTTATAACGAGGGAAATTTGATAATGCAAAAGAGAGACGAAGTAGTCTGAGGGGTTTATGGGGAACGACTCATGAGAGTAGAATGAGAAGATGAAGAAATGCTGATATGTGGAATGGAATGGATCCAATGAGAAGAGTTGATGAGACTGTAGGGAGAAAGAGTACAGAGAAGAGGAAAAACGTAGAATTAGAAAAAAAAGTTGTGGGATCAGTGACACTGAAGATGAGGTGCTGGAGGAGATTCTAAATAGAAGACCCCCTCTGTATCAGCCAATTTCTGCAGTGGTGACACCAAATGCACCACCAATGGAGACTATATGGACAGGAACTCCAAAACAATATTCTCAAATAAGAAGTAATTCAGAGAAACAAGAGCAAACATTAGTTGAAAATCCTAGTACTTCTGAATGAATGCGATCAACAAATGAATTAGCTGAGAAAATTCAAGAACTCACTAGAAATATAGAAGCTGTAACTGTACCAGTAACTATAGGTCCTATAATACCCGTTTTTGAAAACCAAAGAATAAATGAGCCTTCATTAACAATTCCATTGAATACAAGTTTGCAAAAAGTAAAGGAAAAAGTTTATCCAGAATTAAATGAAACCAGAAATACTATTAAAACGACACCACCCGATTTAACTATAAATCAAAGCCCAATATATAGAATTCCTATGGGAGCAGAAACAGCACCTGAATCTCCAGAGAGAAGTATAGACAAAATAGATTTGACGAAAACTCTGATAGGGCCAATGGAAGAAGAAATAAATGATTGGGTTAAAACCATACAGCAAAAAGATTTAGAACCTAAACTTTTAGTGGTGGTTAGATTAAAAATAGATATGGAAGAATTGATTATTGGAACTATTGGAACTGAGAGACTAAAAACATATCAGGATGACAAGCTCATGTTTATGTGTAAAAGTATAACGTGGAGAGCTAAAAATCTGCACAATAAATTAGAAGAAACAGCAAACGAAGTATGAATAGAATTTGCAAAAATAAAAATGTTACAGAAACACTACATAGTAGATTTTACTGAAAAGGATATAGATAATTGTAATACCTCAGAAAGATTGACCCAAATAAATTAATTATTTGTCTTACTTGGAAAATGGGGAGATGTAGATCGATGGAGAAGCAAGTGGAGAAAGAAGAAGGGAGAGACCAGTGATAAAACCTCCTCAGTATTCCCTGTCAAAGAAAAGGAATCTGTAGTGACTGAATTGCCCATGAGAAAAATACCAGGAGGAGGTTATGTACATGTACCATGGACAAGACACGATGTATTGTCATTTACAAATGATTTGCCGAAATTACGAGAAATACCTTTGGAATGGTATAGACAAGTAGATAGGTTTGTGAAAGTTTCAATAGCGTTGTGGGAAGATTTAGATGGATTATTTGACATAGTTGTACCTGCAGATTTATGGACAGAAAGTAAAATTACTGTTGATTGGCCTAAAGAAAATATCCAAGAGATGCTAAAACAGGTGCTCCAGGTCCGGAGGTAATGAGAAAATATAATAAAAAAAATAAAATTCCTCCAAAAGAAACAGATTGGGTAAAAATCGATAGAACTCTACAAGAACCTAAAGAATCTGTACATTCTTTTTATAAAATCGATAATCAATCAATCAATCAATACATTTATAGAGCGCACTACTCACCCGTGAGGGTCTCAAGGCGCTGAAGGGAGGGGGGTGTCGCTACTGCTCGAATAGCCAGGTCTTGAGGTGTTTTCTGAAGGTGAGATGGTCTAGGGTCAGTCGTAGGTGCGCGAGGACGGAGTTCCATGTTTTGGCTGCCAGGTAGGAGAAGGATCTTCCTCCGGTGGTGGTTCTGCGAATTCGTGGGACGGTGGCGAGGGCGAGGCTGGCGGAGCGGAGCTGGCGGGTGGGGATGTAGAATGAGAGGCGGTTGTTGAGGTATTCGCGGCCCTTGTCGTGTAGCGCTTTGTGTGCGTGGGTGAGGAGACTGAACGTGATCCTCTTGCAGATGGGGAGCCAGTGCAGGTTTCTCAGGTGGGCGGATATGTGGCTGTGGCGAGGGATGTCGAGGATGAGTCGTGCGGAGGCGTTCTGTATGCGTTGAAGTCGTGCCTGAAGTTTGTCTGTGGTTCCTGAGTATAGGGCGTTTCTGTAGTCCAGTCGGCTGGTGACGAGGGCCTGGGTGACGGTTTTTCTGGTTTTGGTGGGGATCCATCGGAAGATTCCTCGGAGCATGCACAGGGTGTTGAAGCAAGATGACGAGATGGCGTTGACTTGCTTGGGCATCATGAGGGAGGAGTCCAGGATGAATCCCAGGTTGCGTGCGTGGTCCGTGGGTGTTGGCGCGGAGCCCAGTGCTGTGGACCACCAGGAGTCGTCCCAGGCGCATGTGGATTGTCCGAGGATGAGGATCTCCGTTTTGTCTGAGTTCAGCTTCAGGCAACTGAGCTTCATCCATTCTGCGACGTCTTTCATTCCTTCATGGAGGTTGGTGTTGGCGGTGTCTGGGTCTTTGGTGAGGGAGAGTATCAGTTGGGTGTCGTCGGCGTAGGAGATGATATTGATGTTGTGTTTGCGTGCGATGGCGGCGAGGGGGCTCATGTAGATATTGAAGAGGGAAGGGCTGAGCGAGGAGCCTTGGGGCACTCCGCAGATGATCTCGGTGGCCGCTGAGCGGAAGGGAGGGAGGCTGACTCTCTGGGTTCTGTAGGAGAGGAACAAGGTGATCCAGTCCAGGGCCTTTCCTTGGATTCCAGTGTTGAGGAGGCGGGTTGTTAGGGTGCAGTGGCATATGGTGTCAAAGGCTGCCGAGAGGTCTAGGAGGATGAGGGCGGTTGTTTCTCTGTTGTCCATCAGGGTCCTGATGTCTTCGGTGGCTGCGATGAGGGCGGTCTCGGTGCTGTGGTTGGCTCGAAATCCGGACTGGGACGGGTTGAGCAAGTTGTTTGCCTCGAGGAAAGCTGTCAGCTGTTTATTGACGGTCTTCTCGATGACTTTAGCCGGGAAGGCGAGAGATGGGGCGGAGGTTCTTGAGGTCTTTGGGGTCCGCTGTGGGTTTCTTCAGAAGGGCGTTGATTTCTGCATGCTTCCAGCTCTCAGGGAAGGTGGCTGACGTGAAGGAGTTGTTTATGACGTTCCGGAGGTGGGATGCGATGATGATGTCGGCTTTGTTGAAGATATGATGGGGCAAGGGTCAGAGGGGGAGCCAGAGTGGATAGTGTTCATGACGTGGGTGGTGTCTTCCGTGCTGATGGGGGTCCAGGCGCTGATGGTGGTGGTGGGGGTCGATGCTTCGGTGGCTGGAGGTGGAGTCTGGGGTCTGAAGCTGTCGTGTATATCTGCGATCTTGCGGTGGAAGAACGGGGCGAGGGAGTTGCAGAGGTCTTTTGATGGGGTGATGTCATTGTTGCTGGCGCTGGGGTTGGAGAGCTCTTTGACGATGCTGAAGAGTTCTTTGCTGTTGTGGGTGTTGTTGTCTAGCCGCTCTTTGAACGATGCCCTTTTGGTGGTGCGGATCAGCTGGTGGTGTTCGCGCGTGGCATTCTTGAGGGCTGTCAGGTTTTCTGTTGTCCGTTCGTGGCTCCAGGTTTTTTCAAGGGTTCAGCAGAATTTCTTTGAGTCTTTGAGGGTGTCTGTGAACCATGAGGTTTTCCTGTTGCCGGTTTTTCCTGGGGGGTTCTTCAGTGGAGCCAGGTCGTTGGCGCAGTGGGTGATCCACTGTGCGAGGTTGTGGGCTGCATCGTTGGTGTCAGTGGTGTCGGCTGGTGGGTTCTGGCTTAGTGATGAGAGGTGCTGGTCTGTGGTGATTTTGTTCCAACATCTACAGGGGATTTGTTGCGTGCGGTGGTGTGATGTATTCTTTTTGAAGGTGAAGTGGATGCATCTGTGGTCGGTCCAGTGTAGTCCGGTGGAGTGGCTGAAGGAGACGTTGTTGCTGGCAGAGAAGATGGGGTCGTGCGTGTGGCCAGTGAGGTGGGTGGGGGTGTTCACCAGTTGTATGAGTCCGGGGTGGCGAGGTTTTCGAGCAGGATGGTGGTGTTGTTGTTGTTGTTTTTCTCCAGGTGGAAGTTCGGGTCCCCTAGGAGGATGTATTCAGGTGAGGCCATGGCGTGTGGGCTGATGAAGTCGGCTATGGTTTCGCAGAATTGTGTGTGCGGGCCCAGGGGTCTGTAGATGAGAGTTCCTCTGAGGATGGTCTTGGGGTCGGTGTGGATCTGGAAGTGTAGGTGTTCGGCAGTGGGGAGTGTGTCTTCGGCGTTGGTCGTGATGTTGATGTTGATGGTGTCCCTGTAGATGATGGTGATTCCTCCTCCGGTTTGGTTGATGCGGTCCTTCTGGGTGATCTTGTAGCCGTCTGGGATGGCTATGGCGATGTCGTGGGGCCAAGGAAGCGTTCATCCATGTCTCTGTGAGGAAGGCGATGTCTGGTGCTGTTGTGCCGAGGAGGTCCCAGAGTTCGACGGCGTGTTTGTGGACGGAGCGTGTGTTGAGGAGGATGCACTTGAGGTGGTTGTTGTTGATGTTAAGTCCGGTGGGTGGTCTGCAACTTTGGAGGCAGGTGAATTTGCAGGCTTGACAGGTGAAGGGTCTCTGAGTTCGCTTCGGGGTCGCTCTGTAGCAGGCGGGTTGTCGGCCGGTGTTGAGTGCGTTGAGAGCGGAGGAGTCGTATCTCATTCGAGTTCCCTTGCTCCGTCGAGTGCCAGGGGTTCTGGCGCTGGGCGCGGTCCAGGCGTGGACGGGCGCAGATGGGATTGCCGGCAGGGCCGCAGGGACGCAGCGGCGGGAGAGGAGGAACAGAGGGACACGGGGAAAGGACACGGAGGCCATACGGGGTGAGGGGGGGCACAGAAGGCAAAAAGGGTGTACAAAATACACCAGAACAGAATGCATCAAGGCAACAAGGGGGCACAGAAGACAAAGGGGGGTACAAAATACGCCAAAACAGAATGCAGCAAGGCAACAAGTGAACGAGGGACAAGAGCAGGGGCAGGGGGACTCACGTAGCAGCAATCAGCAGCGGGAGCAAGGCGACAGCACAGGCGGGGCCGCGACACAGGAGGACCGTGTGGCGGCTGGGGGGGGGGGACCTGCCTGAAGACAGGGTCAAAGAACTCTACAAGAACCTAAATAATCTGTACATGCTTATTATAAAAGATGGCTTTTAGTTTTTAAACAATACAGTGAATATGAACCGGTACACAGTCATTGATTTGTGTAATGCGTTCTTTACAGTTCCATTACATCCTGACAGTCAGCCAATTTTCCCGTTCAGGTTTGGTCAGCGTATTTTAGCATGGAGCCGAATTCCTCAAGGGTATACTGAGAGTCCCTCCATTTTCAATCAAATGTTGAAGAAATCATTTGAAAGTCTAGAAATGCCTGGAAAGTCTGCTTTGGTCCAATATATTGATGACCTATTAGTGGCATCAAGGACCAAAGATGCACGTGTTTCTGACACCATTGCATTGCTGAATCATTTGGCAGAAGGAGGCCATAAATTATCTCCATCAAAATGACAGTTTTGCCAACAAGAAGAACAATATCTAGGTCATAAGATTGGAAAAGGGATGAGATAAGTGACCTCAGAAGGAATCAGAATTATCAGAGGAATGAAACCCCCAAAAACACAGAAGCAAATGAGAATGTTTCTAGGAATGGTTGGTTACCGTCGTCAGTGGATAAGTGGGTTTGCATTAATTGCAAAACCTTTACAGCACTTGACAAACGGAGATGTGAAAGATCCTATAGTGCTGAATGAAAAAGAGATGGAAGCATTTGAGCAGTTGAAAACTAGTTTGTGTGAAGCACCAGCACTAGGCATGCCTGATTAGGAGAAAGAATTTGAACGGTATTGCAGTGAAAGAGAAGGGTGTGCATTATCAGTACTGATTCAGAGACACGGAAGAATGAGAAGACCAATTGCTTATTTCTTTGCAGTTTTGGATCCAGTGGCTAAAGCATTGCCTGGATGCTTGAAAGCAGTTGCTGCTACAAGTGTGAGTTTGGAGCAAAGTGAATGCATAGTGATGGGATTACCCAGTGAAGGTGTATGTACCACACTCAGTTGAAATTCTCCTCACTGGGACAAAAACACAATATATGACAAGTAGTCGTTTGAGCAGGTATGAAAAAGTAATTCTGAGTGCAGATAATGTGAGTGACAAGATGTGTAAATGTAAATCCTTCCACTTTGTTACCTGATACCTTGGATGTAGAAGTCAAAAATTACATTGATCATAAATGTTTGAATGTGCTTAAGAACTTCACAAAAGCAAGACCTGACATCATGGATGAAGCTTTGGAAGAATCTGATTTTGTGATGTGTGTGGATGGTGCATGTCTGAGAACTGATGAAGGTGTTTTGAGTGCTGCATATGCTGTATGTACAGTGGCAGATGTCATGGAAGCATCTAGTCTGAAAAGGAATACGTTCCTCTCAAGTGGCTGCACTGGTTGCTTTGATTCGAGCATGCAAATTGGGAAAAGATGTCCGAATTACTATAGTGACTGATAGTCAGTATGGATTTGGGGTTGTTCAAGACTATGGACAACTGTGGTCTCAAAGAGGATATATGACCTCTGCAGAATCACCTATCAGAAATGCTGAATTTGTAAAAATGTTACTTGAGGCGATACCGCTGCCTAAGAAGATTGCTGTAGTAAAGTGTGCAGCTCACAATAATTGAGATGACTGTGTCACTGAAGGTAACAGCTTTGGTTTTTCTTTGTTCGCCCTAAGTTGGCAGGGTATGCTCAGACGTGAGTCCCTTGCTCACTTTGCCACTGGAGTCAAGCAAGCCCGGCTGAAGACGGCTGTAATGCCATAAACCGGTCCTGGGAAGCTTGATTCCGGTCCAGGGAAGACATGGCTTGGCAGTTCGGGCTGGACTGTTCCCATGAGGCACAGGGTCAGACTGATTTGCATATGGCCATGTCTGAACTGGGGTGGCGGAGTGAGCTAAAGAACGGTGATGGATTAAACCCAGATCAGTTGACTGGGGGTGAGTGTTTGTATTGTCAACGCTCCGTCCATCATCACCTTTGGTTTTTCTTTGTTCGCCCTAAGTTGGCAGGGTATGCTCAGACGTGAGTCCCTTGCTCACTTTGCAAATGATGTACCCCCGCTTACACCATCAGTTAACACTCACCAGGTAGTGTTTACTTTAAAAGAAACAGAGGCAGCAATTATCTCAATTAAGAAAGGGAAGGCGCCAGGGCTTGATAGAATCCCCGGTGACCTGTATTTGTACAATATTGATGTCTGGGCACCCTATTTAAATCATTTATTTAACATAGTTACGGCTAGTGAACACATTCCAGATACTTGGAATGGCGCAGAAATCATTACCATTTTTAAAAAAGGGGATCGTGGTGATCCAGCAAACTACCGCCCCATTAGTCTTTTAGATATCACGCAAAAAATATATGCTAGACACATTCTAAATAGAATAAATTCATGGTTGGAGGAGGAGTCAATTTTATCCAAATATCAGGCGGGATTCCGAAGCAAAATAAGTACAATTGATCAAGTACTCAGATTATGCTGCTTGTATTGGAAGTATGTCATCATCCGCAAAGGTCACTTGTATGTGACCTTTGTTGACCTGCGAGCAGCATTTGATCTCATTCCATGAGATCTACTTTGGGAAACCCTGAATAGGCAAGGGCTGCCTGGCGATTTATTAAAACTTGTAATAGGATTGCATCGGGAGAATTACGCCAAGGTCAGATGGGGCCCAAATGGGGAACTCACAGACCCGATTCCGATAAGAAGGGGAGTGCGACAGGGCTGCGTCCTGGCCCCTACTCTATTCTCCCTTTATGTAAATGATATCGCAACCTACATGGAAAATTGCGATAATGACTCTCCTCGACTGGGAGGGGAACGAGTTGCGTCCCTCCTCTTCGCGGATGATACAATCTTAATATCACAAACGCCACGTGGACTACAGATCCTATTAGACAGGTTCCAACAGTACTGTATCAATAAAGGATTAGAAATTAATATAAAAAAAACAAAATATATGGCACTGAACCCGCATAAAACTTTTAAAAAGAACCTAATGTTAAATGGGCAAAGATTAGATTACGTGCACAGTTTTACCTACCTGGGGGTCTTGATGGATTCTGCAATGGGATGGGGCCCACAATTGGAAAAATCTAAACTGGTGTTTAAACAAAATTGCTTCCCAATAACACAGAGATATAATAAAAGTGTGAATAAAGCAGTTACTCCCGCGATAGAGCTCTTTAGATACAAGGTTCAATCTGCCTCCTTGTATGGGGCAGAAATTTGGGGGCCAGTATGTAAAAAATCTTTTGAAATACTGGAAAACAAATTTTCAGGGGTTTATTAAAAGTCCCAAACAACACTCCCCTGATACCCCTATTCTTAGACCTTAATATTAAACACACTGATCAGCAAGCTGTACTGAGACCATTGCTGATGTGGGTCAGATTATGGACAACCTTGGAATTATCTGACTATAGAAACGGGCTGAAGGAAGTATTAGAGCTGGATAGAGATAATAAGATTTTCTGGTTTAAGCATGTAAAAAACTGGCTTACCAAGCTCGGATTATCACACTTTTGGAACGAGCCTGAATCTCTAAACCTAAATTCCAAAAAAATTGTAAAACTAAGCTTCTGGTCATATGTGAATTATGAATCTGTGTACTCAAGAACCCATGGCCCCCTTACTGAAAAATTTCTTATGGCAAAAAACGAGGCTCTATTCGAACAATTTCTAGATGAAATTCAACCTCCACTGGCAAAATCTTTATATCTAAAATTCAGGTATGGAACGTTGAGGATAAAAGTAACTGAGAAAAGATGGGGAAAGACCGATAAAGAATATTGTACTCTGTGCACCAATAACCAAAGGGAGGACATTTTCCACATATTGTTTTTTTGTCCTAGTTATAATAAAGCTAGGAAAAAGTGGATAGTCCCCTTGTGCCGTAACATTGGCTCTATTTCCCATAGGGAAGCTGGCAGAATCCTAAGCACGGACACCAGTCAAGTTATCGTGTTCGGCATTAGCAAATTTCTATTGTCCACTTACTTTGTTAGAAAGAAACTATCCCTTTCCTTCTAGATTAAGAAAAATTTTACTTAGACTCCCCGGAACCATGAACAAAGCCAATGCATTGTATTTTAACCCTGGTTGTAGATTCAATCTAATGTTTAATGTTTTTTTTAACTTTTCTACTTTTTTTAAAACATTTTAATATTTATCTGATACTGTGTCAAACTGAGTATAAATCATGTGCTTTATCGATGAAATACTAGCTAACGTGCTAAAATTGATGAAATGTAGAAGGGAGCCCGTAGAATGAATGTTACATTGTTGTATAGTATATTATGAACTGTATATTTTATTGTTATCTTTTATGTTGCAATGCAACGAAATAAAGATTGAAATTGAACTGGAGTCAAGCAAGCCCGGCTGAAGACGGCTGTAATGCCAGAAACCGGTCCTGAGAAGCTTGATTCCGGTCCAGGGAAGACATGGCTTGGCAGTTCGGGCTGGACTGTTCCCATGAGGCAACAGGGTCAGACTGATTTGCATATGGCCATGTCTGAACTGGGGTGGCGGAGTGAGCTAAAGAACGGTGATGGATTAAAACCAGATCAGTTGACTGGGGGTGAGTGTTTGTATTGTCAATGCTCCGTCCATCATCACCTTTGGTTTTTCTTTGTTCGCCCTAAGTTGGCAGGGTATGCTCAGACGTGAGTCCCTTGCTCACTTTGCCACTGGAGTCAAGCAAGCCCGGCTGAAGATGGGTGTAATGCCAGAAACCGGTCCTGGGAAGCTTGATTCCGGTCCAGGGAAGACATGGCATGGCAGTTCGGGCTGGACTGTTCCCATGAGGCACAGGGTCAGACTGATTTGCATATGGCCATGTCTGAACTGGGGTGGAGGAGTGAGCTAAAGAACGGTGATGGATTAAACCCAGATCAGTTGACTGGGGGTGAGTGTTTGTATTGTCAACGCTCCGTCCATCATCACCTTTGGTTTTTCTTTTCAACAGCTTTGCTGATGCCATTGTTCAGTACTGTGCTAGAAATGTAGCTTCTATCAATCAGAAAAAAGAACAAGTTTCAAGTCCTTTAATGCTTACTAACATAGTTGAGACTTGGCAGGAAGTGAGACAGTTGCAAGAAGAGGCAAGTAATGAGGAAAAAGATACATGATAAAAGCAGGTTGCAGACAAAAGGAAGAAGACGACATTTGGGTGTATAAAGATGAAAGACCAGAAATGCCTGATAGCATGATCTCTAACATGGCCCGAATGTACCATGGTCAAGCTCATATTGGTCGAGATGCTATGATCCGACTTTTTAGACAAACTTGATACAATCCAAAGTTTAGGATGATTGCCGAAAGTTTGTGCCAACGACGTCTAGTATGTCAACAATGGAATCCAGGCCGGAATTTTTTTTTTTTTTTACTTTATTTATTAAATTTGACGTTATTCATCTCCAGTACAGTAAGTCCAGCAAGGTACAAAATTACAGTATAATTGCTCTAGTTACAGAAAGATCCTCTTAACAATGCTAGCAATCGGTCAACAGTATATCAAGAACAAGGACCTTGCGGGCCCCGACTGCCCCTTGCACAGCTACTGTGTAGTTACATGTCTCTCAGCACAGATAAAACTCCATCAAAACTCCCACCACCCCTTCACCCCCCAACCCCCACCCCACCCCCAGTATTCCCCAACCGTACCCCCCCTCCCCGCTGCCGAGTCCATAACCCCCCCTCCCATGCTGTCTGGTTTCTTCCTGTATGGTCAAAAAGTGATTCCAAAACACTAAACATAGGGTCTCTGCCAAGTGCACCTCATAATGAGCCAGCACGCGGCGCATCGTCTTGGGGCTGCTCCTCTTCCTGGCCTGAGTCTACCAGTTCTGAGTTAGTGTGTGTCAAGGTGGTATCTAGTCCCACCAGCTCCTGAAACATCGCTCCCCAAGCCTGGAGGACCTCAGGTAGCTTCCCGTCCCTCCTCGTGCGCCTTATGTGCTCTTCCTCTGCCAGCGCCCATTCTCTCAGATCCGCCTTCCATTTTGCCATCATTGGACCCTGAGGAGACAACCAGTGGATTGCAATACGGCGTCGGGCCGTAACCAGGCCCAGTATTAAAAACCGTCTGCTCACCCTTCGTTTGGGGTCCCGGGGGATTAAGCCTAAGAGGCAGGGACGCGGGTCTTAATCTATTACCCAACCCGACACTTTCCCCATGACCTCCAGTATCGACGCCCAATAGAGTTGGAGGACTGGGCACGTCTATACCATATGTATAAAGTCCGCCATGGGGTTAGGGCACCTCGGGCAATGGGCATCCCTGGTATTGTCTATGGTCTGGAGACGCTTAGGGGAGAGGTAGGCCATATGTATGATATTATATTGGATCTGTTTAAATCGGTTGCTCACTGACACCTTCCTCACACTTTCATGAATTTTTTCCCAGTCACGAGGGGTGATCTCTTGTGGACACGCCGGCTGCCATTTATCTTCTATCGCTAAGGGCTGCAGCTGTTTATCCTCTCTCAGGGCTAGATATAGGTGAGTCACGAACTTTCGGCCTCCTGCCATTGCCAGCATTGTGACTAGAGTACGAGTGTGCGCCGGGGCATCCGGGAATGTGGGCCAAAGTTGCCGCGCTGTCGCCGCTATTTTAGCATATTGAAGAAACTGCCCCGGGGCAAGCTCAAAGGTGGCAACCGCCTCCCGATAGGTGATAAACTTGTCATTTGGATACAAATCAGCCAGCATGAGGCATCCTCCTTCCGTCCACTTGTCCAGTGACATGACCCCCGCAATCCGGGCAAAGGACGGCAACAGCCAGAGATCCAAGTCAGGGGCAAAGGGCTTGGTATGGATGAGGCGTCGCACCACCAGATCCCAGACCGTGGCCGCAAACCGTACCAGTGGGGGGGGCGAGATCACGCCGTCTCCCCACCTGCCAAAGCAGTGCACCCAGTTGCCCATTCCCATACGTCCCTGCCAGCAGGGACCTCTCCCATGAGGGTTCTGCGCTCAGCCATGCAATTGCGTGCTGCAGTTGTGGGGCAAAGTAATACAACTCCAGATCGGGGACCTTCAGTCCTCCGGCGCCCCATCTACGCTTTAGGACCTCCAGACTCACTCTGCATCTCTTCCCATTCCATGGTAAAAGGACTAGGAGAGAGTCCAGTTCTCGAAAAACCCGGTGCGGTATCTCATAGAAGGACCCCTGCATAGTGTACAGACAGCGTGGGAGGATCACCATCTTCATTAGGGCAATCTTCCCCATCAGGGAAAGCTTAAGAGTGTTCCAGAAGGTGATACTTCCCTTTAGACCCTGGATTATCCGTCCCATGTTGTGTTGGAAGAAAGTGGTCGAGTTGCGATCGATCCAAATCCCCAAGTAGCGGAGTGAGTCGTCCACCCACGGGAGTCTTAGCTCCGGACGCAGGGTCCCCTCCCATTCTACCTGCTCTCCGATCGCGTACAACTGGGATTTCGTATTGTTTACAGCCAGGCCAGAGGCAGTCGCAAACCTTGCCAATGCGGCCATCAGGGTCGGTAATGATTGAGTCGGCCGGCTTAGGTAGATCAGTGTATACAAAACAATATCCCAATTGGTATCATTAAACACGTTAATGAACAGTATTTGATAAGGATATCTATACAGTATTATCCTAAAGCAAACAAGGAGTCAGTTCTTTGGTTCTTGATAGTGCTAGAGCAGCATCTTTTTATATTCAAAGAGAAACGAAGAGCAGGGGCAGATAAACTCAATTGGTTACAGCACTGTGTAAACGAATAAACATATAACGAATATCAACCCATAAGGTAGTACAAGGTGCACGAGTGCAGTGGGTTGTGACACTACGGCAGCACAAGTGACAAAGAATACAGCGTGAACGGCGCAAGGTGCAAGGTGCAAATATATACAGTGAAGGTACACAATGGTTTCCGGTTCAATAATGGTTTCTTAGTTCAATATTCGTAAGGAGAACCACTGTGGATGGGCGCCTAGAGTCTAGCTGTTTGGTCGACGGCGTTTCGATCCGTACGAATAAGGATCATCTTCAGGACCTGATGGGCTGGGTACAGTGCGTGGAACAAGGATAGTTGGACCAGTGTCGAAGGATTCACTAGAAGTCAAGCCTGTGGTGATCCTGATCCGGGTGGCACGTGGAGAACTGAAAATATATATGTATATATGTATATATATCTCTCAGTGAGGAAATCAATTATCTTAAGGCTGTCATCTGAATCCCACGGCAAGGAAATAAATCGTCAATGAATCGGGAAATGAGATGAATCGAGTAGCAGCGCTCAGTCGCTATGGTGATCACCATAGCGACTGAGCGCTGCTACTCGATTCATCTCATTTCACCGCTGAAGTGGACGTTTTCACGCCACCTGAGGGCCCTTGCCTCTCCTGGACTACCCGTTACTCCAGGATTCTGCTGGTGAGTAGCGCCAGTGCTCTGGCTCGCTCCACATACACCTCCCTCTTTTAAATCGTCCTTGAAACCTGAGAGATATATATACATATATACATATATATTTTCAGTTCTCCACGTGCCACCCGGATCAGGATCACCACAGGCTTGACTCCTAGTGAATCCTTCGACACTGGTCCAACTATCCTTGTTCCACGCACTGTACCCAGCCCATCATGTCCTGAAGATGATCCTTATTCGTACGGATCGAAACGCCGTCGACCAAACAGCTAGACTCTAGGCGCCCATCCACAGTGGTTCTCCTTACGAATATTGAACTAAGAAACCATTATTGAACCGGAAACCATTGTGTACCTTCACTGTATATATTTGCACCTTGCACCTTGCGCCGTTCAGGCTGTATTCTTTGTCACTTGCGCTGCCGTAGTGTCACAACCCACTGCACTCGTGCACCTTGTACTACCTTATGGGTTGATATTTGTTATATGTTTATTCGTTTACACAGTGCTGTAACCAATTGAGTTTATCTGCCCCTGCTCTTCGTTTCTCTTTGAATATAAAAAGATGCTGCTCTAGCACTATCATGAACCAAAGAACTGACTCCTTGTTTGCTTTAGGATAATACTGTATAGATATCCTTATCAAATACTGTTCTTTAACGTGTTTAATGATACCAATTGGGATATTGTTTTGTATACACTCCTTGAGACCCCAATCCCAATAGGTTGATGGGTTCATACTCCTGTTTCTCTACATATATTAGGTAGATCAGAGCGTCGTCCGCATACAGGGACACCACATGCTCCACCCCCCCCCACTCGAATACCCTGGTCCTGGAGCACCGTACGGAGATGGCAAGCCAGTGGCTCCATTGCCAGGGCAAAGAGCAGGGGGGAGAGGGGGCAGCCTGTCGGGTTCCCCTCTATATCAATATTTCCCCGAGATGCACCTATCCGTGCGGATTCTGGCCAACGGTCGAGCATACAGTAGTCGAAACCACCGCACAAACCCTTCCCCCAGGCCTAGTTTTAAAAGCACCCTCCATAGGTAGGGCCAGTGGATTGAATCGAACGCTTGTTCGATGTCCAGAAATACCAGAGTGCTTTGCCCGGCCCGACCCTCCAAAGTTGGCATGACGTGGGCCAAGCGGCGGACATTCCGCAAGGTGTTCCGGCCCGGAATAAACTCCGATTGGTCGTAATTGACCAGGCGAAGAAGGTAGGGAAGGAGTCTGGAGGCTAGCACCTGGCTGATAATTTTCAAATCCACTTTCAGCATGGAAATGGGTCTGTAGGATCCCGGAAGGAGGGGATCCTTCCCAGGCTTGGGAATCATAACTATAGTCGCTGCTCGCATGGAGTCCGGGAGCAAGCCTTGATCATAGGCCTCCATAGCCACTTCAAGGAGTTTCGGTACCAAAACGCCCCTGAACTCTTTATAAAGTTTGGCCGCGAGTCCATCCATCCCGGGGGACTTAGCCGTTCACAGATGGGTGATAGCAGCACGCAGTTCTTCCTCCCGAAGTGGGCCCCCCAGTTCCTCCTGACTCTCCGCCTCAATGCTGGGCAGTTGTAAGCCATCCAGAAACCGGTCTATGTCCTCGACATCCGCTAAGGGCCGCGCTTCCGAATACGTTCGGAGTAAATGGGACCGGAACACTTCGTTAATCGCCTGTTGGGTGTACACCGTTTGGCCCGTTTCGTTTTGCAGCGCCAAAATCGGGTGGGGTTGGGTTTCGGCCCTAATCAAACGCACCAGTCACCTCCCAGCCTTGTCGCCCTCTGTGTACCATCGCCTCCTACTGGCTGTCCTGTTAAATTTGCCAAGGGAGGCCCAGGTATCCCCAGACGTTGTCGCGTGGCTGTCCATTCCGGCCGTTGTTCTTTGTCAGTGGGGTAGTCCCTTTCCAATTCCGCCAACCTGTCTTCGTGTTGGCGCAGTTCCCGTTCCAGTACCTGCTTGACCCCTACTTCCGTGGACAGGCAAGTGCCCCGCATAACCACCTTCATGGCGTCCCATTCAATCGCCTGCGTACTAGCTGACCCCCAATTGACCTCGAGATACGCCTCGAGCCCTTGCAAAGTAGCCTCCCTATACGTGGGATCACCAAAAGCCTCAATATTGAGCCTCCAGAGCGGGATGCGGGGCCGAGGGCCACCCACCAAGTATGTAAGCAGGAGCGGAGAGTGGTCAGACAGGTAACGTGCCAAATAGTGGGTTTCTTCCACCCGGTCAGTGACTCCACCCTGGAGAAAGAAATAATCCAGCCTACTATGAGTGTTGGCAGCAGGCGTGTAGCACGAGTACACCCGGCTAACAGGGTTACGATGCCTCCAGACATCCACCAGGTCATAGCCACGGAGCATCTGGGTCAGCGCCTCTATCATTTTGGTTTTCGCGTCTAACTTAGGGGGACTCCTGTCTAGATCTCCATCAAGAGCACAGTTAAAATCCCCTGCCACAAGGAGCTCCGTCTCAGGGTCTATATCTAGATGTCCCAGCATTCGACTCAAGAACTCTCCATCATCAACATTTGGGGCATACAAATTCACCAAACATACATCGCGACCATCCAAAGTGCCCACCACTATTACGAACCATCCCTCTGGGTCGAACTTTGAGCGAACAGCTTTAAAAGGAACTCCTGGAGTCACCCATATTAGGGCCCCCCTGGCAAACCCAGAGTAGGACGTAGCAAAGAACTGCCCACGCCAACGACGCTGGACATACTTAAGACAGTCTCCCCAGAGGTGCGTTTCCTGGAGGAAAGCAAAGCTGACACCATACCGGCGGAGATAAGTGGCCACCCTGATCCGCTTAGTTCTATTATTGAGCCCCCTAACATTCCAGGTCATCAGTTTATATTTACATGCGTCACCTGACATAGTATCGTTGTTTCTGACTTAGCACCCCCCATCTGAAGGCCCTTGAAACCCCACCTCAGTGCGACATGCCCCTTCAGCAGGTAGACCATTTGGACATTGCAGAGCACGTGACCCCCAACAGGGTAAACCAACCAGACATTTCAAAACAAGGTTACAGAAGGACCCGGCAGCACCCCCCCCCCCAAACCAAGACAAGGAACCTCAACATCGCCCACCCACAGGCGGTAGCACCGCATCCCCCAATCGGAAGCCGGTCAGGAGACCACGACCCCCGCCCCAATGTGACACCCCCCCTCAAACCCCCCGTCAACTTGAAATTAGCGTATCAACAAACCAAGCACAACAATAAAGTACGTTATAGTTCGAAAGAGTCACTTCCCCTCGTAGTTGAATGTTCAGCCGACTGCCTGGTACCGTGCAGCCATGCCCGGCCAAGGCCCAGCCAGCTACCGCGGCACACTACAATCGGCCACTTAAGGTAAATTTGGCACAATAGTACTAACATTGTAAGAAACAGATATATCGCCCCCGTCCCCTCACCATGATACTCCCATTACTCCGGAGAACAGTCTGATCTCTAGGTCAACAGGCTGAAGCAATTCCCCAAGTTTAAGGTAGTAAGATACTCACAGTGTCCAGGAACCCCCTGTGTTACATACGGACCACCCGAGTTACCAGTCAATCGTCCTGCGCAGATTCGACCATTGGGCTGGCTGCAGCCCCCGAGTCCGACTGGGTTTCCTGCACCAAGCAGAGTGGGGAGAACTGGTTTTGAGTTGGGATTGTCACCTGGTCCGTCTGCAGGGTGCCATCCGGGCCCACCGTGATGCGTTCACTTTCCACAGTGGTACGATCTCCCCTGGGTTGACTCTCCGCACCGCGTCGTCGGCTCCGTCATCGTGCACTTCGCCGTCGCTGTTCTTGCCAGCCCTGCGTGTGGTCCAGGCCCGCCAGGCCTAGCGTGTCCATCCAATCCTCCGCGGCCGACGGGCTGTCGAAGAAGTGGGTCCGCTCACCATGCAGCACTCGAAGCCTGTCCGGTAACAGCAGGCTGTACTTAATATCCTGGGCCCGCAACCGTCTTTTGACCTGAAGAAAGTCGTTTCGAAGGTCCTGCACCTTCCTTGTGTAGTCCGGGAAGATATGGATGACGTGGTTGTCGAACCTGGGTGGGCTGGTCCTGCGGATATGTTGTAGGATCAGATCCCTGTCCCTAAAATTGAAGAACCGGGCTATTATGGCCCTGGGTGGAGACACCGGTTTCGGAGGCGGACCCAGGGTCCTATGGGCCCTCTCGATTGCGAACAGCTTAGAAAGGCGCAGGTTCGGGAAGTCTTCTTACAAAGATTTAGAGTAGGGGATGTCTCAGTCTACTGCCATTATTAAAAAAAGGAGGAGCCCAACTCTGATCAACAAACTTAGACAGACACAAAACCCACATTCACCTAAAATGACAACAGAAAAAGGTGAGAAAGGCGAGATGGCACCTCACGGGCACACCACCAATGGGACCCCTGGCTGGTACTCACCAGGATGGCCCTGTTATCATCATTGGTGCTATCAAGCCGTAACGGAAACGTGTCATAAACCCAAAGAAAAGACAGTGAGTGGTGCAGTGAACACAAATTATATGTAACAAAACGTACAACACTTTAACACTTAACATATAATCCACTGTGCAACCAGGACAAAAACTTTACTAGTGTTCCTTTCTTGTTGCATACAGTACACATATAAATAATAAAAAGAAGGATGTGAATACTACCAATCGATTCACACCCTACTTACAGCCGACATGTTTCATTGCCTTGGTTTCTATCAGGCAATTTCCTCATAGCAAACCAATTTAAATGCCACTGCAAAGGACACTGGGCTTTGCGTGCCCTCAGTTAGCCTTGCCTCTCATACCAGCCAAGAGGAATTTAAAAGGAATACAGCCCCCATAGGTGAGCTGGGTCCAGTCTCCCTTCGTTTCGGTTGCGGTGGCGAATAACTGTCCGGCGTCTTCTCAGCACTCGAATCACTGTCTTTTCTTTGGGTTTAGGACACGTTTCCGTTACGGCTTGATGGCACCAATGATGATAACAGGGCCATCCTGGTGAGTTATATCAGAACAAAGAGAGGAGTATCCCCTATGAAGATAAAGGACAGACGTATCTGGAGGGCAGGTTTTTTGGCAAAAAGGAGAATATTCATCCTTTTGTTTAAAACCCCTCACTCACCAGCCTAGTGGTGACATGCTTCATCATCGGGGTCCACCCTGGCGTCCTAGCGACACCAGGGTGTGCTACGACACCTGTACTACAGTGGAGCGGGTTGTGACTGTGGGTGTGAAAAAATCAAATGTTAAAAATTGTCCTGGTTGTACCCAAAAGTATAGTTTTAATTATAGAGCAACTGAACAATGTTTAAAAAATATGAGGGCGAGATCCTGGTAGGGAAGTTACGACCAAGCGATCTCTATATGTGTTGAGTGGTCAACATGTTTCTACCTTAAGGGCGATTGCCCGGTATTCGTCAGGACCAGAAAAACAGGTGGACAGGGGGTGTGTGCTCCCTAAAAAGCACACCCGTTCCTCCCAGGGGAATAGGAGTGATCTCAAGTCCACTTTTGAGTGAACAAACTCCCTTACTCTCTCTTTTGATTGTAGCCATCCTGGTGAGTACCAGCCAGGGGTCCCATTGGTGGTATGGCCGTGAGGTGCCATCTCGCCTTTCTCACCTTTTTCTGTTGTCATTTTAGGTGAATGTGGGTTTTGTGTCTGTCTAAGTTTGTTGATCAGAGTTGGGCTCTTCCTTTTTTTAATAATGGCAGTAGACTGAGACATCCCCTACTCTAAATCTTTGTAAGAAGATAGGTTTGTTGTAATTCATGTACAACTAGAGATGTCTGTAGATCATTAGACGAGAACTGCCTTGAACCCTAGGACATTTGTATTTTGGCGATTAACTGAGTGGAGGGCGTCCTAGTTTTCTTTTCCCTCTATACTCCTATCTTGTTCTCGCAGGTTCGGGAAGACCTTGCCGATCCAATCCTCAAGTAACAGGTCCGCCACCGGCCCCTCTTCACGCTCCGGGAAACCCAAAAAGAGGAGATTGTTCCTTCGGGACCGCCCTTCCGCATCCTCGGCCCACTCCTCCGGTCGGGTGGTATGATCCTGGAGGGCCGCAATCGTTTCCTTCATCTGCCGGACCTCAGTCTGTAACAAAGCAACATCCCCCTCCATGGTGGTGACCCTGTCTGCCACCTTTCGAAGGTCAAGGCGCAGGTGGTTGATGTCCATCGCCATCCCATCCATCTTAGTTTCCAGTGCCACCCTGGAGTCGCGTATCGCCGCAAGGATATCAGCTTTATCCCGGGCTACCGCCTCCATCTGGGCCTCCACAATCCGATCCATGCCTGGGCGCTCCGTCGCCGAGGGGCCCGGGACCGTGTACTTAACTATCTTGTTTGCCAGAGCACCCCTCGTTGCTGGTCGGTCCTTTCTCATAATACTGCGGTCACCGAGGGCGATCCACCGGGCTCCACCCAGGGGGGACCTATGCACCAGACGTTGTCACTCCACAAGCTGCGGTATGGCTCCAATCGCCACGACCCAGGGTCCGGCTGGACTATCCCTTGAGCACTCGCAGGCCCGGCTCCAAGTCGGTTTTGGTCCTGGCGGCCCCCGGGCACGCAGGCACCACCGCGGGGTCACCCGAGCCCTCGCATCGCCAAAGGGCAAGGCGGGGGGAAGGGTGATGCCTCAATTGCAAGCGTCCAGTCTGCAGGACACCGTGCTCCACCCGGCCACAACCACCAGTCTTCGCACCCCCTTAACCAGGGGGGGGTCTCAGCCAGCCTCACCGGACCACCTCTTATCTCCGCCGGTCCTCCCCACAGCCGGGGCGCCCGCAATCCTCGCGGGCCGCAATCGGGGTGCAGGAGGGGTTGGAGAAAACAACTACCCCCAAGCAGTCCAGTCCCAGAGACCGCTCTCCCAGCAGCAGGCTGCAGCGTGACTCAGGGCCCTCAGGAATGCAGGTAGGCCGCGCTGCCGTAAGCTGTCCCACTCAGAGCTCCCACGCCAGGGTCCTATCACTCTTACCGCTATCCGCCCCTCACCGTCTGCCGCCAACTCCACAGACCGCCAGAAGAGCGTAACAGTCCCCCCGCACGTCTGCGGGGCCACGCAGCACGGAAGGGCAGCTGGGGGGCTGAAGCCCTCCCCCGAACCGCTTCGCCAGCACTCGACCCCCCGGGGTCAGGAAAATATCGAGGCCTCTCTCCGCCGGCCGGGGGGGGCGGAGAGGGATAAGCGCTGCAGTCGATCTCCCCAATTCTGCAGGCCCAGTCCCGGCCTCCCAGGCAGCGTCCCGCGGCGCGAGAAGGTAACGAGGCCTCTTCCTCCAGATCTCGCGGGGGGTCAGACTCCAGGGTCCGCTGTGGCACCTCTCGCAGCCGCTCCGCAGCACCTCCGGAACTGGCGAGTGTCCTGCCCGGTCCCCCTCAGCAGCTCAGTGGCTTCCAGCGGAGGCGCTCTGCCACCCCGAACGGTCTCCAGTCCTCCAGTGCCCTCAGGGTGAGGCGGCCGCCATTTGCCCGCCGTTTGCTCGAACAGGACTGGGACAGGCCACCGGGTCCCCAGCCTCCGCCGACAGACCTGTTCTTCCGAAAACAGCGCGGGTCACACCCCAGGAGCACCTTTTTTAACGATTCGCCTGTGCCAGGATAATGTAGGATTAACAGCGTTACTGCAGGAACTGGGCTAGGACACGTCTAGCCGGCCATTTAGCTAAGCCATGCCCCCCACGGAAAACTGTTGTAAGCCTGGGAACCATAGGATGGGAGGGAGGGCCTTTCACTAGAATGCTGTTAGATTTAATTGAAATGCCACCATGTAATAGATTAAGATACGTCCTTGTGATCATTTGTTTGTTTTCACAATGGGTTGAGACTTTCCCCACAAAGAGAAATGATGAAATCACTGTTGCAAAACTTCTGCTAAGAGAAATCATTCCACGGTTTGGCTTTCCAGTGACCATTGAGTCAGATAGAGGGCGCAATTTTCAAAATGAATTGATGGAATTCATATGTGAAGGACGGGACATTCATCAGAAATTACATTGTGCTTACAGACCAGAAGCTTCTAGAGTAGTTGAACAAATGGAACAATCAAAATCAGACTGGGAAAAATGTGTTTGGCCACAGGACTGAAATGGTCTGATGCTTTGCCACTTGTTCTAATGACCTTAAGGAGCATACCAGATAGAAAGACAGGATTGAGTCCTCTTGAAATACTGATGGGAAGAGTAATGAAGCAAGCATTTGTACCAGTTGACAAACTATTGACTACAAATTATGATATCATACTGGATTACTGCAAGAACCTGTCTGACGTGGTGACTTCTGTATTTCACCAGGTTGGGATTGATGCAAGTACAAAAGAAAAACATCCAGCTCATGATTTGAGTCCCAGAGCCCAGAGACTGGGTTTGGATAAAAGTGCACAGAAGAAGAAACTGTTTAGTTCCGCGCTGGGATAGACCACGACAAGTTATCCTGGTCAGCACCACAGCAGTAAAGTGCGCTGGAGTAAAGAGATGGGTTCATCCCAGTCATACCATCAGAGTACCCGAACCTGAAAATCAGCATCTTGAAGAAACAAATAGTAGTTCAGACTCTGGCACCAAAGGTGAAACAGACCAAAATCCATCTTGAAGCTCGATCTATAAGTCGACATCTGGAACAATCGGACACAAGTTCAGCATCTGAAGGAGCGAATGAAATAGTTGAAATTCCAGATCCTGAAGATCGACCTGAAAGTCGACATCTGGAAAACCCAAGTACCAGTTTGGACACTGACAAAGGACTAAAGGAAACTGGTAAATGTAAAAGTTCTGAAGGACAAACAAAACATTCTAAAGGCAGGAACGTAAATCTTGAAACTGGTGAAAAGGAAAAAACTCACGGTAAGGATGAGATTCCAAGTACCAGCTCTGGAGAAGTTCCTTGCAAAATAACTGAACTGACAAAAGGAGACACAGATTCAGTTGATGAATAGGAAATAATAAAGTTCAGAATAAGAGGAATTGAAGAAAGGTCTGAAACCAAGTCTGATGACAGGGAAGAAGAAACAAAGCTAAGGCGAAGCTCCAGAAAAAGAGCTTGGAGAGTTGAACGTGGAGTCATAGAGCCTGAAAACAAAAAGCCAGGAAAAGGAGACTCTTGGCCTAAAGCAAAAGGAGAACTGAAGTTCAAGCCAAAAGGATTTTATAAGAGAAAATAAAGAGGCCGAAAAGAGTAAGGAGACCAAACCAAAAATATAAATCACCTGAATGGATGTATATATCGCTACCTACTATAGAGGAAGTAGAAAGTAGCCAAGAAAACCAAGACACCCTAGGTGAGTGAAAAGATTGAATAAAGACAAATTGTGCTAAACTGGAAACTGAAAGACGACAAAATAAAAGAAGTCTCAAACTCTAAAAGGAAATTGATATCATAGAAAAGAAAGATTTTTAAGGACACATATTTTTCATGTGCAAGAGAATAAAGAGACATTAGAAAGGAAAAAGAACTGGATGACATTTGCTATATTGTGGAAAGAGCTGTGTAAAAAAAACGTTGTTTAAAAATGTCTACTAATGATATGAGTAGATCAAAATGTGCTATTTTTCGTAAATGATGTAGAATGTGGATGATATGTACATGTTTTTTAATGTTAGTATGGCTTATTTTAGCTATTGTGATTCCTATTAGACCAGATTTTGAACATGTTGCACAAAATAATAGTAAAAGTGAGTAGATTCATGATTTAAAGAATGATGTGGGAATTGTTGATAATACTGAAGTGAATAGAAATAAGTCTATTAGTGATTTTTCAAAGAATGCATTTTCTAAACTTCTGTATGAATATGTAGAAACCATGGATATAAGGGACTGCTACGTCTGTATGGGGTTACCTGCATCTGTATCAGAGGGCGTGACTTACCATCACCTTCCTTTGATGTATGGAATAACATGTGGTGCATTAGCTAGTTTAATTTACAAAACTGGTAAATTAGAATATTATTATTCTGATTCTGATGACACATTTGCAACATTGCCAATTACACATGGACTGAACAAAATGAATAAGGGTAAAGGTTTTTTTTAAAACATTTTTTATTAAGAAAAAACAAACATCAGCATTAGCATGGCAGTATCGAGAGAACAATATGTTAGGCATCAGTGGTACAGTAGGTGATATCACAAAATACAATCATACATGATGGAAGGTCTAGGGCGACGGGGATTATTCAGTGTAGGGGCCAAGGGAGGCTGACATATTCCCCCACAATAGGAGTTCCACGGGCCCCACACACAAGACCATTTTTTGGGACATCCACGTGCTACATATATAGTCTTTTCTCGAAACATTGCCCCGTCCAAGTCTTTTTCCCAATCCTGTACCCTAGGCGGGACCTGAGCCTCCCACCGCTGGGCAATATTCCTCTTGGCCAGTATTATCCCCAGTGTTACCCACTGCGTCAAGCAAACATTCAAATCAGTTGGTACCCAGATTATGAAGAGACACCGACGGGCCTCCACACGGAGCTGCACTGACAGGACCGTATGGATGATGTCATGGATGTCGCGCCAGTAGGGCTGAATCTGTGCACTTTCCCAAACTATGTGAAAGAAGGGCCCCTGCTGGCCACAGCCCTGCCTGCAGGCACCCTCCTCAACCCTTCCTATTCGTACCAGTTGGGGCCCATTACATAAATACGGTGGAGAAGTTTTAGTCAGACCAGGCGAAGGCGGGCTGGTATTGCTACGACTCTGGGAGAGGAGACTGCCTCCTGCCATTCCTCATTATCCATTTCTATGCCATCCCTAGTCCACTTCTCTCGGAGGGCCAGGAGAGGATTCGAGAGATTGTGGACCAACTTTTTATATATTAGGAAATAGTGCTATCAGGGAAATGCCCATCCAGCACTCTATTCTCTAGTGGGGATGATTCCGGCAGTGTGATCCCGGGCTGTTAGTGTGTGCAAAGTGCATGTCGAACCTGTGTGTATCCGAAACACTCTGATTCGGCCATGTTATCTTGTTGCTGCAGTGCTGCAAAATACCTAATATCAGATTTGTCCCACATATCCCTTATACATGCAATACCTATGAGGATCCATTTGTCAAGTCCCTTACTCCTCCACAGGTCACCCAGTTGCTCAGAATCCCATAATGGCGTTGCGAGCGCTAGTTTCCGTCCCCAGCCTGGGCGAGCGGTAGCTGTATGCCAGAGGTGTACTGCGTGCTTAGTGGGGCCCATAAGGGGATAGCGCCGGGGCCTAGAGTAAATGGCTCTACTGAAGGTTCCCCCAGGGAGGAGCCACCTATCCATGTTATAGCCCGGGTCGGAAGGCTGGGCATAGGTGCAATAGTTACTGGAGGACAGGTGAGACGCCCAGTAATACAATTTGATATCCAGGAGGAGGATGCCTCCGCCATACCAGTTCAGGGAAAGTTTGCCGAGAGCGATGCGAGGTTTACCGTTCCATAGTCAGTCTCGTTAGAGACTTTCGACCTCTAGGAAATATGACACAGGAATCGGATCAATAGAATTCTAAAGGGCTTACAGGAACCGGGGTAGAGACATAATTTTAAAAAGAGCGGCCTTACCGAGCAGGAAGAGGGGAAGCGTCTTCCACCTGGCGATATCCTTGTGCAGCTGGATTAGCGGGGGATGGAGGTTACGGGAATACAGAAGAGAGGGATCCAAAGAAAGAAAGATTCCCAAATATGTAAACCCTTCGGTACAGGTTTGTAGTGAGCACCCACGCGGCGGGATCGGAGGCTCGCTCGCCACTACGAACAGGAGGGATTTGCTCCAGTTTATGGAATAACCGGAGTACCGTCCAAAGATTGTGAAGATATCCAAAACCACTATCAAGGATCTCCTAGGAGAGGTCAAATACAGAAGGATATCGTCCACATGAAAGGAAATCCGGTCTTCCCAGTCTGAAGACCAGCACATACCCCTGATCATTAGATCTTGATGTATCCAAGCTGCCAGCTGCTCCAAAGCTAGGGCAAACAGCAATGGGGGCAAGGGGCAGCCTTGGCGGGACCTTCTGCACAGCCCGAAGGCGGGCGATTTTTTTTTATTAACTACCACTTGGGCCATAGGTTGGGAATATAGTAACTGCACCCATTGAATGAACTTGGGACCAAACCCCAGCTTCTCCATAACCGCCCACCGGTACGGCCATTCGATGGTGTCAAAGGCCATGGCTGCGTCCAAAAAAACTATAACTGCTGGTTCCAATATAGAAGCCGCCCTGCCCAAGACCCCGTGGACCCTGCGTAGGTTCAATGCTGCGTTACGGTGCGGTATGAAACCGGATTGGTCCGGGTGGACCAGAGTCCCAATCACTGTCAAGAGGCGAGTAGCAAGGAGCTTAGCCAGGATCTTGGGCTCCGCGTTTAGCAGGGATATCGGTCGGTAAGAACCACATTCAGTCCTGGGCTTCCCTTCCTTGTCAATCATAACTATAGTGGTGGTGCGCTGGTCTAATAGCAAAACGCACGCTTGCCTCGAGTCCTCGTACATGGCTCTCAGGTATGGGGCCAATTTGTCTGGTTTCAGCTTGTACAACACAATTGGTAGCCCGTTTGGTCCAGTGGCATTACCCGGCTTGAACCACCGTATTGCCACCGCTATTTCATCGTTAGACATGTCGCTGTCCATGAGGTTGTGGTCGACCTCCGACAGCTTGGGTAGAGCAATGTCGGTAAGCATCCGTCGGCAATCATCTATAGGGTATGGGGCTACCAAGTTGTAGACAAACCTAAAGTGGGCTGCAAAACAGTCCACAATAGCTTGCGGATCTGACAGGGAGTCGCCCTCGGATATCAGGTACTAGTCTGCTTGCCCACTCTTTCTTTTCCAACCAGGCCAGGAGTTTCCCGGCCTTGTGGCCCATCTCATACAGTCGTCCCTGAACCGCTCTACCTATGGCCTTTGCTTGATCTGTCGCTTGTGCCCTGTAATCCTGTTGTTTGTGCTTAAGAAGGTGGAGCTTTTCTGGCGTGACATCCATTTCTAAATCTGCTTCCAGTCTCCCCACCTCCTCTTCCAGTGCCACCAACTCTTTGCGCTGTTCCTTCTTTTTCCTGGAAATTAAGGAAAGGGCAGGGCCCCATATCACTGCATAAACGCTTCCCATAGCACCTGAGGGGATTCCACGGATCCTTGATTTTCATTAAAGTAATTATCAATGGCCATAAAGAGTTCTGGCCGAATATGGGAATCACGTAGATATCATGAATTGATGGGGGCCCACCGTCCCACCTGTTTGTGACCAAACGTCAACTGGAGCCACACCGGCGAGTGATCGGAGATGCCTCATGTCCAGGTGTTTAACCTCCTGGACATGAGGAATTTGGGATGCGGGTAAAAGAATATAGTAAATTCTGGATAGACTCCCGTGAGCCTCAGGGTGGAAGGTGTACTGAGATGTGTCAGGGTGAAAAACTTTCCACCCATCCACCAGCCCCAAAGGGTAACGTTTTTGATGAATATTTCCTTGAAACACAAGAACTAACTTTAGAATATGCTTTTAGGAATAACTTAACCTGTAAAATGCGCAAGGAGGAAAAAGTTTTTTGGGATATGGTAGAAGAAAGGAGAATCCGATATCAAAGAAAAGCAACTGAAAGTAAATCAAAACCAACAAAGTAGAACTTTGAAGATGAAAACCTTGAAAAGAATAATGTGAATGTAACAATAGGTATAGATACGCCACAATTAGGGAAATTATGTATTCGTAGAGATAACACGTTATATGACAATTATTTTGGAGGTGCAAGTGAATGTAAAGATGGATACATTATCAAAGGGAGATAGGGATTTAAAGGTGGAAACAATCCTGTTTTTCCTGGGATTTATTTTTTATGTGGAAAGAAAGCTTATTATAGATTACCAGACTACTGATATGGGTCATGTTATGTAGGTTTGGTCTTTCCAAAAATATTTCATGTAGATCGAGGAACTAATGGAATTCATGAGATTGGTAAACCATTAACACGTAGACGAAGGGAAGGTTTTTTAGAAATAGTGAGTGACATTTTTGGAGCATTGATACCAGCAGAGGGTATATATTTGCAAATAAAATTAGAATATTGTCAACGATAGTAGATTGTTTATCAATGGCCACTGCCGGAGGATTTTTAATGGTAAATACTGAAAAGGTTACTATGAGAGATATGGTGATGCAAAATCGACTTGCTCTTGATATAATATTGGAAAAAGAAGGAGGAGTCTGCGGAATTTTAAAGGTACAGTACTGTTGTACATATATTGCAGACACAAATCAAAATATTCAAAGGTATATTAGAAACATTACTGAATTACAGAAAGAAATTACTCTACTGGAGGTTGATGGTGTTCTTGAGAAACTTGGTAAGAGTTTTTCTGCTGTAAAGAAGTGCTTTGTAGAAATAGGTAGATCAATAATAGGAAAAGTATTAATTCCATTGACTTTAATAGTTTTCGTAGTACTAATATTGAGATTAGCGTACAAAGAAAAAGTGAAAAATTGATAAAAGAGAAAATAGAAGAAAATAAAGAAAGAAAACGTGAAATGGGTGAAATAGAGTTGGAGGTATATAAAGATAAAATGTATAGTAATTCAAGAAGATTGGATATAGAGGATACTAAAGTCTAAAGCTAAAAAAATGAAAGAACCTGAAACATGTTTTTATTGAAATTTAATTTGGGTGTTGTGTGGTGATAAAATCACCAAAGGGGGAGTTGATGGAGCAGGGAAAGGCAAAATATTTTGTGTACCCGTTGTAACGTCAATATCCCTTAACAATAACATGTATTAACCGTGAGGAGCATGATAATTAATCAACAAACGCATACACAGAAAAAAGGTATAAGTGGGAAAACTAACTTGCTAATTTGCAAAAACTAATGTACTAATACTGTGAAGAAGTCATACTAATATAGTGTAGTAATATTTTAAAATTAAATAAAGGTATGTATTTGTGTTTTTATTGTGTATTTGTGTGGCAAAACAAATAGAAATTGGTAAGTAAATGACGCATTTATGTCACTATGACTGGGTAACCTCTAAGAGGGAAAATTAGAATGGTGGGAGGTAAATAGAAGGGCTAAAATTCCAAATCTAACATCTGTTGTGTTTGTTTTCATATTAGTTCCCATTGAGGCCCGTGCGGCCTAGTTCGAAAATAGCTGTTTATGCGAGAATTCTTGAAGTATGGCTCTACGCATGCGTGACTGTGCGAGAGATGCTTGAACGGACAGTGCTCGGTGAAAAGATTTCAAGGTCAGCTTGGCCTGGGACACCGGAGTTGTGCCAAAGGATGCGTGAACTTATGAGCCTGGGAAAACTGTGTGCTGTAACTACATTATGTATAAAAGATACAAGGACAGTATGACAGATTGTAAAATGGACAATTGTGACCGTGTGGAAATATGCGAAGATGACATAGCGAAAATGTAAAACTGGCTTGGATAAAGAGGACATGAGGGGATCTTCACCACCCCTCTAATGGACCAATGGGAAATGACTAGGGACCCTAAAAGTTTCATTTTTGAGTTAGATAGTTAGGGAAAAAGGGTATAAAAGAGCTTGTATGAAAGAGGGGAAAAGTTGTTGGTTCCTGAACTTTATGGCGCACAACGACTTGCTGTCGGACTGAACAATTTTTGGTGCGGAAATACTTTGAATTATTTTTGGACTTTAAATTTTGATGAGGCAAAGAATTGAATGCGGAGACCTGATGGAAGGTAGACATCAAGGAGGTTAGAAAAACAGACAGCTTGGGAACATGTGTCGTTTTAATCCTGTCTCCGTCTATTGACGTCTGGTAATATAATTTCTAAATTTCTATTTCTTGAATGTTCTAATAAATGCTAACATTTTGATTAAAATGTTATTTCTTTCCTGACTAAAATTTAAATAAAGGTTTTTCAATAAAAGTATATGTTATGTGTTCGTTTAAATAAAAGTCATGACAAGGTAGAAAATAAAGATTAATGGGAAATTGTAATTGAGCTGGTCTTCATTTCCATCAACTAACTTCTACTAGCTGGTCCATCGACCAAAACAGTGAGGTGCCTTGATGTTATTTCCTAAAAAGTCTAGAGAAATCGTTTATATATCCATATGTACATAATGTATAAAATTTAGATTTAGGTTAATAGGGTGCTCCGCTGTCCAGCAGCTTGCCATCTGGTTTTCACTGATCCTAGGAGCAGTGCGGTGTGTGAATGTGTGACTCAACGTGCTATGGGCCCCATCGATGAGTAAAACAAGTCAGCTTCTGGGTTAAGCGGGATGAGTTGGGAGGGTTTTTTGAGAGCCGCACTGGATCACTAGCCAGGACTCCTACTTTACCACTAATGCCTCTGTGCTCCGAGATGTCTGAGCAGCTGCTCCCCAAAGCACCCCCTCTTGCCTTTGCTCCTACAGCTATTGTTACCCTGGTACATGTATCTGTTGGGCAGTCGTCTTGTCTGACTTAGACATTATGAAGATGGGGAGATGGGGAGGATGCAGTTGCTGGCTCCTTGGGGCTGTCTCGAGGCAACTCTAGTACTCTTCCAACAGTGCACCAGGGTTACTAAATCTCTGTCATGGCCTGATAACTGTCACTGGAACTCCTCGCCTTCTCCCTCACTTCTGCCACATTCCCTCCCTTTTCCTTCTGCCCTCCTCCTTTCCCAGATCTCTCTCGGGCTCCCATTTCCTGCAGGTAAAACTCCCAAGACTGAATACTCATAGTGCACTGTTACCTTAGTCCTTCAAACTTGTTCCCCCTTCTCTCTCTTGAGGTCCCTCTGTTGTAGTTCTATCTAGGACCCTAAATTCGATAGTCCTGATTTATGCCCTTATGTGGTTATAATGAATAATATCCTTATAAAGACATACGAATCATATCCATATTTAGTCATAGCCCATGCTGCCCAAATTAAGCAAGGCTACTTCCCCAGGCTCCTTACAAGTACAACGTGTTCTGTAAACAAACCAAACCTCCAGCAACCTGGGAATTCCCCATTGCTTTTGTTTTGATTTCGTCCTAGAACTCCTGTGAGCACTCTAAGAACGGCCAGTTCTTAGTGACATCTTTATTGACGTCTTATGTCCAACCTTACATCAAACCCGGCACCTTTCAGGTATAAACATACCAACGCTGCCTTAAGCAAACACACGGTGGTGGTTTTGGAGCAGAGCAGCTATCTACTTGCCCGAGAGCCCAGCTGATGCGAGAGCCCACGGACGCTGCCCCTCCTCTTTGACGCACTGAGAGAGACGCTGTCTTTTCTCCTGCCGAGAAATCCAGCTCCGGTGTTTCCAGATACCTTTGCGGGTTACTGGGATATCGAGTCCTGAGAGAGAGATACCAGACCTCCTGCTTTCTATTACCCAGGTACGGAGCTGACTAAAACCTTAGAGAGAATTCTTGAATCAGATTCTTGGCAAAACCAACTTAAATTAAACTGCTACTTACTTACTCCTTCCCACGTATTAGGCTTAGGTCAGGTACACCGGGGTAGGCGTATTTAGAAGCACCAGTTGAGTACGTTAGTCAATGTATATAAGTATGTATATATTTTATCTATTTTAAAGTATCTTATGGCTAAGAAACCATATCAATGCTTTTACAGTATTATTTCTTAATCCTCCTTTTACTGTACGCACTTTACTTTACTAAGAGTATTGCAATTGTGGCAATTCATTTATCTTGTATGAGAAAGAAGACTGCTCAATAAATAACAACCTTTTATTGAAAACGCCCGTCTCTCTTTTCTCTGCACTCTGGTGAAACTAAGTATGCACACTTGACTGAGCGAAATAGCTGTCTATTGTTTTCACACGACTCTAGAGATACACTCTTATTCTGAGGGAGCAAAGTTGTCATGTTATATGGTTGTCAGAAGCTAATCCCTTCTTGTCTATCCAGGGAGGTTAAACTCCTCCTCGTTTATTCGAGAAAGTTTCTAGTGACCTCTGAGCTAGCTGGCAAAACTTAAGTCTAATATAGTCAGTAGAGACCTAGTCGACCTCAGTCCTACGTCTACACTGCTGAATATATTATTCCAATGCGCAGAGTCTATTTGGAATATAGGAACTACACTACATGGCGCCCAATGTTTGGTAAGGCGATAAATCTAACGCAAGACGTTAGAGTAACTCAGTCGTGCTTTTTCACACAGACCCTTTTCCCGTAAATACTCCAAAAGACGTCTGGAGTGGGTAAAAGGTTAAAATCCGCCGGAACTTAGTAGGAAGAGATTCCTATGTAAAGTTTTTGGTTTAGTCAACATTGAAGGATACAGTGTTCCAAAATATTGTGACTGTTAGATCTGGGGGTCTCTAGTTGGCAGAGGTAGGTACCACTGTCCAAATAGGGACCCTTGCTTCTAGTCAGGACAAGGAGATAACTCTCTAAGATAACCCCTGCTCGCCCTCTAGGTAGCTTGGCCTGAGCAGTCTAGGCTAATCAGAGGCAATGCGTAAAGTATTTGTACCAACACTCACAGTAACACAGTGAAAACACCACAAACTGATTCCACAACAGTTTAGAAAAATAAAGGTATTTATTCTAAAACTACACAAGACCAAAACGATAAAAATCCAACATACACGGTTCAAGAATATGGTTTCAAAGAGTTCTTAAGGTTGCGTTAAAGTTCTTCAAGTTGCGGTAAAAACAAACCACAGTTGCGTGAAAAGTTCACAGTTGCGTCACGTTTACTCACAGTACCTTTAGTTGCAACAAAGTTCCAAAAGCAGAAGCTGGTGCGGTGGAAAACAAGCGATGCGTCGCTCCTGAGACCCTGGGGAGGCGATGCGACAGCCCCGCTGCAGCAGCGGGCGTGTTGCGACGAATCCGGTCTGTATGGGGAGGAAGGCCACTTGTATGGATTCCGGTGCGTAGGTTCCGTAGGAAGTCTGTTCTCGCAAAGGCACGATGCGACGATCTCGTAGGTGCTGCGACGATCTCCGGGGCGACGATGCGCGGTCCAGCGGTGATCCTTTCTCTCGCAGCTCCTCGATGCGATGATTCTGCGACGACACTCGCAGCGACGTGATGCGGTCCGCAAGCAAGCGGTGCGGCGTTCTCACCCAGCGACGACAGGCTCTGCGACGATACTCGCAGCGATGTTCGATTCTCCCGCACCGGTCTGGTGCGTCCCGCAAACGGAGGATGCGACGTCTCTGGCAGCGGCGTCAGGCGCTGCGACGATCTCGACCTCCGTAGCGGCGGGAAACTTCTCGCACTGTCGGGGATGCGCTCCGCAAGCGAGCGATGCGACACTTTTCAATTTCGAAAGTCTCTCAAGCTTTTGTCTCAAGCTTCCCAGCACAGGTCCAACCTCCAGAGGCCCCACAACTGGATCAAGCACTCTAGGAGGGACAGAACTCACTCAGCAGAGTTCAGGGAAGCTGGGGGTGAAGTCCTTTTGTTCCTGGGACTTCAAAACAGGGAGCCAGCTCTTCTCAGGCCCTTGGAGATTCCTTTCAAGACAGGGGACACAGCTCACAGCAAAGTCCTTCCCCTCTCCTTGGCAGCAAAGCAACAGCAGGTCAGTCCAGCAGAGCAACAGCAAGACAATCTTCCTTCTTCAGAGTCAGCTTTCTCCTTGGCAGAGGTTCCTTCTTGATTTCCAGGATGATCTAATTTTCTGTTGTCAGGGGTCCTGTACTTATACCCCTAAAGTCTTTGTTCTCTTGGTGCATGTGGGCCCTGTGCCCGGTCTGAACCAGTTCTGGGTGGATCCTGAGCACTTTGTTTTGGTGGCTGCATCTTTCCTTTCAGAGTGAGGGGCAGGGTCCTCAGCCGCCCAGCAGGGGGGTGGAGCCAGCATTGTGGAAGGCAGGCACAGCCCTATTCAGCCCAGGTGCTAACTCCTCCCACCACTCAAGTCATTCAGCCTAGTGCTGACTCATCCATCCTGCCGGGGAGTTCCCCAGCCCCTGTCACTCACAAACCAGACAGTCAATACACAAACAGGCCCAGGCACACAGAAGGTTCAGACAAGAGAACAGCAACTTTCTAAAAGTGCTGTTCTCAAACACAGGATTTAAAAACAACCTTTCCTAAAAGATGTGTTATTAAATTCTGAGTTCAGGGATACTAGATACTTATGTCCTATCTTGTTCCTATGGGAAGAAATGCTGTTAACCACTGTAGCCAGCGTCCCCCATGTTAATCTATGGAGCAAGATAGCCTTACAATAGTGAAAAACGAAAATGGCTGTAATTCACTACCAGAACATGTTACCTGCACCAGTACATGCTCTACCTTTTACATACACTGCACCCTGCCCAGGGGGGTACCTTGGGCCTTCCATAGGGGTGACTGATGTGCACAAAAAGGGAAGGGTTAGGCCTGGTCAGTGGGGACACTGACCAGGAGGACATGGCAGTTCTAAACTGCCCATAGGCACTGCAGTGGCAGGCCTGAGACACCATTTTAGAGCTACTCATGTAGGTGGCACAATCAGTGCTGCAGGCCCACTAGTAGCATTTGTCATCACCAGCCCTGGCACACCCAGTGCACTTTACTAGGGACTTCATGGTGATACAAATATGCCAAACATGTATATTCAATCAGAATAACAATTTACCCAGGGAGCACTTACACTCTGGCACTGGTCAGCAGTGGCAGAGTGTCCAAAGCATCTAAACCAGCAAAAACGAAATCCAGCACAGCATCAAAAATACAGGAGGTAGAGGCAAAAAGATAGGGGAAACCACGCCAAAGATGCCAGGTCTAACACGTGTCCCCTCCAGCTGAAAATGGGGAGAACTACCCACCCTCTTGGGAGTTCTCTTCACTAAGGCGGAAAAACCTGGACAGACCATCAGCGTTGGCGTGTTCCGTACCAGGGCGGTGTTCCACCGTAAAGTCCATTCCCTGTAGGGAGATGGACCACCTCAACAGCTTTGGGTTCTCACCCCTCATATGCATTAACCATCTGAGGGGCCTGTGGTCGGTCTGAACACGGAAGTGAGTCCCAAACAGGTAGGGCCTCAACTTTTTCAGAGCCCAGACCACAGCAAATGCTTCTCTCTCAATCGCACTCCACCTCTGTTCCCTGGGGAGTAGTCTCCTGCTAATGAAGGCTACCGGCTGGTCTCCTCCCTCCTCAGTGATCTGTGAGAGTACTGCTCCCACACCATGCTCTGAAGCGTCTGTCTGAACTATGAACTCACGAGAAAAGTCAGGTGCCTTGAGCACCGGCGCTGTGCACATAGCAGTTTTCAGGGTTTCAAAAGCAGTTTGGCAAGCGTCAGTCCAGTCAACTCTTTTGGGCAACTTCTTGGAAGTGAGTTCTGTCAAAGGGGCGACAATGGTGCCATAGCCCTTGACAAAACGCCTGTAATACCCGGTGAGTCCTAAAAAGGCTCTCACCTCTGTCTGGGTCTTGGGGGGCTCCCAAGCCAGAATGGTATCAATCTTGGCCTGTAGGGGCGCCACCTGGCCGCTCCCCACCTGGTGTCCCAAATACACCACAGATCCCTGCCCTATCTGGCACTTGCTGGCCTTGATAGTGAGGCCTGCCCTTTGCAGAGCCTTCAACACTTCGCAGAGGTGTTGCAGATGTTCCTCCCACGTGGAGCTGAACACAGCAATGTCATCCAGGTATGCGGCGCTGAATTCCTCCAGCCCGGTCAGTACCTGGTTAACCAGCCTCTGGAATGTGGCAGGGGCATTCTTCAACCCAAAGGGCATGACACGGAACTGGAAGTGCCCCTCTGGCGTTGAAAATGCAGACCTCTCTTTGGCCCCATCAGTTAAGGCAATCTGCCAGTACCCCGAAGTCAAATCAAATGTACTGAGGTAGCGGGCAGCTCCTAACCGATCCACGAGCTCATCAGCTCTGGGGATGGGGTGTGCGTCAGTCTTCGTGACCGCATTGAGCCCACGGTAGTCCACGCAAAACCGGAGTTCTGTGGGGCCACCGGGGGTAGCAGCTTTCTTGGGGACCAAGACCACTGGGCTAGCCCAGGGGCTGCTGGAGGGCTCAATCACCCCTAGCGCCAACATCTTGGAAACCTCTTCCTTGATGCTGGCCCTGACCTTGTCAGCTACCCTGTAAAATTTCTGTTTCACAGGCAGACTGTCTCCAGTGTCCACATCATGGACGCACCAGTTGGTGACTCCTGGGGTCAGGGAGAACAGGGAGGAGAACTGACCCAACACTTGGCGACAGTCACTCTGCTGTTCTGGGGTCAGGGTGGGCGAGAGGACCACACCATCCACTGACCCATCTTGCTCCTTAACTGCCAGGAGGTCAGGGAGAGGATCACTATCCTCTTCCATTCCTGCATCGGTAGCCAGGAGCATGGTTACTTCAGACCTCTTAAAGTGGGGTTTGAGGCGGTTCACGTGCAAGACTCTCAGGGGCTGCCTGGGAGTCTTCATGTCAACCAGGTAGGTTACCTCGCTCTTCCTTTCCACCACCTCATATGGCCCAGTCCACTTGTCTTGGAGCGCACAAGGCTCCACTGGTGCCATCACCCACACTTCCTGCCCAGGTTGAAATTCGACCAGAGTGGTATTCTGGTCATACCATCTCTTCATTTCTTCCTGGCTTGCTTCCAGGTTCGCCTGAGCGAGCTTCCTGAAGCGTTGTGTCTGGTTGCGGATGGCCAGCACATAGCTGAACACATCCTGGGGGGTTTTCCCACGGGACTTTTCCCAACCCTCCTTCACCAGTGAGAGAGGTCCTCTAACAGGGTGGCCATACAGGAGTTCGAAGGGACTGAACCCTAAGGACTTCTGAGGCACCTCCCTGTAGGCAAACAACAGGCATGGTAACAAGACGTCCCACTTACGTCTCATGGGCTCCGCTAGGCCCATAATCATACCTTTCAGGGTCCGGTTGAACCTTTCAACCAACCCATTTCCTTGCGGGTGGTAAGGAGTGGTGAACTTATAAGTTACCCCACACTCCTCCCACAGAGACTTCATATACCTAGAGATGAAGTTGGTACCCCGGTCGGAGACCACCTCTCTGGGGAACCCCACACGGGAAAAGATCCCCATCAATGCACGGCCCACCACGGGTGCTGTGATTGTCCGGAGAGGGACTGCTTCCGGGTACCGAGTGGCATGGTCCACCAAGACCAGGATGAACCTGTTGCCTAAGGCTGTCTTGGGATCCAGGGGCCCTACGATGTCTATGCCCACCCGCTCGAAAGGGGTGCTCACCACTGGGAAGGGCTGAAGGGGGGCCTTCAGCTTCATTCCAGTCTTACCACTGGCTTGACAGGTTTGGCAAGATCTGCAAAAGGAACCAACGTGCTTTCTCATCTGGGGCCAGTGAAAGTGGGTGACAAGCCGGTTTAGGGTCTTGTCTTGCCCCAGATGTCCTGCAAGAGGCACGTCATGAGCCAGACCCATTAGGAAGTTTCTGAAGCGCTCGGGTACCACCAGCACACGGGCTGCACCGGGCTCAGCAAACTTAGGCTCACTATACAACAAGTCATCTTCCCAGTAGATAAAGTGATCTCTGGCTGCTCCACCTGCTGCCTGGTCTACAGCCTGTTGCCGCAGACCCTCGAGGGAAGGGCATTCTTTCTGCGCCTGGCAGAATTCCTCCCTGGAGGGACCACCTTCTTGCTGCCAATGGGTCAGCTCAGGCAATTCTCCCAGTTCGGCTACCTGTTCCCCTGTAGGTTCCAGGGCATCCCCCTCAGGTTCTGCTCCTTCCTGGACCGTGGGAACGGCTGGGGCTGGTTTCCCGCGCCCTCGGCCTCTTCCTCTCCTGGCAGGTCTCTGGGCCACTGTTTCAGGCTCCAGTTCTGCTGAATCACCCTTACTGGCTGCCATAGCACGCGTGGTCACACAGATCCACGCAGGCAGACCCAACATCTCCAAGTGAGTTCTGTGTTCTACATCCTTCCATGGAGAACTCTCCAGGTCGTTACCTAACAGACAGTCTACAGGCAAGGCATCACTGACAACTACCTCCAAAAGACCAGAGACTCCTCCCCATGCAAATGGAACTTTCGCCAGCTTGCAGAGGCGCACTGAACTGTCAGCTGCCACTACAGGGCGGAGTACACCAGGGATGATTTGCTCTTCAGACACCCACTGACACCTCACGGATGTCACGCTGGCTCCTGTGTCTCTCAAAGCCTCAACCTCCCTCCCATTGATGGTCACCTTCTGCCCATATTTCTTAGTGTTAGAGGGCAGTAAGGTTTCCTGGACCATCTCTTGGTCTCCTAGAGAGACAAGGGTCATAACCGCTAACTCCCCCCAATCACTAGAAACCAAATCCCCTCCCAAAGCTACACTAGCTAACGCTGGGGTGGGGGCACCAGTGGGTGCTTGCTTCTTCTTGGGACATTTTGGAGCTATGTGGCCCACCTCATTGCAGTGATAGCAGGTAGGTGGGCCCCTGTTGTCTTTATTGTCCCGCCTGCCCTTAGAGGGCCATGGCTGCTTAGGTTTGGGGGTTTGGGATTCCCTCCCCTGGGAACTATTTTGGGGCCCTTCTGAGAACTCCTTTTGGTTACCCTTGTCCCCCCCACTCTTCTGCTGGGGACCCTGCCCACCTTTGGCTGTGGTACCCACAATTCCTCTGTGGACCCTGGTACTGGTCCAGCGGTCCGCCTCCTTAGCAAGCTCAATGGGGTCTGTCAGCTTGCTGTCTAAAAGATGCTGGCGCAGCTCTGGAACACAAAGACTACTCAAGTGCTCCCAACTGATTAAATGCAACAACCCCTTAAAATCAGTTACTTTACTGCCCTTCATCCAACCTTCCAGTGCACGCGAGTACAAATTCACACACTCCATCCAAGTCTCAGACTCTTTCTTCTTGGAGTTCCTAAACTGCAGTCTGTACTGCTCTGGGGTAAGGCCATACCTGAGACATAAGGCCTCTTTCATATTGGGGTAGGTCATGGCACCTGCTAATTCTAAGGGCTCTAGAGCACTCCTCCCAGATGCCTCAAAATGTTTCCACAGGCCCGCCCCCCAATGCTGATCAGGCACACCATTCATCTTCAATGCAATTTCATACGAAGTGAACCAGGCATAAATATCCTCACCCCTATGGTAATTCTGTACCAGGTCCTTGGGAATATATACTTTACCCCCATGCACTGGCTGCGCGCTGCCACCATTAGAACTGGCATCCACCTCCTTGGCTTTAAGATCCAGTTCTCTCATGCTCAACTCATGAGCCAAAAGCAATTTCTTCTCTTCTAAGGCGCGGGCACTTTTGCTCTCCTCCGCCGCCTTTTCTCTCTCTTTATCCATTTCAAATTGCTTCATTTGCATTCTCATTTTCATGACTTCCAATTCATATTCTCTTACTCTCTGGTTTTCTTGTAACTCTTCTGGGGTGAGGCCCCTACCGGAGTGGTTGCTGCCAGCTCCTGAGCCTACTCTGCCCACTGGCAGATCTTTGATTTGAAAACCATTTTCTACATCCACATCATCTTCTCCCTCTTGTGCCTCCCAATGGGCCATCAAGATTTTCTGCAGCTCCTCCTTTCTGTAGGCGCTTTTTATGGGGCACTCAAACTCAAGGCAGAATTTCCTAAGTTGCTCAACTTTGTATGAATACAAATCTCCAATGGCAAACTCCATCTCTACTTCTGCCTCTTTACTGGGTGCCTTCCCATGCACAGACATGATGTGTTGAAGAGTTACTCAAAAATAGAAAAATCAAAACCAAAAACCAGTAGTATGCGGTGGCGTAGTGGTCTGCACTCACTAGTGATGTACACCAATTACTGTGGGTCAAGTACAAATACAAGTTCAAATCCCACCGCCTGACCACCAATGTTAGATCTGGGGGTCTCTAGTTGGCAGAGGTAGGTACCACTGTCCAAATAGGGACCCTTGCTTCTAGTCAGGACAAGGAGATAACTCTCTAAGATAACCCCTGCTCGCCCTCTAGGTAGCTTGGCCTGAGCAGTCTAGGCTAATCAGAGGCAATGCGTAAAGTATTTGTACCAACACTCACAGTAACACAGTGAAAACACCACAAACTGATTCCACAACAGTTTAGAAAAATAAAGGTATTTATTCTAAAACTACACAAGACCAAAACGATAAAAATCCAACATACACGGTTCAAGAATATGGTTTCAAAGAGTTCTTAAGGTTGCGTTAAAGTTCTTCAAGTTGCGGTAAAAACAAACCACAGTTGCGTGAAAAGTTCACAGTTGCGTCACGTTTACTCACAGTACCTTTAGTTGCAACAAAGTTCCAAAAGCAGAAGCTGGTGCGGTGGAAAACAAGCGATGCGTCGCTCCTGAGACCCTGGGGAGGCGATGCGACAGCCCCGCTGCAGCAGCGGGCGTGTTGCGACGAATCCGGTCTGTATGGGGAGGAAGGCCACTTGTATGGATTCCGGTGCGTAGGTTCCGTAGGAAGTCTGTTCTCGCAAAGGCACGATGCGACGATCTCGTAGGTGCTGCGACGATCTCCGGGGCGACGATGCGCGGTCCAGCGGTGATCCTTTCTCTCGCAGCTCCTCGATGCGATGATTCTGCGACGACACTCGCAGCGACGTGATGCGGTCCGCAAGCAAGCGGTGCGGCGTTCTCACCCAGCGACGACAGGCTCTGCGACGATACTCGCAGCGATGTTCGATTCTCCCGCACCGGTCTGGTGCGTCCCGCAAACGGAGGATGCGACGTCTCTGGCAGCGGCGTCAGGCGCTGCGACGATCTCGACCTCCGTAGCGGCGGGAAACTTCTCGCACTGTCGGGGATGCGCTCCGCAAGCGAGCGATGCGACACTTTTCAATTTCGAAAGTCTCTCAAGCTTTTGTCTCAAGCTTCCCAGCACAGGTCCAACCTCCAGAGGCCCCACAACTGGATCAAGCACTCTAGGAGGGACAGAACTCACTCAGCAGAGTTCAGGGAAGCTGGGGGTGAAGTCCTTTTGTTCCTGGGACTTCAAAACAGGGAGCCAGCTCTTCTCAGGCCCTTGGAGATTCCTTTCAAGACAGGGGACACAGCTCACAGCAAAGTCCTTCCCCTCTCCTTGGCAGCAAAGCAACAGCAGGTCAGTCCAGCAGAGCAACAGCAAGACAATCTTCCTTCTTCAGAGTCAGCTTTCTCCTTGGCAGAGGTTCCTTCTTGATTTCCAGGATGATCTAATTTTCTGTTGTCAGGGGTCCTGTACTTATACCCCTAAAGTCTTTGTTCTCTTGGTGCATGTGGGCCCTGTGCCCGGTCTGAACCAGTTCTGGGTGGATCCTGAGCACTTTGTTTTGGTGGCTGCATCTTTCCTTTCAGAGTGAGGGGCAGGGTCCTCAGCCGCCCAGCAGGGGGGTGGAGCCAGCATTGTGGAAGGCAGGCACAGCCCTATTCAGCCCAGGTGCTAACTCCTCCCACCACTCAAGTCATTCAGCCTAGTGCTGACTCATCCATCCTGCCGGGGAGTTCCCCAGCCCCTGTCACTCACAAACCAGACAGTCAATACACAAACAGGCCCAGGCACACAGAAGGTTCAGACAAGAGAACAGCAACTTTCTAAAAGTGCTGTTCTCAAACACAGGATTTAAAAACAACCTTTCCTAAAAGATGTGTTATTAAATTCTGAGTTCAGGGATACTAGATACTTATGTCCTATCTTGTTCCTATGGGAAGAAATGCTGTTAACCACTGTAGCCAGCGTCCCCCATGTTAATCTATGGAGCAAGATAGCCTTACAATAGTGAAAAACGAAAATGGCTGTAATTCACTACCAGAACATGTTACCTGCACCAGTACATGCTCTACCTTTTACATACACTGCACCCTGCCCAGGGGGGTACCTTGGGCCTTCCATAGGGGTGACTGATGTGCACAAAAAGGGAAGGGTTAGGCCTGGTCAGTGGGGACACTGACCAGGAGGACATGGCAGTTCTAAACTGCCCATAGGCACTGCAGTGGCAGGCCTGAGACACCATTTTAGAGCTACTCATGTAGGTGGCACAATCAGTGCTGCAGGCCCACTAGTAGCATTTGTCATCACCAGCCCTGGCACACCCAGTGCACTTTACTAGGGACTTCATGGTGATACAAATATGCCAAACATGTATATTCAATCAGAATAACAATTTACCCAGGGAGCACTTACACTCTGGCACTGGTCAGCAGTGGCAGAGTGTCCAAAGCATCTAAACCAGCAAAAACGAAATCCAGCACAGCATCAAAAATACAGGAGGTAGAGGCAAAAAGATAGGGGAAACCACGCCAAAGATGCCAGGTCTAACAGTGACCTAATCTTTGTTTCCTTGAAACTTGATCTGCAACAAAAACCTTTCTGTCAGTAAAAATGTCAGAAAGTGAAGACGAAAGGGAGGCAGCTAGAATAGCAGCTCAACTCCTAGCGGATGATACACGTCTCCGAGACAATGACCCGAATGTTATACTCAATCCGGTCAACATAAGAAAAACTATAACTCTTAAACTTATAGAAAACCGACTGACATCACAAGGTGGTATAGTCATATTCGTGATAGAGGCCCATGAATATCGGCAGACAGAGGTATTCTATTCATGGATAAACTTTCCAGCAGCAAACGCTGTTACACACAAATTCCACTATTACAAAATAGGGGAACCTCCGGAAGAGTACACACCTTTCGAGGAGGTGGAAATCCCACTAAATTAACAAGAGCGCCTGCTCTGGTTTAATGGCGCCCTAAAACATAACAATCACATCACCAGGCTCGGTCCACTAGGTAGACCAGGAGCAACGTGGCCGGTTTTAGCCAGCTACACACCACATCCAGACATTGATAAAATGTCAGTACCAGAACTTTTAGCCCAGCTAAAACAACTGATTAAAATACATAGACAATTAGTCCAAAATGTAATGCGGACTACAACAGTCCAACCAGCAATTAACATTCCACAGCTGACCCCTCATCAGGGGAACATAAACAAAATAACACCACAGAATATACAATCCTGTCTTGGTAAAACACCCGCAAAACGGGAACAAATTCCATTCTGGTTAGCACAAAAAATCACTCAAATAGAGGCAGTATTTCCGGATACTACCCCTATTGAGAAACACAGAATTCTGACTATCTGTCTCCCATGTGGAGGACTGTGACACTTGGGACACAGTCTTTGCTTCCATTTACACAAAAACACATGGTGTTCCGTCCATGGCGGTAATACCAAATGTGCTAAGACAGATTCAAAATGAATACGGTCCAGAACCTGCTTTAACTCTGGGTATGAAACTACTGAAAGACTTCAAGCAGGTCTCGGCTATATTATTAGCCAACATAAAAGGAGAAGCAGCATCTGTGGCGATCCGCCAGAAATTGAGAGAGACAGATATAGCAGAACAACCATTTGAACTTGCCAGAATCATAGAAAAATCCTATGAAGAACTAGGTAGAGATAGTTTGGGTGGGAAACCAGTAAAACCCCAACTAACTGAAAATCCTGAAAAGATATTTATTAAAAATAATATAAACACTCCAAAAAAGAGCTGGGATGGAAATAAACAATCCACTCCCAAAGAAAAAAAGATTCCAGTCCAGAGGAAGGTCTCCTCGGCGGAGAGAAAGATCTCCGGACCAAGGAAACAAGTCTCCCCGGAGGGAGCCCTCTGAGAAAAGATACAACCTTAGAAATAGGGATAATCTAAAAAAACCTGATAGATATCAAGATATTGATACACGTCCCACTCGATCTTTTCAGACTTCCTCGCAGAAATCGGAAAGAAGAGGACGGTCAGAACACAGGGAAGAGCTCGTCAAGTCCAAAGACAAAGAACGTGCTCATCAAAGTAAAACATTACAATTTCCAAGAAAGAAGGTAGCCAGTATTAAAATAATTAAACATGCCGAGGATACTGAGGACACAACTGAAAAACGGAGAGTGGGCCCAGACAATGCTAGACAGCGCATCAGAAGTGACCATAGCTCGCAAGATCTTGATGAATCTTCTGGAGACAGTGGACACGAATGAATACATTCAGGTGGAAACTGCAGATACCAGAGTTAGCAAACCTCATAAAATATACGAAATAACATTACGTATAGAGGGAGATAAGACTAGGAAAGTAAGGGGTCTATTTTGGGATAACCTTTCAAAAGGCTATGACATCCTTTTAGCTGAGAAAGACTGGCCACCAGAGTTTGTCAGGGAGTGCCCTCATGGCAAAGAAATGATTATGTCTGCCTCCTCAAATCATATTCCAATTCATAGAAAATATACATATGCAAGAAAATGGGCAGTAGCCCAAGCTCCTGCATTATACAAAAATCATGTAGGGTGGGATGAGGACTCTCCTCCTCACAAAATCCAGTTAAAATGTCAACCAACTGCACAGGGCCAGTACCCAATTAAGCAAGAAGCTAAAAAACAAGTCAGGGAGATCTTAGATCAACTTGAATACCAGGGGGTGATTGAAACATGCACCTCACAAATGAACAATCCTTTGTTTCCTGTCTCCAAGCCAGACGATTCATATCGTCTAGTTTTGGACTACAGACACCTAAACTCATGTTGCAAGACATTTGCAGTACAAAACTCACACAGTGCAGCACTAATGAATAACATCGTGCGCAAGAAATACAAAACGACATTAGACATCTCTAATGGATTCTTTTGTCAAAACATTGCACCTGAAAGCAGGTATTTGACCGCTTTCTCAATAATGGGGTCACAGTAAAATTTTTGTTGACTCCCACAGGGATTCAAGAATAGCCCAGGATTATTCTCAGCAAGAGTAACAGAGTTACTACAAATATATGATGATGAGGCATTATCTTATGTCGATGACATCTATCTCACAGATGATGATTGGATACTCACTTGAAAAGGGTAAACACCATAATACTTGGGTTTGCTGCAGAGGGTTACAAATTCAACTTTAAAAAGTCACAAATTGCCCATCTAACAGTCCTGTTTTTAGAATATGAATTATCAAATGAAGGTAAAAGCCTAGCGGCCAATTTCTTAGAGAAGTGCGCTGTACTCCAAGCACCTAAAACGCTGAAGAACTTACAATCAATACTAGGTTTCCTGAATTTCGGAAGAACTTACATTCTAAATTATGCAGAGAGGGTTAAACCTCTCTATGAATTAATAAAACCTGATTTCAAACCAATCAATTGGACTCAGAAACACACAGAAATTTTGAGATCATTGACAACAGACATGTTAGCTAAAACAAAATTGCAAACTCGCGAAAACATACGCAACCTTGTAATAAGAGTCATCCCAGGAAGATGCGGATTCACGTACCTAACCTCTAGTGAGGAAGAAACGGTACCAATAGCTTACAAATCACACTTGTACACACAAGCTGAAAAAACATTCAGTCTTACAGAAAACATTGTAAACGCGGTTCAAACTGCTGTAGCAAAAGAAAGAGCCCAAGCACAAGGCAAAAGAATAACTGTCTTAACAGCAGAATCAGCCTTTGAGGCATTAACAAGCCCACGCAATTTGACTACCGTGGCATTAGATCCAAAATGGATTGAATGGGAAAATTCTCTTGCTGCAGAAGACGTGAAATACTATTTTGACCCAAACATGAAAAAACTGAAACATTTAACATATGAAAAAGAATATCCTCTGCCAATCGAAATTCTGCCCCTACAACTTTACGCCTGTATAATATATACAGACGGATCAGCACAACCCGCAATTTGGGGTAAGCGAGCTTACAGTGCTACGTGCGCGGTTGTTAAATGCCGGTGGCACAGAGGTAAATTGAGACCACTGGTAACTATGTCTCAATCTGTGAAAAACAGTTCAGGTCAACACACTGGACTACTAGCTTTAAAAATGGCGCTCGATATTGCCGATCGCGAATTCCCGACACTAATAGTGTGCGATTCGCATTACTGCGTCCAATCTTACAATAATGACTTGCAGAACTGGGTTCAAAACGGTTACAAAGGTGACACAGGTGCCACAATAAAGCATAAAAAGCTTTGGGAATAAGTAGTTCTTTTGCAGAAAGAACTACAAAAGACTCACGTGATCCATACACTGAGTTATCAGCGTGATGGCATTCGCGCTGCAGGGAATTCATTGGCTAACACAGCTACAGTGGAAGCAACTAATCCGGCTTCCGTAGCCACAAAAATGCGTTCAGAAAAATACATAGATGGGGAAACCATGCTGGCGGTAAAAACGTCTTCAAAAGGCGACTGTGCAGCATTACCCGTGAACTATCCACTCAATTATACATACATAATCGATGCAAACTCCGTTCCTCTTGCTCGAATCCCTGGAGTGGGGGATAGAGTAATTCCAAACACGAACAGGAGAGTCTTGTTAATAGCAGACGCACACATGGGTGAAGGTCTAGGGCACCGGGAGATCAAGGAATCTCTGAAAGAATTACAATCAGAATATTGGTGGCCGGGAATGAGCCTGCAACATCACAAATTTGCAATAAACTGTCCAAACTGCAACAGAGATCGCAGTGGCAAACCAGCCGGAGTTTTGCCATGGCTCTTCATTTAGATAGCATAAGACTATCTATACGAAATACCCAGCAGAAAAAATGCGTCCCATTAACATTCAAGACTAGATTCACTTTAAATGTAGACCCCAGCGCTCGGCTGACGCCAGAACTGTTATAATAGATTTGCGAGTCTTAATCGGCACATACGCAATTGGCATGCTACATTCTGACCAGGGTCCTGCTTTTAGCTCTCGAGCTTATAAGGAGGCCATGACCAGCATGGGCATTGCATTTCGGTACTCTTGTCCCTTCCATCCTGAGGGAAATGGGATTGTGGAAAGAAGAAACCGGGACATAAAGCAATCTATAATGGCGAGGGTATTAGGTTCGGGTGATGGGTGGGTCCAACATTTAACAAGTGTCCAACGTAGTCTTAATAATCTGCCAAGAAATTCTCTGAAAGGTTTCAGTCCGTACAAACTATTGTTCGGGACTAGAATGCATATTCAGGACCTCGATAGTCAGACTTCAGTGGTAGAAGAAAAATGCTTTGATATCAAAGATCGTTTGCCTATTTTACAGGACTTAAATGAAACAAGAAAAGACCTGAGCAACATAAAGTTAAAACAGCAGCCAACAGCCACTGAAGATAACCCACCTGTCCCAGCAAGGCCTGCCTGGATTCCAAAGATTGGGGATCAGGTCAGGGAGAAGATCGCGGTGAAGAAGGAATTTGGGCCTTCTTACAGAAAAGCAGTACCTGTCTTAGCTATCAGCGGAACAAGATCAGTTGTACTACCGCCCCTTGCTGGTAAAAATGAGAACCGAGTTGTATCCATCGACCTGGTAAAACCACAATCATGTGGCCAATAATAAGTAGTAGGCCCAGTGAACTCCCAAGAAGTAGCAGAGTACCAAAACTTGCTACAATACAAGAGGTTCAAACTGAGAGACTAATCACATTTGATAAACCTGCAGTGAATAAAAAAGGACTATGCAACAATGCCATGGAACTTGTGCCTCTTGAAACCCAAATTGCAACAGTTCGTCAAGAAACACCAGTCTACAACGATGTAGCCTCAGACTATGCTAATGAATCAAAAATTGCAAAAGCAAATGAAAATACGGAAGCAATTCCAACAATTGACAGAACTGCATCTGCCTACTTCATCAATTTCGATAACTTTTCTGAAGATCCAAGCGAACCGGAAGAAACGCCAGCAACAAAAACTTTTAAAGACAAAGTAACGGAACTATTTCATCAACTCAAAGAAACCTATCTGATTTCTCCATGGATTGAATTTTGGATTGTGTTAGGTGTACTTTCCCTCCTACTTTGGCTCATCATGGTTCTTTGTTTGGGAAAATTCATTGAAGGAAAATACAGTACAATGGACACAGCAAGTCAGAATATCAACTTGGTCCTAAAGCCACACAAGTCATCTCACATCGAGAAAAGAGAACTATCATCAGTGAATGTCACAGCCAATCCAATACCCGGTGGGGTAGCATGGGACAAAACGGATTACGAAATCTATGGCCCGGTTGAGCTCTTGAAATATCCACACCAGTTCAAGGTTTCATTAAGTGACTTTGTAAAACATAGTACATTCTCTGATGATTGGAACTTTGAAAGTATTAATGATATGTCGTCTGATTTAGTAATGTCAGCAAAATTTACAGAACATGATTACTTACAGGGTTCATCAAATTATGAAGAAATGTATTGTTATAATCACTTTGCACATCACTACTTGCATAAATCTGTCCAACCTAGAAATGTTTTTAATTATAATCAATGGGAACATTGTGCTACTCCTCCGAAAGGTAGTTAAAAAAAAATTTTCGGGAAATTCCCGTACTTCTCAGGATTTAACACAAGTGATGCGGAAACGTTTTATTTCAAAATGTTAAATAAGACAGGAATGAAAACGATGCTGACAAATACTAAATTGATCTATTCGGAAACATTTTATGAAAAAATGATTACATTTGGTTTTGATTTCTGGAAAAATAACATTGAAACAAAAACCATCTGGGGTACCGAAGATTGGCAGGTCCAAGGCCTAGAAGCATTATTTAGAGCCTGCATGATCCCAGAACAAATAATATTCTTGAATGATACCATTCAACAGACAACCTGTCTTGGCCTAGCCAAAATTAAAGACTTAAACAAACCGTCTATTCCAAAGCCAACACCTGACAGTAATAGCACTACAGATGTTGAGATAGACGTATCCCATATTTTAAACCAAAACAGAACACATCCTGATTGGAAAAAATGGTTGATCTTGCCCACAGACACAAATAACTGTCAAGATAGATTCCTGAACAAAACACAGGGTTTAAAAATGACCAGGCCAGATCCAAGATACTTCCAGAGACAACATCCAGGGATAGTCACAACATACAGTGTAGGGAAACTCTGCCTTGAATGGCTACAGAAATCCACACTGGCTGAAATTAAGCAACACTTGACTTTACTTAAAGACGGTGCTGACTTGCGTGATTTCATAATGGGACCACGCAAACAGCATCAAAAACGTTTCATAGCGGCCGGTATATACGCTACTTACAACGAAGCTTGGAAAGTGATGCAAATTAAAACAGCAGAAAAAATACGAGAAATTGATCGTATTAATTTGGAAAAATCATTTCCTATTGTGGACAATGGGCTAATGACTCTGTCCTCCAGAATATATTCACTGGATAGTATTGTATCCTCTGCTATTGATATAATAGAGCAGGACTTACTAATGTTACAACACGGTCAGTCCCAATAACGTCCTATTGAACAGCTTGGCTGGACGTTGCAACATCTGCGTTCAGGCTACGTGCCCTGGCGTTTAATCAACACAACGTCATTATTCTCTATCTTTAACCTTACTGATACACAAATCAGTTTGGCACAAAAAGGAGCAGACTATACGATTCTGAGCATTGAAAAACTTGAGAGATTACCATTGACAATGTCAGAAAGACCTGTCGTTGAATGGATAATACACGGAATAATCACAATTCCTATAACAACTTTCCAATTTAAATACTGCCAAGAGTATATACCAGCGGGCCAGTATGAAAGGTTGGGTAAAGGGTACATTAAGTCATCATGGAAATTACCTTATACACAAACAAGTTACAGTGAAAAGAAACAGAATGTATTTCTTAGTGGAAAAAATTGTAAACAATCACTAAGCGGTATACTTCTGTGTCAAGGTATTAACCTGCATGGGGTCTGTGAGGGGACTTCAAATAACCTTTCATGTCACCAGCACGGCACACCTGCAACACAAATAGAGCCATTCTTTAGACGACTTTCTAACGGGAGATATATTCTAATAGTGGACCACAGCTGTTGTGGCATGGTGCCAGGGAAAGCCTATCTAGTGAGCGTGAGTTCCATGGTCACTTGCTGTATGCAAGTATTGTATCCAAACAGCACTCCAGATACGGAGGCAACAATTTGGCCTTCTTTGAATATCTCTTCTATTCGAATTGATACTTTAAGTAGAATAAAGTCTGTTCTTTTACAGACAACTGTGCCCTTAACGTTATCAAAAGAAACGTATGATCTGCAAGTTGCAAGGACAACGGCAGAGATACATACCCTTTTATCAACAAATTGCCCGTGCATTTCGTAGAAATGCTAAGCCAAATTCTAAATATGTCAGATACCAGTGGTATCCCACATATATTTAAGACAATTTTTTCGGGACTGTTAACACCCTTCGAAACAGTTCTGGGCATTTTTCCTAATTTTGTCCATTCTGTCTTTGGCGGCCTACCACTTCTGTTGGGACTCGTAGCAGGCATTTTATTTTTGATCCTTCTGCTCGATATGGCAAGCCAAGTCGCAGACAAGACTCCAGCAACGATGGAAGAAACAATCCTAGCTATACGCTATCGGGACCGCATAACTAAAGTCCTTGGATTAGCCCGGCTAAGAGATCTGAATATGACCTGGTTTCTTTCATTCAGACCCATCTGGCAGATTTGTATCCTACCTGTGCTTCGATGTATGCTATGCGGAGAAGAATGCGTGTTGGACGTCTGTCTTACACTACCATCAGCAGTACCATTGGATACAGATACTTTGCTAAGTCCTGTAACGGCTCATGCATCGTGTTGTCCCCAGCGGCTACCCATTCTGATGACGGCATTCGTTGAGACTTCACCACTACGATTAGGGGGTAGTGAAGTACGAGGTGAAAGCAGCATCACCCAGGTACGACCTTCTGTGAGCATTGCTGATCCTGACATAGAAGATAGCAATCATTCTCACAACTGCACTGTTGCAGCATTTTCAAACTTGGTCGAACTTTCACCTGAAGCCGTAGACCAATTTTTTCAGAGTCTGTCTGAAATGATGTTCTCCCCTGCACAGAAAGAATAACTTTTTAAGCAACAAGCACACAGCGTTCCCTGAACTCTGAATTCGGCCTTCAGCTTTGATAAACAAAAGCTACTGAAAATATTTGGAACTATTTTTTCTCCTGAAGCGAAATTATTTTTTTCCCACTTCCAAAATATTTATCTTTTTCTGGAACATGTACTCTGCTTAAAGTAGAACTATTCTTAGAGAACAGAGCTTCTATTTTTAGGAACTCTAGAGACAATATTTTACCTCAGCCTCTAGCACATGTACAGAATTTGTATTATTATGTGACGGAATGGTCTCGACCTTTTCTTCTGTATTAAGAGCCATTTCATGTGTAATTTTCACAATTCATTCAGCTGATATATATATGCATTTTTTAACTGAATGATAACACTGCTTGAAAAGCGGACAGTACCAATACTCATTTTTGTGTATTACCATATACCATTTCAATATGCAACTTTATGTATTTTGGGGTGGGTTGGAAAACACATGCATCATTATATGTTTACTATTGCCTAGTTTTAAGTAATGAGGGACATTAGATTGTGGAGTGGGTGTTGTAGTTCTATCTAGGACCCTAAATTCGACAGTCCTGATTTATTTATGCCCTTATGTGGTTATAATGAATAATATCCTTATAAAGGCATAAGAATCATATCCATATTTAGTCATAGCCCATGCTGTCCAAATTAAGCAAGGCTACTTCCCCAGGCTCCTAGCAAGTACAACGAGTTCTGTAAACAAACCAAACCTCCAGCAACCTGGGAATTCCCCATTGCTTTTGTTTTGATTTCGTCCTAGAACTCCTGTGAGCACTCTAAGAACGGCCACTTCTTAGTGACATCTTTATTGATGTCTTATGTCCAACCTTATGTCAAACCCGGCACCTTTCAGGTATAAATATACCAACGCTGCCTTAAGCAAACACACGGTGGTGGTTTTGGAGCAGAGCAGCTATCTACTTGCCCGAGAGCCCAGCTGCTGCGAGAGCCCACGGACGCTGCCCCTCCTCTTTGACGCACTGAGAGAGACGCTGTCTTTTCTCCTGCCGAGAAATCCAGCTCCGGTGTTTCCAGATACCTTCGCGGGTTACTGGGATATCGAGTCCTGAGAGAGAGATACCAGACCTCCTGCTTTCTATTACCCAGGTATGGAGCTGACTAAAACCTTAGAGCGAATTCTTGACTCAGATTCTTGGCAAAACCAACTTAACTTAAACTGCTACTTACTTACTCCTTCCCACGTATTAGGCTTAGGTCAGGTACACCGAGGTAGGCGTATTTAGAAGCTCAGTTGAGTACGTTAGTCAATGTATATAAGTATGTATATATTTTATCTATTTTAAAGTATCTTATGGCTAAGAAACCATATCAATGCTTTTACAGTATTATTTCTTAATCCTCCTTTTACTGTACGCACTTTACTTTACTATGAGTATTGCAATTGTGGAAATTCATTTCTCTTGTATGAGAAAGAAGACTGCTCAATAAATAATAACCTTTTATTGAAACGCCCGTCTCTCTTTACTCCGCACTCTGGTGAAACTAAGTATGCACACTTGACTGAGCGAAATAGCTGTCTATTGTTTTCACACGACTCTAGAGATACACTCTTATTCTGAGGGAGCAAAGTTGTCATGTTATATGGTTGTCAGAAGCTAATCCCTTCTTGTCTATCCAGGGAGGTTAAACTCCTCCTCGTTTATTCGAGAAAGTTTCTAGTGACCTCTGAGCTAGCTGGCAAAACTTAAGTCTAATATAGTCAGTAGAGACCTAGTCGACCTCAGTCCTACGTCTACACTGGTGAATATATTATTCCAATGCGCAGAGCCTATTGGGAATATAGGAACTACACTACACCTCTTTGCTTTCTCTCCTTTAGCACTTTGAGACAACTTTATGGTGACGTAAGCATTATGGTCAATTAGGCATAGACAGGGACAGCAGCTGTCTTTGTCTTTAATGCCACTGCCACTGGCTTCCTTTGCTACCCCTTTATCTTAGGCGTCACAAAGGTAACAGAAAAAACAGAAAGCAAATAAAGCTGTGAGAGTTCTATTAACTTTAAGTAGTTTCCAGAGGTTGCCCTTCCCATAGTCCTTCTGTCAAATATGAGGCCGTTCAGGGACTAAGACAGGGTAAAGGCTTGACTCAGTGAACCTGAAGGGTGCATGATGTCACTTCTGCCACCCTTGGCATTTTGGTGAATCAACATCTATTAACATAATGCTACTGTACACTGTAATGTCTACTGTAATAGCTGGAGAAGGGGTGGGAGTAGCTGGTCACAGTTGCTTTTTGCCACCATCGTAATACATGAAACATGGCACATTTTTGAAATTCCCCAGAACAGTCAATGATATTATGAAATCGAAAAGGGCTCCCTCCTGGGTTGCTGCTGTATATTTGTCTCAGCCCCAGCCCAGCCCCATACATATAAAGCCTCAAGCTTATCTAGGAAGCTCATTTTAGCCTCGAGACAAAAAAAAGCTTTATTCATCACCGTTTAGGAATGGATGACTCGAATGACCTACAGCCATCATGGAAAGTAAACAACAAGCAGCGCACTGTCGATTATGTGGCTACTCCAACAAAACAATAACTCACTTGTGTGCATGCCCCGCAGTTAAGGATTTGAGGAAATTGCTTTTAAAACCTATTTTTAACGAGTTAAACATCCGCACATGCAGGCAAGCCGTGATCAGTTGGATGGAAGGCCCCTCAATAATCTTGTCCTGTCGGGGTGTACAAAACTTTTCTGAATTAAGGAAACTCCTCCGGCAAGCAGACTTAGAGAAAAATAGAGAGAAAGCCGAAAGAATAGCTTCTGGAACGGGTTAGATCAAATACTGTTGCACTTTACACGTCCACATAATCAAGTGTCCCAGGTACAATTAATAATTGGCGACCTTACAGCAGGATTTTTAAGCAAAAACAATATTTCTATTATCTAATATAAACCAAATGCACTGAATTTCCAGTTTTTACGCTTTTAGATACAGATAGATATAGAATAATTGTGGGCTGTTCATACCCTAAAGACCCAAATCTTCTAGGCACTTCAGCACTTTAAAACAAACGGCTTGAGTCATCGTAAGAGCTTTAGTTCAATTCTGCCACTTGAGCTTCATCAAACAGCGATTCCTGATGGCTTCTGTTTAAGAATCCTCATATAAATACACGCCTGTGGCACAGCACTCTGCACTTTAGCTTAAGACCTATATCTGTATCACTTATTTTTATACTGTTCGGATTTTATTAATTGTATGTCGTTTGTTACTGCCTCCTGAATATAATTGTTATGGCTCAGTGGCTATTTTTTGTTGCTCATGTTGTGATATTTTTATTCTTCATAAATTGTAATCATTTACAGTAATCACAAAATAAACTTTGAACTTGAAAAACTTGTCCCAGCCTCTCGTGCTTTAACTGTGCATCTGGTTGCCAGTGGTGGGCAGCTCTTATTTTTGGGGACCAAGGGGCAGATGTATCAAGATGGGGTTTGGCGAATCTGTAATTGTGATATTTTGCGATTCGCAATTGCAGATTCCCAAAACGGGATGTATGTAGATTTTTGCGATTATTTAGCAATTTCTTAAAAATCGCAAAAAAATTTCAGAATCCCTTGCGATTTCTTAAATTGTGAAATTCGCAAATTAGGAAATCGCAAAAAAGGGGAATCTGCAATGCAGGAGCAGGGTGGTGACATCACAGCCAGGAAGAGGGAGTGATTACCTGCACCTGCTTGCCTGAGCCACACCCAGTGGCAGTTGGAAGACTGTTTGGAGGCTGAGCAGACTTGATTGCTGTAAAATGGAGTCCCAGAGCACACAGGAGGAAATGGCTGGTGAAAAAAGAAAGAGAAAACATTAGTTTTCAGAAAAGGAGTCGGAAATCCTAATTGAGGAGATGGTGTGCAGCCATGAGCTGCTTTTTGGAAAAAAAGCATTAAAAGTGCCTGAATCCAGGAAAAGGAAGATCTGGCTGGATATACAGCAAAAAGTGAATGCAGTGGGAGTGACCAACCGTACCATAGCAGAACTTAGGAAAAGATGGTACGACATGCGCCAGAGATCAAAAGAAAGGGTGGCTGAAAGGATAAAGGAGGCACACAAGACTGGAGGTGGAACTTCCACAGCAGAGCAACCTACACCACATGAAGAGCTTGTGGAGGCCACTCTCCTGCTTGAGAGTGTGAGTGGAGTGGCTGATATAGAAAGCTCTGACCCTACACAAAGTGCACAAGGTAAGATGCATGTTATAAATTCCAAAATTAGTGGGTAATGCATGTGCACAGGTCTGATACATGTACTCAGTGCAAGGAATTTCTAAGTCCAGGAACACTGCTTAACATACATTTAGAAATGCATCAAGGAGTTGTAGTTTTACAAGGATATTTTTAATCTGACATCAATGAAACACAGGCCCACATTGTGGTGTTGTTGGTAGTCAGAATTAGAGTGTAAATAATGTCAGATTTTGAAATCAAAAAACTTTATTTGTTTCAAGTTGCACAGCAAAACACAAACTCATATGTCTCACTCTACATCCACAGCACAATCAAGGGAATCAAGGGATCACACAGAGGGCGATGAATCACCACTCCATGTTGGCTCTGGGGCAAAAGAAGGAAGTAGTGATGAGACTGTCTCTACTCCAATTGTGCACAGGAAGCGCAGACATGTGGCCCCTCTGCCTCCTTTGGAAGATGACCTTAACATTGAAGGGGATACAAGAGACAGCGGCCTTGATACAGTGGTCCCTGTTGATAGCCAAGACTAACACCAAATGCAAAGAAGGCCACGTACATAGAGGGGCCGATTAGGATGGCGGACGGACTTGCGTCCGTCCGCCATCCCAGAGGTGGAGGGACCGCCCGCATGGGCTGCGGCGGTCTCTCCATGCAAATTAGGATGTGACCGCCACCCTGGCGGTCACATCCTGGATATTTAACATTGCGGCGGGTGCTGCTTCAAGCAGCACCCGCCGCAATGTTAAAAGTGCATGTTTAACATTTACATGCACAAAGCGGCAGGCACCGCGCGGTGCCTGCCGCTTTGTGCATGTAAATACTGGGGGGTACCATAGGTACCCCCCATGTGCACCCCCCACCCGCCTACAGCCTGGGGGCCCGCAACGGGCCCCCAAATTCAAAAGTACACATGCTTTTCCACGGCGGAAAAACCGCCGCGGAAAAGCATGTTTACAAATGCATCCTAATTTGGCTGGCGGTGTCTGATAGACACTGCCAGCCAAATGAGAGCTTTTCCGCCGCGGTTGTAATCCGACCGCGGCGGAAAAGCAGCGGACAGAAACCAAGACCCACCAGCCATCGTAATGCGGCGGTGGGTCTTTGGTGACTCCGCAGAGGATTTTCCGCCTCCTCCGGGCCGGAGGTGGCTTCCGCCGGCCCGGAGGAGGCGGAAAATCCTCCATCCTAATCGTCCCCATAGCTTGGATAGATCCAGGAGCAGCAGTGTTCATCCAGAAACACCCACAGTTTTTGCTGGTTTAGAGCAGGATATGCTTCATGTGCAGCGCCTGCAACATAAGGCCCTACGGTCAGTTAATAGACAGCTTTCAAAATTGAACAATAACCAACAAAGCATGGGTTAGGGCATGAAGTGTATGGCAGCTTCAATTGACAGACTGTGCATGACACTTGAACGCACAGAGACATCTCGGAACAGGGCTGCTCACCGTGCACATGGAAGAATGCATGGATATATAAAGGCCATTAACAAGCTATGTACAGTTACATGTAACTTCACTAAGCGCAGCATAAACATGCAGAGGGAGATGAGTGAATGCACTCAAAACATTGCCAAAGGCCTGGACAAGGTTACATCTGCTGTTGAGATTTTACAAACTTTGAAACTCTGGTGCCAGCGCCCTAATGGCTTCCGCAGACAGCGAGGACACCTCCAGCAGGAGTAGCAACAACCCCACTTCAACTTCTCAACTCACCCAGCGCAGAAGTGGAAGACATGCTGGAACTACACCTGTGTTGGAGAGCATGGAATGTGAACACCGCCCTGCACCTAGCCGCCACTGCAAAAAGTGAACATGTACATTGCAATACTTTCTCCTTTCTGCATTATCTCATATGGCTTTCTTTTTCATTAATGGGACATTAGCATGACTGTGCAGTAACATGTCATGGTTAAAAACAGTAGTAAGGTTTTTGTTTTGTGATTACAAACATCACTTGCAAAAAACAGATATGTTGTGAGAGTACTTGTCTTACCTAAAAGTAATTTTGTGTTATCTCAGACCGTCTCTGCCGGCCAGCCGCTGCTCCTACTCCTGCTGTTGCCCTTCTAGGTGGAGGTATGGCATCATCATCAGATGTGTCTGAGTCACTCATTTCAATGTCTGTGCCTTTTCTCATTGCCATGTTATGTAGCATTGCACAGCTATTTACAATCTTACAACATGTTTCTGGACTGTACTGCAATGCACCTCCACTTTTGTGTATGCACCGGAAACGGTTTTTTAAAATACCAAATGTGCGTTCAATGAAGCCGCGTGTTGACCGGTGTGCCCTGTTGTATCTTGTCTCACTTGCATTTGATGGATTCAAATATGGCGATAGGATGAAGTCTCGCACTGCGTAGGCACTGTCACCTGCATGGAAGAAAAGTAAGAGTGACTGTGTGTTCCATTGATAATTAACTAATGTATGGATGGATGGATGGATGAGATTCATTTACCTAGCAGGTATCCCTCTCCAAACTGTCCAGCACTCAGACGTCTATGAATTCCAGTATGTCGGAAAATGAAGGAGTCATATGTGCTGCCTGAGTATTTTGCCACAATATTATTGATGATGTATTTAGCATTTCACACAATCTGGATGTTGAGGGAATGGTAGTTTTTCCTATTTCTAAACACATATTCTGTGGCTGCTGGTGGTGTGATGGCAATATGGGTGCCATCAATGCAACCAATCACATGTGGAAAACGTGCAATTTGGTAAAAATCCAGTTTTGCTTCTTGCATGGCTTGTTGGGTGTTTGAAAAGTAGATGTGATGTTGAAGCCTGTTCAGCATTGCATCCAGAAAGGCATGGAAAAAGCGCAAAAGAGCACTCTGGGACACCCCGCCAACCTCTGCAATGACGCTTTGAAAAGACCCTGAAGCCAAAAGGTGCAGTGAGCACAAAACCTGCACATGGGTAGGAATTGATTGTGTCCTGCCTGTTGGATGCTCCAAAAAAGATTTCAATTCATTACTGAGATCCAAGATAGTGTGTGGGTGAAGTCTGTATTTGTCATAGATGTCCTCTTCAGTGTGCTGGAACAGCGTGATGCGCAGTCTGAATATTCTCTCCTGTCTCTGTCTGTGCAAGGGCATGGATACGCAGCCTCCTGGCTATCAGGTTTTCGAACTTTCCATTGCGGGTTCCTTTTTATACTTTTAACCTGGTTACCACCTGCGTGTAGTTGGTGTTAATTGCAATTTCTTAAAATGCAATTTTCATGAATTTGCAATTTGATAATTTTTCATACCTCTCTTTGCGATTTCTAATTTTGTGATTACTGGTTTGCGAATTTCGCTAAAAAAATACCTTGCAAAATAAGAAATCACAAATAAATCGCAGAAAAGCTGTTTTCGCAACTTAAGGAATCGCAAATATAGCGATTCCTTACTTTGCGATGCGAATTCTTGCATACATACCATTTTCCTATTTTTTAGTCGCAAACGCTGTTTTTTTGCAATGCGAAGCGTTTGCGACTAAAAAAATCTGTTGATACATCTGCCCCCAAGACTTTGATCCAGAGCATGAAAGAGAAATGCAAAGTAAGGGGAAAGACGGAGGAAAAAGAAAGGCTAGTAAGGCATAGACAAATAAAGAAAGCAGGGATGAAATAGAACCTGAAATATTGAAAGAGACAGAATCTGCACAAGCAGTGTACAGGAGACAGGAAGTGTAGGGTAATGGCAGAAAAAGTCAGCCGCTCTGGTCGCTGCGCCACATCTCTCCTTGGTGACAGGGACCTTAGAAAAACTGCGGTCCTCTGCACTTATTTTATTATTCTTATGTTTTTAATGTGAAGCACTGCCAGCCTCGTCTTCCATCTTTCCTTCCTAGCTCCCTTCACAGGCTACAAGTCGCCATTTTGAAGTCATTGAGATGAAATCAGCCAATAACTGCACACCATGCCTGGCGCGAAGGCCATTCTTTATGATCAGGACGTGGCCGCGCGCGCACAATGACCTCAAATGATTGAACCTTCCTACCTATGGGAGCTCAGCCGAGCCGACGAGTTATGGCCACCGAGAAGACAGATGACTGCAGAAATATGACACTGTAGGACGTTTGAAAAATTAAAAGAAAATTAGACAGGAAGATAGCTGAATAACTGTGGGGAGAGCTGGTGGACGCAGACACAATTATGACCAGAGTGACAGAACCGTGTTTTATCTCCATTTGGCGCTTACACTGAGATATTCATGATGAATGAAGAATACTTTAAGGACAATAATTAAAGGGCATTTTTCTAGGACAGTTTTTATTGATTTTCTTTCTGCACAAAGACATTTCCTTGAACAAACCTCAGTCAGTTACCTCATGAATCTCCATCTCACCCGCCCTCTTTGTAATTTTTCCTTCCTCGTGTCTGATGAGTGTGTCTATAGAAATGAAAATAATTAAAAACCCAAAAGCTAACCACAGGGAAGGACTTCAAGATTCAATTAGCTATCAGTATAGATGGGGATCAGTATCAAATGTAAATAACTCTTTTGGCAAGCATATTTGGGATATAGGAAACCATAACTTTGGAGCAGAATCGTGAAAGTAACATCTTGTAATAAGAAAGCAAGGGATGTGTGATATCATAATTTCACTTGCAAAGTGTACACTTTTTGCACTTCTAGGCGTGAAGAAGTTTGCACTTTTACCCAACATTATCTGAGAGCAAAGTTTTCGGGGCTAGAAATATTTTTGCTGGGGACTTTTTTCTCAAAAATGCAAAGACAGTTTAATATGTCACATTAGAAAAACCAAGGTGACCTAAATGAAATAGAATTCTCTTCAGTATGTAAAGAACAACAACAATTTGTTACGCCACCGGCAGGGAGAGAAAACAGGTTTTGTATATATAGAAAGTGCGCAGTAGGTAATATGCTACATTAATTATGTGCATGTTGGAATCATATACATTCCAGTAAATCAGTGCATGGACCCAGTGGAAAAAGAACAAAGGAAGTCATTACGATGGCGGGCGGACTTGATGGCTTGGGACCGCCCACCTATATGCCGGCAGTCCCGCATGTAGAATCACTATGCGACCGCCATAGTGGCGGTTGCATCTTGCATCTTCACCATTGCGGCAGGTGCTGCTGACTGCAGCACCCGCAGTAATGTGTAAAATGCATGTACTGCTTTTCCCTGCACTACGTGGTAGGCACCACGCAGTGCCTGCCACTTAGTGCAGGGAAATGTAGGGGGTGCACCACCACCTCCCCCCAACACAAGGGGGGCCCACAACGGGCACCTGAAACAAATCCCTGCCAGCCTGTCAATGGTGGTTTACCCACTGTGGAGAGGCTTGCGGCGACCAGCATTGTAATTTGGCGGACGGTTCCTGGTAGGCACCGGCATCATTTTACTGATGCTGACTGCTCCACCAGGCAATCGGAACGATTGCCTTCTGGGGGATCCGTGGCGGGCGGACTTTGCGCCTGCCACAGTCGCGGTCTAATTCCCCTGCCATCCTAATTTGGCGGGGGGGAAATTGTTGTCCGATGGCGGAGGGACTGCCACCGCATGACTGGCCGGCCTTCCGCCATCACAATCACTCCCATAGTTCTTGTGCATGGCCCCTAATCTCACCACTCTGGAAAAGTACCATAAATGATGAGGTCTAGTGGTGCACTTGCTGACCAGTGGTAGGGTGTGCTATATGTACATGCAGTTCGTAGCAAATCTGGTACCAATGATAAACGGTTGAGCGCATTGAGAATAGCACCCTCCCCTCCTCCAGGGAAAAATTTGAAGCTTAGCTGTCAGTAGAGTTACAACTGGGTCGCCTCTCATTTCGAGATGAAAATCACTGAAGAGGTCGCAAAATAAGTCTTATCCACACTACCCGAACCCCCTTGGAGGATGGTGACAAGGGAGTTAGGGCATGGCTAAGCATCTGACTGTGGTGGCAACTTGCAGTGACCAGATAAGACAATCCCAAACTGGAGCTTCATCCTCAAATGCGCCCAACCATAACAAAATTGGCAAATGTTTTTATGGCAAGCCCTTTCTCTACTGATCCCAATTCTAGGCATATAGCCAGTCCCTCCACTGGGCTCCTCACCCCCTGGTTTATTTCTACAGGCCACTGCATATCTCAACCACATGATAGTAGAAAGTTGAAGCATTTTTCCAGTCTTTCTCTGAAGCAAGTATGTAGCTGAAGGATGGGTGGACAGCACATCTGTAGACACTGAAGAAGGCTGGGTCGGACAAGCAGACCAGAAAGCGTCCACTCACCGGACATAAACCCCCACTGTTCACAATGTAGATTCAGAATCCTCAACACAAACCGCAAAGCCTTCTCCATTTCATTTACCGTGCAACACAACATAAGATTTCTCTTCATCAGACACAATTTTAATTACTCATTCTAATGTGAACCAGTCAGCACCGGTCTACAACATTTGTCATAGGACAAAAATTGATTATTGAGTAAACAGTTTATTATTGCGGTCAACCTTGCATGCGTCTTTCTTCATATTGAACAGTAAGACAACAGGTCAGGAAGACACAAGGACCATGCGGATGCCAGAGACTACTTCCTGTGTGAGAGGGGGAAAAGGCAGGAAGTGAAGGCAACAAACGGGATTCCAGCAATGGATATAGTAGGAAAGCATGGGTGGGGGTTAGCTTCCCCAGCAGCAGAGGAACACGTGATAGGGAAGGTAATTTCAATAAATGACAGCTTAGATCACTTACTTGTCTCAGAGTCATCTCTATATCCAGCAACTCAGGCAGGACCCTGGTCTCTTACAAATAGTGACTCAGAGGCCCCATCCGGAGTAATGGAGGGGATCCAATGGAGCTCACAAAGACTGAGGCCTCACATGAGAACAGTCTGCCATCAGATGCTCGCAGATGAACCAACAGAATTCCTCTCCTCTTTGCTGTCACTTCACCTCAAATAATTACAACTCGAATCTCAGTCAGATCAAGACTTTCACTCTCAGCCTCGCTGTGGCATAGTACGTTCAAAGCTCTAATGCCGCCACCACACAAAGTGGACCTTACAAGTCAATTGATTTGATACAGAAGGTAAGGAGGTAGAGCCTTCTATTTAGACACCAACTTTACACTGCTCAGTACATAAATGCTTTGAGATTAATGCATCTCTTATAAAAATGCTTTGATTTTATCAGCGCACCTGTTACACAAATGCTCTGATATTAGCGCACCTCTGATAATATACCAACGTTCCCTTTCCACATGTTTACAGAAATGATTTCTTAGTATTTTTTAAAGATTAAATAGAGGTTATTAGATAAGGTAGAATAACAGTTTAAAAATGAAATAATAACATTGAAATAGTGTTACAACACAATACAGTAAAGTAAATACATGTAAAATGATACACACTCATGATACACTTAAGTTAGTAAAATGAAAAGCAATAGATATAAGGGGTAAAAAAAAGAGGAAAGAAGAAAGAAGACTGTGGTGGCTGGTGAACTTTGAAAGTGGTGTGGTATAATTGAGGAGAGTAAGCAAAATAAGCAAACCCTACTTTCATGGTGAGACAGTAAACCCTACCCTTCTTAAGATTGCTGGTGGGTAACCATCTCTAAGAAAAGTTCAAATAAATGGTGGTAAGGCAACATGTATGCCCTCCTCCTCCCCACCGAGGATGGTGCCAGTAGTGAACAAAGACCGTGCACAAAGAGGAAAGTCAGTTGTCATGAGTACCCTAAATGTGCTTGAGTTGTTTTTATACATGGGGAAAACAATAAGGCTTATTAAAGAAAAGAAAGGTTTTCTTACAGCACAAGTCCTGAACTCATATTTCAAAATTTTCTCATATGTGATACTGAAGAAAAAGGAGGCATGTCGAAATAAAACAAACTGCCCAGGATCACACAATTTGGTAACGTTTGAGGTCAGGATTGATAACAGGTTTTCCGTTTTGACACTGCCATTTAGGCAGCAGATTGTTATCTCGTTGTCTCCCACACTAAATTAAAGGTTAATGCTCAATCTTAAATGTTGTGACATAAAGTGAGAGCGTAGGTGAGAAGCAAAAGCCACACACTGTTGTTTCAAAAAGGATTTACAATTTGTCTTTTCCCTCACAATTACACAGAAGCTACAGTGAGATAACTTCTAGAATGGAAGTTTCATCACAGGATGAGTTCATTTAAAAATGTGTCTAAAGTAATTTTTTCACTGAAGTGCTCCGGTTAGATTTTTACCATTACCTGTAAAGTTGTCTCATTCAGCAGCCTTGAAACGCTCCGCATCCTGAAACACCAATCAATCTTCACTGTGATCAGTTTTCATAACGGCATCAGGAAGAGAAGCCACGAGGTGTGTTTTAAAAAAAAAAATCTGAGGATAAAAAGCATCTGAGGTCATCCATATGACGCTGAGCTGAAAAACGCAAAAAAACAATGGATTTAGGCCCAGATCCTTGTACTGGGGTGAATGTATGACATTGTTCTACATTCTGTCCATCAACTGTGTTTTTTGCAATTTTCACCCCGAGTGGGCTGGGTATGCTCAGACGTGAGTCCCAGGCTCTCCACACCACTGGAGTCAAGCTATCCAGGCTGATGAAGGCTGATAGCCAGAAACCGGTCCTTGGATGCTTGATTCCGGTCTGGGAAAGACATGGCTTGGTAGTTCGGTCTGGACTGTTCCCATGAGGCACAGGGTCAGAGCTGATTTGCATATAGCCAGTGTCTAACCCAGGGTGGTGTGGAGTGCAAAAAAACGATGGATTTAGGCCCAGATCCTTGTACTGGGGTGAATGTATGACATTGTTCTACATTCTGTCCATCAACTGTGTTTTTTGCAATTTTCACGCTGAGCTGAAACGCCAGGCGCCCACTGAGCCTCTGCTCTTCTGGGCTGTGTCCCTTTCCTAATTTTCCATGGAGTTTAACACGTCTCCCTGGGTGATTTAGGGATGGTAAAGTCAGCGCCCAGACATGTGCAGACAAAACTGTAGGTGGAAGCAATTAGCAAAGTTAAGCAAACAGCATAACACAGTTAAGTAGCAGCAGGATGATTTTTCTGTTTGCTCTCTGCTGTTCTTTTCATTGAATGGAGGGGGGGGTTGCCCATTTTAAAATTATTAACGAGCCGCTACTAAGAGTAGGTAGGAGAATGTAAAGGAGTGGAGAGAAAGTGGGGAGCAAATAATTAGAGAGCATATTTGGAAAGAGATGGACATGATATATAAGTCCAATATGACTATCAACATTGAATGTTTAAATATAAAGCATTAGAATTGATAAATAACAATTCATAGAAGTTTAGTAACTACTTGAGATGGGCGATGAGAAACAACGTTTTTTGCTGAGCCATCTATAAAGGTAGTAACAGGTGACCAAATAATGTCTATTTTAATAGTAAGGGAAGTAGGTTTTACAATGCTCTATCTAGTTCATGGTTGTAACATTCACCATATCACCAGGCTTAAAATGAAAAATTAAAAGACTTTTTTCAACGATGAATAACTTGTTGAAATGCTATCACAATGAACAAATTAATTATTTTAACAGTGTATGAGCAGGTAAGCCATGCATCTGAGAGACATCCTAGAAAAAAAACATTTGTAAATGAGAAGGGGACATTAGTTTGTAAAATAGAATACATTTGGTTCTACACTTTAATCCAAAATGCAATTGTAGTTGAACAAGAAATAAATGTATGATGAAGGTACAGCCTGAGTGTGGTAACATGACCAACAATTTGGTACGATGTCAGGATACATTTTGTTTAGAGTGACTGGTGAAATCAAAAGTCTATTCTAAACAAAGATTAAGGTTTGAGTTGTGTTGGCGGATCCTGTTGTTTTGAGCAGCTTTAACCAAAGTTTGTTCCTTAATGTTGTAGGCCATGAGATTTGGAAATCGTTTTCCCATTGCAATCCAATTTCCCATTTATCCCTATGAATCGGGGGTGCAATGAGGAGCTTGTAGATATTAGAAGTGGTAGGAAAGGATAAGAACAAAGATTTCATCTGATTGTTATACGTGGGAGTCGGGGTATGTGATGGTAGTGTAGGTAAGATCTGTGTAATACCTTGAATTAGATATGATAATTTAGTAAGGAGCACATTTGGGAGAGAAGTTGTGCTTGATATAAAGTAATACAAGAGTGTTTGAGTTCACATACCCAACGTAAATCCCTGTCCATCCAAGATTTCCAGAAAATCAATTTATTGTTAATTTTTAGAATTTTGGTATGCCAAATTGATGATTGAATAAACTGTTCACTCTCTGAGAGATGAAAGAAAAATGTTGGGCATAACACATTGCAAACATTTGTATGTATAGTTAAAGATACACAATGTGGTCTCTGGGTAGAAGATAGAAATTCTTGAAATATGAAAGGTGATTTAAAAGATAGTTCAATATCTTTCCAAAGCGTAGAAAAGTCTGAAAAAGTGCCCAATAAGCAATTGGAAGTTTGTTTAAGAAAAAAAGCAGTATGATAAGATTGAAAATCAGGAAAATGTACACCTTCTTGTTGTTTATTGCGTTTAAGTTTTTTAGTAAAGCCATACAAAGGTGCTTCTTATTCCACAAAAATGCAGAAAACATGGAATAAACTTTTTTATAAAATAGGCTGGTTTGCAGATAAAATAAATAAAACAATAAATATAGGCATTATTTTAATGGAGTCAAGCCTGCCACACCTGGGCAGAAACTAAGGATGCCATGCTGTTGTCAAGGTTTTTAATTTGGTGAGAACTGCATTTAGGTTTAGGGAATCTGAATCTTTAATGGAAAATGTGGACCAGAGGCCTAAATATGTAACTTTCGAAGGACTCCAAGATCAATGAAATTTAGCAAAATCTTTTTCGAAACGTAAGACGCTAAGAGGATGAATTTTGCATTCATTTGGGTTGAGCTTACAACCAGAGAGAGCAGAAAATTAATCACTTCCAGCAAAAATGCTGGAACTGAAGAGTCAGGGTGAGATATAAATATCAAGGTACAGATAATTTAATATGCTTATCTCCATACCAAAAAACTGAAATATCACGAATTTGTCTTATTTTGGAAGGAAAAGGTTATAATGCAAGGATGAATAGTAAAGAAGAGAGATGACAACCATTCTCTAATTCCCACATGTAAAGAGAAAAAGGGGGTGATATTAAGCCATTACCAAAAATAGATGTCTCAGGTGCTGTTGTATATAGAAGAGAGACCATTAATATAAGTGGGGCCAAAACCAAACCATGAAAGAGTGTGAAAAACAAAAGACCAAGCCATATGATTAAATTATTTTTCAGGGTCAAGGGAGATAGCAGCTTATGATTGCTTATAAAATATGGATTACTAAAAATGTTGAAAACTACTCTAGTGTTATCTAAAATATGTCCACCTTTGATAAAAACCCAATTGTTCTTTACCTAGTAGATATGGCAGAAAGGGATCGAGGTGTAAAGCAAGTATTTCGGCAAAAAATTTGAAGTTAGAGTTAACTAGGCAAATTGGTCTATAATTTTTACATAACCGAGGATCTCAGCTGTCTTGAGGCATACAGCAAATAAATCCCCCTTGAAAGGTACACAGTATTGCTTTCGCATGCTCTGTCAGCTACTGTCTGCCTGTGAGTAAAATCATTTGGAGATCACCCTTCAGCAAACAAAGGTAACTCTTTCCTTTTCATTTGTTAGGGTGGCATGTACTTTGCTCCACTGTGTGTTACTTTTAGGACACAGTGACACACTTTCCATTCACTCTAGTGGGTGGTGTTGCTGTACTCAGCTATGTGTCTCCAATTTCTTCCTTCTGGACATGGTGACACACACACATTCTTTTCTAGCCATACAGTACTCACCGTTTAGGCATATTCCTTGCAGTGCAAGTATATGTTCTGATGGTGCTTCTATTAGAAACAATAATCTTATTTGTAATATGTTCACAGTGACACACATACCAGCAGTTAGTCCAATGGAGTGTGTTGCTGATGACCTGTGATGTTTACACCTGTCATGTTTACAGTAGTTCACATAATTAGGTTACATATAAAAATATTTTCTATGTGTAATTACATAGGCGTAAGATGTTAATTGTGATCAAGTAATTTCAAATGCATGTTGAGTATATTGCGTTCTGTGTAGATCTGAGGTTAAGTATTTATTTTACAGTATTTAAGTTTATATAGTTTGTGTATATGTGATAGTGGTTAAGCAGTTTTCATATGCAAATTGAGTATATTGCATTCTGAATTTATCTGAGGTTAAGTATTTATATTGCACTATTTAAGTATATAGTGTTCAGTGTATATGGGAGGATTGATAACAATACTCAAAATTATTTCAGTATTCTACATATTACAATCCAATAACAATGATGGATGCTGTGAGAATGAACCAACCTCCTTCCTTTTTTAATTGAATTGGTGAACCTGGCATTCTTTGGAAAGATTGGGTACAATTTTTTGGGTCATACCTAATAGCGATTGGAGGAGAAGGTTTCAGTGCTGTACATAAGCAACACATACTTTTGCATAATCTAGGTGCCCATGGGTGAAAAATGTATGAAACTTTATCAGAAGCTGAAAGTGAGGGAGAAGATGAACAGGAAGAATTTGATGTTTACAAAGTAACCTATATGAAAGTTGAAGCCCATATTGGGGACAAAATAAATGTAGCTTTGGAAAGGCATACGTTTTTCAATAGTAACAAAAGGAAAATTGAATATATTAAAAATTACATTGCAGTGGTAAGAGGTTTGACAACAAGGTTGTGTGATTTTGGAAATCTCACAGATTCATTAATAAGAGACCAATTAGTAAGATGTATGAATAATTCTCTCATTCAATAAAATGTATTTGCTAAAACGTCTTCATTAATAGAAGCAATAGATATAGCACAACCTATAGAAAATACAGCAAATTGTATCAAGGAGATGCAAATACCTAGTGAGATGGTTGCAAGTGTTCAAGAGAAGAAGTCAGGAAATTAAGTTTTTAAGGCTGTGAATAAAGAAGTAAACAAAAATAGAATGATCAAAGAGGATAATAAGTTGGGATGGTTTAGATGTGGTAATAGTAACCACTCAGCAGACAACTGACAGTCCCAAGCCAGGAACGCTACTTGCAAGAAGTGAATTGGAGAGGACATTTTGCAAGACTATGTAACGATGTAGAAAATAATCTGTTGAAAATGATTACAAATAATAAACCAGAAGAGAAAAAGCACGTTTTCCAAGTGAACGATACAGAAGATGATTCCAAACCGAATTATCCTGTGTAAAGTGCATCCAGATGGTAATACGGTAGTGACATTTGCTAACTTGTGTTCCCCTTTCATGTTGTTAAATCAGGAGGAGTTTGGAAAAAATCGGTACACAATAAATTGGTACTAGAGAAACCAAACATTTCGCCAGAGGGGCTATACAAAAGAACCGATTTCACTACTGGGCATGATAAAAATGCATGTCTCTTTTAAACGTAAATCCAAAGGGTTCCAATCTATGAGGGTGGCAACACCAAAAGGAACTAGGAATAACTCTAGATCCTAATAATAGGGAACACGTTCTCCTCATAGACAGAGCTGAAGGTGATATGGATATTTGTGGTGAATTTTTGGAATTGTTTTTCCTACAAACTTGGACAATTATGCGACTACGACCATAAAATAAATTGAGAGAGGGAGCCAAACCAATTGTACATAAACTGCGTCCTATCAGCAGCATGATGAAAGAGCCTCTAGAGAATCCTCTGAGTGGTTAGTGCCCACAGTTATTGAATCTAATGGAGAAGGAATTTGTTTATGTGTAGATTTGTGCAGTTTGAATAAGAATATTTGGGTGGAATTACACTTAATTACCCACATACATGAGATGCTAAGTCCTAGTGGAGAAGCAAAATATTTCCTCATAATCAATCAGACAATGGTTTACCACCAAGTAGCTCTACACCCATAGTCCAGACCCTTTACCACATTCATTACTCATTTGGGAGTATTTATGTTCCTAAGAATGGCATTTGTACTTGCTGCTTCAGTCTTCAGAAAATTATAACCATTTTAAAAGGTGTAACCAACACCTTATGTTTTCAAGATGACATATTGGTATATGGTTCCTCCATTGAAGGTCATGACAGGACATTATGTGAGGTGTTTACAAAATTGGTGGGGGCAGGTCTGACTGTGAAAAAAAATGCCAAATTAGAGTTAGTTCTGTAGACTATTTGGGTCATACAATTTCCAGTTTAAATGGGTCACACAATGAAACCAGTTTAATTCTAGCAGTAAAAGATGCTCCTTCCCCCAAAAGTAAAGATGGATTAAAATCCTATATGGGTTTGATTGAATACATGTCAAAATATGCCAAAACATTTTTCACAAATGTGAAAATGTACGGGAACTATTAAAGAAAAACAAAGAATTTGTTTGGGACGAGTATCATAAAGAGTTAATTGACAATATTAAAAAAGGGATAATTAAATCATCTGCTATAGGCACATTTGACCCCAGAAAGAAAACTATTCTTACTACAGATGCCAGCAACAGGGGTTTAGGTGTAACTCTATCACAGAAAGGAGAGGGAGGTGAAACAATTATTGCCTTTTCTTTTAGATGACTAACAAAAGCAAAAAGTAATTATTCTGTGATCCAAAGATAGGCCCTTGCCTGCTACTGGGCCGTAAAACATTTACATTTTATTTAAGAGGTATAGGGACCATGCACCAGAAGTAGATATTTCCACAACCCAATCACTGCTATGTTCCCTCATTAAATTTTGCACAAAACGTTAAGGGCAGGCGAAAAATTCACATGCCAGGTATTGTACTCATGTTCGCAACCTAGGTGTAAGCATACATGATGTACAACGTATGATGTGTACTCTTAAGTGAACCCCAATATCTGAATGTATTACTGCATTAAAGCACAAAAAGAATAAAGTTAAATGTAGTCTCACACACTCTGAATGCCACACACACTAGTATTTCACAACAACTCATTTTAACAACACAAGTGGGAAAGCGAATGAACTGCATCTCCTAAAATAAAACGCACAGGAAATCAAAAGACCTGGAAATCGAAGTAGATGGTTAATGTAAACAACGTATTGCAATACATAATCTCATTTGATAAACATTTTAACTGCTAAATTGCTAAAATATGAACTAAATGTAAAAGTAAACAACAACAACAAAACATTGAACTGTAAATTTTTTGTAAACAGAAAATAAAATGGGAAACAACATTTTCAGCCCCTGGAGGTACAAGGCTTTCACCAACACATAATCCAAATTAAAGGCCTGGGGTGGGGAAGAAAAAACAGTGTACTAGCACAGTGTTTTATGCTGACTCCAAGACTTCACCTTGCCTCCACACCTTTGCAATAATCTCCTCTTCATGGGTCTCTCTACACCTAACTTTTGGAATGGAGTGAGGATTTAAATATGTTCAGGGCGTTATGACCAGGGTATTCTGGGGAGGAATATTTGCTGGAATGGTGACCTTTAAGGGTATGGGAGTGTTTTGGGGTATGACTGATTTAAGGACAGGAGGAATAGTGGAGGGATGTGGAAGAGGGTTGGCAGGAGAAATTTAGATGGGCTTCGGTAGAAGGGTTAATGACTTTAATGAAGTCAGACATGGAATGGGATTCTCGAATGAAATGAGGCAGTAGGTGAAATAGTGGCAGGTGTGTCAGAGGAGGTGCTAGAAGAGAAAGGACCTCTCTGTTTAGTAGACAGGGCAAATTATATCATCCAGTATGTCATTCACTTGAGACAGTTTATTGACTGCCATTCTGAATGGCATGCAACAATGCTTCTAACTAGGGGCCCGATTAGGATCGCGGTGAATCCGCATCCTCCGGGCCGGCGGAAGCCACCGCCGGCCCGGAGGATGCGGATTCACCACGGCGGACACAGAAAAGACCCCCCCGCCAGATTAGGATGGCTGGGGGGTCATTTTTCCGTGCGCCGCTTTTCCGCCGCGGTCGCCTTCCGACCGCGGCGGAAAAGCTCTAATATGGTGGCGGTGTCTATCAGACACCGCCAGACATATTAGGATGCCGGCGGAGACATGCTTTTCCACGGCGGGTTTTCCGCCGTAGAAAAGTATGTGGAGTTTGAGTATGGGGGCCCGTTGCGGGCCCCCAGGGGTGTTGGGGGTGGGGGGTGCACATGGGGGGGTACCATAGGTACCCCCCTGCCTTTGCATGCACATTTAACCTTGCGGCGGGTGCTGCTTGAAGCAGCATCTGCCGCAATGTTAAATATAGGGGATGTGACCGCCAGGGTGGCGGTCACATCCTAATTCCGAGGGAGGGAACGCCGCAGCCCCTGCGGACAGTCCCTCCACCTCAGGGGTGGCGGACGGACGCTGGTTCGTTCGCCATCCTAATCGGGCCCTTAGTGCGATACGCCCTTTGGGTTAAAGCAAGGCACACACAATTCTACAGCTGCCTGGGCTGGAGGTGAAGCTTCATAGTTACCCTCATTCGGAGTGTTTTTCTGGTCTTCTAAAACCATTTAAAGTTTGAATATGCTTTTTCATTTTACTTTCTATGCCCCTGCATTCCCCCTCCGAATCAGTCCACTTGCACGGTAGTGTAAGTGTGTAAGCCAATAAATTAATAGAGAAAGCCAAGCCAAATGTCTGATCTGTATCTAAAATCCCATGCATGAGCCAACCCCTGAAAAATTAGCCGCTATGCTTTTGGAGTGGGTCATTATTTTGGCCTACTCTGGAAGGAAAGAGGCTTTCTTACATCCCGCAGATGCAGATGATGCACGAGGAATTAGTACATAATCTCTTGACTGCACTTACATATCCGAAGAAAGTTGCCATTATGAAGTGTAGCACACACAAGAAGATCACTGGCAAAATAGGACAAGGAAATGCCTTTGCAGATCGTGTAGCTTGTGAAACTGCAATACAGCGAAGCACTACACCTATGTACATAGTAAAATCACAAGCTGAGCATTGGCATGATGCTAGGAGGAAGTATTGGATATACAGAGATCTGCCTCTGTGGAAGAACTTGAGCAGTGGTCCAAAGAAGGAATGTTAGATGATGAGGGTTGTTGGCGTAACAAAGAAATGAATAAATGGAAATTGCCTGCAGCCTATTTACAACCTATGGTTCAAATGGCACATGGGCTGGCACTTGTTGGAGCTCTAGCAATAACTAAATTGCTTACACAAGTCTGGGAGCATCCTGAAATTGCAAGCACAGCTAAAAGAGTGGTACAGTCCTGTTCGATCTGTTGGCAGTACAATCCTGGAAAAGGGACACGAACTCCTACAGGAGGGTTTGCTACACCAACCGCACCTTTTGAAGTTTTGCAGATGGATTACATCCAGCTTGAACGCTGTAATAATCTAAAATATGTCCTAGTGGTGGTATGTGCCTTCAGTAAATGGATAGAGGCGTATCCTATAAAGGATAATACTGCTCTTACCACAGCAAAGGTGCTTCTGAAGAAATTCTTTCCAGGATACAGTGTTTGTAAAATTCTGTGGAGCGACAACGGACCTCATTTTATTGGGCAAGTTGCTGATTATGTCATGAAAGGATTAGGGATCAAACAGAAATTCCATACAGTCTTTCACCCACAATCAGAAGGATTTGTAGAAAGGTATAATGCTACTTTAAAGTTGAAGCTGGCGAAAATACTGGCTTCCACGTCCCTAAAGTGGCCAGATTAATTGCCTTTGGCACTGTTATCCATAAGATCTGTGCCACACTCACGATCAGGTCTTACAATGTATGAGGTAGTATTTGAAAGACCAATGAACATTTAGGGAGTTCCTAAGCCACATCCCATTCATGGTGTATCTTGTGTTCTGTTGAATGATTATTTGGCACAATTAACTGACAGTTTGACCTCTATTCATCAACAGGTTCGAGAAGCTCTTCCTAACAGATCTACAGGTGAGACCCATGACCTCCATCCCGGTGATCACGTGATGATAAAGGCATTCGACAGATTGAACAGCTTGAAGCCGAGGTGGCGACGTCCGGAGCAGGTGCTGTTGGCTACAAGGACAGCAGTTCGAGTGACGAACAAAAAGAATTGGCTCCACACCACGCACTGCAAGCGTGTATCGCCCGCCTTGGGGGAACCTGCTGCGCTGACTGACCATCGAGAAATTCTGGAGACGGGGAAAGGTGAAGCTATCTCATCTGACGAGTCTACGGAAGTCTTCCCGGACCACATGAGTCCTGGAACATCGCAATACAATTTGAGACCGAGGAAAGAATCTGTAGTTTTGAACGAGACTGGTTGAGCTACCGCCCTGGGTTTGTGAAATGGAGAGCCTATGAGGCAAGTGGGGGGGATCCGCCCTGCATTAGTGTAGTGACACCTGTCTCGGCCCGTGGTGAAGAAATCAATGGCTATCCAAGGGAGAAGAGCTCCAACGATTGTTTTCGACAGGTTCTTAGAAAGATCAATCATCGCTGTCATTAAAATGAATAATAGGAAAATGATTTGTGCTGTAGGGTTTGTTGTTGCCCTGGTGGTTTTGGCAATAACCACTTGGTTCATTGAGAAAGCAGTTCCTGCTCTACAGCTTTTTGTTGCAACTATTCCAGCTCCACTGGAGCATCACTACTACACTCTTCCTTATCATGAGCAGAAATATCGACAGTCTATCTGAATAACACATTTATTCAGATGTTGCATCATGCCCACAATGCTACGAATACTACCAATTGTTGGGTATGTGGGATGATATCTGCACACCAGAAGAAAGGAGGAACACCTTTTATTCCTCTACCGTTTTCCCATATTGGTTCATGTCAAGCTTGGTATGCCCTTTTGTTTGCTTATGGAAAGCCTTCAGTAGGTGGAATCATTTTTCAATTAAATAAAGAATGTTACCAAGATGAAAAAGGTTATCCTCAAGCTAAAGGGACTAAATGGGAATGGGGTGAATACCAACCAGACAATATTTCGACACCATATGTCTTCACAAATGTGAGGAATATGAAGAAGATTGGACCCTTTGTGATTTCTGTAACAAGAAAAAAAGCAGATTTATGTATTGGCAGTGCTGGGAGAATTCCCGTAGGACAAAGTGAATGTATAACTACGCTGAACATTGAGGGTGTTGATAATAGTAGTTTTATATCGTCGCACAACACCTATTTTGTGTGTGGTAATAAAGGATATTATCAATTACCTGTTGGATGGTCAGGGGTATGCTACATATCATTTTTGTTACCACCTGTGTTTTTAGCACCTGCATCATATCATCTTGACATGAAACTGTACAATGATATTTCTAAGAATAGATATAAACGGACAACAAGTACTGACGAGATTGACCAGACAGACACCGCTCTGCAACAATATGTCGATCTCAATTTGGGTTTATTTTTCTTTGTGGGTGCTGCATTGAATATCAGAAAGATCAGACGATTGACTCGTGTAGTGAAAGCTGTCACCAATCAGACAGCTATGGCACTTGGGAAAATTACGGAAGAACTGCAAATTTCAAGAATTGTAACACTCCAAAATAGGATGGTGCTCGACGTGATTTTGGCTGATCGAGGTGGTGCATGCCGCATCATCAGTAGCAGTTGCTGCGTCTTCATACCTGACCACTCACCTTCAGTTTATGACGCAATCTCTAAGCTGCATAAGATTGCTGCAGACATTCACCCAGAGACTGGTACATGGACATTTTCAAACTGGATATGGACACTCTTTGTTACTTGGAGCTGGAAGCTACTGACTATTCTATGTATACTACTGGTGATACTATTTACATGCTGTACTTGTATACAATGTGGTCCCATGATTTGCTCCATGTGCATCACTGCTTGTACACCTGCCAAAAGAAATATTACAAAAGAACAACACATGCTAAATAGTGAAGTTACTGAGATGATGAACAACAATGTACAAGATGCAGATCCAGATTACCCTAGACAGACAAATGTCTTCAGCCAATGCTGAAAGGGTTGTCTGTCGTAATTTAGCAATGATTAGGTTAAGCATTAGCAGAAGACATCTTGTATTTAGAGACTATCTTGTCCATTTACGGAATTCATTTTGTATTTCTGACGGCCATTTTGTTTGCCATGTGATCTGTCCTACCTTCCTGGTAACTGCTCTTGAAATCTGCCTAGAGACAAGATATATGTATCCTCTTCTGCTTTGCACATGCTCAGTTGAGCATACAGCTGTCTCCCATTTGTAACTGTCAAGATGTGTCCACCAGAATTAGCTAACTGTCAGCCCTTCCCACTTGTTGCTAGCACACTCTCTGTATGACCTCATATGTATTTGAAACCAACACTCTGTGCCTTGTACCACCTTCATTTCGGCCCCTGTGTGGGTATAAAAGGACCAAGCTCCTTCTAGTCAGGGTGCTACCTAATACTATACCGAAGGATGTTGTGGGAATGTAGTTCCACCTCATGAGGATTAATAAACTGTCTTTTCTATTCCAATTTCTGTGCCAACTTCTTATTATTGGTCTAAGGTCTCTAAGCAGAGAAGGGCGAATCCCTTGCACTAGTAGGGCTGGCTGAGGCTTGCTACCATAGGTTGGTACGTTTGGGCATGATTGGTGGAGCTCCCTGGGCTTTCCCCATTGAGGTTCCAGTGATATCTCCGCCGTGACAGGTACTTCTTGTTTATGGAAGTATAGGGGCGGGGGTTGGGGGATGGGAAATGTTGGTTATATTTTGTTTGTGAGGTTGTAGACACCAAACACATGCCAAGATCGCACACTGACGTACAAGCAACTGCGGAAATAGACTGTACTGACGCTAGATGGCACAGCACATGACTAGTCCTCAACTGGAGGAACTAAACATAGTATCTTGGAATCTCAGGGGCTTTTAAATAAAATCAAGAGGGGCACAGTACATCGGTTGGCGAAGCGCTGCAAAGCAGATGTACTACTACTACAAGAGACCCATCTTCTAGGGAACAAAACCCGATGCCTCAACAGATTTGGCTACACCACAATATTTCATTCTGGGTTTGTGCGGGGCTGCCGGTGTACAGTGGTCCTTATACACTGCTCACATATCATCTCCAAGCACTGGCTAGACCCCGGGGGCGATATACTATCATCACAGGAACAGTGGCCGGGGAACAATTAATCATAGTAAGTATCTATGCTCCACCCCCGGGACAAACATTCTCAGATAAAATCACCCAGTTGTGGGGGGAACTCCTGGAGGCCCTGATGATCCTTGGCAGGGATTGGAATGACTTGATCACACACCAGGATCACTGACAGGTTACGAGGCAGGAACCTCAGACCAAATCCAAACTCAATCTCCTAGTTAATACACTGGGGTGGCCAGATACATGGCGTACTCGCCATCCTTCACAGGTGGGGTTCACGTATATATTTCAACAGTACATGACACATGGTCACAGCTAGATTACATATTTCTTCCCCATAGCCTTATTCATAGGGTATCCCATACTTCCATCCTACCCCGGGGATTGTCGGATCATTCGCAGGTTGAGTTTAAGTTACACCTGAAATCACAACAGGCCCTTTCTCAATGGCGTATGTCTCCTTGGCATCTTAGAGATCCCAATTATCAGGAAGTCCTCCAACAGGCCATCACCGACTATCTCTCGGTCAATACAGACACAGCCCTGTTGAAAATGTTTCTTGGGAGGCTCTTGAGCCTACGATTTGGGAGCAGGTATAAGCTTCTGGACTGGACAAAAGCGTAAATGCCTAGCCCAAATACTGGACCTTGAAGATCACCATCAAACATTTGAGTCGCAAGTGGTGACTGGACCGCCCTATGATCACGGCGTAAACTTCTCCTAATCCAGCAACAAATACACCAAGAGACCTGGTTAGCAACACAACACGAGATTTATCAGTGAGGTGACAAGTCCAGCAAAATGTTACACCGGCTATGCCAGGCCAGGACGGCCCCTATCCCTGTGATGGCACTGCAAGATGCAGAAGGAGTGGTATGTACCTCCCCGGAGACTGTAGTTTAGGTTTTCACTACATTCTACTCCTTGCTGAACTCATATCGGAAGCCCTCATTGACGAATCCTTGTGAGACATCCCTCCCCGTAAAACTTCTGATCCGGTAAGGGATCTGTTAGAAGCCCCCATAACACTAAATGAGCTAAAAGCAGCATAGATCAATACCCACCCTGGTAAAACACCAGGCCCCAATGGAATCCCCAGTGACTTTTTACTGCCACATATGACAACATTGGGGCCACATTTATTAGCAGCACTCCACGAGGCTCTCGAGCAACACATCTTACCCGTTACCATTGACATGCCGAAATCGTGATATTTCTCAAGCCCGGCCGCCCCTAGAAGATCCTGCTTCATATTGCCCTATTTACATGCGCAATTTTGAGTCCAAGGTCCTCTGCAAAGTCCTCGCCGATCATCTTCAATCATGTATTCAAGATCTCATTCATCCAGATCAATCTAGCTTTATGCCACAGCGCTTCAATAGACACAATATCAGACGGGTTTACAATTCCATTGCTAAGGCCCAAGATCTCTGCCAGTCAGCGGCCATTCTGTTGGCTAACATTGATAAGGTGTTTGTCTCCTTAAGTTGGACATAACTCGTCACACTCCTTCGCTCTTTTAATTTCGGGCCTCAATTTTTAGCATACATGCAGTTGCTATACACAGACCTCTCGGCCTCGGTGCGGGCGGCGGGACATCGGTCGACCCCCTTTTCCACCCACCAGGGCACGCAACAAGGTTGCCCCTTATCACCGCTGCTCTTTGCCCCGGCTTTAGAGCTTCTGGCCATCTGGGTGCGACAAGACCCGCTGATTTGTCGGTTCGAGTGGTCATACAAATGCTCTGATAGAATCGCACTTTACATTGATGACGCACTCTTCTTCATGATTGATCCTTGGTCCTCTGGGCCCTGTGTCTTCCAGATCCTCAGGGTATTTGGGAAGACTACTGGTTTAGGAAACAACCTCTCCAAATCTGTGCTCTTCCCTGTCTGCGGCGACTAGAAACGCCAGACTTGAGCCTAGTAAATATCCCATCTTGCTGAGAAATTTAAATAGTTAGGAGTATTTATATCGCCATGCCCCACGACTTCGTGGACATATAACATCATTCCACTGCTTCCCGCGGTCCATAGCAAAACTACAGTATGGTCCCAACGGCCTCTATCACTATATGGGTGTTCAGCCATTTTTAAAATGGTGTCCTTGCCCCCCCTTATTATTTCAGCTGCAGAACTTTGCATACAGCATCCCTCACTCATGGTTCTTTCAACTGAATCCAAATCTTAACAAGTTACGGCAATGAGGGGTGACCCATGTGGCACTTCATATGTGCACACAATCAACTTACTCTGGAGGAATTGCGGCGGCAGATGTATATGAATACTATTCCGCAATTCATCTCCTAGTTATCAACGAGTTGTGGTACGGCTCTCAGTCGGATCCAGCGTATGCGGTAGAGCAGCTGGCAATGAAAGATGCCACCTTGCAGAAACTATTTTACAGTCAGATAAATCTCGGTACCCTCCCTCCTGCCAGCAAAACTGTCATACAATTATGGAGTCATACGTGAAAATCATGGGCTGAATGGGGCGATTGATACAAACAACCCCCCTGTGGCAGGGCACATATCTACGTTCTGTCTCTGCTCTTGCAGGTTTTCGTAAATAGGGATCTAATTGGAATGTCCACATTAGGTGACATTATGCATGGCTGTACCAATAAATCCTTTAAGCAATTACAAACCAAGTTTCATTTGCATAAATCACAGTTCCACAGGTATCTACAATTGTGACACGCTTTAAACCCTCACATCTGCCATTTGGAGGCTTTACCTGAGTTCCACCACCTTGAAGGCCGTTTATTAATGGGGGCTATGTGGGCGCACAAGATCAAACAAATTTCTCAGACATTGATCACCCACAAATGCAACACGCTACAAAAGAGCAGAGCAGCTTAGGAGGTCAATGATCCAACGTTGACAGATGAAAATTGGACTGAGGCCATAAGTAGTCAACGGCACATGGCGGTCTCAACGCAATAACACCTCATACAATTTAAGTATCTTCATTGTGCATATTACACTCGATCCCAGTTGTAGAGGATGGGAGTCATCCAGTCCTCCCAGTGCCTCCATTGTACAGATGACGAGCGCACTTTTCTACACATGGTGTGGAGTTGTGAAGTGATACAGCAATTCCAGAGGAAAATGACGTCCTGCCTTGGTCGGGTTCTTGCCTGGACCATTCCACATGATCCCAGACTGCTGCTGCTCCACAGTACGGAGGAGATTGAAGGAAACCACTATAAACAGCACCTCCTGTTCCTGGGCCTAGCCCTGGCCACAAGAAACAGAGCTCAGAAATGGAATGCGACTTCTGCACCGAGTTTATGGGAATGGAAAAAAGCAATATATTGGTGTATGGGGCCAAAATTGTAGTCTTTCAAGCACAGGGCTGCCCACAGAAGCACAGAAAGATCTGGTCCCGCTGGGCATTATATCGAGGCATTGATCTACCCCCCTGCCACATTCAGACTCTCCATAATTCCCCATGAAATATGTGTGACACATCTGTACGTCATAGACAAGTAACTTTGTTTGCTAAAAGACACGCTTCTAAACACTTGCAGTTGCGAGCAATTAGTAGGGTCGTGCGGTTTATTAGTTGACAGGTCTGCTGTTCCACTGGCCAAATTGTTATGGAACTCTAAAACTTGGTACCCTATGTCTTATTCATTATATGTAATGTACTAGCCAGGTTTTACCCATTTTGTAACTTAAAAAATGAATAACATTTGTTGTGAAAAAAAAGAATTCACACACAGGAACAGCAAAAAACAAGGTAAACCATGGTACTGATCTGTGATATCAAAACACTGCACATATCAGCCATATGACAAACTCATGCACTGCGATTCATAACACTCCGATGGAAAAGCATCCTACCTGTCCGCATATGCGCTTCAGTGCATTGCGGGGGGAAGGATGGGGGTGCACACCTATATAAATGGAGCTACAGTTCATTACAATACATTACACCTGAACCTAACAGCACTATTGGGCCATACTAATGGTAGCACAGCACTAAAAAACATCTCTTAACATATTCCCGAATTCATAGCTATGATCGTGTTAAAGGTTGGAGGGATTTGTTAGCATGAGCTGAAAGCCATTTTGTATTTTGGCAGTTATTTTAGTTAGCCATGTGCTTGCCATGTGCAGTTTCCCTCTTTAGAGCTTTGCACATGCTCAGAAGGGCCCAGCTAGTAGAATGCACCTGCTGCTCTAGAATAACTATCAGGCTATTTTTGCTACTGTATGGAGAAGTAACTCTCCTACCACTTTGTTGAGCAAGCAGATCTTGTATGCTCATATTAAGCATTTTGCATGCTTACATGAGCCAGGACCTCCCCTTGGTTTTGTGCTGACTATGTAACCCTAAGCATATATAAGGCCCCTGTTTCTGTACTCCTTAGATTGCCGCATTCATTTGCTAAGGCTTCTGTGTGACGTAGTCTCCCTCATCTGAGGTGAATAAATGCATTCTTTTTATATTTCAGCTTCTGTGCCAATTTCTTCTTTGTTGGTTTAAAAAGACGTGGTTTCTGTGAGACCCCTGAGAAGGTTTCTATGTTCTTCAATTGGACATGCTTAGTCATTGCTCGTACACGAGAATGACCAGACTCTGATACCTCAATTTCCCTGCCCCCTATAGTGTTGTAGACTCTACTAAGTTTCCACCTCTGTGTTTGCTTTTGATACTGTGAAACAAGCATTATGTGGCATATTTTGCCAAGGAAAACACCCATGATCTGAAGAACTGCAAGCAGAACTCTTTAGGGGCTTATTTATGAACCCTTGCAACACTTTGTGCTACTGGTAGGTCCCTTTTTGTGACGCACCAGTGGTGTAAGAAATGCCCCATGTTGCGACCTATTTACAAAGTGACGCATCTAAGCAGATTTGTCAGGTATAATGTATGCAGGGTGGGCGTGCCACCGTATCTAAGCCTCGTAGAAGTGGCGCTTTGAAATCTATAAGATTTCAGTGCGCCACTTCTAGGATGCCATTGCGTCACATTATCCTTAAGCCTGCCTCAAAGCAGACATAAGCGTAAAGCAGTGCTATAATTATAGCCCTCCCCCTGCATTGCTGGAGTCCCGTCATGCTTCCAACACAACTCCAGCAATGCATCAGTTTTGCGCTGGCAGATATGTCAGAAATACTCACGTATCTGTCATACCTCGTGACATGATGAGTTATCCAGTAAATATGACACATCCATCGTGTTGCAAGAAGGGCGCACTGAGAAGTACTGCATTGTTGCTTTGTCGCTTCTCATAAATGAGGCCCCTGTAGAGTAGACTAGGCTGGAGCTAGTTTAGGTTTATTCAGTGGAGATCAGCTGGACAGAAACGTGCTGAAAACCCTGTACTATATAATATTGCACTTTCCTGAAACACAATAATGTATGTACATGCACATGAGATTTTGATAGCAGTATGGGCCATACTAATGATGGAACAGCACTATGCACAATTGTTGGTAAGATACATAACATCTCGCTTTTATTCTGCCAGTTCTAGCTGTGTTTTCAAACCTGGCACAAAATGCCAGAGCTGGGTGTATTCTGTTTACATAGAATGGCGCTGCTTATCATTTCTTTCTGGAAGCAAATGAATCCAGCTTAAAAGGTGAGAGTGAAATAATTATGCAGGTGTTTCTCTAGGAGACACTTTGACGATAATCAGGACTAGGAAAACATCATATCTCAAAGCAACAGGTTGCACGCACATCACAAGCACAGTTCTCTGAACATTAACAGCTGAAAAGTTTAGTCTGACCTTTCAACACTACATAGGTGTTCAATAAAATTGTGTTCTGATTAGGCATTATCTTAACATTTGCCCATGTCAGTAAATCATACAAGAATCACTGATACATTGATGTCAAATAGGAACTAAAGTATTTGTCTGGAAACTATAAAAACAGTATTGTTTACTCAATATGCATGCCACAAACATGTTCTGATTTGTGGAAATAATTTGTTCTACATTATATGAATATATGTATTTTCGTTTTCATGAAACTGTATAAATGGTGATGTTACTCTTGTAGGTCTCTCACATGAAATATATTGTTGGAAGTGTTCATCCCATATATTGATTTCTTTTACACCAAGCCATCAAGAGGTATATTCACAAGAACGTGTGATAACTACCGCAAGAGTAGCGTAACGCAACTATCAACATCGCAGCCTATTGCGGGACAATAACCCCGTGTCAACATGGAATTAACAACAAGGCGATAGCATGCGATAGACACCAGATAACGTGGCAAATGTCTTTATGAAAATCAATGCCATGCCGCTAAAATGCGATACGTGATCGTGCAACAACAAAATGCGATTATGCCAACCGCAGGAAAAAAAAGTAGTGAGAACCAGCCACAGGCCTGCAATCCCATGCGTCTGGTGGGATAATGCACCATAAAACCCAGTGAAAAAAACCCAGAAACAAGACAAAGCACATAGCAACATGGAGGCACCCTGACCCAGCGCAGTGTGCAATGATGGGTAATCTGCCTTTGCATACTCAATGTTCACTTTCAAATCTGTGGCCTACTCGGGCACAGCTTAGGCCGAGAGCAGTGTTGGCCGGAGGCAGTGGTCAGCGTGACCCATTCACCGAGTGTCGCTGGCTTAGGTTGGTGGCCCGACTGGCCTGCGTAGTTCAGGTTCAGTGGCACCACATGTTTGGTGACCTCTGTGACTGTGACCCGGCTTTTGTCTGGACTGAGCCACATCTTCCTCTTACTCCTCTCTGTGCGTCCACTGGTATGGACTCAGCCATTTGTCATTCGCGTCTAGGTGCTCGATGTGAGACCTACTGGTCCGCAAGGTTGTCCTGGTCCCTCATCCACGGCTCGACAGCTGGCGTTGGACAGGGTTTGTGGCAGCACGGCTCTCCAGATGGTGTTGGACAGTGTTTGTGGCAAAACGTATCGAAAGATGCGCATATGGCCCTATGCCTCACAGATCGAAGGGAGTCTGGTGCTGTGGCCGCTGTCCCGGATTTGGGGTAACTGCCATTCAGGAGCCAGGACACAATGTCACATATGGGACCCACTGGTCGCCAGTAGAATATGTAAATGAGAAAGGAGTAATGTGGACCAGTGTCGGGGGTACAGCGGTGGTCTGAAAGGCTGGCCGGGTCGTGGGCCTTGGGCTTGGAGCTTACACTGGCACGTGGTGGGCCCTCTATGACACACGCCGGTGTCAGGTGCTGATTAGTGCGGCCTGGCTGCATAGGGTCGGCCCTGACAGGTTTGTGGCGCACAGGATCTCAGGAAATTCCACTAATGAGGGCGGCATCGGCCTCGTGGCTAGGTAGGAGGCGCCGCCCTGGCAGAGACATTGGGCTTTCCAGAAAAGGACAAGGCCCAGGGCTACATGCTTTTTATTCACACCTCTACACTGGCCTGGCGTACACTGGCCCATCCCACTCTGCTCACGCTTACGGGTGGGGCAGGCAACATTTCCGCAAGGACCCCCACTGGCTGTGGTGACATGGTTGCGTCCACTGTCCACTACACTCCATACACCGGAGGTGTATGTTCCCGTGGATATGGGTGTGTTCTGCATATTGCGGTTTGTTCAGCACTACGCTGCCACTCTTGGCATTGTGTACTTTACCAATCATGGTTCTACTGCATCCTAACCAACAGAAAGAACCTTTTGTGTGCGATCTTATCTTTATCAACATACTGTGATTACCCTTAAGAAAAGATTTCTTGTGTGCTCTGGACTTTGTTCTGCTTAAATTAAAAGGGCGGGTCCCCCCCACTCTTTTTCAGAGGTTTTGGGTTTCCTCTGACCAAGAAGCACCAACCACGATTGCCATTTCTGTTCTACCCTACGACTACCTGTTGTGCACCGTAACATTTCTGAACACTCAAAACCCCTCGCTGAACTCTGATCTACTGCATCCTTCACATATACCTGGTTGCCTCCTCTCCCAACATTCGTCTATTGTGTGGCTGAGGTGCCATGCTATACATTTGTCATGTTTACTGCTTGCCCAGGTTACTATTGTGAGTTTTTCTATTGTGTCTGGTGGGTGGGCATGTTGTTGTGCATCTTGGCTTTGGACTTGTGACGTGTGCATTGCCAGAGTTGTGGATTGCATGGTTGTGGAGTTGAGGTGAGGCGAGTGGGGTGTTAATTGGGAAGTTGCCAAGGGGTTGTGCATTTCCCTTGGTGCCATCCTTAGATGGCTGTTTGCTGTTGGACTGTCGGAGGGTGAAGGGATCATCCACACTGGCTGTGTATTTGGAGGCGACATTGGTGAAGGTCCCACAATGTTTGGATGTTCCCTGCACATTGATGTGTGACGTGTGCTTCCTGTTGCGCTGATTGTGTGCTGTGTCACCAGGGGGTACAGGTAGGACATGCATCCGGCTATGGCATATGGTCCTTGCTTGGTCTCTAGCGGTTCCTGCGCATTGTGTTGGCCATACAGGGACTGGGGTGCCAGGATGATGGTGATGTCCAGACAGGTGTGGGGGGTCTTGGATGTGGCTTGCTGTGAGACTCTGCTGACTCTGGCAGGTGTTGTTTGGGGTGTGCCAGGGGCCAACAGGTGGTGCACAGCCAGCAGCTTGGTGTGGGATGTTGGTTGTCCGCTGTGTTGATGTCGTAGGCCTGTTAGGCGATGATGGCCACGATGCTTAGGATGGTTGTCCCTTTCAGCCTTTTGTGGACAGTGACATTGTCAGATCTTGGGCATGTGAGGCATGTGCATTTCCTGGGGGGCCGATGTCTTTGTCTGCGCTGCCTCTGTGGTGGTCCGGTGGGGGCGTGCAGGTAGGTGTTGTGGCCCTCTTGGGTGTCCGTGCTGCATCATGAGTGACTCCATGGCATCTGTTGCCCTTCCGATTATGCCCTGGGCAGGACTCCCTATTGTGGTGCAGGCTGCTGTCCGACTTTACACCAGGTCAGAGCAGGTGTAAAATTCCTGCTGCTAACGCGCCTAATCGTGTGTTTTGTGTTCTTATTGCCGATCTGTCTGGTCCTTGTGAATGTTGAGGTGTGGTGTTCTCGCGACTTTTGTCGCAGAATGCCTACTCTGCATCTCATTAGTGATAGTTGCAGGGCTCCTCTGTGGCGATGTTTTTTGCGGCTGCTATCGTGGGAAAAGTGGTACTGTGGGCTGTTAGCACCTGCTTGTGAATGGTATGGTAAATTTATCACGACTTTAGCTATGATAAAGTGCAGTTAATTCGGCGACAGCTCCTTGTAAATATGCCCCCAAGAGTTTTTTTACATTAAGACCAGTGTATGGAGACAAGCACACATTTGTGTGGCCACAAACATGCAAATGATGCAATGTTCGAGTGGAAAGATTTAAAACATACCTATAAATAGCAATGGGGCAGAAGCGCATTTTTGAATTTGCAATGATAAATATTTCATGAGCACGTTGTCCTGTCACAGAAGGAAGGTGAATTGTCAAAAAAGAATGACTCCTTGCAAAAACATTGAGAAAAACGGTTTTAATATGCTCTGTATTGAAAAGTGGAGATGCTGCATTTTTTTGGGTGTGATTACACACAATCCTCTCTCCATCCAAAAATTACTGCCAGTAGCCTATAAAATATCAAATCAACAAAAACATGTTTGATTTAATTATTTTGGGTCTGTCTAATATGTTTAAAAACGCACAATTTGTTATGACATTCTCTCATACTTGTGAAGTAGCCGAGTGTCACGTTCTGGATCCGCTCTAGAACCTCGAGTCAATAGTACTTTTTTCAGCAAGAAAGTGGGGGGGGGGAGAAATCGTTAGCGGATCGAACAGTTCAATTCCAATTCCCATGACTGGTAAGAATTACACACTACCAAATAGGGTTAGTTGAATAATTCAAAGCCACACATAACTGAACATACAGACACCTGAGAATGAGTGTGTAGCAGTACGTTGGGACTAATATAAAACCAAATCTACTAATGAAATTAAGGCAGTGCAACATGCACAGAATAATTAGTTCAAGAATCAGAATGGAAAAGATTAGGGACGAAACATCCAAGTTCCCCTGCATCGAATGTTCATGGGAATAAAACATTAATCTGTCCCTAAACTAACACTACATGACATCCCTACATACGTATTTTACAGGTCAGGATCAGTTAAGGTGTCAGCCTGTGAGGTCTTCCTTAAAAGTCTCCCCACATCCTTTGGCTCAGGTAGCATGAAGCTTCGGAGCTCTCTCTCTCTCTCTCTTCAAAAGAGAGAGAGAGAGAGACAAAGAAGATGTGCCCAGGGCTCTTTCCTTTGTTACGATAAATCAATAGAGAAGATGACTACCCAGAGGCCTTTACAGATCACACCGATACAAAAGGGGATTATGGACGGAGCGCTTGAGCAAATCAAACACTCACTCCCAGTCAACTGATCTGGGTTTAATCCATCACCATTCTTTAGCTCACTCGGCCACCCCAGTTCAGACATGGCTATATGCAAATCAGTCTCACCCTGTGCCTCATGGGAACAGTCCAGCCCGAACTGCCAAGCCATGTCTTCCCTGGACCGGAAACAAGCATCCTGGGACCGGTTTCGGATTCATAATCCTCATCAGCCAGGCTATCTTGAATCCAGTGGCCAAGTGAGCAAGGGACTCACGTCTGAGCATACCCTGCCACACTTAGGGCGAACAAAGCGATACAAAAGGGGATGATGGACGGAGCGCTTGAGCAAATCAAACACTCACCCCCAGTCAACTGATCTGGGTTTAATCCATCACCATTCTTTAGCTCACACGGCCACCCCAGTTCAGACATGGCTATATGCAAATCAGTCTGACCCTGTGCCTCATGGGAACAGTCCAGCCCGAACTGCCAAGCCATGTCTTCCCTGGACCGGAAACAAGCATCCTGGGACCGGTTTCGGATTCATAATCCTCATCAGCCAGGCTATCTTGAATCCAGTGGCCAAGTGAGCAAGGGACTCACGTCTGAGCATACCCTGCCACACTTAGGGCGAACAAAGCGATACAAAAGGGGATGATGGACGGAGCGCTTGAGCAAATCAAACACTCACCCCCAGTCAACTGATCTGGGTTTAATCCATCACCATTCTTTAGCTCACTCGGCCACCCCAGTTCAGACATGGCTATATGCAAATCAGTCTGACCCTGTGCCTCATGGGAACAGTCCAGCCCGAACTGCCAAGCCATGTCTTCCCTGGACCGGAAACAAGCATCCTGGGACCGGTTTTGGATTCATAATCCTCATCAGCCAGACTATCTTGAATCCAGTGGCCAAGTGAGCAAGGGACTCACGTCTGAGCATACCCTGCCACACTTAGGGCGAACAAAGCGATACAAAAGGGGATGATGGACAGAGCGCTTGAGAAAATCAAACACTCACCCCCAGTCAACTGATCTGGGTTTAATCTATCACCATTCTTTAGCTCACTCGGCCACCCCAGTTCAGACATGGCTATATGCAAATCAGTCTGACCCTGTGCCTCATGGGAACAGTCCAGCCCGAACTGCCAAGCCATGTCTTCCCTGGACCGGAAACAAGCATCCTGGGACCGGTTTCGGATTCATAATCCTCATCAGCCAGGCTATCTTGAATCCAGTGGCCAAGTGAGCAAGGGACTCACGTCTGAGCATACCCTGCCACACTTAGGGCGAACAAAGCGATACAAAAGGGGATGATGGACGGAGCGCTTGAGCAAATCAAACACTCACCCCCAGTCAACTGATCTGGGTTTAATCCATCACCATTCTTTAGCTCACTCGGCCACCCCAGTTCAGACATGGCTATATGCAAATCAGTCTGACCCTGTGCCTCATGGGAACAGTCCAGCCCGAACTGCCAAGCCATGTCTTCCCTGGACCAGAAACAAGCATCCTGGGACCGGTTTTGGATTCATAATCCTCATCAGCCAGGCTATCTTGCATCCAGTGGCCACGTGAGCCAGGGACTCACGTCTGAGCATACCCTGCCACACTTAGGGCGAACAAAGCGATACAAAAGGGGATGATGGACGGAGCGCTTGAGCAAATCAAACACTCACCCCCAGTCAACTGATCTGGGTTTAATCCATCACCATTCTTTAGCTCACTCGGCCACCCCAGTTCAGACATGGCTATATGCAAATCAGTCTGACCCTGTGCCTCATGGGAACAGTCCAGCCCGAACTGCCAAGCCATGTCTTCCCTGGACCGGAAACAAGATTCCTGGGACCGGTTTTGGTTTCATAATCCTCATCAGCCAGGCTATCTTGAATCCAGTGGCCAAGTGAGCAAGGGACTCACGTCTGAGCATACCCTGCCACACTTAGGGCGAACAAAGCGATACAAAAGGAGATGATGGACGGAGCGCTTGAGCAAATCAAACACTCACCCCCAGTCAACTGATCTGGGTTTAATCTATCACCATTCTTTAGCTCACACGGCCACCCCAGTTCAGACATGGCTATATGCAAATCAGTCTGACCCTGTGCCTCATGGGAACAGTCCAGCCCGAACTGCCAAGCCATGTCTTCCCTGGACCGGAAACAAGCATCCTGGGACCGGTTTTGGATTCATAATCCTCATCAGCCAGACTATCTTGAATCCAGTGGCCAAGTGAGCAAGGGACTCACGTCTGAGCATACCCTGCCACACTTAGGGCGAACAAAGCGATACAAAAGGGGATGATGGACGGAGCGCTTGAGAAAATCAAACACTCACCCCCAGTCAACTGATCTGGGTTTAATCTATCACCATTCTTTAGCTCACTCGGCCACCCCAGTTCAGACATGGCTATATGCAAATCAGTCTGACCCTGTGCCTCATGGGAACAGTCCAGCCCGAACTGCCAAGCCATGTCTTCCCTGGACCGGAAACAAGCATCCTGGGACCGCTTTCGGATTCATAATCCTCATCAGCCAGGCTATCTTGAATCCACTGGCCAAGTGAGCAAGGGACTCACGTCTGAGCATACCCTGCCACACTTAGGGCGAACAAAGCGATACAAAAGGGGATGATGGACGGAGCGCTTGAGCAAATCAAACACTCACCCCCAGTCAACTGATCTGGGTTTAATCCATCAGCATTCTTTAGCTCACTCGGCCACCCCAGTTCAGACATGGCTATATGCAAATCAGTCTGACCCTGTGCCTCATGGGAACAGTCCAGCCCGAACTGCCAAGCAATGTCTTCCCTGGACCGGAAACAAGCATCCTGGGACCGGTTTCGGATTCATAATCCTCATCAGCCAGGCTATCTTGAATCCAGTGGCCAAGTGAGCAAGGGACTCACGTCTGAGCATACCCTGCCACACTTAGGGCGAACAAAGCGATACAAAAGGGGATGATGGACGGAGCGCTTGAGCAAATCAAACACTCACCCCCAGTCAACTGATCTGGGTTTAATCCATCACCATTCTTTAGCTCACTCGGCCACCCCAGTTCAGACATGGCTATATGCAAATCAGTCTGACCCTGTGCCTCATGGGAACAGTCCAGCCCGAACTGCCAAGCCATGTCTTCCCTGAACCAGAAACAAGCATCCTGGGACCGGTTTCGGATTCATAATCCTCATCAGCCAGGCTATCTTGAATCCAGTGGCCAAGTGAGCAAGGGACTCACGTCTGAGCATACCCTGCCACACTTAGGGCGAACAAAGCGATACAATAGGGGATGATGGACGGAGCGCTTGAGCAAATCAAACACTCACCCCCAGTCAACTGATCTGGGTTTAATCCATCACCATTCTTTAGCTCACTCGGCCACCCCAGTTCAGACATGGCTATATGCAAATCAGTCTGACCCTGTGCCTCATGGGAACAGTCCAGCCCGAACTGCCAAGCCATGTCTTCCCTGGACCGGAAACAAGCATCCTGGGACCGGTTTCGGATTCATAATCCTCATCAGCCAGGCTATCTTGAATCCAGTGGCCAAGTGAGCAAGGGACTCACGTCTGAGCATACCCTGCCACACTTAGGGCGAACAAAGCGATACAAAAGGGGATGATGGACGGAGCGCTTGAGCAAATCAAACACTCACCCCCAGTTAACTGATCTGGGTTTAATCCATCACCATTCTTTAGCTCACTCGGCCACCCCAGTTCAGACATGGCTATATGCAAATCAGTCTGACCCTGTGCCTCATGGGAACAGTCCAGCCCGAACTGCCAAGCCATGTCTTCCCTGGACCGGAAACAAGCATCCTGGGACCGGTTTCGGATTCATAATCCTCATCAGCCAGGCTATCTTGAATCCAGTGGCCAAGTGAGCAAGGGACTCACGTCTGAGCATACCCTGCCACACTTAGGGCGAACAAAGCGATACAAAAGGGGATGATGGACGGAGCGCTTGAGCAAATCAAACACTCACCCCCAGTCAACTGATCTGGGTTTAATCCATCACCATTCTTTAGCTCACTCAGCCACCCCAGTTCAGACATGGCTATATGCAAATCAGTCTGACCCTGTGCCTCATGGGAACAGTCCAGCCCGAACTGCCAAGCCATGTCTTCCCTGGACCGGAAACAAGCATCCTGGGACCGGTTTCGGATTCATAATCCTCATCAGCCAGGCTATCTTGAATCCAGTGGCCAAGTGAGCAAGGGACTCACGTCTGAGCATACCCTGCCACACTTAGGGCGAACAAAGCGATACAAAAGGGGATGATGGACGGAGCGCTTGAGCAAATCAAACACTCACCCCCAGTCTACTGATCTGGGTTTAATCCATCACCATTCTTTAGCTCACTCGGCCACCCCAGTTCAGACATGGCTATATGCAAATCAGTCTGACCCTGTGCCTCATGGGAACAGTCCAGCCCGAACTGCCAAGCCATGTCTTCCCTGGACCGGAAACAAGCATCCAGATCAGTTGACTGGGGGTGAGGGTTTGATTTGTTCAAATGCTCCGTCCATCATCCCCTTTTGTATCGCTTTACAGATCACACCATCTGGTCAGGCCACATCCTCATAGGTACTTTTCCATTGGGCAGTGATGCTCCCTTAGAGCGGTGAGATGACCTTGATTCCCAGGCTTACTTTGATGAGAAAGTACAACAGTTCTCCACTATCAATATCAACGCTCAATGTATCCTACTCCCTCCTCGCCCAACTCCTAAAACAAAGACATTATTCTATCTCACAAGGATGATTCTTCCACCTGCAACAGAAACGTGAAAAAGAACAAAATCCAACATGAACATGAAATTCAACTGTTAATTCTAATGCAAGAGCTACCATGGAAAATGCATTTCAGGCCTACATAATTTGGCTAACATAAGAGAAATGGAACATGAGCTTTACGAATTTATATAGAAATTAGGCACATTCAATTAATATTCCTACCTCCGTATAAAATGACATGATTAATAAACACATTCAATAATAAATGGTCAGTTGCACAATACGAGTTCTTCTGTTAGTGTTTCTGCTGGTTACATTTAATTACTTCACATTAATTCTTTACATATTCTATATAATGGCCTAAATACGTCCCGTTCATGTTACCATGTTACAAGATTTAACTCAATATAAAATTATATGTGGATTTAGTCTACACTTGTGATTTTTGCACCACTACAATGAAAAATAAATGTTGTGCTACATCAGCCCCCTCCGATAACCTCTGTCATCACAAACATCACAATTCCCTGTAGAGTGGACCGGTCAAAACAGATGTCATAGCTAGTCTCCCCTTTTTAAATTCCTCCAAGCGCTTAAGATTCTCATAGTGACTGTACTGCAGTCTTTCCATTCTCCTTTCTCTCTCTCCAAAGGAGTTCTTTACTTGTCTGGACTTACGCCACTTGTAAACCCTCATTATGCCCACAAAATAATGACAGAAACCACAACTATAACATTTTACAGACTCCTCCCTCTTTAGCTAGTAACACATCTATAGCCAGACAGTTTTGCATCACCAAAGCTCTCCATCTACGAGCAACAATGACTGAGCTGTATTGACTGACAACTTATCTACTATAGTTGACAACCACCTAATCTTGACATTATTCAGAACCACCCTGAAACTAAATATGTCTCCTACAATTTCCCCTACAATCGTTCCACGTTTTTCTCTATATGATGACCTCCCTTCAAGACTCTTCAAAAACTCCACATGGCATATCTTTGGAAACATAACAGCCACATAACAAGTACCATACGTTCGGCAGTCGAACTTATGTGTTTCTCCTACATACAAACTACATGCTCGTGACCACTTGTACAGCATCCTGCAAAAAGTTCTTTGAAGAAGCATCAATCAGAAATGTGTGTCCACATGCTCTCTGCCCTACAAAAATGGTGTCATAGCGTGTCTGTTCCTGTCGAATGCAAAGTTTGCCTTGTTGCTCCCAATCTAAAGCTATTCGACCATAACTTTGCTTAGCCTTGTGAGCTAATTCTTCCTTGGTCCATTGAAAAACTTCCTCCCTACTATCAATTTTAACTGTTAGTCCCTTATGTCTATCTTCTATTTGGTCTACAAACTCCTTCTCTATATCTGTTAATGTACAAGTTAAGTTGTGTCTATGTGCATATACCATGTCTAATATAATTGTAGGTGCAAAACACTTTCCCATTCTCTCTTCTCACCTATAGTAATCGTATTTATTCTGATGATTGTAAACTGGAACTTCTTAAAGCGCCAAATCATAATTTGAGAAATAGTACTCGTAATGTCCCTTTCCATAGAACATACTAAGAAGCAGACTACAACTAATACCATACGTCAAGGGTAGGTGATGGTATTGTATGCCCTTTTCAACTGAGGCAGGCAATTTCATGCACACATAGTAGTCTCTCACATCCATAGTATCCACATTCTCATATATCAATTTCGCATAAGCATTCAGCGTGTAATCACCTTTAAACAAATCCACATGGAGCAAGTGACCAGTTTGTTCTATTAAGCTACAATCAGATCCAAAGGTAGCCTCCATTGTGCTATAAGTGATAGGTGTGAATGTCCCATGTACCCCACTCCCTCGTGTGAACATATAATGGACATAATAATGGCTACAGCTATCGCTATAGTTACACCTACAATAAATGTCTCTATTATACATTTATACCTATGGTTCCGAAATCCAGACTCCATTTTAAATTGGGGCACATTGTAGCTGTAAGAGGATCAACACAAAGTCTCTTTCTCTCACCTCTTATTTCTGTGCAAAGAAGTCGTTGAGCAGTTTCTTGAAGTCTTGGAAAACAGTTATCAGTCCCTTGCATTTTATTTTCACAGCATGAGAGACTCTTTCTTTTTCTACAGAAAAAGTCACTAATTTTATTCTTCTTCCACTCAGGCCTAGGTAATCTTCATTAAACAAAAGGATTTTTATTTACAGTTCAAAGTTCAATTTACATCCCTTATGAGATCAGAGCCAATTTCGTCAATGGCTCATTGTAAGAGTTCGAATCGGAATACTGCAATCTCCTGAAGGGATGGCTGATTTCCAAAGGTTGGAAATGTGAGATCTTCCAAGATCAATCTTTGTAAGCCACTTAGTGTCGGTGGATATGGCCAATATCAAAATACCACTAGCCTCTACTCCGGGAACTCTCAATTTGATCTTAGTTTTCAGTATGGATTTCCCTGACTTCACTCTCCCTGGCATTTGTAGCAAGGTAAGTCCACTCCAGAGAGGCATACCTCTGGCACTGCACTCTTGCCCTCCTCGATCTCCTCACGGCCCTCTGAGCTTGTTCTGGCTTACTTTGATCAGATTCAGATGATTCAGTTATTGGAGCAAGATTCTTTTCAGATGCAAGTCTCAAGTTCAGACATCTCTGTCTCATTGGCCATGATTCCTTTACAATCTCTCTCCTCCTTGGCAGCACCCAACCACTTTCCACATCAGTCTCCTCAGCTGAGTCAGACTCTATAACACTTGCAACGTTAACGTCTTCCCCAGAGTCTGTAACTGGGCCTTGTGTAGCTTCCACCACCTCAGCTTGACTTGGTTGGTGTACAGCCCCTTCTGGAACACCCACAGCTTGGCTCAACCTCTCCGGTGATCTTATGACCACGCCAGGAGTCACTTCTGGGAGAGGACCTGCTTCTTCCAAGGGTTCTGAAACTCAATGGGTGTGTGAGGCATGTATCCAGTTCGGCAGACCTCCGCACTTCACAGCAGTGTTCATCACTAAGATCACCTCATATGGACAGTGCCACAGTGATGTAAGACAGCTTTTCCGTACATGTTTTCAGACCGGGACCCAATCTCCTGGGCCCAAGTCGTGGCTGAGGTCTTTTGAGGTCGGCGCAGTCACAGCTTCAACCTGGTGAGGCAAAGAACGAACCACATCAGCTAATTCGTTCCAGTAATCAAGGACCAAATCATGTGTGATGTTCCCATTTTGGTTGTTCATCCACACACGCTGGAATGTGTGGATAAGAAGAGACTTCCCTTGGAACCTTATAGAAACAATCACCATTACCAGAGGATTATCTGGTCACAGATAAGTACATTGTATTGGCTGCTTGATGACTATCTAACCAATATCTGTGCTACAGTGTGTACTTTATCTCTGTGGAAATGTGATAGATATATCTTGCTTCTTTTCTTTATTTTTACCTTTTTGTGCCTTTTTATAGTGGAATGAGTGCAGCAGCATTCACTGTAAGTGCAGTGCATCACATATTGAACATTGATATAGACTGAAGGATCAGTGTGGAAACTCGTGTGTTGTTTTGTGTCTCATATACAGGGAACACGGGGCTATCAAAGGTGTGAAGTCTACAACTCCAAACCAGAAATCCATTGAGTGCTGTGAATGGCACTGCAGGTAAGTGCATCGCTCTCCCCATGATGATCTCGTGTAGAGATAACCCAGTCATCCTGTCTATAATTCAGCGCAAATTCTTCAAAACCAAAGGCAACACATCAGGTCATTTCAAAGATGTCGAGACACACACCTTTGCTATTCTCATCTTTAGAGTCCCATTAATCCGCTCCACCATTCCTGATGCTTCTGGCCTGTGACTACAGTGCAGTCTCTGATCAACGTTTAAGGCAGGACACAACAGCTTCATGATCTCATAATGGAAATGGGTTCCTCTATCTGACTCCAATGCAGTTGGAAACCCTAAGCGTGGGATACGCTCTCTTAACAATACCTTTGCTACCATGAGGCTATCACATCTTCTAGTCGGAAAAGCTTCCCCCACCGTGAAAAGATGCACACAACACCCAGAATGTATCTTAATCCATTACACACAGGCATTTCAAAAAAGTACAATTGTATTTGGTTGAAAGGACTTCCTGACCTCCCGATGTGATGCAAAGCAACCACAGTTTTCTTTCCAGCATTCATTTGTTGGCAGGTGACACATGGAAAACACACTGCATGAGCATTCACACAGAATCTTGGGTAGAATTGCATTTGGCTGAACAACCTCACCATTGCATCTCTCCGTATGTGAGCTGCTCCATGAATCTTTCTCACCATAGGACTCGACAAACAGTCCGGTAACACTGCTCTGTTATCAGTTGAAACCCAAATGTAATCTTCTCCCTTTTCACAACCTGCCTTGATCCAACTAGATTGTTCCTGATCTGACACTTCCCCCTGTAAATATTTGACCTCATCCCATGTATCTGCAATGGCTAGCATAATGCTGAGTTTGGTCCTGTCTGTGCTCACACCAAAGTATTCCCCATTTTAATGCAGGTATGTGCGGCACAAAAGCGGGCAACTTCATCCGCTTATCAGTTACCCACTGTCACAAAATCTCCTCCCCCCCTTCCATGTGCAGCACATTTCACTACAGCCACCTCTTTTGGTTGTTGCAATTCTTCCATTAGTTGTCTCACATATTCCCTATTTCTTATATGAGCTTCTGTTGATGTTGAGAAACCTCTCTGTGACCATAGCTGTCCAAAGTCATGAAGTACACCGAATCCGTACTGGCTATCAGTATAGATGGTGACTCGGATCTGCTCAGAGACAAGGCATGCACGGGTTAAAGCAATGATTTTGACTACCTGTGCGGAGTATTCTTCCTGTAGACAAGCAGCTTCCACTACTCCAGAAATGGTGGAAACAGAAAAGGATGCTCTCAGATAACCCTCATTGTCCGTTAGGCAAGAACCATGAACAAATAGGACTTGGTCAGGATCAGACAATGGTTCATCAACAATGTCGGGTCTCAGTTTGGTACAGAGTTTAGTAACATCCAGACAGTCATGATCCTCACAATCTTCTCCATCAGCATTTGGAATAGGTAACAAGGTATCAGGGTTTAACATAGAACATCGTTTCAATGTGACATTCTGTGCCACCAACAAGATTTGTTCACACTTTGTTTACCTATTATTTGTCAAATGCTGTGCTTTAGTTCTCATCATCAGAAGCTCAACTGAATGCGGAACATATACAGTAATTGGATGACCCATTACGATGCGTTCACATCTCTCAATGCTGGCACCTGTTGTAGCAACGGATTTGAAACATCCGGGCAACGTTGAAGCTACAGGATCTAATATAGCTGAGAAATAGGCCACTGATCTATGGACACCCCCATGAGTCTAGGTAAGTACAGAAAGAGCACAACCCTCTTGTTCACAGCAGGACAGCAATAACACTTTGCTGTAATCAGGCATTCCTAAAACCAGAGCGTGACAAAGGCATTGTCTGAGCTCCAAGAAGGCAACCAAGGAATTGTTAAGGCAGGGTACTGAATCACTCACATCCTTATGAGTCAACTTCTGTAAGGGCTTCCCCTTCAAAGAGAAATTTGGGATCCACTGTCGACAGAAGCCAACCATTCCCAAAAAAATTCCTGACCTACTTTTGTGTGGTAGGTGCCTTCATTTTCATGATCACCTCTATCCGGTCTGGTGACACTGTCCTCTTGCCCTTCTCAATGCAATGACCCAAATACTGAACTTCAGTTAGGAGGAACTGAAGTTTGTTTGATGATACCTTATGTCCATTTCAATAGGGCAATGGTATCTTCCCTGCAAGCCTCTTCTATCTCCCATGCAATTAGGAGATCATCGATATACTGCACAAGCACTAAATTCTGTTGCAAAATCAAGATTTGTAGGTTCTTTTTCAGAATTTGATTGAAGATGTATGGACTTTCGGTATACCGTTGAGGGATATCACATCACATTAAGACACAATTCTCCAGAGGGAAAGCAAATACAAATTGGCTTTCCTCATGCAGTGGGTTGGAAAAAAATGATTGGTACAAATCAATTACAGTAAACCAAACAGCTTCGCAAGGGATCTGAAACAGGATCACAGATGTATTCGGTACCACGGAACAACATTGAATCACAATGGCATTCATTTTTCTAACATCCTGAACTCTGAGATATTTTCTGCTTTGCTTCTGCAATCCTATGATAGGTGAATTGCACAGACGTCCTATAATCTCCCTCAATATACTCTGCGCAATCACAAAATCAATCACAGGTGTAATCCCTGCCATTGTTTCCGGGATCACGTTGTATTGGGGCATTCTCTGAAATTCTGCATTTGGCTTGATTTGTATATGGACTGGCTCGACTCCTTGAATCAGCCCTTTTTCTACTCCCATAAAGTCCCACACCACTGAAGAGACTGTATCTCTCAGATCCAGCTGCATGTCTTCCAATGTCAATACTGGAAACATGTCTGTGCATTGAGTTTGATTTGCTAACTTGAATGCAATGTCATCATCGTTGGTATGTAGCTCAATTCTCTTCGGCGTGCAATAGATGGTACAGTTCAGTTTACATAAGAGATCACGTTCTAATAGACAAACAGGACTTGAATCGTACAACATAAATTGGTGTCAATCCTGAAAGGTTCTTATCTTAATTGGTAACTCTTCTGTCAAAGTGTTTGTCATTCTCCTATTGGCAACTCCTACGACTTAGATCGAATTTCCTGAGAGGGGTAGGTTTGGGACTACTGCAGATCTCACAGTAGAATGTGTAGCACCAGTATCAATCAAGATTGTTCTGGGATGACCACCTGCATCTGCCTCCACATACAGTCAACTCTAGTCTACCTCTAAGACTGCTCCAATGGTACAGTCTTCCTACCCCCTCAGGCACTGCCATTGTGACAGGTCCTGATAAAGTCTGCCTAACTCTTCCATAAAGAGCATTTGGTGGTACTCTTGGTTACTCTGCGGAATTATCTGAGGTTACGACACTTGGACTAATTGATTTTGACCTCCCCCATTGTAAGACCTTGGTCTCGCCAAAGTATTTTCCACATCTGGCATCTGTACTAGCTCTCCCCTTTGCATGTGATTTTCTGGATTTAACCGACACTCGCGCTTCCAATGCTGGATTTTGTGGCAAAAATGGCAAGCGGTTATTTTCTTTAGCGTGGTAATCTCTATTCCTGTTTTGCAGTCTATAGGGACACCTCTCCCTCCTCCCTGTCCAGCCATACTCCGAGTGTTCTGAGCCCCTCCTTGGACATTTCCTTGATTCCGACCCCTGGTTCCTCCATTTACCGATACCTGATCTACTCTCTGGCCATTCCGCATTTGAACTAACCCTGGGCAAAATTTGCGGAGTTGCGCTACTCGAAACTCCGTGAAGTGAAAAAAACCTCCACCGCGCTACGCAGAGTTCCACAAGCGGTGGAGTGCGATAGAAAAATGCTGTTCGCTGTGATTTTCAGTGCCGGGTGCCTGCCGCACTGTGCAATCACCGTGAACGGCACCATGCACAGCGCAAGCGGGCACTGCTTTCCTTTCTGCCACTTGAGTAGATTTTTACTGGAGCGGCAGCTTTCTCAAAGCGAACGGGCAGTTTCTCAACACGAGCGGTTGCAAGCATAAGTGATTACTCGCAATGAGAAACCTGAACCCCTTTCCCCCCCCACCCCCAGGTGAGAAATCTCAACGGGAGGTTTATTTTCCATGCTCATGCTCACCAATTTGATGTTGACAATCGCAAACATAGAAAAATCTTGCCTGGAGGTGGATTTTCCTCACTCCCACTCGTCAACATGACGTTGACAAACGAAAGCAATGATAAAAACTCCGCTCCGCTATGCAGAGCGGAGTTTTACTGAACTCCGCGACCTCCGCGTAACGGAGAGTGCGGAAAACTCCGCAAGCGGAACGGAGTTCACCGCCCAGGCTTAATTTGAACTAGTATCAACTTGTCCTTTATCCTCCTATGCTTGGAATCCACCTCATCACTGCAATACCTGGCATACTGTAAAATTTCATCCAAATGTTGCTGGATCATGAGGCTAATCTCTGGTCTTAATCCCAACACCAATTTGGAAACAATCTGTAGCATGTATTTATGGTCAAGTGTATCTAACTCACTCTATTACTTGAAGGCTTGCAAAAGCCTCTCGTAGTAAGCATACACTGACTCCTTGGGTTTCTGGGTTGTTCAATCTATTTTTACCCAGTTGGTACCTTGTGGGGCTATTTTGGATTGCAACCATGTAATCACTTGTTTGAACTTTTTCATGTCCAAAGGTGAAGAACCCTTGAGTTATATGATCCCTCTCTGGCTCAGCAGCATCAGACAGAATCAATAGCAATTTTGCAAACAGCCCATAAGTAACTAGGGACAAACAATGTATTCAGATCAATCCACAAAACCTTTGAGATCTTGACAAAGTGATCGACCTGCTTGTACCATTCGGCAGGCTTCTCCCTTAATCTAGGGAAATCGTTTGTGAATGCAGCTAAATCACCCCTACTCCAAGGAACATGCACATAATCTCCACTAGGCACCTCTCGCAGTGGATAAACCTCAACTTCTGATTTTCCCCCTCCTGGATGGCGGCATTACTCCTGTCATCTTCCTAATTCTCTTCTTCTTTGACCACCTTTCCTCCCATTTATCAAGCATATTCCAAGTGCGTATCCCTATAATCAGCTTTCGAATGTGTTTGTTTCAGGCCTGTTACTGTCACGTTTAAGCATAGGCATACTACGGAAAGTTCAATGTAGATAACATGAAGGAATAAATGAGGAGTGCATGGGGGAACTGCATCTCCCAGAATATGGAGGGAGGCGTTTTGTCCTACCTCTTTAACTTCCTTCTGTACTTATACTCCTCCCCCACTTTCACCTGTGCTTGTCACCTGAAGTCTGCTCCCTGTTGTCGTGCCTGCTGAACTGCAATCAGCATATTTCTGATTTCCACCAGAACGCTGTGTCATCCAGCGAGAGAAGCCGCTACAAGCAAGGTTCTGCTCTCATTCGCGCTGGTGTGCGACCACACTTTTGCCACATCTTGGTTCTGGCAAAGAGCTCCCTGGAAGTGCACGGAAGGGCTTCACTTCCCGCTCGCCTTCGCGCTGGGGCACGAGCACAATCCCTGGAAGCGCACGGAAGCACTTCACTTTGTTTTTCCCAGAAAAGCCTCATCTAGACTGCTTACAGATTCTGGGGGTATTAACGAGTCAGGATTGACTCCAACGGTTCCAAGAGCTGTTGAGAGGCTCGGAGTTCTTGGTAATGTTTTCATTCCCATTTTGGTTGTTCATCCACACACGCTGGAATGTGTGGATAAGAAGAGACTTCCCTTGGAACCTTATAGAAACAATCACCATTACCAGAGGATTATCTGGTCACAGATAAGTACATTGTATTGGCTGCTTGATGACTATCTAACCAATATCTGTGCTACAGTGTGTACTTTATCTCTGTGGAAATGTGATAGATATATCTTGCTTCTTTTCTTTATTTTTACCTTTTTGTGCCTTTTTATAGTGGAATGAGTGCAGCAGCATTCACTGTAAGTGCAGTGCATCACATATTGAACATTGATATAGACTGAAGGATCAGTGTGGAAACTCGTGTGTTGTTTTGTGTCTCATATACAGGGAACACGGGGCTATCAAAGGTGTGAAGTCTACAACTCCAAACCAGAAATCCATTGAGTGTTGTCACTTTATTGCTTCGTTTGTCCCTTTTTTCACCTTCCCCTATTGTGGTGCGATCTGTGGAGTGGGGTTATACATACTCGCAGGTGGTACCATATAGGGGGAAGGGTAACTTGGCATCTTCCATGGCTCCCACTGTATCCGGCTTACCAGGTTAGGGTTAACCAATCTCTGTGTTGTGACAGAGTGACAAGCCCACAGTTACTTACAGCCTGAGCGATGGATACCAACACTGTTCTTATTTCAGTGCTGGAAACCTTAACTGCTTTGCGGATGGAAGGAGATGCCTTTCGGGGGGGGGGGGACCTAGAACTGAGAAATGAGATTGGCACCATGAAACAACAGGTAGCAGGCCTGTCCCGCACCAGCCCTACAGGTTCAAGGGGGGGCCTCATATATTAGAAGCTGGATCCTGCCACCACCCACATCGCCTGACACAGCACAGGGACAGGGAGGGGGAGCAGGGCCATCCACGATCCAAGTGATACAATCCCTACAGTTGCCCCTAGCCCCCCTAGAGGGGTTCTTTGGGGATCCAAAACAGTTTGGTATTTTTTTAGGACAGTGTAAGCTACACTTCATGTGCAAGCCTGCTGTGTTTCCTAACAATCAGACTAAAACGGCTATCGTTATGTCCTATCTGGGAGGGAACGCAGCTAGTTGGTCCTTCCCCTTAATAGAGAGAAATGATCCCATGTTTCTTGACTTCTCTACTTTCTGTGAGGAAATGTGCAAATTATTCGATAGAAAGGCACACTAGCTCCTACTAGATAGAGAACCCATTACATTTAAGCAGGGCACACAAGACCTATTAACGTACATAACCATGTTCAACAGACTCATCATAGAAATGGAGTGGCCTGTGGAAAAAATAACTTCCTTATATTACCAGGGGCTGCGAGGCAAACTGAAGGATGTTTTAGCCCAAGTAGTGCATATGCCAGCTACCTGCGAGATACTTATTGACCGAACGGTACAACTAGTTCATCAACTCCAGGAAAGAAAGGGTGATAAACAGCGTCCTGACTCAAGGTTTCTGCTTCCACGACCGAAGCCACTAACAGAAGAGCACCCACAAACTACCAATGGGACGGAACCAATGCAAATAAGCGGCATACGTGGTCCATTGAGTCAAGAAAAGAGGAACCAAAGACGCAGTCAAAGGTTGTGCATGTACTGCGGAAAACCTGGACATTACATCAAAGATTGCAAGACAATGAGCAAGGCGGCATACAAAGACAGCAAAGGAACTAGAAATGTGCCTGTGGTGGAATCCCTGACGGAGAAGCTTTGAAACTAATATGCTCAAACAAGCTAGAGACCCCTTGTTTGAGGCCAAAAGTTGAAGAGGTCTTTCCTGCTGCGGCCATTATGTTACAAACTTGAGTGGCCCATATGAATGTGTGCCTGGAGAGGAGCCCATAGTTGTACATGCTCTATTGGATTCTGGGGCCACAGGCAATTTTATCGACCAGCGATATGCGCAAGAACTAGGAGTACCCTGTATAAGAAAAAAGACTCCGGGAACCTGTGAAGGCAGTGGATGGAACTGCCCCAACCCAATTTCCACACTCATCCAATTCTAATGCAGGTTGGCATGACCCATTACGAGACCATACAATTTCAATTTGGGGATGCCTTGGCTTACACTACATGATCCTCTCGTTAAATGGGCAGCCCGCACAGTCTCCAGGAACTCCTCATTCTGTGCGGAACATTGTACTCGAGAGAGAGAGAGTCCAAATGCCGTACCAAACAGAGAACCCAGCTGAACTACTTGCTAGTGGTTGCAGTTCACAGAGTGTGTGCCTTATCTCCACGCTACCAGAGGAATATAAGCAGTACAAGGAAGTGCTCAGCTAACAAGAAGCAAGCAAATTGCCTTTGCACAGGGATTATGATTGCGTGAAAGACCTGGAGCCCGGTGCCTGCCTACCCTGCAGCCATGTATACGCCCTCATGGAGGCTGAAACCGTCTATCTGCTACAATACCTGGAAAAATTGCTGTCTTCTGATTTAATCCGTCCTTCGTCCTCCCCTGCTTCCTCGCCACTGTTTTTCATTCCAAAACGCAAAGGGGGCTTAAGGGCATGCATCGATTATAGGGCGATCAACAGAGTGACCAAGAAGAATATATATCCTCCGCCATTGATACCTGTTCTGCTGGACCAGCTGAAGGGAGCCAAAGTATTCACCAAACTGGACCTCGAGGGAGCCTACACTCTGGTGCGGGTGCGGCGAGGGGACGAATAGAAAACAGCCTTTCGTACCAAATTTGTATGAATATTAGGCCTTGGCGGTAAATTCCGTTCCGCTAACGGAATTTGCGGAATTTGAGTAATTTTGCGTTCCACGGAGAACGCAAAATTGCCAAAAATTCTGCGTTCCGCGGAATTCGTGAAATTTTTTGCTTGTTTGCGTTCACAAAACACGTGTTCGCAAGATATTTCCCCCCGAGCACGCAAACAGCGATAGCGAACAGTAAAAAAGCATTGCGAACAAGCAATTCCGCGTGTTCGTGGAATTTCTGCGTGTTCCCAGATTTTTTACCATTTTGCAGAGATTTGCGTAACGCAATTACGCGAATTCTGCCTACCCATAATGAATATCAGGTAATGCCCTTTGGCCTTTGTAATGCCCCCGCCGCATTCCAGTATTTTATAGACAAAGTGCTGAGGTGATTATTGGATGTTTCATGCATCGTGTAATTGATGAAATCTTGATTTACTCAGCATCCCTGGAGGAACATGTACATATCGTGTCAGCGGTACTACAGCACCTTCAGCAGTACACTATTTATACCAAGCCAGAAAAATGCCTTTTCCACACCTCAGAAGTAGAATTTCTGGGGTATGTCATCTGACCCAGTGGTCTCTGTATGGACCAAAACAAAATACATGCCATCATCCAATGGGAATCACCCTCTAGTGTGAAGGCCCTGCAAAGCTTCTTGGTTTTGCCAATTTCTATAGGAGGTTCATTAAGGAGTTCTCCAGAATCATTCAACCCTAACACACCTTCTACGGAAAGGAGACGCTTTTTTATGGACTGATGCTGCGGAACAGGCTTTCCAAATGCTAAAGACATGCTTTACAAGTGCACCAGCCTTACAGCATCCTGATCACAGTCAGCCACTTGTGGTATAAATGGACGCCTCATACTCCGCCATTAGAGGTATCCTTTCCCACAGGCATCTCGAGACAGATCAGCTTCATCCTGTTGCCTTCTTCTCCAAGAGATTGTCCACATGCGAGGTGAATTACAGCATCACCAATAAAGAGCTGTTGCAAATAAATGGAGCGTGTGAAGAATGGAGACACCACTTAATGGGGGCCAGACACACGGTGGAAATCTACATTGACCATCGGAATCTGCAATTTTTAAAGAGTGGTAGAGCCCAGACTGCTCTGTAGCTCCTCTGGTCATTGTTTTTCTCAGACTTTGACTTTGTGATCAAATATCGACCTGGACCACAAAATGGTACGGGTGATACACTTTCAAGACCCATGCCAGTTTCTGAAACTGGCCTAGCCCAGCAGAAGAACCCCCATTATACTTCAGAAGGCATCCTTTCCAACGGAAATAATGACATTGACAACGTCTTCTGGAAGACGTGAAGAAACAAGTCAAGACCCTTGATGAACATGAGTGGGTTACTAAAGAGCCACAACATCGATCCGCTGTGAATAACTTGCTGTTCTATGACAAACGACTATACATACCTGAAGAACCACTGCAATGGCAAGTCTTGCAATAGACTCACGATTCCACCTTCATAGTGGAATGAGTGCAGCAGCATTCACTGTAAGTGCAGTGCATCACATATTGAACATTGGTATAGTCTGAAGGATCAGTGTGGAACTCATGTGTGTTGTGTTGTGTCTCATATACAGGGAACACGGGGCTATCAAAAGAGTGAAGTCTACAACTCCAAACCAGTTCTCCATTGAGTGTTTTTACTGCTGAAACTCGCAGGATTTTCCATATAGGGGGAAAGGGTAACTTGGCATCTTCCATCACTCCCGCTGTATCCGGCTTACCAGGTTAGTGTTAACCAATCTCCGTGTTGTGACAGTTACTCTCTTCTCTTCCAACTCCATTATAGTTCAACCTGTGGTGTCCCTGCAGCATTTTCATTTTAGACAGATCAACATCATATTTCTGAGCCAATTCCGACAACTTCTCATGTGCTCGTCTCGCCTTGCGGGTGACATCCTTTGCTACAAATAATACCTTGTCTGGCTCATAGGACTCTATCCTTTCCAAAATCAAATTCCCACTAATGACTTCATCCACTTCCGCCTTCAACCTCACCCAACAGCTTTGTCTTTACCACAGCCTTGATCGTGCCCTGACTCAATGTGCTTTTCTGTTATTTCCTATTGTTATTTAGATTAACGAGCAAGTTTCCTAATGTGTACTTGCTTCTGGTGTTACACCCATTGGTCCCCTCGCTGGAGCTTCCCACATCCTTAAATCTGAGTGCAAGTTTGCTAAGGACACGGATCGTATGGTGCTAGAACTAATATGTGTCCTCGAAGGATCCTCAGTGGCTAGCAAAGGGGTTCTAGATTCCACAAGCACCAAGGACGGATTGTTTCCATTTGTTGTCTCGTTTCCTCCTAAACCGATTCTCTCCCCCAACCCTGACTGTTGCTGACTAAGGCTTCCCACTAAATCCGGATCATACACAGGGACTGCAGGTTTAATGGTGACCGGTACCGTAAGGGCTTGATTCCGCACCTCCCAAAACAGGTATCCCTGCTCTTCCTAGTCCCATTGAGATCCTTCCCAGTATCCCTGCACTAGAGCTTGTCTGGGATGGTTACACTCTTTCCGTATTCTCTGCATTCGCTAGTTCTCACCTTTCTTCCTCCAAAAGTGGGTTATATTGTGGAGGACGCTCCAATAACAAGCTGTCGTCTGTATTACCCCCATCATTTCCATTTTCTATTCCATTCCTATCCTGAGAATGTCCCTCTCTCACCAACTTTGGATAGAACCTCTCTCCCTCAATTGTATCTACCCCCATCTTTTAAGTTTTGCGTACCATCGTGCATCCTGATTTGCCTTCATTGCCTTCTTCATCTCCCTTTGACATCTCTCCCTGGTCTTTGCATGTGCTGCTTGTATCCATGCATCTAATGCCTCAAACTGTGTTGGTCTAGGAAGAGGCCGCAGCGCAGACATCACTTCCCTCAACTAATACAGCACCTCCAATCCAAATGAACCATAACGTGGAAATGCCAATTCCCCTTCCTTTTCAGTAATCTTATGACAATTTTGAAGCCAAATTATAGTATGGAGCCCTATGTTTGTCGCTATTTAATGTGCTGGAGTATCCTTGGGTGGTGCTTCTTCACCCACTCGAGTAACAATTCCCTGATCGCCCCTAAACAAGACCCGCAACACCCTAAAACACTGCATGATTAGATAAACATGTCCCCTCAATGGACAAGATTTTCTTAGTTACAACTTCCTGATGACTACCAACCAATCCCAGTATGTCGTTACACCAAGAAACTCCTTACAGCGGTTAATCCTTCTTCACAATTTCTCTGTCCACGTTCACTTGCACAAACACAACTCCGTAATTGTCTCTGTTCTGTAAAATCAATAGAATTCAATCATCCAAGAACATTCGTACACCGCGACCCTCGACCTGCACTGGTCACGCGAATCAATATAGTTCACAAAGTTTACCAAACAGATCTCACGCATCCCATAAATACAAGGTCCCTGCCTTAGATGGAACTGCTGATGATGTCTCACGACAACTCCTGAAATCTGCGGTCCAACAATCACAATAACTCAGTGTCATCTACACCATTTAATACATCCTGGGATCTGAGGCCACTTCGGAACCCGAGACTTAAATCTTAATCCTTGGGCCACGTCCGGCCCGAAACTACATTCACTCGACTTTCACTCCTACTCCGCCAGACATCACACAATCACATCATTCCCGCAATCTACCACACAACGCATCCCTATTGATACTCACTCATCCGCTGCTGTTCATACCGCGCCATCAAACTTTGTTGGTGTCCATCAAAGTCTGTCGCTTTCCATTCTTGATAATTTTGCTCTATTTCGTGGCCCTATCGTTCTAGGTCTCTTTTCTAGATTTTCTAGATTCTCCCCCGAGTCATGTGAGAACCATCCATCCTACTCTCCTACCAATTGAAGGAACCGAGTGTTACATTCTAGATGCGCTCTAGAACCTCAAGTCAATGGTACTTTTTCTCAGCATGATAGCGTGGGGAGAAGAGAAATAGTTAGTCGGTCAAACAGTTCAGTTCCTATTCCCATCACTCTTCAGAATCACAGACTACCAAATAGGGTTAGATGGGTTATTACAAAGCCAAAAATAACTGTACATACAGACACTTCAGTAGTAGGGTGTAGAAGTACATTGGGACTAATACAAAACCAAATCTAAAAGAGAAATTAAGGCGGTAAAACATGCACAGACTGATTACTTCAAGAATCCGGGTGCAAAAGATTAGGGAACAAACTTCCAAGTTCCCCTTCATCAACATTTTATGGGAATAAAGCATTAATCTGTCCCTACACTAGCACTATATGACATCCCTACATAAGCATTTTCCAGGACAGGATCAGTTAAGGTGTCAGCCTGTGAGGTCTTCCCTAGATGACTCCCACCCTTTGGGTCAGGTAGCATGAAGCTGTGGAGCTCATTCTGAGATGCTCTTGTTCTCGAGACAAGGAAGACGTACTGAGGGATCTTTCCCTAGTTAGGATACGTTACACGTTACAAGATTTAACACTTAGGTTAACACAACATAACATAAAATTACATGCGGATGCAGTCTACACGTGTGATTATAATGCACCCCTACAATGAATAATGAACTTTGTGCTACATAACTCACTCTCTGGATGCTCAGTCCTCATTGCTGGAAGTGTTAGCACCTTATGTAGTACTTAGAGTGTTACCCCCCATTGAAATTCAGGCTTAGTAGCAGCCCTACGTCTGCCACATCGATAAGTTGTTTCCAACCTCCAGTGGCTCCTCTCACACCAGTGCTGAGGGAGCAGGGGGAGAGATGCTTGGGGCGAAAGAGACTCCAGTCCATTCACGGACTAGGTGCAAGCTTAGTAGTGGGCGCAAGGGGGCTGGCGGTTGTGTGAGTGACAGTGGTAATGACTGCCGCAGGAACAGATGTAGTAATCGGTGATGTTTCTGACATCTCCACAAGAGGCTGGCTAGAGTCGGAGGCATTTATTTATTTTTATTTGAAAAGTTTTATAAAGCGCGAACAAGATCCCAGCGGATATCAGAGCGCTATACAAACAGTAAATGTTGCATATACGGGCAATAAGAGTAGATCCACACAGAAGTACAGAGAAAATGATAAAGAAAAACAATATTGTTGTATTTGGCATCATTAAGTGTCTTGTGGTTGAGAGCTTAGCTGCCTTTCACCACATTGATTCAGCAGACCATACTCATGTGTATTTAGCCATGAGGATAGATTTAACTTCCTTTTTAAAAGCAGTAGTGGAAGGGTTAAGTCTGATTTCATGGGGTAAGTCATTCCAAATTCTAGGTGCCATCCCAGAGAAGGATCTGTTATAGGTTTTTTTCTTATGGAATTTTTGTGGTTTCAGTAGTAATTTTTCTGCATTTCTTGAGGATCTGATACCACCAGAGATTGTTGGTTTCTGTGCCAGGTAACTGGGGGTCTTTTGATGTAAGGCTCTGTGTGTCATGCATGCAATTTTCAGTTGAATTCTCGCATCAAGGGGTAGTCAGTTCAGGGATTGAAGGTCCGGGGAGTTGAGGGAGCTACGTTTAGATCCAGTAATGAGTCTTGCTGCAGCGTTGATTGAAGCTTAAGGGGTGCAGTAGATACTTTGGGCAGGCCACAAAGGGTGACGCAACCGTAATCCACTCTGGGTATAACCAGAGCTTGTACTGCCTGCTTAAAGTCATTGTGTGGTAAGGAAGGGGTTTAGTTTCCTCAGTGTGTTTATCTGAAGGTGAGCTCCCTTTGTAGCATTGCTGATATGTTTTTGCATGTTGAGGTTACTGTTTAACCAGTTTGGCGCTGATGACGAGCTCAGCTCGTCATCAGTTGCGCCACTCGCACGCTGATGACGAGCTGAGCTCGTCATGTAATGCGGCTTTTTAAAAAAAAAGCCGCGCAGTGCAAAAAAAGCCGCCGCACGCATGCGGTTAAAGTTATTCCAAGTGACTTCACTGAATCCACAATGGTCGGTTGTACGTTGAATGCCATAATATGATCCAATCTTGCAATTTCGGGATTTGAGCCGGTGGGGCTATTAGAAGAAATTCAGTCTTTAGGGCGTTCAATTTAAGATGATTTTCTGCCAGCCAAGTTTGGGTGTTCCTAAGAGCTGTGTTGAGTAGTTTGATATCCTCTAAGGAGTGTATATTGAGGTATAGCTGTGTATCATCTGCATACATGTGGTACTGTATGTTAGAGGTTTGTAGAATTTCCGTTAGAGGTTCCAGGAAGAGATTAAACAGTGTTGGAGATAGTGCTGATCCTTGCGGTACCCAGGGTCACTGGGACGGGCTTGGCAGGGTGTTCTTGATTTTGAATTGTTGTTTCCGATTTTGAAGAAATTAGGTGAACCAATTTAGGACTGCCCCAGATAAGCCCATTCTGTGTTTCAGGAGGTCTAACAGGTTCTTGTGATTAACCGTATCAAAGGCTGAAGATAGGTCAAGAAGGCTGAGTAAACAGGATCCATTTTGGTCAAGTATTTGCAGCGCATCATCAATGATGTGTGTCATGGCTGATTCTGTGCCGTGGGCAGCACGGAAACCTGATTGGTGTTGGTTGAGTAGGTCAAAATGATCAATATGTTTCGTTAGCTGTAGATGTTCACATTTGTCCAGCAACTTGGCTAGGGTGGGGGTATTGGAGATTGGGCGATAGTTGTTTAGGTCCGTGGGGTCTGCCGTGGGCTTCTTTATAATGGGTGAAACCTGGCCTACTTTGAGGGTGTCTGGGATGCATCCTTGTTGGAGGGAACTGTTTATGATCTTAGACCAGAGAGGTAGAAGCAGTGGAGTAAGATATTTGACTGCGTTTGCCGGAAGTGGGTCAGCGGAGTGGTTGGTTGGGTTCAATGCACTGAGAATTTTGCCTAAGGCAACTTCGGAGTAGAAGGAAAATGATGACCAGCTTGCATTATTTTTAGAAATAGACTTTGATGGTGATTGGCATGGCGTGGAACTGGGAATAGGAGAGGTTAGTGTATTCGGTCTCGCGTATAAGGTTAGGTCCTTTAGCAGGTCTTTCTTGATGGTGTCGGTCATCAGGGAGAAGAAGGTGGAGAATTCTTCACAATTTGGCTGCGAGCATTCAGCATCTTGTGGGCGATAAGGTGCCTCCTTGGATTGAGTTTTGATCAGCTCAAAGAGTTTATTCGGACGGTTTCTTGCCTGGTAAAGTTGGAGGCTGAAATAATCGGCTTTGGTGCGCTTGATCTTGCGAAAATATGTGTTTCTCTTTGACCTGAGGATCATAAGGGGGTTGGTAGATGGTGTTGACCTCCAGACCTGTTCTGCAGTTCTAAGGGAGCGCCTATCCTCGTTGAGTATACCGTTATACCAAGGTTTAGAGTCTTTCAGAGAGACTCTTTTTAGTTGCAGAGGTGCTACCTCGTCTATTATTGATGTGATGGTCGAGAGGTAGTGGTTGGTGAGCTTGTGTACTGTAGTAAATACTGCGGGAGGCAGCAATAGGTTGGTACAGGAGGACGGTAAGGTGTTGGGCTTCAGTTTTTTTAGGTCTCTTTTCCACACTTTTGGTCTCGTGGGTTGGGCTGAGCTCATTTTTACCTTTTCCTTAATGGTGAAGGTGATGATGTGATGGTCTGACCAGTCACAGGGTTTGATCGACTCTAGCTGAATGTGACCTGTTTTCGAGATTAGTAAGTCCAGGATCGATCCTTTGTCGTGTGTTGGGATGTTGAAGAACTGTGTTAGGTCTAGGTCAGCCAGGAAATTCTTAAGACTGTTCACTGCTGAGTCATTAGGATCAATCCAATGGAGATTGAAATCTCCGAGGAATATTTGGGTATGTTTTTCGACCCATGTATGATGACACCATGTCCATGAAGTGTTCGGTGAAGGTGAGGTTCTCACCTGGTGGGTGATAGATGATATGCAAAGAGCAGACCGGTGTACCCTTGCTAGAGATATTAAGGCACAAGTATTCACAAGACTAGAATGAAGGGGAGATGGCTCTTTTTACCGAGATATTGCAGCGATGTATGCAGGCTTTGCCACCCCCGGACTGGTCGGCTCTAGCTCTGTCTAGTCTGATGATGTTGTAGTAGGGTGGAACTAGAATGTCAATGATTGGTGTGGAGGATTCTTTTAACCACGTTTCAGTTAGCATTATCAAGTCTGGCTCATGTGTGAGGATGAGATCAGCTATGTCCGCTGCATGTCGAACGGCCGATCTGCAATTTAGGAGAATACATTTGAGTGTGGGCGTGCTGGTGGATGAAGAGGGTTCCTGAGTGATAAGGATTCTTCTAAGGTTGTTGTTTGTGATGCCTCTGTTGTTTGGTTTAGTGGTCCTACGGGGATTTAAGGGGATAGTGGGAATTAATGATGCTGCGGGTGTGTTAGGCTTTAATGGAACAGGAGTTGGTGATGGTGGAGGTGTGATAGGCTTCATAGATGCGAGATCGTATGAACTCACCAGGGATAGTAAATCACTCTCTGAGAGCAAGTTGGTGCTACCAATTGGTCGGGATGAATTGTTGGAGGAGGGGACTGATGACCAGGTGGGACAATGGGGATTCATGTTAGTGGTAGTTTGGCTTCTAGGTTGGCAGATTTTGGGATGTCTAGTTGTCCTGTCACCCCATGGTTGTTTCGCTAAACGATCATTGAGAGCTTGGAGTTCTTCTTTGATTTGGTTCAATGAAGATATGATCTCGTCAAGTCTGGGGTTATGTGCCGGTGGGCATGTGGTCTTCTGTCCAGGCCCCTCACCTTCACTGCCACTGGATCCCTCAGTGTTGGTGACCATATTTTGAATTGACCAGTTGCTCCATCACAAACATCATGGATATCTTATCTGCCTTATAACAAGGGTATTATATTATACAGCACTTGTAATAAGGCAGATTGGATATCTTTCACTTTAAGTTTAATTACCCCTCTACAAACTCTAAATCATTCACAATATTTGGTAATGTACTAATTTTAAGCAAAGCTAACATTTAATAAGTATTCTCAATTGTTTAACAATCTAAATCAAATCTAATCAATGTGTCACATCTATAGAATTTGATGGATGGGACACTCGGTCACAAATGTGACGTACATTTTGCCGACACATTACAAATAAGATAGGCTTTAATTAGTTTGTAATGTGGTGTCTGTGTGTTCTGCCTTGTTTGTATCCCATCTCCCAAATATGTTGACAGCAATATTACATGCATGGTGAAGGCTCCTAGCCCATGCCCAGCAGTCACATTTATAATTTTCGGCTGTCACACATTTAGGACTATATGGATCTAATCTCAAACAAAACCTGCATGCTTGTGTGTGTGCGTCTGTGCGTGCGTGCTTGTGCGCATGCTTGTGTGTGTGTGTGTGTGAAGTCCTAGACCACCTTTTTGACAATAGTGAGGTCATACACTTTCCCAGGACCTGAATGTTCAATACGCAATACAGCTTTAAGTAATGGCCAAGGGATACTATCCATGTCACAGAATAATATTAATAGCACATTAGTGGCCACACAACATGTATAATAGTTATATGAGCATGTCCAAAGCTATTTACATGCACCACGGGAGTGTGAGTCTCATGAACCACTTGAAGAAGGGCCTGTTTGCTAGTTTTTTGAGTGCATGGTGCATCAGTATTTGTGATATCGGAAATGCTACAATGAAATTACCTTATTACCTATATTACTTGTAAGACAGCAGATGGGATCTCCTTCATGTTTTCAATGCATATTCACATGTTTAAGAAATAAACTAATAATATTTGGGGTTAGTTTTATAGCTTGTTGATGAGATATCCCATCACAAAAGTGACAGATAGTCCGCCTTATTACGAGTGACGTATATCCGATTGCACCAAGGCAAACAGGTTACCCGAATATTTGTGATGGAGTACCTTCAGCCAAATTGTAAATCAGAGCACTTATTTTTAAAAACATGCTTTGTTATGTAGGCTATGCATACATATGTTCGTACTTATCATATCCATTGATGTTAGGATGAAAAGCTACAGGGACAAAGTGTATAAAAGCATTATTAGTAAACACTGCAAACATTTTGGAGACACATAGGGCTTGATTTACAGATTTTGTTATGCTTACTCAGTGATTAATGTAACAGATGTACCGAATTTTGAATTAAAAGTCTGTTAAACCCTATGGCACTTTTAATAGGAACATCAGATTATCATTGAAGTTTGTGACACAATATTAGAACGTGAAAACTGTAAAGAAGGGTTTAAAAAACATTCATATTTTTTCACATAAATAAACTTACCTCCTGGTCTCTGCTCCACGCCTTCAGCTCCTCATTCAAGTCAGAGTAGGCCACTGCCAAAATGCGCTCATCATTGGAGTCAGCGATTTCAGCACCAGTTTGTCCTGCTGGGAGGAGTTTCCAAGTTGGTTTAAAGCAATGCGGTGCGTCTACTGCCAAAGGCCCAACCAAGCTTTCCGATGCCTGAAGACCCCTTGTCGGTGTGCTTGTCTAGCAATGGCCTGCTAGATCTTCTTCTTCTGATGGGGGCTGTACTACTATACAGAGGGTTACATAAGAAAACAAGATAGAATTCTTTTAATAACCATGTTATGATAAATACTCCACAATTTGAATCACATCAGTATGTAAATGTGATTAGAATTTTAGTTAACATATATTGGGCCTCATTTTGAGTTGATGGACATGTTACTCCATCAGAAATGTAACAAATATACCATCTGCCTTATTGAAAGTATATGATACACTATGCAACTTGCAAAAGGTGAATGGGATACCCAACACAAAACAACTGCAAATTCAGGCCTCAGATACCCAAGGTCAGTAAATTAAATGCTACTGGTGGGCTTGCAGCGCTGCTTGCACACCCTACCAAAGTAGTCTTTCAAAACTGTCTCAGGCCTCTGCCATTGCAGGGCCTGCGCGGACAGTTTACTGCCACTGTGACGTGGAACATAAAGTGGGTGCTATGTCTGTGACTCCCCTTTTACTACATATTAGTCATCCCTACAGTAGGCCCTAGCTAGCCCTATGGGCAGGATGCACTGTAGGTAAAAGGTAGGACATGTGCTTTAACTGTGTGGCATGTCCTGGCAGTGGCAAACAGCCATTTTGGTTTCTCACTACTGTGAAGCTGCCCTCTCATAGGAATGCGTTGGGGAATCCCTGATATATGCTTCAGTGGTAATTCCTGATATGGGAGTAGTAGCATGATCAAGGTATGTTTGGAATAGTAATAAATGCTGCATGATGGTGTTCGTAGATTTATTATCACTATTTTAGAAATGCCACTTTTAGAAGTTGGCATTTCTGTGTGCTATATGGGTGCTCATAAACCTTCCTATGGGGTGTCATGGGGCCAGTAGGCTTAGGACAAGTTTTCATCTCAAGAGTCCGAAGTCTCTATTCAGGCCTCAATGCTAGGATATGTAGTATGGGGGAACAATCAGATCCCATTTCCATATCCCGTGGGACCAGGCAGGGATGTCCTCATTCACCTCAGTTATTCGCCCTCTATATTGATCCATTTATTCAGCCCCTCAAATGAATGTTAGAGATACAACCCATGGGACACCATCACTTTGAAGTAAAAATGCTAGCTTATGCGGACAACATTTTGATCCTTTCCCCAATTACCAGTCTACATGCTCGAGTGGTAACGACTCAGTCATTTGGAGAAGTTGCTGGCTACAAGTTAAATCAGAAGAAACCTCAGATTTTTTCCAGTGTGATCTCTCCTGACCAGGACAGGAGGTGAGTTAAGACTCTGGTATATCTTGGGGGTTACCCTAACTGTTAGCACTCTTGAGATTTTTAGAAAATAACTATGGTAAGCTGCTTCAACACTCAGCTGAGTTGTTTCTTAAGTGGAACCGCTTGCATTTGGGGCTCATCGGCCGCTGTAATCTTATTATAATCTTTATCCTTCCTCAATATCTTTATTTTTTTCCCTGTATCCCACTTTCTCTACAGGTTGCCTTTTTTACGAACGTTGAGTCATTATGGCAGACATTTATTTGGTCATATTGGAAGCCTGAGTGCAAGATCCAATTTTTTATAGTCTAAAAAAGGGGGGGTCTCACTCCTGGTACTAAGGTTCTATTATCTGGTATCTTTCTGTTCACCACTTTGGTTGGTACTGGGTTGGTGGCATTGGCCTCTGGGCAATATGTTTAGTGAGTTCCCCCCACTGGGGGAATTGATCACAGACATGTTAAAGGTCTTCCATCTTATTTGGAGTTCCTTCAAGAGAATATTTCCCGGCATTACCCGTTTCAACCAGCTCACATATTTGGTCTATAATACTAATTTCTAGACTGTATTCAGGAGGGTTCAGGGAGACTTGGGTAAAGGCCAATCTCCTGATTTTTGGCCAACTATTCTATGACGCAGTCTTTTCCTCATTTGGTAACAAACAGCAAAAGGCTTCTCTCCCGTCTGAGATGGCAGCTTCTCAGGACCGGTCTGCTCAGACTGTAGGGTTTCCCACAAGGCTCTTCTCCGTCGATTTAATTTTTTCTTCTGTTTTACATTTGTGGTATTTGTTTGGTTTGTTAATTTTACAAAAACATTTAAGGTTTGACTTGGCAAATTTGTACATTTAGACCGCTCTTTTTCTTTTTTTGCCTGATAAGCTTTTTTTTTATTTTTCTCCCTGTGCTTGGTTTCTGTTTGAATGATTGAAAAAAATTACAATATCCTCTAAAAAATTAAACCTTTTACATAACAAATATAACAAAATAAAAATATTACAAATACAATCAATACTACATATTATCAAATGTTTTGTGTGATATAAAATGTAATATATTTTCTAAAAACATACCAGTTTGACTACAAACCTTTATATTCATATTTGTATTTTAAATTATGCAATAACTATTTTAATTCCTATCAAAAAAGACAATTTAAATGAATATATTTATTAACAGTCCGAATCAGAAAAAAATAAAAAAAAGTAAACACAAAATTAACAATGATAAATCTTGGTTATTAAAATTAATTAAATTTTTTTGATAGTAATTAAAATAGTTATTGCATAATAGTGCAGACTCTAGTTTATGTTCTCCAAACTCTGTCGCCCATTACACGTTTTAGCTCAAAACGACAGCATCTCCTACCACTTCCACTCGCAGCGAGGAAGAAGGAGAGACGGACCACTGTAATCAGGCAATATGTTTATTTCACCTTCACATCCAAACCACTACGGCAGATGACGCGTTTCGGGCTGGCAACAGCCCTTGATATGTATATATATCATATATATGCTTGTTCATATATATATATATATATATATTCACTGAAAAAACCATAGGTTATACACCATATATAGTTAGGAATTAGCATTTATAAAACCTTATTTTACTCACACAAAACCATTGAAATTCCATATATAGTTAGTTGCACTAACTATATATCGCGCACCCGCAATCCACTGCTGATCATGTCACATATTACATCATTCATGACATGGTCAGTGACATCACTGATGACATCACTGATGACATCTCAAATGACATCACTGATGACATCACTGATGACATCTCAAATGACATAACTGATGACATCACTGATGACATCTCAAATGACATCACTGATGACATCACTGATGACAACATCCAGTGACTGTATTTTTCTGTAAAGTTAAAATATGTCTTGAGTGGATGTATAAGTGTCTGGATGAAGGATTTAGTAGGTGCATGACTGACTGTATGAGTGAGTGATTAAATGTGTCTCACTGAGTGCATGGGTTAGTGACTAAACTGTCTTAATTTGTGCATCATTATGTCTGTTGTTCTGTAAACTGCTGCATGTGTTGATCAGTAGCTATATGAGTAACTATATGGGTTATTGATTGGTTGCCCAAGTATTTGTATGGGCGACTGAGTGTGTGTGTGGGTGGCTGGGAGGTGTATGACTCTGTGCATAGATGTGTGAGCAGTTGATTCACTAGATGTATGGGTTCAAAAGTGCATGTGGAAACAGCTGTATGGGCGGTTGACTGTGTGCATGAGTGTATTGGTGAGTGAATGGATATCTCAGTGTTACATGTCAAAGTAAGTACATATGTAAAACACAGTACATGTGAGAGTTGACATATATAAATAACTGTGCATAAGAGCCAGTGAATGTGTGAGTGGCTGTATGGATCATTGTGAACTTGTATCAGGGATTGTATAAGAGAGTAAATATGTTTTAGTATATGTTTGAATAAGTAAGGTGTGTATAACTGTATAGTTGAGAAAATGGAGGTATGATTGATTTTTGCATGACTGACTAGGTGTGTGAGTAACTCCATGGATGAGTGACAGTCTGTGAGTGTCTGTTTACACTGAGTGTATCTAAGGTTATATTAGAGTCTGAAGAGGTTAATTGTATTATCACATGAATGATGTCATCAGTGACGTGATCAGTAATGTCAAATGAGATGTCATCAGTGATGTCATTTGAGATGTTATCAGTGATGTCATTTGAGATGTCATCAGTGATGTCATCAGTTATGTCATTTGAGATGTCATCGGTGATGTCATCAGTGATGTCATTTGAGATGTCATCAGTGATGTCATCAGTGATGTCACTGACCATGTCATGAATGATGTAATATGTGACATGATCAGCAGTGGATTGCGGGTGCGCGATATATAGTTAGTGCAACTAACTATATATGGAATTTCAATGGTTTTGTGTGAGTAAAATAAGGTTTTTTAAATGCTAATTCCTAACTATATATGGTGTATAACCTATGGTTTTTTCAGTGAATTTTCAAGGTTTTGTAAATGCTAATTCCTAACTATATATGGTCTATAACCTATGGTTTTTTCAGTGAATTTCATTGGTTTTTTAACAGCTAATATCAAAACCTTTACAATGTATTCTTATTTAAATAGAAAAATATATTTTACATGTTTTTAATACAATTTTTTTTTAATTATTTTTTTTGTTTCGCTCCCGGTACGCGAACCGGTTAGCTTCCCGTTAGCTCAATCCGGAGGCGCGACCCGGTCCGCGAACCGGTAAACGTTCCGTTTGCGCACCTCTCGCGTTAGAAAACAACATCGTGACGCGTCGCGTCAGCATGACGTTTCGCGTTCTCGCGTAATACGTCATATTACGTGCTACGTTAGCGTACCCGGAAGCGCACCGGTACGCGAACCGGAAGCGATCCGCGGCGCGGCGCCGACCGCGTAACGTAAACACAGCAGGTCATGTGACTCGGTAATAACACTTTTCATTGGTTCATTTCACTTTTGGTTTCCTAATGATGTAATACTAGGTCATGTGATCTAAAATGAACACTTTTCATTGGTTTACAACTTTTGCTTTTCCCAAATGATGAAAATCCCTCCTTCTTTCCTCACTCTGACTTTCATCTTGGTGAGAGAAAGACCCTTTATTTACACTTTGACATGACTTCAGTAGTAGCTTCAGCTGGTTCTAACCCACCACCTCCACCAAATCCAAGAAAGAGAGGACCACCTGCTGAAGTAATTTTGCAAGAAGAGGAAGAACAGGAAGAGGAGGAAGAGGAGGAAGAGCCAAGGTTTTTGCCAGAGGAGCCCAGGAGGTACAATCGAAAGGAGAATTACATCTGGCAATTCTATAGAATTCCTGAGGGGCAAAAAAAAGTGAATGCACGCTACGTGTTTTGCCGTATATGCGGTGATAGATTGTCAAGGGGAACTGACAAAAAATACAGTTACGGCAATCACACTATGCATCGGCATATGAGTAGGTGGCACCCAAATAATTATAGTGCTGCCCAGCTACGTGATGAGCAACAAAATCCCCTCCCAATGGCAAGAAGATCGGTTGTTCCAGAGGTGTCGGGACCAGAGGCGAGGGAGATGATCCCAAACATCCAAATGTTGTTTGGGCACGTAAAGCAAGTGTGCGTGCACTGTGGCGATTTCATCTGCTACAGGGAAAGTAGCATCATTTTAATTATGAGAGCTATTCAAAATCATGTTAATGTTTGTCCGAGACGCCCCAAAGAATAAATTCTTTTTTTTTTGTTGCTCCTGTTGAGCCCTTTACAATGGATCGTTTTTGTTTCCCCCCCCCCAAAAAAACCAAAAAATTTTTAAAAACGTTCAGAAAATACAAAAAAAGTAAAAAAAATTCAAAAAATACAAAAAAAAATATAAAACAACAAAAACATTAAAAAAAAAGTTCTTTTCAGAACTACCTCCCCATTATAAAAAAATTGGTAGAATATTTGGAACTCTGCCAACCTCTATTTCTCTTAGTTCGCTCCCCGGAGCGCTACCCGGTACGCGTACCGGAAGCTAACCAAAAAAAATATTTTTTTAAAAAAAGAACAGTAAGTATAAGGTAAGCAAACAGACAGTTATGTGAAAAGAAAGACAGCTCTAGGGAGTAAACAAGAGATACTGTTACCTACAATCCACTGCTGATGATGTCACATATTACATCATTCATGACATGGTCAGTAACATCAACAGCAGTGGATTGCGGGTAACAGTATCCTTAGTTTACTCCCTATAGCTGTCTTTCTTTTAACATAACTGTCTATTTCCTTCCCTTATAGTTACTGTTCTTTTTTTTAAAATTTTTTTTTGATCAGTCATAAACAGTGACATTAATAGAAACAGAGAGAATGAACAAGAGTGAAGAACTATGGTCCTCCTCAGCCACCCTCAGAAAACCAAGGGGGTCAAGATACATCTACCGTGCCCCCTTCTACCCATTCTGAACATTATTTGCCCTCCATCTTGTATCTTGATTCGACCGAAACACAAAATGGTGGACTCCCGTAACGCTGCTGGTTTACGAACTGGGCCACTTCCCAGGTAGCGGTCCAAAAAAAAAGGTGGGAAAGTAATTCACAGACACTAAGAGTAATAGAGACGGAGTGAGTGAACAAGACTGAGGAACTATGAGAACAGAGGGACTGAGAAAAAGAGTGGAAGGATTGAGTAAGTAGGTAATAGAGAAAGGAATGAGGAAAGTAGCAAACGCAGGAAACTGAGGGTTAAAGAAGTGAAGCAGTGGATCTAATAGTAGGTGAATGTGATAGAAATGTAACGAAAAGAGTACAACTATTTACCTTATAATTGCCGTTAAATTAATCACTTTTTATTTTTATACTTTCAATCTGTGAAAGAGAGAACCAACATTTGAAAAATATTAAAACATGTATTTAAAAATTACAAAAGACAAGGGAAAAGATTGAAGGACAAATAGTTTTTCAACAACTTTGACACTGACAGAAGCTTCTGCTTCTCCAGGCCCCCTACACAGTCCTAAAGATATACATTTTAAACTAACAGTATCTTGATGCAGATGAAGTGAGGCCTATCTTAAAACATGGTGCATCTTTTGCATTGCTCTTGTTTCAGAAAAGTGTCGCTTCAGGATGCCAATAACATGTCTCCTATCCAGAGATTTGTTTGAGGTGAGGCCTACTCAGAGTTCAAGATAAGATTTACACTTGTTGAAGTGTACAGAGGAGATAATATCTGTGAAAGTCTACCAATGAAGTGAGTCATGTCCACTGCACTCTTCAACAAAGTAGAAACCTCCTATGTTTCCCTGGACAGACCTAAACTTGATCTGCACAATGTGATTCATAATGATAGGAAACACAGGTGATGTAATTCAAATATGTGCAATTTATTTTGCTCATTTCATAATCACATCACTTGTGTTTCCTTTGCTTAGGTATCTCATTGTGCAGATGTAGTCCAGCATATGAAAGAATACGTAGAAGTGCAGCACTGCATGCAACAACTTTGACACTTACAGAAGCCTCACCTTCTCCATGCGTCCTACACAGTTCTACATATACATCATAAATGCAAACAGTACAGAATTAATTATACATGTTAAATGGTTTATTTTTGCTGTTCTCAGAATGTATCAAAATTCACTAAAAACAGTGACTTGAAGGTATTCATCATGTAACAGCGGGGAAAAAAAACACAATCAAAATGATTGTGTTTAAAAAACCCATACAACATCAGAAATCAAAATTCAGAACTCCTTAAATTTAACTTACTTTCCATGACGTCCAAGGATGTCCTATGAACAGCTTACACTCTTTTGTGCTGTTATTACTTTCAGCCCGCCACTTTCTGAAAGAAAACCTCCATCGTTTTTAAAAACACGTTACATGCAATAAATGACTTCTTGCTCTCTACCACTATTTTCCACAAGGCCAAATCTAGTCAGAGCCATTTATAACTCTTGGATTTCTTGTAAGCCAATCCCATCATTTGGCATTTCCGCAACTTTCAGAATTAAAATGTTGAAGATCATTTTCACAATCCTGGAATAGTAATATCTTCCCCTTCTTGCTCAGTCATGTTCTACATTTCCTATGACACTGATACTGCTTACTATGAAGCAGACTTACACTACCTTTATGACTAGTACAATTATTTAATTCTCTACATCACTTTTAATCACAAAGCAATGTAAAACAGTAGACAGCATTGCAGACTTACATTCCCTCTACTCCATGTTTTGATTGGCTGCTTCAATTAGCTTATAAAAAGAAACAGTTTTTCTGAACTCATTCAAAGTGCACATATATCTCCATCATGTCCAGTCCTATGATTAGAAGTTATGTCTCTGAACTACACTTATCCTCAAGGCCAAATTGTGTAGGAGCCATTAGAACTTCTTGAAATTCCACAGAGCACATCCCGAGATTATTTCCCTAAAATTTTGGTTTTAAAAACACCAGGTAAGAGTTTTTAAGGTCATACGGCAATTTTTTTTTGAAAATTAAAACAGAATCATTGCAGAATGACCAGCCATTTCTAGACTTTAAATAAACTGTGTAATGTCCTGATGATATTGAAGGGCCGTCATGATATATAATTGCTGTAGTTACAAAAGTCCTTCCTGATATTGACAACTGCGAAGCTACAATTTTTTTTATTAAAGTTGTCAATTTTGTTCCATCAGGCCTACATCGTTGGAACATTAAAATGACGTACTGGCCATATGTTCGTATAAATAATGTGGACATCATTTCAGATTTACATTGGCTACACTCCATGTTGTGATTAGCAGCTTTTACTAGCTTATTAAAGGAGACTGATTTACTGTCTGGCAAAGTTAAATATATAAATCTTTCTGAGTCTACACTAGTAGTACTTGATACCATACAGTTCTCGCAGTCATGCTGCCATTGATAAGAAAGCCCAAACAGCTGATCCACATCTACACCTTCAGCATGTAATACATCAAGCATATACATTAAAAACTCCTGACAATCTTGCTGAATAGTTTGAGAGAATTGTGTCTGGCCTGAACATCTGTCTAACAGATTTCGAATTTCAGACACACTTTCTATGTTTCTTCTATCAGTGGTACATTTCTCTAACACAGAATTTAACAAACCGCAAAATCTTTGATCAGAATTGACCACAATCTCTTCTTTTACATTTTTTAGAGAAAACAAAACATTAATTACTACATTAGCATAGCAGTTGACACCAGAACTGTTTTCAAACTGAAAACCAACAACATCTTCAACAGAATCCTTTTTGTTTCTGCTTGTAATTTTAGGTTCATTCACTTTTTGTCTTTTTGCTATAACCTCCCCAGTATTGTTCTCATTTCTTCGTTTCCGGCCTACCAGACGTTTCTCAAACAAAGGAAACTGAGGCAAATGTGGCGCATACTCTCTTCTTAACCTATTGTATTCCTTAACACAATCTAGATCTGCACAAATGTTTGTGACATCACACTCAATCAAGTACAATCCCGATAAAGTTCTAACTCGTGACAATGCCACATATGCCATACCCTCCTTGAACACAGAACTGCCAATATTCACCAATGCACTGTCTACACTTAAACCTTGCGATTTATGGATTGTCACCGCATATGCCAAGCAAACCGGAAACTGCTTACGGCGAACATATAAGTCTTTTACAAGCAAAAATCTAGCAGAACAACGAGCAATTAGCTGTACTTCCTCAATGCCATCAAATTTAATTTTAAAAAATTCAATTCCATCTCTATTTCTGTATTTCACAAAATCAACAACATTACCCATTGATCCATTTACCAGACCTCTTTCAACATGTAAATTCCTTCTTAAAATTATACGGCAGTTCAAGCACACATTCAGAGTCTTTTCAAAACCTGCAGTTTTAGATATACTCTTCTCTAATGAATCCAATTTTGTTTTCAGATTCTCAGACAAAATAATTGTTGATCCCATATGCTCTACTCTATCAATAGCTTCCAGTTTCACAATCTCTTGCTTTTCTAAATGCAACATTTTGTTGTTAAATTTGGCACATTCTGCAAGAGTTGGCATCAAACATATTCCAGATTTCTTTTCAGTAATTTTCTGAAAAATATTCTCAGGCACAACATCTTGTTCTGGATATAAATTTGACAGTAATCGTGCATGTAAAGCTTCTTTCCCATGCTCGGTCACTTTTCCAATTCTAACATCTTGTAGAATAGTCTTGTAAACTTCATCCTTCGCCCGACGCATATTTTCATGCAGTTCAGCATAATTGAAGTTTAACCATATATTGACGTTGCCAATGCTGCCTAGGCACTTCCTGGTATCTTCATGCGTGAGCATTTTGAACACAGGTTGCCCTTTCACTGGTGTCAGCTGCAAAAGATCTCCGAAAACAATGATGTGTTTGCCACCAAATAACACATCATACTCTGTTTTGAGAACTTCTTGCATCCTCAAATGCACAAAGGCAAGCATGACATTGGAAACCATGCTTACTTCATCAATGATAAGAAGTTTCATTTTCCTCAAGATTCTTGAAACTTCAAAACAAGCATCTCCAGATAGCTTGTGATATTCTAATTTGTTGTCATGCTCCACTGGCAGCATCAGTAAACGATGTAAAGTAATCCCTTTAATATTATGTGCTGCCAGTCCAGTTGGAGCAGTGACAACACAAGACAGCGATGACTCTGTCCTTTCCTGCAAATAGCATGAAATTGCTTTAATGAGGAAACTTTTTCCAGTTCCCGCTTCTCCACTCACGTACAGTCGGACAGGCTTCAACGACGTACATGAGCACTCTTTCTTATCATGACTTAATCCATGATCAATTTGCATGGTAACTTCGTCATATATTTTCCTCTGCTCAACGTTGAGTTGCCTTTCCAACTCTTCTAAGTTAACCGCATCCTCTTGAGCATGTGCCATGGCTCTTTCCACTTCATTCATAGCAGTGGCAGCTTCATTTTCAATAAGAGGTCCTCCTAGTGGATCCTGACTCAATGAAGCAGAACTCTGACTGTCCTGAGAACTGTCTCTGGCAATCTCGGCTGCAATCGTTGCTTCCTGCTCAATTTCCGCATTCAACATTTCTACATATTTGGGAAAAGCAGGACATTCTATGGTCTCCTTGGCGGCATTGAAAGAGTCTTCGTAACAGAGGAAATCTCCAAGCAGTTCCTCTTCTGCACGCCAAGGCTTGAAAAGTTGCAAAAGTGCTAAATAGAAAAACTCCTTTTTTTCAGGAGATTCGCCACTCAATTTTCGATGGTTTATCAAGTGGCATTTTCTTTGCTTGACCAGACATCCCTCACTTCCTATTACAGCATACACTCCTTTCTCAGTATCTTCTTTGATGTTCCTCTTGAATATGTAATTTTGCAGAACCTCATACAGACAAACATTCTCGAGGTGACTGCTTCGATTTGGATAATATGTATCCAACATGTTTGTCTTCAAAATGTCGGTACTGTTTGGCTCCTTTTCCGCCAAATACTCAATTTCCCGCACAGGTTTGAGAACTCGATTACGCGTTGCAGCAAGACCAAGACTCGCCCAAACGATACTCCTGGACTTGGCATAGAGACTTGCTGAAGACAACCGGTCAGAACATTCGTACGCTCCGATTTCTCGATGCGACAACATCTTCAGACTGAAACTGTACAACTTCTTGCTGAGGCTCTTTTCATGGGAAATGTCCTCCCACATATCCTTCAATTCTGTCTTCTCTTTTTTGGTGATGTAAGACGTCACATACCGAGCCACAGCCATACAGTTATCAGCCACAAACTGTATATCCATGTTAGCATTCCACATGGACAAAATCACCGGGTTGTAGTCGTTGATGTACTTGGACTCTTCGTTCCTCTTCAAATTGTATGTGTTTTTAGGTGATTTCTTCATCACATTATGTCGCAGCGAAGACATCAAACTGTTTACTCTTCCTTTAGAAATCACCGGTCGTGGAAAGCCGAAACGACATTTGGTGTAGAACTTGTCTTTGTTTCGGAATTTACGACGGCAGTACTTTCCACATCGATGGCTTTGGAAACGCAGAACTTTTTCTCTTAGGCTTTTCTTCTCCTTTGCGTTTGGAACAGCACACGTAGAATACTGTTGGATGAAACTCATCACTGAGTCTTCTGGATCCGTTCCAAACTTAGGTGCATCCTTGATCCACAGCAACATATGTATATGAGGAGCACCTCTTGCTTGGTACTCCTTTCTCCAGAAGAAATCCAACACCTCTCCAAGAGGTGGATTCTTCTTATTCATGATGAAAGACATCATAGCTTCAAATCTATGATTGAAGTACCTACATACATTGACTGGATCCAAAGAGCACAGTTCTCCGGGTGTCTTGAATTCGATGTTATCTACGTTAGCATTTGCCTCTCGTAGAAATTGAAGTAAGTCTTCCCAGCCATACTCGGCACAACTCAGAGTGAGGAACCATGTGGGAGTACCTAAGTTCCTCAGCATACATTTTAAATCACCATGACGACGGTACCAGTACTCATTAGTACCACGCTGACACGCCATGAGATTAATCAGGTGAGAATCCAAAATACTATCTTGGACATTCACTTTATCCATAAAATCACTTGCCGAGATGTTTTGCATGTGTATACCACTTTTCAAGATGTGGTTCACTGCATATGACAGTCCAGACAGATCGCTTTCAAACAGGAGATGAAACAAATAAGGAATGCATTGTCGAAACCTAGCATCTCCTGCATACAATCGCAAAGTCCGGTATTCAGAAGCAGGAATTTGATGAGGTCGCTCATCATATCTTCCTCCCTGACCTGTTGGAAAAAGCTGTGGGAAACACCGAGCTTCCAAACTTTCCTCCCAAACACTAATGGGACTCCCTTTGGCTTGTTTCATTTGAAACAACTCAATAGCATTCCCCACGACTTCCTTGGAATGCAAAGGATGAACACTATAATGTTCATATATTTCTTCACTAGTAGAGGGTTCTACTTTCTCAATTTGACCAGCACACAAATCGCTATCCTCTTCCTCACTTACTTCCTCTTCTGCAACATATACATTCTTATAGTATTTATTATTTTTTTTCAAATACAATGTTGCCTTTTTAACTTTCCTAACATCTACTAAATCTTGCCATATTTTCTTATTCTTTGTCGGAACCCCATTAACTAAGATAACCAGAGGTTCCTCTTCCACTTTTTCTACTCCAATTGTGTTAATGTTTTTCTTCAAATCTAGAGGCAAATAAACAACTCTTCCCTTTAATCCTCTCTGTAAATCTGATGGAGGCAATTTCCCTGTCTTTGGCTCCATTCTTACAATAGCCTGAAAGGGATGGATACTTTGAATCAAAATAGATTCATAAGTATTTAAGTCCTTCAATTCAGAAGGAATCTCAACCAATTCCAGATTATTATGAACTGCTCTAGCAGGCATCTGGTTTTGTTTTAATTTGTTACAACAATAAGTACACACACGTTGATCCAATCCCAAATCAAAACAATTTTCTACCATCAAGTATGTTGCAAAATCCTTCCATTCACTATTATTTTCCCTTTCACTTTTTGCATATAAATCCACCAACTTAGTCTGATTCTTATAATAAGTGCATCTACAACACACACAAGTGAAATTAGGCCTCTCACTTGATTTCACGTCAAACGTCGCAATTTCCCTCTGGAAATTATCTGTACTGGAAACCTGTACACTATCTTCCAAATGACCCTCTACTTCTTGCTCAATTTCAACATTCTCCTCTTTACTTCCAAAGTAACAAAACTCAATTTCTTCACATATATTCTTCACATCTATTTCAGAACCATGCAAAAGAGCAGCGCATAATTGTTTCAGCATAATTGCTGGACTCTTAGCATAATACAACATTCTAACTAATTTCCTCACTTTGGTATGATGCACTGCTAGCATCCTGAAATGATGAAAAACACTCTGGCATACTCTCCTGGAAAGACAAGCCAGTGAATGACCATGCAAACCTGTCACTTCTCTTACTCTGCAAGGATCTAATTCTTGCAACAACATCATTTTCTGCTTCAAACTTTTTTGTTAAATGACCGTACAAAATCACAAAGCAAATTGATGGAATCCTGTCGCACACTGCAAATACTACTACACTTCCAGGTGTACACAGGACCCTTAGCACGTCTTCCTAAAACCTCATTACCTAACAACTCTTCTGCCTCTGTTGTCACAAGTTTTTCTTTTTCAACTGGACAACCATCTTTCACTTCATAAGCACGACCACTGGTGTCAACTGCATGCACCAAATCATTATCCTGGAAATAACTCTCTTCATTAAAAAATGCCTCACAGCTTGAACTATGCATCCATTCTCCAGAAAAAACTTCACAAAAATTACTACGATTAACTATTCTCTTCCATCTACTATTTCTTTTGAAATCAAAAATTGCCTTGTTTAGCTTCCTAATCCTATTGATTATCAAAATAAATAACTTACGTTTAATTTCAAATGCCTGATCAATAACTTTCTCAACTTTTTTTTTTCTCTTATAAAAAACTAGTTTCTGTTGACCTTTCTTAATATTTTTTAACAAATTGCCAATTATCCTGTTGCGGAACATTCGTTTACGAATCTCCCTAAACTGTTGTTTCCTTCTACTATCATGCACAGATTTATCTCTTGCTCTAGCAGTAACATTTTTCATTGTCCTTTTCTTTCCATTTGATTTCCTTCTCGTGTTATGGACTGAAACATTTTCTGTAGTAATATTTTTTTTATTACAAATATTTCTTATGAAATATTTAGAGCTCTTACCCGGTGCTTTCTTCGTGGCTTGAGAAATCTTTTTGTTAGAGGACTGCTGCGTTTTTTTTTCACCTGCTGTCTTTGACGTTTTGCAGCCTTTATCTGTCTTTGTATTGTAGGCATGGTGAAATCTTGAAATGATCTGCAGTTGAATCTGAGGAAAAATATAATAAAAAATGTTCATAAACATTATTATCAAACAGTAAATCAGTAATAGTGATCAAAAACATAACACACTACTTGACATTTTAATTTGAAGATTTTTTAGTCATTGGCAATTTTACAATACAGAAATACCAGAAAAGAAATGACATTTATATTTATGTTACCTATGCTATTTTATATGTGAATCTGATCTAATTTTATGAGCATATTTTAATATTTTATTGAAGACACTACACATAACCTGTTTTTGAAGGTGTCTTTATTTTTAAATTAAACGGTTTACCTTTTTACTTTTTATTGATTATAAATTTTAAAAATAAATGTTTATAATTCCAAAGGCTCAAGCAGGTCAGCTTCCCATCCTATATCATATAATTCGGACAAATCTGCATCCTCATCACGCTCTTCTTCATCCTCAGGATTTAAATCATCCAAAGGATCAACATCCACTGATGTCTCAATTACAAGTTCAATGATGAGGTCAAAATCAACTGATTGCAGATTGTCGCTCATGTTGAGGTTGTCTTTATCTTTAAAGAAAGATAACAACAATGAGATGTTGCAGAGTAAGAAACAAATCTCAGAGATTATAATAGTAAAATTGTTTAACAAGATTAACATTTTGCAGCTATTATTTAGCCATGTCCAGCAATGCTGAGCAGGTGAAGCCTATGTCTAATTTTTCACTGAACAGGACTCATCTCTTCTTAACCTTGGATAAGCCTCACCGACTCTGTGTCCCCTGCACATACTTAAATGTTAAAGGGCAGATTTATATTAAATGGCACATCCCCAGGCATGCACCAGTTAATGTGCACCACTGCTTTACCACCCATGGTGTGCCGCATTTACAATCAGATAGGAGAAAGCTGCGTCAAAACCCTGCGCCTGCTTGAAGCTGGCATAGGTCTTGACGCAGCATTGTGGAGATGGGGCACCCCTGAGCCTTGCTGGAGCTGCATCGCACTTGCGATACAACTCCAGCAATCACTACCTTTACAGCACAGATACGTCACGCATCTGTGCCATTTTTGCCCCATGATGCCCCGCATTGTAAATGCAGCACAACATGGGTGGCGGAACAGTGGCGCAGGATGACTGTCACATCCCTGGTGATGCGCCAGTCATCATAAATCTATCCCTAAGCTTCTTATCTTGTTACAGATGAACTGCCATATGTATCATCAAAATATTTTACATTTTCTAAATAGCGAATTTTAAGGAATAAATAGCGATTCTTTACCATTCCTAATTTGCGATGAGCAAATTGCTAATTACAAGTTACCCATTCATTTCCATGGCCTAGGAGGCTCATATGAATGAAGGTTTAATTTGCGATTAGCAATTTGCTCATCACAAATTAGGAATTTTTCCAAGGGTGCAGGGGTGTCTCAAGAACACCCTGCTGCACCCCTGAAAAACAAATTTGGGGGCATATGGCACACATACATGCCCTAAGGGCATGTGTTGGCGTCATATGGCACCTTTTGTTTTTTTGAAAAAAAGCTTTTTGAAAAGAATTCACAAATTACCACCAATTTACCACAATAGTTTCCAAATCCTTAATGTCATTTTTTACATAGTTTTTGTTTGATACATTGCATTTAAGTAGTCACAAAATTTGCAAATGCTTCAGTGCAATCGCAAAATAAGGAATAGCAAATTTTGCTACTCCTTATTTTGCATCAAAGTTGTTTGATACATACCATTTGTCTAATTAACATTCGCAAAGGCCGAAATTCATAGAATTTTTATCTTTGCAAATGCTAATTAGCTTGATACATATGGCCCCAAGTGAGGCCTGTCTTGCGACATGGTGCATCTTTTGCATCACTGCTGCTTGGGTTTTATGTGGTACGTTTTTTTTACACCATGACATATCTGCCTAAATGCATCAATTTGTAATGTTGTCGCCTCATAGCAAATCTTTTGCACCACCGCTGCATCATAAAAGTGACGCACAGTGGCACAAAAAAGGCATACACCTATCATAAATCTGTCCCTAGCATTTTAAATGATTAATCCAGGATGACAATAAAGTGTGTCCTATCCAGAGGTTTGTTTAAGGTGAGGCCTACTCAGGATTGCAGATTAAAGTTACGCTTGATGAAGAATACAGAGGAGATAATACATATAAAGGACTACCAATGAAGTAAGTAATGTGCACTTTATTGCGCCAGTCATCATAAATGTATCCCTAAGCTTCTTATCTTGTTACAGATGAACCACCATATGTACCATCAAACTATTTTGCATTTCCTAAATAGCAAATTTTAAGGAATAAATAGCAATTCTTTACTATTCCTAATTTGCAATGAGCAAATTGCTAATTGCAAATTACCCATTCATTTCCATGGGCTAGGAGGCTCATAGGAATGAAGGTTGCAATTTGTGATTAGCAATTAGCTCATCACAAAATAGGATTTTTTTCAAGCGTGCAGGGGTATCTCAAGAACACCCTGCTGCACCCCTGAAAAAGAAATTTGGGAGCATATGGCACACCTACATGCCCTAATGGCATGTATGGGCGTCATATGGGACCTTTTTTTTTTTTGAAAAAAATGCTTTTTGAAAAGAATTCGCAAATTACCACAAACTAGAAGTTGGTGGTAGTTTCCAAATCCTTAATATCATTTTTTACATATTTTTTTTTGATACATTGCATTTAAGGAATCGCAAATTTTGAATTATTGACATTTTAAGTCATTTCCACATGTGCAGTGTTTTCAAAATATAATTTGAAAATCGTTTTTGGGGAAAAGTAATGGTTTGCAAATTTATGACAAGGACATAATGGTGTATGCTTCTCTACAAGGCATTTCAGTGTCTCTGATGTCATTTTTCCCATATTACATTAGAAAACCTTTCCCCATGAAGCACATTCCTTGTAAATATGCTCCCACCTGTGCATTGCGAATTTAGATTTTGACTGTTTCAGTCACATAGCCATGTTGAAAGTGACCCAAAAAAATTGCAAACGTTTTAAAATAACACATTCATGTGTCTTAAGGACATTTTAAGTCATTTCCCCATGGACAATGTTTTCTAAGTGGCGCAAAAGAGGTATACACCTATCATAAATCTGTCCCTAGCATTTTAAATGATTAATCCAGGATAACAATAAGATGTAGCCTATCCAGAGGTTTGTTTAAAGTGAGGCCTACTCAGGATTGCAGATTAAATTTACGCTTGATGAAGAATACAGAGGAGATAATATATGTAAAGCTCTACCAATGAAGTAAGTGATGTCTACTTCATTGCGCCAGTCACCATAAATGAATCCATAAGCTTCTTATCTTGTTAGAGATCAACCGCCATATGTATCATCAAACTATTTTGCATTTCCTAAATAGCGAATTTTAAGGAATAAATAGCAATTCTTTACATTCCTAATTTGCAATGAAGGTGCAATTTGAGATTAACAATTTGCTCATCACAAATTAGGAATTTATTCCAAAGGTGCAGGGGTGTCTCAAGAACACCCTGCTGCAACCCTAAAAAAGAAATTTGGGGGCATATGGCGCACATACATTTTAACAACATTCCTTTACCTCAACAACGATTTTCAAATCATAACTTCAAAACACTACACATGGGAAAATTACTTAAATTGTCCTTAAGACACATAAAAGCGTTTTTTGATTGGCTTTCCTGCATGGTAGGGTCACTTTTAACATGGCTATGTAACACAAACATTCAAAATCAAAATTTTCCATGCACAGGTGGGAGCATATTTACAAGCAATTTGCGCCACAGAGAAAGGTCTTACACTAAAATGAGAAAAATAACATCAGGGACAGTCAATTGCCTTATAAAGAACCATACACCATTATGTCCTTGTCATGAATTTAAAAACAATTCCTTTTCCCCAAAAACGATTTTCAAATCATAATTTCAAAACACTGCACATGAGAAAATGACTTAAAATGTCATTAAAACACATGAAAGCATTTTTTGATTGGCTTTCCAGCATGGTTGGGTCACTTTTAACATGGCTATGTAACACAAACATTCAAAATCAAAATTTTCCATACACATGTGAGAGCATATTTACAAGCAATTTGCGCCACATAAATCATAATTTTCTCCTTAAAGCACACTATTCTCTATCTAAATTAAAGAAATATTTTCTCACCTTAGCAAATACTTTGAGTTTGAAAACAGTCTAAGAAACACACCAATTTGTCTTCAGCAGAGCAAAAGGTATGCACTCCAGAGTCTGCAGCTATCAAAAGCACAGAAATGCTGTAATTCTTCACACATATTTCTCATGTCACCCAATCAAAACTCTTCCCTCACTTTTTTTCAAATGAAAACCCTTCCCCCTCTGCCCTTTCTGCCTATTTTCCATAGCAACCACCTCTTGGAAAAACTCTGGTGTTTGCAAGTTCACACAACAATGTTGCAATTGAACTCTGAACTCTCAGTGCACCTGCATATCCAGTGCATTCTTTCATTTAATGATTTTTTATTGACCACTCAAAATACATCTTTCAAAGAACACATCTGTGCACCCTAACTTTCTGTTTTCATCAATCAAAATCCACCAATCACTGTTACTGCTTCATGAACACAGAAACTCCACAGTTTTTTTTTCATTTTACACTCTCATTTTTTCAACTGCCATTTCATTGCCACACTTCATCTGACTGCAGGAGAACCTTCTCTCACCATGTTTTCTGTCTGGATTGTTGGTCATAGTTATATTCACTGGGCTCAAAGGTACGTTGAAAGCAGGAATTTACCTAACCTCAATTTACAAGATGTGGAAATTAAGTGGTTTGGCCACAGAGGATTAAAATGTCACCAATTGATACCATTGGTGAAAACCTTTATGCATTTGCCAAAACCTGACCTGTTAATTGTGCACTGTGGAGGTAATGACTTGGGCACTTTGACTGGTGTAGGTCTGGAAATGCTTTTAAAGGACACCTTTGAGCAATTAATGGCACTTTTTCCTCAGACTGCCTTGGTATATTCAAATATATGCCAAAGACAGAAATGGAGGTGGTCAAACCAATTTTGTCCACAAATTGAGAAGTCGAGGAAGCATGTAAACAAATCTGTTTCAGCTTACATGAGAGACCATGGAATGGGCTCCCTGTACAACAATAACTTGCGTTACTACATGCAAGATATCTACAGAGGAGATGGAGTTCACTTCTCAGATGAGGGCAACAGAGTTTTCACTCTGAATTTAAGAATGTGCATTGGTACCTACTTATAAGTACCTAAATGTACCATAAACCCAAAAGCTCTTCTCAGAGCTACCCTACATCTAATCACTCACAATTATTATTTTACTCTAACTTTTTTCACTAATTTTCAACAAAGTACGCTCCCTGGGGCGCTACCCGGTACGCGTACCGGGAGCTAACCTCGCGAAATTTTTTTTAAAAAATGTTTTTTTTTCGCACATATAAACCTCCTCAGCCACCCTCAGAAAACCTAGGGGGTCAAGATAACTCTACCGTGCCCCCTTCTACCCATTCCGAACATTAATTGCCCTCCATCTTGTATCTTAATTCGACCGAAACACAAAATGGTGGACTCCCGGAACGCTTAAGGTCCGCGAACCGAGGCGCTCAACGGTTCGCGTACCGGGTCGCTCCCTGGGAAGATAAAGGAAATAAAAAATAATCAAAAAATCCAACAATCAATTAACATACAGCATTTGAAAAGACTATCATTCATTTTTCATTGTAGTACGCTCCCCAGAACGCTTCCCGGTTCGCGGACCGGGCGCTAACCACGAAAAAAAACAAAAATTTTTTTTATTTTTTTTTGCCCCGCGGGGCCCCTTTAAAACCTCCACATTAAACCTAGGGGGTCAGCGAGGATCTACTATGCCCCCTTATAGTTATTTCCCCCTTTGTTTTGGCCTCCTCTTGTCTCTCGATCCTACCGAGAGACAAGATGGCGGCCGCTCCGGACTGTTTAGAATGTTGACAGACACCGGAGAGCCAATCAGCTTCGCTACGCGAAGTTCCGGTACGCTTAAGGTCCGCGAACCGGGGCGCTGCCCGGTCCGCGCTTACAGATATATATCTTTTTTTGAACGTTAATTTCTCAAAATCCACTGCAGCACATATATTGAGACCTACAAAAGGCACATCGGGCTACCAGTCCCTACAATTTTGCCAAGTTTCGTGCAAATCCATTCAGCCGTTCGGGCTAAAAGTGAGGCTAACCGCCCTATGGAAAACTCAATGTTAAAAACACGTTTTGGGACCCCCCTTTTTTCTCGGCCCCCCCTGGACGAACCCCCCCCAAATTTTCAGGGGCTCCTCAGAAACAAAATGTTCCATTTTCCAGAAAATTTCAGCCAATTCCGTCCACAAACGCCAAAGTTATTAGACATAGAATTTTCAAAAATCCCATAGGGAAAAAATCCTAACTATATATACCTACTGGCGACCGCCAGTAGGTAATATATGTATATATATATATATATATATATATATATATATATATATATATATATATATATATATATACATATATATATATATATATATATATATATATATACATATATATATATATATACATACGTGGCAGTTTGTTTGTGTAAGAAAGGGAGAGGTGAGAGGTGCCTTCCTCTCGCCTGCAACACCGCAGCGTCAGCATTTACTTGGGACACTACAGCATGGTGAGACATTTACCTGAAACTTATTTCCATGCACCCAGCTGATGGCAGAATGTACTGTTTTTAAGGGATAATATCACGCTATTGGCAAGATGCAGAAGTTCCTATTTACAAGCGAAATTACCTTGCTGGTGCATTCTGGGTCCCGTAGTTAGCATGCTGCGGGCCAAAGTCCACTTGGAACATATTGTGAACACACCCACCTGTGAACAAGGCGGAGTATCGCTGAAACGCGTCAGGACTAATTAATGTGTGTTTTAACAGCTGCAGTGTTCCTGACGAAATAAAAGTCAGCTTTTGCATCAGTCGGTGTTGGGCTTCATGGTTGTTCGTGTGGCATTACTAAGTGACAGGATCTCCATTCCTGTGTGAGAAGCCCGCCCTGCAGGCTCGGAGCCCCCAGTAAAATGGAACTCTTTGTGGCGATTCAATGAGGGGGATGAGCCGCTTACTAACGCTGCCAGCCGCAAAAGGATTTCCAGAGGCTACGTGGCAGTTTGTTTGTGTAAGAAAGGGAGAGGTGAGAGGTGCCTTCCTCTCGCCTGCAACACCGCAGCGTCAGCATTTACTTGGGACACTACAGCATGGTGAGACATTTACCTGAAACTTATTTCCATGCACCCAGCTGATGGCAGAATGTACTGTTTTTAAGGGATAATATCACGCTATTGGCAAGATGCAGAAGTTCCTATTTACAAGCGAAATTACCTTGCTGGTGCATTCTGGGTCCCGTAGTTAGCATGCTGCGGGCCAAAGTCCACTTGGAACATATTGTGAACACACCCACCTGTGAACAAGGCGGAGTATCGCTGAAACGCGTCAGGACTAATTAATGTGTGTTTTAACAGCTGCAGTGTTCCTGACGAAATAAAAGTCAGCTTTTGCATCAGTCGGTGTTGGGCTTCATGGTTGTTCGTGTGGCATTACTAAGTGACAGGATCTCCATTCCTGTGTGAGAAGCCCGCCCTGCAGGCTCGGAGCCCCCAGTAAAATGGAACTCTTTGTGGCGATTCAATGAGGGGGATGAGCCGCTTACTAACGCTGCCAGCCGCAAAAGGATTTCCAGAGGCTACGTGGCAGTTTGTTTGTGTAAGAAAGGGAGAGGTGAGAGGTGCCTTCCTCTCGCCTGCAACACCGCAGCGTCAGCATTTACTTGGGACACTACAGCATGGTGAGACATTTACCTGAAACTTATTTCCATGCACCCAGCTGATGGCAGAATGTACTGTTTTTAAGGGATAATATCACGCTATTGGCAAGATGCAGAAGTTCCTATTTACAAGCGAAATTACCTTGCTGGTGCATTCTGGGTCCCGTAGTTAGCATGCTGCGGGCCAAAGTCCACTTGGAACATATTGTGAACACACCCACCTGTGAACAAGGCGGAGTATCGCTGAAACGCGTCAGGACTAATTAATGTGTGTTTTAACAGCTGCAGTGTTCCTGACGAAATAAAAGTCAGCTTTTGCATCAGTCGGTGTTGGGCTTCATGGTTGTTCGTGTGGCATTACTAAGTGACAGGATCTCCATTCCTGTGTGAGAAGCCCGCCCTGCAGGCTCGGAGCCCCCAGTAAAATGGAACTCTTTGTGGCATATATATATATATATATATATATAAATATATATATATATATATATATATATACATATATATATATATATATATATATGAACAAACATTCCTGCTTCCTTATAGACATCCAACGAAGAAGGCACGGACTTCGGGCTGGTAGGAATATGGCTTCTTTTATTGTTTCAGGTCACCCTCAACCCGGACATACGAGAGACGCGTTTCAGCTTCGCAGAAGCCTTTGTCAATCTATATATATATATATATATTCACTGAAAAAACCATAGGTTGTAGACCATATATAGTTAGGAATTAGCATTTACAAAACCTTGAAAATTCAAAGAAAAAACCATAGGTTATAGACCATATATAGTTAGGAATTAGCATTTACAAAACCTTGAAAATTCACTGAAAAAACCATAGGTTATAGACCATATATCGTTAGGAATTAGCATTTAAAAAACCTTATTTTACTCACACAAAACCATTGAAATTCCATATATAGTTAGTTGCACTAACTATATATCGCGCACCCGCAATCCACTGCTGATGATGTCACATATTACATCATTCATGACATGGTCAGTGACATCACTGATGACATCACTGATGACATCTCAAATGACATCACTGATGACATCACTGATGACAACATCCAGTGACTGTATGTTTCTGTAAAGTTAAAATATGTCTTACATATTGAAGAATGAGTGGAAGTATAAGTGTCTGGATGAAGGATTTAGTAGGTGCATGACTGAATGTATGAGTGAGTGATTAAATGTGTCTCACTGAGTGCATGGTTTAGTGACTAAACTGTCTTAATTTGTGCATCATTATGTCTGTTGTTCTGTAAACTGCTGCATGTGTTGATCAGTAGCTATATGATTAACTATATGGGTTATTGATTGATTGTCCAAGTATTTGTATGGGAGACTGAGTGTGTGTGTGGCTGGCTGGGAGGTGTGTGACTCTGTGCAGATCAATGTGTACTTGTATCAATGATTGTATAAGAGAGTAAGTATGTGGTAGTATATGTTTGAAAATGTAAGGTGCTCTATGTTTAACTGTATAGACAAGAAAATGGAAGTGTGATTGATTCTTTACAGGACTGACTAGGTGTGTGAGTAACTCCATGGATGAGTGGCAGAGTGTGAGTATCTGTATAGGTGTATGAGTGCATATGATAGTGTTGTAAAGATGAGTGATTGTATGTATGAATGATTGTATGGGTGAATAAGTGAATGTGTGTGTAGACGTAGGAATCAGTGAGTGCGTATGTAGTAACTAGTATTGGTGTGTGAATGGTTTCAAAAATTATACTCTGTATTTAACACTGGGTGTAACAAAGGTTATATTAAAATGTGAGGAGATGCATTGTATTGTCACATGAATGATATCATCAGTGATGTGGTCATTGATGTCAAATGAGATGTCATCAGTGATGTCATTTGAGATGTCATCAGTGATGTCATCAGTGATGTCACTGACCATGTCATGAATGATGTAATATGTGACATCATCAGCAGTGGATTGCGGGTGCGCGATATATAGTTAGTGCAACTAACTATATATGGAATTTCAATGGTTTTGTGTGAGTAAAATAAGGTTTTTTAAATGCTAATTCCTAACGATATATGGTCTATAACCTATGGTTTTTTCAGTGAATTTTCAAGGTTTTGTAAATGCTAATTCCTAACTATATATGGTCTATAACCTATGGTTTTTTCAGTGAATTTTCAAGGTTTTGTAAATGCTAATTCCTAACTATATATGGTCTATAACCTATGGTTTTTTCAGTGAATTTCAATGGTTTTTTAATAGCAAATATCATAAGCTGTCGAATGTCAAGTACGTGGTAAGTAAAACATTTTTCGTGTTTATGCACACTGATCTGCTTTGAATGCTGCCCCCCACCCCTCATTTCTATTAGGAGTACTCTCTCTTTGCAGATAGTGAAGGGTAGTTAACGCAGGCCTTTGCCCCCGTTGTAATCCGTCGTGCCTGCTTCTCTCTCCATTTGATTGATTGTTCTCTTTGGTTCATTCTCTATTTACAAACAAGCACAGAGTCGCAATACTCTGTTTAGTCTTTGCAGATAGCGAAAAATTGTGTAAAAAAACAAAAGAAATCGAGCAAAATCAGTAGGCCACTAATGGGATCTCTTTTTGACCTCGCTAAAATAGAAACATTAGGAACAACCTGTTGAAAATAGCAATGTGTATGTACATAAGCGGCGTTCATTTGTGTTCACAGTACCCCTTGTTGATTGTTTGAATCGAGCATTGAATTGTTCGAAGTTGGTTCTCTTAAGGATCTTCTCTGCCTGCAAACGAGGAAGAATAGGAATATTCTCTCTCCCTTTGCAGATAGTGAAGGGTAGGTAACGCAAGCCTTTAACACGTCGTACCTATTTCATTCCTCATTGATTGATTGATTGTCCGAACATTGACTGTTTGGGAATTAGTTCTTTTTGGAGGTATTCCCTGTTTGCAAATAAACGTAGGAAAATCTTTGCAAGTAGTGAAAGGGTACGTAATGCGGACCTTTCTCCCCCGTTGTAATCTGTCATGCCTATCTACTCCCCACTGATTGATGCACCTGTTTCACCCGGACCATTTACTAGAGATAGGTCATCTGGCCCGACAAGAGAGCACCCCTAGTGAAAAGGACATATGCAATAATAACGAAGTGATCGCTGTATCCTGTTAACAGAAACTTTAGCATGAAACAACCTGGAAAGAAAAGAATAGGAAAACGAAAATCAGTAGGCCACTGATGAACTTTTTATTAAATAACAAACAAAGAAACGATAACAATACGTAATGATAAAACCTATTATTGTCCTAGAAACAAGAAACGTTAGAAGTAAGCCCGTAATAAGAAACCTGAAAACATAGCCCCTCACTGCCCCAAAACGTGTCTGTCCCACCGCCTGCCACGGCCAAATAACGGCAAACTGGGAAAGATAGAAGTCAGCAGACATCCGCCCCATTCTAGAAACTTCCAAAGGGCAACAGGTTTTCGGCTACGCCCAGCCGGAAGCAACACATATAAGGCGGGTCCTGCTGCCACGCCTCGGCCAGGAGATCATCACGTAGGGTGTAGCCGGAGGAGAGGCCGAGGCCAGCGGGACCCGGCCAGGGGGATTGACAACACTGGAGAGTTTTAGGGGGGGGGAATGTCCGTGTCCTCGACCCTCCCCTCTCTCTCCCAGTCCGGCCGCGGTGGCCCTTGAGAGTTGCAGGTTGTCCCTCCACACTCTCTCCCGGTCCGGCCACCAACGGCCGGGGGCTGGGGCCAACGGGATCCGGCTGCAGCCGATGAGCCAAGGAACCCGTTCATGGGGCCAGAGCAAAGGGCGTCCGGCCGCCATCCACCGGAGGTCCGGCCCAAAGACGGACGGGACATTTCTTCTTTCTTGAATAATTGCTGCAACAACCCTGGGGGGGGGAATGTCTTGCACATGCCTCCGACCCCCCCCCTCTCGTCCTCATCGCCTGGTCCGGCCATAACAAATCTCAAGCGAGACGCCGTGGGGTGCACTGGGAGGGAGAGACGGTGCGAACAGGCCTCTCCCGCCTCCCCAGGTGGAGGCTTCCCACCTGCACCCTCAGCGCTTCAGGCGCCCGGAAAAGGGTTCTTCCACTGTGGCGATGCTGCAACGTCTCGCCCGGCAGGGTGGAGCCCGTCCGCTCATTTGACCCCGCGATCGCCAGTAGCTACCGAACTCTCAAAATGGCGGTCGACCTGGCAAGAGCGGGCCCAGCATAAAGAAATGGCCCGGTCACTGGTTGACTCCACCACCGTAGTCCTCCACGACCTTGAAGATTCTAGAGGAGCCGCGGGAGTCCCCGACCCCCGCAGACACCCCCGATGGGGAATGACTGCCATGATCGCCCGTGGAGTGACGAAACTGTAGCCGCGGGATGTCGGCGCTCCCATGCTGGCGCCAGCCTCAGTTTGAATGACTAGAATCCTGCAGACCTCAGTTCCGGTGAAAGCACAGTGTGACCCGGTAGGAAAAATTGTTGCACCCCCTCCCCTTTTTGACTGATGGTTCAAACCACCGATCCTTTCCTTTGCCCTTTTAACGGAACTTTGGACTGCCTCCCCCCCCCCCCGCGGCGCCCCACGCCGTTATTTGCTGGGCGGCAACTTACTAGACATCACCTTCGTGCCATCTAGATTTCAGCGCGTTCTGCTGCCTTGGAACTATTCGCACAACAGACTGCTACTGACGACCCACCCCCAGGCAACATCTTCTGAATTTTCATAATTTGAAAGAACTAGTAACATGTCCTCATCAGGAATTTCCTCTTCAATCATCCCATCAGGAATCTCCTCATGAAGAGTCTGCAATGATGATTCTTGTAACTCTATGGTCTCCAAACATTCGATAAATTCGCCATCAAGAGATTGATCAAAAAAATCATTCAAGTCATCTCCTCCTTGTGAGAATATTTCATTATTGGTGCTGTCAATTTCATTAAATGTAGTGGATAATTCAAAAGAAATTGCCACGGTCTCTTCATTGTTTAAATGTTTTTACTGTTTTTATTTTGTTGTATATATTTATAAGTTATTAAAGTTTTATATTCCTACTACTTTGTTGGAGTGCTATATATTTTTAATGTGACACATAATTGTAAAAACTTTGATGTACAAAGAGTCATCCCTGGAGCTTCCGCTTCAGGCTCGGTCCCCTCCCCAATCACAATACAGGATGATTTTCAGATAGTATGAACACGTGTGGTGTGACGGATCTCATCGGGTGTGGGCCTTGATCTACTATAACTCCTTTGAAGAGGGGTGATTCTTTACAGCTGGGGCCATAAACTACATCTGCAGGGCTAGCTGATAGCCTAGGACCGGCCTGGACAATCGGACACAGAAGAAGAGGAGTGTCAGAGGGTGCGGTAGTGAATAGGGCGAAAGGGAGGTGTCGGGCGGGCACAGAGTGTGATTCTCAGGGAAGAGCAGCGCAGATGGGGGAAGGTTTATTGCCCATGCATAAGACAGAGAGCGGGGGTGAGCAGTGCCTGGGGAAGATGCTTGCGAGGGTGGGGAGCCATGCTACGAATCGACAGCGTGCAGAGAGTGGGTCTGGTCAAGGCATCTAAAATGGCTGCCGTGCACAACAAAAGTGTGGCATTTCAAAAAAGGCAAGATGGCGCAGACAATGTTTTTCAACACTTCCTCATTTCCTTCGAATCGAACGTTAACAGACGTTGGTGCATATTGCCAAATTTAAGCGATATTTATCGCTAACGATGCTTAGCAACGAATTTTTTTACCGCTTAGCGCGAATATCTCCAAAAGTTGGTAATAGGAGATAGATATCTTGCATGTTGTAATGCAAGTTATTGTGGTATATGGAACTCATACCATAATCTCTCAGGAAAGCAGAAACTGATCCTTTTGGGACCGCCTGAGAAGGCCTAGGGGGTGAGGGGTACTCTACTTTGCCCCCTTTTCACGTTCCGAACTATTTTATTTTACTCTCTTCTGTAATTACACAAAATGGCAGCGATAAGATGCATCAGAGACAGACAGTGAGAGAAAGGAGGCCGGAGATGAAGAAGAGATGTCAAATACACATTGGAGATAATATAGTGGAAGAAGGGAAGTAAATATGAGTAAACTTACCATGTAACATAAAAATGTTCCACTCTATACTATAAGTCTCATTTTATACTACAATCACTTCGCTACAACCTCATAAATTAAAAATGAATAATGTCTCAAACAATTTTTGTATTTCTAAATATAAATTTATTCTTCTGAATTTTCAAAATTTGAAAGAACTAGTAACATGTCCTCATCAGGAATTTCCTCTTCAATCATCTCATCTGGAATCTACTCATGAAAAGTCTGCAATGATGATTCTTGTAACTCTATGGTCTCCAAACATTCGATAAATTCGCCATCAAGAGATTGATCAAAAAAATCATTCAAGTCATCTCCTCCTTGTGAGAATATTTCATTATTGGTGCTGTCAATTTCAATAAATGTAGTGGATAATTCAAAAGAAATTGCCACGGTCTCTTCATTGTGAGCCATTTTATTTTGAAATTGCTTTCTGTAAATTGCAGAAAAAAATGATCACTTTCATTTATCGTTTTTAGTAATACATAATATAAAACTAACTTTATCAAGTATTTAGTATAACAGAAGGACTGTAAATAAATAACAGAAAACATTTTTCAAATTATCTTAAAGTGTACAACATAGTTCCCCTTACAAATTAACAACTCACCTTTTTAAAAGTAGGAGAAGTGTTAGTACTGTGTAAACCAAACACCAGAAATTGAGCACCAAAAATTCCTCACAAATGTACCTCAGACAGTAGTATCACAAAATGGCTGTGGTTTCCTCTCATTTTAGATATATACATAACCAATTAACTTTCATCACACACAAATACAAAACCAAAGTAACATTTTAATTGGTTCTAAATTTCAACACTTTCAAATGTGTTTTCCCCATGCAATTTTCCATAGGACATTTAGATACGTCTACAGCCTGAATGGCTGAACGGAATTACACCAAACTTGGCAAAATGGTACATCAAACCTAAGAGGTCAGGGAGGATCTACTATGCCCCCTTATGGTCATTTGCCCCTTCGCTTTGGCCTCCTCTTGTCTCTCGATCCTACCGAGAGACAAGATGGCGGCCGCTACGGACTGTTTGCAATGTTTACAGACGCCGGAGAACCAATCAGCTTCGCAAAGCTCCGTTACGCGAAAAGTACGCGAAGCGGAGCGCTGTTACAGATATATATCTTTTTTTGAACGTTAATTTCTCAAAATCCACTGGAGCACATATATTGAGACCTAGCAAAGGCACATCGGGCTACCAGTCCCTACAATTTTGCCAAGTTTCGTGCAAATCCATTCAGCCGTTCGATTATTATTATTATTTTTTTTTTTGCCCCGCGGGGCCCTTTTAAAACCTCCACATCAAACCTAGAGGGTCAGGGAGGATCTACTATGCCCCCTTATGGTCATTTGCCCCTTCGCTTTGGCCTCCTCTTGTCTCTCGATCCTACCGAGAGACAAGATGGTGGCCGCTACGGACTGTTTGGAATGTTTACAGACGCCGGAGAACCAATCAGCTTCGCTTCACAAAGCTCCGTAACGCGAAAAGTACGCGAACTGGAGCGCTGCCTGGTCCGCTGTTACAGATATATATCTTTTTTTGAACGTTAATTTCTCAAAATCCACTGGAGCACATATATTGAGACCTAGCAAAGGCACATCGGGCTACCAGTCCCTACAATTTTGCCAAGTTTCGTGCAAATCCATTCAGCCGTTCGGGCTAAAAGTGAGGCCAACCGCCCTATGGAAAACTCAATGTTAAAAACACGTTTTGGGACCCCCCTTTTTTCTCGGCCCCCCCTTGACGAAACCCCCCCAAATTTTCAGGGGCTGCTCAGAAACAAAATGTTCCATTTTCCTGAACATTTCAGCCAATTCCGTCCACAAACGCCAAAGTTATTAGACATAGAAGTTTCAAAAATCCCATAGAGAAAAAATCCTAACTATATATACCTACTGGCGACCGCCAGTAGGTAATATATATATATATATATATATATATATATATATATATATGAGGTATGTAAAGTTCCAAACGGGTCCGTAGGCGCAGCAGTACATCCACACGAACAGACAGGAACCAGCAAGACCCAAAGTGGTGCAATATTATTTTATTAGGTTTTTAAGCCCAGCACCAGTCCGCCATGACGCGTTTCGGCTAGAGATAGACTTGTTCACATGACAAGGTCACGAGGGCTGACCATCCTTTTAAAGTGCAATAGTGCCATCACATGTCATAGAAGCAGAAAAAATACTATTTCTAATTTTTTCCACAACAAATAGTTAATTACTGCATAAATGCTGTAAATTACACATTTTTTAAAATAAACCATTTGTTTCTGGACATTATCTGTAAAATACACATTCCAACCTGAAACTAATGAACCACATTGTACGTCAATCACTATATACACACAAGAAATGGCAATAATTTATCAATATTCACTAAAACCTTGAAAATAGCATACAAAAGTTAAAAGCTATAAATATTATCATTTAAACATTGCCATTAAAAGAGCATTTCATCAGAATATAACAACCCCATCTGTAAATTGGGGTATTGATGATGCAATTGATATGTGATTTAAAGGAAATTACCAAAATGGGATAAGCATTAGTGTTTGGGGTAAACAGTACAATTGATTTATGTGCAAATATGCGTAACAAGTGCAAAACATGTTGAGATGGCAAAAAAGTGCTACCGTGAAAAGTGCAAAATTGTTGAATCAATAAAGTGAAAATTATGAACTGTTACATTTAAGATCAGGAGGGGTCCAGGATACATGTTAAAATGTCATCTTACTGGCCAGAACAGAAACAATCACAGTATGATGTTTAAAGTGCGATGTGCAATTCTAAAAATCAATGGTTACTATAGATAGGTGTGGCAGTCCTCCCCTGTGTTCAGGCCCTGTGGTGTCTTAGTATCTAATAAAATGATATAGCGTGTCTCTAATTTACGCAACAGGGACTCTCTATCACCTCCCCTCCTCTGGGGAGGAACACAGTCTATCACATAGTATGAAAGCAGGGAGGCATCTTTTCCATGACATTTTTCAAAGTGCCTGGCAACTGGATATGAAGGATCAACGTTACTAATCGCTCGCAAGTGCTGTAGAATGCGCTTGTGGACCTGTGGTCTCGTGCTGCCCACATATCTGAGCCCACAAGGGCACTCTAAAACATAAACTGCAAATTCAGTTTTGCAGTTCAGTTTTTGCTTGATTTTAATCGGGAACGGAGAAAGTGGTGTGTTCACTTCAGATTTACTGATGCCATTCTTGCAAGCTTTACATGTAAAACATTTCAGGAAACCCTTGCTTTCATTTAACCAGGATCCCGTTACCACCTCAGGGCTGCTAGATACCAGGCTGTCTTGCATTGACCTAGCTTTACGGTAAGTTATGCTAGGGCATTTAGGAATGTTAAGGACAAGAACAGGATCATCGGATAATAGTGACCAATTATCCTTAATTATCTTATGGATACTGTTATGTTGGTTACTGTAACCAATGATCAACCTGGTCTCTTCTCGAGACCCATTGACGGGTGGTTTCACCTGTTTCACTCCTGAGCCCAGGAGTGTTGTTCTATCCAGTCTATTCGCTTTCAGAATTGCACAGTCTATAACTTCAGATTTGTAACCCCTTTGAAGGAATCGGGCTTTACACTGGAATTGTGCCAGCCGGCATTCTTCCTCACTGCTGCATATTCTCCTGATACGAAGCATCTCACCATAGGGGATGCTTCGTATCAGGTGTGCTGGATGATGGCTTCCAGCATGCAACAGTGTATTGCCCGCTGTGGGCTTACGGTACAACTTGGTGTGGAGACTGCCTTCCCAGACATATAACTCCACGTCAAGGAACACAATGGATTCAGCACTGATATTACTAGTAAATTTGATTTTAAGATTATTGACATTCAATTTGTCAATAAAGTCTCTCACTTCCATCTCAGTGCCATCCCATATGAAAAACAAATCATCAATAAACCTTGACCAGAATTTTACTTTGGTGTTCATTGCGGCATATTGTTCTAGCATGAGGACCTGCTCCTCCCAGTACCCCATGTGTAAACAGGCGTAACTGGGAGAAAAGCAGGCCCCCATTGCCACTCCCCTGGTCTGAAGGAATAGTTGTTTGGCAAACATGAAGATATTGTTCTCTAAGCAGATTGAAATCATATCTAACAACATTTTCGAGTGTTCATGGAAACAATTCAGTCTTTTTCCAAGAAAATGTTGCACTGCTTTAAGACCATCTTGATGGAATATACTGGTGTACAATGAAGTGACATCCATGGACACCAGAATGTAGTTGGAATTCCATCTGAAATCAATAAGTCTTCTAAGTAAATCACTGGTGTCTAGGATAAAGGATGGCAGTCCTTTCACAAAATCTTGCAGGAAGAAATCAATATATTTACTCATATTCTCCAACAAGCTGTTACAAGCAGAGATAATGGGCCTGCCTGGTGGCTGTTCATAGCTCTTGTGCACTTTAGGGATGAAGTAAATTACAGGAGTGACTGGGTAATCTTTTTTCAAAAACTTGAATTCATCCATAGTGAGCAGGCCTTTGCTCCTCCAGCCTGAAAGTTTGGAATATATTTCGTTTCTAGCCAAGAGGGCATCTTGTAAGGTGATACGTTTGTAACAGTCCCTATCATTAAGCTGTTTTAGGGCTTCTTCTAAGTACATTTTACGTGGCCATAAGACCACGTTGCCACCTTTGTCCGATTGTCTTATCACCAAGTGTTTGTTTGCACTGAGTTTTTTGATTAGTTTGTGATATTCACTGTCCCTGTAGTTGTAACGTTTAATTTTGTTGGCATTTTTAATCTGTAGTTCCTTCAATTGCATGGTTACTCTATCATGAAATAAATCCACATTGTCCTTAATCATGAGTGGGCAAAATTTTGATTTGGGTCTAAACGGGGTCGGGCATGGGGCAGTAACAGGTTCTCCTCCGAGCACTACTTGATTGTCAGATTGTGAAGGAAATTCCACCTCCTGAAGCTCGAAAAGTTCTTGTGTTAAGGCTGCTCCCAAATTGGCCGCTATATATGCCCGTACACCCAGTCCAACACCACGAGCTCCCAATCAGCTTGGAGCTCAAACACGGTAAGGAAAGAGGAGCCGACCCAGATTGCAGTGAGCAATTTAGAAGTTTATTTCGTGAAGCTCGCCCGCCAGCATAACGTTTCGGCCTGCCCAGAGGCCTTGGTCACATGACGCCAGCTTGGGAGGGAGTTCTATTTAAAGTGCAAGTGCTCTTAAAGCAGGGATTGTCATTGGTCAATTAAAATCGAGACATCAATGCCACAAAGAGAGGACTATAAAATACATAAATGTAAAAAATATATATCCCCGTATTTACAGCAAAAACAATGATTTACACAGACATCATGTCAACACAGGAATTACTACTAAAAATGGAAAGTCTGTTTGTTTAAAATACAGTCAGATTCCTCAAAATCAATTGTGTATACATGATATTGCATTACAACAAATATTGAAATTTCTCAATTTATCATGCTTAAATGCGACTTCAATATTGTGCAAATACGCAGCGTTAAAAAAGTGCTCGTGCAGATCGTTTTTTTGTACTCCCAAGTGCTATGCTGACAACTAACATTTGGCATATATCTATAGTACAAATGTTCAGTGGCTTGACCTTACAGATGGAATAATGCCCCAATAGGCTTGTCTCTTCTGTAAAAACCCTTTACAACTACCCTGTCGGTGCAGCAAACGTGTCTAGTGAATGTGATACTTTATTAAAAAAAACATGTACCATTATTTTTCCATTTTTTGTTGTTTTAACCAAAATTAAATAAAGGACTGCGGCAGTACAAATGGCCAACAAGTAAACCCCATTGTGGTCACTAGGCCAAAAACCCAACTGGCAAAATGGATGTCCCACCTGTCTCGACTGCCTGACAGCAGGCAAAGCCGTGTTATTTCATAAAGTCGAGACAATTCATACCCATATTAGTTATTTAAAGGCAAGTGTAAAAATCCTCTTTAGCATTAAGGCCGACAGGGGTCTTACTGTCTAATTTAAGGATGTACTTTGTCTCTGTCGAACGCAGGAGTGCCTCTCTGTTACCACCTCTCCTCAACGGGCCAATCGCATCAATTACATAATATCGAAGAAGATCACTCTTGTTATCGTGAACTTCTTTAAAATGTCGTGCGACTCGATATGAAGCATCACTGGTATTAATGGCCCTTATGTGCTGGAGTATCCGCTTGTGAACCTGCAGTTTGGTACTACCAACATATCGCAGGCCACAGGGACACTCCAGCACATAGATCGCAAACTCGGTCTTGCATGTGAGTTGCTGGGTGGTTTTAAAAGGGGTCTCAGAGAAAGGGGTATCCACTTCAGTCTTGTTAACTCCATGTCTACAGGCTTTGCAACTTGAGCATTTTCGAAAGCCTCTGCTGGCAACAAGCCAATTGACAGGGGTGATGATCTCAGGGCTAGACTTCACCAAAGCATCGCTCATTGAGCGAGCTTTCCTAAAGGCGATCTGTTGTTTCATTGGCATACTCTCCCCAATAGTTAGATCATTGCGGATGAGGCTCCAATGTTTGTTAACAATTTTCCTCAACGCCCCATGTTGTTTGTTAAAAGACCAGATTAATCTGGTTGGCTGCTGAGGCTCACCTTCAACCTTAGTCTTGTCCTTTTTGTGAGTAAGCACCTCCTGTCTAGTTAATGCATTGGCTCTGCAAATTGCAGTTTTGATGTCTTTTTCTTTATAGCCTCTAGCCAGGAATCTGATCTGACTGGCTTGCTGAGCAGCAGCGCACTCCTGTTCTGTGCTACAGATATGCCTAATCCGCAACATTTCCCCGTAGGGAATGCTGCGTATGAGGTGTGGTGGGTGGTGGCTTGAGGCGTGCAACAAAGTGTTGCCTGCCGTGGGTTTTCTGTACAGCTTTGTGTGAATGTGGCCATCTACAATCATGATTTCTACGTCTAGAAAATACGCTACAGTGCGGCTGATGTTTGCCGTAAAAGCCAAATTATAAGCATTGATGTTGATACTTTCTACAAATGACTCAGCCTCTTCCAGGGAACCACGCCAGATTAAAAATATATCATCAATATATCGAAACCACTGTAAAATGTTATTGCAGCAAATGTCAGGGTAGTCACCACGGAGGACCTGCCTCTTCCAGTAGCCCATGTGCAAACAGGCATAACTGGGAGAGAAGCAGGCCCCCATGGCAACCCCCCTGACCTGTTGGTGATATTGCTTATTAAACATAAAAAAGTTGTTGTACAAACAGTGGTTGATCATGGCTAATAACATCTTATTTTGATTGGACATACCAGCCGGTCTGAAATCAAGGAAATGCTGGATCGCTCTTACACCGTCCTGATGGTGAATGCTGGTATATAGTGATGTCACGTCCAGCGTTATTAACCAACACTCAGGGTCCCAGCTTAAGTTGCTTATCTTTCTCAGGAAGTCTCCAGAGTCTTGAATATAGGAGGGTAATACACTCACACAGTCTTGTAAAAACGAGTCAACATAGATTGTAGTATTTTCCAATAACCCTCCACAAGCAGAGATGATCGGCTAGCCGGGAGGCATGATGGCATTTTTATGGATCTTTGGTATGAGATAAAAAACTGGCATAATAGGATGCTCATTTTTTAGAAATTTCAGTTAATCCATGCTGAGTAACCCCATGCTGCGCCATCCCATTAGCAAAGAGTAGAACTCAGACTGTGACTTAGAAATTGATGTAATATCACACCGCCAATAACATGTTTGATCGTTTAGTTGAGAGTGAGCTTCCTGTAGGTAAAGCAAACGGGGCCATAGCACAACGTTGCCGCCTTTATCAGCCTGGCGGACAATTATGTTCTTATTTCCTTGGATCTTTTTAACCAGGTTGGTGTATTGATTGTTGCGCCTGACGTGTTGTCAATGGGTTTGCAAAGTTTTGATATGTAAGTTTTTAATTTCCTTGACAGCCAACTCGTGAAACATATCAATATTATCATGAAACATCACTGGTGTGAATGTAGACCGGGGTTTGAATTTGGAAAGTCCTGCAGTGTTACATCCCATTGGCTCCTCTGTGACCTGTGAGCCAGATTGTTCTGCTATCAGTGACTCCAAATTCTGCACTGCCCGTAGATCATGTGAGTTTAGGTCCACAGTGCTGCTGATGGCCGCTGTTGGCAAAGCCCTAGATGGGACTTTATTATGTGCAAAATGTTTTTGTAACTTTAACTTGCGGATAAATATGAACAAATCAATCCTAGTTTTGGGATAGTCAAAGTTACACACAGGACTGAATGACAGTCCTAATGCCAGAATTTTCAAATAAGCCTGGGTCAACATCACTTCAGTCAAATTGATGACTGACAGTTCATTTAGGGGATCTGCAGGCATTACTGACGCTTGTTGTTCCATCTCCGTTGGAACGATTTTTTCTTTGGTATAGCGCCTGCTGCGAGCTTGCCTGCGCCTCCGTCGCTTGATGTTGTTGATTTTACGCCTTGTTGCATGGGTCTCCTGGGACGCAGAGTATCGCGTCGATCTTGGCGCAGGCAATCCACCTCGTGCGCCAAAGAGAACTGGGTAAACCCCAGCTGCACATTACCTCTTGATGTATCATTGTCTGATCCGCTGTCAATCATCGAGCTTAGATCAGACATGGATGAGCCCTCAGGTAACACACTCGCAAAAGTGGATAATGGTTGACCAGCTGAGAGAGCAAGCCTAGGGATCTTTGTGGAGGCTGCTTTGATGGCATCAAATTTCTTGGCTAACGTAAAAATTCGTCCCTCCTGGTAATCGATCTTATCTCTTTGAAATGTATATGCTTTTCTTTTTTTGATGATTTCTTCATCTTTGCTCAATCTGGCCAACATATCATCCTTCAATTTGGCATACTCCGATGTTGTTCCCAAATGGAATGCTTCTATTTCTGCATTGACTGTGTCGATTTGAAACTCCAAGGTGACGCGGTCACTCTCCGCGTATTTAACCAAAATAGCTATGAGGCGATGAGATGAATCCAAATTAGATTCCGCCCACTCCTTGAGCATGTTAGGATCCGGATCCTCATAGCTAGGAGTGAGCATGATTCTCAGACCCCTGGGAACCCGGTCAACCTCTAGATATCTGCTGAGGGAATGGTGCTCCCATCATTTGGCCGTTTCTTTCCACATTAGTTTTTCTAATTTTTTGAATTTGTCCCGAAGGCTGGTGCCTTTTTCACTGCCTGTATTGACTGCCACAGTCACAGATGACCCCCCAGCCGGGAAGTCATTAAACATGTCGAGGGCTGCCTCCTCTCTATATATATATATATATATATATATATTGTTCACCAAAGTGCCACGATAGCCTTAGGAGGGCACAGGGTAACCAGCCGATCATCCGGTCTTCTCTCTGTGACTCTCCTCATAGTCCCGAGTCATTTATGCTGCCTGACGCATTTCGATGTAGCAAGACATCTTAATCATAGGCTTGAAAAGGTGGGTGCCAGACACGCTCTTCTTTTATTGCCGCTTTTATTAATTGATTAATTGCCATCAGTTGGTTTGTGCTTGCTGATTGTGCATAATCAATGGCATCATGGGACTGGTAGTCCAAAAATTTGCATAGGACTGATAGTACAGTTACTGAGCAGTCTTTCTCCCTCAGTTTGTTTCTATGCACTTTCCATTAGAAAAACATCTTTCTTTCCTATAGTAGGAGTACGGGATCTTCAAGGAGAGTCTTTAATTATTCATAAGGCCGGTTACGCCGCACGGCTGACAAAGTGAACAACCATAGCCTCTCCACTGCATTCACTTCGAGATGGTGCTCCTCCCCACGGCGCGGGCCGCCGCATTAGTAATTGTTCACTAAAGTGCCACAATAGCCTTAGGAGGGCACACGGTAACCAGCCGACCATCTGGTCTTCTCTCTGTGACTCTCCTCATAGTCCCGAGTCATTTATGCTGCCTGACTCGTTTCGATGTAGCAAGACATCTTAATCATAGGCTTGAAAAGGTAGGCGCAAGAGACGCTCTTCTTTTATTGCTGCTTTTATTAATTGATTAATTACCATCAGTTGGTTTGTGCTTGTTGACTGTGCATATGTAATGGCATCATGAAAGAAGAGCATCTCTGGCACTGCGCGAAGTTCTGCAGAGTAAAAGTCACCAAACTCCACCCAGGCTTATTTAATATGGGCGCATGCCCAAATACTATCAACAGAAGGTTTGGCTTTTCTCACCTGTTTTGGAATAGGCTTTGCCTCTAAGCCTCAACCCATTTTCAAATATACATGTGCCAGCCACATTAGGTGCATTCAGACTAAGCATGAGAAAAATGCTGCTGTCAGCCATTACAGGATTCAGCGGCTAGGGACCTGATTACGAGTTTGGCGTTGCTCCTGTTGACCCGCCACCATCGTGCCGACAGAAGGACCACCAAGACTGCATTGTGCCCGCGCGTGGGATTACAAGTACAATCCAGGACGGGCGGTGCTGCAGTGGTCTGTTAGGCTCATAGGAGAGCCTAACACACAGACCTCCACCGTGACAGCACCTGCCGCTCCTTCCTGTAACGTGTGGCATGCACCTTGTCATGCATGCCATACCATGAAGGAACGGGGGTGCAATTCCAAGGGGGGAGCACAACATGTGCCCCCCAGCATTCACCCTCAGGCAAGGCTGGGGGCCCTATGGGGGCCACCATACTTCAATGTCTGCGGATTTACTGCCCTGAACAGGGCAGTGGAAATGAAGCCATAATATGCTCTGCGGTGCTGCAGCGGCACCGCCAGCATATTACTGTGCCTGACTGTGCCTGACTGCTGAATCACTGCTGCGTGATCCTGCATCCCCGGCATCACAGCAGTCCTGCGACAGTCTGACAGTCACACTCCAATTACTGCAGGGCGACCCTTTACTGTGGCAGTGACCGGACCACCACCAAGAGTATGACGGTTCCATAGACCGCCATACTTGGAATAAGGTCCTTAGTCCTCTGTTCTGAATTTTAAAAAGCAAAGATATAAGGGGCAGGGTGTGTGGCCCTGGGGCCAATTTTTTTTTTTTTGGCACTTTTTTTCAGCGATTATGCAGACCTCCAGCTGAATCGCGGCAAAAAAACAAAAAACAAATGGCAGGACTGGACCGCATTCTTTATTTAAGGGGAGGGTGCGCTCAGCCCCTATCCCAAGCTGGTTTCCTCCTCGGCGATCCCATTGCCCAGGGCCCAGTTTAATTATTTATACCCTCCTCCCGTAGTCATATTTAGCGCAGAGGAACCCCTCCCTTGAAGCTTAAAGTATTTTTTAAGGGGAGGAGGGCCACAGGGCCCACTTCCCTGAGCTTTTAAAAGGCCCTGAGGACCCCATCCTCCAGGGCTGTTACTTTAAAAAAAAATGGAGGCCTGCAATGGCCCCAGTTACTCTATCCCCCAGAGACACAGGGGTTTCCCTTCCCACACTGGCACAGGCAGGGAAACATATGTTTGCTCCCGTCTGGCGTGAGCATTTTTCAAATATACTTCCAAACGGGAGCAAACACTAAGGGGCATATTTATCATAATTTCACGCAGCACAATGCAGCAAGCCACTTTGCTGCATGAAAGGGCAGGAATGCATCGTATTTAACATCATATGGCGCATTCCTGTTCTCTTCTTGTGCTGGTGGACTTTTGGCTGCCTATTGCCAATGCAAGCACCCTTACACTGTGGTGCAAGGGTATCGGTGTTGTAAGCAGGATTGTTTTTGTGCAGGAAGAGGCACCTTATTGCACAAAAGCAATCATGAGAGGCATTTTCCTCTTTCTGTCTGAGCTGCAGAATAGAGTACACATAGAAAGAGGAAAAGACGAGGAGAAATAAAGATATTTCTGCTTGTTACGCCTCCCCTAGGGATGCCTATTATTGTGTTTTTTTTATCAATCTTTTTATTAAACATATATCAGTAAATAATACAATACAGAGGACCGGGCAGTTTATACATCACAGTACCTATGGGTGGAAGAATATACAGACATTACATAAGAGAGGAACATTTAGGGAGGAGCTACGCACGCATCCAGGATGGACGCGTGAGCACAGGGCTCCCGAGTCCCTCGCTGCCCTCCACATATATCCTGAAAGATATCCTGATTTTGACCACGGGTTCTTGCAGATGAACCTCAGCTGACACCTTGGCTGTTTTCAAAATTTCATTTTGACTTCGGGAACCGTAGATACGCCGATCGGAGTTTTTGGAGGCCCGCCCCTGGCGACACCGGGAGCTGGCACACCAAGACGCCGGGGAGTAATTGAACAACAGCGGCCTGAGGGGTTTCCCCTGTTGCCCTGAGTTGACTTTCGGTTTCGTTTTTGGGCAGCTGCCTTCTCTGATAGCGTGATTGCCTCGCTCCCCCATCGGGGTCCAGCCTAACTCTGCTGCCTGACTATACGCCAACTGTCCTGAGCACTTGGGTGTTGGGCTGAGCTGCTGCTCCTGCCCTTTCAGCCCACCTTCGCTGTTTGCAGTGATCTGGGGGTGTGCAGCCATTTTCACCAGGTCTCGAGGGGCCCCTCTGGGCTCACCATTCAACATGACCACCAGGCCTGACGAGAAGCGGAAGACTAAAACGCATCTACGCGGGGGCCCGATTCAAACCAACGTCATGGATCGTTATACCCAACCCAAGGGGTCCCCCGGTGGTGCCAGTCGAGCTTTTGAGGGCCCCACTGACGATCCGAATGCGTTGGCCAAATTGACTTTGCAGGACGTCATGGGCGCCATTGCCAATATGCAGACTTCCATTGGTCAGCAATACGAGGCTCTCGCTCTCAAAATAGACACTGTGGCAGTTGATGTTACTTTGATCAGAGCTGACTTGTCGAAGACCAACGAAAGGGTCAAGTCTCTGGACCTGAAGACCTCTAGCCTCACAACCGATGTCTCTGATCTGCAGACGGAAGTTGGACGCTTGCGCTCCTCCAACGATCTCATGGTCCATCGCATGGAGGATTTTGAAAATAGGGCCCGGCGCAACAACATACGCCTTATCGGGGTCCCTGAAACCTCTGGTGCCTCGGTAACTGAGCTTCTCGTTGAGGACATCGTCTTGAATCACCTGGCCCCCACAGGCCTGAGCAAATTCTTTGCTGTGGAGCGTGCCCATAGAGTGCCGGGCGGAAAGCCGAAGTCGGGCGCCACGCCGAGACCTATTATGGCCAGGATCTTCAATTTTAGAGACAGAGACACCATCCTACAGGCCTCGAGAGTAAGTGGCCCCATAAAATTCGAGAACACGACGGTGAGTTTCTACCCGGACTTCACGCAGCTTGTTCAGAGACAAAGGATGGGGTTTCAGGGAGTGAAACGAAGGCTGAGAGTCTTGGGCCTGAAATATGCAATGCTCTTTCCGACCATGCTGCGTGTCGAATATGAAGACCGGACTTTCTTCTTCGATCGTCCTGACGGAGTTAGTGACTGGCTGGATACCCTCCCCAAACAGACTGACTCAACCGGGCATCCGGGTGGAGCCGAGGGCGGCGTATCGGAACAAGAGTGACATTATGTTTCCTGATTTCTGAACATTCACGCATTATTTGGCTGGGTTCGATATCTCTTCTATTACTGTGTCTTATTGCTATGTGCCGAGGGTGGCGGGGGGAGTGGGACTCTTTCCTCCTCAGGGGTTTCTTTTCGTAGACTAGTTTAATGATGGGGCGACAGGCACACTGCAAGTTGGGGTGGCTTTTGAGTCTAACGCAGGGGTGCAGGATGGGGGGCGTTGTAACGGGTTCTTCTTGGGGGTGGTGGGGGGTTCTTGGATGTTTGTGGGCTTCTTTCAAGGCAACGTATCGTATTTCTTCTTGATTAGGTCATTGTGTTCGTTGTGGGATGGACTCTGCGCATCTTTCTGGGATGGGGGTTAGTGGGTTGAAACTAATGTGTTGGAATGTCAATGGGTTGGGGGACAGGATAAAACGGGGTGTGGTGTTGCAACTACTGCGGCGCCTCTCCCCCGATGTTGTGTTGTTGCAGGAAACGCATCTGGTTGGGAACACGTGCCATGCCATGAATCGGCGAGGGTATCGTCTGGTGGCACACTCTGGCTTCACCTCTGGTTCTAGGGGTGTGGGTATCCTCGTTAGGTCCTCCCTCCCCTTGGCAATCGATGATGTGCTTCTCGACGATAGGGGGCACTATGCCGCTCTCACTGGTAGATGGGAGGGGAGGACGGTCTCATTTGTCACTGTCTATGTCCCGCCGGGTCTACAGACCTCGACTTTTGCTGATCTTGGGCATGTAGTACTGGGACTCCCTGAGGGCGTTTTGGTGATAGGCGGAGACTTCAATTCGGTTGTCTCCGGTGACATAGATCGCTACCCCCCCGGGATCTCCCCAGGTCGCAATCATGGTTGAGTGGGTTCCTGGAGACATTTGGTCTGGTGCAGTGCTTAATTTGTAAAAAATGAAGTGCCGGGGCTGAAAATGCTGCCAAGGAGGCTACAGCCCACTTCTACCTCTGGTGTGCCCAACTTTCAACACTCGCATAGTCTCTATCCTGTAACCGTTCTCTGCTGTCTGTTCCCTAAGAGATACTTTTTACTTCTTTACCTACACCAACAGATGAGTGCGAAAACAAAATGCTTTTTTTGAACATATTAATCAGTGCGGTCTGACTTGGTTTGTTGTAGGTCAGGAGGATGCTTGAGCACAGCAGGTCATGTCACTGCTAGTGCTGCCTGTAATTAGTTTGGTCCAGTTATAACGACGGCATAGGCATCCACTGCTCAGCTTGCTGTGACCCTGCCTGCCACAGCACAAGCACTGTCCCCAGCTGCAATGCTGCAATGCCTGTGAGATGTGAGCATGGCTGTTGCACCTACTGGGTTCAAGCACACTCAGCAATTAGCATGCTTGGAGGCAGCGCACAGAAACTGCAGGTGACTCCATAGAGCACAACGGTTGCGGTGGGCCACAGCCACATCAAGCACTTTGAGGATAGTAGCAATGCAGGGCTGCAGGCCCCCACTACAATTAGCCAATCGGAGGCTTAGGCTCAGGCAGTGGCAGGGTGCCGCAGACTCCGGGAATAGAATGCAAACCATTCATTAATGATGACTTCTTGGATTCATGACAGGCGTGATGACATCATCACTAAAGTGATGATACACAATCATGCCTGCCTGAACAGATGTATGCCTACCTATGAAAACATACCAGCCCATCACCATGATAGGGTTGTGGTTCTTTTTATTTTAAATTGGACAGTTAATATTGAGACCACCACCTGCAGGACCCGAAATCATAGCCCCGGCCCTGTGAAAGAAGTGCCGGTGCTGAGCACCTGAAAGCACCTGCTCAAATTAAGCACTGGTCTGGTGGACTCTTGGAGGTTGCTGCACCCGGAACAGGCGCAATACACCTTTCACTCTGGAGCCCATGGCAGTCTGTCCAGTCTCGACTATATTCTGCTGCCGGCGGAGCTGTCCTCCTCCGTTGGGGAGGTGAGGCACCTCGCCCGGGGCATATCCGACCACTCCCCAGTCTGGCTTAGCATGGATACTACTATGAGTAATGAGGGACGGGTCGCCCCTATAAACCCCTGGTTTCTTCGCAATCCCAAGACCCGTACCGAATTGGTGAAATCCCTTGATTATTATTTTGTAGAAAATGTGGGGTCTGTGTCATCTGCTGTAGCGTTGTGGGAGGCGTTATAAGACTGTGCTACGTGGGCAGGCTTTATCTTTGATCGCCACCGCCAAGAAAAGTAAGCATGAAGAGGTGGTCCGTCTGGAGGCAGAGATAACCGCACTGGAGAGTGACTTGGAGCGTGGAGTGTCCCGTGCCAAACTTCATTCCCTCAGCCTAAAACAATTAGATTATAAGGCCCTGGTTACTGATGCTGCGAAGGTCATGAGTAGGGAACAGCAGGGTAGGTTGTATGATGTTGGAGATAAAGCGGGTAAATTGATTGCGTGGCTGGACAAGAAAGAAAGGGCGAGTCGTGTAGTTCCTGTTATTGAGAACTTGGACGGAGTGTGCGTGACTGAGCCGGCTGCGATTGTTGAATGCTTTGCTGAACACTTCCGAACTGTATATGCTCCGGTCTCTGACAGACCGGAGGCTGACTCTCATTTGTTGCTTCGCGATATTACTTTGCCCTGCCTGTCTGTGGCTGACAGAGACCTGATGGACGCGGTGTTGTCAGCTGAGGAGGTGGCTACCGCCATTCGTTCACTCCGCTCTGGCAAGGCCATGGGTCCAAATGGTCTGCCGATTGAACTGTATAAATTGTGCCCAGACAAACTGGCTCCATATCTTCGTGATATGTTTCTAGAGTCCCGCAACGCTGGCTCCCTCCCACGTGACCAGCGTCTTGCTACAATCGTAGTGATTCATAAGGAGGGGATGCCACAGGATCGCTGTTCCTCTTATAGACCGATCTCGTTTCTAAACACTGAATCGAAAATTCTGGCTAAGTTATTAGCTAACCGCCTGACGAACGTTATCAGCGACCTGGTCCATCCGGATCAGTCCGGTTTTATCCCGCACCGTAACACGGGCCGGCGCTTAACCTGCGGCGCTTGCACGGTGTTCTCGCGAGGGCGGCGTCTCTTCATGAACCAGCCATCTTGGCTTCATTGGACGCTACGATGGCCTTTGATACTCTTGAGTGGCCTTATCTTTGGGCCCCTCTCATGAAATTCGGATTCGGCCCCGGGTTCATCGGCTGGGTGAAACCTTTGTATGCGGAGCCACTGGCCCAGGTAGTTGTGAATGGTCGGGTCTCAGCATCTTTTGTTCTCTGGAGGGGCACGCGACAGGGCTGCCCATTGTCACCACTGCTTTTCGCGCTCGCCCTTGAACCGCTGGCAGCCTGGCTGCGCTTGGAGCCCTCGCTTAAGGGGATCCGGTTGTCCCCGGACTTTGAGGATCGTGTCTCTCTTTACGCGGATGATATTTTATTGTACCTTACCTCCCCTCGAAAATCTCTGAATGTTTTGTTCGATGGGCTCACTTCGTTTGGGAAAAATTCGGGCCTCGTTATCAACTGGGCTAAATCCTGTGTGTACGTGCTCTCGGGCGGTCCCCCCCCTTGCCTCGCAGATGCCCCATTCGGGTCTCTCCGACGGGCTTTAAGTACCTGGGGATTTGTATATCTTTAGACCCTGCGGCTCGCTACGAACATAATCTGCTCCCCCCCTTCAAAGATTGAGACTTGACGTTGTGCGCTGGCGCGGCTTGCCGCTATCGCCGCTCGGGCGCGCAGCCCTTTTTAAAATGATGGCCCTGCCGAGGTTTTTGTACGCGCTTCAGAATACGTTCGATATTATTCCGGCGAGCTACTTTAGAGAGGTTGAGAGCCTGCAGAGACGGTTAATTTGGGATGGACGCTCGCGTATTTCCCTCGCTAAACTCACTCTTCCCTGGTATGATGGGGGTATAGCGTTGCCGGATATTAGGCGTTACTATTGGGCCTCGCAACTGAGTGCGATCAACCATGCGACATATGCACCTGCTCCTAATCCGTCGTTCGAGATGGATAAGCATTTGCTACCGGGCGGGGACTACAGGAGGGCGCTCTACTCCAAGGCAGCGGGCAAGGATTTATCTGGACCTACCAAAATTGCTGTACGCGTGTGGCATGCTGCGAATGCGTCTGTGGGATGGGAAGATCGATTGACTCGTGCGACCCCCTTGTATGCTTCTGAAAGGTTGGGATGTCTCTGTAAAACGAAAGGGTTTGAAAAATGGGATATGATTGGTATTAGCTGCGTGGGCGATCTTTGGGTCAAAGGCAAAATCAAGACCTTTGCGGCACTACAGACAGAATATGAATTAAGTGTCCGGGAATTCTTCCGATACACTCAGATTCACCATGCCTTGAGTTCGGTTCTCCCTGCGGGTACTGTCGTCCCCGAGTCCTCCCCCCTTGAAGATAGGATCCTTGACGGCCATGTCCCCGACAGTACCATTTCCCTGATATATAAGAAGTTGATTAATACCCGAGTGGATCTGTTAGTGCGTCTTAGGGAGGTCTGGACCGGCGATGGTTTGGAGCTGGACGACGAGGATTGGCAAGCTGCATTATCCTCGCCAAAAGAAGTCGCGATTCCTGCCCGTCTCCGCTTCGTTCAGCTCAAAATCTTACACCGTGTGTATATCACTGGTCCACACTTGATTCGCATGGGTTATTCCTCGGACGGGTTATGTAGGCGTGGTTGTGGGATGCTTGAAACTTTCCTCCATATACTTTGGGAGTGTCCAGATGTGGTGCAGTTCTGGAATAATGTGCATGCAGTGATGAGTAGAGTCACGGGGGTGGTGCTGCAGCCCGAGGCCAGGCGCTGCCTTTTGAATGTGTGGGAGCCGAATGATTATAGTGTGGCCCAGACGCGGTGGGCGACCCTTGGGAATATGATAGCCAAAAGAGATGTAGCGCAGTTGTGGGGTTCCAAGCGCCCGCCCACGGTATCGGTGTGGAAGGAGAATATGGACTGGTGTATGTTCAGAGAGAAGACTGTGTATGTGGCGCGGGGCACACCTAGAAAATGGAATAGTATCTGGAGCCAATGGAACGCATACCGTGGAAATCTATGTGCGCCTCCGTTCGTGGACGACCCCAAAGTCCCTCTGTCCCCCTGATCCGGCATTCCATGTATTGTGTGCTCTCTGTTATCCTTAAATTTGTTCCCCCGCTGGCCCCCTCCCCACAATCTGTACTATTGATCTATTGTATAATATCGTGCCTAAGTGTCCTCCTATGTGAACACATGTCCATGTATACTATTGCCTTTTTTGCCTTGTATGTTGTTTTTTCTTCTTTTAATAAAAAATTACAAAAAAAAACAACAAAAAAAAGAGAGGAACATTACGGGGAAATAGGGTCATCATGTTCGGTACTTCGAGGTGGTGTACAGATCTCTCCTCTGTAAATATTCCACGGGTTCCAGATACGGGACCACTTCTTAGGGCCAAATATACTGTATTTTCTCTTAACATACACCAATCAAGGTTTCTTTCTCAGGCTTCTAATGTGGGTGGTTGGGCTGCCCCCCACAGTTGAGTGATGTTTCTTTTTGCCAACATGAACCCCAGAGTGGCCCATTGCCTCTGATAGGTGTTTAAATCTGTGGGCTCCTAGACATTTAGAAGGCATGGTCTCACCTCCGGACGGAGGGAGACGCGTAACACCTCGCTGATTGTGTCATGTATTTGGAACCAATAAGAGCTGATATGTGTGCATTTCCAAATAGTGTGCATGAACGTTCCAGTAAAGCCAAAGCGCCTTTTGCATTCTCCTGTGTCAGACTATCCCATGTGCACTAACCTGGGCCCTGTTATGTAGATCCTATGAAGGATCTTAAGCTAAACCAGTCGCAAGCGTGCTGGGATAGCCACCAATTTAGGGGAGGACACTGCTATTTGCCAATCCTCATCGTCTAGCTCTATCCCATCATGCACCCACTTATCCCGCAGTGCCAGGAGAGGGTCTGCCGGTATACAACGTTTACAATGCAACTTTTACAACGCACTACCATTACAACAAAACTTTTACAATGCAAAATCCATTACAACGCATACATTTAAAACGCAGTCATTACAACGCATGACACTACAACGCATACCTCTACAACGCATACCATTACAACGCAGTCATTACAACGCATACCATTACAACGCATAACATTACAACACATAGTACCCTACACTATCCAACACTTACCCTACTGTTGCACCCCCTGGAGTTAGAATAGTAATTTTTACCCCTACACTATCCAACACTTACCCTTCTGTTGCACCCCCTGGAGTTAGAATAGTAATTTTTACCCCTACACTATCCAACACTTACCTTACATGCAATGCAATGTAATGCGTTGTAATGGTATGCGTTGTAAATGTAGTATGCGTTGTAGTGGAATGCGTTGTAAAGGTAGTTTCAAAGAATTCGGTGTAATGGTATGCGCTGTAATGGTGTGCGTTGTAATGAATGTTGCGGTGTAAAAAATGCGTTGTAAAGGTAGGCGTTGTAAAAGTATGCGTTGTAACGTCATACATCCGGGTCTGCCATGTGATTAATTCACTTTTTGTATATTAATGAGATTGTTTTTTTTCGGGAAGGTGACCGTCTAAGATTCTGTCTTCCAGGGAAGAAGCCTCCGGGGGACCAGTTCCTCTAGGTAACGAAGACTGGAGTAAGTGTAGGACCTGTATGTAACGAAAATATTCTGTGTCTGTCAGTTCATATTCACTCTGAAGCGTACTGAAGGACTTGATCCCTCCGCTTCTCCAAATATCTTTGATAGCTGAAATCCCAATAAGGTCCCACCTGTCAAAGCCCTTCGTTTTCCACAGTTCGCCCAGTTTCTCTGAAGCCCAAAGAGAGGTGGCCAATGTTAATTTGTGGCTCCAATCAAGAGAGTTAGTAGCGTCATGCCAAATTTGAACGGAGTGTTACGTGGGGCCGGTTAGCATGAATCGTTTAGGTCGGGAATACAATGCTCTACCGTAATTGCTACCCGGAAGGAGCCACCTATCCATGGCGTAGCCCGGATCGTCCGCAGACCATACGTGCCATGATTGATGGCCGCCAGTTGGGATGCCCAATAGTATTTCTTGATATCTGGGAGGCTGATGCCTCCATCATACCAGTGTACCGTTAGTTTGTTTAGGGTGATTCGAGGTTTGCCGTCCCATAATAGGTCCCTCTGCAGGCCCTCAATCTCCTTAAAGTAATGTGCTGGAACTAAGTCTAAGGTGTTTTGTAGGGCATAGAGGAATCTTGGTAAAGCCATCATTTTGAATAGGGCGGCTCTGCCCAAGAGTGAGATGGAGACTCAAATTCAAGCTGTTCATCCATTGTTTAACTGTTTATTCACACTTCTTCAGTATTTTAGAGCTTGTTTCTAGGCCTGGCCGATAAATTCGTTCCGCTCGCGGAATTTGCGGAATTTGGGTAATTTCGCGTTCCATGGAGAACGCAAAATTACCCAAAATTCTGCATTTTGCAGCTTCGCTGAGTTTTTTGCTTGTTCCCGTTCTCAAAATGCATATTCGGGAGATATTTCTCCTTGAGCACTCAAATAACAATCGCGAACAGGAAAAAAGCATCACGAACAAGCAATTCCACGTGTTCGCTGAACTTCTGCGTGCTCGTGAAGATTTTTTACCGTTTCATGGAACTTTGCTTAGCGTGACTACGCAAATTCCGGCCACCCCTACTTGCTTCACTTTTAATTTCATCTCCATATGCAAGATATTCAAGTGATAAAAGCTCTAAAAGACTGAAGAAATGTGAATTAACAGTTAAACAGTGGATGAACAAATTGAATTCAGGTATTCTTACATATTCATAATTTTGCTGTGCGACTGGGTTGGGGCGCAATTACGCTCCACACTTATGTGATTATTTCTATTGTGTCATTTGGGCAAGGCACATGCCCAGTAAGCACGCATTCTTTGATCAGTGATGGACAAAATAGGATGTAGAAAATATATGGAGGTGTGCATTCCATCACCCTTCATGAGCATTGCGATGAATTTATCGCCACTTTGGCTGCGATAAAGTGCAGATGACTCGTCGATAAGTCCTTGAGAATATGCCACTATGTGTTTTTTTTCTAAATTTTATTACATATAACACATTTGGCACAGCTGTTTGTCGACAACCAGCAGCATGAAACATATATGAGCAGGGAAACCAATACACAGCTCTCGTGCCTACAACCCAATGGGTTGGCAGCGATATATAGTTCTTGTGTCAAGCAGTCGATATTATATCAGCTATTGTTCTGCAATATATTAACTGAGAACCAACTCCCACCCTCTGTCCACACCTGCCCTCTTCGAATTACCATTGCACCATCCTAAATGTCGGGTTGCTGTTTTTGTTACCCTGGTCCCGTCGAACTACAAGGCACTCTATTCACACTTGTCTCCGTTGGCCCTCTGTCTGAAACCATATACGTGAGCTTACATCCATAGGTGTCAGTGTAGGCAGCTGTACCATAGCGGCACTAGTCATGTCTAATGGTCTGGTCCTCTCGGAGGTCGGACACACCCGAACTCAGTCAGGTCACAAAGGGTTCCCAAATGTCAGCAGGTCTGGATCTGCTGGGCATTAGTTCCCAGTAGTGGGATATCTTATCCTTACAATAAACCACAGTATTCATCCATGCAGCTATCGTGGGAGGCTGCTGCTTCTTCCAGTGTATTGCCACTTGACGTTCCGCCATTAGTAACAGCATGGCTGTAAGTTTGCGATTATTCTTTGGGACATCAATGACAAAGCCCAGAAGAGCTATCAAAGGAGTAGCCTGCATCTGATAATTAGTGATCTGACTAATAAGTCTAAAAATCTCCATCCAGAACATTTCTATCGGACCACATTCCCTTGCTAAATGTGAAAACATGGCGCTCTGAATCCCGCATCTCCAACATCTTGTTTCTGGATGTATACCCATGCGGTGTAACTGAAAAGGTGTATGATATAGTCTGTGTAAAAAGTTGAAGTGGATTAACCGCAGTCTATAATTTGGTGAGAGGTTTTCTAGTTGCGAGCAACAGTACTGCCACTGTTTGTCTGTAATCACAAGGTTAGTGTCCCTTTCCCATTCTGCTTTAGAAGTAGGCACTACAATAGGCGACTCCCCTTGCGTTATACTGTATCTACGTGTAATTAATTTGCGAGGAGAAGGGTTGGACAGCACATTTTCTAGCGCTGGTAATCCAGGAGGTTTCTGAGGAAAAGTCTTATATCTAGCTCGGCATGCGGCCCTAATTTGGTAGTACAATAGCATGTCCGATGCCGTCGGCGACTGTATGTTGCACATCTGTTGCATTGTCATGAACGTCCCATTTGGGTATCGATCTCCCCCTTTCTCCAATGCTTTTGCCTAAGCTCAAATTGTAGCTGTTTTATCTGTTAAATAATAGTGTGTTACCCCCTAATGGCATGGAAGGAGCATAAAGTTCCTCATGGTGAGCTCTCTTCGCGATTCCTCTCTACGCCCATCGTGTTGTTTCCACCGTGTCGATTTCCGAATGTGGTCTTTTAGAAGGCTGGTATACTGCTGTATTCAGGGGAATGGGAGCCACTCTATCAATTTCTACCGCCACATGGGGTTGATAGGGTGTCGGCTGCTGCCAATAATGGAGGTATTGCGCCTTTGCGCTGTAAGCATATAGCTCAAAATCCGGAGCCCTCAAACCACCCTGGGTAAATGGCAGTGTCAACAAATTCCATGAGAGTCTGGGCTGCTTATCTGCCCACACTAGGTCAAGAATGTGAAACCGGAGTCGTCTGAAGAAATGAGTGTTCAGCGGCATCGGGATATTGACGAATAAGTACAGCAGTTTAGGAAATATCACCATTTTAGTGATAGCAATATGGCCTATCAATGATAATGGCAGTGATTTCCATCGCTGTACTTTACTCGCTATCCAATCCACCACCCTACCGTAATTTGCTAGCCAAATTTCTTGTATTGACCTGCTTATCCAAATGTGGCGCAGTGGAGAAGTGAGAACAAGACAGAGAGTGATTTATTTCACCAGTTTATTTGTTATATCACAAATCAAGGCCACTGTCTCTAAATAATTTCAAGTCTTGTGGGGGTTAAAAGAACATCTTCTCTCTTCTTGTCAGAGAGTAGCTTCTCTGGGCTTCAGAATCCCAAAACAGGAGGGTTGAGTCATCGTGTAGGGTCCAAAAAAATGGTTCAGGTCCGGTAACACAAAAGGGAGGAAGAGGGAAACAGAGAAAAGAAAGTTTTGGTACCCAGGGATACTCTCCTTACTTACAGAGCAATCAGGGAAGGGAGTGAAGGGCAAGGCACCCGGCCACCACCGTGATTCGTGCTATTACCGGGGGAGCTTTAAGAGCTATGCTACCGATCCCGGGTATTCGGTTTACTCTGTAGCCCCGGTGCGTTCACCCTGCAACCCCAGCGTGGTGCCAGGAGGGGCCCGGTTCCCTCTTTCGGTCGTCTTCGGGTGGCAGCTTCTCCACTGGCAGGAACTCTTCTTCCTGGTTGTGCGGAGTTGGTAGTCCTTCCCTAAACGCTGGCGCAATCACAAAGGTCCGTATGCTTCCTTCTTGAATGGACTCATCGGCAGTTCCTTCCCATCGTTTCTCGTGAGAGACAGAATGCCGTGTCTCTTCCGTTTCCTCCTTTCTGGACCAGACAGGATCATGTGACCACATCACGCGGGCGGCCGAAGGGGATGTCTTAAAGGGCCAGTGCTCCTGAGAGGTGATATCCTGGGCCTGTAAGCAGAGGAGGGAACACGGAGAGAGGTGAGAGGGTAAAGGTTCAAGTGGCAACTCCGAGGAGGCATGATCGTCATACAGCCCTTTGCCACACACCCCTACCCCAGCCTATTCCCGATCGGGGAACAGGGAAACCCGGGAAAGGAAATCTGCATTTCCGTTCTCGGAGCCTTTGCGATGGCGAACTTCAAAGGAGAAGGGCTGTAAAGACAGGAACCAGCATAGAATGCGTTATTAGCTCGTCCACACATGGGAGTGGGTAGGAATCACACTTTGATATTACACTGATATCTCTAAAATCAATGTAAAAACTAACAGAACCGTCCGGCTTTGGTACCAGGACAATTGACGAAGCCCATTCAGTCTGTGAGGGTCGTATGACTCCTAGGGCCAACATCTTTTTTCACTTCTTGTTCAATAGCCTCTCTTCTGGCAGCGGGGACGCGGTACGGTTTTTGTTTGACCACTTTTCCAGGTTGGGTGTGAATGCAATGTTGGGCTAGGGAGGTACGATCAGGGAGGTCGGCGAATAAAGGGGCAAACATGGCCAGGGCGTTCTGCAGAGACATCTTTTGTTCCCCTGTAAGTTCCTGGTTGATAACTAAATGCTCTAGAGTACTAACAGTGTTAGTCATGTGGTTTACTAAGTGGAGATCTTTAGGGAGAGGGCCTAACCACTTTTTAACAGATTTATGTGATATAGTTGTGTTCGTTTGGGACTAATTCGGACCTGGTATGAGGTTAAGCGCACTTTCTTCGCAATCTGATAGGGACCCTGCCATTCTGACCTTATCTTGGTGATGCTAGATGGTGTGAGAACCAACACCCAGTCTCCTACTTTTAAATTACGCCATTTTTTTCCTCTATTATAAACCAGTTGTTGTATGGTTTGTGCTTTTTCTAAATTGGCATCAGCAAATTCTCTCAGTTTCTGTATACGCCTACGCAGACCCTGAGTGTATTCTAAAAAGGATTTAGTTTCTTCCTCCTTCTCTTGTTCCCAGAATTCCTTGGTAATCTCCAGGAGACTCCGGGGTTCTCGAATATAGAGAAGTTGGAACGGGGAACAACCCAGACTAGACTGAGTCTGACTCCTTATGACGTACAATGCCAAAGGGAGGAGCATATCCCATTCCTTCCCTTCTACACTCAGTAATTTTTTTAATGTCAGTTTTTGAGTGGAATTCTAACGTTCACATAAACCATCAGTTTGAGGGTGGTAAACAGATGTTTTTATACGTGAGATGTCCAGGGATTTGCAGACCTGTCTCATTATCTTGGAAACAAACGGTGTTCCCTGGTCCGAGAGTATCTCACGTGGGAAGCCGACTCTTGAAAATAATCCCAAGAGCTTGTCGCTGATATTCTGGCTGTTGGGGGTTCACAAGGGAAAGGCCTCGGAATAGCGTGTGGCGTAGTCAACGACTACCAAGGCGTAAAGATTGCCTTTTTTTGTACGTGGAAGCGGACCAATAAGGTCCATACATACTCTTTCAAAGGGGTTGCCAATGATGGGAAGAGGTTGCAGAGGTACAGGTGGAGGTTTTTATTGGGTTTTCCGTTGGCAGATTTCACATTCTTGACAAAACTTGGTTACGTGTGCAAAGATCCCTGGCCAATAGAAGTGCCGTAAGAGTGTGTCTATCATTTTTTGTGTACCCCGGTGACCTGCGTTTAAGTGTGAGTGTGCAAAAAAGAGGACTTGGTATCGAAAGGGCTGAGGAACCACTAGTTGGGGAGTGCTCCCTTCCTTTGCTATCCTGTAAAGGAATACGTTTTTTTTAGAAATAAGGGATACACCGGTTTCAGCTGGAGCAGGGTTTGCCTAGCATGCTCCCAAGAGGGTTGGAGTGTAATCAATCAATCAATCATGCCATTTGTATAGCGCACTACTCACCCGGGAGGGTCTCAAGGCGCTTGGGGGGAGGGGTATGCTACTGATTGAACAGCCAGGTCTTGAGTTGTTTCCTGAAGGCGAGATGGTCCTGGGTCAGCCGAAGGTGGATGGGGAGGGAGTTCCAAGTCTTGGCAGCCAGGTAAGAGAAGGATCTTCCTCCGGCGGTGGCTCTTCGGATGCGTGGTACGGCTGGGAGGGCGAGGCTGGTGGACCGTAGCTGGCGGGTGGGCGTGTAGAAGGTCAGGCGGTCGCTGAGGTACTTGGGGCCCAGGTCGTGGAGAGACTTGTGTGCGTGGGTGAGGAGCCGGAACGTGATCCTCTTGTCGACGGGGAGCCAGTGCAGGTTCCTCAGGTGGCTGGAGATGTGGCTGCGTCGGGGGACATCCAGGATGAGTCGGGCGGAGGCGTTCTGGATGCGCTGGAGTCTTTTCTGTAGCTTGGCTGTGGTTCCGGCGTAGAGTGCGTTTCCGTAGTCCAGTCGGCTGGTGACGAGTGCCTGGGTGACAGTCTTCCTGGTCTCGGTCGGGATCCAGCGGAAGATCTTGCGAAGCATACGCAGGGTGTTGAAGCACGATGAGGAGACGGCGTTGACTTGTCTGGTCATCGAAAGGGAGGGGTCCAGGATGAAGCCCAGGTTGCGTGCGTGGTCGGTTGGCTTGGGTGCGGTGCCCAGGGCTGGGGGCCACCAGGAGTCGTCCCAGGCGGAGGGCGAAGATCCCAGGATGAGGACTTCCGTCTAGTCCGAGTTCAGTTTCAGGCGGCTGTTCTTCATCCACTCGGCGACGTCTTTCATCCCTTCGTGTAGGCAGGTTCTGGCGGTGTCGGGGTCTCTGGTGAGGGAGAGGATCAGCTGGGTGTCGTCGGCGTAAGAGATGATGTTGAGGTTGTGCTGGCGTGCGATGGCTGCGAGAGGTTTCATGTAGATGTTGAAGAGGGTGGGGCTGAGTGAAGATCCTTGCGGGACGCCGCAGATGACTTCGGTGGCCTCGGAGCGAAACGGGGGGAGGCGGACTCTTTGTGTTTGTTCCTGCGAGGAACGAGATGACCCACTCCAGTGCCTTCTCTTGGATACCGATGTTGCTGAGGCGCTGAACTAGGGTGCGGTGGCAGACCGTGTCGAACGCAGCGGAGAGGTCCAGGAGGATGAGGGCCACTGTTTCCCCCTTGTCGAGCAGGGTCCGGATGTCGTCGGTGGATGCGATGAGGGCGGTCTCGGTGCTGTGGTTGGCTCTGAAGCCGGACTGCGAGGGGTCGAGGGATCCGTTCGTCTCGAGGAAGGCGGTCAGCTGTCTGTTGACGATCTTCTCGATGACTTTAGCAGGAAAAGGGAGGAGCGAGATGGGGCGGAAGTTTTTGAGATCGGTGGGGTCCGCTGTAGGTTTCTTCAAGAGGGCGCTGATCTCGGCGTGCTTCCAGCTCTCCGGGAAGGTGGCGGTGTTAAAGGAGGCATGATGATGTTCCGGAGTTGGGGTGCGATGGTGGAGTCGGCCTTGTTGAAGACGTGGTGTGGGCAGGGGTCGGTCGGTGATCCGGAGTGGATGGTGTTCATCGTGCGGGCTGTGTCTTCGGTGGTCACCGTGGTCCAGGTGCGAAGGGTGGCGGTGGGGGGCGTTGGTTCGACGGTTGGGTGCGTGGGTGGGGCGCCGCAGCTGTTGTGGATGTCGGCGATCTTGCGGTGGAAGAACGAGGCGAGGGAGTCGCAGAGGTCTTGTGACGGAGTGATGTCGTTGGTGCCGGTGCTGGGGTTGGAGAACTCCTTGACGATAGTGAAGAGCTCTTTGCTGTCGTGGGCGTTGTTGTCCAGTCGTTCCTTCAGGGATTTCTTCTTGGTGGTGCGGATGAGCTGGTGGTGCTTGCGGGTAGCGTGTTTGAGGGCGGTCATGTTGTCGGTGGTCCGGTCGAGGAGCCAGGCTTTCTTGAGGGTGCGGCAGGTCTTCTTGGAGTCCTTGAGGTCGTCGGTGAACCAGGATGCCTTCTTGCTTCTGGGTCTGCTGGGAGGGTTCTTTAGTGGCACGAGGTCGTCGGCGCAGGCGGTCAGCCACTGTGTGAAGTTGCGGGCTGCTTCGTTGGGGTCCGTTGTGTTGACGGGTGGGCTCTGGCTGAGAGAGGTGGTGAGCTGGTCTGCGGTGATCTTGCTCCAATTCCTGTGAGGCACCTGTTGCGGGTGGTGGTGGGTCGTGGATCTTTTGAAGCTGAAGTGGACGCAGCTGTGGTCGGTCCAGTGGAGTCCGGTGGCGTGGCTGAAGGTGATGTACTTGCTGGAAGAGAAGACGGGATCAAGCGTGTGGCCGGCGTAGTGGGTGGGGGTGTTGACCAGTTGCTTGAGTCCGAGGTTGGCCAGGTTTTCCAGCAGGGCGGTGGTGTTGCGGTCCTTGTTGTTCTCCAGGTGGAAGTTGAGGTCCCCGAGGAGGATGTAGTCGGTGGAGGGGAGGGCGTGCGGGCTGATGAAGTCTGTGATGTCTTCGCTGAATTGTGTGCGTGGTCCCGGGGGTCTGTAGATGAGGGTGCCTCTGAGGGTCGTCTTAGGGTCGTGTGTAGGGTCATTTAGCTGACTGTAACAAAAGCTCTTATCCGACAACCAGGGGCTTGGGTGAGGAGTGAGGAAGGAGGAGGGAGGGTTGTCTCCCCGATTCGCAGTGTATCTGTGAGTAATGTTAGGAATGGTGGATTATCCTGACCTAATATCATCTCTTCCGAAAGGGTTGGTAGTACCCCGATATGAGCTTTAAGAGTTACCCCTTTGGGAAGGGAAACGGGTATGGGGATTAAAGGATAGTGTTTAATGTCACCATGTACACATCTAATAGGGACAACCTGTTTTGCTTTAAGAAGAGAGGATTTTACTAAAATTTACTGATAACAGATTGTCAACACCCAGAATCCAACAAGGACTTGATGGATCTCCCAGCTACAAGAACACTCACATAAAAGCTGGGTCCCATTTCGTCAGTATAGGGGATTGATTGAGGGACGCATCCTATATCCATTAGCTCTTCTTGTGGGTTTTTTCGGGGCAGTTTCTAACGATATGCCCCTATTTCCCACACTCAAAACATTGGGGGCCCTTGACAGGAATGGGCTCTGGACGATAGTGTCGGAACTTTGAGGATTCAGTTACTGGCTTCAGAGTTTTCCTTTCCGTTTTCCCAGTGGGAGCAGGGGATCGTATGGTTTTTTCAGTATCCCAAGCCAGCGTACGGGGTTGGGCCCGATAAAAAGATGTAGCCATTTCCACAGCTTGTTCAACTGTTAGCCGGTTATGTTGTCTTAGCCATCTTTGTATAGGGTATGGTGGAGCTTCTAGATATTGCTTAAGGTTTATACGCGACATGATTTCTTCCTTGGTGCTTGTTTGTGGTTTTAACCACTTGTCCGCTGCTGCTTTTAGTTTAAAATATAGTGTCTTTGGATTGTCAGAGGAGGTCCCTCGCTCTTTCCTGAACCGCACTCGGTACGCCTCCGCGTCCATTCCAAGGTGGTCCAAAATGATTTCTTTGATTTCGTGGTATGGTGAATGGCCGGTTGCATTCGCCACCTGATAGGCGGCCTGGGCTTCCCCTGTGAGAAGCGGCGCCAAAAAGAACGGACACTTGGCTCTGGCCATCCCGCCGCCCTAGCTGCTCACCCAAAATTAAGTGAGAAGGCGTCAAGGTCTTCACCTGTAACATATTTTTGTAACGAAACATAGGGTCCAGCGCCAGCGCGATTCTGTAGTTGAGCAGTTCATTCTAGCCGATCATCTGCGACTTTTTCTAGCCTCTCTGCTTGGTTGGCCAGAGTGTCCCTAAGGAGTTCCCTGTCTGCGTGGGCTGTGGACATCTGTTTTTCTACAGCCCACTCTAACTTCTCCTGGCCATGAATGAGCTGCTGAATTAGGTTCTCCATGCTCTTGGATATTGGGGCGTTACTATGCCACTTCTGACACCACGTGTGGCGCAGTGGAGAAGTGAGAACAAGACAGAGAGTGATTTATTTCACCAGTTTATTTGTTATATCACAAATAAAGGCCACTGTCTCTAAATAACTTCAAGTCTTTTTGGGGTTAGAAGAACATCTTCTCTCTTCTTGTCAGAGAGTAGCTTCTCTGGGCTTCAGAATCCCAAAACAGGAGAGTTGACTCGTCGTGTAGGGTCCAAAAAAATGGTTCAGGTCCGGTAACACAAAAGGGAGGAATAGGGAAAAAAAGAAAAGAAAGTTTTGGTACCCGGGATACTCTCCTTACTTATAGAGCAATCAGGGAAGGGAATGAAGGGCAAGACACCCGGCCACCACGTGATTCGTGCTATTACCGGTGGAGCTTTAAGAGCTATGCTACCAATCCCGGGTATTCGGTTTACTCTGTAGCCCCGGTGCGTTCACCCCGCAACACCGGTCTTCCCCTACCTCAGACAGTGCCTAACTGACCCCTTACCTTGTGGAGCCATGAACCTCCTGGGTCGTGGCCTCTTTCAGCGTGGTGCCAGGAGGGGCCCGGTTCCCTCTTTCCGTCGTCTATGGGTGGCAGCTTTTCCACTGGCAGGAACTCTTCTTCCTGGTTGTGCGGAGTTGGTAGTCCTTCCCCAAACGCTGGCGCAATCACAAAGGTCCGTACACTTCCTTCTTGAATGGACTCATCGGCGGTTCCTTCCCAGCGTTTCTCGTGAGAGAGAGAGCGCTGCATGTCTTCTGCTTCCTCCTTTCTGGACCAGTCAGGATCATATGACCACATCACGCCGGCGGTCACAGGGGATGTCTTAAAGTGCCAGTGCTCCTGAGAGGTGATATCCGGGGCCTGTAAGCAGAGAGGGAACATGGAGAGAGGTGAGAGGGTAAAGGTTCAAGTGGCAACTCCGAGGAGGCATGATCGTCATGCAGCCCTTCGCCACACCAAATTCCCAGGTACTTCACTTCTCCACTAGCGCACTGTATAGGGAACTCTGCGTCAAACTGAGTTGTGGTGTCAGTGAGCGGAATCATTATGGATTTTGACCAATTTATCTGAATGCCAGTTTGCCCGCCATACCTGATTAGTTTTCTCATAACGACCACAAAGTTATCCTTTGGATTATTCAAGTATACTATCATATCGTCGACATACATCGAGATCAACAAGCCCCTGGATGTGAAGCCTATGTTCCTATGTGTGTGGTGTTGTTGCAGCTGGGCCGCCAATGGTTCCGTTGCGATTGAGAACAATAATTGCGACAAGGGGCAACCCTGCCGTGTCTCCCTAGTTATCGCAAAATATTCTGAAATCTGCCTGTTGACTCTGACTCTCGCAGTCGGATTGGTGTATATAAATTGAATCTGCTTGATGAACAGTGGACTGAGCTCCATACGAGTAAACAGCACAAACAGAAACTTCCATTCTAAGGAATCAAACGTTTTTGTTACATCTAACAATGCAACTGTCGCCTGTCCATGGGGGGTCAGGTAATGAAGAAGCGCAAACATTGTTCTCAAATAATGAGAGGTTGAGCGACCCGGTATAAAACCGGATTGGTCTGGTAGAGCTATTTGCGAAAGCATCGATTGCAATCTATTCGCAATAAGTTTGGCATAGATCTTAGCATCCAAATTGATAAGGGATAGTTGCCGATTGTGGGCGATATGAATCAGGCACAGTGGGATCCTTGTCTGGTTTCAGCAGTGTGATTATGGTAGCTTCGCGCAGTGTGGGGGGAGGATACCCGTTTTCACCCCTCTAAATACATCTGCAGTAAACTGGGAGCAAGGATATCAACATACTCTTTATAGAAGGCTGCAGTCAGCACGTCTGTCCCAGGATCCTTCCCTGTTGGCATACTGCTTATTACTTGCAGCATCATTAAACCAGGCCCAGGCCAAAGTATCCAGATATTCAACTATGTCAGTCTGGGAAGGATTGATCTTAGAAGTGTATAGTGATTCGTAGAAGTGGGACACTGTGCGTAATATTTCTGGCGGTGTATTGACCAACTCCCCATCAACCGTGCGAATTTTGGTTATATATTCCGCAACCCTAGGTGGTCTAAGTAGGCCTGCTAGCATTTTCCCGGCTCTCTTTCCCTCACCATATCTCCTCGATTGTGCGTGCTTATGGAGGTATGCCGTTTCCCTCTCTGCTTCTACCTGAAATTCTGTCAATTTAGTCCTTATCAATGCCGTGGTGGCGGTGGAGGGGGACTGTAGCTGCGACTTTTCCAACTCCCTCATTTCGCGCTATAGTCTCAGTATTGTGTTGCTTATATCCCTAAGTACTCCTACTTTAAGTGATATACCGCCGCTCGCAGTCGTTGATTGTAAGGACACCGGGGCTCCTTCCTAACTGGAGCTGTTTCCTGAATCTATCTTGCAGAACCTTGGGACATTTTCTGGCAGTACTGTGGCGCAATAGGAGCGGGACTGCGAGTCCCACCAGGCACAGCGGCGCTACATCGGCCGCACCTGGGGATTCTTCCCACCCCTTACCTGCTACTACTTAACCACGCCCAACCTGCGGTACGCAGGATGCGCGCGGGCAAAGCCCGGGCCAAGGGCGGGCCCGCTGTAGCCCGTTCGAGCCCGGAGGAGACCGGACCGGGCCATCCCTCTAAGCCCGAGGCAAGCCGATCCAGATCCTTTTGTGCCCCACTGTCACGGCCTGGCTGAGACCAAAGAACCTCAAGACCAAACCAACATGGGTACCAGGGAGATGAGAAGTAAAGCTACCGCAGCGTCCACCGCAGTTGCAGGTACTTTGGATAGCTTTCTCATTAGAGCCAATACTGTGGTTAACAATGAATTAACAGCCCTAGAAAGACAGCTCGTGGAGGGGATAGAAAGTGCTAAGCGATCATCCATGGGTCCAAGTATGGATGTTAGATCCCCAGAAACACTGGATGCCTCCCATATTTCTCTTTTGGATAGCATTGACCTGACTATTGAATCTGTTTTACAAGAGTTGAGGACCCCCTCAATTCCAATTCGAGACTCCCTTCACACGATACCTGAGGTGATTCTATCTCCAACATCTCACCCGGCTCTGATTCTGGACGAGGGGAGTGACTCTAACTCAGCACACTTACGGGGTCTTCGGGAAGGTGCTGTCCCAAAAAGGAAAAGAGTTAGACAGTCTAAGGGTGCAAAAAGGGCCAAATTGGATCATGCCCCCAATACCACGGACAGCAGGCCTGACACGACGGAATCCTCCCCCACCGCGAATGTCAATGAAATGGCGAGTCCAACCTCTCATCCACAGATGCCACTCCAGTCCGGCCCGTTTATTGTTGGCGAGGGGTCTAGTGGTGGTAGGGACCAGTCTATTCATCTTATTACCAATGTGTTGAAGAAACTCCTAGACCCCCTGTTGGCTAGGCTTGATTGTATTGACTCTAGATTACAAGCAATAGAACAAGTGACGGGGGGCATGGAGGTTCAACTAAGAAATTGGGCAAGCACCGACCGTGTAACCATGATGAATATGGCAACTACTTTTTCCCCTAGTGATTCCAGTATCCTCATCTCAAAGCAGACCAATCCCCCTCCCACTGTGAGTCCACCCATAGCCACCCTACCTATACCCAACCCAATACCCCCTCCAAGGCAAATTCGTCCCGTGCCTTTAGTGCGAAAGTCAAAATTGCCTATTCCCACGACCACAACAATGCCAGAAAAGACTCCCACCAGGGTGGTTGATCGTTCACATCGGATTGCCGACATCCCAAATCGGCCAAATACAGTTAATTTGCCTCCAGAGGCTGCAGCCCACACTGCAATCCTGATCGGGGTCCCTGAGCTTTCTAAATCCACACCAGAATCCTTTGACTCTTTAAGGAATAAAGTTATTAGCTGGCTGAACAATCACAGGCCTCTCCCACCTAATATGAGAGGGGAAATATTGATGGTCAGGAGGGCTCCCTGGGTGGGCCATACCACTAAGAAAATAGGGGGTGATTGCATCTTGGTAACCTTTAGGGATTCTCAGATTGTCCCCCATATTTGTAACTGGTTGGGGAGTTCGGGAAACATATCTATCCAATTGGTACCGCTGTCCTTCTTCTAGCCAAGAAGCAATAATTTCCACACTGGGTGAATGACGTTTGGACCAGTGTAGGATTTGCCATTGATGGTACAAGATATAGGCCCCTGTACCACGATACACTCACACAGACCAACTATGTTCATGTCAACAGGTATAGCTGCCTTGATCAGGTTGATTGACTTCCACAGGCTGAATGTACAGGGAGCAGCGAAGGGGTGGTCCCCCACATAACCCAGTTGGGGACAGTGACGGATACCTGCGAAACTGGCAACCTTGGGACCCCTCTCCAATCGCCTGACCGGCTAAATACTACTAGTACTAAAGAAACCCCGGTACTACCCCACACCAAACCATCTGGTCCCCATGCACCAAAAATTTTCTCCCTGCATAAAATAGCCCAAGATGAAGTAGTTCCGGGGGCTCTGAATGTGCAGGCACCACCGGTGGAGGTATCAGTCATCAACACAGAAGTAGATGGTGAGTGAGTGCTGGGTAGAGTGTCCAGTCTGGGCCCAAAAAGGTTCTTTCATGGAACCTCGCAGGTATTGCAAACAAAATAGATTGCAGTGACTGGGGCTCTCTAGTGGACAGCAATGACATTTGTCTCTTCCAGGAGACGTGGGCTAGGGAAGTTTACCCCCGGGTGGGTTATGCAACTTTCTATGTCCCTGCTAGATGGGGAGGCAAAGGGAGGCCTTCCGGTGGACTTGCAATCTGGGTGGCCACCCACTTGGGTTGCATAGCGGAAACTATACCAACACACTCGGAAGACGTACAATGCGTTCTTCTTAAATGGCCACACGCCTATAATCTGGCGATTGTTAATGTTTACTATCACCCAGTGAGTGTGTCTATGGAATCATCCACCCTAGAAGAACTATCTTAATTCTAGGGCTACTACCCGCTGACTCTAAAATTTTGATGGGAGGGGATGTCAACTGCCATTTTGAACCACTACAGGGACTAAAAGAGGGTGCCCTAACGGCTGAGGACGACTATTGGGGGATTCCCCCCTGTCGATCGCCAAGCCCGAAATCATGGTCTCCCCTGGTGTTACAGATTACGTCCCTCACCCTGAATCACGCCTTGAGGGTTTGTAATGGGCGCACTCCATCAGATATTCCCTCGGTGTGTACCTCTAACAGGAAGGGCCATGAATCACTCATAGACTACATCTTTGTAGATACTAGTATGTGGTCCAAGGTCTTGGACTTCAGGGTGTTGGTGAGAGCAGATAGCGACCACAATGCTCTCTGTTTGGATATGGTTTATCCAGAGCCCAAAGAGAGCATATCTCTAAATGATGAAGAACGAGACAATGGGGCCCTAGCATTATCCAACAATAGACGTAGGGTAAAATGGGGGAAACTAGTTCACTCTACAGAGTGCATTGCAAAAATTTACGACTTGGCGCTCCCAAAACTAGTTGAAATAGATGACCTGATTAACAAACCCAGGGCCATTGATTTTAACGAGAATCTGGGGCAAATCCATGCAGACCTAGTAGTTAGGCTAGGAGAGGTTTTCTACCCGGTCGCCGTAAGAAGGAAGAAGAGCACACCAACCTCAGCTTGGCACAATTCGATGTGCAAAAAAAATCAAGACTGAGCTGATCTCTATGGTCAAGTCTGGCATTGACAAAAATAAAGTACAAGAGCTGAGACGAGCATACAAGGAGGCCATCGCCCACGCAAAATCAGAATGGGACTGGGACAGATGGCATAACCTAACAATGGCACTAGAAACCAGGGATTCAAGGAAATTTTGGTCACTAGTCCACACAGGTTCAGGGGCACCGAAAGCTGCAGTAGAGCCAAATATTGCTGCTTCAGTATGGGAATCGCATTTTAGTAAACTGTACCAAGTGAGTTCTAGCATCCCTGCAGAGGCAATAGCTGACACTCCTATTGAGCCAAACGAGGAACTAGAGTTTACTTTGGGTGAGGTACTAAATGCAATAGGGAGACTTGCACGGGGGAAGGATCCAGGCCTTGATAAACTCCCTGGCGACTTATTCAGACACCAACCAGAGATCTGGGGTCCCTATTTGCTCATCATCTTCAATTCAATTCTGAGAGGAATGGAGATCCCCTGTACTTGGCTGGGCGCAGAGATAGTCCCGATTTACAAAAAGGGCTCTCCACTGCTCCCGGCCAACTACAGGCCGATCAGCCTCATAGATGTACCACAAAAACTTTTCACCCGTCTTTTGCTGGACCAGCTCTTGGATTGGATGGAGGACAATGCGATCCTTAGTCCTCTCCAGGCAGGCTTCCGAAAGAACACGTCCACCATGGGTCAGTTTTTTTGCCTCGTTCTTCTTTTTTGGAAAACGGTAGGGATCGAGGCGGGAAGTCTGTACATGGTGTTCGTGGATCTTAGGTCCGCATTCGACCTAGTACCACGCGAGAAATTATGGGCGGTTCTTAGGGAGTTAGGTGTCCCGTCACAGCTCTTGCAAGTAATAATCAGGCTACACAATGGAAACTTTGCCCAGGTCAGGTGTGGGCGGGATGGGGGACTGTCATCTAGGTTCCCAGTTGGCAGGGGGGTAAGACAGGGTTGTGTCTTAGCACCAACCCTGTTCTGCCTCTATGTCAACGGTGTAATATCCCACCTAGACAGTGTTACCAACAATGATGCCCCCAGGCTGGCAGGAAGGAGGGTTCCGGCAATTATGTTTGCCGATGATACTCTCCTGCTTTCCAAATCCCCGATGGGGATTCAACGGATACTGGATGGATTTGGTGATTTCTGCAGAGGTCATGGCCTCGAGATCAATGCAGAGAAAACCAAGTTCATGGTATTCAATCCCTCGGCAACAACTAGACCAAACCCATCCTTGGGGGCAGATAGGTTGGAAAGGGTTAAAACGTTCCAGTACTTGGGGGTAACGTTACATGAGAACCTATCCTGGGGTCCACAAATAGCAAGATCTCGCCTAAAGCTATCGCAAATGGTGGGGGCCATTTTGAAGGTTTCGAACTCCTCAACCTACAAGCCAGTTAGTCCAGCCCTGGAGATGTACAAAACCCAGGCCAGAGCAGCCTCATTATATGGTGGTGAACTGTGGGGTTATAACGCTGGAATAGATCGTGTCAGGGTAGAAACTAATTTTCTTAGAAGGTTGCTGTCTCTGCCACAAAGCACGCCTTTTTTACCACTGAGATTAGATCTGTGGTTCCATTCAATAGGGGATGAGTTAGCCATAAAGCCATTGAGGTTCTGGCATAGGATTCGGACCACTACCGAACTTTCTCATTACAGGCAAGATCTTAAGTACGTCCTGAGCCAAAATTCTTCCAACAGAATCCCATGGTTGGCCCATGTAAAACGAGAATTTTCCCGACTAGGTTTGGCTGATTTGTGGGATGATCCCGAAAGAGGCTGTCTTGGGGTGTCCCGCAAAATGCTCACCTAGATTTACAAGGATAAAAGCCTAACTTCGCTCTTTCACGCCACGAAAATCTGCACTCTTACCGAACAATTTCTGATTTCCAAAAGTTCATTTAAGTTTGAAGAATTCATGGATATTATCTTCCCCATTTCTGCAAGGAAACTTTTTATCCAATGGAGGTTTGGTACATTGCCTCTTAAAGACTTTACAAGTAAATTGTCTACATCGGGCGACAAAACCTGTCCTGGGTGCAGTATACACGTGGAGGATGACCTACACGTGCTCTTCTTTTGCCCTGCCTACAGTGGACCAAGAAAGTACTGGCTACTACCTTTGTGTAGGAATCTAGGCTTCAGACACTGTTTTAGAATCGTATAGAGTTCTAAAGACAAATACTTTGCACTGTATTGTTTTTGCACTAACTAAGTATTTAATGGCTATGTGGTTGAAAAGGAAAAAAATACTGAAAGGTGAACCCATAACCTGAAATGAACTGTAGTGAACGGAACCTTGAATTCCTTGGATTCCCACAGATATCGATGTATCTAGTTACTCCTTCCTTGCACTGTTTTTATATTGTATGTTGACATGTGATTTTACTGTTTTGTATCTGCATCTTTTATGGTCTTAATGGCCGAAATAAAGAACTTTTGGATTGGATATACAATCCCCCTTGTCACAGCTTTAAATTCTTCCAACAGCGTACCAGGTGACTCCACCGTGCCCTCGTTCAGTGTGAATTAGTCTTCTATTTTCCCCCGCAGTTCCTCACGGAACACTTGGTCTAACAACGTGCCATATGGGAACCTCCAACTAAACCATGTTATGTACGGTGCTGGGACTTGAAATGTCAACTGGGTGGGTGCATGATCAGAGAGATCAGCGAGTGGTGCACAACAGTAGTGACCCAAGTATGCATGTCCCTGGAGACCAGCCAAAAGTCCAGCCATGACCAAGCATTGCGATGATGTGTCACACATGTGCCTTCCCTAAGCGTAGGATGCATCGCTCTCCAGGAATCAACTAAATGAAGGTCAACCATGATGTCTTGCAGCAGGGCCGCTGCTTTCGGGTGGTGCTCACATGACGCACCGTGTCTGTCTGCAGTGTCCGAAAGAACTACATTAAAATCACCTCCCCAGATGACTACTGTGTTATGCATTGCTTGCACTTTCTGCCAGGTAAATGCGAAGAATTCCGGATTGTCTGTGTTTGGGCCATATGTGTTTACTATCACCGTAGGTGTATTGTATAGCGTGCCTTGCAGCAGAATGTACCATCCTTCCCTGTCTATTATAGTGTGGTGAGTGTGACATTGGAGTCCTTTACGGATCAATATTGCAATCCGTCTAGAGTAGTTAGAGTAACCAGCGTCCACAACTTCTCCCCATCTAGTATTACGAAGCATGCCCGCTGCCTCTCTTGTCAGGTGAGTTTCTTGAAGTAGGCAGATGTCTACCCCATGTCTCTGAAGGTAAGAGTGTACCAACCTCCACTTTCTTCGGTCATTGAGACCTCTAACATTCCATGTGAGGCATGACATATGAGTCATAGTGGATGTAAGTAATACATATATTTGTGGCTTACTGTTGACATAAATTCAATTATAGCAAAGGCAAAGAGCAGTGCAGATGTAATACAGACCAGATTGGCTATACGCCTACGGTAACATTACGTTTCAGACAGTTTGGTACGTAGCTGCTGAATTCGATTTACACATCTTGAACTATCACCTGGCAGGTCACTGTAATAGAACTTTCCCAACTCCCCCTTCCCACCCACACCAACCCCCTAATCAGGTTGTGAAATTCCCACCCCATCTCCATACAACTGTAAACAAATTTGTATGTCTGTTGTTTCAGCAACATCCTAGATTCTTATGTTTTTCCTCCTCGATCTAGCTTCCAAATCTTCATTCCTGATGACATGCAGCACACTGTCCCTATCACGCAGTTTCCTGTCCATGTCCGTCTGCCCTTCTTCCGTCTCCGTCACCCTGGTTTCCAAAATGCTCATACGGCCTTCCTGCTTTTTGATTCCTTGAGTTATCCTGTCCATTCTTTCTGCAAGGGAACCCATTTTGGAATCTATACCCTGCAGACTTGTTTTCAGTATGTATGGGCGGAAAATTCGTTTTGCTTGCGACATTTGCGGATTTTCCGCCATTTCGCGATCCGCGAATAGTGCAAAATCGCGGCATAATCCGCGAATTCGGGTGCGGGACGAATTTTGCTCAGGAAGCACTTACAGGGTTACAGCAGGTGCCCAAGTTGAAGCTAATTTCTTTGTAACCATTTAACTTCAACTTGGGCACCTGCTGTAACCCTGTAAGTGCTTCCTGGCGCCTCCTTGCCTAATTGCAACAATTCTCTGACCCTGCATGATCTCGAAGCAGGGTCAGAGAATAGTTACAAGTAGACAAGGAGGCTCCGTGAACAGGAGAACAGGAAGCACTTACAGATAAAGCTGGTGCCCGAGTTGTAGGTCAAATTCAGTCAGCCCCAAAAAATCACTGGAGCTTCATTCTCCCCATCTGCTGCTCTGATCGTGCCTGACCTTTTATACTCACAAGAGGCATGTGAACTCGCATGGAAGCTTCGCCCGTTTGGCCCCGCCCACACACTAGCGGTGTGCACCGTCTTCCTGCCATTTACCCACTAATGTGGACAGCCCTTCGGCGCGATGGCATAGTAACACACATGGTCACTGGAGCTTCATTCTCCCCATCTGCTACTCTGATCCGTCTCTGACCATTTATACACACAAGAGGCATGTGAACTCGCATGGAAGCCCCGCCCACACACTAGCGGTGTGCACCGTCCTCCCGCCATTTACTCACTAATGTGTACAGCTCACTCAAGGGACCCCTACGCCCTTCGGCGCGATGGCATAGTAACACACATGGTCACTGGAGCTTCATTCTCCCCATCTGCTGCTCTGATCGGTCTCTGACCATTTATACACACAAGAGGCATGTGACTCGCATGGAAGCCCCGCCCACACACTAGCGGTGTGCACCGTCTTCCCGCCATTTACCCACTAATGTGGACAGCTCACTCAAGGGACCCCTGCGCCCTTCGGCGCGATGGCATAGTAACACACACATGGTCACTGGCGACAACTCTTCTGGCACTTTAGGCAGCTTTAGTGCAGGAAAAGCACTATACATTTACCCAATGAGGTAGCACACTGATTAGCCAGTAGAAAGTACTCCAGTTAAGTATGGTGCAAAATCGCAAAAAAATCCGCAATTTAGAAGGGAAATTCGCGGATTTTTTTGCGAATTCGCGAACAGCTGATTTGCAATATTCGCCCATACTTAGTTTTCAGGTCCTTAAACATTGATCGGATGTCTTCTTCCGGCGGTGCTGCTCCTGCAGTGTCCTCAGTTAGACTTTGTAGACCAGGTTCTCCATCTGCCATTTTGTTGGACTTCTTATCTAAGGTGATCCGAGTTTGACGCGTGCAAGCTTTCCCATCTTGTCTGACTACGGAATGTGTGAGGTGACGCCGCTATATTGATCGCACCCCGGCGAGTTCAAGTTCAAGTTCCAAAATTTATATAGCGCACTACTCACCCAGAGGGTCTCAAGGCGCTTGAGGGAGGGGGGTGCTTTACTTATCGAATATCCAAGTTTTTAGTTGCTTTCTGAAGGAGAGGTGGATCTGTGTGAGGCGGAGGTGGGTGGGGAGAGAATTCCAGGTTTTGGCAGCTAGGTAGGAGAAGGATCTTCCCCCCATGGTGGATCTATGGATGCGCGGAATTGCGGCGAGGGCTTGATTGGACGATCGTAGTTGGCGGGAGGGGGTGTAGAAGGATAGTCGCGTGTTGAGGCATTCGGGTCCTAGGTCATAGAGGGCTTTGTGTGCGTGGGTGAGGAGACGGAACATTATTCTCTTGTTGACAGGGAGCCAATGGAGGTCTTTCAGGTGTCCGGAGATGTGAGCTTGCCGAGGGATGTCCAATATGAGTCTGGCTGAGGCGTTTTGGATGCGTTGGAGTTTTTTCTGTAGTTTGGCTGTGGTTCCGGCGTAAAGGGTGTTTCCGTAGTCCAGTCGGCTGGTGACCAGTGCGTGAGTGACCGTCTTTCTTGTTTCGGTGGGGATCCAACAGAAGATTTTTTTGAGCATGCGTAGAATGTTGAAGCATGACGATGAGACGGCGTTGGCTTGTCTGGTCATCGAGAGGGAGGAGTCCAGGATGAATCCCAGGTTACGTTCGTGATCCGTAGGTATGGGTGCGGTTCCCAGGGCCGGTGGCCACCATGAGTCGTCCCAGGCAGAGGGGGGTGACCCTAAGATGAGGACTTCCGTTTTGTCAGAGTTTAGTTTTAAACGGCTGTTCTTCATCCACTCGGCTACTACTTTCATTCCTTCGTGTAAGTTGGTTTTGGCGATGTTTGGGTCTTTGGTGAGGGAGAGGATCAGCTGGGTGTCGTCTGCGTAGGAGATGATGTTGAGGTTGTGTAGGCGCGCGATGGATGTGAGGGGACTCATGTATACGTTGAAGAGGGTGGGACTGAGTGATGATCCTTGTGGTACGCCGCAGATGACTTCGGTGGCCTCTGATCTAAAGGGGGAAGGCGGACTCTCTGGGTTCTTCCGGTGAGGAACGAGATGATCCAGTCCAATGCTTTTCCTTGTATTCCGATGTTGCTGAGGCGTTGTATGAGGGTACCATGAAAGACTGTGTTGAAGGCTGCAGAGAGGTCAAGTAAGATGAGGGCAACTGTTTCTCCGTTGTCCAGTAATGTTCGAATGTCAACTGTTGCTGCTATGAGGGCAGTTTCAGTGCTATGTTTGGCTCGGAAGCCGGATTGTGAAGGGTCGAGGGATTTGTTGGATTCGAGGAAGGCGGCGAGCTGACTGTTGACGGCTTTCTCGATGACTTTGGCAGGGAATGGGAGGAGCAAGATGGGGAGGTAGTTCTTAAGTTCAGTGGGGTCTGCTGTGGGTTTCTTCAGAAGGGCGCTGAGTTCTGCATGTTTCCAGATTTCCGGGAAGGTAGCGGAGTTGAAAGAACAGTTGATGACATCGCGGAGATGGGGTGCGATGATGGAGTCTGCTTTGTTAAAGATGTGGTGGGGACATGGGTCGGTTGGCGATCCTGTGTGGATGGAGTTCATCAGGCGGATGGCGAGTGGCACCTATTTCAGTTATGTGGCACGAATCTACTGTTATCGTTTCACAGCGACTGGAGTCCTACTCCTCTCCAATTCCTCTCCGCAGAAAGACCACACATTGAAGGCAAAATGTTGTATAGGGCACCGTAAGCAGCGTGTTCCGGCTTATCTTCTATGCCTCCCATTCACGGCACCACCACGTGCGACCTGCGCTGTGTCACTCTCTTACTACGCCAGCTGCACCGTCTGCCTCCTCCGTTTGAGCCTAGAGCTTATTCAGGAAGCCTTGCTCCTTGCCCAATGGTCATAACATGCCCAGTATACAGCAGACTGGTGTCACCGGTCGGTGGCCTCCAATGAAGTAGCTCAGCGTTTTTTTACCACTATTAACACCAACTGCTGCCCGATGCATCTGTACAGCGCTGAACCATATGGGAGGCGACCGTGGCAACTTTCACTGCGGGGATCCTGCAGTATATCACCCCTCCATACACCTAACCACTATCATTTCTTTATGGGACTACCCTGAATCACACCCACGCAGGCCGGCACATAGATCTGGCTCTGATTCCAAGAGTCACACTTGCATTGAGATTCCAATTTATCTCAAATGCGCTTTAGTTCGCCCACCATAGCTGACTTCACCATCTTGCGTCTGATTGATACCTGAACCAGGCTGGTTAAGGAGCGCCGCTGTGCACTGCGCCTCCCTCCAATTGAACTCAGGCTGCCACGCACCTTGGTTAGATCATGGGGTCGAACTGCTGCTCACGAACAACATCCCGCATAGCAAGCAATCCATCCAGCACTACGCGCAAGTCGCATCCTGGGGTAAGCTGCAGTAATCCCAGGTCCCGTACAAAATGGCAGCTCCGATCGTTCTCTTCCCTGCGCGAGTATGTGGCGGCCTGCACATGCGGTATGGGTTTCTTTTGCCGGTACGCGTGGGGAATAGCAATCACTGCACACCCCACTTGTAACCACACTTGCCGTGTCGGCCAGCTCTCCGAGGTCAGACCACCACTCCCCGGGCAGCGATGCACAGCACTTCCAGTCTCAAGTGAACGCTCCGATTTCCGTGCAGGCAGTTTGCATTTATATGCGTTTGATATAACCCATACTTTGCCTCAGTCTTACTTGTGTGCGTTTAGTGATTCATGGATCTGACATCGCTATGTTGACCATTCCGGCACCACTACTTCCGCCTCGGCGCCCCTAGCTGCTCCGCATCGCCACTTGGGAGGGAGGGCGAGGGGTGAGGGAGAAAAGTAGATCAAAGTATTTGAGTGTGAAAAAGGCCGCTTTATTAGGAAACAGGTGCACATTACAATATGTAAATCCTGGCAAAGCCTGACAAAACTAGACCTCACTAAATAAATAAATAACTTCAAACCCCGCCCCCACCCCCTCCCCTAAAATTCTTTGGCCCCTCCCCCACCCAACAATACAGCATTAAAATATTACAATAACATTATAAACATAACATCATCAATAAAGCATTACATCATCCATTAAATTATTACGTCATCACTTAACACATTACGTCATCAACAACCCCCATCACATAATGAAAACCAGGCCCTCTATAACCAAAAGCCTGCCTGACCCTTCACCCCTGTCAAGACCCCCCAAAACCTGAACGGTCAAACAATGACCAACTTCCCCTTTACCTGTCAATCAATGAATCAGACCAACACTCACCAAAAACTTTACAATAAACAGCACCGAAATAACAAAAACCCCGCACCGCACCTGTACCTAGCGACAATACAAATCAAAAACCCTTGTACACCTGTTAACAAGAAAACAGCCTTTGGACACAAAAGCAGAAACTATAAAAAGTAAGAAAATTGAAAAACTCTACCAAAAATAAGGATGAAAGAAAAAATTCACCAAGAGTCAATAAAATTTTTTTGAGAGGTAGGGAGGGACAAAAAACGCTAACTGTCCTCCTAGCCAACAGGTCACCAAACCTAAAATGGTGGCTATGAGTAGGGGACACCCGGGTTTATAATTGGGCTGGTAAAACCTACTAGACCAGCCCAATTCTAGAAGGTTCTACATAGTTGATAAAACCCCTCGCAGCCATCCCAAAATGCCCGGGGGAGGAGACCTCCCTTCGGTCAGCTCCCTCCCCCAAGCCCCCCTTGGGAGGGAGGGCGAGGGGTGAGGGAGAAAAGTAGACCAAAGTATTTGAGTGTGAAAAAGGCCGCTTTATTAGGAAACAGGTGCACATTACAATATGTAAATCCTGGCAAAGCCTGACAAAACTAGACCTCACTAAATAAATAAATAACTTCAAACCCCGCCCCCACCCCCTCCCTTAAAATTCTTTGGCCCCTTCCCCACCCAACAATACAGCATTAAAATATTACAATAACATTATAAACATAACATCATCAATAAAGCATTACATCATCCATTAAATCATTACGTCATCACTTAACACATTACGTCATCAACAACCCCCATCACATAATGAAAACCAGGCCCTCTATAACCAAAAGCCTGCCTGACCCTTCACCCCTGTCAAGACCCCCCAAAACCTGAACGGTCAAACAATGACCAACTTCCCCTTTACCTGTCAATCAATGAATCAGACCAATACTCACCAAAAACTTTACAATAAACAGCACCGAAATAACAAAAACCCCGCCACCCAGAAAGGTAGGGGGGGAAGGAAAACTACACCACCCCCCTTTCTGCCCCCCCAACTAGGAAAATAGAAGCAGAAACTAACAAAATTCAACGCTGCATCGACAGTGATCGTGCCAAAACCTCACGCAGCTCCAACAAATACAGATCCATCCCTATTTTGGAAAGATGAACACCATCGTCCCTGAAAAACTCCACTGTCTCGAAGTGTATCTCTCTATGGGAAATCCTGCTGAAACCAAGCAACCGGCAACATCTAGAAACCTCAGAATTCACCTTTTTCCTGGCTCTGTCTACAGCTCTGGGGTTTACCGCTCCTCTCCAAATCCTACGCGGAACTAGTTCAGTCCAGAAAACATGGCAACCAGCCCAAAACTCTTTGATGAGACTCAAATCTTTTTTGATAGCTCGCAACAATACAACACCCTTCGTGGTACAGAGATCGTTCTCCCCCAAATGAATCACCAGAATGTCAGGACAGAGCCCGCCCACCACTCTATTGTTGAGACATGGAATTAACTCTCTCCAGAGCATACCACCTTTCCCCTTCCAAACAATGTTAAACATGTGAGCATTAAAACCCAAAAGCTCTCCGAAGTAACTCTGCACCGCCTGGACTCGGGCCCATTTCACGAAGGAATGCCCAACTATCCAGACCGTCACCACTGAAGAACGGGGCCCAGCTACTGATCCTGTAAAAGAAAACATAGTTAAAGCTTATGGAAAGGAAGATGACGTAAGCGCCTCCTCCGCCGGACCTCTCACGTAACGCTGAAAGCAGTTCGAAGACCAACGCCCCAACCTCATGATATCCCTTTGCGTCCATCCTCTATTAAAAGCTTCAGTTGCAACACCAATCCGGAAAGAATGTGTACCATATATATTCCCATCAAAACCCAAGTGTTGTAACGCCTTGCGCAAAACCATGCGAAATTGGTATGCTGTAACAGGAGTGTTATCAATATGCTGGAAAACAAGAGAATCATCACCACCCTCTGATAAAGAACGCCAGCGCCGAGCCAACAGCAAAGGGCAAGTAATCTGAGGAGAGCGCGCTTCCAACCACACTCCTTTCCCCAACTTCTTCTGATCAGTTTTGGAACTAGCTAACCAAACATGCACCCCTTCATCAGAACAAAACACATCACGCCAAAAGATTCCACACTTACATTTTGAGCCCAACAACTCCGAAACCCTAAAAGCTCCAAAAAACATAAATGCCATTAACATGGAGAACAAGCAATACTCAAAGTCATCTGTACAAACCGAAGGCAAAATAGCTATCAACCGAGCCAGCGTCTGCCAAGATAAAGGAGCCCTTAATCTACTAGAATGGCCTTTATCCATTAGATCTAAAATGCATTTCACCACATCTTCAGAACGATGCCAAACCTCCTCCCGCCTGCAAGCGCCGGACTCCAGGAACTCCTTCCAAGCCAGGGAATAAGAGGAACGCGTAGACACAGATAAAGAACCTACCACCAGTTGTAAGACCCGGCGTTGCCTACGTGCCACAGATGAATCGGCACCGCCTCCCTGGCCAGTCCACGGAATCTCCCCCACTGTGAACGAGACAAAGCATCCGCAATGTCATTGTCCACACCAGGAATGTGCAAAGCACGAAAGTGAATGTCGTGTTTCAAACAGCCCAGCACAAAGACTCTCATGAGCTTCAAAACCTGTTCATCCCTGGCGGACTGTCGATTAACAATCTCTACCACAGCCATGTTGTCCACACGAAAAAGCACCTTCTTGTGTGCCAAGACCTCCCCCCACAGGGTCAAAGCCACCAGTAAAGGAAAAAGCTCCAAAAAGGTTATGCTGCGACCATCATTCAACCACTCATCCGGCCATCGTTCCGCACACCATCTCCCATTCCAATATAAACCAAATCCTTCACTGCCTGCTGCATCAGAAAACATTTGCACATCCCACTGGAAGTCAACATCCCGAACCAAAGGTACACCATTAAAAGAAGAGAGAAAAAATGTCCACATTCTCAAATCCTCCTTGACACCAGCAGACAAGCGAACATGGTGGTGAGGCAAATGTTGACCTGCAAGAGCCCTGCCCAATCTGCGACAAAAAGTTCTCCCTGCTCTCACCACCCTACACGCAAAATTGAGGTGACCCAGCAACACCTGAATGTCTCTCACCATCACCTTCCGTTTTGACAACATGGTTTCCAATAACTCCAGCATCTTAACTTTCTTATCCTCTGGCAAGCGAGCCCGCATTGCCACAGAATCAATTTCAATTCCCAGAAAGGACAAGACAGTGACAGGACCCACAGTTTTCTCGGGAGCTAAAGGAACTCCCAGATCCTCCATAAGCCCTTGGAAAGTGTCCAGAGCAGACTGGCACTCCGTGGAGCCCGGGGACCCGACAAAGAAAAAGTCATCTAGGTAGTGCGTTACCAGTGAGTGACCAGACTGATGAGTAAAGTACCATTGTAGAAAAGTGCTGAAACACTCAAAAAGAGCACATGAAATGGAGCAACCCATTGGCAATGCCTTATCCACATACCACTTTCCTGAAAATTGTATGCCCAGGAGACACCAGTCATCTGGATGGACAGGCAGCAGCCGAAAAGCAGACTTAATGTCACACTTAGCCATCTCAGCAGCTGCGCCCGCAGTCACAACAAGTGACATGGCCACGTCAACTGAGGAATAAGAGACCGAAGTAGAATCTGGGTCAATAAAATCGTTCACAGACGACCCTTCTGGCCATGACAAGTGCTGAATAAGCCTGAATTGTCCCGGATCTTTTTTAGGGACCACTCCAACAGGTGATATTATCAAATTATGGATCGACCAATCATGAAAAGGGCCAGCCATCCTTCCTTCATGTACTTCTTTGTTCAATTTGTCTTGCACCACTGCGCCATGCTCAGACGCTGATTTCAAATTAGCAGACCATCTCCTTTGTCTGGAACCCATGTAACCCAAACGAAATCCAAATTCAAAACCTTCCAACAATTTGCATTTCACAGCTTCATCATCATAATCCTGAAGTGCAAGGCGCAACTTTTCCAACTTAACCGGTGTATGAGCCCTTGGGCCCAACACCCTGATTACCTCTAGATCCCCTACCCCCTGAAAACTGCTGGGACGTCCCTGAACCACCTGCACCCGACTGTTTCCCTTGTTGACCTCCTGGTGGCTTGTTATCCCAACATCTAGCCAAGAGGTGCCGCTTACCACAACCAGAGCATTCATGTCTGAACTTACAATACTCTCTACTACAGGACCCTTTATTAAATTCCCAGCACGTGCCAACTCCAAACTGTGTGTTTGAGCTACTCCCCACCCCTCCCCGGGTGGGCTTGCCCTGAAAGGGCCGGTAAACTAAGGGGAGACCACTAGCCGTAAAAATCGTCTTACCCCCCGAAGCAGATCCCATAGTATGCTGCCATAAATCAGTGTCCAGCTCCCCCCACTTGGCCTCCGGATCCCAAGCCATCCTGGCCCTGAACTCCTCATCATATTGGGACCAAGCAAATCCCCCCCCAGTAAGCTGCGCCTTACGTATAACATCCATGTATTTAAACAGAGACACGCTGCGCTCCGGAAATTTTTCACAATACACACTCGCATATATAAGGAATGCAGCCGTCCAATTCTCAATGGTTAACGGAACTCTAGGTCATTTTGCAAGCTCAAATTCTTCTTCCTTGGACCCTTCTTTGGACCGGACTTCCCGGTGTAGTAACTTAAGAAGTTCAACATATTCACCCTTCCAAATTCTCTCTTTTGTAGCCAACATTAAATGGGCACCCAAAGGCTTCATGACCCCCATATAAGGTAATTTTTTAATTTTCAATTCCTTGCTAGCCAATGGCTCTTTTACACCACTTGAAGCCTCAGTGCTAGTACAACTCTCCACTTTACCTGTAATGTCCAAAACATCGTCAGTGCCTACAGTGTCTTTAACGTAACGTCCCTTCAGCAACCGCCCTTCACCAACCCCAACAGCCCCTTCCCCACCTGTGCCCACAGACACCATAGTCGGTTTGGCCTGTGCAGCTAACTGCTCACCTGGTAACAAAGAGACCACTCTCGCAGGCTCAGCCCGTGGTGCCGATACCAATGTATCCTGTCTTCGAGGCGCCCTGACTGACGGGCCGTGTTCTCGTCTCTCCTGTACTTGTCTTTGCACCGCTTGAGCCTGAAAAACACTACCAGACACATGAGAGGGCTCCCCCCCCTCCACGTCCCGTAACTCTCCTTCTTTGGGACTGTCTTCATCATAATCCAGGACCATTGAATCAAGGTCAGCAGGAAACACCACCATACGGGTCTTACCTAACCCGGCATCAGCAATATTACATTTTAATTGTTGTGAAGAACCTCCAGGAGGGGGAGCAGACTGTACACGCCCATACCTCCCCTTGCGCTGACTCTGTGGCTCCATAGCCAACGGTAAGGTGGACCACCTAGACCTGCTATTCGTTGGGGCCAGCGGGGTCACGCCGGACCTTCGTGTGCTGACCGCGTCGGGTTCCCTCGGTGAAACAGAGAGGGCCGCGCTAGGCATTCTCCTCACTTCACCTCGGCGTAATTGGACTGGACCACGCCCTGCCAAGTCTGGACCGCCGCACCTATCCCTATTCTGAAAAGAAAAAGTTTGGACTGGTGTGCTAGGATCCCTGAATACAACACCCGATACAGAACCTGTCCCCTGCAAATTAGAACCAACACCCATCCCTTGACACTTATCCAAAGAACGCCCTCTAATACCGCCCCTCAAAGGAACCCCCCTGACCGGAGAGTCGCCTATCACCTCTTCATCATCACTCCCATCCAAATTATCAACCGCCACCGCCGAAGAAGAAACCCGAAGAGGGGCCCCTGCACCCCAATCTTGACCCTCACCATCCTTCTGTAATCCACGCTGCGCCAAACCTGCAGCACCAAAATGCTCCCACCCAGGAGAACCAAACATCAAAGAGGGGCCTCCTGCACCCCCCGACTGATATGGAACAGCATCCATAGGCCTTTGCACAGGCCAACCACTTAGCTGCCTAAAACCCCTGTCATGCTGTGACGTTATGCCAGAAAAGCCAATAACCTCTACACTCCTTACAACAGGATGCCAAACCCCTGTAGAATTATCCACCACTGCCACTCCAAGCCCCAGACTCTCTGCACCAGGTACATGACCCGTAACATTGACATCACAAGACAAATATCCATGGCCCACCTGTGACCGACCCCTACCGTCCTTCTGAAAACGGTCATCCATACCCAAAAGACCAAAAGACCCTGTATCCGCAGGCCGAGAAACATCCAAATCCAAGGTAGCACCAGAAAATGAACCCCCCTCCCCCATTTGAGCCCACTCCCCTTCTCCCCTGGAAACCCCCCCCCCCCCCCACCGACAATGCAGCATCCACAGCAGAACCAGGAGTAGAAAACAGCAAAGGACTCCCCACATTACCCTCCAATTCATGAACAAACATACCTGTATTGGCACCAAATGATACCTGATCCACCGAATGTTCCCCACCCCACAGAGCCCTCAAGACCAACTAAGGAAAACCTGCCTGGAGTATGCCTTTGTACGATAGGTAACCTAGGCACAAACTGCCTTGAAGGGGTTAATAATGCCCCAACATCACTGCCAGCTAGGCCTTGTGTCTCTGCCACTACATTAACTGGAGGGGATAAGAACTGCCCCACCGGCTCCCTCATAGGCTGCCATGACCCCCGAGATTCAACAAATAGAAGGGAGCCTCTCCTTGCACCACGCACTGCCTGCCCCTTCTCAGGCTCTGATTTTCTCTCCCCCACCGGGTCCGAGGCGGAGCGCTTTACACTCGCTCTCCGCCCCCCCCTTCTTGCCGGCCGCCTTCATCGCAGCAGGTGCCGCCGAGTCAATGCCCTGCACCAGAGGAGCCCCGCCCGCCTGTACCAATGACGCGCTCGTCGAAGCGCCTCCCGCCTCATAGCGTAGCCCGTCATGAGCACCAGGCACCGCCGGAGCTCCCTCCAACCCCGCCGTCACTCGCGCCTGAACCGCAGGGGCCGGTCGCACTACACGCTCGCCTACAGAAGGTGCAGCAGACTCCGCCAGCGCTCCCCCCGCCCCAACCGCAACCCGCGCTTTCACAGGAGGGGCCGGTTTCCTCGTACGGGACCGGCCCCTTTCACTCACCTGCCCAGAGCGTCTCTTCTTCGGCGAGGAGCACGCCATCACTGCAGCGGACACACCAGCAGAGGCCTGGCGCTGAGGGCGCGCCGGCCCCCCTCCCACCAACAAATCCATGCGACCTGCCTCAGACAACAGGCGCATAGCTTCAAGCACTCGATAATCCTGCATTGTACTAATAAAAAGAGCTACAATAAACGCTAAAGGAGCTGCCCTACAATACTACAAGAACCACCAGACAAAAAACGCTAACTGTCCTCCTAGCCACCAGGTCACCAAACCTAAAATGGTGGCTAGGAGGAGGGGACACCCGGGTTTATAATTGGGCTGGTAAAACCTACTAGACCAGCGAAATTCTAGAAGGTTCTACATAGTTGATAAAACCCCTCGCAGCCCCCCCAAAATGCCCGGGGGAGGAGACCTCCCTTCGGTCAGCTCCCTCCCCCAAGCCCCCCATGGGTCAGCAATCACCAGAGTCCCCGGCTTGGCTGGGCGATATCTGTTTAAGGCCGCCCATCTTCCGGCTCCGTTGATACTAGCGCCACGATCGGACATGCCACCCCAGTTCCGCATGCGCAAGTCTGTTACCACTGGGCACACGATTTGGATAGAATAAACAGATATTTAGCGGATTAATTCGGGTCAGCCGGCGGAGCCGCTCTAACTCATAGCCATTCTGCAGCACGGCGAAGCCACGCCCCCCCCATGTCTCTATGTGTTTGACTGCACTTCTGAAGAAGTACTAATGCAGCATCTCAATACTTCAGGCTCTGCTGCAGATCACCGGAGGAACATTTTTCTGTAGCAGCGAAATATATAAATGCCTACACAATAGTCGCCTTTAGATAGAAAACAAAAGATGCACGACAAACAAATCTTTCTGCGATGGATAAGCAGTGCCAATTAGATCCATAACTGCCATTTTGTCCGTGGGAAAAATGCCCCTTGAAAATCTTGTACCAATAGAAGTGACACGGTTTTTAAATAATGTGACAGGAGATAATTCCCCTTGCTGTTTTTGTAGGAGTTAATGGCCTGTCAAAATGTAACTGCCAGAAAGAAAATTCCATCAGACTTTAAGTTATTAAGGGCCAATTACGACTCAAGTGAAGTACTCACCCCTGGGAAGTTAACCGCTCACCTGATGACAAACTTTCTACTGGTGCAGAAACGTCCCTGGAAAAAACGAATCATTTGTATGTTTTCCTCTTGCCTAAACTTGGAGAAAAATGTGTGGATATTTCTTTCCAGAACATTGTTAAAGATTTTGAGGCATTACAGATTACTGAATTTTGTCAAATGTAGGGGTGTCCTATAAAGAAGTGGTTTCTCTTACAGTGGCGTTGTAAGCATGGCACCAAGGTTGTATATTATTGTGCCTATCTCCAGAATATGTTTAGTGAGTTTCAGCAAACTACGAAGTGTTCTCCATAGGTCCTCATAGAAGGTGTCTTTTTAGTGACAAATGCATATTTTGCAACCTCTTGACTCAAGGTCATATGAAGTATTTAAGAGGGTGATCCCATGAAGGTAAATGGAGAACAAACACTTTTTAGAGGGTGTTTAGGAGTTAACAAGGGGGGGACCCTATTCAATTCTATGGAGACATTTTATTTGTTTGGCAGGTGAGTATCAGTAAAAAGAGTGCAACATCCACCAAATGTAGACGAGGTGACATATGCTATGTGTCCTACATGGGGTTAAAAGGTTATGTCCATTACCCCTCGATGTATGATAGAACAGTTCTCGCAGGTGTAGCTTGCTGAATTACTTCCAGTCCATAAAGACTTTAGCACACACTGTCACAATCATTGGATGGTATCATCAGTGATTTCATCAATTTTGTCATTCAACATGTCATTAGTGATATAATAGTTGAAGCCATAAACACTGCATGACGGGGAGCACGAGCTATAGTTAGTTCAGTAAACTATAACTGGCAACATCTAACTATAACATCACTTTGACCTTTTCTTTTTTGTAGTCAATTTCTTTATTTTTTAATGAATGTTAAGATCTTATTAAAGAAACCTAGCTATAACATGGCTCTAGCCTTTTGCTTTGTCAGTGAATTTCTCTGAAGTTGTGATCATATTCTAAGTTGAACATATGCTCAAACCCTGAGGGCAGCATACATTCAAACCCAAGCAGCTGCAAAACACCCCGCTGCACACTGCCTTTGGGGCATGTTGGGGGACGTGTGGGGAGTGGAGTGAAAGAATAGTTAGTTGGGGAAAGTAATTGTAAGCCGCATCTCCGAGGATCATCCTGTAACAAAGAGTGAGATTCTGCACAGCTATGGTGATACACATTGACATTTATACTTGCAGCACAAACCCTACTAACAGCTAAAAGAAATAACAACTAGAAACAAACAATTACATATTTGTGAATCTTTCTTATTAAATATTCTCCAGTCTTGTTTGTTTTAAATGTGATAATCTGCCTTCATATAAGCACATACTTCCAAATAGCTCTTACAGGCTCTGTTGCTGTTATTAGATACTGTTTCCTTAGATAAAATTATGATTTATGATTTAAGATACACCAGCATTTTTATTCTCTAAGTTGCTCGTTATAAATCTTGCCCGCTGAAGGCAATGGCATTAAAAGAAAGAATGCTTATTGGTGCTACCAACCAGCCTAAAGCAGAATAATATATCCCAAAAAAACCATAATTGTCAGTGACAATTGGTATACACAAATCCAAAATACCTTACAGCAAACCCACATATGACAAACTCAATGATGAAATTGACAGGTAAAAATACAATTCTTTGTTGCTTACCTTTTCGGAACCCCCAGATGTAAAGGAAACTCCCTAGCTATCAAGACTCTCTCTTCTTTTTTGACTCAGCTATCTCCTAAATCCTTGCATGCATGACAGGTTTGTATGGGGCAAAGCATTCAAAGTTGCCAAAGACAGCAGAGCATGCACAAAGAATTTTGAATAAATCAACAGCAGGCATGCAGCAACTACCACCTCAACTAGGCAAAAATTACCCATCTTCTGCAGACTCATCTTTAGGCCCTTATCATTTAATGGCCTACTTCTTCAATACTAGACTATGCCAATGCCCTTTACATCGACTAATTCATTTCGATTTACAAACAGCAACAGCTGCCAAGCTGGTAATCATCATAACACAACTTAACCCACTTGAAAGCATGTGTTACAACTGGAAGTGCACATTCAAGACTTGCAGTTTCATCTACATGATCAGATTACCTTCAGGACAGAACATCCAAGTATTGCTCAGGGATGTCCCTGGGATCTGCAGAAGCTGCACTGGTGCCCGTGCCAAAATTGAATTAAAAAAACAATAAATCTCAGTCACAACTTCAAGGGGAAAGCCCCTCTTCTGTAGAGCACAGTTCTATCTAATCAAGACATGAGACACATCTACAATTGCACACTTCAGGAGAAAACTTAGAATATACCTCTTTTTTCTCTGAATTAGCTTAATCAGGTGTATGCAGGTTTGGTGTCACTGTCTAAACAGCCCGGTATTCAGAACTAGGCCATACCTTGCTAGGAACACTGGATTGTCATCATGAATGATACAAAGAGCTTTAATGGGTCGAACCGCAATGTCGAATAACCACTGCACAGGTGTACTGTTTCAAGATTAAATAAACTGAGGGGCATATTATCAAGAAAAGCGATAAAATTATCGCTGTTTTAGCGGCAGAATACTGCCGCTAAAGCGGCGATATTGGGCTTGATAATATGCTCTATGGAATTCCAATTGAAGCCCATGTTAGATGTCCTTCACATTTAACATGGGCTTCAATTGGAATTCCATAGAGCATATTATCAACCCCATTATCGCCGTTTTAGCTGCAGTTTTCTGCCGCTAAATCGGCGATAATTTTATTGTCTGTCTTGATAATATGGCCCTAAGTGCTTGAACCCCAAATGCAAACTACCTTACAACCCTCTTATTCACTCATAAGAAATCCCATGGAAGAACTCATCAAGGGCCAGATGTAGGTAGCCAAATACCGGTCGGTAACGGCCGAAATTGCCGAATTTTGGCAGTTACCGACCGGTATTGGGCATTTGAGATGTAGGAGCCCAAAAAAGACCGATTCGGTAAATATGAATCGGTAATTTACCGATTCGGAATTTACCAAATCAGAATTTACCGAATAGGAATTTACCAAATTCTTATTTACTGAATCGGTAAATAAGAAATAGTAAAAAATGAGAATAGAGATGTAGGTAACTTCTAAAATAACGAATTTCATGAAATTCGTTATTTAAGAGTCTGTAATTACCATGGATTGAAAGCAGGTGGTAACCAGGTGCAGGCTATAAAAAAGGCCCCAAAATGCAACAGTGTGACCGGAATGGCGGCATTCTACGTGATAGCAAGGCGGCTACGGTACAGGCAGCAGGAGAGAGGGTCTGGAGACGGGAGGAGCAAGTCTACAGACAGCAGATAATGCTCTTCCAACTCATTGAGGCAGAGATCTTACAAAAGTACAGGTTACACCCCCACACCATCCTGGACTTGAATAGGGACCTGCACCCACTCCTGGAGCACCCAACACCAAGGGCACACGCCATCCCACCACATGTGCAGGTGCTCTGTAGCCTACACCTGCTTGCATCTGGGAGTTACCAGGGGGTGATAGCTGTGGTAGGTGGGGTGTCCGAGAGCTGCCTGTCCCATTTCTTCCGGATGTTCCTAGAGGCCATGATGCAGAGAATGCATCATTACATCAGCTTCCCTGACACACATGCGGAACTGCTAAAGACCAAGAATGACTTCTATCAACTTGCGCAGTTCCCACACGTCATCGGCTGTATTGATGGCACCCACATCCCAATCTGCCCACCTGCTGCCACAGAGTACATTTACAGAAACAGAAAGTCAACCCAATCTATCAATGTGCAGGTAATCTGTGATGCTGCCAACATTATTACAGACATTTTGGCCAAATTCCCGGGAAGCACCCACGACTCCTACATCTTTCAGAACAGTGGGATCTACACACACCTGACAGCAGGAGTATTTGGAGAAAGATACCTGCTAGGTAAAACACTGTGACACTCCCTGATAGATATTGCAGATGTATGTGTTGGTGCGCATGTGATTAATGGCTCTCTCATTTCCAAATAGGTGATAGCGCATATGCCGTCCGCTCATTCATCCTGACACCCTACCTGAACCCATCAACCCCGAGCCAGAGACGATACAACATGGCACACAAATCTACTAGGAACGTTGTGGAGCGCACCTTTGGGTTGTTAAAAAGCAGGTTCCGCTGCCTCCACAAAAGCGGAGGTGCACGGCAGAACTCACCACTCATCTGCTGTAAGATCATTGCAACTTGCGCAATGTTGCACAACCTTGCTAACAAGAAAGGTACAGAAATGGAATTAAGTGATTATGAGGACCACGATGACGAATGTGCACAGCCTGAACCCAACACAGCAGGAGTGGTGCCAGCAACAGATGGGAGACAGAGACGGGCAGAGATCACACACAACTACTTTTAAGTAAAGAGACGCAGCCAGGTGGAGTATGCACCCAACATAGTTTAATTTTTGGCACTACGAAAGTACTGAAAGGCACAAATGTGCAACACAAATGGTATCCATCCAAAATGGGAGTCCTGGGTCACCTCCCCATTGAAGGTCATGTAGTGTGGGCAGCATTAGTCATTTTCGGCCACGCCTACCGGTGCAGATGAAATTGGCTGGCTGTCCTCACTGGGTGTGTGGGCAGTGGGAGCACCATGGAGCCTGCTGCTCCTCCGTGTCTCAGCAATAGGGGGGATTGTCTTGCTGCTCCTACTGGTGCTTTCCTCGCTCTCAGGTACATCCAGAGCAGCAGTATGTGCTGACTGCGCATTAAGCAGCACCTCTACAGCACTCGTCACCCTTGCAAGGCCCCTGGACACCTAATTGCTGCTGTGTGCTAGTCCCTCTTGCATGTTCACGCATCGCCTGCAAAGAAGGGAAGTGACTGTGACCAAGCGGTTGACTGCCTTAGTATTTTGCTGTGCTTGCTGCCTGTCCTTCCACCTTGTATTCCTGTCCTGGTCAAGTTTGGTGCACAAGAGCAGCACAGACTGTGACATGTCCCACATCCCTGCAGCCATCTCCCTCATGCCTGATGCCATCTCCCTGTTTTCATCCACCAATGCGCTGATGCCCTTTCCTATTGTTGCCATGTGTTCATTCAGGTGCCTCATCTGGCGTTGCGCCGACTGGATGGCCTTCCCCTGCATACGTGTATTTTCACCATGCTACCCACCAGTCCTCGGAAGACACTGGGACCCTCCACATGTTGTGAAGCACTGCTGTCTCTGAGCCTGCGGCGTCTGGTACCTGTGCGGGCACCCTCGGCGATGGACTGCTGTATGGCAGTGCTTTCTTCACCAGCCAAGGTTGGTGTCTCATCCCCCACTGTGTCACCTGCTGATGGCTCCATTTGGACTAGTGTGGCAACTACATACCTCTTGCTCTTTTGAACTGCAGGTGTTGTGTTAGGCGGTGACGCAGGCAGTTCAGGTGAGGACAGTAGTAGAGGGGAGCCAAAACGCTCTGGGGAGGCCTGCAGCTGTGGTGACATTTGCAGGTCTTAGGAGGCTGGCTGTGCTGTTGGTGCACCAGTGTCCTCTGTGGTATTCCCTGCAATTGTGCTGGCCTCCTGTGTGTCGTCCCTCTGTGGAGCACTGGCTTCCTTCTCCCTGGTACACCTGCAAGATGTCTCGCCTGTGGACATAAAAGCATAAATTAGCTCTGTGTTCCTGCAGCACTGCTTATACAATTACATTTTAATCACTGAAACACTGTAGCTATTGATTCAGCTTGCTTATCACTGATGTGTGTTGCATGCCTTGTTGCTTGGTATGCTGTATGACATGGTAGGTGTTTCAATGACTACATCTCCTATAATGCATTACTGGTGTATATTGCTACCTCTTCTGGAGTGGGGGTGACACTGCCCCATAGGGGAAATGGAAGGGGATGGGGTGGGGTGCTTGCTGTGCATGCTTCTTACCTTTTCTGGTGGCAGCTCTGGCTGAGCTGTCTGCATCTCCCAGTCCACAGACGCATGCTCTCTGGTTCAATGTTGGACTCCACCAGCTCCTCCAGCTCAGTCAGGGCAGGTGCCCTGTTCCTCCCTCCTCCAGTATAGTTCGCCTGTTTGTGAAGCTCTGCAATCTTTTTCTTTCTTAAGCTCCTGAGGTCATACCACCTCTTCTTCAGGTCGTCTGTCTCCCCTGGGGTCACTCCAACAGCATTTACCTTTGACTGTATTTCAAGCCAAATCTTCCTTTTGGCAGATTCTGCTACCGTCAGGGATTGCTTCCCAAACAATTTTTGGTGTTCCTTTACCACCTCCTCCACGAGGACCTGCAGCTCCATGGTGCTGAATTTGATTTTACTCTTCCTCTCAGCACCTTCCTTCTCAGTGTTGTTGGCCATTTTTTCACTTTCAAAAGCAGTAAAGTTTTCCCATGGCTCAGGGACTCTGCTCTGCTCTCACAGCCTCTCCAGAAGCTTTTGATTGCTTGCACCTGCCTAGGTGTAGCCACTTCCTGTTTGGGAGGGGGGTGGTTGCACCTGATTGGCTGACTTCTTTTTTTGAATAGCCGATTCGGTATTTACCGAATCGGTATTTACCGAATCGGTATTCCCCAATCATTCCTATGGGAATTACCGATTTGGTAAATACCGATTCGGTAAATACCGAATCGGTAAATACCGAATGGATGATACCGAATTTTACAGATTCTGTAATATTTACCGAATTTTTACCTACATCCCATTTTCCGATTCTTAAATACCGAATCGGTAAAATTCGGTATTTTAGAATCGATAATTTTAAATGACCTACATCTGGCCCCAAGTTCTTTATAATGTCTAGTCCATTCTAGATGAGGTAAATAAAGTTGTTCCAATGTTCCTTTCGGGAAGCTAACGTATCCAATCTTGTGATATCCAATAATGAGACTAAAATGCAGTGGATTAAAAAGCTTACCAAGTACCATTAAAAACAAACATCAGTAGCCCAGCTAACGTAGCCCCACTACGAGACTTTACAAAGGCTGTCAAGTACATATTTACAATATTTTACAAAGGCATCTTTTTCTCTCATTGTTTAGAGATATCAACAATATTACATGCTCCATCACCAAACAAGTCTGTAATATACTCATATTAGTATAACATCAACAAATTTTCATATATAGAATAAATACCTATTGTTGTATTCTTATGTTGTGTTATATCCACTTGATATAGTGCATGGATCACACCCAAAGGTCAAACTCAAAGAAATGCCAACTTAGTTGCTTGTAGGAAGCTGGTTCTTTATAATATAGGAACAAGAGGTATGCTGTGAAAAGAGGTCAGGTATCCCTTATAAGTGAAGAGGGGCTTGCTCTAGCAATCGCAAGGTGTTCTCTTAGGGGGTAGTGTGGTCAAGCAGTGTTAGGCTTATCAGAGCGGAGTGTTAGACACCTGCTGCATAGACACAGTCAACAAATGATGCACACAAGTCAATAAGGAGATCAACACCAACTTATAAAAATAACACATATCTTTTATAAATGAAGGCAAAAACATCATAAAAATCAGGTCTGTACCTTTTGAGTTAGAAATATTAACAATTTTCAAAAGTCAACATTAAGGGCCTCATTACGATGTTGGTCGGAAAGGCTCTGAACGGCATTCAGTTTGTCCTAATCCATGTCTGAACCCATGTTTCCGACTGACTTAGAAACATTTCCGACCAACTGATTATAATGCAATTTAACTGTTCACTCTGTCCAACTCGGTATCCTTTGGCATTCGGAGAAACCAAGTCGTCTGAGCCGAATCGTACAGGTCTATCGACTGCGTTTCTGACTGACGTATTACGGTGTCGGTTTAGGACAGCCTTTCCGACTTGGTTTGGCCGACATGGATAGGCTGTCGGAAACCGACTTTGGAGGCCCATAGCGTGTACCCCATCACCGAGGGGGCCTCGGGTTAGGGCCCGTGAGGATACCCATAGGTTCCCTATTTCCAACTATGCAAGTGTGGCAGGCACACTAGCGTGCCCTCCACAGGGTGCAAGGTTTTCCACAACAGCCTGTCTTCAATAGGAGCCTGTGTTGTTGGTCGGAACACAGGCTCCCATTGATGTCAATGGAAGTCTGACCAACCGGTGTTCGGAAACATCGTAATCAGTCGGTTGGACTCCTCAAATGCATGTCAGTCGGAAATGATTCTAACAAGGAGTCAGTTGGAATGGTTTCTGACTGACATCATAACGAGGCCCTAGGTGTAATGTCTGAAGCAAAAAGGTTATCTTATGGAGGAAAGACATATACTGCATACAGGTACTTTACAGCACCAATCTTTTGAACTTAAGGTGAGTATGGGGCAGGGTCCAAGGCATCACCAACAGGTCCCCATGGGCAGCACTGGGACTGCCAGGTGTAGAGGTGCAATACAGCTTGGGATGCCTTGAAGTGAATGGGGATCAGTCCGGTAAAAAAGAGCTGCAAGTTGGGACTGGGGAACCAGTCCTGCTCAACCAAGAAGGGGGCTCAGTTCTCACTTGTGATGCTCGGGGACATGGGGACACTTTTGTCTCTCTTCTCCTTGAGCCGGGGCAGCAGGGTGCAGATGCGTCCTGAGGTAACAGGTTTTTGTCACCGGAGACACTCGCAGTAGAAAGCCTTGCACAAAGAGGTTGCAGGCGGTGTTGGCAAGTCCACAGTTGGCAAACCCAAGGTGGGCTTTGGATCTGGAGGGGCTGGGGACCATGCTGGCAGTGTTGGCACACTTTAACTTTGGCTAGGGGGCATGGGTGCAGCGGTACTTTCTGGAGTCTGGTTTTTGGCAGTCCGGAGTCCTCGCACCTCTTCTGGGGTGCCTCCAGGATGCAGAGGAGCAGCTATGCTACTCCACTGGAGTCCCTGGGTCTTGGCTGAAGGCTGGCAGTCCTCCCAGGCTTTCGGCAGCACAGTCAGCTGCAGGATGAGTCTTCTATGGTGCAGTTTCTGAGGACACAGGCAGACCGGAAGGATTGGCGCCATGTTAGTTGTTTCGGTGTCCTCCTTCATTCAGGTCAGCAAGATCTGATTTCTTGATGCCAGGGGCTCTCCTAAATACTTCATACAGGGCTTTAGGAGAGTGTGGGTTGTAGCGAATGGGCTACTTGCCCCTGAGGTCACTACACCCCCTATATGACCACTTCCTGTAGGAAGTGGGCGTAACCCTGTCACAGAGTTCCTAATTCTGCCATTATCAAGATAGCAGACTTTAAATTTTCATGTCCACAATAGGTAGCCCACCTTAGATGTGGAACTAGCCTAAGGGTGAACACACCTCTCTAGCTACTAATTGTTCTGCCTGTACAGGCACCAAACACCCCCTGGTCAGGGAGGTGGCATCCCTTCACCTCTGAGGGAAGGCAGATTCGCATACCAAAGATGATGGGCTCTTTGAAGTGGTCTTGGAAAGCTAATTTACAGATCGTCCTGCTGGAGGGGGTGTAAAACACCCTCTTCTGGAGTAGGCTTTGTTCCTGTCCTCCTGAGAGTGTGGGCTCTCACCCCTGGGGGTAAAAAACTCATGTGTGGTAGCAGGCTGGTAATACCCAGTCGGCCAGCACACTAGTATTTGGTAGGTTTTCAGGGTGTACCTCTAAGGTGCCCTCTGAGTACATATATTAATAAATCCATCATAAGAATCAGTGTGGGTTTATTAATACAAGGTGTTTGATACAAAATAACTTTGGTTTCCGTGAAGCCATGATATAGCTGAGAAACTCGACATTACCAGTGTCCAGCACATATACTTAAAATGGGTCCCCTGCTCACTCGCACTGGCAATAATTGAACTGGCCAGCAAAGGGGCATATCTTCTCATGCAGATATTTCCACACATGTAGTATTGATAGAGATCGCAGGTCACCCGGCCAATAATTTCACCATACACGTACCGGGCCCATATATTTTTCCAATTTTACCATGTATATTAATCGGGCGACCTTACACTCTACTACCAGTAACCCTGAGTTCCTTCCTATTTATTTTCACCTGTACCCGACTTACCAATCCACTGTTACGGGTACCTATGACCACAACGGATCAGGGAGCTAGCTGTGAAAGAAAGGCAGACAACCAAAATACCAACATATACTCTTATACTTTCATTAAATGACCACAGACTACTGGGAAGTTTTAAAGTTTTATCTAGAATTCAGATTCGGAAAGCATACAGTTTACAACTAAAAGGAAATCAATAATCAAAATAACGAACAGCACATATCCATGTAGAAAATATATCAGGGCAACCATTTATGAGTCTAATGAAAGATAAGAACAAGACACATGCTAATCAAACTTGCAGAGATGAAATGTAAGATTAAATAACTCTAGATGGACAATCTTAGACACAAACTAGAATTTTACTACTGGGAAATACTTCAAAGTTGAATACGAGTTTAGGAAAAATCCTATACATCTATAGGAAGGGTAAAGAAAAAGAACACGCTATAGTTCTAGGAACCTATCTTCAATCCACTCGGAAAGGGAAGATTATAAACCACATCTATATTTCATAAACGGTATGAAGAGTTGCACTTAAAGGGAGGGTAACATAGGAACATGCTAGAAAACAGAAATAACGTATGAGCTTTCATTCAGTAGCTTTGCGAAAGCATGGAAAATCAATTATGCGCAAGAGTATGTCTTTATTAAAGCAAAAGACAGAAAATAGAAAGTGCAGTATAGAGTTTCAGCACTATATATTTACCTAGAATGGTGTGAAGACCAACCCTGGCCACGGATCAGTCAAGGACAGGAAAACCCCCAAGGAAGGACAGTCATCAATGGGACAGCAGGTGCAGAATGGACACCCCAGGAGAGGACAGGAAAACCAGATTAGGATCAGGACAGGACCACCAAGGAATGACCAGCACCCGCAGTTTGGAAGCAACGCCTGCGCTCCACCCTCTCTGCAGCTATCGGCCAGAACCCCGATTGGGTTATCGAACTCCCCAGCAAAGTGCTCCGCCAGCACTTAAGGTTTAGTAAAACCTCTCGAGTCTATGGTATATTTCGGACAGAGTGCTCCGCAGCGCTCTGTATTCAGTCACCTATTGAGTGCGTTGGGTCAGTGACAGGTCAGCTATTCGGACAAGTCGGGCAATTTCTCTAGCTAAACCTAGGCTAGTTATACTGTTTTCGGGTCAGTATACCACCCCCCAAATGTTGCAAGTGTCAGAATCCCCAATTTCGATTGGTCCCTAAGTAGGCTAGGTCAACACACCAATCACATTAACTCTCTTCAAGCCTGCATTAGCATTCTCTGGGACCGCCTAGCAAATTTGGGGTTCCCTTGAGATTCTCTACAGAATACAATGAAAACATACCAATTGTATCAATTGCAGGACAGTTCAGCTCCATCCTGCTGGGTCGCAGGTCACGTTCTCAGGAGCATCTTGACTGTGGCTGCCAGCTGAGTGTGCTCCACTGTTCAAGGTTGTCTTCCCTCTGCCAGGGTGACATGCGCAATAGAGTTTTTCAAGATGGATTCATGTGCGGCTCGCACCCTCAAGAACGTGGTACATGAAAAGTAAGCGAAAACAAATTAAAACACAGAAATAAATGAATTCACTGTATACCATGAATAGCTACTCTATACCCCTTTACTTATAATATACTATTGCGTGAGTGTTTTAGTGCAGACAGACAACAACATAAAACATTTGCGCAAGCTTCACCATGTGAGAACACAGACAGCCATCTTAAAAGCAAGTGCGCAAGCGCAAAGTTTCCCACCAGAACTGCAAGTGCGTCACGTCACGTGAGTGTGACTAACGCATGCGCAGAAAGAAAACCCGCCAAGCAGCGGCCATTTTAGGAACAATCGTTATTGAGTTAGTAAACACATATGCAAGCGTCTCTAGGACACCCCAAATGTCAGAATACAGGGAAATTAGTAAGACAAACAGGTTGAATTACATGGTTATAAGTTATTCGAGGTTCATGAGTAAGAGCAAGCCGCGTAACGTGCAAATTCTTGCTCCATCAATCCCCTCTTTGATGATATTTACTATCATCATAACTAATGGAATCAGATGCCAACTTTTCTTTCACACTTTGTACATTTCAATTTCTTCCAACATTCCGTTTAATTTTTCTTTAACGTCTTTGGTAGGGTGAGAATTTTTCACCCTTTTGTAAATCTGATTATTCTGTTCTTCTAGTTCAACTTCATCCACACTCCTTTTCACACCTCTCTTATTCACAGTATATTTCTTTTGGTGTTGGCGGCATTTGCAACAGACAAATATAAGGAATATAATAAACCCTATTATGGCAATTGGCATCAGTACCTTAAACAACAAACCTTTACCTAAACTAGAAAACCAATGACCTACAGAGGAGAGACCATCAGAGAGTCTCTTCCAGGCACTGTCAACCTCCAGTGGTTTGAGTTCCTTCTCCAAATTTGTGATGTTCCTCACATACTTTTTTATTTGTACACTTTTATCCGGTATGTAAGTGCAACAATGTTGCGCTTTCAACATCCGGCAGACTCCGACCTCTTTTGCTAGTAAGGTAGCAAGCGCAAGTCTGTTCTGTAAAACCATAGATCTGAACGCAACCATTTCGGTATTGACCATCAGAAATCCACTAGCAGTGTCAGTAGCTAACCGATCCACTACTGTAGACAATTTGCAAATTCTGTGTGTGTTCAGAACCACTCCCACTCCAGGTATCAGTGCACTAAAAATACTACCCATTATTTCACCTACGCTTTCCCTTTTACTACGCACTAAGCCATTAGTGTTTTCACTGCTTCCAGCAATTTCATTCACATGGTATATTTTCGGGAAGACAATGCCAAAGTAGCAGCTTCCATACCAGTGATCTGGCAATTTGAAATAAGCCTTGTTTCCACATATATAATAAATTCCGGGAAACACAGGTTCTGACCCATTTTTGAAACCCCAACCTCCAATTACCTTGTAATTGTGCGCACATTGACTGGAACCAATGAAAATGTTATTATAATAACTAGTCTTTTCACGGTGAAGACAGAGTTTCCCTTTTCTCTCGAAATCCAGCAACAAAGCAGGACCACTCCCACCATTTGAGGTGCTTTCCATGTTTTCAGCCCATTTAGGAGTTTTCTGCCTTTTGTCATTTGCCTTTCTTTGGAAACTTTCCCTTCTTTTCTCTGCCATGTTTAAAAACATTTTCTCTTGTTCATGTAATGAACAGGTCAAGTTATCTCTGTGCGCTTCACCTAAATCTATGGTACCTATAGTCAGGAAGTATTCTCCCATATAACGTGTAACGTCACTTTTAGTATGTACAGGATTCAGAGTTCCACGTATAGGAAGTTCAGAAAATATTACGTCAGAGTTTGAGTAGTAGTACTGTAACGGTCCTCTTTTGTAAAATAAACTAGCTAAAATACTACAGGAAATTCCATAAGTCAAGGGCAGGTGATGATAAGTCACGCCTTCAGCTACAGAAGTAGGTAGCTTCATGCAGACATGACAGTCTTCTATCTCCATAGTTTCTACGTAATGTACTAAAAGGTTAGCGAATACATTTAGATGAGTCTGGTTCTTGATTCCGTGATAGTGTAGTCCTTCCTCATCTGGTGCTTCTAAGTCTGGTCTTGTTTGTCTGAGGCTAAGTGTTTTCTCACGTCTTTCTACACTTCGTGTTGTCAGTTCTTCAGTGTCTTTTGTCACAGTCTGTGTAGGGTCAATATTAGTGTTTTTGCTTACCATATAAGGAATAAAAACGGTTAGTCCTATCCATAATATTAACACTATAGCTACACTACATATGCATACTTTGCAGCATGTCTTACAACAATTACGTCTAGGCCTTCCATTCACATTTGAATCAGACATTTTTGCTCAGAAGAAGTTCTCAACCCCTTTTTGTAACTTTGCACAGGTAGCTTACACTGAGCAACTTCAAGTTGGTTCGTCTTCTTCGGCAGACTGATCAGCTGTCCCTTCTTCGTCAGTTTCGTCAGTTATATCAAGATCTTCAAATTCCTCCAACACTAAATAAGTCCATTCAGGATCTTGATATTTTTCGTTCAGTCTTTTTATTCGATCACTCCTTCTTTTGGAGCTCTCTCCAGTTTGCTTTGCTATATGGGAACTTTGTGTTCTTTGTTCAAGTTTTTCTTCTACTGTTTTTAGTCTCAGTCTCAGTCTTTTAATAAACCTTGGTTCAGTATGTTTCTTTGTCTTTAGTCTTTTAGCTGGCACTGTATTTTGGCTTTCCTCTAATGCTCTTTTATTCTCACTGGTTTGTGGCACTTCTGCTTCTGCTTCTTCTCTTCCTGTCTGACTAGTCCCAGGTCTTGTATCTGTTTCTTCTGCCTGGTCACTAAGCTGGCCTTGTTCAGGTGTAGACTGGGTTTGACTTTTGGATTTTTCTATTTCTGTGTCCTGAACACGTTTTTCTAATTCTATCTGGTCCTGTTCAAGCACTTCGAACCTTTGATTTTCTTCCGCTTGAACTTTCGCCCTAATTTCTGTCTGTCCCTTTTCAATCTCAGGAGTTTGTGGAGGTGTGTCGATTACTTGTTCTGTCCCTATCTGATCTTCTTCTCCTTCAGATTTTACCTGGATTTCGATAATCTGATTGTCCTCTCCTATTCCTGTCTCGTCCTCACTATTCCACTCTCTGTCTGCGTAAGTTTGACTTCTTGTTCTGATTGGGTCATCGGTCAGGTCGATTATGGGTATCCACTCATCTTGACTGGTGCTCGGTTGTTCTTCATCAGATACTTCGGAACCCACGTCTGGAGACTCCTCAGCTGGGCAACCTTCAGCGTCAGTCTTCTCTTCGTCTCTTATTACCTTCTTGGTATGGCTGGCATGGATCCACTTTGGGACGCCGGCACACTTCACCGCTGTCGTGGTCACCAGTATTACTTGGCGTTGTTGTCCCCACTTCGGTGCAAGGTAATTTGAACGAGTATGTTTCTTGAGTACAACCCAGTCACCTGGAACCAATTTATGGACTGGAGTTGTTGGATTGGCGACGGCGTCCTCCCCAATCTGGCGAGAGATAGAACGCACTTGGTCACCTAGTTGCTTGCAGTATTCAAGTACCAAATCATCAGAAATGCTTAACAGTTTGTATCCTGGTACCCATGCCTGTCTCATCACTCTTCCCATCAGGATTTCATGGGGGCTCGGGCCTGTTTTTCGGTCTGGAATACTTCGGATTCCCATCAGAACAAGAGGCAAAGCATCTATCCAGTTCATACCAGTGGATCCACACATCTTTCCTAATCTCGATTTGATGGTGCCATTTATTTGTTCCACCACTCCAGAAGCCTCTGGACGATATGCACAGTGCAGTTTTTGTGTAATCTTGAATGCTTTACAGAGCTGATCGATTACCTCATTCTGGAAATGCCCACCTCTATCTGATTCAATTGTGACTGGAACCCCGTACCTAGGTATTAGTTCCTGCAGTAACAATTTAGCTACAGTTATGGCGTCATTCTTTTTGGCTGGGTAGGCTTCTACCCATTTTGAAAACAGGCAGACAATGACAAGGACGTATCTCATTCCTTTACAAAGGGGCAACTGGATGAAGTCTATTTGTAATCTTACAAAGGGACCTCCTGATTTCCCAATTTTTCCCAATTCAACTACTGTTCTCTTCCCAGAGTTGAACTGCTGACATGTCAAACACCTCTGGCAAAGTGACTCTGCTACTTTCCTGAACTTCGGGTTGTACCATGTTTGTTGGAAAACCAGAACCATGGCATCCCTGCCAACGTGTGCATCTCCATGCATCAATCTGGCCATAGAAGCAAGCAAGCGTCTAGGCAACACAGGCATACTGTCAGGGCCCACAATGATACCATCCTCACTTCTCTGTTGACAACCAAGCTTTTTCCATTTTTCCTTTTCTTTTGGTGGTGCAGCATACTGCCAATCTCTCAATTCCTCCCATGTAGGCACCTCTTCAAACACCATAAGTTGGCAGCTGTTTCCATATCCCCCCAACTTAATATTTACAGACATTCGATGTCTGGCACAATGTTGGGCCACTTCATCTGCATATCTATTTCCCACTGTCACATGATCAGTGCCAGATTTGTGAGCAGCACATTTTACCACTGCCAATTCTTTTGGTAACTGGATTGCATCCAGTAATTCTTGTACAACTTTTCCATTTCTGATAGGAGTACCTGATAAAGTCAGGAACTCTCTTTGTAGCCACAATTGGCCGAAGTCATGCACAACCCCATAACAGTATTGACTGTCAGTATATACTGTTATTCTTTTGTTTTTCCCAATTTTACAGGCCCTTGTCAAAGCAATCAATTCGGCTACTTGTGCAGACTTCACTCCAAATAAACAGGATGCTTCTATAGTGCGTTTTACCGTGACTACAGCATAAGCAGCACTTAGGCCTACAAGTTCGTGTCTCAGACAGCTCGCAATCTTCTACAGGCAGGGGCATTTCTTTGATATCTGGGCGTGGTTTAGTACTGAACTCAGTTAGGTCAATGCAGTCATGCTCGACCTCTCCCTTTGCTTCTGCAATCAGTGACTCAGGCAACAAGGTTGCTGGGTTCAATATGTTACACTGAGTAATGACTACATTTGCAGCACCTACAAGGATCCTTTCGTACTTAGTCAGCCGACTAGGGGTGAGGTACTGAGTTTTAGTTCTTGTCAGTAAGATTACAACTGCATGTGGAACATACACAGTTACAGGATGTCCCATAATAATGGATTCACTTTGCTCAAGACTTGTGCAAGTTGCAGCTACAGCTTTCAGACATCCAGGTAATCCAGCAGCCACTGGATCTAAAGTGGCAGAAAAATATGCCACTGGACGTCTAGTCAAACCATGGGCTTGGGTTAGGACCGACAACGCACAATTGTCTCGTGTGTCACAAAACAATGAAAATTCTTTAGAATAGTCAGGCATGCCTAAAGCAGGGGCTGTACACAGACATTCTCGTAATTTAGTAAATTATTATTATTGTTATTATTGTGAAATTTATAACGCGCTCAGTTACCCAGGGGCATCCCGGCGCAGAAATGCTGTCATGCTCTCCTCATTCCATTCCACTGGCTCCTTTGCTCCTTTCTTTGTCATTTTTATTAAAGGCATTTGCTAGGACTGCAAACCCCACAATCCATTGCCTGCAGTAGCCTACGACTCCAAGGAACATTCTAACTTCTTTCTGAGTACGGGATAACTGCATGTTTCGAATTATTCTGACTCTCTCTGAAGTAACCTTCCTGATGCCTTTTTCTATCTGGTGCCCCAGATATTTTACTGACTTGGTACAGAACTGAAGTTTGTCCTCCTTCACCCAGATGGTTCAGAAGGGCAATGGTGTCAACAACACAGTCTTTCTGACTCTTAGACGCCACCAAGAGGTCGTCTATATATTGCACCAAAACTGAATTTCCAGGTAAAGTTAAAGATTCAAGGCACTTTTTCAAAATCTGATTAAAGATCGAGGGGCTTTCAGTGTACCCCTGGGGGACGCGATTCCAAACGAACACGTGACTGTCGAAAGCAAATGAGAAAAGAAATTTGCTATCTGGATGTAAAGGAATGGAAAAGAATGCATGACATAGGTCAATCACGGTGAACCATTCAGCATCCCAAGGGATCTGTTACAGAATCAATGCTGGGTTCGTAACAATAGGACAGTAAGGAATAACTATTTTGTTTACTTTTCTCAGGTCCTGCACTACCCTGTACTTGCCAATAGGTTTCTTGATTCCAATTATGGGTGAGTTACACAGGCTACTCATCACTTCTTGTATGATGTTTGCTTCCAATAGTCTTTTTATTTCAATTGCAACTCCTGCTCTAACTTCTGCACTCATTTTGTATGGCTTGGTATTGGGGTAAACTGCATTTTCTTTCATGGCTATTTTGATGGGGTCTACATTTGCCATTAGACCTACATCCTTTCCAGTAAAGTCCCATACTTCTGGTTTCACTGCCTTTTGGAGTTCTTCGGGTAAGTCTTGTATAGTCAATTGTTTAATTTCTGAGTCAGGTCTGATTAACATTAACTTATATATTCCATCTTCGTCCGGGGTTTGAATTTCGACGCCTTTTGGTGTGCAAAAGATGGTGCAATTCATTTTACACAACAAATCACGTCCCAGTAAGTTTACTAGACTGGTATCACAAACTACAAATCTATGCATTTCTTTGAAGTTTCCTATTGTAATCTCCATGGGCTCAGTAACTGGGGTACTAATCAATTGATTAGATACACCCACTACGTGGATTGCTTCTCCCGAGAGGGGTAGGTTTGGAACGTCTGCTGTTCTTACAGTAGAACGGGTAGCACCAGTGTCCAACAGAAAGGTGACATCATTGCCTTCAACCTTTCCTTCAATGTATGGCCCAGACTGGTCTACCGGCAAGGAGGCGCCAAGCACGCACTCCTCGTCCTCCCCCCTCAGGTCCCGTCAGTACTGTTCGTCACAGAAAAAAGTGTCATTCAACAGAAATTGCGAAGTTGCTGCATTTCTATCCTCATTTCCTCCCCAGATCTCTATGTCATCACCCTGCGGTGTTTTCCCTTTATAATTCGGTTTAGGTGCACGGGGAAACTGACTCGCCATTACCTGTTGCTGGGTCTTTCTTGGTCTTTCATTCTGCGTCTGTGGATTTAAATCAGTGTTTTGGAGGTTACCATTCTGTAAATATGGACACTCGTCTCTCCAGTGCCCGATTTCTCCGCACTGGTGACAGGGAAATTTCTTTTTGGCTTCTTCTCGACTCATTTTCACTCTTGGCTTCCCTCCTCCCCCAGAACCTTGATTTTGGGAATTTTTATTCATTTTACCTAATTGTTTTTCCTGCTGTTCCGCTAGTTTTACCTATGCCCACATAACCTTTTCCTTCAGAGCCTTTCGCTTGTCTGCCATCTCGTCCTCACAATACTTTGCGTATCGCAAGACTTCATCTATTTTCTTAGACTGCCAACAGATTTTATTGTCTTTGATTCACTGACAAATTTCAGGTCTTAAACCGTTTACAAACCTGTAAATGAAGTGGGTCATATCCTTTATCTCGATATTATCTATACCGCTGTACGTTTTAAACACCTGTAACAGTCTTTCATAGAAGGAGTGCACAGTCTCATCCCTTTCCTGCGTGGTTCTATCTATCTTGGTCCAATCAGTTTCCTTTGCAGGCACCTTTTTCTTTAGGTGTAACATGACCTGGTCGTATTTTCTCATCACCTCATCAGAGGGAGCTCCTGTAGCAGGGTCCCTCATGTATTCTTTATTAGGCCAATCAACGGCAATTTTACATTCGGTCCATAAATCCACAGGCACCACTATGTCGAAAAACCCATCCAGGTCTTTCCATAGGCATTTTTGCACCTTTACAAACCTTTCCACTTGCCTGTACCATTCCACAGGCTTTTCTCGCAATTTTGGAAAGTCATTTGTAAAGGACACAATATCCTGTCTGGACCATGGAACGTGTACATACTTCCCACCTGGCACCTCTCGCATGGGGTATAACTGTTTGGGCTTGTCTGCTTCCCTTAAAGCAAATTCTGAAGTCGGCTGTTTGGACCTAACCTCTTCCTTTTTCTTTGCCCACCTGGCTTTCCACTTTTCTACATCTCCCCATTTTTGCAACACGGTCAACAATTCTTTGATCTGAACCTTCTTTCCTGACACATTCATATTTTCCAGGTCCTTGTCTGAGAAATCTGCTCTGTAGGGCTTTTGTAATGGCTTTGATTTGGAAATATCTATTCCCATACTAGCTGCAGTGTCTGTTAATTTCTCATGGAGCACTCTGGTATTACGGGTAAGACCCTTGCCGATAAACAGCAGCTCTTCCTCGGAAAAGGTATTTAATCTGTCTAACCCCACATTTCCGGCCGTCAGTTCTTCCATTTCTATTCTCTGCTTGTAGATGTCTAAAGGTTTTGACTGAGGAGTCTGTCTCTCTAATTCTCGACTCCATCTCTCAATCTCTTCAGGAGTTACCAATGTGACACTTTTGGTACCTGAAGTTGATTCCATTTGAATCTCTCTCGTATTGAAAGGATTATGTCTCTTCTGCAAACTCCTTCCTGAGTTCCTAATCGGCAAATCCATTAAAGAAGCTTCAGATTCACACTCACTTGTCTGATCATCTACAATTAAGGGCTCTCTTCGAGGCTGTACTATAGTCGGGGAAATAATTGGGGCTTGTGGACTCACTTGTCTATCCCCATACAAAGGAACAACAGGTCCAATAGTTACTGGGATTGTCAAGGCTTCGGGGCTTGTATTTAACTGGGAGAGTTTCTGAATGATCTCGGTTCTCTGTTTGGCTAGAGCCTCTCGCTCTGTTTCCTCCAATAACCGTTCTAGGGATTTCTCATGCAATACTTGTGGAGTCAAAGTTGGAGCACAACTCGGGGCAGTGGGATGCGTCGTACTTGGTCATTCACCATAATTAGGTTTTGGGAAACAGCTTCCTGTATTTAAGGCTCTCGGTCCTCCCTCATAAGGAGGTCTTGAACCGAAATCTCGGTCACCTGAATATCTTGATTCCCCACTAAATGGTGGTCTTAGACAGGTGCCTCCGGCACCTATAAGTCCTAGGCCCTCGCTATAGGAAGGTATTTGACAGCTATCTCTTGGGTTTCCAGATCCACTCCCTTCCTGACACGGGGGACGTTGGGAGGTATCCCCTACACTAGATGATCTGGGTCCTTCATTATAAGGAGGCGGACTTTTCATAAACATGTCATCTAATAATTCATCATCCGACTCCCCAAGGGGCACCCGATGTTTGCATTTTTCTGTCTTTTTCTCTCCCCCAGGACCACCCATTGGCATCATTGGAAACAATCCTTCCACAATCATATTCTGCCTCCACTGTTTCATCTTTTTATCATGGGTCTCTTGTTTTAACTTCGGATAAAATGTTGTTAACCCTTTGTCCAATCGGGGCTTGTCTCTCTCAAAAGCCTCGATTTCCCATTCCTCTAATGCTTCGTACTGCATTAATCTAGGTCTGGGATGTAAGTCATTCATTCGGGTTCTCAAATTAAATAGAATTCTACCATTAAATGTACCTTCTAACGGAAAAGCCAAAATTCCATCATCTTTTGTGTATTCCACCCAATTTTCCAACCATACACATGAGTGGTACCCTTTATCAAACATCATGAAAGATGCTGGAGTATTAGGTGGCGGAATGACAACACCTTCTCTAGTTTTTATAGGTTTGTCCTTTTTGAAGTAATTCTTCATTTATTTACAAGGGACAATTTTCTCTTATTCCCGTACATGATGCTAGTGTTATGCCCTTTCCACTGATCGTTTTCAAACCCTAAATGTCGTGGATCAGGTCTAGTATTCAGTCTATACGTATGCCACATACGACTTCTGCGAGCGACTTTGTTTACAAATCACTCCCAATCCAAATGCGCCTTTTATTTTCGTGCAACCAATCAAGTGCACGGGTTCAAATAATCTCGACCAATGGGTGCGCGGCCTTTCGCGAGACAGGTTCTCACGCTTCGGCACTCACCCCTCCTTTACAATTTCAGCTCCGCTACACACCCGCTGTTCCGACCAATACCAGTGCGGCACAGAGTGACGTCAGAGCAGCTCCGCAACTGACTCCCTCCCTCACAAGGTAACGGAAACTTAATTTCTCTCTTAAAGTGCAAGTGCTTTTAGTTATTTAACAACGAAAACACATTCGCCACTGTACTCGAGTGTCTAGAAAGGAAAGATTATGTTTCACTGCAAGCAAACTACTTCCATTTACTTTTCAATTGCTACGAGTAGAACTCTTCTGCCTACCCTTCACTCAAGCATTAAGGAACCTGTTACTTCTTTGACTCATCCACTTCTTTCCGGGATATATACTAAGTCTAAAAGTTTCACTAGCGACCCTCTTTGCTATCACCCAAGCTCCGACGATCCTGCTACTCCTTCCGGTGTGACCCTTACTAGGGTATATCACAATAGAAGTTTTGCCAGCGAACTCGTTGCTATCATTTATTCAGACATATATTCAGAAAACCCTAATTAGTGCTTCCAGTTTTGCCTAACCTGCACTAATTTTCCTAGAGCCAGTGACCTCACCACGGCGTGGATTCTCTTTACCACCCGCTATTCAATTCCCTGGGGATTCCAGACAAACACTAAACAATTACTAACGAGTGGGTTAATACATAAATCAATATAACAAATAGAAAAACAATTTAAAACATTTCATAATTTTCAAAAGCAATAACACATTTGTAAATACGTTTGAACGTTTTTTGTAGCAACATTTTTTTTTATAGCAGCATCCGACCTATCTAACTACCTTAACTAGTCCTACCTAACTTTAACTAGTCCCTAACCATAGCTCTGCTACCAGAAAAATTACTGATAGAGATCGCAGGTCACCCGGCCAATAATTCAGACCCTCCAGTTTATCGCGATTTCGCGATTCACGAAAAAATCGCGAAATCGGCAGATTACCGCGATGGCCGCGATAATACCCATATTGGCCGCGATTTTTACAAAAAAGTGTCTCTTCCGGGAGACAGCAAAACAAACAATACCTTTATTGGCTTTGCGCCTCCCCCCCTTCCCCACTCGTGTGTGTCAGCAGCTTCCTGGGACACACACAGTCAGTTTTTGAGCTCTGCCAGCCGCACCCAAGTACTTCACAGGTCATTAGGCCAAGCTCCCCTTGCGCCAAGGGACTGGAGTTACCATGGCAGCAAACTGTGAAAGCAGAGCGCTGTATTTACGGCAGACACTGATACAGCAGGACCCCCATAGAGATGCAGAGCCCTCAACACTGCGATCCTTAAAACTGCTGCTTGGACTCCAGCCGGACTCAGAGACCGGTTTATGTTAAAGGGAATTGTGTGTGTATGTGTGTGTGTGGGGGGAGGAGGGAGGCAAGGAAGGATAAGTGAACTTCCTGGAGATTTATAACCAGATATCTTTACTCGCTCTTCGAAAACAAAATGTAAAGAAAGCTACAGGCGAGCTGGTAAAATATTGGACTGGTAGCATGTGAGAAAAAGAAGTGTTGCACACCCCAGCAATTGAAGTATCCCGCACACATCAACCACAAGAGCCGTCTCAATTCCAAGGACACCAGGGTGCATAGCCAGACCCCAACAAGAGGCTCAAGCACCAGCGACCAGATTGCTTTAAGGAACAGGGGCAGGTGGTTACACCACTAGTTAGCTCTGAGAAGCAGCGCACTCCCTACATCCAGGTTAAGGACAGCCCTGCCAACTCCTGAGGAGGGCTTAGAAATATATCTAGGAAGACCAATCATATTCAGGTTCATGTCTGATAACAAGCGGCAATAAAACGTGAATTAAGCAGAAGAAGCACTTTATCTATAAACAATATGCATGGGTCTTCAAATAAGAAGCCTAACATCTTGCTGTAAAAAAAGACTAACCGGGACTGAAACAAAACTGAATGAAACATAATTGTGAGGCACAATTGTGGATTAACCTACATTTCAGATGTGCAGATGCAATGGTAAGCCAATTCTTCAAGTTGGTTCCCTTTAAGGTTCTTACCTAGGAGCCCTGATGATTGAAGCTTTCCATATTCGCTTCTGAAAGCCGGAACAGTGTGTACACTATTTAAATGAATCAAGCACCTCGCCGCAAGCTCGTGAATTGAGGCAGGGATTAAGGCCTCAGTTTTCAAGTTCACAAAGCATGAGCAAAAAGTCTACTTTCCAATCACTGATTCCATTAACCAGATTGTGTTGGGCAGGATGTATGACGTTACAACGCATACTTTTACAACGCCTACCTTTACAACACATTTTTTACACCGCAACATCCATGACAACGCACACCATTACAACGCATACCATTACAACGAATTCTTTGAAGCTACCTTTACAACGCATTCCACTACAGCGCATTCTACATTTACAACGCATACCATTACAACTCATTACATTACATTGCATGTAAGGTAAGTGTTGGATAGTGTAGGGGTAAAACGTACTATTCTAACTCCAGGGGGTGCAACAGTAGGGTAAGTGCTGGATAGCGTAGGGGTAAAAATTACTATTCTAACTCCAGGGGGTGCAACAGTAGGGTAAGTGTTGGATAGTGTAGGGGTAAAATTTACTATTCTAACTCCAGGGGGTGCAACAGTAGGGTAAGTGTTGGATGGTGTAGGGCACTATGTGTTGTAATGTTATGCGTTGTAATGGTATGCGTTGTAATGACTGCGTTGTAATGGCATGCGTTGTAGTGGTGTGCGTTGTAGTGTCATGCGTTGTAATGACTGCGTTGTAAATGCACGCGTTGTAATGGATTTTGTGGTGTAAAAGTTTCGTTGTAATGGTATTGCGTTGTAAAAGTTGCGTTGTAAAGGTTGTACACCGTTGGGCACCTTGGAGATTACCACACTTACTGTGCAAGATGAACTGTTCTGTAATTCACAAATGAACTGAGGCAGAAAGATAGGATAAGTATTCACTGTGAAAAACTTACAGAAACTTCAGCAGACCTGGAGGAAGCAGAGTATCCACCAGACAACTTTGCTCAAAGCTGGGTATTTTGAAATTTTACAATTATCTTGGTAAGTATGGAGATAAATTTAAAATTGACTAACATTTGAAGTTGTTCGTCGCCACATCTTCAGTAGCCCACTCCGATGGTTGTAATGTAACCTTCAAGCCCTGGCACGGCCCTCCCTAGGAACAGGACTCATTTCCGCATCATTTGTACTCTGCGCCTGCCCCTTGGATCCCAGGCAGGAGCCATGACTTCAGAGGCAGGAGAGCTTTGGGGGCAGAAACCAGACATGCAGGGGGGGGTCAGGTGTGGGTGAGTGCCTGTCACTCAATCCCTGCATTGCATCCGCGCTGGGGTGGCCCTGATGGAGACAGGGATGTTCTCCCCGATTATGGGTACACGGATGGAGGAGGCCTGTTGTCTTGTTTTGTCTTTTTCACTTCTTAGGAGGGCACAGGTCCTAAAAAACAGATGTGGGGGGGGTCTAACCAAGTTAGGCAGCATAGCGCGTGACATCACATTGAGTGACATCATTGAGCGCGACATGGCACGTCGCATCACAGGAAGTGGCATCAAGACCCATGACCTCACAGGAATTGACATCACAAAATGTGGCACAAAATTTTAGACCTCACACTTCTGTTTAGCCCAACTGGCAGATGAAGAATTGCAATTCCAAGGGATAACAGCCTTCACCTGTGGGCTGCTTCCTCTATTCCATATTCCAGATTGCCTAATCAAAGTGGAATACTCTGCTAAAACACTTTCCATTGATTTAAGGCTGAAAATGAATGCTTATGAGTAAAATAAAGTGCCGCTAAAATGCCGCTAAATTTCCATATTTGTGCCGCTAAATTTGCGAATCCATGCCGCTATATCCTGGGGGGTCTGATAATTTCACCATACACGTACCGGGCCCATATATTTTTCCAATTTTACCATGTATATTAATCGGGCGACCTTACACTCTACTACCAGTAACCCTGAGTTCCTTCCTATTTCTTTCCACCTGTACCCGACTTACCATTCCACTGTTACGGGTACCTATGACCACAACGGATCAGGGAGCTAGCTGTGAAAGAAAGGCAGACAACCAAAATACCAAGATATACTCTTATACTTTCATTAAATGACCACAGACTACTGGGAAGTTTTAAAGTTTTATCTAGAATTCAGATTCGGAAAGCATACAGTTTACAACTAAAAGGCAATCAATAATCAAAATAACGAACAGCACATATCCATATAGAAAATATATCAGGGCAACCATTTATGAGTCTAATGAAAGATAAGAACAAGAAACATGCTAATCAAACTTGCAGAGATGAAATGTAAGATTAAATAACTCTAGATGGGCAATCTTAAACACAAACTAGAATTTTACTACTGGGAAATACTTCAAAGTTGAATACGAGTTTAGGAAAAACCCTATACATCTATAGGAAGTTTAGAGAAAAAGAACACGCTATAGTTCTAGGAACCTATCTTCAATCCACTCGGAAAGGGAAGATTATAAACCACATCTATATTTCATAAACGGTATGAAGAGTTGTACTTAAAGGGAGGGTAACATAGGAACATGCTAGAAAACAGAAATAACGTATGAGCTTTCATTCAGTAGCTTTGCGAAAGCATGGAAAATCAATTACGCGCAAGAGTATGTCTTTATTAAAGCAAAAGACAGAACATAGAAAGTGCAGTATAGAGTTTCAGCACTATATATTTACCTAGAATGGTGTGAAGACCAACCCTGGCCACGGATCAGTCAAGGACAGGAAAAACCCCAAGGAAGGACAGTCATCAATGGGACAGCAGGTGCAGAATGGACACCCCAGGACAGGACAGGAAAACCAGATTAGGATCAGGACAGGACCACCTAGGAACGACCAGCACCCGCAGTTTGGAAGCAACGCCTGCGCTCCACCCTCTCTGCAGCTATCGGCCAGAACCCCGATTGGGTTATCGAACTCCCCAGCAAAGTGCTCCGCCAGCACTTAAGGTTTAGTAAAACCTCTCGAGTCTATGGTATATTTCGGACAGAGTGCTCCGCAGCGCTCTGTATTCAGTCACCTATTGAGTGTGTTGGGTCAGTGACAGGTCAGCTATTCGGACAAGTCGGTCAATTTCTCTAGCTAAACCTAGGCTAGTTATACTGTTTTCGGGTCAGTGTACCACCCCCCAAATGTTGCAAGTGTCAGAATCCCCAATTTCGATTGTTCCCTAAGTAGGCTAGGTCAACACACCATTCACATTAACTCTCTTCAAGCCTGCATTTGCATTCTCTGGGACCGCCTAGCAAATTTGGGGTTCCCATGAGATTCTCTACAGAATACAATGAAAACATAACAATTGTATCAATTGCAGGACAGTTCAGCTCCATCCTGCTGGGTCGCAGGTCACGTTCTCAGGAGCATCTTGACTGTGGCTGCCAGCTGGCTGTGCTCCACTGTTCAAGGTTGTCTTCCCTCTGCCAGGGTGACATGCGCAATAGAGTTTTTCAAGATGGATTCATGTGCGGCTCGCACCCTCAAGAACGTAGTACATGAAAAGTAAGCGAAAACAAATTAAAACACAGAAATAAATGAATTCACTGTATACCACGAATAGCTACTCTATACCCCTTTACTTATAATATACTATTGCGTGAGTGTTTTAGTGCAGACAGACAACAACATAAAACATTTGCGCAAGCTTCACCATGTGAGAACACAGACAGCCATCTTAAAAGCAAGTGCGCAAGCGCAAAGTTTCCCACCAGAACTGCAAGTGCGTCACGTCACGTGAGTGTGACTAACGCATGCGCAGAAAGAAAAGCCGCCAAACAGCGGCCATTTTAGGAACAATCGTTATTGAGTTAGTAAACACATATGCAAGCGTCTCTAGGACACCCCAAATGTCAGAATACAGGGGAATTAGTAAGACAAACAGGTTGAATTACATGGTTATAAGTTATTCGAGGTTCATGAGTAAGAGCAAGCCGCGTAACGTGCGAATTCTTGCTCCATCAGTATAACACACCCTGCCTTAGGGCTGTAAATCCCACTGTAGGGGGGACTTACCTACACCGCATGCAGTGTCTGTAGGCATGGCAAACAATGATTTATGCCATGCTGTGTTTTCACTTTTGACTTCACCAAGACACACAGACTGCAATGTCAGTCTGTATGGGTTAGGTGATGATTCCCCTAGGGTGGCACAATCCATGCTGCAGCCCTTAGGGACCCTCTTTAGTACCCATGCCCTAGGTACCTGAGGTATCATTTACTAGAGACTTACAGCTGTGCCAAAGATATTGCCAATTGGGGGAACAATTGTACAATTTTACGGAAAGCTATCTGGCACTGTGGACCTGCATCACAGGAACTCAGTTCACTTTCTGTCAAAATTGCATTGAATACCAGGCAAAGTGTGGGAGTGACCATGTAAAAAAATGGCACTTTCCTACACAACTCCCCCGTCCAAAAGAAAGAGAATGAGACTAACTTTTCCAAAGAGAGTCTTCTTTATCTAAGTTGGAAAAACCTGGAAAGGCCATCTGTATTGGGATGGTCATTCTCATGTCTGTTTTGCACTGTAAAGTCCATACCATGTAGAGAGATTGACTACCTCTACAGTTTGGGATTTTCACCTTTCATTTCAATCAGCCACCTGAGAGGCGGTAGTCAGTTTCAACCAGGAAGTGAGAACCAAACAAGTATGGTCTCAACTTCTTCAGGGGCCAGACCACACCATATGACTGCCCCCTCAATGTCACCCCAATGCTGCTCTCTGGGGAGTAACCTCCTGCTAATGAAAGCAACGGCCTGGTCATGCTCATCATTATCGGTCTGGGATAGGATCGCTCCTATCGCATGTTCAGAGGCACCTGTCTGCCCTATGAACTGCTTAGAATAATCTGGATCTTTCAGAATGGGTGCTGAGCACAATGCTACCTTCAGATTGTTAAATGTCTTTTGACCGCTCACTGTCCAGTTTACCTTTTTGGCATTTTATTGGAGGTCAATTATGTGAGGAGTGTCACAATGGTGCCATACCCCTTCACAAACCTCCTGTAGTACCCAGTCAAGCCAAGGAATGCCCTGACTTAAGTCTGGTTGGCTGGTGGTGCCCAGTACACAATTGTCTGGATCTTGGGTTGTAAGGGTGGAACTTGGCCTCAACCTACAAGGTGGCCCAAGTATACAACTTAGCCCTCCCCTATCTGGCACTTGCGTGCCTTGATAGTGAGGCCTGTACTCTGCAGAGCCTCAAGGAACTTTAGAAGGTAGATCTGGTGATCCTGCCAAGTGGAGCTATGGTCAGCAACAGCATCAAGATTTGCTGAACTAAAAGACTCCAACCCAGCAAGGACTTTGTTCACCAACCTTTGGAAGGTGGAAGGGGCATTCTTTAGACCAAATGACATTACTGTAAATTGGCAATGTCCATCTGGGGTCAGGAATGCTGATGTTTCTTGTGCTTCAGGGGTCAGACCAATCTGCAGTAGCTTGATGCTAAATCAAAAGTACTGAGAAACTTGTCTGCCCCTATCCTGTCAATAGGTTTGTCTGCCCTTGGGATAGAGTATGCATCTATCTTAGTAAAAGCATTGAGATCCAAATAGTCCACACAAAACCTCAGCTCTTGTTTACTACCCTTGGAATGAGGTTTGAGGACTAAAACCACTGAGCTGACCTAGGAACTTTCAGAGGGTTAAATCACGCATAATTCCAGCATTTTGCTGACTTCAGCAATGATGCATTTCTTCACTCAGTCATACTGTCTGCATAGTTTAATTTGACATGTTACCTGTGTCCATATCATGACTGCACCAGTTAGCCTGACCAGGGGTGAGGGACAAGAGTACAACATCCTGCTCCAGGACTTGCCTGCAGTCAGCTTGCTATTGGGCAGAAGGGGTTCTGAAAAGACCACTCCATCAACTGACCCTTCTTTAGGTCTGTGGGAGAGGAGGTCAGGGTGAGGCTCACTCTCTTCTTTCTGATTTTCATCAGTGACCATCAGCATGGCCCCATCAGCCCTATCACAGAAAGGTTTTAGGTGGTTCATATGGATGACCCTGTAAGGATTCATGCTAGTACCTGGTTCAACCCGGTAGGTGACCTTGCCTTTCCTTTCCAGGATATGGTAAGGGCCACTCCATTTGTCCTGGAGTGTCCTGGGAGCCACCAGCTCTAATACCCACACCTTATACCCTGGTTGGAACTCCACCAGAGCAGCATTTTAGTCATCCTAGAGCTTCTGGAGCTCTTGGCTGGCCTCAAGGTTTTTAGATGCTTTCTCCATGGTTGAACGTAGGACAAGTACATAGTCTATGCCTTGTTTAGGCTGTTTGAGAGGTCTCTCCCAGCCTTCCTTCACTAGAATAATGGTCCCACACAGGATGACCAAACAGAAGTTCAAGGGGGAAAAACCTACTCTCATCTGTGGTAATTCTCTGTAGTCAAAAAGCAGACACGGCAAAAGGACATCCCATCTCCTTCTAAGTTTATCAGGGAGTTCCATGATAATGCATTTCACGGGTTTGTTGAATTTTTCAACTAAACCATTGTTTTTTGGATGATATGGAGTAGTGAACTTGTAAGTCATACCACATTTATTCTACATTGCTATAGGTAGCCAGACATGAAGTTACTACCTCTATCTGATACCACCTCCTTGAGAAAGCCCACATTTGTAAAGATACTCAAGAGGGCCCTGACAACTGCAGGATCAGTGACAATCCTAAGGGGAATAGCGCCAGGGTGCCTGGTGTAATGATCCACTACCACCAGTATACATCAATTCCCTGGTGCTGTTGGAGGGTCCAGTGGACCAACAACATCAACCTCTATCCCTTCAAAGAGAACCCCAACCACTGGGAGTGTAATTAGGGGAGCCTTTGGGTGGCTACCTGCCTTGCCACTGACTTTGCTGGTAACACAGGAGTTACAAAACTCCTTCACCTTCTGGGACATACCTGGCCAGTAGAAGTGGGTGAATAACCTACTCAAAGTTTTGTTCTGCCAAGATGTCCAGCTAAGGGGATTTCATGAGCTAAAGAGAGTAAGAACTATCTATACTGCTGAGGTACCACCACTCTCCTAGTGGCTCTAGGTTTGGGGGCTCTGGCATCAGTGTATAGGAGTCCCTCCTCCTAATAGGTTCTGTGCGAGGAATTGACATTGTTTTTTTCCTGGTTAGCAGTTTGCTGTCTCAGGCTCTCAAGAGTGGGACAGGTCCTCTGTCCTGGCAAAGATCTTCCCTAAAGGGTCCCCCAGGAGCTCTTCTGTGTAAGCCCCAAGTTCCTGGGGCTTAGTTCCCTATGGGGCTGATAGGTCTTCACCCTGAGGAGAGGAGACCTGAGTTTATCTCTGATTTGAAGTTAGTTTCCAAGACTTCTTGCCTTTTCTCTTGGAGGGTTGGCCTATTATTCCATGTTCCAACTCCTTTTTGTCACCCTGTGCATTCTATTGTGCTCTTGTTTTTACATACACCCGTTCAAGTATACCCAGCATGACTGCATGGATGTTGCTTTTGGCCTCAGCCCAAGCTGAGGACTTTAGATAATTTCTTAGCAGTCATTCTACCAGAATTGCCGAGGCCAGTAACCCCTCCCCATTCTAAGGACACCACTGCCATGGTATGGATTGAGGACTGTGAATGTCTCACCAGTCATATACTGTCCTGAGGCTATTGGTTTTTCAGTCACCATAGTGACACTTGCACCTGTATCCCTCAGTGCTTCAACTCTAATACCATCAATAAGTGGCTGTATTTCTATAGGTTTCTGGGCCAGACAGCCAGGGCAGCTACATCCACCCTACCCCCTGAGACTATAGTTGCTCTAGCATGCTCTCTGACATGGTCAGGGTATACCTGGGATCCCATCTGGAGACTTACCACTGCATTAGGAACTACTACTTGGTAATCTTTCCCTCTATCCTTTATATCTTGTGATAATTTGATATTTGATATTTTGATATTTGAAGGGGTATTTCTAGAGCGCGGCGTTTGCTCCGGAGGGAGCATCATGGCGCTGAGAATCCTTGAAACCCAGACTCAAAGGTGAGAAGAAGGCTAAATGGCAGCTCTGGTCAAGTCGTCGGGGAGGTCATAGATCCAAGTTTTAAGAAGTTTTCTGAAGGGCTTCTCTGGGGTCTGTTTTCTCAAATGTATGGGCATGCTGTTCCAGGCTTTGATGGCCAGGTAGCTTAAAGTTTACCACCTTTTAACTTCAAGTTGAACCTGGCGGAGGTCATGAGATTGTCTTGGGCAGAACGAAGAGAACGACTCGGGTGATAGTGAGGGAAGCGTCTGGTTAAGTATTTAGGGCCGGTATTGTAGAACGCCCGGAAGGCGACAGTAAGAATTTTGAAGAGAATTCTTTTGTGGAGGGGTAGCCAATGTAGGGTTTTTAGGGCTGCAGAGATTGAGGATCTGCGGGGCAGTTTAAGAACCAGGCGGGCGGCCGTGTGAAGGACGCTTTGAAGTTTGATCTGAGTGGATTTTTTGGTCCCGGCCAGGAGACCGTTGCAGTAGTCAATGCGGGAGATTATGAGGGCTACTGTTACCGTTTTCCTCGCCTCAAGAGGGAGAAAGTCAAAAAACTTTCTAAGAGATTTAATGATCCCAAAGCATCTCCCGGCGACATTCCTGGCGTGTTGATCAAATGATAAATCCGAATCAAATAATACGCCTAGGTTTCTAGCCGTGGAGACGGTCTGGGGGGGGCAACAGAGTTATCCGGCCACCAAAGGGCTGGGCAGAAGGAGGTGTTCTTTCCGATGGGGAGGATCTCTGTTTTGCTAGAGTTGCAACGGAGGTGGTTGGTGTCCATCCATTGGAAGACTGCAGTAAGGCAGTTCTTGAGATTGAGCTCAGCTGTGTTTGAATTGTCTTCTAGGGGTACGATCAGCTGGGTATCATCGGCATACGAGGTGACAGGTATGCCGAATGATTCAATCAAGGCAAGAAGAGGGATGAGGTAAACATTAAAAAGAAGGGGACTGAGGATGGACCCTTGTGGGACTCCAGAGGCGACCTTTTTCTCCCTAGATAGAAAAGGGCCAAGGGCGACGGTCTGGGACCTGTCGCTGAGGAATGATTTTATCCATGATATGGCGGAGTCTGAAATCCCTATGTCCATCAGTCTGTTAATCAGGATAGAGTGGGATATGGTGTCGAACGCTGCTGTGAGGTCGAGGAGTATAAGAATGGCTTTCTTCCTCTGGTCTTGCAGCGTTTTGATTGTTTCAGTTAGTTCGATCAGAGCTGTTTCCGTTGAATGTTTGGGACGGAAGTCAGATTGTTGTGGATGGAGTATATTGTGGGCTTCTAAGTAGGTTTTGAGCTCTTTATAAACTAACTGTTCAGTTATTTTTCCCAGGGCCGGGAGAAGAGTGATTGGGCGGAGATTGGTTAGGTCAGTGGGGGAATTGTTAGCCTTCTTCATAAGTGGTTTGACGACACCCTTTTTCCAGATGCGAGGGACAGATCCGGAACTGAGTGACAGGTTGACTATGTTATTGATGATAGGGTTGACTACGTCTATGATTTGGTGGAAGATCTTGGGGGACAGGGGTCGGAAGGGGAACCGGATTTGCAGGATAGAATAGCTTCTCTGGTCTGGGCCAGAGTGACAGGAGTAAAATTTTTGAGACTACCACCTGAGGATTCAAGTTGGACATGACTAGGAGGCCCTTGGGGGGTAGGAGGAGGGGGGAAATTCCTTTGTATGGAGGCGATTTTTTCGTCAAAGTAATCTGAGATTTTATCGCAGAGATCTTGAGAAGGGGGGATAAGACTAAGAAGAACACATTTTTGGTACTCCACTGTCTACCATGAAGATTGCAGGCCCAAGTAAGGTAGTATTATAAATAATATTCATCATGTATGTCTGTTAAGAAGGCTTTCTTTTTCCTGCTCATGGTCTAATAGTTGAGTTCATGAGACAGTGGCCATGGTCATGGACCACCCCCTCCCCAAATGTTATGTGCTGTCTCATTCATTTATACACTATACCAGCAGTTTTCCTTGACAGTGCATCATGGCTGGAACAAAAGTACAACGTCCCGCTTCCGTTGCATTTGCCAACCAACACCATATGTCTTTCATTGGTCATTATTGCACATTTAACTTGTCTAACATTGTGAACCAACCAAATGCCCAGAGTGATATTTTCGTTAGAAGACACTGCAGTGCTAACCAAACTGTAGAGATGTATAGCAGTTACATTTTATTAAAAAAATTAAGGGGTGGTATCAGGCATCTAAAATATGTAGACTGTTTTGTGCTAGCCACACACACCACCAATGACTCCGGCTCCAATGCCGCTGCTGGAGGAATGTCAGTTGTAGGGGGAGAAGAGGAGGCAGAGATGAGCATAAGTAGGTAACAAAATTGCTTCCTTATTGATAATTACTATTATACTCACTAGCTAGTACCAGGACGTCATCAACTAGTGATCGTGATCCCCCCAGCTTTACCAACTGCAGCGGTGTTTGAGTTATTATGGCTTCTTCTATCTGCAACTCACCAAAAGCTCACATAATGAGCAATGATGGCTTGAGGGAAACAAGAAAGAATGGAAGGTTAAAAGAAGGGAAAATAGTATATGAGTGAAAGGGTGGGTGAAAGGTTGGGTGGGTGGGTGGGTAAACAGATGGATGGGCAAATGGATAGTTGGAAGAAAGGGTGGCTATTGAATGGATGGGTAATCAACTGGAAATTTTGGTGAAATACTGGATGAGGGAAAGGGAAAGCGTAATCATGGTTTCTATGGGTGAATTAGAATGAAAGGATGAATGAATATTTGGATTTTGTTGATGAATAAGCAAGGCAGATCTTCTCATGGAGAGGGGCATGCTGCTCAACTTCTTTGCTTACTTTGTTTATGTAGGGTTATCAAACTAAGGTTCAAATTGGGGGGTATTTTTTATTTTTTGTTCTACTCCCTTAACGCACTGTATTTGTTAAGTTAGCCAGATGTATCCCACCCATCATTCATCAATCTCCTCTCCGACCATGGCAGTTTCCCACCTATGACCGTAGTGCAGTATGGTTTAATTCTGCAGTATTGGCTGTGCCAGCTGCGACTGCTTCAGTTAATCCAGCATTTACAGTGTTTGTAAAGTGTTGCAAACCAAACACACAAGGTTTGATTCCCTTCAACAAATCAGTCCCCTCTTAGTACTTCACTCCTTTATTTTTTCCTAAGTGCTTTCGTCCTAGCCTACCAAACAAATGGAAAATTCCTTCTTGGCATGTGCCGTATTTGATTTCATAACCATGTGAAGTGAATCCGGAATATATTTCATGGTTTCCTATAACAGAATAATTGTACACCTGTTCAGATGTTTCCCTTTCAACTTCAGTCGACTAGTACAGTGACTGAATAAGCCAAAAATTACCAATCGATGAGCAGTGTAGTGACCCCTCGGTTCCATATCAAAAGCTCTACCCTACCCACCTAATCACTCTCCCCTACCCTGCAGTAGAGTAAGTCTAGTTTCCTTTCCTTACTTACTGCCCAGAAAATGAATTTGTTGGAAATAATATGTGGTGTGGGCTAGGCCAGTGAGTAAAGTAGGAGAAAGTGCATGATTTGATGTCAAGTTTGGTGTATCGGATACACTGTGACGAACATGCCAAATACAATCTATATAGCCTGTTTCTTTCCCTGTAGTACAGTCCATCATTTTTCCTATTGTTTACTTTTGGCAGACAGGATAATAGCCTTGGAGTCAGGGTAAAAATAGAAATGCATTTGCAGAAGAGCTGGGCCATTGGAATTAAAAATAGATAATTGTCAACTACAGCTGCCCCAGCTGCATATAGTAGCAAAATACCAAATACCCTGGCTAGCAATGAGCATGGCTCCATTATTTTAGCACAGCACACAACTTGTACTCCATAGTGCATACTGTCATATTCATCAATGATAAGTGATTTATTTTTCCACTCAAAGTGTCTGTTTATAGCCTTTAGAAGAAAAAAAAAGTCAAATCATAGTTTCTACCTTAATACTTTTCTGCAACACAGTCAGTGCTTTTTATGCAAGGCATGTGTGGGTAAAACAACATTGGCCTTGTGACTCTCCTAATCATAATCACATCCAATTCCAATGGCCCTAAGGGACCAACAAAGTACTGCTACTGTGCCACTGTGCCACCCAGTAATTTAAAACAATTGTTTATACAGAGCATTATTTAAAGTGTATCCTTTTGTTTTTGTTTTTCTCAATATAGCTGCTCCTGCTGGTCCACTCGAAGGACGCAACAGGCAGGATATAGCGACCCGTCTGTGATGACAGAGGCTGGATCGCATCCAGCAAGAATACCGGTGGATGGTGGTCCTGGAAGAGGAGGAGAAAACAAATGCCTTTCAGCCGGGCCCCAGTGCATCCGGTCCCCCTCAGCCTCCAGCCATCCCATCGCTGTCTGACATCAACTGCTAGCACCCCCTCCCACAATGACAACAGCAGGCCATTGCTATGGTGTATCCCGCAGTGACTGGACACCATTGCGAGCCAGCTCACCTCGATGGAGCAGAGCCTGGACCAGCTCTAGACTCAAATCCAGAATGTCCTGTTTTAGCCCTTTTTTTATTTTTTTGTTTTGGTGTGAGGGACTTTATTGTGACTGGGTGGAGAGGGTGGGAAGGGAGTTAGGACAGGGTTTCTTAGGACATTTTAGATTTTGGAACATTGGGGTTTGGGTCAGCTTGTTTGGGAAGAGGGGTGGGCATGTTGTGTCGGTGGAGAGGGTGGGTTTCTATGTAAAAAAATTAAGGGAAAACTATTTTTTATCAACATTTATGCCTGAAGTCATAGTTTTTACTTTTAATTTGCACTGCTGCCTTCAGTTTTTATGCAGCCTATTTATGTGCTTGTAAGAGAGAGTGTACCACTTCCTTATAGAGTTATACCTCTCTAACTATCTAGACCATTGGGGGGACACTGCCATAACCTATATTGTCTTCAACAACCTAGATAAATTACTATTTGTAGTAGTTGTTACCTACTTACTAACTAACTTAACAAGTTCACTTCACACCATAGTCTTAGCTGAATATAGATGAAGCAATAACAGGGAAGGCATCACAACTTCACAAGCGAGATCCCACTCTTACCCAGGTGAGCTCCAACTATAGTATTAGTCAAAAGGATTATCCATCGTAGGCAACTAAATGGAAATATAAAAAACACTGAGTCAGTAGATTATATATAAAATATTTTACACCAGAATACTACATGATGACACAACACGCATTCCTGTTAGTGATAACATAACAAAAAATATCAATAGTAGTAATTTGACTAATGGGGAGCTACTAGTAACATTAGAAATCCTCAAGTCATAAAAAATGGACTCAAAGTCTAGGGTGGACACACTTATGTTAGATGTTCACAGTTACGTAAAGCAACATACTGCTCAAAGAGATGTTGCAGTATGTAATAGGTTTTGTTCCAACATGTTGCCACCTCCTGTATCAAGGGCTTTCACTGGTGCTCTATTATTATGCCGAATCATAAACAACTGCTTCCACGCTTTGAAGGAATGGCTTAAATTAGTGCAGATTTTTCTGCAGGTGGTCAGTATGTTGCTGACTATGTCTTGAGTTTTAAGGAATTCTTGCTCCCTCAGGTCGATGGACCATCAGGACCCTGAAAAAGTCTCCGCCAGACATGGCCTTGACTATGTTACTGCCATTGTCCGTGGCAACAAATCCAATTTTGAGACCTCTGGGTCGCAGCCATTCATACAGCTTGCTGTTAAATTCATCCAAGATGTTTAAAGCTGTATGTGATTTCTCCATGGTGCACATGGCCACTGGTGAATGCCACCGAATGCTCTTAAAACTTTCTTCAGGGCCAAGACCTGCAGATATGTTTTGCTTTACCCCTGCAAAAGAGATCCAGTGTGCAGTGATGTACATGTAATCAGTCACCAGATAACCGTTCCACATGTCTGCCGACAGGTGGATAGTGTGAACAGCACTTTGCTGCAAAGCTTGTACAACCAGCTTCAGCACATCGTTATCCAGCACTGGAATAGCAATGCTGACAAAATAAGCCTGACTTAGTACCTTCCATTCTGAGAGGAAAGCTGCCACAACTTCTAAGAATCCCACTTCTTCCACAAAAGAAAAATGGAGGAGGTCCACTGCTAACATTGTTGACTTCTTCCCATTGCACAAACTTGCGGTTCGGTGGTTCTGCTCATAGGGCCCCTCCTGCCTAAACATTCCCATAATAGTAGCCTGGATTTTTTTCTTTTCTGGAGCCACAGATACAGGTGTCTTTTGAGAAGTAGATGTTGGTGATATGGTGATAGACTCAATGTGCGTCATGGTGGGGCAGTCACTGTATGCAGTGGTGTCTCCATCTCACTCGAATCTTGTGCAATTGTGAAGTCGCAGAGGTGGGTGATTCTGCTAGTGCACTGCTGGGGATAGGGCTGCTTTGCGTGAAGATGTCAGCCTCTTCTTCCTCATTACCTTCCACTGTGACTTTTAGCTGATGTTCCCCGGCTTTCCTTACTACCACCACCACGTTCAGCAATTTTTTTAAGGTGCTCCTCCCGCTTGGTTGTGTGTTGTTTTTTCATATAGATCATTTGGCCTTCAGTACCATATTGTTTACCAGGCTTTCTTTGACGAGCATTCAGGTTGCAAATTCTGCATACTGCAACGTGCTATCCCTCTTTGCTAACCATAAAAATGTCCCAAACTGGGGAGAAGTACTTTTTTACTGTGCCACTGCCAATGCCTTGAGAACAACTGGAGGTAGGTGAGCGTGTTGTTGAATACCCCTTTGCTTCCCCTGAGGTAGGGGTTAGTGCATTTCTCTGCTGTCACAATGCAAATATGGGAGATGGCATTGCTACCTGTGCAACATCCCTCGTAGTAGGTTGAATAGCAATGTCAGATTCCTCTGGGTCACCTGCCACAATGACTGCCTCATCATAGTCATCCTCCTCATTATCCCCTTCCATAAGTCTAAGTATTTCAAAAATGTTCCTTTTCCCTTGCCTCTCCTGTTGTCTCCTAGACTCTGCTGGGGCCCCACTCCAAGTCCCTATCTTCATCATCAGAAGTGGTTCTTGGTGAAGATGGTGGCGTAGTACCCTTCCTTTTTCTAGCTGAAGATCTGGGAGCCAATGATTATAAACTAGGAGGTTCTTGCTTGCTCGGAAGGAAGCTCAACCTCCTGTTCTGCTCCAACTTCAGGAAAAAGCACTAATGGTGGCTGTGGCTGCTGTTGACTTTGCTCTGTTTCCTGAAACGATTGTTCACTACTTTGCAAAAGGGACAAATCCAATTCAATGTCGCTACTAGGTGTCAACATGATTGCAGTGGCTGCCTCACTGGCAGATATGGTCCTGGGCTTAGATTGGGGTGGTGCTTTTGATGCAGGTGTGCTGCTCTCAGCTTGCTTCCCGGAGCTCGGTGTGGCAAGCACACATTGTCCAAAAAAGGTTTTGACTGACACGCCCTGGGTGGAAAGCTGCCTCTTCTTACTGACCACTTTCTTAGCAGCAACTTTCTTTGGGGCCCTCTTAAAGCTCTTAGTTGACAGTTGCACCAAGCTGCACAAGTGGAAGTGATTGGAGACTGATTAGTGACTGCACAGGCCTTATGTCTGGCAGTTCTGCGGGTGATGTCTCTTCTCTTGTGCACCTAAAAGCAAACAAGCAAAAAAATATTTAGTGTGAAACGAGGCATGCTTTGCAGTATGAATTAGTACAGACAAAGGCAATTTTAGTGTGGTTGTTTTGTTAACTTAGGTAATCACTTTATAGTCAAACCACCCCACCCTACCATAATTCCCAATTGGAATAACACACAATATACAGAATTATAGATATCTTTCCTTTATGTTCATATACTCTAAAGGAGACACCTGTTGAACTCAGGGAACTAAATGGGTACATGGAATAGTGATCTTTTAAAAAATAGTGGTTAGTGTGCGCCTAATGGCAGGCAATGGGGTCCAGGGGGAATGGAGTAAAAAAATCATCATCATTACACAAATGAATAATGCTAGAGTCTAAAGTGCACCTCTGCCAGGGTGTCCAGGAGGAAATTGAATTGTATATCTAATAAAATGACTGCTGTTGCGAGGCTGTGCGCCTATGGTGGATTGATCGATTGAGGCAGAACTTGAAAAAATATTTTACAGTAAAATAAATTGGAAAAAAAATTACAATTACATTTTTTTAATTAAATCACAAAAGTTAAAAAAATGTAATTCAAGAAAAGTTTTAGGTTAAAAAAATGTATTAACATTCCAATTTTAAACATTACGATTAAAGTTTAAAAACAAAAATTACCAATAAGTGAAATTATCCTCAAGGATTATATTAAACTGATATCTCATCTTTCCATGCAAGCCTATGGCAAAGGCATACTGGTTGGACGCACAAAATGGCTGCCAGCCTGTGCCACATGGTCAAAAATAACACTGAGCAAGATGGCATGTTGAACAAAGAAGACATGCAGGGCTATGACAAAAGCACACTGACTGCCTACACAAAATGGCCGCCAGGCAAATGGTCACAACCAGCAAGGAGGCATGGCCAAAACAGAGCACACATCCGGGCCTATTGCAAAAGCACATCGGCTGCCTACACAAAATGGCGATTACCCACATGGTCACAACAACCAGCAAGAAGGCATGGCCAGAACTAAGAACACATCCAGGCCTGTGGCAAAAGCACACTGGCTGCCTACAGAAATGGCCGCCAGCCACATGGTCACAACAACCAGCAAGAAGGCATGGCCAGAACATAGAACACATCCAGGCCTGTGGCAAATGCACACTGGCTGCCTACAAAAAATGGCCGCCAGCCACATGGTCACTACAACAACCAGCATGGAGGCACGACCAAAACAAAGAACACATGCATGCCTATGGCAAAAGCACACTGGCTGCCTAAACGAAATAGTCACCAGCCATATGGTCAAACAACAAAGAGCAGGAGAATTGGAAAACAAAGAACACATACAGACCTATGGACACTGACTATACAAAAAAACGCCCTTGGCCACATGGCATGGACAAATGGTGGTTTATGGCAAACACACTCAAAGGAGACAAATGAGGCATGATAACACAGAATAAACAGCTTTATTTCAGCACTGCCAATAACGCACATCCTCCAAAGGCATCAAATATAATTACCCCACTTATACACTGATTGCAGAGGACAAAAACGTGAAATACCCCCTAAACACATTTTGTAATTTAATCCAGTGCCACCTATGGCCTAAATGATGTTTCTTTTCAATAGACACCACAGAAACAGTTGTTTCATGTACCCATGACTACTACTGGGCCTAGTGGCTGGAAGGCTCATTTGCAGACTAGGCCACATAGTGAACTAAATGAATATTGCAAATGTATGAAAAAAAAATTGGAAGAAATGTACTAAACTGTGCAATATTTTTCGAGAAGAAAATCCAGTTGAAAAGCTGTTTGAGCGCTTTATTAGTGATCGGCCCTACATTGGGACCGTCACAGCCAAAAGTGGTGCAAACGAGCGTGAATTATTGCACGAGCTTGCTAAACACCTGAGATTATAGCGGCGCTTACGAGTGAGCGCCACAACAAACCTCGAGCATGTAAACATGCTCCAAAAAAACTCCACTTCGTGCCCGGGAAGGGGAAATTCAGGAACTCTGTGCTCCTCCATGGAGCACGGAGTGCCATAATTCCACAAACTCTGTTGAGCAGATTTTTGCAACCGCTCCTAATAAAAACTAGTGTGCTGACTCTTAGTGTATTACTCCAAATCACTGTAATGGAATTACATGTGCATCGAAAGTATGAACATAATTAAATACAAAAATTATAATAATAATCATGACAGCCATTAGGAGGGAGAAAAAGTGTTTGGCCAAATCCAATCCAGCTACAAAAGGAGGTTGTAAAGAGCATGGATCCAAAACCATTGATCACCTCTCTGACTAAGGGTCTTGGGTCAAGATTCATCATCTTTTCTCTCAAATTTCTCAAAACTTCCACATCAAAAGATCCTCCTTCCGGGAAAGCTAACACACCATCATTTCTGGTATATCTCACCCAATTCTCTAGCCAGACACACGTATGGTAACCATATTTTGACAACATATAGGAAGCAGGTGTTTTCGACGGAGGAGGTAATTTTCCCTCTCTTGTGACTATCGCCTTGTCCTTCACAAACACATTTTTCAATTTCTTAAAACACCTATCAGCTCTTTGCCCTGTCTTGGTCACGAGGACCAATCCCAGTGCGACACTTTTGACGTCACCAGCAGTCCGGCTTCTGCATCGCCGACTGACCCCTCCTTTACAAGACTTTTTCAAGAAGCCGTATTTACAAGATATTTTACAAAATCAGTTAGTAAGTTACACAAAACAACTCCATTTGTCTGTTTCGCTAAACAAAGTGATAGAATTTTCTCAATCACACAAGTATTCTGTATTTCCAGTAGACAGTGCTTACCTCTTCTCTACCACAGAAATTATTACACTCGCCAATAAAGTAGCACCACTTCCTCTACTTTACCCTTCTCACAAGCTCTGGTTAAGCTCTATTACTCTCCCAGCAGTAAGTTTTAAATCAGGATACGCAATGATCCCTGTACTTGAAAGCCAAGATTTTATAGACTGCCCTCGCTATACATTTTCCCTTTCATACGGAAAATCCCTAACCCAGTGATGTGCAACAACGCCACTTGTGATATACGACGATACCACCGCAGTATACGACGATACTACTTTTTGAAACTGACTATGCGATATGCGACTTCATTGCCACACTTCCTCTGCCTGCAGACGGAGTGACCAGCTTCACGCAATACTCGGAAACCTTTTCAGGACTACATATAACGTAATACGAACTCAACAGATGTTAGTCATAATTCTATGTATCAAAACCCTTATATTACACCTTTTACATAATCCTAGCTAATTCCATAGCAACCAATGCTCTGCTACCAAGCTAATTACTGATGCAGCGGTTCTCCAGAAATAATTTCTAAAACCATGACACCTTTCCCTGAAGCACAAAATCATACATATGCTCGACAATGGGGCCCATGACACGGCGAGTCACTCACAAAATACTTACACCTTACTCCATGGATTGGTGAGATTCAAAGGAGAGCTGCTGTATCATAGCGGGATGTCTAAACTATAACAGAATATTTATGCTATTTACACCTGCAGTTTAAATGAGTTTACCATGGTTTTCATTAACAAACCATTTATTTAGACACGCCATGTGGTCGACGGATCTGCTAGTAAAAAATTAGGCTTAGGAAAATTCAAGACCCGCTTAATTCTCCATTTATCTCATTTGTATTAAAGCACATTTTAACATGTCTAAAATGTATTCACTTTATTCAATTTCAATTCAGTTGTCTTTATTTCAATGATTTCATCATGAAAAACTTTGTACATATAAAAAAAACATCCATGGGGAAAGGAGTACAATAATTCATATAAAATAGAATAAAATACAAATTCATGAGCATTAAAAAGTTTAAAATGAAAGCGGTAAAAACATAGTAAGAACACAATAAAAATACAGTGATTACATTGGAAATAAAACTAAATAGAATCACTACACAACTATGGACTGGCCCGAATGATCCACACCCAACCTAGGAATTTTGCCACAGCAATTACTATCGGTTCGCTCGTGTCGTACCTCAGAATCCTTAAAGCTACAGACCCCACCCTTGTGCCTAAATTTCTATAAATAGGTTTTAGCCATTTAACACGTGGGGCTTCATAAGCCGGACATTCAAAAATACGTGTCCAATGGATTCCCTACGGTCATTGCACCAGCGACAGAATTCGGTCACCTGTCCCCTCCAGTTTTTGGATAAAGTTCGAATGGGTAGGGAACCAACTCTTAGCTGGTGATAGAGTTTCCTGTCGCTGGACCTGGTAATAATGTCCCAGTATTCTTCTAGCGAAGGGTCACTTTTAAACTCCAGGAACATACCAGTAAGCGAGGTAGCTGACGATTCTTTGAAGCGATTCTGGCCTATCAAGGACCAGTATAGGCTTTTGTATATTTTTTGGGAGGGGAAAGGATTATTAGCGGGATCAGACCACAGATTACGTAGGCCCATTGACTCCAAGAGCAACCTAATTTGCTTAAACCATTGTAAATTTCCAGAACCCATAATAGATCTAACCTCAAGTATTGCCTTAGCGTAAAGGGCTAGTTCAGGGGTGGTCCAGATCCTCCTCCATAGGGCCACTGGTTTGAATCGTGCAATGTCATCAATAGAGTGAAAGCCTAAATCCATTAATAGTGGACCAGTGGGACTAGAACAGGGAAGACCTGTAAGGGTCCCTAAAAATTTGTTTTGAATTTTGACCAGAGAGGAAAGGTCCCCAAAACCCCATAGGTCCGCACCATACAGGATCGCTGAACCTATTCTGGAGGTATAGATCTTCAACGCGGGGCTAATCCTTTTGGTCTGGGACATTCTCTGTTCTTTAACCAAACACCCTGAAAGCTGGGAAAACTTAAGGGATAGAATATCAATTTGTGACTTCCAACTCATCTCGCTCTCTAAAACTATCCCAAGGTAGGTCATTACATTAGTCTGTTCAAGCTTGGTGTTGTTCAGCGTGACATGGCCTACCACGGGTCTCCCCTTACTAAGAACCATAAACTTGCCTTTGGTGACATTAACCTGGAGGTCATGGTCTTGGCAGAAAACATCAAACCTATCCAAGGCAGCTTGCAGGCCCCTCTGTGTCTGCGAGAGTAGGAGGGTGTCATCCGCAATCATTAGTAACGGATACTTTATGCCACCCAAAGAAGAAGCGTCTGTCAAAAAAGAAGAAAAATATTGCACAACCCTGTTTATAAATAGCAAAAAAAGGGTAGGTGCCAAGATGCATCCTTGTCTTACAACCCTTGACACTGCAAATCTGTTAGTTACCTGCCCTTGTTTGCCCCAACGAACTTGGGTGTGATTTGCCTCGTGGAGCCTAACTACGACATTTAGAAGGTCCGGAGGCATCCCCAGGCTATCTAGGACCCCCCATAGTTTGGCCCTGGGAACTAGGTCAAATGCTGACCTAAGGTCAACGAAGGCAGCAAACAGAGTGCCACCACCTAGGCTGACTGTTTTCCAATATATCAGCTGGAACCTAAGGACCTGCTCGATGGTACTGATACAGGATCTAAACCCGGCCTGTAGGGGTGATAGAATATCCTCCAACTCCATCCAACTCTGTATTCGAGCCAGGATCATCCTGGCCACAGTTTTTTAATACAGTCGATTAGACTAATTGGGCAATAATTCCCCGGGCTAGAACGATCACCCTTCTTATATATTGGCAGTATCTCGGCTCCTCTCCATGTGTCTGGGATAGTGGCCCCCCTGGCAATGGCAGTGGCCAAGAAAACAATGTAGGGCACCCAGTTGTTTAGATCGTATTTGAAGAGGTCCGCCGGGATGCAGTCAATACCTGGAGCCTTTCCACTGGGGATCTTACTCAAGGCTTCCTCGACTTCTCTACAGTCAAATACGAGGTCGTGCGTGTTAGCCGTAGGGCAGGAATCTAAAGGAGAGCTTTCAACTTCCGATTGAGGGCCACGAAACAGGGACTCAAAGTACTCAACCCAAGTCTCCGCCGGGACATAGTTTAGGGGAACCTGAGAGTTGGAAGAATTGCCCCATTTAACAATGTGCCAGAACTTGGTCAGGTTTTTTTGTTTGCTGGCAACAAGAAGGTCCTGCCAGTGTTCATTATCCCATTCTTGTTTAGCTCGATTTTTAGCTTTACAGTAGTTAAACCTAGCTAATCTAATATCGGCCATGTTCTTTGATTTAATTGCAGAGGCCAGTTTACCATAGAAATCCCGGCACTGTTTGTTGTACCAATGTTTGCGCTTTGGTTGACTGATTTTGTTATTTGGGTTAATGGGTCTGGAAAAGTGTGTTTTAAGGTCAGAAAATAGATCTTCATGAAGTTTTGTGATCTCTCTATTAATATCTTCCTGGGTTGGGAGAGAGCGCAAAACTACCAGGGCCCGTGTGACTTCGGTACTGATCTCTGCTGGTGCCCCAGGGTCAACAGCGACCCTTGCCCAGCGCACCCTACGTAAGTTGTTAGTAAGTAGGGCATCATCGGTGACTAACTCTGTGTGAGCATCACGTCTGGGGACTCTGGATAGCTGGAGGCTGACTACAAGCGGGTTGTGGTCACTTTCCGGGCGGTCCAAGATCTCCATATCCCTTAAAGTTGACCAGAATTCAACTTTTAGGAGGGTGTAGTCTATTCGGCTTTTACGTAGGCCGTTATCAAAGGTGTTCCTGCCTGTTTTGTCAGAGACAGTCCTTCCATTTGCCGCCCTGTAACCGCGCTCTAAACAGAGGCCCATCCACTGTAGGGCTGATTCGGTCCATTTCTTGATGGGTATAAGATCAAGGATGGGGATGTTCCATTGGGCATCCGCTTCTGTCTGCAGAGTTTCCCCGTCTACACTCAGAGGCTCGAAAGAGCAATTTAGATCCCCCACTAATATTACATTAATATCGGTGCTAACTGAATCCAAGAACCCATCCAGTTTTAGGAAGGTCTCAGTACCACGCCCTCCGGGTTGGCATCTATTGTATACGTTTACGATGAGGATATCAGGACAATCCTGAAAGTGCAACAGAATAGCTAAGAGATCTAAACTTTCAATGACTAATTCAGTGGGTCTGCAGTTAATACTTTGCCTCACCCATATGCTAAGGCCACCTCAAGGTCTGCCCTTTGCCCCTCTAACTGCTGCTTTATAAAAGTTAAGATAACCAGGTAGATACACGGGATCCACTGCCCACGTCTCCTGGAAGGCTAGAATGTCATAATTCTCCACCCAGGTAGACCACTCGGCTATGGGGATTTTACTCCTTAACCCTGCTATGTTCCATGAAACCACAGTGAGCAAATGGGCGTACCTGTCAACAAGCTCTTGGGGCAGAGACGTAGCGTGATGTGTATTCATAGCATCGATGTTACCATAATTGGGACTCCCATACTCGCAAGAGCTGGGTTCCTTGGGCGTACACTCACCCGTTTCCAAGGGGTCCTCCCCAAACGGTGGAGCCATAACAGGTTTCAAGGACAAAGAGCTAGATGGGTTCGTGCCGAGAGCGCTCACGGAGGGGACAAAGCTGGATTTAGGTCCAAGTCTAAATTTTGACACAGGGTGTAGTGGCGGGGCAATGTTAGGACACTCTTTCCCTATGCACAATTGCCTCTCCTTTATGCTGCTTCTAATTAAGTTCTCCCCCACAACAGTACAACCTTTCCCCGTAAGCCTAACAGGGCGTATACGTTCATGGCTATAGGCCAGTCAGTCCACCCCCTCCAAATTACTCAATGGCTCAAATCGGTTAAACAGAGGGAAGTGGGACACCTGTCTGGGTGGACCATAAGGTCGTCTGGGGATAGTTTCCCAGCCCTCACTCTGAACATAATGCTCACCACAAAAAGATTTGGGGTAAAAATATCGCCAATCAAGAGTAAGAATTCCTCTAACACCCAGATTTCTAGGGTGGTGACAGATGTGCCTAACCACTCTAGGGTCCCTAAAATTTATAATTATACAATCGCCCTCCAAATCCTTTGGTCTGGTACCCAACCAATTCACCCTTCTACAGAGCAAACTTTCTGCGCTTATGTAGGGAGGGAGAGACCTGAAATGAAAGTGGGTTTTATAAAGCGCAATACTACCCGAAGGCCTCGTAGCGCTAAGGTTGCTTACTTCTGGAAGAATGCCGATCTATGTGGAAAAAAGAAAAGTTTTAAGGGTTTTTCGAAATTTTAAAAGGTTGGGCTCATTCCGGAGCAAGAAGGGTAGAGAGTTGTAGAGTTGTAGAGACCTGTTTTCGTTTAACCAAAAGGTGACCTTATTCTTGAGCTCACTATGGGACTCTAGCCGGTCTTGTTTAAGCTCTGGAACTCCTGTCATAATTACCGTATAGGGTGCTGACTCTGGGGGTAAGTTAATACATCGGGGCTTTAATGATAATCCCTCTTTCCCAGGGGGCTTATTCTCTCTATTTTGATCGCTACTACAAACTGTGGTAACCGACTTCCTCCTGCCATCTCTGGCAGGAGGTGCAGCTGCCTCCCTAGTGGAGACAGAGACAGAGGAGATTTCTCGGCCTTTGGGGGTAGCTGTGTGGTGGTGTTGAGCAAGTTGACTAGGTGTAGTGGGAATGGGTGTACCGGTCGTTGTGTTCTTAGGAGGTATAACCACGCCTGGGGGCGGAGGGGCCCTGAGACCAGAGGGGAATTCTATGGCTTTTCCAGGATAGCCGTGTTTGCTAGGACAATTCTTTCCAACTTCCCAACGTTCTCACTTAGTTGTTTAACTCTCTTGAGTAATGGAAGCAATAATGATTTCAATAATTGTTCCAGGGATTCCAGTATTCCTATAGGGAGATCGACTTCTACAGGATGGGAGAAAGTTGACTTATGGGTCCTACATCTAGAATCGTTTGTGGGTATTGGATGCTGTGCTACGGGAGGAATAGGATGTGGCTGATTAGAGTTTTTTTAAACTTTAGCACATCTCCCCTTTTGGGGCCCTCCCCCACGCTTTCTTTTACCAGCAGTCAACTGGGATGAGTTTCCCTTTCCTATAGGTGGTGCCGGTGGTGTAACTACTTGAGGCGAAATGGACATGACGATAGGATTTGGTGCAGAAGGTCTATTCCCTAAAATGGAAATACTGTCAGAGGTGGAATCTAAAAAAGAACTGTTGTTAGAAATATCATCCCCAACCTTCGCCAAGCTAGGGCACGCACTAGATTCACTGTCTAACTGCAATGTCTTTGGGGAAACAGCTGCCATAATTTTACCCAAAGAGGATCTCTTCGCCAATAGCTCTAGAGACAGCCTTTTTCTGCAAGTGTAATTTCGTGCTCAAGGACAACGGCTGCTCTTGACATAAATTGATCGAGCGTTCCTGACACAGAGCCCCCACACAGCTCTGTACAATCTTCCTCCCATTTCTTAGATGCAACGCCATTACTGAACGTGGGGTGAAGGTATTAAAGTATAAGAAATAAAACGACTTAGAAGCACATGTAAAATTGATCACATGTTGGTGTAAGCAGGGGTAACACACAAAACTTGGTATTGCTTTTGGAAATGTGACCCAGGCTCAAACTAAGTAGAAAAAGTTCCAATCAATAGTCCCACTAAATATAATGTCATAGAGTCTTACATTACAGGCGAATTTCCAGCATCGCAGGTGAAAGGGAGGGGGTCCCGTCCCGGCCTCGTCTGGCCCCGGACGGCCACAGACGGCCCGCCCTTTGCCCGGGCTTAGCCCGTAGCGGCCCACATGCGACCTCGCGGGGCGAGGGACTAGGCAGGGCTTCATGCGCCTCCTGGCGCGTGGTATTCAGCGTCCTGCCCCAGGGGATCCTGGGTCTTGTAGGCGGCAGGACCGGCAGAGCCAAGCCCGGCCGCTCAGTAGAAGCCCCGGTGATGCAGGTACGATGGAACAGGGGGGCAGAGCCAAGCCCGGCCGTGGGGAGAGGACAAGGGAGCCAGAAAACGACACCTCAGCACACTCGAAGGAACAGCAGCAATTAATTTCTTTATTCAAAAACGATATTAAGAGAAAAATAAAGATTGCATTTCAAAACAATTAATTTTATTTATTTTAGAAAATTCAGAAATAGAAATTTTTTTAGATTGCAGAAATGCAAGTATTTTAGCAAAAGACAGATAGTTCCCAAAATTCATTCTTTCTCCTAACTTCCCTGACTAATAACCTCACCTCAAGTTCAAATCTCATTCTAAAGAAATAAGAAAATTATTCAAAGTCTTACATCTCAGAAAAAATCAGCATACGGACAGCATCTCGAGAGGAAATCAAAAAGGAGTTTTTTCTTCACTAAAATCAGCACTTTTTATACTTTTTTCACTAGCTCTATCTATCTAAAAGAGTAACTTTCAGCATAAATTTGAATTCTGATTGGCCAATTTGGGGTGGATGAGCATCACCTCATCATTACATTATTCAGTTCGCTTCCGTCAGCTAGATTTTAAATGGGTCATTGTTTTGGGCCTCGTCCGGCCTACTCCTGTTCTCACTTAGCTACTTTACCAAACTCTCTCACGTTCATAACCATTGAGCAAAATTCTTTGACAGCCATCTGGACTTCTAGGCGACTCTGTCCTTGAACCGCTTTCACTCCAGAAACAAGCAGCTCACATTCGAATTCGGAGTCGGGCTTGCGCATGCTCAGTTAATTTTTTTTTCGCAGTTCAGCAAGTCAGCCATCTCTTGTTAGGCCTCACAGGCCAGAATGGGAACTATCATAGAAATAAACACAAACGAACGTTAATTTTAGAATGTTAGCCCTTATGTTTACCTCCCCCTTACTAAGGTTTTCCCTATTAGTAGTTACCTAGCAGATAAGCAACACTTAGGCGTAATATACTTACTTACCCTTTGGTTTCCGCCACAAATACGTAAACAAAAGCACATTTATGCTGCATTTCATTATTTCAAAGCTGCTTATTAGTTTAGGACACGACAAAATCACATAGTTAGTTAATTATGATTGCAACATAAGCAAAGTTTATTCCCAGGGGTATTTGTGTAGGTGCAATTTTACTCTAGATTGATTAGTTCCACACACCATTCCATTAGTTCATTTTATAGTTATAGAAGTATGACTTCACAAGGGGTACACAAAATTTTGTTTCTTCTCCTTGCTCCAACAGTGTCACTTTTCTAGAACTATTTACAGTAATTTGTCAGAACTACACTGCATTTATTGTTTTATACAGTGTTTGCAATATTGTTGTGAATAGGCATTGTAAGGGATTTTAGGTGTGTTGACATAACTGTGAAATACAAAGCAAGACTGTTTCTCCATTTTCTTTTTTTTACAATGCCTGGGGTGTCACCCATTAAAGGGCAGAAGTGGAAAAATGTTTTTGAAAAGTATGCTAATGTGGTGCATCTCTGAGCTTGGAAAGGAAAACAGCTCTATTATTGCATTGTTTAGTCTCTGAGGGTCAAGAAGTATATGATTACTCACTGGATGTTATAGATGTAGATGCAGTAGATATTAATGAATAGGAAATCTGTATCAGAAAGCTGAATAAACACTATCTTCTTAGAGACCGTTCTGTATTGGAAGGGTTTCACTTTGGCAAACAGAATTAAAAGGAAGGGGAGTGAGTAGAAAACTATATAACGGATTTGAGGAGATTAGTTTCCTCGAGTAAATTTGCAGATCTGTTAGAGGAAAGAATTAGAGATCAATTCATACTAGGCTGCAACATTAAGAAAGTGCGTGAAGAAATTTGCCAAAAGGATGATCAAAGTCTTATTTATTGGTGGCTAAGAACATTGAGCACTCTATTACGTCTGTAGAGGAAATAAAAAAGGAAAAGGCTAGAGAATGTATGTTTTCGTGGTTATTATAGTAGTAAAAGAACAGGACAAAAAGTATTATTTTAATACACAGAAAAAGGGTGCATTCCAAGAAAACTGTCATAGGTGTGGGAAGACACGTCATATGGCTAATGACAAGATGTGTCCTGCACTTAGGGCAGCATGCATTTTTTGTTAAAAGACATTTTGCAAGTGTGTGCAATGGGAAACAAATTAAGAGAAAGTATATGAAATTGATGGTGATGTTAGTGAAAATGACAAGGAGACGGATTTTGAGTGTGGCAAAATTAGCTTGTAAGTCGATAGTACTGAACAGAACAATCCAGTTCATGATATAAGGGTGAATGGTTAGAAACTAAAGTGTTATTCAATTATTGGGCGAAAACTACAATTCTCTCAAAAAAGGTTCATAATGACAAACTCAAAGGGAAGTCGGTACGTCCCAGGTACAAACCTTAGCTCTTTCAACAGCAATTTAGTCATTTTACCCAGGATCCTTAGGTAGAGATGGGAGGACAGAGCCTTCTCAGTCGCTTCCGCCAGACCTTGGAACTCACTTCCTCAGTCTGTATCACTGATTACTGAGCATTTGCCTTTTAGAAAGGCACTTAAGACCTGGCTCTATGCCATCTAGGCAGCTTTTAATCAAATGAATCTGGTTTGACTGACACTGTTCTGTTTCGGATGGTTGTGACTACAGCCCCTTGATGCCTATGGGTAAATGTCATGCTTTGTAAAATTCAATTCAAATCCAATCATCATTTTTTTGGGTTTTATATTTTGATTTTAAAAAAGCAATATCAATGATTCTGAATTTGTGAGCTTGTTGCCTTGAGGCCTATCAAACTGCATGGAGATTGTGTGGTTTTGGTAGAGTACAAACAGAGATATGTCAATGCTAAAATGTATGTGTCATAGAAGGGAGATAATATTTTAAACTGGCTCCATCAACGAGATTTAGGATTAATGCTTGAGTCGAATAATGTCCCACCTATTTTCTTTAGAAAAAAATATATCTTGTATAAAATTAGTATTCATGAGAAGTCCAGTGATACATTTCTCCAAGAAGTAAAGCTAGAATTCACACAGGTTTTTCAAGGAAACTGAAGTGCATGAAGGATTATGTGTATTAAATATGTTTGGTTGCTGATGCCAAACCAGTGTGTGGTAAAATTCGTAATGAAACTGAGAGGGGAGTGACAATACATACAAATTATAGTTAATACTATCCACCTGAATAAGAGAGACCTTCAAATGTGCAATTCCTCTGCCAACAACAATTTGGGAGATGAAATGTGCGACAATGATAAACAGCTGCTAGTGAGTGAAAATGATAGCTTGTGGGTGGCTTTTGAAGTAATGTGGAATGCTACCTGAACAATATATGTATTTATATTTGCTATAAAACTCAAGTGACAGGCTTGTATTGAGATTTGCTTCGTGAGATGGCATAGTACAATTGATGTAAACTATTTTTAAATAGCAGCTTTGAATGCACACAATCTGATAAAGTGTGCATACAACATCTGGGAAAAATGGGCCTGATTCTAAATTTGGCAGAGAAGGTACTCCATCACAACAAAGTCTGTTGGATCTTCAGTAGGTCGATAGCGTAGACTACTTTGTCTCCAACACCCACATTTGTCCACCCGCCCTAATTAGAGTGGGTGGACAAACAGCAGGTCTTCACCAGACCCGGACTGGCCATGGTGGGCACCGGGCAATCCACCGGTGCGCCGCACGGGTGGGGGCCGGTTTTGGGCCCCTGGGGACAGTTTTTGTTACAGGGCCGTTTTTGCAGCATCGGCCCAGTACGAAAATCGGCCGAAAACAGGCCCCAGCACAGAGCTCGACGGCACCTCCAACCCCCCCCTGACTGGGGAGGAGGGTAAGAGGGGGCCTGTCGAGCACTTTGCCAGGGCCAGTTTTGGTTCCCAGTGCGGCCCTGGTCTTCACTGTCCATCACCCCCAGGTAAGGGGCAGAGAAAATGGAAAAAAAAACAGCCCCCATACCATGGCGGCAAGGGGTTCATTGCTTTTTTTATTTTCGAAAACAAAATACTGTTTTGGGATATTGTGTTTGAAAGTAAAAAAAAGGTTGACCATGGAGGGGGGAATAAAAAAAAATACCACTTACCTTCATACTGCCGACTGCCGCCTCTCCTCCGTCCTCTCTGGAGCAGCCTAGAACCAGGAAGCAAAGCACACAGCCTCCCAGACTCCCCTGGCCAATCACAACGCTGCCTTTGCAGTGTTGTGATTGTTCTGAGAGCCATGGTTCAGTGCTCAGACAGGGGCTGGCTGTGCATGTTCTCCAACCAGGCTGTAGTGCAGCTTTGGCTTCCCCGATACAGCCGGCCAAAGCTTCATGGCCACTTTTGGTGCTGCCACCAGTCCTCCTCCTTGTAACGGGTGAGGAGCCCAGCCCTGCCCCTTCCACCACAAGCTGAATACAAAAATCAAAATGTTATCATTTTGTTTTTTGTATTCAGCTTGCAGTTGAAGCAGTGGGGGACTCTTCCCCGCCTTAGGGGAGGACCGGCCACTGTAAAGTAGGCCCTATGGTTTCCTGTTTTTGTTTTGAAAATGAGCCATCGTTTTGCGTGAATCTATGGAGATAACACTTTTGATCTGTCTGTCTTCCAAGAAGGCATTCAGAATTTCAGCAAGTGACTATAAAAAAGAAAAATATCTCTAACATGGCTAAAAAGACAGATTGTGATTATAAAAGAAACATACATTGCTCTTTATACTGTGAAAGGTAAATATATTGGTAGAAAAATTCTCTATATTTCTCAGCAAAATTACTACTACTTCGCATCTTATTATTTCAATATGTTACTTGTAGATTGGAGATAGAGACGATGTATGGGTGCTATATTAGAGTGCAATATTCAATCTTCTTAAGGGAGACGTGAACATTATAATAATCTATCTGATACTTAATTTGCTTTTGTGCAAACTGCTGCTACGTGTAGGCATAGAACTATGAATACATTGGCCATTAGCAGGGGCTTTAACAGTCATGAGCAAATTCTGCTGTAAAGTAATTTCCATTTATTAAATTATAATGCCAGCGTACATACCGGTTGTTTAATCCACCCAAGAGCATGCTAATAGACCAGCTGTTTCTTCCGATTGGTATGGCATAGTCTCCCAGAATTGCAGAGCAGGAATGGGGGAACACAGTAGGTTGTGGGCACAGGTGAGGTAAGGAAAGGGTGGTGAGGAAGTTTATGTCAGGCAGTTTGAAGAATGTTGTTAGTGAAAGGGCTCCATTTGCCGTGTTTGGATTAAGGCCCACTGTAACCTTGCTACGTCACTATGAGAAAGTGTCTATGATTTCTGACACGCACATGAGCACACTGCAGCACCGGTTCCAAGGGCACAAGAAACAAACATTTTGTTAACAGCGCAGATAATGTTGGACAAATGAAACCGGTTCAGAAGGTTTGACACAGGTTTTAACAGCAGTCAGTGAGCATTTTTACCCCCAAGGTGTGCATGCCTCTAGGGGCTGCTGTCTGTGTCGCTGGAGTGCGCGCGAACACGCTCTGACGTTAGCAATCTGCAGGGGGAGTTATGAGGGGCGAGTTTTACCTGTTGACTCACGTGGGAGCACGGGGCCAATTCTTCTTCGTGATATGAAATACTTATCGGCACTCCACGGCATGACGAGCAGCCCCCGCTTGTGGGGGGTGTGGAGGGGGGAGAGAGGGGGTTTGGGGAAGAAAGAGCAGGGCGCAGAGGGGCTGCATGTGAGGATAGAAGCTTTATTCATGGTCTTGTTGACAACATCCCGTGGGACCTGTACGGCGCAGCTGAATCAAAGCAGAACAGATGAAGGCAGGAAATAGGGAAGCATATTTCATATGCAGTCACGCTCAGTACTCGTGCGTCTCCGCGTGGCACGAATTCTAAGGTCTGCACGGAATTCTAATGAGAGGACGAAGGCCCTCTGGGACTCGGTCAAGTCAGACACAAGCCCGCCTTGCAGAGGACCCCGAGCGGGCATGATGGGTAAGCCACAGCCTCCAGGAAGGAACCTGAGGGAACATGGCAGGTGAGACACAGTCCCGTCTGAGAATCCCCAGGAACCGTGCCGGGCGATACACCGCCTTGCTTAGGAATCCCCAGTGACCCTCCAGGTGAGATGTATCCCCGCTCAGCCGTGGGAGACAGAGCTCAGCCTAAAAGTCCTCAGTGACCTTGCTAAGTGAAACATAGTCCCAATCGTCGTGTGTGAGCGCGCTGGCGAGACACGGTCCTGCCTTCAAATCCCCAGCCACCATGCAATGTGAGATGAGTCTCAGTTCCGCCTGTGAATGTTCAAGGACTACATTCAACTTAGGCACAGCCTTGCTTAAGAACCTCCACTGACCATGCTAGGACGCAGACAGCCCTTAGGGAATCCCCAGTGACTGTGTCAGGCACAAATCCCCTTGTGCGCATTATGCATTTAAAGACACAACACTCCTTGGTGTACCACTCAGAAGAGCTGAAGCAGAAAAAACACATATTAAATGACATAATACAAATGCCGGATCTTTAGGACATAATACCAAGCCTTACAAAAACATTTTAGATCCAAAAAGGATTTATTGGGAGTCTATTATTCAAACTGCTCCAAACCATTTTATCAGTCTTTTTAATTTAGTATACTCCACATCAGAAAAATGCTAAGTCGCTCCATAGACGAGGTGATTCCCACGACAGAATTATGTAACAGACGAAACTCTTATTTTATTGAAATCATTACCAATATCTGTAACACCTTACCAGTGAATGATACTGGTAGGGTGTGGCAAGGCGCTCCCAGGACCACCAGGAAGACAGTTATCAGCCTTGAAGGATTTTCCCTCTTATTCACCTCTTCTCGCAGAATACTTAACCTTCTAAAAAAACATAAATCTACAGAGTCAGCCCGGGATCATGCCCCAGCCTGACTCCTTAAGGAACACGGCTCCTGCTTGAACCCTATCAACCACCCCTGCATTAATCTTCCTGGGCAATGTGCCAGAAGCTCTTTCAGAGGGCCATGGGGAAAGCAGGATTTACTGGGCCCAGTCGTGGGGGCTGAGGTCTTTTCCTCCTGATGTACCTACCGGGGCTTGGCCTACTATGGATTACAGGCAAATGGGCCAAGTACCCCTTCAGCACTTGATGTTTAGGATTAGTGTGGGCCAAGCAGTCCAAGCCTCCCTAAGGCGAGAGGTAAATACAGGGAGTGAATACAGGCTTAAAACTCAAAATATGTCCAGCAGCTGCAGTACATTATTGTGCAATCAAATACACACTTTTAAGGAATGGGAGAAGTATTTGTTTTTAACACTATCAACACAAAGATAAATATGACATTCACACATAGCAAAACTGTCTCCCTGAGATCAGATCTCTGGCGTTTCAAAAGCAGTTCCCTGCCTTCTACTCCATCTTCGCTCGAGCAATGATGGTTATTTTCCATCCACTTTAGGCATCACCCAGAGTCAGCCCATTAGTGGTCCGAGTCCTAAGAGTCCACTCCCTCTCTATGGTAAAGTCAAAAGTGTTCCAGCACTAATACACTATCTAGGAACTAGGCGTTAACACTCAGAGGGATTTCTCCGGTTTTGCTCCTCTGAGGCACCTATCGAAGTTCATCTAGGACTTCAATCAGCCTACGGTAATGAGTTGCTGACCTGCTGACAGGAAGGGTGCGTCTGGCCAAGCGGAGGAGCAGCGGGAGAGCAGCGGTGCGGTGCGGCAGAGCGAGTTCCAAGCGGTTGAGCAAGTGAGTGAGCAGTGGAACCACTGTAACGCAGCCGGCTCCCCGGTGGCCCCCCTCTGACAGTAGGGGGGGGCGCGTGGCTGCTGAGAGCGTGGTATTTGCCCAAGACTAGCTGGAGCCCCCGCGACAAGCGCGGCTGCTATTATTTGGCGGCTGCAGTCAGTGAGTGCCCCTGGCAGATCCCGGAGGCGGCCCAATTAGATGAGGCGCAGCCTGCGATTCTGCCCTGTGAGCCCCGCTTGCCTTCTACCCGCCTTCCGCATCTCTCCGCATCTCCCCGCACCTTCCTTGGGCTCGCTGCTTACCTGCTCCCGTCTGCTCTCACTGCAGTTCCGAGCAGCTGTTCACCGCCACTGTTTCCGCTGCCATGAACAAGGTGTCTAGCCTCCCCTCCAGTGGCCCCCCAGAAGCTACTGTTCACTCTAGCCTCCAGTCTCTAAGTCTCACAGCAATTACAGCAATCAACACCACCACCATTGCAGTTACTGCACAGTTACTGCACCAAATACACCAAGGAGTCTAAGGTGCTATTCAAGTTGGGAAATCAACGAACCTCCTCAATCTTTTCAAGCCTGCACTGCCCAGCGGAGCTATAATCCCTCGGTGAGCCTGAGCTTTTGGAGCACTATGAGCATTCTGAGTTGCTCGGTCAGCGGGGATCAGTGGTTTTTTTTTCCGAGGGGGGTCAGCGGCTCCCGGGCTATTCCCCATCCCCCTCCAACAACGCCTTCCAGCGATGAGATCAGGGAGAACCAGGAAAGCCCATCCCAACCCTCCTAAAAAAGCCTCAAGATGAGGGCTTTTGACGCTGCAGCAATGGCCATATTCCCAACTGCAGAACTAGTAAAAACATAGACATCACAACCGGGCACTGTCGCAGACTCAGCTACTGAGCTTCAACTCCAGCAGTCTTCATCTCATGTTCAGCTTCCCCACAACGTCCTCGCCCAGCAAACAACTCATGGTGATTCAACTTGTGGTGTTGACGTACTCCAGGAGAGATCTAGCCGTGAAGACTTGGAACCGAGACCTTCAGCTATCGCAACTTCTTCGTAAAAAAAAAGTCACTGATGGACTATGTTAGAAGCTCTGCACTTGCATCAAAGGCCAGATCAAGCTCACCTGACATCCTTTTGACCTCCAATTCAACCACCTCAGCCCCAGCCTCGCACCAAATGTGGTCCAGCCTATGATCCATGTGCCTGCAGGAGAGTCAGGCCCCAGTTCATTCCTACCAGACTCTCCAACAAGAGCTGCCTCCAAATAAAAAAAGCCCACGAGGCCCCGCCATCGCCTGTGATTTTTGATAAAGCTCTCGACCAATTCTCTATTGACCTGAAAGATGATAACTCTCATGCACTGGCTTCCCCTTCATCTTTTATTGGACGCGAGGCCACCTCACCAAACCCACACACACTTCAGATACCCAGCCAGTTTTCTCCTCTAGCAACCAAGACCCTAACCCTCAAGGGCCATTCAGTAGCAACCATCAAAGTCCTTACCCCACGAGTTGGAACGCAGGCAAAAGTTCATCTAAGCAATCACACAACGTCATCTCCAATCCTCTCACCATCATTAACTCGCAACAGTCGCCAATATAAGACCAATACAGATAGGGGTTACAATGCCGTGCCTAACACCCTGCTCAACTTGTCTTTGTTCACCAAAGAATTCAACAGGTCGTCTGCTAGCCCCTCATCACCAGACTTAAACAGGCTTTGGTCACAACTCCTCCAAACCCTTCAATTTACGGTGTCAGCATTGTCTTACCACTCAGACAAAATGGATCAGCAGATGGACCTCTTAAATACCCTTGCAGTATACACCACCGGGATTGATCGAAAACTGGAGGCGCTCAACTCACTGATAATAAAAGCCCAAACTCAAGTACAACTTGTTCAATCAGTATGCTGTTGCTCTCCCATCATTGACTCTCTATCCTCCCTGCCCCAATTCCTGTCATCAGTACTAACAGAAATCCAGAAGATTCCAGCACCCAGGCTTCCTGATCTCATGACCCCAGTCCCCGTGCAGGGTGAACACTTGGAGCTTGATCACACAACTAAAAAAATACCAGTGGTTCTTTTACCATTATCTAAGGCGACTACAGTCTCCAACGCAACTACTGACACCCAACCATCTCAACAATTCACCCATCGGCTATCAAAACGGGAAAAAAAAGACTTAGTGAATCCCGCAATAGGCGCACAGATGAGCCCAAAAAACACTCTGCAACTATTTCACAAATAATAAACCTGTGACAGCACAGGGCTCGAAGTACTCAGCGTCTCTACCAACCTGTTGCAAATAGCTCAGCCCCCCAAAAAGCACACCCAAAAGTGAAAAGTTAATCAGAAATAGAGTCGCCCCAAGATCCAAGGCATTCCCCGCAACTATTCACTCAGGGAAAAATCAGAAATATTGGAAACAGGCACCCACAAGACAAAGAAGACTCAACCATTGCCAACATGTCAGTCACAACTACGCCTCTGCAAAAGCGTTCGCTAGCAACAGAAGCTTCTACCCCACTTCATGTGATGATCAGCAGTTCCGGCTCACACCGTGCAGTTCACCTCAGCAAATGCTCTGTCTCACAGCATCCGGCAATCTCATCCAGCCATCCACCTCTGGTGCTCATGAGCAGAACAGTTCCTACTCCAGTATCAACAAATCGACTCAGCGAGCAGGCCCCTCCCTTCAACGTCATTTCCATCGCTCAACGAACGTCAGATGCAAAGTATAAGCCAAACAAGTCTTCAACTGCTGAAGCCCACAATCCAGCCTCTGACAGCAACAAGACCAAATTACTGCTAACACCGGAGTACATCTGCCAAGGCCCGCACAATATATTAAACCGCAGGAACATAATTAGGCTTTTCAAATCAAACCCAGACCTATGTACTATTTCGGGTAGGCAGCCAGTGTGCTTTTGCCATAAGCATGCATGTGTTCTTTGTTTTGGCCGTGCCTCCATGCAGGTTGTTGATGTAACCATGTGGCTGGCGGCCATTTTTGTAGGCAGCCAGTGTGCTTTTGCCACAGGCCTGGATGTGTTCTTTGTTGTGGCCATGTCTTCTTGCTGGTTGACCTATTGCATTGCAAATGCCTGTTACCATTTTGTTATGGTTTTTAGTAATCAAATAATAAACATTTTTAATTGTATTGAATATCTGGCAGCCAAGATTCAATCTTACCCACACCAGCATGATCAGCTTGTCGAGCGTTGCTGAGCGCGCCCCCTTTGCAGGCACCAGAATGGCTGGTTCAAGTGAGTTCACAGCACATGGCCCAGGAGGACTGCCTTCGGTGATTGTTAGACTTGGTCCTATTTGCAGGGTCATCCCTGAACTTTTTGCCTTTCTCCTATATTTTTTCTGACCTGTTGTTGGCTATTCTATGACTCTGGGCACTTTACCACTGCTGATCAGTGCTAAAGTGCATATTCTCTCCCTATTGAAAATTCATGCATGAATTGGTGATTCCATGATTGGCTGGTTTGGCTTATCTGTCAGACCCTAGTCAAGTGCACCAGGAGTGCCCAGGGCTTATAAACCAAATGCTGCTGGTGGGCTTGCAGCACTGGTTGTGACACTCACGGAAGCAGCCTTGTAAAATGTGTCTAAGGTCTGCCATTGCAGAGCCTGCGTGCAGTCTGGTATTGTCATGCTGACTGGGCAAGTGCACCCACTTGCCAGTCACTAAACCTTCCCTTTTCTTCATATCAGAAACTCCGATGGTAGGCCGAAGGACAGGGTGCATTGTAAGTATAATGTAGGACATGCCCTGGTGTGTGTGGCATGTCCTAATAGTGAATTACAGCCATTTTAGTTTTTCACTATTGCCAGGCTACCTGTTCTGCATAGGCCAGAATGGTCAGTTAGATTATTACATTCTGTAATCCTTACTGACTCAGAGAACATGGTAGAAATTCGAGTTTAGTATGCCTGAACTCAGAGTGATAAAATACATCTTTTAGTGGAGTTGGTTTTAACATTCTGTATTTGAAAATATCACTTTTAGAAAGTAGGTATTTTCTTGTCTAACTATCCAAAGCCTGCCTCTGCTAGTTTGTGTATTCCTTGTCTGGAGTTTGAGTGACAGGGCTGGGGGATTCCAGGAGACAGAATGAGTCAGCCCAGTGGTGAATAGAGAGACCTGCATCTAGACGGGTGGGAGGAGTTGCACCTGGGACCTTATTAGGACTGTGCCTGCCCCCCACAGTGCTGGCTTCATCCCCTGTGGTGCGTCTGATGTCTCTGCCCTGCGAAAGGAGAGAAGGAATCATGTCAACAAAGTGCTCCAAGGCTGTGCTTTTCCTCCACAATGCTGGCTCCACCTACTGTGGGGCGCCTGATGTTTCTGCCCTGCACTGTGAAAGGAAAAAAGGAGTCATGTAAACAGAGTGCTCCAGAACTGGTTTGGACTGGGTAAAGGCCCCTCTGCCTTCAGAGGACAAAGGATTTTGGGGTATAAATATTGGGACCCTGATCCCAAGAAATTAGATCACTTTTGGACTACAAGAAGAAACCTTTGATGAGGAGAGGAACCTGAAGAAACTGAGGAGAGACTATCCCTAAGCTGTAGTCAAGTGCTGCTTGGGGGATTAGCCTGCAGTGGTTGCCTGACTGCCAAAGAAAGGAGAAAGAACGTTGTGTGCTTTATTTTCAACTTGTGAAGGATCTCCAAGGGCTTGGAAAAGAGATTGCCTCCTGGTGAAGTTTTAGGGACAACAAACTTCAAACCCCAGCTCCCCAGAGTTCTTTGGAAGTGCCTGCAGCTGTTTTGGGCCTTCTGAGGGACTGCGTGTCGCAAGGAGCTGGAAGCGCGACTCAACGAAGAAGAAGCGTGTCGCCGTCGCTCCTGCTGCCGTCGCATCTTGAATGTGGGCGCTGGAGCTGTCGTATTGCACCGTACCAAGAGAAGTGTCTTGCAACGAAAAGGAAGCATGTCGCCATCGCTGCTGCTGCCGTCGCAACTCCAAGGTAGGGTGTCGCCGCTGTAGCTGTCGTATTGCACCGCATTAGGAGAAGAGTCTCTCAACGAAGGAGAAGCGTGTCGCCGTCGCTGTTGCTGCCATCGCATCGTGGATGTCTACGCTGTAGCTGGTGTATTGCACCGCATCGAGAAAAGCGCCTCGCATCCTCAGAGAAGCGCGCCGCCATCGGAGCTGCTGCCGTCGCATTTTGAATGTCGGCGCTATAGTTGTCACATTGTGCGGACGCTTCTCGGAACGTCGGAGAAGAGTGCCGCAGCCAAGGCTGTGGCCATCGCATCGCTGAACAAGGGTGTCGCCACTGCAGCTGATGCATCGAACCGAGACTTCTCGCATCCCCGGAGAAGCGCGCTGCCGTCAGAGCTGCTACCATCGCATCTTGAAGTTCGGCACTGTAGTTGTCGCTTTGTGCGGAAGCTTCTCGTGTCCTCGTAGAAGCGTGGCGCATCTGGAAGATCTTCACGTCTTTATTTCTTTGCACCAGAACTTTGCCGCATTTCCATCGCTGCAACATTACTTGTTGTGGAATCTAACAGTGATCTTCCTCACACGAGCACCCTTTGAAATGGTCTGGGGTGGGGGGAGCCTGGCTCTCCCTTCTCCAGTATGTCCCACCCAGATTTTAGGAATGCAGCAATACAGAAATCTGTCTGGGGGATCCTCTGCCACCTCATGTTTCACCATGCAAGCCTGGGTTTCCCAAAATGGGACCAATAATCTATCATGTATTGTGCAATTCACAGCCACAAATCCACATAGCACAGCACGATAATATGATGTTACCATGCATACATTTACAACGCATGCCTTTACAACACAGTTTTTACACCTCAATATCCCTTACAACGCATACATTTACATTGCAGGCCATTACAACAAATATTTTAAAACTACATTTACAACGCATTCCATTACATCGCATTATATCCTTACAACGCATACCATTACAACTCCTACCATTACTTTGCATTTAAGGTAAGTATTGAATAGTGTAGAGGTAACAATTACTATTCTAATTCCACGAGGTGCGACAGTACGGTATGTGTTGGAAAGTGTAGGGGTAAAAATTACTATTATAACTCCAGGGGGTGCAACAGTAGGGTAAGTGTTGGATAGTGTAGGGGTACTATGTGTTGTAATTGTATGCATTTTAATGACATGCAATGTAATGCCTGCGTTGTAGTGTCACGCGTTGTAGTGACATGCAATGTAATGGTTGCGGTGTAGTGACATGCGTTGTAAAGGATATTGCGATTTAATGACTGCGTTGTAAATGTAGTGCGATGTGATGACTGCGTTGTAAAGGTTGTTTCCTGCACAGCACTGCATTCTTCATGTACTGTACCACTCACAGGCACACATATACCCAGCACATACATTTAGCATGTGTGCACATGTCGCACTACATCCTTCATGTATTGTACAACTCACAGACACACATACATCCAGCACATATATGTACCAAGTACTCACTGCCCAGTACTGCATTATCCCTGTAGTGTACCCTTTCCAAGCACACATACACCCTGCTTCTGAAGGTAGAAATCTTGTTGTAACGTTTGACATATATGCTGCTCCAGCTTCACAAACGAGTTAATTTGTTAGGAGCTGCTTTCTGCACTTATAACAATCATACCCCTTCTAATTCCCCTCTCAGTCAGGAAGGGGGCATGGGGGCAGAAACCATTATAAATGCAGGGTTTGACTACTGCAATACATTGTCTGATGGTCTTCAGGCTAATCGATTTGTTACAAACAACCCAATATGCAGCCGACAGAACCAATTTTGCCATGAGCAGACAAGATCCTGCCCTGGCCTGTCACTGATCTCTTCACTTGGTACCCAGCACCATCTATAGCCAATCTAAGAATGGCTTCTGGGCATATAACATCTTAATCAATTGGTATCCTGTTATTTAGCCTCTAAATGTAAACACTGCAGTCCCCTAATTATTGCTGTTCACATTGAGCTTTCATTCTTCTGTTCAGGCTCCATTCCCAGGGATAATCTTCTGCTCAAATTAATACAGGCAAGAGGATCGGCTTTTACGCTAGTGGCGCCCGGTGCACAATCATTTTTTGCGCCCCCCACACCCCATGACCGCCTCCTCAGATTCTCCTACTAACACCGGACAAAAGTGCCCCTCATCTCTCCAATCATAAGTTATTGCTAAACAGAGCACCCCTCCCTGAGGTCAGCACATGGTGCTACCGCACCTGTCGCACTGCCCTAAATTTGACTCTGACAGGCAACCTCACTCATGGGCTTCAGGAAACAACTGAAGGCTAGTTTGTTTGGTTAGTAGGCTTTATTATTATATGATGGGACCAAGAGATCCTGGTGGGTAGTGTGCTCCTTAGAAATGTATTGTCAGTCAGTATGAGCAGCTGATACAGGCTTTGTGAGTGCCATCCATTACAGCTCCAAGTCCATGTCAACCTCTCCACACACCACTGGCGTAACAAAACTTGAGGGGGACCTGCCGGCAAGGCACGTGGAGGGGCCCCCTCTGGGCTCAATCAGGAGCTCTCAGGCCAGAGTGCTGTGCTTAGGGGGCCCCGCACTGCAGGGGCTGCGGGGGGCCCGTGCTACGCCCCTGCCACACACCATTGCCTGGTCTTCACCATCCTGGCCAACCTCTCCACAGTATATCTAAGCCACTTCCCTAATGACTTCCATGTATTTGAACAGCAAACATTAAGACTAATTGCATTAACAAATGAATGCTGAAGTCCATTTGTTGAGCATTAACGGGCCTACTACTGAACTCACAACTCCATCCTCTCCTTACAGAAACCTAGAAATCTAACAAACATAAATCTGTCACACTCTCTAGCACAGAATCACTTCAGGTTCCACCAAACAGCTTACTCGTGGAAACACTGACCAACTACAATATGGCGGCGAGACTATGTAGACAATAATGCCCCTTAATCAAAAGTTGGACAGTGAATGGCTGAGGAACTGAGGTTACCACAAATGAACTTAAAGGTTTGACGAGTTAGTATAAGGTCGCAGCCTCAGAAAATAAACATATTTTTCTCTAGCAGGACTCAAGAGGCAAACAATTTAAACAAAGTATTGTTTTGGACACTAAGACGCACTGGGAAGTCGATTACTGCCACAACATATAAAATGGGTGAAAAGAATAGTGCCAAATACTACAAGATTATTTAGAAAAATTCTAAATCCAGGAAAACAATCATTAGCTCAATATCGACCCTTTCAGCTAAATCAAAGTAGATTAAGGCTACAGCTTGCTTGAAACTAGTAATACGAACTGTTTTCATTCCAGGGCCTGACGACTGAAAGACTCTAACATAATGATAAACAAAATGAATAAAACGACTCGTGCAAGAGGAGCTCTTGTTCCAATAGTGCTAAAAAGTACTACCATAAAATCTGGCAAGTCTACTCACAAAGTTTCAAAAATAAGCCTGTTCGTTCCGGGATAGTTACAAAAACTTATGTGAGTCCCCTAATAAAAAAAACACACTTGATTGCAGGCGATATATAATGTACCTTTTAGCTCTTGTCTAAATACAGCTTTAGATGCAATAAATCCAATATAGACTTAAACGGGGCAATCTGTGGGCAAACAGAGCTATTTTCACGAATCCCAGTTCTCCGACCAGACCCAAAGAAAGAGGTCAGATTTAAGTTCTTGGCTGCCCTTATTATCTCTCTCTTTCTCTCCCTCTCTCTCTCCCTATATATATATATATATATATATATATATATATATATATATATATATATATATATATATATATATATATATATATATATTCATCACAGTCCAGGACCCCAAATTAGACTTGCCACACGAAAGCTGTTTTTCAAACACCCTTTTATTGCGACATGCTAGTGGAATTCAGGACGGAAAATACTTTCAGTGTTTAAATGCCAGCCAGACGCGTTTCGAGAGCATAGCAAACTCTCTTCCTCAGTGGCTTCATGTCTGCAAGGTGAAGTGGCAGTGCGTTGAGTAATTTATAACCAGCACCTGCCCTCCTCGGGCGTGGCCACACACGGCCTTCTGGATGCTGTAGTTTAAAACTGTATTTTCCCAGTGGATGCACACTCCATCGAAATTAAACAAAAGTACATTCCCAGTGGATGAAAGTTACTAATCCTGCCTTCGTTCCACTCTGCTTTCCTGTAGCAATAAAGTGCGGGCTCGCACTCATACCTGGATAGCTTGCGTCGCCCCTTCCGCCTCTGCGCTGTACCCAGTCTTGGTGTCAGCAAGGTCAAAGTTTTAGTTTGAAGGGCCAAGTCCGCGACCTGGGAGGCCGCCAAAATTCATCACAGTCCAGGACCCCAAATTAGACTTGCCACACGGAAGCTGTTTTTCAAACACCCTTTTATTGCGACATGCTAGTGGAATTCAGGACGGAAAATACTTTCAGTATTTAAATGCCAGCCAGACGCGTTTCGAGAGCATAGCAAACTCTCTTCCTCAGTGGCTTCATGTCTGCAAGGTGAAGTGGCAGTGAGTTGAGTAATTTATAACCAGCACCTGCCCTCCTCGGGCGTGGCCACACACGGCCTTCTGGATGCTGTAGTTTAAAACTGTATTTTCCCAGTGGATGCACACTCCATCGAAATTAAACAAAAGTACATTCCCAGTGGATGAAAGTTACTATATATATATATACATTCCACACGCAGCGGGATGTAGCGAAATATATCCATACTAATATTATAAAGAGAGAGCCCAAACTTTTGAGGCGGGTAATCTCAGTAACCACAGCACCAATCACAACACCCCATACAGCGTTGGAAAGGGCAGTTGCAGCAGAAGGACATAGGTTATGCAGACGGGCACCATATTTTTATTATTTTTTTGCAGAGTTTTATATAGCGCGAACTTGACCCAAACTGAATCAGGTATCAGAGCGCTTTACATAGCACCAGTTACGTTACATGAGGACACACATTCATTTTTGTTAGGCACGGGGAGATTAAGTGATTTGCCCAGAATCACAGGATGTTTGGCGTCGTTACCAAGACTCGAACCCAGATCCCCAGGTCCGAGGTCGAGCGCCTTAGCCGTTAGGCCAACTCCTCTATACATTTAAAAGGTAAAAGAACCGTGCCAGCAAAGTAGTGCCTTGTGGGCGTGTCTGCATTGTGCTGTGGGCGTGGGCTGGGGGCGTGTGGTACGGCCATCACATCGTGGGCTGTGGGAGTGTGCTGGGGGCGTGACAAATGCTGGGGGCGTGACAAACGCTGGGGGCGTGTGTCCGCCCTTCATGCCATGTGAGTCGTACATACAAGCGCCAATTATGTTGCTGCGCAGCATCAAGGGGCACACTGGGGGCGTGACACGCTGGGGGCGTGAGAAACGCTGGGGTCGTTTGTCCGACCTTCATTCCATGTGAACGCAATTGCGCCGCATCAAGGGGCACGCTGGGGGCGTGAGTAACGCTGGGGGCGAGTGCTACGTTCCGTCCTTCATGCCATGTGGGTCGTACATTAATCAGAAGATCGTCTGCTGTGGCTGTGTGCTGGGGGCGTGACAAACGCGTTTACCTGGAGGCCTGGTAAGTAACGTTACTGCAGCCTTTCCTGCGCGCTGTTACTGAACTCTCTCATTCAACGAAATTACACGCGCCTACTACCATCAACCGGGGTTCTAGCCGGGCTCAGGCGGCGGATCAGTTCACTAATTACACGCGCCTGATAACATCAACCAGGGCTGCAGCTGGGCCTCAAGCGGGGGAACACGCGCCTGCTAACATCAAACAGGCCTGCATCTGGGGCTCAAGCGGGGGAACACGCAAATGAGCGTGTCTGCGGGGACAATTACTGCAGCCTCTCCTACTCTCTGTCACTCAACTCTCTCATTAAACGGATTTACCCGCGGCTGATAACTCTCTCATTCAACGACATTACACGCGCCTGCTAACATCAAGCAGGGCTGTAGCCGGGCTCAGGCGGCGGATCACTACACCAATTACACGTGCCTGCTAACATCAACCAGGGCTGCAGCTGGGCCTTCTCCGTCCCTATTCTAATGAAACAAAAAACTTTGTCTACCGCGAGATTTTAAAATAAATTGCCCTTGCCAAATACACACATTACACACATTCTATTTCATACCTGGACAACGTCGGGATGGGCTGCTAGTATATATATATATATATAAACACTCCTGTTGCAGAAACAATAAGCCTTTTAATAGGCAGTAAACCTACCCAACGCTTTTCGTCAAAGCATCGCCTTGATCACGGGCCAAAGGTTGAAGTGTTGTTATAGTGAGGAAGTGCAATCATATCTCACTACTCATTAACAAATTAACTCTAATATCTAAAACGTTCACTGTTTCTTTCTGATTGAAACTTCAAACATACTGCATTGTCATTGCTGCAAAATATTCCTTGATATCCAGTTCCGATTTACTCCAAACAATAAAAAGATCATCAATGTATCTGTTCCATAGTATATTCTCCTGGAATTTCCTATATTGCTCACCCTTTGCTATAGTTTCTTTCACACCACTCCATGGTGAGATTTGCATAGCTGGGTGAAAATGAAATGCCAATGGCTGTGTAGCACTCTTGTTTGTATATGTTATGGTTGAGCATAAAAAAATTGCTGGTGAGGCATATATTAATGATTTCCATGAGCATTATCATGTGCTCAAATTCCTTTATGTTGCATTCTTTAAAAAATAGGTGTAGGCTTTACATTCAACAAGATGTATAATTAATGTATAAAGTGAAACCACATCTATTGTTACTAATCGAAAGTTCTCTTGGCACATTACATTTCACAAAATCCATAGAAGATCTACAGTGTCCTTATGTTAGAAATGGGGTCTCTAGTTGGCAGAGGTATGCACTCTGTCCAAATAAGGACCCATACTCTAGCCAGGGTAAGTGTAGTACACACTTAGGGGCCGATTAGGATGGCGGTTTTTCCGCATCCTCCGGGCCGGCGGAAGTGTCCGCCGGCCTGGAGGATGCGGAAAAACCGCGGCGGAGACTCCAAAGACCCACCGCCAAATTAGGATGGCTGGTGGGTCTGGAATTCCGTCCGCCGCTTTTCCGCCGCGGTCGGCTTCCGACCGCGGCGGAAAAGCTATAACATGGCAGGCGGTGTCTATGAGACACCGTCCGCCATATTATGATGTTTGTGTAAATATACTTTTCCACAGCGGCTTTTCCGCCATGGAAAAGCATACGGACATTCACTTTGGGGGCCCGTTGCGGGCCCCCTGGGTGAATGGGGGGTGGGGGGTGCACATGGGGGGTACCTATGGTACCCCCCTGCATTTGCGTACACAAAGCAGCAGGCACCGTGCGGTGCCTGCCGCTTTGTGTATGTAAATGCAACACATGCATTTTTAACATTGCGGCGGGTGCAGCTTGAAGCTGCACCCGCCGCAATGTAAAAAATACAGGATGTGACCGCCACCCTGGCGGTCACATCCTAATTGCCATGGAGGGACCGCCGCTGCCCATGCGGACGGTCCCTCCTACTCAGGGGTGGCGGACGGACGCAAGTCCGTCCGCCATCCTAATCGACCCCTAAATGTTGACCTGTGCTCACCCTCTAGTAACTTGGCTCAGAGCACTCAGGCTAAACTAAAGAGGCAATGTGTAAAATATTTGAGCATCCACACACACACATATACAGAGTAGGACAGTGAAAACACCACACAGTTAATACACACCAGTTTAGAAAATAGCCAATATGTATCTGTGTAAAAGAAGAGCAAAATGACAAAAATACAACATACACATGTCAAGATATGAATTTTTAAAGATTAAAACAAAATGCAGTGTTAGAAGTCTTTAGCTCCAACTGGGGCTATCTGGCTGAGCTTGACCGGGACAAATCCAAATGTTCAGTCCAATCAAGAAGGAGCACGGGCCGGATACAGGAGTCACGCAGACCCCCTTACAATACCTTGGATTTGTCAGAATCCAAAGACGATGCGTTGTACAAAGGAGGTGAGGTGTCATGCATGCAGGTGGTGCGTCATTATCTGAAGGCGGTCACTGAACTTTTTCCGCTCCGGGACAATGCGTTGCGCAGGCGATGTGAAGCACCAGTAGTGGGTACAAGGCCTTGGTTCCTGAAGGTGATGCAGCTTCAAGGATGCGTCGATATTAAGAGTGCTGTGTGTCAATTCCTCAGTGTCAAACCGCTGGACTGAAGGTAATGCATCAGTCGAAATCCACAGAGGGACTGGAATGCGGCGGAGTTTGGACAGTGTACCACCGGTGTTGTGGCGTGGTATCCGAGACTCACATAGCTGTGGTTTTTCAGAGACACTGCAGTCGATGTTGTTACGTGGCGCACTTGGTGGGCGGTATCCACATCTTCGTCATCTGAAGATACGTCGATTTCGCAGGGATGCACTGGTTCCGAAATGACACTTTGGGGCCCTTTGCGTGTGATTGTCTAGAAGGAATTCACAAAGCCCAGCTGTAATTCCACCCAGACGTGCATACTAGGGACAGGCATAGGCACAGACTGGTTAAAGTAAGAAAATGCTAACTTTTTAAAAGGGGCATTTTGAGACCTGCAATTTAAAAACCATCTTCACTAAATGGTGTATTTTTAAATTGTAAGTCTAGTGACATCAAAGTTCAATTTTCTATCTGCTCCCAATTTGAAGTGACACTTGTAAAATGTTATAAGGCAGCTCCAATGTTAACCTATGGGAGAGTTTGGCCTTGCTGTAGTGAAAAATGAATTTCACTACCAGGACATGTGAAACTTTTAAAAGACACATCCTACCTTTTAAGTGCACTGCACCCTGCCCATGCGGCTACCTCGGGCCTACCTGAGGGGTGCTTTACATACAATAAAGGGTAGGTTTGGGCCTGGCAAGTAGGTGAACTTACCAGGCTGATACTGCTGTTTAAAACTGAACACACAAGCTCTGCAGTGGCAGGCCTAAGACAGGTTTGAAGGGCTACTCATGTGGATGGCATAATCAGTACTGCAAGCCCACTTATAGCATTTGATTTGCAGGCCCTGGGCACAATTAGTGCACTGTACACCATGGTGCAAGAGTGTTTCTGTTGCATGCAAGATTGCTTTTGTGCTGGAAGGGCACACACCCTCATGCACAAAACAATCCTGGAAGGTATATTCCTCTTTCTCTGTGTGCTACTGAATGCAGCAGAAAGAGGAAGAAATTAGGAAATATAGAGACATTCTCCCCATTAGGCCTACCTTTTGAATGTGTACGTTTTTTGCACATCCCCAGGTGTACAAATTCTTTTAAATCTGGGGATACATCAAAATCCATGGGAGTTGCATGGGAACACACACACAGTGCCCATGGCACACCTACCCAGGGCAGAGCAAGAAAATACAGTGACTTGTGCTGTGTTGCATTACTCCAGATTTTTTAAGCCACTGAGAGCCACTCAAAGTGACTTAGAGTGCTTTATAAATCTGACTTAAAGGATTGTGACATGCGTGTACCACATTGCATGGTGCAAACGTGATGCAACCGTCTCACAAATGAGCCCCTTAGCTTCTACCTCACACTTTCTTAAATTCGGGCTCCCTGTAATTGACAAGAGATGTTCCATAGTGAGCTCCTAGTGGTTGACCCGGAAAGGAATTAGTTCAATTGTTAGGCCTGGCGTCTGCCCTTCATTCATGTGCTATGTACTAATATTACTAACTTGGTGCTAGGGTCACTTCAGCTATGGCTGTTAGATATTACCAATGTAGAGGCATTCCACATTGACAAAGTATGTTTCACATTACGGCTGGCAACCATCCCTGAAGCACAGAGGTGAGTACTGATAGTAATCTTGCATATGAGGCCACTAATATAATCTTGTCAAATGTAGGTACTACTGCATCGCTAATAATATTAATAGTTTGGGAAGACTTCCATTGAACACAAGTAGCTCTTACTACAGAAAAGGTTGGAGACCCGTGCACTAGAGCAAAATGGGTCTCTAGGCAGAAGGTTATACCCTTATTAAGGACATTTTGCTAGCTTCAGTAAGTTCATATGTAGAAAGGTTAATGACCGAATTATCATCAGACGTTTGTCCATTGACTTCTTCAATCTTCTTAGAGGGTACCGTTTTGTTTCTTTTCCTCTTACTTTTACTTTTCATTCATTTATTAAAGACCTAGCACCCCTATCCCTACTTGTCCGTGGCCCCTTACAGTTGGAGCATATTAGAAGTGAACTTTTTCTGTACAATATTAAAGTTATGTTTAGTATTCATTTTAATGTATTCACAATAAATAAATTTGGCTCAGATATAAGGATTCCTGGCCTCACCACTGTCAGTGTGAAGAAACCATGCTGTGGTTTTTACCAGTTATCACAGCTCTGCTTAGTTAATAAAGGTTTCAAAAATAGCACTGAAATGGGAATGTATTGGATCAAATTTAGGTGTAGCTTAAGTAGATTTCTTGCAGACTCTTTCAGACCAGTGTCCATTGGTGGATAATGTGATTCTGCAATGAACTCTTAACAAGCCTTACAAGAGTAAAGCATAGGCTACAATGCTGGGTGAGCCATCATACCAATGGAAAACCATGCACTTTAACAGACTCTCCTTTAACAAAAATGTGCACCAAAATGGACAGAAGTACAGTAATAATTCACTAAATTCCACAAAGTAAAGTATGACATGTCCCACTGAGACTACTTTTAAGGAGGGAGGTTGGCACTGAAGCAAAACAGATGCAGAGAAGGGACAAAAAAAGGAAGTATTCGCTAGTATACCTACCCAACAAATACCTCTATCTGTTCTTCAATATTTCTGTTTAAATTAACCTTCCTAGACTATCCCCTCGTGCCACTTCTCCTGGTCTGTTGCTACAGCCCATCCACTCTAGGTTCATGTGTCCAAAACCACTTACTGCAAAATGCTGTAGGCCGGATACACAACGGCGTTTTCAACCACAACAAATTAGGAATTATTCATAATTCCGCTTACATTCCAATTTGGCTTTCTTCAACAGTACCCCCGGCTCTGATACAATGAGGTAAACCAAAGGGCCTCAAAACCTCTTCCAACAATTTTGTGCTCGTGACTTCTAATTAGTTGCAGAGAAATCAAAATTTCCAGCCATTGTTGAATCGAAAAAAAAACAGAAAACCAAACAAAAAACAATCCTCTGCGATGGTTCCTTCCAACTTTTTTTCATTCGTAAAAACACAGCCCCTGTTCCAAGGCCTCCAGCTTAACTGGAGTATGAGCCTTGCCCTTTTGCCATATCTTCCCCTGTCCAGCCACCCCTCCTCCACCCCTTTCCCCTCCTCCCCTCCGTCTCTGATATCCAATATCGCTGTCAACAAGCTGTCTGAAAGACTGATTGACCTGTGCGGAACCATAAACTTTGAGCACTCGTGCCACAATGTATATCCGGAAAGAATCAAAAGTGCTATAAATCTCAAATCCCTGTAATTATTCTGGGCCTCATTCCAGTCCATCGTTATTTTGCTTACTGTGCCCCTCCAGACAGGGAGTAACCATATGTAAATCAGCCCTGGTCGTGCTTCACTCGGAACAGTCCAGCTCAGATTGCCAGCCCCCCCCCCCACAAACCCCACCCTCCCAAAAGATGAACACAAGCAAACCCAGGCTGCTTTATTGGACAGTATCAGCACAGCATGTATAGGCTACCTGAGAATAAAGGCTCAAATTGGAAGACCCACTTACCTTCCTCTGCTGCGAAGTTTCTCTGCCAATGTTCCACGCCTCTTACTGAGTAGGACAGCACAGAAACGGCCAATAAAGCAGTGGTGATGATGCCTGTGGAAAGGTAGACCACCTTCATGATGGGGCTGGTCATGTAGGTGCCATCCACTGTACCCCTGCATCCATACGCAGCAATTCCCACTGCACCTCTTGACCTTCACCCATCCATACAATGAGTTGTTTTTTCCGTCTGTCCCACATCAGTGTACCTGAGCTTGTACCTTTCTAATGAGTTTCATGTATGTGTAAAGCGAGGTGCACCACATAAGATATCGGTCACAGTACAATCGAGCGTAAGTCAAAAAGGGAATTCACTCTTGGCCACCTTGTCAACTTATGTGTCGCAGCTGTTGAACCTTCCTTGGGCTCATCTCTCTGTTCAGTAACCTAAATTCCAAAGCAAACTCCTTTTTCTATATCTGGCCATTCATAGAGGACCTTAGTCTTTCCTCTCACTATTTTTATTCAGCTAAACCCAGCCCCACTATTTTCCTTCTTTATGACCATTCACTATGTTCCACGACATCACCAACCACCTCCTTTGCCTTGACATACCTGTATTAAGTTTGGCAACCACGACAAATTTCTAGCTCGATTTGCCCACCTACCTCATACTGCCCTACCCCAACTCCAACACCTTTTGTTTTCTTCCAGCTCTCCTCCAGTCTCCAGCTCTCCCTCCATATACCTCACTGCCCCCGCATCCCCGACCTTTCCGCTTCTGCATGATGCACTGAATATAGCACTAATTTCCTACACACAGACTGCAGCGTGCTCTTGCACAAGCTCATGCTAGATTTGTAACTCCGAAGCACCACACCTGAAGAGGCAACAACAACATGCAGCTTGTAACTGCAAAATGGTGCTGGGGACAATTCCACTTTTCCTATGTAGCTTACAGGATCTCTGCGCACTACCTAGAAGAGCAGGCTAGGTTGTCAACTTGTATGTACCTGGCTGTCTTGCAGAGCTTAAAGGCAGGTTAGCCTTGTCCACCTGCACTTCTAGCTACCTACACCTACGCTACTCACAGCCGACAAATAACCAGGGCTATGCGCTCCTGGCGTAGCATTTTTATGATGTGCTACTGACATGCTAGGTCAGACCTACCCATCAGTTCAGAATCACCTATCAGGTAAGACCTACCAGCCACTTTCATACTCACCTGTGCCACCCCCACATCTGCAGGCAGCTGTGACACTATACAAAGAAATTCCTACCTAGACAAGTGAAATCCACTTAATGGCTGAAAAAGCAAAATATTGTACACTCTCTACCCAGTCCTGCAACAAAATACTGTGGGCCCGATTTATCAATATTTCATGCAACGCAGCAAGACAACTTGGCGTGTTGGACTGCGTGAAAGGAAGAGAGCTGAAATGCTCCATATTTCTCAATATATGACGCATTCCTCTTCTCTGCCTGTGCTGGCACAAAATCTGCTGCCTAGCGCCAACGCAGTCACCCTTGGGCAATAGCTAGGTTGCCATCGTTGCAGGCAGGATTGTTTTTGTGCAGGAAGGCACACCTTCCAGGACAAAAACAATCCTCAGACACTTTCCTCTTTCTAAGGGTTCTACAGAGTGCAGCACAGTTAGAAAGAGGATACAATGATGAGAAATAAAGATATAACTCCACGTTGTACCTCCTGCGGGAAGGGGTAGCATTTTTATGCATTCCCAGGTATACCAGTCTTTGTGAATCTGGGAATGCCCCGAAATTCATGAGTGGTTGCATGGGAACACCCACGCTCCATCCATGAAACGCCTTGCAAGGGCAGAGTAATAAAAGGCAGCAACTTGCGCTGACTGGCGCTATTCCACATTTACCAGGCAATATTGGTCCACGCAAGATGGCCTTGCGTTGCTTGGTAAATCTGACTTAAGTATCTCATTGCCTTTGTGACACCATGCACGACCCAAGGGCAACACAATACAATGATAAATCTGTCACCAAAGGTCTGTGAGAGTAGATTTGTTGACATGTAATGCATAGTGTATTAGAAGGTAGGCTTTTAGCTAAAGTAAGGACCATCTAGGCCTTGCCCATTTCACTGTGACGCTGCAGTTTAACACGTGACTCTAGCTGCTGTTTTTGTTCTGTGTCCTAATAAAGACTCATAGACGTTCACAAGCTGAGAATTGATTTCCTGTGACTACCTAAGGAGAGTGTGCTTTCTCAAAGACAAAGCAACTGTTCCAGCATGAATACCGTACTATGCAACATTTCATGTACCACGAGCAGATGAGCAGATGCTCTGAACACTTGGCCGCCATGCATTAGAAGTGAGAGCATCCTCAAACTTATTGTTCGTGTCTATTGGTTGTGAGCGTGGGAACGATGTTCTAATGCATATATGTTTGAAGCTTTTGTCTAAAGCTCTACAAAAGGGAGAGATTTCTCTGTGTTTGGAGGAAACCCTTTCCCACTCCCTGAAGGGGAATCTATGTTAGTCATGGATCAGAATTCCACTGACTTTGGCTGTCATACCTATTGTATTGTAATGTATTATAAGTGTTATTTCTAAAGTGCGACTATCACTCCGCCGCTGAAATACCTTGGTGCTGTTCAGAGATAGATAGAAGGCTCAGGAGAGGTGCCGCTATCACAGTAGCTGGAGAGTTAGATAAGAGATAGACAGGGACAGCCTGAAGCTCTAAAATTCCATGTTTTCAAGGATTCCCTGAGACTGGACTCTGATTGGATGAGGTGGAGATGGCGGGGGAGTGTATTACATGCTTTTACCGATCTCCTACCCTTAGTTTTGTATCTGAACAGTGTGTGTTTTAAAAGATTAGCTGAGGAGGACCTAAGAGGACGTGTAGTCACATAGGGTGTGGATCTAGATGTTAGGTATTTAGGTCCTGAAAGCTCTAAAAGTGATGATGAGTATCTTAAATAGTACTCTTTTTATGGATGGGTATCCACTGCAGTAGTTTTAAAGCTGTGGAAGTTGGGGAACGGCGTGGCAGTTTCAGCACCAGGCCGCCTGCTGCTATTGAATCTAACCTCTATTGATTTAACTGTGTTTGCCCAGTTTGTGCATTTCTGTATTTTGATTGTTTAAGTAAACCTTAAACCGCAGTGTGTCGTTCTTTAATTTGAAATGCTTTGTTATTGCATGCAGTACCTTTGCTACCTGACTTACTAAGAAAGAGGGGTCCAGCGGGGAGCACCAAAGTCGGGAAGGGACGTCACCGCTCTCGGCCCGATGTCAAAGCGCAAGAAGGAAATATATGTATGGCTTTGCGCATGGACCGCTCCTCTACGCGCCCTACAAGCAGGGATGCAGAGATAAGTCAAGAGAAAGAAGCCTTTGCTTGGGCACGGAAACAAAAGTTTGATAACCCTATGCCCGTGCACACCCCTGCTCAGCTCTAATCCCACCACAAGGCCTGGGGCTACGGGGGCTGCCCTAATTGTCCAGTCCCCTATTAGATAAATGCCTTCTTACTCCCTATTTGTGTTGAATGAGGAGAGAATGTGAAAAAAAACAGTTGCGGAAGCGACAGAGAGCCTTGCGCGCGCGCCCCCGAGCAGGAAGATGAAAAGAGACGCGTGGGGTTATTTTTAGTATTTTGAAATGCCTTCCGAAAGGAGCGCGGGGAGGGAGTTACACAGTGTTCCTCCTCCGCTTGGTACATTAGGCCTCGGCCCTGTTTAGCAGTCGGCACGGAGAGGAAGTTCCTCGTGCTCTCGGAAGGAGCGCGCTCTTATTATCAGAGACAGATTACTTCATTCCCCTTGATTGGTATCTCTTCCCCACGAGAGGATGTTTCGAGGTAATTGAAATGGGGAGGGAGAGATGTTTTCCATTCTGCGGCCTAATTAATTACCAGCATCTGAACTGGCATCCGTTTGGGGAACTCGCGCGTGGCGCGGCTGGCTGCTGTGGGCAATTCCTGTGGGCACCTCCGCGTCTGCGTGGTACACTAGCTTAAACTCCTCAACCCCGGCGCAGGGAAAACCGCATCTCAAACACTGCACAGAGAAAGCACTCCCGTCGCTTTGGGGAGCATCTCAGAAGCTGGAAAAATAAATATCAAAATGGGTACAGTCTGTGGGTCAGGCAAAACTGGGGACTCGCACATGAGTGGAAAAAGTACAAAAACATGTTTCCTTTAAGTCCATCAGTCTGTAGCATTCGTTCAAGAGAACTGATTATCAACTCAGCACAAAAGGGCGCGATGGAATCATTTTAAAAGTATCTTTCATTTGAGTTTCGTAAACAATTATCTTGAAAGTAAATGCTGTTGCATGCACTGCGCGCACAGATGCTGTTTAGCTCATTAATAAAGCCTTATGGGCTTTGTCAATGCTGGGGAGAAAAAAAGGAGCAGAAAAAGCCAGTGCCAGTCGTTTGGATTTATCAATGTTTGTTTAGCTTTGTCACGGTTTTTACAACACTTTGTTGTTGCGCAAACTGCAAGGTCCTCCTCAATCTAAAAAACAAAAACATTTTTTTTGGTTTCATAAAGCACACATTACCGTAGTAGTTACTGGCAATTAAGGGAACTACTTTGTGTGTGGATGTGCACCTTTTAGAGGGAGAAAGGGGAAATGCCATGATGCCCAATGAAGTGAAGCAGTGGATGCAGCAGTCTGACACACTGCCCCATGCTGTATGCTGTAGTGGGTGGAAGAAAAATGCGATGACACACTAATGGACTTAAGGATGATGAGGGTAGGCTGAAAGCATCTATAAGTATGCTATACATCAGTGGGGGCTGGTGAACTTTGAAAGTGGTGAGGCATAACCGCTGACCTAAATTTCACTAAGTGAGCAAGTCAAGCTAAAAACTTTCACTTCCCCCGGGAATAATTCTTACTCTTCAACAAACTTTTCGTGGGCTCAGTAATCTCTCTACACCAAGTGGCATCTTTGCTTTTGAACCTCATGCTCTTCAAACAAAACGTAACTCATGTTTAAAGCACTGAAACCTACAAACACACACACGCACTCCTAAAGAAACACACATTAATGTTCACAAATATATCTAGGACCTGGTAGACAAACAGAAGAGCGATCGCAAAAGGACCTTGCCTCTAGCAAACCTGCATATTAGTGGCTTCACAGTGATTCTCCCGACTTTCTCCTCCTCCTTCTCTCTCCTCTGTTTTTCTCTCTCTTACTCATTGTGGGCTCCAGTGGTACAAATTAAGCACTGCCTCCCTTAAGACACAGACACACAAGACAGGTGGCACTCCCTCTGTGAGCATCACAAGAGCTCTGCCCTAGTACACACCGTGTCACTAAAATGAGCAGCACTTACTCAAAACAAGTTCTGCCCTGGTTCCCTTTTATATTGCCTCCCAGGTAGATTTGCCCACACACCCACTGTATTGCCTGTGAAGCTATGTTGTGCCTACATCTGCAGGCTTAGAACCACCAATGACACAAAGGTAGGCAAGGGCCAGCTGCCACCAAAGAGGCACTCATCTCAGCACTGGTGGCACACACGAGTCTCTGCCAAACTCTAAATACCACATACGCATTAATGACAGATTGCACGAGTATATCATGCAGTGCTGGTATTATGAAGAGCGCGCATATGACACGAAAGTGAAACAATGAGTTATGGCATTTCCGACCCATCTGCCAATCAGTGCTAATAGGGATGTCCTTGTAGTGCACCATGGCGCTGCAAGGGGTAGTGATTTACTATGAAGAAAAAAAAAACATTTGTAGTAGTTTCAGCAAACTAGCAAACATGGTTAACACTGTTATAACTGTGAACCTGCTCTAGCTGACCTGGAAATGGTCACAGCCATTGAAGCAATACTCCATTAAGTGTAGTTAAATGCACAAATTGGTTTTATGTGCTACGTCTAAACGGATGATGCTGTCTCATACATTTTGCAGTGCCACTGTCTTGGAATAAAGCAAAACCAAAGGGGGTGATGGATGGAGTGTTGAACATTACAAGCATTCACCCCCATTCAACTAATCTGGGTTTAATCCATCATCATTCTTTCGCTCACTCCATTATCCCAGTTCAGACATGGCCATATGCAAATCAGTCTGACCCTGTGCCTCATGGGAACAATCCAGTCTGAACTGCCAAGCCATGTCTTCCCTGGACCAGAAACAAGCATCCTGGGACCGGTTTCTGGCTAATCAGCCGTCATCAGCCAGGCTAGCTTGAATCCAGTGGCAAAGTGAGCAAGGGACCCACGTCTGGGCATACCCTGCCAACTTAGGGCGAACAAAGCAAAACCAAAGGGGATGATGGACGGAGTGTTGAGCATTGCAAGCACTCATCCCCAGTCAACTGACCTGGGTTTAATCCATCGTCATTCTTTAGCTCACTCCGCCACCCCAGTTCAGACATGGCCATATGCAAATTAGTCAGACCCTGTGGCTCATGGGAACAGTCCAGCCCGAACTGCCAAGCCATGTTTTCCCTGGGCCGGAAACAAGCATCCTGGGACTGGTTTCTGGCTAATCAGCCATAATCAGCCAGGCTATCTTGAATGCAGTGGCAAAGTGAGCAAGGGACCCACGTCTGGGCTGGCGCTGGGTAGCTTAACTTAGCGCAAGCGCTAGGGGAAATGCAGGGGGTGCACTGTATCTTTGAAAATACGGTGCATCCCTACGTTTTCAGAATGGCGGATTGTGGCATTGGCAAGTTTTGCTTAACACCACGCTCCATCATTCTGTTGTACACATGCCCCTTCATTTTGAAAGTTTTAAGTCACATAACAAGGCAATAAAACTCTTCCCACCTTGATGCATTACAAAGGGGTCCAGCAAAAAGAAGAGGTCTGAAGGAGGACACAAAATGGGAATGGCAAGTCACAAGAATCTGTTCCTAACTTTGGGAGGAAGTAAAAATGGCATGACGGTAGCTCAGGAGAAGGCGAGTTTATGAACCATACATGTTGTATACTTCATTGGGCCTCTGATGTTTCTTCAGGCTCCGTGGCATCCTCTTCCGAAGAGCCACATATTCTGTGGTACTGACATTTTCTAACCAGAAAGGAAACATGTGGCAAAATTCTCCAACTCACAATCTAAGGCTTTATATAAGTCTTAAATAACTTCCATGTCCTTTCAAATGGGAGCATTTTATCTGCTAGTGGCGCAGTCAATTTGCGCAATTCATGTACAAGTGCAAACTTTTTGTCCTGCATAGGCCTACCTACTGAAACAAATTTCATGATGAGTCACCCCATAAGGGAGTGCATGAGAGAAGTCATGCCTTCTCCTGAGTGGCCCAGAAGAATCAAAACTGGATGAAGCAGGAGAATGATTCCCGTTATTTTATGAAATCAGCAAAGACGCCCAGTAGGACTCAGCCACTTGGCGAGTCTACCAGATATGGGCCATTGTGTCTCTCAGTTGGCAATCTCTTAAACACATATTGGTGGCCCCAAACAAGGCCTTAAGTCTGACCAGAATCAGGAACCACCTGATAACTACCATGAAGGCACTCTCCATATTTGGTGCAAATGGAAGCTGATGCCATTCTTAGCCACATAGCCACCTGTTCTTCCTCATCTAAGTCCACTGCATGCTCATATCCTCATTTCATCACATAATTATGTCATACTGGTTCAGAGTCTCTAGCTTAAGTCTGATATAAGTGGGAAATGCTGTTTCAGTAAGAAGGCTGGTCGAATATTGACTCTACAGTGGTCATCTCATGTCCACCCTGAGTGCCCACCCAAGTGTAGGGCCTGTGTTAGCTTGAGCTTGTCTCTTAACTGTATTTGAAAAAAGACTCCACATTCCTCCATGGATTTCAGGGTTCCATTTTCAAAATAATTGTTTAGACTCTGTGGACTAGAACCCTCAGGGTTTAAGAACAGTGAGGCATGTTGTCCCCATGGGAAATCAGAATTGTGTAGTGGTTTAATAGTATATGGCATACGAGAGTGCATCTTTATGTTGTCTATGATGTGTGGCAAGCCACAGGAAATGTTGTACTGGGATAGGAGAGAGCACTTCTTCAACCATCAGCCAAGGTTTTATCTGCAGTTGTTGCATCCATTCTGAGGTCTGTCAAATCATCTGGCTTTTTAAACAAAAACTAGCTTTCAAAACAATAATGGATTTACCGTCCCATACGTAGAACAAGAGATGAGATTATTACTCTTTCAAAGTCTGTTTAGGAATGGCCAGGGGGAGAGTTGTGCCACATGTAGTAAACGAGGAGGAAGTTAATCTTGATGCTATTGATTCAACTAATTCAGGACTGGCCAAGACTGCCTCGGCCTCAGATATCTTTAAAATGAATGTCCAACAAAGGGATAGATTGTAATTATATAGGGTGTAGTATCATGTCAGTAACCATATTCCCAGAAAATGCAATGGCCCCTCTGTTTATGAAATCTTCATTTTGGAGGCATTACTTCATATTCTGGTTTGGATCCGCCACTCATATCGCAGAGGAGTTTGTATAGTTAACATGAGATCCTAAAATTCTAGAGAAAGTTTCTAGTTCTTCTTTAAAGGCTGGGATGGACTTGGCTCAATCAGTCAAGAAGCACAAAATGCTGTCAGCCAAAAGCACAAATTTGAAAATTTTACCTTTAACACTTATGCAATGTATAGCTTGATTATTTGTGATTCTATGAATCAAGGGTTCCCTAGCCAGGGCAACTATTAGAGGGAATCCCAGTGCGGTACTCCTGATGAGTCGAATGCTATGCAGCAAATCCCCACTGAGTTTTATTCTAGCTGCTCAATTTACATATTTTGCAATAATGAAGAAAGATATGACATTTGATAAAGGACCTTTTGACTAAGTCGTCAACCCACCCAATTGGAGAACTTCACTGCATCAAGCGAGAGGAGGACCACCGGGTTTCCATTTTCAGTGACTGTGTTGATGAGATCCATTACTAGCCTTGTGATATGTGAGCATGACGTTCTCGGTCAAACCCTTATTGGAAGGGGAAGATCATCTTTGACCAGATCAGGTTTAACCTTGAGACATGATACAACACGCTATGTAATTACAATCTAACCCCCTTGCTGGACTTTCGTTTTAAAGCACACTACATGTCTTTATGTCATTGTGGAGAAGAAAAATCAGCCGGTAAGATCCGCAATGCAGGGGATATTTCCCTGATTTCAGAAATATTGTGATCATGGCGTCAAGCATGATGTCCATAACTCTTCATGACTCCTTCATGAAGTTGAACAACTTAACTTTTAAAAATAAAATTAATTGAAATATTAATAATATAGGTAAAATAGTGATAACATTCATAATAAGGATGCAATGATCAAAAGTTAACTATAATGAGTTCTGTGCCAGTAACATAACCCAAAATGAAATTTACAGATCAAAAAGAAACGAGAGAGATTGAAAGAAAAGAAAGAAGAGGTGAAAAATAAAAAAATCTTTATGCTGTAAAGAAATCTGAGTGGTGTAAGTTAAAAAATGCCCAACATTGTAGAAAAAATATAACAGCACAGTTAGTAAAAACCTATAATGAAACTTAATATGAAATCAAGTAAAAGAAAAGGAAAGGTAAGGGGGTTTTGATACTTCTTCAGTAATAGGTCAATGTAAATTAGTCACTGGAGCAGAGGAATTAAACAGAGCTGTAGCTGGTGACCAAATAATCTCTCTCATGATGGCTACGGATATTGGAGTACTTTAGTATCTATCTAATCTAAGATTGTAGCCAAGGCTTGAAAGGAGATGTTAGGAGCATTTTTCAAAGTGTTTGTTTATTTATTTATTTATCTATTTATTTTAAGGTTTTATAGAGCGCGAACTTGACCCGTGAGGGTATCAGAGCGCTTTACATATTCAAAGGGTAGTATAGAGCGCAGTAAATCACAGGAACCTGTACATCATAGAGCTTACAGAATTGCGGGGTCATAAGGTGGGCAGGAGATTCCAACAAATACTGCACATTTGGGATAGGAGATACTATACATCGGGGTATTTTACAGAGACACGAGTCATACAATAGGCAGGAAATCATAAGAGTACTGTACAGGGTCACAGGATGAGGCAATAGTCTCTTAGGTAGCTGAGGAGCAGGTTTAGCCAAGGAATTCACCCAATTTAGCCTCTTTTTTGAAGCGTGCAAAGGAGGGGATTGTTCTGATGTCCGGAGGGAGGGAGTTCCAAATTCTTGGTGCAGAACCGGTGAAGGCTCGATTGTAGGTTTTTGTTTTCCTAAAGCGTGCAGGCCAGAGGAGGAGGGTGTTAGCCGATCGTGAGTTTCTGCTTCCTCCAGATATCACAAGCTTCTGTGCAAGATACGCAGGGGAGTTAGAGTGTAAGGCGTTGTGCGTGATGCATTCCAGTTTGAGGTAGATCCTAGCCTCGACGGGAAGCCAGTTCAAAGCTTTCAAGTGAGGAGTGATGTGATAGAATTTTCTCGAGCCTGTAAGTAGTCTGGCGGCTGCATTGAGGCAGGCTTTTAAGGGAGCTAGCGAGATCTTAGGTAAGCCGGAGAGGGTGGAGCAACCATATTCCAGTCGAGAAATAACTAATGATTGGACTGCTAGTTTTAGGTCAGGAGCATCCAGAAAGGGTTTCAATTTCCATAGGTAGCTCAAGTGGAGGTATACAACGGTAACCACGCATTTTTTACAACGCGGTACCGTTACCACGCTACTTTTACCACGCAAGTCGATACATCGACTTGCGCTGGGGGGCGCTCCAGGATAGTAAATAGATTCATTTACTATCCAACTCCTTTCCCTAGAGTCCATGGGGACTGGAGTTGGAATAGTAAATTAAAAAATTTACTATCCAGCGCCCCTCCACGCAAGTCGTTGTAACGACTTGCGTGGTAAAAGTAGCATTGTAACGGTACGCGTCGTAAAAGTACGCGTGGTACCGTCATATATCCTCAAGTGGAATCTGGCAGATTTGGCCATTGCGTTGACATGGTCTCGCATGTTCAAGTTGTGGTCCAAGGTAATTCCCAGAGATTTGGCTGAATCCACAATGGTTGGAGAACAGTTTAAGGCAGTGATGGCTTTAATCCATGTCTGGATCTCAGGGTTGTTCTTGGGCAGGGAGATTAAAAGGAACTCGGTTTTCTGAGCATTGAGTTTAAGTTGGTTTCAGGATAGCCATCTGACGGTCAGCTTCAGGGCCTCATTCAAGGTGAGGATCTCCGCAAGGGAAGAGATTTGTATGTAGATCTGAGTGTCATCAGCGTACATATGGAAGGAGATATTTGCAGTGCGAAGGACTACGCCAAGGGGTTCAAGATAGAGATTGAAGAGGGTGGGGGACAACGTTGATCCTTGCGGGACTCCCACCGTGACCATGGAGGGGGCAGATAGTTCGCCGTTGATTAAGAATATCTGGGATCAGTTTTGAAGATAGGAACTAAACCAGTCGAGGACTGTACCATCTGATCCCATTCTCAGTTTAAGGCATTCGAGTAGCATCCTGTGGTTGACCGTGTCGAAGGCGGAGGATAGATCGAGAAGGATCAGGAGACAGGTTTTATCTTGGTCAAGGGCTAGAAGAGCATCATCGATAATGTGGAGCATGGTGGTTTCAGTACTGTGACCCGGTCTGAATCCGGATTGGCAGTCGTCGAGTAGATGGAAGTTGTTGATGTGGTGACTTAGCTGTGTTTGGACACACTTTTCCAGCACTTTGGCCAAGAGAGGAATGTTGGAAATTGGTCTAAAGTTGTCTGGGGAGGCTGGGTCCAAAGACGGCTTTTTCAGAATGGGAAGGACTTGGCCAGCTTTCAGTGAGGCTGGTATTGATCCCTGTCGGAGAGAGGCGTTGATTATCGCAGTCCAGCTGGGAATAATGGATTTGGCAACGGTCGCGAGACAGTTTGAGGGGAGCGGGTCGTTGAAATGGTTGTTAGGGTTCAGGGTTGAGAGGATTTTAGCGACAGCGTCTTCATCATAGGGTGTGAATTCAGACCAGTGTGCTAGATTCTTCGGTGTGGACCATGGCGGCAAGGGGAGAGACATTGGAAGGTCAAGGTTCGGAGGGGGGAGTGAGGCAGCCTTGAGTTCGGTATCTAGGGCTTTGATTTTGTTTGCGAAAAACGAGGAGAACTCCTCGGAGGAGATGAGAGACTTGGGGGTTTCTTTCATTGTTTTGGACAGTTTGTTCGATTGCAGTTTGACCATCCCAAAGAGTTTGCGAGGTCTGTTCTGGGCATTTACTAATTCTGATCTGAAAAACTCCTTTTTAGAGATGATGATATTCTTGTTGTAAGTGTTTCTGGCCTGGCGAAGAAGTTTTAGGTGATCTGCCGAGGGGTGCTGTCTCCAGATTCTTTCGGTTTGTCGGAGGGATCTCCTCTCATCGTTGAGGGAACCAGTGAGCCAAGGGTTTCTAGCTTTGGCTTGAGTTCTTTTTAGTTTAAGAGGGGCTAGGTCATCCAAGATGTTCGACATTGTAACAGAGTAATGATCATTTAGGTCACTGACCGAGGTGATGTGGTGGGCGGGTGGGGGAAGGTCGGTTTTGCAGTGAATCTCAAGTTCATTGAGGTCGAGGTTTTTAGTGTCTCTGGCCCAGCGTTTAGGGAGCACCGGTTGTGGTGTCCATGTCCTGCATTTGCCAGGTAGCAGGAAGGTGATGGCATGGTGGTCTGACCAGTCGCAAGGGTCGATCGATATGAGTTTAACGGTTGTCTCCTTGGAAATGATCCAGTCTAGAGTGGCCCCTTTCGAGTGGGTTGGGAGGCGGCAAGCTTGGGTCAGGGCAAGATAAGTCATGAGGTCTTTGATGGTGTTGACATGAGGGTCGTTGGGGTCATTCCAGTGCAGGTTGAAGTCGCAGAGGAAAATGTCTTTAGTGTTGGGGGAGTACTTGGTCGTGATGACTTCCATGAGGTAGTCGGTGAAGGATTCGTTAGTGCCTGGGGGGTGGTAAAAAATGTGTAGGTTACATAGGTGGGTGGTGTTGCTACAGACTGAGAGGGCTAGGTAATCGCAGGAACCAGTGGAATCTGTTAGAAGCTCTGTGACAAGGAGGTTAGAGCGATGGATGCAGGCGATTCTGCCACCTTTTTTGTTTTGTGGTCTGTCTAGTCTGGTAATGTTAAAGTTGGGGGGGATTAAGAGATCGAGGCATGGGGATGATGCGTCATTAAGCCATGATTCTGTTAGAATGGCTACGTCTGCGTTGTTGTTCAGAATGAGAGCAGCGACATCGGCTGCATGCTTCACTGCGGAACGGCAGTTGATTAAGAGCCCAGACAGATCAGGGAGGTGGGTAGTAGCAGAGGGCGGGATGGACAGGGGTACGGGAGCAAGGTTATTTGTGATCGCCCTTCTATTGCGGAGGGAGGCTGATCTGTATGGGTCAATAGCGACCGTGCAGATGGAGTAAGCAGCACTCACGACAGGTAGGCACAGAGGGGTAGTGGCTGCATTATGGTCATTGAGAAAATCCTGGATTTCCTTTTCAGTGAGGTCTTGTGAGTTAGTTATGGGGAGGAAAAAGTTGTAGGAGAGGGCGAGGTCAAGGGTTTCCTCATCAGATAGGCAGCTAGTGTGCTTGCGGGGGCGGAGATGTCTCAAGGCTGTCGGTAGAGGGCGTTTGGGAAGCTCTGGAATAGGAGGGGAGGACAGCTGAGGCATGAGGTTTGAGAGAGAGAGTTCGGCGAGGTGGAGGAGGTTTGTAAGATCGAGGAAGGAGGAGTGGAAGCTCTGAATTATTTTGGAGGCTCTGGAGTGCAGAGAGTGGATCGCTGTGGATGGGGCGTTGGAGGGTGAGGGTGGGTGTGCAATGGGTCGTGGGGGGGTGGCTTGAGTGTTAGCGGAGCTGACATGGTCTGTGGCAGCGGGAGTCGATGGGTAGGGGGGCGTTGGGGGGCAAGGGTGGGCTGTGTTAGGGGCCGTGGATGGGGTGGCTATAGTGTTAGCGGGGCTGGCATGACCTGCAACAGGAAGAGTCACTGAGGAGGAGGGGGTTGGAGGGCAAGTGTTAGTGGTGCTGGCATGACCTGCAGCGGCGGGAGTTGCTGGGGAGGGGGGCATAGGGGGCAAAGGTGGGCTGTGTTGGGCGCCATTAGTTGTTGAAATGCTACAGTAGTTATTAAATCTACAGTTTGCACATTGACATCACACAATCTTTCCGCACTACAGAAACGCTACCTAAAAATACATTTATAAAGGAAAAAGCGACATGTGTATGGAAAATTCAGTTGATTTGTGTCCAGACTTGAAGCCAGAATTTGTATGTTTGAGGGCATTCAAATATCGTGTTTTTCTTTATGTTTCATTTGAGAGGGGACATGTCCAACATGCTGATGATGTACTGGAATTAAATTTAAATTAATGTTTCTGATGTACACATTAGTCTGTTGTATATGAAGAATAGTGTTTGGCTAGTATTAGCAACACATGAAGTTTTGCACATTTGCATTGTCATTTTATTCCATTAAGTGATAGAGAAGGAAGTTTGTGAATCTGTTTTTCATAGTAAATCCAGCAAAGTTTTTGTCTGGGTTGAGGTAAGGAAGTAAGCAGAGTATATGTTTTGGAGACAGATGGGAGGGTTGGTAGTAATGTTTGGAGAGGAGAGGTTGTATATGTTGGAGAAGTGGTAGAGGAGAGGGAGTTATAAGAACTGAAAATGACTTGGGCTTAAATTTTGATCTTTGGATCGATAGGAATTAGGAAAATTAAATATTATCTTGGCTTGAGAGAAAGGACTCACTGAATCGTTGCATATTAACCTGTGAGTCCATAACAAACCTTTTTCTCACCAGGATCTCCAAAATATAGACTAGGGGTGGGCAAAGAAATGCACTACACCAGCGGAGTTTGTACAGTTTTTCCCACTCTGCGAGGATGTGAGAGTTCTGCAAAACTCCACGAAGTGACACAGAGCGGAATTTTTTCTCTCGATTTGCTCGATGATGTTAAATTGGCGAGTGCTTGTGAGAAAAAGTCAAGCGCTAAACCTCTTCCTGGCAATATTTCTCAAAGAGCTGTTGCAGCAGGTCGTGACTGCTTGTGTTGAGAAATCTACCGCTCACGCCGAGAAAGCTGCTCCTTGCGTAGAATGTCTACTCGACCGGCAGAAAGCAGGAGTGCCCGCTGGTGCGACACGTAGTGCAGTTTGCGCTGATTTTACAATGCGGGACAAACTCCCGGTTCTAAAAATCAGTGAAAGCAGCGTGACTTAACAGACTCTGCCACTTGCTGATCTTCTGAGATCATCATAGTTTTTCCGGCACTTCACGGAGTTCCGCAGAGTAGAACTCTGCGAACTCCGCCCAGGCTTAATATAAACCTACTATTAATTTTAATGAGATTATTGTCCCAGACAGAGGACTGAATACATTTATCTAAAGTATAAAGATTAGAAATGCAAATGGGTTGTAATATCCTACAGGTGTTTTTGAGAATGGTTAGGGACATGTTTGAGAAATGATGAGAGAAAGACAAAAATTCTGAAAAAGAAAATGGGTGGATAAAAGATAATTCTAAGTCAGTCCACTGGGGGCGTACATGTGAGTAATCGTCATGATAGAATTGGGACGAGTGTTTTAGAAAGAAAGCGGTATGATAAGAGTGAAAATGTGGGAAGTTCACTGCCCTTCCTCTTTACTAAATTGAAACTTGATACACATGTTTTTTTATTATTCCATAAGAAAGCAGTTCAGATATAAATAATTGTTGCTAAATCTTAAGACGAAATGTTGATGGGTATTGTTGGGAGATAAAAATATTATGGGGACTAGCATAATTTTATAGAGTCCAGTCGACCCCACCATGAAAGGAATAAAGTATTCCATTCTGTCGTAAGGCTCTTAAGGTTAGAAAAATAGTGGTGACATTTATGGATACAGTGTCTTTCACAGAATGTTAGTGAACAATTGACATAAATATTATATTTTTGTTGGGTTCCCCAAAACATTTGAAGACACAAATTTGTATTTAAAACATCATTTTTTAAGTGGAATTACTTTACTCTTGTCAGCATTAAGTTTACATCCCGAGAGATTTGCAAAAACGGAAACCATATCTAAGAAAGGTTGCAGGGAAGAATCAGGAAATTGCAGGTATAGAAGAGAATCATCTGCATGGCAAATATTTAACATGCATATCTTCAAATTTTAAACCTTTTATTACCTGTATATTGTTGGTTGCAAGATCAGAAAGGTTCCAGTACAAGAATAAAATGAAGAGGAAATAGAGAATAACCCTGTCTGACTCCTCTATGTAGAGGGAAAAAAATGTAAACCATTAATTAAAACTGATAGTTTAGGAGAAGAGTGTAAGAGAAATTGTCCAAATCCGAACCAAGAAAGCATAGAAAAAAGAAAATTCTAGTGAACATGGTCAAAAGCCTTTTCGGCACCCAGAGATATAGCTGCTAATGACTTTTTAGTTTGTTTTTGATGTGCCTAAAATAATAAAGACATTTCTAGTATTATCTGAAAGATGTCTACCTTTAATAAAGCCAGACTGCTCTGTACTAATTAAAGTGGACAGTAAGGGATCAAAAATTTTCGCAAAAAGTTTATAGTCAGAGTTAACAAGGAGTATGCATCAATAATTTTTGCATAATTCATCGTCCTTACCCTCTTTGGGGATAAGGCAGTTTAAAGCATCCTGAAATGTACCAGAGGCTGCTTTAGTTGTTGTAAAAAAAATTGGAAAGTTTGCGTAATTTGGGGAGTAATACTTTTGAATAATGAATGTCAAATTCAATGGTGAATCCATCTGGCCCAGGAGCCTTACCTTTTTTAGTAGAACTAATTATATTGTGAATATCCTGCAGAGAGATATCAGCATCAAGAGAAGAAAAATCTGTGTTTGAGTAGAATTCCTTATCAATAGAGGATACGTATTTATCAATATCAGTGTGAGATAGATGAGTGTCTATGGTATACACGTTTTTGTATAATATGAGAATTGTGCTAACATATCATTACCCTTAGTTACTAGGCTTGTACAATCACAGAAAATTGTTTTCATTTTAATCTGTTCTTTCCTTTCTTTCAGATAATTTGCTAGAAGTTTGCCTGCTTTTTTTCCCTTCATAATATTTAGCACTTTATATGAGGAAGTAAGAAGATGCATTCTCTGTAGAAATTGTATTAAATGAAAATTTAGCTATAACTAATTAGTCTAAACATGACTTAGATTGGTATTTAAATAGGATTGTTCTAGGTATTTAAACTTTTTCATAATGCAGTTGTTTTCTTTTTATTAGCGACATATGATAAAATAAAGTCCTGTAAAGCAGCTTTAAAAGCGTCCCAAATGGTTTGGAAAGAATCTTCTGGTGATTCATTTAAAAGGAAGTATTCATGAATAAAATCTTTAAAACACTGATTAACATTAGTGTCTAATAAAAGAGAGGTATTAAAATGCCAATGCTTAACCTTAGGAGTAATAGGAAATAACTCTAAATCCAGGGTAACTGGGGCGTGATCTGAACTTAAGATGGCCCCAATATCTACATGCAAAATATGTTGCGATAACATTTTGGAAACAAACAAATATTCAATTTCGGACTGCGAGAAGTGGACAGGGGAAAAGAAAGTATATTCTTGTAAACAGAGATTCCTAAGGGGCTTATTACGATGGTGGAATGCGCACCACTGACAGCTGGTCGTTGGTGGGCCTTCTGCCATTGTACTGCTGTTTTCCCCCGCCATATTATGATGGCAGGGGGAATCGTTGGGTATGCGTGGCGGACGTAAAGACAGTCCGCCACTGTTCTGACAGGCGGTCCTTTTCCGACCACCTGTCGGAATAGAAACATAGCCTAACATTGCAGCGGTGCCTTGGTGGCACCGCTGTAGGGATTACGATATCCCTTTCATGCATTTGTTTTGCTGCGGACATATCGCAGCACAACAATTTTTGGAAATGGATTTGGGGGCCCACAGTGGGCTCCCTTGATCCCTGGGACTGGGTAAAGGGCACTGGGAGGCACCTATAGTGCCCGACTACAGTGCCCCCCTACATATCCCTGCACAATGTGGCAGGCGCCGCATGGGGCCTGCCACGTAGTGCTGGGATATGCAAGTGCCTTTATTTTTGCATTGCAGCGGGGGCTGTTGAATGCATCCCCACCACAATGCAAAATATAGGTGATGCAACCGCCATGGTGTAATTCAGATTGTGGGGAGGCCGCCTGTCCCAAATCCAAAACGATGGCAGACGGACGAAAGTCCGTCCGCCATTGTAATGTGCCCCTAAGTCTCCATAAGTCTAAAAGGCTCTCTGTTTGATGGTTGTAGAGAATTGTTTATGCATGGAAGAAGGGATATAATTAGTTTTAGAAGAGCGATACAAAAGTGGGTCAAATACAAGATTACAATACCTCCACAAATTAAGTATTCATCCGTAGTAGGCATCACTTTGTTTGTAATGTGGGCCAGAAGGATTTATCTAAATGTGTGGGTGCATAAACATTGAAAATTGTTATGTATATTTTATTAATGCTGAGGTGTAATAGGAGCCATCAACCTTATGTGCACATTTCTTGTGATAACATCCTAACTTCTAAAGTTTTTTACACAGGACAACAACTCCATTACATTGGCCCATCCCCAATGTAGAAAAAACATACCCTACCCAAATGCGAAAAAACTTTCTAACTTCTTTGTCAACTACATGAAATGTTTATAATAAAGCAATATCTGAATTCAACTTGGCTAAATGTGTAAGAACCCTTCATAGTTTAATGGAGGAACCTAACCCTTTAACATTCCATGTAATTACACCTTGAGTCAAAAAAAGCAGTATAAGTTAAACTTAACAAATTCTACAAAATACAATTAGTATATGTAATCAGCATGCATATAAGTAAGACAAATAGCAGTAAAATGAACAGTAAAGGAAAAGAAAATATATAAAAAGTATGTGTACAATTTGCACTGAGTAGTAATGTCTAAATATATAGGTATGGATGGAAAACTACATGATATAACAATCAACTTGAACTGAAATTGAATGACAAACGAAAAGAATGTAGAAGTATGAAAGTAATAAAGCAATTGAATGTAGAAGGAAAAATCCGAAGAGCTTTAAAACAAGTAAGGAGGAATTAAAAAACGAAACAAAGAAAAATAGAGATAAGGAGAGAGAAAGGATAGAGACAGAAAACATAGAAGACAAGATGACAAAAAGAACATCCCCATGAAACACACAAAAAGTTGAGGTCGGTGACAATACATATGGGAGATGGTGCGACTGGATCCTAAACACAGTCGGTAAAGGGGGAATTAGTCCACATAAAACATTAGTGACAAAGCCCTGAGGGTTCATATCAAACAGTATCTGAAATGAAATGGTAAAAAGAAAAGGTTAACTAGAAAACAGATTATATATTGAGGAAAGGGAAACATGAATAAGTTACATAAATAATAGCATTTAATTTGAATACCTTGAGGTGTCCATCTCTTCTCCTCTGCATTATAAATTTACTTTAAACAAACAGGGATATAAAGCCCATATCTTGCCGTTGAGGAACTTAGGGGTTTATTATGAGAGCGGGCGGACTTGTTCGCCTGCCACCATAGCGGTGATTGAGACTGCCCGCCAGACATGCGGCGGTCCCACCACTGCTATTAGGATGCGCCCAACATACTGCCGGGCGCATCCTGGGCCTTTATCATTGCGGGCGGTGCTGCTGGCTGTAGCACTGTCCGCAATGATAAAGGTGCATGCACCCCATTTCCCTGCGCCACTTGGTGAATGGAACTGCAGGGGGTACCCATGGTACCAGTGCACCCCCCCACACAGAGGTGGCCCACAACAGGCCCCCAAAGCCAGTCTCCACCTGTCTTTTTGCGGCGGGATATCTGGCACAAAAAGATAGGCGGAAAGGGATACCGTAATTCCTACGGTTGTGACTGCATGGCCCCGCTGCAATGTTGCCCTGGTTCTGGGTTCTGAAAGGCGGCCGGTAAAGGACAGCCTTGTGGAACCATGGCAGGCGGACCGCCGCGGAACCATTGTGATTTTCAGTGTGATGGTGGAAAACCGCCACCACCGGCCCAGTGGTGGCGGTCCTTCTGCCATCATAATGAGCCCCAAAGAGCTGGTTTCATTCCCAGAAATGTTTTCCTCTTGTCTGATGTAGCCTTAGTGAAATCCTGTGTAAAGAATAATTGTGAACCAGACAAAGAAATTTGCCCCTTGGCTTTAGCTGCCTTGATAACTTGTACAAGTTCAACATATTCAAGGAAGTAAATGATGACTCCTCTGGGTTTAATGATGATGAAAATTGGCATGTAGAATGACTACGTCTGTGCTCTTGTTTTATGTCTAATAGTGGGGAGGGAGGAAAGTCTAAGATTTTAGGGAGAAAGGATGAAAAGAATGAAATAGGCTCAATGCCTTCCACCCCCTCCACCTGACCATAAACTCAAAGGTTGTTTCATCTGCTCCAATATTCTAAGTCTTCAGCGTGTTTACCTAGTTGAGATACTTCAGATTTTAGATTGATAAAAGTCTTCATAGTGCGTTCAAAGTCACTAACCCTTTGCCCTACATGAGTTACCCTGTTATCCATAAGGGACCAATTATCGTTCAAAATGTAAAGTTTAATAATAGTCTCTTCCATGTAAGGATTAAGAGCTCGGAATTTCTTGAAGCAAGAGTTCCGTTGATATAACATTGGGCAGTTTGCTGGGAGACAGAGGGTCCTTTTTAACTCGAGAGGTACTCAAGTTTTGTTTGTAAGACATTGTAAGACCAGCTATGACATTTCCACTAAGGGACGCAGTGGGTGAAAACATTGACTCCTAACAACTGCCTTCTATATTGTTTTCCACTACAGAAAATGAATTGGCTGTAGGAATATTGCAGAAAAAACACAGATGGACTCTGTAATTATTGACCCTAAAAAATAATTAGATAAGTAATGAATAAAGTCATGGAATAAACAAGAGAAACATTGCTTCATAGTTGAAAGGCATTGAAAATCCCAGTGATATTTTTGAAAGAGAAAACTGAGGAGGACTGCACAATATTGAATTGAAAGGCTGGCTAACTACGAGGTGATGAACTGAAAACGAGTTCTAAAATGGCGGGCACAACACCTCCATTAGCGTGGCCACTCTATTTGAGGAAAAACGTTCCATGCCGCTGGTTGAAAAATGTACCTGTATGAGGAGAAGAGTTTCCCATTGTTCATCCTGCCAGGTGGTGGTGTTTTGTGCCACTATGAGAGAAGTCAGGCTGATAGTTCCTGTGACTGCTGCAGAGCTCCTCAGACGTGGCCATCTTTAAGTAGCACCAAGATACCCCTGTAAACTATTCAGAAACTCTTTGTAAACAACAAGGGGAAGCCTTTGAGGACTGGTGCTTTATTCCGAGGCATCTACCGAATGGCCTGAGTGTCCTCTGGGGGAGTGTTGGGTGTTTCTAGGTCTTGCAGGGTTTCATGATATATCACTGGAGGGTTGTGTTGCAATAAATATAGATCCTGTGTGGCATGTCCATTTATTGCCTATTAAATAATTCTGCATAGAATTATGAGAACACCTTCAATATATCAAAGGTATGTGACGCCATAGTACCATCAGTGGTCTTCAGTTTAACTCCCCCCGGGCCTTACACAGGTACCAAAATGTTTGAGGAAGGTAGTCACTTTTATATTGTTGGTCTATGAAATGTGGCTGTGTGCAAAATCAGCTAACTCTTCAAGAGCACCTTAGCTCTCGTGACCATGCTGTAAGCGCCACACCTCTATGAGTCCCTGGATACGATGTGTTGAATCCCGGGATCCTATTTTTGTAGGCACACTGTCTTGATATCAACCGTCCAAGTGTTTTATTGAGAATAGCATGGAAATCTCATCCCACTATTGAGAAGTCTTCTGAAAAGGCCTCAATTCAGGGTAATAGAGATTAATAAAAGGAGCTTCTGTCCTTGGTAGGACCATATATTCAAAATATAGTGATCTGCCTTTAATTCTTATCTTTCTACCTGTTTGGCCCTGTAAGATAGTGTCTAGTTGAAATGACAAATCCCTTTTCAGCAGTTTTGCTGAGCCCTTTTTTTATTTCTTGTGTGACAATAGCATTGTGGAGAAGACCAATGCGACTTGAGATAGGGGTGTGTCCTGAGAAGACAAGTTTACTGTTATTATGTTACATCATATTGTTTGTCATGAAGCCGTTCTTAATGTAGCTCGCTTCTTAATCATGGAGTTTAGGCCTTAGTACAATTATTTTAATATCAGCCATTAAAAGGTTTGTGCATGCACGATTTGCCGATTCATTGCCTTTGAAACTCCCCAGTGCAACATCATTCCTCCCACTGTCTAACATAGTCAGACATTTTCATTTGAACTCATTAACTCTAATTGGGAAATCCGCAGTCTCGGCACCCCAATACCTCCCAAACCCTTCCCAGCACAATGTTAGAACTAACTTATGAGCAGTGAGCAACATAAGAACAGCATAATACAATGCAGCACCAGCATAATATAAGAGCCGGTAATGAAGTTGGTGAAAGTATTCTAATGACACCCCAAGAGTGGTGGGCAGCATTGGGGCAATGTGGCTAGGGGGTCCAGGTCAGGTTTTAAGGGGCAATCAGAGGCACTCGGGTAGATCAAAGTGTGCCTACATATGTTCATGAAATGGAAGAGCATAGAGTTTATCAGGCAGAAATGATTTAAAGCTGTAGTACTGAAACTAGCAATTCAGTCATCCTCTGAGGCTGCCAGGCAGGCCGCTCTGTTTTGTCTTCACACTTCTCTTCAAGCCCTGGGGGACAGGGCATCTCCCATGGCTGTGATCATTTGGGTTGATCCAACCCACCATCAGTGTCACCCTAGGTTGTGGCAGATCCTGGATTCCCATTATCTTCTGGCTTCCCTAGAACAGTGAACAATATGTGCTTTCCCTTATTTGGGAAAGACAATTAAACCAGGTGTTCCCATATGTAGGAAATGGATTTTTGGCACAATGTTGAAATGATTTCACTGAATTTTTCATGCCTTGCTAGGGTTGCTGAAGACATGTCTTGAAAAAGGGAAATTAAGCCACCTTTAAAAGAAATAGAGATATGTATTATTGATTTTGCCTTAATACATTTCATCACTCTGTAGAAATGCACTCTGGTCAGCATGCCAGGGGTTAGCCTTTGAGGGATTTGGTAGGGAGAGTAAACTTAGGGGCCCTTTAGGAAGGCGGGCGGATCGCCCCCGCCAGGACGATGGTAGCCACCGCCGGTCTGGCGGGGGCGATCCGCCCTCCATCCATCCCGGAATGACATCCCGCCATATTAGTATGGCTGGAGGCTCTGCGGCGGACGGAAAGACCGTCCGCCGCTTTTCCACCCGGTCGCCTTGCGACCGGGGCGGGAAAGGGTTCATAAGGTGGCGGTGTCTATCAGACACCGCCAGCCATATTACAATGGGCTTTGACAGATGCCTTTCCGTGGTGGCAGAAAGGCATGCGGAGTCTGTTTTGGGGGCCCGATGCGGGCCCCTATGGACACCGGGGGTTGAGGGTGCACATGGGGGGTACCTATGGTCCCCACCAGCAGTTCCATTCACAGCATGGCAGGCACTGCGCGGTGCCTGCGATGCTGTGCATGGAAATGCACAGCATATCTTCCTGCCATTGTGGTAGACGGTGCTGAGTGCACCGCCCGCCACAATGGTAGGATGTGGTGGGCGCATCCTAATGCTGGCCACGGGACCCCTGCCCGTCATCCTAATGGGCCCCTTAGTGTGTGTGGTCGAGCACTGTATCTGCAGTCTCAGTTCTTTAAAGTGTTGTTCAAGATCTGCACTGGGGAGCCTCCAGGTTAACAACCTTGATCCTAATGTTATTACTCTGAGACCTGTTGTCTCCATTTTCAAGTTTCTGAAGGATCATGGTGTGTTGGGCCTCCAGTGCTCCACTCTCTCTACAAAAATGTCTTGCCCCTTTAGCTTGCTCCACAGTAAAAGTATACACTTGATTCAGTCACCTCTCAGCTCACTGCAAATGCACATCCAACTTCAGTATAGATTTAGCCAACTTCTTTCACAAAGTAGACATTTTGGTTTTGAACTCGTCCCTGGTGGCCGGTGCCTAGACCACTAGCATGTCCAGTGTTGAGCCACAGGGGCTCCATTCTATCAAACTTTTCCTTCCTTCGATGTTGCATCAAGTCTGTTAGGTAGGGTGCTTTAGGCATTTTTTGCTTGCTGGCTGCCATAGTATAAGATAATGAATGTTGCCGGGATTGGGCCCATCAAATTCCAACCCTATCCATTGGTGGCTCACTGTGTTCTTCATTGGGGGGGTTGTCTCAAGTCCTCTAGTTATCTGGGTCAACCTTGTCACCTAAGCTTCAAAGCTCCTTAGAGCACTTTGAATGCTTCCCGGGTGTGAAAGTAGTTCCCTCTACCACTCAAGCCCCAGGATGTGTGGTGGCAAGGGAAGAGAGTTGTCCAAAGTGAAAGCCAGGTAAACACTAAGAGAAGGGCATTTGGAGGAGGCTAACGCCCTCAAATGGTCCCAGATCCAAACATCCCCATGGGGTTGCTATTCCTGTGCCTTCAGCCCAAACCCAGCGAACAGAGGGCTAAGTTGTTGCTCCAGTGACTTTTGTGATGTTTACGTGGTTCAAGCTAAGGTTACCCAATCCATCTCCATCGGCTCATTTACTCTCACCTCCTCAACTTCAGCATTGAATCGTCGACAGTGGACATTTCCATGTGTACTCACCAGGTAAGTGGCATGATCTTTTCTCACCAATCTGGGAGTACCTTTCTACATCTTTCCTTTTTCCAACATGCCCAGTGAGGCCCTCACAATCCTGGAGGGGGAGGGTCAACCATACTATATCTACTCCAGTTACAGCAGCAATCCTAGCAGTTCTGGATGTAGTGTGGGCACCACTCACAAGCTCGTCAATGGTCTACGTGAATTCTCTTTTAAGGCCCATCAAGTCAATACAGCTTCTATTCTCTGGTGGTGGGCGCCCTTTTGTTTCTTCTTTGAGTCTTCGGCAGCGGTTCCATCAGTGCTCCTCTCTCCGTTTGCAGCTACCTTCACAGCCTCTATACAGCCGACAAGCTTGGTGTGTCTCACAGTCACCTCCAAGACGCTGAAAAAAAGCCCCATGTAGGCCCCCGGCCGAGAGTGCTGCTCAGAGCTCAGCAAGGATGTGTCTTGCCTGGGCCTTGCTCTGGCCATGCCATGCAACGTGTATTTTAAAGTATTGGTACAAAAGATCTGCAGACAGCTGTGCTGTCAAGCTAGACCTACACACTCTTTTTCCAACTTTGGATAGCTAGAATATTGAGCTGACTGACAGTACTCATCTGACTGTGGCTTCTGTGACAGAAGATAAGTGCACTTCTGTGGTCACTCATGCATAACACAAAAACACTTCCCACCTAAGCTCAAAACCACCCTGCAAAAAAGTAGCATTCTCTACATGTTGGCAGGCACTTCAGCAACCCACATGGGGATAGTAAGCACTATATAAATGCTACATTACAATACAAGTATCAAGATTGAGAAATAACATAAATTAAAAACAACTTTGTCTTGGTTAAGGATTTTTACTAACGAAGGACTGTGAGTGAACACTGCTCACTATCATTGGCCATAGGATGGAATTATCAATCATGTCTGTGTAGTTTTGATCATGGGTACTTTTTCTTAATGATTGGTTTTTATTCTCATATTCTGCATTTCCTGTCATGGATACCTACTATTGTAATGGGTGTTTAATTTTCCATAAAGGTGATGAGCATGTATGGAAAGTCAAAGATATGTAATATTGTGATTAGCCTCGGGTGATTAACTCCCTGAACTGGTATTTTAGGTCATAAATTAGTATGGTAGTCATGCATACTTTACTTTCGGCATTTGCAATTAATGTTCAACATGTGGTTTTATTGTCATGGATATATACTCTTAATTATAGGTGATCAATACCTACTTGTATTGTAAGTCGTAGATACATACTCTTGGTCATTGATATGTTTCTCATTGTGAGTGATTAATTCCATGAAGCAATATTCTAAATCATATATGTGTGCAATTAATCAAAATGATACGGGTGAATAAGGGAAGTAAGGAGCACTGGAGCTAAGTATCCATAATTATTATTATGTAAACAATCAATGCAGTGCTCCAAAGAGTAGGGATGTCAACCTGCATCAGCAAATGACCATAAACTGAAACAAAGCGTTGAAAACTACTCCCATACCTGCCAGCTTCAGCCGGAAAAACCCTGATCACGACCTTGGTTTTCTCAAAAATGGACTACAGTAATGCGTTATTCCTTAATACGCAAGAACAAGTCCTAAATAAGCTGCAGTCCATTCAAAACGCGGCAGCCAGAGTCTTGCTCGGGATACCCAAACATCACTCCACCTCTTTGGCAATACGCCATCTCCATTGGTTACGAGTCAGGAACAGGATCAAATTCAAGGCACTCTGTATCGCCTATAAAGCCATACATGAAACTGGGCCTCGTTTTTTGAGGAATGCATTTCAGATCTATGCCCCAAAAAGACCGCTACGATCAGCCTCTACTTTCCTGCTACCTACTCCTTGTACCAGAACTTCAACTTGGGGAGACAGACGTTTTCTTGTGGTGACCCCCAAACTCTGGAACTCCCTACCCCTGTCGATCAAAATCAGTCCCACGTTCATTTCCTTTCAAAGAGCCTTAAAGACCTGGTTATTCGATCAATGATCCCATCCGCTGGTCCTGTCCCTTAAAGATCATAAGCGCCGAGACACCCTAGGGTATTTGATGCGCTATACAAATCACGTAAACATAAACATAAAACATAAACAGCACATGCGTATTTATAGTCCAAAAGAAAATACTCCAACAGTCTTCAGATTTATCCAATCTTTAATCGGTCATCACCACTCGCATCAGCCAACATGTGTTCCTTCTTTGGGTGAGTCACCCTACGACTTCCTCTGGGCTGGAATATTAATTTAACATAGGAACGTCTTAGGGATTACATCCTGAACTTACAGTTGTCTAAAACAACATATCCCCAAGTGCCTTAACCTGTAATATGTGCTCCCCACATTGTAAGCCATCATAAAACCACAATTACAGAATAAAATAGTGTTTACAAGATAGTCCATAGTTAGAAGGAGTGGAATGACCATCCAGGACAAAACATTTCATAAATCACTGTATGTGACAATACAAGTCTTTGTTCCTAACCTTAAATTGCCACTACCAACACACGTATACGTGAAATGAGTCATTTTGCTTTGTGTACAAGTCACCATTACCAGAAGCAGTGCCATCCCGTGCAGATCAGATATACTTCATAGTGTGCCAAACTTTCTACACAAAATCAAACATTACGTTTACAGAATCACGCACACTGCCAGCATTACTGACATCCTTTACAGAGTCAAATATCCTTCTCATATATCCTTTTCAGAATCATAAAATTCCTTCACACTAGAACAGAGTTCATACAGATATTTATATAAACTCGTATGTATTCTTTCTTGGACAACTGAACTCAAAGAATCAAGATTAACCAATCACTGTCCACTACCACTCCAGTCACCCTGGGAGTCCCTCCCGGGTTCCTCCATTATAACCTACCCTCTTCAATCTATTCATGGAGCCCTTAACTGAAATTCTGAAACTATCCAATGTTCATTACGACATGTGTGCGGATGATAGTCAACTATACCTAAAAAAATAATCCCCTGATGATATTCGTTTACTCAACACAACTTTGCAAACAACCCACAACTGGCTAACCAGAAACCACCTCAAACTTATCACGCTCAAAACCAAATTCCTCCTAAATGCCACACCACAAAGACATGTCGACTTTGAAGACTGGATGAAACACTTAACAGCCTTCAACTGCACACCACACATCATAGATTCCACAAGATCATTGGGAATAACACTCAAAAATAATCTTACCATGCAGGAACACTTCAGCGCAGCCACCAGAAGAGCAAACTTTCATATGAACATTGTTAGAAAACTAAAACCATTCCTCCCCGCCGATGACCTCAAATCCGCAGTGCAAACTCTATTGATAAAAGAATAGACAACGGGAATTCAATTTTATGTGGTTTGCTGAGATCCAGATTGGCTCCACAAAGAGCTTCCCTCAATTTGGCTGCAAGACTCATCACGAGCTCCAAAAAGAACAACCACATTACCCCTGATCGAAATGCATTGAACTGACTCCCTTATGAGGCAAGAACACAGTTGACAATTGCTTGCATGACACACAAAGCCTTGCACTTCACCACACCAAATTATCTAGCTGATAAACAGGAATTACCAGGGGATGGCAGAACGTCAAGAAGCACTAGCACCTTGCTACTGAAACGTAAAAAAATTGGCTAAAAGAAAACATACAACCATACTTTCTCCACGCTAGTACTTAGGATTTGGAACACCCTAACCCTGGAAATCAAGTCAAGTCAAGTCAAGTCATGGAATTTGTATAGCGCACTACATACCCAGAGGGTTTCAAGGCGCTTAGGAAGGGGAGGAGGATTACTTGTCAAATATCCATGTTTTGAGTTGCTTTCTGAATGCTAGGTGGTTCTGGGTAAGGCGAAGGTAAGCGGGGAGTGAGTTCCATGTTTTAGCAGCCAGGTATGAAAAGGATCTGCCTCCCATGGTGGTCTTGTTGATGCGAGGTACAGTGGCAAGGGCTTGGCTGGAAGAACGTAGTTGGCGGGAGGGGGTGTAGAAGGACAGTCGTGAGTTGAGGCAATCTGGTCCGATGTCGTAGAGTGATTTGTGTGCGTGGGTAAGCAGACGGAAAGTGATCCTCTTATTGACGGGAAGCCAGTGGAGGTCTTTAAGGTGACCAGAGATGTGTTTGTTGCGTGGGATGTCTAATATGAGCCTGGCTGAGGCGTTTTGGATTCGTTGGAGTTTCTTCTGGAGTTTTGTGGTAGTACCTGCGTAGAGGGTGTTTCCGTAGTCCAGTCGGCTCGTGACCAGAGCGTGGGTGACTGTTTTCCTTGTTTCGGAGGGGATCCAGCGAAATGTTTTTCTGAGCATGCGAAGAATGTTGAAGCAGGAAGAGGATACGGCGCTGACTTGTCTGTTCATTGAGAGTGAAGAATCCAGGATGACGCCTAGGTTCCGTGCGTGGTCTGTCGGGATGGGTGCTTTTCCGAGGGCTTCTGGCCACCAGGAGTCGTCCCATGCAGAGGGGGATGTACCTAAGATGAGGACTTCTGTTTTGTCCGAGTTCAGTTTCAGACGGCTTTGTTTCATCCATTCGGCAACTTCTTTCATTCCTTCGTGTAGGTTAGTTTTGGCGGTGCTGGGGTCATTGGTGAGGGAGAGGATCAGTTGAGTGTCGTCCGCGTAAGAGATGATGTTGAGGTTGTGTTGGCGTGCGATGGCCGCGAGGGGGCTCATGTATACGTTGAAGAGGGTGGGACTGAGTGAGGATCCTTGTGGTACGCCGCAGATGACTTCAGAGGCCTCGGACTTGAATGGAGGAAGGCGGACTCTCTGGGTTCTTCCGGTGAGGAACGAGGTGATCCATTCAAGTGCTTTTCCTTGGATTCCGATGTTATTGAGGCGTTGTAAAAGGGTGCTGTGGCAGACTGTGTCGAAAGCTGCAGAGAGGTCAAGGAGGATGAGGGCGACTGTGTCTCCATTGTCCAGAAGAGTTCGAATGTCGTCTGTTGCTGCGATGAGGGCGGTCTCAGTGCTGTGTTTTGCTCGGAAGCCAGATTGTGAGGGGTCGAGGGATTTGTTGGCTTCGAGGAAGGCGGCGAGCTGGTTGTTGACAGCTTTCTCGATGACTTTGGCCGGGAATGGAAGAAGTGAGATGGGGCGGTAATTTTTGAGTTCGGTGGGGTCTGCTGTTGGTTTTTTCAGAAGGGCGGTGAGTTCAGCGTGTTTCCAGTCTTCCGGGAAGGTGGCGGAGTTGAGGGAGCAGTTGATGACGTCACGGAGGTGCGGTGCTATGATGGAGTCTGCTTTGTTGAAGATGTGGTGAGGACATGGGTCTGTGGGGGATCCTGAGTGGATGGAATTCATCAGGCGGATGGTGTCCTCAGTGGAGATTGGGTTCCAGTCGTTAAGGGTGTTCACGGGGGGAAGATGATCAGCAAATGGTAGGGTGGGTTGGTTTCCGGGTTGGTTGTCAAAGCTGTTGTGGATGTCTGCAATCTTGTTGTGGAAAAATGAGGCTAGGGAGTCGCAGAGGATTTGAGAGGGGGTGATGTCGTTGGAGTTGGCCGAGGGATTGGAAAATTCCTTGACGATGTTGAAAAGTTCCTTGCTGTTGTGGGCGTTGTTGTCAAGTCGATCCTTGAATGCTGTTTTCTTGGCTTTTCGGATCAATTGGTGGTGAGTGCGGGTGGCGCTTTTGAAGGCGTCCTTGGTGCTGGTGGTTGGGTCTTTTTTCCAGGCCTTTTCAAGGGAGCGGCAGAGTTTCTTGGACTTTTTGAGATCATCGTTGAACCATGAGGCCTTCTTGCTGCCAGGTTTTCTTTGACGTTTTTTCAGTGGTGCTAAGGTGTCGGCGGTGTTGGATAACCATAGGGTGAGGTTGGCGGCGGCTTCGTTGGTGTTAGAGGAGAGGGCTGGGGAGTTTCGAAGGAGCGATGCGGAGATTTGATCCGTGGTGATTTTGTTCCAGTTTCTTTGCAGGGTAGGTTGGAGGTGGATGTTGGGTTTTGGTTTGTTGTAGGTGAAGTGAACGCAGCTGTGGTCAGTCCAGAAGAGGTCCGTGGTGTGGCTGAAGGAGACATGATTGCTGGAAATCAGAATGAACCCTTCAAGCACTTCCTTCAAAAAAGAAGTTAAACTACTTTTAATGAACAAAACTTTACCCTGATCCCAACTCTTGTTTTAGCTGGGTACTAATCACACGCAGTTCACCAATCAGGATCTGCACTAGACTCTAAGGGGCCCATTAGGATGGCGGGCAGACTTTTGTCCTCCCGCCACCCTAGTGGTGCTGGGCCCGGCCGCCAGTGGTGCGGCGAACCCACACCGGCGATTAGGATGCCACCTAATCCTCCATTCCCATCATTGTGGCAGGCCCGCCACAATGCTGGGAATGCACTGTGTGCATTGTTATGTACAAGGTGACAGGCTCCGCTAGGTGCCTGCCACCATGTCCATGACAAAGCAGGGAGGTTGCCACCATGGAAAGGCATGTTCCCCCTCCCATGCTAAGAATGATGGCGGTGTCTAGCAGACACCCCCACCATATTAAACCCTTTCCTACCCGTTCGACATGTCGACCGAGCGTAAAAGCGGCGGACGGTATTCCCGTCCGCCGCGGTACCCCCGCCATACTAATATGGCTGTGGGAAATGGTTGGCAGGCGGGGGAGGATGTAGGACGGATCGCCACCGCCATGCGATCTGCCCTACATCCTAATAGACCCCTAAGTGCGGATGACTAACACAGTCTACCTTCCGGATCTACAGTGAGATTTGACAACATTTATGTTTCCCATTAGATACTCACATATATGTTTTGAGTTTTTTCCCGCTTGCTGGTTGATGTTACATTGGTCAAGCGCTCTGATACCCTTCCAGGATCTTGCTCACACTATATAAAACTTTATAAATAAATAAAATATTCTTCACAAAATCAAAAAAGTAATTAACAGAATCATGTGTCTTAAATCAGGCATATTTTATCATCTTAGAGACATCCCAGGAAAAAAATAGACACTTTACAAAATGAATCACAGACATCCCACACAGAATCAGAAGCCTTCACAGAATCAGATGTACCTTTCACCCTGTCACTGATACATGATCCGTTACTAATGAATGTATCTTGGTAGAGTTAGACACTTAGAGGTCCATTAGCAAGTAGGGCGGATCGCCACAGCCCGCATGGCGGTGGCGATCTGCCCTACATCCTTCCCCGCCTGCCATCCATTTCCACCGCCATATTAGTATGGCAGGGGTACAGCGCCGGACGGGAATACTGTCCGCCGCTTTTCCGCCTGGTCGACAAGGGAAAGGGTTTAATATGGTGGCGGTGTCTGCTAGACACCGCCATCCATATTAGCATGGGAGCGGGAACATGCCTTTCCGTGGCGGCAACGTCATGCAGAATTCACTTACTGGAGCCCGTTGTGGGCCCCCATGGTATTGAGGGGGCAGGGGGTGCACATCGGGGATACCTATGGTACCCCCCTGCATTGCCATGGACATAGTGGCAGGCACCTCGCGGTGCCTGTCACCTTGTGCATGACAATGCACACAGTGCATTCCCAGCATTGAGGCAGGCGATGCTGTGAGCACCGCCCACCACAATGCAGGGAATGGAGGATGCTGCCACCACAGCGGTGGTGGCATCCTAATCGCCAGTGCTCTAAGCCTCTCTGCTGTTGCTGTAGCTGTAGCGTGTGTTAGTAGATCTATAGAAGCATGTGTTCCCTGGGACACTTTTACTTCTCGCCCACAGCTTACTACTAGACCCCTGATTCCACTTCCATAAAATGGGATTGGTGAAATAATACTGTCACGGAGTTTATAGTTGGATTAATGTGTGCGAGTTGTTTTGATGTTTTGGAATTCACTGAGTGCCTTTTCTCCTAGCAGTTTATAGCCAATTTAAAGATTTCACATTGATGCTGGGAGCCTCAGGCCAGCTTGGTTGTATCTGTTTACTAGTCTGCAAGATTTGTTTCAACTGCTTTCTGTTTTTGTCTCAGGGACCAAGAGTTCGGCCTTTTTTTAAATTTAATTAGTCTGTGTTTTGCAATATTCTGTCGAAAGATTTCGATTCTACCTGAGGTCTTCTTTGGTGAGTGCTGTTCAGCTCATCAGCATACAGTCAGCGCTGGATTTTTCAAAGCACACTAAATTAATGCATCAACTCCATCAATCTGCTTTTGTCATCATGGCCACTGGTTTGGATCTTGCAGATTCACTCAGCCTTCCATCCTCACAGGTTTCTAACATAAGTACCATTGGCCTGAAAACCAAACTTCTGGTACATGGCGTCAAGATGCCCAAGGGGTATTGCACACTTTACAAGTACATGTAATGTTTATTTAAGCTCACTAAAGGCAGGAATAGACGTGTATTCAAGTAGCAAGCATGGTCTAATGAATTGTGGACAAGCATGAACGTGCCCCCTCTAGGAGCAACATGCTACTCCCTCGGTCCCCAGGCAGCTTGCTTCCAGATGTTAATTGACACCCTGAAGAACCATTTGCTGTAACCTTATAACATCACTGGTATTATGAAGTCCTGACATCAGAGACCATCAACCAAGTCACCACAAGATTTTTTTATACTAATGGGAAAAATAGGTGTAAGTAATTTTTTTCCAGAGGGAGCCGGCACAGGTAAACGCGGTAGGGCGGCGGGGTGGTGGGGCAGGGGCAGGGCAGGTTGAGAGGTGGGGGAAGTTAACAGACGACCAAATAAGTATAATTAAATAAATAAATAAATACCTATTCCATCGTCTGTTGGCCTCCCCCCTATCGCACCCAGCCCCTCTGCACCGCGCTTATCTGAGCCAGCCGCCGCTGTTCTTTTTATAAAAAGCAACAGCCTGCAATCCATGTATGAAGTCTTAAATCTAATGGCATCATTACAGGAGAATTGGGTCGCGACTACTCACCTGTAATAAAGAACTAACTTAGCCACCAAACTGCAAAAAGGAATTAAAGAGTTGTGACATCTCAATGTCTTCTGTGAGAGTCAGTGGTGAGGGAAAGGCAGGTCACAAAGCATAATTAAAGCTGTACTTTAAAAAAAAGGAAAACGAAACCTGACTTTCCTACTTTTGCTCTGTTGGTTTTTTTTTCTAAATGAGCAGTGATTAACAGAAAAGAGATATTTACAGTAAAATATGTTTTTCCCATGCTTTAGGTAATTATAGGATAATTAGAATCTCTCTGCCTGTGTCTGTGAATTCTGAGCTTTCAAAAACAAAAAAAACTACTTGTACTAAAGTGATTCTAATATACGTTTGCAATAAAAATCTAGCTGCGTGTTGGTATGTTTATTTTTGTACTAGATATTCTAATGTTATTCTACATCTTTGCAATCCCCTATCTCTTTGATTTGAAAGTACTGAGCAGACTGCAAACCATCCAAAACGCTGCAGCCAGGCTAATCCTCGATATCCCAAGAAGAGCCCACATCACCCCCCACCTCAGAGCGCTCCACGGGCTCCCCGTCAAAAAAAGGTGCCAGTTCTGATCCTCGCTTACAAGGCCCTGCACAACAAAGGACTACCGTACCTCAACCACAGACTGAACTTCCACCAACCCGTCAGACAACTACGCTCTGCCTCCCTCTCTCTGGCCGACACACCTGCGACCACAATAGCAGAAGCGGCACCGGCCAAGACCTGGAATGGCCTCCCACTCCACCTCCGGACTGCACCCACCCTACAGAAGTTTAGAGATGGCCTAAACACCCAAATGTTCAACTGACAGATCTCAGCAGCTGCCCTAACCACCTGGATGCCCTCACGGGTGATAAGCAGCGGTCTACAAATCGTTGATTGATTGAATGATCTGAAAGTGTTCCACACCAAGGGTATACATGCTTGGTCACACAAATACACAGAGGGTCAAGAGCAGTTAGTTCCAAGCTTGGTTCAGTAGAGGGAGTGCAACATCTCTTGGTTACTATTACAGGCTGCAAACTAGAACAAGCATTGGTAAATGCAATAGGTTTTGCTTATATATTTAATATAAGCTGATGTGTGCAGACAAGCACCAGAGATTTGAAGATACACCTGTACAAGACGTGTGCTTATGCATGCCAGTGCCAGAGATTTCCTCATGCATGACAGTGCAGGAGATGTCAATATACATGCAGGTGGAGCAGCTGTACAAAGCCCCAGTACACATTGGAGCATGCTGGTGTTTGCACAGGTGTACCAAGCCATGCTTTATTGGCCAAGGTCAGCCTGTGAGAATTCACGGCACCACTGGAGCTGTGAGGCGGAAGGGGGCCAGACACATCCTGCGTTAAGGAAGGTGTACATTGTGCCACTTAGCATGCTTTAAAGAAGTGTAGTTCAAATCTCGCCATCTACTCAACATATTGTGAAGCTGGACAAATAACGTAGAGGCTGATTATGATGGAGTAGGAACCAGACACCGGCAGGCTGCTGCTGGTGTGTTCACCGCCATTGCACGGCCATTTTCCGCCCACCAGAATGTGATGGCAGGCGGTGTGTCTGACCGCCATGGGTCAGACAGTGACAATCGTTCTGATTGCCTGTCAGACCGCCCGCATCCCTAGAATGGTGGCGGTGCCTTGCAGGCACCGCCTGTCTGATTAGGATGCAGTATCCCCGCCAGCATTTCCATGGTTTAGCTGCCACAGTTCAACTGCCATGAAAAGGCCATCAGGGATGGACTTTGGGGGCCTGTTGCGGGCCTCCCTTGCCCCGGGCACCTTGTACTTCCACTAGGGGGCCCCTACATTTCCCTGTACCATGTGGCAGGTGCCTGCCACGTAGTGCAGGGAAATGTACAAAGTGTATTTTTACCAAATTAGGCCTTAGCGCATCCATGAGTTTAGTACTGCACAACCATAATTGGGTTGCAGGCCTATGTCCTGGTGCTTTTGCACCTCCTGCACTAATGAAGCTACAACCACAACAGAAAGCACCTGTTGTTTTGTGTTCCATAAGAAGCATACACACACAAAGAACGGAATCATTTCTAGGCAAGCTTCACAGAAGGAGACCTTCGAACCAGAAGGAGGGAAAATACATCTGAGAGGTCTGTGGAGGCTTCGAGAGAGGGGACAGAACAAGAGATGGGAGCGCCATATGTTTTCTTGTGTTAGTTGAGTGGAACATGTACCCTCCAAACTTATCACGCTGTAGGTGGGGCCCTCTGGAAAAGACTTGGTGTGGTACTGAAAATTTTGGACCTGTGTTATAAACATCGTCGTATCATGACGATTTTGATATCAGCAGACCAAAAATGGCCAGTATACTATGCACAAGCATTTTCGTCATATTCGAGTGACGATTTCACCCTGAAAACATAGTTTTCGTCCTGAACCCTCGGGTTCCATTTTGTGAACGGCAGCCATTTTATGATTGCCCTTTACATAGGCCGGTGACTAAGGCCAAAAAGGAAACGTACACCTTCGCTGACTCCTGCACGACCTGGGCAAGCTGACTCCACTGCCCAAGGCCAAACCTGTTTGGGCAGTTCCTCTCCCAGTGGCCGATCGAGATAGTATCAAAGCACAACATGCCATAAACCCTTCATCGCACACAAACCCTTCCTAATCTTACACACACCTGGCTCTGTTTCTTTCTTTATGACTTGCTTTACGAGGAGGAGGCGCCCGTTCTTATTGGGGTTTCGTCGATATCTGATGAAAATACTGGGCCTTGCCGGGTAATTGATTGTGGGCTGAACAAACTGAAATAAGGGCTTGTCATCATGACTCTGCTTTTTCTTTGTATTGAAAATATCTGAATGGTCAACTGTAAAATAAGGAATGTTTGCCTGAAGCATAATATTTTGTATAAAAAGAGAAGGCTGGCTTTGTAAGATTGAGCAGTCTCCTGAGAATATACACTGTGTTGTACTTCTAGGACACCTGTTACTTGATTGCAGCCAATAAACTCGATCTTTGACTTCACCTAGAAGACTCTGAGTTTCTGTAGTCTGAAAGAGGAAGGACACGAAGTCATAGGGTGTGTCCCTGGCACCGCTGGGTTCCGAAAAACCCAGTACTTCAGTTTGGCGCCCAACGTGGGGCGATTTCAGCGGTACCGGTCCAAGCCAGAGGTTCGTGAGGAGCTTCTTGTGAAAATTCTGGAGGAAGGCCGCCACTTCATCGACCCCTGAATGTCGACGTGGTCCGAAAGTCTTTGCTACGAGGTTCCCCGCTTCCCGACGGCTACGAAGGACTGCTGCCCTGACTATCGCCCTGTTTTGGACCTTTGATGATTTGTAGAGCTGGTGACGTCATCGATACCTCAGTTAAGTATAAGTGGAGCGTCTCCCAGTTCTTAGTTTAGGTATCCCCTTGGGATCTTTGATTTGGAACTTGCAAGTACCAAAGCCGAGGGACTCGTGTATTCACGAAACTATCGTAATCGATAATCCTTTGAAGTTTGAAGCTAGACTAGAGAGCGAAGATGCCTGGTCTGAGCAGACTTGGAAACTTGTTTTGTCTCGGTTGTAATAGGGATTCCCGATTGGAGGACTCGTGTCCGGTTCCTCCAATTGGAACTCCAACCTATGAACTCTACGTGAAACACGGCGTGGGCCCCATCACGTATAATGAAGTATGGATCTAATACACCAGAAAGGATGGTGTTTTAAAATGGCCACAATATGGTAGTTTTGACACAGAGATACTAGATAATCTAGAGGTTAGACTTTTTAAGAAGAAAGCCCGGCCGGCGATGTTTGACTCTTTCCGCCTATGGCGAAAGGAAGCCAAACAGAAAGAAATTAAATTAGCTAAAAAGAATAAAAGAGAAAAGGGTATTTCGATAATGCAAGCTGCTATGCAATATAAAGATGATGAGGAAGAACAAGCGAGTGAACAGTTGCACAGGAAACGTAAAATGGCGATCGATAAATGCTATCCAGCTTTGCCGCCTCTTCAGCAAGATGCAGCAAAAGAACTTGAGAAAGATCCGTTAATGTCTCACTTATTAAATTTGCCACCCCCCTATGCGCAGAGTGCTACTGCACCTCCGCAACCTTTAGTTGTGCAACCTCCGGTTGTTGTGCCCCAGGTTCTTCCACAACCGCCAGCTCCTCTTCAGCTGGCTCCTACTGCTACGGCGCAGCCTCATCATGGGCCGCTGACTTTGCTACCTGCTCCCCCCGTACTTCTTACGACTTTGCCTATTGCATCGACTGCCTCTTCTGATATTCCTACTGTTACTGCGTCTGCATCTACATCTGCATCTACCTTGCCTCACTCTGCTTTTACTCCTGTTCGTTCACCAACTTCTCCTTCTGTTCGACAGAGGATGACTAACACTGTTGCCAGTCTTCTGTATCCTCTTTTTGGGGCAACAAGTATGACCCCTGTTTTAACGAGCAAACAATTGCGTAGTCAACTGCCCGACTCTAGAGAGCGGGAAACATTGAATTATTTGGCACACAGATGAGTTACAGACCCTACGACATATGAGCTAGATTCTGTTATGGATGTCTTCCATCAGTGGGAAGAGCCGAAACAGAGATACGTTTTTGAGAAAATGTGTACTTTTCTTTGTGAGGATTTAGAGGAAAATGATTTGGAGCCCAATCCGCCTGAGTTATGTCGTATACGGCTCGAGTTTGCAAAAGGCACGATTGTGGGTTCCGATGTTGAAAAAGCAGTTGAGACATTATTGTCGTTTAGGAATGAGGGTGTTTCCCGGTCATTATTTGAGCATGATTCTTCAGTTAGGAGGAAAGCGAGACAATACCCCATGAGAGAGGTTCCTCTAGTATGGAAGGAAGAAGTAGCGGCTGGTCTGAATAATGTTCCCCCAGCTGTTCCAGCACATTTTCAGCGTGTTTGGGTACATGTGCCTTGGAAACGAGCTGAAGTTTTGGCCCTTAAGCAGACTTTGCCTGATCCCCGTAAAAATCCTGCAGGGTATTACAAGGAATTGTCACAGACTGCAGGCTCTTGCATTATGAATTTAGCGGATATAGACATGTTGTTTGGAAATGTTGTCCACAGCCTTTATGGGGAAAGATTCGTCATGTTGATCATGATCAGGAGTTAGGTGATACATGGGTTCATATTGCTGCTGCTGATGGCAGACAAGTTGGTGGTGCTAAACCCGAACCTTTAGTGGCAGACCTCCCTGGTAGAATAATTACTTACATGAAGACTTTGATGCCTGCGAATGCGGGTGAATTGGGACAAATTGTCTGCGTGTAAGCAAAAGAAAGATGAGACCGTGTCTGATTTCTTCACCAGGTTCGAAGAAACGTTTATCGACCACAGTGGTCAAGATATGAGTACAGAAGGTGGTCAACGGTTGTTCGTTGACAAGTTCGTGCATAATTTGCTTCCAGAGTTGTGTAGGAAATTAAAAGATTCAGAAAGTTCGTGGGCCGTTTCCTCTTCAGCACAGATATTGGCTACTGCGCAGTATTACGAAAATAGAGACGAGGACGAGAAAGATAGAGTAGAAAAGAAAACGAAAGAGTTAAAAACGAAGGTCCTATTACAGCAGGCGTACCCGCCTCGTGGTGGTCAGAGTAACTATCAGCAGCCTCAGCAGTTTCAGAGAAACATGCCAAGGACCGACTATCCTCAACAACGCTTTCCTGTAGGCCCTAATCAGTGTGCATATTGTAAAGAAGAGGGCCGTTTTAAAAGTAGTTGCCCTGCTCTGCTACAGCGTATGAATGGTGTTTCTAGCGCAAGAGGTCGAGGTACTCCACAAGCGCCTAGAGGTAGAGGACGCGGAAATTTCCCCCAGAACGCGCGTTCTTTTCCGCCTCAGAATTCAATGAATAGTTTTAATCAGCAGAATAACGCGTCTGGTAGGACGCCTCAGTACTATGCTGATGACTACTATGAAGAAGATGAGAATATGGAAGGTAATGATTGCTAGGACAGCCATAGACAAAGAGAGGGAGTTGTTTCAGTTCCAGTAGATCAGAGTGGACCTTACGTTGAGGTGATTACATCAAATGTGTCAGAGCCTTTTCTGTTGGATACTGGTGCTACAAAGAGTTCCATTATGCACTCTAAACTCCCTGGCGCACCTTTGTCTGGCGAAATGAATGTTTCAGTAGGTTTTTCTGGCGCCCCGGTTAGGAACACGATTTCTAGTCCTATGTCCCTTTCTGTTGGACCTTGTGAATTAGAAGCACCCCTTATTCTGACAACAGGTTGTGGTGAAAACTTGTTAGGACTGGATCTGTTGAAAAGATTGTATGCGACGTTGTATTGTTCTCCTTCAGGAGTGCAACTTACACTAGGTAAGAAAGTGGTCTCCCCAATGTATTTGTCAAAGGATAAACTTCCGACAGAATTGTCGCTTCTTCCTGATATTCTTTGGGCTACTGGTCCTAATGATGTGGGTCTTTTGGAAATCCCGCCATATGTTGTGACATTGAAAGCCAATGTTAAAATGCCACGAATTCCCCAATATAGAATCTCTAGTGAAGGTGAAAAAGCGTTGCTAGCGATCATTTATGATTTAATTGAAAAAGATGTAATTGAAGAGACAAGAGGCAACATTTGCAATAGTCCTGTTCTGCCTGTTTTGAAACGTACTGACCCTTCGCAGCCACCCGTTTACAGATTTGTGATTGATCTGAGAGAAGTGAACAAAATCGTTGTGCCACAATATCCAGTAGTCCCTGATATCACTGCCCTATTGACTATGATTCCAGCTTCTGCGACTTGGTTCTCGGTGATTGACTTGAAGAATGCGTTCTTCAGCATCCCGATTGCCGAGGAAAGTAGGGATATTTTCGGCTTCAGTTTAGGAGGTCGAAGCTTCCGCTTCAAACGCGCTCCCCAGGGCTACTGTGAAAGTCCATCAATATATAGTCAAGCTTTAAAAACACAGCTTGATACGATTGTTTTACCTGATGGCTCTACACTTATTCAGTACGTTGATGATTTGCTTGTTGCTGCAGATACTGAGAAAATCTGTAAAGAAGCCACGTTGTCGTTGTTGCGTCATTTGTCTGATTTACACCACAAAGTGTCTCTTTCCAAATTGCAATATTGTCGACAAGAAGTGACCTACTTAGGTCATCTCTTATCGAAGGAGGGATGGAAACTGACCCCACAAAGAATTCAGGCAATAGCGAAATTGAGTGTGCCTAGGACACAGAGAGAAGTGCGTCCTTTCTTGGGCATTACATCTTACTGCAGACAATGGATACCGAATTTTTCTTTGTTGGCCAAACCTTTGGTGGCATTAACTTGTAAAGATACACCGAATCCCCTCCCATGGTCTGAAGAGTGTCAGAAAAGTTTTTCCGAATTACGCAATACATTATGTTCGGCTCCTGTGTTGGGTACCCCCGACTACAGTAAGCCCTTTACATTGTATGTCCATGAGAAAGAAGGTTGTGCATTGTCAGTGTTGACACAGTTGTTCGGAAATAAGCAGCGTCCATGTGGATATTTTTCGTCAACTTTGGACCCGGTAGCTAAAGCATTGCCAAGTTGCTTAAGAGCCACGGCGGCAGCAGCGGTTTCTATTCGGCAGTCTGCTGGATTAGTGATGAATAATACATTGGTTGTGATGGTCCCACATGCAGTGGACACGTTGTTAAATAGGACCAAGACACAGCACTTAACTAGTGCTCGATTGTCAGGGTATGAGTTGACACTTTTAGCGAGCCATGTGCAAATAAAGAGATGCCACACGTTGAATCCAGCTACGTTGTTGCCAATTGTAACAGAGACAGATGCTTCTGAACAGCATGATTGTTTTCTCAGAACAGAAGACGAAACGAAAGGGAGAATAGATCTCCAGGACACTCCTCTTGTGAAGTGTGATGGTACCTTATGGGTGGATGGTTCATGCTTTAAGCTTCCGAATGGTGATACGACTGCGGCATATGCTGTTACGACTTTGCATACGATTGTTGAAGCTGCACGTGTCCCACATAATTCAGCTCAAGCAGCAGAGTTTATTGCACTTACAAGAGCGTGTGTGTTATCGAAAGGAATGAAAGTGACCATATATACTGACAGCCAGTATGCATTCGGTGTGGCCCATAGTTTTGGACGATTGTGGAAGGAACGTGGGTTCCTGACTTCGCATGGAGCTAAGATACAGCATGGTCAGTTGGTGAATGAGCTTCTCGAGTCACTTACGTTGCCCCGGCAAGTTGCGATTGTAAAATGCAGTGCACACAAGAAGGTGACTGATGATGTTGGTCGTGGAAATGCATTTGCTGATGAAGTCGCAAAAGAAACAGCAAGGGATGTGATGAGTCGAATGTATGTTGCAGGCCCTGCGAGATGGGTTGGTGACGTTGGAATGTGTGAAGACACAATAGAGAGTGTGAAGTCTATTCAAGCTGAAGCTACAGAGAAAGAATTGAGTGTGTGGAGAGAAAGTACGGGTAAATTAGATGCAAATGGTTGTTGGGTTGAATTGTCAGAACATCAGCGATGGTTGTTACCCGACGCATATGTGCTTGCAGTGGTTACAATGGCCCATGGAATGGCTCACATCAGTGTGAAAGGGATTTGTAAGTTGCTGGCTCCAGTATGGCAAAATGCTGGAATTCCTAAGTGTGCAGAGAATGTGGTCAAGAATTGCATGGTATGTCTGAAATACAACCCTGGTAGGGGAACCCCAACTCCAGCTGGTCATTTTGCGCCTCCAACGTACCCGTTCGAGGTTTTGCAGCTAGATTTCATCCACATGGAGAGGTGCAACAACTTGAAATACGTACTCGTTGTTGTTTGTGCCTTTTCAAGATGGGTAGAGGCATATCCCCTGAAGGACAACACTGCCTTGTCCACAGCTAAAGCCCTTGTTAAAGAGTTCTTCCCTAGGTTTGGAATGCCGAGAACGGTCTGGATTGACAATGGGAGCGAATTTGTGGGTCAAGTGATGAAGAAAGTATGTGAAGGGCTAGGTATCCAGCAAAAATTCCACGCTGCAAATCACCCCCAGTCAGCTGGACTAGTAGAGTGCTACAATGGCACGTTAAAACTGAAATTGGCCAAAATCCAAGCGAGCTCTGGTCTTAAATGGCCTGACGCCCTGCTTTTGGCACTCCTATCAACCAGAATGACTGTGCATTCGCGAGTGGGACTTAGTCCCTATGAGATTGTGTTCGGCCGTCCGGCCAACATATGGGGAGTGCCAAGGCCGACAAAATTCAGTGAGATCGAACACCCTGTACTGCTTGACTATTTGTACGAATTGACGGCTAAATTGCGTGTTTTATACCAACAGGTTCACGATACTCTGCCTCAGGTCTCTGAAGCTCCAGGACATCCTATTACTCTTGGATCCTGGGTTTTGGTGAAGAATTTCCAGCGGACAAAGAATTATCAGCCCCGCTGGATAGGCCCCTACCTAGTCCTGTTATCAACAAGATCAGCTGTGCGAGTGGAAGGGAAAAAGAACTGGATCCACGGCGTACATTGTAAGAGGGTCCCTTTGCCTCTGCCGTACGACCGGTGGGTCCAGGAGGGTGTTGCTGACTCTGAGACTGAGACTGTGCCTCGTTTTCTACCTTTCAGTGATGCACGCATAAAAGGAACAATTTCTGAACAGGAAAGTGACAAATGTTTGCAAGGAGCTGTGCCACCGTCAATTCAATTGGACACTGCAGAGCCTGAACTGCTGTTTCAAGACCAGACATTACCTTGAAAAAGACGCTATAACCTGAGGCCGAGAGCTATGGACAAATAAATGTTTCTTTCCTTTGCTATTTTTGAAAGTGCAGCTCTCCCATCTGAGAAACTTTTTTTATTTTTGTTTTCGAACCACCATCCGGGTTCAGCTGTAGGGTCGCGGTTTCCCAAGTCTTTGGAGTGCAGCTGAATACGTTAGGTCGACAGTTCTGGTTGGTCTAAGGGAGTTGCCCTGGACTGAAAGAACCATTCCTTAGCATAGAACACCCTACCATCGTGAGCAGCATTTAGAGAGGATGGAGTTTTTGGAGATGGAGAGACCTGCCATAAAAATGAACTTCAAAGCTAAAATCTGTAGAATGATGACCAAGAAAGTTTTTTGATACTATGCATTTTTATGTTGTTCAGTGTAATGATGTTTTTAATAGGATATGTTTTATTCTCCTTTCGAAGGACATTTGCACCCACTACACAGCCCATACCTCCTCCTACTATTTCCTCGCATTCTTTCCACCCTCTTCCTGAACATGAGTACGTTAGGAGATTAGAGTTTATTAATAACTCCTTCGTTCAGCTTTTGCACCAACACCAACTAGTTATGAACACGACTAACTGTTGGGTGTGTGGTCTTATGCCTCACACAACGGATAAAGGTATCCCTTATCTGGTCCTGCCTTTCAGCCATAATGGTTCTGTGTAGGCATACAGAACAATGTTCATCTACGCACATGAAGTCTACCCCCTACGTTCTTTGAAAGATAATCCTAAGAATAGTGCTCTAGTTAAGGGTATAGTAGACATGATTAGGGAAGATACTTCCTATGAGACTATCCCGAGAGATGAGACACTAGTATATATATGATGGAACGTGACCGGATATGGAGTTACCCTGAGTGAGAAACAGCAAGCTAAGAGATCTTCCCCGATTTGGATTGTACCTCATCAGGGTCACCTATGTCTGCAAGGTACTGGCAAGAATCCCAGAGCTCAGTTAGGGAAAAGCATCTGCACTGAGACATATGTTTTTGCGTCCCAGACTTCCCCTTCGTTCTTAGCAGCTAAGGGTACCTATTTCATCTGCCATGATAGAGCCTATACATGGTTGCCCCCTGACTTTTCGGGCACATGTTTTGTTTTGTTCCTGTTGCCTCCCACCTACACCGCTGCGGCAGATTACAACAAGACAAGGATAGTTAGAGGTGTTTTCAGTGAAGAAGACACTGCAGGACAAGAATTGGGAGACTTCTTTAAGGGTTTTCTGCCGTTTTGGGGACCCATGGTTAACAGCAGGAACATAAGGCAATTGACGAGGGTGGTTGAATCCACCGTAGATGAAACTGCCGGTGCCCTTAGTAACTTGACTGCTGAGCTCCAGTCGGATCGCCTTATGACCCTTCAGAACAGGATCGCGTTAGACGTCATACTTGCAGACCGAGGTGGGGTATGTAAAGTGATCCAATCGAGTTGCTGTGTTTTCATCCCAGATAACGCTCCAACAGTGTACCAGGCCATCTCCAAACTACATAAGATCTCTGAATCTATTCACGTGGATAAAGGAGATTGGTCGTTGATGGGGTGGTTTTGGGAACTGTTATCCGCCTGGGGATGGAAGATTCTGATGGTCATTGGGATGATCTTAGCCATTCTTTTCCTGTTCTGTCTATGCATACAGAGTGCTCCTGCTATATGTGGCCTCTGTGCTACATCGTGTGTAAGGAAACCTGTATCGAGGGACGAGCTAAGTAATAGGATGATGCTACAGCAACATCTCAATCATTTTAGGAATACAGACCTGGACTCAGATTAGCATGAGTATAGGTTATTGCCTATGTAAGGGCAAAAGGAGGGTCTGTGGTACTGAAAATTTTGGACCTGTGTTATAAACATCGTCGTATCATGACGATTTTGATATCAGCAGACCGAAAATGGCCAGTATACTATGCACAAGCATTTTCGTCAATTCGAGTGACGATTTCACCCTGAAAACATAGTTTTCGTCCTGAACCCTCGGGTTCCATTTTGTGAACGGCAGCCATTTTATGATTGCCCTTTACATAGGCCGGTGACTAAGGCCAAAAAGGACACGTACACCTTCGCTGACTCCTGCATGACCTGGGCAAGCTGACTCCACTGCCCAAGGCCAAACCTGTTTGGGCAGTTCCTCTCCCAGTGGCCGATCGAGATAGTATCAAAGCACAACATGCCATAAACCCTTCATCACACACAAACCCTTCCTAATCTTACACACACCTGCCTCTGTTTCTTTCTTTATGACTTGCTTTACGAGGAGGAGGCGCCCGTTCTTATTGGGGTTTCGTCGATATCTGATGAAAATACTGGGCCTTGCTGGGTAATTGATTGTGGGCTGAACAAACTGAAATATGGGCTTGTCATCATGACTCTGCTTTTTCTTTGTATTGAAAATATGTGAATGGTCAACTGTGAAATAAGGAATGTTTGCCTGAAGCATAATATTTTGTATAAAAAGAGAAGGCTGGCTTTGTAAGATTGAGCTGTCTCCTGAGAATATACACCGTGTTGTACTTCTAGGACGCCTGTTACTTGGTTGCAGCCAATAAACTCGATCTTTGACTTCACCTAGAAGACTCTGAGTTTCTGTAGTCTGAAACAGGAAGGACCCGAAGTCATAGGGTGTGTCCCTGGCACCGCTGGGTTCCGAAAAACCCAGTACTTCATTGGTCGGCAGATAATTTGAACGGAGAGGAAAGATCCTATGTGGCATGCAGTTTCCACACATGGCATGTCCTTTCTTAAGCAGCAGGCCTTTTCGCAATCTCTGAATCAGGCATCAGCAGCCTTTAGTCTGTTTTGCTGCCATTCATTTTCCAATATACCCTCTTCCCTTGAATTCCAACTGCAAGACTCTTGAGCAGTGAGCACACACCAGTCTGCGACCTTCTCACTGATAGCATCAAAGCAAACAGTACAGTGCTTAATTTGTAAAATATGAAGTGCAGGTGCTCCATTTTTTTAGGAGGCCACTTCCCTTTTCTTCTCTGGATTAGGGTAGGGGAGGCCCAGGCTACTCACTGAACCTTTACTCTCCATCTCATCTTTACCCTTTTTTATTCAGATTATAATAGCACTTTACATGATCACCAGTTACGTCACACTCGGCCTCATTAATTTGTTTGATAGGCACGGGCGGATGAGTGATGGTCAAAGCTGGACCTGGTTCCTCCGTTCCAAAGTGGGCAGCTTTGACCATTATGCCACATCCTCTACCCTTGACATGAAATCAGCAATGTGCCTTTCTGTCCCCAGGACTACCACAATGTACATTAAAAAGCTTCTCCTTTTTGGTCTCAAGCTCTTTCCAGCTTCTGACTGGATGTCTCCTAGCCCTTCTCGGGTGCATTTGTCTCTCTCCATCATATAAGAAGCTACTGAAAGCCCCGGGCCGGACTATTCTGCAAATACCACACCGGACAGTGTTGTTAGCTCATAACAATGGCGCACCTGAATCCACAAATAGCATACAATGTATCAGAACTGCACAACTAAAACAGAAGCGGGTGAAAAATGCCTCTCTATCAGACATAGGGGCCGATTCCGATCTCGGTCGGTAGGGCACCGAATCAGGTTCGGCATTAGTGGATCTGATTCGGAGGCTGAATTTCCGTCCGAGTCGTACACAGGTCCGGATGTCGAAGTACGATGCGAACAAGCGCAAAATCTCCGTCTGAATCGTTTCCGGGTCCGAACCGCTCCATACGACTCGGTCACAAGCAAACTGTGGCGCGCAATGGAGACGTTTCATGACCGAGTTAGTACGATGCTCGATTCGGACAGCCGGATCGAGTTGGAGCGTCCGGCTCGTAATAGCTCCCGGAGTTGGACTTCAGGGGTCCGCGTCGGACCCCCTGTTACCCGCAGCCTTACGACTCGGGCACAGGGGGAGACCCATGGGTCTCCCCAACACAGGCATGCACAGTGTGGATGGCACCGATGCGTACCCACTGTAGGTGGTGCACTTGTCTGCGACGTACCCATTCAGTCAATGTGAGCCCATGTACGCATTGTACGACCGGCTCCCATTGACTTCTATGGGAGTGTGACCAAGCCGAGTCCGACACAGCATACGGTCGCATCGTACTCGCTCGGTCGGACTGCAGGAGTCCGGATCGGTTGGAAAACACCCCGGATCCGGCTCGGTCGGAGTGCTTTCTGACCGAGATCGGAATCAACCCCATAGACGGGACACTGGCCATTGCTGTCGCCCAAACAGTTAATTAAAGATGCACTTGTGCAAATACCATGTCACAAACAAAACATTCCTTACAGCTTGCCTAGTTTCATTTTATCACTTTTTGTTATTCCTATCATAACATTTATTGCTGTTTGTGTGGGCAAATTCTAGGCCAGTCACACATTGCAATCCTAAGGCAGGCCAATCCATGCGATAAAGCCAACTTTTCAGGGTCATTAAAGATATTTTTGCTGCATGAGCTTCTGTAGATGTTAAGCTTTTAAAAATGTCTGCTGACATGAATAAGCTCCAGAAAGATTCTGTACCACCTGACCTTGTCTGAAAAGTTGAAGTGGTTTCTCAAGGCAGACTCCTAAATTTAGACAGAACACACAGTATTTTAATAATACCTATTTTAAAGTCAGCTAGCACTAGCAGAGTCAAAGGGCGGCAGACAGTGGAACAAAGGGCTCTATTACCTCTTATAGTTTATTTTTTAAACAGTGGTAAACAATTGAGTAAATAACACATGTACGCAACCAGCCTTGTAGGGTGGTGTGGAGAAGGCGAGGAAAGTTCAACTAGGGAGCCAGATATGCTCTGCAATAAGTATCGCCCAGGAGTTACCAAACCATTAGAAGTGTTTTAAAAGAAGGAATGCCCTGAAGACCCCTCATACACAGTATGAGTAGCTATTGTCACATTCCGTAATTGCCTTTCTTGCTCATCGGTGTTTCAACCTTTAAGAGCTCAGATGCAGACCATTAGAAACATGCTGACCACATTTAAATAACCTACAAAATCATGCTTACATCATACAATTTATAGGCGACTTCACCATTTTTCTGTTGCCTGCTTAAAAATTGGCTAAACATCTTGATCTCACAGATAATTTAAGAAAATGTAGAATCAGTTTGACAAACGCGTCGCTCCTGCTTCATAGTGCAAGCATGCTCTGCTTTATGTCACCTCGTTGTGTGCCCTTCCTGCCCTGAAACCTTGGCACTCACCGTGAGTAGTAGCCCTCAATGGCCTCCAGCGCGAAGCTGATTCTCGTACCACAGGCCGCAGAGTAGGGAATCAGTACCTTGGGATGTTCAGCTTGGAGGCCCACCAGTGCCAGGAAGAGCAGCGGGAGCAGTAACATTGGAAACCAGCAATCTGGAGTGCTGTGTGGCGGGGCCATGCTGCTCTCAGTGATGGAGGCAGTGACACACAGAGCCCAGGAGCCCCTCAGCCACCAAGAGAAGCAGCCAACTGCTCAGCCTCAAACCCACTATCCTTGGATCACAGGAGCCCTCAGCCCTGTGCGATGGAAGGAGCCACAGCCACAGCCGAGTCTTGAAACATGAAACATGATATAGAAGCTGCTTCTTCTTGCACTTGCCTTTGCCCCTCTTCTTACAGTGGTTGCTCCTGGGGCTTGTACGGGCAGTCCGGTGGCACCGTGGCAGACAGGGTTCAGAATTGAAGGAGCATGCCGGGAGCCACTGTATTATTCATTTTCAAATGGTCTTTTTAGAAAGGGAAATCAAATGCCCGCTTTTTTCTGCTATCAGAGTGACGTCAGGATGTAAGGATCACTGTAGGGGCAGGAAGCAGAAGCGGAGAGGCGGGAGGAAGTTACAGAGTGGCGGGAGGAGGTGCTTTTTTGAGAAGGCTGACTTGCTCTGTGGGCTGCGCAGCTTTTCAAGCAGGTGATAACAGCCTGTGAGAACAATGTATTTTCCATCATCAGCCTTAGGCACGAGAATTGGCAGGCACTGCTCAGCTGTTTTCTCTCAGGCAGTCCTTCCCAGAGTGGCGGGATGTGCCTCATAATAAGGCATGCGCCCATGCAGCATCCAATTTTAAATAATTTGCAGCGTTCATCGGGAAGACCCGTGTGAACTTAAGAGAGGCAATATGAAGTGTAGTCCCGGCCCTAGGAAATAAGTGCTGGTGCTAAGTACCAGAAAGCACCAGCACAAATTAAGCACTGAAATATTCTGAACTCCACCACGGTTCATGACAAATCTCAGCAAGCTGAGGCTGCCAACAGAGGGGCCGATCCGGTTGGAAGGGCTCCGAACAATGTTCAAGCCCTTCGGACCGAATCAGTACGTGTCGGAAGAATTCCTTTCCGACCGAGCCATTCCAATGGGCTCGGTCGGAAAGGAATCCGACTCGGATTTCCGGATGGCCTATGACGGGCTCGGTCACCTCTTTATGACAGAGGGAGTACAATGGCAGTTTTTCACTGCCTTTTCTTGCCAGTGTGTCCGGCACGAAAAGGCCGTCGGAAACTGTCTCTGGGGGCCCCCAGCAGGGCCCCCATGGGTGTGAGGCCACCGAATGGCAGCCTGGGGGCACTTACGGTGCCCCTCCGTTGATCCCTGCACCCAGTGGCAGGCACCTTGGGGTGCCAGCCACAGGGTGCAGGGATGAACTGCACTCCTGCATTGTGAAGCATACAAGTGCAACCGAACAGGGTTCGGTCGCATCATACTTGCAGGGCCGTAACTGACCACAGCAGGTCGGTCGGTTATGGCTCCTGACCGATATCGGACGGACTCAGGTCAATGAATAGTCAATGAATAGTGTCTGTGTCAGTCGAGGGCTTTAATACCGCACGTAATTAAATTGTCAGGACTTTCACATTTTGAACCTCTAAAAATTGGTGATCTGTAAATACTTATATTTAATACTTATACATTCTGCACATTGTTTTCCAAATAACTCTGAGCCTGCGGGAGCCACACAGATATATAATAATCAGTCAGAGCACTTAGAATTAGGCTACCCGGAGTATTCGAGAAGTGAATCACTGTAACAGGTGGTTACCCTGCTGAGCAAAGCTACCACCTGACCTAAATGGTCAGAGGAGTTTTTTGTACAAAGTGGAGTCTAAAATAATCCAGAAGGGACTAGGACGGGAGGGAGAAACGTGAGGACAAACATCAAGGAAAAGTCACTTCCATTAGAATCGTATCAAATTAGGCCATAATTCAGACTAATGTATCACACTTTAGGCATAGAAAATGCTGTCCAACCAAGCCCATCAGAATAAAAACAGAAGAGAATAAACAAAAAGATGACAGTGTGAATGACTGGATGGATCAATGGTTTGGCCCATCTGGGAACATCACTGAGAATGTTGAGCTTGATGCGCTCTAACTTGTTGGTCCACAGGGGCATGTACTGGGCTATGGGGACCCTTGGGGTATTTTGACGGACCCACTAGATGTGATTGGACTAGTCTTTGACTGGCAGCCTAAATGAACCTGATGGGTGGCCCAAACATAGACAGAAACAAGAGATATGAATAACTCTGGACGCATGGTGCCTTTAGACAAGGGGATTTTAGTTTTGTTTTCTGCTCCTGGTGGTATGCTCCACACACCAGGACTGTTCTCTGAAGGTCACCTGGTTTCTAAATTATCAGGTGATTTTATTGGTTTTCAGGGGCTTTATTCTAGACTATCGTTCCACTATTGAGTGGCAGTTGCCCTATGTACCTCAGCTGCTAATTCCTGTCTCAAAGATTTCCAGAAGCAGCACCCTGAAGCCTTGAAGGCAGACTGCATGCCGTGCCTGCACTTCCCAGGTACTGGGCATCATGGACACTTGCATGGCAGTTGTGTGTCCTGTAAGGTTGTGGGGTACTCCTTCTCTTCACACCCCCAGCCAAAACCAGTCTACAGAAATTCTAGAAGGGATTGTCAGCAAAGTTGTTCATCCTTCTACTTCTGGTATTTCCTCAAATCCTGGTGGAGCGGTTTAAAAGTGAAGATAAATATTTCAAGAATATATAGATTAGACTATTGTTTATTGTTATTAGTTAATAAAAACCATCACAATAAAAATACAAATTAGATACATGTTAAAAAACATAATAATCCATTTTCATTAAAACGTTGATAAATATTGGTATAACACAAAATAATATCATGGGTTTGTTAAAATAGAATGTTATAAAATACATTCAGTACATAATTGCAGGGACTTTTCAATTTTCACCAGATTATTCGTGCGGGGTAAGTATCTGTTGGAAGAAACAGAATTAGACAGAATTAGACAGTTCTAGATATCGTCATCCTGCTATAGTTTTGTCCTCCTATCCATGTCATACAGTCTTGTGACTGAACAGGGACCTTGTGATGTTGAGAACTACTTACAACCCTGTCATGAGATTGTAAGAACGTCACAAGTTTACAATTTAGCTGAGGGTCTTTAGAATCCAGGCTTCTCATGATGGCTGTTCTGCACAAACGAATCCCTCGCTCATTAAATAAATACTTTAAACGTAGTCGACGCACATTGTTCATTTTGGGACATATACAGACCAAAATGCACAAAGTCCTCGTCTGGGGCATCACATAGTCTGCACATTGTTGATCTGCACATTGTTGATCCTTTGTATCGCCAAAGTGGTTTATCTGACAGAGACTGGAGATCGCCTAGGCGCATGGCCAATAGTTTTTTCTTGAAATGCACCGAATAGGTTAGCTACAGGTAAGTTGCTGGTTGCAATGTGACATACGTTTGAATTGTCATCCATGCATGGGCTTGTCGTGAAAATATACTTTTATCATCAACTGACGAATGTATTTTTGCCACTTTATTCATGGCCTGGCAAAACGTAGGATGCGACAAGTTCAAGTCCCACAGATCACCCACATTAGTTAGTTGTAAAGATGAAAACAAATATTTATTGTAACTTGAATTGTCATCGTTGACCAAGGCTTCCCATAACGCGCTGACTAGAGGACTAGATTGATTATTTCATATTTTGTGCATGGTTTTAATGAACTGGTACCTTCTTGCTATGTTTTGCTGTGTCAGTCCAAATTCCAAATGAATTTGGGCTGGGGAGGCATTACAGGACAGATAAAATACCTGCTTAAATGTTTTGGTTTGTAATCTGTCTAACATTTTGGAATCCCTACCATGCAACACCATGCTTGCATAGATTAGAGAAGGAAGCAATTTAGCTTTAATTGCAGAAAGCAGTGGTTGGTAGGAAAATATATATGTATATATATATATATACACACACAAAAAACAAAAGGTTACAGGGATGTTATTCAAGGAACGACTGGACAACAACGCACACAACAGCAAGGAACTCTTCAACATCGTGAAAGAGCTCTCCAACCCCAACGCCGAAAACAACGACATCACCCCTTCGCAAGACCTCTGCAACTCCCTCGCCTCCTACTTCCACAACAAGATCGCGGACATCCACAACAGCTTCAGCACTCAACCGACGCACGCCACGACCGAACCACCGCCCCCCACCACCACCCTCCGCACCTGGACTCCAATCAGCACCAAAGACACCATCCGCACGATGAACTCCATCCACTCCGGATCTCTGACAGACCCCTGCCCTCACCACGTCTTCAACAAGGCCGACACTGTCATCGCACCCCACCTGTGGGACATCATCAACACCTCCTTCGACACCGCCACCTTCCCGGAGAGCTGGAAGCACGCCGAACTCAGCGCTCTACTCAAGAAACCATCAGCCGACCTCACCGACCTCAAGAACTACCGCCCCATCTCGCTGCTCCCGTTTTCGGCTAAAGTCATCGAGAAGACTGTCAACAAGCAACTGGCCGCCTTCCTCGAGACGAACGGCTCCCTCGACCTCTCGCAGTCTGGCTTCCGGGCCAACCACAGCACCGAGACCGCCCTGATCGCAGCTACCGATGACATCCGAGCCCTGCTCGACAATGGAGAAACGGCGGCCCTCATCCTCCTGGACCTCTCCGCGGCCTTCGACACCGTCTGCCACCGTACCCTAGTACAGCGCCTCAGCAACATCGGAATCCAGGAGAAGGCACTGGAGTGGATCATCTCCTTCCTCGCCGGAAGGACACAGAGAGTCCGCCTCCCCCGTTCAGATCGGAGGCCACCGAAGTCATCGGCGGCGTTCCTCAAGGCTCCTCGCTCAGCCCAACACTCTTCAACGTCTACATGAGCCCCCTCGCAGCCATCGCACGCCAGCACAACCTCAACATCATCTCCTACGCCGACGACACCCAGCTGATCCTCTCCCTCACCAACGACCCCACCACCGCCAGAGCCAACCTGCACGAAGGGATGACAGACGTGGCCAAATGGATGTCGAACAGCCGCCTGCAACTGAACTCAGACAAGACGGAAGTCCTCATCCTAGGATCCTCACCCTCCGCCTGGGACGACTCCTGGTGGCCCCCCGCCCTGGGCAGCGCACCCAAACCAACAGACCACGCACGCAACCTGGGCTTCATCCTGGACTCCTCCCTCTCCATGACCAGACAAGTCAACGCCGTCTCCTCGTCGTGCTTCAACATCCTGCGCATGCTACGCAAGATCTTCCGATGGATCCCCTCCGAGACCAGGAAGACGGTCACCCAGGCCCTCGTCACCAGCCGTCTGGACTACGGCAACTCCCTCTACGCCGGAACCACCGCCAAACTCCAGAAGAGACTCCAGCGGATCCAGAACACCTCAGCACGACTCATCCTGGACATCCCCCGCCGCAGCCACATCTCCGGACACCTGAGAGACCTGCACTGGCTCCCGGTCAACAAGAGAATCACCTTCCGGCTCCTCACCCACGCACACAAAGCCCTACACAACCAAGGCCCAGGATACCTCAACAGCCGCCTCAACTTCTACGCTCCCAAACGCCAGCTTCGATCGACCAGCCACGCCCTCGCCGCCGTCCCCCGCATCCGAAGAGCCACCGCAGGAGGAAGGTCCTTTTCCTACCTGGCCGCCAAGACTTGGAACTCCCTTCCGACCCGCCTCCGCCTGACCCAAGACCACCTCGCCTTCAGGAAGCAGCTCAAGACCTGGCTGTTCGAGCAGTAGCGGACCCCCCCCCCCAGCGCCTTGAGACCCTCCGGGTGAGTAGCGCGCTATATAAATGCTTTGATTGATTGATTGATTGATTGAATTAGCATTTAAAAAGTCTTAGAAATTCACAAAAAAAACAAAGGTTGCAAAGACGTTATATGAAACTAAAAAGAAACATAGAAATTCATGGCAAAAAACAAACGTTACTGGGATGGTTTAGTTAGGCTGGGGTTTCACTCGTATAAAAACACTGAAATCAGCAGTTATAGTTAGCTGGGCTAACTATACCACGCACCCATGCAATGCACTGCTTATGACCTCATGTTACATCACTCATGACATGGTCAGTGACATCAGTCATGATATCACTGATGACATCACTGATGACATCATGGATGAGATCATCCATTGACTGTGAGTTGTAAAAAAGAGTGGGGTTACCCGGGGCCATAATCATCCTGGGAATGGGGGCACATGCCTCCCCTTACTCACAAATTGTTCCTGGCCCACAGGATAGGGTACCTTGGGCCACAATAGACCCAGGGAGGGGGCCGCATGCCCCCTCTCCATTAAATATTGTACCGGACCCGAGGGATGGGATGCTGAGCCATGTGGTCTACCTCCCACATGCAGCCAACACCATTCTACACATGGTCTTTGGCTATGCGCCAAACCCCAAAGACAGCTAACCCACAGTAGCCTCCCCGGGATACCTTTGGCCCTTTGGCCCTTTGGCCCAGGGGACCCCATCCTCTGGGACCCAGCACCATATTTAATGGGAAGAAGGACACATGGCCTCCCCTCCTTGGGCTGATTTCATCCCCGGGAATCCACCTCCTGGGTCCCAACCATTTTCGAATGGGCAGGGGGGCAAAGCTGCCCCTCTCACTGGGCCAATTGCAGCCCCGGGGACCCCATACATGGGACCGGAACATCAAAGGGTGGGTGCCCTGGTGTCCACCCATGGCACCAATGACACTATAATTGGGTACTTCAGGGAGAGTACCACAGCCTCCACAGTGCCAGCTGGTCCTCCTGCCGCCAGCGGGAGCCAGCATTGCTCTCGTGCACAGGGAGCAGCTAAAAATGATGTTGGCTCTTTTCCTGCTTGCTTCAGTGAATGCAGGGAAACAGATGAAAAGTCTGCTGGAAGTGGACTTAGGGCCTGATTACGAGTTTGGTGGTGTGGGAACGGGCTACCAGGCCACTGCCCGCACCCACATGCTAGACTCGTCTGCACACCGTCTGCCAGATTGCGAGATAACTCGTGGTTTGGTGGGTGGTGCTTTGGTGGTCCCACGGCTGTGCCTGTGAGAATAGTAACGCAATGGAAGTGCCCAAGCACGTTACTGCATGGCATGGACTGTGAATTCCATGCTGTGCAGGAACTGGAGGTGCATGCAGACGGTGGGCACACCATATGCCCCCCTGCATGCATCCCCTGGCTCAGAGGCAACAGTGGGTCCTGTAGGGCCCACTTAGTATCCTTACTGCCATAGTTTTCATAGTGAGTTCATCTCATAACCTCTAATTCGCTACCTGTATTCCCCTCTCTGTGTTGTTGATCCGGTACATCTCATAAATGCTTGGTGGTGCAGCAGGGGGGCATATTGCTGGGCCAGACTGCCACAGCCATGGGATCCCGGCAGTTGCAGCGGTCCTGTGGCGGTGGGACTGCCAGTGTGCTGGTTCCCACCATCCCAACACGAGTTCAGCAGTTTGATGGATCGCCAAACTTGTAATTAAGCCCTTAGTGTTTGTTCCAGCGTGGCAAGGGTTTCGAAATTGCTCCCACCAAGCAATAGCAAAAATATGTTTCCCTGACCACACCAGTGGAGGCAGGGAAACTGCTATACATTGGGGGTGGGCAACCCTGGACATAACATGAGACGGCCCTGGGGTATGGGGTCCTCATGGCTATTTATGGCTCAGGAAGTGAGGAGGTGTAGCCCTTATCCCCCATTGCATATCCAGCTAGGCTAAGGGGATGGGATCCCGGGGTTGAGTTCCCCCTTCCCTTTTTTCACTACGGCCAAGCCACAGGGCATGGGATCCCTAGGGAGGATTGTGACCTGGGAGGAGGGGTGAGTGCCTCCACCCACTTTATTCATAAGTCCAGGCCCTGGGGGATGGGATCCCCGGGCTGATACTGGCCCGGGGAGGGGGCCTTGGGCACTGGGCCACGGTATTGGGTTCCCAAGGTCAGAAACTGGCCTGAAGTTAGGGGTGCCGTGAATTTCCTCTCCCTCCCCCCCAATATATATCAATGATCCCCTGGTACCTGGCCCATCCAGGGGTTTTAAGATAAAACAAGCACTGGAGACCACGCTTGTTTTTCTTTTATTAATGCCATGAATTCCTGGATCCTCTGCCAACTTTTGGCAAAAGGTTAAACAAAATGTGTTGGCCCCAGGGGTCCAGGCTATTACTACCCTGCCCCAGTGTGTTGTTTTCTTACTTTGTCATGGGACTCAGCCAAGTCCGAGTCCCAAGATGACTACCACTACTTGCTGGTTGAAGTGTCTGCAGCCAATTACTGCATTGCTGGTGGCACTTGGATTCACAGTGGCGGATATGCATCTCTAGCTATACATGCATCTTTTTTCTTTGATAACACCAAAACTAGTGAACAGATTTACACCAAATTACAAAAAGCACTCTTTCTGGACAAAGACCTAGCTTTCTGCAAATTTGCTGTAATTCCGTTCAACGATCTGAGCTGTAGTTGTGTCTAAAATGGTGAAAACTGAAAGGGGAAAACGTGTTATGGGACCTCTGCTTTTTCTCAGCCCTCGCTTAATGAATCACACTGAAACCTTTGAAACAGCAGCTGAAGTGAGCTGCAAATTAGTTTTGAAAATGTCTTGAAAATACATCAAATGACACCTAAGGTATCAACACTTTTCCTATGGAAACTCAAAACAATACCCTTTCAGGCACAGAGTGCCCTTTCAGGCTTAGAGTGCTGCATAAATAAAATAAGTATGCAAGAAAAGAAGAAGCAAGGAGCTCTGGGTAGTTCTCAAGGTTAGGTGGAGAGTAGCTCCAAATGTAGAGCACCCTACAAAACCACCGACATTCTTAATCTGCCTAACTCAAATGTCTGTTTTTCTAGCAAAGTTTTTAAGCATAGGATTAGCACAGTGCCATACACACTGAGCTAGTAGTGACAAAGTATTTTCCCAGTAATACAGCAAAGTCTTCAAGCATAGGATTAGATAGTACCATTGTTGCCATGCTGTAAAATGACAAAAATGTTTGACCATTTCAGGTACAGTACTACAGCTTTGGATTGATAAAAAAAACATCCAAGCTAACATGGAATGAATAAAAGCAACCCCTGACACATGTTTTGCTGTATTTACAGCTCTTCAGAGAGGTTCAGCTGTGTCCAGACGCAATGGAGTTTCCAGTATAAGTCAAAGCAATACCCTTTTAGGCTTAGCGTGCTGCATAAATTAGGGGAAAAAAAGAAGCAGAGTACTCAGTGTAGTTCCCAAGTTCAGGCGGTGAAGAGACAGAAATATTGAGTTACATGAATATCTAGTCAAGATTATCGATGGTGTAAAATATTGAGGTAAGTTTTTTCATTGATAAAAATTTTTATTTTTGTGTATTTCAGAAATATCGATTTTAAAAATATCAATGTAAAAAATATTTTAAATAATATGGACTATGTGTATTTTTTTGCCTTTGTTCAATGTTTAAATTCTGTTTTTTCATTTTAGGATTACTTATTTTATATGTATAAATGTATTTTTCAATGTTAAAATGTATGTTTTATTGTATTTTCACTTATTTTTAGGAACTGGATTATGTGGAATTTTAGGAGCTGGATGTTGTGTTTTAAGGGAATAAGGGTGGGGAATAATTTAAAAATGTTTGTTTAAAATAACTTTTAAAATTTTTAAAAAGATATATTAATTATTTGTTTGTATAATTCTTAAATAAAAAATGAAAATGAAAATTATTCATTAAAGGTTTTTTTGTAGGTAAATATTTTCATGTAATAATTTCTAAAACTATTTTTTACATTTGAAACATTATTTAAATAAATATGACAGTATAATTCTATGTTTATTTTTATCTATATACTATTTTTTATTGTATTTGTTTTACACATGTTTAAAATATTATTAATTGTTTTTAAATTTTTTAAATTTGGATATTTCAATTTTTATTAAAAAGAATCAAGGGAAATTTTGAATTAGAAATTACATTTATTAAATTTTTGTAGGAAGAAGAAACCCCAAATGTTATTTACAATATTTAACATTATTGAAATTTTGTAATTTATAATATGTAGTTTAAAAAAAAAATTAAAAGCTGAAGTATGTCAGTTTTTATTGTTAACATTTTTTTTCACAAAAAATGTATTGATTTTAGTTGTTCACAACTGAATTGTTTTTTATTCAGTTTTAATATACAATTTTTGAAAAAATTGAAAAACAAGATTAACAAATGTTGATGTTATTCAGAATACATTGTAAAGTATAAAACATTTTACCATATATTTGTAATGTACTAAGTATGGGCGAATTTTGCGAATTCGCAATTCGCGAATTTGCGTATTTGCGTATTCGCAATCTGCCAAATTCGCAAACTTTCATGGATTTTTATTTTTGCGTGTTCGTGGGTGTTCGCGGGGCGCTTTGCGTGTTCGCGTTTTTTTTTGCCTGGTTCATCACTGCCACCCTCTCGTTTTTTATGCCCTTCTGCCCTCTGTACCACTTGTTTTTGTGCTTTTCTGCCCTCTGCCCCACTCTTGTTTGTGCCCTTTTGCCCTCTGCCCCATTGGTTTCTGTGCCCTTCTGCCCTCTGCCTAACTCATGCCCTCTGTCCCACTTTGTGCCCTTCTTCCCTCAGCCATAAGTCAGCTTCAACAGGAAGCACTAATAGATAAAGTAAAGCAGGTGCTCGAGTTGAAGGTCAAATTAAGTTACACAATCATTAATCACCCCAAGTTTGGGGTGATTAATGATTGTGTAACTGAATTTGAGCTTCAACTCTAGCACCTGCTTTACTTTATATATTAGTGCTTCCTGTTGAAGCTGACTTTTGTAACTATTTTAGAGGCTCTGGCAGCTTGCCGGCGCCATTCTAAAATAGTTACAAAAAGTCAGCTTGAACTTTGACCCAATCCGTTCCGCTCGCGGATTTTGCGGGAAATTCGCGAATCTCGCGGATTGCAAACTTACCGAAAATCCGCAAAATCCGCTAGCGGAACGGATTTTCCGCCCATGCTTATAATGTACATGTACAACTTTGCAAATATATTTTTAAATACACATTTTTTTTAAACAGTTTTGAAAAATGGTACAATTTTAATCAAGCATTGTTATGTAGTAGTAAAAAAAGTATATTTTCAATACTTTCAATATAGACTTTATGATTTTTTTATTAATCAATCATTTTAAAGAGTAAACATTTTAGATAATTTTATTTGTGTCATAAAATTATATATGTATTTTACACTGTAATAGTTTGTACATTTTGTTTTTATTATTTAGCATATGAAATAATATTTTGATAAAATAATATTTAATATATGAAATAATGTACACATTTTTAAAGAATGAATTTTTGCATCATATATTTTATTTTTTTACTTAAACATTGTTATATATGCACATTCATAATACTTTTCTTGTAATTTTATATTTTGAAAGTAAGTACATCAAATAAATACATTTTTTAATATACATGAAATATTATATTTTATGTTTTGTGTTAATAAAATTATTATGAATTGTTGTTTTTACATATACTTTATTTTTTGTACATATATATATATATTTTTCAACATATAAAATATATATTGAATTTTTTAAAATTATTTTTCCATTCTTTTCTACAGAGAGGTAGTCTTTTTTAATTTTTATTACATGGCCATTTTTTTTATTTGTTCACTTTTCTGTCTTTCTGTTTTGTTTTTAGGTCATTTTCGAAGACGGAACCTCCCGGTTGTGAGCTGTGTTTCGTCGTTTATACTAAGGGTGTCATTAGGATGATGGGCGGACTTAGTCCGCCCGCCATCCCATCGGGGGAAGGGACCGCCCGACATAAGGGCGGGGGTCCCGTGGGGGGTATTAGGATGCGCCCGCCACAGTGGCGCGTGCATCATGCATGTTTAACATTGTGGCGGGCAGTGCTCTCAGCACCGCCGCCACAATGCCAAACATGCTTGTGATGCATTTGCATACACAAAGCCGCATTGTGTATGCAAATGCAGGGGGTACCACAGGTACCCCCCATGTGCACCCCCCACCTTGCCTTCACCATGGGGGCCCGCAGGGGGCCCCCAAATTAAAGACCGCCAGCCTTTCCGTGGCGGCATTGCCGCCACGGAAAGGCATCTGAAAAAGCCCATGCTAATATGGCTGGCGGTGTCTGATAGACACCGCCACCATATGAACCCTTTTCCGCCCCGGCCGCAAGGCGATCAGGGCGGAAAAGCGGCGGACGGTCTTTCCGTCCGCCATGGACCCCCCACCCATACTAATATGGAGGGGGGTAATTCCGGGACGGTTGTTGGGCGGTTCGCCCCCGCCAGGCCGGCGGTGGCTACCGCCGGCCGGGTGGGGGTGAACCGCCAGCCATCCTAATGGGCCCCTATGTTAGATTCAATTTACTTTTAAGGTCATTTTAGAGCAGGTGGGAGATAGTAGTAGTGTAGTTAGACTTGTTAGGGTGTTAAATGTTTTTTTTATGTGTAGTTTGTTGTGCATGGAACTGCAGGGGGGTACCATAGGTAGTGGTACCCCCCATGTGCACCCCCCATGCCCCCGAGTCCCTGGGGGCCCACAACGGGCCTCCGCAAGCACTTCCCACATGCCTTCCTGTGGCAGCAGCATGTTTCCACCCCATAGTAATTTTCCGCCTAGTCGACTTGTTGACCGGGCGGAAAAGCGGCAGACGGTCTTTCCGTCCGCAGCGGTCCCCCCCGCCATAGCAATAAGGCAGGGGGGATATGGGTGTCGGGATGGGACGGATTTCGGGCAGATCGCCACCGCCATGGGGGAGGTGGTGATCCGCCCGAGATCCTAATGGGCCCCCTAAGTTTAGGACCTATTTTAGTGAGGAATTGTTCTAGCCTTAGTTCTTGAAAACTGTGTTCTATTTTAATGGCTTCTATTAGTTTGTGTAAAGTTAGTTGTCCTCTTCCTGTTGTGGCTTAGAAGGCATTATGCCATCCTTCCACTGCATTATTTGTTTTTGCTTTTTTGTGCTAGGGTGCTTTGATAGACATTCCACCAGGGTATTTGGAACTTGGGTTGTCTTTGGTGCCCTGACCTTTGTAGTCTTCTTACCCAGGTGTCTTCAAAGTAGTCAAGGAAGGGTGTTAGTTTTGCTTCGTTGGCTTGGTAAAAAGGACTTTCAATAAGTATATTATAGTGGTTGGCTACTTCTGTACATAGGCTAGGGCTATTAGTTTTTTGTTTTGATAGGCTAAGTTGCTGTTTGTGGCATAATCCATACATAGGGGTCTAATAGCATGGCGGTAGGAAAACCACCCCGACCGCCATGGAAGCGGAAAAAATCCGCTGGGAAACCCTTGTTGGGTAGCTGTGCACATTAGAAAAATAAATTAACATAACATAACATAACAACCGCTCGCCTGTACAAGGGAAATACCGGCGGCTTAATTAGAATCAACCGCTAAAAAACACCGACCGGTACGGAACGGGGCAAAGAAAAAACGCCCGCAGCGGACGGAGATGGCCAAAACCCATCCGCGGCGTTCAGATTCGCGGCGGAAATACATCAACCTACAGCCAGGATAGCGGAGACACAGCATGGGGAATTAGGGTCTCCCCGATGGTCCCGCGGTACGTTCCGCTGTTTCCAACTGCCGTGGTCGCTAACAGTGATGAAAGGGAGAGCCGGCGGAAGAGCTGCAGCATAGCCACCGCTGCAAACGCTCCGTGACAAATATGGCAGCCGGTAGAAAAAAAAACACAATAAGGCCACAAAGTGCACACAGCAAACTAGCCATGCCACCCAAAAACAGAAAACACACCCCAATGACACAGCCACGTGGCAATTATAAAGATACCTATCCCAGGAAAACCTACACACCTGACAGCAGCCCCCCATTTGGACACCAGAATCACGTGCAACACTCCAACCCTCAAGGAACTAAACCCTACAGCACAAAGGAGAGGCAAACACCACACCATCACAACTCACACCACACACAGCACCACCAACACTTCCACACCTGCACTTCTAACCCCCTGCACATCACACACTATACACATCACTAAAACACCCACCACTCACACCCTGAACCCATAACCACTTTGTACACCACACACCATGGCAACACATAAAATGCCCACATTCACAGAGAGTGAATTGAAGGTTATGGTAGATGAGATAGTCAGAGTGGAACCACAACTGTTTGGTAGCCTGGTCCAACAGACACCATTAGCCACAAGAGCACACATGTGGGCAAGGATAGTCGAGAAGGACAATGCAGTAGGGAACATCCCGCATTCCAAAAATGAAATCATGAAGCGGTGCTATGACCTCAAGAGGGTTGTCAAATAGAAGTGGAGCAAGAACCATGAGCTGGCTGACAGGACTGGTGGTGGCCCTCCTATTCCACCAAAACTATTCACGGAATGGGAGGAGAAGGTGCTTGCCATACTGCATCCAGAGAGTCTCACATGAGTATCTGGGGGAGTGGAGGCTGGTAAGTACAAACAAATGACTACCGCCACACTGCTATGTGCTGTCTTGCACAACTACAAAGCTACACCTCCTAGGACAAATTCCATTCATCTGTACCACACACTCCCAAAAACATGTCTCACAGATACAACATTTACTCCCTCCTATTCACTCCAAACGTAGCTAGCAACATTACCGTGGGGGCATGTGTACAGGCAGCCAGCACTACAACTCCCACCAGGCCCCCTTGTCCTACAGCTTAGTAAGATGGAGCCCTCCCCACAACCCACCCAGAAGCATGTGTCAGCCATTACTTTACCCTTATCAAAGCCATCTTCCCTGGGAGGGCTGTTTGGGGGAGTGAGGCCTACTCTACTCCTCCTACCATGCCCCCTGTCTCACACCTGAGCAGGATGGAGCACTCCCCCACCCAGGAGCAGTTGGAAGCCATTGCAGTACACCAACCAAATTTACAGGTAGGTAGCCAGTTACCAAGGTTGTACTGAGTGGGAGGCCTGTACTACTTCTCCCATCATGCCCCCTGTCTCAAACCTGAGCAGAATGGAGCACTCCCCTACCCAGGAGCAGTTGGAAGCCATTGTATCACCACAAACAAATTCACAGGTAGCTAGCTATCTTCCTTGGTAGGGCTGTATGTGGGTGTGAGGCTTGCACTACTACTCCCACCATGCCCCCTGTCCACATGAGCCGGACAGAGCACCACCCCCACCCTGAAGCAGTTGGAAGCCATTGCAGTACACCAACCAAATTTACAGGTAGGTAGCCAGTTACCAAGGTTGTACTGTTTGTGAGTGGGAGGCCTGTACAACTTCTCCCACCATGCCCCCTGTCTCACACCTGAGCAGAATGGAGCACTCCCCCACCCAGGAGCAGTTGGAAGCCATTGTATCACCACAAACAAATTCACAGGTAGCTAACTATCTTCCTTGGTAGGGCTGTATGTGGGTGTGAGGCTTGCACTACTACTCCCACCATGCCCCCTGTCCACATGAGCCGGACAGAGCACCACCCCCACCCTGAAGCAGTTGGAAGCCATTGCAGTACACCAACCAAACTTACAGGTAGGTAGCCAGTTACCAAGGTTATACTGTTTGTGGGTGGGAGGCCTGCACTACAACTCCCACTATGCCCCCTGTCTCACACCTGAGCAGGATGGAGCACTCCCCCACCTAGGAGAATTTGGAAGCCATTGTATTACCACAAACGAACTCACAGGTAGGTAGCCATCTTCCCTGGGAGGGCTGTATGTGGGTGGGAGGCCTGCACTACTACTCCCACCATGCCCCCTGTCCCACACATGAGCCGGATGGAGCATCACCCCCACCCAGAAGCATTTGGAAGCCATTGCAGAACACCAACCAAACTAACAGGTAGGTAGCCAGTTACCAAGGTTGTACTGTTTGTGGGTGGGTGGCCTGCACTAATACTCCCACCATGCCCCCTGTCTCACACCTGAGCAGGACAGAGCACTCCACAACAGCCCAGGAGCAGTTGGAAGCCATTGTATGGTTCACCCTCACCTAACATGTAGGTAGCCACCTTCCCTGTGAGGGCTGTATGTGGGTGGGTGGGAGGCCTGCACTACTAATTCCAGCATGCCCCCTGTTCCACACATGAGCTGGATGGAGCACCACTCCCACCCAGAAACAGTTGGAAGCCATTGCAGTACACCAACCAAGCATACAGGTAGGTAGCCAGTTACCAAGGTTGTACTGTTTGTGGGTGGGAGGCCTGCACAACTACTCCCATCATGCCCCCTGTCTCATGCCTGAGCCGGAAGGCGCACCACCCCACCCAGAAACAGTTGGAAGCCATTGCAGTACACCAACCAAACTTACAGGTAGGTAGCCAGTTACCGGGGTTGTACTGTTTGTGGGTGGGAGGCCTGCACTACTATTCCCACCATGCCCCCTGTTCCACCCCAAAGCAGGATAGAGCACCACCATCACCACCCAGAAGCAGTTGGAAGCCATTGCAGTTCACCAACCAAACTTACAGGTAGGTAGCCAGTTACCAAGGTTGTACTGTTTGTGGGTGGGAGGCCTGCACTTCTACTCCCACCATGCCACCTGTCTCACACCTGAGCAGGATGGAGCACTCCCCCACCCACAAGCAGTTGGAAGCCATTGTATCACCACAAACAAAATCATAGGTAGGTAGCCATCTTCCCTGGGAGGGCTGTTTGGGGGAGGGATGCCTGCACTTCTACTCCCACCATGCACCCTTGTCCCCCAGTTCAGCAAGATGGAGCTCTCTCTCCTACCCAGATGCATGTGGCTGGTAATGGATCACTACAAACAAACTAACATGTAGGTAGACATATTATGCTGTCTTGTGCCACCACTGAGCAGAATGTAAGCCTCAACCACACACACACAGATGTGTCACAAAACAAAGCCAAATGGGAAAACTTAACAGGTAAGTAGCCAGTACGTGCACCTAGCCATTCGTTACAAAATCCATGGTGCCATATGAAAACACCAGCCCTCTCATTGCACAAATATACACACCGTTCCTATTGCCACGCAGAGTGTGCACACAGCTAAGCAAAGGAAACTGTCACAGCAACCAAAGTGTGACACACCAATGCACATGCAGACGAAAGTCTTTGCACAATCATGCTCAGCACTGAATGACATGTGTAGTGCCATGGGACCAGTGCAAAAAGGACCAGATAAAAACTAAGAAGCATGGTTGGTGGTACAAATCCAAATATGCACATGACAAGACAAAGGTATGCAGGAGATGACAATGGCCAGTCCATTCCCAGATGTGACGTCTGCCTGGTCATACAAATCAACAAAGAGTCCTCACAGAAATTATTTGTTGCGCTGATCCCTAGAGGTCAACATGTCCTTGTAATCACAAATTATGTATGTGGCGCATGGTATGTATTGACACCTCACACCATGGACAAGTAATTCATGTACCACAGCATCGTGTCAGGAGGCACAGTAGTGCACATAGAAAACAATGTGATGATTAGTCAACTGTGTAGTGTAGAATCAGTGAATGATACACAGCTAACACAAAGCTTGTGGGGTGCACTACAATGGACATTTCCCATCTGACCCTCAGGCGACCAAGAACTGACTGCAGAGGACAACACCAGCAACCTGCAGAGACAGTCCCCCCCCCCCACCGGGAACATCCACTCTCGGATGTTGACTCCCTGGATTCTTTGGACAAGGAGCCCGAAGCCGGCCCATCTGGTGTTCCAGGGCACAACAGGTCCCAGGACATCATTGTCCCCCTCATCACATCTGGTGCAACAACAACCTCTATGCAGACCCCTGCTGTTACGGCTGGTGCGTCTTCCACCCCCACCACCACCACCAGAGCTGCCTTCAACACTCTTCCTGTTCCACAGGATGACCACCCCACCCCACCGACAGAGGTGGGCAGGGAGAGGATGCGGGTGCCTACAGTGGCAACAGGTCTGTGGCAGCAGCACAGGTGGGAGGGGCAGGGTCATCCAGAGATGACCAGAGCCTGGGACCCAATCCCTGGACCACTTAAACAGAGTCCTTGGAGCATATGAACGGGCCCAGGGACAAACGGGCCTGTCAGAACAAGATTGCTGTGAGCTCCTCCTGCTGATGAGGTTCATGGACACCCGCATGGGCCAAATTGTGGACCTCTTGAGCCAGCTAGTGGCTTACTGAGGGACAGGCCTGCGCCACAACCAAAACCTCCACCTCCCTCTGGTGTGCTGCAGGATGACACTTCACCATCCTCCCCTGCAGCCACAGAGAGGGGTGAGTCCTCAGACCCCACTGGCCCTACAGCAGAGTCTCTCCCTGCCCTGTAGGACTGGGACCCGTTCCAGTCCAGGTTCCGCAGCAACCACAGCACCGAAACCGCCCTCATTGCCACCACCGATGACATCAAGACCCTGCTAGACAACGGAAAAACAGCGGCCCTTATCCTCCTTGACCTGTCAGCCGCACAACGCAGGAATCCAAGAGAAGGCCCTGGACTGGACAACATCCTTCCTCGCTGGCAGAACTCAGAGCGTCCGCCTCCCCCTTCCGCTCCATTGCCACCAAAATCATCTGCGGCGTACCCCAGGGCTCCTACCTCAGCCCGTCGCTGTTCAACATCTACATGGCACCCCTCGCTCACGTCGCCCGACAGCACAACCTCAACATCATCCCCTATGCCGATGACACCCAGCTGATCCTTTCCCTCACCAAAGACCCATCACACCACCAATACCAACCTCCACGAAGGCATGAAGGCCGTCGCGGAATGGATGAGGAACAGCTGACTGAAGCTGAACTCGGACAAGACGGAGATTATCATCCTTAACTCCACCCCTTCAGCAGCCTTGGGACGACTCCTGGTGGCTGAGAACACTAGGAACAGCCCCGACACCCACCTACCATACACACAACCTAGGGGTCATCCTAGACTCCACCCTCCCCATGACTAAACAGGTCAATGCCGTCTCCTCATCCTGCTTCAACACCCTCCGAATGCTCCGCAGGATCTTCAATTGGATCCCCACCGAAACTAGAAGAACAGTCACCCAGGACCTCGTCACCAGCAGGCTGGACTACAGAAACGCCCTCTACGCAGGAACATTTGCCAAGCTCCTGAGACGACTGCAATGTATCCAGAACACCTCGGCACGTGTGATCCTCGACATCCCCCACCGCAGCCACATCACACCGCACCTGAGAGACCTGCACTGGCTCCCCATCAACAAGAGGATAACCTTCAAGCTCCTCATCCACTCACACAAAGCTCTCCACAACACCGGCCCGACATACCTCAACAGACGACTCAGCTTCTACACCCCCAACCGCCAGCTCTGCCGGCCTTGCCCTCGCCACAGTCCCCCGCATCCGAAGAACGACCGCCGGCGGAAGATCCTTCTCCCAACTCGCCTCTAACCCCTGGAACACCCTCCCCACCAACCTACGGCTGACCCAAGACCTACTGGCCTTCAGAGGACTCCTCAAGGCCTGGCTCTTTAATCAGGAGCAGCACCCCCCTCCCAGTGCCTTGAGACCCTCACAGGTAAGTAGCGCGCTTTATAAGTGTCTTGATTGATTGAAAGCAGCGAAGGGGCTGTCATAAAAAATCTTAGGAGTATCTGTTGACAAAGCACCTGCCAAATGCCAGTCAAGGAGCCAGCCATGATGGCAACCCTCTTCACCACTGCATTGACGTTTTGGACTGTCCTTCCCTACACTGCCTTGTGAATGGCATCTGTCTGTTGGACTGGGTCACTGTATCCATGTGGTGACTACTCGATTATCTAATTTACCATAACTGTCAACTCACTGCTTCACTAATCACCTCAATGTAAATGTTCACACCCTCACATGTTACCACTGCAAATAAACAACTCCTTAGGCACATGTTGTTGTACCTGCTCCGTCTTTATCCCAGGATATACAGTCTTCACTATGAATATAATGTACCAGGAGTCTGAAGTGTATGTAGGCAAGGAGAGGTTGAAGGCACCTAGGAAAACACAACAGAACAACATTCACTAATCTGGGTGTGGCATCACAGACATCACACAACACTTGACATCAAGAGAATCCCACATGCACACATCACAATGGACAACAAGTGCCAACATACACATCCTGTAGATGTTCCTAAATGAACTGTCCCAGAAACATTGTCAGCCAGCACTGAGTCTACAATCGGCTGCTGTCACAAATCTCACATACACCTTCACAACAACAGCAACATCATCAGACAATGGGTACATTGTCACCCACCTTCAAGTGAAGTAGCGGGTGATGAACTGTTGATGCAGGTCAACACCTTCCTCCTCTCCACTGTCCTCATCACTGGACATAGGTAAGTTTGCAGGCGGGGGCCTTGGCTGCTCATCATCATCCTGGATCAGGGGAATCTCCTTGCGAATAGCTAGGTTGTGGAGCATGCAGTGTGCCTCTACAATCTGACACATCTTCCTGGGTGAGTACATCAGTGTACCTCCGGTCTTGTCCATGCAGCGGAAACGTGACTTCAGCAGATCAAAAGTACGCTCCACCACACGACGTTTCCTCCAATGGGCATCATTGTAGCGGACGTCAGCTGGTGTCCTGGGATTTCGCAGTGGGCTCAGCAACCAAGGATGGTTGGGATATGCAGAGTCACCTAGGTGTGACAAACAAAGATAAACATTGCAATGTCGCTGAGGCAGAGGACAGCAGGTCACACACACAGCACGCTATAAGACTAGGCATACTCACCCACAATCCATGCACTCTCGGTAAGCAGACAGATCAGTTGGGGTACAATGTGTGTTACGCAGGATGTATGAGTCATGGGCCGAGCATGGGAATTTGGCACACACGTGTGAAATGATCATATTTGCCTGGCACACCACTTGCACATTTATGGAGTGGTAATGTTTATGATTCCTGTAGATGTGCTCATGTGCCTGTGGTGGTACAAGCCCAACATGGGTGCAAGGGCACCAACAACATGGGAGATGTGTCAGAGGGGATACAAATCACCCTTCACAGCTGTCAGTTCAGGCCCCCTGGGGAAATGGATATATCTGTCCTTGTAGATCATCATAGCGGACAGAACATCACGCAGCACCAAGCTGAACATAGGTTGTGACATCCTGTGTGCTGGAATGATCCAGTGGCAAAAATATGCAGGGCCGCCATCACCTTATAGGTTGGGGTGTTGTATAGCGTTTTAGGACCCTAGTGTAATTTTCCCAATTCATGCCCTTATATAGGTATAATCCACACTACCCTTATATAGGCATAGAAATCATACCCATATTTAGACATATGTTAGGTTATGTTATGTTAGGTTTTTTATATATAGCGCTCGAATCACCCGGGGCATCTCGGCGCTTCGCCTAGCATAATACACTGAAGACAAGACGGGGAACTAAAAGAGAGGGTGGGGTTAAAACAGGAATGCTTTCAAGTGCTTCCTGAAAATCAAGTTGGAAGTACAGTTCCGCAGAGGTAAAGGAAGCTGGTTCCAGTATTTCGGGGCGACATAGGAAAATGCTCTGCCACCGGTACGAGAAAGGTGAATACGTGGCATATTCAACAGAGCTAGGGAGTTGGACCTAAGGTTACGACCTGAGATCTGTTAAACAAGCAGCCTTTGCAGGTATTTGGGACCCCTGCCTTCCCGAGCTTTAAACGTCAGACAACAGATCTTGAAGAAGGATCCTTTTTTTATTGGGAGCCAGTGTAGTTTCTTCAGTAAGGGAAGTGATGGCGAGCCGGCCGGGCAATTTAAAATCATCCTGGCTGTCGTGTTCTGAATAACTTGTAGACTGGCCAGTAATGTCTCGCCCACTTCAGCCAGTAGGGCATTGCCGTAGTCAAGATGACTGATTACCAGAGCCTGGACTACGGTTCTGCGGTGACTCTCTGGCAGAAAAGGTATTATTCTGCGCAGCAAACGCAGGCTGTAATAACAGGAGCTCACTGTGGCTGAAATGTGGTCCTTCATCGTAAGAGCTCGGTCTAATTTTAGGCCCAAGTTTTTTACTGATGAAGCAGGGGCAGGGGATCGTCCCAGTGCGACCGGCCACCACTCCTCTGTCCAAAAGGATGCTGCTTTGCCCATGAGCATCAGCTCTGTTTTTTCAGGATTCAGTTGAAGGCAATTATCGGTCATCCATCTAGAGATTGTCAAAATGCTCTCAGAAAAGCGCAGTTTCTCTCCTTCAGGATTGGAACCAATTGGGAATAAAGGCTGAGTGTCGTCAGCATATGAAATAATTTCAACAATGGAGGCCAATGGGGTCATGTAAATAATAAAAAGGTACCCCTTTGTCTAACGGATATTTTTTTGACAGGTAGGGTCCAAGCATGATGGTTTGTGATCGGCCTGTCAGGAAATCATTAAGCCATTTTAAGGCCAATCCTCTGATGCCGCAGGCGTGTAATCTCTCCGCAAGCATTCCGTGAGAGATGGTATTAAATGCTGTGGAGCGATCAAGAAGGATAAGAACCATTGACCCGCCATCATCTAGTGTCCGTCTCATAGGGGCGGTTTTGGCGAGAAAAGCTGTCTCGGTGCTGTACTCTGGACGAAATCCCAATTGCGATGGATGAAGGATGTTATTCGCTTCCAGGTAAAAACTAAGCTGTCTGTTCACTGATGTTTCTAATAGCTTACTGAGCAGGGGCAGCAATGATATTGGTCTGTAGCTACTGAGCACCTGGGGGTCTGCGGTAGGTTTCTTTAGGATCGGGCAAACATGGGCTTCCTTCCATGCAGCGGGGATACTGCCCGATTGAATCGAACAGTTGAATATTTCTGTAATATCTCGCGCACAGCTGGAGACAATGAGAGCCATGGTTTTAAGAGGGCAAAGGTCCCCTGGAGAGCCTGATTTTGCCGTTAGCAGAAGCTTCTCTACCTAGTCCACCGAGATGGTGTTAAATTGGTCTAGACACCCAGCAGGTAGGGTAACCCTCTCCTCCTCTGACCCTATCCTAAAATCCATGTTATCTGCTGTTATTGTGGGAAAGTTTGCATAAATCACTGCGATTTTATTCTGAAAAAATTCTGCAATAGAGTCACAGAGTATCTGCGATTCCACTGGTGATTCCTTGCAAGCTTGAGGTGCCACAAAGTCTTTGACTATATTGAACAAAGCTTTAGAGGAGTTGTTCACTTGTTCGATTTGATTCTATATAAAATTCCATCTTGCCATCTTAATGTTCTGGTGATAATTGGCAAGTTCCAGTTTGTAAATATGCCTATCTTGAGGACTTTTAGGGCTTCTCCAGCGTCTTTCAAGGTGCTTACAGCTGGATTTATCACTTTTCAGTTCACCTGAGTACCATGTGGCAGTTGATCGTTGGTGGGACGTGCTTAGATTGGATCGGGGAATGACTAAATCAAATGATGCAGTCAGCTTAGAATTAAAATTATCCAACCTCCTCGTGCCATTTTCCTCAGAATTGTCTTTTTTATATTCCCTTTTTCCCCTATGTTGCTGCATGGCCACATGAAAAGACTCCAGAGTGAGTGTATGCCAGGGTCTGCCTTGTTGTTTCTTGTTCTGTAGTGGTTGATCAGAAGGAATGAGGATAGTCTGAAATTTATCGGTGAACATAATCATAAAATGATTAGTCCATGTGAGTGGAGAGGCGGGGAGACAACTCAAGTGTTCCATGTTGGTAAAAATTAGATCCAGTGTGTATCCCACCTGATGTGTACGGCCCTCAACCTTTTGGGTTAGGCCGATAAGGTTGAGGCTGGAAATTAATTTAATCACCTCGGGGTTTCCGGTATCTTCCCCATGGAAGTTAAAATCGCCAAGAAGAATAAACTTTGTGGAGGCGAGTACTTGCATGGCAATAAGTTCGATCGAATAATTGGCAAAATTTGCTTTTTGGCCAGGTGACCGGTAAATTAAAGCACCGTTCCATACCTCAGAGGGGGACCTGATCATTTTAAAAATCCCTAATTCTAGGGTATAGTTTGATATGGAGGACAACCATTGAGCCTTTAGATGAGTTTTATAGCCGATAGCTATACCACCTCCTGTTTTTCCCACTCTATCCAGATGGATGATTTTGTATCCATCAGGAATAGCCAAGTAAATCGCAGGGAGATTAGTAGGTGTCATCCAAGTTTCAGTAATGAAACAAAGATCGGGCAAATGAGTGGCAATCATGTCCCACACCTCTACCGAGTGTTTGGCTAGTGAGCGTACGTTGCATAAAATATATGTAGGGGAGTTATGAAACCGGGGGGGTTCAGTGTGTTCGTCGAGTCGCTCAGTAGAGTTTGTGAGTGTGTGGAAGTTGCAGATACTACAAGCGACTGGACCTTCCAAGGCTACCGGAAATTTTGTAGAACAGCAGATATTTTGCCCAGAATCTCTGATTGCTCTGGCTCTAACGTCGTATAACGTAGAACCAGAGTATGTTAAGCGGGCGGCACCTGAGACAAGGGAGCTATTTAGTACAGGGCATCTGGTCTCTGGGCTCGTCCAGGCGTGGACAGGCGCAGACGGGCTTGCCTTTGGCGCGCCTTCGGCGCGCCAGCGGCGCGCCCGCTGCGTGCATCCACCCTGTAGGTGTCATAAATAATAAGAGAGGAGGGGCAGCTAGAGATGAGCGCGGGCACGCTGGCGCGTCAATTTATCTCCTCCCAGTAAAATCAACTAGCCCACAGACTGTGTGTCTCCCCAAGATGGCGGCAACAGAAAGGAGCCAATTTTCTTGCCCCGATCCCTCCATCAGCTCCTAACCAGCTGAGAGGGTAGAGGTAAGGCAACAATTTAAAAATCAGGAGTGCAATATACAAAGTGCAATTTTCCTTTTTAAAAACACGACAAGTACCAGTAAAGCCCATGTACAAGCGAAGTACATAGCCCATGCAGTCCAAATACCGGCATGGATACTTCCACTAGTTCTGAAAAGCCACAACGATTTCTTGGAAAACTCGGCATCAGCAGTCAGGGACATCCCCTTTCTTGAAAATGGATTTGTCCTAGAAATCATGGCATTTTCAAAGAACTACCATTCCCTTGGGGTTATTTGGTGACGTTATTATGTCCGACTTTACGCCAAACCAGGCACCTTCAAGGTATAAATATGCCCACACTTGCCCTAGCAAACACACAGTGGTTTGGAGCAGTTCGACTATCTACTTGCTCGACGCAGCTCGCTACAGCAAGTGCTGAAGAAAGCCGACCCTCCAGCTGACGCACTGATAGAGAGGCTGCCTTTCTCTCGCTGAGAATCCAGCTCCAGTGTTTCCAAGCTCCCCTTGCGGGGTGTTGTGAAATCGAGTCCCTAGACAGAGATACCAGACCTCCTTCGTTCTAAAACCAAGGTACAGAGCTGATTAGACCCTAAGAGAAATCGTGGATAGATTCTTGGCAAAGAATACTAAACCTATGCTACACCTCACTTACTTCTTCCCTCGTACTAGACTTAGGTTAGGTACATCGGGGTAGGCGTATTTTGGAAACACCAGTTGAGTACTTTTAACTTTGTTATTTATGTATGTATTTTATGGCTTAGAAACCATACCATGCTTTTACAGTATTATTTTAAAATACTCTTCTTGCTGTACGCATTATACTTTACAGCCAGTATTACGATTGTAGCAGTTAATTTCTTCTGCATGAGAAAGAAGACTGTTCAATAAATACTTTTATTGAAAACGCCCGTCTCTCTATTTCTCTGCACCTCTGATAAAACAAAGCATGCACGATTGACTTAGTAAAATATCTATCTATTGTTTCCACGACTCTGAAGATATGTTTTATCTTGGGGAAACAAAATTGTCATGCTTATGCGGTTGTCAGAAACGAATCCCTTCATGTTTATTCGAGAAAGTTTCTAGGGACCTCTGAGCTAGCTGGTACTCACAATTAAGTCTAATATATTCGATAGAGACCTAGTCGACCTAAGCCCTACTTCACATCTATAGGATATATTATTCCAATATGCAGAGCCTATCGGGAATATAGAAACTACACTACAGGGGTGAAACTGTTGGATATGCTCTACGAGGCTGCAGGTGGGGCTCCAACATAGCACAAAGGGTTCATAGGGTGGCTCTATCCAGACAGCATTTCTGGATGATCCCCTCAACCTCCATGTCTGCCAGCACTGTGAAGTGACGATGATGATTTGGTCTCCTCCTAGTTGAGATGAAAGTGGACACATGTCAATGCAATACATCATGAGATGGGTACAGCATCGCACGTTTTGGCTGACACAACACCAACAATGATTGTCGTCAAAATTGAGTTACAGAACAGCTTACATGTAGGGACACCTTCAGCTACAGTAATCGCACACTTGTCAACTTACACCCAGCAAGTACCTCAAACACCACCTCGGTCTATGTGAATGCACATAGGGATATGGCACATATACCATGGGCACGCATGGGAGTATAGCATCCAGCATATGTGTAACAAAGCAACCCCACTGTCTCATATCTAGCTGCTGTACCTGACACACCTTCAGGCGTCATTTGAACCTGGCACACATCAACAACACAGTGACCACAGGCTGAGCATAAATGACAACTGTGTGCATGATCAAACATAAGAGGACAGGCAAAACAGAACATCATTCATTGAGACAAACATTGCTGTGATTGTCACTGCACTTCAACACATTGACATGTGTACACATTGTAGAGTCCATAACAACACTGTCCTGTGTACAGACCCATCAATATCACAAGTGACATGTGAGGGAGTACATGCCAATCTACAAAATCACATACACAAACATGGCATGTGTAGTCACCAGTAGGGTAAATGGAACATTGGGATTGTGTGCACAATGATGTGCCATTAACCATGTGGCCACTGTGCACTGTTGATGATTGCTAGATGGCCATTGACACAGCATGATGTGTCCATTGGTGCCGTAAAAGTAATCCGCCACCACAATCCTGCACAACCATGCCACTGTATGGCACCCAAATGCTGTTAGCCACCGCCTGGCCCCAGTGGTGTCTCACCAACAAACACCTAAACACAAGGGCTGTAGTGATAGCTGTCAATGTATTGCCTGATGGCGGTTGGCATGCTCCGCCACCCAGATCGCGGTGACTCATGTGAATGTATGGCACCCAAACCGCGGTAGCTACCGCCTAGCCCCTGCGGTGTCTCACCAACAATCACCAACACACAAGTGTGGTAGTGATTGCTATATAGACATGCCCAAATGGCTGTTGGCATGCTCCGCCACCAAAATTGCGGTGACTCATGTGAATGTATGGCACCCAAATCGCGGTAGCTATCGCCTGGCCTCTACTGTGTCTCACCAACAATCACCAACACACAAGTGTGGTAGTGATAGCTATAGAGTCATGCCCAAATGGCGGTTGGCAACCTCCGCCACCAAAATCGCGGTGACTCATGTGAATTTTTGGCAGCCAAATCGCGGTAGCTACCGGATGGCCCCAGCAGTGTGTCACCGCCATGGACCATGCCCATACAGCCAATGGGAACCTTAATCGTGGTAGCATGATGCAATTTTGAAAAGCGTGGTAAGCATGCTCCGCCACCGCGGAGCTGATCATTGGATGTAATTGAAAGATGCACCACCGTGGTAGCACCCGCCTGGCCCCAGCGGTGTGTCACTGCCATGGACCATGCCCATACAGCCAATGGGAACCTTAATCGCGGTAGCATGATGCAATTTCAAAAATTGTGGTAGGCGTGTCCTACTACCGTGGAGCCGGTCACTAGATGCATTTGAAAAAGGCAGACCTGGAACACCAATTGCAGCAGCTTGGCACCACAGAAATGACCCCAGGTGGCTATATATGTGTGGGAGGGTGCCTCACATTTTCACTGCTCATAGAACCTGCTGCCAGAGGCACCTCATCAGTTGCTGCCTCCAGGCACTGCTGCCAGAGACCCCTCATCTGCTGCTGCCTCCAGGGACTGCTGCCTGAGACCCCTCACCACCCAACTCCGCCACTTCTGTCTCATGTCCACAGTGATGGCAAGGACTGAGAAGATCCGTGCCAGTCCCTTCACAAGCGAGGAGCTGGAGGTGCTGGTGGATGAGGTGCTGACACAGTACCCAAGGCTATATGGTGCCCCAAATGTCATGGTAAGTCTTCAATAGTGGGGGGGGATTTTAGGGGGGCACAAATGTAGTTGGACTGATGCAGTATGTGCCTGAGAATTTGGGGTTGTGTCATGCACTGCCTAACATGCTGTCTACAGGGGGAAGGTGGGTGTACCCTATTCCACATGTTTCCCTGCCTGCACATCAATATTTGAGTGTCCTGTGTTGTCTTGTCAGTCATACAGTGACGCAGCAAGTTATTAATGCAGGAGTCAGGAAGGTGATTGCTTGGCTGAATGGCTGTGTGTGCCCCTGTTGTCCATCTCAGTGTGAGCCCACCTGGCCTGCACAGTCAGCACCCAAAAAGACAAGGACACATCACTTAACTTACAGAGTATTACATCTGTCTCTTCTCATTGCACTCCAGCTACGAGCCATCTCAGCCCTGTAGATTGCACACGACTGGCCTTGTGAAAATTATTTTGTATTTGTGAGATCATGTTCCTCACTGTGACATCCGTGACACAGTGAGCTATTCACAAGGCAAGGACATTGAGGGCTGTGCAGTGTTGGACACAGTGAGTCTACCCCCAAACACATGTTGATATGTGATGTATGTCTTGCTCAACCTGAAAATGGACAGGAGATGTGGAAAGGCTACACAGAGCTTTCAGTGCTGGCATCCTGCATGTGTGGGAGATGTGCAGGGACTGTGTTCCCCCTCACACCTGCATGCATTTACATCAGTGTTTCCATGCAGATGTTCCATGTGAGATGCATTCTTGTCTATGTTAGAAATATCTGTGAATTTGGGAAGAGTTAGTATCATGCTACTGTACTGAGAGATGTAGGTACTTAACACTGTGTCACTGATGCTTTCCCCATCTTGTCTCCCACGCCTGCAGTTCAAGGTACACCAGTGTAAGGAGTGTGGAGGGCCATTGCGGCCAAGGTGCGGGCTCTGGGTGTCTCAAACTGACGGCGCACCCACTGCCACAAGGGGTGGACGACATCAGCTGGCTGGCAAAGAACGTGGCGGAGATGACCTTGGGTCTGCTCCCTCGCACTGGGCGGTTGGCACGGCGCAGCATGATACCACTAATGGGCCGCATCTTGGCCGTGACACAGCCTGAACTGTATGCACGTTTGAAGGAGCTGTGAGTGGCTGCATGTGTACAGAGCCTGTGCCAGCGCTGGCCTATGTGATGTTGGTAGTGTGATGCAGTGGCTTGTAAGTGGCCACTGGTCTGGGTGCAGCTGTCATGCATTTGCCCTACCTGTACTTGGTGGGTGGCATGGTCTCATGGCCATTGTGGAACGTCATGTTGTAGTCTGTGTCTGTGTCTGTGTTGTTCCCTCCTGCTCCGTATAGATCTGTCAGTGGCAATATGTTGTGTGCTCCCATCATGGCCCTAGGTGTGCTAAGAGCTATTTGTGTGTCTGGTTGAACGGAGCCACCAGCAGGGTGTTGTGCTGTGTGGTCATCACATGGCTCACTTATGCCTGATTTTCCTGTTTACACGCACTGTTTGAGTCAATAAAGTGAGTTAGCACAATTTCATTGCACAGGGAGGTGTGCAACATGTAGATTTAGTCACCTTTTGTGATGCTTGGCTTGCATATGTTTGTAATGTTGCTGCTACTGAACTGACCCTACATCTCTCTCTCTCATACAGCAGCTCCCGTGGTCACGGAGGAACAGGGGATGGACACCAGTGGTGGTGAAACAAGCACAACAGCTGCACAGGAGCCCAGGAACACAGATGTGACCAGCGCCTCGGAGGGGGACAGGAGTCTGCTGGAGGAATCACAGCCAGAGACGCAAAGTTCAACGTCATCTGATGCCAGCAGTTATGCATCCATGTTGGCGGGCACAGGGAACGAGGCCTCTGCATCATCTTCCACCACACAGCGACCAGTGCCCACTCCCAGCCACTTCCTCTGGTGCTGCCGTGTTCGCCCCAGTAAGAGGGGAAGAGTGTCTTTCACTCCGGGCACCGCTGCCCCTGCCCTTGTCCCCCCTGCTGCCATCAGTGCTGAGTCTGTGGACCTTTTGCACCAGCTATGTGTAGGCCAGACAGCTCTCCTCAATGCATTCATAGATCACAACAACATTTTGGCACAGGTGGTTGCTTTCATGGAGAGCATACATTCAGACGTGGGTGGGCTGCAATGGACTGTCCTGTCTTTATTTTATTTTATTTTATTTTAATTTCTTATATCGCGCTGGAATCAATCCCATGGGGTATGTCCGCGCTTTGTCTGCCAGCATGTGTTAGGGGGACTGAGATGCTTTAAAGGGACTGAAATGCCTCCTGAAAGAGGAGTGTTTTCAGCGCCTTTCTGAAGGCCAGATAATTGATGTTCATCCTCAGTTCGGTGGGGAGTTTATTCCACATGGCAGGACCAACTGATGAAAAAGCTCGGTCTCCCTGCCTAGCTCTTTTTGTTGCAGGAGGTTTCAGAAGAGCTTGGTTGCTTGATCAAAGCGAGCGGCTTGGTTGGCACAGTTCAACAGATTGGGATAGATATTTGGGGCTGTTCCCATATAAACATTTGTGAACCGTGCAGCATATTTTAAAACTGATGCGCTGTCGTATCGGGAGCCAATGTAACTCCATCAACAAAGGCTTAGAGGGGGTCCTGGCCTGCACACCCATGACCAATCTAGCCGCCGTATTCTGGACCACCTGCAAACGACCTACTGCATCAGCGTTTGCTAGCGTCAGCAGGCCGTTGCAGTAGTCTAGGCGGCTAGTAACCAAAGTCTGCACGAGTGTCTTCCTATAGGTGTCAGGAAGATACGGAAACACTCGCCGTAGAAGACCAATGGTAAAGAAGCACATTCCTGCAGTATGATTGACATGCTCCTTGAGGGTCAGCTTTTGGTCAATCTTGACCCCTAGATTTTTTACATGGGGCTTTGAAGTGGGAACTGGGCCTAGGTCCAGCGGCCACCATTCAGGAGACCATAGAAGACTCGCCCTGCCAAAGAGCATAACCTCGGTTTTTGCAACGTTACATTGGAGGCAGTTGGCGGCCATCCAATGTGACACTGCCCTCATACCCTCAGCAAAATTTTCCTTGACTGTAGGGCCAAGGGAGCTGAAAGGGTAGAGGAGCTGGGTGTCATCAGCGTAGGAGACTGGTATGAACCCATACTTCCGCACAATCTCAGCAAGGGGGGCCACATATACATTGAATAATGTAGGACTAAGGCATGAGCCTTGTGGCACCCCCTTCGTGAGCGCCTTCGAGGTGGAACGATAGGGGCCCAGGCTGACAGATTGTGATCTCCCTGAGAGAAAACTCTCCAGCCAAGATAGAGCTAAGCCTCCAATTCCCACTCCCTGCAAGCGGCTGAGAAGGATGTTGTGAGACACGGTATCAAAGGCCGCAGACAGGTCCAACAGCACTAGTATCATAGACCCTCCTCTGTCCTGTGACATTTTGATCTTATCAGTCACAGATAGGAGGGCCGATTCAGTGCTGTGGTTGGGCCTGAACCCGGATTGAGATTGTTCCAGGCCCCCTGTCGCCTCGATAAAGTTGGAAAAGATGGTATTAGCGTGTTTCTCAGCCAGCTTGCTAATAAAAGGGAGAAGGGAAATGGGGCGGAGGTTGGAGAGCTCTGACCAGGGAAGGGTGGAATTTTTCCGTATAGGATTCACAACCGCCTCCTTCCAGGGTTGTGGAAGTTGTCCCTTGGCAAAGGAAAGATTCATAAGCTCCTGAATGGTAGGGCCTAATGATTCCACCAGAGGGGAAATCATTTTTGCAGGAATGAGATCAGTGGGGGAGCCGGTCTTCATGTTACCAATAAGCGTGGTCAGATCTTTTAAGGTAACTTCTGGAATTGTATGGAGCTTTTTGTCAGGGGCCATTGAGGGGGGGGTCTCAGGGTCCAAAGTCTCCAGAGAGCCTGTAGCTGTCACAATTTTCTTATATATCCCCTCAATTTTTTCCTCTTTGTCCTCCACAGTGACGGCAGCCCTTCAACTGGCACAAACTCAGAGTCCAGCTCTGGTCCCTTTGTCCACCCACCTGGCAGTGGCCACGTCTGACGATAGTGACCACGCTCCACAGACCTCAAAATCATGATACAGCACACAAAGCACACAGAAGCAGCAGCCCAAGTGGTCCAGAGCGCAGACACCATCCCCACAGAAGACTAAAGCCACCCCAGAGTGCAAAGACAAAAGCCCATCAGGCGACACCAGGGTCCAAAAAGCAAAGAAGCAGACCTCAGGCTCACATGCCTCGGAGGCATCCCCAGCCAAGGACTCTCCTGTCCGTAAAGCGTCTCTCAAAGAGAAGCAGACCGTTTCTGTGCCCACTGAAAAGGTGGTGCATGCCAATGGTACACATAAGAAGGGCTCCAGGGCAGATTCACCCACCACCTCGACTCCCATTCCAAGCCCAGTGAAGCAGGGAAAGGAGGGCACTGTAGGGGGAACACCTGGTAAACAGGGGATGGAGGGGCAAAGGCGAGGCCATGCGAAGCGTGCCAATGGATCCAGCACGTCCCCAGAGGGAGTGCCGGTGTCTCCACCTGAAGCAGCTTTGGTGGTGAGTGTGCCTGTTGTGTCCACACCACTTCCCATTGATCCCAAGTCAGGGAAGCTATTTAGAATCCTCAAGAAGTGGAAAGGCACCCCTCCACAATCTCCCAGCCACACTGTGTCTCACGTCAGCATGACTCCACCTCCACGTGCCACTACACCACCTAGTACAAGCAGCCCTCCGCTTGCCAAGCCACTGATAGCTCTACCTCAGCTGGGCCGCTCTCTCACCGGTCAAGTGATCCAACTGTCCCGACACACAGCCAGCTCCCTGTCTGACTGAGAGCCAAGCCTGAGTTGTAGTCACCCTCACACACCTGTCTCTCACACAGGGGGGCCTGTTCTGCACATTGTTACCCCCTGACTGTGTTGCTCACCATGGAACGGTACAGTCACACACATTCCCTGTGCAGCTTCTCATGAATTAACTCTGCACTTTGCCTTGCCCATCGGCCTTGTCGTTCACTGCTGTGTGCCCCTCGCCTGTGCAGCTTCTCATTGACTCACTCTGCACTTTGTCCTGCCCACTGGCCTTGTTCACTGCTGTGTGCCCCTTACTTGTGCAGCTTCTCATTGGCTCACTCTGTACTTTGTCCTGCCCACTGGCCTTATTGTTTACTGCTGTGTGCCCCTTGCCTGTGCAGCTTCTCATTGACTCACTCTGCACTCTGTCCTGCCCACTGGCCTTATCGTTCAATGCTGTGTGCCCCTTGCCTGTGCAGCTTCTCATTGACTCACTCTGCACTCTGTCCTGCCTACTGGCCTTGTCATTCACAGCTGTGTGCCCCTTGCCTGTGCAGCTTCTCCAGTGCTTAATTTGTAAAATATTAAGACCAGGTGCTCAAATGTTTGTAGGAGGTCACACCCACCTCTCCTACTCCACCCTCTTTCTCCACTGACTCCACCCACTTACTCTATTGGCGCCACCCACAACCTCAACTGGCGTAGAACAGAAATTGAAGTACCCACCAATCCTGAAAGATATTTTCAGAAGCAATATTACAGCGGAATAATGTATACTGAAATAGTACCCCTTTAAATCCTCTTTGTCTACATCTAGCGCGCCTCACAATGTTGCCCACTGTAGAAATGTGCGTCTTCTGAATCTGTCCTGTTCTGCTCATAGATTTAATTGTTCATGGCGGCACAGAATAGAACAGTGCACCGTATCCATAATGCATACCCTGGGCTGTTTAATCTGCATGGAGGAGTGCATCACTTTTACTTTACATGGACATCTTAACTCGGGTCCGGTAGCCCGGCAACATAGCTGCCAAGGTTTGAGATTGCCATGTGTGACATTTTCATAATTTCAGAGTAATTATGAGTGCCATTTTCATGAATATGAGTGACACTTTCTTGCGAGCAAAATCAAGCTATGAAGATGAGGAAAGCATAGAAATATGAGAAATTACACCCATTTAAGGAATGAGAAACTCTAAATTAACTGGTTCACAGCGTAAGAAATAATTGTTAAATGACTTCCATGTATCAGAGTCATGTCTAAGTCAAACACTTGGAATCATACAAATTTCAGAAAGCTAATTTGCAATATATAAAATCAAGACTCGGCACACTAGCCCAGGAGCACTTTTTTCCGGTTGTGCCTCCAGCCTTTGCCAAACACAGATTGCCAGACTTTGTGGTAGGCCCCTCCTTCTCATAAAACCAGGAAGGCATAGGGTCTGGGCCTCTCTCTGACTTGTCAGAGAGACCCCAACAACATGAAACATGCAGTTAGATACACACCTCACACGGCGCCGGTCCAGCCACCTATGTCACATTCTGAGCTTTACTTCAGCAGGCACCTGATCGCGCGGTGCGAGACAAGGCTGGTAAATTTTATATATTTCAGCTGCAGATGGGAGTCAGTTCGGATTGCAGTGGTTATGCCGCTCCATTGGCGGCAGGCACTGGCAAGATCAGGGCATCAATCACTGTGGGCCACTGGAATAGGAGTTCACTGCCCGGTGGCCCCAGCCCGCCTCCAGTGATTTCCAGGGTGGACAGTGAGTCCAAAAAAACAACAGGAAATCCTGAGGTCTAAAGAAATTATATATAAAGTGTAGCAATTTTACTACTAACTATTTTACATATATAGTATATGAGATGCCAAACACAAACCAGTTACTAGGGCCAATCAGATAATTTGCTGGGCATTTTCCTTTTAAGGACGAAATCCCTCACTCACCAGAGGTGACATGCTTCATCATACGGATTCTCCTCCCAGAGCAACCTAGTTACTCTGGGGGCTTAAACCCCCTCTCTGAGAGGGAGGAGCTCAGGGATGTTTTGATGTTGCCTAGGATGTTTTGATGTTGCCTAGGATGTACTAAATCCACATATGAGGTGCTAATAGTGTGAGTGGGGGCGCGGCGCAAAATATATGGTGAAAAACCTGTAGGATGTGAATTAAAACTAGCTCGAGGGCGTCCAAAAAACTCTTTATTGTAGGACGTGCTCCACTAGGGTTAAAAAGCAGTGCACCAGCGGTCTAAATTTAAAACCGCGGTGGTATCAAAGAAATATTTATTGGGTCAACATGTTTCAGCCATAAAAGCCTCTAAATCGGCTAAGCTTTCATCAGGACCTGCGATGCTGCTGCTGGGTGTATAAACAGAAAAGGATATAGTGACACAATTCTTCTTGGTGTGTCAAGAAGCAAGTTACCTATAACCAAGAAAATAAAAGTGCCATTTAGTGTCATAATTACTGATGTGCCTATACATAGGTAACGTGACTTAGCAACAAAATAATATATTATCTGAGAAGGACTTACCTGTCACTACTGGGTAAGTCGCCACACCTCTCCCTGGCAACCGCTCAGGAAAAAAGGCACCGCTCTATAAAAAACGGTGATGAAAAGTATTTTGTGAATAGAACATCCTGTAGCACTAAAAAAAGAGATAAGGATATCTCTTCATGTGTGAATACCAAAACATGTAAATCACACTGACATGCGTTACATTGTAGAGCCAAAAGACTTTAGTAAAGACCAACAATAGTAGAAAGAATCGGAGAGATTCCAAAAAACAGAGAGAAAAATATGCAAAAGTAAATTATGTTGCACCTTTTAAGCATCGTATAATGTCTATTCCGCTCAGGTGCATTATAACCGTATGATCAGCGTGTTGTTAATCTTTTCGCCTCAAACAAATAGTCTGTATACACTTGACATCCTTTAGCTAATATTAAACACTGGGATGGCCCACAAAAAACGTGCCCGGCTCCCAACAGGTCTCGTAATAGTATCAGTGAAGAGTATAAATACAGACATTGTTTGTAAGCCACAGGGAAACGCCCACACGAAACCGTGACAATCATATTTAGAAAAACCCTTGTGAGGTAAGAAAGAATGAGGGATTTCCGTGTAAGAGCCGGGTGAGCAACCAGCCGTGTATAAATACGCCGCCACTCGCCCTCTCAAACCATACCACGGAACTTCGGGTTGGCGAGAGAGCAAGCAGTGACTTCACGACAATATGTAAGTAAGGCATAGCCGCTTTTGGGAAGAGGATGGACCATGCCATAATCCCTCTTACCCAGGAGCACCTCTGGAGGCATTTTCTTCCCCAAAGAAGGATAACAAACGACTCTATGCTTTTCTCTTTTTCCAATTATACAGATGATACTTTCATTTCTTCTCTCGACCCAGAAGTTCATGGAGCACTGACTCCCAATGTTTCTAGTATGTACTTTTACTTTGATTTACAAAAACAAATCTTACTTCTTTCCTAGCCAACATAAAACCATTCAGAATGCCATCTCAGAAAGTGTGTGATTTTTGTTTCATGTTGTTTTATTGTGTGCACTGTCGCCCCTTTTCCTTCACTGATACAGGTCACGGCATCAATGTTTAACTATAGAAATATTCACTGTGCATCACCTTTCTTCCTTAGGTGATAATGAGTCTGCGCATTAGGAGCGCACCGGATATAATTGTGCTCTCTCTCTTTACAGTCTTATACTCAGAAATACTGATAAAGCTCTAGAAAAATTTAAACGTGAAGCCAATTGGGTATTCTATCTTTTAAACATCACTTGTATATATATTTTTCACATATTGATAGCAACATAGTGAGTGACTAAGGGATCATACTCTGTCCTGACGAAGAAGCATTCCCGGCTTCGAAACATGTTGACACCCAAAGGAGAATACGCACATTACTAGCGTGAGCTCTCCAACCACACATTTTAACAATACCAACCTAGTACTGAATAAAGTTATTTGAATCCATAAGGCCAGGTATTTTTTAGCATCACTTTTTCATCCACCCTGACCCTTTTTCACTCACAACACAACGCATACACCTCACATAGCACTTACAATATCAGTGCTCCAGCGTAGTCGCCAGTCGCAGCACGCCCCGTCCCGCAGCGGGGCGGGATGACCCCGATGATGAAGCATGACACCAAGGGCCCTTTTGGTGTGTGAGGGGTATTTTAACGAACATTATGTATGCCTTACATCTCTAGGCAGACAATAATCCCCTTCAAGGTGGTTCCTTTTGTTTAGTTATCTTGTGATGGCCAGTCATCCTAGTCACATGGGTTACTTTCAATGGATGGTCTTGGGTGGTCAAGGAGTGTGCAGTGTGAAGGGGGTGACTGTCGGGAGTGTTGATGTGTGTGGGCACCTGCATTGTCAACTACACACATGTTTCACCCCGGAGTAGAGTGCCTGTTGTTTGGATTGTTCAGCCCTGTGGATTTGGTTGTATGCACATGTGTGAGTCGTATGGTGTGCACTGTGCAGTGTGATGATGTGTCCATGCAGGTCTGGCTGACTCCAACTTGTTGTTTGTGTCACTTGTGAGTATGCAGTGTGGGTGACTGGCAAGTCAGTGTTGTGTTTTGTTGATCATCCATGTGTCTTGATACTGTTTGTGGAGACTGTCCAGACCTGCTGAGCCACACTGCCATTGTGGTTGTGTTTTCTAATGCATTGCTGTCACATGGTGCCTTTTTGCCTCCAGTATGGCATGTTGTGTATGATGTCATACCATCCCCTATCTGTGCTTCAGATGCCTAACCATTATGAGTATGCACTCCCTCTATTTGTGTATGGTACACTCCTACCATGTCCACTACTGACGTGCAAAACACTTCACTTTGTTGTCAGATGTCCCCTTGGTTTAAATGTGTGTGTGCCTCACCATTACTTCATTTGTGACACTGTGCTTTGTGGTACAGTTCTTTGGCTAGGAGTAATGTGCTACTCAGGACATTTCCCTGATTGGACATATGTGATGTTCCTGTGCTGTTTAACAGTCAAGGTTGCTCATATGCACTTCAACTGTGTGTGCTGCACAGTCCTCTGGTCGAGTTGTTTCCACCTTTCTGTCCCAGACTTGTGCATCTGTTGGTGTTGTGTTGGGTGTATGTGTGTTTGCTGTGGTACTGCTTCACTTCCTGGGTGTGATGTTGTCTTTGTGCTGTGCTGATTAGTTTTGTGTGGGTTCATGATGTGTCACTCATATCTGTGTGGGACTGGTATCCTTGGTGTGCACACACTGCTTGTTTTGCATGCAGTGCTGTGGGTGTTTGTTGCCTTGTCATTGCCTGGTGTGCATCCACGGATGTCCTGCTGTGTTTGCTATGTGATTTGTTTGCCTGTGCATCTGTTGTTTGTTTGATGTGCGCTGTGTTATTTTGTGATGGTGCACTTCTTCTCTGTGTTGTGGTATGTTGTCTGTGCATTGTTCCTGACTGATGAGGTTATGCACTCCTGTTGTTTCTGTGCTCACATTGCCTTTCCACAGTTTTGCTGCACAGGGCATGTCTGTTCTTGTTGTGGTTCTGTGTGTGTTTCTGTTGAGTTATGTGTTTGTCTGTTGTTTTCGTGCAGATATTTGTTCTGGCATCCCTGTGTGTGTGTGATCTTTGTGGGTAATCCCAGGATATGTGATTGTTTGTCTGTGTATTAACTGGACATTATTGACACCCTTCTGTGTGTTTGACACTGGTGTTGTGTGCTGCAGGTGTGAGGGGGGTATGTGTGTAGATTACTACTTGTGTTTGACAGTCAATGAGTGTGTCAACGGGCCCTCTATGTTGTGCTGCTGGTGTACTCCTGTGAAGTAGTTGTGTACATATGTGTGGCTGTTCACAGTTTGACTTCAGGTCCTTCCTTTCATCCATGTGCCTATACATGGGTTGCCTTGCTGTCTCCCTGGGTTGTTGCACTGACCTGACTGTGGTTTGCTTCACTCACTGTGCCAGCCATATGTGCTTTGATGGGCTGAGGGTGTGGTTATATAATCCTTGTCTTGCATGTGTTGTACACATGCTTGGTGGTTGTCTCCTTGGCCTTCCATTTGGGTGCACCTCACTTTGGCTTTCCTATTTGTTGTGCTCCATTGCTGGTGGAATGTGGTCGGTGAATGTGTCTATGTGTCAGTCACAGCAAATTATAATGATATCAAATAATACTCAACAATATTGAAGTTTATTCCTCTAATGGCAGTGACTATTTTTAGTGATTGTCTAAACAGATTAACTCTACAACACCCTTAACTTGACTCATTTTTTGTCCTGTTAGGGGGTGTTCTTTGGAGAAGACATCACTGCCTCTATGGCCAAAATTACTCTCATCCAGTACCTTCTATAAGCCTCAGCTGACCATTCTCTGATCTACCCAGGCAAACAAAACCGAAGTCAAATCTCACCTCAAAGCTGCTCAAGTTGTGAAACCCTGGCAGTTCTGCAGAAGTACTACTCCTTTTTGGTTCAACCTTTTATTTAGCAGGTGTTCTAATGAGGAAGGAAGGTTGGTTGACTGAAACACATTTGCAGTCACAAGAACCTGGGACATCTTTCATGATAAGCCTTAAATGGGCCTGGGTAACTCACAAAATGTGTGCTACTCTAAAGGTTATTTACATCAGGCTGTAGGTCTTGGTCTTCTCTGATCAACCCAGACTCCTATTTACTCTCCCTCCAACTGTTGACTTCAAATGACACACTTCCAACTCAACAGCAGCACCGACAATCCCATGCTGACATTACAATTGCTTCAACTCCTAGTAAATGAATATACCAATGCTGATGTAAATTATTACAAGACATAATGACAAAGCGTGTTGCAAGATGAACATTCAGACCTTGGATGATATTTTGTTTGACTGTCCAGCATTGGTTCAGCGTCGTCGTCGCTGGTTTCGGCCTATGTTTTTACAAAATTGTGTTATAAATGTAGCTTCAGCCCATGATTTTCTCTTTTGCCCAAAGAACAAAGTAGTCTGTGTAAAACTATTCAATTATTTTAAGGAGTTTATGTATATATTTTAAATCTGTTATATATTTTTTTAACTGGGTTGTTAACCACCGTGCCTGTAATCCTTTTATGAAGTACTAATATTATCTCCTTTTTTAGATTGTACTTTGCACATTTACTGGCTGCTATTTATTGCTCTTTGCACAGTTAGGTTAAGGAGTGCTTGTCTCTCATTTTTTTCCCTCTGGTTGCCAATCTCAAAATGTCATTTAAAGCGGGACATTGGATTGTACTTTGCACATGAACCGGCTGCTACTGAATTGCTTTTTGCACCTATTAGGATATGCCCTGTTACTCCTTTTTTCTTGCTGCTAACCATAAACTGACCTCTCTGCCGAAGCTGGATTGTGGATTATATTTTGCACATGAATTGGCTGCTACTTTTTGCTTTTTGCGCACTCTGGGATATGCTTGCCTACCTCAATTCTTCTGTATTTAATCTCAAATCTTATCTTCTGCCAAAGTGGTTATGTTTTGCCTCCTGAATGCTTGAAAAATGTTACTTGCCCTGACGTGATGCATATTATTCTAAATTTACATGAAGTTGTTTTTAAGTATGTGCTTAAACAGCCGCGGCCGGTAGTAGGAGTACCGGCCGGGCGGTGACGTGGGGAGGGGGAGGGGCAGGGTGGGGGGTAGTAATGTATGGATTACGGACTTTAAAAGGTAAGGAACCATAAAAATAAATAAAACGAATTTCGTTGCACACACTGCATCACATTTGGTGATGCAATGTGTGCAACCGCAGCTGGTCTTAAACATACGTCTTTTGCTTTGGTTGAGGTCTCTCAGACCTCTGTTCTTCCCTATGAGCTAAATGGTAATAATACTGAAAACCAAAGTTATTTCTCCTATTAGGTTAAATGTCAACATCTACTAATGATGTGTAAGGAAAAATCTAGACCTGCTAAGAAGGTTTATAGAAATTTATGTTGGTCCGAGAAATGAGTTTTCTTTATGTTTTATTCTATTTATGTAATAATTTGTATGTATTGTACTGTGGAGATCTTTGGGGTTCCAAATCTTTAATGAATATTGAATTATATTGAACAAAGCATGTTGTAACATATTACCTCTGCCAGTACTGTCACACATATGCAAGCACTAAAAGTGTTATGTTCGGATTTAATCTAGTGTCTATTCAGAGACATGGAGCTAAAGGGAGAGCTACACTGAGCTGACTTGCTCGTTTTAGACGGACAGAACATAGAGTGGGATCGGGTTGGCTCCTGAGGTGAGATAGGTGGGGCGGTAAATTCATATACTTCTAAGATGATGGGATAAGGAGGCTAGTATCTGGCGAGTTAAGGGGGGGAGGGCTGTTGGGGTTAGAATTTGTATTTTTGTGTTTCGGACCTTAGCTTAGGACTGCATTTTAGAGGGGTAGGCGCAGCAATTGTCGACTAGTCACTAACACTTATATGCTAGGGCAGTAAGGCGGGCTCAGACCGCCGGAGCGGTAGATAATCTGGGGATGTTTACCTTACATGCTAATTGACTGCCGCTGGACCTCCGGGGTGTCGGCTTATTGGCTGTGTATGATGTGAACAGATGATGATGATGCTTTGTTACCTATGATATGCTGCCGTCCTCCGGGTTGTAGGCTGTATGCCGTGTGATATGCTCACTACGTGAATAAAGGTTTTTGAAACTTAAAAAAAAAAAAGTGTTATCTTCATAGGCACTACACTTGCTTGCTGTATGATGTAGCAGGGACATGATGTAGCAATTAGAGCAGACTGTTCCTTGTTGCGAGGGTAGGACAGATTTGCATAACTGATCTCTTTCTGTAACAGCGCAAACATGCTAAATAATGATGTGCCTAATTAGGAGAACACAGGAAATGAGTCCCAGAAATTATCAATGCTTCAGCATTTCCATCACATTCCAAAGAGGTGTAGGTGATGTTATAAGTTTCATTTACAAAGTCTGGTGACGACAAGAAACATCACCAAACTTTGCCTGCCTTCACCCAAGGCAATGTTTACCTTTAAATATTGGAGCAGGGTAATTTAGACTCCACCCTTACATGTCACAGAAATGCAATTATATATGTGCACCTGACATTATATTCATTGTGAGCCTTAACTTATTTAACATGTTTGAGACAAATGCATTACTGATGCGTATAAGCTGTGGGTTTAGAGATTTATTTATGTGTGCACTAATGCTCAGTTTAAAAAATGAATGTATTCTTTATACACGTTTTACACTTACACTTCAAGTTACATTTGCATATGTAAACATGTATTCTTTTGTTCACATTTTGCGGTTCATTTGAAGTTAAATGTGTGCATGTATAATCATATAATTGAAGTGCCGCATCACCGAGAGGATACCACTGTGGGTTGCTGTTGCCGCTCCGCTCCTTCCCAGCCAGCCCTACTTCCATTGAGGACATCGAGGTTGGGATACTGGGCGCAAATGAGGGAGACTGCTAAATCTTCACCACCTGCAAGACCCCCGCGAGGACTACGTGCCCCAGCAGCCCTGCACCTCTGACACCTGAGGCTCATTTCGCCACTCCCACTGTCGTATATGACTGACCCTCATACCCGCTTCGCGGAAAGCACGCGGGCGCGTGCCGGGCGACGCTCGGGCCAAGGGCGGGCCCGTTTGAGCCCGTTCAAGGACGTACGAGGACGGGGCGGGGGCCTTCTTCTAACATCTTTATTCAAAGGTTAGTGCTAGCTTAGAATATCTTGCAAGCTATTATAGACCTATATTACCTAGCAACTACCAAGGCATTGACTCTATTTTGCACCACAAAATGTTTTCACCTACGGGCAGAAAAGGAAGGAAATCTAAAGTCCGCGGCTCTATATTAGGAACCTTGGACCAGTTCCTAACAAGAGCGTCTTCGATTCTAGCCCATGAAATAGTACAGACAGAAAAGAGACTGTCCTTGGATATTGCTTTAGAAAAATGCTCATCACTGGGTAACCTGGCTCAGGTTCGTTCGCCGCCATTACAATCCCATGTTTCAGAGTCCACTAAGGCAGGCTGCAACGATGAAGGTCAGGGGAATTGTGTAATGCACCAGGTTGGAAGCCCGCCTAGCCTCCCTGTAATTGAGGATGTAATGTTGGGCCTCGGAAAATGATCTAATCCACCCCCTAGTAACCCACCTCATAGTAATTTTCCTGGATCACCGGCCTTACGCGTCAAGACTCGGTCTGCATGTAGCTCTAAGCAGGGTACGACCCAACCAGTGTCAAGCCTAACTTCTAAGAGGAAGCGTGGGGGCGCAAATGCTCAAGGAAGGAAAGGCAAAATGCAGAAAGTCAACACTGCTGATAAGAATGCCATATCATTAGTGCTCCACAGTCCGGATCCAGGTCAACTCCCTAGTGATGCAGTAACTCTGTCCTCGACCCCTGGCAACGAATTACCTGCTGAGCTGGGGCCGGGCTTTTGGACCAAATTGGAATCCATTTTTAAAAAAACACGCCTCCCTATCTATGACAGACTTGACATCATTGAAAATAGACTAGTATGTCTTGAACTGTCACTTGCTTCGGCCCAGGCACGGATTGAAACTCGGTCCAAAGGAGTTACTGCCAATAAGTCAATCTTGACTGGGAACCTAAATGAAATTGGCCACCCATTTGGTCAGTTGACTGTGAGCAAAATTGTTGAATCTTCTGATCCTGCTGTGCCATTGTATATCCCCTCTTTACCTCCCTCGGGAAACCAAGCTGTTCTTAGTCAATTTGTGTCGAGTGAAGGGGGAAGTCAACAGGGTGGTATCACATAATAGTCAAGTGAATCTGGATACCCTCTGTGTGCCACTAGTAAAAAGGTTGCCGTGTATAGATCTTCCCCCTGAATCTATCCCCTATGTAGTGGTACTTGTGGGGGTCCCTCCTTTAAGTCAGGATAAAAGGGAGGAGTACTGGGACCTCAAGAATAAGTGTATCCACTGGCTTAACCTTAATCGACCATTGCCTGTGAAGATATCGTCTGAAATCTTGTTCGCAAGGCGTGTAGATTGGGTGCGTCCTCGAAAAAAAGTCTATTGAGGGAGACTGTAAAATCGTTAATTTTAGGGACAGAAGGGCTGCGGAACACATTTGTGAATGTCCCATGGCAAGTACAGCTACGTCAATACGTTCCTTACCCCTAACCTACTTTTATCCAGCATCACACCTGACCCCCGGAAATATGTTGCCAACTAGGGGAATAGAGTATTGGGGTAATGAAGGAGGAATAAGTTTGTTCAACAGGTTTGTTGGTTGTCTGGGTTGGAGGACTGTGATTGACGGTCTCCCTTGTCCTTGCTCAGGTATAGGGTATATCCCCTAGAGCCTAGCCAGGGAAAGCCAAGCACGAGAATAGACTTAACTGTGGGTAGTATTAATGGCCATGATGGGACATTAGCCCCTGAACCCAATGGTATTGCATCAGAAGTAGGGAATACTGTTCTGAGCCACCAGTGTGATGAGATACTACTAAATCCACCTATGGGAGAAATAACCTTGATCCTCCCTGCGGGGCCGGGTAAGGCAAATAGGCAATGTGATTGTTTAGGTAGGGTGGATTCCCGTGTTGGGTTACATGGCAAGAATGGGACTACTTCTATGATGTCTTGGAACTTAGCGGGCTTGGGTCCCAAACTAATTTCACCTGAGTGGTCTGATTTTATTGAAAACTTTGACATCTGTCTCTATCAAGAGACATGGTCAGTAGACCCTGTCTACCGTTTGGGCTACCTTAATTTCTATGTCCCAGCGGTAAAGAAGGATAGGGGCCGCCCGGCTGGTGGGTTAAGTTTAAGTTTAAGTTTAAAATATTTATTGAGCGCAACATACACCTGGACGGTTTCTTGGCGCTAAAGTAGGGGAACGACCCACTGAGCGTGGACAGTCACTGAAGGAATGGCTGGAAACTAAACAAAACCTAAGGAAGAGCCTGGGGAAATAAAAAGGTCTTCAAAGCTTTAAGGGGGCAAGAGTGGAAAATTTAGAGCCACCCTGTTTCTTTCTCCGGTAGCGGGGCACCGCTAGGAGAAGTTGGGCTGAGGAACGGAGGTCTCTGCCAGGGACATAAGCCTTGATGGCCGATGATATGAACAGGGGGGCCAGACCAGTCCTGGCCTGGAACACCATGCAGCCTAGTTTAAACAAGGCACGTTCCCGCACCGGGAGCCAGTGAAGAGTTCTTAGGAGGGGGGAGGAGTGATGGAATTTAGGGAGACCAAAGGCAAGACGAGCAGCCTGGTTTTGCACTAATTGCAATTTACGGAGGCTGTACAGAGGGATGCCATTGTACAGAATGTTATATGGGTTAGGCAGGACCTAAGCTGTAAAATTCAGCAACGTCCTGTAAGAAATAATGATATCCTTGTGGTGAGATTCAGTATTCCTTCAGGTATTAGCCTAGATATTTTTAATGTTTATGTAAGAGACCACCCAGGGGGAAAAAATCTGGAGTTTTAACCGCCTTGGAAGAGTTCCTAGTGATTATGCCCACCAACACTTTGCCTCTTGTAGCGGGGGATTTCAATACAACTTTTGAGCCATTAGGGCATGACCACCAATGCCTCACAGAGGAGGAAGTCTCTAGGTGGGACATCGCTTGTCTTGAGTTTGCACCTATAAAAATATGGACTGAGGCGGCCATTCCACTAAAGGGGCTGTGTATGGGTAATCAACTGAGGGCAGCTAATGGGCGCACTTCTTCAGATAGGCAGGGAACCAACACATATGATAATGGCCACAGGTCTAGTCGGATAGACTATTTGCTTGTTCATTTAAGACTGTGGCATTAACTTATGGATATGGTGGTAATTGACCGTATAGAAAGCGACCATAATCCACTCACCTCTATTTTTAATTTGTCTCTAGTTGAGGGAGCACCAGCGCCACAGGATTTTATAGCGCCAGATCTTATTCTAGCCAATGACATGCGCCACCTAAAATGGAGCAAAATTTTTTACCATCCTGAAACTCTGGCTGCAATAGAAAATGATGTTACTAATGTACTAGTTGTGCTGGGGTCTAGTGATGCTAGTGTGGATCCTCGCTCTTTTGTGATTGATGCCCACACAAAACCTTTTGACCGCTTAAAATCTTACTTTTGTAAGCCGAGCACAGGTAGGATTAAAAAGGGTAAAACACCTGTTGGGTGGTATAACGAGGCCTGCCGACAAGCTCGGGTTAGCCTTGGTAGGGCCTTAAGAACGAAGGATGCATGCATAGTAAGGGCAGCTCGGGGTTGTTACAGGAAAACCCAGCTGGAGGCAAAAAAGCTATGGGATGAGGATAAGTGGAAGGAACTTAAAGATGCAAGTGCAGCTAAGAACCCTAAATTGTTCTGGGACACATTTAAATGGGACAGGGGAGTTTGCCCGGATCGCCCTCAGAACAATGTGGCTCAGCATTTATGGGTCGACTATTTTAAGCCACAGTACGCCAGGGGTAGTGATGAAGAGATCTATGGATCATTTTCGTATACCTATTATGATGGGGTGTCTTTTACTCTTGATGAAGTCGATAAGGCACTAGGGGGCATATTACCAACAACTAGCGATAATTTTTGTCTCTAACTTGTTTAGAGACAAAAATTATCGCCGCACATCGGCGATTTTTATCGCAGATAAACCTTGCTATTAGCAAGGTTTATCGCAAATGCGATAAAAAACGGCCGCAATGCATGAATATCGCTGAAAAGTCAGCAATATTCATGCATTATCGAGCAAATGCTCTTAGCCATGTTATCCACCTCCCATTGGATAACATGGTGAAGAACTGCTCAGGGCAGGTGTTAGCTTTTGGAGATATTCGCGCTTAGCGCGAATATCTCCAAAAGTTGGTAATAGGAGATAGCGATGTTAGCGACTGTTTCCAGTCGCTAACATCTTGGCACGCCCACTTTGCATGTCATTAGTGATAAATATCACTGACATGCAAAGCGGGGCCCAAGATGGTCGCTATCTCCTATTAGCTGTCACTAACTGGTGTTAGCGACAGCTTGGTAATAGGGAGATAATTTTATCTCCGCTTTCTTGGCTTTTAAAGCCAAAAAAGCGGAGATAAACCCCCTTGATAATATGCCCCTAGATGTGGTAACTGGGGGTAGAGCTCCGTGTGTGGATTGCATCCCCGCAGATGTTTTTGTAAGCGAAAAGCAAATTTGACGATTATATATTGTCCATATTGTAAATGCAATTGCCAAGGAGCCGATGTCCCCCCCTCATGGAAGGGGGCGGAAATCGTTCCGGTGTTCAAAAGGAGTGATAAGTCCGTTGCGAACAATCAGCCTAATCGATTCGGTGCAGAAGATTATGGGCAGACTAGTGTTGTCCAAGGTGCAGGCCTGGATAGATGATAACGATATCTTGAGCCCTATGCAGGCTGGTTTCCGCCGCCTAACCAGTACAATTGATCAAGTTTTTCGCTTTATCACTTTGTACTGAAGGACGGTGGTATTGGGTAACGGTGCACTCTATGCTGTGTTCGTCGATTTGAGGGCAGCTTTTGATCTAGTACCGCGCAGTAAATTATGGCAGGTCCTAGGAGAGATGGGGATGACCCCGGATTTGCTGACCCTTATCGTCCGGTTACATGAGGATAATTTTGCCCGGGTTCGGTGGGGGGCGCAGGGTGAAGTAACGGAAACCTTCCCCGTTGGCAGGGGAGTGCGACAGGGATGCGTTATGGCACCTACCCTGTTCTCGCTCTTCGTCAAAGGGGTGGCTGACTTTCTTTCTCTGACCCCCACGGATGCCCCGGTGCTGGCAGGCATCCGTATTTCAATCCTCATGTTCGCGGCGATACGTTGATTAACACCGAGTGGTCTCCAAAAGGCCCTGCAGCGATTCGAAGATTTTTGCCATTTGCGCGGCCTGGAAGTAAACACTGCCAAGACCAAATTTATGTCTTTCAACGAACACAAATCCTTTAGAGGTAGTTTGTACATGAACAATTCACCCCTGAAACAGGGTGAAGCTTTTACATATTTGGGTGTCATTTTACAGAAGGACATGCGTTGGAACAGTCAACTCGATCTGGCTGTTTTGACGTATAAACAACAAGCGGGTATTCTTCTAAACAAATTCAAAACTTCCCTAACTAAACCGATCAGTCCGGTGTTAGATATCTATGGAATGAAGGTTCTGAGCTCGGCCCTATATGGAGCTGAGTTGTGGGGGTTTGAAAACCTAAAGTGTCTGACTTTGCTGGAGAACGTGTTTTTACGCAAAGTTACTAGTCTCCCTCAAAGCACCCCCCTGAGACCATTATTATTGGATCGCGGTAAGAAACCTGTGGAAGATCTAGCCAAGCTTTGCCCTCTACTATATTGGCGTAGGGTATGATGTACAGAGGAACTCTCACACTATGCTAAGGGCCTCATGGATGTTATAAAAACTGACTCTTTTCACAAAATCAAATGGCTGAACGAGATCAGATTCCTGTTAGTGAAGCTGGGTATGTCAGAATTATGGGATGATCCTTTAAACGTGGTCTTTCCCTCTAAAAAACTCATGAAAGGAAGGTATTGGGAACTGGTATTTACATCAGGGCATTCTCAAGGTTTGTCTGCCCACCTTATTGGTCGTTTTCTCGAAATCAAGTCCCGTCCCATGTTTGAGAAATACTGGGACCTGATTGAGAAACCATATGATGGCAAATTGTATTTTCAACTTAGGGTAGGTACTCTCCCAATTCGGGAATTTACTTGCAAATGGGGGGGAGATTAATGATAGATGCTGTAGGTGTTCTGAACAACGGGAAACAGTAGGCCATATACTGTTCTTTTGTCCACTCTATGCTGCACCACGTAGCATGTGGATAAAGCCTATATGCGAGGCGATAGGCATCAGAAGATATGCCGTGGCCTTGCGAATCCTGTGTTCAGACCCTACCCCTCCTATAGCTATAGCAGTGGCAAAGTTCTTGAGCTGGGTATGGTCAATCCGTCTTGAAATGTTGTCCCAAGTAACCAGCGTCTGACTGCTTATGACATCCCGAATATTAAGAGGACTTCGTATTATATTTGTCCTGCCTATTTTGATTAATGTGATGAGTTTCCCTTGGCAGCGCCAGATTTCGGCACCCTTTTTTGTAGTTATTCCCCAATTTGTATAAATGAATTATTGTTTTTTTTATCACTCTTATCAAAACAGAGTAATCTTTTTTAAAATATGTATTCGATGGTTATCAAAAGATTTAATTGTATCTTAAATATTTATTTAACTGGTTTTAAAAATGTATTTTTTAAACTGCTGAATCCCAATTTTTTTATTTTTTTTATTTATTTTATTAGGATCCATGAGTACAGAAAGCGGCACATATATACATAATATAACTTAATATTGCTACAAACAAGTCAAAAGATAAAGGGGGAAAGCAAAAGAGGAAAACAAGAATATGGCTCTACCAACACAATTTTTTTTTGAAATGTATAAATTACCCCCAGGAACAAACACTCTATACCTCCATATAAGTCATAACAGCCCCCCAGATCTGGCACCCCAAATTTCTTTTACGTCTACCCTTCAAGCGTATAGACTGTGTTCCAAATTAAAAATTGATAGGAATATTGCCCTCCAGATTTCAAACATAGGGGAATCCTTTTGCAGCCACATTGATGCTATACATATTCTTGCAATGGCAGTGGTAAGAAAAATCAAATATATTGCCTGTATGGCTAGGTTATCTACTGCGAATCCCTTTTCGACCCCTAACAGAAACTGGGTGGCAGATAGATGAATAGACGTACCCAAATTTCTCTATGTGGCTAATGAGTGTGCTTAGATGAATACATGAATAAAATATTTGTACAATATTGGCAGCTGCAATCCCACATCGAAAACAGTCCCCCCCACTAACACTCCCCCATTTCAGTTTTTTAGCTGGTGTATAATATAAATTAAAAAAATTGTCTTAAAGTGTTGAGTATATAGATTTGCAGACATAAATAGTAGCCCTGCCAGCTCTATAGAAGTCTCCACTTGTATACCCTGGCAGCCTAATCGATTATCCCATTTATGATTTTGAGTTTCCAAATCATTATCCAATGTATCCAACAATAAAGTGTAGAGTGCGCCTATCCGTACTGTTTTTTTACTAATTGCCACCACAATAGGGTTTGCTTGGATTTTCCATTGGGCTTTTAAGAAATAATCAAGCCATTGTAGATATTTGAAAAAATCAGCCCGGGGCAAATTATATTGATCTCCTGATCAAAAGACTTCATAACATCGTCTTAAAATAAATCGCCCACTATGTTTACCCCATTGTCCTTCCATTTACTCACCACCCGATCCCGCAATACAAGTGGAAAGATAGTTGTTGCAGGTAATGGAGTGTGCCAAGATACTTTATCTATGCCATATCTTTTTTAACAACAGCCCATACTTTGTACGCAGCTATTAGGACCTTAAATCGGGGGCTTGTAATAGCTCCACTCCACATTAAAAAACAAGCAATTTTTTGCCTCACTGCCCAAGAGCATTTAATAGATAGCAGGGGATTCAGCCCTAGGGGTGGGTTCAGTGCCTGTTAAAAAGTATACTCATATGCTGTACCATACATGCAAAATAATATAGCGTGAAATCTGGGATTGCCCAACCCCCTTGTGACTTGGGTAACACCATATATCTCATTGCTCTTCGCGCTTTACCCAGAGACCAAATAAATCTGGCACAGATTGATTGTAGTAAAGCGAGGTTGGTACGTGAAATCTCTAGAGGTACAGCTCTAAAAAAAATATAGTAACTTCGGTAAAATTAACATTTTAAGAACATTACATCTTCCCACCATAGTCAAATGCAAACACTCCAAACGCTTCAATTGTTTACGGGTCTCCGACACAAGCCGGGCCCAGTTGGACTCAACCACAGCCCTCAAGCAAACACAAATCCTAATCCCCAGATAAATCACCTCCTGGACTACCCTTTGATCATCAAAAGCATGTATATTGGCACACAATATTTGAGTCTTCGTAGCATTCAACTTATAACCAGATGCTACCCCATATTGTGTTGCCAACTGCTCTATTTCACAAATAGTCATTGCTGGGTTAGTTGTCACAACTGCGACGTCATCAGCATATGCCAAAACGCGGAACTCATCTTGCTGGAGTTTCACTGAGACTATTCTAGGACTATCTTAAAAATGGGTCAATATATAAAGAAAACAATAAAGGGGAGCAGGGGCATCCCTGCCTTGTACCACGTGTAATTGAAAGTGGTCCAGACTGAAGCCCCATTACACATACCTCAGCAACTGGTTTGCGATATAATGTTTGTATCGCCGTTAAAAATTGATGTTTAAACCCTCGTTGTCGCATCACCGCCCAAAGAAATTCCCATGAGACTCGGCGTCTAATAAAATTAGGCTAAATGGTACACCTTTACAGTTAGCATAATCCAGAAGTGTTATCACTCTATTAACGTGATTCGTGGTCCCTCTTTTGGGTATAATGCCATGCTGTCGAGTTGATACCAGGGGCGTTATAACCTCTGCCAAAATCTTTGAATACATTTTACTATCTGCATTTAGCAGAGAAATGGGACGATATGAAGCCGGACGTTCTGGAGGCTTATCTTTCTTCCCAAATACAATAATGCTGGCCTCATCCCAAGTTGCTGGGGATGCCCCTACCTGAGCCAGTCTGAATGTTGCCAGCATATCATCTTGCAAGACCCCAAAAAAGGTTTTATAAACTTCTAGTGGTGTTTTATCTGGCCCGCTGCTTTTCCATATGCCAAGTCATGTATTGCCCTTTATAGTTCCTCTCTAGTTATAGGGGGTCTCCAATTGCTCTGCCTCTGAGTCCTCCAAGCTCTGATCACAAAAACGCTGTAGTAAAGACTCGGAGTTTTGCTGATTATATTCTTCACCCGTATATAATACTTCATAGTATTCTTTAAATACTGTTAATATCCCGACCTCGTTTTTTACTCGATTCCCCCTTGAATCACAGATTAAGTTAATTATCTGTGCTGCTTCCTTAGCTCTCACCTTTTGTGTCAAACAACGACCACTTGACTCCCCATATTCATAATTCAGTTGTCAGTTCACTAGAAATTTCTTTGCTGCTTCTTATTAGGATACATATTATGTGTATTATATAGTTATAGGGTTATACAATGGGTAGTACAAGTTGGCGTTGCTTGATGCAGCTTAAACAGTATAGAAATCAATATTTACAGCTAGGTAGATAATTGAAAGGGTGTCGTTATTTTGTGACGGGTTGACCACGGGTGAGGGCTGCGGGGGGTGGGCAGGCCACAGATACTCTCCATCGCTGAGGACATGATCCTTACGCCTCGTTGTGGGTGGGGGTGGAGTGTGGGTGTGGAAGTGGGCAGGGGTAGGGCGTTGGGTTGGGTGGGTTGGGTGGGGTTTGGGTGGGGGTTCAAGGAAAAAAAGAAAAATGATCCATGAGTACACTATTTTTGTGATATTTGACCAACAAAGGCTAATGGCACAGTGGTACAATGTATTGAGTACAGATGGTAGATAAAAGTATCAGACTGGGCTCTTTGAATGTTAGGGGTCTGAACCATCTTAATTAAAGACATCGTGTGTCGAGTGAGCTGCAGATGTTTCAGTGTGATTTAATTAGCCTTCAAGAGACTCATATAGCATGGGCAAAGCGTAAAGTGTTAGGTAAGTTGGGTGTTTTAACCCCTTCTATGCTCATGACGGAACGGTTCCGTCATGAGCGTCGGTTGAGCTGTGCTCATGACGGAACCGTTCCGTCATGACTCCGCCCGCGCAAGGCGGAGTCAGCATGGGCGGGGAATTCGCGCCGCACGGAAGCGGTTAACATGCTCGGAGCAGTCAATTACATCAAGGGGTGTTGTAATTATGGCAAAAAAGCATATTGTTACTACAGGTACAAGACAGACCGATAAATATGGAAGATGGGCTATAGCCGAGTGTGTCAGTGGGGTATCAAATTTTACATTGTGCTCGATATATGGCTCGTACTTTGATGAGACATCAGTATTAGAATCACTCAATGTTGAATTGGCGTGATGGCCAACACCGCTTATAGTCTGTGGAGATCTAAATATTCATCTTGCGCCTAATTCAATAGGAAACTTGAATTATAGATATGTGGGTAGAAAACCAAAAGTATATAGAGCTCTCAAATCCTTTGTTGAGGCACAAAGTTTGGTTTATGTATGGACTACTCTCAGGGGGGGAATGGACCATGGGTCTGTAATGTAGATCGAAGGTACTAATTGACACAAACATTGATGTATGCTATTTTGTACAGTTAACAGAATTTTAGGACAGATTACAATTGTCTCTGCCTTACGGAAAGCAAAGCTGAAAACAATGCTGTCCTTAATGTAGAAGGAAAACTGAATTGAAGTTGTGAGCCCAGCTGTCTGCAGTGTAGATTGAAGGCAGTTGTTGACACAAGGATCGATGAATGCCATTTTGTCACAGTTAACGGAATCTGAGTACAGAGTACAATTGTCTCTGCCTTAAGTAAAGCAAGGTTGGATTCAATGCTGTCCTTAATGTAGAAGGAAAGCTGAATTTCTTTATGAGAACTAACTTTACTGGTCAAAAAAAGAACTATATTTGTATGAGAGCATGTAAAACTTTCAGGGTTTTTTCTGCACCAGTAGTAGCTACAACAAAAAGGTTTGATAAAGGGCTTGCATTTTGAATATGGATATGAAATAGAAGAATATAGTTGTTAACCATAGCCAACAAAGGTAGAAAGTAGGTGTGTGTACGTGTAGATGTTGTGTTGAGTGAGTGGAAGATGAATAATGTAAAAAAATTAAGAAAGGCTGAAAGTGTGCAAATTACCCACTGCCATTCACAGGTAGTAGTTACCAAGAAGGCTCAATAAAATGCCTGTACTTTGAATTTGTATTGCAAGAAGGATAATTATAACCCCAGCCAAGAAAGGCAGCAAGTGTGCAAATTTCCCACTGCCTTTGGCTTGGGTAGTAGCTACAACAAAAAGGCTCGAAAAAGGACCTTGACTTTGAATCAGAATATGAAATTCAAGATTAATTGATAACCCCAGCCAAGAAAGGCAGCAAGAGTGGACATTTCTTACTGCCTTTGGCTGGGGTAGTAGTTACAACAAAAAGGCTTGATAAAGGGCCTGCACTTTGAATATGAATATGAAATAGAATAGTTGATAACCATAGCCAAGAAAGGCAGCAAGTAGGTGTGTGTATAAATGTCTAATGACTAATGTTGAGGACATCGATGCTCCTGTTTCTTGTTTTTGATGAGGTTGATAACCTGTTACACGTAACACAAAAGTTCATCGCAATAAATGCATAGAAATTTACGTTTACCAAATTGAAGATCAATATGTGAGTATGGACTGTTTGCTTAAGATGCTGTTGCAGTAGTTGATGTGCTTGATGCAGCAGCAAGTGGGTTGTACTGCAATCTCTGTGTTGCAGTGAAGCAAAGTTGTTGGGGGGCAAGTTGTTTAAGTGTTGCACTATATTTGCTGTGCCAAAGGAGGATTTTTTGAATTGATCACACCTTGAAAGAGTTGTTTGGTAAATTTAACAGGTTACTAATGGTTGGTGTGTTTCAGTGGGTATGTGTCTGGACTTTGCTGGAATCTTCAAGGGACACATTAGAGCTTTCATAATACAGAAACACTTTGTAGTTAGTGATGTCCAATTCTATTTTGTGAAGAACGGTTGAATTCTACATCCTCCTTTAGAATTAGTGGGAGGGTAGCATTCTAAAGTGTTTGACAGGTTACACTACATGTGTGCATGCAGCTAAAAAAAACTTAACATTGTTAAGCATGGCCATCCTTTCACGGAAAAGGTAGCATTCAGGATTGTAAAAGCTTGACATAGTAGTGACTAATGAGTTTATATATGTCAGTGACAAAAGAAAAACAAGTATGATTGTTTTACATTACAGATATACAGACCTGAAAGACTATGCATGTAAATCTATGAAATCGTTTTTGAAGGTATGGAGGAAAGCAGTGAAAGGGTGTTTAGAAGCCACACTGTCCAGCATAAAAAGTGCATAAGTATGTTTTTAAGTTACATATGAGCACATGCAAGATATCTAATTAGATATTTTCACACTCCTGCAGTCTAGTCTTGTGTCCAAATTATCTTAAAAAGTAATGGTGAGACACACTTTTTTTCACCAGTTACGATTTGCACAATCCTTTTAGAGTTGGACCAGAGTTCCTCTAACATTCCTACTTAATTTTTTTTTTTAAATTGAGCAATTATTTTGTTTACCTGTTGAAATATACATTTAAATTTTCCTCTTTGAAGGTCAAAAAGCAACACCGCTCCTCTGCACAATATTGTTCAATGGTAGTCTAAAAAGTAGTGGTAATTCCACTGTCACCAAGGTAGATATCTGAAATAGAATGAATGATATTTGTACACCACGATTTCATAGTCCTAATGCAAAAGGTATGGTTAGATCCAACACAATGAACATTTTTTTAACATATATAGGCAGTAACAGGTAAGTATGATTTACATTTGCTTTTATGGATTGAAGGTGGAGTCATCTGCTGCATTCGAAACATTGGGTCTGTTGAGAAGAAAGTGAAAAGTAAGTTGTAATTAATATTACATGGTTTAAAGGTGAATAGGTTGATGAAATAAAAACGTTATATGTATTTGCATGGTAAACATAGTTCGAGGGTCAGAATATGCGGTTTCAGAAGGAGCATATCGGCACACAAAGTAGTTTTGTTCAGTGCCAGTAACTACTGTGGAAGTTTGTGCTTTTTAAAACCAAAAATATTTTTGGGTTATGCCAAAGTTTGTTATAATGGTGAGGGCCCAGCAGCTTCCACAGCAATAATGTTTTACACACACGATGCCAAAACAAGTCACACAATGACAAAACTAAAAAGCTGACCATCAATTTCAGACCTACTGCCTTTGCCAATGCTTGTTTAATTTTGTTTTCCATAATCTTTTTTAAACTAGTTACAGAGATGTTCCATAATGACTATTTTTAAGAAATAGTAGTATGGATCAACACGTTACTAAATAATTCTGCAAAACAAATGGTAACTGAAATTTTATAGTAGTTTAGCAAAATGTTTTTTTCCTGCTTTTTCTTTTTTATGAACATTTTAGTTTGAAAGCAAAGAATCATCAATCTTGCTTTTAAGCTTCTGCAATTATTTGCATCAAATCGCATAGCATTCTGGGAGCTGTATACATAGCCTCATAGTGGTAAACTTTGCAAATGTGTGTACACTTTTTTTTACTAGAAAAACTGTCAGTAGTGTAGTCTCAGCTTACAACATTTATTTTGAACACACTCTAATAATAATGACTTTGCATCAATGTTATAGAAGTTGGAAGGTCATTAACATATGGACACAAATATTACCTCGGCAGCAGACAGTTCCCATTCCTGCTCCAGAACGTTTTATTGAAAATTGTCAGCTGAAGGATTTGTGCTGCAGGGGCTGGGACTACTTGTTCCGAGGACAAGGTAAATGTGAATTTTTGATTGCCCTGGCCCCAATAAATATATCATGGTGATCATTGAGAGGTGCAAGAGTTCCTGATAAGTATACGTGGGTCAGACGTGTTTCAGAGCTATATGCTTTTGTATACTGCAGCCACTGACAGTAGTGCAGTGAGAGCTCACAACATTTACTTAGAGTGTGCAGCCGAATAATAAAGGCATTCAATTAAGGAAGCATAAATACAGGTTTGAAAAGCATTAACATATGGGCAAACATATTACCTTAACTGCAGACAGTGCCCTTCCCTGACCCATTATGTGGTACTGATAACTGGTAGCCAAAGGGTTTTGCTGCTGGGAGTTGGGCCTACTTGTTCCAAGGAAATAATAATCATAAAAACTTGTTGCCCTTGATCCCAAACAATATGTTTATGTTTATGTTTATGTTTATGTCGGTTTATATAGCGCCAAGTCACCGACAGGTCTCAGGGCACTTTTGACCGCAATGACATCACAGCTCGGGCAGCAACAGGAGGAGAGCTAGGTCTATACTGAGCTCAACGCTGTTCTAAATAGAGTTGTCTTCAGGGCTTTCCTAAAGCAAAGCAGATTTCCTTCCTTGCGAAGAGCTTCCGGCAGCTCATTCCACATTTTGGGCAGTAGGACCGAAAAGGATCTCCCTCCTTTTGTTGCTAGCCTGAACCGAGGACATACCAGCAACTGAGCCTCGGAGGACCTTAGGCTTCTTTCGGGCCTGTATATAACTAGTCTTTCCTTGATATAGGAAGGGGCTTGCCCATAGATGGCCTTGTGGGCTATGCAGAGGCTCTTGAAAGCCGACCTTTGCGTCACTGGTAACCAGTGAAGATTCAGCAACAGCGGGGATGCATGTGATCTCCTTGGAAGTCTGAAGATTAATCTTGCCGCATCATTTAAGACTACCTGCAGTCTATTTGTTAAGGCTTTAGGTAAGCCCAGGTAGAGCGCATTTCCGTAGTCCAGCCTCGACAGTATGGTGGCAGAAACTATCGTGCGGATCATGGACTGGGAAAGAAGTGGAACAAGTTTGCGCAGTTGTCTTATGATGCCGTTATATGTCCTGTGCGTCGGGCTATAGGAATTCCACATCCCTGACGGTGCATAGTCAGCTTTCGAACATAGTGGAGGCAACTCAGAAAAGATCCTTACCATAAAGTTTTCTGTATAAATGCTGACACTTTTTGGTTGTAGACAGCACAATACTTTTCAACAGACTGTAAATGTAAAAAAGATGTATATAAGCGCATCATAATTGCAATGCTAACCATTGGAAAGTTAATTTGCAAATTATTGTAGATGTTGCAAGTGTTTTGAAATCAAAGCAATGGGACTGTGGCAACTATTCAAAACAACAATAATTGTTCGTATTAGGATTGGGGTTGAAAACCAATCATAGGTTTCATAGCAACTGTGTTAGGACCATAGTAGTGGTGAGACAAAATGATATGCAAATAGCAATATGCTTCAGACGGGCACTATAGATTCGTTTGGTAGATGTTCATAAATGTTATCCTTGAAAACGCTCTTTGCTATTTCCGAGTATTTTAAAGAAGTAAACTATTAAGATGAGTAACTGCCATTGGTCATAGTCGTGACGCTTCAATTGTTGTAGGAAAACCCTTTACAGAGATACGGATGGCTAAGTTTAATAGTTTTTTTTTTAAATTTCATAAAGAGAAATTATATTGGCAATTTTATATTTGTGCAATATAATAAATATTAAAACATTGAAATGCTGGGAGCTCCATTGAAAACAATGGAGTGCTCTGGGCTTATAATGGCTTGTATAAGCCTGGAGCTCCAACATTCCAATGTTTCTTTGTTCACAGCTCTGGCTGTGAACAAAGGCTACAAGGAGATGGAGGGGATTCCAATCCCCTCACGCTCCCATAAGGCTTTGTTCTTTTTTGTTAGAACATTCTGCCCTCTAGTGGCAGAATGTTCTAATAGACTTATAGACCTTCGTAGCTGGGCTATACCGGCTATTAAAGTCCCTCTTCCTTGATAAAGGCCCTCGCCTTCTGCTCGGGGCCTTTAACGCTGGAGAGGGCCTTTAATAGCGGTATAGCCCTGTACGGCGGGCTATAAGGCTATAATAAAGAGATAAGGAACATTTTTCATAGGGAAAAGTTACCTTCAATTTAATAAAAACTCTTGATAGGTCTGAATTTTGTTACTCCATGAATCAGGACTGATTGTCTTTGTTAAAGGTTTGAAAGTGTATAGAAAATATTATAGAAATATGATTTTTATTATGGAGAGTTTATATTTTACGGTACAGATGTCTACATTAGATACATTACAAAATTATTTTAAAAGATTACCCTTTAAATTATTTGATAACAAAATTTAGATAGTTTAAACTATTACAACCAGTTATATTTTCCAAGAATAACTTTGAAAACGGACTAATAAATGTTGAAAAACTTGCCCTTACCAGATGTATCCAATGACAGGCAGTATTTGTCGGACTAAGGAGAATGTCCATTTTCTCAAAAGGTACCTGTAGAGTTAAAATGCAATCATTAATAGCTTTACATTACAACCCAATTACATTCGTTTAGACTTATAAGTATTCGAAAAAGTGAATATTAATGAATATATTTTCAAAATAAACAATCTTCCCTTGAAAAAGTTTTAAAAACATCCTACATTTGTCATAGTCTTCTAAACGTTACTCGATTCTACTCTTAAACATTAATTCAAATAGAGGTCTGAGGGGGAGGGGAACATGGCGGCCGTGCCCTAGCTGCGGTCGCGAGCTCTTGCCGATGGTGGCTGACATAGCGTAATTTACTTCTGTGCCCTGTGCTCTGCAGAGCCGGTCAGACCGCGTCCGGGGGGGGTGGACTTCTGGGGAGTTCGACGGACTCCGGCTTTTTTTTGGGTCCTTGCTTTGTGGTTTCAATTGGTGCTCCTCTTCGCCTCCCGCTGAGGGCCGTGCCGGCATTGGAGAGCTGGAAGCTGAGCGCTGGGAGGAGACTGGGCGGACGCGGCAGTGCGGCTCGGCTGGAGCCGCCGCGCCGCAGCCAGACTTGGCTACTCACGTGTGGTAAATAAATAATTAATTACCGGTTCTATTTTTTACTATAATCAATAAACGGGTAGCTCAATAAATAAGAGTCAAGATACGAGGTAGCTAGAGTTGACAGGCTTTAATTAAGCATAAAGGACAGGAACAGGACAGCCTGCATGGGAATGGGATGGCAGCTGCCGGGGGCAGGATCTGGGAGCATAAGGGGTAACTTTTAATAACAGTGCACAATATTTATAGTTAAACAAATACATTGCATTCAATACAGTAGGCGTAGCAGTAGGCGGAGTTTGTAGCAGTCGCGAAAGATAAGGCATAAAGTGGGTGTAACAAGAGGTGTGTACAGGGCGTATACATAGACATGTGATGTAAACGTAATAGAATATGTCATAAACGGGGCGGAAACATGGAGGGGGCTACCTGAGCAGCTGGGACCTTTAACCTAGTGGTGCGCGCAAACTGGCAATGACGTGTTACTAGGGAGAACTGGGGGCTATGACTTCTGCACTAGAAGAGGAGACGAAAGTCTGGAGGGTCAGAGCGACATGTACCTAGGCATATCTAGTATCTGGTGTTTATAGTACATGTTGATAGAATCCAAAGGTTATCAGGGCAAAGGCTAGCAGACACTAAGACTGGTGCATACATAATTCTATATGTAGTGCGTGTGCGAGGAATATTCTATGAATATTAATACAGTATTTCTCTTACATGGAGACATAAAGGCTAGACCATGACGGAAACTATTGATGTGATTCAGTAGCTTAGGAATGCAGAGAAGGAGGGCTGGACTGATAACTAGAAACATAACATACTCTTGGCAGACTGGGAGGCAGAGCCAGGCCTAGCCGGGCACTGCGAGGCATGAAAGTAAGTGAAGGGTCAGGGATACAGGTGGGGGCTGTATCGCTCCTCGGAGAGGGTTCAGGAAACAGGAGCTGAATCTGAGTCCGGGCCCTTTTGAGGCCTAGAAACGGGGACAATTCAATGAATTAACGTGCACACTGTAAAACGTGGCAACGTAGGTTTACATAGGCCTAATATTCGTTGTTTTCACGAGGACTGGAAATTGGCATACTAGAGATGGACACAACTGGAATTGCGTCTTTAATCGATCAGTAAGGGGATACATGCATATCGATCATGCACATATGACATAACATGGGGAACACGTAGGCACATATAACATGGTAAAATTTACTTTTCCACATTCCCTCCTTGTGCCCTACGTTTCCATCAGGAAACATCTATATTCATGATACCATCTATCATTTCATATAGCATCATTTGCTCGTCTCGAATTGTCTTGGAACGGGACTTAGGACTAGGAATACAAGAGGTAGCGCACATGCCGCAAATCGCAGGGCCACATTGTATACAGAGGCAGCAACTGAATATGATCATTACTGCAATACCTAGGAATGACAATACTTTCCATCCCCAGGCAGATATAATACTCCAGAGCCAACTGGACCATGTCCAGGTGCCTGGATTCTGGTGTAACTGATGGGCAATTTTGTGAAGTCTGGTTATAGCTGAATAAACAGACGGCGCGTTATTAGGAATGAAAATGCAGCAACTAGATCCGATGACTCTACATGCTCCTCCTCTACCGGCCAGTATGACGTCAAGAACGAGACTATTTTGGAGCACGACAAATCTCATAGCAGATTGCTCTTCAGTTAAGTTACCTAGAGCAGAAGTAGTCTCATTCACTACTGCTTCGAGGGTTCTGGTTAACCTACGTATTAACTTACTATTCTGGATAGGTCCTATAAAGAAGAAGAAACCTTTATTGAAATCTTGATATTGTTCTAGAGTAGTTTCAGTTTGATCGACAATCGGGGACTCAATCTCCCTTCTATGTCTGACCTGTACTAGATGTGTGTTTCTATGATAATCAGATGGGGCCAGAAAAACTGGTGGCAGTAGGAAGGCAATGTAACATGTTCCATCCCAATTGAGGGGCAGACGAATATATGCGGTCTGACCACAAACAAAATAAGAATGACGTGAGGCTTTGAAAATAGATTTCCCACTGTCACTATACTTGACAGTAGTAATACAATCACTATGTCCTACATGTGCGGAACCATTCTTTCTGACACATAATTCGCCTTTGACTGGTAGTACTGAAATAGCAGGCAAATCTGGAGTAGTATCAGACTGAACATTCAGGACCATAAAATTCGAAGAATAATTACCTAAATTATAAACTTCATTTTCTAGATCTAACCCTGTTCTATGGGAGAGACCTTGCTTGTCTGGAAAACATGTTCTGTTCAGAAGGGACATATCATTGGAGGATGACGTTAACGTGGACCATGCTCCACACGAACCATTATGTGAAAACGGATAAGGAAAGAGTGGCAGAACTCCCTTCGGTGTCTGGAAAGGGGGGAGTCGACCACACACCCAACAATTAGTAGCATTGCTAGTCTGGTGTGAATAGTGTAACATTCGGATGAATGTATTATTACGCATAGCAAGACGATAGGATAGCTCGTGAGGAGGCAGATCACTAAATGTGTGCTCTACTGTAGCATTAGAAAACTTATTTATATGCGAAATTGGAAAACATAAATGCAATGCATAACTTGTGCAGGTAACCATCAAACTTAGAAACAATAAGAAACTTAGAAAAACGATACATCTGATAGAGTTTTGACTAACTCTCTCACTATGGGGGTCTATCTCATACATGTCAGGGACCTGTCTAACCGTTTCACCCGAGAGGGACTTAGACAATTAAACTGGCTGACTTATTTTACTAGACCGGAGTTTTAACTTATACTCCTGCTGCGGAGTTTTCTCTAACAGAGGAACTTTTAATTCAGATTTAAGTTCTGGTTTCAGGCAGTCTTTAGAAATGGAACAGTCCTTTTCGAATGTCTTTTTACGAAGTCCATGGAATTTCTTGATGTGGGACAGATGGACCCATCCCTTGCGGCCTTCCAACTTCACAGCCGTGCGGGTGGTCAGAAGGACTAGTCTCGGTTCCTTCCAGCGAGGCTCCAGCGGACTTGAACGATCAAAGTTCCTTACTAATACTAGATCGCCTGGAAGGACCTCGTGTGGTTTCACTTCAGTATTGTCTGGAAATGCAGCGGCAACCTGTGAACGACAAGAGTGTAGGGCAGACATCAAGGAAGCTAGGTAATCTGTCAACATATTACTGGAAACATCTGTAATACTGCGGGGTCTAGGTGTACCCCACATATTTGGGGGGCGGCCGAATACGACCTCATAAGGAGACAGGCCTGATCTGGAATGTGCGACCATTCGCATAAAGAATAAAGCGACTGGCAGGGCAACTAGCCAGTCTACACCTTTCTCTTGACATGTCTTGGCAATACGGACTTTCAGAGTTTGATTATGTCTCTCTACGAGACCGGCTGCTTCAGGATGGCGCACACAATGGAACTTCCACTGGTACCCTAACAGAAGGGAAACATGTTTCATTAACTCGGATGAGAATGGCTGGCCGTTATCTGAATACACGACCCTAGGGAGTCCATAACGGGGGAAGAATTCACGAACCAACTGCTTGGCAGTGGTCGCTGCTGTATAATCTGGAACTGGATATGCTTCTGTCCACCTGGACAAAGCGCATACAACTACGAGGACATACTTGAAACCTCGACATCGCTCCATCTGAATATAATCCATCTGGAGGACTTCAAAAGGGTGGTCAGGGGGTTGGAATCCACCTTGTTCCACCGGGACACTTTTACCTGGATTGAATTGACAACATATCATACAAGTACGGACTTTCTGCTTGGCTGCAGCTCGTAAGTGCTTGTTGAACCAGAGGTTCTGTATACTGTCTAACATAGCTTTTTCTCCTAGATGTGCTGGACTATGTGCGGTATTAATAATGACTTGAACCATAGAGTCGGGGAGAAACCATGTGGCTTTTCCCTTCGTCACCCATCCTTGATCTGTCTGGACCCCTCCTTGTTCGGACCATTTCTTGATTTCTTCGGGAGTAGCATGTAACTGTATGTCTATGACATCTTGTGTAGGGTCCTTAACTGTCATACAAGTAGTCTGTTCTGGAGTGGATGTCTGTGCCGTGTTAACTGGAATGTCTGGGGTCTGAGCTGTGAGCTTGGCTGTTCGATCTGCTAGATCGTTACCTTGGGAAATGATGTCAGTAACTTTCGTATGTGCCTTGCACTTCATGATAGCGATAGCTGTCGGTAAATGTATTGCATCTAACAGAGCTTGAATGAGGAGACCATGCTGAATCTTGGTTCCATGAGAAGTCATGAAACCTCTCTCCTGCCAGAGCACTCCGAAGTCGTGTACAACTCCGAATGCGTAACGTGAATCTGTATATATGTTTACTTTCAGGTCCTTGGCACGTATGCAGGCTTGGGTCAGAGCAACTAGCTCTGCTGCTTGAGCAGACAGGGTGTCAATACGGTGTGTTTCAATAACTTCGGTGTCAGTAGTCACTGCATACGCGGCTACTAGTTCTCCTGTACTTGTTCTCATACATGAACCGTCCACATAAAGTGTAAGGTCGGGATTAGGTAATGCAATGTCTGTCAGGTCTTGTCTTGGCTTAGTCATAATGTTAATGACTTCCACACAGTTATGTGTGGCAGGATTTGAAGTAACTGACGGTAACAGTGTAGCTGGATTTAAAACGTTGCAGCGTCTGATTTCTATGTGTGGCTGGAACAGTGTCAGTTCATAACCTGTTAAACGTGCAATTGTCAAGTGCTGAGTCTGTGTTCGGTTTAAAAGAACTTCCACGGAGTGTGGAACTTGTACTGTCAGGGAGTGTCCTAATACTATGGAATCACTTTGTCTGATTGCTAGAGCTGTGGCTGCAACTGACTTGAGGCACGCAGGCAGAGCCTGGGCTACTGGATCTAATGTGCTTGAAAAATAAGCACAGGGCTTGTACTGTCCGGCTTGATCTTGTGTGAGAACAGATAATGCAGTACCATCACGTTCTGTGACAAAAAGTGTAAAAGGCTTACTGTAGTTTAGTGTAGCTAGAACAGGTGCTTGGCATAAGGCTTTCTTTAATTCATTAAAAACAAGTGTATGTTCAGATGTCCAAGGGAGGACAGTCGATACGGCTGCCTCCTGTGTCGTTAACTGTATCAGTGGCTTTGCTAGAAATGCATACCTAGGAATCCATTGTCTGCAGTAAGAAGTGAGGCCAATAAAAGCTCGTACCTCCTTCTGTGTCTTGGGCTGTGGAAGACTCGCTATTAACTGGATACGATCTGGTGTCAACTGCCTACCCCACTTGGACAGTAAGTGGCCTAAGTAGATCACTTGCTGGACACAGAATTGTAATTTGGAAGGGGACACCTTGTGCCCCTGCTCGGCCAGAAAATACAGGACTGTAAGTGACGCACGCTCGCAGTCACGTTCAGAACGGGCTGTGATCAGTAGATCATCGACATACTGGAGCAGGGCAGTGTCAGTTGGCATGTGAATATTGTCTAGTTGTCTCTTAAGTGCTTGACTATAAATACTAGGACTTTCTGTGAAACCTTGAGGAGCTCGTGTGAATTTATAGCTCCTTCCATTTAAACAGAATCCGAAAAGGTACTGGCTGTCTGGATGAATGGGAACACTGAAAAATGCGTTCTTGAGGTCGATAACAGTGAAAAATGTAGCTTCGGAATCAATGGCTGTCAATAGAGATGAAATATCTGGGACTACTGGATACTGGGGTATGATACATTTATTAAGTTCTCGAAGGTCAATCACTAATCGATATACTGGAGGTGCATTTGGATCAGTACGTTTCATGACTGGAATGATAGGAGAATTACATACATTGGAGTCAGTTTCTACAACCACTCCTTGAGCAATGAGCTCATCAATAATTTTGGATAAGGCTGCTACAGCCTCAGGTGGCAATCTGTACTGTCTGATTCGTGGCAAGACTATACCTTGCTTGAGAGTCACACGATGGGGTGTGATGTGCATAAAACCTACATCAGTTGGACCTTGCGCCCATAAATGCTGCGGTACATTTGACAATCTTGGATCAAAATCACGTAATACATAGTGACCTTTAAAGTCTCTTAAAAACAATCGGATTCCTTCTGGGGAACAGCAAATAACTGCCCCTAATTCTTTCAATGTTTTAATGCCTAACAAATTTTCTGGACATGATTTCGTAAGTAATAAATCAGTAGTTCGGGACAATGGACCAACTTCTAGGGAAACTGGTTTTGAAATCTCGTTCACAATAGGCTTTCCTGAAAATCCAAGGGAAACATTTCTAGAGCCTGAGAGCGGAGCCCCTGGAACCTCGTCATGACTGATAGTAGTCCTACTTGCCCCTGTATCAATCAAAAACTTTCTGTCTTTCCCTAATACTTGACTATGTACATAGGGACCCTCTTGATCTACAGGTATCTCGATGAGAGGCAAGCCTACCTCCCTCTCTAGGCTGTTTCATGAATACTGTTGATACTCTGGATACTCTGTCTGGGCATACTGGTACATCTGCTGTGTAACATGCTGTGTTGCAGCGATAGGCTGCGGTGCTGGAACTGTCTGTTGTGCATTCTGTGGTGACTGAGAAGTCTGTGAAACTTGTTCTTGCCTAGGCGGACGTGGTCTTTCTTTAGTTTTACCCGTAGCTATGTTGTGTTTCAGAACTGCACACTCGTTTATAAAATGACCTGGCTGTTTACAATAATTGCATGTCCCTTTAACGGGAGCTGCAGGATGACTGGCTTGATTCGGACCCCTCTTCTGACTGTCTTGTGGAACAGATTGTGCAACTAATACTTTCATTTTCGTGTCTTTCATACGCCTCTTTTCGTGTTCTTGCTCTTCCCTGATTCTATTCTGGTGATACTGGAGCATCTGAAGCATTTGTGACGGGGTACTAGCTTGCCAAGTACTTTCGACTTTCAAAACTCGATTTTTAACTTGTGGACTTGAATTCTCGACTAGTTTAGTAACAAAAAGATGAGGGTATGACTCGCTACCTGTCTTCAAACCACTGTTAATAATAAAGCATTTTTCAAATCTGGAATAAAAATCACTAGTGTCTTCATCGTGTTTCTGTTTACATGCTGAGATTGCATCCCAATCTTCCTTTTTCGTGGCTAGTAATCTTGGCAAAACCTGAATCAATAACTCTGGCAATTCTTTACATTTGTCCCCAAGACCGGTACCTGGTACTCGTGAATTGTCTTCAGCTTCTAGAGCTGTCCAATCTATCTTTTTCTCTCCCACCTCCCATTCTTTTTCCTTGAGTTTTTCATATACCCCTGCGGGCAACAGGACTTTTAGCATTTTAATAATATCTGGATACGTGTATTCTCCCATACGGAGCATGTCTTTTAATTCTCGATGGAACCCTGCTGGATCTTTGTCGTGACAGCGAATTAATTTCTTCATCTCTAAGAGTTCCATCTTTGTGATAGGGGTGTAAACAAATACTCGTTGCATTTCACCACCCTCTGTCCTAACTGGGTGTACTTCCCGTAATGGATGCTGTCTATCTATGTAGAATGATTTACTTTCTGGGGGTGAGACGTGAACAAAATGCGGGTTCAGGAACGTTCTATATTTGTGGCGCTGTTCTAGAATGACACTAATTAAATCTGTACCTAAACCTTTCCATCTATACTGGAGTAACTCGTTCAGAACATCATGTAACGGACCTGGATCAGAATGTTGCCCCTCATACAGTGTAATGAGGTGCTGGATCATATACATACCCACCAGTCGCTGCTCGGCTGGGGGCAGTTTCAGAAACATTTGTGCCACTATTTCGTCTGGAAAAGTGGTAGAATCAGTAGTCCATCGAACTGCTGATCGGGCTAATTCTTGTTCATGCATAGTACTAAGTTCACTATAACCGATTCGTGATTTCAGAATATAATTGGTAGCTTGAAATACTTGCTCAAGAGAACCTTGTTCTGGTGCTAGAGCAGGAAAAACTTTCTTATGTTCTAGGCGTGAATGTCGGTCGGGAAGTCTAGATTTACCTACATACGCTATTCTGGTGGGATTCTCGTCGTTTACCTCTTCAGTATCAGAGTCGTCTTCTTTCTCGCTTACTTGTGCTGCTTTTCGTTTCTCGTGTAACTTTATTATTTCCTTACGAATTTTCTTGTACATACTTTCTATACTACTGAGTGTCCTGTGTCTTCCCTCGGCTATATTATCACTCCACTTTGTCAGGACTCTCATTTCGGTCGGATCTTTAGTCGGATAATCTTGTTCCCTTATTAAACAATTAATTAGAAACTTTAATAGCATGAGCTGGGTCTCAGCTTTCCTTAGAGACATGATTTCGCCAATACTTTCTGGATCCTCTCCTGTACGGATGAAACGATATATTCTGTCTAGATCTTCTTTCATATTCGGTAGGGTGTCCAAATACTCGGTCACCCGTCTTACGCGCAATGAATATATAACCATATTATCATCGCCTGGGACTGGATCATAACGGCATTCGGTAAGAGCTCGTTTGATATCTGCAACTGACTGATGTTTGGGCGTACGCTGTAACGCACGTTCATGTAACTCGACTAACGTTACACGTTTGTGTGGCGGCGGGGTACCAGGAGGACCTCCCCCCGCAGCTCCTAAACTGGAATCGTCGACTGATACTCTTCGTGCTGGCAGAGTGACCGATGTAGCGGGTACTTGTACTGTAGGCTGGACCGGGGGTACCGTAACAGGTGCTGTAACAGGTGCCCCGGTGGCTGGAGGAACAGGAATTACATTATTTACAGGAGCGGGCGGAACAGGATTTGCATATTCTGGGACCGTGTCGTCCAAATAGGACGAGAGAAAAATATCAGTTGCGGTCGGTTTGTGACGTAGCTTAATCGGAACTAATGGCGGCGGAAAATTACATGGTGCTTCCGGGGTTGCTTTCGACAAGCCCTCGGCAAGAAGAGGATACATACCCTTAATAAGGGCATTTCTCTGTCTATCTGACTGTTCGGCTTTAACTCGTTCACCTATTTCGATTAATTCCCTTTCTTGGGCTCTTTCTGAGGATTCCCTACTTAATTCTAACTTTCTGATTTCTTTTTCGGTTCTTTTATGAGATTCTTTGCGCCATAACTCGATGGCATCTTTCTGGGACTGTCTGGATTTCTTTTTCCATAATGCTTCTTCTACTCGCATGATACACTCGGCATCCCATGTACCTGACATGGGCCATCTATATTTCTCTTCTAATTCTTTGGTGTACTCCACCCATAAGTCTAGATATAATATGGCACTTATGCCATGTTTATGATACATAAAATGACCTGGACTGTCCCTAGGCGGGACAGGAACTGCTTCTTCGAGCAGACCTTTTCTGGATTTTAACTGACGTAATTTCGAGAACAGAGGCATGACTTAGACTGGAATCTGGACACAATACAATACACGATAAACACAATAATAACTTGAAAAACAAATCACTCATACCACGACACTGAAAACACATGAATTGCCATTTAACAGTTCGGACAGAATATCACCTGGAATACTGAGAACAGAACACATGAATTTCTCGAGAACAGAACAGAACTTACTGGAATGACTAGATGCACTGCTAAAACAGTACGAAACTTACCGGTCTCATAAAGAGACGCGTCAGGACCCGCATCCACCTAGGTGGACACTTCGTGTTGGATCTGTGTACCCAAACCCACGGACCAGAGACAAATTAATTGACCCTGTCTAGATACTACCCCAGCAATGGTACTCACCGGGCAGCAAGAACGGAAGGCCTCGGACTGGACTGGACTGCTACGACGACGGACGGACGAACTTCGGACTTCAGTTACAGGTGGGCCTCCGGATACCTCGGACCTTGGACTCTCGGCTTGGGCTCTGGTCGGGACTCGCCGCGTTCCTCCACCGCCTCGTCTGGACGCTGGACCGCAACCTCCGTCTCCTCCGTGGGCCTGAGGGATACTTGAAGCAGAAATATCTGCACGTGGCCGGTATGGTTCCGTCACGGCTGCAGAGGATCAGGGGGCCTGCGTGGCTTCTCCGGCGCGTGGGGAAAGGGCAAGTCCCTATTCGGGCGCCATTATGTGGTAAATAAATAATTAATTACCGGTTCTATTTTTGACTATAATCAATAAACGGGTAGCTCAATAAATAAGAGTCAAGATACGAGGTAGCTAGAGTTGACAGGCTTTAATTAAGCATAAAGGACAGGAACAGGACAGCCTGCATGGGAATGGGATGGCAGCTGCCGGGGGCAGGATCTGGGAGCATAAGGGGTAACTTTTAATAACAGTGCACAATATTTATAGTTAAACAAATACATTGCATTCAATACAGTAGGCGTAGCAGTAGGCGGAGTTTGTAGCAGTCGCGAAAGATAAGGCATAAAGTGGGTGTAACAAGAGGTGTGTACAGGGCGTATACATAGACATGTGATGTAAACGTAATAGAATATGTCATAAACGGGGCGGAAACATGGAGGGGGCTACCTGAGCAGCTGGGACCTTTAACCTAGTGGTGCGCGCAAACTGGCAATGACGTGTTACTAGGGAGAACTGGGGGCTATGACTTCTGCACTAGAAGAGGAGACGAAAGTCTGGAGGGTCAGAGCGACATGTACCTAGGCATATCTAGTATCTGGTGTTTATAGTACATGTTGATAGAATCCAAAGGTTATCAGGGCAAAGGCTAGCAGACACTAAGACTGGTGCATACATAATTCTATATGTAGTGCGTGTGCGAGGAATATTCTATGAATATTAATACAGTATTTCTCTTACATGGAGACATAAAGGCTAGACCATGACGGAAACTATTGATGTGATTCAGTAGCTTAGGAATGCAGAGAAGGAGGGCTGGACTGATAACTAGAAACATAACATACTCTTGGCAGACTGGGAGGCAGAGCCAGGCCTAGCCGGGCACTGCGAGGCATAAAAGTAAGTGAAGGGTCAGGGATACAGGTGGGGGCTGTATCGCTCCTCGGAGAGGGTTCAGGAAACAGGAGCTGAATCTGAGTCCGGGCCCTTTTGAGGCCTAGAAACGGGGACAATTCAATGAATTAACGTGCACACTGTAAAACGTGGCAACGTAGGTTTACATAGGCCTAATATTCGTTGTTTTCACGAGGACTGGAAATTGGCATACTAGAGATGGACACAACTGGAATTGCGTCTTTAATCGATCAGAAAGGGGATACATGCATATCGATCATGCACATATGACATAACATGGGGAACACGTAGGCACATATAACATGGTAAAATTTACTTTTCCACACACGGAGGAGCAGCGGGGAGCTGTTCGTCCACGCTACTCTCACGCAACAATCAGAGCGTGCTGCATTCGAGCCCCACATGAACGTGGTAAGGGGGAGAGGGGGCAAAAACAAAAAAGAAGTCGCCAGTAACTGTGAACAGATCCCCAATCATCATTCTATTGAGGCAAATAAAACTAGTGGAAAGAAGAGTGGCCCCCCTCCTCCAGAAGGTGAGGTAAATAGATATACACTTCGCAGTCGGAGGGCTTGGGGGAAAGCTGATTGGCATAGCACTGATACAAATATTGTCATGTACACGCATACAAATGAGCTAACACTGCTTTCTAAACTCTTAACTGAAACCTTAATTTCTCCAGATCGGTCTACATCTGTACCGACGCAGCAGAGAGTAGCAAAAAGACAAAAAAGCGGGAAAGAAGTAGAGGCCTGTAAATCCCTCTTAAGTGGAAAGAAACAGTCACGTAAGAAGCTTATTAAAATAAAAGTAACTCCCTCACTCCGCTATTTTTTAAAATAAAAGAGCAAACACAAGGCGCGCAGATAAAACCTCCCCCTTGTCCGACTGGTCGTATGCTTGACAGCCCGAACGTAAAAGGCATAATGGCCAAGGGTGCTAATCTAGCTGCAGATGTCGTTCTTAAGCAATCCACCCTAACCACCTTACCATTAAAGAACAGATTTGACATTTTCTCAAGAGCCGAAGAGGATAGCATATCTCCCCTAGATGACCTTATTACTACTCAGAGCTTGATGCTTGACGTAGAACATGCATTGCCTCCTGCCGCACCACATATTATCAGTAATGGACCACTTTTAGACGGGTCAGATGATCCAATGCAGATTCTACTCACAGAAATAAGAGACAGATTCTCAATATCAGAATCTAACCAAATGAAAATTTAAAGTCATTGTGAAACCATGGAGGAAAAAATTAACAACCTAAGAGATAGGCCTTTGATAGGGTAAGTTGGCCCTATGTCTTTGAGGTAATCAAGCGTTTTAACATGGGGGAAGTATTTGAAACAGCCATTAAGAGCTTGTACAGAAATCCCATGGCCCGGGTATTGGTTAACGGTTCTCTCTCCAGGATAGTGCGAATTGGGAGAGGATCCAGGCAAGGCTGCCCACTCTCTCCTATCCTTTTTAACCTATACATTGAACCTCTTGCCATCAAATTAATAGCGTGTAATGGTATAATTCCATTTGTTTATAACAACTGGGAGAAAAAGTTAGGGCTTTACGCGGATGATCTGATGATTTTTACAACCCATATGGAACCGGTAATCCCCATTATTTGGGAAAAGTTAGCCGAATTTGGTAAACTTTCCGTGTATGCTGTAAACCCTTCTAAAACTGAGGTTATGCAGTGGAATACTCTCTCGAATAGTGATCGTATTAAAAACAAGATAAGATAATTGGGGATTGAATTGGTAAATAACTTAGATTCAGTGGCAAAAGTACATTTTGACTCGATAACTTCAAAAGTAAAAAAACAGCTACAGAAGTGGGATTCACTCCCACTTTCCTTTTTCACTCCCTACTGAAGATGTCTATTCTCCCCAAGTACACCTTTATTTTCAATGCAATTCCGCTAGAATTTAAACCTGAATGGGTTAAGAAAGTTCAAGGCCTTTTTAACAGCTTTATATGGGAAAATAAAAGGCAGAGAATTGCATGGATGAAATGTAGGGAGAAAAAGGAAAATGGCGGTATAGCAAGCCCAGATCTTCTATGCTATTTAAGAGCGTTTCATTTAAAAAACATTCGGCAGCTATTAAGGAGCTCAACCCTTATCTTTCCACTATTCCAAGCTCTGACATTTGGCCCACCTGATATATCCAATCATTTCCTCTATAAGTTCGGAGATCCTACATTTTTTAAAAAAAATTGATTAAATACACTCAAAAGTGCCTGCATTTTATGGTACCATATCAGGAAGACACTCCAGATTCCATAGTACAGCCATCATGCCCCAATATGGAATTCTCCTGGCACCCCGGAGGGCCTACAAGATGTTCTCGCAATCCCGATAAGAGAAAATGGAATATGGGAATGGGGCCAACTACTGGAAGGCTCTCAATTAATATCCTGGCAAGATTTCCCAAAAATTATTTAAAAATAAAAATAAAAAAATAGGTCTGAGAGGGCCATATGACGCAGCAATAACTATTACAACCATGTACGCATCATTTTAAAGAATACAGGCTTGGGAGTGTCACGTGTCACGTCGAAGCCAACAAATCCCTCGACTCCTCACAATCTGGCTTCCGAGCAAAACACAGCACTGAGACCGCCCTCATCGCAGCAACAGACGACATTCGAACCCTACTGGACAATGGAGACACAGTCGCCCTCATCCTCCTCGACCTCTCTGCAGCCTTCGACACAGTCTGCCACAGCACCCTTTTACAACGCCTCAGAAACATCGGAATACAAGGAAAAGCACTCGAATGGATCACCTCGTTCCTCACCGGAAGAACCCAGAGAGTCCGCCTTCCACCATTCAAGTCCGAAGCCACTGAAGTCATCTGTGGCGTACCACAAGGATCCTCACTCAGTCCCACCCTCTTCAACGTATACATGAGCCCCCTCGCGGCCATCGCTCGCCAACACAACCTCAACATCATCTCCTACGCGGATGACACTCAACTGATCCTTTCTCTCACCAATGACCCCAGCACCGCCAAAACAAACCTACACGAAGGAATGAAAGAAGTTGCCGAATGGATGAAACAAAGCCGTCTGAAACTGAACTCAGATAAAACAGAAGTCCTCATCTTAGGTACATCCCCCTCTGCATGGGACGACTCTTGGTGGCCGGAAGCCCTTGGAAAAGCACCCACCCCGACAGACCACGCACGGAACCTAGGCGTTATCCTGGACTCTTCTCTCTCAATGAACAGACAAGTCAACGCCGTATCCTCATCCTGCTTCAACATTCTTCGCATGCTCAAAAAAACATTTCGCTGGATCCCCACCGAAACCAGAAAAACAGTCACCCATGCTCTGGTCACGAGCCGACTGGACTACGGAAACACCCTCTACGCAGGTACTACCGCTAAACTCCAGAAGAAACTCCAACGAATCCAAAACGCCTCAGCCAGGATCATATTAGACATCCCGCGTAACGAACACATCTCTGGCCACCTGAAAGACCTCCACTGGCTACCCGTCAATAAGAGGATCACTTTTCGACTGTTAACCCACGCACACAAATCACTCTACGACATCGGACCAGAATGCCTCAACTCACGACTGTCCTTCTACACCCCCTCCCGCCAACTACGTTCTTCCAGCCAAGCCCTCGCCACTGTACCCCGCATCAACAAGACCACCATGGGAGGCAGATCCTTCTCATACCTGGCAGCTAAAACATGGAACTCACTCCCCACCTACCTTCGCCTTACCCAGAACCACCTAGCATTTAGAAAGCAACTTAAAACGTGGATATTTGACAAGTAATCCTCCTCCCCTCCCTAAGCGCCTTGAGACCCTCTGGGTATGTAGTGCGCTATATAAATTCTCTGACTTGACTTGACTTGACTTGTGACGCAGTAATAAATATTAAAATTAATGGGAGAATTAGGAGGGGGCAAATACGATGAACCAGAAAGCATATATTCCACAAAAATAAAGCAAAACAGAGCTGGGAGGACCACGTGACAGATTAAAAAAAATAATACTGTTATGAACGCACAATTTATATTAATACAGGCTAAAGCACGTGACAGTTCAAAAATACGAAAGCGAAATTTATGCACAGAGAATTTTTAAAAATAGAGGTCTGGAGGACCTCGTTGTCATAAATTGACAACGATTAGGTTAGCATTCGCTGAAGCTGATGCACCTTTCAATGTTATGTTGCCCTTTTTCAGAGCCTCATCATGTAGGACACTCAGACCATGGTCAGTCTGCAAACGCCCAGGTGTATATTGGCAATGCATGACTTGGTCATGGTCTGGACACCGCAAATGTTAATACAAGAGGTGGTACTGATAAGTGCAGTGCAAAAAAATATATATAGTGAAGTGACTAAAATGGCTGTCGAGGCAAACAAAGACCTTTATTAGTGATTGCCTGGACGTCAGATTAAAAATAGTGTAATGACAGTGTAAAAAAATCACTGTCCAGCTTGCTTGGTGGAAAACAAAAATCAGGCCAACATGTTTCTGCCGTACTGTGTAAGTTCACTGGCATTCATCAGGGCCAAGCTCTCATATGCTACTGCAATTACACTTAACAAATGTGTAGAAATGAACTAAAAAGAATTTAATCAAATAACCATATTGCAGGTAAACTAAGAGTGGTCGAACACGACCATCCTACCGCATCTTCTCAATTTGCTCAGTGGATGCGATTGGTCTTCCCTGTAGTAGAAGTCAAAAGAAACGGAAAACCATATAGAAAATATAAACACATGGTGCTTATTCAGACAAAGACAACATTTATAACTTAAATATGCCCAAAGTATCACGTGTTATTACTGTGCACAACCAGCGATCATTCAAGCGAACTCAGACAGATCCATCACTAAACTCTGATGATCATTCAAGAGGTGCGAATATAGCGTCACCAAGAGTTATCCTGTGCATAGTTTCAAGAACTAAGATTTAGCACTTACCCATCAATCTGTGGGAAGTAAGCCTCACCTCACCCGGCAACTGCTCGGAAAGATAAGGCCCCGCTCTAGACATGTGAATAAAGACAGTTCCTTGGTTAGATCACTGTCAAGAATGTAGTACAATGTACTGTCTACCTAACCCAATAATTTTCTAAACTGCCCACAGCTAGGCTCTCACCACAAAGAGCCGGACGTAAACATTAGACGACTACCATGTAGTGTAACCTCTATGCATATCACAAAATATTACTGACTGCAGACCAATCGCTCAGTTCTATATTTACACTGAACCATTGTGCAGTCTTCATGATGAAAAAACGGGGGTAATAACCTCGTTCTAGCAAGCATGTCTCTGGTCAAAGCTGACAATTCCTTAATGGCCAGACCAAAAGTACACGCTAAAAATGATCCAACTTTAACAATCCCAACTAACCTGTCCGTCGGTACCTCACGGCGGGTTCACGAGCCGAAGGGGAGGCCCAGACGGACAGGTAGGGGCCAGTTTTATACTAGCGCTAATTGAGTAATGGTTTACAGCTGGTCCAGGTACCGCTGCAGCGGCGCCTGTGCGCTGTTGAGACACTATCCAGCGCATGCGCAAAAGGGGCTAGAGCGATCGCGCGCATGCGCTGAACGAGTTGTCCTTAACACGGATGTTAACGCTAGTCATGTCAGCGTGTGTATGCATGGGGCGCATGCGCATTCCGGGTACACTTGCCGGTCACTACCGCGCAGCCTCAGTTAAACAGTTGTATCGCGTGTGTGGAAAAACTCCGTGTTAGCGAGGCGCATGCGCAACCCAAGGGCACTGGCCGGCCTCTCACGCGCAGCCTCAGTATACCAATTTTTCCATAGCGCCAGTGTGAAAAATTAGTCTACAAACCCCAAAAAACGCCTATGATGTTAAACCGACACGGTCACACGGGATCGAGGGGTGCCGATTAGAGAAACACTCCATTGCGTGGCTCACGCATGCCCAAGTAGAACACATGTGGTTGTAGGGCGCAGTCATGTGAATGCGCATGTTCTGTTGGCCCATATCACTATACACATGTATGTGCCTTTGAAGAAACGAATGGCATTTGCAAATATATAAGCCCCCAGGGATACGTGCTCTAATGAATTAAATCAAGGCAACCAAAGCAGGCTAAAACCTCCCCATGGAATCAAGAATGTACATTAACGGAGGCTAAAGGTTGCTTTCCAGAAGCCTGCCTAGGCGAGTGTAGGCAACAGAGAGAGTCAAATAATACCCGGCATAACATTAGAATATAATGATGCCTAGAAGGTGAAAATTGGTACCCCTTAGTAACGGGTGGAACTCACTACTCTGTTAGTGCACCCTACCGGTGATAAAGGCTGCATGTAACAGCTGCCAAATTAGAGATCTAAGTGACCTCTTGGATCAAAGTAACTATAGGTGCGCGATCAACCCACGTTGTGGTATCAAAGGAGCATCATAATGGCAAATGTTGCACACAGGTTAAAAGGCACGGAGAGTGAACTCAGATAGAGAGCCACGGAATGTTGTCATTCAGCCCAATCACATCAGACTTCAATTTGAAAATCCAGCGCTGCTCCTTGACAAAAAGGAAGTGCGAGACATCTGAGATGTGTGGTGGAATGTAAGGCTGTTCAAGAACCACCCAAGCCAGATCCTCTGCTTTGTGTTTTGCCTCTAAGAAATGATTAGTGAGGCCCGTAGATTGTTTCTTGCAGCGGATCGTGCTTTTATGCTCGCTGATTCGTGACTTAATGGCTCTCGTTGTATGGCCCACATATTGCTTCTTGCACGGACACGTGATCAAATAGATAAGTTTATCTGAATTGCAGTTCGTGTGTTTTGTGAGCCTCCAAGGTCTTGTGGTGCCGATGTCGACCGTTAGGGTCTTGCGTGTCTGAGGACAGGCCGCACAGCTGCCACATGGGTAATGGCCTTGTACTGGGGTGGTGTTCCAGAGGGTGTTGGTAATTTGTTTCAGTTCTCTCCGTGGTCTGGTGTGAACCAAGCTGTCCCGAATTGATGGTCCTCTCTTAAAAGCAAATAAGGGTCGAGGTATTGTACCAGCCCCTGTGTTCAGGATCTTCCAATGTTTGAGTATGGTTTTCTTCACCACGTTGGAGGATGTAGTAAAGGTTTGTACCATGGTCATTCGGTCTCTGGTGCTGTCAGACCTCTTGTGTTGTAGAAGAGCCTTGCGGTTATTATTAAAGGCTCTCTTATATGCTCTGCGTACAAGATGGTTTGGGTAGTGCCGATCTCTCAAATTGGATGATAGTTCTGCGGCATGGTGATCGTATAGAGTGTTCGAAGAGCAATTCCTTCTGACCCTGAGAAATTGGCCGACAGGCAAATTCTCACGCAATGATTGCGGATGGAAACTCTGGAATGATAATAACGAGTTCCGTGCCATGGGTTTCTTAAAGAGTTCACTTTGTAAGCCTCCCTCTGCTGGAAAAATATGTAGGTCAAGGTACGCCAATCTGTCTTTGCTGCTCTATATGGTGAACTTGAGGAACTGATTCCTTGAGTTCAACCATGCGTGAAACGACGACACCTCATTGGACGACCCTCTCCAAATCACAAGGATGTCGTCAATATAACGCTTCCACAGTACCACCTGGTGGAAAAAGGGGTTACTGTGGTTCAGCACATGATCTTGCTCGAATTGGTGCATATATAGATTGGCCAGGCTGGGTGCATAGACACTCCCCATTGAGGTCCCTGAGACCTGGAGGTAGAGCTCATTCTGATGCTGGAAAAAGTTTTCCATCATAGCGAGCCTTGCGCATTCCATGATGAAGGATACTGGTGTTATTGTATCTAATTGTCTGGCCTCTAAGATGGTTCTGATACAATCCAGTGTTTCCTGTTGAGGGATTGACGTATACAGAGACTCGACGTCGAAACTAACCAGCAGGTCTGTCTCAACGTCGAACTCTGCATCAGCAAGTAGTCTCAGTACATCCCCGGTGTCTTGCAGGTATGTCGGTGTCTCCTTGACTATCGGTTTCAAAAAGAAATCTACAAAGGTAGATAAAGGCTCGAGTAGCGAGCCTATCCCCGAGATAATGGGCCGTCCAGGAGGTGGTCTCTGGGCCTTGTGTATCTTCGGGAGACAGTAGAAATAAGGAGTAACCGGATGTGTTGTCACTAGATATCTCGCTTCTTGGGGAGTAATCCAGCCCTCTGATAATCCTTCTTCTACAAGACTCTTGATGTCGTTCGAGACTCTCTCGGTGGGGTCTATATGAAGACGACGATAAGCCCTGGTATTGTTCAGTTGTCTTTCACATTCTGCCTGATAGATGTTGGTGTCTTGCAACACAATCGCACCTCCCTTGTCCGCGGGTTTAATGGTGAGGGAACTGTCGCTGGCGAGCGTGGACAATGCTTGTTTCTCCGAGGAAGACAAGTTGACAAAGTTCTTTCGTTGTTGGGTACTATTCATGACATCATGTGTCACTGCTTGCTCGAAGGCTAGGACATTAGCTGGCACTTGCTGGTTCAAAGGTGTGAAGGTAGACTTCGGTTTGAGACCAGTGTTCTGTTCACTTGGGTCGAGTGAGTCGCCCGCTGCCGTAGTTAAGTCAGACCTTTTGAAGAAAAAGTGCAGCCGAATTTTCCTATAGAAGCTTTCCAGTTCACACCTCATGTTGAAACGGTCACCATCATAAGTAGGGACAAAACTAAGCCCTTTGTTCAATACAGTATTCTCAATGGGTGTAATGGCCCTGGAACTCAGGTTCACTACTAGGTCGCAGCTCCTGGTGTTGGGCCGGTCTTGCTGTTGGTCTGCGGAGCCCAGTTCACGGTTTGTTGGCCTCTTTTTCTGCCGCGATTCCTGCCACGGCCCTGCCATAAAAAAGACTGGTCATAATAAAATGACGGATTAGGACGGATTTCTACTGTCTCCCGAAGATACACAAGGCCCAGAGACCACCTCCTGGACGGCCCATTATCTCGGGGATAGGCTCGCTACTCGAGCCTTTATCTACCTTTGTAGATTTCTTTTTGAAACCGATAGTCAAGGAGACACCGACATACCTGCAAGACACCGGGGATGTACTGAGACTACTTGCTGATGCAGAGTTCGACGTTGAGACAGACCTGCTGGTTAGTTTCGACGTCGAGTCTCTGTATACGTCAATCCCTCAACAGGAAACACTGGATTGTATCAGAACCATCTTAGAGGCCAGACAATTAGATACAATAACACCAGTATCCTTCATCATGGAATGCGCAAGGCTCGCTATGATGGAAAACTTTTTCCAGTATCAGAATGAGCTCTACCTCCAGGTCTCAGGGACCTCAATGGGGAGTGTCTATGCACCCAGCCTGGCCAATCTATATATGCACCAATTCGAGCAAGATCATGTGCTGAACCACAGTAACCCCTTTTTCCACCAGGTGGTACTGTGGAAGCGTTATATTGACGACATCCTTGTGATTTGGAGAGGGTCGTCCAATGAGGTGTCGTCGTTTCACGCATGGTTGAACTCAAGGAATCAGTTCCTCAAGTTCACCATATAGAGCAGCAAAGACAGATTGGCGTACCTTGACCTACATATTTTTCCAGCAGAGGGAGGCTTACAAAGTGAACTCTTTAAGAAACCCATGGCACGGAACTCGTTATTATCATTCCAGAGTTTCCATCCGCAATCATTGCGTGAGAATTTGCCTGTCGGCCAATTTCTCAGGGTCAGAAGGAATTGCTCTTCGAACACTCTATACGATCACCATGCCGCAGAACTATCATCCAATTTGAGAGATCGGCACTACCCAAACCATCTTGTACGCAGAGCATATAAGAGAACCTTTAATAATAACCGCGAGGCTCTTCTACAACACAAGAGGTCTGACAGCACCAGAGACCGAATGACCATGGTACAAACCTTTAGTACATCCTCCAACGTGGTGAAGAAAACCATACTCAAACATTGGAAGATCCTGAACACAGGGGCTGGTACAATACCTCGACCCTTATTTGCTTTTAAGAGAGGACCATCAATTCGGGACAGCTTGGTTCACACCAGACCACGGAGAGAACTGAAACAAATTACCAACACCCTCTGGAACACCACCCCAGTACAAGGCCATTACCCATGTGGCAGCTGTGCGGCCTGTCCTCAGACACGCAAGACCCTAACGGTCGACATCGGCACCACAAGACCTTGGAGGCTCACAAAACACACGAACTGCAATTCAGATAAACTTATCTATTTGATCACGTGTCCGTGCAAGAAGCAATATGTGGGCCATACAACGAGAGCCATTAAGTCACGAATCAGCGAGCATAAAAGCACGATCCGCTGCAAGAAACAATCTACGGGCCTCACTAATCATTTCTTAGAGGCAAAACACAAAGCAGAGGATCTGGCTTGGGTGGTTCTTGAACAGCCTTACATTCCACCACACATCTCAGATGTCTCGCACTTCCTTTTTGTCAAGGAGCAGCGCTGGATTTTCAAATTGAAGTCTGATGTGATTGGGCTGAATGACAACATTCCGTGGCTCTCTATCTGAGTTCACTCTCCGTGCCTTTTAACCTGTGTGCAACATTTGCCATTATGATGCTCCTTTGATACCACAACGTGGGTTGATCGCGCACCTATAGTTACTTTGATCCAAGAGGTCACTTAGATCTCTAATTTGGCAGCTGTTACATGCAGCCTTTATCACCGGTAGGGTGCACTAACAGAGTAGTGAGTTCCACCCGTTACTAAGGGGTACCAATTTTCACCTTCTAGGCATCATTATATTCTAATGTTATGCCGGGTATTATTTGACTCTCTCTGTTGCCTACACTCGCCTAGGCAGGCTTCTGGAAAGCAACCTTTAGCCTCCGTTAATGTACATTCTTGATTCCATGGGGAGGTTTTAGCCTGCTTTGGTTGCCTTGATTTAATTCATTAGAGCACGTATCCCTGGGGGCTTATATATTTGCAAATGCCATTCGTTTCTTCAAAGGCACATACATGTGTATAGTGATATGGGCCAACAGAACATGCGCATTCACATGACTGCGCCCTACAACCACATGTGTTCTACTTGGGCATGCGTGAGCCACGCAATGGAGTGTTTCTCTAATCGGCACCCCTCGATCCCGTGTGACCGTGTCGGTTTAACATCATAGGCGTTTTTTGGGGTTTGTAGACTAATTTTTCACACTGGCGCTATGGAAAAATTGGTATACTGAGGCTGCGCGTGAGAGGCCGGCCAGTGCCCTTGGGTTGCGCATGCGCCTCGCTAACACGGAGTTTTTCCACACACGCGATACAACTGTTTAACTGAGGCTGCGCGGTAGTGACCGGCAAGTGTACCCGGAATGCGCATGCGCCCCATGCATACACACGCTGACATGACTAGCGTTAACATCCGTGTTAAGGACAACTCGTTCAGCGCATGCGCGCGATCGCTCTAGCCCCTTTTGCGCATGCGCTGGATAGTGTCTCAACAGCGCACAGGCGCCGCTGCAGCGGTACCTGGACCAGCTGTAAACCATTACTCAATTAGCGCTAGTATAAAACTGGCCCCTACCTGTCCGTCTGGGCCTCCCCTTCGGCTCGTGAACCCGCCGTGAGGTACCGACGGACAGGTTAGTTGGGATTGTTAAAGTTGGATCATTTTTAGCGTGTACTTTTGGTCTGGCCATTAAGGAATTGTCAGCTTTGACCAGAGACATGCTTGCTAGAACGAGGTTATTACCCCCGTTTTTTCATCATGAAGACTGCACAATGGTTCAGTGTAAATATAGAACTGAGCGATTGGTCTGCAGTCAGTAATATTTTGTGATATGCATAGAGGTTACACTACATGGTAGTCGTCTAATGTTTACGTCCGGCTCTTTGTGGTGAGAGCCTAGCTGTGGGCAGTTTAGAAAATTATTGGGTTAGGTAGACAGTACATTGTACTACATTCTTGACAGTGATCTAACCAAGGAACTGTCTTTATTCACATGTCTAGAGCGGGGCCTTATCTTTCCGAGCAGTTGCCGGGTGAGGTGAGGCTTACTTCCCACAGATTGATGGGTAAGTGCTAAATCTTAGTTCTTGAAACTATGCACAGGATAACTCTTGGTGACGCTATATTCGCACCTCTTGAATGATCATCAGAGTTTAGTGATGGATCTGTCTGAGTTCGCTGTAATGATCGCTGGTTGTGCACAGTAATAACACGTGATACTTTGGGCATATTTAAGTTATAAATGTTGTCTTTGTCTGAATAAGCACCATGTGTTTATATTTTCTATATGGTTTTCCGTTTCTTTTGACTTCTACTACAGGGAAGACCAATCGCATCCACTGAGCAAATTGAGAAGATGCGGTAGGATGGTCGTGTTCGACCACTCTTAGTTTACCTGCAATATGGTTATTTGATTAAATTGTTTTTAGTTCATTTCTACACATTTGTTAAGTGTAATTGCAGTAGCATATGAGAGCTTGGCCCTGATGAATGCCAGTGAACTTACACAGTACGGCAGAAACATGTTGGCCTGATTTTTGTTTTCCACCAAGCAAGCTGGACAGTGATTTTTTTACACTGTCATTACACTATTTTTAATCTGACGTCCAGGCAATCACTAATAAAGGTCTTTGTTTGCCTCGACAGCCATTTTAGTCACTTCACTATATATATTTTTTTGCACTGCACTTATCAGTACCACCTCTTGTATTACCATTTGCGGTGTCCAGACCATGACCAAGTCATGCATTGCCAATATACACCTGGGCGTTTGCAAACTGACCATGGTCTGAGTGTCCTACATGATGAGGCTCCGCCAGTTGGGTGGTCTGATAGGACTCATAACAGCAATTGTTGATAGTCAATGTAATTATTAAGTCCTTGACCTATCTGTTTGTTTTGTTTTTTTTTGTTTTTTTCTGTGCACTCCTTTCCAGCGTGACTTTTGAGCACCTCGGCGTCATTCGACTGACAGGTACTTTTTGTTCTTTAGGTTGCTACACTGGGGGTATTTACCTGTTAGGTCGTTAAACTTTTCCCTCGGACCCTCCTTTACCAATTGTTGTTGTATTGCCCTTTTTCAGAGGCCATTTTGTATTACTATCCACCATTTTGTATTCCTTCCATTGCCTTGTGCTCGCCATGTGCTTTGTCCTACCTCTCTGATTACTTGCTCAGGTATTCTGTTTAGCAACAAGTTATTTTTAGCTTTCTATCAAATATGCGCATGCTCTATCGAGCCACATCTGTTTCTGATAAACCATTGTTGAGATGTGTTAACTCCAAACTGATTAAATCGTCAGCTCCTTCCACTTTTTTAATGTGCTTTGAAAATACTTTTATATGTACATGAATTCGTCTTCTGTTTGTGCCGCCTATTTTCCGAACACCTGTGTGGGTATAAAAGGACCATGGGCCCGATGTAGGTAAAAGGGAATTTCCGATTCCAAAATACCGAGGCGGGCCGATTCGGTATTCTGAAATCGGAAAACGAGATGTAGGAAACAAACAGCGAAATAATAAGGAATCGGTCGGCATCGGTAATGTGAATCGGTACGTACCGAATCAGCACGGACCGAATCGGAAACTACCGAATCGCCTACCACCGAATCGGAACTAGCCGAATCGGCTACCACCGAATCGGAACTAGCCGAATCGGCTACCACCGAATCGGAATTAGCCGAGTCGGAAAAATCAGATTCGGCTATTACCGAATCGGAGGTATGAAAACACACCCATGGCCAAAAAGCCCATAGGAATGCATTGAAGAAACCGATTCGGCTATCTCCGAATCAGATGATACCGATTCGGATTTTACCGAATCGGTAATATCCGATTCGGAGATAGCCGAATCGGTTAAAGCCGCTTCAGCCAATGAGGTGGCTCCCCCTCCCCCTCCCAAACAGGGAGTGGCAACCCTGGCAGGTGCAGCCAATTAAGAACTTTCTGGAGAGCCTGCCTGAGCTGAGCAGTCACAGTTAGCAGCAGTGGGAGTAGGAGGTAGTGAACTGTTCAGACCAAGATGGCAAACCAGAGTGAGAGCCAGAAGTCCAGCCAGAAGAGGAAGCCTAAGTTCAGCAGCACCGAGCTGCAGGTGTTGGTTGAGGAGGTGGTGAGGGTGCACCGGCAGCTATTCGGAAGGCTGTCCCTCAATGTGCCAGAATGCACCAAGAGGAGGCTCTGGAGCGATATCGGTCAGAAGGTCAACGCTGTGGGTGTCACCCCCAGGTCCCTGGATGAGCTGAAGAAGCGCTTCTACGACATCCGCAGCCTGACCAAACGGAAGATGGCAGAGATCCAGAAGCAGGCTGGAGTCACTGGTGGTGGCAGGAACCCGGCGCCACCCCTCACCGAGCTGGAGGAACTGGTCTCCAGCACCATTGAGAGGGAGAGCGTGACCGGAATTGGGACCCTGGACAGCTCAGCCAGAGCTACAGCTACAGGTAAGAGGCATGCGCATCAGGACACACCCTACCAGACACCTCCCCATTAGACACAATGCATAGCCAAACCCCAGCACAGTACTGCAACCAACATACAAGAGACAAGCATCATGGTACATCCAGTCAGCAGTAGGTATCAAAATATGGCAGTGCAGAATCACAAGACATGAAACAGTGGAACACATTCTACGGAGATGCTAGGACATGTGGAATGCTTTAATTGTACTGACTGTAATACATCGGTACTCTATTTACAAATGCTTCTTTGTACCTAGGGGCACCATCAGGCGGACAAACACTGCCAAAGGAGGCAGCAGCACCATCTACCACTGCACTCGCAGGGCCGAGCACGAGTCAGGCTGCCGAGGAGGAGGAGGAAAACACCATAGGCCTGGATATTGAGGGAGACCTGGAAATTGACTTTGATGCACTTCACTCCCCACAAATGCAAAGCACACCCTCCTTGCAATTCTCCCCAGAGAACTCCCCGACAAGGGAGCTCTTTCCACCTACACCAGCTCCTGCCACTGTGGCTCCAGTACACCCTGTCCTGGGAGCAGGGGCTCAGGCCCCGGCCAGCACCACACCCCCACCAGTGGCACCCCAGCCCACGCAGCAGGCGGGCAGCAGCAGTACCCGGCGCCGTGCCATTCCCACCACTGCAGACCCAGCACGGGAGGCCAGTGTGTTCCGGGGCCTCGAAGGCAATATGGTGAAGATCCAAAGGCAGCAGGCGAAATCCATCATGGCATGCCAACGCCAGCTCCTGCAGCACAACCTGCAGATGGGGGAAATGGTGAAAGGATTTCAGGCCTTTGTGGCTTCCAACAAGGAGGCAGTAGCAGGTTTAGGCAGGCTAACCACTGCCATCACACAGTTATGTGGCAGAATCGAGGAGCAAGAGGTGGTGCGCAGGCGGGATGCCCGGGTGCAGAACCGCTCCTTGAGCCGCCTTGCTGCAGCAACGGCACAACTCTGTCAGCGTGGTGCCAACATGGAGTCTAGTCTCGCTCAAAATACCGCAGAGTTGACAAGGGGAATGGCCCGCATCACGACAGCAATGGAGGCCTTGATCATCTCTAACACTGCCGCAAATCCTGCCCTGGACCTGGGGGATGCTGGGGACAGCAGCAGCCGCAGCAGCCCGGCCAGCGCTGCGTCAGAGCCACGCAGGAGCACCAGGCGCTCCGCAGATGCCGCTGGTCATTCTGAAGGGGGTGAGGGACACCACAGTGGGGCTGCAAAGCGCTCAAAGAAATAGCCTAGCAAGGGCGGGTGAGGCAACCTGGACCCTAGACTTTTGTTTTCATTGACATTACACCTTTGTTTTGTTGCACATCAGTGCAGTAACTGTGTAGCAACAGTATTAAAAATTGCTTATTCAACACAACCATTCACCTGTCTGTGCATTTTTACTCACTCAGAAATAGTTTGCTGTTATCTCCTCACGTCTATGTCTCCCATCACTTGGCGTACACACCCCAGCTGGCTGTGTTAGTGGCACAGCTTCGTCGTCATCATGGTCCTCGTAGTCACTCAACTCCACCTCAGTGCCCTTCTTCACCGCAAGGTTGTGTAACATTGCACAGACAGCTATGATTTTGCAACAGGTGATGGGGGTGTACTGCCTTGCACCTCCACTCTTGTGCAGGCATCTAAACCTGCTTTTCCAGATGCCGAATGTCCTTTCCACAACATTCCTGGTGCTTTTGTGGGCACGGTTATACCTCCTTTGGCTGGGTGTAGAGGGGTTGAGGTAGGGGGTGAGAATGAATGAACGGAGGGCATATGCACTGTCGCCTAGAAGGAAAAGGGGTAAAATTACTTACATGCATACATGTATTTCACTTTGCTGTTTTTGGTTATGGGGGGCTGATGATGTGTCTCACCTAGGAGGTATCCTTCTCCAAATTCCCCAGCCATCAGCCGTGCATAGATGCCGCTCTGTTGGAAAATGTAGGAGTCGTGGGTACTACCCGGAAATTTTGCTACCAGGTCTGTGATGATGCATTTCGCATTGCAGATCACCTGTACGTTGATGGTGTGAGTGGACTTCCGATTGCGGTAGATGTATTCTGTGTCAGATGGTGGGCAAATCGGAATGTGTGTGCCGTCTATGCAGCCAATGATGTGGGGGAATCTTGCCATCTGGTAAAAGTCTGCTTTGGTCTGTACAAGTTCTGCCTGGGTTGCAGGGAAGGAAATGTAGTGGGCCATCCTCTGGATCATGGCATCAAGGAACTTGTGGAAGAACCTTGACAGGCTGCTCTGGGTCACCCCTCCTGCCACAGCGACTACACTTTGGTAGCTGCCAGACGCCAGCAGGTGTAGGCAGCATAGCACCTGCACCTGCACAGGGATTGCGTGTGCCCTTGGGGTGGGGTGCTGCAACAGGGGTTGGAGGTCCCTAATGAGGTCTGTGATGGTCTCTGAGTCCAGCCTGTACCGCTGTAGGATCTCTGCATCTGTCAGCATGACCAGGGTGATACGTTGTCTGTATACCTGCTCCTCTCTTTGCCATTCCCTCTCTCCTTGCTGCTGTAGCCGTAGCCGCCTCGCTATGACATAAAAAGCTGCCATCCTGCAAGTTGCAATGCATTTTGGGGCTGTTTTTATGGGTTGGAGTTGGTTACCACCTGATCGTAATCCATGGTAATTTCCGAGTGGATTCTACCGATTTTGAGCCAAAATCGGTGTTTCTGTGTCTCCCTACATCTCCCCATCTGTCCGAAGCGGGGATTTTCCCGATCGGTGAATCTACCGAATTGGTAGGTTCTCCGATTCGGCTTCTGTCCGATTCGGTGTCACTACCGAATCGGTACATGCACCGATTCGGCTTATGTCCGAATCGGTGTCACTACCGAATCGGTACATGCACCGATTCGGCTTATGTCCGAATCGGTGTCACTACCGAATCGGTACATGCACCGATTCGGCTTATGTCCGAATCGGTGTCACTACCGAATCGGTACATGCACCGATTCGGCTTATGTCCGATTCGGTGTCACTACCGAATCGGTACATGCACCGATTCGGTGTTTGCATCCGATTCGGTGTGTTACCGATTCGTACTGTATCCGATTTTCGGTATGTACGTATCGCATTCTTTTACATTCGGTAATCATTCCGATTCGGTTTTCGCTCCCATTTGTACTTTTTTTTGTGCCCTACATCTCGATGCCAGTATACCGATCGGTAAGGGCCCAGATTCGGTATTTTCGGCCGTTACCGATCGGTAACGGCCTACCTACATCGGGCCCCATGTGCCTTCCTACCTGGGGGTGACTCTGGACTCTAAACTCAGCTGGAGAAACCACATAGAGAAGACCTGCCAGAAAGCAGCAGCCAAACTGGCTGCATTATACCCACTCCTGAAGACCAAGTCGATGCCCATGCAGAGCAAGGTGCGAGCAATCACCGCAATAATTCGACCAACTATGACATACGCTTCACCAGTTTGAAGTGGTGCCGCCCGCAGCTTCAGAAAGACCTACAGAGACTACAGAGCAAGGCCCTACGGATTGCAGCAGGTGCTCCTATGATCCCTCGAACAGCAGACCTCCACAGAGACCTAGGCATTGAGATGTTGGACGACCATTTCCTCAAACTCAACAGGGCATTCTACAAAGGATTGGATCAAAAAGAAAACCCACTGATCAGGAAACTCGCAGACATCTCTACAAACCCACTTGACCGCAACGCAGCATCCAAAAACTCATCAGTGCCTGAAGGCAAAGGCCCGGCCGGCAACCAAAACCCTTTCACTGTCTGACGGAATAATCGCCTCGGCAGGCACCCAAAACTGAACACTATCAGAAGGTACTAGATAGACAAAGACGAGACTCTTTGAGGAAACATGCTGACAACTCTGCAAACTCAATTGACCGCTACCTGCGGCCTATCACTGAGCTGACCCTGTGATACAACCACAAACTGTGACAAAGCGCCACACATCAATAAGACAGCCATAACAGCGACTAAAAAATTCAAAATGAATGTGGAGTAATGAGGCTACTGCTTCGGTATCCAAAAACTCACCACTGTCAGAAGGAATCTGACAGACGAAAACAAGACGGTAGACGTTCAGAGTGCTACTTCATGCATTGCCGAAGGGTATTTGCTGAATGTAGTTGCACCCCATGGGATATTAATAAACTTCGTCTTTTCTATTCCAGTTTCCGTGCCAACTTCTATTTTAAGATTCACAGGTTTTAGCGGCATGACTAGGCCTTGCTGAAAGTGGATACAACATTGTGACGCAGAAAGAAACATTTATACTATGTGCATACAATTTAAAACCATAGAGGGGTAGGAAAGCCATATGATGGAGAAAAAATAGCATCATGCATATACAATTTACAGCGGAGGCTGATGTTTTGACGGCTTCTCTTACCTTTGCTTCTGTCATGTTTTGTCGCGTCTTGAAAGGCTGCGGTTTTGCTGAGTCTGGGGTGTTTTGGGTGCGGGCGCCGCCGCCTCCGCGCCTATGGTATTGGGGCAGCAGTGACACCACGTCGAGTGTCAGGAGTCCTCCTCCGCTCGAGCAATCAGTTCATAGTAAAATCGATGACGACACTCTGTTTGTCACTGCAGCACAGGCAGGCAAAAGAGAGCGTGCTCACGTCAGTGCCTGCATTATATGGGAACCGCGGGGGCTGACCAAACCAAGCCCAGGGCCTTCATTGGTAGAGTTTTCGTGGTATATAAGAATGATGGTCTTGGGAGACATCCCATTGGCTAATGTATTAGTTTCAAGGCTTAGTGATAGCAAGCCTGCTAAGTGGTGGCATGTGGGGAGTGTGGGCGGGCGTGCCCCGAGCATGTGTAAGTGTGAGTGTGTGCACTAACAATTAACAACAGAGAGAGATGGGGGCGGTGTTATAATATGTGCAGAGGCAGGCCCAGAATCGTATCTGCTGTGAGTGACCACTTCTAATCATTCTCCTTAGCGCGCCCTGAGCTCTGATTTGTCACTGAGAGGGTGATCGCACCATACTTTGTACTGTTAATCATACTCAGCATGTACCCGCGCATACGGTATGAATATGCTTTAACGTTACGCGTCGCAATAAAGCTTCCGTGTGACGTCATGTACAGCATTCTGTAAGCGAAAGGCGGCAATGTTTCTACTTGGTTTAAAACATTTATTTATGTATTTAATGTAGATACTAAGGGCAGACATTTGGGATGACTATGAATTTTTTTAATACTTTTAACAATCATATAATACTTTTTAAAAAATTACACAAATCGCGGCGGAACGTCATCCGTACTCGCATTGTAAGAGCACGGTAAGCACAGCGTAAGCGTACACAAAGCCATGTGACTTTAAAAGTAGAGATTTGATTGGTTCGTAACTTTTCCTATTGCGAATCTTGAAAGTTCCGTCCCATTATAATTATTCGACTTTGACTTGCTAAGAAGAAGCATTTCTTCTGAGAATCTTCTCAAATAGAAGGAAGTTCACCATAATAAGAGCAATGGACTCATCTTCCAGCAGTTCTTCAAAGGGAGATTTCCTTTCCTGAAGAACCTTCAAAGAAGAGGAAAGAAGCTCTAATTTGGAAGTTTTTTACTTTTCCAGAAGGGCAAAAAAAGGTTAATGCTCCAAAAGTAACCTGTAAAATTTGCCAAACAACTCTTTCAAGGGGTGATCCATGTAAAAAATACTCCTTTGGCCCAGCAAATATGGTGCGACACGTGAAGAACTTGCACCCCAACAACCTTGCTCGAGCTGCAAGGCGCAAGTTGCACGAGAACCCACCTGCTGCTACACCAAGCACATCAACTGCAGCAGCAGCATTTTCAGCAAGCAGTCCACACCAACAAATTGATTCTGACTTTGCTAAAGTTAAAATACTATGCATTTATTGCGATAAACTTTTGTGTTATGTGGAACAGTCTATGGACCTGATAAAACGCAGGATGCAGGATCATTGGTGTCCTCGACATTAGTTAATTTTTTTTCATTCTAAAAAAACAAAAAAAACTGTTCTTTTGAGAACTACCTTCACTGGTCAAAGAAAGAACTATATTTCTATGTTAGTGTGTAAAAGTTTGTCAGAATGAACGTGTAGATCATAAATGAATGAATGAATATATTACTAGTGTATGGAGAATATGAAAGTGCAGAACTATAAGGAAGTGCTACAGCATAAATCTATGAGGTGTTTACCTATAGTATACTGTAGTTTGTCTGAAGCACTTGAATGTAACATATGTACATAAATATGTTACAAGTCTATGCTACAATTTGCGCTGCTGGTGAAACTGCCTTGGTGAATTTGTATGTGTTAGGGGCGGATTTACAATTCCCTTGTGCCTCTTTTACACAGCCATTGCGTCACTTTTGTGACACAGCTGTGGTGCAAAAGATGTGCCATGGTGTGTGCTATTAACAATGTGATGCATCTGGAGGGTGCATTACATTGTAAAGCCCTGCGCCAGAAGAGGCTTTCCTGTGCAGAAGGGGGTGCAGCAATGCCTCCTAAAAGTGACTGAGTGAAATGTATAACATTTCATTCAGTCACTTTTGAGCTTATGCTGCATCAAAACCTTGCACATGCTTGTAGCAGGTGTAAGGATTGACACAGCATTGTGAGCATAGGGCCCCAAGAGCATTGCTGGAGCTGTGTAATACTTGCAACCAAAGTCAAGCAATAATTAATCCAAAAATTACTTTGCAATTTAGTTTTGTTATTATTTTATAATAAGAATATGAAATATAATCTAAAAAATAAAATAAATATAAATATTTATATTAAAAATATAGGAAATTAGTATAAAAAGAAAGACATAATAATTAATACATTTGTAAATTATCATTTACAAAACCTTGGAAATTCACTGAAAAAACCATAGGTTTCACACATGCTATAGTTAGAAATTAGCATTTAAAAAACCTTGCAAATTAATTGAAAAAAACATAGGTTTCACACACATTATAGTTAGGAGTTAGCATTTAAAAATCCATGCAAATTCATAAAAAAAACATAGGTTTCACACATGTTATAGTTAGCTGAACATTTCTTTCATACAAAACCTTTGAAATTCCTCCGTTATAGTTAGCTCAGCTAACTTTAACTTGCGCGCCCGTAATGCACTGCTGATGACGTCACATATTACATCAATCATGACATCACTGATGACATCTTAAATGACATCCCTGATGACATCATCCTTGTGGAAGACCTCCTCTCACCGTAATTTAACCTTTGATTCACACAATCAAAAATAGAAACTAGGAGGAGGAGCTTCGCGCGCACCCAAGATGGTCGCGTGAGCACAGGGCTCCCGGACCCTCGCCACCTCCATCGACTATCCTGTACTTTATCCTGGTTCGGACGACGGGTGTTTATTGGCGTAGTTCTACTGATCATTTATCTGTTACAACAAACTTTTTTGGACTTCGGGGTCCAGAGCTACAGATCGCCGCAGTTTTCTGGCCTGCTCCAAGGTGACGCCCCGAGCTATCTTGTCTGGCCTGCCGTCCAGTAAGTGAACAACAACGGACTGCCGGACTTGCATGGGCTTGGCGACCGCTTTTGGTTTCGATTCCTGTCCGGAGATCAACCTGACTTTGTTAGCTACGTAGACAGCCGGACGTGCCTATATTTTTGGTCTTTCCGCTTCTGATGCCGATCTGTCGTGGCTTTCAGTTCTGAGACTGGCACCACCTTCGCCCTTTTGGTCCTGCATTTGCCTCCGCAGTCACCATTTTCACCCGACAACAGGCGACCCGTACGGGTCCAGGATCTAAGATGGCCACCAAGCCAGAGAGTGAGAGGCGCAAGACTAAACCGAGCATTCGAGGGAGTGCTTTGCAAACGAACATTGTGGACCGGTACACCCTTACTAAAGGATCGCCGGGCGCAGCATCTAAACCCTTGACGACAATGCCGGAGGACTCATCGATTGTGGAAGAGCCCTCGTTGCGGGATGTCATGGGCGCCATTACCGGTATGAAGGCTTCATTGGGGCAACAATATGAGGCCTTGACTCTCAAACTGGATACTGTGTCGATTGATGTCAATCTGATCAGGGCGGATTTGGCGAAGACAAACGAAAAGGTCAAATCCCTGGATCTCAAGACCACTAGCCTGGTCACTGACGTCTCTGACTTACAGGCTGAAGTCGGGAATCTGCGGAAAGCTAATGACTATTTCTCTGGGCGCCTAGAGGACTATGAAGGCCGTGCCAGGCGCAATAACATCCGCCTGATTGGGGTCCCGGAATCATCGACTGCTGCCTCGACGGACTTATTGGTGGAAGACCTGGTGCTGAATCACTTGGCGCCCAAGGGTCTCAGCAAGTTTTTTGCTGTCGAGCGTGCACATAGGATCCCCGGCGGCACACCTAAATCGGGTGCTAACCCACGACCCATCATTGCGAGGATCTTTCATTTCCGGGACAGAGACGCTATCCTGCAGGCTTCGAGGCAGTCTGGTCCCATTGCCTTTGAGAACTCTACTGTCAGCTTCTATCCGGACTTTACACAACAGGTCCAGAAACAGAGGCTGGGGTTTCAAGGGGTCAAGAAGAGACTCCGGGAAAGGTCTATGAAGTATGCCATGCTCTTCCCGGCCCGTTTGCGGGTGGTTCATAGGGATCGTACTTTTTTCTTCGACCATCCTGGGGTCGTGAGTGACTGGCTTGACTCGCTGCCTGCGGATCAAGAACCTTTTGAGGACTCTGGCAGATCGGATCGGGCGGACGGTGGCCCGACGGAGCAGGAGTAGATGTTGACTTTGACCCCGTACCCTTCACGTTGGCTTAGAACTGTGCTAATGCTGTGTCATTAATGTTTGCAAGTATCAGTCCTTTTGGGGGTGGGGGGAGGGTGAGCGAGTCCTTTCTCCTCCTGGGTTTTCTTTTCGTAGATTAGTTGGGCGGTTGGGCGACAGGCACACTGCAAGTTTATGGGGCTTTTTGGTCTTCAGCAGGGGTGCGGGGTGGGGGGTATAGTTGTTTTGGCATTGTTGGGGGGACTGGGTTGTTGGTTTGAATTTTATTGTTATTTGCAAGGCGAAGGAAGGGCGAACTCCTGTTTTTTGCAGTTGCTTTGGGTGTGGGGCGGGGGAGGGGCTGAATTCGGGGATGGGGGGTAGGGGACTTCAGATATTGTGTTGGAACGTGAACGGGTTGGGGGATGGGATCAAGAGGAGGGTGGTGCTGCAATTGCTGAAACGTTTGTCTCCTGATGTTGTCTTACTGCAGGAAACTCATTTGCTTGGCAACAAGTGCTACGCTCTGAATAGGCGTGGTTATCGCCTTGTGGCGCACTCGGGTTTCACTTCGGGCTCCAGAGGGGCGGGCATTCTGGTTCAGACCTCCCTCCCCTTGGCCATTGATGATGTCATACTGGATGATAAGGGACGATACGCCGCCATTGTGGGGCGCTGTGAAGGGAAGGTTCTTATTTTGATTTCCGTGTACGTGCCCTCGGGCCTCCAAGCCACCACATTCGCTGATCTGAGTGGACTTATCCTGGGTCTCCCCGAGGGTCTGCTTTTGGTTGGGGGTGATTTTAATGCGGTGGTCTCGGGGATGTGTGACCGTCACCCTCCCAGGGAACTGCCGAAGGCCCAGACTTGGTTGAGTGACTTCCTAGAGACGCTGGGGCTCACTGATTGCTGGCGCTTGCTTCACCCGGGGCAGTTGCAATATACCTATCATTCTGGTGCTCATGGTAGTCTCTCGAGGTTAGATCATATATTACTGCCCTCGGCCCATGCATCCCTCATACGGGAAGTTAAACATCTGGCAGGGGGTATCTCGGACCATTCTCCGCTTTGGCTGGTGGTTGATGCACGGCGGGGCTCGGCGGGCCGAGTCGCTCCGATTAACCCCTGGTATTTGAAGGACCCCAGGGTCAGGGCTGAGCTGGTTAAAACACACGATTGTTATTTTGCGGAAAACGTGTGCTCTGTTTTCTCCCCAAGTTTACTTTGGGAAGCTTACAAGACTGTCATTCGTGGCCAGGCCCTCTCGTTGATTGGTAGCGTGAAGTTGGCCAACCGTGCTGAGATGGTTCGCCTTGAGGGGGAGGTCACAGCCCTGGAGGGGTGCTTGGAATCTGGGGTCACCGCTGAGGGGTTACATCTATTGGAGTTGAAACAACATGAATACAGGGCTCTGGTCACGGAAGCTGCTAAGGAAATGGGAAGGGAACAGCAGGGCCGCCTGTGTGATGTGGGTGATAAGGCTGGGAAATTACTTGCTTGGCTGCATAAGATGGAGAATGCAAGTCGTGTCGTCCCTGTGATTGTTGCGGAGAATGGAGAGTGCTGTACTGACCCTGCTGATATTGTTACATGTTTTGCCGATTACTTCCGCGAGGTGTATTCCCAGGTGTCTGATCGATCTGAGCAGGACTCCCACCTGCTATTGCGGGATATTGCACTTCCCCGATTGCCTGACATTGATAGGGATGCTCTGGATGCGCCGCCTACTGTGGACGAGATTGCCGCTGCTGTCCGTTCGGTCCGATCCGGCAAGGCTTCGGGCCCTAATGGGCTCCCCATTGAGCTATATAAACTACGCCCGGACACGCTAGCTCCACATCTGCGCTCTATGTTTCTCGAGTCTTTGGAGGTGGGTTCTCTCCCACCAGACCAGACACTGGCCACTATAGTCGTAATCCACAAAGATGGTAAACCTCGGGATCGCTGTGCCTCTTTTAGACCCATTTCGTTGATTAATGCGGAGCCTAAAATCTTGGTCAGGCTGCTGGCGACACGTTTGGCGACTGTCATTGGGGACCTGGTTCACCCTGATCAATCCGGCTTTATACCGCATCGCAACACGGCGCTTAACCTCCGAAGGTTGCACGGCGTCTTGGCACGAGCCGAGACGCTACGTGAGCCCGCCATCTTGGCGTCCTTGGACGCTACGATGGCGTTTGATACAATAGAATGGCCGTATTTGTGGGCGGTTCTTGCCAAGTTTGGTTTCGGTCCGGGGTTCGTTCGGTGGGTCAAATTGCTTTACGCCGGTCCCGTGGCTCAGGTGGTGGTCAATGGTCGGGTCTCTGCACCTTTTGCACTGGGCAGGGGTACGCGACAGGGCTGTCCCCCTTGTTGTTTGCTCTCGCCTTGGAACCGCTGGCGGCCTGGTTGAGGTGGGAGCCGTCCCTGAAGGGCATTAGATGGAATTCGGAGTTTGAGGACCGTGTATCTCTCTATGCTGATGATATTCTGCTGTATCTCACATCTCCCCGTGAATCCCTCATTGTACTGTTCGATGTCCTAACGTCCTTTCGCAAAAACTCGGGTCTTGTCATCAATTGGTCGAAGTCCTGTGTATACGTCCTGTCGGGAGGCGCCCCTCTTCTGCCAAGTGGTTGTCCTATCGCGATTGTGCGAGATGGATTTAAATACCTAGGCATTTTTATCACTCTGAAACCTGAACTGCGGTTTGACCGGAACTTGCTGCCCCCTCTTCAGCGCCTTCAGGCAGATGTTGTCGCTTGGGGGAAACTCCCTCTCTCGCCCCTAGGTAGAGCGGCATTGTTTAAGATGATGTCACTGCCCCGCTTCCTCTACGCATTGCAAAACACACTTGACGTTGTCCCGGCTAAATATTTCTGTGAGGTTGAGAGTTTACAGAGACAACTGGTGTGGGGGGGTAGGCCCCGGATCGCCATCGCTAAACTGTCACTCCCGTGGTACGACGGCGGCATTGCTTTGCCTGATATCCGTCGTTAGTATTGGGCGTCTCAATTGGGGGCAATAAATCATTGCACGTATGGCCCTTTGCCGAATCCGGCCTTCGAGATGAACAAATGGTTGTTACCGGGGGGTGACTATAATAGAGCCCTCTACTCGAGACTCACCCCTCGAAACGTAACGGGCCCCACTAGGACGGCTGTCCAGGTGTGGAGACATGCTTCCATGGCGCTTGGGTGGACTGATAAATTGACTCGTGCCACCCCACTGTATGCATCCGATAGACTTGGCTCTCTCTGGCAGTCGAAGGGGTTTGATAGGTGGGACTTGATAGGTATCAGCAGGATTGATGACGTTTGGACCAGGGGGAGAATGAAGATGTTTGAGGAATTGAAAACCGACTACGCTCTGAGCGATCGCGAATTTTTTCGCTATGCGCAGGTCCGCCACGCGGTGCTCTCGGTCTTCCCTTCGGGTGTGGAGATTCCAGAGTCGTCCCCGCTTGAGGACAGGGTACTGGACGGACATGTTCCTGATAGTACGATTTCGCTTATTTATAAAAAATTGATCAACTCCAGGTCTGATCTCCTGTTTCGCCTTAGAGAGGTCTGGATTGGTGATGGGCTGGAGCTGGACGATGAGGACTGGCAGGCGGCGATCTCCTCCCCTAAAGAGGTGGCCATCCAGGCGCGTCTTAGATTTGTGCAACTTAAAATCCTGCATAGAGTGTATGTGACTGGTCCCCGTTTGGTACACATGGGCTTTTCTGTGGATGGTTTGTGTCGGCGTGGATGCGGTCTCCTGGGCACTTTTTTACATATTATTTGGGAGTGCCCTGAGATAGTGCGATTCTGGAACCGTGTGCACGAGGTGATGAGTGAGGTTACGGGGGTGCGATCGATGCCGGAGGCTAGGAGATGCTTGCTGAATGTATGGGAACCGAACGACTACTCCGTATCGCAGCTTCGATGTGTGACCTTGGGCAATATGATCGCCAAAAGAGACATTGCGCAACTGTGGGGCGCTCAGGGACCACCCGGGATTCGGAAATGGAAACAAAACATGGACTGGTGCATGTTCAGGGAAAAAACTGTATATATTTCTCGGGGTACTCCCCGAAAATGGGGGAAGATATGGACTCAGTGGAACACTCACCGTGGCGATATATGTACCCCCCCTCTCTCAGACCCAGATGTTGCACCTACGTCCCCGTAACCCGAGGGTTCCTCCACTTACTACTGTGTATTGGATACATTTTGTTCCTTCTGCCCCCCCCATGCGAGACTCTTTCTTGATGAAACATACGCTCTTTGGTTGACCTTCCCGCTCCCACACCATGTAATGCAACGTTGTTTATATTGCTGTCTTCTCTTTTTCTTTATTCCTTGCAAGTTGTTTGTGTTTGTATTTATAAATTAATAAAAAGTTTAAAAAAAAAAAAATAGAAACTAAAATTTTCAAAAAAATGGAGATACCAATTCCAGTTAGAATAACCTATTCAGTAATTCCAAAATCTACATACACATCCACTCATTCACCAACAGTTCTATATAGTCAGTCATACATGTACTCACTCATCATATATACTCATACACTTATACATCCTGTAATACACCAACACTCATCTATAGAGTTACTCACACACATAGTCACACATGCAAATAAACTATCAAACATCCATTTACTTGCATATACAGCTATACACCCACCACTACACTAACTTCTACAGAATTGTACACTTACTTACTCTCTTAAACAATCAATTATAGAAACACATACTTATTTATGCAGGAACTCTTACAATCCCTCGCTCTCACATATAGGGCCAGATGTAGGAGAGCAAATACCGGTCGGTAACGGCCGAATTCGGCCGTTACCGACCGGTATTTGGGTTTTCAGATGTAGGGGCCATTATTTTACAGAATCGGTAAATTTACCGATTCGGTAAATCCAAATGTAGGTGACACTCCTGAGAGTGTCACAGGCCCTTAAGAGTCGGTATTTTACCTCACAATCCTATTGTGTGGTACAATATCGAATCCAGGTGTGCATGCACATCTGTGCATGCACACTGTGCAATGTGACACACAGACATGCCCTTAGGGCATGTATGTGTGCCACATGTCACACATGCCTTTACCTCGGGTGCTAGAGGGTGTCAAAATGACACCTTCTGCACCCTTGCAACATTTGGTATTTACCGATTCGGTAAATACCGAATCGGTATTTCCCATTGATTCCTATGGGCGTCACAGCCCATAGGAATCAATAGGAAATACCGATTCGGTATTTAACGAATCGGTAAATACCAAATGTTACCGATTCGGTATTTCTAATTTAAAAATTAGCTACATCTCCCTCCTTCATATTTACCGATTCATAAATACCGAAATGGTAAAATTCGGTATTTATGAGTCGGTAAATGTCCCTCACCTACATCTGGCCCCCAGTCACTTATGTACATCAATAGTCACATATACTAGTTTAAAACATATGTAGTTACTCATAAAGATACTATTGAGACAGTCATTCACTCACTAACACACCCATACACACACTCATCCATCCATACAGTCCTGCACACATGCTGTCTTCAAAACACATACAAACAGTGAGTCAGTCATTCATGCATCTGTGCGCTAAGTAATGGTCCCCACCGAACCATACAGACACTCATTCTGATACTCAAATAACCAACTAATAACCCATATACACACTCATGTAGCTACTCGTCAACCCATGCAGCCACAAAGTGAGACACTGATACAGATATTTACATATTTAAAGATTACTCGCTAATACACCTGTGCAAGTTAAACAAGCTTTATTCGACGATTGTCATAAAAGCATATAAAACATATAAAAATACATCAGTAAAAAGTAATAAATATTATTAAAATACAAATTCTTAAAATTCATTAGTAATACAACCGTAGAGGGACTTATTACACATGTTACGTAGCCAGAAACCTTTCACACCCAAGTAAGGAGATTATACTACCATCAGTCTACTTCTAATTGTCCATGCCCAACCTAAAAATTTGGCCGTGGCAATGTACACAGGTGGGTTGGTACAGGTACGAATTATTCTGACAGAAACCAACCCACTTCTAGTGCCTAACAATCTGCACATAGGGCGTAACCAGATCCGGCGGGGTGCTGCATACACAGGACATTCAAACGGTAAGTGATAATGGTTTCAATGGGGGCTGGGCAGGCCGGACAGCCAAGCCTGCCCCCACTGGTCCATCGGTTGGTGAACGCTCTTACTGGCAAGCACCCAATTCTCATTTGAAAGTAGAGCTTGCGATCTAGGGGTTTAGTAATGACATCCCAAAATGCTTCAAAGCTGGTCCCATCTTTGAAGTCCAGAAACCTGCCAGTCAAGGAAAGAGGAGCAATGTTCCTAAAAGTTTTAGAGGCCACGGACTTCCAGTACAGGTCTTTTAAGACCTTCTTGGGAGGAAATCCAGCATTCACTGGGTCTTCCCACAATTCCCCAAGGCCTAAATCCCTTAATAGCCCCCGGATATTAACTAGCCACTTGATTTTATGGGAAGTGTCACACCTGATTACGTCCAACAACCCCCTAGTATATGTTTCCAATTCAGGCGTAGTCCATATCCTCCTCCAGTATGAAACTGGACGCAAGGATGCAATGAGTGCTATTGGGCACAGTCCCAAGTCATGGAATAGAGGACTCATGGGGGTGCTCGGGGTAATTTAGTTAGGTCCCTAAGGAAACGATTTTCAGAGACTGACATTCCCCTTAGGTTCTCAAACCCCCATATTTCAACTCCATATAAGGTGGAACTAACCACCTTACCATTATATACTGTTAATACCGGGGCTATCGGTTTAGTAAGGGACCTTGAGTGTTCTAAGCTCAATGCTCCTGCAAGCGGATGATGTTTAAGAGTGGCCAGTTCAACCTGCTTATTCCATGATAGATCATGTTGAATGCAAACTCCCAGATAATTAAAAGCTTAAACCTTCTCCAGAGGTAACTTGTTCATGCATACAGTACCCTTAAAAGATTTAGGTTCATTAAAAGACATAAACTTTGATTTTAAAACATTCACTTCCGAACCAAGGGCGGTGCAAAAGTTTTCAAAAATCATCAAAACCTTCTGCAACCCGCTCGGGGTTTTAGCTATTTTCAGACAATTGTAGGCAAACATTAAAATAGGGACTTTGGCTCCTGCAAGAATTGGGGCGTCAACATTAGAGTCAATCAATATTTTACCACATCATTAATATACATTGAGAACAAAGTTGGCGCTAAAACGCAGCCTTGCCGCATCCCTGTTTCTACAAGGAACTGTGTGGTGACATTACCAGGGCGACCCAATCTGATTTGGGCAAAGTTCTGCTCGTGGAGTTTTTTGATTAGTGAAAGGAGGGACCCTGGCATGCCCATATCATTAAGCACACTCCACAAGGTAGGGCGGGGGACCAAGTCAAATGCAGCCCTAAGATCGATAAAGGCTGCATATAGGCTACCGCAACCAATTACCACTGTCTTCCAGTACAGCATAGCGAAATGCAAGACCTGGTCGACTGTGCTAATTGAGGTTCTAAAACCTGCCTGCAGATGGGATAGGATATTCTGATCCTGTTCCCACACCAATACCTTGTTGAGAACCAGCCTACCAAAGATTTTTTGGGTGGTATCAATCAGGCTGATTGGGCGATAGTTACCGGGTAATGATTTATCCCCTTTCTTAAATACAGGAATGATTTCAGCCCCATTCCAGGATTGGGGTACGGGAGCTCCCTTGGCAACCGCATTTGCCAAAAGGAGTATGTAGCTGCCCCAGGAATTTTTGTCCTGCAAGAATAGGTCCGCGGGTACACCGTCTATGCCAGGTGCTCTTCCGGGGACCACTAAGGCTAATGCGCAATACACATTGCCTAAGGTAAATGGATCATCCAAAAAAGGTACATAAGGTACCTCTATGGTCGATTCTATATCCTCGCCCCTGGCATATTGAGGTTTAAAATAGGCTACCCATCGTCCTTTGGGACCCAATTCTGAGGCTTATCTGGGTTGCCCTCATTTCCCCATTTAAAAACATTCCAGAACCTTCTCGAATCTTTTTGAGATCCTGCCACTTTTAATTCTTGCCACCTCTGCTCATCCCATGCGCATACCCTTCCATCCTATTACCCTTTACCACCCTAAACCCTCAAAATTCCTTTGCCACCCAAATATCCTCATCAACCTTACAAATACCCTAGCTAACTAAGCCCTCACCCACCCCTATACCTTAAAAACACCCTTGCCCTAATATTATTTATATAGTACACTTACCTGCAAAATACTTAAATTGTGAGTGGTAAAGGCATGCGTGGTAAAGGCATATGTGCTGTAATGGATGCATGGTAAAGGATTTGCTTGGTAATGGCCTTGTTGTGAAGGATGTTTGCCAAGTCCTAGTCACAAGCCGGCTGGACTACTGCAGCGCGCTCTATGTAGGAATCACCTTGCATCTCCTGAAGAGACTTCAGACCATACAGAATTCAACGGACAGACTCATCCTTCGACCACCTTAAGCGAATTCACATCATTCCCCACCTCAGGAAACTCCAAAGGCTCCTCATTCAGAAGAGATGTCAATTCAAGTGGCTGATCCACAGCCACATAGCATACATCAACCACCGCCTGAACTTCAACCAATCCTCCAGACACATGCGCTCCGCCTCCCTCTCCCTAGCTCCCACTCCCCGCATTCGCTGAAGCAACATTGAATGACGCTCCTTCTCCTACCTCACTGTGAAGACCTCTCCCTTCACCTACAGAACTCATCCTATCTGTTGAAATTCAGGATAGGACTCAAGACCTGGCTGTTCAACTGACCCCTCCCTAGAAGCAGGGTTCTCAGCGTCTACATACCCTCACACGCTTTACAAGTCTTGCTTGATTGATTACGTTGAATGGAGTGAAATGAATCAACATTAATATTTGGCGCCCTCTTGAGTGTTGTACAAGTTGCAACTGTTCACAGAAGGATGTGAATCAGGACCTTTTTGTCTTGATGTTGTGAATCAGCTTTATGAGTTATGGAAATGGGAATGCCATTTCATTGTTCGTTAAGCAGTGCCTGAATTTCATTTCGAAATTATATGCTCCATACCACGGTATGTGTTTTCAGCATTTAAAGTTGATTAGGTTCTGTGTTCCCTATACAATTATCGTTCTGATTTTCCTATTACACAAACCAACAATGTTAAACAAATAGTCTCCAAGTAAAATGTATGGCTACCACCAGTATAACAGAAAATGCACATGTCACTTTGCTTTGGCCTGCACATTTCATCATTTATAGATGCACAGGTAACCAAATTAGAGAGTAAATACACTCTTCAATTAAGAGTCCCTTTGTTTTCTGGTCTGGAGTTAGCCTAGACCTTTTGATTTTACTAAAATGATATGTATATCATAATTACTTGAAGGCCTTTCAGCCAACTCTCTTCATCCGTTAGTCTGTTGTGTCATTCACATTTCGTTCCCTCGGTCTATGCATACAGCATGGGGCAATGGGTCAGCCTACTGAAGCCTAAGTGACTACATTTCGCTCTTTCACAACGAGCACATCCGCAAACAACATAGATCCCTTCGATGCCAATGTTTTCTTTTACTTATTACTTTAGTGTTTCCTTTGTGTTTAGAGTCTGGTGTGACTTTCTACCAGCAGCTCATGCACAGGGCGCATTGGAGCTTTATCAGATCCTGCTAATACAATTGCAAATTCCTTTTGGCAAGTGCTTTTCTGACTGCTGCCATCATAGCATACCAGATTGTGTCCATTTAAAACTGATCTTTATAAAGTGTTCCTCTTTTTCGTATGCACAAAATGAGGTGCATTTATAAAAGCAATCTTGTAGGTCATGCTGGTAGGTCTTCTAAATGAGGATTAAAATTCTACTATCAAACCTATGTATCCTGTATATCTGTCTCCCACTGCTTTCTTGTTTACTCTCAGTACTGTTGTGTTGTGCTTATATAGACATTTAACTATTATATTATAAATTAAAGCTGTGCTCTTTATATCTATATATCTCTGCAACTGACTACATATCTCTTTATCTAGCTACCTAATTTTCTATGCAACTCTATCTAGCTACCTCTATTTCTATATCTGGGATTTATAGTGTGCATGGCTACCCGACCAGGGTTTCACAGAACTAGAAGAAACCGTAGAACTAGACCTTTGGTTCCTCAACCAAAAGCAACATTTTAGAACAGCCACGTTTTAAGATGTAAGCCATCTTTTAAGATGTTTACGAAATCCAATTTCTGTATGGGAGGATTGCAAATGAAGAGGAAGGTCCATAAAAGAGCTTTCACCAGCCCTGGCCACTTACATATCAGGACATTGGCCAGGCGCTGCTGGGAGGAATGAAGGCTTCTGGCAGGACAATATAGTGAAATCAGGGGGTGTAGATAGACAGGGCCAATATCCGCCAAGGCTCTGTTAACAAAGCATGGAGTTTTAAACTGGATACATTTGTCAGCTGGGAGCCTGTGGAGGTGCCTAAATTGGGCAGAAATATGAGTGTACTTCGGTAAAAATCACAGTAGAAGAGCCATTGCGTTCTGGATAATCTGTAGATGTTGAATAAGGGCTTTATTTACTCCCAGATATAAAACATTTCCATAATCCAATATGATAAGAACATAGCCTGGATGATGTTGTAGGAGTCATCGCAGACAGAGAGCAAAGAAACTTCCTCAGACATCTCAGAAGACAAAAAAATCGTATTGATCTGCCAGTCAAACTTCAGGTAGCTATCCTGCCATATGCCCAGCTTTCATACCGTTGGTGTCACCATCATGGCCCTCAAAAAGTGGGTGAATTTCCTATTAAAATAATTTCTGCTTTACTGCCATTCAGTTTCAAACAGTTTTTGTCCATCCATTTGACACCGACTATAGGCAGTACTTCAGTTGGGGTATCCCCTTATTATCACAGTGGAAGCTTTTGGCTTGTCTATAATCTGTTACTCTGACGATACACAGAATATTATTGGATTGTGTATCGTCAGAGTAAGAGATTATAAACAAGCCAAAAGCTTCCACTGTGTCCGCTAAGGGACGCATATATATGTTGGAAAGCACAGGATTCAGAGTTGAGCCCTTGGGAATTCCATATCGAATCAGCCTCACTGATGAAGTGGAGGACTTAGATGACACCTGAAAAGAATGATTGCTCAGAACAGAAATGAACCAGTTCAAAGCTGCACCCGAAACCTCACACTCTTCTATTCTCCCGAATAAGTACCCAGTGGGACACAGGGTCAAAAGCCACACTCAGGTCTAGAAGGATCAGGGTACTTGTCCCACCAGAATGAAGAGTGGCGTTAAGCTCTTTCATTACCATCAAAAGGCAGACTCAATAGTATGGTCTGGGTGAAAACCCGATTGAGAAGCCTGAAGATAATGATGTTGCTTGAGATAGTCTAAGAGTTTAGAAATAATATGTTTTTCCCGAATCTTTGCCAAAAAAAGAAATTTGCGTAAATGGACGGACGTTTTCAAGTTTAAATAGATCAAGTGCAAGTGTCTTCAGTAAAGGAAGAACCATAGAATGCTTTTTTTTTTTATTTCAAAGCATTTTATTTTATAAAGAAGTGACAAAGAATAAGAAGTACATAATATAATAAAAGTGATACAGTTGATCCAAGAGGAACAAAACAATCAGAGGCTAAGCTGGAAGCGTAAGTTAAGTAAATGCATTCCTAGAGAAAAGTAGCCTGTTATATGAACTAATTAGGTAAAGGCCATTCTTCGATCAATAAACAATTGTATCACAATCAATTATTAGAATCGGGGGCAAGGAAGGATATAGAGTTAAAGAAAGAAGAAAGAAAGAGAGAGCAAGAGAAAAAATGAAAGGGGAGAGAGGACAGAAAAGAGAAAGAGGAAGAAGAAAAAGAAAAAGAAGGATTCCCAACGGACTAACCGAACACGCAGAACGCAAGACGCCACTCAAACAGATACATCAAAAGGAAACTGAGCAATCAACCCTTTTGATGACAAATCCATATAATCATCCAAAGCTTTCCAGACCCTACTAGAGATAGAAGGAGAAAAGTGAGCTTGATCAACCGAGGTGTGAGCACTACGCAAAAAGGAGACCCAAGCCCACCAAGTATGATAGGAAACAGAGGAAAAGGATTTCCATTCCATAAGTATGACTTTCACCGCAACAGTCAAAAGGAGATCCATCAATTGTAATTCCAATGGATCCAAGGGGAGAGGAACAGGGGCAGCCAATGGACCCAGTAATATTAATGGAAAAGAGAGTTGGAACTCAATACCAAAGATGAGAGAGAGATGTTTATGAATGAGGTTCCAAAAAGGCTGAAGAAGGGAACATTCAAAAAACATATGCTGAAAATCGCCCATCAACAATCCACAGCTCCAGCATAAATTGTCATCTTTGAGATTGAGCGAATGTAGACGAACCGGCGTCCAATGAAGGAGGTTGACAGAGAAAAATTTAGATTGCAGTAATGAAGGGGCAATTTTATTCCGAAGAGAAAGTTTACCAATCAATTGCCAGGTGTCTGAAGAAATATGATCCGTAACCCCATGATCAAAATGATGTAACCATTTTTGTTGAGCAACCGTATGCGTGGGCAGTGAAACAGATGATAAAAAATTATAGATTTTGGAGGCTACGTGACCAGATTTAGTCCAGATATGAAAAAGAGAAATGGTAGAAGAGGTAGGATGAAGATGTACCTTAGCGAGTGCCACTTTAATTTTAAGAAAAGTATAAAAATCTAAGTTAGTTAAAGAATGCTTTTGAGCCAAGGTGGAAAAGGGTAATGGCTCATTGTTAGCACCATAAAGATGGTAAACAAGGGAAATCCCTTTAGCCGCCCAATAGGACATAAGAGTGGGAGTAATATTAAGTTTAATTTTAGAATTCCGCCAAATAGACGACCACCTAGTTTTATGTAAGGGAATTGCCACTTTCTTGTCTACACTCCAGACCGCAGCAATTGTATCAAGAATGATAGAACGAGAAAACCGGATATGTAAAGTAAATGTGGTGCAAAAAGAGGCAGTCGGCAAAGGAGATGCTAAGTCCTGTTCTATTAACAGCCAAGAGGGAACAGGAAGAGGTGGAGGAGAAAACCATAGAGCACCTTGAGAAGCCAAAAAGGCAGTTTGGTAGTTTCCCCAATCAGGAAAATTGCAACCTCCCAGATCACAAGGTCGTCTCAAGAATTTGTAAGCAATTCTAGCACGTTTGTCATTCCACAAAAATTTAGAGGTCAGAACATCAAGTTCACGAAAAAAGGAATCTGATAACTTAACCGGAAGCATGGACGATACAAAATTAACAATGGGTGTTATCATCATTTTAAGAGTCTGGAGGCGACCCCACCAAGAAATGTGTTTCGGGGACCATGTATCCAAAAGACGACGCACTTTAAGAAGAGTCTGAGATTCATTATAGGCAGAAGTGGCGTATAAGGTAGAACAAAAATAAATACCTAAGTATTTTAAATGTGTAGGCTGCCATTTAAACCCCGCAGAGCCCATATGTGACAAAGGAATTGCCAAGGCGATATCGTCTGAGAAAATAAGAACATCGTCCGCGTAGGCAGCAGTTTTAATACAGTGAGATCCAAAAGAAAAACCTTTAATGTCTGGGTGTAACTCAATCAATCTGAGAAGAGGATCAATAGATAGTAAAAACAAAAGCGGAGATAAAGGACAACCTTGTCTAGTGCCCTGACGAAGATTAAAAAAGGACGACGTAGCACCATTAATTCTGATGTTAGCTCTAGGTTGAGAATATAAGGACATTACCATATTAATAAAGGAGTCGCCAAGGTTATGAGCACAAAAGACAGCACGAAGAAACGGCCACGAGACCTTGTCAAAGGCCTTTTCAGCGTCAAGGGCCAAGGCCGCGGCCGGGAGTTGAGATCGTTTATCTGATCCAAGAATATGACAAAAAGTGCGTATATTATCACGCGCTAGACGACCCTTCACAAACCCGGTTTGAGAGGGATGAACAAGATGGGGAATAAAGGATTCCAATCGTTTGGCCAGGATTTTGGCAAAAATCTTAGCTTCCCTGTTGAGAAGAGAAATAGGGCGAAAATTTTTGGGATTCGAATGATCCTTCCCCTCTTTTGGAAGCACTACAATAGTAGCTTCAGCTGCAGTACCAGAGACAGACCCATCTTTAACAAAAGAATCAAAGACAGATTGCAATTTGGGAACAAGCGCAGGGAGAAAGTTTTATAAAACAAAATAGGATAACCATCAGGGCCCGGGGCTTTGCCAGAACGAGTAGCTTTAATTGCGGTAACAATTTCCTCAGGGGAAATCGGGGCATTTAAAAAAGTACGATCATCCTCGGAAACCATCTGCACCGGAACAGATTTTAAAAAATCTTGACATTGCTCAAAAGAGGTTTGATTAGAAGGAGTGTATAAGTTATTATAAAAATCACGAAAAACACCAAGAATTTCCTTCGTCTGACATTTTTTAGAACCCGAGTGGTCCGTAATGGAAGAAATTTGAGAGGACTTAAATGAGGAATCTTGAAATTTTAATGTAGCTGCAAGAATCTTCCCAGCCCGATTCTTCAACAGTAATCTTTTGGATTTCTGCGCTTGTACTCCAATATGGGCTCTTTTGGTAACTATAGTATTATATTTGTATTTTAATTGTTTTATTAATTGTAGGCAGGATGCATCTCTAGATTGTCTAAAGGTAGATTCCAAAGTTGTAATTTGAGTTGATAAATCTGTAAGCTCTTTTTTAATAACAGAATTCCGTTTGGACATACATTTAATAACCTGACCACGGAAAGTGCATTTAAACGAATCCCAGAGGACAATTGGGGAAGAAACTGAACCTTCATTCTCATGGAAAAAAGTTTCTATTGCATTAGAGAATTCATTAACTTGAGCAGTATCATGTAAAACTTCCGTATTTAATCTCCAGGAGCGAGCACGGGATTGAGGAGCAAAGGACAACAAAGTAAAAGTAACCGCCGCGTGATCAGAAATCAAAATAGGATGAATAAGCGGAGAAGAGGAGGACGAAACAAGAGAAGAGTGAACAAGTAGATAGTCAATCCGAGAAAAAGAAGAGTGAGGTGAAGAAAAGAAAGAAAAGTCGCTACCAGTGGGATTGTGAAGACGCCATATATCTTGAAGCTGAGTGAGGGAACACATGTTAAGCATTTGTTTATGGGATTTTGGAGGACGAAACTGAAAAGCTGAATTCCTATCCAAAATGGGATCCATCGGTAAGTTAAAATCACCGCCCACAATAAGATTCCCAGCATGTGGGGTATCATTTAATTTTTTGGTAATCGATTTCCAAAAGGTCGGATCGTCAATGTTAGGGGCATAGATATTCATCACATAAAGAACATTATGTCCATCAGACAATTTGGTTAACAACCAACGACCTTCAGAATCATGATCAGAAGAAATTATAGATAAACCTGAAGTCTTGGAAATTAATGTAATGACCCCATTTCGTTTGCCAGAGGCATCAGAACAGCAGACATCAGAAACCCATTCCTTTTTCAAACATAACGCCTCTCTGGTAGAGACCTTGGTCTCTTGAAAAAGGATCAGGTCCGAAGAAAGAGCTTTACAATAATCTAAGACTTTTGACCTCTTCACCGGATGATTTAAACCCTTAACATTAAGGGATAATACATTCAAACCCGGCATGGAAATATATACAGAAAAAGAGAAAAGACACCATAAATGACAGAGAAATAACCAACTGCACAGAGACAAACAACCAAATAGCAAACAGAACGAGCGCAGAGGGATGATCCATGTGGGAAATCCGAAAATAGAAAAAAAGACAGGGAAGCAGAAAAGAGAAGGGAGAGAAGAGATAGCAGGGGAGGCCTGAAAAAGACCCAATTCATACTAGGGAGAACGTGGAAAAGCGAGCAAGGGACCCATACAAGGAGGGAAAATAATTAATATCAATAGCCCCGAGAGATTACTCAATTGATGACAATAAAGTAGGAAAAGGTAACAATCAAAATATAAACAAATACCAGCATAATAATAGAAGTAAGAACAGTGCAACCAGCAAATCTGTAAAGTGACACTGAATTAATAACCCAATAACAAGTGTCATACAGAGAATATGTAATAATATTAGTCAGTTTGATACTGAAACATACAGTGTGGTAAAGTAAAAAAGAATACACAATTCCATGAAGATAACTATGTGTATCCTCAATAGAGACATTCAATTAATGAACAATCCTGAACTTACAAAAACTTACGATATGTAATTAAAATCGAAAACGCACGAGCATATGAAAAATATAAGAAAAAAAAGGAAGAGAATAGAAGAATAGACATCGAAAAAGAAAGAGGAGAGATGATACATATCAGAGAAAGGTATCTATTATTAACAGAGAAGCAACAAACAATGAAAATTGACCTGAGATGAACATTGACATAAAATATATAACCACTAAAGCTGAGTAGAAGAAAATGAGACTAAAATAGTGACCAACTAAGAAGCAAGCAATAAGGACATAATAGTAGAAAGTACAAGAAGGAGAGATTATATAGATCAATAGAGTAAACAACAAAACTCAGAAAGAAGGAGAGAACACAGAAAGAAGATATACTCAGGAGAGGGGTAAAATAGATAAAAAAGGAAGAGAATAAAAGAATAGGAAGCGAAGAAGAAAGTGCGGAGATGATACATATTAGAGAAAGGCAACTGTCTGAATAGACAAACAGCAAGCAATGAAACGATTGTGGGCTAAATAGTGACAAAACATATATCACCACTAATGCTGAACACAAGATAATGAGACATAAATAGTGATGTACTAAGACGCAAACAATATATACATAGTAATAGTAATACTAATGAATCCAATATTGAAAATACAATATGGTAATGTAAAAAGGAAACCAAAAGACCATGAAAATAGCTATGTGTAACCTAAAAAAAACAGTCAAATAATGAACAATCCTTAATTCCATAAAACGTACGAAATGTGAGTACATTTGAAAAAGCATAAACAATAGAAAAAATGTAAGAGAAGAAAGAAAGAGAATAGGAGAATAGAAGCAAAAAAGAAAATGAAAAGGTGATACACACTAGAGAGAGGCAACTATTAGTAACAGACAAGCATCAAACAAAAAAACTGTCCGGAGATGAAAGTGGACATAAAATATATAACCCCTAAAGGGGAACACGAGATATTGAGATGAAAAATAGTGATCGACTGAGAAGCAATCATATATACATATTAGTAAAGAATGTAAAGAAGAAAAATGAGAGAAAAATAACGGAGTAAACAACATGACTATGAAGAAAGGAAAGAGTACGAAACAGAACAGAAAAACTCCAATAACGGAGTTAAAAGTCAATAATGCAGTATACTAACAGCAAGAAAGAGAAGAAGAAACATAGGAATACAGAAAGCCACCATAAAGGAGACAGAAGGAGACATTTCAAGTGCCCGAAGCACCAGGATCCTGGGAAGTCGCCCTGTGAATCTCCATCTGTATCTCCATCTGGTTGTCCAGGAAGGTAGCTAAATCAGCCGGCTCATCAAAAATTCTGGAACGTCCCTTGTAAGAAATGCGGAATTTGGAAGGACCAGCAAAGGAAAAGGGAATGTTCATCTCAGAAAGACGTTTCTGAAGATTAAGGAAGCCCTTCCTCCTTATGACTGTATCCCTGGCAAAGTCTTGAGAGATTGAAATTCGATGTCCTTCCCAAACGACATTTTTAGTCTTACGCATGTGAGAAAGAATTTGTTCTGTATGTTGATGACGCAGTGGCTTAAAAATTATTGCTCTTGGCTGGGTGGCAGACTTAGAACGAAAAGTTGGAACACGATGTGCTCTTTCTATCTCAAATTCTCTCTGAAATGAGATTTGTAAAGTATCGGGAAGCCAACGATACAAAAAATCAATCATAGAGGAAGATGAATTCTCTGCATCTTCCGGCAGACCAAAAATGCGTAGATTAGATCTACGATTACGGTCCTCCTGCTCAGTGAGATCTTTACGCAAAGCCGCCATTGAACGCTCCAAGTGGCTGAGAGACCTGGATTGCTTCTGTATATTATCCTCTGAGGAACTTATACGTGACTCCGTGGCCGATACACGAAGAGAAAGGGCTTTGAAGTCATTCCTAATAGCGGACACCTCCACTTGTAGTAAATCCGTATTAGTCTTTTTAGATTGTGCAATATCATGCACCTCATTAAGGCGCGTTAATATTGCGTCAAGAGTAGAGTTGGTGTCTGACTGAGCAGTCTCAGGCGTAGGAGACAATGACTTAAGTCGTTTAAGTGAGGCGCCAACATCTTTTGGGTCTTTATTAGTGGAGGAACGGCCCATACTTGCAGCCATGAAGAAACAGACCCCAAGAAAAATACACAGCCACTTGAGGAAAAAAAGAGGACAGAAACTGCGTAGTTACACCAAAAAAAAAGTGAAATACAGCACCCTGAGCGTAAGGAGCGCTAAATCAATGACAGCGGCGGACTTATATGAAGAGCAGGCATCAAAATGTATGGTAGAGCCTCATATAAAGCAAGAGGTTACACCAAATACATCGTGAGGAAAAAGCAGTTCCAGCAACAGAGATCAGTACTGAAGAAAAGAGAGCGTAGGCGACATAGTATCTAACCAAGCAGCACAAAGAGCATAAAAAAGGAAAAAAAAATGTTACCATTTGCAAGCGCCGTGTGGAAAATGACCTGGATATCCCCACACCGGCAATAATGTATCAAAAACGGCACCTCTGAAGAGAAAGCGCCGGCTCCGTCACAAGCGGGAAGATGGCGGCCGCCCGTGAAGAGACCGAGCGTCACAGCAGCTTGCCGGGGAAGATATGCAGCCGTCGGCAGAAATCGCCGAAAATGATGTCAAACAACTCCTGGCATAATCCGGCACCTGGAAATGTCGTTCCAGTGAAGAGGGGCAGTCAGGAAGCGGCTGAAAATCTCAGACGGGCCACACTCGCCTTGGAGCTCAAGCGCGACACGCCATGCTGCAGCGGCACGCAAGCCATGCCCCCTCGAACCATAGAATGCTTTGAGCCTGCAGGACCATTGAAAAAAGCTGGAAACAGAACAGAACTGACCTGCTATAGTACATGACTTCTCGAAAGTAGCCAAAGCATCTAATTTGCTACTGTCGAACAGCCCAAGATGTAACAAGAGGGTCTCTCACGTCGATTTTTTAACATGTGTCTGCTCAGAGGAATGATCACATCCATTACCTGTAAAAGATGAATAAATATCAAATACACTTAAAAAAAAAAGAAATCTCCGAGCTTGTTTCATTTCTCTTCTGAGAAAGAGGGATTTCACAACCTATTGCATTGATCTGTCTTTGCAAGCTTATCTATTTATCTATCTTTTCAACATCCCTATTTGTAATAAAGATTTATAAAATAATTACAAAAATATATTAGCAAAGGTAAGAGGCCGGCAGCCAATGCAAGACTGATTGACTTTTTTAGGTCTAGTGTTATCCAAGACCTTTGCATTTTACTAAAGTTGTGTGCATTACACAGTTAGTTTTAGGGATTTTCAGCAAATCTTCATCATCAGTCTAATACTGTGTCATTCACATTTTTCTTTCACGCCTGCCAGAGTCATCCTGGGCAATGGATCAGCCCATTCCAACCATTGGTTGACTTCACTATGAGTCACAGCCTTTCATAAAGAGCTCACACACACACAGTAGTTTCCTTCATTGACAGGGACTACAATGCTTTAGCTAATGTTTGTATTTAAATGATTGAGTACCAAGCACGGAGCTTCCGCAACAATAATGTTTTGCAAAAACCATGGCAGAATAAGCACGAATTGCCAAAACCAAAAGGCTGGCAGTCAACGTCAAAACGATTGGCTTTGCCAATGCTTGTTTCTTTTTGTTTCAGCAGTCCATGAGATTGCATGTGCTTTCTAGCTGCCTCCCCTGAGTGCATGCTCTTTCCAGTTCTTCTCTTAATATTTTTCTCAATTACACTGAAATATTTTGTAAATTTTGGGAGATTAGCTGTGACTCATTTCTTTAGTATTATCTTATGGTCAAACCACTTTAACAAGGCAAACTTAGGCGCAAATACTTCAGGAAATAAATGTTTCTATTGTACTGGTGCCATGTCATCACGCACTCCAGCTATCAAATCACTCTAACCAAACACCTCCTCAGGGGAACGCTCTTCATGCCCCTTTGTGCACTGCCCATACTGGGGTGATACGAAAGGCTGGAAGAAATGTTGTATTATCATCCCTGTTGAGTTGCTGTAATCTCTAATTATTGGCTGGTAGTATTCAGTATGAATATAAGCAGTTGGTACCAATATTGGGCTGCAGCTCTGTTGTGGAAAAATCTTGACCACTTCTGGCATTTCAGGAGCAGCCTTTATTCTCATACCTCCCCACGTTAGCTTCCGGTATCACATCTCCCTGCCCATTAGAGCCGAGTGAGGCAGCAGGGGTGAAGAGTGCACAACGAGAGATATTTTACTGCAGAGGGGAGTTCATGTGGCTGAGGGAACTCCTTGAAAGTGCTCCCTGGATATACTGTAAATAACAATGCCGTCGCGGGAAGTCTTCATCTTACTGGCAGGCAATTAAACAGGGTTGTAACAGGTTTGTAAAACTCACTAACTGACAGAGACAATATTTCATTGATGGCTCTGTCAGAGCTTGAATCGCAGGAAATCGGGAATAAGTGTTGGCACCTGAGACTGTTCCTTCTGCAAGTGTAGCTCTTCTCTAGTTCATAGGTGACAGGGGCAGGGGGAAGTTTGACTGGGGAAGGACTGACTAAGACTTTTGTCCATCCCAACCTATGCCAGTCACAAGCCACAGGAGCAGACAGAATGACGACAGGTTGTCTAACAAGACTGTCTGTCCCATTCTGGAATCAGGAGAACCATATCTTTGTCTAGTACAAATGAACTAGCATGTTCTGTTGCCTCACCCAATCAGAAGGCATAAAATGTGGTTAAATAGCTAATATTTCCGCCATATTGCATCAGATCTACAGCCACAACACGGAAAAGCAAGCGTTCAAATTCACCTGGCTCTGATGGCAAACAACAAGGATCATGTCTGAGACTTCCAAGTGTGTGTGTTAGGAGGTGGAGGGAGACCTTCTGCATTCCTACCATAGCAGCTTCTTTAGGAATGCAACCCCACATCTCCACATAGTTCATGAAGGGCTAAATAACATTACAGAGACAAAGAAAAATTCTGCTATTATTCTTCCTACCCAACCCAAATTAGCACGCTGGAACAGGGTAAACTGGCCAGTGGCCTCAGTAACAGGTACCAGGATGCTTGTTTCCGGTTCAGGAAAGACCTGGCTTGGGTCTGCACTCGGGTGGTGAAGTGAGCTAAAGAATAATGATGGATTCAACCATAATCTGTGACTGGGGGTGTGCCTGAAAAGTTTTAGCGCTCTGTCCATCATCTCCTTTTGTTTGCTTCGTTCGCCCTTAGTTGGCAGCGTATGCCCAAACGTGGGTCTCTTGCTCACTTTGCGACTGGATTGAAGCTAGCCTGGCTGATGAGAGGTGTTACCCCGAAAACGGTCCCAGAATGCTTGTTTCCAGTTCAGGGCAGACCTGGCTTTGCAGTTCAGGCTGTACTGTTCCCATGAGGAAAAGATTCAAGACTGATTTGCATATGGTTGGGTCTGAACTGGGGTGGCTAAGTGTGCTAAAGAATGATGATGAATTCAACCCAGATCTGTTACTGGGGGTGAGTGCCTGAAAGGTTTCAGGAGATAGTGTAAGGTGGTTCCACAGTCCCTCTCTTCTTATTGATATCAAAACATAAGGCACATTGTGCCTGCAGGTACATGATTTCTTTATTCTTTGTAACTATATTGTGAGAAACATTAGACTCCATTTCTCATAATCAATTCAATAAAGACTTAAGGGGTTCATTAGAGTTTGGTGGACGTGGGACATTTGCCAAAAAATGGCAGATGCCCACCTGCCAAACTTGTGGTTCCCTTAGCCCCCTAGTTTCAGGGAAACCAGAGGGTGTCAGATGATGGAGATTCATCTGGCTTTCAGTCTGAAAGCCATGATGCCACCCTATATAGGATGAGGTGACTTTTACTGAGTTTCACTGCCCGAGTCAGCTGGGCCAAGCATAGCTTTCCTGAACTCAGAAGTAAATGAATGGCCTCCACTCCCACGTTCAGGGAGAAAACTACCTCTGTGTGAGGCCACCAATAATTTAACACTACACACCTCCTTCTTTCGATGTTTGTTTGTGGTAAACAAATGGAAATTCTGAGCACGGCCAAAAGTATGTAGATCCCTGCTCAGCATTTCAGAGGTCCTAGGGTGCCACTGCAGGTGCAGTAGTTTCACTGTAGCTTCAGAAATCTCCATCAGCCAGGAGAACACCTCTAAGGCGGGTCAGTCTCCCGAGAATGAGTGTGTCTAATGCATGTTTTTAAGGGAGTATTGCGGACAAGGGCGGCTCCTCCGCTAAGGCGGAGGAGCGTTGCCCCACTAAATGCAAAAAGAGAAAGAAAGTGACAATAACGCAAAGTTAATTACATTACGTTATTATTATTTTCTTCTTCAGTAAGAGCCAGGTTGGGGTGGGATGGTGCTGGGCTTGGCTTGTTACAGCCTGGGAGAGGGAGGTGGAGTGGTTCATGCTGCACCTTAAGTGCGCATGACAGTTTTGCCTGCCATCTTGGACCGGCCACACCGCTATGCGCACTTTGCATGCTCTCCACAGGCTGTATTGTACAACATGGGTGCAGAACAAGCTCAGCCTTGCAGTCCCCATCTGAGCGCCGAACCACGCAACGCTGCCCTAACACAGTGCTGTGATTGGCTTGGGGAGTCTGGGAGCCTGGGTGCTTCCTGTTTCTGTATTGGAGGAGAGGTGACAGCTGGAGACCAGCAATGACAAGGTATGTTTTTTCACTAGCCTCTCCTCCCCAGCCCTGCCCCCCTGCCACCGTTTCCAACAAGCCACCACTGATTGCGGAGGAGTGTTTTTGTTTACATGTGTCCTTATGTGGTGAGAGTATCTGTTGGTTCATGTGTGGGCGTGGGAGACAGAGAGCCAATTTGTATACCTGAGCCTAGGAGCATCTGAGTGAGTGATCAAGTCAGTGTGAGGGGATCTTTGATGGAGTGTGTGGGAAGTGGTCTATGTGGGTGTTCGGTGTAGGGGTTTCTGTGTTTGAGAGTGTTGCGTCCATGTGCAGCGCTCTGATACCTCCGGGTCTAGCCAGCGCTATATAAAACTTTTCAAATAAAATGTGCAACTTGGGTGCGAGTACATGCAGGAAGTCTGTGATAAGGCTGTAGATGAGATTTGTGTGTGAGGAAGTTTCTTCAGGGGACAGTGTGTATGTGGGTTAGTCTGTATGGTGCAATCTACATATGTCTGGGAATCTGGATATTGAAGAATCTATTAGTTTAGTGAGAGCCTATGTATGTGAGGAATTTCGGTGTATATATAGAATAAAAAATGCCTGTATGTGGTGAGAGTCATATGTGGGATGCCTGGGGTCTGTGTTTTTTAGTAGATCAGTATGTAGAGCTAGTATGCAGAGCTCTTGGTATGGCTTGGTATGACTTGTGCAGGCGTTCAAGAAGTTTCGAGATCTGTTAGCATAATTGTCTGCATATTTCTATATGAAAAGTGTGTGGGAGCGTGCACGAAGGTCATTATTCAAAATGTATTTTGTAATTGTTGCTAAACCTACTTGTCCTTTTCCTGTGTGTGAGGAATTAATGTGAAAGGAAAGAGGGCACCACACCTCATGTTCATTGGCCCTCCTCATAAGACAACCTCAGACTCTTATTACCCATTTAATACTAGTTTCTCTTTTTAATGAGCTTTAAACTAATTCTTATTTCAACAGTGCCATTACTGGCAACAAGGGACCTCATTCATTAGTTTCTGAACAAAATTAAGATCCTGTAAAACTGAAATTAAATGTAATTTATTCCATGGAGAAAATATTCTCTCTGTCTCATCTCTCACTCTCCCATTCCTCTCCCTCTTTGGGTCTCGCCTGAGACAGTTCATGCATTGTCACTTACAAGACATTGAAGGAATATTTACAATATTTTGGCATAGGACAGCACCACAGCCTTTGCTGTGTTGCACTACGTCAAAAGAAAAGGGCAGGAAGCTCTGTATCTACAAGATACGCCTCATTCCTGTCCTTTCTGACAGCGCTGGTGCACAAACTGCAGCCAAATGCCAATGTCAACATTCGAGCACCATTACAGAAGGGTGTCTGTGTTGTTGGCATGATTGTTTTTGTGCAGGGGCGTGGCTTGCAGCCGGCGAGAATAGTCGCAGCCTAGCGGGGCTCCTGACCCCCGCCCGATAATCCGGCTTTTTAATCCTGCACAATACCTGGGAACCCCGTGAAAATCCGGGCGATCCCAGATTAGACCCCGGTGCCTGCTCCGGTCGGGGCAATGTACCCGTGACTGCACGGTAAAAGCTGAGGATCGGCGACGAAGGGGGCGAGAGAGCGAAGAGCAAAATGGCGTCTTCCCCGAGGCGCTGATCGGGAGTGAGCCGACAGCGACGACCCATCGCCTTGCTGAGGAGCCCCGACCACAGTCCGGAATATCGGGACAGAGAACGGCCAGCTGGAGAGTCCTGTGACCCCCTGCACCGGTGACACCGGGATCGCGATCGGCGCCTCGGTCGCGCGGCTCCTCCCCTCCCGGGGGGCGGCCGCTGGACACCCCGGTCTTTGAGGCCTCCTCTATCGAGGGTGTTGGGGGGCGCGGAGGGATCGGCCTGCAGAGACTTGAGCCCGGGACCTGCTTGGGGACTCCTCCGGTGGCGGACCCTGTGGGGAAGGACGCAGCTGGTACAGCGCTGAAGCTGCCTCATGGTGCGGCGCCGACCCGGGGAGCGGCCTTTTTGACTTCTGGGAGCTGCGCAAGGGGAGGCCCCGGCTTTGGGGCCTAGAGAAGTGGGACGTCCAAATCGCCCTTTGAGCTGCGCCGGAGGACCCGCTGCTTCCCGCGCTCCCAGGAGGTGCGTGGCGAACCCTGGCCGGACCCTGCCTGATGGGGGGGGGCTCTGGGTGGCCGACGCCGGCCCCACCGATGCCCGGTGAGCTGGTCGGGGGATCCGGAGGGATTGCTGGACTGCGGCGTGGAGCCCGACTCTGGAGACGGCCTCTGGCCAGAGGTGAGGAGAGCTGGAGTGGGCGCTGGCCTTGAATTGCCACCCTCCTGGTACTACGACCATCTGTGCTCTTGGGGGCCACGCGGGGGGAGGCCCCGGCGTTGGGACCTAGTGGAGTGAGACGCCCAGGCCGGCCATTGCGCTGCGCCGGGAGACCCGCTGCATCCCGTGCTCCCTGGAGTGCGTGGCGAGTACTGGCCAGACCCTAACTGATGAGGGGGAGCCTCCTGATGACCGACGCCGACCCCGCCGGTGCCCGATGAGCTGATCGGGAGATCCGGAGTAAGTGCTGGACTGCGGTGCGGAGCCCGACTCTGGGGGCGGCCTCTGGCTGGAGGTGGGGAGAGCTGAAGCGGGCACTGACCTTGAACTGCCGCCCTCCTGGTACAACGACCATTTGCACTTCTCAGGGCCACACAAGGAGTAGGTCCGACTTTGGGGCCTGGAGGGGCGAGACGACCGCTTAGTCTTCTGTCCTTCGCCGGAGAGGGCCCATTACTGCCAGTGCCTCCGGGACGGGCGGAGCGCACCGACCCAACTAATACCTAGCCGGCCGACTGGGAGGGCCCGGGGGGGTGGCTGGATGACGACCCCCCCTCCTCTCCGGGACCCATTGTGCGGGGCCCGACCCGGGAGATCACCCACGGTCCGAGGAAGGAGGCGCTGGAGCCGGGGCTTAATCTGGGCTGCCCCTCATTTGGAAGCGGTTATAACGGATCCCGGGGGCGGAAACCCAGGAGGGCCCTCACCTAGGGAGTCTGGCGAAAGTGAGACAAGGGTAGCCGACACACCTAGCCTGCCCGGCCGAACACCGGCGGAGCGCTGGTACTCCTGACGCAGCGCACGTCAGTCGTCGCAGGCACCCTGCAGCACCTGGGACAACAGCAGCAGGCACGATGGGGAAACCCAGGAGCGTGAAGGGAGATGGGGGCTCCACCCAGGAGATGCCTGATGACGCGACGCAGGCCCCGACGGACCTGCAGCAGATGCAGGATCGTATCCTGGAGGCTATTGCTGCCACAAAAGACGCCTTGCACCAGGACATAGTACAAGTGGCGACGGGGCTGGGCCTGCTGCATGCGGACCATGGGAAACTCTCGGACAGGGTCAAGACTGCGGAGGACACACTGAAGGACCTGGTGCCCGCACACAAATCTGTGGAGAATCGGCTGACAGAAGCACTGGACCGCATACAGTTCCTGGAGAGAAGGTCGGAGGACGCCGAAAACCGCAGTAGGCACAACAACGTACGCCTAGTGGGCCTGCCGGAGAAAAAAGAGGGCTCGGACATGGTGGAATACTTGACCAACTGGCTGAGGATGGAAGTGGCACCTGAGGGTCTGTCGCCCTTCTTTACACTTGAAAGAGCGCATCGTGTGCCGGCCAGACCACCTAACCCAGGCCTGCCGCCTCGTCCAGTGGTGATCAAGCTACTACACTATAAAGACAGGGACTGGCTGCTGCAGCGAGCGAGGGATGCAGGACCCTTCCAAGTGGATAACAGCAAAGTAGCGCTCTTCCCGGATTATACCTTCGAGACCCAGAGGCTACGTGCCTCCTTCCTGTCCATTAAGAAGGAACTACGCACAGAGGGCATACAATATTTGCTCCTCTTTCCGGCCAGGCTACGAGTGGTGGTGGATGAGAAATTGCTGTTTTTTCCTACTTCTGCGGAGGCATGGGCCTGGTGGGACACCTACAAAGCGGGCACGGACGGTGCCCGGTTCAGAGCGGAGGAGGCGCGACATCAACAACCAGTGAGGAAATCACAGAGGCTCCGAAGGAGCAGACAAAAGGCCGGGAAACCAACGACCTCCCAGACGGAAGAGGAGAGAAGGGCCGCACTGCAGGCAGTGAAAACCTTATCGGGGCCACTCTTGGCCTGCTCGGAGAAGGCCTCGGGCTCGGAGGACTGAGCAACGGGCTCAGAAACAGAACTGTCGGAGTTTGGTGGCATGAAAGGGCCAGAGGTCACGCCGCAGACTTCGGGGGAGATAATCGAGGGCTGAGATTCGAACAAAGCCCCCCTCATGAGGCCTCACCTATTGGGACTGGATGTGGCGATGACCGGAGCAGGCAGCTACTAGAATGAACAATCGGGAGTTATTATGAGAATTGTGGGGCGGGGGAATGGGACTGTAGTTCAGATCCCTATAGCCGGGTCACGCTCCTTAGGGCCCATAAGGCCACCGCGGTGCAGACTGCGGATTAGACGGGTTACGGAGCGCCATTGCTCAAACTCAGTTTGGATGGGAGCAGCTTTCATGAAGTTAGGTCCTGATCTGGGGGGGGGGCCTAGAGAAGTTGGGGAGGCTCAAGGCAAGGCAAAGGGTGTGGGGAAAGGGCGAGTTCCTGAAGGAAACGGGACGAGTGTCACCACGGGCGCCTGGGAACGACCCAGGACAATGATGGACCGAACATTATGGGACAATGGCTAATGCAGGGATGATAAAATGTGTGACCTGGAATGTCAGGGGGCTCCACACTATGACGAGGAGGCATAAGATCCATGCTTATCTGGTTCGCAGGGGGGTGCACATTGCGCTACTTCATGAAACACACTTGACGAAGGCAGAGGGCACAGCGCTGCAGCGTAGATGGAGGGGTCACCTTTTTAACACCACATACTCCGCCTTTGCTAGGGGGGCATTGATCTGGGTGCGGGCAGGCACCCCCTTTCAAGTGATTAGGCAGGTAGTGGACCCCGAGGGGAGATTTGTGGCTGTGGAGGGGAAACTCAGGGGACGGAACATAGTGTGCACCTAATATAGACCAGTCAGCATATTTTGCAAAGCTTTCTGGGGAACTGGCGAGTTACCTGCAGGTCCCATCTTGATGGGGGGGACTTCAACTCAGTGGCAGATGTCGAGCTGGATAGGTCACACCCTCCACTACACACGTCCCCGATGCATAGGCTAGCGAAGTGCAGATCTGACTGGCAAAAGAAATGGGGGTTGGCCGATGCTTGGCGCACACAGCACCCCACGGAACGGGACTACTCGTTCCACTCCAGATTACATGACCTACATGTCTGCCTTGACGCATTTCTATGCTCACCGGTGGTGCTCCCTTCCGTAGCCCGTACCGAGTACCTGGGACGCACACTATCTGATCATAATCCCCTGCTCTTGACTGGATGAACGAAATATCTCAGGTCCCTACATGGCAGTTGAGACCGGGCACATTAGATGACCCACCATTCCGCGACTTGGATAGCGCTGAGCGCAAGTTGAGAGAGGCTGAATTGGAGCGCCCCAATAGACCTGAGCTTCAGGAGAAGGTCTGCGCAGCGTGGGAGGCGGTGGCAGTGGAGTGGCAGTGGAGGTTGAGCGCCTCCGTAGCTTTGATTATAAAACGTATTTAACGAAAACACATGCAGAGGGGGATAAGGCCGGAACGCTGTTGGCTTGGCTGGCCAATCCCGCCAGACGCAGCCACCCGATCCTGACCATAACGGAGGAGGGGGATCACCCGAGGGATACACAATCAGGAATCCTAGATAGCTTTAGATCCTACTATGACAAGCTATACAGGAGTGCGCTATGCGACCGGGGCGAGGAAATAGAGGCATTCTTAGAGGAAGTGCAGTTACCACACTTAGAGCAGGAGCAGGCAGACGCCTTGGGTGGGCAAATAGAGCTGGCGGAGATCAGGGGAGCGGTGAAACACATGGCTCGCAATAAAACTCCGGGTCTGGACGAACTGCCTATAGAGTTCTACGGGCGATTCTTGGACAAGTTGGCCCCACGGCTCCAAACAGTCTACAACGAAGCTAAGGACAGAGGACGGCTCCCGCACTATATGCGCGAGGCCTTAATGATCCCCCTACTGAAACCGCGGAGAGAGAGCACCAGCTTGGCGTCCTACTGACCGTTGTCAATGCTGACAACGAACTACAAGATCTTGAGCACAGTGTTAGCGACCAGGTTGCTGGGACATATGCAAGACCTGGTCCACAAGGACCAATCTGGGTTTATACCCACGCGCAGCACAACCCACAACATCCGAAGATTAATAAGGCTAGTGCATGACCCGCCGCAGGGAGCGAGAGCGCCCCTGGTGCTGTCAGTTGACATAGAGAAGGCCTTTGACAGCCTAGAGTGGGAGTACTTGTATAAGGTGAAGCGGCGATTCGGGTTAGGCGAAGGCTACATACAATGGACGAGAGTGTTGTACACGGAGGCAAGAGCCCGGGTGAGAGTGGGCACCCTAGTGTCACACCAGTACGAGATCCACCGCGGAACCAGACAGGGATGTGCATTGTCCCCACTGCTGTTTGCACTGGCAGTGGAGCCTCTCGCAGCGCTGGCTAGGAGGGGTGACTATTACAAGGGCCTGGACTACCGTGGCACCTGCCACTTTATTTCGCTATATGCGGACGACCTCCTCCTCTTTCTGGAGGATACCGAGGAAGATGTGGACGGGGCGGAAAGGCTCCTCGTGCGCTTTGGCGGGCTGTCCGGCTTGAGATTTAACTGGGCCAAAACCTGCCTGTTCCCCCTGCGGAGCGGCGAGGGGCAACCGATCACCCGCCCGCTGCTGAGATGGGAGCCTAGCTGTTTAGAGTACTTGGGAGTGCATATACATCATGATCCCGCGGACATGCTAGAGGGCAACATAGGTCGCTGCCTCCGTGCCCTAAGGGGCAATACGTCCTTTTGGGCTACCCTTCTACTGTCGCTGGCGGGGCGCATATCGCTCCTAAAGATGGTAGCTTTACCCCGATTGCTGTACTATTTCCGAACGCTGCCCATATGGATTCCTGTGGGGCACGGGTCGACGCAGGATAGCGCTGGCCACGTTGTCCCAGATTTTGAGCTCTACTACTTGGCAGCTCAACTGCAGGCCTTTACGCAAGAGATTGCAAAAGTGTACCGCGGCCCGGAACAGGAGAGGGACAGCGGCACCACCAGACACGTGCTGGCCTACATCGCCCTACAGCAGAAACTGGCACTTAGGAATCTGTCCACAGAGGAGAGAACTTTCCGGTTTCCTGGAATCGGTCACTGAGGCGAACGGGGGTCGCACGTTCCTATGCGCCCGAGATCCCGTTGGGCATGGTAACAGCGCTCCCACATGGGGGATATTGGTCGCGCCTGCGGCATTGGGAGGAGGCGGGACTACTGATGCTGGGGGACTTATATGACGATGGAGTGTTGACCCCGTATCAAACGCTCCAGGAGCGACATGATCTCCCGCGGGGGGACTACCTGCTGCATGCGGCGGTGGTGCGAGCCATTCAGGCACATTGGGGGGAAGGTCTGGCGGAGCCGACAACGACGTTGGCATGTCAATACACAATGATGTCGGCAGGCACCTATAAAGCGGTGACTTGCCTCTATTCGAGAATGTTGACCGAAACTCTGCAGCCTTTGACTGTGCTGAAGGCCAAATGGGAGCTGGATTTACAAACCGAAATCCCTGATACCACGTGGGCACAATTGGTACGGAGGGCCAGGAAAAGTACAAGGAATGCACGCTTCCAGCTGATCCACTTTTATATACTCCATAGGGCCTACCTAACTCCAAGTAAGATAGGGCAATATTTCGGGGCGACGGAGGCGGCTTGTCCGAGATGTAATAGAATAAGTATAAGTATAAGTATAAACCATTTTATAGCGCGCTCCGTTACTGGAGAGTATCCTGGCGCGGGAAAAAGAGAAAAGCAGACAACAGAGCACAGGAAAGAACCTTAGTTTACACTATTAAACAGATGTGTTTTCAGATGTTTTTTGAAGGCAGCAACTGTAGGTGTGGAGCGCAGATGAAAAGGAAGAGCGTTCCAGGCGCGAGCCACAACCACAGAAATCGACTGGCCGCCAAGTCTGGCACGTTTAAAACGGGGAAGGGTCAATTTAAACAAAGTGGAGTATCTTAGGGTGCGTGCAGGGGCATAACTGATAAATCTTTTTAATAGGAGAATGGGAGCGGACCTGACCCACATGCTAAGAGTCTGTCCACACCTACAGGATTACTGGAGGGGGATTGGTGACACGCTAAATGAAGTAACTGACAGGGACTTGCAATATGATTTAGCTGTCAGCATACTACATTGGTTTCCTCACACGCCTAAGAACAAGATGCCAAGCAAATTTATAGACATGGGTCTGATTATAGCTAAAATGGAAGTGACCAAGGGATGGAAATCGAAGACAGGTCCCACACACCGAAGATGGCTGAACGAGTTCTTGAAATGGGCGGCGAGTGAGAGCACAGTTAGATACCAGTTGGCTTGCCGACGGGCGGACGAGAGGGCACAAGAAGCAGCAATGGAGTGGGAGATGTTGGTGCAGGCCCTGCGGGATAGCTCGGTTGAGGATGAGGAGGGGGAGGGACCGGATGACGCAGATGAGGCTAACACAACAACGGCGCCCACACCGGTCACACATACTCCATAGATGTTGGGAAGCATTTGCCAGTATCCATATAGATAGTTATCGGCTAGGCGCAGGTGGGGACACTCAGGGGGGTAGGACTGGGGAGGGAGGTAGGACTACTGGAGCACGGAACGGGAGTAGGAGGGTGCAGATGGGGGGAAGTTGGAGGGGGGGCGAAAACCTAAAAGCAGACGACGGTTTCCTCATGTGACGCCCACAGAGGCTGGAAAAGTGAACCTGTACTGTGTATTCGAGCGTCACCGCCCAGCCTCCGGGATGTGGGCTGAATGGCTGTGTAACAAGTACAGAGGTATGACTAACTGGGGTAGGATCCCGTGCTAACGAACAATAATCTTGTAAAACTGCGATATATCTTTGGTTCTGCAATAAAAACAGTTTAACAAAAAAAAAAATGATTGTTTTTGTGCAGAAAGGGAGACTTTCCTGCTCAAAAACAATCAACATTCTATGTGTGTTGCAGAATGCAGCACACGTGGAAAGAGGAAAAAACGTGTAGAAATGTAAATATGCCCTGTGTTTGCTTCCAGGGGGCTTAGAGACCACCCACTGCCTACCGTTGGTTGGCTTAATTGTCAGTCTTATTTGCTGACTCCTGTCTGGTCAGAGCATAATGGTTTCACTTTGAATTCACCTTCTGTTTGTGTGTTTCCCCCATCCCTGGAGCATTAACCAAGTACTGCTTCATTTTTTTGCGGTGTCCTTCTGCTGCTTTCTCTTTTGGTTTTGGCCTTATTTTTTTCTTCTACTTGCCGCACTTTGCAAGAGTGTATGTGTTTTCAGGCTGTTTTGCTCCTAGTTCTGCTCTTTGCTGTTGCATCACCGCTCGCTTCCCATGTCCATGTTTGTTCCGTTTTACTTTTCATCCTCTCCCCTTCTATGCTTTGCTGTAGCATTACATCAGCAGGCTACAGGCTGATGGTTTCTCTTTGAGCAATGATTTAAAAATACATTTAGTTTTCCGCTATCGGTAACTAGTATTCACTCATTTAGTTTGCAACAAAGTGCTTTTTGGATACATAGTTCGTGATTAATAGGATGTCTTGGCCATGATTAAAATGATTTATCCAAAAAACAGGGTGTGTTTTAAAATGGCTTATGATTGCACGAGTATGGGTTGGCTAGAACATTCTAGTGTGAAAATAACATTATATTGTAAAGTTGTTTTTCTTTTTTTGGCCTCTCCTATTGTGCTTCCTCCTGTAACTTAATGTGTGCATTGTACCAAAGATTACCATGCCATTCCCTACTAAGCAATGACAGGCCACACCATACCATTCCATACTATACAATGACAGACCACACCTCAACACACCATACTATGCCTTGCCATGCCATACCATACCATACCATACCATACCATACAAAAGTTATCGCACAGTTACATTATATTATCTTATTTTATGCTGTTACATATTATGATATATTATATTATAAGATAATAAACCGTTTTTACAATGCTTGATTCTGAAGAGTCTTGAGCTTTTTAAATGCTTAAAACATCTTTAGTCTCCCTTGCTGATCAACTTTAAACACTAAAGATTAATTATATGTCCAAGTCACTTTGGACTTAAACGTCTCTCACTTGGTCTTTTTCTGTATGTTCTGATTTTAAATGAAACATTTATATCCTAAAATTGAAAGCAAAAAACACAACGTCAAATATTGCAAATTTGCCTAAGCATAGCTGAGCACTGCAACCCATGCATCCAGCAGCTCCTCTTCCAGAAACTTGGATTCACAAACCAGCTCTGACTGTACATTGGATCTTGGTCACAGGCATGCTCAGGGCCAGTCTTGCCATTCTGCCACTCTGCAATTTTCTTGGAAGGCTGCAAGGTTGCAGCTGCTTTCAGAGATTGACAGGCTTCCATGTTCCAACCTTGAAAGTGTGTGGGGCTAGTTTGAATTGTTTTGCTGGGGGTGATTTAGATGTACTGAAACCCTACAATAGCTTTACTTACAGCTCTGCCAGCACACAATCATCCAAATCAGAATTTCTAGCTTTTCCTGCCCACGGACCGGTGTGTGGGCTAGACGAGGGCCGTTGACTATGCACACAGCCACGGTGCTAAGCTTGAAACTTGAAGGCAGTTCAGTGTTCACAAGCTTATTGTCCATGTTTGATTCAGAAGTGATGTGCATGGTATCTGCAAAAAACACACATACACTAAAGGTGATCAATTTAAAAGCAGTTATAGTTCATTTAGCAGGAGCAGATCCACTTTTATTCACAGTCTGTTAAAGAGTCCTATCCAACTGTATTTTCCAGAACCCCATTAACATTCTAGATACCCCAAATTATAACGTTGTCAACCCAGCACACATAATACAACACACCTTTCTCCTTAATTTAATTTAATACACAAATAAAAAACATAAGAACATAAACCATAAATAGATGTAACCTGCACCATTTCAAAATCTAATAAACTCAGCATTTATCAGGAGCTTGTCTCATGCAACAACTGTGTCTTACTCCTGCATCACCAGAAAAAAAATTCTTCAAAGATTGTAACTCTACTACTTCTGCATTAATAGTTTACTGAATGACAGAATGTATAGGAGATCCTACATCATCACCAAACATTGTGTTTGATGTCAGATCAACAAAAACATTATACTCACACACGCTTTCACTGTGCCCTTGTCTGCCCTCACTAATCCTCATCTCTGTGCTCACATCTGTATTTGTACTCATCTCCATAATTGCAATGTTCCTATGCACCACAACCTTTCTCAAATCCCAAATGTTACTATTATCGATTCTCACAGATTTACTAAACACTTTGGTAATCTCCAACAGGTTCCGACCACCTGGGTAATTATTTCCATGTAGCCAATGGCAATTTGATGCAAACCCAATTGCCCACCTTGGACTGATAATTAGTAGGTTTACCCTTTCTGTGATTCACCACCTTCTTGATTATTTCCTGATATCTGACGTCATGTTATTTAACTCTTCTGAAATCAACACACCATTATCTTTCCTACTACACTTATTAAGTCACACAAGCTTGGAACTTGGTTTCCCTCATCTTGGTAGTTCAAAGGGTGAACACCATTCACAGAATTTAGCATGGTCTTTTAGGTTAACAACAGAGTTTAAAGAGCCTTCTCCATGACAACCCACCTCTTATTACAAGTTGATTAAATAATCTGCACAAGTAAATCCATCCCCTTCACCATTGGATTGCAGTTAATAATTTTCTGTCATATTATGCTTTATTCCACATCACGAAAGATATTCCTCAGGCTCTCCGTTTACAAATTGAGGTCCTTTGCCTAAAACTTCCTCTACCAAGCTCTCCCGACAAAACACATCCTCAAATAAATTAATCACTACATCCAAGGTAACCTTCTCAGTCATTCTGACCTCTAGCCTCTTGGCAAAATAGTCCATCAGGGTCAAAGCGAAGTCTTCTTTTTTAGGAATCAGACTGTAAAAGCACACAATATAAATACACAATTTTGTCCAGGGCCCTGAAGCACACTTCACTGGTAAACATTCCATACCACAAGGTTTGGTTGATTTGTCACTACATGCACACATATCACAATCACCCACCCAGGATTCAATCAATTTATCAATACCAGGTCACCAACAGAATTCTTCACTAAGGGCCACATGCATCAAGCAAAATACCAGCCGCAAACGGGCTGATTCGCAGAAACTTTTGAAAAATGAAAAAAAATGCATTTTTCAAAATGCATTGTAGTTCATACACATGCCCTTAGGGCATGTGTGTGCACCACATGTGCATACATACCTTTTTTGGTGGTGCCTCAGGGTGGCCTTTTGGCCCCTTTGCACTCTTGAAATCGCATGCACAATTTGCGAGTATCTATTTGGTACTCGCAAATTGCGAATGCAATCCCATTCAGGGAAGCCATTCCTTAATAGCAAATCACAATTTGTGATTCGCTATTAAGGAAAAAATGTAGGAATTCCAATCTTTTTTGCGAAACCTACATGCATAGGTAATTGCGACTCCTTGACAGCAATTCCTTAATAATCACTAGTAAGGATTCGCAATGCCTACCTTTGATGCATGATGCCCTAAGTCTTTTACTACTGGGCATTTCTATATGCCCCTCATTGTCCATGTTGCAAATCATTTTCCTCAATCCCAAAGGAGGAACCACCTTATCAGTCCCCACCAAGATATCCTCCAACATCATTAATTCTACTTTGACTTCAAAGAAGGAACCCAAATCATCACCACATTTCCTCCCATGTGGCAAACCCTTAACCAAATATTCTAAAACTAAATGTATTTCAATATCAACATTCATCATTCTCTTCTACTGTTCCCTAGAAGTAGTAGATGTGGAATCCTCTTGTAGACCTTAACAGTTCATATCATCTAGAGTAAATGCTACTTTACACTCCTTTTCTTTTTCAGTAACAGGCTCTCGTTCTTCAGGTAACCATGTAATGCAATTTGCTTGTATGTTGATCCTTCCCAGGATATACTTCATGCTCAACAAGGAAGATGAAGTTTGTCAACCAAATGAGCCAACCTAAGATCCATTCTAAGAACAAATTGCATGCACTAGAAAAATCGCCTAAAATGATAAACAGCCCATGAATGAATGGCATAGTGCTCAGCTACTTAACAAGAGTGTCCCGACACTTTCGGAGCAAGTGGAAGGTTGCGTGGTGGAACTCATTGTTGAAAAGCCAAGTTTTGAGATGTTTCTTAAAGTAGCCAGGTCATTTGTGGCTCTGAGTGTAACTGGTTATCTCATCCATTCCTGTGTGCCCAAAAACCTGAAAGACCTGCCCCCATGCTGCCCAAGCGGAGTTTACGGATGCGATTGAGATCGGAAGAAGAGGATTGTGAAGTCCGCGCTGGAATGTAGCGGTTTACGCTCTAATTGAGATAGTTGTCTCCCAAGCCATCAAGTGCTTTGAAAAATATCACCAGAGCTTTGAACTTGATCCTTTCCTTCATTTACAACCAGTGTAGGGTTTTAAGGATGGGGGCCATATGGGACATGGGACCTGGGTTTGGGTCTAAGAATTGTCCTTGCCGCAGCATTTTGCACCACTTGCAAGCACTGAATGAGATAGCCTGGTAGGCCCAGGTACAAGATATTGGCGTAGTCTGGTCTTAACGTCACCAGGGCTTCGACCACTATCTACCTGGTATCTAATGACATAAGAGGGAGGAATTTTTTTAGCATACAAAGTATATCAAAACAGGTACCGAACACTGCTTGAACCTGAGACCTCATGGAGAGGGCACTATCAATGAAGATACCCATATTTTTAACCAACATTTGGGCTGAAAGAGTGGGAAATAGCTCTTCTCGCCACCATAAACTCCAGTTACTCACTATTGGCTGGCCAAAAAAGACAATCTCGGATTAATCCAGATTGCATTTCACGAATTCACTTTGAGCCAATTGAACACCTTCGAGAGACAGGATTTAATGTAGTCTCCATCAAAAATCGGCTTCTTTGTCACAGGTGAAAATCAGTTGAGTGTGATGCAGCGCCCATGTAGAAAAACTGTCTCAAATTCACTACCCTACACCATAATACTCACCATTAATCATAAATCACTCACAAGGCCCATTAACAACCGAGACAATTTTTGGGCGACTGAATCATGTGACCTAATTAATTAGAACCTATTCACAAACTATTTACACATTTATGTACATCTGCAGTTTATAATTTCTTACCATGGTTATAATGCATTTTTCATATTAATTAAGTCACTTAGGTAAATGGATCAACTGATGGTAACTAGACCATGAATAAACAAGACCAGTTTGTCGTTTCAAAATCTAATTTATTAATTTTATTCTTCAAAGAAAAATCATTTCTTTAATAAGTCATTATTTCATTAGTAAAATAAAAGCATTTAATGAGGTAAAGGCATATTAGGCTGACATTTTAAAGAATCATCATTTAGCATATATTAAAGCAATTAATCAGTTTTCCAAAACCTAAGTTCTTCTTTCCCTATCTAAAACTCACTTCATCTAAAAGAATTAGTCAAAAAGGCCTACAATCCTTACGTGCACCAATTGTCCGTCAGCACGTCACGCCTTTCAGGATTCAGAAAGCGAGCAGCCCCCTCCTGCCCAAAGGGGCAATTTTTATACCTTTCTAACTAGCTAATCTCACCAAAATGTATTCTTTTCTCAACCATCCAGAGCCCGGATTGGCTGACAGATGTCAGACCACGTTAGCTCATCACATTTTCATTCCAAAAGTCAAGCTTTCTAAAACGCTTTTGTTCTCTCAATCATGCGACTCCAACTTCCTCGGAAGTGTAACTTTTTATTGTGTAACAGTTCATTTGCTTCCTTAGCTTGGCTGCTTTGCCTTATCCCGTCCTCGAATTTGTCACTTTCAGAGCACGTCCTGCACAAAAGCCATTCATCAGTTTTTTTCTTCTTTGACAACTGTCAATGTGGTAAATGTTTTCCACTTCAGAATACATGCAAGGCTCCACTCTGGACAGGATTCTATTTACCAACTATTGCAGGCCTTAGGCCTTAGGCCTCCCTCATGGAGTACTAGTATTTAAAGAAACACAAGACATCAATTAATTAGAGCATTGAAAACCCTTCTGTTACCCACCCCCTTTGCTAAATATTAACCCGTTAATAAATGTTACCTAGCTTGAGCACAAGCCACAGAATTCTCCACAAACTTAGGCCACATAAAAGATGAAAGACATAACATAGGCACATATAATAAGCACATGCCATTATTTAATCAGCCGCATTTAATACTGACAAAGACAATAGACAAGGTTAATTTAATATTTTCCACGAACTTGCAGTTTGCAACATATAGCACATATGTTAATCCCCTGTGTCGTGTGATGCATTTTAATCTAGGTTGATTAGTACATTTCATTCATAAGCTTATTAATATGATTATATTATGGAAGTTTAACTTCACAAGTCAGAATAAAATGTCACTCTGAACCTCGCTCCATCAAGTGTTATCTGCCTAGGATATAATCTTGGCACAAAAGGGGGTGGTGATGGACGGAGCATCTGAACCAATCAAACACTCACACCCAGTCAACAGATCTGGGTTTAATCCATCACCGTTGCTCACTTTACCACTGGATTCAAGCATGCCTGACTGAAGACGGCTGTAATTCCAGAAACCGGTCCTAGGAAGCTTGAATCCCGTCCAGGAAAGGCATGGCTTGGCAGTTCGGGCTGGACTGTTCCCATGTGGCACAGGGTCAGACTGATTTGCATAAGGCCATGTCTGAACTGGGGTGGCAGAGCGGGCTAAAGAACAGTGATGGATCAAACCCAGATCTGTTGACTGGGTGTGAGTGTTTGATTGGTTCAGATGCTCTGTCCATCACCACCCCCTTTTGTACAGCTAGGACATAATCTTGGCACCGTAATAACCGAGAAAGAGGATTCTACTACTGTACAAATCTAATATTTTTTGGGGGAGGCACTAACTGATTTGAGGCTAATTACTTAACAATTACTCTTGGATACTAGGATGCATTTTGAATGACTGCGGGTCGGAAGTACAGCCGAACCAGAGGGCCACCAGATTTTGTGTTTTGTCACTGAAGAAGTTGCAGGATAATTTCCTGATAATGCAACGAATCATGTGTCGACTAAGGTTATAAAAGGTTCCATTCGACTGTAAAGGAACCTCATGCAAAAAGAACAGAGAAAACAAAGGATCAAGAAAACGACTGTCATTTTATTTTTCTGTCACTTTACTTTACACTAGAAGCATGTGCAGGGGACTATTGTGTACTGCATTAAAGTTCCCTGACGTGCTTGGAAAAAGCTTTCCACAAGTGACACTTTTCTTCAAATGTCTCCTCACTTTGGGGTAAATTATCAGCACCCACATCATCCTGGGGTGGTGGAGAATGGTGGCAGAAGGGGCAGAATCTTGAGTATAAAGTTTGTAATGGGCATTGAAGTCAGAGGGTTTGCGACCACGCACGCAACCTGGGCTTCATCCTGGACCCATCCCTCTCGATGACCAGACAAGTCAACGCCGTCTCCTCATCGTGCTTCAACACCCTGCGTATGCTTCGCAAGATCTACCGCTGGATCCCGACCGAGACCAGGAAGACTGTCACCCAGGCACTCGTCACCAGCCGACTGGACTACGGAAACGCCCTCTACGCCGGAACCACAGCCAAGCTACAGAAAAGACTCCAGCGCATCCAGAACGCCTCCGCCCGACTCATCCTGGATGTCCCCCGACGCAGCCACATCTCCAGCCACCTGAGGAACCTGCACTGGCTCCCCGTCGACAAGAGGATCACGTTCCGGCTCCTCACCCTTGCACACAAGTCTCTCCACGACCTGGGCCCCAAGTACCTCAACGACCGCCTGACCTTCTACACGCCCACCCGCCAGCTACGGTCCACCAGCCTCGCCCTCGCAGCCGTACCACGCATCCGAAGAGCCACCGCCGGAGGAAGATCCTTCTCTTACCTGGCTGCCAAGACTTGGAACTCCCTCCCCATCCACCTTCGGCTGACCCAGGACCATCTCGCCTTCAGGAAACAACTCAAGACCTGGCTGTTCGAGCAGTAGCATACCCCTCCCCCCAAGCGCCTTGAGACCCTCCCGGGTGCGTAGTGCGCTATACAAATGGCATGATTGATTGATTGATTGATTGAGGTGCAGAGTAAAGGGAGCAAAGGCAGGGCACGTGCACCAGTGTACAAAGTAGGGTCTTGAGGCCAAGCCAATAGCCACAAACCCACAGCAGTTCCCATCATGCAGGAGAGATTTGCTGCTGGAGAAAAATCTGATGCCGCAATGGTTACAAGCACAAATACGTGTGAACAGTCCAAAGCAGTTGTAATGAAGGTGTTTCCTCCTACACCTGCTGTTTGGTGGGTTGTCAGCTCAACTTTAAATCAGCTGCGGTATTGAGTCTAAACATTTGGTATTCCCATACAACAAGCGACAGTTTCCTCAAGATAACCACACCAACTTTTTACATTATGAATTTGGGGAGGGGTCTGATGATGTAGCTTACACCGGCATCAGAAATGGTTTCCCTGTGCGAGAATCCTGCCGTCTTATTGCGCTGGCCTCCCAGGTATTAAAGGTTGCACCCAGTTCACCGAGCTCATTCAGCCTCCTCCTGGGCCCATGGCCATCTTTTTTCTCTGTTGTGAGGTGCTTTCCCATTTGGGCCAGACTCAACAACTTCTCTACTCATATTCTAGTGTCACTTACCCCAGCAGACATGCATCTGCCCTCAAAGAACCTGATTAACAAATATAAACTTACACTTTTGTGTAAGTTTATAATTGTATGATATTCTACGACTTTAATTTCACTAATATTCCACACATAACAAGAAATGGCAGGCCTAGCAGTAGTTTGTGAATACTAAACAATAGTAAACTTACACAAAAGAGTACGGGCCTCATTTATGAAAAGTGACGCTACGCTGCGAGAAAACAGCAATGAGTCACTTTTCATTGCGCCCTCCTTGAGACACCAATGATGCATCATATTTACAGCATGAGCATCATGTCCAAGGACTTACAGATACGTCAATATTTCTGACGTATCTATAGGCGCAAAAATGACGCATTGCAGGAGTGTGTCACAGAAGTGACACAACTCCAGTAATGGCTCATTACACATGGGCAAGTCAGTACCTGCGTCAGTCTAACGCCTGCAGGTGTAAAATATTGATGCATTTGCGTCCTAGAAGTGCTGTAGTGAAATCTTATAGATTTCACTGCATCCCTTCTACGACCCTTTCTAGCATCTGAACACCCCCCCTGCATACATTATACCTGGTGCAGGAATAATGTGGCGCAGGGGTTTACAAAGTGACGCATCTACCTAGATGCGTCACTATGTAAATATGGCGCAACATGGTGCATTATTTACACCACTGGTGCATAACAAAAAATGACGCGCCAGCGGCGCAAAAGTGACGCAAGGACCCATAAGTAAGCCCCAAAGTTTAGCTTTGTGAATCAGACAGTTAGCCAGTAGTGTGTCTTAGTTTGATGTTAGCTGGAATGCCAACTATCTTGGATGTTCTCTGGGCAAGCAGGGGAACTCAGGAATCTCGCCGGACGCCAGACTCCCATTTTCTAGTCTCTAGACATGCAAAGTCACTTAAAAATGCTCTAATCAATCCATGATGTGAGGGCACATCGTGGGGCTCTAGAAACTGTGTCAATCTCAGAGCTCACATCTTCATGCTGTTCCTACTGGTATTAGGTGTGGGTTTTTACAGCACAGCTGTCAAGCAGAGCTACTGCTAACAAGATGCATAAAGTGAGCTTGTGTTCTCTCTGAACCATTGGCTTTCTTTGACCAGCTAGATGAAGCTTTAGGTTTGAGACTTTGCAAAGCATGTCTCAGCTCAGCCCAGTAGAATGCGGATCTCTCATCTAATGCTACTGGCTGTTTGGATTCATTCTTCCACCTCCAGATGAGGGCTTGCATTGAGGGACTATTTCACAATTAAGCCCTGTCTGTTATCTCCTGCTGTCTCCCTCCTATGTGTCTTGCTCTAATGTGCTAATGCTGAATATGCTAACACATTAAGGCTAGACCGATTGGCTTTGTCAATGCTCGTTTTTGAAATGACTTTGTAACTTAGAAACATGTATTGCCCAACTGCGGATTTATTTTTGGCTGCAAAGCGACCTTCAGTTATCTTCAACCTTATTGAAAACCTAGATATACTGATGATGTATAAATGTCATCTGAACAAGAGCTCCCTTCCGCTATTGTTGAAAGCGCCCAAGTTGTGGGCATGGGCAAGTTAAGTACTGAGCAGGTCCACAGTGGCTAACACCCAAGGTATCTCCTTATTGGAGCTTTTGATTGTCCTTCCTTTCTGTATATTCCTGAATGTGCCAACTCTAGATAGAGATTACATTCCTGATTACAATAAGGCACTATTGTGCTGAATCTAATTAGGGCTGCTACATCCTGGTCAGACCATTGCCTAATTTCCGCCTTACACTGTTGTTTTCAAGATCAATGAAAAACTGTTTACTTTCCTAACAAAACTTTGCCTCCTTATGAAAATTGATTTGGACAAATTGGTTTCTAGCTCAACAGCTCGGTTAATTTGGGTCCTTAAAAATGCTAACTCTAATCAGCTTGTTCATTTTTTAATTTCCCAATGAAAGCTGTGCCTCATTGAGGAATTAGTCTCTGCAGCTACCAGAAAAGGAAAGTCATGGTTCACAAATGAATCATTTGCTCTCAAGCCGAACCTGAGAAAAGTAGATAGCAATTGAATGAAGCTTTCTAATTAGAAAGTCAAATATTGCTACAATCTATCCCTAATGGGTACAAAGATAAATATACAAATCTAAAATTCTAATTTTTGTTTTCATTAAAAAAGAAGTACATTGGCAAAAAAAGAAGCATTATGTGCTGTTGCTGAATGCTTAAAAACAACCACCAAGTTGATTTCAGTGGTCAATGATTAGCCTAGCTGATGACACAATAATCAAGATTTTCTTTTTTTAGAAATATCGTTTATTATACGAGACACAAATACAACTTATAACATTTCATTTTACTCTGATTAGTCAAGCGACTGTTTTATTTACCGCCTGCAGCTTAAAGGCCCACTGATGAGACATGCATCCTTTCTCATCTGCGTTACTTACACATGGATGTTAACTGACCAAAATGGCAGGGCTACAGGATGTGTGATGTCACATTCTTTGACTCCAGTGACATCACAGCTGACCAGCCAACTCCCCAAAATATTTCTCCATGTGGTGAGGGGCTGGGCCTTTCAGGGGGCGGGGAAAACTTATGAGTCCCTTCTACACCCTCAGCCCACCAAAACGACGCCTCCAAGAAAACTAAAAGTTTTCAAATTGCTGGAGCCAATGTGCAGGGGTGTCGTCCCCCCCAACTCCCCCTTAATGGACATCGGATGATCAAAGCCTCCAGACACAAGCTGGAAATCCACTCAGTGCAGTGGTGTCCAGCTCGTTTTCTCTGCCACTGCGCTATCCACTCCTCCCTAGGTAACCATTTGAAAGGAGCCGATATTGTGTGACGCGTGCTGGCACCGTGTGAGGAGCTGTCACAGTTCTGCTACTAGACTCCCTCCCCCCCAGTGGCCTGTAAACATTCTCCTATTTCTTTACTTAGTATGAAGATATATGTTCTGAAGACCAACTAGACTTTTTGTTCATATCTCTATTTTTATGACACCTGAGATCAAGGGTAGCAGGGACAGTGCCAAGTGCACCAAAGGGGAAGGCAAGGGTAGCAGCTGGTAACACTGGCTATCCCTAATGACGTCCATTGGCTTACACTCACCCCTTAAATGCTCGCACCGCTCGCGTGGTCTAGATTTTAAGTCTCTTTCGTAGGTGTGGTGATGATTAAGGAGTGAAATGTGCACAGACTATCTATCTGTCTTCTCTTAGAGTAAAAAAATCGAGTTCTGAAGACCACAGACACCTAGACGTCAATCTATGCCACTTTCCTTCCGAAAATCTTGTGGTCCTGATTTACAAATAGTTTTCCAAACCAAAATCTGATTTATGTCTGGTAAAAGATGAAACATGTGCTTCTTAAATTGTCACATACGGGTCAATTAGGATGGCGGACAGATCGCCACCGCCATGCAGGCGGTGGCGATCCGTCCGCCATCCTTGGCTGACCGCCACCTATTTCCCCCCGCCATATTAAAATGGCGGGGGGACCGTGGCGGACGGGAAGACCGTCCACCGCTTTTCCACCGCGGTCGCAAGTGGCGGTGTCTATCAGACACCGCCAGCCATATTAGGATGTGCTGGGGGCTATGCCTTTCCGTGGCGGCAATGCCACCACAAAAAGGCATACAGTCCTTGCTTTGGGGCCCGTTGCGGGCCCCCAGGTTGAAGGGGGGGTGCACATGGGCTGCGTTTCAAAATACAACATGGCAGGCACCGCGCGGTGCCTGTCATGTTGTGCTTTGAAATGCACAACATGCATTTTTAACACTGCGGAGGGCGGTGCTTTGAGCACCGCCCGCCGCAATGTTAAAAATGCAGGATGCACCCGCCACTGTGGTGGGTGCATCCTAATTCCACGGACGGGACCTCCGCCCCTGTGGCGGACGGTCCCGTCCTCAGACAGGATGGTGGACGGACTTTGTCCGTCCGCCATCCTAATTGACCCCATAGTTTGTAGTGTCACACATAGCGTGTGTAGCCCAGGAGCGGCGGAGAAGAGTGACCAAGGATATCCCAAATATTTGTGAATGCATTTACATACTTATCTCCACGTCATATGTACACTGAAAGACCCGGAGAAAGTTTTGTAGAAAGTGTGGAAAGATGTACAAATGATCTCAGGTTTCAGTGGATGAGTAGAGGAAAAAACACGATAGGAAAAAACTATTTAAATGAGAGTAGAAAAGATTTCTGACGTTAATTAAATAATTTGTCTAATTTCCTCGACTTAAAGTGCCATGTTTTATGAAGTGCATAAAATGCAAAACGAAAGGGAAAGGAAAACAGCTGTATGTTGTTTGGTAAATCTCATGCAATTACATATGTCATAACATATGCCAGCCGTAGGTAACATTCACATTCATAAATCAGACTCTCCTGTTCTTACATTGAAACGGTATCTCATTTAAACAAATATTAGCAAGAAAGCAACCGCCCACCCACTCCACCCCCCTCAGCACCTGTTGAAGATGGGTTGGGTGAAATAGACTGAGAAAGAGGACAGAGGTGAAGAGAAATAAAGATATTACAAACACTTCTAGTCAAATTCTTTAGCAGGCCTATGGGTACATTTGATTGCATTACCAGATCTAATAAATTAGATTTTGATTGAGTTGTGACAAATAAGTGACACAACCCTACGCAAAATCTGGGCCGCAATTTATAAAAATAATTTTTTAACTCTGCCACAAAGAAATTATCATAAGGGGAAACGTTGCAGTATTTGGTTGCAAAGTCTGCATTTTAAAATATCTTATGGGGTTAAGGCACCTGCTGCAGAGAGCTTTGTGTGCTGGTAAAACTCAGTGAATAATAATAATGGAAAGATAACTCAGGTGGTTAACACATTTGTTGGAGATATCTGTGTTTTGTCTAGTACCAGTTTTAATCAAAGTAGCAAAGAAGTTTAATGGGGCTCCTGCAAAGCACATTATGTAACATGCAGATGACAGATTTCTATTCTATGTAAATAGCTAAGTGGGCTACTGCTTTTAACACAGAGATCCCTTTGTTACTTGCATTGCAGAAAATTGTAATCCTTCTAATATAGCACAATTAGCTATGAGGGACATGTGACTGCTACACCTTGTAATCCTCACTGTCATATTTAACACATCCTGTACATACATTTACACAAATATGATTAATTACCTATGTATAATGTGTATATGTGATATAAAGTGCACTGACACCCTGCATTGGGATAAGTAGTGCTATAAACGAAATGAAACAAAATAGTGGTATTTCCATTGTTATTTGTGTAAATGCTGGGACAAAATAACAAAACATGACATTAATAAGGTGCATGCACATTTTATATACAGGGACTGAACAAAGTCAAAATCATGCCTCTCTTGAGTACCTGTGTATTGTTAACAAGCTATGTGCCTTTGTATCCCCTGTATTACATGTGCAATTAGATGTGAAGCTCCAGATAGCTCCCAGCCAAGATACTCAAACAAAAGGAGGCCTGGTGGCACCTTAACGTCGGCCTTTGTTTCGGGCCCAGCTGGAATTTAAAATAACAAAGCCCGGTCGTAACCTGCACATTGCTGCTGGGGAACGAAAGGCGACAACATGCAGGTGCTGCTGAATGTGTCCCGATGTCTGAAAATTACACCGGGACAAGTTCAGAATATTTCAGTAGGTAACAACTTCTTGGCAGGGTAGACAGCGTCCACTCTGTCATAATAGTGTCTGGATACTGTCTACCCATGTGTGCCCCCAACTTTTGTCTTAAAGGATAGGAAAAGATAGGGGCACAGCCAGGCTCCAAAAGTGACCAGAAAGTTATAGAACACCCATGCTGCTCTGGTGCTGCATGGAGTGCAGACTTTCAGCCACTAAAATAGAGACAAAAGAAACAAACTCAGGACACGAATACAGTGGAGAGAAGTAGTTCAGTTTAAAAAAATGATATTGTATTCAGAATGCTGTTTCAAGATTGCGGCATGGTTTTAAAGCTTGCAACAGTGAAACGTGGCACTCCGCATAAAAAAAGTGTGCTCTAGTAGCAAAGGCAGCAAAGTTGCTGGTACTCTCAGTACTCAATTAGCACACGTCTGTAGTTGTAGGTGAACTGATGGGGAATGCACTAACGGAAATATCTACTGAAGTAGGACTCCTTTGAATGCAGAGTAACACATGGCAAGCAGGAAAAATACTGTTGGATTACCTGCCATCCTAAAGACCAGCAGTTGTAAGGAACAACACTGAGGTGTATGAGTACAAGCTTGACCTACATGCACGGATGTATGACGTTACAACACATACATTCACAACGCATACCATTACAACAAAACTTTTACGATGCAGGATCCATTACAACGCATGCCATTACAACACAGGTGCTATTACAACGCATGCCATTACAACGTAAGTATGGGTAAGTATTTTTTTAAAATTTGAATTAATGGGAATGTAATAGTAGTGTAAATGTTGGATAGTGTAGGGGTTAAAATTACTATTCTAACTCCAGGGGGCTGTAAGAGTAGTGTAAGTGTTGGATAGTGTAGGGGTTAAAATTACTATTCTAACTCCAGGGGGTGTAATAGTAGGGTAGGTTTTGGATAGTGTAGGGGTTAAAATTAAATTAAATACTTACCCATACTTACGTTGTTATGGCATGCGTTGTAATAGCATCTGCATTGTAATGCATCCTGCGTTGTAAAAGTTTCGTTGTAATGGTAGTGCGTTGTGAAAGTTGCGTTGTAATGGCTGTTTCCCACATGCACAGCAAGATTTACACACATAAACCAGTTATAGCATCAGGCAGGAATTCACGCCTTAGTTTATTTGAAGCCACAGAAGCCCTTGAAAAGTGGTGGGCACTCAACCTTATAGGCTCCCAGAAACCCTCCGGGATCCGCCATTTTGCCCAAGGACACTGAATTATCTGTGACTTATGGGAGAACGAGATGCCCCTGATCGCAATCTGTAGGTGGGCCCCTTCATATTGTATTACGATCTTGAGTATACACTTAAAACCAATCTGGTCAGAAACAATGCAAGGTTCCCTCACACGCACATGACATGGACAGCGTCTTCAGCAGCAGTCCAAGCCTGTTTATAAAGAAACACATACACAATATGAAGCATTTAGCAGCAGTGTAAATCCCCCTCATAGAGAGCACACGATGGTCAGAGACAGTGCAAGCTAAGACATCCTCACATACAAAACTTTTATTACACTGGCAGCAGCATCTAAGCTTATTTCAGACATAAAATACTCAGTGTAAAGTATAGATGTGGGTGAGCACTGAAGGCTTGATCCAGACTCCAAACTCTGATTCAACTCAAGGTTTTCTTGACCCCTCAGGACCAAAATGAGCAGAGACTTCATGTGGATTGCATCCGCTACAAACACTCTAACCTCAGGCACCAAGAATGAAGGACAAAGCATTAACATTTACGTCAAATAGGAGCGAGAATAGAACCAAAATAGCATTTTAGTACGTTAAAACCGTCGCAAATCATTGATGGGTTACCGGCACCTCAAAGGAGGTTGTCATTCACTTGCAAACAGGAAAAAATGAATTTATTTTTCAAAAAGCAAACACAGGCATGGTGTTCTGCTGAGCCCAGCAGGACCCCATCCCTGTGATGGTAGCGATTCATAGTGGGTCGCAATTTATGACGTACTACATGCATATTAATGAGGTAGGTCAAATTGCACCCCTTACGAATTGGAAATTGTGTAGACTAACACGTTTGAACACAATGCATTCAGTAATAGTCAGTGGGTACATTGTGACCACTTTAACCAGATGCATTGTACAAACATAAGGCCCTTAATGCCAACACAGCCCTTGGCTTATCTCTCCATGTTAATTTGTTACTTCACCCACTTATGCTATAGTGCTGTGCATATCCCTCTCTCTCAGTAGACCCCCAATAAGTTGTTTTAAATGTTGTCTGCCTCCACCTGTCAGGCTGAATGCAGTAATTACTATAACAGTCATCTCTTCAAATGCAAAGCAACAGCATGGGCATTACTTCTTCTTTGACGTCTGTTAGTGCAGGCAGTCAGGGTCAAATGGTGCACTCTGCATTTACAAACGGGGACATGCACACTGCTCATCAATTTAGTATGTGCACAATGCGGCCTTCGCAGTGCCCCACATGTGCTTCGGTGGATTCTGTGGCTTGGAGTCTTATTCTTATAACTGAGGGAATTGGATCGATCTAACAGCAAGCTGTCAGTGCTGTAAGAGTTCCTTTGGAACTAGTAGTTGCCCTCTCAGGGCTCAGGGGCTGTTTTAGTTGGCCTCCATCCACCTCAGGGCTATCGTGCATTGCACTAGCTGCCAAGTATGAGGTTGTGTGCAAGCTTGAAATATCAGCATGAAGGGTATAGCACCTACACCGTTTGGGGGAAGGTAGGAGAAAATAAAGGGGCCACAGCTCCCAAACAGGATAAAAGTGGGAATGGTTACAATAGTGACAGTGCTCCACAAAGCAGTCCATATTTTGATGCATGACAGTGCAGCAAGCCTTCCTGCTGTCGTTCATCAAAATAAAAGTGTAGGAATGCGCTGTATCTACAAGATATGGCACATTCCTGTCCTTCTCACCTGCTCCGGTGCACAAACAGCAGGCGTGCCCCAACGCATGCACCCTTGCACAATGGTGCAAGGGTGCCTGCTTTGCAGGGATGATTGTAGTTGTGCAGGAACAGACAAAAACTATAATTAATAGCATTTTGCTCCTTCTATGTGTGCTGCAGAATGCGGCACACATTGAAAAGGGTGCACAGACATAATATCGACTCCACAATATCGAATGGACAAAATATCGAGTAAAAAATATCGAATATAATAAAATATCGAGAACAAAAATATCGTTGTTAAAAATATCGATTACAATAATGATAATAAAATATCGAGTCCAAAAATATCGACTCAAAAATATCGACATGACAAAATATCGATTAATAGTCTAAGTAAAAAATATCGATATTATATTGAAAAAAGGTAAAAAATATAAATAAAGTGTAATAGTAATATAAATTGTAGTTAATGTTTAGGAGCGGGATGTTGGGTTAATAGGGGATAAGGGTGGGGAGTAATTTAAAATAAGGGTGGGGAGTAATTTAAAATAATTAATTAATTAATATATGTTTGTAAATATTTATATATTTTAATTAATTGGGAAATAATTAATATTAATTAGTTAATTAATTTATAGAAATTTCTAAAAAAAATGTATTAGTAATTAATTGGTAATTAAATAATAATTATTAGTTAATTGGAAAATAAATCATATTAATTATTTAATTAATTACTATAATTGCTAATAAAATTTTATGTAGTAATTAATTGGTAATTAATTATTATTAATTAGTTAATTTGAAAAAAATAATATTAATTATTTAATTAATTAATATAATTGGTAATAAAATTGTATGTAGTAATTAATTGGTAATTAATTATTATTAATTAGTTAATTGGAAAATAAATAATATAAATTAGTTAATTAATTAATATAATTTGGTATAAATTTTGTATTTGTAATTAATTGGTAAATAATTAATATTAATTAGTTAATTACATTATTTAGAGTAATTGTTATATATATAATATTTTGTTATAGTTCATTAAATAATTGGTGAAAAATGTATTAATAATTACATGAAAATAATTACAGCTAATGTGCTAAAAAAAATTCATATTTGTTATTGGTATAAATTGTAGTTAATGTTTAGGAGCGGGATGTTGGGTTAATAGGGGATAAGGGTGGGGAGTAATTAAAAAGAAATAATTAATTATGATATGTTTGTGAGAAATTTAATTTATCATTTAATTGGTAAAGATTAAATATTAATTTGTTAATTAATTCATATAATTTGGTACATATTTATCATTAGTAAATAAATAGTAATTAATTAATATTAATTACTTGATTTAATTATTGATAAATACTTTTTTTCCCATATATTTTTATTATTAAATATTTGTTTGGGAATAAATATTATAAATAATTATATTTAATTAATTACAGCTATTTTGCTAATATATTAACTTATTAATTATAGTTAATTAATCATTAATAGTTAATTAAATAATATTAATTAAATTTGGGTACAGGAGGATTTTTAGTGTTCAGGGTCAGTTTTCTCTCTTTAGGTAAAGGGGTATTTTTATGTTTCAAGGTCAGTTTTCAGTTTTAGGGTAAAGGGGTATTTTTAGAAATCAGGGTCAGTTTTCAGTTTGTGGGTAAAGGGGTATATTTAAGGTTCAGGGTCAGTTTTCAGTTTTTGGGTAAAGGGGTATATTTGGGGTTCAGGGTCAGTTTTTATTTTGTGGTTAAAGGGGTATATTTAAGGTTCAGGGTCACTTTTCTGTTTTTGGGGAAAGGGGTATAATTTATGTTCTGGGTCAGTTTTCAGTTTTTGGGTAAAGGGGTATTTTTAGGGTTCAGGGTCAGTTTTTTGTTTGTGGGTAAAGGGGTATATTTAAGGTTCAGGGTCAGTTTTCAGTTTTTGGGTAAAGGGGTTTATTTAAGGTTCAGGGTCAGTTTTCAGTTTTTGGGTAAAGGGGTATTTTTAGGGTTCAGGGTCAGTTTTCAGTTTGTGGGTAAAGGGGTATATTTAAGGTTCAGGGTCAGTTTTCAGTTTTTGGGTAAAGGGGTATTTTTAGGGTTCAGGGTCAGTTTTCAGTTTTTGGGTAAAGGGGTTTATTTAAGCTTCAGGGTCAGTTTTAAGTTTGTGGGTAAAGGGGTATATTTTTAGGTTCAGGGTCAATTTTAAGTTTTTGGGTAAAGGGGTATATTTAATGGGTAAGGGTCAGTTTTCAGTTTTTGGGTAAAGGGGTATATTTTTGGGTTCAGGGTCAGTTTTCAGTTCTTGGGTAAAGGGGTATTTTTTGGGTTCAGGGTCAGTTTTTAGTTTTTGGGTAAAGGGGAATTTTTAGGGTTCAGGGTCAGTTTTGGGTTTTTGGATAAAGGGGTATTTTTTAGGGTTCAGGGTCAGTTTTCAATTTTTGGGTAAAGGAGATTTTTTTGGGTTCAGGGTCACTTTTCAGTTTTTGGGTAAAGGGGTATTTTTTAGTGCTCAGGGTCAGTTTTCAGTTTTTGGGTAAAGGAGAATTTTTTGGGTTCAGGGTCAGTTTTCAGTTTTTGGGTAAAGGGGTATTTTTAGGGTTCAGGGTCAGTTTCCAGTTCTTGGGTAAAGGAGTATATGTTTGAGTTCATGGACACTTTTCAGTTTTAGGGTAAAGGGGTATTTTTAGGGTTCAGGGTCTGTTTTGTGTATATAAAGTGTGAGAATTTTTTAATAAATATTACAAATTGAAAGATTTTTGTGAAAAAATGTTGCACATTTTTATGCTAATAATAATTTTTTGAAATACTCAGCAAAAAATATACTACTAATATATGTTAATAATATTTATAAAATATACATAAATATTTGACAAATTTTACACTATAACATTATACTAAAGTAGCTATTCTAATTTATACATGGTCAGTCTTCAGCACCTTTCCACATATTACTTTCACTTGAGTAGGAATAGTAAATAATAATTGGTCAGTGTCCAGCAACTTCTCTGATAATACTTTGACTGGAGTAGGAATAACAATTATTAATTGGTCAGTGTCCAGCACATTTGCATATAATTTTACATTAGTGTGTTATTATATTACAAGACAATGCAAAATGGATGTTTTCAAAAAACTTTATTACAATTTTACAATTTTTTCATGTGTAATACAATACAATCACTATCAAATATAACAAACATTTTGGGAAATGTTGTATTTGCAGAATAACACATTATCATTTATGTACATGTTTTAATTTGTCACACAAAATTTATTCACAACATTTTTTATGTCAAAACAAAATATTATTATCAATCACTTTCTGTAACAAGTATTTATATTGAAATAAATAAAATTCAAGTTATTTTTCTGTTTGTTCCATTTATATTTAATAATGTTAATATTATATATTAATATTATTAAATATTTATTTTTAATATATACATTTTTATAAAGTAACATGACAATTATTATATTTGCTCAAGATATGGAAATACTAATTAAGACATTTTTTTCACATATTTCTGACAATGTTGTTTTTAAATTATACATATAAATATATTATGTTGTTAACTTTATAACTGTAAAGGGGAATAATATGTTTAATAATAATATCTGGTATTGGTAAAAGATTATTTATGCAATTATATACTTTTATAATACTTAGACATTATTATAAAAAAATGTAATTAATAAAAATAATAACAAATATATTTATTATTATTATTATTAATTAATAAACTTAAACATTTATCTTTTCTTTTCAGAAATACATACATTCAGAGAAATAAAAATACATTATTTAAGGGCATTATTTATATAGTAAATGGTTATCATTGTTATATTAATAATAATAAATAAGTTATATTATTTATTATTATTTATTATTTACAAAACAAGTAATAATGTTTAGTTATAAACAAACACAAACTTATTCCTATAAATGTACACAAAAATAAATTTTTTACATATATCATTTCAAGTGTTACATAATTATTTAATATTATTAATATATATTAATTAATATATAATAATTAATAATAAAGAAATTTAAATTTTTTTAACAGTTTAAATTTTAATGAGTCTACTTTATTAATTTGTTACAATAACAATGTGTATGTATTATATTTTTATACTATAACATTGTATTTTCTATGATACCTTTTCAAAATTGGTTTAAGGGGACTACTTTTTTACCGCGTAAGGTTATTGCGCTTCATTCAAGACTGGAGAAGCTTGCGGTTGGGAGTTGCTTCGTGTGGAGATAGGTAAGGTAAATTTTATATACCATTTATTACTGAGTGGTAATGTTTGAGGGTATATTCGAACTGTGTAGTGTTTTTGTGTGTATGCATGATTTGTTAATGTAGCGTTTAGGTGTAATGTCGTCGTTATAGATGCGTCGTGTATGTTTTAGTTCTAGTGTTATTTGAATTGTTAGGAAATGTCTTCTTACATGGTTAATGTTAATTGTGAGTGTATTTACAAATTTTATGGGCTATTTGTGGGTGGGTTTCGTTATGTATGTTTTTTTACAGGTTCCGGTTCCTCGCATGAAAACTACATGGAAGGAAGCGTGTTTTTTTTCGGAGATACTAATGTATGACTTATTATGGTTATATTTTTACGTGTATCTCCTATTTTTTGTGTTTGCCAGGAGCGGATTTTAATAATTTTAACCTTTTTTCGGGATTTTTGAGGGTTTTGTATTGGATTGATACATTGGTATGCGTCACCGTTTTTTTTAAAGTTGTGTGTATATCACTTTAAATACTAAAGTGTCCACACTACTGTTTTTGGGATTTCCTGGAGCGTTTATTTTATTTATACATAATTTTCGGGTTTTTGATGGTTTCCCATATTGGATTTTTCGTACTTTGTAATGGATTGTATGGATTGTATTTTGCTTCATTACGTCTCTTTCATCTACAGAAATTGTAATTATTTTTATATTTCTATTTATTGGGTGGGAAATGTCGATCTTTATGTAATGTGTATGTGTGATGTAATTATAAATAATGCATATTTGTTCAGAAATAATGTGCAAAATTTTGATAAGTTTGTAAAACAAATATGTCTTATTTATAATTGTTTAGAAATGTTTATGATTGTTATATGTATCATTATTGTAAGAAGATATTAGTATATTTAGTCGATATTTTTATACTAGGGTTTTAGCTATTATTGCCAGATATTCTAATCCTCTAGTTGTAGGGTATAGTGTGACTTGACTTTGCAGTAGTCGGAACATTTGTTTAGTTTGTTTACTTAGTTTTGGACCAATTTGGGTCACAGATTGTTCCATTCTTAGTTCTTGATAGCTTTGTTCTTTTATCAAAGCTTCTAGTAGGTTATGGAATGTGGGTCTTGTTCTGCTTGTGGTAGCTTGGAAAGCATTATGCCACCCTTCTACACTGTTGTTGGTTTTAGACTCTTGGTTTAAAGTATTAAGATAGACATTCCACCAAGGGATTTGGAATTTGGGTTGGCGTCGATGTCCAGATCTGTGCAACCTTCCCACCCAAGTATCTTCGAAATAATCCAGTAATGGGGTTAGTTTATCTTCATTCCTCTTGTAATATGTGCTGTCAATTAATAAATTATAGTGTTCCGCTACATCGGTAACAGGAACGTAGGCCAGTGCTATCAATTTTTTAATTTGATAGGCAAAGGTGCTATCTGTTGAGTACAAAATACTTAAAGTTGATTTTTGGAGATGTCTCCATATGCTCTGATTGAAATGATAGTAGCAACCCTGGATTGCTGTGTGGGGAAATAATTTCAAAATGCTATTAATCATAGCTAATTCGAAATCAATAATTATTTTTTCTGGAAAATAATTATTGATTTCATTTTTGAGAACATTTAATATTTCTGTGTAAATGTTTTGCTGTTTGTTTGGTAGCAAACAGTAAATGAAAGGGATGTTATAGTTATGGTATAACCAGTGGATGGAATATAGTTGATAAAAAGGTTTTGGGCATGGTTTAAATGTTCCATCCATCATCCATTGGGGACACTGTTGGATTTTTCTTAAATTACTTGCAGTTGCAAACATTATGATTCTGTTTGTACTGCTTTCATTGTCAAAAAGGATAAATTTGTCTTTATTGTGTGTGATGGACATTTCTGGTGAAATAATAATTTCCTCAAAAGTAGTAGGGTTGGGTGGGGTTGTGGAAGTGCGTCTTTTAGTGTATGCAATTGTGCGTTTTAGGGAGTCAATAGAGGGTAGTTGACCTGAAGCATGGGCTGGGACTTTTAACAGTTCCTCTTTAAGGATTTGTGTTGTTGGTCTATCACTTTGTGTGCTAGCAGTCTTTATACTTTCTAAAGCATCTCTTATTTCAATTTCTGTGACATTGGGGGGATGATTGTGTTCCCTGGTAAATAGCACATTAGTTTCCTCTGTAGTAGCCCTTCCATAACATTTGTTTGAGTAATATTTTGTACATTTCCAGAAAACTTTTCTACCACTTTGTCTTTCCTGGCTATAAACATAACCCATATAACATAACAGTAATTTATTTTTCTGTGACATAACAAATTCTGTACCTTCTGTCATTTTGTTTTACTTGTTCTAGGAAAGAGTAGAAAGAAACAAAATCAAATAACATATATTTCACTTAGTGGTGCTAACATAATTAATGTTGTATTTATACTTACGTTTACTAAAAGTAGTAATCACAAATGCAGAACTGTATTTTGAAGGACTTTCTTGTATGTATTTCTTTATTTACTGTTGGTATGAAAATATAGAAATGCTAAGTTAATGTTTATACATAACAAACGTTTTTCCTAGGAAAAAGCAGTTTTTTAATTTGCTTAGTACTACGTTTGATGTGAACATTACATATACTTACTTGTTTAAATAGTTGAGTTGTAGTATTTGGTGGAGTACATCAAGGTAGTAAAGTTTAGATCTGTAGAGAAGATAGAATAAATACATGTCACATATGATAAAAATTATTTTGAAGCATAGGGAAATTGGAAATATTTAAAAGTATACTAACTTCTAAATATGTACTTTTCTTTGCTGTAGGTAGAATAGATGTATGATGTATTCACAATATCTGTAGAGGAAATATAAAATACATAACATGGTGTTAAGAACATAGTTCTTGTTTTTATTGGAAGTTTTATACAAATTGAAGTATACTTACATTTTTTACAAGGGTAGTCTTGTCTTTTGGTATAGTTGATGTAGGATGTTTTTATTGGATCTGTAGGGAAGATGTAATATGCAAGATATGTTGTTTAGAAATTAGCATTTTAAATATTGGTTGTTTACTAACAAAAACATATATACTTACATGTTTAATTAGTGTAGTTCTATACATTTGTAGTGTTGAAATTGGAAAATCGCTGAATATCTGTGAATAAAATGTTTTAAATTAAGTATGAATCTTGTGAAATACTGTTTAAAAACAGCTGTTGTTGTATAACAGACCATTAATATATACTTACAATCTTATTTTGCAGGGGAAGAAATAGGAGCATGTATTAGGAATTTTTTGGAGTACTTTCTATCAGAAAAGTAGGAGGAGATAAAAATTAAATAGGTGGAAGAGTTAGGAGATATAAGTAAAATAATAGACTACTAATTTACATTGTTAAATAATGGAATGTAACTTACTTGAATGATTAGCTAGTGAGCTGGATCTTTAAAGATGTTTGTTCAGGAACAAAATCTTCAGAGTGTTGGCATCTTCTTTCTATGGAGTTAGCAGCAGCAAATGGTAGAATGCATTTATCCCTTTTATAGTATGTGTATTTTGTGTGCTTGGATTTGATTGGTTGTAGGATGAAAGGAAGGATTGTATAGGCTAGTTTGAATTTTTTTATGTTAATTGGTGTGTTTGTTGATGTGAGAATGGTGGTATGTGGTGCTTTCCGCATTAAAGCAGGTTAGTTGTTAAATAAAATAGATGTGTAAGTGTAAAAATATTATGAAAATTTTAGTTACATGTAAGGATTCTTTTTAAAATGATAGAACGCATGTAATATAATGTATAGCAATGATGATAAATAGTAATGTTATAAAAGTAACAGGTATTATATGTAAAATGTTTTTTGTATAGAGCAATGACTTTTATAGACCATTAATATGGTATTTTAGACATGAAAGGGTACAAAAAATAACTCGATATTTGTTTAGAAACGATATTTTTGTACTCTATATTTTAGTAGTCGATATTTTTGTAGTGTTAGGTGTAATTTCATGAACAACGATATATTAGTAGTCGATATTTAATAAGACGATATTTATGTACTCGATATTCTAAATACTCGATATTTTTTAGTCGATATTTTTGTATTTTGTGTATTAAGTATACAAAGTCGATATTTTTGTAGTCGATAATTATTCAACGATATTATTGCTAGTCGATAATGTGACCGTCGATAATATTTCAGTGATCCATTGAAAAGAGCAAACAAGGAGGGGAAATAAAAGTATTTCTCTTTGTTGCGCCACTCCTACACCACCCCTGGGGAGGCGTAGGATTCTGATGCATTCCCAGGTTTACGGCACTTTGTAAATCTGGGAATTTGTCAGATTCCATGTATCTTGAGTCGCTACACCCACAGCAACACCCATTGAACACCCTTTTCATGCAGAGTAATGTGTGAAAGGGGCCAATATTTACATGGCCATGAAAAATCAATTACAATGGATTTGTAAATGAGGCCCCTAGCAACTAATACCTCACTTTAGCCTTTCCATCAGGTGTTGCAGGGAAAGGTACGGGGGGAAAGAAGCAACACAACAAGAGAATGTGAATGACATCTGTGGGGTAATTAAAATAGCAGCGAACCTTAAGGCAGTGGCAACTCTGTTATTTCAACTTGCATGTTTACATTGAATTTCAGCACCCCTTCAATATGTGGGACTTGCCCGGGGTTCAGTTTTTGGGGCATTAGGTAAACAGTTCACCTACTCCAACAGCAAGGGGTTTCAGGTACATCGAGGAAGCAGGCAAACACCGCCGACAGCAAGAGCACAGGCAGATCTTAAGTTGCACTAGTGGTTGGTGGTCAAGTAGTGCTACTGATGTTAGTGTAAGATAAGGGAACCAAACACTAAAAAGGCACAGTGACCGGCAAGCGCGCCACTGACCCCAGTGCAAGCTAGGAAAACACCCCCCTGTATACTAGTTGGGGAAGACCAAAACTAGTTGTGGTACATATGTAATTTAAAAAATCAGATATATAAATATACATGAATGTATAGGATATATATTTTTAATATGTTTGTTTAAATAGTTACCTAGTTGGGTAATAGTTAAAAGGCAACTGTAACTGGGGAGCCATGGGCTCCCGACATGCCATAGTGTCTTTTCACCTGTTGGACTTTTGATAGCTATCAATTTTCCTAAAGGGTAATAGTGAAAATTTGCTTAAAGAGCCCTGGCCCTGAAAATCATGTAACATTACCACAGCCATACTGGCTTTTCAGAGGCAGTGACAGGTCAACAAATCTTGCGTTTCCAATTTAGGTCTGCCCATCTCTGCCTTCTCTCTAACAATTCATTCGGCTGGGCCCCTGCCAGCTGTGCCTTTAATGTAGAAGTGAGAGCTTTGAGTGAAAGATGGAAAGAAAGATTGGTGAATGAGCAGAGAAGGCAATGGATGAGGAGTGCTATAAAGAGGTAACCAGAGAACAGCTTTAACCTGTTATCAAGGAGCACACAATGATGAACACTGTGCAAGGCCCCGTGGCTGGGCAGCATGTTCCTAAACTACAAGAATAATGGTGGTAGAGTGTTTAAAGCCAATGCCTTTTATTCTGTCAACTAGTCCTGCCAATGCACACTGCTACTGCCTCCTGTAGGGAACTTGGACAGAAAAGGGTGCTATGCTCTTACCCCCATATTAGGCAGAACACAATGTCCTGAATTACTAGAACTGGATGTTTGGTGAAATATTCCATATGGGCAGCACAAGATCATCCCTAAACCAAAGGTGATGGGAAAGCAGAATAAACACATCTAAAAAGAAGATTCAGGTCAGGTAGCACAAGCTACCCTAAAACCACTGGTTAGATCAGACCAAGCTTCCGCAAACTACACGTGGAGGTTAGAGAGAACAAACATTCATTAACTACATATGCAGGAGTGGCAGGGCTATCTTCTCTACACTAGAGATGCAAAAAAGTAGAACTAACTTCTCTAAGCAATTGGTGTAGGACAAGTACTGCAAGCAGCTCTAAACTAAAAGGCCCAAGAGACATAGAGAAAGTGGCTTTAAACTACAGGTGAAGGATAGAAAGCGAAAGCTTCTCTAAACTATAGGTACAGAGGAGGCAGAGAAAGCTTCATTAGACCACAGTCTCAGAACATGCAAGCTTCTCTAAACTCAAAGTGCAGGCACAACATGGTTCCCTAAACCTTGAGTTCAGCACACAAAGGGCAAGCTTCTATAAACTCATAACAAGCACTTCAAAATCACAAGATGCTGGACCGAAATGCCCAATCCCTGCTCCTGGAACCCCCCCACATACCTTCAGACAAGATTCGTACATGAGCCAGTCATTCTCTGGTAGTGCCGCAAGAATCTGGAACTCCTTAGCTCCCTCCCTTCACCTAACAACCTGCATAGCTACCTTCAAAAAGGACCTCAAGCTCCTCCTATTTGACAGACAACGTAGTTAATCACACTTAACCATACTTAAGTACTGTCTCTACCAGGATTTGATCTACCTTCATCATGTGATCCCACCATTGTAATCGATGCTTGAACTGTGTTTGACCTTTGAACATGTAAACCTGGGTATGCGCCAAAACGTTGCGCCTTCCGAGGTGAAGCTTAACGAGGAGAAATAACTTTAATTCTCCTCTTTATTCCTCTTTCCATGTGTGCTGCATTTTGCAGCACACATGGAAAGAGGAATACATCCAAAGAGGAATACACATCTCAGGATTGTCTCAGGATTGTTTTTGTGCACCCTTCTGCACAAAAACAATCCTGCTGACAACACAGGCACCCTTGCAGTATGGTGCAAGGGTGCCTCTTGGCACTAGGCTGCCGAAACTGCACCAGCACTGGGGTAAAAAAGACAGGAATGAACCGTATTAGATAAATACAGTGCATTACTGCCTTTTCACTTTGACGTAGGGCAGAGCAAACTGATGACTTGCTGCACTGCCTTGTGTCAAATCCTCATAAATGAGATCACTAGTTTCCGTGATTGCCTTTGGTTTTGTATTTTGATATTTGTCGAGTGCATTATACCTGAAGGTGTCCAAGCGCTTGCTAGTGAAGAGCCACAACCAGTGAGACGACCATACCAGTGTGGTATGATCTACCAGTCCACAGAGACTTATTGCACTGAGGTTGTTACTATACAATTTCATTCTGTGACTGTGATACAATTTCCACAGGGATGGGGATGAAGATTTGAGAAGCTGGATAGCTGCGCAGGGTATCGGGCTTTAGCCTCTGATCTCATGGATATGGAAAGGACCCCTAACCTGATAGATATGGGGTAAGTCAAGGACTTATATCTGGTTGGGAAGGGGCTTAGTATTGCTCCCCAAGATGGGTTGGTTTTGGTTCATGTGCATGGATGGAGTGGAAATGGACCATTTGACTTGAGTGCTATGCAAATATGAGTGCCCTCTTCTTTTGTTACCCTGTTCATATTGTACATGATGTGGTATGCTGTGTACTAGTTTAGGAGTGTATATCCTCTCAGTGTACCAGGAAAGCTTAATAATGTCTAATTTGCTATTTGTGTTATGTAGTTAGTGCATTATCTTTGTCGTATTTTGCAATAAATATGACCTGTGGAAAAACCTAGATTTGAGTTTTGCTTAAGTTATTGATATGTTGAGTTTAGGCGGTGGGCGGGGGTAGGCACCCCACCAAAATGTGTGCTTCAAACGCATACTGCATTCCTCCTCAAGGATTCACAGGTGTTTCTATTGCTACAGAGCTTTCACACCCTTCCTGTTAAATACTCAGGTGCATATTTGCAATGCCCGTGGCACTTTTACGCCGCCAGTGCATACTTTTGTGATGCTCTGGTGGCCCAGTGTGTCAGCCCATAGTTACAAGTCCACGCAAAGCCACCCTGCGTGATATTTCGTGGCCTTGTAAAATGGAGTTTGGCTCTGTGTGGAATGGGCGTTCCATGGGTGTTGCTGTGGGTGTTCCCACGCAACACCCATTGTTTTTGACACCGTCCCAGACTTGCAACATAGCATAAATCTGGAGCAGCGGCAAAACTAATTCCTTCCCAAAGCAAGTGTAATGAGGAGAAATGCTTACATTTCTCCTCGTTTTTTTTCTCTTTCCACATATGCTACATTCTGCAGCACACATAGTGCAAGGAAAATGCTGCTTTTGATTGTTTTTGCGCAGTAAGATGTCCCTTCATGCACAAAAACAATCATGCCAACAACACAAACACCCTTGCAGCATGGTGCAAGGGTGCCTGCCTTGGCACTCGGCTGCAGTTTGTGCACCTACGCTGGCAGGAAGGACTGGAATGCGCCGTATCTTGTAGATACGGCACATTCCTGCCCTTTTCTTTTGACAGCGGAGCTAGAAGGCTTGCGGCACTGACCTATGCCAAAGTATTTTATATATGCCCCTTATAATATTATGTAAAAGTTAGACAATTGGTCATGTGATCACTAAATCGTTCTAATCTCAAGATAGTGCAGAGCTTGGCAATGGAATTTCAGATAAAACTACTTCACTTTCAATATAAAATCCTTTCTATTTATCCAAATAAATAAAAACAGTAGGAAAATTCGAAACAAACCTTCCACGCTTCAGAGACAGTTGGCAGTAGGAACAAACACTCTCTTCTAATAAAGGAGGCGTAACTTATGGATAACTAAATATAGGCTATTGCTAGAGATATATTGCTACATGTGCTGGCAAAAACATTATGATTTTTTCTGTATTTGGTACTGGAAGGGACATGGTTTAGTTACAGCTGCAAATTGAGGGGTTCTGCTAAATTTGTAATCTAGTTGGATACCCAGAATATTGACCTGCTGGTGTGAAGCTGGATTTGGGTCCAGCACCTAGTGGCGGCTAGTCTTATGGGCATCGAACCTCCACCATCCTTGTTCTCTCCTCTCTTATTATATTATACCAATAGTGAATAATGGCCTATTTCGAATACTGCTTTAAAAAGAAATGTCAACCCCTGTGCGGGTGAGGTCAGAAACTCACTGAACCACACCCCACCCTATGGCAAGATGAAAGAAGCTGAGGTGAACAAGCAAGAAGCTGAAAATGAACAGTGCATAATGTTGCCGATGATGATGTACATATGCCATGGGAGACCAATATGTTTAGATTTGCCATCAGAGTGCCAGGGTCAGCATTTTGTCATTGTTTCTTACCCCCACCCTATATGAAATGGTTGTCCTCTGTAACACCAAGAACGAGGCCCAATGTGCCAGCACTAGCATTTTACCACTGGTGCCCCATCTGCCAAGAGGCATATTGTGTGCAAGTGCCAGTATTGTGCCATGCCATATGCCAACAATTACCTCTAATATGCCAGCATTTTTGCATGGGCGCCTCATATGCCAAGAACTACTCCTACTGTTTCAGTACCAGAATTTTTCCATGTGTAATCTTTACGCCAATAACTGCCTCCAGTATATCAGTAGCAAACACAACAAGATGATAGACGGAGTGCTGAAACTTTTCTACCACTCGCCTCCAGTCACAGATCTGAGTCTAATCCATCGTTCTTTTTCTCTCTATGCCACCCCCAGTTCGGATCTGGCCATATGCAAATCAGTCTTGACCTTGTACCTCATGGAAACAGTCTAGCCCGAACTGACAGGCCAAGTTCTCCCTGGACCAGAAACAAGCATCCTGGGTCCGGTTTGGGAATTTTACACCAGACGCGGGACCCTGTGCTCTCCATGCCACTGGAGTAAAGTTAGCCTGGCTGATGAAGGGTGAACATTTTTAAGTAGTAATCTAAATGAATTTGGCTTTTAGCAGTCTTTCTAGAGACCATTTAACTTTCAAAGAAGTGCCAGATACTTGTTTCACCACAAAAAGCTACCCCAGTGCTTGTAGAGATCTGTTGTACATAGACTTTGTCTCTTTTCCCCAGGTTTGTATTTCCTTGATGCTCCCTTGATGTCACTGTATATTTACCAAGTGACATCATAGAATGTTGTAGTTATTGCTTAAGCCTATTGACAGTTGGAGGCAGGCTGAGGGACATGGAGGTCACTCCTGGTGGGGTCTCTTATTTACCATCTTAAGAACTGAACCTGTAACCATCTTGAATAAAACTACATGAATATATTCCTGACTCAAGAACATCATTTATATACAACAAGATCCCTTTAAGAGCAACCTTCAACCAGCGCAACATTTAAGACATTCCAGAACCCATAATAACCTTTTGACAATTCCATTGAGAGAGCTCACCTCACTGTTGATGTGATATAATTACTTTCAAGCTGAGAAAGGACACCTGGGTATACCCACTGCAGCAGTGCATTCAGCAAAATGAAGAATTGTTCCTGTTTATGAGTGTGTGACCTAGTAACCTCAACAACTACTCAGGGCAGATATACTTTGGCGTAAACTATTTTCGTACAGAATAATTTGTTCAAAGAAGAAAGAAAAGTCACATTCTGATCCTCGACAGCGTTTCTTTCTCACTCCCAGGTCCTCCGGAGTTCCTCGCAGCCAGCACCCTCGACAGAAACAAAGAAACTGGCACGTCTCTATACTTGTCTCTCTTATGAGTGGATTAGTAAGGTGATTATTTTCTATGTCTAGTGAAAGAGTGTTTGTTAGCAGCAAAAAAAACCACACAAAAACTAAGGTGTATGCTCAAAGGAAGTATTGGCTGTGGTTAAATGATTGGCTCAATACGCCTCTCTATTATTTCTCTCTCTCTGTTTTTTCGTACTTCTTATCCTGTCTTTTCTTTCTCCCTCCCACCTCCTATTCCATTTTCTATGCTCTTTTCCCTCCTGCTCTCCCCCCTCTTCCTGACTAGTTTCAGTGCCTTTGATTCCTAGTTAGGAACCGGGCACCAATCTGGTGGAGCAATGTCCCTCCGAGGACGTGGCGGGGTTCTAGAGTCAGCAGGCAGGTAGGAGTCTCCACTACTGCGGCTGCCTTTTGATCCTTGTCCGTGACGCTGGCTTCGTCAGGAACTGGTTCGCCGTTCCGCTCTGTTGTTCCCCTGGCTCCTCCGTTTTCCTCTAGTTCCTCACACCAAGGAAGCTGCTTTTTAGGTCTCGGCTGGTGAAAGCAGTGCGCATGCGCTGCACTCGTTATACGAGAGCTTCTTGGAATCAATACAGATTCCAAAGCTCTCGGAGGCGGAGTTGAAGCCCCGCCCATCTTTTTAATTGGTTTGCGTCATCTTGCATGCAAAACTCTGGCTTCTGATTGTAAAGGAGGCTTCTTAGTCCCTCCTTATTGCCGCCTTGTCTCCTTTTGGCCCCGCCCACCGGGATTTGATCTTTTACCGACGGCAGTACACACACTCCTTCATTAGTCGGTGTGAACTTTTTTTTCACATTCGGTTTTGGCAAAGTCAGCCTTGTGTTTAATTACGCATCAAGCTTTCACATTAAGCTCAATGCGAAAATAAACATGCATCTGCCTTTGCGGTACCACGCTTGTTATCCATTTCAGCCTCGCAAACCATGCAGGACGATTTACCGATGGACAAAAACAAAACTCAGCAGCCTCAGCAATGGCACCCACAAGCACCCCAAGCAACACAGCAGCAGCAGCCGACAGAAGCTCTGTGCGGCCCCCTGAGTCCAGAACCCAGAAGGAGAGCGGCAGCGCGCAGCACAGCAAGGACAAGATGCAGATGGAGTCCCCGCTGCTGCCCAGCCTGGGCTTCCAGCAGCAGCAGAAGGCGCCCTCCTCGGCGACCTCCCTGTCCTTCGGCAGTACCTGGTCCACGGGCTCTAACGCAGTGGAGGAGAACAGCAGCGTCTTCCAAGGGGTGCCACCGGTGAACTGCGCCCTGCTCTTTCAGAACTTCCTGCACCTCTACCCGGTGTTCGGCTGTGGCATCTTCCCACAGCTCGGCCTGGCGCAGCAGCACCACCACCACCCCCAGCAGCAGCCACCCCCACAGCAGAGAATGTCCCCCGGGAGGTTGACTTTAAAAGAAGGCATGCACTCCTCATTTTCCCATATCTTTGACTGTGGCAGAGAGGTCCTGGTGTAAGAGTCATAAAAAAGAAACCAATCACTCCTCAAGGCCCATAGACACAGATAAACCATCATTAGGAACGATTGATTCAATAGAATGCACTCGATAAATCCATGAATGTAAGGTGTATTGAAGTGCCCTTCACATATTTATATTTGGCCGCAAAGATATGTAAATTAAGGCACAGTTCGATTTTCCCAAGGCCCTTTCAAAAGCCATATTGAACCTGGGAACAAATATTATTCTGGTTTATCCATGAAATAAGTCACTCCAAAATTACTCTAACAGGTATTTTAGTGGTAGAGTTGAGTAAAGATATTGGGCGATATCACGGTGGGTCATGGGCATTACCCTTTTGAAAGATTGGAATGACACTAGACATACACCAAGAGGGAGGGCCCCCACTCAGCAAATGGGGACCAGAACCTAGGGTCTTCTTTAAATACATCTGGAGGAAACCCATCTGGGCCAGAGCCTTCTTTAAGGGGCTATTTCGAATTGCTTTTAAAATTTCTTCTTCAGTGAAGCTCAAGCTCACAAATGCTGAGCATTTGACCTGGACCTCCTCTGGAGTCACAGCATTAGAATCCTAGATGCCAGAACAATGCTCTATCTAAGCATGAGGGATAATTTGGACAGTGACCTTATCTGAGGACGGCTCAGGGGCTAAACATGCCTGGACCACTTTTTTGAAGGTCTGGGGGTCTTTATTCTGGCAAGCAACTATAACGGTCTCCTACTTCTCATTCTTGAGGAGGGCCGACTTTTATTTTTTTCAAAGGTAAGGCATATGTCTTCCTACAGGCCGAGACTACACCCTGGTCCCTGGAAGTTTGCTTTAAGGCTGAACATAATTTACCATTTGGCACTCTGCAGTCTTTATCGTACCAGGATTTGCCAAGGGGCCTCTCCCAGCAGATCTAAACTGCAAGTCGTTTATACGAGACAGAAGTTCGACAAAGCAACATATAAAAAGCATGCATAAAACAACATTGGGGCTTAGGGCATCCAGGTGACAGGACATGACCAAATCTGCACTACTGCTGACTGTTTGGCTCATAACTTGCTTTATGTTAGCCGAGCACTATTTAAACCTGTGTCCAGCATCCTTGGTAGTTAAACCCTGGCTGCTTCCTGCAATAGTGTACTGGTGCTTCAAGGGAATTGTCATTTGAACAACTAGGGGGTTGTGATCACTCTGAATTGAGGCAATACCTCACCCTTGAAATCATAGATTGTAGAAACTGGAGAAGTAAAACCATAATTGATTGTTGGCCCCCTGCCCTCCTCCCAATGAATGTTGGAACCGCTGAAGAATTAAATGTGGAAACCACACTTACTACATCAGAGGACACCAGAAGATAATACATATGGCGAGCCCTGGCATCCATAGCACCAAGTGCTATTTCCTCATTAATGGGATCAAAAAAAGGATAGTAAAGGGATGGTATAGTGCCCAGCTTGGCATTAAAATGTACAGCCAAAAGAAGATTGAAAGATTTGCCAGCCTGTAACTCGAACTTGGCTAAAGAGTCAATCAGAGAAAACAGTCCCAGAAAGTTTAATTTGCCCTTTGTTAAGAAGTCATTGTTATAAGAAACCCCAAATGGACTTCCCCCTTGGAGATCAAAAGCCTGCACCACACCCATTTATCTCGCAACGGGAACAGATTTGCATTCAATATTCACTTTAAACCAGACAGATAAGCTCCATTTAGCATGATGCATGGGAGAAGGAATAGCGACTGCCCAGGTTTCCCCGCATAAGCACAATATCAAAATCATGTATAAACATGTCAGCCCTCGATGTCTATTTTCTAAGTCAGACCAGCAACGCTCCAACTAATAAACTTTAAATGTGTGCAGAACCTGTCCACGGAAGCACCAATCACACCCATGTGAACGCCTTCACAATTCATCTTAGGGAAATAGGAACCAGTGACTAAATGCAAAGGTCTAGGGGTTGTCGACCACGGGAGAGTGGTCATGCAACCAGATGAACTGTTGATCCTGGTGCAGTTATACACACCAGCAGCAGACCCTCCAGCGCAACCACGTTCTATTCCAAAATGTCAGCCATTATCATCCAGACCTGTGAGGGCCTCAAATCTATTTTGGAGGGGCAGGTGGGGGTGAAATTGCAGCCTGTTGGAGGGTTGATTTGGAAATTGAGCCCCAATTTTTCTTGGAATGGCCTGGGATAAATGCCTGTAGAAAAAACCAAGCAATAGACTTCTGATTGGACTTAATTATGCCAGCTCTTGCTAAAGCTAATACTTCTCCTGCAACCACAGGGTTACGGACATTCATGATTATGATATCACCAGGAAATTGCCTCTTCAAATGACCTATGCCTCCCACCCGCCATACAAAAAGAATCTCATTTAAAAGTCCCACTGTCGGCTCACGTTGTTATTCAGCCATTAGGTTACTTTGTTCTTAAGGGCCCACGTCGATTCTTGTGAGGCGGTTGCAAGCACTGGAACGTTGGCTAGAACAATTACATAGGGGAGGGAATCTGGGCTTATCCATTGTCTTTCAGTCTGTCTATCAGCACAGGCCAAATAGGCCTGATACCCAGCCTCCTGTTTTTTCAGAATTTGTGTCCGCTCCCGTGGCCGTAACCAAAGTTGTACCATTAGCACCACCTCTACTTCCAGCTTCCCTGTTGTCGATTGGGTTTTGCATAGCTGGTGCTGTACTGGCTGGTGGACGGTTAGGATCAACTGCAGCAGCTGAATGTAACTTTTGTAGGCAGACAGTGCCCCCATATCCTGATTTTAACAGTATGCTCAATTTGTCCTCAATGGCAGTGAGACAAACATAGATCGGACACAGTTTGGCATCCAAAAGCGCAATAAAGCACACACTCAGGCTATCTATCCCAAAGGTCGGTGCTCAGGGAACACATGGTAGTCGAATCATCAGGCCTTTATGTTGCCAAAGTTTGCTTGGATTTGGCCAGTTTTGGTTTCTGTGCTCTTTGCCTTTGCTTAACCATAGGCTCTGATTTGAGTGAGCAGTCATGGCTTTCAGTACCATTACCAGTACCATTAGTAGGAACGGCCAATACACTGGGCCATTCCATACAAATCCACTGTCACCAACATTGTCCCTCGTGGGTGAATTGTGCATACACAATGAGCCGTAGTTGCAGGGGGATCATCGCTGCTCGTAAAGGGAAACCTGGGTGTCTTAGGCAATAGCAAAGTGTAGGAAAGTAGGATCTGCTTTCATGGTTACCCCCACTTTTTGCTGGTGTCAGTATGTTTTTTACTAGTCTGGCTGGGATACTTCTAATCAGGACCTCAGCCACTGTGCTTCCTCTCTAAATGTGTTGTGGTAAGTACTTTGGTGCCTCCACAATTGGCTGCTGATGTACCCATGTAAGTCCCTAGTATATGGTACTAAAGTACCCTAGGGTATAAGTACACAAGGAGTCTCCTATGGGCTGTAGCATATATTATACCACCCATGAGAGACCACTCAAGCTATAACTACAGACATGCCATTGCAGCCTGTTCAAGCAGATGCTAGCACCACTTACGACAGATATAGGATTTCTGATGTCACTGCACTTAAAACCTATAAGTCACCCCTAAGGCAGGCCTTTCAATCCTGAAGGCAGGGTGCTAGGTTATAAGTGTGAGCAGGACACCCCTACAAACCCTGGAGTCGATTCTCCAGGCTTTGTAAGTGCGGTCAGCCATTTTGATACATATAGTGGCCATACGTCAAGACGCGCTAGCTAACTATATATTGGCTGTGCTGAACCTGGGCATGTTTGGTATCAAACATGTTGGAATCATACAGCAACAGTGTTACCGGTGTTGGAGGTATGATTCCATGCACTGGGGGGGCTTTACTGGGTAGCCCCTAATACTTTCAGTAACAGCCTTCTAGGGTATGCCAGCAAGCAATTGCTGCTGCCGACACCAGACATGAATCTGCCCTCCTCCTGCTAAGCTGAGCTTGAGCAGGGGAAGGTAGAACAATAGGTTTCTTGTCACAGGGAGGCGTGACCACCTCCCAGAAAGAACTGAAGGTATTGGGCTGGGGTGGGGGCCTTTGTGAGCACCCCCACACTGCTTTGAAGGGCATGTTTGGTTCCCTCATTGCATACTCTAATTAGAACCAGTCCTGAGAGCCCTTAGCTCCCGCTCTGGCACTAAACTGGACAAAGGACATGGGAGTATCCTCTGCTTTGTCCAGCCCCTCCTCTGAGAGGGAGCCCTGAGTAGTCCTAGTCCCTTTCTTATGGTTTAAAAGGGCTTAGCTGTGGATGGGTCCTCAGATTCATTGTGGGACAAGACTCAAGCCTGAAACGACATCAATTTTTGAGCGTCTGGACACTTGGACTTCGCTGGACTTTTCCTGGAACTGATACTGCATCACAGAAGACTCCTGCTGTTCCTGGTCTCGCTGTTCTGCAAGTCTTTGTAGTCATCTGTGTCTGTGCTTCATCCAGGATCTTCAACAGACCTGTGGGCATCAAGGTCACCAGTGGTAATCTCCTTTGGAGTGAAGTGTCACCCCCCCCCCTGCATATGCAGGCACCACAACCAAGAGGACCGGTCAGCTGCTCATGATGTCCCACAGACTTCAAAAGGCTCAGCAACACACGTGGTGACTCTGCAACTCCCTTGAGGCCTGACCTGTCCTCTCTTCAATTTTGAAGCCAGTATCCCTTGTCGGAACCGCTGGGTCTGAATCCCTGTGCACCACGTCTACTTGATGTTGCCAAAACGTGTTGGCTCTGCAATCCAGAGATCTTCTGGCTACAAGAAGCTGCAGCCTCCAGCATCTCTTTCTTCCAAGATCTTTGTCCTCACTGCATCATGTCCTCCATTGTGGTCTACAGCGCTTCTTGACATCACTTTCCACCTATGCACCTGTCCTACCTGGTGTAGGTATCCTGGCTCCTGGGGTATCCATGGGTGAGGTGACTCTATAACCTTCTGTCTTCCACGGGGTTCCTTCAGGGTCCACATGGAAGGGTCCCTCTTCAAAACTGCAACCGCAACTTTCCAGCTGACTTCTTTGAGTCTGCGGCTGTGTTTCCACACTGCACATAGCCTCCGTGGGGTGGTTGGGTACTTACCTTAGGTGGTCCCTTCTGTATCCAGCACTTCTGAGTCTCCTGGTCCAAGTACCATCTTCAGTCACAGTCTCAATTCCACTTTCTTAGTATATGGTTTGGTCTCCCCCTGGTGACCACTGTCTTTTGTGCTTACTTACCTGTTCACAATTGAAGTATTGTGTCTATTTTCTAAGTCAGACCAGCAACGCTCCAACTAATAAACTTTAAATGTGTGCAGAACCTGTCCACGGAAGCACCAATCACACCCATGTGAAAGCCTTCACAATTCATCTTAGGGAAATAGGAACCAGTGACTAAATGCAAAGGTCTAGGGGTTGTCGACCACGGGAGAGTGGTCATGCAACCAGATGAACTGTTGATCCTGGTGCAGTTATACACACCAGCAGCAGACCCTCCGGCGCAACCACGTTCTATTCCAAAATGTCAGCCATTATCATCCAGACCTGTGAGGGCCTCAAATCTATTTTGGAGGGGCAGGTGGGGGTGAAATTGCAGCCTGTTGGAGGGTTGATTTGGAAATTGAGCCCCAATTTTTCTTGGAATGGCCTGGGATAAATGCCTGTAGAAAAAACCAAGCAATAGACTTCTGATTGGACTTAATTATGCCAGCTATTGCTAAAGCTAATACTTCTCCTGCAACCACAGGGTTACGGACATTCATGATTATGATATCACCAGGAAATTGCCTCTTCAAATGACCTATGCCTCCCACCCGCCATACAAAAAGAATCTCATTTAAAAGTCCCACTGTCGGCTCACGTTGTTATTCAGCCATTAGGTTACTTTGTTCTTAAGGGCCCACGTCGATTCTTGTGAGGCGGTTGCAAGCACTGGAACGTTGGCTAGAACAATTACATAGGGGAGGGAATCTGGGCTTATCCATTGTCTTTCAGTCTGTCTATCAGCACAGGCCAAATAGGCCTGATACCCAGCCTCCTGTTTTTTCAGAATTTGTGTCCGCTCCCGTGGCCGTAACCAAAGTTGTACCATTAGCACCACCTCTACTTCCAGCTTCCCTGTTGTCGATTGGGTTTTGCATAGCTGGTGCTGTACTGGCTGGTGGACGGTTAGGATCAACTGCAGCAGCTGAATGTAACTTTTGTAGGCAGACAGTGCCCCCATATCCTGATTTTAACAGTATGCTCAATTTGTCCTCAATGGCAGTGAGACAAACATAGATCGGACACAGTTTGGCATCCAAAAGCGCAATAAAGCACACACTCAGGCTATCTATCCCAAAGGTCGGTGCTCAGGGAACACATGGTAGTCGAATCATCAGGCCTTTATGTTGCCAAAGTTTGCTTGGATTTGGCCAGTTTTGGTTTCTGTGCTCTTTGCCTTTGCTTAACCATAGGCTCTGATTTGAGTGAGCAGTCATGGCTTTCAGTACCATTACCAGTACCATTAGTAGGAACGGCCAATACACTGGGCCATTCCATACAAATCCACTGTCACCAACATTGTCCCTCGTGGGTGAATTGTGCATACACAATGAGCCGTAGTTGCAGGGGGATCATCGCTGCTCGTAAAGGGAAACCTGGGTGTCTTAGGCAATAGCAAAGTGTAGGAAAGTAGGATCTGCTTTCATGGTTACCCCCACTTTTTGCTGGTGTCAGTATGTTTTTTACTAGTCTGGCTGGGATACTTCTAATCAGGACCTCAGCCACTGTGCTTCCTCTCTAAATGTGTTGTGGTAAGTACTTTGGTGCCTCCACAATTGGCTGCTGATGTACCCATGTAAGTCCCTAGTATATGGTACTAAAGTACCCTAGGGTATAAGTACACAAGGGGTCTCCTATGGGCTGCAGCATATATTATACCACCCATGAGAGACCACTCAAGCTATAACTACAGACATGCCATTGCAGCCTGTTCAAGCAGATGCTAGCACCACTTACGACAGATATAGGATTTCTGATGTCACTGCACTTAAAACCTATAAGTCACCCCTAAGGCAGGCCTTTCAATCCTGAAGGCAGGGTGCTAGGTTATAAGTGTGAGCAGGACACCCCTACAAACCCTGGAGTCGATTCTCCAGGCTTTGTAAGTGCGGTCAGCCATTTTGATACATATAGTGGCCATACGTCAAGACGCGCTAGCTAACTATATATTGGCTGTGCTGAACCTGGGCATGTTTGGTATCAAACATGTTGGAATCATACAGCAACAGTGTTACCGGTGTTGGAGGTATGATTCCATGCACTGGGGGGGCTTTACTGGGTAGCCCCTAATACTTTCAGTAACAGCCTTCTAGGGTATGCCAGCAAGCAATTGCTGCTGCCGACACCAGACATGAATCTGCCCTCCTCCTGCTGAGCTGAGCTTGAGCAGGGGAAGGTAGAACAATAGGTTTCTTGTCACAGGGAGGCGTGACCACCTCCCAGAAAGAACTGAAGGTATTGGGCTGGGGTGGGGGCCTTTGTGAGCACCCCCACACTGCTTTGAAGGGCATGTTTGGTTCCCTCATTGCATACTCTAATTAGAACCAGTCCTGAGAGCCCTTAGCTCCCGCTCTGGCACTAAACTGGACAAAGGACATGGGAGTATCCTCTGCTTTGTCCAGCCCCTCCTCTGAGAGGGAGCCCTGAGTAGTCCTAGTCCCTTTCTTATGGTTTAAAAGGGCTTAGCTGTGGATGGGTCCTCAGATTCATTGTGGGACAAGACTCAAGCCTGAAACGACATCAATTTTTGAGCGTCTGGACACTTGGACTTCGCTGGACTTTTCCTGGAACTGATACTGCATCACAGAAGACTCCTGCTGTTCCTGGTCTCGCTGTTCTGCAAGTCTTTGTAGTCATCTGTGTCTGTGCTTCATCCAGGATCTTCAACAGACCTGTGGGCATCAAGGTCACCAGTGGTAATCTCCTTTGGAGTGAAGTGTCACCCCCCCCCCCCCCTGCATATGCAGGCACCACAACCAAGAGGACCGGTCAGCTGCTCATGATGTCCCACAGACTTCAAAAGGCTCAGCAACACACGTGGTGACTCTGCAACTCCCTTGAGGCCTGACCTGTCCTCTCTTCAATTTTGAAGCCAGTATCCCTTGTCGGAACCGCTGGGTCTGAATCCCTGTGCACCACGTCTACTTGATGTTGCCAAAACGTGTTGGCTCTGCAATCCAGAGATCTTCTGGCTACAAGAAGCTGCAGCCTCCAGCATCTCTTTCTTCCAAGATCTTTGTCCTCACTGCATCATGTCCTCCATTGTGGTCTACAGCGCTTCTTGACATCACTTTCCACCTATGCACCTGTCCTACCTGGTGTAGGTATCCTGGCTCCTGGGGTATCCATGGGTGAGGTGACTCTATAACCTTCTGTCTTCCACGGGGTTCCTTCAGGGTCCACATGGAAGGGTCCCTCTTCAAAACTGCAACCGCAACTTTCCAGCTGACTTCTTTGAGTCTGCGGCTGTGTTTCCACATTGCACATAGCCTCCGTGGGGTGGTTGGGTACTTACCTTAGGTGGTCCCTTCTGTATCCAGCACTTCTGAGTCTCCTGGTCCAAGTACCATCTTCAGTCACAGTCTCAATTCCACTTTCTTAGTATATGGTTTGGTCTCCCCCTGGTGACCACTGTCTTTTGTGCTTACTTACCTGTTCACAATTGAAGTATTGCGTGTATTTGTGTAGATATGTCTGGGTAGGAGATCTACCAATGATTTTGTGAGTGTTGTATAATAAATAGACATTTTAATAAATACACTTTGTGGTTCTTTTTTATTTAATCTACACTACATGATTAGATCTGGTAAAATAAGGTGCTACACACTCCATCTGGACTAAGCTGACGGCTGCTCTCCACGGCTACCATTTAGAGAGCTTTCCGTGATTGTCTAAGACCACTAAAATCACCATTGGGGTTGTTTGAAATAGAGCAAGGGGCTTCACTTAAATGAGTGTGCACCATATACTAAACCAGCCTGTGGCATGTGACTGTGACTTTTGTAGGCCGACAGTGCCCCCTTCTACTGATTTTAATAGTATGCTCAAGATGTCCTCAATGGCAGCAAGCCGATCGTAAACCGACACAGATTGGCATCTAAAAGTTGCCTAAACACACACTCAGGCTATCCCCAAGGTCGGTGCTTTGTGGACACAAGGTAGATGGCTCGATTTCTTTAATGGCCTGGCGCATATCAACACAAATACGCACTGCACCTCCACTGACCTTTCTTGGCACCACAACAATGGGCGAAACCCACGGCATGGGACCAGAGGAGTACACTCTTGTCCTCCAGCACACGCTATTATCAAAATCCAATAAATTAATTAGTATTTTGTTCAAAATGTTCACACATTCCTTTATTCGTGCAATCTTTTTGTTCAGTTCTTTGGTACTTAGCCACAAAGCACAGTTCATTGGTCCTTAGTCACAAAGCCAACATGTGTTTCGTCACATAAAAGGGTTTAACCTGAAACTTCCTCAGGGCTACAAAATACAGGAAATATACTACATTGTAATGCAACACTTAATTATTCTAGTCACTAGCCCCTAAATTTAGGTGACATGTGTGCAAAAATGCGAGATTTTTGGTTCCTCAACGTCACCTTATAGTGGAAACCCATGAGCATCCATATGCTGAACAGTCTATCAATATCCAATCTGTGTACTGTGTAACAATATATTAAACAGTTACAATTTTTTGTGATACGATCATATGTTATGAGGTACAATATATCATTATCCAATTCGTGTACTGTAAACCAGTATGTCACTATAAGGAACATTAGCAATTCTTTGAAATTCGATCATACGCTCTGATTGGTGCGGTCGAGATATATCGCCATTCCAAATATGATTCTCCATCCTGTGCCCATATTAATTTTAGTACTGTGCCAAATAACACCCCTAAGTGTTTTCATGTGGTATACTGTATTGCTAAGTAAAGAATTAAAGCTCTTGATCTGTGTTGAGACCTATTTCAACACATCTCAAGCTTAAAATCCACATTGCCTCCTTTCTATGTAGGGTGAGTTCTATGTTTCCTCCACAAGGGTTTCTTGGCACCTGCCTTAAGCCATAGAATCTGACCTGTGCATGTCCTGCATCTCACATGTCGCAATATTTGCAGCTATGGGGTATCTCATTACATTATGTTTGACAGCCCTCATGTGTTCACAGATCCTATCCTTAAGAGTTCTGATAGTGCTCCCCACATATCTGCGTTTGCATTTGCATTCTTTGGCATGAATCACATATTTAAGGTTTCAATTTATGTTGGATCGTATTTCAAATGTCCTATTTGATAAACCTGCAAGAGAATGGTCGAGCCCTCAATCAGCACTCAATCAGTAAATTCTCCAGTTATTTTAGCACGGAACGCCCACTTTGCATCTCATTAGAGATGCAAAGCTGGCCGTTGGTGAAAGGGGCGCTAAATCAGCAAAACACGCGAAAGCGTGTCTTTGCTGATAAGGCAATGAAATTATCGCTGCTTTTTGGCCAAAAACGGCCACAAAAGCCGCGATAATTTCATATCGCCGCCTTGGTAATATGCCCCATGGTTTTCTTTACAAAACTCCTTTGTCTCCTGTAGATAGTAGATAGTAAATTAAAGCCCTACTCACACCCACTGGTTTCCGTCCCGGCCAAGGCACCGACACGGCCCTCCTGGCGGTCGTTGAGGAATCGAGGCGCGTCTTAGATTCGGGAGGATCAGTGGCAGTGATCCTCCTGGATCTGAGTGCGGCATTCGACACCGTTGACCATCAGGTGTTGACCCAACGACTTTCAGGGGTGGGTGTGGCAGGTGCCGCCTTGAAATGGCTTTGCTCATTTCTGGAAGACCGTTCCTATCAGGTCTGGGAAGGAAGCAACAAGTCTCCATCTATTTCTCTCCAGTGGGGGGTGCCGCAGGGCTCGTCCTTGAGCCCGACATTATTTAATGTCTATATGGCCCCCCTGGAGGATGTGGTGACCCCTTATAACATCAAAATCATCAGCTATGCTGATGATACTCAGCTGGTGGTCGCTCTTCCTCAACTGGTGGAGAACCCTGACTTGTTGCATTCATGTCTGACGGATGTCCATACCTGGATGAGCAGTTCAGCCTTGAAGCTGAACGGCTCTAAAACAGAGATTATGCTGCTTGGAAACAAAGCGCCGCAATTGTCACCATCATGTTGGCCAAGCTGTATGGGTGACTTCCCAACCATGAAAGAGGAGATCAAGAGCCTGGGAGTCTGGCTGGAGCAAGATCTCTCCCTCAGAACTCACGCCAAAAGAACTGCGGGAGTCTGTTTTGCCCTGCTGCGGGCTGCGCGTAAAATTCTTCCGCTTCTTCCTTTTCCATCAAGGAAGCTGTTGATTCAGGGTTTGATAACATCTCGCCTAGATTACAGCAATAGTCTGTTTCTGGGCGCCCCTGAATCTACTTTTAACAAGCTTCAGCAGGTGCAAAACGCGGCGGCCAGACTCCTTATGGGTATTCCTCGAACAGAATCTGCCAGACCCGCTCTCAAGGCATTGCACTGGTTACCAGTGCGGGAGAGAGTAAAGTTTAAGGCACTGTCCATCGCTCATAAAATTCTCCAGGGCGGCGGGCCTCCTCTTTTGGGGAGTTTGGTAGTGCCTTATAAAGCGAACAGAGCGCTGAGGTCTGACCAGAGGTGTTTGCTCCAGGTCCCGAGAGTAAAAAGATCACGCACGGGCGGGAGGCGATTCTCTGTGCATACAGCAACGCTCTGGAACTCCCTCCCCCTAAAACTTCGCGCTGAGACCTGTACCCTGCGTTTTCGCAGAGGTTTGAAAACACATCTGTTTCCCCTGTGAGTCGTTATTATTATTTCATGGTCCCACGGTTGATGCACTGTTCATAGCGCCGGGATGCCTCAGGGTAGCTGTGCGCTATATAAGTTTTAATAATAATAATAATAATAATAATAATGTGTGCAGGATTCTAACCCTTGATATTCAGGAGTGTGGGTGATACACTTTTCCATCTTACATTGATAGCAGATCTTGTTCTGCTTCGAGTGTGATCACTTGCTCCTTTGACACTTTCACTAGGTCCAACTACCATGTTCGTCTGATCCACTGTGGAGCTATCAGGATGAGTTTTGTCCCCAGATATCTGACTTTGTTCAGTACCTTTCGAATCAGGGGAATCGGGGGAAAAGTGCACACAAATTTCCTTGATCAGCCTATTGACAAGACATTCCTTTCTTACTGGTGGTGTGGAAACCTGGAGTTGAAGTGTTGGTATTTGTCATTTTTTCTTTAGCGAACAGACCTATTTTTGGTTTTCCTGAGACCTTGAAAATCTTCTCCAGTGTATCCCATTCTAATTCCCATTTGTGGGAAGTGCTTTCCTACCTGCTTAGTCTGTCCACCTCCGTGTTCTGTTGGGCTGGTAGGTGAACTGTTCGCAGTTTGATTTATCTTGGTATAGCCCATCTCCATATTTCTCTGGCTAGTTTGCTCAGGGTGAATGATATTGTTCCTCCCTGTTTGTTGAGATAGAACATGGTTGCTGAATTGTCCATTTGGGTCACTACATGCTTGAACTGTTATGTGTGATTGAAAAGCCTTCAGGGCTAGAAATGCTGCCTTCTTTTCCAGTCTGTTCCACAGTCCCCATACTTTCAGGTTGCTTGTGTGAGCTCGCCAACCCTTGTGGGATGCATCCGTTGTAATGGTCACCATGGGAGTTGGTGTTTTAAATGATCTCCCTATTTTCACATTTCTTGATTTCCACGATTGTATTTCCTTTCCTACCTTTGCTATGAAAACTACCAGATCCCCCCAACTCCTGGTGGCTTGTGACCATTTGTTGCAGATCCACTTCTGGATGGGGCACATATGTAATCTCGCATATGGTATTTGTTATGTGCATGATGCCATCATGCCCATTAGTTTCATGGCAGCTCTCACTGTCAGAGACCGGCCCCTCTGGTAAAGGTGAGTCTGCTCTGCAATTGGCTTTGCTCTCCTTTGGACTGGCTTTGCTCATACTGTCCTTGAATTTAAGGTTGCTCTCAGGAACCCCTTTTTTGGTTCCGGTTGTGATGATGACTGATTGCGGTTTAATGTGAAACCAAGGCAATGCACTGTGATAATCACTGTTTGAATATCCTTGTGCTATCTTTCTTTTGATTCTGCTTTTACTAGCCAATCATCTAAGAATTGATAGACATGGATTCCCTGTCTTAGGCAGGCTGCTACATCCGCGAAGCACTTTATGAATACTCTTGGGTCTGACTGTATGTCAAATGGTAGCACTCTGAATTGGTAATGCACATTGTCCAGTACCAATCTAAGGTATTTGTTGTGTTTTTGGTTCATAGGTATGTGTAGAAAAGCATCTTTTAGATCTTGGGTGGCCATATAATCTTCTTTCCTGAGGAGTGGTATTAATCCTTGGAGTGTTGTCATCTTGAAGTGTTGTGTGTGGATCAACCTGTAGGAATCTGAGGTCTAGGATTGACCTCAATGTTAGATCTTGTTTTGGGACCAGTAAATAAGGTGAATAGTTTTCCTTGTTTGATTCCCTTGTTGGTACCTTTTCTATGGCTCTCTTTGTAAGAGTTCTTTGACTTATTTACTGAGTTGTATGATCTCTTGTCTCCAAAGCGTCTTTGGTTTTGGGGGGATTTGCGATGGTTCTTTGAGTAGTTCTATGCAGTTTCCCTGATGTGTTATGTTTTAAACCCGATTGTCTGAGGTGAGATTTTCCCACTCTCTGGGTAATCCCCGATTCTGCCTCCCACGGGTGTTTAGTGATGGCATGGGCTGTTGCATGAGTCACTCACTTGCCTGTTGCTCCTCCCCCTCTGGGAGCTTGGACTCTTATCCTTCCTTGTAGGGTGTCCCCACTGTTGGTATGTTGTTTGCTGCATGGCATGGCGTGTGTTGCCCTCTGGCTGATGTTGTTGTTGGCCTGATGTGAAGGGCGCTCTGCCTGCAGGCTTTCTGGTTGCAGTCCCTCCTCTCCTGAAGGAACACCTGAATTTTAGTGCCCCATTTTGTTATCCTTCTTAGGTGTTTAGGTGTTGAAGGGATTCATCCACTACCTGTCCAAACAGTGAGTGGCCAGTGAACGGCATGTTGATGATTGAGGCTTGTACCTCAGATCTCAGCAGGTATTAGCAATGTTCTACCCCTCTTGCATCATTGCCTTGCCCTTTGCCTGTACTCCTCTTTGAGGTGCTACCTTAGGGACTCCATCTCGTCCCATTGTTGGTGGCTGTATCTGTTAAGAGAGCGTTGAAGTTAGCAGTCCTCCGGTGAGTTGCTGCTTCTCTTTCAATTCCCCTTCCCACTAAGTCAGGCTTTTTACTTTCCTTTTCTGGGGGTGGTCCTTTGGATTTGGGGGCGTTGTTACTCTTCCTGGCAGTTATTACAATTATTGAGTCTGCAGAAGTGTTTCCCTTGATGTATTTAGGGTCTTGAATAGAAGGTTTGTATTTCTTTTCCGGGGTATTACAGCCCTTGCAGTGGCTAGTTATCAGAAGGCCCCCTTCCCTTTATCTAATATGTTAGGGTGCATGGGCAGATAAAGGATCCCTTAGTGAGAAGGCATTGGTGTTTCAAGGAGGAAACAAGAGTCTCGCTTGTCTTCCTCTAGCTGTACTCCATATGTCTCTGCAGTCCTTTTGATTAGCCTGTTTTAGATGGTCTCGAAGGGTAGTTATCCACCCCTCCTCTGGGGATTTGACATTGAGATTGGGCCACAGTTCTTCGTTGAACCCTGCTCCCTCTTCAACCTCCTCAAGTACGTAAAACTCTTCCTACTCCTCTTCATGAGGCTCTGGTGTAGCTGGGGCCTCCAAACCAGTCTGGTCATCTTCTGTCTCAGGAACCATGAACAGATGAGACTCTTACTCATCCACCCTGAGATGCTTTACAGTTGATACAAAAATGCTGATCTTGGAAGACATATAAGGTCTCAAAACAAGTAGCGCAGAGTCCTCTCTGCATGATGAGAAGTTGCACCTGTACGGTTATACTAGGCAGTAATACTGCAGCAGGTAACATCAAAGCTAGGACCACCACCTAATTTTCTTGTCATATACATCACCTTCTAAGTGCAGGTGGAATATCTTCATGAGCAAGGGCCAAATTTCAGAAAAGACACGCAATAAATGACCTGGAATTAATGGGACCACATGCTATTCATTATTCCACACCTCAAACTAATAATAGCAGGCGAATCGAGTGATGACAACTTGTTAATATTAATACCTGATCCTACATCACGCTCCAAAAACTAGCCACCTCTCTTATCATGTGTTGACTGTGTGCTGGCCTTTGTCCCAGTACAATCCTCCGCTGCTTTTTGGCTATGTATGCACTATACATATGTCACATGCATACATACACATATCACTAACCCCATTTTTACTGGCTAAATCTTATTTAAAGACATAAAAGGCCCCTCGGAATATATCACTCTCAGAAACACAGTGAACGCCAGGGCCTCAGTGGCACTCGATGTGAGTAGCTAAGGAAGGAGGTGGCAGTGAGGGAGGTTATCGGGTTTAGCTGCACTTAAAGATAACTAGGCACTTTCCGATGTCGGATGTTGAACCTTTTTCTTCCCCCTCCTCATTTGCTCTGTATCTTATCATAGAAAAAAACTAATACATTTTCTTGAACATAAAAAAAAAGATATCTTCTGCACTTCGGAGCCTCATTCTAATTATTCTTAATAACCTTACCCCTCTGGAGTTATTGGTACCAGAGCCACTGCAGTGAAGTTCAGACTGGGCCGGTACATCTGACTAGGGTGCCTTGAAAAGCTGCTCCTTACCCCGGAGCCGGCTTCAGCAACTGAGAACACCCCTGGCATTAGCAATCAGCGCGGAATCGAAGAGCATTTCAGGCCCTTGCACTGCACCCATTGATTTGCTGTCAGCCTTGTCCAAGGCTCCCAGAGATACAGGCGGACTTCTGTGGCTAAATGATCCTAGAAAGGGCTCAGTGCCCGGGCGGCAGCACCTCACGGCCGGCTTCCACCAGAGCCGGAGCCGAAGTCAATCACAAGTCACTCAGGGAGATGAGGAGGAACTGGAAACCGCCACAACCTGATCTTTCCTCTGACCCCAGCTTTGCAAGATCCATACCTTAGATGAACTCATGCAGTGGCACTGCACCCTCTGCCTCTGAGCCAGAAGATGCTAGCACAGCAGAAGTCCCACATTCAACACACAAGGCCGACCTTTAGCATATGCTGGAGACATACCAGGCTTCCGCTTGCACTGTATTTTGTTGTCATGTACCCCTTCCTGCCAATCACTTCCCAGGCACGTGCACGACTAGGTGGAAGCGGAAATGATCATCAATACGCAGCCCTCGTACCACATAATGTTAGATTCAGATAACACCAACAATACCATTTCGGAGTGGTAGCTGAAGTGTTTTGTCTGAGATCACACAGTGCGTCAATGGGAAAAAATAGATTCATTGGTTTACAATGAATGCAGTAAATATCTGCACTAAATGACATGGCACCCTGCTAGTGGCAAAGACTGAAGTCATTGCCTGACCTGAGCGATGCACTATCCTCCTGTAAGGACTGACTTAAGGAACAATTTTTGATAAAACAGTGACGCAACCTTCACTTTTCACTCCCACCGATGTGGAAATCCTTTACACAGAAAAATGACCATTCAACAGTATAAATAGAATTCTTCCCCATTAGTTTTATTTAGGAAGGTTTCTGCTTCTCTATCGAGCCAATCAAGCTGTAAATGCTAAGATTGAACCGTCAACGGCCAGCTGCCCTCTAATCCTTGCATTTGACTTCATGGAATGCCTACTTTATAGATATGGCCTAGAGACAGCTTTAGATGTTTTGCAAGCCTCAGATGTTCCAAAAATTCATAATAAAAATACACAAGTATATATACCCATAGAAAGACTTTCAGTCAGTTCTCTTTATCTGTTGCTCTGTTCAAGTGTCATTCAACCTTTTAATTACGCCCACCCCAGCCTATGGGCAGTATTACATCCTGTGGGGTTTATTTATGAGCCCCTTGCAGCATTTTACGCTACCGGTTCATCATTTTGTTGACGCATTGGTGGCGTAAATAATGCTCCACGTTACGCAATATTTGCAAAGTGACGAATCATAGGCAGAAGCGCCACTTTGTAAACCCCTGGGCTACATTATACCTGCATCAGGTATAATGTATGTAGGGTGGCTTTCCCCCGGAAGAAAGTCTCGTAGAAGTGGCGCAGTGAATTCCAGCAGATGTCACTGCGCCACTTCTAGGACGCCACTGCGTCAAAACCTTACACCTGTCTCACAGCACGTGTAAGGGTGACACAATGCAATAGGTATAGGAATCCCCCAGGCATCGCTGGAGTTGCGCCATGCTTACAACGCAACTCCAGCAATGCGTGAGTTTATGAGCCGACAGATACGTCAGGATTCCTGACGTATCTGTCAATCCTTCTGACATGGAGCGCCGTTCAGTAAATACGGCACATCCATGGTGTTGTAAGGAGGATCCACTAAAAAGTGTTGCATTGTTTACCGCAGCGATACTTTTCATAAATAAGGCCCTGTGTATGCAGAAGGTTGGGGGGATTCCCTTCTAGAATTGATGAGAAGCTACAGAAGCATTTGCAGGAAGACTCCCTTACAGTCTAATGTTACTCATATAAAGCTCTTACTTGTTTAACCACCCGTTTAGGCAACTTCGTTTTACTGGCGTTTCACTGGTGACTTAGGCACTGTTGGAACTGGCCCTTCTTGCAGGGTCATCCTCAAACTTTTTGCTTCTTCCTTCCTTATTTTTCCTGACCCGTGGCTGTTGGCAATAGGACTCTGAGCACTTTACCACTGCTGATCAGTGCTAAAGTGCATATGCTCTCTGTGTAAATTGTTCTTATGATTGGATATACATGATTGGCATATTTGTATCACCATGAAGTCCCTAGTAAAGTGCACTGGTTGTGCCAGGGCTGGTGATTACAAATGCTACTAGTGGGCCTGCAGCACTGATTGTGCCACCCACATGAGTAGCCCTAAAATGGTGTCTCAGGCCTGCCACCGCAGTGCCTGCCTGCAGTCTGTGAATTGCCATGTCCTCCTGGTCAGTGTCCCCACTGACCAGGCCTGACCCTTCCCTTTTTATGCATATCAGTCACCCCTATGGAAGGCCCAAGGTACCCCCTGGGCAGGGTGCAGTGTATGTAAAAGGTAGAGCATGTACTGGTGCAGGTGACATGCTCTGGTAGTGAAAGGCAGCCATTTTCGTTTTTCACTATTGTAAGGCTATCTTGCTCCATAGATTAACATGGGGGATGCTGGCTAGAGTGGCTTCCAGCATTTCTTCCCATAGGAACAAGATAGGACATAAGTAACTAGTATCCCTGAACTCAGAATTTAATAACACATCTTTTAGGAAAGGTTATTTTTAAATCCTGTGTTTGAGAACAGCACTTTTAGAAAGTTGCTGTTCTCTTGTCTGACCCTTCTGTGTGCCTGGGCCTGTTTGTGTATTGACTGTCTGGTTTGAGAGTGACAGGGGCTGGGGATTCCCCAGGAGGCTGGCTGAGTCAGACCTAGGCTGAATGACTGCATTTGCAACTGGAGTGGTGGGAGGAGTTAGCACCTGGTCCTCAATAGGGCTGTGCCTGCCTTTCACAATGCTGGCTCCACCTCCTGCTGGGCGGCTGACGACCCTGCCCCTCACTCTGAAAGGAAAGAAGAAGCCAGCAAAACAAAGTACTCAGGAAACACCCAGAACTGGTTCAGACCGGGCTCAGGGCCCACATGCACAGAGAGAACAAAGACTTTAGGGGTATAAGGACAGGACCCCTGACAACAGAAAATTAGATCATCCTGGAATCAAGAAGGAACCTCTGCCAAGGAGAAAGCTGACTCTGAAGAAGGAAGACTGTCCTGCTGTTGCTCTGCTGGACTGACCTGCTGTTGCTTGCTGCCAAGGAGAGGGGAAGGACTTTGCTAGTGTGCTGTGTCCCCTGTCTTGAAGGAATCTCCAAGGGCCTGAGAAGAGCTGACTCCCTGTTCTGAAGTCCCAGGAACAAAAGGCTTTCACCCCCAGCTTCCCTGAACTCTGCTGAGAGAGTTCTGTCCTTCCTAGAGTGCTTGATCCAGTTGTGGGGCCTCTGGAAGTTGTCCCTGTGCTGGGAAGCTGGAAACTAAGCTTGAGAGACTTTTGCAATTGAAAAGTGTTGCATCGCTCGCTTGCGGAGCGCATCCCCGATAGTGCGAGAAGATTCCTGCCGCTACGAAGGTCGAGATCGTCGTAGCGTCTGTTGCCGCTGCCAGAGCCGTTGCATCCTTTGTTTGCGGGACGCACCAGACCGGTGCGGGAAAGTCGAACATCGCTGCGAGTGTCGTCGCAGAGCCTGTCGTCGCTGAGTGAGATCACCGCACCGCTTGCTTGTGGACCACATCACGTCGCTGCGAGTGTCGTCGCATTCCATCGCATCGAGAAGCTGTGAGAGAGTAGATCACCGCTGGTCTGCGCATCGTCGCCCCGGAGATCGTCGCAACTCCAAAGATTGTCGCATCGTGCCTTTTGCGAGAACAAACTTCCTACGGAACCTCCGCACCGGAATCCATACAAGTGGCCTTCCTCCCCATACAGACCGGATTCGTTGCAACACGCCCGCTGCTGCAGCGGGGTTGACGCATCGCCTCCCCAGGGTCTCAGGAGCAACGCATCGCTTGTTTTCCACCGCACCAGCTTCTGCTTTTGGAACTTTATCGCAACTAAAAGGTACTGTGAGTAAACGTGACGCAACTGTGAACTTTTCACGCATCTGTGGATTATTTTATCGCAACCTGAAGAATTTTATCGCAAACCTTAAGAACTCTTTTGAAACCATATCCTTGAACTGTGTATGTTGGATTTTTGTCGTTTTGGTCTTGTGTAGTTTAGATTAAATACCTTTATTTTTCTAAACTGTTGTGGAGTCAGTTTGTGGTGTTTTCACTGTGTTACTGTGAGTGTTGGTACAAATACTTTACGCATTGCCTGTGGTTAGCCTAGACTGCTCATGCCAAGCTACCTAGAGGGTGAGCAGGGGTTATCTCAGAGGGTTATCTCCTTGCCCTGACTAGAAGCAAGGGTCCCTATTTGGACAGTGGTACCTACCTCTGCCAACTAGAGACCACCAGTTCTAACAGGCACCCACTGATATGGCGAGCAGAGACGATGAAGGAACATGCATCAAGTCACAACGGAACAATTGCTGATGTCAGTCCTGTCAGTAATAGTAGTCTTTGAAAACACTGTGGCAGTCAATGCCCCAAGAAGTGACTCATACACGAGACCTAAGACTGACAAACAAGTGACCTTGTGCTCCAAGAACTGAAACACGCACACACAATGAATGAGGCTGCGCTCCAAGGTGTGAACTTGCCCTTAATGAAAGAATGAGCAGCAAGATGTGAGAGACACACCCAATGGGTAACGCTGTGCTCCAAGAAGTGTGACTTGCAATGAGTTACTGTACTGAACAGTGTGAAACTGCACCCATTGTGATGCTATTCTTCTGCCTTGCTGCTGTCTCGTGGTTCTCTCTGTCCTATCCTTTCTGTGTTCCCCTCTGGGGTAATCTGATTCCTATTCTAGCCAGGTTGTGCCAGCTGAGCTGCCATACTCTGCAGCCTCTACCACTTCTGCCTCTAGGAAATGGATTCTTCCACACTACGACATGGAATCAAGAAGACAAAAAAGCGTAACATGATACATTGTATGGTTGGTTCTCAGACAAAAAAACGATTTTAAAATATCGCCATACCTAAATATTGAGTCTAAAATATCGTGACATGGAAATATCGTCAGCAAAAATATTGATGTCAAGAATATCAATTTGATGGTAAGTAATATCGATTTTTTTTAAATTGAAGTCATTAATATCGTTTTTAAATTATTGTTATGTATTTTAGTGAATATTTTAAATGTATTTGATGCCATTTTTTAATTTTTTTATTTAATTATTGTTTATGTTTACTTAAACATTTGTAAACCTTGTAGTATTATGCAATTTCATTTAATTAAATATTTTTTTAGTTCTGTAGCGGGTGGCAAGTTTATAGGGACATAAGGTGAGAAGTAATTTATTTATTAAAAATGTATGATTATTTTGTATTTAATATTATTTTATGTTAGTGATATTTAATTATGTTAATTGTGCTATTAATTTTATGTAAATTGTATCTGCAGCTTGTGGAGTTTATAGTGGTCAAGAGTGGGAAGACATTTATTTTTAACTTAATTAATAATTTGGTGTTAATTAATATTAATTAATTGATAATTATGTTACTTATTTAATTATTTAATTTTAGGTGTTGGTTGTGGAGTTTAAAGGGATAAAGGATGGGGAGTAAATTAATTTAAATTAATTATTAATTAGTTTTTAATTAATATTAATTATTTAATTAATCATTAATTATTTTATTTGTGCAATACATTTTTTGTTCAGTTTAATTTTAGGTGTGGGTTTCAGAGGTGAAGGGAGGAAAGTTAATACATTTTTCGTTTTAATAAATGATATTTGTTTAACTGATAATTAATTGGGAATTGTGCAATTACATTAATTGGTATAGATTTTAGATGTGGGTTGTAGGTTTTGTAGGAGTATGGGGTGGAAAGTAAATTAATGTTAAGTAATGAATAACTATCTGTTACATAATATTAATTAATAATTGGATAATTAATTATTTTAATAATTTAAATAATTTTCAGTTAAATTGTATGAGTGTGTTGTGCACTTTATGGGGGTATATTGTGGAAAACGCATTAGTAATCATTTATTAAAATGTTATATTTAATTATTGATAATTAGTTTGTTGATATTTAAATTAATAGTGAATATCATTTTTTTAAGCTAAGTTTTAGGTGCATGTTTATGTTTTTGTGGGGTTATAGGGCCAGATGTAGGTAATTCATATTTACCGACTCTTAAATACCAAATTTTACCGATTCGGTATTTAAGAGTCGGTAAATATGAAGGGGGGAGATGTAGGTATTACAGAATCTGTAAATACCGAATCTTTAAGATTCGGTATTTACCGATTCTGTAAATACCGAATCGGTATTGCCCATTGATTCCTATGGGCTTCGAAGCCCATAGGAATCAATGGGCAATACCGATTCTGTAATTACAGATTCGGTAAATACCGATTTTAGCAAGGGTGCAGGGGGTGTCACTTTGACACCCTCTAGCACCCCAAAGACGGGCATGATTGCCATGTGGCACACAGACATGCCCTAAGGACATGTCTGTCTGTCACATGGCTAGGTGTGCATGCACACATGTGCATGCACACCTGGAATCGGTATTTTACCACCCAATTGTATTGGGTGGTAAAATACCGATTCTGTAAGGCCTTAGGGACTCTGAAGAGTCCCACCAACATCTGGAAGGTACCGAATCGGTAAAAATACTGATTCGGTATTTTACAGATTCTGTAAATTTACCGATTCGGTAAATTTACAGATTCTGTAAAATCTGGCCCCCTACATCTCAAGATGCCAAATACCGGTCGGAAACGGCCGAATTCGGCCGTTTCCGACCGGTATTTGCCACCTACATCGGGCCCATTGTGTGGGAAGTAAATAAATAAAATGTATGTAATAAATATTTTTTGGTTAATACTTTGTAAATAAAAATGTTTATTCGTATGAAAATTATTTTTGTATTTTATATATAACGATATTTGTAAGTGTATGTGATATGTATTTAACATTGTATTATGTATTTATTTTAAAAAAATGTAATATTAAATATATTTGTATTTATTATCCAACATTTATAGTTTTTATTATTTTCATTGTTTATGAAATAATATTGCTTTGTTTAATATATTTTGTTTATTTTTAAAGTTGCACTGACTGGAGTGGGAATAGTACATTTTACACCTCCGCAACGCAACACTTTTCCTACTGTTGAACTGACTTGTGTGGGAATAGTAAATTGTACCCCTCCGCAACTCAACAATTTCCCTACTGTTGTACTGACTGGAGTGGGATTAGTAAATTCTATCCCTCCACTATCCAACACTTTCCATGCTATTAATTTGGTTGGAATGGGAATAGTGCATTTTACCCCTCTGCTATCCAACACTTTCCCTACTGTTTCCCTTATTGGAGTGGGAATAGTACATTTTACCCCTCTGCAATTCAACACTTTACCTAATGTTGTATTGACTGGAGTGGTAATAGTAAATTTTACCTCTCCGCAATTCAAACACTTTCCCTACTGTTGGACTAACTGGAGTTGGAATAGTAAATTTTACCCCTCTGAAATCCAACACTTTTCCTACAGTTGCACTTATTGGAATGGGAATAGTAAATGTTACCCCTCTGCAATCCAACACTTTACCTACTGTTGTACTAACTGGAGGGGTAATAGTAAATTTTACCCCTCCGCAATCCAACACTTTCCCTAATGTGGCACTTACTGAAATAGGAATAGTAAATTTTACCCCTCTGCTATCCAACACTTATTGGATTGGGAATAGTACATTTTACCCCTCTTCAATCTAACACTTTACCTACTGTTTTATTGACCGGAGTGGGAATAGTTAATTATACCTCTCTGCAATCCAACACTTTCCCTACTGTTGGACTAACTGGAGTGGGAATCATAAATTTTACCCCGCCACAATCTAAAACTCTTCTTACCGTTGCACTTATTGGAATGGGAATAGTACATTTTACCCCTTTCCAATCCAGCACTTTCCCTATTGTTGTGCTAAATGAAGTGGGCATAGTAAATTTTACCCCTCTGCAATCCAACACTTTCCCTACTGTTGTAGTGATTGGAGTGGCAATAGTATATTTTACCCCTCCGCTATCCAACACTTTCCCTACTGTTGTACTGACTGGGGTGGGAATAGTAAATTCTATCTTCTCACTAGCTAACACTTTCCCTAATGTTGCACTTTTTGGAGTGGGAACAGTGAAATGTTCCCCCTCCTCAATCCAACACTTTCCCTACTGTTTTACTGACTAGAGTGATAATAGTACATTTTACTCCTCCGCAATCCAACACCTTACCTACTGTTGTACTGACTGGAGTGGGAATAGAAAATGTAACCCCTCTGCTATCCAACACTTTCTCTAGTGTTGTACTGACTGGACTGGTAATAGTAAATTCAAACCCTCTGCTATCCAAAACATTTCCTACTGCTGGACTGAGTGGACTGGGAATAGTAAATGCGTACCCTCTGCTATCCAAAACATTCCCTACTGCTGGACTGACTGGACTGGTAATAGTAAATGTTACCCCTCTGCAATCCAACACTTTCCCTAATGTTGTAGTGATTGGATGTGGTCGGGGAAGTCTTAACACCCTGTGGTCGGGCACTCTTAACCTCCTTAATAGTTTAACTATCTCCTGTTCAAAAGTATCCAGACTTAAAGAGGGTATGGGAACATTCTTTTATTCTGGTATAAGAATTCCAGTTATGAGCCAGTCTCTTTGAGAACTTTTAGTCAGTCTCAGTCTCTTGCTGGACACAAAATACGCCACATGCTGATAAACAACTCCTCCAGAATGAGCTTCAAGGGGGCCTCTCTACCCGCCATCTTTCTCCAGGCCAGCGTGGGGACCCAGGAAAAAACTAGAATAAAAACCAAAGCTCAGGCTTTTGGTTCTATCAGTTACACAGGGAATGAGAAGTGGTCATGCACCGTCACCAGAGTAACCCTCTCGTGATGTGCCTAGGGGGGAGGGGAAACATTGCAGTGCCCTCAGCCGCCGAATCAGCCCCGAACATGCAGGTTGCACTTGCCTGCTTCCACGGCCCTCCGTGGCCGTGGTGAAGGGAGACTTCGCCTCCTCGCCGTCGGGGAAAAGCGTAGTCCCTGGCACGGTGCTCCTATAGCTGTCTCCTCTCCCGGGGTCGGGTTTGCCTCCGTGTTTCTCCTGCTCTGCTTCACTCCCCTCGTGTGCCGCTCCCGCTCTGAGCCTCAGCTGTTCCTGCTTCTCCGCAGGTCTGCGTTGGTCTGCCGGTCCACACTCCTCTTCTCGACTCTCTTCCGCCGAACGCCAAAGTCCTCGCGTCTCTCCCTTTTCTTCCGTCCTCACACCTGGTTGTAATTGCAACGCTGGGCCGCTAACCGCGCTTCCGGGTTGCTCCTCCGTGGCGGCCATATTATGTTGGTCCGGTGAGGGTTCGGACGCGAAACCCTGACACTGGAGTAGGTATCGTTAATTATACCCCCCCTGCTATCCAATGCTTTCCCTATTGTTGTACTGACTGAAGAGGGAATAGTACAAGTTAACCCTCTACATTTCAACAGTTTACCTACTGTTGCACTGGCTGGAATGGTTATATTACCTATCCACAATGAAACACTGTAATTACAGTGGCATTTACTGGAGGGAGATGTGTAAATTTTGCTCAGTTTTATTATTTTTGCGTCGTGTGAAGTAGGAATAGTATGTTTTATATATATTTGCTATAATAGTTTTCCTAGTTTTGTATAACTTGTAGCGGGCATGGTATATTATTGAATTCTATACTTTATAATTTATTTTATATTGTTATAATTTATATAATTACGTTTTTCTTCATTTACAATAATATTTTTATTTAAAAAGTTTTTAATGTGTAAAATATTGTTTACAAAATTTTAAGAATTTAAAGTTGTTTACTTTTTTAATTTGATTAAAACAGTTTATTGTTTAAAGATAATGGTGCCGATTCCGATCCGGTAAAATTACCGTCCGTACGATTCGCATCCGAAGCCGTCTCCGTACGACTCGTACACACGCTGTACGACCGGATGAGTACAATCCGGACCGGGGTATCAGGACGCGAGTCGTACGGTCCACATCAGGTAAGGGCGATTCGTACAGAAAAGCGCACAATCACATACACACCGTACGGCGCGTACACCCCATGATCGCAGGGGTACGGCGCGTACCCCTGCGATCATGGAGGATACGCGCCATACACCCAGCGTAGATGGGGTACGCACCGTACACCCAGCGTACATGGGCGTACCCCATGTATGCTGGGTGTACGGCGCGTACCCCCCATGTTCGCAGGGGTACGCGCCATACCCCTGCGATCATGGGGGGGTATGCACCGTACCCGGGGGGGGCGTTCCGTACCTGTATCGGCGCGAACTCTGCTTTTACGGCTGTTTTCAGCTCCCGTAAAAAAAGGGTCGTACGGTGCGTCCCCGACACGTATCGTACTAAATGGAAAAAACGGCCGCGATGTCGCGTACAGCGGGTTCCGAGGGAGAATCATACGGAGATTACAGTTGTACGGTCTCTATACGACTCGTACAGAGTACGGCTCCTGATACAAATCATACTTCGTCGTACGTACGGGGGACATTGCAGGGTTCGAATCGTACGGGAAAAACGCTCCGAACGGCTATTCGGAGCGCTTTTTACCGGATCAGAATCGGCCCCTTTATTTTATTGGTATTTCGAAGGGGAAACGCGTCATGGCGGCAGCGCTGGCTTTATTTCATTAAACCACCTTGCACCAGCACTTTTTGGGTCGACTCTTTGTTGCTTTGGATTTGGCAGGTCTTTGCCTTTTGAGTAGCAAGCTTCGTGAATATATATATATATATATACACAATTACAAGTAACGACCACAACTTTGGCCAATATGTCCGCCGACGTGTTTCGTAGTAGAGAGGAGCAGCCAGTTCCATGTTTCTGGATTCCCCGCCTGGGGGATCTACGGCTGTCATCAATTCAAGTAACACTCTTGGGAGCCCTAATACCAGAGAACTTTATAAGAAATTGGAAAAACTCAAACGATCCGAACAGTCAAAGTGGTGGGAACATGGATCATTATCCCGCTACTTAGAGGTGGGGAGGGTGCCGAGAGGATTGAGAATTACACTCACACCAAGTTACGAAAATCCCGACCCTGCTATGCTATTGGAATGAATTTGGAGTCTCCATGCAAATTAATGAAGATTCTCATTAAGTATGCGGACAGTGATCATTACAAACCCAGATTGAGGAACTGGAAATGGACATCGGCAAACTAGAGGAAACCGAGATTACAAAGAAATGGAGGGAGGACATGCAGGCTCGTCTATGTAAGGATGAGGACGTCATTAAAAGGAGAAAAGGCTTTAAATTTGAAACTAATTGACTATGTGAATGACCAGGTATTCACGTATGCCCGTCGTTACAATGCTGTGAAAGCGCGATCATGTAGCCAATTGCAGAGAAGCCAAATTGAAGCAACGGTTGTGTCAACCTCGGCTTCAGAATTGATCTCAGCCGCCGAAAGTGACCCGGAGAATGATTGTAACAGGTCTCAGCAGTTGGGGTTTACCAAACTCTCTTTGGCCGAAGAGTGCGACTGTCTATGCAGAGACAGACGAGAAACTTTGAGACCGCGTGTACCCACTCGAGCCAAAAACAAAGACACAACTTTAAGCGGCAACAAAGAAGAAAATGCCTCAAAAGACATCAAGAATATGGGCAAAAAGGTGGGAAGAGGCAGATGGAACTGATTCCAGAACAGGAATCAGGCACAATCACAGACTCCAACACAGTGATTAATCTAACAAACATGAAGTTGACAGCAGCAGAAACAAAGGTCTTAGGACTGGGTCTTTCATATTGTTCTCCACGTAATTTTAATTATGCTGATGTCAGATTGGACACATAACGTTTTGTAAGAAAACTCAAACTCACAAAGTTCCATCAGATGCAACCCAAAAAAAAAACAGTCTCTTCCATTGTGGCAAATCCGAGCAGTCCTCCCCTCCTAAATGCAGGTGACTTTGAGGTGTTTGAAGACGCATGGGCATTACAAAATGAGCAGGATGACTTTTTGGTGACAGAAAATACTGTGCAAGAAGGAGACAGAAGGGCCTGGCAAACACCATTTAAACCAAAATCCGCCTTCCACCCCATCATGTTGCATGACAACCTTGACGGGTATCATGAATTAGTAACACAGGATTTGAAGAAACTTTATATGTCTGTTAACAAATCTCACCATGCGACTAGCAAGCTCAATCTATGCTATAAGAATCTTATGAGAAAATTGGGGGCAGATACTAACATAGTTGTGAGACAAGCAGATAAGGGGGGCAACATGGTCCTATGGCCACGACAGCTCAATATGATTGAAGCAGAAACACAATTATCGAATTTGGCTTGCTACAGGAAAAGCAATATCCATGTTGTTAAAATGGCATGGAATGAGCACTACCTCAAACTTCTGACTTGGAAAAGTGGGGGATTACTTAGTGATGCAGAGTATCGGTTCTTGAATAAAGAACATCCAGTGATCCCTACCTTCTATCTGATCCTGAAAGTACATAAATGCATTACCAAACCACCGGGCAGACCCATTATATCGGTGATCAACAACATTATGGAGAACACCTCGAATTATATTGACTATTTCCTCCAGGAATGGGTACAGGGCCGGAGCTCCTTTGTCCAGGATACCTCCGACTTTTTAAGGAAAATTGCAAATGTGGAATGGAGTTCGGACATGTTGCTGATAACATTGGATGTAACTTCATTGTACACCTCAATAAGACATAACGACGGCATAAGGGCAGTTGAACATTTTCTAAATATGAGACCTATGAATTGTGCACCACATAGCAAAATGTTGTTGGCCATGGTGAAAGGATGCCTCGAACAAAATTATTTTTTGTTTAACAACCAGATCTACCATCAGGTGAGAGGAGTGACGATGGGGGGCCTCCTTCTCCCCCAGCTACTCTTGTTTACACATGGGGCTGTGGGAGGAGCAGGTCCTGAGGGGAGAGCATAAGAAAGTCATGGAAGATCATGCTGTGATTTATCTTAGGTATATTAACAACCTATTTTTCATCTGGAGAGGCACAGAACCAAGCGCCATCCAATTTGTGAAAAAACTGAATGACAACTGCCTTAACCTTAATTTTACATCTACAACTGATACACAAGCTGTCTGCTATTTAGATGTAGAGGTGTACACAGACAACAACTCATTGGCAACTAAACTATAAAGAAAGCCCACAGAGGGCAATACTGTGCTGCACGCGTCGAGTCACCATCCAGAGCATCTGATACGCAGCATCCATTATGGAGAGATGCTGCGTATCAGACACATATGCAGCAAGCCAGTAAAAAACGCTTCTTGGCCAGAGGGTACGCTGTTGGGGTGATTGACAAAGCTATCCATAAGACCAAGTCCATAACTAGAAGTGAAGCATTGATACCTAAATCACAGAAAGTGGGACAAGTTGAAAATAAATCAGGTTCCCAAACTAGGATCATTCTTACCTTCAATAGACAACATCAAGAATTGCGTAGGATCTATACTCGCAACTGGAACTTGGTGCCGGGGGACCCTGTGATTGGAGGGCTGGTGTTAAACAAACCTGCACTTACTTTTGGGAAATCACAGTCGATGGGCAATAGTCTGGTGAGCAGTAGCCCTGAAGTAGTTACTCAGGGTACATGGATGGAACAAATTAAGGGTTTCAGGAAATGCCCTAGTTGCAAGGCCTGTAAATTTGGCAGCAACAAAACCCAGTATGTCAGTCCTTTCCATACAGAGCTTATCATGATCAACAAAAGACTGACATGTAAGACGGATTTTGCTATTTATGTGCTGGAGTGTCCCTGTGGGCTCAGATATATTGGCAGTGCACAACTGCCAACCCACAAATGGATACTACAGCACATAAGAGCAATCACAGGAAAGGATCAAGCCTATCCAGTAGCCAGGCACTTTGAGCAGTCCCATAACAGCAACCCCAACCTCTTACAGTACAATGTAATTGATACTGTTTTTCCCATGAAGCGGGGTGGTAATTGAGAAGCAAAGCTTCGTCTCCTTGAGACTAGGTATATAATTGAACGTGACACTGAACATCCAGCGGGGCTCAATTCTGGTGAAGATTTCTATACCTGTTTATAATCTTGGGTTTCCAGTATGTATACAAAGATCATTATGTCCCCAGACATGTACAAAAATTTCTTGTGTTCAATGTGGGCTCATATTGAATAGAAAGATGTCAACTGACAGAATCTGGTTATGAGGGGTTTTTACTAAATGAATGAATTTAGGTATTATTTTTTAGATTTAACACTTTCTCGGGAGATTTAGCATCAGCATTAGATAGCACCTGCTATAGATGTTTTCGATGCATAAAGATATGGTTCGGGGAAGACTTGGGCTTCCCCGAAGTTTGCCCAGTTTCTCATACGCAAAGCAACAAAAAAAGCGTGTGGGGAGCCTGTATTGATACGTATGCATGGTGCAGACAGAGGGCACTGGAGCAATGCCTTTTTCTACAGGACTGCGTCATCTCCAATAGCGACTAGATCTGAAGTGTGAACACTGCTGTCTGCAGTGTTAATTGAAGGCAGTACTCACACAGACAACCATGAATACTTTTTCTCACTTCCTCGTCACAAAATACAACAACATAAAGTACAGAAAACTCTACAATAAATAAATCAAAACAATTCAAATAGCGATTTTTGCTGTCCACAGTGTAGACTAGTCAGTGTTCCTTTGGACTTGCACAATGAATTTGGTCATTGTAGTAAACCTATAAGTAATCTAAAAAAGAATTCTTCAAGCAAGTATACTAAAAGGATATTGTGTATATTTCAATAGATGTTCTAGTTACTTGACTACTGGATTCTGTAATTAAACAATCACCACTCGATCTAAATTGTGAGCCCTGCTGACCTCAGTGTAGGCCAGAGGCACTATTCATTAACGCCTCACAGCCACGTAGCGTTGAATTCGAAAGTATGGAGTTAGTTGCACCAGATCAGAGGGGGTACACAGAAATAATCACAGACTTGTAATTCTAACATCCTCAATCATAGAATCAAGACCCCGTTTCACTGTTCGGATCATCTGTACCGCGGTGTACTCCACCGACTGGTGTCAACCAAGCACAATAATCATCTGCAACAGTTACCTACGCAAGCACAGAGTCTGATGCACCTCAGCTGAGGGAGTTCTATGAAAACCAAGCAACAAGTAATATCGGACATCTTCCATTGTGGGATCAAGACACCGTTCCACTGTTGGGACCTAGAGTGGGTTGCACCTGTTCGAAGGGGGTACCTTCATCTCCACTCTCGGATGTAGTTCTAACATCATCCATTGTGGGATCAAGACATCGTTCCACTGTTGGGACCTAGAGTTGGTTGCACCTCGTCGAAGGGAGTACCTGCATCTCCACTCTCAGATGAAGTTCTAACATCGTTCAATGTGGGATCAAGACACCATTCCACTGTTGGGACCTACAGTTAGTTGCACCTGGTCAGAGGGGGTACACAGAAATTATCACAGACTTTAACTTCTAACATCAAATCAAGACCCCGTTTAACTGTTCAGACTTGCTGTACAGCGGTGTAGTCCAGCGACTGCCTTCAGCCAAGCCCAATAATCATGTGCAGCAGTTAACTAGGGAAGCACAGAGTGTGATGCACCTCAATGGAGGGAGTTCTGTGAAAAGCAAGCAGGAGGTAATATCGGACATTGTCCATTGTGGGATCAAGACACTGTTTTACTGTTGGGACCTAGAGTTGGTTGCACCTGGTCGAAGGGAGTACCTTCATCTCCACTCTCAGATGCAGTTCTAACACCGTCCATTGTGGGATCAAGACACTGTTCCACTGTTGCGACCTAGAGTTGGTTGCACCTGGTCGAAGTGAGTAAATTCATCTCCACTCTCAGATGTAGTTCTAACATCGTCCATTGTGGAATCAAGACACCGTTCCACTGTTGGGACCTAGAGTTGGTTGCACCTGGTCGAAGGGAGTACCTTCATCTCCACTCTCAGATGCAGTTCTAACACTGTCCATTGTGGGATCAAGACACCGTTCCACTGTTGGGACCTAGAGTTGGTTGCACCTGGTCGAAGGGAGAACCTTCATCTCCACTCTCAGATACAGTTCTAACATCATCCACTTTGGTATCAAAACACAGTTCCACTGTTGGTACCTGTTGGACTACTGTGTTAGTAGTATACAGAGCACTCCACGGTGCTGGGCCTCAGGCTGAGTGCTGTGTGCTTGTGTCGCGGTAGCCAGCGTTGATCTCAGGAACCTTCTGACTTCGCAGACCTCGGCCCAGGAGCTTCCACCGGCACATGGTGGGCCCTCTTTCACATAATGCGGTAGCGAAGGGTGAACTGTGGGGCATATGTGCGTCGCAGCAGCCATGATGGTTTCTGGATACCAGCAGGCTGAGAGCATCATTCATGCACCCATCTTTGTTGTGTGGCGTTTTAGGCTACGATTGAATTTTCCCAATTCATGCACTTATTTTTATTTTATTTATTTATTTTAGCGATTTGTAGAGCGCCTGGTGACCCGGAGGCATCCCCGCGCTATAACATTTGTGGAGACCAGAGGAGAAAAGGAGGGGACTTTATTTTAGGAATAGCAGCGTTTTCAGTTTTTTCCTGAAAATCAGATGACTGGGTTCCAGCCGCAGGGGGCGGGGAAGTGAATTCCACCCGGAAGATGCTTTAACAGAAAAGCGTCGGCCGCCGGTACGAGTCTTCCTGTATCTGGGGACGTTGGCCAGACGCTCATTATCCGAGTGAAGGGACCTGGGGGCCATGTAAGAGGGTACAATTCACGTTGCCCTTATATAAGCATAGAAATCCAGCCCTTATTTAGGCATAGCCCATGCTACCCAAATACAGGCATGGCTACTTCCATCCGATCACCAAACATCACAACGATTTCTTGGAAAACCAGCTTAAACCGTTAGGGACTTCCCCTTGCTTGAATATTGATTTCTCCAAGAAATCAGTTAGTTTTACAATGAACAACTATTCCCCAGGGGTTTATTCATGACGTTCATATGCCCGACTTTACATCAACTATGGCATTCCTAAACACTTTCACGGTATAAATATACCTTCACTTGCTATAGCAAGATACGGTGGTTCGGAGAAGTTCGAAGACCTACTTGTCCGACGCAGCTCGCTACAGCAATGCCGAAGGAAGCCGACTCTCCAGCTGACCCACTGATCAGGAATCTGCCCTTCTCTGCCGAGAATCCAGCTCCAGTGTTTCCGGCTCCCCTTGCAGGGTGTTGGAAATCTAGTCCAGAGACAGAGATACCAGATCTCCTTCATTCTAAAGGTATGGAGCTGATTAGAACCTAGAGAAACCTTTGGTAGATTCTTGGCAAAGCTACATCTATGCAAAAAACAATACTTACTTCTTCCCTCGTACTAGACCTAGGTTAGGTACATTGGGGTAGGTGTATTTTAGAAGCACCAGTTGAGTATTATAGTCTATGTTATTTATGTATGTATTTTTAAATGGCTTAGAAACCATACAATGCTCTTCCAGTATTATTTCGTATTACTGTTTACGCTGTACGCATTATACTTTGCAGTCTGCATAACGATTGAAGCAGTTCACCTCTCTTGCATGAGAAAGAAGATTGTTCAATAAACCCTTTTTATTGAAAACGCCCGTCTCGCCATTTTTCTTCAAACTCTGTAGAAACGAAGCATGCACAATTGACTGAGTAAAATAGTTATCTATTGTTTCCACGACTCTGAGAGATATATTATTTTTCTTGGGGAAACAAAGTTGTCATGTTTATGCGGTTGTCAGAAACTAATCCCTTCTTGTGTATTCGAGAACGTTTCTAGTGACCTCTGAGTTAGCTGGCACTCACTATTAAGTTTAGTATATTCGATAGAGACCTATTGACTTAAGTCCTACGTCAAATCTATAGGATAAATTATTCCAATGCGCAGGGCCTATTGGGAAAATGGGAACTACACTACACCTTTGCTCACGGGTCCACCCTCATGGCAGTGTAAGCTGCGCAGACCTGGTAGGCATGTTCGCTATTCCTGAGCAAAACCACACCCACACAAACGTGCCTTTTATTCAGACCCCTAAGCTAGCCTTGCGTACGCCGAGCCAGCCCACTACGCTAAAGATTTGGGGTGTACGTATGTGCTACATTTTCATAATCTTCCCTACTGATTGTACTATCATGGTTGCGTCCACTGTCTACGTCACTCAATAAACCATAAGTGTATGTTCACATGTACATGTCTGTGCTCTGCATACTAAAGTCTGTCCGGCACATCCCCTCAACACTTTGCATTGTATACTTTTATAATAGAGAATCACTTCCCACCTTTGCACATACTTTGTTCCCATCTCTTCCCGCATTCTGCATTGTGTGGCAGAGGTGCCACGCCATGTTTGGTTTATATACATGGCCAGCCACGGTTCCCACAGTACGTCGTGTTGTTGCGTCTGCTAGGTGTACATGTTGTTTGTCATGTTGCATGTGATTATATAAGGTAGCACGTTTAGTCACGAGCAGTGGTTTCTCCCATTTACATATCGCTGTCTTAAAGAGGATACAAAACGTTTTCTCACAGGTGAAAAGTGCAACCACAATGGCACTCATTCATTACTATTCAAGAATGTCCAAATGCACAACACTTCTAAGCTTACAGCCCCCAATCTTGCGTGCTTTCTTAAAACCATGACAACTCCCACAATCAGACCACCATTCACACAGCTTTGTAACAGCACTTATTTGCTTGTAAATAACATGCACTCCTACAGAATATGAGCTGGCATACCGTCTGTCCTTACTTTTACAAACCCTGTAACTTCCTGTGACAATGTCTATTCCCACCCACACAAAACAACTCCCAAACTTCAACTTGACCTTCAAAACCTACTTTGAAAACAGATTTCATTAAACTAACCAAAATTAACAGCTTTTGTTTTGTCCCTCACTTCTGCAAAAGAAATTTATTGACTGCAGATAACAAGAACTTCAAGTAAAATACAGTCCCTTTTAAATATGAACCTTCCATTACACTTTGTAAACTGTTACACAATTTTCAACATATCTTACACTCAAGGTCTGGCACACTTTTTTAACACGGTCTACTCCGGCCTTCTTACACTCTTCCAAACTGTTTTTGGTATAATACCAGACTTAATTTACTCGATCATCTATGGAATAACAGGAACAGTGCCCACTCCCTTTGCGGCCATCCTACTACTATTTTGCTTCTAAAGAATGGCTGCGCTCCCTGTGCTAACAACAATGTCCGATAGAATCCGCCTCTACGCGAAGCTACATCAATACTGTCAAAAAATGGAACAACTTTTCGGCTGCCTGCCTCTATCTATTATCGGAGCCAGCTACAACAAGACATTTATTTACACATATGCAATTTGCGTATAACCATCTTTTAGTGCAAAATTTGCCCATTTGACAGGCGAATGGATCTATGCCTTGCCAACAACCCAACAATCGCTCCCGATATCCAGCAAGTGATGGAGCATCTTGAAAACCATGAACTTAATTGTTCAGGCAGTGGAGGAATGGCTGATGCAACGCAAAAAGGTATCGTGGCGGAATGGGATTTCTGCGCAGTCGGAAAAGATCTCCTGCAACGTGCGACCTTTGACAAATTGCAGATTGCCTACCAATTCAAATTGCCGCTCCAACATTTGAGGAACATTACTGTTCCTCCGAGGATATGAATTGTATCGCTTCGCTTTTCTCACACGATGGCAACAATGACCTCTTGGAACATTACGCTTCTCAAGCCGCTGAAGAACTTCCGGACTGCAAATACCAAGACATGTGAGAAATTCACGTTATTCTTGGATTGATTTTTTCCAACTTTTTTTACTTTTTCGTTAAAATTTTTTAATACACTTATATTGAATTATTTTCATCTAATAACATTCTCTCTGCCTGCCTGTTATCCACAAAGCCCTTTCACACAAATGTGCTCTTCCTCAGCCTGTGCTCACAAGTTGGCGATCAAGATTAAAAAACACAACATTGCTTAGGAACTGGTTGGTACAGTGTGGTAATTGTACCCTACCTTTATTTTCATTATACAATTTAGTCATTCACGTCTAATAGCTATTGTTCATGTCACATGGAACTGTAACATGTAATGTGGAATTCACTGATGGAAGAGCTTCGGTTTCAATACAGCAGAAGTGGTTGGAGTTTGCCTCAGCTCGATGCCTTAGCTCTCTGCACAATAATTGTTTTTTGAAAGAGCTGAAGACAATAATGTATGGTTTGACCAGAAGGGTACCGAATGTGCTTCTCAGAAGCGCAATGTTTGTATGCCTCCTCAAAGTTCCAATGTGGGTAGAATTATTACCAGTTCTGACACTCACCGGATAGAATCTACTGTACAACAGAATCCTGACTGTTCTACTGTTGATAATTTTGTGTTACAAAAAAGCAGTACCAGGGTACCTAAAAAGTGTGATGATTACATTTTGCAAAATCTTTTTTTTCTTAGTTTTCTAAAAGGTTACGTGTTTTTAATCATATCCTACGTTTATTTTCCTTATAGAATTTTGAGTCATTCAACTCTAATAGGTATTGTTGATGTCACATGGAACTGTGACATGTTGTCACAACGTAGCCTGGGTTGTCTGTATGAATGAAATTAGTGTGAGAATGTTAGTACACTACATTGCCCAGAATGCCTAGGGGCGGATGTCCTTTCTCTCTTTTCTTTTTCTTACTTATACTCCTCCTCTACCAGCAGTCAGGTGCTTGTCACCTGATCCTAGGAGTAAGCTGTGTTTCTTAGCAGCTCTTGCAGCGCCTTGAAAAACGACAGATTCCCTTCGTTTTTTGTTTCCTGTTGGTTCGCCATTGTTGAACTTTTGAAGCAAGTAAGCTTGAATTCTGATTCTGCCTAGCCTAGATCGCGCACTGAACGCGCTGGGATCTGAGGCAGGCACTGCTCTCTGATGAACAGAGACCCGACGCTTACACCCACTTTGAAATTGGCTTCACGGTAAGGCGCCTTTGTTTCTTTCAGCAGCGTGTTTTCAGTCGCGCTAATCCCAGAAGAAGAGCGGATGCTCTAATGGTGATTGGATAAGAAAAAACAAACATATTTAAATTCAACCTTGACTTGAGGGGAATTTATTTTCTGCTTTTGGAACTTGCCAAAGACATTGGATTTTCGTTATAATTTTTGGAATCAAACATTTGGATATTTACATGTTCCTAAGGAGTAAGACTGTGTAAATCCAATACTAGCTGGGCAGTGAATCCTTTTGTGAAGTAACAGAAGATTCTGCAACGTTTAAGAACTGTTAGCTTGCATAAGACTAAGGAGTATATTATTCAAATTGCAAAAGGATCTAATGGAACTACGCTCATAGTATTTTGAGTGTCTTGCTACCTACAGAATCTTTTTCTTTACTTTTATGCTTTATTTTTTCCTGTTTTTGAATGGTTAATAGGAGATTCTTGCGGCTATCTAAACTGTAAGTTATATTCCATTCACATAGTGTATTGATCTATTCGGAGGTCTGGAATGTATGAATGATACCTTGTCTCTCCCTCTGCAGGGTCTACCATACAAGATCAGAGAGTTATACTTCGAACAGATATCCGAAGTTATCTGCTACTTTATTTTTGAACAGCTGCACTTTATTGTTTCTTTTATCCATTTTTTCCCCTTCCCTGGCGGTGTTACGCTCAGTATTGTTGATTTAGTACACCCGGGGTGTGCCATTGCAGGGGATAGGGAGACTTAGCGTCGGACATCGCTCCTGCTGCACCTTGCTACAGGTTAGTGCATCTGTATGGTTTATGACAGAGTGACAAGCCCAAGGTTACGTGCAGCCTGAGTGATGGACACCAACACTGTTTTGACATCAGTGCTGGAAACTATGACTGCATTGAGGATGGAGGTGGACGCCTTTAGGGGGGAGAACTTAGAAATGCGGAATGAGTTAGGTACACTTCGTAGGGAGGTAGCTGGTATCTCTCGAGCTAGCCCGACAAGTACACGAGGTACTCCTTATATAAAGAGTTGGACTCTTCCTCCTCCCCAAGTACATGACGCCACTCAGGTACATTCAGGGGGGTCTGGGCCATCCACCATTCAAGTACTTCAGCCCTTGCAGCTTCCATTGGCTCCTCCAGAAAGATACTTTGGGGACCCAAAGAAATTTGGCACATTTTTGGGACAATGTAAACTGCACTTCATGTGCAAACCTGCAGTCTTCCCGGATGATCAAGCCAAAACAGCGTTTGTAATGTCTTATCTGGGGGGTAATGCTGCTAGTTGGTCCTTTCCATTGATGGAAAGGAATGACCCAGTGTTGCGCAATTTTATTAACTTTTGCGACGAAATGCGTAAACTCTTTGATAGGAAGGCACATCAATTGACATTAGATAGGGAGCTCATAACACTGAAACAGGGTGCACAGGATCTTCTTACGTATATCACCTCATTTAATAGGTTGGTCGTAGAAACTGAGTGGCCAGTTGAGAAAAGGACTTCACTATTCTACCAGGGCCTGAGAGGTGAACTGAAAGATGTGTTAGCACAGGTAGTGAACATGCCGTCAACTTGTGATGAGTTGATAGACTTGACAGTTCAACTAGATCATCGCCTTCAGGAGAGGAAGGGAGATAAACAGAGGTCTAATTCCAGGATGTTGTTTACACGAACGAAACCTAGTGCTGAAGAACGTCCTCCGTCCATGGAAGGAGTGGAACCCATGCAAGTGGGTGGAATCAGAGGGCCCCTTAATTCCGAAGAGAGACAGAGAAGACGGACCTTAAAGCTATGCATGTATTGTGGAAAGCCAGGTCATTTTATTAAGGAGTGCAAGTCTAGAACCAGAACCTCATATAAAGATTTTCCTGGAGGAAAAAAGGCTTCTGCTGTGGAAATTCAGTCTGAGACGTCGGAAAACTAAGGAGCGCAAATAAGCAGGAGACCCCTTGTTTGCAGCTAGAGAATTCCGAGGTCTTCCCTACTCTGGCTAACACTGTACAGACTTCTGTTGCTCATATGAATGTATGTGTAGTATTGGAGATGCAGAGTTCTGGAATCATTCAAGTACATGCCCTTTTGGATTCCGGTGCTACAGGAAACTTTATGGACCAAAGATACGCATATGAGATGGGTATTCAATGTATTAAAAAATTGAAGCCTGAGCCTGTGAAGGCAGTGGACGGAACTGCTTTGACCTCTGGACCTGTATGTTACCACACTCAGATGTTGTCTATGAAGGTTGGGTCCACACATTTCGAGACAATACAGTTCGATCTGATTGATGCCCCTCATTTTAAGCTCATTTTAGGGATGCCTTGGCTCACTTTACATGATCCATTGGTGAAATGGGCAGCTCGTACCATGGATCTCAATTCTGCCTACTGTATGGAACATTGCACTCGAGAGATGAGAAATTGTCCGTCGAACCAAGAAACACCTGCATCCTTATTAGCTTCTAGTTGTACCACTCCTTCCGTGTATTTCCTTGGATCCATTCCAGAAGAATATAGGAAATATAAGGATGTGTTTGATGAACAGGAAGCCAGCAGACTACCTCCCCACAGGGAATACGATTGTGTTATAGATCTGGAACCAGGAGCCTCTATATCCTGCAGTAGGATTTACGCTTTAACGGAGGCCGAAAATACCTACTTGCAATCGTATCTAAAAAAGATGCTGAATTCTGGATTCATCCGTCCTTCTTCATCTCCTGCGTCATCGCCGCTTTTCTTTATACCGAAACGGGAAGGTGGTCTGCGCACATGTATAGACTTTAGAGCCATTAATAAGGTCACAAAAAAGAACAGGTACCCGTTACCCTTGATTCCAGTTCTACTCGATCAATTGAAGGGATCTACCATCTTTACGAAACTGGATCTTGGAGGGGCCTACCATTTGGTGCGAATGCGGCGGGGGGATGAATGGAAAACAGCTTTCCGTACAAAGTACGGGTTGTATGAGTACCAGGTGATGCCTTTTGGTCTCTGCAACGCCCCCGCCGCATTCCAATACTTTATGGATGATGTGCTGAGAGGCTTATTGGATGTATGCTGCATGGTATACATTGATGACATTTTAATATACTCTGCTTCCTTGGAACAACATGTGCCTCATGTGGCTGCAGTAATGGAAAGACTGAGTAGACATGCCTTGTACGCTAAGTTGGAAAAGTGTCTTTTTCACACAGAGGAAGTAGAGTTCTTGGGGTACGTGATTGGGCCGGGAGGACTCTGCATGGATAGGAAGAAAACTGATGCCATAGTCCTTTGGAAATCCCCTACTAGTGTGAAAAGTCTCCAGAGTTTTCTTGGATTTTCTAATTTCTATCGCCGGTTCATCAGGGATTTTTCGAAGATCATCCAACCCATGACTCTTCTTTTGAGAAAGGGAGTGCAATTCCATTGGACAGAGGAGGCAGAGCACGCCTTCCAGACATTAAAAGGTTGTTTCACCAGTGCACCTATATTGAGACATCCTGATCCTGCTCAGCCCTTTGTCGTGGAAACGGATGCATCCTATTATGCTATCGGTGGTATCCTATCTCAGAGAAATCCAGATACGGGCCAACTACATCCGGTTGCTTATTTCTCAAAAAAGCTGACACCATGTGAGGTGAACTATAGCATTACAGACAAGGAGTTGCTGGCAATTAAGAGGGTCTGTGAAGAATGGAGGCACCATTTGATGGGGGCTAGGCATACAGTGGAAATCTTTACAGATCATCGGAATCTGCTGTTTTTGAAGAGTGCTAGGGCATTGACGCCTAGACAGCCGCGATGGTCGCTCTTTTTCGCAGATTTCGATTTTGTGATCAAGTTTAGACCCGGCCCACAAAATGGTAAAACCGACGCCCTGTCACGAACTTCCTCTAGTATGGAGGAAACCCAGATGTCATCGGAAGAACCTCCTGTTATTTTACAGAATGCCTCTTTTGAGTCTGTGATTCCAGTGGTGGTAACAGCAGATGATTTCCTAGAAGAAGTAAAAACCCACTACCAACAAATGGATGTACAAGGATGGTTGGATGGAGCTCCTATACACAGAACGAGGGCACATGGCTTGCTATTCCATGACAATAAATTGTACATTCCTCAAGTGCCAGTACAACAAAAAGTGTTAGCATGGACTCATGATTCCCTTCTAGCTGGTCATCTGGAGTTACAAAAGACGTTTCATGCTTTGTCTAGATACTTTTGGTGGAACACTATGCGCAAAGATACAGAGACTTACATCAAACATTGTTCTATATGCGCTCAATCTAAGTCTAGGCATCAGCCTTCTAGTGGGCTGTTGAGGCCAATACCTGTTCCACCTGCACCCTGGCATACTGTCTCTATGGACTTTATAGTGGAGATGCCATTCAGTCGGGGTAACGATACCATTTTGGCCATTATAGATCATCTAACTAAGATGGGTCATTTTGTATCATTGCCCAAATTGCCTAAATCAGGAGAATTAGCTATCACTTTCCTTCATCAAGTAGTGAGACTGCACGGAATACCTTCTGTTTTGATCACAGATAGGGGAACTCAGTTCACCTCGAGGTTCTGGAAGACATTATGCTTAGCCATGAAGGTATATGCTAGATTATCTACTAGTTATCACCCCCAGACAGATGGCAAAACAGAAAGGTTAAATCAAACCTTGGAGCAGTTTCTCAGGTGTTTCACCTTACAGCACAATGAGTGGAGCATGCTTCTTTGGACAGCCGAATTTGCATACAATAACGCTGTTCATTCCTCATTGGGCTGTTCGCCTTTCTATTGCCTTAACGGATTTCATCCAAACATGATTCCTTTTGAGCAACCAGTTACCCCTCTGCATCCTACCATACAAGATCATCACACTCATCTTCGGGCAGTCTTGCAGGAAGCTAAACAACATCTAGAAACATCTAGAGCCAGGGATAAGAGTCAGGCTGATAGAAAGAGAACGCCCGAACCTTTGTATAAGGTGGGAGAGAAAGTGTGGCTCGACACTAAGCATCTGAAGTTCAAGGGTAACACTAGGTTAAAACCTAAATTTGTGGGTCCCTATCCTATTAGCCGTGTTATTAATCCTGTGGCTATGGAACTGACTCTTCCCTCTTCTTGGCACATTCATCCTGTGTTTCATGTGTCCCTTTTGAAACCATGTCCTCTTCTCACTAGGTTACCCTCGAAGCCATCTCCGGTACTAGTGGAGGGTGAAGATGAGTATGTGGTACGGGCTATATTGGATTCCAAATATGTGAAAGGCCGAGTGATGTATCTCGTGGATTGCCAAGGGTATGGCCCTGAAGATAGGTCTTGGGAGCCCCGTGCTAATGTACATTGTCCAGCTCTGTTGAGGCGTTTTCACGCTCGTTTCCCTTTGAAGCCTGGTGGACCGCCGAGGCGTCGGTCCTAGTGAGAGGGTTCTGTCACAACGTAGCCTGGGTTGTCTGTATGAATGAAATTAGTGTGAGAATGTTAGTACACTACATTGCCCAGAATGCCTAGGGGCGGATGTCCTTTCTCTCTTTTCTTTTTCTAACTTATACTCCTCCTCTACCAGCAGTCAGGTGCTTGTCACCTGATCCTAGGAGTAAGCTGTGTTTCTTAGCAGCTCTTGCAGCGCCTTGAAAAACAACAGATTCCCTTCGTTTTTTGTTTCCTGTTGGTTCGCCATTGTGGAACTTTTGAAGCAAGTAAGCTTGAATTCTGATTCTGCCTAGCCTAGATCGCGCACTGAAGGCGCTGGGATCTGAGGCAGGCACTGCTCTCTGATGAACAGAGACCCGACGCTTACACCCACTTTGAAATTGGCTTCACGGTAAGGCGCCTTTGTTTCTTTCAGCAGCGCGTTTTCAGTCGCGCTAATCCCAGAAGAAGAGCGGATGCTCTAATGGTGATTGGATAAGAAAAAACGAACATTTTTAAATTCAACCTTGACTTGAGGGGAATTTATTTTCTGCTTTTGGAACTTGTCAAAGACATTGGATTTTCGTTATGATTCTTGGAATCAAACATTTGGATATTTACATGTTCCTAAGGAGTAAGACTGTGTAAATCCAATACTAGCTGGGCAGTGAATCCTTTTGTGAAGTAACAGAAGATTCTGCAACGTTTAAGAACTGTTAGCTTGCATAAGACTAAGGAGTATATTATTCAAATTGCAAAAGGATCTAATGGAACTACGCTCATAGTATTTTGAGTGTCTTGCTACCTACAGAATCTTTTTCTTTACTTTTATGCTTTATTTTTTCCTGTTTTTGAATGGTTAATAGGAGATTCTTGCGGCTATCTAAACTGTAAGTTATATTCCATTCACATAGTGTATTGATCTATTCGGAGGTCTGGAATGTATGAATGATGCCTTGTCTCTCCCTCTGCAGGGTCTACCATACAAGATCAGAGAGTTATACTTCGAACAGATATCCGAATTTATCTGCTTCTTTATTTTTGAACAACTGCACTTTATTGTTTCTTTTATCCATTTTTTCCCCTTCCCTGGCGGTGTTACGCTCAGTGGTGTTGATTTAGTACACCCGGGGTGTGCCATTGCAGGGGATAGGGAGACTTAGCGTCGGACATCGCTCCTGCTGCACCTTGCTACAGGTTAGTGCATCTGTATGGTTTATGACACATGTAATGTGGAATTCACTGATACAGGAGCTTACGTTTGAATCCAGCAAAATAGCTTAGAGTTTGCCTCAGCTTGATGCCTTAGCTATTGCACCAATGGGTCCATTTATGGCACTCAAATAAAGACACTTTTTATATAACTTTCAAACTCCATCGCTTTATTACACACAGCCACTTATTTGTCTTCTATGGCATTGCAACATTCTGCATTATATTCTTCACAATTATTTCTTTATTCTTGCTTGCTAAAACACTGCATTTGAGTCTTCAGACCGATAGGGGTGAGTAGTTCGCTTCCCACTCCCTGTATAGTATAAACGCATACTAACACTACTTACAGAGGCATAGTACTGCGACCAGTATCCTACAGCGCCCACAGCACATCACTTTACAGCTATCAGTTCACGACTTACACGCACAGTTTCATCACGAGTCTTCAGAGCGGTAACAGTGAGTAGTTTGCTTCCCACTCCCGCTATAATCTAAACGCATAATAACACCACCAGCACATCAATGCTACAGCAGCCAGTATGCTACCACCCCAGAGCATATCAGTTTACAGCACTCAGCTCACGGTTTAGGTGCACGCTTTCATCCCCGAGTTTACCGCCACCTCACCACCATCTCACTCTGGGCAAAACACCACTTTCACACCAGTAAGGGTAAATTCTTCGCTTCACACTCCCTCTATAGCACACAGTAACCACCCTACAGAGCTCACAGCGCTCCTACCCTCCTCTTTCCTTCTTTTTTTGCCCTTTTTGCCCCTTAATCACTGCAACGGAATCACAAAATGGCGGCCAACACTTCCTAGTTGCAACTGCTTGCACTGCTCGCAGCCAATAAGCAACAAGCTCTTGCTAGTAATGCCTCAGCCAATCAGATGGCAGAATTCCCAAATATCGATATCTGTAAATTTTGATATTTCTCCAAAACTACTGAATAAATTTACACCCAATAAACAAAAGCGTGCTTTCGAGACCTAGACCCTTCTCCCTGCTAAAGTTCGGGTAATTCCGCTCACCCGTTCGACCTGTAGCCTTGTCTAAAGTTTCCTACGGAAATTAACATGGAGAAAACACGTTTTGGGACCCTCCTTTTTTCTCGGCCCCCTTAACGAATCACTCCCAAACTTTTAACATAGGAGCTGATATGAACAAAGAATTAGCCCCTTCGCTGCGGCGGCAATTCCGCCGCAGTGCTAGGGTGGAAGGGGGGCCGGGCGGCGCTCGCATGCTCGTGACGTAACCGCTCCGTCACGAGCCTCGGGTGAGCTGTGCTTGTGACGGAGCGGTTCCGTCACGGCCCTGCCCGCTCAATAGAACGCGCCGCGCAGGCGCGGTGGCCAGGCCGTGACGGAACCGCTCCGTTACCAGCACAGCCCACCCGAGGCTCGTGACGGAGCGGTTCTGTCACGAGCATGCATGAGGTTAGTTTTGAAAAGTTCATGAAGATTCATCAAACAACGCCAAAGTTATTAGCAAAACAAAAAATGCTCTTCCTATGGAAATTTGGTCCTAACTATAACTACCTGCTGGTGACCACCAGTAGGTAATACATATATATACATATATATATATATATATACTTATATATATTTTTATATATATATACATATAAATATATATATATTTGTATACTTGAGGATGAAGGATCACAAGAAAACAACAGCCAGCCAGGGCAAAAATCTGGATCCCAAAGGATACAATGAGTCACAAAGATATTTGTATATATATATACTTATTTGATCTATTTTTATATTATTTAAGAATTTCGAAAATATAAAAAAAATAAAAATTATTAGTTTAATAATTGTTTCTTGTGTATATATGTAAATGTATGTATACTTGTAAAGCGCACTATCACCTTTCAGGCATCCTGGCGCTGTATACCGCTGTGGAATCCTTCCTGGCTTTCCCTGTGAGATGCCCCCTACTGGGCACCCCCAAGGTGAAACCAGGCATCCTAGTGCTTTCAAGGCCGTTGTGGAGATTAAGCAAGCTATTGCCCAGAGTTGCAGAGTGGGACCCATGATTAGAGTAGGCACCGAGGTGAGAATTATCGAGTCTGTGGACATTGAGCCCAAGACCCTGCCGCGTCGGGAATTGAACCCTGGTCCCAGGCCAGACCTCTGCCTCAGGGTCTGCCACCCTAATCGGTGAGCCACACTTCTCCATATATATATATATATATATATATCTATATCTATATATATATATATATCTATATATATCTATATATATCTATATCTATATATATCTATCTATATCTATCTATATATATATATATATGTTCAAGCAAATGTCCCTTCTGGAGGAGGAGCGACCCTTCAGCTGGTGCTGGTGCCGAGTCAAGGACAAGACTCGTTACAATTTTCCAAAGCAGTTTGAAATGAAACACCGCACTCTTCTAGGTTTTGGTTAAGCTTATTTAATCCATCAAGGAAACGACATCCTCACCTATGCGTTTCAAACAGATTACCGTGAGCAAGAACAGTAATCTGTTTGAAACGCGTAGGTGAGGATGTCGTTTCCTTGATGGATTAAATAAGCTTAACCAAAACCTAGAAGAGTGCGGTGTTTCATTTCAAACTGCTTTGAAAAATATATATATATATATATATCTATCTATATCTATATATATCTATCTATATCTATCTATAGATATATATATATATATATATATATATATATATATATATATATATATATATATATATATATATATATCTATAGATAGATATAGATAGATATATATAGATATAGATAGATATAGATATATATAGAGAGAGATATATATATATTACCTACTGGCGGTCGCCAGTAGGTATATATAGTTAGGATTTTTTCTCTATGGGTTTTTTGAAAATTCTATGTCTAATAACTTTGGCGTTTGTGGACGGAATTGGCTGAAATTTTCAGGAAAATGGCACATTTTGTTTCTGAGCAGCCCCTGAAAATTGGGGGGGGGGTTCGTCCATGTGGGGTCGAGAAAAAAGGGGGGTCCCAAAACGTGTTTTTAACATTGAGTTTTCCATAGGGCGGTTGGCCTCACTTTTAGCCCGAACGGCTGAATGGATTTGCACGAAACTTGGCAAAATTGTAGGGACTGGTAGCCCGATGTGCCTTTTGTAGGTCTCAATATATGTGCTCCAGTGGATTTTGAGAAATTAACGTTTAAAAAAAGATATATATCTGTAACAGCGGACCGGGCAGCGCTCCAGTTCGCGTACTTTTCGCGCAACGGAGCTTTGTGAAGCGAAGCTGATTGGTTCTCCGGCGTCTGTCAACATTCCAAACAGTCCGTAGCGGCCGCCATCTTGTCTCTCAGTAGGATCGAGAGACAAGAGGAGGCGAAAGGGAAGGGGCAAATGACGATAAGGGGGCATAGTAGATCCTCCCTGACCTCTTAGGTTTGATGTACCATTTTGCCAAGTTTGGTGTAATTCCGTTCAGCCATTCAGGCTGTAGACGTATCTAAATGTCAATAATCGAACGGCTGAATGGATTTGCACGAAACTTGGCAAAATATTAGGGACTGGTAGCCCGATGTGCCTTTGCTAGGTCTCAATATATGTGCTCCAGTGGATTTTGAGAAATTAACGTTCAAAAAAAGATATATATCTGTAACAGCGCTCCGCTTCGCGTACTTTTCGCGTTACGGAGCTTTGCGAAGCTGATTGGTTCTCCGGCGTCTGTCAACATTCCAAACAGTCCGTAGCGGCCGCCATCTTGTCTCTCGGTAGGATCGAGAGACAAGAGGAGGCCAAAGCGAAGGGGGAAATGACCATAAGGGGGCATAGTAGATCCTTCCTGACCTCTTAGGTTTGATGTACCATTTTGCCAAGTTTGGTGTAATTCCGTTCAGCCATTCAGGCTGTAGACGTATGTAAATGTCCTATGGAAAATTGCATGGGGAAAACACATTTGAAAGTGTTGAAATTTAGAACCAATTAAAATGTTACTTTGGTTTTGTATTTGTGTGTGATGAAAGTTAATTGGTTATGTATATATGTCAAATGAGAGGAAACCACAGCCATTTTGTGATACTACTGTCTGAGGTACATTTGTGAGGAATTTTTGGTGGTGAATTTCTGGTGTTTGATTTACACAGTACTAACACTTCTCCTACTTTTAAAAAGGTGAGTTGTTAATTTGTAAGGGGAACTATGTTGTACACTTGAAGATAATTTGAAAAATGTTTTCTGTTATTTATTTGCAGTCCTTTCTGTTATACTAAATACTTGATAAAGTTAGTTTTATATTATGTATTACTAAAAGCGATAAATGAAAGTGATTATTTTTTTCTGCAATTTACAGCAAGCAATTTCAAAATAAAATGGCTCACAATGAAGAGACCGTGGCAATTTCTTTTGAATTGTCCACTACATTGATTGAAATTGAGAGCACCAATAATGAAATATTGTCACATGGAGGAGATGACTTGTATGATTCCATTAGACTGATTGAAATGGACAGCACCAATAATGAAATATTGTCACAAGGAGGAGATGACTTGAATGATTCCACTACATTGATTGAAATTGAGAGCACCAATAATGAAATATTGTCACAAGGAGGAGATGACTTGTATGATTCCATTAGATTGATTGAAATGGACAGCACCAATAATGAAATATTGTCACAAGGAGGAGATGACTTGAATGATTCCACTACATTGATTGAAATTGAGAGCACCAATAATGAAATATTGTCACGAGGAGATGACTTGAATGATTCCACTACATTGATTGAAATTGACAGCACCAATAATGAAATATTGTCACAAGGAGGAGATGACTTGAATGATTCCACTACATTGATTGAAATTGACAGCACCAATAATGAAATATTGTCACAAGGAGGAGATGACTTGAATGATTTTTTTGATCAATCTGTTGATGGCGAATTTATCGAATGTTTGGAGACCATAGAGTTACAAGAATCATCATTGCAGACTTTTCATGAGGAAATTGCTGATGAGGACATGTTACTAGTTCTTTCAAATTTAGAAAATTTTGAAGAATAAATTTATATTTAGAAATCAAAAATTGTTTGAGACATTATTCATTTTTATTTTTAATTTATGAGGTTGTAGCGAAATGATTGTAGTATAAAATGAGACTTATAGTATAGAGTGCAACATTTTTATGTTACATGGTAAGTTTACTCATATTTACTTCCCTTCTGCCACTATATTATCTCCAATGTGTATTTGACATCTCTTCTTCATCTCCGGCCTCCTTTCTCTCACTGTGTGTCTCCGATGCATCTTATCGCTGCTATTTTGTGTAATTACAGAAGAGCGTAAAATAAAATAGTTCGGAACGTGAAAAGGGGGCAAAGTAGAGTACCCCTCACCCCGTAGGCCTTTTCAGGCGGTCCCAAAAGGATCAGTTTCTGCTTTCCTGAGAGATTATGGGGTATGAGTTCCATATACCACAATAATTTGCATTACAACATGCAAGATATCTATCTCCTATTACCAACTTTTGGAGATATTCGCGCTAAGCGCGAATATCTCCAAAAAGTTATACCTGCCCTGAGCAGTTCTTAGCCATGTTATCCAATGGGAGGTGGATAACATGGCTAAGAGCATTAGCTCGGTAATGCATGAATATCGCTGACTTTTTAGCGATATTCATGCATTGCGGCCGTTTTTTATCGCATTTGCGATAAACCTTGATAATAGCAAGGTTTATCTTCGATAATTTCTGACGATGCTTAGCGGTAAATAATTCGTTGGTAAGCATCGTTAGCGATAAATATCGCTTAACTTTGGTAATATGCACCAACGTCTGTTAACGTTCGATTCGAAGGAAATGAGGAAGTGTTGAAAAACATTGTTTGCGCCATCTTGCCTTTTTTGAAATGCCACACTTTTGTCGTGCACGGCAGCCATTTTAGATGCCTTGACCAGACCGGTGGTTTGAACTATCAGTCAAAAAGGGGAGGGGGTGCAACAATTTTTCCTACCGGGTCACACTGTGCTTTCACCGGAACTGAGGTCTGCAGGATTCTAGTAATTCAAAGTGAGGCTGGCGCCAGCATGGGAGCGCCGACGTCCCGCGGATACAGTTTCGTCACTCCACGGGCGATCATGGCAGTCATTCCCCATCGGGGGTGTCTGCGGGGGTCGGAGACTCCCGCGGCTCCTGTAGAATCTTCAAGGTCGTGGAGGACTACGGTGGTGGAGTCAACCAGTGACCGGGCCATTTCTTTATGCTGGGCCCGCTCTTGCCAGGTTGACCGCCATTTTGAGAGTTCGGTAGCTACTGGCGATCGCGGGGTCAAATGAGCGGACGGGCTCCACCCAGTCGGGCGAGACGTTGCAGCATCGCCACAGTGGAAGAACCCTTTTCCGGGCGCTTGGAGCGCTGAGGGTGCAGGTGGGAAGCCTCCACTGGGGAGGCGGGAGAGGCCTGTTCGCATCGTCTCTCCCTCCCAGTGCATCCCACGGCGTCTCGCTTGAGATTTGTTATGGCCGGACCAGGCGATGAGGAATTGCCATGGTTTTATGCGAGTAAAATTTCCACCTAACTATAACTGGTGTGAAACCTATGGTTTTTTCAGTGAATTTAATAGTTTTTTTAAATGCTAATTCCTAACTATAACTGGTGTGAAACCTATGGTTTTTTTCAGTGAATATATATATATATATATATATATATACATATATATATATATATATATTCACTGAAAAAACCATAGGTTTCAGGTCTTATATAGTTAGGAATTAGCATTTAAAAAAACCTTTGAAATTCACTGAAAAAACCATAGGTTTCAGGAGTTATATAGTTAGGAATTAGTTTTTAAAAAACCTTTGAAATTCACTCAAAAAACTATAAGTTTTAGTGGTGTTATAGTTAGCTGGACATTTTACTCATACAAAACCAATGAAATTGATCCTATATAGTTAGTTGTACTAACTATATTTCGCGCACCCGCAATCCACTGCTGATGATGTCACATATTAGATCATTCATGACATGGTCAGTGACATCACTGATGACATCTCAAATGACATCACTGATGACATCATCCAGTGAATGTGGTTTGCTTCGTTATTTAAGTATGCATTTTATATATATAGCAATTTACATTGAAGAATGAGTGGATATATATAAATAAATATTTGGATGGAGGATTTAGTAGCAGTGTAATTGACTGTTTACTTGACCAATTTATAATGTCTCACTAAATATAGTGGATAGTGACTAAACTGTGTAAATATCTGTATCACTTTGTCAGTTGTTGTGTAAACTGATTCTACAGTTGGTTACTAGCTATGTGAAAGTCTATATTAGTTATTGATTAGTTAACTGAGTATTTGTATGGGAGTGTGAAAGTGTGTGTGGTTCCGTGGGGGGTTTGTGACTGTCCAAAGATGTGTGAATAGTTGATTCAGTAGATATATGAAGTTAAAACTACATGTTCTAACAGTTTGGGTGAGGGAATCTCTTTATGGGTGCGGTGATGAGCAAATATATTTCTCAAAGGTACAGGTCCAACAAACTAGAAAAATAAAAGGCAGTGTATGTGTCAGTTGTTGTATATAAATAAATATACATAAGACACAATGATTGTGTGAGTGACTGTATGGATAACTGTATACTTGTAATAATGATTTTATAATTAACTAAGTATGACTTACTATCTAAATGAATAGAAGAAGTGGTGTTTGTATAAGTGTTTTGCTAAGTAATATGTAATTATGATCCATTGTTTGCATAAGTGAGTAGGATGACTTCATATGTGAATAGGATGTGTGCTGTTGTTTAATGTCGATATAGATGTATAAGTATTTTTGATAGTGTTCTATTGTTCATTGACAGCATTGACAGCATGTATGAGTGAATCCATAGGTAAGTGATTAGATGTGTGTATACATCTATGAATCACTGAGTGGATTTTTAGATACTTGTATTGCTGTGACAATGGATTTAAATATGATACTCTGTATTTTACAAACAGTGATGAAAAATTGTAATAGTGTATGAAAAGGTGTATGTGATTGTCACCTGGATGATGTCATCAGTGATGTCATCAGTGATGTCATTTGAGATGTCATCAGTGATGTCACTGACCATGTCATGAATGATCTAATATGTGACATCATCAGCAGTGGATTGCGGGTGCGCAAAATATAGTTAGTACAACTAACTATATAGGAGCAATTTCATTGGTTTTGTATGAGTAAAATGTCCAGCTAACTATAACACCACTAAAACGTATAGTTTTTTGAGTGAATTTCAAAGGTTTTTTAAAAACGAATTCCTAACTATATAACTCCTGAAACCTATGGTTTTTTCAGTGAATTTCAAAGGTTTTTTTAAATGCTAATTCCTAACTATATAAGGCCTGAAACCTATGGTTTTTTCAGTGAATTTCAAAGGTTTTTGAAATGCTGATTCCTAACTATATAAGGCCTGAAACCTATGGTTTTTTCAGTGAATTTCAAAGGTTTTTTAAATGCCAATTCCTAACTATATAAGGCCTGAAACCTATGTTTTTTTCAGTGAATTTCAAATGCTAATTCCTAACTATATAAGGGTTGAAACCTATGGTTTTTTCAGTGTTTTTTAAAAAAAAATTGATTGGTTAACTGGCTTATTAAGTGTATCTTAGTGAATACATATATTAGCGAGTAATGTTTAAATATTTAAATATATGCATGAGTGATGTAATATGTGACGTCATCAGCAGTGCATTGCAGACGTGCAAGTTATAGTGAGTCCAACTAACTATAACGTGGGAATTTCAATGGTTTTATGCGAGTAAAATTTCCATAACTGGTGTGAAACCTATGGTTTTTTCAGTGAATTTCAAAGGTTTTTTAAATGCTAATTCCTAACTATAACTGGTGTGTAACCTATAGTTTTTTCAGTGAATATATATCTATATATAAACTTTCTATGGCAAAATGAAACCCCTCATTTTGTTCCTTTTCAAATTAAATGTATTAAGTGTTACCACTTTATTCCAATCAAGATGACTTCAGGTGTGCCATACTTTTGTCATAAGTAAGACTGTTAGCGCTCTAGTTGTTTATTAGAACACTCTGGGACATTCTGTCATTGGGCTATAGTTGGGCTACATCTGGCTGATATTTGGGCTACATTTGTTTTTTTTGTCTCTGGTGGCCATCTTTGGGCTACATTGGGCTACATTGGGCTACATTGGGCTACATTTGGGCTCTAACATATATATAGCCCAATGTAGCCCAATATATATTTTTTCAAAGTTAATTTTCGTAAAAACCACTGGAGCATATATCTTGAGACATAGCAAAGGCACATCGGGGTACCAGTCCCTACAATTTTGCCAAGTTTGGTGGAAATCCATTCAGCCGTTCGGGCTAAAAGTGAGTCCAACCGCCCTATGGAAATTAACATGGGGAAAACATGTTTTGGGACCCCCCTTTTATCTCGGCCCCCGCTTGACGTATCCCCCCAAAACTTTCAGGGAAGGAGCGGAGCGCAGCGAGGCAAAGTTAAGGAAAATTACAGGCAGATCCCTCATTCGGCCCCAAAGGTATTCCCAATAGAATGTTGCGGATTTCCTATGGAAAACGATCCTAACTATAACTACCTACTGGCGACCGCCAGTAGGTAATATAGGTAATATAGGTATATATATATATATATATATATATATATATATATATATATATATATATATATATATATATATATATATATATATATATATATATATATTTCAAGCTCCGCAACTCTGCTACCGGGGACCGGCAGCAGAAAGCAACAAGACGGCACTCGCAGCAGGTATAAACCAGTCCGGTTTATTTAGCGCAAAAAGAATAGGATCAGACGCGTTTCAGCACTTGCCTTCGTCAGTGTCAGCTGGCGTCGGCAGTGCAGCAATAGATAAGGCAAAATTCATTGAAACAAAAAAAGGTTCAAAGGGTCAAATGAAAGCGCCATCTTGTAACGATGAAATCGCGCTATTTGCAATATACATTTCACATTTTCATTACTAAGCAATGAAAGTAAATAAACTGAACATTCATAGATATACTATTATCGTGTTGGTAACTGATTGCGCCCTGAATGGGCTGTTAAACACAAATTACTACTACAGTGAAAATCTCCATTGCTTTCCTCATCAAATCGTATTGTCGGTCTACAGTAGAAATAACACAATCCCCAAGTTCTTAGTTTATGATAATAATTAAGGCCTGGATGGCCAAATACCAGTATTTAACAAAACCACACAACATAAACCCTAACTAAAAGAGAAGGGGTGTGGAGTGCGGGGGTGCTGTTCTAATGAGACCAAATGATAACTACGCCTTATTTAAAGTGTACGAAGAATATTACTACAGACAGTGACGTGGTTCAAAAACAAGTAGAAGTGTTCATAGGTGTGATAGTAGCTCCTCCCCTGCATTGAGTCCTCCTGGTGACTTCGTTTGGAGGTCGATAATATATCGAGACTCCAAACGTCTGAGTCGCCTTTTCAAGTCTCCACCCCTAATATCTTGAGGGATGCAGTCTAAGCTGAAGAAGCTGAGTTTTGTCCTGTCGCTATCATGGTGGCTAGCAAAATGCCGGGCCATTGGATAATTTTCATCCTTATTTGCAATGGCTCGTTGGTGCTCAAGGATTCTCAACTTAACTGCTTTCGTGGTGCTTCCTACGTACATCCGTATATATATATGACCAGGGACAGATTGTTGTCCGAAACGCGTAGGTGAGGATCCTACAGAAAATAAACCCAAGAATTTAACCTATGGAGTAGTGTGCGGCGTGTTTCTTTATTGAAACGATTTTGCTGAGAGGTATTTTGCGAGGGTGTCCTGAACCTCGCCGCCGGCACCAGCTACAGAGCTCCTCTCACTATTGGGACATTTGCTTATACATATATATATATATATATATATGTATATATATATATATATTTCTTAGACTCTTCTCGCTTCGACCTTTAAAGTAGAAGTGACGGCACAGCTAGCAGGTTAAAATATATGTTCAATCATTTTTTATTAATGTTAATATTTAACATATTTAATTGTTATTAGTTAATTTTATATATTTAAAAAACAATGTTTATTACAACAATATTAATGACATCAATATTTTATTTTCACTATTTTTGTACTTACCATTATAAGTATAGGATGACAATATTTTTGACATCGATATTTTGGTCACAATATGTTTGCATGGTGAAATTTTGGGAGGCAAGATTTTGTCAGTGAACCATGTTTCCATATGCATGAATGGTACGTGTCGGATGGTACTACGCCTAGCAGTAAGTGACTGTACAATGTGTGAGTCTGATATTATATTTTATTAGTGCTGGTTATGTGCTAGGTGGATGTTTACTTTTAGTTTCTGGAAAAAGGGTCCACTAGCAACCAGTGGTATTACTATTTAAGAGTTAGTTTGCTAATTTTGCATTTTGAAAGTTAAAGTGAATTTTACATGTTAATGCTTTCTGAATTATTTGTTATTCTTCTAAGCTTTAATAATTATATTTATTAATGTTTCACTTCAGTACTGTATCTGTTATTGTAATACTGCATTAGATTGCAACCTAAAGGAGCAATAAAGGACTGATGGCGACATCATATAAATGCAGAATATTACCATGGTGTCGCTATGGAAACTGGCATGATAGGATGGTCAGCGAGCATCACTCTTCCCTGTGTGTAACAACCCTACAAGCATATGACACTAGGCAAGATAATGTTAAAGGATCGCAACAGCAAATCAGCTTCCAATGACATATGCTAAATGTGAGCAGAAAAACCACTGCAATGTTAATTTTGACATTTCCCTTCGGATAACTACATCGCAAAAGGTCTCCTGATGCTAATGGGAGAGGCAGTTCAGTAAGGGTTCACTACTACTTGCACAGTTCTCTATGATGACAGATAACGAGATGGTGGAAGTGTGTTCCATGTTTCCAAAAAACATCTGAACAGCTGTTGCATTAGGAGAGTGTGTACAAGATCCCATGATGTGTCTGCACTCTGAGCCAGGTGTGTAACTCTAAGTGTAACTCAAGAGTGCTTATATTTACAATGAAAATCAATTTCCCCGAGTTCCTAAAATCTTTAATTTCTATGATCTCTACCCTGCTGATGGGAATGTTGTTTAGCTGCACTTATCACAACAGAGATTTTGCTGGTCTCCTTAAGTACTAGGATAGAATGGCTGGATCCCTTATGACATACAGCTAGATTCATGAAGCCAAATTGCGATCGCAATAGCTGCGAATTCGCAATTGCGAGCGCAATTTGACGGAAAGGAATTCAAGAAACAGAAAATACCAAAATTGCGTATTCGCAAAATAAAAATTGCGAGTTCGCAATTAAATTCGCAGAATCCTGGAGGTAGGGCAATTGCGAATCTGAAATAGCGAAAATCCATGAATTCTGCGAATTCAATTGCGAACTTGCAAATCAGTCGCAATCGGCATTCATAAAAAATCGCTATTAGCGAAAAACGATAAAATCGCTAATAGCGACGCGCAAATTAAGAAGAACTCAAATCAGGTGGTAACCAGTAGCGAAAAAAAATTATTTTTGAAAAACAGTTAGGTTAGTCCCAACAGGTGCAGGGCTGACCAAACACATTTAAGGACATGCAGCTGGAGCCTGGGGATTCCCACAATGCCTGGACTCTACATGCTGGTGAGGCGGCGTAGGCTGCGGCGAGCTGCACGCAACCGACGGAGGATACAGGACCGGATTTTCCACCAGCGGGTCACCCTTCTGGGCCAAACCAGGGAGCAAATCTATGCCAAGTACCGCCTGAGTGGGGCTATGATTATCAAGCTCATCCGGGACCTAGACCCCCTGATGCAGCACCCTACAAGGAGGACCAATGCCGTGCCCACACATGTGCAGGTATTGTGCTGCCTGCACCTCCTGGCCTCCGGTAGCTTCCAGGGGATGGTTGCTGTTGCAGGGGGGATATCCCAGCCCACCATGTCCCGCTGCCTAAGTAGTTTCCTGGAGGCAATGCTGACCCGGCTACACCACTATATATCATTCCCCACCAGCCAACAGGGCCCCAATGAGACCAAGCTGCAATTTTACAATGTAGCGCAATTCCCACACGTCATTGGATGTATTGACTGTACACACATCCATATTTGCCCACCTGCTGAAACTGAGTACATGTACCGCAACCGGAAAAGCTACCACTCCCTCAACATCCAGATGGTGTGCAACGCAAAAACAATCATCACGGACATAGTGGCACAGTACCCGGGGAGCACAAATGACTCCTTCATCTTCAGGCACAGCGGCATCCACACACGGCTGGCCAGGGGAGACTTTGGGGAAGGACACCTACTAGGTAAGTACACATGCCCTAAAATTGTACACTGTCATCATGTAGCTGCGCAGAACAGGCACTCACCCTCTGCTCCTTTCATTCAGGTGACAGCGGCTATGCTCTCCGTGAGTACCTCCTCACCCCATACCTCAACCCTGCAACACCACAGCAACGGCGATTTAATGCATCACACATACGCACAAGGAATTGTATTGAGAGGACATTTGGCCTGTTGAAAAGCAGGTTCCGCATACTGCACAAGACATGTGGGGGCCATGAAATACGATCCTGAGGTCTGCTGCCGCATCGTGCCCATGTGTGCCATCCTTCACAACATTGCTACCAAGCGCAGGATCCCTGTTGACATATCTGGCAGTGAGTCGGAAGGGGACAACCAACCACCTGCTCATATGCGTCACGGACGTGGGGAGAATCCTGCTGAGGGACACAGGCGCCGTAACGCAATCTGCATGAACCATTTCTAATGCACCAACTCCCCACGCCCATTACTTGACTCATGCATGAGGACATTAATAATGACACGAGTCAGATTAAGGTAGTCAGAACATTTTTATTTGTTAAAGCACAATAAACTTGGCATTCTGCTAACTTGTACATAAATGACATATTGCGCCATATGTCTGTCCTCCAGGAGGGCATGCTTGTAACAGCAGCATGGCCCCTCATGTCAATGTCAATGCTCAATGCCGCCTCCGGGCAGATGCTCCCAGCCTCCTTTCGACATCTTCCTCCTGAGTAGGCCGTGAGGCAGCAGAGGGCCTGCTGCTGCCGGCGGGGTGCTACCACCGGAGGGATGGACTGGCTGCTATGGCTGGATGTAGCCTCACTTGTGTCGTCGCCCCCCCCCCCTGGCCATAGTTGGCAGCCTGCATGGCCTGGACTGCAGTGGCCACATGCTCCAGTGCTGTCGCAACATCCTGGCAGCACTGGACCATTTGGACCTGCATTGTCAAGGAGCGTCGCGAGAGCTGGGAGGTAGCGTTACCTATTATATAGTTCGAGCGCGTGTACGCCGACAGGCGGGTCAGTAGTTGGCGGTGTCTGCGGCGATTGAGTGCATGCTGCCTGTTAATGGCCTGTGTGTTGGCCTCCATAGCAGCTGTCATCCGCTCAGACATTACTGCAACATTTCGGGCGGTCTTGTCCAGTTGCAGGTGGATGGCCCGAGATGACGTGCCTGTGTCTGATGCACATGGAGCATCCTGCGCTCGAAGGATAGCCCACCTGCTTGCACATTTTGCCCCCTACCAGCACGGGAAATGTTTGTGCGCTGACCCCTCACCAATCCGCTGGACTGGCTCCTCACAGCCGCAGGGCAGCGGGTTGGTTGGCGAACTGGAACTGGTGTAGCATGTCCCACTGGGGACTGTGTGACGGGCAGTGCTACAGCAGCGCGTGCTAGCACAGGGGTGACACTGGCCACAGGGGCAGGTGGTGTGATGAGCGCTGGTGCGGCTGCTTGCACAGACGGTCCGGGCTGTGGGGAGAGATTTGTGTCTCCCTCTGTGTCAGGCCATCGCTGTCTGTGCTTGGGACTTCTACGCCACCTGTGATGTAAAGTGGACGTTGATTAGTGACATGTTTCTTACACAGTTAGGCTTCCTACATGCATGCAGACTACCATTGCCTGAGTCGCTACAGGATTGACTCTCACTAAACATGTCTGGCTTAATGGGTCAAGATGGTAATTGTGGTCAGACTACATGTCCCACAATGCAATAGCGCTTTAGTGGTGTGCTTTGGCTGCATGACTGGGGTTTGATATGGGGGGCTCTGGAGTCATGGACATTGTTAGGGGACAGGGGGTCGCAGTCACATGGCACTTACCTGGTGTGTCTTGTGTGGGTCGGGAGGAGTCAAGCTGTGTCACACCCACGCATGCCTGTGGATTTATTGTGTCCTCCACTCGGTCCTCTAGTGGTGTATTCGGTGGGACAGTGGGCTCCCCTCCACCTGTCGCCACACGCTCCCCCAGCCTCTCCGCTATCTTCTCCTTTGACCTCCCTCTGAGGTCATACCAGCATTTTTTAAGTTCGTCCACGGAGCGCTGGGTCACCCCCACAGAGTTAACTTTTGCGCGGATGAGCAACCATAGCCGCCTCTTATCCGCCTCGGGCACCCTCCTCGAATCTTTGCCAAACAGGCGATTGTAGTCCTTGCAGACTCCTTCTATCAGGAACTCTAGCTCCTGCTCCGAAAATTTGATTTTCCTTTTGCGCCCACTAGCAGATCCAGCTGCAGCTTCCTCAGTCATGCTTGCCACTGGGGTGTATCCTGCACAACTCCTGTAGGCACACTGGAGGGGACCTCTGAATGTGATGCTTCCTGTACAGGCTCTCACTGCTGAATGAGGGTGGAACCTGCCTACTTCCTGGTTGTGATGTCATCACTGTGCTCAAAAAGTGACTTCCCGTTTTTGTGATCTCGCACTTAGCGAGATCGCAATTTGCGATCTCGCTATTTGCGAGATCGCAAAATCTACCCGGGTATCGGACGATTTTGAGAATATTTACCGATTTTCTGAAATGCGCAATCGGCGATTGCGGCCAAATGCGAATCGCTTTTTTTTCGCGCTAATATTCATGAATGCCAATCTGCGATTCCTTAATTGCGATTCGCTTTTTTCGCAATTTAGGATTCGCAGATTGGGACATTGATGAATCTAGCTGTTAATCCAGTAAAACCAAGCCTATATGTGACATGTTCCTCTCTAAATTTTCTATGTTACACCTTCGCAGTTACTGTAAATATGGCCCCTATTTAGGCTGTATTATACTATTTCAAGGTGGTTACTATCGGCCTAAAATAATATGACCTACTACCAAATTCTGGTAGGAGGATATATTTCAACTCTTTATTTCAGGCATATTTAGCTCGGGCGGTAAGTATAGATGGAAATACATAATTGTATACCTACCTTATGATGCATTTGTAGATTGATACAGTGATCGCGACATTATTGCCACGCAATATGTCGGTTGTGATACCACCACTGTGATTTAGAGGTGGGCAGTAATAGGTCTCCTGCCAAAAAATTGAGGAAATTCTGTCTGGCCACTCCTGCATTTTCCCACAGGGCACCCATTTTACAAAGGTGGAGTAAGGCAAACTCGCTGATGTCTGAGCAACCACACTGATTCCACCACTGTAAGGACCAGCAGCTGATTATGGTGTGGCTGAAATGTTGTTAGAATATGATCCGTTTTCCATAGACCGCAAAAAAGTCCCCGATCCGGACTCACTCAATAAAACTTCAAATAATTTGATCAGCAATCCAAAGGTAACTCGAATTTTTCATTTATTATATTCTTCTTTGTTTATCTTTTCATATATATTTAATGGTAGTAATGTTAAAATCACATTACTGCTTTAATGTATCATCTTTGGAACTTTCTTTGGACAATATGCCCTATGCATTTCAGGATGATCCCTTGTTCAGGGGCTCTTTTTTAGGGAAGGTAGTCGGTTATCCAAATGGTCACGTTTATATGAACATACTCCCTGGCGAGTAATCACGCGTTCCGGCCGAAAGTAAACTTAGAGGTGGACGCGTTCACATGCAATGGAGCCGATGAAAAGTGCACCCACAGTGTCTGCTGAAATGTCGTTAGACAGGCCACCCAATATGCCAGGCTGATTCACCACCAATGTCATTGGTGACACATCCGTGCAACACTACCACGACTCCATAGCAAACTGGGGTGGCATGGTGAGAAAAAGAACGATGACTTTAACCAAGATCTTTTGACTGGGCGTGAATGTGTGATCTGCTCTGCATTCCATCCATCATCTATGTGTCTTTTACGATTCCATGGCAGGCTTGAATGGAAAAACACAAAGGGGGAGATTTAATAAGATTTTACACCATGTTTGCGCACATTTTTTTGGGGCCGATTTACTATACAGCACTAAACTTGTTTAACACCGAAATAACGTGAAAGAAATGCGAAGCAGCACATACTACCGCTTTGCATTACTGTGCGCCAAGGGGGAGTACTTTGAGTGGAGCATGGGTGTTCTCATGCAATCGACCAAGGTTTCTGATGCTAAACTCCATGAAATAGACAGGGTTAGCGTCAGAAAACTGCACCCTTTTGAAGTAGGGACAAGGAAAGAGAAATGCAGTCATTTGTCCTTCCTTTTTCGACTTTGTACGTTTGCTGCACTTTATAGCACACATACAAAGCGGGAAAAGTTAATCTAAGCATGGTATTTTGTACTGGAAGGCTATACTTTCAGTACACAACCTATGGTACACTCACGGAGACACGCTAGCACTATGGTGGAAAGGTGTCTCCGTGGCCCACGGCGACACATTTCAGCACCAGCGCTAGGGAAAGAGGAGGAGAGTGCCTTATTTCTGTAGCATAGCCCAGCATTTGGGGCTGCTGCACTGCCCTGCATGAATAAGTGTTAAATCTGGCCCAAAATGCTCTCCTGGAGTGCTGGGAGAATGCAAATAACATGTCTAGTGCAGGTATCGGAAAAGGACCCCTCGGTTTGGGGATACATCTCCTATATCCAAATTATGTGATCTCAATTACAAATATAGATACAAAGTCCATTTACCACCCCAAAAGAAAGGAATTTTCAGGAGAAAAACATTTTTCTGCAGGAACCTTAGCTCATAGATTAAGCTGTGCGAAAAAGGTCTTTGCTTCTTCAGGAAGGGTTGAAGTTCTGAGCTTCACATAGCTCCCCAGCAGAACTTAATTTCTTTGCAGTTTTAATCTGGATCAGTCAGGACAAAAGAATTTATAATATTTTCAGCTCTCAATGTTCCTACATGAAATGGATATTGTGATGGGACTAGGAGACCTTGTGCTCCCTGGACCTCCCAATGCCTAGTGACTCACCAGAATTTAAATTGACTATACATATTCATAATATTGAAATGAACACAATTCATTGCACACATGAAAAGACCGGGATGCAACTGTTTTTAATATTCATGCAAAGTTATATTAGAATGAAAAACACAAAACTAGCTCAGTCTAATGTTATCACCAGAAGGACCATCTAAGAGTGCTACTGGATTATGAATGAGAAAGAAACTGTGTTCACCATGCTATAATTTTTTTAAGGGATTGTTAGCATCAGTTTTAATGATATTAAAACCCATCATATGGAGACATGCTCATCCCCTCATCCAAACCCCCACAAAAGAACAACAGTGTTGACTACACCCCTCAAAACAATCAGCTGGTACCACCACAGGACAGACGGGTACTGCCAATACTAGAGGCCATATTACGATCTCGCTAGAAAAGCCCTCTGATCCAGAGGGCTTTGCAATCGAATCACGCTGTGCAAGTCTGACCGAACGATGCAGCCATATGCTTACGGACTCTGTTCGTTCAGACTCCCATTAAACTCCATGGGAGCCCATGTACCGACGCATGCACAGGCTCCCATAGCAAAAAGGGGTGAGTGGAGAAAAGCACACACCCTATGGCGAGCACCCATTCTTGCCCCCCAAACTGAGCATGCATGGATCGGGGGACCTATGGGCCCCTCGTGACCGATTTGAAGGGTTCCGGGCAGTGCTTAGTTTGTGCCGGTGCTTTCCGGTGCTTAGCACCGGCACTTTATTATCAGGGCCGGGTCTATGCATCCGCTGCGCACGTCACACATAGATGAGCCCAAGAAACACTGCACTGTGAAGCAAGGACTGCGGCGCACGGCCGCCATGATCAACATATATATAATTTATGAATCTGACTTGGACTTGGGGCCCAAGTCCAAGTCAGATTCATAAATGATATATATGTTGATCATGGCGGCAGTGCGCCGCAGCCCTTAGTTCACAGTGCAGTGTTGACTGTTGCAGTGCTGATGCTTTCCGGTGGGCGGCCGCGGTACACACACACTGATGTATTTGGGCGGGCTGGATTTTGGATCTGATGGGGGTAGGAGCTGTGCGCACAGCGCGCGCAGATTTTTTTCACAGTCACGCCCGCGCCAACATAACCACCGCAGATAACTGCTCACCAGTCACGACGAGTCATCATCGTCGTTGAAGTCAGGCGACCCCCGACCCAGTTGAGAGAAGGGCCTGTGCAGGCATCGTTCAGCCAGCAGTACAGTGTACTACTGTCTGGCAAGCAGCCCAGGGCGCCTAATCGCGCAATCAGTTATTCACTGAGCAAAGGCAGTGCGGCCAGTGTGTGTCTCTGCCAGCCGGCCGGCCGGCTCACCACGACTAACGGCGGTAAGGAGTTTAACCTTTCCTAATCCTGTTTTGAAGTTGTCGCAGGCCTAGAAATGATGTCCACCCTCCAAACATGATAAATGCTTCTCACAGAATCTGATGGGTCACCAGCTCTGCAAATCTTCCTTATTCTCCAAAAACTATTTTCGTTCTGTTGACATCCACGACCCACACCCGCCAAAAGCGCCTTAATTCACATTCCTTTGAGACTCAGTAGCGTGACGGGTATGAAGAGTCACTGAGCCCTGGACACTGGCATTTTTATATTTTCGAAGACAAATGCTGCACATTTGCAGTACAGCTTTAAAAACCCTACCAACACAAACCTGCTTTTAATTTCCTGGATGAATCGCTACTCTCCACCTCTTTGGACGAAAAGCCCCATCCATTGATTTCCTGGGGATGTCCAGACCGAGCACAGGAAGGGCCCTCCCACCTCTGCCCCACACACCAGTGAGTGCATGGATGTGCCCCGCCCCCACCCTTCCAGAGCGAACATGTTATATAAACATACTTGGTTATCAATGGTCTCGCAGACTGTGGAAGAAAGAATATCTATTTTATACCAGGCTGAGAGACAGCAGCCTTGACCCCAGGATGTTTCTAGTGTTCTCGCTTCAGAGGATGCTCGCAGTACTTTCTCTTTCTACACTCTACTCCTGCCACCGGGCCTCTACCCCCTCCGACGTTTTTTTTTAGTTTTTTTTTTATATAGCGCGAACTTGACCCGAATCGGGTATCAGAGCGCTGTACATAGCACCAGTGAAACAGTTAACTTTAACTTCCTCTTGCTTGTCTTATTTGCCATGGCATGTTTTCATGAGTCTCTTTTCTCTCCTGAATTTCTCAAAAAAAGTCTATATTTTCTCTCCAAATAGTTTATGCAACACAGTTAATAGTCTGAACAGGCACTGTAGCTCATGTCACAAAGGTGTGTGCCAATTTTAGTCCCCTCTTTTGTAATTCTTTGTATGCCAACATAACTTGTGTTACCACAAAAAACCACATGACAAGTAATGGGAAATCAGGTCCACCACATTCCAGACTGCTCTGTAACTAGAGTCCTGGGAGCTCTGTTCAATTTGTATTTATTTTATGGGATGTATTTGTCCAGTGTCAACCTAGCTACAAAGGATAGCACAGCGGAAAAGAAACCCATAAGGACAGTCATGCAGACATCTAGATGTGTTAACAAAGAGAACAATAAGCACATACATCTTCAAAAGACATTTGAAACAAAGCATCAGAATAGGGTTGGCCAGGTAACTACTAGTCTTGAAAACACGCATTTCCCCTCATTTCTCAACACTGTTCCTGCTGAGAGGCCTCTGGGTACCGCTGGCAGAAGCCGGTTTAGCAACTCAGCTGTGCTAGTAGCAGCTGTGGGTTGCAAGCACTACCATAGCGCTGGGGTACTCAGCAGTGAGATAGATGCAGCAGCATGTCTGTGGTAGCAACCACAGACAGGCACAGAGCATCACCATGGCCCTGGGTACACTCAGCAGTGGAGTCGATATAGCAGCATGTCTTTGGTAGCAGCTACAGGCAAGAACTGAGCATCACCACAGCCCTGGGGAAAAGTCAGCAGCATGTCCGTGGTAGCAGACAGAGGCAGGCACCGAGCATCACTGATCACAGCCCTGAGGTATAGTCGGCAATGAGGTCGATACAGCAGCATGTCTTTGGTAGCAGCCACAGACAGGCACAGAGCATCACCACAGCCCTGGGGTACAGTCAGCAGTGAGATCGACACACCAAACACTCTGTGCTACTAAGAAACAATACCCTAGACCTGGGGACCCACCCAGCAATGGTAAGCAGCAACCCCTCTAGAGCATTCATAGAGGAAATGGAGGGATGATCAGCAATGGAGTGAAGGCACTGACGTCTTACAGCAGCTTTGAAGGCAACGAACATTACCATACTCCTGGGTGAATAGTCATCAGTGGAGTGCTGCAGCCCATCTATGGCAGCACTGCTGCAAGTTTTGTGAATTACCAGAATCTTGTTCCGATTTTGCGACAATCATGCTGGCATATCCAGCCAGATAAAAATAGGTGTGACCTCCGACAAAGATTTGAGCACCTGCACTTCATATTTTACAAATTAAGCACTGGTTCCGGGTGCAGTAGGGCCTGCTACGGCCCCCTGTTGGAAATGGGATCCCTGGCTGGCCAGGGCTTTCGCCAAAGTCAGTCAGAGACCACCACACCCAAGTCAGGGCAAGGGAGTTACACGCCAAGATAACCCCTACTCACCCTCTAGGTAACGTGGCGCGAGCAGCAAGGCTAAACTTGGAGGCGATGTAGGTTAAGTATTTGCGCACGCACCCCAGCAACAACAACCAAAGGCCCACCACAAAGGAAACTCCACACAAGGTTATATAAAAATAGCCTTTGTATTACACCAAAACACATTAGATAAATCACACACTTTACAATGTGCCAGAGGCACGGGCAGAATTTACAGGGGATATTTACAAGACAGGGCCACCTGGGCCACTGTCAGGAATCAGAAGTAGCACTTTCAGAAATAGCACTTAGTACATAGAATATAGCACAAAATAGCACACAACCAGTAATCACTGGTAACCAGGATCTCACTAGCACCACCTGTACTAGGGAGAAAACAACCAACTATGTATCACAATACCTGTAGGGGTGTAAGAGGAAAACACATGATGCAATGCTTAACATTCATTCAGAGGTGTAAAGGCACATGACGCATAAACAATACATTCAGAGGTGCAAAAACAATAACAATTGCGCCAAACTCACGTAAGTCACCACCTGTGACTGTCCCTAGGCCAACTGGCCTCTCTGGGGCTAGGACGCCCTGTGTCCAATGTCAGGGGGGGCCTAAACGTAGCAGTTGCCCACAAAGTGCTGGGCAACTGGTGCAATTGAGGTTTGAGCCTTCTAGGGCTCAAGAACAACAAGGGGGCCAATGTGGGAGCCTCACTGGGCTCTAAACACACATGGCACCCAAAGAGCCTCACTGGGCTCTAAACACAGGGACTGCCCCCTTGAGCCTCGCAGGCTCTGAACACCGGAGGGGGGGGGGCGCGAGCACCGACAATGTGCCCCGACAAGGTAGAGCCTCTCTGGCTCTAAACAAATGACGGGCCCCTCTGAGCCTCTCAGGGCTCTTTGCCAACAATTGCCCCCTGAGCCCTCCTGGGCTCTCTGCAATGAAAGGCCCCCACTGGTTGGAGCGGCCCCTGGCAACCGGGGCCGCTCTGTGCGCACAGCGGAACTGTCCCGCCCTCGGGGAGAGAGCACTGGGGGGGGGCGGGCACCGGCACGGCAATGTGCCCCGACGCCTCCCCCCTTCTCTGGGCAACACTGCACTCACCCGGTCTGGTCTCCTCGGAGGCTGCGGGGACGCTGGCAGTCTCCTCTTCTTGGGCGGCGGGGCTCTCCTCACCGCAATGGGGCCCCACCTACACCTTTCCGCCGCCTCTCCTCGCTGCTGGGCTCTCCTCTCCGGCGGCGAGGCGGGACTTCCGGTTGCTTCCCCGGGGCCGCGCATGGATTGGCCGGTCGGCCCTTCACTTCCGGGTCACCGCGGGCAGCGCGGCGGCCCGATTCAGGCAGGCAGGCGGGGGATAAATTTACCGAGGGGTGGCCTCCCTCGAGGTAAATTATAAATCAAAAACAGCGGCAATGTCCCGGGCAGGGTGGGCACCTGCCAGGGGACTCCACAATCAGCAAAAGCGGCGTGGGCAGCCGCGGAAGGACAACGACAGCGCTCCCAGCGCTCAGCTGATAAGCAAAGCGCTTCTAAGCGCTAGGGCCGCAAATAAAGCGCTTCCAACGCTTCAGGGGTAAGAGAAAGCGCTCTCAAGCGCTAAGGGCCACAAGGAAGCGCTTCCAAGCGCTAGAGGCAAAGTTCAGGCCCCAAAGTCCTTGTAGGCAGGCAGGGGGCAAGGCTGGGCCCAGAGCCAGCACACTGGGTCTCCAGGCAGGGAGACACTCCAAGTGGCGGTCCTCTGGCCCAGCGTCAGCAGCAACAGCCCCCTCAGGATCCTGGAAAAAGAACAACTTCAGTGGGGACACAGCCCCATTTTTATGCAGTGCATTCCTTTGTCTGAGGGTGCAGAGTGGGGGCGGAACCAGTCGCAGCTGGTTCTTGAGTACTCTGTTTACCTCAACCACCCTCTCTATTCACTGGCAGGGCTTGGGTCATTAGACACACCACAGGGGGGCGGAGCCAGCATTGTGTGGGGAAAACCCAGCCCATCCAGGACACAGGTACACTCCTCCCACACATTACTCATGCAGATCTCCCACTCACCACCGGGCAGACCCATCCAGACTTCCTGGAGCCTGGCATGCCAGCCAGCTCCAGCCAATCACACGCCAGCACCCTCACAGCACACGTACAGCCATGTCTAGAAATGGCGCTTCGCTACTAGACACATACATGCTGCATACACCATCTCGCAGCATTCACTCTCACGAGTTCACACATACCAGACTCAAGCCTGTACACCCCACGCATCAGGAACTACCAGGGACACATACATTCCCCATGCATTCCTATGGGCGGGCAGGCCTAGCTCAGCACATGCACTCAGAGTGCGCACGCACTTTCCACTGGGACACAGTGAAAGTGCGCAGAATCCAAAAATCACCATCTCCAGGTCACCATTTCAAGCAAAAAGTCTCGGGGTGAACCTGCCCTAAGGGCCAAAGTCCAACATAACCCCCTTCCAGCCAAAACGCAGGGGAGACCAATCACCACCGTGATGGACTTCCCTGCTTGGGGCGATAGAACACGGACGCAGGCCCGCAACTGCAGGGACACCCTCCTGTTCTACGCCACGGTGAACCCATGGGATTCCCTCTAAACACACTGTCTGGACCAACTGGGCTACCCCACTGGTACTCCCAAGTTGTCCGCGGCCAGGACCAGGCCCTGGGCCACCCAGGTGCCACTGGTCCATGCCAATTCGCAGAGCGGGGGGTAGTAACCCCTGGCAAATAGGAGCCATTCTCCACTCTTCCTGTCTGCAAGACAGGACTAGACTGCCACTGGTACTCCAGCCTAGGGCCTACAACCTCAGGCGGACCAGGAGTCTCAGGGAAGGCTCTCCTCCCCCTACCTCTTCTCCTAGGGTTCCTCCTCCCTCTGCGAGGGGTACCCCTAGAACGCCATTCCAACCCAGGGCTTATCCACTCAGGTTGCACCGGGGTCAGAGGTGGGCTCTCCCACCCTCTGCACCCCCTTCCAGAGGTCTGCCCTCTCCCACCTGGAGAAGTTCCTCTGGAAGAAGAACTGGTCAGGACACTGGTTACAGTCGTCCTACCCTTCAGGTCAGGCTGACCCTGAACCTGGCCTTCCAACCTCTGGTCTAAAACCTTCGGTGGAACAATTGCCTGGCACTCCAGGACTTCTGGGGATTCACACACAATCCCCCTGAGGCTAACAAATGACACATCTGTTGTGTGACTGTCTGTCTGGCGCAGATCTCCCGCCCTCTGTCCACCTGACAGTGCGTGACGATCCCCCAGACCAGAAGTGTTGTTACCATGGTCACTACACGGGAACCTAGCCCAACTGGGTAGTCCCTGACCCACTGGTCCTTCCACTGGGGAACTCCCCCAATCACTCCTCACTCTGGACTCCTGTACCCTCCCTACCGGAGCGGTACTGCCAGACCCTAGAACCACAGGAGCTCTGTTTACAGACACTCCAGGTCCTCTACTCACTAGGAGATCTTCCTCAAGTTGTCTAACAGGACAGCCTAGGTCCCCAACCTGGTGTTCCCTCAAGAAACCACCCAGGTTCTGAGACAGGGCTTCGGGCCTCTGGGGGCTCTCAGCCACCCACTGACTCCTGCTCCACTGAGCCAGGCAGTCAGCCCCTACACCCTTCTCACTAACCAGGGACCTAGCTGGGCTACACTGAGCCTCTTCCACCACGCTGGGCTGGAAGATCCCTGACCCACTACTTTTGGAGTCACTCACCAATGACTCTACAGAACCTCTGGTCCCTTCCCAGCGGTCTGCTTCCTCTGCCAGCTCACATGGTTCAGACAATCCACACCCTAACAGGTGTTGGCGCAACCCTGGTGAACAACAACTGAGCAACTGCTCTCTGAGAAACATATCGAACAATAGGTCCCAATCACATTTCGTGGGCTCCCGTACCCAATCACACAGGGCTTCACAACAGTCATCCTCAAAGTCTTCCCAAGACTGATGAGACGGTTTCCTAAGGTTCCTAAACCTCAACCTATTCTCCTCCTCTGGGGAAACAGGAACCATACTCTGGGAACTGGGACTTTCTAGACTGAGATTTAAATAGCTGCCACCACTGGACCCAACCCTCCCTGGGGGATCCTGAAACTCAACACTGCGCGCAGGGGATAGTCTACCCTCCAGAGCTACTTCGCCTCTGGTGGAGGCCCTCTCAGCCTCCTCTATCCTTTCCTGCGCTAAGACCCTCTCGGTCTCTAGCTGTTGCTTCTTAACCTCCAGCTGTTGCTTTCTAATGCCCAGCTGTGCCATAGCCTGGGCATGCTCCAACCTGAGCTTCTCTAAAGCCAGCTGGTGCTCCCTTTCTCTCCTCCTATCTTCCAGCTCCTCTGGGGACAGGGAAAGGGATGAGGCGCTGCCTCCTACGCTGGACCCAGCAAGGGACTCCCTACCTATGGGGTCCTCACTATCTGCTGGCGTCCCTGTGCTATCATCTTCTCCCTCCTCCTCAGACTCTTCAGGGCTCCCCTCTGACCCACCACCCTCATGGTGTGAGACCCGGGCCCTCTCCTCACTGTGCTCACGCTCCCAGTCATCCTTCTGCCATTGGATCAGGTTACCCCTAAGTTGGGACTGGGTGTCTGACTCATTCACTGCAATGTCTCTCTCTTCGCAAAACTCTCTCAGTTCATGCAAAAACCCCAGACATTAAAAGCAGACTCCATCTTGGCAAGATGATCACAGACACGCGCAACACAGGGGACTGAACAATCTGAAGTAAGAGTACACAATTCCAAAACTTCAACAATCTCCTTATCAAAGAGAACTCATACTCCTGCGTCCAGGAAAACACACCATTCATCCACACACACCCTCCCCTCGGATCGGTAAGGCAGTTTCTACCACCCCTGACTTCTCAACCTGACCAAAAGTGACACAGGTACCAAACTCTGGAAGCAGGGCGGGGGACAAATGTACTGAACACAATCAAATGACACTCTTCAGGAGAAGAAAATAATGAAACTTCCAAAACAATACAATCCCCAAAAATGTGGTCATCTAAATGCAGAGTTTTGTGGTATGGCCAGTTACTACTAAGGTACAACGCAAACACAAATCCTTATCCCACCGCTTGCCGCCAATGTTGGAAATGGGATCCCTGGCTGGCCAGGGCTTTCGCCAAAGTCAGTCAGAGACCACCACACCCAAGTCAGGGCAAGGGAGTTACACGCCAAGATAACCCCTACTCACCCTCTAGGTAACGTGGCGCGAGCAGCAAGGCTAAACTTGGAGGCGATGTAGGTTAAGTATTTGCGCACGCACCCCAGCAACAACAACCAAAGGCCCACCACAAAGGAAACTCCACACAAGGTTATATAAAAATAGCCTTTGTATTACACCAAAACACATTAGATAAATCAGTCACTTTACAATGTGCCAGAGGCACGGGCAGAATTTACAGGGGATATTTACAAGACAGGGCCACCTGGGCCACTGTCAGGAATCAGAAGTAGCACTTTCAGAAATAGCACTTAGTACATAGAATATAGCACAAAATAGCACACAACCAGTAATCACTGGTAACCAGGATCTCACTAGCACCACCTGTAGTAGGGAGAAAGCAACCACCTATGTATCACAATACCTGTAGGGGTGTAAGAGGAAAACACATGATGCAATGCTTAACATTCATTCAGAGGTGTAAAGGCACATGACGCATAAACAATACATTCAGAGGTGCAAAAACAATAACAATTGCGCCAAACTCACGTAAGTCACCACCTGTGACTGTCCCTAGGCCAACTGGCCTCTCTGGGGCTAGGACGCCCTGTGTCCAATGTCAGGGGGGGCCTAAACGTAGCAGTTGCCCACAAAGTGCTGGGCAACTGGTGCAATTGAGGTTTGAGCCTTCTAGGGCTCAAGAACAACAAGGGGGCCAATGTGGGAGCCTCACTGGGCTCTAAACACACATTGCACCCAAAGAGCCTCACTGGGCTCTAAACACAGGGACTGCCCCCTTGAGCCTCGCAGGCTCTGAACACCGGAGGGGGGGGGCGCGAGCACCGACAATGTGCCCCGACAAGGTAGAGCCTCTCTGGCTCTAAACAAATGACGGGCCCCTCTGAGCCTCTCAGGGCTCTTTGCCAACAATTGCCCCCTGAGCCCTCCTGGGCTCTCTGCAATGAAAGGCCCCCACTGGTTGGAGCGGCCCCTGGCAACCGGGGCCGCTCTGTGCGCACAGCGGAACTGTCCCGCCCTCGGGGAGAGAGCACTGGGGGGGGGGCGGGCACCGGCACGGCAATGTGCCCCGACGCCTCCTCCCTTCTCTGGGCAACACTGCACTCACCCGGTCTGGTCTCCTCGGAGGCTGCGGGGACGCTGGCAGTCTCCTCTTCTTGGGCGGCGGGGCTCTCCTCACCGCAATGGGGCCCCACCTACACCTTTCCGCCGCCTCTCCTCGCTGCTGGGCTCTCCTCTCCGGCGGCGAGGCGGGACTTCCGGTTGCTTCCCCGGGGCCGCGCACGGATTGGCCGGTCGGCCCTTCACTTCCGGGTCACCGCGGGCAGCGCGGCGGCCCGATTCAGGCAGGCAGGCGGGGGATGAATTTACCGAGGGGTGGCCTCCCTCGAGGTAAATTATAAATCAAAAACAGCGGCAATGTCCCGGGCAGGGTGGGCAGCTGCCAGGGGACTCCACAATCAGCAAAAGCGGCGTGGGCAGCCGCGGAAGGACAACGACAGCGCTCCCAGCGCTCAGCTGATAAGCAAAGCGCTTCTAAGCGCTAGGGCCGCAAATAAAGCGCTTCCAACGCTTCAGGGGTAAGAGAAAGCGCTCTCAAGCGCTAAGGGCCACAAGGAAGCGCTTCCAAGCGCTAGAGGCAAAGTTCAGGCCCCAAAGTCCTTGTAGGCAGGCAGGGGGCAAGGCTGGGCCCAGAGCCAGCACACTGGGTCTCCAGGCAGGGAGACACTCCAAGTGGCGGTCCTCTGGCCCAGCGTCAGCAGCAACAGCCCCCTCAGGATCCTGGAAAAAGAACAACTTCAGTGGGGACACAGCCCCATTTTTATGCAGTGCATTCCTTTGTCTGAGGGTGCAGAGTGGGGGCGGAACCAGTCGCAGCTGGTTCTTGAGTACTCTGTTTACCTCAACCACCCTCTCTATTCACTGGCAGGGCTTGGGTCATTAGACACACCACAGGGGGGCGGAGCCAGCATTGTGTGGGGAAAACCCAGCCCATCCAGGACACAGGTACACTCCTCCCACACATTACTCATGCAGATCTCCCACTCACCACCGGGCAGACCCATCCAGACTTCCTGGAGCCTGGCATGCCAGCCAGCTCCAGCCAATCACACGCCAGCACCCTCACAGCACAAGTACAGCCATGTCTAGAAATGGCGCTTCGCTACTAGACACATACATGCTGCATACACCATCTCGCAGCATTCACTCTCACGAGTTCACACATACCAGACTCAAGCCTGTACACCCCACGCATCAGGAACTACCAGGGACACATACATTCCCCATGCATTCCTATGGGCGGGCAGGCCTAGCTCAGCACATGCACTCAGAGTGCGCACGCACTTTCCACTGGGACACAGTGAAAGTGCGCAGAATCCAAAAATCACCATCTCCAGGTCACCATTTCAAGCAAAAAGTCTCGGGGTGAACCTGCCCTAAGGGCCAAAGTCCAACACCCCCCAAGTACAATTCCTACAGCCGTTTCATCTCGCTGAGACTGAGGCGATACAGCTGACTGAATCGTGCATTGTACTCGCTTGGCTGGAATCTGGTTCAACTGCGTGGCACGATTAGTCTGCGAACGAGTCGGTTGGACAGGATTGGGTTCCAGAAACGATTCGGTCAACGCAGACCAGATCTTCGCATTGTACTTGGTCGTTCGGAGCTGGTGACGACTCGGTTGGAAACATAAGCGTCAAATCGGATTTGTACATTCGGTTACCCATCAGAAGGCCTTCCTTATGAGATCGTAATCTGGCCCCTAGTGGGACATTAAACGCACAGCATCATGAGCTGCCTGAGCGGCCGATGTGTTTCACTTGATGCTTGGTCACCAAGAAAGAAATGTCGCTGGCAGCATCAATCAAGGTGTTGTTGCTTATGATGACTGCAGCACCAGCAGGCTGATGCTTTATGTCAGCATGCTAGTCTGCAGATGACAAATTGTGGTAGGCAGGCAGGTGTAGGTACTGTGCTGTCCCCATGCCCAACCAACCACCCACCTTGAATTAGGTTGAGCCCTGAGGGGCCACTTCATGCAGGCACACAGTAAATATGACAATTGGGGGTGGGGTCGGCGAAGACAGCGAAGATAGCAGAAGATCGAAAGATGATGCATCGCGAACACTTTACTACATTGACCAGAGTCCTTAGGGGCCACACCGCCGGTGTGTGAGTAGTGTGCGACCCCACCCCCATTTGTAACTTTAAAGCTCCCGTGAGCAGTGGGCTGACGAGCCTGGGATCCCGCACCTACGTGCCTGAGTGGTACTATACCTGGCAGATATTGGCAGCCATCGGCAACCCCAGTACACGGCCTATCCCTGCTGACGACGGGTGATACCCCAAAACACGTGTCCAGGGATGGCGAAGACAGCGAAGATAGCAGAAGATCGAAAGATGATGCATCGCAAACACTTTACTACATTGACCAGAGTCCTTAGGGGCGACACCGCCGATGTGTGAGTAGTGTGCGACCCCACCCCCATTTGTAACTTTAAAGCTCCCGTGAGCAGTGGGCTGACGAGCCTGGGATCCCGCACCTACGCGCCTGAGTGGTACTATACCTGGCAGATATTGGCAGCCATCGGCAACCCCAGTACACGGCCTATCCCTGCTGACGAGGGGTGATACCCCGAAACACGTGTCCAGGGATGGCGAAGACAGCGAAGATAGCAGAAGATCGAAAATGATGCATCGCGAACACTTTACTACATTGACCAGAGTCCTTAGGGGCGACACCGCCGGTGTGTGAGTAGTGTGCGACCCCACCCCCATTTGTACCACAGTAAATATGTATTCCATTTTAATACTTGGAAGACTTTGATACATTTTTTAAACCTAAAAATATCAATATACCATCTGAAGAACAGAGTGCAAAAAAATATATAAAATATCAAACCATCAACTGGATAAATAGAGAGTAACTAGGAATGCTGTCAAATGTTTAAAAAATACCTGGTATTCAGAAAACACCTGAAGTCTGTGACAAACACTTACTTGGAAAGCGTTCATTCATTCACAAGACAATCTCTTGCATCTGGGTGTCTAAAAAAGGCAGGTGACTGTGCCTCAGATGTGCATGCCGATGACTATAAATCAATCAATTAATTCAATCAGAGGCCTGTAAAGCGCAAATACTCAATAAATACAAAAGGAGGCACCTAGTCAGAAAAAGTGTGTGCTGTCGTGGAATAAAGTTGTGTGGAATTACACTCGGCTGAAAAAATTCCCATCAGACCACCATTGTGGCGGATCAATCGTCATCTGGGATACGGATGGTATAATCCAAGTCTCACCCAACACATCAGTTGATGGTGTAGAGACAGGAAAATCGTGATTGCCTTCTAGCCACAGTGTATTTCAGAGTGGTATTGATGAGTGTGCAGTGCTCAGTGAGAGAATGTGTGAAAGAAGTGTTTAAAAATAACTACCAGAACAGAAAATATGTTTATTAGGCACTGTTCTAGTGTCATAATTAAAACAAGCGCTGTACAGTTCGAAAATATAACTATAATATAGCGCTGTGCAGTGTGGTCGACATGTTTCAGCTGTCAAGGATATTACCCAGCTTTCGTCAGGACCATGATGTCAAAGAGAGGCAACTGCAATATAGAAAATAATAACAATTCAAATAATAAACAGTACTCCTACCAGGAACTTGGAGCCCCAATGTTAACTGGAGGAAACTATAAATGAATTGTCCTTTCCCAGCATTATGTGGGAAGTAACCTCACCTCACCCGGCACCCACTCGGGAAGTTGAGGCCCCGCTCTATCCGTCGGTACCTCTGGCAAGCGTCCAAGAGGGAGTGGATGATGAAATCATATGGTGTGAGGAAAGAAAGAAATACATTTTCACTGTGCAATCAATGCAAACAGTATTTTTCTATAGTACTCTGCCACTTGCAGAGCTCCGCGTATTGCAGCAGAGTTTTTTTTTTACTTCGCGGAGTTGCACATAGTGCAACCCCACGAATTCCGCCCAGGGTTACCTACAAGCTCTTCACAAATGCCTACAAAGCCCTACACAATGCAGGACCGGTATACCTCACCCACTGCCTCGCATTCCACATACCCACAAGAGACCTCTGCTCTTCCCAACAGGCCCTGGCTACCTTTCCACATATCCCCAGACCATAGCCAGAGGAAGATCCTTCTCCTACCTCACAGTGTAGACCTAGAACACCCGGTACAAAAGGGGGTGGTGATGGACAGAGCATCTGAACCAATCAAACACTCACACCCAGTCAAAAGATCTGGGTTTAATCCATCACCGTTCTTTAGCCCACTCTGCCACCCCAGTTCAGACATGGCCATATGCAAATCAATCTGACCCTGTGCCTCATGGGAACAGTCCCGCCCGAACTGCCAAGCCATGCCTTCCCTGGACCGGAAACAAGCTTCCTAGGATCGGTTTCTGGCATTTCATCCGTCTTCAGCCAGGCTTGCTTGAATCCAGTGGCAAAGTGAGCAAGGGACTCACGTCTGAGCATACCCTGCCAACTTATGGCGACCAAAGCGGTACAAAAGGGGGTGGTGATGGACTGTTGACTGGGTGTGAGTGTTTGATTGTTTCAGATGCTCTGAAGACGGCTGAAATGCCACAAACCGGTCCTAGAAAGCTTGTTTCCGGTCCAGGGCCTCTTGCTACAACATATAGATTACGCATATTTTAAGAGGGTTAAGTTTAAGGTTCTACTCAGTGTATATAAGGTTTGGACCTCAATTAGGAAAAAGATGGGAATTCCCCGGCTGCATTGGTATTCCCCTCTGGGTAGTAATACTCTCCTCTGTTTCGATATATTTACGGATGGCTATTTTTGTAGGTGGAAGGAGAAAGGGATTTATTGTATCGGGGATTTTTTAGTCAGGGACAGTATAATTCCTTTTGACACACTTAAAGATCGGTTTGGGATGCGTAATAAGGATTTTTTTAAATATCTGCAAGTCCGGGACGTTATAGCTAAAAAATGTCATAATCTGGTCCAATTCCCCTTGCTAGAAATGCTTAGTAATAACAGGGCCCCACAAACACCTAGTGTCTCCCAGTAACCTTTGCGGGACCGGAAGTGTGGTGGAAATCGAGTCGCGGGATCGGCGCTGCAACTGACTACAGTACCGGGAGAATCAACATGCTCCGAACAAAGCGGGAAAGCTTGAATGCCGCTTCCTGTGAATCCCAATGTGGACAGCAGCCACATATTGACAAGGCTGGCTGCACTCGTGGTCCCCTTTTGACCTCCGTGATTCTATTCACAAATAGATGTTTCTATTGGATATTTTGTTGCCTTGACGGGTTATTTTCTAAACCCCAGTCAGCTCTAGAAATCCTAGAGCTCTTTGTCCTGATGAGAACTCCGCGAATGGTGTGAGTTCGATATGCGTAGACAATTTATGCCATCTAAACAAAGGAGTAATCTAAAAATTTCGTCAACAAAATGTTTAATTATTGATAGGAATTTATCGTTTATGGCTTACTGTGAATATTTCAATTCCATTGTGTATATGTATGTATGATGATATGAATGGCTGTGGATGGATGAGGGTATGATTTTTTTTAAATTTAAAATCTGTTTTGATATTATTGATATTGTATAAAAGGTTGTTGTAAATATTGTGTAAATTTATACATGTATAGGAGGTCTTGTAATGTATAGTGAATTGGTGAAATAACAACCAATAATCCTTGTTTGAGAAAAATTTAATAAAACAAAAGATTCATTCAGACACTGTTGTGTTAATGGACCATAGTGCGTAATCCTTATGGTTTAATAATTTAAAGGAAAAAAGTGAGACAGTATTGGCATCTTGTTGTTCAATTATATAAACTCATCATGGCAGGGATGGTGGATGATCTATCCAAACTCTTTGAATGATGGCAATCGCAAGTTCAGGCCGAGCAGGGGGACTGTGCAGATTCCTTGTTTTATAGCCAAACAACGTGTATATCTGCTAACCTTCAAATACAATGCTTTAAAACCTGGTGTAATTCATATGTCACCCCTGCTCGAATACACAGGTGGGACGTCCGTACTGGTATTTGTTGCCCGCGCTGTGGAGACGTAGCTGCAGACAGCACGCATATGTTTGCTACATGCCCCAAACTTTCTCTATTACTATCCCAAATTGAATGCAGGCTAAGAGTTATGTTGGGGCTAGCGCTGATACTTACCCCATTGACTGTTATGTTGGGGATCTCTGAGCAAGGGTTGGATGAAAACTGTAAGAAATTTGTGTTTGTAGCTATGGCCGTCAATCGCATATGCATAGCCACAGTTTGGTTGGACATCACACCGCTGACAGAATATGTCTGGCTTAGTAAATTTATGTATGTATATAATTCGGAGATGGCGGTAGTGAGTAGGAGAGGTAGGCGGGCTAGAGAGGCGGGAGAGAAGCTTTGGCTCCCATTGCTCAATTGGCTCAATCGCTAGGTAAAGACAGATTTACCTACATCTCTATGTTTTTTGTATGTGCTCCAGTTATTGCTTTTGATTTAGTATATTACGTTATCATAGCTCCTCCTTGGCTTTTTCTTTTTTTCCTGTGTCTCCCCTTGAACTTTTATCTTTCTTTTGTTTTGTTAGGGATAGGATGGATCCGCCCGGGGTGGGGGGGGGGGGGGGAATGTGAAAAAACATTGGAGTTACAAATCATTGTTTTTGACTCTTTTTTTTGTTTGAATGGTACTGTTTATTTTTCTGTGTTTGGTACTCCAATAAAAAATATTTTTTAAAAAAAAGTACATTGAAAAAGGCTATTATAGAAGAATCTAGATTATATTCAGTAATTACCTCAGAGACTACTAAGAAAGGAAAGGACAAAGGTTCCTTCCAGAGAGAAGGGGAGAAGTCAGGAACCGATTCAAGAGTTGAAATAGTGGAACAAATGTTGACTTTGAGACCCCCACCACAAGAAATTCCGGTAGAGGAAAGTGAATCAGGGACTAGTATCAGTTTGACAGTGCCTAGAGCTACCGCACATCCAGGTGCAACCCCAATTGTATGACCCGTACAAATATTGCATATTACCTCATCCGTAATAGCTTGACCACAAGTTAATTTTCCAATTGTGACTACAACAGTTGAAGTGATGAGTATAGCACCAGTGCCTGTTGTTAATGCTCAACCTGGAACCAGGATAGTAGTAAGTGCTCCTCCACTTGTGGAGATAAGACCTGAGACTCAACTAGTTGCTAAAGATTTATCAACATCCGGATTTGTCCTAACTTCTCAGAATTCACAGATAGTTACCTGGAAGCCACCACTAATGGTGCAAGCACTAATAGATGGAGGGATGTTACTACTCACAGCCCCAATATCATCAGAAGAAATAGTTGAGACTAAGGAAAGTTATATTTACCAACCTGGTTTGACAAAACAGCAGGACCTAGTAAGGCAGAGAGAGCATTAACACCCGAGAAAATAGAAGTTGGAAAAGACAAGCCCTTAAATGTTTCTCAACTGAAAGTTGAACTGTACAAAATAATAAGTGGATGTTTGGAGTTTGAGCACATAGATCAATAACAAAGAAATAATTAATGCACTTGTGCAGAGAGGTTGTGAGATGTGCAGCCTCAGCTCATTACAAACTAACTGAACTAGCTCCAAAATATGAAAACGATCTAAAAAAATTTACACAGAAGTTATAGTATTCAATTAGATGATCCGGCATTCGAGAATATGAAGGTTATAGGACTGCGTTTGCATAGTATAGAATTGATCAAGTGCATTCGCAGGTGGAGTGAGACCGAAAACTTTGAAACCAAATGGGTTAAGAAACATGAGAAGAAAAAGAGGGAAGCAGCTATTACAAGGAAGCAAGATGAAGAAAGTATAGGAGAGGTGACAGTTTACTCACTTAAAGAAATCACAAGAGGAATGTATGTACATGTTCCTTGGAGTCGAGGTGATTTAGCAGCATTCACTAACAATTTTCTGAAAATTGAGAGATAAGCCTGGGCTTATCTCTCAATTTCAGACAAATGCACAAGTTGAATAGTTTATAAACATTTCAAAAGTATTGCAGACAGATTTGAATATGTTCTTTGACAATGTGGTACCTGCTGATATATGGGCTGAATGTAAAACTGCGGTACAGTGGCCCAGAAAGGAACCAGCGAGAGTGGCTGGGACAAATGATCTGTCACCTATGTAATGGAGAAGTATGAGGCAGTTACTACCTTTTTGAAAGACCGATTACCCCCAAATGAGAATGATTGCCTCAAAATTAAAAGGACCACATTGGAGCAGAAGGAAACTGTGTATGAATATTATGAGAGATTACTGCAGGTGTTTCAACAACAACACAGTGAACGTTATTTCATGAGGAGAAGGATGTCGGGATTTTTGCATTTGAGTTTGTTTTAGGGTCGAAGCCAAAGATCTGTTCACATATAACTCAAAGTGTTATATGTTAGTAAATTAAATCACTGGATGAAATCCTTGGATATGCAAAATAATGCAACGATGATTTAGACATGAATCAGAAAAGGACAAAAGAGAAATTCATGTAAGCACAAATGAAGCTAGCTCAGAAAGGTTTTCCAAACCCTTCAAAGAAAATGACATGTAAGGAGTTGCTGTCCCACAACCTGGTTTTCAAGGAAATTAAGGAGGAATGAATATTTCATAGGATAGAGGTAGACATGTTTCTGTGGGATAAGATTTGGATTGGAGATTTCTGCCATTAAAAAGGTTTCTGCCTGTTACATCTGTCATAAAATTAGACATTGGAAGAGAGAATGTCAATATAATCCTGACATTGCAGGAGGAAATGTACAAATGCCAAGAGGTATACAAAATCAAAATGTGCTCGCACAGCAAATGCAAATGTCAATGCAGGAACAGGCTCCAATGATGCCTGTTTCCCCCACACAAATGGGGAATCCCAGGTTAAATCTAAATCAAATGCCGAAAATAAATGCCAATCAATTTTAGAATGCCATGCCACAAATTCAGAATCCAAAACAAAATGCATTACAACAATGCCCATTATTTGAAAATGATGGTTCCAGTTCAGATAATCCCCAATGACAGTGCCTGAGAGAAGAGAAAGATTGCGTACTTGGTGCAATCCTAGAGGTAGACCAGAGTGGCCCGTATGTAGATGTTGAGGTTTATGGCCACCTTGTATCATTTCTCATCAATACAGGTGCTAACCAGTCCACTATTTGAACAATGGAAGTCCCAGACCTACCTCTCTTGGGGAGTTCTATCCGAGTTGTGGGAGTTACCAACAAACAAGTCATCAATGATGTTTCAGAGAAAGTCCCAGTAAAAATAGGCAAATTTAGGGAAAATCAACAATTTGTTGTTTGTGATTATGTTAAGGAGAGATTTTCTGCGCAAGTTAAAATGTACCCCTTACTACACGCCAGATGGTGTGGATTTCTAGACCCATGATGAGGAGGTAGATTTCAAGATAATCAGACAGCCGACCAAAATAGGAATGTTCCCTTTGCTGACCCTTAATGAATTGCCAGAGGATTTGAGTGCAGCAGTCAATACAGATGTTTGGGATTTTACAGGGAAAGACATTGGATTTATTAAAGGTGTAGACCCAGTCCACTTGACGCATATATGAGTGAAAATACGCTAAGTCTGGGAAGCAACAACTCTGACCACAAAGTGGCATACGTGTCAGAGCTGATTATTGATTGACTATTGTATTTCCCTCTCTTTAATAGGAATTATTGTTCCTTATTGTGTCCCATTTTTGTGTTTTTACTGTGTATATTTAAAATGTATGTGTATATTCATCTGTGTATTATTTTTATTGAGTAATAGTGTACCGATGATAGGGTATACTGTGTTTTTAATATTTGTCTGAATAAATTGTATAATATTTTATGAATTTACCTTTACATTTCCTCTCTGTTCATTTTGGTTTGATTTCAGTACTGTCAATGTGAGTATGTATGGTGTATAACTCTACCCAAAGGGGACTCCCTGTTTGACACTTGTAGAACCAGTCCAGTCATTGTGAAGGCAAATGCTGTTTATTCTAGAACATCACCATATTACTTGACACTAGAAACAATTGCAGGAATAAAGCCAGTCATAGATTACGTGTTACAGAAAGAGATCTTGAGAGAATTGATTAGAAGACCGTTTAATTCTCCAATAATTGGCTTACAGAAGCCCGATGGGAAGTTTAGAACAGTGCAGGATTTGAGGAAGGTGAAAGAAATTGTAGTGCCCTTTTGTCCCATGGTACCGAATCCAGCTACAATACTGTTTCAAATCCCATATGCTGCAGAATGGTTTATAGTTATCGATCTGTGTCAAGCTTTCTTCTCAGTGCCATTGCATGAAGAAAGACAGTTTTGTTTTTCCTTCGTCTTCCAACAGAAGGTATTAACATGTTGCTCTGTCCCACAAAGGTATACAGAGAGTCCATCCATCTTAAACCAGATTCTGAAAAGAAATCTGGAGAACCTGCAAATGCCATACAATTTCACCCTTATACAATGTATAGACAATTTGCTTGGCGCATCAGAGACGTGAGATGCATGTAAACATTGTGCTGTTGCACTTTTGAATCACCTGTTGAAAATGGACCCAAAGTGTCTCCAGAGAAGCTGCAGTACTGTAAAAAAGAAGTTCAGTATCTGGGACACATTATTTTGAAAGGAGCTAGAAAGGTGTCTCCAGAGAGAGTTGAAGCGATCTTGTGGATGAATCCACCACAAACTCAAAAGGAAGTCAGGATATTTTTGGGAATGGTTGGTTACTGCAGGCAGTGGATACCAAACTTTTCCTTGTTGGCAAAACCTCTACTGAGGATGACATACAGAAATGTGTCTTATCAGATTCCATGGGACAATGAATGTACAAAATCATTCTTAGAGCTGAAAGAGAAGTTGTGTTGTGCCCTGTCACTAGAAATGCCTGATTATACAAAATAATTTACATTGTTTTGCAATGAGAGAGATGGGTGCGGGCTCTCAGTTTTCACACAAAAACATGGAGGGGCTTGTAAACCCATTGATTATGTTTCTGCAAGACTTGACCCTGTAGTGGCAGGTGTTCCTGGTTGCCTTAGTGCAGTGGCAGCGGTAAGTAATAGTCTGGAAAAGAAATAGAAGATAATGATGGGTTACCCTTTAACTGTCAATGCCTCGCACTCTGTGGAGCTACTGTTAACAAGAACCAAAACACAGTATTTGACCGTTAACAGCCTGACCTGCTATCAGCAAAACACATTATCCTCTGACAATATCATTCAGAAAAGGCGTACTATCTTAAACTATTCTACACTGTTACCTTTAAATGTTGATGATGATGATAAATGGGATGGGGTTGAACATGATTGCCTAGATGTCATGGAACTATGCACAACCCCTACGGCCTGACATTAATGATGAACCCCTGACTGAGGCCGACCATGTATTGCTTGTAGGTGGCTCAGGTCTGAGAGGGAATGATGGCACATGAAGAGCAGCATATGTTGTGCGCACTATAAATGATGTTGTCAAAGGTTCATGGCTTCAGAGCATTTGTTCTGCCCAAGTAGCTGAATTCATTGCTCTTACCAGAGCTTGCAGTTTAACTGCTCACATGAGAGTCACCATATTCACCGACAGTCATTGCGGGATTGGCTTTGACCATGAATTTGAGCAATTGTGGTCCCAGAGGGGTTTCCTTACCTCCATAGGAAGTCTGATAAGGAACTGGACGTATGTCAAAGACCTATTGAAAGCTCTACATTTACCTGGGGGGAACTGCTGTAATAAAATGTGTTGATCATCAAAATGGAAGCAGATATGTTGCTTTGGGCGCTGATTATGTTGTCAGGTACTGCGCACTACTAGCATGCACTTTCAATGAAGGGTTCACATGCGAGTCTGAAGAGGAGAGTTCTTTTGCAATATTGACGAAAATCACTGACACTTGGGATGAGTTAAATCATGTGCAGGAAAATCTGTCAGAAGCAGAACAAACCAGTTGGGTAAAAGCAGGATGCCAGAAAGATGCAAACGACATTTGGATGCCAGCTGATGGGACATTTGTCTTACCAGATAGCTTGTTGTTTCCAATGACATGGTGTTACCATGGTTATACATACTTAGTAAGGGATGCAATGGTGAGACTATTCAGGCAAAGTTGGTACAACCTCAGATTCCATATGTTGTCAGAAGATATTTGCTGTAGGTGTGTAATCTGTCAACAACTAAACACAGGCGAGAGAACACATAATAGTGCCACAACCCCAATCCTTGAGATTGGTTCAGGATCAAAAAGCATGTTCGGAATACTTGTCTCAATGCCAGATGAAAAGGTCCCTTCCAGGTGATCCTGACTATGCACACTGCTGTTAAATGTGCTCGTGTTCCAAACTGGATTCTCTCTTCACTTACCAAAAGAGTGAACATTCTAGAAGAAGCACCTTTGGTCTATGATCCTGAGCGAAGAGTCTTGGTGGTTGCACCACCATTTGGGAGACCTCCCAGTTCAGCAGCACCATTGCTAATCCAGCAGCAGGAAGAAGAGAGGGGTGAAGCTAGGCTAAGAGAGAGACAAGTACAAGTACCTGAAGTGACTCAGAGTTGCACTGAGATCGCTAACAACAAAGAAGCAGAGATCGAATCACGGAGTGGAAATACCACCGAAATGGTGCAATGAGGAGAAGTGGATCCAGGTGAAGGTACAAGCACTGGAACAAGAAGAACAAATATACGGGCTGAATGGCCATGAAGCTATGGAAACAAACATCAGAGGAAAGTCCTTCAATAGCTTAAATTCCAGAAATTTTACCCAAAGAAATTGAGTCTAGCTACAAAGGTGACCTAGATCCAAATCAGCAAAACCTAAGAAGATTGAAAAGAGCACGAGTGCCTTGTCATAGATATTCAGCACCAAAATGGTCATACTACATGAACACTGCTTCAAATGTCACATTGGAAAACTTGTGCAATGTGAATCCTGAACTACTGGAACCTCCCTGAGGAAGAGAAAACGAGAACGATGAAATTAGTCAGAAGGAAACTTGAAGCTAAAGGGAATTGAAGAAAGAATTTGAGCTGCGCTTATTAGATGCTTTTTGTTTGAGCTTTTTGTTTTACAGAAGATCAACTTAGGTCTGAGTAAAAGCTACTGTAGAGATGAGGACAACATTTTATAAGAATACGAAGTAGGGATAGGGATTGTTTATTAGGAAATGAACTGCTGAAAAGAAGAACTAACTACACTAATTGAAGTTGATAATGAACTCTACTACAGACAACTGAACTTAAGTGTTTGGGTCTGACTCAAAGAGAATGTGTTGAATTAGAAATAAGTCTAAATATATCAATAACAATAATAATGATCACTATAGTCCTAATAGGATTTTTTTCTAACACCAGAGCCTAAAGCAAATAACGTTAATAATACACCTATTTACAATATTAAGGAAGACCTCTTTAGTTACTCCTTTGTAAGATTTAAAAAAAAATATTATTCAACTAATGTTTATTCTAGGTTAGTACCAGAATACATTACCGCAATGGACGCAAAGGATTGTTATGCATTCACACACTTACCTGCTTGAGTTTCCCTATTACCACATGCCTTTTTTTCTTATGCCATTTCTTGCAGCATCATATTGTCATTAGTTTATGGGCACGGACATTTTGAGAATTTCTATTCTAATCATGATATAATACTTTCATGTGTATCACTAATAGAGAACATAAATTTACGTTCACAAGCAAAAGCAATAGACATAACTTGATATGGGTTTGTTTCCCCATAGACCCATAGATAGTGTTACAAAAGCAGCTTAACCTGTTCAATATAACAAATAGAGTAGGCTTATATAATAGCTTTAGGAGAGAGATACACTAACATTACACACAAACTACTGTCAAAAAGAGCACTGTTTTAGAAAATGCTCGGGAGAAGGAAGAAAATTATTTTAGAATGAAGATGGCTTACCTTAAACTGAGACATCACAGCCAACACAAGGGGAAACTTTGTGTGTATAGGAGACAGACACCTAAAAGGCCTAGACATGTTGGGATTAGTAGTTGTTAACACACATTCAAATTAACAGGTTGATCTTGACAAATATTACAGGGAGAAGAAAATGCTATTTTGGTAGTTTGTTACATTTGTTAACAAAACGCTTACTTTTTATTGACAGCAGATAGGGAGGGTATTTGCAATTTAGGCATACTAATTCCAAAAATGTACTATGTAAAGAGTTTAGATGCTTTATGCATTAACACCTGCACATAACTACAAGAAAAACACATCAAGGCAAAGGAAGGGGGTGTACTACAAAGTAGATAGCGGGGCAAGCCTTCTACACAGATTATTCAGATTTCGCTAGAGGGGTATTGATTTGGATTAGGCCAGCAGTCCCATTTCAACTCACTGGGCAAAGGGTAGACCCTGAATGGAGTTAGTTAGTAATCACTGGTAAGCTAGATGGCCAAAATATCACTATAGGGAGTCTCTATGGGCCGAATGTGGAGCAAGTGTCATTCCTGGTGACACTTATTGGGGTACTGGCACCAGTCCAAGTGGATTTGGTACTTCTGGGGGTGACTTCAACTGTATAGAAGAGGTGGCTCTCGACTGGTTGCATCCACCTCTGAGAGACTCCCCAGCATGGAGGTCAGCTAAAGCCCTTAATGAGTGGCGATCTCAGTGGGGCCTAGCTGATTCATAGCAAGTACTCCACCTAGGGGAAAGAAAATACTCCTTCTTTTCACATTTACACAACTTACATGTTATGTTAGATGCCATAATATGCTGTCCCAACATACATGAACTGGTGATGCTTAGCGAGTACCTCGCAAGAACAATATCCGACCTTAACCCTCTACGGATTGGGCTGCAAAGGTCAAAATCCCTGTCCTGTATTCCGACCGGGCATCTAAAGTCAGAATCCCTGGAGGACCCAGTCTACCAGACCACGATTGGGGCAGCCTTTACCCAATACTTTGCGGAGGATGAAGGAACAGGCTCAAAACCCCAAATAGAATAGGATGCCTTTAAGGAAGTGAAAAGAGGCAGGTGCACATCTGAAACTGTGGGCATGAAGGGAACACTCCTCAAGGAAACATTGGCAGCAGAACAAAAGCTCAGAGATCTAGAAAAGTGTAGGCCGATGCACCGGGAATCCCAAGAACTACTGATGGAAGCCAACAAGAGGTTTACAGAACAAGTTGAAAGAATACAATGCTTTGACTATAGAAACTATTATGATTAAAGCCTATAGTAAGAAAGACAGCACAGGGCTCTCCTGGCCTGGCTGGCTAACCCGCTAAAAGGGCCACAGTAATTTTAGAGCTTAGAGAAGAGAATACCCCCATAATAAACAGTCAGCAAAGCATCAATAGAGCATTTGAAGCTTATTATACTGCCTTGTATCAATGCAGGATCACATGTACCAAGGAGGACTGGAAGGCATTTCTAGGACCAGTGGCGGTACCAAGGCTATAGTTAGATGATGCAGAAGCTTTGGGTAGAGACATCCCACTCCAGAAAGTTAGGGCTGTAATTAAATCCATGGCCAGGAACAAGACTCCTGATACGGATGGACTCCCGATAGAGTTCTACTCGATGTATGTTGAGGAACTGGGACCTCGGCTAGTGAAGTTATACAACTTAGCAAAAGAGGCGAGCATTCTTCCTGCCACCACGAGGGAGACCTTGGTTGTGCCCCTTCTAAAACCAGGAAAACCCGCCTTTGATAAAACTGCATACCGCCGATTGTCAATTCTAAATATAGACTACAAGATCTTGAGCAAATTCCTGGGCATGCAGCTTCTCCCACATATAGCAACCCTGGTGTACCGGGATCAGTCCGGGTTTATCCCAGGCCAAAACATACCCAGCAATGTACAGAGGCTCCTGCGCATACTAGAGGCAAGCTCCTATAACAGAGAAGAGGCAGAAAGCCTTCAATATGCTGGGCTTCGGGCTGGGTCAGGGGTTGGTAGACTGGACCAGACTGCTCTACACAGGCTCGGTGGCCAGGGTTTAACCGGGCGAATTATATCTGACTGCTACCAAGTGAATACAGGCATGCTGCAAGGGTGACCTTTGTCACCCCTCCTCTTCGCACTGGCCGTGGAACCCTTGGCTAACCATGCCAGAACGGGGACCCACAACAACATGTAGCATTATATGCAGACAATCTCCTACTCTTCCTCCAGTCCATGAGAGTGGATTATGCCGGAGCTAAGGAACTATAGGTTTCATTTGGGATGAGGCAGACGTAGAGAGGCACTTTCCAAGCTGCAGAGGCATATTACAGAGGGCGGGCTGTCCCTCCCTGACTTCGAAACCTATTACCTGGTGGCCCAGCTTCAGTGGCTCGCACAGGAGGAAGTGGGTAGGAACGACGAACAGTGGGCCTGGGAACCCACATACCTGATCTTCGACAACTGGCATGGCTGATATTACATCCTCCCTTGGCGAGAATTTGTTGAACTTCGGAGTTTCAGGTGCTTGGAAAATGTTGGACTAGATATCTTCAGCGAGCTAAAATAAGTATCGTGGAACTTAGCTCTTTTTGGCTAAAGTTCCATAAAGTTTTTGCTTTTCCCCTAGACCTTTTTTCTGACATGTGTTACCAACTTAGATGTTTTGGACACATTGCCACTGCTAAACAGTGTCAAAGTGCAAGTGCTCCCTGTGTACAGTGTAATGGTAATTGGTTGTCCATAATTGGTATGTTGTATTACTAGTGAAGACCCTAGTACAATGCACTATGTGTGCCAGGGCTAGTAATGCAAATGCTACTTGTGGACCTGCAGCACTTATTGTGACACCCACTCAAGTAGTCTTAAAAAGGGAAACTGCCATGTTGTTCTGTCAAGTGTGCTCACTTGCCAGACCTTACCCTTCCCTTTCTGTGCACCTAAGACACCCCTATGGTAGGTCCAGGGTCCCCCTGGACAGGGTGTAGTGCATGAGAAAGGTAGGACATGTAGTAAGGTGTGTGCCATGTCCTGACAGTGAAATAATCACCATTACATTTTCCTTGTTGAAAGGCCATCTTGCCCATTAGAATAGAATGGGAAGGCTGTGTGATATGTTTTCCAGCCTATCTTCCCAAAGGCTTAAGATGGAAAGGTGAAGTTTAGTATGCCTGAACTCACCCTGCAATAACACATCTTTTTATGAAGATGGTTTTTACATTATATGTTTGTAAGCCACTCTTTCAGAAGTGGCTTGGTTTTGTGCTTTAAACATTTCTGTGTGTTTCTGCCTGGTTGTGGATTGACTGGCTAGATTTGAAAGCAATAGAATCTGGGGAATGTCTTGACCCAGGGGAGGAGGTGCGACAGCACAGGCTGACATGCATCTGGGGTGTAGGGGGAGGAGAAGCCCCTAGAGGTGAAGAGGCCTGGGCTGGTGCTCTAAACCAATTGTCCCATCTCCGGCTGAGTGATTGAGAATCCAGACCCCCACTAAACAAAGGAAGAAGGTGTCACTGGTAGGGAGGCACCCATAACTGGTTCGAACAGGGGTCATGCCCCTGTAACACAAAGACTTCAAAGTCAAAGTCAAAAGATACTTTATTCGGTTTAAATCACAAAAACCATAAAAGTGTACAAGCATTAAAAAGGTCCACAGGTCACCAGGCTGCATAATATATGATAAAATACAACATATATAAAAAACAGGGAATGCCCAATAAGATATGCAGTACATGGTGGCAAGAGTTTAAAAACAACAACGTAAACATTGATCACCTAATTGAAGAATTCATACAGTGGTTAACATTTATGGAAGATCAACTAGGACCAAGCGATCTTTTTGCCAAGTCTCACTGCTATGGATAAAAATTTTGCCACGTTAAAGATTTCCCATATTTCTGTCAAAAGTTGAAGGTACAACAAAGCTGGCTTCACTTGCCTGAAGCCTTTTCCTTTTAACAATGGTATAATACATTTTGATCTAATGCCCTTGAAGTGATCACAGAAAAACAAAAAAATAAGCAGTGCCCATAATTGAACAGACGTCACATTTGCATAAATCTAAGTCCGTCCTCCTGGTCCAGACAGGGCGGCCAGAAATTAGAAGGTGAATTTTATTCAATCGGAACCTCGTTAGCAAGTAGCTATGATTAGCATCGTTTACAACTTTAAGGTACAGTTCCGGTTCAGAGCCAGAGGAAACGATCAGCTGATGGATCCTGACAGAGGGCTTTAACAGCTCCCTGCCCTCTCTGTCCATTCCTCTGTTCAGCAAAAAAGTGTTTTTTGCCCATTTCAAGTCTCCTTTCACCAAACTAGAGGGTTTATCGAACAATTCGGGCCGGCCCAGCTTTTCGCACATTTGTTGCACATATTTCAACCAGGGAATCTTCAAAGTCATTGAGGGGAATAACTATGCTGGCAGAAGCCCCTGAACTTTAGAGAATGGCTTGATCAAGTGTGAACAAGACTGGAGCTACTTCGTGGTCAGGAGGACCTTCGCCAAGGAAGAAACAACTGAAGAGACTGATAGATAAGACTCCTCTTGCTGTGTGATCTGGGGCTGGCCTGCAGTTTGCTGTTTCAACTAAGGAAAGACTAAAGGGATTTTGCTGTGTGCTGTGTTCCCCTGTTTGAAGGACGTTGCTGTGTGCTGTGACCTGAAGTAACTGTCCCCAAGGGCCTGAGGTGAGCTGGCTCCCTGTTCGGAAACACAGTAACACAAAAGTTCCCAGAGAAGACTCTCAGAGACGCTGTGCGCGTACGCTCTGTCTAGCCTGAGACCATCGTAAGTTGTGCCCTGTGATCTTGGGCATGTGGAGTTCCAAACGAGACTCAGCAACGCAGTGTGCATGTGCTTGGTGCATCCTGAGTTCTTGGAGAGGATCGTCCTGTGAACGTGTGCACCTGGAAGCCAAGTAAGTCTCAGCAACACAGAGTGCATGTGCTTGGTGCAGCCTGAGACTTTTGCGTAGATTGGCCCGTGATCCTGTACACCAGAGGGGCAAGTATGTCTCAGCAACGCTGTGCTGTTTGCAGCCATAGAACCTCGCCAGAGCTGTCTTGTGATCGGGTGTACCCGAAGATCAAGCATGTCTCGAGCGTCGCTGTGTGCGTGTGCTTTCTACAGCCTGAGACCTGCGTAAGTGTGTTCTATGATCGGGGGCGCCAGAAGATGAAGTGTGTCTCTGCGACGCGGAGTGTGTGTGCTTTCTACCGCCGGAGACCTGCGGAAGTTGTACCCTGTGATCGTGGGCACCAGAAGATCAAATGTGTCTTAGCGACACTGCGTGCATGTGTCGTGTGCAGCCTGAGACCCTAGTGAAGAGTTGTCTAGTTATCGTGCACCCTGAGTCCAGTGAGTCTCATTGACTCTGAGTGCAGGTGTATTGTGCAGCCTGGGATCTTCCCATTGCCCCGAAATTCAGAGAGATTGTATCGGAGGCTCAAGTCGTTGGGCGAGGAGAGGAGAGTGGATTTGCACCCCCCAGGTAATGTGTGTCGACTCCTGGAGCGGGCGTGGGTTTGGAGGGAGACGCTCTCTGGCTCTTTCTCTGTCCTGCAGCACGAGCTTCTGCTTCAGGCCGATCGCGGTCTGTGTGCCAAGGGAGTGGCACCACTGGGACCGGGAGCGAAGCTGCATTCACTGGGTTATATCTTACCTGGGTGGGGAGGGCAACTGTGGCCAGAGACTAACCGCAAGCATCACGAGTGGCGGAGCCACCGTAAATGGTACGGGAGTAAATTACGTATTGCATTAGTCCTGCATAACCGAGTATCTGATGATTGTATGACGCATTGCTTTATTTATGCACAACGAACTGTCTGTTAGTAGTATTGCCCATTGCATTCTTTTTGCATAACGAACTGCCTGATAGGTGTGTTACGCATTGCACTGGGTTTGCATAACAAACTGCCTGATAGATGTGTTACGCCTTGTCTTAGTCCTGCATCACAAACTGCTGGATTGTCTTATTACACATTGCATTAGAGTTGCATACCGAACTGCCTGATATATGTGCTCAGCATTGCATTCGTTTCGCATAACAAACTGCCTGATAACTATATTACACGTTGCATTGCTTTTTCCTAACAGAGTATCTGAAGGAGACCGTACGCATTGCATTACGAGGGCATACCAGTTTACCAAGTCGTTGCATTACGCACAGAATTACAGTAACAGTAAAAATCGCGAGATAGCCGTATTACGATCTGCATTCTTATGTTGTGAAATACCTGATGGTTGCATAACGAACTCCATGTCACGACTTTAGGATTACATAGGATTGTTTAGTTTAGCTCAATAGTAATAGGCCGGGGGGAGCTCTACCCCAACGCATATGTTGGTTTAGTATTGTGTGGTTGCATTGTATATCTTTTTATAAACATATAGCCAGATTCAACAATGTCCCGTTTTGCGAGTCCTTAATAGCGATTATTAAGGAATCGCTATTAAAGACTCGCAAAACGGGATTCATGTACAAATCGCAAAAACAATTGCGATTTCTACAGCTTCCTTATTTGCGATTAGCAAGTTGCTACTCGCAAATAAGGATGCGATTTCAAGGGTGCCAGGGGTGTCCAAAGGACACCCTGTAGTACCCCTGAAATGCAAATGTACACAGGTGTTGCGCACACACATGTCCAAAGGACATGTGTATGTGTAACATGCAACTTAGAAAAATGCACTAAAGTGCATTTTTCTAAGTTTTTGCTATTTACCACGAAGTTACACTTCGCGGTAAATAGCGGCCCCATATTGCGAATTCGCAATTTTTAAAAGGTTAATGAATAGCATTTAAGGAATCTCTAATTTAGATTCCTTAAATGCGATTCTTCGCAATGTTGCGCTTTCTGTAATTGCGATTTTTGCATTTGGGATGATGAATCCCAAATGCAAAAATAGCGCTCGCAAAGGGCCGGATTCTCAGAATCTGGCCCTTTGCGAGCCGATTTTACAATGATGAATCTGGCTGATACTTGTTTTTCTGTGAAACTCGTGAGCAGTCCATTTGTGTCATCATCATTGGGTTGCTGTGAGCGTAATTGCAAATACTTTATACATTGGCCTTGTTGATAAGCCTGGCTACTCGTGCCAAGCTACCAAGGGGTGGAGCGGGGGCTATCTCTAGAGGCAACCTGTCTTTCCCTAACGTTGGGTGCTCGTGGGTCCCTGTTTGGCCTAAGGTACCTACTTCAGCCAACAAGGGAACCGGGGATTCTAACAAGGAGACCATATGCACCAGAGATACCGCTAGAGTTTCTAGTGGAACTCCCACGTGGGGGTAACTGGAATGGGCTAAGAGAGTGGACAGCTTCAGGCGTGACCACAATTGGAACACTGTTCGAGGATGGCACACTACTACCTTTCAAAGAATTTAAGGAGAGGTATGAACTACAACATGGACACTTCCTGCTGCACAGAGCACTCAAGATGGCAATCCAAAAACACTGGGGGGTGGTGCTAACGCGGGATTACTGGTTACTAATTATCTTACCAAATCCCAAACTATGTCGACTGAATCGTTGGTACCTGTCTTGGAGTAAAAGGTAATCTCGCAATAAGTCAATCAATTTAAGAACTTACACCACTCTAAATGACCACTGACCAAAATTAAGTTTTAAAGATTTAATATAAAGTCAAAGATAACTGAAGATACAAACTTCTCAAAATGAGGTTCAACAGGTAAATTGGTATCACTATAAACATGAACTTTTTGAATAATCTGAGTCTGAAAAACAGAATAATAAGTACAAGCTCGAAAACCATCAGGGTTGCCAAAATGGATACAAGTTGCAACCTCAAAGTCATTACAGAAAAGAAAATTAAGGTTAGTCTGTCCCTACACTACACTAAATGACATCCCTACTTAGCAAGATCTTAACCCTCTAGGTGTCAGCCGTGGTGACTTCCTAAGAAGATCACGCACTTCTCTTTGTCTCTTCTCTGATAATGGGTCTCTCCTGATCAGCCTATCTGCCTACCCATCCGCTTCCTTAGGCTCCCAAAATCATCTGCTCTGCTCTCCTCCCGGGTTTCTTTCCCTAATACCAAATCACATTTTCAATAGAAACGCCCCTTGGGACGCCCCTCACGTGGTACATCTTTGCGCGGCAAACTCCATGATGGTACTCTTGAAGACCCTCGTTATAGTTGACCTTGGTTCCCAGGCTTCTTCTTCCGTGCGCTGATACCCCCTGAAATTCCTGGAAACTCCTACAGGCCTGCGCAAGGCGCCACTGAACAAAGTCCCTTTCATTCGAGCTGATTAGGACCCTCGCACCTGCATACAGCTCGTCCTGCAGTGGGCCTCAAATTCCAGACTCCACCATATCTTTAGTCATAAAACACTTCTCAAAGCTCGGTGCTGGACACCTCGCGACCTCTTCTCTAACGAGCACATGACGATTTACACGACATGACATTATCTCCCCTGGCCTACTTGATTTACATGCAGCAGGTCCCTGCACTCTTAAAACGTTAACTTGATTTAAACAGCAAACATTCTTAACTAGCATACGTTTCTAAAATAACACATCTATAAAGCATATACTTTTAACCCTAAGTTCAATAGTACATTTTGGAAAAAACATGTCAACCTTATCTCACATTAATTTAGCAGCACGTTCAGGTTTGCTGTGAATTGCCCTAAGGCCTACACATAATACTGGATTTTCAAAGTTACATTTAATTCGGACATGATTCTTTTAACATGAGAATATGAGGTTTTCACATATATTCCAACATTTCTACATTAATCTCACACCGTTATAATTATAGTTACTCTACTTAACATTCTATACGTTTCACTACTGAATATAAACCACTCGTGTGCAAAACATGTTTAAACTAACTACGTGCTTGTAAATATGGCGTACTTATACATTTTTTTCAAACTTGTGCTCTCTCAGTCCCCCCTTTGATGACCTTCAGGGGTCATCATCACCAAGACACTAAAAATGTAGAACCTTTTAAAGTGAAGACAGGGCAGTTCCACCTCTTTTCATACTCTCTAATGCTTTCAGACTCTTGTATTGAGAATCCTGCATTGCTGTCAACTCTTCTTCCTGTTTCTTCATAGCTCTCTGTAACCTATTTGCTCTATAACATTGATACAAACGCACCAATCCCCACAAAGTGATTACACAAATCACAATTATGATGATGGGTTTCAATATGTACCAAACGATACCCTTTCCTAAGTTGGCAAACCAACTTCCAACTTTACCCATTCCATGGCCTACTTTTTCCCACACATTTACCTTTGCTAGGTCCTCAATTTCGTAGTGTATGGCAGTGATGTTTTGTATATATTTCTCTAGAGGCTTTGAATTGTCTGGAATGTAAGTACAGCATTCCTGGACCTTCAAGGCCTTACAGACTCCTCCCTCTTTTGCTAACAGAACATCTAAAGCAAGTCGGTTCTGAAGAACCATTGCCCTAATCGATTGCATCTCCCCTTCTATCAGCATCAAGGATCTTGCAGTACTAGCAGATAGCCTATCTACGACTGTAGCTAACCTCCTGATCTTAATGTCATTCATTATCAATCCTAAGAAAGGGAATGCAGCACCTAGTACATCTCCAACTACCTCGGCTGCACCCAGCCCTCGCTTCCATCTAGTTGATATTTCTTTCTTAGGCGTGTCTAAATTCTCAACATGATATATTTTAGGGAAGACAACAGCCAGATAGCATGATCCGTACCAATTATCTGGTAACTTCACATAGGCATATCTTCCACATACAAAATATACATTTGGTATTGCTTGCATCCCTTTCATAAAGTTCTTAGAGTAATACTCCAATTGAAAGGCATGTTCACAATGGACTTGACCTACATAAAAGTTTTCATAATATGAGTAACTCCTGTGAATGCACAGTTTTCCCCGTTTATCCTTATCCAAAGCAATTGGACCAATACTACCTTTTCTTTGATGTGCCCTTTCCTCCTTGGTCCAATCTGTTTCCCATTGTCCTGATGCTTTCAAAATCTTCTGCCTCCTGTATCTAGTATCTACCTGTGCTATAAACTTTTTCTCAACTTCTGATATTTGACAAGTCAGATTATTCCTTCGAGCATGTGAAGTATCTAACGTTTTCCATGGAATAAACCATTTGTGTAATCTGTCTTCGCTTTTGTAGTAGTCCCATTTGTTCAAATGCTTGAAATTCGGAACCTCTGGCAATGTCGAGTCGAAATTCGAGAAATAATACTCGAATCCTTCTCGTCCATAAAACATGCTCAACAATAAACTGCACGTTATTCCATATGTCAACGGAAGATGATGGTATCTGATACCCTCCTCCACTGAAGCTGGTAATTGCATACAAACGTAACAATCCTTTACTTCCATGGCATCAACATATTCATAAAGCAATTTAGCATAAGCATTTGACTTGTAATTTCCCTGTGACTCGTCGGTGTGAAGCCTTTTTATCTCTGCATCTAACAATGCTTTGTCTTTCTCATTGATGTTTCCCTTCTCTTTAATAATGGTAGTTTTCGGTGTTGACACTCCCTTATCCTCCTTAACTGCGGTTTCATCCCCTTCGTGTCCCGCTAGGAATGAAACAGTTACCACTAAAATTATAAGAGAAACCACTACTCCTAAAAGTATAACAGCTATACATTTTGCCCTGCGGTTCGGGTTGCCAGCCTCCATGTTCTCAAACAGTGTAGTTTTTGACTTTCTTCCAGCATTCACTTCCTCTTCTTTTCAAACAAAGTCTTTCTCTCTTGCAATGTCTTTCTTTGAACACTTGGAAGCTTGACAATTTGTTTCCGCAAAACAGTTCAAAGTCCAGTAGAAAATAGACAACCCTAGCCCTTCTCCATCCACTAAAATGAAACCCCTATCACTTTTCTTCTTCCACTCGGCGCTAGGTTATCTTGCAACAAGTTTTTACAATTTCTTTTCAACAGTCTTATTTTCGTCTGAGGTTATGTATGACTCAAGGAGTGACACTACTTCTTCATAAATGTCCATCCGAAGTATCATTCCCTCAGGTTCTGGACAGTTCGTACCACAACATGGAAAGTCAACTTTTTCTAGGATTATTCTCCTTATTTCGCTCAAGACAAGTGGACGGACAAAATTGAGAGTTAGCGTTTTTTCAATTTCCACTCCTGGTACTATCAGTTCTACATCCACAATTACAAAGGGGTCCGTTCTAATCAAGATCACTTTCTTCACCTTTCCAGTTCTGCGCCCCTTTGAAGACATTCACAATATGGTATTAATCCACAACAATAAGCGCTCCTAGCATTTCTACTATTCGCTCAAGCATTTCCAAACGAAGAAGAGTTCCCTCCAATATTGGATATCGTGAACAGCAAACTGGAAACTCAACTGTCTCTAAAATCAATTTTCTTATTCCACTCAGGAGAGCAGGATGAACGATGTTGAGTGTCAGCAACCTTTCGGTCTCCGCTCCTGGCAGTAGAAACCTTATTTGCACTGTGATGATCGGGTCAGTTCTGATCAGTTCCACTTCCCTGATCCTCCCTGTTCTGTGTCTCCCAGACATCTGCAACGAGGTAGGTCCAGTCGGGAGTAGAGTATCTTCTACTAGGCACTCGCACCCTCCTTGATCTTCTAAGACCCTCCTCGGCTTGATCCTGGATATCTTCTTCTGGATCTGAGTCTTCGGATATAGGAGTAAGCGTTTCTTCCTGGGCCGACCTCAAACTTAGCCTTCTTCTCCTAGTTGGCCAAGTGGCAGCTCCAAGCCTTATTCTCCTATTTCTTGTCCTCCCACTTGGTTCTTGGTCGCTCCGATACGGATCTGAGTCTGAGTCGTATTCACTTCTGCTCTCTCCTTCAGTTGCGTCTTCTGTCTCACTGCCGTCCTGCCTTCGCTCTTCTTCTGAATCCGATGCGTTCCCAACTTCTTCCGACACCTCCTCAGCTGCCTCAATCCCTTCTTGCGACTCTTCTTCCACTTCCGGGCTTTCGTCTGGGATGGGAGCTGTTCCTTCTAGAGGTGCTGGAACTCTTCTAGTATGGGATGCATGGATCCAATTTGGCAGCCCCCCGCACTTCACCGCGGTGTTCGTGATCAGGATTACCTGAAAGGGCCCACGCCAGCGAACATCTAGGCAGTTCTTCCGGACGTGTTTTTTAACTAAGACCCAGTCCCCTGGGTTCAGGTCATGACACAGGTTCCTCGCTGCTGGAATTTCAGCCGCATGCACCTGAAGGGACACAGAATGGATGGCGTCAGACAGTCCTTTACAATAATCCAAGATCAGATCATCTGTAATATTCAATAGAGCAGTAGTTGGAACTGTAGGAAGTCTCATGGCCCTCCCCATCAGGATCTCGTGGGGAGAGAGACCTGTCCTCCTATCAGGTGTGCTGTGCATGCTCATGAGCACTAAAGGAAGAGCATCTGGCCAACTAAAGGATGTGGATGCCACTACTTTAGCCAATCTATTCTTCAAAGTGCCATTCACTTGTTCCACAATTCCTGAAGCTTCTGGTCGATAACTACAATGCAGTTTTTGATCGATATTCAGTGTGGAGCACAACATCTTCACTATTTCGCTGTTAAAATGTTTTCCTCTGTCAGATTCCAAAGAGGCAGGCACCCCGAAGCGCGGTATCAACTCCCTGAGCAACAATTTAGCCACTGTGAGTGTATCGCACCTACGTGTAGGGTACGCTTCAACCCATCTGGAAAATACGCATACAATCACCAACACATACCGAAGGCGATTGACTCTTGGCATTTCGATGAAATCTAGTTGCATTCTATTGAAAGGCCCCCCCGACCTCCCAATGTGACTCAGTGTGACTGGTGTTCGTTTGCCTACGTTCAGTTGTTGGCAGGTAACACATCGCTTACATACTGATTCTGCTGCTATTCTAAATTTAGGGCAATACCAAGTCTGCCTAAAAACTCTCATCATAGCATCCCTTCCTAGATGTACTGGACCATGTATTTCTCTCGCCATGGGATTAGCTAATTCTTCAGGTAACACAGCTCTCCCATCTGCTGAAACCCAAAAATCCATTTCACTTCGCACACAACCTGCTATTTCCCATGCCTTTTTCTCTGTTTCAGGTGCGTTCTCCTGCATTATTCTTAAATCCTCCCAAGTGTCTACAGTTTCTAACATCATACTTAATTCAGTCTTTTCTTCTGCACCTTCTATTTCCACCTTTGAGAAAGAATAACTTTGTTCCGCACAATAACGTGCGACTTCATCAGCATATCTATTACTTTGCGACACAAAATCTGTATTCTTAGTATGAGCTACACACTTCACTACCGCGATGTCAACAGGACCTTGTAATGCTTCTATCAGCAATCGCACAAATTCTCCATTTCGAATGGGCGAACCAGAGGAGGTCATGTAACCCCTCTGAGACCACAACTGCCCGAAATCATGAACCACACCGAAACCATATTGGCTGTCCGTGTAGATGGTGACTCTCTTTCCATTTCCTGCTATGCAGGCACGAGTTAGGGCAATAATTTCTGCTACCTGTGCGGAATGTACTCCTTCCAGGCAAGCGGCTTCTACAACTCCAGTAATAGTACAAACAGCATAAGCTGCTCTCAACCGACCAGTATCGTCTCTTAAACATGAGCCATCAACAAAATAAATTTCATCGGGGTCTGACAATGGCTCATCCACAATATCTGGTCTGGGTTTCGTGCATAGTTCAGTCACATCAAGGCAATCGTGGTCTTCACATCCTTCGCCTTCTATTACCGTAGGTAATGGCATCAAAGTAGCAGGATTCAAGACAGAGCATCTCCTGAGAGTCACGTTTTCTGCGGCAAGTATAACTTGCTCGTAACGCGTGAGCCTGCTATTGGTCAGATGCTGCGTCTTCGTCCTGGTCATTAGCAATTCAACTGAATGTGGTACATACACCACTACTGGATGTCCCATCACAATACTCTCGCTCCTTTCAATGCTGACACCCGTTGCAGCAACGGATTTGAGACATCCGGGCAACGCTGCGGCTACTGGATCTAATGTAGCCGAAAAATATGCAACTGGTCTACGGGCATTATCGTGGGTCTGTGCCAAGACTGACAAAGCACATCCCTCTCTCTCACAGCAATAGAGTGAAAATGACTTTTCGTAATCTGGCATTCCCAGAGCCGGAGCACGACATAAATCGTCTCTCAGCTGTAAAAACGCCACCAGACATTCTTCATCCCATGGTACCGGATCACTCACCTCCTTGTGCGTCAGTTTCTGTAAGGGCTTTGCTTTCAGTGAAAAGTTAACTATCCACTGTCGGCAGTAACCCACCATTCCTAGGAACATTCTAACTTCTCTCTGTGTTGTAGGCGCATTCATTTTCATTATCGCCTCAATCCTCTCTGGGGACACCTTACGTTTCCCTTTTTCTAACCTGTGCCCTAGATACTGTACTTCTGTCAGACAATACTGCAACTTGCTCGGAGATACCTTATGTCCATTTTCAGCTAAATGATTCAGTAAGGCAATTGAATCTACTTTACAAGCTTCCTCTGTTTCTGACGCAACAAGTAGGTCATCTATGTACTGTACCAGAACCGAGTTCTGTGGCAGTACTAGATTCTCAAGATTCTTCTTCAGCAACTGATTAAAGATGGATGGGCTATCTGTGAATCCTTGTGGGATTCGACACCTTGTTAAAACGCGATCTTCCATTTTAAAAGCGAAAAGGTACCTGCTCTCTTCATCCAATGGGATTGAAAAGAAAGCCTGACAAAGATCTATCACTGTGAACCATTCTGCTTGACATGGTATTTGAAACAATATCACTGATGGATTCGGTACCACGGGACAACATGAAACGACTATGTTGTTAATTTTTCGTAAATCCTGCACTATCCTGAATTTCCCGCTAGGTTTCTGCAAACCCATAATCGGGGAGTTACAAGGACTACCCACGATTTCTTTCAGTATTCCCTGTTGTATCATTGACTCGATCACAGGCTTTATTCCCGCAATCGTTTCCTGGGACAATTTGTATTGAGGCGTTCTTGGAAACTCAACATTTGGTTTTACCAGAATTTTTACCGGTTCTACCCCTTTAATCAATCCTATATCTTCTCCTGTGAAATCCCACACCTCTGACGCCACTACATCTCTTAAATCTTGGGGAAGATCTTCTACAGTCAGAGTAGGATATAGTTCTACACAGAATTTTGAATTGGCCACCTTAAAGGTAGCATCATCGTCGGTAGTCTGTACCTCCACTCCTTGTGGGGTGCAGTATATGGTGCAGTTCAATTTGCACAACAAATCCCTTCCTAACAGACATACCGGACTCGAGTCACAAACCACAAACTGATGTTCGTTCATATGATTTCCTATTTTTACAGATACTGGTTCTGTCAACGGACTAGTCATTCTTTTATTTGCGACTCCTACCACCTGAATTGTTTCCCCTGACATCGGCAAGTCTGGAACCACCGCTGATCTCAGAGTCGAACGAGTAGCCCCAGTATCCACTAAGAACGTAGTGGGACACCCTGCCACTTCTGCCTCAACAAATGGCCCTCTCTGATCCACTTCTAGAACTGCTCCGAGGGTACAGTCCTCTTCACTGCTCACCCGTTGTCCTGTCAATGGATCAATGTAATAACATTTTTCTTCCTCGATAAACAGAGGCATTTGTTTAAAGACTTTTCCTCCAGCTGCTATCTTCGGTGGCTGTGGGAATTGGGCCCGTGGAGCCGAAGTCCCCCCTTTGGCCACCTTACTACTTGGGACTGTCACCTTTTGCACTGGGTCTTCTTGGACCTGTTCTTCTACTTCTAGCTCTCCATTTTCAGGGTTAAAGGGACACTCGCGTCGCCAATGCCCCACCTGGTGACACTGATGACACTTTGTCGTTTTCTTTAAAGTGGCAAAGTCTATCCTAGGTCTCTGCCCTTCTTCATTATCTTTGCTCTGACCATTTGGTTTTCGTCCCATCCCCTGCTTCTGCTGGCCACCCTTCCCAGCGGACTGCATTTGCACTACCATCAATTTCTCCTTTAGATTCTTGGTTTTAGAATCTATCTCGTCACTGCAGTACCTCGCATATCGTAAAATCTCATCTAGTGGTTTGTTCTGCCAACAGATTAAATGTTGCTGTATCATCAAACAAATATCAGGTCTCAACCCCAAGACAAACTTTGACACAAACTGCCCTATATCTTTGGGATCCATTACATCTAGTCCACTGTATTGCTTGAATGTTTTCAATAACCTTTCATAAAACTCTTGAACTGTCTCCTTGGGTTCCTGCCTTGTTCGGTCTATTTTTACCCAATCTATGTCCTGTGGTGGTACCTTATCTTTCAGCCATGCTATTACCCTTTCATACTTTCGCATGACAATCTCAGACGGTCCATTAGTCCGAGCATCCCTCAATGGTTCAGCATTTGGCCATTCGACACTAGTCTTACAAGGGGTCCACAGATCAGATGGGACCACGATGTCAAACAACGTGTTCAAATCTATCCACAGTACTTTCGAGATTTTGACAAACCTCTCTACCTGTTTATACCATTCGACTGGATTGTCCCGCAACTTCGGAAATGAGTTGGTAAATGCAGCTAAATCTCCTCTACTCCAGGGCACATGTACATAATTTCCGTTTGATATTTCTCGCAAAGGGAATGCCTCCATCTGCATTACCCTTCCCTCTGGGGTCATCACATTTGTACTTCGCCTAACTGTGCCCTTTTTCGACCACCTTTCTTCCCATTTATCCAGTTCCCTCCACACTCTTATCCCTGTTACCAGCTCTCTTATGTGTGTTTTTAATCCAGTAGTTCTCTTCTCATCTAGATCTTGGTCTGCGTACTGTAATCTGTGGTTACTCTGTAATGCCCTTGTCCTAGACAAATCCACGGCATACCTATCTGCCAAATCAGTCAGTTTCTCATGAAACGCTCTAGCTTTCCTAGTAATATCCTTTGCCATAAACAATAACTCATCCTGTTCATACAATTCTATCCTTTCCAAAGGCAAGGTTCCATCTATTATCTCATCAACATCTGATTTTAAACTGGTAACATCAAGCCTTTTTGCCTTAATTTCAGCTTTCAAGACACTCAATTTAGCTCCTCCATCCGCATCTCTCCCATCCCAGCTCCGAGATCTACGTTTAGGTATTGGTGAATTATAGGGAGTCCTCCCCTGTTCCCATCTCTCTAGATCCCATGCCTTTCCGTCTTCTCGGGGTGGGTGGTGAAACACTCCTTCATGCCTCATAGCCCCTCTCTCCCCATCCGGGCTAGTTTCACGGGATGGAGGGTAAGATGTTCCCTTACTCCCTCTTTCTTCCCTACTTCCCTGTGATTCCTGATTATTCGAGGCGTGGCGGGACCTATCGCTGTTCTCCTTTCTCCAATGTTGAACGTCTTCCCCGAGTGTATGATGAAGGCACCTAAACCTATTCTGAAAAGCCCGTACCGCCTCATCTCCTCCTTTCCCCCAGAGACGGGACATTTCCTCACATTCTACAATCCTAGTATTCTGTTCCGGTTGTTCTCTCTGATTTGTAGGACATGCATCCCCTCTATTCTCTTGACTTTGGCCTTCCCGGCCCTGACTACTCTCGCTGGCCCCACAATGAGATACTGTCCCATTGCCCCTGCTTTCCCACTCTGGTTCTGTTCTTGTCCTGTTACTCGGGGATACTATGGACCCGTCCCATTCCCTCAAATCAGCTCTTAATTCTGAAAAAGATCTTGGCCGTGGTCCCCTTAGATCCATTGGTCCTCTCGGACCTCCCTGTTCTGAATTGGGACCGACAGTTGTGTCTAATGGGGTGTTCCATGTTACCGAACCTGGCAATTGCTTCCATGCATTTGTCACATTATTCCTCCTTTCCATCTCAATCCTTTCCCTATCCAATTGCCTTTGTTGTTCCCCTCTATCTCTCTCAGAATTATAGATCGAAACTATGGGTCCTATGGTAACAGGCACTTGAAGAGCGTCTGGCAATCCCACAGACTCAACCCTTTCTGTGGTTGGCGTTTTCTGCACCACAAACCTTCCCACTACACTCTGTACAGTGTTGTTTGGAGGTGTTTCTCCGCCTTTGCTAGGTGTCCATTCCGATATAGGGAGTGGTGTATATCCCTCTATGTCATTCCCAATCTCCCTTGCGAGCCCTCTATCTTCTATCAACTCCACTCTCGGAGGTGGTCTATCCATTAACAATCTGTTTATCAGATTGTCCTCCGACTCGCTTTCCTCGTCTTCTTCCATGAGGTTTCCTCCTCCTGACACCTCCCTCATCGGATACATTTTCTCCACCTCAATAGTCTGTACTCTCCAACGCTTTTCCTCCTCATCCCATTTGGAATCTCGCACTGCCCTTACCGATCGCGTCAGTCTTTGTTGACGCCTGTTCAAATTTCGGTCGTGTGCAGCCTTAATCCATGCATTAAGAGCCTCAAACTGTGTTGGTCTGGGCGAGGGTTTCAATGAGGACATGGTTGCTTTTAGCCGATGTAACACCTCTAATTTAAACGTCCCGTACCTCGGGAACTGCATTTCCTCATTCCCTTCCGTAAGCTTATTCCAAGCCCCAATCCACAATATCGTATGCAGCCCAACATTTGTTGCCATATAATGAGCTGGCGTACCCTCCGGGGGAGCCTCTTCCCCGTAATAATGTTCACTTCGTTTACGTTTAAAAATCCCTTTCAAACACTTAAAACACTTCATGATTTCTCTTTTCTCCGCGTTTGTTTACTTCCTGATGATATTCCACCAATCTCAGCCCCGTTCTCACTAACTGGCCTATCCGTACGCGACTTTCCTCCGACGTCACGCTAGCCACCCAACCAGAGCGCGGCTCTAGCTAACGTCACACCAACCGCTCAATCACTGCGCGGCTCTAGCCGACGTCACCCGTCCCCCTTCGCAGCAGTTCCCCTCCTTTCTCAGCTCGTCTCCTCGGTCATGCACGCGTCCCATTCATACTCCGAAAAATGATTACTTCCGTCCAAGCGATCACCTTTCTTGACTGTACGCCCACAGTCTTTCTGTAGTTGTCACCTTAACTTGGCGAAATGTCTTTCCGTTTACTTCCAGACAATCGCCTTCTCCGATAGGTTACTCACACACAGTAACTTTCGACCAGCGTCCGTTACTCATACACTCACTCTTACACTCCCCCTATCTTGGATCCACGGCGGTCAATGGTACCTCGTGACCTCCGTACTATGGTCGACAACTACCCTGGATGTTCGATACACCCAAAACCACTTAAGCTCTGGCCTGAACTTAAGATTTCACCAGTTCACCCGTTTACCAGGTTACCAGTTTACCAGGTTGCGCGCGCTCACAACCTTCTCTCATTCACACTACAGGCATTCAAATCCGCAAGACATTACAATACAAATACAACACAAAACACCGCAATCTATTCACGCATGACCCTTTTTATACTCACTCTCCGATACTGCTGCTTTTCTCGCACCGTCTGCACCTTTCGGCACACGATTCTTCCGCTGCTCGTCTCTCGGCGTCTCGGGCCTTGGGGTAAACTAACCTCTCTAGATTACCTTCCTCAAGAAGATAACCATCCTCTGCTACCAACTGCTAACGCGGGATTACTGGTTACTAATTATCTTACCAAATCCCAAACTATGTCGACTGAATCGTTGGTACCTGTCTTGGAGTAAAAGGTAATCTCGCAATAAGTCAATCAATTTAAGAACTTACACCACTCTAAATGACCACTGACCAAAATTAAGTTTTAAAGATTTAATATAAAGTCAAAGATAACTGAAGATACAAACTTCTCAAAATGAGGTTCAACAGGTAAATTGGTATCACTATAAACATGAACTTTTTGAATAATCTGAGTCTGAAAAACAGAATAATAAGTACAAGCTCGAAAACCATCAGGGTTGCCAAAATGGATACAAGTTGCAACCTCAAAGTCATTACAGAAAAGAAAATTAAGGTTAGTCTGTCCCTACACTACACTAAATGACATCCCTACTTAGCAAGATCTTAACCCTCTAGGTGTCAGCCGTGGTGACTTCCTAAGAAGATCACGCACTTCTCTTTGTCTCTTCTCTGATAATGGGTCTCTCCTGATCAGCCTATCTGCCTACCCATCCGCTTCCTTAGGCTCCCAAAATCATCTGCTCTGCTCTCCTCCCGGGTTTCTTTCCCTAATACCAAATCACATTTTCAATAGAAACGCCCCTTGGGACGCCCCTCACGTGGTACATCTTTGCGCGGCAAACTCCATGATGGTACTCTTGAAGACCCTCGTTATAGTTGACCTTGGTTCCCAGGCTTCTTCTTCCGTGCGCTGATACCCCCTGAAATTCCTGGAAACTCCTACAGGCCTGCGCAAGGCGCCACTGAACAAAGTCCCTTTCATTCGAGCTGATTAGGACCCTCGCACCTGCATACAGCTCGTCCTGCAGTGGGCCTCAAATTCCAGACTCCACCATATCTTTAGTCATAAAACACTTCTCAAAGCTCGGTGCTGGACACCTCGCGACCTCTTCTCTAACGAGCACATGACGATTTACACGACATGATATTATCTCCCCTGGCCTACTTGATTTACATGCAGCAGGTCCCTGCACTCTTAAAACGTTAACTTGATTTAAACAGCAAACATTCTTAACTAGCATACGTTTCTAAAATAACACATCTATAAAGCATATACTTTTAACCCTAAGTTCAATAGTACATTTTGGAAAAAACATGTCAACCTTATCTCACATTAATTTAGCAGCACGTTCAGGTTTGCTGTGAATTGCCCTAAGGCCTACACATAATACTGGATTTTCAAAGTTACATTTAATTCGGACATGATTCTTTTAACATGAGAACATGAGGTTTTCACATATATTCCAACATTTCTACATTAATATCACACCGTTATAATTATAGTTACTCTACTTAACATTCTATACGTTTCACTACTGAATATAAACCACTCGTGTGCAAAACATGTTTAAACTAACTACGTGCTTGTAAATATGGCGTACTTATACATTTTTTTCAAACTTGTGCTCTCTCAGTGGGGATATCGGAACCTCCACTGACAGAACGGGTGCCAATATGTGGTATCATCTGCAGGCACATATAAGGCAATCACTTGTCTCTACTGGAGGCTATATATAGAGAGGGACTGCCCCCCCCCCCCATTAGTTGACCTGCGCTCACACTGGGAGGAAGATTTAGAGACCCCATAGATGAGAAAGCTTGGAAGGGAATCTTAGGCTGAGTTCCTAAAGTCTAAAGAAATGCTGGATTCAAGCTGATTAATTTGTATGTGCTTCATATAGCGCACCTCACACCTGGTAGGATGAATCAGTACTTTGGAACGGCAGAGGCTAAATGCCCCCGCTGTGGTGAACTGAAAGCGGATTACTCCACATGTTTTGGAGCTGCCCAGAGTCAAACACATTCTGTAAAAAAGTGACAGACCCATTGTCGGAGGTGATAGGAAGGGATGTCCATTGCAATGCAGGGCATTGCCTACTCCATTGGTTCCCACACACACCCAAGAACAAAGTAACGAATGGCTATCAGGACCTGGCGCTACCCTTGGCAAAGAGGGAGATTGCCCAAAACTGGAAAGCCCAGAGGGACCCCACTATGGCATGCTGAAGGAAGGAACTGCTGCGATGGGCAGATTACATAGGATCAGTAAGATTGGCCGAGGCCAGGCGGGGTCAGGGATCTCTTGAGAACGCCAGGGCATGAGAAGCACTGGTAGTAGAAATGAAGCAATAAGATGTCCCTGTGACTGGGAGGCAGCAAAACACACCTTGAGAGCCTGGGCCTCGGATAGAATGGGCTCGAAACACTGGAATAACTACCCCCGGAATACAAACACCTGGCTGTCTACAGCACCGAGATGCATTAGACATCTTACTTGCAGACAAAGGCAAAGTCTGCCAGATGCTCAAATGTACTCACTTCTCCACATTCATGTCTAACAAGAGTATGGAAATATAAGTTTTGCAAATAATATATCAAATTTAGAACCTGAGCTACGTGAATTGGAAACATCAAGTCTGTTTGAAAGTTTTGGGAGGGGGATTGCTGCAATTGGGAACTGGTTTCCCACAGCAGGGAAAAGGGTATTGAAGGCTAGTCCAATATTTAGTAATAATAGTGGCTTTTGTCTGATATTTCTTTATGTTATGTTCTCGAGCTGTTGAATGCACTACGTAAAAGAAGGGAGAAGTTACAGAAAAGATTATATGAAAATGGGTCAAAGGGGTATTATGACTGATGATTACATGAAATCTTTGAAATGTAGAGGTCAGAAAAGCAAAAGATAGGACTAAACTGACCCCGAAAGTTCCCTCTAAGATGAACTCACATATGAAACATAGTTGTGTGATGATTTCGAAAGTCATCAGAGGGAGAGAGTTGATAGAGCAGAACATTTCAGATGATGTTAACCTTACAAGGATGCTAAAATATTTCTTGACAATAATGAAGAGTAGGCTTAACAAAAACAAACCATAGGAAAATAGTTTCTTAACCCCATCTACGCTCATGACAAGCTCAGCTCGTCATGAGTTACGCCTGTCGTACGCTCATGACGAGCTGAGCTCGTCATGTAACGCGGTTTTCCGCAAAAGTCAGCGCACAGCGGGAAAACCGCTAGAGTGCATGTGGTTAAATTCCCATTTTTCATTGTGCTCACATAATTAGGCCTCCTACTTTTTTCTTTTTCAACTTTTTCTTTCCCTTTAATAAAATAATGCCTTCTAGAACTGCTGATTTATTCCAATATTTAGCTGCAATACGTTTCATTGTCAAGAAATGTGCTGTTTCAAGAAAATGTAATTCTTTCTTTGCTCACACCATATTATTTCATGGTATTAGACCAAGTGACCCTGCAAAAAGGGGGGGCAATCACTTTTTGATCTCAGATGCACAGTGTCCGCCAGGGTGTTCCACAGGGCTCTGTCCTGAGTCCGACCCTTTTTAACATTTATATTCGGCCCTTGGCAGCATTGGCAAAAGATAGGTGCTTGACTGTTGTCTCTTACGAAGATGACACACAGTTAGTGCATACCCTGCCAATTTAGGGCGAACAAAGCGATACAAAAGGGGATGATGGACGGAGCGTTTGAGCAAATCAAACACTCACCCCCAGTCAACTGATCTGGGTTTAATCCATCACCATTCTTTAGCTCACTCAGCCACCCCAATTCAGACATGGCCATATGCAAATCAGTCTGACCCTGTGCCTCATGGGAACAGTCCAGCCCGAACTGCCAAGCCATGTCTTCCCTGGACTGGAAGCAAGCATCCTGGGACCGGATCCTCCGCCTCATCAGCCAGGCTATCTTGAATCCAGTGGCCAATTGAGCAAGGGACTCACGTCTGAGCATACCCTGCCAACTTAGGGCGAACAAAGCGATACAAAAGGGGACAGGGCCGGACTGGGAACCACAACTGGCCCTGGTAAGGTGCTCGGCCGGCCCCCCCTCCCCACTCGGGGGGAAGGGAGGGGGGCATTGGAGGTGCCACCGAGCTCTTTGCCGGGCAGGTTTTCGGCCAATTTTGGTACAGGGCCGATTTTGCAGCTATGCTGCAAAAACGACCCTGTAACAAAAACTACCCCCCAGGGGCCCAAAACCGGCCCCCACCCTTGCGGCGCACCGGGGGATTGCCGGGTGCCCGCTATGGCCAGTCCGGCCCTGAAAGGGGATGATGGACGGAGCGTTTGAGCAAATCAAACACTCACCCCCAGTCAACTGATCTAGGTTTAATCCATTACCATTCTTTAGCTCACTCAGCCACCCCAGTTCAGACATGGCCATATGCAAATCAGTCTGACCCTGTGCCTTGGATTGATGTTTACTATTGCAACTGTCTGGGATCTCGGCTGAATTTCCAAAACAGCTCCTAATGAGGAGTTCGCTCTCTTGCGACTATTAGCCTGATGTTCTGAATCCTTGCTTTTTCCTAGGAAACTCTTTATGGTTTTCATGTTAGGTTAGGCTAGGTCCTTTAGACTAAGTTAGGGACTATTTCCTTTATGAACCACACTGGTATTTTTCATGCTGCCTCTGACAAAAGTTTCTTGATATTTCCGTAACTCGATATAATTTACTAATCTCAATAAAAGACAAAATTATTACTAAGCTCTTATTGAGAAATAAAATGTATAAAACTTTACCAAACCTCTTATTATTGGCTGAATTCTAAAACTGCTGTATGTTGATGAATTTTGATGTGTGCTCCATTCGAACGCGGTGGCAAAGATCTGTCAACCGAGAGACCGAGTTGGCACAGGGTTGGAGGTCTCTGTTGTAAGTTAAAGGATTAAACTGTTTATGAATTTACCCGCTGTCATTCTAAAAGACCACAACAGTCTTGATACAATTTTAGTTTGCACGATTGTTGCATAGCAATGGAGTGAAGTGTCTCTTGATGAAGGCTATAGCTACTTACTGATCAGGATGCACAGCTGCAGGTCCTGGTGACTGGTGGAGGCAATGAACCAGGTTGCTGGAACTTGGGACTTTAGGTATGGTGCAAGTTGGTGGGAGGTGAACTAATGTGATTGCTCTACTGGTTGATGGTAAAAGCAGCATTGCAGGTTCATTTGCAAGCCCAAAGGGGCATGTGGCTGTGGTTGGTGTAGGAGGCCAAGTTGGTTCAAAATCTTATTGTGGTCTCTGCTAAGCAAACAGTCACAAGGCACTTGAGTGAAGATGAAGAGTCAGGGCTCAGGGAGGTCAGGTGGTCTTTGACCGCAAGGCTGTAAAAGAATTATCTGTTAGCACTAACAGGATTGACTCAGTGTAAATGGAACAGACATCCAGGATCAAAGCTATAGGTAAATAGGTTTTTTTAATAACTCCTTATGCAACTGTATCATGAATTTAAATAAAATTCCACAGCAGAACTTTAATGACGCCTGCACCATGTCAAGTCAAGTCAAGTCAAGTCAGAATTTATATAGCGCACTACATACCCATAGGGTCTCAAGGCGCTTGAGGAAGGGGGGGGGAGGTTTACTTATCGAATATCCATGTTTTAAGTTGTTTTCTGAAGGCTAGGTGGTTTTGAGTAAGGCGGAGGTGGATGGGAAGGGAATTCCAGGTCTTGGCCGCTAAGTAGGAGAAGGATCTTCCTCCCATGGTGGCTTTGCGGATGCGCGGAACAGCGGCGAGGGCTTGGTTGGACGAACGCAGCTGGCGGGTGGGGGTGTAAAAGGAAAGGCGCGTGTTGAGACAATCAGGTCCAAGTTCGTAAAGGGCTTTGTGTGCGTGGGTGAGGAGACGGAATGTTATTCTCTTGTTGACGGGGAGCCAGTGAAGGTCTTTCAGGTGAGGGGAAATGTGGTCTGTGCAGGGGATGTCTAGTATGAGCCTGGCTGAAGCATTTTGGATGCGTTTTTTCTGTACTTTCGCGGTGGAACCGGCGTAAAGGGTGTTTCCGTAGTCCAGACGGCTTGTAACCAGTGCGTGGGTGACCGTTTTTCTTGTTTCGGTGGGGATCCAGTGAAATGTTTTTTTGAGCATGCGTAGGATGTTGAAGCATGAAGATGAGATGGCGTTGACTTGTCTGGTCATCGAGAGTGAGGAGTCCAGGATGATGCCCAGGTTCCGTGCGTGGTCCGTCGGTATGGGGGCTTTTCCTAGTGCCATTGGCCACCAAGAGTCGTCCCAGGCGGAAGGGGATGAGCCTAAGATGAGGACTTCCGTTTTGTCCGAGTTCAGTTTCAGACGGCTGTGCTTTATCCACTCGGCTACTTCTTTCATCCCTTCGTGTAGGTTGGTTTTGGCGGTGGTTGGGTCTTTGGTGAGTGAGAGGATCAGCTGAGTGTCATCAGCGTAGGAGATGATGTTGAGGTTGCGTTGACGTGGGATGGTTGCGAGGGGGCTCATGTAGACGTTGAAGAGGGTGGGGCTGAGTGATGATCCTTGCGGGACGCCGCAGATGACTTCGGTGGCCTCTGACTTAAAAGGGGGGAGGCGGACTCTCTGAGTTCTTCCAGCGAGGAACGAAATGATCCAGTCCAATGCTTTTCCTTGAATTCCGATGTTTCTGAGGCGTTGTATTAGGGTGCTATGGCAGACTGTGTCGAAGGCCGCGGAGAGGTCAAGGAGGATAAGGGCGACTGTGTCTCCGTTGTCCAGTAGTGTTCGAATGTCGTCTGTTGCTGCGATGAGGGCGGTCTCGGTGCTGTGTTTGGCTCGGAAGCCAGATTGTGAGAGTCAAGTGATTTGTTGGTTTCGAGGAAGGTGGCGAGCTGGTTGTTAATGGCTTTCTCAATGACTTTGGCAGGGAATGGGAGGAGCGAGATGGGGCGGTAGTTTTTGAGTTCGGTGGGGTCAGCTGTGGGTTTCTTCAGAAGGGCGCTGAGTTCGGCGTGTTTCCAGCTTTCTGGGAATGTGGTGGAGTTAAGGGAGTAGTTGATGACATCTCGGAGATGGGGTGCGATAATGGAGTCTGCTTTGTTGAAGATGTGATGGGGACATGGGTCTGTAGGGGATCCTGAGTGGATGGAGTTCATCAGGCGAATGGTCTCTTCTGTGGTGATTGGGTTCCATTCGAAAAGGATATTCGGAGGAGGTAACGGATCGGAGGTGAGTGGAGTGGACAGGTTTACAGGTTGATTGTCAAAGCTGTTATGGATATCGGCGATTTTGTCATGAAAGAATGAGGCAAGGGAGTCGCAGAGGACTTGAGAGGGGGTGATGTCGTTAGAGCTGGCGGTGGGGTTGGTGAATTCTTTGATGATGTTGAAAAGTTCCTTGCTGTTGTGGGCGTTGTTGTCTAGTCGGTCTTTGAGTGCTGATTTCTTGGCTGTCCAGATTAGTTGGTGGTGTTTGCGGGTGGCGTTTTTGAAGGCGGCTTGGGTGATAGTGTTTGGGTCTGTTTTCCAAGTTTTCTCAAAGGAACGACAGAGCTTCTTGGATTTCTTAAGGTCATCGTTGAACCAGGGGGCGTACTTGTTTCCTTGCTTGATTTGATGTTTTTTCAAGGGTGCTAATTTGTCGGCGGTTTGGGTTAACCATTGTGTGAGGTTGATGGCGGCTTGGTTAGGGTTCGTTGAATATGCAGGGGGTTTTTGAAGGAGCGATGTTGAGATCTGGTCGATGGAGCTGTCTCCTATGTTGGGCTGGTCATTATGTTTTTTTACTGTTCCTCACTGCAAGGTTTTACCTAGTAGTGAAGAACTGCAAAAAAACATATAAGACCATCTACACTAAATTGTGCTAATGGTGTTATATGTAAACCTTCAATGGGTTGTCTGAGAAGTATGTCAGCGACGGAGATTGTACTCTATCACAGTTGCAATGCAGTACCCTCTTTCACAAATTCTAAATCTGGCCTTCAATCCAAGTTCTCTCCTCGAGTAAATACCTTTAATCAGTCCCAGGGAGGGCAGCCTCTTTTATCTGTGTGAAACTAGTTATCCCTCTGAACTCTTAACACAGATGGACCTGGGAAGTAAATGAACTTTCAGACACTTTGCGATGTATCTTAAAAGCCTAAATTTTAATCGGGCATTGCCTTTGACTACTATGCGTTCTTCTGGAAAATAAAAGAACCTCAATCAAAAGCCCACAGGTACGTTAGACTGTGGCCCATTCTATCAATGGAGGGACCTACAACCACATTCAATGGAGAGACCTACAACCACATTTACTGATACAGACCTTGAAGCTATATGGAAACCTATGCTTGAATTCCTATCGCAAGGGATCCCTATGATTTCGATCTCAGTTCATTTATGAACCCTTAACCTATTTTATTATCAAAATCAACATCAGTTGTGGATAAAAATTGGGAATAACATAGAAGATGCTAATGTGAAAACCAAAATAATCACTTGCTTGGTGTCAAGACTATATGTTCGAATATTTTTTATTTTTCAATGCAAATTGGCACCTTTTATTATTTGCAGTAGGACATTACTGGGGTGGGGGGTAGTTTAAGTCAAGCAGAACTATCTAGTCAAATGCCCATATAATGTCATATGCATATGTTTATCCATCACTTGTACCATTGTGCTATGTTTAATATGAACATTTTCAATGAAAAAGTCTGCAGTTGATGTTATGGTAGGTATTTGTAGAGCGCGCTATCACCCGCAAGAGTTTCTGAGCAGGTGTGCGCCTAACTATGCCTTTGGTAGGTTGCATAATTGAAAAACCAGGGCTTCAGCTTCTCACAGTATTCAAGAATAGAGGAGTCGGGGCGTGGCTTGCGCGTCACGCTGATGGCGGCGTAGACCGGGAGCTCCGGAGCCGACCTCCAACTTACCGCGATTTTCGGCGGTATTAGGGAGAGTTCAGCTAACCCACACACGGCACTGAAGACCGGAATGTGAGGAGAGCCCAGCGCCCTCACTCTTTTCAAGGATTGAGCAATTTGGACAGTTTTGCTCGTTTCGGCCGGGCGACTCGGTCCCGGCACCATTTTGTGCACAGTGCGCCTTTTGCTACCACAAATGTTCGTGCCTCATGCGGACCTATACAGACCTGCGGCCAGCCTGAATGAGCCAGCCTAAACATGCGGTGAGTAAAACAAGCAAGGGAATGCCCTCTGGAGGCTTGTTTTCACCCTATTTTTGCCGCGTTCTGGAATCTTCTACCTATGCCGCCATTTTGTGACTTTGTTCTTGAGCTGTTGAATGCACTACGTAAAATAAGGAGGAGTTACAGAAAAGATTATATGAAAATGGGTCTAAGAGGTATTATGACTGATTATTACATGAAATCTTTGAAATGTAGAGGTCAGAAAAGCAAAAGATAGGACTAAACTGACCCCAAAAGTTCCCTCTAAGATGAAGTTCTCTTTGTCTCCAAGATTGCGGCTTTTTGCTGTGTGCTCCTGATTTTGGCTATTTGAGTGAGCCTCACTGTGGGGGAAAGCTTATGCTCGCTCTTGTTTATTTTTGCATACCTTGGTCTGTTGTTTTCTTTAACATTTTTGAGATCAACAACTCCATCTGTCCCTCCGGGCAGGTCACCCCCCGAGCACACTCCCCGTGAGTGAGCCCAGCCCCTGGTGCCGCCTCTGCCCTGAGCTGTGCCCTGGGCCCTGCGCATCTCTGCCAGATCCGCTTCCACGGATCTCCAGTGCTTCCTGCCACCAGCTGTGCCCTTGGCTGGGCCTGACCGCCGGATCCGCTTGGTCCGCGGAGCTCCTGTGCCCCCTGCCACCTGCTTGCCTCGGTGTACAGTCATAATATCGAGTCTTTTATTTCGACTGGACAGAATATCGAGTAAAAAATATAGAATGGACATAATATCGACTAGTCATAATATAGACAACAAAAATATCGACTAGAGAAAATTAATATCGAATAGAATGGACATAATATCGAATCAAAAATATAGAATGGACATAATATCGACTAGACATAATATAGACAACAAAAATATCGAATTTAAGGTAAGTTAATAATAATTTTTATTTTTTGTGTAATATAAGTCTGTAGCGGGTTGTGGGTTTATAGGGGAAAAGGGTGGGAAGTAATTTAATTCTAATTAATTAAATATGTTAATTTATTTATTGATATATATTTAGAATTAATTGTTAATTAATTATTAATTGGTAATTAATTAAAATATAATTGGTAATTAATTATAATTGATTAATTGATAAATATTTTAATTTTAGTAATTTATTTTCTGTAGCGGGTTGTGGGTTTATAGGGGAATAGGGTGGGAAGTAATTTAATTATAATTAATTAAATATGTTAATTTATTTATTGATATTTATTTAGAATTAATTGTTAATTAATTATTAATTGGTAATTAATTAAAATATAATTGGTAATTAATTATAATTGATTAATTGATAAATATTTTAATTTTAGTAATTTATTTTCTGTAGCGGGTTGTGGGTTTATAGGGGAATAGGGTGGGAAGTAATTTAATTATAATTAATTAAATATGTTCATTTATTTATTGATATTTATTTAGAATTAATTGTTAATTAATTATTAATTGGTAATTAATTAAAATATAATTGGAAATTAATTAAAATTGATTAATTGATAAATATTTTAATTTTAGGGTTCAGGGTCAGTTTTCAGTTTTTGGGTAAAGCGGTATTTTTAGGGTTCAGGGTCAGTTTTCAGTTTTTGGGTAAAGGGGTATTTTTAGGGTTCAGGGTCAGTTTTCAGTTTTTGGGGCAAAGGGGTATTTTTAGGGTTCAGGGTCAGTTTTCAGTTTTTGGGGTAAAGGGGTATTTTTAGGGATCAGGGTCAGTTTTCAGTTTTTAGGTAAAGGGGTATTTTTAGGGTTCAGGGTCAGTATTCAGTTTTTGGGTAAAGGGGTATTTTTAGGGTTCAGGGTCAGTTTTCAGTTTTTGGGTAAAGGGGTATTTTTAGGGTTCAGGGTCAGTTTTCAGTTTTTGGGTAAAGGGGTATTTTTAGGGTTCAGGGTCAGTTTTCAGTTTTTGGGGTAAAGGGGTATTTTTAGGGTTCAGGGACAGTTTTCAGTTTTTGGGTAAAGGGGTATTTTTAGGGTTCAGGGTCAGTTTTCAGTTTTTGAGGTAAAGGGGTATTTTTAGGGTTCAGGGTCAGTTTTCAGTTTTTGGGGTAAAGGGGTATTTTTAGGGTTCAGGGTCAGTTTTCAGTTTTTGGGGTAAAGGGGTATTTTTAGGGTTCAGGGTCAGTTTTCAGTTTTTGGGTAAAGGGGTATTTTTAGGGTTCAGGGTCAGTTTTCAGTTTTTGGGGTAAAGGGGTATTTTTAGGGTTCAGGGTCAGTTTTCGGGTAAAGGGGTATTTTTAGGGTTCAGGGTCAGTTTTCAGTTTATGGGTAAAGGGGTATTTTTAGGGTTCAGGGTCAGTTTTGGGTTTTTGGGGTACAGGGGTACTTTGTAAAAATAAAGTAAAATTACATTTAAATTAAATTTATTTAATAAAATTAAATTATATTAAATTATATTATAATATTTTTTATTTATTTATATTCAAAAAATTATTATATACTTACCAATACTTACGTTGTAATGGTATGCTTTGTAAAGGTATATGCGTTGTAAAATCTTGCGTTGTAAATGTATGCGTTGTAAAAGTTTTTGCGTTGTAAAAGTTTTGTTGTAATGGTAGGCGTTGTAAAAGTATGCGTTGTAACGTCATACATCCCTGGAGTGGGAATAGTAATTTTAACCTCTACGCTATCCAGCGCTTTCCCTACTGTTGCACCCACTGGAGTGGGAGTAGTAAATTTTACCTCTACGCTATCCAACACTTTTGCTAATGTTGAACTCACTATAGTTGTAACAATACATTTTAAACATTTTCTGAAATTTTATATATGTTTATTTAATAATATGTTTATATATATAAATATATATATATATATATATATATATATATATATATATATATATATATATATATATATATATATGTGTGTAATTTTTGGTGATATAATTTTTTTAATTATATAAATTATTTATTAAAATTACATTTTTTTATTAATTATTTCTAAGTTTATATTAAATATATTTATTACTATATTAGTTTTAACTTAATTTTAAGACATTTAAAAAAATCGATATTTTGACAGTCTATATTTTTGTAAGTCGATATTTTGGAGTCGATATTTTGGTACTTACCTGTTTGAAGATAGGGAGTCGATATTTTGTCAATCGATATTTTTGACTCGATATTTGTGTATCTCGATATTTGTGTCGTCGATATTATGTCAGTGATCCGCTTGCCTCGCCGCCGTTTTGCTTTCTTTCCCCGCCGTTTCTCCCTAGCCCCCAGTGCTCCCCCCTCCTCGACCAGCCCCGGCCGCGTTTCCCGCCACCCCCTCGCCGCTGCCCCCCTGCGGCCCCGCCCCCTTCCCTCGCTCGCCATCCCCATTCGGCACCCCGCGCCCCCTCCCAGCGGCCCCTCTCTCGCTCCGCCCCCCCACTCTCCTCATATGGCAGAGTGGCCAACGCGCAGCGTGCACGCGCAGCAGGCGCGCCAAAGGTAAGCCCGTCTGCGCCTGGACCGCACCCAGCGCTCGAACCCCTGGCCCCGAGGACCCCAGCCCACCCGCCGGACGTACACCGCCGCCACCCTCAACGCACTCAACACCGGCCGAGTCCCGTGATGCTACCGAGCCACCCCGAGACGCACCCACGGACCCTTCAGCTGCCACGCCTGCAAGTTCACCTGCATCCGGACCTGCCCCGCACCAGCACCCGCCAAGCCGAACACCAGCAGCAACCACCTCAAGTGCATCCTGCTCAACACCCGCTCCGTCCACAGACACGCCATCGAACTCTGGAACCTCCTCGACACCACAGCCCCTGACGTCGCCTTCCTCACGGAAACCTGGATGAACGACTCCTCAGCGCCCGACATCGCCATCGCCATCCCAGAGGGATACAAGATCACCCGGAGAGATCGCGTCAACCAGACTGGAGGAGGCATCGCCATCATCCACAGGGACACCATCCACATCACGACCAACACCGACGACACCCTGACTACCGCCGAACACCTACACTTCCAGATCCACACCGACCCGAAGACCACCCTCAGAGGCACCCTGATCTACCGACCCCCGGGACCACGCACACAATTCAGCGAGGACATCGCCGACTTCATCAGCCCGCATGCCCTCCCCTCCGCTGACTACGTCCTCCTGGGGGACATCAGCTTCCACCTGGAGAACAACAACGACCGCAACACCACCACCCTGCTCGACAACCTCGCCAACCTCGGACTCAAGCAGCTGGTGTCCATCCCCACCCACCTCGCCGGACACACACTCGACGCCGTCTTCTCATCCAGCAAAGACATCGCCTTCAGCCACGCCACTGGACTCCACTGGACGGACCACAGCTGCGTCCACTTCACCTTCAGAAGAACGACGATCCACCACCAACAGCAACAGGTTGCTCGAAGAAGCTGGAACAAGATCACAGCCGACCAGCTCGCCGCTTCCCTGAGCCAGCACCCTCCCACCAGCTCAGAGAACCCCAGCCGGGCCGCCGACAACCTCATGAAGTGGATCAGCAACTGCGCGGACGAACTCGCCCCACTGAGGACCCCGCCCAGCAGACCCGGCAGCAAGAAGGCCCCATGGTTCACCGACGAACTCACGAGCTCCAAGAAGAACTGCCGAGCCCTCGAGAAAGCCTGGAGAAGGGAGCCCACACCGGACAACATGACCGCCCTCAAGCTCGCCACCCGGAAATACCACCAACTGATCCGCGCCACCAAGAAAACTGCATTCAAGGACCGGCTGGACAACAACGCACACAACTGCAAGGAACTCTTCAACATCGTGAAAGAGCTCTCCAACCCCAACGCCGGAAGCAACGACATCACCCCATCGCAAGACCTCTGCAACTCCCTTGCCTCCTACTTCCACAACAAGATCGCGGACATACACAACAGCTTCAGCACTCAACCGACGCACGCCACGACCGAACCACCGCCCCCCACCACCACCCTCCGCGCCTGGACTCCGATCAGCACCGAAGACACCGTCCGCACGATGAACTCCATCCACTCCGGATCTCCGACCGACCCCTGCCCTCACCACGTCTTCAACAAGGCCGACGCTGTCATCGCACCCCACATGCGGGACATCATCAACACCTCCTTCGACACCGCCACCTTCCCGGAGAGCTGGAAGCACGCCGAACTCAGCGCTCTACTAAAGAAACCAACAGCGGACCCCACCGAACTCAAGAATTACCGCCCCATCTCGCTCCTCCCGTTTCCAGCCAAAGTCATCGAGAAGACCGTCAACAAACAGCTGGCCGCCTTCCTCGAGACAAATGGATCCCTCGACCCCTCACAGTCTGGCTTCCGAGCCAACCACAGCACCGAGACCGCCCTCATCGCTGCCACCGATGACATCCGAGCCCTGATGGACAACGGAGAAACAGCGGCCCTCATCCTCCTAGACCTCTCCGCGGCATTCAACACTGTCTGCCACCGCACCCTTGTGCAGCGCCTCAGCAACGTCAGAATCCAGGAGAAGGCACTGGAATGGATCATCTCCTTCCTCGACGGAAGAACACAGAGAGTCCGCCTACCACCGTACAAGTCAGAGGCCACCGAAGTCATCTGCGGCGTCCCTCAAGGATCCTCGCTGAGCCCCACCCTCTTCAACGTCTACATGAGCCCCCTCGCGGCCATCTCACACCAACACAACCTCAACATCATCTCCTACGCTGACGACACCCAGCTGATCCTCTCCCTGACCAACGACCCCGCCGCCGCCAGAGCCAACCTTCACGAAGGGATGAAAGATGTAGCCGAGTGGATGACGACCAGCCGCCTGAAACTGAACTCGGACAAGACGGAAGTCCTCATCCTGGGCTCCTCGCCCTCCGCCTGGGACGACTCCTGGTGGCCCCCCGCCCTGGGCACCGCTCCCAAACCAACAGACCACGCACGCAAACTGGGCTTCATCCTGGACTCCTCCCTCTCCATGACCAGACAAGTCAACGCCGTCTCCTCGTCTTGCTTCAACATCCTGCGCATGCTACGGAAGATCTTCCGGTGGATCCCCACCGAGACCAGGAAGACGGTCACCCAGGCCCTCGTCACCAGCCGACTGGACTACGGCAACGCCCTCTACGCTGGAACCACCGCCAAGCTCCAGAAGAGACTCCAGCGGATCCAGAACACCTCAGCCAGACTCATCCTCGACATCCCACGACACAGCCACATCTCCGGACATCTGAGAGACCTGCATTGGCTCCCCATCAACAAGAGAATCACCTTCCGTCTCCTCACCCACGCACACAAAGCCCTACACGATCAAGGCCCGAGCTACCTCAACAACCGCATCAACTTCTACGCTCCCAAACGCCATCTCCGATCAACCAGTCACGCCCTCACCGCCGTCCCCCACATCCGAAGAACGACAACAGGAGGAAGGTCCTTCTCCTACTTGGCCGCCAAGACCTGGAACTCCCTCCCTCCCGACCTGCGCCTGACCCAAGACCACCTCTCCTTCAGGAAGAAGCTCAAGACCTGGCTGTTCGAGCAGTAGCAGCACCCCCCCCCCCCCCCAAGCGCCTTGAGACCCTCCGGGTGAGTAGTGCGCTCTATAAATGTCTATGATTGATTGATTGATCACTTGTCTTCCTACGCCTGCCTGCTACCTATGCCAATATGCCTCCTCATTTCTTGCTTTTGCTGCATGACTTGACTCTGTGACTCTGGTCTCCCCTTCCATTTTGCCAATTGGATGCTGTTATCTACGTGCTCATGTCTATCAGCCCATTTGCTTTCCCTTTTTTGATATGCTGTCTTATTTGTCAGCAGTAAAATGTTCTGGACTATTTCTCCCCGTTGGTTAGGGAATTAATGCCTTTCACTTACCTCTTCAAATACATCCTTCAGGTTTCTCCCATGTTAGTCCATTGCTGAGCTTCTTGCTTCTTTGTTTTGCTCAGTCGCCCCCTTTTTCAACTGTTCTTTTTGAGTCTTTACATGGGGAGACTCTGCACCTTGAAGCTCTCTACAGTCACTAAAGCACCTATCGGCTCGGACTCTGACTCTCCTCTTCAGGAAATGGAGGAAGCTACAATGTCCAAGTCTGACATCCCACATGGCGCTATCCCTAAGTCTCAAACTGGCGGGAAAACACCTTCCACCTTAGCCTCCACCAAACGTCTTAAAAAAGATCCTCCCTCTCCTGGAACCGCTACTTCTCCTTCATCCATGGATCTCGTTTTAGAAGAATTGCGGGCTCCTAAACCTTTCATGGAGGCTACTATTAAAAATATGCAGGCTATGCAAGACAAATGGGCTTCCCTGGACTCCCGTGTTCTAATCCTGGATCAATCAACGGACTCTCTCCAGTCCTCCTGCTCTCGCATCCCTTCTTTGGAGGCTGAAGCTCTTTTACTTAAAAAGCAGACAGAGGATTTGGAAAATAGAAACCGTAGGAACAACCTCCGCTTGTATGGTCTTCCTGAACTTACGGAAGGGTCCAGCCCTACTGCTTTCTTCCTCACATTTCTCTCAAAGATCTTGGATGCCCCAACTTTAGCCTCCATCAATATTCAGAGAGCACATCGCCTTGGTCCTAAAATCTCTGCTAAAACTAGAGGAGTCATCATGCTGTTCCTCCAATACACGGATCTCTTGCAGGTTTTTTCAGCCGCCAAGCTCAAAAAGCAAATCCTATGGGAAGGTCACCGTCTTTATCTCTCTCAAGATGTCTCCAAAGCCAGTGCGGATAGACGGAAGAGGTTCTTGGACTTACGTCCGCAACTCAGAGCCCTCAATGCTCGATACGGACTTCTTCACCCCAGCCTTTTTAAGGTTACTTACAAAGACAAGACCACCACCTATGAGGATCCTGCCGTCCTTCAAGCATTCCTTCGTCAACATGGTCCTGATGTTATGGATGTTTCCAGACCGGGCTGATTGGACTTGAAGGCTCTTCAATTTTGCTGATGTTGTCCTTATTTGTAATTCTTATCACTGTTGTCCTCTTACCCCTATATATTTTATCTCTGTTGCAACCCGTCCTCATTTTATGTTTCCTCCTCATCGCATACACTTACCCCTTTTCTTTTCTTATTTCTACAGATGCTCCCCTCTCTTTATCCTTCCCGGTGTAATCACTGTTTCTGTATACTGCCCTTTGGAACTGTGATATTTGAGGTCTGGCGTCCGCTCTTGCTGTTGTCGTCGTCATCTCTTGGCGCCCCTGCCCTGGTCTTCGCTTGCGTCTTCCGTTTTCGTAAGTATATCTTTCAGTCATTCGTTCTGGACATGTACTGTCTTCTTGATCTTTTTGTTCCTGTCCTTTTTCTTCCCTCTTTTTCTTTCACCACCTCCTCTCTTTCCTTTTCTATCTGGTCTAGTATTATCTTTGCAATATCTGCTTCTCTCCCTATTTGTTTCTCTTTCTTTCCTTTTCTCTTTTCTCCTCCTATTCTCTCTTCCATGTTACTCACTCTCTATTTTCCCAGTTTCTTGTTTGTATTTGCATTTAATGAGCATGATGTTGCTAGTTGTTTTCATCTACCGTTCCATTCCGTGTTATGTCATGGAACATTAAGGGATTAAATAATCCCATTAAAAGGCAAAGGGTGTTATCACACCTGGCTAGACTTAACAATGATGTTGCCCTCCTCCAGGAGTCTCATCTCTCGGAGGCAGAGGCTTTAAAGCTTAAACGTTGTTGGGTGGGTCATGTTTTCTGTTCCCCTACTGTTGATAAGAAAAATGGTGTTGTGATTTTGTTACACAAAAAGTTACATATTTCTTCAATTTCTCATGAGTGTAATGCTAATGGTCGTTGGGTCATTGTTACATTGATTATATATAATATTCCTCTTATTCTCTTCAATGTGTATGCCCCTACTGGAGTTGCCAGATCCTTTTGGCCCTCTATTTCTGATAAATTAGCTCAGTCTCCGGGGATTACATCCTTTTCGGTGGGGATTGCAATCAAATTATGGACCCCTTCCTCGACCGCCACTCGAAAGTCAAATTTGTGTCATCCAAGATCCATTCTCAATTTGTTAAAGCTACTAAGAAAAATGCTTTAGTTGATATCTGGAGACTATGTAATCCTGATCTTAGAGAATACAGTTTCTTCTCCCCCCCTCACCAATGCCAATCCCGCATTGATCATATTTTCCTTAGCAAACCCCTATCCCAGCATGCCATCTGTTCTGAAATAGGCTCCATTCTGCTCTCTGACCATGCCCCTGTCTTTGTAGATTTGGATCTCCTTCCATTTCCCCTCACTCAGGCAGATGGAGATTCAATAACGCTCTACTTCAAGATCCCACTTTTTGTTCTGAGTTCTCTACTTTTGCCACTGAACTTTTCCTTCTCAATCACATCCCTAGCTCCTCTTTTGTCATGGTGTGGGACTCTTTTAAAACAGCCTCTAGAGGTTTTATTATCAATTTTGTAGCACGATGAAAGAAACTTAGGGAAGCCAAATCGGCTAAAATTTTGGCTGATATTAAGTGCCTAGAACTTGACTATCACTCTTCCAACTCGGACACTTCTCTTAAAAAACTTATCGACGTGAAAATTTCCTTCAATAAATTTACTACTGAAGCTGCCTCTAACCTCTTATTAAAATGCAATTCCCGTTATTATGGTGGAAAAAACAAGATGGGGAAGCTTCTTGCTAATTATTTAAAAATCAGAAAGGAGCGCACAAAGATTGAATCTATACGGACTTCCTCCGGTGAATCTCGTTTTAAAGACAAAGAAATTCTTACCGAATTCGTCAAGTTCTATGAAACTCTTTATACCCATGAACAGGTCCCTACCCCGACAGATCTTCATTCTTACTTCCAATCCCTCCTATCTCCTCCATCATCTCATGTTAATCTAAACTCCTTGGATATAGATATCACGCTTTCCAACATTTCTCTTGCTGTTTCTAAGCTAAGACATGGGAAAGCTCCTGGCCCTGATGGCTTTACCATCGAATGTTATAATCATTTTGCCTCCCTCCTTCTTCCTAAACTTTTACTCTTATTTCAATCCTTTCTCGCAGCGGGGGCTTCGAGCGGTTCCTTTCAACAGGCTTTTATTTGCTTAATTCCCAAGGAGGATAAAGATCATTCTCTTTGCAAGAACTACCGCCAGATTTCTCTGGTTAACACAGAATATAAGATACTAGCTAAGATTCTTGCATTACGATTGGACCCCCTCTTACCGGATTTAATTGGTCCCGAACAATCTGGTTTTATTAAAGGCTGTCTTTCTTCCGACACCTCGCGAGTCTTGCTTAACATTCTCAGCAGAGCCTCGCGTTTAGACCTTCCTTTCGCAGCTATCTCCTTGGATGCGGAGAAAGCTTTTGACAGGATTGGATGGGATTTTATGTTTCAGGCTCTCCGTTGGATTGGCATACCTTCCAAATTTCTTTCTATTATCTCCTTACTTTATTCTAACCCCCAAGCTTCCATTTTTGTCAATGGGATGACATCAAATTACTTCTCGCTACACAGAGGGGTCCGACAAGGTTGCCCTTTATCCCCTCTATTATTTGTTTGAGCCTTAGAACCCTTTCTCACTAAGATTCGTCAGGATGATAATATAACTGGTTTCTGTTTTGGTTCTCATCAGGTTAAGCTTTCGGTTTATGCGGATGATATCCTTTTTTACTGCTCCGATCCTCTCTCTTCTTTTTCTCCCTTTCTGCAGCAAGTCTCTTCTTTTTCCGCTATATCTGGCTATCGCCTAAACGTCGATAAGTGTGAAATCCTTCCTTTGAACTCTTTTTGTCAAAAGCATCTTTTTGCTCAATCTGGTTTCTCTTGGCAACCCTCTAAAATTAAATATTTGGGTGTTTGGTTCGCGCCTCTCTTATCTGAAACTCTCAAGTTGAACTTTGATTATAATTCTAAAAAAATGGAAGCAGCAATTACACGTTGGCACCCACTCTTTTTGTCCTGGTGGGGCTGTCTCAATTCTATAAAGATGATGCTTTCTCCCCTCGTTCTTTATACTACTTCTATGCTCCCATTGCGCATTCCGGTTTTTTACTTCAAAAAGATTGACTCTTTGCTTCTCAAATTCCTCTGGCATGCTAAACGCCCTCGGATAGAGATCGACTCCTTACGAAGAGATAAAGCTCAGGCCGGTGTTCGTTTTCCTGATTTTAGAGAATATCATCGGGCTTTTTCTCTGAAACAAACAACTCGATGGCTTTCTTCGGATCTTCCTTTCTATCCTCCCATCTGGTTAACTATGGAATCCTTCTTTATTTCTCCCTTCAACTTCCGTGAACTTTTGTCCTTCACGTCTTACCCTGCTCGTCTTCATACCCCTATTATCTCTCATTGTCGTACTCTTCTTCACCCCTTCTTATCCTCGTCGTACCCTTCCCTTCTTTCCTCTCGCGAACAACCCATCTGGTATAACTCACTTCTTAAAATCCGGAATCGTACTATCTACTGGAAGGTCTGGCACTCTCGAGGATTGTGTTGGATCTCTCAACTGCTTTCGCATGGTGTCCCTCTTACTTTATAGGAACTCAAGTCCTCCTTCTCATTACCCTCTAGTGCTCGTTCAAAATATGACTTACTCTATCCGGCTCTCACATCGTACCTCCACTCCTTATAACCTTCCAATGATATTCCTTTGGATCGCAAACCCACTTCCTCATTACTAGAATCTACTCCCTCTGCATCATCTCTTTTTAATTCTTTCCGTCATATGGTTGGTAGAGTAAAATCCAAAATAGAACTTGCATGGGAATCTGATCTCTCTCAAGACTGGTCGGTTCTTCTCTGGGATAAGGTTTGGACCAAACTTCATAAGACCTCTAGAGCTGCTCACAATACCCAAACTTTATACTTTATTTATAACAGAATTTAATTTACCCCACTTGCTCTGTCACGTTTCTCGTTAGAGACTCCCTCTACCTGTTGGTCTTGCCCCTGTCCTTCAGCAGACCTAAAACACATGCGGTTTGATTGTCCTCCTATTTCCAAGTTTTGGAACTCAGTTTGGACCCAAATACAAAAGATTTTTCAATTTCAGATTCCCTTCTCCCTCGCCCATGTTTTTCTAGGTTCTCTCTCCCCTGACCTTCCCCAATCTCCACGTCATTACCAACTCCTTGACCTTTTGATAGCTGCTGCTTTCCATATTGTCACTTCCAATTGGAAACAAGCTTCGAATGTTTCCTATCGCTCTTGGTGGAATGCAGTCTGTTTCCACCATCGATTAGACACCAACTATGTATCCCCTATCTCCCTGGCAATTAAACGAGATCTCATTTGGCTTCCTTTGGTAACTTATCTCTCCTCCTCTGCTTCAGTACATTCCTCCCTGGATCCTGACGCAGTTGAGGTCCGCAAGCCTCTATGATTCTCCTTTTGCCTTTTCTTCAAATTTTATTTCCAGTGTTTTCACACAGTACATTTGCTTTTTATTTATGTATTTTGTTCATGTTATTTCATGCTCGTTTCTACTTGCCTTTTATGAGATTTTAATGCATTGCTTATTATCTTTATGTGTTTTACACTTGCAAATGTTCTTCCTTAAGTTGTATTTTATTGTCATATCCATTTTCCTGTTTCTTCCTCCCCCCCCCTTCCCACCCCTTTTTTCTTCAATAAAATTAAACTTTGAAAAAAAAAGAAGAGAGGAGTCTATGATGTGGAGTGGGAGATTATTCTATCCTTTAAGAATTATATAAGAGAACACCTGTCCTCCTCATATTGGTTTGTGTATGTGTGGGATATGTGCGAGTAGAAATCCTGCGTAGCGGAGGTTTCTTGGTGGTTGGTTAAAGAGAAGCAACTGTTCAGGAAGGTGTGTTCTAAGTTGTGTAGAGCCATGAAGGTGTGCTTGAAGAGCTTGAAATTAGCATGTTTGGGTATCATGAGCCAGTGGAGCTCCCTGAGGTGTGGTGTGAAGCAAGTTCTGTGTGGGAGAGTGAGGTGAGTTTGGCTGCCGAGTTTTGAATAGTTTGTAGTTTACTGGTGAGTTGCTTGGTGATCCCGGTGTAGAGGGTGTTCCTGCAGTCCAACTTGTTGATGATTATGGTGTGAGTGACAGTTTCTTTAGTATTGCTTCTCAGCCATGAAAAAATCTTCCTTAGCATGGAAAAAGGATACAGTGACTACAATGACTTGTGTTTCTATGTTCAATTTGCTGTTGATGATGACGAGGTTCCTGGTGTGGGTGTTGGGTGTGATTGTGGGTCAAAGTTCAACTGCCCACCAGTTAGAGTCTCATTACCGGAGATCACTACTTCTACCTTGTTGGGCTGAGCTTGAAACAGTTAGCTTACACCAAGTTAGCTATTTTATTCATGGAGGCTTTGAACTTGTTTCTTGTTTTTAGGGTCTTGTCCGAAAGGTAGAGTTGCTCAGAGACAGAGAACATAAGTTGATAACAGTTAGCAGACTGGATTGTTTAGTCTTAGCAGGCCATAGAGAGTCAGGCTGGATGGGAAAGATGACAACTTTAAACTGCATGGCTTAAGAAGGCTGCACAAGCAGGCCGTCTTATGAAAGCCATACAGGTCTGCTCCTTCTCAGCCACCCTACTGGTTTTGGCAGCATGAGAGGAATCCACATCCGAGCAGAAGAATTCGGGAACTCATATCCATCCACAGGTCCAGTGAAAAAAAGTATTGTACCTAAAGAAAAAATCTATCATCACCTGAACTCTAAACCTGGGAATATATAGGTAAGTTTTGAAAATGTCTATAATTAACCGATTGTTTACTCTTCTCTTCCTTTTCCCTCATCGTCTGTTCACTCCCCCACCCCATCCCAGCTCACCACTCTTACCTGCACGGGCCGCTCCTGCTAAGGTATGAATTTTTACTTTTGTTCTTATTACGTATGTCACAGGGCTCCTTTATCCCTTCCATCCTCAGGATGGCTAACAGATCGATATGAAGTAGTGGGGAAGCGCCACCAACTGGGATCAAGGTTATCTCAGAGGGCAACAACCGCATGGCTGAAGAATCACCATGATGTCCCTGTACCACCTGACCTGAAGAACAAATTACTGAATTACACCTAGTCCCTCTCTGTCCTTGTGTGATTTTTGTAAAATAATCTGGACAAACCCTGAAGATGCTAATCCTAGAGATGAGTGGATGCAGCAATAATTTGATGGGACCGTAAAGCAAATCTTTGTTGCTACTCTGGTACCCTCCTTGGTTAGGCTGTGACTGAATGTCCAGTAATATTTACTATGATATCACCCATGTGACCTCAGTTAATGCAACATGTGCTCACAAAGGCTAACTTGCTGGACTTGCTCATGGTTTTGTGATGACCAGGAAAGCTGAAAGTAATTGTGCGGCATGCCACGCTGTCTCATGGATCTGTTGAGGAACAGAAAGTCACATTTCCTTGCCTGTGACTTCCCCCGGGAGTGCAAGGAGCACAGCACCCTGCCCATCTTTCTTCAATGAATCAGTGATCTAGCCTGAATGGAGAGCTGTGTGTGCATAGGGATACAAATGCAAACTCCAGTTGGTGCTAAGCAGAGCTTCAGTTAGTGGCATGTCTTAGTTGCCCAAGCTTCCCCTACTTCTCCATTGCTGTGAGGAGGCAACAAACTGAGAGGCTGGTTAAGTTTGCCCCAGTGGCATGAATATAATTCATACAATAAGGGGACGAAGGGCCCTATGCACCCCAATTATGCCTGATTTTTACTAACCAACTACTTGGCAGACATGCTGTGTACCTCGCATGCATTGTACAGCTTGGCAATTTTGCTACAGCTGTGTCAGTGAGATTATGTGATCTTTCTTCCTCTCACTAACTCCATCTCTGGGTATATACCAAGGGTCTTGGCGGTGGTATCATGGGCATTCACGAGTGTCTGGAATGTTGATGTCTTTGTGGCTAATCATGTCACATGGTCACTCTCTTATTGTTCTGAGATTCAGCAACTAACTTCTATGTTAAGCAATAACCACTTATTCAAGCCCATCTTTATGAAGATATACTGTACTTTGTCCTTCTGTCATTTTCCCTTTCTTTCACTGGATTAAAGGATTCAGTTTTGTGTACTGACAAGTTTGTTGAGAGGAGATTTTGGTGCAAACCTGGTAAATGTAAAACCCAGTGTCTGGGACAGGCATTCGACTAGAAAGGTGGACTCTGCAATAAGAGAGTCCACTACAGTAGTAAGACTAGAGCTGCATCAATTGGATAGAGGTGATGAGAAGATTCATAGTTCTATTGGTCAAGGCACATGGGATAAAGGCTTTGTGTTCATTGATGAGGTGTAAGTGGTGATTCCTTGGGTGCGGCGTATAGGCTCATTTGGAATTCCACAGCAGTAATTTGGTCCAGTGTATGAGGTAACTTATTGATAGATTGGTGATTCATGAGAGCTTCATAACTCAATATATAGTTTGTTGAGAGGGAATAGAGGGGGGAGGCAATAAGACTCCTATTGAAACGCAAAGGATTCATCCTCCTGAAAACTACGATTTCAGTGCTTTGCCTAGAGGAACAACCACCAAATAGTTGGAAAGTGCTGGACTGGGAACCTAAAGCAGTCCGGCAATTTTCTCGGACCAGTCTCTGGGAAAGCACTGCCAGGAAACTGGAAAAGCTTGCTTGCTGCTTTTGTTACAGGGGGCCGACATTGCAGCATCACTGCAAAACCTGTACCCCCTGACAAAACCAGAACCCCCCCTTCCAGCCTCCCAGGGAAACACCGGATACCCCGTATGGCTAGTCTAGCCTTGGAGTTGGATACAGCGATGATATTGGCACCTGTGAGCTGCTAGAGGCCCATGATTCCTCACAAGTGAGAATGTTAATTCACTTATCTATAAGCATTAATGATTGCTTATATACTACAAAAATGCAAATTCGCATGTGTCTTAAAGGATGCCGTCACATTTTATAAATCAATGACAACTTCATTTTTGTTCATGCTTAAAGCCCATTAATGCCGTACCATTATTATAACACATGCATTTTAAATAATTTTACAATGTATTATCTTGTGATGCACACTGCACATTTTAGCTAAACCATTCTAGTAAGCAGGTCTTGCTGGTGATATATGCATCTCCTTCTCAATGCCTTCTCACATTCTTCCAATGAGAAGAGCCTGGCACCTGCACATTATTAATCAATCAATCAATCAATCAAGGCATTTATATAGCGCACTACTCACCCGGAGGGTCTCAAGGCGCTAGGGGAGGGGGGGTCCGCTACTGCTCGAACAGCCAGGTCTTGAGCTGCTTCCTGAAGGCAAGATGGTCCTGGGTCAGGCGGAGGTGGGTCGGGAGGGAGTTCCAAGTCTTGGCGGCCAGGTAGGAGAAGGACCTTCCTCCTGTAGTGGCTCTTCGGATGCGGGGGACAGAGGCGAGGGCGTGGCCGGTCGATCGAAGCTGGCGTGTGGGAGCGTAGAAGTTGAGGCGGCTGTTGAGGTATCCTGGGCCTTGGTTGTGTAGGGCTTTGTGTGCGTGGGTGAGGAGACGGAAGGTGATTCTCTTGTTGACCGGGAGCCAGTGCATGTCTCTCAGGTGACCGGAGATGTGGCTGCGTCGGGGGATGTCCAGGGTGAGTCGTGCTGAGGCGTTCTGAATCCGCTGGAGTCTCTTCTGGAGTTTGGCGGTGGTTCCGGTGTAGAGGGAGTTGCCGTAGTCCAGGCGGCTGGTGACGAGGGCCTGGGTGACCGTCTTCCTGGTCTCGGTGGGGATGCACCGGAAGATCTTACGTAGCATGCGCAGGATGTTGAAGCACGACGAGGAGACGGCGTTGACTTGTCTGGTCATGGAGAGGGAGGAGTCCAGGATGAAGCCCAGGTTGCGTGCGTGGTCTGTTGGTTTGGGTGCGCTGCCCAGGGCGGGGGGCCACCAGGAGTCGTCCCAGGCGGAGGTTGAAGATCCCAGGTTGAGGACTTCCGTCTTGTCTGAATTCAGTTTCAGGCGGCTGTTCATCATCCACTTGGCTACGTCTGTCATCCCTTCGTGTAGGTTGGCTCTGGCGGTGGCGGGGTCGTTGGTGAGGGAGAGGATCAGTTGGGTGTCGTCGGCGTAAGAGATGATGTTGAGGTTGTGTTGGCGTGCGATGGCTGCGAGGGGGCTCATGTAGACGTTGAAGAGGGTTGGGCTGAGCGAGGAGCCTTGAGGAACGCCGCAGATGACTTCGGTGGCTTCTGATCTGAACGGGGAGGCGGACTCTCTGTGTCCTTCCGGCGAGGAACGAGATGATCCATTCCAGTGCCTTCTCCTGGATTCCGACGTTGCTGAGGCATATCTGTAGGTTTCTGTTTTATAATGTATTGCAGCTTCTATGCACTTGCAATGAAAAAAAAGGGAAACATCCTTTACAACACAACTTTTACCACGCAGTGCTATTACAACGCAGGTTTTACAACGAAAACCATTACAACGCATTGCGCTGGGGGGCGCTCTAGGATAGGCAATAGATTTAATTTACTATCCAACACCTTCCCTAGTGTCCACGGGGACTGGAGTTGGAATAGTAAATTAAACTATTCACTATCCAGCACCCCAAAGCACTATGCGTTGTAATCGTATGCGCTGTAAAAACCGCGTTGTAAAAGCATGTGTGGTAAAAGCATGCGTTGTAATGTCATACATCCGAAAAAAAACGGTATAAAAGTAGTGGTGAAGTGAATAGATTTTAGCGTTACTTGCTCGACTGATCGGGAGCAAAGCTCTGGTCCACTCATTAGGCATTTGCCTTGTTTCTTTTTGAACACATGTTGGTTATTTTAGTATTGCAATAAGCAAAAAGTGTCTAAGGGTCAGAAAAGAACTCTACTATGTAAAAAGTCAGAGACATAACTAATAATAAGACCAATTGGTGATAGGGGTGAGTGGTGCATCAATGAGTCTTAAAAGGCGCGACAAGGTACCTCTAGGGTAAAATTACCCATCAGTTTCCGCTCTGTACCGCCCTTGTCATCATTTGGGTTCTCCTAATACCCAGGAGAATGCGTTGTCAGCCACTAGATGTTATTGTGACTGACGCTTAACCAATGATAGCTGTATGTGTAGGTGGGAGGTATCGAGAATAATATGTGTAAGGGTAACTGATTTGCAGTGCATAAGTGATGATGTGAGGAAGTGAGATATGTAAAATTGGAGAGAGATGAGTAGCAGGGAGATTCTTTAATAATTTCTCTCAAATCTTCCAAAGTTTGAAAACAGTGTGAATTGTAAAATATCTGTTTGTAAGGAAGGTCGACATTTGTGGCGGTTATTTAACCACTGCTTTCTTCAGGACCAATTTCTTCGCTACTGCAAAATTAAAAATATAGACCATATCACCTGTTGGTTCAGGGTCATGATAATTATCCTCCAGGAGACTATTTGGCAGGAGGACAATGCATCGCCCCACCTGGCTGTAGCTCAGGTAAGTGGAGCACCGCTCTGTCTGTCGGTTCTCCTGGGCGTTCCTCTGCGCTGTCACGTAGAAATCTTTCCCATGTTGCATGCTTGTCGCTGGCCACTTTCCCTTCTATCACTCCTCTCAGGGGGAGCAGGTGAGTCCCTCAATATGTGTAGATTTTTGCATTTGTGGGGGACAGCAGGGGTGCTGTGTTAGGCATTCATAGTGCTCCGAATCCATGACTTTTACTGATGCCCCGGTGTCGATCAGTGCTTGCACCGTGGAGCCAGCTATTTGAATGGGGCACATGGGCGGTTGTCGCCGTCGCTTGTCGGCACGGCCTACGAAGGATATGATGAACACATCATTGTCATCCCCCTCCATGTCGAACCCAGCCCCGGGTGGTGCGTCCTCTCCTTAGATGAGGTGGTCACCAATGGAGAGTTGCCTGATGTTGGGTGTGAGGCAGTGTGGTCTTGAGAAGGCCGACCACGACTTCCGGCTCCTGCACACCCTCGCAAATTATTTTGTTGTCCACACCAGGAGCAGACCTTCCCTTTTGCGTAGCAGGGACCCGTTGTTGGGTGTTCAGCTGTGCAGCTCCCACTGGGTCCGCCTGTCTCTGTCTTGGTGACAGCTCGGGCCAGGTTTGGGAGTCTTTGAAGCAACTCTCTCCTCCTTGACTTGGGCAGGACGTGGAGGGTAGGACGTTGTGGCGTTCCTGTTGAGAGCATCCTCCATTTCATCAACTCGAAGGTTTGATAGATCATGTGACCTGGCCAGTATGAGGATGTCATTCAGTGACATCCCGAGTTGGCGAAGGATTAGACGCCGTAGTAGCACCGACCTGCACCCTTGGATAATCTGGCTCCCTTTGAACCGGAAATGTGGATTTGCTCGCTAACTGCCTCAATCGGGAATAAAACATGTTGACAGATTCTGTGTCTGATTATTTGACGTGCTGTAACTCGAAACGCTCAAAGTCTGGGTTAAGTTGGGGGGCAAAATGGCGGTCCAAAGCTGCCACCGTGGCCTCCAAGTTGTTAGCATCGGTGTCTGGGAGTGTTTGGAAAATATTGCAGAGTTTTCCGCCTCCATAGTGCATTGCATAATCAGTGATCTATTGACTGCCCCATGCGTCTCCCTCATGCCTCTAAAGTAGTGGTTGAGGCACCCTATCTAGGACTTACCGCAGAGCAGCCATTGTGGAGTCCGCAAGCTCGCTGGATGAGGGGAGCAGTGATACCGCGGCATAGCTGTGGTTTTGGGGTGGTGCGGTGGCACCTGTCTCTGGGCCATCTGCACCTGCTTGAGGTGGCGTGCTCATGGTAGCTGGCTATCACGCTATGATCCGATTTCCTCCCTTTTGTGCTTGGGCTGACTGACCTTTCTGAATTCTGTACAGTCCGCTGAAGCGCGTCCCTATCACTGGGCTTCATGCAGGCTCGTCTTCCCCTGCTCCTCGCAGGGTGTTGGATGCTGGTGGGTGTTGCTGGGATGAGTGGGAGATCTCTGGCACTCAGATCCCCAGATATATGGCAGACACCTCTTTTACTTGGCTACCTCTGTGATTTATCATGCATCTGTGCGCTCTTTTTCTTTTCAATTCCCTTGCAGTGCTTGGTAGTGCTGGCACCATGCTGTGTGCTATGTCTATGTTATGTATTTGGCAGCGCAAACTTGCAGGCAGCCTTCCCCCCTGGGCCACTTGGGCCATAGCACGCTCATCTCCTGTGTACGCCTTAATCTTCGGTGCTCCTCCGCTTCGCGTTGTAGGACTCTCGCCACCCACTGTGCGTGTGTGGTGAGGAGGGCAGGGCCAGCGCTCACCGATAACCCGTCAGCCGAGGGGATTTTCCACCGCACAACGCTACAGGCCTGTGGGGGTGGGCGGCAGCATCAACAGTAGTCTGTGAGCCGGCGAGGCGTGGCCTCATCGCCAGTTTAGAGGGTGTTCCTCGTGGGAATGGGCCTTGCCGGGATCCCCAGACAAAGTAGACACACACACAGTGATGCAGTGCGGGTGGAAAGACGCCAAGCACTCTTACCCTGTATAATTATCTCCTTGAGTGAGCCTGCCCTGAGGACTGTTACAAATGCGACAAAGTATAGGTGAGCCCGGGTGGTTCTCCACAGCACCCAACCTTGGAATGGCTCACAGTTGGTGGGTCTAGAAAAACTATTGGGTCACAGGAAAAATTGAAATGTACTTAATAACCACTAAGCCAATGAAAGGAATCTACAGAAAGATGACTGACTGACTGACTGAGGGTATTTATAGAGCGCACTGCTTCCGAGGCGTCTTGGCGCTGAGTAAAGTGACTGAACATTAACGCTGACATGTTTAGGGTTGGGAGAAGATCCATTTTTTGATTTCCTTCCTAAAGACCAGTCTATTCTGTATCCTTCTCAGGTGAGTGGGCAGTGAGTTCCAAAGTTTAGATGCCAGGAAGGAAAAGCGTTTTCCTACACACCTTACTCTTTTTATCTTATGGATTATGACCAGGCCAAGAGTGGCTGACCTCAGGGAACGTGTTGGCAGATAACGGGAAAACAAGGATTGTACATCCTCAGCCCCACTCCCTAACAAGGCTTTGTATACCAAACAAAGTGTCTTAAAATTGACACGTTGTCGGACTGTGAGCCAATGAAGTTGTTTTATAGTATTTGATGTGGGATGATGTTTAGGTAACTTGAACAGCACTCTAGCTGCAGTGTTCTGAATTGATTGAAGTTTGGCAAATTGGGTAGCAGCTGCTCCCAGAAAGAGGGCATTGCCATAATCAATTCTAAAAAGAATCGAGGGACATATCACTGTTTTCCTCAAGGAAAAGGGAATGAACAGGAGAATCTTCCTGAGGCCTTTTAGCATAAAGAAACAGGCAGATGCTACTTGATTAATATAAGTGGCCCAGGTAAGATCTTTGTCGAACATAACACCTAGGTTCCTGGCTTTCTTCACTGGCACAGGACAAGTACTTGCTGTAGTTGGCCACCAAAGATGATTCCAGATAGAAAATTACTGACCAAACTCCAGGACCTCAGTTTTGTCAGTGTTTAACTTTAAAAAGTTAAAATTCATCCACGCCATCAGGGCAGAGGTGCACTTACAGAATTCAGCTGCCATGGCATCCACTGACTGAGTTACGGACAATATAAGCTGAGTGTCATCAGCGTATGACACCAGCATAAAGCCATAGCTTTTTATTAGTCTGGCCAGAGGGGCCACATAAATATTAAAAAGTGTTGAGGATAGTGCCGAGCCGTGAGGGACTCCACCAGAGAGTGTAAACTCCTCTAACCGATATCCATCCCAAAAAATGACTTGTTCCCTAGATGATAAGAAAGAGAAGAGGAGGGCAAGGGCTGTACCACTGATACCTACATCCTGTATTCTTTGTAATAATACTGCATGGCTCACGGTATCAAAGGCTACTGTTAAATCAAGCAGGACCAGTATAGCCCTTCCTCCCTCATCCATCACCTTACATATTTCCTCTGCTGCCATAACCAAGGCTGCTCCGTAGAGTGTTTTGAACGGAAACCAGTTTGTGTGTTGTCCAGAATGTTATTGATCTCAAGAAAAGATGGTAGTTCATGGCCTTCTCAAGAACTTTGGCAGGCAGAGGTGTTGTAAACGTATCTAGGACCCTATTTAAATATTCCCGATTTGTGCCCTCATGTGGTTATAACAAAACATATCCTTATAAAGGCATAAGAATCATTTCCATATTTAGTCATAGCCAATGCAGTCCAAATACGGCAAGGCTACTCCCATAGACTCCTAGAAAGCACAACGCGTTCTTAAACAAACCAAGCCTCCAGCAGCCCTGGAATTCCCCCTGCTTCTGTATTGATTTGTCCTAGAACTCCTGGAGTCTTAAAAGAACTGCGAGTTCTTCGTGACGTCTTATGTCCAACCTTACGTCAAACTCGGCACCTTCCAGGTATAAATATACCAACAGCTGCCCTAGCAAACACACAGTGGTTTGGAGCAGATCAGCTATCTACTTGCCCGACACCCTGCTGTGGCAAGTGCCGAAGGAAGCCGACCCTCCCATTGACGCACTGAGAAAGACACTGTCTTTTCTCCTGCCGAGAAATCCAGCTCCAGTGTTTCCAGTCACCCTTGCGGGTTGTTGGGAGATCGAGTCCTGAGAAAGAGATACAAGACCTCCTTCATTCTATAACCAAAGTACGGAGCTGATTAGATCCTTAGAGAATTCTTGGCAAAAACTATCTTAACTTAAACTGCAGCTCACTTACTCCTTCCCACGTACTAGGCTTAGGTTAGGTACACCGGGGTAGGCGCATCTTAGAAGCACCAGTTGAGTACGTTTAGTCATGGTTTTTATCTATGTATATATTTTATCTATTTTATGGCTTAGAAACCATACCATGGTTTTACAGTATTATTTCATAATACTCCTTTTACTGTACGCACTTTACTTTATAACAAGTATTGCAATTGTGGCAACTCACTTCTCTTGCATGAGAAAGAAGACTTTTCGATAAAAAAACACTTTTATTGAAAATGCCCGTCTCTCTATTTCTCTGCGCTTCTGGTGAAACTAAGCATGCATGATTGACTGAGTGAAATAGTTATCTATTGTTTCCGCGACTCTGGAGATATACTCCTTATTCTGGAGGGAGCAAAGTTGTCATGTTTATGCGGTTGTCAGAAATTAATCCCTTCTTGTCTATTCAGGAAAGTTAACACCTTCTTGTTTACTCGAGAAAGTTTCTAGTGACCTCTGAGCTAGCTGGCATTCATAATTAAGTCTAACATATTCAATAGAGACCTAGTCAACCTCAGTCCTACGTCTAAACTATTGTTTATGATATTCCAATGCTCAGAGCCTATTGGGAATATAGGAACTACACTACAGAGGTAGACATGAGATGGGACAATAGTTTTTCTCGTCTAGTGGGTCCAGCGTACTTTTTTTTTAGAATGGGGCGAATACAAGCTTTTTTTCACGTTGTTGGAAAGACTCCTAAGGTCAGAATTTGATTTAAAACAGGAGATAGTGCGGAGCTTATCTCCTATGGGGCCAGATGTAGTTTATAAGGCGGGCAAGGGTCCAGGGGAGAGCCTGATTTAATTTTTAGCAGTAAGTCTGCCACTTTCTCCTCTGCCAGTGATGGAAATCGCGATAGACCACAGTGCTTGACCCTACCATCAGACTGCGCAGAAACATTTCCCACAGTATCCCTTGCTACTTTTAGGAGGCCGTTATATACAGACTGGACCTTACTTTGAACAAAAACGGCTAGTGTGTCTGTAAACTTTTGATCTGGTGTGAATGTTACATCCCGTGACATTTTAATAATGCAGAGACTGTTTGAAACAATTATTTTGGGGAATTCGTAGCCTCTTGGATTTTTGTGTTGAAATAGGCAGTTTTAGCCTGAATAATTGCGACTTTGTTTTCTTCAAGCGCAGCACAATAAACATTCTTTGTGCAGCGTCATATTGTGTTCTCCAAATACGTTCTTTTTGCCTGCATTTCATTTTTGCTAGTTTAAGATCTGCAGAATACCAGGGGGACGAGGCCTTTTTCTGTTGCGGTCATATGATTCTTTCTGGTGTAACCATATTAGCGGCTCTATTTACCCAGTTATGGAATTCTGTAGCAGCTTGATTAGCGTCAATGGGAATCACAGGCCTATCATTAAGTGCTGACACAAAATCATTGTTGCTGACTGACTTCCAAGCAAGATGTTTGATACTCAGGGGTCTGTTCCTTTGTCTACTGACTGGCGTTCCTATTGCGATGGTAAAATGCACTGCGGAGTGGTCGGACCAGGGTAGGGGGCAGACTGTCTTAACCTCTATACGAGAGTTATTTTTGCAGATACCATCGAGTGTGTGTCCTGCTATTTGTGTAGACTCACAGACAATTTGATTTAAATCAAAACTAGCTAGTTTATCTAGTAAACAGATGGTATCAGAATTATTATTATCTTCCAAATGGAAGTTAAAACCACCAATATGGTGAAGGAGTCAGAGTCTAAACAGGACTCCAGGTAGGTCTGAAGGGAGATCGAGAAAGGAGATCTAAGGCCAGGAGATCTGTAGATTAATAGACCTAGGAACACTTCTATATTGTTAAGTTTTATAGCAAACGACATTGCTTCAGCGCCTACTATAGACTCAGGAGTAATTCTAACTGTATAGAGTGACCAATAGATTATCGCAATTCCCCCCCACCCCCTTTGCCCCTATTCTATCAATGTTGGCAACAGCATATCCGGTAGGTATTAATAGATGCCAGTCAGGATCACTATTTTCATTTGCCCACGTTTCAGTTATAAAAACAAGGTTCGTATTCTTTGTTTGTATCAGACATTCTAGGTACAATTTATGTGTTCTCCATAGATCTGGTAATAAGTAAAATGCACATAAAAGGCTTAAGGTTATTATTTGTAGATACAGAGGTCTGAACCACTTCACAAGAACTATTGTTCTCATGCAGTGGATTAGTAATGCTAGTGTTATTGAGTATTTGTTCACCATTATTTGTGATCCTCGAACCATATGCTGCCCATCCACAGAGATTACAACATATAGACATAGGAGAAGTTGGAATCAACTGTACTTTGTGAAGTGCACATTTACCTGTATTAAGCTGTAAGAGTTGGTCTTGCGAGTAGGAGCATCGTGGAAAAAGGGCAGGGGTTCTGGCGCTGGGTGCATTTCGGGCGTTGACGGGCGCAGACGGGCTTGCCTTTCGAGCGTCTTTGGCGCACCGCCGGTGCGGTTGCTGCATCCGGGTATTTATAGGAAGTGAGGGAGGGAGTCAAGAAAAGCCAGCAACTAGAACGCTAATCTTCAGGCAGGTCCACTCTTACAGACGGGCACCGCGTTAGCTTTCAAGTTGCAGGATAGGCAGTATGAGTGCACCAGTTCAGTTAAAAGCAGAGCAATACAATCACCCACAAATAAAAAAAGGTGCAGAATCAAATTTTTAAATAAACAGCAATAGCCCACCACACACTGACAATGTTCTGTCAGTTGCTAAACACCGGCGCGGTCGCTGCTTCCGGGTAATTATAGGAAGTGAGGGAAGGAGGCAAGAAAACCCAGCAACTAGAACGCTAATCTTCAGGCGGGTCCGCTCTTACAGACGGGCACCGCGTTAGCGTTAGAGTAGTACTCAGGAAAATGAAAAATATTCAGAAAAAAAAAAAAAGTAAAGAAGAAGCCCAGAAATGTGAAATGTGTCTGATGTTTGTAGATCACAAAGTACTTGGTTTACAGCAGTTTTATAAAGAGTTGGCAGGGACCCCTGGTATTGTACACCATGGCTCTGCTGAACAACATTGACTAGGATGGAGGAGCAAGTTAGAAGCAAAACCAGACACAGATCCATGAACTACAAGAGATCTGCTAAAGCTGACAGCAACTCAAAGGCTCCTTTTGTGCTCCCCTTCCCGAGTGGGACCCAAACTTTAAACTAAGCTACAAAGAGCCCCCCAAATCCAGGATGAGCTAGTGTGCCCAAGCAAGCGTCAAAACTTATATTCAATGCACAAATGCCTATAGTCACACCAGGGTCTGCAGTTCATGGGAGGTAAGGATTACACGAAGAAAGAAGGAGCCATTCTGTCCATCCACCAACCTCTATGGAGAGTTGAGGCCTGTCCTATTCGTCAGCCCTCTCTTTGTGTAAAGCTGGGGGTCTGGTTTGTTTCCCTATCCGTGAGAAGATACAGGGATGTTGAATTCACCACCTCCATCTCTGTGAAAATACACAGAGGTGTTCCATTCATTGGCCACCCTCACGGTCAATAGACGCAAGAAGGTTTCATTCATCCGCAGCCATCCCTATGGGAGGAAAGAGAGGTGTCCAATTTATCTGGTGTCTGGTCTGTAAAAAGATGCAAGGGTGTTTCATTCATCCACCAACCTGTCTTAAAATGACACAAAGGTGTTCCATTTATCCACCACCCTCCCTGGGAAAAGGCACTAGAATGTTCCATATACAAGTCTTCAATTACCTAAAATAAAATAAAACACAGGCTTGTTTAATTTATTCAGCGCTCCCTGTGTGAAAAGAAACAGGGATGTCCCATTCATATGCCACCTTTCCTGTGAAAAGATACTTACAGGAGACATTCACGCACCCGCGTTTCTGAGAAAAGACACAGGGAAGTTACGTTTGTCAATCACCACATGTCTCAAAAGACACAGGAGTATTCCATTCATTCAACACTAGTTTTGAGAAAAGAAAGGAGGGTGTTCCATTCCTCACCCACCTTCTATGTGAAAAGACAGAGGACTGCTCTATACGTCCACCACTTCCTCTATGAAAACAAAATGGGTGTTTCATTCTTCCAACAGCCTATGAGCTGTGAACAGAATATATAAATGGACAACAGGATGTGGGAGCACACCGCTGACCTCTCAGGCAAGGTTGACCCCTGGCATTCTGGTAAATGCAGTCTCTTGTAGCTCGCTCCGATATTTTAGAGTATTTTGCCAAGGTTGGCGCAGATAGTGCTGATCTCTAGACATGTGTTTCTGGTTTATTAACCGTCATCAGTAGAGACTACAGTCTTCTATTTTGGGGTTTGCTAAGTAGGCTACCAAACATTATATCAGGTCCAGTACCTCTCACTGGCGCGCAGGTGCTACATCCATGAGCTCGTCAGCTCAATGACTCACGGGAGTACTTTAAATAGACAACAGGATGTGGGAGCACACCGCCGACCTCTCAGGCAAGGTTCACCCCTGGCATTCTGGTAAATGCAGTTTCTTGTAGCTCGTTCAATATTTTAGAGTATTTCACCAAGGTTGGCACAGATTGTGCTGATCTCTAGACACGTGTTTCTGGTTTATTAACCGTCATCAGTAGAGAATACAGTCTTGTATTTTGGGGTTTTCTGAGTAGTCTGCCAAACATTATATCCTTCCAGAATATATAAATGCTTCACTCATTATCACTACACTCCCTGTCAAAGACACAGAAGTGTTCTATAAATCTGCTGCTCTCGATTTAATAAAACATGGGGATTTGTTTTATTCATTCCCACTCACTAAAAGGACTCAGGAATCTCCCATTCATCCACCACCTCAAATACACTGACCTGCTCTCTGCATCCTCCATCTCCTCTCTGAAAATATATAGGTGTTTTATTCATATTCACTCAATGTGCTCACTGTAAACAGATGCAGGGATATTCCAATCGCCAGCCAATGTCTCAAAGAAAATACCACCCTCACTGTGAAGAGAAACATGGATGCCGCATTGCTAGCCCCCCTTCTGTTTGAAAAGACAGATGGCTGCTCAACTCATCCACCACCCTCTCTGTGTAAACAAGCATTGGCAAAGCCAATAGGTCTCGCCTATCTAATGCGAGTGCAGAGATGTTGACTTTGCCAAATGTTTTTAAAGTAAAATTTTAAAAAGAAAAATCCAACAAATATCTTATAGCATCTCAAAACTGTACATTAAACTTGATGTTTTCAATCTTTATAATTTGCATGGTTTATTTTTTAAATAATTTCAATCTGGAAACTGAGAACATATTTGAAAAAGATCAAGGCTCTGCCAGAATGTAAAGGGAAACGCTTGCCGAGGCCTGGTTTACTTTCAACTGAATTCAGCAATGTGGGCTTCTGCAGTTGTCCAGGGAGCAGGTTTATGGGACTCCAGGAGAAGCGTCATGCTAACGACACATTTTGCCACAGAGACCACCTCAGCCAGTGCAGCAGACGATGCTTCCGGTTGTGCGCTAAAGCTTGTGCTTTCATGAAATAAGTGGAATGTAGGAGATAAAGCACAAACAACCCTTAAGTTCTGCTCTTAAGACACACCCCAGCAAAAATATCTCTGTTGCTGTGCTTTTGCAGTCAAGCTGGGAGGGATAGGGTGGGGGTTTACAGAAAGGAACGTGGCACAAGATGGAGATAGCACGAAAGCACATGCACTCTCATGGAGTGCTGAATAAATAAGGAAAAAGTAATTCCTTAAATGTGAGCAGTGGAAGGATACATGTCAGCCAGTTAAAAGAATCCTAAATAGGTTATGCACTGTTTTGTTTTGGGGGGTGGGTGCGTAAAGAGAGGAAGACAAGCCATTGATTATGAAGATATATAAATGAGAGGGACAATAAGGCTAACCAATGATAAGCAATGGGCAGGCTCTAATCCCACTGAGAGTTCACTATAGGTCTTTTACTAACAGGCATCTTGCTATGTCTGTTAGGCGAGACCTACCCTCTTTGTGAACAGATACAGTGGAGTACTGTATCTGTACACCCCTCTCTGTGAACAGACATATTGGAGGACTGTGTCTGTACACCCTCTCTGTGAACAGAAACATTAGAGTACCATGTCTGTACACCTCTCTCTGCGAGTAGATACTGTGGGATTCAATGTATACATAATGCTCTCTTTGAAAAGGCACAGTGGTGCTCCATTCGTGCCCCACCTTCTCGATAAAAATGCACATTGGTGTGCCATTCGTTCAACACCTTCTCGGTTTAATACATCCATTCGTTTGCCATTTGTTCACCACCCTCTCTGTTAAGAAACTACAAGAGTGGTCCAGTCGCTCACCACACTTTCTGTGGATAAGGTACAGGAGTGATCTATTTGTGCTCTGCCCTCCCTCTGAAAAGAAAAATATTGTCGCTCGATCACCATCCTCTCTGTGAAAAGGACACTGGTGTGCCATTCGATCACCACCCTCTCTGTGAAAAGCACACTGATGTGCCATTTGTTCACCGCCCATTCTGTGAAAAGCACATTTGTTCACCACCATCTCTGTGAAAAGCACCCTGGTGTGCCATTCGTTCACCACCATCTCTGTGAAAAGCACACTGATGTGCCATTTGTTCACCACCCTCTCTGTGAAAAGCACACTGGTGTGCCATTCGTTCACCACCATCTCTGTGAAAAGCACACGGGTGTGCCATTTGTTCACCACACTCTCTGTGACAGGCACACTAGTGTGCCATTTGTTCACCATCCTCTCTGTGAAAAGCACACTGGTGCGCCATGTGTTCACCACCATCTCTGTGAAAAGCACAATGGTGTGCCATTTGTTCAGCACAATCTCTGTGAAAAGCACATTGGTGTGCCATTCGTTCACCACCATCTCTGTGAAAAGCACACTGGTGTGTCATTTGTTCACCACCCTATCTGTGAAAAGCACACTGGTGTGCCACTTGTTCACCACCATCTCTGTGAAAAGCACATTGGTGTGCCATTTGTTCACCACACTCTCTGTGAAAAGCACACTGGTGTGCCACTTGTTCACCACCATCTCTGTGAAAAGCACATTGGTGTGCCATTTGTTCACCACCCTCTCTGTGAAAAGCACACTGGTGTGCCACGTGTTCACCACCATCTCTGTGAAAAGCACATTGGTGTGCCATTTGTTCACCACACTCTCTGTGACAGGCACACTGGTGTGCCATTTGTTCACCACCCTCTCTTTGAAAAGCACACTGGTGTGCCACTTGTTCACCACCATCTCTGTGAAAAGCACATTGGTGTGCCATTTGTTCACCACACTCTCTGTGAAAAGCACACTGGTGTGCCACTTGTTCACCACCATCTCTGTGAAAAGCACATTGGTGTGCCATTTGTTCACCACACTCTCTGTGAAAAGCACACTGGTGTGCCACTTGTTCACCACCATCTCTGTGAAAAGCACACTGGTGTGCCACTTGTTCACCACCATCTCTGTGAAACGCACATTGGTGTGCCATTTGCTCACCACCCTCTCTGTGAAAAGCACATTGGTGTGCCACTTGTTCACCACCATCTCTGTGAAAAGCACATTGGTGTGCCATTTGTTCACCACACTCTCTGTGACAGGCACACTGGTGTGCCATTTGTTCACCACCTTCTCTTTGAAAAGCACACTGGTGTGCCACTTGTTCACCACCATCTCTGTGAAAAGCACATTGGTGTGCCATTTGTTCACCACACTCTCTGTGAAAAGCACACTGGTGTGCCACTTGTTCACCACCATCTCTGTGAAAAGCACACTGGTGTGCCATTTGTTCACCACACTCTCTGTGACAGGCACACTGGTGTGCCATTTGTTCACCACCATTCCTGTGAAAAGCACACTGGTGTGCCATTTGTTCACCACCATCTCTGTGAAAAGCACACTGGTGGTCGTTTCCTGCACCGCTGTGTGAAGAGTCACAGGGGTGACCATCTCGTGATACAGCAGAGGATTTCCCCTTTTTCCCCATCCTTCATAGAATGCAGTAGGCCCTTGGTTTCCTCTCAGGTGCACCATGTTCCACTCTGCACAGGACAGCTTGTCTTAGAACCTCTGTCCACGGAGAGATGATCTGTTTCTTCATACATAATAGAGAAACCACAAGGTGCGGGACAGGGGAGTGGGAGGGGGCAGCGAAGTGAGAATGTCACTGTGAGGTGAGCAAGCGTGAAATTGAAATGGAAGCCAGCGTTTTCAGGCTCGGGAAGGTATTTCCCTGCTGGGAGCGATATTTCTGATGAGATGGTGGGAGGGGAAGCGGACGGGGGCGGAAGAGACTCCTGGGCGTCCTCTGAGTACAAATGGAAGCTTGTGACTCCACAGTCCCATCGTGCCAACATTCTACAACAAGAAAGAGAGTGATTTTTCAACACAAAAAAATCAGTTGATTTAATCTACCCCGCCACTGTGTTCAGTGGCCACTCGTAACACAGCCCCCTCATGAGGGCAGCAGACCCCCGTGTCAAAATAATTTTCACTTTGTGTGGGTCCCTGTCACCCAACGGAATCTAGCACTTTTATGGTAACACAATAAGCGTTTAGAGGTCCCCACAAAGAAAAACACACTATTCCTTCCAGAACAACATGAGGAGGAGGCATGTGGATGCATGGACCTTTGATGCAGGCCACAACATCATTTCAGCAGTGGGCGTTTAACCCACTGATAATATATGACTGTGACTTCATTCCCTGTGATGTTTATTCAATGAATCCATTCATTTTAATTTGACTTGTGCCCTTGACCAAAACAATAGGTTAAAGGTTGAGGGTAATGGCTCTTTGCATAAAACAACACGCTGTCCTCTGAGCTGCCAGAGTCCGAGTTATATCTAAGCAAAAGTGTGCTATGATTTAAGAATCTACCTTATAATTGTTAACAAAAATAGTGTGATAATTCCGATTGATTTAAAAATCAGTGCTCTTTTAGAACTGGGAAAAAAACATTTGATTTGCTGCTTAAGTCAGTATAAAAATGGCTGGGCCGCCCCCGCAGTCAGCTAAAGAACAAGGGTGACTAGGTATTCAATCAAGGCAGAATCAGGTCATTTGCATGTTTCCCAGAATGCTCTGCTGCACTCGTATCTGATTGCAAACATTGAATTGAGCCATAAATCCCACTTGAAGGTCCCAAGAATGATCCCGCTGTCAGTAGAGGCTTTCTTTAATTAAGGCCGCTGTACTTTCTAGAAAAAAAACAATATCAGATATTAAACTCGCAAATCGTTGAAACGCTTTGGCGTTTGCCTGGGAGGAGGTCGGGTTAAGACCTTGAGGTCACCGGGTCAAGTCGTGGGTCAGTCACATTGGACTGGCACTCACTCCCATTCAGTAATTAAATGACAACAACTGTGAAACGTATCTGCGTGGAGATTAATTGTATGATTACATTTTGTTAATGTTTTGCCCATTATCCACCAAGAGGGGTGACTGACCTCACAACAATGCCCTGAGCCTTCCCTGAAGCAGTCTGCCTATATGTGTAAAACTAGCATGGCGGCCACGAGCGAGCAGGATGGCTGCACCAGTAATGTTGTCAGAGTAGAAAGAGCTCAGACAGGTTGTGAATGGACAAGATATATGCGGGCTCTGTAGCAGGGTTAGACCGGCCTGTATGGCAGTCCGCAATGCCCGAAGGCAAGTCGGTATATTTGCCCTTTTTTGGCTGTTTGTAGGTCTGTTTCATAGTCTGATGTGCTGTATTTAGGTCACAGCCAATCAGACAGTGCAGCTGCCTGGTTTGATACAGAAATCTTGTGGACATTCAGAAAGTTGACCCTGGTATGCATTCCACCTGTTCCTTAACTTTGGCTTTGTGGTTTGTAACTCACATTTTCTGACTTTCCATTTGCTTTAGGCTGTCCAGCTTGAGCGTGTGCCTCTCGTTGCCTAAACATTGTTTATTGTATTCTTCCACAAATTCAATTTATGTAAACAGGCCTGTACATCTTGCTCTTATCTTGTCACATTTGCTGTGCATTCAAAGACAGAGTTCAAATGCCAGGCTGTGTCTTCGATGGAGCGTAGGGCCCGATTCACAGAAGTACACTTAGACGAAAGCCTAACTTTACGACTTTTTGTTTTCACAAAGGGCATTTACTACTACTGATGGAGCGGGATAGAAAACAAAAATTTGTTTAAACCCGTGAAGTCACACTTCCATAAATAAATTAATAATGCTAACAATTTGTGCTGTGTGTATAATAATTCAACCTAGTTTAAAGTTGCATTTTCACAGAACACGTGGGAAACTAACATGTGTGCTCATAAATGTGCATTATGTTGCATTCTCATGTATGTGGAAAATAATAAATTAATTTTGTCTATTGTCATGTCATAACTAATAGCAGCTGTTTTTAAAATAATGGCATGTGCTTATTTTGCTTCCCTTGTCTATGTGATGTCATTTCTACTATTCTAGGTGCACATAAGGCTTTATGGATTATGAAGACAGGTAGATATAAAATGCTGCTTTATTTGTGCTTTACTGCTAGGTAATTTAGACTAATGGGTTAATAATTAGCAATGATGGGAGGCAACAGAACAAACTGTATTTCTTTCATTAATTATTCTTTTTGTTTGTTTATATAATAGTTTTACAAATGAAGCTTAGAGATGGCTGCAGGAAAATTAGTACCCTTTTAAAAGTGACGCAGGGACAGTGGCGCAGAAAATTGACGCTTTCTGAAAAAGGCCTAATGATGAAAATGGCTCAAGTGAAAATAATTCCAAGAAGGATGGAAAAGGCCTCTGAGCTTTTATTTTGAAAGGTTTTGGATTGAACTGCTAAAAAGATGACTTTTTGGAGAAATCTGCTAACGTTTGCTAACGTGCCACGGGAGTTCAGAGCTGACTAAGCTCAAGGTTAAAAAGGAAGCTGTCGCTACAAAATGTAGCAGTCTAAGGAGAACTGCCAAGACTTCTAAATGAACAATGGACTAGTGAATTTGCCCGGGCATGTAAGAAGGAGGTGTCACAGTTTACTGTGGTACGAGGTGGCTCAGCCAATGGAGAACTAGAATTCGTCTGCTGGAATGTGAAAAATAGTTAGCTCAGCTAAAATTAGGGTATAAGAATAGGTTCAGAGAACACATAGTTGGCTTACGCTCGAGAATTCTGGAGGACGATGTTATGCTGATGGACTTTACACGTGAGGACAGGAGTTTTTATTAATTACTTTATTACTAGGTGATGAGGGTAGAGACAGAGATATAGTTAGGATTTTGGAAAATGCTTAATTTTACTTATTCCTGCTAATGAATAATAATTCTTGATTTATGCTCTTTTTATTAATACTGAATAAATCTTTCTTTATGACATTTTCTAATGCTTGTTTAATAAAATACCAAAACCTAAGTTTTTCTAGATGTGTTAAAATAAACTTTCTAAAATGACAAGCTGGTCTTGATTATTGCAGATGGTTTAAACAACTATATTTAGATCTTATCGCCTCATGATTCAAGCGCTCTATTGTTGTTATGGGCCTAGTGTTGTAGTGTAAGTTTTGTGGTAGTAAATAGTGTCATTTGTGCAATATTTTGGTGAGAGCGCTGGATCAATTTCTGGTAGCCATCGGACGGTTTATATATGTTGTTTTTGACATACATGTTACATGCATGATACATATATGTTGGTAAATTCATAGGATTAAGTTTTAACACATGTTGAGTTTGTTTATTTTGTGCTATGTGTGTACCGGTACAAAAACTGTGTGATGAGAAGGTAGTCATGCAGAATATCTGATCTGTTTCTGTGATATCGCCGAGTATCACTGTTGGTATCGCCGTGTACCAGAAGTATTGTCGCCGTGCAATACAGTGTTGTCGCCGTGCAACACAGTTTTAGGGCTAGGTGTGAATCTTGTAATAGTGAGAGTTTTCTAAGAAATTAGAGCAGCATGAGAATAGGGACAAAGCGCCTTCCATAAAACTCACTGTGATAAGAGTATTAGTTATATTCAAGCTTGAGTGAAGGGCAGGGTAATGTCGGTGCATGATTATCTATAAACAGGTTAGAGTCCTGTACGGGTACATGTTTTATATCTATAAACAGGTGAGAGCCCTGTACGGATAACGGTGTTATTTTGTTAACGGTGCATGATTTCTATAAACAGGTGAGAGTCCTGTACGGATTTCATGTGTGACTGAAGTTAGGGAATTTTCAGTGTGAAAGTGCGTGATTGTTTTGTAAGGTATGTTCAAGTGGAACTCTTAGAACTTTCACTTCGCGGTGGGTTCAGAGCAAAATGAGTTCATATTCTTACGTGTTAGAAGGGTAGAGTAAGAGTTGCTCTACTGGCAAATGTAAATTATCCTTAGTGTGAATAGCGCCGACTATTCCGAAGTGTGGATACTTGAATGTATGTAAACTATCCTAATTAGAGAAGCAGACAGATGTGTTTTGTTTTATATATTCACTAAAATGTACCAAAAGTAATTTTAAGGTACTTAGGAAAGTTCAGGATAAAGTCTGTACCATTCTAAGACTTTTATGATGAAGTGCAGTGTTTAAATACATTTAAAAGTTCTGCACGCTAATAAAATTGAATTCAAAAGTGTTCAGCATAGTTGAAAAGTCTAAAAAGGTGAACTGTGCTAATTTAAAACATTCAGAAGCATTTTAGAATGTTTTGTATTAATTAGGCAATAATTAAGGTATTCCACGTTATTAAACTCGTTAAAATAAGTAAAAAGCAATTAATATTGATTTTATAAACATTCCTCGCTTTAAATATAGTATTATACTGTTCTCCGTAGTTTAAAACCATTTAATTATGCCCTGATCGAAAATTGTAAGGGAGGGGCTGGTTTTAGGAGTGAGAACGTGTGGGGAGAGAGCCTGCAGCTGCAGCAGCTGCCTACGTCAGGGCTTGCCGCGCTCTGATTGGTTGTCGTGCCCTGAACTGTCAGAGCAAAGTAACGTTCTCATTGGCTGAGGAGCGAGTATTAATTTAAATTGGTTCCTAGCCTTTGTGAATGTTTTCCGATCACGCTGCATTTAGCATGTTGTGAGCGTTGTGTTGCTTGCAGCGCGAGGAGAGACTACAGTAGCAACAGTGATAAAATTAGCTGCAGCCGTGTAGTAATTGGCTGAGCTTACAGGGACAGTGCGCTAATTAGTTAGAGCGTGGTGCTAAAATTAGATTAAGCACATTGGTAGTATTTTGTATTCTGTAAGTGTCCCCAACGTAGTCTTTTTCTTTAATTTGGCAGCGCTATTGTAAAAGGGCTATTGAGGAGCCGAGTGGGAGAGCTACGAGCTGCAGCGGCTGCTTGCGTCAGCCGCCGCGCTCCCATTCGTTGAGGCGTCGTCGCGTCATAGCCAAAACAGCACTGCTATTGGCTGGGGTGACGACGCGTCATACACGGAGCCTCGCGCTGATTGGGCAGAGCTCCGTGTGTTATTTGGTAAATGGACATCTAGTGTAGATCGAATAGGAGAGTAGCACTATCTTTGAGCGGGGTTCTTGCGAGGCCTGTGCGTCTAGATACGCTGTGTCTCCTTAGCGTACTGGCCTCCCTTGAGCTTGAAGGGATAACGAAGGGGCCGCGCTTCGATTCGTTGAAGCCCCGGAGCGTCATACAAAGGCCGCGCACCCATTGGCTGTTGACGCGCAGCGTCATAGTAGGGCCGCTCCCTGATTGGTCAAGAGGCCGTATACTAATGCCTGTATAATTTTCAAGTGTCCTCGGGATATGTAAAGATAGGTTTCCATATTAAATTAACTTGCTGTAATTGCTTAGTTGTTTTAGGAGGAAAAGCGGGTTGTAGCTAATATGGGAGAGAGAATGTATGCTATGAAATAAAATAAACTAACAGCGATTGAGAAGGGGGAGGCAAGGCGCAAGGTGCTAAAAATGGCAGCGAGGAGCTGAGAGCCGTAATTACTGTGTAGGCAGCCGCGCTCTAGTTCCAATGTCTAGCGCGTCATGGTAGGGCCGCTTTGAAATTGACTGAAGTATTCAGGAGCTTCGGAGCAGAGTAATGTTTTGATTTGCTGGGCAGTCTGGCGAATAGAAGTGAAGCTGTGCTCTGATTGGCTAAAGCCTTGTCAACAGTGTTGTGATTGGCTGAGGAGATTTGCCACTTCCAAAATAAATGTTTGCATTGTGTGAATGTCCCCGTTTTATTCTTTTTCTTGTTTAAACTGTGAAGGAAAAAGCGTGTCACAGCTGATGTGGGACAGAGACTGCGCGCTATATTAAAATATTTCTTAAAGCATAGCGCGAAAAGAGAGAGAGCAGCAGTAGCATACTTCATAGCAAAGCTACTGTGTTGTGATTGGCCGATGAGCTGTTGATGAGTGTTGGTAAAAATTGTATTGTTGAATTACCTGCCGAGTAGTTACTTTAAAGGGGAGATTAAAACGCTGTCATCGCGCTAGTGTGAGGTGATGTTTGTGGGGGCATTGAAAGGCTGTGGAGGCATTTAAAGGGCTGTGGATATTGGAATGAATGCTGGTGAGCGCTAAACAAAGTGCAGTAGTGGTGAGGTGGAGGAAGACAGATTCTCAAACTGGAGATTGTAGGGAGTGGTTTGAAGTTTTGCAGCAGTGTCACATTAATAGATAAAAAAAAAGACATTAAGCTTTCTTTTTACAGATACTGTTACAGTAAGGTGTGTAAGTGCAGAGATACATACTAAACATACCCTATCACATTTAGGTGTTTCTTGTTATAAAAATAAATATTTTATATTGCTGTTTTGCAAATACATAAATTTTCCAAGGTTTATTAAAATAAAGATACAGAAAATTAAGGCAAAATAGATTAGGTTTTCTTTTTCCACAGGTATACGTTGCAGAAGGTGTGTAAGTGAAAAATACATACAATTAAAACACATGTGATTATATGTTGGTATGAATAAAATTTTTGCGTTGCTATTGTTTTTGCAAAATTGATATTTTTCTTTACAGGTTAATTAAATTTAGTGATACAGGTAAATTAGGAGATATATTAAATTGACCAAATTATAAAGTTTTCTACACCTGATAGTGTTAAATTAATTAATTAATTGATCAACAAGCACTGCAAGGCAAATTTAAAGAGTACATTTACCAAATTAATTAAATAAAATGTCTTCCTTATATAAGAAAATGAAAAAAGTTGTTGCCAAATGCGAGAATAAATTAAAGATTCCCAAATTAGTGAAGATAAATAATAAAGGTGTAAGAGCAGAAAATGTTGATCAGTGTACAATTGATGTTGTAAATATGGATCAGAACAGAAATTCAAGAAGATCCCCAGAGCAGATTAATGTAACGCCAAAAGTGTCAGATCAAACTGATAAAGTGCCAGCTCAGACTTCTACAAAAAACGATGCAATTGAAAAACATGATGAAATGATTGGTACATCTGGAATTAATATTCCTGATCATGTAAATTCATCAAATGATTTAAAGGAGTCCATGAAAATTTTGGAAAAAGAGATAGTGCCTGTACTTAGAAAAGATGAAATTAATTCCGCAGTTTTAAAAGTCCCATTAACTGAAAAGGTTTATTCTATTGTACTTGAAATTGAATTAGTAGGGATTAAAACCGAGCAAGGAACAGAGATGACTTCAGTTCTGGTAAGTGAGAAGTCTGATACTGATCTGATTGATTTGAAACAGTCAGACGAGTCAAAATTATGCTCAAAGGAAAAGGAGATTGAAATAAATAAGCTGAATGAAGAGCTACAAATACAGCGACAGGTAATGGTTCAGCAGAATGACATGGCTTCATTGCCATTACAAATTTTTGTTAATGAACAGTCAGACAAAACAGATACAGGATTAAATAAAGAACAGGAAAACAGTCCAAAAGGATTAAATGCACTTCCAGAATATTGGTATGAAAATGATGTTCTTTTGAGTGAAGACATTAAAATGAAGGACGCAATTGATCAACAGATTAAAACATTGACTTTTACAGGTTCGCTTATCAGAAATGCAAATTTGATTAAAGGGTTGATTGATGATATACAATTGGCAGAAAGGTTTGCTGTCATGATATGTGCAGCATACAAAATGAATGATGAACATGCTTTGAGTTCACTAATACTAACATCTATAGTTGAAACATGGCAGGTAGTCAAAGACTTACGAGATGATGCAACTCATGAGGAGAAAAACACATGGTTGAGAAACACATGGTTGAGTGCAAATTTTAGACAGCGAGATGAGGATGAGATTTTGTCACACAAAGATGGTAGAGTAGTTTTACCAAATAGCATAATTATTGACATGGACAATATGTACCATAAAATCGTAGAATTTCTTTACCAGAGGTGTCTGACTTATCAGCAAATGAACACAATTAAGAGAACAATTGTGGGAATAGAAACAGAATTACAGGAGAGTGGTTCGTTGAACAGATTACAAATGGATTTCTGTGAGATGTCACTGAATGACAAACTGTGCTACATTTTTGTGATTTACTGTTTGATTACTAAATGGGTTGAAACATTTCAGATGCGACATGATGATGAAATTACTGTTGCAAAGTTATCAGATAACAGAAGACATATTGAAAACAGATTGCTCCATTGTGCAGATAAACTAGAATTTTTAGATGTTGAGGAGTATGAGAATGTTACTATAAAAGACAGAGATGCAAAATTGTGCCTAGCTGCAGGTACAAAGTGGACAGATGTTCTTCCACTTGTTTTGATGTTTCTGAGAAACACTACTGATAAAAAGACAGATTTAAGTCTACGTAATATTATGATGGACAAGGTCATGAGACAGACATTCATACCAGAAAAGAAAATGATGACTATCAATGATAGCATCAATTTGGAGAATTGTATGAATTTATCAGATGAAATGATTTCTGTGTTTGATGAAGATGAAACTGAAGTGCAAACAAGAGAAAAAGAGCAAGTACTTGATCTATTACCAGGTAAAAGGATCAGGAAAAAGGTTCGTCTAAAAGGAAATTGTCTAGTGCCAGGGTGGCAGAAAAGGAGGTCAGTCAGTCTTGTCACAACAAATGCAGAGAAGTGCAAAAGACTGAAGAGGTGGATTGACACTGGCCATACTTTTCGTGTAACTACACCTGAAAATCCTGATGAGGATAGTGTCACAACTGCTGATTCAGATTCTGAAGAAGAGCCTGAAGAGAATCCAGATCTTGAAGATCGACAAGTTGGTCGACATCTGGAGAACATGAATAGAAAACAAGCCTTGATTGAAGAAGACTTGGAAGTTGTGACTGAATACTCAGAAAAAGACTCAGAAAATGATGGAAATCTGCCAGAAAAAGAAGCAGAAGAAGAATGTGATCAGATTATGATTCAAGACCAGGAGAGTATTGAAAAGCAGAAAAGTAGCTCTGAAAGCAGGAACAGGAATTCTGAAACTGGGAAGTTGAAGGTAATTGAAGAAGAAAATGAATTGCCAAGTACCAGCTACAAAGATGACGTTCCTAACGGAGTGAAGCTGCTGAGTAAAGAAGTACCTGAGTCCAGAATGGAAATGTCTGACACTGAAACTGATGAAAGTGACGAAGATTCTGAAATAAGAAAATTCAGAAAAGGAGCTTGGAGAACAGAATGTAATGTGACCAAGCAAAAGAAGAAATTACTAAGAAAAAGTGATAACTGGCCAGAAGAAAACGAAGGCCTAAAATTCAAATTGAGACACAGATCAAAGAAACAGATTAATGAGATATCAAGTCAAAAAGATTCTGAGAAGAAAAGTGAGGCAGGAAAGAAAATGGAAGTGATACCTGTAATGGATTACAGTCAGGAAAAGATTGAAGAGAATAGTGACAATGGTTGAAGTACATACCTGTTAAAATTTTAGGTATTCTGTTTTTGGCATAAGGCTGAAGAAATCTTGTTAGATGACACAAGGTCGAAGAAATACTGTTAGCTGAAAAATTAAATTGTGACATTAGGTCGAAGAAAAACTGTTAGAAGGTTTAAAGAGTATAAAAAAAAAAAAAAAAAAAAAAATGTGAAAAAGGGGGGTGTTAGAAATTTTTAGAAAATTTAGGTAAAATTTTTAAAATTTTTGTTTTATTTTTCTTTGCAAGCTTAATGCAATTATAATTCTGCTTTGGATAATTTAGGTTATTGTTCTTTTAGAAATAATCAAGGAGAAGTTTAAAGTTTATTATGACAAGCAAGATACAGACATTTTATTAGTTATAGTTTTTGCAACACTTTTATTGAAGCTCAGTTGCATGTTACACAAGAGAATGAAATAGAACTAGAGGGGTTTCCTAAAACTCGAAATGAGAATTGCAGATAAACTGACGAGATAAGTCTTTAGAAATACTAACACAGGTGAAATTGAATCATGTTCATCTTAGATAAAATCTTTGCTAAATTTTTGGGTGCTGGTGTGGTGATTTGTTAATCACCAGATGAGGGAGTTGATGGAGCGGGATAGAAAACAAAAATTTGTTTAAACCCGTGAAGTCACACTTCCATAAATAAATTAATAATGCTAACAATTTGTGCTGTGTGTATAATAATTCAACCTAGTTTAAAGTTGCATTTTCACAGAACACGTGGGAAACTAACATGTGTGCTCATAAATGTGCATTATGTTGCATTCTCATGTATGTGGAAAATAATAAATTAATTTTGTCTATTGTCATGTCATAACTAATAGCAGCTGTTTTTAAAATAATGGCATGTGCTTATTTTGCTTCCCTTGTCTATGTGATGTCATTTCTACTATTCTAGGTGCACATAAGGCTTTATGGATTATGAAGACAGGTAGATATAAAATGCTGCTTTATTTGTGCTTTACTGCTAGGTAATTTAGACTAATGGGTTAATAATTAGCAATGATGGGAGGCAACAGAACAAACTGTATTTCTTTCATTAATTATTCTTTTTGTTTGTTTATATAATAGTTTTACAAATGAAGCTTAGAGATGGCTGCAGGAAAATTAGTACCCTTTTAAAAGTGACGCAGGGACAGTGGCGCAGAAAATTGACGCTTTCTGAAAAAGGCCTAATGATGAAAATGGCTCAAGTGAAAATAATTCCAAGAAGGATGGAAAAGGCCTCTGAGCTTTTATTTTGAAAGGTTTTGGATTGAACTGCTAAAAAGATGACTTTTTGGAGAAATCTGCTAACGTTTGCTAACGTGCCACGGGAGTTCAGAGCTGACTAAGCTCAAGGTTAAAAAGGAAGCTGTCGCTACAAAATGTAGCAGTCTAAGGAGAACTGCCAAGACTTCTAAATGAACAATGGACTAGTGAATTTGCCCGGGCATGTAAGAAGGAGGTGTCACAGTTTACTGTGGTACGAGGTGGCTCAGCCAATGGAGAACTAGAATTCGTCTGCTGGAATGTGAAAAATAGTTAGCTCAGCTAAAATTAGGGTATAAGAATAGGTTCAGAGAACACATAGTTGGCTTACGCTCGAGAATTCTGGAGGACGATGTTATGCTGATGGACTTTACACGTGAGGACAGGAGTTTTTATTAATTACTTTATTACTAGGTGATGAGGGTAGAGACAGAGATATAGTTAGGATTTTGGAAAATGCTTAATTTTACTTATTCCTGCTAATGAATAATAATTCTTGATTTATGCTCTTTTTATTAATACTGAATAAATCTTTCTTTATGACATTTTCTAATGCTTGTTTAATAAAATACCAAAACCTAAGTTTTTCTAGATGTGTTAAAATAAACTTTCTAAAATGACAAGCTGGTCTTGATTATTGCAGATGGTTTAAACAACTATATTTAGATCTTATCGCCTCATGATTCAAGCGCTCTATTGTTGTTATGGGCCTAGTGTTGTAGTGTAAGTTTTGTGGTAGTAAATAGTGTCATTTGTGCAATATTTTGGTGAGAGCGCTGGATCACTACCCAAAGTTGAACTTTACAACTCTCAGTATTCACAAAGGGCGTTTACTACTCGTAAATGCCCTTTGTGAATACCTGAAGTCGTAAAGTTAGACTTTCGTCTTTTTTTTACCTTTCTGGATCGGGCCCTGGGTGTTCATTTTTCTTTCTCTGACTTAAAAGTAAGAGATTTTATGTGGGGTCTGCTTGGAGAAAGCTGTATGATGTTATATTTTTTTCTAGCACAAGGACAAATTTAAATGTCTGTGGATGAATTGTGCTGAGGATCAAAACAATACATTGGGTGATGACATTTCCGCACATCGTTTGTGCGATGTATACTTTTATCAGTAAAACTGTGAGTGCAAATAAAATGGTAATTTCAAATTAAGATGTGTTGTATGTAATGGCAGCGTGCTGCCATACCATGCATACTCCAAATTACTCCACTCCACTCTACTCTGCACCACTCCATATCAATGCACTCTACTCTGTACCACTCCATACTACACCACTCCATTCCACACTGCATCACTACACTCTCCTCTGCACCACTCCACTCGAAGTTGCTCTACTCTACTCCACTCTATGCCAATGTACTCTAACCCACACTACTCTACTATGCACCACTGCACTCTTTGCCACTGCGCTTAACGCTACTTCACTCTCAGCCACCCTACTCTGCTGCACTGAACGCTATACAACTGCACTCAACACCAATGCATTCTACTCTGTACCACTCCACTGTACGCCAGTGCACTCTATGCCAATCCCCTCTATGCCACTCTAATCTACTCTGCACCACTGCACTCTACTGTGAAACTACCTACTCGACGCCACTGCACTCTGCGCCACTGCAATCAGCACCATTCTGCTTTAGTCTGTGCCACTCTATGTCACTGCACTCTTTGCCAATGCACTCTACACCACTTTACTCAAAACCAGTGCACTCCACCAGTCTACTCTGTACCACTTCACTCTATGTCACTATATTCTATGTTTCTGCACTCTACTCCATTGTACTCTGTTACTGCACTCAACATCTCTCTATTCTACTGTACTTCACTGCACTCTAATTCGCTCTATTCTACTCTGCACCACGCACTTTACGCCACTGCTCTCTGTGACACTCTACTCTTCACTACTGCACTCAACGCCAATGCGCCCCTCACCACTCTACTACACATAAAACAGTATACTCTGCTACACTGCAATCTCTGTCACTCTTCCTTACGCCACTGAACTCTACGCCACTGAACTCTGCACCACTAAACTCACCACTCCACTCTACACCACTGTACTCTTTGCCAATCCACTCTACGCCACTGTAATCTACACTGCACCACTGCAGTTTACGACACTCTACTCTCTATTAGTGCACTCTATGCCACTTCAATCTACTCTATGCCACTGTAGTCTTTGCCACTCTGTTCCACTTTCTGCCACTTCATTCTGTGTCATTGCACTCTACGCCACTGCATTATGCACCACTAGACTCCAAAACAATACTCTGCACTCTAGGCTACTATACTCTACTCCACTATAGGCAACTCCCTCTTTGACCACCTCCTGAGGCACAGCCGGGAGCAGCTTGCTATACTGAACATTTCTGTGTTTTTTAAACCTGTAAAACTTTGTATTTTAAATATTTCACCTACCTATTTCGTCTCACAACGGTAGTGTGCAGGCACCCCTCCACGAGCAAAAACGAGCGCTGGCAAGGGCGAAATCGCCGATATTTCCACCGCCATTACCCTCGCCCTGACCTGGGACACGCCCACTCAGAGGCCACGCCCCCCGCTAGTGTTCAAAAGGCGCGCTGAATAGCGAGTGCGCTGACTAAACTTTGACCACCTGCTGAGGCACAGCCGGGAGCAGCTTGCTACACTGAACATTTCTGTGTTTTTGAAACCTGTAAAACTTTGTATTTTAAATATTTCACCTACCTATTTCGTCTCACAACGGTAGTGTACAGGCACCCCTCCACGAGCAAAAACGAGCGCTGGCAAGGGCGAAATCGCCGATATTTCCACCGCCATTACCCTCGCCCTGACCTGGGACACGTCCACTCAGAGGCCACGCCCCCCGCTAGTGTTCAAAAGGCGCGCTGAATAGCGAGTGCGCTGACTAAACTTTGACCACCTCCTGAGGCACAGCCGGGAGCAGCTTGCTATACTGAACATTTCTGTGTTTTTTAAACCTGTAAAACTTTGTATTTTAAATATTTCACCTACCTATTTCGTCTCACAACGGTAGTGTGCAGGCACCCTCCACGAGCAAAAACGAGCGCTGGCAAGGGCGAAATCGCTGATATTTCCACCGCCATTACCCTTGCCCTGACCTGGGACACGCCCACTCAGAGGCCACGCCCCCCCCATCGTCCTTCCACCATAAAAATGTGCATGTACCGGAAGCGCAGCGGACGAGCGCAGCGGGCGCGACGATTGCGCGCCAAAGGCGCGCATAAGGCAAGCTCGTCTGCGCTCGTCCGCGATCAGGACGCGACCGGGGCCGGACCCCCTGTCCGATCCACCAGCCATAACATCACATCTTACACTCAGGCGGAGCTGAAGTCTCTGAGACCCCTCCCTTGCGCTACATGCCCATGTTCCACCTCTGACGCTTGGAACCAGGTCTACACTTGCACAGTTTGCCACTTCTCTCTTCTGACTTCGGATCATACAGTCAGTCCGACCCTAGCACCAATTTCGATCCCTACCAGCGGAGCCTGTCCTCCCCTCATCCTTAAAGCGGCGCTGATTAACTGTAGATCACTGAGCAAACACGCCATTGACATCTGGCAGTCCCTACGGGATAATCATTGGGACCTGCTCTTTCTTACCGAGACGTGGCTAAATGACACCATGAATCCCGCCATCACCCATGCCGTACCGGAGGGCTATAGTATTATCTGTGCCAACAGACCCAGCGGTAAACAGGGCGGAGGTGTTGCCTTAATCCATAGCTCCAAATGGACAATTACCCTCCCCACATTTGACCTACTAGACAGTATAGAAAGTCTGCCTTTCAGTGTTCAACTCTCCCCGTCATCTTCTTGCTCCGGAATTCTTATCTACCGCCCCCCCCATTCCAACATTTCACACTTACCGGCGTTGGCGGACAACATCATTCAGCTCAGCACACGGTACGCAAATTTTACCGCTTTAGGAGACTTCAACCTCCACGTCAATGACGAATCTTGTCTGCATAGTCAAAATTTCATCTCCACGTTGGCGGCCTGTAACCTAGTCCAAATAATAACTCTACCCACGCATAAAGCAGGAAACACATTGGACCTGATCTGTTCCAACCTACCTTCTATCCAGGTGACTCCCCCCACCCCGGTTATTTGGTCGGATCACTTCCTTATCCCTTTTGAGATCAGCATTCCCCATTCCTTCAGACCTACCATCACTCCAAAAACGGCAGGTAGAAACTGGAGCCGCATAACCCCCAATACTCTCCTGGAATATCTACAAAATTCCCACCCCAGCCAGTCTTCTGACCTCGACCGAAAGATCGATCACCTGCGCGCTTGGATTAGCCAGGCCCTAGATGACCTAGCCACTCTTAAACCCATTAAGACCTATCGGGCCGCACCTTCAGCACCCTGGTATTCAGACGAGCTTCGGCAGAAAAAGGCTGCCTGTAAATCTCTCGAACGTCTCTGGAGACAGAACTTCTCTCCCGAAAGTAAAAGCACTTATAAAACAGCACTCAAAGAATATCGGAGAACATAAACAGACCTTTCTAGCCTCCAGAATCAAACTAGCCAGAAATGGTTCCAGAGAGATTTTCAATATTGTTCGTTCCTTTACAGACCCCAATGCTCTGACTCGAACTCAGCCCGCATCTCAGTCATTATGCGACAAACTTTCTCAATTCTTCGAGGTTAAAATCGAGATCATTTATTCCTCCTTTCCCACCCCTAACAAAGAAGACTGGGAAGAGGTACCCCCTACTTTTTCGTCATCACAGGCTACCTTGTCCGAATTTTCAGCCATCTCGGAAGCAGACACCTTGTCCGAACTACAAAAGTGAAAATCAGGCTCTCCCAACGACCCATGGCCTACCAAGCAATATAAAAAACTGGCACCCCTTCTGAATCCCTACCTGAACCACATCTGGAATGACTCCCTCATATCAGGTAGTTTCCCCGCTAAGTGGAAGCACGCCTCCCTGGTCCCCATCCTCAAGAAACCCAATCTGGATCCGGACCTCCCCTGCAACTACAGGCCCATCTCCCTTCTGCCCGCCCCTGCTAAAATTTTGGAAAAACTGGTACATTCCCAGTTGGCGAATTTCATTGAAACCAACGGGCTACTTCATGATTCCCAACACGGCTTTAGATCGGGCCACAGCACGGAGTCAGCCCTTATTGAAATGGCTGACTCGGTGAGGTGGACGCTTGACCGAGGGTCAAGGGCGGTGTTAGTGCTGCTGGATCTTTCAGCAGCATTCGCCACCGTCTCTCACAGGATCCTGCTGAGGAGGCTGGTGGACCTAGGCGTAGGTGGCACTGTGCTGAAATGGATCACGTCGTATCTCTCTGACCGTACACACCAGGTTTTCACCCCCCCTACACTTCCACTGCCAGACCACTCAAATGGGGAGTCCCACAGGGCTCCTCCCTCAGTCCGCTTCTGTTTAATGTTTATTTCACCCCCCTGGCAAAGCTGATCGCTCAGACTGGGATCAAATCTACTTTCTACGCTGATGACATTCAGCTTCTCTTTACTTTCGACTCCCCCTCTTCCTCTGCCTTTGATCCGTTAAAAACTTGTCTTAGGGACATTTCCAAGTGGATGGATGCCAACTCCCTTCGACTCAATGCAGGAAAAACGGAGATCCTGTTTTTCAACTTACCATCCCCTCTAGACTCCAGTCTGTGGTGGCTAGAAGATCTGAGTCAAGCCCCCACGCCCAAAGACTCGGTAAGAAACCTTGGAGTCCGTTGGGATAACAACTTTAGCTTCAATACCCAGGTACAAACAGTGACAGCCTCCTGTTTAGGCAAGATCAGGACCATCAAACGGCTTATCAACTACCTACCAGCGGACTGCCGTAAGACTGTGATCCAGGCCTTGATCATTTCCCATCTTGATTATGCCAATGCCCTATATCTAGGTATCACAGCAGGCCTATGTCAAAAACTCCAGACGGTCCAAAACGCCGCCGCTCGGTTAGTGGAAAGAATCCCTTTCAGACACCACATCTCTCCCCACCTTCGCAAATTGCATTGGCTGCCAATGGCCAAGAGGTGCATTTTCAAAGCTATGACGCTGGCCTATCGAGCTTCGAGGGGTATTGGGTCCGCCCATTTGAAAAACACCCTGCGACCGTATACCAACAACAGGACATTACGTTCCAACTCTCTTCTCCTCCTGGAAACTCCACGTTTTAAACGTTCACGTGCAGGTGGAAAAACCTTTGAGGTCTGTACCACTCAGCATTGGAACAAGCTCCCGTTGGCCCTACGTTCCTCCCACACAGAATTGTCATTCCGCAAGTCCCTGAAGACCCATCTGTTCTCCCTTTAACATATTCCTGTGCCCTCCGCTTTCAAAGTTCTCAGCGCCGGGACGCCCCGTTGGGGCAGCTGTGCGCTCTATAAAATACACAAATAAATAAATAAATAGGCAACTCCCTCTATGCAACTCCACGCCACTTTACTCCACTCTATTGTATGACAGTCCACACAACTCCACTCCACTCTATGCCGCTCCCCTCTATGAAAATCTACTCTTCTCTATGACACTCTACATCACTCTCTATGCAAGACCCTCTATGCCACTCCACTCTTCCCTACACCACTCCACAACATTCTATGCCACTTCACTCTATGACACTCTACTCAACTCTGACAGTGTACGCCACTCAACTGTATGCCCTTTCACTCAACGACACTCTACTCCCTCCACGACACTCCACAACACTGTACAATACTCGATGACATTCCACTTCACTCCTCTCCTCTACACAGCACTCAACTCTACTGTATGCCACTGTACGCCACTACACTCCTCTCTATGCCACTCCATAACACTCAACCCTACTCCACTTTACAACACTCCACTGCACGCCATTCTCCTTTACCCATCTAACTTTTAGCCATGCTGAACAGGCGCCGCTCCGGTGTACATCATCGCTCAATGCCGGACTTCCTAACCATCCTTCAACCACTATAGAGGCTGATAACAAGGGCCTTAATGGAACCTGTGATTTGGCTGTTATTCTCCACCAGCCAAAAAGAATGTTGCACACGTCCAGTGTGGGAAAGGGAAACCTGTATAAACTTGATGACTTTATAAACAAGGACACACCCTCCACAACTGGGAAAACGTTTGAGAAGGCCAGTATTCCCACTTTAATTAGTGGTAGATTGGAATTCTTAGAGGGCCAGTTTACAGATCCATTATTGGTGGTCTGGGTTCCATTGTATCCCAAATATCAAATCTGCAGACAAATGAGGCACATCCTGTTACCATGCATCAACCTCAACATCTTTGGAGTGGCTAGACCTCCATGTCCAGAACAGTGATTCTTTTAATCACATGCACATGCCTTTGTTGCAGAAATTATATATCTCGAATATCCCTGCTTCAGCAACATTGATGGGGAATTAACCCTTAATTGTCCCTAAAGCACCTAGAGTTAACAATTTTTTAATATTACATCTACAGCAAGAAGCAACCCCATATACCATTCATTTGAAAGGGGGTCCCACAACTCACACCGCCTCAGAAACAGATACAGTCAGTTACGGCGTTCCTAACAGCAGATTTAGCCACACAACATGACAGAGACCTGCTAGACTTCCTATTAACGTCGGCAGCCAAAACGTATCTTGCCAAATGGAAGGACACATCCAAAACCACGTTCAAAGGGTGGCTGCACTGGGTGACACTCCTCAGAGGAGCCGACAGCACAGAGCTAAGAAACGCCCCATGGAAAACACCAACAGAAGGCTCTGGACAACCCTAGACAAGTTCCTAGGCACATACAATCCTCCTTGAACAACGAGTTCAGAGTCCTATAGCAGGGTACCACGGTAAAGCCAGCGGGTGTAGAACGGTACAACGAAGGGATAAAGGGACGGGAGTGTATGGAGAGGAGGTAGACTGGTGTGGCAGTAGATTCAAACGTACCCACCAGATTGACGGTCAACCACAAAACCTGCGCCATCACTTCTATGTTTTATGTTATGTGTTGGAACCTACACAGGCCAGAACCGACACAGAACTATCACTAGTGCTCACATGTTTTATGTTAAATGTGTGGCAAGTCAGTGGGGCATAGCTCGATGTCAGTCACGCTACAAGCCAATACCCATCATCGACCTACAGCCAAAATCAATGTTGTGAGCCCAGGCGAGAACAATCTGCGCAACACTGTGTATTTTGTATGTCATATTTGTCCTATTTTGTATTGTGAAAATTCCAATACTAATTTACAAAAAAAACAAAGCTGCCCACTGGTTAACAGCAGAACTGGTGCAAATTGTCCACTACACATCAAAATATACACGATGCAGAAGATTGCATGGGTAGGAAACACATCAAAACATGACATTAACAATTGTGTTGTGAATAGTTTTGGGAATGAATTTGTTTTTCGCAATCTTTTAAATAAGCTCAATTTTATACCCCAGATCTACAGTAGAAACTTGAATATTTTTATTGTCCCAGACAACATGAAATAAGATGAGACACTGCACAGCATATTGGGAGGAAGCGTGTCCTGTTTCAGTGTTCCAATAGTGAACAGGTACGCAGCTTTAGCTCAGTGTGAAGTTTAAGATTGACAAACTAGCTTGGTTGCAATCTCATCCCCAAAGATAACTATAAATGCAGATACGTCATGAGGGAAGGATGCCACAAGGGATGCGACAAAATGTAGTTTGTCTTCTCCATTAACACCTGTTATGCGTTGGGCTACAACTTGTGTGCAATGTGGACTAATGGTGTCTGATACGGTCTTTAAATTCACAACGTAGAAATTTGCAGGGTTAGTGTCAAAACGGGTTAATCCAGGATGCCTGAGCTTTATAAAAGGCTTTGATAGTGTCTGTTGCCAGAAAACCTGGGCCCGAGATATACAATACATAGATGATTACAGCTAGTTGTTTTTCTTTACAGCTGCTATTCCTTCACAAGTTGGTCGAAGGAAGGGAGAACTGCTAACTCTGTTCTCAGTAAATCTCCAGGGAAACTCTCTTGGTTTTATTTGGGTTTCCCACATTTTCAATTGTTTTGGTTTGGTAACAGCCTCATGAACTTTTTATTAATTAATTTTTGTAATAATCATTTTGACCCACACAACACTGATATTTCCAATTCCCTTATGAACGATATAGCTATGTTCGTAGGTAGCCAGAACTGACCTGTTGATTTTTATGGATCTTTTTTACCATAATCTTTGTCTTCTCTTAAATTCGTCCTCTTTTGGATCATTTTGGGGAGGCTTTGTCATTATGGGGAGTACTTAGCTCGCTTCTCTTCAACTATAGTTTACTTTTGATTGCTTGTCTATTAGTCAACAGCAAGGAACTCTTCAGCATCGTCAAAGAGTTCTCCAACCCCAGTGCAGGAAACAACGACATCACTCCCTCGCAAGACCTCTGCGACTCACTCGTCTCGTTCTTCCACTGCAAGATCGCCGACATACACAACAGCTTCGGTGCACCAACCACGCACCCTCCCACCGAACCAACGCCCCCCACCACCACCCTCGGCGCCTGAATCCCGGTCAGCACCGAAGACACCGCCCGCACGATAAACACCATCCACTCCGGATCACCAACCGACCCCTGCCCCACCACGTCTTCAACAAGGCCGACTCCATCATCGCACCCCAACTCCGGGACATCATCAACGCCTCCTTCAACACCGCCACCTTCCCGGAGAGCTGGAAGCACGCCGAGCTCAGCGCCCTCCTGATGAAACCAACAGCGGACCCCACCGACCTCAAGAACCTCCGCCCCATCTCGCTCCTGCCCTTTCCTGCCAAAGTCATTGAGAAGACCGTCAACAGACAGCTTGCCGCCTTCCTCGAGACGAACGGATCCCTCGACCCCTCACAGTCCGGTTTCCGAGCCAACCACAGCACCGAAACCACCCTCATCGCAGCCACTGACGACATCAGATCCCTGCTCGACAACGGGGACACAGCGACCCTCATCCTCCTGGACCTCTCTGCAGCGTTCGACACTGTCTGCCACCGCACCCTAGTGCAGCACCTCAACAACATCGGAATCCAAGAGAAGGCAGAAGGATGAGTGTGGCTCAATGGTTAGAGCGGCAGACCCTGATGCAGAGTTCTGGCCCGGGACCAGGGTTCAATTTCCGCATCGGCGCATCTTGGGCTCAATTTCCTCGGACCTGACAATTCTCGCCTCGGTGCCTATTCTAATCATGGGCCCCACGCTGCAACTCTGGGCAATAGCTTGCTTAATTTTCACACCAGCCCCAACAGCGCTAGGATGCCTGGCTTCACCCTGGGGGTGCCCAGGAGTGGACACTTCACAGGGAAAGCCAGGAAGGGTTCCACAGCGGTATGAGTAATAGCGCCAGGAAACCACTTGGTGTCAGTGCGCTCTACAAATACCTTGACGTTTACATTTACATTTACATTTATATCCAAGAGAAGGCACTGGAGTGGATCATCTCGTTCCTCGCCGGAAGAACCCAGAGAGTCCGCCTCCCCCCATTCAGATCTGAGGCCACCAAAGTCATCTGCGGCGTGCCACAAGGATCATCACTCAGCCCAACCCTCTTCAACGTCTACATGAGCCATCTCGCAGCCAAAGCACGCAAACACAACCTCAACATCATCTCCTACGCCGACGACACCCAGCTGATCATCTCCCTCAGAAACGACCCCGCCACCGCCAGAACCAGCCTACACGAAGGGATGAAAGACGTCGCCGAGTGGATGAAGAACTGCCGCCTGAAACTGAACTCAGACAAGACGGAAGTCCTCATCCTGGGATCATCGCCCTCTGCCTGGGACGACTCCTGGTGGCCCCCTGCCCTGGGCACCACCCCCAAGCCAACGGACCACGCACGAAACCTGGGCTTCATCCTAGACTCCTCCCTCTCGATGACCAGACAAGTCAACGCCGTCTCATCATCATGCTTCAACACCCTGCGCATGCTCCGTAAGATCTTCCGATGGATCCCCCCCGGAAGCAGAAAGACGGTCACCCAGGCACTCGTCACCTGCCGACTGGACTACGGAAACACCCTCTACGCCGGAACCACATCCAAACTACAGAAAAGACTCCAGCGCATCCAGAACGCCTCCGCACGACTCGTCCTGGACATCCCCCGACACAGCCACATCTCCGGCCACCTGAGAGACCTGCACTGGCTCCCCGTCAGCAAGAGGATCACATTCAGGCTCCCCACCCACGCATCACAAAACTCTCAACGACCTGGGCCCCAAGTACCTCAACAACCGCCTGACTTTCTAGACGCCCACATGCCAGCTACGATCGACCAGCCTCGCCCTCGCCGCCATACCACGCATCTGCAGAGCCACCGCCGGAGGAAGATCCTTCTCCTACCTGGCAGCCAAGACATGGAACTCCCTCCCCATCCACCTCCGACTGACCCAGGACCATCTCTCCTTCAGGAAGCAACTCAAGACCTGGCTCTTCGAGCAGTAACGGACCCCCCCACAGTGCCTTGAGACACACCGGGTGAGTAGCGCGCTATACAAATTATGTGATTGATTGATTGAGTCAGATTTTACAACCCACATTTATTAGAAGGGACTGAAGCAGCTTAATTGAATTTATTTTACTATCATCAAATATGCTGTCACTTTGTTCCAACTACACTGTATTAGAAACTTCCCTTAGTGATCATAGCTTGCTGTCCGTCTGGGGGAGGTCGGCTGCTGATAATGGAAAGAAAGGTCCAAAGACCACATTGGCCAAGAGCAAGGGTCTTATGCTGAAATGAGAGAACACCGATAAGGAGTATTTGTTAACGACGTTGACCACAAAAAAATTGACAGAGATATTAACCTGCCTAGTTGGAGAACCAAGTGCTGATATATCATTCACAGTTGTTCTGTGTTATGTAAATCTGTCAAGGAGATTTTGCTGGTTCGCTGACAGTCCTGGAAGTGCAGAAACCTGGTTAAAGCATTGGAATTAATCCATAGAAAGAGGGGGCTGTTGGCTCCTACTGTTTAGCTAGCATATAAAAGGTCTGCATACATGAAGAAAAAAAAAATAAGTGGACCAAATAATTGTGACAGAAACTTCAAATAGGCAAGTATAAACATACTATTATTAACTCCACATCTACGTACCTTAAAGCTATATATATCGTCAGGGTACATATATCTGGATTTATATATAGTAAAACTTTGCTTACTTATAGAAACGTATATTCACAATATTTGTGTTCTCGATATTATTGACATGATATTTTATCCACACAATATTTTTCTCCTATATTTTGTCTAAACACCAATGTAGCGCATGCCATGGTAACTGGCAGTGGTTATTTTCCTGTTAGTGATGAATGTCTCCTGGTTAAGCCTCTGTGTAGTTTCTTATCCAGGTGTGAACTTTCAGATGCACAGGAAGAAGAAGTAGGGCAGAGACCAGATACATATATATTTTTATTTATTTAGACAGTTACAGCGTTTGAATCACCCCACCAGGAAAGTAGATTCTTACAGTATGACCTCTACAATAAATTGAGAGCCACTTTCTGGAGACATTCTCACACTCCACACAAATAATGAGCTGACTGATAGAGGGAAGCACACAAAGAAAACTCAATAACAGAGATTATCTGCTTCTGGTATTTTGTTTATGATCTAAAAGGCCTGCAGCAGATTGGGGGTGGGGAATGGTTATTTATTGTTGTTTTCCTCATGCAATTGGTCTTGTTTTTAATAAGACGGCGCCCTGCCCTTGCCAGGAGCCAGAATCCCTGTCCCTTTCACCCCAGAAGCCAGGCAAAGCCTGGAATATTTCTATACCAGTACAAAGCTTAAAGCACTTAGAAGTGTTTGCTCCTCCAGCTGTATAAATATGGTTCCACCGGTGTTGTAGGGACCTTTTGCATGCAACAGCTGCAGGTTTTGTAGCCTTATTACACCTATGATTAATAGTAGGACAGACATTTGGAATAAAGAATATTCTCAAGTGGCCAACAACGCCCATCCTCCTGGCACATCCCATTTTGATCGGGACTGGCACTGCCTCCTAGTGAATGTCAGATCTCTTCCTTTGCATGCTACCAAGATCTGGGAGGTGCTTTCATTAGGGTCTACAGATATCTGTTTTTTATCAGAAACTTGGTTGAAGCCCAGCTCTTCCCCCGCTATTGCGGCAGTTATCCCGGAAGGGTATCTAAATCACAAATGCGACAGACCAGTTCAGATGGGTGGGGGTATAGCAATAGTGCACAAGCAATCGATTAAGGTTTCCCACCATAGAACACAGCAGTGATACTATTTTAAAGTAAAGCAGAATATTTTTCTTCACACTAAAAAGCAAATTTTCAGTAATAAATATCAACGTTAAGGTAAAATAAATAAAAGTGATGTCTAGTGAGGTAGTGAAGCAACAATAAACATCGATACAGAGACATATAATGATGAAGAAAATGGAAGATGGAAAATGGAAGTATAATTTTTTGAAGGCCATTACCGTTTGATATTTCCGTACAGCAAAATATTGCGCAAAGATGGGAAAAATTAAGAAGATTGGAACTGGCTGAGGTTATTAATCCTTTGGTTAATCCGCTGCTGAATCTCTCGTTGAGCCAGGGAGTGGTTCCGCAGGCTTGGAAGCAGGCGATGGTCATCCCGCTGCTTAAGAAGCCTGGCCTGGACCCTAAGGCCCCTGTCAACTATCGGCCTATCTCTCTGCTGCCGGCTCTGACGAAGGTTGTTGAGAAGCACGTGCAGACGGTGCTCTCCAACTTTTTAGAGTCGAACGAGATTCTGCATGCCACCCAGTCAGGTTTTCGCCCGGGTCTTAGTACGGAGACCGCGCTCCTCGAGGTCTCCGAAACAATCAAGGGGACGTTGGATTCAGGGGGCAAAGCCATGCTGGTGATGTTGGACTTGTCGGCGGCTTTTGACACCGTTCCCCATGATGGTCTTCTCACAAGACTCCATGAGATAGGACTTCGGGGAACGGTGCTCAGCTGGTTTTCTTCTTTTCTAGCTGGCCGCCGGCAAACGGTCTGGGCCGCTCCAGATTCCGCCGTGATGCCGCCTTTGGGAGTCGGGGTCCCTCAGGGCTCTATTTTGAGCCCGACCCTCTTTAATATCTTCATGACCCCTTTGGCGGCTTTAGCGGAGTCTTTTGGGGCCCGGATCGTATCGTACGCCGACGATACCCAGCTCCTCTTCTCGTGTAAGAGAGGAGAGGACTTTGAGGGGGAGAGTATCCGGGATTGCCTTGAGGCTGTGTTTCAATGGTTCCATCTACACAGCCTCAAGTGCAATCCCGATAAGTCTGAGGTACTCTTCTTCGGGTGTGATGTGGAACCAGAGTGGCAGGCCTGGTGGCCCATTAACATGGCCCCCCCTTCGTGTTCATCCCAATGGGCTAAGAACTTGGGTGTGAAGATGGACACGGGGTTAACAATGAAGGCCCAGATCCTCGGAGTGTCGGGTATGTGTTTCGGCCTCCTGAAGATGCTACGGAGGTTTCTTCCCCTACTATCGGAGGAGCACAGGAGGCTGACTGTGCAGGCCCTGATAGGTTCCAGGTTGGATTATTCTAACGTTCTATACCTGGGCCTGCCAGAGTACCTGTTACAGCGGCTGCAAGTTGTGCAGAACGCTGCGGCGCGTGCAATCTATGGATTGAACAGACGTGCCAGTGCTACGGCTCTGCTTCAGACCTTGCACTGGCTGCCAATCCGTAAGCGGATCGCCTTTAAGACCTTGACTCTGACGTACAAAGCGCTTCATGCGACGGGGGCTAAGTATCTCCAGAGGAGACTTACCTTTTACCAACCGGCGCGCTCCCTGAGGTCAGAATCCTTACTTCTGGCGACCGTTCCACGAGTGAAGCGAGCACGCCTGGGAGGCCGCTCATTTGGTTTGCTGGCGCCCCAACTGTGGAACTCTTTGCCCCTGTCTCTTCGGGGAGCATCTAGTTTATTAGCCTTCAGAAAGGACCTTAAAACGTGGTTATTCTCCCAGTAGGCCCCCTGTGTTTTATTTTGTTATTTTGTATCTGTAATTCTCTCTTTTAATGTGTTATGTTAGTTTCACTGCAGCCTCGTTAATTAAAAGCGCCGGGACACTCTTTTTGAGTAGCCGTGCGCTCTACAAAAGCCACTATAACATAACATAACATAACATTTTTTAAAAGCCTTGTCTAAAATATATTCTAACGAACAAGCAAGAGATGGATTGCTGAATTTGGTAATGTTTTGTTCATGACCTGTATTCACATAGAAAACGGTGCCATATTCACATATTTCAATCAATGCATGTATGGTGTAGGCTCTGCAGGCTGCATGTGGCTGGAAATGCAAATAAAATATGTTTCAAAAAACAAAAAGGGAAAATATAATGAAAACAACATCTGTAGAAATAATGGTTGGCCTTCAGAAGTTCTGTTTGTCCTTGATAGTGGAGCAACATGCAACATTATTGTAATACGGGTGCTTCAGTCAATGAAACACGAAGAGAAGAAGGTTGCTGGAGTCTCTCTACAGCACACAGCACAGTCCCGACGCTTTAGCGGCAGTTCCCTGCCGATAAAGCGGCGATAATTTTATCGCCTGTTCTTAATAATATGCCCCACAGTCTTACTACCCACATCTGATGAATTACATGACGCCAAGTGTACTCCTCAGTCATAAAAAGAGTAGGCCACAAGTGTAAATGGGATTTGTTGCATCCTCACTGTTTGAGTATATAGATCAGGACTCAAGCGTAGTCCACGCCTCTGCTCAGTGGCATCTCTGAACAATGAGGGAGCCCTCAGATGCGGGTAGTCATGCACAAACACAGGTCTAACAGCTATTCAATCTTGAATGCACAGCTCTGCCCTCATTTATGAACCCTGCGGATCTGAGTGTGAGGAGAACACACAGGAAACTGAGGGTCAGCAGGCAGGAGCCTCAAGGAACTGAGTCACAACAGGAGCCTTGAAGACCTAAACTGAGCATGGCCCTTGCTGGGGACCTGGGACCTGAACATGATTAGAGCCCATGAGACTTGGGAGCGAACAGAAGCTTTGAAGTTCTGGTTATTATTAGGAGCCTTTGAGTGACCAGAGCAACGGTGGAGCTGAGGGGAAACAGAAGCCTGAGGGAACCACATGGGCAAAATGATTCTTAATTAATATAAATGTAAATGTTTTTGTACTTGTAAAGCGCGCAGCTACCCGGACCAGGTCTCCTGGCGCTTGTACTCATACCGCTAAGGAACCCTTCCTGGCTTTCCTTGTGAAGTGTCCACTCCTGGGCACCCCCATGGTGAAACCAGGCATCCCAGCGCTGTTGGGGCCGTTGTGGAGATTAAGCAAGCTATTGCCCAGAGTTGCAGCGTGTGACCCATGATTAGAATAGGCACTGAGGCGAGAATATCCGGTCAGAGGAATTTTTTTGAGCCCGAGACCCGCCGAGACGGGAATCGAACCCTGGTCCCGGGCCGGAGCTCTGCATCAAGGTCTGCCGCTCTAACCATTAAGCCACACTTCTCCACTTCTCTTGACCAGGAGCTTCCAGGTCAGGGTGAGTAAGATCTACAAGGCCTAAGAGAGAACATCCTATCAGGGAACCTGAGAGTGAGGAGGATCGGAAGGGCACGTGAGAGACCAGAAGCCTCTGGGGACCTCATTGCGAGCAGGCGACACAGAGATCGAGTCTGAGCATGAGCCTCACGGGACACAAGAGTATAAGTGAGCTTAAGGGTCCTTAGGGTAACTATGTACTTAGGGAACTAACTAATGATGAGCGAGAGCCTTGAGGCATTAGTGAATGAGTGACAGTGTTTATATTGCGCCCACCACCCTAAACGTTTGATTGAGCATGAGCAGGGCCCATTGGTCCCTGAGGGTGTACAGAAGCCTCAGGACTGAAGAGTGAGTATGATCCTCTGGAGACCTACGGGGCACTGGGAAGTGAGGATCCTTCAGAATGAACACAAGCTTCAGGGTCTGATGGCAGAAAGAACATTCAGGAATCAGAGGCTGAGCTTGGGCTAAGAAGTCTAATTTTGAGCAGGAGATTCAGAAACATCAAGGTGAGAACAAGATGTATAGCCGTGAACGTGTGTCAGGAAACCTAGAGGTGAGCTGCAGGGAATAATTGTATTTCCAGTCTTGACGAAAGTTAAAGACCCTACAAGTGTTAAAACACTTGCATTACTGCAAAAGTTTGCCAACATTCACCAGATGCTCCTAACCAAGCGATGAGTTCCAGCAGCACACTTTATCAGTGTCCCCTGTGGCAGAGAACCTGTTAATAGAGCCATAGATAGGTGGTAGCAAAGTAATCAGCATGGCTGACACAGGCTCTGTGAAGCACCAACACAAAGTCAAATATTATGCCCCCTTACCAGGGTATAATCTTCGTACGTCACCTCACAGCCATGTGAGGGGGGGCTGCTCATCCCGTTTGTGACGCCACACACAGGGGAGTGCTCCCGCGCGCGCGCACCTCTGAAGCTCAATGCCGGCCGCCGTCAGCGAGATCCGCCGTCCTCCCAAGGAGGCCCGTCCAAGCCTGGCCAACAGGGACGGGCCCGTGAAATTGGAAGCACCACGAGGCGCCTCGCGACGGGAAGAGGCGCGCAGGGGAGCAGAAAACCAAGCACAATGCATAATAAGAGCGGGGCATTATCTGATTAGGGGAGGACATCCGGGGCTATAATTAAGATGTGCCTAATGACCCAGCTTCTTGTTCACTTTGGGTGACGGTAGACATTTATTTCAAGTGACAGGTACTTAGGTGAGCAAAATTAATTTCCCCCATTCTGTCGTCCTTTGTACCTACGGGAGAAAAGCATGTCTTTAACACTTGCGAGTGGCCTGCGTTTTTTTTTCTTCTGCAAAGTTTGGGCAGGACATGCCGTCCCGTGCTCTGACAGCTAGGAGCCAGTCAAAATGGATTGAACCAAGGGCGCTGTGTGGTCAATGAAAGGCCCGATAGCATAGCAAATGAGCCCTGACTGGTTAAGAGGACAGTTCGATGGTCATGAAAGTGCGTGATCCTGGTCCTCTGGTCTCAATCGTAGCTGCAACATGAGAGGCACTTCGATAAACTGACGTGTAATCCACTAGAACATAGAAAATTAGGCACTTGCTTAATGTAGTGGCGGCTGCTAATTTTGTCCGGGAGACTGGGCCACACATACACACATATACACTCTCTCACACACATGCATTCACAAATGAACATACACACGCACCCCCATTTACAATACTCGCTCAGAACAAATTCATACCCTCATACATACATGCATGCACTCACCAAACATTCAAAAACATAAAACTTACCTTCTCTGCAGCTCCCCGGAGTGGAAAGCCTCGTAGGACCCTGGAGGGTGGGGACTGCTGCCTTCTCTCATTGGCTGACCTTAGACTCCTACAAGAGGGGGACATTATTGACCGAGATCTCGGACAATTTTGGGGCTTCACTCTCCTCATATATTTATAGGTTTTGCCTACAGCGCACATGTGCTGTCAGCGAAAGTTATTATGAGTAGAAAAAAAGATTTAAAACTGACTTAGAGCCCACCACATACTTACCGTTACTTACCATTGGTTGGCTCCCTTGTCATTCCTATTTCCTTGCTTCTCATTGGCAAGGGGCCTCCTGCTACTTCCACTTTCTCTTCTTCCTCTTCGGTTATCCATGGCGCTTGAACGAAGTACAGTTTCTCTGCGGCCAGTGTCCTTCCACTAGAGTAACTTTTTTTCTATTTTTAATCTAGCACTTAAGAGCACATGTGGTTAACTTCACCACATTTTGCTTACCTCCCTTGATCTGAAAGAGACCCATATAACCAGTAAGCCCATGTACTCTGTCTAGTCCTGTATGCATTATCATGCCATACTTTCTCTCCACTTTGGACCGTACCTTCATACCACTCATGTATTCAAAGGAAGCCATTTTTGTCACACTATTAGATGTTGTCCTGTGTGCCCACAAGATTTCTCTCAACATCTCACACAAAGACAGTTTCACCTTCAAAGCTCTCTGCATACTGCCAAGTTTAATCATAGCCTCCAACAACCCATTGGCTTGTGGACATTACAGAGCTGTGCGTAGATGTGAAATATCTAAGCTTGTGATGAAATCACACATTTCTTCAGATACAAATTGTACTCCATTATCAGTTATCATGGTTTCCGGAATGCCTCAATGAGCACATATATCTGAGAGAAATTCCAGTAACACATGTGTAGTTACCAAACTCACAGACTTTGCTGAAACCAATTTTGTGTCATAATCGACCAAAACAATGAAAAAACCTTCCCTAGGTTGATGTAGATCAAAAGGACTTACAATACCTAATCCTAATTTTCTCCACCATTCGTCAGGCACAGAAACTGGTGATAAGGGTGATTGCTGAGCAATCCTATCATTTTGAGCACATGAATGACAATTCTTGGCAACAGTCGCCACCATTCTGTCAAAACTGGGCCACCAATATTACTCTCAATCGCTCTTTTGTTTGATTCCTTCCTAAGTGCCCTTCATGAGCAATATTCATCAATCACTCCTTAATTGTTTGCGGAGGAGAGTACTACTCCCACCAATAAAGACAACTCTTTCTTGATGACATAATATTTCTAGTTTCTTCACTAGAACCCTGATTGGTAAGTGGTAACCTTGACAAACAGTTGGCTATCTAGTTATCTGAACCAAAGATAAATTGCACCTCAAAATTATATTCTTTCACTCTTTCCATCCATCTATCAACATGTTGAAGGACTGAGCTATTTAAGGCCCAGCGGTGCCAGGGGACAACACCTGAAACCTTCGTGGGTTACCTGTTCTGGCGTACGAATGACAGAGACACGGGACACTTTCTTCGGCGTCAAAGATCAGTGTTTATTACTGCAGGGACACAGAAATCGCAAGAAGTACAACAGAGTGTAGGTTCTGAGAGTCTGCTTCGAATTGCAGAAGTGAATCGCTCCTTTTATATACATATTCGTCTTTGCACAACATAACGAACAAAAGGTTACAACTCAATTCCCACAGTAAACTTCAAAAGGATCTCATTCATGTTTTCAGAAGCCCGGAACATGATTACAGTAATATTGCTGGTTCCCAACTGTAAAAGCACATTAACTTGCCGCTAGGCACATTCCACTCTAGTTGTAAACGAGCGAAAGGAAAAGACAGGGACAGGTGCAAGGAAGACAGACAACAGAAGGGAAAGAGTGTGGGGGTAATATTCGGAAGCATGGTCACAGGATCAAAGGAGTCGAGCCTAACACATGCAAAGCTGAAACAATAGACCAACACGGCAGGATAAGTCTCGAGCGGAGCCATCTGCCTTTGCCGTATCACGCCCCCAGTCATAAAGACGAATTCAAAGAATATTCATCTTCTGCAAGAGCTTGGGAATCCCAGGGTCACGAAGCGGACATTGTCAGTTCCCTGGCTACGTGAGGGCAAGAAACAAATTGGATGCCTTATCTGGAATGGAACCCGAGGGTTCAGATGGAAAAACCCGTAAATAGGACGAACCCTTCCAAGTAGTGTAGCTAAAACACGCACACCCACTAAACTCGTCATTTGCGGTTCGTAGAGAGCAAACTCGTCCATATCTGAGCATGCTCAAAACATCGTTAAGATTCTCACGGAACCTCAGACGCTCCTTTTGCCCTCATGTAGGCAAGCACTAATCGAAATCAGAATCAATTTCGATATTCATCAGATCTTTCAGGTGTTGCTGGAACATTATCCTATCCATCAATGTCTCTTTGGTAACAGATGGCCTTCTTATACACGTTGTAGCACAAAGGCCACATAAGGCAGGACCACACTGCACGCAAAGACAACACGTGAACAGAAACGTCATAACAACCCCTACAATCATCAGAATCTTCCAACCCCAAGTCGACATCAGACCCCAAAACCATCCTAGAAGCGTCCAATCCCCCTCGTCCACGTGTATGGACTCTGAGATTTTATGCAACTTTGAGATGGCTTGATAAACAGTCGGAGCGTTATCAGGTATGAAAATACAGCAGCTCGAATGGATCACCTTGCACACACCACCTCTATCTGCAAGTACAACGTCTAGAACCATACGGTTCTGTAGCGTCATAAGTCTATCTGCCTGAAGCTCCGCTGTCAGGTTACCAAGGGCGCCTGCAGTGATATTAGCAGTCAATTCCACCACACGAGTTAACTGTCTCAAGTTCCTACTATTAACCATAGGGCCCCAAAATGGTAGGAAACCCTTAAAGAAGTCTCCTGCCTCTTGACCGGCAGTGTCCTCTTTGCTAATAACGCCTCTCACAACTCTAGTCTTGTGATAGTCTGAGGCAACTGTGAAAGTTGGTGGTAAAAGATTCGCGATATAGCAGGTGCCCGAAAAGTCACAAGGCAACCATGTATAAGCACGATCGTAACACACAAAATAAGTACCCTTGGCAGTCAGGAAGACAGGGGAAGAGAGCATCGGCAAAACATACGTCTCAGTACAAGCACTCTTCCCAAGTTGAGCTCTCGGATTTCGACCAAGACCTTGCAGACAGAAATGACCAAGATGGGGTACGATCCAGATCGGAGACGAGCTCTTAAGCTGTCTATCACTCACCGACATACTATACTCAACCCCACTCAGATCCTTGTAAGCTCGCACCTCTTCCTCTGGAATGAGTGCTGCATCAAAAATATCTTTATCTAAATCAGCAATTGCTATCGCCAAAGGCTTGTGGTACGGGCCGGAACCAAGGTCTGTGGAGCGAGGCTCTCGATGGGGGTAGGAATCTAGTGCACTACGGAACATGGTTTGGAATGCTCGAGCTGACCCCTGGGAGCTGTAGGGAAGAACCAAATACGGAATACCTTTATCCATGGTATGGGGCATTAACCCACACACCCAACAATTGGTAGTATTCATCACCAACTGATGTTGATGCAGAAGCTGGACAAAGGAATTGTTCATAAATTCCGCACGTCTAACCTGTTCATGTTGGGGCAGAAGATGAAAAGAATGTGGAGAAACAGTGGCAACAGAATTCGGATCGTGAGAAAGAGGAGTTGGTGAAGTGGAAGGCAAAAAGGACTGAATCCCAAAGTACACTCCACCCACTAGTAGCATAGAAACAGTTAGGAACAACATGGAAACCTGCAACAAAAAGCATCTTGCTTGAAAAACCTCATGCAATTTATATCTCTGCGCCGACATCTTCTCCATTTCCGACAATCTAGAGAACTCCATCCTCTAAAAAAAAACGTCCGTGACGTCCTTGACGCACCTCGTTCTGAGTAGCGATTATCAATTCCCAGGAGTTCCCAGGAACCGACCAAAGTAACCGACCTAGTGTCAGAAACCTGCTAAACAGAAGTAGGTACCCGCACGGCCCTACGGCCAACCCAGATGGAAGGTTATTCAGTGTTACATTCAGTTCAACATAAGTCTTTTAGCTGTACGGAAAACAAAAAGCCAATTTTTATTAGTCCTTAATCGCGCGATCGAAGAAAATATCGACATTTTCCAGGTCGAGTTTGCTCTTCAAACAACGGTTCAGATGGCAAAAGGGTGTTCGATTGTTCAGGTGACAATTCAGAACTTGAATTTTCAAATGCTGAAGACGATGATACAGTTCCAAATGTCTCAACAGGTACATAAGTCTGGATTGAATCGTTTTTTACAAGTTGGGCATCACTAAATGGCACGTATTGTGAAGTGGCATCGGTCTCAGTCGGGGCAAATCCTTTCTTTATCCAATTATCTGCTGGTAATGGGAGCGGGACTTTCTTGGTATGGGTGGCATGCACCCAATGCTTCCTGCCTTCCAGCCGAACTGCAGTCCTCGTTGCCAGCAAGACTTGGTAGGGTCCCACGAACCTTGGCTCAAGATTGCGTTTTCTCCCAAAATTTCGGGTTACGACCCAATCGCCAGGTTGGAGCCGATGACCCAGACCTTCTGTTTGTGCCGGTAGAGCCTCGAAAACCTGTTGATGAATCAAACTCAATTTAGCAGTCAGTTCATGAAGATAGTCAATCAACATTGGATATTCAAGTCTGTTAAACTCCTTAGGCCTCGGAACTCCCCAAATGTTCGCAGGACGGCCAAACACAATCTCATATGGGCTGAGCCCTACTCGAGAGTGCACAGTCGCCCTGGTTGATAAGAGCGCTAGAGGCAAAGCATCAGGCCATGATAAACCAGTCGTTGCCTGGATTTTGGCAAGTTTCAGTTTCAGGGTACCATTGTATCCTTCCACTAAACCCGCCGACTGAGGATGATTAGCACTATGAAATTTTTTACATATTGCCAAACCACTACACACACTCTTCATCACACTTCCCACAAACTCACTTCCGTTATCCGACCATACAATCCGTGGCATGCCATACCTAGGGAAATATTCCTTAAGCAGAATTTTTGCTGTGGACAGGGCAGTATTATCCTTAAGAGGGTAAGCCTCAATCCATCTAGAGAACGCACAAACTACAACCAAAACATACTTCAGGTTATTGCATCTCTCCATATGGATGAAGTCCAACTGAATAATTTCAAAGGGACATGAAGGAGGAGCAAAGTGACCAGGTGGAGTGGGGGTACCCTTACCAGGATTATACATCAAACATACCATACAGTTCTTAACCACTCTCTCCGCACACTTAGTAATCCCATTATTCTTCCATACTGGAGACAACAATTTACATATGCCTTTCACGCTAATATGTGACGTGCCGTGAGCCATAGTAACAACGGCAAGTACATATGCATCCGGTAACATCCATCTCTGTTTTTCTGACAAATCAACCCAACATCCATTCTCGTCTAACTTCCCCGTGCTTTCTTTCCACTGAGTCTTTTCCATCTCAGTAACCTCATTCTGTATCTCCTTCACACTCTCAACTGTGTTCTCACACATACTAGTCTCCGCCGGCCATCTTACTGAAGTCGCAACATACATTCGATTTGTCAGATCTCTGGCTGTCTCCTTAGCAATCTCATCCGCAAACTCATTACCGCGGCCAACATCATCTGTCACTTTCCGATGCGCGCTACATTTGATTATTGCCACCTGCTTAGGCAATGTAAGTGCATCCAAAAGGTCATTCACCAGCTGTCCATGTTGGATCTTCGTGCCATGCGACGTAAAAAACCCTCTTTCTCTCCACAATCGACCAAAACTATGCGCTACACCAAATGCATACTGACTATCGGTAAACACATTCACCCGCTTTCCTCTAGACAACACACACGCTCTTGTTAATGCAACCAGCTCAGCCGCTTGGGCCGAATTCTGACTCAATCTCGCAGATTCCACAACCGTACTCAACGTCACTACAGCATACGCAGTCGTCACATCACCATTCGGCAACTTGAAGCATGAACCGTCAACATACAAAGTACCATCGGGATCTACCAATGGAGTGTTTTTCAGGTCAATACGACCCTTTGTCTCTTCTTCGGTTCTTAAGTAGCAATCATGTGGTGCTACATCACCTGATTCCATGTTGATCGGCAACAATGTTGCTGGATTCAACACATTACAACGTTTTATCCGTATATGACTTGCCAAAAGTGTCAACTCATAACCAGACAGCCTTGCGCTTGTCAGGTGTTGAGTTTTTGTTCGATTCAAAAGAGTGTCAACTGCATGCGGGACCATCACCGTAAGCATATTATCCATGACCAGACCTGCGGACTGTCGAATGGACGCCGCAGCTGCCGCTGTTGCTTTTAAACAACTCGGCAATGCTCTAGCCACTGGATCTAAGGTCGAAGAAAAATATGCACATGGACGTTGTTTGTCGCCAAATTGTTGCGTCAAAACACTCAACGCACAACCATCCCTCTCGTGAACGTATAGTGTAAATGGTTTACTGTAATCGGGAGTACCTAACACAGGAGCCGAACACAACGCATCTCGTAATTCCGAAAAACTTTTCTGACACTCTTCAGTCCAGGGCAAAGGAGTCGGAACATCCTTGCACGTGAGGGCTAACAATGGCTTCGCCAGCAATGAAAAATTTGGAATCCACTGTCTGCAGTATGACGTAATACCTAGAAAGGCACGTACGTCTCTCTGAGTTTTTGGCACAGTCATTCGAGCAATCGCTGCGATTCTTTCTGGGGTCAACCTTCTCCCTTCTTTTGACAATAAGTGACCTAAGTAGGTTACTTCTTGACAACAATATTGCAGCTTAGAAGGTGACACCTTGTGATGTAAGTCACATAAATGGTGCAACAATGAGACTGTAGTAGTTCTGCAAATAACCTCGGTGTCAGCAGCTACCAATAGGTCGTCAACGTACTGAATCAAAGCCGCACCCGTCGGTAACACAAATGCATCAAGTTGACTTTTAAGTGCTTGACTATAGATCGATGGACTCTCACAGTAGCCCTGTGGTGCGCGTTTAAATCTAAAACTGCGACCACCTAATGAGAATCCGAATAGATCTCTGCTTTCCTCAGCGATCGGAATACTAAAGAAAGCATTCTTTAGGTCGATCACCGTGAACCAGGAGGCGGAAGCTGGAATCAGGGTCAATAAGGCCGAGATGTCAGGCACCACAGGAAACTGTGGGATCACTATTTTATTCACTTCTCTCAAGTCAATTACAAAACGGTACACAGGAGTTTGAGATGGATCGGTTCGTTTCAAAATGGGTAACACAGGACTATTACACACATTTCCCCTAGTTTCTTCAATGACATCCTTTTTGATCAGGTCATAAATGATCGTTAATAGCGCTCGCTCACCGTCAAGAGAGATACGATACTGAGGTATACGTGGTAATCGCACATTTGATTTCAAGTGGACCACATAAGGTGGAATGTCCAACAGGCCCACATCATTGGGACCCGTGGCCCATAACGACGCAGGAAGGGAACTCAGTTCCGGTGGGAACTTATCGATTGACAAGTACATAGGGGAGATTACTCTCTGACCTAATGTAAGCTCCACTCCCGCAGGAGAGCAGTACAAAGTCGCATATAATCGTTTTAACAAATCCAGACCCAAAAGATTCTCACCACAACCAGTAGATAGAATCAATGGAGCCTCTAGCTCACGAGGACCAATCGTAAGGGACAAAGGGCTAGAGACAGGATTGCTAACAGGGGCGCCAGAGAATCCAATGGAAACATTCGTTAAGCCAGACAAAGGTGCGCCAGGGAGTTTTGAATGCATGATGGAACTTTTTGCTGCACCAGTGTCCAACAGAAAGGGTTCAACTACGCCAGATGTGGCAACTGCGACGTAAGGCCCTCTCTGATCAACCGGAACTGACACTACTCCCTATCTTTGTCGGTGGCTGTCCTAGTAACGGTCGTCTGCAACATTCTCATGTCCAACGTAATAATCGTCCACATGGTACTGTGCTGATCCATCGGACCTCGCATTTCGCTGGTCAAAACAATTATTCGCGTCCGACGAAGTAGTAGGGCGCTCATTCTGATTTTGAAAGGTGCCACGACCTCTACCTCGAGATGCCTGTTGGGGACCACCACGGCCTCCTCGGGCCGAAACACCATTAAGTCGGTCACGTAAAGCGGGACAATTATATTTCAAATGGCCCTCCCCCCTACAATATGCACACTGATTATATCCAAGCATAGGTCTAAATGCAAAGGAGTCAGAACGTGACTGCATCCTAGAAGACTGTAACTGTGGTCGGTACTGTTGTTGCGAATCATTTTGATTCGAACGCGGACGATACGCTTGCTGCAATAAAACCTTTGTTTTAAGCTCCTTCGTTTTCTTATCTGAACGATCATTTTCTTCTTTTTCCCTATTCTCGTAGTATTGAGCCGTTGCTAATATTTGAGCCGTAGTTGAAACAGCCCATGCACTTTCTGGATTTTTCAATTTGTTGCATAACTCAGGCAACAAATTCAACACGAACTTATCAACAAACAACCGCTGGCCTCCCTCAGTGCTCATGTCCTGACCACTATGATCGAGAAATGCCTCCTCAAATCTAGTAAAGAAATCTGAGACACTCTCTTCTTTCTTTTGCTTACAAGCCGACAATTTGTCCCAATTCACCCTCATCGCTAGCATAAGTGTTTTCATGAGCGTAATGATTCTTTGGGGCAGATCCGTAATTACCTGCTCAGGTTTAGCCCCACCAATTTGTCGTCCATCAGCCGCTAATATTGTAGCCCAATCACCGCCCAACTCAGCTAAATGATTCTCTTGGCGGATTTTCGCCCAAATCGGTTGTGGTACGACATTACCAAACAACATGTCGATGTCAGCAAGGTTCATAATAGAAGCATCCACCAGTTGGGATAACTCTTTATAATAACCTGCCGGATTCTTGCGTGGATCAGGCAAAGATTGCTTCACCTGCAAGACTTCTGCTCGTTTCCACGGGAGGTGTATCCAAACTCTTTGGAAGTATGGCAGAACCACAGGATTAGCAGCAGGATCACCTGGCATCCATACTGGCGGAACCTCCCTCATAGGATACTGACCAGAGTTTGTTTTCTGATTATCAGAGTCATCGTAAAAAGACACTCTAGAAGGCACTGTGGACCTGAAGGCTAACAATCGTTCTAATGCACGTCGTACATCTCCACCTACGATCATACCGTTCGAAAATTGACTCTGAAGTTCAGTCATATCGGGCGATACATCATCTAAGTCATCATTATCCCACTCTTCTCTCAAGGAGTTGCACATTTCTTCAAACACGAATCTCTGTGTGGGCTCATTAAACTGAGAAAATGTATCGAAAACTATGCGCGAGGTGTATTTAGCAGGGTCTCTAATCCATCTACGCGCCATAGTTTCTAACGTCGCTCTCTCCCTTCCACCAGGGATTTGACTTCGTCTCTGGGGAGTTTCGGGGACCTCGGATTGAAATAACGATCCGGAAAGTGGGGAATATAGGGTAGCAACAGAATTAGGGATACGATTACGAACGGAAGGAGAAGAGGAAAGAAGAACAGGAGCAACAACATTAGAAGTGATCGTGGGAACAGTGGCGGTAGCAGGAGCAATAGACTGAGAAGGTACGGGCAAAGTGGCAAGAGGAAGAGGAGCAGGGAGAGGGACAAGAACAGGACCAACAACAGGCTGACCAGCAGCCACCAAAACAACAGGAGGGGGAACAGGAGGAACTACAGGGGCTGTAGCACCCTGCGCATAAGGAGGTGGCGATTTCAATAAATATGCTAACAAAGAATCCTCTTTCGAATCTTCTTCCTTTTTATCAAGACTTGACGATAACACCCGATAACATTTATCCGCCCACATGTGATGCAGTCTGGTAGAAACTTCCGTTTCTTTATCTGCTTTATCTCGCTGGTGTCGTTCTGCATCTTGCATTATCGTAATAATACTACTCTCTTTCTTATTTTTCTTAAGCTGTTTTATTTCTTTCTGCCTGGCCTCTTTACGCCATAACCGAAAGGAATCGAACATCGCCGGCCTAGATTTCTTTTTAAACAATTTCGCTTCGAGATTATCTAAAATTGTAGTGTCAAAACTTCCGTGTGGTGGCCAACTAAGGACACCATCGTTTTTCGTATAACGAATCCAATATTCATTATATATAATAGGGCCCACACCATGTCGACTATAGAGCTCATATATCGGAGTTCCAACTGGAGGTATCGGACACGAGTCCTCCAACCGGGAATCCATGTCATAACATTTAAAGAAACCAAGAAAGCCACTATGGCTAGGCATCGTGCCCACTAACCAAGTATCAAACTTCAAGGGTTATCAAAGTACGATATCCTCGCAAAAATGCAAGACCCTCGGCTTTGGCAATTGCAACTGTCAAATAACAACTAAGGACCAACAACTAAGAACCACAAATGCAATGGAACCATGCAAACAACTAAGCTTAAACAACAACCAAGGACACTTGGAGCGACCCACCAATACTTAACTGAGAGCACAATGGCGTCACCAGGAAGGCCCGTCTATCGTCTCGCCGTACAAAGGACTACGCCAGGCGTCAAAACAGGTCGACAGTCAGAGCATCGGTCCATCGTAGCCGTCAGGAGGCAGGGATCTTCGCAGGAAAAATCTTCGGACCACTTATTTCGACAACAGGATCGATGAAGCGGGGTGCACCTTCCCTCAGAGATTTCACACGAAGTTCCTCACGATCGTCAGGCTTTGGACCGGTACCGCTGATGTCGCCCCGCGTTGGGCGCCAACTGAAGGACTGAGCTATTTAAGGCCCAGCGGTGCCAGGGGACAACATCTGAAACCTTCGTGGGTTACCTGTTCTGGCGTACGAATGACAGAGACACGGGACACTTCCTTCGGCGTCAAAGATCAGTGTTTATTACTGCAGGGACACAGAAATCGCAAGAAGTACAACAGAGTGTAGGTTCTGAGAGTCTGCTTCGAATTGCAGAAGTGAATCGCTCCTTTTATATACATATTCGTCTTTGCACAACATAACGAACAAAAGGTTACAACTCAGTTCCCACAGTAAACTTCAAAAGGATCTCATTCATGTTTTCAGAAGCCCGGAACATGATTACAGTAATATTGCCGGTTCCCAACTGTAAAAGCACATTAACTTGCCGCTAGGCACATTCCACTCTAGTTGTAAACGAGCGAAAGGAAAAGACAGGGACAGGTGCAAGGAAGACAGACAACAGAAGGGAAAGAGTGTGGGGGTAATATTCGGAAGCATGGTCACAGGATCAAAGGAGTCGAGCCTAACACATGCAAAGCTGAAACAATAGACCAACACGGCAGGATAAGTCTCGAGCGGAGCCATCTGCCTTTGCCGTATCACGCCCCCAGTCATAAAGACGAATTCAAAGAATATTCATCTTCTGCAAGAGCTTGGGAATCCCAGGGTCACGAAGCGGACATTGTCAGTTCCCTGGCTACGTGAGGGCAAGAAACAAATTGGATGCCTTATCTGGAATGGAACCCGGGGGTTCAGATGGAAAAACCCGTAAGTAGGACGAACCCTTCCAAGTAGTGTAGCTAAAACACGCACACCCACTAAACTCGTCATTTGCGGTTCGTAGAGGGCAAACTCGTCCATATCTGAGCATGCTCAAAACATCGTTAAGATTCTCACGGAACCTCAATGTGGCAAATTGCCTTGACTCACCCTGCTTGAAAAAATAACGAAATGCTTGTGGTAACTCTTAGTCATAAAAGACAAACCCCACAAGTAAAATTCGAATTGTTGAATAGCACATGTACATGCCATTTGATAACAGAATAATTTACTTCGGCTCCTCTGAGAGCCTAGAGGTGAACACTATAACTTTCTCCTCTCCATCAACACTGCTCAAGTCCCCTAAGGCTGGCATCAGTCCCTAAGGACAGTTTTTTTGTACACATCACAGTGTCCTAACATTTGCAAACATTCTAGTTACTCCTTGATTTGCTGAAAAGCCTGGTTAAATTCCACAGGCCATACAAATTCGACACCATCTTCAACAAAGATCCCAAAGGATGAATAACAGATGCAAAGTTTTGAATAAACTTGGAACAATACTCTGCTAAACCAAGAAATTACCTTAACTGTTCTTTATCCAGCAGTGCTGGCGGTGCTCCAACAAAAGTACTTCAGCAAGAGCCTGCTTGAGACTTATCCTCTTGCCAGAAAAAGTGTGTTCAAAACATTTCACATTCCCAACTCTAAGCTTACACTTTTGCGTCTTCACAGTCAACCCATGAATCTGCAACCTATTTAAAACCTCCATCCGTCTCCTATCATTTTCCTCTCTTTTTTTCTGAAATATCTAAATATCATCTTGGAAGAATCAAACGTTCTTCACGCCCTGCAAGACCATCTTCATTAGGTGTTGGAAACAGGCTGGGTCATATGCAATCCAAAACAAAAGGTATCCTGAAAAATAGAATGCACCTAAGGGCATTACAAACAATGTTGGTGGTTTGAACCCATTACTGAAAGCAACCTGATGGTAAGCTTTTTGTCCATCACATTAAATAAACATTTGTGCTCCATTCAAAAGAGAAAGTTCTTAAGAGCTGTTAAACAAAGGTTGTCTCTCTACCCATATGCATCTATTCAATTTGCACAGATTCACATACATACATATACTTTTATCACCTTCTTAAGTGGCCAAAACCATTCTGACCATTCAATCTCCTCAATTACTCCATGTGCTTCAATATTTCCAAATCACATTTAAGGGGTTCGATCATCATAATAATCCCTTTACAAACTTTGTGCAAATCTGCTTGTTTACCATTTTTAAGAATGATCTTGTGTTCATAATTCCACAATAAACTCAGTTAATCTACAGACACATCAGGGAACTGCAGCACTATGCCATGATCATCACTGATGTGCAAAACCATCATGACTTGGTCTGCAGCATTGGTGTTCAATATTGATCACACTAATGCTGCCAACCAATCAAGTGATTCCCCCCGTTAGCAACATACATCTTACCAAATGTTTCTCTTCCCTTGAAGTTAATTTTCATAGGCAGATAACCAATCAACTCAACGGCTACTCTACCATACCCACATGATTTATATCAGGTTTATGCAATTGAATCTCCTCACTTCTAAATACTCTCTCCTGATTCTTATCCTCAATAAGTGTGAAAGGCCAACCTGAATCCACCAACACATCAATTTCTTTATCCACAAGGGTGATTTTGCACTTCGGCATTTGAGTGGTCCTTCATCATATCCATTCTGCTCTGGGCTCTCTGTGACACAGACATGGGTCCCAGGCTCACTGAGCCACTGGATTCAATCTAGGTTGGCTGATGAGGGGTAATACCCCAAAACCAGTCCCAGGATGCTTGTTTCTGGTCCAGGGAAGACCTGGCTTGGCTGTTTGGGCTAGACTGTTCACATGAGGAACAGGGTCAACACTGATTTGCATATGGCTGGGACTAAACTGGGGTGGCATGGTGAGCAAAAGAACAATGGATTTAACCAAGATCTCTTGACTGGGGATGGGGAGGGGGAATGTTTGATATGTTCTTCACCCCATCCATGATTTGTGTGTTTTTTGCTTTCTCTCTCTAAGTACGCCTGATATACCCAGACGTGGGTCCCTTGCTCACTGTTCCACTGGATTCAAGTTAGCCTGGTTGATGAGGGGTATTATCCTGAAGCCGATCCCAGGATGCTTACTTCCTGTCCAGGGAGGACCTGTCTTGGCAGTTCAGTCTAGGCTGTACCCATGAGGAGCAGGGTCAAGACTGATTTGCATATGACTCAGTCTAAACTGGGGAAGCATGGTGACCAAAAGCATCGTGGATTTAACCCGGATCTCTTGACTGGGGTAGAATGTATAATTTATTTAGCATTCCGTCCATCATTTGTTTGCATAGCCCTTTTGGCCCTAAGTGGGTTGAACATGCCCAGTCGTGGGTACCTTGCCCACTGTGCCACTGGATTTAAGCTAGCCTGGCTGATGATGGGTAATACCCCGAAACCAGTCCCAGGATGTTTGTTTCTGGTCGAGGGTGGACCCAGCTTGGCAGTTTAGGCTGGACTGTTCCCACGAGTAGCAGGGTCAAGCCTGATTTGCTCATGACTGGGCCTAAACTGGGATGGGATGGTGAGCAAAGAATGATAGATTTAACCCAAATCTTTTGACTGGGGGGTCAATATATGATTTATTCAGAATTCTGTCCATCATTTGTTTGCGTAGCACTTTCTGTGTGCCTGCAGCCTGTCTCCAAGACACATCTAGGGTGGGTGACAGCTGGGCTTTGTGCATTCCCTCTAGACAGCCACACACAAAGAAAGGGTAGGTGTGACTGAGTGGCCATCTGCATCTTGATGGGTCATCCTAGGCATGATAGGAGGGAGGAGCTGACACACCTTAATGGGCAGTGTCCTGTCCCCACACAAAGTGTTCCCTGTCTGAAGTTTGGGCTGAGAAGGGAGGACATCTGTGCACTTCAGTGCCCCTCTTTAAAGTCACTTCCACTTCAAAGACACAACCAGGTATAGGCACTGAGTCTCTGACCCCCCGAATCAGACACTTTTGGACCTGTAAAGAAGAAGGACTGCTGTGCTGATGCAAGGACTACCACTCTGCTGGACTGTTACGCTGCAAGAACTGCTTTTCTGCTGTGCTGCCCTGCTGCCTTCTACCCTCTGCACCTGCTGAGGAAGAACTGAACCCAGAGTGACCTACAAGGGTATGACGGCTTGCCTCCTGTTTTGAGGCCCAGTGATATCTCACCTCCTATGCCTGGTCCTATGGAAGTAGATCCAGGTGCTTGCTCCAGTAAAACCAATGGATCCTCTGCTGCGTGAAGCAGAATCGACACATATACGCTGTTACAGGAACAGAACCAGCGCATTGCACTCAGAACCAGCGCATCACCTCACAAACTGATGCATTGGATGCGTTGCATCGCCACTGATGCAGGGTGAGAAGATTGACGCATCCCTCAAGTGTGTGGAGAAACTTGGAGCATCGGCTTTGGAACCAACACATTTTGGCTTCCGTATTTTGTCTTCGGAAGCAGCACATCGCCATTATTGTTTGGAGAAAATCTAAGCATCACCTTGACTGCAAGGTTCAACACCGACGCATCTCTCGACTGCTTCATTCATCTCGCTGTTGCGACCAGGATCGAGGTACTTTGTTCAGCGTGTCTTGTTTGGCTCCAGTACCTTGCCTGCACTCCTTCTCAGTTGACCTGAACCCTTGACTTTGCCACGATCCAGCGCAACCATATAACCAGCTAGGCGCTTACATTTCATTTTCTAAGCGCTATTTTTCCTTTTAAACTTCAAAAATGCATATCCCCACTTCTACTCATTGGGTTTTTGTTGTTGTGGTCTCATTTTATTTATAAAATCATAATCATTTTTCTAAACTTGTGTGGAGCCTTTTTGTGGTATTTTATTTCTGAGTTACTATTTGAAGCGTTGGACAAATACTTTACACATTGCCTCTTACTTTAAGCCGGCCTTCTCTATGCTAAGCTACCAGAGGGTTTGCACATATTAATTTAAGGTATGTTTCTGACATACCCTTACTAAGATTGTGGTTCCTGCTAGGACAGGGTGCATACCTCTGCCGACCAGAAATCTAGGGTCTCCTTTATGAGGTTTGGGTGCATTGCAGCACCGCAAGAAATCTTGCTGCACTGCCCTGCATCAAAAGAAAAGGGCAGGAATACACCACGTCTAGAAGATACAGTGCATTCCTTCCCTTTTCCCCTGTGCTTGTGCACAATGGGCTTCCATGCACCAACGCAGGCTCCCTTGCACCATGGTGCAAGGGTGCCACCGTTGAGGGTTAATTGATTATGTACCACCTAGAGTACTTTACCGAACCAACCACCATAAGAAAGATACGTAGAAAAGATCTGTAAAAGGAGGGCTTGATGATGTTGGACACGTCACGATTGACTACAGAGAATCTGAAACCCACTGTACTAGATAATTAACTTATTTTAAGTGTTTTCAGCACTCAGTCATATTTAGCAATTGTTCCTGGAGGCTATGACCGATTTTTAATAACAAGATTGAGGCTGGGAATATTGCATCGAATAGTCAGCTTTCCCACTATGAATGACTGGTCACGATCAATGATTCTGTGTCCTTGTGACAATTTTTCCAAACAAACTACCATTCATGTTGTTCCTTTTTGCAGATGTTATTGTCACATAAGAAAAGTGTGGATTCTCCCTAGTATGAAGTCTATGGGGATTAGACAGTGGCGTCTTGCGTTCATTGCTTTACAAACTATAACTTGCATGTAATGTGGAGAGTAGCAATGTTTTTTAAACAAGTGGTTAGTCTCAGAAAATCTATTGTCAATTAGTCGATTCACGCAGCACTTTTTTTGGCATGTTTTTAATGCGCCCCACGTGCTATGATCCTATTCTGTTTTAATCCAATTTTTTATTCTGATGGACATTAATAACTTATTTTAAGCTTGGGCACAATGATGAATTAAATTTGAAATTATGATGTTTACTGTAATCATGTTTTTATGTATTGCTTTTATGATTGCATTGCACAACAATCGAATAAAGCTGTACTTTGACTTTGACTTTGATTATGTGCAGGAAGGGACGCCTTCCTGCACAAAATCAATCAATTCAGCCGATTTCTTCTTTCTCTGTGTGCTCAGAATCCAACACACAGAGAAAAAGGAAAACACAAAGAGAAATGAAAACATTTCTCCTCGTTGCGCCTCCCTAACGCCACCCCTGAGGTGGCATTAGAATCTGACGCATTCCCAGGTTTACGACTTCTTGTAAATCTATGAATGGTTCAAATTCAATTTGGTGTTGCGTGAGAACATCCACAGCAACACCCAAGGAATGACCTTTTCACAGTGTTCTGCGTGAAAGGGACACATATTTACAAGGTCATGAAAATCCAAGTAAAGTGGCTTTTCTTGGCCTTGTAAATATGCAGTGGCTCATTGCGCCACCGGGACGTCAAGAAAGTGATGGTCCGGCTGTGCAAAAGTGCTTGAAGGGGCCTCATAAATGAGGCCCACAATTTCTAACAGAAGCCTAGTAAAGAGGAGCAGTCATCCAGCCCTGGGATCAGATTGAGTGCCATAGCTCTGCAGTGTTTTAGTGTACTGTGGAATGAATGACCTATAAACATAACTGACACTGTGAACAAAATGGGAAAAAAAAGTTTAGTATGCCTGAACTCAGAAATGTTAAAGTGCATCTTTTAGTGAGGGTGATTTTTACATTCTGTGTTTGAAAATGCCACTTGTAGAAAGTAGGTATTTTCTTGCCTAAACATCCAGTGTGCCTCTGCTAGGCTTGTGTATTGCATGTCTGGCTTTTGGGTGACAGAGGTTGGAGGAGGGCAGCGGCTCCGGCAGTCTGATGAGTCGGCTGGGCTGAATGGACCTGGGTTGAATATAGAATAGGGGAGGAGATTTCCTTTCACCTGCCCGGGCCAGGTCTGCTTTCAACAAAGCTGTCTCCACCTCCTGCCAGGAAGCTGCACCAGTGAGGACATAACTAGTTTTGGCTGGGTACAGACACTACCTGCCTTCAGAGAACAAAGAATGTGTGTGTATAAAAAGTGGGGACCAGACCCCAGACTTTTAGATCACTTCTGGGAAATCAAGAGTAAACCTTTGCCAAGGAGAAGAGCCGGAGAAGCTGAGGATGAATACTGCCGCTGTGCTACTTGCTGTCTGGGGTTGGTCTGCAGTGGCTGCTTGCTGTCAAGGAAAGGAGGAAAATGACTTTGCTGTTTTGCTTTGTCACCTGCTTAAAGAAAAGATCTCCAAGGGCTTGAAACTGAGCTTGCCTCCTGTTCTGAAGTCTCAGGTGCACAAAGACTTCACCGCTTTGGTCTCCCTGCAGCTAAAACTGCTGTTTTAGCTGCTACAGAAGGAAATTGCAACACCCATTCCGGCAAGCGATGCCATAATCTGCACCGCAGCCGTGAGCGCTGCTCCAACTTGTAAAGTAGACCCGCCGCCAGCCGCCGTGCCACATCGTCGCCAGCAAGCGATACCGTAACCTGCCCGAAGCCGTGAGCGCTGGTCCGACGCCTGCTGCTGTACCGCATCAATTCTGAAGCCGACTTCATCATCGCGGAGCTGATTCTCAATGTGGGTGACCCCGAATCCATCCACATCGTGACATCGTGAGGAACAGTGGTTTCGGCGCCATCATGACATCACCTCCTAGACGCAGTAAGGAATAGTCGTCTCGCCTCCCCTGCGCTTCAGTAAGGAACAGAGGCTTCACCTCCTCTGGGGTTGTAAGGAACTTACGCTGCAAAGCGCCTACGAAGCCGCACCTCTCCGACGCTGTGAACTGTCTTCGTTTTCATCAATTTCAAGGTACTATTCTTTGGGGGTCTGCTTGACTCCGGGCCCGGCGCCGCGCACCTTACGATCTGCGCCATAGTTTGGGATTTTTACCTGTCACAACGTCGTTATAACTCCAAGTGGAGTTATTTGCTACTACAAGCTTGATTTAAGTAGATAACCTATTTTTAAGGATAGTTTGATTACTGTATGTGGATTTTTATCGTTTGCTTTAGATAAAGAGTATTCATTTTTCTAAACTGGTGTGGTATTCTTGAACTGTGTATGTTGGTTTTTTGTTGTTTTGGTCTTGTGTAGTTCAGATTAAATAACTTTATTTTTCCAGTCCATTTGTAGTGTTTTCACTGTATTACTGTATGTGTTAACAAATGCTTTACACACTGCCTCTGAGATAAGTCTGTCTGCTCGTGCCAAGCTACCAAGGGGGTGAGCAGGGGTTATTTTAGGAGTGTATTCCCCTTACCCTGACTAGAAGCAAGGGCCCCTATTTGGACAAAGGTACCTACCTCTGCCAACTAGAGACCCACATTTCTAACAAACACCAAGGGGTTATGGTTAGTTTGGAGTAAACTGGTCCATGGAAGGAATACGTAGGTTAGGAGAGAAAGAAGACTACACCCAAGATTGGGTTAAGGACCACGTTCAGCTGTCATACCCATAACCACAGCACATGACTGAAAGATATGAACTGTAGGTTTAGGGGCAATTGGGATTTGGTACAGTGTATAGCCAAAAGTCACACCATTTACCCAGAGCTCATTGATCCTAGTGGGTTCAAAAAGCACTTGAAGCTGAATTCTGGGCATCTCTGTAAGCGACGCTCTCTGCCTGTCACTGTGTTACAGTTTCCAAGGGCACCAGGGCTGGGCGTGTTCAAAGCCCAAAACTCTGTTCTTGGACCTTGTAGTCCACAGCAAAAGGCCATGTGTGGGGAATTCTTCTGCCATTCCATGTGCCCAAAGTCCACTGAATATGTCGGAAGGCTGCATGCAGTAGATTTTGGGCATTTAGGAGTTTGATGCAATGTGTTTAGGGAAAAAGACTCTACACTGCAGGTTCTAGGCACACTGGTGGTGTGAGCAGCAGTATCTGATGTCCTGGCCAAAAGTTTGTGCACAATAGGCTGGAGGGGTGGCTGTTATGATTCTAAGGAATACACAGTGGTATAACGAAACTTGAGGGGGCTCCACTTCAAAGTACATGGAGTGGGACCCCACCCTCTGGACCCAGCCATGAGCTCTCTGGCCAGGGGGCCCATGCACAGTGCTGGAGGGGGGCACGTGGAGCTGGGGCCTACCCTCACTGCAGGGGCTGATGTAATGCCCCGGGGAATGGTGGAACTAGGACACAACCTCCATCCAAAGGGCAACAGATGACTTGTTTTGGGCAGGGGCAAAATCATATAATTACAAAACCTATAAAACGCCAGTACAATGCTCTGTTAAAGGGAATTTGTTGTTATTTTTTATAAACATAAACTTTTGAATTCCACTAAAATATCAGTTGAAAGGATGTTAAGGTATATCGAACAAAACCTACAGCTCAGTAATATTCAGTAGCCCTGACTCAATTCAACCATAGCTCCCCCAGTGCACTGCTCCTGTCCTGTTGCAAAACGTTTTGCTGCCCAATTTCTCATAGACACAAAGGTGATATTGTGCAATTGCTAACCTGTGCATCTAGGTATCTTGTGTTGATGTCTTGGACTTATTCATGTGTTTATCTTCAGAGCTGCCTTTAAAACCTATGCTTTGCAGCCAACAAATTTGCAAAATTGTGTTCTAAAAGGCGCTGCTTGGCCCTATTTTTCAAAAGAAAGTGGAGCTTGATTGCTTTGAGGTAGGCATGAAAGGTTTCTTAGAGGTGGTTTTCGTTTGATTTTATGCCATGTATGAGATAAATCCTTGAGGAGTATGCCAAAAACAGATCAGGTCCCATGCGGAGAGGACGTTGTGTTTCCAGTTTACCTGACTGGGTACAGCCATGGTGTAATTTTAAACAATGTGTGCGTTAAAACACTGTCTTTGTTATGGGCGAGGCGACTGTCAGTGGGTGGGACCTCTATGCAGGAGTTGTAAATAATGGTGCTTTTCTTAGCACTACCAGTGATCCCTGCTTTTGGACCTCCACTCCTGCCCCAAAATGGAGACCGCACGACGCTGGAGACATTGGACCGGTTACTTACCGGTAATCTTCACTACGCCAAGTCCAGCTCTTCCCTGATACAGTCCTGGGGGTGGGATTGATTATGTCATAGAGGATTGTTGTAACTTGCTTGGATTGTATATATACAGGATGTGATGTCATTACTCCTGCCCTTTTCTACTGCCACATAGGAATGTCGGACATCTCTGTTTTTCTGTATGTTCTGAATGCTTACCTTGTTGATACATTTGTAGTCAATACTGTGGAGTCAATATTTGTGCAGATCAATACTAATAGTTTGTTGTGTATGTTGTGACATACAGTGCTCCCAAGATGTTGTTGGATCGTGGTGGAGACTTGATGCGTGCGGGAGTCCAAGGGGTGTTGCCACCTCATAAGTACTTTAATGACATGGCCCATATTTTTAAGTTAACACCAGTTTCAAAATGGCAAATATTGCAAAATATGGTATTTTTCCCCTTTGAAACAACTGAAAATAGTGAAAAACAGGGAGAAATTACTTGAAATGTATTTTAGGATTGCCTAATCTGTTCCTTAACAAGTATGAGATCAACCTGAGGCAGAAATGTTGCAGTAAATGTGAATAGAGAGGATTTGACATTACCCACTTTTAAAGCATTAGGTTTTGGTCTTTTCTGAATATAGAAACATGAACAGAATTTTTGTTTTAGAAAGGTGCCAACCATAACTTCGGGTGACGCGAGCAGCTATGGCAATTCTTGCTCCACCAGGAGATAAGGTAGAGTTTCCTAGTTGGTTCCTGGAACTTTGATCAGTCTTACCACAAGGCCACTGATAGAACCCTGTGCTGGAGGTCTGCAGCAGGCATGTTAACCTTGTTGTCAGTCTGGAGGGAGTAAGAGGTGTGCTCAACCCTGGGAGAGGGACAGGATGAAATACTGAGGGATTTATCACATCCCTTTCCTTGAGGATAGCTTGATCTTGGCCTGCAGGTATGATCTGGACTGAGAAGGACTACCAATAAAATGCAGTGATTTGATTTTTAACAGATGGACATGCCATTTAGCATGTAGAGGGTCTTACTGCTGCTTGTGATTGTGCTTGCAAGAGTTTATTAGTTTCCACATGATACTTTTGCAAAAAATGCTTAAAATGGCAGCACAGTCACATGGCAACATGGCTAAAAGCAGAAGAAGGGACATGGGACCTCATTGCACTGCCCGAAGCAATTACTACATGGTATACCGCAGCACAATTTTCCTGTGGCGAAACTCTTCTCAGGCCAAATGATCTGCCAAGGAGGAAAGTCCACCCATCCTAATGAAATGGAAGAGGGTTGTGATAGCCGGCGTAGGAAAAGTGCAAAACAAACTAAACACCATTGGGCAAAGGATAATGGCCTTTGTAACCAAGCTCTTATGGATTGAGTCATAGTTGAGAGATGTAGAGAGAAGAGTCACTTCTTCTGAAGGAAGTCTAGCAAATATGGAATCTTTAAAGCTCAATAGCTGAGATTTTCCCCATTCCAAACAAGCACACTCTCCTTGATTGTCTTCTAGGGGGTCAAGTGGAGTGCCTTGAAAGACTATGCTGACACAAAATCTTCTCCATTCCTATATGGCCACCAAAGGATGACGTAACTGATCCAGTGTAGTTACTTGAGTTGGTTCTTTGCCTTGAGATTTTACCCAAACCAGATGGCACTTCTATAACAATAAGATGGGCACTGGGCATACTAAATTAATGTCATTTTCATTTGATAACTCTTTGAGTGCTGATTTGGTTGATTATTCTGCATGAAATTTGGTATTTCATTGAAACATACATTTTATTCTTCATGGCATATTTAGTGCATATCACTCTAGCCTGGAAAAGGTTATCTGTGGTGATGTAAAAATAGTATTTCACTTTTGCATTTTAAGTCCCATAAAAATATTTCACTGCAGAATGGAATTATATCAAACATGGAATAAATAAATAGTTTTATTTAGAATAGGCTCTTGTTGTGATTTGATGTAAATTCATTCTGTAGCACATCATCAATGACTTCATGGAAACAGGGCTACCTCGCTGAATCCCAGAACATCATTGTCTCATCCTTGGCCCAACCCTTTTGTGATGTACAGTGGTTGCTGAGAAGTGAGTCTGGTTTGGTTTTGATCATGGCATATATCTAGTCCACTTGTATTCATGCCTAGTGCATATCATCTGCTCAAAGCTAAACGTTGTTTCCAGTCAGCACTTTGTGCCCAGCGCTCCAGCCTCCAGAGTCAGTGGCACATGGTCTTTGGATATGCACTTCGGTCACTGAGCTCAAAACGTAGCCCTTGACAATACCCTACATTGAACCCCCTGCCCTCATTGTCTAATCTTCAGTGGCTGAAGAGTGTGGGAAGCAGGCATGAGTCAAAGAGTGTGGTCTTCACCCATGCCCTCTGTCAAGCCTCCCAGCTGTCAGTCAACAAATGTTGATTGGCATTTAGTCATTCCCTACATCCAGCACCCCTGCCCAAGAGCTTGATGCACATGTTTGTATTTATGTAAGTGTGTATGCATGTGGTATTTCTAAAGCATCGACCTCACCAAAAGGTTGCTGAGAGTTTACAGGGGCAAGACAAGCATAAAGTCAATGAGTGATAGGAAAGGTAGCTGGTTTGTGGGTGGTGAATGCATTGTGATGTAGTTATCTTTGAAGAGCTGCGCCTTCAACTCTGTTCTTAACTGAAACGCCATTGTGGCATCCTGATAAATACAGGGATGTTGTTGCAGGTCCCGGGTACAAAGAGGGAAACAACTGTTGCTTTGTTTTTTTGTTTTTGTACTTCTTAGTCTGGTGTCCTAACCACAGAGGTGCCGAGAACCACCAGAGGTTATACATTTCTCTGCAAGGTAAGCTGGGGTGTTGGGTTTGATGGCTTTGTAAATGATGTGTCTGCTTTTGAAGATTGTGTGGGCCAATGGAGTTCCATCAGGATGGGGGTGATGTAATCATATTTCTTCAGGCTCTGCATGACATGTTCTGTGGCATGTAGGATGCCCTTAAGCAGTGCCATTGTAGTGTTGGGAGGCCATGGAGCAGGGTGTTACCACTATATAAATGCAAAAGTGTGAGGGCTTTAACAGCAGTTATGAAACCTTTTTCTGAAATAAATGGTTTCACTTTCTCCAAAACAGAGAGCTGATACCAGGCTATCTTTGATTTTGGTTGGTCCATGAGGGTGGGGCTAGTCTACAGGGTGAATCCAAGTGACTTGACATTCAGTTAAAGTTGGGGTTCGAAACCATCATGGTTCACGTCATTAAGCCAGGTTAGTACTGTTTATTGTTCGTGAAAAATAACAGGAATTCCGTCTTGATGGGGTTGAGCTTCAGGTATGTGACGGACATACAGGTCTGGATTATGTGAAGGTAGTGTTTGAATCATAGGATGTCTGAAGCAGAGCAGATGTCTACGTGGAGTTGCGTATTGGTGAATCTTGATGCTGTTATCTATGAGTAGAGACCAAACCAGCTTCATGTAGAGGTTGAAGAGGACATTTATCCATGCTTGCTGGACACATGGACCAATGATCTGCGTGCACCACCCCTGAACTCAGTGACTGGTGCATACATTAGACATTCTTGTCTACAGGGCATGGTCTTCAGGCAGCACCCCATAAACAGTTTCCATATACTTACAGCTGGCACTGGGAAAGCGGTGTGGCCTTCAGTCATGCCCTATGCTGATTATCCTTTCGCGAATACCCACTATGAAATGTGCATATGGGCTGTGACCAAAATACTTGTTCTTCAACTGCTCTTTGCAAGTAATGTTCCAGCCTCCAGGGTAATTTGCACATGACCATGTACAAAAGACACTGATAGTACAGTGTGTACTGCAGCCATGCCTTGCACATAGATCCCTGTACTCAATATCCACTACAAACAGAAAAATTGATTTATGCACAATTAGTACCGAGGAAACTTTTTCAAATTCTCGTAATGGATATGTCAAAGTGGCCAGAGCTGGTGGTGACCCTCATACCACAAGATGTTGTGCATCAGGACAACAGGACGACAAAGGAAAATTCTGAGTGCCAAGATCCTGGAATGAGGACTCACCACATCATATAAACCAGGATGCAGAGCCAACACCGCCTACCAAGGATAGACGTGACAGTAGCCCTTCCCTTGGAGCTACCTAACTTTGGATGGAAAGTTACGGTGAAGAGGCCAGAACAAGCAAGAGATGATGTTTTAGTAGTTTACATACAAAGTATATAAACTCAATATTTTTGTAGATGATATTTCTGATGTCACGATGTTGTTCTTGAGATTCTGTCTTGCTAATGCATTGTTTCCACAAAAAAGGGTCCTGCTCCCAACTTTTATATTGTTGTAGCTCGAGATGTTGATTAATTGTGGGATTTTCTTTCCAGGGTTGCTAGGGGCAACATACACAACATTGACCAACTAACACTTCCTGGGAAAAAGCCAGTCCTGTTGGTCTAGCCAAAGCTTGTTTGAATACATTGAATACATTGTGTGGAAACTACTTGTCGGCCTTTGTTTGCAAATCCTAAAAACAAGTCCATTTATTTCTAGCTTTATAATGCCAACTATTGGGCTGCTCCACTGAACTGAACGTTCATTGTTACGGGCCCCTGTCTATCCCTCTAACACTGAAGATTGCATCTGGGTCATAACAGAGTGTCCTGACATATTTTCCAGAAGTGGCAGGATATTTATAGTTAAATGTGAAAACCTGTTGTAAAAGCTCAGTTACAAATAGTTTAGTGGAATATGAAAGGCATTTTCACAGTAATACTAGGAATTCATTTCAGCTGCAGTATCGAATTTATTCCAGTATTTTATTTGCATTTAAATCCCTCAACTCCTCCACTATCACCCTCCCCTCGTTGTCTCAAATGAGGAAACAGGGAAAGCCAAAGATGCATAAAGCATGAATGCACAAAAATGCAAGTGACATAAATACATGTTTCAAGGCAGTGGAGAAGATAAATAAAATTAAACTGGTGAAGGAGCTGAGTTCCATGTTCTAAATTCGCTCAACCTCCAGTCAATGGTACTTTAGCTCAGCATGAAAGGGGGGGCGCGGGCAGAAATCGTTAGCAGATCAATCATTTCAGTCCCAATTCACTATGACTCTTAAGAATCACAGATTTACAATTAAGATTAGTTGGTTATTACAGAGCCAAGAATAACTGGACGCACAGGCACCTCAAATTGAGGGTGTAGAAATGCATTGGAACTAATACAAAGCCAAATCTATGGATGAAGTTAAGGCAATGCAACATGCACAAAATGACTAATTCGAAAATCAGGATATAAAAGATTATGGCCTCTTCATTGAAAGTTCGTGGGTATAAAGCATTAATCTATCCCTACACTAGCACTAGCGTGACATCCCTACATAGCATTTCCCGGGCAAGATCAATTAAAGTGTCGACGTGTGAAGCCATCCTAAGAAGTATCCCCACATTGGTTAGGTCAAGTAATATAAAGCTTCTAAGGCAGAGCTCATTCTAAGATGCTCTCTCTCTCAAGGCAAGGAAGAAATCCCTGGACACTTTCCCTAGTTATGATACAATAATACCACAGGCAGTATCCCAGCATCCTTTGTGAATCACACCATCCAGTCAGGCCAGTCAGGCCACCTCCCCGGGATGCACCCAAGCTTGGCTGGATGGCCTTGGTTCCCAGGATCACTCTAATGAGAAAGTACAACAATTCTCCCCTATCGATATCAAAGTTCAAAGAATCCTGTTCTCCTTAAGCCTAACTCCAAAAATAAAAACATTATTCTAACTAAGAAGCATGATTCTTCCACCTGCAACGGAAATGTGAGAAATAACAAATCCAACATACACATAAAATTCAACTATTAAACCTAATGCAAGAGCTTTCAGGGAAAATACATTTCAGGTGTACAGAAATTGGCCAACATAACAAAATGGCTCTAAGGCATTATAAAATTATATATAAATTGAGCATTCTTTACTGGGCACTTCTAAATTGACACGTTAGATAAGCACATCAAATACGTGTATATTTGTCAGCAGCAGGCACAAATTCTACACATTAATGTTTTCAGCCCATCACATGAAGTTTCAGCATTAATCTCTTCACGTTTACATTGAAATGTCCCTAATACACCACAATTCATATTATTACAGTTCACGTTCTACTGTCTCATGTTAATACAACAAAGGAATATATGTGGGTACGAGCTACTCGGGATTATGTAGCACCCCTGCAAAGGGCATGGCAGACGCAAGTCTGTAGAGCTCCAGCCGATATCCCCTAATTCTCCCCCTAAAAGATCCTGATGTGGTGCCATCAGCCCTGATAAACTGCGGAATTAGTAAGGAGCCGAGGCGAGGCAGTGGAACTGCCTCCTGAAGTGCTGCTTCCATGAGCGAGGTCGTTGCTGCAGCTGGGAGGGGGCTGCACGGCCTGGGAAGCGCGGGCTGACGAAAAGGCAACGAACAAGAGATTGCGGCCTGATTTATCTTCCCTTCGCAAAGGCTATAGGACGTGACCCCTGAGGTTAGTGTGCTGGTCCTGGCCCGTGACAACCCTGTAGTGGAGGGGGCATTTGGAGATCGTGGAAGGAGGGCGGGCCCTGGAGGCTGACTGATGGGCAGCGGAGAGTCTACGGGGGAAACCACGTGTGCCCGGCGGCGCCCTGGAGATGAGCATAGCCCTGCGGGGCTAAGGAGGGACACGCAACCTGTCGGAGCAGCGAACTGCCAATGGGAGCTGATATGACAAAGGAAGGCCTGTGCTGAGATTGTCCCTTGTGGTGAGCATGGAGCGGGTCCCTGATGGGGTCATACAGCGAATACCCTGAACTCCAGACGTAGTCACATCACGCAAACGTCGACCTTCCCAGAGGCCAGTTGCGAATGCCAATGGCGCAACAACTTGTGATGGGCCGAATGCGTGCCAAGATCCAGCAGGGGTCAAAACGTGCAGGCAGCATTAACCCGCCACGAGTGAGAGACACACAGGATATGGAACCGACCCCCACAGCATTGGAGACCAAAATGGACTTGCTGCTTGCAGGAGTGGAGAAATTCGGCGCCACACTGGACCACACCAGGGCATCCCTGGAGACCCGAATGGACAAGATTGCATCGGATTTCATGCTCTTGCACGCGGATCATCGTAAGTTGTCCGACAAGGTCGCTGCTCATGGCCAAGCGCTCAAAAAACTTGAACCGATCACGCGCGGTCATGCTGCCGCACTCCAGACATGATAGATCGGATACATGCCTTGGAAGACAGAGCTGATGTTGCAGAAGGGCGCTCCCGGCGCAATAATATTTGTGTAGTGGGCTTGCCAGACGGTGAAGAAGGCAGACACCCGGAACAGTATATAGAACGCTGGCTGAGCAACCTCCTACCTTCAGGAACTCTGTCAAACCAGTTTGTAGTGGAGAGAGCCCACTGTGTGCCAGCACAGAAGCCTCAACCAGGAGCTAGACTGCGCCCACTTCTCTTTAAACTATTCAACTATAGGGACAGGGATGCGGTGCTACGTGAAACGCAGAAGCTGGACAACCTTATAGTGGGTGACAGCTGCTTTATGCTTTTCCCGGGTTACACTGCTCTCGCACAACGTCACATGAATAACTACATAACCGTGAAACACCGACTCTGAGAGCTGAACCTACCATACTCCCTATTATTTCCCGCCCGGCTGAGAGTGGTTGAGTAGGGAAAGGTGCACTCCTTCGATTTTCCAGCAGAGGTGTGGGACTGGTTAGAGGAGTCAGGGTTGCGGAAGGGAGCCAGACCAGCAGATTCGGAAGAGGGTCCTGTGTCGTCCACGTCATCTACTCTCCTCTGGGCTCGGGGTGGGAGATGCGACTGGAGAGACAGAATGTACTGGAGGCGGTCACAACTCTTGGGACCCCGCGCACTAACGTACGGCTGGAATCCTGTATGCAGACCACAGTGGTGACCAGCGGCTCCTCATCACCGTCGACTGAGATATCTGATGACATCTGCCTGCCAGTGGTCACTCCGCAAACCGCTGACAATATTCTTGGATGAGAAGATGCTGTGTTGAACTCTGTAATGGACAGCTCATGCAAGTAGTGTTTGAACTGTTAATGTATACATGCTAAGATTGTAATGGCGGAGAGGGCGGGTTAATCATGTTAGCAACCGCATAAGCCAGCGGGTCACTAGGCCTCTGGTTAGCTGTATGCCTGCCCTCATGCAGGCGAGTGCATATCAAGGAGGCGACCGCCGCTCCAATGCTTTGTAGGCCTCGCAGCCGATCCTGGAAAATCAGCTTGTGGTGCGGCACACTTGCAGGGGGGAAACAGGGGAGGCGGCTGTAACAGCATGTTACCTGTGCACACATCCCATCAGGAAACACACTGAACTAGTTTATATCTGTACACTGTCACAGTATCACGCAGTTCGCCTCAGAAGTTATATTGTTTGCAGTTTGCGCAATATTTTTGTTCTGAGAGACTGGTGCACCCACCCTACCCCGTCCTGTGCACACCACACCATGTCCCACCGCTGGCGCCCCTGACGACTACACACCTGAGGAATGACACAGGTTAACATCATCACATGGAACATATGGTGTATGCCCACACCCGCATGGCGTTCCATCTTTGCTTACCTTCAGAGGCACTCTGTTAAAATAGCGCTGTTGCAGGAAACACACATGACACAGACGGAATTGGATAGGTTGCGTAGGCATTGGAGAGGGCAGATATATGGCTTCATATGTTCAAGGCATGCCAGGGGCACACTGGTGTGGGTGAGGGCGGGCATACCACTTGTTTGCGCAGAGGTGGTTACAGATCCCGAGGGTAGGTACACCTTGGTGCATGGGACACTTAATGGACAATATATGCTGCTGGCCTTGTTCTATGCCCCCTTATGCTGGGCTCCACTGGATGCTGGGTGGGCATTTTAATGCGGTGCTTGATGTACAGGTAGAAAGGTCCTTCCCTCCTCTCCACATGACATCAGCTGTGTCAAATGCGCAAACGCTAGCCCGATGGGCTCCCTGCTGAGTACAATAATGCCTACCGTGAGTCTCTAGTGCAGCCTCTACATGCACTATATACTACCGCTTTGGAGGAAGGCATATTGCCCCCCTCAATGCACGAGGCGTTCTTGGCGTCTCTACTTAAACCAGACCGTGACCCTACCGCCCTGGGACCTTATAGGCCTCTGGCGCTCCTCAATGTGGACTGTAAAATACTAGCTAAAGTGTTGGCAGAGCGCTTGGCACCGGTGGTCCCCGAATTGGTCCACAGGGGCAAAATGGGTTTTTAGGGTGGCGTCGGACAGTAGGCAGGAGTGGCCCAGAGCTGGATGCTTAATACTAGATCTGGAAAAAGCATTTGATTGCGTGGAGTGGGGCTATCTATCGGCAGTATTGCAGCGATACGAGCTGAATCAGTGATTTCTGCAAATGGTAGACCTCTGATACAAGACCCCCACAGTCCGGGTGCGGTCGGGACCGTATATATCCGAGGCCATACCAATACGTAGGGGTACCAGACAGGGGTGGCCATTATCACTGCTCCTGTTTGCGTTAGCAATTGAGCCCTTAGTGGCGGCACTGCGGGCAATGTTGGGTGTGGGAATACCACTGGGGGATGTGGTACACCGAGTACTGCTATATGCAGATGGCCTACTAGTCTTTGTGAGAGATATAGACAACCGGCCCAGTTGGCTTGTACTGTGCGCAACTTTGCCGCCATCTCAGGCCTCCAAGTCAATGTCAGCAAGTGCTGTATTTATGCATCCGGCGAGGGGAATCAGGACCCGGGGTATACTCTTAACGGCACACAGGTGCAGTGCAGGGCAGAAACCTTCAGATACCTAGGAATCCAGATTTACCGTCAACCGGCGGACCATTTTGATGGAAACATGGGGCGGGCCCTAACTGCCATTAAGTCGCACATGCGCTTCTGGGGCTTCTATACCTGCCCACCGACCTAGAGGGGGGTGGCTGTGCTGTGTTTTGAGCACTACTATCTGGCTGCGAAACTGCTGGCTGACCGATAAAAGTTGTGAGGATACGGGTCTATGTCGCCCGTGCGCTCCTTGGAGCAAATAACTAGGCTCTTCCACCCGACTACAACAGCCGCAGTGCCGCAGCCGCTTCTTTTGGCAGTGGCATACAAATGTTATTGTAGAAGCCTCTATCTCACCAGTGCCCTGGTCCCCTAGGCCCCGGCCATACCATAAGAGGGCTCTCCTAGCGGGGTGGGGGTGCTTACATCCCATGCCCTAGGGGACTGGCGAGACGCGGACATAAGGAATATGGGAGATTTATACAGCGATGGAGCGCTTATAGCATACGAGTTTTTAGTCGAGAACGAGGGTTTGCCACCAGGACAAGTCCTAACGCACCGTTCACTGATTGCGACACTGGCCGATAAATTGGGTGACCTGACTACAGAGCCGCAACAACATCTTACCATACAGTACCTACACGTCATGGGGAGTGGTTGACATTTGGCCCACTGGTTCACGGCGTCACACCGGACGCATGTGTCGGTCACTCTGGATCCTCTCCGCCAGGTGCAGTGGGACCTATCTGAGGGCGACCGTAATGTTTCATGTACGTACATGCGCTCAAAGATGCTGTGGGTAGACAGATAAAACTGAGGACTGGGGAAGCCGCCAGGTGGCGGTAAGGAGTTGGGTTGATGGGGAAACGGAGGGATGCGGGGAGATGGGATTTCTCTGTTATTACCGGTCAAAGTTGTGGTAGTTGGTTATGTTTGATTGTAAATCTCGACATCTGTTCAGAAGCCCAAACTGATTACTCGAAAGCGTTTTTATATAGCGGGCTAGCGGACACCGGCTCCAATCGACCTGTGACATCTGTCGACCCTGTAATGACTGATGTCTCAGAGTAACCCTTGTTCCTGATCTACAGCTGCCATATGGACATTTGGACAGTTTTAAATTCATGTGATTGTAATATGTACACCATGTTGATCGGTGCCCTAATGTGTAGCTGGTCTTGACAATCAAACTTAGATGCCTGTTATTTATATGTAAACTTGAAAATCAATAAAAACAGATTATAATTTAAAAAAATGAAGCACCCCTACAAATAAAAATAGATTTTTTTGCTACATCAGTCCGCCACTCTGATGACATGTGTCATCACACCCATTACAACTCCCTGTAGAGAGGACCGATCTAAACACATATCATAGCCAGCCTCCCTGTTGAAGTTTCTTTAAGCACGTAAGATTCTCATAGTGACTGTCCTGCAGTCTTTCCATTGTCCTTTCTCTTTCTCTATTCGAAATGGAATTCTCTGCTTGCCTAGACTGGTGCCACTTGTAGGCCCTCACTATTTCCAACAACAAGATGGCACTGACCACGACTATCACTATTGGTTTCAAGATATAGCCAAAGATTCCTTTTCCAAGATTCGCAAGCCAACTTTCAACCTTCCCAAAAACTTTCCCAACCTTATCCCAAAGTCCCTCAGTTGCCAAGTCATGGATCTCATGATGTAGCTCAGTGATGTTACTTAGGTACTTCCCCAGATCCTTACTAAGGTCTGGGATTTAAGTACAGCACTGTTGGACCTTCAGCATTTTACAGACTCTGCCCCTTTTGCGAACATCTAAATCAAGATGGTTTTGCATAACAATAGCTTTTATCTCTCCATTTACGAGCAACAATGACTGAGCAGTATTGACCAAAAACGTATCCACTATATTTGACATCCTTATAATCTTGACATCATTTAAGACCACCCCCAAACTAGGTATCATTGCTCCAAACACGCCTCCTACAATTTCCCCTGCACTTCTTCCACGTTTCTCTCTATGTGAAGGCTTCTATTCCAAACTCTACAAACCTTCTACGTGGTATATCTTGAGAAATACAACAGCCACATAACAAGTACCATTCGTTGTTCCCAATCTAGGGCTATTGGACCATAACTTCCCTTATGAGCTAACTATTCCTTGGTCCATATGAAAACTTCTTCCCTACTATCAAGTTTAACTACCAATCCCCTATGCCTATATTTACTTGATCTACAAACTTTTTCTGCACTTGTTCCACGTTTCTCTCTATGTGATGGCTTCCCTTCCAAACTCTACAAATCTTCTACGTGGTATATCTTGAGAAATACAACAGACACCTAACAAGTACCATTCGTTGTTCCCAATCTAGAGCTATTAGACCATAACTTCCCTTATGAGCTAACTCTTCCTTGGTCCATTTGAAAGCATCTTCCCTACTATCAAGTTTAACTGTCAATCCCCTATGCCTATCTTTTACTTAATCCACAAACTTTTTCTTTAACACAGTTAGTGTGGAGGTTAAATTGTGTCTATTTGCTTAAGCTGTGTCTAGCGTAAAAATAGGTACACAATTCTTTCCGATTCTCCACTCCTGTTTATAATAATCATATTTGTTCAGATGTTTGTAAACTGGAGCTTCTGAAAGCACCAGATCATAATTCGAGAAATAGTATTCCTAATGACCCTTTCCATAAAAAATGCCATATGTCAAAGGCAGGTGATGGTACCTAATACTTTCCTAAACCGAGCTAGGCAATTGCATGCACACATAATAATCTCTCACATCCATGGGATCCATATATTCATACAACAATTTTACATAAGCATTCAGCGTATAATCACCATTAGATAAATCTATATGCAATAAGCGACTAGGTTACTCTATTAGAACACTACCGAATCCTTTTCACGGATAGCAGCTGGTACAGTATAAGAAGCAGAGATTTGCAATTTTTCACTTTACATGGCAAATGTGCATGTTAATAGGCCTCTTGTTCTCCAGCCTAGTTTGCACGCAGCTCTCCCTTTGTGCCCATTTTTTTTCATTTCCCTCTCAACCTTGCAGCTAACTTCTCTTAGGCAGGTCACTTCCTTTTTTTTTTACTACTTGACTTTTGTCTTCTCCAGTTATTTCAGGTGCACCCTGTGCAAGTAAGAGCGGTGGGGCAATGGGGCTGTGTGGAGGGTATTTCGATTGGGCGATGACAAGGGAAAATGATTTCTTTCTTTAATTTTCCCTCATCATCATCCATCAAAATACCCCCATACGGTCCCACCGCCCCACCGCTCTTACCTGCATTGGCCGCGGCTGAGTTATTTTTCTGTGGAATCCTAGATTCTCCCAGCAGATGGAGCTGACCTTTTGCCTCCATGTGGTCATTCATATATTTCACCTACCTGGAAAACAAGTTGCGGTATCCTGCTCTTCTTGACATTCACACTTTCCTTTGTATTCTGTGTCCTGCAGCTCAGCCATTGTGTGAGTGATGTCATGGAATATTCCTGTGTGTCTGGTTGAATGAAATGTCAGTTGGTGTATGTGGGCTTAGCAGCTGGTATGTCGCTCCCAGTGGGGCTTCTGCTACTGCTACGACCATCTTTTAAACTACAATTCCTGTAACCTAAGATGCCTACTTTAATCTAAAGAATAACATTTTTACCTTTTGGCTTCACCATCATCTCTTCCTTTCCTCTTATCTATGTTATTACATAAGTATTGCATGTTTTCTGTCCCTGAACGTGAGTGCTTATGCCTGCTGTTTCAGGAAGTAGTCTGGGGCTTTGCAGCTACAAGTCAGCCAGAAGTTCAGTGTTACTTTCATCTCCTCCCCATCCCCATGTCCCACTACCTGGTATAAAATGCTAGTATATCCTAAACAGTACAAAGAAGATTCAGAGATGCTGTGGGGAAGCCTGCTTGGATTTATCATCACTGGATCTTGACAGTACCTTTTGCTGATTTCTGGATGATATTCTATAAATCTATGAATAACACAGAACCGATTTAGCATAAACTGTGGTGTGTAGGAGGTATTGGAGAGGCAGAGTAGATACTTCACCACTATACATTTCAATGGAAGCACTGCTTAGGCGGACTCATTCACCTGCTGTTCCATTTAAATGACACTACACAGTACACAGGCAAAACTCCAATCATCATAGATGACAGTTCAATTAACCAAGGTTTTTTAATATGGGCTGACATTGGCCAATGGTTGAGTGGGGCTGATGGTTTAGCCCTCTTTTGCTGTTCGGGTCGGAAGACGTATAAGGCCTAAAAGCACAAAGTGCCACTCGTTGCTTTCAGGCTGTGCAAGACCGGGTGACAGTTACACGTTCAGGCCGACCACGAAGGAGCATGGGACGCATATAGGAACCAGATTAGTTTCGCTGAAAAAGTTACCTTAAAAAGCCTGGGCGAAAAGTCCAGTTTCCCATAGAAGGGGCTGCGTAGAGCAGGGAGAGTGCTGTGAATGTTTGTTGCTGGAGATCACCACGGGTTTTCGATGCAGTCACATGTAGTGCATATCTCACGTTACCGGGTGTTGCTAGCAGGCCCTGTGGCAAGAAGAGTTGGGTTCACTGTTGTCGGGAAGTACGGGCGGCAAGATCTTGGTGCAAACAGGCCCATTTGCAGACCCAGTGAGCCCAAAATGTCAGGACTCTCCTTTTCTTGAGACGAGAGAGCTCAACTGATGCCACACATATGGTCCAGGACATGAGGGACACCTCTTTGGGATCAAGAACTCACTACAACAGAGGCCATCAGGGCTCAGGAAGGTCCAGTTGCTGGTCCAGGCAGAAGGGCAGCTGGGCAGATGCAGTGAGGCCTCTAGAGTTTGTTATGTCCATATAGCTCAGAACAGCTGGTCAGTCAGCTGACCCTTGGAGTCACTTCAGCCTGGGATGAAGGATGCAGGTCCAGTCTTCCTTCTCAGTAAGCCCAGCCGAAAGTAGCAGAGCAGCAGAGTAGCAGGGCAGCAAGGTAGCAGTCCTTCTGGCAGCAGAGCAGCACAGCATTCCTTCTTCTTTAGTATCCACAGGTCTAGAGATGTACTGAAGAGTTGGGTATGAGGGTCCAATATTTAAAACTGGTGCTCATTTTGAAGAAGGTTAAATTTCCAGGGACTTCCACCCCAGAGGTGGTTGGAATGTCCTGCCTCCCTACCCCGGCCCCAACTTGTCTGGAGTCACAAAAGTCTAGTGTCAAATACTTAGCAAGTGTGCTCAGGCAGAGCCTTTGTGATGTGCAAGTATGATATGTGACAACTCTCACCCCTCATAAAGTCAGAGAGGGCCCATCCTGCCAGCACCTATTCCACTTTGTCTTACTGTCTGAAAGATATACACAAAGACCACATTACAGCTACACCTAGTCACGTGACCCTGGAGGATAGAGGCTGCAGGCACCAAATGGTTAGGACAAGAAAATGCCAACTTTTTAAAAGTCGCATTTTCAGAGTTGTGACTTGAAATCCTGTGTTACAATTGAAGAGAGTTTTAAATTACAGTTCTTTAGACACCAACCTTGACATTCATATCTGCTCTCATGTTAAACGCAATAAGGGAAGTCAATGTTATATAATATGGGAGAGGTAGACCACACAGCGGTGAAAAACAAATTTAGTAGGTTTTCACTGCAAGGACATGGAAAAAGTAAAAGTACATATCCAAATTTTTAAATACATTACATCCTGCCCTCTGGGCTGTGAGGGCCTACTCTAGGAGTGACTTATATGTATTGAAAAATAAGTTAAAACTGCACACACAGGCGGCAATGGCAGGCCTGAGACATGTTTAAAAAGCTACTTAAGTGGGGGGCACAATGAGCGCTGCAGACCCATTTGTAGCAGTTAATGTACAGGCCTTGGGTACATGTAGTATAACTTACTAAGGACTTACAAGTAAATTAAATGTGCCAATTAGGTTGTAAGCCAAGTCCACCATTTTAAAAGGAGTGAGAACAAGCACTTTAGCACTAGTAAGCAGCAGTAAAGTGTGCACTTTTAAAAGTAAACAAAACTGGGTTCAGAAAACAGCGGTGGGAAGGCAAACAGTTCTGTTAAATTTTGTGGGAAAGACGTACACAAAACATGCAAGCTTACTTAACCCATATGCAAATCACGTACTAGTACTGGGAATGATAAAGGTATACAAACAGTTCATAGACAGTTTCACTTCTTTTTTGTCTCCATTCAATATGTTTTACAAGAGGTGTTATGCCATAGCGTACTTGTATTTTGACAAACATAACACAAACACTGCACACTGAATGCAATAGAAAACCCGAAACAGAAAGCACTAAAAACAGAAAGCAATCAAGTGATAGTTTAAGTCAGATCAGTCTCTCACCCTAATACTATATCATAAAGCTTCATAGGAACAGGTAGTGACGTGCCTTTGTAGTCACACACTATTGAGTGTGGAGATTAAAGAAAAAAAGTTGTTCCTATCAGTGTGTTTTTTGGGACAATTGTTTATATAGAGAGCCTCCGTGTGTCTGTTAAGTAATGTTAAAATAGCGATTAACAAATTGTTCATGGAGTGGTTAAATCTTAAATATTGTTTTTGTTAATTTAGGCAATTTACGAATGTTAATGCCAAGTCTCTGTCTCATCGCCAGATAGGAAACACATTATTAATGTATCGGGCCTGTGACGTATGTGTTCTTTATATGGGTTATTAACCCATATGTTGTATATAGTTCTCGTTTCTCGCCGGAAGAACACAAAGAGTCCGCCTCCCCCCGTTTCGCTCCGAGGCCACCGAAGTCATCTGCGGCGTCCCGCAAGGATCTTCACTCAGCCCCACCCTCTTCAAAATCTACATGAAACCTCTCGCAGCCATCGCACGCCAGCACAACCTCAACATCATCTCTTACGCCGACGACACCCAGCTGATCCTCTCCCTCACCAGAGACCCCGACACCGCCAGAACCTGCCTACACGAAGGGATGAAAGACGTCGCCGAGTGGATGAAGGACAGCCGCCTGAAACTGAACTCGGACAAGACGGAAGTCCTCATCCTGGGATCTTCGCCCTCCGCCTGGGACGACTCCTGGTGGCCCCCAGCCCTGGGCACCGCACCCAAGCCAACCGACCACGCACGCAACCTGGGCTTCATCCTGGACCCCTCCCTCTCGATGACCAGACAAGTCAACGCCGTCTCCTCATCGTGCTTCAACACCCTGCGTATGCTTCGCAAGATCTTCCGCTGGATCCCGACCGAGACCAGGAAGACTGTCACCCAGGCACTCGTCACCAGCCGACTGGACTACGGAAACGCCCTCTACGCCGGAACCACAGCCAAGCTACAGAAAAGACTCCAGTGCATCCAGAACGCCTCCACCCGACTCATCCTGGATGTCCCCCGACGCAGCCACATCTCCAGCCACCTGAGGAACCTGCACTGGCTCCCCGTCGACAAGAGGATCACGTTCCGGCTCCTCACCCACGCACACAAGTCTCTCCACGACCTGGGCCCCAAGTACCTCAACGACCGCCTGACCTTCTACACGCCCACCCGCCAGCTACAGTCCACCAGCCTCGCCCTCGCAGCCGTACCACGCATCCGAAGAGCCACCGCCGGAGGAAGATCCTTCTCTTACCTGGCTGCCAAGACTTGGAACTCCCTCCCCATCCACCTTCGGCTGACCCAGGACCATCCCGCCTTCAGGAAACAACTCAAGACCAGGCTGTTCGAGCAGTAGCATACCCCTCCCCCCAAGCGCCTTGAGACCCTCCGGGTGAGTAGTGCGATATACAAATGGCATGATTGATTGATTGATTGATTGATTGGTGCACACAGCAAGTAGCGCACACTAGCTTCTTACTCTAAATCTACAGGATTATATCGCCTAATCCTTTAACACAAGGACTAAATTCAATATGCTATGTACTAGAAAGGCAGATTTGGTTTAATGGATACACGCACTCTGCGCTGTCATGGGGGAGAAGTGCGTTCTGGTAAACAAAACAATACCCTTCTCAGGGATACACTGGTGATTAGGTAACTTGCCTTTTGTGTTTAGAATCAACACACTCTAGCATCTGTACTAAGAATGACACACTATATGTTGAATACATTTATATCTTAAACAACTTAGGAGTGACTCAGTGAAAAGTATAATACGTGTAACAAAATATAAGTGTGTCAGGCCTTACAGAGGCCCCTACCCGGTTAGGGTAATTGCAAGATTGGAAATTTCCAATCCTAACAACCAGGAGGTACCAACCCAGTGTGCTAGTATGATTACGCACAGCTGGAAAGGACAAGTATACCTCTTTGTTAAAAGGACCCTCACTCACCACTAGTTGGTGACATGCTTCATCATTGGGTCCCCGCTGGGGTGGCGGAATGCCCCCCCAGCGTGCTACAACGCCTGATTTACAGCGGAGCGGGTTGGTGGTGAGTGTAACAGTGATATTTAACTCAAAATGTGCAAAATAAGTGAGTGCAGATTTAAAAAATACACGGTTGAAACCCAAACAAAATATTTAGGGGCCGATTAGGATGGCGGACGGACTTGCGTCCATCCGCCATCCCAGAGGTGGAGGGACCGTCCGCATGGGCTGCGGCGGTCCCTCCGTGCAAATTAGGATGTGACCGCCACCCTGGCGGTCACATCCTGGATATTTAACATTGCGGCGGGTGCTGCTTCAAGCAGCACCCGCCGCAATGTTAAAAGTGCATGTTTAACATTTACATGCACAAAGCGGCAGGCACCGCACGGTGCCTGCCGCTTTGTGCATCTAAATACTGGGGGGTACCATAGGTACCCCCCATGTGCACCCCCCACCCGCCTACACCCTGGGGGCCCGCAACGGGCCCCCAAAATCAAAAGTACACATGCTTTTCCACGGCGGAAAAACCGCCGCGGAAAAGCATGTTTACAAATGCATCCTAATTTGGCTGGCGGTGTCTGATAGACACTGCCAGCCAAATGAGAGCTTTTCCGCCGCGGTTGTAATCCGACCGCGGCGGAAAAGCAGCGGACAGAAACCAAGACCCACCAGCCATCGTAATGCGGCGGTGGGTCTTTGGTGACTCCGCAGAGGATTTTCCGCCTCCTCCGGGCCGGAGGTGGCTTCCGCCGGCCCGGAGGAGGCGGAAAATCCTCCATCCTAATCGGCCCCTTAATGTGGGCCAACCTGTATTAAGGTAAAAACGTGGATGGGCGGACAAAACTAGGTTCCGGATTAAGATACCTGTGTCCTTAGATAAGATATAAGGTCAACATGTTTCTGCTGTAAAAAATGCAAGATCGCACAGCATTCGTCAGGACCACAGACAATTTGCACTCCGGTGGTATGTAAGCGCTAAGGTACACCCTCCCGTGAGGCACTTAATGTGAAAAAAGGAAAAAATTGTTGTGAAATTACTCACGGATATTGCCCGTGCCGGCACACTGTGGATTACAGCAGCCCAAGTTACAAATAGGAGGAGGGAAATTCTCTTCCTGGGTTAAGACGGTCCGGGAAATGTTCACGTGGTGTAAAATGTATCCACTCGCGACTCCCCGCCCAAGACCTAAGATTCAGGGCTGCCGTCTGCCCGAAGGTGGGTGTCTGTTAAGTAATGCTAGAATAGCGATTAACAAATTGTTCATGGAGTGGTTAAATCTTAAATATTGTTTTTGTTAACTTAGGCAATTTACGAATGTTAATGCCAAGTCTCTGTCTCATCGCCAGATAGGAAACACATTATTAATGTATCGGGCCTGTGACATATGTGTTCTTTATATGGGATATTAACCCATATGTTGTATATTGCTCTTATTGGTACACACAGCAAGTAGCGCACACTAGCTTCTTACTCTAAATCTACAGGATTATATCGCCTAATCCTTTAACAGAAGGACTAAATTCAATATGCTATGTACTAGAAAGGCAGATTTGGTTTAATGGATACACGCACTCTGCGCTGTCATGGGGGAGAAGTGCGTTCTGGTAAACAAAACAATACCCTTCTCAGGGATACACTGGTGATTAGGTAACTTGCCTTTTGTGTTTAGAATCAACACACTCTAGCATCTGTACTAAGAATGACACACTACATGTTGAATACATTTATAGTCATGGCCCGCCACTTAGAACATCCATTGGGACTACAAGACATATAAAGCATATTGCTATTAATAGAGAAACTATAGATGTGAAAACAACAAACATTTATACCATGTTTCCTAAGAATTTATTTACTAACTCCTCTGCCCCATTTTTAGCTCTTGCCTGAGAAGCTAAAGTAAACGAACTCTGCCTAATTAGAGTATTTGGATTGTCGCTCTCCCTGCAATCCTGCAACACAGCATGCATCTGAGTCATCAGAATCTCAGTTGGCATCTGAGTAACAGGCTCAGCTGGCTTCAACTTCTGTGTGGGTGTCCAGCCTCGGTCAAAAAAGGGACAGCACCTAGTATTCTGGATTCTGACTTCTTTCAGGACTACTCCAACCTGAATGTCCAATCTCAGTGGTTATATAGCAAACTGACCACTGCTTAATCTAGCTAATTAAGAGTGAAAAGCAAGAGAGACAAGCTGTGGAAAAATCCAGCCAGAACAAGTGTTCCTAATATGCGTCACCTCTTTTGCACATACCATCTCTCTATCTCCTCTATATCAAGGCCTGTTTTTATCTCTGATTTAGGGTTGAACAGGATGCGTAACATATGTGTGTTGTCTTTTATGTAGAAGGGCATATGTGATACTAGGGGTTCCAGAAACAAATGGACAAAAATGGATAAAGGTTCCAATCCCAAACATATTCCTGATACATTTGGTCACCCAGCTGGGAAGGTATTTTTATTTATGAAACTTTGGGAATGTATAAAAGTAAGGTACTCTTAGGTTATCTACTGTTATATGCTTCTTTTGCTTGAAGAACAATTGGTTCACCAATATTGGCTGGTTTGATGACCAGATCTAGATTGGTTTTCATAGATTTGAGAACCTGTTGCTCTTGTTTTGATAGGTCGTGATATCTTATTGCCCATGTCCTCCTCTTCCTTTATTGTGGCCTGCTCATAGCCCATAATTTCAGGGAGTGTGGTGGTAGTGCTTGGTTTAAAGAAATACTTTTTCATGTGGCTTGTGCCGTTACTGTCAATGTTAGTTTTTGAAGAGTCCCTAAAAAACATCTGAACACAGATTTTCCAGAAAAATTCTTCCAGTTCTTATCTTAGTTTAGATTTCTTAATCCATTTAGTGGAAACGGATCCTAGGTCTTCATTCAGAACACTCTTCTGGTGTTTGAATGGAATCAAATTTACCACTAAGTCGATGTATTGTTTGTCCCTGGTTTGCTTTTGCTTCTGGTGTCAATTCCTCCACTGTCTTCCAAGTGAACTTTTTAATCATCTCTTTTCCCATCCACCTGCAACTCCCTAAAACACAGGACGAGTGCCTTGTTAAAAAGGGGCTTGAGGGGGCAATGGAGGAGGTGATGGAACTGTATGGCCTGGGTCAGTAGTACATTGAGGCTGTTTTTTTTTTAGAAAACATTGATCATCGTGTCTTTCGCACCCGCCTTTCTTTCCATCTCCCTCTTGCGCTGCTTGTTGATTCGTCGCTGGTCCACCCTTCTGAACTGGATTTGGGAGACCAACCAACCTCTGATGTTATTGGGACTTTTAGTTTTCAGTAGTTTATAATTGTATTCATCCTATATTTAGGGGTATACTGTTTTGTGTTTGAACTTTTTAATATCCTTTTGGAGTTTGTTAATATTGCTTTGTGTTAAAAATTCTCTTAAGTGTCATAGATGTCTTTGTTGACTTCATCAAACTCCTTCTTAAACAGGCCTATTTGTAACTGTGTCTTTAGATTGTGCTCCCTTGTCTTTATTTTGATTAGCATGACATTGGATAGGTATTTTGATGGGTTGACTATTAGAATTAGTCAATCTCGAAAACATCTATTGCAATATGTTATTAAAGACTAGGTCTTTGTGTATCCTTAAAGAAAACACAGATTTCTTTTATTGACATATAGGCCAACTGGAGCAGCGTTCGCTCTCAGATATTCTGTGATTATTGACATATGTACGAGTGTTTTCACCTGATTCTTTTTTATTTCCGAAAGGGCGTCTCACCCTTCATTCTGTGGCACTGTCACTCACACAGGCAACTTACCAATTTTAGACAGTAAACCTGGTGGACTGCAACTCACAAACTACCTCAGCATTACATCAGGATGGTGCATTCAGGGTAAGGATTGGTCCTGTGAGACTCATAGGAGTATTTGTTGTTAATAAGTTTCAAATCTCTTTTCATCATGAACAGACACACTCCAGAACACACACTAGGAATATTCTTTATGGTTTTATTAAAATCAACATCCTATCCTAATAACTTTTATAGTTATAACAATAAAGATACACAAAATAGTGGCAATTAAAGTGATTAATAAACACAACATTTAAAAGAATTGGAACAGTGTAATGGTATTTCAAGATTTCCTTGCATGGAAAAATGAAACCAGTCTTTGTTCTCAAACCCCTCCCTTCTTTGATCTAGCTTAGCTGTATTAGCACCAAAGAAACCTGTACGAGTTTCTAAGTTGGACCTTAGCAGAACCGCAGATGTGTTTGGTCTGTATTGAGAAGGTCATTCTCTCTCTCTGTGCTCGGAATGCTATGGGGTATCCATCAAGCCGATATGTCCGAGCAGGCTCCATGAAGATTGCCTATGGCCTTCACGATTGATATTTACAGCTGTGCTTGTTCGAACCAAGTCTCAATGAAAGTCAAAGATTTCCTCTCAGCCTTACACTTGTCTGTAAATCGTATAAAACACACTTTTCTGATTATTTTGAAAAGGGTAGCCCTGCATTGAATTAACTCAAATGTAAGAATTAACATATTACTCTTGCTGCCCCTTCTCTTAATTCTATAAAACAGTATGAATCATGTGAATACAAATATGAATGACAAATATGATATCATACTATAATAAAGGAAATGTTATACAGTATACGTGTGCAAACAACATTAAACGCAGCATGCATTTATAAATAAGAACCATGCGATCAAATAAATGAATACATGAAATATGTGACGTGCACACGGGGTCCATATGCAAAAATCATGAAGATTACATCACTTCCATGCACTATCATGAGCGTTGTGTTTTCTTTTACACCAATAACTCTTTGGCAATTATTTATCATTACCTTTTTGCTTCGGGTCTCACCTCCTTTCCTCCCGATAACAATGTCTCTCCCCTTTGTACTAGAATGTCCAGCCAGCACCCATTATCTGGGTTCAGAACAAATTCATTATGGTATTTTTTGATTGCAGGTGTCAGTATTTCAAAAAGTGGTTTAGCTGTACTGCATCTAGGGGTCCTTTTGTGAAATGCCCTCCTATGTCCCTTAAGGTTAAGGGCAAATCAGTGCATATTTTACTTCTTTTGTATTCTGGCCATAAAGGTTTGCACTTCTTAAGGCTCATGAAAAGTGTGCATATCTCTTTGCCAAGAAACTTTTAGCTCTGTCATGGCACACATAGCGTTGGGGATGCACACCTCCCTTAAATGCTTTGCTGTACCAATAGAATAGCCTGGAAAGATAGAGGACTAGACAGCGGAAGATTCTACTTTCATTTTTTAGGTCTCTGCTAGATAGCACATGCGCTGCCTCGAACAGACATGTTGTGTTTAATCTGCGGGCTTCATCTTGCTCTCAGGTTTCCCATTTGCTCACTCCATTGTCTGTCTCAATGGCGTGTCTCCCTTCACATTACACGCTTGCAAATAAGGCCGCGTTTTGAAGCCGCAATCAACATGACAATGTACTGTCTTTACTATAGACATCAGTGTCAACACTGTGAGAGTGAATAAGCACATTTTTCGACATAAGATAGAGGTAACGAATGAGAGTAATGGAGTGGTTTGGACATTTGCCGTATTGCCGCATGAGGATAGCGACTTTAAAAACCACTATTAAAAACCATAATTAACACTGAATGAATGGTCTGAGTACCACTATCACTTTAGACATCACTGTGAATGTGTGAGTGATAAAGCAAACAACTTCCACGCAACAAAAATGTAGCGAATGAAAGTAATGGTATGTTTTAGGTCACTGGTTGCATCCCCACATAACGACAACGATGATTACCAACGATTGTCAACATTGATCAGAGTTATATATCATTAACTATTGACAATCTGCATCGTTCTATTGCATTGATAGCTTTAAAAGGTTAATAGGAACAAGTAGAGATATTTTGCCCTTATGACCGTCATTGATTAAAATGATAAAAACAAAGAGAGTGAGAGAGTGACTCTTTGCCATGTGTTGACTGTGTGGTCTCACGAAGTATTGCTATTTTCTAGTTGCTGTAACCAATATGGAAAAATGGTTTCCTATATGTGTCCGTAAAAAAAAACCTCCATTTCCTCCTTCCCTTCTCCTTTGTTTCTTGTGTTTTACAGGTACTCACACGACCTTATTAAGACTAAGATTAATATATCTTAATCTTTCACATAGTTTCCTGAAAAAAAATCTCTTTTGAGGATTACACTTTCTGCGATACCCACGATCCTTTATTACACTGCACACTGGTCCTGAAGAAAGCCCAACTGACACACCTGTGCGAACAAGGGCTGAAATATGTCGACCATTTTAAGTACACCAGTGCATTACAGTGCGTGAGAGTCCTAAATACTCTTAGAAACGCACAACAGATATATTTTTAACTAACTCGAATCCAGACCTCATAAAAACCAATTCTGGCTGTACGAGTTTTTTATAGAACTTACCCCTTCAAACACATCACTGATCACTACTGTTTTTAACCAGGGGTATTCCTCCGGGTGGAGGTTGCATAATCACTAACCCGATAATGATGCAGACACGTGTCCAATAGGCGGAGAACCAAGATATACCGCCCCTACCATCCAATAGACACGTGAATGTGGGTTTTTAAATTGGGACACGTCAGAATATTGCATACCCAGGTTATGCAGGACACCTGATCCTTTCCCCATTTGATTTTTTGTGTGTCATATTCTTTGTCCCCATTTTTCCCTGGCATGGATGGTCATGCCTTTTCTTGTTTTTAGCCCTTCTCCCAAAGCATTGACTAAGTACTTGTAAACATCCACTGCTCCTGTTTTTATGACCATTTTAGAACCTACTTTGTTCTTTCTTTTTCTTTACTCTACACAGTGCTCATGCTTTTACCAGCTCCGTCTCCTCCCACCTGCCCACATGCCCCATCCACAGATCAGCTCATCCCAGTCGCTGCTTTTCCCTTGATTGCTGCTTTCCATTTCCCCCACCTCGTCCCTCTTGTATCTGCTTGCTCCTCCGCAGATACCGGTGTTTGCTCCATCCACAAATCACCCCCTCCTCCAACCCCGTCACTGCTTTAAGCCCCCATTGCAGTCTGTTTTATTCTAGTGCTCTGGCATTTAATGTCATCTTAGTGTATAGCTGATGTTCTGATTGTAACAAGTGGGCACAGCTGCTATTACTCGGAACACGTGTAGTCTCTGTTTATTTTCTGCATGTGTGGGTACTAGCTGTGTGTGCATTTTTACACATTCAGCAATCAGCAATGGTGTTTATACTTTATAGCTGGAAAATCAGACCTCAAGTGAATCAGGTATGCCTTATCACAGGGCATGTTGGAGCTACTAAACTACCTGTGTGTTCTGCTGTAATTGCATAGCCACATTTCTTCGGTGTGAAATGATTGAACTGTTCATGTTTCACCTTGTTGCTCTTCATTGCATAGGGTGGGACTCTATTTCTTCAAATTTCTCCCATCTGGACAACTTTTTCCTTATTCACCTGGGAAGTTTCTGTGAGCCATTGATACTTAATTTGAATTCTCCTCGAAGGAGCCACCCTGATTCTTGAGGTCATGAAGGTCTGCCTGCCCATGGCAAAATTATTCCTTTTAATGTGGTTGTCCATGCGACGTATTTCCTTGTGTTCACTACAGTAAACCAGCCTAATATTGTGATTCTTTTTCATTTTGTGTGCAGTTTTAGATAGTGCCAAACACCACCCGAAGGAATTGGAGAGCTTTACATTAGCACCAGTTACTTTACACAAGGATACATTTATTTTTGTAGGCATGGGGAAATTAAAAGATTTGCCTAGAATCAAAGATGTTAAGCAGATGCCAAAACTCAAGCCCTGCTTCCCAGCTCCATTGGGTGCAACTCTGGCCCTTATGCCATATCCTCTTCCAAGAAGACACCACATCATCTCTCTAGCCTCGGCCTCTATTCCACATTTTGTGATTATGTGCAAATCACTAATCTCCCAATGGCTGTGCATTTGCTGTAGGTTGCCCATCCACCTCACTACCATCGCTGCTTGCGACCACTAAACTCCATTGCACAAATCTCCTCCTCCAACTTTTTCACATTTTTTTCTGTAGTTTTACATAGCGCCAACACTACCCGAAGGTATTGGAGCACTTTACATTACCACCAGTTACTTTACACCAGGGCACAGTCATTTTTGTAGGCACAGCAAGATTACGTGATTTGCTCAAAATCAAGCATGTTAAGCCAACACGGAAACTCAAACCTGGTTTACCAGCTCCATAGTTAGCAGGTCTGGCCCGTATGCCACACCTTGCCCCAAAATGACGCCATATCAACTCCCTAGCCTTCACCTCCGCCCCACATTTCGTGATTATGGAGAAATCACTTAATCTCCTCGTTTATAAGCACAACAAGCATTGGCAAAGCAAGTTGATTTGGCCTGTGCAAAATCTATTGATTTTAGGTCTCGGCTAGACAATGCATGTGGTATTTGGTTAGACAGTGCATGCACTGTCTCGAAGAGGTGTGTTGTGTTCGATCTGTTGGATTACAAGCAGCTCATCTCCAGCGTCACTCATTTTCTTTGATGTCATTCATCATGGTATGCGGGCATCATGCCCTCTTTTTGTGTTTGGCCCTCCTATAGTGCATGGAATATGTACATGTCTCCTTACACTGTGCTGCTATTTTCTCTTTGTTTTCAAGCACGCCATAGAATTACTTGTGTTTTCAGGCTGTCTCCCTTGTACACATACACATATACCACTAAAATGCATGCACGTGTACATAAACAATTGCATTTCTAAAAAAGTTGTTAAAACACGAACAGCACTTGTTTATTTTTTTTGCACTATCCGATGGCATTGGAGTGTCCAAATCGTCTTCTGTCTTCCCATAGTGCGAATGTGAGCCAAAGATGTTGGAGCACTTAAAGTGTTCACCAGTTACATTTCACAATGACCCATTCATTCAATTAACGTATTCCCCCCTTTATTGTTGCTTCCTTTCACCCCCTCTTGTCATTTCTTGCCCATCTCTTCATCCCCTCCTGCTTCCCTGCTTGACCCATCCTGCCCTACCTTCCTGGTCGCTGCTGCGTTTATTAATTTTAAAAAATGTGCACGTATTAGAACACTTGTTCCGTCCTCCACCTTGCCTATCCAATGGTATTGGAGCACTTTAAGTGCTTACCAGTTACATTACACAATGAAACATTGGTTATCATAGGCAGGGGGAAGCGTAAATGATTTGCGCAGATTAGCAAACTGTTCAGCCGACCCCGAGATTTGAACCAGGTTCCCCAGTTCCCCTGTCAGAAGCTCTGGCTGTTATTGCCACATTCTCACTTCCCTTCAACGCTCCTCAACTGCTTCTCACTATCACTTCCACATTTGTTATGCAAGTCCCCGTCAACAATGAACAAGCATTGGCGAAGCCACTAGATCTCGACAATGCCCGAGCTATTGGCCTTGTCAATGTAAATAACTTTTCACCATGTTGTCTAGCAGCACATCTGCTGTTTAGCATGGCTGAAAGTCAGTGAAAAAAGTGCTATGATGCAGCCAGTGCAGGCCTTGTCATAGAGCTTGTTTGTGTTAGGAGGGGCAGGGCAATAAACTCAACATGGGGGGTGAAGAGAATCGGCATTGGCTCAACATCCTGTGATTCTGGGCTTTCAGCTTAGCTCATTGCCGAGACCTATTGGCTTTGCCTATACTTATTTCTGGTGCTTTGGCTAAAATGTTCTCTTTCACCATGCAGTCCTGGAAAAATACCATGATAGCTCTTGGTGGAGTACCTTGTTCAGAGGTTAAGCCTAGACGATGGTGAGCCCTAGCTGTTGAGATGAGCTCTAGGTATGAATCTCTTTCTTCTGTTAGTAATTGAGATAACCAGTTGATAATCTTTTTACCTTTAAACATATGGTCCGAGCTCTCCAATAATCCTGTTGTTCTGATACTCTTTATAATTTTCGAGCTCTTGTTTAAGTTTTCCACCTATGGAAGAGTTATTATTTCGACCACCAATAACACTTTAAGTATTGTCAACCTTCTTGTTTAAATGGTCAAAGGTTTCGTTGTACTATTTTTGGGTGGCTGGGTGAGTAGCATTGAGATGGGTAATAATAAAAATCTGTTATTCAATGCTAAGATACCCTTCTGCGTGAACGTGCGCCTTACAAATACACGTTATGTTATCCATCTTGGTTCCAGCAGTTCTTTTGCAGATGATTTATTCTGAGTTGTTATTCATCGTTTTGATATTCAATCCATCCAGTTTGCATCTCTTTTGACCTTTTTAGAATCCCTTAGAGATTTCATTCATATTTTGCTCACTGCTGGGGTCTTCTAAATCACTCATTGCAATTGAATCTGTGAAGTGATTTAAAGGTCTGAATTTGGAATGTTTTGGAGGACATAAGCCGCATAGGGGGGCCGGCAGTTTTTTTTTTACTTTGGGATGTGGAAGCTTTTCATGATGTCCTTTACAGCATATCCTAATTTTACAACTTTTACTGTAGATTCTCTTCTCTTCTTCCCGTATCTTTTACATCATACGGCATGACCTTTAGCTATTATTTTGCAGATGGTCCAGAGTTTTTTCTACACTGCTAGCAATCCAGGAAGACTCAGAAAATATTTAATTTCAAAGAGTGCATTGTTGAGAACGAAATCAATGGTAAGTCAATAGGATTGCAAGTGCAATAGCTTTTCATTTAGGCTTTGGAACCCCTGAGGCATGTCTTTGGTTTGTAGCGTGGCATGTGCCACAGGTGAAATTTACCCCTCACTGGGTTTTTTGCCTCTGACCTAGGTTAGGCTCTGTATCCTGACTGACTGACTGACTGAAACATTTATAAAGCGCTCGAATGCCGCGGCGTCTTGGCGTCTGTGTGCTTGTCTTTTCTATCCTGGCTTGGTATCCATCTCACAAGTATGTCTCCTCTCTAAATTCCTCTATTGCATTAACCTCTTCCTCCACGAGTTTGCCTGGTGGATCAACTAGCTCTTTTTCATTAGATTTACTTCTCTACTTCCACCCTAGTTGAATTGAGCACTGTTAGCGGAGTTTTCTGTAGCACATAATGATTTAGTAGGATTATCAAGTGTCTCTTCCAATACCATGTCGGCCAAATTCTCATTTATCTCTGCAATACGATTTATATTTACCCTTTCTGTCGTTTCAGTTCTAGTTCTAGATGGTAAATATGTTTCAATGTATGGTATTAGCAATATTTTGGCTTCCAAACTTTTCTATATAAGAAGACTTTCAGCTACACTCATTCTTAGAATTAACCTACAACTGCGACCATCCTACTTCTTATAGTACTTTATCAATGGTGGTATTGTTACTGTGAGTCCCTTTACTCCTTGTGATGCTAACCGGCACCAGTATTCGAACTATTCTAATCTTCTTTAGAGACAACTTGGTTGCTGGTGCTTATTCTTGTGGGAGCTTCAACTGCACACACCTTATTTTTAATGAAAACAAAGCGAAATGAGAAGTAAATGCGTTGTGGTTCTGTCCCCATCATTTGAGCAATTTCCAGCTTTGCTCTCCTTGGAAAAACCTTTATCTCAGGCAGAAATAAAAGTCACTCACAAGTCGAGCTACCATGTTTTGGCAAGTTGGCTTGTTAGGTGCTTGTTGTTACTCTGCTTAATTTACCACCACCGTACTGCAACAAAGTTTACACGGACATTATAGTTAGGCTCAGCTATCACTCGTACAAAACCATAGAAATTGAGCTGTTATGGTTACCTGAGCAAACTATAACTTATGCCCCCGCAATGCAATGCATATGACCTCACATATTGCATCACTCATGAAATGGCTAGTGACAAGTTTGAATTTCTAACTGCTGAATTTCTATGGGATTGTACGAGTCTGAGCGTAACTGTAACCTTTGTGTTTTTCAGTGAATTTCTTACTTTCTTTTTTAATCCTATTTCCTAACTATAATGTCCCTATATTAATTGGACATTTTTTAGTAATTTCTAAAGTTTTTTAATGTTAATCCCTAACTATAATGTCACTGTAACCTTTGTTTTTTTCAGTGTGTTTCTCAGGTTTTATTAAATTCTGTTTCCTAACTAGCTGAGAAAGGGAGCAGGACCTCCCACAAGCTCCTAGCAATCTCCCATTGTGGGACTTACTGATGGTAACAAGATAGGCTCTTGGCCCCAAGTCCTCTCGTTATCTAATGGGACTTCATCCCCAGACCAGAAGTGCGCCAGGAGTTGCTTTTGCAGAGTGTGGTGAAGAAAGAGGACGAGGCCTCAGATGACCTCTCAGCGTTCCCGCTGTGTGGGACCTACGCAGGTCACAAGAGGGCTTGTTGGCCCCCAAGGGCCTCAGCAGTTATGGGGACTTCATCCCACAACCAGTAGTGCACTGGGAGGTGCGTTTACAGAGTGTTGGACAACCGGGATGGGTCTCCCATGAGCTTTTAGCAATCCCACCGTGTGAGACATACTGGAGGTAACAGGAGGAGTTTTTGGCCCCAAAGACCCTCAGCAGCCAAGGGGACCTCATCCCCCATCCAGTAGTGTGCCAAGGGTGGGTTTCCAGAGTGCTGGATTAAAGGTTGAGCTCTCAGCAATCCAGCTGCATGGGATTTACTAGAGGAAACAGGAGTTTAACCCCCAAGCGCCCTCAGCATCTAAGCTCGTAGTGCACTAGGAGGCGCGTTCGAGGACTGGTTGAGAAAGGGCATGGGAGCTCTCTATGACCTGTTGAAAGTTGGGCTGAGACCGTCAACATTATCGGCGCCCTCTTGCTCTCCTTAACCTTTTTGTGCGCGTAAAACAGCCGCCATTTTGAACACCATGGTTTCCCTGCTCTCGCCGAGAGCCAGCGCGCCTCTCTCCCCCTCCTAGCTTCGCCGGCATCCCCCGCATACTGACAACCCCCCCCTGCCTGCACCTGCCGCGAATCATAAAACCCCTCTTCAGCGCTGCTCTGCCCCGGGCCCTCGTCCTGTTCTCAGCGCAACACCTCCCCTCTTCCCATTTATGATCCCCGGCCCTTTGATGCAAAACCCCTTTTTCCCGTGTGCCCGTTCGTCCTCCTCGTTCCCAAGCCGACACCCAGCTCTGCCGATACTGTTCCTTGCCCCTCCCCGTACAATAGAAAGTTTCCCCCCAGCAAGGGATCCCCGGGTTGATCAAAGCCCCCCCGCCCTACGAGATCCGATCGAACCCCACACACACCATGAATCGGCGGAATATCCAGCTGCGCGATAATCACCACCTGTTGTGAACGGGGCAGGGACTTCCACTGTAACCTTGCGTGGGAACGGGTTGGGAAGGGGGGAGTCTGAGGATGTCTTTCCGTACATCAAAGTACCGACGAGAATGTGTTACGTGCAATAAAGAGATAAACTTGTGTATAAGAGGCCAGGCCTCAGGGATGCAGTTAGAGCACCTCAGAACGATACCTTCTGTCCGTTTCGTTGTGTTCTCCTCCGGAGAGAATAAAAATCTTGTTTCCTGCCTTCCAGTCTCCAGCGCCTGCCTCTTCAATAGTTTAACTTCTTTATGGGTTCAAGAGGCGACACCGCCGGGCAATACTTAGGGATCGTATATTCTGGTTGGTAGTGCCACCCCCATTTTCCAACAATTGGCGTCCCAAGCGTGGGGCCCATCAGCGACCCATGGATCCAGTGGGAGAGGTCCTGACGACAAAGTGAACGACTGCAACGATCGGGAACGCGTCTGTCCGATAGACCCTCGTCTGACAGCCGATCATCCGAACTTCACTGGTTCCGAACAGACCTCTCTCGGGTGATCTACGGTCCTGACTGGGAACCATAAGGAGTGCCGCGAGGATAACGGAGAAGAGAGGACGATCGGGCGCTGGATTCGGAAGACAAGAAACTGTCCATGCGGTCCGGGTAAGGTCGTGTAATCACGACAAGTTGCGAAATGATTGCTTGATTGCTTGATTGTTTAAAAATACTAGTATTGCTCTTTTTATTTATTTGGAGATTCACTGTCTGCAAACGGAGAAACAACGGGCTCTCTCTTTGCAAGCAGTGGAGGATAGGTAGGGCAGCAGCCGTGCTTATTTTTTTCTCCCCCACTCAATAATTACTTGAAACTGAACTGTTGTTCGCAAAACTATTGTTTCCTGGAGATTCCCTGTCTGCAAACAGGGAAGAGACCACCCTTTTTGCAGACAGTGAAAAGGGTAGGTAACGCAGATCTTTGCGGACCTACTCATTCTCCCCATTGTTATTTATTGGTCTTTTGTTATTTTGATCCATGAGGTATTCACTGCCTGCAAACAACGTAGAATAGAAATATTCTGTCCAGTCTTTGCACCTAGTGATAAGATAGGCAGTGCTGACTTTTTAGTCCCTCGTTACGAGCCGTCATGTCTGTCTTCTCCCCACTGATTAGTAGCCTGTTTAGCCCGGACCGCTTATTAGAGATGGACCACCCAGCCCCACTGGAAGGCACCCCTAATAAGGACATGTTCATGAAGCATGGATTGACCGCCATAGCCTATAATAAACTATGGCATAAATATACGAAAAAGGGTCAAGAAAGTCAGTGGCCCCTGATAGGATCCTTTGATGATGATAAAATAAAAACGCTAGAAACTGCCCTGGGTAAAAACAAGACAACACCCACTATGCTTGACAGTTTCGGCATGTGGCGAAAAGAAACTGAACAACGTAAAAAGAAAACTGAGAGTAGGCTGGAAAAAGAGCTGCGAAAAGCAGCCCACCTAGCTGCCCAGAACTTAGAAAAAGAGATAAAGGAAAGAGAGAAAGCTAAACAGAAACTAGAAATGGAAACGTCAAGCCAGTGTCCGGTTAGAACTCCCTCCATGCTCTACCCTGATTTACCCTCGAAACAACGAGCCAATGAGGACCTGCTGTTAGGTCCTCCTATCATCTACATGCCCCCTCTATATGCCCCTTCTCAACCCTTGGCGCAGCACGCGCCACCCCCAGGTACAAACGAAGGTACCGCCACAGCGTCGGCCCCAATGGCCTCTGTGCCAGCCGAACCCCTTGTATTAAAACCCGCATCAACAACAACGTTAGACGACCATGAGACTCGAGGGGCTGGCCCTGCAAGAACAAACAGACTAGACAAAGATGAGCGAGCGGGGATCGACAAAATAGCAAGGACACTGGTAGAAAGGAAGGATGATGAAGAGTACGTCACAGATATGTTCAGCTCGTATACAGGGAGTCACAGACGACATTTTACCGTACGACTGTGTTATCATGTCTTGAATGCATACGAGGACCGATATCGAGACAAAGGTCCCGAGAGCCTAAGGACTCTGTACCGGAAGGTCGATATCGGGGATGAGGGCGAGTGTGATGTGTCGGACCTCCTTACGCGTACGCTTGAGGTTTTCCGCCACCTCACTGAACGAAAGCCGGGAGCTAAATCCGCAACCTCCGTAGTGACCGAACCACCAACCGAGCAATCTAACACCATGATGCCGATACGAGAGGCTGCCCCTTACTGGGTTCCTCCTCGGGGTACAGGGACTCACGATGATGCAAACAACCAAGATGCGAAGGGAAGGGTAGTGTACAACTGGGTCTACCAGCCATGGGACCGGCAAGAGATACTGACATTCCGGAAATCTCTACCCGACCTACGTAAAAACCCCACTGCCTTCTATACTGAATTGGGTACAGCCCTGGGCTCAACGATTATGACCCTGGCTGACATCGACTTGTTCTTCGGGTTATGTCTACCAGCTGATGTGTGGAAGCAAATCCGGAAAGTCGACCACCTTGAGCTGTTTGGACATACCTGGTCACAACTCAATGACCTGGATAAACAACGGGGACCAGGACAAAAGCCTTTGAAATCCATTCTAGACCTTCCAGATAAAATCGTAGAGAAATTAAAAACCCTAATCCCAGAAAAGAAAGTGGACTGGTCGATAGTAACAGCCTGTCGCCAAAAACCCCAGGAGGATGTATCGGAATACTTCTCCCGGTTTGAAACGGTGTTCTCCGATTACAGCGGCCAGGACATGACCACTGCAACCGGACACCATCTGTTTGTCCAGAATTATGTTAAGGGCCTATCATCGGAAATCTCCCAGAAACTACTGGCCAGCGAGAGTAGTTGGGCAGCCTCCAAACCTACAGCGATTCTCCAAATGGCCCAATATTATGAGCATCAGAAAAATGAAAATGATAGGGCGACAGAGAAAAAGAAGAAGGACTTAAAAGAGAGGGTGATGATTGCCAAACTGCAAGGGGTGACTATAGGACGAGACCAATACCGGGGAAACTACCAGACGAACGTCCCTAAGACTACATTTCCCCAGGACCGCACTCTGACTTCCTACAGTGGACGCACAGACCTTAGAGAAAACCAGTGCGCTTTCTGCAAAGGGACTGGCCATTGGAAATCCCAGTGCCCAGTTCTTCTGGAAATGATCAGAAACAAAGACCCCAGGGATGTAGCAAACGGACCGAGACCTAAGGGACAACAACGAGGGCCCCCAAATGACGCGACTAACGACAGATCAAGCAGACCAAATACGTTTGATCGACCCAGGCAGAACCAATATCAACAATCTGACTATGACGACACTCACACCTTCGCATAGGACAGCCAAGGGCGAGGGAGGGATCCAGTCGAGCTCTATGTTGACCAGCAGGGCCCTTATGTCACTGCTAAGGTCCTGGGTACCAAGTCTCCATTTCTGGTAGACACTGGCGCAACACGTAGTGCGTTATCTAAACGACTGATTCCAAGGGCACCCTTGTCTGGCTCACTCATAACATCGACAGGTTTCGATGGAACGCCCTCCACCAACCCTTTGTCTGCCCCGATTCTCTTTGACGTAGAAAACAACACCACCGACACCACGTTCTTGCTTTCCTCCAATAGCCCTGACGCCATTATGGGACTTGACTTACTGAAACACTTCCGAGCGACGATCAGGTGTTCTCAAGATGGAGTTCGAGTGTTTCTTTACGACAACCCCGTTCTGCTTAGACATTGCTCTCCCCGACACATGTTTTCCATCACCGACGCTGACGCGTCCCTGCTTGACACTCTACCTCCGTATCTGTGGGCCAAAGCGGATTCGGACGTAGGGCGTATGTTAATTGACCCAGTGCACATTACTGTCCGACCAGACGCAACACTCCCAAAACTCCCACAATATCGGATATCGCCAGAGGGCGAGAAGGCATTGGTAATGATTATCCAGTCACTGATAGACGCAGGAGTGGTAGAGGAAGTGGTTAGCAATGTTTGCAACAGCCCTATCTTGCCCATTATCAAGAAGCAGGGAGAGGGAGATGAGAAAGCATACCGTTTTATCATCGACCTCCGAGAGATCAACAAAGTGGTGGTACCCCAGTACCCTGTGGTCTCAGACATCACCACCATCCTGACTTTGATTCCATCCACTGCCACCACCTTTTCCGTCATCGACCTCAAGAACGCATTCTTCTCCATCCCCATCCACCCAGACAGCCGATATCTCTTCGGCTTTACCCTAAAAGCCCGCTCATATAGGTTTTGCCGAGCGCCTCAAGGCTACACGGAAAGCCCTAGCATTTACAGCCAGGCCCTCAAAAGACAGCTAGACCAAGTCCAGTTACCCGACGGAGTGGTGTTGGTACAATATGTCGATGACATCCTTTTGGCAGCCGACACCACCCCTCTAGCGGTTACCGCCACCATTCAACTCTTGCACTTCCTTGCGGAAAATGGCCACAAGGTCTCCAAGAAGAAGTTGCAATTCTGCCTACCCCAGGTCACTTACCTAGGCCACCTTTTGTCCAAAGATGGAAGAAAACTCACCCCTGATCGAATCCAAACCATTCTAGATACCCCTGTCCCTAAGACCCAGAAGCAGGTTCGCTCCCTATTAGGCCTCACCTCCTTCTGCCGACAATGGTTACCAAACTTCAGCCTCGTTGTAAAACCACTGCTTTCTCTGCTAAACAAAGACGTCCCTTTCCCACTCCCTTGGACCCCTGAGTGTCAGACTTCCTTCACAGAACTACGAGATGCCCTTTGCTCAGCCCCTGTCCTAGGTACCCCAGATTACAAAAAGCCCTTCTCCCTTTACACTCACGAAAGGGAGGGGTGCGCTTTATCTGTCCTGACCCAGGCCATCGGCCCTAAGCAACGACCGTGCGCTTACTTCTCTGCCACTCTTGACCCTGTCGCCAGAGCCTTGCCTGCCTGCCTTCGAGCTGTAGCTGCTGCTGCAATCTCTATCCGACAGAGTGAGGGGATTGTACTCTCGAATTCCCTCACAGTACTGGTACCCCATGCAGTCGACACCCTCCTGAACCAAACCAAGATGCAACATCTGACGAGTGCACGACTGACTGGATACGAACTGACCTTGCTTTCCCCCCATATCACCCTGAAAAGATGCACCACACTGAACCCAGCAACTCTGTTACCCTTGCCAGAGAACGATCCCAATGTGCACCCCGTACATGACTGCGTGACTCTTACGGACGAACAGACCAGGAGCAGGGTCGATCTCAGAGACATGGCTTTGCCTGACCCCGACGGGGAGCTGTGGGCGGACGGTTCTTGCATCAAACTCTCCGATGGTACCACTTCCGCTGCCTATGCAGTCACCACGGCTCGAACTGTAGTAGAAACAGCCCGCATCACCCAGCGATCTGCCCAGGCAGCGGAACTGATTGCTTTGACGCGAGCCTGCATCCTGGCAACAGGAACCACAGCGAACATTTACACCGACCGCCAGTATGCCTTCGGGGTGGTTCACCATTTTGGGCTCCTCTGGAGGGAGAGAGGATTCTTGACCTCACACGGCACACCCATTTTGCACGGGGATTTAGTCTCCGCCTTAATCGAAGCTGTCCTCCTCCCCAACAAACTTGCCGTTATCAAATGCCAGGCACACAAGAAAGTGACAGACATTATTGGACAGGGAAATGCACTAGCCGACATCACCGCCCGAACGACAGCTGAAAATAGAACGACAACACGTATGTACGTGACCAGGTCACAAGCAGAAAACTGGACTGACGCCAAGGACACAATTAGAGACATACAAACGGCTAGCACACAACACGAATTGACTGAATGGACACGGGTGGGATTGAAAGACGATGAAGGCTGCTGGCGGACAAAAGACACGAACAGATGGTTGCTACCTGATTCATACTTGATTCCCATATTAACCATGGCACACTCCCCTGCCCACATAGGATCAGCCCCCATGATCGAACTTGTCTCCAGGGTTTGGCACAATGACAAGATCCCAGATTCCGCCAAACGCCTGGTCCAACAATGCTTAATATGCCTGCAACACAACCCCGGGAAAGGAACTGTAGTACCCCGGGGGGGATTTGGGGTCCCAAACCACCCATTTGAAGTCCTGCAGATGGACTACATCCAGCTAGACAGATGCCAAGGCTTGAAATATGTGCTCGTCGTGGTGTGCGCATTTAGCAAGTGGGTGGAAGCATATCCAACCCGTGACAACACCGCTATGGTCACTGCAAAGGTTCTGTTAAAGGAGTTTTTCCCCCGTTATGGCCTCTGTCGTGTTTTATGGAGTGATAATGGCCCCCACTTCGTAGCCAAAGTTATCCAGCTCATCCTAAATGGGCTGGGTATTAAACAGAAATTCCACGCAGTCTTCCACCCTCAATCTGCTGGGCTTGTCGAACGACACAATGCCACACTAAAGCTTAAACTGGCCAAAATAGTGGCTACCACGGGCCTGAAATGGCCAGACGCCCTCCCATTGGCATTGCTATCGATGCGCTCTACCCCCACCCGACATCACTTAACCCCTTATGAAGTTGTCTTCGGTCGACCCATGAGCGTCTGGTCTGCCCCGAAACCAACTTCCATTCATGACGTTCCGGACGTCCTAATGTCTGATTATCTGTACAAATTGACTGAAACTTTGTCTGTCCTTCATCAGCAGGTGCAGCAGGCCATCCCCGATGCTTCCAGGGGTCCGGGTCACGCCATCCAGCCAGGGGACTTCGTGCTGATCCGAAATTTTCAGCGATCAAAGAGTTTGGAACCCCGGTGGACAGGCCCCTGGCAAGTGCTGATCACCACTCGGACCGCACTTCGAGTGGAGGGGAAGAAACACTGGCTGCACGCTCATCACTGCAAAAAGGGCTCTCCAGCCCTGGCCACGACAGACACCGTCAACACCCAAGAAGAGCTCATGAACCAGGACCGACCATCGTTGAACTGCTATCCTGATACTGAGACACTTGAACTTTCAAAACATCCTGACCCCACTGTGCCATCTCGAGAAGGGTATTTCCTGCGTCGAAAGGAGGGAGCTTCGGCTAAGTAGGCCACGGACTAGGTTAAAGGATCTCAGAACGGTGACCCAAACTACCAAGGGTTACCTGGAGAGAAGCTAAAACTAAGTCTGTGGTCCTGCCCACTACCGAGCACCTTGAAAACGAAGATGATGGAAGCGCCAGATAAGAAGATGATGGAAGCGCCAAACAAGAAGCCGACGGGGACAGCAGGAAATACCCACTACAGAAATCCGAGAACAGACAGACTCCATAGCTCAAAGACAATTGCACCCTTAATCACAATCCTCTTCTGTTTTCTCCTCATGACCACGCTCTGGATTTTGGAAGAACATGCACCTGCTCACGAAACATTCCTAACCACTGCTCAGCCTACCACCATGAAGGACCATTATCTAATTTCGCTCTCTCCTCAACTAAGAGAGAGGCAAAAGGAGTTTTGGAACAACTCTTTCGTGCAGCTACTTCACCAGCACAATCTTGCCACCAATACCACCAACTGCTGGATCTGTGGGTTGCTACCCCATGCCACTGGACATTCAATACCATTCATCCCTTCACCCTTCTCTGTCCACGGCTCCTGCCTTGCTTGGCTGATCCTCCTGCAAGAAAGCTATACGGGCAATGCCACCTCCAGCAGAACTGCAGCACATTCTTCTCACGGGGCCGGGCGAAACAAGACAAAGACACACTTTTGCCCGCTGACCCCCAGCGACTCGATCCAAATGGACATCCCGGCTAAAGAACGAATCGAAATGCAGGTGTTCAACAATCCAACCAGACCCACCTTCTCCTATCTGCGGAAACGAACGGCTGCCACTCTGACTGTGGCCCTGTCGGTCATCAACGTCACAGGCCACATGTGTGTAGAAGGACTTGGGACACAGCTGGTGGGTCGCAGCGCTTGCCGCTTTACCAGAACTTTGGATTCCACGGATCCACCTTCCTTTGTGTCATCCCCAAACATGTATTTCATCTGCGGCACGAAGGCCTACACCTGGCTCCCCAAAGGCTGGGGGGGCACTTGCTACATCTCCTTCGTCCTTCCTCCGACTTATGTAGCCCCAGCGAATCACCACAGGCAAAAACGAGCCAAAGACATTGAACAAGCCGACTCAACAGGGGCGCAGTTCCTCGATGCTATGAAAGGACTCGTCCCCCTCTGGGGCCCGATGGCAAACAGCCGTGCCATCCGACATTTGACTCAGGCAGTCGAGACGACCATGAACATCACAGCGGGCATCTTTGCCAACAACACTGCCGAGCTCCAAGCGGTCCGTTTGGTGGCTCTCCAGAACCGCCTCGTTCTAGATGTGGTTCTGGCGGACCGTGGAGGAGCATGCCGCATTATTGGGTCCAGTTGTTGCACATACATACCGGACAACTCACCCTCAGTGTACAAAGCCATCGAACATCTTCACAGACTCTCTTCGGAAGTTCACCAAGAGCAAGAAGAATGGTCGCTTGGTGGTTGGTTCTGGGACACCGTCAAAAGCTGGGGCTGGAGACTGCTCACCATTATCATGATTCCCGTAGTTGTAATATGTGGCCTGTGCTTGGGAATTCAATGTCTGCCACCTATGTGTTCTTTATGTGCGAGTTGTATTTTTCCCAAAACTGTGAACTTCGGAAGCGAACACATGAGAGCATTGTATGATACCGAAGTTAGGAATTTGATGAAAATTGACATCGAGTAAAGCAAGTTGGCTAGATATGTTGAAAAGGGGGGACTGTTGAAAGTTGGGCTGAGACCGTCAACATTATCGGCGCCCTCTTGCTCTCCTTAACCTTTTTGTGCGCGTAAAACAGCCGCCATTTTGAACACCATGGTTTCCCTGCTCTCGCCGAGAGCCAGCGCGCCTCTCTCCCCCTCCTAGCTTCGCCGGCATCCCCCGCATACTGACAACCCCCCCCTGCCTGCACCTGCCGCGAATCATAAAACCCCTCTTCAGCGCTGCTCTGCCCCGGGCCCTCGTCCTGTTCTCAGCGCAACACCTCCCCTCTTCCCATTTATGATCCCCGGCCCTTTGATGCAAAACCCCTTTTTCCCGTGTGCCCGTTCGTCCTCCTCGTTCCCAAGCCGACACCCAGCTCTGCCGATACTGTTCCTTGCCCCTCCCCGTACAATAGAAAGTTTCCCCCCAGCAAGGGATCCCCGGGTTGATCAAAGCCCCCCCGCCCTACGAGATCCGATCGAACCCCACACACACCATGAATCGGCAGAATATCCAGCTGCGCGATAATCACCACCTGTTGTGAACGGGGCAGGGACTTCCACTGTAACCTTGCGTGGGAACGGGTTGGGAAGGGGGGAGTCTGAGGATGTCTTTCCGTACATCAAAGTACCGACGAGAATGTGTTACGTGCAATAAAGAGATAAACTTGTGTATAAGAGGCCAGGCCTCAGGGATGCAGTTAGAGCACCTCAGAACGATACCTTCTGTCCGTTTCGTTGTGTTCTCCTCCGGAGAGAATAAAAATCTTGTTTCCTGCCTTCCAGTCTCCAGCGCCTGCCTCTTCAATAGTTTAACTTCTTTATGGGTTCAAGAGGCGACACCGCCGGGCAATACTTAGGGATCGTATATTCTGGTTGGTAGTGCCACCCCCATTTTCCAACAGACCTCCCAGCAATCCTGCTGTGTGGGACTTACTGGAGGTAACAGGAGGCGTTGCTGATCCCCAAGGACACTCAGCAGCGAAGGGAACTCCATCCCTCAACAAGTTGTGCGCCAGGAGACTTCCCCCGGGGCAAGCATTTTTAAAAACATTTTTTTTCACCAGGCCCATTTCAGTGTTCGGGACCCCATCCCTCGTAGCCCAGCAATTTTGCAGTGAGGGGGGGTGTCAGGTGGCCCCCTACCCGGGGCGAATTGGCCCTGGGAACTCCATCCCCAACAACACTTCCTGGTTTGAAGTGCTGGCAGCCCATCAGATCTCACCACAAGATAAAGAGGGTTTGTGGAGCCTTTGCATCCCTATATATACAAATTGTTTTTTCTCTTGTCATATCAAAAACTACTGAATGGATTTACAACAGCATATAAAAATTTCGCTTTCTGGACCAACAGCTACCTCCTGCCAAGGAGGAATATTTCATGGAGATTTGCCAAACTACGCTAAAGATATAGGCAAGTGAAAAAAATATATATAAATATATATAGCCGCATTGCATAATACGGCCCCAGGCATCCCTCAGTGGCCCCACTATCACACCCATGGAGCCAGGGTACCTCTACCCTGTCCCTTTTTATTACTTCATACATGTAATTTTAGACCATGTCCTGATATATAAAATGCCGGGCGTAACTTTCCTCTCAGGTTACAGCATAGAAATAGAGAAGGTCACAAAATGTGCTTTCCCTATGCAATTTCCCATAGGGATTTTAGATATAACTGCAGCCTGGATCAAATTACATTAAATATGTCAGACAGCTAGATCATGGTCCAGAAAGATCTCTTTTTGTAATTTGGTGTAAATCCGTTCAGTAGTTTTGGAGTTGTTAAAGAAAAAAGGTTTACAGATATCTAGGGACAGGGATCCATCGTGGACCCATTGTGGTGGATCCGCGGATCTCCGCGCCACGAGCAATGCCTTGATTGGCTGGCTATAACCTGAGAGAAAATTTGCACTCGCCATATTATGTACTAGGGCACGGTCCCATTGTATGCTGTGCATTTTCTTTGTTAGCGCCAGGAGCACCTTTCAAAATGTGCAACCAGGAGTTAACAAGGAGACATTAAATGCGCTGCCCCATGCCAGCCGCAAAGTCATGCAGCCCTGAGGGCAGCGCATTCAAGTGAAATACAGAGCTGCTTTGAAGCAGCTGCTCCCTGTTTTACTCCCTGTTTAGTCCCTGTGTTACTGTGCAGGGAGCACTTTTAACGGGGATTTGAGTGAGTGACTGCACCTGCCAGCAAAGAGATGTCTTGGGGGTCCATAGGAGCCTGTTTCCCCCTTCAAGAGGGCTGCCATCATGGGGGAAAGTGACAGTGCACCACCATCTTACGTGGCCAATCTAACTGCACCTCCTGATAGCTTCTTTGCCACTGCGCACGCATCTATAATACAGCGTGGGTGCAGAGGCAAAGGGATTCCACAATTTGCATGAGGCCATGCCCCATGCAAATGAGGGAACATGCGCTATATGTGCACCAGCGCTATTTGTATTACAAAAGGGGTCGCACAAGCATCTGCGGCCCCCTCTGTAATACCAAAGTTCCCCAGGGAGCACAAAGTGGGGACAAACACCAGTTGCTCCTCTAGGGCACTTTGTACAATACAGCCCCAAATGGGCAAGGGTCTGTGCATCCATTGCAGCACTCTACGAGGCTCCCCTTGTGAATCTACGGATCCGCTGATCCAGTCCCAATGGAGAAATATAATATACGCACTCAGACCCACATACACACTCTTTCACACCTCCGAAGGCCATACGCGGTGTGGGGTTAACTACATGCAATTGGTTGGCCTTGCCTTTGGTCATGCTCAGCAGTGACTAGATTAACGTATGGCAATAAAATATTACCTTACGTTAAAAAAAAGTAAAAATTCACAGAAAAAGACAAAGGTTACAGGGATGTTATAGTTAGGAAATGGAATTTATAAAACCTTTTAAATTCAACAAAGGTGACAGGGACGTTATAGATAGGTTCAGATTGTACTCACACAAAACCATAGAAATTAAGCAGTTATAGTTATACTTATCTCAAAAAACTATAATTCGTTCCCTAAGGTAACTTAAACTTGCACCCTCGCCATGCACTGCTATGACCTCATTGATAAAATCACTGTAACATTTCCCAAAAGCCTTTGATGAAAAAGCTGTGCAGGACAGGGCAGTGAGTTATAGTTACCTCAGGGCACGATTTTTAGTTTCTTGAGATGAGTATAACAATAACTGCTGAATTTCTATTAATTTTGGAGGATATGAGATGATGAGATATCAACAATATATAGTATATAGTTTATTTTACAACAGAAACATACTTTCAATTGTAGTCTATCTGTTTCTTATGAGAAATAAAGAACAATGAGCAATTCATTTTCCACACTAAATCTCTACGCTTTCTGCCAATATGCTGCTACATACAGTTCAGTTTTGCTCTTACAAATGCCCCATAAGGACATTTTCTTTTTGCTTATTAGGATGACCGTAATTAGCATGGAGAACCCAATTTACTGAAGAAGGTTTCCTATAGATTCTAGATTGCAACATCATATTATCCACATAGAGCTCTAGATCGAAGAAACATATTTTTCAGAGCTAAATTCTAGAATTAATTTTCTGGTATAAACATTGTCTTTATGATATTTGTAATATATTCTCAATTCTTTTACAAATCTTAAAAATGTCATCAATATACCTTGCCCAATGTGCAACCTTGACCAAACTGTAATGTGGTTTGGACCAAGCATGGTTTCTATTATGCAAACCCATAATTTGCATAAAAGGGAGAAAACCGGGAACCAATTGCTGTAATATATACCTACTGAAACAGACTTGTCAGATAAAAAAATTAATTATTTCTTAGATCAAACTCATTTAGATATATAATCATTTTGGAGTGCATCAAACAACCAACTGACTAAAGAAAGAATCTAAGTGCCTCTAAACATTTTGAGTTTTAAGTAGATGTGTATAGAGTGGATACATTCATAGTAACAAGAAGATAATCGTTTTTCCGTGGAATTCCAGATATCTGTTTTAAAACGTTAATCGTATTCCCAGATATACAATGGAAGATTACATATTAGAGGAGCTAAAAAAGATATCTATACATTCTGAAAGATGTTCAGTATGAAAACCAATGCTAGCAATGATAAACATATTCACTTGAAAAGAACACAAAGGTTGAAGTGTTATTGTTAAACAATAAAGTCAATAACTTAAACAAAAAAAAATTGAAATTCACTCAGAAAACCTAAAGGAGTGATTGATTTAGGTCAAAACTACTGATTTTTGTACCAATTTAAAATCCAAATACCTCTGAAATTCACCAGTTGTAGTTTGCTTAGTTAATTATAACTTGAAAGTCTCACCAACCTCGCCACACCCCTAAAAGCCTCACCCTTTCCTTCCTTCCCCCCTCTCACTCAACAGAGGTTTTCCAAGGCTCCCCACCTGAAAGGGACATCTACCCCGCTCTCTAATCAGACACAGAGACCTAAAAGAACTAGAGATGAATCATCTACGAGTGAAGCGGCAGCTCTCGCTTCCTCGTACGACAATACTATTACTGCCACCCTCCAATCCAAAATACAGGTGATATCCGGACTGGGAAGAGAACAGGCCCCTCCGAAATACCCTAGACCCCCGGCCACATGTACTATCATCCCCACAGCCCCCCAAACAACAAAACCCTCAACAGAGACGTCCTCCACAAACTGCATGCTCATAAACTGCAGATCAACCACCAAGCATGCCACAGAGCTAGCGGAAGCCATCCACACCCACGACATAGACATAGCATTCATCACCGAGACATGGCTAAATGACTCCTCACTTCTAATGGATACTTTGGTCCCCCCTGGCTTTGTAATCACCAACAAAGATAGAAAAGATCAAAGAGGCAGAGGCATAGCAATCATCCATAAAAAACAATATTTGTGTGACGGCAATAGACTCCTTCAACTACAACCCCTTTGAGTGCCTGAACTCCAACATCAACACTAGCAACAACAAAACACTTATCTGCCACCTAGTTTACCACCCCCCAGGTAACAACACCATATTCACTGAACACCTGTCCGACCTGATTGCCCACTGCTCCCTCCGAGACACGAACAACCTTATTCTGGGCGACCTCAATCTACACTGGAATGACGAAAACAACCTGCAAATCCAGAATCTGAAGGAGCTGCCTCACAGCAACAACCTTACCCAACACTGCTTAGAGGAAACCCACAACAAAGGAGCAATCCTAGATGCCATCATCGCCCAGCACGACACTGTCATGATAGACGACACCCTACCCGTGGACTGGTCTGACCACCACTTAATGCTTTACCATCTCACTCAGCCGATCACACTTAAACCCCCCACCCAAGACCCTCCGAAATGGATTAGAAACTTCACTCAGATTAACATGACTGACCTAGAGGGAAGGGTTAACTCTCTCATCACTGACTGCATGGATCATCTATGCACAAAAGAACTCACCTCCCACTACAACACAAACATGACATCTATTCTCTATCATGTAGTCCCCTTGAAACATAATAAAAAGCAGGAATATTCCATCCAGATCTTGGTTCAACACGGACATTAACAACAAAAGTAGACAGTTAAGAGCTACAGAAAGACTATGGAGGAGCAACCCCTCCTAAAGTCTACTCGAACAGGGGCGTGGCCACGGAGGCGACCAAGATGACCGCCTCTGCCTGAAGCTCCGCCGGCACGGGGATCGATTGCCCTGAAAACCATGTGATCCGCTGACTTTTGGAGGACCTCGTACCGCCATCCTGCAGCCGATCCGGTCACGATCCGACGAGGGTGATCCTGACTCTCCCGGTGGAGGGAGATCGGAGATACGGCGGAGGGGACTGTGTGCCGGGTGCCTCATGGTCGGCTTCCCTTACTGCACTGTTCTGGTGAGTGGCTCGGCGCTCGGGGCGTCCCGCTTGTTCCCCGGCCCCCCGCAGCGTGTCGGGCACACTCTGCGCTGCTGCCCTGCCTTCAACGCCGCCCTCTTTGTCCCGGTTCGTTGCCGCTGCCGCTGCCGCTACGGCCTTGGTCCAGTGCTCGGCCCTTGGGCCTGCGGCGGCGCCCTGAGCCGGGGACCAGATTTGCGGTTAGGCGGCTGGGGCGCGGGGCTCGCCGCGAGGCGGGAGGGGCCTGGGGGCATTGGGGGGGCGCTGCGGGTGATTGTGCTTTCCCAGTTCCAGCGGCCCCGTCTGACCATTGGCCTGAGGATTTAAGGGGCCTGAGCCAGTGTCTGGCACTGAAGGGACCCGCTGCTACCCTCCCCCGAGCCTGAACGACAGACCTCGACTATCACTCCAGCTCCTGGCGCAGTGAGTTCTCCTGCCTCGAGCTTTGGGGCTCTGGCCCCACTGGCTCCCCTGACTGTGTGAGCATACCCGCCAGTGGCACTTTGGGAGCATTTCCGCCGGCTGGTCTCTCCTCCTGCGCCTGGCTTTGTGGATCCTACTTGCCTGCCCCACCAATCTGAAAGGCCAGCCAGGCCCTTGTTCTCGTCCGGTCAGCCTTCACCATTTATTATTGTCTGGGCCTGTAATCTTTGCCCTGCCGCCAGCCTGCCTCCCCTCAGTCTTTGCCACCTTTGCTGGATACCTGCATTTTTGCCCTCCCTTCATAGGCTTGGACTGTCGCCAGCCTCCCTAGTGCCACCATGGAAAAAAAAGACCCAAACCAACGGAAACTCAACTTTGCTGGGTCGTCCCTTCCCTCTGCTGAACCCCAACACGACTCCTCCTCTGGGGCAACGGGGGGTGCTGACTCTGATGATACTACCACTCTGATGACGGCCATGATGACAGAAATGAGGGCCAGTTTTAAATCACTAGATGGCCGCTTCGACAGCCTCGAACAAAAAATGGCGGACATGGGCTCTAAAATTCAGGCCCATGATCGCAGATTGGACCTTGTTGAATCCCGAGTATCCGACTCTGAGGACAACGCTGCTAAGTCCATTGGGGCCTAGGCCGTGTCCTGGCCTTCCCCCACGGCCCATCATTGCTCACATCATGAAATTCAGGGACCGAGACTCGGTGCTCAGGGCAGCCCGTGAATGTGGTGAGGTGACATGGCAGTGCGGCACCCTATCCTTTTTCCCAGACTTTACGTTTGCAGTCCAGGAGGTGCGTAAGAAATTCAATGGCGTGAAGGCCACGCATCTCAACTTAAGTACGGTATGCTATACCCGGTACGCCTCAAGGTAGATGTGGCAGGTAGATACTGCATTTTTTAATCTCCTGCGGAGGCACAGGAGTTCTGCCAGCATTACAGACAGCGGGGATCCAATTCGTCCCCCACCAACGCTCCGGGCACGGTCTCCCCGGCTCGAGCGGACTCGCAAGGCAGTGCTGACCTTTTCACTGAGACTGGATGTGGCTGACTATCTACACAGAACGCTTTGGTCCTCCTCTGGAGTTTGTGGAACTGTTCTCTTATGCTATCGATAATTTTCTCATTGGTTTAACCCCTTCCATGCTCATGACGAGCTCAGCTCGTCATGCAGTACAGTGCTCCTGTGATCATGACGAGGTGAGCTCGTCATGACCACACCAGTTCTATTAGGGCCCAGCACAGGAGAGGAATCTCTCAAGCAGCGATGTGGTTAAAAGGGTGGTCGGTCTTCCCGGCCGGCGTGGCATTGCCTCCCCCCATGGCGGATGCCACTACAGTTTTGGTTAATGGGGTATTTCTAGATCAGTTGTACTCTTCGAGTACCTGTACGACACCCCGTTGTCTGTTCCCATTGATAATCAGTTGCTCTGGGTTTGCCTCTCTAGGGTTGCAATGAGGCTGGGAGGTGGGTTGGGGTTGGGGTTTTTCTTTTTTTCTGTTTTTGCCCTTGTTTTCATTTACTGTTGCGAATCACTAAGTGCATTGGGCTTTATTATTTCTATGTCCGCTTACCTCACAGCAGCTTTGTCGGCTCTCAGATGGCCGGCTTAGATCTACGGAATGGCCCGTCCAAGCTTTCCCTGATGTCTTGGAACGTTAGAGGGCTGAACGATACGAGAAAGCGTAGGCAAGTTTTTAACTACATTGCCCGACATGACATTGACATCGCTTTCCTACAGGAAACGCACTTGTGCCCCTCGGGCTCGCAGACACTTTGCAGGAGCTGGGGCACGCATCGGTATTTCTCACACTACAGCAGGTATTCCAGAGGAGTGGCTATAGTTATATTCAATCTGCTGCCGAACCCCCACCGTGATGGCACATCTTCCTCCCCAGACACCAGGACTCGTTCGCGACCTATATTGACTGACCTCTGTGAACACTTTTCCCTTATCGACATCGAAGCTCGGTTACACACGCTCTCCCCGGAATACACACACCACTCCAGTTTCCATAACACGTAGACCCGGTTAGATTATTGGCTGATTTTCCCCGGGGTGGCTGGATGGGTCGAATCCCTGCTCACACTTCCACGCACGCTTTCCGATCATTCTCCGGTGGTGCTACGCTTAGGGGTCCCCCGGCTGGGTGGATATGAGAGGCAGTGGCGATTTCCTGGGAGGGCTTTGGCAGACCAGGTGTTCACCGAGACGATCCGCAAAGCCATAGACGATTATTTTGAATTGAATACTGGTTCCGTGGAGTCTTGCGCGACCTTATGGGAGGGGTTTAAGGCCACTATTCGTGGGGTATGTATCGCCACACACGTTGGTGTGTTGCGCGACATCAGGACTTCTCTTTCCCGTATCGAGAAAGACATCCAAACACTTGATGAAGCATTGCAGCGGGCTCCTACTGCTGAGGGCGAAGCGCAGCGGTTAGCATTGTTGGTTAACTTCTGTGAGGAAGCGGACAGGGAACTAACATTTTTGTCTAGACAACACATGGCACGGCAGTACGGGGAGGGTGACAGACCTGGGAAATTGTTGGCGCAATTGCTTCGACCACCATGCCAGTCGCCATACATTACGGGCATCGTTGCGCCGGATGGTAGTCTCTGCCATTCCACCCCGGAAGTTTGTGAGACCTTCTTGTCCTACTACAAGACTCTATACACGTCCACCCTATCTGATTATTTAAACGGTCAGACTGCATATTTAGATGAGTTTGCTTTGGTCTTCCTTGAGAGGCACATGCAGGAGTTTCTTTCCCTTCCAATTACCCTGGAAAGCGTTATGGAGGCCATCGACGCGCTGAGAGGTTCGTCAGCCCCTGGCTTGGACGGCTTTTCGGACGATTTTTATAAAGCTTACAAAGAAGAGCTCGCTCCCCGGCTTATTGAAGTCTATGCTGAAGCCCTTGATTGTGGATATTTAGCACCTGTTTAGAGGCCTCCAGTTTCGCACTGGCCCGCTTTTAATGTCGCTGTACGCAGATGACATGATTCTTTATGTGAGAACGCCCGATGCGAATCTGGAACCGCTGCTGGCCGAAATCACGCGATTTGGTGAGTTCTCAGGGCTTCGAATGAACTGGCATAAATCCCTTATTTTCCCTCTCACTCCGAGTACCACCCAGTGGACAGTGAGTTCCCTTTGGAATGGTGCGCGGACTGGGTTAAATATTTGGGGATACACATTCATCTTGACACCGTGGACATTATACGGTTAAATTACGGTAGGGCGTTAGATTTCTTGGAGGACCATAAAGACCTGTGGATATGCCTGCCACTGTCGATGGTTGGATGCATCCCCATTATAAAAATGGTCATACTTCCTCGATTTTTGTATCTTTTTAACAATATTCCCATCCCCCTCACAAAGGTTTTTTTCTCCCAATTACGCTCCCTGCTTTTGCAATTGGTTTGGGGAGACAAAAATCTGTGCGTATCCTGGCAAGTGCTTACTCTCCCATATGACCGGGGTGGCCTCGGTGTGCCCGACTTTTATTTGTATTTTTTGATTGCGCAGTGCTCCTTCCCTTACTCTTGGTTCCACCCTGATTGCCGTATATTATATCTTCCCTCCTCAGGTGTGCCCCAGGGATCCATACTGAGCCCTCTCCTCTTCAATATATACATGGCTCCCCTTCTTACGCTGATTGAATCCCATGGGATCCTCGTGACTTCTTATGCTGACGACACTCAGCTTGTCGTCACCATTGACAAAAGACACCCTGACGCCGCCCTAGGATTCCAAAATTGCCTCTCCCAAGTTTTTTCCTGGCTTAACCTAAACCATCTTAAATGTAACAGTGCCAAAACAGAAATAATACCTCTAGGCAAAGATATCCTTTTTTCCCCTAAAGACTGGTGGCCTCAGAACTCCGAAGCGCCCCCGTGTGCGGTCACCTCAGCCCGCAATCTTGGAGTCCAATTTGACTCGTCCCTTAGCTTCGACGAGCACGTACGCATTACTGCTGGGCGCTGCTTTAGCCTGATTAAGCAGCTAAAGAAATTTTTTGACTTTCTGCCCATCTCAGCCAGGAAATCAGTCGCGGTGGCCCTCATTCTCTCCCGGCTGGATTATTGCAATGGCCTCCTAGCAGGCATAAAGAAATCTTCCCTTAAGAAATTGCAAAGTGTGCAACATGCAGCGGCCAGGCTAGTTCTAAAGCTCCCCCGCAGGTCCTCCGCCTCTGCAGCTCTTAACACCCTCCACTGGCTGCCCCTCCATAAGAGAATTCTTTTTAAGTTCCTTGTTACTGTGTTCAAATCCACCAGGCACACCGGCCCATCTTACCTGATCAAGCGCTTTCCGCGCTATATTCCAACGCGCTGTCTGAGGTCTTCAGGAGCCAATTTAATCTCAGTACCCAAAATTAAACTGAAAACTAAAGGTGGGAAAACTTTTGCTTTTTTGGCTGCTAAGGCATGGAATTGTCTTCCCCCCAACCTGAGGCATGCCCCTTCAGAACGCCTCTTTAGGAAACTCCTGAAGACCTGGATCTTCGCTCAATCTGACTCATCGGTCCTCGCAGCTATCTGATCCTGCTCTCTAATGCTGGTTCTCTGTGTGCTCAGCGCCAAGATGCTCCTCCCGGAGCGATAGTCGCGCTTTACAAATTTTAATAAATAAAAATATCAAAATTAGGCCTGAAGCTGACTTGGCCCTACCGCACACGCTATCAACGATTCTTCCCAAGGGGATTCCTAGGGATCCCCAGGATATCCAGACGGTATCCTCCACGTGCTGGGCATGGGATAAAGTGCGCAGGTTGCTGGGCCTTGACACTCCCGCTTTGGCCCATAGAAAAAAATAAAATAAAGTCTAGTCGAACAACTCAAAGCAACCCAAAAGAAATACAAAAAACACAGCAGCAGCGAAAAATCCACCTTCTTCTGCTCTGCCCTGGACAACGCAAAAAACAGGCCCAACAAACTGTTCAAAATCATCAGGCAGCAAACCACCAAGCCCCTGGAATCCTCCCTACAGGCCTCCAAGGACTTATGTCAAAACTTTGCCAACTTCTTCAAAGAAAAAATCACCAAGATTGAGCTCTCACATCAACGTCAAACCTGTCTGCAAAAGCCTGCCCCCAGTGACAGTAGACAGCACGCCCAAGCACTCCAAAAAATCCCACAAGTCCTTCAACCCCATTCCGGAAACTGAGATACTCTAACTGATCTCCTTCCCCAAACCAGCCTCGCACGTCCTTGACCCGATACCCACCCAACTGACCAAAAAACGGAAACTCTCCATAGCATGGTTCTGATGCAAGATTACAAACAGCTCCCTGAGAACCGGCAGCATCCCTGAATGCCTCATAGCTGGCCAAGTCACGCCACTACTAAAAAAAACAGGCCTTGACTCCAAGGAACTGAATAACTTCAGACCCGTCTCCAATCTCCCCCGCCTATCCAAAATCCTCAAAAAATGCGTCCTCCAACAACAGACTCAGCACATGGATAGCATCAACCTTCTCGACCGCCACCAATCGGGCTTCAGAAAAGGCTACAGCACCAAGACCGCGACCCTTAACATCACAGACGACATCCACAAATCCCTCGATTCCAAACAATGTTGCCTCCTCATTCTCCAAAGGCCTATCTGCAGCCTTTGACACGGTTGATCACCAACTTCTCATCAAGGCTTTGAAAGAAAGGGTAGGTGCTGAGGAAGTGGTTCTACGCTGGTTCTCCTCCTTCTTACACAGCCGTTCACAAAGGATAAAAAATTTTTTTTACACATACACCATGTCAACAGGGACGTCCCCAAGGTTCAGTGCTCTCACCTCAACTATTCAACATATACATGGAACCCCTCACCACCCTACTCAAAAATGCTAACATCCCTTTTCACCTTTATGCAGATGACACCCAGATCTATCTAGAAACCTCCTCTATAGATGACATTCACAAACTAAATAATATCCTAAAAGAAATACAACATTGGCTGTCGCTGAACCACCTAAAACTCAACCAAGATAAAATCCAAATCCTCCTCATCACCAACAAAGAAGAGAACCCTCATATTTCGGAATGGGTAAAAGCTCTGGATGCTCTCAACGGCAATCACACTCTAACCCACTCCGCTAAATCATTAGGAATCACCCTAGACTCAAAACACGACATGGCCAAACACATCAAGAACTCCGCAAAGAGTGCCTTCGTCAACCTGAAGCTACTTAACAAAATAAAACCATTCATCTCAACTAGTACCTTAAACAAGCCACCCAATCACTAGTTCTATCCAGACTCGACAATGGGAATGCCACCCTCACTGGTACAACTAAATCTCACCTAGCTCCCCTCAAAACTGCTCTCAATGCAGCAGCTAGGATGGTCACTGGAATCAGGAAATACGACCACATTTCACCAGCACTCGGAGAACTAAAATGGCTCCCAGTCGAATTGCGTGCCAGTTTCAGAACTGCCTGCCTCACACACAAAGCCCTGCACACAGGAAAACCTGAGTATTTGGCTGCTAAGATCAAGAGGGTTGGTCAGCCAAGGAACCTCAGGAGCTCCAGCACCCTACTACTCATCCCTATGAAAACACGCAAACAAAAAACTGCTGCATGGTCCTTCGCCAGAAACGCGCCTTAGATCTCCCAGTCGGTATCAGGACTATCTCATCCTTCACAAAATTCAAAAACCACCTAAAAGTCCTTTTTCTCAACCGCTCTCTCCAGAATGGATAGGCACCATCCAAACGGAAATCCCTTCTTGTCGCCTCTTCCAGACATTGCTGCTATAAGACTTACCTCCTACCTGCTATTGGACCCCTACTTGTGCCTCCCCACTTAAGTGGTGCAACCCCAAGTTAATGTACTCTCTATGAGGTTATCTCAGGACTCACGGACTATCTCAACGCTGCTCAGCACACTAGGACTTCTGAACCTATATGTAGAATACTGCTTTATTGTATCCACACAAAGACAATGTGCACTCTATGAGGCTATCTCAGGACTCACATCCTACCTCAACGCTGCTCAGCACATGCAGACTTTCCGAACCTATATGTAGAATACGGCTTTATTGTATGAATCTTACTCAAAAACTGCTGTGAAGCATACTCTAAAACTGCTGTGAAGCTCTCCAATACCCTCGGGTCAGGCCAGCACTATATAAAACTCCTTAATAAATCAATACTTGCACCTCTGCCATGCACTGCTATGACCTCAAATATTGCATCACTCATGACATCTTCAATTACATCACTCATGACATCACTGATGACATCTCAAATGAAATCATTGAAGACATCACTGATTGCGTGACATCATCCATCCCACTGGTGTTCTATTTATTCTATACACTAGTACAACCTTTTAAATATGTAAACAGGTACAACGTGTTCAGAATTATGTAAAGCGTATGTTACATAAATATAGGTGGTTATATAAACAGATTAAACTATTAGCCAATCCCTCTAGACACACAAACCTCCTAAGGTGGCAAAGTACCAATCATGCATATCCTTCACAATGTGCACAACACTTCACAGAGAACTACCTTCAAACACCACAGCCTCATTACTTGTTTAAGCGCCAACTAAACACAGTCTTCACCCTGAGCAAACCAGATCATGGACAGAACGCAACCTCCTGACACCTATGTTACATCGGTTGGTTGAACTTCTATTAACTGAAGTGATTTCCATGTTTAGAACTCTACATGGGCAACACACTCCCTACACACAGCAAATCTTTATTAGGTGGTCAAGAGTCTATGATACATCCTTCGCTGTATGAACAATGGTTCAGAGTGAGCTCACGCCATCCAAACAATCCAGGCCCCGTTAGATTGCCATCTACTATGAACAGCCATTACCCTGTTTCCAATTCTTCATAGAGACACCACCATCTTCAGATTTCAACACCCTCCACAGATGCAAACTCCATTATGAGGCAAAGCATGTTGCAAACACTTACACTCCTTAGCAGTGCAGAACCAACACAAAACTTTATGTTGTTTTACCTTACCAAATACCTTTCAATGACAGAAACATATAGAAAACTGCCACAGGATGATGTCATCACCGATGTCATCCATGACGTCTTTGGATATATCATCAGTAATGTCATCTATGATGTCATTGAATATGTCATGAGTGATGTAGGTCAGAAGCAGTGCATTCAGTGGCATAAGTTACAGTTAGCTGAGTAAACTATATTTCAGTGATTTTTCAGGTTTAAATTGTTACAAACTATCTGTTGTTTTCACCTATCTATATAATTTCTTTAACCTTTATGTTTTTTCTGTGAACTTCTATGTTTAAATTTTTTTTACGTTAAAGACGTTATTGTTTACCTAACTGTAACATTACTGTAACCTTTGTTTTTTCAATGAATGTTATGTTATGTTATGTTATGTTATGTTATGTTATGTTATATTGTGTTTATATAGCGCACAGCTACTCTAAAAGAGTGTCCCGGCGCTTTCCACATGTAGCTCAGTGTAAATAACAGACAGACAGATTGTTCTTTTCAATGTAAAACGAAATAATATTTTCTATGATAATAATAATGTTAATGTTAAATTATATATATTTTACAATTAATTTACAATAGTATTTGAAGGTAATATATGTGTTGCTGAACATTGTTTTCTCTTTCCATGGTACGCAGGACATTCCCAGCCCCCAGCAAACCACCTGGCAAGAAAAAAATGCTTCTTACATCTTGTTTCGAGTCTTGATGTAGTACTGATACCACCACAACACCATACAAGTTATGTGTAGTATAAAACACGGATTCTTTTTAGGTTTTGCCTAGCAATGCGTATGAAGTACGCATGCGCTAGCAAAACCTCTTGAGTTCTATATCGGGTGATGACCCGCCTCTGTCTATCATTGGCTAGCTCCATAAATGGAGGCTAGCCATTGGGAGACAGAGGCTGTCAATCGCGCTTTCTCTTGAAAACGCGATTCGGGGGCGTTTCTGGTGCTTTTTTTAAGCCCCGCCCCTTTGTCCCGGGCCGCGCTGCGATTGGCTGCCGGCCCGGGACACCCCCGTGACGTCATTCCCGGGCCGCGCTGTGATTGGCTGCCGGCCCGTGACACCCCCGTGACGTCAGCCAATCACAGCACGGCCCGGGACCTGACTTGTTTTGTTTTGTCGGTAGATAAGAACGACACAGTAAAGACATTACATTTAGGTTGGGATCCATCAGACGGTGACTCTATTATGCACTTCGTTGCCTAGCAATTGGGTACGTTGAATACTGCAAAACAGAAGAGTGTACATTATTATGTAATTAATCTCTACATTACACAGCGTCCAAAATAGCACTAGATTAGTACGTCGGGGAAATCGGCACACAACTAGTGTACCAATTTAGGATCAAGAAGTAGGCTATGTGCCCCGCACAATGATGGCTCCATGCCCTGCTGCTTCCGTTTCCGCCCTTCGTGCGTGAGGTTAGAGGTCCTTTACGTCGGCGCTGCGGGCGGTTGCCTTTAGTCTCAGCAACGGCGGGCGGGGAGCGCCAAACTCAAAGCTGGAAATCCTTTGGAACCTGAGATCCTGCCGTGCAGAAGTGGGGACACCCAAAAAGCCGCTCCCCGGAGAGTACCGGAGCCAGGGGAGCATGATCTGGCAATGGCTGACCTCCTCTTCAACCAGCTGGTGGCCACGCAGATAAAGTGCAAGGACAGGTGGGATGAGAAATGGGGTGTCAATAGGGAGAACCCGGAAAATCTATAAGGGTGGTGTGAAGGGTCATTGAGCGGATACATGCATACCTGTCAGCAAATAGTGAACGCCACAGTTGATAGACTTCTATGACATTTGGGTAGTTTTCCATTTGACTTCTGTAGGTACTATAACTTTGATTGCCTTAATTGTATTTGTGTTGATGATTGTTACTCGTATACTTTCTATATCTTTTTTATTGTTGCGCGCACCATAATATGATAAGCAAATATGGTTTGTCAGTGTACAGTTATGTTATTAGTTGTACTTTGCATTTGTATTTTCACTCGGGAACTTCTATCAAATATAAACCATAGATTGTTCTTACAATAGTGCGACTAGTGAATCAAACTTTTGTCTTAGAAGGTTGTGGCTTTATTGGTTTTCTCTCAATCACTCGATGTCCCATTTTGCACATGAAAACCAATACTCGTTCCATCTGAAAGGAAAGATTGCGAGTGGCCTATCCATTCTGAGAGCAAGTGTATGTTTAAGCAGCAGTATCCTTTATTTATGCCAGAATGTCTTACATTTGAAATGTAATTTAAAATTCAATTATGGGATAGAGTGGAAACTGATAAGGCGGAGAGAACCTCTTGAATCTTGACAAAAATTATGTCCCGAAAGCGCAATGCTTTATAAGTCCAGTCTGAGTGAAGCATATCCAGAAATTATACTAACTTCCCTAGCCATAGGGGTCCTTCATGGGCACCAGCATGTTTGGGAACCAGCCGATTGTCAGGTAGGTAAGGGGTGTGAGGGGAAAGGGATATCATTAGAACGAGTAAAACTATGTTCCTTGAAACAGAGGGGAGTGGTGAGAATGATCTCAATGGAACAAGAGGCAATGCATTGGAGCAGAGAAGAAGCTATAGAAAATATGCAAGCGGAGAGAATTGGAAGATTACAAGCATAGACAGAATAGGAGGAAAACAGACTCTTTAGAGTGAGATAAAAGAATGAAGTAAAGCATAAGCAGTAGAATGAAAGAAGAAAGGAAAGAGATAGTATGAGGAATATCAAAGGTACAGAAATATAAACATAATATATGCATTACATTTCTACAGTAACAGTCAACTTTAACCATAACTCAAATCTCCCGGATGGTGATACTTGCACCCAAACAGATGGCATATTCACTGTTTCAGTTTGTCTTGTGTCTTACAGCTTGTATCACGTCCTCTTCCATTGTCTATTGACTGTCAAGTTGTAGTCTAACTTCTCTTTCTGTGACCCTTCCTGGTGTATATTATGGAAAATCTGTTCAGCCTATGGTTCAATAGTCCTAGCTGCCCTAAGTGATGTCACATGAGCACTGTTTCATTTGTTTTGTTGCAGCCAGCATATTACTTTTGTGTCCCCTCCGTCATAACCTATTTCCCATTTTCTTGTTCTCCAGCGCCGTGAGGTCATACAAATAGCAATAGCGCTATGCAAATATCATCGCTCCACTGCATACAAAAAACAAAAGTAAAAAACATTGTAATTTTAAACGCCAAGAGCTCTAACTTTCAAAAATGCAAAACCGATTGCATTGTAAATGCTTGTTTTAATTTGAGTTCAGAAGTTTTCTAGATGGTTCATATTATGAGGATCCCGTTGATGTTTTAGCTGTAATTTGCTTTGTTTTGTGTTTTGCAGACCTGAGAGAGATCTGTGGTAGCCTCTCCGGACCGCCACAGCGAATGGCAAACCACTTTGGGAACTCTGAGGTTTGGTACTTCCTGTCCCTTGTCTTGCTGTACTACCTTGAGACTGCTGTGAAAAGTAAAAAGTTGTGTCTGGTATAAAGCACTGATGTCTTTTACCTGGGTCTTCTTATAAAGAACCCTTAAGCTTTTTTTTATTGTGACCAATTGTTTTGAGTGTTTTCATCACATAATCATGGAATCTGGACAAAAAAGGCCAGAGGAGATGAAGGAAGAGGAGGAGGAAGCGCCAACTTCTCAAAAGGAGTTGGTAGTATGATTACTTTTTACAATTTTACCAGGAGGAAGGAAGGTCTCATCGAAGATTGTGTCTTGCAAACTGTGCACAGGGAATTTAGCTGGGGCACTGGGAAAAAGAACTGCACCGGTACTGGAGGCAGGCAGTCGAAAACACATGTGAAGCATGCACCAAGACAGTTTTTAAGAGCTGAGCACCAGCATCAGTTGGATGAAGAGGAGGCCTCCACATCTAGTGCAGGCCCATCTGTGTGGCCAGAGACCACCCATCATCACAAGTCCCCAAACATGAGAGTGATATTTTCCTCGAGTACAGACATATGGGGTGATATTTACAAGAAAATGCCGGATCGCTGTGTTACACCAAATGTGGCAAATCCGTGCTCTGATATTTTCAAAATGAGGGATGTGCCGTATTTACACAAATACAGCGCACCCCTGTGTTTCCCCTAGCGCTGGCGCCAAAAAAGCTGCCTAGCGCCAGCGCAGGCACCCTTGGGCCATCTTGCAAGGGTCCCTGCACTGCTGAGGTGTTTGTTTATGTGCAGGAAGGGACACCTGTGCATAATAGGGTCCTTACCACCTACTGGAATTTTAGTGTCTGAAAGAAGTGTGTTTTCTGTGAGCTCTTCTGTACAGGGCATAATATGTATGTTGTAGGGTCTTTTGCACCGAAGAAAGTGGATGAATGAATGAATGAATGAAAATCTTATATATGTGAGTGTCTGGGGGAGTGGACTCTATAGAATCTGCCTGCACAAGACAGATGTGTGCTGTAGGGTCCTGTGTACTCACATCTCACTGATTGTGCCCTAGAGATAGCCTACCCACAAATAGCCAGGTACAGGGAAAAGGGTGTGTACAGTAGGGTCTTGAACACCTAATGGGGTTTGGATGGGTCAAAGAAGTGGGCTCTCCATGAAGTCTGCTGTACAGGAATTAGGCAGGGCATAGTAGGCAATTTAAAGTTAGTAAGGGTGCACGTACTTTTGCCACCTAAGGGATTCAGAGGTGAGTGGGCTCAACTAGACGATTACTGCACCAGGTGTAGGCTGGGTGTTGCAGGGGCCTGATGGCACCTAAGAGGGCATAGATGTCTGAAAGGAGTGAGCTCTCTGTGAACTCCACTGTACAATATGGAAAGTGCACCTAGTAGGGCATTTTCCAGCTAAGAAGGTGTGAGTGTATGTGGGGAGTGGGCTCTATGGATGTAAGCTGTGTGTAGTAGAGGCTGGGCTAATCACATCTCATAGATTGCACCCAAGAGATAGCCTACTTCCAAATAGCATGGTACAGGGATACAATGTGCATAGTAGGGGCTTGAACACCTACTGAGAGTTGGATGTCTCAAAGGATTGGGCTCTATGTGAGGCCTTCTGTACAAGTTTTAGATTGTGCTAGATAGGCACTTTGTCATCTTATAGAGGTGATTCATAGTAGGGTCTTTAAAAATTCAAAAGGTGATGGAGGGATGCTCGCAACAAGTTTAACCACTGGCAATTGCTCCGGCTAGCATTTTAACAAATTGGTATTTTGCCCACCATGCCACCTCAGTTTGGACCCAGCTGGTGCAAATTAGTCTTCACCCTGCTCCAATAGGAACTGTCCAGCTTGTTCTGCCAGGCCAGGTCCTACCTGAACTGGAACATAAGCAACAAAAGACTGGTTTTGCCCTGATTGAGGCTCATCAGTTGGGTGTAGCTCGGTTCCAGTGGCACAGTGAGCAAGGGGCCCATGTCTGAGCACACCCTTGCCTCCTAGGGTGCTACATCCATCACCCAAAGTGGTGATGATAGGAATGCTTTCAACAAGTCCAAGCACTGGCAATCGCTTAGGTAGCATTCCAATTCATTGATCCTTTGCTCACTATGCCACCTCAGTTTGGACCCAGCCATTTGCAAGTCAGTCTTGACCCTGCTCCAATAGAAACAGTCAAGTGTGAACTGCCATGCCAGGTCCTTTCTGAACCGGAACACAAGCAACCCAAGACCAGTTTTATCCTGAATGGGGCTCACCAGACAGGTTTAGCCTAATCACAGTGGCACAGTGAAAAATTGACCTTTACTGCCCTACTCTCATCACATCACTTGCCACAGTTTCCTTCAATGCACACAAGGGTGTGCGTAAAAGAGGCATAAACGCCTAATGGGGTGTGGGTGTCTTGAAGGTGTGGGCTTTCGGTGAGGTCTTCTATATAAAGAGCAGGGTGTACGTAGTAGGTGCTTTGCCACCCGAGTGAATGTGGGCATCCTAGGGTCCTTGCCACCTAATAGGGCCTACGTGTGCCAGAAGTCTGCTAAAGACTCTGCTTTAAGACTTCTGTACAAAGCATCGGCGGTGTCTGTAGGGGCCTGGGTAATCAAACCTCATTGATTGTGCCCAAGAGATCATCTATCCACAATTAGCCTGGAACAATGTGAAGCGTGTTCATAGTAGGGGCTTGAACACCTAATGTGGCATAGATGTCTCAAAGGACTGGGCTCTCAATGAGGTGTTATACACAGAGTTTAGGGTGTATATAGTAGGGGATTTGACACCTTACTGTGCTTTTGTGTTTTATTTAAATCCGGTCCCACAGTACTCCCTCTGGAATGTAGTGTGATATTGCAAGAGTCCCAGAACAGTTTAAATTCTTTTTAGTTTTTATAGTATTCCCCTTGATGGAGTCCCTCCCCATAACTACACGGCGGTAGCCCTACTGTGCCACTTAGCATTTTAGTTATCATTTATTTGCAGTGCATGAGGACAGATAACTGATGTACTGTAATGGAAGGCCGGAACATTTTTCTTTATGCTGTAGCAGCCAATTGATTTGCTTGGTATCGCAGGACTCCAGCTTAATCAGCCAATCAGAAGACATTATTTTGCCGTGCTGTAACAGTATCTAGAAGTTTTAAACCTGAATTTCTCTAAAGCTGTTGAACAGAATTACAAGTCACAAAAAGCATACTATCTATATGAAGATCAAATTACTGCCAAATGTTGGTGTAATTCTTTTCAGCCCTTTTGGCTATGAAAAATGCATTGAGAAAAAGTATTTTTGGACACCTTCTTTTCTCAATCCCCAGTTGACGGATCACCCTGAAAAATTCCAGCATAGACCTGAAATGTTTAATTTTGTTTTGAGAAACTTTTGTCAAGATTTGTCATACAGCATTAAAGTTATTAGCGAAACTAAAAACACTCTATCTATCTATCTATCTATTTATCTATCTATCTATCTATCTATCTATCTATCTATCTATCTATCTATCTATCTATCTATCTATCTATCTATCTATCTATCTATTTATATATATATATATATATATACATATATATATATATTTTTTTTTTTTTTGGGAGATAAGATAAGATCATTGAGGGTATTAGAATCAAAATACAACATTGACCTCCAGAGCATGCAACCAAGAGGGTTAAACAACGATGAGGAACTTTGGGTACACTTGGAGTGAATCATTTGATTGGACATTTTTGAATGACACTGAAACGAAAGATGTCCAATACAAATGAGATTTGTCCGATAACACCTAAACAGAATATAGAACGGTAGAAAATAAAACACCAACACCAATACATCTCTTTCTCCAAATTACATCGGAATTAAATATACTAGCTACACTGACACTTAGGCCGAGACAAAAGGAGGAGGAAATATGTTATAACTGTAAAATGCCCATTCGGGGCGGGATGAAATAGACATAAAAATACACATGGATAACAGAGGATGGGGAAATGTATCGATATGATGTTGATTGGTAAAACATTCAATCCTGATTGTAATTATTATTGAAACAACACCATGTACCCCGATACGAAAGGTAATCACATGACCCTTGAAATGCAATAGATGCATGATTTGGATGTTAAGGGAGATAAATGGGGTGCTTTTTTGAAGTCAAAAGAAATTGATAACTCACTTACCCAAAATGAACTGTGTTTTGATATGCAACATAATGAAATGTGAATGGGATCCATTATGGTTGGCACCATAAAGTTTTTAATAGCACGAGCACTTTAACGACACCAATCTCCGTGTACATACATTTTTTAATGTTCTTTGTATTGTTAAAAACAACAAAGTACACTGTAAGATGGCCGCCAAAAGGAATCTGGCATTTCAGTCCTCTTTCTATGATTAGGGAGGGGTGGAGATAAAATGGTGTCCATTACGACACACAGGTTGACACTGAGGAAGCCTTAACGGTGAAACGCGTTTGTCAAGGGGGCAGGGGGGTCTGCCAATAAATCATCTTTCAAATCCAGCTCAGAGTGCCGTCTACTTTCGTTCGAGGAAACGAGTGTGTGTTACCAATATATACATATATATATATATTCACTGAAAAAACCATAGGTTATAGACCATATATAGTTAGGAATTAGCATTTAAAAAACCTTTTTTTTACTCACACAAAACCATTGAAATTCCATATACAGTTAGTTGCACTAACTATATATCGCGCACCCGCAATCCACTGCTGATGATGTCACATATTACATCATTCATGACATGGTCAGTGACATCACTGATGACATCACTGATGACATCTCAAATGACATCACTGATGACATCACTGATGACATCTCAAATGACATCACTGATGACAACATCCAGTGACTGTGTATTTCTGTAAAGTTAAAATATGTCTTACATATTGAAGAATGAGTGGATGTAAAAGTGTCTGGATGAAGGATTTAGTAGGTGCATGACTGACTGTATGAGTGAGTGGTTAAATATGTCTCTCTGAGTGCATGGGTTAGTGACTGAACTGTCTTAATTTGTGCATCATTATGTTTGTTGTTCTGTAAACTGCTGCATGTGTTGATCAGTAGCTATATGAGTAAGTATATGGGTTATTGATTGGTTGCTCAAGTATTTGTATGGGAGACTGAGTGTGTATGTGAGTGGCTGGGAGGTGTATGACTATTTGCATAGATCTGTGAGCAGTTGATTCACTAGATGTATGGGTTCAAAAGTGCATGTGGAAACAGCTGTATGGGTGGTTGACTGTGTGCATGAGTGCATTGGTGAGTGAATGGATATCTCAGTGCTACATGTCAAAGTAAGTACATATGTAAAACACAGTACATGTGAGAGTTGACATATATAAATAACTGTGCATAAGAGCCACTGAATGTGTGAGTGGCTGTATGGATCATTGTGAACTTGTATCAGGGATTGTATAAGAGAGTAAATATGTGTTAGTATATGTTTGAATAAGTAAGGTGTGTATAACTGTATAGTTGAGGAAATGGAGGTGTGATTGATTCTTTGCATGACTGACTAGGTGTGTGAGTAACTCCATGGATGAGTGACAGTGTGTGAGTGTCTGTATACACTGAGTGTATCTAAGGTTATATTAGAGTCTGAAGAGGTTTATCTTATTAGCACAAGAATGATGTCATTTGAGATGTCATCAGTGATGTCATCAGTGATGTCATTTGAGATGTCATCAGTGATGTCATCAGTGATGTCACTGACCATGTCATGAATGATGTAATATGTGACATCATCAGCAGTGGATTGCGGGTGCGCGATATATAGTTAGTGCAACTAACTATATATGGAATTTCAATGGTTTTGTGTGAGTAAAAAAAAGGTTTTTCAAATGCTAATTCCTAACTATATATGGTCTATAACCTATGGTTTTTTCAGTGAATTTTCAAGGTTTTGTAAATGCTAATTCCTAACTATATATGGTCTATAACCTATGGTTTTTTCAGTGAATTTCATTGGTTTTTTAAAAGCTAATATCTATAGCTGTAAAATGTATTTTTCTTTAAATCAAAAAATTTATTTGATATGTTTATTAATATTTTTTTTTATTATTATGCTTTAGTTCGCTCCCGGTTCGCGAACCGGGAAGCTTCCCGTTAGCTTAATTTGGTGCCGGGACCCGGTCCGCGAACCAGTAAACGTTCCGTTTGCGCAACTGCCGCGTTAGAAATCAACATCGTGACGCGTCGCGGAAGCGCGACGTATCACGTTGTCGCCTAATGCGTCTTATGACGCGCCGCGTTAGCGCACCCGGAAGTGCTCCGGAGCGCAAACCGAGGCGCGAAGCGCAGCTCCCCGGAAGCGATCCGGGGCGCGTTCCGCAGCGCGTAACATAAGCGTAACAGGTCATGTGACTTGTTAATAAAACTTTTCATTGGTTCATCTCACTTTTGGTTTCCTAATGATGTAAGGCTAGGTCATGTGATCTAAAAATAACACTTTTCATTGGTTTAGAACTTTTTTTTTGTCCCAAATGATGAAAACCCCTCCTTCTTTCCTCACTCTGACTTTCATCTTTGTGAGAGGAAGACCCTTTGTGATCACTGAGCAATGGCTTCATTGGTAGCTTCAGCTGGTGCACCCCCACCACCACCACCACCTCCTCATGGGAAGAGAGGACCACCTCCACAGTTCATTAGCAACACAGAAGAGGAAGAGGATGAACAAGAGGAAGAGGAGATAAGGGACCACAGTTTTTACAAGAGGAGCCCCGGGTTTCTCATCGTAGAACTAGTTTTATTTGGCAGTTTTTTTCAATCCCTGAAGGGCAGAAAAAAGTTAATGCTAGATATGTGACGTGCCTGATATGTAAAGAGGACTTATCTAGAGGCACCTTAAAGAAGTATAGCTTCGGCAACTATACCATGCACCGTCACATGGTGAGGTGGCACCCACTAAACTACAGCCGGGCAGAGATGCGTGACCTGCAGGACAATCCACAAACTCCTGTGGCCAGGACATCAACAGAGGTATCTTTGTCAGGACCAGAGGCACGGGAAACCGTGCCAAACATTCAGGACAACTTTGTCCATATGAAAATTACATGTTTATATTGCGGTACATTACTGTCATGTGCCAATATGAGCATTAACTTAATCAACAGAGCATTTGAAAATCACAAGTGCTCTAAACGCCCCAGAAAGTAATTTTTTTTTTTGCTCCTGTTGAGCCCTTTCCAATGCCTGTTTTTTGTTGTTTCCCCTCCCAAAAAAACAAAAAAAACATAAAACTGTTCAAAAAATACAAAAAAAACAAACAATTTTCAGAAAAATAAAAAAAATATATAAAACAACAAAAACATTAAAAAAAAGTTCTTTTCAGAACTACCTCCCCTTTCAAAAAAAATTGCTAGAATGTTAAGCACTCTGGCAAGCTGGATTTCTTTTGGTTCGCTTCCTGGTTCGCTCACCGGTACGCGAACCGGGAGCGAACCAAAAAAAAATTAAAAAGAAGAGTAAGTATAAGGGAAGTAAACAGAGAGTAATGTTAAAACAAAGACAGCTATAGGGTCTAAACCAGAGATACTGTTTAATAGATTTATATACCGAAGAAAAGAGGGAAGAGGATATAATTGTGAAAAACAAAATAGATAAGGAAGTGAAAGAAAAAAAGGAGAGTAGAAGAATAACAAAGAAGACTTTCTTGGAGAATATGAGTGAGTGTTCAAAATAAGATTAAAACATGTGCAATAACAGAGAGAAAAAACAGAAAGCAGAAAAGAAGAAGTAACAGAAAAAGATTAATTGAAACAGCAAAGAAATGTAAATAACATAGGGCCATATTATCAACATAGGCAATAAAAGTTTTGCAGCTTTTATCGGCAGAAATGTGTCGCTAAAGCCGCTTTTGCGGCAGAAAACTGCCGCTAAAACCACTTTTGCAGCAGTTTTCTGCCGATAAAAACAGCAATAATTTTATTGGCTGTGTTCATAATATGCCCCTTAGTGTGCTTCAACTACACAGAAAAAGCATAATGAACAAGTAGTGAAAGAGTGCTCAGTCAAAGACACTAAGAGTAATAGAGATGGAGTGAGTGAACAAGAGTGAGGAACTATGAGAAGAGAGGGAGTGAGAAAAGGAGTGGAAGGAGTAGAGTAAGTAGGTAATAGAGAAAGGAATGAGGGAAGTAGCAAAGGCAGGAAACTGAGGGTTAAAGAAATGAAGCTGTGGAACTAATAGTAGGTGAATGTGATAGAAATGTAACGAAAAGAGTACAAAACATTTACCTTATAATTGTCGTTAACTTACTCACTTGTTATTTTTATACTTTCAATCTGTGAAAGAGAGAACAAACATTTGAAAAATATTAAAACATGTATTTAAAAATTAGAAAAGACAGGAGGAGCTTGGCGGGCATCCATGATGGCCGCGTGAGCACAGCGCTCTCCGGACCCCCGCCACTCCTGGCATGATATCCTGACTATATCCTGATTAATTACGAGGACTCTTGTAGAGGAACCTGGGCTGATCCTAATGCTGTTTTTGGATTGCGAATTGGGCCAGGGGCACGGACGCTACGTCGACTCAAACTTTCGGGGCCCGCCCGGGTGGTGCGCCCGGGCCTTGGTGAGGCTCTGTTGCCGTGTCTGAGTTGAACAACAGCGGCAGGGAGATTCGACTTTGGGGTCCCCCTCTTAACTTTCGGTTTCGATTCTGCTTCAGACTGCGTCTTCCAGTGGAGGTGTCTGGCCGGTGCTGAGTTCAGCGGCGCGAGGTGGCAGTTGCACCTTTTGCCTGCTTTGTGCCCTTCCAGGCCGGTTCACACCTCGATGTGCCCTCGTTGTTGACTTTTGGCTCCGACGCACTGTCCTCCTGTGGCCATTTTCACCAGGTCGCGCGGGTCCCTCGGGGACGTGGTCTCCACCATGACTGGCAGAGGGGACCAGGAGAAGCGAAAGACCAAGACGCCCCTTCGCGGGGGCTCGGTCCAGTCTAACGTCATGGACCGGTACACGCAATCGAAAGGGTCCCCTGGAGCCGCCTTGCCTGGCCCGAGTGCGGTTGGACACCCTTCGGAGGCTTCGGCGGAGCCGTCCCTGCAGGACATCATGGGCGCCATTTCTGGCATGAGGGAAACCATTGGTCAACAATATGAAGCTCTGGCCCACAAAATTGATACTGTGGCTATTGATGTGACCTTGATTCGGGCTGACTTATCTAAAACCAATGAGAAGGTGAAGTCATTGGACCTCAAGTCATCTAGTCTCACGGCCGACGTCTCGGAGATACAGACGGAGATCGGCAACCTCAGAAAGGTGAATGATTTCATGACTCAGCGCTTGGAGGATTTTGAAAACAGAGCACGGCGCTGTAATGTGCGTGTGGTTGGTGTTCTGGAAAATCCCGAACCGCATTCTGTTGATCTCCTGGTTGAGGACTTGATACAAAACTACCTTTCTCCATCTGGCTTGAGCAAATTCTTTGTGGTGGAACGTGCCCATCGAATTCCGGGTGGCCAGGGCAAGCCGGGCGCCCCGCCGAGGCCCATTGTTGCAAAACTCTTTCACTATAGGGACCGAGATGCTATCCTGCAGGCCTCGCGAGTTAAGGGCCCGGTGGCCTTCGAAAATGCCACGGTGAACTTCTACCCGGACTTCTCACAGCTTGTGCAGAGACAGCGTATGGGCTTCCGTGGGGTCAAGAAACGTCTTCGGGACTTGGGACTGCGCTACGCCATGCTTTTTCCTACCAGGCTGCGAGTTGAATACAATGAACGTACCCTTTTCTTTGATCGGCCTGATTCGGTAAATGACTGGCTGGACTCTCTGCCGGACCGGCCCCACTTGCATGAGCCCGCCGAGCACCCGGGTGGTGCCGAGGGTGGCGTAGAAAGTTGACTTTCTTGTTCGGTCCCCTGTCTCCGTACCATGTGATTTCTTCCTAAGTTCTGTACTTGAGTGCCTCTATTTTCTGTGTTTTCTTTTCTTCCTTCTTTCTGTCGGGGTGGCGGGTGGGACAGGGGCCTTTTCCTCCTCCGGGGTCTTTTTGTAGAACGGGGGTTTTCGGGCGACAGGCACACTGCATGTTGGGGTGGCTTTTTTGCTTACTGCAGGGGTGCAGGGTGGGGGGTGTTTTCTTGGATGTTGGGGGGTGGGTTGGTGGGGTGTTTGAGGTTTGTGTTTTGTTTTTTCAAGGCGACTCTATCTTGCTAATGGAATTTTCAATGTCATGCTCTTTGGGGGATGGTTCCTGCATCGCTTGGTGGGATGGGGGGTAGCGGGTTGAGGTTTATTTCTTGGAACGTCAATGGTCTGGGGGATCGTATAAAACGGGGGGTGGTGTTGCGATGCTTGCGACGTCTGTCTCCCGATATTGTTTTTCTGCAGGAGACGCATTTGGTGGGTAATACTTGCAAGGCCATGAATAGGTGGGGCTATCGTCTTGTGGCGCACTCGGGGTTTACCACGGGTTCCAGGGGGGTGGGTATCCTTGTCCGGGCCTCCCTTCCCCTGGCGATAGATGAGGTGATCCTCGATGATAGGGGGCGTTACACCGTCCTCGTGGGACGATATGAGGGCCGGACCCTGTCTCTGTTTACCGTCTATGTGCCTCCCGGCCTGCAGGCCTCCACCTTCTCCGATTTGGGCCGAGTGCTGTTGGGACTCCCTGATGGTGCTCTTTTCATGGCTGGTGACTTTAACTCGGTTCTCTACGGTCTGAGTGATCGTTACCCCCCGAGGGATACTCCTTCGGCCCAATTGTGGCTGGGTGGCTTTTTGGATACTTTTGGTTTGGTGGACTGTTGGAGACTTATGCACCCCACTCAGCTTCAATATACTTTCCATTCTGGGGCCCATGGGAGTCTGTCTAGACTGGATTATTTCCTCATGCCAGCGGCACAGTCTTCGGCTGTTCGGGAGATTAGACACCTTCCCCGGGGCATCTCGGACCATTCTCCGCTCTGGCTTTGCTTTGATGTGGGGGTGGAGGCGGCGTGCCGGGTGGCTCCTATCAACCCTTGGTACCTGACCTCCCCTGGGACCCGTGGCCTATTGATTAAATCCCTGGATAACTATTTTCTAGACAACGAGGGGTCTGTCTCCTCTGCGGTGTCCCTATGGGAGGCTTTTAAGACGGTGATTCGCGGGTAGGCCCTGTCTCTCATTGCTGAAACCAAGAAGGCGAGGAACCGGGAGGTGGTGGATCTTGAGATGGAAATACTTGAGATGGAGGCTGACTTGGAATCGACTGTTACTCATGACAAACTCCATGCCCTGGGTCTGAAGCAGTTTGCCTATAAGTCTCTGGTCACAGATGCGGCTAAAATGATGTTTAGAGAGCAACAGGGTCGGTTGTATGATGTTGGGGACAAAGCGGGTAAATTGCTTGCCTGGTTAGATAAGAAGGAGAGGGCGAATCGAGTAGTGCCTGTGATCCAGACTTTGAATGGTGTGAGAGTGACGGACCCTGTTGAAATAGTGGAATGTTTTGCGGACTATTTTCGTTCGGTTTACTCCCCAGTGTCGGAACGTGATGCAGACGACTCTCGCCTCTTGCTGCGCGACATAGCTTTGCCCTGCCTCTCTGATTTGGAACGGGTCTCTATGGAGGCCCCGTTCTCTACAGACGAAATAGCGACTGCGATTCGCTCTCTCCGTTCGGGCAAGGCTTTGGGCCCGAACGGATTGCCAATTGAGTTGTACAAACTGCGTCCTGATAAGATTGCACCCTATCTTCGTACCATGTTTTCAGAGTCCCTTGAGCGGGGTGCTCTCCCTTACGACCAGCGCCTGGCTACGATCGTTGTAATTCCTAAAGATGGTATGCCCCGTGATCTTTGTTCGTCCTATAGGCCCATTTCCCTGTTAAATGTTGAGCCCAAGGTTCTAGCCAAGCTCTTGGCTACCCGCCTCCTAACGGTCATTAGTGACTTGATTCATCCGGACCAATCCGGATTTATCCCGCACCGTAACACAGCTCTTAATCTGCGTCGCCTCCATGGAGCCATTGCGAGGGCGGGGCTTCTGACGGAGCCGGCCATTTTGGCTTCATTGGACGCCTCGATGGCCTTTGATACGATAGAGTGGCCCTACCTTTGGGCAGCTCTTGAGAAGTTTGGTTTTGGCCCGGGGTTTATCGGATGGGTGAAGCTGCTGTACACTGACCCCCTGGCGCAGGTTGTGGTTAACGGTCGAGTTTCTGCTCCCTTTTCTCTCGGTCCGGGGACCAGACAGGGGTGCCCCTTGTCTCCACTGCTTTTTGCTCTCGCGTTAGAGCCGCTGGCTGCGTGGCTTCGCTGGGAGCCTTCTCTCAAGGGTATACGTTGGTCCCCAGACTTTGAAGACCGTGTTTCGCTTTACGCGGACGACATTCTTCTTTACCTTACTTCCCCGCGTAAATCTTTAAATGTCTTATTCGACGTTCTCACCTCGTTTGGCGACAACTCCGGTTTGATTATTAATTGGGCTAAATCCTGCATCTATGTTATTTCTGGTGATCTGCCCCCGTTGCCAACTAGATTTCCTATCCAGGTTGTTCAATCCGGCTTCAAATATCTGGGGATTTTTATTACACGGGATTCATCGCTCCGGTTTGAACATAATCTCCTTCCCCCGCTTCTTAGACTGAGGTTGGACGTCGCTCGCTGGCGTAAATTACCTTTGTCGCCGCTGGGTAGAGCCGCCCTTTTCAAGATGATGTCCTTGCCGCAATTCCTTTACGCACTCCAGAATTCCTATGATGATATCCCCGCTTCTTATTTCCGTGAGGTCGAGAGTCTACAAAGGCAACTGATTTGGGACGGGCGTACACGCATTGCCCTGGCGAAGCTCACCATCCCTTGGTATGACGGGGGCATGGCGCTTCCTGATATCAGAAGGTATTATTGGGCTACCCAACTATCTGCCATTAACCACTCCATGTACTCCCCGGGTCGGGATCCAGCCTTTGAAATGGATAGATTCCAACTGCCGGGTGGGGATTTTAATAGAGCGCTTTATTCTAGGTCGGCTGGGCGCCACCTTACGGGACCGACCAGGATTGCGGTTAATGTGTGGCGCGCGGCGAATGTGAGCCTGGGATGGGATGATCGAGTGACGCTGGCGACTCCGCTTTATGCCTCTGAACGTCTGGGATGTCTCTGGACGTCAAAGGGATTTGACAGCTGGGACATGATTGGAATCTGTAGAGTGGGTGACGTGTATACGAATGGAGCGGTGAAGTCTTTCGAGGCTCTTCGGACTGAATATGACTTGAGTGATAGGGAATTCTTTCGGTATCTGCAGGTCCATCATGCCCTCGCTTCTGTTCTGGTTTCTGGTGCCGCCATCCCCGAGTCTTCCCCCCTCGAAGATCGTATCCTGGATGGCCATCTCCCCGATAGCACTATCTCCTTGATTTATAAGAAGCTGATTCACAATCGTTCTGACTTGCTTGTCCGCCTCAGGGAGGCCTGGGTCGGTGACGGGCTGGAATTGGATGACGAGGATTGGCAGTCGGCACTGTCTTCTCCGAAAGAGGTCGCCATCCCTGCTCGTCTCCGTTTGGTTCAGCTCAAGATCCTCCACCGGGTGTATGTTACGGGTCCTCATTTGTTTGTGATGGGTTTTTCCCCGGATGGTTTATGCAAGCGCGGTTGTGGGATGAGTGCTACATTTCTTCATATTATTTGGGAGTGTCCGAGGGTGGCTGCCTACTGGTCTGAGGTGCTTGCGGTAATGACTGATGTGACTGGCGTTGCTTTGGGGCCGGAGGCCCGGAGATGCCTGTTGAACGTGTGGGAACCTACCGACTATTCGGTTGCCCAGACCAGATGGGCGACCCTGGGATATATGGTTGCGAAGCGGGACATAGCGCAACTTTGGGGCTCGCACAGGCCCCCCACTGCTTCCGTGTGGGAAGAAAACATGGACTGGTCTATGTTCCGCGAGAAGACCGTTTACACAGCCAGGGGCAGACCTAGGGCATGGGCGAAGATCTGGAGTCAGTGGAACGCCTATCGTGGAGACATTTGTGCTCCTCCATTGGTTGAGGCCCCCGATGTTACCTTCTCTCCCTAGGCAGTCGTTCCTGAAATTTCGTATATTGTCCTTTGGTTGCTTGCCCTCCCCGCTGCCCCCCCCACCTTGCCTTATCCTATTGAGTATGACTCCGTATTCTTGATTAGTGGGTTTCCCCTCCCCCTCCTGGGCTGACTCCGTTTAGTATGCATTCGCCTTTTTTTTTTTTTTTTTTTTGATGTTTTTTTTGTATACATAAAATGAAAAATGCCTTATTTTGTTTCATAGTGTGGGCGACATCTTGTATCCGATTTGTGCCGGGCCACCGGAGTGGCTACCATTGTCTTTATCATATTGTGCCTTGATCTTAGCGGCCAGCCCGTGCGGTTGTAGGCCCATCTCTGTAAACCTGATTTTGTTGCTAAATAAAAGTTTTTAACCCAAAAAAAAATAAATAAATAAATAAATAAATTTTGAAAAGACAAGGGAAAAGATTGAAGGACAAACAGTTTTTCAACAACTTTGACACTTACAGAAGCTTCTGCTTCTCCAGGCCCCCTACACAGTCCTAAAGATATACATTTAAAACTAACAGTATCTTGATGCAGATGAAGTGAGGCCTATCTTGAAACATGGTGCATCTTTTGCACTGCTGTTGTCTAACAAAAGTGTCGCAAGACACTAACATTTTAAATGATTGTTTCAGGATGCCAATAAGATGTGTCCTATCCAGAGGTTTGTTTGAGGTGAGGCCTACTCAGGGTTCCAAATGAAATTTCCAGTTGTTGAAGAGAACAGAGGACATAATACATGTGAAGGTCTACCAATGAAGTAAGTCATGTCCACTTCACTCTTGAACAAACGCCAGACCTCTTCTGTGTCCGTGGACAGACTTAAAGTTCATCTGCACAATGTCATTCGTAAACTTAGGAAACACTGGTGATGTAATTGAAAAATGTGGAGTTTCTTTTCCTCATTTCACAATCACATCACCTGTGTTTCCTTTACTTAGGTATCTCATAGTGCAGATGGAGTCTAGCATATCAAAGAGTACACAAAAGTTGAGCAGTGTATGCAACAATTTTGACATTTACAGAAGACTCAGCTTCTTATCTTGTTGGAGATGAAGTGAGGCCTGTCTTGCAACATGGTGCATCTTTTGCATCACTGCTGCATCGGTTTCATGTGGCACGGGTTTTTTACAGCATGACACATCTGCCTAGATGCATCAATTTGTAATTTTGTCGCCTCATAGCAAATCTTTTGCATCGCCACTGCGTCACAAAAGTGACGCACAGTGGCACAAAAGCGGCATACACCTATCATAAATCTGTCCCTAACATTTTAAATGATTAATTCAGGATGACGATAAGGTGTGGCCTCTCCAGAGGTTTGTTTAAGGTGAGGCCTACTCAGGGTTGCAGATCAATTTTACGCTTGTTGAAGAATACAAAGGAGATAATACATGTGAAAGCCTACCAATGAAGTAAGTCATGTGCACTTCACTCTTGAACAAAGGCCAGACCTCTTCTGTGTCCGTGGACAGACCTAAACTTCATCTGCACAATGTCATTCGTAAACTTAGGAAACACAGGTGATGTAATTGAAAAACGTGCAATTTCTTTTACTCATTTCACAATCACATCACTTGTGTTTCCTTTGCTTAGGTATCTCATTGTGCAGATGTAGTCCAGCATATGAAACAGTACCCAGAAGTGCAGCACTGCATGCAACAACTTTGACACTTACAAAAGCTTCAGCTTCTGCATGCCCCCTACACAGTGCTAATTATATACATTTTAAACTGATGGTATCTTGCTGGAGATGAACTGAAACCTATCTTGCAACATGGTGCATCTTTTACACAAAAGTGACCCACAGCGGCGCAAAAGAGGCGCACGGCCATCATAAATCTGACCCTAACATTTTAAATGATTGTTTCAAGATGCCGATAAGGTGTAACCTATCCACAGATTTGTTTCAGGTAAGTCCTACTCAGGGTTGCAGATGAAATTTAGGTTTGTTGAAGAATACAGAGGAGATAATACATGTGCAGGCCTACCAACGAAGTGAGTCATGTCCACTGCACTCTTGAACAAATGTCAGACCTCCTCTGTCTCCTGGAACAGGCCTAAACCTCATCTACACAATGTGATGTGTAATGTTAGGAAACACAGGTAATATAATTGAAAAACGTGCAATTTTTTTTGCTCATTCCACAATCATATCACCAGTGTTTCCTTTGCTTAGGTATCTCATTGTGGAAATGTAGTCTATCATATGAAAGACTACGTAGAATGTGAGCACTGTATGCAACAACTTTGACACTTACAGAAGCCTCTCCTTCTCCATGCCTCATACACAGTTCTAAATGTACATCATAAATGCAAACAGTACAGAATTAATTATACATGTTAAATGGTTTATTTTTGCTGTTCTCAGAATGTATCAAATTTCACTAAAAACAGTGACTTGAAGGTATTCATCATATAACAGCGGGGGAAAAAAAACACAATCAAAATGATTGTGTTTAAAAAACCCATACAACATAACAAATCAGAATTCAGAACTCCTTAAAATTAACTTACTTTCCATGACGTCGAAGGATGTCCTATGAACAGCTTACACTCTGTTGTGCTGTTATTACTTTCAGCCCGCCACTTTCTGAAAGAAAACCTCCATCGTTTTGAAAAATATGTTACATACAATAAATGACTTCTCGCTCTCTACCACACGTTTCCACAAGGCCAAATCATGTAAGAGCCATTTATAACTCTTGGAATTCTTGTAAGCCAATCCCGTCATTTTGTATTTCCGCAACTTTCAGAATTAAAATGTTGAAGATCATTTTCACAATCCTGGACTAGTAATATCTTACCCTTCTTGCTCACTCATGTTCTACATTTCCTATGACACTGATACTGCTTACTATTAAGCAGACTTACACTACCTCTATGACTACTACAATTATTTAATTCTGTACATCACTTTTAATCACAAAGCAATATAAAACAGTAGACAGCATTGCAGACTTACATTCCCTCTACTCCATGTTTTGATTGGCTGCTTCAATTAGCTTATAAAAAGAAACAGTTTTTCTGAACTCATTCAAAGTGCAGTTATTTTTCCATGAGGTCAAGTGTTATGGTAAGAAGTTATGTCTCTATACTACACTTATCCTCAAGGCCAAATCGTGTAGGAGCCATTAGAACCTCTTGAAATTCCTCAGAGCACATCCCGAGATTCTTTCCCTAAAATTTTGGTTTTAAAATCACCAGGTAAGAATTTTTAAGGTCATACGGCAATTTATTTTTGAAAGTTAAAACAGAATCGTTGCAGAATGACCAGCCATTTCTAGACTTTAAATAAGTTTTGTAATGTCCTGATGTTATTGAAGGACCGTCATGATATATAATTGCTGCAGTTACAAAAGTCCTTCCTGATATTGACAACTGTGAAGCCACAACATTTTTAATTAAAGTTGTCAATTTTGTTCCATCAGGCCTACATCGTTGGAACATTAAAATGACATACTGGCCATATGTTCGTATAAATAATGTGGACAGCATTGCAGACTTACATTGGCTACACTCCATGTTGTGATCAGCTGCTTTTACTAGCTTATTAAAGGACACTGATTTACTGTCTGGCAAAGTTAAATATATAAATCTTTCTGAGTCTACACTAGTAGTACTTGATACCCTACAGTTCTCGCAGTCATGCTGCCATTGATAAGAAAGCCCAAACAGGTGATCTACATCTACACCTTCAGCATGCAATACATCAAGCATATACATTAAAAACTCCTGACAATCTTGCTGAATATTTTGAGAGAATTGTGTTTGACCTGAACATCTGTCTAACAGATTTCGAATTTCAGACACACTTTCTATTTTTGTTCTATCAGTGCTACATTTCTCTAACACAGAATTCAACAAACTGCAAAATCTTTGATCCGAATTGACCACAATCTCTTCTTTTACATTTTCTAGAGAAAACAAAACATTAACCACTACATTAGCATAGCAGTTGACACCAGAACTGTTTTCAAATTGAAAACCAACAACATCTTCAACAGAATTCTTTTTCTTTCTGCTTATAACTTCAGGTTCATCGACTTTTCGTCTTTTTGCTACAACCTCTCTACTATTGGTCACATTTCTTCGTTTCCGGCCTACCACACGTTTCTCAAACAAAGGATATTGAGGCAAATGTGGCGCATACTCTCTTCTTAACCTATTGTATTCCTTAACACAATCTAGATCCGCACAAATGTTTGTGACATCACACTCAATCAAGTACAATCCCAATAAAGTTCTAACTCGTGACAATGCCACATATGCCATACCCTCCTTGAACACAGAACTGCCAATATTCACCAATGCACTGTCTACACTTAAACCTTGCGATTTATGGATTGTCACCGCATATGCCAAGCAAACAGGAAACTGCTTACGGCGAACATATAAGTCTTTTACAAGCAAAAATCTAGCAGAACAACGACCAATTAGCTGTACTTCCTCAAGGCCATCAAATTTAATTTTTAAAAATTCAATTCCATCTCTATTTCTGTATTTCACAAAATCAACAACATTACCCATTGATCCATTTACCAGACCTCTTTCAACATGTAAATTCCTTCTTAAAATTATACGGCAGTTTAAGCACACATTCAGAGTCTTTTCAAAACCTGCAGTTTTAGATAGAGTCTTCTCTAATGAATCCAATTTTGATTTCAAATTCTCAGACAAAATAATTGTTGATCCCATATGCTCTACTCTGTCAATAGCTTCCAGTTTCACAATCTCTTGGTTTTCTAAATGCAACATTTTGTTGTTGAAGATGGCACATTCTGCAAGAGTTGGCATCAAACATATTCCAGATTTCTTCTCAGTAATTTTCTGAAAAATATTCTCAGGCACAACATCTTGTTCTGGATATAAATTTGACAGTAATCGTGCATGTAAAGCTTCTTTCCCATGCTCGGTCACTTTTCCAATTCTAACATCTTGTAGAATATTCTTGTAAACTTCATCCTTCGCCTGACGCATATTTTCATGCAGTTCAGCATAATTGAAGTTTAACCATATATTGACGTTGCCAATGCTCCCTAGGCACTTCCTGGTATCTTCATGCGTGAGCATTTTGAACACAGGTTGTCCTTTCACTGGTGTCAGCTGCAGAAGATCTCTGAAAACAATGATGTGTTTGCCACCAAATAACACATCATACTCTGTTTTGAGAACTTCTTGCATTCTCAAATGCACAAAGGCAAGCATGACATTGGAAACCATGCTTACTTCGTCAAGGATAAGAAGTTTCATTTTCCTCAAGACTCTTGAAACTTCACAACAAGCATCTCCAGATAGCTTGTGATATTGTAATTTGTTGTCATGCTCCACTGGCAGCATCAGTAAACGATGTAAAGTAATCCCTTTAATGTTATGTGCTGCCAGTCCAGTTGGAGCGGTGACAACACAAGACAGCGATGACTCAGTCCTTTCCTGCAAATACCATGAAATTGCTTTAATGAGGAAACTTTTTCCAGTTCCCGCTTCTCCACTCACGTACAGTCGGACAGGCTTCAACGACGTACATGAGCACTCTTTCTTCTCATGACTTAATCCATGATCAATTTGCTTGGTAACTTCGTCATATATTTTCCTCTGCTCAACGTTGAGTTGTCTTTCCAAGTCTTCTAAGTTAACCGCATCCTCCTGAGCATGTGCCATGGCTCTTTCCACGTCATTCATGGCAGTGGCAGCTTCGTTTTCGATAACAGGTCCTCCTAGTGGATCCTGACTCAATGAAACAGAACTCTGACTGTCCTGAGAACTGTCTCTGGCAATCTCGGCTGCAATCGTTGCTTCTTGCTCGATTTCCGCATTCAACATTTCTACATATTTGGGAAAAGCAGGACATTCTATGGTTTCCTTGGCGGCAGTGAAAGAGTCTTCGTAACAGAGGAAATCTCCAAGCAGTTCCTCTTCTGCACGCCAAGGCTTGAAAAGTTGCAAAAGTGCTAAATAGAAAAACTCCTTTTTTTCAGGAGATTCGCCACTCAATTTTCGATGGTTTACCAAGTGGCATTTTCTTTGCTTGACCAGACATCCCTCACTTCCAATTACAGCATACACTCCTTTCTCAGTATCTTCTTTGATGTTCCTCTTGAATATGTAATTTTGTAGAACCTCATACAGACAAACATTCTCGAGGTGACTGCTTCGATTTGGATAATATGTATCCAACATGTTGGTCTTCAAAATGTCGGTACTGTTTGGCTCCTTTTCCGCCAAATACTCAATTTCCCGCACAGGTTTCAGAACTCGATTACGCGTTGCAGCAAGACCAAAACTCGCCCAAACGATACTCCTAGATTTGGCATAGAGACTTGCTGAAGACAACCGGTCAGAACATTCGTAAGCTCCGATTTCTCAATGCGACAACATCTTCAGACTGAAACTGTACAACTTCTTACTGAGGCTCTTTTCATGGGAAATGTCCTCCCACATATCCTTAAATTCTGTCTTTTCTTTTTTGGTGATGTAAGATGTCACATACCGAGCCACAGCCATACAGTTATCAGCCACAAACTGTATATCCATGTTAGCATTCCACATGGACAAAATCACTGGGTTGTAGTCGTTGATGTACTTGGACTCTTCGTTCCTCTTCAAATTGTATGTGTTTTTAGGTGATTTCTTCATCACATTATGTCGCAGCGAAGACATCAAACTGTTTACTCTTCCTTTAGAAATCACCGGTCGTGGAAAGCCGAAACGACATTTGGTGTAGAACTTGTCCTTGTTTCGGAATTTACGACGACAGTACTTTCCACAACGATGGCTTTGGAAACGTAGAACTTTTTCTCTTAGGCTTTTCTTCTCCTTTGCGTTTGGAACAGCACACGTAGAATACTGTTGTATGAAACTCATCACTGAGTCTTCTGGATCTGTTCCAAATTTAGGTGCATCCTTGATCCACAGCAGCATATGTATATGAGGAGCACCTCTTGCTTGGTACTCCTTTCTCCAGAAGAAATCCAACACCTCTCCAAGAGGTGGATTCTTCTTATTCATGATGAAAGACATCATAGCTTCAAATCTATGATTGAAGTACCTGCATACATTGACTGGATCCAAAGAGCACAGTTCTCCGGGTGTCTTGAATTGGATGTTTTCAATGTTTCCATTTGCCTCTCGTAGAAATTCAAGTAAGTCTTCCCAGCCATACTCGGCACAGCTCAGAGTGAGGAACCATGTGGGACTTCCTAAGTTCCTCAGCATACATTTTAAATCACCATGGCGACGGTACCAGTACTCATTAGTACCACGCTGACACGCCATGAGATTAATCAGGTGACAATCCAAAATACTGTCTTGGACATTGACTTTATCCATAAAGTCACTTGCCGAGATGTTTTGCATGTGTATACCACTTTTCAAGATGTGGTTCACTGCATATGACAGTCCAGACAGATCGCTTTCAAACAGGAGATGAAACAAATAGGGAATACATTGTCGAAACCTAGCATCTCCTGCATACAATCGCAAAGTCCGGTATTCAGAAGCAGGAATTTGATGAGGTCGCTCATCATATCTTCCTCCCTGACCTGTTGGAAAAAGCTGTGGGAAACACCGAGCTTCCAAACTTTCCGCCCAAACACTAATGGGACTCCCTTTGGCTTGTTTCATTTGAAACAACTCAATAGCATTCCCCATGACTTCCTTGGAATGCAAAGGATGAACACTATAATGTTCATATATTTCTTCACTAGTAGAGGGTTCTACTTTCTCAATTTGACCAGCACACAAATCGCTATCCTCTTCCTCACTTACTTCCTCTTCTGCAACATATACATTCTTATAGTACTTATTATTTTTTTTCAAATACAATGTTGCCTTTTTGACTTTCCTAACATCCACTAAATCTTGCCATATTTTCTTATTCTTTGTCGGAACCCCATTAACTAAGATAACCAGAGGTTCCTCTTCCACTTTTTCTACTCCAATTGTGTTAATGTTTTTCTTCAAATCTAGAGGCAAATAAACAACTCTTCCCTTTAATCCTCTCTGTAAATCTGATGGAGGCAATTTCCCTGTCTTTGGCTCCATTCTTACAATAGCCTGAAAGGGATGGATACTTTGAATCAAAATAGATTCATAAGTATTTAAATCCTTCAATTCAGAAGGAATCTCAACCAATTCCAGACTATTATGAACTGCTCTAGCAGGCATCTGTTTTTGATTTAATTTGTTACAACAATAAGTACACACACGTTGATCCGATCCCAAATCAAAACAATTTTCTACCATCAAGTATGTTGTGAAATCCTTCCATTCACTATTATTTTCCCTTTCACTTTTTGCATATAAATCCACTAACTTAGTCTGATTCTTATAATAAGTGCGTCGACAACACACGCAAGTGAAATTAGGCCTCTCACTTGATTTCACCTGAAACGTCGCAATTTCCCTCTGAAAATTATCTGTACTGGAAACCTGTACACTATCTTCCACCTTACCCTCTTCTTCTTGGTCAATTTCAACATTCTCCTCTCTACTTCCAAAGTAACAAAACTCAATTTCTGCACAAATATTCTTCACATCTACTTCTGAACCATGCAAAAGAGCAGCGCATAATTGTTTAAGCATAATTGCTGGACTCTTAGCATAATACAACATTCTAACTAATTTCCTCACTTTATTATGATGCACTGCTAGCATCCTGAAAGGATGAAAAACACTCTGGCATACTCTCCTGGAAAGACAAGCCAGTGAATGACCATGCAAATCTGTCACTTCTCTCACTCTGCAAGGATCTAATTCTTGCAACAACTTCATTTTCTGCTTCACACTTTTCTCATTAAATGTCCGTACAAAATCACAAAGCAAATTGATGGAATCCTGTCGCACACTGCAAATACTACTATACTTCCAGGTGTACACAGGACCCTTAGGACGTCTTCCTAAAACCTCATTACCTAACACCTCTTCTGTCTCTGTTGTCACAAGTTTTTCTTTTTCAACTGGACAACCATCTTTCACCTCATAAGCTCGACCGCTGGTGTCAACTGCATGCACCAAATCATTATCCTGGAAATAACTCTCCTCATTGAAAAATGCCTCACAACTTGAACTATGCATCCATTCTCCGGAAAAAACTTCACAAAAATTACTACGATTAACTATTCTCTTCCATCTACTATTTCTTTTGAAATCATAAATTGCCTTGTTTAGCTTCCTAATTCTATTGATTATCAAAATAAATAACTTACGTTTAATTTCAAATGCCTGATCAATAACTTTCTCAACTTTATTTTTCTCTTATAAAAAACCACTTTCTGTTGACCTTTCTTAATATTTTTTAACAAATTGCCAATTATCCTGTTGCGGAACATTCGTTTACGAATGTCCCTAAACTGTTGTTTCCTTCTACTATCATGCACAGAGTTATCTCTTGCTCTAGCAGTAACATTTTTCATTGGCCTTTCCTTTCCGTTTAAATTGCTTCTCTTTTTCTGGACTGAAACATTTTCTGTAGTAATACTTTTTTTACTACAAATATTACTTATGAATGATTTCGTGGTCTTACCCGGTGCTTTCTTGGTGACTTGACAACTTTTTTTTGTAGAGGACTGCTGCAGTATTTGATACACCTGCTGTCTTTGACGTTTTGTAGCCTTTCTAATTCGAGCCTTAGTTGGCATTTTCAAATTTTGAAATGGTCTGCAGTTGAATCTGTGGTAAAATATAATAAAAAATGTTATTAACCACTATTACCAAACAGTAAATCAATAACAGTCGTCAAAAACTTAACACACTACTTGACATTTTTACATAGAATATTTTTTAGTGCGTTGGCAAATTTAGAATACACAAATAGCAGAAAAGAAATGGAATTCTTCTTCATTTACCTGTCCTGTTTTATATGTGAATCTGATCTAATTTTATGAGCATATTTTAATATTTTATTGAAGACACTACACATAACCTGTTTTTGAAGGTGTGTTTAATTTAAAATTGAACAGTTTACATTTTTACTTTTCATTTATTGTAAATTTTAAAAAATAAATGTTTATAGTTCCATAGGCTCAAGCAGGTCAGCTTCCCACCCTATGTCATACAATTCTGACAAATCTGCATCCTCATCATGTTCTTCTTCATCCTCAGGATTTAAATCATCCAAGGGATCTACTTCCACTGATGTTTCAATTATGAGTTCAATGATGAGGTCGAGATCAACTGATTGCTGATTGTCGCTCATGTTGATGTTGTCGTTATCTTTAAAGAAAGATAACAACAATGAGATGTTGCAGAGTAAAAGACAAATCTCAGAGATTATAATAGTAAAATTGTTTAACAAGAGTAACATTTTGCAGCTATTATTTATCCATGTCCAGCGATGCTGAGGAGGTGAGGCCTATGTCCAAGTTTTCAGTGAACAGGACTCATCTCTTCTTAACCTTGGATAAGCCTCACCGACTCTGTGTCCCCTGCTCATACTTAAATGTACAGGGGCAGATTTATGCTAAGTGGCGCATCCCCACAAATGCACCAGTTAATGTGCACCGCTGCTCTGCCAGCCATAGTGTGCCGAATTTACAATGTGGAGCACCATTGAGCAAAAAAAGCACCGATGCGTCACACATCTGTGCCGCAAAAGCAGCACATTGCAGGAATCACGTCATAAGCGCGACATGTCTACTGCAATGCACAGGAGGAACCCTCACATTGCATGGTGTATCACTTCTTATGCCTGTTTCAAACAGGCGTAAGGATTTGATTCAGCAATGCTATAAAGCTGACTCAGTGAAATCTTCTAAATTTCACTATGTTAGTTTTACAGGGCTTTCTTGCAAATTAATGCATACCTTGCAACAAAACACCTATATGAAAACTGACGCAGGTTTCATGTGGCACAGGACTTTACAGCATGACACATCTGCCTAGATGCATCAATTTTTAAATATGTTGCCACATAGCAAATCTTTTGCACCACCGCTGCGTCACAAAAGTGACGCACAGCGGCGCAAAAGAGGCACACGCCTATCATAAATCTGTCCCTAACATGTTAAATGATTGATTCAGGATAACGATAAGGTGTGGCCTATCCAGAGGTTTGTTTAAGGTGAGGCCTACTCAGGGTTGCAGATTAAATTTACGCTTGTTGAAGACTATAGAGGAGATAATACATGTGAAGACCTACCAATGAAGTAAGTCATGTCCACTTCACTCTTGAACAAAGGCCAGACCTCTTCTGTGTCCGTGGAAAGACCTAAACCTCATCTGCACAATGTCATTCGTAAACTTAGCAAACACAGGTAATGTAATTGAAAAATGTGGAGTTTCTTTTCCTCATTTCACAATCACATCACCTGTGTTTCCTTTGCTTAGGTATCTCATAGTGCAGATGGACTCTAGCATATGAAAGAGTACACAGAAGTTGAGCAGTGTATACAACAATTTTGACATTTACAGAAGATTCAGCTTCTTATCTTGTTGGAGATGAAATGAGGCCTGTCTTGCAACATGGTGCATCTTTTCCATCACTGCTGCATCGGTTTCATGTGGCACGGGACTTTACAGCATGACACATCTTCCTAGATGCATCAATTTTTAAATATGTCGCCACATAGCAAATCTTTTGCACCGCCACTGCGTCTCAAAAGTGACGCACAGTGGCGCAAAACAGGCATACACCTATCATAAAGCTGTCCCTAACATTTTAAATGATTAATTCAGGATGACAATAAGGTGTGGCCTATCCAGAGGTTTGTTTAAGGTGAGGCCTACTCAGGGTTGCAGATCAAATTTATGCTTGTTGAAGAATACAAAGGAGATAATACATGTGAAAGCCTACCAATGAAGTAAGTCATGTCCACTTCACTCTTGAACAAAGGCCAGACCTCTTTTGTCTCTGTGGACAGACCTAAACTTCATCTGCACAATGTCATTCGTAAACTTAGGAAACACAGGTGATGTAATTGAAAAATGTGGAGTTTCTTTTCCTCATTTCACAATCACATCACCTGTGTTTCCTTTGCTTAGGTATCTCATAGTGCAGATGGAGTGTAGCCTATCAAAGAGTACACAGAAGTTGAGCAGTGTATACAACAATTTTGACATTTACAGAAGACTCAGGGGCAGATTTATGAAGGCCTTGCGCCGCCGGTGCATCACTTTATTTGACGCAACGGCGGCGCAAACAATGCACCCTATTTACAACGTGACACATCTAGGAGATGCGTCACGTTGTAAAACCCTGCGCCATAAGGAGGCGTTCCTGCGCAGGGGGGGGGCGTTTCTGCGCAGGAACGCCTCCTAAAAGTGGCTCAGTGAAATCTATGAGATTTCACTCAGTCACTTTTAGGACAATGCTGCGTCAAAACCCTGCGCCTGCTTGAAGCAGGCATAGGTCTTGACGCAGCATTGTGGAGATGGGGCACCCCTGAGCCTTGCTGGAGCTGCGTCGCGCTTGTGATGCAGCTCCAGCAATGCACCACCTTTACGGCACAGATGCGTCACACATCTGTGCCGTTTTTGCCCCATGGTGCGCCGCATTGTAAATGTGGCGCACCATGGGTGGCGGAGCAGCGGCGCAGGATGACTGGCGCATCCCTCGGGATGCGCCAGTCATCATAAATCTGCCCCTAAGCTTCTTATCTTGTTGGAGATGAAGTGAGGCCTGTCTTGCAACATGGTGCATCTTTTGCATCACTGCTGCATCGGTTTCATGTGGCACGGTTTTTTTTACAGCATGACACATCTGCCTAGATGCATCAATTTGTAATTTTGTCACCTCATAGCAAATCTTTTCCACCGCCACTGCTTCACAAAAGTGACGCACAGTGGCGCATAAGAGGCATACACCTATCATAAATCTGTCCCTAACATTTTAAATGATTAATTCAGGATGACGATAAGGTGTGGCCTCTCCAGAGGTTTGTTTAAGGTGAGGCCTACTCAGAGTTGCAGATCAAATTTACGCTTGTTGAAGAATACAAAGGAGATAATACATGTGAAAGCCTACCAATGAAGTAAGTCATGTCCACTTCACTCTTGAACAAAGGCCAGACCTCTTTTGTGTCCGTGGACAGAGCTAAACTTCATCTGCACAATGTCATTTGTAAACTTAGGAAACACAGGTGATGTAATTGAAAAATGTGGAGTTTCTTTTCCTCATTTCACAATCACATCACCTGTGTTTCTTTTGCTTAGGTATCTCATAGTGCAGATGTAGTCCAGCATATGAAACAGTACCCAGAAGTGCAGCACTGCATGCAACAACTTTGACACTTACAAAAGCTTCAGCTTCTGCATGCCCCCTACACATTGCTAATTATATACATTTTAAACTGATGGTATCTTACTGGAGATGAACTGAAACCTATCTTGCAACATGGTGCATCTTTTACCCAAAAGTGACCCACAGCGGCGCAAAAGAGGCGCACAGCCATCATATGCATTTGAATGACGCATTTCTGGGTCACTTTTAACATGGCTATGTTAGTCAAAGAATTAAAATCTAAATTTGCCAAGCACAGATGGGGGCATATTTACAAGGACCTTGCTCCACGGGGAAAGGTCTTAAGTTAAAATGGGAAAAATAAAATCAGAGAGACTCAAATGCCTTATAAATATGCCCCTAGCAACCTATGAAGCTCTAACAGTACATTTCAAGAAACCTAATATTTTTCAAAAAACAATTTTAAACACATCAACAAAATCAATGATATACCTACATTCAAGGGGAAATGACTTAAAATGGCCTAAGACACATGAAAGCGTTTTTTTAAGGCCCTTGCACCATTTCTGGGTCACTTTTAACATGGCTATGTTAGTCAAAGAATTAAAATCTAAATTTGCCAAGCACAGATGGGGGCATATTAACAAGGACCTTGCTCCACGGGGAAAGGTCTTAAATTAAAATGGGAAAAATAACATCAGAGAGACTCAAATGCCTTATAAATATGCCCCAAGCAACCTATGAAGCTCTAACAGTACATTTCAAGAAACCTAATATTTTTTAAAAAACGATTTTAAACACAGCAACAAAATCAATGATATACCTACATTCAAGGGGAAATGACTTACAATGCCCTAAGACACATGAAAGCGTTTTTTTTAAGGCCCTTGCACCATTTCTGGGTCACTTTTAACATGGCTATGTTAGTCAAAGAATTAAAATCTAAATTTGCCAAGCACAGATGGGGGCATATTTACAAGGACCTTGCTCCACGGGGAAAGGTCTTAAGTTAAAATGGGAAAAATAACATCAGAGAGACTCAAATGCCTTATAAATATGCCCCAAGCAACCTATGAAGCTCTAACAGTACATTTCAAGAAACCTAATATTTTTCAAAAAACGATTTTAAACACATCATAGAAATCAATTTTATACCTACATTCATCGGGACATGACTTACAATGCCCTAAGACACATGAAAGCGTTTTTTAAGGGTCACTTTTAACATGGCTATGTAACTCAAAGAAACAAAATCTATTTGTAAAACACTTGACACAAAGCAACATTTTAAATACACAACTTTCTTCATAATTTTCTCCCTAAACCATACTATTCTCTATCTAAATTAAATGAATCTTTTCTCACCTTAGCAAATACTTTATGAGTTTCAAAACAGTCTCAGAAATACACCAATTTGTCTTCAGCAGAACAAAGGGTATGCACTCCAGAGGCTGCAGCTATAGAAAGCACAGAAATGCTGTAATTCTTCACACATATCTCTCATGTCACCCAACCAAAACTCTTCCCTCACTTTTTTCAAATCAAAACCCTTCCCCCCTCTGCCCTTTCTGCCTTTTTTGCATAGCAACCACCTCCTGGAAGACCTCTGGTGTTTGCAAGTTCACACAACAATGTTTCATTTGAACTCTGAACTCTCAGTGAACCTGCGTATCCAGTGCAATCTTTCATTAAATGATTTTTTTTGACCATTCAAATTACATCTTTCAAAGAACTCATCCATGCACCCTAACTTTCTGTTTTCAGCAATCAAAATCCACCAATCACTGTTACTGCTTCATTAACACAGAAACTCCACAGTTTTTTTCATTTTAAACTCTTATTTTTTCAACTGCGATTTCATTACCACACTTCATCTGACTGCAGCAGAACCTTCTCTCACCATGTTTTCTGTCTGGATTGTTGGACATAGTTACATCTATTGGGCTCAGAGGTATGCTGAGAACAGAAATTTACCTAACCTCAATTTACAAGATGTGGAAATTAAGTGGTTTGGCCACAGAGGATTAAAATGTCACCAATTGATACCATTGGTGAAAACCTTTATGCATTTGCCAAAACCTGACCTGTTAATTGTGCACTGTGGAGGTAATGATTTGGGCACTTTGACTGGAGTAGGTCTGGAAATGCTTTTCAAGGACACCTTTGAGCAATTAATGGCACTTTTTCCTCAAACTGCCTTGGTATATTCAAATATATGCCAAAGACAGAAATGGAGGTGGTCGAACCAATTTTGTCCACAAATTGAGAAGTCGAGGAAGCATGTAAACAAATCTGTTTCAGCTTACATGAGAGACCATGGAATGGGCTCCGTGTACAACAATAACTTGCGTTACTACATGCAAGATATCTACAGAGGAGATGGAGTTCACTTCTCAGATGAAGGGAACAGAGTTTTCATTCTGAATTTAAAAATGTGCATTGGTACCTACTTATAAGTACCTAAATGTACCATAAACCCAAAAGCTCTTCTCAGAGCTACCCTACATCTGATCACTCACAATTATTATTTTACTCTAACTTTTTTCACAAATTTTCAACAAAGTACGCTCCCCGGAGCGCTACCCGGTACGCGAACCGGAAGCTAACCGCGCGAAATTTTTTACAAAAATGTTTTTTTTTCGCACATATGGGCCTCCTCAGCCATCCTCAGAAAACCTAGGGGGTCAAAATACGTCTACCGTGTCCCCTTCTACCCATTCTGAACATTATGTGCCTTCCATCTTGTATCTTAATTCGACCGAAACACAAAATGGTGGACTCCCGTAACGCTTAAGGTTCGCGTACCGGGGCGCTCGCCAGTTCGCGTACCGGGGCGCTCCCCGAGAAGCGCTCCATTAAAAAAGGTGGGAAAGTAATTTACAGAAGAAACCCTTGAGACACTTTCACCAAATATAGATTTGCTCATACTACATACCAATCCCTACCATTTTCACAAATTTTGTTGAAATTCCATTTAGCCATTTAGCCTGTAGACCTCTCTAAATACCCTGAGGTAAATTACTTCACAAAATACATCTGAAGTGTTGGAATTCACAACCAATTAAAATGTTACTTTCATTTTCTATTTTTTTTTTACCTGACATTTGATTGGTTATGTACCTGAATATATATAAAGGAAGAGAAGGAAACACAGCCATTTTGACTACTACTTCCTGGTGTACATTTCAATAGGATTTTCACTAATCACTTCAACTTCTTTGTAAAGGTAAGTTGTTATTTTAAAAACTGAAGTATATTGTGCACTATAAGTAAGTTGTTATTTTAAAAACTGAAGTATATTGTGCACTATAAGTTAATATGGTAAACTTTTTCTGATAGTTATATACTATCCCTCTGTAGTAGTTATAGATTTAGATAGACTTCTCTGTTATAGTTATGGATGGAGTTAGGTTTCTCTTGTATAATTATGAATTTACTTACGTTAAATCACATACACTTTTTTATATTCCTACTTCCACTCTGATACTATACACTGCCCAAAGATAAATTCACTGTTAAAAACTGCCTATCTAAAATTAATCCCAACAGTGCCTTATCTCTACTAATATATTTTTTATCCAAATTTCAGACAAAATGGAAGGCGAACACAAAGTTTCATTTGAAATTGTCCTGCAAGAGACCAACCAAGAAATAATTGATCCAAATTATATAGAATTTATGGATGAAACTTGGGACCAAGAACTACTGCAATGTGTGCAAGCAGTAGATGTCCTCCTTGAAAATGAGGACATTTTACACACTCAAACATTACAAGCTATGTTCAATGAAAATAACGACATTTCAGACAGTGAAATGTTAGACATTTTATTAAATTTTGAAACACAATAAATAATTGCTTAAAAAAAAAATTAAAAAAAATAATCAACAAAACCAACAATCGGGGGCGTGGCTACGCAGGCGAACGAAATGGCCGCCTGACTGTAGAGCTCCGCCGGGCGAGAGAGGAACGGGGCCGTTCCCAAGAGATCCGGCGCTGCGCTGGGGTCGAAATATGCCTGCCACTGACCCCTAACGCCACCTGATGCAGCCTGCCTAGTCTGGAGGACGGGGGACAGCGAGAACGGGCGGAACAGCTGAGGGGTGCTGAGGCCGGCTGGGCCTCGCGGGCCGTTACTTCGCAGCGCCGGAGCGCCTGGTGAGTCCGCTTGTTTGCCTCCTCGTTGTCCCCTTCGACCTTGGGGTCGCTGTTGTGCCCTCCCGGGTCCGCTGCTCGGCCCCGGTGGTGCCCGTTGGTGGAGGTGTGGCCCCTCGGTGCGCGACCGGCACTTGCGGCCTGGTCCGACCTTGGGAGCCGGGGCCTCGATTTTCGGGTCTGCCCGGGAAGTGCGGCGGCGGGCGGAGGGTGCGGGCGACGGGCTCCGGGGTTGGGGGGTGTTTGGCGGGGGGTGTGGCCGGCGGGCTCCTAGGCGCTCTATGGACGGCCACGCATCGCTGCATTCGGTGGGGGCCTGTCTCCTTTGCCCCCACCGTTAACGTGCACCCCAGACCCGCGTCTGTCCCCCTGCAGACCCAGGACCTCTACATTATCCTGATCTCCTGCTGCTGCGATTGGCCGGAAATATTGGACGCCTATGCACATTTACAAGGCCGGCGCTGGCTGCATGATCTGCGAGCCTTTGCCCATTTGTGCTGCTGCTGCCTCGAGACCCTGACTACCTGGTCCCCCGCACTACGCCACCATTTGCTGCCTGTCTCGGCGAGGCCCTGGACCTGCCAGCTGCTGCTGAGTGGTCGCCACGTCCATTTGCTGACCCTACGTACTGCACAGGGACTCTGACGTTTGGCTCCAGCCGGATTGATATCCCGACGACCTGTGTGCTTCTACCTTGGCAACTCTGAGGCTCCTGTGGTGCGTCTCAGCCCTGGTGCGGGGTACCATCGAGTACCCCTGATCCTCTGGTCCCGACCTGACCGCCGTCGGGGTGCCCTGTCGCTGTGCTCGACTCTTTGGCTGTCGCAGTTGTCGTGGGGTCCTGTGACACTGGTGATTTGCCCGCCATTACTTCCAACATGGTGAAGAAGGATGTTACCCAGAAGAGACTTACCTTCAGTTCAGCGCCCCTCCGTACGTCTGCGGGTTCGCCAGCAGCTGAGGCGGACGCCGGGGGCCAGGCGGCGGCGAAAGACACCGCTGGTATGGTCGCTGAAATGATGGGTGAGATGCGGGCTGGATTCAAGGCCCTGGACTCCTGGTTTGATACCCTCGAAAAGAAAATGGCGGACATGGGCGCGACGATTCAGCTGCACGATAGGCGCCTGGACCTGGCGGAATCCAGGGTTTCCGACATCGAGGATGGAGCTGCGTCGACGTTGAAAAGGCTGGAACGTGTGGAGAAGATCCTTAAAGACGTCGCAATCAAGAATGAGGATTTAGAAGCGCGCAGTAGGCGCAATAATATCCGAATAATTGGTGTGGCGGAGACGACAGCTACCGGACGCTTTGACACTTTTGTGGAACACCTCCTAATCGAACTTTTTGGCCGAGACACGTTTACATCTGGTTTCGTGGTGGAGCGCGCGCACAGATCGCTGGGACCCCGGCCTAACCCGGGCCTGCCGCCCCGACCCATTATAGCCAGGCTCATGAACTTCAGGGACAGAGATGCGGCGCTGAAAGCTGCCAGGGAGGCGGGCGAAGTTCGGTGGCAAGGGGACGTGCTCTCTTTCTACCCGGACTTCACAGTCATGGTTCAAGATGCGCGCCGTAAGTACACTGGTGTCAAGGCTGCTTTGCGTAAACTGGGGCTCCGCTATGGGATGCTGTATCCTGCCAGGCTCAGAGTGGACGTGGATGGCAGGTTTCGCATTTTTGATTCCCCTGCGGAGGCACAGGAATTTTGTCGAGCCTACAAAAACAGAGGGTCGCCTCGTAAATCAGATGATGCACAACGATCTCCGCCACACACTGACTCGCAGGCTAGTGCTGACCTGTTTACTGAAACCGGACAGGGTTGACTTATCTCCACCCCATCTTTTTCGTGGCAGGCTATTTACCTCAGTATTATGCATCTGTCCATGCTGTTATTTCTTTTTTGCAGTGCTTTCCATAATTGCTGAGAGTTGAACGTTGCCCCGATTGTGGTTCTCGCATGGCGGAGCGTCGCCTACCCCCATGGCGCGAGCCGTACTGTACTTTTCTCTAACGTTGTCTTTATTTTACAGGCACATTGTTGGACAACTGTTATTGTCTGCTGCTCTAGGTTATCTCCGTAAGGGTGGGAGAAGCCTCCTGGGACTTGAGGAGTGGCTGGGTGGTGGGTGGTTGGGATGGGTTGGTTTATGCTTTGGTTCTGTTGTTTGTGCACACGCACTGTTTTGCTGTTTTGATGATGCCTGTTTTGCGGGAGAGTGGCGGCGGCTCTGCACACACATGTTTTATTATGATTCCATCGAGTCTGGATGGCTAAGATAGGTCAGCAGTCTGGTCCTTCCAGACTTACCTTCATGTCTTGGAATGTCCGGGGTTTGAATGACACGAGGAAAAGACGGCAAGTTCTAAACTACGCAGCGCGACACGGGGTGGATGTATTATTTCTGCAGGAGACGCACCTGGTGGGAGCTGACTCTTCCTCCTTTGCAAAAGGCTGGGGCACGCACAGATTTTGTTCTAGCTATAGCAGATATGCAAGGGGGGTGGCGATCTTGATACACAGACGCGTCCCATTTGTGCTCTCAGACAGTGTATTTGATGTAGATGGCAGGTATGTTGTGGTTACAGGGGTACTTCTGGGCTTCAAGGTCACCTTTGTTGGAATATATGGCCCCAATTCTGACTCCCCTGCCTTCTTCCAGGGTCTCCAGGATGTTCTGCTGCGATTGGACACTGATATGATGATAATGGGGGGAGACTTTAACCTGCTGATGTGCCCTGCCAGGGACAGCACCTCCTCTTCCCCAGATTGTAAGCCCCGTTCACGCGCTGTGCTGGCGGATATGTGCGCGCACTACCCACTGATTGACATTGAGGCCCGTTTGCACTCCAACACACCCACCTACACCCACCACTCGGGATATCACAACACTAGTACCAGAATAGACTATTGGCTCCTTTCCCCAGGGGTGGCCGGTTGGGTGAGAGACCATTCGACACTCCCACGCACGCTGTCTGATCATTCTCCCATAGTGCTGACTCTACTGATCCCCAGGTTGGGAGGGTATGAGAGACAATGGCGCTTTCCTGGCAGGGCGTTATCTGATCCGGTTTTCAAGGAGGACGTTCGTACTGCCATAGAGGAGTATTTTGAGTTCAATGAGGGCTCGGTGGACACTTGGGCTACATTGTGGGAGGGGTTCAAAGCCACTATTAGAGGGGTTTGCATCAACAAACATGTAGGGGCTTTGCGCGAGATCCGTGCCTCCCTGACCCGTATTGAGACGGACATTGCCGCACTGGACATGGACACGCTCACTGACGCAGACGGTGGGGTGGAGGCGAAAAGGCTGGAACTGCTGCAAGAGTTCAGGGACACTGCAGACAGGGAACTGGCGTATCTCTGCACACAAAACTCAGCTAGGCAATATGGCGAAGGTGACAGGCCTGGCAAGCTCTTGGCCCACTTGCTCCGTCCCCCCCGCCAGGCTTCATACATCTCTGACCTGGTAGATGATCTAGGTGTTCGTCATCAGACCACCCCTGCCATTTGCGCTGCCCTCCTATCCTACTACAAGGAATTGTACACCTCAAGCCTGACGGCTGACTGTCGCGACCCTGGCCCCTATATTAACGAAATCTCTATGGTGTTCCTAGAGAAACATATGCAGGAATTTTTGGCGATGCCTATCGAGCCGGACTGCGTTGTGGAAGCCATTGATGCATTAAAAGGCTCCTCGGCGCCGGGTCTGGATGGCTTTTCGGCCGACTTTTATAAGACGTACAAGGAGGAACTGGTTCCTCGCCTCATCGAGGTGTATGCGGAGGCGCTCGAGACGGGGATTCTGCCGCCCACGCTGCGGGAGGCAGTTATCATTTTACTTCCTAAACCGGGGCGGGACCCCACTAGGTGTGGATCCTACAGGCCCCTCTCCCTACTTAATCTTGACTATAAGATTTTGGCGAAAGTCCTTGCCACTCGACTGTCTTTACTTATGGAATCTATCATTTCGCCGGCCCAGTCTGGATTCGTCCCCCATAGATCCACCTCCTTCAATCTGCGGACGTTGTTTTCTGTACTTCACAGGATTGAGCCGGATACTCCGGCGGCTGCGGTGTTTTTAGACGCCGAGAAGGCATTTGACTCCTTAGAATGGTCGTTTTTTCTGTCCGTCATGCACCGAATGGGCATGCCGGCCTTGTTTGTCTCCACGGTCGAGCTACTTTATACTGCCCCCAGAGCACGGCTGCGCCTTAACGGCACGCTCTCTGATAGCTTCCCTCTTTCCCGGGGAACCCGACAGGGATGCCCCCTGTCCCCACTATTGTATATTCTGGCCATGGACCCCTTGGTACGCCACTTTCAGGAGCGCCACTTGCACCGCGGGCTCCAGTTCCGGACGGGTCCGTTACTCATCTCCCTCTACGCAGATGACACCATTCTGTATGTCAGGTCTCCGGAGACCAACCTGTTGCCCTTGCTGCTTGAGGTGGAACGCTTTGGGAAATATTCCGGCCTTCGCATTAATTGGCACAAGTCTGACATCTTCCCGCTCACCCCCTCCACTGCCCGCTGGGACTGCCCGTTCCCACTTGAGTGGAATACTGATTCGGTGAAATATCTGGGTATCCACATTCATCTAGACACGGTATCCATGATTCGTCTCAATTACGGACAGGCGTTAGACTTTCTGGAGGATAATATTGCGCGTTGGATTCGCCTCCCTCTCTCGATGGCCGGCCGTATCGCCATAATCAAAATGATTATACTTCCCCGTTTTTTGTATTTATTTAATAACATACCGATCCCGCTCACTCAAATCTTTTTTGCCCAACTACGCTCTCTGTTGTTGCGATTAGTGTGGGGGGACAAGAACCCTCGAGTTTCTTGGCGCATCCTAACGCTGCCTTATGAACGGGGTGGCTTTGGAGTGCCAGACTTTTATATTTATTACCTAGTCGCGCAATGCGCCTATGCGCATCCTTGGTTCCATCCGGACGCTCGGATCCCATATTTGAGACCTGAAGCAGACTTGGTCCTACCACTTACCCTCAACTCGATATTGCCCAAAGGCTTGCCCCGAGACCCACTTGACATACAAACTGTGTCCACTACATCGTGGGCCTGGATGCAGCTGCGTAGACTGCTCCGGTTGGACGTGCTGTACTCCCCGGCTCTTCCATTGCCTAACCCACACTGGCTCCCCATCACCGCGGAAGCGGTGGTCCGCAGAACGTTGTCCAAATACCAGCTCGCCACGATAGGGGATCTGTTCCCGGACGGACATGTTTTTTCGGTGTCCGAGGATCCGCGATTTACGGACCGGACGTTTATGGATTCCTTTGTCCTGACTAGGGTGAGGTCCATGCTTAGAGCGCAGTTTCCCTCGTTCCCACTGCCGCCGGACGACATGGCAGCATTGACTTTCCTACTCCAGTCACAAACAGGAGCCCACATGGTCTCCAGGTTGTATGGACTCTGTGTGGCGGCCCTTCCTGCTTCGGATGCGAAAGTTCGTGCGGCTTGGGAACTTGATCTGGGTGGCCCTATCACGGACGCCCAATGGGATGCCTGTTGCCGCTCCACTAAAGAAGTGTCTGTCAACAGTAGACATAAGCTAATACATTTTAAATTTTTGAGGCGCCTATACTTCACCCCGGCGCTTGCCCACAAAATTGACCCGGCCAGGTCTCATCACTGCCCTAAATGCAAGGCTCCACATGCCGATTTTGCACATCTCACATGGACCTGTCCGAAACTGCACACCTACTGGCTACAGGTACACTGCATCCTGGGCGACATTTTAGAATGCGAATTGCAACACAGGCCGGAAATTGCACTGCTTGGCTATGTCGCTGAGTTCCCCCGGACCACGCGTAGGCTTGCTGCAATAGGTTTCTTGCTGGCGAAAAGGGAAATTGCTTTACTTTGGGGGTCCAGGCGAATCCCTGATTCCAAAACTTGGATGCGCAGCCTTGCCCAATGCAACACCAATAGTGTGGAATACTCCACACAGATCCCAACAGCTTCACGCCCGATCGACATCTGGGGCCCATATCGGCAGTATATTGGCAAGATTACACGAGATACACACTCCCAAGCTGCTAGCTCTATTGTCCCAGAAGGGGTGGGTTAGGTGGTCTTGGTTAACCTGGCGTGCGCTGCCTATTGCGTTCTACAAGGCTTAGCATGTACACACTATTGGAAAGGGGTATGCGTGTGCTGCTGATTTTAGATTGTATGCTGGTTTGTACCGAGTTGTTTCCCTCCTCCGTTTTCTTGCATACTTTGCCCCGGCTGGAGTGGTTGCTTCACCCTGGTCTTTTCGTTTGTCGTCTTACCTGGCCTCATCTGCCTATGCCAATGCTACTGCCATCATGCTTGTAAATAGATGTGTTGCTTGCCGCTCTCTCTATCACGAAGGCTCATTCGTTTTTGTTCTGTTTGGAAAAGGTTCTATCTCTTTGTGTCATCTTTCCACGTGTGCAATATTCCTTCAGATTTGGAAAAGTGAAAATAAGACTTTAGAATGTGTTCCAATGCTTGTAATGTCATTGGTCTAGTCCTCCATTTACTTCCTTTGTATAATGACCATTAACGTTTTCTTTGTACACAGTTTCATGTGTAATTGTATGCTTGCACGGACCAATCTGATGCTAATAAAGAGATTTAAAAAACAAAAAAAAAAAAAAAACCAACAATCAATTAACATACAGTATTTGAAAAGTCTATAATTCTTTTTTCCTCATAGTACGCTCCCCGGGCCGCTTCCCGGTTCGCGAACCGGGCGCTATCCATGCAAAAAAAAACAAAACATTTTTTTTATTTTTTTGCCCCGCGGGGCCCTTTTAAAGCCTCCACATCAAACCTAGGGGGTCAGGGAGGATCTACTATGCCCCCTATGGTCATTTTCGCTTTTGTTTTGACCTCCTCTTGTCTCTCGATCCTACCGAGAGACAAGATGGCGGCCGCTCCAGACTGTTTAGAATGTTGACAGACACCGAAGAGCCAATCAGCTTCGCTTCGCGAAGTTCCGTTACGCGTCAAGTACGCGAACCGGGGCGCTGCCCGGAGCGCGCTTACAGATATATATCTTTTTTTGAACGTTAATTTCTCAAAATCCACTGGAGCACATATATTGAGACCTAGCAAAGGCACATCGGGCTAACAGTCCCTACAATTTTGCCAAGTTTCGTGCAAATCCATTCAGCTGTTCGGGCTAAAAGTGAGGCCAACCGCCCTATGGAAATTAACATGGGAAAAACGTGTTTTGGGACCCCCCTTTTTTCTCGGCCCCCCCTTGACGAACCCCCCCAAATTTTCCTGAAAATTTCAGCCAATTCCGTCCACAAACGCCAAAGTTATTAGACATAGAATTTTCAAAAATCCCATAGAGAAAAAATCCTAACTATATATACCTACTGGCGACCGCCAGTAGGTAATATATATATAGCACAAACATCCCTCGAAGAAGAACGCGGAGGCCAAGGGGATTACAGGTCGGACAGCTCATTTATTTCTCATTTCAGCAATGGCGGCGAATGCATTTCAGCATTTGTAGCCTTCTTCAGCGCCCAACACTGCAGCATGTCCTATCCCAAAATGTTCCTTCCTGCTCAAATAAATGTTCCAGCACCTGGCGCTCCTCCCCCTAATGTGGTCGACACATCCTGTTTGAGTCCGTTTCAATGCTGGACTCCAACTCCCAGAAGGCACTGTACCGGCACGACTGGGTCGATGGCGTGGGGGAGTGAGGCAGGCAGTAGGTCCCTGCTGGCTAACAGGTAGGTGGTGATAGGCTCTATGCCCCGAAATGAAAGAAAGTCACCAGCCGTAGTCCTTGGTCCCCTTTGAACCGCTACAGCCAGCACAACACAGACAAACTGCTGGGTCGGGCAGTCAATGCGGACTCATTGCCCCTCCGAAGTAGAATACCTCGCTCTCCCCAACGATGATCTGTGTCCTCTGGCGGTCATCGGAGAATATCGATCCCTCGATAAAGTCTTAAAGCTGCAAGCAGCTGAGTGCCAGTTGAATCTCCGAGACTCTTAGTGTAGCGGGGCCATCCGTACTGTGTCTCTGGCAGGCACAGGAAATATAGCACAAACATCCCTCGAAGAAGAACGCGGAGGCCAAGGGGATTACAGGTCAGACAGCTCGTTTATTTCTCATTTCAGCAATGGCGGCGAATGCATTTCGGCATTTGTAGCCTTCTTCAGAGCCCAACACTGCAGCATGTCCTATCCCAAAATGTTCCTTCCTGCTAAAATAAATTTTCCAGCACCTGGCGCTCCTCCCCCTAATGTGGTCAACACATCCTGTTTGAGTCCGTTTCAATGCTGGACTCTAACTCCCAGAAGGCACTGTACCGGCACGACTGGGTCGATGGCGTGGGGGAGTGAGGCAGACGGTAGGTCCCTGCTGGCTAACAGGTAGGTGGTGATAGGCTCTATGCCCCGGAATGAAAGAAAGTCACCAGCCGTAGTCCTTGGTCCCCTTTGAACCGCTACAGCCAGCACAACACAGACAAACTGCTGGGTCGGGGCAGTCAATGCGGACTCATCGCCCCTCCGAAGTAGAATACCTCGCTCTCCCCAACGATGATCTGTGTCCTCTGGCGGTCATCGGAGAATATCGATCCCTCGATAAAGTCTTAAAGCTGCAAGCAGCTGAGTGCCAGTTGAATCTCCGAGACTCTTAGTGTATATATATATAAAAATAAAAAACAAAATAACAAAGGTTAAACATTAGTTATAGTTAGGGAAACGTTATTTTAATAGAATCCAAACTTAAACTGCACACACATTAGAGATTCTAAAGTTATAGTAATGCCTTACATTTATAATTTATACACCACATTCATGACTCTGGGCATTAGCTTGCCTCATCTTCACTAACGGCCCCACCAGACCGCCGGGGATGCCTGGTCTCACCCTGGAGATACCCATTAAGGGACCATCTCTCAGGGAAGCCAGGAAGGGTTTCGCAGCGGTCGAAGCGCCTTGGGACCCTACGGGTAAGTAGTGCGCTATATAAATGCCTATACATACATACATACATACATATAGTGGGGTGGTGATGAGTGGAAAAGAGTAGAGTGGAGTGATGTAGAGTGGAATAATGTAGAGTGGTGTGGTGTAGGATGATGTATAGTGGAGTGACGTGGAGTGGTGTCTACTCAAGTGGTGTACAGTACAGTGGAATAGAGTAGAGTAGAATAGTCAAATTGCGTAAAGAGGAATGGCATAGAGTGGAGTATCGTAGAGTGGAATAGCATAGAGTAGAGCGGCGTAAGTGGAGTGTATAGAGTGGGCTAGCGTAGGATGGAGTGACGTACGGTACAGTGGTGTAGAGTGGAGTGGCATAGAGTTAAATAACATTGAGTGGAGTTATGTAGAGTGGTATGCCCAACAGTGTAGTGGCATGGAGTGGAGTGGCATAGAGTACACAGTGCAGCTGTGTAAAGTGGATTGGTGTACAGTGGAGTGACATAGACTGGCATAGAGTGGAAGATATGCAGTATAGTGGTGTAGAATGGAGTGGCATTGAGTCAAAATAGCATAGAGTGGAGTGCCAAACAATGTAGTGGTTTAGAGTGGAGTGGCATAGAGTGGGATAGCGTTCACAGTTGATTTATATAGAGAGGAGTGGCTTAGAGTGGAATAGCATAGAGTGGAGTGGTGTATAGTGTAGAGTTGCACAGTGGAATAGTGTAGAGTGGAGTGGCGTAGAAGTGCGTATAGTAGAGTGGCATAGAGTGAAATATTGTAGAGTGGAATGGCATAGAATGAGGTACTGTAGAGTAGCATAGAGTGATGTAGAGTGGAACGAACAGCGTACAGTGGTTTAGCTTGAAGTTGCATGGACTGGAATGGTGTACAGCACAGTGGAGTGGAGTGGAGTGGTGTAGAGTCGATTAGCTTAGGGTGGAGTGGCATAGAGTGGAATAGCATACAGTGGAGTGACATAAAGTGGTGTAGACTGGAATAGCATACAGTGGTGAGCCGTTCAGTGGAGTGGGGTAGAGTGAAATGGAATACAGTAGAGTGGATTGGAGTAGAGTAAAGTAGCATAAAGAGGTTTATATTGGATTGGCATATAGTGGAATAGCGTAGAGTGGAGTGGCATGGAGCAGAGTGGCGTACAGTAGAGTGGTGTAGAGTCGAGTGGAGTAAAGTCGAATAGTGGAGTGGCATAGAGTGGAATGACATAGAGTGGCATAGAGTCGAGTGGCATTGATTGGAATTGTGTACATTGGAGTGGCATATAGTGGAGCGGTGTAAAATGGAGTGGCAAACAGTAGAATGGAGAGAGTTCTAGTTACATTTTTTAGCAGATGTAATATTTTTCTGTAAAATAGGAGGAATTTTCTTCCTGAATCATATTTTGGTAGTCCAGGATACATTGTTTGTATTTTTGTCTCTCATTAGAGGATTATACTTTTCGCACCATATGCATTTTTGTTTGCGACAGATTTGTGTTTGCTGCCTGACATTTTCTGAAAACCAGGGAGCTGACGGTTTGATTCTGTGGCCGCTAAACTATTTTTGGAACGCTAATTGGTCCATTGCAGAGCGCAACCAACTAGCGTAGTTGGTGGTGGCGTCATCTAAGTCCTCCAAGACCTTCGGTAGTGTGTCTGATAGGACCCGATAGAGCTATGACTATTCCAGCTTGTGCCAGGATCGGGTTAGATGCTTGTGTCTATTAGATGTTCTGTATCTTAATCCACAGAAACTTCCCAACTCTGCAACACTTTCCGCAGCTACAATCTATGACACGCCATTCCACTCTATGACACGCCACTCAATTGTACAACGCCATTCCAGTCTAGAGTGGAATAGCACAGAGTGGAGTGGCGTGGAGTGGCATAGAGTGTTGTGATGTAAAGTGTTTTGGCGTATAGAGTCATGGCGTACAGTGGTGTTGTGTAGACTGGAATGGCGTTGTACAATTGAGTGGCGTGTCATAGAGTGGAATGGCGTGTCATAGATTGTAGCTGCGGAAAGTGTTGCAGAGTTGGGAAGTTTCTGTGGATTAAGATACAGAACATCTAATAGACACAAGCATCTAACCCGATCCTGGCACAAGCTGGAATAGTCATAGCTCTATCGGGTCCTATCAGACACACTACCGAAGGTCTTGGAGGACTTAGATGACGCCACCACCAACTACGCCAGTTGGTTGCGCTCTGCAATGGACCAAATAGCGTTCCAAAAATAGTTTAGCGGCCACAGTATCAAACCGTCAGCTCCCTGGTTTTCAGAAAATGTCAGGCAGCAAACACAAATCTGTCGCAAACAAAAATGCAAATGGTGCGAAAAGTATAATCCTCTAATGAGAGACAAAAATACAAACAATGTATCCTGGACTACAAAAATATGATTCAGGAAGAAAATTCCTCCTATTTTACAGAAAAATATTACATCTGCCAAAAAATGTACCTAGAACTCTCTTCCAAACAAGTAACCCCTTAATCAATCTCAATAATAACAATTTGTCGATTAGCAATCAATCATTCTGTAATGAAATGTCAGAATTTTTTCAAAATAAAGTAGCTGAAGTTTACAATGAGCATGCATCAAATGAGGAGGCTAGTTGAACTCCTGCTGAAGCTTTTCGGCACCTCAATTAAGTAACACACTAACCAATGTTTCACCTCTCACACCAGAACAGGTGAGTACTGGACTTAGTTAAATCGGATCACCATCCGATCCATGTCTCCCAGCAACACTACAGATGGCTTCAAAGACTGTAGTGCCTCGCCATATGAAGATCTTTAATGAGATGAAACCTGTAAAACAGCATCTCTCCTATCACTTTTAAAGATGTTAGAGATGTGTTATCCTATAAAGCAATTTAACATTCAATACGTGAGAGGCTGAGGCAGTAAGCAATGTGTGCGTACATTAATTATACCATAGTGTGACAATAACTGTGAACTGTCCTTTGCTCTGATAAACAGTAGTAATCAAAGGACTAGATGTTAATTACTAATCATGTTCCAAATAACGTTTTATTTGGCCGCATTTATTTTCCCTAGCACGATTTACAGGTAAATCTGTATAGCTGGATAATACATTTTTCAAGACCTGTTTGTATATTTGTGTAAGTATTTATTTATTTATTTATATATCTTCGAGTGTTTTTTTCATAACATTAAGTGTGTGAGGGCAAGCATGTGTGGGTGTATGTGTGAGAGAGAAATTAGGAGCCTATTGTTTTGCTATTTACACTAAGAGAGTAGAATTTAAGTCTCGCTTCTCCATCTCACTTCAACGTGTAAATCGGATACTTTTCCAAAATCACGATGTTTATCAAGTGTCCCATTGAATGGGGATTTTTTTACATTTGTGCATTTTCCAACGTGTAACAGCTTGCTTTTAAAAGCATGCCTACGTATTTCCTGGCGCAAGGATTGTAGTTCCTCGAGGCGCCACTAGAGGCTCCTCCTATACAATAACTTTGACCTATTAGTTAATTAGTGAACTTAACCCATCAGACCGTTAAGTGTTACAGGACATGGACCACCTGATCCGGCCATTTCCTGCAATCCCTACCTGAATTGCTGAAACTGCCTCATGAAAATGGCCGCTGTCAAAAATGCACAAGTAGAGTTGGATGCAAAGCTCTCCTTCCCCCACAATATCATGCAAAACAAAACCCGCTTTTTCTTTCCTCCTTGAGAAAATTACCCTATTATTCCGCTCCCCCGGGACCAGAGATTGTCCTTTTCTCTTCTTTTGAGCTAAAACCCATTCATGCGTTAAATTGCTTCTCTGCCTAGAAATAGCTCTTGATTGCATTCACAGAGCTGCTGTTTAATGTGAGATTCCCAGAGAGTTCGTAACAGAAGAAAGACACACATTTCCTGTCAGTGATAATCCATAGGAACGCAGGGAGGGCCAAGTGGAGAGGCAGCCACTGTGTCTTGGATCAGAGAATGCAGCATGGTCACAGCCGCTGCTCCCCGGTGAGAGGAGGCGAGCAGGATGATGCAGAGCTCGGGCACAGAGCGGGAAAACAAGTGCACGCGTGACCAGGGCTGGCCGAAGCCCATGATGCAAGGCTCATGTTAGAATTAAGAGGGCCATAAGGGCAAAACGGCACAGAACAACCAGGCCAAGTGAGAGCAAGAGGCCGCCTTATTTGGGCACACCAGTAGGTGAGGGGGGGGAAGCACTGACACAGACAACCAAAATGTGTGAAAAAGGCCGCTTTATTGGAATCAGGTGCACCTACAACAATCCCACCTGGCCTGTGCCGAACAAAACTACTGCTCACTAAATAACAACTGCCTGACATCCCCCACCCCCACCCCTAAAGTTAAACCCCAAACTTGCAACTGAAATACAACACATCCGCTCAGCAACCTACCCCTCTTCTGAATGCCACAATGACCTTCATGACCTCACCCCCGCCTACCATACAGTCCCCAGGCCTCCAGCAAAACCGCCCTATCTCCTTAGGAAAGCGCCCCCCAGCAACCGCACCTGTTCCAGCGACAACACAACTGTACCCTAACCAGTGCACCATCAACCAACAAAACCCCTCAAGACCAGGACCAACCCCACCACCCCAGAACCAAGGGAAAGTAAATTCAAAGGGAGGGAGGGCGGGACCAAGAAAATGCCTATGCCCCTGGCTGCTGTGTCACTGCACCACGAACAGTGTGCAGTGACACAAAATGGCCGGTTAAGTACCCAGCCAGCCCAAAACTAGCCAAAGAGCCCAACCAGCCCAACCAGCCCAAAACCAGCCCAAAACGCCAACTAAGGCGAGCCCCGTGGGTTAAGCTTCTTCCTCCCCCCCCCTGGTTCCCCAAACTTCCCTGGGGGGGAGAGCCTCCCGCTGGTCGGCCACCCCCCAAATCCCCATTGGGGCACACCAGTAGGTGAGGGGGGGGAAGCACTGACACAGACAACCAAAATGTGTGAAAAAGGCCGCTTTATTGGAATCAGGTGCACCTACAACAATCCCACCTGGCCTGTGCCGAACAAAACTACTGCTCACTAAATAACAACTGCCTGACATCCCCCACCCCCACCCCTAAAGTTAAACCCCAAACTTGCAACTGAAATACAACACATCCGCTCAGCAACCTACCCCTCTACTGAATGCCACAATGACCTCCATGACCTCACCCCCGCCTACCATACAGTACCCAGGCCTCCAGCAAAACCGCCCTATCTCCTTAGGAAAGCACCACTCGAAAGTCGCTTACGATTTTTGACCCCCCCTAGGACTCCTGCCTCCTGGGATACCTGAGCACCCCCAACGCCCTATCCCAGCGTCTTGTCCACAAAGATGAGACCTTAGAACTGGATCCCCAGCAACTGATGATCCGCCGGGTGCACCGGAAGGAGTCGGAATGCCGACTTGACGTCGCATTTTGCCATCAGCGCGCCCCGTCCCGACGCCACGACGAGCCTCCGCGCCACGTCCACTGACGAGTAGATCAGCGACGCCAGTTCCCCCGAAATGTAGGCATTGACCGACTCCCCTTCCGGCCAAGACAAGTGCTGTATCAGTCGGAACTGCCCCTCCTCCTTCTTGGGCACCACCCGATGGGGAAAATGATCAAGCCCGGCAACGGCGGCGTGGTGAAGGGGCCCGCCATCCGGCCTTCCCTGACCTCTTTGAACAATTTCTCTCTCACCACTCCCTTGTGTGCGTTCACTGACTTCAAATTGTCCGCCCAGCGAGCAATCCGGGGGCCCTCATACCCCAGCCTAAACCCCTCCCGGAAACCACGACGCAGCACACCAGCATCCTCCGCCCGCGGATACGCCGCCAACCAGGGCTCCATCCGCTCGATCCTAACCGGCGTTCGAGCCTTTTCCCAGAGCCCCAGCACCCCCCCTCTACCCCCTCCCCTAACCCCACCCAGTCCCCCTCTGGCTGGGGCACGCACTTCCCTGGGCGGGCTGCTGCCCCGGCGGGCCCCCGAGCCCCCAACAGCGCAGCACTGGATGCCTTCGTCCGCACGACGAGCACTCGTGCCGGAAACGGCATGCCGCCCGCCCGCAGGCTCCTCTATTAAAATCCGAGCAGGCCCCGACCGCGGCTTGGCTGCCAGAGTCTCCCTGCCCCACCCCCCACGGGTGGGGCGGGCAGCAAAGGGGGGCGTCACCAGCGGCAAACCGCTCGCCGTGTAAATAGTGCGGCCAAACTTGGCCCCCCCATCGTTTGCTGGTACAAATCCGAATCCAGCTTCCCCCATTGCGCATCCGGGTCCGCCGCCATGCGCGCCCGGAATTTCTCGTTGTAGTGCGACCACGCATACCCGCCGTAAGTCACCTGTGCCCTCCGCACCACATCCATGTACTTGAACAGAGCGACGCACCGGTCCGGGAACTTCTCGCAGTACACGCTCGCGTAGACGAGGAACGCCGCTGACCAGTTGTCTAGCGTCAGGGGCACCTTTGGGCACCTGGCTAACTCCTGCTCTTCCTCCTTTGACCCCTCCTTAGACGTCAACTCCCTGTGGAGAAGCTTCAAGATGTCAATGTACTCCCCTTTCCAGATCTTCTCCCGCGTCGCGGCCGAAAGGTGAGCCCCCAGCGGCTTGGTCAGCCCCATGTACGGCAACTTACGCACCGGCACCACGCAACTCTCCTTCCCACCCTCCGCCGTCTCCTGCACACCAGCCGCCGCCGACCCGTCTCCCGCGCTCGCCCGTCTCCGCTCTGCGCCGCGCCATCTGTGCCAACCCCCGCGTCCTGCATGTATCGTCCCCGCACCAACCGCCACCCATCCCCCCCCTCGTCCCCCGTCCCCACTGAAACCTCCACACAACGCCGCATGCCACTCCCCGCGCCGTCATCTGGCTTACCTGGCGTCAAGGTCGGCGTCCTTGCTGGATCCCGCCGCCTAACCAGTGGATCAGAGGGGGCCGTCACTCTGGGCGCTTCCTGCCTTGCTGGCACCTGCAATACACTGCTAACAACATTACAAGCCCCCCCGTCCTCCCGAATCTCCCCCTCCTCCTCCGACTCTCCATCAGCCGGCTCCGCACCACTCCGGCCCCCCACTTTGGGTTCCAGACGGCTCAAACCCGCTCTCTCACGACACACCCGCATCAAGTCCCACAAATCAACACTCGCCCTCCCATCCTCCACACTCGCACTCAAAGCAGAAATGTTAGCATCCATTCTCACCCCCTATCCCCGGCGGCCATAGAGACCCTTCGGGGAGGGGCTGACGAAGACGCATCCCGCCTCCATTCGCCGTGGTCATGATTGAGGTCCCTCGCTGGAGCTCGGCCACCCGCACCAAACAGAGCCGGCCCATCCTCTCGGTAGATGGGAGCCGCATGCTGCTCCCCCGAGCGCCACGCAAACAGCTCCTGCCAAGGAAAAAAGGTGGAGTCCAGCATGCCAGGGTGAAACCCCCCCTTCTCTCCCCCACGTGCCGCCCCCCCACCCCCCCATCCTAAGGCCGCTCCCCTCCCCCATCCTGCCGAATGACCTCCGCGCCGCGACGGGATCTCCCCACCCCCTAGGTCCCAACCCCCTTCTCCCCCCCAGCCAGCCGGCCCGCCCCACCCCCGCACCCCCAACTCGGCCCCAACCCCCCCCACGCCCCACTCCCCAAGCCCCCCTCCCGCCTCTCACCACCCCCTCACCGTAACACCCCCGTTGCCCCCCACTTTCAACCCACCCCCCATCCCCTACCCACCCCTCCTGCTCGCCGCACCGCCACCTCCGCGCGCCCCCCCAGCGCCCCAGGCCCTCCGCCCGGCCCCTCTCTCCACCCCTCCCCCGCAACCCTGGCGCCACCCTCCCCCCCCGACCTCCCACCTCCTCCGATGAGGACGAACCCCAGTCCAGCTCCGTGTCCGCCCCCCCTTCTCCCCCTTCCTCCCCCTCCTCCACCTCAGTCTCCTCAATCAATAGCGGGGAAACCGCCCCCCCCGGCCCCCTGTCCCCTCCCTCCAACTGCCCCCCAAGCTCCTCTTGCCTCGGCCCCCCCCTCCCTCTGCACCCCGACCCCCCACCACCACCGGCCCCTCACCATCCTCGGCCCCCTGCCCCCCCTCCCCACCGTCCCCACCCTCCCCCGATAGCACCACCCGGGAACCATCACCATCCCCCACCCCCCCTTGCCCTCCCCGCTGAGCCACCACCTCGTGGGCCGCCCCCGCCCCCCCACTGCCTTCACAAACTCATGGGCCCGCTTCTTCCCCTTCCGCCCAGCCCTCTTGGCGCCTCCTCTCACTCTCCCACGCGGCGCTGCCTCCTTGCCCCGTCCTCCGCACGCCGCTCCTCCGCCCCCCCTCCCACCCCGCTGAGTCGGCCGCGGCCGCGACCGAGGCGGCTAACACGCCGCCACAGCCACAGCGGCGCCGTCGGCAGCGCGCCGCTGTGGCCTTACCTTGAGGTCGGGCCGCAAGATGTCCATGCGGCCCGCCTCCTTGCAACAAGCGCAGAGCCTCGGCCACACGCGGATCCGCGGACGCCGCCATCATGCACCACAAAACGCCACCGGACAAGCTCACGACCACGCTCACCGCACGCCCCAGCAGCCACGAAAAGGAAACGCACACGCCGACAGTCCGCCTCCCGATCAGCGCCAAAGCCCGCAAAGACCAAGAAAATGCCTATGCCCCTGGCTGCTGTGTCAATGCACCACGAACAGTGTGCAGTGACAGAAAATGGCCGGTTAAGTACCCAGCCAGCCCAAAACTAGCCAAAGAGCCCAACCAGCCCAAAATCAGCCCAAAACGCCAACTAAGGCGAGCCCCGTGGGTCAAGCTTCTTCCTCCCCCCCCCTCCCCTGGTGCCCCAAACTTCCCCGGGGGGGAGAGCCTCCCGCTGGTCGGCCACCCCCCCAAATCCCCATTAGGACAGGCATGCAGATAGGGAATTTATTAACATTACAATAACAAACTTTTACTGACCGCCCCACGCTCATACCTCCCCCCAACAAGAACAGTTCCAAACCATCATCCAGATATTCATTCCTCACCATCCCCTTTCCTTCCATTAGCTGTCCTTCACAAATGACCCAACCATGCCCCTGTATTCCCTCTGCCAAGGACTTCCCTGTAAGGCCCCCAACCCTTCCGGCCTGTCGTGAGTGCCTCCATTTCTGCCACCTGGCCTAAAAGCAATAACTAATTAGACTCAACCTGCATGGAAGACCCAACAAAGCTGGCCCCAGAAAACCCAGTAGTTTCCGGAAAAAAAAGTGAAACTTAGGGTGAGAGGAAAGGGACAAACACAACAGCCCTACCATACTTAACAAGACCACTGCATGCTAAACTGTTTCCGACTGAACCCAAAGCTCACCAACTGCCAGCTAAACCCCACCCCATGCCTGAAAGGACCAATCGGCATCCCCCAGGGCCTGGAGTGCCCCATTCACATGAAGTACCTCGGGCGGACATACTGTGAATGCTACCCTCAGGTGACCCCATCGGGCAAAACGGTGCAGAATAACCAGACCAAGTGAGAGCAAAAGACAACCTTATTAGGACAGGCATGCAGATTGGGAGCTTATTAACATTACAAGTGGTCAAAGTATCACCTCACTAATATAATTTTATTCTGACCCCTAAACACTTGACCCTCCCCCAAAAAGAACAGTCCCTAAACCATCATCCAAACATTCATCCCTCACTATTCCCTTTCCTTCCATTAGCTGTCCTTTACACATGACCCAACCACTGCTTGCCTGAAATCTCTCTGCCTATGACTACCTTGCAAGGCACCCAACCCTTCCTCCTGTTGCGAGCTCCTCCATTTCTGTTGGCACGAAAAACCCTGTCAAGGAGTATTTCCTGTGCCCCATTACCCATTCTGATCGACTAGTAAACAGCTGCTTTCTGTTGCCACAGCAGCCAGCTCAGGCCATTAGCATAAGCAAGCGGGTTGCTGTCGCCATAACAGTCTCTTTGTTAACACCATTTTGTCATTGCCAGCCTCAGTCAGTGCTAAACGATCTCTGAGTTCCAACAAGTGCAATTCGTTCCCCTCGATGGAAAGAAGTACTCCATCCTGCCTATGGAACATGAAGTCCTTCTTTTTAGGTATCGCCTAGCGATGCAGAGCATGTGCTTCACGCCTTGGCGAGGTCTATTGACATGGCTTTTTCGGCGGAAGGGGGACAGGAGATGTGCACGCGCTCGGACAGGCGATATGCACATGTACGGCTCCCGGCATTTTCAGGACAACCCTCCGCATGGCGTGCTTTCACTTTCCCTTCCTTTTTCCGTCGGCTCCAGATCATCTCGGATAGGAGATGTGCAAGCGTTTCACCACAGCGCGCATGGCTTGCCTTCACTCTCCTTCCCTCACCCCTCGGGTACCCAACAATGTATTGGTGTTTGAAGTCAGAGGGATAAGTTGTAGGACCTCTGCCACCTCCTTCTAATCCAGGAATGGGCTGTTCTCTGTTTCCAGACCCTTGGTGTGCAGACTTCTGTGAAAGGAGGCAGATGTTTCAGTCCAGTTGCCACTGGTTCAGTGGTAAGACGCCCATCTGCCTTCTAATCTGTCTCTGAAAACTCACGCACCTCAAGAGACATGTAGCGCTCTCTCAGAGGTTTTATTTTTCTCAGGGCTCTGACCCTTATGGATACACCTCCTACAGATTAGGACTGCTAGAAATTTCACGTGTTGCCTGTGCGCATCGTATAAATTACGCGAACTGTCCGAAATTACACCAGTGTGAGCTTTTGTGGGGCGGGGTCATCTGCAAAAGACCGTGTTAGGCAGGAAAATTAGTTGTGAGGGGCAGGTTCAAGCAAAGATTGTTGCACCAGGACATAATCTTGGATTAGGAGTAGTTTTGCTTATATCTTGAGGGACAGCATTTTCAATTTTCTCTCGAGTTATCCCAAAGTGCATTTTTCACAATTCACGCTTACTTTCACGTCATTTTCCGAATAGTTCATGTGACTTCGAGGAAAATAGGTATACAATGCCAAAAACCTTTACAGACATATTTGCGTTCTTTTGATGAATTCACCAGTTGCTCAAATCTGCACTGTACTCTACTGGGGACCTTAACCGTTTTCAGACTTCCTGGATCCACCCATCTCCATGGATTCGGAGTGAGCCACACCCCCTCATGGAAAAAGGATTTGTGAATACAAGCACAGCAGATCTGTCTCTCAATTGACTCAGACACGACCAAGACATCAGGTTATGGCAGAGGGCACATCAATAGCGCCTCGTGTTACCACAAAAGGCAGCTTCCCAGCACTTGATGATGCAGAACAAACCAGAAATACACCATACCAAAGCACAAACAAAAGACAATAGAAATACAAATAGTGCAGAAGTAGAGTGGAAAAGTGCACAAGTAAAGTTCCTCGGAGCCCCAGGTAAAGAAACTATTACTATTTATTTATGAGGCGCGTGCATTGGTTGTTTGAGATCGTCTTCAATATGTGACTTTTCTATAAAAAGGACTGCTTGCCATCGAAGCGCCCTGCCTCTAAGGGTCGTTTTATTACTCTTGGTAAAAATAAATTACACATAGTGCTTCATTTCAGACATCTATCTGGTTGGTAATGTTTAAGAACGCCTTGAAAGCAGCAATGCGGGCTTGTTCCAGGTTTTCATGTGAAGCAAACAGAGCACCTTGATGTCCACTCACTGAGCCAAACGGATGGTGAACCGACTCTTCAATAGCTGAGGTGACGAGGGCGGAGTAGGTGTGAGCCCCAATTTGACTAATCAGACTGAGATGCCTCGTCCTTTTCTGCAGCTTGTCGTGTCGAGGTTTCAGATATATTCACTTGCTATGTGAATTTATCTACGTGCTTTACAGTTGTAGAGCCCTGAAATCTGGGGGGAGCGCAAGGAGCTCTGAACACGGGCCTGACCCCTGGGAGAAAAGGTCACGGATGAGGGCACGGGGTACACTCTTGTGCAAGGTTAGTGCTTAGCACCTCCCGCTGACAGTAAGGCCAGTTCTGGTGGAAAGACTCACGTCTCTGTTCCTCTACCACATAACAGGTGATACTCTGAGCCATCACTGCCCACTCAGGCCCCAGACACGAACCAAAGGGGGCAGCCAATAGCAGAGCCCGGGGAACGAGCACAGCCTTACCTGCTGGTGAGCGGTGATTTCTGGACAGAGTCCGGTGGGACGGTGGCCTAGAAAAAAGGATGTTGCCTGGAAGAGTCCAGCGGGGCAGTGACCTGGAAAGACAGTCCAGTAGAACACTAACCTTGAAGGAAGTTCAATGGGGCTGTGGCCTGGAAGGAAAGGATGTGGCCTGGAAGAAGAGTACACCAGGGCAGTGGCCTGGAAGAATGGTCCAGTGGGATAGTGGCCTTAAAGCAAGTCCAGTAGGACAGTGGCCTGGAAGGTGAGTTAAGTAGGACAGTTGCCTATAAGGTGAGTTTAGTGGTTGCTTTTGATTCATGAATTGGCTTAGTAGTCCCTCCTTAGTAACGCCTTGTCTACATTTGCAACCTCCCATGAGGACTGGACTTTTACTTATGTTGTTAATCAGTATGTTTTATTTAGTCTGTGAGCACTATTTTCTTGAATGATTTCTCCTATTCCACCCACAACAGGAGATGTGGGCCTGGAAATCCTTAGACGGCATTCTAAATTGGTAGGCAACAAATGGCACATGTGAGTCAAATCCATGTTTTCATTAAGCGCAGCCAAATTCTTTCAGCGCTTTGTATTATACATATGTTTCATGTTACTGTTGTCTTACCTGTTTTGTCGTCAGCGGAGACAAGGTCTTTATGTGCAACGTAGAATGTCACTTTCTCTTATTTGATTGTGCCTGGACACATACTACTGATGGTACCTTAATACAACACGTTTTCTTCTGAAATCGCTCCACCTGCCCGTCTTTAGAAAGCAGTTACAGAATCCATCTTATGAACACAGACCCTGCAGTTTCTATTCCTAAACATTGTTTTTTTATTTACATTAACAACACAGACGCACACAACAATGGCACCTGCCTCCCGCAGCCCCCTCCCGCCTCTGGCATCTGTGCTTTAGGTTTCAGCACAGCACCCTATTTAAATTAACAACACAGGTGTACACAACAATTGCGAGCTTTAGGTTTCAGCACGGCACCCACTTGAACATTCGTTCAAGCAACTCGCAGGGTGACTTTCACTTTGCCAAACACGGGCCTGTAACCGGGGCCCGTAACTGAGGCCCACTACTACAGCCCGCAGCTCCTTCTGCTGCTCCGAACTGCTATGGGTGTAGTGCCGCACAGTACCACTTCACAGCGCCTCAAGTCATCAATCATTATGCACAGCGCTGCTTGCGTTAATGTCTCATGTACTGGCAGGCGTTACCAGTTCTACTATTAGCCTTGCCCACATCCACATTCAAACAAACATTTGCAATGCAATAGGTCTCGCATTTTCCAAACTTTGACCTATTGGCTAATAACAATGCTTTTTATCATGTGCACTTTGTACTTATAAGCCTGCAGGTTTTCAGAAGACATAAATAAAAGCCACAGTCATTTACAATGCCAATAGTTCAAATTCATGCAAATGCGAGACCTATTGCATTGCAAATGCTTGTTTATATCTGCGCGCTCCAACCAACCCATCCCTCTTGCCTTACAAATATGCAGAATCTCCCTGTTCACCTTTCTCTTTCCTCGCTTCAGCGCTGTGTACTTCACTGCCCCATGTCAGACCCTTCTCGGCACCAGTGTTAGCCAAAACACATGCGCCCGACCAAATTCTACAAATCAACTGGAGATTCTTCTTCATCTCCTACAATAAACCCAAACCCGAGAATTGCACCAGGGGATTCTCACCTAAATGCAAAACCAAGAAAACTAGGCACACTCTCACTAACGCAAGATTTGTCAAACATGGCAGCAATTGACCCCACTAAAAGCATAAAGCAGCCAATGTTCCTGCTATTGTCGTAGCCAAAATGCTTCTGTCAATATTATCCATGATAAACCGAATTACATCTTCTGGTCTAGCTATTAGCCCTTGCTCATTCTGACTTCTGTAAGCTGCACCATGGCCCAAGAATTCTTATCATGCCTGCCTGTAAGACTCCTAGGTGCCACATGTATCAACCTATTTTGCATTCTCAAACGGTTTGAATTGCTAAATTTGACCATTTGCTGATGGAAAATAGTCTTTCAAGATGTATGAAAGGCTTTGGCAGTGCATTTTAGGTAATCACAATTTTTTACGGTTTCCTAAAATTTGGGACTCCAAATCAGGAATCCTAAGCACATGTACCAAGCATTTCCTAAATGCAAACTGGGCATTTAGGAAATGCTTTTACCACAGACTTCAAGTCAATGGTAACCATGTGCAATTTTTGAAAATGCACAAAAAATGCATTTTTCAAAGTGCCATGTAGAGCACACATGCCTATAGGGCACGTGTGCGCTTCATATGTGCACAATTTTTGGGGGGGGTGGCCTTTCAGGGGGACTTGGTTTTGCATTTCCTAATTTGCGATTAACAATTAGGTAATTGCAAATTAGGTAATCCATTCAACCTATGGGCCTTTAGGAAGTAATGGAGTTGCATTTCCTAATAGAAATTCCCTAAATACAATTGCGACTCTGTAGGAATCGCTATTAGGGAATCGTTATTTTCTCACATACCATTTTTTATTCCCTAAATAGCGTTTACCTAAAATTTGCTATTTAGGGAATGGAAAATGGAACTTTGGTGCATGTGGCCTCTAGTACTCACTGTGATAGATTTCTCCACCAACTTCTGGATTCTCAATCTGCTAGTTCCCAAACATCTTGCGGTACCCAAGCTTTCTGTAAGTCTGTTCTGCGCGCAAAACCACAAAATCTCTGCCACTGTCCACACCTGGCAAATGCTTACCTAAAAATATAATGTTATACATCAAACAGCCAAGCATAAACCTCTGGGATGGCTTCAGTAGTCATCTGTCCCTTGCCTTTTGACCAGTCACGAAGTCTACCACTGTTCAGTTGTCCATGTGAAAGGTCAGTTTTGTTTGCTAGCTTCTTACCTCAAACAGTGAGAGCCACCAGCAACGGAAACAACTCAAAAAAAGGCAATACTCTTATCTTCCACCACCTATTTTGAGGGCCACTTCTCTGCACACCATCCGCCTTCCCAAAACAGACCACAATCATCAGAATCTGCTGCATTTAAGAATATCTGAACCAACCAAACAAAATCATCATCCAGAGACCACATCGTCACACCATTAAAACATGTTCGAAACATCAACCTAACCTCGAAGTCTGTACTCATTGCTGCTGAAATTCATATCTCATTGTGTGCCAATTTCTGCCCTGCCATTGCAAAACCAAGTCAGCGGCAAAACCCCCTATCTGCTTTCACAACTCAGCATGTAAAATAGAGATGACTGAGCAAATGTTGAATCTGGTGCAGCTGGAGCTTATATGCTGCAATCGTTCCTCCAACAGGGCCACTATCTCCTTGACTTTCTGACTAGGTAACCTGGCCTCCATGCTTAGGGTTTCCATTTCTATACCTAAAAAGACCATGCAGGTATTTGGGCCATCAGTCTTCTCTGTTGCCAATTGAACACCCAGCTCTTCTCCCCTGCTCTGAAAACTTTGAAACTGCTTCCTTGCACACATTTGTGCCACCTACACCAACAAACAAGAAATCATCCAAATATTGTGTGACTAACTCGTAACTTGTTCTGAATGTAAAACACCACTGTAAGAAAGTTCAAATCATTTCAAAAAAGTTTGCAGGAAATCGCACGGACCATCAGCAACACGTTGTCAATGTACAACTGATTCTAAAACTGTATACCCAACAAGGGAAAATCAATCGGATGAACTGAGAGTAGCCTAAAGGCTGATTTCATGTCACATTTAGCCAACTCAGCAGCAGGGACCATACTTTAAATGAAGACCATAGCCAGACCCACTAAAGCAAACTGCACAGCTGTATCATCTCTAGCAATGATTCGATAACAAACCTTCAGGCCAGGAAAGGTGATGAATCATTCAAAATTCTCCAACATTTTTCCATCAGATCTGGTTTAGGCCCAAATGTAAGTGGGCCTGCCATCCTCCCTTTCACAACCTCTTTTGATAACATTTGTTTTACTATTTGCAGCTGTTGCCTGGCTGATTTTAAATTCTCCACAAATCTCCTCCTCCTGAGGCCATGATATCCCAAACGAAAACTTTCTCACAACCCCCAGTTTAGGATCAAAGCCTGTTCTCTGTTGGGATAAAACAAAAGCCAATAACTGAACTTGTCAATCTTAACTGGAGTAAAAGCCTTTGTTACCTGGCTGAAATTACCCCCCTTTCGCCTGACTTGCCCGCTGCCACTGAAATTTGTCTGCTCCCCAAAGCACTGCAAAACTACATGTTTTCCTCCACATGTTGCACATTCGTGTTTATATTTACATGGATTCCTCAGGCAATAACCCCTTTTTAAACTCCAGCATGCCCCTCAGTTTGATTGCTTCCCTCTACCCCAATTCCACTTCAGCCCAGATGATTTGTCCAAAAAAGAGCCGATACTGTACTGCCAAACCCCTTGCTGTATGCAGTGCAGAAAGTGGTCTATGGATACATCCTCTGTTGCCATAGCTCATTGTCTACCTCAACCCCTGGCTTGTCCGGCTTCAGCGCCATCCTTGCCCTGAACTTTTCATTGCAATGCAACCAGGCAAACCCTCCAACATCCAAATGCGTTTCCTAATGGATCTCTCTGGAAACTTTTTACAGTAGATGATTCCATATATTAAAAATGCTGATGTCCACATGTCAATTGTTGTAGGTACCCTAGGCCTCCTGGCTAATTCCCACGCTTCCTCTTTTGATGCCTTCTGTTGATTGTACTTCTCTGTGAAACAATTTGCAGACATCCAAAAATTCCCCCTTTCCAAATGTTCTCCTTTGTGGCATTAGACAAATGCACCCCAGGGGCATCGACACCATATGTACAGCAATTTCTTCAGACCCTCCGAATTACCTTTTATTTCAGTCTCCACTGATTTTTCTTCCTTCTCTTGCCCTTTCTCCAATGTCTCCCCTGTATTACTTCTGGTTTCATCAATACTTCCTTATTATCCTCCTCACCTGTTGAAACCACTATTCTAGCCTCCTTCGAACTTGAATCTGTACCCACACCTACTTCCACTTTACTTGTTCACACCCCTTTGTCCACCAGCGACACTGTCTCCTTACCTCTCCCCCATTCCAAACTACTCCACCACTGTTGCTCACCTGTTCAGAGCCTTTTCTTTGACTCTGGAGATGTTCTCCTGTGCTGGCCACACTCTTTAGGACGCCTCTAGATTCTTCTTCCCTCCCTCTTGTTGTCACACCCATCTGTAACACAGTACTACTGTGAGAGACATAAGTTTCCAACATTTTCTTCTTCTGTACCCTGCTGCATAGCACTGACTTCTTGCTATTGCGGAATATCCCCTTTTACCAACTCTTCCTCATCTTCTTCATAATCCAACTCACACTCCATATCCCCAGCTGTAGCAAAGCCACTGACACCCGGACAGTCACCATCACACACTCCACCATCAAAAGACTTCCAATCAATTTTTTGTCTTTGGACCGGACCAGTGCTTTGATGTTCTTCTCCTCTCACACTGTCAGGATGGTTGCGCCAAACCTCTCCCTCTCTTCAGGCCGGTAATGTTATGTTATGTTATGTTATGTTATGTTAAACAAAGTTTATATAGCGCACGGCTACTCTAAAAGAGTGTCCCGGCGCTTTCCACAGACAGCTCAATACCGAATAACATAACAAGAAAAGCAAATACAGAAACAGACAAAACAAAACCCACCCAAAAGAAACTAGAGATTAAAAAGCCAAGTTTTCAGGCTCTTCCTAAACTGAAGCAGATTGGGGGTACTGCGTAGCGCCAGTGGAAGAGTATTCCACAGCTGGGGAGCCTTACAGCTGAAAGACCGGCCCCCAGTGCGGGCCTTCCTCACACGCGGAACCACAGCTGTAAAAATAGATTCAGACCGCAGCGAGCGGGTTGGGCGATAGAAGGTCAGCCTACGCCTTAGGTACCCGGCCCCTGAGCCAAAAAGTGCTTTGTGCATCAGTGTCAGGGATTTAAACATAATCCGCTTCCGGATGGGCAGCCAGTGGAGCATTTGCAGCAGCCCAGAAGCTCGTGCTCGCCTATGCAAACCAAAGATGGCACGGGCAGCAGAATTTTGAGCCACCTGCAGGCGCTGGACTAGATAGTCAGGGAGGCCAAGAAAAAGGGCGTTGGCATAATCCAGCCTGGATCCGACAAGCGCCTGGACAGTAATCCGCCTATGCTCCGCAGAAAGCAGTGGAAGAAACTTGCGGAGCATTTTCAGAATGCCGAAACAGGTGCCGGCCAGACCCAGGACATGCGCTCTCAGCGAAAGCTTATTGTCCAGTTTAACCCCTAGATTTTTGGCGACCAATGATGACTGTGCGGGAGGGCACATTTCAGACGGCCACCCAGGTCACCTCTAACCTGGATGGATACTGTTCACTGCAGCTAGCGTCATCATGAAGTCTTTTCTTTTGCCACGATGCCCTGCCGTTCTTTTCAAAGGACAAGGGAACCCAATATGCAATTGGTCAGGGACCTTGGGTATGTATATAATTACTAAAGACAGTGGTCCCTAGACAACTTCTTAATATCTTGACTGATAGAAATAGACTAAATATATTCTATATTCTTTGTCCAGCCGAACAGGATTTTAATATTCAATTAGTACATAGAAAAACATTCATAAAAATTCAAGTGGGACACAACCAAAGTCCTACTACCACGTTTGAACAAACAACAGTTAAGGGAAAAGAAGGTTCAAATGCTGCAAACCATTTGGGGTGCGTCATGCCCACCCAGACTGCGATAAAACACACTTTTTTTAAGGTATTTCTACCTGCGTCACACAACACCTTCAGCGCATCCCTCGCACCGGCTGCTATAATTGACATAGCTAACCTCTTTTTAGTGAAACCAACATAATTTATCTAAGTAAACTGCTCACTCAAATTAAAGACAACAGCTCTACCCTACCCACAAGGTTCACAGTGTGCTAAACTGTGCCCAACTGAACTTCAACCCTCACCAACTGCCAGCTACACCCCCCCCCCTGAGTCTGAAAGGATCAATCATCATCTCCCAGTGCCTGGACTGCGCCACCCGTTCAAAGCACCCCAGAGGTACACCTCCTGTGGATGCCACTCCCAAGAGCCCCCACTGGCATTTTCCCGTTCACCTGCTAACTGCCGGTATGACAAAGACCCCAGACAAGATTCCAAATCGAGAGTTTGCCACCTAATTGGCATGATTTTTCTCACAATATGGTTGCCGGCATGCAGGTCTGATGCCTTTTGGGGTAAAAATGCCCTATACTCTAGTAATCCATGCCTTGGCAGAATGTTGGAATGGCCACCATCAATGTGGGTCTTGGTAATATACTCTCCCCCGCCCCCCAAATGATTGGGGGAGAGAACATTTCCATAACCTTTGTCGTAAATGTACCTGATGCAGTGGGCATTTATTTCTCAGTGGATCAAAGATATTTTCACTGATTTCACTGATTTCTATGTGAAACTACTAAAACAACCATGGTGGTTTTGTGCAGTAGGAGCAGATTCTGCAAACTAACAGTACCATTTACAGAGACACTAGCAAAAAACCCATAGGTATTATAGGTACTTTTAAAGGGAACTCATAAAATAGTGCCAGCCCAATACTCTGGTATTGGCGGGGCTAAGCCCCAAATAATCAGAGTATGTGATTTGTAGTATAAACACTTGCAGACCATTTATGAAAAAGGCAATATAATAGGAAAGATGGATTGAGAGAAGTGGGAAGACTGAAGAGGTATTCAGTAAGAAAGATTTATTTGCACCCTTTGTTCTGTAGCACATGCTCTATGTCTTGCTCGGTAGGCTGATGATAGCCAGATGCAGAGACCTCAGACTTCATTGTGCCCTTGTTTTGGATGCTTCCACTTGGAATCAGCAACATTGCTAACTGCTGTAAAAGTCATCACTTTGCACAAAGTTGTGTCAGAGAATCAACCGCTGGAGGATCACACTACTGGTCCTGAAGAATGCTGAGCGACTCGGGCTCTCTAAGCAGAAACATGTTGACCAAATTTGATTAAATTGATTAAACTGAGGACTAGGGGTCTCTAATAAATTAGACTAAACCTATGAGTCCTCTCATCACCTGTTTTTAACTAGTGCTGGTTGGACTATTAATAAAATAGTTGACAGTCACAACTATGCATTTTTAATTCCCCCTTTTTTTGCACTCACTTAGCACAATTGGGTTATTTCCACCGCTTCAACACACACAAGAACCAGCTCTGCTGTAATCAGGCGTTGTAGCACACTGGAAGGGCGCTAGGTCCTTCCAGTGGGAACCCGATGATGAAGCATGTCACCACTAGGTTGGTAAGTGAGGGTTCTTAAAACTATTATTTTGTGTGGTTTCTCTTCACCATTTCTTCTAGTTTTTTCTAGTCTGTCCCTCACATGATCTTTTGAGGTGTTTTAATGTTGTTTCACTCTTCTGTTGTTTATTAATAAAAGTGTCAGAGAATCAGCCAGAAAATTACATTGAAAAAGAACCAGCTCAACCCAGTTCTGAAACCTTCGGCAGCTTATGGTTTAATGCAGGTCAATGGGGAAATAGAGGGCACAATACATAATGCAGAGCTTCCTAGGACACTGCATGGACAGTTGGAATACATTTCAACAGGTCGCTAGGGCTCGTACCATAAAGTGCGTTATGGGCGAGGCAGCAAAGCTTGAACTTAATTCTCTGGCGGATGGGGAGCCAGTGGAGTTGTTTTAACAATGGCCCTGGGTAGATGCGAGGCAGCTTTTTGAGAGACAAGCGTGCAGCAACATTCTGTACATACCCTAATCTGCTGAGAAGAGATTCGCTAGCAGATGCCAGTAGAGCATTACAATAATCCAGGCGGCCAATGATCAAAGCCTGAATCAGAGTTCTACGTACAGAAAGAGGCAGCCACAGGAACACTCTGCACAAAGGGCTCAGGGTATGGTAGCAGGTCCCTGCAGTAGTCATGATTTGATCCTTCATTAATAACAATACATCCAAACAGCCCCCTAGATTTTTCGCCACTGTAGTAGGAGAAGGGGCAGGATGTTCTTACTTAACACTGCTCTCCCCGGGCCTAAGGTACTGCTGCACTTCAGCTGGATAGACTGGACCTCCTTTGTATCATAGTCTAGATGCCCGGGCTTATTGTAGCAGGTATCAGGTACAGTGTGACACAGTAATCACACACAATAAGGTCATTGTAAGGTCTACAGCCCTATCAACAGAATGTCTTTACGTATAGAAATGCAAGGGCTGTTACATTAAGATACACCACATATTATCAGATGAGTCTACCCTTTGGGGTGTATATATGACCATGAATGTGCTTATATTGCTGACTTGACATGGAGCTATACTGTAATTAAAATAAGAGTCGATGGACAATGCTACGCGTGGTTCCCAGCGTCTAGTCAATAGCTGAGGCAGAGCAAGGTATATAATAGGAAATTGATCCACCTGCTCTTAACCATAATTTCAAGGAGGATAGCTCAGTAGGTCTGAAAGAGCACTAATGCTCCTGTGTCAAGGCCCAAGAACCTACCTCCCCAAAGTCAACTGGTTGCCAACCCACTGGAAAGAGGTGCTACTGGTTGACAAGCAGAAAAGTGGACCCTGCTGCTAGTATGTTATGCGTGGGCTGCCAGTCTTCACTTCATGGAGTGTGATACAAGGGTGACTCTGAAGTTCCTCTCAGTAATATGAGCTCTTACAAAATCAAAACAGTAGCGGCTGCTCCATGTGGGCTAATGAGCATCGCCTTGCTCCCTGTGGAGACGGAGCCAAAGTAAAAAATACAATGATGATAAACTGCGTTTATTATCATTTAAATTTTTGGTTTGGCAGCCTGAGCTGAGGGCAGGGCTGGTCTATTGCTGTAGATTAGCAGCAGAGACAGAGAGGAGAGGTGACAGCAGTTTAAAGTGTGCATGTCACTTTGGCCAGCTGTCTTGCGCCAGCCAGCCTGACATGTGCACTTTAAACCTCTCTCACATGACCTGTCTAAGACAGCTGAGTGGAGAGAAGGCATAGGTTCCCAGTGCCTAAAGGAGTGTCAAACCAGCCTGCTCCAACCAATCCTTGCACTTTTTTCATGCTGCTAACATTATCAGCAGCATGAGAAGAGCATCTCGAGTGGTACATGGGAGTTGGCTGAGGCTCCAAGACACCTGCTGGAACTGCAGAAGAAGAGCACTGGGGACGCAGTGTGGGTAAGTGGTAATGCTTTACGTGTTTGACCCAATGACAGGCACTGTGAGAAACTCAGACTGCCTTCAGCCTCAAGGTAAGAGATCTCGGTCATGGCTCATTATAAGCACTGTGTCTAACAAGCTACGATTGAGTGCTTCGGCACTGAGTCTAAAAGCAGTGCTGGTGTCTCTCAGTGAGTATTTGCTCGCACACCACTAAATATTGTTGCCAGCCGCTACTGTATCAGAGGGGGCTCTGTGGCAATTTTCAGGCCACACTGCAAACCCACCACAGAATCATTGCTCCTGGTACTCACTACAGGCAGTAGGGTAGACGCATGAGGATATGAACAGATCGATCAGGCCATTCAGACTCACCAGCAGGTGCAGTCCTTTGATGATTCTAGCAAACATTTGCCCTGTTGTGATGCAGATCTTGCTTCTCAGGTTTCGTCCTGGTCTGGTGGGCGGAGGATTCTTGTGGCATGTTATTTCCTAGAGCCAATCCCCACTCAAGCCTCAGAGAGAAGGGACATGCCTTGCCTTTCTAGTCAGAGCAGTGTTTCTCTTCTCCACATAGTTCAGTGCCTTTGGGGCAAGGCACAGTGCAGGGCCATCTTTTCTGTTCATAAGCTTAGTTACAACATTGTGATAATAATCAGCTAGAATTCCTGGCATACCAACTCTCCTTTACTGGTTCACCAGAACTACAGCCTTAAGACAAGATTTTTGAAAGATGTAGACTCGAGAGAGCCATTTAAAATAAGCTACAGTGCACAAGTAAAAACCCAGGGCCTATTCCAACAGTGTGCCACCTTCAAATTTAATGACACCAGTTGATCAGAACAAGGAGCATTTTCACCAGCATTTTCCGGGGCTACCTACACTGAAGGAGAAGGAACAAATGATCGAAGGGATGTGGACTGGAAAGTCATGGACCACACACTAGCCGTTGCTGGGAAGACTAAGTAATTTGGCTTCAAATGCATGTAACAACCATTCTGTTGTACATGTGATGTAGTATCAGATAGGGCACCACTCTTACATCTCACCACCCTTTGCATACCCCACATAATCACCTTGGAGAGCACACGCATGTGGAAGTGAAGGATTTCAGTAACGTGGGCCTGAATGGGTTATGTTCAGGGTGTGTGGATCTTTGCCCAGGTGTACAGAAAGAAAGACCTGTGCACCAACATCATAAATTGACCATCTCCTCGTCGCCTGGTGGGGGGGACAGAAGGAGGGAGGTAAAGTTTAGGTGCACTTGTCTTCAATAGCACTTTGTGCTAATTAGGGAAGCAATCTCAAACAATGTGGAACACATCCTGTGGGCCTGAAGATGTTGTGTACTGTGGGATACAATCACAGTGGAAGCCAGAAAACGTGAAGAAAAGGAGAGGACAGCATAGTTATTAGGCCATTGCAAGGACCTCTGATGTAGAGTCTATTGAGTAAGGATGTTTTACATGTAGAGAAAAGAAGGAGATACACTTCACAGAAGTGTTGGAAACAGACACCTCGGGTGTCTAACAGGGCCAAGGACTTTCACTGGTGTTTTCAGGGTTTCACAAATGTGCTGACTGCTCAATGTACACAATTTAGACCGTTCCAACAGCTGGGCCATTTAAGGCGGATCAGAGAGAAGATTGGAAATTAATGGGACATAAAGGAGTGCTCAGCAACACTGTGCAATTTAAGCAATGCATGGGGCCAGGAAAAAACACACCCCTAGACTTTGGAAGAGGAAAGCAGCTATGGGATTGCACCGACTTAGAGATGGGACAAATGCTGCGTCAACAATTAAGGAAAAGGGAATGGTGTTTTCCTGCGTAGTTAAGATCTGTATTAAATACTGTTACGGGGAAGTCTTTCAAAAAGGGGCTTCAAAGGTGCGTCCATTGCAGTATGAGACAACAAGACATCCAAAGGACATCCCTACATGGTAACCCAGCCATGAAGACTGCAGACTTTTAAAGAATCTCTAAGGCTTCTAAAGACCACAAGCTTTGAGGAGAATCTTGTCAAGGTGTTACAGAAACCTTTGTGCAATCGAGTTAGACGATTTGATTGGGAAATGATTACCTTTATCTGTGGTTTGCATTAAAGTTGAGGGACATTAGGTCTTTGTGGGCACATTCTGTTACCAGAGGGTTTCTAATAATGCATCTTACTCATCAGGCAACAAGCCCCTCGAGCATCGTCTGCAGGTGAAAAAGGTTGCCACACGATTCACTAATTTGGCATTAGTATTAGCGAAATAGCAGATTACCCGTGTTTGGCCGAGCGCTGGAAGCCACCGCAAATGGTATTTGGCTGCAGGAGCTGAAAAACTGAGTGACTACAGTAGACACCCTCCTACACGTGGAGGCAAAACGGGGAACAAAACCCCCCGAGGGGCAAGGCCATGGGAGGACTTACTAGTGGCCTTGGAGAATGCGGAAGGGGTAAATCCCATGGTCTGCATGGGGAGTCAAAGCTGCAGCAACATGGCAGGATCAAAAGCACACTACACAACTGAAAAAAGAGAGACTCACAGTCACAAGGCTGTGCACCACCACCTTACCCGCTCACGAACAATCATATACAGGGTCAGCTTGGATTTACTGGCCTCGTGAAGCACCAGGTACCAAACATGTGTACAGGGCAAGCTACATTGAGGTTGTGTGAGGGGTGGCCTGGGACTGCATTCTCCCGCCCCTCCCCCTCATTTAAGACTGGGGAGATTGAGACGATAGAATGTAAGGCGAGATGAGCACCCTCAGGTATTCTTATTCTAACAGTGAATTGGTAATTTGTACCTGCCAATGTTTTCGATTTTTATTGAACACTCAGTAAAAATGGGTTTAAAAACAAATCTTGAGCGGGCACTTTTACAGGGCTGTACCTGTGCTAGAGACCACAAAGGCTCTGTTCATGGGGCAGGGCCTTACTGATGTAATCATCTTCAGCAGCCTTCGTTCGAAGACCAGATACCTGTGGCGTAGCGTGGTCTCAGGGTCTGAGACTGGGACCCTGTGCAAGAGTCTGCAGCCAAAGTCCCCTGCTTGTCAGTGCCTGTCAATCTCCTCCTTTTCTAAACAACAGAGTGACATCAGGCAGTGGTACAGCCAAGAGCACAACAGTGGCATGCCGCTGTATTACAGAGGCACACCCTGCTTCTTGGAATGGGTTGGGACAAATCCTGATCCATTCCCTGACTTTGCAAAGTTTATATGCCAGCTATTTCAATCATATCCCCATTTATGCCCAGCATATGCCAGTCATTGTATCATGTGTTCAGAACCTCATTGTTGGGATCAAAATGCCCCTCCCTCCAATCGATTTCTGTCTGAGACCCTAAAGGAAATATTTATCAAAGTTTTACCAGGTAGGATAATAGGATAATATGCGAAGCAAAACCTAGATGAGATTTACCAAACCACGCAAGGCCACCTAGCATGGCCCTGTGATGCTTGGTAAATCTTGAGTAACCAAAGGCAGTGCAAGTCACAGCCATGTGCTACTCTACCCAAGAGAGGTGTTCAATGTGTGGTGCATGGGTGTTCTCACGCCTCCACCCATGTGTTTTGGTGCCTTCCCAGAATTACCATGAGTGGTAGAAAGAGGAAAAAGCTTAAGGATTGTTTTTGTTCAGCAAGGGGCACCTTCCTGCACAAAAACAATCCTTCCTGCAATGCAACCAATATTGCACCATGGTGCAAGGGTGCCTGTATTAGTGCCAGGTAGCCAAAAATGCGGCAGCGGAAGGAGAGAGCAGGAATGCACCGTGATTTGATAGATATGATGCATATCTGCCCTCTCCCTTCACGCAGCAAAGCAAGTTGTCATGCTGCATTGCGTTGCTTGAAACAATTATTAATATGGCTCAGAATTTCTCTCCCATCTCTCAAGCAGGTGGGAAAAGGAGTCTGGAGAGTTTATCACCAATGATTGATAGGTCTGTGAAATGTTGTGCTCTTTCAGCTTCTGTGATAGTATATTAGCCTCTTGAGGGCTATTGAGCAGGAGCTCCACAATCCCCATAATCTAGGGCCCAAAGGCATGTTGGAGCTGCAAACATGTTTGAAGATTGAACTCCTCATGTAGGACTGACAATGACTCCATTGAGGTGTCAGTCATGATATCTCTCAATTTAAAGATCTTAATTCTGCACGATTGCTGGAATCCTCAGAGCCCTGCCACCTCCCTCAGCAAGGTCCTTCCCCAAAGCAGGGTATCTTCAGGGGTTCTGTGCTTCCAACCCACCAACATCATTGCGTGTTGCTAGGTCTCACTCACCACCTTGATTGCGGGAGAGGGAGGTTTGAGTCGCCCCTTTACAGAGGAGGTGTACCACCTGAACCTCTTGCATGGCTCATTTCTCAGATGTGTAAGCCGGGTCTCCCTGCACATCATACCACAATTTGGTATTGACTACCAAGTGGGCTGCCTCGTAGTAAGATATGATATCAGCGGTTGTTAATCTCCCTTCATAGGTGGACTTGAAACTTATCTGGAGGGAAATGATAGGCATATTATGATTCTACTGAAAGTCCCTGAGTATAGAACTGATCTGTTTGAAGAAAGACAGAAAGAAGGGTTCTACTCTTCTAGGTCCCCACAAGAACACCAGAACATCATCTGCACAGATTACTACATTATTCACCATCTCTGGTGCCAATTTAAAGCCTCACACCTGGGCATCCACCCTAATCCACTAAGCCAGAGGTTCTATTGCTAAGGGGAAAAAATAAAGGGGACTGTGGACAACCCTGTCTGGTGCCCGGTTGCCCCAGAAAAGAGTAGGAGATCAATCCCCCAATCATAACGTGCTGTGAGATCTGTATATATCAATTGCACATATTTTCAGAACTTTGAAAATTAAGTTTTTGCAGAAAAAGGAACAGGTAGTCCCAGTGCACCGAACCTAAAGCCTTTCCAAAGTCTACAAAAAGAACTGTTAGCTGTCCTGTAGTTTGCTCACTAGAGCATTATAAACCGATATAACATTGTGGCTCACTTTCGCATTAACCTGGATTGGATACTGTGAGGCATATTTACAAGCCCCTATCACCACCACAATGTCACTTCCCACGACATGGTCGCAACGGGGGCTTCGCCTTATTTACCAGGCAGCGTTGATCCACTTAAAGTGGCTTAACGCTGCCTTGTAAATAAGGCCCCCTTTCGCACTATACTTAGCATAAAACGGGAGGGCAATTGGTTTTGCTGTGGGCGTTGCATACTGGCCCATATTTACAAGGGTAGTGTAAATATGGGGCAGCGCCAAAATTAAGATCAGGGAAAGCCTGGTCTTACCCCGGCTCAAAAAGGAGAAATATTTCAATTCTCCTCGTTTTTGCTGTTTCAATATGTGCTGCATAAAAACAGAAAAACACCAATGATTGTTAATGTCGAAGGAAGGTGTGCCTTCCTCCTCATATACAATCATTAAAAAAATATATGTTTTACATTAAACAGCACACATAGAAGTTACAACAGACCGTTTAAAGATTGTTTATGTGCAGGAAGGGACACCTTGTGCAAGGGATCTGCATTGGCGCTAGGCAGCTAAATTTAGCACCAGTGCAGGGGGAAATGCAGGGCTGCACCATGTTCTTGTACAAAGGGTGCAGCCACTTTCCTGTAAATATGCACCTGTGTCTCTAATTTGTTCACCAAGGTCTCAAAGTCTGTCATCCCCAGTGGCACCAGAACAATTTTCAAACTGAATTCCTAGGGATTCTAAATAATCTAAGCATCACACAAAGAACAAAAGTTTCATATTAACAGGAGAGTGGGATGGTTGGAGTATGTAGTTGGTATGTAGTTTGGTGTTGCACTTAGAAGCACCCTGTCACAGATAGATTGCTAAAGCATTGTGTGGTAGCACACTGTCATTTACAGTCAGCACATTTTCCATTGAAATGACCACTAATATCCACAGGCATACAGTTTCACAGCTAAAACTATATAGAGCACAAATTATATAATATGAACTGGTCACAATATTTATGATTCGCACATCACAAAGTAAAGTGTCCTGTTTAATTTTGACCCTGTTAGAATCTTTGTTTCCATCACAGCTCAAAATTAGGAAAAAGAGCTTCATTTTTGTTTTGCTGTTTATTTATTTAGAAATATTTTTACAGTTTATCTATAAGCATTTAACTTAAAAATAATGTTACATGTTGTCGTGTGTTGGACAGAAACTAAATCCAACAGTCTTCCCTTTCACACCAGCAAGATTATAACATAGTTCACTTTACAAAATCCTCACACTTTACAGCAGTAGCAGTCTCCATGGTAAAAAACTAAGCAGCAATTTGTCAGACGATTAGACTGACATTTTACCTTGATCTTTGACAAGTTAAAAATAAAGTTCTTTTTAATGCTTACCCACCTTTCAAATCTGGTTATTTTGGGGATGTTGCAGCAACCTCACACCCTTACTTCCAGCACCTATGCTTGTAGGTGCCCTCTCTGGACTCAAAACTACGCTCCTGTTAGTTTTATTGATAAAACTATATAGCGCACAAATGATAATGTGTGGAAATTGAAAATCAGCAAATTCTTGTCATTTGTGCATCATAAAAGAATGTATTCTGTTTTGTTTGTATCCTACTAAGATCGCTGTTCCCATCACACGCCACAATTAGAAAAAAACACTCCATTTGTGATTCCTAGCTGTTTTTTTTTCATTTTTCAGTCTATTTATAGGTATTTAAATGTTGTTACAGGAAAAAGGTATCCTACAGCCTTTCATTTCGCACCAGCAAGATTGTCACACAGTTCCCTTTACAAAATGTTAACACTTAGCAGTAAGATAAAGAAAAGTAAACAAAAGACTCCATGTTAAAAGGATAAGCAGAAATTTGTTAGAAGACTCGACTGACATTTGACTTTTGCTTTGAACATATCACAACAAATGTGACAAGGTAAAAACTAAAGTTAACCTCATGTTTAATGCTCATTCACCTTCAGAGCCCTAGCATGGGTATTTTGGGGGTGCTGCAGCAACCCCCACACCCCTACTTCCAGCACCTGGATACCCTCTGGGTGACAGTCTGCGCTCTACAGGTATGCGTTACATACATACATACCTACCTATAGTTGCACTTTGTTGTTTCCTACTTTTTTAACCCAACTTGATAACTGATTACACCCCCTGCCCCCCCCAACACCCGCATGGTGGCCTTGAACATCTCCCACAGGGTTTCAGGCAAATATAATGAAAGCTGATTAATCTCCATATAGGAGATAACATTTTCCTGCATGTAGGATTTGAAGGAAAGGTCAGACAGCCACCATGCATCCATATGCCATCCCCTTTTCCCAGCCCGTAGGTTGATCTGGAACCTAAACTAGAACTAGGAATTATCCAAAAGGCCACAGGCTGGGATAATTACCTCTGTCAGGCTATGTCAATCATTGTTGGGCAATAAAAAGTGGACTGGGTGAAAGAATGTCCTGTGAGCCCCTGAGTATTTCGTAAACCCTATTCTGTTGTAAGGTCACCCAAGCATCCATTATGTCCGAAGCATCCAGAAAGTAAGCCAGAATAGTCGGACCTCCCTATATAGGCGATCCTGTCTCTATCTCCCACCCCATTATGGTCACCTCCCAGAAACCATGTGCTGAAGCAGCACCGTAGCCCACAGCCCACCTGCATGGTCCACATCCCAGGGTCCGAAGTAAAGGCCATCATTGACTCTGGGGCTTCTGTAAACGTCATGAGAGTTCAACAATACAATCGTCTCCGGGTCAAGGAGTCAACTAGTTTTGTGACATACCAACATAATCACATATGGGAGTCAAACACCATTACCTGTCTGTGGGCAGATGGCAGTGCCCGTTCAATCAGATGGTCAACATACCATGACAATGATCCATGTCATCGATCAAGAGGCAGACACGCAAATCAGCAGTCACATCGCTGAAGACCTGGGCCTAGTTTCCTTCCTGAGAAGCATGAGGTCAAACCAGACTGAAAACTTACTGGATCAATTCCCAGATCTCTTCACACACCCTCCAGTGAAGTTTCACATCGACCCAACAGTGGCCCCAATGGCACTTCGGCACCACCATGTTCTATTACACCGTCAATCATTGGGTGAGCGCGAACTACAGAAACTCAAAGATCAAGGAGTAATAGAAAAAGTAAATGGACCAACCTTATGGATCCCTCCAATGATAACTGCTGAAAAGCGGAAATAGCTGTGGAAAATACAGCTCTATACATTGACATGCGGCACCCGAACCGAGCCATCCGGAGCGAAAGCCCCATAACCCCAACTATGGACGAGATTGTGGCCAATGTCAATGGATCCTGGTGGTTCTCAAAGTTGGATCTGAATGCAGGGTATTACCAACTGGTCCTGGTGGAAGAAAGCAGATATATAACCACCTTCATACCTTAGACTGTGCCGCTATCGGCGCTCAATTTTGGTATTTCAAAATGCCATACGAGAGACATTATCTGGGCTGCCAGGCATCCTAAACGTTAGTGACGACATTCTCATCCACTCCACCACAGTGGCTGAGCACCACAAACACATTTGGGCAGCTCTGAAGCGCCTCATGACCATGGCATCACCTTACACAGAGAAAAATGTCTGTTCTTTCAGCCCACAATGGAATTTTTTGGGTACATGTACACCCAAAATGGAATATAGGTTGACCCTCAGTAGTCACAGGTGATTAAACAGGCACCCCAGCCCACAAACCTGTCCGAAGTATGAAGTTTCTTCAGAATGGCCACATATTGCTGCTGATTCATTCCAGACCTGGCCATCCTTGCAGAACAGTTGAGGGCTCCAACCAGGGCAGACGCCAAGTGGAGCTGGAGTCACCAGGAAGAAGTGGCATTCCGAAGGATCAAGGACACACTCTTTGACAACACAATGCTGGTGTACTTCGAGCCAGAAAAATGCACTGAATTGTAGATGAATGCCAGCCCAGTGTGTCTAGAGGCCATACTTGCTCAGAAAGTGGTGCCCGGGCATTTAGCAGTGCTGGCATTTGCCAGCAAAGCATTGTCACCCACTAAGGCACAATACGCCCAAATTGAGTGAGAGGCCCTAGCTATTAAATGAGCGTGCATGCACTTTCATCTTTACGTAAGTGGTCAGTCATTCATGGTCATCACTGACCACCAACCGCTGCTTGTCCCAGGGTCAGCCCCACATCCACCCCTAAAAATTGAGCGGTGGGCCATCCAGCTGCAACAATACATGATGGATGTTATCTGCCAACCTGGAGTGAAAAATACGGCCGATTTTCTCTCTCCCCACCCAGTGCCTTCAGAACCCCAAATCGACAGTCATGAAGCTGAAGCTGTGGAGGCCTACGTCAATATGATCTCAAGTGCCGTCTGCCCACAAGCCTTGACCCTAGATGACATCAAAGACGCGGCTGAAGCAGATCCAGTCCTCGGGGTACGCAATGCCATCCAAAGCAGCACATTGCCGAACCTTCTATGTGATGCCAATGACTGTCTAGGGAAAGATCGGGAATGTCTCACAAAGAAGTGGAGAGTGAGGAATGAGTTCAGCATGACCCAAGAGGGAATCCTGAGCTGATCCTGAATAGTCATCCCGGCAGCTCTGCAGCTTCATGTAACACAACTGCTCACGGAGGACATCAAGGGTCAATGAAGATGAAGTTTAGGATGAGGGAGAAAGTATGGTTCTCCAAACACGAAGATCTGGCAGAAGAGATTGTGCAAAGGTGCCCAGCATGTCAACTAACAAGTGTTCCAGAGAGACCGGCCCCAATAATCACCAAGGGGTCATGCACTATCCCATGGGACAAGGTCCCCCTAGATTTTGGGAGCTTCCTAGATGGGAGAGTCACGCTAGTCATGATGGATACATATTCCAAATACCCCATTGTGGAAGTTTACTCAAGTGACTCCCATTCTGGAGAAGGCATTCGCACTGATTGGGTTTCCATCCAAGATCAAGAGTGTCAATGGACCACCGTTTCATGGCGAAGAGTTCAGTGACGTTCTAAAGCACCATGGAATCCATCATCGCCGCATCACTCCCCGATGGCCTCAGGCCAATGGGGAGATCGAAAAATTCATGCGAACCCTGAGCAAGTCACTCCGGATTGCAGTAACAGACCAGGTTGACATGGAGTGCAACCTCAAGCATTCATGAGAGAATATCGGGCACACCTCACAGAACCACCCAACAACGCCCCAGGACCTTGATGTATAACAGGCCTTGCCGGGATACAACCTCTGCATGCCCTGAGTGGAAGCCCCCTCCCTATGATGCCCAAGAAACCCAAGTACACAGGGAAAGGCTGAATATGGCAACTAGCCACAAGAGAGGGGCAAGGTCCCGTGAACTCAGACCAAGTGACCAGTTTTTTATCATAGACCGATAACCCAGGGGGAAGTTCAGAACACTGGATAAGCCAGGGGTGTGAACGGTAATGGTGGGCGTAGTGTGCATAGTGGGGCTACGTGGAGTTCCACGGAGGGGGGAACACTCTCCGCTCACTCCGTGTAGCCCCACTGCGCACCACCCGCCTCCCTCCCGCCATATTAACAATTAAATTAGAGGTGTAAAAAACCATTTAAAAGTAAGGGAAACGTCTTACATGAGATGCGGCGTCCCGGGGCTCCCTCTTCCTCCTCTATCACCGACTTCTTGATCAAAACTGCATGCTAAAGTCGCGATGAAGGAGGAAGCGGGAGCATCTAAACTGCGCACGCGCGGCCCGCGCATTTGCAGTTTTGATGCTGAAGTCGCGATGAAGCCATGTGTGTGGCGGGAGGGAGGCGGGGCGGGGCTGGTGCCAACTCTCCTCCGCTGCGGAGTGTGAAATGCAGAGTTGGCAACATTCCGCACATTTTGTGGGCAGAGCGGAGCTCTCCGTCCACCCCTAGTGGACGGTAGTGAGGAGTGATGGAACGATGGTAACTGCCAAAAAAGGACAGGAGACAGTGGCCCGAAATGTTTCATGGTTTAAGACGATAGAAGTTGCCCCTGAAGACCTGGTGTCTGAGGGCGAAGGAGAGGAGGAAGGAAATTGGCCCATTATGGAAGAAACCATCGGTGCTGACATGGAGCCAACCAGCCATCCGATAGGAAAGTCCATCACGCAGCACGTCAGCCAGGCCAGCCATCCATGAGTTGCCCTGTTGTGATGAGCATCCCCGTAACAGCCTTCGGCCCAACCCTCAACCCAGCCTGAGGATCAAGGACGTTGCATGTCACGTAGAATGATTTGCAAGGCCTGAGTTGGGATGGGATGCAGCAGGTTAGTCTTGTTGTTTCTTGCCTTTGGGCTCCTTCGATGTGTTACCACCTCATCCTCGGGCCAGGCATGGCCTGAGGCTATAAATAAAAGAGAGGAGACCGCTCGTGGTCTTTCCGCCAACCAAGCGTCAGTGTGTGGACATGAGTGTCTGCGGGTACTGGGACCAAGCGGGCGGACAGCACGAGGTGGTCTACCCCATACAAAGGCCGGACACAACATTGTTTATAGGTTCGCCCCTGTTCGGCATTGGTCCCAACTACTACTCCGCCCCATACATTGCTTTTGAAAGTAGGGTTGGTTGGTATGGGGTCAAACATAACATACAACTGTATAGAGGAGGCTTTCAATGTTTAGTTGATGTCACTCAGAACCCTTCAGTGAAAAACATCCTTGTTATTCACTATTATTACCTATCAATAATTTTATATATTGTTCTGCCAACAATTCTTCTTCCTCTTCAGCAAAATCATTACGGGTAGAAATTTTGAAATAAAAATTGGAATGAACAGGACTACAAATCCCAGGATGCAAAAACCTGGCTCGAGTGAGCTACTCTGTCATGGTACTGGAAAAGTTGAGCGCTCTATTGCGACAACAATCAAATGGTCAGGCTTTACTGAAGGCAGAGAAAATGTGGGTTTATAGCTCATAGGCCTCTAGTCTCTTGTTCCCTCCAGGTAAAATATTCTGTAATTGCTTCTCTTTAAGATGTGTTTGCCGTGATGTGGACCAGCGGAAGTGGAGCCCTCCCAGGCGGCTTTGCGCGCTTCAGCTGTGGCGTGGTGGGACCCCTGATTCCAACATTATCGCCGGTTTCCCTTCGTGCTCGTTCCACAGCACGGCTCTGTGCATACAGGCATGGGGTAAATTATTGAACAAACATCATATTTAACATTAACAGGCTGCGCGGGTTACCACGGCGACGGTGTTCAGATTTGTGCTGTTAATTTAATGTTCGCTCGCCTTGTCATTAGACGCCATGATTGGAGCATTGGGTGATGTATTACACGAGCAGGAGGCCAGGGCCTGCCCGCTGTGCAGACTTTGTGTCGCTTCTAGACGCGTAACGCTGGGGGGCGCTCTGCGCACAACCGGGCACTCCAGGAAGAGCTCACCGGAGACCAGATCCACACGGCACTTCTACTTAGCCAGGAACAAGAGCTTTCGCTTTATTCTGGCTGGAACATCCTCTTCTCCTCCATTTGGACGTCCTTCGTGGTTGAAGCGTTGGCAGTCTTTGCTCTTCCATGAAAGTTGCAGCAGCACACCGGCACTTTCATTACATCTGCAGCGAGCTTATCTTTTGATCTAAAAGCTGAACGTTACAGATGCAAATAGCTGGACAGAGGGAAAGGGTCGAACTGGGGCAGAAAATAGGCCAAGCATCAAAATAAAAGCCCTCTGCCATTAATGAAAGAGATGGGTAAAAATGTGGCCCATGTTTGCAATTCCGGGCAGTTTTGAACATGTAAAGGGAGGTACAGGAGCTTGCATGCATTTGTGCATAGAGGTGCAATGAAGGCTCGAGCCTGAAGCCTGGCCCTGGCTCAGCTCCAGGGTCTGTTGGTACCTCCAACCCATAAGGAGTCAAACTTTCATTTGACTTCTGCCTGCCTTCTGCCTAGGATGTGGCTTTATGGCCAGAGCTGCAAACTGGGGAACTAGAGAACCATTCGAATAGCTGCTTTGGCTCAACATGCTGTGATTCTGGTCAAATCATTTAATCTCCCCATGCCTATAAACAATGCATGTGACCTTATGTAATGTAACTGGTGCTCATGTAAAGCCTTCCGATACCTTCTGGTCGAGTTTGCGCTATATTTCAAAACAGCATAAACATTTGCTAAGAGGCACAAACAAAGCCTTAACATAAGGAAATGACAAAAAATTGACTGGCTGATTTGTACAAAATGAAACTAGGTAACCTGGATAAATCGCAGCTTTTCCACTTAAATTGTGTGATCTTAAGCAAATATTTTATTTCAGCAAAACTCGTTTTATCTTCATTATCACCTATGAAAGCACTATCAAATATGTGAGATCAGACTACCAGCTGTACAAAACGATTACTTTTATTAGGTAGACGATTTCAGGGCTTGACTCGTGCATGGTCTCTAACATCCGAGCCAGACCATTTATTGGCTAGCCGACCTCTATTAGTGTATGCTGCAGGCAATGTTTGTGGTAATATCATGGAAATCCGCAGTAAAAACAGGCCCACCAGACCATAAAACGGGCCCACAAACATCCAAAATAATGGCCTACACTCTGGCCTGTCAGACCAGCACTTCTGGCTCTGCCTGATTGCCCTATAGGCCAGCCCGACCCTGCAGAGAGGCCAAATATTGACTTGGCCCTGACTCCCCACCCTGTTTCACCAGAAGGAATGTTGATGCCCTGGAGACATGTTGGAAAAGTAGCTCAGTGTTATGACACTGACTTCCAGGGAATTAGCCAATAAAGCTCCAGTCAGGAATTAGCATTTATCAACTCCCTCAGTGCAGCATTAACTGGCACTAATTGCAGCGCTGCATATAATTAGAATTTCGAGTGAATTACCCCTGTAATCGGCTGTTCCAGTGCTAGGAAGTTTGTAAGCTTATTATTGTGACGGTGAAGCACACATTCCGAGATTACCTACTCTGAGAGCAAACCTTCTTTGTCACATCCATACTCTGAGGCTGAGTTTCTCATCGGAGACAGGCAAGCCCTCAAGAAAAGGACAGTTCTTTCAGTGAAACCTCGGGTTTCTGTTAAACTAGGTCCATGCCAAGAAGCTATGCAAAAGCACCCTGCCCCTTCCTCTTTGTGTACAAGGCCCAGCCCGGCAATGCATGGTAGCAGGCTGGCTAAAGGCGAACAAGTGAGAGTGTTGCAGGACTGTAAGGAGGAAGGCTTGGAATCGGAGTAATGAAGGTTACCAGTAAATAATCAGGGTATCAATACCTTGCCCATCTTCTTTGTCACAACCCTTACTCCTTGAGCCTATAATAAGCACCCTCCTTTTGTCCGAGTCAGGAAAGGCAGCATTAACAGGGAACAATAGTCTGAGCCTGAAGAGGAACAGCATCTATAAGGTATCTTTAGGTGAAACACCACCCAATCTGAAAAGAAAAGATCAACCCACAGGAGAAGAGGTCTGAGGCTGAACATCAGCAACCAGCAGATGCCGGCGGCCATAACGTGCTACATTCTGCCTGACCACACACATGCACACGAGACACCAAGTATGTCCTCCCCGACCATAGGTGCAGGGAGCAAACTGAGAGACAAATACATTTAGATGGAAAAGAAAAAATATACAACCCAATAGGAGATCCAGCATTTGTATCAGGCTGTATCCTATTTAGATCACTGCACAACATGAGTCGAGTTTTTATTTCTTCAAGAACACAGAATTATACCCCGAAGCGAAATCTTAGATCAGCCCACATGAATCTTCTAATGGTACCCAGATTTAAGGGAAAGAGGGTGGGAGGGGCAAGAGTCTCGGTGATAGGCCCCCACATTTGGAATTCCCGACCATTGGAAATCAGATCAGCAACCAACTACATGAACTTCAGGAAGCTCCCGAAAACATGGTTATTCAGAGAAGTATGTGGCTAATGTTACTGCTGGAACACTACCTCTCCTTTAGCGCCAAGAAACCTGTTGAGTGAACGTGTGCTATATGAACGCTGTATAACATAACAACATGAGGTAACCAATAACAAAATCACGGAAAGACCCCAACCTTTAGAAAGATAGGAGATCATTGAAACCAGGACATGAGGGCTCACTGTGGCAATGAAGAAGTACCTGGATTACATGCTTACCCCACCAAGAGAGTTCCCTAAACACAGTGAACTGGGGGGAGCATGTTGGCTTCTTGGAAAGGATAGTAATTGTAACACCTAACAAAAGGTTCAGGTGAGGAAATGAAGTGGAACAATCAAATTACAAACATATAATCAGACATGTTACTAAAAAAGGGATAAAAGAAGAAGCCTATACATACAATTTTTAAAAAATTCATTGGGGAGAACAATAACGCTCAAAAAGGGGACTGTTGGCAAGACACTAACAAACAATTCATATGCCAAACAAGTGGCTAACAAACAAATATTACATATAAAAAGGAACAACAAACACAACAATGGTGTGTCCTTCAGAAATTGTGGCCACTAGAAGCGTAGACGGCGTTTCAACCGCAAGGTTACTCTGCGGTCATCATCAGGACTACAGTTTATTTGAGCGTTAAATTTCACTTGATACAAGGCAGGCCAATCCTAGCTAAGATGGCTAGTTGCAGAAAGAACGAGCTTCAAAAAATTCAATTGCGAGAGCAGTCCAATATTTCAATTTCACTCAGGCGGACCTAAATAACCCCTGTGGATATGCTCGGTCAATATATTCAGCAGGTGACTAGTAGATGGCCCGTAGCAAGTAATTTGGTCTGAAAAATCAATTGCTAAAGCAATCCAAAGTTGCAATTTCTCTCAGGCGGAGATAAATTAACGCCTGTAGGTCTGCTCGATAATTGTATTCAGCAGGTGACCAATGGTGTAGGGGTTAGCCCAATAAATCGGCTGGCTCAACCCACAAGTCGGACTGTACCACGGGTAACCTCCGTGAGGTCCTGGAAAGGATAGCCACAGGATTGCAAGTCTCAAGGCATGACCAAACAGGCCCACCTCGCATCGCTGCCTGAAAGGGACAAGTATAAGTCAGAGACACAACGCACATCAGAGCGCACCACTTCCCCTGCTGGAGCAGCACTACACATTGGGCAAAAATTAATTATTCTTGTGAAGTCTTACACATTTTTTTGAAGTTCATTCAAAATTGGCAACATTTCCTGCTATTTCACATGGCATGATTTTGCATAATGGCACCAGTGGGAGAATGGTTTGAGCAGAAAATGTCCTGCAGAAATGGTAAAAGTGTGTCCAAGAGCTATTTTGTGCTTCAACCAGTCTCTACCGAGGGCTGAGTAAACCCTGCAGAGCTACACAAGTTATGCACAATGCTGAAAAACTAAACTTTACCTCGGGGCATGTAATTTTGTGTAATTTCATTCCATTTTTTTAAAGTAATTTCAGAGAAAAACAGCAGTTTTGCCCAACCACAAAGACCACAAACACATGAGTGAAATGGGGTCAAGAAGTCCCAAGACAGAAACTGGGGTACAATGTGAGCTGGTGATGCTAACTGCAATCTTGAACGCGGGGAGAGGGAGTGAACCCCATTGTATTGCCTTTGCCCCCACGTTTATTCCACCACCATGGCTGATAAAAAAGATCATTCTTTAATGCTGTTGATAGGGATCTATGTCGTTACTACGCATGCTTTTACAACGCATGCCTTTACCACGCAACTTTTACAACGCAAGTCGTTACAACGACTTGCGTTGGGGGGCGCTGGATAGTGAATAGTTTAATTTACTATTCCAACTTCAGTCCCCGTGGATAGTATGGAAGGTTTTGGATAGTAAATTAAACCATTCCCTATCCTACAGAGCCCCCCAGCGCAAGTCGTTGTAATGACTTGCGTTGTAGAAGTTGCGTGGTAAAGGTAGTGCGTGGTAAAAGTTGCATTGTAAACGCTGTTTACCGTTGATAGCATCTGGGCCTGCCCTGCGCAGTGCGACATGCTTTTATACCACCATTAAAATAAAGAGACTAAAAAGTACTGAGTCTGTAAGTGGGGGTGGCCTTGGGAAATGACCAGGGGCTACAAAATAACTCTGGCAGTGCTGGAATATGAACAAGGTTTCAAACAGTTTTAAACAGTGGAAGCGGAAAACATGGCACCTGGAAAGTGGGGAGGTCACGGTCTGAGCACGAAGGAAAGCATAAACGGTGCAAAATTAATTAGCAACACAAACTACCCAGTGGCGACTGCCACTGAGTATACTGGAGATACCTCTTGGGAGAGTGGGCCCTCAGGGACCCTCAGTATTGTAAGAGAATTAATTTCCCAACTTACAACTCGTCACGGATGGCGTTTGCGCAATGGTGAAGGAAGGGGGCGTGTCCTGGGGTGACATTTCTGCAAACACGCACTGTGGCTCGTTTTAAGTTGGAGAATAAATTTCTCCTCAATCATGAGAGTCACCCAGTATTCAAGGGGAATTCGTTCCCCATCTGCAAACTCACCAGGGGGCCCACACAGGGTATTTTTTAAGTGTGTCCCCCGGCAGTCACAATCAAGTTGAGTCCAGGGGTGGCGGTCCCCTGGGCTGCGGGGGTGGCCTTGTGCCCCCGTATTTATTTATGCTTTGCCCCGGGGGTGGCGGTCCTAGGGGAAGTGTGGGGGGGACTGGGCCCCCCACACCTTTTTTTAAGCATTCCCCCAGGAATTGGGGCCCCCGGAGCACGCGCTACGTTTTTTTTATCAGCAGGATCCGCGCACCCTGTGCAGATTTTGCAGATTTTTAAACAAATAAATAATTTTTTGGGGCGCTGGGGGTCCTTGTGGGACCCCCTAAGCAGGCCTTGGGGGTAAGGGTGTTTCTACCCTGCCCCCTTTTTGTGTTTTTTGCGTTGTTTTCTCTGCTTTCTTGTGCCTCGGTTCTACCGAGGTACAAGATGGCTAATAACACTTCTTGGTTGGGAATGTTGACAGCCAATTAGCATACAACTTGTCATTGGGAGGGTGCGCGGATCCTGCGCGGCCATAGCTATATATGTGATTTTACTTTATTTTCTCAGCAACTACTGAACGGATTTACACCATTTAACAAAAAAGCACAACTCTGAACTAAGGGCTACCTTTTTGCCAAATTTGGTGTAATTCCGTTCCGCAGTTCGGGCTGTAGCTGCGGGTATAGTTTCCTATGGTAAATTGCATGGGGAAAACACGTTTTGGGACCCCCCTTTTTAGTCGGCCCCCAGTTGATGAATCACCGTGAAAGTTTCAGGATAGGAGCAGACTTGAGTGGGCCATAAGTTTTGAAAATTTCGCGTAGATGCTTCAATCGGTGCCAAAGTCATTGGGAATAGAATGTTGCGGATTTCCTATGGAAAATAGGTCCTAACTATAACTACATACTGGCGACTGCCAGTAGGTAAAAAAAAATAATAATATATATATATATATATATATATATATATATATATATATATATATATATATATATAAATATATATATATATTTATATATATATATATATATATATATATGACATCACTGATGACATCATCCAGTGAATGTGGTTTGCTTCGTTATTTAAATATGCATTATTTATATAGCAATTTACATTGAAGAATGAGTGGATATATATAAATAAATATTTGGATGGAGGATTTAGTAGCAGTGTAATTGACTGTTTACTTGACCAATTTATAAAGTCTCACTAAATATAGTGGATAGTGACTAAACTGTGTGAATATCTGTATCACTTTGTCAGTTGTTGTGTAAACTGATTCTACAGTTGGTTACTAGCTATGTGAAAGTCTATATTAGTTATTGATTAGTTAACTGAGTATTTGTATGGGAGTGTGAAAGTGTGTGTGGTTCGGTGGGGGTGTGTGACTGTCCAAAGATGTGTGAATAGTTGATTCAGTAGATATATGAAGTTAAAACTACATGTTCTAACAGTTTGGGTGAGGGAATCTCTTTATGGGTGTGGTGATGAGCAAATATATTTCTCGAAGGTACAGGTCCAACAAACTAGAAAAATAAAAGGCAGTGTATGTGTCAGTTGTTATAAATAAGTATACATAAGACACAATGATTGTGTGAGTGACTGTATGGATAACTGTATACTTGTAATAATGATTTTATAATTCACTAGGTATGACTTACTATCTAAATGAATAGAAGAAGTGGTGTTTGTATAAGTGTTTTGCTAAGTAAATATGTAAGTATGATCCATTGTTTGCATAAGTGAGTAGGATGACTTCATATGTGAATAGGATGCGTGCTGTTGTTTAATGTCGATATAGATGTATAAGTATTTTTGATAGTGTTCTATTGTTCATTGACAGCATGTATGAGTGAATCCATAGGTAAGTGATTAGATGTGTGTATACATCTATTAATCACTGAGTTTTTTTAGATACTTGTATTGCTGTGACAATGGATTTAAATATGATACTCTGTATTTTACAAACAGTGATGAAAAATTGTAATAGTGTATGAAAAGGTGTATGTGATTGTCACATGGATGATGTCATCAGTGATGTCATCAGTGATGTCATTTGAGATGTCATCAGTGATGTCACTGACCATGTCATGAATGATCTAATATGTGACATCATCAGCAGTGGATTGCGGGTGCGCGAAATATAGTTAGTACAACTAACTATATAGGAGCAATTCCAGCTAACTATAACACCACTAAAACTTATAGTTTTTTGAGGGAATTTCAAAGGTTTTTAAAAACGAATTCCTAACTATATAACTCCTGAAACCTATGGTTTTTTCAGTGAATTTCAAAGGTTGTTTTAAATGCTAATTCCTAACTATATAAGGCCTGAAACCTATGGTTTTTTCAGTGAATTTCAAAGGTTTTTTAAATGCTGATTCCTAACTATATAAGGCCTGAAACCTATGTTTTTTTCAGTGAATTTCAAAGGTTTTTTAAATGCTAATTCCTAACTATATAAGGCCTGAAACCTATGGTTTTTTCAGTGAATTTCAAAGGTTTTTTAAATGCTAATTCCTAACTATATAAGGCCTGAAACCTATGGTTTTTTCAGAGTTTAAAAAAAAAAAAAATGATTGGTTAACTGGCTTATTAAGTGTATCTTAGTGAATACATATATTAGCGAGTAATGTTTAAATATTTAAATATATGCATGAGTGATGTAATATGTGACGTCATCAGCAGTGCATTGCAGACGTGCAAGTTATAGTGAGTCCAACTAACTATAACGTGGGAATTTCAATGGTTTTATGTGAGTAAAATTTCCAGCTAAATATAACTGGTGTGAAATCTATGGTTTTTTCAGTGAATTTCAAAGGTTTTTTAAATGCTAATTCCTAACTATAACTGGTGTGTAACCTATGGTTTTTTCAGTGAATATATATATATATATATAAAATTTCTATGGCAAAATGAAACCCCTCATTTTGTTCCTTTTCAAATTAAATGTATTAAGTGTTACCACTTTATTCCAATCAAGATGACTTCAGGTGTGCCATACGTTTGTCATAAGTAAGACTGTTAGCGTTCTAGTTGTTCTTTAGAACACTCTGGGACATTCTGTCATTGGGCTATAGTTGGGCTACATCTGGCTGATATTTGGGCTACATTTGGGCTCTTTTGTCTCTGGTGGCCATCTTGGGAGACTGCATATCAGAATTTTTTTAATGAAATATAAGAGGATTTGAGAAGTCACTCAAAATGTGCCCTAATTTTTCTTTCTTCAGCACTAATCATAATTTCTATGGCAAAATGAACCCCCTCATTTTGTTCCTTTGCAAATTAAATGTTTTAAGTGTTAACACTTTATTCCAATCAAGATGACTTCAGGTGTGCCATACTTTTGTCATAAGTAAGACTGTTAGCGCTCTAGTTGTTCTTTAGAACACTCTGGGACATTCTGTCATTGGGCTATAGTTGGGCTACATCTGGCTGATATTTGGGCTACATTTGTTTTTTTTTGTCTCTGGTGGCCATCTTTGGGCTACATTGGGCTACATTGGGCTACATTGGGCTACATTTGGGCTCTAACATATATATAGCCCAATGTAGCCCAATATATATTTTTTCAAAGTTAGTTTTCGTAAAAACCACTGGAGCACATATCTTGAGACATAGCAAAGGCACATCGGGCTACCAATCCCTACAATTTTGCCAATTTTGGTGGAAAACCATTCAGCCGTTCGGGCTAAAAGTGAGTCCAACCGCCCTATGGAAATTAACATGGTGAGAACACATTTTGGGACCCCCCTTTTATCTCGGCCCCTGCTTGATGAAATCCCCCCAAACTTTCAGGGAGGGAGCGGAGCGCCGCGAGGCAAAGTTAAGGAAATTTGCAGGAAGATTCCTCAACCGGCGCCAAAGTTATTCCCAATAGAATGTTGCGATTTCCCTATGGAAAACAATCCTAACTATATATACCTACTGGCTATCGCCAGTAGGTAATAAAATTTCTATGGCAAAATGAAACCCCTCATTTTGTTCCTTTTCAATTAAATGTATTAAGTGTTACCACTTTATTCCAATCAAGATGACTTCAGGTGTGCCATACTTTTGTCATAAGTAAGACTGTTAGTGTTCTAGTTGTTCTTTAGAACACTCTGGGACATTCTGTCATTGGGCTATAGTTGGGCTACATCTGGCTGATATTTGGGCTACATTTGGGCTCTTTTGTCTCTGGTGGCCATCTTGGGAGACTGCATATCAGAATTTTTTTAATGAAATATAAGAGGATTTGAGAAGTCACTCAAAATGTGCCCTAATTTTTCTTTCTTCGGCACTAATCATAATTTCTATGGCAAAATGAACCCCCTCATTTTGTTCCTTTGCAAATTAAATGTTTTAAGTGTTAACACTTTATTCCAATCAAGATGACTTCAGGTGTGCCATACTTTTGTCATAAGTAAGACTGTTAGCGCTCTAGTTGTTCTTTAGAACACTCTGGGACATTCTGTCATTGGGCTATAGTTGGGCTACATCTGGCTGATATTTGGGCTACATTTGTATTTTTTTTGTCTCTGGTGGCCATCTTTGGGCTACATTGGGCTACATTGGGCTACATTGGGCTACATTTGGGCTCTAACATATATATAGCCCAATGTAGCCCAATATATATTTTTTCAAAGTTAGTTTTCGTAAAAACCACTGGAGCATATATCTTGAGACATAGCAAAGGCACATCGGGCTACCAATCCCTACAATTTTGCCAATTTTGGTGGAAAACCATTCAGCCGTTCGGGCTAAAAGTGAGTCCAACCGCCCTATGGAAATTAACATGGGGAAAGCACGTTTTGGGACCCCCGTTTTATCTCAGCCCCCGCTTGACGAATCCCCCCCCGATCTTTCAGGGAAGGAGCGGAGCATCGCGAGGCAAAGTTAAGGAAAATTTCAGGAAGATTCCTCAACCGGCGCCAATGTTATTCCCAATAGAATGCTGCGATTTCCCTATGGAAAACAATCCTAACTATATATACCTACTGGCTATCACCAGTAGGTAATAAAATTTCTATGGGAAAATGAAACCCCTCATTTTGTTCCTTTTCAAATTAAATGTATTAAGTGTTACCACTTTATTCCAATCAAGATGACTTCAGGTGTGCCATACTTTTGTCATAAGTAAGACTGTTAGCGTTCTAGTTGTTCTTTAGAACACTCTGGGACATTCTGTCATTGGGCTATAGTTGGGCTACATCTGGCTGATATTTGGGCTCTTTTGTCTCTGGTGGCCATCTTGGGTGACTGCATATCAGAATTTTTTTAATGAAATATAAGAGGATTTGAGAAGTCACTCAAAATGTGCCCTAATTTTTCTTTCTTCAGCACTAATCATAATTTCTATGGCAAAACGAACCCCCTCATTTTGTTCCTTTGCAAATTAAATGTTTTAAGTGTTAACACTTTATTCCAATCAAGATGACTTCAGGTGTGCCATACTTTTGTCACAAGTAAGACTGTTAGCGCTCTAGTTGTTCTTTAGAACACTCTGGGACATTCTGTCATTGGGCTATAGTTGGGCTACATCTGGCTGATATTTGGGCTACATTTGTTTTTTTTGTCTCTGGTGGCCATCTTTGGGCTACATTGGGCTACATTGGGCTACATTTGGGCTCTAACATATATATAGCCCAATGTAGCCCAATATATATTTTTTCAAAGTTAGTTTTCGTAAAAACCACTGGAGCACATATCTTGAGACATAGCAAAGACACATCGGGCTACCAATCCCTACAATTTTGCCAATTTTGGTGGAAAACTATTCAGCCGTTCGGGCTAAAAGTGAGTCCAACCGCCCTATGGAAATTAACATGGTGAGAACACATTTTGGGACCCCCCTTTTATCTCGGCCCCTGCTTGATGAAATCCCCCCAAACTTTCAGGGAGGGAGCGGCGCGCCGCGAGGCAAAGTTAAGGAAATTTGCAGGAAGATTCCTCAACCGGCGCCAAAGTTATTCCCAATAGAATGTTGCGATTTCCCTATGGAAAACAATCCTAACTATATATACCTACTGGCTATCGCCAGTAGGTAATAAAATTTCTATGGCAAAATGAAACCCCTCATTTTGTTCCTTTTCAATTAAATGTATTAAGTGTTACCACTTTATTCCAATCAAGATGACTTCAGGTGTGCCATACTTTTGTCATAAGTAAGACTGTTAGTGTTCTAGTTGTTCTTTAGAACACTCTGGGACATTCTGTCATTGGGCTATAGTTGGGCTACATCTGGCTGATATTTGGGCTACATTTGGGCTCTTTTGTCTCAGGTGGCCATCTTGGGAGACTGCATATCAGAATTTTTTTAATGAAATATAAGAGGATTTGAGAAGTCACTCAAAATGTGCCCTAATTTTTCTTTCTTCAGCACTAATCATAATTTCTATGGCAAAACGAACCCCCTCATTTTGTTCCTTTGCAAATTAAATGTTTTAAGTGTTAACACTTTATTCCAATCAAGATGACTTCAGGTGTGCCATACTTTTGTCATAAGTAAGACTGTTAGCGCTCTAGTTGTTCTTTAGAACACTCTGGGACATTCTGTCATTGGGCTATAGTTGGGCTACATCTGGCTGATATTTGGGCTACATTTGTTTTTTTTGTCTCTGGTGGCCATCTTTGGGCTACATTGGGCTACATTGGGCTACATTGGGCTACATTTGGGCTCTAACATATATATAGCCCAATGTAGCCCAATATATATTTTTTCAAAGTTAGTTTTCGTAAAAACCACTGGAGCACATATCTTGAGACATAGCAAAGGCACATCGGGCTACCAATCCCTACAATTTTGCCAATTTTGGTGGAAAACCATTCAGCCGTTCGGGCTAAAAGTGAGTCCAACCGCCCTATGGAAATTAACATGGTGAGAACACATTTTGGGACCCCCCTTTTATCTCGGCCCCTGCTTGATGAAATCCCCCCAAACTTTCAGGGAGGGAGCGGAGCGCCGCGAGGCAAAGTTAAGGAAATTTGCAGGAAGATTCCTCAACCGGCGCCAAAGTTATTCCCAATAGAATGTTGCGATTTCCCTATGGAAAACAATCCTAACTATATATACCTACTGGCTATCGCCAGTAGGTAATAAAATTTCTATGGCAAAATGAAACCCCTCATTTTGTTCCTTTTCAATTAAATGTATTAAGTGTTACCACTTTATTCCAATCAAGATGACTTCAGGTGTGCCATACTTTTGTCATAAGTAAGACTGTTAGTGTTCTAGTTGTTCTTTAGAACACTCTGGGACATTCTGTCATTGGGCTATAGTTGGGCTACATCTGGCTGATATTTGGGCTACATTTGGGCTCTTTTGTCTCTGGTGGCCATCTTGGGAGACTGCATATCAGAATTTTTTTAATGAAATATAAGAGGATTTGAGAAGTCACTCAAAATGTGCCCTAATTTTTCTTTCTTCGGCACTAATCATAATTTCTATGGCAAAATGAACCCCCTCATTTTGTTCCTTTGCAAATTAAATGTTTTAAGTGTTAACACTTTATTCCAATCAAGATGACTTCAGGTGTGCCATACTTTTGTCATAAGTAAGACTGTTAGCGCTCTAGCTGTTCTTTAGAACACTCTGGGACATTCTGTCATTGGGCTATAGTTGGGCTACATCTGGCTGATATTTGGGCTACATTTGTATTTTTTTTGTCTCTGGTGGCCATCTTTGGGCTACATTGGGCTACATTGGGCTACATTGGGCTACATTTGGGCTCTAACATATATATAGCCCAATGTAGCCCAATATATATTTTTTCAAAGTTAGTTTTCGTAAAAACCACTGGAGCACATATCTTGAGACATAGCAAAGGCGCATCGGGCTACCAATCCCTACAATTTTGCCAATTTTGGTGGAAAACCATTCAGCCATTCGGGCTAAAAGTGAGTCCAACCGCCCTATGGAAATTAACATGGGGAAAGCACGTTTTGGGACCCCCCTTTTATCTCAGCCCCCGCTTGACGAATCCCCCCCCGATCTTTCAGGGAAGGAGCGGAGCATCGCGAGGCAAAGTTAAGGAAAATTTCAGGAAGATTCCTCAACCGGCGCCAATGTTATTCCCAATAGAATGCTGCGATTTCCCTATGGAAAACAATCCTAACTATATATACCTACTGGCTATCACCAGTAGGTAATAAAATTTCTATGGGAAAATGAAACCCCTCATTTTGTTCCTTTTCAAATTAAATGTATTAAGTGTTACCACTTTATTCCAATCAAGATGACTTCAGGTGTGCCATACTTTTGTCATAAGTAAGACTGTTAGCGTTCTAGTTGTTCTTTAGAACACTCTGGGACATTCTGTCATTGGGCTATAGTTGGGCTACATCTGGCTGATATTTGGGCTCTTTTGTCTCTGGTGGCCATCTTGGGTGACTGCATATCAGAATTTTTTTAATGAAATATAAGAGGATTTGAGAAGTCACTCAAAATGTGCCCTAATTTTTCTTTCTTCAGCACTAATCATAATTTCTATGGCAAAACGAACCCCCTCATTTTGTTCCTTTGCAAATTAAATGTTTTAAGTGTTAACACTTTATTCCAATCAAGATGACTTCAGGTGTGCCATACTTTTGTCACAAGTAAGACTGTTAGCGCTCTAGTTGTTCTTTAGAACACTCTGGGACATTCTGTCATTGGGCTATAGTTGGGCTACATCTGGCTGATATTTGGGCTACATTTGTTTTTTTTGTCTCTGGTGGCCATCTTTGGGCTACATTGGGCTACATTGGGCTACATTGGGCTACATTTGGGCTCTAACATATATATAGCCCAATGTAGCCCAATATATATTTTTTCAAAGTTAGTTTTCGTAAAAACCACTGGAGCACATATCTTGAGACATAGCAAAGGCACATCGGGCTACCAATCCCTACAATTTTGCCAATTTTGGTGGAAAACTATTCAGCCGTTCGGGCTAAAAGTGAGTCCAACCGCCCTATGGAAATTAACATGGTGAGAACACATTTTGGGACCCCTCTTTTATCTCGGCCCCTGCTTTATGAAATCCCCCCAAACTTTCAGGGAGGGAGCGGCGCGCCGCGAGGCAAAGTTAAGGAAATTTGCAGGAAGATTCCTCAACCGGCGCCAAAGTTATTCCCAATAGAATGTTGCGATTTCCCTATGGAAAACAATCCTAACTATATATACCTACTGGCTATCGCCAGTAGGTAATAACATTTCTATGGCAAAATGAAACCCCTCATTTTGTTCCTTTTCAATTAAATGTATTAAGTGTTACCACTTTATTCCAATCAAGATGACTTCAGGTGTGCCATACTTTTGTCATAAGTAAGACTGTTAGTGTTCTAGTTGTTCTTTAGAACACTCTGGGACATTCTGTCATTGGGCTATAGTTGGGCTACATCTGGCTGATATTTGGGCTACATTTGGGCTCTTTTGTCTCTGGTGGCCATCTTGGGAGACTGCATATCAGAATTTTTTTAATGAAATATAAGAGGATTTGAGAAGTCACTCAAAATGTGCCCTAATTTTTCTTTCTTCTGCACTAATCATAATTTCTATGGCAAAATGAACCCCCTCATTTTGTTCCTTTGCAAATTAAATGTTTTAAGTGTTAACACTTTATTCCAATCAAGATGACTTCAGGTGTGCCATACTTTTGTCATAAGTAAGACTGTTAGCGCTCTAGTTGTTCTTTAGAACACTCTGGGACATTCTGTCATTGGGCTATAGTTGGGCTACATCTGGCTGATATTTGGGCTACATTTGTATTTTTTTTGTCTCTGGTGGCCATCTTTGGGCTACATTGGGCTACATTGGGCTACATTGGGCTACATTTGGGCTCTAACATATATATAGCCCAATGTAGCCCAATATATATTTTTTCAAAGTTAGTTTTCGTAAAAACCACTGGAGCACATATCTTGAGACATAGCAAAGGCACATCGGGCTACCAATCCCTACAATTTTGCCAATTTTGGTGGAAAACCATTCAGCCGTTCGGGCTAAAAGTGAGTCCAACCGCCCTATGGAAATTAACATGGTGAGAACACGTTTTGGGACCCCCCTTTTATCTCGGCCCCTGCTTGACGAAATCCCCCCAAACTTTCAGGGAGGGAGCGGAGCGCCGCGAGGCAAAGTTAAGGAAAATTGCAGGAAGATTCCTCAACCGGCGCCAGAGTTATTCCCAATAGAATGTTGCAATTTCCCTATGGAAAACAATCCTAACTATATATACCTACTGGCTATCGCCAGTAGGTAATAAAATTTCTATGGCAAAATGAAACCCCTCATTTTGTTCCTTTTCAAATTAAATGTATTAAGTGTTACCACTTTATTCCAATCAAGATGACTTCAGGTGTGCCATACGTTTGTCATAAGTAAGACTGTTAGCGTTCTAGTTGTTCTTTAGAACACTCTGGGACATTCTGTCATTGGGCTATAGTTGGGCTACATCTGGCTGATATTTGGGCTACATTTGGGCTCTTTTGTCTCTGGTGGCCATCTTGGGAGACTGCATATCAGAATTTTTTTAATGAAATATAAGAGGATTTGAGAAGTCACTCAAAATGTGCCCTAATTTTTCTTTCTTCAGCACTAATCATAATTTCTATGGCAAAATGAACCCCCTCATTTTGTTCCTTTGCAAATTAAATGTTTTAAGTGTTAACACTTTATTCCAATCAAGATGACTTCAGGTGTGCCATACTTTTGTCATAAGTAAGACTGTTAGCGCTCTAGTTGTTCTTTAGAACACTCTGGGACATTCTGTCATTGGGCTATAGTTGGGCTACATCTGGCTGATATTTGGGCTACATTTGTTTTTTTTTGTCTCTGGTGGCCATCTTTGGGTTACATTGGGCTACATTGGGCTACATTGGGCTACATTTGGGCTCTAACATATATATAGCCCAATGTAGCCCAATATATGACAAGTCTCTGGTACTCGGGGATCTCAATCTACATCTCGATAACCCCTCAGACAACGTCAGTAAGAATTTTGGTCAGGCACTGAAAGCCCTCCAACTTACCCAAATTGTAAGAGGCCCTACCCATCAACTGGGTCATTTGCTGGACCCCATATTTGTCAACTGGGGAGAAGCTGAAGCTATGACCCCAATTCCCATTCCCTGGTCGGACCACTATTTGGTCCCTTTTTCCATACGAATCCCTGGAAGCAGACCCCCACAGCCACCAGTCATGTACCATCTCAAACGGAATTGGGCTACATTCTCTCAGTCTAAATTCTGTGCAGAACTAACGAAAGGAGGAAGCCCAGGAGGGAAGGATGCTGACACGGCCAATGCTAACCTCTGCACACGCATTAATCAGGCACTGGACTGCACAGCCCCTTTGCGAAAAACCACACATGGGGGACGCATAAACAAAACTGCCCCGTGGTTCAACGCGGAACTAAGAGTTCAGAAAACCGCACTGAAAAGAACTGAAAGAGAATGGCGCAAGACTTTCTCTGAAGAAACCAGAACCAATTATCTAACCGAGAGACGAACCTACCATAGACTATTCAGAAAGATGAAAACAGCATACTATACGACTAGGATCAGTGAGGCTGGTAACTCGACGAAAGAGCTGTTTTCACTCTACAAAACTCTTTCAAGCGGAAACTCAGCTACTGTCCCCGATGACTGCTCGCCAGAATTGTGTGACAAAATCGCTGATTTTTTCTCTGAAAAAATAACAAAAATCTACTCAGCATTCCCTACGCAACCTAAAACCGGGGCAGACTTTGTTGAAAGCCCAAGGGAGTGGGGAGATAAACTTACCAACTTTGTTACCCCCCCACGGAAGATCTTCTAAAAATCTGTAGGTCGGTGAAGTCGGGCTCTCCTCGAGACCCAACTACACCCAAACGCCTGACGGACAGCCTAAGGGTACTAGAACCATACATCAGACATTTACTTGATGTATCTTTTAGCACCAGGACAGTACCTAGGGATTGGAAAAAGGTGGTTGTTCTGCCCCTCAGGAAGAAACCTACCATCAGTTTTGAGAAACTTGACAATCTCCGCCCTATCTCACTCCTGCCCTACCTGGCCAAGGTGGCTGAAAAAACGGTCAATATACAACTAATGGACTTCGTGGAAAAGGCTGCCCTATTGCATGACACCCAATTCGGATTTCGCCCCCGCCACTCTACAGAGTCCGCACTGCTGACTGCAGTTGAGACCCTACGTCAGGGGGTGGATGAGGGACATACCATGGCCCTCATCCTATTGGACCTGAGTGCAGTTTTCGACACTGTGGCGCACGACAACTTGCTACAGTGTCTAAACAACGGAGGAATATCCGAAGCTGCACTCCAATGGTTACAATCCTTCCTGACAGGAAGAAGCATCCAGGTTCGCCAGGGTGACCACTACTCGAGAGACATAGGTTTGGGACAGGGCGTTCCCCAGGGTTCGTCTCTGAGCCCAACCCTGTTTAATCTCTATGTCTCTCCAGTGGCCACAATTGCCGTGAGTCACGGATTGAGCATCGTGTCATACGCCGATGACACGCAGCTGGCTATCTCCCTATCGCGTGCACCCGACCTTGCGATGGACAGTTTCAGGGATTGCATGCAAGAACTTGCAACCTGGATGTCCACCAACTGCCTTAAATTAAACGGCAACAAGACCGAGGTGCTCGTTGTGGGGAGGAACCCATCTGCGTGGTCATCGGCGTGGTGGCCACCATGCCTGGGTGAAGCTCCCATACCCCGCCAGTGAGTAAAAAACCTTGGCGTATGGCTCGACGCTGACCTATCTTTTGGACCCCAAATAGACCGAGTTGCAGGTGTCTGTTTTGGTGTCCTAAAAATCATAAGGAAGGTCCTTGACCTCCTTCCTATGTCAGCACAGAAAACACTGGTACACGCCCTTGTGACATCACGCCTAGACTACGGCAATCTACTCTACTTGGGTACCACCGGCAAATCTATGAGGCGCCTTCAGATAATACAGAACGCGGCAGCCCGTCTCATCCTAAAAATCCCTAAACGATCAGACACCAAAGCCGCTCTCAAAACCCTCCACTGGTTGCCAGTAAAAAGCAGAGTAGAATTCAAAGCCCTCTGCACATGCCACCGCATCCTAGCGAAGAAATCACCTATCCCACTCCTGAACTTAGTGACAAGGTATACACCTGCACGTGATTTGCGCTCCTCTTATGAGGGCCTACTTCAGGTTCCTAGGGTCAAAAGGGCCCGTATGGGCGGACGCTCCTTCCGTCATCTGGCAGCGAAGAGCTGGAATTCCCTCCCTCTCCATCTCCGTCTGGATCCTTCCGAAGCCAGCTTCCGCAAGAACCTAAAAACATATCTGTTCTCCAGGTAACTGATCACTGGTCTCCAACCTCGCACAGAGTTCTTCAGTTGTAGCGCGGGGACACGCGTCTGCGTAACCAAGCGCTTTATAAGCTACCCTTAATAATTAATTAATAATATATATTTTTTCAAAGTTAATTTTCGTAAAAACCACTGGAGCACATATCTTGAGACATAGCAAAGGCACATCGGGCTACCAGTCCCTACAATTTTGCAAAGTTTGGTGGAAAACCATTCAGCCTTTCGGGCTAAAAGTGAGTCCAACCGCCCTACGGAAATTAACATGGGGAAAACATGTTTTGGGACCCCCCTTTTATCTCGGCCCCCGCTTGACGAATCCCCCCCAAACTTTCAGGCAAGGAGCGGAGCGCCGCGAGGCAAAGTTAAGGAAACTTTCAGGAAGATTCCTCAACCAGCGCCAAAGTTATTCCCAATAGAATGTTGTGATTTCCCTATGGAAAACAATCCTAACTACATATACCTACTGGCTATCGCCAGTAGGTAATATATATATGTATATATATACTTGAAGTTGAAGGATCACAAGAAAACAACAGCCAGTCAGGGCAAAAATCTGGATCCCAAAGGCCAAAGGATACAATGAATCACAAAGAAATAAAATTATCAAGAAAGAAGTGACTCAAACAGATAGATTCACCAAAGAACGAAAATATATTTCCACTACAACGTTTCAGCTTCCGCCTTCCTCAGGTAGTACAAGATGGTTTGCTCAGTGGCTGCACAGATGACACAGCTGAATTTTCAAAAAGCATAATGAGTGGAATATATATATATGTATAAGAATAGGCAGAACCAAATGTACTCTGATCTCGTAAAGAAAATCCAGAAAGATGGAAATATGATTGTCCGCCAATCAGACAAGGGCGGGAATGTGGTGTTGTGGCCAAGAAGTTTATATCTGGAGGAAGCCCTCCAGCAACTGAATGGCAGCAACTGCTACAGACACTGTGACGTGGGAGTGGTCAGGAAAGCTCAATTTGAGTTCTATTCCATGCTAATGGGCTGGCGATCATCAGGCCTTATTAGCATGGATGAGTTAAAATTCTTGAAAAATGACCACCCTGTCACCCCAGTCCTTTATCTCATCCCCAAAATCCACAAAGACGCTTTTAAGCCTCCGGGGAGACCCATTTTATCAGCTTGTGGTCGATTGTTAGAAAAGACTACAATCTACGTGGACTCCTTTCTTCAGGAGTACGTCTGTGGGCTTCCATCATACATTCAGGAATCGAGTGACTTCTTAAGAAAGATCAGAGAGGTGGAATGGAGTTCTGAATACTTGTTGGTAACATTAGATGTTACATCGCTATATACCAGCATAGTTCATGTGGATGGGATACGGGCGGTGCCATTTTATCTGGGGCAAAGGCCGATGGAACTGTTGGAACATAACAAAATGCTTATTTCTATGATTAGCTTCTGTCTTCATAACAATTACTTCATGTTCCACAAACAACATTACCAACAAGTGAGGGGTGTCGCCATGGGGGCCTGTTTTTCTCCCAGTTATGCCTGCCTGCACATGGGCTACTGGGAGAGACAGGTCCTCTTTGGCGAACACCATGAGATCTGCATGAAGAACATCATACGATGGTACAGATACATTGATGATGTTTTCCTAATATGGCAGGGAACTGAGACAGAAGCCAACCAGTTCATCGAGGTACTAAATTGTAACAAGTACAATTTATCATTTACCTCAGAAGTGAGTCACAATAAAGCACACTTTCTGGATGGTACTATCGAAGTGAATGAGGGTCATTTAGAAACCACCATGTACAGGAAACCTACTGCGGGTAATACTGTGCTGCACGCAAGGAGTCATCATCCTCCCCACTTGATAAGGAGCACCCCTATGGGGAAATGCTCCGAATCAGGCGTGTGTGCAGCACGGACAACCAATGCAAGCTGGTTCAAGAAGCCAGTAAGCAAAGGTTCCTGGCCAGAGGATATAGCGCTAACATTATAGATGCTGCTATAAACAAGGCGAACGCTATATCCAGAGATACTGCCCTCATCCACAAGAAAACCCTGAAACCCATTAATGATACAAACGAACGACCCACCAGATTGATCTGGACCTACAACAGGCAGCATGGGGCTTTGAGAAAGATCATAAACAAACACTGGGATCTTGTAAGATTCGATCCGGTGATTGGAGAACGCATGCCCAGGAAACCTGCAATCACTTATAGGAAGGCACATTCTCTGCAGGACGCACTAGTAAAATCTAGTCCTGAAGTGATTTTGCCAAATAATTGGATGTCAGGTAGTAAGGGCTTCAGGAAATGCTCTAGCTGCAAAGCTTGCTTGCATGGAGTGAGCAAAACTGAATATACCACTCCGTTCTCAGTTACGCCCCATAAAATCTTGAAGCAGCTAACCTGTAAAAGTGAGTACGTGGTATATATGCTGGAGTGCCCCTGTGGACTGCGTTATGTTGGGAGCACCAAACTGCAGGTTCACAAGAGGGTGCTCCAGCACATCAGAGCTATCAATACGAATGATGCCGCGTACCCAGTTGCTAGGCACTTTAAGGAGTATCACAGTAACAACAGTGCACTCCTTAGGTACTTTGCAATTGACACAGTGGGTCCCCTCAGAAGAGGTGGCAATAGGGAGGGTATCCTCAGAGCAATGGAGACAAAGTACATCATTGAGTTGAACAGTAAATCCCCTTGGGGATTGAACTCCACTGAAGATCTGTATACATGTCTTTAAATATATCATGACATAACAAGATCAGTGATGTCTTTCTAACATCTTAACTGTATAGTTCTTGGTGCCAGGTATTGGTCGTGACACTATCCCCTCCTATATATTCAATGCACTTGTAGCTTATAAATGATTTATTTTGATAGGATTGGGGATTCTTATTGACCTTTGCTAACAACCGGTTCTGGAGGTAAATGCAAATCAATAACATATAATCATAGGTTGGGATCAGCCTATGAAATAGGATTTAACTAATTTTAATTCACATATATACAATTTCTTTGTTTGTATGTGTTCTCACATTCACTGTTTTGCTATTTAAATTTTTACACAATCAATTGAACATTTCGTATGTGACTTTTTGGGTATGTTTGCTCCTTTACTTTTGGAATACTTGATACATTTTTGACTTGCTTTACTGTATTTATACAGCAAATTGAGGTATTGATTAGTTCATATGTAACAATCATAGCGAGTGGACTGTCGCTCTTTTCTGTTCTTGGTATTTTGCAAATTGGATTATCCAATTAAATGTATGTGCAATTCCGAGTAACAGTTTATCGAATTTCAATATCATGTTTTCAAGAATTATGAAAAATGTCTGATGCCCAATGATAACGCACAAAGTCATTTTGATGAATTAATGATATTTTCATTGGATTAACCAGTGATTTACAACATGTTAACAGTCTGTCTTCGATATCATTCTTGAAGACTAAGTGGTGTCCAATCAGATGTTGTTGAATACTAGCACTAGCACTTTAAATTTTGATCGCGCTCTCTGTGTGTCATGTGACCAAGGCCTTTCGGAGGCCGAAACGTTATGTTTGACGAAGGTGCCGATTAAAATCTTCTCACCTGAACTTTGGGTCTCGTGTTCCCTGCTGTAGCGGCGTCCAGGAGTGATATATATATATATATATATATATATATATATATATATATATATATATATATATATATATATATGAATCACGTCACCACCAGCGCTCTCCTTCCCGATATTTTTGGAAAAGAATTACACAGGAGCCGTGGCCTCGGTTAAAGTGCAGGTTTATTTCCAGACACAACGTCCAGTTGTGTCTGGAAATAAACCTGCACTTTAACCCAGGCCACGGCTCCTGTGTAATTCTTTTCCAAAAATATCGGGAAGGAGAGCGCTGGTGGTGACGTGATTCATTTAAGGGGGTGGCTACCCCTGCCGTGAGCCCGCCGATACTGTGGCTTGGGAATAGCTACAACTCTATGTTCATATATATATATATATATATATATATATATATATATATATATATATATATACATATCATTTTATAGCTTGGTATGGATAGTACTGTGCTAAGCCTATGCTTAAAGACTTTGATGTAGAAATGGAAAAAGACTTTGGGGCATATTTACAAGTGAATAGTCTAGTGTGGCATTAAGCGGGAATTGTTAACACCACGCTTCGCCATTATGAATACACAGGGATGCTTTTTTGTACTCCACACAACTGAAATATTAACTCACTGCAATAAAGAACACTCCAAAGTAACAAACCATTCTCAGAGTGAAGAATGACTTTTACGGATCAGTTCTGGCGTTACAAGTAGTAGGCTTCTCGTACAGCACTGTATTTGCATTTAGAGAGCGCATCATATCTCTGACGATGTGCTGAGCTGATTTGCAGGTGGGCAGCATCCTACTTCATGAATGAAAAAGAGTGGGTTTCAGTGGGAAGTGTTTTAATGCTATGCTTTTATGGTGTTAGTATCTATGTGACAAGCATTGCAATGCTGTGCGCTTGATGTGTTTGTTTCACTGTGGCTACGGTGTGTAGTGAAAGGATAGGTGTGTAGGACTTTCAGCTGGTACATCACTAGTCTATGAATGGGGAGAAGTGTGAATGCAATGTGGCCGATGTGGGAAGTGTTTTAGTGTATTACGTGTTTGGCAGAGGATGCTCAGATTGTGGTGGTACTAATGCATCAGTGGAAATGGGTAGCTATGCTTATGTCTGGAATGAGAGATAGCTGAACATGTGGTTGTTGCTGCTATCCTAGGGGGTGATTTTCAGCAGAAACCACCAAGGCGCAAACAATCACACCTACTAAAGCAGACTTGAGTAAAGACTCAAAACTCATTTAAACATAAGCAAATCCGATTTAAATGTGCCAGACACAGGCACCTCTGCTTGGAATGAATGTATCAAATATCCCCAATAGGCGAGATTGCTCCTGGAGAGGGATGCCACCAAGGCTAATGTGAACTTGAAGAAAGCACTCAACGCCCATTTAAACATGGCTGAAACCAATGTTACATTTTCAAGTCTGTATGGAAAAAAATTAATGCATCAGTCCCGAGGGTTGAGATAATTTTTCAATAATAATAGTTCAAACTCCTCTGCCACGCCCACAAAGCACTATATGAATCTGGCCCTGTATTTCTCGATCAAAGGTGGAATTTTATAAATCTACATGAAACCTGAGATCACTGTACTTAGCACGCATTAAAAAAGTCAGAAATTACAGTTACTCATTTTCCCATTTGGCAGAGGCCCACTGGAACCTACTGCCCTTGAATCTTCACCTCACTGACAACCACGTCAGATTCAGAAAAAACCTAAAAACCTGTTTCTTTCACAGATTAACTCTAGTGCACCAAGTGGGCTTTTCCACAGCTCAATGGGCATGCGTCAATTTAGTGCCACGAAATCCCTCTGGAGATGAGTGTTTGCACTCCACAAATACCGTAAATAAATATGCAATCCTCTAGGGCACCAGTGCCCAAGTAGACTCAAGGAAGGTACTTGAAGTTCATTTGGACGTGCCAATAGTCAATTTTCTTCTTCTATGTATACCTACATTTAATATGCTTGATGTAAAGCATGCTGACACCCTTTTCTGTTGTAAAGTAGTTATCTATCTATGTGTATGTATATATACATATATAGATATATATGTATATTTACATACTTTCCCACTGAAAAAAACAAAGGTTACAGGGACTTTATTGTTAGGTTGAGATTTCACTCATGCAAAACCTGTGAAATTCAGCAGTTAACCAATCAGTATTTTTTACGCGCAACTACTCACCCGTGAGGGTCTCAAAGCACGGGAGGGCTGCGTCCTTCCTGAATTGGGTTAACGATGGGAATAGCCTGAGTTGGAGAGGTTACCTGAGCTAACTAGAACTTACACCTCTCAATGCACTGCTTATGACCTCACATTTTACATCACCAATGAAATGGTCAGTGACATCACTGATGACATCTCTAATTACATCACTGATGGCATCGTCAAGTGAGTGTGTTTTTAAGAATTTATGGGTGTTAAACATAAATACTACTTCTAACAGGCTGTGTGACTGTATGTATATTTGTGTGTATGGTGTGATAGTGACTGGATGGGTGTATAAGCCGGTGTGTGAGTAGCCGTGTGGGTGAGATGCTGTGTGAGTAACTATTGGTAATTGAGTGGGTGTGTCTGACTGTATGGGTGAGTGAGGGGCGGTGTGAGTAGGCCTATGGGTGGATAACTAGGTGTGTAGTGACTGTATGGGTGAGTGAGTGGGTGTCTGAATGACTGCATGAATGAGTGATTGGTTTTGTAAGTGGCTGTATGGGTGAGTGTGTGGCTGTTTGAGTAGGTGTTTGGTTAAGTTAATTAGTGTGTAAGTGAATGTATTGAAGAGTGAGTGTCTGTGTGAATGACTGGGGCGAAGGAGCAGATATGTGAGTGCTTGTATGGATGCGTGAACGGGTATGTAAGTGATTGTGTGAATGAGTGTGTGAATGCTTGTATGGGAGAGTAAGTGGCTGTGTTGAGAGGCTGTATAGGTGAGTGAATGTGTGTGTAAGTGACTGTGTAGGTGAATAAGAGTTGCTGTGTGAGTGGCTGTATTGGAGAGTGAGTGTCTGTGTGAATGACTGTATGGGTGAGGGAGCTGATGTGTGAGTGCTTGTATGGCTGTGTGATTGAGTATGTAAGTGATTGTGTGGGTGTGTGAGCAAGTGTGTGAGTGCTTCTATGGACAAGTAATGTAATGTAATGTAATGTATGTATACTTGTAAAGCGCACTGTTACCTCGTTACGTGGTGTCCTGGCGCTGTATACCGCTGGGGAACCCGTCCTGGCTTTCCCTGTGAGAGGGCACCCCAAGGTGAAGCCAGGCATCCCCGGCGTTGCTGGGGCCGTTGTGGAGATTAAGCAAGCTATTGCCCAGAGTTGCAGAGTGGGACCCATGATTAGCGTAGGCACCTAAGCGAGAATTGTCGAGTCTGCAGACATTGACCCAAGACCCTGCCGCGTCGGGAATTGAACCCTGGTCCCAGGCCGACCTCTGCTTCAGAGTCTGCCGCTTCTAACCAGTGAGCCACACTTCTCCACCAGTGAGTGGCTGTATTGAGAGGCTGTATGGGTGAGTGAGTGGGTGTGTGAGTGACTGTGTAGGTGAATTACAAATTGGTGTGTGAGTGGCTATATTGGAGAGTGAGTGTCTGTGTGAATGACTGTATGGGTGCGGGAGTCGATGTTTGAGTGCTTTTATGGATGTGTGATTGGGTATGTAAGTGATTTTGTGGGTGGGTGTGTGAGTGAGTGTGTGAGTGCTTGTATGGATGAGTGAGTAGCAGTGTTGAGAGGCTGTATGGGTGAGTGAGTGAGTGGGTGGGTGTGTGAGTGACTGTGTAGGTGAATAAGTGGGTGTGTGAGTAGTTGTATGGCTGAGTATATGGCTGTGTGAATGGCTGTATGAGTGAGTGACTGGTTGGATGAGTAACTGTATGGGTGGGTGAATTGCTGTTTGAGTGGCTATATGAGTGAGTGAGTGGGTGTGTGAGTAGTCCTATGGAGGAGTGAGTGGGTGTGTGAGTACTGGTATGGGTCTGTGGGTATGCGAGGGGTTGTGTGGTTGTGTGAGTGGGCATACGATCGGTTGTATGGGGTGAGTGGGTGTGCGAGTGGTTCTGTGGATGATGTCATCAGAGATGTCATTTGAGATGTCATCAGTGTTGTCACTGACCATGTCATGAGTGATGTAATATGTGAGGTCATAAGCAGTGCATTGCAGGGACATAATTTATTGTTAGTGCAGATAACTATAACTGCTGAATTTCACTGGTTTTGTACGGTGCAGAGACAGACTATCAAATCAAAAATATCGATTTACACAAATGTCAAGTTAAAAATATTATGGGTCAGAAATATCGACAGACAATTTCTTGTGGTCACGAATATCCAATTTAGGTAAGTAATATTGATGTTAAAAATATCAAAGTGTAAAATATAGTTTGCAAAAATATAGTTGTTAAAAATATCAATTTTTTATTACTGTTATGTATTTTACTATATATTTTATATGTTTGTGATTTATGTTTTTTTTGTTTATGATTTGTTTGTATTTTTAATATACATGTTACATTTTTAATAGTTAATATTTTTTTTGTATTTGATTTTTGCGTTTTTAGTTCAGTATTGGGTTGTGGGTTTATAGGCGAATAGGGTGGGAAGTAATTTAATTATATAATATGAATTGATTATTTTTAGTAGTTTTTAATATTTGTTTATTTGAATTTTGCATTTTTAGTTCCATAGTGGGTTGTAGGTTTACATAGGAATAGGGTGGAAAGTCAGTCAGTCAAGCAAGCTTTATTCGACGATTGTCATAAAAGCATACAGTACATATAAGTGTGTTTAAAATAAATAAACATTCTTAAAATTTAGGTAAAATAGAACTAGTAAAAACATCGTAAATATACTCTTAAAAAGGTACTATTGCACAAAACTTGAATAGGGAAATTTTAGCATCCATGATATAAAATTAATTTGTTAACAGTTTGATTCTAATGGACCATGCCCACCCCAGAAATTTTGCCGTGGCTACATACACAGTCATATTAGTACAGGTACAGATTATTCTAAGTGCAACCAATCCACTGTTGGTACCCAACAACCTACACATTGGGCGCAGCCAAAACCGGCGGGGGGCCACGTACGCTGGACATTCAAACAATAGGTGTCCAATAGATTCAGAGAGTGCCGGACAGCCTGGGCAGGAAGGTTTATCCCCTGGAGACCATCTGCTGGTAAAAGCCCTTAAAGGCAAACTCCCAACTCTCAATTGGAAGTAGAGTTTACGGTCCAGGGGTTTCATAATAGTGTCCCAGAAAGCTTCCAAATTTGGGCACTCTTTAATGTCCAAAAACATACCGGTCTAGGAACAGGGATCTGTTTTCCAGAAGAGTTTATGGGCCACAGACTTGCAATATAGGTCCTTGAGTACCTTCTTGGGGGGAAACCTTGCGTTCGCTGGATCCTCCCACAGTTCTCTTAGGCCAAGTTCACACAGAACACCCCGGATGTGCACCAGCCACTTAATTTTATGGGAATTGTCACTGGTAATTATATCCAGCAATCCCCGAGTATAAGTTTCCAGTTCTGGCGTGGTCCAGATCCGCCTCCAGTATAAAACTGGGCGTAGGGATGCAATGAGGGCTATTGGAGACAGCCCTAGGTTATACAAAAGGGGAGTCAGAGGGGTGCTCTGGGGTAGTTTAATTAAATTCCTTAGAAATGAATTTTCTGAGACCGACATCCCTCTGAGATTCTCGTGCCCCCACATTTCCACTCCATATAGAGCAGAACTAACCACTTTACCCTTGTAAACCGTTAGTATCGTTAGCTATCGGTTAAGTAAGGGACCTCGAGTGTTCCAGACAGAGGGCACCTATGAGCTGCCGGTATTTCAAAGTAGCCAGCTCAATCTGCTGCTTCCAGCATAGATCGTTCTGGATACACACACCTAGGTAACTGAAGGCCTGGACCCTCTCCAGGGGGCGCTCATTCATAGTGACAGTACCTCTAAAAGCTTTGGGAGCATTAAAAGTCATGAACTTAGATTTGAGTACGTTAACTTCTAGGCCCTGAGTGGTGCAGAATTCGTCAAAAAGCACCAACGCCTTCTGCACCCATTTGGGGTTTTTGCTACTATGAGACAATCGTCTGCGAACATTAAAATAGGAACTTTAGCTCCTGCAAGGATAGGGGCATCAACGTTGGAATTAATTAATATTCTAGCCACATCATTGATATAAAGAGAAAATAAAGTTGGGGCCAAGACACAGCCCTGTCGCACTCCAGATTCGACAGGGAACTGGGTGGTGACATTGCCGGTGCTTCCCCATCTAATCTGAGCATAGTTTTGTTCATGGAGTTTTTTTACCAGTGAAAGAAGGGGCCCGGGTAAACCCATGTCTTTAAGAACATTCCACAGAGTTGAGCGGGGAACCAGGTCGAATGCCGCTCCCAAGTCTATGAATGCAGCGTATAAGCTGCCGCAACCTATTATCACAGTCTTCCAGTACAGCATAGTAAAATGCAATACCTGGTCGACTGTGCTAATGGATATTCTAAAACCTGCCTGCAAATTGGACAAGATGTTACAGTCCCGTTCCCATACCAGTATTTTATCCAGGATCAGCCTGCCAAAGATTTTTTGAGAGGTGTCAATCAGGCTGATCGGGCGGTAGTTTCTGGGCAAGGATTTATCCCCCTTTTTGAAGATGGGTATAATTTCAGCCCCGTACCATGATTTCGGTATAGGAGCACCCTTAGCGATCATGTTTGACAAAAGGAGTATGTAAGAGCCCCAAGAATCTCTGTCCTGCAAGAATAGATCAGCGGGAATGCCATCAATACCTGGCGCTCTACCGGGGACCACTAGGTCTAGGGCACATTCCACCTCTTTCAATGTAAATGGATCTTCCGTGAAAGGCGAGAAGTGGACCTCCGTTGAGAGATTTGTGGCATCACCCTTCGCATATTGCGGCTCAAAGTATAATACCCATTTGTCCCGTGGAACCTAGTTCTGTGGCTTCTCCGGGTTGCCATCCACACCCCACTTGTAGACATTCCAAAACCTTCGCATGTCTTTGTAGGATCCTGCCTCCTTTAGGTCATTCCAACTTTGCTCGTCCCAATTGCGTTTAGCTTTTGAGACGGCATTTTTGTACGCAGCCCTGGCCAGTTGGATATTCTGGCTAGACCCAATTTTAATCGCTCTACCCAAATCCAAGCGGGCCTGTCTACATTCCCCTGAGTACCATCTTGGTGGTTGAGGTGCACGGGGACCATTTGACCTACAAGGCCTAACAAAATGACATTTTAAATCTTCAAAAAAGGCCTCATGGATCCTAGTTGCCTCCTTAATTATTACGGGTAATGTATCCTTTTTAAGTAGGGTGGAAAGTAATTTAATTATATTACATTTATTGAATATTTTTTATTTATTAAAAGTTGTGTAATTGAGATATTATAGTGTTAAATGGGTAAAGTAATTTATTATTAAATAATGAATAATTGGTTGTTAATTATTTTTACTTAGTTATTTGGTAATTAATTATAGTAATTGTGTAATCAATTTTAGGTGTGTGTTGTGGTGTTTATAGGCATAAGGGGTAGGAAGGGTGCGAAGTATATATTTTTGAATTGATGAATTACTAATTAGTTGTTAATTCGTTTTAGGTAGTTAATTAGTAATTAATTATGGTAATTGTGTAATCAGTTTTAGGTGTGTGTTAAGGTGTTTATAGGAGTAAAGGGTGGTAAACATTTTGGGGCTCATTAGGATGGTGGGTGGAGACATTTTCCGCCCTCCAGCAGTGGTCCTCACGCCCGCCATATTACAATAGGCAAACATAGTATCCCATCCGCCGCGGTGCGATGTGACCTGCCATAAAAATGCGCCCGCCACCACGGCAGTGGGAGCCAATTGAGACCCACCGCCGTGCAAAACTATGTCCCGTCTGCCGTACAAATCAGGATGCCCCAAGCAGCCCATCACACCGCAGAGGAGAAACCACCCAACCGGAGACAGCGGTAGCACGACAGTGGAGCTAAGCATGGGCGGATTTTGCGGATTCGCAATCCGCGAATTTGCGGATTTGCGTATTCGCGGATTGCGAAAATACGCGAAATCCGCGAATTTTCGCGGATTTGCGGATTTTTTGGGGGTGTGTGTGTTCGCACGGGTTTCTGCAAGTTCGCGAGGGTTTTGTACAATTTCGCAAATTGCGAACTTACTTGTCGGGTCGCCAGTTTTGCAAACTTGTTGTTTCTACGTGCCCAGCCTGTTTGCTAAGCTTTCTTCATCACTGCCACCCTCTGTCACCACTGGCACTCTCTTTGGTCACCCATGCCACCCTCTGGCTCAACCATGTCACCCTCTGTGTCATCACATCACCCTCTAGTTCACCAGTGTACATTATTGGGGCAAAGCAAAGCACTGCCATCCTCTGTCAACACTGGCACTCTGGTTCACCCATGCCACCCTCTGGCTGGCACACCCATGCCACCCTCAGTGTCATCACAACACCCTCTGATTGACCACTGAGTGAACAAACACCTGCTAAGTGCTTTAAGTTTTGCAAACAACAACACCTGCCCTGCCCCAACTGACATTAATGAAGGCTGGCACCTGCTTGTCTGCTCCCTTTCCTTTTTGTTGCAAATGCAATGTAAATAATTTTTTTTAACAGGATGCAATGGCATACTTGTAACTATTCTGTGACTGTCAGAGCAGGGTCACACAATAGTTGCAAGTAGGCAACCGGATTCTGGAGAGCCCCTTCAGGAAGCACTACAGGTAAATGGTTAGAAATGATGAGCTCGAACTTTTGCACCTGCTCGTTCGTTTTGCTTTTGCAAAACTCGTTTTTCGGTAATTTCGCCCTATTCGCGAGGCGCGTCGTAGTGCGAACTCGCCTGTGGAAGCCGCGAACTCGTGCGAGTTACCCCAAGGTTGAGTATGGGCGCCGCCATTTTGTTTGCGTGACGTATTTCCGTTTCCGCCCGCTATGTGTAATCTCGCGCGATGAGCGCCTTGCGAATACAAGTTCGCACGAGTTCGCGAGAGAAATCGCGTGCGAACTTACTTACGCGCACGTGATCGGGCCGCCATCTTGTTTTTCATTCATTCCTATGTGTCTGGGTATGGTGTTTCTATCCTCTGTATATCTCTGCCATCCTTTGCTTGTTTTAATATTTTTTTGATCTATTTAACTTATTTTCTATCCCTCTATTTTTCTAGATCTATAATTTTGTGTTTTAGGCTACTTTTGTTTACTTTTGAACTACTTAATTAAACTTTTATTTCCTTCTTCCCTACTCTTATACTTTTTCATTTTTTCTCTTCTTTACTGCTAACACCTGCCCAGAACATGGTCAAGACAGCTGTCAAGCTGCCCAAGACGGGCACCGCAGCCCGTGCCCGGCTCCCGTGTGGTCGCTTGAGGGCGGAAATGGTGGTGCCCCGGGAGATCTTCAGCCCTGAGGAGGTGGGCGCACTTGTTTTTTATGTGCAGCGCCGTCTCCCCAGGACCATCGCGGCAGGCGGCAGGATCGCTGCTGGTTACACCAACAGCCAGGAGCGACGGAAGCGGTGGGGGCAGGTGTGCCGGGCCCTTTTTAAGATCACGGGGGTCCAGCGCACCTACAATCAAGTCACCCACCGCTGGACCGACATCCTGGACCGAGAGCGTGACCTGCTAGACGTGCTGGGAGTGGAGGTCCCCGGGCTTGGTGAGTAGTAGTAGCAATTTTTTCATTACTCACTACTCTGTTTTTTCTCCTGCTCTATGTGACTGTGTTATATTGCAAATGTTTGCTTTAACTTTTTTACAAAGAGCAATAATGCTGCTGGTGATTACATTGATAGGAGAGGTAAATTACTATTTCAAAATCTTCTGTGCATTTCAGGTGCACTGTTCTCCTTCTCTGTGCCGGTGCCACTGCTTATTTGTTTTCTATTTTGTGTTCATTTAATTGGGCTGAGTAATGTATGAGTGTATTTTACAGAACTGCGTAATGCTAGACACAAAGGGGCAGATTTACAAGCCCCTTGTTCCACGTTTACACGGCCTTACCTGACGCACAGCGACGTAAACGTGGCGCATCCCTGCGAGTCATGTACAACGTGATGCATCTAAGGAGATGCGCCACGTGAAGGCCTGGGCCTGCGCCACAATGGGTGCGTTCCCACGCAGGGGGGGGGGGGGGGGGGGGGGTGCCGGTCAGGCAGATGTGTGCCTCGCAAAAGTGCCTGCGTGAAATCTACAAGATTTAACGCAGGCACTTCCGCGACGCTGCTATGTCAATTCTTTATGCCTGCTTGCTTGAAGCAGGCGTAAGGACTGATGCGGTATGTTGAGTATTGGGCAGCCCTGAGCACTGCTATAGTTGCATCACGCCCGCGACGCGACTCTAGAGATGCGCCCCTATTTCGTCACGAGATGCGTCACGCATCTGCCTACCCTTGCGCCAGGGTTTGCCGCATTGTAATAGCGGCGCATCTGCCGTGACGCAAGGTTAGTTTTGCGTTACGCATTTGTTCTGGTGCACATCTGGAGGTGTCCAGCTCAGAACTCGTAAGTATGCCCCTAAGTGTCAGATTAGCAATTACCTGCGCATCCCTGCAAAGTGTGCGGCACGCCAGCACCACCCATGGTGCGCCGTATTTACAATGCGGCACACCATGGTCCCAAAACGTCACCGAAGCGTTACGCATCGGTGCCGTAAAGGCGGCTCATTGATGGAGTTGCGTTGCAACGATGGCGCAGCTCCAGCAATGCTGCGTCAAGCCGTAAGTCTGCTTCATGCAGGCGCAGGGTTTCAGTGACGCATCATTGTCCTAAATGACTGATTGAAATTTTATATATTCCCCATAGCCACTTTTAGCATGCGTTCCTGCGCAGGAACGCCCTCCCTTGCGATGGAATGCTCCCTAATGGCGCAGGGTTTTAGAATGGGATGCATCTCCCATATGCGTCACGTTGTTAATATACGCCACACCATGGCGCCTCTCTTGTTGTGGCGCTGCGTCACAAAATTGACGCAAGAATGGAGCAAAAGAGCTGCAAGGGGCTTGTAAATCTGCCCCTAGAGTAGAGGCTCAGGTGCAGTCCTTCCTTTGTAGCCCTCTTTTTGGATGAAATAGTAGGTTCTTGTTCTTTCTAAATGTTTGATTTGGTTGACAAGGACATCGGCAAGCAGCAATCATCAATGTTTTCTGTTATTTCTTTCATGTTGTACGTCAGGTCCGCCCAGGGGTAAGCGGACCGAAAAATCGGATGCAGCAGTGGCTCCAAAGGAGGAGGATGCAGGCCAGGGCGGCGAGTGCTCCTTTGCTGGCCCCAGTAAGTTTTCATTTAAATATAGAGGACCTATTGTTGTCCAAGCATTCCTAATTTAATTGTTTCGAAATAGTGTTTAGATAGGAGCAAAATCAATAATACTACTGTTGCAGGGACAATTCTCCACAAACCGAACTATGGACACCAAAGACCAGAGTAATAATATTTCAGAGTGGCGTGTTTGGCACACTGTATAAATAAACCTGGTAGTGTCAGCAGCACAGACTCCTCCTTGCAAAAATTGCAAAACTTTTTGCTCAGTCACTCTAGTCTGGAGGACTAAAAACCACAGAGTCTATTCAAGTTTAAAAGCTTTATTAAAAGTTTAAGTAAACACATATATTAAAATAAAGTTAGTTGGAAATGGAAAAGTGCTTGGTGCTGAGTTGATGAGTAATGGATTGGAACACATTTCTTGTGGTCGAGCCGAGCTTTCACCTGGTTTGAAGTTGATGTTCCTCTTGTCCTTAGAAGTCCAGTTTCTGTCTGTTCAGAGAAAAATAGTGTGTGTTAAAATTAAGCAAGCATTCAACAATTGTGACAAAAAAATGAAGCAAGACAACAGCTTTCCCTGGAAGGAGGGACATTTTTACTTTAGACTAGAGTAGACAGTCAATGAATTTTTCTGTTGTTTTCACATTTTTTCATTCATAGACCAAATACTAGTGGAGTGGTGTAATCTAACATTCTTAAATCTACTTTGTAGGTGGAACATCTGGTGGCGGGGCCAGCTCGGATGTGGTGGTCATCATTGACTCGGAGTCCGAGGGTCAATCTGGGGAGGAGGCGGCGCTAGAGGAGTCGGACCAAGAGCAAAAAGTACAGACTGTGAGGAAGGAGACGGTGGCGGTGGCGAGTACAGGTAAGCTGGATCATGGTACTATCTGACTCTTAGATAGGATATGATGTGTATCCAGTGGTGGCCCAGTGACAAATTACAATATGGTAATTACAGCAGGCTGGGACCGACAGACAGATAGAGGCAGAGACAGAGAGAGAGGAAGACAGAAGGAGAGAGAGAGAGGGAGGGAGCCAGAGGGAGGGTGAGGGAGGGAGACAGAGAGAGAGAGACAGCGAGGTAGAGGGAGACAAAGGGAGACAGAAAGAGGGAGACAGAGAGAGAGAGAGAGAGAGAGAGAGAGAGGGAGGGAAACAGACATATCGCCTGGGCCTGGTGCAGATGATACGGTTGCTGGTGTGGTTAACGGCTCAGAGGAAAAATCACTCACTTCTGCCAGATCTCTTTCATATGAAAGAGCACCAAACCAAGGATACAAGTGAGTTGTGGGAAGGGAAATGGTGATTCAAGCGCCCCCCCCTTGCCCCTCCCTGCGGACGCCCATGATACTGGCCTGAATAGTTTTGTACTGCCCTGGCTAGTTGCTAGTTGTTCTGTGACACAACTTCCTGCTGAATCATTTTGTGTTAATCATATTCTTAAAGAGCATTGGTTACAGATTATGTCTTTCTTTCTTCATATAGTTGGCAATACTAAAACCTCCAAACCAACGAGGAGTATGCTGGCTGTACTGGCCCGGCAACGGAGGCTGGAAGCAACTGTTGCCGAATATCGGCGGCTGGTGGAACTGGAGGGGGACGACACGCACTCCAGTGCATCAAATCTAACATCATCTACATCCTCCTCCGTTACCCCATGTTCTGCCGGTAAGCACAGTGCTCCAGCGAACCGGAGCCGTGCTGGAAGACGCCACCGCCGAGCAGCAAAAGCTGCACCTCGCAGTACTGTTAAGGCTCGCTTGCGCCGTGCACTCCGCAGAGTGTCCGACCTAGAGGCGGACGTCCAGAAATGGAGCAAATATCAGAATGTGGTGGAGGGCCTCCGCCTAGATCAAGCCATCCTCCAGGAGAAATACGATGCCCTGGCCCTAAGGCATGATGCCCTGGAGGCCAAACTTAACAGCTTGCATCCCTAGAGTGTCCCTTGCCCCTTTTTTTGAGACTTTTGGGGGGTGGGAATTGGGAGTTGGGTTTTTTGGGGACTTTTGAAGGACTATTTATTTGTTGGGGTTAGGGAGGGTCTTGCGGGAGATTATTTTGTTAGGGATATAAATATACTTTTTCAAACTTTATCTGAGCATACCTGTTTTTTTACTACTTTTGAGCTGGGTGGGTGGTGGTTTTGCAGTAATTTCATTTAACTGAACACTGTCATCGTGTTGGTTCACGTGCAATAGGCCAAATGTTTTCCAAAGTAAATGCCTGTCACAGAGTTTGTTAATTCAAGAGCCCTAGGACTTTACTGCTAGTACCACTGTCACTCTCACGCCTCTCCGAATACTCCATTATACTACCTCCCATCCAAACGCTTATCTTACCTGTAATTTGTGTTTGAGGGCTGGCTCCACCTGGAATTCACAGAGTCCTAAAGCGTTCTGCAGCAGGGCCACAACTGGAGTTTCCCGGCGTGGATTTTCTGCAAATCAAAAGCAATCAACATTAGAAATGTGGCAGCGGTGCTCACACAACCCTAAAACCTAGAAGCCCCACAGACAGCACCCCTGAGACAGGCAAGCGAGCAATAATAACGCCTACACGTTCACGTGCAATAGGCCAAATGTTTTCCAAAGTAAATGCCTGTCACAGAGTTTGTTAATTCAAGAGCCCTAGGACTTTACTGCTAGTACCACTGTCACTCTCTCGCCTCTCCGAATACTCCATTATACTACCTCCCATCCAAACGCTTATCTTACCTGTAATTTGTGTTTGAGGGCTGGCTCCACCTGGAATTCACAGAGTCCTAAAGCGTTCTGCAGCAGGGCCACAACTGGAGTTTCCCGGCGTGGATTTTCTGCAAATCAAAAGCAATCAACATTAGAAATGTGGCAGCGGTGCTCACACAACCCTAAAACCTAGAAGCCCCACAGACAGCACCCCTGAGACAGGCAAGCGAGCAATAATAACGCCTACACGTTGACGTGCAATAGGCCAAATGTTTTCCAAAGTAAATGCCTGTCACAGAGTTTGTTAATTCAAGAGCCCTAGGACTTTGCTGCTAGTACCACTGTCACTCTCTCGCCTCTCCGAATACTCCATTATACTACCTCCCATTCAAACGCTTATCTTACCTGTAATTTGTGTTTGAGGGCTGGCTCCACCTGGAATTCACAGTGGGGGACTCATCAACGTTAAGTAAGTTTCTTCATTGTGCAGAATCCAGGCATCAGCATTATGGGTAATGGATTGGGTGAGTCTGGAGGAGGAGGACTCAGGATAGACGACCAGGACTGGGTTCTTGTCAACTAACTGTTGTGAACCTGAGGAATGCTGCGGCATCAAAATCAAGACAGTTCTGTTGATGGGCTTGTTGTTTTATTGGTTGATTACAGTTTTGTTGGGAATGTGATGAAGCACTTGCTAAAGAAAGACAGACACACAGGAATAAAAGTGAATAAGGAGGACTATTTACAATTAATGAATGATTGAGTCATTTTCAGAACTCGCTGTCAGGGAAGCAGAACTCGTCCTCATACTCTGCTAAATCATCAGTCGGGGTTACTTCTGGTAACTGAGGAGAACTTTCCTCAGGTAGGGCGGTGTCCTCTTCTTCCTGCGTGCATTCTCGTACTCTGTAATCTGGTGGTATGAAGTGCTGGTTCATCTTTATCAAGGTGAGCCGCTCCACATTTGCGGGCAAGAGGCGGGACCTTTTGGAAGTCACAATGCCACCAGCAGAACTAAAAACACGTTCTGAGGACACGCTTGCGAGTGGGCAAGACAAGTAATTGATAGCCAGGTTGGTGAGCTCTCGCCATATTTTTCTTTTCCCATGCCAATACGCCAATGGGTCCTCAGTAATATTGACCTCTGTTGAGTCATCCAGATAGGCCTGCACCATTGAAAGAATGTCCTCCCGGATTCCTGTACTTTGCACTTCTGTGTCCTTTCTAGGACCAGGAAACCCTAGCTGAGTTAGCCAACTCGCTTCAGACATATCGCATGCGCCTGGTGCAGATGATACGGTTGCTGGTGTGGTTAACGGCTCAGAGGGAAAGTCACTCACTTCTGCCACAGGCACAGATGCAGAAGGGCTTTTTTGGGACGCCTGATGGCCTGCTGATTCACTAGTAGTACTGTCTTCTCCTACAGTTTCCTTCCGCTCTCTTTCAAAACGAATGGCTGACTGAGCTAGCCAATCTTTGTACTCTGTAACATCCGATGTTTCAAAAGGAATTATTACTTTGCCAAACAATGGCTTTTTGTAACGTGGATCCAGAATAGTAGCACAAATGTAGTGCTGTTGTTTCTTGATATTTACAAGCCGTTCATTGCTAACTAGGCGTTGTAATAATCTCTGCGCCAACTCATGTGCTTCGTTCTTTCCAACGTCCTCTAATTGTGAAGACACCACCTTGACTTGGTGCTCGAGCTTCAGCAACAGTGGGATAGCTTTGCTCAAAGAACAGTCCTCCCTGCTGACGTCACGCGTGAAGACCTCAAAAAGCCGAAGCATGTCTGTCAGGCTTTTAACTAGCTGCCATTGCTCCACCGCTAGCATCATTTCTGTCGTATCACCACCCAGGTTGTAGAAATACTCATTGACTACTGGAAACAGCTCATGCAGACGCTCAAGCATGTAGAAGGTTGAGTTCCAACGTGTTGCCACCTCCTGGATAAGTGCTTTCACTGGCATTCTACGTTCATTTTGCTTGCGCCTCAGCTCCTTCCGGGCCTTAAAAGAATGGTTGAAATGTGTGCATATTCTTCTGCAGATGGTCAGTGTTTTGTCGACTGCAAGTTCTTTTTTCAAAAAATTTTGCACAACAAGGTTGATACAGTGCGCCAAACACGGCACTCTGAAATAGAAACCGTCCGCCATGGCCTTAACTACATTACTGCCATTATCTGTAGAAACATAACCAACCTTGCAATGTCTTGGGCGCAACCATTGCAAGACCTTTTTGTTAAAGTCAGCCAAAATGCTGACTGCAGTATGACTTTTCTCCATGCCAAACATGGCTAATGTTGCATGTTTACGAGCACCCTTAAAAATCTCGATCAAGTCACCACCTGCATTTATCTGTTTTATAACCCCTGAAAAAGAGACCCAGTGTGCAGTGATGCACATGTAATCAAGGGCTTGGCAACTGGTCCACATGTCTGTTGTCAGGTGTATAGTGTGAACAGCACTCTTCTGCAAAGCTGCCCCCACCAACTCAAGCACCTCTTTGTGTAGTGCTGGAACAGCAACCCTGGCAAAATAGTACCGGCTAGGAACCTTCCATTTAGGGGCCAATGTTGCCACGAGTTCAAGGAAACCCACACCTTCGACAAACGAAAAAGGGAGAAGGTCCACCGCTAGCATTTTTGCCAGCTTAGTGTTATAGAGGCGTACAGTTGGGTGGTTGCGTTGAAATTGCGCATCTGAGGAGAACATGGCTGAAATGGTGCGCTGGACAAATTTACGGGATGATGCTGATGCCTTCTTCGACCCACTTCTGATCAGTGTTGACATTTTCCGCATTGGTGTGTCTCCCAGACTCTCAGTGTGCCTGCTATGTGTTACGGAGGGTGTGGTGCTGCCAGGGGTACTGGGTGCAACCGGACACATGTCTGACGCTTCTTCTACCTCCCCATCATCTTCAGATGAAACACCTACTATGGGTATATTTTGGCCACTTGCCCTTTGGGATCGCTTTCCCTTGACGTTTGCTAGGTGCGGAAACCATTCGACAGCGTGCTTTCTTTCAAGATGACCTATCTGGCCTCCGGTTCCATAGTTGGTACCAGTCTTACCACGGCTAACGCTAGTCTTACAAATGCAACAAACGGCTATGTTATCATATTTTTCATGGACACTAAAAAAGTTCCAAACTGGGTACTGGAAACTTCTGGTTTTGCCGCACGAGGTGATACTGCTGCCAATTCCAGATGAAGCAGTGGTGGATGAGCCTTGCAGACATCTACTGGGTTGTGCAATTATTGCAGCAACCTTACTTGAGGGAGTCGAGCTGGATGGAGTCCCCCTCTGGGGAGAAAATATGGGAGCTGTAGGTTTTGTTGAACTTGTGGTACTACTTGACTGCGTTGGTGGTGCTACCAGTGGCACGTCGCCAGGGTCACGCTCAGCATGACGTCGGGATAGGGTGTAAATGTCTGTCTGCTGCATGGCCGGTGTGGCTGGACTGACATGTGTGATGACTAGGTCATTGCTGTCATCCTCTTCAACAACATCAGAATGCACCACTTCATCAAGTCGGACGTTCGGATCCATAAGTATGAGCTTTCCGGGGCCCTTCCTTTTAACATGTGATACCTTTCGCAGCTCATGGTGTGCCTCCCTCTCAGACGTCAGAGATGGTTGCCAATCTAGATCCAGATCATCATCTGATGGAGCGGGGCTTGAAGAGGAACTTCTACACACCCTCCTTGATCTTTTCCTTGCTGGGGAGCTGGGAGAAAATGAATCATCAGGAGGAGTGGCTACGTCTTCCTGACATGATACCCCGGCTCCAAAGTCAATTTCCTCCTGTGCCCCTACTTCCGGAAGAACAACCATTGTGGGCACTTGCACCGCTCCATGCGCCGCTACATGGGCATCTTCACTGACCTCTACTTGCAAGTCTCCATGGACCTCTCCTTCTCGGCCTTCTCCTTCTCGGCCTTCTCCTTCTCGGCCTTCTCCTTCTCGGCCAGCTCCTTCTCGGCCTTCTCCTTCTCGGCCTTCTCCTTCTCGGCCTTCTCCTTCTCGGACAGCTCCTTCTCGGACAGCTCCTTCAAGTTCTCGGACAGCTCCTTCTCGGACAGCTCCTTCTCGGACAGCTCCTTCTTGGACAGCTCCTTGCGCATGTACTTCTGCTTGTACTAGTAGCCCATGCAGTTGTTGTTGCGGCTTTGGTTGTTGAATAGTACTTGTGAGATGAGTTACAACCTGTGTTGATGGTGTGCTGCTACTTTCTTGCGATGAACCAACATCACTGGTCGTTGGTGATTCAACAACTAAACAGGCTACCTGTGCAGCACTCATGGTGGGCCTTTGTTTTTTTTGTTGTTGTTGCCCAAAAAATGTATTGGTTGAGCCACCAGTCTCCTTGGTAAGTGGTGCCACTTGCTTCTTCTTCTCCTTAGTAGAGACATCTTTATTGCAAGAGGACCTGCGGGCACCTCTTTTTGGAGCCATCTTCTTCAGATGTCGGAACAACAGGCCGCAGCAGCACTTCTTCCTGGCACTGATGCTCAACGATGATGCGGAGTTTTGTGCACCTAAACGCAAACGAAGACAGAGGAACATCAGTAAATATAAATGTTGCATATGTAGCGCTTGAATAAACAGTTTGCAAATAGGCATTTATGAATACACACGTGCACACCACACAATATGGAAATTTCAAAATTAGGATTTGCTAAATTTTTGGGAAACAGGAATTTAACATTGATCCAAGAGAGCACACACACAGAGGGTTGTACTTTCATGTACCCCTGACTCCGCCTGGGCACAATGGGTGAAAGCAAGGCACAATGGGTGCAGGCCTATGTCTCAAAGCTCACTGCCTGCCTTCAAAATGGCCGCTTGACCCCCCCATCCACATGGCCAGGAACATGCCTCAAAATGGCCACCACCAACATAGCCAGCACCCAACCCCTACTCCAAAAAGTCAAAAAACACAACACAAATCAAATCACCACAATCCAATGCCATCCATCCATTTTCAGAAGGCTTATGCTGCCTGCTGGTGGTTTTCCGGTGCAAAATTGCAATTTTTACAATTTCGCGAGTGCGAGATTGTTGCTTCACGGTGCGAACGTGGCAAAAACCCGCAAAATCCGCGAACAGACCGATTCTGGGCCCCCTGGGCATAATGGATGACATCAGAGCACAGTGGGTGCAGGCCTATGGCACAAAGCACACAAACTGGCTTACAAATGGCCCCTAGACCCCCACCCACACGGGACCAGACAATAAAATGGCCCCCACCCACATAGCAAGCCCCCAACACCACCCCAAAAAGTCATAAAACACACAAAAATCAGCACAATCCAATGCCATCCATGCCCTGGCCAGAATCATGTTAAAAAAAAATTCAACAAAACAGTTGTATCATGCATGCACCCATAAATAAGCCTGGTGGTTTTCAATTCATGTGCAGCAGAATTGTAATTTTTACAATTTCGCGAGTGCGAGATTGTTGCTGCGCGGGACACGAGCAGTGCGAACACAAGCAAAAACATCCTCAGCTCGCGAACTTGCAGATTTTCCCCCCAAAAAGTCGAAAAAAAAGCAACACACACAAAAATCACCACAAACAAACAACATCAACTTACTTCTTTGTGAAATCAAATTTCGAATCCAAAAGTAATCCAAAAGGCCTCAAATCCAAATATCCAGCAGCAACCACAAAAAGTAATCCTTCCCAGTCAAGATCGAAATCAAAGTGGCCAGGAAATGGAGGAGCTTGCTGGACAGGAACAGGAAGTTGGAGACTGGGGCACTTCCTTCACCCCACCCCTATGGGAGGAGCTTGCTGGACAGGAACAGGAAGTTGGAGACTGGGCCACTTCCTTTACTAATTTTTGTACTTTCGCTAGTGCGAGATTGTTCCTGCCCGCGCCGCGGACCGCGAGCAGCGCGAGCAGTGCGAACACAAACAAAAAATCCGCTTCACGCGGATTTTGCGTATTCTCGCCGCATCCGCGAGAGTTCGCGGATTGCGGATTCTCCGAAAATACGAAAAATCCACGAGCGTAACGGATTTTACGCCCATGCTTAAGTGGAGCGCCAAACTAAACTCCTGGTCCCCTCCACCTAGTCCGGATTGCAATGGATTCAGCTTTACTAGACTTTCCGGTGCTATACCTCATCCACTACCAGCAAATAATGGACCGTCACAGACAACGTCGTAGGTACGCAAATACACCACTCTGCACACAACACACAACTCCTGGCCAGATATACTGTTCATGTCCACATCAGACACTTTGGTGGGGACAGGAACACTTCCACAAGTGTACCCACACATGTCCTACCTGTCACAAAGTCACCCCTCTGCAACCGGGTCACCCATCAACCGCAAAATAACTGCAATCTACTGTTCACGTCACTGCAGTGGTGCAGACGCTGGAAAACCTGAAAACAATGTAGTAGGCAGGGGCAGTGCCAAGCATGGGCATCCCACAAAGATTCACAGGGCCTCACCTCCACCCTTCACACACTACACCCCCAACAGCCATATGGGGACATGCTGTGTTCTTTTCTTTTGCCCCCTCTGCACAATTAACCAGCCAGATGTACCCAGACCCTACACCACATACACCAAACAACCAGGGATCTTGTCTAAAAAGATGGGGGTGAAGAGGAATACCCTGCACAGAAGCTCAGGGGCAGGGCATTCCTCCTCCCCCCACCAATCCTCCACTCATGTCAAGCAAACTGAGTCCAATCATGAAAAGAAGACTCACACTGCATGTGAACAACTACTGAACTGTCCACACTGCCTGTCGAGTCACACACAAACACCCAACAGTGACACCCAGACACATACTCATACCATAGGGCAGCAGCAGTGGAGGTCAATAAAAGGGCTAGCCCAAAGTGAAGTGGACAGTGCCGGAAAGCCATCGAGCAAGCCACAAAGCATCTGTACCCCACATGCAAGAGAAGGAACAAGTCACACAACCATTAGACCATCAACTCAGACATGGGTAGCACAGTGAGTGAAATTATAACAAAGTAACCTCTGTGCAACAACTCAATGATACATCAAGGCAAGCCATGCATGGGCACAGGAATGATAGGCAGTGTCTGAAGTCAAACAGTGAGCAGCCATACATCTTTCTTAACTTACTTGATAAGTGAATGTCATCAGCACAACACACATGGCTCATTGTCACACTCCTTGACTGTCAAACACAAGTTGTTTCCTTCACACATACCTCTCCTCTACCCAACTCACACTTGCAGCACTCAATACCACTGTGAAATACACAGAATGGTGCAAATGATGTCCTGTCAGTACACTGACAACCAATCACACTTCCTGGGGTGCATCCACAAACATCACACACACACAGGTAGGGATGCCTGAAACAAAGCTGACACAAAAACAATAGCCAAACATAAACCTCACAAACAACATACACAGAAGGACAACAAGCCCACATATGGCCAGCCAAACAGTGGAAAGGCAATGGGACCCCAGACAGACCAGGAGTACACAACATTTCCACTCAGGACCAATGCACAGACACCATACCCCAACACAAACAAGAATTGCATCATCTTAAAACAATCATGAACACAAACTGACATCAATGGGACAACAAGCTAACACAGACAGAGACACAACACCACCCATCAAGTCAACATGGTGTCATAGTGTACATGCACAAACCTGACAAGTGACAGGTCAAATATAGGAGGACATAGCACTAGTGTTCACTCAAAAAACAAGCCCGGTAACAAGAACACACCTTGCTGCGTGTGACAGACACACAAGTAGTGCACACTACACTTGCATCACACATCAGAATGTATCACAATGCACAAACTACTCTCACACAATGTCATGGAAATAGAACACCACACACTGCGCATCTGTCAGCAAAAAGAGTCGACACAGGCCAAACACTGCATACATCAATAACAAAAATACAACAGAGGCACATGCCAATCCATCACATTGCAAACTCAGCTAGACATCAGGGGGTATACACCGGGCAAGTACAAGGCAACATACACTCACAGCACTGCATGCAGGCTAAGCAGAGTGTGCACACCAACCAAATCAGTAGCACACACATCTCAGTGCCACAACATGTACCCCCACAACACAAATCAGCACACACACAGACAACATCACACTCAGGAAGGGTAGCAGTACTACAGCAAACACACATACAGCTAACCCAACACTCACTGATGCACAACTCAGGGACACCCAGGTGCAGACAACATGACCAGATGACTGTGTGCTCAAACAGTTGCACTGCACATGAGCAACCATTACTAAAAACCAGTACAAGAAAATCACACCTAACTAATTGGGAAACTGTCCTGAGTTGCACATTAGTCATGTGCACCGATCAGCACCACAAAGAATAGTGTAACAAATGAAGTGGTGGGGAGGCTCACACACTGGCAACCCAAGGGTTAGGTGGTATGAGATTGAAGTGGTTTGTACGTCAGTAGTGGACAGGTCAGGAGTGTACTGTACACAAACACATGAAGGAGTCACTCACAATGGGTAGGCATCAAAAGCACAGATAGGGGATGATATGATTCCACATCCCACATACCATACTGGAGCCAAAAATGGCTTCAAGTTACAGCAATGCATGAGAAAACTCACCAACTGTCAGTGTGGCTAAGCAGGTCTGCACAGTAAGCACAAACAGGGACAAGACACATGGTTGATCAACAAAACACAACACAGACTTGGCAGTCACACACTCTCCATACTCACAACTAGCAGCAACAACAAGTCGGTGTCCCCCAGGAGTGCAAGGACACAACAGCACACTGCACAGTGCACAACATACAACTCCTACATGGGCCCACAAGCACATGGCAGACAATTGAAACAAACAGGCACACAGCTTCTGGGTCATACATGTGTGCTGTTGGCATTGCAGAGGCACACGCACATCAACCCTACTGACAAAGTCACCCCTTCACACTTCATGACCACTCCACTGCACACATTCAAATGTACCCATGTGACTAGGAAGGCAGGCCATCACAAAATGGCCATACATCAACACTGCTGTTCATACATCAAGAAAGATCTCCCAAACATGATGGACTCTCCAGCCTGCCTATAATCCTGTGGATAGAATTCCCCTCTGGGCTGGTAGTGCATCCTAACATGACATGTGTACAATTTAGCAAACCTGACCATAGAATGTTAAGAGTAACAGGAGATCCTCGCAAACAGCCATCATTGCACCCCCAAGCCTCAGAGTCAAGAAGAACTGAAGTGCCTGTCACCTCTGGCAAACTCTGAAAAAGTCAAACAAGCAACTGGCAGTGTCAAAGTGGCATACAGAGCATGTATCACATGAAACCATACCCACACTGAAAACTCTTTTATTAAGCAAGGACACAGGCAAAGCAGACAGCAGGAGTAACTGTCTTTATTATAAATTACCCATGTAGGCATCAAAAGTAGACATCAGCAAGACCAGTGGCCAGTCCATAGTTCAAAGTAGGCACATGTGTGCATGAGAACCTGCACAGGGAATGGGTATCCTAAGTGATAAACAGCAAGGCCATTGGCCAGTACAAAATGCAAAGTCGGTACATGAGAACCTGCACAGGGAATGGGCATCCTAAGTGATAAACAGCAAGGCCATTGGCCAGTACAAAGTAGAACAAAGTACATGTGTGCATGAGAAACTGCACAGGGAATGGGCAGTCATAGTAACCAACAGCAAGGCCAGTGGCCAGTACACATTGCAAAGTATGCACATGTGTGCTTGAGAAACTTCACAGGGAATGGGCATCCTAAGCGATAAACAGCAAGGCCATTGGCCAGTACAAAGTGTAAAGTAGGTACAAGAGTACCTGCACAGGGAATGGGCATCCTAAGTGATACAAATAAACAGGAAGGCCATGGGCCAGTACAAAGTAGAACAAAGTACATGTGTGCATAAGAAACTGCACAGGGAATGGGCATCCTAAGTGATAAACAGCAAGGCAAGTGGCCCATACAAAGTGCAAAGTAGGTACATGAGAACCTGTACAGGTAATGGGCACCCTAAGTGATAAACAGCAAGGCCATTGTCCAGTACAAAGTAGAACAAAGTACATGTATGCATGAGAAACTGCACAGGGAAATGGCATCCATAGTAAACAACAGCAAGGCCAGTGGCCAGTACAAAGTAGAACCCAGTATATGTGTACCTGAGAAACTCCACAGGGACTGGGAATCGATAGTAAACAACAGCAAGGCCAGTGAACAGTACAACGTAGAACAAAGTGCATGTGTGCTTGAGAAACAGCACAGGGAATGGGCATCGTAAGTGATGAACAGCAAGGCCATTCCCCAGTACAGAGTAGAACAAAGTACATGTGTGCATGAGAACCTGCACACGGAATGGGCATCACTAATAACAAACAGCAAGGCCAGTGGCCAGTCCATTGTTCAAAGTAGGCACATGTGTGCATGAGGACCTGCACAGTGAATTGGTGACACCGTACACTGCCATGGGAAGCGACACAGCCAGGGGTATAACAATGGGCAGTCCAGGCACAGCTGAGAGAGCGATAGGTGTTGGAGGGGCACTTAGCTTCAGACTTGGCTGTCAGTCGAACTGGGAGGTGGCTGATTGTCAGGGCCTGTTGGAGAACTGGACCGGGTAGAGAGAGGACCACCTGAGTTAGAGGCATCAGTGGCTTTGTAAGCCAGAGGTCTGCTTGGACTGGGTAGTGTGTTGGATCTGCTAGTTTGGGCCGTATGCTTGGCCTGGCCTTGCCTTTTCCCTCCCTCTGCTTGACCAGGTGAACCCCCTAGAGTGCCCTCCTTACCCAGCCTCACAGGGGTGTTGGTAGGAGTTGATGTTGTAGGTGAATCTGTCTTAGAGGGCTCTTTCTGTGGAGTCTTAGCAGGCACCAGCTTCACAGCAGGCATGGCAACTGTCTGCCTGTCTTTGGGGGATGCTTTTGCGATGGGAGTGTCCTTGGATGGGACTGATTTTGAGGCATGTGAGCCTGAGGCCTGCTTCTTGGCTTGATGGCCCTGAGTGTCATCTGAAGGGATTTTACCTTTGCACACCTGTGTCACTTTAGTTTGTTTGGAGTATGGTGTCTGTGCTCTGGACCACTTGGGGTGCTGCTGTTGTGTGCTGCATGTGGTGTACCTGGAGCCTGTGGCCGGTGGAGTGTGGTCACTCTCGTCAGATGTAGACACTGGCAGGGGGTTGCTAAATGGACTAGAGCTGGACTCTGAGCCTGTGACAGCTGAATGGCTGCTGTCACTGTGGAGGACAAAGAGTGGACTATCCTGTGCAGCCCACCCACGTCTGAATGAATGCCCTCATGTAGGCAACTACCTGTGCCAACTTCTTGTCATGGTCTTGGAAGGCATCCAGGACAGTTGTCTGACCCACACACCACTGTCGCAAACGGTCCACCGCCTCAAAACTGAGGGCAGCAGGGGAGACAGGGCAGGGGCAGCGGTGCCTGGGGGGAAGGACACTCTACCCTTCCTAGGGCCGTGGGCATGGGCAGCACTAGTGGAAGTAGCCGGGAGGGCGGCACTTGACGATGTGTGGTGAAAGAAGAGGCAGATTTCCCACTCCCTGTGCCTGCCAACATTGAGGAGTCACCACTGGCATCAGATGACGTTGAGGTTGGTGTTTCTGGGTGTGATTCCTCAAGGACACTCCTGTCCTGTCGGCAGATGCTGCAAGAGACAGAGACGTATGTTCAGTTTAGTGCCATACACACAAACATCATATGCAAGCAAAGCACAAAACAAGATGATGATAGCCCCAAGTTGCGCCCCACCCTGTGCAGTCACATTGTGCAACCTTAATTCTAAACTCAAAAGATGCGTGGTAACATGAACACTTGGCATGATTGACCCATGTGATGTCCACACAGCCAAATAGCTTGCCTGTGCCTCCGTGTAACCTGACATGCAGATCCCTGTGAGCATACCTAGGTCCCTGCGGGTGAAAAAGATGCACATCACATGTTGTCACAGTCACATATGGAGTCAACATAAGGGGACAACACAGATACAGACCCCTAAATGTAATTTGGCAATGGCCATGAGCTTCTGCTGTCCACCATGTAATGCTTTGCCGCACAACACAGGTGAACATTGGTGTCAGATGTGTAGTGCTCACAATTTTGAGCTCAGGCACCGCACACATTGATGATAGAACACCCAGATGAGGCACACTGCTGTTCACTGCCATGGGATGTCCCTGACACCCCTAATGCAGCCGATGGCATAGGGCCACAACTCAGAATGCAACGTCAAGGGACATTACATCAATGACATTATAAAGTACATATAGCAAAAATGCATTACTGCTGCACCCAACAGAGAGGCCACTTACAAGCCATTGCATCACACTAGCAAGATAACAGAGCACCGCACTGGCTCAGGGTTGGAATACATGCTGTCACTCACAACAAAAGTCACCCTTCCCAGAATACTCACCCCCAGCTTGTTGCTGATGGGCCCTCAAACGTTCATCCAGCTCTGGCTGTGTCACAGCCAAGATGCTGGCCATTAGTGGTCTCATGCTCCTGCGCGCCAATCTGCCAGTCAGAGGGACCAGCCCCAGCATCATCTCTGCCACGTTTTTGCTCAGCCGGTAGATGTCATCCCACCTCTTGTAACAGTGTGTGTGCTGTTGGTTGGAGACACCCAGAGCCCACACCTTGCGTGCAATGGCCCTCCATACAGCCTTACGCTGGTGGACTTTGAGCTGAAGGCATGGGAGATAAGGAGAGCAAATGTCAGTGACACTGGGTTATGTACCACTGTGTCTCAGTACAGGAGCATGCACACACTCAGCACAGCTATTCAGATACGTTTAGCAGAGACAATAAAGCATGACATGTAGTACATCAGCATGAAGTAATCATACCTAGATGCATGCAGGTATGAGTATGGACACAGTACCTGACCATTTCATACACATGCAGAATGCTAGCACAGAAAGCAAGGTGAAGATGGCCCACATCTGCAATGCAGTATGTGAGGGGGCAAAACATACATTACATTTGAAATTATGTGTTGGGGCTGACTCACTGTATTCAACACTGAAAACCCCTCAATGTCCTTGGCCTGTGAATGGCTAGCTGTGTCATGGAGGTCACATATAGGGACATGATCTCACAATCTCACACACTCATCACAAGATCTGTCTTGTGCAATACTCAGGCGTAAGATAGCTCATTGATCAATAGGGTAGCAGACAACCCATATGTCTCACTCTGTTCATTCAGTGATGGGTACTAACAAATTGGGCAGTAACTGTGCAGGCCAGTGGGGTCTCACACTCCGCTCTAACCTGGGCCATCTGAAGTGTCACATGCATGTACAATATGTGAGGGAAAAATCTGCCTACACATGTGAGTCAGTACACATTTGGAAGAAAATGGAAGGGGGATGTCTCAAAAGTACAACAATCTGCTGTGTCTTTGGTGATTTTCCAACAAGAATGTCACCCTCAGGCATTTTACTCTAGTGCATAATGCTGACATATCCATGGTGGGAATATAAAATCAAACACACTTCTATCAGTACCCTCTGGGCGTAAACTCTTTGTGATGTCACAGATGAACCTGTGAAGAACCTCATGGACCCGAACATCCATTTGCGCAGGTAATTTCTGTCCTGACTCCCACTTACCAAACTTGCAGTGTCACGGTATGGCTGCAAAAACAATGCATGTCCCTCCCATCCTGATAGGCAGCCAGGGAAATGTGTAAAAAAGGCTACAGAGCCTTTTCCCCTGAAGTCAGCATTCTAGGCAATGTATCATATAAACCCTCACTCTCAGGCACATACTGCAGCAGATCCACTTCATTTGGGCACTCCCTGCACTCCCCTGCTTTCACTCTGAAACACTTACCATGACTTCAGGAGCACCATGCAGCCTCCCATACTGTGTGAGCACCTCACCCACCAGGACCTCCAGCTTCTCTGTGGTGAAGGGACAGGCCCTGATGTTCTCAGTCTCGCCATCGTTGGGTCCATGAGTCAGGAACAGCAGCAGTTGGTGGTGAAGGGTGTCAGTCAGCAGTGGAAATGTGTGGCTCTCTCCCATACATATATATTGCCCCCTTGGTTTTTTTTAGTGGTACTAGGTTGCTGAAATTGGTGTTCCAGATCAGCTTTTTTCAACTGCATCCAATTACCGACCCGCGGTAGTGTAGCATGCCAACCGTGATTTTCAAAATTACATTTGGCTACTGTGATTGCGATTCCCATTGGATAAGGGCATGGCCATTGGCGGAGACACACCGCAGGGACCAGGTGGTTTCTACCGCGACCGTGCATCTTACAATTGCATCCAATGACCGGCCCTTCGGTAGCAGAGCATGCCTACTGTGATTTTCAAAATTGCATTTGGATACCGCGATTGCGGTTCCCATTGGCTGTAAGAGCATTGGCATTGCTGGTGACACACCGCAGGGGCCAGGCGGTCGCTACTGTGATTTGGCCACTTGCTATTGATGCCAATAGCCGTGATTCTGGTGGCAGAGCACACCAACCGCCATTTTACAATGTGTATATCACTCCCAAGATTGCGGTGGGCATTGGCGGTTGCACACCGCAGGGGCCAGGCGATCGCTATCGTGATTTGGCCGCCTGCTATTGGTGCCCATGACCGTGATTGTGGTGGCAGAACACACCAACCGCCATTTTACGATGTGTATATCACTCCCGTGATATCGGTGGGCATAGGCGATGGCACACCGCAGGGGACAGGCGGTCACTCCCGTGATTTGGCCGCTTGCTATTGGTGCCCTTGGCCGTGATTCTGGTGGCAGAGCACACCAACTGCCATTTTACAAAGTGTTTATCACTCCGGCGATTACGATGGGCATTGGTGGTGGCATACCGCGGGGGCCAGGCGGTCGCTACTCTGATGTGGCTGCCTGATATTGGTGCCCATGCCCGTGATTGTGGTGGCGGAACACACCAACCGCCATTTTACGATGTGTATATCACTCCCGTGATTTCGGTGGGATAGGCGATGGCACACCGCAGAGGACAGGCGGTCATGCCCGTGATTTGGCCGCTTGCTATTGATGCCCATGGCTGTGATTCTGGTGGCAGAGCACACCAACTGCCATTTTACAAAGTGTTTATCACTCCCGCGATTACGATGGGCATTGGTGGTGGCATACCGCGGGGGCCAGGGTCGCTACTCTGATGTGGCCGCCTGATATTGGTGCCAATGGCCACGATTGTGGTGGCGGAGCACACCAACTGGCATTTTACAATGTGTATACCACTACCGCAATTGTGGTGGGCATTGGCGGTGGCACACCGCAGGGGCCAGGCAGTCGCTGCTGTGATTTTGCCACTTGATATTGGTTCCTATATCCGTGATTGTGGTGGCGGTGCACGCTTAAGCCAGTTATGGACACATCATGCTGTGTCTGTGTCAATGGCCAGTTCTCAACATTGTACAGTAGACACATGAGTCATGCCACTAGATAGTGCAGACCAGTGCTAGTGTGATGTTTAGACCACTGATGACTACACATGCAATGTCAGTGCACAGGATTACATGCACAGGTATGTACTCACTCACATGTCACTTATGAAACTTTAGTGCATGTACACAGAACTGTGGTATGATGGACTCTCACATGTGTACACATTCAGTGTGTGAGATGTTTAGGCGACACACAGAAATGAGGGTCTGACCACATATTGTGCCTATTTCACTGTGTAGATTGCTGAACCCATGTTCATACTTGATCTTTGTGCACACTGTTGGATTTGGCCCTTTTTGCAGGGTTATCCCTAAACGTTTTGCCTTTCTCCCAGCCTTTTTTCTGACATACTGTTGGTGGATTTAGGACTCTGGGCACTTAAGCACTACTGTTCAGTGTAAAATGTGTGTGCTTTCTGTGTTAAATATGGTAAGATTGGTTGACACCTGTTTGGCCTATTTAATTTACCTGTCAGTCCCTTGTAAAGAGATATCTCATATACCTGAGGCTGGTAAATTAAATGCTACTGGTGGGCTTGCAGCGCTTATTGCGCCACCCACCAAAGTAGCCTTTCAAACCTATCCCAGGCCTCTGCCATAGCAGGACCTGTGCGCGCAGTGTTACTGCTGATGTGACGTGACACCTAAAGTGAGTGCCATGTCTGTGAACCACCTTTTTACTACCTGTCAGTCACCCCTAAGATAGGCCCTAACTAGCCATATGGACAGGGTGCATTGTAGGTAAAAGGTAGGACATGCACCTTAAGTGTATGACATGTCCTGGTTGTGAGAAACAGCCATTTTGGTTTCTCACTACGGTGAGGCTGCTCTCCCCTAGAAATGCATTGGGGATTCCCTGATAAGTGTTTCAGTGGTAATTCCTATTATAAGAGGAGAAGTGTGGTCAAGTTTGGTTTATTTGGAATATTGATAATAAATGCTACGCAATGGTGTGCACTGATTTATCATACCTATTTAGAAGTGCCACTTCTAGAAGTTGGCATTTCTGTGTACTAAGTGTCTGCCTGCCTGATGTGTATTGCATGTCTGGTTTCGGAGTGACAGGGGCTGGTGAGGTGTGTGTGTGGCTCCAGGAGGAGCAGAGTGAGTCAGTGCTAGGCTGAATGGGACTTCTGCATTTGGAGTAGTGCGAGAAGTCCCTGGTCCCTGAATAGGTCTGTGCCCAGCCTGTACAAATCTGGGTCCAGTCCCTGTAGTGTGTCTGATCACCAAGCCCCCACCTGATAAAGGGGAAGAGGAGCCCTGTAAACAGAGTGCTAAAAAAAAAACAGAACCAGTTGGGACTGGTTCCCCCAAGCCCTGTGCCAGGGCAGATAAAGTAAAACTGAGTGTAAATGTAGGGGCTGTGACCCCATGTTTTTTGTGCTGTTCCTGTGCTTCAGGGTGACCTGCTGGGCCCCAGGAGGAACCACCACGAGGGACTGCCTCCCTGCTGGAGGGCCCTGTGTGCTGGCCTGCTTGGGCCCTGCCTTTGCCCTGGATGTTTTTGGGGCATAGCGCCTCGTGAGCACTATATCTTTAACTCCATGAGGAAATCCTGGTGGTCTGCAGCGCTGCACTGCATTCCGAGGGAGCCCCGGTGTGGGATTCCCCCAAGTGGCTGGAGGAAGCGGGAGCCTACCCTGCATGGTGGGTGCATCTGCCACAGAGAGGAAGCCCACCCCGCAAGGCAGTTGCAGAGGATAGTGGGTATCCACCGTGCACTTGTGTCTTTTTGGCCAAGCAGGAACCCAGCACGTGTTTTGCCATCAGAGAGGGAGCCCACCCCGCTTTGGTGCATATTTAAAGAAAAATGGGTGCCCACCCCACATTTGAGCTTCATTTTGAAGAAAAGCGGGTGCATTGGAGCGCAATTTTAAAGCGGGTGCCCACCCCGCATTGCACCGCCAAGAAAAGGGCGACGCCGCGGTTAAAGACCCGTCCCGACCCGGAAACCAGGCAGCCGTGCATGACTGTGGGCGGGGCCTGGTCCGGACGTCGGGAGGAGCCTCTCGGGCTCCATTTCCACCATGGGCCGCACAGAAGCAGGAAGCAAAACAAGGCGCCTGGGTGAAAGTAGGGCTCCTTGGCTTAGGAGAGCCCCCCGTGCTGCCAGGATTGAGGAACAAAACCGCAGGGATCACCAGTGACCAGGAGGCCGGGATAGACCTGGAGAGGTCCTGCGAGCGGGATCAGATGCAGTCAGAAGAGAAGCCCCGGTGAGTGGGGCTCGGGGAGACATCCCGTTGGGACTGAGCCTCTTCCTAACAGGTTTGCTTTGCCCACGGCCATGGTGGTGAAATGTCCACATTTTGGTAGCTGCGCTGCATGGTTGGGCGCAACTGCACCCATCTTAGACATCAGGGGCATTCTTTTACGGAGGTTGGGGGTGTGGCACCCCGCCCCTTTGCTCATGAGAGAGTGTCCCTGAACCGGGCCAGGTCTCAACGGAGGCCCCTGAGTCTAAGAGGAGAGAGGTACCACCATGAGGGGGCACAGAAGCTCTGTGTCTCCCTAAAGTGGTTGATGCCCAGGATAGTGTGCGACCACATAACAGGAGCTGGTCATTTCAGAGGTGATATAAGGGGCATGTGATGAACCAAAGTGTGTACAAAGGATTTGGCATACTGTGTGGTTATGTTCATACTAACGCAGGGGGTGATGTATTATGGAGATGATGCCCTGTACTGCTGATGATTATATGCTTAACAATGCTCTGCATAAGGTATTTTATACCTAAGATGATATATGCTTCTGATTGCCAAATGTGATTTATGCACCATTATTTTTGCATAATGTGTTTGTGCTGGTGAGGCCTAATGCATAATTTGTTTATGCTAATGAGGTTTGGGCCAAATGCATTTATGCCTAATGTCATGCTATGATATTTTAGGATGCTGTCAAATGCTAATGTGATAGTGCTGAGATCATTATGGTACCAGTAGTTACTTATGTTTTATATTTACTACCTGCATCTGATGGGTCTGACCGTGGCCTGATTGATCTGGTCCTGTATACAATCCCCTGTAAATATTGCCTAGTGCCAGTTGGCACAACCAGAAATCCCATTTCGAACACACACACTGTGCACATTGTGTTGTTACTGTGTGCCCTGTCCAAATGACGTAAGAGTATGTGGCAAGTACAGCAGCTACGTTGAAGCTAGCAGTGGTGCTGTCTCACACATGTGCTGTGTCAACTACTCTCAGGGCTGGTGGCACAAGATATTGGGATGTATCTATTTGAATTCACATAGTCTGTATCTGGTTTGGGGGAAAGCTCTGTGTGAATACTGGACAAGTGTGTGACTAGTTTAGGTCAAGGTGTCCCTAAATGTGAGTTGTGCTGTTAGCTGAAGTGTTTTTGCCAATCATTGTTGGCGCTGTCTCAGTCACCACGTAAGATTTTGGACACATCACATAGGGAGATTTAATTGACATGTGTGCCTTTTCATCTCACCTCGGAGGCGACCAAATGTGCATTGTCCATTCATAGTGCTGGGGGACATGGAGGATGAGGACATCATACGTAAATTCCGTCTGGATCGACCTACCCTTCAAGACCTATGTGCTCTGTTGGAGCCCCATCTGAGGTCACGCAGAACCTATTTGTCTGCTTTGACACCAACGTATAAGGTGATGGTGGCCCTGCATTTCTTTGCTACTGGTTCATTCTAGTACACGGTGTCCACCCCAGGTGGCATGTCGCAACCTATGTTCAGCATGGTGCTACGTGATGTCCTGTCTGCTATGATGACCTACAAGGACAGATACATCCATTTCCCCAGGAGGCATGAATTGGCGGCTGTGAAGGGTGATTTGTATGTCCTTAGCCACATCCCTAATGTTGTTTGTGCCATTGACTGCACGCATGTTGGCCTGGTTCCACCACAGGCACGTGAGCACATCTACAGGAACAGGAAGCATTTCCATTCTATTAATGTGCAAGTGGTATGCCAGGCAGATATGATAATCTCTAGCAAAAAGGGGACTCAGTTGTTCCTAAGACAAGAGTGCTACGGTCAAGGAAGGAAAGAGGTAGATAAGAGGGTAGTGCTCAGTGGAGGACAACCCTGGGCATCCCATTAGTTGGAATGAATGGCCTCACACACTCTTGCAAGTGTCATGCTTCATCATCGGCCGTTGCTCCTCGTTGGACAGGCGGTGCAATGTCCAACGGGCTCACCTCTAGGAGGGGCTCTTTACCGGAGATCTTTTTTCCAACAGCCTGTGGGTGAAGTGCAAGTGAGGGGCCAGATAAGACGTGAATAGTGCAGGTGGGTGTGTTAAAATATAGCAAGGGATACCGGAGAGCAATTTATTCTGGTGGTTCCCATGCTATAAGTAAAACCAGTGGGTAGCCTATGATCGCCAGAAGTTAGGTTCTGTATCACGATCTAGGACTACAGGGCGTTCTGTGAGGTCAACATGTTTCTCGCTTCTGCAATTCTGCTGCGATTCTTCAGGACCTAATTGAATTATTAATACATCTATCACACGGAAAGACCTCTAAGAGTGTCAATCTCTAAACATCATTGTTAGTTAATGTTGTACTACCTGGTTGATACTGCTCTTGCCTAGAGGAGACAAAAGGAAGAGTTACCAAAATACAAGGACAACAGTTTCCCATTCTTGACCGTGAGCACACTGTGGTTCTGTGAAGAGAAGTGAGTGCTGCCCCATACTAGTATTTCTTATTTCTTACTCCAATACAATTTACATCGATATTAAATCAGTAGACAACATACATGGAGCGACTAGGGCAGTAATCTAGAGAAGCTCGGTTTAGTGCCCTTCAAAGATGGCGCCCATGGTAGCATCCGTGTACAATACGATACATGAAGTACCTTACCTAAATGTGAAAGAGAACATGCTGACCGACCCTGCGGTTAATAGGCCTTTTGTGTGACACGTACCACCATAGGGGTAGGATATTAATACCCTACTGCATGACAACCCTCGAGTTTTAAGTGTGGACGCGCTAGTATCACCCCGCTTTAAGATGGCGCCCACGCGAACACAGCCAACCACGTGACATACGAGTTGCGCGGGTGACGCCCCGTAACGTGAACAAAACACCACTGCACCGGGAACCCGGCACTATCCGGATCCCGGTAGTGATGGGTAGGCACAAGAGCTTGGACCAAGGCTCTGAGAAGTAAGTGCGTGGCGCATTAGAGATAGCAGCCCCAGGGAGCGCAGCGAGTTGTTTGTAGTCACATCTAACACCCTGTTCGGCGTGAGAGCGTTGAGCGCTGCCGCAGGCAAGGTGGGCGCCCTTGATTCAGCCAAGACGAGTGAGGCTGATTACTCGACACCGAGGATTGGGTAAGACCGCAACCTTAACAAGCGGTCAGCAGGGCATACGAGCGGAACCTTGTGTGCTCACTCTGCACACTAAGCGTACTCACCTAGATTGCTTAAACCCCAATTACTAAATGGCCATTAATATACCGAGGCATTGTTGGGCCATAAGTTTATACATAGACCCATTTGTCCTACATACGAATATAAGCAGGATGAGTGGATAAAGCGGAACCTCTACATTGAAGGGCATGTTCCAACAGTGTGAAATATTTAGCTCTCAGATAAATCAATTTCCATTGCTGAATGATCTAACACTTTAATATGTAGGGGCCTATGACAGGTTTTGAAAATCCATGCTTCTATCTTCCCCTAGCCATTAAACCCCTATTGGCTCTCTCCCTTGAAGTCACACCTACCGGGTACTGTTGACACCTGTACTCCTTGACCTGTAGGTGAGTATTAAAGGAACCCCAGTGGGTTTTACAAAACAGACACCTTGGAAAAACTGCTGCAATCATGTTTTACCTTGTATTTTCATTCTGATTTTATTTATTTTAATTTTGATTTACTAGTTGTAAATAAGTTAGAGGTGAGATGTGGTACATGTGAATGGAGTTGATACTTAGCGGTCACTGCTCACTGAATATCACAGCCACTGAGTCACTTCTCTTCACAGAACCACAGTGTGCTCACGGTCAAGAATGGGAAACTGTTGTCCTTGTATTTTGGTAACTCTTCCTTTTGTCTCCTCTAGGCAAGAGCAGTATCAACCAGGTAGTACAACATTAACTAACAATGATGTTTAGAGATTGACACTCTTAGAGGTCTTTCCGTGTGATAGATGTATTAATAATTCAATTAGGTCCTGAAGAATCGCAGCAGAATTGCAGAAGCGAGAAACATGTTGACCTCACAGAACGCCCTGTAGTCCTAGATCGTGATACAGAACCTAACTTCTGGCGATCATAGGCTACCCACTGGTTTTACTTATAGCATGGGAACCACCAGAATAAATTGCTCTCCGGTATCCCTTGCTATATTTTAACACACCCACCTGCACTATTCACGTCTTATCTGGCCCCTCACTTGCACTTCACCCACAGGCTGTTGGAAAAAAGATCTCCGGTAAAGAGCCCCTCCTAGAGGTGAGCCCGTTGGACATTGCACCGCCTGTCCAACGAGGAGCAACGGCCGATGATGAAGCATGACACTTGCAAGAGTGTGTGAGGCCATTCATTCCAACTAATGGGATGCCCAGGGTTGTCCTCCACTGAGCACTACCCTCTTATCTACCTCTTTCCTTCCTTGACCGTAGCACTCTTGTCTTAGGAACAACTGAGTCCCCTTTTTGCTAGGCATTGCTATTCTGGGCTCTGACTCAGGTTGGACCTTCCATTCTAAATTCACGGAATGGTAAATTGAGCCTAAGGGTCAACATTTGATCCTACCCTTGTTACCCCCCCTTTTTGTTACAGATATGATAATCTCCCATATCTGTGCCAAATTTCCAGGATCAGCCCATGACTCCTACATCCTCCGTAACAGCATAGTACCACAGCTGAAGGTAAATCTGCATCCAGAGCGTGTGTGGATTGTGGGTGAGTACGTAGAGTCAAGTAGTGTGCTGTATGTGTGACATGCTGTTCTTAGGTCCTGTTTATCCACAAAATTGGTCTATGTATCTATGTGACTCTGCATATCCCAACTGGCCTTGGTTGCTGAGCCCACTGAGAAATCCCAGGACCCTGGGTGATGTCTGCTACAATAATACCCATGGCAGGACACGTCTTGTGGTGGAGCGTATTTTTGATCTACTTAAGTCACTATTTCGCTGCCTGGACAAGATTGGAGGTGCACTGATCTACTTTCCCCAAAAGGTGTGGCGGATCGTGGTTGCATGCTGCATCCTCCACAACCTGGCCTTGCGCAAGAAGATCCCCCTGCTCCTGGACGATGATGAGCAGCCGAGGCCACACATATCCAGTGACGAGGATAGTGGAAAGGAGGAAGGTGTCAACCTGCGTCAACAGCTCATCAACCGCTATTTCCCTTGAAGGTGAGTGAAAACGTACAAATGTGCCATTGTCTGCAGATTTTTTTGTTGTTGAAAAGGCCTATGTGAGCTTTGTGACTGCTGACTGTTATTAGATCTGTGCTGGCCGCTAATGTTTCTGGGACAGGGTAGTCATGCACAGCTGCAGGATGTCTTTGTTGGTACTGTTGCTCATTGTAATGTGTGCAGAATTGAGTACCTTGATGACAAGTGTTGTGTAATGGCTGTGATGCCCTCACCTGACAAGTGAATAGTGTTCTCTTGTGTTTTCCTAGGTCCCTTCAGCCTCTTAGTGCCTCCAAACAATCAGTGTTCCTGGTACATTGTAGACAGAGTCAACATTGTACTTCCTGTGATAAACATGGAGCTGACACAAAAACATAGGTGTGTAAAAAGTTTTTATTTACAATGGGTATATGTGGCAGGGAAGTGAATATTGACAAAAAGGTGAAAAGTGAATCAATGAGTTGTCAGTGATGGAAGATGTGATAATCGAGCAGTCACCACATTGATGTGATGACCCAGTCCAACAGACGCATGCCATTAACCTGGCAGTGTGGGTAAGGACAGTCAACAAAGTCAATGGCAAGGTGAAGAGGAGTGCCAATATGACTGGCTCCATGACTGGCGTTTGGCTGGTGCTTTGCCTCGGGATCCTCCCTGGGATTTCTTTTGACGGCCCCTTGAACGTTTGGCAGGGGGGCCTATGCTGCGGGCTCAGCAGGGTCTGAGGACTCTCCCCTCTCTGTGGCCGCAGGAGAGTTGAGAGAACTGTCATCCTGCAGGGCTCTAGAGGGAGGTGGAGCTGTTGCTTGGGCCGCAGGCCCGTCTCTCAAGCAGCCCCAAGAGGTCCACAATTTGGCCCATGCGGTGGACTATGGACCTCAGCAGCAGGCGGAGCTCACAGGAATCTTCCAGAGCCTGGCCCGTATATCCCTGGGCTCCCGCGGTTCGGTCTAAGTGTCCAATTGGGTTTGACGTCCAGTTGCCCTCCCATCAGCCCTGCTCTGAGGCTGAGAGAGTGTTACAGGCAGCACTGGTGGTAGTGGTGGTGGAGGCCGGACAGGTCATTACAGCAGGGGTCAGCATAGTTGTTGTTGCTGAGGTAGTGGCGAGGGAGACGGTGGGGTCCTGGGACCTATTGCACCCTGGCATGCCTGATGGGTAGGCTTCTGGCTCCGCATCCAAGAAATCTAGGGAGCCAGCATCAGAGAGTTCATGTTCCGGGGGTGGAGATGACTCTGCAGGTTGATGTGATCATCATCTCCTGTCAGTTCTTGGTCCCCTTTGGAACAGAGGAGAAATGGTTATTGAAGTGCACCCTTCAAGCTTGGTGTTAGATGTTTTTTATTTACAAGTTATACACCAAACAGTTTACATTAATATCACATTGTATGTCTGCACAGTACGGTGCATCAGACATGATGTGGAGGTACATACATTACTTGGTGTGACATGTCAATAGATACCATGTGCCACATGCAGATTTTGTGATTACAAGGACATGTTGTCATCTAACAACTAGCAGCACAACTACTTTATGTGAAGCATTTTCGTAGATTACTCTGCATGGAAGACTTTACATCTGAGCATGAACTAGACATTGGAATCTCATGCATACCTTTGTCATGTCATGTGCTTTGCTTCCTTTTTACTACAGACCATGCTTGTTTTGTTTTCCTATCGGCCATAATGCTCTGCCCCCATGGCATTCAGTGCTGTGCAATATTGTGCCCTGAATTTGTTATACATGTGATTTGGTGAGTCACACTTTGGTTTCTGTAATAGTTACATACGCGTAGCTGTCTGCACACTGGAAGTGGCTATTGGATCTATGATAAGTTTGGTGGGATGTGAGGGTTGGTGTGGTCATATGGCTCCATGCTTTTTGAGAGAAATGTCAGGGTGCATGCACTGTCTACTAACCTGTTCTGTGGCACATTTGGGGGAAATTTCAGGCACATCTTTCTGGGTGTGTGGGATGGAGCGCTCCATCTTGCTCAGCTATACGACAATGGTGCCTGATGGGAGTTATAGTGCAGGCTTCACACCCACAGACATGCCTCCCTGTGAAGATGGCTACCTACCTGTAAGTTTGGTTGAGGAGGTACAATAGCTGCCAGATGGTTGGGGGAGTGCTACATCTTGCTGAACTGTGGGACAGGGAGGCTGGTGTGAGTTGTGGTACAGTCTTCCCACTCACCAACAGCCCTCCCTGTTAAGATGGCTACCTACCTGTGAGTTTGAAGTGAGCAATGCTATGGCTGCCACACGGTTCTGGGTGGGGTGGAAGTGCTACATCTTGCAGAGCTGTGGGACAAGTTGGCCTGGTGGGAGTTGTAGTGCTGGCCTCCCACCCACCAACACCCATCCCTGTGAAGATGGCTACCTACCTGTTAGTTTGAAGTGAGCAATGCTATGGCTGCCACATGCTTCTGGGTCGGGTAGAGTGCTCTATCCAGCTCAGGGGTGGGACAAAGGGGCCTATTGGGGGCTGAGCTGCTGGCCTCCCACCCACTAACACCCATCCCTGTGAAGATGGCTACTGACCTGTGAGTTTGTTTGGGGAGGCACAATGGCTGTCACATGGTTCTGGCTGGGGGAGTGCTCTATCCTGCTCAGTGGTGGGGGAAGGGGTCTTTGAGAGTTGTAGTGCTGGCCTCCCACCCTCCAACACCCATCCCTGTGAAGATGGCTACCTACCTGTGAGTTTGTTTGTGGAGGTACAATGGCTGCCGCATGATTCTGGCTGGGGGGGGTGCTCCATCCTGCTCAGGGGTGGGACATGGGGGCCTATTGGGAGTTGAGCTGCCTGCCTCCCACCCACCAACACCCATCCCTGTGAAGATGGCTACTGACCTGTGAGTTTGGTTGGGGAGGCACAATGGCTGTCACATGGTTCTGGCTGGGGGAGTGCTCTATCCTGCTCAGGGGTGGGACAAGGGGACCTGGTAGGAGTTGAAGTACTGCCCTCCCACCCACCAACACCCATCCCTGTGATCATGGCTCCCTACCTGTTAGTTTGAAGTGAGCAATGCTGTGGCTGCCATATGCTTCTAGATGGGATAGAAGTGCTACATTTTGCTGAGCTGTGGGACAAAGGAGCTTGTTGGGAGTTGTACTGCTGGCTTACCACCCACGCACACCCTTCCCTGTTGAGATGGCTACCTACCTGTAAGTTTGATGAGTGAAATTCAATGGCTGCCACATGGTTCTGGGTGATGGGCTTTTTCCATCCTGCTCAGGGATGGGACAAGGGGGGCTGCTGGGAGTTGCAGTGCTGGCCTCCCACCTACCAACACCCATCCCTGTGAAGATGGCTACCTACCTGTGAGTTTGGTTAAGGAGGTGCCACATGGCTGCCACATGGATCTGGGTAGGGGAGTGCTTCATCTTGCTGAGCTGGGGGATTAGGGGGGCTGGGGGAAGTTGTAGTGCTGGCCTCCCACCTACCAACACACCTCCCTGTTAAGATGGCTACCTACCTGTTAGGTGAAGGTGAACAATGCATTGGCTGCTACTTGGTTCAGGGTGTGGGGAGTGCTCCATCCTGCTGAGCTGTAGAACAAGAGTGTCTGGTATGAGTTGTGGTACAGTCTTCCCACCCACCAACACCCCTCCCTGTTTAGATGGCTACCTACTGGTTAGTTTGAAGTGAGCAATGCTATGGCTGCCACATGCTTCTGGATTGGGGGAGTATTCAATCCTGCTCAGGGGCAGGACAAGGGGGCCTGTTGGGAATTAAAGTATTGGCCTCCCACCCACCAACCCCCATCCCTGTGAAGATGACTACCTACCTGTGAGTTTGGTTGAGGAGGTACAATGGCTGCCAGATGGTTGGGGGAGTGCTCCATCTTGCTGAGCTGTGGGACAAGAGTGTCTAGTATGAGTTGCGGTACAGTCTTCCCACCGACCAACACCCCTCCCTGTTTAGATGGCTACCTACTGGTTAGTTTGAAGTGAGCAATGCTATGGCTGGCACATGCTTCTGGATGGGGGGAGTGTTCCATCCTGCTCAGGGGCGGGACAAGGGGCCTGTGTAGATGACTACCTACCTTTGAATTTGGTTGAGGAGGTACAATGGCTGCCACATGGACCTGGGTGGTATAGTGCTCCATCTTGCTGAGCTGAGGGACAGGGGACCTGGTGGAAGTTGTAGTGCTGGCTGCATGTACACATGCAACCCAGGGAATGTTGCTAGCTATATTTTGGGTGAATGTTGGATCTGTGAGACATGTGTTGGGGAGTGTGTGGTGCACATGGGTGCATTTGGGCCTAGGAGGTGTAGCTTTGTAGTTGTGCGAGACAGTACATAGCAGTGTGATGGTATACATTTGTTTGTACTTACCAGCCTCCAATCCCCCGGGTATTCCTGTGAGACTCTCTGGATGCAGTATGGCAAGCACCTTCTCCTCCCATGCAGTGAATGTTCTTCGTGGAATGGGAGGGCCACCACCAGTCATCTGAGCCAGCTGATGGTTCTTGTTGTTCTTCTCCTGTACCTGCCTCTTCAGGTCATGCCACTCCTTCATAATCTCCCTCTTGGTGCACGGGGTGGTCCCTACCGCATTGACCTTGTTGAGTATTCTTTCCCACATTTGTGTTCTGGTGACTAATGGTGTCTGTTGGACCAGGTGACCAAATAATTGTGGTTCTACTCTGATTATCTCATCTGCCATGACTGACAAATCATTGTCAGTGAATTTGGGTTTTTTCTTTTGTGCCATGGTGTGTGGTGTGCAAATGGTTTAAGGTGCAGTGTGAGCTTGGTGGGGGTGGTGTGTGTTGTGCTGGTGAGATGTGTGGTGCTTTGCCTACCCAATGTGCTGTAGGGTTTAGTTCCTTCAGGGCAGGATTAGTGCAAAGGATTCTGGTCAGGGAAGGGACAGGTTTTATACTCAGCTATGTGGGTGTGTCCAAAAGGTGAATTACTGTCAGGTATGTTGTGTGGGTTGTCCTGGGATTTGTATTTTTTTAGTTGCCCTGGGAGTGTGTCCTTGGGGTGTGTTAGGTTTTTTTCGGGGCTCAGTTAGTTTGATGTGTACACTTGGTGGCCTTGTTGTGTTATTTCTTTTTCGACCGCCATAAAAGTTGCAGAGCGGCTGCAGCAGTGGGTATGCAACAGCCCTTCCGCCGGCTCTCCCATTCATCACTATTGGCGATTGCAGCGGTCGGAAACAGCGGATCATTCTGCTGTCACCTCAATGGTATCCTAAATGTGCGTTTGGTCACTCCGCTGGCCTAGCGGCGGGTTTGGCTTAAGTAAATTAAGTAAATATATCTATATGTATACATTTTTATGTTTGTGTGATTATATTTTTTCAATGAAGTTTATGTGTTATATTTAGTTAAAATGTATATTACATTTATTTTATTTTGTTAAAAATAATATTAATATTTAATATATTTACTATATATTATTTTATTTTATATATATCTTTTTTAATCAATGTTTTGTGCACCTATATTTTTTACCTCAATAATTTTTTTCTTACCTGTTATGGTATTAGAGTTGATATTTTTGCAGTCAATATTTTGTTTTCGATATTTAGAACATTGATGTTTGTTACACTGATATTCTATCAGTGAACCGTTTTGTACAAGTAAAATGTAACTTAAACAACAAAGGCCTAGCTCTTGAAGTGGCAATCTTAAATTTTTACAAAGGAAAGGCGTTTCTCGTTGGGGTATCTACCTCCACCCAGCAGCTGGCAATTTGTCCAGTTATCGGCAAGTCCTACCTACCCCAAACATTCTAATTTCAAAAGATGAAATTATTCAAGACAATCCGCAAACATAAAATAACTGCTGAGGTCTTTTGGTGTTCCAGAGTAACTAGGCGCAACACCTGGATAACCGCTAGGTAATAGATACAGAAAGTGAACAGTGTAGGCAATGGGGCGAGCGGTAATCCCTCACAACCACTCAAAAATGGACCAGGAAGCTGGTCCACAATTTAGAATATGAACAACTGTGCCCCTGCACTAAACACAATATATAATATTTCGATAGTATAAACTGAGTTATTCAAATACAATAGTATAGCTTAGTACAGCAATCTAAACATTTGGTAGAACTCCGAGACTCAGTATACATGAACAAAATTGAAAACGTCGGTAGATAAATAGTCTGTTCTTGGAGTATTCACTTCTGTTTATTGTTCCATTTCATAAGCCAACACGTGTTTCATCGCAGGGAACAAACTGCGAATCTTCAGGGCTAGATAGAAACATAAATTGGATCTTTACAAACATGTTCTATTTATGAACATGTCAAGCAAGTGACTCATAGTGTTCCCCGGAGTGACATGAGGCATGCCAAATGGGTGACTTGGTGTGTATGTGGTGACATATGTGACAGAGTGATTTGGATTGAGAAACGAAAGATGAAAAATATATACTGTATATACTGATATTAGGGACATAAAAACACTGGCCGGTTTGAGAGGTGAAGTAGTGAAGTGAAAAGTGTGTTTATTCTTGTAGAAAGGACGACATCCCATGTGACTTGTGTGTGATATTTAGAAAAACAAGGCATCAACGCAGCAAGAAATGGTAGTACCCTTTAACATAGACAAATATTTTATGCGTCTGACATAGTACAGATTTCCTGTGTAATTAGTTAATAGACTGGCGTGAAGCGGTAGTATTCTGAGACATTAGTGTACTATTGTATTCTAACACCCTGTCTTTATTATGATCCAGTAGACACTCCTAATGGCTATCGTACCTGGAATGAGTGGCTTTCACGATTAGATATACTTGTTCAGAATAGTAAAACTCCCGATGTTTGACGAGAACGAAAATAGAGGGGGAGGGCCGGTCAGTGTGTAGACTCTGGTTTGTGTCTACAGGAGAAATTACATAACATAAAAGAGAAAAGAGACAAGGAGGAGAAAATAAATGAATAAATAAAGCTGGGTTTTTTTTAGAGTAAAGAGGAAAGAAAGCAGGGGGGTTTAATGGTATGACACCCTGAGTTAAACGACAGGGCTTTACCTGATGTATATGCCCGCTATTAATATAGCCATGATCTTAGTTCAGAAAATTACTATCGAGATTGCAAAAACTCACCAGAAAAGCAAAAGTTTTGCTCGTGATCATATGCTTAAGGGTAAATGGCCCCAGTCGGGGCGTTGAATGGAGTCCTAATTTCGGAATCCCATACAATTGCAGATTTGTACTGTGATAGATCTGCATGTAAAGCAAGGTATAAAAGTGATTGTAAACACCACAACATTTCATTTGTAACTCGTTATAATTGCGTACCAAGAGAAGGCAGAAAGAATGGCTAGGAAAAACAAAAACCTACCTCGATATTTCACGAGTAAGGTGAAAACCGGGAGGAGAGAATTCTTCGTGGTCGGGCGGGTACGCCTTAAGATCCACGGAGTGCTTTACCTTCAGGAGAATAGGAAAAGGTAAGCCCACACGATTTTTAAAACTAAAGTACGTGTTTGAAAGGCAGATAGCGTCTGACCAAAGCTGTAAGTACAAGGGGACGGAGAGCGCTTACCTAGTATGTGAGGTTCTCTCTCTCTTAGTTTCCCGGCGCCGTGTATCGGAAACGGACACGTGACCGGAAGCCTGGTTTGGTTAAATACCGGTGTTCTTAGCTGGAAAAGGCTAGAACGTCGGCTACGGTCTATTTTCCAAGGAGTTGGCAAAAAAAGAAGAAATACTCAGCTCATCACTTTGTCGGAAATCATCTTGGTTTGTCACGAATATTATTGTATTAGTGTATATAATTAGTTACCCTGGCGAGCTCAATTTTGTTTTAACAAAAATGAAGATAAAACAAAAAACAAGTAACTGAACAAAAAGTACACCATTAATGGTGTATCCTAAATCGCGGGAATTGTTGTAAGAAGGAAGACCAACATTAATGGTGTAATGCCGATAAGGCATAATCTATGAGGAATAATTTTTTTATAGTTTCAGAAAAATGATGGGTTGGGAAAGGAGCATAATCGTATCGAATGAGAAGAAATATAAAAAATTTTTTGGGAAAAAACACCCAGCGAGGTAATAAAAGAAACGGACAAGAAGGTATTGCTTGGAATATTTATTCCAATGACGAAAAAGTTAACCAAGGAGTATTCTTGGTCAAGCCAAATGTAAGCACGCCGAGTCACGAGTCTTACATATGTGTATGGTATGAGAAACTGAGTTTTCTCTTGTATAAACTATGGCTGTTGTTGAATATGTTATATTCATAATCGTCGCCTCCTAATAAACTCTAGGAGGACTGGGCTATCTCAAGTGTACAAGTGGTCATTAACATAGAAATATGAGTACAACAGCTTGTTAAGAACGCAAATGAGAACAACAATTAAATACTGCAGAAACGTTATTTCTTTTTTCGATACATATTGCTCACAATTGTTGTGTTTGTCTGTGTTGTACTGTCCAATACAAATATGTAATGTTCTCATGCTTTGAACATGTAATTCCGTTCATGCAGGGGAAGGGAACAGACACCACAGGACAAATAGTTCAGATGTTGGTGCATAACTAGTTACCCAAAAAGAATTGCAGTTCTGGGTCATAATTCAACCCACACTCTATGCTTCGAAGACGCATAATCCAAGTTGCTTCTTTGCGTCTCAAAGCTAATTCCCGATTGCCACCCCTCACATGGATGGGCACAGTCTCTATTCCAAAAAATGAGACTCGAAAATCCTCTATATTTGCTTGACATTTGGCTATATGTAGAGCTACTGGGTATTTGGGATCCTGCTTTTGAATAGCTCTCATGTGCTCTGATATTCTTTCTTTCAAAGATCTTATAGTGCTGCCAACGTATTTTTTGCCACACAGGCATTCAATGATGTAGACCACGTATTTAGTGGTGCAGTTGATATTAGTTCTGATGTCATATATCTCTTCAGAAGGGCCCTTGAAGTGCTTGGTTTTGTGTTTCGCCCACTTGCACATTGTACACAAACCACATTTAAAGAATCCATTGCTGCGTTGGGTTAGCCAATTCGGGTTCATATCCATGCGTGGCACCGTGGGGCTAAGCCTGTTCCTCAATGTTCTCCCTTTGCGAAAAGTAATCTGAGGGGTTGTCGGGATCATTTCTTTAAGTGTTGAGTCATCTCTTAGCAGACTCCAGTGTTTGGTCATACTGTTCCTGATTGAATTGTGAAGGGCATTATATTCCGTGATCATTCTCACTGTTTTGTCTTTAGCTCTTTGGTTGTCTTTTGTCTTCAGAGTGTCCTGTCTCTTTATTTTGTTTAGTTTAGTTTTTGCTTGGGACAGGATAGCTTTTGGGTAACCTCGTTTCTCGAATCTCATGTTCATGTCTTTTAATGTACTGTTGAGTTCATCATCATCACTGCAATTTCTTCTTGCACGGAGAAATTCACCAAATGGTATGGATTTAATCTGATGGAAAGGATGAAAACTGTCAGCTCTTAGAATGGCATTACAGGATGTGGGTTTCCTGTATAGCTTGCTTTGTAGAGTGTTATTTTTCACATAGAATTCCAGATCCAGAAATTCTATATGAGATTTGCTCTGTTTCATGGTGAAACTCAGTTCCCAATCGTTCTTGTTGAGATAGTCAAAAAAACTTTGTAGCAATTCATCGGTCCCGGTCCATAGCAGGATGCAATCGTCTATATAACGACCCCAAAAGAGAATGGAGTCAGTGTATTGGCTACTATGTGTACCCCAAAGGTGATCTGCTTCGAACGCGCCCATGAAGAGGTTGGCAAAAGAGGGTGAGAATTTCGAACCCATGGCTACTCCTCGTTTTTGTTGGTACCATTGTTTGTGAAAGATGAAAAAGTTGTTGTTCAGAATTAGGTTCATCATAGAAATTAGCATTTGTGTATGTGCCCAAAGCGAGGCCGGCCGCTTGGACAGCACTCGTGTAATGGCTTCTATGCCTAATCTTGGATTAATGCTGGTGTAGAGGGCAACAACATCCATAGTGACTAGTGTGGTACCTGGTTGCCATTCTAAATCACCTAACAAGCTGAGAATGTGTTTTGAATCCTGGATATATGAGGGTAAGTTTCTGACGAGTGGGCCCAGAAACAGATCCACATATTCTGCTAGTCTTTCAGTTGGACCTCCGATTCCCGAAACTATCGGTCTACCTGGGGGAAAAGGGAGATCCTTGTGGATTTTTGGAAGGGTGTAGAGCCATGGGTATGTCGGTTGAATACTTTAAGATACATATATTCCTCTTCATTCAGGAGACCATCCTCTTTCCATTTCAGTAGATGGTCATTGATAATAGTCGTTAGTGCACCCATGGGGTTGTGTGCAATGGGTTCATAGCAAGAAGGGTCTGCTAATTGGTTCAATATTTCATTATTGTAGTCGTCTGCGTTCATCACCACAATGTTTCCTCCTTTGTCTGCCTCACGGATAATAATGGAGGGATTCAGAGTCAGTGCGGTCAAAGCGTTACGCTCTCCTTTCGTTAGGTTGTCTTTGAATATGAATGTTTCATTTAATTCTTTGGTGTTAATTTTGTTTAGATCCTCCAGTACATGCCTATGAAAATTGTCAATGCTGTTACCACCTGGTAATGTGGGTGTCCACGTGGACTTAGATTTAAGACCACTGGCTACCCCAAAATCCGTGTCTATATTTAGTTCTTCTAAAAGTTGCCCCATTTCCATGGGGCTGTCTTCTCGTTCAGTAATTGACAACAGTAAATGAACTGCTTGTATATCCTTTATTGTGTGTACAACAGTATCATCCAATACATCAGGAATATTTTTGATATTTTTTCTAACAGGGGTTTTACCTGCAAAGTACTTTTTTATTTTCAAATTGCGGACAAATTTAAAGAGATCTATTTTAGTTTGGCAGATGTCACCAGTAGAGTATGGATTAAAACTCAAGCCCTTTGCGAGTAAATTAGTCATATCTGAGGTGAGGGGGAAAGAGGATAGGTTGATTACTTGAACCTCTTTGTTAATGTTTTCTAGTTCTTTGTTCTGCCAGATCTTAGTTTTTTGCGATACTCGTCGTTGTCCACCTCTGCTCCCTCTATGGGTTTTGGAGTTTGTAGACCTCTTCGGGATTGTGCCCTGTTCCCCTTGCGAATGCGTTCCATTTCTACTAAAAAAGGACTGCTGTTTGCATCAAGAGTGTCCCCTATTTCTTTTTCTGGATCACTTGTGCCCACAGTGTTAAGGGATGTATTGCTTGAGGAAATGGAGCCAGGGGCAGATGTGTTGCCCTCAGGTTTCTTGGACTTAGTAGAGGGAATCATGGCATCATATTTTCGATCATAAGTGAAAACTCTACCGTTGCGGTAGTCCCCATCGTCTCTTTTGATTTGTCTCGCTTTTCTATTTTTAATTTCTTCCTGATGTTTCAGCAAAACCTCATCCAGAATGGTATAATTTTTTACAGTGGGTTCTGGCAGGTTAAGGTCTTTTATTTCTTGTTCTAGGATTGTAATTTCTCCCTGTAGTTTGGTGGTTTTACGATCTGCGCTTTCTATTAGAATGTCCATAAGAACAAAAGAGTTGTTATTGACAGAGTCTTCCCATTTTTTCATTAAGTCTACATCTAGATTGTCATAGGTTGGAAAGATTTGAGAGCGCAAGCCTCTAGGTATTTGTTTCAGGCGCATGTATTGCTTTAGAGTAGTGGCATCCCACCATCGTGAGTTCTCTTGTTTTTTTAATCTTTCAAGTTTTTTGAATTTATCTTTCAAACCCTCAACTCGAGGGGGACCAGAATTGGCTGCTGCTGTATGTGTTGGCATGCCTTTAGCTAAATTCTCGAAGAGGTCCGCGGCTACTTTGTCTCTATCCATATTGTGGGGGATGCGTTTAGATTGATGTAATCTTAACTTATAGGTGCAATTAAGGAGTACTAGCGGGGGGCAGCCCTCTCTGGAAATCTGTTAATACATAAAACAACTGCTGAGGTCTTTTGGTGTTCCAGAGTAACTAGGCGCAACACCTGGATAACCGCTAGGTAATAGATACAGAAAGTGAACAGTGTAGGCAATGGGGCGAGCGGTAATCCCTCACAACCACTCAAAAATGGACCAGGAAGCTGGTCCACAATTTAGAATATGAACAACTGTGCCCCTGCACTAAACACAATATATAATATTTCGATAGTATAAACTGAGTTATTCAAATACAATAGTATAGCTTAGTACAGCAATCTAAACATTTGGTAGAACTCCGAGACTCAGTATACATGAACAAAATTGAAAACGTCGGTAGATAAATAGTCTGTTCTTGGAGTATTCACTTCTGTTTATTGTTCCATTTCATAAGCCAACACGTGTTTCATCGCAGGGAACAAACTGCGAATCTTCAGGGCTAGATAGAAACATAAATTGGATCTTTACAAACATGTTCTATTTATGAACATGTCAAGCAAGTGACTCATAGTGTTCACCGGAGTGACATGAGGCATGCCAAATGGGTGACTTGGTGTGTATGTGGTGAAAAGTCATTCGTTTGGTGGCATATGTGACAAAGTGATTTGGATTGAGAAACGAAAGATGAAAAATATATACTGTATATACTGATATTAGGGACATAAAAACACTGGCCGGTTTGAGAGGTGAAGTAGTGAAGTGAAAAGTGTGTTTATTCTTGTAGAAAGGACGACATCCCATGTGACTTGTGTGTGATATTTAGAAAAACAAGGCATCAACGCAGCAAGAAATGGTAGTACCCTTTAACATAGACAAATATTTTATGCGTCTGACATAGTACAGATTTCCTGTGTAATTAGTTAATAGACTGGCGTGAAGCGGTGATATTCTGAGACATTAGTGCACTATTGTATTCTAACACCCTGTCTTTATTATGATCCAGTAGACACTCCTAATGGCTATCGTACCTGGAATGAGTGGCTTTCACGATTAGATATACTTGTTCAGAATAGTAAAACTCCCGATGTTTGACGAGAACGAAAATAGAGGGGGAGGGCCGGTCAGTGTGTAGACTCTGGTTTGTGTCTACAGGAGAAATTACATAACATAAAAGAGAAAAGAGACAAGGAGGAGAAAATAAATGAATAAATAAAGCTGGGTTTTTTTTAGAGTAAAGAGGAAAGAAAGCGGGGGGGGTTTAATGGTATGACACCCTGAGGTAAACGACAGGGCTTTACCTGATGTATATGCCCGCTATTAATATAGCCATGATCTTAGTTCAGAAAATTACTATCGAGATTGCAAAAACTCACCAGAAAAGCAAAAGTTTTGCTCGTGATCATATGCTTAAGGGTAAATGGCCCCAGTCGGGGCGTTGAATGGAGTCCTAATTTCGGAATCCCAAACAATTGCAGATTTGTACTGTGATAGATCTGCATGGAAAGCAAGGTATAAAAGTGATTGTAAACACCACAACATTTCATTTGTAACTCGTTATAATTGCGTACCAAGAGAAGGCAGAAAGAATGGCTAGGAAAAACAAAAACCTACCTCGATATTTCACGAGTAAGGTGAAAACCGGGAGGAGAGAATTCTTCGTGGTCGGGCGGGTACGCCTTAAGATCCACGGAGTGCTTTACCTTCAGGAGAATAGGAAAAGGTAAGCCCACACGATTTTTAAAACTAAAGTACGTGTTTGAAAGGCAGATAGCGTCTGACCAAAGCTGTAAGTACAAGGGGACGGAGAGCGCTTACCTAGTATGTGAGGTTCTCCCTCTCTTAGTTTCCCGGCGCCATGTATCGGAAACGGACACGTGACCGGAAGCCTGGTTTGGTTAAATACCGGTGTTCTTAGCTGGAAAAGGCTAGAACGTCGGCTACGGTCTATTTTCCAAGGAGTTGGCAAAAATAGAAGAAATACTCAGCTCATCACTTTGTCGGAAATCATCTTGGTTTGTCACGAATATTATTGTATTAGTGTATATAATTAGTTACCCTGGCGAGCTCAATTTTGTTTTAACAAAAATGAAGATAAAACAAAAAACAAGTAACTGGACAAAAAGTACACCATTAATGGTGTATCCTAAATCGCGGGAATTGTTGTAAGAAGGAAGAACAACATTAATGGTGTAATGCCGATAAGGCATAATCTATGAGGAATAATTTTTTTATAGTTTCAGAAAAATGATGGGTTGGGAAAGGAGCATAATCGTATCGAATGAAAAGAAATATAAAAATGTTTTTGAAAAAACACCCAGCGAGGTAATAAAAGAAACGGACAAGAAGGTATTGCTTGGAATATTTATTCCAATGACGAAAAAGTTAACCAAGGAGTATTCTTGGTCAAGCCAAATGTAAGCACGCCGAGTCACGAGTCTTACATATGTGTATGGTATGAGAAACTGAGTTTTCTCTTGTATAAACTACGACTGTTGTTGAATATGTTATATTCATAATCGTCGCCTCCTAATAAACTCTAGGAGGACTGGGCTATCTCAAGTGGACAAGTGGTCCTTAACATAGAAATATGAGTACAACAGCTTGTTAAGAACGCAAATGAGAACAACAATTAAATACTGCAGAAACGTTATTTCTTTTTTCGATACATATTGCTCACAATTGTTGTGTTTGTCTGTGTTGTACTGTCCAATACAAATATGTAATGTTCTCATGCTTTGAACATGTAATTCCGTTCATGCAGGGGAAGGGAACAGACACCACAGGACAAATAGTTCAGATGTTGGTGCATAACTAGTTACCCAAAAAGAATTGCAGTTCTGGGTCATAATTCAACCCACACTCTATGCTTCGAAGACGCATAATCCAAGTTGCTTCTTTGCGTCTCAAAGCTAATTCCCGATTGCCACCCGTCACATGGATGGGCACAGTCTCTATTCCAAAAAATGAGACTCGAAAATCCTCTATATTTGCTTGACATTTGGCTATATGTAGAGCTACTGGGTATTTGGGATCCTGCTTTTGAATAGCTCTCATGTGCTCTGATATTCTTTCTTTCAAAGATCTTATAGTGCTGCCAACGTATTTTTTGCCACACAGGCATTCAATGATGTAGACCACGTATTTAGTGGTGCAGTTGATATTAGTTCTGATGTCATATATCTCTTCAGAAGGGCCCTTGAAGTGCTTGGTTTTGTGTTTCGCCCACTTGCACATTGTACACAAACCACATTTAAAGAATCCATTGCTGCGTTGGGTTAGCCAATTCGGGTTCATATCCATGCGTGGCACCGTGGGGCTAAGCCTGTTCCTCAATGTTCTCCCTTTGCGAAAAGTAATCTGAGGGGTTGTCGGGATCATTTCTTTAAGTGTTGAGTCATCTCTTAGCAGACTCCAGTGTTTGGTCATACTGTTCCTGATTGAATTGTGAAGGGCATTATATTCCGTGATCATTCTCACTGTTTTGTCTTTAGCTCTTTGGTTGTCTTTTGTCTTCAGAGTGTCCTGTCTCTTTATTTTGTTTAGTTTAGTTTTTGCTTGGGACAGGATAGCTTTTGGGTAACCTCGTTTCTCGAATCTCATGTTCATGTCTTTTAATGTACTGTTGAGTTCATCATCATCACTGCAATTTCGTCTTGCACGGAGAAATTCACCAAATGGTATGGATTTAATCTGATGGAAAGGATGAAAACTGTCAGCTCTTAGAATGGCATTACAGGATGTGGGTTTCCTGTATAGCTTGCTTTGTAGAGTGTTATTTTTCACATAGAATTCCAGATCCAGAAATTCTATATGAGATTTGCTCTGTTTCATGGTGAAACTCAGTTCCCAATCGTTCTTGTTGAGATAGTCAATAAATATCAAAAATATTCCTGATGTATTGGATGATACTGTTGTACACACAATAAAGGATATACAAGCAGTTCATTTACTGCTGTCAATTACTGAACGAGAAGACAGCCCCATGGAAATGGGGCAACTTTTAGAAGAACTAAATATAGACACGGATTTTGGGGTAGCCAGTGGTCTTAAATCTAAGTCCATGTGGACACCCACATTACCAGGTGGTAACAGCATTGACAATTTTCATAGGCATGTACTGGAGGATCTAAACAAAATTAACACCAAAAAATTAAATGAAACATTCATATTCAAAGACAACCTAACGAAAGGAGAGCGTAACGCTTTGACCGCACTGACTCTGAATCCCTCCATTATTATCCGTGAGGCAGACAAAGGAGGAAACATTGTGGTGATGAACGCAGACGACTACAATAATGAAATATTGAACCAATTAGCAGACCCTTCTTGCTATGAACCCATTGCACACAACCCCATGGGTGCACTAACGACTATTATCAATGACCATCTACTGAAATGGAAAGAGGATGGTCTCCTGAATGAAGAGGAATATATGTATCTTAAAGTATTCAAACCGACATACCCATGGCTCTACACCCTTCCAAAAATCCACAAGGATCTCCCTTTTCCCCCAGGTAGACCGATAGTTTCGGGAATCGGAGGTCCAACTGAAAGACTAGCAGAATATGTGGATCTGTTTCTGGGCCCACTCGTCAGAAACTTACCCTCATATATCCAGGATTCAAAACACATTCTCAGCTTGTTAGGTGATTTAGAATGGCAACCAGGTACCACACTAGTCACTATGGATGTTGTTGCCCTCTACACCAGCATTAATCCAAGATTAGGCATAGAAGCCATTACACGAGTGCTGTCCAAGCGGCCGGCCTCGCTTTGGGCACATACACAAATGCTAATTTCTATGATGAACCTAATTCTGAACAACAACTTTTTCATCTTTCACAAACAATGGTACCAACAAAAACGAGGAGTAGCCATGGGTTCGAAATTCTCACCCTCTTTTGCCAACCTCTTCATGGGCGCGTTCGAAGCAGATCACCTTTGGGGTACACATAGTAGCCAATACACTGACTCCATTCTCTTTTGGGGTCGTTATATAGACGATTGCATCCTGCTATGGACCGGGACCGATGAATTGCTACAAAGTTTTTTTGACTATCTCAACAAGAACGATTGGGAACTGAGTTTCACCATGAAACAGAGCAAATCTCATATAGAATTTCTGGATCTGGAATTCTATGTGAAAAATAACACTCTACAAAGCAAGCTATACAGGAAACCCACATCCTGTAATGCCATTCTAAGAGCTGACAGTTTTCATCCTTTCCATCAGATTAAATCCATACCATTTGGTGAATTTCTCCGTGCAAGACGAAATTGCAGTGATGATGATGAACTCAACAGTACATTAAAAGACATGAACATGAGATTCGAGAAACGAGGTTACCCAAAAGCTATCCTGTCCCAAGCAAAAACTAAACTAAACAAAATAAAGAGACAGGACACTCTGAAGACAAAAGACAACCAAAGAGCTAAAGACAAAACAGTGAGAATGATCACGGAATATAATGCCCTTCACAATTCAACCAGGAACAGTATGACCAAACACTGGAGTCTGCTAAGAGATGACTCAACACTTAAAGAAATGATCCCGACAACCCCTCAGATTACTTTTCGCAAAGGGAGAACATTGAGGAACAGGCTTAGCCCCACGGTGCCACGCATGGATATGAACCCGAATTGGCTAACCCAACGCAGCAATGGATTCTTTAAATGTGGTTTGTGTACAATGTGCAAGTGGGCGAAACACAAAACCAAGCACTTCAAGGGCCCTTCTGAAGAGATATATGACATCAGAACTAATATCAACTGCACCACTAAATACGTGGTCTACATCATTGAATGCCTGTGTGGCAAAAAATACGTTGGCAGCACTATAAGATCTTTGAAAGAAAGAATATCAGAGCACATGAGAGCTATTCAAAAGCAGGATCCCAAATACCCAGTAGCTCTACATATAGCCAAATGTCAAGCAAATATAGAGGATTTACGAGTCTCATTTTTTGGAATAGAGACTGTGCCCATCCATGTGAGGGGTGGCAATCGGGAATTAGCTTTGAGACGCAAAGAAGCAACTTGGATTATGCGTCTTCGAAGCATAGAGTGTGGGTTGAATTATGACCCAGAACTGCAATTCTTTTTGGGGAACTAGTTATGCACCAACATCTGAACTATTTGTCCTGTGGTGTCTGTTCCCTTCCCCTGCATGAACGGAATTACATGTTCAAAGCATGAGAACATTACATATTTGTATTGGACAGTACAACACAGACAAACACAACAATTGTGAGCAATATGTATCGAAAAAAGAAATAACGTTTCTGCAGTATTTAATTGTTGTTCTCATTTGCGTTCTTAACAAGCTGTTGTACTCATATTTCTATGTTAATGACCACTTGTCCACTTGAGATAGCCCAGTCCTCCTAGAGTTTATTAGGAGGCGACGATTATGAATATAACATATTCAACAACAGTCGTAGTTTATACAAGAGAAAACTCAGTTTCTCATACCATACACATATGTAAGACTCGTGACTCGGCGTGCTTACATTTGGCTTGACCAAGAATACTCCTTGGTTAACTTTTTCGTCATTGGAATAAATATTCCAAGCAATACCTTCTTGTCCGTTTCTTTTATTACCTCGCTGGGTGTTTTTTCAAAAAAAAATTTATATTTCTTTTCATTCGATACGATTATGCTCCTTTCCCAACCCATCATTTTTCTGAAACTATAAAAAAATTATTCCTCATAGATTATGCCTTATCGGCATTACACCATTAATGTTGGTCTTCCTTCTTACAACAATTCCCGCGATTTAGGATACACCATTAATGGTGTACTTTTTGTCCAGTTACTTGTTTTTTGTTTTATCTTCATTTTTGTTAAAACAAAATTGAGCTCGCCAGGGTAACTAATTATATACACTAATACAATAATATTCGTGACAAACCAAGATGATTTCCGACAAAGTGATGAGCTGAGTATTTCTTCTATTTTTGCCAACTCCTTGGAAAATAGACCGTAGCCGACGTTCTAGCCTTTTCCAGCTAAGAACACCAGTATTTAACCAAACCAGGCTTCCGGTCACGTGTCTGTTTCCGATACACGGCGCCGGGAAACTAAGAGAGGGAGAACCTCACATACTAGGTAAGCGCTCTCCGTCCCCTTGTACTTACAGCTTTGGTCAGACGCTATCTGCCTTTCAAACACGTACTTTAGTTTTAAAAATCGTGTGGGCTTACATTTTTCTATTCTCCTGAAGGTAAAGCACTCCGTGGATCTTAAGGCGTACCCGCCCGACCACGAAGAATTCTCTCCTCCCGGTTTTCACCTTACTCGTGAAATATCGAGGTAGGTTTTTGTTTTTCCTAGCCATTCTTTCTGCCTTCTCTTGGTACGCAATTATAACGAGTTACAAATGAAATGTTGTGGTGTTTACAATCACTTTTATACCTTGCTTTACATGCAGATCTATCACAGTACAAATCTGCAATTGTTTGGGATTCCGAAATTAGGACTCCATTCAACGCCCCGACTGGGGCCATTTACCCTTAAGCATATGATCACGAGCAAAACTTTTGCTTTTCTGGTGAGTTTTTGCAATCTCGATAGTAATTTTCTGAACTAAGATCATGGCTATATTAATAGCGGGCATATACATCAGGTAAAGCCCTGTCGTTTAACTCAGGGTGTCATACCATTAAACCCCCCCGCTTTCTTTCCTCTTTACTCTAAAAAAAATCCAGCTTTATTTATTCATTTATTTTCTCCTCCTTGTCTCTTTTCTCTTTTATGTTATGTAATTTCTCCTGTAGACACAAACCAGAGTCTACACACTGACCGGCCCTCCCCCTCTATTTTCGTTCTCGTCAAACATCGGGAGTTTTACTATTCTGAACAAGTATATCTAATCGTGAAAGCCACTCATTCCAGGTACGATAGCCATTAGGAGTGTCTACTGGATCATAATAAAGACACGGTGTAGAATACAATAGTGCACTAATGTCTCAGAATATCACCGCTTCACGCCAGTCTATTAACTAATTACACAGGAAATGTGTACTATGTCAGACGCATAAAATATTTGTCTATGTTAAAGGGTACTACCATTTCTTGCTGCGTTGATGCCTTGTTTTTCTAAATATCACACACAAGTCACATGGGATGTCGTCCTTTCTAAAAGAATAAACACACTTTTCACTTCACTACTTCACCTCTCAAACCGGCCAGTGTTTTTATGTCCCTAATATCAGTATATACAGTATATATTTTTCATCTTTCGTTTCTCAATCCAAATCACTTTGTCACATATGTCACCAAACGAATGACTTTTCACCACATACACACCAAGTCACCCATTTGGCATGCCTCATGTCACTCCGGTGAACACTATGAGTCACTTGCTTGACATGTTCATAAATAGAACATGTTTGTAAAGATCCAATTTATGTTTCTATCTAGCCCTGAAGATTCGCAGTTTGTTCCCTGCGATGAAACACGTGTTGGCTTATGAAATGGAACAATAAACAGAAGTGAATACTCCAAGAACAGACTATTTATCTACCGACGTTTTCAATTTTGTTCATGTATACTGAGTCTCGGAGTTCTACCAAATGTTTAGATTGCTGTACTAAGCTATACTATTGTATTTGAATAACTCAGTTTATACTATCAATCCGCAAACATATACCCTTAACCACAATTTGCAAGTATAGGACACTTCAAAAATAAGTGAAAGAATGAGAAAGCACCTCACGTATGCAACACCAGCAGGCTATTGCAGGTTCTCACCAGCATGCCCACGTTTATCATCATCGGTTGCTTACTCATTGAAAAAACAACATTTCTGTCCAGTAAGAAGACAGAAAGTGTGAAGGAGTAGAAATGTGTATCTCCAAACAGAAAGAACACCGTGAATATTCAGGACAGTATGTCCCACAATTAAAATTGAGATAAGGCTCATATGTAGCTGTGCCCTCTATATTCTCATTCGTGAGCTTACTCAAATTAAAAGCACAGCATGTTGCAAACCTTTTCAAAGTAGGCAAACGTGTTTCATTGCCTATGCTTCGTCATGGCAATTTCTTCAGGGCGCGAGGTTTGATAGTCTCCTCACTGGACAATTAACTTTGTTATGCGGTTTGGCCGATAAACAGATACACAAACAGAACAACAGTTCTTAGTTAAAAAGAACAACCAGATGTAATATCTTCTAGTCTATCTACACCTTATAATAAATCACAGCCTTGCTCATAATAGGTCTGTATTTACAGGTTGGGATCCAACGGCACACGTACCAGCTTCCACCTTGCCAAACAGATATGTATTTATCACAGATACCCCTTTTCAAATAAAGAAATATTTGTAATTACAAAATATTTAGAAACAAAAACATTAATTATTACATACATTAAGTACACTATACAATCTCAACTAAATACATATTAATACATTTTAAAAAATCATTGATTTATTATAATTAAACTGTAAAAAGATACATTATCCATTTAAAATAAATTTTCAATTAAAAAACGAATATCATTTAACAAATAATTGATAATCCCACTCCATTTAGATCACAATTAAAAACAAACAAAATATTAACAGCAACAAATATAAAAAAGCGAAATAAATACAAAATATATAAATATGCTAAAAATTAAAATAGAAATATATTTAATATTTAACATTAAAACAAAAAAATATTGTAATGTTAAATATATGACAATTGCTTACAAATTATGTTAAATAAACTAAACAATAATTTTCAAACAAATACATATTTTCAATAATAAAATAGTTAGAAAACAAAAACATTAATTATTATATACATTTAGCATTTTTATTACCTACCCTATAACACCACACATTTCACAACCCACTTCTAAATTTATTTTAAATATACTTCCATATTCAACAAAATTAATTACCAATTAAAGAAACATTATTAAATAAAAAACTAATTAAAGCTCATACAAATTAACTAACTCACCCTTTACCCCTATTATCCCCACAACTCACAGCTAAAATTAAACTGTAAAAAGATTATTAACACATTTAAAACTTATTTTCAATTAGAAAACTGATATAATTTAACAACTAATTATAAAGTAAGTACAATTAATTTACTCCACACCATTTCCCCTTATAAAGGTAAAACCCACATAAAAATGAAACAATTACACTAATTAAATATCAATCAATTAATTAATCATAATGATCAACTAATGATTAATTACTTAAACATAAATTACTTCCCACACTTGACCCCTATAAACTCCACAACCCACACCTAAAATGAATTACCCAATTTCCATATTTAATTTTCAGTCAATTACTTAATATTAATTTACAACTAATTATTAATTAATTAATTGAACATAAATTACTTCCCACCCTTTACCCCATAAACCCCACAACCCACTCCTAAAATTAATGACACAATTCCATAGTTAATTTTCAATAATTAATTAATATTAATTAATAACTAATTATTAATTATAAATGAATTACTTCCCACCCTTTACCCCTATAACCCCCACAACCTGCACCTAAAGATATTCCACAATAATCAATTAATTGACCCCCTACTACAGCACTAAAAAAACCGCAAAATGCTATTAAAATAAAAATGTAACACATATATTAAATAACATAAACAATTCTTATAGTAAAAAATTCATCACATACATTTAAAATATATAATAAAATACAAAACACTAATTTAAATCGATATTTTAAACAACAAGGGGGGAACCGACTGCCTGTGGTGCGGTGGTCCCACCCCCATGATTAAGATGCCACTGCCACCGTGGCGGTGGCATCCTCCATTCCCAGCATTGTGGTGGGCGGTGCTCACAGTACTGCCTGCCACAATGCTGGGAATACACTGCGTGCATTGTCATGCACAAGGTGACAGGCACTGCAAGGTGCCTGTCACCATGCCCATGACAATGTAGGGAGGTACCATAGGTACCCCCCATGTGCACCCTCCACCCCAGCGTCCCAGGGGCCCCGCAACGGGTGCCCGTAAGAACACTCTGCATGCCTTTCCGTGGCGGCAATGCCGCCACAGAAAGACATGTTTCTGCCCCATTCGAATATGGCTAGCGGTGTCTAGCAGACACTGCCACCATATTAAACCCTTTTCCGCCCAGTCGACTTGTCGGCCGGGCGGAAAAGCGGTGGACGGTCTTCCCGTCTGCCGTGGTACCCCCCGCCCTACTAATGCGGCGGGGGTAAATGGGTAGCAGGCGGGGATGGATGTAAGGCGGATCGCCACTGCCATGCAGGCGGTGGCGATCCACCCTACATCCTAATGACCCCCTATATTTTTGCAAATAATAATAATGACTTCTATATTATAAAATTCGATATTACTGACCTTCAAATCAATATTCTTGACAATTATATTCTTGCACTCGATATTTCCACTCCAAAGATATTTCCAACTCAAAATTCATGTAGTTCGAATTTTTTGCCTCAATATCGGGTTCATTACCTTATTTTGACCTAGATAGCTTGAATAAAACTCTTGTGCTATAACAAGGTCACTGATTGCAATGCAATTAGAATATTTATGTTTTGTTTACCTTTCAGTAATAAATTGTTCATGAAACAGTGGCCAATAGTGAGGGCAGATAGATTTATGTAATTTTATGGGTTCAGACTTTACTCTATAATTATGGATTTACCACAGTCGCTTCATGGTTTGCATAATGTGCAGAATTCACACAAAAATTAAGGCTGATTTGCAAAAGCACTTATGAGTACAAGAAGTATTACTACATGAGTATTCAATTACGCACTCTTTCATGCTTTTCATCCATCCCCCTTTTTAGCAGACATGTAAAGAAGAGACAGTAATTTCTATTTGGACTAACTGTGTATGAATATTTCCTTAATATCCCAAATCTGGATTTATTGGCGCCTATTCATGAAGGCATTTGTAAATGTGTACTTCATGAGTAGTCTCTTACATAGCTTTATGTGCCTTTGTGGCTCAGCCCCATTGTTTCCTGCTCAGATAGATGAAAATAACACAGCCAGAGACTGTGCAACCTAATCAGTCGTTTTTACTGAATTGTTTTAATTAACCTTGCTGCATAATTTGGTCTTCACAGCCACATAATCCTAGCATCCCTGACAATGAAAAAGCTTTGCAGAATGGTTTTAGAACTTTAATTATGATGATGAAATCCATATTTCACAGGGAATAGTTGCCTGTAACTTCTCGTGTTGTGCTTGGAGACACAGTGACGTTCATCCTGCTGCTTCAGGTCACCTGCAACCACCCTCAGTCAAAGGTGGCTCACACCACTGTGCCACATTGCATTTCAAGGTACATGCACACTGAACTTCACACGGAACGATTTATCAAAGGCACGGTTAGTAAAGAGACTGGTAATCAGACACGAGACTGTGGTGACAGTGAGGTATGAACTCTGAACTCTGAATCTTCAGACTGAGAGCCAGGGACCACTATGGGATGAGTGTCTTTTCTCAGTGATTGACTGGCTGAGACTGCCCTGTCATTAGAAAACCCAAAAGTTCAGCGAGAGACACCTTCACGGGGTCAAACAACGTTGACGAAGGTGGAAGCCAGAACCAAACACTACAGCCATGAAAGCAAAGCAGATGGTGCGCACCCGAGCTAAGATGTCTACTGTAAAGAAGCGACCCTTGACCCTTCCAGGTAGGTTGCTCCCCCTCCACACAGCACCGATTGTGCCTCCCTGCCCCAGCCGCCGCTGCTGAGGATGTTTGAGGCCCTCCTCCACCCACAGGCTACCACCGGCGCCTCATCCTTGGTGGCCAGTGGAAGGCCGTAGGTTTGCTCATCCTCCATTGTATTGCCTGTATTTTCTGTCATGCTCCCATTGTAGTGACTGCATTTTCATTGTTGTGTCTGTGACTGCTGTTGTCTGTCTCCCCCGCTGCCTGTACGTGGTCTGTGCCCCTTCTCTCCCTCTGTTCCCCTCGCTGCCCCTGTGTCTCTCTGCCCGGTTTCCCTTCTGCTCCCCTCGCTGCCCCCGTGTCTCTCTGCCCGTTTTTGCCTTCTTAGCTGCCCCAGCATTTCTGTGACCTTTTGGCCTCCTGTGCCACTCGTTTCCCCCCGTTTTTTGTGACCTTTCTGCCCTTTCTTGTGACCTTTGTGCCTCTGTGCCACTCGTTTCCCCCCGTTTTTTTACCTTTCTGCCCTTTCTTGGGACCTTTCTGCCCTCTGTGCCACTCGTTTCCCCTGTTTTTTGTGACCTTTCTGCCCTTTCTTGTGACCTTTGTGCCTCTGTGCCACTCGTTTCCCCCATTTTTTGTGACCTTTCTGCCCTTTCTTGGGACCGTTCTACCCTCTATGCCACTCGTTTCCCCCCATTTTTTGTGACCTTTCTGCCCTTTCTTGGGACCTTTCTGTCCCGTTCCCCCCCCCCTTTTTTGTGACCTTTCTGCCCTTTCTTGTGACCTTTGTGCCTCTGTGCCACTCGTCTCTGCCCGGTTTTTCCTTCTGCTCCCCTCGCGGCCCCCGTGTCTCTCTGCCCGTTTTTGCCTTCTGTTGCTTAGCTGCCCCAGCATTTCTGTGACCTTTCTGCCTCCTGTGCCACTTGTTTCCCCCTGTTTTTTGTGACCTTTCGGCCCTTTCTTGTGACCTTTGTGCCTCTGTGCCACTCGTTTCCCCCCTGTTTTATGCGACCTTTCTGCCCTTTCTTGGGACCTTTCTGCCCTCTGTGCCACTTGTTTCCCCCCCGTTTTGTGTGACCTTTCTGCCCTTTCTTGAGACCTTTCTGCCCTCTGTGCCACTCGTTTCCCCTGTTTTTTGTGACCTTTCTGCCCTTTCTTGGGACCTTTTGCCTTCTGTGCCACTCGTTTCCCCCTGTTTTTTGTGACCTTTTTGCCCTTCTTGTGACCTTTTTGCCTTCTGAGCCACTCGTTTCCCCCTGTATTCTTGTGACTTTTTTGCCCTTTTGTGAGTGAGTTTCCCCCTCAATTGTTGTACCCTTTTGCCTTCTGTTTCCGTCGTCGCCTCTCACCGACCCCGCCGCTGCGTCCACTGCGGCTCCGCCCCCTGACTGCCCATTCGCTGCCCCCGCCTCCCAGCTGCTCCTCACTCCCACCTCCCCATACATGCCGGCCACTGTGCGGTCGGCCGATGGCGCGTGGCAAGCCCGTCTGCGCCCGTCCACACCTGGACTGCGCCCAGCACCAGAACCCCTGGTCCCCGCACCCGCCACGACGACTGCCGCCACTACGACACCAGCACTCTGCACGCTCTCAACCCCGGACGGACCCACAACTGCTTCAAGGCTGCCCCGAAATGCACACACGGTCCCTTAACCTGCCGGAACTGCAGCTACACCAGCCACAGAGCCGACGAGCCACCCGCCAAGAAAGACCTCAACCACCTCCGATGCATACTACTGAACACCCGCTCCGCACGCAAACACGCCGTTGAGCTCTGGGACCTGCTCAACACAACCTCCCCAGACGCCACCTTCCTGACAGAGACCTGGTTGAACAACTCCTCCGCCCCGACATATCCATAGCCATCCCAGACGGCTACAAGATCACCCGCAGAGACCGCACCAACGGAGTCAGAGGAGGAATCGCCATCGTCCACAAGAACAGCATCCGGGTCTCGACTAGCACCGACGACGCGCTCAGCACCGCTGAACACATGCATTTCCAGATCCACACAGACCCCAACTCCACCCTCAGAGGCACCCTCGTCAACCGACCCCCGGACCTCCACCGACTCCAGCCTCCTCGGAGACCTGAACTTTCACCTTGAGAACAACGACAACAACTCCAGAACCCTGATCGATAACCTCGCCAACCTCGGACTGAGACAACTCGTCACAACGCCCATCCACTCCGCCAGCCACACGCTCGACCCCATCTTCTCCTCAAGCCCGCACATCTCCGTCAGCCACACCACCGAACTCCTCTGGACTGACCACCGCTGCACTTCATCTTCCAGAAACCCACCACATACCACTGCACCCAACATATCCCCCGCCGCTGCTGGCGCAAAATCACCGAAGACCAACTACATGCAAACCTCATTCTCAGCCCACCCACCGAACCCTCCAACACGAACGTCGCTGCCCACAACCTCAGACGCTGGATCGAGGACTGCACCAACACCCTCGCCCCGCTGAAGAAACCCCCTCACAGAGACACCAGCAAGAGAGCCAGCTGGTTCACCCCAGAACTCCTAGATTCCAAACAAGCCTGCCGTAAACTAGAGAAGAAATGCTGCAGTGAACAAACTCCGGACGGCCACGTAGCACACAAGGACGCCGTCCACAACCACCACCACCACCTCATCAGGGCTGCCAAGAAGACCTCCTTCAAAGACCGCCTCGACAACAATGTACACAACAGCAAGGAGCTCTTCAACATCGTGAAGGAACTCTCCAACCCCAGCTCCAACACCAACGACATCCCGCCGTCGCAAGACCTGAGCGACTCCCTCACCACCTTCTTCCACCGCAAGATAGCAGACATCCACGACAGCTTCAACACCCCCAACAGACAGCAACACAACAGACCCTCCGCTCACCATCGACCACATCCCCTTGCTAGCCTGGACCAGCGTGAGCATCAATGGCACCATCAAGACCATGAGCACAATCCACTTCGGCTCTCCATCAGACCCTTTCCCGCACCACATCTTCAACAAAGCAAGCAGCTCCATCGCACCCCACCTACGCAATGTCATCAATCTCTCCCTTGAGACCGTGACCTTCCCAGAGAGCTGGAAACACGCCGAGATCAACGACCTACTCAAAAAACCCAAGGCAGACCCATGAGACCTCAAGAACGTCTGACCCATCTCTCTGCTCCCCTTCCCGGCCAAGGTCATCGAGAAAATCGTTAACAGACAGCTAAACCGATACCTCGAAGAGAACAGAATCCTGGACCCTTCCCAGTCAGGGTTCTGCAGCAACCACAGAACCGAGACCGCTATCATCGCCGCCACCAACAACATCAGGACCCTGCTGGACAATGGGGAGACTGCAGCACTCATCCTCCTAAACCTCTCTGCCTCCTTTGACACTGTCTGCCACTGCACACTACGCTCACGCCTCCACACCGCAGGGATCTGAGACAAGGCTCTGGAATGGACCACCTCCTTCCTCTCCGGCAGAACCCAGAGCGTCCGCCTCCCCGTTCCGTTCCGAAGCCTCCGAGATCATCTGCGGCATACTCCAAGGATCCTCCCTCAGCCCGACACTGTTCAACAATTACATGGCCCCGCTCGCACACGTCGCCCGACAGCACGACTTCAACATAATCTCCTACCCCGACGACACTCAACTGATCCTCTCCCTCACCAAGGACCCCATCATCGCCAAAGCCAACACCCATGAAGGAATGAAGGCCGTCGCCGACTGGATGAAGATCAGCTGTCTGAAGCTGAACTCGGACAAGACGGAGGTCCTCATCCTCAGATCCAACCCGACAGCCTGGGACGACTCCTGGTGGCCAATGACACTGGGGGCAACCCCGACACCCACCGACCATGCACGCAACCTGGAAATCATCCTCGACTCAACGCTCTCAATCACCAAGCAAGTCAACGCCGTCTCCTCCTGCTTCAACACCCTCCGCATGCTCCACAAGATCTACAGCTGGATCCCGACAGATACAAAAAAGACAGTCACCCAGGCACTCGTCAGCAGCAGACTCGACTACGGAAATGCCCTCTACGTGGGAGCCCTGACCAAGCTCATCAATTGACTACAACGCATCCGAAACGCCTCGGCATGACTGATCCTCGATGTACCACAACACGGCCATATCACCCCCCAGCTGAGAAACCTGCACTGGCTCCCCATCAACAAGAGGATATCCTTCAAGCTCCTCATCCACGCACACAAGGTACTCCACTAGACCGTCCCAGCCTACCTCAACAGACGGCTCTCCTTCTACACCCCAGAACCGCCATCTCCGCTCCCCCGACAACCCTGTTAAAGCGCAGGACAACTCAACTCTTGTCACCCCGAGATAATAAAATCTTCCTTTTTTGAATATATATTTTGTATTGTTTTTCAGAAATAAACACCAGCAAAACATTGAAACTGTGGCACCAAACACAGCAGTGTTTAATTGTAAATAGCATGTTATGTCCACAGACATAGAAGAACAAAATAACGGAATGTTGTGTACATTCCTCAGTTGTCCATGTGTTTGGAGGTCCAAGGGCCCCAAATCCTCGCATGCTTACGTTCACATCCCCTCCATTCATTAATACCTTCTCCACTCTGGCACAGTAATCCATCCTGTAGACCACTCCGTTAGGGTCGGGTATGTAGCATTCTGCAGTTCTTTGCAATGTCCCTCTTTGCTACAAGGAAACCAACCTTGGCCCAGGTTCTCCATGCATGAGAGTCTGTCCAGCCCTCCTTTGTTCCCAGCACCGCAACCTTGGGACCTACAACGGTGGGAGTAAGTAGAATCTTAGGTAGCCTTGTGTGAACCTCTTTCTAGCTTTGCATTATGAGGGTACATGCCCTAATCATGTGGTTAAAGGATCACTTCAAAGCACCACATTGTGTGCACTCTAACCTTGGGCTCTGGCTATTTTTCAGAATCTACTGGGACTGTACTAAATCATAGGGAAATAGTGAAACTGCGCCAAGCGTTAGTTAAAGGGGATGGCCAGCACTCTGTCTGCCACTGTTGTCTCCTGCCACTCATCCTCCATTTCTCCTATGTCTTTCTCCGATGTCCCTCGCACACCCTTGCCTGATTCCAGTGAGCTTACAAGTACACACCTCATGGCAATCCATGGTGCACGCTCGATGATGCGCCGTCAGCCTGCATGACCGTGTGCTGGCTCGCTGAGGTGTGCTGCCTCTGCTGGGATGCTGCAAACAACGTCAGGTTACACTCACCGATATGCTGCCAGCCTGCCTGACTTTGTGTTTAGACTTGCCTGGACCCCTCATTGGCCATGAACACAGGCATACCAGCAATGCAGCCATTGTATTACCAATGCTTCCTTCCTTGACTACGACTGCTGACAATGAGATTGATGTTGTAGCTATTGCATGGGACGTATGTGGCCAACAGAATGACGTGTTGACTGAAGGACTGCAGGTGACGGCCAAGACTTCATTGAAGACGTATATATGTGCGGATTGGCTTTGAATCACATTCTTGTCATGCCTGTTTCATTCCTTTGCTCAAGTGTCAGTGTTTTTGGTGGTTTTGTCTCTCACAATTTAGAGTGTATTCCCCAATGGCATTTGCAACACCATCCTTCGTGCATGCCACCAAGGTCACATGGGTATGTCAGGTTCGAATGGTTTACTCAGGGCACGTTCTGGTGGCAAAAGGGGGCTAGGAAGCTGAGTGCTTTGATAGAGAGTGTTTTTATTTATTTTTTTAATTTATTTTAAAGGTTTTGTATAGCGCGAACAAGACCCTTACTGGTATCAGAGCGCTTCACAAGTGGGGAAGTTAGACAAAGCATAGTACAAAAGAAACAAAAAAGTTTGAGATAAAGACATATGTTACAACTGGAGTGTTCCAGGAACCCGAGATAAAGTTCACGTGAATTTCGACAAGAGTAGGGATTTTACTTCTTTTTTGAAGGATGTAAATGATGGGTTGCATCTGGTTTCTGGGGGAAGTGCATTCCAAATCCTTGGAGCAATTCCAGAGAAGGCGCGATTGTACATTTTCTTCTTAGCAAATCTTTGAGACTTCAGAAGGAGGTTGTTGGCGCTCCTAGAGGATCTGTTCCCACACGAGAGCTCGAGTTTCTGGGCCAGGTAACTCAGGGTGTTGTGGTGTAGAGCTTTGTGTGTCATGCAGGCGATTTTTAGTTGGATCCTTGCTTCGAGGGGTAGCCAATTGAGCGTTTTGAAGTCTGGAGAGATGTGGCAATGTCTTTTGGAACCAGTGTCTACTCGCACACAAGGTCTGTTCCTTGACCACACTCGGCTTGGCAGAAGCTGGACATTGCTTGGCCTTTCAAGAGGCTTCAATGACATATGCAATGTGCCTTAGTTTTAATTAATTACCATTTCAAATGACCGGAAGTCAAGTTTGTTGAGATGATTACTAAGCGTGAAGTGCTGGAGTAACCTATGAACGTTTTAATCAAGGAGGGGTTGCCTGAAATAATCCTTTCCTCTGATGTTCCCCCTTGGTGGATTAAATGCAAGCTACCTGGAGGAGAGTTTGTTAATGCCAGTCCCGACTCCTGAAACAAGGGTCCCCACAGAGTCCTGACAGACCAAGAGCAAGGAGCGCTATGATGCAGTCCGCAAGCCTAAACTGGCAGATATTCTGTTGGGTGTGCCCATTAAGATTCAACTATTGGGTCATGTAGAGAAAGGGTCTTCCAAGTTTGTTCTCCAGACCCCTCAAAGTTATTAAAATTACCCAGGATGGAAGATGTTGGAATCTCAGTAGGGTGGCCAAGTGCACGAGGAAGGGAGTGAGTGGATGTGAGAACAGAAATTTCTGTTTTGAGTCCAGCATTTAAGCACAGGTTGATCGTCCCAATAATAGTGTGTGTGTGAAAGGGACGTTTCCATAGCAGGTCTGAGCATGGGTGTCAGAGATTGGTGTGCTTCCTTACCTGATGAACTTTACGTACCCCAGCGCCGAACTGAAGGATTCATCACTGATTGGGTCAAAAACTCTGCAAGAACGAGAACTCCATCTTGGGAGATTCTTCAGGAATTATTTATTTTTTTCTCATTTCTAAAGTGTTGTTGTTTTTCTAAGAGGGTGATATGTTATATTTTATCATGTACCTTAGGACATTTCTTCACCTCTGCCTTCCTCTTTCCTCTTGTTTCTGTCCAGATTGAATCGCGATGGAGAGGATATTCTATCTGTCGCATTTGAGACAGTTTATGTGATGTATTTGATGAAACTCCAGGATGTCTAGGTTCTGTCTTCAGAACTAAATAATGAAAGCCTTCTAGCGGTATGTTGGACACAATTATAAGTCTTTGAATGAAGCACTGACTCATGCATTCTTTCGCAAGACGGATAAAGGGTCTCGAAATCATTTAATTTACACTGGACACCAAGCATCTTCCCGAACTTCTATTTAACCAATCAATGCATTCAAGGCTCTCTTTAATTGAATCGTACTACTTCACTTGATCCCAGTGATCTGGTAATTTTCTGATAGCCTTGTACAACGTAAGAAATCATGCCTTTGATTATGGACGATTAAATGTTGCCCAACTGGTTAGCACATACATTAGAGACCCTCGCTTAGCTCTCCTCATCTTTGTTCATTTAATGCACCAGGGCATTTGGGCCCATTTTGCACTACCACTTACAGCATCCCTTGTGGTATACCATTACAACTGTGCCATATTCCTTCTGGAGGGTATAACTGAAATCTACACTAGGGCTTGCCACCTGTATGCATGTGTCACCCAGTTTCACTTCAATCTTGATGAGGGGCATAGGATCAATATCAAGTGGATATTTGCTTTCCGCATACGCAGCATTGGATGCACCACACATGGCTAAACGTCAAAGGCTCGAAAAGAGAAATTCTGCTATTTTTCCAGTCAAAGGAACAACTCTCATTTCAAGTGGCCGGATACCACAGATACCCCAGCTCCATAGCACCCCTAGAGAATGTAGTTGTTTCTATGCTCCACCATCTACAGTTGTTAGGAGGTCCGCAACTTCCTCAAGAAAGTACTCTGATCTTATCGATGGCATGGCCCCACTTCGATTACTACAATTTAATTTACAAGTGACTCCAAAGAAGGCATCCTTCATGCTACACAGTATACAGAATCATATCTTTCCTCCTAACTCAGGTACACTTCATACCACTTTTATCACATCACATCCTCATTGATGGCCAAATATAAACTCTGGATTAATACAACCTAAACTAAGCCTGCCTTTCGTACAATCAATATTGCCAGACAACCCATCAAATCACTATTTCTTTTAGATCTTCTGAAATCCATACACTCATAGCTCACTTTTCAAACATCTTAATAGTACTGTGCAATTATTTGTGGACTTTGCCTCAATCAATACATTCATTACATTTTGTCCTCACACCTAATAAACAAAATGCCTTCATTGACCAAAATGAGGTTATCCTCTGTTTAAATATTGAACACCCTCCAAAACAGTGTTTGTACTCTATCCACCTTAATAGGATCACCCTCCTGAAGACTTCACATGACCCGCAATTATATGTGAAGAGGTTGATAGGTATGCATTTACGACTAAATAGGCACCTTCTGCCGATCACAATGGACACCCCTAAAAAATGTAGTGAAATGCACTGCACATATTCCTAAAAACCTAGCGACTACTAGTGTGGGTACCAGCTGGTCTCAGCCAGTCTGCTACCACTAAACATGTTTTTAGCCTTCTGGGGTGAGAGATTTCGCTCTCGGAGGCCGGGAACAAAGCCTGATGTGGGCAAGGGTGTTCACACCTCGTCCCAATAGGAACTGCCTTCCAGGGCGGGAAGGTTCAAAGGTCATGCTGCTTTTGAAATGCGACCCTTGCCTCTCCAGGTAGTGGAAGATGCCAATGGGCCTGTCCTAACCACACTTCTTGGAGGGAGGACAGGCAGGAATATTAGTTAGATTAGTAGGTGTACTCACACCTAGCCAGCCCCTCCCCTAAGGTAGGCCAGCTGATGTGGACCCGACCTTTGGAGAATCGTTCATCCTGTGCTGGAGAGAATTAGCCCATTAGGGTCAGCGTATTTGCCCACTTCATGGAGGAAGTGGTCATATAGAGGGTGTATCCCCCTAAAGGTAGGTAGCCCATTGGCTTCTACCTGGTACTCCCCTTAACGCCCCTAAAGTTAGTATTTAGGTGGCATCGCTCAACCCAGAATTTCAGATTCGACAGATCTAAAAATGCGGAGGACAAAGAACAGCTGCTGAACCCAAGAACTGAGTGCCTGCCATGGAGTTCTAGCGCAAACCCCTGCTTGCTGCTTCAAGGCTCGACACTCGAGGTGAATCTCTCGTCCTGCTGCTGTGTTGCCTCTTAAGAACTCCAGAAGACTACCTGCCTTCGAAAACTGCCCAAGAACTCCCTCAGAGTAGAGGATCGATTCCCCTGCAGCTACCATAATCGCAGAGTCCGGTCCACAGACTATTAGCTCTGTGGCCCGACCGGCACAGGAAGAAAGAGGTACTCGTGCTCTGGAAGGTCAGATCTGTCTCCCCACCTAGTGTGGAGACACTAGGAGCAACCGGAGCTGCGCAGTACCAATCTCCAGGGTCCGGACTCCTAGCAACCAAGACCGATATAGAAGAGTCCAGTATGGACTCCAACTATACCAGACCACAGCAGCCACAGAGGCACATCAAGACCCCTATGACCCACTCCAAGAGTGGCCCAGCAGTCCTGAATTTGCCCCTGCCACCTGTTGGCCCCTTCCTGCAAGGAACACCTTTATGCAGCGGAACAGGCCAACCTACCTACAGGAGGTTTGTCAAGGGGTATGGCAACATTGTTGCAACCTTGACTGAGCTGACTTTCAGGAAGCAGCCCAAGAAAGTGAACTGGACTGACACCTGTCAGAAAGCTTTTGATGCCCTGAAGACAGCCATGTGCACAGCACCCGTGCTTCAGGCGCCCAGCTTCTCAAAATAATTCATTGTACAGACAGACGCTTCAGAGCATGGGGTGGGAGCTGTTCTATCACAGATTAATGAAGAGGGTCTAGACCAACCTGTAGCCTTCATCAGTAGGAGGTTACTTCCACAGGAACAGAGGTGGAGTGCAATTGAGCGTGAGGCATTTGCTGTGGTCTGGGCACTGAAGAAGTTGAGACCATACTTGTTTGGGACTCACTTCCGAGTTCAGACCGACCACAGGCCCCTCAGATAGCTGATGCAGATGAGGGGTGAGAACCCAAAGTTGTTGAGGTGGTCCATTTCCCTAAAGGGTATGGACTTTACGGTGGAACTCCGCCCTGATACAGAAAATGCCAACGCTGATGGTCTGTCCAGATTTTTCCGTCTTAGTGAAGAGAACTCCCAAGGGGAAGATTCGTTCTCCCCACATTTCAGCTGGAGGGGACACGTGTTAGACCTGGCATCATTGGCGTGAGTCTCCCTTCCATTTTGGACGGATTGCCTCCTCTGTTTTGATATGTTTTAGCTGGATTTATGCTTTGGGCACTGTGCCACTGCTAATCAGTGCCACAGTGCAAGTGCTCTCTATGTTAAATTAATGTACTGATTGGTTATTCCATGATTGGGTTATTTGATTTACCTGTCAGCCCCTAGTACAGTGCACCATGTGTGCCCAGGGCTTGTAAATAAAATGTTGCTGGTGGGCTTGCAGCACTGGCTGTGCCACCCACAGAAGCAGATTGTAAAGTGTGTCTCAGGCCTGCCATTGCAAGGCCTGTGTGCAGTCTAGCACTGCCATGTCGACCTGGCCAAGTGCACTCACTAGCCAGTCCCTAAACCTTCCCTTTGCTTCATATTAGACACCCCTATGGTAGGCCCAAGGGCAGGGTGCATTGTAAGTATAAGGTAGGACATGCTCTGGTGTGTGTAGCATGTTCTAATAGTGAATTACAATCATTTTCGTTTTTCACTATTGAAGGCTACCTGATCTCATAGGCCAGAATGAGCAGCTAGATTATTACATGCTTATAATCCTAACAGACTCAGGGAACATGGTAGAAATTCGAATTTAGTATGCCTAAACTCAGAATAATAAAATACATCTTTTAGTAAAGTTTATTTTAATATTCTGTGTTTGCAAATACCACTTTTAGAAAGCAGGTATTTGCTTGCCTAACCATTTGAGCCTGCCTCTGCTGAATTGTGTATTCCTTGTCTGGGTTTGTGTGTGACAGGGCTGGGGAATTCCAGGAGACAGGCTGGGGCAGCCCGGTGGTGAATAGAGAGATCTGCTCTAGATGGGAGTGGGGTGTTGCATCTAGGACCTGAATGGGGCTGGGCCTTCCCTTTACAATGCTGGCTCCACCCCCTGTGGCGTGTCTGATGTCTCTGCCCTGCACTGTGAAAGGAGTGGAGGAACCATGTCAACAGAGTGCTCCAGAGCTGTATCCTCCCTCCCCTGTGCTGGCTCCACCTCCTGTGGGGCGGCTGATGTCTCTGCCCTGCACAGTGAAAGGAAGAAGAGTGTCATGTCAACAAAGTGCTCAGGAACTGGTTTGAACTAGGCAGAGGCCTCTCTGCCTTCAGGGAACAAAGAGTTTTGGGGTATAAATATTGGGACCCTGCTCCCAAGAAATCAGATCACTTCTGGAACAAGAAACCTTTTTGCCAAGGAGAAGAACCAAGGAAGTGCAGGAGTTTGGACTGCCCCTCTGCCAGTGTGCTGTTTGCTGGGTTGGCCTGCAGTGGTTGCTTCATTGCCAAGGGAAAGGAGAAGAAACTTTGTAAGGACTTTCATCTACAGAATATTCTCCAAGGGCTTGAACTGTGCTTGCCTCCTGCTGAAGTCTCAGGGACAAAAGACTTCACCTCCAGCTCCCTCCTGAATTTCCTTGCTGGGAATTCTGACTCCAGTCACTTGCGTGCCGCTGGGAGCTGGAAGCGCGACGCATCAAGAAGAAGCGTGTCGCCGCTGCAGCTGAAATCGTCGCATCGCCGGAGAAGTGAGCCTTCGCCGCATCTCCCTGGAAGTGTGTGTTCATCAAAGCTGTCTGCTGTTGCATCACCGGGAAGCGTGACGCCATCGAGAGAGTCGACATCGCATCGACGGAGAAGCGTGTCGCAGGGCCTGTCGCGGCTTCAAAGTACAGAGTCGTCGCAAGGCTGCCAGGGCGTCATTGCATCGTCATTGCATCGCCGCATCAAGGGCGCCATCTTCTCGCATCACACCCGGATCATCGCATCGCATCAAGGCGCCATCTTGCGCACCGCAACAGGCCCGCAGGCCGAGAATCTACGTATCACCTCCACACCGGTAAGGCTCACGACGAGTCCCCTACTCTGCGCAAACATTGAGGAAGGACTCAACCGTTCCCCCGGGTCACGGAACCGACGCATCTCCCCTTGTGCGAGCCTTTTGTTCACTTTGCGTTACGCATCCAGGTACTTTGTTGAGAACTTTGTCGCATTTACCAACAACTTGAACTAAGAGACTTTAATCATCTTTTAAGTAATCTCAAGTGTAGTATTGTGGATTTTTGTCGGTGATGGTCTTGTGTTAAGTCTATATGAAGAATACTTATTTTTATAAAAACCTGTGTTGTGTCCATCTGTAGTGTTATCACTGTATTACTGTGTATATTCACAAATGTTTAACACACTGCCTCTGAGATAAGCCTGTCTGCTTGTGCCAAGCTACCAAGGGGGTGAGCAGGGGTTATTAAGGAGTGTAATCCCCTTATCCTGACTTAGAAGTAAGGGTCCCTATTTGGACAAAGGTGAACACCATTGCCAACTAGAGACCCCCAGGTCTAACACTGTTGATAGAAAATTGAGCCTTGGCTTCCTGTTACTCCAAACCTGGAAGGTGAACCCCTACAGTTGTCTGTGCTGTGTGCTTTACTTACCTGCTTTTTCCTCCCGTAGGATTGTATGGTGCGTAATTGTTCACAGCTTTGAACTATTTGAAGATTCATAAGACATACAGCACTTACCTTTGAAAGTAGTTGTTAGTTCGAAAATATTAATAAAATTAATTGTTATTTTTCTAAAGTGGTCACATATTTATTCTTTGAGTGTGTGTCTTATTTTTGCCTCTGTGATGACAAGAAATGCTTAGCACTACCCTCTGATAAGCCTAATTGCTTGCCCACACTAGCACAAAAAGAGAGATAGTATCATCTACTTTTGCCTCTGTCAACCAGTCAGGGACTCACTGGACTCTCTACACAGTGTACTTCTTTTTAGTGTACTATATAGAGTCTTCCTACAGCCACAACCTACGCTGAAACTTGCTGCTGCAACCGACATCAGATGCGCCCAACCTTTACCTTGTTTAAAATGGAGTAGTACTTGCATCCCAAAATTTATTGATTTGTAAATAATGCACCATATAACTTCCAACATGCACCACCAAACTTGCCTCCAAGGCTTAAGCTGCTTCTATTCTATGCACCCACATGTGTACATACAGTACCTCTATACTGTGTATGACTACATGGCCTTTACTAACAACTCTATTTTTTTAAATGATTGAATTCTTCATGAAGTAATAAGAATATCAGCATTATGGAAGATTTATTCTGAGATGTTTTCAGTACTGTCAATAATAAAGTCATCTAACATGTCATGAGTGATGTAATAATATGTGGGGTCATAGCTATGTTTGATAGGGGTACAGGTTAGTTCACTAAACTCTAACTATGTTATGTTAATTTTGCTTGTATAGCGCATGGCTGCCCCAGCAACAGGGCGTCCCAGCGCTTGCAGACAGACCGGCCAGTGAAGCACAGCCGGGTAGGCGGAAAATGAGATCACTTTAAGGCAGCCGGTGAGTCTACCTCCCTACTTGGAGGCGAACAGCCAGGTTTTAATTTGTTTCCGAAAGAGCCAGTGGTCTTGTGTGGTGCGTGCCTCAAGTGGGTTGGAATTCCATTGGGTTGGGGCCATTGACTTGAAAGATCGTCCACGTGCTCTGCTCCTGCGTACCCTGATGGTTCGGGCGAGGTGGAGATCTGCAGAGCGTAAGGCCCGTGTGGGGAAGTAGAGAGTGCAGAGTCCTTCAGTATTTGGGGGCCCTGACCATGTAAAATTTTGTGGGTTAAACAGAGGGTCTTAAATTCAATTCTTTGTTAAACAGGCAGCCAATGCAGCCGGCGCAGGAGATGTGAGGTGCACCAGTGTTTAGGTAGGGCAAAGAGAGTGCGGGCAGCTGCGTTTTGAGCCCTCTGAAGTCTTTTAGTGACCGTCTTGTTGGTTCCCAGCAATAGTCCATTACAGTAGTCTAGGTGGGATAAGACCAGGGACTGGACTATTACTTGACGGGTGGGTGGCTCGAAGAATCATCAAGATGGGATGGAAGCAGCGTAGGCGGCCGAAACAGGTACCAGCAACCTTTTTTGCATGCAACTCAAAAGATAGTGAGTTGTCCATTAAGACACCCAAATTCTTAACTACCTCCTTGGGTATCGGGGGGAACCAATTGATGGAGGCCACCACTGATGGTCCCACTTCTGTGAGTCACGACCCATCAGGAGCAACTCCGTTTTAGAGGAGTTAAGTTGGAGATAGTTCTCCGTCATCCAGTTCGAAATGGCCAAAACGTCTTCCTGAAATTTGGCCTGGTACAGCATGGTGTTATTAGAGAAGGTGAACATAAGCTGCGTGTCGTCCGCATAGGAGATCATTTTGATCTTCCATTCCTTGGCCAGAAGGGCCAAGGGGCAGACGTACACGTTGCACAGCATGGGGCTGAGGGCAGAGCCCTGTGGAACATCGCAATTGAGAGGGAACCTGCTAGATGAATAAGGTGGAGCATGAATCTGAAAGGAGCGGTCGGATAGAAAAGACGCAAACCAAGCCAGGGCCCCACCACTGACCCCGATCTCCCCGCGACGTTTGAGCAGAATCTCATGAGAGACCTTGTCGAACGCCGCGCTCAGGTCAAGCAGGATCAAGGCTGAGGTGTTCCCTAGGTCTTGTGAGGCCCTCAGTTGTTCCGTGACTGCCAGTAAGGCTGACTCCGTGCTATGTTTAGCCCGGAAGCCATTTTGTGACTCAACTAGTAAATTTCAGTGTGTTTTTTCGTTTTTAAAATGTTTTTTCTTATCTTATTTCAGCACCTAACTATAAGATTGCTTTTACCCTTAGTTTTGCCAATAATTTTCTGTTTTTAGGTCAAGCATTCAAGACCTCTTGTATATACTTTAGTATACACTTATATGTATATATACTTTGTGGGTTCTGGAGATTAGCCTTAGGACTTGTCTGCTTTGGGACTTTTCTTTCTATTCAACTGCCTCTATTTAACTGTCTTGATAGAAAACGACCAGTAGAGGTCTGTAAAATATCAGAATAGCTTTCTGCTTGTTCAACTGCCTCTCTTTAACTTTATTGATAGAAAACGACCCGCAGAGGTCAGTAAAATACCATAATCTCTTAAGCATTCTCTAGATTTTAGTCCATAGAATTTTTCTTCCACAAGCACGTATACAATAATATTTTTTCCAAATCTTGTATTTTCAGTGATATGACCACCGAAGCCGTCGATTTTATATTAAAAAAAGAACTTTGGACTATACCATTTCCCGCTAAAAGGCAATGCTTCTCTCCATGTGTTACCATACCTGGCATGTGACGCAGTTTGGTGCTTACTTTCCCTCCATGTTAACGAACAGTAGATGTTTCAGCATCCAGCCTAATGAGCTGCATAGCCTGGATACATGTAAGGTCCCAAAGGCGAGAGCGAATGCCCTGAAGATGCTTGTTTAATGTTAGCTAAGATTACTACCATACCTAACTATAACATCAATTTAACCGTTGTTTTTTCTAGTGAAAACACACGCATGCACAAGCACACACGGATGTATGACATTACAACGCATGCTTTTACATCGCATGCCTTTACAATGCAGTTTTTACAACGCATGCCATTACGACGCATAGCGCTTTGGGGTGCTGGATAGTGAATAGTTTAATTTACTATTCCAACTCCAGTCCCCGTGGATAGTAGGGAAGGTGTTGGATAGTAAATTAAATCTATTCCCTATCCTAGATTGCCCCCCAGCGCAATGCGTTGTAATGGTTTGCGTTGTAAAAGTTGCGATGTAAAAGCACTGCGTGGTAAAGTTGCTTTGTAAAGGATGTTTCCAGCACACACACATGGGTAGTCCCACGCAGTCAATCGCTGGAGACGGAAAGAAAAATCCAACCAATGAACCTCAAATTCACCACAGTATCCTCCCACTTCCAGGACTGTCTGTGTCAATTTACACATCGCAGAACTCAAGGATGCAATGCTGGTCTAGCTTCGGGCTCGCCTTTGTAGTGCACTGGTGTGTAACATGGCCTATTGTGGCTTGTGCATGACTCAAGCTAATCTCCAGGGAGAAACAAAATTAGTAGCGGCTGCGTCCTTAGATGTTCACTCTTGTGGTTTGCAGGCATTACTCTACCAAAGGGGGGTAGCTGGCGTTTGTTGGAGCTCACATCTCCCCTGCATAGCAAGGCCTGTGCTGAGGAGGAAACCTAAATAAAAACCACTGTTAAAAGGTAGGGCCGAATTCGACCAAGAACCCTTCAGTGTTTGCCCGGCGTTAGCCGCCTCTCATACCATTCGAGATTACCAAACAAAGAGGCAGGCGCTGGAGACAGAAGGCAGGAAACAGGAGTTTATTCCGACGGAGCAGAACACGTCAAATCAGACAACAGGGTATCTTCTCGAGGTGCTCTAACCGCATCTCTGAGGCCTGGCCTCTTATACACAAGTTTATGGCTTTATTACATTTATGTCATCAGTGGTATTGCTTTGAAGTACGAAAAAGGCATCTTTGGAATCCCCGGTACACATATCTACAGTAGGGGTCCCCACCCAAATCTCAGCATGATGGCTATCGCGCAGCTGGACATTCCGCTGGGAACAGGAATGCGGGCGATCGGTCGGATCTAGGGGTGTGAAGGCATTGATTAATCCTCGCTCCTTTGATGTGAGGCGAGGCCCTACTGTAGGGGGCAATACACCGTATCTGTTTGGCTAAGTGATGGCCTGGGATCAGGCCGGGCAATCGGGCGGGGAGGAAGAGGTTATCAAAAGGGCCTGTTCTATGAATGAGATGAAAGAGTGAGGGGGTTCAGCACGGGATGTGGCCCGGGGACAGGGTCGCGCTGGAGGTGCGTTTATGGCCCAAGCAGGAGAGACCGGGGGCTGTCGGGCGCAGGGGGGGATGCTTGTGAGGCCGGGGAGTGAGGGGGAGAGACGCGCAGGCTATTGGCAGTGGGCAGAGAGGCCACGGCACACAAAATGGCTGCCACTTACGTGCACGTATGGATCTAAAAGGACAAGATGGCGCCGATAATGTTTACGCCACAATCCAGATTTTAACACCACCTGGTCCCACAAATGAGCCTGTTTCAAAGTGTTGACGAGGAATCCGTGATTTTGGACCATGGGATAGATATGAAGATGGCAGGCATCTCCCAGCTGGAAGGAGTTAACTTGTTTGAACAACTTCTTCATAGACGTAGAAGCACGCCCATCTGTCACCCTGAAATGGAGTTCCCACTCTTGTGGACATTGACAGAGATGATGCCTCCCCAAAGGGAAGAGCTCAAATCCGAACATATTGTTCTCCAGGTGCCAACAGTGTGAAGACCCAGTAAAGCAGCTGAAAGTGTGCATGCAGGGTACCCTCAACGCCAAGCAGGGTGACAAAGTCATGTCTTGGGCAGATGGGGTGGAGTAAGCCTGGGAGCTGCCAGAAAGTATCAACCTGACATCTGACTCCAATTCCCCAACAGAAGAGCCTTTCCATAAGCGTCCTTCAAGTCACCTTAAAAAGTAGAGGCCAATCTCCGCTCATGGGAAGCATTATTACTCACAGCTCTTTGTTTCATGCATATTAATTGAACCCTAATAAGAAGGTTCTCCGTAAGATGTGCTTTGCAGAAAGAAAGAAAAAACGTATGTTTTTCTCCTGCGGAATGCCCTTGGCATAGAAAAGTTTCTCAGATGTACACACTCATTTACCATTTGTTTTTTAATTATTTTATTTAAAGTTACTCTGATACATATAGAGCCCATGATTAATGTGTTTTTCAATGAGTGTGTTTTAGTGATTCCCTAAAAATAGAGAGGAAGGGAACATTTCTATGTGGACGGAAGTGCATCCCAGATTCTCGGTGCATTCATTGCCCAAGAAGGATATCAAAGTGCTTCCGTATCTTTATGCGCCAGTTTGTGTAAAGTGCTCAGAAAATCGCCACACATGCTAAACATGCAGGCAATAAATCTGAATACAATTTTCAGACTGGCTAAGTTTGTTTGGAGTGAAAGTTATCTTGTCTACCCTTAAAAAAATTTCATCTAATGGAAAAAAAAGATATATATTCCAGACGAGAACAAAAGGTCATATGAACTTAAAGTCAGTAGATGTGGCTGATTAATTTTTGAAAATGCATCTGCTTTTTTGATCAGCATGGTTTATGCACTAGTGAGTCGTGGGGCATAAGAAGTCAAGCCAGATAGAACAAGCATTTGCAATGCAATCGGTCTCACCTTTGGGACCTTATATGTATTTAGCAATGCAGCACATTAGCCTGGGTGCTGGAACATCTACTGTTCTTTAACATGGAGGGAAAGTAAGCACCAAACTACGGGGCATATTAGCAAGAACCTCGTTAAAATTATTACAGTTTTAGCGTCAGAAAACGGCCGCTAAAATGGCGATAATGGGCTTGCTAATATGCGTTATAGAATTCCAATAGAAGCCCAGGTTAGATGTGCTAGACATCTAACCTGGGCTTCTATTGGAATTCTATAATGCATATTAGCAAGCCCATTATCGCCATTTTAGCAGCAGTTTCCTACCGCTAAAACGACGATCATTTTAACGAGGTTCTTGCTAATATGCCCCTATGTGACAAGCCAGGTATGGGAACACATGGAGAGAAATATTGCCTTTCAGCTGGAAATGGTATGGTCCAAAGCTCTGCTTTTAGTATAACATCAGGGCCTTCAGTGGTCATATCACTGAAAATACAAGATTTGAAAAATATATTATTGTCTACGGGTGCTCGTAGAAGACAATTTCTATGGACTGGAATCTAGAGAATGCTAAAGTGATTCTGGAATTTTAGTGACCTCTGCTGGTCGTTTTCTATCAAGACCGTTAAATAGAGGCAGTTGAACAGAAAAAAAGTCCCTAAGCGGAAGCAACCAATTCCTGATTTCCAGAACCCACAAAATACATACACATATAAGTATATACTAAAGTATATACAAGATGTCACGAATGCTCACCTAGTAAAAATGACCTGCTTTTCATTGTTGGGCTGCTGAAACCCCATCAACAGCCATTTTTCCCCGTATGCTGTGCAGTTCCCAGCTCAAAGTGACTGGCCGGTGGGCACAAATAAATTCCTACGGTTTGTGTCTACCGTTTCTGTACACAGGGTCTGAAAGAGAGACTTCTGAGGCTGCAATAAATGTTCTGATATCGTTTTGAATAGGATATGGTCAAAGTACAAGGAAACTCACCTTCTTCTGTAGGAAATGAATGTGACAGAAATTTATTTTTGTGAACAACCTAATTGAAATTGACAGAGTGATTGATCTCTAATGTGATCAATGAAACATTTTTATTTAAAATTTTACGATTTTGGGCAAAATGTGGGCCATATTCGATCGATTTCGTATCCCAAATCAAAAGAAAATGCTTTTAATTTCTCCTAAAATGAATTGTAAGAATATGTTTTCCTTCTTAAAAAGGGGAACAGATTTCACATACCACAGATACACAGATAAAAGTAGTCTGTGATGTATGCCTACTGCGACCATATGAAGTGAAGGGTACCTAAATGTAGAAAGGGTCTCGGTGATCACTATAAAACGAGATTCAAATGTTTTTTTAGATAAAAGATATTCACCAGATTACGTTAAATAACTTTGCAAATGTCATTCATTTAGAGGCCTTGCGTGAGTTTTGCGCTTCCGATGCGTCACTTTTTGTGACGCATCGGCGGTGTAAAACATGCCTCCTGATGCGCACTATTTACAAAGTGACGCATCTAAGCAGATGCGTCACTTTGTAAACCCCTGCGCTACATTATACCTGCGTCAGGTATAATGTATGCAGAGGGGGCGTTCACCCGCAAGAAGCCTCGTAATAGTGACGCAGTGAAATCTATGAGATTTCACTGCGTCACTTTTAGGATGCTGTTGCGTCAAAATCTTGCGCCTGCCTCACAGCAGGCGTAAGACTGACGCAAGCCCTTTCACATGGGGCTTTCCCCATGTGAAAGGAAGCATTGCTGGAGTTGCGTCACTTTTGTGACACATTCCAGCAATGCGTCACTTTTGCGCCTACAAGTACGTCAGAAATACTGACGTATCTGTAACTCCTTGCGACATGAGGCGTCATATTATAAATATGACGCATCAATCATGTCGCAGGGAGAGCGCAGTGAAAAGTGACGCATCGCTGTTTTCACGCAGCGATGCGTCACTTTTCATAAATGAGGCCCCCCGTGTATGGGCAGTCTTTCTCTGGAACATGCTTTCCAGAGCCACTTTTTAATGCATCGCATACGTGCAGAACATGCCACATCCTTCAGGTCCAGGTAGCACATATTGCATTTTAGCAAATAATTAAACAAGTACCAACAACATTTCCTTAAAACCTCACTAAAGAAAACCCAAAGAATAAACCCAACTCTGGAATATGGAAAGAGTAACTTTGTTAGGAGTGAACCACCGCTTCTTAGGGATGTGACATGTTTAAACCCAACCAGTGAATTTGGACAAATTCACTGTTTAGGAAGATGGGCAAGTTTTTCTGACTTTACCAGATATGAAATAAAATGTCTCCAAACCTTTCTCCTAATATTAGTCATCAAGCCAAGCCCCAGGTCTATCCGAGTAGCTCCTAAACCCTGCCTGCCAGTGGCTCATACAACGAGTAATCTGGCTTCTTTGCCTCCATCTCTTGGACCTAGATCCTGTCCAGGCCTAGATAAAACAAAGTGCAGCTCCAGCCTCACCTAGATTGAAACAAACAAATTACCAACCAGGGACAGAAATAGCAACTCAAAGTTCCCATGCATGTGCATGCAAGCCTAACTTCCAGGGATACAAAAGGGGATGATGGACGGAGCGTTTGAACAAATCAAACACTCACCCCCAGTCAACTGATCTGGGTTTAATCCATCACCATTCTTTAGTTCACTCAGCCACCCTAGTTCAGACATGGCTATATGCAAATCAGTCTGACCCTGTGCCTTATGGGAACAGTCCAGCCCGAACTGCCAAGCCATGTCTTCCCTGGACCGGAAACAAGCATCCTGGGACCGGTTTCGGATTCATAATCCTCATCAGCCAGGCTATCTTGAATCCAGTGGCCAAGTGAACAAGGGACTCATGTCTGAGTATACCCTGCCACACTTAGGGCGAATAAAGCGATATAAAAGGGGGTACAAAAGGGGATGATGGACGGAGCGTTTGAACAAATCAAACACTGACCCGCAATCAACTGATCTGGGTTTAATCCATCACCATTCTTTAGTTCACGCAGCCACCCCAGTTCAGACATGGCTATATGCAAATCAGTCTTACCCTGTGCCTTATGGGAACAGTCCAGCCCTATCACTTCCAGGGAGGCAATCTTGAGCTCTGCTCAGACAGGCTGCACTCTCGTGCCTCCCTCTCAAGGGGATCTGGATCAAAAAGTCTCCGAAAGCCTCACTCACTAAGCATACAAAGCAGGTGAACAAAGGCTTGACCGGTACTAGGTCCGACACACTTGAAATTACCTCTATTCACTTCAGAACTTGGGGCAGCAAGGAGAAGAAAGGAAGATGTTGTGGTAATCTGTATAAATTATTGTGAGCCAATGGTGGAACACATGATGTTCTTTGTTCCATGTTTGGCGCTTGGAATGTTCTTCTCCAGGTTGGCAGTTGCCTCCTGGTGCTGTGTTATGTAGTACTAATAAATGTCTTTATGTTACACTCACAGTTTCTTTGTAAGACCCACATACACCATCACCCATGCCACTATTCTTCAACTCACAACTTCATACAACTTTGGAGTCCTACACGGCCTTGGCTCTTCGAGTCAAGTCTGGGTCGCCGGCTGACCCGCTCAAGCCACTTATGTTCAGAGACCAGACTTTTGCTCGCCCGGTCTGCGACTTAATCAACATGTCGCTATCATCTGGCCAGGTGCCTTTGAAATGGAAGCATGCGGTAGTAATGCCCATTTTGAAAAAACCATCTCTCGACCCCACAAAATCGGAGAACTACCGCCCGATTTCGCTTCTCCCGTGGCCAGCCAAACTCGCGGAGGTGCATGTTAACACCGCCCTCACTGAACATCTGTCGCGTGCCAACATTCTGGACGATACCCAGAATGGTTTTCGGGCTGGCCACAGTACGGAGACAGCATTGTTATTTATGGTCGAGCACCTGCGGGCAGTTCTGGACGCAGGTCAAACGGCGGCGCTTGTTTTGTTAGATCTAAGCGCCGCCTTTGACACGGTCTCCCATGAAATTCTCCTGCAGCGCCTGGAGGAGATAGGGGTGACCGGTACTGCACACCAGTGGTTTCGTTCGTTTCTCAGGGATCGTTCCTTCTGTGTGGCGTCCCCGCCCTACCAGTCCAAATGTCATCCTCTGTCTCTTGGGGTCCCGCAGGGTTCCTCGCTGAGTCCCACGTTGTTTAACATCTACGTGAGGCCGCTGGCTGAGGTTGTGAAGCTCTGTGGTATGACCATGGTGTCGTACGCAGATGATACCCAGCTAGCGGTCACGATCAGTGGGGACTCCGGGGTGGATGCCCCAGGATTCAGAGAAGGACTTCGGGCGGTAGCGGGTTGGATGACGTCCAACTGTCTCCAACTAAACGCCAAAAAAACGGAGGTGATGGTCTTTGGGAAGCGGGCGGACCTATGGGGAGACACTTGGTGGCCTCCTGAGCTGGGCCCCACCCCCACTCCGGTTGCGGAGATCAAAAATCTGGGGGTTTGGCTGGACCCTTCCCTCAATTTTGTTGGCCACACCAAAAGGACGGCGGCGTGCTGCTTCGGCATCTTGCGCAATTTGAGACCTGCCCTTAAGTATTTCGATGCCGCAACTGGTCAACTTGTGGTACAAGCAACGGTTCTGGCTCGGCTGGATTATGCCAGCTCCCTTTTTATTGGATTAAACCAGGCCGAGCTGACCCGACTTCAAAGAGTGCAGAACGCAGCGGCCAGAGCAATCGTAGGTCTTCCTAGGTTTTGCTCGGCCGGTCCAACTTTGCGAGCCCTGCACTGGTTACCCGTTAGGCAGCGGATCCACTTTAAAGTGCTGTACATATCTTTCAAGATTCTGAAGGGCCTGTCGCCTCCCTTATTGCGCCAACTTTTGTGCCCCTATATCCCGGGCCGCACTCTGCGTTCGCTGGACCAAGAATTAGCGGTAGCCCCTCGGTTCAAACTCAGTCGGGCGGGGGGTCGCTCTTTTAGGGTGCGGGCAGCCGCACTCTGGAACGCTCTCCCCTTGAAATTCCGGACTCTTGGCGACTTGCTTTCTTTCCGCAAGGCCGCTAAAACTCTTTTGTTTTCCCAGTTATGTTAAAATCTAATCCCCCATTTTTAATAATATTTTCTGTTTCCTGTTGTGTTGTGTTCGCCACCTTGTCGATGCGCCGGGACGCTCCTTCGCTGGAGCAGCCGTGCGCAATACAAATAGCACTAACATAACATAACATAACATACTTTTGATTTACCCCTTCAGCACACAGACAGAGAGTATGCCCAAGTTCCAGAATACATCCAGCACGGTTTCACGCTCCATGCAGAATCCACAAGAAATACTGCAAATGTCCCATGACAATGTGGTGCCAAACACCACCATACACTAATGTGAACAAAGCACTGAAAGAGGTCATGCATCCCTCTCACACTCCCACATGGAAAATGCACTCAGACATCTGTTCGTTATAAAATAACACTGGCAAACATAAGCCCATTTGTTACAAAAATACTGCAGCAAACATAAGCCCATGTGTTACCAAATAACCCCAGGAAACATAAACCCATTCCCAAGTACCCACAGCAAACATAAACTAATTCAATACCAAATAACCCCAGCCAGAACATACCCATTAATTAGCAAATAACCCCAGCAAATGCAAACTCGTTGTTTACCAAATAACGCCAGCAAACATAAGCTCATTCTTTACCAAATAACCCCAGCAAACATAAACCCATTATTTGGCAAATAAACCCAGCAAATGTAAACCCAATATTTACCAAATAACCCCAGCAAACATAAGCCCATTCATTACCAAATATCCCCAGCAAACATAAACACATTAATTAGCAAATAACCTCAGCAAACATAATACCAACTGATACCAAAGGACCCCAACCAATATCAACCCATTAATTAGCAAATATCACTAGCCAACATAAACCCATATATTACCGAATAACCACAGCAAACATAAACTCATTAATTAGCAAATAACCCCAGCCAACATAAACCCATTCATTACCAAAACCCCCCAGCAAACATAAACCCATTAATTAGCAAATAACCCCAGCACACATAAACCCATTCATCACCAGAGAACCACCACAAACATAATCTCATCTGACACCAAATAACCCCGAACAATATAAACCCATTAATTAGAAAATAACCCCAGGAAACATGAACCCATTCATTACCAAATATCTCCAGAAAACATAAACCCATTATTTAACAACAAATTCAAGCCAACACAATAGCTCAATACATTAAATTCAAAGCTCTTCAAAGAATAAAGCCTTGACAGAAACTTTGGAAATAATTTATCTTCGATCCCCTTAGTATCACCTTCCGAGTCATCAGAGGAAGAGTAAGAGAATTCAAAGTGTGCATCTGGTATTCGGTTGGTTGGTTGGTTGATAGCTTTATTTCGATATGCTTATATCATAAAGCGTTACACGAAAATATATAAAACAGCACATCATAAAACATAGACTGTACATAGGAAACATCAGTAAGAATGACTATGGAACATGTTAAATAAATTTAAAAAGGCATTAAATCGATATAGACAGTCTTTTTAAGCGAATCAACCAGGCCCATTTAAAAAATTTGGAAACAGCGCAAACAATAAAAGGAGCTGTATCAGTCAGTAAAATACGTAAAGCCACTGAATGCTGACGAATACCCATCGCTTTACAAAATGGTTTGAGCCAATAGGATCTGGGGCGCACATAGTCCGGACATTCAAGGAGGAAGTGTGCCACGGTTTCGGGTCTGTCGGTACACAGGGCACAGTTACGTGATACCAGCTTGTTCAGGTTCCATCTAGAGAGGAGATCGGCTAGGGGTAGGGTCCCTAGTCTGAATTTAATATATAGGGCCCGGTCCATTGGGATGGTAATAATGTCCAGATAGGGTTCAAAGGCAACAACATCTTTTAATCTCAAGTAGGCTGCGGTGGAATTGCAGTGATGCTGATTGCTGATGAGCTTTGAGGAAACCCATTCCCAATATATTTTTTTCAGGGACTCCTTCGGGGAGCTGAGTGAGTGGACCAGCATGAACCCAATCCCAGGTCCCCAAGCAGGTGTTTAATGTCCCTTAACCATTTAATCTTCTGCCAGCCATCCGAATGCATTACCTCTACCAGCCCGTCTGCATAGGATTTTAGTTCCGGGACCCTCCACAGGCGGGCCCACAGTAAGAGAGGCCGGAGGCGGGCCAAGTCCTTGATTGGTTTACAGCCCGCATCCATAAGCACCGGGACTGTCGGGGTGCTCGTCGGGATTGCCAATAGGTCCTTGATAAATTTATTCTCCGCCTTAGACAGAGACTCCATGTTGCCCAGACCCCATAACTCTGCTCCATAAAGTGATGCGGATACTACTCTAGCCTTGTATATATCAATTATCGGAGCTACACAGTGTTTAGATGAATTATTATACTCCTTTAACAAGGCTCCCCCCACCCTTTTATGACCCAAGGTCATTTTATTAATGTGGGAAGTCCAATTCATACCATCACTCAAACGAATTCCCAGGTAGTCAAATTCTGAAACTTTTTCAAGAGGGATAGAATTCAGGATGGGGGGGCTACCAAGTTTCCTGGGAGGGTGCATGACTAGATATTTAGTTTTATCCACATTTATGACAAGTCCTCTGTTTACACAAAAATCCTGAAACCGGTTCAGGAGCTTCTGGAGGCCTTGGGGAGTTTTTGAAATGAGAAGGGTGTCGTCGGCAAACAACAGGGTTGGGATCTTGACGCCACCCAATGTGGGGGCGTCTGCAGGTTCTTCAAGCAGATGCTCTACCACCCCATTCACATAGAGCGAGAATAAGGTGGGCGCTGGAACACAGCCCTGCCGGACACCCCTATCAACCCGGATCTTATCGGTCTTCTCCCCATTCAAACCCCATCTAACCTGGGCATAGTTGGCATTATGCAATTTCATGAGGAGGTTCAAGATGTAAGGGGGCATCCCAAGACCATACAACACCCTCCAAAGTTCCTCCCGAGGAACTAGGTCAAAGGCAGTCTTCAGGTCTATAAAGGCCAGATAAAGACTGCCCTTGCCCAGCACCACCACCTTCCAATATAGTAACAGGAGTCTGAAGACTTGTTCAATTGTTCCTGTACCTGAGCGAAACCCAGCCTGCATCTCGGACAAAATGTGGTTGTCATCCACCCATAAAAGAATCCTCCCTAGAATTGCTTTTCCCGCCACCTTCTGGGTCGAGTCTATAAGGCTTATTGGCCTGTAATTTCCTGGTAAATCCCGACTACCCTTTTTAAAAATTGGGACTACCTCTGCCCCTTTCCAGGACTCTGGCACAGATCCTCCCTCTATAATAGCATTTAAAAGAGCAGAGACCAACGCCCCCCATTCACCTGGATAAGCACGAAGAAGGTCCCCTGGTAGCCCATCCGGGCCAGCTGCTTTTAGCGGAGTAAGAGTTTTAATCAGGTTAGTAACCTCATGTGCAGAAAAAAAAATCCGTATCTCTGTCCAGAGAGTAGGGAGGAAGAATAAAATGATCATTGAGTGTGCCATCAATAGCACAATAGAGAGCCAAAAAGTGATCGAACCACACCTTGGCAGTGATAGTACAGGTCCTCAGGGTGTCATCAGGACGGTTCCTACTACCCACCAAGTCCCAAAACCTTTTGGCATCTCTCCCATGACTGGCAGTCAAAAGATCCTGCCAAAAGTTATCCTCCCATTCTTCCTTAGCTGTTTTTTGGCAGTGTGAGTATAACCTTCGGACCTCCCTAATCCTAATTTGGGATTTAGATTTAACGGCATCAACGAGCGAGGCCTTCGCCTCTCTGCACTTGCGGTTAAACCAGCCTTGTCTAGCCCGGGGACCTGGTTTCTTCCCATTGTTGCTACCTGATACAATAAAAAGATCGCTAAGAGCCAGAGTTAAGTTACAAAATCTGGCAGACACATCCACCAGCCCACCCCCCAAAGGGTCAAGGTTTTCTAGGGCTGCAACTAGAAGCTGCGATATAGAAGATGTTTTCTCCGCTGAGAGCGACAGCTTAGCCCACTTTAACCGTCGGCCACAATTTTAGAAACTACCAACATGTCCGGGACAGGAGAACAAAAAGTTCTGCTACCTATACCGTCTAGGCACCTATGGGTCAGGGTAAGCGAGAGAAGGTTGTGGTCACTCTCTACAGAGGGTATGATAACCATATCCTTAACCATGCTCCATAAGTGGATGTCAAGGAGGAAATAATCCATTCTAGACGTATGCGCGGGCCTATTATATGTATGGGCTCCCTTTTTGTCAGAACTAGTCCTACCATTAAGGGTCCTCAGATCAAACTCGATTGTAATCGAATTAACCTGGAGCACCACTTCCGTCCATTTTTTAATTGGGCTAAGCTCTAGGGAGGGTATTCCCCATCTATTGTCGTCAACCTCTTGATCCTGAAGAACTTCAGGGCCAAGAGGCTCGAAGGTGCAGTTGAAGTCGCCCGCAACCAAGGTACGGTGCTTATGTGGAGAGGATCGGAGCAGGGCCTCCAGGCGGGCTATAGTGAGGGATTCTCTACCCCCCTTCATACCTCGGGCGTAAATATTAAAAATATTTAGAATAACCTGGCCCTTTGGATTTTTCAATATGATATTAAGGAGGTCCGGACACTGAGTATCATTCTCCTCCACCCTACAATTAAGTGCAGTGGCCACCCAAACCAGGAGGCCTCCCGAGGGACGACCCCTACCACTTTCTGGTTGTACTGCCGGTATATGGTAGGATGAATAACCCGCCTTGTGAGGGGGCTCCCTACACCAGGTTTCCTGGAACAGGCATATGGAGTAATCCTCCACAAGAGCGTTCCAGTCGGGCAGGGCCAATTTCCTGTCCAGACCAGCCACATTCCAACTGAGAACCCTAACAAATGGGTCCGTCACAGCCGGAATGCTACCAGACTCGGCAATACCCACCAAGACTGTATCTCCCATGGGAGGACAGGCAATTGTAGGCTCAATTTGAACCATCACCACCCCTGCTTCCCGTGTATCACCTGGAGCCACATGCTCCCCCAAAGTAGGCAATGGGTTAAATTCCAATACAGAATTGGAATTTCTGGAATTAGATGTTTCATCCACTCTATTATTTATTATGCCCCTACTAGTTTCCTGATGTTCGAGGGATTGTCACCATCCCCTCCCTAGATCTTGCCAACCACCCAAAGCGTTAGTAAACTGGACAATAGTATGGTTATAGAACTGTGTGGGTGGAGCTGATGTAACAGTCCCTAGCCACGGGCAGCTTGATGGGCCATTTTGCTCGTTAAGCAAGCAGGTCGAAACACTAGTGGGACGTGGGTAAAAGAAAATGAGATCAACAATACCAATTCCTCCCTTACCTGTGCACCAGCCCTGTCTTGTTAGCCATCCTGCCACCCTGGGATCTTGGAAATTAACCACAATGCAGTCCCCACCCAAACTTTTAGCGGTTGAACCTATCCAATCAATACGTCTCACTCCCAATATAAGACCATCGACTTCCCCTGGTAGAGGCTGGTTCACCCTTAACCAGTGCATAGCCTTGTTTTTAAGCATCTGGAAGGTTTCTCTCTGTCCTGGTGGAAGAGGAGGAACATTTATTAGGACTGCTACAAAGGGGAAGGAGTCTGGGGTAAGGTTCATGGGGGGTTTCTTATAATGTGGCTTGGTCGGGGGTGGTACGGACGGTCTGGGGGCAGTAGAAACAGGGCGGGTATAGATTTGCTTACTAAAGGTTGGTTACCAGTAGGTGGAGCAGATGATGATGTGACCGTACCCTTTCTATTGCTCTCAACACCTCCTGCCACTGCAGTAGCCAAGGTTTTTGTACTAAGCGGTGGTTGTAGCGCCGCAGTGTGGGCAGGTACTACAGTAATGGGAGGATTTGAAGCAAGACCCAATGGTGCTGAATTAGGGGGCTTCAAGAGTCTCTTCGCTGCCACACTATCAATCTTTACTGGTAATGGAGAGTTGGATTGTTGCCTTTGTCCCGTAACTTGTGGTAGAGCTTGAGTAGTGTTCTGGCAATTACTATTTCCATCCAACCTGGCCTGAACTTTTATTAATGCCTTGGTGGAAAAGAAATTGTCTAGTGTTACCTGCTCAAAATGGTCTAAGCGGTCAGAGAGCTTCTTGACGCGTTCCTCTAATGGGAGCAATATAGACCGTAACAACCGTTCTAAGTCAGGGAGCAAACTGCTCAGGGATTGCTGTTTGTCTGCCGTTACCATCCCTATATCTGTAGGAATGGTAGAGCTAAGATCTGAGCTATCCTGTGTTGTAACAGCCCCCTCTTGCGTGGCTTCCCTCCCACGGTTTACTTCGGAAGCTACCTTACTAGAATGCATACTTTTATTGACTTTCCTAAGTTTGTGAGGTGGCTTGGGTGGAAGACATTTCCTGGATAGAGTGTTACCTTTTCTTTTGAGACCTGGTTTGGGTTGGGACAGTGGAGCACTTACTTCAGCTGTACAGGTCTTAGACTCTATGTAACTCATACAGTGAGGAAGCAAATCACCAACTGAACCATGGTTCTCCTTATTAGTAATGACGTCATGAACTAGCAGGGGTACAGTGGGTAAATTTAGTGATGACAGAGGTGTAACAAGTGCAGGATAAATTTGTGCAGAGCGTTTGTCCACAGGTTTTTTAATAATTCAATAGATAATCTCCGCTCTGCACGCCTCTCAGCAAGCGATATTTCTTTGTCAATCAACTGGAGGGGGCGATTGAAAAATTTGTCCAAGGGACCAACAACTAGCTGCCCGGCATCGCCCGGTGGGGTCCTCAAGGCCGCGCTGCTTTCCGACATTCCTTGAGGTTATCAGCCCTGTTTCCCCACTTCCTAATAGGCACTTGTGTGGCACAGGACTAGACTAAGAGATATAGTAATCGATTGGGATTGATATCAGTGGGGTGGCCCAGCCCGGCCTCCCTCGGCCCCGGACGGCCACAGACGGCCCCGCCCTTGTCCCGGGCTTCTCCCGGCGCGCTCCCGCTCGCTCCAGCGAAGGTCTGTAGACCTAAAAGCGCTACTGCTGATGGCTCATAGGCTGATAGGCGGGTGGGCATGGCCAGCGGGGAGAGCAGCCCAGGTGTTGCAGATTGGGCGCGCAGGGGCTCCTGGACGTTGGAGTCCCTGCCTATCTGCTCGCAGCCCCGCCGGTATTATCGCCTGCCCCGTGCTCCTCCCAGCAATGTTCCAAGCAGCCAACAGCCTCCCAGGTCAGGAACGCGCTGCGGGACCCGCGAAGCGGGTCCTGCGAGTCGTCAAGGAAATCCTCTCTGCAAGGGCAAGCAGAGACACAGCGTTCAACCAAGAGCCAAGTAAGAGCAGCCAAAAATCACCAGAGGATCCCGGGAGGTCGTGGGTGAAATCCGCTTTTCACTCCGTTGCCGGGGGGGCGTGGCCAGCGGGGAGAGCAGCCCAGGTGTTGCAGATTGGGCGCGCAGGGGCTCCTGGACGTTGGAGTCCCTTCCTATCTGCTCGCAGCCCCGCCGGTATTATCGCCTGCCCCGTGCTCCTCCCAGCAATGTTCCAAGCAGCCAACAGCCTCCCAGGTCAGGAACGCGCTGCGGGACCCGCGAAGCGGGTCCTGCGAGTCGTGAAGGAAATCCTCTCTGCAAGGGCAAGCAGAGACACAGCGTTCAACCAAGAGCCAAGTAAGAGCAGCCAAAAATCACCAGAGGATCCCCATCTGGTATTCAGTTAACGAACAAACCCCCTGAACCTCCTTTACCTTCTATCGTCTACGTACTCAGTGGTGGCACCTCTGCTATGGCATAGGATCGTCGCCCCACTGCTTTTAAGCAGTGCAAAGTAAAGGAACATAGTTTAGTTTAGTTTATGGGCTTATATAGCGCTTGAATCACCCCTGAGGGGTATCTCAGCGCTCGAGGACGCGCAGGGATGGTTGTCACAGTGGGCTGTTCTAGAACAGGGCAGTTTTCAATGCCTTCCTAAATTTCAGATGGTCTGGGCATTGCCTTAAAGCTATGGGAAGTTGGTTCCATAGGTAGATGACTGATATGAAAAGGCCTTTCCTCCTGTCCGTGCTTTCTTAAACCTGGGAATCTTGAGTAAAGATTTCGAACAAGATCAAAGGTCTCTTTGGGGGATATACAGATGGAGCTTCTCTGACAGGTAGGTGGGTCCATTACCCCATATTGCCTTATGTGTCAGACTACAGATCTTGAACTTCACTCGTTTATGCACTGGAAGCCAGTGGAGTTGGTGCAGGAGAGCTAGGGAAGCAGATCTATAAGGGGAGTTTAAGACTAGGGGGCCCATTAGGATGTCGGGTGGATTGCATCCGCCAGGGTAGCGGTGGCCACCGCCACCCTGGAGGAGGCAATCCGCCCGACATCCTTCCCTGCATTCCCCCCCGCCATATTACGATGGCAGAGGGTTCCGCAGTGGTGGGAAACACCGCCCGCCTGTTTTCCGCCCGGTCGCCTTGCGGCCGGGGCGGAAAAAGGATAACATGGTGGCGGTGTCTATAAGACACCGCCAGTCATATTAGCATGGGCATTTTTCAATGCCTTTCCATGGCGGCAATGCCGCCATGGAAAGGCAGGCGGACTTCACTCTGGGGGCCCCCTGCGGGCCCCCAGAGTGAAGCACAGTAGGGGGGTGCACACGGGGGGTACCTATGGTACCCCCCTGCATTTGCATAATGAAAGCGTCAGGCACCGCGCGGTGCCTGCCGCTTTCATCATGCAGAGGCTGCAATGCATTTTCAGCATTGTGGCTGGCGGTGCAGAGAGCACCGCCCGCCACAATGCTGAAAATACAGGATGTTCCCGCCACTGTGGCGGGCACATCCTAATGGCACTCCCGGGACCCCCACCCTTAAGGCGGGCGGTCGCGTTTTCCGATAGGGTGGCGGGCGGGCAAAGCCCGCCTGCCATCCTAATGTGCCCCTAGGCGTGCTACCGTGTTTTGAACCGAATGTCTGACAAAATGTCGATACAAAAAATATCGATTCAAAAGGGGGTGGTGATGGACAGAGTATCTGAATTAAGCAAAACACAGCTACCCAGTCAAAAGATCAGGGCTTGATCCATCACCGTTTTTTAGCTCACTGCACCATCCCAGTTCAGAACCTGGCTACATGCAAATTAGTCTGACCCTGGCCCAGTGCATCATGGGAACAGGGCAGACCAAACTACCAAGCCAATTCTTTACTGGAAAGGAAACAAGCTTCCGGGGACCGGTTTCTGGCATTACAGCCGTCTTCGGCCCGGCTTGCTTGAATCCTGATGGTGCAGTGAGCAAGGGACTCACATCTGAGCATACCCTTCCACACTTGTGGTGGCCAAAGCGATTCAAAAGGGGGTGGTGATGGACAGAGTATCTGAATTAAGCAACACACTCCTACCCAGTCAAAAGATCAGGGCTTGATCCATCACCGTTTTTTAGCTCACTGCACCATCCCAGTTCAGAACCTGGCTACATGCAAATTAGTCTGACCCTGGCCCAGTGCATCATGGGAACAGGGCAGACCAAACTACCAAGCCAATTCTTTACTGGAAAGGAAACAAGCTTCCGGGGACCGGTTTCTGGCATTACAGCCGTCTTCGGCCCGGCTTGCTTGAATCCTGATGGTGCAGTGAGCAAGGGACTCACATCTGAGCATACCCTTCCACACTTGTGGTGGCCAAAGCGATTCAAAAGGGGGTGGTGATGGACAGAGTATCTGAATTAAGCAAAACACTCCTACCCAGTCAAAAGATCAGGGCTTGATCCATCACCGTTTTTTAGCTCACTGCACCATCCCAGTTCAGAACCTGGCTACATGCAAATTAGTCTGACCCTGGCCCAGTGCATCATGGGAACAGGGCAGACCAAACTACCAAGCCAATTCTTTACTGGAAAGGAAACAAGCTTCCGGGGACCGGTTTCTGGCATTACAGCCGTCTTCGGCCCGGCTTGCTTGAATCCTGATGGTGCAGTGAGCAAGGGACTCACATCTGAGCATACCCTTCCACACTTGTGGTGGCCAAAGCAATTCAAAAGGGGGTGGTGATGGACAGAGTATCTGAATTAAGCAAACACTCCTACCCAGTCAAAAGATCAGGGCTTGATCCATCACCGTTTTTTAGCTCACTGCACCATCCCAGTTCAGAACCTGGCTACATGCAAATTAGTCTGACCCTGGCCCAGTGCATCATGGGAACAGGGCAGACCAAACTACCAAGCCAATTCTTTACTGGAAAGGAAACAAGCTTCTGGGGACCGGTTTCTGGCATTACAGCCGTCTTCGGCCCGGCTTGCTTGAATCCTGATGGTGCAGTGAGCAAGGGACTCACATCTGAGCATACCCTTCCACACTTGTGGTGGCCAAAGCGATTCAAAAGGGGGTGGTGATGGACAGAGTATCTGAATTAAGCAAAACACTCCTACCCAGTCAAAAGATCAGGGCTTGATCCATCACCGTTTTTTAGCTCACTGCACCATCCCAGTTCAGAACCTGGCTACATGCAAATTAGTCTGACCCTGGCCCAGTGCATCATGGGAACAGGGCAGACCAAACTACCAAGCCAATTCTTTACTGGAAAGGAAACAAGCTTCCGGGGACCGGTTTCTGGCATTACAGCCGTCTTCGGCCCGGCTTGCTTGAATCCTGATGGTGCAGTGAGCAAGGGACTCACATCTGAGCATACCCTTCCACACTTGTGGTGGCCAAAGCGATTCAAAAGGGGGTGGTGATGGACAGAGTATCTGAATTAAGCAAAACACTCCTACCCAGTCAAAAGATCAGGGCTTGATCCATCACCGTTTTTTAGCTCACTGCACCATCCCAGTTCAGAACCTGGCTACATGCAAATTAGTCTGACCCTGGCCCAGTGCATCATGGGAACAGGGCAGACCAAACTACCAAGCCAATTCTTTACTGGAAAGGAAACAAGCTTCCGGGGACCGGTTTCTGGCATTACAGCCGTCTTCGGCCCGGCTTGCTTGAATCCTGATGGTGCAGTGAGCAAGGGACTCACATCTGAGCATACCCTTCCACACTTGTGGTGGCCAAAGCGATTCAAAAGGGGGTGGTGATGGACAGAGTATCTGAATTAAGCAAAACACTCCTACCCAGTCAAAAGATCAGGGCTTGATCCATCACCGTTTTTTAGCTCACTGCACCATCCCAGTTCAGAACCTGGCTACATGCAAATTAGTCTGACCCTGGCCCAGTGCATCATGGGAACAGGGCAGACCAAACTACCAAGCCAATTCTTTACTGGAAAGGAAACAAGCTTCCGGGGACCGGTTTCTGGCATTACAGCCGTCTTCGGCCCGGCTTGCTTGAATCCTGATGGTGCAGTGAGCAAGGGACTCACATCTGAGCATACCCTTCCACACTTGTGGTGGCCAAAGCGATTCAAAAGGGGGTGGTGATGGACAGAGTATCTGAATTAAGCAAAACACTCCTACCCACTCCACAATAGGTGTGGCAGGGTATACTCAGACATGAGTCCCTTTCTCACTGCTCCATCAGGATTCAAGCAAGCCGGGCCGAAGAGGCTGAAATGCCAGAAACCGGTCCCCGGTAGCTTGTCTCCTTTCTGGTGAAGAATTGGCTTGGTAGTTTGGTCTGCCCTGTTCCCATGATGCACTGGGCCAGGGACAGACTAATTTGCATATAGCCAGGTTCTGAGCTGGGATGGGGCAGTGAGATAAATAACGGTGATGGATCAAGCCCTGATCTTTGGACTGGGTAAGAGTGGTCTGCTTAATTCAGACACTCTGTTCATCACCACCCCCTTTTCTGTATCGTTTTTGGCCACTATAGGTGTGGCAGGGTATACTCAGACATGAGTCCCTTTCTCACTGCTCCATCAGGATTCAAGCAAGCCGGGCCGAAGAGGCTGAAATGCCAGAAACCGGTCCCCGGTAGCTTGTCTCCTTTCTGGTGAAGAATTGGCTTGGTAGTTTGGTCTGCCCTGTTCCCATGATGCACTGGGCCAGGGACAGACTAATTTGCATATAGCCAGGTTCTGAGCTGGGATGGGGCAGTGAGATAAATAACGGTGATGGATCAAGCGCTGATCTTTGGACTGGGTAAGAGTGGTCTGCTTAATTCAGACACTCTGTTCATCACCACCCCCTTTTCTGTATCGTTTTTGGCCACTATAGGTGTGGCAGGGTATACTCAGACATGAGTCCCTTTCTCACTGCTCCATCAGGATTCAAGCAAGCCGGGCCGAAGAGGCTGAAATGCCAGAAACCGGTCCCCGGTAGCTTGTCTCCTTTCTGGTGAAGAATTGGCTTGGTAGTTTGGTCTGCCCTGTTCCCATGATGCACTGGGCCAGGGACAGACTAATTTGCATATAGCCAGGTTCTGAGCTGGGATGGGGCAGTGAGATAAATAACGGTGATGGATCAAGCCCTGATCTTTGGACTGGGTAAGAGTGGTCTGCTTAATTCAGACACTCTGTTCATCACCACCCCCTTTTCTGTATCGTTTTTGGCCACTATAGGTGTGGCAGGGTATACTCAGACATGAGTCCCTTTCTCACTGCTCCATCAGGATTCAAGCAAGCCGGGCCGAAGAGGCTGAAATGCCAGAAACCGGTCCCCGGTAGCTTGTCTCCTTTCTGGTGAAGAATTGGCTTGGTAGTTTGGTCTGCCCTGTTCCCATGATGCACTGGGCCAGGGACAGACTAATTTGCATATAGCCAGGTTCTGAGCTGGGATGGGGCAGTGAGATAAATAACGGTGATGGATCAAGCCCTGATCTTTGGACTGGGTAAGAGTGGTCTGCTTAATTCAGACACTCTGTTCATCACCACCCCCTTTTCTGTATCGTTTTTGGCCACTATAGGTGTGGCAGGGTATACTCAGACATGAGTCCCTTTCTCACTGCTCCATCAGGATTCAAGCAAGCCGGGCCGAAGAGGCTGAAATGCCAGAAACCGGTCCCCGGTAGCTTGTCTCCTTTCTAGTGAAGAATTGGCTTGGTAGTTTGGTCTGCCCTGTTCCCATGATGCACTGGGCCAGGGACAGACTAATTTGCATATAGCCAGGTTCTGAGCTGGGATGGGGCAGTGAGATAAATAACGGTGATGGATCAAGCCCTGATCTTTGGACTGGGTAAGAGTGGTCTGCTTAATTCAGACACTCTGTTCATCACCACCCCCTTTTCTGTATCGTTTTTGGCCACTATAGGTGTGGCAGGGTATACTCAGACATGAGTCCCTTTCTCACTGCTCCATCAGGATTCAAGCAAGCCGGGCCGAAGAGGCTGAAATGCCAGAAACCGGTCCCCGGTAGCTTGTCTCCTTTCTGGTGAAGAATTGGCTTGGTAGTTTGGTCTGCCCTGTTCCCATGATGCACTGGGCCAGGGACAGACTAATTTGCATATAGCCAGGTTCTGAGCTGGGATGGGGCAGTGAGATAAATAACGGTGATGGATCAAGCCCTGATCTTTTGACTGGGTAAGAGTGGTCTGCTTAATTCAGACACTCTGTTCATCACCACCCCCTTTTCTGTATCGTTTTTGGCCACTATAGGTGTGGCAGGGTATACTCAGACATGAGTCCCTTTCTCACTGCTCCATCAGGATTCAAGCAAGCCGGGCCGAAGAGGCTGAAATGCCAGAAACCGGTCCCCGGTAGCTTGTCTCCTTTCTGGTGAAGAATTGGCTTGGTAGTTTGGTCTGCCCTGTTCCCATGATGCACTGGGCCAGGGACAGACTAATTTGCATATAGCCAGGTTCTGAGCTGGGATGGGGCAGTGAGATAAATAACGGTGATGGATCAAGCCCTGATCTTTGGACTGGGTAAGAGTGGTCTGCTTAATTCAGACACTCTGTTCATCACCACCCCCTTTTCTGTATCGTTTTTGGCCACTATAGGTGTGGCAGGGTATACTCAGACATGAGTCCCTTTCTCACTGCTCCATCAGAATTCAAGCAAGCCGGGCCGAAGAGGCTGAAATGCCAGAAACCGGTCCCCGGTAGCTTGTCTCCTTTCTGGTGAAGAATTGGCTTGGTAGTTTGGTCTGCCCTGTTCCCATGATGCACTGGGCCAGGGACAGACTAATTTGCATATAGCCAGGTTCTGAGCTGGGATGGGGCAGTGAGATAAATAACGGTGATGGATCAAGCCCTGATCTTTGGACTGGGTAAGAGTGGTCTGCTTAATTCAGACACTCTGTTCATCACCACCCCCTTTTCTGTATCGTTTTTGGCCACTATAGGTGTGGCAGGGTATACTCAGACATGAGTCCCTTTCTCACTGCTCCATCAGGATTCAAGCAAGCCGGGCCGAAGAGGCTGAAATGCCAGAAACCGGTCCCCGGTAGCTTGTCTCCTTTCTGGTGAAGAATTGGCTTGGTAGTTTGGTCTGCCCTGTTCCCATGATGCACTGGGCCAGGGACAGACTAATTTGCATATAGCCAGGTTCTGAGCTGGGATGGGGCAGTGAGATAAATAACGGTGATGGATCAAGCCCTGATCTTTGGACTGGGTAAGAGTGGTCTGCTTAATTCAGACACTCTGTTCATCACCACCCCCTTTTCTGTATCGTTTTTGGCCACTATAGGTGTGGCAGGGTATACTCAGACATGAGTCCCTTTCTCACTGCTCCATCAGGATTCAAGCAAGCCGGGCCGAAGAGGCTGAAATGCCAGAAACCGGTCCCCGGTAGCTTGTCTCCTTTCTGGTGAAGAATTGGCTTGGTAGTTTGGTCTGCCCTGTTCCCATGATGCACTGGGCCAGGGACAGACTAATTTGCATATAGCCAGGTTCTGAGCTGGGATGGGGCAGTGAGATAAATAACGGTGATGGATCAAGCCCTGATCTTTGGACTGGGTAAGAGTGGTCTGCTTAATTCAGACACTCTGTTCATCACCACCCCCTTTTCTGTATCGTTTTTGGCCACTATAGGTGTGGCAGGGTATACTCAGACATGAGTCCCTTTCTCACTGCTCCATCAGGATTCAAGCAAGCCGGGCCGAAGAGGCTGAAATGCCAGAAACCGGTCCCCGGTAGCTTGTCTCCTTTCTGGTGAAGAATTGGCTTGGTAGTTTGGTCTGCCCTGTTCCCATGATGCACTGGGCCAGGGACAGACTAATTTGCATATAGCCAGGTTCTGAGCTGGGATGGGGCAGTGAGATAAATGACGGTGATGGATCAAGCCCTGATCTTTGGACTGGGTAAGAGTGGTCTGCTTAATTCAGACACTCTGTTCATCACCACCCCCTTTTCTGTATAGTTTTTGGCCACTATAGGTGTGGCAGGGTATACTCAGACATGAGTCCCTTTCTCACTGCTCCATCAGGATTCAAGCAAGCCGGGCCAAAGAGGCTGAAATGCCAGAAACCGGTCCCCGGTAGCTTGTCTCCTTTCTGGTGAAGAATTGGCTTGGTAGTTTGGTCTGCCCTGTTCCCATGATGCACTGGGCCAGGGACAGACTAATTTGCATATAGCCAGGTTCTGAGCTGGGATGGGGCAGTGAGATAAATAACGGTGATGGATCAAGCCCTGATCTTTGGACTGGGTAAGAGTGGTCTGCTTAATTCAGACACTCTGTTCATCACCACCCCCTTTTCTGTATCGTTTTTGGCCACTATAGGTGTGGCAGGGTATACTCAGACATGAGTCCCTTTCTCACTGCTCCATCAGGATTCAAGCAAGCCGGGCCGAAGAGGCTGAAATGCCAGAAACCGGTCCCCGGTAGCTTGTCTCCTTTCTGGTGAAGAATTGGCTTGGTAGTTTGGTCTGCCCTGTTCCCATGATGCACTGGGCCAGGGACAGACTAATTTGCATATAGCCAGGTTCTGAGCTGGGATGGGGCAGTGAGATAAATAACGGTGATGGATCAAGCCCTGATCTTTGGACTGGGTAAGAGTGGTCTGCTTAATTCAGACACTCTGTTCATCACCACCCCCTTTTCTGTATCGTTTTTGGCCACTATAGGTGTGGCAGGGTATACTCAGACATGAGTCCCTTTCTCACTGCTCCATCAGGATTCAAGCAAGCCGGGCCGAAGAGGCTGAAATGCCAGAAACCGGTCCCCGGTAGCTTGTCTCCTTTCTGGTGAAGAATTGGCTTGGTAGTTTGGTCTGCCCTGTTCCCATGATGCACTGGGCCAGGGACAGACTAATTTGCATATAGCCAGGTTCTGAGCTGGGATGGGGCAGTGAGATAAATAACGGTGATGGATCAAGCCCTGATCTTTGGACTGGGTAAGAGTGGTCTGCTTAATTCAGACACTCTGTTCATCACCACCCCCTTTTCTGTATCGTTTTTGGCCACTATAGGTGTGGCAGGGTATACTCAGACATGAGTCCCTTTCTCACTGCTCCATCAGGATTCAAGCAAGCCGGGCCGAGGAGGCTGAAATGCCAGAAACCGGTCCCCGGTAGCTTGTCTCCTTTCTGGTGAAGAATTGGCTTGGTAGTTTGGTCTGCCCTGTTCCCATGATGCACTGGGCCAGGGACAGACTAATTTGCATATAGCCAGGTTCTGAGCTGGGATGGGGCAGTGAGATAAATAACGGTGATGGATCAAGCCCTGATCTTTGGACTGGGTAAGAGTGGTCTGCTTAATTCAGACACTCTGTTCATCACCACCCCCTTTTCTGTATCGTTTTTGGCCACTATAGGTGTGGCAGGGTATACTCAGACATGAGTCCCTTTCTCACTGCTCCATCAGGATTCAAGCAAGCCGGGCCGAAGAGGCTGAAATGCCAGAAACCGGTCCCCGGTAGCTTGTCTCCTTTCTGGTGAAGAATTGGCTTGGTAGTTTGGTCTGCCCTGTTCCCATGATGCACTGGGCCAGGGACAGACTAATTTGCATATAGCCAGGTTCTGAGCTGGGATGGGGCAGTGAGATAAATAACGGTGATGGATCAAGCCCTGATCTTTGGACTGGGTAAGAGTGGTCTGCTTAATTCAGACACTCTGTTCATCACCACCCCCTTTTCTGTATCGTTTTTGGCCACTATAGGTGTGGCAGGGTATACTCAGACATGAGTCCCTTTCTCACTGCTCCATCAGGATTCAAGCAAGCCGGGCCGAAGAGGCTGAAATGCCAGAAACCGGTCCCCGGTAGCTTGTCTCCTTTCTGGTGAAGAATTGGCTTGGTAGTTTGGTCTGCCCTGTTCCCATGATGCACTGGGCCAGGGACAGACTAATTTGCATATAGCCAGGTTCTGAGCTGGGATGGGGCAGTGAGATAAATAACGGTGATGGATCAAGCCCTGATCTTTGGACTGGGTAAGAGTGGTCTGCTTAATTCAGACACTCTGTTCATCACCACCCCCTTTTCTGTATCGTTTTTGGCCACTATAGGTGTGGCAGGGTATACTCAGACATGAGTCCCTTTCTCACTGCTCCATCAGGATTCAAGCAAGCCGGGCCGAAGAGGCTGAAATGCCAGAAACCGGTCCCCGGTAGCTTGTCTCCTTTCTGGTGAAGAATTGGCTTGGTAGTTTGGTCTGCCCTGTTCCCATGATGCACTGGGCCAGGGACAGACTAATTTGCATATAGCCAGGTTCTGAGCTGGGATGGGGCAGTGAGATAAATAACGGTGATGGATCAAGCCCTGATCTTTGGACTGGGTAAGAGTGGTCTGCTTAATTCAGACACTCTGTTCATCACCACCCCCTTTTCTGTATCGTTTTTGGCCACTATAGGTGTGGCAGGGTATACTCAGACATGAGTCCCTTTCTCACTGCTCCATCAGGATTCAAGCAAGCCGGGCCGAAGAGGCTGAAATGCCAGAAACCGGTCCCCGGTAGCTTGTCTCCTTTCTGGTGAAGAATTGGCTTGGTAGTTTGGTCTGCCCTGTTCCCATGATGCACTGGGCCAGGGACAGACTAATTTGCATATAGCCAGGTTCTGAGCTGGGATGGGGCAGTGAGATAAATAACGGTGATGGATCAAGCCCTGATCTTTGGACTGGGTAAGAGTGGTCTGCTTAATTCAGACACTCTGTTCATCACCACCCCCTTTTCTGTATCGTTTTTGGCCACTATAGGTGTGGCAGGGTATACTCAGACATGAGTCCCTTTCTCACTGCTCCATCAGGATTCAAGCAAGCCGGGCCGAAGAGGCTGAAATGCCAGAAACCGGTCCCCGGTAGCTTGTCTCCTTTCTGGTGAAGAATTGGCTTGGTAGTTTGGTCTGCCCTGTTCCCATGATGCACTGGGCCAGGGACAGACTAATTTGCATATAGCCAGGTTCTGAGCTGGGATGGGGCAGTGAGATAAATAACGGTGATGGATCAAGCCCTGATCTTTGGACTGGGTAAGAGTGGTCTGCTTAATTCAGACACTCTGTTCATCACCACCCCCTTTTCTGTATCGTTTTTGGCCACTATAGGTGTGGCAGGGTATACTCAGACATGAGTCCCTTTCTCACTGCTCCATCAGGATTCAAGCAAGCCGGGCCGAAGAGGCTGAAATGCCAGAAACCGGTCCCCGGTAGCTTGTCTCCTTTCTGGTGAAGAATTGGCTTGGTAGTTTGGTCTGCCCTGTTCCCATGATGCACTGGGCCAGGGACAGACTAATTTGCATATAGCCAGGTTCTGAGCTGGGATGGGGCAGTGAGATAAATAACGGTGATGGATCAAGCCCTGATCTTTGGACTGGGTAAGAGTGGTCTGCTTAATTCAGACACTCTGTTCATCACCACCCCCTTTTCTGTATCGTTTTTGGCCACTATAGGTGTGGCAGGGTATACTCAGACATGAGTCCCTTTCTCACTGCTCCATCAGGATTCAAGCAAGCCGGGCCGAAGAGGCTGAAATGCCAGAAACCGGTCCCCGGTAGCTTGTCTCCTTTCTGGTGAAGAATTGGCTTGGTAGTTTGGTCTGCCCTGTTCCCATGATGCACTGGGCCAGGGACAGACTAATTTGCATATAGCCAGGTTCTGAGCTGGGATGGGGCAGTGAGATAAATAACGGTGATGGATCAAGCCCTGATCTTTGGACTGGGTAAGAGTGGTCTGCTTAATTCAGACACTCTGTTCATCACCACCCCCTTTTCTGTATCGTTTTTGGCCACTATAGGTGTGGCAGGGTATACTCAGACATGAGTCCCTTTCTCACTGCTCCATCAGGATTCAAGCAAGCCGGGCCGAAGAGGCTGAAATGCCAGAAACCGGTCCCCGGTAGCTTGTCTCCTTTCTGGTGAAGAATTGGCTTGGTAGTTTGGTCTGCCCTGTTCCCATGATGCACTGGGCCAGGGACAGACTAATTTGCATATAGCCAGGTTCTGAGCTGGGATGGGGCAGTGAGATAAATAACGGTGATGGATCAAGCCCTGATCTTTGGACTGGGTAAGAGTGGTCTGCTTAATTCAGACACTCTGTTCATCACCACCCCCTTTTCTGTATCGTTTTTGGCCACTATAGGTGTGGCAGTGTATACTCAGACATGAGTCCCTTTCTCACTGCTCCATAAGGATTCAAGCAAGCCGGGCCGAAGAGGCTGAAATGCCAGAAACCGGTCCCCGGTAGCTTGTCTCCTTTCTGGTGAAGAATTGGCTTGGTAGTTTCGTCTGCCCTGTTCCCATGATGCACTGGGCCAGGGACAGACTAATTTGCATATAGCCAGGTTCTGAGCTGGGATGGGGCAGTGAGATAAATAACGGTGATGGATCAAGCCCTGATCTTTGGACTGGGTAAGAGTGGTCTGCTTAATTCAGACACTCTGTTCATCACCACCCCCTTTTCTGTATCGTTTTTGGCCACTATAGGTGTGGCAGGGTATACTCAGACATGAGTCCCTTTCTCACTGCTCCATCAGGATTCAAGCAAGCCGGGCCGAAGAGGCTGAAATGCCAGAAACCGGTCCCCGGTAGCTTGTCTCCTTTCTGGTGAAGAATTGGCTTGGTAGTTTGGTCTGCCCTGTTCCCATGATGCACTGGGCCAGGGACAGACTAATTTGCATATAGCCAGGTTCTGAGCTGGGATGGGGCAGTGAGATAAATAACGGTGATGGATCAAGCCCTGATCTTTGGACTGGGTAAGAGTGGTCTGCTTAATTCAGACACTCTGTTCATCACCACCCCCTTTTCTGTATCGTTTTTGGCCACTATAGGTGTGGCAGGGTATACTCAGACATGAGTCCCTTTCTCACTGCTCCATCAGGATTCAAGCAAGCCGGGCCGAAGAGGCTGAAATGCCAGAAACCGCATCTCCGGTAGCTTGTCTCCTTTCTGGTGAAGAATTGGCTTGGTAGTTTGGTCTGCCCTGTTCCCATGATGCACTGGGCCAGGGACAGACTAACTTGCATATAGCCAGGTTCTGAGCTGGGATGGGGCAGTGAGATAAATAACGGTGATGGATCAAGCCCTGATCTTTGGACTGGGTAAGAGTGGTCTGCTTAATTCAGACACTCTGTTCATCACCACCCCCTTTTCTGTATCGTTTTTGGCCACTATAGGTGTGGCAGGGTATACTCAGACATGAGTCCCTTTCTCACTGCTCCATCAGGATTCAAGCAAGCCGGGCCGAAGAGGCTGAAATGCCAGAAACCGGTCCCCGGTAGCTTGTCTCCTTTCTGGTGAAGAATTGGCTTGGTAGTTTGGTCTGCCCTGTTCCCATGATGCACTGGGCCAGGGACAGACTAATTTGCATATAGCCAGGTTCTGAGCTGGGATGGGGCAGTGAGATAAATAACGGTGATGGATCAAGCCCTGATCTTTGGACTGGGTAAGAGTGGTCTGCTTAATTCAGACACTCTGTTCATCACCACCCCCTTTTCTGTATCGTTTTTGGCCACTATAGGTGTGGCAGGGTATACTCAGACATGAGTCCCTTTCTCACTGCTCCATCAGGATTCAAGCAAGCCGGGCCGAAGAGGCTGAAATGCCAGAAACCGGTCCCCGGTAGCTTGTCTCCTTTCTGGTGAAGAATTGGCTTGGTAGTTTGGTCTGCCCTGTTCCCATGATGCACTGGGCCAGGGACAGACTAATTTGCATATAGCCAGGTTCTGAGCTGGGATGGGGCAGTGAGATAAATAACGGTGATGGATCAAGCCCTGATCTTTGGACTGGGTAAGAGTGGTCTGCTTAATTCAGACACTCTGTTCATCACCACCCCCTTTTCTGTATCGTTTTTGGCCACTATAGGTGTGGCAGTGTATACTCAGACATGAGTCCCTTTCTCACTGCTCCATAAGGATTCAAGCAAGCCGGGCCGAAGAGGCTGAAATGCCAGAAACCGGTCCCCGGTAGCTTGTCTCCTTTCTGGTGAAGAATTGGCTTGGTAGTTTCGTCTGCCCTGTTCCCATGATGCACTGGGCCAGGGACAGACTAATTTGCATATAGCCAGGTTCTGAGCTGGGATGGGGCAGTGAGATAAATAACGGTGATGGATCAAGCCCTGATCTTTGGACTGGGTAAGAGTGGTCTGCTTAATTCAGACACTCTGTTCATCACCACCCCCTTTTCTGTATCGTTTTTGGCCACTATAGGTGTGGCAGGGTATACTCAGACATGAGTCCCTTTCTCACTGCTCCATCAGGATTCAAGCAAGCCGGGCCGAAGAGGCTGAAATGCCAGAAACCGGTCCCCGGTAGCTTGTCTCCTTTCTGGTGAAGAATTGGCTTGGTAGTTTGGTCTGCCCTGTTCCCATGATGCACTGGGCCAGGGACAGACTAATTTGCATATAGCCAGGTTCTGAGCTGGGATGGGGCAGTGAGATAAATAACGGTGATGGATCAAGCCCTGATCTTTGGACTGGGTAAGAGTGGTCTGCTTAATTCAGACACTCTGTTCATCACCACCCCCTTTTCTGTATCGTTTTTGGCCACTATAGGTGTGGCAGGGTATACTCAGACATGAGTCCCTTTCTCACTGCTCCATCAGGATTCAAGCAAGCCGGGCCGAAGAGGCTGAAATGCCAGAAACCGGTCCCCGGTAGCTTGTCTCCTTTCTGGTGAAGAATTGGCTTCGTAGTTTGGTCTGCCCTGTTCCCATGATGCACTGGGCCAGGGACAGACTAACTTGCATATAGCCAGGTTCTGAGCTGGGATGGGGCAGTGAGATAAATAACGGTGATGGATCAAGCCCTGATCTTTGGACTGGGTAAGAGTGGTCTGCTTAATTCAGACACTCTGTTCATCACCACCCCCTTTTCTGTATCGTTTTTGGCCACTATAGGTGTGGCAGGGTATACTCAGACATGAGTCCCTTTCTCACTGCTCCATCAGGATTCAAGCAAGCCGGGCCGAAGAGGCTGAAATGCCAGAAACCGGTCCCCGGTAGCTTGTCTCCTTTCTGGTGAAGAATTGGCTTGGTAGTTTGGTCTGCCCTGTTCCCATGATGCACTGGGCCAGGGACAGACTAATTTGCATATAGCCAGGTTCTGAGCTGGGATGGGGCAGTGAGATAAATAACGGTGATGGATCAAGCCCTGATCTTTGGACTGGGTAAGAGTGGTCTGCTTAATTCAGACACTCTGTTCATCACCACCCCCTTTTCTGTATCGTTTTTGGCCACTATAGGTGTGGCAGGGTATACTCAGACATGAGTCCCTTTCTCACTGCTCCATCAGGATTCAAGCAAGCCGGGCCGAAGAGGCTGAAATGCCAGAAACCGGTCCCCGGTAGCTTGTCTCCTTTCTGGTGAAGAATTGGCTTGGTAGTTTGGTCTGCCCTGTTCCCATGATGCACTGGGCCAGGGACAGACTAATTTGCATATAGCCAGGTTCTGAGCTGGGATGGGGCAGTGAGATAAATAACGGTGATGGATCAAGCCCTGATCTTTGGACTGGGTAAGAGTGGTCTGCTTAATTCAGACACTCTGTTCATCACCACCCCCTTTTCTGTATCGTTTTTGGCCACTATAGGTGTGGCAGGGTATACTCAGACATGAGTCCCTTTCTCACTGCTCCATCAGGATTCAAGCAAGCCGGGCCGAAGAGGCTGAAATGCCAGAAACCGGTCCCCGGTAGCTTGTCTCCTTTCTGGTGAAGAATTGGCTTGGTAGTTTGGTCTGCCCTGTTTCCATGATGCACTGGGCCAGGGACAGACTAATTTGCATATAGCCAGGTTCTGAGCTGGGATGGGGCAGTGAGATAAATAACGGTGATGGATCAAGCCCTGATCTTTGGACTGGGTAAGAGTGGTCTGCTTAATTCAGACACTCTGTTCATCACCACCCCCTTTTCTGTATCGTTTTTGGCCACTATAGGTGTGGCAGGGTATACTCAGACATGAGTCCCTTTCTCACTGCTCCATCAGGATTCAAGCAAGCCGGGCCGAAGAGGCTGAAATGCCAGAAACCGGTCCCCGGTAGCTTGTCTCCTTTCTGGTGAAGAATTGGCTTGGTAGTTTGGTCTGCCCTGTTCCCATGATGCACTGGGCCAGGGACAGACTAATTTGCATATAGCCAGGTTCTGAGCTGGGATGGGGCAGTGAGATAAATAACGGTGATGGATCAAGCCCTGATCTTTGGACTGGGTAAGAGTGGTCTGCTTAATTCAGACACTCTGTTCATCACCACCCCCTTTTCTGTATCGATACAAAAAATATCGACATACAAAAATATCGCTACAAAAATATCGATGTCAACAATATCGACATCCTATCTCCAACAAGGTAAGTACAAAAATATCGGAAAAAAATATCGAATGTCAAAAATATCGTAATTAGAAAATAAAGTTTTTTTATTACAAAAATATGTATAATAAATTAAATAATACTTATAAATGTAATAAACATAGTTAAAAAGATTTTATAATATTTAAAATTAATAAGTAATGTACATTGTGTAATACAAAATTAATTAAACATAAACATAATACATAATATATACTTACTTAATAATAACTTTTAATACTTATTTTAATAACTTATAAATAATTAAATATATTATAAATTACAAATACATCTATACACATAAAATGATAATATAAATATTAAATAAATAAAAATGTAAAACAAATTAAAAAAGTAAGGAGAATGTTGGATAGCGTAGGAGTAAAAATTACTATTCCAGCTCCAGAGAGTGCAACAGTAGGGAAAGTGTTGGATAGCGTAGGGGTAAAAATGACTATTCCAACTCCAAAGAGTGCAACAGCAGAGAAAGTGTTGGATAACGTAGGGATGAAAATTACTATTCCTACTCCAGAGAGTGCAACAGTAGGGAAAGTGTTGGTTAGCATTGGGGTAAAAATTACTATTCCAACTCCAGAGAGTGCAACAGTAGGGTAAGTGTTGGATAGCGTAGGGGTAAAATTTACTATTCCAGCTCCAGTGAGTGCAACAGTAGGGAAAGTGTTGGATAGTGTAGAAGTAAAAAACAACATACTTAAAAATAATAAAATATAAAAAAAAGTAATGAATTAATTATTAAATAACTATAAACTATTTAAAAATACCAAAAAATAGTTAAAAACATAATTACCAATGAATAATTCATTAACAATAAATACCAATAAATACAAATTAATGAATAATAATTACCAATTAAAAATATATGTAAAAAAAATAACAAGAACATATTAATTATAAAAAATAATTACCAATTAAAAAATATTTACAATTAAATAATGTATATCCCAAAAATGTATAATTACAATTAATTACCAATTAAAAACAATGAATTACCAATTAATAACAATTGATTACAATTATTAAAAATCAATTACCAATTAATAAAAATTAATGTCCAATTAATATTTAGTTAATAATATAATTATCAATACCAATGAATAATAATAAATTATTAATTAATTAAATTTAAATTACTTCCCACCCTATTCCCCTATAAACCCACAACCCGCGACAGAACTTAAAAAATAAAATTAATTAAATGTATTTATAATTAATAAAAATGAATAAATAATTTACTATAATTAAATTACTTCCCACCCTATTCCCCTATAAACCCACAAACTGCTACGGTACTAAAACACAAAATTTAAATATACATATAAAATTATTAACAAAATACATGAAAATAATACAAATATCGATATTAGTAACATCAATATATTTGATATTGATAGTACTAACTTTGATATTAAAAAAAAACATCAATATTACTTACCTTAAGGTCAATATTCTGTCCATCGAAATTATTGGCATCGATATTTTGTACCATCGAAATTAAAACATCAATATTATTGTATATCGATATTTTAATTTCGATATTTTGGCTACTCACCTTTTGAACCACCTGGAGGCATTTCAGAAAGGACTTGCTAGACGTAATCAATAAAGCATTACAAGAGCCTAGTTTACTCAGCACCAGTGTTTGGATGAGAGTCTTTCGCAAGGAATCAGGGAGATAAGGGAAAGCTCTTCTTAACAGGCCTGAGCTGACTGTGTGTGATACATGCTCTTTTGTGGTTAAAGTCTGTTCAAGACGTACTCCTAGGTTCTTAGCCGCTGATTTTGGAGCTGGAGCCGTCCCTAGCTCTGTGGGCCACCAGTCAGGTGTCCACAGTAGAGGGGCCTCTCCAAAGAGCAGAATTTCAGTCTTAGTGGCATTCAGCTGCAAGAAATAGTTTCTCATCTACTGTGAGATTGCCAGCATGCCGGAGGAGAAGGAGGCTTGGGCCGTCTGAGAGGACTTGTTAAAGGAGAAGGTGAGTTGGGTATCATCTGCATAGGATATCGGGATGTGCATAGCATATCGGGATGAACCTGAAAATGATAATAACTATAAGTTATTATCATTTTGTGTTTCTGGGAGCTGGGCTGCTCTGCTCTTGGAGCAGGGCAGGGGAGGAGTGGTTTGCCCACTCCTCTAGGGCTGCCCAAAACTGACATGCACACTTTCCCTGTTATTTATTTTATTTTATTTAATGCGATTTTATATAGCGCAAACATTGCCCGAAGGTGTCAGAGCACTTTACAAAAGAACCAGTTGCGTTACATAAGGACTTTGGATTTCATGAGTTACATAAGAGATACAAACAGAAAATAAAAATTAGCAAATGTACAAGGTGTAAAGTCACACAAGGAAGAGATAAAAACAGGAAAAAATTGCAAATGTACAAGGTGTAAAGTCACACAAGGAAGAGATAAAAACAGGAAAAAATTGCAAATGTACACGGTGTAAAGTCACACAAGGAAGAGATAAAAACAGGAAAAAAAAATGCAAATGTACAAGGTGTAAAGTCACACAAGGAAGAGATAAAAACAGGAAAAAATTGTACATGTACAAGTTGAAAGTCACTCAAGGAAGAGATACAAACAGATAAACTCTAAAATCACGTAGGAATGGTAGTAAGTATAAAAGTGTACTACATATACTAGTGGTTAGAATTCTATATATACAAATACAAAATTCACACAGGAATACATTTTAACAGCAATTAGGCTTGGACAATTATATAATACATATTTACATATAAATTTAAGGCTGTCCAGGAAAAAGAGAAAAACGATCAAGGGTCATCAGACAAAATGGTGGGTCCAGGTCGTGGGTATAGACAGAGACCATCTCAAAAAAACGAAACTTGGGGGCCCATTATGATGTCGGCCGGATTGCCTCCGCCAGGCTGGCGGTAGCCACCGCCGGCCTGGCGGAGGCATTCCTGTCCGACACCTATGCCCGGATTCCCCCCCGCCGTATTAGGATGGCGGGGGGAGCGCGGCGGACGAAGAGACCGTCCGCCGCTTTACCGCTGCGGTCGCCTTGCTACCGCGGCAGAAAGGGAATAATATGGTGGCGGTGTCCAATGGACACCACCAGCCATATTACAAAGTTGGGTGTAAGGGGCCTTTCCACGGCGGCAATGCCGCCACGGAAAGGCAGGCGGTGTGTACTGTGGGGGCCCCCTGCGGGGCCCCCACGTGATGGCAGAGGTGGGGGATCACTGGGGGGTACCTATGGTACCCCCCACATTTGCTGGTATCCCCCACATTTGCATATGCAAAGCGGCAGGCACCGCGCGGTGCTGGCCGTTTTGCATATGCAAATGCATTCAGAAATGTTTAGCATTGTGGCGGGCAGTGCAGAGTGCACCGCCCGCCACAATTCTAAACATGTAGGATGTGCCCGCCACTGTGGCGGGCACATCCTAATTCCCCCTACGGGACCCCCGCCTTTATGGCGGGCGGTCCCGTTCTCCGTTAGGGTGGCGGGCGGACAAAGTCCGCCCGCCTTCCTAATGTGCCCCAAGGCGGGAAGCACAAAAGTCACGAAAGTCAAGAATCAGGAGAAGAACACATAGGGGTCGATTCCGATCCGGTAAAATAAACCGGCGTACGATTCGTATTCGTAGCCGATTCCGTACGAATGGGAAACTACCGTCCGACCAGCGAATTCCGATCCGTTACCGTTGATTTCCGTACGATTTGCTACGATCCGTACGAATGACATTCGTTTACCCGTACGAATAAGCCTCGGGCAGACCACCGTACGATTCGTAATCAGTCCGTACAAACTCACTATTCCGATTCGGAACGAAATGCCTGAGCGAGATTCGTACGGGCCAAAGTATTCACGCTTCAACATTGATTCGTAGGGGACATTCGCCTCACTGCAAGCTCCACCAATACATACTACACGCACACCCCTCGGCCAAGCCTACGCGTACACCCCCACCCGCCAACGGTCCGTACTACTCACTCGCACGCACAAGTACGACACGCAGACCCCCCCCAACAAGCCTACGCGAACACCCCCACCCGCCAACGGCCCGTACCGCTCACTCGCACGCACAAGTACGACACGCACACCCCTCGGCCAAGCCTATGCGAACACCCCCACCCGCCAACGTCCCGTACTACTCACTCGCACGCACAAGTACGACACGCACACCCCCCCCACAAGCCTACGCGAACACCCCCACCCGCCAACGGCCCGTACCGCTCACTCGCACGCACAAGTACGACACGCACACCCCTCCGCCTAGCCTACGCGAACACCCCCACCCGCCAACGGTCCGTACTACTCACTCGCACGCACAAGTACGACACGCACACCCCCCCCAATAAGCCTACGCGAACACCCCCACCCGCCAACGGCCCGTACCGCTCACTCGCACGTACAAGTACGACACGCACACCCCTCGGCCAAGCCTACGCGAACACCCCCACCCGCCAACGGCCCGTACCGCTCACTCGCACGCACAAGTACGACACGCACACCCCTCGGCCAAGCCTACGCGAACACCCCCACCCGCCAACGGCCCGTACCGCTCACTCGCACGCACAAGTACAACACGCACACCCCTCGGCCAAGCCTACGCGAACACCCCCACCCGCCAACGGCCCGTACCGCTCACTCGCACGCACAAGTACGACACGCACACCCCTCGGCCAAGCCTATGCGAACACCCCCACCCGCCAACGGCCAGTACCGCTCACTCGCACGCACAAGTACGACACGCACACCCCTCGGCCAAGCCTACGCGAACACCCCCACCCGCCAACGGCCCGTACCGCTCACTCGCACGCACAAGTACGACACGCACACCCCTCGGCCAAGCCTACGCGAACACCCCCACCCGCCAACGGCCCGTACCGCTCACTCGCACGCACAAGTACGACACGCACACCCCTCGGCCAAGCCTACGCGAACACCCCCACCCGCCAACGGCCCGTACCGCTCACTCGCACGCACAAGTACGACACGCACACCCCTCGGCCAAGCCTACGCGAACACCCCCACCCGCCAACGGCCCGTACCGCTCACTCGCACGCACAAGTACGACACGCACACACCTCGGCCAAGCCTACGCGAACACCCCCACCCGCCAACGGCCCGTACTACTCACTCGCACGCACAAGTACGACACGCACACCCCTCGGCCAAGCCTACGCGAACACCCCCACCCGCCAACGGCTCGTACCGCTCACTCGCACGCACAAGTACGACACGCACACACCTCGGCCAAGCCTACGCGAACACCCCCACCCGCCAACGGCCCGTACTACTCACTCGCTCGCACAAGTACGACACGCACACCCCCCCAACAAGCCTACGCGAACACCCCCACCCGCCAACGGCCCGTACCGCTCACTCGCACGCACAAGTACGACACGCACACCCCTCGGCCAAGCCTACGCGAACACCCCCACCCGCCAACGGCCCGTACTACTCACTCGCACGCACAAGTACGACACGCACACCCCCCCAACAAGCCTACGCGAACACCCCCACCCGCCAACGGCCCGTACCGCTCACTCGCACGCACAAGTACGACACGCACACCCCTCGGCCAAGCCTACGCGAACACCCCCACCCGCCAACGGCCCGTACTACTCAAACGCACGCACAAGTACCCCAAGCACACATAACGCCAACACCAAAACGACCACAAGGACCTTGCTAACGAGTCGCACTACCACACTGAACATGTCTCCTGTGTACACACCTTTGACAATCAATGTCCTGGTCACAGCCAAGCAGCCAAACAGAGGACAACACCAACACCCACCCCAAATAACACCCACCCCAACAATTCAAATTAAGCCACACCCACCATTTGACCAATAAAAGGGACCACACATACAACCCATCATCCTTTGCAACATACCCATTCTTGTGAGGAAACTGAGAGCACACCAACAATTGCAGCCACATACCTTCACACATACACCCTATCACATCTACACCAACACCACCTCCTTCACAATCACAAACACACACCCTCATCCATACACACCATCACACCCTCAATCACATACACCTCACACCATGACCACACCCAAGAATCCAAAATTCACTAACCCGGAGATGGAGATACTTACTGATGAAGTCATCAGAGTCGAGCCGCAGCTGTTTGGCGCATTGGTCAGACAGACCAGCCTGGCAGAAAGAACACGCCTGTGGGAGAGGATTGTAGACCGGGTCAATGCTGTTGCACCCATCAGACGCACCAGGGATGATTGCCAGTCCAGGTGGTACGATCTGCGGAGGATGGTGAAGAAAAAGATGGCACAGGATTACGCCAATGCACACCACACTGGAGGCGGTGGTCCCCGCAGACCTCCTGTATACCAGCCCTGGGAGGAGAAGGTCATGGTCCTACTGCCAGTGGTGGGAGTACATGGAATAGAAGGAGCCATTGAGTCTGGTGAGTGTACAAAAAACACAAGTTACATGGGTAGACTAACAACAGTGCCCAGCAGCATGGAGTGGGTGGCCATGGCTCCAAGCAGTACACAACAAAATGGTGGTAGTTGCAAGGGGGAGGCACATAGGGTGCTATGTGTAGGGTAAGAGGCTGCTCTCATGCCATATGTCCCAGGGACACACACAAGCATAATGACCAATGCACAGGGATAGGTAAAGATCACACAAGATACTAGACCACAGCTTCTAAATATTTACTAATTGCTGACACACCTTTCAGAGATGCATCATTTTGTGACAAAGTAAGGCAGTGTAGCAAGAGATCAAGCACAATCTACCTGTCTCCATCCCTGTCTCGCCCTCTGTCTCTGTCTCCCTCTGTCGCCCTCTCCCTCTCCCTCTGTCGCCCTCTGTCTCCCTCTCCCTCTGTTTCCCTCTCCCTCTGTCGCCCTCTCCCTCTGTCGCCCTCTCCCTCTGTCGTCCTCTCCCTCTGTCGCCCTCTCCCTCTGTCTCCCTCTGTCTCCCTCTCCCTCTGTCTCCCTCTCCCTCTGTCGCCCTCTGTCTCCCTCTCCCTCTGTCGCCCTCTGTCTCCCTCTCCCTCTGTCTCCATCAGTCAGTGTTTGTCCCTCGGTCACCTCAACGCACATCCCTGGGGCACACACACAGTTGCACACAAGCACTGCACAGGCCTCACAAACTCCATAGAGCTGAATGTTAAGGGATGTCTCACAAGTACCAGCAAACATCTGCTATGTGCCTGTAAGACACCCACCATTTGCTGTCAACACTGTACTGTGTCAGGACACACATCTCAGAAAGCTCTATAGTACACAATGGGCACAGGTGTAGGCAGCACAAGTCCCTCCTGTGCTCATTGCTAACACAAACATCAGGACAAGGTCACACATCCTGTGCACCAGCACAAATCCAACATAATGGCAGCATGCCACATGAGGGGACAGCCAAATCATGATCAATGGACGCTTGCAATTCTCAAACAAAGTAATAGCATGGCCTGTTGTACACACCCCTTACAGAAACTCATCCCCGGGGGACAGGCGTTGTATTGCAACACTGTCCCAATTGCCATGTACCACAACAAAACACGTACTCATATGAATATGCATACAACTCTTACATGCACATAACAGAAGCTCCAGTCCATTGTGCCCCTCTAAAAAAGCTTGTGCCCCATCTCATTACCTTTGTGGATGTACATAAGTACCAACATGCACATGGGTATTGACAAGGTGATGCGTCTCAGAGAAGTGCCAAGTTCTAAAGCCATGATCTACAAGTGGGTGTACAGGTCCAGCGGTGTTGGCATTGTTTGGCCAGCATGGAACAGCAAAAGACATCCAAAGTAGTAGCTGACATGCTAAATAATGATGCTCTGTCTCTTACATCAACATGCTGCATCTAAACTCTGTGCATGCTTGACGCACACATAAGAATTTTCACCGTATCCAGGATGTTGCGTTAAACTTACAAATGCTTTACACGTGTGGTGCCGGCAACACAAGACACAGCAATGGCTGTGTCAGTCATTGTCAAGAGATTGGAAGAATGTATATACCCCATCGTACTATTGTTTTTTCTACCACTAAATACACAACTGTACAATGTCAACAATGTATAGCTTGTGGAACAGTGATGCTGATAATGGATAACCAAACCACATGTCACTTGATATTGCCTTAACAGTGTCTCTCTCTCCCACATACAGGGCAACGTGCGGATCTCCCCCCCAGCCAGGGGGGCCAAGGATCCCTGTCCCAGGCTCAGCAGGACCCAGACCCCACTGCCAGCGCCGTCCCTCAACGCACTGTGGATGACCCCAACCAACCTGGCACCTCTGGATCCCAAACCCCTGCAGCAACTGTACCAGCTACATCTCTGCCAACCACCGGACCTATTCCCACCACATCCCAGCAGACAGGTCAGAGCCCTGCCCATGATTCACAATCGAGCCTGTCTGAAAATGAGGGACACCCTTTGTCGGGCGCCCCTGAGGTTGGTGACAACCTCCACCCTCCCAGCACTCGGGGGGCCCGTCGATCGGATGTGCCCACAAGCGCAGGCCGTGCTCATGTGGGTCAGGGTGGTGGGAGTGGCGCAAGGCGGAGGCGAGAATCTGGGCAGTCAGCTGCAGGGACCGGTATGGCTGAACTCGGTAACATCCTTGAGGCATACCGGCGGGACACCAGTGAGGTAAGCCAGCTTGCGGAGACCCTCAACCAGCTCAAAGAACAGCAGGCAGAGCAAATAGCCAGGCAAGACCTGCATTATGGACGGGTGGAGGCACACCAGGCTCAGCTCTTGATGGTGCATAGGGACATTGTCCATGTGCTACGTCAGATGGCTGCCAACATGCAGCCCCCTCCCTGTGTCACAAGGCCAGCAACATCACGGCAAAGTGCAACACCAGCCACAGGGAGGGAGGAGAGGGAGGAGGAGGAACCCTCTGACGTAGCGTCCCATGCACCGTCCATGCCTGCACATGAGGGTCCCCCAAGGAAGGTGGGTCGTCCACGCCGAAGACGTTGAGGGCCTGTGGGCCATGGACTTCTCCCAGGACACTGGACCTGGTATATAGCCCCTGGGTGCAACAGCATCCCCTATGAGACTCTCCCACATGGACTTGCTGGTCCCAGTCTGCCCAATAATGTCAGGCACTGTGGGCTGGACTCTGTTGACTGAAACAGTAAGGCATCTCATCTCCAGCAGTGAATTTTGGATTCCCCCCCTTTCTGTACAGCACCTATTCACGTTTCATGCACTAGAGCACCCAATAAATAATGTAAACATCATACGCATTTGGTGAGTAATCTTTGAAACAGCATACATGTATATGTGTCAGCAAATGTCATAAATGCAAGGTATACAACAAACAGCAGTCATCCACACACTTGGATCAGAATCTGAGTGAGGACACACATTGGTCAGAAATTTCCACAAACTACATACATGGATGGTAAGACACACCTGTGTGGGACAGTCAATGCTGGAGGGGGGATTGAATCCCAATACTGCTAGCACAGGCAGGCCCAGGAGAGTCACTTTGAGGAGTACATGTCAGTGTCACAAAAGTAGTAGTCCATGTAGGGAGTACCTACAACTGTGTCCTCAGGTATGTGAGCTACCATCAGCATGATGCATTACTGTGTATGTGATTAATGCCGCACAGGATTACGGTGGCAGGACAGACTGTGGGCAATGGGCTGGAGCACTCTAGACAAGCACACCTGATTAGGTGACCTACCCCTATGGAGCTACAAGTACTATACTACTGTAATGGGAGCAACGCATACAGAAAAACGACACACGTCAGACAAATACCAACCCCGGAACGGCCAAATCACATCACACCCAAGAGACAGGGTCATGGTGTGTGTCCCATGTGCCAACTTGACTGACTGTGACAGCAATGTTGAAGTGGTGTGAGCATGTTGTGTTCTGGCACGTGACTGTAAGCTAACAGTTTTCTGATCTAGTGGTGTTGACAAGCTAACACTGTACAATATTGTGCCTATGTAAGGTGTGTGTGTGTTGGACACGCCACATGACCTGGTGGTACGTAGACCCAATGTCATGTGAATCTGCATAGTCGTGCCAGTATGTGTTGCACACACACGCATAGCAGCAGCTATGGCTGAGTACAAAGCATTTTTATAGCACGAGGGTGAATGTCTGGTGTTGTCTGTGTGTAGGGTGGCCGGAGCATGCTCTATTAATGGATGGAAGGAGGGTCATCCTGTAGGTGTCTGTGTTCCTGGATAGTGTGTGCTGCATGTTGGCTGTGTATGCAGCTGCAGCAATGAGTGAATACATGACGGCAGGAGGGGTGTGACTAATTGCTAAACAAACACATAACACAAGGGCACCCGCAATGCACAAAGTGACATGTGGATGTGAAGGCAGGAGTGTCTGCCTCACTCAGGATCCCTGACAACTAAATGGCACAGTAATCACCACACATCACAGTCAGTGGATCAGGGCCCTTACGGTCAAGTGGGGCACAAGACACACAGCGTCTGCAGGTGTATACGAGAGCTAGTATGTTCAAAGGAAAACTGCACCAACAAAGACATGTACCTCACACACAACATAGTATTCTAGCCTTCACCCACCCCATGCGTGTGGTCAATATACAGTTACACACCTAACAAGCATGAGGTAACTACATTCAAAATAGTATATGTGCACATTAGACGGACATGTGTGTTGAGCCACAAGCAGGCACTATATTCTGTAGGAGTCAGACGTCATGCACAACATGATAATCTACATTGTGAGCCCATGGAGCTTTCACAAACATACATGTGCATTGCCAATAAGTCCAATTTACACTAATCATGATGTCACCTGTAATGCCGCTTTACGAATACCTACAAGGCTGTCAACGACTGGCCGTACCTTTCTTCATCAGACTGGTGTGATGCTCTAAGGGTTCCACCTCCAAATAGCCCATTGGTCTGAGTACAAACAACAGACACAAAAGGGTGATCAGGCGAGGGAAGGAGAGGATGGGAACTGCTGGGAGGGAGACCTGAAACAGAGGCAATTAAGCATTAGGACAACATTCTCATGTCACAGACACTTCAAAAACCTCATTAGCTACACTGTACCAGTCACACCTGTGAAGTGTACTGTCTGGTGACAAATAATGATGATTAATCATGCCATCACATCAGATACGATGCTGTGACACAGACACATGAACACTGGGACAGTCTGTCATCCATTAGAGTCATGTGTAACGCTCACAAGTGAGCACCCATGCAAAAAGATCTATGTAGTATGAACACATTCCCAGGCACAGATGAGGTGGACCTCAGTAACAAATGGAAACATATGGAAATCCAACTACCGCTAACTCTAAAGTCTGTATGTGATATTGGTTAGCCATAAGGGCCCTGTAGGCTAACTTGAGCAAATCCACTACAGCTGTTAGTATCACATATGATGAGGAAGCTAATGATCGACATGCAATGAAGGCACTCTGTAGCCAGTCTTTTGGTGTGTCAAGTATGCATCACAATGCTAAACATGATATGCATGTACAATAAATATTAAGTGCAAGTGATGTCCATCCAAGCTACATAATCAGACCCTACCATAGCACAGTAATGGTGCCGGCGACCAGAGATTCATGTGAATGACCGCACTCCACTGGTGCTACACAGAAATTCACATATGCATCTTTCACACTTTTTACTTTGTCATGCTAAACATACATGGCATCATGTGCATCTAAACATCACGGCTACTCACTGTGAATGCTGGCGTAGCAGTATTCTCAACCTGCACTGAGGTAACGACATGACAGTGACATGATATACTGCTGCAAGGGGCAATGCATCCATGTTAACTGATTCACAGGACAGTTGTCTTAAGATGTGGAACATACACTGGGCAACACCAACACCACATGGTTTCATGGTAATCACACTGGACTGGCCCACAAGCTGGAGGTGAGGATCCAGTCACATTCTAATGCACACAGTGAAGCTGCAATCCCCCACAGAGTCCGTGGTTGTGACCTCTGACACAATGTCATGCCATGGTATGTGCAATGTTGCTGTGGCAATGTCTACACACATTGATGCATTCACCAGAGTATCAAAGTACAACAGATGACAGAAGGGGTGACTATCCTGTCATGGGAGTGGCCATACATGTCATGAGGTAAATAATGGAGTAGCATGTATGCAAGATGACACCACATGCACATGAACATGTACCACACATTTCTACACATACCAACGCTAAACAGCCTCATATGAGTCCTTACCCAAATTGACTTCTCGACATGTTCAAGCATGCTCCGTTGATGTGGCTGACGTTGCAACCATAATGAGCAGTAGCAGGATGACCACGATGTACCCCAACGGACAACAGGCAGGGCGAGCTGTGGATGAGAGTGGCACACAAGGGGTCAAGTTCGGTATAATGTCATTTTGTCAATGTCTGTTGAATAGCCAGATGTAGTATGACACCTGTACATTCCAAGTGCACACATAGCACGTATGTGTGTAGCATTACAACTTAACATGTGACACAGCACAACACACATCCAAGTGATCTTGCTTACAGTCTGTTGCATACACAGCATGCTACCCATGCTACTCTATAGTCCATCTTTTACTTAAAAGATGAAAGGACTCACCATCATGAAAAGAAGTTGCGGATGAGGTGACCGCGGATATCATCTTCACCCTCCTCGTCACTGGCATCCTGGCCAAGGCCTTCATCCTCAACGGGCGGATGTTCCAGCTCATCAGGATCCAGGTAGAGTGGCACAGCCTTCTCCACTGCCATGTTGTGTAGCATGCAGCACACAGTGAAGATGTCACACACCTTGCGGGGGCTGTATTGGAGGGCTCCGCCTGTCTTGTCCAGGCACCTGAAGCGGCTCTTCAGGAGTCCAAAGGTCCGTTCGATCACCTGCCTGGTCTTCACATGAGCATTGTTGTAACGCTGGTCTGCAGCTGTCCTGGGGTTGCGTAGCGGAGTCATTAGCCACGGCATGTTTGGATATCCAGCGTCTCCTGCAATTTGACATCATGTACAAGAGTGAATCATATGATGCAGATCATGAAGTTGTGACATACTGACATACAGAGCTCACAGTGTATACTCACCAACTAGACATGCCCGGTGGTTGTGCAGCTGCAGCATCATCTGTGGTACCCTGCTACGCCTCATGATGAAAGCATCGTGGCACGATCCTGGATAACGTGCACAAACATGTGAGATCATCATGTTGGCAAGACACACCACAAGGGCATTTATCGAGTGGTAGTGTTTCCTGTTGCGATACGCTTGCTCCTGAGCCTGTGGTGGGACAAGAGTAACATGTGTACCATCAATTGCACCAATTACATGTGGCATACGGCCCAGGCCATAGAATTCCCCCTTGACATCTGTCAACTCTTCTGGAGTAGGGAATGTTATGAATTCATCAAGGTGGAGCAACATTGCTCCCAAAACATCACCCAATACCCGGCTAAACATGGTCTGAGACATCCCTCCCACATCAGCTATGGTAAATTGGAAGGTACCTGTGGCAAAGAAATGGAGGGCTGCCATCACCTTTACCTTGGGTGTCAGTGCACTTGGATACCTGTGGCGTGGTTGTAGGTGAGCCTGAAGCCTGCCCGTCAGGTCCTTGATCAACTGTCGGCCGAAGCGATATCGACGGATGCAGTTGCGCTCCCTCATGGCTTCCAAGTCAGGCAACGGCCTTTCCAGAGGGGGTGCCCTGCAAGACACAATTTTAAGGAAATGTCTACAACTGTCTGACTAAGACTATAACAATGTACATGGCACAAGCAACACTGCTTCAAATAATGTAGACAATTTGGAGTGTGGCGTGGGATACACACAGATGCCAGCTCCCACACACTCCTCCGTGGCGAAGGAAAATACCTGTAGTGTGTGGAATGGATGTGACATGCATACAAACGATCAGATGTAAAGGTCTTAGTGACCATGACAATGTATCATGTCAGTGAGACACGTCATGTCAATGTCAGTAGGAGGTTGTCTGCACACCCAGAGGGCAGACTGCAATACACACACACACCACATGTGCAATCATTTGCACTGTTCAGCCTTAGTCATGTCGCGGTGTGTACTTTCAGTGACAATGACATGACCATCATCATACAGCATGAAAATTACATTTGTCACTGATGGTCTGTGATGCCATCACACATGTGAACGGGTCATTAACACACGTGGCATGGTGTGTGTACATTAGTCACCCTGCCATCACAGCAAGGACACAACATAGATGCTCCTACAGCAGATGCACAGTACTTTCAAGGACTAGTTACTTACCTTTTGTAAACCAATATCTGTAAGGAACAGTAGGCAGTAGCAAAGTGTCACATTTCAATACATACATAGCTTAGGACTAATTAGCCTCCCTGGGTGGCATCGATCTGACCAGTGAGTGGTGGCTATCCAGGCCACACCGGAACAAAACCAGTGTTGTAGATTGGCATCCGACAAGGGCGTGGCCACGTTTTGGCCGTACCTACAACGCATACACTGGCAGCTGTTACACAAACATATCCCACAGAGAGTGTGGGTAGCAGGCAAAGATGCATGTCAAGTAGCTAAACATCACTCCCAGAGTCAGGGAGGATGATGACATCTTTGCGTAGTGCCTGTACCTCTTGGATACCCTCTACAGCGTAGCTAACGGGAATGTGTTCTGTGGTTTTGAGGGCTGCATGCAGATGCTTCCTGGGATGGGGTGGTAGGACAGGGAACATGGTCAGTCCGGGTAGGGCAGTGGGGGTCTGACAACGTGCCTATGTACAGACAAACATGCTGCGTGGCTGTACATGCTTGCCAATATACATACAGTACTCTCATCAAGATAGGCCTGCAGAGGCTCAGCGTAGCGTTAGTGTAGTTGAAGGACCTGAGTGACAAGTTGGTCCTCACCGCAGCAATAGGGAGATGAAGGGCCATGGTTCCAACCGCCCACATAAACATTACACTGAACGTTGCCCAATCATCCAAATACATCTTTTGAGTTGAGACATCACCTGTGTCTGGCTAGGTGTCCACAACACTCGCATCCCCCAGTCCACCTGTCCTGTGGTCTTGGGACTGACACTCACGTGCCAGTGGGTCTTCTTGACCCTCCCAATACTCATTAGCGCCAATTGTAATGAGGTGTGGCCAGCTCATTGATGTTTACATTCCCATGCAGCATTAAGAGCGGTGTTCTGCCACACAGTTACCACGGCGGAGCCGTACAGTGTGTGGTATCGGGGCCAGCACCACCCCAGAATGGCGCCACGGCTGACACCTGGGGGAGATCTGGCAGTGAGGTTGTGAGTTGAACCAGCGGGGACCAGGATGAACATTCCGATCATGTCTGTCACAGCGGTTCTGGGACGTATGCACCGCCTGCGTCCGTCACTCAGCGAGTGATGGCGTCAGGGGCATATCAACAGAGGCGCAACTGCCCCCTGACGGGTACGGTGGGCCAGAAGCAGATGCGGAGTCAGTGGGCGGGGTGAGGGACATCATGGACATGAGGAAGTGCACTTACTCCTCCTGTGTCACATGCAGGGCTGGGACCGTAGGTCGTGGTGCTGGCTACGATGGCTGCTATTCTGATGGAGCCGTGTGGTCGCCGTCACCCTAATCCCATGCAGCATTGAACTTGCATCGTGGTTATTTGTTAATGCAATTACACATCTCTGACTTATTTTTTTTTACCTGACGAGTTTGCCCTGGGGAATGATGTACTAATAAGGGGCTCACATGTCTCCACACCCACACACATGCACTGGTCCTACATCCCAACCATGAGCTATTGTGGTGCTGTGCCAACTGCTGGAGTCTGAGTGGCTTGTGGGACATATCACACCTGGATACATATGTCAGGTCCCCGCAATTGGAGCAGCTCTTGTTGTTGTGCCTGACATGGAAACCGTGGAGACACAGACGGTGAGGGTCACTCACCAACATGAGGCGTTTTCATTCCTCACAGGCTTTGTAAGTGACATCCCTATTGGCACGGTCTTGAGTATGACAATAAAAGGTAAATGTTCTGAAGTGTTAGTACAATGATTTAGGGTACAAAATGTGTAAGCTTTAACTTAGACCGGACCTGCGTTGGTGTTGAGAAACAAACAGAGGACCTGACGTGTGGACGCAGAGGTGACATATGACTACTCAGATAACGTCATCAGGGCACACACAACGCCAAGGATACTTGCAGAGCCAGAGGATTTACACACCAACACACAAGTGTACGGTATTACGGAAATTGCCATGTCCAGGATGACATGTGGGGATATTCTGAGGTGAGTAATACTTTACTGACCTGTTCATGGCATATGCTAACAGCATGCACAATGTAGCACATGGCACACACATGACGTGGTCACACAGGGTCATGCTGTGCGGCTATGACACCTCTGTGACAGTGGGCATGTTCCTGTCATCATGTGCCACTTCCCTGTACTGAATTGTGGCCCATTCGAGTGTTCATGTGCCTCGCTACATGTTGCAGACGTTAATCGTGTTGAAATTGTTGAATGCATGTGATGCACATGTGCATCATGAATGATGACATGTTGTGCAAGCTATTCACACATCAACTGAGGCACAGGGTCACAATCCCTGTGCTTCTTCAATGTCTGCCAAACCTGGCACATACTGATGTATGTGTGCCATGCTGATGTATGCATCCACATGGTTGACATGAGTGTAGACTACATCCCTGCTGTGTGATTTCCTGGTGTGACTCTCCCAATGGTGACATGAAGGTGGACAGGGACGCAGCCTACACAATCGTTCACTTGACCATGTCTGACACAATGTACCCCAATGGTACGTGCGTGTGTACGCATCGTTTCCCTATCGCCTTTAGGCTCCACGCGAGCTAAGCGTACCCCAATGGTACGTGCGTGTGTACGCATCGTTTCCCTATCGCCTTTAGGCTCCACGCGAGCTAAGCGTACCCCAATGGTACGTGCGTGTGTACGCATCGTTTCCCTATCGCCTTTAGGCTCCACGCGAGCTAAGCGTACCCCAATGGTACGTGCGTGTGTACGCATCGTTTCCCTATCGCCTTTAGGCTCCACGCGAGCTAAGCGTACCCCAATGGTACGCGCGTGTGTACGCATCGTTTCCCTATCGCCTTTAGGCTCCCCGTGAGCTAAGCGTACCCCAATGGTACGTGCGTGTGTACGCATCATTTCCCTATCGCCTTTAGGCTCCACGCGAGCTAAGCGTACCCCAATGGTACGTGCGTGTGTACGCATCGTTTCCCTATCGCCTTTAGGCTCCACGCGAGCTAAGCGTACCCCAATGGTACGTGCCTGTGTACGCATCGTTACACCATTCAATGTGTAGCATTGCCAATGGCAATGTCACCGTACTTGGGTGTGAATTTTAAAAAATGCATAGGCAACAACTAGGGGAACAGTGTACTGTTCAAAATGCAACCAGGTTGTCATGGATACGGAGTGTTTTTCAACTCCTACAGGTGTCCTTGAAGATTCAGTTGGGCAAAAGTATACAATGTTGCGAAAGTTGTTGTTCAGCTCTGGCTCTATTTTCAAACCATGCATATGTGTGTCATGGGCTTAGGTGTGATGTGATTGGATGGAACATAGGATGAAATTATGGTGGCCTATCACACACTACTCCTTGGACTCACAGACCCTCTGCAGCACAGATATAAGGCAGCATGTGGCTGTGGGGGGGCACTTGCCTGCACAACATTGGTGTGCTAACCACAGCTGCTGTCTCTGAATCCTCTGGACCCTGATTAGCTGAACATGGAGAGGGCACCTCATTCACTGATGGTGAGAACAAGGCCCTGTTGGATGCCCTCCTGCCAAACTTCAGCAAGCTGTATGGGAGACCAGAGGATGAGGTGAGTGATTTGTGCAATACCTTGGAGTGTGCACCTGTTGTGTGTGTGACATCATTGCCACTGTGTAGTAATAGGGGATAGATGCAATGTTGTTGTGAGTGAGTGCCAGGGTGCACAGTGTTGTTAGAAGAGAGTTATTTGTCGTAGTGTGGTGTGTGACAGCATGTCACGTGCTGCATTGCACCCAGATATAGCATATATTGTTCAGTGAGTGCCATGCTCAAAGAGTGTTTTGCAGCCCTCATGTCATCTGTAGATTGTCAATGTCATGCAAAGCAGTTGTGTTTGCACACAGGCCACATACTCCTGGACAATGATGCAAATGTGTGTGGCATACGATGCCCTGTTGTCATCATGTATTTTGTGCACATATGGGTGTCTTGGGAACATGCACCAGGTATACTGATGTTCTGTTACTTTACATTTGTGACAGGTATCTGCCTATGAGAAGGGTGAAATCTGGGTGGACATCGCCAGGGCTGTCCGGAGAGAGGGGGGACCTCGCAGGAGGCTTCGAAACATAAAGAAGAGGTGGCAGGACATCCGGTGCTGGAGCCGCGGCATCGCCCGAGTCCAGCTGAAGCTGGAAGCTCCACGCCGGCATGGCGGCAGCCGCCACCTCACCCCCAACATGCTCCGGGTCCTGGAAATGGTGTTCCCAGACCTCCATAGGCAGTTGCAGGAGGGACAGCAGCACGAAGGGGGTATGTACATGTCTGTTTGTAGTCATGTGTGTGTGCAATGGTACCTGAAGAGCTCTAAGGCATGGTCACTCTCCCATAGTTTGAGTGGTGTGGTCAGACAGGCAGTTCATGCATTGGAATGTGATTGTCCCTCTGTCAGCAGCTGTTTCTTTACATGCCTTGCCCTACTACACATTAGAGTTTTGCTTTGGCTAATGCTTGTTTTTGACATGTACTCCTATGGTGCAGTGTCTCAGATTGCATCTTCCTTTGCACATCATCATGTTGTAGGGGGGTATGTGACACCTGTTCGTACCTTAAATGTAGCACCACATGTGCACTATGTCTGCCCTTCTTCATATTGTGGCACTGTTCTTGAGTCTCAACAAGTGTTTTATGCGGAAGTCTGCCTCAGTGGCCTTTGTCCATGGTACACTTTCAAATTATCTTGTGTTAGCTACAGGTGCACAATGTACATGTGCTATATTTTGGGCTTCTGCATACTCACACTGGGCAGTGCGTGTGTGCATATTCTCTACATCTGTTGCATGTTCTTTGTACATAGTATTGATGGTCTGCCACACAATGTGACTTTGGATGTACAAAGCGGTGATGGCAGTGTGAGGTGATGGAACACTTGTTTCAGGTCCCAGGATGGCATCACATGGCAGTTCGGCCAGGACTTTTGTAATGTTGGACAGAGTCTAAGCGAATCAAACATGACCAGGTCTTGATTTGGGTGGCTGGGTTGGCTAATGAACTGTTATGCATCATCAGCTATCCTGTTGTCAGGCAGTGGATCATGATTGTGTCTCTCATACAAGTATTTGCCTTGCCTGTACCTTGTCTCCTACCATACATTGAGCGTTGTGTCTCTGACATTTGTCCACAAGTAGACTTGTCATTATGCAGAGTTCAGTGTCATGTGACTCATGATGCATGCCATGTTGAGGAATGAGGCCAAATGATTTGCAGCTGATATGTTTGATGTGTACAGGTGACTGATATGTTTTCATTCTTCTCCTTGCTCACAGCATCATCATCTGAATCTGGAGGGGACACAGGCGCGGACCAGGCGGAGGGACACACCGACAGTGCCACCTGCTTTGAGGTGTCAGAGGCAGGCAGTGGCACAGAGTGTGAGGAGAGTCTGCAGGCCGGACGACATGTGACTGACACATCGTACCATGCCGACGAATCCGAGACAGACTCTCAGGAGGGGGGGGAATATGCAGCAATGGTCACTCATACATCTTTGGCTGCCCTCCCCTCCTCCAGTCCCATCTCCAACCTCCCACTCCTTGGTGTGCCTAGGGTCCGTGCTAGCCCCCGTGTCTCCTTTGTTCCCGGCACCGCAGCCCCTGCCCCTGTGTCCCCTGCTGCCCTCAGTGCTGAGACAGTGGACCTACTCCGGCAGATTGCAGTAGGTCAGGCATCCATGCTGTCTGTCCTCCATGGGCATACACAACTGATGACACAGGTGGTGTCGTTCATGGAGGGCATGTCATCAGCCATGTCTGATCTGCGTCGGAGTGTGGCTGCCATTGAATCAACACTGACGGCACCTCTCTACACCCAGCAGCATCTGTCCCCCCCCCTCCTTCAGAGCCATCCACATCTGCCTCTCACATACCTACACAGCATACACGCACACGCCACAGGTCAGACACACCCAGCACACACACACAGCATAAGAAGCTCAAAACTCCACGCACACAGTCTCAAGGGCAAGTAGGCACACCCACAGGGAGAGGGGAGACACCTCATACACGCATCCACACACCCAGTAGGACTGACTCACAGCCCTGTACCTCCACCCCCAATGTGTCCCCGGGTTCAGGTGGTAGTTTTTCCGCCCTGGCTGAGGTGTGCAGCCAGGTTTTTGAATCTACTTTCGGCGATGCCCCAACCAGTGTGGATGAATCCACTACACCTGCACCCACTCCACCTGTCCTTCCCTCTCCTGTCCATGCGGTGCCGGAGGATTCCACAGATGGTGCCCCCGTAGTCAGCACAGCTGATTAAACGCCATGTGCAGGCAGGTTTGGGTGAGATGACACCCATGAAGGCACAAACTATATTGCAGAGACTCTATTGGACTGGCCATTGGCCTTTAATGAGCGAGGACTCTCATTTGCTTTTCTTTTGTGATTCCGCTGAATAAAGCTAATTTTTGCTTTTCAGATTTGTAGTTTGTGTGATGATGTCTGTGACTGCTGGGTGCCTGGGAGCTGGTGTGATGTTCACATTTAGGTCTACTAAAATGTGTCTATCTCCTGAGGGTAATGAGGTTGACAATGGTATGTTTATGATGTACGAGCTGGGCAGTGGTGGGCACTCTGATGCTGGGCAGTGGTGGGCACTCTGATGCTGGGCACTCTGATGCTGGGCAGTGGTGGGCACTCTGATGCTGGGCAGTGGTGGGCACTCTGATGCTGGGCACTCTGATGCTGGGCAGTGGTGGGCACTCTGATGCTGGGCAGTGGTGGGCACTCTGATGCTGGGCACTCTGATGCAGGGCAGCGGTGGGCACTCTGATGCTGGGCACTCTGATGCTGGGCACTCTGATGCCGGGCAGTGGTGGGCACTCTGATGCTGGGCACTCTGATGCTGGGCAGTGGTGGGCACTCTGATGCTGGGCACTCTGATGCTGGGCAGTGGTGGGCACTCTGATGCTGGGCAGTGGTGGGTACTCTGATGCTGGGCACTCTGATGCTGGGCAGTGGTGGGCACTCTGATGCTGGGCAGTGGTGGGCACTCTGATGCTGGGCACTCTGATGCTGGGCAGTGGTGGGCACTCTGATGCTGGGCAGTGGTGGGCACTCTGATGCTGGGCACTCTGATGCTGGGCAGTGGTGGGCACTCTGATGCTGGGCACTCTGATGCAGGGCAGTGGTGGGCACTCTGATGCTGGGCAGTGGTGGGCAGGGGGGGTCTCAGACACACACTCTGATACTTACACATACAATTACTTAGCAGGCGTATGTCCCACACGTCTATTGCACTGGTGTTGTGCGGTGAGCTGGATGACGTACATCGAGCTGGATGACGTACATGCGGCACGTATAACACTGGTGGAGTGCGGTGACGTACCGTACCCCGAAGTGGATGATGTAGGTGCGGTACGTCTCCGTATTACACTAGTGATGTGCGGTGACGTTCCGTACCCCGTGGTCGATGACGTAGGTGCGGGACGTCTCCGTATTACACTGGTGTTGTGCGGTGACGTTCCGTACCCCGTGGTCGATGACGTAGGTGCGGTACGTCTCCGTATTACACTAGTGATGTGCGGTGACGTACCGTACCCCGAGCTGGATGACGTACATGCGGCACGTATAACACTGGTGGAGTGCGGTGACGTACCGTACCCCGAAGTGGATGACGTAGGTGCGGTACGTCTCCGTATTACACTGGTGATGTGCGGTGACGTTCCGTACCCCGTGGTCGATGACGTAGGTGCGGGACGTCTCCGTATTACACTGGTGTTGTGCGGTGACGTTCCGTACCCCGTGGTCGATGACGTAGGTGAGGTACGTCTCCGTATTACACTAGTGATGTGCGGTGACGTACCGTACCCCGAGCTGGATGACGTACATGCGGCACGTATAACACTGGTGGAGTGCGGTGACGTACCGTACCCCGAAGTGGATGACGTAGGTGCGGTACGTCTCCGTATTACACTAGTGATGTGCGGGAGTGTGTGGTGCAACGTACCCAGACATGACAGTCGTGCAATGGAGATGTGCCCGTGTGGCAACACGTACAGGTATGTTGGAGTTCGTTGTACTCACCTTCTGCGCCGTCGTCGGTTTCTAAATACGAGGTGGTGGGCGTACAGGATAGGGATGACACGGACGATGGCGTTCATGTCTTGCTTGTCGTGTACCGGGTGCCGGGTTTGCCGGAGTGTGGGTTTACGGTAGTTTAGAGCTCTCGTAGCAAAAGAGCCGTACGGTGTGTGTTCGATACGGATCGTACTTCCTGGGTCGGAAGGCGCGGTCTATTTACGTACGGACGCTGCGTGGTGCGTCAGCCGACTGCAATTCGTATGGATTTTCGATTTGTACGGTGTTTTTTACGAGTCGTACGGAGTGACGCATTAATTTGTGATCGTACTTGCTGAATCGTACGGGGACGCCTACGGGTGCGATTCGTACGGGGAAAAACGCTCCGAACTGCAATTCGGAGCGCTTTTTACCGTATCGGAATCGACACCATAGAGTAGGATTCCATGAAGTAGAGTCAGAGGGGGGGACGCAGCATAGGATAGGATTCCCTGGCGAGGAACTGGCTGTTGAGATTGTCCGGAGTTATCACGAGGCATTATGTCCTCCGCAGGTGCCATTTTAGAGTCAGGCAGTGCCAATTTCAGAGTTTAGGCTCGGTTGGTATAAAACATTGTCTTGCATGTCTCGCTCGTTTCTGTGCCCGCGCTGCTGCGGGAGACGGGATGTGCTGCAGTGTCCACGCGGCATTGCAGCCTGTGTGGAGAAATGCCTAGTCACCCATTCCCTGGATGAGCATTGAACCAGGATGCTCAGACCAACCACAACTCTGTATTGCAGAGTTTTGATTGGTCAGGGGAGCTCGGGTGCTTACCAATCACAACACTGCAAGGCAGAATTGTGATTGGTCAGGGGAGCCTGGCTGTGCTACCTATTCCTCGAGTCCAACGAGGAGAGCAGGGGCAGAGACGCAGGACCTGGCGGCAAGGTAAATGTTTAATCTATTTGGGGGGCGGAGCTTGCAGGCAACGAGAATGGCCGCTTAGTTCCCTAGCTCCGCCAGCGCCACCGACAATCCTGAATTATCCTGCAAAATATCAATTTATTTGTTTCCCTTCCCGCTCCGAAGTGCATCGGAACTACCGGGGAACCCCCCGACCCACCTACGGAGAAAATCGCCGGCGCTCACGGTAGCGTACAGCTGGTTCCCTTGGGCGGGGAGGGAGGTCGCAGACCGCGGCCTCATGTAGATCCGGAGCCCGGAGTGCATCGAGAGGCGTGCGGCTGGGGAGAGTGGGCTCGCCCCCTTGGACGCCCAATCCCGAGACCGGAGCAGCGGAAAACATCGGAGTGAGACGGATCTCCATTCGGGACTCCGGTGGAAAGGGGTCATACCTGCTGAGGAGCAGTGGCAGTAGCGAGGTGACTGATTCGAGGGGACGGGGGAAGGCGCCATTTTAAACCCTCCGAGGTGGTGCACCCTGGGCTGCTTGTGCTGTGCCTCGCGGAGCGAGAGTGACGGAAGACCAGAGACCTGAGGTGCCGTGGAGCGGTGAGACGAAGGCGGCCCGCCACCCCCTCTCTTTTGGAAGCCCGGGGCCCGGGTGGTCCAGACGACTTCGCTGCTGCCCTGCTATCGAACCGTGCATGCAGCCACGTTTGCGGGGGCCCCGTCCACGTGCTCTCGGACCGACCTTCCTCGAGGACCTGACCACCCGCCGCGCAAGGGGCCTGGCCCAAGCAGACGGGCCATACAGCGGTGATATACGGGCATTGCTCTGCAGGGGGGGCCACAGAACTGGACTTGCCTAGCGGATCGCCCTATCGGCTGCACAACGATAGCGATTGGGCGTGGGGGGTGGGTATCCCCGCCACGCTTCTGGCCAAGAAGTTCTCGGAGTACACCTGAGGTATTGCAATCGATTGGGAGGCGGTTGCCCCCCTTCCTCCCTCACCTCCCCTCCAACGGAAGACGGTGACTATCGAACATTGTCCAACATGAGGAAAGGGGACAGAACCCAAAGTAAACTCCCTTTCTCGCAGCGGCGGTTGCCCGTGCAGAGCCCCCCTTCCCAGCGCGACGAGGATGCGCGCACAGAAGAGGTACAGGATGGGGGTTCGGACATCAAAACTATGCTTCGCTCCATGGAGCAGAGTATCCAGACGAGCATAACGGCGCTGGGATCCAAGATGGACGCCATGTCCTACCGAATGGACCGAATGGCGGAACGTCTCGATAAACATGCAGAAAAGCACGACATGGCCAAAAGGCGAATCACAAAGGTGGAGGAGGCTCAAACAGAATTGGACACAGCCCGTAGGCGAGCAGAGACCCTCATAAGAACACTGCAAGACAAGACGGAGGATTTGGAGGCGCGGTCCCGTCGCAGTAATCTCCGCATCACGGGCCTGCCAGAGCCCACTCAGACCGGAAAGATGGAGTTGTTCATTGAACGATTGCTCACCACGCTCTTGGGGGACGAGGCGTTCTCGGCAATGTTCGTGGTGGAGCGCACGCACCGCATGCTGGGTCCACAGCCCAAGCCGGGATGTCCACCTCGCCCAGTCATAGCGAAGCTGCTAAATTACAGAGACAGAGACACGGCACTCAGGCTCGCCCGGGCCAAGGGGGATCTGCAGTTCGAGGGCTCGGCTATCTCTATATTACCTGACTTCACAGCCAGAGTGCAGGAGGCACGTGAGGATTTCGCTCCCCACAAGAAACGTCTCAGGGACATGGGCCTAGATTACGCAATGTTGTACCCGGCCAAACTGCGAGTAAACAGACAGGGCCATTCACATATATTCACGGACCCGGCAGAACTGCAGAGAGCCTTGAAAACATGGGCTAAGGAGAAGAAGGATGGTCAGGTGGATCACCGGTTGGAAGCGGACAAGAGCCAACTGGATGAACAAGAGTGATCTCGGGACACTGGCGGTAAGAGTGGTGGGGCTGAACGGGCCTCCGACAAGGGCTATGACTCTTCACCCGCCAGTGGGGACTGGACACGGGAAGATGGCCCACAATCAGGCAAAGACGCTTCGACAGATAAGGTGGGCTGGGGTTCCGGGGATGGAGCATGCAGCTTTGTGGCCTGAACACTTATAGACTCATAGACGAAATGCTCCTGGTCGCCTCGTTTGTTTTCTGGTACTAATGACGCCTCTGAGGTAGCGGGGGAGGGAGAGTTAAGTATGGAACATTGGGAGAATGTGATACTGTAGTACATGATAGTGCGTTGATTCATTACGGGTGGTGCAGGGCGGGGGGAGAGGGCTGGGCATCAGAGCAGGGAGATTGGTACTGAGGAAGCGTTAGCTTGCAACCTTTGCCCCCGAGCGCACTGCTTATGGGAATGTTGAGATTGTTGTTGGGGCCGGCTGGGTGGGACGGGGACCGGCAAGGCCAAATTGGGGTGGGTCTGCTGTGGGTGGAGGGTGGGCCTCTGGGGAATGTTTTTGAAGTTATGTTGTTTTGTTTGACTGCCATTGAGATAAATACTGCTTGTTGGCTCTGTCCCACTATACGCAAACCTGATACATACATGCCATACATGCTGCTAGCTTACCCCCTCTCCGGGCCCGTGAGGCTCTTACACATTAGCTTATGTTCTATGGCTGAAGGTTCCGACCATGGCTGAGGTCATTGCACGGCCAACAGAACATGCCACTGATCCCCTGAGAGCACTGACGTGGAATGTTAGGGGCCTCAACGACTATCGTAAGCTGCGGAAGGTTCTGAGTTACTTGCGTAGACACCACATTGATCTTGCACTCATACAGGAAACTCACTTACCACTCAACAGCAAAATGCTTACATACAAGGGGGTAGTCGGTTGTAGTGTGGCAGCGCGATTCACCACACATTCACGGGGGGTGCTCACTTGGATTAATCCACTCTCCAAGATGAAACTGACGCCTCTAGAGACAGACCCAGAGGGGCGCTACGTGATCTGTAAATGTCAGGGTAAGGGACATGACCTATTGGTGGTGAATGTATATGGCCCGAACTACGACTCCCCTGATTTTTACACCGGGTTGGCCCAGAGGTGTAAGTCGTATGACTCTTCCAAAATGCTTTGGGGGGGGAATTTCAACTTGGTATTTAACCCGGACCTGGATAGGTCAGCAGGACCCCCCTGGAACCCAACGGCGGCTTCAGTTATGCAATCTGAACTGGTCCAGCTAGATCTCCTGGACGTATGGAGAAGTCGACATCATTCGAAGGGGGGATACACACACTACTCTGCTTATCATGCACTCCACACCAGAATAGATTACTGGCTAGCGTCGCAGCAGCTCACCCATAATGTCAGGGACTGTCTGATATGGCCGCGCACTCTATCGGATCACTCCCCTCTCCTCCTGATCCTGGAGACACCAGTTAAAAGAATCCCCCCATTTACGTGGCGCTTCCCCCCGTACTCTCTGTTGGACGAGGTCTTTAGGGGAGAAATTGCAAACGAAATTGATAATTTTTTTTAGCTCAACGTGGTCACTGTGGACAGTTTCCAGACACTGTGGGAGGCATTTAAGGTCTACATAGGCGGGATAGCCATGGCTAAAGACTCTAGTGTCCTGAAATCCATAAGGCAGAGACTACAGCATCTCGAAAATCAGCTCTCCATATTGGAAGAGAGGCAGCGGGTGGAGCCGAAGGGGGAAGTCGTAGAGCAAATTAAACAACTAGTCGCTGCATACAACGAAGAGGCGGACAGGGAGGTGCAACATATGGGTAAATACGCCACTGCCCGCACCTATGGCGAAGGAGAACGACAGGGCTCCCTCCTGGCCAAAATAGTGCGCAATGAACGACGCCCGCTGTTAGTCGGTGAGCTGGTGTCGAGCTCGGGGAGGGTCCTCACGGACGAGGGGGAGATTATTAGTGAATTTAGGCAATACTATTCCAATATTTTCAAGTCCAGATCGTCCGGAATGGAGGAGGAAATAGATGACTACCTAAGCTATATTTCTATGCCACAGTTGTCCAACTCACAGAGGGAATTCCTTACGATGCCCATCCAAAAGGAGGAGATAGTGGAGGCACTGGACGGTATGCGGTCTGGTAGTGCCCCAGGGGCAGATGGATTAACAGTTGGCTTTGACAAGGCCTTTCAGGAACAACTGGTGCCTTTCCTCTCCACCCTCTTTGATGACATATGCATGGAAGGCAGTATGCCTGTTTCTATGCGGGAGGCCCTGCTTATTACTCTCCTTAAACCGGGGAAGTCCCCTACTGAGTGCGGCTCATATAGGCCACTATCCCTGATAAATGTGGACGCGAAACTGTATGCCAAGGTGCAAGCGACGCGCCTCGCTCTGCTCGCTCCGGAGCTGGTCGCACCGGAACAAGCTGGCTTTATCCCTACTAGGAACCTTACAGATAATATACGCACAGTTCTGGGGACGATGCAACATGTGAAGCCGGACAATAAAGCGTTGGCCATCTTCCTCGATATGGAGAAGGCCTTCGACTCCGTTGAGTGGCCCTTTATGTCGAGAGTGCTCAGGAAGTTGGGGTTGGGCGAACCCTTCCTACAGATGATAGGTGCCTTATATTATAAACCTAAGGCCCGGCTGCGAATTGGTGACAGGGTCATGGAAGCTTTTGATATAGGCAGAGGCACCAGACAGGACTGCCCCCTTTCTCCATTATTGTATGCCCTTGTAGCCGAACCCCTGGCGTGTGCGCTTCGAGAATACCACAGTCACGAAGGTATTAGTTTCCCTACGTATAAGATCTGTATTTCCACATACGCTGATGATACCCTATTATACGTCCGGGATCCGGAGATTAACCTTTCTCCGGTGCTAAGGGAGGTAGTGCAGTTTGGAGCCCTGTCCGGGCTGAAGGTGAACTGGACCAAATCGGTGGCGTTCCCGCTGACCCCGGTGACACGGCAATTCGAGATGGATTACCCATTGCACTGGTCCGATGACCCAGTCAGATATCTGGGGATCCAACTGCATCCCGACCCTGATGTCTTGGTAAGGGAGAACTATGGGGTCGCCTACACCAAGTTGACCGAAGATGTGGACAGATGGTGCAATCTCCCGCTGTCCCTGACTGGCCGAATCGCACTAATGAAAATGATTGTTTTGCCCAGGTTTTTGTTCCTTTTTAGTAACATCCCGGTAATCCTTTCTAAGGCCTTCTTTAAAACGCTAACTCAGACTCTCACGCGTTTGGCCTGGGGCGGTAGACAGCCCCGTGTCCAGTGGAAAGTCCTCACGCTTCCGTACGAACAGGGCGGACTGGGCGCTCCGGACTTGGAGAGATACTATAGGGTTGCGCAAGCAGCACATCTGCACACATGGATTCACGGGGATCGCAATATCCCGCACGTGATACTGGAGCGTCTGTTCACGGACCCCCTCCCACCCCTGGCCACAGTGTTTGAGCCGGCCACTCGCCGTGTGGGTTTCCTGGATTCTATCTCGACAACGAACCATGCTTGGCATGCTTTGGCTAAGGGACAGGATTGTGCATTACTGTACTCTCCTCTCGTTCCGGTGGACTGGGTCGTGTGGCTGGCGCCGTTGCGGGAAAAGGGGGTCACGCGTGCCCTCAAACAACTCAGCATAGCCACGCTGGGGGACCTGTTCGGGGATGGAAAGGTGGTTTCCTGGGATCAGGTTACTCCCGCCCAGGTTCCGGTGACGCTGTTGCACCGTTTCTACTTTCATAGGGTCCGTGCGGCATTCCAGGAGCTGTTAGGCCCGGACATGGCGGAACCTCCCGAAATTCCAGAACTGACGTACGTGATTAAGACGCCCTCATCTCGCAAACTGATCTCGCGTTTATTCAGAGCAGGGACGCTACACAGGGAACAGCAGCCTTTGAAAGCTCGGATGGCATGGCAGCACGACTTACATACACAGATAGATCATGCAATGTGGAAATACTGCTGCCAAAACACCAGGAGGCTGTCGCTTAATGCCCGGCATAGACTAATTCATTTTAAATTCTTACAACGTGTATATTACACTCCAGAACGCTTACATAGATACGGACTTCGCCCCACCTCGGAATGTGAGCGCTGCCATGCCCCGGTGGCGGACTTCATGCATCTAGCGTGGTCTTGCCCGGGCGTTAGCAAAGTCTGGGAAGACCTTTTTCTGGAACTAGGCCAAATACTGAACACTGAGCTCCCAGTGAACCCGGCGCTGCTGGGACACTCCAGGATACTCCAGCTGGCGATACGTCGCTTGGCCGATATGGGCCTCCTCATGGCCCGGCGAGTGGTTGCCCTGTGCTGGATGCGTGGCCCACTGCCGACAAAGCACAGATGGGCCAGGGATATGCTGTACAGCTGTACCCAATCGCAGACTTACAGCAAACTCCTCCCGCCCGGTAGCAGACCTAAGAATTTTTGGGGTCTATATCTGACTTACCGATCCACTAAGGACAGTGCAGACACAGTTCAGGAAGAGGCGGAAGACGTCATGGAGAGGCAGGGAGAGGAAGTGGGCTCCGAGGATTAGGTACTCATTACCCCACAGTCCTTGCGGGAGCATTGGGGTACGCATGGGACATGGGGGGGCGCCTGTGGGATGTGGGACACTACCGAACGCACTATAACACGGCCGCACGCAGGGCTAGGGGACTGCACATGGATCCGGGGGCTCCTGGAGGTAGAGAAAAGAGTGGGGGGGTGGACGCAAGACCAGCATTAACATAGACATGGTGGGGCAGAGAACTAACCTAATATTGAGGAGATTACGTTGGGTGGATAGGCAGTCTGGGGGGAGGGTTGGGGTTGGGTGGGAAAGTTGCGGATGTTGTGCTTTGGGTTTCATTAGCAGTGACACATTCTACATCTTATGGCCCTTTCATTATCGCGCCCACCCAGTTTACACTTGTCCTGGGGTGGAGGAGCGGGACAGGGGTCGCCGGCATATTATGAAACTGGAATAGGTTGTACACACTACGTTACGCGCCGCCGGACCTCCGGGTTGTCGGCTCATTGGCTGTGAATGATAGACATATACAGTGTACTACTGCTGCCTGAGTTTGCTGCCGGCCCCTGGGTTGTAGGCTGAAAGCTGTGTATGTTACCTGATACCTAATAAAAGTTTTTAAAAAAAATTAAAAAAAAATGTTTAATCTCTTTTTTTATAGTTTTTTACATTATACCCCCCGTGCACCATCCCCCATACCTGCCCCACCCCACCACCCTTGAGCCATGTCAGCCACCACTGTACATACTTCTCGTTGCTTTTCTCGCACTGAGCTCTAAATCTCTGCACAATTTGATGAGGAGGCAGATTGCAAGTACATTGCTTGACAGTGAGGTGTATACTTGCAGTACTGCTCATCCACCACTATAAGGCCAGTCCTGTGATCAGGATACTAACCCACCAGAGCCACTTGCAAAAACTAAAGACCCCAGAATGTGGACGTATAATGGTTCCAACAAGTACCAAGTTGGACGAAGTTCTGCTATTTACACTGAGATGCCTCCTTTAACTGCTCACCAACTTATTGGTTACCCTCAGTGTAAAGAGACACCAGGGTCAACTTCTGACTGCCTGCTTGCCTTGACACCTAGGCACTTAAGATCTGTAGAGCTTTCCCCACCAAAATGACAACAGCACCAGAGAGGAGAACAACCAGTTAGACAGATAAAATATTGAAGATATGCAGGATAGTCAACCTGGTGGACACTAAGGGGCCCATTAGGATCACGGGCGGATCAACACTGCCCGTATGGCGGTGGCGATCCGCCCGTGATCCTACCACGCCCACCACCCAAGACCGTCCGCCGCTTTTCTAGTTGACCGGGCGGAAAAGGGTTTAATATGGTGGCGGTGTCTGTTAGATACCGCCATCCATATTACTATGCAGGTATGCAGCTTTTGACAGGGACTCTGGGGGATGTGGGGTGCACCCAGCAGTTCCATGCACAACATGGCAGGCACCGCGTGGTGCCTGCCATGTTGTGCATTGAAGTGCACAACATGCCTTGCTGGCATTGTGGCGGGCGCATTCTAATTGCCCCTACAGGACCCCGCCCATATGGCGGGTGGTCCCGTTTCCCGATAGGGTGGCGGGCAGACTCTGCCCGCCATCCTAATGACCCCCTAAGAGTGGGCATAATTCCCGTCATTTTGTGTAGCATAATCATGTGGAATACTAACACATTGTGTGAAATTATGCAGAATTATGTAAGAAGACAAATTCTGTGTTTAGAGGTATTTGTTTATGCACACTCACATTTAAAATGGAAGTGAGTATTTGTTTTTCTCACTAAGAAACAGCGTCACATGCAGCAGAATAGCGAGTGCAAGGATCCACTCACACTAGCTAAATATGCTCCAGTGGAAGGATTTTTCCCCCAAATTACTCTTAATTATACAAACATGAGAAATCGTAGACTTATTAGTAATTCTGCATCAAAGAGTAACTTGGAATTACCTAAATTACTTTGATTACTCCAGCGTAACCTAAATTTTGCCCAGGCCTACTGCTGACCCAGCCGGTTGGGCACATCCTCTCTGTAATACCAGCATTTTAACTCTAAATTACCCGGAATAGAGATATGCGACTGTTTGCCATTGAAAGGTAACCAGATGGAAACCAGAATAAGTTGACCATGATGTATAGAAGTCAAAGAAATCACAAAATAACGTATTTCCATTAAAAAACGCATTGATTTAACTAACTGCAGGCTGCTGTAGTAGGAAAAACAAGGGGGCATTGAAAAATTGGGCATGGGAGTCTCATCTCCCTTGGCACAATAAGAGACAAGAGATCTTCAAACCTCCCTGCCTCTCAGGAGGCTCCAAATGTAAAGCATTTCAGAACCAAGGACAGCTCCAGAGCTGCTGCAGTGCTTTAAGTCTGTCGGATAATATCGGGCCATTCCATTTTTTTTTTGTACATGCATAGTTGAGCAGGCGAATTCTGCCTATGAACTGAACTTGGCCAGCCAGAAACTTTGAAGGCCTGGAACACATATTAGGTCCAGCTTGATTCAGAAAGGTAATTCCTAACCCCAATGCAATAATTCATGTAAAGTATTAAATGAATACCGGCACAAGTTGAATATATTTTGGGGTAAAACAAATGGAAATTATCCGTAGTTGCGTGTTTGTGTCTCTAAAGATTGTCCTAGGTGAGGGGCACACCATACTCTCTTTGGGGGGTCAAAGCGGTATGACCAAAACCAAAACGCACCAAGGGAAATGGTTCAACAAGCACTGATTCTCTTGACTAAAAAATGGTATTCTCTGCTAATCCCTGAACTCAATATATCTACCTAAATCTACATCCTGACTATGGACTTCAACACTACAGATTTTTGGCGACGATTCCTGAAATAAAACTCTACGCGTGCTTTATAAAGGACTTACTGAAACAAGGCAGTTATATTTGTGATGCAGTGCAACTTTCACTCTCCTGGGCCCCCGTGCCACTCCATCTGCATTACTAATAAGACCTGCTGCCTTGTGAAGCAGGAAGTACATCTGCTCTTCGTTAAAGTCCTACTCCCATCCTCCTTTCTGCCATCTCCCTGAAGTCTAATGCTACTGCATCTTCTCTTCTCTAATTATTTCCTCTCTTCAGCCATTGGTCTGATGCTGAAAACAACACTGGCATATCAAGGATACATTGAGTCCTAATGTTAGAAAGGAATGAGTAAAGCAACAATAATAGGGATTTAGATAGGCCTTCATACCCCTGGACCCCGGCACCAGTGCACCTGAAGCATCAATGGTAACTACTCGTCTTCCCTTTTCACTGGCCATTACGTCTGAGCCTTCAACCCAAAGCAGGCTGTCTGCACCTTCGTTTTGAAAAAAGGGGAAAATACCCACATCTCCCCTCCCCCGGTTGCTTGTGATCTGGGCCCCAATGCTAACAAGGACAATGGCTTCCCACCCCTTCTGCTACCAATTATTGGGTCCCACATGCGCAGTTCTCTCAAGATGTATGTCCCACATAGGAGAGAGACTGCGAGAAGGAGGAAGGCCGCCCGGGGACGCCACAGTGCAGGTAATTGTGTTTATTATTTGATTTTAAATTAGTTTGTAAGTATTTTCTATTAGATGGGGTGGAAGCGGGGAGCCTATTGCAGGGGTGGGGCGCTGGCTAACTTCGTTCCACTGCAGAGTCAGAGTTTTGCCCTATACTACGCGTTCACAGCGGAGTGCGCAGTGGGCAAATCTCCGCACACTCCTCTGGCGGAGCGGAGTTCTCGGCCCGCCCTTAGAAAGTAGGGGTCTAAAGTGCTTTAATTTATGGAGCTACTTGGAGTATCATGAGGAGAAAAAATTATTCTTTTTTGAGAGGTAATGTAAGGATAATGATTTTTGGAAAGTGTCCTTTTAATGGACTTATACAAAATCTTACCTGCATTAGGTACAGTTTGGTTACCATTTACTAATATGTATTCTTTGAAAGCACTTGTTTTATCATATACAGGGCCACTGGATTATGCAATTCTGCCGCTGCAGCATCTTTCACAAAATTATGCATTTGCTCCACCATTTGCGGCATAAGCTGCAGATTTTAATATAAAAATGTGTTTCTTGCTCAAACGGATCAAAAGTTACTAAAAATGTGGTGGCGTGTTTGCGTGCAGTAGAAGGCCCTTTGCAAAGGTTTACTAGTCATCTTTTAGTTGATTATTTCTGTATTCAGATGTTAAATTGGTTCTAATGAGGCGAAATCTTTCCCAGACAGTACCACCATGTGAAAACATATCCAAATAATTAAGTAATACGAGTATAGGAATGTGTGGCACAATACCACATAATTTGTCTTTTCTTGTTGCATAATTTAGTAAACCCTAATAATTTGGTCCTCCCCTGCCACATAATTCCAGTGGCCCTGATCAAATACATGAAATCATTTTATGGCAGCCTATCTTATACTGTTTGCAATATAAGTTTAGAAAATGCCTTTATGTGCTTTCTGTTACATGCTGGGGCCTCAGAGCATTATAAATACACAAGTCACTATTATGCAGGGCTTTAAGTGGGATGATAAAACTGGTGAGTCTCTCAAAGGGGCGTGACAAATGCAATTAACAGCGTGGTTTTAAAGCACATAAGTTGAAAATCTATGCTTAGTTTAGTGCGCCACCTGACATGTATTTTGCTACTTCTGCTATTACATCCAGATATTTAATAAAGCAAGTAATATAACATTTACAACAAGCCAGTAGTATTGGCTTTGTCAATGGTTGATATTTGCATAAAATAAATAAGCAACAGCCATGGCTTCGAAGTATAGCATATTGAAAATGGCTTCATCTCTGAAATGGTGAGACTGTGAAAGAACTTTAATGAGTCTCTTTGAAGTTACCTCAAAGGCAGTGAAGTGTGATACTGCTGACGAGTTAAGATGTATGTTTTTTCACAGAGGGAGAGGGCAAAAATGGAGAGCCCGATTGAGACCCGTCTGGCACCTGCTTTTTAGAAGTGATGACGCTGAGCACAGGCAGGACCTGGCCCATTTAAAGGCCTGCTTTTATGCATTGCACCAGCCAAGATTCAATTCTGAGACTCTCTGGTCTCACATACAGACATATGTTGTGATCAGATTAAACAAGTTTCATAACGTGAAAGCATGCATTTCGCATCCGTTCGTTTAATGTCCAGTTATTTTACACATAAAGCATGTGCATTGTTTTAAATGCAGTTGTGTAAAGGTGAAAATACAACAAAATATTGATAGAATATTTTGTAATTTTTAGCAATTTATTTGCTTCCGCCACCACAGCGCCCAGGATCAATAGGGCCTGGAAAAATGGAAAATACCAAAGGGCAGATTTACGAGCCCCATGCACCACATTTGTGCCGCCGTTCCATCACTCTTGTGATGCAGCGGTGGTGTAAACCATGCACCACGTTGTGCCCTATTTACAACGTGACGCATCTAGGGAGATGTGTCACGTTGTATAGCCCTGGCGCCACATGCGCCACATGAAACCTGCGTCAGGTTTCATGTGGGCGTTCCAGCGCCGGATGGGCGTTCCGTCTCAGGAACACCTCGGAAAAGTGCCTGAGTGAAATCTATAAAATTTCACTCAGTCACTTTTCCGATGCCACTGTGTCAAAACCTTGCGTGTGACGCACCGTGTTGAGGATAGGCCAGGTTGGAACAGTGCCTTATTTACAAGCCCTTTGCATCACAAGTACGCCACTTTTCTCCCATGTTAAAAGTGGCGCACCGGTGGCGCAAGGGGCTTGTAAATAAGCCCCTAGGTTTCCTTCCACACATCATACACAAACTTGTGGCCTGACACCCCCTACAGACTGCACGCATACAACATGCATTCTCTCCGCGGATCTTACACCTGTCTCTGGGACTACCTCTCAAGTGACTAGAACTGTGATGTGGAGGAGAGAGAGGAGGCGCGCACTTTCAATGGGTTCTTCTTCGCACAGTCCTTTATCTACAGTGTAAACAGAAATCCCGGGAAACGGAGAGAACGAGCGCCAGGGAGAGGCCTATAAGCACACACTGCAAGCACAATTCAGCACACCGCAAATTCGAGCAATAAATCCCCATTGCACTGGGATCACACTCTGTCACCCTCCTGTTGCGCTACAAACAAAGACGGATGGGGCTGTGTATTGGCAGAGATGTCCCAGCAAGCATGTGCGGGGAAAATAATGAGCCATTTGCCAGATGAGATAGTTTATGTTTCTTTGCGGGGCCTTTACATCCGCCGGTCGGTCACAGCTCACAGAGCCTGAAATTGCATCCCACTTCTTACGGGGCGCCTAATTCCCCAAATCGCCCCCGGGAATGTGCAGTCGGAGAGTGGTGCCTGGGCGAAATCTCACACTGCCGCTGACAGAGATTCAAGCACGGCGGCCATGTTTGCCTGTTTATTTAATGCGATTTTATATAGCACGAACTTTACCCGAAGGAGTCAGAGCGCTTTACATAACAACCAGTTGCAAAACATAAGGATTTAGGATTACATGCGTTACATAAAAGAAACAAACAGAAAAAATTACAAATGTACAAGATGTTAAGTCACACAAGGAAGAGATACAAACAGAAAGAAAAATTGCAAATGTACAAATAGTAAAGTCACTCAAGGAAGAGATACAAATGGATATACTCTAAGAGTCACATAGGAATGGTAGAGAGTACAAGGTCTACTTAAGCCAGGCTACGTTGAGTTGGTGCAGGCACCGCAGGTACATCTTAGGGCCTTTTGGGCTGGTGGGCAGTCTGATGCTTACTCTGCCATCGGATTGGTGGGGATATCTCCGTGGGACTTGAATTAGGCAAGAAAGGTCACTACTGCACATGCCAACAGATCCGATTTAGGTGGGATACTCAAGATTATTAAAGCCAAAAATTGCTTTACTATGGCTGCCTCTCCCTTGAAATTGCCTCTGCTTCAATGGAAGTCAACAGGGAAAGTACATTGTCACGATAATTTTTTTTAAATCCAACACTTTCCTCTTCCAAAATGTTGGCATGTATGCTATTCAGTGGTCGTAATGTATTAAAAAAAAGTAAGGGAACTGTGTTGCTGTGAACAATGGGGGCGGGACGAGTAAGCTTGGGGGTGGGGTCAAAAGCTTGGCTAAAAAACAAAAGGTGCTGTAACTTTTTTCGGTCTTTCATCTTCAGGTAGGCACAAATAAAATAACACACAACTTAAATGTAAAATAATAATGCGTGTTAAGTTTGGGGGAAGTACATTGTCACAATTCTCTTCCAAAATGTTGGCATGTATACTATTCAGTGGTCGAAGTGCATACAAAAAAGTAAGGGTACTGTGTTGCTGTGCACAATGGGGGCGGTACAAGTAAGCTTGAGGGTGGGGTCAAAAGCTTGGCAAAAGATGCTGTAACTTTTTTAGGTCTTTCATCTTCAGGTATGCACAAATAAAATAACATACAGCTTAAATGTAAAATAAATGTGTGTTAAGTTAATCAGTGGGAAATGCACTATTGTACATTATGAAACCAGTTAATGCACTACAGAAGTCTATGTCTGTAGCCAGTAGACACCCACAGAGTTGAATCCTGGTTGAAGCAGTGGAGAATAGTTAGAGGCTAACACAGGCCTGCGATGCCCCAGTGGCGCAGGGGCCTGTTTTACGCCCCTTTAAAAAGCACACACTTCACTGCTCAGCTGATAACTGCTTTCAAATACCACTCATAAATATTAAATCTGTGTCATCAGTAAGTGTCAAGTGATTCAATTAATCAAACCCAATACCGCCTTCCATGCTCCCTTTACATTTGCAGATTGGCCCGTTGGGCACACTTACATTTCTTTCAGGCACGCAGGCACCTTGGCAGGAAGGTTTGTTTACTTGTCTGTTTCACAGCACAGGAGACTTACATTGCAGCTCAAGCTTTTCAGCTCTCGCAATTTACCGTCCTGGGACAGCTATCTTTTCACAGAAAGTAGAGGAACTGTTGTCCGCCAATCAAAAAAAGATGGGCATCCTCTATGTTTCGTTGATGCCGAAGACCTATATATAAGGGGATATGCCTTATGCTTGAGCCGTAGCTCGTCCCTGCGCGCCAAATGCGTCTCCTGAAGCCCCACATAAAACTTGCAAAATAAAAATTTTATAAAAAAAAAAAAAAAAAGATGGGCATGTCGTGCCCCTCCCATCCCGCCTACTTCGATCACTGTTGCTATTAAAGATTGTGAAAGTCCCTGGTGTGTCTGATATAAAAACGCTGAGCTCCAATGTTATGTGACTCACCTCCTGAGGGTGGACACAACTAGGCGTGAGATAAATAAAATCTCCAATAAAAATGGAGACCTCCTCCCTGACCTTCTGAGTGGTGGAGGTGGGAGCTGGAATGTGGCGCAGGTGTGTGGATCTGAGGGAGCCAGCTGTGAGATCAGCTAGGAAACACTTGAGAGATGATTGAATTCCATTCTTAAATTCATATGACGTAAAGGACTCATGCAAGTCATATTGCATTTCCATGAGACATGTCTCAGAATGTTTCCTGCAGTTCCTGTTTATCACAACTCATTTAGGGGCATATTATCCGGAACGGCATTAAAAATTATCACCGGTTTAGCGGCAGAAAACTGCTGCTAAAGCGGCGATAATGGGCTTGATAATATGCCTTTGAGGATTCCAATAGAATTCCATGTTCTGATGTGAACATGGGCTTCTATTGGAATTCTCCAGGGCATATTATCAAGCCCATTATCGCTGCTTTAGAGGCAGTTTTCTGCCGCTAAACAGGCAATAATTTTTACCCTTTCCTTTATAATATGCCCCTAAATCGTCTCCCTCAGAGTTGTTCCCATATTGTCCCACTCCGTGTATGTGCTCAATACTCTCATTGCTATTAGACATGACATCCTCTTTCCTAGGTTCATTGTTATCTTACGCTCATGCTCTAATGTTATATCTTACTGATTGCCTCTTTCTTTCATTAAGTTACCGAAGTATTGAGGCATGGGCAAAAGCCCCCCCCCCCTGTGTAAGTGAACTTTCTTTCTATTTGACATTTGTCCACTCGTTTTCATTTCAAAATGCTTTATTCGGTTTGTACAAGTGCAACCATATAGCAACATACATAAATACAATTTCAGATTCACATTTATGTAGGTTTAAAAATGATGAAACGATAAATTATATCAATATCTATACACCAAACCCATTTTCGTTATATTGTTATACAAAACATATCTCATTTGAGTACAAGAAAAGGCTATATAGTCACTATAAACATTGTAACAGCAACTATTGTAAAGGAGAAAAGGAGAAAAGTTTGTGCAAAAATGCTAATGTAAAGTGCAAAATACCAATCCTATCGTATACATATGGTACTTTCGGCAGGTGCAAATATGCAATATAAAGTGCATAGCAAATAAATACATATGTAAACAGTTTAGCTCAGGCGGTAAATTACACATAAAGTAGTACACATTGATATTATAAAAATCATATTATAATTGATTTCCTTGATGACATACATTTTAAAATGTAGGTGGCCACATAATAACACACGTCTGGAGAAGCTAGATTAAACATCAGTTGCATCGCGGCTCTTGTATTGCACATAATATAATTAAGAAACAGTTGCTTCAAGTAAAACTTTCTAAAACCAGTATAAAAATTGCAGAATAGTAAAAAGTGGCAAGTGCTCTGTTTGGATTTGTCCACTCTATTTCGCTCTTTCTAAACCTCTCTCCTTCCACCCGTCTCTACACCTGACTCGGACTCTATATGCAATATCATATTAAAGATGTTTTAGGGTCCCAGGCAAGACATATTTGAACTTTTGTGTGACCCTGTTAAAGGTTAAGATATAATTTAGTATTGTTTGGCTTCAGAGAGGGGATAAATTGTCAGGAAATGGGTAATAAAATTCAAATTTGGTCTATTAAGGGCCCTCAAAATATGTCTCGTCAAAGCCCACCAAAGGCGTTAGAATGACACTGCAATTTTTAGCCTATATTGAACTCAATAATTTTAGGCTCTGCCTTGTTTTCCATCCACTGGGAAACATCTCAAGCTTCACGGAATAGGTAACTGAACTTTTTAGGGAGAGTTAGATCAAGATATGCAATAGAATCGTCCTTCAGTTTACATTAGGAAAATGAGAATGGCTCATTAGTGCCCTTCCTAACCTCATATCTTACTAAAAATAATCTCACACAATACTGCACAGAGTTCACCCACTGTAAAGGGGCCAAAGTGGAACTTCTCATCGCTAAAGAAGGAAAGGGCTGTCAGATCATTCTCTCATCTTTTCCATGACAAAGTTTCTGAAATCTATCACCTCTGGTTAACACATTAGACCCTAGCACTGGGTGCAAAACTTAAGCGACATTGACAAAGTGAGCCTCTCTGAAAAAACTGAGCATGCACTTCAAGACACTTCCCAATCTCTGGACCCTACAGCATCCAAACACCGGTGTGACCCGCACTTTCACTAGTTCTAGGAACAGCCCAGCATTTCTTTGTAACACATAGAGCATCAGTTGCAGATTATTTTAAACAGGTATAAACTCATACAATCGGATCAAAGGTACAATAAGTATTTCAAGACATTTCCATTCCCACAGTAGGAGATATACATCGATTCCCTCGGTACGAATTCCACCCATTCCACTTTTTATCCCATTTCTTGGGACATCCTCTAGATTTAAACATTTCTTTTTCTGCAATCATGCATTTATCCAGTTCAGCCGCCCAAGCATTTGTCGATGGTCGCTCCGGCACCCCCCACTTCATTGCTATTGCTCTTTTTACCAATGTGTAACCTAGGGTGACCAATTGTTGTTCCACCTCTGTGAGATCAGTCACCTCCCAGATGTTGAGGAGCCCCAGTGGAGCGAGGTCGATCTCTTTACTGAGTGCGTCTTTTAGGTGTGTAGTTGCCCCCTCCCAAATGGATCGCAGGGATGGACAATACCATATACTATGATAAATGGTGGCTCCTTGATGACACCCCCTCAGGCAAAATGCATCCTGCCTAGTCCAAATTTTTGCCAGCGTTTAATTGGACCAAACAGAAGCGAAGTGATATGGCTGCCTCTCTCAGAGACATTAGAGCAGTTTTCCAATCTTCATCATCTATATCTCCGATGTCGGCTTGCCAGCAATGCCGGAGAGTCTGAAAAGGCTCCGGCAAGTTATTGCTTACCTTGCAATATGTTAGCGAGATAACTTTGCTTGGGGCTACTTCAGAGAGCAGTCGGTCTTCCAGTGGGGGTGACTCCAGGAGACCACCCGAGTCTGAAATAGCGGTTGTTAGGGCATGCTGGATCTGTAGATACCAGAACGACTCCCCTTGAGCCATTTCATATTTCTCCTGTAACTCGTGGAATGTTAGGATTTACCTTTGTGGACAAGGTGGCCTATGTTAGAAAGTCCAATCGCATCCCACTTGTCGAACCCTGGTTGGTGGCACAGTAGCCCTAACTTCTGAGTGTATCATAGCTGAGTGGACTTAGTTAGTATGTCAGCCCAGCCTAGACGTTTAGTAGCCTGGTGCCATATTTCCACTGTGCGGGCCATGGGGCCCAAGTATCTGCCTTTTTGGACCTTTGTATATAGGGCACCAAGATAACCCTCCCTCTCCATCTGGTACCTATCAGGCATATAGGCAGGGTCCAACGGAGAACGGTACAGCCAGTGGTTTGTCACCACAAGTTGCAATGCCCAATACTAGAATCGCATATCCGGAAGGGCGATCCCCCATCATACCACCCCTTAGTTTGTTTATTCAGAGCTATACTGGGCGCCCTCCCATTCCACAGCAGTGATCTGACCTCATTGCCAATAGTATTAAAATATGAGTCTGGGATCTTGTGTGGGCAGTTCTGAAGCGCATACAATAACTGTGGGAGAGTGAGCATCTTGAACAGGGCCGCCCGGCCTGGCAACAAAAGTGGCAGAGGATCGCCAGTGAGCGACATCATTCCTAAGTCTTACCAAAGGGGCAGCTAAGTTCCGTTCATGGAAAAGTTGTGGATAAGGGGTGATAAAGATCCCAAGGTAGTGAAAACCATCAGTGGCCACCTCCGGTTTGCATCCCGGAGGAAGCCAAGGAGCGGAGCCCTTGAGCAGAAATAACACTGACAGCCCAATTAATGGTAAAGCCGGAGTATTTGCTGAAGTTGGTGAAAATATTATAGAGACGATGTAGGGGCGCAGGGGGGGCCAAATACAACAGAATATTGTCTGCATAGAGTGATATTCTGTTTTCCCACCCCTCCTTCTATTTCACTCCTCTAAGTGGCACGTCACCTCGCACCCAGGATGCTAATGGTTCCAGGATCAAGGAGAAGATAAGGGGGGACAGTGGGCAGCCCTGCCTTGTGCCCCTACTCAGTGCAAACATCAGGAATATGCGATTATTGACTTTGACTTGTCCACGCAGTTCCGTGTAAAGCAGTCTAATCCAGTTCTGAAAATTCGGGCCAAACCCCAGACGCTCCAGCACTTGAAAGAGATAGGGCCATTCAATGGAATCAAACGCCATGGTGGCATCGAGAGAGAGCACATCATCTTCATCCACATATTGTTGCCTCCCCAGAACGTTGTGGAGATGGCGGATATTCAGTGCCTTGTTCCGTCCCGGCATGAAGCCAGATTGGTAGCCATGTACTAACGAGATTATCGGGATAAGACGGTTAACCAGGAGTCTGGCTAAGACCTTGGCCTCAACGTTAATCAGAGAGATCGCTCGATAAGAACCGCAACTTTCTGCAGGTTTGCCAGATTTCCCAATAACTACAATAGAAGCCAGTCACTGATTGTCGGGTAGAATACCTTTGTCAAAGCTTTCAGTAAACATATTTTTAAGGTGTGGAGCAACTTGCGAGGCCACAGTCTTAAGGAATTCAATAGGGACACCGTTGGGTCCCATTGCTTTCCCTGACTGGGTAGTAGTAATTGCCTGGTAAATTTCTTCTTCTGAGATGTCTGCCTCAAGGGCATTCCTGTCTACCCCGGAGAGGGTAGGTAGGGGTATGTCTGCTAACAGTTGACGTGAGTCTTCTGACGTATACGTGGTTGAGGTGGTAAATACCTTCTCGAAGTAGTCTGCAAAGGCATCCGCAACGCCCTGTGGGTCAGTGATCTGCCCAGTTGTAGGTAAAGTCAGTTTGGGTACCAGCGCTCCCCTTGTTCTTGTTTCTCTTACCAGGCTAATATCTTCCTCTTCCTGTCACCCATCTCATAAACCTTATGTTGCGTTTGTAACAGCTCGGCCCTCGACATCTCCCCGGCCAAGGTTTTGTATTCCAGCTGCTTGAGAGCTAATTGATGTGCAGTGACTTCACTAGGTGAGCATGTATTTTGTGTGTCCAACTATTTGAAGCTCAGTCTCTAAGGTAAGCAACTGTTTGTTCTGCTTTCGGACATTACCCACTTTGGACGCTAATGCATGCCCTTTCATCACCGCCTTATATGCCTCCCATACTATCTGCGCCGAGTTCACGGAACCAATATTTTCGGTGAAGTACTGTTCAGTCTGGGTAGTCAGGCTCTACCTGATGTCTGGGACCCTGAGCAACCTTGGATTAAGGACTATAGTAGGACAGTGTGTGCGCTGAAAGTAGATGAACTCAACCCACACTGGGGATTGGTCCGAGAGGCCTCTCGGCAAGGCCAGTGGGTGCCTAAAGTGCCAGATGTCTGTCAGGTGAGTTAGGAAATAGTCGATACGGGACATACTCGTGTGAGCATTGGAGTAAAAGGTATAGTGAGTTGCGTCAGGCTGTAGGGAGCGCCACACATCTGTCAGGCCCATTGCCCGAGGGAAATCCTCCATTTGTGTCAGCGGGCGGGTTAGGGGGCATTGAGGATATCTGTCTGTCTGGTCATTCATAGTCATATTGAAGTCCACCCTACTATTAGTGTTCTCGTCTGGAGGTCTACTATAATTTTCCCAAGTTCTGCCAGCGCCTCCTTGCCCAGGGCTGGGGGAAGGTATGCTGATATCACATTAAGCGGCCTTCCCTCCCAGCTGGCATCTAATACTGCAAACCTCCCCTGGGGGTCTGCCCATGTTCGAGTCAAAGTAAGTGCAAGGCTCCTTCTGACGAGGATACCCGTGCCTCTAGAGCCGGAAGTGAACCCAGTATGGACCAGGAGCCTGTATTCCTATTGTGTAAGGGTCCGGGGTGTGTCTCCTAAGATATTGTAGCACTACACCTCTTTTAATTTTGTTCCCTAGTCCGTTGACGTTCCACGTCTGTACGGACAATGAAGTTTCTGTTGGTTTGTCTGCCATATGGTGGGCATGTGAAATCTACACAATCTCAGAGGCCCAGTGGGAGGAACAACAGATAGACCAGTCGATATATACCCCAGAGGTAGACATCGAAGATCGCCCATGGGCAAAGGCTGTGGAAGCGTCGTCCTGATTGCATACCACACGTTTAAAGTGGGGGAAATAGTAAGTAAATCCGACTGCTCACAGATTATGATTGGATAACAAAAACCAAACAAAACCAACAACTCCACAATTCCAACCCCTCTCCCTGCCCCCCTGCCAGTGGATTTAAAACTACCCACTCCCCAACAAGGCAGTGTGCCTATCAACCCCCTCTCAATTGAAAGGTGCAGGGGTTGCAGCTGTGTCCCCCCCGCCGCATTGAAGGATGATTACATGATATATTGCATATTATGAGGGACTCCTTGACCCAGTGCATAGCATAGTAACCAGTAAATGTTGGGTACACCACTATCCAATCCTTTGCGTCTATGTCAAGGGCATACCTGAGAACTCAGTGCAAAGAGAAAGGCCCCCATTCCCTCAATTGTGGCACTGCTCTACCTCAGAGTCATTATGCATGGCTAAGTTTGGCCGTATCAGACCTCTGAGTACCACCAGTTCAGCTGCAAGACACTCAGTCCGACTCCTTCTCCTTTCTGGTCAGGTCGCCACGCTGGCCAGCACCTTGCTCAGATCTACTACGTTGAGGACCGCCATTGCGGTCTCTGTTAGGTTTTTCCACCCGGCGCCAGCCCTCCAAATAGTCCCATACGTACTCAGGGGAGGAGAAGAACCATGTTTTACCATCTGATTCCACTCTGAGTTTTGCCGGAAACAACATGACATACTTCAGCTCCTTATCCCTCAGCGCCTGTTTGACCGCTAGAAAACTGCAACATTGGGCTTGGACTTTCGAAATGAAGTCGGGGAAAAAGGTAACTGCGTTGTCCTCCAGCTTGATTGGTGGAATAGCATGTGCGGTTTGAAATATAATGTATCGATCCCTGAAATTTTAAACTTGCGCTATTATTGGTCACTGCGTGGCTTCCGGTCTTGGTCTTCCACCGGGCACGCGGTGGGCACATTCAATGCAGAAATAGTAGGAGAGTCTTTTCGGTTGTAGCTTCTTTAGGATCAGCTCCTCGACGAAGATGTCTACTGCAGGTCATTCTGTGCGTTCCGTGACTCCTAAAATCCATATGTTGTTTTGGCACGCGGATCCTTCGTACTCGTCAAGCTGGTGCGCCATCTTGTTTTGTTGATCTAACAGTTGAGTGACTTGCTGTTTCAGAATGGTAGTGTCTTTATGTAGCACAATCGTACTGTCCTCCACCTGTTTCACACGAGAATCCATTTTCCGAAGGTCAGCTCTCATAAGGGAGACCTCGACATTAACGGTATTGATGCAAGTTTCTAAGGAGGTCCGCACTCCTGTAATGGCCGCCATACTGTATTGCAGTGTTAGGTCATTCTGTGGTGGCGGGTTCTGCTGCGACTCAGGCACCTCCTGCGACATGGTCACTTTCTCCCCTCCCCCGGCTGACCATGCAAATTTAGCCAGTTTGCCTTTACCGGTAGCCATGGGGTAGGGTACTTTGGTCCCCAACCCCACTACAGATATTTGTGGGATCAGTCCCAATACTCACCGCCGCTAGCCTGGGGGGAGTATGCCCCCTGACAACCTCTCAGGTTTCCTGGCCTACTGACCCTCCAGCCACAGGTATAAGGATAAAGAGCTGGGTGTAGCACAGGGCAGGTGGTGGCGCACTATAAGCACAGAGTGCGTTGGTTCTTTATTCCGCCTTTGCCAGCCAGGGTATAGGTTGCTTTCACTCTGTTGGGCCCCAAATGGAGCAGTCAGATACATCAGTTAAAGAAAAACATGGAGCATCAACCAGTCTCTCTTTTACGAGTAGGATCTGTAGGTAACCACCTCCCCGAATTTCCAGCTGGGCGTGGCTACAAGTACTAAGAGCAGTGTCCCAGGGGAATGTCGTCACTCTGCTGGCCAGTTATAAGTGATGCCACCTTTCCTATGCTCTGCGGGTCTGTTTAGTGGGGGCTCTTTGTGGATATGCACGTGGAAGTCCCAGTGTAGGACAGGAATCTTTGCGGGCGTGTCCGGGCATTGCAGCACGTAGTATGTCCTCCCCCCCCATGTCCCACGGGATTCTGGCCACTTACTGCTGTTCAAAGCGCTCTCCGCTATTGCCTCATACAACCGGCTGCCAGTGCCAGCAGGCATGGGACACAGCCTGGTAGGCCTCAGGGGCCGGGATGCTGGGTCCATTGGCGGCAGTCGCACTTTCCCCAGTGCTTTCTGCAAGTCTGCGGGGTGGCGAAGGAGGATGAGGCTTGGTGCACACTCGCCGTCGTATACCGCTGGCCCCACAGGCAGCAATCGAGATCTGGGTCGGCAGTCTATTAGGCCCCGCAAAGCCGGGGCCTCGAGTGGTACCTATGCCAGCTGAGTGCGGTTGCACTCGGCACCATGGGCTCCCCCTGCACCGGTGATCGGCGAAGACATCGGGCTGCCAAAATTATTCTATCCTGCAGGTCGTCCGTGGCTCACCTGTGCCCCCGCTAGTGTTGGGCAGCTCAGACGGAGATGTGTGGCACTGTCCGACTCCCGTCAGCTCCACCCTAGAAGCCGATGAAGCGCCAGCACGCCACCATATTGTCCTGGGGTTCCGGCCACATTTGACTTCGCTCAGGATCAATTACAGCCTCTTTGGATCAAGAAACGGTCTTGATCGCTGACCCGGGACTCCAGGGCCAGGATCCTCTTGAAACGGGGGTGTAAGAACAGGATTTTGTGCGGATATTGTTAAGGATTGGCAGCGGGGATCCAAAGCCGCGTCAGGCCGCAGCCATTTCCTTGGGCTGCTAACAACGCCCCCTTGACCATTTTTGACTCTGCAAAATCTTTGAGCTTCATACTAGACAAACACCTGAGCCTCCAAGATCATGTCAGTATTGCAAAGCGAGCCCCATTCCATCTCAAACTACTCGACCGTCGAGCATAATCCATCCCAGAAGTCAATTTCAGACATGTGGTCCCAGCACTAGCACTGCCACAACTGAACTACCGAAACTCCCTGCTGGCGGTATTCCTAAACTACACCTGACTCCCATGAAACCTATTCACCAGGTGACCACCAGGTTATTAATGGAACAAGAAACTTCGATCATACCTCATACATTGTTAGCTCATAATATGTTCTTTTGATTGAAGCAAGGAATATATTTTAAACAGCCTGCAGCACCAATAGAGCAGTTAATGAGGGAATGAGGTCTCACTAAACTATCTCTGTAGGTACCTTTGAATCTAAGGCAGACAGCATCAGTTGAGAAACACACGTCATGGCTGGGCTGGGAATCCAAACCTGCCCTGGCCATTTTGTAGGGCCAGTCCTGGAGGTAGTGGAGTGCAAGTGTTTCTGCTTTTAGTACTGGGGGCCGATATTGCAGCACTGCTGCAAAACAGGGACACAGTAACAAAAAAACGGCCATCACTGCTGCAAAACTGGCCCCCACCCTTTGAGCCTACCGGAAAAATGCCTGATGCCCGCTACAGCCAGTCTGGCTGTTGACACTGTCCTGCTGGAAATCCCAGCTATGAAAACATCCAAATCACAGAAGCAGTCTTTCTCTGAAAGTGCTCTCAGACTATAGACTTCCATAACTACATATATCAAAGTCATACAATCATTCAAACTATCCAGAAAAGAACTGCTATTCAGACAACACCTTACTTAAATGACAGGAGACATTTGTAACCCTCCTGTATCATCGTATCCAACAATTTCAGAAGCAAAAGTGCACTATCCAGGGTTAAATTGCTACATTATATCAAACATTTATCTAATCTATAAGGCAACATCCATGGGCCTCTGATCCACTGATCCTTTGATCATATCACATATATACATACATAAATGTACATATCAATATATATATTTTTTGCCTGATTTCATATTTTCCTCTGTGTGCACATTGGTTAATGATCTTCCTATCTTCCTTTAAGATTCGTCCTAATATTGTCTCATTCCCCTATTATCCTCTGCAATCCATCCTCTTTGATGTAAATCACTCTGTGACCTTTGGGTCTTGTTCAAGTTATATGAAGCTGTTAATTAAATGCATTAATAAGTAAACAAATACAGAAAAGTTCTGCGAAAAGAAAACCTACAGAAAGTAATTATGTTTGCATTTTCAGGCTTTCCTAAATTTGATTAAGGTGAAAATTATCTTGTTATGAGAAAAGGATTGCGTGGGCAAAGATAAAGCTAAAGCTGAAAACTTCACAAACTAGGTGAAGAGTGAAAATGGTGAACTTTATAAAACTTCGCTAACTGGAACACAGATGCATATTCAACTAATTCACCTTTGGAAGTGGCTAAAGTAGACATTGTTTATGTGTGGGTGCCCAGAAGTAGTTAGATCTCACTGTCTCCAGGATCCTGTTGCTTCCCAGGCCTCCATCTATCGGTTCACTTTTGCACTCTAAGGGCCAGTTTCTGACTATGATGATGTGGCGCTGGAGCTGTCACACCGCCAAAGCTGTGGTCAGACGGTGAGCGCCCACCAGATTAGGAGTTTCCTCCTGTCTAGCGGACTTTTTTTAGGCTTTCCCATGGAGGTGCCTCTAAAAATGGGCACCACAAAGAGAACGCCAAAAACATTTCCTGCACGGCATGAACTTAAAAGTTCATGCGATGCAGGAGCTGGTGGTACAAAAGGGGGTGGTGTGCATGCACCCAGGGGGCACTGTGTGCATCCACAGGGCACAGAGGCACCGAGGGGCCCCTGTAGGGCCCCCTTTATTTCCTCTCTGCCAGAGGAACAGCCATGAAAACCCTGGCTGAGAGGAAACGCCTAATATGCTGTCCTGCCAAGCATATGGATGCTTCTACACCACCAGGGAATGGTGGTTCCCTGGCAGCTGTGGCGGGGCTGTGATGGTGCCACCGCTCACCTCATATTAGGGCAGTGGGGTGACCACCTTGCCTCCTGAGTCTGAAAGTCTGTGGACCACCAGACTCATATTCAGGTCCTTAGTGTTCAGAGCAGAGCACTGAGGAAGTGGCTTACTTAGTGCTGTGCTGAACCCTGTAGCCACGCCTCTGTTCATGGCTTCTCTTCCAGATGAGTATGCTTCCCACTGTCCTACAGAGCACAACTGGGACTGAGAAAACATTTGGTGTGGAATGGAAGACAGCAAAGGTCTTCCCATTGGGAAAGTGAAACCTTCTGGAATTTCAAAGAGCCCCTAGTGGGGTCAGTCTGCCAGCATCCTCTAGAAACTCTGGTCAGGGCTTGAGAAGATGATTCACAAGGGGGGGCGTGGCTTGCGCGCCGTATCGGGATTGCGGCTCCCGTGTGAGCTCCGGCGAGCACTGGGCTCGGATACAGTTTTGACCTCTTCTTTCCCGACACTGATGCCGGAATTCGCCGCCCTGCAGTAGCGGAATATGGTCCGCTTCCTTCGCTGTTGTTTTGGAGCGTTTTGAGGCAGCTCCGAAGGTGCTCCGACTGTTTCTTGTTCTGGCTCCATCGGGATGCGAGCGGCCGTCATTTTGTGCCGCCGAGCTCGCGTCCCTCACAGACATTCTTCACCACGGAGCACCATGTGGAGGCTGCCTTCAGCTATGATATATTAGCGCTTCAAGGCTCAGGTATGCCCTGAATGAAATTTTACTCTCCTGCACTGGGATTTTTTTTTAATTTTATTACCGTGTGACTTCATAGCTAAGCCTGCTATTTCCCCTCAGGTGGGACGGCCATTTTAGGTGTGTGGAAGTGCCTCAAGGGTCCTGCTGTTGTCCTCTGCGGCGTTTTGGGAATTCCTCTGTGACTTTTTTGTGGTGTTTTACTCGATAAATGCCTTCATATTTGGACTATTTTTTTTCCCTACGCTTGTTGAATTATCTACCAAATTCTTTTGTGGGGGCTTAGTCAAGTCTTGCGCTTGATACTATTTGCCCAGTTTGCACCTCCTGTGCGCTCCCCCTACTACACAGTGGCTTTCAGTCCTTTCTCCTCCTCGTAGGCTCCTCGCTATTTGCTTACAGGGTCGCATTTCGCTACAATTAGTACCTGGATCCGTCATATATCCTTGGTTTGCCCCCATATCATCACCATGGCTCATGATGCAGGTCACCTGAAGTCCTCTCTCACAGGTACGAAACCTAAACGTCAAAAAAACGACCCTCCCTCTCCGATTCGTACCTCTTCAAACCCTGTGTTGGACTCCATCTTAGAGGAGGTTCGTGGTCTTCAACCCTTCATGTCTGCTACCAATGAAAAACTCAAACAAATTGAGGACAGATGGGTCATCATGGAGGACAAGGTTACGGATTTAGAGCAGCGCGTCAGCAACATTCAAGATTTATCAACCAAGATCCCCCTTCTGGAAAAGGAAATCCAGCAGCTGAAAATACACACGGAGGACCTTGAAAATCGTAATAGGAGGAATAACCTACGCGTTTATGGAATTCCGGAGAATCTTGAGGGGCCGGACATGGTATCTTTCATTCGCAAGTTTCTTCATGACCTTCTTGAGCTCCAACCTGCGTCACACCCTCTTAATATCCAAAGAGCTCACCGACTTGGCCGTCCCACCTCCAATCCATCCAAACCTCGTGGGATCATTCTTCTCTTCCTTGAATTTACTGAACTAATGTCTGTTCTTAAAGCTGCGAGACTTAAACGACGCCTCACATGGTCAGGCCATAATATCTATATTTCTCAAGACCTGTCCAGTGCAACGAATGCTCGTCGCAAGGAATTCTTGAACCTTCGTTCTCATATGCGGGACATGAACATACAATACGGCATACTCCATCCTTGCTTGTGTAAAATCACTCATAATGGCCGTACCCGTTCCTTCGATGATCCTCAGAAGCTACGAGAATATCTTCAAAGTGTATCTTCTCCTACTATGGACACGAACTATTGATCCTGTTATATGCATCCTAGTCTTGCTGTCACTTGATGCGCTTCCTGCGATTGTTTTCGCTTCTTGATGTTTTGTATCTGTTTTCAGTTTCTCCATGAGGTTATGTTTTTCATCCTCTTTTTCTGCCCTCTTGCTCTCCTGTTGCTCCGTGGGGGTTTGTGTTCCCTTCGGCGTATCCTCGTCCTCGATGTCTTGGTGTTTCTTCTCCTCTCAGATCTGGCTTTCTTGCTTTGATCTGTCTCTTTGTTCTCTTCCTTTCTTCCCTTCCTTTCCCCTCCTCTTCTTCATTAGTTTTGTCTGGTTCTCTTCTCTTTTTTTCAACTCTTCCTTTCGTTTCTTTGCGCGAGTTTCTTTTACGTGTTCTTGTTCTATTTCTTTTTCAGTGTTTTTTGGCATGCTGTCCTTGCTATGCTCACATTTGTTTTTTCATGTTGGTTTCCATTTATTAGGCATTTATTTCATCTGTAGTCTTGTTATTTGCATTCCCTCCCCTTGTAGTTGTCCTCCTGCAGTGTGGTGGTTCCAGATGTCTTCCCTTTCCCGACCCTCTCATCATGTGTAACTTTGTAACGTGGAATGTTCGTGGTCTGGGTCACCCCGTCAAGCGTCAAAAGGTATTGTCTCATTTATTCAAGCTAAACTCTCAAGTTGTATTTCTCCAAGAAACTCATTGTTCAGATGCTGAGTCTTCTAAACTAAAAAGGCAATGGGTGGGACAAGTGGTTTTTTCCTCTGCTATTGAAAAAAAAGGTGGTGTCGCCATTTTATTTCATAAAGGTTTAAATGTCCAAATTCTCTCCTCACACTCAGATGATGAAGGTAGATGGATTATGGCTAAAGTTGTTATCCAAAACAAAACTATGGTTTTATTGAATGTATATGGCCCGGTTCTCCCTGATCCCCAATTTTGGAACTCTATTAAAATTCTCCTTTCATCCATTGATTGCCCTAATATTGTCATAGCTGGTGATTTTAACCAATGGTTGGACCCCTTTTCTGACAGACTCTCTACGAGCAAATTTCATCCTGATAAGACACATAAATGTTTCCAATCGGCTATGTCTTCCAGACCTCTATTTGATGCCTGGAAAACTTGTAATCCTGATTCCCTTGAATATTCCTTTTATTCTAATGTCCATCATACCAGATCTAGGATTGACTATGTTCCTGTCAGTAAATCTCTTCTCCCTACACTCCAGAAGTCTGACATTGGATCTATTTTTATCTCTGATCATGCTCCCGTTTATGCCACTCTTGATCTTGCCCTCACCTCCTCTACCTTTAGCCGCTGGAAATTCAATACTTTCCTTTTGTCTGAATGCTGTTTTTGTTGAAGAAGTAAAAAAGTTTATAGCTGAGTTTTTTACTTTTAATGTCCCGACTGATACTTCTACATCTAACAACTGGGATGCTTTTAAATCGGCCCTACGAGCCTTCACAATTTCTTATGTTTCTAAGACAAAGAAAACCAATCGACTTAAATACGCTGCTCAACTTACCAAAATCAAAAACTTAGAACACTCCTATTTTTCCTCTAAAGACCCTAATGCCCTTCTTAATTTGATTAAAGCTAAATCCGAATTGAATAAAATTGCAACTGTCGAGGCCTGCAATACTCTGTTGAAAATTAAATCTAAATTTCATGGGGGTCAGAACAAGGCTGGTAAAATGTTAGCGAATTATCTCAAAATCAAGTCTGAACGCAAATCTGTTGGTCCCATCCTTAATGAGTCATCTAACAAACTTGTCTCGTCTGATGAAGATATTGCAGATGTTTTCCACAATTATTACCAATCCCTGTACACAGATGACACTCACCCTACTGAACATGATTTATCCTCTTTTTTTGGTAACCTCCCTCCTCCTCCTTCACTCCCTGATGAATTTGCTCAACTGGAGGTAGACATCTCCTCTCAGGAGATCCTTAAAGCTATCAACTCCCTGAAAAAATCCAAGGCTCCTGGTCCTGATGGATTACCTATTGAATTTTATTCCACCTTTCATTCCATTTTTGTACCCCATCTCCTCTAACTCTTTAACTCTTTCATAGCAAATGCGAAGGCCTCAGGTTCATTTTTAGATGCCCTCATCATTATAATTCCCAAACCTGACAAGGACCACTCCATTTGTAAGAATTTCCATCCCATTTCCCTGATAAACTATGATTGTAAGATTTTTGCCAAAATCCTTGCTTCCCGACTAGAATCCATCATCCCCCTATTGATTAAAACTGACCAGGTAGGATTTGTAAAGGGTAGGCTTGCTGAGGATAATGCTTGCATGTTTGCGAATGTTATTTCTCATGGCAAACACTATGGTTCCCCCCTTGCAGCTTTGTCATTGGATGCGGAGAAAGCCTTCGATCGTATTAATTGGCAATTCATGTTCCGTTCCTTAAAATGGTTTGGGTTTGGCCCCTCTTTTATTTCCCTGGTTAAACTTCTTTATTCAGCTCCCCGGGCTAGTATTTTTGTAAATAATTAATTTTCCAAATTCTTTCCCTTATCCAGGGGAACAAGACAAGGTTGTCCTCTTTCCCCTTTACTTTTTATTCTTTGTCTTGAGCCCTTCTTGGAAAGAATCCGTTCCAATCCTCTAATAGCTGGTTTTAAATCCTCAGCCATTGAGATGAAGATCTCTGCCTATGCAGATGACATCTTGGTCTATATGGCTAATCCAGAATCCTCTCTCCCACCATTTTTGAATGAAGTTAGTTTATACTCCGCTGTTTCTGGGTATAAGCTTAATTTATCTAAAACAGAGGTCTTACCATTAAACTCCTCATGTTTCCAATACATGTTTGCATCAACTGATTTCGCTTGGTGTCCTTCAAAACTCAAATATCTAGGTATATGGTTTTCCCCATCGCTTGTCAAAACCCTTAAACTCACATTTGCCTCTCTTACTAAGAAAATTGAATCTCTTCTTCAGACTTGGTCCCCATTATTTTTATCTTGGTGGGGTAGATTAGACACCATCAAAATGATGATCACGCCTCATGTACTCTACACTGTCTCCATGCTCCCCATGAAAATTCCGAACTCATATTTTATTAGGTTGAATTCCATTTGTTCAAAGTTTTTATGGAACAATAAGCACCCCCGCATAGCACTACACAAATTGATACGCCCTAAGAATGAAGGTGGGGTTCGATTCCCGGATTTTAAAACTTACCACACTGCTTTCCTTATTAAACAATCCTTTTCCTTAGCTTTTGATTTTTCTGATACCCCTGTCCCTAAATGGATTACATTTGAGCGCTCGTTACTGAAGGATTTTCCTTTCCAACACACAGTTTTTATGTCAAATTGTTCCTTCCTGACTAAACACCCTGTATTAAAATACTCCCAATTAATATTACATAATACATTTGCCAAAGACTTGTCCTCTCTCCAAAGTTTTTTGTTATCTAGCGTATGGTATAATAAACATCTTAAGTACAAGGGCAAATCTTTCTACTACAAGCACTGGAAAGAAAAGAATGTTGTATTTGTTCACCAATTTTTCTCTAATACCTCCATTATTCCTTTTTCTGAAATGCAAGTTTTGTTTAACCTTCCTGCCGCTTATATCAAAGAATACAATATCATTACTACTGCTTTATCTTCTCACTTGTTAACCCTTCCTGCATTTGATACTCTCCCTTCTTTATCTCCTTCCTCCCCTTTATATCCCTTGTTTTCACTGCAACAACCTAAAGCTGCCCATGTTTTTAAATTATTATTGTCAAATGCTCAGGTTAGACCTAAATCTATTACTCAAAGTGCTTGGGAAATTGACTTATCTATTTCTCTATCTGTTGATGTATGGGACCGTTTATGGAGTAAATTGTTTAAGATTTCAGTTGCTGCTCGTATTACACAATCGTTATTTTTTATCTACCATAGAGTTGTTATTACTCCTGTGAGTATTGCTAAGTTTTCTCCATCCTCCAGTGATCTTTGCTGGTCCTGTGCTTTGCAAGCTGGTACACTCAAACATCAACTGTTTGATTGCCCCTCAGTTTTACATTTTTGGAAATCTGTTTGGAATATTTGCATGCGCATGTTTCATTTTTCTTTTCCAATATCGTTTGCTACTGTATTTTTAGGTTCTGACTCTGATGACCTTGATATTGTTCCATCAAGTGCAAAATTACTTGACTTGTTTATTGCTCTTGCTCTCAAAGTTATTCTGTCTTGTTGGAAAGATAACTCCAAACTGTCTGTTCACACTTGGTGGAATTTCATATGTGATGAACATCGAATTGCCATTGCCTCCTCTTCTTCTTCTGTACCCTTGAAAATTAAATCTGATCTTCTCTGGCTTCCCCTATCTAACTATTTATCTTCTCTTTCCTCCGTCTAATTATTGTACCCTCTTCTCTTCCTCTCTTTCTTTCTCCCTTTCCCTTCTCCTCTCTTCCCACTTCTATCTTTCTTTTCTAGCTTTCTTTTCTAACTTCCTTTCTCCCCTCCCCCCTCTCACTCCTAATTGATTTAATATTCATAGTCATTCTATATCATCTTTATTACTTTATTTGACTGATATATATGACTTGTTATAATTCTCTTGTATGTTCTTAAAACAAAATAAAAATTTCTTAAAATGAAAATAAAAGGGCTTGAGAAGATTTCACCACTACAGGCTTTGGTGTGTACACAAGGAGGGTGATGCAGTCAACATTTCCCCTGCTTTGGGCTAGCCACAGGGCACATGAGCTGTAACCTCAAACTTCAGATGAGGCAAGCAACAAAACCCACAATCATGGAGTTAGCAGGAATGAACGGAGTGCCTCTTGGACATCGTATGGCCATAGCTTGGATAGAAAAACTCAAACATTAATTGAGGAAAACCTATATAACAGTTACATGATAGCCTGCTTAGTGGTGGAGCTCAGACACCCATCAGAGCTGATGAATAACTAGATAGATCCACAGGCTATGTTGTTGTTTCGTTTTGAGGGAGCACATGCAATGCGCCTGGAGGGGAGTGTGGACTCCCAAAATAAACGTACTAGCAGGCTATGGGTTGGATGGATGTCTATGAAATAGAGATATACCCAATGACTTTCTTCTCAATCTGTTTATACCAGTGTTTCTTGGGGTTACATACTAGCGGTGTGTGAAATTACAAAGTTTAATATCTCATAATTTCACAAAAAAGGAAATAGTACTAGTTTCACTAAATGCACCCTTGCCCTCACAACTTCTCCCACCTCATATTCCTTATTTATTAATGCCTTCTGCATATACGGGCGTATCATATCTCGCCCAAGGATTCCTCACTCATTCAGACACAACCCATAAGTGCATTTAACGGTTTAAGTGCCCCAGGTCCTTCAACTCGCTAGCAAAAGACATAATCACTCCCAGATAGTAAAATTCTCAACATGGCCCATTTTCTTGCTACATGATTTGAGCAGTGCACAGGCTTGACCATATTCTGGTACCTGAGGTGGCCCATCAAACACAAGTGCCACATATCTCTCAGGCACAGCTAAGACAAGCATGGTCAATATTCTAATACACTCCTAACCTTACTATTTAGATTTCCTGTGCGAGTACTTATAAATCTCAGAAAATACAGAGACAGTTTATTGCGAGGCCTAGCAGACCACCATCTCTGCATTCGTATTTGCACATATCCCTAATTGTATACGCTGCCCTATAAGTAGGGCCACTGGAATTATGTGGCAGGGGAGGATCAATTTATGCGGCAGGGTTGAGTAAATAATGTGGCATAGAAAGGCAAATTATGCAGCATTGTGCGGCACATTTTGTGAAAGTATTACTTCATTATTGAGTCATTTTTAAAGTTGTTAACATGGTATGGGTATTAGTTGTACCTCATTACTACCAGTTTAACACACAAACATAGCAAAAAGCTACAGAAAAGTGACCAGTCAACCTTTGCAAAGGGCCTTTCACTGCACGGCAACATGTGTCATTGTGTTTTAGCATACAGTTTGAGCTAGATACAATTATTTTTGCTAAAATCTGCAGATTATATGCAGATGATGGATTACGTGGCAAATGTGGCAAATCTACAAATATGGGGAAAGTCGGAGTGGCCGCAAAATCACATAATTCCAGTTACATGCTTCTGAAATCACGAAGTACAGTAAAAAAACTTAATTCAAGATGTGAGTAGTTCATACAGTCATGTTACTTTTTGGGAGCACTCTGTTACTTGTAGTTGTGCTTTCTTTTATAAAAACCGGACTATAAGTAGCAGTAGAAAACAAGCACTGGCAAAGGCTATTGTCCCGGCTTTAACATATTTCAGCATTTAAACAGCATTTGCACAGGCCTATGTGAGCACATTGGATTCAAACTATCGACATAGGTGTCATTCAGCGCTGACAATGGAATACCACTCACTCTCCACTGATATACACGCTGTCGAGGCGGCTGTAGTGTGGCTTCACTGGGTGGTCGTGGCTTATCAAGGTCTTGATCACCTATTATACATCTACTATACCTTAGACTTCACACGACTCCCGGTTGGGTCTGAGAGCTATGTATTACTGTGGCTCCATAAATTAAGGCTGCTATTGGACTGAACCTTTTATACCATTCAATGACTCATTTTGACGGACTATATACAAGCCTTGAAAAAGTCGTCGAGTGAGACAAAGCACGTGTCGGCAGTCTTTAACCGGTCATTTGGAATAAAATTAATGGAGCCAAACATCTGTTTATGTGCACCATTTGCTGCATATTTTTGAACTTATCTGTATGGACCCGTTAGTGACGGACCTTCATATTGTCTTCTCAGGTGGTGTTCTGGACATTTTTTTTAATTAGTCTGTATAGATGTTTTTTTTTCACCCTGTACCTGACACTATAGGGGTGACATAGTGTCCTTGCTTCCATTGAGCACACCTACACTACAAGTGTGTATTGTACTTTTCCGAATTTGTGTATGTGCTGGCATCCTTGCTTCACCATTGTCATCCTCTTTGTATGTCACCCTGCACTGACACAGGAACATCACTCACCCTGCACTCATCCAAGCACACCCCTTACCTTGCACTGGCACAGGCACATCACACAACTCGTATTCACACAGGCACTCGGCTCACCCTGCACTCATCCAAGCACACCCCTTACCTTGCACTGGCACAGGCACATCACACAACTCGTATTCACACAGGCACTCGGCTCACCCTGCACTCATCCAAGCACACCCCTTACCTTGCACTGGCACAGGCACATCACACAACTCGTATTCACACAGGCACTCGGCTCACCCTGCACTCATCCAAGCACACCCCTTACCTTGCACTGGCACAGGCACATCACACAACTCGTATTCACACAGGCACTCGGCGCACCCTGCACTCATCCAAGCACACCCCTTACCTTGCACTGGCACAGGCACATCACACAACTCGTATTCACACAGGCACTCGGCTCACCCTGCACTCATCCAAGCACACCCCTTACCTTGCACTGGCACAGGCACATCACTCAACTCGTATTCACACAGGCACTCGGCTCACCCTGCACTCATCCAAGCACACCCCTTACCTTGCACTGGCACAGGCACATCACACAACTCGTATTCACACAGGCACTCGGCTCACCCTGCACTCATCCAAGCACACAGCTCATCTTGCATCTTGCAGTTGACTTGCGCTGACACATGCACACTTCCCACCCTGCACTGACACAGGCACATCACTCACTGTCTACTCATACAGGAACACCCCTCTTCTTGCTCTCACAGTGGCACACTGCTCATCCTACGCACTCTAATAGACACACTTCTAACCCTGCACGCACACAGACAGACCTTACACCTACATTCAGACAGGCTCACCCTTCATCCTGCGCTCACTCAGATGCACTGCTCATAAGGCCCACAGAGGCAAACCCCTCTGCATTCACACCACTTACTATGCATGCACACTGCTCACCATGCACTCACACAGATACAACCCACACCCTGTGCTCATAATGATCACCCAAGCACACCTCTTGCCCTGCACTCAGGCAGACACATCTCTCATCCTGCTCGTACACAAGGCGCATCTCTTACGCTGCTCTCAGACAGGCAAACCTCTCGTCCTGGACCTGCACTCAACAGTCAAACCTCACACCCTGCAGTCACACAGCTACCTCTCTCACCCAGGGCTGGACTGTGCATCAGGTGTATCCCCGGGAGGATGGAAGGGTGGGGGGCGGTTTTGGAGCAGTGGGGGCCAGTTTTGCTACCGGGAGCCGGTTTTGCAGCACTTCTGCAATATCGGCCCCCAGTAACAAAAGCAGCAAGCAAGCCGGCTGGTCTGAGAAATTTGCCAGGGCTGCTTTGGGTTCCCAGCCTGGCACTTCTCTCATCCTCCCCTCAGAGAGACACACCCCTGACTCTACACTCACAGAGAGATACAATCACCCTCCATTGCAGATGGGCAGTTGTGGGTGCCAATGCCTGACCTCCTGCTCTTTCTGCTGCTGATCCTTGGCGGGGCTCAACGGTGAGAGCCTGCTGCCAGCAGTCCTGCATGCAAAGTGTCAAGGGACGCGATAACAGATAGATGACACTGTCCATATTAGTGTTCATGCATTTCAGTGGAATTACTTCAAAAGTACTCTTAACACAAATGAATGCCAAATGCCTCTCCATAAAGGGGCAGAGCAAAACCTCCTCTCTATTCACTGCTTTCTAAGACCCTTTTTGTGTGATTGCCTGACCTCAGCCAGAGGGCTCTGCTGTCAAGCCAGACTAAAAAACAGAACACGTTGAGTTGCCTGTACCAGGAAAGCTTGTTGAGAACTGGCAGGTTTCTACACCGCCTACTTCAGCTCTGGGTGTTCTTTCAGCATTTACTTTTTAGAGGCAGACAATTGTCTAGACAATAGCTCAACATTTATTGCCAATATTGACTGTATAATTATGGAGCAGCTTGTGTTCCTTAACAGCAACACATTGTGATTGTACGAATGATCGAACAGTTCTAACATAATTCAAGGCACGTTGGCGTGTAACATAAACATTTGGATAAAAACGTGTTTTTACACAAATACAACGTGTGAAGATGGTTACATTTAGCATAATGTAAAGTCTGCTCATACGTAAACAGCCCATTACCTCTCCCTTTCTTTCAGAACTAACATATGCTTTTGCTTAAACAGTACACATTTTTTTCTCCACATTTGCATGACAGCAATAATGCTTGTTTCCAGACAGGGCATTTTGTCTGAGGCGAAAAGTGAGAATGCTGAAAGCAATCTTTGGTTAAGGATTTGTTGCCAAGAAAAGCCAACAAATGCCCCAGGCGCGGGTTCTACCAAATGGCTGGAGGCAGCCATTTTAGTTTCTTTGCAAAAAATTATATTGTAATGGTAATTGTAGTTATATAGCGCTTGCTACCCCTAACGAGGCGTTGTAGCACTTTTCGGCTAGTGGCATGGTACTGTGGAACCCAAAGGTGAATTAATGGTGGTGGTGAAAAAGTTTAGAAAAGATTGTTTGGGAGTTCATAGTAGTAAAAGAAGTTTGGAATAAGTCAGAGAGGGGAGGTAGGGGATATTTTGGAATAGGATAGGATGAGTAATAAAGTGGTGATTTGAGGTTTGTGGAGAATAATTACATTGGTTTCTTCTCTGCAGTGGGAGGAAAATATATCATGAGAGTCCTGTGCTCCACTGGTGTTTATTATTCAGAAGTTTATTTCAAACTCTTTCACATAGTTTGCAATTTAGTGCCTTTCCAATATAGGTCAGTGCCCACATCAGGAGCAGCGTGCTCCTGTCCAAATGCTGGTGCGCCCACTGGCATTTGCATTTTTGGCATTTACATGGCTAATCATTAAGTTGTGCAGATGTCTTTGTTTCTAATTAGTGCAGAAGCATTTATTAACCCCTCCCGTGCTCATGATGAGCTCAGCTCTCCATTGGTTGCGCTGTGCTCATGATGAGCTGAGCTCATCATGACCCAGGCGGCGCTCACACGCGGGGATAATTCCCCTGCTGTGCTGAGCGTTCCACGCAAACGGGAGTGGTCATGACGAGCTGAGCTCGTCATGAGCACAGCGCTCCCGTGCAGCGTGACGAGCTGAGCTCATCACAAGCACGGTGGCGCTGTGCATGCCCCCTCTCCCCCCAGCGCCGCGGGGGAGTTAGCCCCACGGCGAAGGGGTTAAGTCATGCTTAACTGAGAATAAGGTAAATCATTTTTAGGTTCGGCATTAGCCACACCCTTTTGATTTTTTTCTAACATTATAGGGTCGATTCCGAATCGGTAAAATCGCCTACGAATAGCCGTACGGAGCATTTTTCCCGTACGAATCGTACACCTTCAACGTCCCCCTACGTACGATGAAGTACGATCCGAATCCAAAGCAGATCTCCGTACGAATCATACGAAAGACCATATGACTTAAAATACGTACAAATCGCATTCGGAACACGCAGTACGCGACGTCCGTACTGATCGTAGCACCTTTTTCCGAACGAGCAAGTACGATTCCTTACGACAATACTCCCTACGACTCTTTTGCTGCTGGAGTTTAAAACATCTGTAAAAGCAGATTTGGACTCAAACCGCGTTCAAAACGGACCCTCCGGGTACGCAAGAACACCCCATGATTGCAGAGGTACGGTGCGTAGGGGTATGGTGCATCGGGGTACAGTGCGTAGGGGTACGGTGCATCGGGGCACGGTGCATAGGGGTACGGTGCATCGGGGTACGGTGCATTGGAGTACGGTGCATAGGTGTACGGAGCGTAGGGGTACAGAGCATAGGGGTACGGTGCGTACCCCCATGATTGCAGGGGTACGGTGCGTATGTGTATGTGTGGCTCTCAGTACGAATTGCTCATACGATGTTTTCCGCATGAATCGTGTTCTCGGTCCCCGGTCCGGATCGTACTTGTCGGGTCGTACAGCAAGTTTACGATTCATATGGTTCACCATGAGGGTCCGTATCGTAAGGATTTTCCCTTGCCATTCGTACGGTTCGCAAAGAATCGGACGTATTTTTTACCTACAGATCGTACTACTACGATTCGGACGGATTTGTACAATTCGTACGGAAACGGCTACGAATTTGAATCGTCATACGGATAAGTTTCCCGAATCGGAATCGACCCCTGTGTATACACAATCTACTCAGTAGTTAATTTGTAAAAATAATAAGCATTTACAATGCAATGGTTTCGCCTTTGGAAAAGTTAGAGCTATTGGCATTGTAAATGACAAAATTTGTGTTTATGTATTAGTTTTGAATACAGATAAATAAATGGCATTGTCATTTACATTGCCATGAGCTTAATCTCTCGCAAATGTGAGACCTATTGCACCCTACGGACGAGCTCAGCAGACAGCAATTACTACCACACACACACACCCAGAGCCACACACACACACCCAGAGCCACACACACACACCCAGAGACACACACACACACACACACACACACACCCAGAGCCACACACACGCACCCAGAGCCACACACACACACCCAGAGCCACACACACACACACCCCCAGAGCCACACACACACCCCCCCAGAGCCACACACACACACACCCCCAGAGCCACACACACACACACACACCCAGAGCCACACACACAAACACACCCAGAGCCACACACACACACTCAGAGCCACACACACACCCAGAGCCACACACAAACACCCAGAGCCACACACACCCACCCACAAATACTGTGTTTTCGTCATGAAAGCAATATATAGCACAAACAATACAATACAATTACTAGTAAGTGGAAGACTGTGTGCAGCTTGTTACATATAGTGCTGGGCAGGAGGTCTCCTGCTAGTTGGAGAGGGACATTTTTGGGGAAGCACAGTTTTGTAAATGTAATTTTCTGTTTAAAAAGACCGAAATATATCTTTTTTACAACACAACTAAGTGTATTGCGCAGCAAAATAAACATAAAAAAAAAATGTTAGAGGAAAAAAGCGAAGAACCTGGTTGGGGGGGGGGGGGCTTGTGGAGAGATACTTTATAGGGAAGTAAAGTTTGGGAGATTTTTTAGCAATTTACAAGGCATTGTATGAAAACATGGATGTATAGCAGAACATTAATTAAGGAACTGCTTACACCTGTTCAAAAGATGCGCCTCGGCTCTTAAACAGAAATAAATGCTGCTTTGTGTTTATGAGGAAGTTTGAGTGGAATTGTTTTAAGTAAAGCCAGATGCGATATCGTGTTTTAGAGGAATATTTAGGTTATTGGAAGAAGGTATAATGGGAACTATGACGCTTACCAGGTAACAGTAATTGGGGATTTAGGGAAGCAGCAAACTATAACATACATACTGTGATTACGATGAGCTGTGTGCATTAAAATCACTACAAGTCCTGGTACAGAGAAAAATGTGACAGTGTGTGGTCCGATTCCAGTACACACACTATACAATGAGGAAGCGATGGATTGCAAGGGATCCCACCCTTTCGCATCAGCAACTCAGGGACGTGATAGCCAGAAGTGCTTCTGTGCCGGGGGATCTGAACCTCTAACACGCCTTCTGTGGAAAAACATTAGCAAGGGGTATAAGCTAGTATGGAAGGTGGCATCGAGAACCACAACTTCGGCAGCTACGAGGGCGGTGGGTGGGGGCGGTCGTCCGGGCCCGGTGGCCAAGGCTGGGTTAGGCTAAAACTCTAGTTTTAGGGCCACCCTTAGTCTGCAGGCAGTAGCTCGTAAATATAATTTCATAGGAATGCCATGTTCAAGCTAAAAGGTTGGGTTCAGGGCAGGCAAAGGAACTGAGTACGGTGATGTTGACAGGGAAAAAAAAAAACTATTGCAATTGGAAAAAGAGGAGAGAAAGAGTGAGGGAGAGACAGAAATAAAATAAAAGGTAAGAAGGGGAAGAAAAGATCGGAGAAAACAGGAAAAGATCGAACGGGGAAGGAAGAAATGGAGCTGGTGGAGAAGAAAGAAGGAAAAACAATTAACCAAGGGAAACAAAACTAGGAGTGTAGGGGAAATGAGAAGACCCACCCAATATTCTAGGAAGGGGCGCCCTTGGCAGCAGGCAGTACTTTCTATTTATTTTCTTGAGTGCCCCCTCAGAAATGCCTAAAAAACATTTTGCTGGTTTTTGAGCATTACTATAATTTTCATTGCAAAGCGAGCTCATTCCCCCCCCTAATATCGAACCCAACTGAGGTGAAATTCATGCATCTTTTTGCTGCGAGATTTTTCACTAGTTTCTTTATAGAAGAATACAAACTGTTCGGTATGCAGAAATAATTTAGCAATGTTAAATACGGATATGTGCAACACACATCGGAAAAGTCACAACTTTCACTCAAATGTGGCAAAAAAAAACACTTTTCCATAGAGTATTCCAAATGGCGATAAACAAAAAATAAGAAGCCCCTCTGACTAGTTACGGCTTAGAAAAGAAATACAGTTCTAAGAAGAGACCTTCAGTAATGAAGCAAGTTTTAGAGATGGCGAAAAGAGGAGCGATAGAAGCTAATTTGGAAGAGTCGGACGAATAAATTATTAAAGATTCATTTAAAGTTTTGAAAATAAAACCTAGAGGACTGTTGGCTTGGTCAGGGCTTGTTTGGCCAGCGGGGATGTTGCTGCTAAACCTCCTCCCTCCCCAGGCACGGACAGCGGGAGGGAGGGCAGGAAAGGCACGGACAGCGGTAAGGGGGCGGGAAAGGCACGGACAGCGGGAGGGGGGCGGGAAAGGCACGGACAGCGGGAAGGAATACATACAGTTCTAAGAAGAGACCTTCATTAATGAAGCAAGTTTTAGAGATGGCGAAAAGAGGAGCGATAGAAGCTAATTTGGAAGAGTCGGACGAATAAATTATTAAAGATTCATTAAAAGTTTTGAAAATAAAACCTAGAGGACTGTTGGCTTGGTCAGGGCTTGTTTGGCCAGCCGGGATGTTGCTGCTAAACCTCCTCCCTCCCCAGGCACGGACAACGGGAGGGAGGGCAGGAAAGGCACGGACAGCGGGGGGGGGGGCGGGAAAGGCACGGACAGCGGGAGGGGGGCGGGAAAGGCACGGACAGCGGGAGGGGGGCGGGAAAGGCACGGACAGCAGGAGGGGGGGCGGGAAAGGCACGGACAGCGGGAAGGGGGGGCTCACCTGGACCTGGACTTCCTCCGGCGGCGGTCGGCCGCGGAATGACCAAAAGAAACATGGACGACCAAAAAAATAAACCCCGCCCACCGCCGCACTGACGTCCTAAAAGGGGCTGGATGAGTAAAAATCGTGGGAACGCCCACGAATCTGCTCCGGCAATGACGGACAGATTGCTCTTCCAATGGCTAGCCTCCATTTATGGAGCTAGCCAATGGAAGAGAAGGCGGGACCAAAGCAGTACTATTCTAACATTAGATTTCGCCTGCGCGAACGCTGCTGCGCAGCGGACGCCAGGCGTAACCTAAAAATGAGTGTCAGTGGCCAAAGATCTGCTCAGACACCTGCAGCCCATGACATTAAATGTTGGTGCACCGAATACCAACGCTGGGTAGTCTTGAATTCACCTCAAGCTGCTTTAATCTTCTACCAGACACTGCCTGTCTCTCTATCTCACTCTTACAGTTCCTTGCTTCATCCCTTTTGTGACAGTTTATCTGTCTTTCCACTTTGCTTGTTTTCCCTCTCTTGTTCCAGTAAATGTCTTATACAGAAAAAAAAGTGCAGGATTCTAAAAATAGGTGCCTGCAGCCCCCACGGGCAACCACCTGATTAAATTAAGCACTGGATATACTTATTGGGGCTTCAGCCATGTTTCTTCCTCTCTTCACATTTTTATTGCATCGATTTCAGCATGGGCCAAAAGAGCTGCCCACCTCAACTATTGGCAAATTTCACTGTGAGTAAAGACATTCTGTTCTTTCACATGGAGCACATCCACACACAGTGCTGGGACTACTATGGTACCATGTAAGTTAAGAGACCAGATGCTCCCTGAACAAAAAATTTATACAATCACCATGGCACAACAAAACGAGCATTGTTAATGCCAAAAGGATGGTAGCCAATATGAGCCCCATTGACTTTGCCAATGCTTCTGTGACATATTTTTAGTTGTTTGCAAACTTCATAAATTGAGACATTTCTGCTGAAAAATGTAATGTACACCTTTGTGCTAATCAAAAAAAGGACAGATGCTCAAACTGATGACTAGGGTTTGGAAACGGCTGCACCAGTTCAATTGGAGGTGCGCACACTAAGGTTTCAACTACTGCACACTGTATATTCTGGTGCCCTGGAGTTTTATCAGGGTGGAGCCAATATAAACAATGGCAGAAGAGCCATCTTTTGTAGAGGTACACGCTTGCTCTAAGGGCGCTAGTTTTAAAATATACTGAGCTATTTGGCTTTTTGGTAGCATAAAGGTGATTCTGAACAGTGATTTCTTCTGAATGACAATGAGATGAGAGTCATTCCTAATAAAATATTTTTTTCGAATAATTAATGCTTGAAAGGATTCTGGTGTGAAAGTACACACTACTGTGGGATTGTAGTCTGTAATCAACTTAGAAAAAATAGTTAATTTCTACTCTACATTATTGTGGATCCGTTTTTGCGTATTTTATTTGCTATATTAAATAGATTTAGGGTACTCTAATGCAGATAGAAATCCCAGTTGACTATCTGTAAATGTTTTATATCAGATGCAGTTGAGACCTATGATTTTTTAGGTTTCGCCTGTCGAAAGCTGCGCAAGCAGCCTTTCGCGCAGGCGAAATCTTATGTCTACAGTATGTGTGCTCATGTCCCGCCCCTTTTCTTCATTTGTTCGATCGTCCTGGTCCTGCATGGTTGTATCCCGCTGTCCGTCCCACCTCCCGCTGTCCGTGTCTTTGTTCACCCCCCCCCCTCGTGACTCCTGCTGTCTGTGTGCCTGTCCCCGCTATCACACGGGGCACCTCTAGCCGTATCTCAGCCCTCAATCCCAGTCTTGTTTTTTTTATTATTTCATTGCACGGCCCGACCATGCGGCCAATGCTTTTCCTGTCTCATCCTCTCATCCCTCTCGCTAATCAGATTTCTTTTCCTCTTGTCTCACGAGCCATATGAAAGTTCCACAGAACACTCCAGACATTTCCGCAGTCCTAGCCTTGTACTCTACAGATGTTATCATCAGGTTCTATATTTTTATCCACTGATTAAAGAGCTGTTTTCAGAACAGAAAGTGGTTCCGTTCTGCCTGCTACTAGCGAAAGGCAGTGTGCCGTACCCACACACCAACGAGGCGCGCTCTTACAAATCCCTCGTTTATCTCTAAGACTTACGTTAGGAATACGAACAACTAGACCGAAAGCCCTGGGTGAGTCAACGCTTGGAATAGGACCGACTATGTTTAGTCATGCTGCAGGATCTCGGAAACATTCCATAATTACCAACATTATGTCAAAAATTACAATTACTGCTATGTCGTAATTGAGCCCACTCAGTACCGCAGTAGCTGACATGAAAATCACACTCCCGAATACAACCACCCGGGGCGGGGTCAGTCAAGCTGCCTTGCAATAGGGGCATCAACCTCGGCACACGCTCACTCTCGCCCTCCGCGAGCCTGACTACACAGTTTACAATGAACATGGAGGAAGACGGGGAGATAAACGTTGTGTGCCACAAATGGCCCCATACCATGTGGGTGAATTCAGCCATTACTGGCCTCTCAGATTGTAAATGAAACCAGAACCTATAGCCCCCCTTGGCCTCAGAGTGTCTGTCCCTTAACCCCACCAGGCACACCCAGTGGACCGCACCGTTTGCTTCCTCTTGTATTTTGTTTGCCTTCAATTGTCATTTTTGCCTCATCTAACTTAACGTTTGCTTTTGTAATTTGTTCACTTGTAATGTTCTTCTCATGCATCAGTTCTGTTCCTATTGTGAAGTGCTCTGACACCTTTGGGTAAAGTCTGCGCTTTATAAAAACGCATAAAATAAAATAAATAAAAATCCAAGAGGTTTACTCCACACAGTCTATATGAAAAACGCTAGTTTGTTTTAGTTTTTGTATGGCAACCATTCGTATGTCTAAAACGTGACAGTCACTCATTTTCTTTTATGGAGTAATTTCGGATAGGAGGGAGCTTTAAAAATATCTTGGCGTTCAGTGATGCATTTTAAAGAACACCGAATGTCAGTCATAACCGCAAAACATAGTGCTTTAAGCCAATATATTTGTGTATGAAGTCAATCAATGGTATGCTACTGCCCACAAGGATACCCATTTCAAAAGTTTATATAGCTCGAGGGTAACTGTCACCAAGAACATTTCCCACGCCTCAACAAGACTGATGTGCAACATGACCTGTAGATAATAAGTTTGAATGCCGATAGCTCATTGTTTAATCCCACTGAGGCCGATAGAGACCTCGCCAAATTTTTTAAAGTAAATAGTTATGTCTCGGTTTAGAAACAATGCATCTACAATACTTACTTGTTTAATCTTTTGTTCACGAATATTGTCCATGCGGTGCCTAGTTTATTCTGCTGGTCTGTGGTGAGTGTTCCCTGCACTCTGCCCGTTCCATGAAACCTCGCTGCGCCATGTTACCCACCGAGATTCTCGCCTCTCTACCCTCCCCCACACTACCATCACGCAGCCTAGCAGTGTGCCATGCAGGTAGAGTTGCTAGTTTCTCCTTCTGTCAGCACAGAACAAAATGTATATCTGAAGAGATGGTGGGCGTACCTCTATCACCCACTGATAGTAACAACGATTGAAATGAAACTGAAATGCGCAGCTCACAATGGGGCACAGGGGCAGCTCGCTGGGCGCTGCAGCGGGTATGTGGGTGGCTTGAAGTGCTCTTTTGGAATTACAGGTGACCCGGCTCCGCCTCCAACTTGTGAGGGTACATTTAGCTATACACCTACCGCCACCCTGTTGGGCTTCGATATTGCAGCTTCCCGGACATACACAGAGCTCCAAGGTCGGCGCATTAACCCGCCCTACAATTTTACTAGAATTGGAACCTTTAACCTCGCCGGCTCGCACAGAGCTCTGCAGTCGGCGCATTAACCTACCGAGATTGGAACAGGTGATCCGCTGAGTACACGTAGAACTCCATTGCCTCACCGCGCTCTCTTAGGGGGACCTAGAACTAACCCACACACGCGTTCCTGCAGATCGTGAAGTAACTGTTAAGGGGAGGGGCAGGCTCCCCAAACGTAGCCTCCAGGAATCAAAGTCTTTTGCACCCGAGCTTCACGGTTGAACCGCTGCAGCCTCTTTTGAGTGGCCGTAGTCACCTTCTCTTCTCCCCCCTCCTCCTGGGGCACTTTTACACCGCAGAGGACCGCCGACCTCAAAGTTGGGAAACCAGGTTCAAGTCTCGGTGGGGACGCTAAACATCCTGTAATTGTATATAAAACTGCAAAAAGCACAAATTTCAAATGTTATCGACCTTTGAAGGATGAACATCTATTTGACCATACCACCTAATTCCCCTTCACCCACCCAGCTCTAGAGTCAATGAAAATCGGTTCCTACTCCTTGAAATTTATTACAGCAGGATAGCTTTTCCATGGGGAGGGGAGGCAAAATGATGTAACCAATACAATGGGCTCACAGTGCATAATGTAATATAGTTGTTACAATAAGCGCTACCTCGCGGGCATCTTCTGACTCGGTTTTAGTGAGAACTTCCGGTGACAAAGGGCCCTTTACGCCGCCTCTCTGTGGGCAAAAAGGAGGTTTTCTATCAGTGTACCACAGTTCCGGTAAACTTCTGCAGACAGGCCTATATGTGTTTAATTCTAAAACATACACAACCAAGCTATCAACAACGGGGGGTCACACACTGGAATGCGGTCATATGGCCAAGATCACACAACCTGTCAACTGTAGGCAGACCATGATGGGTGAATGCAAATGTGGTGCGGGGGCCTTTATCTGTACACCTTGTCTGGGTCTGGGTATGTGTGTTTATTGGCATGCGCGCCTGTGTGAGCATGGATGTATGACGTTACAACGCATACTTTTACATCGCATGCCTTTACAACGCGGTATTTACAACGAATACCATTACAATGCATAGTGCTTTTAGGCGCTGGATAGTGATTTATTTAATTTACTATTCCAACTCCAGTCCCCGTGGATAGTAGGGAAGGTGTTGGATAGTATATTAAATACATTCCCTATCCTAGAGCGCCCCCCAGCGCAATGCGTTGTAATGGTTTGCGTTGTAAAAGTTGCGTCGTAAAGGCACTGTGTGGTAAAAGTTGAGTTGTAAAGGTTGTTCCCCGTGAGCATTAGTGTGCTTACCCCTGTGTGCCTTTTGTGTAGATTCATGTGTGTATGTCCTTTGTAGTTTGGTGTCTATACATATGTGCGTGGTTTGGAGTTTATGGATGCTGTGAGTTTGTCTTGATGCATGTGGTTCGGCGTGTGTGGCTGGTGTGTGAGTTTTAGCGGTCCAGTGTGTGTGGGTGTATGTAAGGACTAGTGTATAGTTGTTGTGCTTTGGAGAGTTTGATATGTGTTGTGGTTCAGCGTGACTAGGGAGTGCTAGGGAGTGCTAGGGAGTGCAGAGTGACTGCGAAGTGCTAGGGAGTGCAGAGTGACTGGAGTGCAGAGTGACTAGGGAGTGCAGAATGCTAGGGAGTGCAGAGTGACTAGGGAGTGCTAGGGAGTGCAGAGTGACTAGGGAGTGCTAGGGAGTGCAGAGTGACTAGGGAGTGCTAGGGAGTGCAGAATTACTAGGGACTGCTAGGGAGTGCTAGGGAGTGCAGAGTGCAAGGGAGTGCAGAGTGCAAGGGAGTGCAGAGTGCAAGGAAGTGCAGAGTGCTAAAGAGTGCGAGGGAGTGCGAGAGAGTGCAGAGTGACTAGGGAGTGCTAGGGAGTGCAGAGTGACTAGGGAGTGCTAGGGAGTGCAGAGTGCTAGGGAGTGCAGAGTGCTAGGGAGTGCAGAGTGACTAGGGAGTGCTAGGGAGTGCAGAGTGACTAGGGAGTGCTAAGAAGTGCTAGGGAGTGCAGAGTGACTAGGGAGTGCTATGGAGTGCTATGGAGTGCTAGGGACTGCAGAGTGACTGCAGAGATTAAGATAATGGCAATGTAAATGACAATGCCATTTATTTATCTGTTTTCAAAACCAACACATAAATACAAATTTTGTCATTTACAATGCCAATAGCTCTAACTTTTCCAAAAGCGAAACCATTGCATTGTTTCTGCTTTGTGTAAACTCCAGGCCTCCCTCTCTGTTGAGAGAGGAGCCTAAAAGTGGGCCTGTGGAGGGAACTTCAAACCATTGACTTTTCAAGCCCCACAGGAGCCTTTTTGGTGCTGTGGGTTTAGGGGACTTTACATCGAAAGGTGGAACACAGAAAATGAAAGATTGTTGTGACAGGCTGCAGGTCAGGAAGACCTGACGCCCCACTTCTGCTGGGCGGCCAACATCTATCACACTAAGTAAGATTGGACAACAGTACCTTGAAGCATCAAGAGCCTTCAGTTCATAAAATATGCAGAACAAGTAGAGGTGGGATCTCCATGAGAGCTAAAGGATGCAGGACTGGAGATGCAGGGCGTGGCCAGTGCATTGGGGATGTATTTGACTGTGACAATCTAATACACGAATGAAAGTTCTGAATTTCTGGGCCAAAACATTGACAAGAGCCATTCTCCCTTACATAAGATTCCTGTTTGAATGTGCCCGCCAGAATTAGCAAAGCTAGCCTCCCGACTTACTGAAAGGCAAGAGTCTGCCCTTCGTAAGCTTTGGCTACATTGAGGAGAGGTGAGAGAAACACTGGAATTCACAAGTCCAAAAAACTTCGTCATGAAGCAACTAACCTGTTGAGGAGTTTGAAGTTCACAATATCACTGTCTATGAGAGTTCTGTGAGCGGCTTCCAAAGATAAGCAACATTATCTGTGACAAGTCTTTACCGTCCAAGAATTTGAGAGACACATAGAAGGTCCAGGAGGAAGCTCTACCTGTGGTCTGGAAAAGAAGCAACTACCCAACCCTTGCAAGCACTTCTTTCAGGTCTTTGTACTTTCTGTAGATCTCTGTACAGCAAAGTTCCATATTGCCTTTCCAACCCTATGGCGCTCTGTCAGATACAGCCTATAGACCATCGTTGCAGAGGAGCGAGCACCATTAAAGACACCTCACTCTGAAGGTACCTTTTTTCACCATTGCAAACCACCAAGTCTTATCTAGCCACTTGCCTTCACACAACCTGAATTTACCAAATTCTTCTTTTTTTAAATCCCACATTGAAACTTGGACTTTTTTCTGAATATTTACCCACTTCCAGTAGGAAAACATGAAATTACATAGACGTCACGTTAAAAGTTTCTATCGCTTACTTTCATTTAAATGAACAAAGGTGTTTTTATCCATACTTCTTCAAACACGTTTTTCAAAATGTTATGATGTTTGGATAATACATTTTACCTTTACATGACCTTTTGCATGTAACATTCCTTATTCTTTTAACTGTATGGCACTTTAACATGGTGTATCCTTACTCACCCAACGAAACTCCTCCCTTCAAGGGAATCTTAACCTCAGCTCCTGCTACAAAATTATGAGACAATAATTATTGAAAGAGTTCTCCCTGCAAGACGATTAGCTGTTCGGGACAGAGCACTTAACAAAGTCTCTAGCAGAGCCATTCCAAACCTTTGAATAAGCAGCAAATATCTGCACACAAATGTGTCATAACCCGAGGAAGAAATGAAAAAATCTTTACATTCAAATTTTTAAATTTTACACCCAAAGCACGAAATTGAACACTTTATGCTATAGTTACTATGCACTTCTCCAACTCCTGATTATCTAGAAACTGAAGCAATTTAAATATTTGACCAAGAGCAAGTTTCGTACAGTATTTATTTTTTACATCTTCAACACAATGTTATTAAAAGCATAATGCGACACATTCGTAAACTTGTTGCAGCACCAGAGTAAAAATCAGGTGCACAAATAAAGCCATTTTTGAGAGCTAACTTCTGTTCTTGATTCCTTGGCAGGAAATATTATCTTTGTAAAATGGCAAACTCTCACAGGAATTCAATCTCCAGTATGGTGACATTTCCACTTCAGCGAGTCTGCATTTAGGGTGTCATTGTGGGTGTTTCAGTGGCGTACCACTTACGAAGTTGGTGTGAATTGATCCACTTTTCAAAGATAGTTAACTTTTGCTGAAATTACTTATGTCAATGTCATGAATAAATGCATATTCGGGTGTAGAGGGGTGGTAGCACTCTCAAAAATTATGAGGACGTTGGTAGAGGTTTCTCTTTGAGAAAAATATTTTTGCCCTGAGAAACCCAAAAAGTTTCAGGGTGGAAAAGTCAGTAGCTAGAGCTTGTGGCATCCGGGGCTACCCCTCAGATTGCCGACCCTTGCGGAGGGGAGGGAGGGGGGGTGCTGGTGAAAAAGGACGGTGAGCACTTCAAAGATGTCCGAGTCTCCGAGGAGAGACACGTAGTATTGCTGCTAACAGTTACCTCGATCATGAAAGTTACATTTAGTTATTTATAACGTTTTATATAGCACGAACTTGAACCCGAATATCAGAGCACTTTACAATTTGAGGCAAAGGTAACAAATCAGAACATTAGTCTTACATGGGGAATCTAATGGGCGTTGAGATGTTTACTCCTCTCAAAATCGCAATGGTTGTTTGTTAGAAATGGGGGTCTCTAGTTGGCAATGGCTGGCCACTGTCCAAGTGGGGACCCTTCTTCCTAAGTCAGAGTAAGGGGGCTACACCCTTTGATAACCCCTGCTCAACCCTGTGGTAACGTAGCACGTATCTCTGAGGCAGTGTGTAAAGCATTTATCATCATACACAGTAACACAGTGAAGAACACTACAAAGGGACACCACACAAGTAGTTATAAAAAATACGTATCTTTATGCATAGACTTAATACAAGAACAATAACGATAAAAAGCCACAATACTGTAAACTAGGGATACTCTTGAGATGATGGAAGAATAGTTCAAAGTGTGCAAAAATGCACATACATGACACGGTCAAAGGCTAGACAGTTGAATACACCGGTGACTGGCAGTACAAAAGAGAACACACAGACTGCATGATCTATCTGGGGACTCAGAAAAACCACATGTGGCATCCATCAGAGAGCTGTGTGAACAATTACCCCTCAGCACAAAGCAAACATGCACATAGTTTATTATACAAGCAGCATTGTACAAGGGCAGCAATTAAATTGCAATAGAATAAAACATATACTTCCTATCGACACTTTTATGAAATATGTAAGTATGGGCATGGTCTTCAAAGCTTTGTCATGTGAAGTGATGCCCACCCTCTTTCATAGCTGCCAAGGTTTCAGATTGCTAGTAGGTGTGACATGATTTTGATAATTTAGTTCGTAATTGTGAGTCAGCCAAATATGGCATTTGCAGCAGTTTTAAGATCTTCTCAGAGTTTCTCTATGCTCAAGGGAGTCTAATTTCAAATATTTATAAGTTTCCCTCGTCTTCATTGTATGATATTCTACTTGCAAGACAGTGTCACTCATAGTAGTTGAAATGTCACTCATAATTACACTGAAATTATGAAGATGTCACAGTCACACATAGCGATTTGAAACTCAGCTATAAGCAAGCCCCACAACCCTGGTATGTCTGCCCCCATCTCTGGACTCGACTCGACTCCCCCCCCGGGGCCCCGCTGCGACCGACTCTCTCTCACCAGTCCTGCCAAGTGTCAGGCATCAGGCGTGACACCAGAGCATTTCAGTGTGGTAATCCGCATTACCGCACTGAAATGCATTGTCACGCATATGCAGGTGTTTCAATTTCACTGAAAGTGCTGCTTAAAACACTGTACAAGTGTGGCAGTGTGCCGTCAGTGGCACACTTGCTATTTAATTCCTGCAGCCAGTGTGGGGCTCCCAGAAGAGTTAAGGGAGGCTGCTGGCTGGCGCTTACTCACCCCAACTTCTACAATGTAGCACAATACATTTTTGTGATTCCCCGGGACGCGGCTGTGTCAGCCGGATGTCATCGAGGTCAGTGGTGTATCCATGAATGATTGTCTGTCATTGGAGCCCACCCCCTCCCCTGGGACTCACAGGAGTCAAGACAGCCCCGGCCTTGACAAATATCAGCAGAGGCGGGCTGGGCGGCAAACCTGTGAATTTCCGCGGCCCGCGGTGGCTCACGGCCTGAGTCTGCCTGCTGCAGTCAGCCCAGACTGATTAAATGAACTCCCTGCTCCGGTGCCCGATTGGTAAATTCAGAACCCCCCCCCCCCCAAAGATAAAGAGCCTTCCACGTGACATGTGTCACAGTGTTCTCTTGTCATACAATTTAATTTCGATCCAGCAGACAGTGCGTGCCCGCAGAGCCCTTCGTGGATCCGGTGCCCTTCCTGTTATTTTTCCAGTATTTACCATTGGGAGAAGTGCACAGATTTGCCACCCAATGAGCTATGATATTGAGCTGCTCCATGCTGGTTGCTCTAAGTGCCATAGACTATGCAAACGGTTTCAGGTAGGAGAGCTTTAACGACGCAAGCCATCTTGGAATAATCTTTGATAAAGGAGCTGGTGCCAATTGCCACTAGATCCGGTCTAGTCGTGTTGCAGAATCAGAAGTTTCCTTAATAATAAATTAGGTGGTTAGTGACCATTTCTTTTCATACGTTTTTCAGCAAAGAGGCACGTTTGAGATGTGTTTCTCTCTACATGAAAGTCATTGTTTGGTTTGTACTCTTGTTAAAGTGTCGCACAGTCTCCCTCTGGTTAGTGCCCTACTGCTCTTACATTCCTGGTGCTTTGCAGCAGCAGTTTTAAGCTAGAGTTTCTCATTGTTCAAATGGGATTAATTTCTGATATGTATATGTTTGCCAAGCACCGCTAATTTTGCACACGAGAAAGTGTCACTCCTAGTCTTTGAAATGTCACTCATAATTACACTAAAATTATGAAAATGTCACACACATAGCAATCGGGAACCGTGGCAGCTACCTATGTCTCACCTCAATTATTTTGGTGTGTGTCGCCCTGCGCAGAGTGCCGCCCGCCCGCTGCCACAGTCAGTGACAGCCCACAGCACAGAGAACAGTACAGTGAGTACTGTAAAGCGCTGAACAGGGCAGGGCTGAGCTGAGGGCAGCAGTGCCCCGGCCAGCCAGGCAAGAAGAATGATGGTGGTGGTCTCCACAGTCCACTGGCACTCCTCGACATGACGGGAGGGGCTGAGGCTGTGAGCGCGCAGCCGCAGCGCGTAACGCGTCACAGGTCACACTGTCGAAAGGTAGGGCCGAATTCGACCAAGAACCCTTCAGTATTTGCCCGGCCTTAGCCACCTCTCATACCATTCGAGATTACCAAACAAAGAGGCAGACGCTGGAGACAGAAGGCAGGAAACAGGAGTTTATTTCGACGGAGCAGAACACGTCAAATCAGACAACAGGGTATCTTCTCGAGGTGCTCTAAACGCATCCTTGAGGCCTGGCCTCTTATACACAGGTTTATTGCTTTATTACATGAAACACATTCTTGTCAATACTTTGATGTACGGAAAGGCATCCTCGGAATCTCCGCTCCAAACCCGTTCCCACACATATTTACAGTAAAAGTCCCCACCCTGATCTCAGTAGGTGATGACTATCGCGCAGCTGGATATCCCGCCGGCTCCCGGAATGTGTGCGGCTGATCGGATCTCATGGGGTGGGGGCTTTTATCAGTCATAGATTCTTTGAAGAGGGACAGCTTCCTACTGTAAGGGGCAATAAACTGTATCCGCAGGGCTAGGTGATGGCCTGGGATCGGGCGGGACAATCGGGCACAGAGGAAGGGGGTTCATCAAAGGATGCGTGATCATTAAAGGGACGGAGGGAGGTGTTAGTCAGGTACGGGATGTGGCTCAGAGGCAGGGCCGCGCTGAAGGGGTGGTTTATGGCCCAAGCATGTGAGAACGTGGGCTGTCAGCACGCGGGGGATGCTGGCGGGGTCAGAGAGGGAGAGAGAGAGAGACACGCTGGCTATCGGCAGTGGGCAGAGAGGCCATGGCGTTCAAAATGGCTGCTACTTACGCGCACATTTGAGCTAAAAGGGGACAAGATGGCGCCGATAATGTTTACGTCGCAATCTAGATTTTAACAGTCCTCCCTTTTCAACATATCTAGCCAGCTTGTCAATTTATGTCTATCCCCATCATATTACGGATTTCTATATCATACAAAGCTTTAATGCGTTCAGCTTCAAAGTTCGGAGTCTTAGGGCAAACACAGTTAGCAAATAGTGAACACAGAGGTGGCAAGCATTGAATACCCAGGCAGAGTCCGCATATTACGACGATTGGTATCAGTACAATCATGAGCATCCTCCATCCCCAGTCCTTTACAGTACTCCAGAACCAACTCCCGAGCGACCATCCTTCTTGTTCCTGATGAACTTCTGAGGAGAGTCTGTGGAGGTGTTCGATGGCCTGGTAAACGGAGGGTGAATTGTCTGGTATGTAGGTACAACAGCTGGACCCGATGATACGACATGCTCCTCCACGGTCTGCCAGAACCACATCCAGAACAAGGCGGTTTTGAAGAGCCACCAGACGGACCGCCTGAAGCTCGGCTGTATTGTTTGTGAGGATACCAGCTGTAATGTTCATCGTTGTCTCGACTGCCTGGGATAAATGTCGAATGGCACGACTGTTCGCCATCGGACCCCAAAGTGGAACAAGTCCTTTCATTGCATCCAAGAATTGTGCTCCAGTGGAGTCGGCCTGCTCGATGTCCTTTGCTCGTCTCTGTCGGTGATGGTTTGCCGGAGCCACATAGGTTGGAGGAAGGATGAAGGCTATGTAGCAGGTACCTCCCCAGCCCTTTGGGAGCCAGGTGTAGGCTTTTGTACCACAGACGAAGTACATGTTTGGAGAGGTGACAAAAGAGGGTGGGTCGGTTGAGTACAAAGTTCTGGTGATGCGGCAAGTGCTGTGGCCCACCATTTGTGTCCCATGGCCTGTGATGCATACGAGGCCCGAGACATTGACGACAGATAGGGCCACAGTCAGGGTGGCAGCTGTTCGTTTCCGGAGGTAGGAGAAGGTGGGTCTGGCTGGATTGTTGAATATTTGCATCTCCACCATTTCTTTAGCGGGGATGTCCATGTGAACAGAGGCATTGGAGGATAGAGGGCAAAAAGGAGCAGCAGCTCTCCCGGTTTTGTTCAGCCAGACTCCATGATAAAAGTGTGACATAGTTTCGCTGGAAGTGGCGTTGTCTCTGTAGCTCTCTTGCAAGAGGATCAGCCAGGCAAGGCAGGAGCCATGAACAGAGAAAGGTGAAGGGAGGAAGGGGATGGAATGTCCGGTGGCATGTGGTATCAACCCACAGATCCAGCAATTCGTGGCATTTGCAGCAAGGTTGTGTTGGTGCAGCAACTGTACGAAGGAGTTGTTCCAGAACTCCTTACGCCTTTCTTGGATTTGAGGTGAAAGAGAGACCAGGTAGTGTTCTTTCATGGTGGTAGGCTGTGCAGTCGTTAGAAATGTCTTATGAGCCGGTGCGTTCTCTTCCACGATCCAGAAGGTAGTCATGAGGAGGAGGCAAAAGAGAAGAGTGATAAGAAGAGCAATAGTCTTTGAGCTGTGCAAACTGTCAGTTTTCGGGTTCCTGTAGCGGGTCTTCGGATGTCCGGTTGCTTCCATCATCTTCGTATCGGGCGCTTCCATCATCTTCAAGGTGCTCGGTAGTGGGCAGAACCACAGACTTCGTTTGGTTTCTCTCCTGGCAGCCTTTGTAGTGTTAGGCCGCCGCTCTGAGAATGATAACTTAGTCAGTGGTCTACTTAACCGAAGCTCCCACCTTTCGTCGCAGGTTATACCCTTCTCTGGATGGCACAGTGGGATCAGGGAATTTCGCCAATTCGAGTGTCTCTGTTTCAGGGTAGCAGCTCAGGGATGGTCGGTCTTTGTTCAGGAGCTCTTCCTGGGTGCTCACGTCTTCGGTCGACGTCAGGGCCGGAGAGATTTTCTTGCAATGATGTGCATGCAGCCAATTTCGCTTCCCCTCCACTCGAAGAGCTGTTCGGGTGGTGATCAAGACTTGCCAGGGGCCCGTCCAGCGGGGTTCCAGACTCTTCTCCCGCTGGAAGTTCCGAATCAGGACGAAATCTCCAGGCTGGATGGTATGTCCGGGGCCCCTGGAAGCATCGGGGATGGCCTGCAGCACCTGATGATGAATAACAGACAGTGTTTTAGTTAGGTTATACAGGTAGTCAGACATTAGGACGTCCGGGACGTCGTGAATAGATGTCGGTATGGGTGCGGACCAGATACTCATGGGCCGGCCGAAAACGACCTCGTAAGGGGTCAAGTGGTGTTTGGTGGGGGTGGAACGCATTGACAGCAATGCTAGGGGGTGAGCGTCTGGCCATTTTAGTCCTGTGGTAGCCACTATTTTCGCCAGTTTTAGTTTCAATGTGGCATTGTGCCGCTCGACCAGTCCAGCAGATTGGGGGTGGAAAACTGCGTGGAATTTCTGTCGTACCCCCAGTCCTTTCAGGATGTGCTGGATAACCTCGGCTACAAAATGGGGGCCATTGTCACTCCATAAAATACGGCAGAGGCCGTAGCGAGGGAAGAACTCTTTCAGTAGTACTTTTGCAGTGGCAATAGCAGTGTTGTCACGCGTCGGGTAGGCTTCCACCCATTTGCTAAAAGCGCACACAACAACAAGTACATACTTCAGTCCTTGACATCTCTCTAACTGGATATAGTCCATCTGTAGGACTTCAAATGGATGGTTGGGGACCCCAAACCCTCCCCGGGGTACGACAGTTCCTTTCCCAGGGTTGTGTTGCAGGCAGACTAGACATTGTTGGACTAATCGTTTGGCTGAGTCTGTAATTCTATCGTTATGCCAAACTCGAGAGACAAGTTCGGCCATAGGGGCAGATCCTATGTGTGCAGGGGAATGGGCCTTTGTCAGTATGGGGATCAGGTACGAGTTGGGTAGCAACCATTTGTTCGTGTCTTTTGTCCGCCAGCAGCCTTCATCATCCTTTAATCCCACCCGTGCCCATTCAGTCAATTCTTGTGGTGAGCTGGCCATTTGGATGTCCCTAATAGTTTCCCTAGCGTCCGTCCATTTTTCTGCTTGTGACCTAGTCACGTACATGCGAGTCGTTGTCCTGTTCTCAGCTGTGGTTCGGGCAGCGATGTCGGCCAGTGCATTTCCCTGTCCGATGATGTCTGTCACCTTTTTGTGTGCTTGGCATTTGATTACGGCAAGTTGTTTGGGGAGGAGAACCGCTTCAGTCAGAGCGGAGACTAGATCTCCGTGCAGGATGGGCGTGCCATGAGATGTCAGAAATCCCCTCTCCTTCCATAAGAGCCCAAAATGATGAACCACCCCGAAGGCATACTGGCTGTCCGTGTAAATGTTTGCTGTCGTCCCCTTTGCTAGGATACATGCTCGTGTGAGGGCAATCAGTTCTGCCGCCTGGGCGGATCGTTGCGTGATGCGGGCGGTTTCAACTACAGTTCGGGCTGTGGTAACTGCATAGGCAGCTGAGGTGGTGCCGTCGGGGAGTTTAATGCAAGAGCCGTCTACCCATAGCTCTCCGTCAGGGTTTGGGAAGGCAGTGTCTCGGAGGTCAACTCTACTCCTAGTCTGTTCGTCCGTGAGGGTCACACAGTCATGTATTGGGGGCACATCGGGATCGTTTTCAGGCAGAGGCAGCAAGGTGGCTGGGTTCAGTGTGGTGCATCGTTTCAGCGTGATGTGAGGTGCGAGCAGTGTCAGTTCGTACCCAGTCAGTCGCGCGCTGGTCAGGTGTTGTGTCTTGGTCTGGTTTAGGAGGGTGTCAACAGCATGAGGCACTAGTACCGTGAGGGAATTCGAGAGTACGATTCCCTCACTTTGTCGGATAGAGACAGCAGCAGCGGCTACTGCTCGAAGGCAGGCAGGAAAAGCTCTTGCTACAGGGTCAAGAGTGGCAGAGAAATAGGCACATGGTCGTTGTTTGGGGCCAATGGACTGAGTCAGGACAGAAAAGCGCATCCCTCCCTTTCGTGAGTGTAGAGAGAGAAGGGCTTTGTATAATCAGGGGTTCCTAGGACGGGCGCTGAACAAAGGGCGTCTCGTAGTTCCTTGAAGGAGGATTGACATTCAGGGGTCCAAGGGAGCGGGAAGGGGACATCTTTAGCCAGTAGGGAAAGTAGTGGTTTCCCTAATGAGGCTGAAATTTGGCAACAAGTGTCGGCAGCAGGAGGTGAGGCCTACCAAAGAGCGGACTTGCTTCGGGGTTTTAGGGATAGGGGTCTCTAGAATAGCCTGTATTCGATCGGGTGTGAGCTTTCTCCCGTCTTTGGACAAGAGGTGGCCTAGGTAAGTGACTTGAGGTTGGCAGAATTGCAACTTCTTCTTGGAGACCTTGTGGCCATTTTCCGCGAGGAAGTGCAGGAGTTGGATGGTGGCTGTGACTGCAAGTGGAGTGGTGTCGGCCGCCAAAAGGATATCATCGACGTACTGTATCAACACCACTCCATCCGGCAATTGGACTGCATCCAGCTGTCTCTTGAGGGCCTGGCTGTAGATGCTTGGACTTTCAGTGTAGCCCTGGGGTGCTCTGCAAAATCTGTATGAGCGGGATTTTAAAGTGAAGCCGAAAAGGTAGCAGCTGTCCGAGTGAATGGGGATGGAGAAGAATGCGTTCTTGAGGTCGATTACCGTGAAGGTGGTGGCAGTGGAAGGAATCAGGGTCAGAATGGTGGTGATGTCTGAGACTACAGGGTACTGGGGTACAACCACTTTGTTGACTTCTCGTAGGTCGATGATGAAGCGGTACGCTTTTTCATCTCCCTCACCCTGCTTCTTCACAATGGGTAGGATAGGGCTGTTGCAAACATTGCTAACTACTTCTTCTACCACTCCTGCATCTACCAGGGACTGGATGATTTTTACCAACGCCTTCTCGCCTTCGGGCGATATACGATACTGTGGGAGTTTGGGGAGTACTGCGTCCTGTCGAACAGTTATGTGTACAGGGTCTATCATCATGCGTCCTACGTCCGAGTCAGTCTTTGCCCATAGGTACAGAGGTAGGGTGTCGAGTAAGAACAAGTCAGAGTCAGTGATAGAAAACATGCGTTGTGTGCGACAAGATCTGAGCAGTGTTGGGTTGTCGTTCAGAATGACTCGAACTCCGTCTTGTGAACACCTAATAGTAGCTCGAAAATGTTTCAATAAGCCAAGTCCCATAATGGCGTCGGGGGTGTTGGAGGAGAGCAAAAACGTCGTGTCAGTGGTGTTATTGTCCAAGTTAAAAGAGATCGGTGTGGACAAGGGATTAGTGGAGGGCGTTCCATCAAAACCTATTGATGTCACATGTGAGCCAGACAAGGGTGCCCTGGGAATCAATCGTTTAGACAACGCACTACGTGTTGCACCAGTATCTACCAGAAATGGAGACTTCGTACCTAGGACCTTAGCGGTGACATAAGGGCCTTGCTGGTCAACATAGAGCTCGACTGGATCCCTTCCTTGCCCTTGGCAGTCCTATGCAAAGTCGTGGGCATTGTTGCAGTCAGACTGCTGGCACTGATTCTGTCGGGGACGATCAAACGTGTTCGGTCTACCAGGTCTGTCATTGTTGGTGTCGCTTGTGTGCCCTCCTCCCTGTCCTCTATTTCTCGGCCCGCCCGCTACGTCTCTCGTGTCTTTATTTCTGAGTGCTTCTTGCAGAACTGGACATTGAGATTTCCAATGGCCAAATCCTTTGCAAAACGCACACTGGTTCTCATCGAGGTCTGTTCGTGGAGCGCCGGGTGCGGGTGTGGGGTCTCTAGGGGGTGGATTTCTAGGAGCATTCGACTGGTAGTTCCCTCTATACTGTTCCCTTCCTATAGTCACCCCTTGAAACTGAGCAATCATTACCCTCTCTTTCAAGTCCTTTTTCTTTTTCTCAGTCGCTTGATCATTCTCGTTCTTTTGTCGCTCATAGTATTGAGCCATCTGAAGGATAGCTGTGGGCTTGGAGGCCGCCCAACTACTCTCGCTAGTCTGTAGTTTCTGCGAGACTTCTGGTGTCAGGCCTTTCACATAGTTCTGGACAAACAAGTGATGTCCGGTTGCAGTGGTCATGTCCTGGCCGCTGTAATCGGAGAACACCGTTTCAAACCGGGAGAAGTATTCTGATACGTCTTCCTGGGGTTTCTGGCGACAGGCCGTTACTACCGACCAGTCCACCTTCCTTTCTGGGACTAAGGTTTTTAATTTCTGCACGATCTTGTCTGGTAGGTCTAGAATGGCTTTCATAGGTTTCTGTCCCGGCTCTCGCTGTTTGTCTACATCACCGAGTTGTATCCAGGTATGTCCGAACAGCTCAAGGTGGTCGACTTTCCGGATTTGCTTCCACACATCAGCTGGCAGACATAACCCGAAAAACAAATCGATATCCGCTAGGGTCATAATCGTTGAACCCAGAGCGGTGGCTAATTCTGTATAGAAGGCTGTGGGGTTCTTTCGCAGATCAGGCAAGGACTTTCGGAAAGTCAGGATGTCTTGCCGATCCCATGGTTGGTAAACCCAGTTGTAAACTACCCTCCCTCTCGCATCTTGGTGGTTAATATCGTCGTGTGTTCCCTGTCCTCATGGGGGGACCCAATAGGGAGCGGCCTCCTTTATGGGCATCATAGTGTCAATTTTTTCTACTCTGGCTTCAGTCACTGCAGGAGTCGTGGTGTTGGTCTCTGGTTTCAGTTCCGTGAGGTGGCGGAAAACTTCAAGCGTACGCGTGAAGAGGTTAGCCACATCACACTCGCCTCCATCTCCGACATCAATTTTCATATACAGAGTCGTTAGGTTTTCAGGGCCTTTTCCTTGGTATCGGTCCTCGTAGGCATTAAGGGTGTGGTAACAAAGGCGTACGACAAAGTGTCGTCTGTGGCTATTGGCATATGTATTGTACATATCCGTTATATAATCCTCACTTTCCTTTTGCACCACCAGTGTCTTTACAATCTTATCGATCCCAGCTCGTTCGTCCTTACTTAACCTATTCGATCTCGCGGGGTCTTTCCTCCCCGCTTCGGGATCATCTGAAGTCGCTGCTCGCGCTGCGCTGAGTGCGAGGGGTTCGGTCGGCGCAGAGGCCATGAGGACCGAGGCTCCAGCACTACTCTCGCCTGTCGTTGGGGGTTGCGGGTGCTGCGCTAAGGGTTGGGAAGGGGCGTATGGAGGGGGCATGTAGATGATCGGGGGACCTAGTAGTAAATCATCGTTCGTTCGCTGTTTCGAAGGTAGCTCGGGGTAAAGTGTAGAGGGTGTCCTGACGGGACACTGGCCTGATGATTCGGAATCTTGTTTTCGCTTGGTTTCCTCTCTTTCTTTTATTTCTTCCTTTAATTTGTTAGCGGCCACGTGAGCTGCCTTGCGTAATTTCTTTTCTAACCTGACCTCATTTCTCTTCTTTCGCTGTTCTGTTTCTTTGCGCCATATGCCGAAGCTATCGAGCATAGTGGGTGTTGTCTTATTGTTATAAAGGGCTGTTTCCAGCGCGTTTATTTTGTCGTTATCAAAGGATCCTATCAGTGGCCACTGATTTTCCCGATCCTTTCATGTGTATTTATGCCACAGCTTACTATAAGCCACGGCGACTAGTCCATATTTAGTAAACATGTCCCTATTAGGGGTGCCCTCCAGTGGAGACGGATGGTTCACCTCCAATAAGCGGTCCGGGCAGAACCAACTACCAACAAACGGGGCAAAAATAGGCATGACGGGTTACAAAGGGGACAAAAGCCTGCACTACCTATCCTTCACTATTCACTAAGACTAAACAGAGTATTGCGACTCTGTGCTTATTTGTAAATAGAGAATAACCCAAAGAGAACCAATTCCGAACCATTAATGTTCGGACAAACAATCAATCAAATGAGGGATAAAAATAGGCACGACGGATTACAACGGGGGCAAAAGCCTGCGTTACCTATCCTTCACTATCTGCAAAGACTAAACAGAGTATTGCGACTCTGTGCTTGTTTGCAAATAGAGAATGATCCAAAGAGAACCAATTCCAAAACAGTAAATGCTTGGATAACAATCAATCAAATGGAGAGGGAAGCAGGCACGACGGATTACAATGGGGGCAAAAGCCTGCGTTACCTACCCTTCACTATCTGCAAAGACTAAACAGAGTATTGCGACTCTGTGCTTGTTTGCAAATAGAGAATCTCTCAGAAACAATCAAATGAGTAATACTAGTATTTTCAAACAATCAATTCACAATTTGTCGTGTTACACGACCTTACCCGGACCGCATGGACAGTTTCTCGTCTTCCTCTTCCAGCGCCTGATCGTCCTCTGTTCTCCGTAATTGCTGTGGCACTCCTGATGGTTCCCAGTCAGGACCGTAGATCACTCGAGAGAGGTCTGCTCGGAACCGGTGAAGTTCGGATGATCGGCTGCCAGACGAGGGTCTATCGGGCAGGAGCTCTTCCCGATCGTTGCAGTCGTTCACTCTGTCGTTGGGACCTCTCCCACTGGATCCACGTGTCGCTGATGGGCCCCACGTTTGGGACGCCAATTGTCGAAAGGTAGGGCCGAATTTGACCAAGAACCCTTCAGTATTTGCCCGGCATTAGCCGCCTCTCATACCATTCGAGATTACCAAACAAAGAGGCAGGCGCTGGGGACAGAAGGCAGGAAACAGGAGTTTATTCCGACGGAGCAGAACACGTCAAATCAGACAACAGGGTATCTTCTCGAGGTGCTCTAAACACATCCTTGAGGCCTGGCCTCTTATACACAGGTTTATTGCTTTATTACATGAAACACATTCTTGTCAATACTTTGATGTACGGAAAGGCATCCTCGGAATCTCCGCTCCAAACCCGTTCCCACACATATTTACAGTAAAAGTCCCCACCCCGATCTCAGTAGGTGATGACTATCGCGCAGCTGGATATCCAGCCGGCTCCCGGAATGTGTGCGGCTGATCGGATCTCATGGAGTGGGGGCTTTTATCAGTCATAGATTCTTTGAAGAGGGACAGCTTCCTACTGTAAGGGGCAATAAACTGTATCCGCAGGGCTAGGTGATGGCTTGGGATCGGGCGGGACAATCGGGCACAGAGGAAGGGGGTTCATCAAAGGATGCGTGATCATTAAAGGGACGGAGGGAGGTGTTAGTCAGGTACGGGATGTGGCTCCGAGGCAGGGCCGCGCTGAAGGGGTGGTTTATGGCCCAAGCATGTGAGAACGTGGGCTGTCAGCGCACGGGGGATGCTGGCGGGGTCAGAGAGGGAGAGAGAGAGACGCGCTGGCTATCGGCAGTGGGCAGAGAGGCCATGGCGTTCAAAATGGCTGCTACTTACGCGCACATTTGAGCTAAAAGGGGACAAGATGGCGCCGATAATGTTTACGTCGCAATCTAGATTTTAACAACACCAGGGGCTCAGCTGGCTGGCTACGGTGCGGCGGCGAGAGGGCTGGCCCAAAATGTTACAGGGCCGTCATTGGTTGCGGCTGTGCGCACCACGCACGCTCCCTGATTGACGGCCCTGTGAACGAGGCTGGGAGGTGGGGGCCCTGAGTTGTTGATGACGTTGTGACATGATTCATGCTAAATCGGAAGTGGAACCAACCGACAGGTGTACTGTACATTTATAATTAAATGCATGGTGTGCTACTTCTGTGCTTAAATCAGAATGGGAGACAGATGGCCTGATTTACTGTCACTGTCCGTCCCGTACGATGGGTGTCACCGGCGAGTCAAAACTCTTTCTGATTAAATGTGTAAACGCCACTGCGCCGCCCTGGTCACAGCTCACAGCACAGACCTCCGTGTCCGCAACGGGCCTCGGCCGGGCCTCCTCCAGTCAGTCAGTCAGTGAGAGTGCCGGCCCACCTGTGCGGCCGCGGCCACCTCGGCCGCCTCAAAAAAGGTGCCGCCTGGGGCGGACCCCCCCCCCAGCTACGCGGGTGGAAAGTATTTTCGCATTCAGAAATGTAGACCTTTACACTTTATACATATCTAAATGGCTACACATGTGATCTGCTGGGAATCAGTGACTATCACGCCTCTGTGAACTCCTCATGTCATTTTCTATAGCTAGTTGCATAATGACGACTCTCTGCGGCTCCTGGATAGACTCCTCATTGCATAGAGTATCATGCCCATGCCAACATTTTACTCCCTGCAGCTCCTTTGCAAACTCCTCAGAGCATATGCTAAGGAAGTTTTATAGTGTGGGCTTCTCCCTACTGCTCCTTGGTGTACTCATTACAGTGTTCATCATAGCTGGTGGCACAGACCCATTCCTGTTGCCTGCTTCACTCTACTCCTGGCTGCTTCTGAGTGGCATCCTCAGACCTTACATCATGGTTATGCATCGTTGGTGCTTCTTGTGTGCTTGCTCACTGCTGCTCCTGGATAGACTCAGAGCAAGTCCTATGGCTGTGTGTAGAACTTGTCATTTCCACAGGCTGGTGTCTGCCACCCTTCTCAAAGCAAATATCCAATCCCTTGGGGTGTTGAACTTCCCATTCTTGTGGTTAGATCCTGCCACTCATGTGTGGACATCCAGCAGCAAGTGCCACGGTAGATTGTATAATGCCCATTCCTTGGGGTTGCTGCCTGCCACACTAAGGTGGTCTCATGCATATACTATTGCTGATCACATGTTTGCTTGGACCACAATGGCCCACCTAAGCATAGCATAAGCTATTTCTAAATGTATGCTGCCAATTCCTCCTGGTTGCATCTTACTTCTCCTTAGAGCATCTAATCCAGAGCATATTCTGCATATGCAAGATTGCCCTACCCTGGATCGCATCCTGTAACCTCTGGGCACTTTTGGTGCGCATACTGACAAATCCAAACATGGTCGGTACTTGCGTACAAGCGCAACCACGTCTTTTCTTACATTTTTTCACCTAGACGCATGCATATACACACAAACACTTTTTAAGCACTCTCTGTATTTCAGGCTCATCACCAGAGACGTTTTAAGGCAAATGGGGCTCTGGCCCAGGGCCCCAGACTTTCAGGGGGCCCCCTGATAGAGCCAGCTCTGTTCTGCAGAGAGTCTTGCCGGGATGATCTTTAATACATTTTTAAACAGTTTGTTTTAAATACCGTTTCCTTTGAATTATTTTTAATGTGGGTGATGAGTGAGAGCGTATTACAGACATTTTGCAGAGAAATGTTATGTTAATCTTTCATGCAATATCCATAAAATTAGTTTCTTTATGTTCGAAACAGAACTTCACATATGAAAAATGGAAGGGTGTCACAGAGATTATTTGCATTATTGTTAGTGAGCTGCTGTTGTATAATCACTATCCCTGAATATTATTAGATGTAAACACATTTATGTTGTGGATGATTGTGCCTGTGCACTGTCAGTGACTTGGCCAAATAGTTTATGCAAGAGTTGAAACTGGATCATAAATTCAAAGCTGTTCTGAAGAGCATACCCCAAAATACGTTTGGCCGAGGGCCCCCAAATTTCTTAAGATGTCCCTGCTCATCATCAACATACCTCCCACAAAGGCCACGCTGCAATCACACCCTTTGCATCCATCAATATCTAGTACCAGATGTAGGTGGCCCAATACCGGTCAGTAACGACCTAAATTACCGAATTTCGTCCGTTACCGACCGGTATTGGGCATTTGGGAAGTAGGTGGCCTAAATTGCAAATTCGGTAATTTACCGATTCGATATTTTAAGGAATCGGTAAATTACTGATTCCTTAAAATACCGAATCTGTAAATTACCGAATTTGCAATGTAGGAAGCACTCAAATGAGTGCTTTTCCCATTTTAGGATTCGTTATTCACCACCAACTATAAGTTGTTGATAAATAAGGAATACCTTTGAAAATGCAAATCAGTGCATTTTCAACTGTGCCATGTGGCAGACATACATGCCCTTAGGGCATGTATGTGCGCCACATCTGCACACAAGCATGATTCAGGGGTGCAACAGGGTGTCAAAGTGACACCCTGGCACCCTTGAATGCGTCCCCCATTTTACCGAATCGGTATTTACCGATTCGGTAATTGCCATTCATTCCTCCAGGCCCATAGAAATGAATGTCAGTTACGGAATCGGTAAATACCGATTTGGTAAATACCGAATCTTACCGTTTCGATAATTTTTACAGAATTCTTTGCTACATAGCATTTACCGATTCTAAAATACCAAATCGGTAAAATTCGATATTTTAGAATCGGTAAATACTAGTTACCTACATCTGGCCCCTAGTGTTCTATCACTCAACTCTTTTGACTTTAAATTCAAGCATAGGTGCAGCAACAAAACATATAAGCACAACTCTACTCCTCGCTCACATCGAACCAATACGCAGATACGCCACTGACTGCCATGTAGCAATGAGTAAAGCCCCTCCTCACTGCGCATGCGCTTTGATGCCTTGTTTAGGGGTATGGAGCTCCACATAATTGCAAATGCAATACAACATAATGTATATAACTTAACAGATGCCTTCTGGTTTAAAAGCAATTGGATACAAACAGATGGTTCAGCACAGCATCAAAGTAAGGTACATTCTTGAAAGAGATGCTTGATTCAGCAACTGAATTGAGAGAACATCCGGCAGGTTTGTTTTAGCAAAATCATTCGAGCTTTTCAATTGCTTCTGAGCTCACTGTGCAAGATGACCTAACCTTGACCTCTGTTTTCATCAATCATGCTGCTGCTCAGGGGGCCATAAATAAGGGCTGTCTGGCAATGTTGCAAACCAATTGGAAAATCGTATGTGAGGGATGACAGCACCCCTCAACCCGCCAGAAGCATTTCATAATTAGGACTATGTTTATGCCCACCAGAAAAAAAACAAGGAAAAGTCTACCGGTTTCATCAAAAATTATACCAACTAAAACCAATTAACAAAGACAGTCAGCTCAAAATGCAACTGGGATCAAGCAATACTGTTTTCCATGACAATGTCTAAAATCCAATTTTCCAGCTCTGCATTCAATAAAATAAACACATTTGTGTCTGGGAACTCGAATGTCAAGCAGAGAAAGGAAATCGCTGATTTTGCAGGCCCATGTGAAGGTTTTGGGAAATGATCATCATTTCTGTACTGCAATCGTCTGCTCAACAGCAAAGATGTATTATTGCAACTTAAAGGCAAGCATACTTGCAACAAGCCAAAATTTACATTTACAATTATTTGCATTATTTACCAGTCAAACCTGGTATCCACAGGCATCTGCAGCCCTTGCACTGGAGGGGGCCCCCAACCATTCAGAGGCCCTTCAGTTGGGCAGAGCAAGTTGTCTGGCGGATCTGTGGAATGAGAGGAGGTGGTTCAGGTCAGTGCCTAATTTGAGCAGGTGCTTTCAGGTGCTCAGCGCTGGGAATTCTTTCACAGGGCCGGGGCTACAATTTCTGACCCTGCAGGTGGTGGTCTCAATATTAATTTTTCAAATTCAAAATAAAAAGAATAACATACATTGCATGGTGACTGGCTGGTAAATGTTCATAGACAGGCCTGCATACGCCTGCCCTGTCCAGGCAGGCACGATTGTGTATCACCACATTAGTGATGATGTCATCACACCAATCACAAATCCTAGAAGTCATCGACAAACTACGGCTTGCATTCTTTTCCCCGAGTCTACTGCACCCTGCCGCAGCCTGAACTTAAGCCTCCCATCGGATAAATGTAGCTGGGGGCTGGCTCATGACTGAGTTGAGGCAAGGAAGCTGCGAGAGCGCATTTAGAACTTGGGAGTGAGGGCTCCTGAGGAAGAATAAACTAAAGAAAGTGTGGGCTTTCCACTTGCTGCGTAGCCAGGGTAGCATATCCTGCAGCCCTGCATTGCTGCTATCCTCAACGTGATCGATGCGGCTGTGGCCCAACACAACTTTTGGCGTCACCTGAAGAGTCTGTGAGCTGCACCCCAGCATAGTAATTGCTTAGCGTGCGTGAGTCCAGTAGGCACTACAGCCATACTTACCGGAATTGGCAGCATTACAGCTGGGGACAATGCCTGTGCTGTAGCAGGCAGGATCACAGCAAGCTGAGCAGTGGATGCCGATGCCGTCGCCATCCATGGCCCTACTAATTTCAGGCAGCACTAGCAGTGACATCACCTGCTCTGCTGGAGCAGCCGTCTGTTCCGCAATAAACCCAGTCATACCGCACTGATTAATATATGCAAAAAAAGCATTTTCATTTGGTGTACATTTTGTTTTTGCACTCAGTGTAGGTAAGAACGTATAACACGCCATCTTCCACTTCTTTAGAAATGACAACAGGAAAACGCAGAGTTCAAAATAGCAGGGACATGTACAGACTGACGAGAGCGGTCACAGGCAGCAGCAGTGTTATAGATGAGAGAGAGAGCAGGAGTAAAGAGGAGAAAGAAACAACAAGAGAGGAGAGATATAAGACGGAGCTAAGTAGAAGAAAAGGAGAGCAAATCAGATACAAAGAGAAAGCAGCCATGATGTGAAGAAGAGAGCATTAAAAAGAGAGAAGATAGAATGAAAGGATGTAGAGGACAGGACAGAGGAAAAAAAGCAGACACATGATAAAACGGAGACACAGCTAATCACTGTTAGAAGAGTGATAGTAAAGAGCTAAGATCGAGGGGAGAGAGAGCAGAGAATGGATAAAAGTGAAGAGGAAAAGGGGCAGGGCTAGAATGAATAGAGGGCAAATCAGAAATACAGGGAATAAGGTAACCCACCAGGTGTGACAAAGATGATAGAAAACAATTAGAGAGGTGAGATGATAGACACTTAAAGCAAAGATTTAGGGGACAGACAACAGATCTAGGTTAGAAGATAGAGACTGAGGCAGTGAGAGTGTTGAAAGTGGTTCTCACCAGTGGAAGAAGTGAGCTGTGACCTCTTTGGCAACATTTTCAGCACCTGCACTTATTTTTTTACAAATTAAGCACTGGTTCAGGTATGCTGCTCCTACGTCTTGGAGAGCTTTGTAGGCAGACCAATGAATACCTGAATGATATGGTAGACTTGCATTCTATAGCAGGGCCCCAACATTTTGCTTTAAACCTTCAGACCTGTTCAGCATTTTGCTTAGGACTAAAGATAATAATTCGACTGATTCCTTTGCAGTGTGTTTGTATTTTTGTAACTTTAGAATGAATATGAAGGTCTATTTAGAAAAAAAATTATGTTGTGGTGATAAGTGGCTTTAATTTTTATTCAAATATTCTTCTTGAGGTGAGCAATTTTAAGATGTCTTAAATCTGCGTGAAAGTAGCTCAATTTGTAAATGGCTTCCGGGTTTTATATTTTTCAATTAATAACTACACAGTTGATTCTGCAATGGCTGTCAAGTTGCACAGGCTTTCCATTTTCCCATACATGACACTATTTTCCCAAGCTGGCATGAGGAGCTGACGTGTCTTATTGGGTAAGGAGTGCCTCTGCTTAGCTGCCATTGCCTTTGCAAAACAATCACACGCCTGACCTCCAATATAGCATAAAAGGACATTTATTAGGATAAGGTTGCAAAACAGTTAAACAACTTTAAGACAACCTTTATATAATGTCAAATATCTCTAATATGTCATTCCTTCTTCACCGAACAATTCTCACGTCTGCCAGACTTTCACCCCAGTGCTTCATACACTGCTACATTCATTCCCCTTTCACTCACCCACCTCCACCCACCTCCTTCCACTCCCCAATCTCTCTCTTATTACCCCTACCAAACCTCCTTCAGTGGTACCTCCAAAGAAAACCCGCTTCCTTCACCTGTGCTCCCTTCATCCCCTCAGAGGGGTGGATATGCCCTCATGTGACTCCCCCCCACCACCGCCTATGCACCTGCAACTAATATGACAAATCGCTGTGCAGTGCAACTCTACACCAAAACGCATGCTTATGTAGGGTGGGTGGGTGGTTCCAAAACAATTACTCCTCAACCATCTGGTGGTACTCAGCAGTCAGGAAGAGGCTGAATCCGCCTCTCCTGACTCCTTTATACCTCTGTAAACATCCACTCCTTCCCCCCAAAACTACCTATTGCCTCTCATGAACTGAGTGGCATGCAAGTTTCTCTGGGAAAAAACTAGTCTGCGACTGCTTCCCCATGGTCCCTTCATCGCACAATAATCACACACCAAACCTCCAATGTAGCGTAAAAGGTCATTTGTTTGGACAGAGTTGCAAAATCAGTTAAACAACATTAACATAATGTCCAACATCTCTAATCGGTCATTCCCTTCTTCACCGAACAATTCCCACTTCTCACCAGACTTTCACTATAGTGCTTCATACATTGCTTCATTCGTTCCCCTTTCACTCACCGACCTCCTCCCCCCCTCCCCAATGTCTTTATCACTTCTCTTATCAAGCCTCCTCCAGTGGAACTTCTTTTTCCTGTTCCAAAGAACCCCGCACTCCGTTTTACTTCACCTGTGCTCCCTTCTCCTCCCGGGAGGGTGGATAAGCCCGCATGGACTCTCCATCCTCCCTAATACTGCCATCCAGTAAAACCCCATTGGGCTTTTTACTGCCCTCAGCTCCTGTCATTTCGGGCCTACATAGGTATGTCCTTTTACACCAAATATTTTAGTTTCACAACTTACTCACCATATTCCTCATCTCCATCATGTAGTACACATAGCCCAGCTGTGAAAGATGTAGCCCATAATTTTGAAGGAGACACTGTTTCTCCTCCTTTATGTCCCCATGGGCTATCACCTGAATGCCTCTAGCTATGCAAAATACCCTCCTTGCCCTGTTGAGCTTCCTCCAAGCCTTGTCGATTGCTACATGTGTCATCACACCCCTCCACTACGGATGTATGACGGTACGACGCGGGCTATTACCACGCGTACCGTTACAACGCGTGTTTTACAACGCAAGTCGTTACCACGACTTGTGCTGTAGGGTGCGGACTGAGGAATAGTTTAATTTACTATTCCAACACCAGTCCCCGTGGATAGTAGGGAAGGTGTTGGAATAGTAAATTAACTATTCCTTGTCCTTGAGCGCCCTCCAGCGCAAGTCGTGGTTACGACTTGCGTTGTAAGAGATACGTCGTAATGGTAGCGCGGGGTAACATCCGCGTCGTAAAGGATGTTCCCCCTCCACTACCTATGAGGCACAAATTCCGTCCACACCATGCATGTGCCTAAAAACATCTCCTTGATCAACTCATGCTGCATGTGCTGCAGTAACATCAACCCCAACAGCTGAACAAGATTGTTCTCTCCCAAATGAACCAGGATCATGTCAGGGTCACCTCTTTGTGGGACGAGCTTTGCTAACAATGGTAACAAATTGCCCTGGAAGACAAATTGATAATATTGATGAAGGATTACACAAAAGGAAGAAGGAATGTAGGTAGGTCTGAATACAAATTTTATTAATGATTAGATTAAAAAAGGGAATTCACATAAAGTAATACAAATTATATATAACACAAGGACTTTAAAAAGGAAGAAAATTTTTTTTTATATATAAAAAAACAATGAAATCAGAAAGAGAAACATTCAAAACATATTTATAAAATCTCAAACAAATTAATTCTCAAACATAAAATGGGAAAACTTTATAAGACTGTGGCATTAGCTAATAATTTCTTTGAGAAATTATTAGCTAATGCCTTTATAAGACTGTGGCATTAGCTAATAATTTCTTTGAGAAATTATTAGCTAATGCCACAGTCTTATAAAGTTTTCCCATTTTATGTTTGAGAATTAATTTGTTTGAGATTTTATAAATATGTTTTGAATGTTTCTCTTTCTGATTTCATTGTTTTTTTATATATAAAAAAAATTTTTCTTCCTTTTTAAAGTCCTTGTGTTATATATAATTTGTATTACTTTATGTGAATTCCCTTTTTTAATCTAATCATTAATAAAATTTGTATTCAGACCTACCTACATTCCTTCTTCCTTTTGTGTAATCCTTCATCAATATTATCAATTTGTCTTTCAAGTGCCTTGGTTGTTACTTTTCGCTCTGTTAATCCCTGACCTAGGACTTACAGTATCAATTTGTTCAGGGGGTCCTTGATACCTTTACGCCAACAAATTGCCCTGGTGCATCCCCCCTTTCTCCCACCATAGCACCTCATATCTGCAGCTGGGCAACACTAGGTGGCTTTCATATATCTGCTGGTCTACTTTGCTGAAACTACTTCTGGCCATGACAAATGGTGAATCATTTGGGACTCCCCTTCTTAGGCACCACCCACAGTGGAGAAACCATAGTCTGTTAATGGCTAATCAAAAAGCAAACCAATGCACCACCCTTCACAAGCATCCTTCTCCACTTCATAGCCACCTCCTCCTGGGCCTCTTTTGCTGATCATAGATGGCTCACCTGCTTTGCCTAGGGCCCTGGTAGCCAACCTGAAAACCGTCCTTGAAACCTTACTCCAACTTCAACGCTGCATCCCTCTCCATTTATACAGCGAGGCATGAGAGTACACCCTCCATCTAATTGGGTGATGTCCCCTACCTCTGGCTGCCCTCCAATGCTCAGCAGAACTGGCCAGTGTGAAGCACTGAGAAAGGGGGTGTCTTCCCCCACATTTCAATCATTTGTGTTTGAACTTACATTGGTGTCTGGAGCAGAACCACTTTTTGAAATTCCAACACACCCCAACATTGGGTCCTGCTAGCTTAGGCATACAACCCACCCCCTGCTGAGCCGGCCGTGGCTGAAAGGGCTGGTAAGTTATTGGAACACCATTAGCTGTATCTGTTGAAGCCCTAGATTGGGTCAACAAGATCCATTGCATTCATATTTCAGAGTCCACTGTTATATGGCCCTTAGGGTCATTGTCGACATTGCTAAGTTAGCATGAGCTTTGCTTCTATGATGCTACTTTTGCGCACATTATTACATGACTTTATTTTGCAAGACTTTGTCTGTGCCTTTCACATGAGAACTGTCTGCTTTCTTTGTTCCTGCCTGTTCCTGGAGTTTAGTCTGAACATTATGTGCAAGGTTGATAAACATTGCCCCATGCTATTCTCTTCTGATCAGTCCCTAGCACCTAGACAAAACATGCTAACACAGCTGCGCTACTGGAAACTCGTGCTTTGATATTACGGGGAGGCCTGTTGTTCTAAACAGACACTTGGAGAGAGACCTTTCCAGGGAGAAGAGCTATGCTGTTCCTATGATGTAAAACTTCCATTGAAATGACTAAGGTATGAGGTCTGCTGACAAAGCCCTGAGTTCTTTCTTTATATAACAAACAACATCTTACCAAGGGTTGGGTAGTTAGGCCTTACAGTCCTTTTTCCACTGTCTGTATACGTTGACATCCCTCTTTATATTCTATGGCATTGTAACAATGCTAATTGTTTTAGGTTTATGTATTTCGCTGCTGATAGTGGCTCGTATACTGCATTATAGAGCACAATAGTTAAAATAAATATTTTGTACTATAACGGTGGCTCTGACAATTCTTATTGTGGACAAGTACAAGTGAGTGAGCGAAAGGGTACGCCGTGCTACCGCAATTCCTGAGAGTCTGGAGTGTTGTGTTCTGGGTTGTCTAATCATTTGTAGCTTCATGATTATGTAGGAGAACAAATGAGACACTATAGCTAGTCAGTTTTGGGATTTTTGTTACTAAGGTGGTAGGAAGGTTCAGCCCCTATACACCGAGGTCTTGTTTTCCTGCGCACAGTTCTGTGTATGTGCAGAATCCCCGCAATACCACCTCACCCCATGGCTTGTCTGGGTTAGGACTCATCCAAGCCTTAAATTCCTTGTCAGAACTGAGCCACGCATTCCCTCCAAAATGCATTTGCGCCGTCCTATAGATGTCAGCATGCTTCTCTCAGTATGCGCTGGCATGGATTAGGAAAGCCAACGTCCAGATTACAATGTTGAGGCACCCTGGGCCTCCTCATCAGTTCCCATTCCTGCTCTTTGGACCCTTCCTTAGACTGAATGTCCCTATGTAATAGCTTGAAGACATCTACATACTCATGTTTCCATAACATGTTCTTAGTCTTGACATATGTGATCTCGCCACACCAAAGGTGTGCAAAGCATTTTGAATTGCTAAGGCCTCAACTCCGACATACCATTAAAGATCACCTACCAAAACTATTTCCCCCCACTCTTCCAGTAGTGCTCAGGATTCAGGAAGAGGGTGAACCCACCTCTCCTGACTCATTTATACCATCCTAAACACTTGCCCCTCCCCCAAAACTACCTATCCCATGTCCTGGCCTGTTTGGCGCACAAATTTACCAGGGGAAAGACTGGCCTGCGACTGCTTCTCCCTGGTCCCTTCATTCCTGTGTACCTCAGCCGACACTGCTTGTGAATGTGCAGAAGAGTGCTTGTGTAATTTACATGCAGCTTAATTTTCAGGGGAAGATTCATATATAATGGTCAAGTCATATGAACCAGAGTGCAAATAATTAATGACTTTCTCTGTGTAGCACCTCGTGCTGATTGTACTCTGGAATGTCAAGCACAAGAATATCATAGCCAAATTGTAAAGGACCCAAATATCGAGAGGTAAGTGCATATTGGGAAATAGGGAAGCATTGATTTACTATTCCTAAATCCATATATATATATATGTGTGTGTGTATATAAATATATATATTCACTGAAAAAACCATAGGTTTCACACCAGTTATAGTTAGCTGGAAATTTTACTCGCATAAAACCATGGAAATTCCCACGTTATAGTTAGTTGGACTCACTATAACTTGCACGTCTGCAATGCACTGCTGATGACGTCACATATTACATCACTCATGACAGTGTTTTTTTTTTTTAAATGATTGGTTAACTGGCTTATTAAGTCTATCTTAGTGAATACATATATTAGCGAGTAATGTTTAAATATTTAAATATATGCATGAGTGATGTAATATGTGACGTCATCAGCAGTGCATTGCAGACATGCAAGTTATAGTGAGTCCAACTAACTATAACGTGGGAATTTCAATGGTTTTATGCGAGTAAAATTTCCAGCTAACTATAACTGGTGTGAAACCTATGGTTTTTTCTGTGAATTTCAAAGGTTTTTTAAATGCTAATTCCTAACTATAACTGGTGTGTAACCTATGGTTTTTTCAGTGAATATATATATATATAAAATTTCTATGGCAAAATGAAACCCCTCATTTTGTTCCTTTTCAAATTAAATGTATTAAGTGTTACCACTTTATTCCAATCAAGATAACTTCAGGTGTGCCATACTTTTGTCATAAGTAAGACTGTTAGCGTTCCAGTTGTTCTTTAGAACACTCTGGGACATTCTGTCATTGGGCTATAGTTGGGCTACATCTGGCTGATATTTGGGCTACATTTGGGCTCTTTTGTCTCTGGTAGCCATCTTGGGAGACTGCATATCAGAATTTTTTTAATGAAATATAAGAGGATTTGAGAAGTCACTCAAAATGTGCCCTAATTTTTCTTTCTTCAGCACTAATCATAATTTCTATGGCAAAATGAATCCCCTCATTGTGTTCCTTTGCAAATTAAATGTTTTAAGTGTTAACACTTTATTCCAATCAAGATGACTTCAGGCGTGCCATACTTTTGTCATAAGTAAGACTGTTAGCGCTCTAGTTGTTCTTTAGAACACTCTGGGACATTCTGTCATTGAGCTATAGTTGGGCTACATCTGGCTGATATTTGGGCTACATTTGTTTTTTTTGTCTCTGGTGGCCATCTTTGGGCTACATTGGGCTGCATTGGGCTACATTGGGCTACATTTGGGCTCTAACATATATATAGCCCAATGTAGCCCAATATATATTTTTTCAAACTTAATTTTCGTAAAAACCACTGGAACATATATCTTGAGACATAGCAAAGGCACATCGGGGTACCAGTCCCTACAATTTTGCCAAGTTTGGTGGAAATTCATTCAGCCGTTCGGGCTAAAAGTGAGTCCAACCGCCCTATGGAAATTAACATGGGGAAAACCCGTTTTAGAACCCCCTTTTATCTCGGCCCCCGCTTGACGGATCCCCCCGAAACTTTCAGGGAAGGAGCGGAGCACAGCGAGGCAAAGTTAAAGAAAATTACAGGCAGATCCCTCATTCGGCACCAAAGTTATTCCCAATAGAATGTTGCGGATTTCCTATGGAAAACGATCCTAACTATAACTACCTACTGGCGACCGCCAGTAGGTAATATATATATATATATATATATATATATATATATATATATATATATATAGATATATAGTCATTTGATATGTCATTAGTGATGCTATGAGTGATGTCACTGACCATGTCATGAGTGATTTAATATGTGACATCATCAGCAGTGCATTGCGGGTGCACGAGTTATAGTTAGCTGAACTAACTACAGCGGGGAATTTCAATGGTTTTGTACGAGTGAAATGTCCAAGTAACTATAACATCCCTGAAACCTATGGTTTTTTCAGTAAATTTCTAAGGTTTTTTAAATGCTAATTTTTAACTATAACGTGCCTGACACCTATGCTTTTTTCCGTGAATTTCAAAGGTTTTTTAAATGCTAATTTCCAACTATAATGTGCCAGAAACCTATGGTTTTTTCAGTGAATTTCTAAGGTTTTTTAAATGCTAATTTTTAACTATAACGTGCCTGACACCTATGTTTTTTTCTGTGAATTTCAAAGGTTTTTTAAATGCTAATTTCCAACTATAATGTGCCAGAAACCTATGATATTTTCAGTGAATTTCAAAAGTTTTTTAAATGCTAGTTTCTAACTATGCCTACTGAGGTAGGACATGTGAAGAAAGTAGAAAAAACGCACAGAGAGAAAAAAATAGAAATGCACAAAGACGAAGAAAAGTGCAGGAAGAAGAAAATATTTACAGAAAGAACCAACAGATGAGCAGAAAGTCCTCCTGTAACCACAACTTTTTCTGACGGGTACTGATGGTAACTGAATCTGACTAACCAGGCCTAGAGCCAGTGCTATGCTAAAAGACACTTAGAATACAGTGAAAACCCCTACATACACTCGGGAACACTATGCGTTGGCGTACCCCTGTGATTACCATGACCTCCTCTGTAAGACCCTAGTACATAATAGGGCGGGGATTAAAACTACCCCTTAAAACGCGCCACAGGGCGCGTTTGCACACTAGTGAAGGGAGGGGGTCTTTGAGGTGACGTGTGCAAACATGTCCTGTGGCCGTTTTAATTTGGGGGAAAAAGTCACCTTGAATCCTGAGTGTCCCTTGGGTCCAACTAGCCCACCGGTTACCTCCAGTAAGCGCTACAGAGCTGCATTGCAGAGAGGTGTAAAAAGGGGCACAGCCTGGACCACCTCTTTGCAACGCAGCGCAGTGTCGCTAACTAGAAGCACCTGATAGGTTAGTTGGCCCCTTGGGGCCCTCAGGATTGAAGGGAAATTATTTCCCCAACTTAAAACACGCCATAGGGCGTGTTTGCACGCGTCACCTCAGGCCCCGTCCCCTCCCTTCACCATCACATAAACACGCCCTATGGCCGTTTTAAGTTGAGAGATTAACTCCAATTGAATCCTGAGGGTCCCCAGGGTCCAACTAGCCCTCTAGTTGGCCCTCAAGGACCCTCAGTATTAAAGGGGAATTAATTCCCCAACTTACAACTCGCCAGGGGGCATGTTTGCACAATGGTGAAGGAAGGTGGCGGGGCCTGAGGTGACAAGTCTGCAAACATGCCCTGTGGCACGTTTTAAGTTGGGGAATTAATTCCTCTTCAATCCTGAGGCTCCCTGGGGACCAACTAGCCCACCAGGTGCCTCCAGTGTGCACCAAAGAGCTGAGTCCAACCGCCCTATGGAAATTAACATGGGGAAAACACTTTTTGGGACCCCCTTTTATCTCGGCCGCCGCTTGACGGATCCGCCTGAAACTTTCAGGGAAGGAGCGGAGCACAGCGAGGCAAAGTTAAGGAAAATTACAGGCAGATCCCTCATTCGGCACCAAAGGTATTCCCAATAGAATGTTGCGGATTTCCTATGGAAAACGATCCTAACTATAACTACCTACTGGCGACCGCCAGTAGGTAATATATATATATATATATATATAAATATATATATATATATATGTTCACCAAAGGTGCCCAGAGCTCCAAGGACGCCACTCCACAGGGGATAGTTTCACAAAACCCTTTATTGAAACAGGCGCTGACATTTCCAACAAAGTCTTTCCCTTTCCAGACGCGTTTCAGAGCAAACGTGCTCCTTCTTCATGGGAGGAAGATTGACAGGAACTGAGCATTTTCTGTTTTTCACTGCGCTCCCGAGTATGGAGCATGCCGGTAATTGTAGTGTAATTTAATTCCCCAGGCTGGGGTCAATTCCCTTGTCAAGCAAAGTGTTACTTCCATTTAACTATGGCATTTAAAACCCTCCAGTGGGTTTGTGAAATTCGGCACCCGTTTTATTTTCAAAAATCCTCCGTGCTGCAATTCGGCTCGGGACATTACCCAAACCTGCAGAAATGTCCTTTTATAGTATTGACAGGCGGTGCAATCCTCGCACGGCTGGGCGGCCGTGTCCATATGTTCACCAAAGGTGCCCAGAGCTCCAAGGACGCCACTCCACAGGGGATAGTTTCACAAAACCCTTTATTGAAACAGGCGCTGACATTTCCAACAAAGTCTTTCCCTTTCCCGACGCGTTTCAGAGCAAACGTGCTCCTTCTTCATGGGAGGAAGATTGACAGGAACTGAGCATTTTCTGTTTGTCACTGCGCTCCCGAGTATGGAGCATGCCGGTAATTGTAGTGTCATTTAATTCCCCAGGCTGGGGTCAATTCCCTTGTCAAGCAAAGTGTTACTTCCATTTAACTATGGCATTTAAAACCCTTCAGTGGGTTTGTGAAATTCGGCACCCGTTTTAATTTAAAAAATCCTCCGTGCTGCAATTCGGCTCGGGACATTACCCAAACCTGCAGAAATGTCCTTTTATAGTATTGACAGGCGGTGCAATCCTCGCACGGCTGGGCGGCCGTGTCCATATGTTCACCAAAGGTGCCCAGAGCTCCAAGGACGCCACTCCACAGGGGATAGTTTCACAAAACCCTTTATTGAAACAGGCGCTGACATTTCCAACAAAGTCTTTCCCTTTCCCGACGCGTTTCAGAGCAAACGTGCTCCTTCTTCATGGGAGGAAGATTGACAGGAACTGAGCATTTTCTGTTTTTCACTGCGCTCCCGAGTATGGAGCATGCCGGTAATTGTAGTGTCATTTAATTCCCCAGGCTGGGGTCAATTCCCTTGTCAAGCAAAGTGTTACTTCCATTTAACTATGGCATTTAAAACCCTCCAGTGGGTTTGTGAAATTCGGCACCCGTTTTAATTTCAAAAATCCTCCGTGCTGCAATTCGGCTCGGGACATTACCCAAACCTGCAGAAATGTCCTTTTATAGTATTGACAGGCGGTGCAATCCTCGCACGGCTGGGCGGCTGTGTCCATATGTTCACCAAAGGTGCCCAGAGCTCCAAGGACGCCACTCCACAGGGGATAGTTTCACAAAACCCTTTATTGAAACAGGCGCTGACATTTCCAACAAAGTCTTTCCCTTTCCCGACGCGTTTCAGAGCAAACGTGCTCCTTCTTCATGGGAGGAAGATTGACAGGAACTGAGCATTTTCTGTTTTTCACTGCGCTCCCGAGTATGGAGCATGCCGGTAATTGTAGTGTCATTTAATTCCCCAGGCTGGGGTCAATTCCCTTGTCAAGCAAAGTGTTACTTCCATTTAACTATGGCATTTAAAACCCTCCAGTGGGTTTGTGAAATTCGGCACCCGTTTTAATTTCAAAAATCCTCCGTGCTGCAATTCGGCTCGGGACATTACCCAAACCTGCAGAAATGTCCTTTTATAGTATTGACAGGCGGTGCAATCCTCGCACGGCTGGGCGGCCGTGTCCATATGTTCACCAAAGGTGCCCAGAGCTCCAAGGACGCCACTCCACAGGGGATAGTTTCACAAAACCCTTTATTGAAACAGGCGCTGACATTTCCAACAAAGTCTTTCCCTTTCCCGACGCGTTTCAGAGCAAACGTGCTCCTTCTTCATGGGAGGAAGATTGACAGGAACTGAGCATTTTCTATTTTTCACTGCGCTCCCGAGTATGGAGCATGCCGGTAATTGTAGTGTCATTTAATTCTCCAGGCTGGGGTCAATTCCCTTGTCAAGCAAAGTGTTACTTCCATTTTACTATGGCATTTAAAACCCTCCAGTGGGTTTGTGAAATTCGGCACCCGTTTTAATTTCAAAAATCCTCCGTGCTGCATTTCGGCTCGGGACATTACCCAAACCTGCAGAAATGTCCTTTTATAGTATTGACAGGCGGTGCAATCCTCGCACGGCTGGGCGGCCGTGTCCATATGTTCACCAAAGGTGCCCAGAGCTCCAAGGACGCCACTCCACAGGGGATAGTTTCACAAAACCCTTTATTGAAACAGGCGCTGACATTTCCAACAAAGTCTTTCCCTTTCCCGACGCGTTTCAGAGCAAACGTGCTCCTTCTTCATGGGAGGAAGATTGACAGGAACTGAGCATTTTCTGTTTTTCACTGCGCTCCCGAGTATGGAGCATGCCGGTAATTGTAGTGTCATTTAATTCCCCAGGCTGGGGTCAATTCCCTTGTCAAGCAAAGTGTTACTTCCATTTAACTATGGCATTTAAAACCCTCCAGTGGGTTTGTGAAATTCGGCACCCGTTTTAATTTCAAAAATCCTCCGTGCTGCAATTCGGCTCGGGACATTACCCAAACCTGCAGAAATGTCCTTTTATAGTATTGACAGGCGGTGCAATCCTCGCACGGCTGGGCGGCCGTGTCCATATGTTCACCAAAGGTGCCCAGAGCTCCAAGGACGCCACTCCACAGGGGATAGTTTCACAAAACCCTTTATTGAAACAGGCGCTGACATTTCCAACAAAGTCTTTCCCTTTCCCGACGCGTTTCTGAGCAAACGTGCTCCTTCTTCATGGGAGGAAGATTGACAGGAACTGAGCATTTTCTGTTTTTCACTGCGCTCCCGAGTATGGAGCATGCCGGTAATTGTAGTGTCATTTAATTCCCCAGGCTGGGGTCAATTCCCTTGTCAAGCAAAGTGTTACTTCCATTTAACTATGGCATTTAAAACCCTCCAGTGGGTTTGTGAAATTCGGCACCCGTTTTAATTTCAAAAATCCTCCGTGCTGCAATTCGGCTCGGGACATTACCCAAACCTGCAGAAATGTCCTTTTATAGTATTGACAGGCGGTGCAATCCTCGCACGGCTGGGCGGCCGTGTCCATATGTTCACCAAAGGTGCCCAGAGCTCCAAGGACGCCACTCCACAGCGGATAGTTTCACAAAACCCTTTATTGAAACAGGCGCTGACATTTCCAACAAAGTCTTTCCCTTTCCCGACGCGTTTCAGAGCAAACGTGCTCCTTCTTCATGGGAGGAAGATTGACAGGAACTGAGCATTTTCTGTTTTTCACTGCGCTCCCGAGTATGGAGCATGCCGGTAATTGTAGTGTCATTTAATTCCCCAGGCTGGGGTCAATTCCCTTGTCAAGCAAAGTGTTACTTCCATTTAACTATGGCATTTAAAACCCTCCAGTGGGTTTGTGAAATTCGGCACCCGTTTTAATTTCAAAAATCCTCCGTGCTGCAATTCGGCTCGGGACATTACCCAAACCTGCAGAAATGTCCCAAGCCGAATTGCAGCACGGAGGATTTTTGAAATTAAAACGGGTGCCGAATTTCACAAACCCACTGGAGGGTTTTAAATGCCATAGTTAAATGGAAGTAACACTTTGCTTGACAAGGGAATTAACCCCAGCCTGGGGAATTAAATGACACTACAATTACCGGCATGCTCCATACTCGGGAGCGCAGTGAAAAACAGAAAATGCTCAGTTCCTGTCAATCTTCCTCCCATGAAGACGGAGCACGTTTGCTCTGAAACACGTCGGGAAAGGGAAAGACTTTGTTGGAAATGTCAGCGCCTGTTTCAATAAAGGGTTTTGTGAAACTATCCCCTGTGGAGTGGCGTCCTTGGAGCTCTGGGCACCTTTGGTGAACATATGGACACGGCCGCCCAGCCGTGCGAGGATTGCACCGCCTGTCAATACTATAAAAGGACATTTCTGCAGGTTTGGGTAATTTCCCGAGCCGAATTGCAGCACGGAGGATTTTTGAAATTAAAACGGTTGCCGAATTTCACAAACCCACTGGAGGGTTTTAAATGCCATAGTTAAATGGAAGTAACACTTTGCTTGACAAGGGAATTGACCCCAGCCTGGGGAATTAAATGACACTACAATTACCGGCATGCTCCATACTCGGGAGCGCAGTGAAAAACAGAAAATGCTCAGTTCCTGTCAATCTTCCTCCCATGAAGAAGGAGCACGTTTGCTCTGAAACGCGTCGGGAAAGGGAAAGACTTTGTTGGAAATGTCAGCGCCTGTTTCAATAAAGGGTTTTGTGAAACTATCCCCTGTGGAGTGGCGTCCTTGGAGCTCTGGGCACCTTTGGTGAACATATGGACACGGCCGCCCAGCCGTGCGAGGATTGCACCGCCTGTCAATACTATAAAAGGACATTTCTGCAGGTTTGGGTAATGTCCCGAGCCGAATTGCAGCACGGAGGATTTTTGAAATTAAAACGGGTGCCGAATTTCACAAACCCACTGGAGGGTTTTAAATTCCATAGTTAAATGGAAGTAACACTTTGCTTGACAAGGGAATTGACCCCAGCCTGGGGAATTAAATGACACTACAATTACCGGCATGCTCCATACTCGGGAGCGCAGTGAAAAACAGAAAATGCTCAGTTCCTGTCAATCTTCCTCCCATGAAGAAGGAGCACGTTTGCTCTGAAACGCGTCGGGAAAGGGAAAGACTTTGTTGGAAATGTCAGCGCCTGTTTCAATAAAGGGTTTTGTGAAACTATCCCCTGTGGAGTGGCGTCCTTGGAGCTCTGGGCACCTTTGGTGAATATATATATATATATATATTACCTACTGGCGGTCGCCAGTAGGTATATATAGTTAGGATTTTTTCTCTATGGGTTTTTTGAAAATTCTATGTCTAATAACTTTGGCGTTCGTGGACGGAATTGGCTGAAATTTTCAGGAAAATGGCACATTTTGTTTCTGAGCAGCCCCTGAAAATTGGGGGGGGTTTCGTCCAGGGGGGGTCGAGAAAAAAGGGGGGTCCCAAAACGTGTTTTTAACATTGAGTTTTCCATAGGGCGGTTGGCCTCACTTTTAGCCCGAACGGCTGAATGGATTTGCACGAAACTTGGCAAAATTGTAGGGACTGGTAGCCCGATGTGCCTTTTGTAGGTCTCAATATATGTGCTCCAGTGGATTTTGAGAAATTAACGTTTAAAAAAAGATATATATCTGTAACAGCGGACCGGGCAGCGTCCCAGGACGCGTACTTTTCGCGCAACGGAGCTTTGTGAAGCGAAGCTGATTGGTTCTCCGGCGTCTGTCAACATTCCAAACAGTCCGTAGCGGCCGCCATCTTGTCTCTCGGTAGGATCGAGAGACAAGAGGAGGCCAAAGCGAAGGGGCAAATGACCATAAGGGGGAATAGTAGATCCTCGCTGACCCCCTAGGTTTGATGTGGAGGTTTTAAAAGGGCCCCGCGGGGCAAAAAAAAATAATAATAATAATAATCGAACGGCTGAATGGATTTGCACGAAACTTGGCAAAATTGTAGGGACTGGTAGCCCGATGTGCCTTTGCTAGGTCTCAATATATGTGCTTCAGTGGATTTTGAGAAATTAACGTTCAAAAAAAGATATATATCTGTAACAGCGCACCGCTTCGCGTACTTTTCGCGTTACGGAGCTTTGCGAAGCGAAGCTGATTGGCTCTCCGGTGTCTGTAAACATTCCAAACAGTACGTAGCGGCCGCCATCTTGTCTCTCGGTAGGATCGAGAGACAAGAGGAGGCCAAAGCGAAGGGGCAAATGACCATAAGGGGGCATAGTAGATCCTCGCTGACCCCCTAGGTTTGATGTGGAGGTTTTAAAAGGGCCCCGCGGGGCAAAAAAAATAAATAATAATAATAATCGAACGGCTGAATGGATTTGCACGAAACTTGGTAAAATATTAGGGACTGGTAGCCCGATGTGCCTTTGCTAGGTCTCAATATATGTGCTTCAGTGCATTTTGAGAAATTAACGTTCAAAAACAAGATATATATCTGTAACAGCGCTCCGCTTCGCGGAGATAAAATTATATCTGTATTACCTAGCTGTTGCTAACACCAGTTAGCGACGGCTAGTAGGAGATAGCGACCATCTTGGGCCCCACTTTGCATGTGAGGGATATTTATCACTAATGACATGCAAAGTGGGCATGCCAAGATGTTAGCGACTGGAAACAGTCGCTAACATCGCTATCTCCTATTATCAACTTTTGGAAATATTCGAGATAAGCGCGAATATCTCCAAAAAGTAACAGCTGCCCTGAGCAGTTCTTAGCCATGTTATCCAATGGGAGGTGGATAACATGGCTAAGAGCATTAGCTCGGTAATGCATGAATATCGCTGAGTTTTCAGCGATATTAATGCATTGCGGTCGGTTTTTATCGTATTTGCGATAAACCTTGATAATAGCAAGGTTTATGTGCGATAATTTCTGACGGTAAAAAAATCTTTGCAATGCATCGTTAGGGATAAATATCGCTTAACTTTGGTAATATGCCCCAACGTCTGTTAACGTTCGATTCGAAGGAAATCAGGAAGTGTTGAAAAACATTGTCTGCGCCATCTTGTCTTTTTTCAAATGCCACACTTTTGTCGTGCACGGCAGCCATTTTAGATGCCTTGACCAGACCCACTCTCTGCACGCTGTCGATCCTTAGCATGGCTCCCCACCCTCGCAAGCATCTCACCCAGGCAGTGGTCACCCCCGCTCTCTGTCTTATGCATGGGTAATAAACCTCCCCCCATCTGCGCTGCTCTTCCCTGAGAATCACACCCTGTGCCCGCCCGACACCTCCCTTTCGCCCTATTCACTACCGCACCCTCTGACACTCCTTTTCCTCTGTGTCCGATTGTCCAGGCCGGTCCTAGGCTATCAGCTAGCCCTGCAGATGTAGTTTATGGCCACAGCTGTAAAGAATCACCCCTCTTCAAAGGAGTTATAGTAGATCAAGGCCCACACTCGATGAGATCCGTCACAGCAGAAGCGTTGCTATTATCTGAAAACCATCCTGTATTGTGATTGGGGAGGGGACCGAGCGTGAAGCGGTAGATTCCAGGGATGACTCTTTGTACATCAAAGTTTTTACAATTATGTGTCACATTAAAAATATATAGCACTCCGACAAAGTAGTAAGATTATAAAACTTTAATAATTTATAAATATATACAAGAAAACAAAAATAGTAATAACATATAAACATTTTTAGGGAAAAACAACGAAGTAGCGGTCGGCTGTGCGAATAGTCCCAACGCAGCACAACGTCCAGATTTCCGGCGTGGGGCGTCACGGGGGGTGGGTCATCAGTAGCAAACTGTTGTGCGAATAGTTCCAAGGCAGCAGAACGCGCCAAAATCTAGATGACACGAAAGTGATGTCTAGTAAGTTGCCACCCAGCAAATAACGGCGTGGGGCGTCGCGGGGGGTGGGTCATCAGTAGCAAACTGTTGTGCGAATAGTTCCAAGGCAGCAGAACGATGGCACCAAGGTGATGTCCAGTAAGTTGCCGCACTGGTTTTGGTATCCTACAATGCTGCTCCGAATAACGGCGTGGGGCGCCCCGGGGGAGGCGGTGTGAACGAGCCTCTCCAGGTGGAGTGTCATCTGTTGTAGTGGGGCGCCCCTTTACCGTTTCAGTTGCCATTCTGTCCGTTTTTGGTCCACTGTGTCAAAAGCCGCAATTCAGCTGAGTTGCGCCCACTCTTGCGGTGCAGCGATAGGCGGCTGTCACAGGACTCTCAAAATAGCGGCAGGCTCTTTCCTTTTTGGGCCTGGTCCACTGAAATGGCCCTGGGACACCTTGGAAATCGGACGCTTGTCTGCTAGGTCTTGGACCCCATTCTCGAAAGCGTCCCCTCCGCATTGAGAATTCATCAAAAGTTTTGGGGGCCCCGACTCCTGCAGGCTTCTGGTGGGGAGCGGCTGCCATGATTGCTCGCGGAATGACCACGACGGAGCTACGAGATGGTGGTGCTCTCATGCTGACGCCAGCTTCAGTCTGAAACATCCAGAAACAAGGTGGGGCTTTCATCGTTTGGGAAAAAAAAAAAGTTTTCATCCAATGAAAAGTGTTGTTTTTAGGTCATATGATCAAGCCTTCCATCATTAGGAAACCAAAAGTAAAATGAACCAATGAAAAGTTTTATAAACAAGTCACATGACCTGTTATGCGGCATAGGGTATAAAATGCGGAGAAAATACGTTGGCACGTGAGGCGGCGTCAGTAGTGGACCGATGTGCGAATAGGCCGAAGGCAACACAACGCGCCAAGATCCGGATGGCACCGAGGTGGTGTCCAGCAAGTTGCAGCACTGGTGTGGCCATCCTACAATGCTGAAAGTCGGCGTGGGGCGCCCCGTTGGCCTGTGAGTTTGCGTCAGTAGCGGACCGATGTGCGTATAGGCCGAAGGCAGCACAACGCGCCAAGATCCGGATGGCACCGAGGTGGTGTCTAGTAAGTTGCCGCACTGGTGTGGCCATCCTACAATGCTGAAAGTCGGCGTGGGGCGCCCCGTTGGCCTGTGAGATGGCGTCAGTAGCGGACCGATGTGCGAATAGGCCGAAGGCAGCACAACGCGCCAAGATCCGGATGTCACCGTGGTGGTTTCATAGTTGAGAGGCACTTCATCTGCAGTGGGGCGCCGAGATCCGGATGGCACCGAGGTGATGTCTAGCAAGTTGCTGTACTGGTGTGGCTATCCTACAATGCTGATAGTCGGCGTGGGGCGCCCCGTTGGCCTGTGAGATGGCGTCAGTAGCGGACCGATGTGCGAATGGGGCCAAAGGCAGCGCAACAATATATTCTGAATTGAAGACACCACAAGGCGCTGAGATGCCAAGTTCCAGATGGCACCGAGGTGGTGTCTAGCAAGTTGTGGCACTGGTGTGGCCATCCTACAATGCTGAAAGTCGGCGTGGGGCGCCCCGTTGGCCTGTGAGATGGCGTCAGTAGCGGACCGATGTGTGAATGGGGCCGAAGGCAGCGCAACAATATTTTCGGAATAGAAGACACCACTAGGCGCTGAGATGTCAAGATCCGGATGGCACCGAGGTGGTGTGTAGCAAGTTGCCGCACTGGTGTGGCCATCCTACAATGCTGAAAGTCGGCGTGGGGCGCCCCGTTGGCCTGTGAGTTTGCGTCAGTAGCGGACCGATGTGCGAATAGGCCGAAGGCAGCACAACGCGCCAAGATCCGGATGGCACCGAGGTGGTGTCTAGTAAGTTGTCGCACTTCTGTGGCCATCCTATAATGTTGAAAGTCGGCGTGGGGCGCCCCGTTGGCCTGTGAGATGGCGTCAGTAGCGGACCGATGTGCGAATGGGGCCAAAGGCAGCGCAAAAATATTTTCTGATTTGAAGACACCACAAGGCGCTGAGATGCCAAGTTCCGGATGGCACCGAGGTGGTGTCTAGCAAGTTGTGGCACTGGTGTGGCCATCGTACAATGGTAAAAGTCGGCGTGGGGCGCCCTGTTGGCCTGTGAGATGGTGTCAGTAGCGGACTGATGTGCGAATGGGGCCAAAGGCAGCGCAACAATATTTTCTACAATATTTTCGGAGTAGAAGACACCACAAGGCGCTGAGATGCCAAGATCCGGATGGCACCGAGGTGATGTCTAAGTTGCGGACCGATGTGCGAATGGGGCCAAAGGCAGCGTAACAATATTTTCTGTATGGAAGATACCACTAAGCGTTGAGATGCCAAGATTCGGATGGCACCGAGGTGATGTCTAGCAAGTTGTGCCACTGGTGTGGCCATCGTACAATGGTAAAAGTCGGCGTGGGGCGCCCTGTTGGCCTGTGAGATGGTGTCAGTAGCGGACTGATGTGCGAATGGGGCCAAAGGCAGCGCAACAATATTTTCTGACTGACACCACAAGGCGCTGAGATGCCAAGATCCGGATGGCACCGAGGTGATGTCTAAGTTGCGGACTGATGTGCGAATGGGGCCAAAGGCAGCGTAACAAGATTTTCTGTATGGAAGATACCACTAGGCGTTGAGATGCCAAGATTCGGATGGCACCGAGGTGATGTCCAGCAAGTTGCTGTACTGGTGTGGTCATCCTACAATGCTGAAACTCGGCGTGGGTCGCCCCATTAGCCTGTGAGATGGCGTCAGTAGCGGACCGATGTGCGAATAGGCCAAAGGCAGCACAACGCGCCAAGATCCGGATGTCACCGTGGTGGTTTCATAGTTGAGAGGCACTTCATCTGCAGTGGGGCGCCGAGATCCGGATGGCACCGAGGTGATGTCTAGCAAGTTGCTGTACTGGTGTGGTCATCCTACAATGCTGAAACTCGGCGTGGGTCGCCCCATTAGCCTGTGAGATGGCTGTTCTTTGGATTTGGGCCTGGTCCACTAAAATGGCCCTGGGACACCTTAGAACTCGGACGCTCTATTATTTTTTCCTTTCCTGTACATGCAAAAAAAGGTAAATGCCCGGTACGTTACACGCTTCATCTGCCACGATGAACTCTCCAGAGGAACCGAAAAAAAATATAGTTGTGGTAACTATACCATGCATCGTCATATGGAGAGGTGGCACCAATTAATTATAGTGCTGCATAAAAGAGAGATTTGGAGGAGAACCCCTGACCTGCTAGTACATTCATCAAAGAAGTGGCACTGAGAGCTTCAGAGGCAAGGGAAACGGTCCCAAATATTTAGAAGAACTTTGGAAAGATTAAAATGACATGTTTAGATTGTGGCAAATTAATTTCATGTGGACAGATGAGTATTACTCTAATAAATACAGCATATGAACATCATCATAGTCGATGGTTGGTAGAGACATTTTGACTATATCCTGGACCTGCCCGTCCTCGCCCAAAATGGCGCCGGAATAAATGGGACTCGTAACTCCTTGTTGTGTACTGGTTGCAGAACCTTGAAATCACGAGATGCGTATGCAGTTTTGAAGCACATGGCGGGCGGGGACGAGAATTGATTGAATATTTCGACATCCCTATTGATATTAAGTTCTGATGTGTTATTGATTACTGTACTGTTGAAAGTTCGAATTAACGTCACCCATGGTACTTGCCCGCAAATGTATATCTAGATAATTTTATTGTAACTGGCCCTGTCGTATTTTAATTATAAAATGTACGTCCACCGATTCCGTAACTGTTAGACACCTTAGTTCTTGCAACCTAATGGCTCGCCCGTTACGTTCTTCTACAGTGTAAATGTCTATTCATCATATACGATTACAGTTTGCTCTGTGGCAGGCCCACGTGGTTATAGGCTCGTATTTGTATAATGACATTTTCACAATAAAGGTTTTTAAAAGAAAACATGGTAGTAGTATATACATTGGTAAAGTTTTTAATAATAGTCACTGTTTTAGAATCATTAAAAGGCAAGTGAAATAAAGCAGACCAAATACATGAAGGGTAAAAGGTATAATACGAAGGAACGTAGTAAAGATAAATGGTCAAGGGCTGTTGTGTTTTCTATTCCTGCAACATAAAGTGATCGATAAGAATCTCATATTCAGGCGTATCGGCGACTAAGACAGCAGGTCGACCCTCTTTTGCTCAACGGCTCCGTCATGGGACGAAGAAACGCTCTTTTTCTCGAAAAAAGAATATATTTTACTTGCAGGACAGTTGTAAATTTTCCGGGAAAGTACATTAGCCTGGAACATTATAACATATATTTAAGAAAAAATAATGTTCGGAAGTAATAAAAAGCGTAATTTTTAGGTCATATGACCAAGCCTTTCATCATTAGAATAAGAAAAGTAAAATGAACCAATGAAAAGTTTTATTAACAAGTCACATGACTTGTTATGCTTACGTTACGCGCTGCGCGCCCCGGATGACTTCCGGATGCGCTAACGCGGCGCGTCATATGACGCATTACGCGACAACGCAGGTCCAGAATATAGTCAAAATGTGTCCACCAACCAGCGGTCGGAACACAACCCCTTTCAGCAGGCTAAATAGTTCTGTTAAATGACAACAGAAGGGACAGGCAACAAGAACCATTAGTCAAAGAGGGGAGGGCTAGTTCTTCTCTACCGGGTTACATTGGGGCGCTACCAGAACTGATCGAATTGGTAGTCTACAGTGTTTCTGGATGTTACAGACTGAAGCTGGGGTTAGCATGAGAGCAGCACCATTTCGTAGCTCCGTCGTGGCCATTCCGCAACCAATCATGGCAGCCGCTTTTTATCGTTATTTTGGGCGGGGTGGGTGGCGGAGCCGAGCTGTTTTGCAGCCATAATTGTGTGGAGTTCAGTTCATTTCACTAGTTTTGTATTTGTCATGAGGGGTTGTTCCTAATGTTTCTATTTTAGCGAGGTCAAAAAGAGATCCCATTAGTGGCCTACTGATTTTGCTCGATTCCTTTTCTTTTTTTTTTACACGATTTTTCGTTATCTGCAAAGACTAAACAGAGTATTGCGACTCTGTGTTTGTTTGTAAATAGAGAATGAACCAAAGAGAACCAATTCTAAAACAGTAAATACTTGGATAACAATCAATCAAATGGAGAGAGAAGCAGGCACGACGTATTACAACGGGGGCAAAGGCCTGCGTTAACTACCCTTCACTATGTGCAAAGAGAGAGTACTCCTAATAGAAATGAGGGGGGGGGGGGCACCATTCAAAGCAGATCAGTGTGCATAAACACGAAAATGTTTTCACTTACCACGTACTTGACATTCGACAGCTTATGATATTTCCTATTAAAAAACCATTGAAATTCACTGAAAAAACCATAGGTTATAGACCATATATAGTTAGGAATTAGCATTTACAAAACCTTGAAAATTCACTGAAAAAACCATAGGTTATAGACCATATATAGTTAGGAATTAGCATTTAAAAAACCTTATTTTACTCACACAAAACCATTGAAATTCCATATATAGTTAGTTGCACTAACTATATATCGCGCACCCGCAATCCACTGCTGATGATGTCACATATTACATCATTCATGACATGGTCAGTGACATCACTGATGACATCTCAAATGACATCACTGATGACATCACTGATGACATCTCATTTGACATCAATGACCACATCACTGATGATATCATTCATGTGACAATACAATGCATCTCCTCACACTTTAATATAACCTCTGTTACACCCAGTGTTAAATACAGAGTATAATTTTTGAAACCATTGACACACCAATACTAGTTACTACATACGCACTCACTGATTCCTACGTCTACACACACATTCACTCATTCACCCATACAATCATTCATACATACAATCACTCATCTTTACAACACTATCATATGCACTCATACACCTATACAGACACTCACACTCTGCCACTCATACATGGAGTTACTCACACACCTAGTCAGTCCTGTAAAGAATCAATCACACTTCCATTTTCTAATCTACACAGTTAAACATAGAGTACCTTACATTTTCAAACATATACTAACACATACTTACTCTCTTATAGAATCACTGATACAAGTACACATTGATCTGCACAGAGTCACACACCTCCCAGCCAGCCATACACACACTCAGTCTCCCATACAAATACTTGTGCAACCAATCAATAACCCATATAGCTACTTATATAGCTACTGATCAACACATGCAGCAGCTTGGACAACAACAGACATACTGATGCACACTTTCAGACAGTTTAGTCACTAACCCGTGCATTTAGTAAGACGCATTTAATCACTCACTCATACAGTCAATCACGCACCTACTAAAACCTTCATTCAGACACTTATACATCCACTCATTCTTCAATATGTAAAACATATTTAAACTTTACAGAAACACATAATCACTGGATGTTGTCATCAGTGATGTCATCAGTGATGTCACTGACCATGTCATGAATGATGTAATATGTGACATCATCAGCAGTGGATTGCGGGTGCGCGATATATAGTTAGTGCAACTAACTATATATGGAATTTCAATGGTTTTGTGTGAGTAAAATAAGGTTTTTAAATGCTAATTCCTAAATATATATGGTCTATAACCTATGGTTTTTTCAGTGAATATATATATATATATATATATAGTCATTTGATATGTCATTAGTGATGCTATGAGTGATGTCACTGACCATGTCATGAGTGATTTAATATGTGACATCATCAGCAGTGCATTGCGGGTGCACGAGTTATAGTTAGCTGAACTAACTACAGCGGGGAATTTCAATGGTTTTGTACGAGTGAAATGTCCAAGTAACTATAACATCCCTGAAACCTATGGTTTTTTCAGTGAATTTCTAAGGTTTTTTAAATGCTAATTTTTAATTATAACGTGCCTGACACCTATGTTTTTTTCCGTGAATTTCAAAGGTTTTTTAAATGCTAATTTCCAACTATAATGTGCCAGAAACCTATGGTTTTTTCAGTGAATTTCTAAGGTTTTTTAAATGCTAATTTTTAACTATAACGTGCCTGACACCTATGTTTTTTTCTGTGAATTTCAAAGGTTTTTTAAATGCTAATTTCCAACTATAATGTGCCAGAAACCTATGATTTTTTCAGTGAATTTCAAAAGTTTTTTAAATGCTAGTTTCTAACTATGCCTACTGAGGTAGGACATATGAAGAAAGAAGAAAAAACGCACAGAGAGAAAAAAATAGAAATGCACAAAGACGAAGAAAAGTGCAGGAAGAAGAAAATATTTACAGAAAGAACCAACAGATGAGCAGAAAGTCCTCCTGTAACCACAACTTTTTCTGACGGGTACTGATGGTAACTGAATCTGACTAACCAGGCCTAGAGCCAGTGCTATGCTAAAAGACACTTAGAATACAGTGAAAACACCTACATACACTCGGGAACACTATGCGTTGGCGTACCCCTGTGATTACCATGACCTCCTCTGTAAGACCCTAGTACATAATAGGGCAGGGGGATTAAAACTACCCCTTAAAACGCGCCACAGGGCGTGTTTGCACACTAGTGAAGGGAGGGGGTGTTTGAGGTGACGTGTGCAAACATGTCCTGTGGCCGTTTTAATTTGGGGGAAAAAGTCCCCTTGAATCCTGAGTGTCCCTTGGGTCTAACTAGCCCACCGGTTACCTACAGTAAGCGCTACAGAGCTGCATTGCAGAGAGGTTTAAAAAGGGGCACAGCCTGGACCACCTCTTTGCAACGCAGCGCAGTGTCGCTAACTGGAAGCACCTGATAGGTTAGTTGGCCCCTAGGGGCCCTCAGGATTGAAGGGAAATAATTTCCCCAACTTAAAACACGCCATAGGGCGTGTTTGCACGCGTCACCTCAGGCCCCGTCCCCTCCCTTCACCATCACATAAACACGCCCTATGGCCGTTTTAAGTTGAGAGATTAACTCCAATTGAATCTTGAGGGTCCCCAGGGTCCAACTAGCCCTCTAGATACCTCCAGTAAGCGCCACAGAGCTGTGTTGCAGAGAGGTGTAAAAATGGGCACGGCCTGTACAACCTCTCTGCCGCGCAGTGGCATTTACTGTAAGCACCTGGTGGGCTAGTTAGCCCCCAGGGGCCCTCAGGATCGCAGGGGAATTATTTCCTCAACTTAAAATGTGCCACAGTGCGTGTTTGCACACGTCACGTTTGGCCCCGTCCCCTCCCTTCCCTACTGTGTAAAGGCGCCCGATGGCTGTTTTAAGTTGGGAGATTAAGTCCCCTTGAATCCTGAGGGTCCCTAGGGTCCAACTACCCACTAGGTACCTCCAGTAAGCGCCACAGAGCTGCGTTGCAGAGAGGTGTAAAAAGGGGCATGGCCTGGACCACCTCTCTACAACGCAGCGCAGTGGCGCTTCCTGGAAGCACCCGGTGGGCTATTTGGCCCCCAGTGGCCCTCAGGATTGAAGATGAATTATTTCCCCAACTTAAAACGTGCACACGTCACCTCAGGCCCCGTCCCCTCCCTTCACCCTGTGGCCATTTTTAGTTGGGAGACAAAGTCCCCTTGAATCCTGAGGGTCACTGGGGTCCAACTAGGCCACTAGGTACCTCCAGTAAGCGCCACAGAGCTGCATTGCAGAGAGGTTTAAAAAGGGGCGTGGCCCCTGAACACCTCTCTGCAACGCAGCTCCCTGGTGCATACTGGAGGTACCTAGCGGGCTAGTTGGCCCTCAAGGACCCGCAGTATTAAAGGGGAATTAATTCCCCAACTTACAACTCGCCAGGGGGCATGTTTGCACAATGGTGAAGGAAGGTGGCGGGGCCTGAGGTGACATGTCTGCAAACACGCCCTGTGGCACGTTTTAAGTTGGGGAATTAATTCCTCTTCAATCCTGAGGCTCCCTGGGGACCAACTAGCCCACCAGGTGCCTCCAGTGTGCACCAAAGAGCTGTGTTGCAGAGAGGGGTTCAGAGGCCAAGCCCTTTTTTAGAACTCTCTGCAACACAACTCCGTGGCGCTTACTGGAGGTACCTGGTGGGCCGATCTTTATTTAAATTTATTTTTTTAAGAAGAGGGTCTGTGTGGCCCCCCTTCTTTTCCTAATGTATTGGCCCTGGGGACCTCATCCCCCAGGGCCAAACCCCTTTTTTTATTTTATTTATTTTTTAAATTGGAAGAGGGCCATGTGGCCCCCCTCCCAAGGCCATAATCGTCCCCGGGGACCCCATTTTATAGATTTTTTTATAATGGGGTAGGGGGGCTGTGTGGCCCCCTCCCAGGCCACTTATGGCCCCGGGTCCCCATACCCCGTTGCCGAACCTATCCATTGGGGATCGTGGGGGGTCCCCAATCACCCCATGATCCTGCCAGCTCTCCTCATCCTGCGGGAGCCGGCATTGCTTTTCCACATGGGGAGCTGCTAAGATGCATCTCCCCGTGTGGAAAAGCAATCTGCTTTGGTTTTTGAAAGAGAGAGCAGGTTTCCTGCTCTCTCTTCAAAAAACCAAAGCAGAGTTTGATATGGCAGGGCGGGAGCCATGAGGCTCCTGTCCTGCCATAGCAAACTGATGTGTCCCGGGGGTGGCCACCCCGGGACACTGCCAGAGCCGGCCCTGGGGGGGTGGCGGTCCCAAGGGCCATCGAGTGCTCCAGGAGGGGGGCCACATGGTCCCCCTCCCACCATTTACAAAGCCCCGGGGGGGTGGTGGTCCCCGGGGCTTGTGGGTCTGTCATGGAACCCCAATTTAAATATTTAGAGGTCCGGGGAGGTTGCAGTCCCCGGGGCATGTTGGTGGTTCAAGCCCCCCCACACAGGTTTCTTTATTTAAAAAAAATACAATCCCAGGGGGTGGTGTCCACTGGGGCTGCGGGAGGGCCGTGACCCCCCCGTAAATATTTTAGAAAAGCCCCAGGGGTGGCAGGCCCCAGAGCTTGGTGGGGCCTTTAAGCCCCCCTAACCATTTATTTCACAAGTCCTGGGGGTGGCGGTACCCGGGGCTGCGGGGGTGCCATGAGCCCCCTTAAATATTTTCAAAAAGCCCCGGGGTGGCGGTCCCTGGGGCTGGTGGGGCCCTTTTGGCCCTCCATTACAATCTAAAAATTGCCCCGGGAACGTGGCCCACCCGGAGGCTAAATAATAACGAAGCTTGGGAGTCGGCGATTCGTTTATTTTTTTGCGGCTGGATCTGCGGATCCTCCGTGCATCCTCTGCGCATCCTGCGATTTAAAAAAAATTTCAAAACATTTTGGCCCATGCGGGTCCTTGTGAGACCCCCTGAGCACGCCTAGGGGTTAGGGGGTGTCTACCCTGCCCCCTTTTCCTGTTTTGCCCGTTGTTTTTCTTTTTCTTGTGCCTCGGTTCTACCGAGGCCCAAGATGGCTGCCAACACTTCCTGGTTTGGAGTGTTGACAGCCAATTTGCATGCAGCTAGTGATCGGGAGGGTGTGCGGATCCTGCGCGCCTCTAGATATAGCATTTTTTTAAATGTTGATTTTCTCAGCAACTACTGAACGGATTTACACCATTTAACAAAAAGGGCTCTTTCTGAACCAAGGGCTACCTTTTTGCCAAATCTGGTGTAATTCCACTCAGTAGTTCGGGCTGTAGCCGTGTCTAAAGTTTCCTATGGAAAATTGCATGGGAAAAACACTTTTTGGGACCCTCTTTTTGTTCTCGGCCCCCGCTTGCCAAATCACCCCAAAACTTACAAGATAGGAGTGGACCAGAGCGGGCCATAAGTTTTAAAAATGTTGCGAAGATTCGTCAATAGGAGCCAAAGGTAACGGGAATAGAATGTTGCAATTTTCCTATGGCAACTAGGTCCTAACTATAACTACTTACTGGCGACATATATATATATATATATATATTACCTACTGGCGGTCGCCAGTAGGTATATATAGTTAGGATTTTTTCTCTATGGGATTTTTGAAAATTCTATGTCTAATAACCTTGGCGTTTGTGGACGGAATTGGCTGAAATTTTCAGGCAAATGGAACATTTCGTTTCCGAGCAGCCACTGAAAATTTGGGGGGGTTTGTCAAGGGGGGGCTGAGAAAAAAGGGGGGTCCCAAAACGTGTTTTTCCCATGTTAATTTCCATAGGGCGGTTGGCCTCACTTTTAGCCCGAATGGCTGAATGGATTTGCACGAAACTTGGCAAAATTGTAGGGACTGGTAGCCCGATGTGCTTTTGCTAGGTCTCAATATATGTGATCCAGTGGATTTTGAGAAATTAACGTTAAAAAAAAGATATATATCTGTAAGCGCGTTCCGGGTAGCGCTCCGGTTCGCGTACTTGACGCGTAACGGAACTTCGCGTAGCGAAGCTGATTGGCTCTCTGGTGTCTGTCAACATTCTAAACAGTCCGGAGCGGCCGCCATCTTGTCTCTCGGTAGGATCGAGAGACAAGAGGAGGCCAAACAAAGGGGGAAATGACCATAAGGGGGCATAGTAGATCCTCCCTGACCCCCTAGGTTTGATGTGGAGGCTTTAAAAGGGCCCCGCGGGGCAAAAAAAAAAAAAAAAAATTGTTTTTTTTGCGTGGGGAGCACATGGTACGCGCACCGGGAAGCGCTCTGGGGAGCGTACTATAAGGAAAAAAGAATGATAGACTTTGCAAATATTGTATGTTAATTGATTGTTTGTTTTGTTGATTTTTTTTTATTTCTTTATTTTTTAAGCAATTATTTATTATTGTCATTGTGTTTCAAAATTTAATAAAATGTCTAATATTTCACTGTCTGAAATGTCGTTATTTTCATTGAACATAGCTTGTAATGTTTGAGTGTGTAAAATGTCCTCATTTTCAAGGAGGACATCTACTGATTGCACACATTGCAGTAGTTCTTGGTCCCAAGTTTCATCCATAAATTCAATGTCATTTGGATCAATGATTTCTTGGTTGGTCTCTGCAAGGACAATTTCAAATGAAACGTTCTGTTCGCCTTCCATTTTGTCTGAAATTTGCATAAAAAATATATATATTAGTAGAGATAGGGCACTGTTGGGATTAATTTTAGATAGGCAGTTTTTAACAGTGAATTTATCTTTGGGCAGGGTATAGTATCAGAGTGGAAGTAGGAATATAAAAAAGTGTATGTGATTTAACGTAAGTAAATTCATAATTATACAAGAGAAGCCTAACTCCATCCATAACTATAACAGAGAAGTCTATCTAAATCTATAACTACTACAGAGGGATAGTATATAACTATCAGAAAAAGTTTACCATATTAACTTAAAGTGCACAATTTACTTCAGTTTTTAAAATAACAACTTACCTTTAAAAAGAAGTTGAAGTTATTAGTGAAAATCCTATTGAAATGTACACCAGGAAGTAGTAGTCAAAATAGCTGTGTTTCCTTCTCTTCCTTTATATATATTCAGGTACATAACCAATCAAATGTCAGGTAAAAAAAAATAGAAAATGAAAGTAACATTTTAATTGGTTGTCAATTCCAACACTTCAGATGTGTTTTGTGAAGTAATTTACCTCAGGGTATTTAGAGAGGTCTACAGGCTAAATGGCTAAATGGAATTCCAACCAAATTTGTGAAAATGGTAGGGATTGGTATGTAGTATGAGCAAATCTATATTTGGTGAAAGTGTCTCCAGGGTTTCTTCTGTAAATTACTTTCCCACCTTTTTTGATGGAGCGCTTCCCGGTGAGCGCCCCGGTACGCGAACCTGCAGCGTTACGGGAGTCCACCATTTTGTGTTTCGGTCGAATTAAAATACATGATGGAGGGCAAATAATGTTCAGAATGGGTAGAAGGGGGCACGGTAGACGTATCTTGACCCCCTAGGTTTTCTGAGGGTGGCTGAGGAGGCCCATATGTGCGGAAAAAAAACATTTTTTTTAAAAATTTCGTGCGGTTAGCTTCCGGTTCGCGTACCGGGTAGCTCTCCGGGGAGCGTACTTTGTTGAAAATTTGTGAAAAAAGTTAGAGTAAAATAATAATTGTGAGTGATCAGATGTAGGGTAGCTCTGAGAAGAGCTTTTGGGTTTATGGTACATTTAGGTACTTATAAGTAGGTACCAATGCACAGTCTTAAATTCAAAATGAAAACTCTGTTGCCCTCATCTGAGAAGTGAACTCCATCTCCTCTGTAGATATCTTGCATGTAGTAACGCAAGTTATTGTTGTACATGGAGCCCATTCCATGGTCTCTCATGTAAGCTGAAACAGATTTGTTTACATGCTTCCTCGACTTCTCAATTTGTGGACAAAATTGGTTCGACCACCTCCATTTCTGTCTTTGGCATATATTTGAATATACCAAGGCAGTTTGAGGAAAAAGTGCCATCAAGTGCTCAAAGGTGTCCTTTAAAAGCATTTCCAGACCTACACCAGTCAAAGTGCCCAAGTCATTACCTCCACAGTGCAAAATTAACAGGTCAGGTTTAGGCAAATGCATAAAGGTTTTCACCAATGGTATCAATTGGTGACATTTTAATCCTCTGTGGCCAAACCACTTAATTTCCACATCTTGTAAATTGAGGTTAGGTAAATTTCTGTTCTCAGCATACCTTTGAGCCCAGTAGATGTAACTATGTCCAACAATCCAGACAGAAAACATGGTGAGAGTAGGTTCTGCTGCAGTCAGATGAAGTGTGGCAATGAAATGGCAGTTGGAAAAATAAGAGTTTAAAATGAAAAAAACTGTGGAGTTTCTGTGTTAAGGAAGCAGTAGCAGTGATTGGTGGATTTTGATTGCTGAAAACAGAAAGTTAGGGTGCATGGATGTGTTGTTTGAAAGATGTAATTTGAATGGTCAAGAAAAAATCATTTAATGAAAGATTGCACTGGATACGCAGGTGCACTGATAGTTCAGAGTTCAATTGAAACATTGTTGTGTGAACTTGCAAACATGAGAGGTCTTTCAGGAGGTGGTTGCTATGCAAAAAAGGCAGAAAGGCCAGAGGGGGGAAGGGGGTTGATTTGGAAAAAGTGAGGGAAGAGTTTTGATTGGGTGACATGAGAGATATGTGTGATGAGTTACAGCATTTCTGTGCTTTTCATAGCTGCAGACTCTAGAGTGCATACCTTTTGCCCTGCTAAAGACAATTTGGTGTGTTTCTGAGACTGTTTTGAAACTCATAAAGTATTTGCTAAGGTGAGAAAAGATTCATTTAATTTAGGTAGAGAATAGTATGGTTTAGGGAGAAAATTATGAAGAAAGTTGTGTATTTAAAATGTTGCTTTGTGTCAAGTGTTTTACAAATAGATTTTGTTTCTTTGTGTTACATAGCCATGTTAAAAGTGATGCAAAAAAAGTGCAAGGGTCTTATAAAAATGCTTTCATGTGTCTTAGGGTATTTTAACTCACTTCCCCATGAATGTATGAATATAATTGCTTTACAAGATGTGTTTAAAAACGTTTTTTGAAATCAATTAGGTTTCTTGATATGTACTGCTAGAGTTTCATAGGTTGCTTGGGGCATATTTTCAAGGCTTTTGACTTCCTTTGATGTAATTTTTCCCATTTTAATTTAAGACCTTTCCCTGTGGTGCAAGGTCCTTGTAAATATGCCCCCATCTGTGCTTGGCAAATTTAGATTTTAATTCTTTGACTAACATAGCCATGTTAAAAGTGACCCAAAAATGTTGCAAGGGCCATAAAAAAAACGCTTTCATGTGTCTTAGGCCATTTTAAGTCATTTCCCCTTGAATGTAGGTATCTAATTGATTTAGTTGATGTGTTTAAAAACGATTTATGAAAACAATTAGGTTTCTTGATATGTACTGCTAGAGCTTCATAGGTTGCTTGGGGCATATTTATAAGGCCTTTGTGTCTCTCTGATGTTATTTTTCCCATTTTAATTTAAGACCTTTCCCTGTGGTGCAAGGTCCTTGTAAAAACGCCCCCATCTGTGCTTGGCAAATTTAGATCTTGATTATTTGACTTACATAGCCATGTTAAAAGTGATCTAAAAATGGAGCAAGGGCTTAAAAAAAACGCGTTCATGTGTCTTAGGGTATTTTAAGTAACTTCCCCATGAATGTATGAATATAATTGCTTTACAAGTTGTGTTTAAAAACGTTTTTTGAAATCAATTAGGTTTCTTGATATGTAATGCTAGAGGTTCATAGGTTGCTTGGGGCATATTTATAAGGCCTTTGAGTCTCTCTGATGTTATTTTTCCCATTTTAATTTAAGACCTTTCCCTGTGGTGCAAGGTCCTTGTAAATACGCCCCCATCTGTGCTTGGCAAATTTAGATCTTGATTATTTGACTTACATAGCCATGTTAAAAGTGATCTAAAAATGGAGCAAGGGCTTTAAAAAAAACGCTTTCATGTGTCTTAGGGCATTTTAAGTCACTTACTCATGAATGTAGGTATATAATTTATTTAGATGATGTGTTTAAAAACGATTTTTGAAATCAATTAGGTTTCTTGATATGTAATGCTAGAGCTTCATAGGTTGCTTGGGGCATATTTATAAGGCCTTTGAGTCTCTCTGATGGTATTTTTCCCATTTTAATTTAAGACCTTTCCCTGTGGTGCAAGGTCCTTGTAAATACGCCCCCATGTGTGCTTGGCAAATTTAGATTTTGATTATGTGACTTACATAGCCATGTTCCATACAGTTGTAACCTTCTGTGTAGTCTTTGATATGCTAGACTCCATCTGCACTATGAGATACCTAAGCAAAGGAAACACAGGTGATGTGATTGTGAAATGAGGAAAAGAAACTCCACATTTTTCAATTACATCACATGTGTTTCCTAAGTTTACGAATGACATTGTGCAGATGAGGTTTAGGTCTGTCCACGGACACAGAAAAGGTCTGGCCTTTGGTCAAGAGTGAAGTGGACATGACTTACTTCATTGGTAGGCCTTCACATGTATTATCTCCTCTGTACTCTTCAAAAAGCGTAAATTTCATCTGCAACCCTGAGTAGGCCTCACCTCAAACAAACCTCTGGATAGGCCACACTTTATCGTCATCCTGAATCAATCATTTAAAATGTTAGGGACAGATTTATGATAGGTGTAAGCTTATTTTGCGTCACTGTGCGTGACTTTTGTGACGCAGCAGCGGTGCAAAAGATTTGCTATGTGGCGACATATTTACAACTTGATGCATCTAGGCAGATGTGTCATGCTGTAAAGTCCCGTGCCACATGAAACCGATGCAGCAGTGATGCAAAAGATGCACCATGTTGCAAGACAGGCCTCATTTCATCTCCAACAAGATAAGAAGCTGAATCTTCTGTAAATGTGAAAATTGTTGTATACACTGCTCAACTTATGTGTACTCTTTGATATGCTAGAGTCCATCTGCACTATGAGATACCTAAGCAAAGGAAACACAGGTGATGTGATTGTGAAATGAGGAAAAGAAACTCCACATTTTTCAATTACATCAACTGTGTTTCCTAAGTTTACGAATGACATTGTGCAGATGAGGTTTAGGCCTGTCCACGGACACAGAAGAGGTCTGGCCTTTGTTCAAGAGTGAAGTGGACATGACTTACTTCATTGGTAGGCTTTCACATGTATTATCTCCTCTGTATTCTTCAACAAGCGTAAATTTCATCTGCAAGCCTGAGTAGGCCTCACCTTAAACAAACCTCTGGATAGGCCACACCTTATCGTCATCCTGAATCAATCATTTAAAATGTTAGGGACAGATTTATGATAGGTGTATGCCTCTTTTGCGTCACTGTGCGTCACTTTTGTGACGCAGCGGCGGTGCAAAAGATTTGCGATGTGGTGACATATTTACAACTTGATGCATCTAGGCAGATTTGTCATGCTGTAAAGTCCCGTGCCACATGAAACCGATGCAGCAGTGATGCAAAAGATGCACCATGTTGCAAGACAGGCCTCATTTCATCTCCAACAAGATAAGAAGCTGAATCTTCTGTAAATGTCAAAATTGTTGTATTCACTGCTCAACTTATGTGTACTCTTTGATATGCTAGAGTCCATCTGCACTATGAGATACCTAAGCAAAGGAAACACAGGTGATGTGATTGTGAAATGAGGAAAAGAAACTCCACATTTTTCAATTACATCATCTGTGTTTCCTAAGTTTACGAATGACATTGTGCAGATGAGGTTTAGGTCTGTCCACGGACACAGAAGAGGTCTGGCCTTTGTTCAAGAGTGAAGTGGACATGACTTACTTCATTGGTAGGCTTTCACATGTATTATCTCCTCTGTACTCTTCAACAAGCGTAAATTTCATCTGCAACCCTGAGTAGGCCTCACCTTAAACAAACCTCTGGATAGGCCACACCTTATCGTCATCCTGAATCAATCATTTAAAATGTTAGGGGCAGATTTATGATAGGTGTATGCCTCTTTTGCGTCACTGTGCGTCACTTTTGTGACGCAGCGGCGGTGCAAAAGATTTGCTATGTGGTGACATATTTACAACTTGATGCATCTAGGCAGATGTGTCATGCTGTAAAGTCCCGTGCCACATGAAACCGATGCAGCAGTGATGCAAAAGATGCACCATGTTGCAAGACAGGCCTCATTTCATCTCCAACAAGATAAGAAGCTGAATCTTCTGTAAATGTCAAAATTGTTGTATACACTGCTCAACTTATGTGTACTCTTTGATATGCTAGAGTCCATCTGCACTATGAGATACCTAAGCAAAGGAAACACAGGTGATGTGATTGTGAAAGGAGGAAAAGAAACTCCACATTTTTCAATTACATCACCTGTGTTTCCTAAGTTTACGAATGACATTGTGCAGATGAAGTTTAGGTCTGTCCACGGACACAGAAAAGGTCTGGCCTTTGTTCAAGAGTGAAGTGGATATGACTTACTTCATTGGTAGGCCTTCACATGTATTATCTCCTCTGTACTCTTCAACAAGCGTAAATTTCATCTGCAACCCTGAGTAGGCCTCACCTCAAACAAACCTCTGGATAGGCCACACTTTATCGTAATCTTGAATCAATCATTTAAAATGTTAGGGACAGATTTATGATAGGTGTATGTCTCTTTTGCGTCACTTTTGTGATGCAGCGGCGGTGCAAAAGATTTGCTATGTGGCGACATATTTACAACTTGATGCATCTAGGCAGATGTGTCATGCTGTAAAGTCCTGTGCCACATGAAACCTGCGTCAGTTTTCATATAGGTGTTTTGTTGCAAGGTATGCATTAATTTGCATGAAAGCCCTGTAAAAGTAACACAGTGAAATTTAGAAGATTTCACTGAGACAGCTTTATAGCATTGCTGAATCAAATCCTTACGCCTGTTTGAAACAGGCATAAGAAGTGATGCACCATGCAATGTGAGGCTTCCTCCTGTGCATTGCAGTAGACATGTCGCGCTTATGACGTGATTCCTGCAATGTGCTGCTTTTGCGGCACAGATGCGTGACGCATCTGTGCTGTTTTTGCTCAATGGTGCTCCACATTGTAAATGCGGCACACTATGGGTGGCAGAGCAGCGGTGCACATTAATTGGTGCATCCGTGGGGATGCGCCACTTAGCATAAATCTGCCCCTGTACATTTAAGTATGAGCAGGGGACACAGAGTCGGTGAGGCTTATCCAAGGTTAAGAAGAGATGAGTCCTGTTCACTGAAAACTTGGACATAGGCCTCACCTCCTCAGCATCGCTGGACATGGCTAAATAATAGCTGCAAAATGTTACTCTTGTTAAACAATTTTACTATTATAATCTCTGAGATTTGTCTCTTACTCTGCAACATCTCATTGTTGTTCTCTTTCTTTAAAGATAACCACAACATCAACCATGAGTGACAATCAGCAATCAGTTGATCTCGACCTCATCATTGAACTTGTAATTGAAACGTCAGTGGAAGTAGATCCCTTGGATGATTTAAATCCTGAGGATGATGAATAACATGATGAGGATGCCGATTTGTCAGAATTGTATGACATAGGGTGGGAAGCTGACCTGCTTGAGCCTATGGAACTATAAACATTTATTTTTAAAATTTACAATAAATGAAAAGTAAAAATGTAAACCGTTTCATTTAAAATTAAACACACCTTCAAAAACAGGTTATGTGTAGTGTCTTCAATAAAATATTAAAATATGCTCATAAAATTAGATCAGATTCACATATAAAACAGGACAGGTAAAATGAAGAAGAATTCCATTTCTTTTCTGATATTTGTGTATTCTAAATTTGCCAAAGCACTAAAAAATATTCTATGTAAAAATGTCAAGTAGTGTGTTAAGTTTTTGATGACTGTTACTGATTTACTGTTTGGTAATAGTGGTTAATAACATTTTTTATTATATTTTACCACAGATTCAACTGCAGATCATTTCAAATTTTGAGAATGCCAACTAAGGATAGATTGAGAAAGGCTACAAAACGTCAAAGACAGCAGGTCCATCATTTACTGCAGCAGTCCTCTACAATAAAAAATCGTGAAGTCACCAAGAAAGCACCGGGTAAGACCACGAAAACATTCATAAGAAACATTTCTAGAAAAAAGAGTAGTACTACAGAAAATGTTTTTGTCCAGAAAAAGAGAAGCAATTTAAACGGAAAGGAAAGGCCAATCAAAAATGTTACTGCTAGAGCAAGAGATAACTCTGTGCATGATAGTAGAAGGAAACAACAGTTTAGGGACATTCGTAAACGAATGTTCCGCAACAGGATAATTGGCAATTTGTTAAAAAATATTAAGAAAGGTCAACAGAAATTGGTTTTTTATAAGAGAAAAAAAAAGTTGAGAAAGTTATTGATCAGGCATTTGAAATTAAACGAAAGTTATTTATTTTGATAATCAATAGAATTAGGAAGCTAAACAAGGCAATTTATGATTTCAAAAGAAATAGTAGATGGAAGAGAATAGTTAATCGTAGTAATTTTTGTGAAGTTTTTTCCGGAGAATGGATGCATAGTTCAAGTTGTGAGGCATTTTTCAATGAGGAGAGTTATTTCCAGGATAATGATTTGGTGCATGCAGTTGACACCAGCGGTCGAGCTTATGAGGTGAAAGATGGTTGTCCAGTTGAAAAAGAAAACCTTGTGACAACAGAGGCAGAAGAGATGTTAGGTAATGAGGTTTTAGGAAGACGTCCTAAGGGACCTGTGTATACCTGGAAGTGTAGTAGTATTTGCAGTGTGCGACAGGATTCCATCAATTTGCTTTGTGATTTTGTACGGACATTTAATAAGAAAAGTTTGAAGCAGAAAATGAAGTTGTTGCAAGAATTAGACCCTTGCAGAGTGAGAGAAGTGACAGGTTTGCATGGTCATTCACTGGCTTGTCTTTCCAGGAGAGTATGCCAGAGTGTTTTTCATCATTTCAGGATGCTAGCAGTGCATCATAATAAAGTGAGGAAATTAGTTAGAATGTTGTATTATGCTAAGAGTCCAGCAGTTATGCTTAAACAATTATGCACTGCTCTTTTGCATGGTTCTGAAATAGATGTGAAGAATATGTGTGAAGAAATTGAGTTTTGTTACTTTGGAAGTAAAGAGGAGAATGTTGAAATTGACCCAGAAGAAGAGGGTAATGTGGAAGATAGTGTACAGGTTTCCAGTACAGATAATTTTCAGAAGGAAATTGCCATGTTTCAGGTGAAATCAAGTGAGAGGCCTAATTTCACTTGTGTGTGTTGTCGACGCACTTATTATAAGAATCAGACTAAGTTAGTGAATTTATATGCAAAAAGTGAAAGGGAAAATAATAGTGAATGGAAGGATTTCGCTACATACTTGATGGTAGAAAATTGTTTTGATTTGGGATCGGATCAACGTGTGTGTACTTATTGTTGTAATAAATTAAATCAAAACCAGATGCCTGCTAGAGCGGTTCATAATAATCTGGAATTGGTTGAGATTCCTTCTGAATTGAAGGATTTAAATACTTATGAATCTATTTTGATTCAAAGTATCCATCCCTTTCAGGCTATTGTAAGAATGGAGCCAAAGACAGGGAAATTGCCTCCATCAGATTTACAGAGAGGATTAAAGGGAAGAGTTGTTTATTTGCCTCTAGATTTGAAGAAAAACATTAACACAATTGGAGTAGAAAAAGTGGAAGAGGAACCTCTGGTTATCTTAGTTAATGGGGTTCCGACAAAGAATAAAAAAATATGGCAAGATTTAGTGGATGTTAGGAAAGTCAAAAAGGCAACATTGTATTTGAAAAAAAATAATAAGTACTATAAGAATGTATATGTTGCAGAAGAGGAAGTAAGTGAGGAAGAGGATAGCGATTTGTGTGCTGGTCAAATTGAGAAAGTAGAACCCTCTAAAAGTGAAGAAATATATGAACATTACAGTGTTCATCCTTTGCATTCCAAGGAAGTCATGGGTAATGCTATTGAGTTGTTTCAAATGAAACAAGCCAAAGGGAGTCCCATTAGTGTCTGGGAGGAAAGTTTGGAAGCTCGGTGTTTCCCACAGCTATTTACAACAGGTCAAGGAGGAAGATATGATGAGCGACCTCATCAAATTCCTACTTCTGAATACCGGACTTTACGATTGTATGCAGAAGATGCTAGGTTTCGACAATGCATTCCCTATTTGTTTCATCTCCTGTTTGAAAGCGATCTGTCTGGACTGTCATATGCAGTGAACCACATCTTGAAAAGTGGTATACAGATGCAAAACATCTCGGCAAGTGACTTTATGGATAAAGTCAATGTCCAAGACAGTATTTTGGATTGTCACCTTATTAATCTCATGGCGTGTCAGCGTGGTACTAATGAGTACTGGTACCGTCGTCATGGTGATTTAAAATGTATGCTGAGGAACTTAGGAACTCCCACATGGTTCCTCACTCTGAGCTGTGCCGAGTATGGCTGGGAAGACTTACTTGAATTTCTACGAGAGGCAAATGGAAACATCGAAAACATCGAATTCAAGACACCCGGAGAACTGTGCTCTTTGGATCCAGTGAATGTATGCAGGTACTTCAATCATAGATTTGAAGCTATGATGTCTTTCATCATGAATAAGAAGAATCCACCTCTTGGAGAGGTGTTGGATTTCTTCTGGAGAAAGGAGTACCAAGCAAGAGGTGCTCCTCATATACATATGCTGCTGTGGATCAAGGATGCATCTAAATTTGGAACAGATCCAGAAGACTTAGTGATGAGTTTCATAGAACAGTATTCTACATGTGCTGTTCCAAACGCAAAGGAGGACAAAAGCCTAAGAGAACAAGTTCTACGCTTCCAAAGCCATCGTTTCGGAAAGTACTGTCGTCGTAAATTCAGAAACAAGGACAAGTTCTACACCAAATGTCGTTTCGCCTTTCCACGACCGGTGATTTCTAAAGGAAGAGTGAACAGTTTGATGTCTTCGCTGCGACATAATGTAATGAAGAAATCACCTAAAAACACATACAATTTGAAGAGGAACGAAGAGTCCAAGTACATCAACGACTACAACCCAGTGATTTTGTCCATGTGGAATGCTAACATGGATATACAGTTTGTGGCTGATAACTGTATGGCTGTGGCTCGGTATGTGACCTCTTACATCACCAAAAAAGAAAAGACAGAATTGAAGGATATGTGGGAGGACATTTCCCATGAAAAGAGCCTCAGTAAGAAGTTGTACAGTTTCAGTCTGAAGATGTTGTCGCATCGAGAAATCGGAGCTTACGAATGTTCTGACCGGTTGTCTTCAGCAAGTCTCTATGCCAAATCTAGGAGTATCGTTTGGGCGAGTCTTGGTCTTGCTGCAACGCGTAATCGAGTTCTGAAACCTGTGCGGGAAATTGAGTATTTGGCGGAAAAGGAGCCAAACAGTACCGACATTTTGAAGACCAACATGTTGGATACATATTATCCAAATCGAAGCAGTCACCTCGAGAATGTTTGTCTGTATGAGGTTCTACAAAATTACATATTCAAGAGGAACATCAAAGAAGATATTGATAAAGGAGTGTATGCTGTAATTGGAAGTGAGGGATGTCTGGTCAAGCAAAGAAAATGCCACTTGGTAAACCATCGAAAATTGAGTGGCGAATCTCCTGAAAAAAAGGAGTTTTTCTATTTAGCACTTTTGCAACTTTTCAAGCCTTGGCGTGCAGAAGAGGAACTGCTTGGAGATTTCCTCTGTTACGAAGACTCTTTCACTGCCGCCAAGGAGACCATAGAATGTCCTGCTTTTCCCAAATATGTAGAAATGTTGAATGCGGAAATCGAGCAGGAAGCAACGATTGCAGCCGAGATTGCCAGAGACAGTTCTCAGGACAGTCAGAGTTCTGTTTCATTGAGTCAGGATCCACTAGGAGGACCAGTTATCGAAAATGAAGCTGCCACTGCCATGAATGAAGTGGAAAGAGCCATGGCACATGCTCAGGAGGATACGGTTAACTTAGAAGACTTGGAAAGACAACTCAACGTTGAGCAGAGGAAAATATATGACGAAGTTACCAAGCAAATTGATCATGGATTAAGTCATGAGAAGAAAGAGTGCTCATGTACGTCGTTGAAGCCTGTCCGACTGTACGTGAGTGGAGAAGCGGGAACTGGAAAGAGTTTCCTCATTAAAGCAATTCCATGTTATTTGAAGGAAAGGACTGAGTCATCGCTGTCTTGTGTTGTCACCGCTCCAACTGGACTGGCAGCACATAACATTAAAGGTATTACTTTGCATCGTCTACTGATGCTGCCAGTGGAGCATGATAACAAATTACAATACCACAAGTTATCTGGAGATGCTTGTTGTGAAGTTTCAAGAGTCTTGAGGAAAATGAAACTTCTTATCATTGACGAAGTAAGCATGATTTCCAATGTCATGCTTGCCTTTGTGCATTTGAGAATGCAAGAAGTTCTTAAAACAGAGTATGATGTGTTATTTGGTGGCAAACACATCATTGTTTTCGGAGATCTTCTGCAGCTGACACCAGTGAAAGGACAACCTGTGTTCAAAATGCTCACGCATGAAGATACCAGGAAGTGCCTAGGGAGCATTGGCAACGTCAATATATGGTTAAACTTCAATTATGCTGAACTGCATGAAAATATGCGTCAGGCGAAGGATGAAGTTTACAAGAATATTCTACAAGATGTTAGAATTGGAAAAGTGACCGAGCATGGGAAACAAGGTTTACATGCACGATTACTGTCAAATTTATATCCAGAACAAGACGTTGTGCCTGAGAATATTTTTCAGAAAATTACTGAGAAGAAATCTGGAATATGTTTGATGCCAACTCTTGCAGAATGTGCCATCTTCAACAACAAAATGTTGCATTTAGAAAACCAAGAGATTGTGAAACTGGAAGCTATTGACAGAGTAGAGCATATGGGATCAACAATTATTTTGTCTGAGAATTTGAAATCAAAATTGGATTCATTAGAGAAGACTATATCTAAAACTGCAGGTTTTGAAAAGACTCTGAATGTATGCTTAAATTGCCGTATAATTTTAAGAAGGAATTTACATGTTGAAAGAGGTCTGGTAAATGGATCAATGGGTAATGTTGTTGATTTTGTGAAATACAGAAATAGAGATGGAATTGAATTTTTAAAAATTAAATTTGATGGCATTGAGGAAGTACAGCTAATTGGTCGTTGTTCTGCTAGATTTTTGCTTGTAAAAGACTTATATGTTCGCCGTAAGCAGTTTCCTGTTTGCTTGGCATATGCGGTGACAATCCATAAATCACAAGGTTTAAGTGTAGACAGTGCATTGGTAAATATTGGCAGTTCTGTGTTCAAGGAGGGTATGGCATATGTGGCATTGTCACGAGTTAGAACTTTATCGGGATTGTATTTGATTGAGTGTGATGTCACAAACATTTGTGCGGATCTAGATTGTGTTAAGGAATACAATAGGTTAAGAAGAGAGTATGCGCCACATTTGCCTCAATATCCTTTGTTTGAGAAACGTGTGGTAGGCCGGAAACGAAGAAATGTAACCAATACTGGGGAGGTTGTAGCAAAAAGACGAAAAGTCGATGAACCTGAAATTATAAGCAGAAAGAAAAAGAATTCTGTTGAAGATGTTGTTGGTTTTCAATTTGAAAACAGTTCTGGTGTCAACTGCTATGCTAATGTAGTGGTTAATGTTTTGTTTTCTCTAGAAAATGTAAAAGAAGAGATTGTGGTCAATTCGGATCACAGATTTTGCAGTTTGTTAAATTCTGTGTTAGAGAAATGTAGCACTGATAGAACAAAAATAGAAAGTGTTCTGAAATTCGAAATCTGTTAGACAGATGTTCAGGTCAAACACAATTCTCTCAAAATATTCAGCAAGATTGTCAGGAGTTTTTAATGTATATGCTTGATGTATTGCATGCAGAAGGTTTAGATGTAGATCACCTGTTTGGGCTTTCTTATCAATGGCAGCATGACTGCGAGAACTGTAGGGTATCAAGTACTACTAGTGTAGACTCAGAAAGATTTATATATTTAACTTTGCCAGACAGTAAATCAGTGTCCTTTAATAAGCTAGTAAAAGCAGCTGATCACAACATGGAGTGTAGCCAATGTAAATCTGAAATGATGTCAACATTATTTATACGAACATATGGCCAGTATGTCATTTTAATGTTCCAACGATGTAGGCCTGATGGAACAAAATTGACAACTTTAATTAAAAATTTTGTAGCTTCGCAGTTGTCAATATCAGGAAGGACTTTTGTAACTGCAGCAATTATATATCATGACGGTCCTTCAATAACATCAGGACATTACACAGCTTATTTAAAGTCTAGAAACGGCTGGTCATTCTGCAACGATTCTGTTTTAACTTAAAAAAAAAAAAATTGCCGTATGACCTTAAAAATTCTTACCCGGTGTTTTTAAAACCAAGATTTTAGGGAAAGAATCTCGGGATGTGCTCTGAGGAATTTCAAGAGGTTCTAATGGCTCCTACACAATTTGGCCTTGAGGATAAGTGTAGTACAGAGACATAAGTTATTTTTGAGTATTAAATAGTTCCTGGAAAAAAAGAAGATTTTCTTACAGAAAGTGGTGGGCACAGATTAGTTGAAGGACAACAGAGTATTTCCCAAAGCAAACGGTCTTCTTACCATAACACTTGACGTCATGGAAAAATAACTGCACTTTGAATGAGTTCAGAAAAACTGTTTCTTTTTATAAGCTAATTCAAGCAGCCAATCAAAACATGGAGTAGAGGGAATGTAAGTCTGCAATGCTGTCTAGATTATTGGTCCAAACTTTTGATTATAATGTCATTTTAAAAATCCAACTATATAAACCTGATGAAAGTAAGTCTTCAACTTTAATTACAAATGTTGTGGCTACACAGTCGTTGATTTTAGGAAGAACATTTGTAACTGCAGCTATTATATGGCATGATGGTCATTTGACAGATCCGCTTATTACACAGCTTAAAATGTAAAAAAATTTGCTGTTTCGGAAATTATTCCCATTTGACTACGATACAATGTTGCCTTTTTATTTAAAAATATTCTTACTTTCTGTTTTCAGAAAAGAGAATTTAGGGTAGGTAACTGGCGTATAATGATTCTAGGGGTTGATATAATTTTATCTACTGTTTTATATTGCTTTGTGATTAAAAGTGATGTAGACAATTAAATAATTGTAGTAGTCATAGAGGTAGTGTAAGTCTGCTTCATAGTAAGCAGTATCAGTGTCATAGGAAATGTAGAACATGTGTGAGCAAGAAGGGTAAGATATTACTAGTCCAGGATTGTGAAAGTGATCTTGAACGTTTTCTTTCTGAAAGTTGCGGAAATACAAAATGACGGGATTTGCTTACAAGAATTCCAAGAGTTATAAATGGCTCTTACATGATTTGGCCTTGTGGAAACATGTGGTAGAGAGCGAGAAGTCATTTATTGTATGTAACATATTTTTCAAAACGATGGAGGTTTTCTTTCAGAAAGTGGCGGGCTGAAAATAAAAACAGCACAACCGAGTGTAAGCTGTTCATAGGACATCCTTCGACGTCATGGAAAGTAAGTTACTTTTGAGGAGTTCTGATTTCTGATTGGTTATGTTATATGGGTTTTTTAAACACAATCATTTTGGTTGTGTTTTTTTTTCCCCGCTGTTATATGATGAATACCTTCAAGTCACTGTTTTTAGTGAAATTTGATAAATTCTGAGAACAGCAAAAATAAACCATTTAACATGTATAATTAATTCTGTACTTTTTGTATTTATGATATACATTTAAAACTGTGTAGGGGGCATGCAGAAGCTGAGGCTTCAGTAAGTGTCAAAGTTGTTGCATGCAGTGCGTACTCTTTCATATGCTGGACTACATCTGCACAATGAGATACCTAACCAAAGGAAACACAAGTGATGTGATTGTGAAATGAGCAAAAGAAATTGCACGTTTTTCAAATACATTACCTGTGTTTCCTAACATTACGAATCACATTGTGTAGATGAAGTTTAGGCTTGTCCAGGGAAACAGAGGAGGTCTGAACTTTATTGGTAGGCCTGCACATGTATTATCTCCTCTGTACTCTTCAACAAGCGTAAATTTCATCTGCAACCCTGAGTAGGCCTCACCTGAAACAAACGTCTGGATAGGACACACCTTATTGCCATCTTGAAACAATCATTTAAAATGTTAGGAACAGTTTTATGATGATTGTGCACCTCTTTTGCGCTGCCATTGCGTCACTTTTGTGAGACAACAGCAGTGCAAAAGATGCACCATGTTCCAAGATAGGCCTCACTTCATCTGCATCAAGATACTGTTAGTTTAAAATGTATATCTTTAGGACTGTGTAGGGGGCCTGGAGAAGCAGAAGCTTCTGTAAGTGTCAAAGTTGTTGAAAAACTGTTTGTCCTTCAATCTTTTCCCTTGTCTTTTCTAATTTTTAATTACATGTTTTAATATTTTTCAAATGTTTGTTCTCTCTTTCACAGATTGAAAGTATAAAAATAACAAGTGACTAAGTTAACGACAATTATAAGGTAAATGTTTTGTACTCTTTTCATTACATTTCTATCACATTTAAGTACTATTAGTTCCACTGCTTCATTTCTTTAACCCTCACTTTCCTGCCTTTGCTACTTCCCTCATTCCTTTCTCTATTACTTACTTACTCTACTCCTTCCACTCCTTTTCTCAGTCCCTCTCTTCTCATAGTTCCTCACTCTTGTTCACTCACTCCGTCTCTATTACTCTTAGTGTCTTTGACTGATCACTCTTTCAGTACTTGTTCATTATGCTTTCTCTGTGTAGTTGAAGCACACTAAGGGGCATATTATGAACAGAGCCAATAAAATTATTGCTGTTTTTATCGGCAGAAAACTGCTGCAAAAGAGGTTTTAGCGGCAGTTTTCTGCCGCAAAAGCGGCTTTAGCGACACATTTCTGCCGATAAAAGCTGCAAAACTTTTATTGCCTATGTTGATAATATGGGCCTATGTTATTTACATTTCTTTGCTGTTTCAATTATTCTTTTTCTGTTACTTCTTCTTTTCTGCTTTCTGTTTTTTCTCTCTGTTATTCCACATGTTTTAATCTTATTTTGAACATTCACTCACATTCTCTAAGAAACTCTTCTGTGTTATTCTTCTACTCTCCTTTTTTTCTTTCATTTCCTTATCTATTTTGTTTTTCACAATTATATCCTCTTCCATCTTTTCTTCTGTAAATAAATCTATTAAACAATATCTCTGGTTTAGTCCCTATAGCTGTCTTTCTTTACACATTACTCTCTGTTTACTTCCCTTATACTTACTCTTCTTTTTTTTTTTTTTGGTTCGCTCCCAGTTCGCGTACCGGCGAGCGAACCGGGAAGCGAACCAAAAGAAATAGAGCTTGCCAGAGTGCTAAACATTCTAGCAATTTTTTTATAAAGGGGAGGTAGTTCTGAAAAGAACTTTTTTTAATGTTTTTGTTGTTTTATATATATATTTTTTTTTCTGAACATTTTTTGTTTTTTTTGTATTTTTTGAACAATTTTATGTTTTTTTTGGTTTTTTGGGGGGGGAAACAACAAAAAACAGGCATTGGAAAGGGCTCAACAGGAGCAAAAAAAAAAATTATTTTTTTGGGGCATTTAGAGCACTTGTGGTTTTTAAATGCTCTGTTTATTAAGTTAATGCTCATATTGGCACATGAGAGTAAGGTACCGCAATATAAACAGACAATCTTCATGTGGATAAAGTTATCCTGAATGTTTGGCACTGTTTCCCGTGCCTCTGGCCCCGACAGAGATACCTGTGCCGATGTCCTGGCCACAGGAGTTGGTGGGTTGTCCTGGAGGTCACGCATCTGTGCCCGGCTGTAATTTAGTGGATGCCACCTCAGCATGTGACGGTGCATAGTATAGTTGCCGTAACTAAACTTCTTATCTGTGCCTCTAGATAAGTCCTCTTTGCATATGAGGCACGTCACATACCGAGCATTAACTTTTTTCTGTCCTTCGGGAAAAGAAAAAAACTGCCAAATGAAACTATTTTTATGATGAGATACCCGGGGCTCCTCTTGTAAAAACTGTGTTCCCTGTATTTCCTCTTCCTCTTCTTGATCCTCTTCCTCCTCTGCGTTGGAAAGGAACTGTGGAGGTGGTCCTCTCTTCCTATGAGGAGGTGGTGGTGGTGGTGGGGGTGCACCAGCTGCAGCTACTAGTGAAGCCATTTTCCACTCAGCAAAATAGGTCTTCCTTTCACAAAGTTGAAAGTCAGAGTGAGAAAAAAGGTGGGGGCTTTCATCATTTGGGAAAAAAATAGTTCTAAACCAATGAAAAGTGTTATTTTTAGGTCACCTGACCTAGCCTTACATCATTAGGAAACCAAAAGTGAAATGAACCAATGAAAAGTTGTATTAACAAGTCACATGACCTGTTACGCTTATGTTACGCGCTGCGGAACGCGCCCCGGATCGCTTCCGCGGCACGTCATAAGACGCATTACGCGGCAGCGCGATACGTCGCGCTTTCGCGACGCGCCCCGGATCGCTTCCGGGGAGCTGCGCTTCGCGTCTCAGTTCGCGTACCGGAGCACTTCCGGGTGCGCTAACGCGGCGCGTTATAAGACGCATTACGCGACAACGTGATACGTCGCGCTTCCGCGACGCGTCACGATGTTGATTTCTAACGCGGCAGTTGCGCAAACGGAACGTTTACCGGTTCGCGGACCGGGTCGCGGCACCAAATTGAGCTAACGGGAAGCTTCCCGGTTCGCGAACCGGGAGCGAACAAAAAAAAATAATAATAAAAAAAATTATTAATAAACATATAAAATATATTTTTTGATTTAAAGAAGAATACATTTTACAGCTATAGATATTAGCTTTTAAAAAACCAATGAAATTCACTGAAAAAACCATAGGTTATAGACCATATATAGTTAGGAATTAGCATTTACAAAACCTTGAAAATTCACTGAAAAAACGATAGGTTATAGACCATATATAGTTAGGAATTAGCATTTAAAAAACCTTTTTTTACTCACACAAAACCATTGAAATTCCATATATAGTTAGTTGTACTAACTATATATCGCGCACCTGCAATCCACTGCTGATCATGTCACATATTACATCATTCATGACATGGTCAGTGACATCACTGATGACATCACTGATGACATCTCAAATGACATCACTGATGACATCACTGATGACAACATCCAGTGACTGTATGTTTCTGTAAAGTTAAAATATGTGTTACATATTGAAGAATGAGTGGATGTATAAGTGTCTGAATGAAGGATTTAATAGGTGCATGACTGACTGTATGAGTGAGTGAATAAATGTGTGTCACTGAGTGCATGGGTTAGTGACTAAACTGTCTTAATTTGTGCATCATTATGTCTGTTGTTCTGTAAACTGCTGCATGTGTTGATCAGTAGCTATATGAGTAAGTATATGGGTTATTGATTGGTTGCCCTGAGGAAAATGAGATTTTGCCTGACCAAGATGCGCCCTACGTGTACCCTATGTTACATATGTGTGCATGTCACCCATGCATATTTCTCTCAGTGGCCTGAATCACAAGGCCTCTGCAATCACGTCCTGCATTAAGGTGCCTGTCATCAAGTTTCCCAAACGTTAAGCTAACATGAAGGCCCATGTATTTGCATTTTCCACTTTTAAATGAATATCGTAATAAACCCTTTTTGTGGTTCAGTCTGAGCCACTTTCTGAATTAGGGTTTTCATGACTCCTGACACACTGAAAACTGCAGTTACATATCTCTGACCTCGCATACTTCTAGCTCAGCTGAAAGAAACCCAGCAAGGGTTGCCAAGATATTATTATGAATAAGAATTATCTGACTGCTGTACAGAGTCACATTCCTGCCCAGTGAGGAAGGTAAACAGAACCCGTCTGTAAAGATAGGGCCTAGCTTTCCTGTCTCCATTGAAGTAAATCACAGTGCTTGCATCCATAGAAAGCTCACAGCCCCATGCAATGAACGAAGAAATATATGCCCTTTCTGTCTTTTTGTGATGAGTAACCTTTGCTTCAGATAATACATCCCCTGACTTAAGATATCAGTTAGTACCAGACGTGCTGGTCGCCTTGACACTAAAGATCTCTCTACTAGACTGAAAGTCAGCTCTCCTCCCAGTTAAACGTCAATTGCACGTCATGCTCAAATTGCGTGCACAAGTAGGGCAAAGTTCCAGCCTGCCATGTAACTCCTCCTCTATGTAGCCACCCACCTATCACCCACCTGTGACTCATCAAGTGTACACCCTCATGCACGCCCACATGCTCTTATCTCTTTCTTTCATGCTCTGCCTGGAGCGCTCCTCCCTATGTACAAGGAAAAATGTATATATGTGTTGTTCTCTGTAAATAATGTTAGAAGACCCTTCCTGAACCTCAGTGGTGATGGAACAGATTCTCCCTTAACTCGAGTTATTGGAATAAAGCCCTTTTAACTTGGACACCACGGACTCTCTGCCTCTCATTTGATACATGCTAATTGTTAATGCCTAGAAATTATGCCAGGGTAATATTTTTATTTACCACATTAATTTGGCGCCCGAATAGGGACTATCCCTTTCCCCACGCGCCGGCGACGTAGGTCCAGCTTTTGCCCCCTTCTACAGCCGTGACGGACTCCAAAGTGCACGCAGCGGGATTTCCTGCTTACTCCCTCAGGCCCACGGAGGAGACAGACTGCGACCAGGCGTCCATACGAGGCGGTGAGGATCGCGGATCATCCCAACCAGAGCCCAACCCGTGAGAGAGCAAGGTCCGAGGTTTCCAGAGGTCCACCCGTTCCGAGGCGCATGCGTAGACGTAGACGTAGATGCGTAGAAGTCCGAGGCCTTCAAGTTTCAAGTTTTGCTTCCCGGTGAGTACCAATGTGGGGAATGCATAAAGTTTCAAGACGGGTTCATTTTATATGAACACGGTCAAGACGGGTCCACGTTATTCGTGGAAACGGTAAAGACGGGTTCACGTTATTCGTGAAAACGATAAAGACGGGTTCACGTTATTCGTGAAAACGGTAAAGACGGGTTCGTTCACACGAGCACGGTCAAGACGTGTCTCATTTTTGAGACCGGTATGGTTGTACTGTATTCCAGTGCATATAGTTTTTCAAGTACATGTTTAGTTCTCTGTATTGGTTTAGATCATGTTTGTTTTAATGTTATGATGTTTTAGTGTGAATGATTGTTGATTGTTTCAGTCTATTTTTGTGTATTGTATTTCCATTGTGTTGGTTTCAACATGCCACTGTTTTCAAAATTGCGTCAGATAGGGACCAGAAAAGGTATACTAGAAGAGTCAGTTAACATCCCGCCTAGAGACACACCTGGTCATTTTATGTATAATAAGCATGGATTAGACGCCATCTTGTTTTTAGATTTATGGGTAGACTATACAAAGGACCTGGAGGAAAAGTATAGATGGCCTATCTCAGGAACATGGGATTCAGAATGCATTATGAGAGTAGAGGAAGCGCTATGGAAAAAGAAGTCAAGACCCTCTCAGAAAGATGCCATTGAATTGTGGCGCAAAGAGTCACATAGGAGAATAGAGAAAGAATTTAATAAAGTAGAGAGAACTAAACAAGCAGCGGAAAAAGCGAAAGAAAAAGAACTAGCTAGAGTGACCCCCTCAGAAACACCCAGTAGGTCGCGAACGCCACCACCTGTACCCTTTAGAGTATGTAGAAAGAAGCTGACAGCATCAGAGTTCCTTGTAAATAGCTCCTTGTAAATATGGTTTATGAAGAGCATGTCATTATTATAACTTGTTGAGTTTCTTGTGAATACGGCTTGTGAATAGCACCATGTAGTTATGGTTTGTGCAGAGCATGTTATCATTACGTTAGGCAGGAGAGAGCTGCATCTCTTTCAAGTGCTTGGAGAAAACGTTTTGGAGATATACGTGTTATGTGATAACGTGGAGAGATGAGTTCATGACTTTCCCATGTACTGCAGTCATTGGGGAATGATTGTGCTTCAGCTGCCAAAGGGTTAATATCTTGTATTGAGAAGGCAGTATTTGTTTTAACATGCTGTTTAACATGCATGGTTATGTGAGCTGACACTAAATGTCAGTAAGTGTTTTAGATGAATGATGGGTTGATTTAATTTTTTCATTGGTTGCTGGGTCTGCCTATGTGCTTTGTCAGTTTGCTGACTGAAATGGTAACATCTTGCATGGAGAGTAAAGAAGTGTTCATTTAACATTCTATTTCAAATGCGTCCGTGTATTTGTGTGGGTTTGCCTTGGAACACTTGATTTAATGTGTTTGACTCAGAGGTCGGTAAGTTGTAAATAAACCAGTTGGATTAAGATAAGGGTTTGCACGGAGGGTGCTTTAATGTTTTCACGGTTGAGAAGGAAATATAAAACAGACCCATCATAGAATGTGCTTTCAATTAGTGTAATGCAACCGTGTGTTTTTTTTAAATAGAAATTTGTTCTAGAAAATATTCATTATTATTTTTCCCAATACAAGCTGCCCTTTAGAATAGCGTGTGACAGTTAATCCACTCAATTAGAAAACATGGTCTTTTTGAAAAATGATGAATCTGGCCCTTTTAATAGGTAGAATAGAAGAGCTTGCACACTTAATTATGAAAATCTTGGTTCTGCAATGCAAGATTATAGTGTTTCACATGTTATTTTCAAAAAGTAAAATGTGATGTGTTTCCATGCGATGTTGTTCTGTTTCCTTTTTTTTTCCTTTGCAGCTAGTAACAATATTTTATGATATAATTATTTTAAAATGCTAGCATGTGTCTAGGTTACAAAAAAAAATATGTCCTTATTAATTACTGATTTTAGGATGCTTTTTATCACGTTTTAAAAATTGCTTCAGTTAAGTTAGAGAATGTTGGTTAGCTCCCTGGCCTGGGTACAGATATGTTTTGAATTACAGAGAATGTGTTTTTCGGCCTTGAAGTGGCCTGGCTTCCAGGGAAAGATATTTTGTAAAGGGAGGGCTTTTTCCCTCTTGGAGCTCCGAGCAGTGCCTGTCTTGTTATTATTGGCCATACCCCAATTCTTTTTCGCGGACACTTGGCAGCTGTTCTTAGCTCTCAGAGTTTTGAAAAGGTGGAGGAACAGCCCTGTGGGTGAGAGCATGCTTGCAAATGAATAGTTTTTCCCTCGTAGTGTAAACAGAATAATTGGCAGGAGTTTCGCTCTTGCAATGAGCCCTAGTATTTACAGTCAGGCATTATAAAGACAGCTGGACAGTATTCATATGCCTCCCAACGCTGCCCTACTACAGTACGTAGATGACATCCTAATTACAGCACGTTCAGAACCAGAATGCGCAATTGCATCACTGACAGTCTTACATTTTCTGGCTGACAAGGGGCACAAGGTGTCCCCTTCCAAGTTGCAATTCTGTGAAAAGCAAGTGGTGTACCTTGGACACTTACTTTCCAAGGAGGGCAGACAGCTAACACAAGCCTTTCATTCAGTTAATTTCTAGCCTTTCACAGCCCAAGACACAGAAAGAAGTACGTGCATTCATTGGCCTCACTTCATACTGTAGGCAATGGATTCCCCAGTATGCCTATCTAGCCAAACCACTCATACAATTGACAACACAGGAGGCAGCCACTTCGACTGTCCTCCCTTGGACACAAGAACATACCTTGGCATTTGAGGAATTAAAAAGAGCATTATGTCAAGCGCCAGTTTTTAGCGACCACATGTTTTAGAGTACCACATGCAGTGGAAGTTCTCTTAAACAGGACACAGACACAACATTTGACTGTAGCAAGACTGAGAGGATATGAACTGACATTATTTCAACCACACATAGAGATCAGACGTTGTAATATTCTAAACCCTGCAACACTTTTGCCCTCAAGTACAGTAAATGCACCACCACATGACTGTGTGGAAGTAATGAATATAGTGACAAAACCAAGACAAGACCTGACAGATATTGCACTTCCAGACCCAGACTTAACGCTCTATGTAGATGGATCATGCATGAGTACGAGTGCAGGAGAGTTAGTAGCAGCAGCATATGCCGTGACCACTGCTACTAAAGTCATAGAGACACAGAAAATAGACACACTATCAGCACAAGCAGCAGAGCTCATCGCTCTGACACAAGCCTGCATAAGAGCTAAGCACTTGAAAGTAAACATTTATACCGATTCACAATATGCCTTTGGCGTAGTTCATGATTTTGGGGTACTTTGGAGGGAGAGAGGTTTCTTGACCTCCCATGGGACCAAGATCCAGCACGGCCAACTCATTCAAGCCCTGTTGGAAGCAATACATTTACCTACAGCCATTTCTATCCTGAAGTGCAAAGCTCACACCAAAGTTACAGACACCATTTCCCAGGGTAATGACCTGGCAGACCGAACAGCTAAACTTACAGCCCAGACACCAACAGACACGACAAGGACAGAGGTACCATTACTGACAACATGTATGACAGTCAGGGATCCCACTCAAGATGTACTCGACATACAGACACATGCCACTGCAGATGAAATAAAGAAATGGACTGAACAAGGAGGGATCCAGACTGAACAAGGTTGGATGACTAAGGGAAAAGGTACATGGTTTCTTCCAGATTCTATGGTACAAGTAATCATAAACACAGCACATAGTCCAGCACACTTGGGAGAAAAGGCAATGATAGACAGCTTACAGAATATCTGGTTTAACAAGCACATGCGTACAGCAGCGAAGCAGAAAGTACGAACATGTATGATCTGTTGCCAGTTCAATCCAGGTAAAGGCATTCCGGTGGAACAAGGCGGATTTCATCCTCCTGACCACCCTTTTGAGGTCCTCCAGATGGATTATATCCAAATGAACAGATGTAGAGGTTACAAGTATGTCTTGGTAGTTGTGTGTGCACTATCTAGATGGACAGAAGCATATCCAGTTCCAGATTATACTGCTGTGACAACTGGCAGGCAATTGGTGCGCGAATTCTTTCATCTACTCAGACAATGGTCAGCCATTTTTCTCTGAATTAATGAAACAAGTGTCTCTTCTGTTAGGATATAATTGGAAGTTCCATTGTGTACGACACCCTGAAGCAGCAGTCCTTGTAGAAAGACATAATCAGATAATCAAGACGAAACTAGCAAAGATTTGTGGGTTACGCCTATGCCAAAAAAAATAACTGATGTTGACAGTAACATGCTGACAGATTACCTGGCTTCCTTGATGTCTGCACTACTCTCTTGTCGTTCACAGGCTGCTGCCGCCTTCCCTGACAACACCCAGGTCAAGGAACACGCCATAGTCCCTGGGGACTTCGTTTTTGTCTGGAACTTTGATCGATCAAGCCCCCTTGAGCCACGTTGGAAGACGCCGAAGTTGGTGCTACTGACCACGAGGACCGCAATAAAAGTCGAAGGACGCAAGAGATGGCTTCACGCTCAACACTGCAAGAGACACTTTGGACAATCTAATACAGATACTAAAAACATTACAAACAATACAGACTTTGCGCCGCCTGCGCCGCCTTTACTAGAAAAGACTCCACAGCAGGAGTATAAATCTAAGTTAAGATCTAGTAAGTCAGACGTAGTTTAATTGTCTAAGTCCACTCGGTGGTGAATCGGTTAGACTAGATTTCTGGCATGTATAAGATCGCATACGATAATAGTAAGAAGAGCAAAATGAGAGAAAAGTACTGCAAGTTATTACGCAGTAGATGTATAGTTACTTTGATCATTCTTTTTATTCTGTGCATTGTTATGATCTGTGTTAGTTTAATACTACATGTTTTCTTTCCTATTTCCTCACATATACACTCTTCCAGTAACGGCACCATAGAGCATACATTTAGTGAACTGCCACCTCATGAATTGTCATATCGACTTGCATTGCGTAACAATACTTTTATTCAAATGTTACACCATTCTCATCAGACCAGCAATGCGACTAATTGCTGGGTATGTGGCCAACTGCCACCTTATCAAAAGGCGAAGGGAGTTCTGCCCTTCTATCCTCAGCCGTTCTCACACAATGGTTCATGTAGAGCATGGTTTGCCTTAATGACCTCAATAGATAGAAAGTACATAGCTTATCCAGGTGGCTGGATATATGGAAACCTGAATAAAGTAATGAATGAAGCATGTTTTCCAGACAAAGACGGATTTACCCAAAGGAAGGGAACCGATCTAGAGAATGAAGAGTACGAGCAGGGAAATGCATCCGTTAATTTTATAATGTTAAATGTTCAGCCCAAGCAAAATACAGGTCCACCGTTTATTTCAGTTCTACCAGCAAAAGGTGATTTATGTGTTAATAAGAAAGGCTCAGTACATATGGGACACAGCGAGTGTAAAGTTGTAGTAGAGTTTAATGATAAAGGACTTTCTTCTTTCAAAACATCACGCCATACCTATTTCATTTGCGGTCAGACAGCCTATGTACATCTGCCCTTAGACTGGGGTGGGACTTGTTACATAGCATTCTTATTGCCACCTGTATTCTTGGCCCCATCCCATTATCATAGAGATTCACGACTAGAACATGTTAGAGTAAGGAGAGAGACAGATGCCTCAGGGATTGATCAGACTGAAACAGCTTGGGAGCAATATACAGATTTCAACAAAGGATTCTTCTTCTTCATAGGTCCCGTCCAAAACAGTAAACTGATACGCAAGTTAACAAGGACTCTTGAGGCAGTAGTGAATGTGACTGCATCTGCCCTGGCGAACTTGACCCAGGAACAGTCTGCTATGAGACTTGTTGTTCTTCAAAATCGCCTCGTTCTAGACGTCATCTTGGTGGATAGGGGCGGAGCTTGTAGCGTGATCCTATCTAGTTGTTGCGTTTTCATCCCAAATAACGCGCCATCTGTGTATGCAGCGATAACAAGGCTCCACAAGATCGCTCATGATATACATCAAGACCCAGGCACATGGACTTGGTCCAGTTGGCTCTGGGGTGTGATATCTGCTTGGGGATGGAAAGTGTTGTCCTTCCTGGGAATGATCCTACTTGTGATATTTGGTTGCTGTCTCTGTCTGCAGTGTGGCCCGGCCATTTGCGGCCTGTGTGCAACTGCATGTGTTCCACATCCAAGTATACAAAGGGTTAAGGACGAACAAATGATGCTGTATGATCAACTATACGGTCTCATGAATATAGATGTGTCCTGAAGGGTTACGTAGGGGACAAGGAGGGAATGAGGAAAATGAAATTTTGCCTGACCAAGATGCCCCCTACGTGTACCCTATGTTACATATGTGTGCATGTCACCCATGCATATTTCTCTCAGTGGCCTGAATCACAAGGCCTCTGCAATCACGTCCTGCATTAAGGTGCCTGTCATCAAGTTTCCCAAACGTTAAGCTAACATTAAGGCCCATGTATTTGCATTTTGCACTTTTAAATGAATATCGTAATAAACCCTTTTTGTGGTTCAGTCTGAGCCACTTTCTGAATTAGGGTTTTCATGACTCCTGACACACTGAAAACTGCAGTTACATATCTCTGACCTCGCATACTTCTAGCTCAGCTGAAAGAAACCCAGCAAGGGTTGCCAAGATATTATTATGAATAACAGTTATCTGACTGCTGTACAGAGTCACATTCCTGCCCAGTGAGGAAGGTAAACAGAACCCGTCTGTAAAGATAGGGCCTAGCTTTCCTGTCTCCATTGAAGTAAATCACAGTGCTTGCATCCATAGAAAGCTCACAGCCCCATGCAATGAACGAAGAAATATATGCCCTTTCTGTCTTTTTGTGATGAGTAACCTGTGCTTCAGATAATACATCCCCTGACTTAAGATATCAGTTAGTACCAGACGTGCTGGTCGCCTTGACACTAAAGATCTCTCTACTAGACTGAAAGTCAGCTCTCCTCCCAGTTACACGTCAATTGCACGTCATGCTCAAATTGCGTGCACAAGTAGGGCAAAGTTCCAGCCTGCCATGTAACTCCTCCTCTATGTAGCCACCCACCTATCACCCACCTGTGACTCATCAAGTGTACACCCTTATGCACGCCCACATGCTCTTATCTCTTTTTTTCATGCTCTGCCTGGAGCGCTCCTCCCTATGTACAAGGAAAAATGTATATATGTGTTGTTCTCTGTAAATAATGTTAGAAGACCCTTCCTGAACCTCAGTGGTGATGGAACAGATTCTCCCTTAACTCGAGTTATTGGAATAAAGCCCTTTTAACTTGGACACCACGGACTCTCTGCCTCTCATTTGATACATGCTAATTGTTAATGCCTAGAAATTATGCCAGGGTAATATTTTTATTTACCACAGCCCAAGTATTTGTATGGGAGACTGAGTGTGTGTGTGTGGGTGGCTGGGAGGTGTATGACTCTGTGCATAGATGTGTGAGCAGTTGATTCACTAGATGTATGGGTTCAAAAGTGCATGTAGAAACACCTGTATGGGCGGTTGACTGAGTGCATTGGTGAGTGAATGGATATCTCAGTGCTACATGTCAAAGTAAGTACATATGTAAAACACAGTACATGTGACAGTTGACATATATAAATAACTGTGCATAAGAGCCAGTGAATGTGTGATTGGCTGTATTGATCATTGTGAACTTGTATCAGGCATTGTAAAAGAGAGTAAATATGTGTTAGTATATGTTTGAATAAGTAAGGTGTGTATAACTGTATAGTTGAGGAAATGGAGGTGTGATTGATTCTTTGCATGACTGACTAGGTGTGTGAGTAACTCCATGGATGAGTGACAGTCTGTGAGTGTCTGTTTACACTGAGTGTATCTAAGGTTATATTAGAGTCTGAAGAGGTTCATCGTATTATCATATGATTATGATTATGTTTCTTATATAGCGCCTGAATCGACCCCCGAAAGGGTATCTCCGCGCTTGCCTTGGGAACCCGTCCTGGCTTTTCCCTGTGAGATAGCCCCTACAGGGCATCCCCAAGGTGAAAGCCAGGCATCCCGCCGCAGGGGGGCCGTTGTGGAGATTAAGCAAGCTTAATGCCCAGAGTTGCAGAGTGTGAACCCATGATTAGGTCAGGCACCGAAGCGAGAATTATCGAGTCCATGGACATTTGAGCTCAAGACCCTGCCGCGTCGGGAATTGAACCCTGGTCCCGGGTCTGACCTCTGCTTCAGGGTCTGCCTGCTCTAACCAGTGAGCCACACTTCTCCACTATGAATGATGTCATCAGTGATGTCATTTGAGATGTCATCAGTGATGTCATCAGTGATGTCATCAGTGATGTCATTTGAGATGTCATCAGTGATGTCATCAGTGATGTCATCAGTGATGTCATTTGAGATGTCATCAGTGATGTCATCAGTGATGTCATTTGAGATGTCATCAGTGATGTCATCAGCGATGTCATTTGAGATGTCATCAGTGATGTCATCAGTGATGTCACTGACCATGTCATGAATGATGTAATATGTGACATGATCAGCAGTGGATTGCGGGTGCGCGATATATAGTTAGTACAACTAACTATATATGGAATTTCAATGGTTTTGTGTGAGTAAAAAAAGGTTTTTTAAATGCTAATTCCTAACTATATATGGTCTATAACCTATGGTTTTTTCAGTGAATTTTCAAGGTTTTGTAAATGCTAATTCCTAACTTTATATGGTCTATAACCTATGGTTTTTTTCAGTGAATATATATATATATATATATATATATATATATATTTTTTTTTTTTTTTTTTTTTTTGCCCTGAAAAAATATCTGCCCTCATAAGAGATAAAGACATGAAACATGGAACCATCATGTGAAAGAAAATTGATATGGGTACTATACCATAATGCAGGACATATACATAGATGCAAGTTGCAATGAGCTGGTCTCATATACACAAAAATAGTTGAAAAATGTATAAATGCAACACTGCTACATGTATGAGAAATGTTATTAATAGCATTTAAATATCAAATTCTGAAAAGCATGCAACATGTCTGATCAAATACACACTTGTTTTTAAATACATTGTGAAAAAATATCCCATGAAATAATTTTGAGAACATTGTCTAACAGAAAGTGTATTCTTGTATGTAAACATGGACTACATATGCCAGAAGTCTATGGGAATAGTAGAAATCAAAGAAAGTATAAACAGTTGCAAGAAAGTAATTGCACTTACCGTGAGCAAGGCCGTCAGGCTGAAACGCGTTGGTGTTAGACTGGGCACTGAAATAAACCGATAAAAAGAAGTTGCTGTGTGCGGCGTCCTTTGTGCAAAAAATTGTCTTTTTGGCCATTGGTCTGGCCCAACGCCAGCACCCGCTGTGGAGCGATCCTGTGAGCAGACCACATTGTTTGAAAAAAAAAAAATAATTATATATATATATATTCACTGAAAAAACCATAGGTTATAGACCATATATAGTTAGGAATTAGCATTTACAAAACCTTGAAAATTCACTGAAAAAACCATAGGTTATAGACCATATATCGTTAGGAATTAGCATTTAAAAAACCTTATTTTACCCACACAAAACCATTGAAATTCCATATATAGTTAGTTGCACTAACTATATATCGCGCACCCGCAATCCACTGCTGATGATGTCACATATTACATCATTCATGACATGGTCAGTGACATCACTGATGACATCACTGATGACATCTCAAATGACATCACTGATGACATGACTGATAACAACATCCAGTGATTTTTTGTTTCTGTAAAGTTTAAATATGTCTTACATATTGAAGAATGAGTGGATGTATAAGTGTCTGGACGAAGGATTTAGTAGGTGCATGACTAACTGTATGAGTGAGTGATTAAATGTGTCTCACTGAGTGCATGGGTTAGTGACTAAACTGTCTTAATTTGTGCATCATTATGTCTGTTGTTCTGTAAACTGCTGCATGTGTTGATCAGTAGCTGTATGAGTAACTATATGGGTTATTGATTGATTGCCCAAGTATTTGTATGGGAGACTGAGTGTGTGTGTGGCTGGCTGGGAGGTGTGTGACTCTGTGCAGATCAATGTGTACTTGTATCAATGATTGTATAAGAAGGTAAGTATGTGTTAGTATATGTTTGAAAATGTAAGGTGCTCTATGTTTAACTGTATAGACAAGAAAATGGAAGTGTCATTGATTCTTTACATGACTGACTAGGTGAGTGAGTAACTCCATGGATGAGTGGCAGACTGTGAGTGTCTGTATAGGTGTATGAGTGCATATGATAGTGTTGTAAAGATGAGTGATTGTATGTATGAATGATTGTATGGGTGAATGAGTGAAGGTGTGTGTAGACGTAGGAATCAGTGAGTGCGTATGTAGTAACTAGTATTGGTGTGTCAATGGTTTCAAAAATTATACTCTGTATTTAACACTGGGTGAAACAGAGGTTATAATAAAATGTGAGGAGATGCATTGTATTGTCACATGAATGATATCATCAGTGATGTGGTCATTGATGTCAAATGAGATGTCATCAGTGATGTCATCAGTGATGTCATTTGAGATGTCATCAGTGATGTCATCAGTGATGTCACTGACCATGTCATGAATGATGTAATATGTGACATCATCAGCAGTGGATTGCGGGTGCGCGATATATAGTTAGTGCAACTAACTATATATGGAATTTCAATGGTTTTGTGTGGGTAAAATAAGGTTTTTTAAATGCTAATTCCTAACGATATATGGTCTATAACCTATGGTTTTTTCAGTGAATTTTCAAGGTTTTGTAAATGCTAATTCCTAACTATATATGGTCTATAACCTATGGTTTTTTCAGTGAATTTTCAAGGTTTTGTAAATGCTAATTCCTAACTATATATGGTCTATAACCTATGGTTTTTTCAGTGAATTTCAATGGTTTTTTAATAGCAAATATCATAAGCTGTCGAATGTCAAGTACGTGGTAAGTAAAAACATTTTCGTGTTTATGCACACTGATCTGCTTTGAATGCTGCCCCCCCCCCCTCATTTCTATTAGGAGTACTCTCTCTTTGCAGATAGTGAAAGGTAGTTAACGCAGGCCTTTGCCCCCGTTGTAATACGTCGTGCCTGCTTCTCTCTCCATTTGATTGATTGTTATCCAAGCATTTACTGTTTTAGAATTGGTTCTCTTTGGTTCATTCTCTATTTACAAACAAACACAGAGTCGCAATACTCTGTTTAGTCTTTGCAGATAACGAAAAATCGTGTAAAAAAACAAAAGGAATCGAGCAAAATCAGTAGGCCACTAATGGGATCTCTTTTTGACCTCGCTAAAATAGAAACATTAAGAACAACCCCTCATGACAAATACGAAACTAGTGAGATGAACTGAACTCCACACCATGATGGCTGCAATACAGCTCGGCTCCGCCACCCACCCCGCCCAAAATAACGATAAAGAGCGGCTGCCATGATTGCTCGCGGAATGGCCACGACGGAGCTACGAAATGGTGGTGCTCTCATGCTAACGCCAGCTTCAGTCTGAAACATCCAGAAACACTGTAGACTACCAATTCGATCAGTTCCGGTAGCGCCCCAATGTAACCCGGTAGAGAAGAACTAGCCCTCCCCTCTTTGACTGATGGTTCTTGTTGCCTGTCCCTTCTGTTGTCATTTAACAGAACTATTTAGCCTGCTGAAAGGGGTTGTGTTCCGACCGCTGGTTGGTGGAGACATTTTGACTATATTCTGGACCTGCGTTGTCGCGTAATGCGTCATATGACGCGCCGCGTTAGCGCATCCGGAAGTCATCCGGGGCGCGACGTGCAGCGCGTAACGTAAGCATAACAGGTCATGTGACTTGTTAATAAAACTTTTCATTGGTTCATTTTACTTTTCTTATTCTAATGATGAAAGGCTTGGTCATATGACCTAAAAATTACGCTTTTTATTACTTCCGAACATTATTTTTTCTTAAATATATGTTATAATGTTCCAGGCTAATGTACTTTCCCGGAAAATTTACAACTGTCCTGCAAGTAAAATATATTCTTTTTTCGAGAAAAAGGGCGTTTCTTCGTCCCATGACGGAGCCGTTGAGCAAAAGAGGGTCGACCTGCTGTCTTAGTCGCCGATACGCCTGAATATGAGATTCTTATCGATCACTTTATGTTGCAGGAGTAGAAAACACAACAGCCCTTGACCATTTATCTTTACTGCGTTCCTGCGTATTATACCTTTTACCCTTCATGTGATTGGTCTGCTTTATTTCACTTGCCTTTTAATGATTCTAAAACAGTGACTATTATTAAAAACTTTACCAATGTATATACTACTACCATGTTTTCTTTTAAAAACCTTTATTGTGAAAATTTCATTATACAAATACGAGCCTATAACCACGTGGGCCGGCCACGGAGCAAACTGTAATCGTATATGATGAGTAGACATTTACACTGTAGAGGAACGTAACGGGCGGGCCATTAGGTTGCAAGAACTAAGGTGTCTAACAGTTGCGGAATCGGTGGACGTACATTTTATAATTAAAATACGACAGGGCCAGTTACAATAAAATTATCTAGATATACATTTGCGGGCAAGTACCATGCGTGACGTTAATTCGAACTTTCAATAGTACAGTAATCAATAACACATCAGAACTTAATATCAATAGGGATGTCGAAATACTCAATCAATTCTCGTCCCCGCCCGCCATGTGCTTCAAAATTGCATACGTATCTCGTGATTTCAAGGTTCTGCAACCAGTACACAACAAGGAGTTACGAGTCCCATTTATTCCGGCGCCATTTTGGGCGAGGACGGGCAGGTCCAGGATATAGTCAAAATGTCTCTACCAACCATCGACTATGATGATGTTCATATGCTGTATTTATAGAGTAACACTCATCTGTCCACATGAAATTAATTTGCCACAATCTAAACATGTCATTTTAATCTTTGCAAAGTTCTTCTAAATATTTGGGACCGTTTCCCTTGCCTCTGATGCTGTCAGTGCCACTTCTTTGATGAATGTACTGGCAGGTCGGGGGTTCTCCTCCAAATCTCTCTTTTATGCAGCACTATAATTAATTGGTGCCACCTCTCCATATGACGATGCATGGTATAGTTACCATAACTATATTTTTTTTCGGTTCCTCTGGAGAGTACATCGTGGCAGATGAAGCGTATAACGTACCGGGCATTTACCTTTTTTTGCATGTAGAGGAAAGGAAAAAAAATCGAGCGTCCGAGTTCTAAGGTGTCCCAGGGCCATTTTAGTGGACCAGGCCCAAATCCAAAGAACAGGCCGCCATTTTGAGAGTCCTGTTGCAGCCGCCTGTCGCTGTAGCATCAAGAGCGGCCAAAACTCAGCTGAATGGCAACTGAAACGGTAAAGGGGCGCCCCACTACAGCAGACGAGCCTCCACCTAGGAAGGCCCGTTCACGCCGCCTCCCCCCCCCCCCTTCGGGCACCCCACGCCGTTATTAGGAGCAGTATTGTAGGATGGCCACACCAGTGCAGCAACTTGCTAGACACCACCTCGGTGGTAACCGAATCTCAGCGCCTTGTGGTGTCTTCTATTCAGAAAACATTGTTGTGCTGCCTTCGACCTATTCGCCGCAAGTGCACACGCAACTCAGCTGCATAGCTTGCTAGACACCACCTCGGTGCTAACCGAATCTCAGCGCCTTCTGGTGTTTTCTATTCCAAAAATATTGTTGCGCTCCCTTTGGCCCCATTCGCACATCGGTCCGCTACTGCCGCCATCTCACAGGCCAAAGGGGCGCCCCACGCTGACTTTCAGCATTGTAGGATGGCCACACCAGTGCACCTTACTAGACACCACCTCGGTGCCATCCGGATCTTGGCATCTCAGCGCCTTGTGGTGTCTTCTATTCAGAAAATATTGTTGCGCTGCCTTTGGCCCCATTCGCACATCGGTCCGCTACTGACGCCATCTCACAGGCCAACAGGGCGCCCCACGCCGACTTTTACCATTGTAGGATGGCCACACCAGTGCTGCAACTTGCTGGACACCACCTCGGTGCCATCCGGATCTTGGCGCGTTGTGTTGCCTTCGGCCTATTCGCACATCGGTCCGCTACTGACGCCGCCTCACGTGCCAACGTATTTTCTCCGCATTTTATACCCTATGCCGCATAACAGGTCATGTGACTTGTTTATAAAACTTTTCATTGGTTCATTTTACTTTTGGTTTCCTAATGATGGAAGGCTTGATCATAAGACCTAAAAATAACACTTTTCATTGGATGAAAACTTTTTTTTTCCCAAACGATGAAAGCCCCAACTTGTTTCTGGATGTTTCAGACTGAAGCTGGCGTCAGCATGAAAGCACCACCATCTCGTGGCTCCATCGTGGTCATTCCGCGAGCAATCATGGCAGCCGCTCCCCACCAGAAGCCTGCAGGAGTCGGGGGCCCCCAAAACTTTTGTTGAATCCTCAAGGCGGAGGGGACGCTTTCGAGAATGGGGTCCAAGACCTAGCAGACAGTCGTCCGATTTCCAAGGTGTCCCAGGGCCATTTCAGTGGACCAGGCCCAAAAAGAAAAGAGCCTGCCGCCATTTTGAGAGTCCTGTGGCAGCCGCCTATCGCTGCACCGCAAGAGTGGGCGCAACTCAGCTGAATTGCGGCTTTTGACACAGTGGACCAAAAGCGGACGGAATGGCAACTGAAACGGTAAAGGGGCGCCCCACTACAACAGACGAGACTCCACCTGGAGAGGCCCGTTCACGCCGCCTCCCCCCCCCCCCCGGGGCGCCCCACGCCGTTATTCGGAGCAGCATTGTAGGATACCAAAACCAGTGCGGCAACTTACTGGACATCACCTTGGTGCCATCGTTCTGCTGCCTTGGAACTATTCGCACAACAGTTTGCTACTGATGACCCACCCCCCGCGACGCCCCACGCCGGATGCCGAAATCAGTGCGGCACCCAGGCAACATCACCTGGGTGCCGTCCAGAAATCTGGACGTTGTGCTGCGTTGGGACTATTCGCACAGCCGACCGCTACTTCGTTGTTTTTCCCTAAAAATGTTTATATGTTTTTACTGTTTTTGTTTTGTTGTATATATTTATAAGTTATTAAAGTTTTATAATCTTACTACTTTGTTGGAGTGCTATATATTTTTAATGTGACACATAATTGTAAAAACTTTGATGTACAAAGAGTCATCCCTGGAATCTTCCGCTTCAGGCTCGGTCCCCTCCCCAATCACAATACAGGATGGTTTTCAGATAGTAGGAACGCGTGTGCTGTGACGGATCTCATCGAGTGTGGGCCTTGATCTACTATAACTCCTTTGAAGAGGGGTGATTCTTTACAGCTGGGGCCATAAACTACATCTGCAGGGCTAGCTGATAGCCTAGGACCGGCCTGGACAATCGAACACAGAGGAAAAGGAGTGTCAGAGGGTGCGGTAGTGAATAGGGCGAAAGGGAGGTGTCGGGCGGGCACAGGGTGTGATTCTCAGGGAAGAACAGCGCAGATGGGGGGAGGTTTATTACCCATGCATAAGACAGAGAGCGGGGGTGACCAGTGCCTGGGGGAGATGCTTGCGAGGGTGGGGAGCCATGCTAAGGATCGACAGCGTGCAGAGAGTGGGTCTGGTCAAGTCATCTAAAATGGCTGCCGTGCACGACAAAAGTGTGGCATTTGAAAAAAGGCAAGATGGCGCAGACAATGTTTTTCAACACTTCCTGATTTCCTTCGAATCGAACGTTAACTGACGTTGGGGCATATTACCAAAGTTAAGCGATATTTATCCCTAACGATGCTTAGCAACGAATTTTTTTACCGCTAAGCATCGTCAGAAATTATCGCAGATAAACCTTGCTATTATCAAGGTTTATCGCAAATGCCATAAAAAACGACCGCAATGCATTAATATCGCTGAAAACTCAGCGATATTCATGCATTACCGAGCTAATGCTCTTAGCCATGTTATCCACCTCCCATTGGATAACATGGCTAAGAACTGCTCAGGGCAGGTGGTAGCTTTTGGAGATATTCGCGCTTAGCACGAATATCTCCAAAAGTTGGTAATAGGAGATAGCGATGTTAGCGACTGTTTCAAGTCGCTAACATCTTGGCATGCCCACTTTGCATGTCATTAGTGATAAATATCACTGATATGCAAAGTGGGGCCCAAGATGGTCGCTATCTCCTACTAGCGGTCGCTAACTGGTGTTAGCAACAGCTAGGTAATACAGAGATAATTTTATCTCCGCAAAGCGGAGCGCTGTTACAGATATATATCTTTTTTTGAACGTTAATTTCTCAAAATCCACTGAAGCACATATATTGAGACCTAGCAAAGGCACATCGAGCTACCAGTCCCTACAATTTTGCCAAGTTTCGTGCAAATCCATTCAGCCGTTCGATTATTAATATTATTATTTTTTTTGCCCCGCGGGGCCCTTTTAAAACCTCCACATCAAACCTAGGGGGTCAGGGAGGATCTACTATGCCCCCTTATGGTCATTTGCCCCTTCGCTTTGGCCTCCTCTTGTCTCTCGATCCTACCGAGAGACAAGATGGCGGCCGCCACGTACTGTTTGGAATGTTTACAGACGCCGGAGAACCAATCAGCTTCGCAAAGCTCCGTAACGCGAAAAGAACGCGAAGCGGAGCGCTGTTACAGATATATATCTTTTTTGGAACGTTAATTTCTCAAAATCCACTGGAGTACATATATTGAGACCTAGCAAAGGCACATCGGGCTACCAGTCCCTACAATTTTGCCAAGTTTCGTGCAAATCCATTCAGCCGTTCGATTATTATTATTTATTTATTTTTTTGCCCCGCGGGGCCCTTTTAAAACCTCCACATCAAACCTAGGGGGTCAGCGAGGATCTACTATGCCCCCTTATGGTCATTTGCCCCTTCGCTTTGGCCTCCTCTTGTCTCTCGATCCTACCGAGAAACAAGATGGCGGCCGCTACGGACTGTTTGGAATGTTCAGAGACGCCGGAGAACCACTCAGCTTCGCTTCACAAAGCTCCGTACCGCGAAAAGTCCGCGAACCGGAGCGCTGCCCGGTCCGCTGTTACAGATATATATCTTTTTTTGAACGTTAATTTCTCAAAATCCACTGAAGCACATATATTGAGACCTAGCAAAGGCACATCGGGCTACCAGTCCCTACAATTTTGCCAAGTTTTGTGGAAATCCATTCAGCCGTTCGTGCTAAAAGTGAGGCCAACCGCCCTATGGAAAACTCAATGTTAAAAACACGTTTTGGGACCCCCCTTTTTTCTCGGCCCCCCCTTGACGAACCCCCCCCCAAATTTTCAGGGGCTGCTCAGAAACAAAATGTTCCATTTTCCTGAAAATTTCAGCCAATTCCGTCCACAAACGCCAAAGTTATTAGACATAGAATTTTCAAAAATCCCATAGGGAAAAAATCCTAACTATATATACCTACTGGCGACCGCCAGTAGGTAATATATATATATATATATATATATATATATATATATATATATATATATATATATATGTATATATATATATATATATATATATATATATAATTTTTTTCACTGAAAAAAACAAAGATTACAGGATGTTATAAGTAGGAATTAGCATTTAAAAAACCTTAGAAATTCACTGAAAACCCCCCAAAAGTGACAGGGACATTATAGTTAAGCTCAGATTTCACTCATTCAAAGCCAGTGAAATTCAGCAGTTATAGTTACCTGAGGTAACTATAACTCATGACCCCGCAGAGCACTGCTCATACATTACAACACTCATGACATGGTCAGCAACATCACTGATGACATTATTCATGGCATCTCAAATGGTATCACTCTTGACATCATCCACAAAATCACTAATGCACCCACTCATACCCCCATAGAACATTTACTACACCCACTCCCACTCCCACACCATTCATAGACCCATACCAGTACTTACACATCCACTCACTGATTCATAGATCTACACACACATCTACTGCCCCCCTCAGTTGTGTCATGTTTTTCCCTGGGGGGGGGGATGTCGATCCCCAGGGTGTGGGGGTTGCAGCTAGGGCAACCCTGCATAAATTATGAAAAATGTCCCAGGAAGGTGGCAGGACCTAGGACTTTAGGGATAATAGGAGGGGAGCCGGTGTGCCGTCCTCCTACATATTTAGACATGCCAATTAGAAACAAAGTGCAAGAGACAGTGCTTCCATAAAAAAAAAATTGGGGGGGTTGCTGATCCAGAGCAAAATGCTTTTGTTGCCCTGGGTGGTCCATGCTGGACCCCCCCCAAGAGGCCTGGGGTTCAGGGTGTTTCTACGATGCCACCTTTCCGTTTTTAAAAAGTTTTTTTCCTGTGACTCGATTCAACCGAGCCTCAAGATTGCTGCCAACACTTCCTGGTTTGAAGAGTTGACAGCCAATCAGATCTCAGCACGAGATCGGACGGTGGCATGGATCCATCCGGTCCCTACATACACAACTTGAAATTTCTTTAAATAATGCAGCAACTGCTTAACGGATTTACATCATTTAGCAAAAAGATCGCTTTCTGCTCCATCATCTACCTTTCTGCCAAATTTGGTGTAAGTCCTTTCCGTAGCCTTGTATAAAATTTCCTATGGAAATTAACATGGGGAAACCCTGTTTTGGGACCCCCTTTACTGTGCCCCTGCTTGACTAATCATCCGAAACTTTCAAGACAACAGCTGAAGTGAGCAGCAAACTAGTTTTGAAATGTTCGAGAAGATTCGTCAAACGACACAAAAGTTATAGGCTAAATAAAAGACGCTCTTCCTATGAAAACTACATCCTAAATATGTTGACACTGAAAAAATCAAAGGTTGCAGGGGTGTTATAATTAGGCTCAGATTTCACTCATACAAAGCCAGCAAAATTGAGCAGTTATAGTAACATGAGCTATAACTATAACTTACGCCCCCGAATTTCTCTGCTTATTATGACCTCACATATTACATCACTCATGACATGATCAGTTACATCACCGATGACATCTCAAATGACATCATTAACAACATCACTGATGACATCCTCACATGAGTGTAATTTTTTTAAAGAGATTATGTGGTTTAAACATATATACTAACCTTCTACAAAAGCTAAATTAGTGTACTAGGTGCATTACTACTGAGTGATACTACTTGTAACATATACTAAGTGAGCAGCTGTGTGACTGTATCCTTGGGTGCATGGGTGTGTAATTGGCTGTATGGGTGTATAAGTGGGTGTGTGAGTAGCTGTGTGGGTGAGTAAGATGTTGGATGAGTGTCGGTATTGGTAAGTGAGTGAGTGGATGTGTTAGTAGCAGTATGGGTGAGTGAGTGGCAGTGTGTGTGGCTTAATGGGTAGCTCTGTGGGTAGGTAAGTGGTTGTGTAATTACTGTATGAGTCATTGGGTGTCTCAATGGCTGCATGAGTGACACTGTGTGTGAGTAGCTGTATGGTTGAGTGAGTGGCTGTTTGAGTTGGTGTTTAGTTAAGTGAGTAGGGGTTGGCTGCATTGGAGAGTACAGGTCTGTTCATATGGCTATATGGGTGGGTGGGGGATGTGTGAGTATTTGTATGGATGTGTGAGCGGGTATGTAAGTGGTTGTATGGGTGTGTCAGTGAGTGTATGAGTACTTGCATGGGTGAGTAAGTGGCTGTGTTGAGAGGCTGTATGGGTGAAGTGAGTGGGTGTGTGACTATGTTTGTGAAAAAGTAGGTGTGTGAGTAGATGTATGGGTGAGTGTATGGCTATGTGAGTGGCTGTAAAGGTGAGTGAATGGTTGTATGAGTGGTTTTTTGAGTGAGCTAATGGTTGAGTGAGTGGCTGTATGAGTGAGTGAGTAGATGTGTGAGTGCCTCTATGGAGGAGTGAGTGGGTGCGTGAGTGCTGTTATGGGTCTGTGAATGGGTGAGTGGTGTGAGAGTGGGTGTATGAGCGGTTGTATGGGGATGTTTGTGGATATGTGAGTGGTGGTGTGGATGATGTCATCAGTGATGTCATTTGAGATGTCATCAGTGTTGTCACTGACCATGTCATGAATTATGTAATACGTGATGTCATAAAGCAGTAAATTGTGGGGGCGTAAGTTATAGTTATAGCTCAGATAACTATAACTGCTGAATTTCACTGGTTTTGCGTCAGTGAATTTCTAAGCTTTTTTTAATTCTATTTGCGAACTATAATTAACATTGTAACATTGGTTTTTTTAAGTCAATTTCTAGAGTTTGTCAATATCTATTTCTTAACTACAATGTCCCTGTAAACTTTAGTTTTTCGAAGTGAATTTCGATGGAGTTTTAACTAGTAATCGCATTTCCAGAGTTGCAGAGAAAGTGTGTGGGGTCTCTGACCAGCTCTCAGGTACCCAGCTATGCAGGACTTACTGAGTGTAACAGGTGGGATTCTGGGCCCCCAAGAACACTCAACATCCAAGAGGACTTCATTCCCCAACCAGCAATGCGCCAGGAGGCGTGTTTGCTGAGTGGTGGAGAAAGAGAGCACGGCCTCCAAACACCTCTCAGCCATTACGCTGTGTAAGACTTACTGCAGGTAACAGGAGGGATTTTTGTACCCCAAGGACCTTCTGGATCCATTGGGACTTTGTCCCCCAACCAGCAGTGTGCCAGGAGACGTGTTTACAGAGTAGTGGAGAAAAGGAGCAGAGCCTCCAGTGACTTGATGGTGCCACATGTTTTTTTTGTGAGGGGGAACAATGTGGCTCTCCTTCCCTGAGCCAACCACATCCCCGGAGCCGGGACATTTTTTAATGGGGGGAGGCTGAGTGGGTCAGGGTAGAGAATGAGGTCTTTCGTCACACCCTGCTCGCAGTTGTCCTGTCCTCACAGCCTGCTGCCAGCTGTTTGTGAACAGGCGTCTCTCATGGTGGTGAGTTGTGCTTCTCTTGCCCTCATGCTATTTTCTTCTTCAACTAAGCATCATGGGTTTTAAGAGCCAATGAGAAACATAGCTTTGAGAGATTGAAATGCATTTGTTAATTAAACAGTTACGAATTTTGGGGAACGGCCTTTATAACTTGGGCTGATCCACATATGCCATTTCTCCACAAGTGGAACCATGCTTGCCTTACCATGCATATGTCTTAACCACACATATGCGTGGCTAAGACAGTACGTGTCTAGATGCGCGGATGGACGGGCCCAACCATGTCACCAAAAACGTTGTGCAATAGAGAAACCGTTGCATTTATTGCCGCATGGGCAGAAGCCACACCTTCATGAGCTGCAATGATCATGGAAAGTCTGCGGTCCTCGTTGGGAATCAGCCGATCCCCAATGGACGGAATAGATGCAAATGGAATAGGATCTGATGACAAGTGGTATGTATAACGCGAAGGAAAACCTTGGGGAAATTCTGTTCCCTCCTTTGTTGCAACAATAGCCGCTAAGATATCATCATCAATTTTAGTCATGGACCTTGTGACTGCTGCTACAGAACAAGTGGCTACTGCAGATTTAGCTCCCTCATCAGCCAGTGAATGACCAACAACATGTGCTCTCACATGTTGATTGCCCAAAGTATGGATAACATGTGTGAGTGGCAAACGCTCCTTAAGAGCAGCCACCCGAACCCAAAGGGATTTATGCTTAGTTGCGCTACCTTTAGAATAACGGAAATCATTTTGTTTCCAAAAGAATAAGTTGTCATTGAAGGATTGTACACAGTAAAATGAATCGCACACTATAAGTGGAGGAACCTCAGGATCAGCAAATTCTAGAGCCAAAACCAAAGCACGTAGCTCTGCCAATTGAGCCATGCAGTCTGTGTGTGCACTAAGGTGGATTTAAAATCCCCTTCCGCAATCTTTCCCGCCACAATCGCACATACCGCCAAATAAGCATGCTCAGAACCAACGGCTAGCTGCGCAGATCAATCTGTGTAAACAATGCATTTGTACTGAACAAGAGGAAGCAACGCCAGAGGAGGTGGGTGAACATGTTCATCTTGTAAAAACTCCTGTGTTTGCTAAGACGCGTGAAAGGTGAAATTGACAACAGCCGACGTCAAAGAACTATCCCATTGAATGCAACGCTGATGCAAGGCTTTACAGTTGAGGACACTAGCCTTCATAACTGCTTCTAAACATGTACTGGTGAGACCATGAAAATGCGTTTACACTGAGTCAGAGAGCGTTCTTTCAGAATCGCCATCTGGACAGTTGTCCCAAAAAATTCTGTGGAACAGAAATGCATCTCAGCCGCTGTGTACAAATGTGATTTATATGCAATAAGGACCCTGTCCCCCTCATTAAAAGTCAAGTAAGTGAAATCTAATGCACCTGGTACAATCCTTATGACCAAATTTATAGAATTGTCATATGGTACAAGAAGTAGGTTGCAAGCAGAGCAGACTGTGTTGACCGTAACATTGCGGAATGTTCTGGAAGCCAACAGGAAGCAGAGAAAGAAGGTTGTATCAAAGAGTAAAGTGGTTTGATACCCTGGGCATAATCAGGAATGTATGTCCTGCGGAAATAAAAAAAAAACAGCTAAGATTGTAATATTTTAACCATAGAAGGAGGTTGCAATTGAGCACATTTCACCAGAAAATGTGGGCCCCCCTGAGTTTGTAACCCATAAAAAGAACTGCCAAGCAGGCAATATGTGACTTGGCGAAGTTACATTTGTATCCCATGCCTGGAAAAGACATTATGATGCGGTCCACATGCACAAGATGCAGGATCAATTCATCATCCATCAAATAAATGTCATCAACGTAAGAGAAAGCATCAGGGTCATTTTCATGCAAAAGAGATACAATGCGTGCCACAAAACCGCCGGGACTATTCTTATACCCCATAGGCAAACGCGTATACCATTTATGTTTGCCAAGGGCGCTGAAAGCTGTCAGGTCACGGCTCTCAGAAGCCAAATTGTGACTGTAACATCCATTTGAGATATCAAGAGTAATTTTAAATTTTTATGAACAATGGTATCGACTAACAGTGCTGTGGGTGTTCTGTACTGCAAAGGTATGAACATGACTGTTCAAATGAGGGTAATCCAAAACTATGCAATATGAACCTTCCGGTCTCAATATCGGGAAAAGAGGATTATTCATTGATTAAACACAGGGTTCAATTACACCGATATTCCAATTGGGTCAAGATTTCACTTACAGATGCTTTCGCGTCTTGTTTGATTGGATATTGTGGTTGGGGTTGTGGCATTGATCGCAAAGGAATTTCATTTGCCAGGGACTCCAAATCCCACCCCACCTGATTACGATACACTGAGGGGTCAAGCGCCAGCTCCCACTCAGACGCATAAGCTTGTTTAGCCTCCTCCGAGACATAATGTGAAAAACTCGGGAGAATAACATCTTTGCCTTTGGAAGAAGCTATCACAAATGGGGGAGGCCAATCTACCGCCAAAATATCATAGGAAGAAGTAAGGTGGTCCCAAATGACTACCTTGATTATGCGTTTAATATCACCTTTAATATTAGGCCTACTTCATAAAGCCTATCAGGGTGTGCAACTCGTGTGTCAGCTGTTTCCACTGTAATGAACGTGTCAGTTGCTTTTGTCTCCAGACACTGTTGGAGTGCTTCCCGCCCTATGGTAACTTTAGCCACGCTGTCCAGGGTGTTACCGCCCATCTCCAATCGAGGAGCAGGGTTCTCACTGTCTGAGGCATACTCTGTAGTCAAAGCAGCAACTTTTATCTTCTGAAACGGGGCACAATATTGAGGTGGCCACTCGGTTTTGATTTTAGTTCAAACAGGCGCGGCGGGTCACGTTGTGGTCAGGGCTGGACTGGCCGTATTGGGCTCTGGGCATTACTCCGTTGGGCTGGAGGGCTGGGGGCCGGTTTTGTGGCCGCTGGGGGCCGTTTTTCTTAGAGGGTGCCGTCTTTGCAGCAGTGCTGCAAACTCTGCCCTCTGTAAGAAAAGTGTGAGCAGTGCTTAGTGGCTAACAACCCCCTCCTGCCCCATTCCCAGGGCTGGTGGAGAAGCAACCAGCCAGGGCTGATAGCTGTTGCCAGTCCGGCCTTGGTCGTGGTTGGGTAGACTCACTTTCTCTGAATTCCTTACGTGCTTCCCCACCGAACTGTTGATCCAACAATTCCTGAAAGGAACTAGGAGAAAAAAGGATCAGAAACCTGAAACCTTTCGGGTGTTTTAATTTTAGAACGGTCACGCAAATCACATCTACGTTCAGAAGGATCCGGAGTTAATAATCTAGCACGAGAACTAGCCTTCTGCTATTGCTGCAGCTGATTATTTGTTATTCCACCCTTCTTGTCTTGATGGGGGTTATTTTGTACCTGAGTATAAGGTCTTACTCCCAAACTATTGCAACCCAATGATGTATAGATATCCACAATAATGATCGGCAACTGCCTCTGCCAGTCAACGTCCGCCACCAACGAAAGGCATTGACGCACTTGCAAGCTAACTGCTTCACCTTTGACATTGGCCAGAATCATATCGGAGACAATAAGGATCATGCCCACTAATCTCATCCCCAATTGCAGGACCGGACCAGCCCGGTGTACATCTTGAACCTTCTTGAGAATGCTCAGTAGAATGCTCATGGAGGAGGTGCCAAAGCAAAATGTGTACTCGCACTAAAGACCGTCCCCCAGGTGGTGCAATCACCCAAAGAGCGAACAATACCACTTTGTAAACTAATCGTAAGGATTCTGTGTTCCTCAACAGGTGTAGTATGGGGAAAAACAACCTCGAGTTGCTTAATGTTTCTGCAAGCCAGTAAGGGAAATCATCCCTATTCGGAGGATGCTTGCCCATCACCAAATTAATCATGATGGGACTAATGACAAGACCACCACCGTGTCCAGGTGGCCGTGGAGGGGCTCCAGCTGGAGCCACTTGAATATTAAGAGACATAAACTGTATGACAGCTCTATGTATATGAATCAACGTCATATGTAATTGACGTAGCTCTGCGATAGGAACATTAAGATAATTTGGGTGTGGTGTAAAACCAGCCAAAACAGGCCATGTGACTCCATCAACTAATACGGGGCCTAAATGGACCACAGAAACAGGGTGAGGAAGGGTGCCATTAAACCATTTGTTATGCTTCCAGGCTGTCAACGGAACTTCAAGTAACCGATAAGGACGATAATTCAGCGAACCGCGGGTGCAGTATATTCATGAAACAAGTTATCATTCCCATCTACTGCTGGAAGTGTAACCCAAGAATAGAAAACTTCAAAATGGTAAGCTACATCCGCCTTGATGACAAAGATAATAGAAGTCCCTACATTAGGTACTGGGCTGTGACCGCAGCGCTGTTAGGAGGTGCAATAGCGACCGCCATAACATCAAGAAACAGGATAGATCAATAGAACGGTAGCGCAAAACCAGGTCAGAAAGAGAAACAAAACCTTTTAAATTTCAAGATTTAAAAACATATGAACCCTAAATATAGGAGGATAAGCCCTCACACCGCGAACGTTTCCGGAAACCAGTCTGAGGGGATTGTAGACAAGCATAAGCACTACTCAGGGGTCCCATGAATAGGTACCAGATCAATCGTTGGTTGCGCCATGTTGCAGGGATTCTGCACAAATACAGAACTATGCGCAGGAAATGTGACCTTGGTGTATAGGGATGAGTCTTCCCACCACCTAGGTACCCATGAACCCAGGACCGACTAGCTATAGTGTCACACTTGCTCTCCTACTCATTCCCAAATAAATAAATGATTGGACACCCCATAACACAACACTCCCAGATCTCTCAGGAATCGCAGTAACAAGACACACCCTTTCTCTCACTCTCTTGTACTCGTGTACAATAAGATCTGACGGAGACACAAAACTGTTTAAAATATTTATTTTACCAAACGTGCCCTAACATACAGTATACGTGCCACAACAAGCAGGAAAATGCATAGTACAAATATTGTCAGCATAGCAGTCAGACCATAAATCAGGAAGGGAGATGTCATCATAAAAAGACAATGAGAAAGGACTATAGTGCCTTTCCTCCCTCCCCTTACTAAGAAGAAGTATTATTACATAATAGAAGATCTCTGGGCTTCATCAGCAGACCTCACACCTTAGTCTATTGATGGTAGGGTGCGCGGACAAAATATCGAATGTTAAATATTGACTTACACTAATATCGAGTTTTTAATATCGTTGGGACAGCATATCGAAGTCAAGAATATTGTTGACCAGAATATCGACTTTAAGGTAAGTAAAATAGATTTTTTTAGCAAAAATATAGTTGTAAATAATATTGATTTTTTTTAGTGTTTTGTATTTTAGTATGTATTTTATATGTATGGTTAACATTTTTTTGTTAGTTTTTTCATTATTTTTAGATATATGTAATAAATGTTGAGAAATTAGTAATTTTTTTAATGGAAATCTTGCATTTTAGTATCAGAGCGGGTTGTGGGTTTATAGGGGAATAGGGTGGGAAGTAATTTAATTATAATTCTTTAATTAATTATTATGTTTTTATTTATTGTTATTGATTGTTAATTTCTTGTTAATAAATTATGAATTGGTAATTAATTTATATTAAATGGTTAATGTATAATTATAATAAATATAATAATGTATTATTAATTGGTATTTATTGTTATTGTGAATTAATTTGTTGTAAATTAGTTATTAATTGGTAATTAGTTTTAAATAATTGCGTCATTGGTAATTAAAATAATTATGGTTTTTTTAATGTGTAGCGGGTTGTGGGTTTATAGGTGAATAAGGTGGGAAGTAATTAAACATAAGTAATTCGTTAATATGTATAGATTTATTGTTACTGCTTATTAATTTATTGTTAATTAGTTATTTATTGTTAATTCATTTTATGAATTGGTTAATTAAAAATTATATTACTGATAATCAATGTATTATTATTTTTTATTTACTGTTATTGCTAATAATTTATTGTTACTTAATTACTAATTGGTAATTAATTTTTATTAATCGATTAATTAACAATTACATTAATTGTGTTATTTTGTTATGTGTGGCGCGTTGTGTGTTTATAGGGAAATAGGGTGGGAAGTAAATATAAAGTTGATTTAATAGGTATTTATCAATAATTATTTTGTTAAATAATTATTAATATGTTATTGAACTTAAAAAATATATATATAAGTATGTTAGTTTAACCCCTACGCGATCCTACATTTTCCCTACTGTTGCACTCACTGGAGTGGGAATAGTAATTTTTACCTTTATGCTATCCAACACTTTCCCTACTGTTGCACTCACTGGAGTGGGAATAGTAATTTGTACCTCTATGCTATCCAACACTTTCCCTACTGTTGAACTCACTGGAGTTTGAATAGTAATTTTTACCCCTATGCTATTCAACACTTTCCCTACTGTTGCACTCATTGGAGTTGGAGTAAGTTTTACCCCTACGCTATCCACCACTTTACCTTCTGTTGCATTCACTGGAGTGGGAATAGTAATTTTTTTCACCCCACTATCCAACACTTTCTCTACTGTTGCACTCACTGGAGTGGGAATAGTAATTTTAACCCCTACGCTGTCCAACACTTTCCATATTGTTGCGCTCACTGGAGTGGGAATTGTAATTTCTACCCCTCTGCTATCCAACACTTTTTGTACTGTGGCAGTTACTGCATTTGTAATAGTAATTTTATTTCCTCTGCTATCTAATATTTTTTTTGTATTCTTTTAGCTAATGTACTGTATAATTATTTTTAAAAAGATTTAAAATAATTGTACTTTTTTAATTGGTTACATATATTTATTTAATTTGTATTTATATTATTGTTCTATGTGTATAGATGTATTTATAATTTATTTGAAAAAATTAACAATTTATAAGTTAATAAAATAAATATTAAAATATATCAATAAGTAAGTGTATATATTATATATTATATGTATATGTTTAATGTCTTTTTAAATTATATATATTACTTATAATTTTTAAGCATTTTAAATATATTTTAACTATGTTTCTTTTAATTCTATGTATTATTTACTTTATTTAATATGTTTTTGACCTAAATAAAAAACGATATTTTTAACAACAATATATTTGACTTCGATATTTTTTTTCTCAATATGTTTGTACTTACCTTAATGTAGATAGGATGTCGATATTCTTGTCTTCGATATTTTTGCAGCAATATTTTTGTAGGTCGATATTGTGACCTTCGATATTTAGTCAGTGATTAAGATGGTAGATCTACATCATGGGTGCTCTTTCCCCCTGGAAAGGTCCTGCTCCAAGTGTGTCTCACTTATTCGTACACCCCACTAAAAACCCAAGTACGCTGTCCAAACAACAGCTGCATTGGTATGTTTTGTCTAAGGACTGGCCAGAACAAAATAACAAGGGGCCTTGTTGTTTGACCTTGCACATAATGTTCAGTCAGTATCCAAGGAACATGAAGAAAGGGAACACAGCAATGAGTTCTCATGTCAAAGCAGTATTTGAGAATATTGCAAAAAACATGTAGTATCATGTGCAAAGCAGCAGGCAATTTGCAGCGTGCTTGTGCTAAGTTAGTGAAAACCGACAATGTCCCTATGGGCCACGTGACATGGGTTCTCTCAAAGTTATACAAGCACAGAGCAAACATGCTCCACATAGAAGTGCCCTGTATCTGTAAAAATTAATTATCTTTAAAACTGCAGAATTTTTGTTGTAGGAATGTTGCATCAGCTGTAATATGGATTTGAGCCATCTACACTTTGTTTTTTTTGCTATCAGATTCAACGTTTCAGGCCAATAAGGAAGGACTGGAAGGATGACACTTCAAATAAATACTAGTGCTACTTTAAATGGCGCGTTGAAAATGTTTAGAGATTTTTGGGGGGTAACTGGAAGGATTTCACTAAGCTTTCATATGAAGCATGGTGGTATGCGGTCAGTTACATTCACCGGCTAGACACTACATTTGTATATCCATCACATTTGGTATCCAAGCGCTCTGATTTATGGGCTCCGGTCATTTTATTCATTGACGCTCATGCTAGATGCTTTACTATCCCTAGACCTCTGCAGCAAGAAGTTACTAAACCTCCATGACTTCCTTTGTGTTAATTTATATTTCTATTTATACCTTCTTTTGTACAATATTGCTTATGTTATCACTATTTTTGATTGTATTTGCATTTCTTATTTGTTATGTTTATACTCTCTTTATTTTCTAAACCCACTTGTTACATTGTATATGAACCTACTGCCTTCATTGTTTTTATATTCTGCATATTGTTGTAATTCTTTTGTCCTAATAAACTTTTTCTGAACTTAAAAAAAAGAGATTTTTGGGGGGTAATGTGAAATGCGCAAAGAATTTATTCTTGGTGTGTTGCTAGCATTATTTTAACATTTGACCATACCCCTTTTCATTCTTCTGAGATACGTGTAGTCTGTGGTGTGCTTGATCTCTGTACCTTAAAGACAGAATTTAAGTGTGCTTCTGTTTCTCTTTGATACTTGCACTTTTTCTCCTGGGCACAGGATGATAATATTTGTTCAATAAATGTAGGTTATGGCGTAGCCCTTTTTCGGTCGGTGCTGGTTCGCTGGCATGCAACAGGCATTTTATCTGAGAGCAGTTTTATACTTGAGATTACTCTAGCAGTTTACCATTGCCTTACAGATTATTTAAATAACCAGAGGTTAATCGTGTCATATGTCTTCTTTTGCCTATGCCGGCATGCAGTAATTTGACAACTGATCCTTTGTGCTAGATTCAATAAAATATTTTTGAGGGTCAAAAAAGCAGGCACACATTGTCCCAGTTCCAAGGAAGGGTATAATTTGGCTTTGGATAGTTATTGCTATCTTTCACGATGCTGAATGAGTCACAATAGCTGCATAATTGTGGTCCATTTAAAGTTAAATTGAATGCTCTTTCATCTTTTGGTTCAGCAAGTCTTCTGCCCCTTTTTATTTAATTTGTATTGAGCTATTAACTTCAAGCCACACACACACTTTTACAAATGTAACGATCCATGGTTGCAAACGATTGTATACAAAGAAGTGCTACGTTTAAATACATGAGATTTTATAAAATAACAAAATGCAAAGTGGTTTATCATAGCTGCCAAGATTTTTTAAATTTCTTTGTGTGGCATTGCTATGATTTCAGTCGGCACATGGGACATTTTACTTTCAAATATGCAACAATTCTAGTGACATTTTCTCACAAGTAATTCAAAGTAATGTCCAGGTTCAGCACTAACACTACAAGAAAGCAGTTTAATGTGAAGTTTCAACTGTGACAAGGCCCTAACTTCAAATTCATCTTGGTGGATATTAAATTGTTCCATAGCATAAGACCAATTTCTGTGGAAAACACTACCTTCTCTCTTTTGTATGACTATTTCTAAATGCAATAGTTTCTGTGAATTCTCTTCACTGTGAATGAATCGATACCTCAAGAATAACATGCTGCAAATCCCAACAGAAAGGTGCTATTTAACCCAAACTCCAATCAAATAGCTTGAGAAGCGGCTAGGGTATTTACATTTCACAATTTGTGTAACATTTTTTCCTCTGTGGTGTTCATAAAAAGCAATCCTGGACATCAGTAGTTTCTATTGCATACATAAGACTTGATGGTAACTTCAAAGGATATAATATCAAGTGATAAATGCAATGTTTATGCCCTGAGCATTACAAAACATTCTGAGACCATTGCGGTGAGACCAAGGAAACAGTTTTACAGATTCTAGTATTTTGTTACCAAGACGTCATTTATATTTTATTTTCTTCTGGAACCTTTAACCCTTAAACATAAGAATTTTACTTTTTTGCCATCTGTATCTTTTGGTATTGACCTTCAGCATATTCCTGAAGAGTATTCACGATCCCCCACTCTTGGGGCATCTCCTCCGATGTTAGTAGAACTAACTGTAAATCATGCATACAGGGTGAAAACAGTAATGGTGCCAATAAGCTACCCTGCTTTAATCCATTTTGCTAAAAACTCAGGATAAAATATCTTGCACCCACTAGAACATGACACAAAGTCGAAGTATGCAATGCAATAATTAACCAAAGTAAATTTTAAGAAACACCCAAGCATTGCAGCTTTTTACATAAAGTAGTTCTGTCTACATGGTTTAAATTAGTATAAAGTACTACAGAAACCGCATAGATAAACACAACTCAAGTTGAAACATACTTTTCAGAAATTAGTTGAGGTGTAGCAGTATTATCTTAAGTTGAATGAATTGCCTTAAAACCTGCTTGTTCATTTGGGACTATCACATCAGTCATCCACCTTTGAAGGTGATCCAAAATACATTTTGTGAAAACTTTCCCACCTGATTCCAAAAAAGTAACTGTCTGTAAATATTTGGGAGGCTAAGTTATTCCATTTTATAGAGGAACAAAACAAGTCCTGTCCAAGAAGTTAAAAATACGGACCAGAGGGTTGCTTGCTTTTTTATTACAGTAATAGGGATTTCATTGAGTCCCATAGTTCCTGAAGATCTAGCTTTAAGAATGAGATCCTTCATGTTTTCAGTTTAAGGTGGTCCATAGTCACATTCGGATTCAAAGGAGGGGTATTCAAATAATAAAGTGAAAGCTGAGTCAGTCGAATTATGGCATATAACTCGGAAAGGTATTTAACCCACCTCTCATCACTATTTAGATTTGGCTTTGATTCATCGCCTACTAACACTAGGTGGTCTATTATAATGGCAGGAGGGTCTCCATTGCACGTATGGTGGTGGCGATCCGCCCTCCATTATACTCGCATGCAATTTACCCCCCACCTGATTATGTTGGCAGGGGTACTGCGGCGGATGGGAAAACCGTCCGCCACTTTTCTGCCCGGTCGATAAGTCGACCGGGTGGAAAAGGTTTGAGTATTTTGGCGGTGTCTGTTAGACACCACCATCCATATTATAATGCATGCGGGGAACAGCCTTTTATGCAGGACCCCAGGATGTTGGGGGGTGGTGGGACACATGGGGTAGGTACCTCGTTGCATTAGCACGGACAAAGTGGCTGGCACCGCCCACCGCAATGCTGGCAATAGAGGATGCCACTGCCACAGTGGCATCCTGATTGCTTGTGCGGGCCCACTGCACCGCTGGTAGCCGGTCCCAGCACCGCTAGGGTGGCGGGTGGATGAAAGTCCGCCCTCCATCCTAATAGGCCCCTAGATTCTGCAATGATCTTCTAGAACCTTCTGGCATTTTTCAAAGTCATAGCCTCTCAAAGTTTTATCCATATTCGATCTGACTCCAACTTTTTAGAGGCAGTTTATTTATAGATCTTCTCCTTTTATAGAAGGCTAATAATTTTTCCTCTCACTTTGAAGATATACAAACATTTACTTAATTGGCTTATTTCCCTTATGAGATTGTGTTCTTTGAAAGAACCCTTCTCAATTGACTTATTCTTAAAGGTCGTCTGTGCCAAAGACCTTCTCCCCATAAAGTACTTCATGCAAAATTCATAATTTACAAATACATTTTGTTCAAACTCATACATATCACTAATGGATATTTTAATCCCATCTCATAAAATTGCTCTTTTTCCTGTTTTCCAATGTTTTATCCATTAGTTTTATTTAAATCCCCTTAACGTATAAGGCATAGTTCCTGGGGATGAGAGATCAAAGCTGAAGTATAAGACTTTATGGTCACTAAGGGAATTGTCTGTTCATATCAGACAATAAATCAAAGGCAGAATATGAAGTAATGACGTTATTTATTAATTAGAAGCCCTTATTACAAGTGACATTCACAAGAACATCTTTTTCAAGTCTTCCATTTACAAAAAGACATTTGTTCTCTCAAGAACTCTAAAATTAACAATCCACATTTAGCAGCGCTGTCAGTAGCTAGAAATAAGTATAATAGAATATCTAGAGACACATAATTATCTGTTGGCACTTCTGCGATTCAAAGATTTTTTTTAGGAATGATATTCATTTTTTAGACAAAGAGATATTGTTTGAGTCTGGAGGAATGTATACATTCACCAAAAGCAATTAATTACTTTCTGACTCAGCAGCATCATTCCTCGTTATCTTCATTGATCTAAAGTTGAAGGGTGGATAAAATAACATTAAGAGCATGAGTAACTTGTGCTCTAAAAAATTGCCCTACTCCCACTAGCATGTATCTTTCCAGATTCATTGGCAGGACAACTAAACAGATATTAATTATCAAGTTGGAAAACATGTTTCCTGAATACAGATAGTATCTGCAGTTAAACAATTTAAAAAGGCCATTTACTTTTAGAATTAATTGAATGACCTTCCATATTCCAGAAAATGACTTTATCCCAGAGTTAAATTAATTGGTGTATCATATATTCGAGAGAGTGTTTTTCCTTAAGAGTCAGATTTAACATTTGGCGGACGGGAATTTATTCCATCGTGGTGGCAGAGTAAAATACTGCATTGTCCCGAGGGAGTACCCCCTTGCCATATTTTGAGATGTAGGCTGTCCCAGCAGACATCTCTTGCATTTACAGGAACTGGCTCAAATTCTATTCTTAAAATTTGATCCATCCGCACAAAATGTCAATTATTTTTATTTACAAAAACAAAATCTGTCCAAAAGCCAAGCCTCCCTTACCATGGGAGTCTTCTCCCAAGGCGTGGGGGTGATTTTACAATTTTCATTGTCTCTTAGTGCAAGGTTTTACGTGGCTGTGAAAGACAGTGAAAACATGCCATTTGTCCACCCACTTTAAATAGTGCAGGTGGACAAATGACAAAACCTCTGATGGGCATTTCTCTTTCTGACGTTGGAGGCGTCTGTCAGTGGCAGAGATATAGTAGTCTCCGTTGTCGACATAGTGAAGGTCCGCCCATCTCTTAATAAGGTGGGAGGAACTTCAGTTTGGCAGAGTGGGCACTCCGTCATGGGAGTACTCTCTCTGTACTTTCTCTCCCAAACTCTAAGGGGGATATGCACAAGACTTAACTCCGATTTAGTTTGACCTTAACACATCAAAAGTGGAAATAGATTTAATACCCCATTCACAAGCTGGTGCAAACTTCAGACATCACCAGTATTCCCGCGATAACGGCCCCAAAATGTATCTCCACAGAGGACACCACCAACTAACCCTAATCAGATGCAGAGTAGGCGTTTCTGTGCAAAAACACATGAAAAAACCACAATGCCACTTTCACAACAAACTGCCTGATCTGCGTTGCGAATCAAAAACAGGCGATAAGCCGCGGTAGCAGCAGGGAATTAACACCGTGCCTTTTGCTGGTGTTAAGCTGGATGCATAAAAGGGAGCCCAGCCAAGAGCCACACCTGAAGACCCACAGATGCCATGGAGACAATGATCATGCAACGCTGATACCCCTACAACATAGCTGGATTCCCTCGTGTGTCAGGGACAAACAACTGCACACATGTACTCTCCGTGCTCCCTGCACACATACCATGAATGTGCAGGCAATAGTGAACCGACCAGGACTCCTCAACAATGTTGTGGCCAACTCCCCAGGCAGAGTGCATGATACTCACATCTCCCAAAAGTCCATCATCACCCAGTGCTCCCAGGATGGCACACATGGAAATGCAGTGCCCGTTGGTAACTCCTAAATAAATACACCACACACCTCCACCCACAGTCATGCAACTCACAACACTGTCAATGGGCATGCAGCACATGCTAACCGACCAGACACTACAACATAACTCCATTGGGAATCCGGCCTTGCCATGCCCACAACCTAGCCACGGCATGGCACCATAGACACAATAGCATGATGTGAGGAGGGGCATGGAGCAGGCATGTGCGAGAGCGGCAAGTGACTAATGAATGTGAACCTACCCAATGCCAGGTGTGGCGTGGAGGTGCTGGACAGACCACAGAGTACAAACCACGGAAATGGCCATGGTGAGATCAACTCCTGGTGCATGGAGTGTAGTGGCCAGTTGATGCTACCATGTCCCCACACACTGTGGGGCAGAATGCGGAAATATCGCATGTTATGTCCCCCCCTGCATGCGCGTGAATAGTGGGTTGGACCTGGGTACACCAGGCCTGCTAAGAGGTGTGAACAAAAATCCCTTTGACTGGTCGTTGATCTCATTCGGAATGGACAATGCATCTACCAGGGCGTCAGCTCTCAGCCCGCCACGAGTCCGGCGTCCTCTTCAACTCAGTAAGTCCCACTTGTGGAACTGTGTCCTGAGTACTGAATGGCAGGGACCCCAAGTCCGTGGCAGCAGCCACAGCACCAGACTCCCTTCGATCAGTGAGGCATAGTTAAATATGGCAGGCCTGCGACACGTGGTGCCACTAACCCTGTTCGATGCCAGCCGGCCGAGCCGGCCAGCCACATGATGCCAGCCAGCCACATGTGGCCAACTAACCCTGTTCAACGCAAGCAGGTGACACGTGGTGCCACTAACCTTGTTCAACGCAAGCTGGCGATACATGAATGAGAGCTCAGGCCTACACTGCGGACCAGTAGGTCCCACATCCAGCACTTATGGGGCACATTAGGATAGCGGGCGGAAAATCACCCCGACCGCCATGGAGGCGGAAAACAACCGCCCGCCAGGACCGCGGATAAACCGGCGGTCAAATTAGGATCAACCGCCACTAAAGACCGACCGCGGCGGTAGCGGTTGAAATAAAACTGCCCGAAGCGTGCGGTGATGCCAAAACTCTGACCGCGGCAGCCGGAAAAGCAACAGAAAAGACAAAACCGGCCAAAGGTAAAGCGGAGACACCGCACGGGAAATTGTGATATCCCCGAGTGTCCTGTGGTCGGAACCGCTGATTCCGACCACCGCGGTTGGAACCGCTGCTTCCGAACGCCGCGGTCACACACAGGAGTGAATGGGAGAGATAGCGGAAGAGCTGCAGCCTAACCACCGCAGCGGAATGAACATGAAAAGATTGGCGGACGAATCCAAAAACACGCAGTGATGACAAACATTGAACAAAGCAATGTAGCCATGGCCCCCCTGCCCCCATGAAAGAAATACAAATAGCAATAAACATTGCTAAGAAAAATATACAAGGACAGGGCTACTCCCACAACACACCTGACATCCAAATACCCCTTGGCCACACCCACACAGCTGAGTATAAAACCACCAGCTTCACTGACCACAATCCTTTGCAATACTCCAGAAGAAAAGGCCATACACCACATCTTACAGGAGAGGCAAAAGACCACAGCACACACACACAAACACCACCACCATCACCACCAACATCACACCAGCAACAAAAATCCCCCAGCACACCTCACACCTCACACACTATCCACCACTTTACCTTCTGTTGCATTCACTGGAGTGGGAATAGTATTTTTTTCCACCCCACTATCCAACACTTTCTCTACTGTTGCACTCACTGGAGTGGGAATAGTAATTTTAACCCCTACGCTGTCCAACACTTTCCATATTGTTGCGCTCACTGGAGTGGGAATTGTAATTTCTACCCCTCTGCTATCCAACACTTTTTGTACTGTGGCAGTTACTGCATTTGTAATAGTAATTTTATTTCCTCTGCTATCTAATATATTTATTGTATTCTTTTAGCTAATGTACTGTATAATTATTTCTAAAAAGATTTAAAATAATTGTACTTTTTTTAATTGGTTACATATATTTATTTAATTTGTATTTATATTATTGTTCTATGTGTATAGATGTATTTATAATTTATTTGAAAAAAGTATCAATTTATAAGTTAATAAAATAAATATTAAAATATATTAATAAGTAAGTATATATATTATATATTATATGTATATGTTTAATGTCTTTTTAAATTATATATATTACTTATAATTTTTAAGCATTTTAAATATATTTTTAACTATGTTTCTTTTAATGCTATGCATTATTTACTTTATTTAATATGTTTTTGACCTAAATAAAAAACGATATTTTTAACAACAATATTTTTGACTTCGGTATTTTTTTTCTCAATATTTTTGTACTTAACTTAATGTAGATAGGATGTCGATATTCTTGTCTTCGATATTTTTGCTGCAATATTTTTGTAGGTCGATATTGTGACCTTCGATATTTAGTCAGTGATTAAGATGGTAGATCTACATCATGGGTGCTCTTTCCCCCTGGAAAGGTCCTGCTCCAAGTGTGTCTCACTTATTCGTACACCCCACTAAAAACCCAAGTACGCTGCATTGGTATGTTTTGTCTAAGGACTGGCCAGAACAAAACAACAAGGGGCCTTGTTGTTTGACCTTGCACATAATGTTCAGTCAGTATCCAAGGAACATGAAGAAAGGGAACACAGCAATGAGTTCTCATGTGAAAGCAGTATTTGAGAATATTGCAAAAAACATGTAGTATCATGTGCAAAGCAGCAGGCAATTCGCAGCGTGCTTGTGCTAAGTTAGTGAAAATCGACAATGTCCCTATGAGCCACGTGACATGGGTTCTCTCAAAGTTATACAAGCACAGAGCAAACATGCTCCACATAGAAGTGCCCTGTATCTGTAAAAATTAATTATCTTTAAAACTGCAGAATTTTTGTTGTAGGAATGTTGCATCAGCTGTAATATGGATTTGAGCCATCTACACTTTGTTTTTTTTGCTATCAGATTCAACGTTTCAGGCCAATAAGGAAGGACTGGAAGGATGACACTTCAAATAAATACTAGTGCTACTTTAAATGGTGTGTTGAAAATGTTTAGAGATTTTTGGGGGTAATGTAAAATGCGCAAAGAATTTATTCTTGGTGTGTTACTAGCATTATTTTAACATTTGACCATACCCTTTTCATTCTTCTGAGATACGTGTAGTCTGTGGTGTGCTTGATCTCTGTACCTTAAAGACAGAATTTAAGTGTGCCTCTGTTTCTCTTTTATACTTGCACTTTTTCTCCTGGGCGCAGGATGATAATATTTGTTCAATAAATGTTGGTTATGGCGTAGCCCTTTTTCGGTCGGTGCTGGTTCACTGGCATGCAACAGGCATTTTATCTGAGAGCAGTTTTATACTTGAGATTTCTCTAGCAGTTTACCATTGCCTTACAGATTATTTAAATAACCAGAGGTTAATCGTGTCATATGTCTTCTTTTGCCTATGCCGGCATGCAGTCATTTGACAACTGATCCTTTGTGCTAGATTCAGTAAAATATTTTTGAGGGTCAAAAAAGCAGGCACACATTGTCCCAGTTCCAAGGAAGGGTATAATTTGGCTTTGGATAGTTATTGCTATCTTTCACGATGCTGAATGAGTCACAATAGCTGCATAATTGTGGTCCATTTAATGTTAAATTGAATGCTCTTTCATCTTTTGGTTCAGCAAGTCTTCTGCCCCTTTTTATTAAATTTGTATTGAGCTATTAACTTCAAGCCACACACACACTTTTACAAATGTAACGCTCCATGGTTGCAAACGATTGTATAAAAAGAAGTGCTACGTTTAAATACATGAGATTTTATAAAATAACAAAATGCAAAGTGGTTTATCATAGCTGCCAAGATTTTTTAAATTTCTTTGTGTGGCATTGCTATGATTTCAGTCGGCACATGTGACATTTTACTTTCAAATATGCAACAATTCTAGTGACATTTTCTCACAAGTAATTCAAAGTAATGACCGGTATTTCATTGATTGCCTGTGAATTTTCTGTTACTGCCTCCAGGTATATCATTTGACAACAAACTCATGCCAAAATCAGGTCAGACCTATTGGCGTTACCAGCGCTTGTTAGCAATTTACAATGTTTACTGTTTAAGATTTGGATCTCCAAAGAGATCAACAGATACATTAAAAATAATTTCATTTCAATACAAACAAAATTAAAAACAAATATGTCAATATTTTAAAACGTCATTTCATTCATTTTGTGGAAACAGTAAGATTTGACAAGGTTTTAACAACAGAACATATACAAAATGTAACAAAAAAAAGTATTGCTGGACAAATGTAAACTACATGATCAGCATCTTATACAGCGTTGTTACATAACTTACATATCCTCTCCTTAAAATTCAGTTTTTGTCAAGCACCTGTAATAATCTTTAATGGTATAATTTTCAGTCTTGGTTATAAAAACAGGCGACGGACCCCATGATGTAGATTCAGTGTCAAATAAGGTTGTGCTCCCTTCCCAAAGGAAGAAAAAACAATACATTAGTTATATCCTTATTAAAGCTAGAGGCAATGTCCAGGTTCAGCACTAACACTACAAGAAAGCAGTTTAATGTGAAGTTTCAACTGTGACAAGGCCATAACTTCAAATTCATCTTGGTGGATATTAAATTGTTCCATAGCATAAAACGAATTTCTGTGGAAAACACTACCTTCTCTCTTTTGTATGACTATTTCTAAATGCAATAGTTTGGGTGAACTCTCTTCACTGTGAACCAATCCTGGACATCAGTAGTTTCTATTGCATACATAAGACTTGATGGTAACTTCAAATGATATAATATCAAGTGATAAATGCAATGTTTATGCCCTGAGCATTACAAAACATTCTGAGACCATTGCGGTGAGACCAAGGAAACAGTTTTACAGATTCCAGTATTTTGTTACCAAGACGCCATTTATATTTTATTTTCTTCTGGAACCTTTAATTCTTAAACATAAGAATTTTACTTTTTTGCCATCTGTATCTTTTGGTATTGACCTTCACCATATTCTTGAAGAGTATTCACGATCCCCCACTCTTGGGGCATCTTCTCCGATGTAAGTAGAACTAACTGTAAATCATGCATACAGGGGAAAACAGTAATGGTGCCAATAAACAACCCTGCTTTAATCCATTTTGCTAAAAACTCAGGATAAAATATCTTGCACCCACTAGAACATGACACAAAGTCGAAGTATGCAATGCAATAATTAACCAAAGTAAATTTTAAGAAACACTCAAGCATTGCAGCTTTTTACATAAAGTAGTTCTGTCTACATGGTTTAAATTAGTATAAAGTACTACAGAAACCCCATAGATAAACACAACTCAAGTTGAAACATACTTTTTCAGAAATTAGTTGAGGTGTAGCAGTATTATCTTAAGGTGAATTAATTGCCTTTAAACCTGCTTGTTCATTTGGGACTATCACATCAGTCATCCACCTTTGAAGGTGATCCAAAATACATTTTGTGAAAACTTTCCCACCTGATTCCCAAAAAAGTAACTGTCTGTAAATATTTGGGAGGCTAAGTTATTCCATTTTATATAGGAACAAAACAAGTCCTGTCCAAGAAGTTAAAAATACGGACCAGAGGGTTGCTTGATTTTTTATTACAGTAATAGGGATTCCATCGTGTCCCATAGTTCCTGAAGATCTAGCTTTAAGAATGAGATCCTTCATGTTTTCAGTTTAAGGTGGTCCATAGTCACATTCAGATTCAAAGGAGGGGTATTCAAATAATAAAGTAAAAGCTGAGTCAGTCGAATTATGGCATATAACTCAGAAAGGTATTTAACCCACCCCCTCATCACTATTTAGATTTGGCTTTGATTCATCGCCTATTAACACTAGGTGGTCTATTATAATGGCGGGAGGGTCTCCATTGCACGTATGGTGGTGGCGATCCGCCCTCCATTATACTCGCATGCAATTTACCCCCCACCTGATTATGTTGGCAGGGGTACTGCGGCGGATGGGAAATCCGTCCGCCACTTTTCTGCCCGGTCGATGAGTCGACCGGGTGGAAAAGGTTTGAGTATTTTGGCGGTGTCTGTTAGACACCACCATCCATATTATAATGCATGCGGGGAACAGCCTTTTATGCAGATTTTTCAAATGGGGTCCCGTTGCAGGACCCAAGGATGTTGGGGGGTGGTGGGACACATGGGGTAGGTACCTCGTTGCATTAGCACGGACAAAGTGGCTGACACCGCCCACCGCAATGCTGGGAATAGAGGATGCCACTGCCACAGTGGCATCCTGATGGCTTGTGCGGGCCAGCTGCACCACTGGTAGCCAGTCCCAGCAACGCTAGGGTGGCGGGTGGATGTAAGTCCGCCCTCCATCCTAATAGGCCCCTAGATTCTGCAATGATCTTCTAAAACCTTCTGGCATTTTTCGAAGTCGTAGCCTCTCAAAGTTTTATCCATTTTCGATCTGACTCAAACTTTATAGAGGCAGTTTATTTATAGCTCTTCTCCTTTTATAGAAGGCTAATAATTTTTCCTCTCACTTTGAAGAAATACAAACCTTTACTTAATTGGCTTATTTCCCTTATGAGATTGTGTTCTTTGAAAGAACCCTTCTCAATTGACTTATTCTTAAAGGTCGTCTGTGCCAAAGACCTTCTCCCCATAAAGGACTTCATGCAAAATTCATAATTTACAAATACATTTTGTTCAAACTCATACATATCACTAATGGATATTTTAATCCCATCTCATAAAATTGCTCTTTTTCCTGTTTTCCAATGTTTTATCCATTAGTTTTATTTAAATCCCCTTAACGTATAAGGCATAGTTCCTGGGGATGAGAGATCAAAGCTGAAGTATAAGACTTTATGGCCTCTAAGGGAATTGTCTGTTCATATCAGACAATAAATCAAAGGCAGAATATGAAGTAATGACGTTATTTATTAATTAGAAGCCCTTATTACAAGTGACATTCACAAGAACATATTTTTCAAGTCTTCCATTTACAAAAAGACATTTGTTCTCTCAAGAACTCTAAAATTAACAATCCACATTTAGCAGCTATGTCAGTAGCTAGAAATAAGTATAATAGAATATCTAGAGACACATAATTATCTGTTGGCACTTCTGCGATTCAAAGATTTTTTTTAGGAATGATATTCATTTTTTAGACAAAGAGATATTGTTTGAGTCTGGAGGAATGTATACATTCACCAAAAGCAATTAATTACTTTCTGACTCAGCAGCATCATGCCTCGTTATCTTCATTGATCTAAATTTGAAGGGTGGGTAAAATAACATTAAGAGCATGAGTAACTTGTGCTCCCAAAAATACCCCTACTCCCACTAGCATGTATCTTTCCAGATTCATTTTCAGCACAACTAAACAGATATTAATTATCAAGTTGGAAAACATGTTTCCTGAATACAGATAGTATTTGCAGTTAAACAATTTATTTAAAAAGGCCATTTACTTTTAGAATTAATTGAATGACCTTCCATATTCCAGAAAAGGACTTTATCCCAGAGTTAAATTAATTGGTGTATCATATATTCAAGAGAGTGTTTTTCCTTAAGAGTCAGATTTAACATTTGGCGGACGGGAATTTATTCCATCGTGGTGACAGAGTAAAATACTGCATTGTCCCGATAGAGTAACCCCTTGCCAGATTTTGAGATGTAGGCTGTCCCAGCAGACATCTCTTGCATTTACAGGAACTGGCTCAAATTCTATTCTTAAAATTTGATCCATCCGCACAAAATGTCAATTATTTTTATTTACAAAAACAAAATCTGTCCAAAAGCCAAGCCTCCCTTACCATGGGAGTCTTCTCCCAAGGCGTGGGGGTCATTTTACAATTTTCATTGTCTCTTAGTGCAAGGTTTTAGGTGGCTGTGTTTAAGACAGTGAAAACATGCCGTTTGTCCACCCACTTTAAATAGTGCAGGTGGACAAATGACAAAACCTCTGATGGGCATTTCTCTTTCTGACGTTGGAGGCGTCTGTCAGTGGCAGAGATGTAGTAGCCTACATTGTCGACATAGTGAAGGTCCGCCCATCTCTTAATAAGGTGGGAGGAACTTCAGTTTAGCAGAGTGGGCACTCCGTCATAGGAGTACTCTCTCTGTACTTTCTCTCCCAAACTCTAAGGGGGATATGCACAAGACTTAACTCCGATTTAGCTGCACCTTAACACATCAAAAGTGGAAATAGATTTAATACCCCATTCACAAGCTGGTGCAAACTTCAGACATCACCAGTATTCCGGCGATAACGGCTCCAAAATGTGTCTCCACGGTGGACACCACCAACTAACCCTAATCAGATGCAGAGTAGGCGTTCCTGTGCAAAAACACATGAAAAAACCACAACGCCACTTTCACAACAAACTGCCAGATCTGCGTTGCGAACCAAAAACAGGCGATAAGCCACGGTAGCAGCAGGGAATTAACACCTGCCTTTTGCTGGTGTTAAGCTGGATGCATAAAAGGGAGCCCAGCCAAGAGCCACACCTGAAGACCCACAGATGCCACGGAGACAATGATCATGCAGCGCCGATACCCCTACAACATAGCTGGATTCCCTCGTGTGTCAGGGACAAACAACTGCACACATGTACTCCCCGTGCTCCCTGCGCACTCTGCACACAACTACCACAACAGAAAGCGCACACATACCATGAATGTGCAGGCAATAGTGAACCGACCAGGACTCCTCAACAATGTTGTTGCCAACTCCCCAGGCAGAGTGCATGATACTCACATCTCCCTAAAGTCCATCATCACCCAGTGCTCCCAGGATGGCACACATGGAAATGCAGTGCCCGTTGGTAACTCCTAAATAAATAAACCACACACCTCCAGCCCACAGTCATGCAACTCACAACACTGTCAATGGGCATGCAGCACATGCTAACCGACCAGACACTATAACACGACTCCATTGGGAATCCGGCCTTGCCATGCCCACAACCCAGCCATGGCATGGCACCATAGACACAATAGCATGATGTGAGGAGGGGCATGGAGCAGGCATGTGCGAGAGCGGCAAGTGACTAATGAATGTGAACCTACCCAATGCCAGGTGTGGCGTGGAGGTGCTGGACAGACCACAGAGTACAAACCACGGAAATGGCCATGGTGAGATCAACTGCTGATGCATGGAGTGTAGTGGCCAGTTGATGCTACCATGTCCCCACACAATTTGCGGCAGAATGCGGAAATATGGCATGTTACGTCCCCCCCTGCATGCGCGTGTATATTGGGTTGGACCTGGGTACACCAGGCCTGCATAGAGGTGTGAACAAAAAGCCCTCTGACTGGTCGTTGATCTCATTTGGAATGGACAATGCATCTGCCAGGGCGTCAGCTCTCAGCCTGCCATGAGTCCTGCGTCCTCTTCAACCCAGTAAGTCCCACATGTGGAACTGTGTCCTGAGTCCTGAATGGCAGTGACCCCAAGTACGTGGCAGCAGCCACAGCACCAGACTCCCTTCGATCAGTGAGGCATAGTTCCATATGGCAGGCCTGCGACATGTGGTGCCACTAACCCTGTTCGATGCCAGCCGGCCGAGCCGGCCAGCCACATGATGCCAGCCAGCCACATGTGGCCAACTAACCCTGTTCAACGCAAGCAGGTGACACGTGGTGCCACTAACCTTGATCAACGCAAGCTGGCGACACATGAATGAGAGCTCAGGCCTACACTGCCGGCCAGTAGGTCCCACATCCAGCACTTAGGGGCACATTAGGATAGCGGGCGGAAAATCACCCCCACCGCCATGGAGGCGGAAAACAACCACCCGCCAGGACCGCGGATAAACCGGCGGTCAAATTAGGATCAACCGCCACTAAAGACCGACCGCGGCGATAGCGGTTGAAATAAAACTGCCCGACGCGTGCGGGGAGGCCAAAACTCTGACCGCGGCGGCCGGAAAAGCAGCGGAAAAGACAAAAACGGTCACAGGTAAAGCGGAGACACCGCACGGGAAATTATGATATCCCCGAGTGTCCCGCGGTCGGAACCGCTGATTCCGACTGCCGCGGTCGCACACAGGAGTGAATGGGAGAGATAGCGGAAGAGCTGCAGCATAGCCACCGCAGCGGAATGAACATGAAAAACATGGCGGACGAATCCAAAAACACGCAGTGATGACAAACATTGAACAAAGCAATGTAGGCATGGCCCCCCCCCCATGAAAAAAATACAAATAGCAATAAACATTGCTAAGAAAAATATACAAGGACAGCGCTACTCCCACAACACACCTGACATCCAAATACCACTTGGCCACACCCACACAGCTCAGTATAAAACCACCAGCTTCACTGACCACAATCCTTTGCAATACTCCAGAAGAGAAGGCCATACACCACATCTTACAGGAGAGGCAAAAGAGCACAGCACACACACACAAACACCACCACCATCACCACCACCATCATACCAGCAACAAAAATCCCCCAGCACACCTCACACACCAACATCACATGCACCACCCACCCACCAGCACCCACAAATAATCCAAACACAACACACCATTACCTCACCTAAAATGCCCAAATTCACAGAGAGTTGACAGTCATGGTCAACGAGATAGTGAGAGTAGAGCCACAACTGTTTGGTAGCCTGGTCCAACAGACACCATTAGCCAGAAGGACCCAAATGTGGGAAAGGATAATCCAAAGGGTGAATGCAGTAGGGACCACCCCAAGAGCCAAGAAGGAGATCATGAAGCGGTGAAATGATCTCAAGAGGGTTGTCAAGGAGAAGAGGAGCAAGAACTGGACGCTGGCTGAGAAGACTGGCAGTGGCCCTCCCATCCCACAGAAAACATTCACACCATGGGAGGAGAAGGTGCTTGCCATCCTCCATCCTGAGAGTCTCACAGGAGTAGGCGGGGGAATGGAGGCTGGTAAGTACAAACAAATGCCAAACAACACACTGAGAATTACTCCCTTGCACAACCCAAACCCCATCACACTGTCCACCCTCACCCAACAGGTAGCCAGCCATCTTGCAATGGATTCTTGTTTGGGGGTGGGAGGCCTGTTTCACTACTCCCAGCATGCCCCCTGGCCCACAGCCCAGCAGCATGGAGGCCTCCCCCACCCTCGAGCATGTGGCAGCCATTGCACTGTTACCCCTCACCTAACAGGTAGGTAGCCATCCTGTAATGGAGGAGTGTGTGTGGTTGGGAGGATTGTATCACTACTCCCAGCATGCCCACTGGCCCACAGCCCAGCAGCATGGAGGCCTCCCCCACCCAGGAGCATGTGGCAGCCATTGCACTGTTCCCCTCACCTAACAGGTAGTTAGTCATCCTGTAATGGAGGAGTATGTGTGGGTGGGAGGATTGTATCACTACTCCCAGCATGCCCCCTGGCCCATAGCCCAGCAGCATGGAGGCCTCCCCCGCCCAGGAGCATGTAGCAGCCATTGCACTGTTCACCCTCACCTAACAGGTAGGTAGCCATCCTGTAATGGAGGAGTGTGTGTGGGTGGGAGGATTGTATCACTACTCCCAGCATGCCCCCTAGCCCACAGCCCAGCAGCATGGTGGCCTCCCCCACCCAGGAGCATGTGACAGCCATTGCACTGTTCCCCCTCACCTAACAGGTAGGTAGCCATCCTGTAATGGAGGAGTGTGTGTGGGTGGGAGGATTGTATCACTACTCCCAGCATGCCCCCTGGCCCACAGCCCAGCAGCATGGAGGCCTCCCCCACCCAGGAGCATGTGGCAGCCATTGCAGTGTTCCCCCTCACCTAACAGGTAGGTAGCCATCCTGTAATGGAGGAGTGTGTGTGGGTGGGAGGATTGTATCACTACTCCCAGCATTCCCCCTCGCCCACTAGTGAAGTAGTGTGGCTCACTGGTTAGAGGCGGCAGACCCAAGAGCAGAGGACGGCCCGGGACCAGGGTTCGATTCCCGGCGCGGCAGGTTTCCGGACCAGGGTCAGCGGACTCGATAATTCTCTCGCCTCGGTGCCCACTCTGATCAGCGTTCACACTCGGCAACTCTGGGCATTAGCTTGCCTCATCTTCACTAACGGCCCCACCAGACCGCCGGGGATGCCTGGTCTCACCCTGGAGATACCCATTAAGGGACCATCTCTCAGGGAAGCCAGGAAGGGTTTCGCAGCGGTCGAAGCGCCTTGGGACCCTACGGGTAAGTAGTGCGCTATATAAATGCCTATACATACATACATACAAACCCAGCAGCTTGGAGGCCTCCCCCACCCAGGAGCATGTGGCAGCCATTGCACAGTTCAACAAACAGAGTAACAGGTAGGCAGATGATTTGAACTCTTCCTGATGTGTGTGTGAGACCTGCATCCTTACACAAAGCAACCATTTCATGCAATGCATCGACACCTGACATGTATGTCTAAATGTTGTACCTCTGCACAATTGAATCACACACAGTGTTCCCATCAATAATACTAGTGGATAATCCAGAATTGTGTAGTGTATAGACACTCAATGAAATGCTGATGAAACAATACTTGCACAGTGCACAGTACTGATCATTCACCATCTAATCCACAGGTGATGAAGAACTCACTGCTGATGACCACAACAACGAGCAGCAGAGCCAGTCTCCAGCCCCGGTCCATGGACTCTCAGATGTGGACTCCCCGGACAGTTTGGACAATGAGCCCCTGGCCAGCCCATCTCGTGTGCCACAGACCCAGAGGTCCCAAGAACCCATCCTCCCCAATAACACGTCTGCTGCAACGACAACTGCACAGCAGACCCCTGCAGTCATGTCCTCTGCCTCCATCACCATCACCACTACCACCACCAGTACCACCAGTACCACTGGCAGCACACCCCCTGTCCCAGGAAACAACCAGGCCACAACATCAACTGTGGAGGGCAGGGAGAGTGTGCGTGGACCCAGAGTGGTGAGGCAAGAGGACCGTGGCAGCAGGGCAGATGGGAGGGCCAGGGTCACCACCAGACCTCAGGAGGAGTGGACACCATCCCTGGATCACTTCACCAGAGTTGTGGAGGCGTACCAACAGGTCCAGGGAGAAAGTGGCCGGTCGGATGAACTATTGAGGGAGCTCATTCTGCTGATGAGGTCCATCGACAACCGCCTTGGCCAGATGGTGGACCTCATGGGCCAGCAAGTGGCGTTGCAGAGGGACAGGCCTGTGTCACAACCAACAACACAGCCCCCTCCTGTTGTGCGGCAGGATGACAGTGCACCATCCTCCCCTGCGCCAACAGAGAGGGACGGGTCCCCTGACGCCGCTGGCCAGTCAGCAGAACCCCCACCGCAAAAAAGATCTAGGGGGCGTCCAAAAAAGACCCTGGGAGTCCCCGGAGCACAAGCACCTGCCACACGCCAGTCACGGAGCCAGCCCTGATGACAACCCTCTACACCACTGCATTGACTCTTTGGACTGTCCATCCCCACATTTCCTCTGAAATGGCACTCGTCTGTTGGACTGGGCCACCGCATCCATGTGGTGTCTACTCTTGCAACTCATGTACCATGACTGTCGACTCAATGATCATTCCTCACCTTTCTGTAAATATTCCCGCACCAATCACATGTCCACTTCAATAATAAAATACATGACACACCAGAGTTTGTTCAGTATCGTTATTCAGTGCAACAGTCACAGTGCAAACAAAGTCCATGAAGTGTCCAAATGATGTACGGTATGTAGGGCAGCATAATTCTGAAGCACCTAGGGAGACAGAACCAAAGTCACTGGTGTCATTGTGACATCACAGACAGTACACTACACTTGTAGCAGGTCCTATGATGAAGCATGTCACATACTTTGGTATGTGAGTGAGGGCAGTTTTTCCAAATTGGAGAATTTTCCTTTGTTTTAGTTGTGTACTCTATATACCCCTTGTTTGTGATCATTTGGTTTACCTTAGGGGGCCTGGGGTATCGGAGTTTAAACTATTTTGGCCCTCTCCCCCTTCATGTGTAGAATAGTACACTACACTAAACATACACAAGACACTACTGGCATACAAGATAATGGGCTGCAGGTGTGAACAAATAGAGGCCAGCATACGTCCCCATATGGAACGTTAATGTCACATCAACCACACATAGGTTACTGTACGTGTGCCTGTCTGTTAGAACTGCGCATAGCCATACACAACAGCAACCACACCAGACAATATACACGTTGTACGTCGTCACCCACCTTCACGTGAAGAAGCGGGCGATGAGCCGTTGTCACTGGTCAACTCCTTCCTCCTCTCCACTGTCCTCATCACTGGACGCAGGTCCTTCAGCAGGTGCAGGCCTTGGTTCCTCACCATTGTCCAGGAGCAGGGAGAGCCCCTTGTGGATGGCCAGCTTGTGCAGCATACAGCATGCCACAACGATCTTGCAGACCTTCCCAGGCGAGTATGCAAGTGCACCTCCTGTCCTGTCAAGGCAGCGGAATCTTGACTTCAGCAACCCAAAAGTCTGCTCAATCACACGTTGGGTCCTGCCTTGGACCTCATTGTAGCGGTGTTCAGCTGGGCTCTGAGGATTCCTCAGCGGGCTCAACAGCCATGGCCTACTGGGATATGCAGAGTCACCTGTGAATGACAAACACACATTGCAATGTTGCACAGCCATAGTGCAGCAGGTAACACACAGCACGCAAATCAGTAGGCATACTCACCCACAATCCAAGCACGCTCGGGATGCAGATTTTCCATCAGTCGCGGCACAATGCTGTTCCTCATGACGTACGAGTCATGTGCAGAGCCAGGAAATTTTGCACACACATGTGAAATGGTCATCTCCGCAAGGCACACCACCTGAACATTTATGGAATGAAAATGTTTTCTGTTCCTATATATGTGCTCTGTTGCCTGTGGAGCCACCAGACCTACATGCGTGCCATCGATGGCACCTACAACATGTGGGATGCGCCCAAGGGGATAGAAGTCACCCTTCACACCGGCCAATTCTGCTCCCCTTGGAAAATGGATGTACCGATTCAGATAGATCATCATGGCTGCAAGAACATCCCTCAGCACCTGGCTGAACATGGGCCACGACATCCCTCCTGCGCTAGCCACGGTCTCCTGGAAGGAACCAGTTGCGAAAAAGTGAAGGGCTGCCATCACCTTGTATGTGGGTGTGAAAGCAGTTGGATAGTGACGTCGAGGCTGCAGGTGGGGCTCCAAAAGATCACACCGGACTTTCAGTGTTGGTCTGCCCAGGCGGAATTTGCAAATGATTGCAACATTCTCCATGTCCTCAAGCACTGTCAGGTGACGTACGAGATTTGGCCTTCTCCTAGTTGCGAGATGACATAGAAAAAGTCAGGGTCAACCATCATGAGATGTCCACAGCACATGCCAACAACTATGTAATGGTAAAACAAACACTACCTGAGAGCTGTATTGCACATCAGGTTACATGTGTGTCCTCATGATACACACAGTGGGCACACATCTCCACTAACAATCACAAGTGCCACAGACACATTGGTCAATGTGAATGCACACAAGCAGACCAACTCATGTCACATGTGCCCGCCAGTTGCTGGTACATACGCAAAAGTGTTTGAAGAAACATGACTTTTCCATGACCATCTGCTGTGCCTGTCACAGCTCTATGCATTATGTGAAGCCTGCATACATCCATCCATACATACATCACAGCAGTATGAAAAATGTCTGTTGTGTGCACGAGCTGATGTGAAGGCACCAGTCTGGGACTATACCATACAGTGACACAAGCCTTGTCAAGGTCAGCAATGACACACATCACATTGATCACATGAACATCATTGTTACTATCTCGAGAGTGTCAAGCATCATCAATCACCAAATGCACAAATAACATGGCAGGGACCACATACCAAAGTGTGGGATTGACATGGAAGAAGGGCATTGTGTGTACAAGGCTGTGCCCTACACCATGGTGCTGCTGGGTACTGATACAGTGTCCACGACGGACAGAGCAATATCAAGTAACGGGAATCGCGGTACCTACCGCCTGGCTTCGGCGGTGTGACCCCAGCACCACCATCTTCCCAGGCAAGGTAGCCATTGGCATTCGGACATGTGTATATGGCGGTGGGTATGCTTCATTGCATGATTTGCGGTACCTACCGCCTGGCAGCGATGATCGTGGTGGCATGATGCAGATTTGAAAATCGCGGAAGGTGTGCTCCGCTACTGCGGAGGCGGTCATTGGATGCTTTTGAATGATGCACCATCACGGTAGCGCACCCCGGGCACCCGGGGTGCGTCACCGCCATGGAGCATTGCATACAGCCAATGGCAGCGATGATCGCGGTGGCATGATGCAGATTTGAAAATCACGGAAGGTGTGCTCCGCTACCGCGGAGGCGGTCATTGGATGCTTTTGAAAAAGGCAGACCCGGACAACCAATTGTAGCAGCTTTTGAGCTCCAAAACAACCCCAGGGGGCTATAAATCTGTGTGACCCCAGCACCACCATCTTCCCAGGCAAGGTAGCTATTGGCATTCGGACATGTGTATATGGCGGTGGGTATGCTCCGCCGCATGATTCGTGGTACCTACCGCCTGGCCCCGGCGGTGTGACCCCAGCACCACCATCTTCCCAGGCAAGGTAGCCATTGGCATTCGGACATGTGTATATGGCGGTGGGTATGCTCCGCCGTATGATTCGCGGTACCTACCGCCTGGCCCCGGCGGTGTGACCCCAGCACCACCATCTTCCCAGGCAAGGTAGCCATTGGCATTCGGACATGTGTATATGGCGGTGGGTAAGCTCCGCCGCATGATTCGCGGTACCTACCGCCTGGCCCCGGCGGTGCATCACCACCATTGGGCATTGCATACAGCCAATGGCAGCGATGATCGTGGTGGCATGATGCAGATTTGAAAATCGCGGAAGGTGTGCTCCGCTACTGCGGAGGCGGTCATTGGATGCTTTTGAATGATGCACCATCACGGTAGCGCACCCCGGGCACCCGGGGTGCGTCACCGCCATGGAGCATTGCATACAGCCAATGGCAGCGATGATCGCGGTGGCATGATGCAGATTTGAAAATCACGGAAGGTGTGCTCCGCTACCGCGGAGGCGGTCATTGGATGCTTTTGAAAAAGGCAGACCCGGACAACCAATTGTAGCAGCTTTTGAGCTCCAAAACAACCCCAGGGGGCTATAAATCTGTGTGACCCCAGCACCACCATCTTCCCAGGCAAGGTAGCTATTGGCATTCGGACATGTGTATATGGCGGTGGGTATGCTCCGCCGCATGATTCGTGGTACCTACCGCCTGGCCCCGGCGGTGTGACCCCAGCACCACCATCTTCCCAGGCAAGGTAGCCATTGGCATTCGGACATGTGTATATGGCGGTGGGTATGCTCCGCCGTATGATTCGCGGTACCTACCGCCTGGCCCCGGCGGTGTGACCCCAGCACCACCATCTTCCCAGGCAAGGTAGCCATTGGCATTCGGACATGTGTATATGGCGGTGGGTATGCTCCGCCGCATGATTCGCGGTACCTACCGCCTGGCCCCGGCGGTGCATCACCACCATTGGGCATTGCATACAGCCAATGGCAGCGATGATCGTGGTGGCATGATGCAGATTTGAAAATCGCGGAAGGTGTGCTCCGCTACTGCGGAGGCGGTCATTGGATGCTTTTGAATGATGCACCATCACGGTAGCGCACCCCGGGCACCCGGGGTGCGTCACCGCCATGGAGCATTGCATACAGCCAATGGCAGCGATGATCGCGGTGGCATGATGCAGATTTGAAAATCACGGAAGGTGTGCTCCGCTACCGCGGAGGCGGTCATTGGATGCTTTTGAAAAAGGCAGACCCGGACAACCAATTGTAGCAGCTTTTGAGCTCCAAAACAACCCCAGGGGGCTATAAATCTGTGTGACCCCAGCACCACCATCTTCCCAGGCAAGGTAGCTATTGGCATTCGGACATGTGTATATGGCGGTGGGTATGCTCCGCCGCATGATTCGTGGTACCTACCGCCTGGCCCCGGCGGTGTGACCCCAGCACCACCATCTTCCCAGGCAAGGTAGCCATTGGCATTCGGACATGTGTATATGGCGGTGGGTATGCTCCGCCGTATGATTCGCGGTACCTACCGCCTGGCCCCGGCGGTGTGACCCCAGCACCACCATCTTCCCAGGCAAGGTAGCCATTGGCATTCGGACATGTGTATATGGCGGTGGGTATGCTCCGCCGCATGATTCGCGGTACCTACCGCCTGGCCCCGGCGGTGCATCACCACCATTGGGCATTGCATACAGCCAATGGCAGCGATGATCGTGGTGGCATGATGCAGATTTGAAAATCGCGGAAGGTGTGCTCCGCTACTGCGGAGGCGGTCATTGGATGCTTTTGAATGATGCACCATCACGGTAGCGCACCCCGGGCACCCGGGGTGCGTCACCGCCATGGAGCATTGCATACAGCCAATGGCAGCGATGATCGCGGTGGCATGATGCAGATTTGAAAATCACGGAAGGTGTGCTCCGCTACCGCGGAGGCGGTCATTGGATGCTTTTGAAAAAGGCAGACCCGGACAACCAATTGTAGCAGCTTTTGAGCTCCAAAACAACCCCAGGGGGCTATAAATCTGTGTGACCCCAGCACCACCATCTTCCCAGGCAAGGTAGCTATTGGCATTCGGACATGTGTATATGGCGGTGGGTATGCTCCGCCGCATGATTCGTGGTACCTACCGCCTGGCCCCGGCGGTGTGACCCCAGCACCACCATCTTCCCAGGCAAGGTAGCCATTGGCATTCGGACATGTGTATATGGCGGTGGGTATGCTCCGCCGTATGATTCGCGGTACCTACCGCCTGGCCCCGGCGGTGTGACCCCAGCACCACCATCTTCCCAGGCAAGGTAGCCATTGGCATTCGGACATGTGTATATGGCGGTGGGTATGCTCCGCCGCATGATTCGCGGTACCTACCGCCTGGCCCCGGCGGTGCATCACCACCATTGGGAATTGCATACAGCCAATGGCAGCGATGATCGTGGTGGCATGATGCAGATTTGAAAATCGCGGAAGGTGTGCTCCGCTACTGCGGAGGCGGTCATTGGATGCTTTTGAATGATGCACCATCACGGTAGCGCACCCCGGGCACCCGGGGTGCGTCACCGCCATGGAGCATTGCATACAGCCAATGGCAGCGATGATCGCGGTGGCATGATGCAGATTTGAAAATCACGGAAGGTGTGCTCCGCTACCGCGGAGGCGGTCATTGGATGCTTTTGAAAAAGGCAGACCCGGACAACCAATTGTAGCAGCTTTTGAGCTCCAAAACAACCCCAGGGGGCTATAAATCTGTGTGACCCCAGCACCACCATCTTCCCAGGCAAGGTAGCTATTGGCATTCGGACATGTGTATATGGCGGTGGGTATGCTCCGCCGCATGATTCGTGGTACCTACCGCCTGGCCCCGGCGGTGTGACCCCAGCACCACCATCTTCCCAGGCAAGGTAGCCATTGGCATTCGGACATGTGTATATGGCGGTGGGTATGCTCCGCCGTATGATTCGCGGTACCTACCGCCTGGCCCCGGCGGTGTGACCCCAGCACCACCATCTTCCCAGGCAAGGTAGCCATTGGCATTCGGACATGTGTATATGGCGGTGGGTATGCTCCGCCGCATGATTCGCGGTACCTACCGCCTGGCCCCGGCGGTGCATCACCACCATTGGGCATTGCATACAGCCAATGGCAGCGATGATCGTGGTGGCATGATGCAGATTTGAAAATCGCGGAAGGTGTGCTCCGCTACTGCGGAGGCGGTCATTGGATGCTTTTGAATGATGCACCATCACGGTAGCGCACCCCGGGCACCCGGGGTGCGTCACCGCCATGGAGCATTGCATACAGCCAATGGCAGCGATGATCGCGGTGGCATGATGCAGATTTGAAAATCACGGAAGGTGTGCTCCGCTACCGCGGAGGCGGTCATTGGATGCTTTTGAAAAAGGCAGACCCGGACAACCAATTGTAGCAGCTTTTGAGCTCCAAAACAACCCCAGGGGGCTATAAATCTGTGTGACCCCAGCACCACCATCTTCCCAGGCAAGGTAGCTATTGGCATTCGGACATGTGTATATGGCGGTGGGTATGCTCCGCCGCATGATTCGTGGTACCTACCGCCTGGCCCCGGCGGTGTGACCCCAGCACCACCATCTTCCCAGGCAAGGTAGCCATTGGCATTCGGACATGTGTATATGGCGGTGGGTATGCTCCGCCGTATGATTCGCGGTACCTACCGCCTGGCCCCGGCGGTGTGACCCCAGCACCACCATCTTCCCAGGCAAGGTAGCCATTGGCATTCGGACATGTGTATATGGCGGTGGGTATGCTCCGCCGCATGATTCGCAGTACCTACCGCCTGGCCCCGGCGGTGCATCACCACCATTGGGCATTGCATACAGCCAATGGCAGCGATGATCGTGGTGGCATGATGCAGATTTGAAAATCGCGGAAGGTGTGCTCCGCTACTGCGGAGGCGGTCATTGGATGCTTTTGAATGATGCACCATCACGGTAGCGCACCCCGGGCACCCGGGGTGCGTCACCGCCATGGAGCATTGCATACAGCCAATGGCAGCGATGATCGCGGTGGCATGATGCAGATTTGAAAATCACGGAAGGTGTGCTCCGCTACCGCGGAGGCGGTCATTGGATGCTTTTGAAAAAGGCAGACCCGGACAACCAATTGTAGCAGCTTTTGAGCTCCAAAACAACCCCAGGGGGCTATAAATCTGTGTGACCCCAGCACCACCATCTTCCCAGGCAAGGTAGCTATTGGCATTCGGACATGTGTATATGGCGGTGGGTATGCTCCGCCGCATGATTCGTGGTACCTACCGCCTGGCCCCGGCGGTGTGACCCCAGCACCACCATCTTCCCAGGCAAGGTAGCCATTGGCATTCGGACATGTGTATATGGCGGTGGGTATGCTCCGCCGTATGATTCGCGGTACCTACCGCCTGGCCCCGGCGGTGTGACCCCAGCACCACCATCTTCCCAGGCAAGGTAGCCATTGGCATTCGGACATGTGTATATGGCGGTGGGTATGCTCCGCCGCATGATTCGCGGTACCTACCGCCTGGCCCCGGCGGTGCATCACCACCATTGGGCATTGCATACAGCCAATGGCAGCGATGATCGTGGTGGCATGATGCAGATTTGAAAATCGCGGAAGGTGTGCTCCGCTACTGCGGAGGCGGTCATTGGATGCTTTTGAATGATGCACCATCACGGTAGCGCACCCCGGGCACCCGGGGTGCGTCACCGCCATGGAGCATTGCATACAGCCAATGGCAGCGATGATCGCGGTGGCATGATGCAGATTTGAAAATCACGGAAGGTGTGCTCCGCTACCGCGGAGGCGGTCATTGGATGCTTTTGAAAAAGGCAGACCCGGACAACCAATTGTAGCAGCTTTTGAGCTCCAAAACAACCCCAGGGGGCTATAAATCTGTGGGAGTGAGCCTCACATTTCCACTGCTCACAGAGGCTGCTGCCTGGGACCCTCTCCTGTTGCTGCCTCAAGAGCCTGCTGCCTGGGACCCTCTCCTGTTGCTGCGTCAAGAGCCTGCTGCCTGGGACCCTCTCCTGTTGCTGCCTCAAAAGCCTGCTGGCTGGGACTCCTCACCACTCACTTTCACCACAGGTGTTTCATATTCACAGGGATGTCAAGGACAGAGAAGATCTGTGCCAGGCCATTCACAAATGAGGAGCTGGAGGTCCTTGTGAATGAGGTGCTGGCACAGTACCCACAGCTGTTCAGTGGTCCCAATGTTGTGGTAAGTCACCATGAAGGGAGCTGTAGGGCAGGGTGGTGTCAGATGTGTAGTCGTGATGCTGCAGTATATGCCTGGGGATGTGGGGTTATGACAAACACTGTCAGACAAGCTGTCTCCAGGTCGAGGGAGTGTGTGTGTTGCAATGTGACTCTTTCCTAGGCCTGTACTCGTATGTGTTGGTGGGGTGTGTTACATTGTCAGGCATACAGACCCAACGGTTGTTAGCCATTTAGCTGCCAGGACAGTGAATGCTTGTGAGGACATTTCAGTGTGCCCCTGTAGTCAGAGTCAGTGTGACCCACAGAGTAGGTTCAGTGCCTGCACAGCCAAACATTGAACATCAGCAGACTTACCAGCTACAGTTCCTTCACACTGAATAGTAGATATGCCCCATCAGTGCCCTGTACAATTTCAGACTGAAAAACTGCTGACGATGCATTTGTGTTGATGCACCATGCATTTGTGTGAATATCATGGAGACTAGGAACCACAATGTGTGCATGCATTCACAAATGTTAGTGCCATGCAGAGTGCCCTTGTGAGGCTACCCCCAGTTTTGGAGGGAGGGAGGTTACTATGAGTCCTGAGTCAGCGTCTGGCTGCTGCACTGATAGAGGCTGACATCTGACATTGTGTAACTGTTCATTTGCCCTTCTTTACTCTCATACCTGCAGCTCAAGGTACACCAACGTAAGGCCGTGTGGAGGGCCATAGCAGCAAAGGTGCGAGCCCTGGGGTTATCAAACAGATGACGCACACACTGTCACAAGAGGTGGGACGACATCAGCCGGCTGGCTAAGCAAGTGGCAGAGATGACCTTGGGGATGCTACCACACACAGGGCGTTTGGCACGGCGCACCATGACTCCGCTGATGGGATGCATACTGGCAGTGACCAATCCAGACCTGGATGCACGTCTGAAGGGGCATCAGCAGCAAGACAGAGATGGTGAGTATCTGGGGAGGGAGAGTTTGTCTGGGAGTGAATGTATGTGTACAAGGCCTGTGGCAACGGTGACACATGTGATGTGCGTGTGTTGCCATGCTGTGATATGTGATGTGAGTGACGACTGTGATGTGTGCCTGTATGAGGCATTGGGCCACCATGGCCTTACTGCGCTGCTCCTGCCTGCAGTTCTCAATCCTTGACAGATTTATTGGGTCACTCATCATTGGGATGGTGTGGGGAGTCCATATTGTGGTGAACTGCATTGTCCACTTAATGAGTGTGACACCATGTCTATCTACTTTGTATGCACCATGATGGTTGAGCCCCACACATCCGACGACAATGTGAACCCTGATTGGCACATGGTGCTTGCTATGGCCTAGTTGGCATTGTGGCATGTGTAGTCAAAACAGGTGTGTGTGGTCCCCTCTGGTTCCCTGTAGGGCTGTCAGTGGTGATGAGTGTTGTGGCCACATCATGTCCATAGGGCAGGTCAATGTGGGGTGGGGGCACTCCATCCATGGGCAGGGTGTAGTGCTGTGTGGCATCGACATGTCTCACTCCTGGCAGTTTGTCTGCATGACTGGCACTGTTGCGGTCTATATAGTGTGTAGCTGCACAGTGATTGCAGGGTGTGGTGGTTACCATGTAGCTCTTGGCCTCTACTGTGCTGCATTGATCTGAAATCGCGTGACCAGATGATGACACTTACACAACACTGTTTCTCTCACTAATGCAGAATCGCAAGACACCACGGCGGAACATGAGCCAGAAACAAGTGGTGGCGAGACCAGCACGACAGCGGCTGCGGAGGCAAGTGAGACTGAGCCAAGTGACACTGAGCACACCAGCGCATCTGAGGGGGACAGGAGTATGCAGGAGGAATCCGTGGCTGAGACACAGAGTACCACTTCATCTGATGCCAGCGGGGATGCATCCATGTTAGCAGGCACAGAGGATGGGGAGTCTGCTACAGCATCTGACACCCAGCGGCCAGTGCCCAGCCTCCCATCCACTTCCTCTGGTGCTGGCCGTATTCGTGTTACTAAGACGGGACGAGTGACATTCACACATGGCATCGCTGCCCCTGCACCTCTCCCCACTGCTGCCCTCAGTGCAGAGTGCGTAGAGCTCCTGCGCCAACTTTGCGTGGGGAAGACCGCCCTGCTCAATGCCTTCAGTGCCCACAATAACAAATTAGGCCAGGTGATTGCATTCATGGAGGGCATACACTCTGGCGTGGGTGGGCTACACCGTACAGTCCAGGCATTGTCATCCACAGTCACGTCAGCTCTCCAACAGGCACATGCTCCTATTGGAGCTCAGGTGCTTGTGAGAACCAGCCATTCAGTGGCCACACCAGATGACAGTGGCCACTTTGCACCTACGTCACCTAAACGATACAACACTAGGAGCACAAGTCAGACCCAAACCAAACTATCCTGTCCACAGACTCCCTCCCCAAAGAAGAGCAGGCCCCCCCAATATGCACACACAAGGGAAAGTCACAGAAGACCAAGGCCAGAAGATCATTGTGGCAGACATCAGGCTCACATGCTGCAGAGGCATCACCCGAAATTGACTCTCCTATGCCCACGGAGGATGTGTGGCATGTCATGAGTACACCTGGGGAGAGCACAGGGACACAACCACCCACCACATCAACCCCAAATTAAAGTCCATCGAGGCAGGTGGAGGAGAGCCCTGTTGTCACCAGCCCAGTGATTGAGGCCGAGGAGAGCCCTGTTGTGACCAGCCCAGTGATTGAGGCAGAGGAGAGCCCTGTTGTGACCAGCCCAGTGATTGAGGTAGAGTGGAGCCCTGTTGTGACCAGCACAGTGATTAAGGCAAAGGAGGTCAGTGTTGTGACCAGCCCAGTGATTAAGGCAAAGGAGGTCAGTGTTGTGACCAGCCCAGTGATTAAGGCAAAGGAGGTCCCTGTTGTGACCAGCCCAGTGAGTCAGGAAAAGGAGGGCAGTGTTGTGACCACCCTGGCAAGAAGGGACAGGAGGGCACTGTAGACCCCACCCCTGGGGGAAGTAGGAAGGTGGGCACTGTAGGGGGTACACCTTCCAGAGAGGGTAAGGTGGTCCAGAGGCGCAGCCAGACAAAGCGTTCTGCAGGATCCAGCATATCACCAGAGGGAGTGCCAGTGTCTGAACCAGATGCGGGACAGTTGGTGTGTGTGCCTGTGGTGTCACCACCACTTCCCATCAACCCCAAGACAGGGAAGCCATTGCATGTTCCCAAAAAGTGTAAGGGCTCCCCTCCAACCTCTCCCACCCACACTGAGTCAGGGGTGTGCATGACTCCACCTCCACGTGCCACTATGCCACCTGGTCCACACAGCCCTCCACCTTGCAGGCCCTCTGTAATTACCACATCACATGGGCCTCTGTCACCCCAGTCAAGTGGGCCTGCTGTCCCCAAAACACAGCCAGGTCCCAGTCCGCATGACAGCCAGGAGTGAATTGTCAACACCCTCATACGCCTGTGCCCCACACAGGTGTGCTAGTCAAGACCATTGTTTGCGACCTGGGTGTGTTGCTGGCCCTGTTGCTCTGCTGTGCTGTACTCTCCCCTGTGCAGCCTCTCATGTACTTGCTGTTTCACCTGCCATGGACACTGGCCCTGTTGCTCTGCTGTGCTGTACTCACCCCTATGCAGCCTCTCAAGTACTTGCTGTCTCACCTGCCATGGACACTGGCCCTGTGCTCTGCTGTGTTGGCCTCTCCCCTGTGCCATGGACACTGACCCTGTTGCTCTGCTGTGTTGGCCTCTCCCCTGTGCCATGGACACTGGCCCTGTTGCTCTGCTGTGCTGTACTCACCCCTGTGCAGCCTCTCATGTACTTGCTGTTTCGCCTGCCATGGACACTGGCCCTGTTGCTCTGCTGTGCTGTACTCACCCCTGTGCAGCCTCTCAAGTACTTGCTGTCTCACCTGCCATGGACACTGGCCCTGTGCTCTGCTGTGTTGGCCTCTCCCCTGTCCCATGGACACTGGCCCTGTTGCTCTGCTGTGCTGTACTCACCCCTGTGCAGCCTCTCATGTACTTGCTGTCTCACCTGCCATGGACACTGGCCCTGTTGCTCTGCTGTGCTGTACTCACCGCTGTGCAACCTCTCATGTACTTGCTGTCTCACCTGCCAGGGACACTGGCCCTGTTGCTCTGCTGTGTTGGCCTCTCCCCTGTGCCATGGACACTGGCCCTGTTGCTCTGCTGTGCTGTACTCACCCCTGTGCAGCCTCTCATGTACCTGCTGTCTCACCTGCCATAGACACTGGCCCTGTTGCTCTGCTGTGCTGTACTCACCTCTTTGCAGCCTCTCGTGTACTTGCTGTCTCACCTGCCATGGACAGTGGCCCTGTTGCTCTGCTGTGCTGTACTCTGCCCTGTGCAGCCTCTCATGGACACTGGCACTGTTGCTCTACTGTGCTGTACTCTGCCCTGTGCAGCCTCTCATGTACTTGCTGTCTCACCTGCCATGGACACTGGCCTCCCTGTTTGTATTTGAACTGTGCATGTCATCTTGCATTTGATCATCATTTTGTGCCTTGCTGTTGACTAATATTGTTGTACTGCTACATCTGAGCAATATGTGAATAAATACAGTTACTCATGTTGTGTGTTTTGTCGGTGTCATTGCTGAATTAAGTACTTTTGGTGTTGGCATTTGATTGGCAGTGCACCATGCTCTATGTCTCACTTAAACATTGCCAAGCTCTTAGCAGGCCTTATATTTTTACACAGGGGTGACAGGGTCTTCTGTCAATGCTGTACCTGATGATGGTGTAATCTGTGATGGCTATTGTGGATCACTGAAATAATATGGACTGACAGAATATCGACTAGCCAAAATATCGAGGAAAAATATCTACAGACAAAATATCGAGTTTGTATCTACAAACAGGTAAGTACAAAAATATCGAGTACAAAATATCTTTTACAAAAATATAGTTTTAAAAAATATCGACTTTATTAAAAACAGTGTTAAATTAAATTAAAAAAAAAAATTAATTACTAAAATATACTTAAAAATACTTAAATTAACTTATAATAATTAAATAATTAATGAAAGTTATAAAAAAAATGTTTTCCAATCATATTTGTTCAAACATATATATATATATTCACATAATATAATTAAATAATATCCAATATTATTACCGTACGATAGCATAAGTGTAAAAAATACTATTCCCAATCCACAGAGTGCAACTGTAGGGAAAGCGTTGGATAGCGTAGGTGTAAAAATTACTATTCCCACTCCAATGGGTGCAACAGTGAGTAAAGCGTTGGATAGCGTAGGGGTAAAAATTACTATTCTCACTCCAGTGGGTGCAACAGTAGGGAAAGCGTTGGATAGCGTAGGGGTTAAAATTACTATTCCCACTCCAGTGAGTGCAACAGTAGGGAAAGTGTTGGATAGCGTAGGGGTTTAAATTACTATTCCCACTCCAAAGAGTGCAACAGTAGAGAAAGCGTTGGATAGCGTAGAGGTAAAAATTACTATTCCCACTCCAGTGGGTGCAACAGTAGGGAAAACGTTGGATAGCGTAGGGGTAAAAATTACTATTCCCACTCCAAATAGTGCAACAGTAGAGAAAGCGTTGGATAGCGTAGAGGTAAAAATTACTATTCCCACTCCAGTGGGTGCAACAGTAGGGAAAACGTTGGATAGCGTAGGGGTAAAAATTACTATTCCCACTCCAGTGGGTGCAACAGTAAGGAAAGTGTTGGATAGCGTAGGGGTAAAAAATACTATTCCCACTCCAGTGGGTACAACAGTAGGGAAAGCATTGGATAGCGTAGGGGTAAAAATTACTATTCCCACTCCAAAGAGTGCAACAGTAGGGAAAGCGTTGGATAGCGTAGGGGTTTAAATTACTATTCCCACTCTAAAGAGTGCAACAGTAGAGAAAGCGTTGGATAGCGTAGAGGTAAAAATTACTATTCCCACTCCAGTGGGTGCAATAGTAGGGAAAACGTTGGATAGCGTAGGGGTAAAAATTACTATTCCCACTCCAAATAGTGCAACAGTAGGGAAAGCGTTGGATAGCGTAGGGGTTAACATTACTATTCCCACCCCAGTGGGTGCAACAGTAGGGAAAGCGTTGGATAGCAGAGGGGTAAAAATGACTATTCCCACTCCAAAGAGTGCAACAGTAGGGAAAGCGTTGGATAGCGTAGGGGTTTAAATTACTATTCCCACTCGAAAGAGTGCAACAGTAGAGAAAGCGTAGGATAGCGTAGAGGTAAAAATTACTTTTCCCACTTCAGTGGGTGCAACAGTAGGGAAAACGTTGGATAGCGTAGGGGTAAAAATTACTATTCCCATTCCAAATAGTGCAACAGTAGGGAAAGCGTTGGATAGCGTAGGGGTTAACATTACTATTCCCACCCCAGTGGGTGCAACAGTAGGGAAAGCGTTGGATAGCATAGGGGTAAAAATGACTATTCCCACTCCAAAGAGTGCAACAGTAGGGAAAGCGTTGGATAGCGTAGGGGTTTAAATTACTATTCCCACTCGAAAGAGTGCAACAGTAGAGAAAGCGTAGGATAGCGTAGAGGTAAAAATTACTATTCCCACTTCAGTGGGTGCAACAGTAGGGAAAACGTTGGATAGCGTAGGGGTAAACATTACTATTCCCACTCCAAATAGTCCAACAGTAGGGAAAGCGTTGGATAGCGTAGGGGTTAAAATTACTATTCCCACTCCAGTGGGTGCAACAGTAGGGAAAGTGTTGGATAGCGTAGGGGTAAAAAATACTATTCCCACTCCAGTGGGTGCAACATTAGGGAAAGCGTTGGATAGCGTAGGGGTAAAAATTACTATTCCCACTCCAAAGAGTGCAACAGTAGGGAAAGCGTTGGATAGCGTAGGGGTAAAAATTACTATTTCCACTCCAAAGAGTGCAACAGTAGGGAAAGCATTGGATAGCGTAGGGGTTTAAATTACTATTCCCACTCCAAAGAGTGCAACAGTAGGGAAAGAGTTGGATAGCGTAGAGGTAAAAATTACTATTCCCACTCCAGGGGGTGCAACAGTAGGGAAAGCGTTGGATAGCGTAGGGGTTAAAATTACTATTCCCACTCCAAAGAGTGCAACAGTAGGGAAAGCGTAGGGTAGCGTAGAGGTAAAAATTACTATTCCCACTCCAGTGGGTGCAACAGTAGGGAAAGCGTTGGATAGCGTAGGGGTAAAAATTACTATTCCCACTCCAGTAGGTGCAACAGTAGGGAAATTAAATACTTCATATATTATTTCAATAAATATAAATTAATATCTATCAAAAATTACTTAAAAGTAATTACGAATTTAATATAATATAATAATTAATCAATTAAAATTACAAATTAAAATGAATTATTACAATTATGAACTATTAATACAAATTAATTAGAAATTAACAATTAATAATTTCACATTTAAAAAATAATTTACAATAAATTCTAAATAAATACAATTAAAAAAGAGTTGTTTTATTTAATTAATTATAAATAAATTACTTCCCATCCTATTCCCCTATAAACCCACAACCCACTACAGAAAAAACATAATTAAATTAACATAATTAGCAATTAATCAATTAAATAAAATTAATTAGCAATACTAATTTAATTATTTATCCATAAAAAAGTAATTAACAATTAATTCTAAAACAATACCAATAAATATGTTAGTATATTTAATTAATTATAAATAAATTACTTGCCACCCAATTCCCCTATAAACCCACAACCCGCTACAGAAAATAAATTAGTAAAATTAACATAATTAGCAATTAATCAATTAAAAGTTAATTATTTACCAAACATAAATTAATTAACAAATAATTATTATTATTATTATTATTATATGAAACTTGTAACGCGCTCAGCTTACCCAGGGGCATCCCGGCGCGACAGACCAAAGAAGAAGGAGAGACTCGATTACTCACTGCTATGGAAACAAGTATGTCTTAAGAAGTTTCCTGAATAGTAGGAGCTTGGGCTCTGAGCGAATCTTAAGAGGCAGAGAGTTCCACAGAGATGCCACCTGTACCGAGAAACGCCTGCCCCCAGTTCTAGCTCTCTTAACTCTCGCAGATCGCAAAAGATGTTGCTGGTCCGAGCGCAAAGGGCGTGAGGGTTTATAAGGACGGGCCATATTAAGAAGGATGGGAGGGCCTTTGCCATGTAAGATTTTATGGGCCGTACACAGCGCCTTAAATTTCACCCGCTCCTTGACAGGGAGCCAGTGAAGCGCTTTAAGGGCCGGGGCAGCCGACTGCCTTCTAGGGATCTCCATCAAGACTCTAGCGGCTGCGTTTTGCACCTGTTGGAGAGTTTTAAAGGTCGCTTCGGGGGCACCAAGAAACAGGGCATTTCCATAGTCAAGCCTTGAAAGGATTAAACCACGCATCAGGAGCTTCTTGGCTGAATCCGGAAGCAGTGGTAGCACCTTTCGGGCTGACTTCAGTAAACCGAAGCAGACCCCCGCGGTCTTCCTGGCGTGAGTCCTAAAGGACAGATCTTCCTCCAACCATACTCCCAAGGACTTGATCTCTTTCTTGGGGGATGGTGGGTCGCCAAGAGACCGGGGCCAACAGCCAGCAATAATGGAGGGACTGGAGTTACCCAGGAGCATCAGCTCAGTTTTTCCTCCATTCAGCTTAAGAGCCGAGTTGGACATCCACTGATAGACATTGTCCAGGCAGTCATGTAGCACATTGGGTTGCTCCGCCAGCTGAGTGAGGCCCACCACCAGCTGAGTATCATCAGCATAGCTGATGATCTTCAGCCCCGAAGGGGCTACCACTCGTTCAAGTGGAGTCATGTATGCATTGAACAAGGTAGGGCTCAACGATGAGCCCTGCGGGACTCCACATTGAAGAGGGAATAAGGAAGACTGCTCTGCCCCTTCCCAGACCTGGTAGAAACGGCTGGAGAGGAAAGATCCCAACCATTTCAGGGCCGTCCCTGAGACACCTACCTCTGACAGGCGTTGGAGGAGCACCTGATGACTCACGGTATCAAAGGCAGCACTCAAGTCAAGGAGGATCACTGCCACTGATCCTCCAGAGTCAAGAGTGCTCCTTGCTTCCTCCACTACCGCCAGCAGGGCTGTGTCCGTTCCCTGGCCGGGACGGAAACCAGTCTGGGAGTCTCCCAACAGGTGGTTGGACTCAAGATGGTAGGACAGCTGACGGTTAACCAGCTTCTCGGCGATTTTAGAAAACCCCGGCAGAAGCGAAATTGGCCTGAAGTTAGTCAAATTAGCGGGATCTAAGCCTGGTTTCTTCAGTAAGGCTTTTACTACAGCCCTTTTCCATCTTTGAGGGACTATGCCATGCGAGAGAGAAAGGTTAATAAGGTCGGTCAGCGGAGCTGACAGAGTACTAGCCACAAGTTTAAGATGTTTCATGGGCACTGGATCACTCGGGGATCCACTCTTCATCTCCAGCAGGACCTTTATAACCTCCTCTACCGAGAAGGGGCCAAAGGAGACCAATTCAGTCAGACAGCTTATTGAACCAACAGCCGGCTCAGAGAGTTGGGGCATAGCGGGCAGAGAGGATAAGATGGTATCTATTTTTGAATGGAAGAAACTGGCCAGTTCCTCACATTTATCTTTAGGATTGGCATGCACTACTGGCGGGACCGGGGCGTTCAGAAGTTCTTTAAAGATTTTAAACGATTCTCTTGGAGAATTGCTTGCCCTCTCAATCCTATCACTAAAGAACTTCTTTTTGGCATCCTTCAGTGCACTTTTGTATTTCCTCATCTCTCTTTTATAATTAGCCCGACTTTCTTCCGTCTGTTCTCTTCTCCAGGCACGTTCAAGCCTTTTGCAAGAAGTTCTACAACTCCTAAGTTCTGGAGTGTACCAGGGAGCCGAGGCGATTCTTCTCTCCCTGATGAGCCTCCTTTTCTTAGGAATCAGTAGATCAAGAGAGTTAGTGAGCCAGTTAACCAGGTGTTGATCAGCAGTGTTAGGGTCCTCTACAGGATCAGGGCGAGATATAGCTAGCTCTTCAACCCAACTGTCAACCGGCAGCTTTGACCAGAGGCGTTCCTCAGTGTGTTGTGTAGGCACAGGCTCACCCCGGTTCTTCAACAACCAGCTGAAAGGAATAAGGTGGTGATCCGTCCAGGGAAGGGCCAACATCTGGAGAGCTTGCAGGTTAACAGTGTTAGCAAGAACAGCATCAAGCTGATGACCTCTGTTATGAGTGGATCCCGAATGTGCGAGATGGAGATCAAGTGCACCCAGCGAGCTCAATAAATCCCTAGCTACTACATCATTGGGGTCATCAAAATGAAGATTAAAATCCCCCAGAAGTACAAAATTGCACGAAGCAGCAGCTATCGGTATAATGGCCTCAATGAGAGAATCAACAAAGTTCCCCAGCGTGGCAGGAGGTCGATACAAAAGGAGGCCGGAGATAGAGACGGAAGAAGAAATGGCGAGGGAGAAATGACAGCTTTCAGAATTGGTAATACCGTAGTCTACGGCCTTACACACGAATGTGTCTCTGTACACGATGGCCACTCCACCCCCTCTCCCATCCGGTCTATCGAGATGGAAAATGAGATAACCCGGCGGGAGAGCATTAACAATGTCGGGACCTGAACACGCGGTCAACCACGTTTCCGTCAGGAATAGCACATCCAAACAGTGGTCCAAAAGGAGGGAGTGTATTTCCATCGCGTGACAGGGCAGTGATCTGCAATTAAGCAGAGCCATAGTGAGTGAATTGGTAATCACACAGCTATTAGACAAACGACACCCAAGACAATGTTTGAAAGCAGTACCCTCAACCCAATAGTAACGGCAGCTAGGCAATTTAGGTGCGCGAAGCGAGAGTAGTGAGTCCCGTGAATACCTGTGGGGGGGGCCAGAAGTCTAGATGGATTGAGTAGAGTGGCATGCCCTAAGCCCGTCTGGGTCCGGACGGGCCCAGACGGGCTTGACTCTGGCGAAACTCCGGCGATATTCCGGCATCCCCGCTGCGCGTCTCCGCTGCGCGTGGACATGGCTAATTATTATACCCTAGTCGCCTCCTAGAGAGAGGACTAGCGCGTCCAAGCTATTCCCCCATATTAAAAATGAATAACAATAAATAAATTTACATATTTAATTAATTATAATTAAATTACTTCCCACCCTATTCCCCTATAAACCCACAACCCGCTACAGAAAATAAATTAGTAAAATTAACATAATTAGCAATTAATCAATTAATTAAAATTAATTGCCAATTAAAAGTTAATTAATTACCAAATATAAATTGATTGACACAAATAATTGAAAATGAATACCAATAAATAAATTTACATATTTAATTAATTATAATTAAATTACTTCCCACCCTATTCCCCTATAAACCCACAACCCGCTACAGAATTAAATTACGCAAAAATAAAAAAATAAAAATTTCATTAATTAAAATTATAACATAAATACACACTTTTAACACACATAATAACATAAATATCACTATAAAACATTCAATATTATCAAAAAATCGATAATTTTATTAAACTATATTATATACTTCGATATTTTAAATGTCTATATTTTTAGCAATTGATATTACATTACTTACCTTAATAACGATATTTTTGATGTCTATATTCTGTCCAGTCGATATTTTATCCATTCGATATTTAAAACTCGATATTGTGTCTAGTCGATATTTTGTAGTCGATATTTTGACTGTGCACCGGCTATTGTACCTGTGGTATTTGTGCTGTGTAGGTTTGTGGGGTGTGTGATGTGGTTGTGTTAATCATGTCTGTGTGCAGCTTTTGTGCTTGTTATACACACACTGCTTGTTGTGCATGCAGTGCTGTATGTATGTGGCCCTGCCATTGCCTGATGTGCATTCCCTGTTGTCCTGTGGTGTTTGTTGATTGGTGTTTAGTGTGCCTCTGTGTTTGCTTGAATATGGCAGTGTGGGGTTTGTGATATGTGTTTTGGGGGGTGTGTTTTGTCCCTGAATGCTCATGTTCTGTGCTCATGTTGTGTGAGGGTTCCCTTTGCCTTTCCCCAGTATGGCTGACAGGGTATGTATGTTTGTGTTGGAGTTCAGTATGTGTTCCTGTAGTGTTTGTGTGTTGTTGTTGTGCATGCATTTTTGGTGGCAACCCTGTGTGTGTGGTGTGTTTGTGGCTACACTCAGGGTGTGTGTTTGTGTGTGTGTGTGTATGCGCTGGCTAGGATTGTGTGCCTTCTGTGTGTGTGGCACTGATGATTTTTGATCCTTGTCAGCCACTGCTGCAGTATCTGTCTACCTGGTTGTGTGTTGTGTGGTGCAGTGAGTGTGTATTGTGCTTGTTGTTGCAGTGCTTGTTGGTGTGCATGGGAGTGCACGGGATGGGCACCTGGCCTGTGACTTGGTGGGGTGTGTTGCAGTGTGATTTGGGGTGGTGTATCCCTGTGGTGTTTGTGCCTGCCCATGCCTTGGAGTGGCCCTGTCTTCTGCATATTGCGCATGTGTGGACCGCGGCAGTGACGTGAGCGGGAACGGGACGTTGCTGCTGGTCGACGGAGGATTTGTGTCCGAAAGATGAGGGGTGCCATGTTGTCAGGTGGGTGATGTGTGTGTGTCCTTGTGGATATGTTGTGACCCCCGGCAGGGTGTCTGTGTGGTGATTGGACCCTGTGCATGCCTGTGTGTTGTGTTAGTATGGTCATGTAGTAGCTTACCTGCGGCGGCATCCGCGGCGGCCCCTCTGGCGGTAGTGTTGTAGGAGGAACATCACCGGATGCATATGGTGGGCTGGGTTCATGGCGTTCAGGTCCGGGTCTCGTCTGTCACGCTCCGCTATCCAGTTTCTGCCTGCTCAGGCTAGGCGGGGTCTCCACTGCGGTGCATCGACTTGTGTGGCCATCCTAATATGTGGAGCGGGGCGGACGTCATTCCGCACGGCGGTGTGTCTGGATTGGCTCTCACCGCCGCGGTGCCAGGTGCACTTTGTTGGCGGTGCGCGGCGCTTCGCGGCGGACGGGAAATGACCTGTGTTTACCTATCGTAATATGGCAGACGTGACTTCCGCAGCTAGCGGGCAGAAGAAGCTGTTTTTCCGCCCCGCAAACACCACGGTGGTGCCACCGCCCGACATCCTAATGGGCCCCTTAGTCGTGAATCATGAATGGCAGAGTCCACACCAGTGAATGCACAGAGAGGAGTAAGAGGAAGATGCGGCACAGTCCAGATGAAAGCCGGAACAGAGTCATGCAGGTGATTGAACACTATCAAGAACTGACGTGGTGCCATCAACGCTGTTCACTGCAAGTCCGCGTCCCATGGTGCCACTAAACTTGAACTACGCAGGCTGGTGGGGCCATCCAACCTAAGCCGGCGACACTCGGTGAATGGCCCGTGCTGACCACTGCCTCAGGCCTACACTGCGGTCCAGTAGGTCACACATGTGGAACTGTGTCTTGGGTAAGATGTGGAGGAGTCCACAACATTGGACACGCCTCATCGAAGGCGGTATCCCCTACCAGCACTGGTGCCACTAACTCTGTGTGTAATAAGTCATGGGCACTATCTGGTTGGACTTTGGTGGCATCTGAGTCCATGGCATGGTGGTTTCCTGCATCTTCATCTGGCTGGACTGGACTTGGTGTCCGACATATGTCTGTTCCATTCGTCTCCACCATAGTGGCTGTTTCAGTGTGGTTCTACCCTCTGCATCGTGCCATGGGGGTGCCCTTCCACTGTCCACCAAGACACTCCGCTACAAGCTCCATTTACATCTATGGAAACCTGCTCTGCACTCATGAGCCTGCCCCAGTGCCCCGCAAGTCAGAGTCATATGGCGGTAGGCCCTTGGAGGATGCTGTGCATCCGGGGTGTTATACCTGACATCTTTTGCGTGAGTCTCCCTTCCATTTTAACGGATTGCCTCCTCGGTTTTGATATGTTTTTACTGGATTTATGCTTTGGGCACTGTGCCAGTGCTAATCAGTGCCACAGTGCAAGTGCTCCCTATGTTAAATTAATGTATTAATTGGTTATTACATGATTGGGTTATTTGATTTATCTGTCAGCCCCTAGTACAGTGCACCATGGGTGCCCAGGGCTTGTAAGTCAAATGCTGCTGGTGGGCTTGCAGCACTGGTTGTGTCACCCACAGAAGCAGCTTGTAAAATATGTCTCAGGCCTGCCATTGCAAGGCCTGTGTGCAGTCTAGCACTGCCATGTCGACGTGGCCAAGTGCACCCACTTGCCAGTCCCAAAACCTTTCCTTTGCTTTATATTAGATACCCCTATGGTAGGCCCAAGGGCAGGGTGCATTGTAAGTATACGGTCGGACATGCTCTGATGTGTGTAGCATGTTCTAATAGTGAATTATAGCCATTTTCGTTTTTCACTATTGAAGGCTACCTGTTCTCATAGGCCAGAATGGGCAGATAAGATTATTACATTCTTATAATCCTAACTGACTCAGGGAACATGGTAGAAATTCGAATTTAGTATGTCTGAACTCAGAATATTAAAATACATATTTTAGTAAAGTTTATTTTAATATTCTGTGTTTGCAAATACCACTTTTAGAAAGCAAGTATTTGTTTGCCTAACCATTTGAGCCTGCCTCTGCTGGGTTGTGTATTCCTTGTCTGGGTTTGTGAGTGACAGGGCTGGGAAATTCCAGGAGATAGGCTGGGACAGCCCAGTGGAGAATGAAGAGATCTGCATCAAATGGGAGGGAGGAGTTTCACCTGGGACCTGAATAGAGCTAGGCCTTCCCTCCACAATGCTGGCTCCACCCCTTGTGGCTTGTCTGATGCCTCTGCCCTGCACTGTGAAAGGAGAGGAGGAATCATGTCAACAGAGTGCTCCAGAGCTGTATCTTCCCTCCCCTGTGCTGGCTCCACCTCCTGTGGGGCGGCTGATGTCTCTGCCCTGCACAGTGAAAGGAAGAAGAGAGTCATGTAAACAGAGTGCTCAGGAACTGGTTTGAACTAGGCAGAGGCCTCTCTGCCTTCAGAGAACAAATTATTTTGGGGTATAAATATCGGGACCCTGATCCCAAGAAATTAGATCACTTCAGGAACAAGAAACCTTTCTGCCAAGGAGAAGAACCAAGGAAGCTGCAGGAGTTTGGACTGCCCCTCTGCCAGTGTGCTGTTTGCTGGGTTGGCCTGCAGTGGTTGCTTCATTGCCAAGGGAAAGGAGAAGGAACTTTGTAAGGACTTTCTTCTAAAGAATATTCTCCAATGGCTTGAACTGTGCTTGCCTCCTTCTGAAGTCTCAGGGCCTAAATAATTCACCTCCAGCTCCCTCCTGAATTTCCTTGCTGGGAATTCTGACTCCAGTCACTTGCGTTCCTCTGGGAGCTGGAAGCGCGACGCATCAAGAAGAAGCGTGTCGCCACCGCAGCTGAAATCATCGCAACGCCGGAGAAGCAAGCCTTTGCCGCATCCCCCTGGAAGCGTGTGTTCAGAGAAGCTGCCTACTGTCGCATCAACGGAGAAGTGTGACAACATCAAGAGAGTCTCCATCGCATCACCGGAGAAACGTGTCGCAGGGCCTGTCACGGCTACAAAGTACAGAGTCGTTGCAAGGCTGCCAGGGCGTCATCGCATCGTCATCGCATCGCCACTTCAAGTGCGCCATCTTCTCGCATCGCAATGGATCATCACATCGCATCAAGGTGCCATCTTGTGCACCACAACGGGCCCGCAGACTGAGAATCTTTGCATCATCTTCGCACCGGTAAGGCTCACGTTGAGGCCCCTACTCTGCGCAAGCATTGAGGAAGGACGCAACCGTTCCCCCGGGTCACGGAACCGATGCATCTCCCCTTTTGCGAGCCTTTTGTTCACTTTGCATTACGCATCCAGGTACTTTGTTGAGAACTTTGTCACATTTACCAACAACTTGAACTAAGAGACTTTAATCATCTTTTAAGTAATCTTAAGTGTAGTATTGTGGACTTTTGTCGTTTGTGGTCTTGTGTTAAGTCTATATAAAGAATACTTATTTTTATAAAACCTGTGTTGTGTCCATCTGTAGTGTTATCACTGTATTACTGTGTATATTCACAAATGCTTAACACACTGCCTCTGAGATAAGCCTGTCTGCTCGTGCCAAGCTACCAAGGGGGTGAGCAGGGGTTATTAAGGAGTGTAATCCCCTTATCCTGACTTAGAAGTAAGGGTCCCTATTTGGACAAAGGTTATAACCATTGCCAACTAGAGACCCCCAGATCTAACACGGGGCCACTAACTCTGTGCAGCACAAGTCATGGGGCCTTTATGGTTGAATGGTTGTGTCCTGTATGATGTACACTGTTGTCGATTTCTGACTGCACCAGTCTGCCCTTGCCGGCTGGTGTGCACACACACCACACACATCCAACACAGGTGTCACTCGGTATGTATGCCTGCTAATAAATTTGGCCATGCACATGTGCTCGTTGGCAGTGACCCTGGACATGTAGCTGCGCACGCACCCCCTGCATGCACAAGCGGCGTGTGCTGGTCTGGCGTACATCAGGTCAGTGCAGGGGTGTGTTGATTCGGCAGGAGGAGCAGGGCATGGCTCGGACCTGGCCTTGGGCAGGAAGTGCGGTAAGTGTGTCTCAGTGTTGGGGTGTAGTCACTGTCAGGGCCACAGTAGTCGATGTTACAATGTAGCATGCACCAGGAGGGCGGGCCCGCACATACGGGGACATGTAGGAGCGCAAGACAGCTTGGGGTCTTGGCACATGCAGGCCAAGTGTTATGTGTATCAGTCCTGCAGATGCATGAGTCAGTCGCCTGGCCTCATTCGCAGCGCAATCACAGCTATCCATGGGCTGTACACCTGTGTCCGCCCTGTCCGGACCATTGGCCTACACTCACATTGTCGCACACCTTCAAAGGCCAGCCTCACTGTGTTGTTGGCATGCCACTGTACATGCGCGGACAGGCATTACAATGGTGTGCCGTAGGAGTTCACTTGATGCAACCGTGCAACGCACACAAGTGTGGGTGCTCGTGGGAGGGAGGAGCAGCTGTGTGGCAAAGTAACACACAATGAGGCCGCTCATGTGCCACGTGCTGGGCATATCATCCATGATTCCCAGGGCCACATACATCCCACCACACCCATGACCGGCCTCTGTACATCTCCTGTATGCATGCAGATTGTGAAGTTACTGTAGGGATGAAAGGTCCTTTGTCTGAACTATCAGGCGGTAGCACATCTGCAGCTCCGAGCAGGAACTTGCATGTGGCCAGCACCCCCTGACAGATACGATAGCATTTGCTTGCGACTCCCACACTACACACTGCCCAACATGAGACCAACGTGTATACATCCCACAAGCAGAAGTCCTTGGTCGTAGTTGGCCTGCGTGAAATGGCCTTAACACATACTCCCACCCCACCCCAGTACTGCAACCGTTGCACACAGACACTGCTCATTGCACCGAGCTGTGCCATTTCATCCACAGGACTGGCGCAGGGCAAGCCAGTGCAACTTCAAGCCGAGCCACTGACGCAATGGAAGACTATCGCGGACACATGCTCAAATCCAGTCACGTGAACGTGTACCATGGGTCTCTGCTGCATGTACTGGGGGCACTGCCGTTGGCCGTCTTGCGGATCAGTTACCGGCTGAGCTTCCGTCTTGCGGACGTCACCTGCATTCAGCCTGTGTTGCATTGTCGCTTGTGTATATTCGAGTGGCCCATGGATGTCTGTCTGGCTGGATTACGAGTGTGTGGGTGTCCCCTGTTGGCCCACGACCTGGAGGGTCACTGTGATGTCCATTTATGGCATGCATGGATGTTTGGCATGCAGGCTGGAAACTGGACCTGGTAGATTGCACTAGTCCTTGTGTGCAGTGAGCACATTGAGCCGCTACCCAATTGGGCTTTGGTGCACATTGAGTTCATTGGTCGGAGTCAGCATATCTGTGTGGGTCAGCTGATGGATTACGTCGACGACATGTCAAATGTGGTGGACGACATTCGCTTATTCGAGATGTTGGCCTACGCAGCTGCACTCGCGTTCATGGACGAGTGACAAGGTACCTGCAACCACAACTTGATGTGACCCATTGCACGTGTCCCGACGCCTAGTTGCATGCTGTGAATCTGGTCACATGTCCCAAGATGACAGTGGACATGGCTGCATTGGGCTGGACTCATGATCCATGCGCGGACAACCGACGCGAGTTGGCACTGACTTGTGTTGGTGATGGACTCCCCTGAGGTGGAAATGGGCGCTTTCCTACGTTCCTCATTCAGACATGCTGCTGCATTGGTCTGCATGTCATGGCACTTCTCTTGGCCGTACTGACACGCACTTGTTGATAAAGTTTCCGCTCTTTCACTTGTCTCCAACTGCGTTGTGCCTTGATTTGTATTCCAATGTGTGTGTCACGGACTATCTGGCTCCCTGCCATACATGCATTGCTACCCAATCACAACTGTGGGTTAGTACTTGTGCATTGTAATGTCCCTGTTTCGTGCTTAGCCAGATGAGTATGGCTGTTTACGGGCAACAGGTGGGTGCACTTGTGTCCTGTGTTCGGTTGTCCAAATGTTGGTGTTTGTACCCCATTGTGTTCGATGTTGGGGTGCTCTACTTCCTATGTGTGTGTGCTGTATTGTGTGAGAGATATCCCTTCAGCTCTGATTTGGCTCACCCTTTTCCCTTTCAGGCAGTGTGTTTTTCACTTTTGTGCTTGTTCAGTAGTGTGATGTTGCCGGGTTGTGTGACTTGTGCTCTTGGTTGGTGCTGTTACTTTTGGGCATAGTTTGTCTGCGGTTGTGCTGTGCTTGATTGTGCATGTGTGGCCATTCTGCCCATCTCTCCTGTCCCCCCAATTCCTGCAATTCCTGTCTTCTCCCTATTGCTGTTGTGTCTGTTGTTTTGGGCAATTTCCGGTCCCCGAGTCCTGCCACCGTCTCCAGACTGATGTGGTGGACACCATTTCCTCTATGTCATCCAGCTCCTGGTGTGGCACCAGCCTCCCACCTCCGGTGTGCATTGCACCCTTCTTGTTGTCAGCGTGTTTCTGATTGTTTGTGTGTTTCGCATCATTCCGGATGTGCTGGTTTTCTTCCATTGTCCTCCTCCGCTCTCACGCTGCATTCACCTTGTTGAAAATGGCCTGCCATGTACAATATTTTTTTGCCAATGGGGCTTGGAGGTTGTATACTGGCTCGGGTTGCCTCCATTGTGCTTGTCTGTTGTTTTCTGTTTGGTTTGTCTTTTCTTTTTCAGGCTTTTGTAGTGCTTATTCCGCCTGCTGTGTGTGTCATGGGCCTGGTGGTGCTTATCCCTGCTTTACTCATCGCGGATGGTCTCTTCGCATGTTTTTTCACGTTGAGGTTTGTGTTTTTATCTCGGTCGACGTGGTTGTATCGCGGACATTGGCCACGGTTTCGGCAGACTATCGCACTGTACTGCTTTGTTGTGCATTCCACGTAAACACAGGGTTATTTTCCCGCGATAGGCTGCTATGTGTAAAGGTGCGTTAACATTTTTTGGTGATGTTTAGCACACGTTCTTGTGAATATACCCCATAATCAGGTCCAAAATGTGCAAGCTGACCAACTCCAGTATGATAGATTATCGATAGTTGGAACACCAGACAATGTATTCTATTCTAATATAGAGACTTCTCTGCCAAGGAGACAACTTTTGTTTTCACTTTTTTTTCAAAATGTTTCCAAGCAACTATTATAATTATTAGAATATTCCTATTTTCTATATGTCAGGTAGCATGGATTTATCTTTATGTTTTAACATGATAGAAAGGAATAACTTTAAATCCTCTACTGAAGAAATAATTGCAGTTTTCTAAAATCAAGTTCAAAATCACTTCTGAATTAAAAGTCACTCTGGATCTCTTACTCTGAAAACAATGTAAAATATTACCTTTGTTTTTTTCACTACTCCTTACCATTTCCAGTGCATTTATATCAGATAAACAGTTCAATAGAAAGGATCTATTAAACAGTGTACCCTGTTATTTGAAAAGTATAATACCATCTAGAATAGTCAGAATTGTTATTGAATTTTCATTTGATGTAACAAGATGTTTTCTGGAGCTACCACTACCAGTAAGATCAAGTAGTCAATATATATGGTACACAAAATCTGAAATTAAAGCCAAGACTCACAGGTCAGGAAAGAAATCAAAGCTTTAGTGAGAGAGGTGCATGACAGGAACACTCCTGGCTGCTTCTGTGATAACCACACAGTGGGAAAGAGGCATCAATTGCTGTAATTGAGGTTTAATCTCTACTTGTGGCTGAATCCCACCCCGACTCACCGTGACCGCATGTTCACAGACATTTAGATTTTCCCTTTGAGTTTGGAAAAGGATAGTCCACCAAGCTCCAATCATTTGATTACAAACCCTTGAATCATTATACTACCCGCACGAAAAGCAACAAGACGTCCTGAGGAAGCCCCTGGCTTAATGCTGCTAGGGGGTAAAACATGTGTTGGCTGTCCCTCACAACATTTTTGTTCTATTCCACTCCTTAATGATTATGATATTTCAAGAGTCTTTGTTCACATCTTCGATCATATGAAACAAATATTGGATACATTATAAGGATTTTCCCTAATTATTATGAATATATTTACTTGTCGTGGTACACTCGTCTTCTGTGATAACCACACAGTGGGAAAGAGGCATCAATTGCGGTAATTGAGGTTTAGGGGCCGATTACTAACTCATTAGGAAACTCTTCTGACTGAATCGGTTTCTGAATGCTTTCTTTAAGTTGCTTCTTTAAGAATAAAGACTGAAGCTTAAGGGTGAGTAACGTGCCTTATTATCAATTGTAGGTAGTGATATGTAAGTGTTAACAGGCAGTAAAGAGTAGGAAGTCGAGCAGATAGACATGCATTGAAAGTAGTAGCTGTGAGTAGACTCCCTAAAATGTTTGCACAAATGACTCACAAATAATCACCAGATACTAGTTATAGATGTGATCTCAACTCAGCTTAGCTCAGCTGCACATAAATATCTCTATTCATTACTCACAGCAGTTGCCTCTGAATGCCATTCATTTTTTTGCCATCCTTACCATCCCCCTATCTCCACATTCACTGCCTCCTCACTTCGTGTCTCCGCCTTCACTGCTTCAAACAATCATTCAATCAATTAGGGATTTGTGAAGCGCATTACTCACCCAAGAGGGTTTCAAGGCACTGGGGGGTGGGGGGGGGGGAATATCGTGCAGCTTCATCTCACCCAACGAGCCAAGTCTTGAGGCTCTTCCTAAATGCTTGCAGAGTGGGTGATTGTCTGATGCTGAGCAGAAGTTTGCTCCAGGACTTTGCCACGATGTAGGGAAAGGCTCTTCCTCCCCTTCCGGCTCTGTGGATGCAAGGGGCTTCGGCAAAGGCAAGGCCGGCGGACCTGAGCTTTCTCTTGGATGCATAGAAGGAGACTCTCTTGTTGAGGTATTTGGGTCCGGTGTTGTGGAGGGATTTATAGGCATAAGTGAGTAGCTTGAAGGTCACTCTCTTCTCGACAGGGAGCCAGTGGAGGTCTCGTAGGTACTGGGTTATGTGGTCTTGCCGTTGGATGCTGAGGATGAGTCTGGCAGCGGTGTTATGGGTGATCTGGAGCTGGCGGAGTAGGGAATTGTTGATATTGGCATAGTCTATAGTATATAGTATATAGTACATAGTCCATGGCGGTGATGGCTTGGGAGGCAATGAGGTCTGTGATGGTTGCGTTGAATGTGATGCGTGGTCCAGGAGGGTGCCGCATATGGTCGTTCTGGGGTTGGTCTGGATCTGGAAATGGTGGTGTTCCATGGGGGACGAGGAGTCATTCATGCTGGCTATGGTTAGTCGGCGGGAGTTCTTGTGTACGATGGGGAATCATAGTCCCGGCTAGTTGAGGCGGTCCTTCCTCTGAATCTTGTATCCATCTGGGATGGCCGTTGCAATGTCGGGGGCGAAGGTGGTGTGGGTCCATGCTTCTGTGAGGAAGGGGATGTCTGGCGACAGGGTGTCGAGTAGGTCCTAGATTTCTACTGCGTGTCTGTGCAGGGAGCGTATGTTGAAGAGGATGCAGCTCAGGGGTATGTGTGCGATGGTTCTCGTTGGGTGGGCGGGAGCCGTGGGAGTCCAGAGGTGGGTGAAGGTGCGGCTGCAGTGTTGGCAGGAGAATTGGCCCTATGTGGTGTTCGGCATCGACAGCTGGCAGTTGTTGTTTCTTCCGGGGTTGAGTGTGTCCAAGGCAGCTGAGTCGTAGCGGTGTGAGGTCAGAGAACTAGCGTCCCTGGTGCTGGTTGCGTTTGGGTTGCGGACGGGCACAGACAGGCTTGAATTTGGTGTGCCAGATGCTCGCGGCTGCACAGCGGCCACCATTAAGTAGGAAACTGGGGGAGGGAGTGGAGGTGGGAGGCAGGAGTGGGAATGAAACTGAAAGGAAGAAACCGCTGCACTCCAAGGTGTTTGTTATGTAAACAATGGTAATTCAAATTTAGCGAACTTGTAGGTGCGCCGGGTGTTCACCTTCTGGGTCCTAAGGTGCTGGATGAACAATAGTGAGAAAAATCTTACTGAAGAGTAAGAATTACCCGGGGCACTCTTGAATACACGCTGGGTGTAGTATATCCGTAATCATATGTTTGAAATAAAGTGTTACAAACCAAGTATAATCGGTTGATTTATTCAAAAATGTTTCTTATTCCATCATATTAAATCCATATGGTGAAGTAATATAAAGACATATCCGTCATTCATAATTCATGATTCATCAATAAGCATCCACAGTATGATGTGATCCCCGATGCATTTCGCGCTAGACAAGCGCTTCGTAAGGGGGTCTGTGAATGTTAAACAAAGGAAACAATGTGTAACTACTGGATATCAGGAGCGAGAATGATGTGAAAAGATAGCATGGTAAAAAGGGATGGTCGTGACTATAAACAACGAGGGGAACCAGCCGTGCACAGAACGTGGAAACCAGGAAGTGCGTGGATCTGATTACAAAATGTGCAAAATCAAAGGAATCACGGGTTAACACTCTGATGTATGTGACAAGCGGTGCAACAGAAACAACGATGCAGAAAAGAACGTGACATGGTAAATAGAAGTGGGACGTGCAAACTGATTAAACATGGTGAAAGCGAATAAAAGTATCCGGTGTGATTCAAAAGGTGTAAAAATAGCGTGGAAGGTAAAGTGAGTTATGACGCAGGAGCGTGGCAGAGATGGCATGCACTTTAGTCTCTATTATCCGCCGTGAGGTGTTGTTAAATAACATATAAACGATGTTAAATAGAAGGGATCTTACCCGTGGAAGGTACGTGATGAAACTTCTAGGTTGGAATCATGAAGAGGTGAAAGCCAGGTCCCGAGTGAACGCGAAACCGGAAGACGCCGCGCATGCGTGGTGGATGTACTGATAAGGTGAAAGCCTAAACCTAGAAAGCGGACTACTGGAGTCAGTGTCGTGTATGTGTAAATGTGATTACTATCGGGAAACAAGCATGGGCAAAGGGTGTGTGAAAGCAAAATGGATGAACAGGAAAGTAGTGGTGGATTAGTGAAACACGGGTGCTAACAATACTTAGGATGACACGGTGGACTGGGCAGAAATGAAAAAATTGGAAAAGAAACTGTAATAACGTACTTAGACGACATTTTTGTGGTCTGGAAGGGCAACGAAAACCAACTTCTCACAGCCATAACTGAGTAAATGTACGGATACAATTTACCCACACGTTCAGCCAAACTGAAACTTCATTCTTGGATGTTCAGATCAAAATTTGTGACAATCAATTTACTACTTCAATCTACACCAAAGATACGGACCGAATCAACTACCTACATCATAAGAGTTTCCACCAACCGAGTCTCAAACGACACTTGCCATACTCACAACTAATTAGAGCTAAACGCATTGCATCCACAGAACATCTATACCAAGAAAACAGTTCCAAAATCATTAACAAATTCCACCAACGTGGTTACCCTCAATCCATCACGCTAATGGCGGAAAATAGAGCTAAATTGAAGAACCGTGAAGAATTACTGAAACCGACAAGGAAAGACCAACTTCAAACCATGAGACCAGTTTTTGTCTCTAAATACTCTAAGCACTCACGCCAAATTAAAAATGTGATTCATAAACACTGGCCCATATTACAAGCTGAAATGGACTTCAATCACATTTTTGAGAGGCCTCCCATTTTTGCATACCAACGAACCAAGACGATACAAACTCTACTCAAACAACCTACATCAACCACCAACATCACTTTCAAAGGCACAATTCCATGCTACAATTGCAGTCATTGCAACAGTATAATACCGGGATCCACACTAGCTCACCCTACCCAAGGAACACCGATTAATCTACTAGTCAATGCCACTTGTGATTCAAGTAATGTGGTCTACATGATCAAATGCCCATGTGGCCTTCCATATCTAGGCAAAACTGAGCGTAAAATTAAAATAAGACTCAATGAGCATAGAAGCAACATCCGCACAAAGAACCTAAAGTCTAACATAGCCGCTCACTTTATACAAGAGTCACACAATCCCAGTCAAATCAGATTCTTAATCTTGGAAAATGTGAAGAAAATGCCCCACAAAGACAACAGTAAATTTTTGTTGCAACGTGAACTTTTTTGGATATACCGTTTACAGGCCGCCAGCCCAAAGGATTGAATGAAAGACTTGAATTTAGTTGTCATGTATAATGTACTGAACTTCCTATTTGCTATTTGACATTGTCACATGACCTCTCTTGCAGCTGTGATTTTTGATCATTTTTGGTATATTATTCTCCATGTAACACTTAAGTACGTTATTACAGTTTCTTTTCCATTTTTTTCATTTCTGCCCAGTCCACCGTGTCATCCTAAGTATTGTTAGCACCCGTGTTTCACTAATCCACCACTACTTTCCTGTTCATCCATTTTGTTTTCACACACCCTTTGCCCATGCTTGTTTCCCGATAGTAATCACATTTACACATACACGACACTGACTCCAGTAGTCCGCTTTCTAGGTTTAGGCTTTCACCTTATCAGTACATCCACCACGCATGCGCGGCGTCTTCCGGTTTCGCGTTCACTCGGGACCTGGCTTTCACCTCTTCATGATTCCAACCTAGAAGTTTCATCACGTACCTTCCACGGGTAAGAGCCCTTCTATTTAACATCGTTTATATGTTATTTAACAACACCTCACGGCGGATAATAGAGACTAAAGTGCATGCCATCTCTGCCACGCTCCTGCGTCGTAACTCACTTTACCTTCCACGCTATTTTTACACCTTTTGAATCACACCGGATACTTTTATTCGCTTTCACCATGTTTAATCAGTTTGCACGTCCCACTTCTATTTACCATGTCACGTTCTTTTCTGCATCGTTATTTCCGTTGCACCGCTTGTCACATACATCAGAGTGTTAACCCGTGATTCCTTTGATTTTGCACATTTTGTAATCAGATCCACGCACTTCCTGGTTTCCACGTTCTGTGCACGGCTGGTTCCCCTCGTTGTTTATAGTCACGACCATCCCTTTCTACCATGCTATCTTTTCACATCATTCTCGCTCCTGATATCCAGTAGTTACACATTGTTTCCTTTGTTTAACATTTACAGACCCCCTGACGAAGCGCTTGTCTAGCGCGAAATGCATCGGGGATCACATCATACTGTGGATGCTTATTGATGAATCATGAATTATGAATGACGGATATGTCTTTATATTACTTCACCATATGGATTTAATATGATGGAATAAGAAACATTTTTGAATAAATCAACCGAAGATACTTGGTTTGTAACACTTTATTTCAAACATATGATTATGGATATACTACACCCAGCGTGTATTCAAGAGTGCCCCGGGTAATTCTTACTCTTCAGTAAGATTTTTCTCACTATAGGAGTGGGAATGAGCAATGGGGGAGGGGCTGCTGGGGCAGCAGCGGCAGGAAAGGTAGTGAAAAACAGCAACAGTGAAAAGAAAACAGGCAGGAAATGAGCACACGGAAACAAACAGACACAAGCCAAGCACAATTGCACAAGCAAGGTACAGACAGGACAGAAACTACAAAAAGGCTGGCAGGGCGGACCAGCAGTAAAGCAAGGCTCTCACACTTGACCACCAGGGATGAAGCGCAGGCAGGAGCCTGTGGGTGGAGGAGTGCCTCAAACACCTACCTGCAAGCAGAGAGGTGCTGAGGGGCAGCGGTGCAACGACGGAGCTGTGCAAGGGGAGAGCAGAGTTCCCTGACCAGGAGGTCAGAGGTCATGCTCAACCTGTCACGCAGCGGCCGCCATTAAGTAGGGGGTGGGGAGGAAGCACAGCTGGGAGGCAGGAACGTGAACCAGCAGGGGGGTGGGGCTGAAGGGAAGCAGCGGCAGGAAGGGAACAAAAAACAACAACAATGAAAAGAAAAACAGTGAAAGAGGCAACAAAGAGAAAAATAGGCACAGAAAAGGCACAAGGAGGCAGACATGCAGAAAATGAAGCAGAAGGAGACAAACAGGAACAAACAAGGCACAATTGCACAGGTACAGACAGGGCAGGAACTAGAAAAAGGCTGGCAGGGTGGACTAGCAGAAGAGAAAGGCTCACCCACTGGATCACCAGGAATGAGGCGCAAGCAGGAAGCTGCGGGTAGAGCAGGGCCTCGAACACCTACCTGCAAGCAGAGAGGTGCTGGGGGGCAGCGTTGCAACGACGGAGCTGTGGGAGGGGGGAGCAGAGTTCCATGATCAGGAGGTCAGATGTCTTGCTCAACCTGTTGGCGCAATGGCAGCTATTAGGTAGGGTACGGGGAGGGAGCGTGGCTGAGAGGCGGGAGCAGGAACCAGCAGGGATGGAGGGGCCACGGGGGCAGCAGGAAGGGAGCGAAAAATGGCAACAATGAAAAGAAAAATAATGGAAGAGGCAACAAAGAAAAAAATAGGCACAAAAAAGGCACAAGGAGACAGACAAGTAGAAATTGAGCACAAGGAGACAAATAGGCACAAACAAGGCACAATTGGCTGGCAGGGCAGACCAGCAGAAGAGCAAGGCTCTCCCACTGGACCACCAGGGATGAGGTGCTGGCAGGCGCCTGCGGGTAGAGGAGGGCCTTGAACACCTACCTGCATGCTGAGAGGTGCTGGGGGTTAGAGGCATAATGACAGAGCTGCACGAGGGGAGAGCAGAGTTCTCTGACCAGGAGGTCAGAGGTCTTGCTTCCTCCCTTCCTTGCCGCATTCCCCTCGCATTCTTTGCCAGGAATCTCCCTTCATGATCTTCTGTATGGCCACCGACAGCTGGCGCCAGGGAGCAGAGAAACAAGAAACAGGACCTACAAGCAGCGATCTGCCATCCACGGCAATGTAGCTGAAGTAGGAAGCAGCAAATGCGAAACAGGGGCTACGAGCACAGAACTGCCTTCATCAGCCATCGCAGCCACCTTTCTGGTCCCTCCTTGGGGGTCTTCTTGTGGCCGTTCATCCTTGCGGCAAAACAGTTGAAAAAAGTTCAACAGCAGCGTCCAACAGCATCAATGCTTGTTTTCAATGTCAGATCCATAAGTAATTATAACGATTTTATAAATTCATAAACATAATTGAAAATGTTTCAGTTCTGACAGTATTGGTCTTTACTTGAATTTTACTAGGTCTGTGGAAGCGGTAAGGGCCTAACCCACTCCTATTTTCACCTTCACAGCCCTTTCATCTGCAGTCTCGCACTCTGACATTATTATATCAACATTTTTTTTAATGAAATCCTCTATCTGCATATCTAATAGTCATCTCCTGTATTTATGGGAATGTTTTTTGTATTATGTGAAGAGGAGATCTCTTGTTTTTAATGTAAATGTGTTTTCTTGGTGAATTAAGATGCTGTGATTGCAATGATTTTAATTAATCCAGCAATAAAGATTATATAATACTCCTCTCCTTCCTCGACACCGCTGTCTCGTCACTCTCTTTTTCAGGATCTACGTTCTTGCCTCGCCCTCTTCATCGTGCTCTCTCTATGGCTGTCTCGCACACACATTCTCCTTATCAGTAAAAGCAAAATGGTAAGTAACAATTGTTCCATACGCCCTGCTGAGAGGCTGCATTCTGGATGAACACGTCAAACAACTTTATGACCCCAGTCGCAGGCAATGTGAGAAACTTACTGAGTTCAGTGAAAGTAAACTAACACCGTAGCTAGGCCACGGCCATTTCCATAGCAACGAGGCACCGCTCCTCCACAGGGCCCCGAGCCATCATAACTGCCTGTACCACCAGCAAAGCAAGTGTGATGGCTGTTGAGTTTATCTGACGACCCACAGAGTTACAGTGCCTGGCCATGCCTAGAAGAGCTGTAAGTACGAGTTCAAACCTGTTAGTCTAGCCCTTGATGCATGGCACTTGGCAGGTCTAGTTTATGGCTCTCAGAAATCCATACATTAAAGGGGGTTCGTTGGACAACATATTCACTTGCAGTGCTTGTGCTCAAGGGCTGGAGTTCGTAAAGGTATTTTATGAATTCTTACCTTTTCACAATTTGCAACACAATACCATATCTGATATCAGTCAAATGCTCTAAGTTATCTAATACTACTTACTTATACATCGAGTAATACATTTCGCCATGATATTCCCCAGCAAATATCGCAGTTCCTGTTATATAATAAAGTCCCTATTTCATATTTTATCATCTTAATTACTGACATTTTTGCTCTAGGAGTGCAGATTAACATGAATATGTCAGGCAGATAAGAGACTCGGAGGGCCTGAAATTTGAATGAGGTACTTTTGAATATCTAATAATCTATACTATATGTAATTGTCTAGACCACACTCAGGTCTCGGTCATCTCTTTTATATGGGTCAAGAGTGAGGCCCATATTTTTTCTCTTCTATTTGCCATATCTTATCTAAAATGATAGTATCTTTCCCACCCAAAGTTCTAACTTCTTTAATAAATTCAGCAGTCGGAGAGGGCTTTGGTCCTTCCACTTTCTGGCTATGCGACTTCTTGCTGCCAGGGTTCTGAAAAACAGAGCATAATCTGGTCTGGTCTCACACCACTTGTATGATGTCAGCAAGCCAGTCAGAGCTTTTTCATATTAAATATAAAGATATAGCCAGTCCAAGACACTGCGGAACAAATCTCCAGAGATTGAGAAAATGAGGACACTCTCGCATCATATGTACCCAAGTGGCTTCCTGTTTGTCAAAATGCTTACACCTGGAGCTAATGTCGCCAAACCATGCATGAACTTTTATAGTCATATGATACAATCTAAAGAAAGTGAAGTTTAGAGACCATTTGAGTTTTGCACGCTGGGGTTAACTTAATGGACTCATTAATTTTTGTCCAGGGTTAGGACTATCTTTGCACAGCCTCATTTTGTTTGGTATCATCTAATTATGCAAAGAGTGCTGCATTATTCCTCATTTAGGACAAACCCTCACTTGTCAAGCATCGCTCATCGTCTCCGACATTGTTTATGCAACCAATTCCTCATCTGTAGATGTTTGAAAAAGACCTCTGTTAATGGGAACACAAACACATTTTTCAGATCATGAACACTTTTCACTAGGGCCTAGATGTATCAAGATTCCATTTTGCGAATCTTAAATAGCGATTTTTAGCGAATCGCTATTTAGAATTCGCAAAATGGAATGTATGTAAAAAATCGCTTTTTTTAGCGATTCCTTAGTAATCTTTATTTGCGAATTCGCATTTTGCGAATTCGCAAATAAGGACTAATTTCCCATGCATTCCTATGGGCCAGGAGGCCCATAGAAATGATTGTGAAGTAATTCTCAAATTGCGAATTCGCAATTTGCTAATCGCAATTTGAGAATTATTTCAAGGGTGCAGGGGTGTCTCATGGACACCCTGCTGCACCCCTGAAACTTACATGTGTGTGCATATGGCACACATACATGCCCTATGGGCATGTATGTGTGTCACATGCCACCTTCAAAATTGTCATATTTTGGTTTTTGAAAGGATATCGCAAATTAACACAAACCTCAAATTGGTGTTAATTTGCGATTCCTTAACCTGAATTCGCAATGTAAAAAAGTTTCATACATGGCATTTAAGGATTCGCAAAATTGCGATTCCTTAAATGCTTAAGCAAAATAAGGAATCACAATTTTTTGCGATTCCTTATTTTGCTAATTTCTCATACATCCCAAAAGATGCAAAATGTCCGTTTGCGATTCGTTAAGGCCGAAATTTTGGCCTTAACGAATCGCAAAAGGCTTGATATATCTAGGCCTAGATCTTTGCTTACCAGGTCTTAATTAATAGCTACCTCCTATTAGCGACTCGCACAGGTAAGAGAGGTGGGGTGGGAGTCACCAGACGACGGGATAAGTAATATTGAATAAATAAATAAAACCACTTACCTTGTGCTCCCCGCATCGCAGTCTCGGGGATGCTGCGAGTGCAAGGTAAGTGGTTTTATTTATATATTTACTTAATATTATTCATCCTGTTGTCTGTCGCCTTCCAACACCCCCCACTCAGCTCCTACTCACCGCTCCACTGATCTTACCTTTGCGAGCCACCAATGGCGTGAAAACGTGAAAACCCCCCCTGCAGCCTCCGCAGTCTTCAGTACATGAAGGTGGGCCCGCAGCTCATCTGTAGAGAGCTGCGTGTGTTTTGCTCTAAAGCAGCTGCAGTGTGCACCCTGCCCTGACCTCCTAGCGCTGACCCAGGACTGAAGAGAAACTAAGTAACAACTTGCATTGTTTCTCTTCAGACAGAGCCATGCCAGGAACAGGTTGGGGGTGGGGGCCCTCAGAGAGAGAATTTTCCATAGGGGCACTGCTCATCTGAGAAGGGACGATGCATTACAGAGCTGACAGGGCCAGGAGAATGTTTGCAGCTCCAGGAACAGGATTTGCTGGGAAGCATTGGAAGGTAAAAAATCAGGGGCAGAGCTATCAATGGTGCAGCTGGTGCAGTGGTGCCCAGCTAGCTTTCCTGTGAAGACTGCATTTATGTTACCCATTGGCTGCTCAGATCAGTGTTTTTCCTCGTATCTGCCCTGCACCAACCTCTCTGGTTCCACTTGCTGGAGAGAAAGAAACTGGAAGGGCAGGTAGAAAAAAAACAGACCGGCCGCAGATAGGCATCAGAGATGAGCAGTGGTTTAATTTGTAGATTATTTCTGAGAGGCTGCATCGCGATGGGGCTCTGGCTGCCTGTCAGGAGTTGTGATGCTTTAAAAGTGAGTGGTGCAGCATCAGCCATCCAATCATAGAGCAGTTCATAATCAAGACACTTTAGAGGAGGTGCTGAGAAGGCAGGGTAAGCACTTTCGGCACATACAATGCTTTCAGTTCATCACTCACCACCAAGGCCGGCTTTAGCTCTGGTGGCGCCCGGTGCTACAGACTTTTTTGGCACCCCTCCTCCAATGACCTCCTCCTCTGATTTCCTCACTACCATCTGGCAATAGTGCCCCTCATCTCTCCATAGCCCTTCTCTCACATACATTTAATTTGTTTTAAAGCACAGTAAAAGGCTGATTTTACTGGTCCACTCACCTAGCCTAATAAAATACAGATCTGTTCTTTGCAGCAGGCATATTAGCCCTCTGTGCTACTTTACAGCAAGTTAAAACTGCCACTAGACACAACTCTGATCTATTTCTCTACAAGGGTTATCTTGATATTTTTATTACTTCCTGAAAGCTGGATGCACAAGGAAATCTGCAGCAGGCATTTTTAAATGTTAACCCCTTCGCTGCGGGGGTTATTTTTCCGCTGTGCTTGGGGGAAGGGGGCGCGCACGGCGCCCGCATGCTCATGACGAGCTGAGCTCGTCATGAGGCACGGCGCTCCTGTGCTCATGACGAGCTCAGCTCGTCACAGGTGCATTACCTGCCATGGAACGCTCAGCACAGCAGGGGAATTATCCCCGCATGCGAGCGTTCCACGGCTCATGACGAGCTGAGCTCGTCATGAGCACCGGAGCGCCATGGCTCATGACGAGCTCAGCTCGTCATGAGCATGGAAGAGGTTAAGAAGCTGCTAAGCACAGTGCCCCTCCTGAGTATAGTGCCCTTTTCCAGGTCATCGCCTAGTGCGGCTGCACCACTCGTACAGCCCTAAAGCCGGCCCTGCTCACCACTCCCAAGCTCAATTGCTATATGCATATTTTGCCCTAAAAGCTAGAAGAACTAATAAAAATGAACCAGTAGTGGAAAGTTGAAATAAACACATCTAAGGGAGACAGGGGGATTTTCCAGAGTGAACAAAGGTGAGTGCTTCTGCTCTTGTTCTAGAAACTTAGACAGTTACTTGGCATTAAATTAAAGTTAGTTGTCTGTACATACAGTCCCTCCTGGGATGCAAAGTCTTTTCAATTGTTTGGGGGATGCCAGAACTTATTAACACACTGTTATAAACGTGCTTAGATTCACAGTAGTCTATTTGGGGACAGCATTTATGCTGGAGAAAGGTTCCTTGACCTGAGCTCCATGGTAAGCACTGCCGAGGACCAAAAATACAAAGCGCCAGCCAGTGTATATTTGAATGTAGGTGAAAAAATGGTGCAATTTGTATTTTTCAGATGCCACTACATTGTTAAAACCTACATGCAGTGCTATATTAGAATGCTACCTATCCATGAGGTGATGCAGCCCTTGGAGTTATTTAACATATTACTCCGTTATGGGATTCTAACCTTATTTTATAGTTGAATTCTCAAGTGCAAAGTGAGACGTCTACACATAAAGAAGTCTGAACTCCCAGAGAGAAATGTAAGGGACAGTGTGGAAGGTAAAATTAGAGCTGAGAGCATGTCCGTCAGAGCAAGAAAATGTGAGAAGGGAAACATGTGCTTAAGAAGTGTAACAATATGAGGGGAAACAAATATGAGAAGCCAGAGAAAAAATTAGGTGACAGACGAAGCAGATCATAAGGGGTGAAGAATGAGAGAGGGAGAAAAAACAGAATGTAAAACAGAGGAGGAGCAAGATAATGAGAAGGAGATAAATGGAAAGAATGAAAGTAAGTGAGGCAGAGAGAGAGAGAGAGATGAAGGGTGAGAGAACTAAGAAAAGAAGAAGACTTTGAAAGAGGGAGAAAGTGAGAGTGAAGATACAGCGAGATCAAAAGAGAAGACCTGTTTTGTGATATGTTTATGAATTTGAATCTCAACTAGGTTGAGTCATAGTTTCATCTTTATGAGGTTGGTACACTTGTACAGTAATGCCTTTGAGACTGTAGAAATACAGAACAAAGAAACACTTTATTATAAGAGGTGCCTTGAGGTGAAGAGTGTTATCAAAGAGTTCTGCAGACCAAAGGAGAGTAAAATAAGTTTACAGTGTTTGAGAGTAACAGCAAAAATACAGGAGCACAAATCTGAGAAACCTTAAAGCACCCTGGGATGTGAATATATAAACAGAGAGGAAAAAATGTAATGTTTAAAGAGCACAAATGTGTGCATGTCAGAAAGAAAACAGGATTAGAGTTATGGAAAATGTATTCATTTGCACCCAGGAAAAAACACTCTGGCGTATGAAAGAATACAAGATCAAATGGTGCAGGAAAGCCCCCAAGAGAATGTATAAAAGGAGCCTGGGAAACCCAGAGAGCAGCATAAAGAATGAAAGAGACCCACAAGAGCAAACGAAGCTCCCTTGAGAATGAGGGATAAAGCCAGCTAAGCCACGAGAGAGAGCATATACATTTTGAGTTTTGTAGGGATCAATGAAAAACAGTACGTTCTCTTTCTGTTGAACATCATCAAAATATGTTGTGCAGAGAAAATTAAAGAAGCCAGAGATGTTAGATTGTGTTGCGTGGACCAATGTCAGGGGATAGATAAAGAGAGGGATGAGCAAAGTGAGAAAGGTAATGTTAGACAACCTAGGACAGAGTGAAAGAAATCCCTTCAAATAGATCAAGAGATGGGGGAAGATGTATGAAGTAGGGAGCAACAGTATGGGCCCAGGGTGGCCGGGAGGCAGAAGGGGTGAAAGAAACAAGCACAAAGAAAGGTGTTGAAAAATGTTGAAAAAGAGAAAGAAAGAAAGAGCTCCATAAATGTAGGGTAAAATGATCTCAGACAGTGTCCTCTAGCATTCCCCTGAAGTGCGGAGTCCCGCAGGGCTCCTCTTTAAGCCCCGCGCTTTTCAACATCTATATGAGGCCACTGGCTGAGGTAGTTCGTCCGTATGGAGTTAAGATCATATCCTATGCGGACGATACCCAGCTGGTGGTCTCATTAGCGCAGGAGGCTCTCCAACCATGTTCAGGGGGACTTGCCGAATGTCTGGAGGAGGTGAAGACCTGGATGACTCGGTCATCATTAAAACTTAATGGTGACAAAACGGAGCTTATGCTCCTAGGCCCTGCCGACCCCACATTCTTCAACTCATTGTGGCCCCCCTGTCTGGGTCCCCCTCCGGCCCCGAAGGATAACATCAAAAGCCTAGGGGTATGGCTGGACAGGAGCCTCTCACTCAACACCCAGGCCACAAAGCTCTCAGCCACCTGCTTTGGAATACTCAGGACACTGAAAAAAGTTCTTCCTTTGCTCCCAATGGAGGCAAAGCAGATAGCCATACAGGGCCTGATACAATCACGGCTGGACTCCAACAACGTCCTATATCTGGGTGCACCAGAGTACACCTTAAAGAGATTACAGCTGGTGCAAAACTGTGCCGCGCGTACTCTGCTGGAGATTCCTCGTAGATTATCAGTAAAGGCGGCTCTGATTAATCTTCACTGGCTCCCAGTGCGTAAGAGAGTCACTTTCAAAGCAATGTGTATTGCTCACCAGGCTTTCTGGGATTCGGGTCCCCTAATCATCCGTGATCTAGTAAGCCAGTATCATCCAGGCAGAAATCTGCGCTCTAGTCAGGCCTTCATGGCAACAGTCCCCAGAGTCAAAAGGTCTAGATCTGGCGGAAGGACGTTTGCCTTCAACGCCGCCAAGATCTGGAACTCCCTCCCGTCTCACTTGAGATCCAATCCTGATCTCGTTTCCTTCCGAAAACAATTAAAAACACACCTATTCAACTCCGTTTAATTTAACTCAGTTTCTCCACCTTTTTCTGGCTCTCATCCTCTTTTACCCTCCACTTGGTTTCCTTTTTTAGCGCTTGGACGCCTCAGGGCAGCAATCGCGCTGTTATAAATCCACTTTCATTCATTCATTCATTCATCTCAAATTGGAAAATGGTTGGAAGAAACCAGGAACCCACAAAGAGAGTGAAAAAGTAAAAGAGAGAGCCAGACAAAGGAAAAAGGGAGAAGCCTTCTGACAATTATTAAGACTGCAATAGAGAGAGAAATAATGCGGATGGAGAAATCCAGTGAAACATTGGGTAAAGAAGACATACAGGAAGAAAATTAGATGAAGGAAACACCGGAGGGAGAGAACAGTATTCCTGTTACATGATTTGGTTGTCAGTGGTCAGTGCATGTGTGATGTGCTGGATTGCGAGCACAGAGTTCGATGTTCTTTAGTTAAGTGTAAATAGTTCACACTGGTCTGATCAGCCACTGCTGTATCCCTCAACAGTGCTACCTTCTCAGACTGCTCAGCTAGATTGAGGTTCATTCATTAAGGCTCATGGACCACTACTGCATAATCCATGGTTAAAATCCAACTCTGTGTCAGGGATTAAACTTCCAAAGCTGATAACTCTTAATACATTGATGATGTGACATTTAAGGCTCAAATTTACTATCACACTAAGCAACGTGAATGTACTTTTCTTAAATCTTGGTGCAATTAGAATATCTTTGTTTAACAAAGATCTAACTATTTGGTGGCATATTCTATTCTGCTTGATATAATGAGGTCTTGGCTTTTTCCCTAAAACGTTTTAATTTGCATTATTCTCCTTGTAAATAGTACTTCTTATTGACGTACACCACTTTGAATCCTACTTTCACAGAACTAACTTAAGACAAAATCCTAAACTTACTACCATTTTGGTATTCACAGAAGGCACTTACTCATTTTGGTATTCACACAAGGCACTTTTTCATTTCAGTATTCACAGAAGTTAGCAGTCCTAACTTTAGGACTCCTAAATGCCTTCTATGAATACCGAAAGTCTTAAAGTTAGGATTTTTCTCAGTTTAGGACTAGTAAAGTTAGGAGATCCCACAGTTTATGCAGCCAGTCAAAGTGAGATGACAATGTATCTGTGTCCCATTTGGTCTAGATGACATGTTTAGCCCCACACAAAGCCAAAATCCATTATTATTGCCTTCCATTTATTAGAGTGTAAATGGTTATGTCGGAGCATTAGGAAGTCTCAGTAGGACGTAGTATATCTGTTACAAACATTTCATTGATATCTTTCAGACGGCCTAGCAGTAGCATTTGAGTTTGGGGCAGAGCCAGAGGCGATGAGTCTGTGTGTCTGGGTGGCCGAAGTTGTGTTAACAGTCATTAGGACTGTTGAGTTTCCATTTCACTTTTTGGCTGGGGTGTAGTACCAATAGAGGGTCACCTTAAGCATTGCTTCTTTTCCTGAGGCACAGAATGAGGAGGTGTGCACTTTGTGGAGGATGTCAGTCCATTTCTTTTGGATGAAGTGAAAGTCCAGCTCAGCTTCCGAGCTGTGGGACTAGAATAGTTGCACAATTCCCATGTTTTGAATCATGTACCAAGACCCGCCTTATCCAGTATTTTCCACACAAAAAGGCCAGTGCACTCGATCAAATGTCAATTGACAAGGGAAGTGTTGAGACTCATTCTACAGTGAAGGTGTGTTTGTCTGTCAGTCTCTCAGATATCCTGGAAGAGAAAGCTGCACAGTGTGAAAGGTTATGTTTGTGATGGTTGTCTGTCTTTATCGATTTAGAGAAATTTGGGGAAGACACCTTGGATTGTTTCTGCAGGACATTAGTTTGGAGAAAGAAGTCGGTCTTAGTTTTGGACGGATAAGCATTAAGTCAGAAATTGGGGAAACTAGTGAGTCTTGAGTAGCGGCATCACATGTTTGTAGATTGGGTATTGGAAGGAGAACAGTAGCAGGTTGGATGGGTTGTGATGCTCTGCAAGTCTGTTTCAAGGGCTGTTGTCAAACATTAAACGGATTAGCCCTCTACTGACTATTTTAAAGTGAGTAATAGGGAAGATGGTGTGGGGTTGGAACACAGCTTATTTTTTTAGGCAGTTTTGTCCTTGATCGATAGTGGTGCTTATCAGTAAATGGCTTTGTGAGGTATTGGCGTGGAGGTTGAAAAAGAAGCAAGAGCAATTTGCAATTGTTAGCATCCAGGAAATAGAAAAATGGACTGTTTAAATATATCTGTTCCAGAATGGTAAAAGGCAGTTGCATGTCTTAAAAACCTTAGCCCTGCCTGGTCTTTACAATGTATTATCAGAATGTAAACACCAATGAATTAGCAACATTAAAATGCAGCAGGGAGAGATGCCAAGACCAGGTTTACTAATGTCACAGCTGATGCAGAAATGTTGATAAACTTACTCTGACCACAAGAAAAGTGTACCTTTCATTTAAGTCAAGGTGCTGACCTAAATGATGAACCTCATGCATTATACTCTTTGTTGACCATTTCCTATGTTGAAATATGCCTGCGGTTTTTTGGGAGTTGTGTCAATGTGGATAACTCTGTATATGAGGTATTGACCTGCTGGGTGCTTTTTTTTGTTTGCATAAGAGTCCACAACAACATTGCTATGTCACTGTACAGAATACAACTAGAATGCTGTATGAGTGATAATGGAAGTGAAGAGGTGTGAATAAGGCTATTATACATGGTTCAAAACAAAAAGTGCTTGTGGTGGGTCAGAGGTAAGGATGTGTCACCCACTCCAGCAAAATTCTCTCTTCCGGGGGCGTGGCTAGCAGCCGTCGAGAATGGCTGCAGCCTAACAGAGCTCCTACCTTCCCGACATCTATCCTGCTCCATCATGTGCCATCCACAACAGAAATCATCACAGTAGTGAATGTACCATACTCCCGGACTCCCAGGGGGAAATTTGTCCTGTGTGCGGAGGTAGAGAGGCTTGTTGTCATCCCTTCCAGAGACTGGCCTTGCGGATAATGGCGGCTCCCCGGGAGAGAGTGGAGTGAGGAGAGGCCCGAGACGTGATGGGAATCATACCCGGATGGTTCCGAGGCCGGCTGCAGGGGGTCACTGCTACGAGGAGTGGGAGAGTAGTGCCAGAGGTCGCGACTCGCTGGGGGTCCGCCCGGCAAGGAGTACGGAGGCAGAGCTATCAAGAGGGAGGCGAGGCTACCAGAGGCCCTGGCTTTGGGGCCTAAATGATGGGAACGGGGGACAACAGTGCGGAGGCCCCTTAAATCGGCACCAGGCGAGTGTCGGGTTGGGAGAGGGACCCGAACCAGCGACCTGATTTCTTTCTGGATTTGCAAGCTGGCTTTGGAGGTGCACGGAGAGAGGAGCCTGGAGAGGCCTAGCTGACGCTGCCCAAGCCGCTAGGTGGATAATTGAGGCCCCAGCTTGCGGCCCTTCCGCGAGCGGGACTCGGGACAAGGCCTGAGGCAGAGACACCGGCTGTGGCGGCCTGCGGGCAATAAAGTGAGGAGCGGGGCCCGGTGGCCCTGTGAAGTTAGCAGGCCTGGAGGTCTGGTGAGGGCTGGAGTAATTTGGGACCGTGCCGGTCAACAGACAGGCTGCACCTAAAGCCTAGTGGGTAAGGAGACCTGTGGAAGAAGGCACTGAAGCGGAAGCTGGAGCTTCAAGCTACAAGCAAATCTTCCCTAGGATTGAACCAAGCGCGTTTTCTAGCCCATCGGACAAGTCTATCCACCCGTCTTCTAGAACGTGGTTATCCTAAAAGACTTGTCCGACGGGCTAGAAAACGCGCTTGGTTCAATCCTAGGGAAGATTTGCTTGTTCCTAGAAGTAAACCAGACAGTTTGAATGAACGCATTGTATGCGTATCTACCTTCTCTACCAAAAGTAACGAAATTAAACGTACCATCAATCATCATTGGACACTGGTAGCTGACGATATATGCCAACCTGAACCACCCCTTCATGCTTTCAAGAAGGGGAAGAGTGTACGTGACTCCGTGGTCCGCTCTTTTCTACCGTGTCCACAAACTCCGACTTTGTCCTCTATGTGGAATTTACCACCGGTAGTGGGTCACTATCGCTGTGGGCACTGTAAGGCTTGTGACAGTACCCTACAGACAAAGGAATTTGAGTATTTGCATATCAAAACATCTTTGAGATCCCACACGAACTGCAATTCAACCAACATTATATATGCTATTCTATGCCCGTGTGATTTGATATATATTGGACAGACCCAACAAAAAGCAAAAGTTCGCATTCTCCAACATATGAGCAAGATTCGATGCGAGGCTCAGGGGGCACTGCTTGTACAACACTTCAAGTTGGCAACTCACTCACCAGAAAGCTTTAAGTGGGTCATCTTAGAACAAGTGACACTTGGCCCCAGGGGTGGCAACATTGCGGAGATCCTGAACATAAGGGAGCTTAAATGGATGTTCCGTTTTGACTCAATCAATAAGGGTCTTAATGAATTTGATAGTTCCTTTTCCCAGTTAGCGCTACTCCGATAGTGGCTTTCATTTTAGTATGAATCAGGTATTCTACTCACCTATGTAAATATTAGAGGTAATACTAGGCTAATCTATCCATTATAGTCATGTGACAGATATGTCCAGATTTAATATATAATATCTGTTTCTGGTCTTGGCAACATATGTGAAATTTGTTTATTTTGTCTATGGGCCTTTACCATCATGCGATAGGTACGCCCATATTGAAGATATTCTATCCTTCTGTTACATGACTGTACAATTCCCTCCCCTGTTTGGCCTTTACCGTCATGAGATAGGTACGCCAAAACTTTGGGCATTGTATTTACATTATTGAAATACGGTTTGCATGTAATTTTATGTAAGGTCTTGTTATTAGTAATTTTGTCCCCATGATTTATTGACTAATATAGTGATAACCGTCCGACTGTGGCATTCGAAGGTTCTTGTACATACCCTTACCTGCGGCTTTGTAATTCATTCTATCTGTCCTTCCCCTGGAGAATACATTCCATGATTACATTGATGCACCCATGACCCATTCAAAGATGGCCGCTCCCATTGTGAATTCAATACTCTTTGCCCTACTTCTATTTTTGAGAAACTGAGTCATCACGTGATCGCACGTCTATTTTGTACCGCAAGGGCGGCCCGCCACCACGCGAACTCCGCTAAGCCTTCGAGTCGGATACTTGGATTGAATCCAGTATTCCAGGTACATTTTGCTCCCTTAACTTCTAATAGTGTTCTTTTCAGTACGGAGATAATTGTGCAATATAGTGATCCGCCTTTTGTCCCCGACAGATGCCGTGCCTCTGATATTCCAGCCTGACGAATCTTTATCGAGTTTTGGTGCATTTATTTACCAACAAGACACCGGTAAGCCGGTTTGTTCTTTCCTTTAAGTAACCATGGTCCGTTTATTAGGTTTCCCCCTTTTGGATTAATACAGTGATGGGGCTTTCCCCTTTCTTTATTTTGTCTCCCCCCACAGTATTAATTGCTATATTCCAATTATCCATACCGGCGGTAACACGGTCCATTACTAAAGATTGGATCCTCTGTGGCTGCCTACATACAGGTACGCATGTTTCCTTTGTATTATCACTCCACCTAATTAGTTAGTCCAACAATCAGGCATGGTCATGCTGTGCTCTTCCCGAATACCATTCTCCCTTGCGAACTACTATGTGTGGATCTCCTTCCTTCCGAACATAGATCGTGCTGGCTGTACCGCCAAATTAACAACAACCCCCCCTCATCGCGATTCGAGTCCTTGGTGATATGGAATAAACTTGTTTGATCTCGCAAGTGACTTCTGCTGTAAGTCTATTTATCAATTTAACTTCATTACATACCAATTGTTATACATGGGTTCATTTAGTTCATTTCTTTTGACCCAGAAAGACTTCTCCACAATCTTCCTTCGGTTGCCTGTAAACCAATCGGCCATCCTTGGTTCCATCATATCTGCTGAGTGGGAGTAGTAGTTTACTCTCCATCCCTCATACCAAGTATTGTGGTATGTCTCTACCTAATTCGATGTGCTGAGGTATTGCCTAACTTTATGACTTTATGGATTTATTCCTAATTTCAATATCCTGTCTTTTACCAAATAGGTTTGTGTCCTTATTCCCCGTCCTGATGAAGACCCCAATGCAAGGGATCTAATTCTGCCTGCGATCACAATAGGGGTCGAAACGTCGACTTTTTATGTTCTTCAGCTTCATTCCAAGAATCATGTTAATGATAACGTATATGAAGCATGTTAATCTGTATTAATATTCTTGAACTTGTCAGTCACTGAGAAACCGAATCAGTCTACTAGTCTTTGATTGTGTGTAGCCATTGGCTCTGTTTTTATGTCACTTACCCTTCCTACACCACTATAACACTTCCCCTTTCCCCTTCCCCCTTGGGCACATTTTCAACAATTATGAAATGGTATGTTTAATATGTTTGCCTGAATAAGTGGCTTCACTACATTGTAAATAAAAACAATGTTAGCAGATTGACCTTTGTCCTCCTAATTGATATTTCTTGATGGCTCGTGAATAATTTTCTGTGTATTCACTGGGATCCCTTCCTCTCAGTCATATGACCAGAGGCGCCTGTTACTGCTGAGGGCAAGTTGAGAAGATCCGGCAGCAGAGGCTTTGTGGAGGACCGGGCAGACATTGGTTTGGCGGAGGTAGCGCTGGGGCCCGCATTGCAGGCTTGTACCTCTGGGGTGGCGGCAACTGCGTGCTGAGTGAGACGTTTTGGACTGCTGAAAATTGGCCCTGAGGGTTCCATGTCCCTTGTAGGTGCTGGTGCAATGGTCCACAGTTAAATCCCTGGTGGCAAGGAGGTGGCTCAGTGTGTATCGCTGGTCTGGATTGAAGGGGTAGCGCCGTGACACATTACCCACCTGTGGCTGGATTGGTACTGAGGTAGCTGGGGTTTGGAGTCACGGAGGCGTTCAAATGCCTGGATTTTGTTGTTGGAAAGAAGGGCTGGGATCTTTGGCCCCCAGGAGTCTGGTACATTTGAGTGGCCTGAATTGCGGGTGGTGCAGCCACACGCATGGAAGTGGGGCAGAGGACTAAGCCAGATTGGTGAGCATTGAGGCAAGTGGAGGTCTCCAGCCGGTATAGTCAGCACCTGGAGGAGGCGGTAAGGAGGTGACGCCTCCAGACGTAACAAGCACGAACTTGGTCACTCCTGTGGACGCTCTGCGCCTCTCAGAGCATGGCTGCCCTGGGCCTTCACCTAGTAGGCTCTCTGCTGAAGCAGAGACATGGCGACAGCAGGGAGAGGTCCTAAGGCCAGCGCTCAGAAGCAGTTCACAAAATTTGCATAGTCCAAGGCAGGAGAAAGAGGGGATTTGCCACAATTGAAAAGGAATTTTGGGCGGCCTTCACTAAACAAGGCCCGGATCCTACTCTACATGATGTCATGGCGGCCATCAATGGGGTGCGTGCCTCGGTGGACTCAGTCACTGTCGAGGTCTCGCTAATTAGAGCAGATTTTCGGAAGATGGACGAAAAGGTTAAAGAGCTCAAGATAGTCACTAGTGCCCTGCAGACGGATACATCGGAACTTCATATGCAAATGCTTGAAATGCAGAAGAAGCAGGAAAGGATGTCGCAACAGCTCGATGATTACGAAGGCCGGGCCCGCTGCAATAACATCTGTATTTTAGGGGTTCCGTAGAGAACGGAGGGGCCGGCAGCAGACTTCTATGTGGAAGACCTGATTACAAAGCACCTAAAACCTAAGACTCTGTCCAGCTATTTTTCTATTGAAAGGGCCCATAGGGTACCGGGGGGTAGACCAAAACCAGGAACACCTCTGAGGCCCCTTATTGCTAGGGTGTTCAACTACCGGGACAGGGATGCTATCCTGCAGACTATGTGCTCCAATACCCCCCTGAAGAGAGATAACTATGAAGTGGCCTTCTTCCCGGATTTCACGGCCAAGGTTCAGACCCAAAGTCGCAGCTTTCAGGCGGTGAAGCGGGAACTACAAGATCGGGAAGTAAAGTATGCGATGCTCTTTCCGGCGAGGCTGAGAGTGGAGTCCGACGGCAAGTCGTGGTTTTTCGACTCCCCAGAGGCAGTATGGGAATGGATGGAAGGCTGGAGCACGGCAGGGAGCCAGAGACGAGACAGAGCGGACAGACCTGGTCAGCACAGAGGGTCCCGGAAAGAGACGGTGCACAATGGATCGATAGAGGAAGAGGGCCAGCTACAGGAGAAGGACTGACCGGCCGGAGCTGCTTAAAGGGAGAGCTCATGCCCGAAGAGAAGCGCAAGTAGGGGTTATGGGGGAGAGGGTGGAACTACCTATTATGGTGGGACTTCCTGACAAGGGGACACATTGCAATACAATAGTCTAATGGGTTTATAGCTGTGACCTGAATGGGAGTGGTACAATATTCACAAGTGGATGGCTAAATTAAGAGTTAATCAAGATATGTACATGCAGGGAGGGGGCTAGATCACCCCGTGCATTTTCGAAATTTCAGGGGGGGCACTCTGCCACGTTTGGGAGTGGGTAGTTTTAAATCCACGGGCAGGGAGGGGGGAGGGTTGGGATTGGGGGGGGTGTTTGAAGGTTCAATGTTTAAATGTGAAGCTGGGACGTATGATACTAGACAGGATGTTTATAATTCACTCGCCGACCTCACTGATCCATTTAATTGATGCTCCTTTTGTGGCCTGTGATGGGGGGGATAAAGATAGGACCCTTTCTGTAATGACGTGGAATGTCAATGGGATGGGGGACAAGATTAAGAGAGGGATAGTGCAACAGCATTTGAAAAGGCACTCTCCTGATGTGGTACTGCTACAGGAGACACACCTGGAGGGACAGAAGACAAAGGCCCTCATGAGATGGGGGTATAAACTCTTGGTTTATGTTGATTACACCTCTGGGTCAAGGGGGATGGCAATTCTGGTAAAGAGGTCCGTGCCCCTCATTGTACATAAGGTATGGGTGGATACGGCAGGGAGGTTCGCAGGAGTGGAGGCCCAATGGGATGGTAGGGACCTCAACATAATTTCAGTCTATCTGCCGCCTACTCTGGGTAAACTAGCTTTGGAGGGCCTAGGTGGAAAGCTGACGGGACTACAGGAAGGCACATTGATTATTGGAGGCGATTATAATATGACGTTGGATGACACAGTTGACCGCCATCCACCGAGGTCACAGGCGAAATGTAATACCCTCATGGACGATTTTATGGAGTTGTTGGGATTGGTGGATGTGAGTCGGGCGCTCCAGCCTACGGATAAGCTCTCCACCTGTTTCTATAACATGCAACAAAGCTTGTCACATATTGATTACTTCCTCACACACTTGTCAGCGGTAGGGAATTCTGTCACTTACCAGGTTCTACCGAGGGGCCTATCTGACCACTCCCCGGTCTGGGTGGTGTACACACACTGGGAGAGACAGGCACGCACTATCATCGTTCTAAACCCATGGCTCCTGCATGTACAGGACATTAGAGAGGAACTTCGTACACAAATGGAGAATTACTTTGCCGAAAGTGTGGGTTCGGTCACATCCACTCAGACAATATGGGAAGCATACAAGGTAGTCCTGAAAGAGCAGGCCTTATCTTTGAAGATGGGATACATTGCTAAGAAACGTGAGCTCCTGTGCAAGCGGAGGTGGACCTGCTTGACCTAGTGCAGGAACATGCACGGAATCCCTCGCCAGATATCGCCCATAGGCTTCAGGTGAAACAGGATGAGTAGCGGATTAAGACCAGAGAACACATCTTAGCTAAGTACCACCACACCAGGCATAGAATATATGAGATGGAAGACAGGGCGGGCAGGACACTGGCTTGGTTAGAGCGGCGAGAACAGGGATCCAGATGGGTACATACGTTGACAACGTCGGGAGGAGGCTCCGTGACACATCCGCGGAAAATAGCGGAGGAATTCGCTGCCTACCTAGAACAGGCATATTCCCCCTCTACACTTTACACGGCTGTAGACTCATGCCAGCTCCTCCGAGATAGTGCCGTTCCAACCCTCTCAGAGGCGGATAGGGAGGCCCTAGATGGAGATCTCTTGATGAGGAAATTGGCAAAGCTATAGGGCAGATCAAATCGGGGAAGGCGATGGGACCCAATGACATCCCGGTTGAATTCCTAAAAGCTACTGCCTCTCAAACAATAACGCATTTGAAGGCCATGTATGAGGAGAGTTTGGAGGTGGGACGGTTGCCAGTAGATCAGAGGTTAGCTACAATAGTGGTGATTCACAAACCAGGCAAACCGGCGGACCTTTGTAGCTCCTATAGGGCAATTTGCTGATTATGTTGAGGCGAAAGTCTTAGTGAAAGTCCTCGCCAACCGGCTGGGAAAGGTTATCACAACATTAGTCCACCCAGATCAGTCTGGGTTTATGCCTGCCAGAAATACAGCCCTCAATCTAAGACGCCAACATAATGTGATGGCCCGCAGACAGTACATTGCGGAGGATGCTGCGTTGTTGTCCCTTGATGCCTCTATGGCCTTTGACTCCATAGAACGGCCATACATGTTTGAAGTTTTAGAAAGGGTGTGTCTAGGTCCCGAGTTTATAGCATGGGTTTGGTTGTTATACACAGATGTTTTAGGTCAGGTGCAGGTCAATGGTTACACTTCTAGGACATTTAGATTGCGACGTGGTACCAGACAGGGATGCCCACTGTCCCCATTGATATTCGCCCTTCTATTGGAGCCCCTTGCCGCATAGATACGCCGAGATGTAATGGTACGAGGGATGAGGTGGGCGGAGGAAGTAGAAGACCGCATATCTCTTTATGCGGATGATATCCTTCTATACCTGGCTTCCCCATACAAGTCCATATCGGGGGTGCTTGACGTCTTTACAAATTTTGGCAAATATTCCGGGTATGCAATCAACTCGCATAAGTTCGTATAGTTTATGTCAAGGGGACATGTTCCCAGGCTTCCGGCAGGCTGCGCCATAGTATTGGCGGAGGAAGAGTTTCGATTCTTGGGGGTTTATGTCAAGTCAGATCTGTTTTACAGCACCAATTTCGCCCCTCTGCTGGCTAGGCTGTGAACAGACGTGAAACATTGGCGGTCTCTCCCGTTCTCGCTGATTGGCCGAGCTGCGCTCTTTAAGATATTGGCCCTTCCTCGCTTCCTATATATCCTTCAAAACTGCCCATACAGGGTTCCGAATTCATATTTTAAAGCGGTGGAGGGGGAGGTCTGTACGCTGTTGTGGGATGGGAAGGCCCAAGGGTGGCATTGAAGAAGCTGACGAAGAGTTGGTATGATGGAGGCATTGAGCTCCCCGACCTGCAACTTTACTATTGGGCAGCACAGATGGTGACTGTTAATCGATGGATATACTGTCCACCGGAGGACCCCGTGTACGCTCTTGATCGATACCAAACTGACCGATCCGGCTATCTGGGGGCTTTGTATGTTAGTGATAAGAAAAATAATGGACGTTTTTTTGGGCCCACCCTTCACATGTTAGAGGTCTGGCATATAGTAAATGTTTGCTTGGGATGGGCTGGCATCCTTACAAAGGTTGCTCCACTCTGGTATACGCAGAAATTGGGAATGTTATGCTACCAGCCTGGGTTTGATAAATGGGACCTTATAGGTATCTCGGCAGTAAAAGATTTGGTCCAAAAGGGGGACATACTCACATTTGAGGAACTCCAGAAACAATATCACCTGGCTCGGGGAGAGACATATAGATATCTGCAAATTCGCCATGCCCTAACGGCGGCCTTTTCGTCTTTTACGGACATACCAGACGTGTCACCGCTTGAAGACAGATTGTTGGACGGGCCTTTGAATTCGAAAGCCATTTCTCTCACATACAAGAAATTATGCCATAACCTTCCGGATGCTTTTCCATGACTCAGGGAGAAGTGGCAAGACGATTTGGGAATGATTAGTGATGAGGAATGGCAGGAGGCCCTGATGTACCCTCGGGAGGCAGTCATCACATTAAAATTTAGGTTGATCCAACTCAGGATACTGCACCGTTCATATATGACTCTGCAGACTCTGATGAAAATAAGTTCTAGATCTGATGATCTCTATCTGAGGGGATGTGGTCAACAGGCCACATTTTACCACACTCTGTGGAGCTGCCCAAGGTTGAGAGTCCTGTGGGTGGGGGCCTAAAAGCACATGCACAAGGCCTTACATAGGGAGATTGTCCTGCGCCACGACTGGGTTTGTTAAATATCTGGAAGGCAACTGACCTTATGGAAGTGGAAAAACAGTTTACAATGCTAGAAAACACGCTGGTAAAACGGGAGATAGCGAGAGGGTGGGTGAGTATCATCACACCAAGCATCCACAAGTGGGCGAAAGATCTTGATAGATGCATGCTGGCGGAAACTGAAGTCTTTGTAGAAAGGGGGTGCCCCAGGAAATGGGACCGGAAATGGTCGAACTGGAATAAATATCGAGGGGATCTTGTGGTGTCCCCAATGGTGGAATTGGAAATGCATAAACGTACAGAAAGTGCTGATTGTATGTAATGTATAAATTTGTTTGCTCACTGTCTGGCTCGGAAAACCTGTATAAGTTATAATGTACTGTCCTGCTAATGCACATGATTTCACTGTAATTAATAAAAAAAGTAAACAAAAAAAATCCTCTCCTCCATCAGTGGCCTTTTTGTATGTGTGTGAGTGTGTGTTTGTGTGAATATAGAGTTGGAGAGAAAGAGAGAGAGAGAGAGAGAGAGAGAGAGAGAGAGAGAGAGAGAGAGAGAGAGAGAGATATTCAAACAATTTAATCGAACAACACTGATTTGCTACAAGAGGAGGTTGGACAATTTAATGTGTGTGGCAAGGTGGAGTGTCTGTTTTTTCTGTGTCGTCACCCAATATATTGAGCAGCTGTGGTGGTGGGCACTACGGGAGCCAGGGCAAACAGAACTGGGGAACATGCGCCATATGGCCTCTCTAGAGACACCAATGAAGACTCTGGAGTAAATAAATACAACCTTTGTGGCTAGGGGTTCTGGGAGAGCATGAAGATGAAGAAGGGCGATAAGAGCTCAAGACGAGAGATCCAGGCTTCAGGTCTGTTCAGGATTGATGAAGAGCACAGTGATAGATAAGAATGCACTGGAAGCGCTAATCAAGGGACACAGTGAGAAAGTATATAGGAAAGAAATCACAATGTGCTATAAGGATAAGATCAGCTGGAAAGCTGATAAGAAAGAGAGGGTGGGGTATAGAAGAGGAAAAGAGAAAAAAGAGGTACAGAATGGAGAGGGTGAGAAAATGGACGAAGGAAATACAAAGCAGATGGCATAAAAAGAGCAGAGAATGGGAGAGAAAAACTGCAAAGGAGATAGGAAAAGCAAAGTGGAATGATTTCGATGGGATGGGAGAGAAAAAGTTGGAGATAAAAGTGACAGAGAATAGAAAGAAACAGGCTGGTATGAGAATGAAGAAAAGATAGGATGCTCAGAAATAATGCAAAGGAAGAGACAGAAAGCAAGAGGGAGGATGAAGGTGTTGATGCACTTTTGGCAAGACTGAACAGTTGTTATATATCATGACAGGAGTCTGCATCAGGAAACCCACCTAATATAGAGCAAACTACCCCAGTGTGCTGATGGCAGGGACCCTGTAGTGGATAGACCACCACTTATGATAGACTGCCGGCAGACTAAGCCCAACCATTAACGCCACCATCCAGGGTTACTTATAACGGCTGTATTGGTAACAGTGGCATAACAATAGCCCCACAGCCCCTGCAGTATGGCAGGTCGCTGGCCTGAGAGCTCTTGACTGGCGCATAGAATGGGTGGTGCTGCCTCTCTGTACTATGCAGGTGGGCCCGTCAAGTTTCATTAAGCCACTGCGAGCCACTACTGCTACTTACTTGACCAGGCTCTTTCACCTCAGTTAATTCTGCAGGAATTGATGAAGTGTCCGAAAGTTGGGTCAGTTCATGAACTTTAGAGACCTTAAACATTTTGATGTTTCCCTGAAGTCCACAAGCACTCTAAACCTAATTTTCTCAAAGTACTTCAGGTGCCTAAACCTATATGGCAATCTGTTCATGCCAGATTGCCAAGTCATTTCAGTGACAATTGCACATATCCCGATACCACAACCAATTAATATTTCTCCAAATCCAGCATAGCCCATGGTCTAGAAGAGAGAGGGCAACACATCGTTTTCCTACTAACTTTATTTCTTTTTCTAACCAATATGAAATTTATAATAAGTGAATTTCGGATTTTAAAAACGTTTTTAGACAAAAAAATTGGGGCTGACTGAAAAAGAAGCAGACCTTTGGACAGTATCAATATCTTACCAAGAGCCACTCTCCCAATTATTGTAAATGGCATTTTACTCCATTATGTTGTCTGGCTCATTTTATGCAGTAGCAAAATAGTTAGAATTATCTCATGCAGCTTATTTGGAGCCTTCTTAAGATGCCTGGCCAAATATCGGCATTATGATTGACATTTGGATTTCTTAGTTCCATAAACAAGACCCATGGGCCATCTTTCAACAGCAGTGACTCCGAATTAGTTTGATTAATTCGATATCATAAAATGTTAGAAAATAGATAAGTTAAATTTAAAGCTCTATTCACATTTGTTGGTCCCGTGGTTAAATAAGAACTATGTAATTCGCATAGAATATACTTTTTGGCCCTCCTTGAAAACAGCTGATATCAGCTGCGGCCGCTGCAGGTAAGAGAGGTCGGCTTGGGGGGATTTCGAGAGACAACCATAAGGGAAAATTAATCATGTATTTAATTTTCCCTTGTGGTGGTCTCTCGAAATCCCCCCCCAGCTGGCCCAACCACCCCACTGCTCTTACCTGCAGCGGCAACGGCTAGCTGTTATTCTGAGAATCAGCCTACATTTTTAGGTCTCGTGACCTATCAATGCGCATGCGCATTGAGCGGAGCGAGATATAAAGGGGCTTAAACAGAGCTTACCGAGATCGGGCGATTCCATGCAGTGCCCGTGAAAAGCTCGCTCAATGCGCATGTGCATTGCCATAAAAAGCGCGTGCACAGACACCAGCCTCCCTCTCACAGTCATCCCCCAGCATGCGCTGTGCCAACAAGCCTTTGAAGTGAAGCTTGGCTTCACTTCAAAGGTATCCGCTACCCCCGCCCCCTGCTTCACACGTTTCTCGCATTTCTCCTCCCTCCCTCGCCCTTCAGCATGCCTTTTCCTAATGTCCAAAGAGTCTGCGGCTATGTTTCTCCTCAATGTCCTTCCTTCTGTTGTTCACCCTGCTCCCTTTCTTCCTTCGTTCTTTCCTTTCCTTCTTTTGGCCCGTCAGCCTCCATCCTTTCTTTCCCTCTTCCTTGTTTTTCTTTCTCCTAAACTGGCTCTTGCCCAGGACGGCAGACCTCTCTCCAGGCATACCGTGCCCTTAGCTTCTCCAGTTGAACTATTCAGATGAGACACTGTTATCAATTGTGTTTTTGGTTTGCTTTGGACGTCTGCTTTCTCAGCATTAGCCCACGCATCATGATTGACTAACAACTGCTGACTGCTAATGCGCATTCAACGAGTTTCAAGAGGTTTCCTGGATTATAGCGATGGTCCCTAAAGGAACTCACACGTAATTTTGAGCCTTGCACGAGAAAGAACTTATTTCTCAGATCGGAGGGTATTTGTCAGACTCTGAGCTCCTGAATGAAGCGACCCCCACGGACTTTATGTACCAAATTGTTTGGCGCTTACTTGTGTCGGCATTTTCTAGGGCAAAGTGGCGTACTGGCGTATTATCGTGTATCTGGCAGCAAATTTGAGTCCCAATAAACAATGCAGATTAACTTAGTTTTACAGTTTGTAGCGCTTAATTCGAAACAGTTTAAAAAACGTTTATAAATTCCAGTCACGCAGATCCACAGGTGTAATTACATGCACATATTGCACTTACATCTAAATAAATGCACGTATTGAACTTACATCTAAATAAATGCACATATTGTACTTGGATGTGATTACGTGTACATATTGTACTGGCATGTAATGTAATAACATGTACCACGTGTACCTATTGTACCTATTGCACTCACATGTACATATATACCTGTTGCACTTGTTTCCAGTTTACCCTTCTAGGGATTTTTGTAAGACGGATGAACAGACTCAGTCCGATTGTAGTGATCGGCTAGAAAATGTCTTAAAGACATTGTTTCTAGAAGTGTATATGTTCTTAATCTATTTATGTCACGGATTACATTCTATGCCCTCACACCCGCTCACCCCCCTCACCCTCTCACACCCCCTCACCCTCACACCCCCTCACCCTCACACCCTCTCACCCTCACCCCCCTCACACACCCCTCACCCTCACACCCCCTCACCCTCTCACCCTCACACTCCCTCACCCTCACACCCCCTCATCCACCCTCACACCCCTCACCCACCCTCACACACTCTCATCCTCACACACCCTCTCACCCTCACACCCCCGCACCCTCACACACCCTCACCCACCCTCACCCTTACCCCCCATCACCCTCACACACCCTCACCCTCACACACCCTCACCCTCACACCCCCTCTCACACCCTCACACACCCTTACCCTCACACCCTCACCCCCCCTCACCCTCACACCCCCTCACCTGCACACACCCTCACCCTCACACACCCTCACTCACCCTCACACCCTCACCCTCAAACCCCTCACCCTCCCAACCCTCTCACCCTCACACACCATCACACCCTCGTCCTCACGCTCACACCCCCTCACACCCCCTCACTCACTCACCCTCACACACCCTCATCAGCATAGCATAACTAAAAATAGCATAGCATAACAAAAAAGCATAGGATACACACCCTCACAACCCTCTCACCCTCACCCTCACCCTCACACCCTCACCCTCACTAACCCTCACTCACCCTCACCCACCCTCACTCACCCACCCTCACTCACCCACCCTCACTCACCCTCACTCACCCTCGCTCACCCTCATCAGCATAGCATAACAAAACATAGCATAGCATAACAAAACAAAGCATAGGATAGGAAAACAAAGCATAGCATAGCATAACAAAGCATAGCATAACAGAACACAACAAAACATACCATAGCATAACAAAACATAGCATAACAAAACAAAGCATAGCAAAACAAAACATAGCATAGTATAACAAAGCATAGCATAACAAAACATAGCATAACAAAACATAGCAAAACACAACAAACCATAGCATAACACAACATAGCATAACAAAGCATAGCATAACAAAACATAGCATAACAAAACAAAGCATAGCATAATAAAACACAAAAAAACATAGCATAGCATAACAAAACATAGCATAACAAAGCATAGCAGAGCAAAACATAGCATAGCATAACAAAACATAGCATAGCATAACAAAGCATAGCATAGCATAACAAAACATCGCATAACAAAGCATACCCTAGCAAAACACAACAAGACATAGCATAACAAAACACAACAAAACATAACAAAACACAACAAAACATAGCATAGCATAACAAAACAAAGCATAGGATAGCATAACAAAACAAAGCATAGCAAAACAAAGCATAGCATAGTATAACAAAGCAAAGCATAACAAAACATAGCAT